>NW_026988422.1:47460000-57460000 GCF_030222135.1 Aotus nancymaae | reverse complement strand
CTCTGTGCATTCATCAGTGAAGTTGTGCAGATATAGAGCAACTGGAACTACATTTCCCAGAATTCCCTCCCCCATAGTGTATGAGTTACACTTGGCCACAAGTGAAAGATGGCAGGCAATTGCATGCGATTTAGACGGCAGAAATGAAGCAGTGGCTTCACACATCATGACTGCCTTGCTGGCTCCCCTTGTTAGTGTGGGGTAGCAGCTGGGCCCACCATTCTTCCAGCTCCCACGGATGCTTCCTGGGATGCTTCCCAAATATACTACTGCATTCAAACACTTTTTTTTTTTCCTTTATTGAGACAGGGTATCTCTCTGTTGCTGGAGTACAATGGCAAGATCATGGCTCACTGCAGCCTCGACCTCCTGGGCTCAAGAAATCCTTCCACCTCAGCATCCTGAATACCTCGGACTATAGGCATGAATCACTATGCCTTGCTAATTAAAAAAAAAAAAATTTGTAGAGACAGGGTCTCCCTATGTTCCCCTGGCTGAGTCTCAGACTCCTGGGTTCAAGCAATCCTTCAGCCTCAGCCTCCCAAAGTCAAATCCTTATCTCAGGGCTGGCGTCTCAGAAAACCCAACTTAAAACAGACCTCATAAGATGGAACAATGGACTGAACCTGATAAAGTTAAATTTAGTTATTTATTTACATTTTATTTTCTTTTATTTTTTGAGACAGAGGCTGAAATGTCAGTGATGTCATCCAGGCTGGAGTAAAGTGGCGTTATCTCGGCTCACTGCAACCTCCACCTCCCAGGTTCAAGTGATTCTCCTGCTTCCCAGTTTAGCTGGGATTGCAGGTACATGCCACCACACCCAGCTAATTTTTGTATTTTTAGTGGAGATGGGCTTTCACCATGTTGGCCAGGCTGGTCTTGAACCCCTGACCTCAAGTGATTGATCTGCCAGCCTCGGCCTCCTCCCAAAGTGCTGGGATTACAGGTGTAAGCCACTGCCCCTGGCCAGATGAAGTTAAGTTTAAAGATCTGCCCTTAGATTGAAAAGTCATCTACGGGTATAACAGGGAGATACTCACACCCAAGTAATCACAGGTCTTAGAGTTGGAGCAGGCTTCTGGCTGTGCCTGTGGGGAATTTTGGGAGGAGGTCCCAAGGGTCCCAGGTTTTCAACAATTTTACATCCTGTGCAACTATACCAGATGAATAAATGTTGTTTGTGCTTAAGATGATGCTGAGCAGATAAAGAGAAGCACACCAGTGTCACCCTCCTACATCTGAACCCCCATCTCCTTCCCAAGGCCTACATCAGAGCTGCATCTCGGTCAAAAGAAATGCAAATTTGACTGCAAAGAACCTTGGAAGTAACAAAACTTTTACTAAATCTCAGGTAATCCCAGCACTTTGGGAGGCCGAGGCAGGCGGATCTGTTGAGCCCAGGAGCTCAAGACCAGCCTGGGAAACACGGTGAAACCCTGCCTCTACCAAAAAATTAAAAAATAAAATAAATATGTATATATATAAATTAGCCAGATGTGGTGGCATGAGCCCATAATCTCAGCTACTTGGAGGCAGAAGGATCACTTGAGCCCAGGAGGCTGAGGCTCCAGTGAGTCTTGTGGCACCACTGCACTCCAGCCTGGGTAACAGAGGGAGACCCTGTCTCAAATAAAATAAAAATAAATCTCCTTCAGAAGGTTGGATGAGGAAAGAGCTACCTTATTCAAGCAACAACAAGTTCTTTACCTTCAAAGTTCCCCTCTTAAGGAGATTGTTTAAATCTGTCTTCAGTTCCCCAAAGGCTCTCCCCACCCCTGAGGCCCTGTGGGTTCATTCTTTCTCTCTCTCCCCCAACCCCCGCCACTATCTCCCACCCCCAAGTCCCTACTGGTCCACAAATGTGGGAGTCTCCATAACTCACAAACCAAAAGTTTCCTCAAGAGGTTGGGGTTGGGGAAGGAATGGATTGGGGAGGCAAGGAGAAATTGACTAATTATATCTAAAAAATTATTGTCCCTGTCACATGCAAAAATTGTTTAAATGATGATTAATTCAGGATCCACCATGCCCTCCTCACCAGCCAAGCCTCCGCTCAGAGAGAATTAGCATAGCATAATAGGAAAGGACTAATAGAAACAACTCAGTTGCCCCTCACTTCCTGCTGGGAGCCAGTCCCTTATTCAGATAGGTATTTTAGGCAAGGTTGCTAATGACCTCCAAGCCTATTAGTGACATTCTTTATGTTGGCTTGACATGCTGATGCAGGTGATGTGCCTGCACCCTGGCAAAATGGGAACTTCTCTCTTTGCCCCGGCACGGTTGCATTCATGTTCTTAGGTAGCCTCTACTATTATTTCCTAGACAAAATCCAGGCTAGTAAAAAGGGCTGCAGAGATTGGTGGATCACGAAGTCCTTTCCTATTTTGTTCTTTTCTGCACTGATGTATGAGTAAAAGTTTACATGGTTGACACAGCGCCCAAACTCCATTTTCTTTGCTAATGGAAGAGAGTAGGAGGAAAGAAAACCCAAAACAGACCCTGCCTGCTCAGCACACACACTGTCATTCTCACAGGGGCCTCCCTGGCTTCCTGGGCAACTTGCCTCTTGAGGGGAGAGCAGGGCCTCTGGTCGTGGTGCCAGGAACTCCTAGTTGCGTCAGAAAGGGCAGTCACTGCCCATGAAGGCTGAGCAAATTCCCCAAGGCACCCAAACAATGGGCAAAGGAATTCAGAAGTGTTGGGCCCCTGCTGCCTCCACCCTTCTCACTTGTAAAAACACAGGCAACAAGCCATCAAAAAGACATTTTTAACCAGCAAAGCCCTAATATCCAAAGTATATGTGTACTCCGATGAATTCATAGAAAAACAAACAAGCAAATACATTAGAAAAAAAATGGGGATTTCACAAAAGAGAAAAATATATTTAAAAGATGCTTTGCCTGGCGCAGTGGTTTATGCCTGTAGTCCTAGCACTCTAGGAGGCCAAGGTGCACAGATCACAGGGTCAGGAGATCGAGACCATCCTGGCTAACATGGTGAAACTCTGTCACTACTAAAAATACCAAAAAAAATTAGCTGGGCGTGGTGGCACGCTCCTATAGTCCCAGTTACTTGGGAGGCTGACACAGGAGAATTGCTTGAACTCAGGAGGCAGAGGTTGCAGTGAGCCGAGATCACATCACTGCACTGCAGCCTGGGTGACAGAGCGAGACTCTGTCTCAGAAAAAAAAATAAAAAAAGCTCAACTTTGTTAATTAGCAGGAGAATGCAACTTAAAACAACAATAAGATGTCTACATCTGCTGATATCAAATGGTAAAGAGGATGTATAATAATGGGAACTCATACACGGTTGGGGAGAAAATACACTGGATTCAGTCACTTGGAAAAGTATTTGGCAGTACCTAGCACAGTTGATTATTCACAGATGCTATGTGCCCAAAACCTGACTACTTCTCCTCCAGGTCTCCCAGAACCTGGTCTGGATTAGCTATACAAACAAAAGAGGTCTGATTCAAGGAGCTGGCATTCCTTTCCTTCCTTCCTTTCTTCTCTCCCTCCTTTCTCTCTTTTCTTCCTTCCTTTCTTTTTACTTTCTTCCTTTTACCTTCCCTCCTTTTCTTTCTTCCTTTATTTTTGCTTTTCAAAATAGTAAAATACAACATACATATAGAAAAACGCATAGAAGGCTGGTGGCTCACGCCTATAAAATCAGCTCTTTGAGAGGCCTAGCCGACCAGATCATCTGAGGTCAGGAGTTCAAGACCAGCCTGGCCAACATGGTGAAACCCTGTCTCTACTAAAAATACAAAAATATTAGCCGGAAGTGGTGGCCCACATGTGTTGTCCCAGCTACTCAGGAGGCTGACGCAGGAGAATTGCTTGAACCCTGGAGGCGGAAGTTGCAATGAGCCAAGATTGAGCTACTGCACTCCAGCCAGAGCGACTCTGTCTCAAAAAAGAAAAAAGAAAAATGTATAGAATATATTTGGATAGTTTGAAAAATAATTACAAAGCAGCCTGCTGTGTAACCAACACTCAGGTCAAGAAATAATTGTGGTCAAGCATGGCAGCTTACACTTGTAATCCCAGCATGTTGGGAGGCCAAGGCCAGAGGGTTGCTTGATCCCAGAAGTTCAAGACCAGACTGGGCAACAAAGTGATGTCTCGTCTCTACAAAAAGTTTTAAAATTACTGGGCATGGTGACATGCGCCTGTAGTCCCAGCTACTTGGAGGGCTGAGGCGAGTGGATCATTTGAGCCTGGAAGGTCGAGGCTACAGTGAGTTGTGATTGTGCTATTGCACTCAAACCTGGGCAACAGAGCAAGACCCTGTCTTAAAAAGAAAAGAAAGAAAAGAAATAGTAATAATCAGCATCCAAGAAGTTCCCTGTGCATCCTCTGAGTGATCACAACCATCTCCCTCCTATCAGAATTACCATTATCCTAACTTACTTTCTTCTTTTTATTTTTTTGAGATGGGAGTCTCACGCTGTCACCCAGACTGGAGTGCAGTGATGCAATCTCGTCTCACTGCAACTTCCGCCTCCTAGGTTCAAGTGATGCTCCTATCTCAGCCTCTGAAGTAGCTGGGACTATGGCTGCCCGCCACCACACGTGGCTAATTTTTGTATTTTTAGTAGAGACGGGGTTTATCCATGTTGGCCGAGCTGGTCTCGAACTACTAACCTCAAGTGATCCACCTGCCTCGGCCTCCCAAAGTGCTGGGATTACAGGTGTAAGCCACTGCGCCTGGCCTGTCCTAACTTTCATGATGTTAATTCCTTCTTATTCTTTATAATCTACCACCTGCATTTGAATTTTCTATGTGTGGATTCCCACTGTGTACATTATTCTGTATCATGATTCTTTCCCTTAATGTTATGTTTGCGGGATTCAAACAATGAACTCAAATTCACTGGCTATCCCTGTAGGTCACTCATTTTCATTGCTGTATTGTATGAATCCATTACGATGCATCTCTTTCATTCTATTCTTGATAGATAGGATTGTTTCTGGTTGGAGTCTATTATGAACAATGCTGCCAAGAACATTATTGCACCTAAATCCTGATACCCATGTGAGAGAGCTTTTCTAAGGTGATGGTGTAGGGTGGCTTCCCCTTAATCAGGGCTTAGTGCATTCACGCTTCTTCCCTGTCTCCTCTTTCAAAACCAGCTCTCTGGAAAGGATTAGAAATTCACTCATGTTAAGGTATAAATGGCTAAGAAGGATTAATAGTCTCTCCCACATAACTGTGCGGTGGGACCAAATGAATTAATTTCTAGTTACAGAATTTTAGAATCAAGAGGTTGGTGGAGAGAAATCCATTAGAGTTGGCCCTGGAAAAAGCAACACTTGGTGGTAATACCATGAACCAAGACAATGAAAAAGAAAAAATCCACACAGACAACAACAAACTCGCCAAGGTGTTATATTCTACTTGAAAGGCCAAAAATCACACACAAGAAGCGAAGTCCTGCTGGGCATGGTGGCTCATGTCTGTAATCCCAGCACTTTGGGAGGCCAAGGTGGGTGGATCACCTGAGGTCAGGAATTTGAGATCAGTCTGACCAACATGGTGAAACCCCATCTCTACTAAAAATACAAAATTAGCTGGGCATGGTGGTGCATGCCTGTAATCCTAGCTACTTGGGAGGCTGAGGCAGGAGAATCACTTGAACCTGGGAAGCAGAGGTTGCAATGAGTCGAGATCACAACATTGCACTCCAGCCTGGGAGACAGAGTGAGACTCCATCTCAAAAACAAAAACAAAAACAACCCATCTACTAGGATGTCAACACAGCATTTTAGTAACAGCTAGAAACTGAAAACAACCTAAAGTTTCATCAAGAGGGAAATGGTTAGTGGTGTTTCATTTCTACCATAGAATACTATGCAGGAGTCAACAAGAATGAGGTGGACCTACGTGTACTGAGAAAGGGCACAGTGTGCAAGGAGGCCATTCTCAGGGTCAGACAGGGTCCTGCTTGCCTTACCCTGGTCCTGACCCTGCCAGGGTATATCTATAGGTGAAGAAGCAAGTCAAAGAATAACGAAAGCAGCTGGGCACAGTGGCTTATGCCTGTAATCCCAACACTTTGGGAGCCCGAGACAGGGAGATCACCTGAGGTCAGGAGTTCAAGACCGGGCTGACCAACATGGCAAAAACCTGTCTCTACTAAAATACAAAAATTAGCTGGGCGTGGTGGTGCATGCCTGTAATCCCAGCTACTCAGGAGGCTGAGGCAGGAGAATCTCTTGAACCTGGGAGGCAGAGGTTGCAGTGAGCCAAGATCATGCCACTGCACTCCAGCCTGGGTGACAGAACAAGACTCCGTCTAAAATAAAAGAAAATAAAATAGGCCAGGTGTGGTGGCTCACGCCTGTAATCCCAGCACTTTGAGAGGCTGTGGTGGGCGGATCACGAGGTCAGGAGTTCAAGACCATCTTGGCTAACACGGTGAAACCCCCGTCTCTACAAAAAATACAAAACATTAGCTGGGTATGGTGGCACGCACTTGTAATTCCAACTACTTGGGAGGCTGAGGCAGTAGAATCGCTTGAACCCGGAGGCAGAGGTTGCAGTGAGCCAAGATCATGCCACTGCACTCCAGCCTGGGTGAGAGATTGAGACTTCTTCTCAAAAAATAATAATAAATAAATACAATAAAAATAAAGAATAACAAAAGGCTAGGGAACATAGGGAGATTTAAAAAATACAAAATTAGCCAAGCATGGTGGCACGCGCCTATAGTTCCAGATACTCAGGAGACTGAGGCAGGAGAATCACTTGAGCCCAGGAGATAGAAGCTGCAGCGAGCTGTCATCGTGCCGTCATCGTGCCACTGCACTCCAGCCTGGGTGAGAGTGAGACCCTCTCTCAAATAAAATAAAAAAGAATAAAAGTATAACACAATATAATTTGTACTATAAAAGTGGCAGGGATATACCTGCTATGTACCCACAGTTTTTTTTTTTTTAATGGTAGGGGGACACAAAAAAGAAATTTATGATTTTATCTGTACATTCTACACATACGTCAGTGTCTAGAATGAAGTGTGCAAATTAAAAAAAAAAATCTATGTGTTGAAAATGAGTGTAGGAAGTATGAAACGATTGCTACATGATTAGTTGCTCCATGGTAAGATCTTCCAGAACAGTTCTGAGCAGTGAGGCCAGTTTTTCCAAATGTCTTTGGGTTCTGAAACATTCCGGGTCCTGTCCCTGGAGAAACATGCAGGCCAGAACCTGCACTTTCCAGAGCTGTCCATTGGGGGGCAGAAGCACCCATGAGCCGGCTGCCCTGGCAACCTGCCCTGTGACCTGGAATTTAGGGCTGGGCCCCACCTGCTTCATAACCATTTAGGCTGCTTATTAAGTTTTTCTGCAGAGCAGCAGATTCAAATATGTGATCTTGGCTGCATATTTTCAAAATTCTGAACATGCATTTGAGTTAAAAGTAATGACCTAATTATTTTTTTCAAAATAGAATTACGCTTTCTTTTTTTATGATTATAAAAGTAAAAATATACTTATTATAAAAACATTTTTGGAAAAGTATAAAATGAGAAAAACAGTTTTATTACTAGGAGAAAACACTTTAATTATTTCTTTTTATACACAAACACTTTACTAAAAGATTTATTCATACTATACAAATCAATCATTTTACAGCTACTTCGTTTTAACTGGATCAATAAGATCTCATGGGTATCTTCTGTCACCAGGATGGAGTACAGTGGCACCATCTTGGCTCACTGCAACCTCCGATTCCCTGGTTCAAGTGATTCTCCTGCCTCAGCCTCCTGAGTAGCTGGGATTACAGGCATGTGCCACCATATCCAGCTAATTTTTGTATTTTTAGTATAGACAGCGTTTCACCATGTTGGCCAGGATGGTCTCAATCTCCTAACCTCATGATCTGCCTGACTGATCTCGTGATCTGCCTGCCTCGGCCTCCCAAAGTGCTGGGATTACAAGTGCGAATCACCACACCCGGCCCTCATGGGTATCTTTTAAAGGCTGAATGGTAAATAAATTTCCATACATTTATTAACCTAGTTATTTCCATTAAAACATTCTGACACTCTCTGAGATGGGCCAAATCCCCATGTCACTGTTTGGGCTTTAGATCTAGTTATGCTATCTTGACCAAAGGGCCTGGCATTTCCTTGAATCCACACTTCTAAAGGGCTGTGGAGTTTTGACAGCCAAGCATTTTGCAATCTTCGATAGGTTCCCTCACGCAGTGCCTTTCTTTTTCTTTTCTTTTCTTTTTTATTTTGAGACGGAGTCTTGCTCTGTCATCCAGGCTGGGGTGCAGTGGCATGATTTCAGCTCACTGCAACCTCCGCCGCCCAGGTTTAAGTGAGTCTTGTGCCTCAGTCTCCTGAATATCTGGGACTACCAGCACCCGCCACCACGCCTAGCTAATTTTTGTATTTTTAGTAGAGATGAGGTTTCACCATGTTGGCCAGCCTAGTCTCAAACTCCTGACCTCAAGTGATCTGCCCACTCTGGTCTCCCAAAGTGCTGGGACTACAGGCATGAGCCACCGTGCCCGGCCACACAATGACGACTTTTTGAATAATGGATGTTATTTCAATTTATTAGATAACAGAAAATAGATGCACATCAGCTTCGAAAATCTCCCTTGGAAAAGTGACTGGGCTGTCTCTCTATGTATTGTGTGGACTGACTTATTAGAAAATGAAGTCTTTCGATGGCCATATTTTAGCTGCTTCTCCCTTAGTGAAAGTGATTATCTCATTATAGAAATTTATAAATGTAGCTCTTGCTAACTACATTGTTTGGGGAGGTTTGGTTCAAAAAAGAATAAAGCAATGACTTCATATGCAAAGACATGTCAGATTTAAACTGTCTTTCCTTCTGGCCCTGTTCTTCCAGGAGTGCCTAGAAAACTTAACCAGATAAAAAAAATTGTTTGGGCTGGGCACAATGATTCACACATGTAATCTCAGCACTTTGGGAGGCCAAGATGGGTGTATCCTTTGAGCCCAGGAGTTCAAGCAACATGGCAAAACCCTGTCTCTAAAAACAAATACAAAACACAAAATACTAAAAAAAAAAAAAAAAAAAAAAAAAGTAGCCCGGCATGGTGGCATGCATCGGTAGTCCCAGCTACTCAGGGGGCTGAGGTGGGAGGATTGCTTGAGCTTGGGAGGTCAAGGCTGCACTGAGCCATCATGATCATGCCACTGCGTTGCAGTCTGGGTGACAGATTGAGACACTGTCTCAAAACTCAAAAAAAAAAGAAGTTTTTTGTTTTGTTTTGTTTAGACAGAGTCTTGCTTTGTCACCCAGGCTGGAGTACAGTGGCCTGATTGTAGCTCACTGCAACCTCTGCCTACTGGGTTCAAGTGATTCTCCTGCCTCAGCCTCCTGAGTAGCTGGGATTACAGGTGTGCGCCACCGCTACTGGCTAATTTTTGTATTTTCAGTAGAGATGAGGTTTCACCTTGTTGGCCAGGATGGTCTCGATCTCTTGACCTCATGATCTGCCCGCCTCGGCCTCTCAAAGTGCTGGGATTACAGGCATGAGCCTGATTTTTTTTTTTAAGTGAATTGTTTCTTGTTTTGGGAGGGGTTCAAATAAATAAAAAGTTAAAAGATTTACCAACAAATATGAGAACAAATACACCATTGGCAGAGGATCAACAACCATACATATCCAATGCCCAAGGAAACAAAAACTAATTTTGCCACCAACTTACAAAGATCAATGAATACAGAATTCAGAGAGAAAGTATGATATTATTTCCTCAAAGGCATAATGAAAAATTTCCAAACCCAAACATCTTGGCAGACAATGGCTCAGACAATGGCTGAACTGAATAATCAAAACCCCAGGAACAATGGGCCACAGATGTGAAAGGGCCCTGGGTGGTCAGGCTTGTGGTGGGGTGACAGCTTGCCAAGCAGCAAGGGCCCCTCTGAAGAGTTCTGCAGTTGTCTTCCTTCTTCCTCAGGATTTAGGTCACAGGAGATTGTCCTGCTTTAAACCACCAACCTTCAAACCACCTCCAAAGTTGTCAACGCCTGGAGGAAATCCAGTCTTTGTCTGTGGTAGGGCAGACAAAGATGACTGGAAGTTGGAAAGCATATTTTATTTCACATGTGTTTGTTTGTGACAGGATGGAAGGCAAAGGTTGTTGAAGGTATCAATGTTTCACAGAACTAAATATGAACAGCTTTTTTAAGGAGATGTTTCATTCCAGGGTAAAGACCAGCAACAGATGATATAGAGAAAATTACATCAAACAAACCTGCTGTAAAATGCATTTGCCTTTGGGAGATGCTAAACTAAAAATGAAGGGAAGGGATAATGGCCATGAATGTTAAGAGGTAAAAACTATAAAACTTGTAGAAGAAATATAGCAGTAAATCAACATAATTTTGAATTAGGCAACAGTTTCTCAGATATCTCATCAAAAGCACAAGTGACAAAATAAAAACATAGATAAATTGGACTTCATTGAAGTAAAACTTTTGCATTGCAAAGAATACCGTCAAGAAAGTAAAAAGACAACCCACAGAATGGGAGAAAATGTTTGTAAATCATGTATCTTAAGAGGCTTGTAGCCAGAATATAAAAAACTCTCACAACTCTACAATAAAAAAACAAATAACTAAATTTTGAAAACAGACAAAGGTATAGACATACAAATGCTCAATAAACACATGAAAAGATACTCAACATCATTAGCCATCAGGGAAATGCCAATCAAAACCACAATAGATACCACTTTATACCCACTAGAATGGCTATAAGAAAGATAGATAACAGGCCGGGCGCGGTGGCTCAAGCCTGTAATCCCAGCACTTTGGGAGGCCGAGGCGGGTGGATCACGAGGTCAAGAGATCAAGACCATCCTGGTCAACATGGTGAAACCCCGTCTCTACTAATATAAAAAAATTAGCTGGGCATGGTGGCGCGTGCCTGTAATCCCAGCTACTCAGGAGGCTGAGGCAGGAGAATTGCCTGAACCCAGGAGGCGGAGGTTGCGGTGAGCCGAGATCGCGCCATTGCACTCCAGCCTGGGTAACAAGAGCGAAACTCCGCCTCAAAAAAAAAAAAAAAGAAAAAAAAGAAAGATAGATAACAAATGTTGTCAAAGATTTGGAGAAATCAAACCCTTACACATTGCTGATGGGAATGTAAAATGGTACAGACTTTTTGGAAAATAATCTGGCAGTACTTCAAAGAGTTAAAACAAAAAGTTACCTTGTGATCCCGCCATCCCATTCCAAGAGAGTTGAAAACATATATTCCAACAAAAACTTGTACGTAAATGTTTATAGCAACATTATTCATTATGGCCAAAAAAGTGGAAACAATCCAAATAAATGTTCATCAACTGATGAGTGGTAAATAAACTTGGTATAAACTTATGTTTTATTTATTCATCAAACCATTAAAAGGAATGAAGTACTGATACAGGCTACAACACAGATGAACCTTGAAAACATTATGCCAGCCCGGCCAATATGGCGAAACCCTGTCTCTGCCAAAAAATGTAAAAGTTGACCAAGCGCGGTGGCTCATGCCTGGAATCCCAGCACTTTGAGAGGCCGAGGCGGGCAGATCATGAGGTCAAGAGATCGAGACCATCCTGGCCAACAAGGTGAAACCTCATCTCTACTAAAAATACAAAAATTAGCTGGACGTGGTGGCACACACCTATAGTCCCAGCTACCTGGGAGGCTGAGGCAGGAGAATCATTTGAACCCGGGAGGGGGAGGTTGCAGTGAGCCAAGATCGTGCCATTGCACTCCAGTCTGGGAGATAGAGTAAGACTCTGTCTCAAAAAAAAAGAAAAAAAAAATATATATACACACACACACACACACACACACACACACACACACACGTTAGCTGGGTGTGGTGGTGTGTGTCTATAGTCCCAGCTACTCAGGGGGCTGAAGTGGTAGAATCACTTGAGCCTGGGAGGTTGAGGCTGCAGTGAGCCAAGATTACACCACTGCAGTCTACCTTGGGGGACAGAGAGATACCCTGTCTCAAAAAGAAAAAAAAAAAGAGAGAGAGAGAGAGAAAACAGTATACTAGCCGGGTGCAGTGGTTCATGCCTGCAATCCCAGAGTTTTGGGAGCCTGAGGTGGGAGAATCACTTGAGTACAGGAGTTTGAGGCTTCACATTTCAGTGAATTGTGATCATGCCACTGTATTCCAGCCTGGATGACAGAGACTCTGTCTTAAAAAAAAGAAAGAGAGAGAGAGAGAAAGGGAAGGAAGGAAGGAAGGGAGGGAGGAAGGAGGGAAGGAGGGAAGGAGGGAAGGAGGGAGGGATGAAAGGAAGGAAGGGAAGGAAAAAAGGAAGGGAAGGAAAAAAGGAAGGAAGGGAAGGAAATAAGGAAGGAAGGAAGGAAGAAAGGGAAACTTTATGCTAAGTGAAATAACCCAGGTTGGATGTGGTGGCTCATGCATTTAATCCTAGCACTTTGGGAGGCTGAGGTGGGTGAATCTTTTAAGCCCAGGAGTTCAAGACCAGCCTGGACAACATGGTGAGACCCTATCTCTATTAAAAATTTAAAATTTGGCTGAGCGTTCTGGTGTGTGCCTGTAGTGTCAACTACTCAGGAGGCTGAGGTGGGAGGATCACTTGAGCCTGGGAGGTTGAGGCTGCAGTGAGTTGTGCTTGCACCACAGTACTGGCAGGGCACTGCCTAAGAGAATCTGGGCGACAGAGCAAGAGACCCTGTCTCAAAAAGAAAGAAACAAAACATACATAAAAGACCACATATTGTATGATTCCATTCATATGAAATATCTAGAATAGGCAAATCCACCAAGAGGAAAGTAGCTTAGTGGTAGCCAAGGCCTAAGGGGAATTGGAATGGAGAGTGACTGCTAACGGGTCTGGGATTTCTCCTGGGGGGGCGATGAAAATGCTCTGGCATTAAGAAATGCTCCTAGTTGCACAGCTCTGTGCACACACTAAAGCTACTATACTGCACCTTTAAAAAGAGGGATTTTATGGGCATGTGAGCCATATCTCAATAAAGCTGTCAAAATAAATAACTAAATTAGGAAGGATTTCAATAAATAAAAAAATTAAGGGAGGTCATAGACTGTCTGATCCCCTCTCTCAGCTGAGCAGGAACCCGGGGTGCTGAGTATTGACTTGGGTGGGGTGACCAGGCCTGGCTCGTGCACTAACTGCCAAGGGAGGAGCAAGGACAGTCAGGAGGAGGCACCCACGGGCAGAAGTGAAACTGACACCCATTGTCACTGCTCACTGGGAAAACTGGTAGGTGGCAACCCACGGAAACTGAAATTGAGCAAGAGGGATAGGCAGGAAGGCGGGAGCCAAGGTATTTCACAAATTAAAGAGCACAGCCAATTCTATAGGTTGCCTGGAATGAGGTGTGAGCAGAGAGAGAGCTGTTAAGGGCACTAAGCAGAAATTGTATGGCTTTTAAGGAAGCTGTGTAAGTAGTCATTGACTATCTCCGAAATGATTTGTGACATGACATTCAGTTTATTCAGGAAGCTTATGTGCCTACTGTGGTGCTAGACAGAGGTAATAAAAAGGGAAGTAAGGCCGGGCACTGTGGCTCACGCCTGTAATCCTAGCACTGTGGGAGGCCAAGGAGGGAGGATTACTTGAGGTCAGGAGCTCAAGACTAGCCTGGTCAACATGGTGAAACCTCATCTTTACTAAAAATATGAAAATTACCTGGGTGTGGTAGTGAGCGCCTGTAGTCCCAGCCATTCTAGAGGTTGAGGCAGAAGAATTGCTTGAACCTGGGAGGTGGAGGTTGCAGTGAGCTGAGATCCCACCATTGCGCTCCAGCCTGGGCGACAGAATGAGACTCCATCTCAAAAAAAAAAAAAAAGGAAAGTAAGAGCCAAGACGTACAGCCTGGTAAAAATGACAGATGGTAAATTACGCTATATTATGACAGGTGCTATGGTGAAAGTAGGTACCAGAGTACAGAAAAGCGTCATCAGATTCAGGTGGAATGCAGTGACCAAGCAGGTAACAATTTGATTCTCTTTGCCAATTGAGACATTGAATTGAACTCAGTTTTAATTGGAGCATGTTCCCCCAGATGTCTCTGTTATGAATTAAATTATGATCCCCTCAAAAAGATATATTGGGCCGAGCGCGGTGGCTCATGCCTGTAATCCCAGCACTTTGAGAGGCAATGCCGGCAGTTCACCTGAGGTCAGGAGTTTGAGACCAGCCTGGCTGACATGGTGAAACGCCATCTCTACTTAAAAATACAAAAATTAGTCAGGTGTGGTGATGCATGCCTGTAATCCCAGTTACTTGGGAAGCTGAGGCAGGAGAATCACTTGAACCCAGGAGGCAGAGGTTGCAGTGAGCCAAGATCATGCCACTGCACTCCAGCCTGGGCAACAGAGCAAGACTCCATCTCAAAAAAAACAAAAAAGATATGTTGAAGTTTTAATCCCTTAATCCAGTACCTCAGAGTCTGACCTTATTTGGAAATAGGTCATTGCAGATGTCATGAGTTAAGGTTAGGTCACACTGGAGTAGGATGGACCCCTAATCCAACATGACTGTTGTCATAAGAAGATGGTGTGTGAAGACAGAGAACCACAGGGAGAGCCTGGGCCGCTGCTGCTGCAAGCCAAGGCAAACTACCAGCAACTAGGAAGAGGCAAGGAAGGGCTCTGTGACATCTGCCAGAGGAAGCACCACCTTGCCGACACCTTCATTTTAGACATGCAGCCTCTAGAACTGTGAGACAAGGAATTTCTGTTGTTTTATGCAACCCAGTTTGTTTATTTTGTGATGGCAGCCCAGGGAAGCTAACACAGTCTCCCAAAGCTGAGGTTCTATCGGCTTGCACAAAAAAAATTTGTATTCTTTACTTGAAGGGTGGAATTTCCTAATTTATTTAAAAAAAAAACAACCTTCAAATCCCCTGGGATTCCAATGCTGTTCCCAAGAGTGCTGGAGTTTCCTGATGAAGTCTGGTGCTGGCTCTAGTACTTCTTACTCTGGTGAAATGGATTCAGCTTCCTTGAGAAGCACCTGGAAATGCCATTTTCAGGTCCTATGTGAGACAGAACAATGGATAAATTGGGCTTCTTTTTTCTAGGATTTTGTTACTTGTTAAAAAAAATTTATTTATTTTTTTTTAAGAGATGGAGTCTCACTCTGTCACCCAGCCTGGAGTGCAGTGGTGCAATCTCAGCTCACTGCAACCTCCATCTCCTGGGTTCAAGCAATTCTCCTGCCTCAGCCTCCCAAGTAGCTGGGATTACCGGCACATGCCATCTCGCCTGGCTAATTTTTTGTATTTTAGTAGAGACGGGGTTTCATGATGTTTCCCAGGCTGGTCTCAAACTTCTGAGCTCAGGCAATTCACCCACCTTGGCCTCCCAAAGTGGTAGGAGTGTGAACCACCATATCTGGCCTGTTTTTTCACTTTTTTAAGAAATAATTTAATTTTTTTTTGGCCAGGCATGGTGGCTTACATATATATGATAGTGATAGTCTTTCTATCATTATATATGTGTGATAGTCTTTCTTTTCATTTATTCATTCAACAAACCTGTACAGAACACCTACTGTGTGTCAATGGTGGATGGTCTCTGCCCTCACAGAGTCTGCAGCCTGGGGTGCCTTCTGACTACTGTACCTGTGCTGCCGCTGTCTCTATGCCTTTCTAGCCCTCCTCACTGAATAATGCCTGCCTAACCCATAGCGTGAGTTTTTTGTGCACTGCCGGTGGTGAAAACCTCCACCTTTTCAGGCGAATAAGAGTTTTTGGACCATTCAGAGTCTTTCAGGACCATGTCTGAGGAATAAAATGTATGATTATGCAGGAAAAAAAAAAAATTAAGTCTTAGTTTTTCCCTAAAAACCTCAGGGGAAAAAAACAAAATATTTTAAAAGCGATACCAATGGGATACATTTTTAGCTCATAAGATGATGCTGCAGAAGAACAATGTTCTTCAGATATAAAAAATCACTTGTGACATCATGTCATAGAAGGAGAACCTTTTAAGTCAAGCCCAGGGTTCTCACTCGGCAGCTTTTCTCTCATGTTTTTTTCTTTCTGTTTTTCTTTCTTCTAGATAGAGGCTTGGGGTGAAGGGAGCGGTATCTTTGATTTCTTCTTTCTTTCTCTTGAGTATACAGATGGTGACTGGTGCAGGCTCAAAACTTTCATGGCTGCCAGGGCTTTCCAGACTCCTGATTTCCCTCATTATTTTTCCTGCCTTGTCCAGGGTCCTCCTTACAAGGGCATCTTCTGATTGTGATGTGAGCCTCATCACAGCTCCCATAACACATCACAAGACACGTACACCGCAGACACTCACAAAGCTGCACTGCAAGAGAAAACAGGAAGCAGGCCAGCTTTCCATTCACAGAGGAAAGCGTCTCAAGATGCCTGGGAAAGTGACTCCAGGGCTTCAGCCCCAGTGAGCTGAACATTCTCTCTCTCTTTTTCTTTTTTCCTTTTTTTTTTTTTTTGACAGGGTCTTGTGCTGCCACCCAGGCTGGAGTGCAGTGGTGCAACCATAACTCACTGCAGCCTTTAACTCCTGGGCTCAAGCAATCCTCCCACTTCGGCCTCCCTAAGTGTTGGGATTACAGGCTTGAACTGCCATATCCGGCCATTACTATTTCTTGACTCGAGTGTGGTTACACAGAGGGCTGCTTTGTAATTATTTGTTAAATTGTCCAAATATGGTCTATGCAATTTTTTATTTTATTTTATTTTATCTCTCTTTCTTTCTTTTTCTTTCTTTTTTGAGACAGGGTCTTGCCCTATTGCCCCGGCAGGAGTGCAGCTTCAACCTCCCAGGCTCAAGCCATCCTCCCACCTCAGCCTCTCAAGTTTCTGGGACTATAGGCACATGCCACCATACCCAGCTAATTTTTTATTTTTTGTAGAGACAGGGTCTCGCCATGTTGCCCAAGCTGGTCTTGAACTCCTGGACTCAAGCGATTCTCTTATCCCAGACTCTTCAAGTGCTGGGATTACAAGTTTAAGCCACCATGCCCAGCCCGAGCCTAGTTGCTAAGTCTAGAATATTCCTTCCTGGTGTGTGAAAATGGCAAAGGTTAAGTTCAGTGTTCCATAAGGCAATCGTATACCTGATGACCACAATTTGTTATATCAGAAGACCACCATCTCTGTAAATGATGAGGCTTCATTCACTCATTCATTCATTCATTCATTCACTCACTAAACAGATATATATGAAGTGACATGCACTTTAATAGGCAGTAGGGAATCTAAAGCTGGAAACAGTCTGTACCCTTGAGGGGTTCGTAGCAGGGGACAGATCTAAATAGAATCTGGTGTGATATGGCCTGAAGGTAGCCATGACTTTGTCATCCACCCTTCTCATTATTTGTTGTTGTTGTTATTTTGAGATGGAGTCTTACTCTGTCCCCTGAGATTGTGAGCGGTACAATCTCAGCTCACTGCAACCTCTGCCTCCCAGGTTCAAGTGATTCTCCTGCCTCAGCCTCCCAAGTAGCTGGGATTATAGGCATGCACCACCATGGCCAGCTAATTTTTGTATTTTTAGTAGAGGCAGCGTTTCACCATGTTGTCCAGGCTCGTCTTGAACTCCTGACCTCAAGCGATCCACCCACCTTGACCTCCAAAGCGCTAGGATTACAGGCATGAGCCACTGCACCCAGCCTTCATCCACACTTCTAAGCCCTGGAGATTCAGCCCAGCATCCAAATTACCCTGCTCCAAAGGCATGAGCAGGAGAAGGAGGGGCAGACATCACACATCACCAACAAAACTTCCCAATCGCTGCCTTTTTAAAACATCTCTGCTCCTTCCCCAAAGTGCCCTCTCACATTGCAGTTGCTGGACCTCAGCTCTCATCTCATCCCACCCCAAAAAGTAGGATCTTAGTTTTTTCTCCCCTTCTCACATCACCCCTCCACTTGTAACCGGGGGTTTAGTAAAACAAGACTTGGCTCCAAGCATCTCTCAAGATTGCCTCTAAGGAGCCTCAATTCAAAGTGGTTTGGTGTTGCGCGCTATGATGTGAGACCCCAGGGGAAGCCTGGAGTCAGAGGAAGGGGGATCTCAGAAGCCAGACTATTTTTTGTAGTGGCTGCACCTACCCTTGATTTTCTGAATCAGAATCTAAACAAAATTCGGTCTCTTTTTCTCTTTCTCTTTTTCTACATGTTGAAAAAGTTGAGTTGTCTGTTCTACGGGACAAAGTTTCTCACAGTCTGAATGTTGCTGATTACGATGTTGCTGTATTTCCTGGTAGTTAGATTTTGAGGTTAAAGTGGGTTCAGGTGTGACTATTTTGGCCAGACTACTTCTGAGGTTGCCAGGTTTAGCATATAAAAATACAAGATGCCCAGTTAAATATTAATTTCAGATAATGAGCTTTTTTTTTTTGAACAGGGTCTCACTATGTTGCCCAGGCTGGAGTGCAGTGGCAATCTTGGCTCACCACAGACTCTACTTCCCAGGCTCAAGTGATCCTCCCACCTCAGCCTCCCAGGGAGCTGGGACCACAGGCATGCACCACCTTGCCCAGCTAATTTTGTTATTTTTTGTAAAGATGAGGTCTTGCTATGTTGCTCAGGCTAGTCTTGAACTCCTGGGTTCAAGTGATGTGCCTGTCTTGGCCTCTCAAAATGCTAGCATTATAGGTGTGAGTCACCACCCATGGTCCTCAAACATCTTTTAGCCTATGTATGGCTCATGGAACATTTGGGATATATTTATACTAAAAATTATTTTATATTTATTTGAAATCCAAATTTAACTGGACATTGTGTATTTTATCTGGAAACCCAAACTACTTCACAAGATGTACTGTGTCCCTCCGTCAGGAGCTGAATATCTGGCTCTCTCTCTCTCTCTTTTTTTTTTCTTTCTTTTTTGAGACAGAGTCTTGCTGTGCTGGCCAGGCTGGAGTGCAATGGCACCATCTTGGCTCACCGAAACCTCCACCTCCTGGGTTCAAGTGATTCTCCTGCCTCAGCCTTCCAAATAGCTGGGATTACAGGCATGTGCTGCCATGCTCGACTAATTTTGTATTTTTAGTAGAGACGGGGTTTCTCCATGTTGGTCAGGCTGGTCTTGAACTCCTGACCTCAGGTGATCCTCCCACCTTGGCCTCCCAAAGTCCTGGGATTACAGGCGTCCACCACACCCAGCCTGGCTCTCCCTCTTTTTGTGATGGTAGAAGCTGTTGGTGATCATGGCCTAGATTGATTATTTCCCTAGTGGCTGTAAAATGATGATAGTCTGTTTTCTTCATTTCTTAGCAGGAATATGTCTATAAAAAGGAACTCTTCCTCATCAACTCTTTGGTTTCCCTGGTTATTTTCATGTAGAGAAAGCAGGCTATATGCTTAATTCTGTCCTTTTATTTGCCAGTTTTCAGAATAATTAATTGGTTCCCTAGAACCTGCCAAAGGTGATCCATGGGTTGTGCTCTTTACTTTAAAAGTATCACTATGAACTCAGGTATTTTGACATGTATATATTTTGACCCATTGCAGTCATTATTCTTTCAGACACGCAAATTGTTCCATATTTGGCCAATGGGAATCTCTTGACTTGGCTACTGGGTTTTTTTGATGGCACCCAGTCTTTGTTAGGTTCTTTGCTTTCTGGTGTAACAAGATATTTCAGAATCATCTTATGCATTTCTTAGCCGTGGCATGGGACTAGACATTGCTCTTAGGAACTCTTTTAGTAGGAAGTGATGTTTAGAGATCAGACATTTCCTACTCCCTATTTAAAATCACAACAACCCCTGCAACAAACACATAGACCTATTTCCCTGAGATTCCCTTACCTCATCTACTTTTTTCCATACAGTTATTACCTTCTAACATATTAATTTAATTATGTTTATTGCTTGTCTCTCAGCATGAGACTAAGTTTCGCAAGAGCAGAGACTTTTTCACTATCTAATACACAGCAGAACAGCAGACAATAAATACTCCTTTAATGAGACAATAACTATATATCACCAAATTACCTTTTTTTTTGGAGGGGGGACAGAGCCTCACTCTGTTGTCCAGATTGGGGTGCAGTGGTGCCATCTTGGCTTACTGCAACCTCTGCTTCTGGGTTCAAGTGATTCTCGTGCCTCGGCCTCCTGAGTAGCTGGAATTATGGGTGTAATTCCGTGCCCAGCAAATTTTTGTATTTTTAGTAGAGATGGGGTTTCATGTTGGCCAGATTGGTCTGGAACTTCTGACTTCAAGTGATCTGCCCACCTCAGCCTCCCAAAGTGCTGGGATGACAGGGAGGAGCCACTGCACCCAGCCCCAAATTACATTTTTGAAGTGTTCATTCTCACTTCTGGTGGAGAATGAATTTGGGAGGGACTGTTGTGAAGCAGGGAGGCTATTAAAGAGGCTTTTTCAGTTGTCTAGGGGTGAAATGAGGGTGGCTTAGACTAAGGTTGTATCTGCGGAAATGGAAAGAAAAGTGGGGTAGAGACAAGATGTATTAGCGGTATTAGGAGAACTGACTAAACATGGTGATGGGCTGGATGTGGGAGATGAGGGAAAAGGAAAAATGAAAGGTGACTTCTAAAATTTGCCCTGTGCAAACAGATGGATAAAGAAGTTGAAGGGGTGGGGAGAGAAGAGGGAGAGACTTTGAGGATAAAGAAAATGAAGCGCTCCGTTGTGGAAATGCATGATTTGGAGTGCCTGTTAGCCACGTGGAGGCATAAAGCAGGAGCAGGACGGATGAGTCTGGGCTCAGGCATGGAGATGTAAAATTTGGCGTCATCAGTATCTAGGTGGTATTTAGAGCTCTGGAGTAGAGGGGATGATTTTGAGAGCTTTAGATAGAGACTAGACGCTATTTCAGAACCAAGCCCTAAAGTACCCCAACATGTAATGGTCAGGTAAAGGAGAAGCCTGCCAAGGAGACTGAGAAGAGGAGGCTATAGAGGTAGAGGAAAACCAGGAGAGAGTGTCATCGTTAAAACCAAGAAGGAAGAATGCCTTCAGAAGGAGGAAGTTGTCAATTGTGTCAAATGCTACTGAAGGGTCAAGTTCAACGAGGGCAGAGATAGATCCATTAGATTTTGCAACATATAAGTTGCTGGTGACCTTTACAAGGGAAGTTTCAGTGGAACAGTAGGGACAGATGAGTCAACAGAAAGAATGAAACCAGGGAGAGCAGATGCTTTCTTTTTTTCCTTTTTTTGAGATAGGATCTCACTCTGTCACCCAGGCTGGAATGCAGTGGCAGGATCACAGCTCATTGCAGCCTTGAACTCCTGGGCTGAAATGATCCTCCCACCTCAGCCTCCAGAGTTACTGGGGGTACAGGTGTGCACCACCACGCTGGGCTAATTTTTAAATTTGTTTGTGGAGATGGTGTCCAACTATGTTGCCCTGGTTGGTCGCCAACTCCTAGTCTCAAACGATCCTTCTGCCTCAGCCTCCAAAAGCATTAGGATTGTAGGCATGAGTCACCACACCTGGCCCTGACTATTCAAGAAGCTTTGTGATGAAGGGGAGAGATGGAGCAGTAGTTGGAGAGAGATGCAGAGGCGAGGAAAGGGTATAGTCAGGATGGGAGATGCCGCGTAATAACAGATGCCCCTGTGTAGTGGGAGAGCCTACTGACAGGACTGAGAAGAAACCGAAGACTGTTGGCAACATCCATGCAAGAAATAAGGAAGACCTGAACCAGGGCAGGGAAAAACAGCTAATGGAATTCATGAAGCAGGTTGACCTAGGAGTTCCCCAATTCCAGACCAGGAGGCAAATGCCAGGGTACATCATTTCTCGGGATCCAAACCTACCTGCCGAACAGCCTATCCTCTCCCCACCCTCACCCCAAATCAGCACACAGGCAGAAACACCTGACCCTTTCAAAAAGCATAGAAAGCAGGATGCACATTGCCATCCTGACCAAATGCCCAGCTGCACGTAGGATGGCCTGATCTGGATTCAAAGCCAAGAAAGCACACGGGGTTTCCTTGCTCCCCAACTAGATTTAAGTAGGGTTTGAAAGCACTCTTCTCTGGCTACCCAGGGATTAACCATGTGTTTCAGCAAGTGATTTAAAGTCATTACTCGTCTCCTTTGGTTGAACCTCAAACGTTTGAAATGTACACAGCTTGGCAGGCTGGACAGTGCAGCTGAGCATCAAGAGGCCATGTCCCAACCATCTGTTGCCCCACTTAATTCCAGCTTTCTGCCCTTCTCGTGGTTGGGGAGCGCTGGGCTTGACAGGCAGATGCAGGACAAAGACAACTGCAGCCTTGGCTTCAAACAGTTGCTCACACAATGTCTTGGGTGGTGGTGGGAGGGATGGAGAAATCATTGAGTTTATTTTAAGTGCTTTGCTTTGATGCATGGAGTTTTTCCTCCACCTTAGAGATCCAGAGAGTTTCAGAGACAAAGACTAAGGAGTTATCTTTTATTTCCCGTCTTCCATCAGGGTGGATTAGTGGATTTCAAACTGTGCTCACCTACTCTGAAGTAATTCAGCAGTGCCAATGGAAAGATTAGAATCTCATTACAATTATATTTACATTTTTTTCTTTCTTTTTTTTTTTCAGACAGGGTCTTGTTCTGTTGCCCAGGCTGGAGTGCAGTGGCATGATCTTGGTTTGTTGCAGCCTTGACCTCCCCTAGGTCCCATCTCAGCCTCTAGAGTAGCTGGGATTATGGGCGCATGTCGCCATGCCCAGCTAATTTTTTATTTATTTTTTCCTTAAATATGAGATTTTGCCATGTGTTCAGGCTAGTCTCGAACTCCCAGGTTCAAGCAGTCCTCCTGCCTCGGCCTCCCAAAGTGCTGAGATTACAGACTTTGGCCCTATTAAAATATGTTTTTAAACAGCTATTAAAATGTTTAGGGGCTGGACATGGTGGCTCACACCTGCAACCCCAGAACTTGGCGAGACTGAGGCAGGTGGATTACCTGAGGTCAGGAGTTTGAGACCAGCCTGGCCAACATGGTGAAACCCCATCTTTACTAAGAATACAAAAATTAGCCAGGCATGGTGGCATGTGCCTGTAATCCCAGCTACTAGTGGGGCTGAGGGAGGAGGATCACTTGAACCTGGGAGGCAGAGGTTGCAGTGAGCCAAGATTGTGCCACTGCACTCCAGCCTGGGCAACAGAGCAAGACTCCATCTCAAAACAAAACAAAACACACAAAAAAATGTTTAGGGACCAGGTTTGGTGGCTCACACCTATTATCCCAGCACTTTGGGAGGCTAAGGTGGGAGGATAGCTGAGTTCAAAATCAGCCTGGGCAACATAGCGAGACCTTATCTCTACAAGAAAATTTGAAAAATTAGACAAGTATGGTGCCATGTGCCTGTAGTTTCAGCTACTTGGGAGGCTGAGGTGAGAGATCACTTGAGCCCGGGAGTTAGGTTTTTTTTTTTTTTTTTTTTTTGAGACAGGGTTTCGCTCTTGTTGCCCAGGCTGGAGTACAATGGTGTGATCTCGGCTCACTGCAACCTCTGCCTCCTGGGTTCAAGTGATTCTCCTGCCTCAGCCTCCTAAATAGCTGGTAGCTGGGATTACAGACATGCGCCACCATGCCCGACTAATTTTGTATTTTTTGTAGAGTTGGGGTTTCTCCATGTTGGTCAGGCTGGTCTTGAACTCCCCATCTTAGGTGATCTGCCCACCTTGGCCTCCCAAAGTGCTGAGATGATAGGTGTGAGCCACTGAGCCTGGCCTAGGAGTTCGGAGTTTTAATACACTGTGGTGGTGCCTGTGAATAGCCACTGCACTCTATCCAGCCTGGGCATCATAGCAAGACTCTGTCTCTAAAAAAGTATATTAGAAAGTTTAGTCCATTAACAATATGAATGTGTTAAATACTTACTTTTAGCATATCAAGACCTTGATGGTTTAAGTGGCATCATCAGGTAAACTAATTTTTTAATAGGGCAGCCAATTTTATTTTTTATTAATAGATTTATTTTTTAGGAAAATTTTAGATTTGCAAAAACATGGAACAAATAATAGAGTTCCCATGTTACCTTCCCCTTTCCCACATCCATTTTCTCCTCTTACTAACATCTTACATTGAGAGGGTACATTTGTCACAATTGATAGATTAATGTTGACATGTTATTAACTAAAGTCCATAGTTTATTCATATTTCCTTAGTTTTTACCTGAAGGCTTTTTGTCTGTCCCAGGATCCTGTTTAAGATACTACCTTGCATTTTGGTGTCATAGTTCCTTAGCTTTCTCTTGGTTGTGACAATTTTTCAGACTTTCTTTGCTTTTAATGACCTTCTGAGTTTTGGAGTACTTTGCAGGATGGCCCTCTAGTGAGATTTATCTGATGGTTTTCTCACAAGTAGACTGGAGTTATGAGATTGGGAAGGAAGATCGCAGAGATAAAGGTGTCATTTTCATGATATCATATCAAGGGTATGTATTATCAACATGATTTATGAGTGTTGATGCTGACTTTGATTACCTAGCTGATATAGTGTTTGTTTTATTCTTTGTTTTTTTTTTGTTTTTTTTTTTTTGAGATGGAGTCTCACTCTGTTGCCCAGGCTGGAGTGCAGTGGCACAATCTCAGATCACTGCAACCTCCACCTCCTGGGTTCAAGCAATTCTCCTGCCCTAGCCTCCTAGGTAGCTGGGATTATACGCACCTGCAATCATGCTTGGCTAATTTTTGTATTTTTGGTAGAGATGGGGTTTCACTGTATTGGCCAGGCTGGTCCCAAACTCCTGACCTCAGGTGATCTGCCCACCTCGGCCTCCCAAGGTGCTGGAATTACAGGCATGAGCCACCGCACCCAGCCTATTTTTATTCTTTTTTAAATAAAGATTATGTAAGTATGGATTCACAGATATTTATTTTACACTTTGGGTTGTAATCCTTGGTGACATTATTCCAGCTTTGGCCTGGGGCACAACTGACTCCTGTACCCCTTTGCCATACCCCCATCTGTTTAGTATTTTTGTCTAAACTCAATTTTGTGCAGACTTTGGCATGAGCTCCTCCCAGCATCTCTGAGCCCAGCTGGCACCGAGATGGGTGTGTCAAGCGGATGTTGCAGTGCTGCGCCAGCCTGGGCACGTCTGCTTATGAAGAGCAAAGCAATGAAGAGCCGAGAGCTTCCTGCAGTTGTGTGTACCAGCCTCCATAAACCACCAGGCCTACAACAGGGAACACCACTGACAGAGTGATGACATTATCTTATTTGTTTAATATATGTCTTGAGTTTTAGTTGTTTATTGCCTGATTTTTATGTTTATGATGAGGACAAAAAGCAGTCGTTAGGTATTTTGAGAGTTACTCATTCAACTTTGAAACAAATACTTCTACTACTTCTCCTTTCTAGCTTCTAGATTGGTTTAATTGAAGGCTATTCTAATCTCAAAACAGAAACTGAAAAAAAAAATCCTTTAGCAGGAGTTAAGAGCACAAATCTTGGATTGGGACTGCCTAGATTTAAGCCCTTGACTTTGGACAAATCACTCTTCTGTCCTTCAGTTTTCTCATTTATAAAAGGGGGATGTTAATGATAGATCCACTTCAAAAGGTTTGTTAAGTGAATTAATATATGCAAAGTGATTAGGACAGGCCTGCCACATGGTGAGTGCTACGTAATAGTTTTCCGTGGTGGTTGTTGTTGGATCTCGCTCTGTCACCTAGTCTGGAGTGCAGTGGTGCAATCATGGCTCACTACAGTCTCAACTTCCTGGGCTCAAGCAATCCTCCCACCTCAGTCTCCCAAGCAGCTGGGACTGCAGACATGTGCCACCATGCCTGGCTAGCTTAAAATTTTTTTTTGTAGAGATGGGGGTCTTGCTATATTGCTCAGGCTGGTCTTGAACTGCTGGGCTCAAGTGATCCTCCTGCCCTAGCCTCTTAAAGTGCTGGGATGACAGGCAGGAGCCACCGTGCCCAGCCGGTAATAGTTGTTATCGTTATTATTTATAACCATCCATCTGTATGATCAGACTTTTCTCAGAACCCTATGTACCAAAGCAAAATACAAAAATAAGTTGGATACGGAGACTGAAATGAGATTGTGAATTGGTCAGAACTCTGACTTTAAAATGCAACAGAAACTGGCTCTGGACGATTTTAAGTAGAAGAGGGATTGACGAGAAGGATGTTGGGCAGCCCACAGAGTCTCTGGGAAGGCTGAAGAGCCAGGTTCAGGGCATGAATGAAGACAAAGTCTGCCAGACAGCAGCCAGGAGCATGGCCAGAACTGTGGTGCAGAAGCTATCGAGAGAGTCTTGGCCTGTTCTCAGAACCCTGGGCAGCTGTGCCACAACCATGTTTGGGGTCTGAACCATGACCCTGCTGCTGTTGCCCTGGAATCTGGACAAGGCTGCAGTAGCTACGGCCACTTCCACCAGGAAAGATTCGGTGCTGGGCTCTGGCTTGGTCCAGGCTCGTCAGTCCAGGGCAGTGCACCTGATTGGCCCAGCCCAAATAGCATGACTAAGCCCTGCAGCTAAAGGAAGCTGAGAAGTATCTGGCGTTTTCAGCCTTTATGTGGATAGGTAAGCAGTAGGCTCCAGCTTCCACTAAGACGCCAAAGATAGGGTCTTCCACAAACCTGGGAAGGGACTCCAAAACTGGGTAGCCAAAAAGTAACAAATGTTACTCATCACCCTGCTTTCAAATTTTGTTCCATCATATTGGCATCATTGATGGACTTTAACAAAAAGCACCGACCCAGTGCTCTTGTATCCCTTGTATTTTTCCTTTTTTAAAAAATATAGCTGGGAGCAGTGGCTCATGCCTGTATCCCCAGAACTTTGGGAGGCTGAGGAGGGTGGATCACAAGGTCAGGAGTTCAAGACTAGCCTGGCCAAGACGGTCTCTACTAAAAATACAAAAAAATTAGCCTGACACGGTGGCAGGAGCCTGTAATCCCAGGTACTCAGGAGGCTGAGGCAGGAGAATTGCTTGAACCCGGGGGGCGGAGGTTTCAGTGAGCCGAGATCATACCACTGCGATCCAGCCTGGGCAACAGAGTGAGACTCCATCTCAAAACAAACAAAAAAAAAAATAGAGATGGGATCTCATTATGTTGCCCAGGCTGGAGTGCGGTGATGCTATCTCGGCTCTTTGCAACCTCCGCCTCCCAGGTTCAGGTGATTCTCCTGCCTCAGCCTCTTGAGTAGCTAGGATCCGCCTTCCAGGTTCAGTTGATTCTCCTGCCTCAGCCTCCTGAGTAGCTAGGATTACAGGTTTGCACCACCATGCCTGGCTAATTTTTGTATTTTTAGTAGAGACAGGGTTTCATCATGTTGGCCAGGCTGGTCTCGAACTCCTGACCTCAGTTGATCCTCCCTCCTTGACCTCCCAAAGTGCTAGGATTACAAGCTTGAGCCATGGCACAAGCCTGTATTTTTCCTTTTTTTTTTTTCTCTGAGATGAAGTCTCACTCTGTCACCCAGGCTGGAGTGCAGTGGCGCGATTTTGGCTCACTGCAACCTCTGCCGCCCAGATTCAAGTAATTCTCTGGCCTCAGCCTCCCGAGTAGCTGGGATTACAGGTACCTGCCACCGTGCCAGGCTAATTTTTGTAGTTTTTAGTAGAGACGGGGTTTCACTATGTTAACCAGGCTGATCTTGAACTCCTAACCTCATGATCTGCCGGCCTCGGCCTCCCAAAGTGCTGGGATTACAGGTATGAGTCACCGCACCCAGCTGTATTTTTCCTTTTTTAAAAAAAATAGAGATGGGGCAGTTCAGCAGTCCCGCGGATCTGTCTCTTGCTTCAACAGTATTTGGATGGAACAGATTCCAGGGACTCTTTCTTCCAGCCTCTGACCGCCCTCCGATTTCCTCTCCATTTGCAACCTCCAGGACCATCTTCTCAGCCATCTCCTGCTTCTGGGGACCTGCCAACACTGTTTTTGTGGTTAGCTCCTTCTTGCCGAACAACCAGGAGCTCCCAGATTCGTCAGAATTATTCCACGCACGTGGAGGCAGCCATTGACCTCCTGGTCCATGTGTACCTGCAGGACTCCTACACCTTCCTCTCTCTGGGCTACTATTTCGACTGCGATGATGTGGCTCTGGAAGGCATGAGCCACTTGTTCTGCAAATTGACTGAGGTGAAGGGCGAGGGCTACGAGCATCTCCTGAAGATGCAAAACCAGTGCGGCGGCCGTGTTCTCTTCCAGGACATCAAGAAGCCGGCTCAAGATGAATGGGGTAAAACCCTGGATGCCATGGAAGCCGCCATGGCCCTGGAGAAAAATCTGAACCAGGCCCTTTTGGATCTTCATGCCCGGGGTTCTGCTCGCGTGGACCCCCATCTCTGTGACTTCCCAGAGAGTCACTTCCTAGATGAGGAAGTGAAACTCATCAAGAAGATGGGTGACCACCTGACCAACCTCTGCAGGCTGGCCGGCCCACAGGCTGGGCTGGGTGGGTATCTCTTCGAAAGGCTCACTCTCAAGCTCGACGAAGAGCCTACTGAGCCCAGCGACTTCTGAAGGGGCCCTTGCAAAGTAACAAGGCTTCTGCCTAAGCCTCTCCCTCCAGCCACTAGGCGGCTTTCTAACTACCCTAACAAGCCTTGGAACAAATGGAACTAAAGCTTTTTGAAGCAGAAAAAAAAAGCGTTGGAATCTCGCTATATTGCCCAAGCTGGATTGCAGCAGCGATTTGCAGGTGGACCACAGCTCGCTGTAAACTCAAACTCCTGGGATCAAGTGATCCTTCTGCCTCAGCCTCCCAACTAGATGGGACTACAGGGGAATGCCACCATGCCTGTCTAATTTTTTTTTAATGGAGTCTTGAACCTCTGCCTCCCGGGTTCAAACGATTCTCCCACCTCAGCCTCCCAAGTGGCTGGGATTACATGCACGTGCCACTACACCCCGCTACTTTTTGAATTTTTGGTAGCAATGGAGTTTCACCATGTTGGGCAGGCTGGTCTCGAACTCCTGATTTCAGGTGATCCTCCTGACTTGGCCTCCCATAGTTGTGGAATCACAGGCATGAGCCACTACACCCAGCCTAATTTTGTATTTTTTAAATCGACTAATGCCAAAATGAACACTACTGTCATGTGGAGTCTTTGAAATATTTTTGCTTTTAAAAAGAATTCTTCATGTTAGAAGATTGCAAACCCTTAACATCATCCCAACACTCCTTTCCAAAATGGAGATATGGAGGCCCAAGGGGTGAAGTGACTTATGCAAGGCCACACAGTTGGTTTAGCAGCAGGACCGGGCCTCGTGCCGCGGTTCTCAGTGTTGCCTCATTGCTGTGCTGCCAGCAGCCAGCTCAGGAACAGGCCCGGCCCTCCAGCCCCACAACCACTTCCTTCTCCAAGCAGATCTTGACAGGAACCCAAAGCTGCTCTGGAATACTGGCCCGCGGCTGCTGCTTCTTTCCTCACTTTTATCTTCTGGGATGGGAAGTCCTGAGTGTCTTTCTCTCTGCCTTCTAGCCCCTCCCCGCGGACAGGAAGGAAAGAAAAAAAAAAAAAGCAAGGCGGACAATAGTCCCTGCACTGGGGCTGCTCTCCTCCCTGATGGTGCTGGGCCTTGGAGGACCTCACCTAATAGACTCTGACCTCTGCCGGGCTCCACTCAGCCTCCTCTCAGAGTTGCTCACCTCCTGCCCTCACCTTTGACTTGCTCCAGATCCTAGGAACCAGAGTGCCTGGTCCTGCCTTCCTGCCCTGATTCCCAGTCCCACACTTTGGTCACATCCTGACATGGGCTGTGTGTACGCAGCACCGGAACTGCCTGTCTCCTTGCCTGGCCAGCCAGATCTGGATCCGGACATTCCTTAGGAAGCTCCGGAAACAGGGCTCACACCCTACCTTCCCTGGCATCCTCGGCACCTAACAGGACCTGGCCCTGCAGACCCTCATTGAAAGGATGAATGACCTGTTCCATTTGAGTGCTGCCCATGCCTCGTCATGACAAATCAGAGCAAAGGAAGGTGGAGGTGCTGAGAGGACATTTCTACCAAACTCTGGGCAACTTCTCTTATACACTACCTGGGGGGATTTCTGTCTTGTATTAAGACCAGTTCCTTAGATCTGAAATCAAAATGCCATACACAAGATCTGGGCTGTGACCTGCCCAGGCCAGAGCAAGGAAAACTGGTCTTGGGAATCCAGAAAGAACTTCAGGATTAGGCAAAGTCTGCTGAGCTAAACCAAAAAGTGAGTCATTCATTCATTCATTCATTCATTCATCCATTCAATAAATATGTGTTGAGCACCATGTTTGTCAGGTTCTAAGAGAGGTTCAATTGTAAATGAGACATATTCCCTGTCCCCAAGGAGCTTAGAATGAAGAAGACAAAGCAGAGAACTGGTGTCTACAATAGATTATGATGTGGGCTGGAATAATAATACCTAACATTTATGGAGTGTTCACTATATGCCAGACTCTGCACTAAGCCGTTGATGCTGCATTGTTTCATATAATCCTTATAGAAACCATATTAGTAGATATTATATTATCTCTGTCTTACAGATGAGGAAATGGAGGCACAGAGAAGTTAAGTGACTTGCCCAATGTCACACAGCTGGGGCATGTAGTGTACCAAGAATTTAACTGCAGGCTGGGGGCGGTGGCTCACACCTGTAATCCCAGCACTTTGAAAGGCCAAGGCAGGCAGATTGCTTGAGGCCAGGAGTTCAAGATCAGCCCGGGCAACATGGTGAGACCCTGTCTCTACAAAAAATACAGAAAATTAGTCGGGCATGGTGACATGCACCTGTAGTCCCAGCTACTTGAGAGGCTGAGGTATGAGGATCGCTTGAGCCCAGGAGGCAGAGGTTGTAGTGAGCCCTGATTATGCCACTGCATTTCAGCCTGGGTGACAGAGTGAGACCCTGTCTCAAAAATAAATAGGCTGGGCACGGTGGCTCATGCCTGTAATCCTGGCACTTTGGGAGGCCGAGGCGGCAAATCACAAGGATCAGGCGTTCAAGATCAGTCTGGCCAACATGGTGAAACCTGGTCTCTACTAAAAGTACAAAAATTAGTTGGGCGTGGTGGCGGATGCCTGTAATCCCAGCTACTCAGGAGGCTGAGAGGCAGGAGAATCTATTGAATCCAGGAAGCAGAGGTTGTAGTGAGCCAAGATTGTGCCACTGCACTCCAGCCTGGGTGACAGACTGGAGTATAAATCAATCAATCAATCAATCCAGGAAGTTAGACTCCAGGGCCTGTGCTTCCAGAGGAAAGCACAGGGTATTATCGGAGCACAGGAAGAAGTACCCGACATGGGAGGGCAAGGAGGGCTTCCTTGAGAACACATGTGAGGAGAGTCCAAAACAACCAGGCAGAATTGGGAGAACAGGGGAGGAAAAGGCATTCCAGACAGAGGGAACAGCACGTACAAAGACTGGCGGCAGGAGGCCATGGTGTGTTAATTACTATTTAGTGAGTACCAACTGTGTGTCAAGGACATCTAGAAACCTTCAGGGACTGTAATCAGTATCAAATGACTGGCTTGTCTGGGATGAAGAGACTGGAGAGAGAACAGGCTGGAGGCACCAGTCCACAAAGCTCTTTAAAATCCAGGCTAAGGAGTCAAGACTTTATGCACAGGACAGTGGGGAGATCCTGAAGGATAAGCAGAGAGGTTCCTTTTTTTTTCCTTTCTTTTTGAGATGGAATTTCACTCTTGTTGCCCAGGCTGGAGTGCAATGGTGCGATCTCGGCTCACCACAACCTCTGCTTCCTGGGTTCAAGTGATTCTCCTGCCTCAGCCTCCCGAGTAGCTGGGATTACAGGCATGCGCCACCACATCCGGCTAATTTTGTATTTTTAGTAGAGCCAGCTTTCTCCATGTTGGTCAGGCTGATCTTGAACTCCCAACCTCAGGTGATCCACACGCCTTGGCCTCCCAAGGTGCTGAGATTATAGGCATGAGCCACTGCACCCAGCCAAGCAGAGTTTCCTAATCAAGTTGTACCTCAGTAAACTCACTTTGAACCATACTAGTTGAAGGAATGGAGGCACGCAAGGCTGGAAGGCATGCTAGGTGCCCAGTCAGGAGATGATGGTGGCCCGAAGTGGGGATTGGCAGTGGCAGGAGGGAGAAGTAGCCTAGGTTTGATTACTTCATTGTAGAGGAGCTCACCATCAAACCGGAAGATTGGTGGGGACCAAGATACCAGCCGAGCCTCAGAGGGTCAAGGGTCTGCAATGGCCCAATGCCAGGCAGTTGGCCACAGTCTGAACAGGTGAGTAGATGGGAGGAGAAAAACCCAGCAGGGATTGGCGGGGACCCAGCAGCAGGAAAGGACTCCAGCCCCTGGGGGACTGATGAAGAAAGAAAATTTTCCACTGGACAGCTGGGGACAGGGGAGACAATGAGAAACCGGAACCAGGAAGGTGGGTCCCTCAGGCTGGCAGCCAGACTGAGGATGCTCAGCTTTGAGAAAGGGATGGAGTTCCTTTTGTGTCCCTCTTCCTCCCTTGTTCTAAATACCCGCTTCCATGGCAGGTGGATTCTGTTTTTGTTTTTGTTTTTTTTGAGATGGGGTCTCACTCTGTCACCCAGGCTGGAGTGCAGTGGTACAATCTCAGCTCACTGCAACCTCTGCCTCCCAGACTCAAGCCATTGTCCCGCCTCAGCCTCCTGAGAAGCTAGACCCACAGGCATGCATAACCACACCTGGCTACTTTTTTTATTTTTGGTAGAGATGGGGTTTTGCCATGTTGCCCAGGCTGGACAGGTGGATTCTGTTTAATCAGGTTGGGTGAAGAGGGGGGTAATGTGGTGAAAGGGAAAGGGCAGGAGCTTTGAAGTCAGAGAGAGTGAGTTGAATCTCATCCTTGAGCCACTCACTAGCTCTGTGACTCCAGGCAAGTTACTTACCCTCTCTGAGCCACAGCTCATTCATCTGTAAATAATCAGGAATCAGGATCAGAGAGTTAAGAAACGTGTCCAATATCACATTGCAGTACTTTTCCAAACTTTAGTCTTGCATCTTCTACACAACTTTTTCTATGTCAACTGACCATCTATACTATTTTTTGCTTAATATTTTATTTAAATTAGTCTCCTTTTTTTTTTTTTAACATTAATCAATATACTCTTTTATTTAAGAGATGGGCTAGGTGCAGTGGCTCACGCCTGTCATCCCAGCACTTTGGGAGGCTGAGGTGGGCAGATCACTTGAGGTCAGGAGTTCAAGACCAGCCTGGCCAACATGGTGAAATCCTGTCTCTACCAAAAACATAAATTAGCTGGGCATGGTAATGCATGCCTATAATCCCAGCTACTTGAGAGGCTGAGGCAAAAGAATCGCTTGAGCCTGAGAGGCAGAGGTTGCAGTGAGCCAAGATCTGTCTCAAAAAAAAAAAAAAAGAAAAGAAAAAAAGATGAGGCCTCACTATGTTGCTCTGACTGGAGTGCAATGGCTATTATCCACAGATATGATCATAGCACAGTACAGCCTTGAATTCCTGGTTGCAAGAGATCCTCCTGCCTCAGGCTCTCGAGTAGCTAGGACTACAAGAACACATCTGATTCCAATGTATGTTTTTCTTTTTTTTTTTTCCACATCAGATAGGTAATGTGCTGACAATATAACAAGGTTTGAGTGAGGCACATCTCACACATGAGAGTGAAAAGCCAATCGTCACGCTTATGAACTACAAAAGGATGCCAATTTACTTTTTTTTTTTTGAGACAGGGTCTCACTCTGTCATCCAGGTTGGAGTACAGTGGTGCAATCACAGCTCACTGCAGTCTAGACCTCCCAGACTCAAAGTGAACCTCCTGCCTCAGCATCCTAAGTAGCTGGGACTAGAGGGGTATGCCACCATGCCTGGCTAAGTTTTTTAATTTTTTTTGTAGAGACAAGATCTCACTATGTTGCCCAGGCTGGTCTCAAACTCCTGGGCTAAAGCGATCTTCCCACCTCGGCCTCCCAAAGTGCTGGGATAACAGGCGTGAGCCACCGTGCCTGGCTTCAATTTAGTTTTTAAAACAGCTTTGTTGAGATGTAATTCAAATACCATCCAGCTCACCCATATAAAGCTTACGAGTCAATGGGTTTTTTTTTTTTAAGTATATTCACAGAACTGTGCAACATTACAACAATCAATTTTAGAACATTTTCATAATTAATTTACTTTTTTTTTTGAGACGGAGTTTCGCTCTTGTCACCCAAGCTGGAGTGCAATGGCGCGATCTCGGCTCACTGCAACCTCTGCCTCCTGGGTTCAAGCAATTCTCCTGCCTTAGCCTCCTGAGTAGCTGGGAACTACAGGCATGTGCCACCATGCCCAGCTAATTTTTGTATTTTTAGTAGAGATGGGGTTTCACCATGTTGACCAGGATGGTCTTGATCTCTTGACCTCGTGATCCACCCGCCTCAGCCTCCCAAAGTGCTGGGATTATAGGCGTGAGCCACCGCGCCCGGCCCAATTAATTTACTTTTAAAGGAAACTTTGCATCATTCTTATAAGTGGAAAACTTGAATTATTTGCCACAAATGAAGGCAAAACAAAAATAAAGCAAGGAGAGCTGGGCAATGTTATTAAATACTATCTAGTTGGTGCTGCCTGTGAAGTATCTGAGCTTGAGACTTCTCTATTTGCCAAAAAAGGAGGATAAGAAGCATTAAAGAGTTGTTGAAGACACACCGGTTCTAAACTGAGACTCTCTCTTTGACATCATCAGAAAAACAAAAAGAAAACTGAAAAGAAAAATTACTTTTTCAGGAGAGATCCAAGATGGCTGATGATTAGCAGCTCGGGCACGTACCTCCCAGTGAAAGCGCAGGGAACGAGAGGACGCCACACTTTCAGACGAATATTTGTTGCTCACGGACCAGGACATTCCCAGTGGAGGAGCTCCACGGGTCGCCAGGGCGACTCTTGTGGCCGGCGTGGCGGTTTTGCTGGTGCCTTAGCACGCCAGTTCTTGGTGTAGAGTCCGGAGATTCCCGGGCAGAAAAGCACCATCAATCTTAACACCGCTGTTTTGGCCGGCTCAGTGGATTGCTCAGATTTCGGCGCAGGGAATCAACAAGTTGGACGTCAGAGACCCAGTTAGAAAGTCGGTAATTATAAAGACGACAGACGGACAAATATATAATGAAGGGAAGAAACCAGCGTAAAAAGGTAGAGAATACTCAAAATCAGAATGCCTCTCCCTCTACAGGGGATCGCAATTCCTCATCAGTAACGGAACAAGGCTTAATAGATTACACGTGTGTTCCAATAACAGAAGCAGGTTTCAAAACGTGGGTGATAAGAAACTTCTGTGAATTAAAAGAACTTGTTCTAACCCAATGCTAAGAAACTAAGAACCTTGAAAAAAGGTTTGACGAAATGTTAACGAGAATGGACAATTTAGAGAAGAATATAAGTGAATTGATGGAGCTGAAAAACACAACACGAGAACTTCGCGAAGCATGCACAAGTTTAAACAGTCGAATTGATCAAGCAGAAGGAAGGATATCAGAAGTCGAGGACCAGCTCAGTGAAATGAAACGGGAAGACAAGAATGCAGAAAAAAGGATGAAAAGGAATGAGCAAAGTCTCCAGGAAATATGGGACTATGTGAAAAGACCTAATTTACGTTTGATAGGTGTACCTGAATGTGACGAAGAGAATGAATCCAAGTTGGAAAATACTCTTCAGGATATCATTCAGGAAAACTTTCCCAACCTGGCAAGGCAGGGTAATATTCAACTCCAGGTAATACAGAGAACACCACAAAGATATTCTTCAAGAAGACCAACCCCAAGGCACATAATCGCCAGATTTATTAGGGTTGAAATGAAGGAGAAAATACTAAGGGCAGCCAGAGAGAAAGGTCGGGTTACCCATAAAGGGAAACCTATCAGACTTACAGCAGATCTCTCAGCAGAAACCCTACAAGCCAGAAAAGAGTGGGGACCAATATTTAACATCCTTAAAGAAAAGAACTTTCAACCCAGAATTTCCTATCCAGCCAAACTAAGCTTTATGAGTGAAGGAAAAATTAAATCTTTTGCGAACAAACAAGTACTTAGAGAGTTCACCACCACCAGGCCTGCTTTACAAGAGCTTCTGAAAGAAGCACTATACATATAAAGGAACAACCAATATCAGCCTTTCCAAAAATACATCAAAAAGCAAAGAACTTTAACACAATAAAAAATTTACATCAACTAATGGGCAAAACAGCCAGCTAGCATCAAACGCCAGTATTAAACTTATATATATTTTAATTGGATAAAAAGCCAAAACCCATCGGTATGCTGCATCCGGGTCCATCTTACATGCAACAATACACAAAGACTCAGAGAGAAGGAGGAAGATTTACCAATCAAACAGAGAGTAAAAATAAACTAATAAACAAAAAGCAGGAGATGCAATTCTCGCCTCTGATAAAGTAGACTTTAAAGCAACAAAGACCAAAAGAGGCGAGGAATGACATTACATAATGGCAAAAGGATCAATGCAACAAGAAGAGCTAACGATTCTATAGATCAACGAGATAGAAAATTAACAAGGATATTCAGAACTTGAACTCAGACCTGGAACAAGTAAACTTAATAAACATTTATAGAACTCTCCACTTCAAATACACAAAACATACATTACCACCTCACACCTATTCCAAAGGTGACTATATAATTGGAAGTAAATCACTCCTCAGTAATCGCATAGCATTTCATAGGTTTAAATTAAATATTGGTTGGCTGTTTGTTTGTTATTTTCTTCCCTTATTCCTTCCTGACTACATCATTAAGTATAATTATCAGTATAAAAGAGGTTTTCAATACCCATTACTAAATTGCATTCTAGCCTGGGCAAGAAAGCAATACTCCCATTCTCTCTCCCTCTTTCTTTTCCTTCTCCCTCCTCCCCATTCCCTCTCTCTCTTTCTCTTCCTTTTTCCTCCTTCCTATTCTCTCCCTCTCTTTCTCTTTAAAAAAAAAAAAAAGGAAAAAAAAAATTACTTTTTCAATATAATTTAATACCACATCTCTGAGCCATCCAAAATCATCTTAAGTCTACGTCTCCACTTGCCTCCTCCAGGTAATTTAAGTGACTTGCCTAGTGTCACACGGCTAGGTAGTAGCAGGCCAAGCCTAGAATTCAGGCTTCTTCTTTTTTTTGATACAGAGTTTCGCTCTTGTCGTCCAGGCTGGAGTGCAGTGGCGCAATCTCAGCTCACTGCAACTTCTGCCTCCTGGGTTCAAGTGATTCTCCTACCTCAGCCACCCTAGTAGCTGGGATTACAGGCGCCCATAACAATGCCTAGCTAATTTTTGTATTTTTGGTAGAGATGGGGTTTCATCATGTTGGCCAGGCTGGTCTCAAACTGCTGACCTCATGTGATCTGCCCACCTCGGCCTTCCAAAGTGCTGGGATTACAGGCATGAGCCACCACGCCTGGCCTAATTCAGGCTCCTTAAGTGCTAATGCTATGTCCTTTCCAGTACATCATAGTCCTCTTTGCAATCGTTATTTTAAATTAGGTCAAGTGCCTAATGTGTATGCTAGGCAGCCCTGTTACAGATTTATAAAGCACAAATTTTACAGCTAGAAAGCACATCAGAAACAATCTAACTCATTTCATTTTACAGATGAGAAAACCAGTAAGATTTTTCACTTAAGCATGTTTAGAATTGCCTGTCAGTCAATTGGTTGGAACATACAACCAACAATATAGCTATAAACAACCCAGAATTACAATGATCTTTCTCTGGTTTCAGCCTTAAACCAAGCTTCTGGATATCTCAGCCCTGTCACCAGGTCCTGGTTTAGCTTCAGTCTTGCTCTTTTTTTTGAGACAGAGTCTGGCTCTGTCACCAGGCTGGAGTGCAGTGGCACGATCTCAGCTCACTGCAACCTCCACCTCCCTGTTTAAGCAATTCTCCTGCCTCAGCCTCCCGAGTAGCTGGGACTACAGGCGCATGCCACCACACCCAGCTAATTTTTGTATTTTTAGTAGAGATGGGGTTTCACCATGTTGGCCAGGATGGTCTTGATCTCTTGACCTCATGATCTGCCTGCCTCGGCCTCCCAAAGTGCTGGGATTACAGGTGTGAGCCACTGTGCCCAGCCCAGTCTTGCTCTTTAATTTGGTCTGTTCTCATCTCTACATGAGTAGTTTCGCCTTGACCTAAACTGCCTAGGTGGCTTTAAGGATCACAGGGGTGAGGGGAATTTGTTGGTGGATTGAAGGAGTGTGTTATATGAGAAAGAAATGAGAGCTTGTCAAGAACTTTGGAGGGTTTAAGATTTTATCCTACTTGCAAGCTAACAAGTGAGGCTGCCACAGTTTCATGGATACTGGCAGAAGACACAAGACTTCTAAGTGTGTCTGAGACAAAAGGTTTTATTTACTCATAGCAATAGCAATAGCAATAGCAAAAATATTGACATTATCTTGTGCTGGTTTCCTGAGTCCCAGTTCCCAAAGGCAATGCAAAGGGGGCCAGGTGACATCTGTACACACAGCAAAGCATGTCACAAGAGAGCACAGCTTTAAGCTTGGGGGAAGCAGAATTTTTTTTTTTTTTTTTGAATCAGCATCTTGTTCTATCGCCCAGGCGATCATAGCTCACTCAACCTCAAACTCCTGGGCTCATGGAATCCTCCCACCCCAGCCTTGGTGTGAGCCAAAGCACCCTGCTCAGAATCTTAGCTAATAGACAGTAAACATACTTTGCTTTGCTCTGGGGAAGAAGCTCTTTTAAAAAGTTGGTCTGAGGCCGGGCGCAGTGGCTCAGGCCTGTAATCCCAGCACTTTGGGAGACCAAGGTGGGCAGATCACTTGAGGTCAGGAGTTCGAGACCAGCCTGCCCAACATGGTGAAACCCCCGTCTCTACTAAAAATACAAAAATTAGCCAGGCATGGTGGTGGGCACTTGTAATCCCAGCTACTGGGAAGGCTGAGGCAGGAGAATCACTTGAACCTGGGAGGTGGCAATTGCAGTGAGCCAAGATTGCACCATTGTACTCCAGCCTGGGTAGCAGAGCGAGATTCCATCTCAAAAAAAAAAAAGTCTGAAACAAACGGCAGTGACTCTGCTAGCAAGGCATGCAGACATGGGAAAGACCCATGGAGAACTGTTTTCCAACAAGAGTTAAGTACATATAGTCTATGGAAAGTGAGCTCACAGTTCTCTGCTACACTGGAAGGCACAGGGTGGGGAAGACGAAGAAGCAGAAGCCCAAGTCCACTAGTGCTTTCTGTTCTATATTGATTCTTATTGGTTTCAGTTATGGAAAGAGCACTTGGAGTCTTGCTTCTGGATTTTGTCACGTGTCTTACTTTTTGATGTATGTAGCCCTCAATTCACAACCTTGATGGTGTTTAGACAATTCAAATCATTCCTTAGCATAGCTATTAGAAACCCTATAAATCATTCCTTTGCATAGCTATTAGAAGCTCCATAAATCCACAGATGGGAGAAAGAATATAACCTTCCAAATGTTATCTGCTTCCTGAAAATAATGCACGCTGGGAGAACCCATGGTGGCCACACTGCAGTTGGTTGTGGGATGTTCACCCATCTCTTGCATCATGTTTATCAATCCCTAAAATAAATGTGGTAAGATCTGACAGTCACCATGAGTCAGTCAACCAGATCCTTGACTTGGTCTAGCCTCTCATCTGAAATGAGGACTACATGGGCCATGAAGTAAGATGTTATTTGTTATGTGGGGTCCACATCTGAGGCAAGTATTTTGTGTCTATAACCAAGACCTTGAATCCAGGCCTCTGACTGTCAGGACTAATGGCTGTTCATTTTATTCCTCTGTCTAGAGAAGAATAAATTCCTAGGCTAAAGAAAGGCCAGGCTGGGCACGGTGGCTCACATCTGTAATCCCAGCACTTCGGGAGGCCGAGGTGGGCAAATCACTAGGTCAGGAGTTCTAGACCAGCCTGACCAACAAGGTGAAACTCTGTCTCTACTAAAAATACAAAAATTAGCTGGGCATGGTGGCACACACTTGTAATCCCAGCTACTCAGAAGGCTGAAGCAGGAGAATCACTTGAACCTGGAAGGCAGAGGTTGCAGTAAGCCGAGATCACGCCACTGCACTCTAGCCTGGGCGGCAGAGCGAGACTCCATCTCAAAAAAGAAAAAAAAAAAAAGGCCAGGTGTGGTGGCTCATGCCTGTAATCCCAGCACTTTGGAAGGCCAAGGTGAGCGGGTCACCTGAGGTCAGGAGTTCAACACCAGCCTGGCCAACATGGTGAAACCCTGTCTCTACTAAAAATACAAACATTTGCCGGGTGTGGTGGTACACACCTGTAATCCCAGTTACTTGGGAGGCTGAGGCAGGAGAATTGCTTAAACCCAGGAAGCAGAGGTTACAGTGAGCCAAGATCGTGCCACTGCACTCCACCCTGGCTACAGAGCAAGACTCTGTCTCAAAAAAAAAAAAAAAAAAAAAAAGCCAAAGCAGCTGAGGACAGGAGCTCATTGATACTGCTGGAACCATACCAGGACCTGGGATGTGGACCTGTGGCCCAGAGGAATTCTGTGGCATTCCATGGGTCCTCAGGCTCTTTGCAACCAACTCAGATGGGAGTTAACCTATTGACTGGACTCAGGCAATGAGTTCCTGGCAGGTGAGTCAGTGGCCACACCCTCTAACTGGGGGCAAAGGGCAAACATTATGTCAGTAAAACAAGGCCAAGCACAATGATACAGGGCAAAGGCCATTCTAGTGGGATGTCCTTAGCTAGTGATTCTAAAAGAGTGGTATGGGAACCACAGATGTTCCAGCAGATGTGGTGGGCTGCTCTAGATATAAATATAAATATAATCTAGAGCTGGCTATCCAAAGAGGTCCTTCTAGCTCATTGCCTCCTGGGGAATTCTGTTTGGAATTGGGAAGTAAAAGAGGATAAATTAGAGGGACCATGGAGTCTTCTGTCCTGTCCAAGCCCTCCCTAAACTACAGCTTTTATACACAGTTCCTTGGAGCTATTGCAAAGAATTTCAGTTCATGAAGATCCCTGAAGCTCTGCAGCCTCCCATGGACTCTATATACTGCCACACACCTGGTTGCTGTAATCCCCGGATATTACTACACCCAGGAGAGACAGATTTCCTTCTTCCCAAAAGGAGCTGTGGGCCCTAAAGTAATCTCACAAATGCCTAGCAACCTCTTGGCCTATATACCCAAATGACACCTCCCACATTATGCTAAGACTGATGTCCCAGGACCAACATTTATTACTGGAAGAGGGCTGTGAAAAGACTTCCTCTCCACTGTGCAGTGGGCTATGACCTTTGCACTGTGCCCGCCAATAAATATTCACCTATCTCAGACAGGAAAAAGAACCTTGTGTGGGGTGAAAAATCCGGGCTCCAGCATGATTGGCCAACCTGGGTCCCAGAAATGCCATGCAAGTTGCCTTGATCCTTGAGTTTGTGTTTTTCTATCCATTGTGAAAGATTTATTGACAAACTCTGGGTGGTTGTACAGCCTTGCTGGGCTCCTGTGGTCATCAAATGCACAGAATTTCTACAGCAGCTTTGGACAGCTGACTCTGGTTTACTTTTGTTAACCATTTCTTTTTTTTTAAGAGATGGAGTTTTGCTCTATTGCCCAAGTTGGAGTGCAGTGGTGCAATCTCGGCTCACTGCAACCTCTGCCTCTGAGTTCTAGCAATTCTCCTGCCTCAGCCTCCTGAGCAGCTGGGACTACAGGTACACACCACCACACCCAGCTAATTTTTTGTATTTTAGTAGAGACGGGGTTTCACCGTGTTGCCCAGGATGGTCTCAAACTCCTGAGCTCAGGCAATCTACCTTCCTCAGCCTCTCAAAGTGCTCAGATTACAGGCATGAGCCAACACGTCTGGCAGACTCATATCTAAGAAGGCTTTGCCTGGCTGGGCATAGTGGCTCACGCCTGTAATCCAAGCACTTTGGAGGCAAAGGCAGGCGGATCACCTGAGGTCGGGAGTTCAAGACCAGCCTGACCAACATGGTGAAACCCCATCTTAAAAAAGAATAAAAAATAATTAAAAAAAAAAAAAGAAGAAGAAGGCTTTGCCTTACCCATTTCTATACTTGGACTCCACACTGTGGCCTGCTAGGCTAACAAGTCTGAGAAGGGTTGGGCGTGGTGGCTCATGCCTGTAATCCCACCACTTTGGGAGGCTGAGGTGGGCAGATCACCTGAGGTCGGGAGTTCGAGACCAGCCTCACCAACACAGACAAACTGGTTTCTACTAAAAATACAAAAAATTAGCTGGGGTAGTGGCACATGCCTGTAATCCCAGCTACTCTGGAGGCTGAGGTAGGAGAATCTCTTGAACCTGGGAGACGGAGGTTGCAGTGAGCCAAGATTGCACCATTGCACTCCAGCCTGGGCAACAAAAGTGAAACTCCAGCTCAAAAAAAAAAAAAAAAAAAAAACAAAACTCCGAGAAGAAGCTTCAAGAAATAATGTGTTAATTAGAGTTCATCCCTAAGCCAGGGGATGGCAATCAGATTGTACTTTCAAGATAGTGTCTCAGTGCCAGGCACGGTGGCTCATGCCTGTGTAAGGTCTGTTCTCACCCAGGATAAAACGAAGAAACTGAGGCCAGCACGAAAAGAGCCAATGTGAAGGAATTTACTCAGGCTCCTGAGTGAATTTCTGCGGTCCGACAGGAGGGGCCGGAGAAATCGCACAGACTCCTCTTTGACATGGATTTTTATAGGGAGTGAAACAACTCGATTGGTTGTGGGAGAGCAGGACTGCTATTGGGTAAGTTACAAGCCTTGACCTAGGAATTGGCTTGTTGTTGGTTGGAATTACTCGGCTGCTATTGGTTGCTAAGACTCGGCTGCTATAGGTTGTTAAGACTCGGCTGCTATTGGTTGTTAAGACTCAGCTGCTATTGGTTGTTAAGGCTTGACCGCTATTGGTTGTTAAAAGGCTAAGGTTACAAGACCTCGTTTGCATACTGGGCTCCTCAAGGGAAGGCCAGGCTGTGTGAGCATGTCTGAGCTTGCCTGAGCTCGTCTGGGCTTGTCCAGGCTTTTGAAAAGTGGGGGGCAGTCTGCATCCATGCTCCCAGCGAGGCAACCGGCCTTACAGCCTGTAATCCCAGCACTTTGGGAGGCAGGCAGATCAGTCAAGGTCAGGAGTTCGAGAGCAGCCTGGTCAACATGGTGAAACCCTGTCTCTACCTGAAAAAACTAAAAAAATCAGCTAAGGCAGGAGAAGTGCTTGAACCTGGGAGGCAGAGATTGCAGTGAGCCAAGATCGCACCACTGCATTCCAGCCTGGGTGAGATTCTGTCTAAAAAAAAAAAAAAAATGATACTGTCTCAGAGAGTTTGGGACTCAAGCCATTGGCTTTCTGGTGGTTCGTTACTTTGGAAACCTTTGGGTGACCTGGCATCCTGGGACTTTGCTTGGCCCACCTAGTTTGACTTTCTGCTCAGGTTCTTACATGAAAACCAGGGCTTCTAATACCTGGTGTAAACACTTCATGGAGAATACCACATTTAGAAGACATCCTTTCATTAGTTTTCTATTTACTGTAATAAATTACCACCACCTTGGCAGCTTAAAACAACAACACAGACTTTTTTACCTTACAGTTTTATAGGTCAAAAATCCAATGCAGGTTTACCAGGCGAAAATCAAGGTGTTGGCTAGATCGTGTTCCTTTCTGAGGCTCCAGAGAATTTATTTCCTTGCCTTTTCTGGCTTGCAGAAACTATCTGTATTTCTTGGATCATGACCCCCTTCCTCCATCTTCAAAGCTAGCAATGCTGTATGTCTTAACCATTCATTCTTAAATCATCACATCTCCCTCTGACTCTGATTCCTCTTCTGCCTCTTGCTTCCACTTTTTAAAGAACCCTTGTGATAACAATGAACCTACTTTGATAACCAAGGATGATTGCTTTATTTTTTATGTATTTATTTTTGGGGGAAGTGAAGTCTGGTTGAATAATTGCTTTATTTTAAGGTCAGCTAATTAGCAAATCTTAATTGCATCTGCAACCTTAATTTCTCTTTTGTCATGCAACCTAACATATTCAAATATTCATTAGGATATGAACATTTGGGAGAAGATCTTTATTCTACCTATGCAGTTCCCTTCTGAATTACTTTTGGACAATCGGAGGTAAGTAAATCTAAAGAGTTGTTCAGCATCTGTCTTCCCAGCTGAACTATGTTTTGGGGGGTGGGGGTCAAGCCTTTAATTTAGATTACATCATCTAAATTGTAGATGGAGTTTTTTTATTTTTGAGGTGGAGTTTTGCTCTTGTTCCCCAGGCTGGACTGCAATGATCTCGGCTCATTGCAACCTCTGCCTTCCGGGTTCAAGTGATTCTCCTGCCTCAGCCTCCCAAGTAGCTGGGATTACAGACGTGCACCACCAGACCCGGCTAATTTTTTATATTTTTAGTAGAGATGGGGTTTTACCATGTTGGTCAGCCTGGTCCTCAACTCTTGACCTCAGGCGATCCACCTGCCTCAGCTTCCCAAAGCGCTGGGATTACAGGCATGAGCCACTGCGCCTGGCCGTAATGTAGATTACATCTTAAATGTGCAATTTATAACTGATCCAGTCCTCCTCATAAGCTGATGATAGTTGGGGGAATTTTTTTTAAAAACTTTTATTCTTTTATAGATTTTTAAATACCAGATACTGCATTTTTTTTTTTTTTTTTGAGACAGAGTTTCGCTCGTTACCCAGGCTGGAGTGCAATGGCATGATCTCCGCTCACCGAAACCTCCGCTTCCTGGGTTCAAGCAATTCTTCTGCCTCAGCCTCTCGAGTAGCTGAGACTATGGGCATGCACCACCCTGCCCAGCTAATTTTTGTATTTTTAGTAGAGACGGGGTTTCACCATGTTGACTAGGATGGTCTCGATCTCCTGACCTCAGGTGATCCACCTGCCTCGGCCTCCCAAAGTGCTGGGATTACAGGCGTGAGCAACTGCGCCCGGCAGTTGGGGGAATTTTTAATTGACAGTTTGAGAGTGTGAGAGACATGTGATGTTAATATCCACGTAGACTCCTATTGTCTGGTGAATTATTTTTTTTTTTTTGAGACGTAGTCCCACTCTGTAGCCCAGGCTAGACTGCAGTGGCGATCTCAACTCACTGCAACCTCCGCTTCCTGGGTTCAAGCGATTCTCTTGCCTCAGCTTCCTAAGTAGCTGGAATTATAGGCGAGTGACACTGCGCCCAGCTAATTTTTGTATTTTTAGTAGAGACAAGGTTTCACTTTGTTAGTCAGGCTGGTCTTGAACTCCTGACCTCGTGATTTGCCTGCCTTGGCCTCCCAAAGTGCTAGGATTACAGGCATGAGCCACCGCACCCGGCGTCTGGTGAATGATTTACTTATTTAACTGATGCTTATAGAATGCTTATATGTAAGAGCTTTACAAACTAATTTGATTCTCATGACAACCTTATCAAATATGTGCAATTGTTGTGATCATCCTTGTTTTACAGATAAAGAAACTGAGGAATAAAAATACCAGTAACTTGTGCAAGGTCAACAGATAGTATGCAGCAGAGATGGGTCTTGCAGCCAGGCAGTCTGGGGCCATCCTGAATCCTTGTTCCTAAGCACCATACCAAGCTGCCTTGTCCTCTTGGTTTCTGCTTACTCTTGAGGCCTTGCTACTCTGGTAGGCAAACTTGTGGTCAATTCTTCAGCAAAGCCGACCCCCTCCCTCTAATACTGGTTCCTCCCCCTTGCAACCTGATGCTCATTTCTCCCTCTGTTCTCAGTGGTACAGACCTGTGACCACCCGTGAGCTTGCTGTAGGGTCATCTTACTCCATTAGGGCCGTCCCATACACAGCAGGTTGCTGGCTCCCAACATGATACCCGTGCCATGCAAGAATCAGGGGGACAAGCCTGGGCACAGTGGCTCATGCCTGTAATCCCAGCACTTTGGGAGGTCGAGGCAGCTGGATCACGAGGTCAGGAGTTCATGACTAGCCTGGCCAACATGGTGAAACCCGTCTCTACTAAAAACACAAAAATTAGCCAGGCGTGGTGGCAAGTGCTGTAATCCCAGCTACTCGGGAGGCTGAGGCAGGAGAATCGCTTGAACTCAGGAGGCAGAGGTTGTGGTGAGTGGATATTGGCCATTGCACTCCCGCCTAGGTAACAAGATCGAAACTCCATCTCAAAAAACAAAACAAGGCCGGGTGTGGTGGCTCACACCTGTAATGCCAGCATTTTGGGAGGCCGAGGCGGGTGGGTAACAAGATCAGGAAACCAGCCTGGTCAATATGGTGAAACCCCATCTCTACTAAAAATACAAAAATTAGCTGGGCATGGTGGCACACGCCTGTAATCCCAGCTACTTGGGAGGCTGAGGTGGGAGAATCGCCTGAACCTGTGAGGCGGAGAGTGCAGTGAGATTGTGCCATTGCACTCCAGCCTGGGCAACAGAGCGTGACTCCATCTCAAAGAAAACAAAACAAAACAGAAAAAAAAAAAACTAAAAGAGTCAGGGGGACTCAGGAGAGCTTGGCCCCAGAGCTTCTTTTGCTTACTCAGGTTTTCACCGCCAGGTTCACTTTGGCATGGCTGCCCCTGGTTGGGCATAAAAAAGCCTTGGATACGGGTTCTTCCTAGAGTCCCTAATGGGGAGCTGGGTGAGAGCCCCCTCTGTGCACGGAGCACCACTCATTAGGTAGTGCACCTGTCCAGACCCCATCCAAGACCTGGAGAGGAGGAACAGGCTTGAGACCCTTCTGACCCTCTTCTCTCCCCTTTCCCCTTCCTACCACCCAGCAGGTCAGAAAGGACATGGGGCCTTCTCTATCTTAGAGTTGGCCTTGTTATTCTGGGTGGAAAGAGCCTCTGCTCTGCTGAGAAAGGACTCCAGGAGCTGGTCATTCAGGCTTGGCCTTTGCTTTACTAAGGAGGGAGAACCTGGAAGGATTTGGAAAATCTCTTAAGTTATAGCTAATCTCTTCAGCTATACAGTGGGACACCAATACCTTGATGTCTGGTCCATGAAAGACATTCAGTGTGTGGTAGTTATTTAGAACTTCCTCTCTCTCTCGCTCTCTCTCTCTCTCTCTGTTTTCCTTGAGATGGGGTCTTGCTCTTGTTGCCCAGGCTGGAGTGCAATGGTGCCATCTCGGCTCACTGCAACCTCTGCCTCCCAGATTCAAGAGATTCTCCTGCCTCAGCCTCCAGAGTAGCTGAGATCACAGGCGTATGCCAATACACCCAGCTAATTTGTGTATTTTTAGTAGAGATGGGGTTTCACCATGTTGGCCAGGCCCAGGCTGGTCTCGAACTCCTGACCTCAGGTGATCCACTTGCCTCAGCCTCCCAAAGTGCTGGGAATACAGGCGTGAGCCACTGTGCCCGGCCTTATTTATCACTCTCCAAACTCAGAACTTTCACACTTCTTTGTCTGAATGTAGCAAATTTGTTTTACATTTTGACTCTTCATGAACATTGTACATAACTGAAACAAATGCTACACAAAACAATACTTATTACTACTTAATGTAGTACATCCAGTTAATTTTTAATATATTCTTTTTTTGTAAAAAGAAACACCCTGGTGGTGACCCATAACCCCTCTCCTCAGACAGACTTACTTGCCCCCTTCTCTGAGATTTCATAGTGTTCTCTGCAAAGCTCAACTCAAATACTTCTCATACTGCATTGTAATGTATGTCATTCTTTCCCATTAGGGACTTTGTCCTTTTCATCTTTGCATCCCTAGCACACCCACTAGTAGACACCCAGTAAGTATTAACTGAAGGAGTGAGTGGAAAATGCCTGTCTGTGTGCTCAACAGAATAGAAAAGGATGGTGCTTCCCTCTACTGTGATACACGATGCCTAGTGTGGTGTTGGAGAGCTCAGACCTTGGTGTTGAGCAACCTGGGCTCAGGGAGGAGTTACTATGGATGGGAGTATATACACCTGCTGCAGAGAGGACCTAAATGTGTAGAGAATGAGGACCAGAGACTTTAACCATTTCCCAGTTCCCTGGTTTTTTTTCCTAAACTGATGTGTTTGCATCGCCATGCTAGAATGCCTTTATGTCCTCCACAGTAATTTAATTATGTAAAACTGACTGTATAGACTCAAAATTTGGGGCATCTGGCATTCTTGCAAAGCCAGACTCTAGGAAACATGCTCATTGCTGAACACACTGGATGTGGTTTAGGTAGCAAAGCAAATGACCTAACAAGGAATATATGTGCTGAGCCTAGTTCCTGTTAAATTAATAGATTCACGTTCTGGCACATCCACAACCTCCCAAGTCATAGCAACCGGATGACGGCATGGCAACACAGCAGCTGCGGCCACTGCACATGAGAAAAATCCGAGCCTAGTGTCTCTGGAGGGAAAACAGAAATGGCCTCTACAATTGCCGGCTTGTACTGGATTGACTGAAGGAAGGAGGCTGTGGGGGCAATCACAAGTAGATGCCTGCCCTGGTCAGGGATGCAGTATGACATCTCTCCTGCTTCCTGAAACTTTGTTTTATGTTTTAAAAGTAAATAATTTGTTCCAGCCAGAGAGGAAATGTTGCTGAGAGAAAGACACCATCACGTGGACAGAATGTTCTCCCTCGCCCTGGCAGCAGCGTGGAGGTGATCCTTATCAGAGATAGCCCACGACTTGCTCTTTAACAGCAGGGCCACAAGCCTTTCTTCCTAGTTTTTTGACACCCCCTCAACCCCAACCAAAATCACCTACCCCTTCTGGCTGCCAGAGCTGAAGGCCCTTCTTGCAAACTCTCTTTCTAGGACAAACCCCTGACTCGACAGCTACTGTTTGGGCCAAGCCCGAGGGATCAGGGTAAATGCTCGGAGGAGGAAGAGGATGCCTGGACAGTTGTCAATTCTGGTGACACAAAGACATCTGCATGTGCTGTCAGGTAGGTGACACCCAATACCAGGGCTGCCTGGGACCAAGCAGCAGTCCACACCCCCTGACCTAGTTTAAATTTGAGAATGACCCTTGCTCTGCAGAAGGACTGGAGCTGGGCCTTCTGTTCTTGGGGTTTGTGTCTTGGGCTTAGGTCTGGCTCTGGCCCCTGCTTTCCTTTCCGTGTTCTATCAGGAAGCCAGTGGAGGGTTATCACTGGGCCCCCATGGATTCTCTACTGATCTGTGTTATTTGTGGCCATGTAATGAATTCCTCAAAACACAGCAGCTTAAGACAACATTTATTATCTTATAGTTTCTGTGGGTCAGGAATCCAGGCAGCTTAGCTGAGTGCCTCTGCCTGAAGGGCCTGAGGGAGGCTGTAGTCCAGCTGTTGGCAGGGGTTGAAGGTCTTATCTGAAGTCTTTTTTTTTTTTTTTTTTTTTTTTTTTGAGACGGAGTTTCGCTCTTGTTACCCAGGCTGGAGTGCAATGGCGCGATCTCGGCTCACCGCAACCTCCGCCTTCTGGGTTCAGGCAATTCTCCTGCCTCAGCCTCCTGAGTAGCTGGGATTACAGGCACGCGCCACCATGCCCAGCTAATTTTTTTGTATTTTTAGTAGAGACGGGGTTTCACCATGTTGACCAGGATGGTCTCGATCTCTTGACCTCGTGATCCACCCGCCTCGGCCTCCCAAAGTGCTGGGATTACAGGCGTGAGCCACTGCGCCCGGCCTGAAGTCTTGATTAATATGGGGGGAGGGAGAGGCATCCCTTTCCAAGCTCCCTCAAATGGTGGTTGGCAGGCCTAGTTCCCTTTCTACTGGGCTACCAGTAGTTGGCTTCCCTCACAGTGAGTGTTCCGAGAGAGCAAAAGGCATAGAGAGGACCCAATATGGAAGCCGAAGTTGTTTTTATAACCTAGTCTCAGAAGTAACATCACATCACTGGCCGTATTCTATTTGTCAGAACTCAGTCAATGGATTCATCCCACACTTAAGGAGAGGGGATTATACAAGGGTATGAATACCTGGAGGCAGAGATCATTGGCAGGGGCGTATCTTAGAAGCTGTCTACCACATCCGCCACACGGTGCCCTGGTACTCCAGCAACTGCCACCCTATATAGAGAAAAAAGCAATGTATGTGTAAGTGTCAGGCCTTCATATGTTTACATTGTCTGCCAATTACTCCTGGGCAGGCAGAAATACTGAATATTCATGAAACTGTGACTGAAAATTTGGAATCACATACGGAACAAAAAAATATTCTGTTCTTGTTTTAGCAAATATAGAGTATCACATGATTGCCTTTAGAAGCCTGGCTGACATATTCTCTCTACTCATTGGTTGCCTTAAGCAGAATGCACTAAGGAATTACTTCTATTTATTCCAAAATTGAAATGGGCAATCCTTTCACCAACTCCCCACAATAGTATGATGTAAGAAGAATTTCAGAGAAGTTTAATTATTGAGTCTAATGATCCGCTTATTTCTGAAAGCAATATTATTTTTCTTGCATTGCACATTTTGTATTTATAATGTGCCATTAATATCTTAGTAAAAATCAGAACTAGGGCATAGCAGCTGCAACGTGGAGGATTTCATGTTGCTAGGAGAGCTTCGATCTTTATACTTCCTATCTTTGGGTGAGTCTGTGGCTTTCCATGAGGGATTAACACAGACCTGGGGATCATTTCCCAAATGTCATTTTCCATCAGTCTTACATCCACCTTTCTGAACAAAGCCTTCACTCAAGTCTATGGTTTCCTGTGTTTTCATAAAAAGATGAAGCATTGGAAGGGGGAAGTTTTATCTGGCCAATGTGCTAGGAGAAGCGGTATTTAGGGAAAAAAGGAAAATTGTTGAGCCCTAACTGTTGCTTTTGAACCACCTATTAAAAGGTCCCTGTTTTCCACGACAAGCTACAATGAGGCTAATGTTTCTGTTATGAAAGCCCTGCACTGCAGTTTTGAATGTCTGCTTTTTTTTTTTAACCACAGCAAAGGCTAACCCCGTTTTTTCTCCAGCCTTATGGGATCAGGAATTCTTCCTTGAAGACTGCTGTTTAACTACGTGGTTGCTACTTATGCAAAAGGTGGCTCTCTGTTGTAGTTTTTAATAAGGTGAGCACATTTATTTTGAGCAATGATAAATTTCAGGATCACTATTGCCTTAAGCTGCCCTTCTCAGGCCTCTACCCTACCCTCTAAGTCACTTTTGACGGGTGATGAAACACGGAATGCATCAGACTCAATACTCTGTGAATTGAGTGTAAAGGAAGAGGTGGAAATCGCGGGGGGAGGATTGAACAGAAACCACTCTGCAGCCCCAGCTTGGGCGCTGAAATAGCCCCCTGAAGTGTGATACCTGGTAAACGTCTTGCTCACTTATACAACCCGTGGAAATGAAGAGGGGCATCATGCAGACTTTTAGAGAGAACGTGGGGACAGGGACCCTTGTTTTAAGGCCGCTTAAGGCATTATTTAAGAACACACAGAGCACACTGCTTTCTGACATGTCCTTTTTAGCCCCAACACCAAAGGGAAAAACTTTTTCTTTCCCCTCCCCCACCCCTCTGTGTACTGGTGTTTCTCCTGGAACCCCAGCTCTCCGGGGGGCCCTGAACCCCAACACCACCTTCCAGACCAGCCTGGGAGCAGGGGACTCCAGCGCGGCGCCCCACATCGCACTTGGGCGCGGAAACCACGCGGTTGCAGCGAGCCTTGCTTCCCAGGGGGGTGCAGGCTCTGCGGCCGGCCGCGCAGGGCTGCCCGCACCCCCGCAGCCGAGGGCGCGCAGAGCGGGGAGACGGCGCCAGGGGCCTGGGGCGCACGGAGCCGGGGGCGCGGCCGGGGCGGGCGGCTGCAGGGCCTGGCGCGCCACCGCGCGAGCTGCTGGGTCACCGCCCGGGCCGCGCCGCCCGCTCTGCGAGGAAGTGACGACTGCGCCGTCCTGAGAGCAACAAAGTTTGAGTCTGCGGGTCGCGCTCGCCTGCGCCCCGCGCCCCTCCGAGCCTCCCTGGGATCCGGCACGCGGGTGAGTCGCGGGCTCGCCGCCCCCTCCAGCCACCGGGCGCCGGCGTGGGGCTCGGAATCGTTTTGGGGTTCCGGCGGGGCCGCGCGGGCGCGGATGTGGCTGGCCGGGTTGGGCTGGGCGCCGGGGTGCGGGGGCGCTGCAGTGAGGGAGCTCCGCGGCCGGGGTCTGGGCTCCGAGCTGCGCCGGTGTTGTCGCCTCTTGGCTGCGGGACTTCAAACAGCCAGGGCTGCAGCCGGGCCACCTCCAGGCGCCGTTGGCGAGAGGATGGGTGGGAGGAAGGGGCTTTCTGGGGCCTAGGTCTGGAGCCAGCCCTCTGCCCTGCGCCCCCATCCCTGCAGGCTGGGCGCAGCCAACCCTCGGACCCCGCCCGGTGCTTCCCTGGGAAACGACCTCTTCCTTCTCGCAGCCCTCGTCGGGGGCGCAGGAAGGAAGTTAAAGTAACTTTCCCCCGACTTTTATTTGCTCGGCCTTCCTGGGACCAAGAGCAGAGTAGCTCGGAAGTTTGGGAAAACAACGCTACGCATTTCCAGAAAACAAAACCGCAATTGTCCCCAAGCCCCCTTGAAATGAATCGTTCCTGACTCCCCCTCCACCCTCCTCCCGAACCACGTCCCGAACCTGACAGTGATCGCTAAGGCCTAACACTTTGCAATTTAGCCATCAAAACTGTCAGCACACCCACGTACATATGTGAGTGTTTTCTATATAAAACTCAGAAACCCGCTTCCAGCGGACTCTGTGGCATCTCGTTCTTTTCTGTTTCCTAAAACTGCAAGGGCTGCAGGAATGTGCATGGGAACTTTGATGGTGGTTCCCGCCGCCCTTGGTAGCCTCGTGGCGCAGGGTTTTTTAAAGAACAGCTGAGAAGTTTGTGACATCCCTGCAGAGTAACTCGAGGCTGGCGGCCCGGGCCAGCGGTGAGACTGCAACTGTAGCGGCGGCGGGGACACGTTGGTGTGTGCAGGAAAGTGCGTTCGAGCCGTGGAGACTCGAGATGGGGTGTCCTAGAGGTTGAATGGTGTAGTTCCTAGCAGCAGCTTCCTGCCGGCCTGTAATTACAGCGTGATTGCACAGTCAGGCATTGTTGGCGTGGATGTTTATACATAGGCTATTGTGCAAGACCTCGGTGGTGGCGAACAAAATGCAGCTTTGCCTTGCAAATGCGCAGGATAGATCTGGGTCTGAGCTGCAGTCTCCAAATTCTTTTTGCCCTTTAACCCTAGCTAGGTGATTTAGTTCTTTCCCTCTCTCTCACATTTGACGACTTGCCCAAAACCTGAGCTGTGGGGTGGACTCGGGAGGCCACTACGCTCCTACTTTCGGCAGCCTGAAAACTATCCTAGGAACTGTACCCTTATTTGTCTTCAGAGAAAATGTGGGATGACGTCAGTAGGAAAAGGAGATGGAAGATGGCTATCAGCCTCTCTAAACGGGAAAGCTGTTTGAATTAGCAAAATTGCACGGGTGGCTGGGTTGGGGCTGAGTTGCAAAGAGAACTCGTCAGACCATGTGTGACTGAGCTGGCGTGCTAGACTTTAAGACTGGAAGTGTCAGCTGCAGAAACTTAGTAGGTGGTGGGTCCTTAATTCCTTTATTGTGTTCTGGGCAAAGAGGAAACTCGTAAGTGCTGGCACTTGGTGTATCTGTGCTGGTGGTCTGGATCTGGGAGGAGCAGAGGAGTGATTCATGCACATTTTCTCCAGAGGAGCCCCAAGGCCTGCTTTCTTAGCAGGGACTGTGGCACAGACCAGGGCCGGGGTCCTCACATCTGTGATGCTGCCTTGCAGGAACGGAGCCAAGCCGGCAAGTATGGAAAGGCAAACAGTTTCTTGTTGAGGGGCTTACAGGGGAATAACTGTATAGAGAGATTTAAAATACAGTTAAAAAAAATAAAGCATGTATTGAATTTGTACAGGGCCATTGTTTTCACATTCTGAATCTCAACCTGATAACTCCCTGTCCTAGGCAGAAGATGCTCACGGGCAGCACTCAGCCCAGTTAGGTTGCTTTGTGGCTAGGTGGTACCACTTCATGCTGGGCATGGGCAGCCTCTCTACTCAGAGTGGCAGGCACTGATGATTCCAGTGCACTGGAGTTTCTCCATGCCTGGCCTTTCTTCCAGCCAAGTATCTGAGCTTCACCTGGAGGAAAAATGCTGTTTTGCGGCCTCGTGCCAGGTGTGCGTCACGGGCACAGTGACCGTTTGTCAAACCAAAACATTAGGGTACAGTCCCTGGCAGGTACCTGTGTGCTTCTAGAAACTCGAGAACAAACGTGTAAAATCAGGACAGTTCTGGAAAGTCTGGCATGTATGGTCACAGTTGCCACAGGGGAATGAGGTTTGAGCAAAAGCAGCACTATGGTCGGAGTCACCCCAGGTTGCACAACCCTCTGCTCTAGAGACATTTAGTTTTTACTGAACTTGACTGTGAAGGTTCTGGTTAGCTGGATCACCTGACCAGGACTGCCATATGAGGGCCTGATGGTGCCTGGTGCTAGTCTTGGGGAGCAGGAGAGAGGAGCGTTCCCTTCTGACCCCAAAGCTTGAGTTTGCAGTCCTCTGTGTTAATGTAGAACTTAACAGAGACTGGAAGTGCCCCAGAGCCCTCCAGAGTGTGGCTGGGAGAGTGGAGGGGAGGGGCCCCTTGCAAAGGCCAGAGAAAGAGGGAAGCCAGGCTCCCCGGAGCTGCGGAGCCACCTGGAGCAGTGCAGGCCCCTCACCTTCAGTTCCCTCTGGCTGATTTTTGTGCAGAACTCAGGCCCTTTCTCTGGCTTGCTCAGCTTTGCCTTACCATTCAGGGAGCATGCCCCCAGGTTGTTACAGAGACAGAATCGTAATCCTGACTTCCTCCTCCAGCTTACCTAAATGCTAGTTTATGACTTGAAGTTGCTGCCCAGTTCACGGTCCCTGAGCAGCCCTGTCTGCTGCCTCGCCATGCACAATTAGGAACGACAGTGAAAAAGCTCTGATTCAAAACTTGACAGGGATTTTAAAAAGGTTTATTGTTCTAAGAGGAAAAAATATTGGAGATAATTAGGGAACCCAGCAACTCTGGCAGAAACCCCAAGGTGCCGCTGAGAGAAGCCGATGCAGGAGTCTCCTGGAGAGGGTGGGCTTCAAAGGGTGGCCGCCTGGGGCCCAATATTGCTATTTCCATTCATCTGCCCCTTCCTGGCTGCCCCACATCCTATACCACAACCCAGGGTTTTGACATCACAGCTCACCTCCAAAAAAGGAGGCCGAACACCCCCAGCTAAAGAGGATATTCCAGTCGTGTAAGAACGTGCTACAGTTTTCCAGACACCTTGGCTGGCAGTTCTGTCCTGAAGATTTGCTTCCTCCTTTAAAATGTGCCCCTCTTCATTTTTTGTTCTCACTGAAGCATCTCTTTGTGAGCCCCTTAAACCTTCTTTTTTCTCGTCTGCATGACACAGGGCAAACGCTTTACAACTTACTGTCTCAAGTGCCACTTGAAATACACACAGGGCTTTGAATAAGCTTCGGATAAAGTCCTGCTCTGTAATCTCACTTAAAATGCCTCTTTGCCAGGGTCACCTTCCTGCCCAGCAACCTTCAATGGCTCCCCACTGTCTGCATGGTAAGGATCAAACTTCTAGGCCGGCAGTCAGGGCCCTTCTCCGTAGGGGTCTGGCCTTTGCAGCTCTCCCGTCCTGACCCTCGGCTCTGACCTAGTAACCCACTCTGTGTGTTTGCCCAAACCACTGATGGCAAGCATTCCTACCTCCTGTGCTTCCCCAGAGGCCTGGAATGCCTCTTTTCTCTCATCCATGTGGCTCAGTCCTGCTCCCTTTCCAGTCCTGTTTGTGTCCCCCTCGTTGAGAATTTCTCCCTGTGACATCCTGCGGGCCTCCCCCCGGGACTCCAGCAACATCAGCCTGGGCCCTGTGCTGAGAAAAACCTTGAGTCCTGGACTAAGGATTTTCAGTTTCTCTTTTGGGCCATGACTTTGATCATATGCCCTGTTCAGCTAGTTAAGTGAGCCTTTGGGTGAATAAATATTATAATTTTTTTTTTTTTTGAGACAGAGTTTTGCTTGTTGCCCAGGCTGGAGTACAATGGTGCCATCTCAGCTCACCGCAACCTCTGCCTCCTGGGTTCAAGTGATTCTCTGGCCTCAGCCTCCAGAGTAACTGGGATTATAGGTATACGCCACTATGCCCCGCTAATTTTGTATTTTTAGTAGAGACAGGGTTTCTCCTGTTGGTCAGGCTGGTCTTAAACTCCTGACCTCAGGTGATCCACCTGCCTCTGCCTCCCAAAGTGCTGGGATTACAGGCATGAACCACTGCGCCTGGCCATAATTTTCAACTAAACTGGAAGCCCCTGTTTTATATATCTTTGTATCTCCAGGCCTGGTGCCCTACTCATAGCAAGTCTCAATATATGTTTTATGATGCTGATACAAAGGGTAGTGGCCATCAGATTTTGTGCACTTGAGTATAGGCACACACACCCAAGCCAAGCACAAAGGCCGTGGTTCCTGGTTTTGATTCTGAACATGAAGCCAAGCCTGCCTCCTCTGTCTGTTAGCCGCTCTCAGCCTCCTGGCTTTGCACCTCATTGTTTTGCTCCATTTCCAGCATCTCTTTCCTGAGTGTCAGTGTCTGTCCAGCTTCGGCATCCTTTTGTCCCAGTCAACCTGCCTGCCCCGTGATGCCCTACGCCTCTGCTCTGGTTCTGAGGGGAGATGGTTTGTTACTGGGGTTGGCCTGGCCTTCTGAGAAACCAGTCTGTTAGAAAGAGGTGGGACCAACTTGCAGGCAAGATTTGTGAAGACAGCCAGGTGTGGTGGCTTACGCATATAATACCAGCACTTTGGGAGGCTGAGGTGGGAGGATCACTTGAGCCTAGGAGTTCAAGACCAGCCTAGGCAATATCGCAAGACCTCTTCTCTACAAAAAATACAAAAAAATTAGCCAGGCGTGGTGGTGCAAGCCTGTAGTCCCAGCTACTTGGGAGGCTGAGATAGGAGGATTGCATGCCACTGTACTGCAGCCTGGGCGACAGAGAGACCCTGTCTCAAAAATAAAAAATAGAAAAAGACTATGAGGAGGGCAAAGAGAGGCTTCTTGGTTGGCTGGATGCTTGTTTTGCCAAGACAGGTGTTGAACATACAAAACTAGGCTAAACTATAAAACTGAGTTTTGGGGAGATTCTGACTGAACCCTAGCATTGGACTTGGCTAGGAGGACTGTGTTGCTTCAGCCAGTCTTCATGCTGTTAATCACAATCTTGCCTCATAAGTCAGATTCTTTCTTTTTTGAGAAGTTATTTGCATACCATAAAATGCACCTATAAGCTAGATTCTTTTAAAATTTTGTTTTATTTAAAAATAGAAACTTGTAAATTCCTTTTTTTTTTCACTCGACCCAGGCTGAAGTGAAGTGGTGTGATCTTGGCTCACTATAACCTCCACACCCCAGGTTCAAGTGATTCTCCTGCCTCAGCCTCCAGAGTAGCTGGGATTATAGGCGTCAGCCACCATGCCTGGCTAATTTTTGTATTTCTGGTAGAGATGTTGTTTCCCCATGTTGGCCTTACTGGTCTCGAACCCCTGACCTCAGGTGATCCATTAGCCTTGGCCTCCCAAAGTCTTGGGATTACAGGCATGAGCCACTGTGCCCAGCCTGAGGTCAATTTTAATTGAACGTTCTTAATAAATATAAAAGGGTGAAACTAGGATTTACGTATTTCTGAAAAGTTATGTATAAACTGAATTTAATAAATCAACATTTTTTCAAATCTGCTATTTTACAAAATAATCAGCTTTTAGAACTGGGTAGGATCTTATGGACTATTATCATCCAGTCCCGGTTTTATAGTAACTGCAGTAACAACATCTCCGATAATCCCGTGGTTAAGGATTTAAAGCTGGGAAGGAAACCTGTGCTAACTCTCATTTTAACTGAGGCTTAGAGAGGATAAGTTTCTTCTCCAAGTTCACACAGCTGTTGAATGGAAAAGTCAGGCATAAACTCCATACTTCATTTCCACTGGCCATCCTGCATTGATAATTAGTCATCATAATCGCCGGTTTCATCAGGTCTATTTGTAAACCAAGGATTCCATCTCCTCAGTTTCCTTAAGGCAGTGCTCAAAGATTTAAAAAGATGAAACTTTAAAAAGAAAAAAACCCAACAAACTGGGGGTGAAAAAGAGGTCTTTAAGAAGAGAGTGGGATGCGTATTTAATAGTTTTTACCATTATATTATCTCATTGTAGTCTTAGCGGATTTTTTTTTTTTTGAGACAGAATCTCACAATCTGTGATTGTGGCTCACTGCAACCTTCGCCTCCTGGGTTCAAGCAGTTCTGCCTCAGCCTCCTGGTAGCTGGGACTAGAGGTGCACGCCACCACATCTGGCTAATTTTTGTATTTTTAGTAGAGACGGGGTTTCACCATATTGACCAGGCTGGTTTTGAACTTCTTAACTAGTGATCCGCCCGCCTTGGCCTCCCAGAGTGCGGGGATTGCAGGCATGAGCCACCGTGCCTGGCTGTCTTAGTGGATCTTAATTGCTATCAAAGTCCCCAAAGTTTCCTACCCAGACTCAGTTGGCCAACAAGATCACTTACTATTTTCTAAGTGCAGAACATGGGTTGGACAACACCAAGAAGACAGAGAAATGCTCCCAGTTCCCAAAAGACAGGCAGAAGAAGGCCCAGGAACACAGACCTGGCACTCCTTGAACAGCCAGTTAATGCAGGGCCAGCCGTCCTCCCCGGGCATTTATGGAAGAGCTGCAGGGCTCTCAACCGTGTGTTGCACAATGAGGGTGCAAAGCGGAGTCTCACGTGCTTCTTCCCCCTAGAAGTCTTCAAACCTACCTCCTAAGATAGGTTACACCCATTCCTGAGTGAGTGAAAGAATGAAGAACCCGAGGGAAAGTCCCTTGTAAACCGTGGTGGGGAAGGTCACTAATGTTATGTCTGTGACCACTTTTCTTTCTCTCTGTAACTGGGGAAGTCAGATCCTAAATGCCATGTGGTCAGCACAGCTTCCTTTAAGAGATGTTGGAAGAAATCCTGAGTCTTTCCACTACCTCTAGAGCAAGTGGAAGAGGGTGGGGTGAGGGAAGAACTGACTGAGAGTGGATCTATCACTGGGAGAATAGAATTTGGTGAAGTGGCGTTTTCTGGGGGTCAGATTCTAAAGTCAGTGTGTAAGGTGAAATATAAGAATATAATAAAGATTAACCTTGAAAGTCCTTTAGGAGGGCACCAGGTAGGCAACAGTCTTTAGGAGGGCACCAGGTAGGCTCTTGATACTTAAATTCACCTTAGCCTGTTCCTCTAATTTTGAAAGAAGTTGCACTTTTTTTGTTGTTGAAACGGAGTCTTGCTCTCTTGCCTAGGCTGGAGTGCAGTGGCGCAATCTAGGCTCACTACAACCTCTGCCTCCTGGGTTCAAGCGATTCTCCTGCCTCAGCCTCCCGAGTAGCTGGGACTACAGGTGCCTGCCACCAAGCTTGGCCAATTTTAAAATTTTTTTATTTTTAGTAGAGATGAGGTTTCACCATGTTGACCAGGCTGGTCTTGAACTCCTGACCTCAAGTACTCCACTTGCCTCAGCCTCCCAAAGTGCTGGGATTACAGGTGTGCACCAACTGTACCCGGCTGTTTCTCCTTGTTCTATTCTGTTTTTTTTTTCCTTTTCCTCCTACCTCCCCAACTCCCTTCTTCCTCCTTTCTTCCTTTGTCTTCTCTCTTCTGCTAAGCTTGACCATTTGAATTTGCATAAGTTAAATGAACATGTGAAGATATTCCATTGTCCTGTGTCTCATGAGAAGGTCATGGCGGCTGTAAGTTAGGAAATCATCATATGAGATTAAGCAAGGAAGGCTCTTAGACTAAGTGGGCAGGGTGTGATGGAGAGGAGATCCATGGAGTAGGTTTTGAACTGCAGTTATATCATCCAGGCTTGCAGATGAAAAACTTGTGCTTGGGTTGACCCAGCCTTGGTTTGGGGCTGGGAGGGGACAGTGCCCATGTGCAGCAGACACTTTGCACTAAGGCCCTCACCCTCCACGTCTCCTCCCTAACCTCCCCATCGCAGGCCACTACAAGAAGCTTGCAAGGAATGGGCTGGCAAGAGGTGTCTGCTTCCTCTGTGGCCTCCCCATAGCACATGCTCTGGAACAACTTAGAAGCCAATAGCCACTCCCCGACCCCCCCTTCCACTTGCACTAGGGGTGGTGAAAAGGCTCAAGATTTCTTCCACCATCTCTCTAAGGAGCTGTGCTGACCACATGACATTTGGGATCTGACTTCCCCAGTTACGGAGGAAAAGAAAAGTAGCTATAACCATAACAGTAGTGACGCTCCCCTTCATGGTTTATAATGTGCGTTCCATCAAGTTCTTCATTCTTTCACTCACTCATGCATTGATTGAGCCCTTTCCGTGTACTTGGCTCTGTGCTTGGTACTGGCGATATGAAGGTAAAGAAGCTTCAGGCCCCCACTTTAAGGTACTCATGATCTGTGAGGGAGACAAACATCTACACAAGCCAAGAACAGTTAAGTGCTACAGGTGTCAATGTCAGCATGTTCGGGGGCTCCTGGGCTCAGAGGAGAGGACTGGCCAGCCACTTCTGCCCCAGCCAGGGAAGAGAAGCATGTCAGGAAAGGTTTAGGACAGCCCCAGTGCCATGCACGGTTCTTGTGTCTGGTGAATGCTGTGGAATGAATGAAATGAGAAGTGTCCTGGAGAAGCTGTTTGAGCTGGGTGCTAAGAAATGAGTAGGCGTCCGCCAGTTGGCAAAGGGAGTCAGGGCATTCTAGGTCCAGGGAGCAGCTCAGACAAGGTCCTGGAGGCACAACACAACACCATTTACTTTGGGAACTGCAGGTGGTAAGGCAGTGGAGCATGGCTGGGAAGAATGCAGAAAGAGGCAGGCAGGGCCAGGTCATGGGCCAGAGGAGACTGTGTGCAGGGAGAGGGAGATGCCGATGTAGTCCAGGTCTCAGATCTGCCCACGGCAGAGGCCGACTGTAGCTAAATTGAGGAGAAAAGAAATGTATGGGAAGGCTATCTGGTGGCTCACTGAATGTCCGAGAAGGCTGGAGAACGAGACTCAGAAATTGATCAGGACTCGTGGGAAGTTGGGTGACTGGAACCAAATCCAGGGTGATGCTGCTGCTGACCTGGCATCACTGCTGCCAGCAGACCTGGATGCTGCCACCCCCTCCAAAATGAGTACTGAACTCTCCTCACTTTTTGTGTCACTCGCTCCAGAGGCAAAGCCTAGACTGAGCGTGTGTTTGGCCCTGCTTAAGTCATGTTCGTGCTATTGTGATTTAAAGAGCAAGGTTCTGGAGGCTGCAGCCTACCCAGCGGAGTGGAGCTCTGCCTCCTCTCAAGACTCACAGCCCCAGGTGCCTGAAACCAGGGGAGGGGTGCAAATGCCAGGTGAACAGGTGTCTCCCATAGAGCCTGGAGCCCATTCCAGCCCTCAAACTGGGATGATGGGGCAGTTCTGGATGTGGGAAGAGGAGACAGGGCATCCCCCTTAGGCCACTGAAAACATCCACATCTTTTTTTTATTTTTTTATTTTTTTTATTTAAATAGAGGTGGGATTTTGCCATGTTGCCCAGGCTGGTCTTGAACTCCCCAGCTCAAGTCAGCCTCCCACCTTAGCCTCCCAAAATGTTGGGATGACAGGCATGAGCCACCATGCCTGGCCAACATCCATGACTTGAACTTAATTTGTTCGGTCATCTTTCTGAATCCTTAGCCTCCCGCTGAGCTTCAGGAATGTTATATGCCCAGGAGATCTGAGTGTTTTATTAGTAATTGGAATTCTCCTCTGGAATCTGAACTATTCCAGTGGAAAAGAGAGATCATCCCAGCATCTGGATCCTCCCTGCACATTTGATTCCACTTGGAAAACTTCATTGCTGCCTTCCGAGGACAGAGTCCAAGGCTTGGCTCTTTCTAACAGGCAGTTACAGCTTGAATTCTGCTTCTTCCCCAAGGTGGGGAGAGACTGTCGGAGCCACCTGGTGTTTGGGAAGTGCCACTTTGCTTTTCAGACTAGAAGTTGGAGTTCTGACTTCAGGCTTGGTTTGTGGAACAGTTGAGGCCCCTGGTGTCTGAGCTGCCCAGGTTATCTCTCCATTTCTGAAGATGTGACCCTGGTTAAGATGCTCTGCCCTGTCTCCTGTCTGAGAGTGCTAAAGGAGCTAGGGCTTTGACTGGGGCTGTCAGCATCACCTGTCACATCCTGCCTAGTTTCCTCATCCAGAAAAAACAAGAGATGTCAGATAAGGTGAGCTCCAGCTCCCTTCTTGCCCTCGCTCAGATCCTCTGGGTATAACTCTTTGAAGCAAGGGCACCTTGACTAAATCTTGGTCATTCAGTTCCATTAATCTTAGACAAAGGAATTAATTTTCTTAAAAAAGAAAAATGCAGTTTTGAACTTACCGGCTCTTTGATGCCAGTGTTTCAAGACTTCCCTGGGAAAGCGGGACGCTGCCGCCCCCAGGAAACTGGATGTGTCATGAGCTGGATTCTGGACTGGAAGCGATTCCTAATCCTGAGGCTTGGTAGGCAAGGTATGGCCAGGTTGACTCCCAAAGAGAGGGAGCAGGAACCTTCCTAGTTCCTGGCCAGTGTTGGTTCTGTTCTAGTTTACACTGAATTTGCCCATTTTTGTCCAGATGAAATGAAATTGTACTAAAAGCAGCATTAAAGTGGAAAAGAAATCTTGAGGACCTGAATTATTTTACTAAAACACAGCTTTGGTCATGTTCCCCCATCTTAACCTTTGAGAGCTGCCCAAGTCCTACAGAAGGAGCCCCACACTCCTCAGAATGGCACACGTGCCCTTGTTTGAGCCCTGGCCCACCTTTCTGGCCTTTTCCTTACCACTGCCCCTTCCTTAGCATGGCCCTTTTTGTTCCAGCTGGCCTCTCACTGCTCCTGGACGCACTTCTCTCCTCTCATTATACGCTCTTGGCTTTTGCTTATGGCTATCTCTTCCACCTGGAATGCCCTCTCTGCTCTTTTTCTCCTGGCAGTTGCCCACAGGGCCAGCCAGAAGTCACCTGCTCCATGCTGCCTTCCTGAGTTGCCACCGTGGCATTTCTGCAATTGGAACTTCCCCCCTTCAGGATGCTGGGGTCAGTTGCAGGAGTGCCTGGCTCCCCACCACCTTGGACCTGTGGCTGGCACACAGTAGGTGTCCTGTGACAGGGACCGGAAGAGCCACCTGAGGGGCTGTGAGGGAGCATTGGGCAGGCCCAGGACCTGGTCTGTGTCTGGCGGACTGTGTGCTTGGTGAGCTGGCTGTCTGCATGACATCCCCAGCCTCCCTTAGCGCCTGCTGGTGGGGCTGCCACCTCGGTGGCTCTGCTGTTTGCTTGGGCCTGTCAGCAAGAACCTGGTGAGAGTAGGAAGAGGATTTGGGGGTGTAAAACCTGTACTGGCACCCCACTCACCCTGAAGAGGCATCTGAGGGGACACTCTGAGGAGACTCTGTGGTGAGGAGCTGGTTTAGAGGTGGCAGCGGCATCTCTTCCTACTGGCCCTCCTTGAAGAAGGATAAATATTTATACCAGCTACCCTTAGAGGGATATTTCGTTTTTCATGCCCAGTACTGTCTGTTGGCTTCACACAGAGAAGGAGCTGAAGAAAGCAAGTCCACAGACCATGAGAGGAGAGGCTGGGGCTCTTTATTTTTTTATTTATTTTCAATTTTTGAGACAGAGTCTCGCTCTGTTGCCCAGGCTGGAGTGCAGTGGCGTGATCTCGGCTCACTGCAACCTCTGCTTCCCGGGTTCAAGTGATTCTCCTGCCTCAGCTTCCTGAATAGCTGGGATTACAGGCGCATGCCACCATTCCCAGCTAATTTTTTTGTATTTTTAGTAGAGATGGGGTTTCACCTTGTTGGTCAGGCTCGTCTCGAACTCCTGACCTTGTGATCCGCCCACCTTGGCCTCCCAAAGTGCTGGGATTAAAGGCATGAGCCACCGTGCCTGGCAAGACTGGGGCTCTTTAAAGTGAAAGTCCTGTCCAACCTGGTCATGAGGCAGTCAGGACAGGCTGTGGTTCTTCCTGTTTGTGCAGGGAGGAACACATCCTCCGGACAGTGATTGCAGGGTGCAGTAGGAGCCCCAAAGCAAGGATTGCAGTCTCCATCAGTCTATGAAATGAGGGGATTAGACTACAGGGGGACCTTTCCTGCTTGAAAATTCCTGTGAATGGAGCCTGGCAGGCGGTGTCTTTATGGTGCCTCGTAGTGGGAGCCGGGGTTGTCACTCAGAGGCTTCCTGTTATTATCCCAGGTCCACTCTGGAGTACAACAGCATGGTATTGGCTCACTGCAGCCTCTGCCTTTCGGGTTCAAGGGATTCTCCTGCCCCAGCCTCTCCAGTAGCTGGGACTACCGGTGCCTGCCACCACCCCCAGCTAATTTTTGTATTTTAGTAGAGATGGGGTTTCACCATGTTGGCCAGGCTGGTCTCAAACTCTTGACCTCAAGTGATCCACTGGCCTCACCCTCCCAAAGTGCTGGGATTATAGATGTGAGCCACCACTCCTGGCCTCTCTTTCTTTAAAGACTTTTCTTTCTTGAAGTTGAGCCACCCTTAGGGCTGAGGCTGCACATACATGGGCCTGTTGGACCACTGGTGAGCACAGGCTTATGTTGTTTGCAGAGTATGTTTCCAGAACCTAGAAGCACATGGTATTCCCTGAATCCCCTTTAGGAACCCATGAATGTGTGTGTGTGTTCTGGGCCCCTGGAAGATCAGGTTGGAGAAGGTTGAGTGGTAGATGGAGTGGGTTGATGTCCAGGGAGGGGTTGGATCATTTTGGGAAGGACAGAATGTGGTATCTGTCTTTGTTTCTGACACCACGGGGCCTGCTCTCCCCTCCCTACTCATTCCAGCCTCTACCTTCCTATCCACACCTCTCTGTCCTTCCTTCTTCATCCCTCCATAGCAAATCAATTGTATTACCTCCAACATCCACCAATCATAGGGTATTCTGAATACCAGACACACTGAAGAGTTGAGAAAAGAGCATTATAAGAGTAGACCCCGATTGGTAGGATTAAGAGGTGCTGTCAAGAAAACTACTTCCAAAAATAGGTAATGCAGGTAACTCACAAAGAACAAACATATATTTAAAATGTACTAGAGGCTGAGCATGGTGGCTCACACCTGTAATCCCAGCACTTTGGGAGGCCGAGGTGGGTGGATCATCTGAGGTGAGGAGTTAGAGACCAGCCTGGCCAACATGGAGAAACCCCATCTCTACTAAAAATACAGAATTAGCTGAGTGTGGTATTGTGTGCCTGTAATCCCAGCTACTTGGGAGGCTGAGGCAGGAGAATTGCTTGAACCTGGGAGGCGGAGGTTGCAGTGAGGCAGAGGTCAGTGAGCCGAGATGGCGCCATTGCACTCCAGCCTGAGTAACAGAGTGAGACTGTCTCAAAAACAAAAAGAAAAAAGAAAAAAAAAATATATATATATATACTAGAACTTGAAGCTCTGTAAAAAAATGTTAATTTCCTTTGGTCTATTAGTATTGTTCTTGGGAATTTATTCTAAGAATAAAGAATTTATTAATTCTAAAAAGGAAAAGAGCTCTAAATACAAAGATATTTATTTAATATTATTATTTTTAATCTCATACCTTCCTGCACACCAAAGATATTTATAGCAACATTGCTTAAAGTAGAAAAAAAAAACCAAAACTGTAAACAGCCTCAGTGTTTCACATGGCTGTATAATTCATGATACCTAGACTCAGTGAGTATTGTGTCCTTGTTATATTAATGTGAAGACAATGTCGATTCTTGGGAAAATGTTGATGAATTTAGTTGAAAAAAGTAAAACACAGAATTGCATGTACACTTGATAAGTGCATAAAAACTGATTACACTGCCTATAGTAAAAATTGACATGATGCAGATAACTGGGTTTAGGCAAAAATATTATGGGTAGAGCATGTGTGTGTTTGAAATTGCTTTAATAATTTATATAGCATCTTTTTTTTTTTTTTTTTTTTTTTTTTAAGACAAGGCCTTAACTTCAAAGACTTTGGATTTGGGTTGGAAGGAGGCCAGGGCGGGTGGGACTCCCATCTGTTACTACCAGGAAGACCAAACAGCTCTGTCTTATCAGCTACCGGCACTGCATGCAGGGGCTGGAGGATTCAGAGGCCTGACTTCACAGGCTGGCTAACTGAGTAACTCTGAGGTTCACAGCGTAGACTCTGCCCCCAACCCCCAGCTGGCTCAGGGCCCCAGACCATTTTCACACCTGCGTTTTCACGGAACCAGCCCAGTGAGCACATGAGGCTTTGAGCCACTCGCCCACTCACCTCTGGGCTGCCTGGTACTGCAGGCCCCTGCCATAGTGGGAGAGGAAGCTGAGTCTCTCTTCTGCAGTTCCAACTGGCAGCAGGGAGGGTGTACTTTGCTAATTGAACTCCTGAAGCCTTTTCTTTTCTTTTCTTTTTTTTTTTTTTTTTGAGACGGAGTTTCGCTCTTGTTACCCAGGCTGGAGTGCAATGGCGCGATCTCGGCTCACCGCAACCTCCGCCTCCTGGGTTCAAGCAATTCTCCTGCCTCAGCCTCCCGAGTAGCTGGGACTACAGGCCTGCGCCACCATGCCCAGCTAATTTTTGTATTTTTTAGTAGAGATGGGGTTTCGCCTTGTTGACCAGGATCCTGAAACCTTTTCTAACCCAGGTGGGGCCCTAGTGAGGTAGTGTCTTGCGAACTTACATTGTTGCACATATTAACTGAAGTGTTGAATTTAGTTGTTCTTTAGCGCTAGCCACATCCATCCAGTTCACATCTGACCTAGCACGCAGGGCCCTCTGACCCCATGTCTTGCCATGAGATCTGCTGGGACGTGCAGCTGCAGGTGTGGGCGTGGGGCTGAGCAGCTGACTGTCTTCTGAGCACCTTCTTCTATCTCTGTGACATCTCAAAACCTTGTAGTAGCCTTTTCTTCTGAGTGGGGAGTCTTTCTTTCTTAACACGTGGAGTGTTTATTTGGAGGGCCCACGATCATCCTGTCACTGTGACCAGCGCAGGAATGTGACCAGGGCACAACGGAGACATCTTGGTGTTGTGCAGAGTCCCCAGGTGGCTGGCAGCTGGAGAGCTCCCAGCGTACCTTGAGTTTGCAGGTTGGAGCCTGCTAAACTCCGCCCAACAGCATACGTGTGGAGCAGACCCAGCTGGGGCCCTGGTTATCTCCAGCGTATATCTGCTAAAGCCAAATTCCAGAACTGTCAAAGACTGGAGTATTTTTGTTCTGTGATCAGATTGAAGTAGGACCTTGTGGCTGGAGGTGGGCCAGGGTAAGAGAGAAAATGGAAAGTGTATGGGCTCAGGGCACGTCTGGATGCTCATTAGGGGTACTCAGGCCAGTTTCATGTCTTCCATGACAAACGATGGCTGTGTGTGTGTGTTTGGAGGTGGGGGTGGGGACTCTCTCTGTGCTTTTCTAGAATATCATGTTTATTCCTAGATGCCCTGGCTCCATCTTCATGCCCTACAGTGGCATTGAGCCTGGTTCTGATCATTGCTGGTCATGTGAATATTAAGTGCCATAGTGTCTAAGGAACAAGCTGCCTTCTTAAGCCCAGGCCCCAGCAATAACTGTTCCTCTCAGTTCCCTAATTTAGAGACCACGTGTGTGCCCCAGGGTTGTCAGCAGCTTGGTTTTTTGAAGCTTGAAACACATTTCCATAGAAACAATGCTATAAATGGTGGTTGGGTACCTAGGCTAGCCCACAAAGAGCACTGCTGTCACCTCAGAGGTTGCTGAAATAAAGTATTAGTGACATTGAGAACCCAATGCAGTAGAGTTAGTACCCAGGATGCTGGAAGTTAATTAGTGTGGGTTTATTTGTATAATTTTGTTTCTTTGGTAAGAGGTGTATTTCAAAGCTCTCCAGCTAAGGGATGCTCTGGAGGCACTCCTTCCCCCGACCTTCCCTGCCCAGTCACAGTCCCTCCTCTTACAGTTTACATTCCTTCTTCTTGCCTCATCAAGCCAGGGGCCTGGACCTACCTGCCTTCTGGTATGTTGATGATGAGGAAATCCTGTTCAGTGACCCTTACATCATCATCATCATCATCACCATCATCGTTATTGTTATATAAATCATCTCGATCAACTTAACATAATAAATATGACACCTATTTAGAATTATCTTCTGATTGCTTTTAATGTTCCTGTGAAGTTTTAACACAGCTTATAAGTTTGCCTGACATATTTTATGGTGCTGATTCCGTCACTCAACATGACTTCACACAATAGTTTCATCAGATAGTTTCCCTCTGTCCATCCTTTCACATTTCGTTCGGTTTGCCTTCCTTACTGCACCATAATCTGAATGGGCTCTATATACAGGTGCTATGGAGCATCTTTTGTAAAAACTTCCTTGTGGTGACATCTTAGATTATTTTTATGGGATATAGTCCGCCAACTGTAATTACCTGGTCAGTGTTTTAAACTCTTGCAACACTAAATATATGCACCTACTATATGCCCGCAAAAATTAAAACAAAAAACAAAAAAACCCAGCCAGGCAAGGTGGCTCATGCCTGTAATTTCAGCACATTGGGAGACTGAGGTGCGTGGATCTCCTGAGGTCAGGAGTTCGAGACCAGTCTGGCCAATATGATGAAACCCTGTCTCTACTAAAAATACAGAAATTAGCCAGGCATGGTGGCACACGCCTATAGTCCCAGCTACTTGGGAGGCTGAGGCAGAAGAATCACTTGAAACTGGGAGGAGGAGGTTGCAGTTAGCCAAGATCATGCCATTGCACTCTAGCCTGGGCAACAGCATGAGACTCTGTGTCAAAAAAACAAAAACAAAAACAAAAAACCTCTCTTGCAACACAATGCCAAATCACATTCTAGAAACATTTAAACTGTTTATGGTAGCACAGCAACGTATATGCAGCTGCCCTGCCAATAGCAGCTCTCCTGTTTTATTTATTTACTTATTTTCATGTTGGGGTGGGCTATAATGGGGCAGGTCATAATGGGGCCTTAATGGTGTTCCAATTTGCATATCCTAAATTACTGCTGATGTAGGTTTTTCCTCTCGATGATTTACTGATGTGTTTCCTCATGTGTCAAACCCTGCTCATGTCCTGTGACTGCAGAGCCTCCTGCTTCATTTCTCCCCTTGAACCACTTTGCTGTTGGGAAATGGCAAGTCCTCTCTTCCTCACGGGCCCCACCCCTCACCTTGTCTAACTCATCTCCATACCTGCCCGGCTTACCACCTCAGTGACTCTGGGGAAGGAGTGAGAGGTCAGACCCTGGGGGCCCTTGTGATGGAGGCCACAGGGCAGGAGGTAGATGTCAGCGAGACCCTGGGAGGAGCTACAGGTTGTTAGAGCTGGAGGGGGCACTGGAATGCATCTGGCCCAGGGGTTACACGGTCAGAGGCCAGCAGGGAACAGAGGGGATGAAATGACAGAGTGTCATGATAAATGACAGTGACTTGTAGCCTAGGAAGGGGTAGAATCTTTGGAAAATTGGAAAGTCTGTCCCACCTAAGCACCCCTCCCTGGCAGTGCTACTCAGCTCCACCTTCAAAAAGGAGACTTCCAATTTTTTTTCCACTACAAGTCAGAAGTTCTGATTTTTAGTTTGTCCTCTGATTTTAAAAAAATGTTAGCAATAGGCTGGGCATGGTGGCTCATGCCTGTAATCCCAGAACTTTGGGAGCTGAGGCTGGCAAGATCACCCGAGGTCAGGAGTTCGAGACCAGCCTGGCCAACATGGCGAAACCCTATCTCTACTAAAAATACAAAACTTAGGTGGGTGTGGTGTTGCATGCCTGTAGTCTTAGCTACTGGGGAGGCTGCAACAGGAAAATCGCTGAACCCGGGAGGTAGAGGTTGTGGTAAGCGACAGAGTGAGATTGTGTCTCAAAAAAAAAAAAAAAATGAAGTTGGCAATAAATTCAGTTAAAATAAAACATAATATGTAGGTCAAATAAAACATATGTGAAGGAGAGTGGCCCATGAGGCTCCAGTCTGTCATCCCTCATTTTATTAAACTTCCTGATTGGGAAACACGGGTCCAGAGAGGTATCCTCATGTAGCAGAGAGAAGGCTTCAGATGGTCCAGAGGTCGAATGCCATCTGTATGACCTTGGGAGAGCTGTTTTACCTTCTTGAACCTCAGCTTCCTTATCTATAAAATGGGGAAAATGGCTTCCTTCCACGGTGCTGGGGTTGGACCCAGTAGGTTCATGTCATCTCAAGCATGTATTTTTTATTTTAAAACTTTTTTGAGACAGGGTCTCTCTCTGTCACCCAGGCTAGAGTGCTGAGGGCAGTGGAGTGATCTCGGCTCACCGCAACCTCTGCCTCCCTGGCTCAAGCAAATCCTCCCACCTCAGCCCCCTAAGTAGCTGGGACTACAGGAACACACTACCATCCCTGGATAATTTTTGTATTTTTGGTGGACACAGGGTTTCACCATGTGACCCAGGCTGGTCTTGAACTCCTGAGCTCAAGCAGTCCACTCACTTTGGCCTCCCAAAGTGCTGGAATTACAGTTATGAACACTATCCCAGGCCAATGTGAAGCATTTAGTACCTGCTCCATAGGTGAGAGAAAATCCGGTGTAGGTCATCCAGAAAATTAGAGGAAGAACTAGGCTTAGAACATTTCTTCATGACTCCCAATGCAGAGCTTGTTCCACGTTACGGGGGCCTACTTTCATGGGAGTTTCCAGAGGTGTCTGGACACAGGGGTCCTTCTTAACTCTGGGAAATTGTAGGTTATCTTATGAGAGTTTTTTTTTTTTCTTGTTGAGACAGACAGTTTCCTCATGTTGCCCAGTCTGGAGTGCAGTGGTGCAATCATAGCTCACTGCAGCCTCAAACTCAGGATTGCTCAAGCAATCCTCCCACCTCAGCTTCCCGAGTAGCTGGGATTACAAGTGCATGCCACCGTACCTTGCTAATTTTTTTGATTTTTTTTCGAGACAGGTTTGCTGTGTTGCCCAGGCTGGTCTCAGACTCCTAGCATCAAGGGTGATCCTCCTGCCTCAGCCTCCCAGAGGCTGAGATTACAGGCCTGAGCCACCGTGCCCAGCCCCTATGACAACTTGTTTGCCCAACAGCTATTGAGCTCAGATAATGGGCATCATAGTGGACTTTGCAGTGCAAGCCCCAGAATCCAGGAGACTGAGCCTCAGTAGTTACTGATAATACCATACACTACTGAAACTAAGACGCCATTGATTAAAAGATGTAGTGTTACGGCCAGGTGCAGTGTCTCACACCTGGAATCCCAGCAGTTTGGGAGGCTGAGATGAGCTGATCCACGGGGCCAGGAGTTCGGGACCGTCCTGCCCAACATGGCAAAACCCCGTCTCTACTAAAAATACAGAAATTAGCTGGGCATGGTGGCTCATGCCTGTAATCCCAGCTACTCAGGAGGCTGAGGCAGGAGAATTGCTTGAACCTGGGAGGCAGAGGTTGCAGTGAGCTGAGATTGCGCCACTGTACTCCATCCTGGGCCACAGAGCAAGACTCCATCTCAAAACAACAACAACAACAAAAAAAGATGTAGTGTTTTTTTATGTATAGCTAAGAAACAGGCCAGGTGTGGTGGCTCACACCTGTAATCCCAGCAGTTTGGGAGGCTGTGGCCGGTGGATCACTTGAGGTCAGGAGCTTGAGACCAGCCTGGCCAACATGATGAAACCCCATCTCTACTAAAAACATAAGAATTAGCCAGGTATGGTGGCAAGGGCCTGTAGTCTCAGCTACTTGGGAGGCTGAGGCAGAAGAATCACTTGAACCCAGAAAGTGGAGGTTGCAGTGAGCCAAGATTGCGACATTGCACTTCAGCCTGGGCGACAGAGTGAGACTCTATCTCAAAAAAAAAAAAAAAAAAAAGGGAAGAGGAAGTGCTACTAATTAAACTATATAAGCTATCAATTGTAAGAGGCATTTTGATCTCAGAGATGTTAAAGTGTAGGAAATGTGTATCTTAGAATCAATGAAATAGAATAGTAATATTCACATATACTGTTTTATTCATGCATTTATCAACAAGCATTCACTGAGCACCCACCATGTGCAGGCACTGTGTAGATACCAGGGATACCAAGGTGAGGAAGGTCTAGGCTGTGCCCTTCAGGAACTCCCATCCTAGCAGATGGCACTGTGATCCCAGATATGGTGCAATAAGCAGGTGTGGAACAATGTGTAGGTGATGGAGTAAAGATAAACAGAGGATGCCATGGGAGTTTAGGGAACAGAGTGGCTGTTCTGGTCCTTAGGAGCAAAGACAGATGTTTGGGTGCATGGGATTTATTTAAGAAATGCTCTCTGGAGGAAGGGAGGAAGGGAGGAGGGGAAGCAGGACAGAGCCAGGGAAGAAGCCAAGCAAGGAGGTATGTGTTGCAGCTGGAGCATGAATTGCACCACTACAGAACTGGTCCCGGCAAAGGCCCCTTTTGAGAAGGGAGTCCTTGGAAGTCAACACTCAGAGCACCTGGGGGACAGTGCACCAACTTTACAAAGTAGATCTGGGAGGGCTCCAACAGCATACACTGGAGTGGCCTTCCTCTACTTGGTATCAAGCCTACAATGAATGAAGGCTTCATGGAAGAGCTGGCATTAAGGTCAAATCTGGAGGGGAATCTGGGTGTGGGTTAATGTGGGGATCAAGGTGGTGAGAGAAGGAGCATGTGTGGAGATGTGAGGGTGAGAATGCAGGCATCTTGGAGAACTTCAGGTTGTTTAGCAGTGTGGGCTGAGGCTGGGAAGTGGGGCATAGCCAGATCGTGTGGGAAAGGTGCCTAACAGTCTAGCTAACAGTCTCAGCTTTATGCAGTAGATGATGGGAGCTGCCGAAGAGAGGTGTGATCGCTCTGATGGCAGTGTGGATGGTAAAGTGTGCAAAACTAGAAGCAAGGAAATCAGTTAGGAGATGAGAAAAAATGATAGCCAACACTTATAAAAGACTTAATGTGTGCCAGACACTGTTTAAGTAAAGTCTTATCATTCCCATTCTGCAGATGAGTGGTTGGGTAACTCCCTCAAGGTCATCAAACTTGTGTGAGTCAAGATCTGGACTCAGGTCTCAGCCTGTGCCCTTAACCTGTACACCCCCATGAACATGAATGTTGGATTCCAGTCCATGATGTATCAGTATTTGTTTTCATTTAAAATCAATGCTTTAAAGCATGCCCTGTTGCACACATTGGGTCTCTGGAGTTCCTGTTCCTCCTGGCCCATTGCCACAACACAAGGAAGCCAAGCTCCAGTGAACAGCCAGTGAGGAAGTCTGTCTGGGACTGGTTCTGCAGAGGGCATGGAACTGTGCTGAAGTGAGGCCTTTGAGAAGTTGGCAGTCTCGCTCTATGAAGAAAGGGCGTTTCTGTCCTGTGGCTCTGCCGGCCTGCCCTCCCTGGCAGCCACACCTGTTTTGTCCTTCTCCCTACACCCGGCCAGACGTCTTTCCCAGAGTGACAGCAGCAACTGGGGACATGTACAGAGGCTCCCTCTCAGGCCTGACAAAGGCACTCAGAACCTGGTCCAGGCCTGCAGGGCAGGGAGGCTGGGGAGGGGGCAGGTGGGAGGGCCAGGGACACAGACAGCTGTGGGCTGGTGTGGCAAGCATGGCCCTGTCCCAGAACAGGTGAAGTCAATGTGAGCTGAGGAGGAGGGTCCCCTGGGTTTTTTTCCAAGGGTAAAAGAGAAGACAGTGCAGAGCCGTATCAGCACACATGACTGGGGTGGTTGTGAGCTCCCAGTTTGCTCAGAAAAGACCTGGCAAAAAGGGCTGAGGAGGAGACACAGCTGTTAGAGGAGTGTCCCTACTCAGGCTGGGAGGACAGTCCTGTGGAAAAGTATGGTGGAAAGAACACAGAGAATGGGCTGGGAGAGAAGCCTTGGAGGACACCCCAGATGAGACATTGAGTCAATGCTGGAAAAAGTCTCTCTGGGCAGAGTTCCTAAGAGGGTTACCCTAAGGCCAATGGAGTCTTTTCAGGTAAAAGAACTAGGTTCTTTTTTTTTTTTTTTTTTTTTTTTTTTTGAGACAGGGTCTCCCTCTGTCACCCAGGCTAGAGTACTGTGGTATGATCTGGGCTTACTGCAACCTCCATCCAGATTCAAGCAATTCTCATGCCTCAGCCTCCCGAGTAGCTCAGACTATAGGTGTGTACCACCATACCCAACTAATTTTTATATTTTTATTGGAGATGGGGTTTTACCATGTTGACCAGGCTGGTCTCAAACTCCTGGACTTGAGGTGATCTGCCCACTTTGGCCTCCCAAAGTGCTAGGATTACAGAAGTGAGCCACCACGCTGGGCCTGGAACTAGGTTCTTAACAAGGGATAAGGTAGGCTGGGGAGGAGATACAGGGTAAAACAGTTAAAATAATAATTGCAGCCTCTTCTATGTACATAGCATGATCGAGTTATAAAGTAGTTTTTTTGTCCTTTTGATCCTCTCAAGCCCCTGGAAGGTGGGCATCCTTTCATTGTTCATGCCACAAACACGGTGCATCTGTTATGAGCCTAAAAAGGTCATAAGAGTGACAGTTTTCCTGAGTTCCCTGTGTTTTCTACACCCTTCTCTTTCTTCTGTTGTAACTGTAGGCAATGAGGTCCTGGAGGTCATACTTTAGTTCTGTAGAGGGAAATGACAATAGGGACACACGAACATAAGGGACACAAGGACCTGGCATGGTGGACTTGGGATGCCCTCAATAGTATTTGCACTCTCAATTCCCCAGGCTCTGCTAAAGGTTGGTGTTTTACTTAAACACACCATGCGTGCTGGCCTCGTTGGAGGAGGAACAGTGGAAAAAGGACAGGCATGCAGGTATGGAGTCTGGGGAGAAAGACACTTCTCTGAAATAGTGATGATGGCAGCAGAATGTTATTGGAGGATGGTGGCTGGGAGGTGAGAACCTGGCTTCCTTGAACATTTCCCCCCAACTTCGTAACAGCTTTATTGAGATATACTTCACATACCATAAAATTCATCCTTGGAAGATTTTCTTTTTTCTTGAAACAAAGTCTTGCTCTGTCACCCAGGCTGGAGTGCAGTGGTGTGAACACAGCTCACTGCAGCCTTGACCTCATGGGCTCAAGCAATCCTCCTACCTCAGCGTCTTCAGTAGCTGGGCCCCCAGGGACCCACCACCACACCTAATTTTTGTATTTTTTTGTAGAGACCAGGTTTTCCCTTGTTGCCTGGGCTGTTCTCAAATTCCTGTGCTCAAGCGATGCTCCTGCCTTAGCCTCCTAAAGTGCTGGGATTACAGGTGTGAACCACCGTGCCTAGCCTCACCCTTGGAAGATTTTAGGTCTAGATACTGTTGATGAAACACAGGGCAGTGACAGACCGCTCTGAGTGGAGTCCAGAGAGCTGATGTAGTCCTAGGAAGCCTCTCAAGTGCCATATTCTACCTTCATTGGGAATCAGAGTTTAGGAATCTGTCTAAGGTGCTTTACTTCCTGGAGTGTTTTTCTCTCGTCAGACACACTCCCTGGTAGCTGGAGCTCTGTACTCCTTTTACCTGCAGTTTGTACAGAGGGTTGAGGGTGGAGAAAATCCCACTCTGTGGATAAGGTCTCTGGAACACCTCCCTACCTCCCTGAAAGGTCACTCTTCTTGGTTGCCCCAGAGGCTTGCAGGAGGGGCTGGAGCTTCTAAAACCAAAACTTTCACTTCACACATCAGTGATTCTGCACTGTCATATCTGCAGCAAAACTGACCTCCAGGGCTTTCCCAGAAGCACTGCAGCTTTCTTTACATAGCCTCATCTGTGTGCCTTTTTGAGGCAGACTTCTCCTCCTGACAAGCGGAGGCTATTTGGTATAGTCTTGAGCCCTCCTCCCCTGCACACATATGTGCCCCTTTTCTTCTCTCTTCTCCTTTCTTAGGTGGCCTGAGTATGGAAGTTTAGTTGTAGTGAAAGGCAGTGCTGCTCCAAGGTGAGCAAGCCTCCTTCAGGGCCACTGACTTCTCTCTGTTTCCCCTGCCACCTGCCTCCACCCCATGTGCTGCTTCCTGGGCCAGGTCCTGCAGCCTGGTGTGGGACAGGCAGGAAGTCCTGGCGGGACAGGGCTGAGGAGTGCCCTTTGGAGTGGCTCCCACTTGTTCCCTGAAGGCTGGGCTCTGGCTCCATGGTGGCAGGCTCTTCTAGGAATGTGCTCCCCAGCTGGGTTTTCTGGTTGGTTGGGAACATCCCTGGGCTGGTCTGCACTAGCTCTCAGGGGCTCACTCTGGGCTGGCCTAAGGCCAGCTGCAGGGGCTGGGCTCTCAGGGGAGGTCAGGATGGCCGCAGGTCTGCAGAGGAACTTGGCAGCAGTGGGCACTGGAGACCAAATGGCTTTGCTTTTGCTTCTCTCACTTGGCTGTCTTGTCAGTGGGAGGGAAGAAATCAGGCAAATGAAAAAAGTAAAAAGGCTCTACCCTGATCCTCTGCCAGGAGTCTTGAGAGTCTTGCCTCTGCTTGGGGGTCTGCATGCCTGAGCACTGCAGTTCCTCAATTGCTCACTGCCTTCCTCTGGGGGAGGAGCAGAGAGGTAACAGATGTTTGGCTTGCCCTGTGTCCTGGTGCAATTCACTTAACCTCTCTGAACCTTAGATGAGAAAACCTCAGTATTCTCATCCACAGAATGAGAGGGGTAAAACTCTTGCATGCAGAGCTCTTCAGGAGACTGTATGAAGTGCTCTGAGAACTGCCAGGAACAGTACTGTCATCATGGATGCTAAATCTGGGAACCTGGGCTTTTTTTTCTGTAGAAGGTGGTTTCCCTAGCTCCACTCTTCACTTCTTATAATCACAGAATCCTGGATCTTCAACTGGAAGGGATATCCTCTGGCATAATTATCTGTATTTTGCAGATAAGATTGTTGTAAGTGTTCCTTATTTTGACATATTTGTCTTAACATCGTGGAAATAAGCCCTTTTCCTCTTGGGGAGGTGTGACTTCCAGGTGTAGGCAGGTGCTCCAGCCAGCAGAGGTGGGAGAGGACAGGACAGTCATGCCTGTTAGGAGCAAGTGCAGGTTTTGCAGGGTTTCTAAGCAGAAGATCCAAGTTTTGCCTGTGTCCTCCACTCCCCACCCTGGCCCTGTAAGCTCAGTGAGTGTGTGAGAATCATATTCTGCTGCCCCTCGCTCCTCCCTGAGAAAGTGAGGGATGCACCTGGTTCTCACGTCTGGCCACAGGGTTTTGAAAAGCGGCTGCCAGGACACACTGTATTCTTCGGTGGTTTTTCTTTGAAAGGAATATCTCCTTCTGACCCATCTCCTTGAAAAACAGCCACCACCACCACCACCACCACACCACCACCACCACCAAAAAACTTGGAAGAACAGGACTCCCTCCCCTGAATTTTCCCCTGGCCCTAGAGCCGAATTGAATGTGGGGGCCAGAACCAACCTCCTGAGCTGCAAAAATGTTTCCTGTCTTTCCACCAGTCAGGCAACGAGGCATCAAGGCTTAGGCCAGAAAATCGATCAGGGGGATACTTAGGGAAGGCAGGGGAAAATGTGAGTATGGAGTGAAAAGCAGCAACTCTGGCCTGAGCTGCCAGAATTAAATCCAGGAGATTTTCCTCACCTAAGTGATGCAGATGTAGGCCCTTTCTAGGGACTGAGGCTAGTTTCTCAATAACCTTTACATGCACCAGGACGCTGGTGAGCCAGAAAGTGAAACCTGGGGAGTCTGTTAATAAAGTGCCTCGGAGAGGACTGTGCATGATTTACCGTATCCAAAACCAGAGTGAGTTTCTTTGTGGAAGAAAGCGACTTGTGTCTTCCCCAACATCACACACACACTTTCCTGGCAGGCTCGATGGGTTTCCAAACATTTCGTCACCGTCTCCTCCTGACCTTGGTGTGAAAGGAACTAGCAGCGTGGCCCGTGGGTTCCAGCAAAGCCATCGGGGGCGCCAGCCTGGGCCGGGGGAGGGTGGCGACCGACTTGTGAGTGGAGGTGAGGTCTGTTGGAAATCCCCAGCCCCGGCCACCGCCTGAGGTTTAAAGACGCCTTCCCCAGCCTTATTTGGTCGCAGGAAGTGGGCGGCGCTGGGCCTGCTGGCTGAGGCCGCCCGGAGACAGTTGTGCTGATGAAGTGGTAGAGCTGGTTCCTGCTCGCCGCGGTGCCGCGCGCGCCTGCCGGCCGCTGGGCGCTCCGCGCTCCCAGCCTCGAGTTGTGCAATCCTTTGTAGCACGCCAGAGAGTCCTCCTCCTTCGCTGTTGCCTCTCGCCCTCTTCTGTCTTTTTTTTTTTTTTCAAGCTGTGAGCTCAACCGATGAGTCAGAGCCGTGCAATCCTGACACTGCATCGCAGGACTGGGGGTGACACGGAGGGAGGGAGAGTGCTCGCGAGGCGGACAGCACGGGCGCGGGGCGCGCCGAAGCTCCTGCATCGTGAGCAGGGGGTGACAGCCCGCGCGTCCCGCCCGGGCCCTGCCAGCAAACTTCCAGCCTCCGGGGCGCGAGCTGGCGAAGCCCCGCGAGCGCCGCGGGGAGGCGACGGCGCCTGTTTGTTTTTAAAATCGGGAGTGCGTGCAGGCGGCTGGAGTCCTGGAGGCGACCGAAGGCGGCGGCCCACGGCGGAAGGGGGACAGCCCAGGCCGGAGCCCGGGCAAGGAGCTGGGTAAGTGGGGCTGCCCGGCCGGCGGCCGAGGCCTGCACGCGGCGGGGCCGGCTAGGGGACCCCAGGCGGCGCGCGAGCTGTGGCCGCTCGCCCGGTGGGTTGCAGCTCTGCAGGCGCGGCCGGGAGCGGGGGCCACCGCGTGCGAACTTCTGCGGCCTGGGCGGCGGTGGATGGGCGCGTGTGGCCGTGCGGAGGCCGTTTGCAGCCCGCCGCCCCCTCCCCTGCGGCCCGCAGCCGCAGCTGCGTGTGCAGCGCAGCCCCGCGGTGCTTGTGCAGCTACGTAGCTTGCGCGCGGCCCCCGCCTACCCGGGCGCGGCCCCACCAGGAAAGCCCTCCCCACCCGGCGGCCCGCGGCGACTCGGGAATCCGGCTGCTCCTCCTCCGCGGGAGAGAAACGTGGTCTCCGCGGGCACCGGCTGGCGTGACGGAGCCCAGGCCCGAAAGGCGCGGCGAGGGGCTCTCCAGCTGAGGGAATTTGACGCGGGAGCCCCTTCCCCTGCCAGCATGCACGGGAAAGTGGGGGGCTGGACGCGGCGTCCGCGCCGGGAGTTTCGGGGACAGAGGTGCAGGGGCGGCAGGGAACTGGGGCAAGTGCAGTCAGCAGAGGCCTAGGCTGGAGCGCTTCGCGCGGGCGGGCGCACCTCAGACCTGTCATCCTCCCGCGCGCCCCCGCACGCCCGCGCAGCCGCAACCGCCCAGCCCGCGCGGCGCCTCGCGGGGAGCTGCGTTCCTTGGTGCCTAGCGGCAGCGCCAAAACCCTGAATTTGGCTAGTCCCTGCATATGGTCGGCTTGGTGGAGCCGGTCGCGTCGCCTCCCAAGTCGCAGATGCAGGAGTGTGTGTGCCAGGTTGCCCCCAAGGCCTCTGGGTAAGGGCCCAGGGGAGGAAGGGGAGCCTCTTGTGCCCTGGGACCTTCAGGCTTCAGCCCCAAGGCGACCCAATCTGGAGGAGGTACCTGCCAACCAAAGTGGAGGCCCCGTGTCCGTCCCAGCCCAGCCTCCAGCGAGAGCTGGTGAGATGAAAGGGGAAGTTACATGCCCCATTTAAAACTTTGTTGGTCACAACTTCGGTGGCTGCTTCCTGTTTCCACATCCCACGTGGGACCTGTGTGCCAGCCTGTGGAGCCTCGCGCGGTGAGGGAGGGGGGTCCGTGGGATGGGGGAAGAGGGGCTGGCCACGAGAGCTGCGGTGTCACGCGTGTGCAGGGAATCCCTATTGGCAGCTGCGGCTGGAGGAGGGGATGTATGGCTTGCCCCGGCAGGGTGGCAAGAAGATCCCTGGTGGTCTGGGATCTTCTTATTCCTGCAGCTTCAGGGTTCAGACTGAAGGCCTGGTGAAGGTGGACTGAGAAGCCAGTCCTCCCTAGGGGGCTGCGGGGAGAAGCCACCTGTCTTGCTCCAGAGCCTCCCACGGAATGTGTGGCACACGCCCCTTTTGGATCAGAGAAATGCACCCTTTCCTCAGGTGTTAAGTGGCTTCAGGACCCAGGGGAAAGGAGAAACCTTCCTGGGTTGAGAATTCATAGGTCCTCCTTTCCAACTGCTCTGGACAGTGAATAATAGGAGCGTAAACATTCAATTACGGTGATAAACCATCTTCTTGCATGGCCCTGGTCCAGTCTCCACTCTAATTGGATTGGCTTCTGGCTGGTTACTCTGGTCTGTGTAGCTCCCCAGGGGGACAAGGGGGTGAAGAACCTGGAGGATGCCCCCAGGTCATACAGCTTTCCAGCTTGCTCTGGAGCAGCCTACCCACTGCCAGTGTGGCGTCTCCAAGTGTCAGCAGAACCCCCACTCCTGTGGCTCTGTCAGCTCCTCACCCCACCCCAGGAAAGAGTGTCCTGGAGTGCCCATGGGGATGAGAATTTAATTTTTACATGTGAGATTTAAAAATAGCCCCAGTGTTTGATCCTGTGGGCTGCTGTTTTCAATACGTGGAAAAAAGAAAAGACAGCATGCAGTTATGGACTTCAGCTGAGGGCCTCCTGTGGCTACAGTCCCCAGAGAAAGGCTGCCCAGCGTTGCCAAGACCTCTGACAAAAGAGGGGAAGGGGAATGGGCCCAGTCCAGGAATCTTTGGCCTTGATAGCCCCTCTCTTGCTCGTGCTGGGGTGGGGACCACAAAGTGGCTAGGGGTTTCTGGCTTGTCCTTCTAGTCCTGATTCAAATGCCACTTCTGAAGGCCGTAGGCATCTTCTGAACACTCATTTCCACCTTATGTAGTTATTTGTGTACACACTGTAGTGTGGTGGTCAAAAACAAAGACTCCGAGCTAGATTACGTGTACAGTATCTCTTTCATAGAGTTGCTGTGAGAATTCTGTGAGGTAGTATATGTAAAATGTTTAAAGCACATTTCGGTATTATGGTAGCCTCTGCTTCTAGTGTGAACTCTGAAGGGTTTGCACAATACTTGGCATCTAGTAAGTGTTCAGTGCTTTTTTATTTTGGTTGTTAGAGACAGGGTCTTTGTCTCCCAGACTGGAGCGTAGTGGTATGATCTTAGGTCACTGCAACGTCAGCCTCCTGGGCTCAAACAGTCCTCCCACCTCAGCCTCCCAAGTAGCTGGGACTACAGGTACACATCACCACACCTGGCTAATTTTGTCTTTGTATAGATACAGGATTTTGCCATGTTGCCCAGGCTGGTCTCGAACTCTTGGGCTCAAGAAATCCACTCGCTTTGGCCTCTCAAAGTGCTGGGTTTACAGTCTTCAGCCACCATGCCTGGCCTTAGTGCATGTTAGTTAAACAAATTGGTGAAAGATCTCCATTAAAAAAAAATATATGGACCTGGCATGTGTTGGGCCCAGTGTGTCCCTGCTGCAGCGACCTCCTCACATTGCATCACTGGTTTCAAAAAGGTCGGTCCACCGTGGGTGATTGTGGTGCTGGCGAACCCAGTTTCCTGGCACTGCCATGTAGCTGGCCTTGTGGAGTGCATGTGTCGGTCATCTTGACCCCAAGGGGACCTCAGGATGAAAGAGTTGTGGAGCCATTTCTCTGGGGATCTGCTAGCCTGAGCACTTCCTTTGGCCAGCCCAGGTTGGCACCCTTTCTGTGTGTGTGCAGGCACGAATGCATCAGTACAGAAGCAGCCTGGGGCTCCATTCTTCCCTGACTCACTGCAGGTGGCAGGAAGTAGAGCCAGTGGTCGTATTCTGTTGGAGGGATTGCTTCTTTCTGCAAATGAGACCTCTTGACTCTGGGACTGAAAAATTGCATGCTGGGCTGAGGCTAGGGTGGAGTATGCTGAAATCCCCAGTTCTTACTAAGGGACCTGCATTTGCATTCGAAGCAACATTCAGGATATGGTGAGACTATGAGCTCATTTTATGAATCAGAAGCATTACAGCATAACTTTAATGTTGGAAACTGCAATTTGGAATCCAGATCACCCTCCCTCCACCTCAACACACACACACACACACACACACACACAGAGAGAGAGAGAGAGAGAGAGAGAGAGAGAGAGAGAGAGAGAGAGAGAGAGAGAGAGAGAGAGAGAGAGATGGGCTCGAGGGCTTCTGCCTCCATACTCAGAACGCCGTTCCTGGATGGAGTGTGGACAGTCACTTGGGCAGTGACTGCAGGAAGTCTGGTGGGTGCATGAGAATGAGGCCTGGGCAGACCTGGGTTCATACCCCCAGCCTCTCCTCTTGCAGTGTGGCTTTGGGCATTGCTTAACTTCTTGGGCCTCAGTTTCTTTACCTGTAAAATGTGGATGATACTAGTACTTCATAGGCCATGAAAATTAGACAGGATTACGCATGCAAAGTGACTGACACATACTAAGTATTCAACAGATGGCAACTCTCGTTGCATCAGTTCCCACTGAGTCCAGTGCATTTGCCTTTTGCTCCTATCAAGGAAGAGGAAATGCTTGTAGTAGGAAAGTAATCTACCAGGCCACTGAGGCTTGTATAAATGAAATTCATTGTGCTCAGGGAACAACTGCTCGATCTACTCCACCCTAGACATGTGGCCCAGGTCTGGTGTCTGTGCGCCTTTGAGGGGACTCTGTCCCTGCAGCCCAGGGTTGAGGACCCAGTTTCCCAGAGATCAGATTGTGCTCCTGAGAACCTACCCGCCCAGGCCCCAGGCTGAGCTGCTCATGTGGGTGGACAGGAGGAAGGCTGCTTTCTCAGCCAAGGAAAAAAGGTCCCCTGTTTGATTCACCTAAAGCCTCACAGTGTGACCTCGGGGGAGGTTTGGGTAGAGCCAGGGGTGGGAGTTTTTCCTCCAAAGACTGCTTTGGCTCTTTTACCCGTTAAAATTAGGTGCAACAGCGAAGGAAACACCAAGAATTATATAAGAAGAAAGTTGCCACTGTCAGAGGAGAACCGGAGTTTTGCTGGGGTAGGGGTGGGGGTCTCCCTGAGGGCTGCAATTGCTGGTGAAGAGCAGGGGCTTGGGTCTGAGGCTTCCCTGGCAGTCGCTCTTGTTCTTGCTCTTCCTGGAACACAGTCTCGTGCTGTGGCCAGCCAGAGAAGGTGCTCCCTGTTCCCTCTGCCTTTCTCCCAGCCACAGGGAGCTCTCGTGGTGACAGCATTTTTTCCAGGCAGTGCTGCTTCCTCCAGGAGTCCTGGGAAGGAAGGAATGAGGGAAGCAGCCAGGGCAAGATTTATCTGGGTTAAAACTTGGATGGAGAGAGTGAGCTACAGTAGGCTTGTAGCCAGCCAGAAGGGGCTTCTTTCTAAAGCCTCCCAGCTTCTCTGGGGAATTAGAGTCCAGACCAGAAGGAAAATGGTAAGGGATTTTGATCCCCTACTTTCCCCAGCAGTTGGGCAGAAAGAGGCCCCTATCCAGCTTGCTGTTGCCAGAACTTACCAGTTCTTTAGTAGGTAAGCCGCCCCCCCCGCCCCACCGCCCAGCTCAGAAATGGGCTTAAGTGATAACTTGCAACCCTGAGAGTGCATGTGCACTGGCAGCTCCTGGCTGTGGCACAGATCCTTCCCCCCGACCTGACCTTCCTGTCTGAGGCCCCACCTGGCCTCAGGTCATAGTTCTGGCCTCCAGGGAATCATCCCAGTGCTAGGAAACCCTTTGGGACATCTAGTCCAATTCCTTCATTTTCAAATGGGGAAGCTGAGAGGTGGTGAGTGTTGCTTGATGTTCTGAAGACTGGCTCCACTTTCACTTTGGGAGGGTAGAAAGGGAGTGCTCCTGTGTCCCTTGCCTGATTGCTGCTCCTCCCAGTTTGGAAGCTGGGAGGGCAGCTTGAGTGCAGGAAGAGTCCAAAGGAATACTGTCTTGGCTCATGGGTGTGGCTCAACCCTCAGCTGGCTCCATAGTTATTTATTTGTCTGTTTGTGTGTACGTGAGTGAGTCCTGTGGTTGGGAGGCTGGATCTGAGTGAAAGCAGAAGTACCCACACTGTGTCAGCTGTGCGGCACGCAGCGGGGGACAGTCGGGAGAGGAAAAGTGGGAGAAGAGGCCCGTCTGCATGGTTGCTGCTAGTTGTGCTTTCTGTCCCTGTTGTAGTGCTTGCATACTTGAGTGTAAACAGCCCTTCCATGTTGCTAGCAGCTGCCTTTCCTTACTGGCTTTGGGCAGAAGAGGCACCAAAAATAACCAGGCGGGCATTTCCACTTGTGAGACATTTACTGTGGTGGCCTCTGGGCAGGCTTGCTTGCTTTCTGCAGGCCCTGTGTTTCTGCTACACTGGGAGTCCCTTCTACTTCCTGCAGCCCTTCCTCAGCCTCCTTCTGGCCATTGCACCTTCCCCTTTAGTGCTCTTCTTAGAGTGAGCCCAGGAGGGTGGTGGCTCATCCCTGTGGGCCTGGAAGCTCTGCCAGTATTATCTGGGAAACACCCTCATCCCCCTGTATCCCTGCAGGCAGGCCCTGCTGGCATAGCTGAATTTAAAGGAGTCGTGTGCTGGGTGCCCTCTGGACTTTCTTGCCAGACCTCTCTCTCTTGGGTCTGTAGGCCAGAAGCCCTGTGTGCCTGCAGAGCCCAACACTGTTGCTAGGACTTTGAGTCTCCCTGTCTTGCCCCGCCTGGCCAGCCCTGCTCTCGGCCAGCTGTGGAACTGGAAGAGTTGGACCATTCATTTCCTTCAAGGTGTTAAAGACTGATAACGATGTCTGAGCCACCCCTACACAGCAAGGGAAATAGGAATCACATTTATTGAGTGCGTACTCTGTGCCAGACGGCGCTTCATCTATGTATTACCTCATTGACTCCCACAATAACTAAGATGAAGCTGTTGTGCCCATTCACCAATAGGGAACCCTAGGCTTACAGAGACTGGCCATTGGTGAAGCCAGCACACATTGCCTCTGACTTCTTTTACCCGGCAGCTCCCACACTTCCTCCGGCTCTTTTCATGTGCACAAGGAACAATGCTTTGATCCTTGATATGAAGTGCTGATAGGGGAGGAATTTGGGGCTGAAAGGGTGGGGAAGACCTCTCTGACGCCTCCCTCTCCAGATGCTTCGCAGGGCAGCCGGGAGTCCAACCTTGAGCCCTGAGGCCCTGCCCTGGAGGACTCACCTCTGGGCCTGAGGACTGCCTGGCCAGGCTCCTGCACCGGAGGAGGGGAAAGGCTTGGTTTCAGTTTAGTGTGGGCTTCCTGGGGACCTCCCAAGTGTCTCCTCCTCCCTAAAAGTATCCCAGCCTCTGAGGTACTGAGAACAGCTCTGGAGATCATAGGCTGGGGCTAGGTGGGATCTTTGGTCTCCCTTCTTGGCTGCTGGGTCTGACCTGGGGCCCGTTGTTCCAGCCGGCTTGGCCCAGGTCCCAGAGAGCCTGGTTGGTGTGTACTTGGGGCTTGGGCTGGATGCTCTGCTGTGCCCGCACACTGTGCCAAAGGCCTCTGGGTGTATTTTAGGAACAATAAAGAATAAATCAACATAGGAGAAAAGGCCCTGCAGCAGCTGCTCAGAGACTGGAGAAATGCGAAGAATGTGCAAGCCTTTGGCAAAAGTCTTGCATCTTGACCTGGGTCTGAGGAAGGGTGTGAGGCTGATGTGATGTTTCTGGATTCAAATGGATGTCTCTCTGTGCCCACTTTGCAGCACTTCTAGGAGGCCCCAGGCAGCCACACTGAGACTCCCCACTCTGCTGGTGGCAAATGTTTATGCTTCCTGGTCACTAGCACATAGCTCCTGGGGAGCCGTATTGCCCTCATTCTTCACTCTCACACCACACTGGCAGACACCAGGTGGGTCTTGGCCCTTTCCAGCCCTGGACAGTCAGGAGAGCCTGGGTTGATGAAGGCGTGGTAGGTTTGATGCACACACCACACCCCCTGCTCTACCTCTCCCAGACAAATGTCAAGGACCTGGCATTGCCAGGTCTGAGGGGTGCTAAGCATGAGAACATCCACCTGGGAGGCCCTCACCACAGCTTTACTCAAGTAGTCAGCCGTGTGTTCTTAGGCAGGACACTTTTACCTTTGAGGACTTGGTTGTATGGGCCATGAAATGGAGATTTGGACAAATGATCTTTGGAGTGAGTGGGCACCACTCTCTCCTCTACTTGGGATGTGCGATGAACAGATTTTATTTAGGAAGTTAAGTATTGGGAGAAGCAATGCTCTGAGAACACCATGCGGAGATACGGGTGGCTGTGGCTGGGGGCTGATGTTCAGTGTCTTGGGTGGGGAACCCAAGCAGAGAGCTGATTTGACCCAGTCCTCAGGGTTCCAGGAGAAGGGACGGGAGCCTGGGCTCCATAGGGACTCAAGGTATCTGACAAGCAGGGGGCGAAGAAAGGCTTTATTTTACTTTTATTTTTTTGAGAGTTTCACTCTTATCACCCAGGCCAGAGTGCAGTGGCGCGATCTCAGCTTACTGCAACCTCTGCCTCCTGGGTTCAAGCGATTCTCCTGCCTCAGCCTCCCAAGTAGCTGGGATTACAGGCACCCACCACCACACCCAGCTTATTTTTGTATTTTTAGTATAGATGGGGTTTCACCATGTTGGCCGAGCTGGTGTGGAACTCCTGACCTCCTGATCCGCCTGCATCGGCCTCCCAAAGTGCTGGGATTACAGTCTCTCCCAAAGTGCTGGGATTACAGTCGTGAGCCACCACGCCCAACTGAAGGATTTATTTACTTACTTATTTATTTAGAGACAGATTTTCGCTCTTGTTGCCCAGGCTAGAGTGCAATGGGGCAATCTTGGCTTGGCGCAATCTTGGCTCACCGCAACCTCCGCCTCCTGGGTTCAAGTGAGTCTCCTGCCTCAGCCTCCTGAGTAGCTAGGACTATAGGGAGGTGTCACCACGCCCGGCTAATTTTATATTTTTAGTGGAGATTGGGTTTCTCCATGTTGGTTAGGCTGGATGGGGTTTCTGCATGTTGGTCAGGCTGGTCTTGAACTCCTGACCTCAGGTGGTTTGCCCACCTCAGCCTCCCAAAGTGCTGGGTTTACAGGTGTGAGCCACCGCGCCTGGTCTGGCTTTATTTTTAAAGAGCTGTTGGCTAACCTTAGGTGTGGGGTTGGAGGGTGTGGAAGGAGTGTGGCTTCCTCTTAGGCAAAAGATGCTGAGCCCTCCACAGGTTGGCCCAGTGGTGGTAATCACCTGTAGCCTCTTCATCTTCAAAGCCACTCACCTGCGGGGCCTCTTCCACCCACCTTACCCAACCAGCCACATCTCAGAACATCACGGTGGTTTTCAGGTTAGCTGAAGCTGCTCTTCTGGGGGCAGATGTGAGCAACCCAGAGGCTGCTGCTGTCCATCCCAGGCAGCCTGGTGTGATGTCCAAGTCTGAAACTCTGTGTAGAGGAAGTTTGCAGAAAGGGCTCTAGAGACAGGCAGGCCTGGCTGCCAGTCCTGGCCTTGCCTCTGTACTGCTATGACCCTAGACAAGTGATTTGACCTCAGGTCTTCTCAAGTTCCTTGTTGAGAAAGGAGGAATAATAATACCTACCTTGATGGCCTGTTGTGGTGGCTCACACTTGTAATCTCAGCACTTCGGGAGATTGAGTTGGGAGGATCCCTTGAGGCCAGGAGTTCAAGACCAGCCCGGGTAACAAAGTGAGACTCCATCTCTACAAAAACAATAATGATAATACCTACCTTTTTGTGAGAGGATTACACAGGATACTGTGTGTAGTGTGCTTAGCACCATGCCCAGCACATAGTAGCACCCTCAATGGAAATGTTGGAGGTACTGATGAAGCCTTGTTTGTATGATGTTGGGAAAAACCTTGGCTCCACGCTTTGCCCGGTGTCTTGCCAACTGATAGAGCCTGCCTAAATGGAGGCATGAAGCATTGTTATTGCAGTCCTTGATTTTGCTCCTGGCTGTATGTCCTCAGGCAAGTTTCTTTCCTTCTCTGGACTGCTCTGTGGAACGAGGAATTGGAGTAGGTGAACATTTACATCCCTTGCTATTTGGAATCTGTTCAGCTTTCCCAGCTGGGCCCTGCTTTGCCAGTTGGCTCTGAAGAGAAGTTCAAGCCACCTTTCTCTATGTGGAATGGAGGCTTTTATTCCAGGGTGAGATGGTGCTGAGCCTGCAGCCTCCAGCTCACCCCTGCGGTCCCCCACACTTCAACACCCTTTGGACTTTCTTGGCTTCCAGGGGCTTTTACAGATGCCCCCCAATCTGGAGGGGAACCTGTTTCTGGCAGACTGGGGCTGTTTCTTAAGAGGAGTGTTAACAGACCATACTCTGCTTGGAAATGCCCCCAGGGAAGAGCAGCAGGAGTTGGCTTTGTGAAGTTCTCAAGTGTAGCATTCCTTCTGAGGCCCACAGGTGTAGATTTCAGATTTTTCTGGGAGGGTGGTGGAAAGAGCAAGGACTTGGAAGGCACACAATAAACGTTTGAATCTTGCTTCTGCCTCTGTAACAGCAGAGCCTCAACTTCCCTCTGGAGAATGGGGACATAAGACTCCTCCTTAGGAGGTTTATAAACGTGGATTCAAATATGTAAAAGACCCAGCCCAGTGAAGTACTCTATAAATGTTAGGACCCTTCTTTAGGGAAGGATCTGTCTTTTGGATATTTTGTAGATGGCCATGGAAGTGGAAATATTTGCCTGTGGCCATTTTTCCCAGGGAAAAGCAGGGCCGCCTGACGAGCTGTTGAAATCCCAAAGGCCTCTCCATCCGCTAGTTGTTTTGATGCCAGGATCAAGCTTGGGGTCAGGTTCAGTGTGTGTGTGGTATCAGGAAATGGGAGAGGGGCTATCCAGGCCTTTGCAAAAGTCTGAGCTCTGCAACTGCCTAGGACTGTGCCAAAGGTGTGGAGTACATGAGGTGAGGAGGAAGGGGCCTTTCTGAGCTGAGAGAACTCGGTGAATTACTTTTAACCTTTTGTTACTGATTTCCATTTTCAGCCCATTTTGATTGAGAACATACTTTGAGTGATTTCAGTCCTTTTAAATTTGTTGAGACTTGTCTTATGTCCTAATTGATGATCAGTTGTAGAGAATGTTCCATGTGCTTTTTTTTTTTTTGAGACTGAATCTTGGTCTTTCACCCACACTGGACTGCAGAGGCATGAACACAGCTTACTGCAGCCTCAACCTCCTGGGCCCAAGCAATCCTCCTGCCTCAGCTTCCTAAGTAGCTGGGACTACAATGGCCACCACACCCAGCTAATTTTTTTTTTTCTTGGTAGAGACGGGGTCTCATTTTGTTTCCCAGGCTGGTCTCAAGCTCCTGGGCTCAAGTGATCCTCCCACCTTGGCCTCCCAAAATTTGGGGATTTAGGTGTGAGCCATTGCACTGGGTCTGCTCTTTTTTTTTTTTTTTTTTTTTTTTTTTTTGAGACGGAGTTGCACTCTTGTTACTCAGGCTGGAGTGCAATGGCTCGATCTCAGCTCACCACAACCTCTGCCTCCCGGGTTCAAGCAATTCTCCTGCCTCAGCCTCCCGAATAGCTGGGACTACAGGCGCGCGCCACCATGCCCAGCTAATTTTTGTATTTTTAGTAGAGATGGGGTTTCGCCGTGTTGACCAGGATGGCCTCGATCTCTTGACCTCATTATCCACCCGCCTCGGCCTCCCAAAGTGCTGGGATTATAGGCGTGAGCCACCGAGCCTGGCCAGGCCTGCTCTTTTTAAAAAAGAAACAACACCAAAAAAAAACAGTTCACCCACAGCTGCAGTATCTGTGTGCTGTTGAGAAGAGTGTGCATTCGTGTGTATTTTGCTGTTGTTAGGTGGAGAGTTCTGTATAGGTCTCCTAGGTCGAATTGGTTTATAGGGCCTAAATCTTCTATTTCCTTGTCGATCTTCTATTTAGTTGTACTGTTCAGTATTTAAAGTAGAGTGTTTTCTCTCTCTCATATGTATGTATAAAATAAAATGAGAAATGTAGAGTATTTAAGTTTCCCACTATTGAGTTGCTTATTTTTCTTTTCAATTCTGACAGTTTTTGCTTTATGTATTTTGGGACTCTGTTAAGTACATGCATGTCTATAACTGGTATAGCCTCCTGAGGGATAGACACTTTGATCATTATAAAATATTCTTTGTCTTTAATAACAGTTTTTGTCTTAAAGTCTATTTTGTCTGATATTAGTATAGCCATTCCAGCTGTCTTTTGGCTGTTTGCATGATATCTCTTTTTCCATCATTTACTTTCTTTTTTCTTTTTTGAGACAGACTCTTGCTCTGTCGCCCAGGCTGGAGTGCAGTGGCACCATCTGAGCTCACTGCAACCTCCGCCTTCTGGGTTCAAACAATTCTCCTGCCTCAGCCTCCGGAGTAGCTGGCATTACAGGCATGTGCCACCATGTCCTGCTAATTACTTCTAACCGATTTATATCTCTGAATGTAAAGTGTGTTTCTTTTTTTAATGAAATTGCACCTTTTTTAGAAAGTCCATCTGCCATGTAATTGCATATTTTGTTTAATTCTGCCAACCTCTGCCTTTGGATTAGATATTTAATACATTCATATTTAAAGTAATAATGGATAAGGTAGGATTTATGCTGCCATTTTGTGATTTGATTTCTATATTTCTCATGCCTTTTTTATTCTTTTGTTCTTCCATTACTGTCTTCTTTTGTGTTAAATAGATATTCTTGAGTATACCATTCCTGGCCTGTAAATAATGGGACACAGACTGTAAGGGTTAAGTAAGATGCTGCCTGTAATGCACTTAACATAGTGCCTGGCGAATAGTAAGTGTTCAGTAAACATGGGCACTCGGTTGGGTCCCAGGCACGGTAAGAACCATAATGAACTCTAAGACTGGCTGAGTGTAGTCTCCTTAGGGCTCTGTGCCACCCCTCATGTCTCCTGGGCAGGGCACAGTACTCTGGCAAGTAGTGCCTTTCGGGAATGGGGAGTGTGGGTCCTGGGAAACTTCACCATGCCTGGCCATGATCCTTTAGCCCATCCCCTGCTCCAGGGCCTGTACACCCCCTGGCTGCTTGTGAAGCCTCCTAGATTCCCCATCCTGCTTTTCCCACCCCCGACCCCCACCCCACCAGACCCACGAACCAGTCTCTCACAGTGGTTTATTGCACACACTGAGGTTTAAGAACTACTGCTTGACATCCACACAGACGGGCATTGACACAGTGACAGAGAGAAACCTGGTTTGGGGGCAGGAGGCTTAGATTTGAATCTTGACTCCTTAGTCGTGAGCTCTGTGAACTGGGACAAGTTACTTTCAGAGCCAGCCTTCCGTCATTTCTCAGTTGGGAATAAGTGGTTATGCAGATAAGTAGTACTCTCTCATATTCGGCATGCAGCTAGTCCTGGTGGCTGCTGTTCCGCGTGGCACTTGCTTTTTAAAAAGGTGTTTCTTTGGTCCCTGGATGCAGATCTCTTCCCACCCGAGGCTCTTAAGCTCCTCAAAGGCAGGAACCAGTTAGCGGCAGCTCCTGGACCAGACATCTGCTGGTTACCTGACAAGCAGTCACTGCCCTCTGCCTTGGATCATGCTGTCTCCAGGCCCTGCTGCTCAGGCTCTGAGCAGGAACAGAAGGGAATTGAAGAAGCATTATGGGATAGTGGTATAAGAGCATGAAGATTCAGAAGGGGTGACAACAGTATGTGTTGGAGAGCCAGCTGGAGGAGGTAGACCTTGAGAGAAACAGATTGTGAGAGTGGAGGCAGGCCTTCTAGGCAGAAGGAACAGCTCTAGGAGAGGCTCAAAGTTAGGGAGGTCCCGCAGGGGTCCCCAGAGGTCGCTTACCTCTAACCCCTGCACGGGCTGCCTTGCATTATAATTAGCATGTGTTTCTGTATCTCTCTCTCCCCACCGGCCTGGAAGATCTGGAAGGGTAGGGACTGTGCCTTGTCTCTGTGTTTCCCTGAGCGTGGCTTGCAGCAAGAGCTCAGCAAATGCTTGTGGAGTGGATGAAGGGGCAGCAGGCCGACCTGCAGGGCTGCAGCGGGGAGGGTGTATGGTAGGGGAGTGGGCTGGGCAGGGCAATGTCAAGGGAGGCCCCTGTGAGTAGTCTCGTCTGTGTCTTGGCCCAAGGCAGAGTCTGGCACCAGGGTGCTCAGGCACAGACTTCAGAGAGCCCTGCCCTAGCCTTGCTGGGGAGCCAGGCCTTTCCAGAAAGGGAACGAGGAGCTGGAGCAGCCTCCAGTGGTGGGAGCCGCGTAGGGCCTAGAGAGGGTTGTGGGGAGACAGACCAAGGACCCCAGTGGTCCCAGGAGGCCCTCACCAGAGGTTTAGTCTCTTGAGGACCTGGCTGCAGAAACAGCTGCTGAGTCTCCTGCAGAGGAAGCCTAAACCTGCCTGCTTCCTCCCCGGGTCCTGTTGGAAGAGATTTTCCTGGGCTGCCTGTGATTCGTGGCCTTGGCCTAGGAGGAACGCAGGCAGTCCCTTCAGTGCAGGCAAAAGCTGAGCCTGGAGGCTTAATCCTTTTCCGGCTTTGCTCATGACTGTTTTTTCTCCACATTAGCAGCCCAACACCCACCCCTCCTTGCAAAGCCAACCTTGCTATCCCAGCTTCCCATGGACACCCTGTGGGCATTTGTGGGGCTGTCGGGGAGGGAAGCAATCAAGGCAGAAGCCTGGACAGAGCCCTGAGAGTGCCTCAAAAGGCCTGAAAGGATTCCTCTTACACATATCCCTTTAAAAGCATCTCAGTGTTGGCATTTTTACTGTGAAAGCTCAAACTGCAGGTAGCTTGAACCCTGGCCAAGTTTCTGATCTGGAGCAGCTTGGTGGCTGAGACCCCTGGGACTCATGACTCTCTGGCCTGTTGGCCTGGGCTCTGCTTTTCAGAGCTGAAGTTCAGTCCAGAGAAGTAATGGTCCAGGGACTCTCTGGATTGGGAATGGGCTGACCATAGGGCCTCTTGCTTGCTCTCTCATGCTCCCAGGGAAAATAACACTTGTGGGAGTCAGGTCTACGTCTACTGTATCAGAGCCTCCTTCCTTATTGGTTTGCAAACCGCCAATAGGGCTTATGTGCCCTGTGGCTTACAGAAATGGGATACACTGGCCTGTGCGTGAAGTCCCAGTTGGTGGGGTGCATGTGCCATTGTAGATGGAGTCCAGAGGGAAAGTTTGTCTAAGGGCCTGGGCGACTCTACCTGGCCCAAGATGACACTACCAGGACACTTACCTAGTCTGGCTGTATGTGGAGACCCCAGAATGTCTGAGAGAGCTTTTCAGGATGTGAGCCCAGATGAGGGGGCCAGCTGGGCCATGCTGTGCTCCCCTGGGCAGGGGGAGGTGTTTGTTATGGCTCCCTGGCATCCTGGCCAGACCTTAGTATCTTGAGACCCAGCCGTGTCAGGGTATGAGGTAAACAGACCCATAGGCTTATGTCCCTGGCCACGGTCTAGGTGGGGACGGAAGCCTGGAAAAGTGGGGTGAAGGGCAACAGTGGAGCTGGCACTTTTCCAGTTGGCCTACATGTGGTGTGGGGCAGCAGGTGACAGTCAAGGGCAGGTGGCTTGTGGGCCAGCAGGGAGAAGGACTTGTGTTCCACATAAGTGGAGAGGGACTGGGGCCAGGGTGGGGTGGGGTCCCAGGCTGGGCCTTTTCACTTCATCTCAGCATCTTGAGGAGCTCTGATGTGCATCAGAGAGCCCAGAAGTCAGGAGCAGGCAGGAGCCCAGGGTGGGAATGCTGGCTGTGAGTGTCGCCTCTGCCCAGGCATGGTTCTGACTCACCTTGGGTGCAGTCTTGAATGAGCATCCTGACAGGCAGATACAAACCAAGTGCAAAGTACAACCGTCTGCCAACCCTGCCCCGTGGAGCCTGCTGTCTGCTGGGGATGACGAAGCAGGCACCTGGGATTGAGTGTGCCATGCACAGTGTGTTAGGGGCTTGTAGTTCAGCTCCTGTCTCAGCTCTGGGGTCAGGGAAGGTTTCCCGGTGGAAGCAGTGTCTGCAACCTGAAAGATTAATAGGACCTGGCCAGATGAAAAGAGTGAGAAGATGTCCTAGGAAGGGGTACAGCCTGGTCAAGGACCTGGAAACAAAGCAAGAAGAGCACGTTGGAGGCCCTGGCTCAAGCATGGACTGTCGAGAGAGGTGGCGGGAGCCAAGGTCTGCAGGGACTTGTGGACAGGGCAGGGAGTTTAGACTTTGTCCTGAGACAGCTCAGAGAACTGACTCACTTGGAGGCTCAGGGCCTTGTTTGAGCCTGTCTTGCCCTTGGGTGACAGACATAGGACCTTTGACTCCCCTCTTCCTAGGGCTGAGCTTGTGAGGCCGGGGGTGGCCCAGGCCAAAAGAGTGGGAGCTTGGAGCATTAGCCTCCAAGGGCAGGGGCCCTCAGGTTGACTCTCACACCCAGCTCAGAGCTAAGCCCCTACAGCTGCTCAAATCAAGTTAGCATCTCCTCCCTGGCCCATGTGACCTTGACTCACAACAGTCTTGCTTCTGAAATGGACACACTGATTGCCCCAAGTGGACTGGTGAGTGTCCTTGGCACTCCCGTGGCCACTGCCTGGCCCCTCGCCCTGTGGTGATAGCGCACTGGCTTCTCCTGGGGTCGGCCAGCCAGTGTGGGGTGTGCGGCTGGGCTGCTAATGGCACTTGGGGAGCAGTATGTATTTGAGCTGACATCCCGGAAGAGGTGGTGTCACCATCACCACTGAACACCCAAAGGCCTTTCTAGCATCTTCCCTCATGTGTCTGCAAAACAAAGATGTGGGGTCAGCACTGTTTTGTTTTCTTGGTGCACACTGCTTTCTTATATAGAGTAAAGTGCTTTTTACCATAGAACTTCCTGAAAGCCTGCTAGGTCCCAGGCCTTGATCTTGACCGTTGCCTTCTCTTTGTTTGGCCGGTGAGTACCTGTGGGTCTGGTCAAGGATTGGTTGCAGCAGAGAGAAGCCTGGAGGAAGGGAAAAGTGAATAGAGCGTGACAGTCAAACAGACTGACAGCAGGTTGCAGTGTCTGGGGCCACGTGGTGACTGTGGGTTTCCTTTGCAGTGTTCCTGCATCCGTTGTCAGAGGCCCTGCAGCTGGTCCCAGGGCTGAGCTGCTGGCAGGAGTTCCTCATTACATCCTCTTCCCTGCAACCTCGGGGACTAGGCCCATAGGTCAGCAGCCTTTGGAGGTGTCGTCCTTTCTCTTCCTCACTGTGAGGAAGGGCAGTTTGACTTCCACCTGAGGAACAGGGCAGTAGGGGTAGGGTAGAAGAAATGGGAGGAAGTGGCATAGTCCTGACCGAGTTGTAGGCTGGGAGGAGCCCATGGGGTCTGAGAGCTGGAGGCACCACCAGCAGCAACTTAGCCCGGGGTGGGGTTGCAGGAGCTGGAGAGTCCAGGCCCAGAGCGGGGGCTAGAGTGGGTAGTGCAGGAGGAAGTGTTTTAGGCCTCCCTGCAGGTAGACCTCACACATCTGCTGACCCCTCTGTGGTGAGACCTTTCCCTGCCCTCCCTTCCTGTAGGGTCAAGAGTCTCAGTATTTGGGGAGAATGGGAGAGAGCACCTGCCAAAGGTTCAGGCAGCGGGTAAGGGGCTTCCCAGTGCCAATGAGGAGGGATATCTGTGTCTAGAAAATCCTTGCTTGGAAGTGGTGTGGAGTGTGCTGTGGAAGGGAGGTGTATGAAGAGGGGTCTGGGGTCTTAGTGGCATGTCCTGGGTATAAGGAAGAAGAGCTTGATCTTAGAATTAGACAGACCTGGGTTCTAGTCCTGGCTCTGCCTCATAATAACTGTGTGACTATAGGCAACTTACATAGCCCCTCTGAGCTTCATCCAGCTAACCTGTAAATACCTGCAACACCTACCTTATAAGGCCATGGTGGAAATTTAAAGGATGCAAAGCATGTACAACCTGCCTGGCACAGGTACACCATCACCATCACCATCATCATTATTCCTGTGACTACTTAGTGTCCTGCTGCCTAGGTGTACCCCTCCAGCCTTCCTCCCACGTTGCCAGTATCTTCCACTCTTCTCTCCACCCCCAGCCGATGACCTTTCTTCTCTGAGGTTCCAGGCCTGAGTGTCCATGCCCCTGGCATCCTTAGCTCCTCAGTGAACGTAACAGAGAGGCCTCTGCAGCAGGAAGCTTCTGGGTGATTCAGCCTTCCCCATACCAGTTCCCTTGATTTCTTCAAAGCACGTCTCTGTCTCAGCTTCAGAGGCTGCTGTGGTGTCCTGAATGATGGCCCTCCTTGATGTGCAGGGTGAGAGTGGGAGGCTGGCCAGCTGAGCCCAGCTCCGCCAGGCCTGACCATACAGCTGAGGGTAAGCCCCTGTAAAACCTGCGTCTGGCCTCTGGCCCCTGCCCTCTGCCCTGGGCAGAAGCAGGCTAGTCCTGGAGCTGTGGGCTCCACCCTTTCTCCTCCTGCGAGAGGCACTGGAACAGCCATCCCCATGGAGGGGGCGCAACCCTCCATCAGATTCACACTGGCACGTGCATCCAGACCTGCCTGCCACGTGGACCTTCCCTTGTTCCAGGCCTCAAGCCCATGCTGTGGCTCACAAGGCGACAGGGCTGTGACAGAGGGAGGCGTGAGTGTGTGTGAGCGGCCACCGAAGGGGCTCGCAGCCCCCTGGAGGCACGTGGGCCTGCCAGGCTGGCGCACATTCTTCCTTCCTCTGTCATGCTTCTGCAAACACACAATTCTAGTTCTGTGGGCTTGATGTTCCCTCGGAGAGGCGGAGCCAGACAGTCCCACCCTGCAGCTTCATGGGGGTGCTCAGGGTGATTTTGGGTCCCTGCTCTGAATTAGGTTGGCTGTCAGGGAAAGCGAGTTTAAAAGCAAGAGAAAGGTTATTTTTCTGGCCCCCAGCTCTCCACTTCTTGTCCAGATCACCCCACTCGCCCTCTTGCTGGGGGGTCAGGGTAACTTGGATGCCCTCCTAGTCTCTGTGCCTTTCCCTCCCTCTGGTTTCATATATGAGAAGACAAAGGCTGCACGTGAGGAGGGTCTTTCTAACTCTTCAAGGCCTGGGAGCTGAGGAAGGAAATGGAGGAGGAAGTTATTCCCTTTCTGGGTGCTGGGTGAAAGTGAAAGATAGGGAGGCGGCTGTGAGTCACGCAGGCGGGCAGGAGGCAGGCAGGCTCCAGGAGCACAGGGGCTGGGGAGCTGCGGAAGCCTGCAGTGGAGCGATAGGCTGGGAGGGGCATTCCCGGTGCTGGGGGCAGGCCGCACTGGGTGTAGTCGGGACTCTGTGCCTGCCCAGCCCTGCCCTCCGCTGCTCCCGGCGGTTTTCCTGGGAGCTGTTGGGGTTGCTAACAATGACCTGGAACATCTAGGGCCTGAGATTTCCTCTTCTGAGCTGCCCTAGCTGTCTTCCCCTCCTCCCCGGTACCAGAATCTTACTGGGGAGAGGTGGGCCATTAGCTCCCACCCCCACCAACTTCCCAGGAAAAAAACAAAACCCAATCAGCACTCTGAGGGAAGAAAAAGTCTTTAAAAATACATGCAAGCAGCTATGTAAGTTGTAAAATACGGATCTAGATTCTGTTGTATAGCAACCGTTTTAAAAAATCAAGTTATAAAACTAAAACAGAAAAACTGTGTACTTTAGTCATGACAGTATCATGGAGAAACCTTCTGGAACTGAGTTCTAGCAATCTGCACCCTCTATGATCTGAGTTATACTATTTGCCAGGGGCTCTTCAGCAGTGGAAGGGACTGGGGTCGGGCAAGGGTGGGATCAGCTGCTGACCAGCTCTTGGCCTGGATCCTGCCTCTAGCCTGCCAGGGTTGCAAAACAGGTTCTGTGCAAGTTTGGGGAAGACTCTGGCAGCCAGAGCCCCACCCAGTAGCTCTTCCCCGGGTGGGGCTAGGACTGCACACACCCTCCTGGGGCCTTACCTGCAGGCCTCGGTGTAATGGATGATGAGTCTGACCCAGGGCCCTGGACTCTTACAAGGGTCTGGTGGAACTTCCAACCCTGGGGCTGCACAGGAGGAGTGGCCATGTCGGGAATGACCCTGTCCTCTACACTTCCCGATCCTGAGATGTGCTCAGAGTGTCAGAGGAGGCACTGGCTGGACAAAGATCCTTCTGGGTCTGGTGGGAGGCTCCTGCATATACAGATGTGTGCCAGGAGGACCAGGCCTGGCCACCCAGGGGGCTGGGTCCTGGGTTAAGAGGAGAGGGGAACCCAGTGTGGCTTTTGCTGCCCCTTTCTCAGCTGGGCTGGAGGGGCTTGGGCTGGATGTCAGCTCCACTTGTCCCTTAGAATGTGCCTTTATGCAGTGAACAAATAACACAGTCAGATGCAGGCAGTCCTGGAGCTGAACCAGGAGGGTGAGGTGGTGGAACAAGAGAGTCACAGTACCCTGGGAGGTGCAGCTGATTCTCCTGCCCTCCTGGCAGCTCCCCTGCAGGTCCTGGCTCCTGCCTCACCAATGCTACTCTGTGACTTTGGGCCTGTCCCTGTGATATGAGGTGGTTGGACCGAAGGCCCTTGGAGGCCCCTTTTCTTACACTTGTGCTGACATTCGGGGCATCTTGGGAGGCTGTGGCTGACACTATCCCTGCCTTTCCCTCTGCAGGCACCAGGACTCTGTGGAGCATCATGAACTGAGAAGAATAGCTGAGCCCCAGAGCCTCTCTGGAAGAGGAAGGAACAGCCGGCAGTTCTTTATCCCAGTGCCTGACCACATTGTCCAGCGTCTTCCTCTGCCCCTGCTCTGCCCTCCCTGGCCCCTGGACTAGAGCCCAGCTTCCAGCAGGACATTTCCCCAGGGGATGGGCGACTGGTGAAGTGGATCTCACTGCCAGGGCTCAGTTGGCCACATCATGAACCTCCAGGCCCAGCCCAAGGCTCAGAACAAGCGGAAGCGTTCCCTTTTCAGCAGCCAGGAACCAGCTCCCAAGGAGCAGCCCCCTCCTCTGCAGCCCCCACAGCAGTCCATCAGAGTGAAGGAGGAGCAGTACGTCGGACATGAGGGCCCAGGAGGGGCAGCCTCCACCTCTCAGCCTGTGGAACTGCCCCCTCCCAGCAGCCTGGCCCTGCTGAACTCTGTGGTGTATGGGCCTGAGCGGACCTCGGCAGCCATGCTGTCCCAGCAGGTGGCCTCAGTAAAGTGGCCCAACTCTGTGATGGCTCCAGGGCGGGGCCCAGAGCGAGGAGGAGGTGGGGGTGTCAGTGATGGCAGCTGGCAGCAGCAGCCAGGCCAGCCTCCACCCCATTCAACATGGAACTGCCACAGTCTGTCCCTCTACAGTGCACCCAAGGGGAGCCCTCATCCTGGAGTGGGAGTCCCGACTTACTATAACCACCCCGAGGCACTGAAGCGGGAGAAAGCAGGGGGCCCACAGCTGGACCGCTATGGAAATGTGCGGCCAATGATGCCACAGAAGGTGCAGCTGGAGGTAGGGCGGTCCCAGGCACCGCTGAATTCTTTCCATGCAGCCAAGAAACCCCCAAACCAGTCGCTGCCCCTGCAACCCTTCCAGCTGGCATTCGGCCACCAGGTGAACCGGCAGGTCTTCCGGCAGGGCCCACCGCCCCCAAACCCAGTGGCTGCCTTCCCCCCGCAGAAGCAGCAGCAGCAGCAGCAGCAGCAGGCCGCCCTACCCCAGATGCCACTCTTTGAGAACTTCTACCCCATGCAGCAGCCACCCTCACAGCAACCCCAGGACTTTGGCCTGCAGCCGGCTGGGCCACTAGGACAGTCCCACCTGGCTCACCACAGCATGGCACCCTACCCCTTCCCCCCAAACCCTGATATGAACCCAGAACTGCGCAAGGCCCTCCTGCAGGAGTCAGCCCCGCAGCCGGCGCTACCTCAGGTCCAGATCCCCTTTCCTCGCCGCTCCCGCCGCCTCTCTAAGGAGGGTATCCTGCCTCCCACTGCCCTGGATGGGGCTGGCACCCAACCTGGGCAGGAGCCCACTGGCAACCTGTTCCTACATCACTGGCCCCTGCAGCAGCCACCACCTGGCGCCCTGGGGCAGCCCCATCCTGAAGCACTGGGATTCCCGCTGGAGCTGAGGGAGTCGCAGTTATTGCCTGATGGGGAGAGACTAGCACCCAATGGCCGGGAGCGAGAGGCTCCTGCCATGGGCATCGAGGAGGGCATGAGGGCAGTGAGCACAGGGGACTGTGGGCAGGTGCTACGGGGCGGCGTGATCCAGAGCACGCGACGGAGGCGCCGGGCGTCCCAGGAGGCCAATTTGCTGACCCTGGCCCAGAAGGCGGTGGAGCTGGCCTCGCTGCAGAACGCAAAGGTGAGAGTGGCATGGAGTGGAGCCAGACCTGGCAGAGGACATCAGGCTGATAGGTGGGAGGCTGCAGGATTTGCTTCTTGCCTAAGGACAGCCAGACTTTGCCCTAGCCAACTGCCTGTGGGGAAATAGTACAAAGACCACCCTTCACCTTGCTACATGGTTCTTGCTTACTTTCTTTCGCAGAAATATTTTTTGAATAATTAGATACTATTTCATGTGCCACCCACTGTGCAGGGCAAACAAAACCCATCTGTAAGCCACCTGTGGCAGGAGATGGCCATCTGGGGACCCTTGCTCTAGGCCAGGGTGGAAGGGCCTGGAAGAAGGCGGGTTATGGAGAGTATGTATGTATGTATGTATTTATTGAGATGGAGTCTCACTCTGTCACTCAGGCTAGAGTGCTCTGGTGCAATCTCAGCTCACTGCAGCCTCCGCCTCCCAGGTTCAAGTGATTCTCCCACCTCAGCCTCCCCAGTAGCTGGGATTACAGGCGCTTGCCACCACACCTGACATATTTTTGTATTTTTAGTAGAAACCGGGTTTTGCCATGTTGGCCAGGCTGATCTCAAATTCCTGATCGCAGATGATCCACCCACCTCAGCCTCCTAAAGTGCTGGGATTATAGGTGTGAGCCACTGTACCCAGCCTCACACTGTTCTCTTCTATAGAAAGTGCTTCTGACCGGGCATAGTGACTCACGCTTGTAATCCTAGCACTTTGGGAGGCCAAGGTGGGCAGATCACCTAAGGGCAGGAGTTCAAGATCAGCCTGGCCAACATGGTGAAACCCCATCTCTACTAAAAATACAAAAATTAGCCGGGCATGGTGGTGCACACCTGTAATTCTAGCTACTGGGAAGGCTGAGTCACGAGAATCACTTGAACTTGAGAGGCAGAGGTTGCAGTGAGCCGAGATCCCGGCACTGCACTCCAGCCTGGGCAACAGAGCGAGACTTCATCTAAAAAAACAAACAGACAAATAAATCAAAGTGCTTCTCACCATAAAACTTCCTGGAAGCCTGCTAGGTCCCAGGTCTTGGTATTGACTGTTGACTTCTCCTTGGCCCAGGGGTACCTGTAGGTCTAGTCAAGGATTGGAGAATATTTACAAGTGTGGTAGGAAGCTGGGCTCAGTTACTCACACCTGTAATCCCGGCACTTTGGGAAGCCAAGGCAGTTGGATCACTTGAGATCGGGAGTTCAAGACTAGCCTGGCCAACACGGCAAAACCCCATCTCTACAAAAAAAATACAAAAATTAGCCAGGTGTGGTGGTGCATACCTGTAATCCCAGCTACTGGGGAGGCTGAGGTGGGAGAATCGTTTGAACCCTGGAGGCAGAGGTTGCAGTGAGCCAAGATCTCGCCACTGCACTCCAGCCTGGATGACAGAGTGAGACCCTGTCTCCAAAAAAAAAAATTGTTGGAGAAAAGGTGGTCAGGGAAAAGCCAAGTTGTGAGATCATTGGGAGCCACTGACTAAGTGAGAATGAGTGTCCTAGATCAAATCAGAATTTATCTTTTATTTGTTTGTTTATATATTTATTGAGACTGGGTGTCACTGTCACCCAGGCTGGAGTGCAGTGGTGCAATCTTGGCTCATTGCAGCCTCAACTTCCCAGGCTCAGGCAATCCTCCCACCTCAGCCTCTTGAGTAGCTGGGGCATTTGCCACCACACCCAGCTCATTTTGTTTTATTTTCTGTAGAGACGGAGTCTTACTATGTTACCTAGGCTGGTCTTGAATTTGTAGCTTCAAGCAGTCCTTTTGCCTTGTCCTCCCAACGTGCAGGTATTACAGGTGTGAGCCACTGTGCCTGGCTATGACTTTATCTTTTAAACTGCACTTCTGTTCCCGTCTTCTCCAGGATGTCAGTGGCTCTGAAGAGAAGCGGAGAAGTGTATTGGCCTCAACTACCAAGTGTGAGGTGGAGTTTTCTGAGCCTGTCTTAGCCACCAAGCGAGCACGAGAAGACAGCGGGATGGTACCCCTCATCATCCCAGTGTCTGTGCCTGTGCGGACTGTGGACCCAACTGAGGCAGCCCAGGCTGGAAGTATTGATGAGGATGGGCAGGGTCCTGACCAGAACTCCACTGAGCACAAGCCATCGGTCATCGTCACCCGCAGGCGGTCCACCCGAATTCCTGGGACAGATGCTGCAGCTCAGGTATGAGAGGCACCCCTTCTAAACACCTCCAGCACCTGAGTGCTCCTGGGGCCTAGGACCCTGTGGGGAAAGGAGAACATGGCAATGTAGGAAGATATCAGGGAGCCTGTGGAGATACTATTTTTATTTTCCAAACCAAATTTCTAGATAAATGTCCAGAAGGGACATTTGGGGGTATCCCCTATCCTCATGGGGGATAAGACAGTTTTATACTTGAAATTGAAACTGCCTGGGAAATTCTATGCTGTGTACATTTCTTTTTTCAGGTCAGCAAATTTTGATTGGACCTGTGCTGGGGGCTGGGAATTAGAGATGTTTGCTTGTACTGTTACTACTGAGATCTTGACATCTCCTTCTAAGATTGAGACTTTGTCTACTTTTTCTTTAGGTTCTGTCATCATTTGTTTTATACATTTTGATGCAATGTTACTAAGCACTCAATTAGAACTGGATTAGATACTTTATGAAATTTCTTTTTATCTTAAATAGGCCTTTTGCCTTTTATTCTTATTTTATTTTATTTATTTTGTTTTTTTTTAGAAGGAGTTTTGCTCTCGTCCCCCAGGCTGGAGTGCAGTGGTGAGATCTCAGCTCACTGCAACCTTCCGGGTTCAAGCAGTTCTCCTGCCTCAGCCTCCTGAGTAGCTGGGATTACAGGCGTGTGCCACCATGCCCATCTAATTTTTGTATTTTTAGTAGAGACAGGGTTTCACCATGTTGGCCAGGCTGGTCTCGAACTCTTGACCTCAAGTGATCTGCCCGCCTCGGCCTCCCAAAGTGTTAGGATTACAGGCATGGGCCACGGTGCCGGACCAGTTCTTTTTTTACATTAGTAAAGTTATGGAATACAAGTGTGATTTTTGTAACACATATAGATTGTGTAGTGGTGAAGTCAGGGCTGTCAGAGTATCCATATCTGTTCCCCAAATAATGCACATTGTACCCATTAAGTAATTTCTCATCATCCACCCCTTTTGCCTTTTAAAGTCAGCTTTGTCTGCTATCTTGCTTTCTTTTGATTTGAATCTTCAGGGTGCATCTTTTCCCATCCATTTATTGTCATCTTTTCTGTATGCTTCTACTTAAGTGTATCTTTTAAGTGGCATACATTGGGATTTGTTATTATCTAATCTTTTAGAACAGTGATACAGTTTATGTCATTCTTTCTATTTACTTATTTAAAAATTAACATAAAGTCTGGGCGCGATGGCTCATGCCTATCATTCCAGCACTTTGGGAAGCCAAGACTGGTGGATCACTTGAGGCCAGGAGTTCAAGACCAGCCTGGCCAACATGGCGAAACCCTGTCTGTACAAAAATAAAATAAAATAAAAGTAACATAACAGAATACATGTTTATGGCATACAACATGATGTTCTGATATAATCAAGCTAATTAACATATTCATTACCTCAAATACTTATTTTTTTGTGGTGAGAACATTTAAAATCTGCTCTCTTAGCAATTTTGAAGTATGTAATACACTGTTACTAATGATGGTCATCATATGATACAATAGATTTCCTGAACTTATTCTTTTTTCCTAACTGAAATTATGTATCCTTGGACCAGTATCTCCCCAACCCTCACCCCATCCCCTAACCCCTGGTAACCACCATTCTACTTTATGCTTCTTTGAATTCAGTTTTTTAAGATTCCACTGATACAGTTTGCATTTAATGGAATTACTTACATACTTCGGTTAAAAGTTGCCATCTGCTGTAGCTGTTTCCCATCTTGCCTTTCCTGTGTTTGCCTTTGGATTGATTTGTTATCCCATTTCCCCATTTTGTTGATTTATTAGTTATATCCTTGCATATTGCTCTTTTAGTGATTACCCCAGCATTCTTCTTACCCATATTTCTTCAAGAGAACTAAGCCCTACAGAAAGAGATTTGAGCAACTATTTCCACAGTCATCTAAAGGATGGGACATATAGCTAGTACCATTTAAAAATGCATAGGAGGCCAGGTGCAGTGGTTGATGCCTGTAATCCCAGCAGTTTGCGAGGCCAAGGCAGGAGGATCACTTGAGCCCAGGAGTTTGAGACCAGCCTGGGCAACACAAGGAGACCTCATCTCTACCAAAAAAAAAAAAAAAAAAAGTTAGCTGGGTATGGTGGTACACACCTGTAGTCCCAGCTTCTCAGGAGGCTGAAGTGGGAGGATCACTTGAGCCCAAGAGGTCAAGGTGGTAGGGAGCTGTGATTGTGCCATTGCACTTCAGCCTAGGTGACAAAGTGAGACCCGTTTTCAAAACAAAACAAAACATAAAGCCAAAAAAAAAAGAAAAAAAGAAAAAACCCAAACCCTGTTAAATGCATAGGAGATAATTTAACTTACTATGTATAGTGAATGCCTTATGACATTAGGACTTAATTCTTTGGTTGAGAAGGGCTGCTAGATGTTAAAACATTCATCCTTGGCTTTTTGAAATCTGTTAGTACTTTTAGCTCTTCCTGGACAGCAAAGCTTGTTTTTTGTTGTTGTTGTTTTTGTGGGGGGTGGTTTGACATGAAGTATCACTCTGTTGCGCAGGCTGGAGTACAGTGGTGTGATTTCAGTTCACTGCAGCCTCCACCTCCCGGGTTCAAGTGATTCTTCCACCTCAGCCTTGTGAGTAGCTGGGACTACAGGTGCAGGCCACCATGCTCGACTAATTTTTTTGTATTTTTAGTAGAGATAGGGTTTCACCATGTTGGCCAGGCTGGTCTGGAACTCTTAACCTCAGGTGATCCACCTGCCTTACCCTCCCAAAGTGCTGGGATTACAGGTGTGAGCCAGTGCACCTGGCCTGGACAACGCAAAGTTCTTACAACACTTTAATGTCATTTTCCACCAATACCTAACTTTTAGCATTATCGACATGCATTTTCATTCTCTCTTTATTTTAACATCAGCAGGACATTATAACATTGTTTTGTTTGTTATTTATTCTAGATTTACCTTAATACTTATCCTTTTATTGCTCCAACTGTCATCCCTTAGCATTTCTTTTAGTATATCTGCAGTGAGGAATTTTATTAGTCTTGGATTATCTGAAAATATTTTTTTCTTTTTCTTTTTTTTTTTCTTTTGAGACAGAGTTTCGCTTTGTCACTCAAGCTGTAGTGCAGTGGCACGATTTTGGCTCACGACAGCCTGCATCTCCCAGGTTCAAGCGATTCTCCCACCTCTGCCTCCCAAGTAGCTGGGACTACAGGCGTGTGCCACCATGCCCCACTAATTTTTGTGTTTTTAGTAGAGATGGGGTTTTACCATGTTGGCCAGGCTGGTCTCAAACTCCTGACCTGAGGTGATCTGCCCGCCTCAGCCTTCCAAAATGCTGGGATTACAGGCATGAGCCATCGCACCTGACCTGAATTACTTTATTTATTTATTTAGAGATAGGATCTCACTCTGAAGTTCAGGCTGCAGTGCAGTGGCACAATATTGGCTCAGTGCAACCTATGTCTCCCAGGTTCAAGCAAGTCTTGTGCCTCAGCCTCCTGAGTAGCTGGGATTACAGGCACCTGCCACCATGCCTGGCAGATTTTTGTATTTTTAGTAGAGATAGGGTTTTGCCATGTTGGCCAGACTGGTCTCCAACTCCTGGCCTCAAGTGATCCACCTGCCTTGGCCTCCCAAAGTGCTGAGATTACAGGTATGAGCCACCACACCTGGCCCTGAATTACTTTAATCAGAGGTTGAAATGAGATGATTTGAAGCTAGGCTTTATTCCATGTAGGGACTAGTCTATTTCTGATTCACCTTTATGCTGGATGAAAAGTGAATACCAGCCCTTTTTGGAGGCCCAATCCAAAGCCTGGGGTTTACCAAGCTCTCCTTCCTTGGCAAGCCGTAAACTTCAGGATTTTGTTTGTTTGTTTGTTTTTTGTTTTTTTGAGAGGGAGTCTCTCTCTGTCACCCTGGCTGGAGTACAGTGGAGTGATCTCGACTCACTGCAACCTCCATCTCCTGGGTTCAAGCGATTCTTCTGTCTCAGCCTCCCAAGCAGTTGGGATTACAGACACCCACCACCACAGCCAGCTAATTTTTGTATCTTTAGTAGAGACGAGATTTTGCCATGTTGGCCAGGCTGGTCTCGAACTCCTGACCTCAGGTAATTCGCCCACCTCGGTCTCCCAAAGTGCTGGGATTACAGGCCACCGCGCCCAGCCAAACTTCATTTTTTATTGTGTCAGTTCCTTAAATGTCTTAAAAGGACTACTCAGTTTCTCAGCCTCTCAATTGCCTCTTCCAGTAATAGCATTTACCTCTAGGGAAAACAGAGCTTCAAATACTGGGCTGACCTCTTTAGCTTTCCTTTCTTTTCCCCTGGATCTTGGCTTTTTAATTCTTTGCCAACCTATTTGTCCTCTGATATCTTCAGAAATGTGTATTGCATGTTGAGTCCAGATTTTCTGGTTATTCTCAGCTGGAGAATTGGCCTGCGTGCCTCTGTAATACACAGGGGAGCGCCAAGATGATTGTGAGCACCACAGTCTCTGCTCTCTGGGTTTCTGTTCTCTGGTTGAGGAAGAGTTTCTGGTAGAGGCTGGAGGCCTGGGCAGCTTGTTCTGAGAGTAAGCAGGAAGGAGCCTGAGCAGCTACACAGCTCAATGCCCCTGTTTTATAGATGAGGAACTAGGTCCAGAAAAGACAAGAGGCTGTACCTAAGGTCATGCAGCCAAGTAATGGCAGAGCTAGCCCTAGAATTTGGATCTCCTAAATCCCTACACCAGGCTTTGGGGGGAGGTTTGTGTTTTGTTATTTATTTCATTCATTATTTATTATTCTTTGTACTATAGACACTTCCTTTCATGCATAAAAGTAGAGTGATGGGTATAATGAACGCCAGTGTTTAGCCTTCACCCGGATTTCACAGTTATCAAATTATAGCCAATCTTGTTTCACCTGTACCTCTACTTCTCCATGCCACCAGGTTATTTTGAAGCACATCCCGAACATCGTATCATTCCATTCATATATACCTTTCAGTTTGTATCTGAAATATATAAAGACTCTTTCTTCTTCAACATAATCTCAATAGTATTACCATACATAAAAAATGCACATGACTATTATTGTCAAATATTCAGAATAGTTTAAATCCCTTATCATAAAATTACAGATCATTAGACCTAGCTGATTTTTTTTTGTTGTTGTATTTCTTTCTTTACTTTTTCTTTTTTTATTTTTTGAGATGGAGTCTCCCCCTGTTGCCCAGACTGGAGTGCAGTGGTGCGATTTCGGCTCACTGCTACAACCTCCACCTCCCAAGTTCAAGCGATTCCCCTGCCTTAGCCTCCTGAGTAGCTGGGATTACATGTGCCCGCCACCATACCTGGCTAATTTTTTGTATCTTTAGTAGAGATGCGGTTTCACCATGTTGGCCAGGTTGGTCTCGAACTCCTGACCTTGTGATCTGCCCACCTCGGCCTCCCAAAGTGCTGGGATGGCTTGAGCCACTGCGCCCAGCCTTTTGCTGGATTTCTGTCAAGAAAGGTTGGGGGGCCTTTGGCTCCTGCATTTTTTTTTTTACTGTGCAATCATATTGTTTCCCTAAGGGCAGAAGAATGAACAGTTTCATTTCATTGTAATTTGTAGAAAGGAAAAGAGGACACAAATGGGTGAAGGACATGGCCAGAGCCTCAGAAGGAGTCAGGGCCCTCTGCTGGAAGGTGTTTATGGGAGCCAGAGCCATGGCAGGGAAACAGCTCATTATTTTAAGGCCCACTCAGTCAACATGGCCAACCTTACCTGTTATACTGAGTACCCAGAGGGATAACCTGGGGTTACTTACCCTGTAGGGCTCCATTCTCTGCCTTTGAGATTATAGGGATGGAGCAAGGGAAAGCCTCTGTTCTCTTATAGTCCTCCTTTCTATTCTAGATAGAGGCCCATGAGGCATGCCTAGCAGGGAGAAGTGGGAGGGCTAACCTTTGACAGTATGCATGGGCTAGCCTTTTGCATAGTCTGATTAATACTGTGAGAACAAAAGTTCTGCAAGGAACAGTCCATTCCATCTTTTTTTCTTTCTCCTTTTTGTTTTTTGAGATAGAGTCCAGTTCTGTCACCTAGGCTGGAGTGCAGTGGCACAATCTCAGCTCACTGCAACCTCCACCTCCCGGGTTCAAGTGATTCTTGTGCTTCAGCCTCCTGAGTAGCTGAAATTATAGGCGCCCACCACCACGCCTGGCTAATTTTTCTGTTTTAGTAGAGACAGGATTTTGCCATGTTGGTCAGGCTGGTCTGGAACTCTGACTTCAAGTGATTCCCCCACCTCAGCCTCCCAAAGTGCTGTGATTACAGGTTTGAGCCACCGCACCCGGCCTCATCCATTCCATTTTGTAGTCCCATGCCCAGCTCATTCTTAGCACGCAGTAGGAGCTTTCATCTAACGCAGAGCCTGGAGTGTAAGTAGTGATAACAGCCAGTATTTACTGAGGTACCAGGTGATGTTCTCAATAATTTCCATGTATTAATTCGTGTAGGCCTCATAGTTACCCCATTAAGTAGGCACTTATTAAGAATGCACCATGTTAAAAATGAAGATGCACAGAGAGATTGAGTAATTTTAAGTGGCAGTAAAGGTGGTAGGTCCCAATCCAAGCAGTCCAGCTCCAGAGCCTGGGCCCTGAACTACTGTGCTCTCCTGCCCTGTCACACTCTACAGCAGAGCTAAGAATAGCATTACAATTTTGTATGATTAGTTTTAAAAAGAAAAAGGGTAAGAAAAGGAATATGTAACAGAGAACACATGCGGCCCATTACTCTCTGACCTTTTACAGAAAAAGTTTGCTGACCTCTGCCCTAGGGAGGACCATAAGAAGGGCTTTTGGACCTACTCCCTTTTTCAGGCTTGCCTTGGTGGGTGTGGTGGGCAGACTTAAGTTCCAAAGGTGAGACTGGCAAGCATTGGTCAAGACTTCACTTTTCCTGGGACATGGGGGACTGAGCCATCTTTGTTTTCTTTCTTTCTCCAGGCAGAGGACATGAATGTCAAGTTGGAGGGGGAGCCTTCTGTGCGGAAACCAAAGCAGCGGCCCAGGCCAGAGCCCCTCATCATCCCCACCAAGGCGGGCACTTTCATTGCCCCTCCCGTCTACTCTAACATCACCCCATACCAGAGCCACCTGCGCTCTCCTGTGCGCCTAGCTGACCACCCCTCTGAGCGGAGCTTTGAGCTGCCCCCCTACACACCGCCCCCCATCCTCAGCCCTGTGCGGGAAGGCTCTGGCCTCTACTTCAATGCCATCATATCAACCAGCAGCATCCCAGCCCCTCCTCCCATCACACCCAAGAGTGCCCATCGCACACTGCTCCGGACTAGTGAGTGACCTCCCTCCTCAGCCATGGCAGGAGTGGGGCTGGGACACTGAGCAGGGAGGCATCTCAGCCTATGGGGCTGCTGGGGATTGGGCTGGAACACTGTAGGAGAAGGAGCTCTGCCCTGTCTTCTCTTGAGATTGAGAAGGAGGTTGTCCTGGTTCAACAAGAGGGGGCAGGTCCGCCTAGCTGCTTGGATTCGAATCTCAATTCTACCGGTTACCATTACATCTGCTTTTGCAAGTCACTTTAACTCCCTAGGCCTCAGTTTCTTCAGTATTAAGATAGGGATATTAGTAGTACTTGGTTGATGATGAAATTGCCAATATTCAGCTATTTTTGGATTCACAAATAGCAGTTTCCTTTGGTTCAACCTAATAGCCACCTCCTGGGCTCAGGTGCATTAGCACACATAAAGCTGTAGCATCATGCCTGGCCATCCAGCTTTGAGCTTTGAGCTGCCCCTGGCTCAGCTTGAACTTATCTCTAGGAGAGTTGGAAGGGGGTGTTCAGAGGCTCTTTCCCATCTGTTTGCTCATAGTTCTTTGCGGTAGATCTGGTCTCTGGGGCTCTCGAACAGTCTTTTTGGCCAAAAGTAGACATTTTGGAAATATTGGGCTGACTTGGGTGTTGTACTGCTGAAAAATGTTGCCCACTCCACAGAGAGATCAATTTCCTCTGCAAAATGGGATAATCCAATCCCTTAGCGTGATAGAGAGGATTAAGTGGAAGTTGCTCCTGAATGCCTTTGGCCCGTTAACCCCTGACCTCACCCGTGGTGTGGCTCTCTGGTGCCCCCTGGTGTCTGTGAGTGCAAAGTGTTTGCCCTAGACAGGCCAGCCTTCTGCCCTGCTTCCTGGGGAGGCTTCTCCCTGGCTAGGCTGTGTAGGAAGAAGAAATCATTGTGGAGACTAGACTGGCAGCCAGCAAGAGGTCAGTCTGTCCACAAGTATTTACTGAACACTTGGATGTAAAGCCTTGAACTGGGTCCTGTGAGGGCTGCAAGAATGTACAGGACGCCATGGTCTGTTCTATAGAGAATGCAGGGTCATTAGAGAGTTGACATGAAAGCCTGGGAGTTGGAAAAACAGGTTCCCAGCAGTGTGGGATATACAGCCAGTGAGTGAAGCCCCGAGGCCTGCGGAGGCTGCTAGCCTGGGATGGTGAGGACAGCATTCTAGAGGGATGGGGCCAGAGCTGAGCCTGAGCTTGGAGGAGGGCTGGGGCAGGGAGAACACACCAGGCAGAGGAAATGACTGGTGCAGAGGCCTATAGGTAGGACCGTACAGAAAGAGCGAGGGGCCAAGAGGTAAGCAGATAGGATCCAGGTCCGGGCGTGCGGGTGTTAGGAGGTACCGATGGAAGTGGAACTGTCTTGAACCCTGAGGGGAGGGTTGCAGGTTTTATCTCTTATTGCAGGAGAGAGTCAGTAAAGAGCAAAGTTTTTTTTTTTTTTTTTTTAGCAAAGGAGTGTTTTGATCATGTGGTGCCTTATGAAAACTAGCTTGGGGCCAGGCATGGTGACTCATGCCTGTAATCCTAGCACTTTGGGAGGCCGAGGCAGGTGGGTCATTTGAGGTTAGGAGTTCAACACCAGCCTGGCCAACATGGTGAAATGCAGTTTTTACTGAAAATACAAAAGTTAGCTGGGCATGGTGGTGCGCACCTGTAATGCCACTACTTGGGAGGCTGAGGCAGGAGAATTGCTTGAATCTGGAGGTTCAAGAGATCTGAGATCTCTTGAACTCATTAAACTGAGATTGTTCCACTGCACTCCAGCCTGGGTAGAAACAGAGACAGAGTGAGACTTTGTCTCAAAAAAAAAAAAGGCTAGCTTGGGAGAAACTGAGGTACAAAATCCAAAAAAGAAGTGAGAAGATAATTATAAAACAGTGATCTCCTTCACCACCTCCCAGTTTCAGTGTCTTTACTAGAAAACCACATTTTTTTTGTTTGTTCGTTTTTTGTTTTTTTGAGATGGAGTCTTGCTCTGTTGCCAAGCTGGAGCGCAGTGGTGTGATCTCGGCTCACTGCAACCTCCACTGCCAGGGTTCAAGTGATTCCCCTGCCTCAGCCTCCTGAGTAGCTGGGACTACAGGTGCGAATCACCATGCCTGGCTAATTTTTTTTTTCTTATTTGTTCCTACATTCCAAAATTTTTTAATATTTTAGTAGAGACGGGGTTTCGCCACGTTGGCCAGGATGGTCTTGATCTCCTTACCTCGTGATCCGCCCACGTCAGCCAAAGGGCTGGGATTACAGGTGTGAACCACTGTGCCTGGCCAAAAGCCAGTTTTATGTTGGAGTTGATTCTCTAGTGTTAGGGCTTCTGGGGGCAGGGATATGGCTTTAGTAGTAGAAGCAGTAATAATAATAGCTAATATTTATTGAGTGCCAGGCTCTGTGCATTATTTCATCCAGTTCTCAACCCTAGAAGACAGGTAGTGATAGCCTCTTTTGGTGAGTGTGAAAGGACCTGAGTTTTGTAGGTGGCAGGCTGCAGAGTCAGGACTCGGGTGCCTGTGTTCCATACCTGAGCTCTGTGTATCACCACTGTAACTCTTGCACATATAAGGCAGCCACTAGGGTTGGGGATGCTTTGCTGAAAGGAGGGTACTATTTATCAACTTTCTCTTTGTCCCATAGACAGTGCTGAAGTCACCCCGCCTGTCCTCTCTGTGATGGGGGAGGCCACCCCAGTGAGCATCGAGCCGTAAGTACAGCCCTGCCCCTGGCCCAGGGTGTGCAGGTGGCCACACTGGTGCAGTGTGTGCAGGTGGGCCCTGGGAGTGACAGGAGGGTTCTGTTGGGCCTGCAGAGGGTTGGGAGGGCCTCCCTGGGCTTTCATATTTGGCCCTGGGATTTGCTATCCCCGCCCTGCCTCTGTGTGGAAGTTACAGGGAAGTGCAAGGACTGGCTCAGCTTGAACTTATCTCTAGGAGAGTTGGAAGCGGGGTGCAGAGGCTCTTTCCCATCTGTAAACCTGGAGCTGCTTCTCCCCTCTCCAATCTCTGGATCTTGCTTTTCTGGTGGTGGCTGCCCTCCCAATCCCCTAGAAGCCATACGCACTGCACCTAGCTGAGGCCTTGCTCTGCCAGCTCCCTCTCATCTTCTTCCCACCCTGAGGGATAATCAAGTCCATTGTCCCCGCAAAGTGAGGCCTCACCTCCACCTCCTCCTCCCCTTTTTACTCCTCTAGACGGATCAATGTGGGCTCCCGGTTCCAGGCGGAAATCCCCTTGATGAGGGACCGTGCCCTGGCAGCTGCAGACCCCCACAAGGCCGACTTGGTGTGGCAGCCGTGGGAGGACCTAGAGAGCAGTCGGGAGAAGCAGAGGCAAGGTGAGGAGGGGCCTGGAGGCAACAAGTGAGGACAGGCTGGTCCGCACTTGGGGGGGCCAGACCCCACCCTGCCCAGCCCTACACTGAAAGTGGTTTCCTCTCCTCCTCACGCTCCTACGGATCCAGTTGAAGACCTGTTGACAGCTGCCTGCTCCAGCATTTTCCCTGGTGCTGGCACCAACCAGGAGCTGGCCCTGCACTGTCTGCACGAGTCCAGGGGAGACATCTTGGTGAGAAGGCACCCTCAGCAGAGGGAGGGCCCCTCGAGGGGTTGGCTTGGATCCATGTCTGCTGCTCAGGAGCTAGGCCTGCTGGCATGCACATTTGAGGCCAGTAGAGGGTCTGACCAAGGAAGGGGCTGTAGGGGCTTGGCCCAAGGGAGCCCTAGTTTCAGACCCCAGGTTTTGCTTTGCAGTGTCCCCCTATCCATGCCCATCCCTGATCCTAGGTCACTAGACTCAGACTGGACGGTTGCTGAGGGTCTTCTCTAGCAGTGCTGCTTCCCTTGGGGCCATGGCTCTCTTAAGAGGCCCTGAGGCCTGGTTTCTGGGCAGCCCCATCCCTATGACCTCACCACCCCACCGGACCCAACCCCTTATCTCTCAGTAGTTAAGGTGGGGCAAGAGTAAGTGCCCACCCTACTCAGGAATTTAACAGAGCCCAGGATGTATCCACCACTGATACCCCTGCCAGGGCCCTGATCCTTCCTTCTCTTCCCCTCCAGGAAACGCTCAATAAGCTGCTACTGAAGAAGCCTCTGCGGCCCCACAACCATCCACTGGCAACTTATCACTACACAGGTGGGCCTGGCAGCGGTGGGCATGGTGCCCGGAGCCTCGAGGTCTCCAGCATCATTGGGGCCCTGCTCAGTGCTGAGTCACAGCCCTGGGTGGGGGCAGGGAGGAGGAGCGTAGATAAGCCAAGAGTCAGAATGAGAGAACAGCCACCAAAGCTGGGGTAGCTCTCCAGGGGCTTCCTGTACCCTGTGGGGGAAGGGAGAAGGGAGTAGGCAGGTGGGAGCCCATCCAGGCAAAAAGGCCCAGGTCACAGGGACAGGAACCCAGGGAGAGCCACCCAAATTGGCATCAGGTACCTGGAACTTAGCCCCGGGAGTGCATGTCCTGTTCTGGGCAATGTACTTTAAGAAGGACATGGACTGAGTCACATAATCCTAGCAGCCGCTGTTCTCGATCCATGTTAGTGCTACATTTCATCTGCACCAGGCAGAGCACCAAGGGTTTCACATGCATTATCTCATTTAGTCCTCACCACAGCTGGTGAACCTGGCGATATTAGTTTCCATTTCACAAGCAAGGGAGCGAGGCTCTGAGTGACATGGCTAGTGTGTGGTGGAAGTGGGACAAGGAGCCAGCTCTGATGCCTGCAGAGACCATGGGCAAATGGTCTCATGCTTATCTGCTGGTCAGAATTGCCCCGCAGTGGCCAAGGCTCTTCCCAACTCACTCCCTGGCTGCCTCTTTGCCCCACAGGCTCCGACCAGTGGAAGATGGCCGAGAGGAAGCTGTTCAACAAAGGCATTGCCATCTACAAGAAGGATTTCTTCCTGGTGCAGAAGCTGGTGAGCTGGACTCTGTTTCAGGGGCAAATGAGGGCCCAGAGCTGCCTGTGTGACTTCGGAGCTCTCTCTGCCTGTGACCAAGCCCTCTTAAAAAGCAGTCAGGTCTGCAACTTCATCAGAGAACACGAACCAGAAGGGGAAAAAAAAAGAAAAAAGCAGTCAGGTCAATGCTACTGCATAGCCTCAGAGAGAATTTTCTAGACAATACAAGAAAAAGAAAGATTAGGCTTCTTTTCCCTATTGGTTCTAAGCACCTTTTCCCCACTTCAGCCTCTGGGGTCTCAATCCAGAAAGAGGCCTAAGGGCATCAGACTTAAAATAAGCAGGAGGAAGACAGGGCGAAGGGTGGCAAGCAGAGGTGAGCCATTCCCCAGGGGAAGGTGGGAGGGGAGGGCGCCCTGGGGTGAGGGGAACTGAGAGCAAGTAACCTGCATAGCTGATCTGGGGGACCTTTACCTGCTTCCTTTGACCCAGAGTTGCCTCCCAGTAACTCAGCTGTTCAAGCCTACCTTCCCTAGATTTATCTTGTCCTCCCTCCATATTCTTCTGGAAGAGCAGACGCTTTGCTAATCCAAGCGATTGCATCTTTCCAGCCCTGTATCACAAAATCTGGGCTGTAGGGAGAAAGTTATATGGACCACTAAGGGAAAAGAGCTTTTTTTTTTTTTTGTGATGGAGTCTCGTTCTGTCACCCAAGCTGGAGTGCATTGATGTGACAGCTCACTGCAACCTCCGCCTCCCAGGTTCAAGTAATTCTCCTGCCTTAGCCTCCTGACTAGCTGGGATTACAGGCGCTTGTCACCATGCCCAGCTAATTTTTGTATTTTTAGTAGAGACAGGGTTTTATCATGTTGGCCAGGCTGGTCTTGAACTCCTGACCTCAGGTGATTCACCTGCCTCAGTCTCCCAAAGTGCTGGGATTACAGGCGTGAGCCACCACACCTGGGAAAAGAGCTTCTAAGAGCATGCCCTTTCCTCCTGGGATTGTAGATTGTGTTGGGAACAGCCCTGGGGACTGGACAAAAGTGCTGCTGATGAATTCGCCTATGAGGGCCCTGTTGTGAGAAGTCCTTTGCTGTGTTTTGGTAACACTCTATTCCCTGATTGGGCAATACTGATGGGAAGTACATGCCTAAGGACATGCCCGTGAACTTCACTGAGGCCCCTAATATGCCTAATGAAAAGAGCAGACCTTTAGTCAAACAAAGAGTCAGAGAGAATTGACAGTAAATGTGTAAACAGTCTAATTAATACGTGTGACTTGGCCATTCCTGTGAGATGAAACACAAAGGGCCTGCACTGACCTCTGGCCTCTCTGGACAGGAACTCCCAGCCCAGCGGTGGCTGAGCAATGTGGGAGCTTGTGGGGCAGTGACAGGGAAAACAACCTCTGCGTGTGGGAAAGTAGCCCAAAAACTAAACCCAGTGGCCAAATAGATTTATGCAATGGAACAGCTAGAATTTCAGAGCTTGAGAGGCCCCTGGAGATCATCTAGTCTTACTTATCCCATTTGCTATTTACACATGAAAAAACTGAAATTAGCAAAGTGAGTGGCTTGCCTAAGCTCAAGTACTCATGTGGTGGCAGAGTCAGGAGTAAGACTTCGGCCTTTTGCTTCCTCCTCAGGTTTTCCAGGGCTTTCTTGTGAGTTTCCCTTGAGTTCCTCCCCTGACAGGCAGGGACACTGTGACATTTCTGTATGCTCACTTGTCAGACACTGCTCCCTGGAGAGAAATGAAATTGTTTGCCTGGATTAATGAAAGGCGTCTGTGTGGCCTGGTCAGGGCTGGTTTGAATGTAGATGGCGCCCAGACCTTTTCCCTGAACTTTTCAGTTTGAAAAATTTCAAACTTAGAGGAAAATGGAAAGAACAGTAGAATGAACACCCATCTACCCCTCACTTAGATTTAGCAATCGTTAACATTTGCTACATTTGCTTTCTTGTTCTCTATATCTAAACATAGGCACACACATATACAGCACTTTCGTTCTCTGAGTCAGCTTATTGAAAGTAAGTTATAGTCAACCTGTCACATGACTAAAAGATTTCAGCATGTGTCTCCTAAAAATCAAGATACTCTACAAAACCACAGTACCATTAGCACACCCAAGAAATTTAACCTGATAAAATAATTCAGACCATGTGAGGCGGCTCATGCCTGTAATCCCAGCATTATGGGAGGTAGAGTCTGAGGCCAGGAGTTTGAGACCAGGCCGGCCAACATGGCGAAACCCCGTGTCTACTAAAAAAAACCAACTAGCCGGGCGTGGTGGCTCACGCCTGTAATCCCAGCACTTTGGGAGGCCGAGGTGGGTGGATCACGAGGTCAAGAGATCGAGACCATCCTGGTCAACATGGTGAAACCCCATCTCTACTAAAAATACAAAAAATTAGCTGGGCATGGTGGCGCGTGCCTGTAATCCCAGCTACTCAGGAGGCTGAGGCAGGAGAATTGCCTGAACCCAGGAGGCGGAGGTTGCAGTGAGCCGAGATTGTGCCATTGCACTCCAGCCTGGGTAACAAGAGCAAAACTCCGTCTCAAAAAAAAAAAAAAAACAACTAGCCACTTGTGATGGCACACACCTATAATCCCAGCTACTCAGGAAGCTGAGGCATGAGAATCATTTGAACCTGGGAGGCAGAGGTTGCAGTGAGCTGAGATCTCGTCACTGCACTCCAGCCTGAGTGACAGAGTGAGACTCTGTCTCAAAAACAAAAACAAAAAAAGTACAGTGATGCCCTCTGATATGCAATCCATATCGCCATCTCGCGGGTGGGTCCAGTGTTGTCCTTTATAGCTTGTTTTATTTATTTATTTATTTACTTATTTTAAATAGTGCTGAAGCATTGATTAATTGAATTGATCAGTGTTTTGTTGCATAGCAGGCATTGGAAAAATGCTTGTATTTCCTGGGTTGGCTGGATTTCATTTTGGCTTGAGGTTAAGCTAAAGATGCAGGGATGAGAGAGGCTGGATTCTCCCCAGGCAGATGAGCCAAACCAGGGGTTTCTGACCTCAGCTTTGACTTCAAACCAGATCCAGACCAAGACTGTGGCCCAGTGCGTGGAGTTCTACTACACCTACAAGAAGCAGGTGAAAATCGGCCGCAACGGGACTCTAACCTTTGGGGATTTGGATATGAGCGATGAGAAGTCGGCGCAGGAAGAGGTTGAAGTGGATATTAAGGTAACTCCTTTTCCAGCCTCGGCTGCATAGTGCCTGGGCTGGGTCTGGGGCCGGGGCTGAGCTGGGAGCCGGGGCCCCAGCTCTCCAGGAGCCTGCAGAGGGCATGCTGAGGACAACAATGTCCCTGACAGCCCCAAGGAGCCCCAGACTGCGGGGTTCCCCTCTCTATACTGCTGGTATCAGAGTAATGATACGTTGTGTTGATACACAGGGTAATTTTCCCACAGGATTCACACTAGCATCAACTTGCTGTCTCCACATAGCAGACCTCTAACACTGTTTCTCAAACCTCAGTCATTCTTGTATCCCCTTTTTGATTTCTGCTGTATCTGCATCCTACTATGTGTTGCCATTACAATTTTTGTCATATTCACATACTACTTGTGCCATTACTTAATATTTTCCTTTAAATATTTTTTTTTCATTTTTTACTCAAAACGGAAGCTTTATATCATAATCATAAATAGAAAACCAGAATTGTTTGCTATAAATAGAAGGCACTGGTAAAAATTAATATATATAAAAACCAGTGTTATTAAACTTGAGCTAGATGCTGCGTTAACTGCCAAGGCTGAGACTGAGCCCTGACCTCACTTTGTTAAAGAAATTATCGGGCCGGGCGCGGTGGCTCACACCTGTAATCCCAGCACTTTGGGAGGCCGAGGCGGGTGGATCACGAGGTCAAGAGATCGAGACCATCCTGGTCAACATGGTGAAACCCCGTCTCTACTAAAAATACAAAAAATTAGCTGGGCATGGTGGCGTGTGCCTGTAATCCCAGCTACTCAGGAGGCTGAGGCAGGAGAATTGCCTGAACCTAGTAAGCAGAGGTTGTGGTGAGCCGAGATCAAGCCATTGCACTCCAGCCTGGGTAACAAGAGCAAAACTCCGTCTCAAAAAAAAAAAAAAGAAATTATCAAATCTAGAGATGTGTAAAAGACACATGAGCACCAGCTGGAGACTGTGTCCTTGGCATACTCTTGATTGAAAGAGAATGTTACTGAATTCTGTGTCCATGTATCCACCCAGCATCATTTTGGGATTGCAGGTCCGTGCTTGGTGACATGCTACTGTAAGACAGGGAGTGGTCTGGTGCCCATTTTGCAGGTATGAAGGTAGTAGAGCTACAGGAAGTGTTAAAAAGATAGTTGGAATTGGAACTCAAGGCTCCTGCCTGACTCACTAGACCATTACAGAGGATGTCTCCTGGTCATCTGCCTAGGAGGACGGGTGGCAGTGGGGAGCGACTGGTACGCACCCTCCATGCCCCTCACCCTTTCTCAAGTGCTCCCAGGGCTTGAGACTCTCTCATGCTACTATGCTATGAGAACAGAGTCCAGAGTTCTAGTACAGAAGAATGTGCTGGGCCAGCCAGGCAAGCAGGACTAGCAGGGGCTGGTGAACCCCGCCGCTGGGTCAGAATCTGCGCTGCAGCAGCAAGATGGAGCTCTAGGTTCACTGCCCTTGTTCTTGTTCCCCATAGACTTCCCAAAAGTTCCCAAGGGTGCCTCCTCCCAGAAGAGAGTCCCCAAGTGAAGAGAGGCTGGAGCCCAAAAGGGAGGTGAAGGAGCCAAGGAAGGAAGGGGAGGAGGAGGTGCCAGAGATCCAGGAGAAGGAGGAGCAGGAAGAGGGGCGAGAGCGCAGCAGGCGGGCAGCGGCAGTCAAAGCCACGCAGACACTACAGGCCAATGAGTCGGTGAGTGCGAATGCCATGGGCTGAGCCCAAGGCAAGCAGGATGGAGCTGGGCCTGGGGGTGTGGGAGGGAGGGTAGAGCAGGACCCTGATTCTACAGATCTGTAGAGCAGAAAGGGTATGAAGTACTTTGTGCTGTTAACTCATTTAATCCTTACAATCCTATATGGGTAGGTACTACTGTTATTCCCATTTTACAGACGGGGAGATTGAGGCCCAAGATAACACAGCTAGTAGGCAGCCTGACTCCAGAGTCTGCAATTAATTTTTATACTCTACTGCTTCTGTATCTGAGATTCGGAGGGAAAAAGGTTTTCTGAAAACCCATTTTGTGAAAACCCAGTAGGTATGTGGGACACTGAAGAAGCCTTGGTGGGTTGTATCTTGGACAGGGCTCCCCTTAGAGAGCTGGAGTCCCTGACAAGAATGAAACTGAGCTGAGACCATAGGGATGACAATAATAGGCCCTCAGGCATGATCTCTGCCAAGTGCTTTCATTTCCATTATCTCATTAATTCCTCAAACTGCAGACTTAACCTCCACTCTGCAGCGGGGGAAAGCAGTTCAGAGATGCTGAGTGACTTGCCGCAGGTCCTCGGACCCTAGTGCAGTGCTCTGTCCACCGTATCACAGGCCAAGAAGCAAGACTACCAGCCATAGCTCCTCCTCGTCAGAGAGAGTTCTCCCAGGAAGGGGGAGGGAGGGTAGGGGGTTTATTAGGGGAGTTGCTGCTTTTTGAGTCTTTTTAAAAAATGTGTGTAGTACACTCATGCTTACAGAACTCCCATAAACTGTGAACACACGGCTGTGTGTCTACTTCTGAGCCTCGACCGCCTGCACAGGAGCAATCCTGTGCTGTGTGTAGCACAGAGTTCTGCTGACTTTTGTGGACACTTTCCCATGAGGGTGCCAGTTCTGATGGCCACCTGGGGCTTCCCCAGCTGAGTCCCCCTCTCCTCCCTCCGCTCTGCACTTTCGTCCCTGCTCTTGCCCCGTTTGGTGTCCCTGAACTGCCGTGTCCTGAGCTAGCTACCTGTACATCTGTCCCTTCCACCAGACCCTCAGCTGAGGGCAGGGAGGCCTGTGTCAACCTCTTTGTCCCCAGCACCTGGCACATCACAGGGGCCTGAATCTCATTTATAGAACAGGGCATGAACGGACTAAATGACAGAATATATCAGCAGGTGCTTCATTAACCCAGGCACCAAGATCCCCTGTCAGGCTCGTGGAGGCCTTTTGCAGCTCGGGCTGCACCTCAGAATTACCCTGGCAGCAACTTTGTAAACGATAGAGCTGACCAAGGACGCAGAGGGCTTCGGAGGAGGCAGTGGGCATCCCATCCCTGGAAGGACCCAAGTGCATGCTAGGTGACTGGCAGGAGTATATATGACCTTTCAGGCCCTCAGTTCCCTGCGATTCTAGAATTCCAGATCGGCGCTCGCCCAGGTCACTCAACAATCCTTGTTTGATTCTCTCCAGGCCAATGACATCCTCATCCTCCGGAGCCACGAGTCCAACGCCCCTGGGTCTGCCGGTGGCCAGGCCTTGGAGAAGCCAAGGGAAGGGACAGGGAAGTCACGAAGGGCACTACCCTTTTCAGAGAAGAAGAAAAAACCAGAGACGTTCATTAAGACCCAGAATCAGGAGAACACTTTCCCCTGTAAAAAATGTGGCAGGTAAGGTGGCCAGCCCTGTCCCCGCTGGGACTCTGCGGGCTGGTGCGCAGCGAGGCGGGGCCAGGGGAGGGGGAAGAGATGCTGGCGGCATCCGCCTCTTCTTCTGATTGGCTGAGCGGGTTTCTAGGGCTGTGACATCATGGGGCAGCTTTCAGAAAATGACCAGAGCGGGGCCAGCCCCAGCTGTGCCGCATGGGGGTAGAGGTGAAGGCTGGGACTGCACGTGCACCCGCCCTGGGGGGCCCGGGGTGGGCCAGGCCGGTCCTGAGCGATCCCTGCCTGGCCGCAGGGTGTTTTACAAGGTGAAGAGCCGCAGTGCGCACATGAAGAGCCACGCGGAGCAGGAGAAGAAGGCTGCGGCGCTCAGGCTGAAGGAGAAGGAGGCCGCCGCTGCCGCGGCCCACCAGCAGGCCCTGCAGGAGGAGAGCGGCGCGGGCGCAGGCGACAAGGGCTGAGCTCGGGAGCCAGGCTGGCCCAGTCCTGGGCCCGGCCCTTCCCGCACCAACGCCAGCGCCCGCAGACACCCTGGCACCTCAAGAGGGAGTGAGGAGAGGATTGCAGGGACTTTTCCCTGTGAAACAAATGAGACAATGAAATGGCTCTTTTATTTATGAAGGCCCCGGGAGCAGCGTTAAGGACTGCAGGACCCAGTTCTCTTTGCATTTGGTCTGTTGGAAGTTGTCTTCGTGCTTTCTCCGACCGGACAGTCCCAGTCTCTCGGGAGGGGCTCCGCCGCCTCTCACACTCCGATCTCTGCTGCTCTTCTGCCCCTCAGTCTCTTCCCTCCTCTTTGCCTCCCCTCTCCCCTCGGCCTCCAGGAAGCCATCGTGGCCAGCCAAGCACAAGCTCACCCCATTGCAGCAGTATTCCTCCTCCCCAGAGGACCTTGAAGGTTGCACTGGCCCTGCCCCAAGCCCCAGAAAAAGGGACTCTTGGAGGGAGTGTGCTGGCTTCTCCGAAAAGGGGCGGAGCCTGACACCTGTGCTGTCACTGCCGTGTCCAGGCCTGCCTGAGCTGCACCCGTGACAGTGTCCTGAGTGGCCACCTCCTCCCTGGGAGGGAGGCCACAACAGGTACTCTCCCTTTGCTGCTTGGCAGCGGCGCTACTGGGGCTAGAAAGTTTTCTCAGCGTTGGGGAAGGGGCTAACGTTCTTGTCTAAAGCACTCATCCTGCTGCCGGGGAGGGAGCTGTACAGAGGCTAGAAGCTGCAGGGCTAGGCCGGAGAGACCTTTTGACAAGCCTGGCTCTTCCTGCTTCCCACCTTTTTTGCCAAATACCTTTGGGTCCTGGAGGCTGCCAAAGGTTCTCCGCCTTGAGCAGGTGTGGGAGAGGCTCAGCTTTCTCCTCCTGGGGCCATCCTCCTCGCCTCTGCCCTGCCCTCAGCAGCTATACCTAACCCCACGGCACCCCACTCAGTGTCGATATTCACAGCCCAGTCCCCAGGCCTGCATGCTGGAGATTTCTGGATCCTTCCCTGGGAGGGAGAGTTCTCCTAACTCGATTAGACAGGAGCCTTCATTCCTTGACTCGTGTCATTTGGGAGCTATTTATTTATTCTTAGTATTTAATTTTTAACATCCTCTCAGGGACCAGGGGCCTCCTGCTTTTCAGAGGCCCAAGTGCATTTATCCCAAAAGGAGGCATCTTCTTGACATCCCCCACCCCCAACCCCCCGAATTTCCAAGGTCCTAAGGTCCCTTGCCTGGTTGCTCTGGAAGCTCTTGCCAATAGGAATGATAGCAACACTGGAAGAGGGTGGGAAGGTGGAGGGTGTCAGCAAGGGAGATCAAAGGCAGTTCTTGCTGCCCTTTCTTTGGCTGTGCTTTGCCTGAGGGAACTGGCAAGAGGCCAGAATTCTAGTTTTGTTTATGGGGCCTGGATTCTGGCTTGAAGAAGCCATATTTGGCATGGGTGAAGTGAAAGGGCCAGGAGGTTATGGAGGCCCCTTCACTTCCAGTCCCATAGCAGGGCTGAGCTGTTTTTCTTATCTGATTTTTCAACTTGAGTTGTGCAAAATAAATTCTAAGTGAGTGCGTGTATGACAGGTCAACATGTTAGGGAGGAGCCAGAAAGTATTCATACTGCTGCTCCTTATGAGAGAGCCAAGAAGCATGCGGTCAGTAACTGGGAGTGGAGAGGGAGTTTTGTTTTGAAACTATGCACTGTCAGGTATTTTTCTGCATCCATTTATACATTAATATGGTTCTGCAGGACCCCACCTGTGGAAGTAACAAATTTCTTCTCCCTCCAGACTCTTGGATGACTACCTAGATCCCCAGCTTCCTGGTTAGTTTCTTCCACAAGCTTCCATGAGCTCAGTGTCCCAAGACAGCAAAAATCTGATACACCCTCTAGAAGCAGGGGAGTAGCAAATTTAGGTTCTCTTCGAAATTATTTGTATAATACGAGTGCCTTTGCAGCTTAGCCCCAAAGTGCTACTTATGTTTCCCAAGGTTTTTTCTATTTAAACCATATTTGGTTTCAGGCCCCTTTATGGGCATACAGTAACAGAAACCTCCTTCATTCACATGAGACCCTTTTGTTCAGTGGTAACATCTAGTACTTGGAAATCTTTTTTTTTTTTTTTTTTTTTGAGATGGAGTCTTGCTCTGTCGCCCAGGCTGCAGTACAGTGGTGCAATCACCACTCACTGCAACTTCTGCCTCCCAGGTTCAAGCGGTTTTCTTGCCTCAGTCTCCCGAGTAGCTGGGATTACAGGCCCACGCCACCACACCCGGCTAATTTTCTTGAATTTTTTTTTTTTTTAGTATAGATGGGGTTTTACCATGTTGGCCAGGCTGGAACTCCTGACCTCAGGTGATCCGCCCGCCTCAGCCTCCCAAAGTACTGGGATTACAGGCTTAAGCCACTGCTCCCAGCCAGAAATCTTTTTAAATAAGAAAGTGATTCTACTCTTCTAAGCATACAGAGACCAGGCCAGATGAATGTAATTCGGTGAAAATCAAGATGGTACCTCTCTGCATTAATCCTGCCAGGCACCATATTTTAGGAAGGTCCATGCTCCAGGATGCATTCATGTCTATGATAAAGTGTGAAAATTAAAAAGTTTAGAGGGCAGATGCAATTGTGGCAAGTGACCTGCCAATAAAGTAGGTGCAGCTATAGAAGCTGGCATAGGTCTATCTTTAATGGTGCTTTCTCCTTGGGAACGCATTAGGCTTGTCCTTTGTTGTTGTTTTTTCCCTTTATTCAGAGCTCTTTGAGAAGTGATATTTCTAACATCCTCCCCATGCCATCTCACCGTATCCATCTCCCAGCCTCCATCTGCATTCAGCTAAGGGCGGGAAACTGACCTAGTGCCTGTGTTGCAGACCATTTCTGAGGTCTCTACCCATCCAAGGAGGCAGAGCCGTCATTACTGTCCTCCATGCCTTCAGCAGCCCCTCTCACAGCTAAGGTACACACCACCCCTTCTGCCGCGCCCCCCTCCACCCCGGCACCAAGTCTTTTGCTGCTTATGTCTAAAGGGATTGCCTATATTTAACTGCCTCAGAGACCTAACCTCTTTCTTCTCATGTGCCAGACGTTAAGACAAAGGAGGAATACAACACATACTCAAGCCTCAGCTGTTTAGTTTTCACTGGGGCTTGCTTTTCTGGGACGGTATTTATTATCAGACTGGCAAGCCTAACTCCAAAGGTTTACAGGAAGTAGGCATATTTTTATAAAACAATTGTGTCCTCCCCACATTTTGCTATGTTAATATTTGCCTCTAACAATTTGCAGCTGTTTGACTTTTTCCTCATTTGTCTCTAAGTTGAAGGCCTTGTTGGAGGGGACAGCACAGGAACAGCCTTGACAGTCTGTAATTATTGTACAAATATTTTAATAGCATATAAATAAGTATATTCCTTTTATTTTGAAACAGAAATGATCAGACACTGCCTTTTTTGTGTTTGTTGCCAGTGGCACCCTTTTTTAAAAAGACTGTTACATATTAAAATAGTGTACATATATATATAAATATTACCTCTTTTGCTGTACAGTTGTGATAGAGACTGAAGATTTTATTTTTTGTGTGCTTTTTATAAGAAAAAAATTAATACACTAAAGAATCTTGCTGATGTGATTGTAATGTACCTATGTAACTTATTTACTTTTGAATGTTCTTCTGTATCTTTAAACCTTTTATTAAATAAGGTTTTAAAAATTCAGAGTTGAATGCTGTGTTCTCTGGGATTTTCACCATCTGGGATTGATGTAAGTGGGCCTTGTCTTGCTTGCACGGAGATTAATCAACATTTTTGAACCATACGGATTCTCTTTTAGCAGCCTATTGTCAATGATGCCAGCCAGGAAAAGGGAAATAACATATTAAGGTTTGCCTGGCTAAAAGATGACTGAGTAGACAGAGACAAACATCTTTTTTACAAAATTTTAGACAAGAAAAAGTCTAAACTCCGTATCTTACACAAATATACATAAATGGCACACTCCGACATTTTGGCTGCATTGGGATGAAATATGCAGCGTGCAGAGTGTGGTCGGGGGAACAGGGTAGCTAGGGTTCTGAGGATATTTTCACGTGCAGGGTGGACTGGCTGAGCAATCTGAGTAGACAAGTCCACTATGAGGGATGCATTTCCAACAATATCATCTTAAATTCACTCCAGGATTGGGTTTTATTTTTAAAATATGGTGCTTAGCAGTCTTTGTTCTCTGTTAAAAAAAAAAAAAAAAAGAAAAGAAAATGCGCCATCGGAGAAACAGGTGCCTCGGCCCCTCGCTGGAACCATGGCAACCGCTCGATTCCACCGCCCGCCCCACCGCGGTGGGCCGCCGGAGCAGACGAGTCTCGCCCCATCTGGGAGACCGTTGCCATGGCGACACCCGAGCGGCTCCGCCGCGGGGACGTGACGGGGCGGGGCAGACGCCGCTCACGGGCTGGCCCCACCCTCCACTGCTGCAGTAACGTCGCCGCAGGTTGCGGGTAGGACGCGGTGTCCGGGTAGCCGCGCAGCGCCTGAGCCGCTGCAGACCGTCGCGGCCGCTGCTGCTCACTCTCTCCTCTGCTGTCTCCAGCCCGGCTTCTCCGGCTCTCCTGCTCCTCTGTTGCCTTCGTTTCTGGTCCTCGGCGGTCCTCGCCACCCACCCAGAGGAGTCCCTGCTCCCACCAAGAAGCCGCTCTCCGCTGGCCCGCAGCCACCGCGACTTCGGCACAGTCTGCCTGTGCCTGGTCTCCCAAACGACCGTTCCTCGCCCTCGGAAGACCAGGCTGCGACTGCGAACGCCAGATCCTCTCTGGGAGCCGCAGCGAGCGCCCGGCGACCACGCCCCGCGACCACACCTCGGCGTTTCTCGGCCCATCGCGCCTGCCTTCGCCGCCCGCCCTCGCTCCTTGCCCGCTCCACGACGACGCGACGCCCCGGCTGCTGGCAGCGGACCCGGACCCGGACCCGGACCCGGACCCGGACGCAAGATGGCGACGGCTGCGTGACTGCCTCAGCGTCCCCGAGCTCGGCTCCGAGTGCGTCCACGGACTGACTGTGGGGGCAGGGAAGGGCGAGATCAGGACTCTGTGTCTTTGTTAATCGTGACTGCGTGAAGCTTGCCTCCCTTGGGCCTACTTGGGGGGAGTGTCTGGCGTTGCTCTAAGGCCAGAAGCACGGTGAGCCACTGTCTGTTGGTTGAGTTGGCGTCTTGATAGTTGAGAAAATGGCGATGATACTGTTGGAAGACTGGTGCCGGGGAATGGATGTGAACTCCCAGAGAGCTCTGTTGGTCTGGGGCATCCCAGTGAACTGTGATGAGGCTGAAATCGAAGAAACCCTCCAGGCTGCGATGCCCCAGGTGCCCTACCGAGTGCTTGGGAGAATGTTCTGGAGGGAAGAAAATGCGAAAGCAGCCTTATTAGAGCTCACTGGCGCTGTCGATTACGCCACGATCCCCAGGGAGATGCCGGGCAAAGGAGGAGTCTGGAAAGTGTTCTTTAAGCCCCCGACTTCCGATGCTGAATTTTTAGAAAGATTGCACCTCTTCCTAACTAGAGAGGGCTGGACCGTGCAGGATGTTGCCCGTGTCCTTGGGTTTCAGAACCCCACTCCGACCCCGGTCCCAGAGATGCCAGCAGAGATGCTAAACTATATTTTGGATAATGTTATTCAGCCTCTTGTTGAGTCCATTTGGTACAAGAAGCTGACACTTTTCTCGGGGAGGGACATCCCAGGGCCTGGAGAGGAAACCTTTGATCCCTGGCTGGAGCACACTCATGAGGTCCTAGAGGAGTGGCAGGTGCCCGATTCAGAAAAGAGGCGGCGATTGATGGAGAGTCTTAGAGGCCCCGCTGCTGATGTCATTCGCATCCTCAAGACCAACAACCCCGCGATAACTACTGCCGAATGCCTGCAGGCGCTTGAGCAGGTATTTGGGAGCGTTGAGAGCTCTAGGGATGCCCAGGTCAAATTTCTGAACACTTATCAGAACCCGGGAGAAAAGTTGTCTGCTTATGTCATTCGTTTGGAGCCTCTGCTACAGAAGGTGGTGGAGAAGGGGGCCATTGATAAAGATAATGTGAACCAGGCCCGTCTAGAGCAGGTCATTGCCGGGGCCAACCAAAGCGGGGCCATCCGAAGGCAGCTGTGGCTTAACGGGGCTGGGGAAGGGCCGGCCCCAAACCTCTTTGAGTTGCTAGTGCAGATCCGTGAGGAGGAAGCCAAGGAAGAGGAGGAGGAGGCTGAGGCCACCCTTCTGCAGTTAGGCCTGGAAGGGCACTTCTGAGTCCCAGGAAAGGCAGCTTTAGTGCAGACCTAGATCACACCTACTGTCCTTGTCCCTGTGGGGTCTTACAGATGTGTCTGAGTAGTAAAGACTTAGCCCTGTTACGTTTGTTTTTGGAGGGCAGGATTAGTCAGGCCTGAGTATTCATGTAACATTCTAAAATTGTGCACGCAAGCACTGTGAGCTGCTAGCGGATCTTGCTGGCTGCAATGCCAGGTAAAGGGCTGGCTGGACACAGCGGTTAGTGCATGCTGTCATCATAATCAGTTGTGAAAAGCACGCGAACCTGTGACACTTCCTATTCTACATTGAATGTGAAATTGCATGTTCAGATGTTTACTGCGGGGCCTGGCTCACAGGAAGTGTTCAGTAAAAGTGTGAACTGTTAGATTACTGATATTGTGGATAGATTTTTGTTTACCATAAATTGTTCCAGATTTTATTAATGGAAGGAAATGTGCATTTATTAGCTATGACTCAACTTTACAATGTAAACATATTATTTCTCATCTTTAAACATGTGGATCAGTTTAATTGAAAAATATTCTGAGACTGCAAAATGGGGTGTTAAAAAATACTGCAGTTATGGAGCTGTATAACCCATTTTTTTCGCTGCATAAGATACAGATGTAAATTGCATGGAGAGGTTGATGTGCACCTGTTAGATTAATTCACTTCCCCAATTTCAAATCTTTGTCAGAAAATAGTTCTTGTTCATACTGATTCTGAGTGTTCTAAATTTGAAGTTACATAAATAAAAATGTTTTTCGATTTCTGTTGTCTTCTCATTTTGCTGGCATGTACAAACATCTTTAGCCTAAGTAAACTCTGTCCTTTTTTCTTTTGAAGACTCTGTCATTAACTCAAACCATTTATTTTACTTACCACAAGCACTCAGCATGTCTTCACCCACTACCTATCATTTACAGAGCTTTCCCCTCCATTCCCACCAGTATCAGGTGCACACTCACCCACCTCTTACACTCGACACATTCACTGCCATCTCCCACTCAGTACTCCCACCTTAACATACACCCTCTTCCCACTCCACATGTACACTCTGCCAGTCTCCCACCCCAACATATATTCCCATTTCTCCTCACACCCCCACACACTCCCTCCCATCACCCAACACCAACCAGTCACCACATACATTTATACACTCCCACTCACACATATACACACATCTACTTTTTTTTTTGAGATGGAGTCACGCTGTGTCGCCCAGGCTGGAGTGCAGTGGCGCGATCGTGGCTTGCTTACTGCAATCTTTGACCCCTGTGCTCAAGTGACTCTCGTGCCTCAGCCTCCTGAGTAGCTGAGATTATAGGCATGTGCCACCACACCCGCCTAATTTTTGTATTTTTAGTAGAGACAAGATTTCATCATGTTGGCCAGGCTGGTCTCAAACTCCTGACCTTGTGATCCACCCACCTCGGCCTCCCAAAGTGCTGGGATTACAGGCATGAGCCATATGTCGGGCTCACATACATACTACATTTTAAAAAATGGGCCAAGTGCAGTGGCTCATGCCTGTAATCTCAGCACTTTGAGATGCTTACGTGGGAGGATCACTTAAGGACAGGTATTCAAGACCAGCCTGAGCAAAATAGTGGTGAGACCTTGTCTCTACAAAAATAAGTAAATTAAAAAATTAGCCAGACTATTTAGGAGGCTGAGGCAGGAGGATTGCTTGAGCCCAGGAGTTCAAGGTTGCAGTGATCTATGAACATGCCAGTTCACTCCAGCCTGAGTGAAGGAACAAGACCCTGTCTCTCGCTCTCTCTCTCTCTCTCTCTCCTCTCTCTCTCTCTTTCCTCTCTCTCTCCTCTCTCCTCTCTCTCTCTCTCCTCTCTCACATACACACACACACGCATGCACAAAATGCCAAATTAGGCATATAAGGATTCTCGGGGGGGGTTGTTTGGTGTGTGGTTTTTTTTTTTTTTTGGCCCAATATATTGTGGACATCCTTCTCTGGTTTACACATAGGGATATACCTTCTTGTCATAGATGCAGAGTTGACTGCAGTCTTAGAGGGAAGTTTTCACCTAGTATTCTGACTTCTTACTTATATGACAATTGTATATATCTACATGCATACATATATAGTCAGTGCAATACATCTGTATGACATAAATCAATGTCAGGATCCTGAATGTCCATCCTTGTTCTAGGAAACAACTAAAAATAACAATGGGCTATTTATGATCTGAATTAAGGCTATTATTTCTTTTGTTTTGTTTTTGAGACGGAGTCTCACTCTGCCACCCAGGCTGCAGTGCAGTGTCACGATCTCGGCTTACTGCAACCTCCACCTCTTGATTCTCCTACCTCAGCCTCCCGAGTAGCTGGGACTACAGGCACGTGCCACCACACCCAGCTAATTTTTTTGTATTTTTAGTAGAGACAGGGTTTCACCATGTTAGCCAGGCTGGTCTCAAACTCCTGACCTTGTGATCTGCCTGCCTCAGCTTCCCAAAGTGCTGGGATTACAGGTGTGAGCCACTGCCCGCCAGCCAAGGCTTTCCTTTTATAAGCTCAGAAATTGAAGTTTGTCTTTTTTTTTTTTTTCCTTTTTTTAGGGACAGGGTCTTGGAGTGACATGATCACAGCTCACTGTAACCTGAAACTTCTGGCCTCAAGCAATCCTGCCTCAGCCTCCCCAGTAGCTAGGGCCACAGGTGGCATTGCCATGCCCAACTAATTTTTTTTTTTTTTGTAGAGATGAGGTCTCACGAGGTTGCCTAGGTTGGTCTCAAACTGCTGTCTTGGCCTCCCAAAGCACTGGGATTACAGGCATAAGCCACCACATCTGGCAATTTGTCTGCTTTTTAATGGAGGACAGCAGCCAAGAAATATATCCTCATAAACAACTGGAATCAGAAGTAGAAACTACACTACAGCCCTATTTTGTGACCATTTTAGCTGATAGCACGGAAAATGTGCTGGCAAAATGTGCAATGTACTGATATTGCTCAGTGATTCCTGTGTCTCAATTCAGGGCCTATCAGCTAAACTTTACCTTGTGTATCTTCTGGAAATCAGGTGAGGACTAGTAAGTTGGTCAAATGCAGTAGTAAGTTGCTGTCTCTGGAAGCACTCTTTCTAGGACCCTAATAATTTGATATAGTTCCCAAAGAACTAAGGAAGAGTTACAAGCCTGGGAGAAAAAAAACTACTGAAAAAAAAATTTAGCTAAAGAAATGAACGCCTCTGGCCAGGTGCAGTGGCTAACACCTGTAATCCTAACACTTTGGTGAGAGGGGAGACTCCCTCACCTACTTCAATTTCACCTCTTCCCACCCTTTCCAGATGGGAAGGAGGGTGAAGAAGGGGGAAAAAAATGAAATAAAATACCAAAAAGCTGGGAAAATGACTCCCTCTTTAGTTCCCAGTGTCTTTGCTATCTGTTAACCTTGAAAGAGCTGCAAATGAATGTTATCTCTGCAGGCTGGAGCCTGGCGCTGGTTCATGCCCCCACATCTCCATGGACCAGGCTCCCTCCTGGAAACACCTCTGCCAACAAACAGCTTGTTGCTTTTGTCTTGTCTCTGTAAGCCCCCTTCCCTGCTGGTCCCCGCTTACGCTGCATATGAATTATCAAATCAATGAAGCCAAAAGATTGTAAGGTCGGATGTCCAGCAAATGAACAATGACACAGTTCTGCCTCAGTTTCCCCTTTAGCATTGTAAGCCTATAAAAGGGGAGAGAAGCTGCAGCTTGGGGAGCTTGGTGAATGAGGCCGTAGCCCCCCAGAGCTCCTGGCCGAATAAAAAGCCACTACCTTCCTCAGTTCAGTGTTCGAGAGGTTTGTTCCCCACCATTCCTGCTACACTGGGAGGCCGAGGTGGGTGGATCACGAGGTCAGGAGTTTGAGACCAGGCTGGCCAGCATGGTGAAACCCCATCTCTACTAAAAATACAAAAATTAGCTGGGCATGGTGGTACGCACCTGTAGTCTCAGCTACTCGGTAGGCTCAGGTGGGAGAATCGCTTGAACCCGGGAGGTGGAAGTTGCAGTGAGCCGAGATTGCATCACTGTACTGCAGCCTGGGGAACAGAGCAAGACTCCATCTCAAAAAAAAAAAAAAGAAATGAATGCCCATCTCTCTCTCTCTCTCTCTCTCTCTCTCTCACACACACACACACACACACAGACACACACACACAAAACAAACTCATGGATGGAACATGTTATCCAAAGGCTGAATTTCTTTGGAATGAGTGTCACTAGAAGTTTACATAATTGCTCTATATTAGCTGAAATTCATAATCATATAACCAAAAATATACTTTTTTTTTTTTTACAAAATAACACAATTTATTACTATTTTAAAACAAATCTCACAAAATAACATTCAGAAACTCAACATCTCTAAATAATGTAACACACAATAAGTTTAGTCATAAAGTCATGCTACAAAACTCTTGTGTATAAAAGATTATTACCAAAGTATTCATAGATGTTAAAATGTTCTTCAGAATGGAGTTGGATCTAGAAGCCAAAGATTCTGGAATGATGCTCGTAATCATAACTGCCAGCCTGGGAGAAGGAGCTCGCTATGTGCACATGCTCTTAGCTTCCAACTCACCAGTCTTTTGATGGGAGTGATCCCTCTACGCAGTAGCACCTCAGAGGCAGGTAACCTACTGATCACAGAGGCAAAGAGTCTCCCACCCATATAATGTTAGACAACTCTACATTAATTTAAAATCTAGAGGTGGGAAAGATAATTTGTAAAGCTTCTATTCTGAGTAGGAGAACTACTTGACACATCCCCCAGAGGGATGATCTTGGATGTAACAGACATGGAAGACGACCCGAGTAGGGAAAAAGAGAAATCCTGACTCTGAGTATGTCAAAAGACAGTAACTACTCATGTGGGTTTAGAATGAGCAAGGGTGAGGTTGGATTCTCTAACATCCTAGTGCAGGCTAGATATTTACCCATCTGCCCTATGGAAGTCCTTTCCACCAACATCCAGTTGATAATTTTAAAGTGCAAATCTACTGAAAAATAGTTTACTCTCCCCCTCCCACCATGTTAAATTTGCTAGATCATAATTTGGTTGGCTGGTTCTCCTCTAAACTGCCCAATATGGGAAATTAAATAGAATCCAGTTAATGATTTCTCCAAGTATCAAGTGAAAAGTTTTACCAATTTATCTTAAGTCAGAGAAAGGTAAGACTCAGTCTAGTTCTTCCTTTCAGTTTTCTTCCTTTACAGATTTATAAAATGCAGGAATAGAGATACAGACGTGGTATTTCTAAAAGTTCGGTGATTTTAAAACATAACCCTTAATTTTTGGAATTTTACCCATTTTACGGTTTACAAAAAGAAAACAATATGACACATGCTAGAGCAAAGATAAAGAAATATGGTCAAGTTAGCTTGTCAGAAGAAGCACCAACTCTGCTACACTGAATCTTGTTTTTATATTTCATTATTTACAGACACATTAAACAGCCCAAAACAAAGAAAATCTGTGCCAAAGGAAGGAATTTCTGGTAAATGATAACATGCAATTTAGCAGTTTTCTTCCTTTACCAACACTTAAGAGCATATAAGGTCTTAGTGAATTGATGGTCTGGCTGTGGTTAGAGAGACACAAACTATTCATGATGGACACTTTGACACTTTCTCCTAAAGCTTTTAAGTTAATGATTAACTCCAACCTCTTTGGGCCCTATGCTTTTCCATTTAGCCCTAAGAAAAATCCACGTAGAAGATTCCTCTTTACACCTCACCAATTCTCAGAATAAGTCAACAGTCAAGAATCATTTCTTATTTATTCTTCTTTATTCTGCTTCAGACCACTGGTAAAAGGTGTCAAAAGAAGTACCTATTCAAGCTCAAATTTCTCTTTCCACACAGGAACCATTTTTTTTTTTTTTTTTTTTTTTGACAGAGTTTCACTCTGTTGCCCAGGCTGGAGTACAGTTGCATGATCTCGGCTCACTGAAGCCTCTGCCTCCTGGGTTCAAGCAATTCTCCTGCCTTACCCTCCTGAGTAGCTGGGATTACAGGCATGCACTACCACATCCGGCTAACTTTTTATGTTTTTGGTAGACATGGGGTTTCACCATGTTGGCCAGGCTGGTCTCAAATTCCTGACCTCAAGTGATCCGCCCGCCTTAGCCTCCCAAAGTGCTGGGATTACAGGCGTGAGCCACCATGCCCAACCAGGAACCACATTTAAGTGCCTTATACCACCATATGTGGAATGGGTCCAGTAACCACACCAAGTTAAAGACCAGTTATCTTAAGCAGACATTCTGATCACACCCAGAAATGATGTCTACAATCAGCTAACTTTCCTACAAGATTATCAAATTTTACACAGTATTTTTCTATATTTAATGACTGCCACGGTCTGCAAAATTCTGTGTATTATTAGACAATGAATGATGCTTAAAGAATGATGACCTACTTTCTAAAGCATACTCAAAATATTAAACTTTAGAGACAAAGTAAAATATCATAAAGCTGGCTTCTGTTGATAGAAACAGAGAGGTAGATTAATAATCACTGTCCTAAGAAGAGTAAGAACGCTTAGAAATAAAAGTTGGAGACCCTGCTTCAAAAGAGATAAGTTGAATCTTCCAGCCCTGAGTTTCTAATATTACATGAAAATTGTGAAAATGAGCATTACAGCCGAGTGCAGTGGCTCACCCCTGTAATTCCAGCACTTTGGGAGGCTGAGGCAGGTGGATCATGAGGTCAGGAGTTTGAGACCAGCCTGGCCAATACAGTGAAACCCCATCTCTACTGAAAATACAAAAATTAGCCAGGCATGGTGGCATGCGCTTGTAGTCCCAGCTACTCAGGAGGCTGAGGCAGAAGAATTGCTTGAACCCAAGAGGCAGAGGTTGCAGTGAGCAGAGGTCGCGCCACTGCATTCCAGCCTGGGCAACAGAGTGAGACTCCATTTCAAAAAAGAAAAAAAAAAGAGCATTAAGAAAAAGAAAATACCAGTAGCCATTTCTTTCCATCCATGATTATTAAATATATCACCTTTTCTCATATAACAATTCAAGTGGCACATGGCTACAGAGTGAAAATAAATGGACTCTGGACACAACTGATGTTGGCATAAAAAGCACAACTAAGGGAGAATTTGTTCCCACCCTACTGCCCAAGGAACAGATGGCAATGTCTGGAGATATCTTTGTTGTCATGGCTGACGAGGGGGTCTACTAGAATCTAGTGGGCAGAGGCCAGGGATGCAGCTGACCATCCTAAGCCCACAGGACAGCCCCCAGCAACAATGAACTATCAATCCCAAAATGTTAACAGTTGCAAGGTTGATCCTCTGGTTTAAAGGAACAAATTCTTAACAGAGAACGCAAAAACCTTCTAAGGCCTGTCTAGGCAATACAGCTCTAAGCTCAGAGTTAGGGAACAGAAAAGTTAAAAAACTTCTTGGTAGACTAAAATCAAATTTGCTGTGAAAAATTAAAGTACTAGACTGATTCCAGAGTTTTACTATCACTTACAAGAACAGAAGAAATTTGGCTGGGTGCAGTGGATCATGCCTGTAATCCCAGCACTTTGGGTTACCTGAGGTCGGGAGTTCAAGACAAACCCGGCCAACATGGTGAAACCCCATCTCTACTAAAAATGCAAAAATTAGCCAGGCATGGTGGCACGTACCTGTGGTTCCAGCTATTTGGAAGGCTGAGGCAGGAGAATCGCTTGGACCCAGGAGGCAGAGGTTGCAGAGTGCCAAGGTAGCACCACTGCACTCCCGCCTGGGAGACAAAGTGAGACTCTGTCTCAAAAAACAAACAAACAAACAAAAAAAAAACCAAGAATAGAAAAAATTTAAATGATCCACTAAAATGGCTTAATGGTTACACCGGAAGCACCAAGAGAGAATCTATTCCAAGTAGGTCAAATATCTGATCCAAGAGGCATAAACCAAAGGCATTTATATCAGCTAAATTTGTACCAGTAAAGGATAATTTAGGGAATGATTTGAGAGAATATCCTACATTTCTTCATACATCCCAACTTCCGTTTTCTAATGGTGTGGGTTCCATGAACAGGGATGCATAGAAGTCATTCAAATATTTGTTGAATGATATGGAATATGAATTTACATGAAATGGACAGAGAAAAGTATCTTACATTTCTGAAAACTACTTGTAATTAAAGTCACTGAGAAACAAGGAGAATCAGTTTCTATATTACAGAATTCAGAAAAAAACACCAATGCTCTAAGCCATTTTACAAATAAATTCAATATGAAATCATTTACTTCCTATTATATTCACTTCCAGGGTTACTTTTAGAAAACATACTCATAACAACATTACTTCAAGTTTGCCTACTGGATGAAGTGCAAACTTTAAGAAGATCATCTTCCCTCTCAGTTTATAGACGTTTAACATCACCAAGAAGAATGAAGGCTCATTGCCTATGGTTCATAAAAGAAAGGTCCAAAGGCTTTGAGTGCATAAACCAGCTAGAGTAGGGTAAGGTTTCTTCCTATCAGATTGTAAAAAAAGAGAGAAAAGAAAGCTGAAAGGATGTTAGACCAAGTTTTCCCCTTGTTTGTATTTAGAGTTGATTGTCAAAGCAGTGGTCCCTTTTGATCAGAGTGACTTAGAAAAATCAAGTAATTCCTACATAAATGATAGCTGAAATCTTCTGAAACCCAGGACTACTTATGCAATCACTTTTAAAAATGATTCTCCCCCTTTTCACTGTGATTTTATGCAAGTAAAATCACACAGGTAGATGGGGAACAAGAATCAACCGTCTCTGAGGGACTTTAGGCACAATTTGGCAGAGGGTCCTGACTTCTTTTCTGCAATCTATTAGTGATTCAGCCATGGCCTCCTACGGACTTCATCTGCTCACTGACTACAATGTCTTACATTTTCCTGAAAATTTTTTTTACATGATAAATTCTAATCTCTCCATCTAACTATTGCTTTACAATTTTGAGGTTAAACCACCTACATTGCTTTATGTAGGAGACAATCCTCAAACCTATTGCCATTTGCCTAGGATCTCATAATGAAACATCTCTCTTCCCTTCACACCCACATATATAATACATTTTAAGAGCTGTTTAACTTAGAACTTCTCAAAAAATATATTTTGAAATACTAAGTTTCATCATACCCTTACTTATAACCATGACAATCACTTCTCCCAACGAGGGTCACCAGACCAAATCACTAGGGTAAATTTTGACATACATCAATGGCCAGCATTTAGGCTAGGAATTCATATATAACTAATGATTTAAACATATAAGGAACTATAAAACCAAAATGCGTGCTTAAGGCCAGCTCCACGAGTAACATGGCCACATTATTGGTCAAAGAAATGATCATGACAGCCATTTTAACCACTGACTTAGATCACAAAATGACTGACTGTACACAGTGACTCAGGTGGCCATGCATATAAAAACAACCTAAATTCCAGTTGACAATGTGCACATTTTTGGAAAAACAAGTATAATCTAGACTAGAAGGTCTGTAAGATATTAATTTTTCCTTTTTTCACCATATCTTTTCCGATTGAATTTTGGAGCCTTGGCTCTATGGCTGCTATATTTCTTTTTTCTTTTTTTTCTTTTTTTAGTATTTATCTATTTCTAAGAGGAGCTCTTCCATCACCATGCTGCCTTCAGAGCTAAAGTCATGATATATTTGTGCTTCTGAATTGTAAGGAGACAGACCTTCAGGAAAGATGTTCTAAATTTTCAAATGCATATCTTTTAAAATGTCTAACTTAAAAAAATGAACAAACTGAAAAAAGAACATTTGTTCATTTGTTATTAAAAATGACTGGTCTACAGGAAAAAAGATAAAGAAAAAAACAAAAAAGAAAGACAAAAAAATGACTGGTCTACAAAGGTTTTAGTAGATGGGGCTATACAGTATATAACTGAGACCGAAGACAAAAACTGAAAATTTGTGGTTTCTAAAAAGAGGAATAGGATATATTAGGTTGGCATTACCAGTTTTGGGGAGAAACACTGAATAAGTTAAGGGGGAGAAAAAGATGAGAATGAGTGATCTGTTTTATCTTAAGAAACTTTTGTTCCATACAGAACCTTTAAAATAGACAATTATATAAAATGAATCTATTGTTCTTATGACATTTAAATAAGTTAACACAAAGTGGAAAAGGTGGCATTAGTTATCTTCTTCCTCATCCTCCTTAATTACTGGAGTACCTAAAATGAAAAAGAAAATTAGTACTGGTCATTCTCAACAAATTGCTAAAATTCTAGATGAAAATATTTTCCTGGCCAGGCATGGTTGCTCACGCCTATAATCCCAGCACTTTGGGAGGCTGAGGCAGGTGGATCACCTGAGGTCAGGAGTTTGAGACCAGCCTGGCCAACATGGTGAAACCCATCTCTACTGAAAATACAAAACTTAGCTGGGGCATGGTGGCAGGCAGTTGTAATCCCAGTTACATGAGAGGCTGTGGCAGGAGAATTGCTTGAACCTAGGAGGCAGAGGTTGCAGTGAGGTGAGATTGCACCATTGTACTCCAGCCTGGGCGACAAGAGCAAAACTCTGTCTCAAAAAAAAAAAAAAAAAAAAAGAAGAAAATATTTTCCTGTTAACCTGAGAAGCTGAGATACTATGAAGTGTGCCATAATAAAAATAATTTCACAAAATAATCTCTTTAATTTCAAATTCTCTAAAAAGCTTCTCAGGAGAATTCTCAAATGGTTTAGTATGAATATTAAGCCCCTAACTGCCAAATTGCAAATAAAAATGCCTATGGCCAGGCATGGTGGCTCACTGCCTGTAATTTCCAGCACTTTGGGAGGCCAAAGTGAGAGGAGCACTTAAGCCCAGGAGTTGGAGACAAGCCTGGGCAACACAGCAAGACCCCATCTCTACAAAAAATAAAAAAATAAAAAAATAGCCAGGCATGGTGGTGTGAACCTGTAGTCTCCAGCTACTTTGGAGGCTGAGGTGGGAGAATCACTTGAGCCTGGGAGGCCAAGGCTGTGGTGAGCCGTGATTATGCCACTGCATTCCAGCCTGGGTGGCAAAGTGAGACACAGTCTCAAAATAAAATAAAATAAACCAACAAGTACCAAGCAGAAAAATAAAGTGAGTTCTGTACACATTGAAAACTTTCTGCCAGGTGCGGTGGCTCACGCCTGTAATCCCAGCACTTTGGGAGGCTGAGGCGGATGGATCACCTGAGGTCAGGATTTCGAGACCACCCTGGCCAACATAGTGAAACCCTGTCTCTACTAGAAATACAAAAAATTAGCTAGGCACCTATAATTCCAGCTACTAGGAAGGCTGAGGCAGGAGAACACTTGAACCCGGGAGGCGGAGGTTGCCGTGAGCCAAGATCATGCCACTGAACTTCAGCCTGGGCAACAAGAGTGAGACTCTGTCTCAAAAAAAAGCTTTCTATGTTAAGCATAAAGAAATATTCTTCATTTCCCACAATAAAATGTGTAATCACAGTATTGTAAAAAATCTGAACTCCTCTAATTGTTTAATGACCTCCCCTAGTTGCTGAACACTGGGGAGATATTGAAAAAAATAATCACTGTAGAGAAAACAAAACATATCTCTGGTTCTTACTGGGCCAAGGGCCACCCATTTCTGAGCTTTAGCATTTAAAGCCAGTCTGACCCCTAGCATTTAAAGCCAGTCTGACCCCAGCTGACTACTCAGTCTTAACTATTCAGGCATTTACCTAGCACTCCAGCTAACCTAATCAATTCACTGTCTCCCAAACTCATCTTGCACACTTTTACCTCTGGACAACTGGTTAACAAAGTTCCTTCATTTTTTCCCCCTTTTCTTTTCTCTTCTCTCTTCCTTTCTTTTCTTTTCTTTTTTTTTTAGATGAGACTTCCTATGTTGCCCAGGCTGGACTTGAACTCCTGGGCTCAAAGGATCTTTATGCCTCAGCTTCCTGAGTACCTGGGTCTACAGGTGCATGCCACCACACCCAGCTTAAAATTCCTTCATTTTGTAATGTCCTCCTCAATTCTCCTCCCATCTAAACCCTACCCTTTATTAAGAACTAACTCCAGTGCCTCATTTCCTCAGTGATACCTTCCAAGACTTCCACGTTCTTTATGGCAGTAAACATAATTTGACCTCTCTGTACACCCCACAGCATCTGTTTGTGGGACAAGTGAACTTTTTGTTGACACGCAACATACAAAGTATACAAATTATAATGTACCGATTGATAAATGTTCATAAGGTGAACAAAAGCTAGTTACTAGCACCCAGATTTAAGAAAGAAAAGATTATCAGAACCTTAAAACTGCCTCAGGCCCCCTGCCAGTCACTACACCCACAAAAGATATATTCTATCCTAATATCTAACACCATAGCCCATTTTCCTTGTTTTTTTTTTTTTTTTTTTTTTTTTTTTTTTTTTTTTTTTTTTTGAGACGGAGTTTCGCTCTTGTTACCCAGGCTGGAGCGCAATGGCGCGATCTCGGCTCACTGCAATCTCCGCCTCCTGGGTTCAGGCAATTCTCCTGCCTCAGCCTCCTGAGTAGCTGGGATTACAGGCACGCGCCACCGTGCCCAGCTAATTTTTTTTTGTATTAGTAGAGATGGGGTTTCACCATGTTGACCAGGATGGTCTCGATCTCTTGACCTCGTGATCCACCCGCCTCGGCCTCCCAAAGTGCTGGGATTACAGGCTTGAGCCACCGCGCCCGGCCTTTTGTTTGTTTTTTAAGACGAGGTCTTGCTCTGTCACCCAGGATGGAATGCAGTGATGTGATCACAGCTTACTACAGTCTCAAACTCCCATACTCAAGCAATCTTCTCGCCTCAGCCTCCCAAATAGGATCACAGGAATGATATAGCATGTACTCTGTATCTGGCTTCTGTTTTGTTTTGTTTTGTTAAGATGTAATCTTGCTTTGTTGCCCAGGCTGGAGTGTGGTGGCGTGATCTTGGCTCACTGCAACCTCTGCCTCCCAGGTCCAAGTGATTCTCCTGCCTCAGCCTCCTGAGTAGCTGGAATTACAGGAGTGTGCCACCATGCCTGGCTAATTTTTTTGCATTTTTAGTAGAGATGGGGTTTCACCATGTTGGTCAGGCTGGTCTCAAACTCCTGACCTCGTGATCCGCCTGCCTCGGCCTCCCAAAGTGCTGGATTACAGGCATGAGCCACCATGCCCCACCTGGCTTCTTTTATTCAATATTATATTTGTATGATTCATCCATGTTGTCTAAAATTGTAGTTCATTCATTTTTATTGCTGTTTAATATTCCATTGTATGACTATGCCATAATTTATCTATCTATTCTATTGTTCAAAACATTTAAGTTGTTTCTAATTTTTAGCTACTAAAATATTGCTACTATAAACATTCTCATAGGTATCTTTTGGTAAACATACTCACCCTTTTCTTTGGGGTATGTAGTTAGGAAGGAAATTGCTGAGTCACAAGGAATGTACGTGTAGAGCTTTTGTAGTTAATGCCAATTTCCCAAATATACCAAGTTACATTACCATCCTACACAGTTTGAGAGTTGCCTCACATCCTTACTAGCATTTGGTATTGTCTGTCTTTCTCACTTTAGATTTTAAAGATCCCTCAGTTTTGCTTATGAGCAATGGAAGAGAAACAAAAACAGGCAAGTTTGCAGCCGTGGCCATCTCTATTCTGGTCTATCCCACTGGTTTAGAAGAGACTGAGGTGGTTCTTCTAGGGCCTGTTCAGATTGACAAGAAGTCAATACTTGGTCCAAAAGGCCATAAGGTAGCTTGATCTATTCAAATTCTACATGGAGGGTTCTATTTTATTCTTTTTTGTTTTGTTTTGTTTTGAGATGGAGTCTCACTCTGTTGCCCAGGCTGGAGTGCAGTAGCATGATTCGGCTCACTACAACCTCTGCCTCCCAGGTTCAAGTGATTCTCCTGCCTCAGCCTCCTAAGTAGCTGGGATTACAGGCATCCACCACCACGTCCAGCTAATTTTTCTATTTTTAGTAGAGACAGAGTTTCACCAGGTTGGCCAGGCTGGTCTTGAACTCCCGACCTCAGGTAATCTGCCCGCCTCAGCCTCCCAAAGTGCTGAGATTACAGGAGTGAACCACCACGTCTGGCCAGCTACTGTCTTTTCTTTGACCCTTCCTTTCCAGTTTTTGAAGATACAGCAGGAAATAATGTTCTCTGAAGATAATTGATAAAAATTCCCCTAAAACAAAAACACATGCTTCCACTTCATTGACAAAAAATTACTGCAGTGTTGCACCTGGATCTACTTCAGATGATGGATGAGCTGATTGATGCATTCACCCTGACAGCCAGGTGTGTCCATCTCCTTGAGGAAACCCATTCTATTTTTTGTAGCATGAAGGGCCACTGAGAGGTGGAAAGGGCACAAGAACCATAAGATGTCCTGGAAATGCTTCTCTGGGGAGGTAGTTTCATGAATGAGGTCTTCCAAGCAAATTGAGAGGGGAGACCCCTCACCTCCTTCTATTTCACCTCCTCCTTCCCCCGCCTTCCAGATGGGAAGGAGGGTGAAGAAGGAAAAAATAAATAAATAAAATAAGATACCAAAGAGCTGGGAAAATGACTCCCTCTTTAGTTCCCAGCGTCTTTGCTATCTGTTAACCTTGAAAGAGCTGCAAATGAACGTTATCTCTGCAGGCTGGAGCCTGGCGCTGGTTCATGCCCCCACATCTCCATGGACCAGGCTCCCTCCCGGAAACACCTCTGCCAACAAACAGCTTGTTGCTTTTGTCTTGTCTCTGTAAGCCCCCTTCCCTGCTGGTCTCCACTCATGCTGCATATGAATTATCAAATCAATGAAGCCAAAAGATTGTAAGGTTGGATGTCCAGCAAATGGACAATGACATAGTTCTGCCTCAGTTTCCCCTTTAGCGTTGTAAGCCTATAAAAGGGGAGAGAAGTTGCAGCTTGGGGAGCTCAGTGAATGAGGCTGCAGCCCCCCGAAGCTCCTGGCTGAATAAAAAGCCACTTCCTCCCACAGTTTGGTGTTCAAGAGGTTTGTTCCCTGCTGCTCCTGCTTCAAAATGACACCAAACTTCCCCAGGTACTCCTCAGTCACTGTGTTGTCCGTCAGAGGGATGGTCTTATTCTTTACTTTGGCTTGTCCATGTTTCGACAGACTTCAGATTTGGAAATCCCCAGTGTGAGATATAGAAGGTTTCTCTTCAAACAGCCTGCTCAACCTTTCACTCTTTAATTCTCAGTACCACCTCCCATTTCTTCTCCTTTTCTTCTAACTTTACTACATGCCTAAGCATGCCACAGCACCAGTGACGTTATCAGCACCAGCTCACATCCCTTTCCTAAGAAAAGACTACTCTCTAGCTCTCTAGTTCGCTGTAGACAACTCTTTCTTCCTTTCCCCTCTTTCTCATCATGCATCTACCTTATCTAAAAAAATTTAAATATTTAGCCAATCGAATCCAGTTTAAATTGTACAGTCCAACCCCAGCCAATAAAGAAAAGACACAAAAGCAAAAGTCGAATTAAAAATAAAAACTTCTACTCTCCTTTGTTCTGTGTGCTCTTGTAGCAACCAGTCATACAGGAGACACCCTTATGCGCAAAAGTAAATTTGCTTTGCTAAAAAATCCTTTGTCTAAGTGCCCGTTTTTCCTTAAGAGCCTCATTTCTAATCGTTCTGGTGGCCCGTACAGGGATTCCCATTCTCCTTCGGGAGGGGGTCTTCAGTCTCCCCATCCAGGGGTAGATGTGTCCCACTGTCTCATTGCAGTGGCCTCAGGGATGGGACATTGAGACCCACCCGTTGTGATAAATAAATCCGAGCTCTAAGCAACATAAAGAGGAATAGCTTGTAACACCACGGCGACTAACTCTGTGCATAGACCAAAGTAAAAAACATCACAGGGGCGACAAAGTATTTCCTTAGTAGTTGGGATATTCTGGAGGTTGAAAGTGTGTGAATAGTGCTAAGCACTACTGCTGTGCAAGGTAAGTAAGTCTTCTGTGCGGTTTCGTAGTCACCTCATCCAGCTTAAGGTAGAAGCAGCCAGAGTAGACAAAGAGAAATAAGGGTACATTTCTAATATGAAGAATTAAGCCTTAACACAGCCTCAAGAGCAAGTAGCCAAGAGATTCCTAATACAAAGAATTGAGCCTCAAAGCCTCAGTAAGCTTCTAGAAAGAAGATGAGAAACCTCTAGTTTAAGTTGAACCCCACCCCCACACCACACCAACCTCTGAGATAAGAAACGTTTCAAGTAAGACAGAAAAAATCAAAAGTCAAAAAGGTGATGAAATTCCTTCTGATAGTCCCTTGAGGTTTATGTTAAAATATTAGAAAAATAATATGCAGCACTTTTAGGTTCTGGGGGGTGAATTTTACAAACACATCACTAAGAATTTTCTTTAGGCAAAGCCTTGTAATGGTTCTCTGCACCAGTAAACTCACACCATCAATCCTTTTGATGCATACAACAAAGGCCAAGAAGTGTTTATCTGGCAATTCCAAGGAGTAAGGTTTCACTACTAGTCATGTGAGAAGTACCCTGTCAGTTTCTGCTGCCAGGAATCATGTAGGACTGATTCCAGTCATTTAAACCTGAGCTGTTTTCCTTTCCTCTGCTCCTTCTTTGCCCAAAGTGCCTGTTTTGCCTGGGTGACTTTGAGGGTTGATAAGCCTTCTTCTTTTTCAGGAGATTTTCAGGAACCAAAGAGATTTTTATTTGCTCTTGCTCTGCCATCTTTCTAGTGTTGTAGCCACTGATCCAGACTGAATTTCTTAGCAGCCCAGCTAAACTGAATTGGGGAAGTATTATTCAAAATCAAAATTGAGGTTGATTTATATTAAAATATATCTTATACATTTGCATTTTTGGATTGATTTAAAATCTAAAATAATAATAACTTTTTATTTTGTTTCTGAGACAGAATCTTGCTCTGTCACCCAGGCTGGAGTGCAGTGGTGCCATCTTAGCTCACTGCAGTCATTACCTCCCAGGTTCAAGCAATTCTCTTGCCTCAGTCTCCTGAGTAACTGGAATTACAGGCACCCACCATTAGGTCCAGCTAATTTTGTATTTTTAGTAGAGACAGAGTTTCACCATGTTGGCCAGGCTGGTCTCAAACTCCTGACCTCAAGCAATCCTCCCACCTTGGCCTCCCAAAGTGCTAGGATTGCAGACATGAGCCACTGCACCAGCTGACAATAACATATATTTTGAATACTTACTTTATGCTATTCACAACATTTAGCATAGATTATCTCCATGTGTTCAGTGTTTCACATAGATTTTCATTTAATCCTCATAATAATACACTGATATATATTCTAAAATGATTACTAATGGTACTATTATCATCTCCAGTTTTTAGATTACAAACAAACAAGGTTTGGTGAGATTAATTCATTAGCACAATTTCACAAAAGCTATTAAGTTTTTGTGGGACTTGACTCAGTTAATCATGGTTATGTACTGATGCGGACACATCTTAGATATTGAGAAACTAAGATTGGGGATGAGGGGAGAGAAAGTGAGAGAGAACACCACAATTTTGATCCAATTGTAAAAAAGCAACTGCTTACCATGTATTTTTGATTATTCTGAAGAATCAGAATAATTTTTGATTCCGATCAAAATTTGTGACCTTTTGTCACACCTTTCTGACTTGAGAACAAGTCTAGCTTTCTTTCATTTTTTAACTTGCTTCAATGAGCTAGAAGTTTATTTTTCGTTTACATAAAAGTACAAATAGATAGTAGATAGACATGGATCTTTGTGTTGTCTGGAAGTCAGGATCCTTCTCTCTTACTGCTTGCATGGGTGACCTCTTTGTGATTGAGGGAAGAGTGAGAAAAGGAGGAGGCTCAGCACCAAACCCTGAATAATTCCAGCTTTAATCCAATGTAACAGCAGAAAATTTATATCAGGAAAAAAATAAATATACACTTTTATTTTTTTTAATAAACACAGGGTTTTTCTCGGTATATTGCCAAGGCTGATCTCAAACTCTTGGCCTCAAGCAATCTTCATGCCTCGTTGAGTAGCTTGGGACTACAGAAATGTGCCACTGTGACTAGCCCCACATAGATTTATAAGGCCTAGCTTTCTTATAAGCTTTTGCTCTAGGGAGAATCTTGTGCCAGTCTAAATATCCCAGCAGTTTTTCATCTCACCTTGGCCCAAACCTAGACCATTCAATTTTATATAGATAGAAATGACCTGGAAGATCGGGGCATTTTTTCTTTAGTTTTTCTCCTCTTCATGATTCCATGCCACAAATTCATTTTTTTTTTTTTTTTTGAGACAAAGTCTTGCTCTGTTGCCCAGGATGGCATTCAATGCTGTAATCTTGGCTCACTGCAACCTCTGCCTCTAGGTTCAAGTGATTATCCTGACTCAGCCTCCAGAGTAGCTGGGATTACAGGTGTGCAGCACCACGCCAGGCTAATTTTTGTATTTTTAGTAGAGACGGGGTTTCACCATGTTGGTCAGGCTGGTCTTGAACTCCTGACCTTGTGATCTGCCAATCTCAGCCTCCTAAAGTGCTGGGATTACAGGTGTGAGCCACCACGCCCAGCCTACACAAATTCCATTTTTATGCCTAGAAAACATGTCCAAACCAGCTCAGGATCACTCACCATCCAGCTTTTTCAGTTTGGGCACTCTCTTGGTTGCTTCTTCAATCCAGTTGTTCTCAGCAGAATGTTTCTCTTCCAAGGGATTGCCTACAAACACCAGGTCTTCCAGGCATGGCAGTTCTGCCAGCTTCACAAACTCAGCTACAAGTGCAAACAATATTTTCCATATTAAAACAGCAAGTATTACTGTTACAATTTTGGGGATTAAATTCCAATATCATTAACCTTCAGTTTGTGACTATTCATAACAATTAGTTGTTTAAGATTTTGAAAGAATCTAGGGAAGTTATACCATATAAAGCCATTCTCAGAAGACATTACAGGATGGGAGGGAAAAAGAAGACATATCTCTCTACTTTAAATGCTAGCCTAAGGATGAGAGAAGATGAGATAAGGTTCAGAGTCAAAAAGAACAAATTGCTCTCCAGTGACAGGTCTTTATGCTGTGCTGCTGCAGTGTGGGTTAAGCTAACCTGCCTTTGTCTGTACCCATTCCCTCATCCTTGAATTCTTAAAACAACTCATTCAAATCTCTATTGCCAAACTTATCACACAGTTTTGTTTTTTTGTTTTTGTTTTGAGACAGAGTCTCACTCTGTCGCCCAGCTTGGAGTGCAATGGCACAATATCTACTCACTGCAACCTCCATCTCCTGGGTTAAAGCAACTCTCATGCCTCAGCCTCCCAAGTAGCTGGGACTACAGCCGTGCACCACCATGCCTGGCTAATTGTATTTTTAGTAGAGACAGGGTTTTGCTATGTTGGCCAGACTAGTCTCGAACTCCTGACCTCAGGTGATCTGCCTGCCTCAGCCTTCCTAAATACTGGGATTATGGGCATGAGCCATTGCATCTGGCCTCTTATCACACAGTTTTATAATTATTAGCTTACAAATTAATTTTCCCCACTAAGCTGTGAACTCCTTGAGGGCAGGGATAATGTCCTATTCAACCATGTATCCAAAGAGACTGGTATAGTTCATCGCATATAAGTGAATGAATTATGTACTTTCTGTGCTTAGAAATCAATGTTCTCATTTTGCATCTTTTTCCTTGCAGACTACTTTCTACAAACAGGAGGTAGAAGGTTAGCAAAGGGCCACTCTCAGCTTACCCCAGTCTTTTACCAAGTTATTAGACATGTAGAGAATCTTCAATTTCTTCATTACGTGGATCCCTTTCAACTTCTCAATAAAATTGTAGGAGATCCACAGTTCTTCTAATGTGTCCCCTACTGCCTCCTGAAAAAGAACAAAATTTGATTTACATACTTATGTTTAACCTTTTCTTTCTGTCTCCTTCTTTATAAAGATACAGATAATGGCTTTAAAGCAAACTAAGACTCTGCCTGTCTACTTGTAGAAGATCTAATAGTTGTGTGGGAGGTTATTTTTTCTCATTAAGTGAGCCAAGTAGAACATTCTCTTCCCTCCTTCACTAATCTGAACTCTTCCTTCTCTGATTGTGCCACTAAAAAAAAAAAAAAATCCAAAACATAATACTTTATTAAGAATAGCCACTGAAATAACCAAGAAGGGAAATAATAGCACTATCTTAATGGTATAGTTTTCAAATTACATTCCTATAAAGTATATTCATCCTTACAGTATCTGCTTTAAAGCAGATAAGGCAGGTTATTTGATTTCTATTATAGAGGGATTAAGAGCTTTTTCTAAGAACACACTGCTATTAAATAATAGAGCTAGGTCTAAAATTCAGGGTCTTCCCCAACATTTATTATGATAATTTTCAAACATAAAAAAGTTTCTTTTGTTTTGTTTTAGTTTTGTTTGAGAGAGGGCCTTGTTCCATCACCCAGACTAGGGTGCAGTGGCACACTCAACAGCTAACTGCAGCCTCAACCTCCCCTGGGCTCAAGCAATCCTCTCACCTCAGCCTCCCTAGTAGCTGGGACTACAGGTGCACACTACCACATCTGACTAATTTTTGTCTTTTTGGTAGAGATGGCATTTTGTAGAGATGTTGCCCAGGCTGGTCTTGAACTCCTGGACTCAAGGGATCTGCCTGCCTCGGCCTCCCAAAGTGCTGGGATTATAGGCATGAGCCACTGTGCCTATCCAACAATACAATTTCCTATATGTATTTGTAAGTAGATAATAAAGACAAGATTTTAGTGAAGCAGTCTAGTGAATATCAATGAGGAAAACCTGGCAAAGTTTGATGAATCAATTCAGTGAAATCTATCGTTCAATAAACTGACTCTTTCAAGAATTAGACAATAACTGAACAGTCATTTAGCAAACTGGTCAGCCTCTGCATGTAAACAAATCATGTATCCCCCTAGTTTCTTATTCTGTAAAATGAAGAGATTGGCACCATGAGATACCATCTCATACCCATTAGGATGGCTACTATCAAAATCACAGAAAATAGTAAGTATTAGTGACGTTGTGGAGAAATTGGAACCTTGTACAAAGTTGGCAGGGAAGTAAAATGGTACAGCTGCTATAGAAAACAGTTTGGCAGTTCCTTAAAAAAATTAAAACAGAATTATCATATGGTGATTGATATCACTCAACAGGGGATCCAGCCATTCCACTTCTGGGCATATAATCAGAAGAAATGAAAGTGGAGTCTCGAGATATTGGTACACCCACATTCACAGTAGCAAATTCACAATAGCACAGTAGGTTAACTATAATTAACAATAATGCATACAGTCATGCAATGCATACCATTTCAATCAATGATTAACTCCATATACAATGGTGGTCCCATAAGATTATAATAGGGCTGAAAGATTTCTATTGCCTAGTGATATCCCAGCAGTTATAATGCCATAGCACAAGGCATTATTCATGTTTGTGGTGATACTAGTATAAAAATGTATGCATAACACATACATTTATGTATAATAATAATAAATGATAATATTATTGGTTTATATATTTACTATACTTTTTATGGTTATTTTAGAGTATACCCCTTCTACTTATATATATAAAAAAAGCTAACTGTAAAACAGCCTCAGGCAGGCCCTTCAGGAGGTATTCTAGAAAGAAAGCACTGAGGTGATAGGAAATGACGGCTCCATGTGTGTTATCACCCCTGAAGACTTTCCAGTGGGACAAAATGTGGAGTGGAAGACAGTGATGTTGACTCTGGGTAGGCTTAGGCTAATGTATGCATTTGTGTCTCCATTTTTAACAAAAATGTGTAAAAAGTAAAAAAGATTTAAAAATTTAAAAATAGGAAAAAGCGTACAGAAAGCTTATATAATAAGGATACAAAGAAAGAAAATATTTTCATACAGCTATACAATGTTTTTGTGTTTCCAGCTGAGTATTACTACAAAAAGTCAAAAAGTTAAAAAAAATTGAAAAGTTTATAAAGTTAAAAAAGTTGACCAGTTGCAGTGGCTCACACCTGTAATCTCAACACTTTGAGAGGCCAAGGCAGGCAGATCCCTTGAGGCCAGGAGTTTGAGACCAGCCTAGCCAACACAGAGAAACCCCATCTGTACTAAAAATATTAAAAAAAAAAAAAAAAAATTAGCCAGGCATAGTGGCGAGCACCTGTGATCTCAGCTACTTGGAAGGCTGAGGCAGGAGAATAGCTTGAACCCAGGAGGCAGAGGTTGCAGTGAGCTGAGATCAAGCCACTGCACTCCAGCCTGGGTGACAGAGTGAGACTGTCTCAAAAAAAAAAAAAAAAAACAGTTACAGTAAGCTAAGGTTAATTTATTATTGAAGAAAGAAAAACATATTATTTTAATTAATTTATTCATTTATTTAGAGACAGAGTCTTGCTCTGTTGTCCAGACTGGAGTGCAGTGGTGTGATCACAGCTCACTGCAAACTGGAACTTCTGGGCTCAAGCAATCCTCAGTTTCCTGATACCCAGGGACTAGTGTGTATCACCACACCCAACTAATATATATATTTTTTGTAGAGATGGGGTCTCACTATGTTGCCCATGCTTGACTCCAACTACTGACCTCAAGTGATCCCACCACCTCGGCCTCCTCAAGTGCTGGCATTACAGATGTAAGCCACTGTGCCCAGCCAAAAACTTGCTTATAAATTAAGTGTAGCCTGTGTACAGTGTTTTATAAAATCTACAGTTGTGTACAGTAATGCCCTAGGCCTTCACATTCACTCACCACTCACTCACTGACTCATCCAGAGCAACTTGCAGTCCTGCAAGTTCCATGTATGATAACTGCTCTACACACCTGTACCATTTCTTATATTTCACACTGTATTTTTACTGTACTTTTTCTATGTTTAGCTATACAAATACTTACCATTGTGTTCCAATTGCCTGCAGCACTCAGTACAGTAATATGCTGAACAGGTTTGTGGCCTAGGAGCAATAGGCTATACCATATAGCCTAGAGGTGTAGTAGGCTATACCATCTAGGTTTGTCTAAGCATACTCTATGATGTTCACACAACAACAAAATTGCCTAATAATGCATTTCTCAGAATATATCCCAGTCATTATGGGATGCATGACTGTATTTCAAAATAGCTAGAAAAGAAGATTTTGAATGTTCTTACTACAAAGAAATAATAAATTATTGAGTGATTGATGTGCTAATTACCTTGGTTTGATCATTACAGAATATATATATATATATATATATCAAAACATCACACTGTCCCCTATGAATAGGTACAATATGGAACCTGCAATCAGCTGCTAAGGTCTGACTAACGTACAATGTGTTAATTTAAGAATTAATCAGAAATAAATCTATACAAGGCCTTATAGGAATTAAAACTATTGAATTCTACTGAAGGACATAAAAAATATAAATACATCTTCTTGTAAGATTTATTATTATAAAGATATAACTTCTTTCCAAATCAACTCACAAATTTAATATTTAGGAGTTTTTCATACATGGAAAAGATGGGAGAGCAACACAACTTGTACAAAGTTTGCAACAATCTAAGTGTCTATCAGCAGTGGAGTAGCTAAATATATTAATACTATGCACTGAGGAAAACAACAAGGTAGAACTTACTTGTGTGTGCTGAAATGGAATAATTTACCAGATGTATTAAGATAACTTGATAAAATGATTCTCAAGTTTCTCTGAAGACTATGCTCATAAATATTTTGAAAAAAGAGAGAGGACTTGTTTTAACAGATAGAAACGCATTCTAAAGTTAAAGAAAATTAAAGCAGCATGATATTGAAGCTGAAATTTATAGAAAGAACAACAAACAAAATGAAAGTGACCATCATCCAGGAACCTACCCATGCATATCCAGGAGTTTAGCATTTCCAAACAGCAAGAAAAGGAGACTTTTCCATTAATGGCTAACCAATTAAAGAAGAAGAAGAAAAAAGACATGATACCTGCCTCGTGACACATGTAAAAATAAACTCCACATGGTTTAAAAGTATAGACTTAAAATTTTTAATTAAAAAAGAAAAGATAAGGCCGGGCGCGGTGGCTCACGCCTGTAATCCCAGCACTTTGGGAGGCCGAGGCTGGCGGATTACTAGGTCAAAAGATCGAGAACATCCTGGTCAACGAGGTGAAACCCCGTCTCTACTAAAAATACAAAAAATTAGCTGGGCATGGTGGCGCGTGCCTGTAATCCCAGCTACTCCGGAGGCTGAGGCAGGAGAATTGCCTGAACTCGGGAGGCGGAGGTTGTGGTGAGCCGAGATCGCGCCATTGCATTCCAGCCTGGGTAACAAGAGCGAAACTCCGTCTCCAAAAAAAAAAGAAAGAAAAGATAATATTATTTTTTACAATCTAGTAGTTAGGATCGTCTATGTAAAATACAAAACACTGAAACCACAAAGATTTGACTAACAAAAATTTTAAAATACCATTTGGCAACCATGAATAAGGTAAAAAGACAAGGGACAAACGAAGAAAATATATCAGTAATTTTGAAAACTGCATTAAATTTCAATATGGAACCAGCAATCAGATTGCCAAGGTCTGACTAATGTGACTTAAGTCCTCTGCTTCTTCCTCTTCTCTGCCCCGCCCACTTTCCTTCTGCCCTCTCCTCTCCTTCATTAGCTTCTCTTTTGTTTGTTTCTCCAATTATCTGTAGTTAACACTTAGGCTGTTTCTACCTTTTGGCTATTATAAATAATGCTGCTACAAACATGAGTGTATTTTTTTGTTTGTATTTTTTAAGGGAAAAATAATCAGTATTTTGACAGAAATAGTATTAATAATATAGACAAGATTTTTAGAAATCAATCAGTACAAACAAGTATAAAAAGAAAAGTCTTTCTCACTTTGTACCCCTAGCTCCCTTTCCCAGAAGTAACAGCCATCACCAGAAATATTCTATGCATATATGTACATATAAATATTCACTTTGCTTTTTCTATACCTAATATATCTTGCAAATTATTCCATCTCAACACACAGACAGAAGTTCCACCTCATTGTTTTTCCTCAATGCATAGTATTTATTAATGTATTTAGCTAGCCCACTGCTGACAGACACTTAAGATTGTTGCAGTCTTTTGTACAAGCTATGTTACAGTGAAATACTTGCTCCACCATTTTTGTCCATGTATGAAAAACTCCTAAATATAGAATAGTTGGGACAAAGTAAATATATATTGAATATTGTGATAGTTATTGACAAACTGCTGTCTCAGCAACAGTGTTTAAGAATGCCTGTTCACAACTGTTACACCAGGCACACTGCCTATGGGGTAGCACTGCTAAAAAAAAAAAAAAAAGAACACCTGCTCACTATACTTGAATACTTTACATAACTGAGCCTCGTTTCCTTACCTTAAAATGAGGATAACATTATCTACTTGTGAGCTGGAAATGAGATAATGCATGTAAAGAGCCTGCTGTGTAGTCAATAAAGATAACTACAACAATAATATAATAACATTTTCAATAATGGATATTAGGAATATTGAAGAGTACATATCATTCAGTAAGAAAAAGATAAATCTAGTAGAAAAATAGCTTAAAAATGCGTTTGGTCAATTTCCAAAAGATGAAGCCTAAATGATTAGTACATAAAAAGACATTAGGCCAGGCGCAATGGCTCATGCCTTTAGTCCTAAGCACTTTGGGAGGCCAACATAAGCAGATTGCTTGAGCTCAGGAGTTCAAGACCAGCCTGGGCAACATGGTGAAACCATTTTCTCTACCAAAAAAAAAAAAAAAAAAAGCCAGTTGTGGTGGTACATGCCTCTAGTTCCAGGTACTTGGGAGGCTGAGGCAGGAGGATCATTTAAGCCCAGGAGGTCAAGGAGGTTGCAGTGAGCTGAGATCATGCTACTGCACTCCAGCCTGGGTGACAAAGTCAGACTGCTGTCTCACAAAAAATATAAATATAAATATATATATTAATTATATTACATTATAAAATTTAATATACAATTATATTAAATATTACATAAAAATACAAAGAAAAGATGTTCAAAGTCACAACTGACTAGACAATGGAAATTAAAATAACACAGTACCTGCCACGAATAGTGGCCCATAGTCCCAGCTACTCAGGAGACTTGAGGCAGGAGGGTCACTTAAGCCCAGGAGTTTGAGTCCTGCCTGGGCAACATAGAGAGACCCTGTCTCAAAAAAAAAAAAAAAGTCAACAATAGCACCAGACTCCATTTTGCCTATTGTATTGGCAAATGTTAAAAATATGAATACTACTCAATGATGTTGAGGGTGGAGGGGATAATCCTCATCCATGCACCAGTGATGGAAATAGAAACTAGCATTATCATTGTGGGAACAATTTGAGGTATCTATCAAAAATTTAAATGCACAAAAATATCCTCAGCTTTTTGACTTTTAAAAATCTATCCCATCACATGTAAACACAAAACTAACTTCTGAGGGACAAAGGTGTTCACTGCAGCATGATTTGTAATAGCAAGAAAAGAAAAAGGAAGAAATTGAGAGAGCGAGAGAGAAAGAGCACTCACACTCCTCACCCAGAAAAAAAAACCTAGAAATAAACTAAATGCCAGAAGTATAGGAATAGTTAAATACATTATTGTATACTGATACTGTGGAAAACTATACAGCTATTTTTTAAAGTATTAAATCTGCATGTATTGACATTGAAGGATATTATTGATATATTATTGAATGAAAAAACTAAATTATAGGAAAAAATGCCTTGTACACTATCAAACAATATGGCTCACATACACACACATGCACACACACACATACACACATTTATTTGTATATGCACAGAAAAGATTTTAAAGTCTAGAAACCAATAAAATTTTTGTTACTTCATGGAGCTGGCAGGGAGAAGAAGGTAGAAAGACAAAAGATTTTCATAGCATATTTCATATGTTTATAAATTGCTTGATTTGCTTTTGCAATGAATATGTAACTTTTAGAATTAAAAAAAAAAATTTTGTGTCTGTTTTTGGTTTTCTTTTTTGAGACAGAGTCTTGCTCTGTCACCCAGGCTGGAGTACAGTGGACATGATCACGACTTACTGCAACCTCGACCTCCCAGGTTCAAGCAATTCTCGTGCATCAGCCTCCCTAGTAGCTGGGATTACAGGTATGTGCCACCACAACTGGCCTAGAATTAAAATTTTAACTTAAGTAATAGTTGTGTAATTGTAATAAAACATATTGAGTCACTAAACAAACACAGAGTGTCTACTATATGTATCAAGCAGTATTGTAGATGCTCATTAACAAATCTGAAATGGGCAGGCCCTCACAATGGCTCATGCCTGTAATCCCAGCACTTTGGGAGGATGAGGCAGGAGTATCACTTGAGGCCAGGAGTTCAAGACCAGCCTGGGCAACATAGTGAGAATTTATCTCTACAAAAAATTTTTTTAAAAATTAGCTGGGCAAGGTGGTGCACACCTGTAATCTCATCTATTCATCTATAGTCCCAGATTCTTGGGAAGCTGAGGAGCAAGGATGGCTGGAGCCCAGGAGTTCAAGATCACAGTAAGCTATAATTGTGCCACTGCACTCCAGCCTGGGTGACATAGTGAGACCCTGTCTCTAAGCAAACAAAAATCAAAACTGACATGGTCATTAGGATGTGTGTGTATGTGTGTGTGTGTGTGTGTGTGTGTGAGAGAGAGAGAGAGAGAGAAAGAACAAACAAGAATTTCAGGTAATAGTGAGTAACATGAAAAAATAAAATTACAACTGGTAAGAGTTTTACACAGCCAGGTGTGGTGGCTCAGGCTTGTAATCCTAGCACTTTGGAAGGTCAGGCAGGTGGACTGCTTGAGCTCAGGAGTTCAAGACCAGCCGGGGAAACATGGCAAGACCCCTACCAAAAATACAAAACAATTAGCCAAGTGTGATAGCATGTGTCTTTAGTCACAGCTATTGGAGAGGCTGAGGTGGGAGGATTGCTTGAGCCATGAGGCAGAGGTTGCAGTGAGCCAAGACAGCGCTATGACATTCCAGGCTGGGTGACACAGTGAGACCCTGGATCAAAAAAATAAAGAGTTACTCCACCAGACATGGTGGCTCATGCCTGTAATTCCAGCACTTTGGGAGGCTAAGGCAGGAGCATTGCTTAAGCCCAGAAGTTTGAGATCAGCCTGGGCAACATAGTGGGACCTCGTCTCTACAAAAAATTAAAATATTAGCTGGGTGTGATGGTGCACACCTGTGGCCCCAGCTACTCAGGAGGCTGAGGTGGGAGGATGGCCTGAGCCCAGGAGGTCAAGGTTGCAATGAGTTGTGATTGTACCATGCATTCTAGCCTGGGTGACAGAGTGAGACCTTGTCTAAAACAAAAACAAAAACAAAAAGCATTACTGCTTAGAGAGCCACTTTAGATATAGGGTGATTGGGTCACCTTTAAGGATGTGACATCTGAGCTGAGATGTGAAGGTTAAGAAGGAGCCCACATAGTGGAAATCCACGGTAATAGAGTTTTAAGACAGAGGGAGCAGCAAGTAAAAAAATCCTCAGGTGGGAATGAACTGTGCATGGTAAAGGAACAGAAAGAAGGCCAGTCACTAGAGATTATCAACTAGGAGAAGAGAAACATGAAATGAGATCAGAAAGAAAGGCAAAGGCCAGATCATATATACAAATGGGCTTATAATGTACCTTAATAATTTTCTTGAGTAGTTTTAAAGAAACCCTTTTTCTTCAACTTAACACTCCATGTTTCACACACTACAGTAATCATCTGCAATTTACTAAGACCACTATTTAAAACATACTATGAGGCAGGATTGTCTAGATGAATAAGTCATCTAGTATGTGAACCTATTTGAAGCCCAGTATCTGCATCCCTATGCAGCTTTCATTTTCTTTTATGCAGTGCTATGGCACAATCATAGTTCACTGTAAACTCAAACTCCTGGGCTCAAGCAATCCTTCCGCCTCAGCCCCTCAAGTAGCTGGGACAACCATGCCTAGCTAATTTCTTTTTAAATTTTCAATAGAGACAAGGTCTTGCTACGTTGCCCAGGTAAACTCCTGGCCTCATGTGATCCTCCCACTTTGGCCTTCTAAGTGGTGGGATTACTGGCATAAACCACTGTGCCTAGCCATAGCTTTATTTTTATTTAGGCTGCACATAAGTAATAAAGCTTTTGGACACACACCCCACATTATATCCTGGAAAGAAAACTAACTATTGAGTATCATTGATAGGAGTGTTTAGAAAGTGAAATATCTAAAACAAGTGATGGTTTAGCCAGATAGCATCTTAATACAAGCCTTTAATCCTATATTTACAATTTGTTTGTGGTCTCTGGGTATTTATTTTATTTTATGGCAGAAATTACATACTATAGCATTACTTGAGAATTTGGGATTCTATAAAGGATTCCATAAATACCTGGGAGAACATCAAGTACATATTAATACTAAACATTCTGCACCGGGTGCGGTGGCTCACGCCTGTAATCCCAGCACTTTGGGAGGCCTAGGCAGGTGGATCACAAGGTCAAGAGATCGAGACCATCCTGGTCAACATGGTGAAACCCCATCTCTACTAAAATACAAAAAACTGGCTGGGCATGGTGGTGCGTGCCTGTAATCCCAACTACTCAGGAGGCTGAGGCAGGAGAATTGCCTGAACCCAGGAGGCGGAGGTTGCGGTGAGCTGAGATCGCGCCATTGCACTCCAGCCTGGGTAACAAGAGCGAAACTCCGTCTCCAAAACAAACAAACAAACAAACAAAAAAAACATTCTGGAGTACATTTATCTGCAAACTATTCCTTTATAGGTAACTCAAAGTTAAATTTAGCCTGAAATATAATAAATTCTGAATTTCTGTATTAAAATTTATTGGGAAGGGAAAAGGAGTCAGGGCCATACAAAATTTCAGTAAGTTTATGAATTATTTAACAATAAATATATTAAAAATTATGCAGAAAAATTCACTTCATCTTTCCTGAAATTGACTAGTTTTATGTAATTGTTCCATCTCACCTTCTATGGAAGGAAATTCAAATAGCCAATAAATATAAAAATAAGACATGTCAAAAAAATTTTAAATGCCCAAGGCTGGTATGGGAAATTGGGAAACCTCACACATTATAGGTTGTTAAAAACTTTTTGAAGGGCAACTTGAGACTATGTCACAAAAGCCTTAAAAGAAACTCATACCTTTTGACCTAGTAATTCCATTTCAAGGAATTTATCCAGGAAATTATTCATGGATGTGTGCAAATTAAATAAATAAATAAAATAATGATAAATAACAACCTACCAGTCCATTTAAGTTCTTTATGTTGTTTCTTCCTAATGATAATATCCTCAAGTTTTCTGTGGTGAAAAGAAAACATTTTTTTTACTTACTAGAATCATATTATACAATTGTACATCTAGTATAATAAAGCTTTAATAAGTTTTATATAATAGATATCCTTATACAATGAGTAAGAAAGGTTGTGTTAACAAAAATGGGTAATCAAGTCGAAAATAACATTGACCTATCATCTAACGTAAACACTACAGGTATAATTTCATAACATGTCACTATTAAATTAAAAAATGATTATCTGGAACACATGGTCTTAAATTGCTGGCTAATAAAAATATTACAGTATAAAATAGCAGTAGAGAATATTTTAAGTTTGGGAACATACATATTTCAAATCTCTTATGAGAACTCACAGTAGAAAATAAGAACATGTATTTATGTATTGTCCACCTCACTCCATGAAGAATTAGAAGTGAAATAAAATAAATTTGGTATTTAAAAAAATCATTTGCTTTTAATCTTTTAAATAATTAGACTGTGATTTGGTTAAAAAATAAAATACCTATCTGTATTTTTTAAAGGTTATTTCTATTTCTATTATCTATAGGCTATTTCTGGAGTAAGATACAAGGCGTGAGGGGTACTGGTATAGAAGATTGAAAGATTAATAAGATGATGCTTTTTCTCAAATAATTCACTATCTTAAGAGCAGAACATCTTCCCAACTAACTATAATAATGGTTAATATTTATTGAGCATTTTATATGCACCAGGCACAATTCTGTATACTCTATATATACTAACTCAATCTTCACAATAATTATATGAGATAGGTAATTATTATTATAATCCAAGGTAGACTGTTATGAATATTCCCAAAAGAGTAATTAATTTTGATGATGAAGTTGAGGGAAATCTTTAAGGAGGGAGTGACATTCAAATGTGGCATTCATAACCTTTTTTTCTTGAGACAAGGTCTTGCTCTGTTGCACAGGCTGCAGTGCAGTGGCACCATTATAGCTCACTGCAGACTCAGTCTCGTGGGCTCAAGCAATCCTCTTCCCAAGTAGCTGGGACTACAGGCACACATCACCATGCCCAGATAATTTTTAAAATTTTTAGTAGAGACAGGGGTCTCACTATGTTGCCCAGGCTGGTCCTGAATTCCTGAGTTTAAGTGATCCACCTGACTCAGCCTCCCAAAGTGCTGGGATTATAGGTGTGAGCCACGGTGCCTGGCTGCATTCTTAAATCTTAATTTATTACAGGATTTTCCTGTTACAGGAAGAAGCTGTTCTCAGTGAAAAGTATTGCATTAATAAATGTTACAAAGTCATTTTTAAAATAGTATATTTGGGTGTGAATTGGATAGTACAAGTTTTTAGATAACTTTGAATGCAACATTAAGGCATTTGGTCTTTTCTAGGCAAAGAGGTACCATTAAAAGATCTCTGATATAATGATATTCAAATAATATTTTTAGAAAGAAAATTCTGTTATCAGTGATGAAGGCCACCTGAAGGGCAGAAAGACAGGAGAAAGGAGATCAGTTAGGAGGCTACTGAGGGATCTGTTAGGTAAACGGTTAGGGCTGGTCCTTGGAAAAGCAGCCCGTCTGAAAAATCACAGCTACAGGCAAAAATAGAGCACCCTGGGGAAAACTCAGGCTGCACCTGCATGGATAAGTATGTAGGGTCCAGCACAGATTGTTCTTTGTGTAATTGGCGGGCTCCCAGGAAAAACTTTCTTTCCCTTTTCAGACATGTACATAGTAGGCTCCCTGGGAACTTGTACAGGGAGGAGGGGGACTTAACTAAAATAAACCCACAATTATACAAACAAGAGAAGCAGTGCTTTATGCTTGCCTAGAGACACACCAACAACTACATAGATAAAGGGGAGTTGTGCAGACAGCTTTTCAGATAAGAGGAGTTACTCAAATAGCTACAGCAATGAGAGGAGTTTCTTATAAAAGCTTTTGAATTCAATTGTAAAAAAAAACAACTCAGGCTTCCCTCTCTGCTACAGAGAGCTTTCTTTTTTCATTCATTAAACTTTCACTGCAACCTCACCCTTTGCATTCACATTCCTTAATTTTCTCAGTCATGAGACAATGAACCTCAGGTAACACCTTAGATAATGAGACCAGTGGCCCTGACCTGTTTTACTATCACAAAAGTTGTACGACAGTGTTTTTTAAACTATGGGTCATGAGCCTAAATTAATAGGTTGTGAAATCAATTTAGTGTGTTGTGATCAGCATTTTAAAAAAATAAGCAGAAATAAAAATTTAAAAATACATACTGGAACTGGTCAGGCATGGTGGCTCACACCTGTAATCCCAGCACTTTGGGAGGCTGAGGTGGGCAGATCACTTGAGGTCAGAAGTTCAAGACCAGCCTGGTCAACATGGAGAAACCCTGTCTCCACTAAAAACACAAAAATTAGCCAGGCATGGCAGTGGACACCTGTAATCCCAGCTACTCGGGAGGCTGAGGCTGCAGAATTACTTGAACCCAGGAGGTGGAAGTTGCAATGAGCTGAGATTGTACCACTGAATATCAGCCTGGGCAACATAATGGAAAAAAAAAATACTGGAACCTTGCCTTTATATAAGGGTAAATATTGTCTTACAAACTTTATTTAAGTTTGTATGTGTATGTACATATTTGATATGCATATTCATATGGATGTATAATAAATTCAGATGTATTTCTTACTATGGAAAGTGGTCAAATATATGAAGAACAATGACCTAAGGGGAAGATGATGAGGGTCTAAATTAAAGTTGTAACTCCTTGAAATGGAAAAGCAACACTTTCTTTGAGAGCTCCTTCAAAGAGTAGAGTTAACAGGATTTAGTGATGAACTTGCATGTAGGGCTTGAAGAGAGACCATAGTAGTAGGCTAAACTAGTATGGTCTAAACATAGTAGGCTAAACTAGTAGGCTAAACATAGTAGTAGTGCTCCTCAAAAGACACCTACATTCTAATCCCTGGAACCTATAAATGTTACCTTATATGGCATAAAAAAGTACTTTGCAGATGTGATTAAGGATCTTGAGAGATGGGGAAATTATCCTCAAGATCAGGGTGTGCCCTAATGCAATCATATGTATCCTCATAAGAGGGAGGCAGACAGAGATTTGACATAGAAGGAGAAGCCAGTGTGACTACAGGCAGAGATTGGAGTGATGAGTCACAAGCCAAGGAATGCAGCAGCCACCAGAAGCTGAAAAAGGCTAGAAAAAGATTCTTCTCAAGCCTCCAGAGGGAGTATGGCTTGATTTTCACCAGACGAAACTGATTTCAGACTTCTGGTCTCCAGAACCATAAGAGAATAAATATCTATCGTTTTAAGCCATCAAGTTACAGCAGCCATAGGAAACTAATAAAGAGTCAGAGGCCTTGGCAACTGGGAGGGTGCAATGTCATTAACAAGAATGCTCCTTAGCACAGGAAAAAAAAAATAGGGATGACAAGGAATTAACATTTAAATATAACAAGTTTGAAATACAGACAAAACAAATCTGAACAAAGAAATATATAATTAAAAATCTGATATTCTATTTAAGATGTCTCAACTCTAACTCTATAAAAGCTTTTAAATGTCTTTAAAATGTTCAGAGCTCATGCTATCTCTAATTTTCTTAGGATAATCAAACTTAAGACATAGTTGGCCAGGCTCGGTGGCTCACGCCTATAATCCCAGCACTTTGGGAGGCCGAGGCGGGTGGATCATGAGGTCAAGAGATCGAGACCATCCTGGTCAACAAGGTGAAACACCGTCTCTACTAAAAATACAAGAATTAGCTGGGCATGGTGGCTTGTGCCTGTAGTCCCAGCTACTCGGGAGGCTGAGGCAGGAGAATTACTTGAACCCAGAAGGCAGTGGTTGCGGTGAGCTGAGATCACGCCATTGCACTCCAGCCTGGGTAACAAGTGCGAAATAGGGTCTCAAAAAAAAAAAAAAAAAGACATAGTTTATGTATTCTATTGTCTGACAAGTATGGCTAAAACAGGTGCCAGCTTCTGGAATTACATATTGTCTCTGGAATGTTTATTACAATAACTAGGAAATCCATGAACCAACTGTTACTGTGAATCACTTACTTAAGCCATTCAGGTTAGCAATTTTTTCAATGCAGTTTGTAGACAGTGAAAGCTTCCTTTAAAAGAACAAAGAAAAAATTTAAATTAATGTGAAAAACTTAAGTGGTAAATCAGAAATTATTCCTTAACAATAACGCCCATGAAAGATAGTATTTAAGTTATATTTTTCCCTACTCAATCATAGCATTTATTGGCCAGGCACAGTGGCTCACACCTGTAATCCCAGCACTTTAGGAGGCCAAGGCGGGCAGATCTCCTGAGGTCGGGAGTTTGAGACCAGCCTGACTAGCCAACATGGTGAAACCCTGTCTCTACTAAAAAAAAAAAAAAAAAAAAAAAATTAGCCAGGTGTGGACACCTGTAATCCCAGCTACTTGGGAGGCTGAGGCAGGAGAATCACTTGAACCTGGGTGGAGGAGTTTGCAGTGAGCCAAGATCACGCCACTGCACTCTAACCTGGGGGACAGAGTGAGACTCCGTTTAAAAAAAAAAAAAAAAACATAGCAGTTATTACTTCATTTTGAAATCGTTGTTTTTCTCTAATTATGTAAGTTAATAAACACTTATTGAAAATTTGAAAAAAATCCTCTTGAGGGCAATTTGGTATTAATGATTTTTTTTCTTCTTTAGATGGAGTCTCCCTCTGTCACCCAGGCTGGAGTGCAGTGGCACCATTTCAGCTCACTGCAACTTCCACTTCCCTGGTTCAAGCAATTCTCCTGCCTCAGCCACCCAAGTAGATGGGATTACAGGCACCTGCTATCATGCATGGCTAATTTTTGTATTTTTAGTGGAGACATGGTTTCATCATGTTGGCCAGACTGTTCTTGAACTCCTGACCTTAAGTGATCCACTTGCCTGGGCCTCCCAAAGTGCTGGGATTAGAGGTGTAAGCCACCACACCTTACCCTGGTATTATCAAATTTTTTAATGCATAACATTTCTTGACCCAGTTTTTCACTTCTAGAAATACATCTTACTGAAATATTAATATAAATGCCAAAAGATATATGTATTACTGGAATAGCAGAAAAATTGAAAAAAATCTCCGGGCAAGGTGGCTCATGCCTATAATCCTAGCACTTTGGGAGGCTGAGGCAGGGGATTGCCTAAGCTCAGGAGTAGAAACCCCGTCTCTACTAAAATAAAAAAATCAGCTGGGCATGGCGGCATGCGCTGTAATTCCAGCTACTCGGGAGGCTGAGGCAGGAGAATTGCTTGAACCTGGGAGGCGGAGGTTGCAGTGAGCCAAGATTGCACTACTGCAGTCCAGCCTAGGTGACACAGGGAGACTCTGTCTCAAAAAAAAAAAAAAGAAAAGAAAAAAAAAATCTACAAACACCTGTTAACTGAGGAATAGATAGTGAAATACTAAGCTGCCACTAAAACAAAGGAGATTGGGCTATAGATATTGACTTGGGAAGATTTCTATGATACATAGTTTAAAAACTATCTAGCAGAACGATTCTTTTTTTTTTTTTTTTGAGATAAAGTCTCACTCTATGGCCCAGGCTGGAGTGCAATGGCACGATCTCAGCTCACTGTGACCTCCACCTCCCGAGTTAAAGCAATTCTCATGACTTAACCACCCAAGTAGCAGAGATTACAGGTGTGCGCCACCATGCCATGCTAATTTTTGTATTTTTAGTAGAGACGGGGTTTTCCCATGTTGGCCAGGGTGGTCTCGAACTCTGACCTCAGGTGATTCGCCTGCCTCGGCCTCCCAAAGTGCTGAGATTATAGGCGTGAGCCACAGTGCCCAGCCTAGAACAATATATTTTATATGATCCTTTGTGTTAAAAATAAAAAAAACTACACAAAACTATGTATATGTATTTGTGGAGATAGATATTTTTTTCATGTGTTCGATCATTCCAAAATTTATATTGAAAAAAATTAATATGTAACCTTTTTTTTTTTTGAAACAGGGTCTTACTCTGTCACACAGGCTGGAGTACAGTGGCACAATCTCAGCTCACTGCAACATGTGCCTCCTATCTAGGTTCAAGTGATCCTCCTACCTCAGCCTCCAAGTATCTGGGACCACACATGTGCACCACCATGCCTGGCTAATTTTCTTGTATTTTTAGTAGAAACGGGGTTTCACCATGTTGGCCAAGCTGGTCTCAAACTCCTGACCTTGTGATCTGCCTGCCTCAGCCTCCCAAAGTGCTGGGATTACATGCCTGAGCCACTGCACCCAGCTGATACTGACTTTTAATAGTCTTCATATGTATCTTCCCAGACTTTTTCTATATGTTATTTTAATTATATAAAAACAAAATTTTTAAAGGGGACAGAATTACACATCCTCAGTCTTCTTTTCTTGATAAAACTTTAAATATCTTAGTAAGTTTCATGCAAAAAATAAAATAAAGCTAGGAGCAGTGGTGTGCACCTGTAGTCCCAGCTACTCAATAGCCTGAGGCATGAGAATTTCTTTTGCCCAGGAGTTGGAGTCCACCCTAGGCAAAAGAGCAAGATCCCGTCTCAAAAAAGAACAAAAACCTACCAAAACACAAACAAACAAAACCTACATATATACATAATAAAAGTGTGTGGTTTTTTTTTTTTTTTTTTAAGAGGACAGGGTCTCACTCTGTTGCCCAGGCTGGAGTGCAGTGGCACAATCATAGCTCACTGCAGCCTCAAAGTTCTGGGCTCAAAAGATCCACCTGCCTAAGACTTCCAAGTCACTAGGATTACAGGTATAAGCCACTATGCCCAGAAATAAAAGCTAATTTTGTTTAACACTTAATGTGTATCCAGTATTCTAAGCACTTTACTTGTATTAACTATTTTAATCATCACAATGATCTTTTGGGTAAGTATTTTTATTATCCACATTTTACCAATGAAACTGAGGCACAAAGACATTTTCTCAATATTACATAGTCACAAAGTGGCATGACTAAAATTAAAACCCAGGTAAGTTTGATTCCAGATCATGCATCTTACCCTTCATGATATGACTTGAAGGAATCATTCTATTATTATTATTATTATTTTTTTTCTATTTAAAACAGCAAAAGAGGTTGGGCACAGTGGCTCATCTCAGCACTTTGGGAGGCAGAGGCAGGTAGATCACCTGAGGTCAGGAGTTCGAGACCAGCCTGGTCAACATGGTGAAACCTCATCTCTACCAAAAATATAAAATTAGCCAGGCTTGGTTACACATGCCTGTAACCCCAGCTACTCAGAAAGCTGAAGCAGAAGAATTGCTTGAACCTCGGAGGCAGAGGTTGCTGTGAGCTGAGATCGCGCCATTGCACTCCAGCCTGGGCAATAAGAGTGAAACTCTGTCTCAAAAAAAAAAAAAAAAAAGTAATTACTATATCATGTAAAGACTGGTCAAATCTGTATATTTTCTAGTCATCTCCCACTCCTGAGAACTCCTAGTGAAAAATGGAGTGCCTTTAAATCTAGGAATATGGTTGGGAAATAATTCTTTAAATCTTGTTGAGGGAGCCAGCACAAAGAGATTATCAGCAAAATATGAACGGGTTGACTCCAGGTGATTTACAAGGCACTTTGGTATGAAGTACAAAACCTTCTCAAGTTTGTTTGCCTTTGAGATTGGTTTATGAAACACTGTGTTCTCATCACAAAGAACAAGCTGCATACAAAAGCTAAATGTTTGCTCTCCCCTTTGATCCCACAGATGAATATTAGTCTAATGGTGGGTTCACAAATATGTGTCCTAGAATTACCAAGTTACTTACTGTAAATTCAGATTCCTAGGTTTCATCAGTAAACATTCTGTTTCTATAAATTTGGGATGGGGCTGATCTCCTGCATAAAGTGCAGATAATCAAGGGATCACACTTAGACAAACACAGGGTGAAGAAATCAGAAAAAAAAAACCCAGTGATTCTATGGTATACTATAGCCCTGACAAGAGAAACCTGTAGCCTAAAAACATGGTTACAAGGCAACATGATATAATTGCCTCAAATTAGCCACAGAATCCTGCTAAATCACATCTTGAGAAAATAAATTAAAATAAATTACTATAGATCTGACAATTAAAGTCACAGGATATATTACAAAATAAGTAGGCCATGCGCAGTGGCTCATGCCTGTAGTCCCAGCACTTTGGGAGGCCAAGGTGGGTGGATCACTTGAGGTCAGGAGTTTGAGACCAGCCTGGCCAACATGGTGAAACCCCATCTCTACTAAAAATACAAAAAATTAGCTGGGTATGGTGGTGAGCGCCTGTAGTCCCAGCTACTTGGGAGGCTGAGGCAGGAGAATTGCTTGAACCTAGGGGGCAGAGGTTCTGATGAGCCGAGATCACGTCACTGCACTCCAGCCTGGGTGACAAAGAATGTCTCAAAAACAAAACAAACAAACAAAAAAGGATAATTTGATCCCAATTAGAATTTTTTTTTTTTTAAAGTTAAAAGGCTCTACAAAAACACTAGCACTGGTTCTCACAAGGTGTTGTGATTTGGGTTAATATTAATTCCTTTTCTTTGCGCTGTTTATATTTTCCAGATGTTTTACAATAAGTTTTTTATAATTTTAAAGGTTTTTTTTTTAAGGGGTATCACTTAGGCATGTAGTAAGTAAATATAGTTCTGACTTTGGTGGATAATTTTACAAGAGAAAGTAGTAGATTTCATAACAGAGTCATAGTTTATTGTGGTGCTCGCTTAGGCAGCACGTGTACTAAAACTGGAACGAAAGAAGATTAGCATGGCCCCTGCACAAGGCTAACATATACATTCATGAAGTATTCTGTATTTAAAAAAAATATGAGGCTGGGCGTGGTGGCTCACACCTGTAATCCCAGCACTTTGGGAGGCCAAAGTGGGTGGATGACAAGGTCAGAAGTTCAAGACCAGCCTGGCCAAGATGGTGAAACTCCATCTCTATTAAAAAAAAAAAAAAAAAAAAAAAAAAAAAATATATATATATATATATATATATATATATATATATATATATATATGCTTCTGCACAGCAGAGGAAACAATCAACAGAGTGAAGAAGAGAAAACCTGTTGAATGGGAGAAAATATTTGCTCTCTCTATATACGGTTTATTGTGTTGTTTAGCTTCTCTCAAAAGACTTGATTTATATTTTGAAACACGTTAAAACAACTGTACTAAAAATATGGTACCATTCAATATTTTTCTATTAATAGTCCCATAAACCAGTAATTTTTCATGTTTGGCCTTGCCAAAGGGAGAATTACAGTAAGCAAACAAAAAATAAATGAAGACCACAGAAAACAAACATATTTTCCTATTTTGTGTGTTTAAGAAAAGAAAGGGAAACCTAATAGCAATACTGGAAGGATGAAAAGAGAACTTACTCGCAATTAGCAAGCGTGGACAAGGATGCATCCATCTTCTCTATGGGGGGAATCTGGGCATAAAGTTTTATCTCTTTGGCTTCAGATGGCCTCTGGCCAGTTTTCTCTTCCTATGAGAAAAATACATTTGGAAGAAATAATCCATGATTGTAATGTGGAACCAAAAGAGGTCAGAATTTCCCAAGATTTTTCTCTGTTTATTTCAAAACAATTGTTAGAATTTAACAAACTGTTTAATAATTCTTTACCATTAACATATTGAAAACATTTACCTACTAACCCTGATAATCAGATTTATATGCGGCTGAATCAGATAACTGTTAGATCCCTACCAAATGGAAGTGAAAAGGAAATAAAAAAACTTCTATTTTTGTGGCATTTAAAATTTGAAAAGGATACAAACAAATGCAAAGACATCTCATATTCATGGATCAGAAGAATTAATATAATTAAAATGACCATACTGCCCAATGCAAGCTACAGATTCAGTATAATTCCTATCAAAATACCAATGTTATTTTCACAGAAATAGAAAAAAATCCTAAAATTTATATGGAACCAAAGAAGAACACAAATAGTTAAAACAATCCTGAGCAAAAAGAACAAAATTGGACGTTAACACACTACCTGATTTCAAAATATATTATAATGTGAACACAACCCAAACAGCACGGTATTGGTATAAAAGCAGATGCAAAGACCAATAGAATGGAATGGAGAATCCAGAAATAAGTCCCATTTATTTACAGTCAACTGATTTTTGACAAAGGCACCAAGGGCACACATTGGGAAAAGGATACCCTTTTCAATAAATGTTGCTGGAAAAATTGGATATCCAAATGCAGAAGAATGAAACTGGACCCCTATCTCTCACCATATGCAAAAAATCAACCATGATGAATTAAAGACTTAAAGACTCAAAACTATAAAGCCACTAGAAAAAAATATAGGAAAAACACTTCAGGACATTGGTCTAGGAAAAGATTTTATGGCTAAGACCTTAAAGCACAGTCAACAAAAACAAAAATAAACAATGGAACTAAAACTAAAAAGCTTCTGGCCAAGCATGGTGGGTCACACCTGTAGTCCCAGTACTTTGGGAGGCTGAGGCAGGTGGATCACTTGAGGTTAGGAGTTCAAGACCAACCTGGCCAACATGGCGAAACTCCATCTCTACTAAAAAATACCAAAAATGAGCCAGGCATGGTGGCACATGCCTGTAATCCCAGCTACTTGGGAGGCTGAGGCAGGAGAATTGCTTGAACCCAGGACATGGAAGTTGCAGTGAGCCGAAATCGTGCCATTGCACTCCAGCCTGGGCAACAGAGTAAGACTCCATCTCAAAAAACAAAAATAAAAATAAAAGGCTTCTACACAGCAGAGGAAACAATCAACAGAGTGAAGAGAAAATCTCTTGAATAGGAGAAAATATTTGCAAACTGTTCATCTGACAAGGGAACTCAACTCAATAGTAAAAAGACAAACAGGCACAGTGGCTCCTGCCTGTAATACCAGCAATTTGGGAAGCCAAGGGAGGAGGATTGCTTGAGCCTGAGTTGGAAACCAGCCTGGGCAACATAGCAAGACCTCATTTCTACAAATAATTTAAAAATCAGCCAGATGTGGTGGTGCATGACTGTGGTCCCAGTTATTTGGGAGGTTGAGGCTGTAGTGGGAGGATCACCTGAGCTCCACTGCAATCCAGCCTAGGGGTACAGAGATCCTGGCCCCAGAAAAACAAACTAACTAACAAAACTAACAAAACTAGAAGCTCGGGGACCATTTCCTTTGCTTTCCTATATTTTTTATAACCTATTGCAGTGTAAGACACACAAAACTCCTTTCAAAAACTTAAATCACCACATATCAATAATAGAAAATAGGCTGGGCACAATGGCTCATGCCTGTAATCCTAGCACTTTGAGAGGCTGAGGCAGGAGGATCACTTGAGCTCAGGAATTTGAGACCAGTCTAGGCAATATAGTGAAACCCTATCTATACTTTAATAAAATTAAATTACAAGAAAAATAAAATGTATCAAAGTAATAATAATAATGATAGAAAATATACAATCAGTTGTAAAGATCTAAAACACGTCCACTCAGTGCTTATTTTTATGTTATCTATTTGTAGGTTAGAGGAGGAGAAAGTGACATCTAGTAGATCCTCAATAAATGTTGGGTGAATCAATGAAAAAGTGAGATTGATGTTTTCAAATCATCAAAGTCAAAAATGCATGGGCCAGTCACAGTGGCTCACGCCTGTAATCCCAGCATCGTGGGAGGTTGAGACAAGAGGATCACTTGAGCTCAGGAGTTCAAGACCAGCCTGGGCAACATAATGAGACTCTGTCTCTACAACAACAACAACAACAACAACAACAACAACAAATTAGCCAGGTGTGGTGACACACACCCGTAGTCCCAGCTACTCAGGCGTTAGAGCCTAGGACACCGAGGCTGCAGTGATCTATGATTGTGCCACTGCATTCCAGCCTGGGTGACAGAACGAGACACTGTCTTAAAAAAAAAAAAAAAAGTAAAAAATCCATGGCCATAATGTAATCTAGAAACAGACTCTACCAGCCAAAACAAAAAAACACTAGTTACTGTAAGTAAAATAAAGTCTCAACATCCAATTCAAGGAAAATTAAATCTTGTACTAAGTCTACTCCATACTCCTCTTTTCTTAAGATTTTTCATTATATATTTAACCAAACAGAAATAAATTATAAAAATACATTTAAAGTAAATGAGAAATTTATAAGCACTAAAACAAGAATTCAAGTACTTCATTATTTTATCGAACTTTGTCTATTTTCCCTAGACACCAATGCTTCTGAAAGCCTTTTTATTCAAAGCCTAGTTACAAAAGCAAAAGGTACATTATTATACTAAAAAAACTACACTTGATCTTAGCCAAAAGGCCGAGAAGCAATGCAAAAAAACTACTGATAACATAGACAAATAAGTTTATGGCCACAGAAATTCAGGAGTCATCTCTGTACTCTATGGCAATTCTGTCTATATGCTGAATTATAACTGTTCAAACTTTATTAGCATGTTATAGAACACTGAAAATATAATTTACATATAATGCACATTTTTTATAATGTAGTTTCCTTTCTAGTATTGCTATATGCTTTAGTATTTTTATTTAGTGTTTTTTTTCAATTGTATATGCATGATTTACATTTGTCCACATTGATTACCTCTGTACTCACCTCCAGGAGGCTAAAACCACCCTCTAAAGCCTAGATAATCCACAATTCATATGACTCTAGCATATGAAAATGACATGTAGTTTAGTGATTATAAAGTTGAAAAAGAAAATGTACTAACACAGAAATTCCAGCAATTTTATAGCAATAGATAAAATCATCCTTTCCATATTTAAATTTTCCAGTGGTCAGATTTTTTTAATTGAAAATTTTATTATGATATTTGAAGTTTGTCCAGTTCTCCCAAGGATAACATTTTATGACTATCGTATAATATAATTAGGGTATTGCTATTGATACAATCCACTGATTTTATTCAGATTTTCCCAAATTTGCTTGTACTCATGTGCATGTATGGCTGTGTGTTAGTATGTGTGTACTAAGTTTTATACAATTTTATCATCTGTGTAGGTTCATGCATCCACCACCATAGTCAAGATAGCTGAAGAGCTCCAATACCAAAAGGATCCTTTGTATTAAATAGCTGGATTTGAATAACTATCCAGAATTTTTCCTTGTACAGTTTCTAAAAGAAGGAAAAACTCATGTACTCACCCATCTCGCTAAGGCTTCTTTGATTGTTGTTGCTTTTGCCTTTTAAAAAAAAGAAAGAAAAAAAACACAAAACAAAGTTGTCTTTATTTACTTATTTATTTTTTGAGACAGTCTTGCTTTGTTGCACAGGCTGGCTGGAGTACAATGACACCATCTCTGCTCACCTCAACCTTCACCTCCTAGGTTCAAGCGATTCTCCTGCCTCAGTCTTCCAAGTAGCTGGAATTGCAGGCACGCACCGCCACACCTGGCTAATTTTTTGTATTTGTAGTAGAGCCGGGGTTTCACCATGTTGGCCAGGCTGGTCTAGAACTCCTGACCTCATGATCTGCCCACTTTGGCTTCCCAAAGTGCTGAGATTACAGGCGTGAGCCACCAGCCCCAAAGTGGTCTTTATTGGTGTGATTTGTTGATTCACTTTTCATGCAATAACTATTAGCCTTGGTTTCTACCATTAAAAGGATTGATTTCTTTCTTTGAGACTTTATATACAAAGAGGATGTTTTAATTTCCTGAAATCAGAATGATTTATTTAAATGTCCCTGAGAAAAAATAAGAAAATCATTATATAACACCCATACACTTCACTCCGACTTGGCTTACAAAAATATGTAGCTTTCAATACTTAATATTAAAATACATCTTATTTAATTGATTCTAAGGATCTACATCGTTCTTACATTTTAATATTGAAATTTGGATGCATTTTATAATCAGGAATAATTTACAATTGTTGTGGGCTGGTGGCAGTGGTGAAATTTTAGAAAAATATTAACCACTTTATTTCATATCACATATTCCTTTTTATGTTTGCAAAGGATGGAGATAAAGGATAGGATAAAAATTTGTGTGTCTACATACGTTTAAAAGAACTCTATCAATAAGTACAAAATAAAAATTTTAAATGATAATAAAGTATTTGTCACAGTTCAATTCAAACCAATTTTTTCTTAGTAAAACATAAAATAATGTTGCACCTTATAATTAATAGCAGCTTAGATTCAAATTAATATATTTAAAACTCTAAAGGTACCCAAAGGAAGATATCCTTAATGAATTATTGCTGGTGCTCTTTTTTAAAAAAGAACCCCAAAGAATAACAAAAGAAAGGTTTTTAAACTATGTGAACAAATGTGAACCTGAAAGAACCAATACTTCAAGATGAATCCTGAGTAGTTAACTGGGCCTAAATTTAAAACAGGGCCTAAGCTAGGCACAGTGTCTCACGCCTGTAATCTCAGCACTTTAGGAGGCCAAGGTGGGAGGATCACTTGAGGCCAGAAGTTCAATACTAGCCCAGGCAACATAGCTAGACTCCATCTCTACAAAACAAATTTAAAAAATTAGCCTGGCATGGTGGTGCATGCCTGTAGTTCTAACTTCTTAGGAGGCTGAGGTGGGATGATCAATTGAACTCAAAAGTTTGAGGTTACAGTGAGGCATGATTGCACCACCACATTCCAGCCTCAGCAACAGGGCAAGCCTGTCTCTGAAAAAATTAAATTAGATTAAATTGAATTAATTAGAGCCAAGCAGCCATTTGCTTACTAGAGGTCACACACATACTCTGAATTCCCCCAAAAAACACACCTCTGTTCAACTTCGGGACTTCCAGCATTCATTGGAACCAATCAGAGCTCACCTGAATCAACCAATCGGCTCACTTGGATCAACCAATCAAGACCCAGCTGTATCAACCAACCAGAACCGAGTGAGTTTGAATCCTTCATTTACATAAACAGACCTGATTGAGAAGATGGGCAGGAACTTTTGCTATAAAACTCAAGCTCTCCCTTTGTTCTCTGGAACACACCTTCCTTCTACAACTAAGGCTGGATCTAGCTATACATAAACTGTTCAATGACTTAAGGTCTCTTCACTGCATTTTCCTTTTGAGAGGACTTTTGTTCACAAATATATACCATTATGTCTAGAAAGTAAAGACATACTAATAAATAACCCTTGGATTAAAAAGAAAATCATAAAATAATAAAAGAAAAAAAGTCAAAATTTGGGGAATGTAACACTAAGAAGAAAACTTACAGATTCAGATACATTTGTCAGAAAATAAGAGATAGAAAACAAATGAGCAGCTGGATATTCCCTTTAAAATCTCAAACACATCAAGGATCACTTCTAATCACCACTATGAATTATTATTATTAATAATAGTTAATATATACTTATTTTTCTTCTCCTGGCTGAGAGAAGATATTTTCAGTATGAAACCAATAAGGACCAACATTTAGAATACACAAGGAACTCCTAAAATTCAAAAACAAAAAGGAAAATGGAAAAGTTGGAAAAATATGAACAGATAATTCACAGAAACTGAAACCCAGATGGGTAATAAGAATATCAGGAAGGCTTGGCTGGGCGCGGTGGCTCACACCTGTAATCCCAACACTTTGGGAGGCTGAGGTGGGTGGATCACAAGGTCAGGAGACTGAGACCATCCCTGCTAACATGGTGAAACCCTGTCTCTACTAAAAATACAAAAAATTAGCTGGGCATGGTGGCATGCCCCTATAGTCCCAGCTACTTGGGAGGCTGAGGCAGGAAAACCACTTGAACCTGGCAGGTGGAGGTTGCAGTAAGCCGAGATCACGCCACTGCACTCCAGCCTGGGCAACAGAGTGAGACTCCATCTCAAACAAACAAACAAACAGAATATCTAGAAGGCTGGGCATGGTGGCTCAAGCTTGTAATCCCAGCATTTTGGGAGGCTGAAGCGGCCACATCGCGTAAGTCCAGGAATTCAAGACCAGCGTGGGCAACATGGTGAGACCTTCTCTCTATTAAAAATACAAAAAATTAGCCAGGCTTGATGGCACAGGCCTGTAGTCCCAGCTACTCGCAGGGGCTAAGGTGGGAGGATCCTGGGAGGTGGAGGAACCCTGATTGCGCCACTGCACTCCAGCCCAGGCGACAGAGTGAGATATTGTCCCAAAAAAAAACAAAACCAAACAAACGACAACAAATTTAACATTGAGAATCAGAAAAATGCAAAGTAAAACAATGGAACACTAAAATACATCCTCAGATTGGCAAAAGTTAGAAAGTTGGTGAGCACGTAAAGAAATGGGAACTCTTGACTGGGCGTGGTGGCTCATGCCTGCAATCTTAGTATTTTGGGAGGCTGAGATGGGCAGATCACTTGAGGTCAGGAGTTTGAGACCAGCCTGGCCAACATGGTGAAACCCTGTCTCTACTGAAAATACAAAACTTAGCTGGGTGTGGTGGCACATGCCTGTAATCCCAGCAACTTGGGAGGCTGAAGCAGAAGACTCGCTTGAGCTCTGGAGGCAGAGACTGCAGTGAGCTGAGATTGCACCACTGCACTCCAGCCTGGGCGACAGAGCAAGACTCTGTCTCAAAACAAAACAGAACGAACAAACAAGAAGAAATGGGAGCTCTCCTGCACTGCTGGAGGAAGTAAATACTGGTCAAGCTATTCTGGAAAGCAGCCTGAAAAGTACCTAGGGAAATTAAGTATACATAGACCCTATGATGGTATAATCCCACTCCTGGGTGTATTTCCAAGAGAAATCTTTTGCATGGGTCCATAAAAAGGTATTTTCACAACACTATTTGTAGGAAAAGAGTTGAACCCATCTAGCTGTTTATTGGGGCAATATAAATTGGTATAAAGGTAATTGGTTTCTCTATAGATAGGAGTCAAAAACTCAAATGCCTAAAGGTCCTCGCGGACATCACTAATGGGTAAAGCTGGCCAAGAAAGGGCAGAACCAGTGTAAAGAAGATAACCTCTACTCAGCTCCAGACAACTGTAAGCAGGTGGGACTTGGGAAAAGAGCTACCCTAATACCATACTTCTTCAAATTAAAAAACTCCATTAATTGTAAGTAACACCTTTATTTTATGTAACATTAAGAAAGAAAAGATGCTGTCAGTTATAACATACTATATCTCAGTAATATGAAAATATGAAAAAAAAGTGTCCAATGGTGAAACATATTTATTTTTCAAGAAAAACTGGCAATCTTCGTTTTAATGTGAAATATCATCATTTGAAGACATTGTCCTGAAGGTCATTAGGAAAAAAAAAAAAGACACTGGAAGATAATTTTTTTTAATTTAAATACTATGTGGGCCCATATTTCTGGAGGGACCCAGGTCTGCCAGTTTCCAGACTTAGCTAGTTCTAAATACAGTCATGTGCTGCATAGCAAATTTCAGTTAACAACAGACCACATATAAGACAGTAGTCACTTAAGATTGTAATACTGTATTTTTACTGTAACTTTTCTATGTTTATTTATTTGAGACAGAGTCTTGCTCTGTTATCCAGGCTGGAATGCAGTGGTGCAATTTTGGCTCACTGCAGTCTCCACCTCCTGGGTTCCAGTGATTCTCATGCTTCAGCCTCCCGAGTAGCTGGAATTACAGGCACGCCACTACATCCAGCTACTTTGTATTTTTAGTAGAGGAGGAGTTTCATCATGTTGGCCAGGCAAGTCTTGAACTCCTGACCTCAGGTGATCTGCCCACCTCGGCCTCCCAAAGTGCTGGGATTACAGATGTCTGGGATTATAGGCATGAGCCACAGCACCCTGGCTGCTTTTCTATGTTTAAATACACAAATACGTTGTTTCAACTGCCTATAATATTCAGTACAGTAAAATACTATACAAGTTTGTAGCCTAGGAGCAATAGCCTACACCATCTGGTTTTTGTAAGCATATTCTGATGTTTGCAAGGCAAAATTACCTAATGATGTGTTTCTTAGACGGTATCCCTGTCATCATTAGGTAATTTATAACTGTACTGATTCTGATTCTCTATTTGAAGATTTTCAACAATTGCCATAATACTTTCATAAATATTTAGGTCTGAGCATTTCTTCACCTCAATATAAACCTAGGTCCAGAACTTTTAGCTTTCCTTGGCAGTCGTTTTCAGCTAACTGCTTGTGGAACAAAGTAAGGAAAGCAGGGGGGGACTACTTTGTAAAGAGTGGTATTTAATCATGTTGAAGGCAGGCATGACTTCCTCATCATTTCCATCTCCTGGGCTCAACTTCTGCCCACTTATATAGCACTGGCATCACAAAAAGAAAACAAGTAATTATGCTTCTTCTTCATAAACATTTCTATCCCGTAGGACATCACAGACTTTGCTCAGTAGCTCTGGCTGGGTTTGTAGTCCTTTTCAGACAACTAGATAGAACTACCAAATATGTAAGCAAGAGAGTGCATACTTCAAGTAAGAATTGAGGAGCATCTCTAGGTAAAACCATTACTTCATAAAGAGCTGTGATTGGATAGACAGCTGGTAGATTTCAAACCTAAGGCAACAGCATTTCTCATTGTGGTGGGATTCCTCCCAATTTTATAATCAATTGAGGTGTGTTGTCGAAATGCACATTCCTGAATTCATAATCTGCATTCCAACAAGCCCATACCTATGCATACTGAAATTTGAGAATCACTGCTCTAATATATCCATCAGAGTGTGTTTTACAGTGTTACCGAATCATTGCACTAGTAGTCATTCAGAAGGCAACCTGGCTACATCACAGGTTATTAATACTGCTGCAATCCGTGTTTTACAGACCCTTCTAGTAACCAGCCCCTCCCTGCATCTCGACGGGGTTGGGGGCGGGTCACTAAAATTACTTTTATGTAAAGAGCTATCTTTATTTACACTCTCCTTCCCATCACCCTTACCACTCCAATGCGCTCTTTTTGGAGAATGTCTTGCTCTTCGCCCTCCCTTTTCTCTTGTCAGAGTCCCTCCACCTTAACCCTACCTCCGATCCACCCCAGGCCGCCCTCACCCCAGACCACCCCTGGCCAGGGCTTCTCTTTCTCCTCGGGCCCCTGACTCCACAGAGCTAGCGTCAGCTACCGGCTCCCTTCCGCTGTTTAAAGACCCCCAGACCCTCAACACTCCACAGTCACCCTTTTCCACTCCCAATCTTCTCTCAGCTTTGGCTACGCGGCCCGAAAGGTACTCACCATAACGGCGGTTGCTACTGTCACTGCTCTGGTTGCTAGGGCCCGCGGGGTCAGTGCGCGTGCGCACTTCTCGGCGCTCGCCGCCGCCGAAGCCCCATCCCCGGCAGCGGTCCTTTCTCTCCGCCCTCAGGGTGGTGCGAGCGGGGCATTGTGGGACAGCGTGGTGGCTGCCGGGGTCCTCCTACCCGGCCGCTCCTGGCTGCCCTTTGGCTACTTAGGGCTTAACCGTGCAGAGTGGTCAGGACCGAAAGCAGTTTCAGCTAATCTGGAATGACATGCCCGCCTAAAGTTTAAAACCTTATAACCTCCCCGTAACAACTGCCTTTGTCATAAAAGAATGTTCTTAATTCCTTTCCCCTACCGATGGTCTTTCCCATCCTTTTCCGGACGAGGGAGAATAAGCAGCTTGCTGTAATTTACCTCTCCATCTCACTGAGAATACCCAGAGCCAAACTCCACCGATTTTATGTTTCTTTACCCCGGATCCTCCAGAGAGCCAGAGGCAGCTGAAAGCTCGGTTCATTTTATATCAGCAGGATGTCTTTGAAATATCACAAATTGTTCATTTTATATCAGCAGGGTGTCTTTTTTCCCTCACCTACCAAATTAGCTAAAAATTATAAACCATAATAATAAGTCATAGAGTTGCTAGGGGTATGGAGAAATAGAGACACACAAATATGCTGCTGTTTAGAATTCATACAGCCTTTCTGGAAGGCTGTTGGCTGTTCAAAAACTTCTGTAGCCTTCGCGATCCAGCAGTTCCACTTCTAGGACTATATCCTGAAGAAATAATCAGATTAGAGCACAGAGATGTGTGTTCAAAGCTTTAATAGCAAGCAAACAAACAAACAAATAAAACCTCAAATATTAACAAAAGAGAATTGGTGGTCAGTACTGGTGGCTCATGACTGTAATCCCAGCACTTTGGGAGGCTGAGGTGGGAGGTCCACTTGAGATCAGAAGTTTGAGACCAGCCTGGCCAACATGATGAAACCTCGTCTCTACTAAAAATACAAAAATTAGCCAGGCATGGTGGCACACATCTGTAGTCCCAGCTACTCGAGAGGCTGAGACACGAGAATCGCTTGAATGCGGGAGGCAGAGGCTGCAATGAGCCGAGATGGCGCCACTGCACTCCAGCCTGGGTAACAAGGGCAAAACTCCGTCTCAAAACAAAACAAAAAAGAGGAGAGGAGGGGGAGAGAGAGAGAGAGAAGAGAGGAGAGAGAATTGGTTAGTAGTAGAGAGCGAATTGGTTAGTAGTATTAAACATCCAATGCAATAATGCAATAATGTACTTCCACTAAAAAAGTACAAATGACATGTGGTGGCTCACACCTATAATCCCAGCACTCTGGGAGGCTGAGGCGGGCAGGTGGATCACCTGAGGCCAGGAGTTTGAGACCAGCCTGACCAACATGGAGAAACCCCGTCTCTACTAAAAATACAAAATTAGCTGGGCGTTGTGGCACATGCCTGTAATCCCAGCTACTCAAGAGGCAGGCTGAGGTAGGAGAATTGCTTGAACCCGGGAGGTGGAGGTTGTGGTGAGCCGAGATGGTGCCATTGCGCTCCAGCCTGGGCAACAAGAGCAAAACTTCCGTCTCCAAAAAAAAAAAAACGTACAAATGACTTGCTAAAAGGCATCTATTCACATGCAAAATAGTCATATTTTAAGTAAAAATGGAAGTTACCAAACAAAATAGTTGGTACGATTGTCTTTTAAAATTATACATAGTGGCCTGGTGCAGTTTGTTCATGCCTGTAATCTCAGAACTTTGGGAGGCCAAAGCAAGAGGATCCCTTGAACCCAGGAGTTCAAGACCAGCCTGGACAACATAACAAGACCCTGGCTTTATGAAAAATGAAAATTAGCCAGACGTGGTGGTACATACCCATAGTCCCCAGCTACTGGGGAGGCTGAAGCAGGAGGAATGCTTGAGGAGTTTGTGGCTGCAGTGAGCTATAATTGTGCCACTGCACTCTACCCTGGGCAACAGAGCCAGACTCTGTCTCTGAAAAAAAAAAATTGCACATAATACACACACATATATATAAACATATATCTAAAAGGATATTATATGGGTTTAATGTTGGCTATGGACTGAGTAGTGGCACACCAAAATTCATATGCAATGATCTGGTGACTTTCAGTTCTTTGATACTTTCTGAGAGGTCTTGAGGGAGGGGTTCCCTAAATTTTAAGCTTTAAAACCAGAAGGGTCAATTTCTGTTTATTTAAAAAAAAAAAAAAAACTGTCCATGGGACTACTGGATAGGTTTCAAAATCTTCATACACTTCATATAAAGAACATTTTGAGTTCCAGATTCTTAAAGGTTAAAAACATTCACACAGAAAATAAAATAATTATATAACTTGGGCCCTTCTTTTGTGCTTTCATATCCTACAAAATGATAAAATAGATTCCAAAACCTGTTCACCAGAGAATATGTAGGTCTGCTTGCTTTTATTTCAGAGCTGGATAAAAGAAGTTGAAAGAAAGGTTAAAAGTAGTATTGAAGGCTGGGCCTGGTGGCTCATGCCTGTAATCCCAGCACTTTGAGAGGCCAAGGTGGACAGATCACCTGAGGTAGGGAATTCCAGACCAACATGGTGAAATTCCATCTCTACTAAAAATAAAAAATTAGCACGGCATGGTGGCACATGCCTGTAATCCCCGTTACTCGGGAGGCTGAGGAAGGAGAATCACTTGAACATGGGAGGTGGAGGTTGCAGTGAGCTGAGATGGTGCCATTGCACTCGAGCCTGGGCAACAAGAATGAAACTCTGTCTCAAGGGTAAAAAAAAAAGTATTGAAACATTATCCCAAAATTCAGAACATCTAGCAGACCCTTTGAAAAGAATAAGTAAAATAATGTTAAATAATACAAAACAGCTGGGCGCAGTGGTGCACATCTGTAATCTCAGCACTTTGGGGGGCTGAGGCGGGGGGATCACTTGTGGTTGGGAGTTCAAGACCAGACTGATCAACATGGTAAAACCCCATCTCTCAAAATAATAATAATAATAATAATAATACTACAAAACAGAACTAAATACAATAAGTTAAGAAATCTTTAATTTTTAGGGCCAGACACAGTGGCCCATGCCTGTAATCCCAGCACTTTGGGTCACCGAAACAAGCAGATCACTTTAGGTCAGGAGTTCAAGACTAGCCTGTCTAACATGGTGAAACCCCATCTCAACTAAAAACACAAAAATTAGCCAGGCATGGTGGCACACCCCTGTATTCCCAGCTTCTCGGGAAGCTGAGGCAGGAGAATTGCCTGAACGAACCCGGGAGGTGGAGGTTGCAATGAGCTGAAATCGCCCCACTGCACTCTAGCATGGGCAACAGAACAAGACCCTGTCTCAAAACAAAGAAATCTCTAAAATTTTTTTGGTCTTAAACTCCTGAGCTCAAGCAATCCTCCTGCTGTGGCCTCCCAAAGCGCTGGGATTACAGGCCTGAACCACATCACCAAGGCCCATATTTTTTCTTGATGTTAGTACTTTGAAACTTGTACTCAATTTTAAAAACAATGTAAATTTGGGGGAAACTATTTAATATTACTACAAATTAGGGCAACAACTCTTCAACCTCTGCCAAGAAGAGCCCTCACAAACCACTTTTTTTTTTTTTTTTCAGATAGGAGTCTCACTCTATCACCCAGGCTGGAATGCAGTAGACCAGTCACAGCTCACTGCAACCTTGTTCTCCTAGGTTCAAGCAATCCTCCCACTTCAGCCCCCCAAGTAGCTGGGACCACAGAAGTGTGTCATCATGCCTGGCTAATATTTTGTATTTTTGGTAGAGATGAGGTTTTGCCATGATGCCCAGGCTGGTTTTGAACTGCTGAGCTCAAGCGATCTGCCCACCTCAGCCTCCCAAAGTGCTAGGATTACCGGTATGGGCCACCCTGCCCAGCTGCACAAAATCCACTGATCAACCAAAATCAAAGTCTAGTAATTAATATCGTTACCTTTCCCTTCAAGTACTTAAAAACAAATGGCAACTGCAAAACTAAAACTAAATTATAATGAGGACCAGAGTTTTAACATGTTTCAATTCTATATATTTTAAGTGTTTAGAATAAAAACTCAGAACTTCATCTAAGATTATCCTAACAAGTTAAAGCTCAGCCACAAACTGTAATTAAGTTTTTGGTGGAGAAGGTGGAAGGTGGAAGGGATAAATTCTGTCTTTCCTTCAGATAATTACATTGTCTACATGTGTAATTAGCAATTTGGAACTAGAACATGGAACCTGCCTATTTTTAAACATAATTTTAAATAAAAGTGTGAAGGAAAGTTGTTTAAATTATACAGAGATAAGGGAACTGTGGAGAATCAAAGCAAGTGTTTCTCAGTAATTAGCTGCCATTCTAAAGACAAATATCTTAGAGTTTCCAACTTTCTCTAAAGATCCTGGAACAGGGTGCAACTAGACACATATCAAAATCTGATTAACAGCAGAAAATATTCTGTGACTTCAGTCCACCACCAACTAGCCTCTGAGTCATCCTGTTAGAATTTACTCTAGCCTCTGACTATTATGAGAAAATTATCATAACCCAATGGTTCCTCATCATAAAACCAGGGGCCTATGTGTGTATGTTCAGCCCTGGTCAAAACATATCTAAAACAGCTGGGTGTGATGGCTCATGCCTGTAATCCCAGCACTTTGGGAGGCCAAGACCGGTGGATCACGAGGTCAGAAGTTCAAGACCAGCCTAGCTAACATGGTGAAATCCCATCTCTACTAAAAATACAAAAATTAGCTGGGTGTGGTGGAGGGCACCTGTAATCCCAGCTACTCTGGAGGCTGAGGCAGGAGAATCACTTGAATCCAGGAGGTGGAGGTTTCGGTGAGCTGAGATAGCACCATTGCACTCCAGCCTGGGTAACAAGAACGAAACTCTGTCTCAAAAAACAAAAAGAAAAGAAAAGATCTGTTTTGGTGGAAATGGATTTATTATTGTGGTTGAAATAGACGTTTATTTGAGCTATTTGATTCTATAAATATAAAAATATTTTTATATTTTTTTTCTCTCTGAGTTAATCACTGGTAAATGGAAAAAAGAAAGAAAGAAAAATAGCACCAAATATGTGGAAAGTATTTTGGTTTGAAGTACAAATTCTGATAAGTCTAAGCAAATAGTTTTGCAATATTTGAGTTATGTGAGTGTGTGTGTGTGTGTGTGTGTGTGTGTGTATTGACAGGGTTTCACTCCCACAGCTGAGGCTGGAGTGCAATGGCATGATCTGGGCTCACTGCAACCTCCACACCTCCCAGATTCAAGTGATTCTTGTGCCCCACCGCACCCCACTAATTTTTGTAGAGACAGGGTTTCTGCCACGTTGGCCAGGCTGGTCTCAAACTCCTGACCTTAGGTGATCCACCCATCTCAGCCTCCCAAAGTGCTGGGATTATAGGTGTAAGCCACCGTGCTGGCCAAATGTCTGATTTTTTGTTTTTGTTTTTCTGTTTTTTTGAGAGATGGAGTCTTGTTCTGTTGCCCAGGCTGGAGTGCAGTGGCACGATCTTGGCTCACTACAACCTCTGCCTCCCAGGTTCAAGCGATTCTCCAGCCTCAGCTTCCCAAGTATCTGGGACTACAGGTGTGCGCCACCACGCCCAGCTAATTTTTGTGTTTTTTAGTAGGATGGGATTTCACTACATGTTGGCCAGGCTAGTCTTGAACTCCTGACCTCAGGTGATCTGCCTACCTCAGCCTCCCAAGGTGCTGGGATTACAGGTGTGAGCCACTGTGCCCAGCCGGATGTCTGGTTTTTAAAATGAGATTTTTAAAGCCAGGTACAGTGGCTCACACCTGTAATCTCAGCACTTTGGGAGGCCGAAGTGGGCAGATTATTTGAATTCAGGAGTTTGAGACCAGCCCAGTCACCATGGTGAAATCTCCACAACCCGTCTCTACTAAAAATACAAAAAACTAGCTGGGGTGTGGTGGTACACACCTGTGATCCTAGCTAGTTGGGATGCTGAGGTGGGAGAACTGATTGAACCTGGGAGGCAGAGGTTGCAGTGAGCTGAGATCAAAACACTGCATTCCAGCCTGGGCAACAGAGTGTGACTACGTCTCAAAAAACGAGTAAAGAAACAAAAACAAACCCAGACATCCAAATTTAAAGGACCCTTTGATTTCTCAATAAATTTAAGATACAGTTGGAGTCACCAAAATCCATAATTCAACAGGGATTAAACTATTTTAAAGGTCTAATGAAGGTGTACTGTAATGTGAACTACATGTGTAAAGAGATAGTAAAATGTCAAACTTATATGCTCCCAACGTTGGTCTATTATTTCTCTTTCAACATTCCTATTGGGGATGTTTTATTCCTTCACTATTCCAAGAGAACAATTCATTGGCCAATTGTTTCCTAGTATTTGTTAGATATATGCCTTTGTTATTTCAATTAAAGTAAAAGTGGCTGGGCAGGGTGGTGAGATCCTGAGTCCCAGCTACTTAGGAGGCTGAGGTGGGAGAATCACTTCAGCCCACGAGGGAGGTTGCAGTGAGCCGTGACAGTGCCACTGCACTGCAGCCAGGGTGACAGAGTGAGACCTTGTCTCAAATAATAATAGTAATAATAATAATAATAAAGCCAGGCTCAGTTGTGTGTGTCTGTAATCCCAGTACTTTGAGAAGCTGAGGTGAGACGACTACTTAAGGCCAGGAGTTCAAGACCAGTCTGGACAGCATAGCAAGGCTCCATCTCTAAAAAACCATAAAGGTTAAAATGAGGCCATACACGCCTATAATCCCAGCACTTTGAGAAGCTGAGGTGGAAGGATTATTTGAGCCCAGAAATTCGAGGCTGCAATAAGTCATCATGGTACCATTACACTCCAGCCTAGATGACAGAGAAAGACGACCTAGTCTCTAAAAAACTAAGAATTAAAAAAAGAAAGACAGCTGGGTGTCGTGGCTCACACCTGTAATCCCAACACTTGGGTAGGCCGAGGTAGGAGGATCGCTTGAGCTCACTAGTCCAAGACCAGCCTGGGCAACGTAGGGAGACTCTATCTCTACAAAAAATAAATTTTCCTGGGTGGCACACGCCTGCTGTCCCAGCTACTCTACTCTGAAGGCTGAGGTGGGAGGATGGCTTGAGCCCAGGAGGGTGAGACTGCTGTAAGCAAACAAAAGCATTTAATGCTAGAAACTTCGCAGCCATCTTATGCTGAATATAGCAAACATTCAGGGTGTATGCTCCTAAGGAACAGCGTCTGCAGCACTAGGACTCTGGCCGGTGAGCAGCTGGCGGAATAAAGGTGCATGGGATGAAATTTAGATCCTAGCCACCATTTAGGGGAATGAATGTTCCACTTGATGTCTAGGAGACAAAACAAAGGAGCTCGCTTTGTTTTCAGATGACAAACGAGCTAGCAAGCCAGTTTTCCTAAACCAGCCAGTCGATTCCCTCACTCTGCTGCCAGGCGCTCTGCGGAAAAGGGCCCGCACCTGCGGGCAGCAGGAAGACCCCCCCGCACCCCTACCCCGCAGGCGGCCGGTTTGCAGGCGCGCGCGGTGCAGCTGGGGGTGAGGAATCAGCGCTGCACCTGGGCGGAGGCCAGCGACGGAACCAGCGGCGCCCTCTGCTGCGGCGGCGTTAGGTGGACGGTCGCCTCCACTTTGAGGGGGTTTTTCAAGGTGGCCCTCGGCATCCGACTGAGGCATGGATCCTTCGAAGCGACCGGCCTGAGGTCCACGCCCGTGAAGTCGCCGCCTAGAGCCGGGTCCCTGACCAGGTCGAGCCCCCTCACCGCTGTACGCCTTGTGGTGGGCGAGGGAGTGGAAGAGGTGGCCTCGGTGACTGACGGCCGACACCGCAGGGTCACCCGCTCCCCCGGGCCAAGCCTTCCGCTTTCATATCCAGGCGCTCCTCGTCCAGCCTAGTCTTGGGCGTGACGGTTAAGGTCGCGGCCTTTTGGGAGAAAAGGAGCGATGCGGATATTTGTCCTCCAAGCCTGGAGGGGGACCCAAGAGGCTTGGAGCGCGGCCGGGGCAGTCAGCCACACGGTGCCGGTACCGTTGCGGCTTTAAGCCTCGCAACGTCTGGCGGCCTGGCGCTGGCGGCCTAGGGTTTGCGCTGAGGTGGAGGGAGGAAGGCCCGGTCTGGCAGAGCGTGGCCTCGTGGGGCAAAACCCTACAGGACCACGAGATGGGACCTGGTCTTGTCCCTGCGGCGCCACCTAGCAACGGGTTGCAAGAAGAGGCGACTTCGGAGGGCCCGGGGTCCTTTGAGCTCCTTGAGGCCCCATGTGGAACCGCCTGGAAGAGGCAGGATCCCCTCGCGAGTTTACCCTGGACGTGTGGTGAGTAAGTTAAGGATTTTTAACAGAAAGTGCCAGCCCGTGGCCTCCTCTGAATTCCCTCTCTGGCCACCAGGGGTCAGTATTCCCTAAGCCTGATGGAAGGCCGCCAAGTGTGCTAGGCTCCTAACAAATTCCTTTTCTCCCTTTAATCTTTGTCTTGGATTAAGAAAGACTGTCAAGGTTAAAGTTTAAACGTTTCCGATGGGATACTGAAGTGAACTATAAAGGTACAGATTGATAATAGAAACTGGTGGAGACACACTTCTCTGACTTTAATGCCAGCAAAGACCCAAAACCAGCCCGGGGGGACATAGGGGATAAGCGCAAAAGGGAGCATAAATTTTGCTTTTTCATTCAGAAACCAGAACTACAGAGCCAGGCGCGGTGGCTCACGCCTGTAATTCCAGCACTTTGGGAGGCCGAGGCGGGTGGATCACAAGGTCAAGAGATTGAGACCATCCTGGTCAACATGATGAAACCCCGTCTCTACTAAAAAAATACAAAAAAAAAAAAAAAAAAAATAGCTGGGCATAGTGGCGCGTGCCTGTAATCCCAGCTACTCCGGAGGCTGAGGCAGGAGAATTGCCTGAACCCAGGAGGCGGAGGTTGCGGTGAGCCGAGATCGCGCCATTGCACTCCAGCCTGGGTAACAAGAGCGAAACTCCGTCTCAAAAAAAAAAAAAAAAAAATACAAAACTTAGCCGGGTGTGGTGGCAGGCACCTGTAATCTCAGCTACTCGGGAGGCTGAGGTGGAAGAATTGCTTCAACCCGGGAGGCAGAGGCTGCAGTGAGCCGAGATTGTGCCACTGTGCTCCAGCTTGGAGGACAGAGTGAGACCCCATCTCAGACCAAAAAAAAAAAAAAAAGGAGAAAGCTGAACTTCAAATGTATACCCTGAGGAAATAAGCTCTATTGTCCTGTGGGGCCTGGCACAAGTATTAACAATGTATATATTTTTCATGCAGAAAAAAAGCTTACAAGTATATTACATTTCTGTTTTTTTAAGATAGAAAGAAGGCCTTGAACCCACAAAATAAAACCATAGTTTTACATTCATACGTACATTTTTATGAATATTGTATTTTGTATATGTATATAGAATGGTACTGGAATGGTTCTGGAAGGAAACACTTCATAGTAACTACCCTTGGGAGAGACTGGGATTGGGTAATGATTTAAGAGGACCTTTTATTTTATCTGTATTACTTTAATCTTTCACAGTGAGGAATGTATTGATATATGTAATTTAACATTTGTTTTCTGGCTAGGCATGGCAGCTCATGCCTGTAATCCCAGCATTTTGGGAGACAGAGGCAGAAGGATCACTTTAGGCCAGGAGTTCAAGACCACCCTGGTCAACATAACGAGACCCTCCCCCCCACCATCTCTACAGATTTTTTTTCTTTTTCTTTTTTTTTTTTTTTTTAACCACCACAGCACTGAGTTTTATTAGGGATTTCATTAAGGTTAAATTTCTAGGAATGAGGGAGTCCTAGTTAGAGGGCACAAAAGCCCACAAAGTCTCCTCAGATCTCATAGTGGCTCAGGTTCTTTGGAGGGATCACCACCCCGTTCCAGGTATAGATTATTGCAGGGATACTGATCTGGCCCCACAGGCTGGTAGACAGGGCAAATCACCCCTACCCAGAACATGAACATCATGAAAGCCACGGAGCTGAAGAGCTGTATACACATGATATTCCAAGAAATAGGTGTGGGGGACATATCCACATGGTTCCTGATATACATTTCTAGGTACCAGTGTATCCCCAGTTCAACCTCAGGTCCAGGTGGTCTCAGTTACACCATGGATCCCTCTCCTGCTGTGAGTGGTCAGGGAGTTTCAAGTAGTCCTCATACCCCATGCTGTCAAGGCTCATAGTCTTCCACATGCATATTATACTTAGTGGCAGCGACCCGTTCTTCTTCGTAGTTTAAGGCCCTGGGAGCATGTCCTTGGTAATGTGGTGAGGCTGTCTTTGCACCCAATGGCATCACATTCTGGGATGCCCTTTGCAGCCACTGGACTCCCAGGACCCCAGCCCTGGCTGCCGCTATCTTCACCTACTACAAAAATTTTTTTCAAATAGCTGGCCATGGTGGCTCACGTCTGTCATCCTAGCTACTCAGGACTCAACTGAGGTGGGAGGATCACTTGAGCCCAGGAGTTAGAGGTTACAGTGAGCTATGGATTGCACCACTGCTCCCCAGTCTGGGTGACAGAGCAAGACCTTGTCTCTAAAAATTAAAAAAAAAAATTTTTTTTCTACTATAGAATTCTATCTTATAGGCCTTCATGGAGAAACATATTGTTGAAAAGAAACAAATTTTAAAAAAAGAATTCTATCTTAATTAAAATGCATGTGTAAAATGAGGTTAATTAACCCAGGTGAACACATTTTATTAAACTGCTTGTCAAAGAAGAGGATTGTGTATATAAGTCCTAAAGTTGGGGAGAAACAATCCCATTTTCAAATCTTATCCCACTTACCTATAAATAATTGCCATGTGTCATATTTCTGGATAGAATATATTTGCCACTGAAAACATATGGCCATTGGACCAAGAGTTTCTTGTTTACAGCCATCCAACAACCTGGTTTTCTTTGAAAAGTAAGTATCTGTAAGGTACTTTTCTCTGAAAAGTAAGGACTTATTAAAGTCCTGTCTTTGGTCCTTTAGGCGTAAATATTGTTGGGGCTCAGAGAACAGCACCCCAAAATGAAGGCCTCAGAATCAAATGTTTTTCTTTGACCTTCTCCTGCCCCCCTGTCTCTGAGTCCTATTCTTCCCTGAGGCTAGCCATAAAAACTAGAATCCCTTTTCTTCTAGGCAGATCGTAGAAACCAGAACTCCTTTTCCCTAAAGCCAGCGATAAAACCTCAAAATATTACTGAAATTTTCCCTCTGCCTTTCTGTGTAAAAATTGGCCATAAACGAATTATCTGATCTACCTTATCTGACTGTAAGTTGTGATTCCCATTCTGAAGAGGGACTGCCCCACACCCAGAAAGAAGGAATGCAAGCTCAGAAAAGCCAAGAAGAATCTAGACAGACAGGCCTTGCTGGGTTTCCCCACTCAATGGGGGAATGAACACTATCCAGCCTGTGGTGTGGGGGTAAAAGAATTTACCAAGACAGTTGTAGGTAAAGAAAGGGAGATTAGAGAAAGTAGGAAAATATTTAAGATTTATTAGAGAAACTAGGAAAATATTTATTAGAGAAAGGAGGAAAATATGTTGCAAGAACGTTGTAACAGGCAGGCCAGCAGAAGAGAAGTTGACTGCAAAGAAACAAAGGCTTGCTGGGGATTTTATAGAATAGTGTTTATACTGCCTGTTGAAGAGGGATTGTGCAGTAGTGATAACACCAAGGTTGCTGTGAGCTAACTTACAGGGGTCTGGTGATAGTTGGGTGGAGGAAGATTATGAGTTGTTTTGCAGGAGGGCCGTGTCCTGGACCATGAAGAAAGGCAGACTTGTAGCTTATCTGCTTCTTCGTTTTGCTTTCCACTGATCCCACCAACCTGACTCCCTTTCTCTAATTAGGACTCCACTCTTTTTGTCCAGTCTTTTCTTTTCTTTTCTGAGACAGAGTTTCGTTCTTGTTGCCAGGCTGGAGTGCAATGTCACAGTCTTGGCTTACCACAACCTCTGCCTCCCAGGTTCAAGTGATTCTCCAGCCTCAGCCTCCCAAGTAGTGAGATAACAGGCATGTGCCACCACTCCCGGCAAATTTTGTATTTTTATTAGAGATGGGGTTTCTCCACGTTGGTCAGGCTAGTCTCGAATTCCTGACCTCAGATGATCTACCTGCCTCGGCCTCCCAAAGTACTGGTGAGGGAATGTGTTCTCTTTCTGGGTCCACAGGAGGGCATAGGTTTAAGGATAAGAACTTCCCAGCGCCATGCCCCCCTCCCATCTCTCTCCATCTGGGAGATTTTACAGTCTCTGTTTTAATTTTTGAGAGCACGGGAAGAATCTAAAAGTCAATCACTCCAGCAGAAGTTCTGAGGAACTCCTTTCATTAGCCAGAGGTCTTGGAGAAGGTGGGAGTTCCTCCCAGGTTAAAAGTCCCCTTCTTCCACACCCCTTTGGACTCCATGTTTGGATCCCCTTCCACGAATACTGTCTTGTGGAAGCCTGTCTTCCCCTCCTAAACTCCATCTCTGTCTCTCAATTCCCTTCCACCCAGTGTGGAAGCTGTCTTTCTTCTTCTGGATTCCATCTTTCTGGATTCTCTCACTCAGTGTGAGAGGAGCTTTCCTTCTCTGGATTTCCCCTCTGGGATCCCCTTCTACACTCTCATGGAAGTTTTCTCTCTTCTTCTCTTTTTTTTTTCTTTCTCTACCTAAATAAATAGCTTTTCTGCAACACTTTTTGGATCTGGAATTTACTTTACAAGTGTATCATGCACCTGCTGTGGTCCCCTCTCTCATTCTTGAGAGGGCGAGAGACCAAGAACCTACAATATTCTCTCGTGGGAGCTGTGCCTCCCTGGCACCCCAAAACCCGGTTACACTGGGATTACAGGCGTGAACCACCATGCCCGGCTGTCGAATCATATTTCTACATGGCTGCCCATACTTTGTTGAACCTAAGTGTAAAAATGGACAGTTTCCCCTGTGTCTTTGCATCGTCTTCTTTTTTTTTTTTTTTTTTGAGATGGAGTCTTATTCTATCACCCAGGCTGGAGTGCAGTGGCGCGATCTCAGCTCACTGCAACCTCCACCTCCTGAGTTTAAGTGATTCTCCTGCCTTAGCCTCCTGAGTAACTGGGATGATATGCATGTGCAACCATGCCCAGCTAATTTTTGTATTTTTAGTAAAGACAGGGTTTAGCCAAGTTGGCCAGGCTGAACTCAAACTACTGACCTCAAGTGATCAGCCTGCCTCAGCCTCCTAAAGTGCTGGGATTATAGGCATGAGCTAATGTGTCCAGCCTCTTTTTTTTTTTTTTTTTTAATACAGTGTCTTGTTCTGTTGCCAAGGCTGAGTGCAGTGGTGCAATCACGGCTCACTGTAGCCTCCATCTCCTGGGGTCAAGCTATCTTCCCACCTCAGCACTCTCCCAGTAGTTGGGACTACAGAAATGTGTCACCGTGCCTGGCTAATTTTTTCATCGATAGAGACAGGGTATGTTGCCTAGGGTGGTCTAGAACTCCTGGCCTCAAGCAGTTCTCTAGCCTCAGCCTCTGAAAGTGCTGAGTCCAAAGAGCTGGGATTACAAGCATGAGTCACCACACCTGGCTGGATCTTCATTTTGAAGGCTCCCATAATACACGTTAAATAAATTTGTATGCCTTTTCTCCAATTTGCCTTTTGAAAGTTGATTTTTTCAATGAACCTTCAGAAGGCCAAGTCTTTGCCAGGCACAGTGGCTCATGCTTGTAATCCCAGCACTTTGGGAGGACAAGGCAGGTGGATCACCTGAGGTCAGGAGTTTGAGATCAGCCCGGCCAACATGGTAAAACCCATTCTCTACTAAAAGTACAAAAATTAGCCAGGTATGGTGGTAGGCACCTGTAATCCCAGCTACTTGAGAAGCTGAGGCAGGAGAATTGTTTGAACCTGGGAGGTGGAGGTTGCAGTGAGCTGAGATGGCACCACTGTATCAGTGACCTCCCAGCATTAGAAAAACAACTCAAGTAGTTTTGACATATGCCTCCAAATCACTATACTGCCCATAAATATTAGATTTTGTGAGTATGTATGCTAACATGTGAAAAAATACAATGCCTTCCACAAGCTTTTATCGTCCCAGGGTTCTAAGGCCACTTTAAATGAATATGAAATAGCTTACTCATGATAATTTGAAAGAATCAAGAAGTCTTTGTGTTTTCAATATCCTGAAATATGTAACAGGTTTGTACAGATGTTTTTTAAATGATCAGTGGTTAGAAAAAACTTGCATTTGTGACCGGGCATGGTGGCTCATGCCTGTAATTCCAGCACTTTGGGAGGCCGAGGCAGGTGAATCAACTGAGGTTGGGAGTTCGAGACCAGCCTGACCAACATGGAGAAACCCTGTCTCTACTAAAAATACAAAAATTAGCCAGATGTGGTAGCACAAACCTATAATTCCAGCTACTTGGGAGGCTGAGGCAGGAGAATCACTTGAACCTAGGAGGCGGAGGTTGCAACGAGCCAAGATTGAGCCACTACACTCCAGCCTAGGCAATGGAGAGTGAGACTCCATTCTTGATAGCCCTTTAAACAATTCAATACTGCATGTTAACAACGATTATATATATTTTTTTCTTTTTCTTATTTTGAAAAAGACTGAAGTATTGTGAAAATTACCAAATGTGACACAGAGACACAAAGTGAGCACATGCTGTTGAAAAGGGTGCTGATAGACACTCTTGACACAGGGTTGTCACAGACCTTCAATTTGTGGATAATTTAATAAAGCAAAGCCCAGTAAAACAGAGTATACCTGTATTTGAAAGTTAAAATATGTTAAGTACTTTACACAGATTATCTAGTTTAATCACAACAACCTCATGAAGTAGTTACTATTATTATACCCACTTCATATATGAGGCATCTAGACAGAAATCCCAGGCTGCACTGCTTACTAACTGTGTGAGCCTGGATTTATGTCTACTGTAGAAGCATCCTTGATGATATTACCTGTCTCAGTGCATTTGCGTTGCTACAAAGAAGAGCTATAAAGAAAAGAGGGTTTTTTTTGTTGGGGGTAGGGGGAGCAGTCTTGCTCTGTCACCCAGGCTGGATGGAGTGCAGTGGTGTGATCATGGTTCACTGTAGCCTTGGCCTACAGTAGAGTTATTCTCCTACCTCAGCATCCTGAGTAGATGGGACTACAAGTGGGTACCAAGTGGATACCACTGCACCCAGCTATATTTATTTAAAAAAAATTTTTTTTGTAAAAATGGGCTTTCACTATGTAGTCTAGGCTGCTCTTAAACTCCTGGTCCCAAGCAATCCTTCTGCCTCAGCCTCCTAAAATGTTGGGATTACAGGCATGAGCCACCACCCCTGGCCAAAAAGAGGTTTCTTTGGCTTATGGTTCTGCAGGCTCTACAAGAAGCAGAGTGCCAGCATCTGCTTGTGGGGAGGGCCTGAGACTGCTTCCACTCACTGCAGAAGGGACAGAGACCTAGCATGTGCAGATCACATGGCCAGAGAGAAGCAGGAAACATGGGAAGGAAGTGCCAGACTCTTTTTCACAACCGGCTCTTGGGGGAGCTCTGTCACCTAGGCTGGAATGCTGTGGCATCATCATGGCTAGAATTCCTGGGCTCAACCAATCCTCCTGCCTCAGCCTCCCAAGTAGCTTGGACTACAGGTGCTCACTACCATGCCTGGTTAATTTTAAAAACATTTTTAGTAGAAACAGAGTCTTGCTAGTTTGCTCAAGCTGGTCTTGAAATCCTGGCCTCAAACAATCCTCCTACCTGGGCCTCTCAAAGTCTTAGGATTACAGGCATGAGCCACCATGCCCACCTGGGGATCAAATTTCAAATGGGATTTGGAGAGGACAACATCTAAACTATAGCACTAACCTTTACATCACTTAGTGTTTCTTAGTACGACTATCTTTGGGAGAAACCGATTTCTAAGTGTTGCTTTTATTTTATGAAAGTTGTATATTTTGTGTAAGTAATTAGGTTTCCTGTTTTGCATAAACCACTATTAAATACATGACTGAATGAGTGGTCAATCTAGGTAAGTATATAGGATTCCAAAATAAGCACTATTATATTAGCCTCATTTCTGGCTTAATTTTATGGATAACTTTTCTCTTTCTCCCTTCTACTTCATATTGTTTTACTCCATTTTGGATGCTTGGTAACGACCTGAGATTCTTTTTGAAATAAAGATCCCAGAGACAGGTGGCCACATACAGTCACCTCCTGGGGAAAAGCAAATACTTTTAGTTAGTGTATGCCATTTTTAGGTTGCTTTATCTGTAAGGAAGAAATTGAGGTCTAGGGCTGTGCTGTCCTAGTGTTTTAATTCATATAGATGTAGAGTCATGATCCTCCTACACGGCTTCTGGGACTACCTTTCTGGCCTGCTACATTCCTTATATCTTCCTCCTGTGATCTCCCACCCCAAAAACATCTCTATAGTAGCAGGTCCACTTGGGAGTGAGTTGAAGCAGAGGCTTCCAGAATTCACATCATAGAAAATTATACTACACAGGCCAGGTGCAGTGGCTCATACCCGTAATCCCAGCACTTTGGGAGGCCAAGGTGGGCTGTTCGCTTGAGCCCAGGAGTTTGAGACCAGCCTGGGCAACATAGTGAGACCTCATCTCTACAAAAAATAAAAAGGTAGCGGGGTGTGGTGGTACATGCCTATAGTCCCAGTTACTCGGGAAGATGAGGTGAGGGAATCACTTGAGCCCAGGAGATCGAGGCTGCAGTGAGCCATGATCACGCCACTACACTCCAGCCTGGAAGACAGAGTGAGACCATCTCAAAAAAAGAAAAAAGGAAAGGAAATCAAAGAAAAATTCTACTATATGGTAAATGACTATACTCAAAACAGCGTTTAACAGCTGATCATAATTAAGTTACCTCTAAGGAACATTTCATTGTTAAGATCTAATGGGCACTTACTTGGATAGACTCAAATTGGCAAAGGATTTTGTACATACCCAGAAAATCATGGGATGTGCCATGAAATTACTGAAAAACTTCCTTTTTTATTTTCTTTTTTTTTGAGACAGAGTTTCACTCTTGTTGCCCAGGCTGGAGGGCAATGGTGCGATCTCAGCTCACTGTAACCTCCACCTCCCGGGTTCAAGCGATTCTCCTGTCTCAGCCTCCCAAGTAGCTGGGATTATAGGCATGGGCCACCTTGCCCGGCTAATTTTGTATTTTTAGTAGAGATGGGGTATCGCCATGTTGGTCAGGCTAGTCTCGAACTCCCAACCTCAGGTGATTGCCTGCGTTGGCCTCCCAAAGTGCTGGATTACAGGTGTGAGACACTGTGCCTGGCTGAAAAACTTTCTTTTGCTCAAGGAGTGAGTCTTAACCACCGCACACGGCTGGTAGCTTTCTTAACCACGTCTTAACCACCGCATATGGCCGGTAGCTTTCTTAACTATCATTTGCTTTCCTTCCTTATCCAACAATCTGCAAAGTTCGAATATGTCTTCTAATAAGCAAATCAACTGATTTCCTAGTAATGGGCCATCCCCTAATATTTATGAGGATGGATCAGGAGTATACACAGGGGCCCAGACACCCTATACCTAAACATTTCAAAATTATAAATCAAATGAACAAAGTGTTAAATAAGGTATATTATTTTCTTCTGCCTTGATAAATATAGCACCATAACAACTCGTAAGGTCAGGCTCAAATTTAAAATCTTAGAATCTGTTAGAGTTCTGTACTGGTCTCTACTCTTTGCTCTGGTCTGTTACAACTCTAGATAGTGCCCAGTACATTGCATTGGGTTGAGGCAGACAGGTCCCTGTCCTTCTCAGGAGGAGAGTAATCGAACTAGATGGTTGTGGGAGGAAGTCTGATTTGGTAGGCATCACATGACATCCAAAGATGAAGGCTGTGGCCTGCAAGGAATTGTCCTGAAAATCTTGGCATCAAGACATTCATTCTTCCAGGCAGACAGTGACCATATAATGACTGAAAATCCCCTGGCAAATGTAAAGGAAGTATATCCAGAGGTGCAGTGCTCCAGGTCTTCAGATTGGGGTTCAGAGACAAGTCTTTTTTTCTTTTGATACAGAGATTTGCTCTTGTTGCTCAGGCTGGAGTGCAGTGGCATGATCTTGGCTCACTGCAACCTCTGCCTCCTGAGTTGAAGCAATTCTCCTGTCTCATCCTCCCAAGAGGCTGGGATTACAGGCGCCTACAACCACGCCTGCCTAATTTTTTGTATTTTTAGTAGACACGAGCTTTCATCATGTTGGCCAGGCTGGTCTTGAACTCCTGACCTCAGGTGATTCACATGTCTCAACCTCCCAAAGTGCTGGGATTATTGGCATGAGCCACCATGCCCAGCCCAGGGACAAGTCTTGAGTAAACATTCAGCAATGTGTATGGGTAATAATGAGACAGAGTCCATTCCTTAAGGCACTCGGGTGGTCAGGTTTCCAAAACTCAGACATGGTCAGTTAGGGCCAAAGGGGATATGAGACTCCAGAGCAATACCAAATGTCTGTCCTCAAAAAGGGGGACACAAGGCCAAAGCTAGGCCAGCCACTGAGAGTTGGGAAAGCACTTCTTATATTTCTCTCGGTTAAGGTGAAGACCAGTCCTACAAATAAGATCAAAGTTAAGCCTATGTGGACCCAGCAGTGAAGGAAGGCAAGTTGCAAAGGTTGAGAATCAGGGAGGACCTGATAAGGAAGCTGAGCTCGCTTTGTCCCAAAAAAGGTTCCTACATGCTCTGGAAAACCCAACACAGGCTAGGTACGGTGGCTCACACCTGTAATCCCAGCACTTTGGGAGGCTCAGGTAGGCAGATCACTTGAGGCCAGGAGTTCAAGACCAGCCTGGCCAACATGGCAAAACCTCATCTCTACTAAAAAATACAAAAATTAGCTGGGTGTCATGGCATGTGCTTGTATTCCCTGCTACTCAGGAGGCTGAGGTGGGAGAATAGCTTGAACCTGGGAGGCAGAGGTTATGGTGAGCCGAGATCACGCCACTGCACATCCGGCCTATGTGATAGAGTGAGACTCTATCTTACCAAAAAAAAAAAAAAAGAAAAGAAAACTCAACATGAGATATATGAATAGGATTTTTATTAAGGGTATCTGGTCTTTGGCTACAATGTTACATTTTGCTGTGCTTGACAGATTTTTTACCATTGAGATGTTTATGGAAGAAAGTTTGAATTTGCTGCCAGGCATCTACCTGTGCCTTTGAGTGAGCCTTTGGCTCACCTCCATAGACTACTGCTTCACCCAAAACTGCATGCACAGAGACTCTAAAAGGAGGAAAATAAGGTGGGTTAATATAATGACCAGTGCCTGGGTAACAGATTATCTGGGGTCTTTCTTTCCCATGGGCTTGTAACCTTTCAGAGGCTATCTGAGCGTAGAATTCACTCTTCCAGCTTTGATCATCCATGCCAACAATAAACAAGAAAGGCCCCTGGGCCTTTTCCAATGGAATAAGACTTTGGTGATTGCGTTCCTCCAATGGATTGCTCCAAGTGTCCATGAAATTGAAAAATCCTGACTTAGTGATTTTTATTTTTCCTGTATCACTGACAAGTTTAGGAATAATCATATCCTTGTAATGCAGAGGAGCTATTGTGTTGGCTACACAGGCATTAATAACTACAGTGGCTGTGATGTCCTTCAAGAAAGAAGCCATTGAGAGACACAGGTCACCTCCTTTGGAAAATCCAAGAAGCCCAATACTAGGAGCTTTCACCTGTTGAGGAAAAAGAGAAAGAAAACAAGCTTATAATTCATAAATGGAGGTCACAGACAGTGATTTTACATTCTCTAAGTAGCTTTTTTTTTTTTTTTTTTGAGATGGAATCTCACTCTGTCACCCAGGCTGGAGTGCAGTGGCGCAATCTTGGCTCACTACAACCTCCGCCTCCCAGGCTTAGGTGATTCTCATGCCTCAGCCTCCTGAGTAGCTGGGATTACAGGCGTGCGGCACCACGCCTGTCTAATTTTTGTATTTTTAGTGGGGATGGAGTTTCACCATGTTGGCCAGGCTGGTCTCAAACTCCTGACCTTAAGTGATCCGCCCGCCTTGAGACCTCCCAAAGTGCTGGGATTATAGGTGTGAGCCACCGCGCATGGCCGGTAGCTTTCTTAACTATCGTTTGCTTTCCTTCCTTATCCAATGATCTTCAAAGTTCAAATATGTCTTCTAATAAGCAAATCAGTTGATTTCCTAGTAATAGGCCATCCCCTAGTATTTCTGAGGACGAGTCAGGAGTATACACAGGGGTCCAGACAGCCTATACCTAAACATTTCAAAATTATAAATCAAATGAACAAAGTATTAAATAAGGTATATTCTTTTTTCCTGCCTTGATAAATATACCACCATAACAATTCCTAAGGTCAGGCTCAAATTTAAAATCTTGGAATCCACTGGAGTTCTGTACTGGAACGTGACATAGGGGAGAGCCAGTCCCTGGATCCTGCACCACACTTCTCTTCCATCCCTGGCTTCTTCATGGACCTTAAGGGGCCTCTCACACGTGTGTGTGGACACCCCAGCCTGCATGTTTAAGGCCTAGGTATATATACACTGACGAACTCAGAAAAGAGGCTTAGGGCCTGGAAGCAGGATCAGAGCTGTTTGGCAGACAATTCTGGTCTGCCAGATCCCAAGAACACTGGGGGTTGTGAGGAAACCCTGAAGAATATCTTATATCTTAACATTGGCATGTCTGGGTCTCTTTAAACCTGGATGATAACAGAGTATCTATCATCCATTTTTAGTTATACCGAAGTGTTTTTGTTGTTGGTGGTGGTGGTGAGTTTTTTTTGAGATGGGGTTTTATTCGTTGCCTAGGCTGGAGTGCAATGGTGCAATCTCAGCTCACTGCAACCTCCACCTGCCGGGTTCAAGCAATTCTCCTGTCTCAGCCTCCCAAGTAGCTGGGATTACAGGCGTGCACTACCATGCCCTGCTAATTTTTGTATTAGTAGAGACGGGGTTTCACCATGTTGACCAGGCTGGTCTCAAACTCCAGACTTCAGGTGATCTGCCCGCCTCGGCCTCCCAAAGTGCTGGGACTACAGATGTGAGCCACTGCAACTGGCCAAATATTTTAATTAATTAATTTTTTCTTTTATCAGATAAGGACTTTCTTTACAAAACATATTATCATACCCAACAAAATTAATAATGATTACTTCATATCATCAAATACACCATTCTTATTCAAGTGTCTCTAGTTGTCTTCTTTTTTCTTTTTTGAGGCGGAATCGCGCTGTCTCACTGTCTCACCCAGGCTGGAGTGCAGTGGCACGATCTTGGCTCACTGCAACCTCTGCCTCCTGGGTTCAAGTGATTCCCCTGCCTCAGCCTCCTGAGTACCTGGGACTACAGGTGGACACTACCATGCCCGGCTAGTTTTTTGTATTTTAGTAGACAGGGTTTCACCGTGTTGGCCAGGATGGTCTCCATCTCCTGACCTTGTGATCTACCCGCCTTGGCCTCCCAAAGTACTGGGATTACAGGCATGAGCCACCATGCCTGGCCAACAATTTATAGACATTTTCTCTATATACATTTACATTAATCTTTTTAAGAAGGAAAATTGAACTCCACAGAGAGTAACTTCCTTCTTCAGAATCATAAGGCCACTTTGTAGTAGACGCAGAGCCAGAACTCTTTTTAGTCCCGTGCTCTTTGAATTTTGGTACACAATTACAAAGAAACTAAATAGTCAAGTCTTTGTTTGTTTGTTTGTTTCGTTTGTTTGTTTGTAGATCCAAACCAATTTTTTTTTGAGACAGAGTCTTGCTCTATTGCCAGGCTGGAGTGCAGTGGCGCAATCTCAGCTCACTGCAACCTCTGCCTCCTGGGTTCAAGTGATTCTTCTGCCTTAGCCTCCCGCGAAGCTGGGACCACAGGCACGTGCCACCATGCCCGGCTAATTTTTGTATTTTTAGTAGAGACGGTGTTTCACCATGTTGGCCAGGATGGTCTCGATCTCTTGACCTTGTTATCCACCCACCTCGGCCTCCCAAAGTGCTGGGATTACAGGCATGAGCCACCTTGCCCGGCCAATAGTCAAGTCTTAAGGCATTAGAGAGAGAGATGGGAGAAAATAGAATTAACAATCCTAGTATAATAACGTTTTTTGAGATGGGGGTCTCACTAAGTGTTGCCCAGGCAGTCTTAAATGCCTGAGGTCAAACAACCCTCCACCCTCAGCCTCCCAGGTAGCTGGGACTACAGATGCACATCACCATGCCCAGCTTCTAACCTAGTAACTTTTGAAGGAGACTTGGTATCTCCTGGCATGTTTCTAGTTCCCAGTGTTCAGCTGTCCATCAGCTCTACCTGCTCTCTTCTACACTCAGGTGATCACCAGAACCCACCTTTGGATGCTGCAGCATAAAGTCCACAGCTTCTTCAAAGTACTCCAGGTGTATATCATTCAGATATTTGGGGAGGTCTTCAAATCTGAAATAAGCCAGAGCAAGCACAGCAAAACCGTGTCCGGCCAGGAGGCTGGCTCTGTATTCACAAAGGCCACCACTACTCCCAAATAGATCAATGATCCCGGGAAAGGGCCCCTTGCCTAGAGAACATCACAAATCACAAGGAGCTTTAGATTCTCAAAACACACTAAGTAAACAAGTTTTAGAAGCCAAGGAGATTGGGGGTAGAGAGATTGGCAGAAAAAGAACAAAATGTCTTATTTTCTTAATAATAATATAGAGGGATAAAAAACTACATATTGGGTACAATGTACACTACTCAGGTGAGAAGTGCACTAAAATCTCAGAATTCATTACTATACAGTTCGTCCGTGTAACCCCAAGCCACTTGTACACTAAAAGCTAATTAAATAGTTTTTTTTATTTTTTATTTTTGGACAGAGTCTTACTCTATTGCCTAGGCTGAAGTGCAGTGGCGCAATCTCGGCTCACTGCAACCTCTGCCTCCTGGGTGCAAGCCATTCTTCTGTCTCAGCCTCCCAAGTAGGTAGAATTACAGGCATGTATCAGCATGCCCGGCTAATTGTTTTGCATTTTTAGTAGAGATGGGGTTTCGCCATGTTGGCCAGGCTGGTCTTGAACTCCTGACCTCAGGTGATCTGCCCACCAGGGCCTCCCAAAGTGCTGGGATTACAGGTGTAAGCCACCATGCCCAGCCTTGTTTGTTTTTAATGAAAGTTTTTAGTCGATTCTTAGTATGATTTTTTTTTTTTTTTTTGAGACAGGGTCTTGCTCTGTCACCCAGGCTGGAGTATAGTGGCACGATCTTGGCTCACTGCAACCTTGCCTCCCAGGTTCAAGCGATTCTTCCACCTCAGTCTCCCTAGTAGCTGTGACTACATGTGTGAGTCACTATGCCTGGCTAATTTTTTTGTACTATATTTTTAGTAGAGGTGGAGTTTTGCCATGTTGGCCTAGCTGGTCTTGAATTACTGGCCTCAAGTGATCCACCCGCCTCAACTTTCCACAGTGCTAGGTTTACATGCCTGAGCCACTGCGCCTGGCCCAGTTAGTATTATTTATTGAGCTCCTACTATGTCCTTGGGAAAGCCTCTAGGAATATAGATATTTAGAAATCTGTAAGACCCAATTCTACCCCCAGGAATTTACAGTGTAGTGGGCAGCCATGAGTTAAGGCTAAGATTGCTGAAGACCTGTAAAACTAAAGCATGGTCTCTTGTTTTGGAGAATAATCACAGAATTCAGTTTAAGGGATTCTGTGTGCTGTTGCAACTCTAGAATTTATTTTTATTTTTATTTTTTATTTTATTATTTATTTATTTTACACAGGGTTTCACTCTGTTGCCCAGGCTGGAATGCAATGGTGTGATCTCGGCTCACTGCAGTCTCCACCTCCTGATATCAAGCAATCCTCCCACCTCAGCCTCCCAAGCAGCTGGGACTACAGGTGTGCACCACCATGCCTGCCTGACTTTTTTTTTTTTTTGTAGAGACAGAGTTTCACTATGTTGTCCAGGCTGGTCTTGAACTCCTGGGCTCAAGTAATCCGCCCACCTCAGCCTCCCAAAGTGCTGGGATTACAGGCCTGAGCCACAGTGCCCAGTTCAGCATTTTCTATGGTAGAGGTTTAAGTCAGCAATTTAGTTGGACGGGATTAATCTGGGGTCTTCTTTCTAGCCCACCTTTACCTAGAAAGCATCCTGTGTTTACTTAGACTAGGGTTCCTCAACCTTAGCAGTGTAGACATTTGGAGCAAGATCATTCTTTGTTCTGGCAGTTTTCCTACGCGTTGTGGAACGTTTAGCAGCACCTCTGGCCTCTGCCTGCTAGATGCCAACAGCACTTCTCCCTTCAGGTATGACAACCCAAAATGTCTCCAAATATTGCCAAACATCGTCCCCCAGGGAAGGCGAAAAATCACTTCAGGTTGAGAACCAGGGACAGCATGTTTATGATAGAAGGGAAGGGACTGTCAGGCAGTTCTGTATGTGTTTTTAAATGATTCTAGGGCATTGCCACTTTTGTGGATTTTAGCTTCTTTGGAAGTTTGATGTGACAGGAGGCAAAAACCATTCTTGCACATCAGCTTCAGGTTTTGCCCAAATCATATTCAAACACAACCACATGGCTGGCAGATAGTGGCTCTCAATAAATAGATAATAAGTTGAATGCACTATTCAGCACAGGTAAAAATTGATAGTGTCTCAATTGGGAGGGATGTGAAATTTGGAAAGACTGGAGCAGCTACTCAGGAGGCTGAGGCGAGAAGAACACTGGAGACCAAGAGGCTGCAGGGTGAGCTATCCAGCCATGGCACTCCAGCCTGGGCAGCACAGGGCACCTAGAGACTCAGAATCCATGACAGACTCTGGAGAGAAGTAGCAAGTTCAGGGACGTTCCACGTCACGTGATTCCCAGGACATGCAAGGGGCCGGCAGAGGTCGCAGAGCTCGACCAAGTTCTGACCAGAAGCTACTCACCTGGCGGCAGGAAGAGCGCGGCGCGTACCCGGCCCGCACGCACCAGCTCGCGCCGCACGCCCGGCTGGAGGAAGTCGCGCTCGTGCCGCGCCTGGCACAGCAGCCGCCCAGGCTCGGGGTCGTGGCCGTCCAGCACCTCCAGCTCCACGGGGACCGGCGTCCGCACGTCGCGCTTCACCAGCTGCCCCAAAGCTTTCTCGGGCTTCAACGCCCAGAGCAGCCCCATGGGCTCGCACCCCGCGAAGCTGCCGCCCAACGCGGGCGCGTGCTCCAGGTCCAGCTCCCCGCGGGCGTCGGCGCGGTAGCGCGCGTGGGCCCGGAAGAGCGCGCCATTCTCGTCGCGCAGGGACGCGCGCAGCGTGACCGGCTGCTCTGGGGCCAGGCCCCGCACGGCGATGCGCACCGGCTCGTCCCAGCAGCTGCGGCCGGCGGGCTCCAGGATCAGCGTCGCTGCCATCCCGACCTGGGTAGAATAGGGTCGACCCAGCTCCGCCGAGTCAATGGGCGGGCCTGACGGCTTTGCCCAACACAGGAAAGCAGTCGAGGGCAGAGCCTTTAACTGTACTCCCATTGGTTGGGATTGAGGACAGGCTCCAAGCCGCTGCGTGGGGCGCCTAGAATTTGTGCAAACACACCAGTGTCCCAATAGAATAACTGCTGAAATAAGAGTTAATGACTAATCTGGCAGGGCCCGGTGCCTCACGCCTGTAATTCCAGCCCTTTAAGAGAACGAGGTGGGTGGATCACACCTGAAGTCAGAAATTTGAGACCAGCCTGACCAACACAGCGAAACCCCATCTCTACTAAAAATACAAAATTAGCCAGGTGTGGTGGTGCATGCCTATAATCCCAGCTACTAGGGAGGCTGAGGCAGGAGAATTGCTTGAATCCGGGAGGCAGAGGCTGCAGTGAGCCGAGATTGCACCATTGCACTGCAGCCTTGGCAACAAGGGCAAAACTCCGTCTCAAAAAAAGAAAAAAGTGAATGACTATCCCTGCAATCCAACGTAGTGAGTGTCGAAATAGAGGTACGAAAACCACTGAGAGGTAAAGGATTGAGAGAGATACAGTTCAAAAATTTAGATTTTGAAAAAGCATCCCAGGTGATTGTATTCAGGTGATGCGTGGAGAAACATGGTCATAATTCACCCCTTACCCTTCCATCCCTTACCAAGCCTTTTTTCCTAGAGCTAATGGTACCTGAAGCAAAGCTGATTTTGGGGAGGCAGACCTGGCAGAGTTCCGGTCTGACCCTGATCCTTAATACTAAAACCTGATGATCTTTAGCAAGAAACATAACCCTCTAAATTTAGTTTTTGTTTTTGTTTGTTTGTTTTGACAGAGTCCTGCTCAGTCGCCCAGGCTGGAATGCAGTGGTGCAATCTTGGCTCACTGCAACCTCTGCCTCCCGGGCTCAAGTCATTCTCCTAACTCAGCCTCCCAAGTAGCTAGAATTACAGGCACCCACCACCATGCCTGGCTAATTTCTGTATTTTTAGTAGAGATGAGGTTTCACCATGTTGGCCAGCCTGGCCTTGAACCCTTGACCTCAGGTAATCCTCCCATCTCAGCCTCCCAAAGTGTTGGGATTACAGGCGTAGGCCAACGTGAGCATCCTAAATTCAGTTTTCTTATCTGAACAGGCTTATTGTGACCATTAAATGGGCTAACATGTAAAAACACTACACTGGCACACCTATAGGGTTAGTACCCAGTGAAATTTTTGTTTTGTTTCTCAACTCACTAATCTAATCAGTGTTAGATTCCCTTTTGGATTGTATGCATACAGAGTTCTAACAGTAAGTAAGTGGCACTCTCAGCCTGTGTAATTCAGCAGAGTTTTATAAAGGTACTATCTACAAAGGCATGGACAAGGTTTAAAAACAGAAACAATGAAACAAGATTTGGTGTAGAACTCTGAATCTGAAGGTTCAAGGGAAGGGGGCAGTCTGGTAGGAGTTGTAGCTTTTCTAGAGGGTATGGTTTGTGGCAGGAAGGAGGAGACTATAAATTCCTTGACGCTCCTGTTTTTCAGTATCTTGCTAATGCTTCTTTTTGGCCAAACCCAACCATACAGCTCAGCCTAGCTGGGAACATAGCAGGGTAGAGAAGGGAGAAGAGCATATAGTGACACCCAGCTCAATAAACATGTATAAACTGAACAAAAAGGTATTAGACTATATGAAGCAAGTTCACTGTGTGCTGGTTACCAACTTGTTTGAGTCCAGTGAGACAAAACAGATTCATATATTTAATACAATGTACATTAACTGGATTTATTACTTACATATAGGCAGCAAAGGATGACAGAAGCCTAAGAATCATTGCAAACCAGTCCTCCGGGGCTCAGGAATGCTGTGGGGTGATGGAGTCTCATGTGCATGTGCCCACTTGCACTGCAGCTGCCCTGAGTTTTGTAAGCTGGGGTGGGTCATGTGACTGCTGGGCTAAAGCACTGAAAGACATCCTGTTTGTAGGGAGGGACTGGGATTGAGCCAGGGCCATTCCAGCCATCCATCCCTATCTCGGGATGTTACATTTCCATCACATTCTATGGTTATTCTTGAGAACTACTAATGAGAAAGAGGGGAGAGCTGAGTCAGTTCAAGGCCAACCAGAGAACTGCCCTACAGTCTGTCCCCAACCCAGGTATCTCCCTTAGCAAACCTAGTACATTTCATAGGCCCTCCAGACTCCCAGGATCTGGAGGCAGAGGTTTGTCTGATCATATTAATGTGGCACTTCGGCCAGGCATGGTGGCTTACACCTGTAATTCCAGGGCTTTGGGAGCCTGAGGTGGGTGGATCACTTGGGGTCAAGTGTTTGAGACCATCCTGGCCAACCCCGTCTCTACTAAAAATACAAAAATGAGTTGAATGTGGTGGCGCACGCCTGTAATCCCAGCTATTTAGGAGGCTGAGGGAGGAGTACCACCTGAACCCAGGAGGTGGCGGTTGCAGTGAGCCCAGATCGTGCCACTATACTCCAGCCTGGGTGACAGAGCGAGACTCTGTCTCAAAAAAAAAAAAAAAGAAGTGACACCTTGACTGACACAACCTCAGTGTAATATTATTAAGCCATCAGAATACATTTCACTAGGTCCAGGAGACTACTATGATAAGCAGGATGATCAGGCTTGCTTGGAGCTGTCGCCTTCCCCCAAGTCCTAGTGATCCAGGTAAGAAGTTGCTAAAGAGGTCCAAGAAAGATTTTTTTTTTTTTTTTTTTTTTTTGAGATGGAGTCTCACTCTGTCGCCCAGGCTGGAATGCAACGGTGTGATCTCTGCTCAGTACAACCTCCGCCTCCTGGGTTCAAGCAGTTCTCCTGCCTCAGCCTACTGAGGAGCTGGGATTACCAGCACCCACCACTATGCCCAGCTAATTTTTATATTTTTAGTAGAGATGGGTTTCACCATATTGGTCAGGATGGTCTCTAACTGCTAACCTCAGATGATCTGCTTGCCACAGCCTCCCAAAATGCTGGGATTACAGGTGTGAGCCACCAAGCCTGGCCAGAAAAATTCTTTAGGTAGCCACGCTGACTGCGGTCAGCAGGCTTGCTTTCAGATCTCCTCTACCTGTGTCTCATCCATGCCTGAGATATTATCCAGGTATAACAGGAGGTGTTGGCAGTGGCACACACTCCTCCTTGTCTTTTAAAACAAACTTCCTAAGGATTTGAAGGGTGTCTCTGGGCTGCCAAGGCAGCGGCACTGGAAGCAACAGTATCATTTTTTTCATGAGCACTGACTCCTATGCCTGGTACCAGAAATCTCATAGAGGATCAAAACTCAGAGTCAGCCACTACCTGGCAGGTTCCTAATAAGCATGGTGCATACTTTTAGGTTGGTGGGCTAATAAAGTGTCTTGTTCCCAGGGGTGATATGCAGGAGCACCCCCAAGCATGTCCAATGTCCAGGATTCCATGATCTGCCAGCTTTCCAGGTATGACATTGTCCATCCCATATTTGGCTCACTCCCAGATCACCCACAGAGGAAGAAGCAGTTTTCAGATGCACACTGCATTGTTTTATTCAGTGACCCAGTCATGGCTATGGAGGATTGATATTCACCAGGCAATTCTCATTGATGGAATAGTGACATAAGCTCACTCTCCCCCATACAATCAATATTGTTCACAAAACCTGTACACAGAGGGCTGGCATTACACCTGATATGGTTTGGCTATGTCCCACCCAAATCTTATCTTGAATTTAGTTTCCATAATCCCATATGTCCAAGAGGAACTTGGTGCAAGGAAATTGAATCATGGGAGTGGTTAGCCTCATGTTGTTCTCATGATAATAAGTGAGTTCTCATGAGATCTGATGATTTTATAAGGGACTTTTTCCCTTTTGCTCAGCACTTTTTGTTGCTGCCATGTGAGGAAGAACATGTTTGCTTCCCCTTGCCATGATTGTAAGTTTCCTGAGGCTTCCTTAGCCAAGCTGAACTGTGAGTCAATTATAACTCTTTCCTTTGTAAATTAACCCCGTTCAGGTATGTCTTTACTAGCAGCGTGAGAATGGACTAATACAATAAATTGGTACTGCAGAGAGTGTTGCACTGGTGTAAAGGTACCCAAAAATGTGGGAGTGACTTTGGAACTGGGTAACAGTTCCAAAGTCTGGAACCTCTGTTGGCACCATTTGGAGGGTTCAGAAGAAGGCAGGAAAATGTGGGATTGTTTAGAACTTCCCAGAGACTTGGAGGGCTCAGAAGACAGAAAGATGTGGGAAAGTTTGAAAGTTCCTAGAGACTCATTAAATGGCTTTGACCAAAATGCTGATAGTGATATGAATAATGAAGTCCAGGCTGAGGTGGTTTCAGATGGAGATGGGGAACTTCTTGGGAACTGGAGTAAAAGTTACTCTTGCTGTGCAAAGAGATTGGTGGCATTTTGCCCCTGCCCCAGAGATTCGTGAAACTTTGAACTTGAGAGAGATGATTTAGTGTATCTGGCAGAAGAAATATCTAAGAGGCAAAGAGTTCAAGAGGAAGCAGAGCATAAAAATTTGGGAAATGTACAGGCTGACAATGCTATAGAAAAGAAAACCCTGCTGGGTGCAGTGGCTCATGCATGTAATCCCAGCACTTTGGGAGGCCAATGCGGTGGATCACCTGAGCTCAGGAGTTTGAGAGCAGCCTGGCCAACACGGTGAAACCCCATCTCTACTAATAATACAAAAATTAGCTGTGTGTGGTTGTGCACGCCTGTAATCCCAGCTACTCGGGAGGATGAGGCAGGAGAATTGCTTAAACCTGGGAGACAGAGGTTGCAGTGAGCCGAGATAGGTCACTACACTGAAGTCAGGGTGACAAGAGCTAAACTCCATCTCCAAAAAAAAAAAAAGAAAAAGAGAGTGAAGAAAACCCCATTTTCTGGGGAGAAATTCAAGCCAGCTGCAGAAATTTGCATAAATAACAAGGAGCCTAATGATAATCATCAAGACAATGGATAAAATGTCTCCAGGGCATATCACAGACCTTCATGGCAGCACCTTCCATCAGAGGCCTGGTGGCCTAAAAGGGAAAAATGATTTCTTGAACTAGGTCCAGGGCCCCCCCTGCTGTGTGCAGCCTTGTGACTTTGTACCCTGTGTCCCAGCCACATCAGCCGTGGCTAAAAGGGGCCAAGGTACAGTTCAGGCCATTTCTTTATTTTGTTTTTTAGGTGATATCTTGCTTTGTTGCTCAAGCTGTAGTGCAGTGGCACCAATCTCAGCTCACCACAACCTCCACCTCCCGGATTCAAACAATTCTGCTGCCTCAGCTCCTGAGTAGCTTGGACTATAGGTGTGTGCCAGAATGCTTGCCTAATTTTTGTGTTTTTAGTAGAAATGGGGTTTCACTATGTTGACCAGGCTGGTCTTGAGCTATTGACCTCATGATCTGCCTGCCTCAGCCTCTTAAATTTCTGGGATTACAGACATGAGCCACAGGGCCTGGCCCAAGCCATTTTTTCAGAGAGTGCAAGCCTCAAGCCTTGCTGGGTTCCCTGTGGTGTTGGACCTGTGGATGTGCAGAAGACAAGAATTGAGGTTTGGGAACTTCTGCCTAAATTTCAGAGAATGTATGGAAATGCCTGGATGTCCAAGCAGAAGTCAACTGCAAGAGTGGGATCCTTGTGAAGAACCTCTGCTAGGGCAGTGCAGAAGGGAAATGGGGGTTGGAGCCACTCCACAGAGTCCCTGCTGGAGCACTGCCTAGTGCAGCTGTGAGAAGAGGGCCACTGTTCTCCAGACCCCAGAATGGTAGATCCACCAACAGGATGCACTGTGTGCCTGGAAAAGCCTCAGGCACTCAATGCCAGCCCATGAAAGCAGCCAGGAGGGTGTCTATACCCTGCAAAGCCACAGGGGCAGAGCTGCCCAAGGTCGTAGGAGCCCACCTCTTGCATCAGCGTGACTTGGATGTGAGACATGGATTCAAAGATCATTTGGGAGTTTTAAGGTTTAATGATTGCCCTACTGGATTTCAGACTTGCATGGGACCTGTGGCTCCTTTATTTTGGCCAATTTCTCTCATTTGGAGCAAGTGTATTTGCTCAATGCCTATACCCCCATTGTATCAAGGAAGTAACTAACTTGTTTTTGATTTTGCAGGCTCATATGCAGAAGGGACTTGTCTCAGATGAAACTTTGGGCTTGGACTTTTGAGTTAATGCTAGGATGAGGTAAGACTTTGGGGAACTCTGGAAAGGGCATGCTTGTGTTTTGAAATGTGAGGACATGAGATTTGGGAGGGGCTGGGGCAGAATGATATAGTTTGGCTGTGTCCCCACTCAAATCTCATCTTGAGTTGTTCCCATAATCCCCATGTGTCATGAGAAGGACCCAGTGGGAATAATTGATTCATGGGGGTGGTTACCCTCATGCTGTTCTCATGACAGTGAGTGAATTGTCACAAGATCTGATGGTTTCATCAGGGGCTTTCCCCACTTTTGCTTGGCACTTCTTGCTGATGCCATGTTGCCAGGTCTGTCCCACAGACCCTGGCCAATGGATGAAATGTGTACTTAGACACGTGTATGCAGTATAAGAGCAGCTAGGTGACTGCCTGTCTCTAGTGGCCAGAAAGCCCCAAGAAACTGGAGCGCTTGCGTTTATTCAGTGCAGGCACAATGTTGAAAACCTGGAGACATCACAACCTGTAGGTAATTAACATTTATTGTTCCGCTTTCAGGGAACATCATGCATGGATGATCAAAGGTCAATTCCTGGTCCACATAAGTAAACAAGCCTGTTTAAAATAAATTCCTCCACACTCCCTTGTACCTACTCCTTGCCCTCTGCCTCAGGGTTATAAAACAGCTGCCTTCAGCTTTTCTCCCCGGGGGCTCTGCAGAACCTTCTGACCTTTCAGAAAGTTTGTGTCCTTTCCCTGTAGTTTTTCCCACCACTCTGATCAGTCCCCTACACCATGTGAAGAAAAACATGTTTGCTTCCCCTTTCGCCATGATTGTAAGTTTCCAGAGGCTTCCCCAGCCATGCTGAACTGTGAGTGAATTAAACCTCTTTCCTTTATGAAAGTGAATTAAACCTCTTTCCTTTACTCAGTCTTGGGTATGTCTTTATTAGCAGTGTGAGAACGGGCTAAAACAACACCAGTCTTTCTTTTTTGTTGTTGCCTTTGGGACACTTCATCTATGTAATCAAAGGAGCATGGAGCATCACAGTATGCTCCATGTAGTGGTTGTAATATTTAGCTACAGAAGTCAGTTAAAACAGGGCACCTCTGGCTCCCTTCCATAAGTGCCCCATTTTAACTTAATTGACTTCTGTAGCAAAACCAGCTACTGTGACGTACTAGCCCACTAAAATGTTACAACCACTACTTCTGTAGCAAGAAGAAGTTAAGACAGTGTCAGGCCAGTAGACTCACGCAAAAGGTTCCCTGATGCCCCCCACCCCGTTCCTTTTCCCCACCTTCCCGCTGCTGTGTGCTCTGCCCAGGAACTCTCCGAGTCAACCATGCCCCGGCTAATGCAATCCCAGCCAGCTCTTGCACCGGAGGACTCGCCCAGCTACCCAATAGCCAACGACAGCCTGCCCTGTTCCCTTCCGGTCCTCTTAGGGCCAATCAGAGTACCTTGCTGTTGCTCAACCCCCTATGCCATAAAAACCCCACACTCCGGGAAGTCTGCGTGACTTCTCTGGCCCCTCGTGTCGGACCGCAGAACCTCGCCCAGGAGCAGATTAAATTTCTTTATTTCAATAACTGGCCTTAGTTGCCTCATTCAAACTTTGGTTGCTTCATTCAAACCTTACAGACAGCACTGAATTCTGTGCCAGATCTTTGCTCAGTAAGCGAAGGCTTGGATTCTGTTGGTGTGCACTAAAGTGTTAGCAATGTTGGCATAGTTTACCACTGACAGATCACTCTGATCAGTGATAGAATGAGGACCAGAATGGCAGATCCAACATTTCCTCAGGTTATTTGCAGTGGCCACAGCTTAGCATTATGCTTCCAAGCCTTTGCTGAGAATTCCTTGTGGAAAAAGCAGATTGATAGGTTAGTTCCCCACCCTCACCCCTCCTGGGGTCCATAGATGTTCCATACCTACTGGGGAAGGGTTGGGCTGAGTTGGTGTAGCAACCCAGTCTTCTGTCCCTGTCCTGGGCTCACTACCTCCATAGGCATCCTTTGTCCCTCTTGCTTGACCCAGAGTTTTTGGCTTTGGTTATCTGGTCCAGAAAGGGATATTTTGCCCTAGACAAACTTGAAATATCTTATAATGTTACTCACCTAACTAGAAGGATCAGATGTCCTTAACACTGAGGCAGGAGAATAGGGTCTGGAAACAGTAGATCTCTGCTCACTGCAAACTCCGCCACCCGGCTTCAAGCGATTCTCCTGCCTCAGCCTCCTGAGTAGCTCGGATTACAGGCCTGTGCCACCACATCTGGCGAATTTTGTATTTTTAGTAGAGATCAGGTTTCTCCGTGTTGGTCAGGCTGGTCTCAAACTCCCAAAGAGAAACAACTGGTGATCAGCCTACCTCAGCCTAAGAAAGTACTGGGATTACAGGCGTGAGCCACCGTGCCTGGCTGAAAAGTTCTTAAACAGATTTCTAGAGGTGTATTTTGTCTAGTGGAGTGAAACCCACTGAGGTTTTTAGAAAATCCCACAAACTTTTTAAGAAAATTGTTCTGGCTGAAAAACAATTCCAGTTCCACCATAAGCTGGAACTTAAAAGGCAGAATACAAAATTGAAAGAGAAGTTTGGACTCCCCTTTTCCATCTAGGAAGCAGGTTAAATTTAATGGCTAATTCATTTTCATAAGGAAAATAGAGGTTTCAACTCAGGAGGTACAACCAAAACCCACAGAGAACAACTCACAGAGAGTAAATTGAACACTAATGAAGGAATTGGCAGCAAGTTCTGTTCTCAGGTGTGTTTCAGGGTTGCTACAGGCTAGTGACAGCTGTGTGCCACGTTTTCCCCATTTTTGAACAGGAGTGTCTATAGGAGTTACCTTATACTTGTCGCACCATTGTATTATGGATATGTGTCTGTGAGGAGAGCTAACTTGTTTGTTTCAAAGCTGCTCAGATTGAGAAGAATGATATCCAAGGTGCTGTACCCAAGGAATTCTCCTGAGCCTCAACCTGATAATAGATGATGAAATCTTGGACTTTCACCCTGAATGTGATGCTATAATGAAATGAGATTTTAGCGGGAGAGGGTTTAGAAGAGGGATGGGTATATATTATATGTGGAGGAATGTATGGCCAGAAGACAGATTGTATTTTCCAAAGATGGTTACAGTATTTCCCATTCCACATGCTCTCCTCCAGAACCTTGCCACTCTCCTTGCTTTTTTTTTCTTTTTTGAAATGGAGTCTCCCACTGTCGCCAGGCTGCAGTGCAGTGGCGCAATCTCGGCTCTCTGCAACCACTTACTGCTGGATTCAAGCGATTCTCCTGCCTTAGCCTCCCAAGTAGCTGGGACTACAGGCACGCACCACCATGCCAAGCTAATTTTTGTATTTTTAGTAGAGACAGTGTGCACCATGTTGGCCAGCATGGTCTCGATCTCTTGACCTCATGATCCGTACGCCTTGGCCTCCTAAAGTGCTGGGATTATAGGTGCGAGCCACCGGCCTGGCCCACTCTCCTTTCAAGAGACAGACTCTATGTTCTCCTTGAACTTTGGTTAGCCTTTGACTGCCTTGCTCCATGGAGTATGGCAGAGTGACAGTACGCATAATAGCTTCCAAGATGAGGCTGAACAAAGGTCATGTCATTCTGCCTTGCTTGGTATGCTCACCCTTGGAGATTCTATACTTTTATGGGAGAGAGGTTGGTGATGGTTGTCAATTGGGAACTCAGGAAGGGATATGATTTAGGGGGTTCTCAATTTCTTTCCATCTGGGCCTTCTTGCTAATTACTTGGGCTGAGTGTCAACCCCTCAGTCAAATTGCCCCAGCCTGTGTCACTTCAAACAATGGTGATCCATTCCTACAGAGTCCTGTCCCATTTGCAGACTCTGAGAAAAATACATGGTTAATAGAGTTTTTTCCCTAAAAAAAAAAAGTATAATAAATGCTATGTAGTGTTGATGTCAAGAAGAGTAAGGAATGACTCCTCTAAGATTACCATACTATGATTTTCCAAGGTCTATTTTTTTTTCTCTTGAGTCAAGGTCTCACTCTGTTGCCCAGGCTAGAGTGCAGTGGTGCAGTCATGGCTCACTGCACCAACCTTGACTTCCCAGGCTCAAGTAATCCTCCCACCTCAGTCTCCCGAGTGGCTGGGACCTCAGATGTGCACCATGTTTGGCTAATTTTTGTTGGGATTGGGTTTTGCCATGTTGCCTAGGCTGGTCATGAACTTCCGAGCTCAAGTGATCTGTCCCCCTTGACTTCCCAAAGTGCTGGGATTATAGGTGTGAGCCACTGTGCCCGGCCCCAAGGTCTGTTCTTAGATTCGGGAAGTGAGAGGGAAAATAGATCATAGTCATTCTCCTTGGAAGAGAGTAGAAACTTAACCATTTTAGAGACAGGTGGTCTCATCTCCTCCTGTCAAAGGATTCTTCGCTGACCTTTATAGTGAAAAGGTCAGCTGCCTTTCCTCATATTAACACCCCTCTGTATGTTTTTGGCCAAATAAAATTCTACCCTGTTACAGCTGAACAGCAAACATTAGGTGACCATTCTTTCAGAGTGATGGAAAAAGTCACCAGCTTTAAAGCTCACCTATGACTCAGAGCATTAACTAAAAAAACCTAGAATGAAACACAAATCTTAACAGGTGGGTATATTTTTCACTTATTTGTGTCATATACCTATGAATCTTCTACAACAAGCATGTTACATTAGTTAAACTGATGACAAAGCTTATTCAACAAAGTTACCTAAAATACACCATTCATGACAAAGACATGGCTTTAATGTTATATAGGAGACAGCTGATTCACATAGGGTTATTGAACCCTAGAATCTGATCTTGACTCTCTCGTGTCAACAACAGACAAATGCATTACAATTTAGGGAAAGCTGTTTTCTGGGTACCTCCCAGGTGTTTGCAGAAGAAGGCTAGAATTTGCTTCCAGGCATCAACCTGGGCCTTAGAATGAGCCCTGGGCTCCCCACCCCACATCACATGTTTGTTCACTAATGCGTGAAAGGAAGCTGGGCACAGGGGGAAGTAAGGAGGCTCGATGTGATGCCCAGTCCCAGGGTAACAGATGATCTGGGGTTTTTCCTTTCCATGGGCCTGTAACCGTTCAGAGATTGTTTGGGCATACAACTCACTCCTCCAGTTATGATCATCCTGACCAACAATGAACAGGATGGGCCCCTGGGCCTTCTCTATTGGAATCATGCTGGGGTTCTCAAACCCTCCTACAAGGTCATGCCTTATATCCCCGATGTCCATGAGGCCTGAGAAAGCTACCTTGATTCTCCTCGGGTCATAGTCCAATGGCGGAATGCTAATCTGCTTATAGTTTATGCCTCTGTTCCCACTCGTCCCGGATCCATTGATGGAAACTGTGGCTGAGACATTCTTCAAGAATGAGGCCATTGCGAGACAAATATCAGCTCCTAGAGAAATGCCCAAAAGCCCAATGCCTGGGCCTTTTACCTGGAAGAAAAGAAGAGAGAAGAGTCGAGTCAATAACTTATCCAGGCTGGGCACGGTGGCTCATGCCTGTAATCCCAGCACTTTGGGAGGCCAAGGCGGGCGGATCACTTGAGGTCAGGAGTTTGAGACTAGCCTGGACAACATGGTGAAACCTTGTCTCTATAAGAATAGCAAAAAAAAAAAAAAAAAAAAAAAAAAAAAAAAAAAAAATGCATGCTGTTGGCAAGAAAAAAAGAGAATAAATTTAAAGAGAACAAAAAAATACAAGAAAACATAGCCTGGCATGATGGCAGGAGCTTATAATCCCAGGTACCCAGGAGGCTGAGGCAGGAAAATTGCTTGAGCCAGGGAGGCAGAAGTTGTAGTGAGCCGAGATTGCACCACTGCGTTTCAGCCTGGGCAACAAAGCGAGACTCCATCTCAAAACAAAAACAAAAACAAACAAAAGCCAAAAATTATCCAATTCAAAAACATTTTTCTAAAATGCAAACAGAGATGCTGCTAGCTTTAATCTGGGAATCATCCACAAGAAAATCAACCTCAGCTGACAGGGAAGTTTCTTCCCATGTATAAAGTATCTGGCTGAACACCTGACAGACAAATCTCTTTTTTTTTTAGATGGAGTCTCACTCTGTCGCCCAGGCTGGAGTGCAGTGGTGCGATCTTGGCTCACTGCAACCTCCGCCCCCTGGGTTCAGGCGATTCTTCTGCCTCAGCCTCCCAAGTAGCTGGGACTACAGGTGTGTGCCACCACGCCTGGCTAATTTTTGTGTATTTTTAATAGAGATGGGTTTTCACCATGTTGGCCAGGCTGGTCTTGTACTCCTGACCTTGTGATCACCTGCCTTGGCCTCCCAAAGTGCTGGGATTACAGGCGTGAGCCACCACGCCTGGCCACATGACAGTCAAATCTTAAAATCACTGAAAAATTTGGAAAATGATTATAAACATGTCAGAGAATTATCCACTAGAGAATGCTGAGCCACGGAGCCCATCAAGTTCAGGGCCACATTCAGGTAGGCCTGAATGAAGTCTTAATGTGGCAATGCATCCAATAGTGTGGAACGAAGCTCCGTTCCAAGATGTGAATCATTCATCAGATCATCAGTCGGTGGCTGAGTAGTCCCAGAGAGCGGGTGGGACTTCAGACTGGTTAACCTGGTGCCCCGGACTCGTCTGAGGCAAAAGAAGCCAGGCTTCTCTCCTGGGTCTTCTAGGGCCCCAGGGCATGCAGGGTGTGGCGCCCAACCCACCCCATAGAAAGCCTCTCTGCCTCACACCACCCTCAGTTGTTGGATGAAAGGTGTTGAATGATAAGTATTGGGAAATAATTACAAAGCAAGACTTTAGAATAAGTAAATTTGTTCTTAGCTTCTGAAAGGGGTAAACAAGTTCTGACCAAAATCTGAGAACATACTCTGACATCAGAAAATTAAAGTTAAAAAACAAGCATGCAAAGACAATAGATTGGAAGTTCAATTTGCAATGCACAGATAATATTTAATATTACTAAATAAAATCTCACATGGATTTTACAATTCATTCTATACCACGAGTCTATCTATCTGACAGAAAAAGTAGAAATAGGCACCTTAAGCCAAGGAAGTCTCCAAAAGAAATCTTTGTGAAAGAGGAACAGAGCAGTATTACTGCACATGGTACAGGTTACATTCTCTATGGAGATATTTCTAGATAAACTAATTAAATAAATGACACAAGGATAACCTGGGGATGTTGAAGCATGTAGCACAGTGCTTCTTCAAAATACTCCAGAGGTATGATGTCCAAGTTCCTGGGGAGATCTTCAAAGTTATAATAAGCTAGAGCCAACGTGGCAAAGCCATGGCCAGCAAGGAGGCTGGCTCGATATTCCAACAGGCCGCCTCCAATACCAAAGATGTCAACGATCCCTGGGAAGGGTCCAGGTCCTAGAAAACAAAATATTATAAATGGAAGCCATTATACAATTTAAAGAATTTGCTTTCCTGGCTGGACACAGTTGCAATCTCAGCACTTTAGGAGGCCAAGGCAGGAGGATCACTTGGGGCCAGGAGTTTAAGACCAGCCTGGGTAATGTAGTGAGACCCCCATCTCTACAAACTTTTTTTTTTTTTGAGACAGAGTTTCACTCTTGTTGCCCAGGCTGGAGTGCAATGGGACTACCTTGGCTCACCACAACCTCCGCCTCCCAGGTTCAAGCAATTCTCCTGCCTCAGCCTCCCGAGTAGCTGGGATTACAGGCATGCAACACCACGCCTGACTAATTTTGTATTTTTAGTAGTGACGGGGTTTCTCCATGTTGGTCAGGCTGGTCTCGAACTCCCAACCTCAGGTGATCTGCCCATCTCGGCCTCCCAAAGTGCTGGGAATACAGGCATAAGCCACACACTCAGCCTACTTTTCTTTTTTTTTAAATTAGTCTAGTGTGGTGGTGCATGCCTGTAGTCCTACCTACTTGGGAGGCAAAGGAGGGAGGATCACTTGAGCACCGGCGGTTGAGGCTGCAATGAGCCATGACCACGCCACTGCACTCCAGACTGGTCAACAGAGACAGACCCTGTCTCAAAAACAAAAAAAGAAAAGAAAAAAGAAAAACATTGAAACAAAACTTTATGTTCTGTTGCATCAGCCCTCTGGTTTTTGGTTTACTGATATTTCAGATGTCTATATAGAAAAAGAGGAAAGATGTATCTTTGAAAACCTAAAAAAAGAAAAAAAAAGAGGAAAGAAAAAGAAATACCCAAAGATGGCTTTAGTCTGAAGTGTGACCCGTGATAAAGCAGGACACAAAGGAGTGGAGAAGAGACTTAGTGTGCCTAGAACACTAGAGAAGGTGACATAGTAATAGCCTCACTGACTGTCATTATTCTGCCTTAGACAAGTCAGGCTGATGCCTGTGTGGATCTGTAGGATCTGTAGGGTAGTGATTAATAGCAAAGTGGATAATGTACCTGCCCACCTGAACCTGTTTTTTCATTTGCAGAATAACAATACCCACTTTATTGGTATATTATAGAGACTAACTGATAGAATGCAAGTAAAAACCATTGTACACAGCCTAACATCAAAATCCTTTTTTTGTTTGTTTTTTGAGACAGAGTCTTGCTCTGTTGCCCAGGTTGGAGTGCAGTGGTGCGATCTCGGTTCACTGCAACCTCCGTCTCCCAGGTTCAAGTGATTCTCGTGCCTCAGCCTCCCAGTAGCTGGGAATACAGGCGTGTGGCACCAAGCCCGGCTAATTTTTGTATTTTTAGTAGAGTTAGGGTTTCACCATGTTGGCTAGGCTGGTCTTGAACTCCGCCCATCTCGGCCTCACAGAGTGCTGGGGTTACAGGCATGAGCCACGGCGCCCGGTACCAAATCCTCTATTTTGGTACAGTGGCCACTAACATAGTCAATGCTAGCTTCTCTGACCTTGCTCCAGAACCAAGCCAGTGCTAGATCGGCACTGGAAACTAACGGAGACCCAGGCCACTGACGCTCACACCTTTCGCCAGCAACCCGGCTCACCTGGCGGCAGGAAGAGCGTGGCGCGCACCCGGCCCGCGCGCACCGGCTCGCGCCGAACCCCCGGAGGGAGGAAGTCGCGCTCGTGTCGCGCCTGGCACAGCAGCCGTCCAGCGTCGGGGTCGTGGCCGTCCAGCACCTCCAGCTCCACGACAAAGGGAATCTGTACGTCCCGCTTCAGAAAGCGCCAAAAAGGCTTCTCGGGTTCCAGGGCCCAGAGCAGCCCCATGGGCTCGAGCCCCGCGAAGCTGCCGCCCAGCGCGGGCGCGCGCTCCAAGTCCAGCTCGCCACGGGTGTCCGCGCAGTAGCGCGCGTGGGCCCGGAAGAGCGCGCCCTTCTCGTCGCGCAGCGACGCGCGCAGCGTGACCTGCTGCTCCGGGACCAGGCCGCGCACGGCGATGTGCACCGGCTCGTCCCAGCAGCAGCGGCCCGCGGGCTCCATGAGCAGCGTCGCTGACATCTTGGAATCGGAGCGGGGAATCCTAAGGTCGAGGTCAGAGGCCTGTCCAAGATCGTGGCAAGCGCGCAGTGTCCAGAGGTCTTCCGGCGTCCTCAGGTGCCTAGAGCGGCCGGTGGCTGAGGAGTCCCGGAAAGCGGGTGGGACTTCAGACCGGTTAACATGGCGCCCCGGACTCGTCTGAGGCAAAAGGAGCCAGGCTTCTCTCCTGGGTCCTCTCCTAGGGTCCCCGGGCGCGCAGGGCGTGGCGCCCAACCCACCCCGTAGAAAGCCTCTCTGCCTCACACTACCCACAGTTGTTGGAATGAAAGTTGTTGGATGATCAATTTGTGGCGAAACCAGAGGTGAAAAAGATCAAGCCAAATTCCAGCCTTTCATGGGCTCCACGGCAGGTTTTGTTTGCTTATTTATTTATTTATTTATTTTTGAGACGGAGTTTCGTTCTCATTGCTCCATGACAGGTTTTGTTTCTTTGTTTGTTATTTATTTACTTATTTATTTTTGAGACGGAGTTTCACTCTTGTCGCCCAGGCTGGAGTGCAGTGAATGGCATGATCTTGGCTCACTGCAACCTCCACCTCCCAGGTTGAAGCGATTCTCCTGCCTCAGCCTCTGGAGTAGCTGGGATTACAGTGATACGCCACCTCAGCTAATTTTTTGTATTTTTAGTAGAGACAAGGTTTCTCCATGTTGGACAGGTTGGTCTTGAACTCCTGACTTCAGGTGATGCGCCTGCCTCGGCCTCCCAAAGTGCTGGGATTACAGACGTGAGCCACCATGCCTGGCCTATTTCTCTAAATTTTAGAAATGTCCTTTCTTGCCCTAATTTTCAAAAAGCCGTCAGTACCCTCATGAGAAGGTAATCCCACCTGTAATCCCAGCACTTTGGGAGGCCGAGGCAGGCGGATCATTTGAGGTCAGGAGTTTGAGAATAGCCTGACCAACATGGAGAAACCCAGTCTCTACTAAAAATACAAAATTAGCCAGGCGTGATGGCGCATGCCTATAATCCCAGCTACTCAGGAGGCTGAGGCAGGAGAATCACTTGAACCCAGGAGGCAGAGGTTGCAGTGAGCCGAGATGGCACCACTACAATCCAGCCTAGGCGACCAGAGCAAAATTCCATCACAAAAACAAACCAAAGAAAAAAAAAAAAAAAAAATTAGAGAAATAAAATATGGGTTTAAAAGGAGTTATGATTATTAATGCGGCAAATTAAGAAATTTAGAAGTTGGAGACTGTGAGAAGACTGTGGTGTGTTTAGATTTGAACACAGAATTTGACATAAAAGATATGTTGGAAAACAAGAAAAATTGCTGCTAGATAAAAATTCTCCCTCAGTTTATCTTCAATCCTCAAAATCAATTGGGAATGGGAGACCCTGTGGAAACAAGTCAGGGGAGATAAGGTAAACCCACTTGTCTTCCTAGCAGAAATTTTACTGATAATTAGAATAGTAATAGGTATTGAAATAGAGCAAAAACAAGAGGATGGGCCAGGTGCGGTGGCTCATTCCTGTAATCCTGGCACTTTGGGAAGCCAAGGTGGCCAGATCACTTGAGGCCAGGAGTTCCAGACCAGCCTGGCCAATGTGGCAAAACCCTATCTCTACTAAAAATGCAAAAATTAGCCAGATGTGGTGACCCACGCCTGTAGACCCAGCTATGGGGAGGCTAAGGCAGGAGGATCGCCAGGAGGCAGAGGTGGCAGTGAGCCAAGATGGTGCCACTGTGCTCCAGCTTGGGAGACGGAGGAAGACTCTGTCTCAAAAAAAAAAAAAAAAGAAAAGTGGATGTTGCCAAAAAGGGTTGGGGGAGAGCAAAAAAAGTCTGTGTCAAAATATATCCTATTTTAGGCTGTGCTCTGTGGCTCACACCTGTAATCCCAGCACTTCGGGAGGCTGAGGCAGGAGAATCACTTGAACCTGGGAGGCGGAGGTGCAGTGAGCTGAGATTGCACCATAGCACTCCAGCCTAGGCAACAAGAGTGAAACTCTGTCTTAAAAAAAAAAAAAAAAAAAATCCTATTTTTTATAAATCTCCAAACAAGTATGCAAATACTCCTGTCAGTAGGCTCAATCAGCAGTTACCTTGACACCCTGAAGAGCTAATGCAGAGAAAAAATGCCCAAGAATCATCTAATTTTTCTATATTAGGCAGGAAATTGAGTAAGCTCAATATTCTATGGTAATATCACCATAAAACTAAGAAAAGGGCCGGGTACAGTGGCTCACGCCTGTAATCCCAGCACTTTGGGAGGCCGAGGCAGGTGGGTCATGAGGTCAAGAGATCGAGACCCTCCTGGTCAACATGGTGAAACCCCATCTCTACTAAAAATACAAAAAATTAGCTGGGCATGGTGGCGCGTGCCTGTAATCCCAGCTACTCAGGAGGCTGAGGCAGGAGAATTGCCTGAACCCAGGAGGCGGAGGTTGTGGTGAGCCGAGATCGCGCCATTGCACTCCAGCCTGGGTAACAAGAGCGAAACTCTGTCTCAAAAAAAAAAAAAAAAAAAAAAAAAAAACTAAGAAAAAAGTAGAAACAAATAATTGGACACTGGTGGACTTCAGTATGGAACTAAAAAATAAAATGTTTTGCCAGGCATAATGGCTCATGCTTGTAATTCCAGCACTTTGGGAGACCTAGGTGGGAAGACTGTTTGAGGCCAGGAGTTTGAGGCCAGCCTGCCCAACAAAGCAAGACTCCATCTCTACAAAAAATTAGCCAGGCGTGGTAGTGCATGCCTGTAGTTCCAGCTACTCAGGGAGGCTGGGATGTAAGATGGTTTGAGCCCAGAAGTTTAAGGCTTCAGTGAGCCATGGTCATACCACTGCATTCCAGCTCTGGGCATCAGAACAAGATTTTGTCCCCAAAACATTTTTTTTTTTTTTTTTAGACAGAGTCTCACTGTGTTGCCCAGGCTGGAGTGCAGTGGTGCAAACTTACTTAGCTCACTGCAACCTCCACCTCCTGGGCCAAGTGATCCAATGAGGTGATTCACTTTTCCCACTACATTTAATTTATTTAGAGACAAGGTCTCACTTCTTCTAGTCTGGTCTCGAACTCCTGGCCTCAGGAGATCCTCCTGCCTTGACCTCCCAAAGTGTTGAGATTACAGGTGTGAGCCACCTGGCCTGGCCCCCATTTTTCTCCATAGTTTCCAATTGATGGGTACTTTAAAATTTGATCATCCACAAATACTATTATTATTATTATTTTTGAGATGGAGTGTGTTTGTTTTTGTTTTTTATTTTGAGACAGGATCTCTCCTCCTGTTGCCTAAGCTGGAGTGCAGTGGCATGATCATGGCTCACTGCAGCCTCAACCATCCCTGCTCAAGTGACCTCCCACCTCAGCCTCCTGAGTAGCTGGACATTACTGATTTTTTCTTAGCTATCTCTATAGTTTTGTCTCTTACATAATGTCATATAATTGGAATTATACAGTATGTAGCCTTTTCAGGCTGCCTTCTTTCACCTAGCGAGACACATTTTTTTTTCTTTTGAGACACAGTCTCACTTTGTTGCCCAGGCTGGAGTGCAGTGGAGTGATCTCGGCTCACTGCAATATTTGCCTCCTGGGTTCAAGTGATTCTTCTGCCTTAGCCTTCCAAGTAGCTGGGATTACAAGCACCTGCCACCATGCCCAGCTAATTTATGTATTTTTAGTAGAAATGAGTTGTCACCATGTTGGCCAGGCTGGTCTTGAACTTCTGACCTCAGGTCAACCGCCAGCCTCAGCCTCCCAAAATGTTGAGATTACAGGTGTGAGCCACCGTGCCCAGCTTTTTTTTTTTTTTTTTTTCATGAGACAGAACCTCCTCCTGTCACCCAGGCTGAAGTTCAGTGGTGCAATCCTGGCTCACTGCAATCTCTGACTCCTGGGTTCAAGTGATTCTCATGCCTCAGCTTTCTGAGTAGCTGGGACTACAGGTGCACGCCACTATCCTTAGCTAATATATATATATATATTTTCCAAGATGGAGTCTTGCTCTGTCATCCACGCTGGAGTGCAGTGGCACGATCTTGGCTTACTGCAACCTCCACCTTCCAGGTTCAAGCAATACTCTTGCCTTATCCTCCCCAATAGCTGGGATTACAGGTACCTGTCACTGTGCCAGCTAATTTTTTTTTCTTTTTGTATTTTAGTAGAGACAAGGTTTCACCATGTTGGCCAGGCTCTGGTCTCAAACTCCTGACCTCGTGCTCCAAACTCCTGACCTTCAGCCTCCCAAAGTTCTGGGATTACAGGCGTGAGCCATAGCAAATGGCCTAATTTTCATATTTTCAGTAGAAACAGGGTTTCACCATTTTGGTCAGGCTAGTCTCAGACTCCTGACTTTGTGATATGCCAGCCTCAGCCTCCCAAAGTTCGGGATTACAGGTGTGAGCCTCCGTGCCTGGCCTGGGTACATGGCATTTCATGCCTCCTTGGCATTGCTTAGTTTAGAGCCTACATAGCAAGTGGCTTCAAGTAATTAGTCTAACTGGGAGTGAGATGTGACAGCTATCGTATTTTAAATGCTTCTCTGGGCCTGATAATTTAAAAGGGCTTGCATTTCTCAGATGAAAGGCTTTTTTTTCCTTCCTCATGACTATAGTTAATAGTGTATTGTATACTTGAAATTTCCTAAGACAGTAGATCTTAAGTGTTGCTATGATCTGAATGTTGGTGTCCCCTACCTACCCCAAATTGAAATGTTAAAACCTGTCAAAGGACAAAATTGCAATTAATTTAGTTAAAAATCTCCATTGGAGGCCTGGTGAGGTGGCTCACGCCTATAATCTCAGCACTTTGGGAGGCCGAGGCGGGTGAATCACGAGGTCAAGAGATAGAGACCATCCTGGTCAACATGGTGAAACCCCGTCTCTACTAAAAATACAAAAATTAGCTGGGCACGGTGGCGCACGCCTGTAATCCCAGCTTCTCAGGAGGCTGAGGCAGGAGAATTGCTTGAACCCAGGAGGCAGAGGTTGCGGTGAGCCGAGATTGCACTATTGCACTCCAGCCTGGGTAACAAGAGCAAAACTCTGTCTCAAAAATAAATAAATAAATAAAAATAAAAACAAAAATCTCCATTGGAGGTTAGCCTCCCCATACAATTAATTTAGTTCAAAATTTCCATTGGAAAAAAAAAATATGTCTTAATTGGCTTTATTGTGATTCTAGGATCAGGCAACACTTCATTCCATAAAACAGAGTAAGTGTTCAGATGAGCTGAGCAGAAGTTGGCTTTATAGACAGAGAAGAGCTGAAGAGAGCAGAAGCAAAGAACAGAGCTTCCTGGTAATTTCAAAGCTATTTTTCTTGTAAGGTGGGAGTCAAGGAGACAGACCAACAGAAAAGTTACTTCAGGCTAATTATTTTTTAACTTTTTCATTATTATTCTCTTTTACTTTTAATAGAGACAGGGTCTTACTGTGTTGCCCAGGCTGGTCTCGAACTCCTGGGCTCAACAATCCTCACACCTCAGCCTCCCAAAGTGCTGGGATTACAGCTGTGAGCCACCATGCCAGCCAAGGCCTTTTTTTTTTTTTTTTTAAGAGTTTTGCTCTATTGCTCAGGCTGGAGTGCAATGGTGCCATCTTGTGCTCACTCACAAAAACTCCGCCTCCTGGGTTCAAGCACTTCTCTGCCTCAGCCTCCTGAGTAGCTGGGATTACTTATAGGCGCCCAGCTAATTTTTGTATATTTAGTAGAGACAGGGTTTCACCATCATGACCAGGCTGGTCTCGAACTCCTGACCTCGTGATCCACCTGTTTCGCCGTCCCAAAGTGCTGCAATTACAGGCATGAGCCACCGCGCCAGGCTTTTTTTTTTTTTTTTAGCTTCAGTCTCACTCTGTTGACCAGGCTGGAGTGAAGTGGCGCTATCTCGGCTCACTGCAACCACCGCCTTCTGGTTCAAGTGATTCTCCTGCCTCTGCCTCCAGAGTAGCTGAGATTACAGGCACCCACCACCATGCCCAGCTAATTTTTTTTTTTAAATTTTTCGTAGAGATAGGGTTTCACCATGTTGGGCATACTGATCTCCAACTCCTGGCCTCAAGTGATCCACTCTCCTTGGCCTCCCAAAGTGCCAGGATTACATGCCTGAGCCACCACGCCCAACTATCTAATTCTTTTGTGTAAGGTTGAAAACTGAGGGAATCTCATTGGTCATGATAATTGAAGATCAAAACTGGCATGTTTGGGAAGTTGGCTCTTATTTCTCTCCTGATTTCTCAGAAGGCCAGATAACACCACAGTTTAGGTTGGGTGGAATTTTAGCATGGGTGACTCCATTTTGGTTTTTAGTCTTGTCTGTTGGGGTCTAGTGCTAGAGCCTAGTCCAAAATAGTGGCCTTCGCTGGGCATGGTGGCATGTGCCTGTAATCTCAGCTATTAGGGAGTCTGAGGCACAAGAATTGCTTGAAGCTGGGAAGCAGAGGTTGCAGTGAGCCAAGATTGCGCTGCTGCACTCCAGCCTGGGGGACAGAGCAAGACTCTATCTCAAAAATGAAATAGAAAGCTGGGCATGGTGGCTCATGCCTGTAATCCCAGCGCTTTGGGAGGCTGAGGCAGGAGGCTCACGAGGTCAGGAGATGGAGACCATCCTGGCCAACATGGTGAAACCCGGTCTCTACGAAAAATACAAAGAAATTAGGTGGGCATGGTGGTGCAAGCCTGTAGTCCCAGATACTTGGGAGGCTGAGGCAGGGGAATTGCATGAACCCTGGAGGCAGAGATTGCAGTGAGCTGAGATTGTGCCACTGCACTACAGCCTGGGTGACAATGCAAGGCTCTGTCTCAAAAAAAGAAAAAGCAAAACAGTGGTCTCCTATAATTTTATTTTTCATTCTCTTCTCAGAGTATCCTCCATAGCAATATATTTTATTTAACAAACCTAATACCCAATGTGATAGTACTTTTTTATTTTTGTTTTTATGGGAGGTAGAATTCTGCTCAGTTTTCCAGGCTGGAGTGCAGTGGTGTGATCCTGGCTCACTGAACCTCTGCCCTCTGGGTTCCAAGTGATTCTCCTGCTTCAGCCTCCCCTGTAGCTGGGATTACAGGCGAGCACTACCATGCCCAGCTAACTATTTTTTGTATTTTTAGTAGTGACAGGCTCTCACCATGTAGCCCAGGCTGGTCTTGAATTCCTGAGCCCAGGCAATCCACTCACCTCAGCCTTCCAAAGTGCTGGGATTATAGGCGGCTTGAGCCACCCCCCACCCTGCCCGCCAGCCTCAATGTGATAGTATTAAAAGGTGGGGACTTGGCAGCTGGGAGAGTAGAAGGGGAGGCACAGGACCCCAGAAAGCATCCTAAGCAGGAGGCTTGTGTCCTTGGGGCAGGATACCAACCCTGGTGCTGACCTGTCCTTGCCCGGACCTGAGCCTGTCCTGCTAGGGGTGGCAGGGGCTATGGCAAATGAGCAAGACAAGGTGGCCAGGCCATAAGCCAGGAACCGTGGGGGTCAGGAATGCTGGATGGTGTGTGTCTGGGTGGGAAAAACCCTGGATAGGGCCTATGGGGGATGGAAGGGAGCTGGTGAGGGAGCTGCCCACAGAGACAGGCCTGGGTGTCACCCAAGAGGTGTGGGGGTCAGGGGCCCCAGACTCATGGCAAAAGACAGGCATGGGGTGTTGGGGTCTTGATAAGGGGATTGACAAAGCACGAGGCTGGAGCAGGGGGTGTCTGGAGGGCCCAAGATGTTATGGGATTAGGTGGTAGGGGACACTGGAGTGTTTGTGGGGTGCTGGAACAGCTGTGGGATGCACTGGTCTAAGTTGGGGGTGACAGTGGTTGGGACATGGGGAGATTGATTTGTGTAGGCATAGGGGGTTGTGGGAGTAGGGGCTGGTAGGGTCTCCAAAAATGGGGCCCAAGCTTAGAAGGAGCAGGCAGATGAGGGTTAAGGAGGGGATGCTGTAGGTTAGAATGAAGGCTCTACCTCCTCTGAGCTTGGGGCCTGGGAAAGGGGAGAGGGTGGGTTTGGGGTGGTACAGGCAGTGCTGGGGGCTCCCAACAGGCCCCAGGCAAGGAAGAGGCTGTAGAATGCCCAATGTGCCATTTACACTGAGACATCAGGGTTTGCAGCAGAGAAAGAGCTTAACGATCACAGGGCACCTAGTAAGGAAATGGGAGGGTATCCTCAAATCCATCTCCTTGAAGAATTCTGGGCTGGAATGGTTACCAGTGGAAAGTGCCTGAGTTACTGGCAGGGAATCTGCAGCAACTTTAGTTTTTGCCTCCTCAGAAGAAGGAATTTGACTGGGGGCATAAGACAGAAAAAGAGACCAAGGTGAGTTTCAGAGCAAGAGTGAAAGTTTATTTAAAAGGGCTTTAGAACAGGAAAGAAAGGAAAGTTCACTTGGAAGAGACCTGACCAGGCACCTGAAGGTCAAGAACACCATTTAACTAAGATTCTAGGACTTTCTAGACTCACTTCTTTCTTATGATTCTTCTCTTAGGGTGGGATGCCCTCATGCACAGTACCTCCTTACCCTTGGGACCCCAGAAAGAGTCCTGAGCAGGAGACTTGTGAGCATGCATAGTGTATTTAGGAAGTTGTATGCATGCCCATCTGAGGCTTTCTTCCCTTTTCTGGTGAAGTGTCCTGGAAAGATCATACTTTGCTACTTTGTCTCTCTTTTTTTGAGACAGAGTTTTGCTCTTGTTTCCCAGGCTGGAGTGCAATGGTGTGGTCTCGGCTCACTGCAACCTCCACCTCCTGGGTTCAAGTGATTCTCCTGCCTCAGCCTCCTCAGTAGCTGGGACTACAGGTGTGCCCCACTACACCTGGCTTTTTTATATTTTAAGTAGAGATGGGGTTTCACCATGTTGGTCAGGCTGGTCTCGCACTCCTGACCTCAGGTGATCCACCCACCTCTGCCTCCCAAAGTGCTGGAATTACAGGCATGAGCCACTGCACCCAGCCTGCCATTTTGTCTCTTAACGCACATGCCAGCCAGGCACGGTCACTCGTCCCTGTAATCCCAGCACTTTGGGAGGCCGAGGTGAGTGGATCACAAGGTCAAGAGATCAAGACTATCCTGGCCAACATGGTGAAACCCCCATCTCTGCTAAAAATACAAAAATTAGCCAGGCGTGGTGGTGCATGCCTGTAGTCCCAGCTACTCAGGAGGCTGAGGCAGGAGGATTGCTTCAACCCTGGAGGCAGAGGTTACGGTGAACGGAGATCATGCCACTGCACTCCACCTGCACCACTGCACTCCAACCTGGTGACAGAGCAAGACTCCGTCTCAAAAAAAAAAAAAAAAGCACATGTGCAGGAAGTGGAAGTGCTTCTCCCTGGTGCCTGCATTCAGTTAACACTTTAATGTTAACAGCTGTGAATCATCAGGAGATTGTCTCTCTCTGGCACCCTGGCACTGACTGCTGAATTTTTATTTTTAGAGAGGCAATGTGATAATTGTTGAACCGTCACCTGACATTCCTAGTGGGTGAGGGAGAAAAGCCCTCTCCTTCCCTGTTCCTGTCTATCTAACTGCTTATAACAGGGTATTTTTGTTGTTGAGACAGAGTCTGTTTCACCCAGGCTGGAGTGCAGTGGCGCAATCTCAGCTCACTGCAACCTCCGCCTCCCGGGTTCAAGCAATTCTCCTGTCTCAGCCTCCCAAGTAGCTGAACTACAGGTGCGTACCACTATGCCCAGCTAATTTTTATATTTTTAGTAGAGACAGAGTTTCACATTGGTGGTCAGGCTGGTCTTGAACTCCTGACCTCAGGTGATCCACCCGCCTCAGAGTCCCAAAGTCCTGGGATTACAGGTGTGAGCCACCACGCCTGGCCTGTAACAGGGTTTTTAAAGGAATCATGGAGGGTGAAGGGCTAGAAAATTGGGGTCATTGATTGGTTGGGATAAAGGCAATGAAATTGTCAGGAGGTGGAAAATGCTTTTTTTTTTTTTTTTTTTTTGAGATGGAGTCTCTCTCTGTCACCCATGCTGGAGTACAATGGTGTGGTCTTAGCTCACTGCAACCTCGGCCTCTCGGGTTCAAACGATTCTCCCATCTCAGCCTCTCAGCCTCCCAAGTAGCTGTGACTACAGGCATGTGCCACCACACATGGCTAATTTTTGTATTCTTTTTTTTTTTTTTTTTTTTTTTTTTGAGATGGAGTTTCGCTCTTGATACCCAGGCTGGAGCGCAATGGCGCGATCTCGGCTCACCGCAATCTCCGCCTCCTGGGTTCAGGCAATTCTCCTGCCTCAGCCTCCTGAGTAGCTGGGATTACAGGCACGCGCCACCGTGCCCAGCTAATTTTTTGTATTAGTAGAGACGGGGTTTCACCATGGTGACCAGGATGGTCTCGATCTCTTGACCTCGTGATCCACCCGCCTCGGCCTCCCAAAGTGCTGGGATTACAGGCTTGAGAATTTTTGTATTCTTAGTAGAGACAGGGCTTCACTGTGCTGGCCAGCCTGGTCTCGAACTCCTGACCTCATGATCGCCCGCCTCAGACTCCCAAAGTGCTAGGATTGCAGGTGTAAGCCACTGCGTCCAACCAAAACTGGATTATTTAGTGAGTCAGTTCCTGTGGGGTCCTTCAGAGAAGCTGGCATCAGTAGTTTTGTTGCTAGCTGATGTGACATCTTGGTTCTTGTCTTCTTGATTTAAATGAATTTAAACAAGAGACACACAGCAAAAGAAGTACAGCATAGAGTAATTTATTGTAAAGGAAAAATTGTATTTTGAAAGTTACGTGCAGAATAGACAGTACACCCTCAAAGAGAGAGTATTCAGGGCAGGCTGCTCATAAGGGTGAGACGGCAGAGACTGGCAGTAGGGAGACACCCTTTATGGGAGTCTTACATGATTATTCTTAAGGTGGTGGAAAGAGGTGTTGCTGGTAAGCATGTTCCGGGTGGTCTTCTGGGTGCACATGCTTGTTCATATGTTGCACGTCTCACTAGCATATTAAATCTCCATGCAGGGGTGTCTTTTACTATTATAATGAGCAAAATGTCAGTTTGAGGACAGGTAAAATCAGAATGCTCATGCTCTCTATGGGGGAAATTCCCTACTGAAGGTAGCTGTGTTTGAATGAGCTCAATTATAACGTGAATGCAGAGGCTCACTGTGAGAACATGGTCACTCCCTTGACTACCTAGCCCACTTCAGTTTCATTGGTACGCAGGACCTGAAAGAATATCTCAAATGGAAAAGTTAAGGTTTTATAATGTTCAAGTTGTTATCTGTAGAGCACTGAAGGGGAAATAGGACCTTGTGACAGGGTCTATATGATTCTGGTGCAACAGGCAGTAAACAACTCTGAGGAAGGGGTCAGAGAGCAGCTGACCTCATGACCAATGATGTGTGTGCTACAAGCTGGGCTGATTTCCATTTTGCCCCCTCCCTTCTTTCATGATCAATTGTATAAAGTTTATAGGGAAGGTTTCAGTGGGATCTTAGCCACTCTTATAAAGGAGGCTGTTCTGCAGGGCTGGGAAGGAGGCCTCATGAGAGGGGGAAGGGTTCCCAGGGAAGGGCAGGGTCCCCGATGTTGGGGTAGACTGGAGGGTAATATTAGCTTCAGCATGTGAAAGGAAGAAGGCCTGGGTTCTGAGTGGCTGGGGTGGTACTATGGGAGGGGGCTCACCTTCAGAGAAGGGGCAACGGGAGGTGGGAAGCCCTGGTAAAGATTCAATTTTCCAAATGGTCCAGATGCTCTAAAAATGGCTTTCCCAAGGCCTCAGGGACCGTCCACCGCCAAAAAAAATCTCAGCACTCTCTCTCGGTATTTAATCAGATAAAGCCCCAGGATCTGAAGCTCCAGGTTCAGATCCTGCCTTGCCATTGGCTTGCAGGATCTATGACCTTGGCAAACTGCTCTGTCCTTCACTTCAGTTTCTTTTTCTGCAGAATGTGACCAGAATGGGCAGGGTGCGGTGGCTCATGCCTATAATCCCAGCATTTGGGGAGGCTGAGGTGGGCGGATCACAAGGTCAGCAGATCCGGTTTCTTTTTTTTTTGAGACGGAGTTTCACTCTTGTTACCCAGGCTGGAGTGCAATGGCGCGATCTCGGCTCACTGCAACCTCCACCTCCTGGGTTCAAGCAATTCTCCTGCCTCAGCCTCCTGAGTAGGTGGGACTACAGGCATGTGCCACCATGCCCAGCTAATTTTTGTATTTTTAGTAAAGATAGGGTTTCACCATGTTGACCAGGATGGTCTTGATCTCTTGACCTCGTGATCCACCTGCCTTGGCCTCCCAAAGTGCTGGGATTATAGGCATGAGCCACAGCGCCCAGCCATCAGACCCAGTTTCTACAAAAAATTAAAAATTAGCTGGGCATGGTGGCAAGTGCTTATAGTCCCAGCTACTCAGGAGGCTGAAGTGGGAGGATGGCTTGAGCCCAGGAGTTTGAGGCCACAATGAGCTATGATAGCGCCACTACACTCCAGCCTGCCCAGAGCCTGTCTCTTAAAACAAAAACAAGCCAGGTGCAGCGGCTAATGCCTATAATCCCAGCACTTTGGGAGGCGGAGATGGGCGGATCACCTGATGTCGAGAGTTCAAGACCAGCCTGACCAACATGGAGAAACCTCATCTCTACTAAAAATACAAAAATTAGCCAGGCATGGTAGCGTGGGCCTGTAATTCCAGCTACTCAGTGGCTAAGGCAGGAGAATCGCTTGAACCTGGGAGGTGGAAGTTGCAGTGAACCGAGATCTCACCACTTCACTCCAGCCTGGGCAACAAGAGCAAAACTCAGTCTCAAAAAATATATATATATTTAAAGTGTACAATGTGGGCCAAGCATGGTAGCTCACGCCTGTAATCCCATCACTTTAGGAGGCCGAGGCAAGTGGATCACTTGAAGTCAGGAGTTCAAGACCAGCCTGGCCAACATGGTTTTTAAAAGTATATTTAACGTGTACAACAGGGGCCAGGCACGGTAGCTCATGCCTGTAATCCCATCACTTTGGGAGGCCAAGGTGGGTGGATCCCTTGAAGTCAGGAGTTCGACACCAGCTTGACTAACTTGGTAAAACTCCATCTCTACCAAAAAATACAAAAATTAGCCAGGTGTGGTAGTGTGCACCTGTAGTCCCAGCTACTTGGGAGGCTGAGGTGGGTGAATTGCTTGAACCTGGGAGGCAGAGGTTGCAGTGAGCCAAGATTGTGTTTCTGCACTCCAGCCTGGACAACAGAGTGAGACACTGTCTCAAAAAATAAAAATAAAAATAATAAATAAAGTGTACAAAGTGATTGCGGGGTGGGGTTTGTTTTGGTTTGGTTTTTTTTGAGACGAAGTTTTGCTCTTGTTCCCCAGGCTGGAGTGCAATGGCACAATCTTGGCTCACCACAACATCTGCCTCCTGGGTTTAAGTGATTCTCCTGCCTCAGCCTCTCGAGTAGCTGGGATTACAGGCACGTGCCACCATGCCCGGCTAATTTGTGTACTTTTAGTAGAGACGGAGTTTCTCCGTGTTGTTCAGGCTGGTCTTGAACTCCCGACCTCAGGTGATCCACCCACCTCTGCCTCCTGAAGTGCTGGGATTACAGGCATGAGCCACCACACCCAGCCTAAATATACTTTTAAAAACCATGCCCATTAGACTTGGGTATTGGTTATGTGGTGGTTCCCTTTAAAATTATTCGTGATGGCCAGGTATGGTATCTTATGCTTGTAATCCCAGCACTTTGGGAGAGACCGAGGTGGGAGGATTGCTTGAGTCCAGGAGTTTAAGACCAACATGGGCAACATTGGGAGAACCCATTTCTATTTTTTTTTTTTTTTTTGAGATGGAGTTTCACTCTTGTTACCCAGGCTGGAGTGCAATGGCTTGATCTTGGCTCACTGCAACCTCCGCCTCCTGGGTTCAAGTGATTCTCCTGTCTCAGCCTCTGGAGCCCAAGCTGGAGTGCAGTGGTGTGATCTTGGCTCACTGCAACCTCTGCTTACCGGGTTCAAGCAGTTCTCCTGTCTCAGCCTCCCACGTAGCTGGGATTACAGGCGCACACCACCACACCTGGCTAATTTTTGTATTTTTAGCAGAGACGGGGTTTCATGATATTGGGCAGGCTGGTCTTGAACTCCTGACCTCAGGTGATCCACCCACCTTGGCCTCCCAAAGTGCTGAGATTACAGGCATGAGCCACTGTACCGGGCATCTATTTTAAAATAAATAAATGGGTCAGGTGCTCACGCTTATAATCCTGGGTTCAAGCAACCCTACTGCCTCAGCCTCCCAAGTAGCTGGGATTACAGGTATGTGCTTCTACACCCACTGGCTCATCTGTGGTGCTTTTGAATCTAATATTCACCGCCTGAATTTCTAAGAATGGGGAATAGGGTGCTTATGGTCTCAAAAGGTTTCAGCAGACTCAAGTTTGGGGTCTAGCATCTACTAAAACAAGTTTTAACTATTGCACTTTTCTAAGAGAGTCGTATATTGTGTAACTGCAAGGGAAAAGATAAACAATATGACTTGAAATTCTGTGTCGTGGACTGGCATCTTGGGATGGACTTGGTCAGGCCAGCTATGAGGAACTGTCCCAGATTGTGTCATCTCTAAGAGTTGTCAGAGCCTCATGTCATGTGTAGTCTAAATGGAGCTCTGCACCCAGCACTAGCATTCTTGTGGAAGTTTGGACAGACATGGCACCAACACATGGCACCAGCTGCATTACTGGATTGCAGAGTAACACAGAAGGTAGCTTCACCTCAGGAAATCATCTCAGTACTGAAGATCTGGTTATATTCTACTGCTATCGGATCATGAATTCCTTTAGAAAAACGGTGCTGGAAGCCGGTAATGGTGGCTCACACCTGTAATTTCAGCACTTTGGGAGGCTGAGGCAGCAGGATTGTTTAAGCTCAGTAATTCAAGACTAGCCTGGGCAACATTGGGAGATCCATCTCTACAAAAAATTAAAAATTAGCCAGGCATGGTGGTGTGTGCCTGTGTTCTCAGCTGCTAGGGAAGCTGAGGTGGGAGAATAGCTTAAACATAGGAGGTTGAGGCTGCAGTGAGCTGTGATTATGCCACTGCACTCCAGCCTGGGCAACAGAGCGAGACTCTGCCTCCAAAAAAAGAAAATAATAATAAATTAAGGTATTTTTTCCTTTAAATACAACTAAGGTTTAAGAAAAAACAAGTTTATTGTGGAACTATTTATAACAAGTGATATAAATATTATCTTTTCTTTTCTTTCTTTTTTTTTTTTTTTTTTTGAGACAGTGTCTTGCTCTGTTGCCCAGGTTGGAGTGCAGTGGCATGATCTCAGCTCGCTGCAACCTCTGCCCCCAGGCTCAAGCGATTTTCCCACCTTGGCCTCTCAAGTAGCTGGGACTATAGGTGTGCACCACCATGTCTAGCTAATTTTTTTTTTTTTTGTAGAGATGGGATTTTACCATGTTTCCCAGGCTTGTCTTGAACTCCTGAACTCAAGCAATCCACTGGCCTCGGCCTCCCAAAGTGCTGGCATTACAAGAGTGAGCCACCATACCTAGCCTAAATTGTTATTTATTTTCAATGTTATTTTATTTGCCATTGTTAAAATCACTTATGTAATTCATCTAAATAGTGTTTTATCAGCTTTTAAACTGATAAAACTGATAATCCTAAAGATCCTTATGTATAAACAGGAACATAAAATTTATTTGCCCTAGGAAAATCCTTATTAATCCAAGGAGAAGATATCAAAGAACTAATATGTATTTGTTTTGAAAATTTTTGGTAGTTTTATATCTAACTAGTAATCAGTTTACAGGCAAGATGTTAACTTCCATTCTTAAGGGAGAAACTCAAATCTGATATATCTTTCATATTACATGCTTTTCTTCCACAGTATGTATGTATGTATGTATGTATGTATGTATTTATGAGACAGACTTGCTCTGTTGCCCAGGCTGGAGTGCAGTGGCATGATCTTGGCTCACTGCAATCTCCGCCTCCCGGGGTCAAGCAATTCTCCTGCCTCAGCCTCCTGAATAGCTGGGACTACAGGTGCATGACACCACACCTGGCTAATTTTTTGTATTATTAGTAGAGACGGGGTTTCACCATGTTGGCCAGGCTGGTCTCCAACTCCAGACCTCAAGTGATCCGCCCACCTCGGCCTCCCAAAGTGCTGGGATTACAGGTGTAAGCCACCGTGCCTGGTTCATTTACACTCATTCAGCAAATAATTATTGAACTCCATTTATGTACCAGACACTGTTAATTGATATTACTCACTTTTCCTTTCAGAACTAAAGCCTTACCAGTTGTGTGTTGAGATAGTAAGAGGAGACTTTTTTCACTTCTTGTGGTTTCTGCAGAGTTACTCCCCTCCCAAACAGATAAAGTGTACAGTTTATAAAAATCTTAAAAACTCATTCTTACTGGAAAATTCATTTTAATAATGAGAGGGAAAAACTTTAAGTAGTTATTAAAAAGCAAAGAATGAATACACATACACACACTAAATGTGGCATATGTTCCCAGGAGAGATTAGCAACAGAGAGGCCACGTGATCAAATAAAAATTACAGTTTGGCTGGGATTGTCCCCTCTTTGCCACCCAGGTGTTTGTGGAAGAAAGTCTGGCGTCATTTCCAAGCATCCAACTGAGCCATGGCGTGAGCCCTCGGCTCCCCTCCCCAGATAACAGGACCGCCCACCAAGGCATGCATGGCAGCCTGGCACGGGGAAATGAGGAGGCTCGATATAGTGCCCTGCCCCTGGGTAACAGATGACCTGGGGCTTTCTCCTCCCTGGGCCTGCAAGCGTTTACAGGCCACATTAGCATAGAACTCACTCTTCCAGTTGCGGTCATCCTGATCTACCAGGAACAGGAAGGAGCTCTCTGCCCTTTCCACAGGAATGAAGCTCTTCTGGTCAGGTCCTTCTAAAGGGCTGTTCAGGACATCCACAATGTCTGCAAAGCCATCATTGGTCACCTTGATGCGATTTTTGTTGACGCTGACAGGGGGGCAGGGTCTCACCCTTATAGTGTACGCCTCCCCCAGCACTGGCCACAGAGCCGTTGATGATGACAGCAGCCATGATGCCCTTCAGGAAAGAGGACATAGAAAGGCAGAGTTCACCCCCTTCGGAAATTCCAAGCAGCCCAACTCCTGGACCTTTTACCTGAGAAAGGGACAAAGGAAAAAGAAGAAGAATGAGTCCACAAACAGTGGAATACGGTGAGTTGTGTTCACCCTGGAAGTCAGTTGAACCTGAGCCTAAATCTGGGTTCTACGATTTACCCAGATTTGCAACTTTGGGAATTTACCTCCCCTCTATCTCTTCCTTTCCACAATTTCTCCATCACCACTCTTGGTGAGAACCATGTGGATGACTTATCAACTACTATGATTCCTCAGTTCCTTAACCTCGTATCTCCCATGATCTTTTTCTCTCTCCCACCTGAGCTACCCATTCCCACTGTCAAAACTAAACTGATTCATCATCAATAAGTACATCATCTCATGGCCGGGTGCGGTGGCTCACTCCTGTAATACCAACACTTTGGGAGGCCGAGGTGGGTGGATCATTTGAGGTCAGGAGTTTGAGACCAGCCTGGCCGACATGGTGAAACCTCATCTCTACTAAAAATACAAAAATTAGCCAGGTGGTAGTGGCATGTACCTGTAATCCCAGCTACTTGGGAGGCTGAGGCAGGAGAATCGCTTAAGCCTGGGAGGTGGAGGTTGCAGTGAGTTGAGATCGCACCACTAACTCCAATCTGGATGACAGAGTGAGACCCTTCTCAAAAAAAAAAAAAGTACATTATCTCCAAAATCTCAGCTTCAAGCATTCCACTTTCTGAGTACCATCTTCAGTACTTTCAATTTAACCATCCTGGTAAAATTTCTACTTCTGAGAGACCTCCCATTTCTACCTCTGTGAGACCCTGACTATCACTTTGTCACTATCAATATCTCTCTCATGTTCTCACTTTCCGTCTCCTCTGGCCTCGATTTCCTGCTTCAACAGCAGCATCACTCCTTTGCAAACACTCTTACCTCCTCTAACCTCCCTCTTCCTTTGGCCACACTGGCCTGGAAAGTGCTAACCCTGTTGAATCCACCTATTCATTTCCTCTAGGCTCACATTTGTGCAAATGAAAACTGTTGGAGAAGAGGAAAAAATACACATTTATGCTGACAGATCTTAGTTTCATTTCATGACCACAAATTTAAATGAACATCCACATTGCCCATCAATCCTCTCATATTTCATGGCTGTGTTTACCTTTCACTTCTCCAGGAGAGCCCTTCATATCTTCTCCTACCTCCTCAAGCCCTTTTAACCCTTACCTATCCCTTCACTTTTAGCTCTTCATACTTCATTGAAGAAACAGAAGCTATTGGTAGGAACCTTTCCTCATTTTCTCACTGCCAAATCTACCTACTTCCATGGAAACTCAAACTCGACCTTCCCTCCTGTTTCCAAGGAAGTATCTGATATAAATTTGTTTAATATAACTGCTATCCAGGCATCCATTCTCAGACCTGATATAAGTTATTTGAAACCCAACAGTGCCCTGTCATCTTTGGCCTAGTTAAAACTTTCAGGCTGGGCACAGTGTACCCTGTCATCTTTGGCTTTAATTAGGGTACTGCTGTCATTTTTGGCCTAGTTAAAACTCAGGAGTTTGATCCCAGCACTTTGGCTAGGCCGAGGCAGGAGGATCACCTGAGGTCGGGAGTTTGAGACCAGCCTGACCAATATGGAGAAACCCCATCTCTACTAAAAATACAAAAAATTAGCCAGGCATGGTGGCAGGCGCTTGTAATTTCAGCTACTCGGAAGGCTGAGGCAGGAGAATTGCTTGAACCTGGGAGGCAGAGGTTGTGGTGAGCCGAGATCGTGCCATTGCACTCCAGCCTGGGCAACTAGAGCAAAACTCTGTCTCCAAAAATAACAAAACAAAACAAAAAATAAACTTTCCCCTCTGTGTTTGTTCCTCATCCCACTGACCCAAAACCCAACACACATCATAACTGTTGACCATGTTAAAACATAATCATGGCAGAGCATGGTGGCTCACATCTGTAATCCCAGGATTTTGGAAGGCCCAGGCAGGAGGATCACTTGAGGTCAGGAGTTCGAGACCAGCTGGCTAACATAGTGAAACTCTGTTTCCACTAGAAGTACAAAAATTAGCCAGGTGCAGTGGTACGTGCCTGTAGTTCCAGCTACTTGGGAGGCTGAGGCAGGAGAATCACTTGAACCCAGGAGGCAGAGGTTGCAGTGAGCAGAGATGGTGCCATTGCACTCCAGCCTGGGCAACAGAGCAAGAGACTCTGTCTCAAAACAAACACAAAAACAAACAAACAAAAACCTAATGGTCAACACTAGAGTCTTGTAAATAGGTTTGCGTATAAATCAGCCAATCCAAAACCCCTGAGGGAAACCTGCTTGGGTAACACTCAGACCTCAGTAATGGATTTGGCCCCATAAGTCCTGTCTCTCTCCCTCTCACTGGCTGAACGTCTGTGTCCCAGACAGCTCTCTACTTCCCAATGGCCCTGCAAGGCATACTGCCCTCTTGGGTCTGGGGTCTGTGAGGAATATGCTGCTTATTTCATGTGCTTTGTTGCGCTGCCTCCTCTGTGTCTCACCTGACCCCAAACCTAACTCCTTTCCAGGTCACGGCTCTCCCATAGAGTGGCTATCTCTGTAGGATGAACCTGGAATTGTTTGTGATGGCAGACACGCTCGTGACTCGTCAGGTCAGACAAGAATCACAAGGGTTCTGCCACTTTAAACAAGTACCTTATGACAGTGACACCTGGTCATAGATCGGATGCACAGACATTAAGCCATCTGCCAGGAAAAAGAATTATCCCACGAAAGGCACACTGTAAACATGACCAAATCTAGAGCCTCATCAGGACAGGGCTAGAGTTTATCGACATTCTCCTGGCAGAGAATGCGAGATTGAATTACAAAGAAAAAGAGCCCCACATTTCTGTTCCTAGCAAAGGCCACCCCTCTATTTGTGCTTGCAAATCCCATCTACTCTCATTCTTGAGGACCTCGCTCCTGCAATTATTTTTCCTCTCTCCTCCTTTATAGCTATCTTCTCTACAGGCTCATTCCCATCAGTGTACTTCCACCCTCTAGAATCTCTTAGGTTTTGATGACAATTCTTGGCCCCAGCCACTCTAGCTATAGCCCTAGTTCTCTACTCCCTTTCACGGCAAAATCTGTGGAAAAAGTTGTCTGTAGTTGCTTGTTTTCTTGGCTTCCATTCACTGCTCCATCCCCTCCGGGGTAGTTAGAGTTTGCACTGTTCCACAAGGTTACCAATGTCCTCCATGCCATAAATCAATGGCCATTTGATTGGCTTCTCAACAGCAGTTTATTTTTTTTCTCTTGTGGCTTCTGCAACAGCACCCTTGGCTAGTTTCAACCATTTATTCCTCACAAAAGTACTAGGAATTAAATGATACGTTTATCATCCCAGTTTTTCAAAGAAGAAACAAGGGTCCCAAGGTCATGAGGCCAGTAATTGGCAAAATCAAAACTCATATTTAACTCTTCTCTATGTATATCTAATGCTGGTTCCACTACAATATACCCTATCACTTTTTTCTATTTTCTTTTTTTTTTTTTTGAGACGGAGTCTCACTCTGTTGCCAGGCTGGAGTGCAATGGCACAATCTCGGCTCACTGCAACCTCCCCCTCCCAGGTTTCAAGGGCTATTTTCTTTCTTTCTTTCTTTCTTTTTTTTTTTTTAAGAGATGGGTCTTGGCTGGGTGCGGTGGCTCACGCCTGTAATCCCAGCACTTTGGGAGGCCGACGCAAGTGGATCACCTGAGGTCAGGAGTTCGAGACCAGCCTGGCTGACATGGTGAAACCCTGTCTCTATTTAAAAAAAAAAAAAAGAGAGAGAGATGGGTCTTGCTGTGTTGTGCAGGCTGAATTGCATTGGCTATTCAAGCCACAATCATAGCATACCATAGCCTCAAACTCTTAGGCTCAAGGGATCCTCCTGCCTCAGCCTCCTGAGAAGATGAGACTATAGACACGCACCACCACACCCGACTGTCCTATCACCTTTTCTAAGAGCTCAAGTGCTTCCATCCACTTTGAACTCTAACTGAATTATATAATAAGTAAGATTTATCTTCTGATCCTCTAATATGCTGAATCTGGAACTCCTGAAACATTTCCTAGTATCCAGTTTCTTTGGCTACCAAATTCCTCCTTTAAAACCTAACTCTAAAAGCAAACCCCCCACAACTTAATCCTGTGCTGAGAGGATACAGGGAAGAGAAGATAGTTAAACTCAGACACTTAAACGGGTACCTTTTTTTTTTTTTTTAAAAGACAGAGTCTCACTCTGTGGCCCAGGCCGAAGTGCAGTGGTGCAATCTTAGCTCACCTCCTGGGTTCAAGCAATTCTCCTGCCTCAGCCTCTCGAGTAGCTGGGATTACAGGCACCTGCCACCACGTCCAGCTGATTTTTGTATTTTTAGTAGAGGCGGGGATTCACCATGTTAGCCAGGCTGGTCTCAAACTCCTGACCTCAAGTGATCAGCTCTCCTTGGCCTCCCAAAGTGCTGGGATTACAGGTATTAGCCACTGCACCCAGCCAAAACAGGTACCTTCTGAAGAAAGTGATTCTCTACCTCTTCCCCTTTACTTCTTGGGTCAAACCCAGGGTTCTCAAATGTGTTTGGGTTCATTATGAAATAAAATAACAAGCCCAGGTACGGTGGCACAAGAATCACTTGAATTTGGAAGGTGGAGGTTGCAGTAAGCCAAGATCGCACCACTGTACTCCAGCCTGGCAACAGAGTGAAACTCCATCTCAAAAAAAAAAAAAAGAAAGGAAGAAACTGTCTATAAGAAGAGACTGGAAGCCAGGTACAGTGGCTCACACCTGTAATCCCAGCACTTTTGGAGGCCGAGGCAGGCAGCTCATGAGATCAGGAGTTTAAAACTAGCCTGACCAACATGGTGAAACCCAGTCTCTACTAAAATTACAAAAAAATTAGCTGGGCATGGTGGCGGGCACCTATAATCCTAGCTCCTCAGAAGGCTGAGGCAGGAGAATTGCTTGAACCCAAGGGCAGAGGTTGCAGTGAGCTGAGATTGCACCACTGCACTCCAGCCTGGTTGACAGAACAAGACTCCATCTCAAAAAAAAATAAATAAATGAGAAGAAGTGACTAGAAAAGGTAGTGTGTGTTGGTGTGTTGGGGCAGGGAATGGCTGTCATGAATGAGCCAACTTCTGTGAAAACTAGACCATTTAAGAAGAGACCTGATACATAGCCCATAAATCTGAGAGAAGAACTAACCTCAGGATGACTCAGCAAGTAGTTCACAGCTTCTTCAAAGTACTCCAGATAGAGCATCTCGATGGTCTTGGGGAGGTCTTCATACTTGTAATAAGCCAGAGCCATCACAACAAAACCCTTCCCAGCCAGCAGACTACCCGATACTCCAGCAGGCCACCTCCAGTTCCGAAAATGTCCACAATCCCAGGAAAGGGCCCAGGTTCTTGGGAAGAAACAAAACAAAATGCAAACCAAACTATTCCTGAAACAGTTGGATGGTTTCTTATCAAGTTAACCATATACTTACCATACATGTGACCCAGCAATCCCACTCCTAGGTATCTGCCCACAAGAAATGAAAACTTGTGTTCATGGAGAAACTTGTAGGCAAGTGTTTATAGTGACTTTGTTCATTATAGCTAAAGACTGGAAACAACCCAAATGTCCTTTGACTGGTAAACGAATCCATCTAATGGGGTACTACCAAGAAACAAGAAGAAAGACTGCTACACAGAAGAGGCAAATGACTCTCCAGGGCACTCAGCAGAATGTACTCATTCAATGGAGACAGACTCAAAAGGCTACTCATTCTGAGTGATTCACTCACAAATGAGTATTTTTTACCATTTACATTAAAAGTTTGCATTTCATACAAAAAAACAATAACGCAGGCTGGGCGTGGTGGCTCACGCCATAATTCCAACACTTTGGGAGTCTGAGATGGGATCACCTGAGGTCAGTTTGAGACCAGCCTGGTCAACATGGTGAAACCCCATCTCTACTAAAAATACAAAAATTAGCCAGGCATGGTAGCGTGCACCTATAGTTCCAGCTACTCAGGAGGCTGAGGCAGGAGAATCACTTGGACCTGGGAGGCAGAGGTTGCAGTGAGCCGAGATCATGCCACAGCACTCCAGCCTGAGTGAAAGAGTGAGACGCTGTCTCAGAAAAAAAAAAAAAAAAAGAATGCAAATACCTTATAGGCAACACTTTAAGAAATAGTTAAGTGCTGATACCATCAAACCATCAAAGTCCCACAGACACTTGTGCTGTTTCTTCCCTTTCCAGCATCCTGGACTTTCTGTGTATCACTCTCTTGGTTTTCTTTACAGTATTACCACTTAGATGTATACTGCAAACAATCTGCCTATTTTTTGAATTGTATCTAAATGGAATGATAATGAATGTATTCTTCTAGGGTTTGATTATTTCACTCAAGAGTGGTTTGGAGATTCAACCATGTTGATTCTTTTTAAATTTTTTTCTTCTATTTTGCATATCTTGGTAGATGTTGATTCTTGTAGCTGTACTTCAATCACTTTGACGGCTGGAAATACCCCTCAGTTTATTAATCTGTTCTATTGTTGATGGACATTTGGGCTGTTTCCAGTTGGTTTCTCTCTCTCTCTCTTTTTTTTTTTTAAATTAACTGCTCATCTGCAATGGCTTTGCTCTTATAAGAAATATGCCTCCTGGTGCACATGTACAAGTAGAATAGCATATTCAGCTTTCTTTCTCTCTTTCTTCCTTTCTCTCTCCCTCTCTCTTTCCCTTTTTCTTTCTTTCCTTCTTTCTCTCTCCCTCCCTTCCCTTCCTTTCCTTTCCTTTTGAGACAGTTTTGCTCTTCTTGCCCATATACAAGTAGAATAACATATTTAGCTTGCTTTCTTGCTTGCTTGCTTTCCCTCTTTCTTTCTCTCCTTTCTTTCTCTTCCTTCCTTCCTTCTTTCTGAGACAGAGTTTCACTCTTGTTGCTCAGGCTGGAGTGCAATGGTGGAATCTCGGCTCACTGCAACCTCCACCTTCTGGGTTCAAGCGATTCTCCTGCCTCAGCCTCCTGAGTAGCTGGGATTACAGGCATGTGCCACCATGCCCAGCTAATTTTGTATTTTTAGTAGAGACAGAGTTTCACCACATTGGTCAGACTGGTCTCGAACTCCCAACCTCAGGTGATCTGCCCATCTCAGCCTCCCAAAGTGCTGGGATTACAGGCGTGAGTCACCATGCCCAGCTACATATTCAAGTTTCTAAGTTAAGACAAATTGTTTGCCAGAGTAGATGAATATGCTGACTCCTTCTAGCAGTGAGTTTCATTTCCTCCACATACTGGTTAGCAATTGATAAATGTTGACTTCTAAATGTCTACCACTTCTGAGGGTGTGAAATATACTCTGTTGTTTTATTTTGCATTTCTTTGATTATTAATATATAAGCATCATTTCATTTTTACATTGGCTGATTTTTTTTTTTTTTAAGGCAGAGTTTCGCTCTTGTTGCTCAGCCCGGAGTGCAATGGCGTGATCTTGGCTCACTGCAACCCCCGCCTCCCAGGTTCAAGCGATTCTCCTATCTTAGCCTCCAGAGTAGCTGGGATTACAGGCATAAGCCACCACATCAGGCTAACTTTGTATTTTTAGTAGAGACGGGGTTTCTCCAAGTTGGTCAGGCTGGTCTTGAACTCCCAACCTCAGGTGATCCACCCACCTCAGCCTCCCAAAGTGTTGGGATTACAGGCCTGAGCCATTAAGCCTGGCCTGATTGCTCTTTATGTAACATAAAAGTATCCAGTAACTTCAAATTTCCATTTTACAACAAGAGGCCTTCCTCCTATTGTAAATGCTAATTTACATAAACCTTAACAGACTGTGGGAGTTGCAAGAAAAGTTGCAAAACTGAGAAACTTTTAAAAGAATATTGGCAGGCCCCACACCCCTCAGATCCTGAGAGACCCCAGTGCCCCAGCAGCGACAGCAGCACAGCCCATTCATGTGCTGGAGGACAGGGACTGTTGCTGGCAGCTTCCAGAGGGCCTCCTGCGGGTCTTCAGCTGCCACTTCTCAGGGAGCTGCGTGTGACACTGCAGCAGCACCGCAGCTTCCTGGCCTGGGAGCAGTACCACACCCTGCTGCCCTACGTGGCGGATAAAGTGGCCCATGGGTGTGAAGCTCTAAGAGTTTCCCGAGGCTTGGAGCCCAACCCCGGAGGGCCTTGTGAGAGATGAAGCACATGCAAAACACCGAGGTCTTCATACGGCACCAGCCCCTGTGGAAGTATGACCACCGTGTGGGTGAGATGAGCACCGCTGGCTAGAGCAGCACCTGGAGCCCCAGCTTGTGGATTGAATTATCCTCACAATGGACAAGACCGTGATCTTTGGGGACCTGTCCAATGATGACAAAGACACCATTAGAGGCCACAATCAACACCTGGTCCTGCCCTACACAAGGAGGGGGCTGCTCTCCTGGAGTGACAACTGGAGGGAAATCATCTACCGCCAGTGGGGAGCTACGTGGCGGCAGCGGGGAACTAACAGGCCCTGCAGCGGGCAGGCAGGCACCGTAACCTCTGCGCTGTCACAGGCCCGGCCACCTGGCACCTCCATGGAAATACAGTGAGAAAACCAGTCGGAATACTTTTTATTAAAAAAAAAAAAATTGACTTTCTGGTCAATAAATAAACAACATTAAAAAAATTGAAACTACCTGCAAATGGCTTTTTTTTTTTTTGAGATGGATTTTCACTCTTGTTGCCCAGGCTGGAGTGCAATGGCGCGATCTCGCCTCACTGCAACCAATGCCTCCCAGGTTCAAGCAATTCTCCTGCCTCAGCCTCCTGAGTAGGTCTCAAACTCCTGACCTCAGGTGATCCGCCCGCCTCGGTCTCCCAAAGTGCTAGAATTACGGGCGTGAGCCACCGGGCCCGAACTGTTTTTTGTTTGTTTTTTATATTATGTGCCTTTTCCCTTTCCTTACAATGTCTTTTAACTGAGCACTAGGTTTGAAGGACCTCAATTTTGGAGCAGCAGGGGCACTTCCCCAGCCAGCTTTCCATTCCACTCCTGTCTTCTTACGCTAACCTCCGGAATGTTGGAAACTACATCCTTTCTCCGTGTGAAAAGCGCAGGGACACGGGATGGGCAGACGCGAACAATTAGCAGAGGTAGCTCACCTGGCGGCAGGAGGCAGGAGGAGCGTGGCGCGCACTCGGCCCGCGCCGCACGCTCGGCTGGAGGAAGTCGCGCTCGTGCCGCGCCTGGCACAGCAGCCGCCCGGGCTCGGGGTCGTGGCCGTCCAGCACTTCCAGCTCCACGGGGACCGGCGTCCGCACGTCACGCTTCACCAGCCGCCCCAAGGCTTTCTTGGGCTTCAACGCCCAGAGCAGCCCCATGGGCTCGCACCCCGCGAAGCTGCCGCCCAACGCGGGCGCGCGCTCCAGGTCCAGCTCCCCGCGGGCGTCGGCGCAGTAGCGCGCGTGGGCCCGGAAGAGCGCGCTATTCTCGTCGCTCAGGGACGCGCGCAGCGTGACCGGCTGCTCCGGGGCCAGTCCGCGCACGGCGATGCGCACGGCGATGCACACGACTTGTCCCAGCAGCTGCGGCCGGCGGGCTCCAGGAGCAGCGTCACCGTCATCCGGGCAGGAATTCAAATGATCTGGTCAACCTGCCTCAGCTTTGGATACTCCAGCAACTGCGCCCAACTCTTCAGGCTCCATTGACAGCCGGGACGCTCGCGGGACAGCAAGAGATGAGGCCGCCATTTTGCGCCTTGAAGTCAGACCTGGGAACAACCGAACAGGGTGGGTAGAAAGAAGCTTGTTAGAGATTCTCTAGGGGTGCCGTCGCAGGCTGAGCGCCCACCAGGGCAAAGCAGCAGTCTGCTAATGTCAGCTGGGAAGACCAGAGCCCAGCCACTCAGCAAGACCAAATACAGACACAGTCGAACTTGCTTAAAGCCCCCTGTCTTGAAATCTCCACTTTTTATTGGAAAGCAACTTCCTAGTTTTGCTTTTCAGAAGCTTACTGGCCCGCAGAGTGGGCTGGACCGGGGCTGATTCTTAAAGAACCTGGCAGCTAGCAGTCTCCAGGCGCCAGACTCCTGATGGCGAAGAGGAATGCAGGACTGGAATTGGGTTTGATCACTTTCTTGAGTAATTCACACTCATTACCAATCTTGGGGTTTTCTTTCAAAATCTGCCCCATGGTGTTTTGCTTGTGTGTTCTCTGTATATGCCTATCCTCCACATCAATTCCACATCGAAGGGTGCTGGCTTCTTAAGAGCTGTGTGACCTCTGAGCTTCATTCCTTACAGGTGTAAAAATAACCAAATGAAGTAGTAGTTATTCTTTTCTTTTCTTTTTTCCCTCCCTCCTTCCCTCCTTTCTTTCTCGTGCAATCTCGGCTCACTGCAACCTCCGCCTCCAGGGTTCAAGAGATTCTCCTTCCTCAGTCTCCCAAGTAGCTAGGATTACAGGCGCCTACCACCACACCCACCTAATTTTTGTATTTTTTGTAGAGACAGAGGTTCACTATGTTGACCAGGCTGGTCTCGAACTCTTGACCTCAGGTGATCCGCTCACTGCGGCCTTTCAAAGTCCTGGGATTACAGGCATGAGCCACCTCACCCGCCCATAGTTATTTTCTTATATGGGTTTCTCATTTTTGTTCCAGTCAGGCAAGTGTTACCTCTCTCATCCTTTTTTTTTTCTTCTTCTTTTTTTCTAAAAGACAGGATCTCACTATGTTGCTAGCCTGGAGTACAGCAGCTGTTTACCACCATTGTACACTTATAAGCCCCAAACTCCTGGGCTCAAGCCATCTTCCTCCTCAGCCTCTCAAATAACTGGGACTTAAGGAGCACCCCATGCACCAGGCTTTTTTCTACCTTTTCATAAGCTATTGGTTCCAACCAGAGGTGGCTTTTTCATCAAACTTAAGCTTTAGGCTCCTCCCAAGTCTTTGTACCTGATTTTGTAATTTCCTGTCTTTATAATTAGAGAAACATATGCATGCATAAGCCTCAAGCTCACAAAACCTGTATTTGCCTCTGCTTCTAATAAGGCTGTCCTCAAGGTAAGCCTTTGTACCTAGTTCCAAATGGTCTCATGTCCCATGTCATTAATCACACAACTACCTGTAGTTCTAATTACCTTTGGTTATTAGGTTCTGAGGCACACATCAAGTATATTTTGTGCATAGGAGTCTCAGGAACTAAAGGAGGTAAATAATAGTAGCTAATTGTTAATACTTACAAGAAATCTATTAGTAAATTATCGCCCAGAGAATTTAACTGATTTTCTGAAGATCAGACAGCTAGAAAGTGGAAGTTGGGCAAGGTGGTTCACACCTGTAATCCCAGTGTATTTGGAGGCTGAGGTGTCAGGGTTGCTTAAGGCCAAGAGTTTGAGACCAGCCTGGACAACATAGCAAGACCCTGCCTCTAAAAAGGAAAAAAAGGGAGAGGATTCATACCTTTGAAATCTGATTCTCAAGCCTGTGCTCTGAACAACTATGCTTTAACTATCTCTCACAGGATGTTGAAGATTTGGAAAAGAAACTCATGTGTTGGTGGATGTAAAAACTGGTATGACCTTTTCATGGCAATGAAGCATTTTTTTTTTTTTACTTTCTTTTTTTTTTTTTGAGACAGAGTCTCGCTCTGTCACCAGGCGTCAGGCTGGAGTGCAGTGACGGGATGTTGGCTCACTGCAACCTCCGCCTCCTGGGTTCAAGCAATTCTCCTGCCTCCGCCTCCTGAGTAGCTGGGACTACAGGCGCGTGCCACCATGCCCAGCTAACTTTTGTATTTTTAGTAGAGACAGGGTTTCACCATGTTGGCCAGGGTGGTCTCGATCTCTTGACCTCGTGATCTGCCTGCCTCGGCCTCCCAAAGTGCTAGGATTACAGGTGTGAGTCACTGCACCCAGCCTTCTTTTTTTTTCTTTTTTTATAGATGGAGTCTCTCTCTGTCGCCCAGGCTAGAGTGCAGTGGCATGATCTTGGCTCACTGCAACCTCCGCCTCCCAGGTTCAAGTGATTCTCCTGCCTCAGGCTCCCAAATAGCTGGGATTACAGGCACCCACCACCAAGCCCAGCTAATTTTCTTTGGCCTCCCAAAGTGCTGGGAATTTATAGGCATCAGCCACCATTCCCAGCTTTTTTTTTTTGTAGGCAAAAATAGTTAAAACATGGATTCTCTTTGACTCATAGTTGCACTTGTAGCAATTTCTTTTAAGTAAACCTTCATGAATGTGGGTAAATATTTGGCTACAATGCTTTTATCATTTTAATAGAGAAAAAATTAGACAAGTTAGCAATATAAATTTAGTTTAACTAGTTTAGTTGTGGTGTCATAAATGAAAGCAGTGTAGTCATTTAAAGTTATATAGCAGAAGAATATATGATGAGAATTTTTCCATGAAACAGATGAAAAAAACAGGTTAGAGAACAATATAAATATACTTTTTACCAAGATATTAACATGTTTTTTAAAAAGATTAGTAAAAAACTACCCCAGTACCTGGGTGCAATGGTGCATGCCTGTAGTCCCAGCTGTTAGGGAGTCCTGAGCAGAAGATTGCTTGAGCCCAGGAGGAGTTCGATACCAGCTTGAGCAACAGAGCAAGACCTCATCTCTTAAAAAAAAAACAAAACAAAACTGAGAAGACAAGACATGAAAATAATTACACACATCTAACTACTTCAGACTGTTGTTTCTTGAGCCTTGTGGTTTTATGCATAGTACTTGTTTGTTTTTTAAGACAGGGTCTCACTGTGTTACCCAGGTTGGAGTGCAGTGGTGCGATCATAGCTCACTGCAGCCTGGACGTCCCAGGCTTAGGCAGTCCTCTCCTCTTAGCCTCCCGAGTACCTGGGACCACAGGCATGCACCACCACACCTGGCTAATTTTTTTTTCTTTTCTTTGAGACAGAGTCTCCCTCTGTCGCCCAGGCTGGAGTGCAGTAGCTCGATCTCGGCTCACTGCAACCTCTGCCTCCTGGGTTCAAGCAATTCCCTTCCTCAGCCTCCCCAGTAGCTGGGATTACAGGTGCCCACCATGCATGGCTAAGTTTTGTATTTTTAGTAGAAATGGGGTTTCACTATCTTGGCCAGGCTGGTCTCAAACTCCTAACCTTGTGATCTACCTGCCTTGGCCTCCTAAAGTGCTAGGATTACAGGCATGAGCTACCACTCCTGGCCTAATTTTCTTTTCTTTTCTTTTTTTTTTTTTGAGACAGTCTCACTCTGTTGCCCAGGTTGGAGTGCAGTGGTGCGATCTCAGCTCACTGCATCCTCCGCCTCCCAGGTTCCAGCAATTCTCCTGCCTCAGCCTCTTGAGTAGTGGAGATTACAGTCAGGAGCCACCACACCCAGCTAAATTTTATATTTTTAGTAGAGACAGGGTTTCACTGTGTTGGCCAGGCTGACCTCAAACTCCTGACCTTGTGATCTTCCCACCTCAGCCTCCCAAAGTGCTGGGATTACAGGCATGAGCCACTGTGCCTGGTCCAGAACTTTTGCATCATCACACAATGAAACTCTACCCATTAAACATTAACTCCTCATTCCACCCTCCCCTACCCCCTGCCACCAGTCCCTGGCTACCACTATTCCACCTCCTGTCTCTGAATTTGACTACGTTAGGTACCTCATGTAAGTGGAATTATACAGTATTTGTCCCTTTGTGTCTGGCTTATTTCACTTAGCATAATGTCTTCAAGGTTTATTCATATACTTACAGGATATCATGATTTCACTCACCCCAGAAATTTTGCTCTGTCACCCAGGCTCTGGAGTGCAGTGGCAAGATCATGGTTCACTGCAGTCTCAACCTCCTGGGCTCAAGCATCCTCCCACCTCAGCCTCCCCAGTAGCTGGGACTACAAGCATATGCCACCCACCTGGCTACTTTTTTAAGTTTTTTGTAGAGCCGGGGGTCTCACTTTGTTGCCCAAGCTAGTCTTGAACTTCTAGATTCAAGCAGTCTTCCTACCTCAGCCTCCCAAAGTGCTGGGATCATAGGCATGAGCCACCTTGCCCAGCCATTTCATTCCTTTTTTCTGAGATGGAGTTTCGCTCTTGTTGCCCAGGCTGGAGTGCAGTGGTGTGATCTCGGCTCACTGCAACTTCCACCTCCTGGGTTCAAGCAATTCTCCCGCCTCAGCCTCCCAACTAGCTGGGATTATGGGCACCCACCACCATGCCTGGCTAATTTTTTATATTTTTAGTAGAGACAGGGTTCACTATGTTGGCCAGGCTGGTCTTGAACTCCTGACCTCAGCTGATCTGCCCACCTTGGCCTCCCAAAGTGCTAGGATTACAGGTGTGAGCCACTGTGCCTGGCCCATTTCATTCCTTTTTAGGGCTGAATAACATTCTGTTGTATATATCTTTCACATTTTGTTTATCCACTCATTCACTGATGGACATTTGGGCTGTTCCTACCATTTAGCAATTGTGAATATGCTGCTATGAACATGGGTATAGAAATATCTGTTAAAGTCCCTGCTTTCAATTCTTTTTTTTTTTTTTTTGAGACAGAGTCTCCCTCTGTCGCCCAGGCTGCAGTGCAGTGGCACAATCTTGGCTCACTGCAACTTCCGCCTCCTGGGTTCAAGCAATTCTCTGCCTTAGCCTCCTTGAGTAGCTGGGATTCCAGGTGCCTGCTACCACAGCTGGCTAATTTTTTGTTTTTTTTTTTTTTAGTAGAGATGGGGTTTCACCATCTTGGCCAGGCTGGTCTTGAACTCCTGACCTCATGATATGCCCAGTCTTGCTTTCAGTTCTTTTGGACATATACCCAGAAGTAGAATTGCTGTATCACATAGTAATTCTATGTTTAATTTTTTGAGGAACCTGCTGAGACATTGACCACCACCTGTGGAAGTCTGGCCTGCAGACTCCAACTCAATAATGGATCAATGAATGCACTCTCACACCATTACAGTGATTTAAGTGGGCTAGGGATGGTTGTCAGCTGCTTTCAGAGGGTGAAATGCAATCAATCGACCAAGACTCCCCCTCTATCCTTATATTTATTCAGTCAAGATTTTACAACAGAAGTTCTAAGTTATCACACTTGTGGATAATTCACATGGTTAAAAGAGTGGTTTTACAAATGATAAAGCTTTAGGTTCCTGGACCCAGAGTAAACACTATTAACAGGTAATTCCCCTTTTATCTCCCTGAGAGGACCTTCCAGCACAAAATTTACATGAGTAAACAGAGTGGAAACAAAGGAATGTGGGATAAACAGACTTAAACTGGGAAAGTCTCTTATCATCTCTACCTCTCTCCTATGCTAATGAAAATGAGGCGGCTGCCTTCAGCCTGCCCCAATAAAACCTTTCGTCCTTCCAAAGGGTTTGAAACTATAACTTTCCATAAATATTTTCCATAATATTTTGCCAGCCACCCCAAGTGAATTTCAACAACCTTCAACAGGGTTTTGATTTACTTTATTTTATTAGAGACAGGGTCTCCCTCTGTTACCCAGGCTGGGGTGCAGTAATGCCATCATAGCTCACTGCAGCCTCAAACTCCTGGGCTCAAATGATCCTCCTGCCTTAGCAGGGTTATAATATTTAATTTTTTTAGGCTTTACTTTTCATACCAGAAAATGGTACCCTCTCTCTCTTTTGTGGGGGTCCAACGGTCTGAGTGCAGCTTGAGCCCAAGTGCTGAAGTCCATATTCAGGTTGGCAGCAGCAGCAGCCTTGCCTGGAACCAAGAGATGGACCACCTGAATAGCACGACCTGGGTCAGTGAGACAGAGCCTTAGGCCCGGAAATCTTTCCTGCTGTCAGGATAAATTTGTTTGTTTCACAAGGGGACTCTTGAAGATCAGATTTTCTATATCTGGAAGACTTCTGTGACTTTAAAAAAAAAAAGAATTTCTGTATGTGTGAAATTATGTTATTAGAAATACAAGATGTGAAGAGTCCCCCTTGTAAAAAAAAAAATAGTGTTAATGGCAAATAATCTAGCCAGGATTTGGAGATCAGGGAAAATGGGATTGAACTGTATGGACAAAGGAGGTTAAATAGCAGTGGAGGAGCTGAAAGGGGAATGGTAAAGTCTGAGGACAGCTTCTACTTTACCATCTGTTCTATCAGCCTGGTAATCTGATGCCTGCCAGAGCTATGTAGTCATGTGTGCCCTGCTTTGCCTTTTTCTCAGGATTTATAAACCCCTATGGGGGAAAAATCTTGAGCTGCATAGATCTAGAGGTTTTTTAATTTTTATTTTTATTTATTTGAGACGGAGTTTCACTCTTGTTGCCCAGACTGGAGTGCAATGACGATCTTGGCTCACTGCAACCTCCGCCTCCCAAGTTCAAGCGATTCTTCTGCCTCAGCCTTCTGAATAGCTGGGATTCCAGGTATGTGCCAACAGACCCAGCTAATTTTGTATTTTTAGTAGAGACAGGGTTTCACCATGTTAGTCAGGCTGTCCTCAAACTCCTGACCTTAAGTGATCTGCCTGCCTCAGCCTCCCAAAGTGCTGGGATTACAGGCATGAGCCATCCAGCCCAACTGAGGTTTATTTTTCAAAGAATGATCAAGAGGCCGGTGGTGGTACGGGCTGTAATACCATCTACTTGGGAGGCTGAGGCAGGAGAATTAATTGAACCTGGGAGGCAGAGGTTGCAGTGGGCCGAGATTACGCCACTGCACTCCAGCCTGGGTGACAGAGTGAGACTCCATCAAAAAATAAAGAGAATGACAAGAAATCCATGAAACCACCAATGAATAATCAGTAAATATGATGCAGCTCCTCAAAGCTCAGTTTAACAAAGAAGGAAATTTAATAAATAGTTGACAATACCCCCAACTGAACCCACAAGTTCTCTGAGTAGACTCATGGAATTCTAAAGGGTTGGTTGCTTGGAGACCAATAGAAACAGATTTAGAACCTAAGAAACCAAGGAAGGCTTAAGATGCAGAACCTTGCTTCTCTCTGAGGACTGCGCTGTGGGAGGCCATTTGGAAGGTAATTTTGAAACACTGCTCCTTTACTAGTATCTGAAAGGTGCTCGATGGTGTCAGCTAGAAGATGAAAGGCAACCTGAGGTAGCTGAAAAAACTTTGGATTAGGTGTCAAAAGGGTATTACTTCAGATACCAACCAGTATGGTGATCCTTTTTTTTTTTTTTTTTTTTTTTTTTTGTATTTTTAGTAGAGACGGGGTTTTACCATGTTGGCCAGGATGGTCTCAATCTCTTGACTTCATGATCCGCCCACCTCGGCCTCCCAAAGTGCTGGGATTACAGGTGTGAGCCACTGCACCTGGCCAGTGATCCTAATTATATCTCTCCTCTCTGGGCCCCAGTTCGAGGATTTATAAAATCAAGACATTAGGCCTGCTGCAGTAGCTCATGCCTGTATTCCCAGCATTCTGGGAGCCCAAGGCGGGAAGATCGCTTGAGTCCAGGAGTTCAAGACCAGCCTGAGTAACATAGTGAGACTCTATCTCTACAAAAAACAAAAAAAAATTTAGCTGAGAGTGGTGCTATGTGCCTACAGTCCCAGCTATGTGGGAGGATCACTTGAGCCCAGGAGGTCAAGGCTGCAGTGAGCCATGATTGCGCCACTGCACTCCAGCCTGGGTAACAGAGAAAAAAAAATCAAGGCATTAGACCAGGTAATCTTTATGGCAGAGTTTTCTGAGTACTCTCTGGAGACAGCTGTATAGCTGTATGATGCATGACAAGAAATCAGAAAGTAGAGGGAGAAAAATGAGGGGAACTTCTGGAGGGCAAAAAGGCAGAAAGGGATTTGAAACAAGCCAGGTTAAGAAGCTCTTCTCGGCCAGGCGTGGTGGCTCACGCCTATAATCCCAGGAGGCCGAGGCGGGTGGATCACGAGGTCAAGAGATCGAGACCATCCTGGTCAACATGATGAAACCCCGTCTCTACTAAAAATACAAAAAAAATTAGCTGGGCATGGTGGCGTGTGCCTGTAGTCCCAGCTACTCGGGAGGCTGAGGCAGGAGAATTGCTTGAACCCAGGAGGTGGAGGTTGCGGTGAGCCGAGATCGCGCCATTGCACTCCAGCCTGGGTAACGAGCGAAACTCCGACTCAAAAAAAAAAGAAGCTCTTCTCTAATCCCACTCTCCCCACTAACAAGGCTTTCTTCATACACCCCACTGATAACCTTTGGGCTGTGCTTTCTTTAAATTTAATGTGTACTAAACCCCTAAGAGCTTGTGAAAATACAGATATCTAGGCCTCACTTGCAGCCTACTGAATCAACATTCTAGGAGTAGAACACAAGAGTCTGATGTAAAGGGTCCTTTACCCATATCTGCTCCACGCACAGTCCCAGCATTTCAGGAGGCTAAGGCAGGAAGATTGCTTGAGTCCAGGAGTTTGAAACCAACCTGGACAACATAGTAAGACTTCGTCTCTAAAAAAAGTTTTAAAACATTAGCCAGGCATGGTGATGCGCACCTGTGGTCCCAGCTACTGGGGGCGCTGAGGCAGGAGGATTGCTTGAGCCTGGGAGGCAAGGCTGCAGTGAGCCATGATTGTGCCACTGCACTCCAGCTTGGGTGACAGAGTGAGGCCCTGTCTCATAAGTAAATAAACAAACAAAAAACTCTATCTAACAAACACCACCCAGAAGCTGACTGCACACTCTTGGACTCCAGCTCAGAACTTCAGAATCAAAATCTGTTGGTAGAGATTAGAGTGTATTATTATTATTATTATTTTTAAAAAAGCTTTTAGCTTTCAGAAGATACTGATACTAAGGCTTATTGCTTTTTAACCTTTTCTTTCAAAGCAGTTTCCTCTATTTTAATAACCGAAGGGAAAATGCAAGATATTACTCCTTTTAGCAAACATTACTCAACCTGCTTTGACCACTTGGATAAAGGTGAAGATAAGGGACTGATAAGCAAACAGAAAAGTAGAACTAAATTTGGAATCTCTGAGATACTACCCAGTTTGAGTTGAGTTCTTATATTCATAAAATATTAGAGGCAGGAGAGGAATTTAGTCCAACTCCTACGTTTTCCAGTTGAGGATAGAGGAAGTTCATCAGAGTTTAACTAGAGGCATATGGCCTAACCCTTCCAACCCCATTCCCCGCTTCCTGCCCAAGTTCCTGGAAATGCAGATAATGCTGGTGGTTGCTCATTGCAGGGCCTGAACTGCAGTTATGCCATGATTGACTTACTCAATTTTTTATGCTGTCAAGATACAGGACCCAGGACCTGCCATCTGTTTTTGGTTCTAGAGGGCTATTTGTTGGGAGTGGGGTGCTGCCTCATGATGCTGGTCACGTAATGTGTAAGTTTAGATAATAAGGGGCCTCCAAACTCCATTAATAAGTCCTTTCTTCCTTCTCTAAGCACCCTCTAACTGCTGAGTACCCCATACCCCCTAAATTTTTCCCACAGCGCCCAGTGCATCTAACTGTGGGACCCAGAGACTTGCCTTCTAAAGACAATAGTCTATCATCTAAACCAATAATAATTCCTCACACATATATTTTACAGTTTGCAAAGAACTTTCATATATGTTTCTAATTTTAAGCGTCATATCAATCAACACTAAATTAGAACAGGTATCAGACTCAATTTTCAGATAGGCAAACTACAGATTTTAAATTATTTGCCTGAGGTAACATGACTGGGAAGTGTATAATTTGGCCTTATACCTGTCCCATGATTCCAAGACAAAGACAAGCCTGAACAAGCCTCTTCTGATCAGACCTCGTAACATTTTGTCCCCATTCCTTTTCAAAACAGACCTATCATGGGTCCCCTTCCTTCTAAATAAGCCATCATATCAGATGATAATAACTATTCCTTAAGAATTTATAATAATGGTAATATGGTATTCTTTTTGGGATGTTTGCATTTTTTTTATTGCATTTTAGGTTTTGGGGTACATGTGAAAAACATGCAAGGTTGTTGCATAGGTGCATACGTGGCAGTGTGATTTGCTGCCTTCCTCCCCTTCACCTATATCTGGCATTTCTCCCCATGCTATCTCTCCCCAACTCCCCACCCCTCACTGTCCCCTCCACTCCCCCCTAACAGACCCCAGTGTATAGTGCTCCCCTCCCTGTGTCCATGTGTTCCCATTGTTCAATACCCGTCTATGAGTGAGAACATGCGATGTTTGATTTTGTGCTCTTGTGTCAGTTTGCTGAGAATGACGGTCTCCAGGTTTGTCCATGTCCCTACAAAGGACGCGAACTCAACGTTTTTGATGGCTGCATAATATTCTATGGTGTATATGTGCCACATTTTTCCTGTCCAGTCTATCATCGGTGGGCATTTGGGTTGGTTCCAGGTCTTTGCTATTGTAAACTGTGCTGCAATGAACATTCGTGTGCATGTGTCCTTATAGTAGAACGATTTATAATCCTTTGGATATATACCCAGTAATGGGATTGCTGGGTCAAATGGAATTTCTATTTCTAGGTCCTTGAGGAATTGCCACACTGTCTTCCACAATGGTTGAACTAATTTACACTCCCACCAACAGTGTAAAAGTGTTCCTATTTCTCCACATCCTCTCCAGCATCTGTTGTCTCCGGATTTTTTAATGATCGCCATTCTAACTGGCGTGAGATGGTATCTCAATGTAGTTTTGATTTGCATTTCTCTAATGACCAGTGATGATGAGCATTTTTTCATGTGCTTATTGGCCTCATGTATGTCTTCTTTTGTAAAGTATCTGTTCATATCCTTCACCCATTTTTGAATGGGCTTGTTTGTTTTTTTCTTGTAAATCTGTTTTAGTTCATTGTAGATTCTGGATATCAGCCCTTTGTCAGACGGGTAGGCTGCAAAAATTTTTTCCCATTTTGTTGGCTGCCGATTCACTCTATTGACTGTTTCTTTCACCGTGCAGAAGCTGTGGAGTTTGCTTAGGTCCCATTTGTCTATTTTGGACTTTTGTTGCCAATGCTTTTGGTGTTTTGGTCATAAAGTCCTTGCCTACGCCTATGTCCTGAATGGTTTTGCCTAAGTTTCCTTCTAGGGTTTTTATGGTGTTAGGTCTTATGTTTAAGTCTTTAATCCATCTGGAGTCAATTTTAGTGTAAGGTGTCAGGAAGGGGTTGAGTTTCTGCTTTCTGCATATGGCTCTGCATATGGCTAGCCAGTTTTCCCAACACCACTTATTGAGCAGGGAATCCTTTCCCCATTGCTTGTTTTTATCAGGTTTGTCAAAGATCGGATGGTTGTAGGTATGTTGTGTTGCCTCTGATGCCTCTGTTCTGTTCCATTGGTCTATATCTCTGTTTTGGTACCAGTACCATGCTGTTTTGATTACTGCAGACTTGTAGTATAGTTTGATGTCCGGTAGTACGATGCCTCCCGCTTTGTTCTTTTTGCTTAGAATTCACTTGGCTATGCGGGCTCTCTTTTGGTTCCATATGAAGTTTAAGGTGGTTTTTTCCAGTTCTGTGAAGAAGGTCATTGGTAGCTTGATGGGGATAGCATTGAATCTATAAATTACTTTGGGCAGTATGGCCATTTTCACGATATTGATTCTTCCTAACCATGAACATGGAATGTTTCTCCATCTGTTTGTGTCCTCTCTTATTTCGTTGAGCAGTGGTTTGTAGTTCTCCTTGAAGAGGTCCTTTACGTTCCTTGTTAGTTGTATTCCTAGGTATTTTATTCTCTTCGTAGCAATTGTGAATGGCAGTTCGTTCTTGATTTGGCTCTCTTTAAGTCTGTTATTGGTGTATAGGAATGCTTGTGATTTTTGCACATTGATTTTGTATCCTGAGACTTTGCTGAAGTTGCTTATCAGTTTCAGGAGATTTTGGGCTGAGATGATGGGGTCTTCTAGATATACAATCATGTCGTCTGCAAATAGAGACAATTTGACTTCCTCCTTTCCTAATTGAATACCCTTTATTTCTTTTTCTTGCCTGATTGCTCTGGCTAGAACTTCCAGTACTATATTGAACAGGAGTGGTGAGAGAGGGCATCCTCGTCTAGTGCCCGATTTCAAAGGGAATGCTTCCAGTTTTTGCCCATTCAGTATGATATTGGCTGTCGGTTTGTCATAAATAGCTTTTATTATTTTGAGATACGTTCCGTCGATACCTAGTTTATTGAGAGTTTTTAGCATAAAGGGCTGTTGAATTTTGTCGAAGGCCTTCTCTGCATCAATTGAGATAATCATGTGGTTTTTGTCTTTGGTTCTGTTTATGTGGTGAATTACATTTATAGACTTGCGTATATTGAACCAGCCTTGCATCCCTGGGATGAATCCTACTTGATCATGGTGGATAAGCTTTTTGATGTGCTGTTGTAATCGGCTTGCCAGTATTTTATTGAAGATTTTTGCATCTATGTTCATCATGGATATTGGCCTGTAGTTTTCTTTTCTTGTTGAGTCTCTGCCGGGTTTTGGTATTAGGATGATGTTGGTCTCATAAAATGATTTGGGAAGGATTCCCTCTTTTTGGATTATTTGGAATAGTTTCAGAAGGAATGGTACCAGTTCCTCTTTGTATGTCTGGTAGAATTCAGCTGTGAACCCATCTGGACCTGGGCTTTTTTTGGGTGGTAGACTCTTAATTGCTGCCTCGACTTCAGACCTTGTTATTGGTCTATTCAGGGTTTCGACTTCTTCCTGGTTTAGGCTTGGGAGGAGGCAACTGTCCAGGAATTTATCCATTTCTTCCAGGTTTTCTAGTTTATGTGAATAGAGTTGTTTATAATAATCTCTGATGATGGTTTGAATTTCTGAGGAATCTGTGGTGATATCCCCTTTATCATTTTTTATTGCATCTATTTGGTTATTCTCTCTTTTCTTTTTTATTAATCTGGCTAATGGTCTCTCTATTTTGTTGATCTTTTCAAAAAACCAGCTCCTGGATTTGTTGATTTTTTGTAGGGTTTTTCGTGTCTCTATCTCCTTCAATTCTGCTTTGATCTTAGTTATTTCTTGTCTTCTGCTAGATTTTGAGTTTTTTTTTATCTTGCTTCTCTAGCTCTTTCAATTTTGACGATAGGGTGTCAATTTTAGATCTCTCCTTTCTTCTCATGTGGGCACTTATTGCTATATATTTTCCTCTAGAGACTGCTTTAAACGTATCCCAGAGATTCTGGTATGTGGTGTCTTCGTTCTCGTTGGTTTCGAAGAACATCTTTATTTCTGCCTTCATTTCATTGTTTATCCAGTCAACATTCAGGAGAAAGTTGTTCATTTTCCATGAAGCTGTGCGGTTCTGGATTGGTTTCTGAATTCTGAGTTCTAACTTGATTGCACTGTGGTCTGAGAAACTTTTATGGTTTCCGTTCTTTTGCATTTGCTGAGGAGTGATTTACTTCCAATTATGTGGTCAATTTTAGAGTAGGTGTGATGTGGTGCTGAGAAGAATGTATATTTTGTGGATTTGGGGTGGAGAGTTCTGTAAATGTCTATTAGGTTTGCTTGGCCCAGGTCTGAGTTCAAGTCCTGGATATCCTTGTTAATTTTCTGTCTCGTTGATCTGTCTAATATTGACAATGGTGTGTTGAAGTCTCCCACTATTATTGTGTGGGAGTCTAAGTCTCTTTGTAAGTCTTTAAGAACTTGCCTTATGTATCTGGGTGCTCCTGTATTAGGTGCATATATATTTAGGATCGCTAGCTCTTCTTGTTGCATTGATCCTTTTACCATTATGTAATGTCCTTCTTTGTCTCTTTTGACCTTTGTTGCTTTAAAGTCTATTTTATCAGAGATGAGAATTGCAACTCCTGCTTTTTTTTGCTCTCCATTTGCTTGGTAAATCTTCCTCCATCCCTTTATTTTGAGCCTTTGTGTACCCTTGCATGTGAGATGGGTTTCCTGGATACAGCACACTGATGGGTTTTGGCTTTTTATCCAATTTTCCAGTCTGTGTCTTTTGATTGGGGCATTTAGTCCGTTTACATTTAGGGTTAATATTGTTATGTGTGAATTTGATCCTGTCATTTTGATGCTAGCTGGCTGTTTTGCCCATTGGTTGATGCAGATTCTTTATTGTGTTGATGCTCTTTACCATTTCATGTGTTTTTGGAGTGGCTGGTACTGGTTGTTCTTTTCTATGTGTAGTGCCTCCTTCAGGAGCTCTTGTAAAGCCGGTCTGGTAGTGATGAAATCTCGGAGTACTTGCTTGTTCACAAAGGATTTTATTTTTCCTTGACTTATGAAGCTTAGTTTGGCTGGATATGAAATTCTGGGTTGAAAGTTCTTTTCTTTAAGGATGTTGAACATTGGCCCCCACTCTCTTCTGGCTTGTAGGGTTTCTGCTGAGAGATCTGCTGTGAGTCTGATGGGCTTCCCTTTGTGGGTAACCTGACCTTTCTCTCTGGCTGCCCTTAGTATTTTCTCCTTCATTTCAACCCTGGTGAATCTGACGATTATGTGCCTTGGGGTTGCTCTTCTAGAGGAATATGTTTGTGGTGTTCTCTGTATTTCCTGGACTTGAATATTGGCCTGCCTTGCTAGGTTGGGGAAGTTTTCCTGGATAATATCCTGAAGAGTATTTTCCAGCTTGGATGCATTCTCTTCGTCACATTCGGGTACACCTATCAAACGTAGATTAGGTCTTTTCACATAGTCCCATATTTCTTGTTGACTTTGTTCATTCCTTTTTACCCTGTTTTCTCTAATCTTGCCTTCTCATTTTATTTCATTGAGTTGATCTTCGACCTCTGGTATCCTTTCTTCTGCTTGGTCAATTTGGCTGTTGAAACTTGTGCATGCTTCGCGAAGTTCTTGTGTTGTGTTTTTCAGCTTCATCAATTCACTCATATTCCTCTCTAAGTTGTCCATTCTCGTTAGCATTTCGTCGAGTCTTTTTTCAAGGTTCTTAGTTTCTTTGCATTGGGTTAGAACATGTTCTTTTAGCTCACGGAAGTTTCTTATTATCCACTTTCTGAAAGCTGATTCTGTCATTTCATCACACTCATTCTCCATCCAGTCTTGTTCCCTTGCTGGTGAGGAGTTGTGATCTCTTGTAGGAGGAGAGGTGTTCTGGTTTCAGGTGTTTTCATCCTTTTTGCACTGGTTTCTTCCCATCTTTGTGGATTTATCCACCTGTCGACTTTGTAGTTGCTGTCTTTCTGATTTTGGTAATTTTAAGTCTGCAGCAGCAGAACTCATAAACCCCCTTTTCTTCCCCCCAGGTATTCTGTCCCAGGGAGTTAGGGCTTTATGATTTTCTGCTGTGCTGCTGTCGTTTTCCCTGCCCACAAGGTGGCAGCCTAGTCACACTCAGCCTGCAGAGGCTTCGCTGAGCTGCTGTGGGCTCCACCCAGCTTCCGTGTGAACTTCCCTGCAGTCCTGTTTATATGGGTGTAGTTAGAACTGCTTCCGCTATGTTGGCCCGCCCCTGTAGTGACAGAGTCTCTGTAGTGGCAGGTTGCCTTGGTTATGGCTGATTGCCCTGGGAACTGCAGGGTGCCTCCGTAATGGAGGATGCCCCTCCTCCACAGAGCTGGACCGTCCTGGGTTCAGTTGTGTTTGCCGTGGCGCTTTTTTTGCCCGGGAATCTCCTGGCTTGGCTCCCTGTTTCAGCTCCCCTTGCTGGCTAAGAGGGGACACCGTCTCATCTGCTCTGCCCCGGGGGCTACTGCGTCGGCTGAAGCCACGGATCTGAGGTTCGTGGCGCTTTTTTTGCCCGGAAATCTCCTGGCCTAGCTCCCCATTTCAGCTCCCCTTGCTGGCTTAGAGGGGACTCAGTCTTGCTCACTCTGCACAGGTAGCCGCTACGCCAGGGTGCCGGCTAAGTGGCCGCGCCGGTCAAACCAGCGGCGCTGGTGACCTGTGGGGCTCCTCCACCTGTGAATCTCCTGGTCTGTGGGCAGTAAAAATCCGTCTGGAAGTGCGGCATCCACTCACCCTCTGTGCTTTCTCTCGGAGCTGCAATCCTGAGTTCCTCCTAATCAGCCATCTTGGATCGATCCCCCGGGATGTTTGCAAAAGAGTCTTTTTGTCACAGGCTAAAGGGCATTTATCTGGGGACACCCTAAATCACTCTTTTTTTTTTTTTATTTTAGATGGAGTTTCACTTGTTACCCCGGCTGAAGTACAATGGCATGATTTCGGCTCACTGCAACCTCTGCCTCCCAAGTTCAAGCGATTCTCCTGCCTCAGCCTCCCAAGTAGCTGAGATTACAGGCATGTGCCACCATGCCTGGCCAATTTTGTATTTTTAGTAGAAATGGGGGTTTCACCATGCCAGTCAGACTGGCTGGTCTGAAACTCCTGACCTCGGGTGATCCACCTACCTCAGCTTCCCAAAGTGCTGGGATTACAGGCTTGAGCCACTGCCCCCAGCCAGTCACTCCTTATAAGTAGTCATCTTGGGATAAAACCAGACCTGATCCATTTTTCAAGTGTTTAGGATCAAATTGCCCCCTGCCTTAGAAGCAAGATGTGGACACACTGATGTGTTAGGAATGCAAAATGTTTTAGAAGAATATGCAAAGCAGGAGAATGTTAATGTTGTTTTCATTTGACCATTCATATTCAATGAGTGAGGAAATCCTCTTAGCAAGAATCTTACAAGACAGGTCTGGTGTTGACAAAATCCGTCAGCTTTTTTTTTGTTGTTGTTTTTTACTAAGAACATCTTTATTTCTCCTTCAAGTTTGAAGGCTGTTTTTGCTGAATGTAATATTCTAGATTGGAAGTTTTTTTCCTTCAGCACTTTGAATGTGTCATCCCACTGTCCCCTGACTTGTAAAGTTTCTGCTGAGAAGTCTGCTACCAGCCATATTGGAGCTCCTTTATGATGTCATTAATAGTTGCTTCTTTTCTCTTGCTGCTTTTAGGATCATTTTTTAGCCTTGACCTTTGAGAGAGTGATTATTATATGCCTTGAGGTGAGGTAGTCTTATTGGTGTTGAGTTGGCTTGGTGTTTTATGACCTTCTTATACCTGTATATTCATATCTTTCTCTAGGTTTAGAAAGTTCTCTGTTACTATTTCTTTAAATAAACTTTTTACATTAATCTCTCCCTCTACATCCTTTTAAAGGCCAATAACTCTTCAACTTGCCCTTCTGAGGCTATTTTCTAGTTCTTGTAGGCATGCTTTTTTATTATTTTTTTTCCTTTTAATCCTCAGACTGTGTATTTTCATATAACCTGTCTTTGAGCTCACCTATTCTTTCTTCTGCTTGACCAATTCTGCTGTTGAGAGACTCTAATGCATTTTTCAGTCAACTGAATTTTTCAGCTCTAGAATTTATGCTCAATTTTTTTTCTTTTTGCAAAGTGAAAGCAAGTTTATTAGAAAAGTAAATAAATGAAAGAATGGCTACTCCATAGGCAGAGCAGCCTTTCTGCTTGATTTTTATTATTTCAGTCTCTTTGTGAAATTTCTTTGATAGAATTCTGAATTCCTTATCTTGTTATCTCAATGTTTGAGCTTCTTCAAGACCACTATTTTGAATTCCCTGTCTGGAAAGGTCACATATCTCTGTCACTCTCAGATTGGTCACTGGTGCCTTATTTAGTCTGTTTGGTGAAGTAACGTTTTCCTTGATGTTCTTGATGCTTGTGGATGGTCATCAGTGTCTGGACATTGAAGAGTTAGGTATTTATTCCAGTCTTTGCAGTCTGGGTTTATTCGTACCCATCCTCCTTGAGAAGGCTTTCCATATATTCAAAGGGGATTAAGTGTTGTGACTTAATCCTATGGTCTCTGCAGCTGATGTGTACTGGGGGGTGCCCTAAGCCTATGACGCCTGCAACTGGTACCAACTCCTGGATACACTCCTTGGTGGCTTTGGGTAAGATAAGGAAGAATTCCCTGGTTACCCAGGTAACATCTCTCATTTTCTTTCCTCTCTTTCCCCCAATCAGGAATCTCTCTCCCTGCTGGGCTGCCTGGAGTTGGGGAAGGGGTAACATGAGCACTCCCATGGCCACCACAGATGGCAGTGCACTGGGTCACACCTGAAGCTTTGCAGACCAGTACAGTATTGGGTCCTGCCCAAGGCCTGTGGGCACTACTCCTTAGCTACCACTGATATTTACTCAAAGCCCAAGGGCACTTTAGTCAGCAGATGGTGAATTCTGCCAGGACTAGGTCTGACCTGCCAGAGTAGTGGGTTCCCTACTGGCCCACGGTGGGTCTGGAAGTATAGTGTAGGAGCAAAGGCCTGGAATCAGGAGCTTCAGGATTCTGTCTGGTGCTTTATTTTCCTGTGGCTGAGCTGCTACTCAGGTTGCAAGACAAAGTCCAGAAGAGCATCTCTCCCTGAGCTGCCCTGCCTGGAGTTGGGGGAAGAATGATGCAGGCACTCCCTTGGCCACCACAACTGGTGTCACATGGGGTTACACACACTCCAAGTCCCCTGCCTCCATGACCAGTGCAGCTCCAGGGTTTGCCCAAGGACTATAGTCCTTATGACCTGACTGTCACTCATATTTATTCAGGGCCCCAGGCGACTTTGGTCAGCTGCTGGTAGAACCAGCTGGGACTCTGGTCTGTCCCACTCTGGCTGAGGATTCTCCTCTGGCCCAGAGCTGATCTAAATGCTTCCTCTGTAGAATTCTGCTCAGTGTTATGCTGTGCTGTGACAGGGCAGCAGTGAGTTCCAATGCAAAATCCCACACTCCTCTCCCTCCCCCAGGTGCACAGATTCTTTCTCCAAGCTGTTGTGCCAGGAGTCGGGGAGGAGGGGATATGCGATGCAGGATCATCTTTCCCACCCTCTTCAGTGCCTCTTCCCTTGATATGATATGAAAACCAGGTAATGTCAAGAAGCAGCTTCTCTGATCCTTCTGGAATCTCTGCCTGGTTCAGCCCTCCAGCCTCCACTCCTGCCTTCACCATGTCCATCAGGGTGACCCAGAAGTCCTACAAGATATCCACCTGTGGCCCCTGGGTCTTCAGCAGCTGCTGAGGGAACTCCTCTTAGCAAGAATCTTATAAGACAGGCCTGGTGCCCACATCAGCTCCTCAAGCTTCTCCCAAGTGGGCAGCAGCAGCTTCTGGGGTGGCCTGGGTGCAGGCTATGGTGGGGCCAGCAGCAGGGGCATGGGAGGCATCACCGCCATCACAGTCAACCAGAGCCTGATGAGCCCCCTTAACCTGGAGGTGGAGCCCAACATCCAGGCCACACATACCCAGGAGTAGAAGCAGATCAAGACCCTTAACAACAACTTTGCCTCCTTCATCGACAAGGTAAGGTTCTCGGAACAGCAGAACAAGATGCTGGAGACCAAGTGGAGTCTCCTGCAGCAGCAGAAGACAGCTTGGAGCAACATGGACAACATGTTAGAGAGCTACATCAACAATCTTGGGTGGCAGCTGGAGACTCTGGGCCAGGAGAAGCTGAAGCTGGAGGCAGAGCTTGGCAACATGCAGGGGCTGATGGAGGACTTCAAGAGCAACTGTGAGGATGAGATCAGTAAGCGTACTGAGATGGAGAATGAGTTTGTCCTCATAAGAAGGATGTGGATGAAGCTTAAACGAACAAGGTAGAGCTGGAATCTCTCCTGGAAGGACTGACTGATGAGATCAACTTCCTCAGGCAGCTGTATGAAGGGGAGATCCCGGAGCTTTAGTCCCAGATCTCAGACACGTCTGTGGTGCTGTCCATGGACCACAGCCACTCCCTAAACATGGACAGCATCATCGCTGAGGTCAAGGCACAATACGAGGAGATCACCAACTGCAGGTGGACTGAGGCTGAGAGTATGTACCAGATCAAGTATGAGGAGCTACAAATGCTGGCCAGGAAGCACGGGGATGACGTGCGGCGTACAAAGACTGAGATCTCTGAGATGAACCAGAACATCAGCCTGCTCAAGGCTGAGATTGAGGGCCTTAAAGGCCAGAAGGCTTCCCTGGAGGCTGCCATCGCAGACACTGAGCAGCACAGGGAGCTGGCCGTTAAGATGCCAATGCCAAGCTGTCCGAGCTGGAGGCCGCCCTGCAGTGGGCCAAGCAGGACATGGCACAGCAGCTGCGTGAGTACCACAAGTGATGAACATCAAGTTGGCCCTGGACATTGAGATCGCCACCTACAGGAAGCTGCTGGAGGGCGAGGAGAGCCGGCTGGAGTCTGGGATGCAGAACATGAGTATCCATACAAAGGCCACCAGCGGCTATGCAGGTGGTCTGAGCTCTGCCTATGGGGGCCTCACAAGCCCTGGCCTCAGCTATGGCCTGGGCTCCAGCTCCTTCAACCACACCAGCTCCATCAGGGCTGTGGTTGTGAAGAAGATTGAGACCCATGATGGGAGGCTGGTGTCTGAGTCCTCAGACATCCTACCTAAGTGAACAGCTGCAGCAGTCCCTCCCAGCCTGCTTCTCCTTAGGCTGCCCCAGAGCCTGGGAGGGAGGCCCCTGTGCAAGGGAGCATGGCAAACAGGAGACCCACCTGATAGCCCTCAGCCCACCCACAGAGGAGTTTACTGCCTGGGGATCCCCCTTGCCCATGCCTCCGGCTGCAGAACAATTCAATGGCTTTTTTTTTTTTTTTTTTTTGTCCAAAATAAAACCTAAGTTAGCTCTAAAAAAAAAAGAAAGAAAGAAAGAAAACCAGGTACTGTCGTCACTCACCTGATTTTCTGTTGCTTATGAAGATGCTTTTCTTTTTTTAATTTTTTTAGAGACAGGGTTTCACCATGTTGGCCACGCTGGTCTCGAACTCCTGATCTCTGAATCCACCTGCCTCAGCCTCCCAAAGTGCTGGGATTATAGGCGTGGAGCCACTGCACCCAGCCCTCTTTTTTTTTTTCAATAAGGAGTCTCACTCTGTCACCCAGGCTGGAGTGCAGTGGCACCATTTCATCTCACTGCAACCTCCGCTTCCCAGCTTCAAGCGATTCTCCTGCCTCAGCCTCCCGAGTAGCTGGGATTACAGGCCCCTGCCATCACACTCAGCTAATTTTTGTATTTTTAGTAGAGATGAGGTTTCTCCATGTTGGCCAGGCTGGTCTCGAACTCCTGACTTCAAGTGATTTGCCTGCCTGGGCCCCTCAAAGTACTGGTGACTGTGAGTCACCGCGCCCGGCCTAAAGGTGCTTTTCTTGCAGGGACAGTTGTTCAGTTTGGTGTACCTGCATGGAGACAATTGCTGGAGGGTTCTGTCTGCCCATCTTGCTCCAGCCTTTCCATTTTCAACCAATAAGAGTAGCCATTGTTTCAGGAAAAAAAAATCTTATGACCACCCTCTTTTTCCTTACTTTTCCAGTCTATTTAAATAACAAGTGCCATTGTAAAGACATTGCCTTCATGGTTGTGAAGAGATGAAGCAATTAAATTTAGCCTCATGTGCAAAAAGTCCTGGAGTGACAGCATATTAATCATGTGTCCCTTAATTTGAGGGAGGTTATTGATTCTGGTCTACTAGCATCTAGATCAAAGTTGAGCCTTCACTGAGCACCGTGGCTCACACTTGTAATTCCAGTGCTTTGAGAGGCTGAGGCAGGTGGCCTGTCGACCCTGAGAGTTTGAGACCAGCCTGGGCAACACAGTGAGAACCCATCTCTCCTAAAAATAAACAGATAGCTGGGTGTGGTGGCGCATGCACCTGTAGTCCCAGCTACTCAGGAGGATGAGGTGGGAGGATTACTTGAGCCCAGGAGGTTGAGGCTGCGGTGAGCTATGATTGTGTCAGTGTTGCACTCCAGCCTGGGTGACAGAAGGAGACCCTGTCTCAAAACACATGGAAGACAGTAAGAGAAATCATGCCCTAGGGAGAGAGGTTGTGTTTGGTTTAAGGAGGAAAGAGAAACAAGTCAGATCTGGTCTGCGGGGCACCTTGGACGCAGGGCAGGAGTTGACACTAGCAGGATAGAAAGACATGCAATAATGGTCTCTCCTTCTTCCTTATGCATAAGGAGGCCTACCTGCTCCTGGGAGTGGCAAGGCCAACAAAGTGAGTGGTAGGTAGTGGCGCTTGAGCCAAGGCCAGTGTGGCACAGAGGTTAAGGAGGTTAAGTGCTCCAGGGTTGCGATCTAGCAGGCTAGGTTTGAAACCTGACTCCTGTGCTTATGGGCTATGTAAACTGAAGCAATTTACCTACCTGTCTTTTTTTTTTTTTTTTTTTTTGAAAGAAAGAAAGAAAAAGAATAAAGAAGAGGAGGAAAAAGGAAGAGAAAGGGAGAGAGAGAATGGGAGTATTGCTTTCTTGCCCTGGCTAGAATGCAGTTTAGTAATGGGTATTGAAAACCTCTTTTATACCAATAATTATACTTGATGTAAACAGGAAGGAATAAGGGAAGAAAATAACAAACGAGCAGCCAACCAATATTTCATTTAAACCTATGAAATGCTATGCGATTACTGAGGAGTGATTTACTTCCAATTATGTAGTCACTTATGGAATAGGTGTGAGGTGGTAATGTATGTTTTATGTATTTGAAGTGGAGAGTTCTATAAATGTTTATTAAGTTTACTTGTTCCGGGTCTGAGTTCAAGTCCTGGATGTCCTTGTTAATTTTCTGTCTCGTTGATCTATAAAATCGTTAGCTCTTCTTGTTACATTGATCCTTTTGCCATTATGTAATGTCCTTCTTTGCCTCTTTTGCTCTTTGTTGCTTTAAAGTCTACTTTATCAGAGGCGAGAATTGCATCTCCTGCTTTTTATTTGTTTATTTTTACTCTCTGATTGGTTGATAAATCTTCCTCCTTCTCTTTGTTTTGAGTCTTTGTGTATCGTTGCATGTGAGATGGGTCTGGATGCAGCATAGCAATGGGTTTTGGCTTTTTATCCAATTAGAATATATATAACTTTAATACTAGCATTTGATGCTAGCTGACTGTTTTGCCCATTAGTTAGTGTAAATTTTTCATTGTGTTAATGTTCTTTTCTTTTTGATATATTTTTGGAAAGGCTGATATTGGTTGTTCCTTTATATGTATAGTGCTTATTTCAGAAGCTCTTGTAAAGCAGGCCTGGTGGTGGTGAACTCTCTAAGTACTTGTTTGTTCACAAAGGATTTAATTTTTCCTTCGATTATAAAGCTTAGTTTGGCTGGATAGGAAATTCTGGGTTGAAAGTTCTTTTCTTTAAGGATGTTAAATATTGGTCCCCACTCTTTTCTGGCTTGTAGGGTTTCTGCTGAGAGATCTGCTGTAAGTCTGATAGGTTTCTCTTTATGGGTAACCTGACCTTTCTCTCTGGCTGCCCTTAGTATTTTCTCCTTCATTTCAACCCTAATAAATCTGGCGATTATGTGCCTTGGGGTTGGTCTTCTTGAAGAATATCTTTGTGGTGTTCTCTGTATTACCTGGAGTTGAATATTACCCTGCCTTGCCAGGTTGGGAAAGTTTTCCTGAATGATATCCTGAAGAGTATTTTCCAACTTGGATTCATTCTCTTCATCACATTCAGGTACACCTATCAAACGTAAATTAGGTCTTTTCACATAGTCCCATATTTCCTGGAGACTTTGCTCATTCCTTTTCATCCTTTTTTCTCCAATCTTGTCTTCTCGTTTCATTTCACTGAGCTGGTTCTCGACTTCTGATGTCCTTTCTTCTACTTGATCAATTCAACTGTTTAAACTTGTGCATGCTTTGCGAAGTTCTCGTGTTGTGTTTTTCAGCTCCATCAATTCACTTATATTCTTCTCTAAATTGTCCATTCTCGTTAACATTTCGTCAAACCTTTTTTCAAGGTTCTTAGTTTCTTTGCATTGGGTTAGAACAAGTTCTTTTAATTCACAGAAGTTTCTTATCACCCACGTTTTGAAGCCTGCTTCTGTTATTGGAACACACTCGTAATCTATTAAGCCTTGTTCCGTTACTGATGAGGAATTGCGATCCCCTGTAGAGGGAGAGGCATTCTGATTTTGAGTATTCTCTGCCTTTTTATGCTGATTTCTTCCCTTCATTATATATTTATCTGTCTGTTGTCTTTGTAATTACCGACTTTCTAACTTGGTCTCTGAGCAGACGTCCAACTTGTTGATTCCCAGCGCCAAAATCTGAGCAGTCCACTGTGCCGGCCAAAACAGCGGTGTTAAGATGGATGGTGCTTTTCTGCCCGGGAATCTCCGGACTCTGCACCAAAAACTGCTGTGCTAAGGCACCAGCAAAACCGCCGCGCCGGCCACAAGAGTTGCCCTGGCGACACGTGGGGCTCCTCTGCTGGGAATCTCCTGGTCCATGAGCAACAAATATTCGTCTGAAAGTGTGGCGTCCTCTCGTTCTCTGCGCTTTCACTGGGAGCTAGGAGCCCGAGCTGCTAGTGATCAGCCATCTTGGATCTCTCTCTCGCAATTTACCTACCTGTCTGAACCTCAGCTGCTTCCAATAGGAAATGAAGATCATAATATCTTCCCTATGTAAAACCCAAACTATCATTATTAGGCCAAGGGAGTGCTTCAGAAGGAAAGCAAAACAAAACTAACACTAAATCTAAGCATTTGTTATCCACAGTGTTTGCCATGCTAGCTACAATCTGGAAACAACCCATCCAATTAATTCAGGAAGAGTCAAAACCATTTACCTATTTGATAAAATATGTTACAGCTGTTCAATATTTTAATAATTACAAACTATGTGGCAATAGATGTGCTGGGTGACTCTGAAGGAAGAAACAGGAGACGTGGTCACTGTGCAGTGGAGTTAGAATCTTTAACAATGTGAGCTGTCATAGGATTAACAGTTAAAGTAAGTGGTACAGATTAGGAGTGATTTACAAACTTGGGTATGACCTGGTGGCCTGGATAGGTCAAGAAAGAGTTATGGAACAGGACAGATTGAGCTGGGCCTGGAAACTGGATAGAATTTGTGTCAAGTATGAAAGCCTAATTCATGTAGAGGATACAGAAGGAAGCTCCATTATGTGGAGAGAGGATACTCAGAGAACAGGCAGGAGACTGGACTGGCTCAAGCAGAGGTTACATGCCAGGACAAAGTCATAAACTGAGGCCAAAGTCATGGAGAATCCTGAATGCCATACTGAATAGTCTGAACTTTATACCATAAGCCTTTTGAATGAAAGAAAGCAACATCTGAAGACAAACTGGAAGCACTGCCGAAAAGCAGTCATCCCTCACATAGAGATGAGGGTCTGATACAAGAAATATTTAGAATGTTGCACCATTTTCTTCTTTTGTTCTAATTCATGTGGTTTTTTCCCCACCCCCTTTCCATCTGTTTTTCACATTATTCTCTTTCTGAACTGCTATGGGCTACCAATTTCTGCTGACCTAGAGTTCTCATCAGTTCCTCCCATTCCCTTAACAGGTGCCTGGCGTCATCTCCAGGCCTTGCCTCTGGGCCAGGCAGTGTGGAAGGAAGCATTTGCTGGGAAGCAGTATGGCCAGGACCCAGAAGGAAAAGACCTTTCTCCCTCATTGCTTCTATCAGTCACTGCCCCCACAGCTGGGATGGGGCATGACTTTAAACTACTCAAAACTGAAAGGCAAGGAGGAGTGTGCCTCTGCCGCCAGTGTGCCTCAGGTCAGCTCACAGCACTGTCTACACCGCAAGAGCCAATATTTGAAAATGGCTGCTGCAAACCTTACCTTCTCTCAGGAGGTGGTGTTGCAGCGAGGGCTGCCCAGCATTCCTTACAGCCAGTACAGCTTTGACCACCTCTACAACACCGATGGCATCATCCCCACTCCCCGGATCAGGAAGGCCTGGCCTCAGAAACCTGTTAGCTTCAAGTTCCTGGGTTCCTCAAGTCCCTTAGCAGGAGACACCTCCCTGGCGGCGAAGACAGAAAGCTCTGCCAATCCTGAAAAGAAGCTGAAGAAATTAAAGCCAGCAGGCGCTGTCTGGGAATCACCCCGCCCTCCCATCCAGTGTCCCTGCATGCATCCAGATAGTCTAGGTCGGCCGCCTTCTCCAGATGTGAACCTGGAGGACAAAGAAGCCTGGCTTTCGCCTCCTGAGAAGGAGGCCAGAGCATGGGAGGACACTGTGCTGGAAAAGCTGAACAAGCGCACAGCCCAGTGGATCCAGAACAAGCGTCCTCAAAGGCCTGGGGCATCCCCCAGCAAGTGGCAGAGCTTCCTGCGCCAGCAGTACAACTGGAGTCACATCTGGGATGAGCTTACCTCCTCCAGCGACCTGGAGCTCCTGAAACAGCTGGAGGCAGAAGAGACAGCAGAGTTTGAGAATCAAGGTGTCATCCCTCCCCCACAGGAAAAGAAAAAGCCAGAACTGCTGCTTCCTGCTTACTACAGGTATACTGGCCAGGGCCCCAAGCACACCCTTGATAATCCCTGACTCCCCTTCAGGGACTCCCAGGTGGACTCACACTTCCGATTTCGGAATGCACTCTCCCATCAGCCTCATGTTCTCCACCAGCAGCCTGCTCTCTGAGAGCTCTGCAAAGTAAGGTTTCTCAGTCTGCACTGCTGACATTCTGGGTTGGATAATTTTTGTTGTGGGAGCTGCCCTATGCATTATAGGATGCTAGCAGCATCCCTGACTTATACTCATCAGAGCACAACCTCCTAGCTGTGATGACCAAAGATGTCTCAGACACTGCCAAGTGTCTCCAAGAGGGACAAAATCATTCCCAGCTGGGAACCACTGCTCTTAAAGGGATTGGTTCCCAACCTTCTCCAGCAGACTTAGCCATCAGACTGCTGGTCTAGTTACCATCTAGGTGCTCCCAGAAATGTATCCTATGAGGCAAGAACCTCATAGCACTGAGTGGTCCTGCCTCACTCTGAATAAGGAACCAGGGTGTCACTGACTCAAAAACTGACTAGCTACAGGACAGAGAACCAGACAACCTGAGAGAAAAAGATGAGTACCTGTTTCTCAGATTGCTTCCATCTCATTTATAGCTAGAGGGAAGATGAGCTATTACACTATCCCTGATTCCCAAGAGTGAACTAAAAATAAGTGGAAATCCATTTATTCATTTGTTAGACAAATATAAACTATGTTCTTGCTACTTTCCATGTACTCTGCAAAGTGCTGGGAATACAATGTAAAAGCGACAGACACAGACATGCACCTTTAAGGAGCTTACAGCCTGTCCAGCAGGTGGATGGACATTAAATAACCACACACAGAATAGACAGAGTGGGATGACGTAGGAGGTGGGTTCCCTTCCCCAAGGCCATGCAGCCTCTAAGGGCACGAATGTTAAGAAAGGGTTATGCTGGAGCACAGCCGCTTTGCCATGCTGCCTGGTGGCTGCAGAAGGTGTGGATCCTTCAATAGCTGGGCAAGGCGGCTGTAGACAGGCCCTTCTGGCACCTCCACATTCAACTGGCACCATGGGGACAAGGCTAAAAGTTAAAATAGGTGTTCTGCAACGTTCACGTGTGTAAGAGCTGAGCTTAAAGAGGAAAGGAAATGAGCTGTGGATCTAATGGAAAGGGGGATCCACCTCCTACTCTTTCCCACTTTTCCCTCCTTTCTCACCCTTGCCAAGATTGCCCAGTTACTTCCCACAAGCAGAGACAGTTGAAATCATGCCCGGCAACAAGACCACTGAGGATATCCATGAAAAGATGAGCATCTCCCAGCCCCAAAACCAGAGCTACTTTCGCCAGGTGAATCACCAAGCTGGAAAGTTTGCCTACTCCACAGACAACACCTTTGAACAGGAGATTTACTTTGGTAATAGAGCTGGGCCCCTGTGGTAGGGGCAGAGGAGGACATGGGCCAGGGAGATGGAAGGTCACTGGGGCCTAGAAACAGTTGTGGGTATGGACAAGAGGCCCTGGATGACCCTGGTTTTCATGTTCATGACCCAGCACCCATACTAGCACAGGAGTCGGGTTGGGAATGATATCTAATAGGGAGGGAACTGTTCTCTCTCCCTGCTTTATCTGTCCCTCCATCTTATTAAAGCGACAATGAAGGATGGAACTGTAAAGTAGGCAAGACTGGGAAAAAACAATCTCTTCTCTGTCTACCCTTCTCCCTTCTCTCACTTTGAAATATTCTCCCACCAATGTGCTATGTTGGAAAAAATTAGGGCTTTGGAGTCAGGCACATTGGGGTTTAAATCCTGGCTCAGTATTTTTTAGTAACTTTCAGTAAATTATATAATCCCTCTGATCCATAAGTACCTTATTTATGAAGTGATACTAACAAAAATGCACTTTGAGTAGATAAGAAAGCACCTGTAATGCTTCTTGTCCACTGTCTAAGGTGTTCAGTAAATGTTCACCACCTTCCCCTTCCCTGCTGCTGTCCTTTAGATGCCTGGGCTTCCAGGATACCTGATCTAGGCCTTCGTGTTCCAAGCTGTTTCTTCTTCCCAAGCCCCATCTTGTTCCTAAACTGCTGCAGCTGAAAGTCTTCTCAAAGTGTTTAACAAAATTACTCTAAGGATTCATGACTCATGGAATCAATAAGGTGCCTCTTTTTTAGTATCTAGCTTTTCGTAAGGGGTAAGGCCTCTAAGTGGTTATATAGGTTCTTTTCTTTTTTTTGAAACAGGGTTTCACTCCCATTGCTTACGCTGGAGTGCAGTGGTGCTATCTTCACTGCAACCGCCACCTCCTAGATTCAATAGATACTCCTGCCTCAGCCTCCCGAGTAGTTGCACCCAGCTAATTTTTGTAGAGACAGGGTCTCACAATGTTGCCCAGGCTGGTCTCGAACTCCTGACCACAAGTGATCCACCCGCCTCGGCATCCCAAAGTGCTGAGATTACAGGTGTGAGCCACAGCACCCGGCCCTGGGTTCTGCCTTAGGAAAAAAAACACCATCCTTGGCTCCCAGACCTCTAATGAGGCGACTAGCTATGACTTTTTTTTTCCCACAGACACTACGGTGACTTATCACTGTGATATTTCTAAGCAATGGTCACCTTCAAAGGATGCCCCAGAGTATGTTAGTCATGGATCCTAGGGGCTTAGATTAGGGTAAAAGGAAGTTGAGTCTGATCCTGGTGATTGGGAACCCAGGAAGAAAGGAAAGAGGGAGGTTTTAGGGAACTCACTATTTCTTTATCTGTTCACAGATGAAGTCCAGATCATCCACCAGATTGGTGCAAAGAGAGAACAGATTCTCCTGGAAAACCTAAATCAGTATAACAAGCAGCTATCTAAGGTCTTCCCTGAAACTCCAGAAAAGTGGAGTGCCCAGGCAATTCCTGAAGCACGTAAGGAGGAAGCTGATAATGGGGAAGGCAGGGGTTAAAAATGGGAATGTGGCTACTTCCCATCATTACCCCCCATTCATGTGCTAGCGCTCCCAGTTCATGGACTGAGGCACCATTAGCATCTAGGCAATCCCCTTTCTACCTACTAAAAATAATCTCACAATATTATAAAATACTAACTGTAACTAGGAAGAGCCTCACAGGAACATACATTGAGTTGAGACCTGATATAACTTAGGTATAACTAAGTGTTTTAGGGCCAATAGTTACCAACAAGGCAGCTTCTATTTCAATGCTAATAATAGGGGAAGTGCATCAAACTCCTGACCCAGCATTCTGCCCTTTTCCCTTGGGCTGGCTCTACCCTCCCACTCCACACTCAGCCCACCTATACCTGAACTTTCACAAGGTCATCATTCTTCACTCTGTAAGACAAAGAGAGAAGGGAGGTGGCCAAGAAATTAGCTTATGAAACAAAATGTGCATATCCTCCAGGAGACTCCATTTACCATGACACTATTCCTATATGCCAAGCATAGGTTTTATGGTACAAGGCCAGCACTTTGGAAGGCCAAGGCAGGTGGATTGCTTGAGCCCAGGAGTTCGAGACCAGCCTGGGCAACATGGCAAAACCCTCTCTGTACTAAAAATACAAAAAATAAGCCAGGCGTGGTGATGCACACTTGTAGTCCCAGCTACTGGAGGTCTGAGGTAGGAGGATCACTTGAGTCTGGGATATTGAGGGTGCAGTGAGCCCTGATCATGCCACTGCACTCCAGCCTGAGTGACAGAGTGAGACCCTGTATTAAAAAAAAAGCAAAGAAAATGAAAGAGTTCTTTTTTTGTTTGTTTTTGGAGACAGGGTCTTGCTTAGTAGCCCAGGCTGGAGTGCAGTGATATGATCATGGCTCATTGCAGCTTCGACCTCCCAGGCTCAAGCAATCCTCCCACCTCAGCTTCTCAAATACCTAGGGTCACAGGTGTGCACCCCACAACCAGCTAATTTTTAACTTTTTTAAAGATAGGGTCTCACAAAGTTGCCCAGGCTGGTCTTGAACTCCTAGCCTCAAGGGATCCTCCCACCTCAGCCTCACAAACAAAGTGCTGGGATTATAGGTATGAGCCACCGTGCCCCGCCAAGAGTCATTACTTTGTGTGCTCCCTTTAGATTGGCAGTCTCCAACCTTTTTGGCACCAGGGACCAGTTTCGTGGAAGACAATTTTCCCACAGACCAGTTGGGTGGGGACGGTTTCAGGATGAAACTGTTCCATCTCAGATCATCAGGCATTAGATTGTCATAAGGGGTGTGCAACCTAGATCCCTCACGTGCAGTTCACAATAGGGTTCACGCTCCTGTGTCAATCTAATGCCACTGATGATCTGACAGGAGGCAGAGCTCAGCAGTAATGCTTGCCTGCCTACCGCTCACCTCCTGCTGTGGTGGCCTGGTTCCTAACAGGCCGTGAACTGGTACAGGCCTGTGGCCTGAGGGTTATGACCCCTGCTTTAGATGACTGTTGATATGGAAGTTGGCTAGTGGATGTGTTTTTATCCATCTATAACCCAAAGGACTGGAACTAAAGTAAATGCTGGCAGTTGTATTTTTTTATTCCTATGGGGTTAAATACCAGAGATCTAAGACTTTCTCACCACAAGTCCGTTTTAACTCCTTGAGCAGAGGGATATAGGAGAAATGGGGTTAATTCAGCTAATTCTCACCTCTTCAAGAGGGAGAAGTCAGGGAGGGTCACAAGGCAAAGTGTGAGCTGGCCTGTTAGAGGTGGTTCCACAGCTCCCAGTTGCACACACCCTATCCCGCAAAAGAGGGAGGCCTCAGCAGAGTAGCTGAGTCCCCCAGCATGTCCAAGCTGGTGGGGACCATTTGGAGGAGATGCAATGTATGGGCATCTGTGCTAAACTTCTCTGGAGTCTCACAGGACTCTTTTTTTATTTTCTTGAGATGGAGTCTTGCTCTTTCACCCAGGTTGGAGTGCAGTGGCACAATCCCAACTCACTGCAAACTCCACCTCCCTGGTTCAAGCACTTCTTCTGCTTTGGCCCGAGTAGTTGGGATTACAGGCGCCCACCACCAGGCCTGGCAAATTTTTGTATTTTTAGTAGAGACGGGGTTTCACCATGTTACTAAGGCTGGTCTCAAACTCCTAACCTCAAGTGATCCCCCCGCTTCAGCCTCCCAAAGTGCTGGGATTACAGGCGTGAGCCACCATGCCACGCCTCACAGGACTCTTTTTGTGTTATGCCTTCCTTGCTCAAAGGAAGAACTGATTCAGAGCAAATCTAAAGATGTTAAGAGTTGGAATGAAATCTTGGAAAAAAACAGAAATGGCTGATAGTGACTGATTAGAACATGAGACTAATAGGCGTATAAATGATGAGTTTAGTACGTCTGGAAATGTTTTTATCATTTTCCCTTCCCCTTCTCCATACAGCTTTTTTCTGAGAAAGAGGCTTTCTAAACTTGACACCATGAAAAACATTAAGTTCAGAAAACATAACAACTGTAGCTTTAAAATATAACTAGCCAGGCTCAGTGACTCATGTCTGTAACCCCAGCACTTTGGGAGGCCAAGGTGGGTGGATCACTAAGTCAGGAATTTGAGACCAGCCTGGCCAACATGGTGAATCCCCGTCTTTACTAAAAATACAAAAATTAGCTGGGCGTGGTGGCACGAACCTACTCGGGAGACTGAGGCAGGAGAATCATCTGAACCTAGGAAGTGGAGGTTGCAGTGAGCCGAGATTGCACCATTGCACTCCAGCCTGGGTGACAGTGTGAGACTAGGTCTCTAAATAAATAAATAAATATCTAATATTTATGGTTTCTTCTGTTCTCAAATTTGTTGTCATGAGGAAAAACTCAGAGATGTTAAAATCTTTAAAATTTTACATCTTTTAGCACCATTACTCTCCCCAAATTAAAAACGTTAAAAGGAAAACTTAATATGTTAGAAATGAATGGCCAATGATACTAAATTGCAACATATCAAATACTGATGTTTATGAGCAAATCTCATTGTGTATAAACATAACTGTGTTCCTAAAGATTTAGGTTCCTAAAGATAACCTTTAAAAGGTGTGCAGATATCTCACTTTCCCCCTACAAATCTCTCGCCTCCATCATCACGATAGCTTACCATGTCTGTGGTCAGGACTGTCCATAATTCCGTGTCCTTGTACTCAGTTCCCTACATACTCGTGGGAAAATTCACTCTTGAGGGTTTTGTTTTGCTTTGGTATTAGTCAGGAATAGGAATGGGATGCAAGCTAGGGCCACTGTGTGGCAGGGCCTAGGGCAGTGGAGTGAGAAGACCTCACACTACCATGGTGCTCAGCTTGCAGACCTGTGCAAGGAGCCCTATGCTGGACTGCTTTGCCCACCCCTGACAAGGATATGCTGCTGCAGGTGGGTGAGGAGGATGTGCCTATTAAGACCCGGAGATTGAAGAGGCAGGCACAATTACTGGAGGAGGACGTAACCTGGGAACTGACGGTCCTGCGGAGGATGTTGCAGGAATGGAAGACTGCCTGGGCTCTGAGTGAGTGAAGGGAGGTCCTGAGATACTGTATGTATTTGTGAGAGGTGGTTCTGATCTTGGACTAGGCTTTCTCAATTTTTGAAAATCCATCCCTCCTTTGCGAAATGTAAAGATCTGGTTGCCTCATTAAGGCTAGACTAGATAAGAGCCTTTGGGGGCTAGGCATAGTGGCTCACACCTGTAATCTCAGCACTTTGGGAGGCCGAGGTGGGTGGATCATGAGGTCAGGAGATCAAGACCAGCCTGGCCAATATGGTGAGACCCTGTCTCTACTGAAAATACAAAAATTAGCTGGGCGTGGTGGCATGTACCTGTAGTCCCAGCTACTCAAGAGGCTGAGACAGAAGAATTGCTTGAGCCTGGGAGGTAGAGGTTGATCGTGCCACTGCATTCCAGCCTGGGCAACAGAGCAAGACTCTGTCTCAAAAAAAAAAGCCTTTCACACAGTGGGTATTAGATGAACTTTGGTTAACATATATCTGGGTGCTTTTTGCACAAGTGGGTATTACTTCAATAATTTGTGGAAACTCATTACACTGAACACTCTTCAGAGGCAGGGACCCTATCTTTTTTTTTTTTTTCAACATGGAATTTTGCTCTGTTATCTAGGCTGGAGTGCAATGGCACTCTATCTTGGCTCACTGCAACCTCTACCTCCCAGGTTCAAGTGATTCTCCTACCTCAGCCTCTTGAGTAGCTGGGACTACATGCATGCGCCATATTGTCTGGCTAATTTTTGTGTTTTTAGTAGAGACAGGATTTCACCAGGTTGGCCAGACTGGTCTTGAACTCCTGACTTCAGGTGATCCACCTGCCTCAGCCTCCCAAAGTGCTGGGATTGCAAGTGTAAGCCACCACACCCGGGCCACTCTATCTTATTAATTTCCAAACATTATGCTCAGTAAATGATGGATGAAGGGAATAACAAAATATGCTGCCCAACCATTGTCCATGTCGTAGTTGACTGCAGTATAAACAATCCCTCTCCAAAATTCATTTGTAGAGTTGGGGCTATTCTTTTTTTTTTTTTTTTTCCCCCAAGACAGAGTCTTGTTCTGTCACCCAGCCTGGAGTGCAATGGCACAATCTCAGCTCACTGCAACCTCAGCCTCCCAGGTTCAAGCAATTCTCCTGCCTCCTCCTCCCAAGTAGCTAGGAGTACAGGTGCCCACCACTGGACCTGGCTAATTTTTGTATTTTTAGTAGAGATGGAGTTTTACCATGTTGGCCAGGCTGGTCTCAAACTCTTGACCTCATGATCTGCCCCCCTTGGCCTCCCAAAGTGCTGGGATTACAGGTGTGAGCCACCACACCCAGCCCAGAGTTGGGGCTATCCTATACCTACTTTGCCTTCAAAGATATGAGAGTAGAAGTCTGAGTGCCTGGGGCAAAGTAATGGCCTGGCAAGGACTGTTGAAAGCTATGGTATTTGAGAACTCAATGCTGCCGGCTTTCAGAACATGATAGATAAGCTTAGCGCAGGAAAAGGAGAGGTGATCCACTAGGTAAACTGGATCAGATCAACAACAACAACAAAAACTGAAGGAAGCACCTACAGATAGTAGGAGCTTTGAAATAAAAGTCTGATACCTGCCAAAAGAATAGTTAGCAACTAAAATGAGGAAGATGTTGAAAGCCAGATGGAAGTGCCCTCAAAGACAAAGAACCTAATGAAAACCACAATAATGAACATTTATTGAACCTTTATTATCTTGCCAGGCATTTTGCTAAACACTTTGTCTAGCTGACTCATTTAACACTAAGATTAACTCAATATGTGGGTTCTATCTAGTATTATGCCTGTATTACAAATAAGAAATCTCAGGCTCAGAGAGGTTAAGTAATTTATCCACGGTCACACAGCTAATAATTGTGAACCCAAACCAGGTATGTCTGAAAACAAAGTACCCTTAACTACTTTGTTTTATGGTCGCTTTTATTTTCCAGATGGTTACAACAAAAAGTTATTTAAGGAAAGAGATAGATATGATGGGATTGGGAGAAGTTTTGTCTGGGAACTTAACTGAAAGGGTACATGGATCATCAGAGAAATAACTCCCTAGGGTGCAGTGGCTCACGCCTGTGGGAGGCCGAGGTGGGTGGATCACGAGGTCAAGAGATCGAGACCATCCTGGTCAACATGGTGAAACCCCGTCTCTATTAAAGATACAAAAAATTAGCTGGGCATGGTGGCGCGTGCCTGTAATCCCAGCTACTCAGGAGGCTGAGGCAGGAGAATTGCCTGAACCGAGGAGGCGGAGGTTGCGGTGAGCCAAGATCGTGCCATTGCACTCCAGCCTGAGTAACAAGAGCGAAACTCCGTCTCAAAAAAAAAAATAATAATAACTCCCTAAAGACCCTGTCTCTGGGTCCTTTAGTCTCTGAGCTAATGTTTTGCTTGAATTATTCTGGGTGAAGGCAGACTTCTTGTCACCTGCCTGCAGCACCATATCTAATCCTAACCAGGTGGTTCTCTTCTCATTTCCCTCACTGAGGCTCAGTCATAGAGTGGCACCATGAGACAGTAGAGAACCTGCTTCGGAGCTTGGCAGACCTGCATGACGGCATTCGGATCCAAGCTATCACCACATGTGCCACAGCTGCTGTGGAACGGCCCCGGATTGCCACCAGCCAGAGGGACTCAGGTGAGAGCCAAAGCTGAACTGCTTGAGAACATAAGCAACTCATAAAGCCATGGAACATCTGAAGTGGTAAGGGCCTGAAGCTTATCCGAGATCATTTTACAAATGTGGAAACCAAGATTGGCCTATATAAACATGCTTATAAGCAATAGGGATGAGATTAAAATTCCAGACTTCTAGTCCAGTAATTTTTGAACTACATTTAATCACCTTTTGTTTGCTCAGTGGCCTGCAGGGAAGTTAACATTTCCCACCTTGAAGATCCCATTCTTTTTTTTTTTTTGATAGAGACTGTGTCTTGCTTTGTTGACCAGTCTAGTCTTGAACTTCTGGCCTCAAATGATTCTCCCACCTCAATCTCCCAAACTGCTGGGATTACAGGTGTGTGAGCCACTGTTCCCAGTCAAGATGCCTTTTTTTTTTTTTTTTTTTTTTTTTTTTTAGACAGAGTCTCGCTGTCTTGTCCAGGCTGGAGTGCAGTGGCGTAACTGCAACTTCCGCCTCCTGGGTTCAAGCAATTCTCCTGCCTTAGCCTACCGAGTAGCTGGGACTACAGGCGTGCACCACCATGCCCGGCTAATTTTTTTGTATTTTTAGTAGAGACAGGATTTCACCATGTTGGCCAGGCTGCTCTCGAACTCCTGACCTCAAGTGATCTGCTCGCTTCAGCCTCCCAAAGTCCTGGGATTACAGGTGTGAGCCACCGTGCCCAACAAAATCTTAAAATACGAGTCACAGGCTCAGCTGTGCCACTTCCTGGGAAGTCAGCTAACCTCTCTGAGCTTCAAATTCCTTATCTATAAAATGAGGTAGACAAAGAGATTAATAAAACCTTTCCCCTTCCTACTTGAGAATTTGAGCTTCAGTTAAATGCCCACCTATTCCCCTAAAAACCTTGTAAGAACTATCTTTATAGGCAACACTGGTTATGATATAAACTCTGACTGATACATTACATTGGGACTGGGAACAACTATAAGTGAAATGTAAATACTTGATAGGGACACCATAGTTTGGGCCTCCCTGGATGCTGTAACTTAGGCAGGCCTTTTTTGGACCCTAGAATTGTGTCTATGGAGTTTTCATAAGAGTATTAGTTCCTGTAAAGCATAAATTTACCCAGTGAATGAACAGGCTCCTGTGCTGTCCCCAAAGGGCTTTGTGGAATGCTCAAGACAGCCTCAAGAACTCCAGCCAAGGCCGGGCGCAGTGGCTCACACCTGTAATCCTAGCACTTTGGGAGGGCAAAGCGGGTGGATCACCTGAGGTCAAGAGTTTGAGACCAGCCTGGCCAACATGGTGAAACCTCGTCTCTACTAAAAATAAAAAAATTAGCCATGCGTGGTGGCAGGTGCCTATAGTCCCAGCTACTTGGGAGGCTGAGGCAGGAGAATCACTTGAAACCAGGAGGCGGAGGTTGCAGTGAGCCAAGACTGCACCATTGCACTCCAGCCTTGGCAACAAGAACAAAAACTCTGTCTCAAAATAATAATAATAATGGTACTCCAGCCAAAAGGGATGCCTGATGCTGCTGCCCTGTTGACAAACTAAGGTTCTGTCCCATATGCTTCTGCTGCCATATATGGGCCATGACAGTCCCCATATGCTTCTGCTGCCATATATGGGCCATGACAGTCTAATGAACTTTAATGTTTAGTTGAACCAAAAATGACTCCCTGGTGAGCTCTGCAATGATACCTGCCTTGCCTAATTCAACCAAGGTTGGAAGACAGTGAGATAATCAATGTGAAAACACTATATTATATAAGTAAATGGCAAAGCACTACCTAAATATAATTGTTCTTAAAAATATAAAGGCTCCTGGGGCAAATTGGTTGCTTTTAATCACTAAAACTAATGGTGTAGTTCACTGTAGCCTCACTGGAAATATTCTTCTTCAGTTTGACTATAGCTCTTTAGAGGACAGATGATAAAGGATTGGAACTGGCATACCAGCACAGAGGTGAGCTTTAACCCTTTTGAGCATAAAGTCCTGCCCATCTCAAGGGCTCAGCTAAACTGTAATTATATTACATAGCCCTAAGCAACTGCAACTGGGACTGAGGTTGGCCACCACGTGGTTGTGGAAAGGAAGCTGTGTGTGAGAAAAGCAAAGGGGCTAGTACTATCTTACCTGGCTCTTTTGATCACAGGCAAGACTATCCAGGACTTGCCAGAGGTTCTACTGCCTGCCCTAGAGGCTGCTCTTTGTGACAAGAATGCCAATGTGCGGATGGCAGCAGCAATATGCCAATATGCCATACAGTCACATAATCCCCTTGCCCGGAACATCATGCAGACTGCCCTTCTGAAGGGTGAGTAACTCTGTTACTTCTGACCTGGAAATATGGGATAAAGAGACATCTCACTTTCAGCTTTCCCAGTCCTTTCCTCTCCACTATCATGCTCTGTGTTGTCTGCTGTATTGGATTTGGATTTCTGTTAGAATATCTGAAAATTAGGGCCAGACACTGTTGCTCACACCTGTAATCCCAGAACTTTGGGAGGTCAAGGCAAGAAGATTGCCTGAGCCTAGGAGATCTAAACCAGCCTGGGCAACATAACAAGACCACATCTCTATAAAAAAAATTTAAAAATTAGAGGTGTGGTAATGTGTTCCTGTAGACCCAGCTACCTGGGATGCTGAGGCAGGCCTACATATACATGCTTATGAGAGTTGGCTTGAGACCAGGGAGTTGAAGCTGCAGTAAGCTGTGACGGTGCCACTGTACTCCAACCTGGGTGACAAAGCAAGACGGTCTCTAAAAAAAAGAAAAAAGAAAATTTGCTCTTCCTCCTAGGTACTTTAACAAAACAGGTACACTGCCACCAAGTGGTAGCTGGACTAATTTTTTTTTTTTTTTTTTTGAGATAGAGTCTAGCTCTTGTTGCCCAGGCTGGACTGCAATGGCACGATCTCCGCTTACCACAACCTCCGCCTCCCAGGTTCAAGCAATTCTCCTGCCTCAGCCTTCCAAATAACTGGGATTACAGGCATGCACCACCACGCCTGGCTAATTTTATATTTTTAGTAGAGATGGGGTTTCTCCATGTTGGTCAGGCTGGTCTCAAACTCCTGACTTCAGGTGATCTGCCCACCTGGGCCTCCCAAAGTGCTGGGATTATAGGCGTGAGCCACTCCACCCAGTGTGGACTAAACTTTTAATAGATGCACTTGATTAGAGACCATGACTTCTTTCACATTTTCATTGAAAAGATGACATAAAAATATTAAATACTTTTTTTTTTTTGAGATGGAGTCTCGCTCTGTTACCCAGGCTGGAGTGCAGTGGTGCGATCTCGGCTCACTGCAACCTCTGCCTCCCAGGTTCAAGCAATTCTCCTGCCTCAGCCTCCTTAGTAGCTGGAACTACAGGCACATGCCACCATGCCTGACTGGTTTTTGGTATTTTTAGTAGATATGGGGTTTTGCTGTATTAGCCAGGATGGTCTTGATCTCCTGACCTCATGATCCACTCACCTCAGCCTCCCAAAGTGCTGGGATTACAGGCATGAGCCACCACACCCAACCAGTACTCTTAGAAAATTTCAAAAAAAAAAAAAAAACATTACCGCCTGAACACGTCTTTCATTTCTTGCACATTAACTTCCAGGCCCTGTCCACATGTTCTTAGAGTTATATAACCAAAAAGGCTCTAAGATGATAGGCCCAGGGTGCCTAAGTGCTATCTCCAAGAGATAGGCTGTTCTTTGCCTTGACAAGGAAAACTGGCTGACTGGTTTGGCCTTCTGCACATAGATACTCAACAGTTTAATTCCTCTGTATTTTTTTTTTTTTCAGACAGAGTTTCGCTCTTGTTACTCAGGCTGGAGTGCAATGGCACGATCTCGGCTCACCGCAACCTCTACCTCCTGGGTTCAGGCAATTCTCCTGCCTCAGCCTCCTGAGTAGCTGGGATTACAGGCACGCACCACGATGCCCAGCTAATTTTTTGTATTTTAAGTAGAGACGGGGTTTCACCATGTTGACCAGGATGATCTCGATCTCTTGACCTCGTGATCCACCCACCTTGGCCTCCCAAAGTGTTGGGATTACAGGCGTGAGCCACTGCGCCTGGCTAATTCCTCTGTATTAAGAAAACCTCTCACCCCAGCCTTCCTAATCTTTAGGGGGAAAACAACTGCATCTCTCAGCTAGGCTAAAATGCCTTATGGCTCTGTTTCCTAACAAGAGCCATTAGGATTTAACTTTTCAGGTTGAGATTTTTAGTTTATATTTTAAATCTTGATACGATTCTTTTTTTTTTTTTTTTTTAAGACAGAGTTTCACTCTTGTTGCCCAGGCTGGAGTGCAATGGTGTGATCTTGGCTCACTGCAACCTCCACCTCCCAGGTTCAAGCAATTCTCCTGCCTCAGCCTTCCGAATAGCTGGGATTACAGGCATGTACCACCATGCCCAGCTAATTTTTGTATTTTTTGTAGAGACAGGGTTTTACCATGTTGGCCAGGCTGGTCTCGAATTCCTAACCTTAGGTGATCCACCTGCTTTGGCCTCCCAAAGTGCTGGGATTACAGGCGTGAGCCACTGTGCCCAGCCAATATAATTCTTCTAAATATGGTTTAAATAAGAAGTTGTGCCGGGTGTAGTGGCTCACGCCTATAATCCCAGCACTTTGGGAGGCCGAGTTGAGTGGATCACCTGAGGTCAGGAATTCAAGACCAGCCTGATCAACATGGTGAAACTCCGTATCTACTAAAAATACAAAAATTAGCCGGGCATAGTGGCGGGCTCCTGTAATCCCAGCTACTCGGGAGGCTGAGGCGGGAGAATTGCTTGAACCTGGGAGGCAGAGGTTGTAATGAGCCGAGATCACGCCATTGCACTCCAGCCTGGGCAACAGAGCAAGACTCAGTCTCAAAAAATATATAAATAAGTAAATAAGAAACTGAATTTGTAGACTGAGTGGGGTATAAGGAAGTGAGGTTCAGGTGGGTAGCAGCCTTGGGTATCAATCCAAAGGGGGAAAACACATCACCATTCTGAACTCTTTTTCACCCAACTGTGGCAGGTAACAGTGTGGATAGCTGGGCTGCAGCTCAGTGCTTGGCTCTGGAAGGTACTGCCACTTACTCTGTGATTAACAGGATCCTCCACCAGCTGTTTACAAAGAAGAATGAGGACACCGAGGAACAGTCTTATATCCTCCTGAGCCATCTGAGTGAGAAGACAGTATGTGTCCATTACAGGGTCAGAGAAACAGTTTTGGGGAACAATTAGATCTTTAAGGTCAGTGAATGTAAGCAATCTAAAATGCAACTGGGGCCAGGGGCAGTGGCTCACCCCTGTAATCCCAACACTTTGGGAGGCCAAGGCAGATGGATCACTTGAGGCCAGGAGTTCGAGACCAGACTGACCAACACGGGTGAAACCCCGTATCTACTGAAAATACAAAAGTTAGCCAGGTGCAGTGGCGCACACCTGTAGTCCCAGCTACTCAGGAGGGTAAGGCATGAGAATTGCTTGAGCAGTGAGCTGAGATCACGCTACTACATTCCAGCCTAGTAAATAGAGCAAGACTCTATCTCAAACAAATAAAATAAAATAAAGTAAAATGAAATAAAATAAAATGCAGCTGGGCCGGGCACGGTGGCTCACGCCTGTAATCCCAGCACTTTGGGAGGCTAAGAGCATCTATTTAGTCCAGGAGTTCAAGACCAGCCTGGGCAATATAGTGAGACCCTGTCTCTACAAAAAAAGAAACAAAATTAGACAGGCATGGTGGTGTATGCTTGTAATCCTAGCTACTCAGGAGGCTGAGGTGGGAGGATCACTTGAGCCTGGCAGGTTTAAGGCTGCAGCGAGCTGAGATTGCACCACTGTATGCCAGCCTAAGTGACAGAGTAAGACCCTGTCTCAAATAATTAATTAATTAGTTAAATAAAATGCAGCTGGTTGGGTTGATGATCTCAAGCATAAGGTGGAATAAGCATGAGTAAACATGGGTGTAGAGGTATATACAAGGGGAAGTCACAACAGTTAGCTGAGAGAAAAGTGAGAATTGGGTTGCAAATTGTCTCTGTTTGCATATGGAAGAAGAGTTGTGGCACGTAGAATTTGCTTCTGCTAGAAGTTTACCAGTGTAAACTGCAGAGACCTACATTGTGGTCAGTTACTTTCAATAGCAATGTGAAAGTTACAAGATCGAGGCATATAAAAATCATTTAAGGGGTAAAAATATTTAAAGTTAGGAAACAAAGGTCTCAGTTTTCTGTTTAGATTTTTAAATTTGTATTTTGTTCCCTAATTTATGATCCCAGAGTCAGCTTGCTGAGATGGAAACATGCCCTATCTCTTGTAAACCCTGGTGACATTAATTATGCAGGATGCCATGTCAGAATGTAACTTCAAGGTTCTAGTATCTCTAACAGTGATTGTGAATATCCATACAAGTCTTCCATTTCCTCAGACGCTGATACACACCATGCTTGCTGTGGAGCTGAACAGCCATCAATGGAGGAACCGCATTGTGGCCTGCCAGGCTTTCTCCCGGATCAGCGGAAATGTCTGCTTGGTAAACCTCTTTCTTTTTCTCCAGGACAGAAAACCTAAGAGAGGCTGAGCTACAGAGGCCTTCTACTTTTTGCTGCTATCTAGTATCCCATACCTACCAAACAGATCTCTGTTCCCACATCACTACTTCTTACGTCTAGCCCAGAATTATCTTCAAATGACAACATGTCTGTCTGTGAAGCCAATGCTTCTCAATGCGGTGGTAGTCCACAAACTGTTGGTAACTGATCCACAATGAAATAGCACAAAAACTGACAGGAGTTTAGAAACTTTTATAGTAATTTGACATTGCCTCAACATCAACAGACTTCATCAGTCAATGGCGCATTCCCCCCGCAAATTGGTCCTTCATCAAAGACCGTTCTAGAAGCACTGACTTAAACTACCCAAAAACCCATCTACAGGAGTGTCTGTGCTGGTTCTCTGAGTGTTCAACACACACATATAAAACATAGTCCCAGCCGGGCACAGTGGCTCACACCTGTAATCTCAGTACTTTGGGAGGCCGAGGCAGGTAGATCACCTGAGGTGAGGAGTTTGAGACCAGCCTGGCCAACATGGTGAAACCCCATGTCTACTAAAATGCAAAAAGTAGCCAGGTGTGGTGGCATGCACCTGTAATTCTAGCTACTTGGGAGGCTGAGGCATGAGAATCGCTTGAACCCGGGAGGCGGAGGTTGCAGTGAGCCAGTATCACACCACTGCACTCCAGCCTGGACAACAGAGCGAGACTCTGTCTCAAAACAACAACAAAAAACATAGTCCCAGCTTTCACAAAATTAACACTATGGTAGGAACAACAAGACCAATATATACAGATGATTCAAGAACAAGCAATAAATATAAGGTACTCTTTTAAAACTTTTCAGAAAGAGAGAGATACGTGTGGGCTAAACTTATTGGTTAAAGTTCTGTGAAGAGGCGCGGTGGCTCATGCCTGTAATCCCAGCACTTTGGGAGGCAAGGCAGGTGGATCATTTGAGACCAGGAGTTCAAAACCAGACTGGCCTTCATGGCAAAACCCTGTCTCTACTAAAAATACAAAAATTAGCTGGACATGGTGGCGCATGCCTGTAATCCCAGCTACTCGGGAGTCTGAGGCAGGAGAATCGCTTGAATCTGGAAGGCGGAGGTGGAGGTTTCAGTGAGCCAAGATCACACCACTGCATTTCAGCCTGGGTAAAAGAGGTAGACTCCATCTAAAAAAAAAAAAAAAAAAAAAAGGTCTGTGAAGAAGTGTGGGGCTCAGCTAGAACTAAAGAGGGAATTCCAGGCAACACCTTGTTTTTGCCATTATTTTCCAATCATCTTCAGCTGTCCAAATGGGATCTTTCCCTTCTTCCTAGTGCTACTTCATCTTTTCCTTATAACAGTGGGTATCTCCAGAATAGTCCAGAACATTGCCATTCCCATGATAAGTGAACACCCTCCACTCTGTAATCCTGACATTTTGATATGGGAAGCACAAAATCTGGCCACTCAGTACAGTCTTCACATGAAAAGGTTTTGGACTTGAGTGATTCTGTCTCAAGTGCAATAGCACCCTGCTGCTAAAGTCCTGGACCAGCAGCGCAGGCGTCACCTAGGAGTTTTTTAGAAATGCAAAAATCTCAACTTAGCCCGGCTCAATCAGAATCTGCATTTTAACAATATAGTTTTAACAACATCCAATTCATTTGTACCTTTACCTCTTTGGAGCTTGTCACTTAGAATTGCCAACAAAAAGTAAAATGACATGCAGAGCTAGCAGGGGCTGAGGTGAAGATGATGAGGATCTCATGGCAGACTGCTGGAGCTAAGAAAGGCAGTGTGTCTATGAGTCTTTTCACTCATTCAGTAAGCATGCAGTTTCTAACCGCATCTGATGCACCAGGCACTGTGCTACCGCTGGGGGTGCAGGGATAAGTCTTCCCTTGATAAATGTTATAAATAGCTAAAACAGAAGCAACTATAGGTGTTGTGGGGATTTCCTGTGCTTACAAGGGGCAAAGAAGACTTCACTAAGAAGATGTCTTTATTTTATTTTTTTAAATTTTCAATAAAATTTCAGTGTGATAGTAAGGAGACGCTTTGGAGCTAAATCCTAAAGGAAGAGTACAAAGACATCAAGTGCCAGGTAGGAGTAGAGAAGGGAGATGCGTCTAGCAGGGAGAACAGCGTGGGCACATTTACGCAATTATCGTGTAGTAATCTTTGACCATTCCTCTCTGAGACAAGTGCACTTATAGAGTGACCAACTGTTCTGGTTTGTCCAGACCATGGGACTTTCAGTACTAAAACCAGGAAAGTCCCAGGCAAACTGCAATGAACTGGTCACCTCATCAAGTATCACTTTCAAATTTTAAGTCTCCTAGGTACAGATGATGTTGGCACTGACACTATATAGTTTAAAGGATGAGCTTGGGAGAGAGAGCTGGGTTTGAGTCCTGGTTCCAGCACTCACCAGGCTAACCTTGGACAAGTTGGTCAAAGCCTCCATTCTGTCATCTATAAATGATAGTAAGTAACATCTACCCCACTGGATTCTTTAGGAGAGTAAAGGATGGGCAAAAACACTCAGTACAATCCTCGTTAGTACAGTGGTGAGTAAAAAAAGAATAAAAAACAGCATAATGCCAAGCACAAAATTAATGTTCAATAAGTGATAGCTAATCATCATACCTATTTATAGGATATGAAACATAAGTTGATCCAGCTGATGTGGAATGACTGGCATAAGGAAGTGAGGCGAGCAGCTGCGCAAGCGCTGGGGCAAATGAGCCTTGGGAAAGAGGTGCACGACATAATCAGGTAAGACCCAGTCAATGTGAGGAGACACTCTTCTAAGAAGTGTTTAGTGAGACTTGATTATGACAGGAAAAAATTTAAAAAATAAAAAAAAAAATAAGTGTTTAGGGGGCCTGGGATCCAGCCACCCAGCATTTGTTGTATTTCTCTACTAAAAACACAAAAATTAGCTGGGCATGGTGGCGTGCGCCTGTAGTCCCAGCTACTCAGGAGGCTGAGGCGGGAGAATCACTTGAACCTGGGAGGCAGAGGTTGCAATAAGCCGAGATCATGCCACTGCACTCCAGCCTGGCGACAGAGCAAGACTCCATCTCAAAAAAAATTAATTAATTAAAAAAAATTACCTGGTGTGGTGGTGTATGCCTGTTGTCCCAGCTACTTGGGAGGCTGAGGCAAGAGGACTGCCTGGGTCCAGAAGGTCCAAGGCTGTTGTGAACCATCATCATGCCACTGCATTCCTGGGCAACAGAGAAAGACCCTATCTCAAAAAAAAAAAAAAAGAGAGAGAGAGAGAGACTGCAGAGGAGCTAGGCACACTGGGTAAGTGCCTATAATCCTAGCTACTCAGGCTGAGGCAGGAGACTCACTTGAGGTCGGGAGTTCAAGACCAGCCTGGGCAACAGAGCAAGACCCTATCTCTAAAAATACTTTAAACAAACAAAGAAAAAGACTGCATAGGCATTCCAGGCTGGAAGCCAAATGCAGAAATAATCATGGCACATATAAGGGCAATGGAGAAGAGAACTTGACTGTGATAAGGGGTACAAGCTGACACTTTCCTTTATTCAGTCATTCACTGTAACTGAAGGCCCTGGATTACCTAATTACCTAATAGCTATGTATAAGGGATTCAAGTAAAGATGATCAAGCTCTGTACCCAGTAAAACTTGTCCAATGAGCATAAGGCTGAATGGAATTGACACCCTGCAGAACTTGGATTTTATCATGAGGGCATTAGTAGGGGTTGGGGGTTAGGTACTGAAAGTTTAAGGAAGTGAAAGAAAAGCAACTTGTGCCTTACAGGGTCAAGCTGGGTCAAGGAAATTCCCAGGAGCGTGTGGAAGCTCTCTCCCTGATAGGTGAGCTCAAGCTTATGACTGCCAAGCTTCTCCCAAGCTTCCTGCACTGCTTCTCTGATGACTTCACAGCAGTTCGGCAGGCAGCCTGTTTGGCAGCTGGTGCCCTGCAGATCCGCGACAAGATGGTGAGTCAGGGAAACATATTCTCATCTTACCTGATTGACCTGAAGAAAGCATTACCTTCCCTGGTTGTGCACAGTATACACAACATTCTTTGGGGACACAGAATGAGAGATCGGAACTGGGAAGGGGGTATACAAGCCACTTCAAACAGGACCATGTCAGAGGTGTCCAGTCTTTTGGCTTCCCTGGACCACACTGGAAGAATTGTCTTGAGCCACACATAAAGTACACTAACTCTAAAGATAGTTGATGAGCTTAAAAAAAAAAAAAAAAAAAAAGGTCCATGCATAAATCTCATGTTTTAACAAAATCCACAAATTTGTGTTGGGCTGCATTCAAAGCTGTCCTGGGCCGCATGTCAGACAAGCTTGGTTTAGCTCCCAGCCAGCCCAGACTTCCATTCTAGAGCACCCCTGAATCCTGTTCTCACCTCAGTTAACTAACTTCTCATTACCTGGATGCTGATGGGCTTTAGGATCAACTCCCATAAATGGAGTTATAATTTTATAATTCCATTATTAGGGAAAAATCTGTTTGAAGTGTTCAAGATAAGCCATATGGCCACAGATCTGTAGACTGAGAAAATCAATACCAGATAATAATTAAGCTAATATATTTACTATACATATAGGTTGGTACTTTAGGCTCCAGCTCATTTGTCGCCAGGATTGATAGGTCATTTTTTCAATTATAGCTCCTTTCAGAGATAAGTGGTGTCCCTGTTTCTGGTTCATTCTTTTGTTTTGTTTTTGTTTTTTTGAGACAGAGTCTTGTTATGTCACCCAGACTGGAGTACAGGGGCACGATCTCAGCTCACTACAATCTCCGCCTCCTGGGTTTAACTGATTCTCCTGCCTCAGCCTCCCGAGTAGCTGGGATTATGTGCCACCATGCCTGGCTAATTTTTGTATTTTTAGTAGAGACAGGGTTTCACCATGTTAGTCAGGTTGGTCTCAAACTCCTGACCCTCAAGTGATCTGCCCACCTTGGCCTCCCAAAATGCTGGGATTACAGGCATGAGCCACCACACCTGGCTGTTTCTAGTTCATTCTTACTTGGTTCTCCCCACTCAGCACTGCCTTTTATCCATTCCAGGTGCTTGAATGCCTCCTGAACCTGATGCAGAGAGATCCTTACTGGAAAATCAAGGCCTTTGCCATTCGAGGTATTATAGAGGTAGTGCCCCAAACTCTTCAACCTTAAATAACTTCCCCTATGCAAGTATAACTGATCCCCAGAAACTCTCTAATAAAGGGGTGAAGTGCAGGAGAGGTAATAATCTTAGCTTTTCAGAAGTTCCTTGTCTGAGAAGAGAAAAATTATTTTCTTCTTTTTAATTTTTAGTTAAAGATCCTGAGTCTAGGTATATGTCAAACTTGTTAAGGTAAACAAAGGGCTGACAAGACAGTCCCTGCCAACAGAATTAAGGATAAGTTCTAAGTAGGTATCCACTGCTGGATGCATCTTGCTTTCCTTGGAGATTTCAACTATTACGCTCTGTAAAAATCGGATCAGTTTCAAGACTGGTACAGACCTAAAACCCTGCCCCTTAATCTGCCTAGTTTCTATTAAATCTTTGGCATTGCTTCTCTTTTTGACATAGGTAAATAATTGTGCCTCCTTTCCCCATCACCCTGCCAGGACTAGGCTGGTCTTCTGTTATCTGTCCTACATTTCATCCCCAAAATAGACAAATATCCTAATGGGCAAGGATGGGATGGAACATCCCTCTTCTAGAAATCCTTTGGAGGTAATGTCCCACTCTAACCTATCCCTAAAATTCTAATGGTGATTAATTACCATCTAAAGGGAAGGTATTGTTTGTAAAACTCAATTTATTTCTGGATGCTAGAATATAGTAAGCTCAGTCTTCAGTGACATGCTGCCCTCTAATCTCTGCAGCTTTGGGACAGATTGGGCAAGTAAGTCCCGAGCTGACAGATCTTCTGCTCTGGGCTATCCATTATGAAGAGTCACCAGGTGTACGACTGGAAGCTTGCCGTAGCATCCTAGCCCTCAAACTTCAAGGGGACCGGGTCAGGGACACCTTCCGAGATGTGCTGCTCCTGGAGAACCACGATGCTCTTCTAAAGTAAGCACTAAACCTCTGGCTCCCACCATGACCTTATACTGCCAACTCTCACATCTTTGTTCATTGAATATGTCCCTGTCTTTCTTTCCGGGCTGCCTAATAGCAGTAAAAGCACAGACTCACCTGCACTTTCACCACTCACCCAAGTGGGTAACAGAAAAACTGGCCTAAATTAGATTGAAAGTCAAGTTTATGTAGTTCACGTACCTTTTCTCCCCACCAAAGATGGTTTTAAGTTACTTATATATTCAACTAACATTTATGAAGTGCCTAATGGGACAACAAGTTTTAGAGTCAAAAAGACCAGGGTTTGAATTCCAGCTCTGGCATGCAATAGCTATGTGAGCCTATATAAGGTATTTAAACTCCGTGAGCCCATTTTTTTCATGTATCAAATGCAGGTGATAGTTTACATTACAGGGTTGTGGTGATACTGAGATGACATGTTTAGTGCCTGTCATAAAGGTGTTCAGTAAATGCTACCTATTGGTACCTTCAAATATATTGTCTGGGCCAGATGTGGTGGGTCACACCTGTAATCCCAGCACTTTGGGAGGCTGAAACGGGTGGATCACCTGAGATCAGGAGTTCGACATCAGCCTGGCCAGCATGGGGAACCCCGTCTCTACTACATATACAAAAATTAGACGGATGTGGTTGCACGCATCTGTAGTCCCAGCTACTTGGGAAGCTAAGGCAGGAGAATAGCTTGAATCCAAGAGGCAGAGGCTGCAGTGAGCAGAGATCAAGCCACTGCACTCCAGCCTGGACAACTCTGTCTCAAAAAAAAAAAAAAATTAAAAATAACAAATATGCCTGGGCAAGGTGGCTTGCGCCTATAATCCCAGCACTTTGGGAGGCTGAGGCGGACAGATCACGAAGTCAGGAATTTGAGACCAGCCTGGCCAACAGGGTGAAATCTCGTCTCTACTAAAAATACAAAAATTAGCCGGGCATGGTGGCTTATGCCTGTAATCCCAGCTACTCGGGAGGCTGAGGCAGAATTGCTTGAACTCAGGAGGTGGAGGTTGCAGTGAGCCAAGATTGCGCCACTGCACTACAGCCTAGGCAACCAGAGTGAAACTCTGTCTCAAAAAAAAAAAAAAAATGCTAAGCATCACACCATTTTTGCATATAAGGCTCAGCAAAACTGCACAGTTAGGATTGGAACTTGGGATTCTTACCTGATTCCAAGTCCCGTATTTTCTACCCACCCCTCATGCTTTTTTAAAGGACAGGAAAGAATTATCTAAGAAGCCCTTCTAATCTTTCAGAGAAATGTACCAGACAATGAAGATACTCAACTTAGGAAATGAAGGAAACCAAGAAATGCTTCAGGAGATCACGAACAGGGTAAATAAGTGCAAGCCCTGTTTTCAAGAGAAAATTCAGGGCTCTTAAGAGTTCCTCAGACCCCATCCCCCTCAAATATATACATACCCTTTTTCCCACCGCAGAAATACTTTCTAAAACCCCAGACGCAGATGTCACATCATTTGAAGATGCAAAGCATCTATGCAAGATTGGGTTATAATAAGGTCCTACTAGTCAAGACAAAAATAAAACAAAAATCCTATTAGTCCTATCAAGTAGCCCTCAAAAATCAGGGTTCATTATTAGTTTCAGAAAGACTATTTCTCTCCCTTCCTGTTTTCTCCCCATCATCCCCAAACCCAAGTTGTTTGTTTATCCTTTCTTGCAGATAGGCATAGAGAGGAAATAAGGGACTGGAGCTGGCCCCCTAGATTTTCTTCTTAATTTTTCTGAATTCCTAATCTGGGTTCTCTCACCAAAGAAAATCACTAGCTGAAAGGATTGTTCAAACTTCTCCTTTATTTTTTTTTTTTTTCTTTGGTGGTGGGAGGGCAGTCTTGCTCTGCTGCCCAGGCTGGAGTGCAGTGGTGTGATCTTGGCTCACTGCAACCTCCACCTCTTGGGTTCAAGCGATTCTTGTGCCTCAGGCACCCATACAGCTGGGATTATAGGCATGTGCTACCACACCCAGCTACTTTTTTTTTTTTTTTTGTATTTTTAGTAGAGACAGGGTTTCACTATGTTGGCCAGGCTGGTCTTGAACTCCTGGCCTCAAATAATCTACCTGCTTCAGCCTCCCAAAGTGCTGGGATTACAGGCATGAGCCATCCTGCCTGGCCTGGATTGTTCTAATTTTTCTTTTTTTCTTTTTTCTTTTTTTTTTTGCAGCTCCAGCTGTTGCATTGTTCTAATTTTTCAAAGCTGTTAGATGAGATGAAGGAATAGAGGAGAAAGGACTTTAAAAAGGTAATTCAAGAAACCAACTTCACACCAATCAACCATTTCTTAGCAGGTTCCTTTTATCATGCCCAAAAAGCTAAATTAAAATTTTCATGAACAGATATTAAAAAAACTCTAAGCAATATCATAAGAGAATGATGTTCTCAGGCATTTATATACCACCTACTACTGATAAGCATAATGCAATTAGTTACTTCTTTTTTTTCTAGAGACAGGGTCTCACTTTGTTGCCCAGGCTGGAGTGCAGTGGCATGATCACAGCTCACTGTAGCCTTGAGGGCTCAAGTGATCCTCCCTCCTTAGCCTCCCACAATTACTTTATTAATGCTCTCTGATAACTTGCTGCCTAGTACAGGTGTTTTGTTTCGTTATTCAAACATTATTTGTTCTAATTTAGATTAAAACACTAAGTCAAAAGGACTTGCTGACACAGAAAATACTCAAGCTGGAGACGGTCATGGGAAAAGTAAGGGAGGAAGCAAAACGTGTTTACTTGAAACCCAAAGGAGAACAAGAACCACTAACACTCCAAACTTTACTCCAAAAAACTTTTCAGGGTAGGTTTCCTAAGGGTGAGTTCTATGCTTTGATTCTTTTAATAAGCCTCTTCCAGGATCTGGATGTTTTGGGACTCAGCAGTAAGCCCTAGAGGAGGAAACAGGAAAGGATACTCCCTTCTCTCTTGGCTACCATCCACTCAGTCTTTTTAATTTTTTTTTGTTTCTCAGGTTTTTATTCATTTATTTTTTTTTCCCTTTTAAAAAAAGTTATCTCTATTAGAACTGATTTAAAAGTTAGGTCAAAAAAGGACATATCACAAAAACACAAGTCTTTATAATACAAAATGAGCCGGGCGCGGTGGCTCACGCCTATAATCCCAGCACTTTGGGAGGCCGAGGCGGGTGGATCACGAGGTCAAGAGATCAAGACCATCCTGGTCAACACGGTGAAACCCCGTCTCTACTAAAAAATACAAAAATTAGCTGGGCATGGTGGCACACGCCTGTAGTCCCAGCTACTCGGGAGGCTGAGGCAGGAGAATTGCTTGAACCCAGGAGGCGGAGGTTGCGGTGAGCCGAGATTGTGCCATTGCACTCCAGCCTGGGTAACAAGAGCGAAACTCCATCTCAAAAAAAAAACAAAAAAACAAAATGAATTTCTGGTGATCCTGGTAAAAAAAAAAAAATGAAAAACTAGTGTGTATGTTTGATTAAGCACCCAAAAAAGCCTTATGAGCTTAACCTTAATAGTGGTAGTAGTTGCTGGTCAGGCACAGTGGCTCATGCCTGAAATCCCAGCGCTTTGGGAGGCTAGGGTGGGAGGATCACCCCAGGCTAGGAGTTCAAAACCAGTCTGGGCAACATAGCAAGACCCCTCCATCTCTACCAAAAAAAAATTAAAAATTTGGTGGCACACACCTGTAATCCTATCTACTAAGGAGGCCAAGATGGGAGGACTGCTTGAGCCCAGGAGGTTAAGGCTGCAGTGACCCAAGATCTCACCACTGCACACCAGACTCGGCAACAGAATGGGACCCTGTCTCAAACAAACAAAAACTAGTGCATGTCTCTGGAAAGTGGGCTTGGAAGGACAGCTATCATTTTTACTTAATGTATATCTATGCTTTTGTAACTTTTAAAAAAAACTTTACAGGCCGGGTGCGGTGGCTCACGCCTGTAATCCCAGCACTTTGGGAGGCCGAGGCGGGTGGATCACGAGGTCAAGAGATCGAGACCATCCTGGTCAACATGGTGAAACCCCGTTTCTACTAAAGATACAAAAAATTAGCTGGGCATGGTGGCGCGTGCCTGTAATCCCAGCTACTCAGGAGGCTGAGGCAGGAGAATTGCCTGAACCCAGAAGGTGGAGGTTGCGGTGAGCCGAGATCGCGCCATTGCACTCCAGCCTGGGTAACAAGAGCGAAACTCTGTCTCAAAAAAAATAAATAAAATAAAAAAATAAAATAAAAACAACTTTACAACCGGGTGCGGTGGCTCACGGCAGTAATCCCAGCACTTTGGGAGGCCGAGGCGGATGGATCACAAGGACAGGAGCTCAAGACCAGCCTGGCCAAGATGGTGAAACCCCATCTCTACGAAAAATACAAAATATTAGCTGGGCATGGTGGCATGCGCCTGTAATCCCAGCTACTTGGGAGGCTGAGGCAGAGAATCGCTTAAACCTGGGAGGCGGAGGTTGCAGTGAGACAAGATTGCGCCACTGCACTCCAGCCTGAGCGACAAAACGAGACTCTGTCTCAAAAAAAAAAAGACTTTATAAAGTTCTCAATCTTAAACAACAGAAAACTATCCATTATGGTGATAGGATCTTTGAGTCCTGAACACAACCTAAGTGACGAGGGTGCAGAAATCAAGCTGTACCAAAATATACTTAGAAAATCTGTGTGCCTGAGCGTAGCAGCAGCCTCAGGTCACTCAGCCAGCTGCCTAACAGCTACCACCCCAAACCCAGGTCTTCTGGTTCCAAGTCCAGTGCTCTTTCTGGTACACCAGGCACTTTTCCACCAACCATGAGACTATTCACTTGTCAGATTTGGGGAAGTTTCTTCCAACTGCCAGAAAAAAAAAAAATGAGAGTGGAAAGTAACTTGAACACCAGTCTTCCTTCATGGCCAGCTTGCTAAAAGTTGGTTACCTAAGGCCTATGAAGGCACAACTAGGTGACACACTGCTCTTATGACAGCAGTGCCAGCCACAGATGCAAGCAAACAGCAAGCAAAAACATACCATGCTCTTGGCCAGGCGCGGTGGCTCACGCCTGTAATCCCAGCACTTTGGGAGGCCGAGGTGGGTGGATCACCTGAGGTCAGGAGTTCAAGACCAGCTTGGCCATCGTGGTGAAACCCCATCTTTAAAAAAAAAAAAAAAGAAAGAAAAAAACATACCATGCTCTAAAAACTGAACTAGCTAGTAGAAAATATTTTTTCTACTAGAATTGGGTTGCATAATTAAATAGCATTAATTATCCACAAAGTTAGTGAACTGTTCCCAATCAGATGAGGTTTTTTTTTTTTTTTTTTGAGATTGAGTCTCACTCTGTCACCCAGGCTGGAGTGCAGTGACACGATCTCAGCTCACTGCTATCTCCACTTCCCAGGTTCAAGAAATCCTCCTGCCTCAGCCCCTCTATGGGATTACAGGTGCACACCACCATGCCTGGCTAATTTTTATATAGTAGAGACGGGGTTTCACCATCTTGGCCAGGCTGGTCTTGAACTCCTGACCTCAGGTGATCCACCTGCCTCAGCCTCCCAAAGTGTTGGGATTACAGGCATGAGCCACTGCACCCAGCCTGAGATTGTCTTCTTTAACAGGCTGATTAACATGCTCCTTTTACATCCTACAACCACCCCAAGTTGCTTTTCACCTCAGCCATTATACATTTTCCCTATCTTCCTCCTGCTCCTGCATTTCTTTTAACCATCCCACATAATAATCTAGCCTTAGAAAAGGGAAACATTCTTTGGCACTTTAATAACTTTTCTAAGGTTCATACAAATTTAACAGTAACAAACAGGATACTGACCCCGACCCTCCCCCCAAACTGATGAAAACGAACTCAGATGAAAGATGCAAATTCAAAAAAAAAAATCTTCTAATGTCTGTCTCAAGCAGAATGACATGGTCAGTGCTACACAGTACACTGAAGCCTGAGGGTGATGAAGCTGGTGCTCTGAAATGATCATGGATCAAGGTTATTGTTCCACTTCCAACTTCTGCTTTTCATTTTGTACCTAGATGAGATAGTTCTTCCTAGAAGATCTTCTGAAGTTTGTGACATTGAAGCAGTCATAAAGGTAAGTGTGACCACACTGATGGTTATCAAGGTAAGAACATGAATTAAAAAAAAAAAAGGGTAGCAGTGGCAGGAAAGAATCGCTACTGCCTTGTTTCCAGCAATCAACAAGAAACTAGTTTAGGGCTAGAGGCATCTTGGTGAGCAGCAGCCCCTTATCATACAACATGGTTGCCAAGGAAAGCTGATCCTCCACACTGTCACAGGGCAGGTCCCCTACTCTCACAAATTCTGGGTAAGAGCGAAGCAAGAGTTCCATGGCATCAGCTTGCTGGGGGTATATTTCCAAGCACTTGGGTTCTTCCAGATGATACACACGGGAGTTTTCCACTGTGTAATAGAGAAACAAATGGCCCCCCTCACCCACCAGACGAGCTATCCCATCCTGAAGCATGTGGACTTCTGTTTCTGTTGTCAACTGGGTCCCCACGTTTACAGGTTCTCCAGCTTCCCAGCGAATTGGAAGCCCGTAAACGCTTAGTGCCCTCTCCCTATCAGTCAAAACAGGGGGCAGAGAATCGTGGATGAAGTCTTTGGCTCGCTGGTCGGCCACAGCATCGACAGGAGCAAAGTGGCCCAGGCGGGCCACCAAGACCCGCACCTTCTCCATGAAAGCGGTTCTTCGTGGATCCTTAGAATCTGAATGCTGGGCTCCCATGTAATCCATGAAGTCTCGGGGCAGACCCCTCCGAAACTCCACATTTTCTTCCATTGCAGCCTGCACGGCCAAAGGCAGTATGGCCTCTAAGAAGTCACCCCAGGTATTGCGCTGGTACGTGGACAAGGTGAGGTGCAGAGAATGGACTCCGTTCTGGCATTCAGCTTGGTGAATGAAGCCCCGAGGAAAATACAGCAAATCTCCAGGTTCCAACACGGTCTGCAGCACCGGCTCACCGAGGTCGTCCTGACTGAAGTTGGGGCTCGATGTCAGAGCCAGTTCCTCGGTTGGGACTCGGGGTCGGTATACACGCCAGAGTTTCCTACCTTCCAGCTGCAGCACAAAGGCCTCGATGTCGTCGTAGTGGGGGGCAAAGCCCTGAGAGTTAGGGGGCGTGAGGTAAACATTGGAGCCTGCCATGCTTCCAAACTGCTCTTGAAGCACAGCCAAAAACTGCCACACAGTGGTAGAGAAAGCCTGCGGACAGAGGAGGCGCAGAGAGCAGCCGGCCTGGTACAGGGACCACGCGGCAGCGGGCAGCGCGCGGCCCGGTGGGTTCAGGGTCTCGCGTCGCCCGTTGATGTAGCGAGCAGCGTCCAAGTGCTGCCCGAACTGCACCTCCTCGTTGCGCAGCATCGCGTCCAGGTCGGCGGTGGAGAAAAGGCCTTGGTAGTAGGTGTGGTCCTGCCGCCGCACCAGCACCGCCTCCCGCTCCCACAGGCGCCGGTAGAAGTGATCTGGCGGCATAGGCGCGATGAGCCACTCAAAGAGGCGCGCCGCTCGCCGCCGGCTGCTGGGGATGCGGTTCAGCTCGGCCAAGATGCGCTGCAGCGGGGAGTCCCAGGCCGGCTCCCCACCCGTGTTATCCACCTGCGGCCCCGACGCCGTCGCAGGGGCCCCGGACGACGGGGCGGCCGCCAAGTGCTGCGCGGTGCACAGCAGCGCCGAGGTCTCCACCACGCGAGCCGGCGCGGAAGCCGGCACCAGGCGCGCCGGCGGGGTCTGCAGGCAGCGCGCGGCGGGCGAGGCCTCCAGCAGCTCTGCAGACCCCAGGTGGCCGTACGGCTCTCGCCGGGCTGGGTCCGGGACGGCCGGCACCGCCGCCCCACCGGGTAGCGCGTCTCCCAGGTCGTCGGCCGTCGACTCCACCCTCGAGTCCTCCGAGTCCTCGCTGGGTAGCGTCTGCACTCTAAGAGCTGCTATGCGGGATGCAACACTTCTCCTCAGCTGCCTTCGTAGCTTCCTGGGCCTCAACGGCAAGGCCAGGACCGAGCCGCTGTGTGCTTGGGGCTGGCGCCGGCGCCTCTGCCGCCCGCGCCGTAACAGCCCTGCACTAGCCCGGAGCCCATCCATAGCCGGACAGTCTTCCCCGCCCGGCCGGAGCCGACGCGAAAGGGGTTCCTGAACGCAGCAGCTGCGGTGCACTCTGGGAAGGGGGCGCGGCCTCCAGCCGTCTCGGGGTTGGACACGCCCGCCATTCTACCCGGCCCCTCCCACTCGCTTTCATTAAATGCTTGGCTTCACGCTATAGCGGCAAGAACCCTTGTCAAAAAAACCGGGAATCTACACTCAGAGTGCAATTTAAAAATCAAGTTGCGGCCGAGCGCGGTGGTTCCCGCTTGTAATCTAAGCACTTTGGGAGGCCGAGGTGTGTGGATCACCTGAGGTCAGGAGTTTGAGACCAGCCTGCCCAATATGGTGAAACCCCGTCTCTACTAAAAATACAAAAATTAGTCAGGTATGGTGGCTTGCACCTGTAGTCCCAGCTACTCGGGAGGCTGAGACAGGAGAATTGCTTGAACACAGGAGGCAGAGGTTGCAGTGAGCTGAGATGGCACCATTGCACTCCAGCCTGGGTGACAGAGCGAGGCTCTGTCTCAAAAAACAACAACAAACAAGATGATGTTACTAGAGATTCCCCAGGAGAAATAGCTACTTGACTGTTCTTTCCTTCTAGTCTCTGGATATTGCAGTGTTCCTTGGATGTCCTCATTTCTGAACAAGGATGTTCCCCTGCAGCTTCCCACCTAAAAGTGCAGAATTCTTGTTTTCAAGGAATGCCCTCAGGCAGTTTGAGTTCTGTATAGACCTCTGCTCTGCAGATGAATTCACTGATTAAAGCCCTATCTAGCAGTTCCTCCACCTAACTTCCCTCCCTCCTTTCTCCAGTACAAATTCTCAAATTCATTGTCCTCTCTGAAAAAGAAGTTATGAAGTTCTCTGCTTGCATTCTTGATATCTGCCCTACCTGCCCCACTGGGTTTTGTTTCATTCACTATAACTTCTCTGGCTCTTAAATCGACTTAAATCTGGGCCTCTAATTTAACAGGCAATGTGGTGGCACTAGGATGTAATTGTTGAGAACATGGTCACTGTTATACAACTAATTTTACTTTGTACATAAAGATTCCTTCTCTTCATTTGAATCATTTAAGATAAGCTTCCAGAAATAAAAGTGTTGGGTCAAAAAGTAAAATACTTTTTGTTTGTCTGTTTTGAGATGGAGTTTTGCTCTTGCTGCCCAGGCTGGAGTGCAATGGCACGATCTCAGCTCACCGCAACCTCCACCTTTCAGGGTTCAAGCGATTCTCCTCCCTCAGCCTCCCGAGTAGCTGGGATTGCAGGTATATGCCACCAAGCCCGGCTAATTTTGTATTTTTAGTAGAGACAGGGTTTTTCCATCTGGTCAGGCTGGTCTTGAACTCTGGACCTCAGGTGATCTACCCACCTTGGCCTCCCAAAGTGCTGGGATTACAGGTGTGAGCCACTGTGCCTGGCTTTTTTTTTTCTCTTTTTGAGACAGTCTCACACTGTCTCCCGGGCTGCAGTGCAGTTGCCTGCTCTTGGCTCACTGCAACCTCCACCTCCTGGGTTCGCCAGATTCACCTGCTTTAGCCTCCTGAGTAGCTGGGATTATAGGCACCTGCCACCACACCTGGGTAATTTTTTGTATTTTTAGTTAAGACAGGGTTTCACTGTGTCAGCCAGACTGGTCTCGAGCTCCTGATCTCGTGATCCACCTGCCTCGGCCTCCCAAAGTGCTGGGATTACAGGCGTGAGCCACCGCACCAGGCCTTTTTCTTTTTTCTTTTTTTTGAGATAGAGTCTCCTTCTGTTACCCAGTCTGGAATGCAATGGTGTGATCTTGGCTCACTGCAACCTCCACCACCCAGCCAAAAAAATTTACATACAAAAATTAGCCAGGCATGGTGATACACACCTGTAGTCCCAGCTACTAAGGAGGCTGAGATGGGAGGATGGCTTGAGCCTGGGATGCAGAGGTTACAGTGAGCTGAGATCGTGCCACTGCACTCCAGCCTGGGCAATAGAGCCAAACCTTGTCTCAAAAAAAAAAAAAAAATTCACCCATGTGTACAAAGATATTTATACACAGATGCTTGTTGCTTATGATTTCAAAACTGGAAATTATTCAGATATCTATCAATCGGCAGTTATTTAAAAGGATGACAAGGAAAGATGCATAAAATATGTTTAAAAATCGATGGGACAAATACATTGTCACATTTTTTGCTTAAAAAATGCAGCCCATATACATTATGTATAATTTTTTTTTTTTTTTTGAGACAAGTCTCCCTGTTGCCCAGGCTGGTACAATCTCATCTCACTGCAATCTCCACCTCCTGGGTTCAAGCGATTCTCCTGGCTCAGCCTCCTGAGTAGCTGGGATTACAGGCATGCACACCATGTCTGGCGCCTGTAATCCCAACTACATATATCATACAGAATATACAGAATAGTTTCAAAACCCTAAAAAGCCTCCTGTGCTTCCCTTTTTTTTGTGGGGGATGGAGTCTCACAGTCTGGCTCTGTCGTCCAGGTTAGAGTGCAGTGGTGCAGTCTCGGCTCACTGCAGCCCCTGCCTCCCAGGTTCAAGTGAATCTCCTGCCTCAGCCTCCTGAGTAGGTGGGACTACAGGCCCACACGACCATGCCGGGCTAATTTTTTTTTTTTTTTTTTTTTTTTTTTGAGACATAGTTTCATTCTCATCAACCCTGCTGGAGTGCAGTGGCACAATCTTGGCTCACTGCAACCTCCACCTCCGGGTTCAAGCGATTCTCCTGCCTCAGCCTCCTGAGTAGCTGGGATTACAGGCATGTGCCACTAAGCCCAGCTAATTTTTGTATTTTTAGTAGAGATGGAGTTTCACCATGTAAGTCAGGCTGGCCTCAAACTCCTGACCTCATGTTCCACCTACCTTGGCCTTCCAAAGTGCTGAGATTACAGGCATGAGCCACTGCGCCTGGCCAATTTTTGTATTTTTAGTAGAGACAGGTTTCACCATGTTGGCCAGACTGGTCTCAAACTCTTGGCCTTAAGGCATCTGCCCACCTCAGCCTCCTAAAGTTCTGGGATTACAGGCATGAGCCACCCCTCCTGGACTGTGCTTTACTCATTCAACCCTCTTTTTCTCCCCACAAATACCTGTCAACCACTGATTTTTCTTTTTTCTTTTTTTTTTGGTTTGTGTTTGTTTTTGGTTTTGGTTTTTATTTTGAGACAGGGTCTCCTCCTGTTGCCTAAACTGGAGTGCAGTGGCATGATCATGACTCACTGCAGCCTCAACCCACCCCTGCTCAAGTGATCCTCCCACCTCAGCCTCCTAAGTAGCTGGACAACTACTGATTTTTTTCTTTTTCATGATCTCTACTTTTCTTTTACACAATGTGATATGATTGGAATTATACAGTATGTAACCTTTACAGGCTGCCTTCTTTCACATAGTAGTACACACTTTTTTTTCTATTGAGACACAGTCCCACTTTGTCACTCAGGCTGCAGTGTAGTGGCACCATCTCGCCTCACTGCAACATCCTGGGTTCAAGTGATTCTCGTGCCTCAGCCTCCCAAGTAGCTGGGATTACAGGCATGCACCACCACCCCTGGCTAATTTTTGTATTTTTAGTAGAGACAGGGTTTTACCATGTTGGCCAGGTTGGTCTCCAACTCCTGACCTCAAGTGATCCGCCCTCCTTGGCCTCCCAAAGTGCTGGGATTATAGGTGTGAACCACCACGCCCACCTGCAGTACACATTTCAAGAGGTTCATGCATGCATGTCTTTTCCTGGCTTTACAGCTCATTTCTTTTCACCTCTGAATACTGTTCCATTATATAGATGTAGCCGTTTGTTCATTTACTTCTGGAAAGACATCTTGGTTGCTTCTAGTTTTGGGTGATTATAATAAAGCTTCTACAAACATTCATGTACAGGTCAGACTTTGTATCATGACTTCATTTTTTATTTTACATACAATATTCAAAAAACATAATAAAATATTAAATAAATAAATATAACAAACATAAGAATAAATCTTCAAAATTAAAATTAAAATGATATGGTCCATTATAATTGATTAATCCTTTTTTTTTTTTTTTGAGACAGAGTCTTACTCTGTCACCCAGGCTGGAGTGCACTGGTGTGATCTCAGCTCACTGCAACCTCTGCCTTCCAGGTTCAAGCGATTCTCCTGCCTCAGTCTCCTGAGTAGCTGGGATTACAGGTGCGCACCACCATACCCAGCTAATTTTTTGTGTATCTTTTGGTAGAGATGAGGTTTCACCATATTGGGCAGCCTGGTCTCATACTCCTGATTGCAGGTGATCCACTCGCCTCGGCCTCCCAAAGTGCTGGGATTATAGGCGTGAGCCACCGCATAAACACACAAATTCTGATAAATTCTATTTTACTCGATTTCTATCCAAAAAAAAAAAAAAGGTATGGTACATTTGTAATGCTGCATTATTGGGAGACCACTTTGTTTCTGGTCTGGTGTTTTCTTCTTTTCTTTTTTTTATTCTTTTTTTGTAGGGGAGTGAGGGAAGACAACTTTTTAAGTAGACCAATAAAAATGAAATCCTGGCTGGGCACGGTGGCTCACACCTGTAATCCCAACAGTTTGCTTGCTCGGGCGTTTGAGACCCCAGCCTGCCCAACTTAGTGAAACCCCATCTCTACTAAAAATACAAAAATTAGCTGGGTGTAAGGGCGCAGGCCTGTAATCCCAGCTACGTAGGAAGCTGCGGCAGGAGAATCGCTTGAACCTGGGAGGCGGAGGTTGCAGTGAGCAGGGATCGCACCATTACACTCCAGCCTGGGTGACAAAAGCAAGACTTCGTCTCAAAAATATCCCGAAATTATTCTTATTTTATAATTTTTGTACATGTAATAATTAGAAGAATTATCTATAAACCAGCTTTGGCCCCTATATATTTCAAACTTTGTTTTTCCTCTGTTACTAACATACTTCGGAGTTGGGCAGCATAAGACGTGCTCTTATTAACCTATGGCCCTGTATTTCCATATCACATAACCAGTTTAGTGAGGACTGTGGGCAGTAGATTTCCTGGAAGGCAACCTTATATCAGAAAAGCTGGCAATGATCTAAGCAGTAACACTGAAGCAAAAGGAGTCTCCGCCCTGGTGTCTCAGATTTAGAGGGTTCAGCTCTTACCTCTGGCCACATCATCCCCCAAAACGCAAGAATTTCATAGGGCCAAATGGGCATGCTCTACGAGAGTCTACAGCTGCCTTATAGATTACATACTCTGGGCACTCAAAACTCAGAAATTTCCTGATCATTTTTAGGCTGGGATGGCCTGATCTGTCTCCTCAAGTGTGGGCAGCATTGCTAGTATGTGTACCCTTAAACTGAAGGAGTGGACAACAGGTAGCTGTTGGCAGGATATGTGAACAGAGCTTGGACATGCAGCCTGGAGTGTCCACGTATGTAACTGTGAAGTCCTCAAGAGTATGGGATATAGCTGGTAATGGAAAGAGATGGGTGAGCTGCGGGTCAGCTTTCCTGTGTCACCACATTCTGGTAAGGAGCTCCAAAGAATCTGAAAACTCCAGATTCAGACCTGTTCTCCTTGTTAAGGTAGGTGATAGAATGTATTTTACTCAATAGTTTGTTGGCTTGATTTTTAACGTTTAAATATTTAGGCATACGATAAATGGGATTTCATTTATATGCGTATATTTTTGTATTTTTAACTTGTGGGTACACAGTAGTTGTATATATTTATGGAGTATATGAGATATTTTGATACAGGCATGTGGCGCATAATAATCACATCAGGGGGCTGGGCACAGTGGCTCATGCCTGTAATCCCAGCACTTTGGGAGGCCAAGGCAGGCAGATCACGAGGTCAAGAGATCAAGACTTTCTTTTTCTTAGAAGAGAAAAAAAAGAGAGAGAGAGATCGAGACCATCCTGGCCAACATGGTGAAACCCTGTCTCTACTAAAAATACAAATATTAGCTGGGCATGGTGATGTGCGCCTGTTATCCCAGCTACTCGGGAGGCTAAGGCAGGAGGATCACTTGAACCTGGGAGGTGGAGGTTGCAGTGAGCTGAGATCGCACCACTGCACTCCAACCCAGGTGACAGAGAGAGACTCAATCTTAAAAAGAAAAGAAAAGATCGTGCCATTTCACTCCAACCCAGGGACAGAGAGACTCAGTCTTAAAAAAAAAAAAAAGAAAAAAGAAAAAGGAAAAATATTTTTTTCAGAAGAAAAAAAATTATTTTTTACTATAGGTATCCTGTTGTGCTAGCAAATACTAGGTCTTATTTATTCTTTCCAACTATTTTAATAACCCCACTAATACTTTTGCCCCAGGCTGATAATTCATTTGGGGGTGAGGAGGATATCCCTCTTATTATTCCAGGGAGTGATGGAGACACCTGGATTAATATTACAACTACTTAGATTCCTGGAGATGCTTTAACCTAGGTGCAAGCTCAACCCTGGCCATCGCTACATTGGTTTATGGAGTTGAAATAGAGCAGTGGGCTGTTCACTCTGAGTGAATCCCTTTCCTCAGCACCTCCCAGGACTAAAGGTCTTTACTCACAGCTAGAAGAAGAGTGTCCCGTCGTTGCTATCCCCAAAGATCACCACATATATGACCAAACCTTTTTGGGTGGGCAATTCAGGGCTATTTTCTACATCGGGCTTCTGAACAAGGTCAAGGCAGGCAGGTCTTGAACTTCTAGGTTCTATTTTCTTATTTAGTATAGTAGTTAAGAGAGAAACACTATGGCCAAAGAAGCCTTCACTTTGGCTCTGTCTCTCGCATGAGAGACATTTGGCATATACACTCATGTTTTCATATTTCTCTGCAGCCTGTGAAGCCCCACGCACCAAAGGCCTGGTTACAAAGTTCAGTCCCAGGCCTAATCACAAGAAACAGAATTCGTTCATCACTTGTCAAAGATCTACGCACCTCCCAGGAGAAAAGGATTGCTGTGGGACCATTTAGATCTGACAACCCAACACTTTAGCTGGGTAAATACTCAAAGAGAAGATTCTACCATCATGTCCCCTCCCTCTGAAAAGAAAGGTACTCATCTCTAAGCTGAACGCTTCTCTTACTTCAAGATGCAGGAAGCAGTGGACCTGGTCACGTTGGGTCTTTTTAATTGACACTGTACAATCTTGTTGTCACTATGTTTATAATGAAAAATTATTTAACAGTAGACCTCATGTCTTAATGCACACTATTTTCACAGAAGGTTAAAGAAAATTGACATCACATTGGATGACAGGGAATATTTTTCCACACTCCAGAAAGATCATGTACTAAATATAGGTCACAGTTCCAAATCTTTCTAGAGCAGTAATATTGAAGGACCCAGCATCTTTTGCAAACGGTACAAATTGCCCTCTGAAACCCAAATTAGGGCCAGGTGCCCTGGCTTATTCCTGTAATCCCAGCACTTTGAGAGGTCAAGGTGGGTTGGAATTGAGGCCAGGAATTCAAGACCAGCCTGGCCAACATGATTAAACTTTGTCGCTACTAAAAATACAAAAAAAATGGCCAGGCACAGTGGCTTATGCCTGTAATCCCAGCACTTTGGGAGGCCAAGGTGGGTGGATCACTTGAGGTCAGGAGTTCAAGACCAGCCTGGCCAACATGGCAAAACCCTGTCTCAAAAAACAAAAAGTAGCTGAGTGTGGTGGCACACATCTGTAATCCCAGATACTAGGGAGGCTGGGACAGGAGAATTGCTTGAACCCAGGAGGCAGAGATGGAAGAGAGCTGAGATCACGCCACAGCACTCCAGCCTGGATTATGGAGTGAGACTCTGTCTCAAAAAATAATAAAATAGCCAGGCACAGTGGCTCACGCCTGTAATCCCAGCACTTTGAGAGGCCGAGGCAGGTGGATAACATGAGGTCGGGAGTTCGAGACCAGCCTGACCAACATGGAGAAACCCCGTCTCTACTAAAAATATAAAATTAGCTGGGCATGGTGGCACATGCCTATAATCCCAGCTATTTGGGAGGCTGAGGCAGGAGAATTGCTTGAACCCAGGAGGCAGAGGTTGCAGTGAGCCAAGATTACGCCATTGCACTCCAGCATGGGCAACAAGAGTGAAACTCGGTCTCAAAAAAATAATAATAACAAAAATAAAATAAAATGAAACCCAAATTAGAATACCATTTGTCTAGGAAAGAAACAGCTTAGGTGACGTTTTAAATCTATAAGTCTAGTCTTGTTCTAGATTAGGTTCTTTAACTGCAGCCCACAGAGCAGTATGAAGCCATGTCACAGGACTATTATAAAAAACCAGGCCAGTGTAATCATTTCCCCCTTTGTACAGTGTGGGTGGGTGCGAATGCATTTCTATCCCTCAGAAACAACTCCACAGTTTCACAAGGCCAATTAGCAATTCTCATGAGCCTCAATGTACTTAATATTTGAAATACTCAGGCATCATAGAACAGCTGCAAACTGAATCTGTATCATAAGATGGGATTCTGTAAGAGCACATGATACCCAAAAATTGCTATGGATGAGGAAAGACCCAGATTTCCAAGTAGTGTGAATCCAACCTCCTTTTCTAAATACTGATTGCTGTTTACACCCTAAAATGTTTGAGACCTTCATTAATTAAAATAAAAACCATGTGAGCCTCTCCCCTTTTTTCTTCCCCTAATCACATCCTCTTTTCCCGTGGCACTGTTATTGTCAAAAATATAAAAAGCAAGCCTGGGCACGGTGGCTCACACTTGTAATCCCAACACTTTGGGAGGCCAAAGCAGGCGGATCACCTGAGGTCAGGATTTCAAGACCAGCCTGGCCAACATAGTGAAACCTTGTTTCTAATAAAAATACAAAAATTAGCCAGGCATGGTGGCAGGCACTGTAATCCCAACTACTCAGGAGGCTGAGGCAGGAGAACTGCTTGAACCCTGGAGGCGGAGGTTGCAGTGAGCCAAGATCCTGCCAGTGCACTCCAGCCTGGATGACAGAGCAAGACTCTATCTCAAAATAAATAAATAAATAAATAAATATAAAAAGCAATATTTTCTCCTATGAATTCCTAACTGCTGTGAAACATGGTGGGGGAATTTTTGGGGATACGAGTTAACTTTGTAACAGAAACTCTTCCCTTTCCTTGACTCATGTAACCCATGGAATGTGTATTACTTTACACTTTCCCTCTAAGTGAAATACTAATCTAAAAAGCATTATCAGATGGATCGAAGTTACTTCCGCATCTAACCTGAGGATTCTGGGATCTGGCTACTATGAGACATTCAAGACAATGAATAATTCTGTACGAGTACTTTCTCAGCCCCTCTATCTTTGAATTTGTTGTTTCATAGTGAAAGGACTTTATTGTGCACTCTTTGCTTTGCTGGCAAAAGCAAAAGAGCTGAACTGAACCCTTCAGTCAGTCAGCCAGCAAGACCATACAGAGGGTCTATTAGGCCATCAGCACTGTGGGAGACGGAGCAGCAGCAGAAGAAATGGCCCTTGTCCTGGAGGAGTTTACAAGGGGTTTTAGAAGACAGACACACAAGAACATTTCAAAGACAATATGCTTAATTTAGTGAGAATTGTGTGGTACACAGCAGATGTGCTGTAGGAGTTCAGGGAAGGGGGCAGAAGTCGTCATGGAGACATGGGAATTTGCGCTGGATCTGAGCTGGCAGAAGATTTAGGCAGAGAGGAGTAGGGAGGACCTTCCAGGTAAGGGAAGGGATGGGAGAAAAGGCTGGGGGAAGGAAGGAGCTCGGCAGGGGTCCATGACAGCTCCTTTCCCCTCTCATTTCCATAGTGGTTCCCAAGTTTCTTCACAACAGAGAAGGAGGTACCTACTCTCCTTACCATCATGGTTTTGTTTTTTTCTGTGTATGTGTTTTTTCTTTTCTTTTGAGACAGGGTCTCACTCTGTTGCCCATGCTGAAGTATAGTGGTGAGATCTCGGTTCACTGCAAACCTCCCACCTCAGCCTCTTCAGTAGCTGGGACCACAGGCATGCACCACAGGGCCTGGCTAATTTTTATATTTTTTGTAGAGATGGGGTCTCGCTATGTTGCCCAGGCCAGTCTCAAACTCCTAGGCTCAAGCAATCTGCTCACCTAGGCCTCCTAAAGTGCTGGGATTACAGGCATGAGCCACCATGCCTGGCTACACTTTTGTTAATCTTTTTTTTTTTTTTTTTTGAGATGGGGTCTCACTCTGTTGTCCAGTCTGAAGTGTGGTGGCATGATCTCGGCTCACTGCAATCTCCACCTACCAGGTTCAAGCAATTCTCCTGCCTCAGCCTCCCCAGTTTACAGCCTCTAGGATTACAGGTGTGCATCACCATGCCCAGCTAATTTTTTGTATTTTTAGTAGAGACGGGGTTTCACCATGATGGCCAACCTGATTTTAAACTCCTGACCTCAAGTGATCTGCCCGCCTTGGCCTCCCAAAGTACTAGGATTACAGGCGTGGGCCATTGCACCCAGCCTTGTTAATCTAGTAACAAAATGTTATAATGACAACATACTCCAGAAGTTCCACAAATCCTTTGCAAAGAGCCCCACCTGTACTTCCTGGCTGAGGCATTTATTGGTGATTCTCACTTCTCACAAAGAGAACTGTCAGTTGTTTGTTTTTCATTGCTCCTCTTGTCATCTTTCCTCCCTCTTGCTTCTGCCACATTCATTAACTCCACTGGTTGATTAAACAAGGGACTGATCCCTATCCTGCCATAAAAGAAAGCTTGTTTGGGCTACCATGTGGGGAGAAATGTCCTGACCTTCCTTTAGTCAGGATCTAGAGAAATTTTCCATTTTTCAATCGAGGTTCATGTTCCCGTTGGTTTACATGTTCCATCTAAGTTACCATCCCCCCGTGAACTACATCAGCCAGACCAACAGCAAAGTGGGGGTTGTGGGTCAGAAGGAAAGCACCTGTGTTAGAATTCCCTCTCTCCCCCCAAGCCTGTTCCTTCCTTCCTTCCTTGTGTTGGGACCTTGGCTTACTGCAACCTCTGCCTCTGGGGTTCAAGTGATTCTTGTGCCTCAGCCTCCTGAGTAGCTGGGATTAGAGGTGTGCACCACCATACCCGGCTAATATTTATATATATTTTTTAGTAGAGACAAAGTTTCACCATGTTAGCCAGGCTGGTCTCGAACTTCTGGCCTCAAGTGATCTGCCCACCTCAGCCTCCCAAAGTGCTGGGATTTCAGGCATGAACCTCCATGCCCGGCCTTTCCATCATTTCTTGATGGGCTATATTGTCACCAAACATTTACCAAATACATATATTAGTACATATATTAGTAGCCACCATGAATATGCCAGCAAATATAATGTGGTTTTTCTGACCTTGTGGATTTGTTGTCTAATTGGATAAAATGGGCTTTTTTTTTTTGATGGAGGCAGCAGCAGAGCCTTTCAGAGGTCAAGAGCAAGGTGGTTACTCTTTTTTGAGACTCCAGCTATATTTTTTTTAATGAAGTGTGAAAACTGAACTTTAAAAAGTTTTGGTAGATTTTTAATGTGTATGCTTAAGGTTTCTTTTTTTTTTTTTTAGACAGAGTCTTGTTGTGTCACCCAGGCTGGAGTGCAGTGGCACAGTCTCAGCTCACTGCAACCTCTGCCTCCCAGGTTCAAGCGATTCTCCTTCCTCAGCCTCCTGAGTAGCTGGGATTACAGGTGCACACCACTACACCCAGCTAATTTTTGTATTTTTAGTGTAGACGGGGTTTTAACCATGTTGGTCAGGCCGGTCTCAAACTCCTGACCTCAAGTGATCCACTTGCCTTGGACTCCCAAAGTGCTAGGATTACAGGCATATGAGCCATGACACCCGGACCAAGTTATTTTATTTATTTATTTAGAGATGAAGTCTCACTCTGTCATCCAGGCCGGAGTGCAGTGGCACCATCTCAGCTCCCTGTAGCCTTCACCTCCCGGGTTCAAGCAATTCTCCTGCCTCAGCCTCCCAAGTAGCTGAGATTATAGGTGTGTGCCACGATGCCCAGCTAATTTTTGTATCTTAGTAGAGACAGGGTTTCACCATGTTGACCAGACTGGTTTTGAACTCCTCACCTCAGGTGATCCGCCCGCCTTGGCCTCCCAAAATATGGGGATTACAGGCATGAGCCACCACGCCTAACCCAAGTTATCATTTTTTAACACAAAAAATCACAATGTGTTTCTTTTGAAATAATGTAAAATATATAGAGAGAGATTGACATGAATGTTTATAGCAACGTAGGGAGACCCCCAACTCTACAAAACATAAAAAACACCAGCCTGAGCAACATGACAAAACCCCATCTCTACAAAAAATACAAAGATACCTGGGCATGGTGGCAGGTGTGTCTGGTCCCAGCTGAGCCCAGGAGTTCAAGGCTGCAGTGAGCTGCGATCCTGCCACTGCATTCCAGCCTAGGCAACAAAGCAACACCCTTTCTCAGAAAAAAAGAATATAGAGAGAGGATCAGGCAGTTAGTGCCTTCATCAGACCACACTATCCCATCAACACCAAACCATTGTTTGGAGTGCTTCAGCTCACAGCACCATGCAATTCCCTAAGGCTTCTGAGTTTGAGACTTCCCCAGGCAGGAGCTAAGTGGAGCACATCAGACCTCCAAAAGCCTCTGCAAAAACAATGTGGTATTGCGGGAAAATGGTAGACGCAAGTTCAAATTACCCACTGCTAATAATAAATGTGTGACTATGTGCAAATTACTTTATCCTTCTGAGTTTTACTTTCATCATTTGTAAAATGAGAAGAATATCTCATGGGTCTCTTGCATGTGGTTCCCAACCAGGTTGCATGTTAAAATTGCGGTTTAAAAATGTCACAGCCTGAATCACACCTCCTGCAAGTTAAATTGGCATCTCCGAGGGTGAGATACAGACATCGGTAGATTTTTAAAGCTTCACAGGTCATTCCAATATGCATCTAGTGTTGAAAATCACTGGTGAGAATTAAATAATGTTACCGTACTTAAGCAAATCAGGTGCTCTGTTAGTTCCTAGTCATTCCCCAATTTAAATTTCAAATCAGCAGTGCTTTTAGTGTGTGTTCTAAAATTTCACCACTAGATGTCACTTTGACCACACGAGTTGGTTCTTAGAAGCTTCTGCTTCTCCGTTCTGAGTAACAACTATACAGCATCACAACTATTTGTTGAGCACCTGCTGAATGCCAGGCACAGACCCTTTTTTTTTTATTATTTTTTTGAGACAGGGTCTCATTCTGTCACCCAGGCTGGAGTGCAGTGGTGCAATCACGGCTCACTGCAGGCTTGACCTCCTGTGCTCAAAGGATCCTCTTGCCTCAGCCTTCCCAGTAGCTAGGACTACAGGCACGTACCACCGCACCCAGCTAATTTTTAGTTTAGTTTTTTTTTTTTTTTCCTGTGGAGATGAGGTCTCCCCATGTTTCCCAGGCTGGTCTCAAATTTGTGGACTCAAGTGATCCTCCCATCTCCACCTCCCAAATTATTGGGATTACAGGCCACCATGCCCAGACACCAGTGATTCTTAGAACACACGATTTCTAGTTACATAACAACAGATAAGCAAGGTAGTTATTATCCCCGTCATGAAGAAAGGGTTTTACAAATAATCTGCAACTTGTACAAAGATACACAGTTAGTAGCAGAACTGGGATTCCAGCTTCATTCACTCATTCACTCATTCAAAAACATTGAACAGGCTGGGTATGGTGGCTCATGCCTGCAATTACTGCACATTGGGAGGCCGAGGTGGAAGGATCACTTGAGCTCAGGAGTTCAACACCAGCCTAGCCAACATAATGAGACCCCCATCTCTACCAAAAGAAAATTTTAAAATTAGCCAAGCATGATGCCACATGCCTGCAGCCCCAGCTACTTGGAGGCTGAGGTGGGAGGATTACTTGAGCCTAGGAGGCAGAGGTTACAGTGAGCCAAGATGAGGCCATGGCACTCTAGCCTGGGTAACAGAGCCAGACCCTGTCTCAATTAATTAATTAACTAATTAATTAATTAAAATTTTAAAACACTGGGCCATGTATGGTGGCTCATGCCTGGAATCCTAGCACTTTGGGAGGCCAAAGTGGGCGGATCGCCTGAGCTCAGGAGTTCAAGACCAGCCTGGGGAACACGAATGAAACCCCGTCTCTACTAAAATATAAAAGATTAGTCAGGAGCGGCAGTGTGTGCTGTAGCTCCAGCTACTTGGGAGGCTGAGGCAGGAGAATAGCTTGAACCTGGGAGGCTGAAGTTGCAGTGAGCCAAGATTTTGCCACTGCACTGTAGCTTGGGCGACAGAGTGAGACTCTGTCTCCAAAACAAAATTTTTTAAAAAACACTAATCATTTACTATGTGCAAGATACTGTACCTGGTACCAGAAATTTAAAGATGAATATAGCATAGTTCTCATTCTGCAGAAGTTCATTTTTAACCTTCACTTGTAGGTACATTTGAGAAGAATAGGTAGGCACTTTTTTTACCATTGTTCTTGGCCTCAGGTTACTTCTGTCTTCTAAAGAACTTAAATGCTGTGTTCCTAAGAGGGTAGGATGACCCTTAGGTAGAGTTTTCCGCTGTGTCCAGCCACTATGATAAAAGAGTATTTTTGAGAGCTTATAAGGTAACTAAGGGGCCAGGGACCACACCTGGTTTGGTTTATCACTGCTTTAATTAATTATTTATATCAGCAACAAACTATTGGCATTGAGTATGTATCTAATTTTTTTTTTTTTTTTTTGAGACAGAATCTCACTCTGTAGTCCAGGCTGCAGTGCAGTGACGCAATCTTGGCTCACTGCAACCTCCGCTTCCTGGGTCCCAGTTCAAGCAATTCTCCTGCCTCAGCCTCCCAAGTAGCTGGAACTACAGGTGTGCGCCACCATGCCCAGTCAATTTTTGTATTTTTAGTAGAGATGGGGTTTCACCATGTTGGCCAGGCTGGTCTTGAACTCCTGACCTCGTGATTCCCCCGCCTCAGCCTCCCAAAGTACTGGGATTACAGGCATGAGTCACCATGGTCAGCCTTTCTTTTTTTTTTTTTTGAGATGGAGTAGTCTCGCTCTTGTCACCCAGGATGGAGTGCAGTGGGGCAATCTCGGCTCGCTGCAACCTCCACCTCCCAGGTTCAAGCTTCTCCTGCCTCAGTCTCCTGAGTAGTTGGGATTACAGGTGCCCACCACCATGCCCAGCTAATTTTTGTACTTTTAGTAGAAACGGCGTTTCACCATGTTGACCAGGCTGTTCTCAAACTCCTGACCTGAGATGATCCGCCCGCCTCGGCCTTCTAAAGTGCTAGGATTACAGGTGTGAGCCATCTCGACTGGCCGTATATAATTTTTAATCAATAAATATTTACTGAATAAATGAATTTCTAGTACTGTGTTAAACACTGTGCAAAAAGAGCCATGAGAGAATGTGTAAAGAAGTCTGCATCTGGCCGGACACAGTGGCTCATGCCTGTAATCCAGCACTTTGGGTGGCTAAGGCGGGTGGATCACTTGAGATCAGGAGTTCGAGACCAGCTTGGCCAATATGGGGAAACCCCATCTCTACTAAAATACAAAAATTAGCCGGGTATGGTGATGCACGCCTGTAATCCCAGCTACTCAGCAGGTTGAGGCAGGAAAATTGCTTGAATCCAGGAGGTGGAGACTACAGTGAGCCAAGATCATGCCATTGCACTCCAGCCTGTGCGACAAATCGAGATTCCATCACACACACACAAAAAAGTCTGCAGCATCTTTTTCTAATAAGCAAATCTGAACATTTCCTTCCAAAAGTGGTACCTTGTTTTAAACGCCTCCGCTGAGTCATCCCTAAGGTGGGAAAGACTTAGAGATCTTGGAGAGGACTCTAAATGAGCCAGAGACCAGAGGATTATTATACTGCTTGATTTGATCTGTAGCTTTAAGGTCTAATGACTGCTCTGGAGTTTGTTCCCATGTTGCAAGGATACCAGCTGTATCTGTTTGAATTGTCATTCATCAACCAAGCAGTTTGACAATTAGGACCATAAAGATGACCAGGCTGGGTCAGACCTATCCAACAGGTGAAAGGTTATTCGTGTTATTCAAGTAGTAGTCCTCAAACCTGGTTATAAATCAGAATCACTTGGGGGAGCTTTACAAAAATTTAAAGACCCCACTTCAACCTACTGAATTGGAATACCCGGAAATAGGAGAGGGACCTGAGACTCTCACACAGGATTGGGGTTGAAAATGAATAGTTAAATCCGAGTCACGGCACCAAAAAAAGAAAGAAAAAGAAAAAGAAAATGAGTAGTTCAACCTCCATCCAGCTTTACTCATGCATGGCTCTGCAATTCATAAATTGGCCCTGATTTTTTTCTGTATTCTGATTGTATTCCCTCCCTGGGTAATGAGTGCCATGCATTTACTACCTACAGTTTAGAGTAGTCTTCCTTTACATTGGTCCTAAGCTTAACTCTCCTGGAACTTTGTAAGAGACGTTGAAACCTAAGATTTGGGTATCTGAGAGATGATTTCATGTTGGTCTTACCCACACCATTTGTCATATTATAGGTTGAACTCTCCCACAGAGCTTGCTTAGCAGTCACATGCCCATTCTTGAGATTTTTCTTGGTTTACAAGGAGCTCTGGCTTTATCAAGAGATCCATTCGGCTCCAGCTAGACAACCTTTGTCCACTTTGTGCAACAGGAGAAAAATAATATCTGTTCCTCTGATGATTGTGACCTGGGATGATTGCAGCTTAGGTCATTCAGGACAGGTAAGCACTTGTTGCCAGCTTAAAGTCCTGTTCTGAGTTTAGTCAGCCTGTTAGCTTTGGAGAGACCAGAAAGGGGAATATTCTAGGATTTAAGGGCTCAAAGACAAATGTATTCATTTGGAATAATAATCTAGATGGTTCATAGAACAGAGATCAGAGGAGGGTGCCAAGTAGAAGTATTTATGGTATAGAAGGGAATGAATAGAGAAGGAAAATACTAGGATCATGTACCTGCCAAATAGAAAAAAGATGTAGTTTAAGCACGTCACATTCCTTTAAAAAAAAAAAGTGGCTGGGTGAGGTGGCTCACGCCTGTAATCCCAGCACTTTGGGAGGCCGAAGCGGGTGGATCATGAGGTCAGGAGATCGAGACCATCCTGGCCAACATGGTGAAACCCCGTCTCAAAAAAAAAAAGAAAAAAGAATAAAGAAAAAAAAAGGCTAAGTGTTTGAAGATGAAGAGCCACAGTTGGGGTGATCATTTGGGAATCTCCAAGTATTCTTTGGTGAGTTAATGTTTCTAAGTTGCCTTATGCACACGTGAAAGAGAGAAAAGGAGACATGTCATCAGGTCAATAGCCTGTACATCATCCCCCTAGGCAAGTTAGGCCTGGCTAGAATCAGTCTGCACAGATAACTTGCTAGAACCTGGTTGGAAATTTCTATACTCCAGTGATGAAATTTCTGGTTGTATTCCTAGGGCACCTCACAACTGACCTGTTCTCAATTGATGTTATTAAAAAACCGGTCTTGGGCCAGGCGTGGTGGCTCACGCCTGTAATCCAAGCACTTTGGAGGCCAAGGCGGGTGGATCACCTGAGGTTGGGAGTTTGAGACCAGCCTGACCAACATGGTGAAACCCTGTCTTTTAAAGAAAATAAACAAATAAATAAATTAAATTAAATTAAATTAAAAAACTGGTCTTCAGAAATTGGCTGCACAATATGAAAATACTATAGTCTCTGATTCCAATATAGGAGCTCAAAGATGCTCTGGCTGCTCTATGATCAGCACTCAAAGTAATGATAGCTTTTTCTGGCATTTCCTTTCATCTAGAGATTTCAAAGTATCTCCCAAACATGTGCCCATCCCATAGGCAGCTGATTAAGCCACATCTCTGACATTCATCTTTCACCCGGGTCCTCCCCACAAATTGGAGACTGAGCTAGATATAGAGCGTAGGCCTCTGATTCAAGGTCTCACACTGAACGCCCACTCTCTCGTTACCCAGTCTTAGGCAGTTTGTGGTTCTCCCACAGGGCGTAGCTCTTTGTAGGGGCCTGTGTATCAGATCTGCCTGCTTCTTTGCTGTCATCACCTCCCACTATTTACATTTCTGGGCTCCCTGGTGTCCCTGCAACTGAGCTGTGCCTTAGCTGTCCTGGACGTGAGAATTGTTGGAGAACCTCAAAGGATTCTTCATGTCTTATCATTCTTCATCCCAATTCATACCCCTCACCCATGTGTTCCACCTGCCCCCAGCCAGCAAAGTACAGTTCTGTGCCTTTTTGTTTCTTCTTCCTCCTCCCCAATCTCTATCCTTGACTTCCACTGGCAGAAGAAAGAGGAAACCACAGATCATGAGCTTGTAAGAGAGAGACGAGTGGGAAGGAAGAGTCTTTCTTTTGGGTTGCTCTCTTGTTCCCAGGGAAGGGGTGAAGACCATGAACCTTGGCCTCCGTGGGAAGAGAAGATTAGCAGGATGAGTCTTTACCTCCATCACCCATCCTCAGGGTGCTGCTGACTTGTTTTTGCTGGAGGAGGGATGACTCAGCACAGACCCTTGATGGGGAAATCTGTCTCAGAGGCTGAAAGGAAAGCAGCGGAGGGCCACCAATGACCTTGTTCTTTAATTTAATTTTCATATCAGAAAGATTTCACTGAATTTGGGGAAATGAAGCTTAATTCTCCCTGTTCCCTGGTGTTGGCAACTCCAAATAGAATTTTCCAAAGGAATGACCCTGTCCACAGGAGTCCAAGAGAGACGGGCAGTGGGATTCCAAATTCAGAGTGCAGGGATAGCCCCCCACCTGATGGAGAGCTTTATTTAGTCATACTCCACCACTGTGCTCTAATTACTGTAACCACCAGTGATTATTATGTGATAATTAGCATGTCTTTTTTTATAACTTCTAGAGCACCACCCCAAAATAAATGATTGTGTCAGGTGGCAAGGCTGCTCCTAGAGACAATTCCTGACTTACTCATTCATTCACTAAATATTTGGTGAACTACTGTGGGCCAGGCCCTGTACTAGGCAGCCATGAGCAGGAAGGTTGTTGTCCCTGGTATTACAGTGCCAACATGTTGCTGGATGGATAAGCACTGAGCAGGTTTGCCCATGGGATATGTGTTTTCCAAAGCGGAAGTGCAGTGTGTATAAGAGGGCCACCCAACCCAATGTGGCTGGGAGAGGGGTACTAGGAAGCCTCCCCCGCAATAGTAACTTTGAAGATAAGATCTGTAGGATGGGCCGGAGCTAGCAAATGGAATCCACCTTAGGGTAACCTATGCTATTTGTATGAGTTCCCCAAGACGTAAAGTTAAACCCAAAGCTGCTCTTCATATAAACCCTCCAAAGTAGCTAATAGGCTATGCCAACTACAGTGCAGCCAACTCTGCTTCTGTACAACATGATGCTACTTTGGAAAAGTGTGAAATCCTACTTAAGTGGAAGGTGTAATTATTGCAGAGTATTTCAGGGAGGAAGACCGCACCAGGGAAATAGCCATGAAAATCAGGTTCTTCCGTTATTTCTGCAGCCTGGTGTAATTCTCCATGACCTTGGGATGACCTAGGTCTGCGACAGGAAATACGTTTTTCTGTCTCTATTTGAGCAAAAACATCCTTATCAGCTGCTCCAATGAGGAGGACACTGATGTCCTTTTGCAGGAAGCTAACAGGAAAAGAAAGAAATACACTTCCTGAGGGCGAAATGAAATGGTTGCTGCTCTGGCTGCAGTGGAGGAAAGGGCTGAATAAATAAATACATCATTCCTATTGTACAGGCAGACTTCCTGGGGGCAAGTCCTCATCTCTTTACCCTGTCTTTCCCTTCAAAAACTAACCTGCCAAGGGGCAGAACAAGGTTTTCTCTGACTATTAAGAGGTATGAAAACCAAGTATCCTCTGTCCCAGACACAGAGGAAACACAGAATAGGAAGAAGAGAAAACCAGAGCCACAGGAAGAGGAACTTGATATTGGTGCACTTCTCCTCTTCATGTTTATAGAACTTTCCCAGCAACTTCTGCTTTGAGGCTTTCTGTGTACAAATCTGGTAATGTTTGGGACATTTCAGGAGAAGACAGGGCCAGGGCTAGTGCAGCTCAGAAAATCAGTTGGCCTCAAAATCACAGCTGTAGTGACTTGATTTAGAGGCAGAGGTGTAAACTGTTATTATCTGTGAATGTTGAGCTTTAATCCTGTCAACAGGAGTCCAAGAGAGATAGGCAGTGGAGACTGCTAGAGATGATTCCTGATCTGAAAACAGTTCCAGCCTAAAGGATCTTAAGGCATTTCCTTATAAGGATAGTTTTCTTCTGTGTGGGAAAGAAATGAAAGAACGTGTGCAAATATGGGAGGGAGAAGAAGAAACAGAGACAGAGAAAGATAAGTTGCAAAGACTTGGATCGTTGTAACTTTTTCTTTTTCTTCTTTTTTTTTTTATTTTTTGAGATGGAGTTTCACTCTTGTTGTCCAGGCTGGAGTGCAATGGTGCGATCTTGGCTCACTGCAACCTCTGCCTCCCAGGTTCAAGCGATTCTCCTGCCTCAGCACCCCCACGCCCCCTACCCTCGCCAGTAGCCGGGATTACAGGCATGTGCCACCACAGCCGGCTAATTTTGTATTTTTAGTAGAGACAGGGTTTCTCCATGTTGGTCAGCCTGGTCTCGAACTCCAACCTCAGGTGATCTACCCGCCTCGGCCTCTCAAAGTGCTGGAATTACAGGCATGAGCCACCGTGTCCGGCCTGGATCTTTGTATTTGTATAGTGTCTTTGGTTTAAGGATCATTTACACTTTAGTAGGTTTTTGTTTTTTCTATCTTTCTTATGTAATAATTATGGGTGAGCCCTGAGAAATGACTCAAAGCCAAAATAATGGGGTTTTCTTGATTATAGTTCCTCATTTTCCCTGGCCACAGGCCAACCCTCAATATCCTCCACCTTTATAAGGAAGACAGCTTCAACCCAGCCCTGAAGTGATGACTCCAGCCTCTTAGTGATCTTTCTTTCATGTTGCAAACCGAACTCTCTTCTTCCAACTTTCTAATTGCAAAAATTGCTCTTTATTTTTATTGGTTCATATTACTTTCAACCCAGGTGTGAAAACATCTTCTTGGACACCCTTATCCCATCTGTAGGGCCTTGTTGGTCCCTCTTTCTCTCATTCTTAGTGGAGGATTGACTCAGTAGATTGCACAATGACGAGCATATTTTGAAAGGGACAAAGGTCACATAGCCAAGTCTCTGCTCATTCTCCCAGGCACAATCCCTTCTCTCTGGATTCTGGATGGGGCCAGGCTCTGACTTTTCTGCATATAGGAGGTGCTGCCATAATTAGCCCATTTTACTGGTTTTGGACATACCCTTCTTGGTGTAGGGCAGACAGGAAATTAGACTGTGTCATGGCTTTGGTGGTCATATTTTATGAACCCCAAATCTGGAATTGTGCTCTGGCAATTATAGGATGCTAATGAAAAAAGTCGAACAAAATATACGGAAATAAGGCCATTCTGGAAAAGTTACGAGAGTTCATAGTATTTCCTTCCAGTAGCTTGGAAAGAATATCAAATATCACACATTTATTAATAATGTTATGGGCCGGGCACGGTGGCTCACACCTATAATCCCAGCACTTTGGGAGGCTGAGGCGGGTGGATCATGAGGTCAAGAGATCAAGACCATCCTGGTCCACATGGTGAAACCCCGTCTCTACTAAAAATACAAAAAATTAGCTGGGCACGGTGGCACGTGCCTGTAGTCCCAGCTACTCAGGAGGCTGAGGCAGGAGAATTGCCTGAACCCAGGAGGCGGAGGTCGCGGTGAGCCGAGATCGCACCATTGCACTCCAGCCTGGGTAACAAGAGCAAAACTCCGTCTCAAAAAAAAAAAAAAAAAAAAAAGAAAAAATAATAATGTTAATAATAACTAACGATTATTGAGCATTTACTACATGTCAGGTCCTGAATTATGTATATTATTTCATTTACTCCTCATAGAAGGGTTCCTTCTAGGAGCTAGAGGAGAAAACCAGCCATTATATACTCAATAATAATATTAATGGTAATAATAGTTATTATCTATAACAGTTATATATTGCATAACATATGCGGGCCCCAGAATTGAACATATTCTCTAATTTGATTTTTGTATATTTAAAAATATACACACATATATTTCTTTTGTTGTTGTTGTTAAGACAGAGTCTTGCTTCTTCGCCCAGGATGGAGTGCAATGGTGCGATCTTGGCTCACTGCAACCTCTGCCTCCTGGGTTCAAGCAACTCTCCTGCCTCAGCCTTCTCAGTAGCTGGGATTACAGGTATGTGCCATCACACCCAGCTAATTTTTGTATTTTCTTTTTAGTAGAGACGGGGTTTTACCCTGTTGACCAGACTGGTCTTGAACTCCTGACCTCAAGTGATCCACCTGCCTTGGCCTCCCAAAGTGCTGGGATTACAGACGTGAGCCACCACACGTGGCCATATTTCTTTTTCTTTTTTTTAAGAGATGGAGGAGGCTCACTATGTTGCCCAAGCTGGCCTCGAACCCCTGGCCTCAAGTAAGCCTCCTACCTCAGCCTCCGAAGTAGCTGCCAACTGTGCAGGCTCTAATTTAAATTTTAAACAAATCCTAGGTATTATTATTATTATTATTATCTTAGAGTAGGCTTCTTCTTCATTTTTTTTTTTTTAAAGATGGGGTTTCACCATGTTGGTCAGGCTGGCCTTGAACTCCCGACCTCAGGTGATCTGCCTGCCTTGGCCTCCAAAGTGCTTGGATTACAGGCGTGAGCCACCACGCCCGGCCTAGAGTAGGCTGCTTCTAATGATCCTCTTGATGGTCTTTACATCCTTGTGTAATCCTAATGACTTACTGAGTGTGGGCTGGACCTAATGACTTACTTCTAACTCAGGATGTGTCAAAAGTGATGGGATGTCACATCTGTGATTGGATTACAAAAGACTGGGCCTTCTGTCTTGCTAGTACTCTCTTTGGTGGGTCCTCTCTCTTGCTCTAGCTTGCTTGCACTGATGAAGTAAGCTGCTACATTGTGAGATGCTCTACGAAGAGGCCCGTGAGACAGGGCACTGAGGGAGGCTTCTGGTCAGCAGCTCCTGGGAAACTAAGGCCTTAGGAAGTGAGTCCTGCCAACAATAACCAGGTGAACGAGGCAGGAAGCGGATCTGTCCCAGTTGAGCTCGAGAGGACTGTGGTCTTATAAGAGACCCAAAGTCAGAGGGTTGACTCACAGAAACTGTGAGATGATAAATGTTGTTTAAAGCTACTAAGTTTTGGGATAATTTATTATGGAAGACAAGATCTCTAATCCATATCTCATTTTATAGATGAAGAAAATGAAGCTTTAGGGTGATAAATCAATGTTTCACACAGTTGGTAAATGGCAGAGCCAGAGCTTTTGGAACATATTAGATTCTAGGGTCTGACTTTAAGTCTTCTTTCTCATGAGGTTCCAAGTGATTGGGACACTGTAGTTCTAGAAGACTTCTACTCTCTGAAATCCTTGGAGTGTAGCCATGTTTCCAGGAAACTCTTTGTGTGCATATAAAACAGAGATGGACAAAAGTTTATATGGTGCTAAGTGCTTTGAGTCGGTCCACTCCCTGCTGCAGAAGAATAGCTAGCTGGTCCACCCATAGATCTGATGATAGTAACCAGGGGCTCCAGTCAATAGCACAATGGCAGAGCGAAGAGCTACAAATCCATCCATTTTTACAAGCACTCCAGCCATCTTACCCATCATATGTAAAGCAGGTGGAAGGGCGCATACACTTTTCTTGAGGATGAAAATGAATGCATTTAGTAATGAAAAGTCATAGTGTGGTATTTAAAAATTACATGAGCTCTGGAATCAGATAGCAAATGGTTCTGCCTGAGAGACCAGAACACCTCCTTTCACTGATTTTTTTTTCTTCCCATCCATGAAACAGAACCTTGAACTTTGAAATCACAGTGCCTTGTTCCAGAGTGGAAAGCAGCATGGCACTTCCCTGGGGTGAAAGCGCCCCAGCTTGAAAGGGTAAAAACACCTTCTCCCAGATAGTCTCCCTTTGTTTAACCAGTGCTTTTTTCCAGTGGTCACCTTAAGGGAAACAAATGAAGATATGCTCCTTGGTTGGCTGCATGAATCCCTCCTTCCTTGTCAGCTTTGCCCAGAGCAGCAGGCTTTGAGCTCTGGGAGGATTTCCAGGTGGCAACAGAACAACGGTCCCATAGGCTGGAGCCTGGCACGCTTTCCCTTTTAACCAGTGGCAGAGGCTGCACTTTGCTGGTGTAATTATGCAACCTGGTATAAAGTCCACATGGGTGGTGGTGGGGGATAGGTGAGTTAGGACTCTAAGCTGGCTCAGCACTCTGATTGGACTTCTTGACTGTTTTTCTAGCTTTTCTTACCCTTTTCTCTCCTGCCCCCTCGTCCCCTCCTCTTCCCTCCTTTCCCCTCCCCTTCTCTCTAATCCCTTCATCTTTATCAGCCTCCACCCTCAGGGATTCCTAACTCAGGAAACTACCTCTTATCAAATATTTTGGCTTGCCTCCAACTGCTCGTGGCAGGCAGCTCTGGCCCTTGTCTGCTATCTGAGTGATTTTCTTCTCCACTGGTTGTTTATTTCTCTAATCTAGTTGGAATTGGAATCGTATGTAGAATCCAGAAGAAAAAAATCCAAAAGCAAAAAATGGAGTCTTTCCCTAGTAAGACTGCCCCCTGGGCTAAAATAGAAATAAAAGGAGACTTGGACTCTTCTCTCTTGAAAAAAGTGACATATGAAAGAGAGCAGGAGAAACAGCATTAGTATACAGGAAAGCCCAAGGCACACCATATCACTTCTCAGATATTGGACATCACTCTGAGTCCTCTATTTTCTGCTTAATTGGGATTTATAAACGCTATTTTTGCCTTGAATATACCTGCCATTTTGGTTGTGCCCAAGTGGCTCTGAACAGATACCATCTGTAGCACCTCCACAGCCAGCCATGCAACACGAAGCTGCAGACTCCCAGACTCCAGTGTTCTTGCTTTCTGAGAGGGAGCCCTGAGAATGGTGGAGAAGCACAAAACACAGGAAAGAAAAGAGAGAAGCTGGATGGAGTAATTACATGATAGGGTTACCTTGTGCACATGAAAGCAAAATGTAGGGTACAAGCAATAACCCCTCTAGTACTGCACAGTCTAATAACACAATAGCTTTTGTTACGTCAAGGCATTTTCCTTAAAACCTTCCTTAAGGTCTTCCTACTTCTTCCTGGGTTATAACATATTTATTTTATATGTCCTTTCTTAACTGATAATCACAAAGAATAGGAGTGATAGACGTGTGTATGAGCAAAAGCATTTATGCATGCTTTCTTCTTTTTTCTTTTTTAGTGTATGAAATAGCGACTGACTTTTGTGACAATTTTCCACCTAGTTTTGTGATAGTAATTTGACTGCGTTCCTAAACTTAGATGGCAAGTACACTTAGCAAGGCTGGCCTAATTCTATGTTCTCTATGGCACCTAGTCACTATGGCTGTGAAAGAGCCATTATTACCCAAAGCACCATAATAATGGTCATGCCCTCTATGACGTTATTGTTTCCTATCTGTCAGGACATTAATTGTCTTCTAACTTGCTCTAAAATTGGTAGTACGGCACACTGCCAAGACTAGAGAGAAGCAAGCTGCTGGTGATATATTAAAAGGCTGTGTGAAAGGACATACTGGTATTTGCTTTTTCCTGGGGCATCTTCACGTTTGCATTACTTCATATGTTATGGGATGTTAGCTCAGGCTTGCCTTATGTCTTGGCGTCTATCTTATCATGGTCAATGTCTGATCCTTCCTTCAACTGAATGATTCAGACATCTCTAAGTTATTTTGGCTTTTCCACTTTCCTTTCACAGGCTTTTTGTGAGTCATTGAATTGAATGAGAGGTTATTTATAAATTCGAAGGTGAGGAAGAGAGGAGGGGGAGGAAAGTTCCAGAAAATAACCAGGCAAAGGCACTTAATATTGTTATGTATAGTTACTGGAGGAATAATTTCTGCTTAGTTTGGTGATAGAAGTATGTACTTTATTTAAACTAGATTAGAAAATAGACAATATTTTTCCGAATAATAAACCAGTTTTAGATTCCTTGTAACTTGCTCTGCAAAGAACAAGGAGGTTAGTAAATAGAATAAATATGAGACAAAGAGTTAGCAGAAAGAAGAAAGGAACAAAGCACAAAATTTCCAAACTCCACATCCTTCAGGGAATGCCTCCTTGACAGTGTCGTCTTCTTCTTCTTCTTTCTTTTTTTTTTTTTTAAGACAGAGTCTCGCTCTGTTGCCCAGGCTGGAGTGCAGTGACTCGATCTATAGAGACAGGGTTTCACCATGTTGGCCAGGCTGGTCTCGAACTCCTGACCTCAAGTGATCTGCTTGCCTTGGCCTCCCAGAGTGTTGGGATTACAGGTGTGAGCCGCCAAATGGCTCAACAGTGTCTTAACCCATCCCTGGGTGCTATGTTTCATGGCCCATGGGTTTGTGTATCATAAGTGGAGTTGTGAGAAGGTACATTTAAATCTGATTTAGAAATTGAAAGAGTAATCAGACCAGCATTTTGTTATTTAGGAGCAGGAAAAGTGGGTGTTAAAAAAAAAAGAAAAAAGAAAAGCAAAAAGCTAATGATGAATATATTTCTAGGAGCACAAGAGTTTTTATAGCAACACTAGATTTCTCAAAATGCCTACTGTGATTTGTACCCAAGTGAATAAAAAATGTAATAATTTATTCTTGTGCATTGTGCCAAGTGAGGGGAAAAAAAACACAACCCGGCAGTTCGTTCAATGGCCCTAATTTAGACAGCTAGGAAGAAGAGAGGTTTAGAAAAAATAAAATGAGAGAATCTTTTAAAGTATCTGACACACAGCTAGTAGGGCTATTTAAGAATTGCTGAACAGAAAAACAAACTGGCAGTGAGAGATGGGGGAAGCGGAATTCTAATTTCCGCAGCATCATAAGGATATAATACGGTCCGCTTATTAGAAATCTGCGGGCCGGGCGTGGTAGCTCACGTCTGCAATCCCAGCACTTTAGGAGGCCAAGGCGCGCAGATCACCTGAGATCGGGAGCTCCAGCCTGACCAACATGGAGAAACCCTGTCTTTACTAAAAATATATTAAAAAATTAGCCGGGCGTGGTGGGGCGCGCCTGTAGTTGCAGCAACTCAGGAGGCTGAGGCAGGAGAATCGCTTGAACCCGGAGGCGGCGGTTGCGGTGAACCGAGATAGCGCCACCGCACTCCAGCCTGGGCAACAGGAGCAAAACTCCGTCTCAAAAAAAAAAAAGAAAAAGAAAGTTGCTAATGGCTGCCTGGCCACTTGGCAGGAATGTATCTGAAAGCTGGATAACTCCCAACAAACCACTTCAGTTTATTGACGACGTTTATAATTGCAACCGAAGTTGACTGATTTCTGCTAAACGAAAGGTTGCGCTTTGCCCTTTAGCATGGATGATCCTGGAAAGAACTTCAATGAAATTGGGCGCATCCAAAGGAAAAAAGGGAACATTTCTATCTCTAAGATATCTTTCTCCCCAGAGCCTACTTAAACACAACATCTGATGTTAGTGTTTTGTAAGTACTACCCCTATGAGTAAAGCTAGCAGAGATAAGCTTCTCCTTGTAGGAAGGGAGCTGGAGAAGTGGAAGAGTTTACAGAGAAAACTCTACAACAAAGAGTTAACCCTTCCTTGGTAACCTCGGATGTGAGCGTTTGCCCCGCCTTTGCTTTCTACTGTGCAACCAAACTGTGCACAAGCTTGAATCAACCTTAGTCGTCACATCGCTTGCCAGTTAGCTTAACAGACATTTTTGGTAGCCTATCATAACTTCGAATTGCCCAACCCTCAACCAATTACAACTAAAGCTTGGGCTAGGACGCTCCAGGTCCGGGCGGGGGCGAATACCGGGTTCAGGAAAGGGGGCGGTAAAGACGCGATGACGGGCGGGTATGCCAAGCCAATCAAAGAGGAGAACTGCCGCCCCACTATCCAATGGATAGGTTAGAAGTATGAAAGGGGGTGGGCCTGTTGTCATGGGGGAGGTGGTGGCGCTTGGTGGCCACTGGCGGCCGAGGTAGAGGCAGTGGCGCTGGAGTTGGTCGGGGGCAGCGGCAGGTGAGTGCTGGTAACGCGAGTCAGAGATCTGGGGGCCGCCGCGGGGCGGAATGTCCAGCTCAGCACTCCGGAGGCGGAGGCCGGAGGAAGGGGGCCTGGACTTCCAGTCGGAGCCGGGGCCAGGGCGGCGGCGGCGGGGGCGGCGGCGAGTTCTCGCTGACTGGGCTGGGGGAAGAATGGCTGGGCTTCTGGCTGCGGAGTTCGCCCGAGGAAAGTAGGCTGGGGCCAGACCCACGCGGGTCAGGCCAGGAGGTCCCTTGGGACGTCTAGCTGCTCCGGTCTGGGGCACTGACCGGTGGCCAGTGTGTGAGGAATAGGTCTCTGAGGAGACGGAAGCGGACAGGGTCCCAGAGAGGGGGTGACCTGTAACTACCTGCTCCGAGGTCAGGGTGTCTTGGGGTGTCCCGGGACAGCTTGGGTGCCAGGGAAAAAGGGAACCCGGGCAGCCCGGCAGCGGCCCGTGTGGAGAGAGTGGGATGGGTGGGGGGCAGGGGAACGGCGGGTGGCCTCGGTCTGAGGGAGGTGGGAAGACCGAGGGTGGCCGGGGTCCCGGGTGACAGGGAGCAGACTTGCTTCAAGTAGGGGCGTCTGAGGAAACGCTCGGAGGGGGTTGGGGACCCTACTGAGAAAAGCGGCTGCCTAAGGGAGGGGGCTCCTGGGGGAGATGAGCAGCGGGTCTTCGGAGGGTCGGACGGGTGGAGACCTTGAACTGCACGAGGGAGGAACCGGAGCGCCCTACCCCCGCCTTCCCCGTAGCTGGGCTGGGATGGGAGACCCAACCGGCCTGGCAGCTCCTGGGTCTGAGGATCCCCAGGGGACCAGGAAAGAAGTCCTCGAGGAGTGGCTCGGGTTTGAGACTGGGGTGAGGAGCCAGCAGGGAAGTGGAAGTTCTCTCAGTTGGAGAGGAGTCGTGCAAAATGGAACGGAGATGGCGGGGGTAGGGGAGAAATAATCCCTATAGGAGCGGGTAGTAGATAAGGTGGACGAGAAAGAAAGTTGGCTGAGGAGAGAGTAATCATCTGGTGGAACTGGCTAGGACATTAGATACAAGAGAAATTAACAGTAGAGCCATTAATAGGTTCAGAGGTCTTCAGAAATAGAAGAAACTTCAGCTTCATAATTAATGCTAAGTTGCCATCTAGGACCAAAGAAAAGCTCCAAAAAGCAAGGTTAAGTGACTTGCATTCTAGTGTTTTAGAAAAGAAATTTGTTTTAGGATGATGACAGTAATATTGGAAATAAGTTCATTGACAGGGTGGGGAATTTGAGAGGGGAGGAGTAGCTGAATTAAAGGAGTGGAAGTAGATACTTGATCAGAAAAAGAATAGGCATACTTTGCTAAACTGAAAATAAGTTTGAGTTGTAGTTCCACCACTTAGCTAAGTTTCTGTGCAGTTTCCTCATCAGAATGCTAATAGTAATAGATCCTACTTTATAAGGTGGTGTTGGTTTTTTTTTTTCATGTGAGTTAGTATTTATAGAGCTTTTAGGATAGTGACTGGCACATTGTAGTGTGTACTGGATTGCAAAATAGAAGATAAAGACTTCTTCAATGGGGTGGCTCCCAGATACTGGCTTGCATCAAAATCACCTGGAGGGCTTGGTAAACTGTAGATTGCTTGGCCTCACCTGGGGGTTTCAGTAGGTCTGGGGTGGGGCCCAATAATTTATATTTATCTCAAATGATGATCACGTTGGTTAGAGGACCACACTTTAAGAACCACTTACTTTAATGAAATCAGTAATAGTGGTAGCAGCTTTAAAATACCTGCTTATCCTGTTAAAGAGACAGGTAGAGGCAAATTACCAAAAAGATCCTATTACAAAGGATACCCATTTTTAAGCCTGTGTTTTTCAAACTGTGGACTGTGATTTTTTAATAATTTATAAAATCAGTGTTGTTTTACTAGCATTAAAAATAAAATGTGGAACAGAATGCACTGACATTGCACTTGGTAAGGAAAAGTATTGTTTTGGGAAAAACTTTTCTCCTACATATATGTACACTTTACAATGTGAAGTGTGTTTCTTTCTCTCTCTTTGTCTTTCTTTGTTTTTCTTTTTTTTGAATTCCTGGTCAAAGGATAAAATACATTTCTTACAGTTAAAAAAGTTTGAAGGCCAGGCGTGGTGGCTCATACCTGTAATCCCAGCACTTTGGGGAGGCTGAGGTGGGTGGATCATGAGGTCAGAAGTTCAAGACCAGTCTGGCCAATATGGTGAAACCCCATCTCTTAAAAAAAAAAGTTTGAAAGCCGGGCACGGCTGTAATCCCAGAACTTTGGGAGACTGAGGTGGGTGGATCACTTGAGGTCAGGAGTTCAAGACCAGGCTGTTTCTAATAAAAATACAAAATTAGCCGGGTTTGGTGGTGCGTGCCTGTAACTCCAGCTGTTTGGGAGGCTGAGGCAGGAGAATTGCTTGAACCTGGGAGACGGAGGTTGCAGTGAGCTGAGATCACACCATTGCACTCCAGCCTGGGCAACAAGAGCGAAACTCCGTCTCAAAAAAAGTTTGAAAAACCTTGAGCCATGCAGTGTCTCAAAAGCAACTTCCCACCCAGTCTCTAGGGGTTGGGTTTGTTATTTATTTATTTTTATTTTTTTGGGGGGAGTATTAACATTTCATTAAATTTCTTCAGTTTCAGATTTGGTTCCTCCTGTGTTTGTCTTTTTGCATATTGTGTTATGCCTCCGACTCTGGAACTTTTTTGGATATTGAGAATCTTTGGCATGAAAACTTAAGGGAATTTGAGGCAGAGAAGTTGAATGGTGTTCCTCAAATGTGGTACACTTTTGTTTCACTTATGCCCTCTTGTTCACCCTTTCTTTTTTATCACTGTACTGTAAAGCATTATAAAAGCCTGAGTATACACAGACATATTGACAGTAAACAACTGACACTGAATGGACTGGCTTGAGAAAATTTCATGTGTAGAAAATAAGCAAAAACAAGGTAAGGAACATTGCAAAAGAGAAAAATGAAAAGATATTTCCTTTTTAGAGAGTAACAGTATTAAGCATTTCTTGTCATTACACTAAATATAAAACATATAATACACAGGTATCTTTAAAGGAACTAGATATACAATTTCTAGATTTTTGTTGAGAAAAGAAATCGTGATAATACGTGACAGCAAAATGCACCTGGGATAGAGGCTTAACTACAAAGTATATCATTTCTTAAGCGGGAGCTTTTGTTTTGATGGTTTTCTCCCTTGAGAATAAACTGGATGTGGTACATGTTGTAAACTTGTTTGAGGAACTTAAATGTAATTTACAGTGTGTTTTTAAAAAGAATATATATGTTTTTTCTGCACTTGGTTTGATTTGTCTTCTATTGAAAGTTAGATGGTTTATATTTAGGAGTTGATTTAGATATGTTTTAGTGGCTGTAAGAACAGAGAAGGCAGTATTGAAAACTGAAAGAGATCCTTGCAGCTTTCTTTAAAATCCTTAATCCAGGGGATTATGTAACCCTTTCATTAATGTTTTATGAAATTGTGAAGAAACTGTTATTACAACTTTGCATCAGGATTTTTTTGATTGTTTTTCTCTCTCAAAAATCATTTTTAGTTTTATTTCAGATTATATTTAAAATTTTTGTTTTCATTTGGAAGACTGCAAGGCATACAGCCATTGCATGTCTGAGTTCTAAAGCAGATGCAGTCTTTTCACAAAACAAATTTACTAATTTTTTTCTGTGACAAAAGTTCTGAGAAGGAAAGCTTTTGATTTCTTGCATTGCGTTCAGTGGATTATTCCTACCACTGGAGTTTTTAAGTCATGGTACATTTATGTAGATCGTTCAGTTCTGCACCAAATGATGGAAGAATGTGAAATCCTTCGAGTGTGTGACAAATAGAAAAGTTCATTCTTCGTAATTGAGAACACTGAGCAGTTTGATTACCTGGTGTTAGTAAGTGGACTTACTGTTCATCTGATTATACTTATCTAGGAATAGCTTTGATTGCCCAAATCATTTTACAGTGGGGTATGATTATCTGTAGTTGAATAAATGGTGGTTTTTAAATCCCAAAGAAACTATGTGCCTTATGCTTTTTAGTGAGACTCAGTTTCACATATCAAAGTTTTGTTTATGTAAGTGATTTGAAGAAGTGGAAGTTCAATTAACACTAGTTAATGAAGTTTATTTTCTAATTCAGAGAAGCCTTGTTTTGTTTTATAATAGTCTCTGATCTGCTTTTCTGCTTTCTGCTCTCCAACTTGCTGTACAATAAATTTTAATGGAAATGTGTGTAATGGAAAATCTAGTTCTGTACAAGTATAAAACCTTTATATCTAGTTTTTAGTTTGCTTTAAAGATTTCTGAACTAATCACCTTAAAAAAAAAAAAGTATATAATAGAGTACTTGAAAAGTTACATTTTATTTTGGACTTGCCAAAACACATTTATTGTGCTTAACAGGTTTTGATTGCTGGAGAATAGATCTTGAATTCTGCTGATTTCTGAACTCTCATTTTTTTCTCTTTTATTTATTTATTTGTTTTGAGATGGAGTCTCTGTCACCCAAGCTGGAGTGCAGTGGCATGATCTCAGCTCACTGCAACCTCTGCCTCCTAGGTTCAAGCAATTCTCCTGCCTCAGTCTCCTGAGTAGCTGGGACAACAGGTGTGTGCCACCACTCCTGGCTAATTTTTGTATTTTTTTTTTTTAGTAGAGATGGAGTTTTACCATAACTGGTCTCAAACTCCTGACCTCGTGATCTGCCCATCTCAGCCTCCCAAAGTGCTGGGATTACAAGTGTGAGCCACCACGCCTGGCTGATTTTTTCCTCTTTTCAAAAAAAAAATTCAACTTTTACTTCAGATTCAGAGAGTACATATGCAGGTTGGTTATGTGGGTATATTGTGTGATGTTGAGGTTTGGGGTATGATTGGTTCTGTCACCCAGGTAGTGAACATAGTACCCAGTAGTTCTTCAACCCTTCCCCACCTCCCTTTCTGCCTCCCTCCCTCCTTTTATGTCTTCTGGATAGGGGTGGGGAGAAATAAAACAATATACTCCTTAAATTAAAAATTTTTTTTTTGCTATCTTTTTTTTTTTTTTTTTTTGAGATTGAGTCTCGCTCTGTTGCCAGGCTGGAGTGCAATGGCGCGATCTTGGCTCACTGCAACCTCTGCCTGCCAGGTTCAAGCGATTCCCCTGCCTCAGCCTCCCGAGTAGCTTGGGACTACAGGCATGCCCCACCATGCCTGGCTAAATGTTTTTGTATTTTAGTAGAGATGGGGTTTCACCATGTTGGCCAGGATGGTCTAGATTTCCCTTGACCTTGTTATCTGCCCTCCTCGGCCTCCCAAAGTGGTGGGATTAAAGGCGTGAGCCACCATGCCTGGCCACTATCTTATTTTTTTAATCTTGACATTATAATACATCCCTTAGTGACAAAGGAAATTTGTTTTAATAATGTAACATAAATTTTATTATAAGAGGCAGAAATACTATACAAGGCTTTAGGGTTTATGTTCAGCTGCGACACACAGGTAATGATCAGTAGGATATCATTAAATACTTCGTACAATACTGCCATATATTTTGGAGATTATAAAACATGCACTTCAAAATCTTGAGGCAAAAGGAGGATTGAAATGCGGGGAGAATAAGGAGAATACTGACATGCTTAAGGAGGAGTCGGGAGGATCTGCAGGAAGTGTGTCTAGAGGAGTGAGTGGTTCTTGGCAGTTTTCCTGGAGTGACATGTAAAGGAGGATGATTCTATTTGCAACACTTTCCCCTGGACTTATTCTTCATTCTCTGCAGTTGCTGCTTGTGTTTTTTTTTTTTTTTTTTTTTGAGTTGGAGTTTCTGTAGCCCAGTCTGGAGTGCAGTGATGCGATCTTAGCTTACTGTACCTCTGCCTCCCAGGTTCAAGTGATTCTCCTGCCTCAGCCTCCTGAGTAGCTGGGATTATAGGTGCGCACCACCATGCCCGGCTAATTTTTGTATTTTTGGTAGAGACGGGGTTTCACCATGTTGGTCAGGCTGGTTTTGAACTCCTGACCTTGTGATCCGCCCGCCTCAGCCTCCCAAGTGCTGAGATTACAGGTGTGAGCCACTGTGCCCAGCTCTGCTGCTTGTTATAACTCTTCCTTTGTTTTCTTCCCCTCAAGAAAGCATGTCAGAAGGCAAGTAAGTAGACTAAGAAGTGGTAGTTCTAGAGGATGAGAGCCTTGGACACTTGATCTGAGCCAAAAGGCTAAGAAGCAATGAGGATGACAGCCTTGGAAGGACCCTGTGGATTTAGAAGATTTGACTTATCTCTGCTTCTGCAGCTCTTGGGAGGTTCCCAGCAACCTCTACTAGTCCAACCCTTCCCACTTGTCCTCTCCAGTGGAGTATGGGATTACCAAGAGACCCCACAGTCTTCTTAAATGTATTAACCAAGGAGTTGCTATATTAGTAATTAATGTTTAGTGATTTCCCCTTCTCTACCCACAAAAACCCTGTTTGTCCCCACTTGTTTGCTGATAACTTACTTTACTTTTTTTTGAGAGTCTTGCTCTTTGCCTAGGAGGAAGATGCGCAATGTCATGACCATGGCTTACTGTAGCCTTAACATCCTGGGCTCAAGTGATCTTCCTGCCTCAGCTTCCCCAGTTGCTGGGACTATAGGCTTGCTCAGTTAATTTTTTTTTAATTTTTAGTTTTTGAGATGGAGTCTTGCTCTGTCGTCAGCTGGAGTGCAGTGGTGCAATCTTGGCTCACTGCAACTTCCGCCTCCCATGTTCAAGCGATTCTCCTGCCTCGGCCTTCAGAGTAGCTGGGATTACAGGCACGCACCACTAAGCCCAGCTAGTTTTTGTATTTTTAGTAGAGACGGAGTTTCATCATGTTGGCCAGGATAGTCTGGATCTCTTGACCTTGTGATCTGCCCACCTTGGCCTTCCAAAGTGCTAGGATTACAGGCATGAGCTACCATACCTGGCCAACCAACCCCCAAAAGACATTGTTTCACTCTTGTTGCCCAGGCTGGAGTACGATGACACCATGTCGGCTCACTGCAACCTCTGCCTCATGGGTTCAGGTGATTCTCCTGCTTCAGCCTCCCAAGTAGCTGGGATTACAGGCGTGTGCCACCATGCCTGGCTAATTTTTGCATTTTTAGTAGAGACAGGGTTTTACCATGTTGATCAGGCTGTTTTTGAACTCCTGACCTCAGGTGATCCACCTGCCCTGGCCTCCGAAAGTGCTAGAATTACAGGTGTGAGCCACCATGCTCAGCCATTTTTTTGGGGGGCGGGGGGGTAGAGACAGGGTTTTGTTAAACTCCTAAACTCAGGCGATCATCCCAAAGTGTTGGGATTACAGTTATGAGCTACCTTGCCTAGCCTATCTTACATTATTTTAACCAAGATCAAAGTCTTGAATTCTCTGAGTAGGACAGCAAAATCTTAATTATGGTAACTTGATTATATTAAGGTGAATTACAGTTAATTTGGAACATTTCTAGTTTAATTAGGGAAGAAGAGGGAAAAGCTGTAGAATACTGCTTAGCTCTGAATAAAGGCAAAGCTGGGGCAACCAGGTACACAGAAATCAGCTAAATTCATAACTTTAAGATTGGCCTTGATTACCTTTGACTTTGGAAAAGTGTGTTAGTGATATTTTCATCTAGTCAGTTGTGCATATCTACATCTCAGGTACATTTCAATTGTATCATGTAGATAAATCTATGAAGGTTTATTTACTTAATTTCATCTATTTATTTATTTATTTAAAGATGCCCAGGCAGGAGTGCAGTGGCACAGTCTCTCCTCCCTGCAATCACCGCTTCCCTGCAATCTCCGCCTCCCAAATTCAAGCAATTGTCCTGAGTAGCTGGGACTACAGGGGTGCTCCACCATGCCTGGCTTATTTATTTTTTTTCCTGTTTTTGAGACGGAGTCTTGCTGTGTTGCCCCCATGGAGTACAGTGGCACGATATTGGCTCACTGCAACCTCCGCCTCCTGGGTTCAAGCGATTCTCCTGCCTCAGCCTCCCGAGTAGCTGGGACTACAGGCATGCACCACCATGCCCAGCTAATTTTTGTATTTTTTTCTTTTTTTAATATTTTTTTATATTTTTTAAAAATAAAATAAAGATGGGGTTTCACCATGATGGCCAGGCTGGTCTTGAACTCCTGACCTCTGGTAATCCACCCACCTCTGCCTCCCAAAGTGCTAGGATTACAGGTGTGAGCCACCGTGCCCAGCCAATTTTTGTATTTTTTTTTTAGGAGATGGGGTTTTACCATGTTGGTCAGGAGGGTCATGATCTGCCTGCCTCAGCCTCCCAAAGTACAGGAATTACAGGTGTGGGCCCCCTCGCTCTGCTGTAAATTCTTAATTATCTGCACCCAGGTTAGCAGTGTTACAGCTAATCTCTAAATTATTTTGAATTATGAAGCTAGGGAACCTATTAGATAAATTTTCATTAGACTTGACTTCTATTTTATTTAAGATAATATTTAAGTGCTGTATTGAATCTTCTTGGCACTGGGTATCTTTATCAGTGGTTCTCAGTTTGTTACCTGCAAGTCTTTGGGTTGGGGTAGATGTTTTCTGCAGTTATCTAGAGTTCTTAAATCCATATATTCATCAATTATTGCCTGCCTTCTTAAAGAGAAGAATTAGATTAAAGCATTATGTTCTAAACATATGTATGTATGTATATACAGTTTCATTCTTCAGATATTGAGATGAGTTTTAAAAATCTTTATTTTTAAAAGGAGAGCCTGAATTCAGGGTAGCTTTGGTTGTGTTTTGACTATTTTCTCCATCAGTGGATGCTGAAAATTCAGCTATTACCATGTGAGGGTCAGTTAAATATTTTGGCTTTTCAAGCTCCGCCTCCTGGGTTCAAGCACATCTCTGCCTCAGCCTTCTGAGTAGCTGGGATTACAGGCGCCCGCCATCATGCTCGGCTAATTTTTTGTGTTTTTAGTAGAGATGGGGTTTCGCCATGTTGGCCAGGCTAGTCTTGAACTCTTGACCTTATGTGATCCACCTGTCTTGGCCTCCCAAAGTGCTGGGATTATAGGCATGAGCCACTGTGCCTGGCCAAATATTTTGACTTTTAAAAAGTTCTGTCATATTTAGAAGCTCTCAGCCTGTTTTTCCTACTTTTTTTTTTTTTTTTTTTTTTTTTTGAGATGGAGTTTCACTCTTGTTGCCCAGGCTGGAGTGCAATGGAGCAATCTCAGCTCACTGCAACCTCTGCCTCCCAGGTTCAGGCGATTTTCCTGCCTCAGCCTCCCAAGTAGCTGGGATTACAGGCATGCACCACCACACCTGGCTAATTTTTGTATTTTTAGTAGAGATGGGGTTTCATCATGTTGGCCAGGCTGGTCTCGAACTCCTGAACTCAAGTGATCCACCCACCTCAACCTCCCAAAGCGCTGGAAATACATGTGTGAGTCACTGCACCCATCCTTTTTCTACTTTTTTCTTACCAAACATGCGCATTTGAAAAATAGCTTTATTCAGGTATAATTGACATACAGTGAAACTGCCCATATTTCAGGTAAACAGGGCTGGGTACAGTGGCTCAAGCCTGTAATCCCAGCACAGCACTTTGGGAAGCTAAGGGTGGATTGCTTGAGTTCAATGAGTTTGAGACCAGCCTGGCCAACATGGTGAAACCCTATGTCAACAAAAAATACAAAAATCAGTCAAGAGTGGAGGTGTGTGCTTGTAGTCCCAGCTACTCGGGATGCTGAGGCAGGAGGATCACTTGAGCCAAGGAGGTGGAGGTTGCAGTGAGCTGAGATTGCACCACTGCACTACAGCCGGGGCAACAGAGCCAGACCCTATCTCAAAAAAAAATGTTAACAGTATAATAAGTTTTTACATATGTGTACACTACAACTAAGGGAAGGAACATACCCATCGCCCCAAAAGTTTCCTACCTTATGTAATCCATCTCTCCCTTTCTAATCCCACAGGCAACTCCTGATCTGCTGTCATTATGGATTATTTGCAATTTCCAGAATTTTTTATAAATAACATCATATAGTATATATTATTTTTTTTTTTCTTTTGAGAGGGGATGTCTGACTTCTTTCACTCTGCCTAATTAATTCGAGATTTATCCATGTTATTTGTGTATCAATCCATTACTTTTTATTGCTGAATAGTGTTCCATAATATGGATATATTGCAATTTTAAAAATTTCTTCTCCTGCTGATAGACATTGGATTATTTCTAGTTTTTGGCTATTCAAATAAAGCTGACATGAACATTCATTTATAAGTTTTTGTGTGAACATGTGTTTTCATTTCTTTTTTCTTTTTAAAACAATTTAAACTATTATTACTATTATTTTTGAGATGGGGTCTTGCTCTGTAGCCCAGGCTGGAGTGTAGCGGTGCAATTATTGCTTACTGCAGTCTTAACCTCCCAGGCTCAAGAGATGTCCCACCTCACCCTCTCGAGTAGCTGGGACCACAGGCATGCACCACCATGCTGGCCTTTTTTCCTCCCCCCTTTTTAGAGAGATTCTCTCACTGTGTTGCCCAGGCTCGTCTTGAATTCCTAGGCTCAAGCTATTCTCCTGCCTCCCCCTACAAAGTGCTGGGACTACAGTTGTGAGCTACTGTGCTTGGCCTGTTTTCATTTTTTGTGTGTATATGTCCATAAGTAGTGGAATTGCTGGGTCATATGGTAACTCTTTTGAGATTTTCTTTTTTTTCGGAGTTTCGCTCTTGTTACCCAGGATGGAGTGCAATGGCGCGATCTCGGCTCACCGCAACCTCCGCCTCCTGGGTTCAGGCAATTCTCCTGCCTCAGCCTCCCGAGTAGCTGGGACTACAGGCGTGCGCCACCATGCATCTACACTATTTTACGTTCCCACCAGCAGCGTGAATAAGGATTCCAATTTGCATTGTCACTAACTTGTTATCACCTCTTTTTTGTTGTTGTTGTTGTCTTGAGACAAGGTCTTGGTCTATCACCCAAGCTGGAATGTAGTGGGCGTGATAGCTCACTGCAGCCTCAAACTCCTGGCTGAAACTATCCTCCCACCTCAGCCTCCCTAGTAACTAGGACTACAGGCATACACCACCATGCCCAGCTAATTTTTATTTTTTAAATTTTTTGGTAGACATGGGGTCTCACTATGTTGCCCAGGCTGGTCTGGAATCCTGGCCTCAAGCGATTCTTCCTCCTCGCCTCCCAAAGTGTTGGGATTATAGGTGTGAGCCGCAGCTCAGGCTAATCTTTTTGAGTAGAGCTATTCTCGTGGGTATAAAGTAGAAATTAATTGTAGTTTTGATTTTCATTTCCCTGATGCCTAGTGATGTTGCGAATCTTCTCATATGCTTATTGGCCATTTGTCTATCTTCTTGGAAGAAGTGTCTTTTTATATCCTTGCCCATTTTTTTTTTTTTTTTTTGAGACGGAGTTTTGCTCTTGTTACCCAGGCTGAAGTGCAGTGGCGCGATCTCGGCTCACCACAACCTCCGCCTCCTGGGTTCAGGCAATTCTCCTGCCTCAGCCTCCTGAGTAGCTGGGATTACAGGCACACGCCACCATGCCCAGCTAATTGTTTGTACTGTTAGTAGAGACGGGATTTCACCATGTTAACCAGAATGGTCTTGATCTCTTGACCTCGTGATCCATCCGCCTTGGCCTCCCAAAGTGCTGGGATTACAGGCGTGAGCCACCGCGACCGGCCTATCCTTGCCCATTTTTTAACAGTTGGTTTGTCTTTTTATTATTGGGTTATAATATATGTTTTCTTTATATATTCTGGATGTAAGTTCCTTGTCAGACTTAATGATTTACAAGTATTTTTTCCCATTTTGTGGGCTCTCTTTTCACTTTCTTGATGGTGTCCTTTGAAATACAAAAATTTTTCATTTTAACAAAGTCCAGCTTTTTTTTCTTTTCTTTTTTTTTTTTTTTGTGAGAGCTTTAGTTTCTTTTCTCTCTCTCCCTCTTTTTTTTTTTTTTTTTTTTTTTTTTTTTTGAGATAGTGTTTCATTCTTGCTGCCCAGGCTGGAGTGCAATGGCACAATCTCAGCTTACTGCAACCTCCACCTCCCTGCTTCAAGTGATTCTCCTGCCTCAGCCTTCCGAGTATCTGGGATTATAGGCATGTACCACCACACCTGGCTAATTTTTGTATTTTTGGTAGAGATGGCGTTTCTCTGTGTTGGTCAGGCTGGTCTGGAACTTCTGACCTTAGGTGATTCCCCCTCCTCCGCCCTCCGCCCTGGCCTTCCAAAGTGCTGGGATTACAGGTGTGAGCCAGTGCACCTGGCTCTTTTTTCTTTTTAATTTTTTTTTTCTCCATGTCAGAGTCTTCTAAGAGTTTTATAGAGTTGGCTGTCACATTTAAGTCTGTGATCCATTTTGAGGCAATTTTTGTGTATAGTATGGGGGAAGGGGCTCAACTTAATTCTTTTGTATATGGATAGCTAGTTGTTCCAGCACCATTAGTTGAGACCATTACTTTTTGTTTATTGGGTTGTTACAAAGTTTAATGAAATTTTCTGCTTTGTCTCTAATTTTTCCTAGTAGCAATTTGTTGGCCTTTTGGTCTAGAGCGGCAGTTGGGGTCATGGTACAAGGTAAACAGTTTAGAGTTGCAAGAATAGGTTATAAATGAATCTGCTGATTTAAATATATAGGTTGTATAATTTCATCCTTACATTACCCTATATTTGAACGGTAAATGAAGTTCAGCTGCTAATCCCTGCCTACTGGGCATCCTTGTGTCATTAGTTACTTGGAAGCTTCCAGTGCTAGGCCATTAAATAGAAATCAGGGTCAGGTCCTTAAACATGTGACTTAAAGGAAGAAAATCTTCATACATGTTCCTTTCTCTCTCCCTTCTTCTCTTTAATTTACCTATCCTTGCACCCTTTTTATCTTAAGAAGACTCTTTTGTATTATTACACATAGCCTTTTTCTGAAGGAAGATCACATATAAAGGCTTTATTTTTTAAATTGAAAATTCAAGGAAATATTCTGTAGTGATGATTAAAAACATTATAGAAGTATTATAAAGTTTTATTAACTTTGATAAATTTAAGTCCATAATTAATATAATTAATACTAAAGTCTTCAATGTAATCCTAACTGAAGGTTAGAAATAGCATGATATTTTCCTTTTAGTTTTGAAAATAACAAAAATAGAATGTTTTACAATTTGTAAGATTTGCTTAGCATTTTGAAAGAAACTTACTGTTTTTAGAATGTTTAACTTTAAATTGGGTCTTTTTTTCCCTGTTTTTAATACTCATTAATTATTCTCTTTTGGAGATCTTAATAGCAAAGGGAAAAGCAGACTTTTTTTTTTTACAGTGTTGGAGTTTTATGTGTCTCATCTCTATTTGTAGAATTGTGCTTCTTTAGAGGCCAGTACTTTGCCAAGTAAAAACTAATTTCCTCAGAAATCAGGTTGCTGGCTTGACTTCTGGCAGTGCCTTTCCCTTCTTTTGTTGCTTTGTAAAATAGCTTGAGCTCAGTTCTGTGGAAAATCACTAAATCATCTAATTATTTTCCCTAGTTTTAAACATGGTTGGTATATATTTGCATTGAACTGAATTCTGTAGCTTTTTCTTCACAATAGATTTGTTAGGATACCCTGAAGAACTTTGACTTCATTTGATAAGTTGGGTATTTTTATTTAAAATAATGCTAATGGTTTGTTTTTTTTAATGAATGTTCTTATTCTTTTAGTCTTTTTTTCTTCCCTCCACTAGACCTCATTAGTGAAGGATATCACTTGTGTTCTCATAATGAAACCCAGACACTTGTGAGATATAATCATAGTTTCTACGATGTTGGCCCCTAATTCATTTTTAAAAATCACATTAACATTTCTTGTCTGTTTCTGTTTTTTCTTCATGCATATTTTTACTATACACATAATTTTGGAGGCTGCTTTTTAAACAACATATCATATAATATGTATTTTATTATTTTTATTATAATTATTTGAAAACTGTTTTTGAGACAGAGTCTTGCTCTGTTGCTTTGTCTCAAACTCCTAACCTCAAGTGATTCACCTGCCTTGGCCTCCCAAAGTGCTGGGATTATAGGTATGAGCAATTGCGCCCAGCCAGAAAACATTTTAAAACAACTGAGGAATATTCCATTAATTGACATATTATTTACTATTTTTATTGTGTTCACACTTACATTGTTTATTTCCAATTATTATAAAACACCATGAATATTGCTGAATATAAGTCTTTTTCAGTATTTCTGTATTCTCAAAATAGATTCCTGTAAGTGGAATTATCAAGTCAAAGTATATTAACATTTCTAGAGCTCTCAGGAGAACAGAACATTGCGTAGTTCCTTTCTAAAATGGCTGTACCAGTTTACATTCCCATTAACAGTGTATAAGATTGAGATGTACAGCTTTGCCAGCAGTATTGTTATTTAAAAATATTTGCTAATTTGATAGGAAATAGTAACTGAAATTTGTATTTATTTGGTCACTAGTGAGACATTTAAAATATAATGATTAATCTTTAGGTATTTCCTTTAAGTGAAGTTGCTTGTTCTTGTTCTTGGTCCATTTTCCTTTTGGGTGATTTTGATTCTTACGTGGAATCTAGGGATGGATAATATACAGAACTGTGACTTAATCTGTACAAATGATCTGTAGAAAGTTGTTTCATGTCCCCACCAAGTTCTTTTGCCCTCCTTCTCCCTAGCTACTTTCTGACTTTAAGTCTGTTCTCCAATTTCATATAAATGGAATCATACCACATACGTTTTTTTTTATTAACATGACTACTTTTGCTTAATACTTTTGAGATTCATCCATGTTATTGTGTGTATCGGTAATACATTCTTTTTTATTGCTGCATAGTAGTCCTTTTTTGTTTTATACATCTATTCTTCTACTAAGGAAACCATAATCAATAGAAAATTGCAAGCTCTAAGCCACAGTTTGTTGATTACGGTATTCAATTTACCTCAGGTCCAGGTTATGTCTCCCTATGGCATTGTTTCCATCACAGTAGTAATTTAAGCCTGTCTTTCCTTACATGAGTAATTTCTGGAGAGAACACTTCAGTTAGATGAATATGGACTGAGCATGCATAAGAGAAAAATAAGTGAGGTGTGGTGGCTCATGCCTGTAATCCCAGCACTTTGGGAGGCTGGATTGCTTGAGCTCAGGAGTTCCAGACCAGCCTGGGCAACATGGCAAAGCCCTGTCTCTACAAAGTATACAAAAATTAGCCAGGCATGGTGATGTGTACGTCTGTAGGCCCAGTGGTACTCCCAGGATCACTTGAGCCCAGGAAGTTGAGGCTGCTGTGAGCCGTGATCATGCCACTGCACTCATCTGGGCAACAGAGAGAGACACTATCTCAAAAAAAAAAAAGAAAAAAAGAAAAATATATAGGTGCAAACACATTTTAAGAGTTTCTATAGGAGTATCGTTTAAAACCCTGTGACTTATTTGCTTCTGAAAGGCACCAATTTAAAAATCCTTCAAAAGTTTATATTGTGATAAGAAAACCCAAGTGAGTTACTAAACAAAAGGTAAGGTTATTTTCAGAATCAAAATGATCTGCGACTAGAGACTGTTTAAAATGCACTTTAAAACGAGACAGAATCTGAAGAAAATCAAAATAAGGCATCATTATTGAATAATTTTTTTTTTTTTGAGTTGGAGTTTCACTTTTTTGCCTAGGCTGGAGTGCAGTGGCATGATCTTGGCCCACTACAATCTCTGCCTCCAGGGTTCAAGTGATTCTTCTGCCTCAGCCTCCCAAGTAGCTGGGATGATAGGCATGCACCACCATGCCCAGCTAGTTTTTGTATTTTCAGTAGAGATGGGGTTCACCATATTGGCCAGGCTGGTCTCAAACTCCTGACCTCATGATCCACCTGCATCGGGCTCCAAAAGTGCTAGATTACAGGCATGAGCCATTGTGCCCGGCCGTGAATTATACATCATTATTGTAGACAATAGATAATTTCCTAAATGACACAGACTGTCATTTTGTGAATATACCACACTTTGTTTTTCCATTCTTCTATTTTTTTTTTTTTGAGACAGAGTCTTGCGTTGTCACCCAGGCTACAGTAAAGTGGCATGATCTCGGCTCACTGCAACCACTGCATCCTGAATTCAAGTGATTCTCTCACCTCAGCCTCCTGAGTAGTTGGGATTACAGGCATGCACAACCATGCCCTGCTAATTTTTGTATTTTTAATAGAGATAGGGTTTCACCATGTTGGCCAGGCTGGTCTCAAACTCCTGACCTCAAGTGATCTGCCCACCTCAGCCTCCCACAGTGCTGGAATTACAGGCGTGAGCCGTTGAGCTTGGCTAATTTTCAGTTTTTGACTATTATAATGAGTAAGGCTGCTATAAACATTCCTGTGCGAATATTTTTGTGAACATTTCATTTCTCTTGGGTGAATGCAATAAAATTGTTGTGTCACAGGGCACATGTATGTTTAACTTTATAAGAAATTGCCAAATGGTTCTCCAAAGAGAACCATGGAATAGTTATATTATCTAAATACTTCATCAGCAGTTTATGAGATCATTTGTTCCACATCCTTGCCACTACTTGAGTTGTTAGTCTCTTTGATTTTAGTCATTCTAATGAGTATGAAGTGGCATCTTAGAGTAGTTTTAACATACATTTTCCAGATGACTAAATATATTGTACACTTACTTTTTTTTGGTTTGGTAAATATCTTTGACAGGCAAATTTGCAGATTGATAGTAAATACCTTAATAAAAGATTGTGTGTTTTATTGCTACATATGGATCCAGATTTATTCTCATTTGTAAGAGCAGAGATGAATTTATAATTAAAAGTAAAATGAAATAGTTATTCCAAACATAAGATTTCTCAGAAGTTTTATATAATGATAATTCATATTGATTTTTTTGAGTACATTTTTGCTATTGGTTAATATTGGTGGGAACTTTGATCAGTTGAATGATTCAAAAGACTTCAGGTTGTGTTTTGTAGAGAGCTATTTTTCATTTTTTTTATTACAAAATTAAAAAATAGAATGAAGTCTTGCTATATTGTCCAGGCTGGTCTCGAACTCCTCACTTCAAGCGATTCTTCCACTGAAGCCTCCCAGAGTGCTGGGATTACAGGTGTGAGCCACTGCACCCAGCCTAGAAGTACTTTTTTTTTTTTTGAGCAACACTTTACCTGGATTTTTTTTTTTTTTTTTGAGACGGCATCTTGCTCCATTGCCCAGGCTGGAGTGCAGTGGCATAATCTTGGCTCACTGCCATCTCTGCCTCCTGGATTCGAGTGATTCTCCTACCTCACTCTCCTCAGTAGCTGGGATTACAGACATATGCCACCACATCCAGCTAATTTTTGTATTTTTAGTAGAGACAGGGTTTCACCATGTTGGTCAGGCTGGTCTTGAACTCCTGACCTCAGGTGATCCGCCTGCCTTGGCCTCCAAAAGTGCTAGGATTACAGGCGTGAGCCACCGCACCCGGCCTTTTTTTTTTTTTTTTTTTGAGATGGAGTTTCACTCTTTTTGCCCAGGCTGGAATGATGCAATAGCATGATCTCAGCTCACTACAACCTCCGGCTCCCTGGTTCAAGTGATTCTCCTGCCTCAGCCTCCGAAGAAGCTGGGATTACAGGCACACGCCACTACGCTCAGCTAATTTTTGTGTTTTTAGTAGAGATGGGGTTTCACCATGTTGGCCAGGGTGGTCTCTATCTCCTGACCTTGTGATCCACCGCTTTGGCCTCCCCAAGTGCTGGGATGACAGGCATGAGCCACCGCACCCAGCCGTACCCTATTTTTCTATAAGGGCTTTCTTCATCATTTTCTCCACATTTTATCTCTTTCTCTTTCTATTCTATAGCACTTTTTACCGATTTTGTATGGTATATTATCCACTTTGCATTATAGTTAAGAATGCAGGCTGGACGGGTGGCTCACGCTTATAATCCCAGCACTTTGGCAGGCAGAGGTGGGCAGATCACTTTGGGCTGGGAGTTCAAGACCAGCCTGGCCAACATGCTGAAACCCTGTCTCTACTAAATATGCAAAAATTAGCCGGACGTGGTGGTGAGCGCCTGTAGCTTCAGCTACTTGGGAGGCTGAGGCAGGAGAACCGCTGGAACCCAGAGGTGGAGGTTGCAGTCAGCCATGATCATGCCACTGCACTACAGCCTGGGCAACAGAGTGAGACCCTGACTGAAAAAAAAAATTGCAGTTATTTTTCCAAATAGATTGCAGTTATCTCTATAAATAGATTATGTACATGCTGGGAACAGGATCTTTGTTACTTTGATTTACTCTTTGTAACTTCCAAGTTGCCTGTCAAGATTCCTTGCATGTAGTGGATCCTGAATGATAATTTGAGTTGAATCTATTTAATAATCTGCCCTAATGGAGCTTATAGTATAATGGAAGGAGACATAAAATAAGAAGATAAATATATAGGAAAATTGCCACTTAAGAATATGTGATAAAAATAATGAATAGTATGCCAGGATGAGAGAGTAACAAAGGAACCCATTTTGATCTTGTGGGTGAAGGCTGTACATAGGGTTGACATTTAAATGTGTATGACGACCTAGAAGGAACCACTGCATAGAAAGCTGGAGGTAGTACATCCTGCATGTGGGAAAACATGGGAGCTTAAATTTTTGAGACACTGAAGCTTAGTGTGTGTGAGGAAGAGTAGCTTTTACTTTTATTTTTTTAGACAGAGTCTTGCTCTGTCTCCCAGGCTGAAGTACTGCGGTGGCGTGATCTTGGCTCACTGCAACCTCCACGTCCTGGGTTCCAGTGATTCTCTTGCCTCAGCCTTCTGAGTAGCTGGGATTACAGGCTTGTGCCACCATGCCTGGCTAATTTTTTGTATTTTTAGTAGAGACAGGGTTTCACCATGTTGGCCAGGCTGATCTGGAACTCCTGACCTCAAGTGATCTGCCTTCCTCGGCCTCCTAAAGTGTTGAGATTACAGGCATGAGATACCACGCCAACATGGCCAACACGGTGAAAACTTGTCTCTACTAAAAATACAAAAATTAGCCAGGTATAGTGGTGCTTGGCTGTAATCCCAGCTACTGGGGAGGCTGAGGTGGGAGAATCACTTAAACCCCGGAGGCAGAGGCTGCAGTGAGCCAAGACTGTGCCACTGCACTCCAGCCTGGGCGACAGAGTGACTCTGTCTCAAAAAAATTAAAGTAGGAGAAAGGAGATGACTGGTTCTGTTGGGGTAGGGGGAGGGTGACTTATAGATTTGACTATGGAAAGGATAGGGAATTTCTATCTAATGGCTACTGTTTTCTTTTCTTTCTTTCTTTTTTTTTTTGAGACAGAGTTTCACTCTTGTTACCCAGGCTGGAGTGCAATGGCACGATCTCGGCTCACCGCAACCTCCGCCTCCTGGGTTCAGGCAATTCTCCTGCCTCAGCCTCCCGAGTAGCTGGGATTATAGGCACACACCACCATGCCCAGCTAATTTTTTGTATTTTTAGTAGAGACGGGGGTTTCACCATGTTGACCAGGATGGTCTCGATCTCTTGACCTCGTGATCCACCCACCTCGGCCTCCCAAAGTGCTGGGATTACAGGCGTGAGCCACCGCGCCCGGCTATGGCTACTGTTTTCTTAATGAAAGTATCATAATTTAAAAGGGGTGGGAGGAATGGAGAAGAATGGTGAGATGTTTGAGGATTGAAGAAAAGGTATCAGCCCAGGGAGCTTGTAGAGTAATATTGCTGTGGTTGAGGTTGTTGATTGTGAATTTATGACAATAACCAGTTTAGATGTTTGATTTTCTACAATATTCCACTATGTTGCAGTCATAAAGAAGGTTGGCTGCAGTTTTGTCAAGACAGTGTGAAGGAGAGAGACATGGGAAACATTGATTTGTGTAAGAAGAATGATTATATTGACAAACTGTAAAATTGAAGTTGGATAAAGAAGAAATGAAACCAGGAGACTGATAGGGAGAAAGTGGAAGGTTTCATGCATTGATAGTCTCATTAAGAATTATTGGAGCTGGATGAGGATGCAAAGGCATAAGAATGATGCAGTGGACTTTGGGGACTCAAGGAGAAAGGGTGGGAAGTGGGTGAGGGATAAAAGACTACAAATTGAGTGCATTGTATGCTGCTTGGGTGATGGGTGCACCAAAATCCCATAATTATCACTAAGGAACATACTCATGTAACCAGATACCACCTGTTCCCCAATAACCTATGGAAATAAATTTAAAAAGAAATGTATTGTAGAAAAGATACATAATTTTTAATGTTAATGATTTTTTTGCCTCTCTGTGAAAAAATATAATTTGAGCTAGGCACAGTGGCTCACACCTATAATCCCAGCACTTTGGGAGACTGAGGCAGGTAGATGGCTTGAGCCCAGGAGTTTGAGACCAGCCTGGGCAACATGGTAAAACCCCATCTCTACAAAAAATACAAAAAATTAGTCAGATGTGATGGTGCATGCTTATAGTCCCTGCTACTCAGGAGTCTGAGGTGGGAGGATTGCTTGAGCTCTGGAAGTCAAGGCTGCAGTGAGCTGAGATTGTGCCACTGCACTCCAACCTGGATGGCAAGAGTAAGACCCTGTCTCAGAAAAAAAAAAACAAAAGAAAAAAAAAGAACCAAGAATTATCCCCTGGGCCCAGTTGAGCAAGTAAGTTAGAAGGACCAAAGCTTTTACTGTGTCTTTCTTCTCTTTGCTTTCTTCTCATTATGTCCAAAATGACCAGAGTACCTATGTTGTATAAATAAAACCACTTAGAGTCTTCCATTCTAAATAGTTTAAACCCACTTTTAGCCAAATGGATTGAAACACACAGAATTAATGACCTATAGGATTTATGAGTGTGATTTCAAGCATGATGTATTTTAAAGTGTAAAACTCCATTTCTACTAAAAATAAAATAGGGGAAAGTTGAGTTTTACACTTTAAAATACATCATGTATTTTAAAATACAAAAATAGTTTGGCATGGTGGTGAACTCCTGTAGTCCCAGCAACTTAGGAGGCTGAGGCATGATAATTACTTGAACCTGGGAGGCAGAGGTTGCCTTGATCCGAGATCTCGCTGCTGTACTCCAGCCTGTGTGACAGAGTGAAACTGCCTCAAAAAAAAAAAAAAAAAAAAAAAAATTTTTTTGTCTATTTGATAAATGCATAATATTTTGTTAACTTCTACTTTCTATAAATAGGACATAGGAAAATGATTTCCTTTGATAAATATCTGGATCTACTTGGGATCTTCCCATGAAATATGTGACATAAGGTCTAAATTTATGTTTCTTTAGAAATATTGAAAAACTGCTGGACATGGTGGTTTATGCCTACAGTCCCAGCACTTTGAGAGGCCAATGCAGGAGGATAGCTTGAGCCCAGGAGTTTGAGACCAGTCTGGGCAATATGCTGAAACCCCATCTCTACAAAAACACAAAAATTAACTGGACATGGTGGTGTGCTCCTGTAATCCTAGTGATTTGGGAAGCTGATGTGGGAGAATTGCTTGAGCCTGGAGACAGAGGTTGCAGTGAGACGAGATTACGCTATTGCACTCTGGCTTAGGTGTCAGACTGAGACTCTGTCTCAAAAAACAAAATTCAAAAACTTTTGTTTTGTTTTGATAAAGATCTCTCACCTTGTCACCCAGACTAGAGTGTAGTGGCACAATCATGGCTCACTGCAGCCTTGACCTCCTGGGCTCAAGCGATCCTTCCACCTCAGCCTCCCATGTGGTTGGGACTACAGGCATGTACCACCACACCTGGCTAATTAAAAAAAAACTTTTTTTTTTCTTTTTTGAGATGGAGTCTTGCACTGTCACCCAGGCTGGAAGCAGTTCTCCTGCCTCAGCCTCCCAAGTAGCTGGGATTACAGGTGCCTGCCACCACACCCGGCTAATTTTTTGTATTTTTAGTCGAGACCTGGTTTCACTATGTTGGCCAGGCTGGTCTTGAACTCCTGACCTCATGGTCTGCCCACCTCGGCATCCCAAAGTGCTGGGATTACAGGCATGAGCCACTGCACCCGGCCTAATAACCTTTTTTATAGAAATGGCATCTCACTGTATTACCCAGGCTTGGTCTCCGAACTCCTGGGCTCAAGCCATCTTCCTGCCTCAGCCTCCCAAAGTGCTGGAATTACAGGTGTGAGCTACTGTGCCTGGCCCAGAAACCCTTATTCATTGTTGGTATAGTCTCTTTGGAAAACAGTTTGGCAGGTTGTCATACATAATTAAATGTACACTTACCATAATCTAACAGTTTCACTCCTGGATATTTATTCAAATAAAATGAAAACACAGTCACATAAAAACTTACATGCAAATGTCATATAGGTTGATGCAAAAGTAATTGCAGTTTTTGCCATCTTAATGCCTTTTTTTTTTTTTTTTTTTGTTTGAGACAGAGGCTTGCTCTGTGGGCCAGGCTGGAGTGCAGTTGGCGTGATCTTGGCTCATTACAACCTCCACCTCCTGGGTTGAAGCAGTTCTCTGCCTCAGCCTCCCGACTAGCTGGGATTACAGGTGCCCGCCACCATGCCCAGCTAATTTTTGTATTTTTAGTAGAGACAGGGTTTCACCATTTTGGCCAGGCTGGTCTTGAACTCCTGACCTCGTGATCCACCCGCCTTGGCCTCCCAAAGTGCTGGGATTGCAGGCGTGAGCCACTGTGCCTGGCCTTTAATGCTATATTAATGGCAAAAACCGTAATTATTTTTGCACCAACCTAATAATTGCCCAAAACTGGAAATAATGTATCTGCACTTCAACTGGTAAATTGATAAAGGTTGGCACATCTATACAATGGCATACTATTTTGCAATGAATGCATTCGTTAACATTGTTCAGTATCAAATGCATTATGCTAAATGAAGGAAGTCAGAAGGCTACATACTGTGTGATTTCATTTTTGTGGTATTTTGGAACAGGCAAAACTATAGGGAAAGAAAACTGACCAGTGGTTGCCAGGAATTGGAAGAGAGTTTGACTACTGAGCGTATGAGGGAATTTTTTTGGGTGTTCTATATATCTTCTGTATCTGTTCTGTTATCTTGATTGTAGTGGTGGTTACATAGTTATGTGTTTTTCAAATTCAGGAGTGTACACTAAAAAGAATGAATTTTAGTATATGTAAATTATGCCTCAATTAAAGTTCTACCATATTAAAAATTATTTTGCAAATATCTCAGAAAATGTTTTGTTTTTAATTTTTTTTTCTTTTTTTGCCAAAAACTTTGGAGAATATATCAAGTAATTGTTTTTAATTTTAATATTGTAGAGACAGGGTCTCACTCTGTCTTCCAGGAGTGCAGTGGGTGTGATCATAGTCACTACAGCCTTGAACTCCTGAGGTCAAGTGATCTCCTGCCACAGCCTCCTCAGTAGCTGGGACTCAGGCATGCACCACCATGCCTGGCTAATTTTTTTTTTTTAGAGGCAGAGTCTTGGTATGTTCCTTAGCTAGTTGAACTCCTGGCTTCAAGAGCTCCCCCGACCTCTGCCTTCTAAGGTGCTGTAATTACAGGCACTAGCCTAGCCACTGTGCCTAGCCATGTTTTGTTTTTAGATTCTGCTTATGTGACTTTGGGAGGAGAAAGTGGTGGATGGCACTGGTAAAGTTTTTTGAAGGTGTTGAAAACACTGTGTAAATGCTGAATATGTTTACACTTAGCATACATTCCTGTCATACATTTAATATAATTTTATGATGTCAGAATTAGAAGAGCCCAAGAGACCTCATAAAGTGTTCTTTTTTAGAACAGATCAAGGACCTGAAGCCTAGGGAGGTTAGCTAAAGTCCCACAGCTAGGTAGTAGCAGACATAGATCTAGGATTTAAGTGATGGATTACTAATTTGACTTGTATTTTACTAAAACACAGTTTTTATTTCAAGTTATTCTCTTGAGACTATTTTAAATTCCTTTTTAAAACCTTTTAATTGTGTCATCCTAAAACTGGAAACCACTCCCTTCCTAGTGGTAGCAAAGTCCTGTGTCTGGTTGATAATAGGAAAGCTAAATATGAGAGATTCCATACCACTTTAAAGTTTGCTTAGGCCTACTCAACAAATTTAGTTATAAAGACACTTTTCTTTAATTGGTAAATCTAGATGCAGACACTTTAACTGGTAAATCTGGATGCTTATTTTTGTACTTTTCAAGGGCTATCAGGAATAGGTTTTTGTAACTTTATTGCATTAAAAAATGATCTTTTCAGGCTGGGCGAGGTGGCTTATGCCTGTAATCCCAGCACTTTGAGAGGCCGAGGAGGGGGGAATTACCTGAGGTTGGTGGTTTGAGATCAGCCTGACCAACATGGAGAAATCCCGTCTCTACTGAAAATACAGAATTAGCCGGGTATGGTGGTACTTACCTGTAATCTCAGCTACTCAGGAGGCTGAGGCAGGAGAATCTCTTGAACTCGGGAGGCTGAGGTTGCGGTGGCCGAGATCACGCCATTGCACTCCAGCCTGGGCAACAAGAGCAAAACTCTGTATTAAAAAAAAAATTTTTCAGATTATTATAATTGCTGGTTTTTTGGGAAGGTAGAAAAGGTTTAAGTGTGTTCTTTCTGGTTACCTTAACTGCTGAGGATTTATCCTATAAATACTGAGACATTTGAGAGAGCAACAGAAGCAGTCTTAAGAGATACACATTCAGGAAGTGGAGATTGGAATGTTATTCAAGATGTACAGCAGCTTTAGTTGTCTTCTGTTCTTGAGAACTGGCTAACTTTCACTGTGCCTCTTGTGTTCACTCTTCCCTGTAAGTAGTTTTGATTGCTTCTAGACCCAAAAAGAACAAAGTTTAGAGTTCCTGCTCCTTAGAGATCCTGTTGATATTGTGGATATTGCAGATCCAGTCACAGAACTAGCAGGTAGATGGATCTTTTTGTTTTTGTTTTTGTGTTGAGAAAGAGTTTTACTCTGTTGCCCAAGCTAGAGTGCAGGGGCATTATCTCGGCTCACTGCAACCTCTGCTTCCCAGGTTGAAGTGATTCTCCTGCCTCAGCCTCGCGAGTAGCTGGGATTACAGGTGTGCACCACCATGCCTGGCTAATTTTTGTATTTTTACAAAATTTCGCCATGCTGGCCAGGCTGGTTTCTGACCTCAGGTGATCCACCTGCCTCCCAAAGTGCTGGGATTACCTGTGTGAGCCACCCCAGCGGCTTTCTTGTTTTTGAAGCTGTGTCTGTGTCAAGCAATTTGAGAGTTATTTCCTGTAAGCCATAGCTCCAGGGAGAGTTGACTAGTTGCTTTCAGCCTTCTGTATAAGTAAGGAAACCCTACCCCCAACCTTAGCTCTGGCGGATTGTCTTGTCTCTTTTTTTTTTTAGATGGAGTTTCACTCTTGTTGCCCAGACTGGAGTGCAGTGGCACCATCTCGGCTCACCGCAGCCTCCACCTACCGGGTTCAATTGATTCTTCTGCCTCAGCCACCCGAGTAGCTGGGATTACAGACGTGCTCTACCACACCCGGCTAATTTTGTATTTTTAGTAGAGATGGGGTTTCTCCATGTTGGTCAGGCTGGTCTCAAACTCCAGACTTCAGGTGATTCACCTGCCTCAGCCTCCCAAATGTTGGGATTACAGGCATGAGCCACCATGCCTGGCTTTTTTTTTTTCTTAAATGTATATTTTATTGCATTTTAGGTTTTGGGGTACATGTGAAGAATATGTAAGATTGTTGCATAGGTACACACATGGCAGTGTGGTTTGCTGCCTTCCTCCCCATCACCTGTATCTGGCGTTTCTCCCCATGTTATCCCTCCCCAGTTCCCCACTCCCTGCTGTCCCTCCCCTAGTTCCCCCCACAGACCCCAGTGTGTGATGCTTCCCTCCCTGTGTCCATGTGTTCTCATTGTTCAACACCCGCCTATGAGTGAGAACATGCGGTGTTTGCTTTTCTGTTCTCGTGTCAGTTTGCCGAAAATGATGGTTTCCAGGTTCATCCATGTCCCTACAAAGGATGTGAACTCATCTTTTTTTATGGCTGCATAGTATTCCATGGTGTATATGTGCCACATTTTCCCTGTACAGTCTATCACCGATGGGAATTTGGGTTGGTTCCAAGTCTTTGCTATTGTAAACAGTGCTGCAATGAACATTCATGTGCATGTGTCCTTATAGAACAATTTATAATCCTTTGGATATATACCCAGTAATAAGATTGCTGGGTCAAATGGAATTTCTATTTCTAGGTCCTTGAGGAATCGCCACACTCTCTTCCACAATGGTTGAACTAATTTACACTCCCACCAACAGTGTAAAAGTAAAAATATGGAACACTTCACAAATTTGCGTGTCATCCTTGCGCAGGGGCCATGCTAATCTTCTCTGTATCGTTCCAATTTTAGTATATGTGCTGCTGAAGTGAGCACTTTTTTTTTTTTTTTTTAAATGAAAGGGTCTCACTTTGTTGCCCCGACTCTGGACTTCGGTACAGTGGTACAGTCATGGCCTTTATTTTTTTTCGACAGAGTCTTGCTGTGTCGTCCAGGCTGGAATGCAGTGGGGCAATCTTGGCTCACTGCAACCTCCACCTCCAGGGCTCAAGCAGTTCTCTGCCTCAGCCTCCTGAGTACGTGGGATTATAGGCACCTGCCACCATGCCCAGCTAATTTTTGTATTTTAAGTAGAGACGAGGTTTCACCATGTTGGTCAGGCTGGTCTTGAGCTCCTGACCTCAAATGATCCCCCCACCTCAGCCTCCCAAAGTGCTAGTATCACAGGTGTGAGCCACTGCATCCAGCCATGCCTGGTTAGTTTTAAAATTTTTTGTAGAGATGGATCCTCTATGTGTTGCCCAAGCTGGTCTCAAATTCCCGGGCTCATGTGATCCTCCTGCCCCGACCTCCCAAAGTGCTGAGATTACAAGCGTGAGCCACTGTGCCAGGCCAGGTTCTGTCTTATATGGAGCATTTTTAGTGCCTGTTCCCCAAGGAAGCCAAACTCCCAGCTGCCACTGCCTGCTTCTGAACCAGGAGCCCAGTAGGACTCTGGCTTCAGAGGCCTTACCACTGTGCATTTATATTACTTATCAGTGCCTAAGAGGTATTTATATTATTTTTTGAGCCAGCTATGCATTGTTTATATATTTGATACATTTATATATATAGTTATTTGGGTACATTTACTGTACCATCTTGGCCTGAAGCCAAGATTTTAAATCTTGCCTTCTTTCAAAGCCACATTTTCTCATCTTTAAAATTAGAGTCTGGGCACAGTTGGCTCATGTAATTTAGAGATGCGCTCACTTTTGGAGGCTGAGGCGGGTGGATCACCTGAGTTCAGGAGTTTGAGACCAGCCAGGAGAACATGGTGAAACCCTGTCTCTACTAAAAATACAAAAATTAGCCAGGCGTAGTGGCGGATGCCTGTGATACCAGCTACTCTGGAGACTGAGGCAATGAGAGTTGCTTGAACCCAGGAGGTGGAGGTTGCAGTGAGCCAAGATTGCACCACTGCACTCCAGCCTGGGTGACAGAATGAGACTCTGTCTCAAAAAATAAATAAATAAAATTAGAATTATAATCGCTATCTCTTAGTGTTTCTTTGTGCTGATGAAATGAGATTATACACAGTTATACACATTTATATATAAATTCTTAGAACAGTGCCTCGAATATAGTAGATGCTATATATATAGTAGCAATTATATTTTCAAGTGAATCCTGTAATTTCTTGTCAGTATTTAGGCAATTAGTTATATAGTGACCCCCAAACACTTGTCAATCAATATTCAGAATATCTGTAAATGTGTCTGGGAATTATGGCACATTTTGAGGCATTTGGGTGAGACATTTACATTTAATTTTAGGCCAGGTGAAGTGGCTCACATCTGTAATCTCAACGCTTTGGAAGACTGAGGCAGGAGTGTAATATTGGGGTTCAGGGTACCCTCAGCTCCCCTGAGAGGACGTTTCTCCAGGTTCTTGGTCTCCTGCCCTCTCAAGAATCAGAGAGTGGACCACGGCGCAGTGCGCAGTAAATGCCAGACTCAAAAGTGTTTGTAGAAAGTGATTTATTTAGAGAGAGAGAGAAACAGAAGGAGAGAGAAAGAAACAGCTAACTCTCACACCGAGTGTGAGAATCCAGAAAGATGGAATCCAGGAGAGGAAAGCAGCTTCCACACTGGGCGGAAGGGAATAGAGAGAGATGGAGTTTAGAAGGGGAAGATAGACTTCCACGAGAGTGTGAAAGGGGATTCCAGAGGGAAAATCCAGAATGGAGAAAAACAGCTTCCACGAGAGTGTTCGTGGAAGGGGACCCAAACATGGAGTCCGAAGGGGTGTGGAAGAAAGGGACTTTTAACCTGGGAGGAACCCCCACCTTCTTTAAGACCCCTGGCCAATGAAAGGAGTTCCTTAGAACTTCCGCTGGAGTGATTGACTCTTAGTTTCTTCCCGTGCCCACGAAATTGAAACAAAAACAGTTAAATCTCCTGAATGGATACAGATGGGAGTGGGTCATGGCGCTGGGAAGTTCTTGCCCTTAAAACTATGCCCCATGTGGACCCGGAAAGAGAACATATTCCCTCAGGAGGATTGCTTGAGGCCAAGAGTTCAAAACCAGCCTAAGCAACATAGCGAGACCCCTATCTCTATTAAAAAAAAAAAAAAAGAAAGTTTAAAAAATTATATTAAACTTAATCTATACCCTGGTACCTTGAACTGAAGTGTTTTCATGATGAATTGCAGTTTTTTTGCAATGTAGCAGAGTGCTTTATTCTTTGTAGTTACAGTTGCTTTTTAGAAATATTCATGTAATTGATATTCCTTTAAGCTCTATTGCATATACTTTCTATTAGCTACGAATCAAGTCAGTTTAATATGTGTAGATGTCATAGAGACACCATAGAAGTTGGAATGGAGTGAATTTTAAGTCAGGAAAAAAGGGGTGTAACAACGTGCATGAGGGAGGAAATAAAGTGGTGCTTGGGGTGGAGATGTTGGCTTAGACAACCATAGTTCTGACTGAGGTAAAGATCCTTTAGGGCAAAGAACAAAGATGAGGGACAAAATATTATAGGATAAACTTCTAGCCTCTGTGTTTAGGTTATGACATATATTTGCATATTGCAACTCCTAAAGCCCTCCTAGTCAGATAAACTTGAACCATGAATTCAGAAGCATACATCATTATTTCTTCTTTAAAAATCAGAATGGTAAATCAGTTTTTCTTCCTGGATTTTGGGTTTGAATTAGTGGACAGATGAGTGTTGTAGACCATTGCCGTCTACTGTTTTTTTAGGAAAACCTGAGTCTATCATTCTGCCCTTTAGAGATGTGCTCATGAAGATTATGCTTGTTGATAAATGATCTTGCTTCCTTATTTCTTCAGCTGAAATAATAAGACATACCACTTCCTTTTTCCTCTTACATCAAGCCCTGAGTATGCCTTTGTTTTTATTTTTGTCTTATATTGTGAACTACTGGGTGCATATAGGTGTTTGGAACCATGAGAGTGTTTTATCAAGAAAGAAGCATGGCACTGAGAGGATTGATAGTGACTACATTAGAAGCACTTTGGTTAAGGCAAGATTTTATAATGTTCCTAGTGGTTATACATTTCTTCCCAAATGGAAAGGTTTTTAAAAAGACTGTGTTAATTCTTTGTTGGAAATAATGATGGGATTTGAAAATCTTCAATTAAGTAGAAGATATATTAGGATTCTGACCCAGAACCTTTGAGGTGTTAGGAAAAAATTAAACACTACTTGTCATAGTTACTCCTAACATTTTACATCCTTCTTTTTAAATGTTTCTTCTATTTTATTTTTCAATCTGGGAGAAGACTGCCAATATTTAAAAATCTGTCATATTTAGAAATAAATGAGATTATATATACAGTAATTGTGGTTTTTGAAATTACTTTTAATGGCAAAAACCATGATTACTTTTGCACCAACCTACAGTACAAGTATTAATACAACCATCTGTCATATATCAAAATAGATCAGGAGTCTTTTTTCTTGAGACAGGGTCTTACTCTGTCACCCAGGCTGGAGGGCAATGTTGCAATCTCGGCTCACTGCAACCTCTGCTTCCCAGGTTCAAGTGATTCTCCTGCCTTAGCCTTACAAGCAGCTGGGATTACAGGTGTGTACCACCATGCCCAGCTAATTTTTTTTGTTTGTTTGTTTTTTGTGAGACAGAATCTCACTTTGATTCCCAGGCTGGAGTGCAGTGGTGGAATCTTGGCTCACTGCAATCTCCGCCTCCTGGGTTCAAGCCATTCTTTTGCATCAGCCTCCCCAGAGCTGGAATTACAGGCACTGGCCACCATGCCTAGCTGATTTTTGCCAACGTGGGGTTTCACCATGTTGGCCAGGCTGCTCTTGAACTCCTGACCTTAGGTGATCTGCCTGCCTCGGCCTCCCAAACTGCTGCAATAACAGGCCTGAGCCATCGGGCCTGGCCTGGTTTTTTTTTTTTTTTTTTTTTTTTTTTTTAGTAGAGATGAGGTTTCATCATGTTGGCCAGGTCTTGAACTCCTGATCTCAGGTGATTCACTCACCTTGGCTTCCCAAAGTGCTGGGATTACAGGCATGAGCCACTGCACCCGACTGATCAAGAGTCTTTGTATTGACCTTGTGCCGTGAATACTCCTTTTTGTCTGTATTGCCATACTGGATATTTGTAAAGCAGTTTAGTTTGGTGGAAGGAACACAGGATTTGAAATCAGAGCACTTTAAATCTTGTTTCTGTCACTTACTAGCTTTGTGACTGACCTTTTTGAGATTGTTCACCTTATAAGTAATATGAAAAGAATAATGACATCTGTCTTACGATGTCTGTCTGCTATATGGATTAAAATTAAACAAAAATGCTTCATGTAAACTATAACATCCTTTGGGAGTGTAACAATTTTTTTTTTTTTTTTTTTTGAGACAGGATCTGTTCCTCCTGATATGGTTTGGTTGTTTGTCTCTTCTACATCTCATGTTGAAATGTGATTCCCAATGTTGGAGGTGGGGGCAGGGGGTTGATTGGATAATGGGAGCAGATTCCTCATGAATGATTTACCATTATCCCCTTAGTGATAAATGAGTCTTGCTCAGTGAGTTTACATGAGATGTGGTTGTTCAAAAAAGTGTGGCACCTCCCCACCCCCTTTCTTCTGCTCTTGCCGTGTGATGTGCCTGCTTCCCCTTAGTCTTCCACTATGATTGTAAGCTTCCTGAGGCCCTCACTAGAAGACAAGCAAATGTTGTGTATCCTGCAGAACCTCCAGTTAAACCTCTTTATAAATTACCTGGTTTCAGTTTCCTTTGTAGTAGCACAAACAAATAGACCTTTCTTGCCAGAGTTAGAAATTGGTTAGACTTTTTATCCTATTCAACTTAATGGTGTCATGAAAACAAGGACAATTTGGAGGCCATATTGAGATCTATCCTTGCTTGAAGGCTCTGGTTCTCCACAAGGGTAGTACTGCTACTATGATGTGTTTGGATCTTTGAGGATGCACTTTTGGTTGCCACAATGATTAGAGGAGGATGAGTCTAGTTTTGACATTCAATGAGCAGGAGCCAGGAATACCAGACATCCTACAAAGTATGAGACAGTTCTGCATGACTTTTGAACATTTCCCTAAACCTTCTTGTAGGTGAAAAACCTGTTTATACTTATCTTTTTTTTTTTTTTTTGACAAAGTCTCACTCTGTCATTGAGGCTGGAGTGCAATGGTGTGATCTTGGCTCACTGCAACCTCTACCTCCCAGGTTCAAGCGATTTTCCTGCCTCAGCCTCCCAAGTATCTGGGACTACAGGTGCCCACCAGCACGCCTGGCTAATTTTGTATTTTTAGGAAAGACAGGGTTTCACCATGTTAGCCAGGGTGGTCTTGAACTCCTGACCTCCAATGATCCCCCGGACCTCGGCCTCCCAAAGTGCTGGGGTTATAGGCATGAGCCACCACACACAGCCTGTACTTATATTATTCTAATTCTGTTTTACATTTAAACACAAACTTTTTTTTCTTTTTAAATATAGTTTTAATAGACACTGAATTTTCCAGGAATGTAACTACTGAGTATTAACCTGGGGCAAATTGTACTTTGTTTTGTTCAGAACTTTACCAAGAGTTGTTCACTGTTTTGGGACAATCCCATTATCAGTGACATTGCCCCTTATGGTATTTGATTTTCCTATTCAACTTATTAGTCTCAGTCTACATTTGTAACTGTCACATTCATGGTGATTCTGTGTATAGGTGCAAGTGTCTATTTCCGTGATATGAATTTTAGGATGGTTATATCTAGCATTTGCATATTAAAATATTTTATTAAAAATTACTTTCCTGGCCAGGCATAGTGGCTCACACCTGTAATCTCAGCGTTTTGGGAGATCGAGGTGGGCAGATCACCTGAGGTCAGGAGTTCAAGACCAACCTGAGCAACATGGTGAAACTCCGTCTGTACTAAAAATACAAAAATTAGCTGGGTGCAGTGGTGCGTGCCTGTAATCCTAGCTACTTGGGAGACTGAGGCAGGAGAATCACTTGAGCCTGGGTGGTGGAAGTTGGAGTAAGCCGAGATTGCGCCATTACACTCCAGCCTGGGTGACAGAGTGAGACTCGGTCTCAAAAAAAAATTACTTTTTTATTGTTATATTACTTTAGGCAGTATATTAATTTCCAAAAACTGAGAAAAGGTAGATTATCTATTTGCATTTTATTTCAGGTTTATGCACTGTTGTGCATTTTCTCAGATACTTATATTAATATTATGACTATGCCACAATTTGTCTTTTTTCCTGAAGATGGATTTTTTTCCTCCCATTTTGGTACTATTACAAATAGATTCTTGCTTATGTCTTCAGATATACATGTATTAATACCAAAGTTTCTCTGCAATAATGAATTTTATTTTTTCTTGAGACAAGGTCTGGCTCTGTCACCCAGTCTAGAGTGCAGCCATATTTGTGGTGATTTCTGTGTATAAGTGCAAGTGTCTATTTCCATAATAATATGGTACGATCTTGGCTCGCTGCAACCTCTGCCTCCCAGGTTCAAGGGGTTCTTGTGCCTCAGCCTCCCAAGTAGCCAGGATTACAGACATGTGCCATGAACTTGGCTAATTTTTGTATATTTTGTAAAGACAAGGTTTTACCATGTCAGCCAAGCTAGTGTCAAACTTCTAGACTCAAGCAATCTGCCTGCCTTGGTCTCCCAAAGTGTGGGATTACAGGTGTAATGGTCTCCCAAAGTGTGGGATTACAGGTGTAAGCCATTGTGTCTGGCCTAACAATGAAGCGGTTTTCACTCTTGTTATCCAGGCTGGAGTATGATGGTGCGATCTCGGCTCACTGCAACCTCCACCTCCCAGGTTCAAGTGATTATCCTGCCTTAGCATCCTGAGTAGCTGGGATTACAGGCATGTGCCACCATGCCTGGCTAATTTTGTGTTTTCAGTATAGATGGGGTTTCTCCACATTGGTCAGGCTGATCTCGAACTCCCAACCCCAGGTGATCCTTCCCCTTCAGCCTCCCAAAGTACTAGGATTACAGTTTTGAGCCATTGTGCCGGCCAAAGTTACTATTTTAACTTTTAAGTGTACAGTTCAGTGGCATTCAGTATGTTTATATTGTGTAACCGTCACCACCGTACATCCCAGAACCTTTCTATTTTACAAACTGAAACTCCGTGCCCATTAAACAATTCTCTATACCCCACTCTTCTCCAACCCATGAAACCACCATTCTCCTTTTTGTCTGTGTGATTTTGACTACTCTGGTTATCTCATATACATGGAATCATACAATATTTATTTTTTGTGTCTGGCGTATTTCACTTAGCATAATGTTAAAGGTTCATCTTTGTTGCAGCAAGTGTCAGAATTTCATTTTCTTTTTTCTTTTTTTTTTGAAGACTCAGTGGTGCCAAAGAATTTCATTATTTCTGAAGGCTGACTATTCCATTGTATGTACAGACTACATTTTGTTTAGACATTCATCCATCAGTAGACACTTAGGTTGTTTCCATCTTTTGGCTACTGTGAATAATATTGCCTTGAACATTGGTGTACAAATAACTGTTTGAGTCTCTGCTTTCAGTTCTTTTGGGTATATAGAAATCGAATTGCTGGAATATATGGTGATTCTATGTTTAATTTGAATAACCACCATATGCTTTACTTTTTTTTTTTTTTTTTGAGACAGGGTCTCACTTTGTTGCCCAGGCTGGAGTGCAGTGGTGCAATCTTGACTCACTGTGAAACAGGAGAGTTTCCTGACCCCCTTGTGGGACTTGTGACAGGGGTGTGGCTCAGCTGCCCCTTGCTCAAACCCCTTACAGGAGGGGAAGCATGCATATGGACAGGTTCAGGAGCCAGGGAGAGTGCTTTTGGGCTCCAGCCCCATGGTAGCATCTAGGGGTGTGTTACAATTAATGCTCTTTTGGCAGTTGCCATCGATAGACGACTGAGCATTCCACCAGCTCAGTGGAAAGTCAGGGTGACAGCCTTTTACACTGCTCTCTTGTTACCTGAGTCTTTGTCTGTCATCCAGGAAGAATAAGGTCACACACGGACTTGAAGGGTGGTAAATGCAGGGGTTTTATTGAGTGGTGGAGGTAGTGCTCAGCAGGATGGATGGGGAGCTGAAAAGGGGATGGAGTGGGTAGATGATCTTCATCTGGAATTTGGCCATCCCGAGATCAATCTCCTCTCCAACTGTCCCCAGCCAAACTCCTTTCAGTGTTCACATGCTCCTTCTCTTCTCCTCTGCCATGACATTCTGCTGCTCTTCTGTTCTTCTGCTGGGTTTGGGGTTTCTATGGGAACAGGATAAGGGGGTATGGTGGGCCCAAAGGCAACATTTTGGTACAAAAACAGAAATGCTTGCTCCCATTTAGGACCTCGGCTTTCTGGCTTGAGGGTGGGGCCTTTCCTGGGGAACTGCCCTCTTCAACCCTACATTTCTCTACCTCCTGTCCATATCAGCTCTAACTCTGCCTCCCAGGTTCGATTCTGGTGCCTCAGCCCCCCAGGTAGCTGGAATTTACAGGCATGCACCACCACATCTGGCTAATTTTTGTATTTTTAGTAGACAACGGGGTTTTGCCACATTGGCCAGGCTGGTCTCTTACTCCTGGCCTCATGTGATCCTCCCGCCTTGGCTTCCCAAAGTGCTGGGATTACAGGCTGAGCCACTACACCCAGTCTATACATACATATTTGCACACTTATTTATTTTGGATAAATTTTCTAGAAGTGGAACTATTGGGTCAAAAGATGGGCATAATTTTGAAATATGATTATTTTCTTAGAAGCTTTTATACTGATATTCCATTGTTGGATAAAGCCCTGATAGTAGTGAATAGGAGTGCCACCTACAACCTTTAAACTTATTCTAACTGGCATAGTGATTCTAGTTTAAAAAAATAATATGTACTGTGGTTTTTCCAATGAATGCAGTTTTTTTTCTTAGGCATATTTTGTATGGAGAATGTGTCAAATTTCATTGTTTTGCAGGTCTGAATAAAGCTTGTATGTTGTGCTTAAGTTGCTCTTCTCTGATCTGTTCCCCTAGTGGCAGATACCTGGAATGTAAACATTAGGTGTTCATTTATCTTCATAGAATTAACAAAAGACTTTTAATCTAGGAAGTGGCATAAAATGTCACAGTGGATATTGAATGTTTATCCATAGGGGAAAATTTGGCAACCCAAATCTTTGAACCAGCAACCTTTAGTTGAATTCTATCAATTCACAGTGCCAGCGTTTCCAATCATGTTTTTAGAAATCTAGATTTTTTTTCTTTCTTTTGTGGTACTATTTTAGAAATAATCTGTTTTCATATTTCCTCTTTATTATAAAACCTGGCCTGCTCTAATCCTAAAGTATTGAGTAATTACTACTAACATCCATAGTTTATCATGGCTTCTTGACTAGTATCTTTGGAATATTGGTTTCCTTGAAAACAGTTACAAGAGGCTGGGTGTGGTGGCTGATGCCTGTAATCCCAGCACTTTGGGAGGCTAAGGTGGGCACATCACTTGAGGCTGGGAGTTTGAAACCAGCCTGGGCAACATGGCAAGACTCTGCTTATACAAAAAATAACAATTGGCCAGACATGGTGGCACATGTAGTGTAGTCCCAGCTACTCGAAAGGCTGAGAGGCAGGAGGATCGCTGGAGCTTGAGAGGTTCAGGCTGCTGTGTTCATCATGGTTCTCCAGGTAACAGAGCAAGACCCCCCCATCTCTTAAAAAAATCAATTTCATGAGAATTATTCAGGATTAAATGGGATAATCCATAGGAGGTGCTTAGAAGAGCTTTTGGCAAATAATCAGTCCCCGCTAAGTATTAGCTGCCAAGCTGGGCATGGTGGTATACGCCTGTAATCCCAGCAGTTTGAGAGGCCAAGGTGGGAGGATTGCTTGAGCCCAGGAGTTTGAGACCAGCCTGCTAGAGACTGCCTTTACAAAAATTTTTTTAAAAAATTAGCTGGGCATGGTGGCATGCACCTGTAGTCATAGCTACTTGGGAGGCTGAAGTGGGAGGACCACTTGAGCCCAGGAGTTTGAGGCTGCAGTGAGGCATGATTATACCACTGCACTCTAGCTGCTTGTCTTCTTATTCAGGAACAGCACTATTGCATTTTCTGGTGAATTTATTTTGACTCCTAGCCCAAAAGTTTAATCTGGTTCCCTCAATCTTCATCATATGATCAGACTTACGCACAGAGAATTATTTGTGACTTAACTGAGATCAGTATAGCTCTTAAGAACGTAAGGCTGGGCTGGGCGCAGTGGTTCACGCCTGTAATCCTAGCACTTTGGGAGGCTGAGGCAGATGGATCACGGGGCCAAGAACATCCTGGCCAATATGATGAAACCCATCTCTACTAAAAACAAAAATTAGCTGGGCATTGTGGCGCGTGCCTGTAGTGGCAGCTACTTGGGAGGGTGAGGCAGGAGAATCGCTTGAACCTGGGCTGAGATCAAACCACTGCATTCCAGCCTGGGCGACAGAGCAAGACTCCATCTCAAAAAAAAAAAAAAAAAAAGATTGTAAGGCTGGAACTTGAACCCATATTGTCCAATTTTAAAAATTGATATTGTTTTTGTCCTGTTTCAAGAATTGCACAGACCAACTCTATTTTTAGTGAAACCTGTACATTCACTTCCATGTATTGTAACCAACTCCATCAGTCCTTACTCAACTATAGAAGTGAAACTTTAAGTGATTGAAAGAAGGTTTGTATATTTAAGATTTTCTTTCCTTGAAAATTTCAGATTTGAGGCTTAAGCAATTTCTTCTGGGGAAGAGTGCCAGTGCAGCTGCTGTCGCAACTCAAGATCTTGATTCATATCCATAGGTTGGAATATTGGTGGGCCAGCAATCCTCAGACACCTCACTTAGGACAGGTAAGTGAAAGAGTTACTTAAGGATAAGCAAAGTAGATTGAGGGCTAACAGTCTTTCTTCCTGTTTGTAGTTAGATGCAAACATTTTATTGTCTTTACAAATATAACCTTTGTCCTGGTAAAATCACTTGGAATCTTAGGTGAATAGGGTGAAACATTTTCTTTCTTTCTTTTTTTTTTTTTTTTTTTTGAGACGGAGTTTCGCTCTTGTTACCCAGGCTGGAGTGCAATGGTGCGATCTCGGCTCACCGCAACCTCCGCCTCCTGGATTCAGGCAATTCTCCTGCCTCAGCCTCCTGAGTAGCTGGGATTACAGGCACACGCCACCATGCCCAGCTAATTTTTTGTATTTTTAGTAGAGACGGGGTTTCACCATGTTGACCAGGATGGTCTCAATCTCTTGACTTCATGAGCCACCCGCCTCGGCCTCCCAAAGTGCTGGGATTACAGGCGTGAGCCACCGCGCCTGGCCGAAACATTTTCTTAACTGTATAATGTGTGTCAAAATGTTTTATGATGGTAAAACTTAGAATAATTAAAATTGTTTTTCTTTTTGTCTATTTTCTAGATTGTATTTATGAGCTGGTATTGCAGTTATCTATTGCTGTGTAACAAAGTACCTAAAACTTAGTGGCTTAAAACAACAGTCATTTATTCTGTTCATATATTTGCAATTTAGGCAAGGCTTGCTTGGTAGGGATGCTTGTCTCTGTTAACATATAGCATGAGGTGAAGTGGCTGGAAGGGTTAGAGTGACTCAGTGGCTGGAACTGGGATCATTTGAAGGTAGGCTTGCTCACTCACGTATCTGGTGGTTAATGCTGGCTGTTGGCTGGAACCTCAGCCTGGGCTGTTGGTCAGAAGACCTTCATGGGACCTCTCCTTGTGGCTATTTGGCTTCCTTACAGCCTGGGTTCCAAGAGAGAGAGCATCCCGAGAGAGGAAGACAAAGGTGCATGGCATATTTGACTTGGTTTTGGAAGTCACATAATGTTACTTTGCTCTGTTCTACTGGTTGATGTAGTTGTAAAGGTCCTCCCAGGTTTCAAGGAGGACATGGACATAGATCCCACCACTTGAAAGGAATAGTGTCAACATCACATTATAAGAAGAGTGTATGGGTGGAATCTAATGTTGTAGCCATCTTTGGAAAATATCGGCCACAATTTGTATTACTTTTAAGATAAAGAATATAAATAACATGTAATATATGAAAAAGGAATATTTGCACCATAATTATGGTGTATAAGTTCAGTAAGAATTTGATGTGTTCTTGTCTAGTAGCATATGTATTGGAATTAAGATGCCTAAACAGAAAAAAAGTAAAATAGATTTAGAATTTTCTTTCTTTCTTTTTTTTTTTTTTTTTTGAGAAGGAGTAATTTCTATTTGGTTTTTCTTTATCTCTGCTATTTCTTGGCTGATAATTTTTGTTTTCATGTTTAGAGTGTTGAGTTTTTTATAATAGTTGGAATTCTGGTGCTTTTTCTTGATTCACTTGTGATATTTACTTTAGCGTCTTCAAATAGCTGTTTATGCAGTCCCAGTGTTACAGTTTAGTTAACTGGAAGATAATGGGAGATGTATTTACTCCATCTTACCAAGCAAGAAATCTTCCTAACATTTTAAACTTTTTGTATTGAAATCATTTTAGATTCACAGAAAGGTATAAAAAGAGGAAAATGAAGTCCTTTGTGCCCTTTACCCAGTTATATCTGCCCTTTACCAAGTTGTATAGCTGTAGTACAATACCAAAACCAGGAAATTAACATTAATACCAACTTTTTTTTATGAAATACTTCAAATGTACAAGACATATGTTATAAGGCATATGTAAGACATATGTTGTTAGAAGATGTATGTAAGACATAGATTGTTGTAAGACATATGTTGAACATCTGTATATCCCCCACTGATATTTCAATATTTTTTCATATTTTCCCATACTTTATATGTGTATTCTAATATGTATGTTTTCTCTTTTATATAAACGACTTGAAAGTAAGTTACAGATGTCATGATAATTTACCTCTAAGTACTCCAGCATGCATCTTCTAAGAAAAAGGATATTTTAATAAACATTTATTATTAAATGCAAACTGTTTTTCCCTATAACTCCAAGACTCTGATCATACCTAAGAAAATTAACTATGAATTTTTTTGGACAAGAGTGTTAATGTTCCAGGGCTTTTGTTTTGAAGCATGTTATCTCCTATTCCTATTTTTTTGTTGTTGTTTGTTTGTTTTTTGAGACAGAGCCTTGCTCTGTTGTCCAGGCTGGAGTTCAGTGCCGTGATCTTGGCTCACTGCAACCTCCATTTCCCAGGCTCAAGCGATTCTTGTGCCTCAGCTTTCCAAATAGCTGGTATTACAGATATGCACCACCATACCTGGCTGATCTTTTAAAAAATTTTTTTTTTGAAACAGAGTCTTGCTCTGTCGCCCAGGCTGGAGTGCAGTGGTGCAGTCTCAGCTCACTGCAACCTCCACCTCCCAGGTTCAAGCGATTCTTCTGCCTCAGCCTCCCAAGTAGCTGGGACTACAGGCGTGTGCCACCACGCCGGGCTAATTTTTGTATTTTTAGTAGAGACAGGGTTTCACCATATTGGCCAAGCTGGTCTTAAACTCCTGACCTTGTGATCCACCCACCTTGGCTTCTCAAAGTGCTGGCTGGGATCACAGGCATGAGCCACTGCACCTGGCCTCTTTTTTTTTTTTTTTTTTGTATTTTTAATAGAGACAGGGTTTCGCCATGTTGGCCAGGCTGGTCTTGAACTCCTGGCCTCAAGTGATCTGCCTGCCTTGGCCTCCCAAAGTGCTGGGATTACAGGCGTGAGCCACCATGCCCTGAAGACTTATATTATTGTTCAAGGATGTATCCCTCCTGATAGTATACTCTTGGTGATTATTTTGAGAGTCTGGGCTCTCACCATGTATGCAATTCAGAGCCCAGGGAACTCCCTGATTCTCTCTTCTTGTCTCTCATTCTTTCCTCAGCTCAGTCTTCTCACAACTCCTTGAGCAAATACTCAGAACAATCCTCATTAGTAGATTGTAACTTTGTCAGACTAATTTAGGACTAGTTTGTAACTTTCTTTTTAATTATTAACCAAGAAAAAATTTACAGTTAAAATTGTGATAGAGTTTCTGATATGGTGATATATAATGGTTGAATCAAGCTGTAAGCAATTGAAAACCTGACTATAAGACTTACATAAGTCTGAAGTCAGCAGTTGCTCATGTTGCTTTAATGGCTCAACATTGTTGGGGCCTATGAATTTGTGATTTGCTTGGCCTTTCATGGTCTTGAGACAGCTATTGCACCTCCAGCCTTCCACCTACATTCAAGGAAGAAGGAAAAAGACCAAGGAAAAAGCTTTCTTATTAGTGATTCCAGCAAGTCACTTCCAGTGTCCCAAGGGTCAAAACTGGGCCGTATGGTTGGTCACCTCTAGCTGTTTTCATCTTTTGTCTTCTGTAATGAAAGGCAAGGAGAGAGTAGGGATTTGGGAACGGCTTTTTGAGTAGCCAGTTAACATCTGTCACAGTTACATGATTACATTCATTTTATATCAAAATTGTGTTCATTTGACTTCAATGTGATGTTCTGCACATAGGTGCTTTATTATTACGTAATATTTAACCGGGTATTGTGGAGAACAAAAGGACTAAAAATAGTAAAGATAATTTTAAATTTAGTTGTGAAGGTGAGCTTTTGATAATGCAAAGTGAAACGTGGCTTGAACCTTGGAACCTTGGGCAAGTTATTAAATTTATAAGCCTCTATTTCCTCATCTGTAAAATGGAATTAATATTTGACATTTAGGGTAATTGTGAAGTATGAAGGAGATAATTTATGTAACATACCTAATACTATGTCTGTTACATTGGAAGTGCTACAATGGAAGATATTATTTTAATTGTTTGGTTTATGAACATGGGGTAGAGTGAGAGAGCATAGACTTTAAGGTAGACAGATGATATTTGATTCCTAGTTACACTACATAGTTGTGTGTTTTTAGGCAAATCAATCTCTCTAAGATAGTAATGTAGTGTGTAATCTCTGAGTCTCTGAGGATTGTTAGAAAGATTAGGTGTTATATGTATAGTCAATACTTTATGGGCTCTCAGTAAAAGGTATCTGCTCCTGCTATTTTTAGTTATTTTTATGTTTTAGGATCCATATAATGGAATCAGTCATTTAATTTACTCTAGAAATTCATTTGTGATGAAAGATATATTGTTGATTAGTAGTATTTTTCTTCATCTTTTGAAGAAAAAATAGCTGCAGAAACTGGATTTGAATTATTTTTCACCATGATTAAAAATTTTTTAGCCAGATGCAGTGGCTCACACCTGTAATGTAATCCTAGCACTTTGGGAGTCTGAGGCAGAGAGATCACTTGAGCCGAGGATTTTGATTCCACCCTGGGCAAACATAGTGAGACTTTGTCATTACAAAAAATTCTAAAAATTAGCTGCACGTGGTCCAAGATACTCATGAGGCTGAGGCAGGAGGATTACTTGAGCCCAGGAGTTTGAGGCTGCAGTGAGCTCTGATTGCACCCCACTGCTCTCCATCCTGAGTGACAAAGTGAGACCCTGTCTCAAAAACAGATTTAGTCTTACATATTTTGTTAGTGGTTTCCATTGTACATATGGATGTGCTCTGATGCTTTTGACATGAAACTTCCAGATCTGTACATCTTTGTTTTGTTTGTTTAAACTAATTAGTCATTATTCGTTCATGAGTACCATCCCCTGTTTTGTTTGTTCATTTTTGTAAGACTTAATTTTTTTAGAACAGTTTCAAGTTTATGGCAAAATTGAGCAAAAACAGAGAATTTTCATATATCTATTGCCCCCACAAACCCACAGCCTTTCTTACTGTCAACATTCGTTACCAGAATAGTACACAGGAGATATGAGAAAAATCAAACCAATACAAACTCAATATAACTCAATGCTCACCAATATGTGTTCGGATTTCTGTCTACTAGCAACCAGACAATTCTTTGGCAGACACCAGCTGGATATCCTACATTTTAACTCAATTCTGACGTGATTTACCTGGAGATAACATCAGGTACCACAGGTTGAGAGCTCAGTCCCACAAGGCTGTCCCCTACTTCAATTGCAAACTCCAGGTTGTATCCTGTACTTCTGGCTGATTAGCCATAAATTGGGGTTACCATAACTCTCTCTTTTGGTTCAATTAATTTGCTAGACTGGCTCACAGAACTCAGGGAAACACTTCATTTACATTTATTGGGTTACTATAAACAATTCTCCTGCCTCAGCCTCCCGAGCAGCTGGGATTACAGGTGCCACCACATCTGGCTAATTTTTGTGTTTTTTGTAGAGACATGGTTTCTCCATGTTGACTAGGCTGGTCTCAAACTCCTGGTCTCAAGTGATCCACTGGCCTCGGCCTACCAAAGTGTTGGGATTACAGGTGTGAGCCACCATACCTGGCCTGTTTGTTTTTTAGAGACAGGCTCTTGTGTTGTCCATGCTGGAGTGCAGCGGTGTAGTCATAGTTCACTGTAAGCTCAAACTCTTAGCCTCAAGCAGTCTTCCTGGTTCAGCCTCCGGAGTTGTTGGAATTACAGATGTGAGCCACTGCATATGGCTAAGGCTTTTTTTTTCTGTCATATTTTCAATCTACAGTTGGTTGAACCCATGGATATGGAGGGCCAACTGTATTTAATATGCTTAATATAAGTATGTACTTACTTTTGAAATATGTTCATGTTGTTTTGTGTATATGTGTTTTTAATCTGTATAATGGTATTATGCTCTGAATCTCATTTATTTTTGATCAAAAAAGGAATTATGCAAGCACATACTGTTTTGTAAATCTAGTTTACAACAACTGACACAGATAGTGCTACTGTGAACATCCTTATGCATATATCCTATTGATGTGTGCAAAAGTTACTTTAGTATATACCGAGAAAAGGAATTGCTGACTTGTGGCCCCTACATATACTTAATTTCACTAAATACTGCCAAGTTGTTTTCTAGAATGGCTACATAGGTTATGCTCCCACCAGTAGTGAATTAGGATTCCCATTTCCTTAAATACTCACCAATATTTGGTCTTATCCATCTATTCAGCCTCATCAATTGGATTGGAATACAGAAGTATATTATTTTATATTTCTGTGATTGAGAGTGAGGTTGGGCATCTTTTCATTTACTTGTTACCATTTGGGTTCCCCTGCTTGGTGACTTAAAAAAAAAAAACCCAAATAATATACATTTGTTGTAGATATTTTTGAAAATACAAATAGGCAAATATAAAAAGGTCATCTGTAATACCCTAATCTAGAGATAATTACTATTAACATTGGCTATATCTTTCTGGTTTTTAAACACACACACAAACACACACACCCATAAACAAATATGTATTGTTTATTAATGGGATGATACACACAGTTTTCTTACATTTTTTCCTTTCACAATAATTTATGACCATTTCCCCATGTTGTTAGACATTTTAAAATATCACCATTTAATAGGTATATATTCCATTTTATAACTTTATTTACTCTTCTAGTGTGGGATATTTACGCTATTTTTGATTTTTTTCTCATTAACAATTTGGTGAACTGTTAATCAAACCTACATTTTTATGTGGCAAAGCTAGAGGGATTATGTTCCTGCTCCTTTTGTGAAACTGGGTTTTATAGCACACGCATTGCAGGCTGTCTTAGGCTATTTTCCGCTTGAATTCTAGGACAGCTGGTAATGCTTCGTGTAGACACATCTAGCCCTTGATGCTCCGGGGGTAGAGTTCAGAGTCTTCTCAGTTGGGCCTTTATCATTCTTTCTTTTTCTACTTTGTCAAGGTCAGGTTAACACAGACAGAGAGTGCAGTAGTAGACTTGGTCTTTTTTATTTATTTTTTATTTATTTTTTATTTTTTTTTATTTTTTGAGACGGAGTTTCGCTCTTGTTACCCGGGCTGGAGTGCAATGGTGCGATCTCGGCTCACCGCAACCTCCGCCTCCTGGGTTCAGGCAATTCTCCTGCCTCAGCCTCCTGAGTAGCTGGGATTACAGGCACACACCACCATGCCCAGCTAATTTTTTTGTATTTTTAGTAGAGACGGGGTTTCACCATGTTGACCAGGATGGTCTCGATCTCTTGACCTTGTGATCCACCCGCCTCGGCCTCCCAAAGTGCTGGGATTACAGGTGTGAGCCAACGCGCCCGGCCCTACTTGGTCTTAATGTTTAAATATCAGTGTCCTCTCTAGAGGGGGTGTAAAACTTCAACTATATTATATATATATGAATGTACTATATATATATGTGTGTATGTGTGTGTGTGTGTGTGTATGTGAATGTGTGTGAATATTTAATGACCATAAAGATATAGCCAATGCAAATAACTTCATTTTTAATTGTTAATAGATTATAAAAATAAGAATGCTCATAAAACAAGGAAATACAGGAAGCCATTAAGAAAATTCCCATAATTCTTTTACCCAAAGATAACTGCTTAATTGCCATTTTGCCTTAAATCTTTTTAGATTTTTTTCTATGTGGTGTGCTTGAGCCAGCTAGCACTACCTGATCAGAGCCAATAATTAAGAAATTATGCAAGCCTAAATTGTTTGTAGCTTAATGTTAGTGATGGTGGGATTAGCTACATCAGTGAATTTTACAAATTGTACAAAGCGGGGCTTCTTTCGCCCTGCCGAATTCCTCCCCAAGCCAGCTTATCAGTACATCACTGCATATATCTATTACATCGATATATATATAGATCTTCTTTTGTAATAGCTTCATAGCAGTCCATTGTTTAGATCAGCGATGCTCAGTGTGGTCCTTGGACCAGAGATACCAGCATTACTTGGGAATTTGTTAGAAGCGCAAATTCTTGGCTCCACTTAGACCTACTGAATCAGAAACCTGGTTTGGGGGCCCAGGAATCTGTTTTGTTTTGTTTTGTTTTGTTTTTGAGATGGCATCTCACTTACTCTGTTGCCCATCCTGGAGTACGGTGGTGCCATCTTGGCTCACTGAAACCTCTGTCTCCTGGGTTCAAGCGTTTTTCCTGCCTTAGGCTTCTGAGTAGCTGGGATTACAGGTGTGTGCCACCATGCCTGGCTAAGTTTTTGTATTTTTGGTAGAGGCAGGGTTTCACCATGTTGGCCAGGCTGGTCTCGAACTCCTGACCTCAAGTGATGTATCCACCTCAGCCTTCCAAAGTGCTGGGATTACAGGCATGAGCCACTGCTCCTGGCTGCAGTCTATGGTTTTACAAACCCTTCAGGTGATTCTGATGCATGCTAAAGTTTGAGAACCACTGGCATAGATGTACCTTAAATTATCTGGTTGGTCTGCTGATTCTGTATGAAATATTCCTCAATATATGTTCATTTTAAGCTCTTTAGTTGCATATCGCAAAACTATATTCTAAAAAGGCTGGTGGCTCACCACTGTCATCCCAGTACTTTGGGAGGCTGAGGCTGGAGTATCACTTGAGCCCTGGAGTTTGAGACCAGTCTGGGCAACATAGCAAGGTCTCGTTTCTCCAAAACTAAAAACTAGACAGGCCTTGTCGTGTGCGCCTGTAGTCCCAGCTGCTCTGGGACTGCAGAATCTGACATAAGCAGTGATCCCCCTTCCCAGAAAAATGCACATGTCTATTAAACTTTGCCTGCAACTTTGGGACTTCACAGGCCCCGCCCCCCCACAAAAAAAAAAAACATCCCCCAGTCTCATCTATGGACCAGGTTAAGGATTCTCTTCCCCTTGGCAGACTTACTCAGTTTCCTTGCTTTGGTTGTCATCTCAGTGTAGATGGTTCCTAATCTGTTTTCTTTCTTTTGTACTGCTACCTGCCAGACATTATCATGGTATCTTAATATAATAGAGATTTAATCAGTGAATGGAAGAGTTAATTGCAACATTTAATTATTGTTGTTATAGGCCAAATAAATATATGATACTATGTGGCTAGATTTAGAAATCTGTGTTGACTATAAACTACAACTAATAAAGTTAAATCAGGTTAGATATTGACTAAGGCACAACTGTCTAATTTCCTGAGGTATTGATTAAAGCACACTTGTGAGCTTGTGAAACAGTTTTGGTCACAGTTCCAAGTGTGGTAGCCTCTTTCAGATTGCAGGCTACCAGCCACAATGTCATCTCATCTGAATATCTCCTATTTCTCTTTCAAATGTTATCATGGAGAGCTGGGTGTTATTAGAGCCTTTTGCATTCAACTTTTTCACACATTCACAGTTTTAGTTAGAACTCTTATAATTGTGGGAACAGAAACCCATTTTAAGGGGGAAAAGTAGTTATTGGCTTAAGTAATTGAACAATCTAATCAAACCTGATACAGCACAGATTTAGGAGCAAGAATGACTTTCAGGGGCTTTTACTTTGATCCCATGTTTCTCAACTCTGTTTTTCTTTGCCTCTTGGCCTTATCCTGAGATGAGTTCTCTTCATGTAGTCAGGAAAGATGACTGCAAGCACCTCCAGTTTACATTGGAGGTAAATGTAGTTGCAATCCTACAGAAATCAAGGTAATATTTCTCCATCATGTAAAAAAAAAAAAATTCCTGGGGAAGACTTTGGACTAGCTTGGGTGATTTAGTTAATGTTTCCTGCACGTACTCCTCTTCCATATAAACACAAAATGGGTAGGAGTAATTCCCCAACAGAAATGGTAGACAGATGTACAGCAGTCTTCCAGGATTATTTTATAATAAAGTATTTGAGGCCGGGTGCGGTGGCTCACGCCTGTAATCCCAGCACTTTGGGAGGCCGAGGCGGGTGGATCACGAGGTCAAGAGATCGAGACCATCCTGGTCAACATGGTGAAACCCCATCTCTACTAAAAATACAAAAATTAGCTGGGTATGGTGGTGCGTGCCTGTAATCCCAGCTACTCAGGAGGCTGAGGCAGGAGAATTGCCTGAACCCAGGAGGCGGAGGTTGTGGTGAGCCGAGATGGCGCCATTGCACTCCAGCCTGGGTAACAAGAGCAAAACTCTGTCTCAAAAAAAATAAAAAAAATAAAAATAAATAAAGTATTTGAGTAGAACCCAATTCTCCTCTTGAAAATAGTAGTCTTTTTATCTCTTAGGACATTTAATGAAATTACCAAAAAACTACAACTCCTCCTGCCTCTACCTGTTGGTATTACTTGATTGCTGAATTACTTACACCTACAGGCTTTTAGTAATGCAAATGCTGGGCCCTCACCCCAGACCTACTATGTTAGAAACCTTAGGTGTGAGGCCCAGCAGTCTGCATTTTTATGTATTTTTATATATGCTAAAGCTTGAGAACCACTGACTTACATCATGGATGCTCACAGCTGTCTGAAATAGGAGAAGGAATCATAGTGAGAGTAATTAGTGGTCTTATTATTGACAATAACTGATAAAAACAAATAATAAAACCCTGACAAGTGCAACTGAAAATGATTTTTTGTTTTTGTTTTTGTTTTTCCTTTTAGATATTTGTGTCCATGTGATGGAAATGATTTTTTAAAATTTAAATTTCTGCAAGATTTTTATCTGTATAATTCATTTCAGTTCTCTTTAAGGAGATGTGTTTCTCCAACTTTTTATGATGCAGTCATCAAAAAAAAAGAAAAAATAGGATTTTTTTCGGTGCCATTTATATACCAGTGAGACCAAATATGTTTATACGTGATGGTTTAATTCCTTATACAGTCCTATGAAATAGGTCATGGTATTGTATCCCCATTGTTGCTGAAAAGAAAACCAAGGCTGAGAGAGGTTTAAAAAATTAGCCAAGGTAGTGGATCTAATATAGCAGAAAAATAGAGTTTGAATGTATATATTCAATAAGCATTGTATTTAGGGCCTATGGTGTGCTGAAACCTGTCATAAGTATCAAGAACATAAAAATACTTAAGACCGGCTAGGTGCTGTGGCTCACATCTGTAATCCTAGCACTTGGGAGGCTGAGGTGAGTGGATCACCTAAGGTCAGGAGTTCAAGACCAGCCTGACTAACATGGTAAAACCTTGTCTCTACTAAAAATACAAAATTAGCTGGGTGTGGTGGCACATGCCTGTAATCCCAGCTACTCGGGAGGCTGAGGCAGGAGAATCGCTTGAACCTGGGAGGCAGAGGTTGAAGTGAGCTGAGACCGCACCACTGAACTCTAACCTGGGTGATAGAGTGAGACTCTGTCTCAAAAAAAAAAAAAAAAAAGTAAGATCCTTTTGTCCTCAAGGAACTCAGTTTTATAAATAAGACAGTAGGGTAATGATTCCTATAACAAAGGTATCTCAAGAGTGATTTGGGAAACAGTAGAGGGAACATCTGACTTTGCTTTGGAGGATTGGGGAAGTCTTCAAAGAAGGATTGAATCTTTGATGTTTAAATAGATAACATAAAAAATTCCTTGATAAATACAAAAATCTCATTTTACTTTCATGCTTAATAAAATTTCAAAAGAAATTAATTACTGTTTCTAAAAGCAAATCAAAGCAATGATAACTGCAATTTTTTTTCAAACTACATTTGCCCTCTATTCCAGTGTACTAATGTGTTCTTGGAGGAGGGGCTCCTTTTAGCACTTAATAATTTTTTTTTTTTCTTCAACAAGAGTTTTACTCTTGTTGCCCAGGTTGGAGTGCAATGGCATAATCTCTGCTCACCGCAACCTCCGCCCCCAACCCCGGGTTCAAGCAATTCTCCTGCCTCAGCCTCCCAAGTAGCTGGGATTACAGGCATGTGCCACCACACCCAGCTAATTTTGTATTTTTAGTAGAGACAGGGTTTCTCCATGTTGATCAGGCTGGTCTCCATGTTGATCACCTCAGGTGATCCACCCACCTTGGCCTCTCAAAGTGCTGGGATTACAGGCGTGAGCCACCATGCTTGGCCCAGCACTTAATAATTTTAAAAGCTACATCGTATGCCATAGTGTAGATAAACCACAATCTATTCAACTAGTTACCATTTTCTGATGATTAAGCTTATAATTTTTACTATCACAAATGGTACTACAATGAACATTCTTTTACATTCACCTTTGTGTACTTGTATCATGCCCTTAGTATAGCTCCTTGAAATAGAATGTTGGACTAGATATTTCTATCATGGATTTATATTTTTTCTTTTGTCATCTGTCATTTTCCTTTATTTTTTAAAAATGTTCTTTACATGTTTTCATAACATGGGTTATGTTACAGTGTTTTTTGGTATATTTGTTTCATTTTTAAGTATATAAAATGTAGATTAAATTTTTGGTGGTCTTTTGGCACATAAACCTCTAGGATAAGGTGATGTACATAACATGTGTGTCTCTGATAGTATGATTTAAGGGTACATTGGAGAGGAACGAATGCAAGTAGAAATCAGGAGAAATACATTATCCCATTTTAAACAGTGACTATTGAATTATATAATTTCAAAGTCATTTTCTTCATGTGTGTATTTCCCCCTCTTTGAACACAAGAATAGTATTAGCTTTAAGCTTTTGCCCTCCTTATGAAATGAAGAAAAGGTCCAGGCGCAGTGGCTTATGCCTGTAATCCCCGCACTTTGGGAGGCTGAGGCGGGCGGATCATGAGGTCAGGAGATGAGACCATCCTGGCTAACATAGTGAAACCCCGTCTCTACTAAAAATACAAAAAATTAGCTTGCCATGGTGGTGTGAGCCTGTAGTCCCAGCTACTTGGGAGGCTGAGGCAGGAGAATCGCTGGAACCCAGGAGGTGGAGGTTGCAGTGAACCAATATCTTGCCACTACACTTTAGCCTGGGCGACAGAGTGAGACTCTGTCTCAATCAATCAATATGAAGAGAAGATATGTATAAAACAGAGACCAGGGACATTAAATGATAGTCAAGGGTTTTGTTTTGTTTTTTAAGGGTAGGAGTCTTGCTTTGTCGCCCAGGCTGGAGTGCAGTGGTGAGATCTTGGCTCACTGCAACCTCTCCCTCCCAGGTTCAAGCGATTATTCTGCCTCAGCCTTCCAAGTAGCTGGGACTGCAGGCTCAAGTCACTACGTCCAGCTAATTTTTGTATTTTTTAGTAGAGATGGGGTTTCACTATATTTTGGCCAGGCTGATCTCAAACTCCTGACCTCAAGTGATCCTCCTACCTCAGCCTCCCAAAGTACTGGGATTATAGGTGTGAGCCACCATGCCCAACCTTAAGGTTTTATAGTTTGAATGTGGCTGGTTAAATGTATACCTGTCAAGTTTCTTCTTTAATATTTGATTTACAAATGATTAAAAGCTTAAAACTGAGTTATCAGATCCACAATAAAGAAACAACGTTGATTTTTAAATTACATCAGCCATAGGTCTAGCTGGAAAAAAAATGATAATAACTTTATAACTTGTTCTAATAAACACCAGATTTACTTCCTGCTATAATACAATCATTAAAAGTTTAAATTTTATTTGACTTTTTTAAGTTAAATATTTCCCCACAAGGAAGTTCTATCTTACAAGGAAGCGGTTTTCTAGAATTTTAGTTTTAGTGATATGGTTTCTTCTATTAGAATTCTTAATGTATTAGTACATTCTCACTCTGCTAATAAAGATACACCTGAGACTGGGTAATTTATAGAGGAAAGAGCTTTAATTAACTCAGAGGTTAGCATGACTGGAGAATCCTCAAGAAACTTACAGTTGTGCCAGAAGGGAAAGCAAACATGTCCTTCACATGGCAGCAGGAAGGAGAAATGCCAAGGAGAAATGCCAAGCAGAAGGGGAAAAGCCCCTTGAAAAACCGTCAAATTTTGTGAGGTGTTTTTTTTTTTTTTTAATTGAAAAAACTCTCTCGTAGCACTTCAGTATCCTTTCTTATCCTTTTCTTTACCCCTAAAGGGGATATGATACCATGACTTATTTCATAGGATTGTGTAAGGAATTAAACCATTGTGTATAAATGTATCACTTGCTATCATGAGAACAGAAGCGTGGGGTTAACCGCCCCCATGATTCCCTCCCGTGAGAATGGGGATTATGGGAATTACAAGAGGAGATCTGGGTAGGGATAGGGACACAGCCAAACCATATCACTTAATAAAATACCTGATAGATTGTCTTTCATTATCTTTCCTTTGCCTTTTTACAATCTCAGTGTTAGAATTGGGCTGAAAACAATACATCAAATTCTCAGGAAAATCCTTATGGGTTGCTGGATACTGACGGCCTTTAAAATCTGTAGACTTCACTATATAGAACAAATTTCGAATGAGAATTTTCTTTATTTCTATTGTGTTTTGTTTTTCTGTCAGAATTCCCTGGTAGTTAAGGCTAAGGGATTTTCTTCTTGCGATCAGGAGGCTAAGGGAGAGTTATTAATAGTCTTTTTTCTTTGTGGTATGTGCTTACCACTCAGAGTAGTCACTGTATTCCAATAAGAGAACCTATTGCCAAAACACCCACTAGAGCAGAAAACTGACCTACTTAATGCTGACAAGTTAAAAATCTAGAATTGTAGCAGCATTGGATCAACTTCTTTCTTTGGTGGTATATGGGTAGGGGTAGAGAAAAGGATAAGAAAGGATATTGAAGTGCTACAATGGAGTAAGTAAAAAGTAAATATTTAATTACCTGCAATCTATTAAATTAAAAGCTGTGTATTTGTTACAATTTGAAGGTTTCTGAAATACAGCAGTTCTTTGTTTTTTTGAGATGGTGTCTCACTATGTTGCCCAGGCTGGAGTAGAGTGGCTGGAGTGCAGTGGCTATTTACAGTTGCCAGCGTAGCATGCTGTAGCCTCAAACTCCTGGCCTCAAGTGATCCTCCTGCCTCAACAGTAGCTGAGACTATAGGCTTGCACCAGACATCCTGGTTTACAGTAGTTCTTAAATCACTTGAAACTATTTTTTAAAAATAGCTTAAATCACTTTAAACTATTAAAAAAAATTGGAGGCTCCTGGTACTTTCATGGTAATAATCTTGAAAAGCCCACTAATTAAGCCAGCATTTTATCAGTGTACAATATTTCAGAATCTATAGATATTAAAATAAAAATAGTGGTTAGAATTTAGAATACTTATTTGTAGTAAGTAATTGTGGGCCTTAAGTATCAAACTCATTTTTTCCATTGCAACCAATTTTTCATTTACTCTGAATGTTACTACCATCTAAGTTTTAGAGCTGTGCCTTTTATTACAGAAACCACCAGTGGGCAGGCATGATGGCTCACACCTGTAATCCTAGCACTTTGTGAGGCTGAGGCTAGTGGATCACTTGAGGCCGGGAGTTCAATACCAGCCTGGCCAACATGGCAAAACCCTGTCTCTACTAAAAATTCAAAAAAATTAGCCAGGTGTGGTGGTGCATGCCTGTAATCCTAGCTACTTGGGTGACTGAGGTACAAGAATCGCTTGAACCTGGGAGGTGGAAGTTGCAGTGATCTGAGATCATGCCACTGCACTCCAGCCTGGGCTACAGAGCAAGACCCAGTCTCAAAAAAAAAAAAAAAAAAAAGGTGTTAGTCATATATAGCTATTTTGATTTAAATCAATTAAAATGGAATAACATTAAATCTCTAAGCCAGGTTCAGTGGCTCACACCTGTAGTTCTAGGACTTTGGGAGGCAGGAGGATCGCTTGAGCCCAGGAGTTTGAGATCAGCCTGGGCAACAAAGCGAGACTCTGTCTCTACAAACAAACAAACAAAAAAAAAAAAAAAAAAAAAATTGCTGGTATGCATCTGTAGTCCCAGCTACTTGCATTGCAGCTTGGGCTACAAAGTGAGACCCTGTCTCTAAAAAAAATAAAACAAAACTTCAGTTCCTCAGTCAAACTAGCCACATATCAAGTGCTTGCTGGTTCATGGCTATCATATCGGATAGCATAAAGATTGAACATTTTCATTTCAGAAACTTCTGGACCAGGCGCGGTGGCTCATTCCTATAATCCCAGCACTTTGGAAGGCCTAGGCGGGTGGATCATTTGAGGTCAGGAGTTTAAGACTAGCCTGGCCAACATGACAAAACCCCATCTCTACTAAAAATACAAAAATTAGCTGGGCATGATGGCGTGTGCCTGTAATCTCAGCTACTTGGGAGGTGGAGGCATGAGAATTACTTGAACCTGGGAGGCGGAGATTGCAGTGAGCCAACATCATGCCACTGCATTCCAGCCTGGGTGACAGAGCCAGACTCTATCTCAAAAAGAGAAAAAAAATAAAGTTCTATTGAATAGGACTGTTCTGAAGGCTGCGACTTCTGCCATGCTCTGCTTCAGGGTTTTCCTTGGTACTGTTGTCAGCTGTCATGGGTCAGATAGTTTTTTGTTGTGGAGGGTTCTCCTTGTAGGATGTTAGCAGTATCCCTGGCCTCTGCCCATTAGAATCCACTGAGTCTTGATAACTGAAAATGTCTCTAGACATTGCCAATTATTTCCTGGGAAGCAAAAACGACCCCCCCTTGAGAACCACTGATCTACTTACATATATTAGTTCTGTTACCAGTTAGCTTTTGCTGCATAAAAAGCTTAGTGGTTTAAAATATAGTAGTGTTGGCCTGGTGCGGTGGCATCCCAACCCTTTGGGAGGCTGAGGTGGGTGAATCACCTGAGGTCAGGAGTTAGAGACCAGCCTGGCCAACATGGTGAAACTCTGTCTCTACTAAAGATATAAAAATTAGCCGGGTGTGATGGCAGGCACCTGTAACCCCAGCTACTCACGAGGCTGAGGCAGAAGAAAAGCTTGAACCCAGGAGGCGGAGGTTGCAGTGAGCCAAGGCCACACCACTGCACTCCAGCCTGGGCAACAAGAGCGAAACTCCCTCTCAAAAAACAAAAACAAAACAAAACAGTTGTGTTCCCCAATATCCTTAGTTTTGCTGTCTGTGATTTTAGTAGCCTTAAGTCAACTGTGGTCTGAAAGTGTTAAATAGAATATTTATTTATTTATTTATTTTAAATAGAATATTTATAATAAACAATGCATGAGTTTTAAATTATGCATGATGAAATCTTATGCCATCCCATTCTGCCTTGCCTGGGATGTGAATTGTCCCTTTGTGCAGCATATCTGTGCTGTATATATGCTACCTACCCATAAGTCACTTACTGAAGTGCTTGTGTTCAAGGTCAGTAGTGGCCTAATGCTACATCACAATGCCTGTGTCATTCACCTCACTTCATCTCATCACATAGGCCCTTTATTGTCTCATAACATCGAAAAAAGAAGGATTGGTACAGTACAAGAAGATATTTTGGGAGAGACCACATTCGTATAACTTCTATTGTAGTGCATTGTTATCATTGGTCCATTTTGTTATTAGTTATTTTTGTTAATCTCTTATTATACCTAATTTATACATTAGACAGTATATACAGGGTTTAGTATTATCTATAGTTTCAGACATCCACTGGGGATCTTGGAATGTAACTCAAATGGTTAAGGGGGGACTACTGTAAATCATTTAATAGTCATTATTCTGTGGATTGGCAGTTTGGTTTGGGCTATGTTGATTTCTGTGCTTTGCTGGAGGTTTGGCTGGGGTCAAATGATACAGAATAGCCTCACTTTAAACGTTTGTTGTTGGCAGGCTTTTTTCTCAGGGTAGTGATGGGGGAGCTTTTTCTCAGTGTGGCCTCTCCAGCAGACAGGTTTATTCACCTGATGATTTCAAGGTTCTAAAAATATCAAGAGGCCAGGCACAGTGGCTCAAGCCTGTAATTCCAGCACTTTGGGAGGCTGAGGTGGGCAAATCACTTGAGGTCAGGTGTTCGAGACCAGCCTGGTTAACATGGTGAAACCCCGTCTCTACTGAAAATACATAGCCAGAAATTGCTTGTACCCAGGAGGCGGAGGTTGCGGTGAGCTAAGGTTGTGCCACTGCACTCTAGCCTGGGCAACAGAGCAAGACTCCATCTCAAAAAAATAAAAAGTAAATAAAAGTAGCAAGAGAGGACAAACCCAGTGTGCAAATGCTTTTCAAGTCTCTGTGGTATAACATTTTCTAATGCTCCATTGGTCAAAGCAAGTCATAATGGCCAAGCCCACATTCAAAGGGTAGAGAAATAGATTCTGTCTCTTGATAGGAGTAGTAGCAAAGTCACATTGTGAAGGGATGTGCATAAAGAATGGGAAGAATTATTGTGGCCAGTTTTGCACAAAATCTATTATTATTTTCTGGGAATACAAGGACCTGACAGCCCTTTCATTCCATTTATCATTTTCCTCTTGTCTTTTTGGCTTGTGCTCATTGTTGTTATTTTAAAAATTACAGTTATTTGGCCAGGCCTGGTGGCTCACATCTGTAATCCCACTCAGCACTTTGGGAGGCCAAGGCAGGAGGATCACTTGAGTTCAAGAGTTCAAGACCAGCCTAGGGAACATGGCAAGACCCCATCTCTACCAAAAAAAAAAATTAGCCAGGCATAGTGGCATGTACTTGTAATCTCAGCTACCTTGGAGGCTGAAGTGGGAGGATACTTTGAGCCTGGGAGGCAGAGGTTGCAGTTAGCCAAGATCACACTATTGCATTCCAGCCTAGGTGAGAGATCCAGACCCTGTCTCAGTATGTATATACATATATATGTGTGTGTGTGTGTGTGTGTGTGTGTAATTTAATTTTATGCATTTATTTCATTTTCTTGTATGTATGTATTCTTGATTCTTTCCTGTGTTACTGTGCTTCCATCTGGGATTATTTTCTTTCTTCATAGCACCTTTCTTTTAGTGTAAGTATATTAGTAATAAATGTTCTGTTTTTGTCTGAAAGCATTTTTAGAAAGTTTGTCTTAATTTTATAAGGATAGTTTTATTGGGCATAGAATTCCAGGTGGCAGTTTTTTTCTTTCAGCATTTTAAATATATCATTTTATTGTCTTCTGACTCCATTGTTTCTATTTTATTTATTTATTTATTTATTTTTGAGACAGAGTCTCACTCTGTCACCCAGGCTGGAGGGCAGTGGCATGATCTCGGCTCACTGCAACTTCTGCCTCCTAAGTTCAAGTGATTCCTTTGCCTCAGCCTTCCTAGTAGCTGGGACTATAGGAGCGTGCCACCATGCCTGGCTAATTTTTGTGTTTTTTGTAGAGACAGGGTTGTTTTTTTTTTTGAGACCGAGTTTCCCTCTTGTTACCCAGGCTGGAGTGCAATGGCACGATCTCGGCTCACCGCAACCTCCGCCTCCTGGGTTCAGGCAATTCTCCTGCCTCAGCCTCCTGAGTAGCTGGGATTACAGGCACGTGCCACCGTGCCCAGCTAATTTTTCGTATTTTTAGTAGAGACGGGGTTTCACCATGTTGACCAGGATGGTCTAGAACTTCCTGATCTCAGGTGATCTACCTGCCTTGGCCTCCCAAAGTTCTGGGATTACAGGTATGAGCCACTACACCCAGCCCTCCATTGTTTTTATTAGAGAAGCAGTATCTTTGGTTTTTAGCAGTTTTCAGTAAGATGGTTCAGACATGGTTTTCTTGGTATTTAAGATGTTTGAGGTCCATAGATCCTCTAGAGTCTGTAGCTTGACATCTTCTGTCAGGTTTGGAATATCTCTTCTGATACTGCTTCCATCTCATTCTTTCAGTTCCCTCTGGGATTCTAGATAACTGTATGTTGAATCTTTCTCTGTGTCTCATATGTCTCTCATGCTTTTTTCTGTATTTTATATATTTTTTTCTTTGTGCTCCATCTAGATATTTTCTCTTGACTTTTTTCTAGTTGAATTAATGTTCAGCCTGCTATTAAAAGCATCTGGCATATTGTTTTATGTATTTTTTAGTTCTCAATTTTCAATTTAATTCTTTTTTGTTTTCATAGATTCCAGTTCCCTGTCGAAATTCTCATCTTGTCCTCTGTTTTCTTGAACATATTACTCACAATTATTTAAAGTCTGTGTGTGGTAATTAACAATGTCTGGATCCCTGGATCCAGATCTTTCTCTTTTTTTTTGGAGAGAGAGTCTCTTGATCTGTCACCCAGGCTGGATTGCAGTGGCACAGTCTCAGCTCACTGCAACCTCTGCCTTACAGGTTCAAGGGTTCAAGCAATTCTTGTGCCTCAGCCTCCCTCTCGAGTAGCTGGGATTACATATGTGTGCCACCACGCCTAGCTAATTTTTGTGTTTTTAGTAGAGACAGGTTTTGTCATGTTGGCCAGGTATGTCTCAAACTCTTGGCATCAAGTGATCTGCCCACCTCAGCCTCCCAAAGTGCTGGGATTACAGGCGTGAGCCACCACGCCCACCTCCTATTGGAACTTTTCCTGTTTTCTTTTTCTCTTGATTTTCAGTCATTTGGTCCTCTCTCCTAGCATTCCCAGTCATTTAAAAAATGAACGTCAAACGTCATATATGGGAAATAATGGAGGCTCTTTATGATGATATTATTCTCTAGAGAGGATTTGGTTTTCTCCTGTTGGTAGCTAAAAGTAGGAGTAGATGGCATTGTTCCAATATGGGCTTGAGATGATCTGTGGCTTTATTTTATGCTTCTCAAAGACTGGTTTAAATCTAGTTTCCACTTCAAGAGTATTGTATTTCAGAGGTACCAGATCGACTCCTAGGTTATGTGTCAGGGCCTCTCCTTCTTGGCATGTCCAGGATGCTTAATTTTTCTTTGAGACTACTCAAAGTTCTGAACTCGGGAGGTGGAGGTTGCAGTGAGCCGAGATTGCGACATTGCATGCCAGCCTGGGCAACAAGAGTGAAACTCCGTCAAATAAATGAATGAATGAATGAATGAATAAATAAAGGCACTTTGCCTCCACATGTTAAGATTCAGTAAATACCCTGAGGGCAAAAGCAGTATAGCATGTGCAGGCTGTCTTTTCTGTAATTTTTTTTTTTTTCCTGTGATTTCAGCTCCTCAAATCCTGCCTGTCTTGGTAGCTGTGAACTCTAATTTCTGTCACTGTGAGGTTTCCAAAAGCTCTGGTTTGAAGCTAGCTGCTCCAGCAGAAAAAAGTACTGGAGAATGTCAGGCTTAACTCTGCATTTTCTTTTTCTCTGGTAGTTTGGCCTATCATATCTTAAGTTGCTTTATTTATTTGTTTTTATGTACAGTTTTTATTGCCAGGAGAATTGGCCTGATGAAAGCTATTCTATAATAATTGGTAATGGATACCTCTACTTATTAATTCATTTTTAAATAATAATATTAATTTTAATAAAACAATATTAAACAATTTTAAGCACATGTTAATCACTGCAGTGAACAAAATATATGAGGATTCTGCCCTCTTGCAGCTTATATTGTAGGGAGGAGAGCTACCTTTATTTAAAATTGTGATAGGAGACATACAGTGTTGTTAACTTATTATAGCAGTAGCTGACTTAGGGTGGGGGATGGTCAAGGACAGCTACTTTGAGGAAATGATATTTGAGCAGAGCTCTGAAGTATGAGTAGAATTAACTTAGGGGAAAGTAGTGGGTTGTTAGAACTATGTATGTTTTAGAGACCTTGAAGGGAAAAGAAATATGGCAGGTTTAAAGCCTCAAAGAAGCTTGGTCTGATGGGCAGGGGCTAAATTGTGCCAAGCTTTATAAGCTATATTAAGGATTTGTTTACCTTTTTAAATCTTTTTCTTCCAATTCTGTTCTGATCATTGGTCTACCTCTAGTATATGTTCTCTTCAGTGTCTCCGGTCCCGAGACAGAGATGTTTATTATCTAATTATTCTATAGAAATATATTAGGTACATTTTATAGACAAGGTTCTAAATTAGGTACTGAGGTTAAAGATGATGTGGAACACTGCCTTTAGGTTTATACAAACCTGAATTTAAATATTAGTTGTCTTATTAACTGTGTTTCTTTGGAGCAGTTATTTAATATCTCTGAACCTGAATTTTCTTGCTGGTTAAATCCTAACAATAAAAGTGATAATAGAAGGATTAAAAGAGCTAATTGAGGCCAGGTGCGGTGGCACACGCCTGTAATCCCAGCACTTTGGGAGGCTGAGGTGGGCAGATCACTTGAGATCAGGAATTTAAGACCAACATGGGGAAACCCTGTCTCTACTAAATACAAAAATTAGCTGGGTATGATGGCATGCACTGTAATCCCAGCTACTTGGGAGGCTGAGGCAGGATAATTGTTTGAACCCGGGAGTTGGAGGTTACAGTGAGCTGAGATAGTGCCACAGTATTCCAGCCTGGGTGACACAGTAAGACTCTGTCTCAAAAAAATTAGAAAAACCCCAACTAATTGATAAATGTGCCCAGTCAATGCTGGTGGTGGTTATTACTATTATTATATAACTATAAAACACAAATTCTACTTTCAGGGTACCTAAGATCTATGGGATCATGGCATACACAAATAGTTGAAATATAACAGATAATATAAGAAATGAAAAATATTTGTGATTCAGAGGGAAGAGGCATTATATTCAGACTTGGGAGTTAAGACTGTTTAATGATGAAAGTTATGTGTGCTAGAGTAGGAACTAGCTTGTCATTAAAACAATTTAGTTTGACATATAACTATCTCAGTCATAAACCTTTACATTTTATCAGGCTAACAACCAAACTTTTGATTTGTCTCCTGCAACTTGTTCCTCCTTCTGTCTTCTGTTTCTCACAATAAATGGCAACTCCATTCTTCTGATTGCTCAGGCCAGCAATCTTAGAGTCATCTTTGACTCTCACTCTGTATTTCCAATTCATTAACAAAATCCTGTTAGTTCCACCTGTAAGAACTGCAGAGGTCTTGGAAAATAACTTTGCAGAGGTCTTGGAAAATGACTGGATTATTGTAAACTTAGTTATTTGTCAGCTGTTTCTGTTGCAGCTAGTCTTCAGATGTGGTTTCTCCTGGAGCTGGGGGCACAAACAGGAAGTGGATCATCTCCCTGACTTATCTCCACTGTTGTCGCTCTGGTCCAAGCCATTGTCACCTCTCATGTGGATTAATTGAATAGCTTTCTAACTGGTTCCCTGCTTTATGATCTGTTTACAATAGCCAAGGTCATCCTTAAAAAAACATAAATCTCATTATTACTCCTCTCAGAACCCTTTAGTAGCTTTCACCTTATTAGGAACAGAAGCCCAAGTACTTGCAATGGCCTCTGAAACTTCCTGAAGCATTCAGCTTTCTTTCCAACCTCATTTCCTCCCCTCCCTTCCTTTAGTCAATTGTAGCCACATCATCTCCTTGTTATTCCTTTAACACTGCAACCTCCACCTCCTGGATTGAAGGACCTATACACTTGCCTCAGGAGCTGTACACTTGTTCCTTCCACCTGGAATGCTCTCTCCCAGCTATGTACTTGAGCTTGCCCTTTTACTACTCAGCTGCCTTTAGATCTGTTTGCTCAAATGTAATCTAACAAATGAAGCCTTCCCTTAACAATTTATTTAGAAGAGCTGCCTATTTTCTACCCTGTTCCTCAATCCCAACACTTTCTTTTCCCCAATCCCACTTGATATTTCTTTATATGTCTCAACATATTATATATTTGTTTCTTTATTATGTTGAGAATTTCCCCAAATAAAATGCAACTACTGTGAGAGTAGAGACTTTGATTCTCTGCTGTATCTCTATAGAAGAGTACCTGTCTTGTAATTAGTTGTCAATACATAATTTGTTAAATGAATGAACATGTTTTCCAGTTCAAATCAGTGTTTTTTTTACAAAGTTCATTTAAAAATCATTCTAAAACTAAATTAAAAAGCGACACTTAGATGCTTTCCTCTGACAGAGGAGCAAATACTAGTTTTTTGAGAAATGCTCTTTGGTAAGATTTAGAAATGTGAGTTGCTTGATAGTTCAGGTAGGTGAGTTGATTGGGTAAAATGCCATACATAAAGGGCAAGTGTATATGGTTCCATTGCTCCTTGATCATGGAGAGGTCTTTTTAGCCACTTTTTGAATCTTGTGGCAATTTTTAAGAAAATAGACTTTATTTTTTAAGAGAAGTTTTAGGTTCACAGTAAAATTGAGCATAAGGTACAGAGAGTTCCTGTATTCTTTCTGCCCCAATATAGGCACAACCTCCCCACTGTCAAAATCCAATACACATCTTTATTACCCAAAGTCCAGAGTTTATTTCAAGGATAACACTTGGTGGTATACATTCACTGGATTTGGACAAATATGTAATGACATGGTCTGCCATTATAGTGTAGTACAGAATAATTTCACTGCCCTAAAAATCTGTGCTCTGCCTGTTTATTTTTCCCAAACCCCTTACCCCTAGCAATCACAGGTCCTTTTACTGTCTGCATAGTGTTAGTTTTCCAAAATGTCATATAGTTGGGATGATACAGTATGTAGCCTCTTCAGATTGACTTTTTTCACTTAGCAATATGCACTTAAGGTTCCTCCATGTCTTTTTATGGCTTGAAGCCTTATTTTTTTTAGCGCTGAATAATATTCCATTTTCTGAATGTACCACAGTTTATTCACCTACTGAAAGACATCTTGGTTGCTTCTAAGTTTTGGTAATTTTGAATAAAGCTGTTGTAAACAACCATGTGCAGGCTTTTGTGTGGACATAAGTTTTTCACTCATTTGGATAAATACCATGGAACGTAATTGCTGGATTGTATGTGAAGAGTATGTGTAGTTTTGTAAGCAACTGTCAAATGGTTTTCCAAGGTGGCTGTATCATTTTGCATTCCCATCAACAATTAATAAGGGGTTCCTGTTGCTGGAAATGCTTCTCAGGATTTGGTGTTGTCAGTGTTTTGGATTTTGACCATTCTAGTGAGTGTGTAATGGTATCTGATTGTTTTAATTTGCAGTTCCCTCATGACATGATAATTTTTTTTCATAGGCTCTTTTATCATCTGTATTTCTTCTTTAATGAAATATGTTCAAATCTTTGCCAATTTTTAAATCAAGTTGTTTTATTGTTAAGTTTTAAGAATTTTTTGGGGTGTGTGTGTGTGTGTGTGTGTGTGTGTGTATCTCCAGGCTGGTGGCGGTGGCACAATCTCAGCTCACTGCAACCTTCACCTCCTGAGTTCTTTAATTTGTTGAATAAGACTATCTTTTCACCATTGTACTGGCTTTGCTCTTTTGTCAAAGATCAGTTGACAATAACTAACTAAATAAATCTTGTTTATAGAGATGGGAGTCTCTCCATGTTGCCCAGGCTGAAGTGCTATGGATTCACAAGCACAATTATAGCAAACTGGACGTCAAACTCCTGGACTCAAGCAGTCCTCCCACTTCAGCCTCCTAAGTATCTGGCATTTCAGGCACACTCACCATACCCAGCTCCAGTTGACTGCATTTATGTGGGTCTATTTCTGAGCTCAACTGATCTGTTTGTCTGTTTTCTTGAAATACCATCCTATCTTGATTACTGTGGCTTTATAGTAAGTCAGTCTTGAAATTGAGTAGCATATTGAGTTGGCTATTCTGGGTTTCTAGCCTCTACTTATAAACTTTATTTGTACTTTTTTTTCCCATATAAACTTTAGAGTGAGTTTGTCAATATCCACAGAATAATTTGTTGGGATTTTGATCAAGTTGGGAAAAACTGACATTTTGACAATTTTGAGTCTGCCTATTCATGAACATGGAATATCTCAACATTTATTTAGTTCTTCTTTGATTTCTTTAATCAGTTTTTTCATTTTTCTTATGTAGATTTTGAACATATTTGATTTGACTTATACATAAGTATTTCATTTTTGGAGGGAGCTAATGAAAATGGTATTGTGTTTTAATTTCAATTTCAGATTATTACTGGTATATAGGAAAGTGATTGTTACGTTAACCTTGTGACCTGTAACCTTGCGATAATTGCTTATTAATTCTGGTAGTTTTTTCATTGATTCTTTGAGATTTTCTAATGGGAAGTCTTGTCATTTGTGAACAAAAACAGTTTTCTTTCTAACTTTACAATCGGTGTTGTTTTGTTTCCTTTTTTTGTCATATCGCATTAGGACTTCCAGTATGATGTTGAAAAGGAATAGTAGGAGGAGACATCTTTTTCTTGTTGATCTTAATGGGAAGGCTTCTTGTTTCTCATTGTTAAGTGTGAGGTCAGCTGTAGAGTTTTAAAAATAGATGTGCTTTTTCTTGTTGAGGAAGAAACTTTATGTTCCTAGTTTGTTGAAAATTTTTATCATGAATGGATGCTGGATTTTGTTAAATGCTTTTTCTGCATTTATGGAGATGATCATGTGATTTTTCTTTTTTAGCCTGTTAATATGATGGATTATATTAATTGAATTCCACGTGTGAAACCAGCTTTGTATACCTGAGATAAACTGGACTTGATCATGGTGTATAATTCTTTTTATATGTTGCTGTTTTTAATTTGCTAATATTTCTGGTCACACTTTTTATTAATAGCTTGGTTAGATCTCTTCATGGCATGCTGATCAAATATTCAGTTAAAACTTTGAAAAATGGCATATATGTCTATGATAGAATTGAAGTCTGATTTTTTTTCTTCTACAGGCTGGATTGGCCAAATCTAACAATATGGAATTTAATATGCATTATATAAAGATTTTTTGAGAATCAGTTCAATATGTGTATTTAACAGCACGCATTACCTGGGATTTTAGTTCCAGCTCTGCCACTTAGAAGCTATGTTACATTGAACAAGTTATTTAATCTTTTTGTCTCAGTTTCTTCATCCATAAAGTGGGAATTGTTATAAAATAAGTAATAAATATAGGCTCTTAAAATAATAGCTGGCACACAGTAAGGGATGATGAAATGTAATCTGTGATTATTATAAAATTTTGTACTTGGGTTCAAACAAACTCAATTTTTTAGGACTTAAGTGATAGGATTTAGGACAACTAAGAAAGACTGGATATCTTAGTCTTTTGTTGATTGTAAACTCAAGGAAATGATAGTGTGACTTCAATAGGATAAATGTTAATGTCGGCCAGGCTGACAAGTCATTTACAATTGCTTGAAGCCAGAGGCAGCACCTTAGCAAATAACTTAAAGGTCAGAAGAATAAGGTTTCTAGGTCGGGCACAGTGGCTCAGGCCTATAATCCCAGCACTTTAGGTAGCCAAATTGAGTGCATCACCTGAGGTCAGGAGTTTAAGACCACCCTGGCCTACAGGCGAAACCCTGTTTCTACAAAAAATACAAAAATTAGCCAGGCATGGTGGTAGGCGCCTGTAATCGCAACTATTCGGGAGGCTGAGGCAGGAGAATTGCTTGAATCCAGGAGGCGGAATTTGCATTAAACTGAGATTGTGCCATTGTACTCCAACCTGGGCAACAAGAGCGAGACTCTGTCTCAAAAAAAAAAAAAAAAAGTTAATGTAGTTGAAAGGGCTAAAAAAAAGTTTACTAAAAAAAGTGTTTAGTTAACACTTCTGATATTGCCTTTGCCAATCTCCCACTATAATAATTAGAAGGAAAATACACATTTAATATTTCTGAAATTGAGATGGATGGAAAACCCTTTGCCAGAATCTAGGAGAAATATTCAATTACTTATGAAGTAGAAGGATCTGGACAGAGAAAGACCCACCATTCCCAGATTTTGGCATAAGATCCTCTGCCACAAGGAAAATACTTTATGTCTTTCTTTCCTGTGGCCTATCCTTGGGCCTGTAGACACAGGGTTGACACCAACTTGAAAATTGGGCAGCTTTCCCAGTGACTTTCAAGCCTAAATAAAATACTTATACAAAAGGAAGCTGTTGGCCAGGTGCAGTGGCTCACACTTGTAATCCCAGTGCTTTAAAAAGGCCAAGGTGGGAGGATTGTTTGAGGTCAGGAGCTCGAGATCAACCTGGACAACATTGTAGAGAAAAAATTCTCTACAAACATTTTTTTAAAAACTACCTGAGAGGTCGGGCCTGGTGGTTCACACCTGTAATCCCAGCACTTTGGGAGGCCGAGGTGGGCAGATCACCTGAGGTCAGGAGTTTGAGACCAGCCTGACCAACAATGGTGAAACCCCTACTCTACTAAAAATATATAAAGTAGCCGGGTGTGGTGATGCACACCTGTATTCCCTATTACTCGGGAAGCTGAGGCTGAAGAATCGCTTGAACCCCAAAGGTGAAGGTTGCAGTGAGCTGAGATTGTGCCATTGCATTTCAGCATGTGCAACCAGAGCAAAAATCCATCTCAAAAAAAAAAAAGCTGAGCATGGTGGTCTGCACCTGTAGATCTAGCTACTTGGGAGGCTGAGGTGGGAAGATCCATTGAGCTCAAGGAGTTCGAAGTTACAGTGAGCTATGATCGTGCCACTGCACTGCAGCCTAGAGGACACAGTAAGACCCTGCCTCTTTAAAAAAAAAAAAAAAAAAAAAAAAAGGAAGGTTTCCTTCCTCAGTGAGACCTAACACAAACTTTTTTTTTTTTTTTTTGAGACGGAGTTTCACTCTTGTTACCCAGGCTGGAGTACAATGGCGCGATCTCGGCTCACCGCAACCTCCACCTCCTGGATTCAGGCAATTCTCCTGCCTGAACCTCCTGAGTAGCTGGGATTACAGGCGCGCACCACCATGCCCAGCTAATTTTTTTTTTTTTTTGTATTAGTAGAGACAGGGTTTCACCATGTTGACCAGGATGGTCTCGATCTCTTGACTTTGTGATCCACCCGCCTCGGCCTCCCAAAGTGCTGGGATTACAGGCTTGAGCCATCGCGCCCGGCCAACATAAACATTTTAATACTGCAAATTATGTTTCTTCTCCCTGATCCTGATATTTCTAAACTCCTTTACCTTGTTCATATTTTTACTACAGCTTTTTTTTCCCCTTTTTTAAAGATGGAGTCTTGCTCTGTTGCCCAGGCTGGAGTGCAGTACTGCAATCTCAGCTGACTGCAACCTCTGCCTCCTGGGTTCAAGCAATTCTCTGCCTCAGCCTCCTGAGTAGCTGGGATTACAGGTGCCTGCCCCTACGCCTGGCTAATTTTTTTGTACTTTTAGTAGAGACGGGGTTTTGCCGTCAGGCTGGTCTTGAACTTCTGACTTGATGATGTATCCACCTTGGCTTCCCAAAGTGCTGGGATTACAGGCATGAGCCACTGCGCCAGACCTATAGCGTTTAGCTTTTAACTAGCTATATAATTTACTTATGTTTATTGTTTGTCTTCCACGAGACTACAATGTAAGTCCCATGATGGATTTGTTCATTGAAGTATTCTAAGCACCAAGAACAGTGCCTGGCAAGCATAGACACTCAATAAATATTTGTTAAGTGAGTTGAATGAACAAAATCTGAGGCTAAAGCCCAGTATATTATACCAGTAAAAGCATAGCAGCTTTAATTGAAGGCAGGGCAGGGACCTACTGTTCTCCCCGCTGGGTCCTGCCCTTGCACCTTGTGGCCTCACTGCAAGAAGCACAGTTTGAAGCTACCTTACAAGTAATGATCTGTGAAGTTGCTGGAATAGGGTACACCCATTTCATTTTATCCCTTCTTTCTGTATTATCCAAAGACAGTAATTCCTAGAAAACAACTGGGCCTGGGTGGGGTGGTGGTAGATACTTACAGTGGCTATGGAAAGGTTCATTTTTTATGGGAAATATATTTCCTAAATTATAAAGCTCTATTGCAACATCTGTGAGAGAGAGAATCCTGGTTACAATTTTTATGACTTCATTTGAGAATGTCATGCTAATGTTTTAGATACTTATAAAAAACAAAATAAAAAATCAATAAACATAGGGATAAAACCCTAAAAGTGTAAACAGAATCAGATGAACCTAATTGTATTTCAGCTACACTTAAGGAAGAAAGGTAAGTAAAATTTGAGCATAGTATACGCTTAAACTCAAGATAAACAAAAATATAAACAGTAATGAGTCCTAGTTTCTAGGCTTTTTTTTTGTAGTGGTATGAATTAGCAATTTTGAAACTTTTTTGTCTGTTCTAGGATTGAACAGATGAGTAAGTATATTGAGGATAATGGAAGTCAACTTTTTTCTTTGTTGGAGAAAGGAGTTTTATATATGGAAAAGAGAAAAGGCTAGAATAAACCCCATGATGTTGAATTTGAATTGGAAGTTATGGTTTTTAATAGCTATTCATATCTATGTAATATATAATTATCTATAAGCATTTAATATCTATATAAATATAGGGGAATACACATATATGTATCTATTCATATATTTTTATACAGATATACACATACAGGCACATACATATGTGTACATGCATATGCATGTATGTGTATATGATACACATTTATATATGTATATTCTAGCTTTGTGTGCATACATATGCATGTGTCTGTATATACATACACACACACACACACACACACATTTATGTATGTATGTGTATATTCCAGCTTTGTTTTCTAAGAGGGCCTAGAAGCAATTATTTCTCTCTCTTTTTTTTTTTTTTTGAGATGGAGTATTTCTCTGTCTCCCAGGCTGGAGTGCAGTGGTGTGATCTCAGCACACTGCAACCTCTGCCTCCCAGGTTCAAGCGATTCATCTGCTTCAGCTTCCCAAAAAGCTGAGATTATAGGCTCCAACCACCAAACCTGGCTAATTTTTTTATTTTTAGTGGGAACATGGGTTTCACCATGTTGGCCAGGCTGGTCTTGAACTCCAGACCTCAAGTGATACGCCCACCTCTGCCTCCCAAAATACTGGGATTACAGGCATGAGGCACTGCACCACATCTGGCCTGTATTTTTATTAATAGTGGAGATGGGGTTTTGCCATGTTGCCCAGGCTGGTCTTGAACTCCTGGGCTCAGGTGATTCGTCCACCCCAGCCTCCCAAAGTGCTGAGATTACAAACATGAGCCACCGAGCCCGGCTACTTCTCCTCTATCTTAATCTATTTGTGTTGCTGTAACAGAATACTTGAGACTGGGTAATTTATAAAGAACAGAATTTTATGTTCTCACCGTTCTGGTGGCTGGAAAGTCCAAGATCAAGGTGCTGGCAGGTTCAGTTGTCTGTTCCGGAGAAGAGGAACCCAGTGTCTTCAAATGGTCAAAGAATGGAAAAACCAGCTAGCTGAAGTTGCGGGAAGCCTTATTCCCATTCAGGAGGGAGGAACCCTCCTGGGCTAATCACCCCTTAAGGGCCTCACCCCTTAATACTCTCACATTGGTAACACTTGAATTTTGAGGGGGCAGCATTCAAATCATAACTCCCTGTAACAATGAACACACCTAATTAAGTTCTCTATATTTCAGTATGGACTGTATATTATATGTGGACTGTAGTTACATAGTAACTTTAACATTCGTACTGATTTGCTTAGCTATATTGTGGTTATCTAAGCAAATATTTTTGTTCCTAGGAGAATATACAAAAACATTTAGGACTAAAATGGTATATAGTGTTTGCAGCTTACTCTCATATGATTAAGAAAAAAAAAAGTATGAGATGGGCCTGGTGTGGGCTCACACCTGTAATCCTAGCACTTTGGGAGTCCGAGGTGGGACCCAAGGAGTTCAAGACCAACCTGGGAAACATAGTGAGACCCCATCTCAAGAAAAAATGAACGAGAAAGAGAATGAATGATAAAGCAAATTGGATGAAATGTAAATAATTGATAATCTTTGCAAATATTCTTTAAATTTGAAATTATATAAAGTTAAAAATTTACCTAAAATCTTTTCATATATCTTGGTTGTAATCAAACCAACCTGACTTTATAGAATTCACAGAAGTGACAAAAAATTATTTAGAGAAAATGAAGTAGCAAAGGAAATGCTGATCATGCAGAAAAATTCCAAATTGTTGGCATACAGAGAAGAGCCTGATTTTTTTGTTTGTTATTCTGTCATTGCATAGTAACCTCGAGCACCTCATGTTCTGTATTCATATGCTTTAAATATTTTTAAAATAGCTAGTTCAAGGATTTCTAAACACTTCCTACTTAACTAATAAGTTTTCTTACAAAGGGGCACTTTGCAAAAATTAGATGGCCTTTGTTCTAGACAGTTGTACCCTTTTATATTAGTGTTAATCCATTAATCCTACTCATGTGGGCAGAACCCTCATGGTCTAATTATTTCTTCATGGTCCCACCCTCCAGTACCATTACAATAACGATTAGATTTCACTTAATTTTTGGAAGAAACAAACATTCAAATCATAGCAAACTGCAAGCACATGAGTATGGATGAATTTCATAGACATAATATTGAGTGAAAGAAACCAAACACAAAAGGATAATATTGTATGATTCTTTTTAATAAAATTCAGTATAGGCAAAACACATCTGCGATGTTAGAAGTTAATTAAGATCTTTCCCCTATCTTTGGTAGGGAAACAGGAAGTGACTGGAAGCAGGAACATAAAGGGGTTTCTAGGGTGCTACTAATGTTCTGTTTTTGCTTTGGATTCCAATTATCTGTTTCTTTTTTTTTGTTTTTGGCGGCGTTTTGCTCTTGTTGCCCAGGCTGGAGTGCAATGGCGTGATCTTGGGTCACCACAACCTCCACCTCCTGGATTCAAGCGATTCTCCTGCCTGAGCCTCTCTAGTAGCTGGGATTACAACCATGTATCACTATGTCTGGCTAATTTTGTATTTTTAGTAGAGATGGGGTTTCTCCATGTTGGCCAGGCTGGTCTCTAACTCCTGACCTCAGGTGATCCACCCGCCTTTGCCTCCCAGAATGCTGGGATTACAGCCATGAGCCACCACACTGGGGTTCTTTAGTGTAAAATTCTAAGTACAGTATTTGAAAGTAAATTGCAGTTGAAGATATGGTTATTATTGTCAAATACCTTCTTGAAAATGTTCTAGGGCTGGGTGCAGTGGCTCATGCCTGTAGTCCCAGCACTTTGGGAGGCCCAGGCGGGTGAATCATGAGGTCAGGAGTTTGAGACCAGCCTGGCCAACATGGTGAAACCCTGTCTCTACTAAAAATACAAAAAACTAGCTGGGCTTGGTGGTGAGCGCCTGTAATCCCAGCTACTCGGGAGGCTGAAGCAGGAGAATTGCTTGAACCCAGGAGGCGGAGGTTGCAGTGAGCCGAGATCGCACCACTGCACTCCAGCCTGGATGGTAGTGTGAGATTCTATCTCTGAAAAAAAAAGAGAAGAGAAGAGAAGAGAAAAAGGTTCTATTGATTTATTTAGTACGTTTTTATTATCTACCTTCCATTTTAGTGGCAACTGAGAGGCAATATGCACTTTTTTTTCTTTATTTTTCTTTTGACAATATGCACTTCTATACTAACAGAAGGAATACTTTTTAGTTTAAGTTGTTTTTATATTCAGAAGTTAGGGTTGTTGGAATTCCACTTTTCAAATGCTGCAATTTCTGTGAAGTCTTTTTTCATTTCCTCTCTCCAGGTTAGTGATCTCATCCTCCTCTTAAGTTGTCATTTGTGCCTTTCTTAAAGCATTTGCAGTATTTTGTCATATAGGCTTTTTATATTCCTTTTTCTTGATTATGAGAACCTAGAGTTTAGAGATTATGTTGGTGGTTATCTGAACTCCTGTTAATACTGAGTATTGTGACGACTGCATCACACACAGTAGGTTCTCTATAAATAGTTTATCTGATTGCCATTTTTCTAACCTTGAATACCATTTCATAGTTTAATTTTGCTTGTGTAATTTTCTTTGTAAATCAAAATTTTAATATATAGCTGTATAGCTGAATAGATACTCTGTGACCACTTTCCATTTTTGAAAACCAAATCCCAGTTCTATAACTGTCATTCTATAATATTTACCTCTTACCAGTTACATATTTTCTTTGGGGACAGAAATAAATATGCAAAACAAACAAATTCCAAGCCAAGTTGTTGTTGTTGTTGTTGTTTTTTTAACACTTTGCAGAAACTACTGTTTGTTACAAGAAAATAAATGGAATTTTTTGTTTAAGTTCATGTGAAAATGGAAATAAATATAGGACTGTGGGATTAAACATTGAGATACTCTAGAGTGTTTTGAAGCTTCCCTTATATTCCAGTGACCTCTGGGGTTCATTTTCCCTACGACTTTGGCAATATGTCTCTCTTTTCCTGTTTATCTCTTGTAAATATTCCTTTCTATCAGTACCACACGAATCGATTCTTTTTTTTTTTTTTTTTTTGAGACAGGGTCTCACTCTGTTGTCTAGGCTGGAGTGCAATGGCATGATCACAGCTTGCTGCAGCCTCGACCTCCCAGGCTCAAGCTATCCTCCTGCCTCAGCCTCCGGAGTAGCTGGGACCACAGGTGCATGTCACCATATCTGGCTAATTTTAAATTTTTTTTGTAGAGGTGAGGTCTCCCTATGTTGCTTAGCCTGGTCTTGAACTCCTGGGGTCAAGTGAATATCCTGCTGCAGCCTCCCAAAGTGCTGGGATTACAGGCATCAGCCACTGTGCCTGGCCCAAATTGATCCTTCTTGACACAGCTCTTCCTGTTTTGGGCCCCTTGAATTGAATACTAATTACCAGTTTTACTAGAGATATGTGTAGAATGGGATTTGTGGGAGTTGCTCTCAAAAAATAACAATATCCTATCTATTTGTCTTATTTTATATATATATACACACACATAGAGAGAGAGTATTTTATTTCAAAGATCCAGTAATTTATAGATATTTGACTTTTATGTAGGGGAATTATTTGTCATGTATTAGAGAAGATTATGGTCCTACATTAGTGTGTGGATCTTAACAGTTGCTGAAGTAACTTGGAGTGATCATCTTCATTATATCATCATAATAAAATCTTGTTTTATGGGGAAAATTGGGACCTCCTTCTCTTTATTTTGTGTATATGTGTTTTGTTTGCAGTTACTATATTAGTGTAATGCAGCAATAATTATGTTACTAACAACAACTTTGTGAGATGTTTATTATTCTCATTTTACAGATGAGGAAACTGAGGCTTGGTGAAGTTACGAAATTTGTCCAAAATCACACAACTTGTAAAGGGCACAGCCAAGATTCAGAGCCAGGTCTGTCCAACTTCAAAACTCTTAATCATAACCATGAATCCGAAATAGCTGTGAAGTATCAACCTGTGATAAATTGTATTAGTATTAATATTGCTTAACTGTTGTTTAACTCTTACTGATAATATTTTTAATGCTGAATGTTTTTGTCCTTTATAATAATTTCACATATCTTTTCAATATTGTGAAAAGCAGTATGAATGGTAATTAAAGGTCTAGTCTCTGGAGACAGACTACTTGGGTATGAACCCCTAAACCGCTTCATTTACTTGTTGTGTGACATTGAGAAAGTTACTTAACTTTTCCATACTTCAGTTTTTCTATCTATAAAATGGTGATGGTAATACTATCCACCTGATAAGGTTGTAAATATTGAATGATTTAATACATACAAATCATTTACAACAATGCCTGGCACACAGTTAGCATTCGGTGAATGTCAATGATTAGTATTGTCATCTCCTAGCAACCAGCGAAGCAAATTATCATTATATCTAATTCTGTATTAGGAAATTTAGATAAAGCAATGTTTAGGCAGCAATATAGGATATGACAAAACTTACATAAACCAAAATTAAATTTGAATAAGTTAGATCTAAAGAATGTCATTCATTTGATCAAATTTACGTCTATTGTAAAGCAACTTGGGCAACTGCTTATAGATCTCACAGGTACAAGAGCCTTACATATATAAGGTTTATACATAGGTCCACTAGGAGTACCCATTGAGCCTAACATGGTCATTGCATTATGAATGTGTTTTGTCTGTCTTCTCCCTCAGAATGCAATTTATATTTAGAATAAATGTCAACATTTTCAGGTAGCTTTTAAGGAGATGGTGTTTTGGCAGCCTTGATAGAAAAATACCAAGAACCAAAACCTCATGTATTACATGAAATGTTGGCAACATTGCATCACTTGCAGGAGTGCTTATTAGAACTTTTACTATGGTGAATGTGTATACTGAATGACCTTTGAACCAGTGGGACCACAGCACATTCAGCAAGAATTCAGCCATGTACTGATGTATTCTTTTCTCATACTTGTTTATTGTAGCTATCAGAATCCCAAAGTCCTATTCACCATGTTGGTCATTCTCGATCTCCTGACCTCATGATCCGCCCACCTTGGCCTCCCAAAGTGCTGGGATTACAGGTGTGAGCCACTTCACCTGGCCCTGATTATTTACTAATAATAAGTTTATATCTGTTGCGTAAATATCCATGAATGGGAGATAATTTGAGTAAAATTACACAATAATTCAAAAGCTATTATTTAAAGAATGGGACCTACTTTGTATATGAACCCCAGAGCTCTGTAGCTTTATTTTTTTAATTTTTAAATTTTTTCTTGTAGAGACAGAATCTTGCTATGTTACCCAAGTTGGTCTGAAACTCGGGGGCTCAAGCAGTCCTTCTACCTCAGCCTCTGAAAGTGCTGGTATTACAGGCATGCACCACCATGCCCAGCCTATAGCTTTTATTCTACACATACATTTAATTTATTTCTTTCTTTTATGGTATTGAGACTTACTATCCTTGATCAGAGTATCTTTTTGATTATTTAGATATTGAAAATATTTTTCACTAAATTATTTTCTCTGTTTTCCATGAAGAAAAATAAGATGGCCAGGCATGATGGCTCATGCCTGTAATCCCAGCACTTTGGGAGGCCGAGACTGGTAGATCGCTTGATGCCAGGAGTTCAAGACCAGCCTAGCCAACATGGCGAAACCCTGGCTCTACTGAAAATACAAAAATTAGCCAGGTGTAGTGGCACATGCCTGTAATCCCAGCTACTTGGCAAGCTGAGGCACGAGAATTGCTTGAACCTGGGAGGTGGAGGTTGCAGTGAGCTGAGATCGCACCACTGCACTCCAGCCTGGGCAACACAGTGAAACTGTCTTAAAGAAAAAGTGACAGACCTTATTTCTTGTTACTATTGTAAATGGCATATTTTTCCTCTTGTTTTCTTTTCATTTCTGTTTTGTTTCTTTCCTGTGCTTTATTACTTTCTCTTGCCTTAACTATTTAGTACAGTATTCAGTGCAAATGTTAATAGTAGGCATTCCTTTGCTTGACCCCAGAAATTTGAGATCAGCCTGGGCAACATAGCAAGATCCCATGTCTACAAAAAAATTAAAAACTAGCCAGGAGTTGTGGTACATACCTGTAGTCCCAGCTTCTCAGGAGGCTGAAGTGGAAGGATTGTGTAACCCCAGGATGTTGAGACTGCACTGAGCCACGATCGAGCCATAGCACTGTAGCCTGGACAATAGAACAAGACCCTGTCTAAAAAAAATAGTGGACATTGTTATGTTGCACTTAATTTTTTAAAGGAAGTGCTTATTTTGTTTCGCTATTAAGACTAAGGTTTGCGGCCGGGCGCGGTGGCTTATGCCTGTAATCCCAGCACTTTGGGAGGCCAAGGCGGGTGGATCACGAGGTCAAGAGATCGAGACCATCCTGGTCAACATGGTGAAACCCCATCTCTACTAAAAATACAAAAAAATATCTGGGCGTGGTGGCGCGTGCCTGTAATCCCAGCTACTCAGGAGGCTGAGGGAGGAGAATTGCCTGAACCCAGGGGGCGGAGGTTGTGGTGAGCAGAGATCGCGCCATTGCACTCTAGCCTGGGTAACAAGAGCGAAACTCTTGTTACCTTATATATATATATATATATATATATATGGTTTGCTATATATATATATGTGTGTGTGTGTGTGTGTGTATTAATTTTTATTTATTTTGAGACAGGGTCTCACCCTGTCACCCAGGCTGGAGTACAGTGGTGCAGTCTCGACTCACTGCAACCTCAGCCTCCCAGGCTCAAGTGATTTTCCCACCTCAGCTTCCCAAGTAGCTGGCACTACAGGTGGGCACTGCCATACCTGGCTAATGTTTGTCCTTTTAGCAGAGATGGGGTTTCACCTTGTTGGCCAGGCTGGTCTCAGACTCCTTACCTCAGGTGATCCGCCCACCTCAGCCTCCCAAAGTTTTGGAATTTCAGGCTTGAGCCACTGTGCCCGGCCTGCTATATATTTTTGATAGAAACTTTTCCTAGCTTAAAAGCATTTCTCTTCCTAGTAGGCTAAGATTTTTGTGTGTGTGAAGAATGAGCATTGAATTTTATCAAATATGTTTTCTGCATTTACAAGATGATTACATAGTTTTCCTCCTTTATTTTGTTAATGTGGTGAATGACATTTATAATGTAGAATTACTGAAATAAAGCCAACTCTGTCATGATGGACTTTTTAGAAAAAAATAAACAGTTGGATTTAGTTTATTAATTTTGTTTTGTTTTGTTTTTTAAGAGGTGGAATCTTGTTCTGTCACCCAGTCTGGAGTGCAGTGGTGTGATCATAGCTCACTGTAGCCTCGAACTCCTGGGCTCAAGTGTTCATCTCACATCTGCCTTCTGAGTAGCTGGTACTACAAGGGTGCACCATCATGCTTGGCTACTTTTCACATTTTTTGTAGAGATACAGTCTTGCTATGTTACCCAGGCTGGTCTCGAACTCCTGGGCTTAAGCAATCCTCCCACTTCAGCTTCCCAAAGTGCTGGGATTACAAGCATGAGACTGTGTAAGATTTTTGCATCTATGTTCGTCCACAGATGAAATTGGCCCGTAATTTTAATTTCTTGTCCTTGTTTGGTTTTGGTATCTAAATTATGCCAGCCTCAAATAATGAGTTAGAAACTATTTTTTCCCCCCTGAAAAGATTTATTTAGGACCAGAATGACTTTTTTTTTTTTTTTTTTTTTTTTTTGAAAGTTTGGTTGAACTCTGTAGTAGGCATGGTATTTTTGGGGATGATAGGCTTAATATTTTGCTGGGGAGGTATGTATTCAGTATTCTAAATGGTTTCATATAGGATTGTGTTCCTAGTTAGATCAGTTTTTAGAGAGTGTCTTTAGGAATGCATTAGTTTTGTCTAGAGTTTTTGTTTTGTTGTTGTTTGGAACAAGGTTTTACTCTATTGCCCAGGCTGGAATGCAATGGCGTCATCTCTGCCACTGCAGCCTCCACCTCCCAGGCTCAAGTGATTCTCTGTATCAACCTCCTGAGTAGTTGGGACTACAGGCGCAGGCCATTGTCCCCGACTAATTTTTTGTATTTTTCGTAGAGATGGGGTTTTGCCATGTTGTCCAGGCTGGTCTCGAACACCTGACCTCAGGTGATGCACTTGCCTTAGCCTCCCAAAGTGCTGGAATTATAGGCATGAGCCACTGTGCCTGGCTTTATTTATTTTAAATTTTTCTTTCTTTCTTTCTTTTTTGAGATGGAGTTTCGTCTTGTTGCCCGGGCTGGAGTGCAATGACGTTATCTCGACTCACTGCAACCTCCCCCACTTGGGTTCAAGTGATTTTCCTGCCTCAGCCTCTGGAGTAGCTGGGATTACAGGCCAGTGCGACCATGGCCGGCTAATTTTGTATTTTCAGTAGAGATGGAGTTTCTTCTTGTGGGTCATGCTGGTCTCAAACTTCCGACCTCAGGTGATCCGCCCACCTCAGCCTCCCAAAGTGCTGGGATTAATGGCGTGAGCCGTGACGCCCGGCCTAAGTTTTTCTTTTTCTTTTTTTTTCCCATCCTGAGGCGGAGTTTTGCTTTTGTTGCCCAGGCTGGAGTGCAGTGGCTTGATCTCGGCTCACTGCAACCTCTGCCTCCTGGGTTCAAGCGATTCTCCTGTCCCAGCCTCCCGAGTAGATAAGATTACAGGCATGCGCCACCATGCCCAGCTAAATTTTTTCTATTTTCAGTAGAGACAGGGTTTCTCCATGTTGGTCAGGCTGATCTGAAACTCCTGTCCTCATGATTCACCTGCCTGGGCCTCCCAAAGTGCTGGGATTACAGGCATGAGCCATTGCACCTGGCCAGTTTTTCTTTTTTTAATAGAGACAGGGTCTCACTATGTTGCTTAGGCTGGTTTCGATCTCCCAGACTCAAGTGATCCTCCTGCCTCAGCCTCCCAAAGTGCTAGGATTATAGGCATGAGCCACTGCACCCAGCCCATGATCACTCTTTCCAATGGCCTTTTCTCCACTTTTTGATAAGAAATTTTAATGAATAACCAATATTTCATATTATTGAGACTTGCTGAGGTTCTTGGAAGACTGATTTTCTATTAATGATAGAGTGATAGGCCAGGTGCAGTGGCTTACACCTGTAATCCCAGCACTTTGGGAGGCCGAGACATGTGGGTCGCTTGAGCCCATGAGTTCGAAACCAGCCTGAGTAACGTGTGGCAAAACTCCATCTCTATAAAAAAACAGCTGGGCATGGTGGTATGCACCTGTAGTCCTAGCTACTCAGGAGGCTGAGGTGGGAGGATCATTTAGTCTGGGAGGTCACGGCTGAAGTGAGCTGTGATCATACTACTGTACTCCAGCCTGGGTGACAAGAGTGAGACGCTGTCTCAAAAAAAAAAAAAAGATAATTTGATAATTTTCTTTTTCTTTCACCTTCTGTTTCTCTTCCTCTCCCTTTTCCTGTTTCTCTCACACTTTAACTTCTCTGGAACTGGGAATCGTCTCCCATTGGGATACATCTTACTATTGTGATATTTTACAATAAGTGAGCAATTCTTAAACAGTTTTGGCAGCATTTTTTTTTTTTTAAAGACAAGGTCTCACTCTGTCACCTAGGCTGGAGTGCAGTGGTGGTAAGATCATGGCTCACTGTATCCTCTTCCTTTTTGGCTAAAGTGATCCTTCCACCCCAGTCCCCCAAGTAGCTGGAACCACAGGGACACACCACCATGCCTGGCTAGTTTCTGTATTTTTTGTAAAGATGGGATTTAGCCATGTCGCCAGGGCTAGTTTCGATTGCCTGATCTCAAGCAATCTACAAACCTTGACCTCGCAGAGTGTGGGGATTATAGGTGTTAGCCAGTGCACCTGGCCGCCATTTTTTCTTTTTTAGTGGAACATAAAATAGTGGTGCATCTTATAATCAGTAGTATCTTAGTTTTGAGGAAATACGTATTTTTACATACATAGCATGACTTTTCATCCTACCCCATTTCGCTATTTGAAATGCCCTTTTTCTATCTCTTTCATTGTGTGCTTATATCATTCAAGACCTTGAGGTCTTGATAAAATTATTTTAAAATAAAAAATTTTTTATCTCAACTCTTCTAGTACCTAGCACAATACTTCGTTGGATATAGAATATTATTTAATTAACAATGATGGGAGCTAAATGATAAGAACTTATGAACATGAAGGAAACAACAGACACAGGGGTCTGTTTGAGTGGGGAGGGTAGAAGGAGGGGGAGGAACAGAAAAGATAACTATTGGGTACTGGGCTTAATACCTGGGTGTTGAAATAATATATGCAACAAACCCTCATGACACGTGTTTACTTATGTAACAAACCTTCACATGTACCCCCAAACCGGAAAATAAAAGTTAAAAAAAAAGGAAAAAAGATATTCTGAAACATCAAAAAAAGGAAGAATCTATGTATAATCATAGGACAGGCTTTGACATATGTATATTAGTGACCAATTATTTAGCTTCCTGGTCAAAGGAGAATACTTAATACTTACATTAGTTAAGATTATTTTAGATAGAAAGAACAGAAATCAATGCTTTCTACCTTTAGCAAGTTAGATAATTTATGGAATGGACGCTAAAGCATCTGATGATCAAGGAAGAGCTGAAGCAGTAAAACAAATAAAGTAATTAGAAACTATAGACCAGGTACAGTGGCTCACACTTATAATGTCAGCACTTTTGGAGGCTGAGGCAGACGGGTTGCTTGAGCTCAGGAGTTCAAAACTAGCCTGGGTAACATGGTGAAACCCCATCTCTACAAAAAAATACAAAAATTAACTAGGTGTGGTGGCATGCACCTGTAGTTCCACTTTCTCTGGAGGTTGAGATGGGAGGATCACTTGAACCAGAGAGGTTGAGACTGCAGTGAGCTGAGATTGTGCTGCACTCTAGCCTGGGTGACAGATTAAGACCCTGTGCCAAAAAAAAAAAAAAAAAAGAGAGAAAAAATATAAAACACTGTGACGGAAGTGAAAAGAGTAGTGTATAATAAGGAATTATGCAGGATGGTATTTAGAAAGTAGAAAAAGAAGACGTCAACTTTTAGGTTGAGAGTTAAGTATGAGTGGGAGACAAATATACTGGTGAAGGGGTCTGGGAGAAGAGTATTTCAGGGAGAGGGAAACAACAGGCCTAGAGTGAGAATGAGCTTGCATTTAACTGAAAGGCTCATAAAGAGTTAGTTGGAAAGAATGCCACCTCAAGGCAAGAGAGACATGCAGGGGCCATACCTTTTTTTTGAGACGAAGTCTTGCTTTGTCGCCCAGGCTGGAGTGCAATGGTGTGATCTTGGCTCACTGCAACCTCCGCCTCCTGGGTTCAACCAATTCTCCTGTCTCAGCCTCCAGAGTAGCTCGGATTATAGGCACCCACCACGAAGCCTGGCTCATATTTTGTATTTTTAGTAGAGACGGAGTTTCACCATGTTGGCCAGGCTGGTATTGAACTCCTGACCTCAGGTGATCTACCCACTTCGGCCTTCCAAAGTGCTGGAATTACAGGTGTGCGCTACCATGTCCAGCCCTTTTTTTTTCTTTTGAGATGGAATTTTACTCTTGTCACCCAGGCTGGAGTGCAGCGGTGTGATCTTGGCTCACTGCAACCTCTACCTCCTGGGTTCAAGTAATTCTCCTGCCTCAGCCTCTCAAGTAGCTGGGATTACATAGGCATGCACCACCACACCTGGCTAATTTTTTTTGTATTTTTAGTAGAAACAGAGTTTCACCATGTTAGCCAGACTGGTCTCGAACTCCTGACCTCAGGTGATCTGCCTGCCTCAGCCTCCCAAAGTGCTGGGATTACAGGTGTGAGCTACTGCACCTGGCCTTCTTTGTATTTTTAGTAGAGACGGGGTTTCACCCTGTAGGCCAGGCAGGTCTTGAACTTTTGACCTCAGGTGATCCACCTGCCTCAGCCTCTCAAAGTGTTGGGATTACAGGCGTGAGCCAGCACACTCAGCCGAGGCCATACCTTTATATGCTAACATGTACTGTGTATTTGTGATATTCTGGTACTATTGTAAGCACCACGTCTTGAGAAGTGTGAATTATGCCATACTGACTCACTGTATAATGAAAGTTTGGATTTTATTTGAAGATACATTGGAAAGCCATGGAACTATTAAGCAATGCCATGATCCGTTTTATGTTTTTGAAGATTATGGTGACTACACTGTACATAGTTGATTAGAGAGGGACAATAGAGGACATAGAAATAAATACTAGTGGCTTATACTAGTCCAGGTAAGACACAAAGTTACCTTGGACTTTGGGTGGTGGAGATTAAGTGCAGTGGACAGTTTTGAGATGTATTTTAGAAGTCTTTTGTTGACGGCTTGGTAAGGGGGAGTTGGGGGTGAGGGAAAGAGAGAGGAGTAAGACTAGAGCAGACTGAAGAATTGAAGAGAGATGTGTAGATATTTTGCCAAGTTATTTGTCAGTAAAGGGAAGCAGAGCTGTTTTTAACAGCTTCTTATTTCTTATTTCTGTAATTTTTTCAGTGGCTTTTTTTTCTCTCTTCTACCCTATTTCCTCCACCACCTCCCCATTCTTGGAATCAAATAACATTTTTATTCTAGTCTGCGTCTCCAGATTCCAGCATCTTTTCTCATCCCACACTTGACAGATGCAGGAGGAAAGCTAGTGTAAAAAGTAGGCTAGCATCCTCAGCACTTCTGTCCTTTTACATCAAGATGTTCCTTGCTTAAATCAATCCTTGCTATATCAGAGCAAAATCATTTTGTTTTGTAAGTAAAGGTTTAATTTTTAAAGTAATATTATTCTAATGAAGTCAGTCTGTGTGTATGTGTATTGTGGAGTTTGGGTGATGGCTATATGTATTTTTATCTGTAAAGTCTTAATATGCCTTATTATTATTGTTATTATTTTGAGACAGATTCTTATTCTACCACCCCGGCTGGAGTGCTGTGGCACAGTCTCCACCTCTGAGGTTCAAGTGATTCTTGTGCCTCATCCTCCTGAGTAGCTGGGATTACAGCTGTGTGCCACCGCACCTGGCTAATTTTTGTATTTTTAGTAGAGACAGGGTTTCGCCATGTTGGCTGGGCTGGTCTCAAACTCCTGACCTCAGTTGATCCACCTGCCTCAGCCTCCCAAAGTGTTGGGATTACAGGTGTGAGCCACTGCACCCAGCCTTAACCTGCTTGAAAAGGTGAATACCATCAAATCACAAATTCAGTTCACCAGTGTTTTCTCATTTGAAAGGCAAATGAGCAACGAAAATATAAGATTGGTTTTGTAAATGCAAGAAAAGGCTCTCAGAAAAGATGGCTTTTAAAAAAATGTTTTAAAAATATGTACATATAGCTTCAACTTTTGAAACCACCTTTGACTGCAGTTATAAGTTGACAGGGTACTTCTTCATTTTATGAAGCTCTGACTTTTTATTATTATCTTTAAAGGTGAATAGGAAAGTCACATATCAAAACAATAGAAGGAATTTTGTGGACAACATAGGTGGGAAAATGAAAATAAGGCAGAAACCTAAAATTAAAGTCAGATAATAGATTGGGATCATGGAATACTGTTAAATTAATGGTTTTAAATTTTTTGGTGGTTACACATCCTTTGAGATTCTGATGGTGGAAGAATCTGGCCCCAGAAACTTCACAGACACACATATATTCATATTTGTATATAATATTAAGGGGTTGCTGAGCCTTAAGAGCCTGTGGGGTACATGATCCCTTGGTTGAGAATATGCAGTCCAAATGGTAATCAGGGCTGAGTAATATGTGTCTCGGGAAGTGTGGCATTCAAACTGACAGTGTTCTGTTCTCAAATACCAGTCTTTAGGATGGCCAAGACTTAATTTGTTGTTTGAAAATCTCTGGTTTGATAGCTGATGAAGCAAAGTAATTTTTAGTCTTAGCTATTGAAAAATCTTAGTCTATTCTTACAATTTCTTATTTGAAAATGCTGTAGATAGCAGAGTTTTATGAAATGAGGCAGTACAGTAGTACTCAGGGAACCCTAACATGTAGCCTATCAAAAAAAAAAAAAAGGTAAACTGAAGTAAAAATAAATTTCAAATTCACTGAATCCTAGGTTTGCACAGTAGCTGAGTATTTCTTTTAAGAAATAGGTTTAGGCCAGGCGCAGTGGCTCATGCCCGTAATCCTAGCACTTTGGGAGGCCGAGGCAGGCAGATCATGAGGTTGGGAGATCGAGACCATCCTGGCCAACAGGATTTTGTACTAAAAAAAAAAAAAGCTGAACATGGTGGCACCCACCTGTACTCCCAGCTACTCTGGAGGCTGAGTCAGGAAAATCACTTGAACCCCGAGAGGTAGAGGTTGCAGTGAGCCGAGATCGAGCCACTGCACTCCAGCCTGGGCAACAGAGGGAGACACTGTCTCCAAAAAAAAAAATAGGTTTAGAGCAGGTATGTTGGCTCATGCCTGTAATCCCAGCACTCTGGGAGGCCAAGGCAGGTGGATTGCTTGTGTCCAGGAGTTTGAGACCAGCCTAGCCAACATGGCAAAATCCTGTCTCTACCAACAGTACAAAAATTAGGCAGGCATGGTGGCACATGCCTGTGGTCCCAGCTACTCAGGGGTGAGGTGGGAAAATCACTTGAGCCCAGGAGGTCAGCACTGCAGTGAACTGTGTTTGCACTACTGCACACCAGTCTGGGTGACAAAGTGAGACCCTATGTTAAAAAAAAAAAAAAGGTAAAAAAAAAAAAAAGATACCCTGCCGGGCGCAGTGGATTACACTTATAATCCTAGCACTTTGGCAGGCTGAGTCGGGTGGATCACCTGAGGTCATGAGTTCAAGACCAGCCTGACCAACATGGTGAAAGCTTGTCTCTAGTAAATAAAAAAAATTAGCCAGGTGTGGTGGTGCCTGTAATCCCAGCTACTTGGGAGACTGAGGCAGGAAAATTGCTTGAACCTGGGAGGCAGATGTTGCAGTGAACCAAGATTGTACCATTGCACTCCAGCCTGGATAACAACAGGGAAAACTCTGTCCCCCCAACCCCCCCCCCGCCAAAAAAAAACCCAGGTCTGGTGTGGTGGCTCTCGCCTGTAATCCCAGCACTTTGGGAGGCTGAGGCGGGCAGATCACGAGGTCAAGAGAGCAAGACCATCCTGGCCAACATGGTGAAACTGTCTTTAAAATAAATAAATAAATAAATAAATATCCTTTGTTCTTGCTACCTTTCCATGAATCTGTTTGTAAATTAACTTTTATCCAAAAACTATGAGCTTTTAAAATGAATTTTATTAGTCTTGTGAGTTAAGTATTGGAAATATTTATTTAGCTTTTAGTGATAAAGCTGTACTTTGTTGCTGTTTATTTGGCTCAGTGCTCAGGTGGAATACCAAGCCAATGATATAACTTAGTAAATTATAAATTTTTTCCTGTTAGGCAAATTATACCAGTTAGAACAGTATCTAATGTAATACAGAATTCACAAAATTCATTGATGGAGTAGGGGATTGTCTAGATGACTTACCTCTGTAGGTCCTTTGGCCATACTGAGAGTCTAGGATTCCTTACATTTTTTTCACTTACTTGATCAAATAAAAGTATTTTTTTTCCTTCACTCTAAGTCTTCAAAGCAAGCTCTACATCATTAGAAATAGTAGAAATAAAGAAAATTCAAAAAGGAACTACTTTATGCTTGTATACAATATTCTATTCTACTTTAATATTATAATTTAATTTGGCATTTTAGCTTACATTTAAGTGAGTGAACAAATTTTTCATTTTGCTTTTGGCAGATGAACAGTCAGTGCATATTTGTTTCTTGCAACTTTCTCTGTAAAATTCTGGAATAGTAGTGTGACTGGGAATAGAGGCCGGGCATGGTAGTTCACACCTGTAATCCTAGCACTTCGGGTGGGTGGCTAAGGCAAGAGGATTGCTTGAGCCTAGGAGTTTGAGACCAGCCTAGGTAACTTAGAGATACCCTGTCTCTACAAAATTTTAAAACTTAACCAGGCATGCTTGATTAAAAACTAACCGGTGCGTACTTGTAGTCCCAGTTACTTGGGAGTCTGAAACTGGAGGATCACTTGAACCCAGGAAGTTGAGGCTACAGTGAGCTGTGATTGTGCTACCGCATTCTAGCCTGAGCAACAGAGGAAGGCCGTGTCTCAAAAAAAAAAAAAAAGAAAAGAAAAAAGAAAAACAATGGAATTGTATGTATTAACATTGATCGATGTTTGTTTAGAGAACAGTAAAATGTGAATTAAATAGTATAGATGATTCTTTCTGCAGTTCTACTCAATGAATTTCTACTGTACAGTGTTTTTGTACCTCCTATAATATGAGCATGTTGTGTGGTTCTAGTGTTAGATATCTTTTTCATAGCCCCTAAACATAGGCCAGCCACTTCAACTGTGTCTAGTTGAGAACAACACACTGTTCCATACTAGAAAAAATCCCTGGCTGTGTTGGATATTTTTGCAAAATAGTATAGTACTGCACTTTATGGATGAGGTAAGGTATTTTCGGTATAATTTTGAATTTATATGATATTGCCTTTAACGCTACTTTTGGAATTTAACATCTAAGTGAGATTCGAGTCTCCTGAAAAAGGAATTTTAGCTAATTTAAGGTAATTTGTGAGTATACTTTTCTAAAATCAGATATTCACAGTGCAGCCCATGGTTTTTTGTTTGTTTGTTTGTTTTTGTTTTTTTTGAGATGGAGTTTTGCTCTTGTTACCCAGGCTGGAGTGCAATGGTGTGATCTTGGCTCACCGCAACCTCCGCCTCCTGGGTTCAGGCAATTCTCCTGCCTCAGCCTCCTGAGTAGCTGGGATTATAGGCACGCGCCACCATGCCCAGCTAATTTTTGTATTTTTAGTAGAGACAGGGTTTCACTTTGTTGACCAGGATGGTCTCGATCTCTTGACCTCGTGATCCACCTGCCTCGGCCTCCCAAAGTGCTGGGATTATAGGCGTGAGCCACCACGCCCGGCCCAGCCCATGGTTTTATATTTTAGTTTATACATTGCTATGTTTAGAACCAACTAATATAAAAGTCAAGAGTGAGTAATTTAAACTGTTGGCTGCTTGGCCTTTTTTAATTTTTTTACCCCCATGGGAAACCAATCTTAAGTATTAGGGTCAACTTTCCTGAGTGAGTCTTGTGTATCAAGTGTGTGCTGTAGGGGTTAATTTTTGTTTTCTGTTTTTTTCTCTTAGTGAACTTTCTGAAGTATATCCCTGTCTCGTCCAATCTTCCTTATAGTTTGTATGTGAGAGACACCTAAATTTAGGAGCATAGTTATGATAATAGAACAAGGAAAAGCAAACAAGCATAATTTAGGGAGAAAAATCTCTTAAGAGAAATAGTCCCCATTTCCCTACGGGTTGTAGCTTTCTAATGGCCCTTCAGAAGATTCTGGTTCCTTCCAGATTTGGCTGTTCAGACTAAATGTTAATAACTTTATTCATTTTAGGAAAAATGAGACTTTCATTTTATAATTACTCATATGTTACTTATTTTTCTTTCTTTTTGTTAGATGTTTCATAATTTTGTATGTGTACGTATTTATTTTCTATACCTTATCTCTCTCCTCAGTTCCAGAAAGGATTTTAGATGACTTACTTTCCAACTAAGAAAAAATATGAAATAGTTGAAATATGCAAAAAAAAAAAAAAAAAAAAGTAGGTATATGTAGTATAATGAAAAGAACTTGTTTACTACTCAGCTTTAGAATGTGACTAAAACTTTTGCAGTCCCCATGTGAACCATTCCCAATTATGTCCTGCTTTCCTTTCCCTAAGAAACAACATTGCCCTTAATCACATTTCTAATTATCTTGTTTACAGTTGTTGTAAAATATTTATATATTCCTAAGTATTATCTTGTATAGTGTTGTGTATTTTTGAGAGGTAGTATAATATGGGGACTAAGAGCACAGACTCTGACTCCAGGAGGTTCTGCTACTTACCAAGTTATTTGGTCAAATTACTTAACTTCTCTGTGCCTGTTTACTCATCTGTGAAATGGAGGTTAAAAATTGAATCAACCTGATAGGACTCTTGTGAAAATTTCATGAATCATTGTATACAAAGTGCTTAGAACAGTGCCTGATACACAAGTAGTATTTTTTTTTAATTTCAGTTGCTGATTACAGACAATAAGCAATGCTATACAGACATTATTGTACACTCCTTGTGCACATACATGTGTAAGAGTTTCTCTAGGGTGTATACCTAAAAATAGAATTGCTGGGTTGTAAGGGCATATACATCCTTAAACTTTCCTAGATGATGTCAAATTATTTTTCAAAATGGTTATATCAATTTATGCTCCTATGACAGTATGAGATGCCTGTTGCTTCATATGTTATTGTCTTGATTCTTTAATATTTGCCAAACTGATAGGTGTAAAATATCATATGGTATTTTGATTTACATTTTCTTGATTACTGATGAAGTTGAACAGCTCATGGGCTGTTTCTGTTCTTTTGTAAAATGCTTGCACATTTTGCCTATTTTCCATTGATATATTTTTTTAAACTATTTGATTTGAATACCAAATTTTAGGAATTCTTTAAATATTAGGATACTACCATTTTGTTCAATAATTCATGGCATATAACTACTAGTTAGTGACTTGTCTTTCATTCTCAAGTGAATGATTTTTCACATACATTTATAGATCAGGGACATTCTTTTGTTAGACTAGTGTCTTGTTTGGAGTGTGTAAAATATAGTTCCCAGAATCTTTAAACCATACTTTTAAAAAATGAAAAGTGAGACTTTTACAGTCTTCCTGAGTGACCTATTCCAGTGTAAATAACTACCCTAGAAAAGTGATCTTATCATAGATTGACCGCCCACTAGCTCTTATTAAAGCTTTTTTATATTAAAATAATTCAACTTTGGAACTGTAAAGCTGACTACATATGCCATATTGAAATTTTGCCATTGATCGAAATTACACTTTTTGTGCCATTAATTCCTGGTATTTTTAGTTTTATTATTTTTTTCCAGCAGATAAATCCATTTCTAGCTTGCTTGTAGCTTGCCATATAAAACACACTTACTGATTTTTATTCTCTATTAGAGAATTTTTATTTGCTTAGAGGCATGTAAGGTACACCTTCCTTACATGACCGGCCATGAAAGATTCTTTTATGTATTTTAACCTCTTTAGTTAATGAGAACAAGTCAGATGAAAGTTTGCTTTCTAGTTTTTTTTTTTTTTTTTTTAACAGAATTCATTTAGAAAGCTTTATTTGGAGTTTTAGTTTGTCATTTTTTTCTGTATGATGTTTCATAGGGAGCATTTAGGAACTAATCCTGCAATTAATTTCTCTTCCTTTTGACATAGGCTTCCTGTGGTTAGGGACAATTACTTCTTAACATCTATAAATTTCCACATGAAACTCCTACTATACTACCATTCACACAGTGGATGCTTAATGTTCATTATTTCTTCTTATTATTTTCTGGGTAGAACAAATTACTGTGTATGTGTGTGTCATGTAATCCTCCATACACACATACTTGACAGTGTTCAAAATGTTTATCTCGATAAGCATAAGGTTTATTACTGTGAAAAATATATTACTGTGAAAAATATCTGGCTGATGTTTAATTGATATGGTAGTTATGACTTCCTATTTGGAACAGTTGTGTTAATGAGTAAAGTGACAGTGAACACAGTTGTATGTCACACTTTTATCTTTGGTTGTGTTCTAAAACTGTTGTGATTCCTAAAGTATTATTTCTGACTCTGGCATTCAGGAGCCTCCACGATTTAAACCCAACCTGAAAGCCCTATAAATAAGCCCCTGAAATTCAACAAGTATAAAAGTGTGAGGTGGGAGGATCGATTGAGCTTAGGCTCTCAAGGCAGTGAGCTATGATTGAACCACTACACTGTAGCTTAGGTGACAGAGACCCTGTCTCAAAATAATAATAATTAATTAATTTAAAAAGTAAAGTCTATTGTCTTTAATTCTAGCAGAAATAGTGGAATTTAATATACCTTTTCCCCTATTCGAAAGTATCATTTCAGTAGCTATTACATCAGTGAATAGTGTGCCTTTTCTAGAGCTAGTATGGAGACAGATTCAGGAGCACTTCTACCTGACTTTCTTAGGATTCTGTGGGAAATTATTGGGAGATGCAGTGGAAGCTTTAAAATGACGACAGCAACTCCTAAGGTTTATTTTCGACACTTCTCTATAATTCTTCTATACTCAATCTATCAATTGCTGCTGTTGGATAGGAATGTCAGTATTTCTCTCAGAGGAAAAAATCAAACCCTTTGGCCTACAAGGCTCTATATGACCTTGCTCTCTGTAACCCCTCTGATCTTCTCTCTCCTATTCCCTTGTCTTCATTTTGCACTGGACACACTAACCTTTCTGTCCCTCAAACACTCTAGGCCATCTTCAGGCACTCTGGCACACACCTATGGTCCCAGCTACTCAGGAGGCTGAGGTGGGAGGATTGTTTGAACCTAGGAGTTCAAGGCCAGCCTGGGCAGCACAAGGAGGCCACACAGCAAGACCCCATCTCTTGAAAACAAAAACCAACAACAAAAAACACTCTAGACTCAGAGCTTTACATTTGGTTATTTTCTTTTCCTGAAATTCTCATCCATTGGCATGGCTCACATTTTTTTTTCTTTTGGTAATCTCTTTCAGTTCTTGGCTCAAATGTCACTTTTGTTTTTCTTTTTTTCTTTTGTCTTTATTCCAAGATGGAGGTCTTTTTTCCAGCCTGGGTGGAATGCAGTGGTGTGATCATAGCTCACTGTAGCCTTGAACTCCTGGACTTAAGTGATCCTCCCATCTCAGCCTCCTAAGTAGCCAGGACTAAGGTGCACACCACCATGCCCAACTAATTAAAAAAAATTTTTGTAGAGATGGGGTGCCCAGGCTGTTGCCCACCTTACTCTGTGTTGAACTCCTGGCATCAAGTGATTCTCCTGCCTTGGCCTCCTAAAGTCCTGGGATTATAAGTGTGAGCCACTGTGCCTGCTCTCAAATAAGTTTCTGAATTTAAAAATTTATTCTTCCCTAGGACTTCTAAGTCCCCTCTTAACCCTGCTTGTCCTTTTCTGCATAGTATTCACCACCTGTCCAGTTTGTTGAGGACTAGAACATGATGCCATATTTGGATTTCTTCCTTTTCCTCACCTTCCACAATTAGTCACCAATTCCTACAAGTTGACTTTCCCTTACAAAGATAATCTTTTTGATTAAACAATGAATTTATTCAGTTTACTACATCAAGAGAAAGCACATTTTGACAAAGTGTTGGTAGTTAGGCATGTTAGAAATGAATATTTATAGGGTTTTTGAGATCTTGACTCAAGTGGTTTAATAAGGCAGGTTCTTCAAGGGAGGGAACTAGTAGGGATTAGCAAAGTACGTTACACAATGTTTAGAATTAGTGGCCATAGCATGAAAAGGGTCTTCAGTCTGTTTCCATCAGGAGAGCTGTTTGCCCTGATATACAAACTGTTTCCCTAGATAAGTTAGTTAGCAAGAATTTCCTGAAGCAAACAGTGGAGTTGATTATTGGTTTACAGCCATCATTCTAGACATAAAATAATTTTCGAGAGCACAGTTATATCACGTTGTCTCAATTGTCACTGAACTTTTCCTCAGTCCTCTTCCCCTTTTCTCCACCGTACCACCACCACAGCTCTAGTTCAAGTTCTCATCATAATTTGCCTACACAATTTTAAAAGCCTAGCTTCTCTGTAGTCTTTTCCCCTCAGATTTATTTTCCATACAACCATCAAAGTAATCTAACTAAATTTCAACTCTGGCCAAGTCAATGATTGTTTAAAACTTTTAAGTGGCTTTCCATTTCCTGTGGGATAAAATCCTAGCTCCTTATAGGACCTGATCCTTCACTGCTCCTCCAACCTCATTCCTATCACTCTTCTGATTGCATTGGTACCTACTGTGTGATTTTCTGCATCTGTGCTTTTGTTGATGCTGTTGCCGTTACCTAAAATATCTTTTCTGTTCTGTCCCCATACTGTGTGTCACTAATTTTTGTTCGTCTTTAAAACTTAATTCAGGCAATATACCTTATAGGGGATGCATCCAGAACCTAAACTGTACTTCCAGGGTGTACTGTGTGTAGTGCTATTATTACACTCACCATATTATACAGAAATTAATCTTCTGTGAGGGGAGACAGCCACCTAAAGACAAGGAAATTCTTATTAACTTCTGTATTCACTAACATTAACAATAGGGCCCAGCCCATAGTAACTGCTCAGTAGTTTTTACTGAACCAAATTGGGGCAGAGAAGGGCAAGACTTCAGGGATGGGAGATAAGAAATGAGAATTTAAGTCTAGGTTAATGTGTTTGAGGCAACATCATTGCACCCAAATAGAGAATGAGTAAGAGAGCAAGACCTAAAAGTACAAATGGGAAATCATTATACTTGGGGTGAAGTTTGTGTTATTTCAAGAGTGATGGTGTAAATAAGAGAACACAGACTGAGGACTGATATTTGGGGGTAATATACCCTCAGTGGGTAGGAGAAAGTAGAGGAGGCCCTCAAAAAAGTCAAAGGAAACAGAAGTGAAGAGGATAAACCAGAGTAGAGTATTGAGGGGGTCCAGGGAGTCATGTCTAAATTTGCAAAGCATTTAAGAAGAGTAACTGTGAAAATATTTCCTGAATTTGGCAATTAAGTTGTATCTAATGACCTTTGAAAATTCTAGTAGAATAGAGTTTTTTTTTTCTTTTTTTTTAATTTAGTGGCCAGGCGTAGTGGCTCATGCCTGTAATCCCAGCACTTAGGGAGGCTGAGGCAGGAGGATCACCTGAGGTCACAAGTTCAAGACCAGCCTGGCTAATATGGTGAATCCCTGCCTCTACTAAAAATACAAAAATTAGCCAGGCGAGGTGACAGGTACCTGTAGGGCCAGCTATCGGGAGGCTGAGGCAGGTGAATCGCTTGAACCTAGGAAGTGGAGGTTGCAGTGAACCGAGATTGGCCACTGCACTCCAGCCTGGGCAACAGAGTGAGACTCTGTCTCAAAAAGTAAAATAAAAAATTTAGTTTGTAGGACAAAATAAGTTTGTTCTTAGATTGTATAGTTATAAAAATATATCCTGTTTGGGTGCAGTGGCTCACACCTGTAATCCCAGCACTTTGGGAGGCTGAGGCAGGCAGATCACCTGAGGTCAGGAATTCGAGAACAGCCTGACTAACATGGTGAAACTCCATCTCTACTAAAAATACAAAAATTTGCTGGGCATAATGGTGGACGCCTGTAGTACCAGCTACTTGGCAAGTTGAGGCAGGAGAATCTCTTGAACCTAGGAGGCGGAGGTTCCATCGCGCCATTGCATTGCATTCCAGCCTGGGCGACAGAGCGAGACTCCTGTCTAAAAAATGTGTGTGTGTGTGTGTGTGTGTGTGTGTGTATACACACATATCCCCCAGCTATTCAGGAGGCTGAGGCAGGAGAATTGCTTGAACCCAGGAGGCAGAAGTTGCAGTGAGCTGAGATAAATATACATATACATATACATATACATATACATATACATATACATATACATATACATATCCTTTACCTGTGTTCAACCAAGACTTTTCCCAAGAGGTCTGGCATTCTTTATTGGGGAATAAAGTTCAACTTTGTTGTAGTAAATATTGCTTTGAATTAACATGTTTTCTACTTTTTTCTTGCTGTTTTTCTTTGTAAGCAAAATTATTGTATGTAGATTACTTGAAAGCAGGATGTTTGATTTCTCCCTTAATGTGTTAAAGTATTATCTTAGATAGTCTAGATTATTTTACAGGCTAGTGGTAATTATCCATTAAATAGTAAGCAAGATATCATAATTATGTGTTTTCATTTTGCCAAATTCATCTTAGGATTATTATGATTGTATAACTGATTTTAAAAAATGTTCCAGCCATGAAACCCTTTCTGAAACTTCTCTGTGGAACCCCAGCATGTAAATCAGGTAGAGTGGAGTTTGTTTGAAGCTGTGACAGGGATGTGAAGCCCTTTCTGAGAGTTGTGTCCAATCTTCCAACCTCTTCTCTTTCCCTTCAAGCAAGTGACCCCTGGAGCTTTTTTGTGGAAATTCTAGGGCTACTTGAAGCATAGTTTGAAAATCACTGAAACACGATACTCTTTGCAAAAATGCTGATAGCAAACCATCTGAGTACTGAAAGTGACAAGATACTTAGACCCCAAATTGGCTGACACTTTCAGTCTGTTCTCTTATTGGACAACAGAATGGTACAATAATAAATAGCTGCCCAGAGAGAAAATAAACTTGTACTAGATCTATTTAGACAGAGGTTGAATGTCCTCTTTTAATGGAAGTTATCAGTCGTTCCTTTGTCAACGGGAGGTTGGACTATTACACCTTCAGTGTCTTCCAACATTGATGATTCTCTGGTCTTGTATGTTGAGACTTTTCCTACCTAGTGTCATAGCCTCTACTGTGATGGGAGTCTGTTTTATCTTTCAGTTCTTCAAACTTGTAGTATGCTATATATGACAGGCAGTGTGTTACGATGCAAGGGTACTATTTAAACAAATAAGATATTGTCAACCATTAAGGAAATAGGAGATTACTATAAGGTCGATGCATATAATAATAGAAGTAAGAAGAAGGCGTTAATCAGAATTATATGAGGTGGAAGGACCTAACCAAGCCAGGTAGGGGCTTGTCAGAAAAAAAGAAAAAGAAAAAGAAATTTTAAAAAGTCTAGCTTCCCTGAAGAGGTTAACTCCTGAGCTGACTCTTTAAAGATGAGTAGACTTTACCAGACATGCACAGGAAATGGTATTTCTTTCTAGGCAGAGGGAGGAACATATACAGGGGCTCTGAAAGAGGGCATGCTTTGTTTGGAGAACATGTGAATGGGGACTGGTGAGAGAAGCCAGATGAAGAAGGACTGTGTTTGCCATGCTAAGCAATTTGGACTTTGTCTTGAAGGTGGTGTGAAGCAATTGCAGGATTTTAAACAGAGTAGATACATGGTCAGATTTGTGTTTTAGAACATATTTAGAACACTTCAGACAAGTGTTTTGATCTCTTTGCCTCTGACAGAGCTCCATGCCAATATGTCCCTAAATTATTTAAAGCAATAATTTAAAGAAAAATGTCTCAGGATAGTAGGACTGGAACGGTTGGGGAGAGGGATGAATTCAATAGCTGCTAAGGAGGTAAAATCAGTGTAGGTAAAATGTGGCCAGAGAAAGGTTGAGTGCAGGGGTGATTTTCAGGTGTATAGCTTGGCCAAGTAGATAGGTGAGTAGTTATCTTAAATAAGACAAAGAAATTAAGAAGAAAGGTGTAAGGTCTGTTCTTGCTGAGGATAAAACAGAAGAAAACTGAGGCCAGCACAAGAAGATTCAACGCGAAGGGTTTTATTCAGGCTCCCAGGTGAGGTTCTGCGGGCCGACAGGAGGGGCCGGAGAAGTCGCATGGACTCCCTCAGGCACGGGGTTTTATAGGGAGTGGAGGCATTTGATTGGTTGTGCCCAAGGTGAGTGGGACAAAATGGCGGGGAGTGGGGCCCAGATGGAACAAAATGGCAGGGAGTGGGGCCCAGATAGGACAAAATGGTAGGCAGGAAGACAAAATGGCAGGCAGGGAGTGGGGCCCAGATAGGACAAAATGGTATCAGGTAGGTCCTGGCGGGGCTTTTTTTCCCGGGCTCCCGGTGGGGGGGTGTCCAAGCTCCCGGCAAGGGAGGGGGAAGCGTCCGAGCTCCCAGTGAGGGAAGGGGGAGGTGTGCGCAAGCTCCCGGCGACGCAACCAGCCTTACATTCCGAACTTTTGATGATAGATAGAGGACGCCGCTCTTCCTGACTACTTCCTGCTGAATGGGGCGGAGTAAGGGGGACAGGTCAGTTGGCTGGCGCCTCGACTGAGAGTCAGACAAAGGGATGAAACAGCATTTGGTTAACAGCCACTCGTCCAATTTCTCGCATACGAGCTTGTAGGAACCTGGGCCAGTAACGTGATTTGTCGCTGGAGGGAGGCCAGAGAGGCGGCTGATGCTTCAGTGGCCACACGGAGCTTGTCTTCCAGTTGGGTGGCTGAAGTGACACTGTACCCTAGGGCACTGCTCCCGAGTCCGGCTGCTGCTAGAGAGGATGCTAGAGAGAGACCAACAACTATTGGGAGGAAGACAGACTGCTTGTTTGTTTCGGGGAGCAGAGGGAAGCGTAAGGAGAGATAGGAGCTCAGCTTGATCGTATACCTCCAACCCTGAGACTAGAGTAACGGGCACACAGCGGGAGGGGAGAGAGGCACTTATAACCTTGGTTAGGGTCTCATTATACTAAAAGTATTCTCTTGGAGGTGAAAAGGTGAGGTCTGGGATAGAGAGAGGAAGGTTAGACAGGCCCTCCCGAGGTGTAACAAATGTATCTATTTGTTCAGGACAGAATGGGCTGGAGATGGGGAATGGGATGGAAGAGGAAACAAAGTAGCTGAGTTGAGTAGAGAAGTGGGATGAAGGCTGTCTGAAGGATTTTTAAAGAGAAAGTAAGACTCAGAGCTTAGAGGAATGGTAAAGAAGGACTGAGACCTGGGAAGGTATGCTAGGCCCTGAGTAGGAAAGAATAGTTAGCTCCCATATCCACTAAGAAGGAAATGGACTTACCCGCTACCTGCAGCGTTACCCTGGGCTCAGCAAGGGTGATGGAGGTCCTTGAGTCCGGGCTGCGTCAGTTGTCCAGAAGGCCAAGAAATTCAAGTGAGGGGATTGCTTTCTGTGGACTGGCCTGCTCTTCACATAGAGGTGCAGGGAGTGGGCCTGTGGTCCGGGACAGGCAATCAACCTTCCAGTGTCCAGTCTGTTTGCAGTTTGGGCAGGGTCCGGGAGGTGGACGAGGACAGGGGCACTCTTGGGCCCAATGTCCCTCTCGACCACATCTGAAACAGGCCCCAGACCGGGCCCTTGGAGCCTTTTGGAAGGGTTTCAATGGACCTCCCCCACCGGATGTTCAGGGGGCTGCCAGCCTTAGGGCTGCTACAAGAGCTCGGGTTTGGAGGCCTACCTTCTGTTGTAGGTGGGCCTGTCGGGTGACCTTAGCCTTATCCTCTTGGCCCTTAAAAACTTTGAATGCCATGTTTACCAGGTCCCTTATGGGAGTTTGGGGGCCCTCCTCAGCTTTTTTAAGTTTCCTCCTTATATTAGCCGCCGATTGGGAAATGGAGTGGGTGGCTAGGACTGTAGCCCCCGCTAAGGAGGCTGGATCCAGCCGGGTATGGAGGATCATAGCATTCGTTAATCGGTCAAGGAAGGCAGCTGGGTTTTCATCAGGTCCCTGAGTTATTTCCTTCAACCTGTCGTAATTAACTACTTTCTGGGCTGCTTTTTGCATGCCCGCTAGGAGGCACTGTATCATTTGGTCTCGGCGGTGATGGCCATCTCGACCGTCCTGATAGTCCCAATTAGGGTCGGCCTCGGGGACCGCTGCCGCACCTACTGGCATCTGATTGTCAGTTAGATGTACCTGATTAGCGTGTTCCCAGGCTGCTGTAAAAATCTGGTCACGCTCGTCTGGGATAAGGGTGGAGGATAGGATTACAAACGTGTCATGCCAGGTTAAATTATATGCCTGAGTAAGGTAACGGAATTCTTTGGTGTAAGCAGTAGGATTGGTGGAGAAAGATCCTAGGCATTTCTCAATGACCGATAGATCAGAGAAGGAGAAGGGAACGTGCACTCAGACAATACCCTCCGCTCCAGCCACCTCGTGGAGGGGGCAAAGGAGGGAGGCCTCGTCATTAGGAGCACTGCGTGAGCAGGTGTGTGCACTAACAGGAGAGGCTAGGTTGGAATCAGGAGGTGGCGGGCTAGGAGGTGGAGGAGCTGAAGGGGGTTGAGGTCTGTCATAAGGCAGTGGAGGATTATTGGGTCGGGCCAGTGGAGAGGAGAGCTCCTCAGGCACATCGGGGTTGGAAAAGGAAGAGAAGGAGGGTAGAAGGGCTAAGGGCGAAGAGGAGGTTTCTTTGGCTGGCAGCACCTGGGCGGTGTTGCAAGAGGAACAGAGGGTGGGTCGGGAATGAAGATACCAGAAAGCCTGCACGGTTACAATGATTATTATCAGGAAGAAAACAAAAAGAGACAGGGCTAGGGCTATCTGCCACATGGGTAAATTAGAGGGTTACAACAAAGACAGTACCACATACAAGACCGATGGACAAAAGGTGGGTGCCCCCCAGATGGAAGACCAGTCTGATGCCTTTCCGACCACGTCCCCGTGGAACCGCGGGTTGAGGCCCACACAAGCCCCGTAGCTGTTAGGCCGTGGGACTACACATAAACTCACTCACTCGCATCGGAATTAGAAAGAGAGAGAAGGATAGAATTAAAAGTGTAAAGCGGTCACCATCTTAAGGGTGAGGCACAGCCGCTATCTTAGATGGGATAGAAAGAGAGAGCTAAGAGCAGGAAGCGGCTGCCATTTTGAGAGGGAGAGAGAGAAGAAAAGAGAAAAAAAGAGAGAAACAGAAAAAGAAATTGAAAATACAGTTTCTTCGGTGGCTCACGCCTGTAATCCCAGCACTTTGGGAGGCCAAGGCGGGTGGATCACGAGGTCAAGCCATCAAGACCATCCTGGTCAACATGGTGAAACCCCATCTCTACTAAAAATACAAAAAATTAGCTGGGCATGGTGGTGTGTGCCTGTAATCCCAGCTACTCAGGAGGCTGAGGCAGGAGAATTGCCTGAACCCAGGAAGTGGAGATTGCGGTGAGCCGAGATCGCGCCATTGCACTCCAGCCTGGGTATCAAGAGTGAAACTCTGTCTCAAAAAAAAAAAAAAAAAGAAAATATAGTTTCTTAACGGGAGCCTTTTATGCCAATGGGCTAGTTTGGAATAGAGAATTTGGTATAAGCTGGGGGGGTTGGCTCTGCTGTGAGGCAGGGCTGCTTGAACGGGGCTTCTGAATACTCACACCTCAGTCGCTGGTGAGGGTTCAGGAAAGTGGGGATGTCTCCCTCAAATTCCTGACCCTAAAAAAACCCCTCACGGGGAGAGGACAAGAGTGTAGGGACGTCTCCTCTTACACTCAGGTCCTAAGCCGGAGTCCCAGACTCAACGGCAGGCAGCCAGAGTCCCAGACCCACGGCCAGAGTCCCGGATTCGAGTCCCAGACCCCCAACAGGAATCCCTGACGCTGCAGCGGTTTCGAACAGGGATCCCGAGAACAGCTATTGGGGTGGTGGGCAACAGAAGTCTTACCTTGTGGTGAAACGGCAGCTCCCCGGTCCAGCTTTGTGTGGAGGAGTCAGTTTCCCCCAGGAGGTGTCTTAGAACTCCTCCCGGGTTTTGACACCATATGTAAGGTCTGTTCTCGCTGAGAATAAAACAGAAGAAACTGAGGCCAGCACAAGAAGATTCAATGCGAAGGGTTTTATTCAGGCTCCCGGGTGAGGTTCTGCGGTCCAACAAGAGGGGCCGGAGAAGTCGCAGGGACTCCTCTCAGGTGGGGGGGGGGCGGGGGTGTTTTATAGGGAGTGGAGGCATTTGATTGGTAGTGCCCAAGGTGAGTGGGACAAAATGGCGGGGAGTGGGGCCCAGATAGGACAAAATGGTATCAGGTAGGGCCTGGCAGGGTTTTTTTTCCCGAGCTCCCAGGGGTGGGGGTGGGGGTTGTCCGAGCTCCCAGTGAGGGAGGGGGGAGTGTCCGAGCTCCCGGTGAGGGAAGGCGGGGGTGTGCACGAGCTCCCGATGACGGAACCAGCCTTACAAAAGGGATCTTACAGGGGTTTTTGTTTGTTTTTTTGTGGGTTGTTGTTGTGTTTTTTTTGCCTCAGGATACTTTAGAGAGTGCCAACTTGAGTAAGGGTATAGGTTTTTCATTTCATTTTCTTATACTTGTATATGTTTTGTTTGTTTGTTTATTTATTTATTTAATTTATTTATTTAGAAGACATAGTCTTGCTCTGTTGCCCAGGCTGGAGCACAGTGGTGCGACCTCAACCTCCCCTTTACTGCAACCTCCGCCTCCTGGGTTCAAGCGATTCTTCTGCCTCAGCCTCCTGAATAGCTGAGATTACAGGTGCATGCCACCACACCCAGCTAATTTTTGTATTTTTTGTAGAGATGGGGTTTTGCCACGTTGGTCAGGCTGTTCCCAAACTCCTGACCTTGGGTGATCCACCTGCCTCAGCTTTCCAAAGTGCAAAGATTACAGGTATGAGCCACCTAACATGAGGTGATCCACCTGCCTTGGCCTCCTAAAGTGCTGGGGATTACAGGTTTGAGCCACTGTGCCCAGCCTGTGCATGTTTTTAAAATGTGATATAGAAGAGTAATAACAGGATGTGTTTATTCCCCTCCCCTCCCCAGTATTTCTCACTTTTGGCCAGGCTGTAGTGAAGTAGTGTGATCTTGCCTCACTGCAGCCTCCCTCCAACCCTCCCTTCTGGGTTCAAGCGATTCTCCTACCTCAGCTTCTGGAGTAGCTGGGATTACAGGCGTGTGCCACTATGCCCGGCTAATTTTGTATTTCTAGTAGAGACAGGGTTTCACCATGTTGCCCAGGCTGTTCCCGAACTACTGACCTTGGGTGATCCACCTGCCTCAGCCTCCCAAAGTGCTAGGATTACAGGCGTGAGCCACCACGCCCGGCAACAGGATGTATTTTCAAGGAAGGTTATGGAATTCTTATGGAAGTCTGGTAGATTAAGGTAGGCCTTCAATTAGGTAGTTTAGGAATAAGTGATCTGCTTAAATTCATTTTTAGAAAATCCAGAGGTTTTTACATTGCCAGTCCTTTGTCAGAATTTTTATCTTTTAAGATATATGGAAGATTAGCTTGTTTGCGCAAACTAGCTAATTTGGTGATAGTTCTGATATGGCATTACGCATTTTAAAATACAAAATGATTTTCCTCAGGATGCAAACTTTGATTTTCAAGTCTTTCATTGGTGACATGTGGGAATTGATGTTTAATCCATTGCTATTTAACACTCCTGACAGAAAGGACAGTTCCTTTTTATAGCTTTGTCACATTATTTTCTTGAGTTAAGATCACTTTTAGGCTGGTTGAGGTGCTTACATCCTTCATGGAAAAAATGAGACTTGCTTCGGCCGGGTGCAGTGGCTGATGCCTGTAATCCCAGCACTTTGGGAGGCCGAGGTGGGTGGTGGATCACGAGGTCAGGAGTTCGAGACTAGCCTGGCCAACATGGCAAAACCCCATCTCTAGTAAAAATACAAAAATTAGTCGGGCAGTAGTGTCACATGCTTGTAATCCCAGCTACTTGGGAGGATGAGGCAGGAGAACTGATTGAGCCTGGGAGGTGGAGGTTGCAGTGAGCCAAGATCACGCCACTGATTGAGCCTGGGAGGTGGAGGTTGCAGTGAGCCAAGATCACGCCAGTGCACTCTAGCCTGGGAGACAAGAGCGAAACTCCATCTCAAAAAAAAAAAAAAAAAAAAAAGAATGAGACATGCTGCTGCTTAACAGAAAATTGGAGGTATTAGTTTAAGATTTTGAGATTTTACTGTGTAAGGAGTCACTTATTATGTTTGTTTCTTGAATGTTGTATTGTTTCTTATCAGTTAGGTCTCCTTTCTCTGTAGTTTTGATTTCTGCTGCACCTTTGACAGCATTCAAGAGGTGACTCTTCCAGTAACACAATAAAGAACTGACCATAATACTCTTTTTTTTTTTTTTTTAAGATGGAGTCTTGCTCTGTCACCCAGGCTGCAGTGCAGTGGCACAACCTTAGCTCACTGCAACCTCCACCTTCCAGGTTAAAGCAATTCTGCTGCTTCAGCCTCCCAAGTAGCTGGGATTACAGATGTGCACCACCACGCCTGGCTAATTTTTGTATTTTTAATAGAGACGGGGTTTTGCCTTTGTTGGCCAGACTGGTCTCCAACTTCCGACCTCAAGTGATCCACGAGGCTGGTCTCCCAACTCCTGACCTCAAGTGATCTGCCTCGGCCTCCCAAAATGCTGGGATTACAGGCATGAGCCAACGTGCCCGGCCAACACTTTTTAATTACAGAGTAACTCTGTAATTAAACTCTGTAATTAAAAAGTGTTGGCCGGGCACGTTGGCTCATGCCTGTAATCCCAGCAGTTTGATAATCCCACCACAAATGATAATCCCACCACAAATGATAATGAAATTACAGAGAATCGTTTTAATTACACTTTTTAATTACAGAATTGATAATGAAACTTGTACCTTTGTCATTTTTTTTTAAATTACTGTAATGATTATAGATATGGAAGTGCATTTTGATGTCATACTGCTTGTAAGAAATTCTTCTGATTGAGTGTGGTGGCTCACACCTGTAATCCCAGCACTTAGAGAGTCCAAGGTGGGAGGATTGCTTGCACTCAGGAGTTTGAGACTAGCCTGGGCAACATAGTGAGACCTCATTTCAACTTTAAAAAAAAAAAAAAAAAAAAGTCAGGTTTGGTGGTGCATGTCTCTATAGTCCCAATTGTTGGGGAGACTGAGGTGGGAATATTACTTAAGCCGGGGAGATAAAGGCTACAATGAGCTGTGATCATGCCACTGCGCTCCAGCCTGAGTGACAGAGTGAGACCTTCTGGGGGAAAAAAGAAAAAGTTTTCTCTCTAGATTTAGTCCCAGTCACACATTTTTTTTCTTTAAGTGTGTTTATTTAATTTATTTATTTTTGAGACACAGTCTCTGTCACCCAGGCCACATGATCTCAGCTTACTGCAACCTCCGCCTCCTGGATTCCAGTGATTCTCCTGCCTCAGCCTCCCGAGTAGCTGAGATTACAGGTGTGTACTACCACACCTGAATAATTTTTGTAGTTTTAGTAGAGATGGGGTTTTGCCATGTTGGCCAGGATGGTCTCAAACTTCTGACCTCAAGTGATCCGCCTGCCTCAGCCTCCCAAACTGCTGGGATTACAGTCATGAGCCACCATGCCTGGCTTTAAGTGTATTTAAAGAAAACTTTGTTTTATTCTTCTTCATGACATCTTTTATAAAAAGGTGATTGTAATTCCTGCTTTGCTTAGTGTTTTCTAATAATTGCCAAAAAGATTCCTAAATTCTAGTGTTTCAGAATGATTTATTTTTTCTTAATAAGTGTGAAAGTTTTTAGAAACTGTTAGCAGTCTGTAATTTGGTTGACATGTACAAGTTGCCATTTTCAGGTGTTGGAATAGATTTGAAAGGTAGATGGGTAGGGAGAATTTCTCATTGGTTTGTTATAACTAAAGTTCTTGAGAATTCTTAGGATAATATGTCTTCAAATCCTACTAGAAGTTATTGTTCTTACAAAGACTAGTATTGTAATTGTCTTTTCAAAGAGTAAAGTGATTTGTTTGAATTTAGTGTTACTCTAAGAGGAAGTGTTCTGATCACTCATTTTCCCTTTATACTTTGCCTGCATAATTATATACTGCTTATATAAAAGCCTAAACCTTTAATATTGGACATTAGTTTTTTTGTTAGTATGGTACTCCAAAGTTTAAATATATGAGAAGATAATATTTCTTTTAAATATTTCTTTTCCTTCATCTTCAGGCTGTAAAAATTAAAATGAACAAACTACGGCAAAGTTTTAGGCGAAAGAAGGATGTTTATGTGCCAGAGGCCAGTCGTCCACATCAGTGGCAGACAGATGAAGAAGGCGTTCGCTCTGGAAAATGTAGCTTCCCAGTTAAGGTAAGAGCTGATGTTTCTATAAGTCTGTATGTGGAAAAGAACTGACAGTCTAATGTATGTGAAATCTCATTAATAAGGATAATTAAGAGAATCCTCCACAAACCAAATCCCTTCACACTGTGCTTCAATGATAGAATTAAATGAGAAAGAAATGAAAATAATGAGAAAGAAAAGATAGATTTTAATTAGGAAATTTTCTTTTTGTAATTTAAACATGAATTTCTACTATATAATGTGGAGTCAGTACAAATATTCTGATAAGAATACTAATCCTGAAATACCTAAAGATCTTAAATTGTCAGAACTCAGATTTTCAGTGGGATATGCTTACTAGCTGGTGAAGCTGAGGAGTGGAAGTCGGCTTTCTTAAATACAGGTCTTGTGTATTTCAGAAATCCTTAAATGAGAAGAGTTAAATCAAAGGGAATTTTCGCTTTAATTTTCTAACTTTTAATGGCACAGAGGTCATTTAAATTAATGCCTTCGTTTGTCAAATCAGAAAGTGGAAGCTCACAGAGGTTAAAAACGTAATGAAGATCCAGAGAAGGCAGTGACATACAAGTGCTTTTTCTTTATACTGCTGGAGACTCTAGAGACAGGTCATATTTTAGTACTTGAAAGAAATATATATGTTATTTACTATTTAGTGAAAATAAGCAATATGTTATGTAATGACAGTGTGAGGTGTATTAAATGTGGGGGCAAAAAACTAGAACTAGACCAAATGTTAATATCTTAAAGTAAAAATTGTAGTTTGATATAAAATGTTAGTTTTTTCTATTTACTATATATATATATAGATATGCACATGTGTGTGTGTGTGTGTTTGTATATGTGTGTATATATATATATTTTTTGAGACAGAGTCTCTCTCCATAGCACAGGCTGGAGTGCAGTGGTGCAATCTTGGCTTACTGCAATCTCCACTCCTGGGTTCAAGTAATTCTCCTGCCTCTGCCTCCTGAGTAGCTGGGACTACAGGCATGCTCCACCATGCCCAGCTAATTTTTGAATTTTGAGTAGAGATGGAGTTTCACTATGTTGGCCAGGCTGACTGCGAACTCCTGACATCAGGTGATCTACCCACCTCAGCTTCCCAAAGTGCTGGGATTATAGGCATGACCCACTACACCTGACCTCTATTAAGATTTTAAATGTGATTTTCATTTGACCAGCAATTTTACATTTAAGAATTGCATTTAAGTACATTTGTAGATATACTAGCATAAGTGACAGTACTAACATTTGTAATATCAAAAGTTTGGAAACAACTTAAATTCCCAGTTGGGCGCAGTGGCTCACACCTGTAATCCCAGCACTTTGGGAGGCCAAGGCAGTGCATCACAAGGTCAGAAGTTCAAGACCAGCCTTACCAACATGGTAAAACCCCATCTCTACTAAAAATACAAAAATTAGCCAGGTGTGATGGCACTCGCCTGTAATCCGAGCTACTTGGGAAGCTGAGGCAGGAGAATCGTTTGAACCCAGGAGGCGGAGGTTGCAGTGAGCCGAGATCGCGCCACTGCACTCCAGCCTGGTCAACAGAGCTCGACTCTTTCTCCACACACACACAAAAAAACTTAAATTCCCATAATTCTGGAATTGATTAAACTGTGACATCCATTAACTTGAATTCTCTACAATTATTTTTTTGAAGTAAGGTAGATCTATATCATATATTTAGTAAATATTTCTTTGAACATCTGCCATATGCCAGGCGTATGCTAGGTGGTAAGCAAACAAGACATAGTTTTTGTTCTTGTGGAGTTTACAGTCTTCTTGTGAGGGAAACAGACTTTAGTTAGATATTTACATTAACAGTATATTGTTACAGTCTGAGGTAAATATTTTTAAGAAAGAAAATTTAGTTCTGTAAGAATGTGTAACAAAAAAACTTGACCTAGGCTAGAGGATCACAGTAACGCTTCCCTGGGAAAGTAAAGTTTGACCCAATATCTGAAGATTGAGTGGGAATGAATTAGATGAAAACGTGAGTAGAACATTAGAAAATTATTGAAAGCATGTATACGTAGGCATTGGATGACAGGAGGAAAGAATGATAAAGGAAAACTGTAATGCAGAAAGTTGAATGAGATGACCCTGTAGGAAGGCAGGACAGGACTTTGTAGGCCATGCTAGGATTTTGGACAGAGGAAGCCATTAAATGGTGTGTTCTTTCCATTATTTACTTATTTATTAAGGTAGAGTACATATAACATAAAATTTGTCCTTTTAAGCATTTTTAAGTATACAGTTCAGTGGTATTAAATATATTCATATTGGTGTGCAGTTATCACCACCAGTCCTCTCCAGAACTTTTTCATCTTCCCAAACTCTGTAAATGGTTTTTTATAAGTAAGAACGTGGTATCAGGAAAGCATTTTGTGTATGTGTTAAGTGTCTTGTCTTATCTATGTCTCTGTCGAGCTATTTATTCATTTTTTGAGATGGAGTCTGGCTCTGTCACCAGGCTGGAGTGCAGTGGCACGATCTCGGCTCACTGCAACCTCCACCTCCCAGGTTCAAATGATTCTCCTGCCTCAGCCTTCTGAGTAGCTGAGACTACAGGCTCGTGCCCTCATGCCCAGCTAATTTTTGTGTTTTTAGTAGATGAGGTTTCACCACGTTGGCCAGGATGGTCTCGATTTCTTAAGGATCTGCCTGCTTTGGCCTCCCAAAGTGCTCGGATTACGAGCATCAGCCACTGTGCTTGGCCATCTTATTTATTTTAAAAATTGATGTATTTACAGATTTAGGAGGTATAAGTGCAGATTTCTTACATGCATATATTGCATAGTGGTGAAGTCTGGGCTTTTAGTGTACCTGTTACCCAAATAGTGAACTTTGTATCCAACAGGTAATTTTTCAATCCTCAGCCAACTCCTACCCAGAAAAGCACTTTGAAAAAATGACTTTGGTTGCAGTATAGTTTGGAAGTAGCCCATGCTAGATGCAAGGAGCCTAGCAAAAGATTCTCACAGTAATCCAAAAGAGAGATAATGGTAGTTTAGACTAGGGTGGTGACTATGAAGATGAAGACAAATGGAATAAATTGATGGATAATTAATAGGTAAAGGGAGGCTGGGCATGGTGGCTCACACCTGTAATACCAACACTTTGAGAGGCCAGGGTAGGAGGATTGCTTGAGCCCAGGAGTTCAAGACCAGCCTGGGCAACATGGGGAGACCCCGTATCTGCCAAAACAAAAACGCTCAGTGTGGTGGTAACTCACCTATGGTCTGAGTTACATGGGAGGCTGAGGTGAGAAGATCACTTGAGCCCTGTGAGCCATGATTGCACCACTACACTCCAGCCTAGGGAACAAGACCCTGTCTCAAAACAAAAACATAGGTAAAGGTAATAGAAATTGGAGATGAACTGGATCTAAGGAATGAAAAAGAGTAGTATTAAAAATGACACCTAGTTTCTTATTGCACTGAGCAGAGATGATGATCATTGACATAGGAAACACTGACTTCAGAGTGTGTATGTGTATGTATTTGAGACAGAGTCTCACTCTGTTGCCCAAGCTGGAATGCAATGGTGTGATCACACCTCATTGCCTCCTGGGTTTAAGTGATTCTCATGACTCAGCCTCTCAAATAGCTGGGATTACAGGCACCCACTACCACGCCTGGCTAATTTTTAAATTTTTTTCGAGATGGAGTTTTGCTCTTGTTGCCCAGGCTAGAGTGCAGTGGCGCCATCTTGGCTCACTGCACCCTCTGCCTCCTGGGTTCAAGTGATTCTCCTGCCTCAGCCTTTTGATTAGCTTGGATTACAAGTGCCCGTCACTACACCCAGTTAATTTTGTATTTTCAGTAGAGATGGGTTTTCATCATATTGGCCAGGCTGGTGATGAACTCCTGACCTCAGGTGATCTGCCCACCTCAGCCTCCCAAAGTGCTGAGATTAAGGCATGAGCCACCGCACCTGGCCTACTTTTTGTATTTTTAGTAGAGTTAGGGTTTCAACTTGTTGGCCAGGCTGGTCTTGAACCTCTGACCTCAGGTAATCTGCCTGTCTCGGCCTCCCAAAGTGCTGGGATTACAGGCACGAGCCACTGTGCCTGGTTCTAGTGTATTTATTATTAAGTGATGAGGGCAAGCTGCAGAACTACATACAGAGTATGGTTTTGTTTATGGTTAAAAGAAAAAACATATATGATTATTGTGTTTAAGAAATATTAAGACACAAATAACTGCAGAATGAATGTAGAGGATTGGAGATCTTTTACTTTTCAGTCTATGTCCTTTAGAACTAGTGACATTTCTTATGAGTATATATCGTATTTATAATATTTTAACACTTCATTTACAGATTCTGAGAGATTGGTATACAGTGTTGAAATAATTGAACTAAAGTTAATGGAAGCCGTTTTTCTAATCAGCTGTGAAATCTATAGCTTTTAAATATGTTGTGTGAGATGAATAAATTTTGATATCTTTCAGTGTAATTCTCGTTTGTCATAAAATCAGCTAGATGGGATATGCTTTAGAGCAGCGGTCCCCAGGCTTTTTGGCACCAGAGACTGGTTTTGTGGAAGATAATTTTTTTGTGGACTGGGGTTGTGGGGCTGGGGCGGGTGGTTTTGAGATGAAACTGTTCCACTTCAGGTCAGGCATTAGATTCTAATAAGGAGTGCACAACCTAAATCCCTCATGTGCGTAGTTCACAATAGAGTTTGCACTCGTATGAGAATCTAATGCTGCCACTGATCTGACAGGAGGTGGAGCTCTGGCAGTAATGCTTGCTCCCCACCTCCTCTCACCTCCTGCTGTGTGGCCCAGTTCCTAACAGGCCACTCACCAGTATTGGGCCATTGTTTCAGGTATTGGGGACCTCTGCTTTAGAGACTGTGCAGGCAGGGCAGCTTATTCAGAGTGTGTTTTGTTTCATCCTTTCCAAATGCCTTTTTGAAATCCTTTCTAGAGGATGTTCAGTGTCTCCGCTATGCTGTGTCATCCCTTCTCTTCCTTCCCTACATCACTGCTTCCCTCCCCAACTCATACACTTATATACAACTGACTCCCAGAGTACAATAGGAGAATCAGAATTTGGAATATTTTTTCCATGGCCTTGAAGTAGATGTATCCCAGTCAGATATAGCAGGGCAAAAGATGCCTCATCCTGCCTTGCCTTGGAGACCAGTGAGCTTGATATAAAAGGTTTTCCATGGAGGCAACTAGTAGGATATTAGGGGTACTCACTAAGGAAGAACAAATTTGGGAGTAGAGAAAATGAGTCCTTTTGAAGTTCCTGTGGAACATGCACATGCAGATCCTCACTGACCAAGAAAGCACCATGAGTTTTGATTTGGGGGTTACAAATATATTTTAGTGAGTAAGCAAATTTTCAGAGCCCAAATCCTTGAATGATGTGGACTGACTGTACATAAATTAAAGTTGTGGGTAGGTGAGATTGCCTAGGAAAGTAAGAAGATGGTCTAGAACAAACCCTTGAAGAATACTAATGTAGAGGGGACAGGCAGTGAAATAGGCTGTTCCTCAAAAGGAGAGTAAAAATGAATAGACAGAGATTGAAGGGAAACCTGGAGAGAGTATGATCTTAGAAACCAAGGTTTCAACATAGGAGAAAGTGGTCACATGTTATAAAGAGATTAAGTGAGAAATGAAACCTCATTAGATTAAAAACTTGAAAGTCTTGGTGACTTTGATGATAATGACAGCACTTACAGTGCAATTCTGAGTATAGAATCCAGATTCGGGAGTGAGTAGATGCAAAATAAGGAAGGAGATGACAAAACTAGACAACAAATCAAATTCAAGCTTTTCTGAAAAGATTGTGTAAGGATTGGGGAAGGGTGGAAGGGGAAGAATTATGTGGGGCATAAGGAAACTTTTGGTGGTGGTGGCTGTGTTTATTGTTGATTGTGGTGATGGTTTCTCAGGCATATACATATTTGAAAAACTCAGCAAATTGTAGACTTTAAATATGTACGGTTTCTTTTCTTTTCTTTTCTTTTCTTTTTTTCCGGTAGGTGAGTTATTACACACTCCTTAGCGGATTCCGATTCCAACTTCCATGGCCACCGTCCTGCTTACAGTTTCTTATATATAACCTTTATTTCAATAAAGCTGTTAAAATTATTTTAAATAAAAGTTTATTTTCAAAAGGCAGAGTAGTAGCAAAGGTAATGTGAGGTTAAGGAACATGTGAGTTTGGGAGGGTTAAAACCAGATTTATTAGAAATAATTTACATACCCTGAAATGTACTCATTTAAAGTGAATAAGTCTCAGCTACTTGGGAGGCTGAAGTGGGAGGATCACTTGAGCCCAGAAGTTAGAGGCTGCAGTGTTCATGCCTCTGCACCCCAGCCTTGATGGCAAAGCGAGACCCTATCTCTAAAAAATAAAAAACAAAGTGAGTAAGTCACCTGTGATTTCCTTTTGTGTTGTTTTGTTCTTAAGATGTGAACTACCTGAGCATAATTAATTAAATGCTTTTTACAAAGAAGCATGTAGAGAATTGATTAGTTTTAAAATGAAGGAAGAATGGTGCTTCTGTTTTAACAGGAGCAAAGGTGGAAAATACACTGCAGATGCACCTCAGTTTGTGGTATTAGGGTTTGAGATTGATGGAATTTTATTCTGAAGACTTATTTTCTCAAGGAAATAGGAAGTGAAGACAGATGTAGGAGAGTGAGTAGAGAAGTTAAGGAATTGGATTTTGAGGACAATGGAATAGCTAGAGAATAGGAAAGAGAAGCTTATTGAAACGTGAGCCATTACTAGACAATAATAAAGTGCAACTGCAGCTGGTTTGATCTTCACTGTGTATATTTAAATATACTAGTATCTGTATACGTTTAATAATTTAGTAACAGTAATGATAAAGTAGGTTTCAGAGGTTGTCTTGTGTTTCTACCTGCTGATAGAACAGAGATAATTTTTTTTTGAGATGGAGTTTCACTGTTGTTGCCCAGGCTGGAGTGCAATGTTGTGATCTTGGCTGACAGCAACCTCCGCCTCCTGGGTTCAAGCATTTCTCCTGCCTCAGCCTCCCGAGTAGCTGGGATTACAGGCATATGCCACTACACCCGGCTAATTTTGTACTTTTAGTAGAGACAGGGTTTCTCCATGTTGGTCAGGCTGGTCTTGAACTCCCCACCTCAGATGATCTGCCCGCCTTGGCTTCCCAAAGTGCTAGGATTACAGGCATGAGCCACTGTGCCCAGCCTACAGAGATAATTTTTTTAATGGAGGAGTGATTTTAATAAATGAAATGTTACCCATAGAAAACTTAATCTAGTGCTTCTCAAAGTGAGATCCCAGGATTTTTTCAAGATTTTTAAGCTGAGTATTAAATCACAAAATGCCACTCTTCTCACTAAATTTCTTTGTTTTGGAAAATATAGTTTTCATTAGAAATATTCAAGTTTCCACATAATGGAGTTAATGATTTTAAAATGAACTAAATACCTTTAAATGTTATTTTTAATTTCTACTACAGTAATTATTAGTAGCTATAACAGGCATAAAAACACCTTGGGATCCTCAGTGTAATTAAGTTCTGAGACCAAAAATTTTGAGAACTATTGATTTTTTAAAATTTTGGCTCAGCACTTTGGGGGCCCAAGGCAGGCAGATCATGAAGTCAGGAGTTACAGACAGCCTGGCCAACATAGTGAAACCCCATCTCTACTAAAAGTACAAAAATTAGCCGGGTGTGGTGGCATGTGCCTGTAGTCCCAGCTACTCAAGAGGCTGAGGCAGGAGAATTGCTAGAACCTGGGAGGGGGAGGTTGTGGTGAGCCAAGATCCTGCCACTGCACTCCAGCCTGGGCAACAGAGCAAGATTCTGTCTCAAAAAAGAAAAAAAGTTTATTTTAGGTTTGGGGTACATATCCAGGTTTGTTACACAGGTAAATTGCGTGCCACTGGGGCTTGGTGTCCAGATGCTTTCATCACCCAGGTAGTAAGCATGAAAACTGACAGGCAGTTTTTTGACCATCACCCTCCCACCTCAAGTAGACTTCAGAGTCTGTTGTTCCCCATCTTTGTATCCATGTGTATTCAGTGTTTAGCTTCCACTTACAAGTGAGAACATGCAGTATTTGGTTTTATGCTTCTATGTTAATTTGCTTAGGATAATGACCTCTAGCTGCATCCATGTTACTGCAAAAGACATGATTTCAGGTTTTTTAATGACTTAGTAGTATTCCATGATGCATATATACCACATTTTCTTTATGCAGTCCACCACTGATGGGCATCTACGTTGATTCCATATCTTTGCTATTGTCAATAGTGCTGTGATGAACATAAAAGTACATGTGTATTTTTGGTAGAACAATTTGTATTCCTTTGGATATACAAAGCACTGTTTAAATCAGCATGCTTCATCAATTTAAGTAATATACTAAGAATCTACCTGTAATTGTCTACTAACATTTTTTTTAATGCTGGTATTATTTTTGGTTGAAAATAAATTGGTAGAATCCTAGCTGATCCTTTAACTTGTAATTAAAATCTTATCAGATTATGTAGAACATATGGCATGCTTAAATGGATCTTCTATTGGGTAAATTCTGGAGGTCATTTGTATTTGGAGAGAGAGAGATTAAGGTGCTAACTGTAGAATTCATACTTATTATGTTTATTTGGTCTCATTATTTTAATTCACTGTTAAATGAGATGGAAGTGCTTTCTTATCCCTTTGGTTTAGGGATATAAAGCACTTTTTCAGTTGTTACTAGGAATTGTGCCAACATGTATAAATAGAATAGACCAGATGGAGAATTGAGCATATGGATGCTAGAAATGCATTTGTTTACCTCTTAAACCAACATTTTGCTCTATTAAATGATTTGCCAAATGGTTTTGGAGACCACAGCTTTCTGAGATAAGGACTGCCATTATGCTAGAAGTTACAACAGATAGTATTTTTGGTATTTTAGTAACGAGCATTTATTTTGTGTCTAGCCATTTAGCCATAGCACAGAAAGTAGAGCTCTTATTATTTCAGTATTTCTCAGAGGCAAGTTCCTGATCCAGTGACTGACCTACCATATAGCATGTAATAATTTGTGATTTCAGAAGATTTTGGTGCCAAGTATTAGGCCAAATTAGAAATTGCTGAGTATAATTTATCAAGATAAAAGCAAAGATTCACAAAATAAAAAATAAAATGGGAAAATAATCACAGAATGAAGTTTTAAAATTTTACTATACAAATAAACTTGAAAATGTGGATAAAGTTGGTAATACTCTAAGGTTATATAAATGACAAAAACTGACTCTAAAATGAATTGAAAATACAGATAGACCAATTCATGTAGAAGAAATACCATAAGGTATCAAAGAGGTACCTTATCTCCTATCCCCAACATAGGCAACCTCCAACCCCTAACATAGTCACCAGGCCCAGATCATTTCACAAGGAATACTATTAAAGCTTTACTAAAAAGACAAAATTGATGCTTTTTCTGTTTCCTAAAGCTTTATAAGTTTCTCTTATAAGCCTATAAATTTTTTTTACTTATGTAGTATTTCAAACTTGATAGCATCCAAAAAGGAGACTACAGGCTAAATTAATTTATAGATATCAACACAAACTCTTGATAAAATATTAACAAACAGAAACCAGCAACCCAATTAAAGAATATATACCTTCACTCATTAGTATCTAATGACAGAATAAAGGAGCAGATGTTTTTTATATTAGGATAAGGCAGCCCCTTACATACATACACACAGAGACTTCCCACTAACTAAGATTAGAATCAAATGCCCAAGCCATAGTTTTAAGGAAAGCAATTACTTTGTATTTTCAGCCTATACCATAGAGGGAGGTAGGCTCTTCCAGCAGGAAAGCTGGTTGAAAGAACAGCTGTCATGTAGGCAACTAACAGTGTCAACCATAGTTAGCATATCATATTTATTCTTCTTAAACATCCATCTTTTCTGTCCTCTGGTTCATTTTCCTACTGCCACTGCTTTAGTCAGGTCCTTATCTTTTTTTCTTCCTTAGACCCTTACAAGAACTCTTGACTATTTTTGCTTCCAATCTGTCTTTCCTCCAAACTATTACCTCATTCTTGCAGTAGTGATCTTCTTAAATTACATATATGGTTTTATCACTTACCTACCTCATATTCTTCAATGACTCTGTAATAAAATCCTTGACTGGTACCTAGAACACTTTAAAAGCCTACATTTTTGTGGTCAGGCACAGAGGCTCACCCTTGTAATCCCAGCACTTTGGGAGGCCAAGGCAGGAGGATCACTTGAGCCCAGGAATTTGAAGCCTGGGCAACATAGGGAGACCTTGTCTTTACAAAAAATTAAAAAATTAGCCAGACATGGTGGCATGTGACTGTGGTCTCAGCTACTCAGGAGGCTGAGGTGGGAGGATAGAGGCTGTAGTAAGGAGGTAGAGGCTGAGTAAGCTGTGATTGCGTCACTACACTCCAGGCTGGGTGAGAGAGCGAGAACCTGTCTCAAAACAAAGCATACACTTTTAAGCTATACAACTTGAGTTTGAATTTGGGCTTTGCTATTATTAGCTGTGTAAACGTGTTCTGAGAATTGAGTGAATAAATACAGTACGTTAAAAACACAACACTGCCTGGTATGTCGTGAGTGCATAATAAATGTTAGTTAACGCTGCTGCTGTTGCTATTGGTTACATGCTAACTGAATACTGAAGTTTTTATCTGCATGGTTTTTCCTTCATTGAATTTTTAATACTAGAAATTAAATATCTTCTCTTGAATGGGGGCCTGATGTTTTTGATAGCTGTTTGGTACCTGAGTGATATGCACTGACCACACCAACCTGTTCTAGCATTAAAAATTCTATTGTTTATTCCAGATAGCACATTTTCCATGCTTATAATTTTATTGCCTGTGTGACAGTCGTTTATACCTACAATAATGTTTCATTTCAAAGCTCCCTCACTGTGTAACTTTTTGGAAGTTACTCTGTGTGACATGTAGTGATCCAAAGTTTATGTCAGCCATGTCTAGTACCAATGAAATAAGTAAGGTTACAGTTGGTTGAGCAGATACATTGTCATCACTGCTAAATTTGCCGGTATGCTGGCAAACATGATAATTTGCTCTTCTACCTTAAACATTAAAAATTTAAAGAAATGGGGCCAGGCGCAGTGGCTTACACCTTTAATCTCAGTACTTTGGGAGGCCGATGCAAGAGGATCACTTGAGCCCAGGAGTGTGAGCCCAGGCTGGGCAATATAGTGAGACCTTATCTTTTTAAAACAAACATATGAAAAAAAAGCTTATCATCACTGGTTATCTGGTTATTGGAGAAATGCAAATCAAAACCACATTGAGATACCATCTCGGTTACAATGGCAATCATTAAAAAATCAGGTGACAACAGATGCTGAAGAGGATGTGGAGAAATAGGAACACTTTTACACTGTTGATGGGAGTGTAAATTAGTTCAGCCATTGTGGAAGACAGTGTGGTGATTCCTCAAGGATCTAGAACTAGACAAACCATTTGATCTAGCAATCTCATTACTGGGTATATACCCAAAGATTATAACTTATGCTGTTATAAAGACACATGCACACGTATGTTTATTTCAGCACTGTTCACAAACAAATATTTGGAACCAACCCAAATGCCCATCAGTGATAGACTGGATAAAGAAAATGTGGCACATATACACCATGGAATACTATGCAACCATGAAAAAGGATGAATTCATGCCCTTTGCAGGGATATACTGGAAACCATCCTTCTCAGCAAACTGACACAAGAACAGAAAACCAAACACCGCATGTTCTCACTCATAAGTGGGTGTTGAACAATGAGAAAACATGGACACAGGGAGGGAAACATCACACAGTGGAGCCTGTTGGGGGTCGAGGGCTAGGGGAGGGATAGCAGAGTGTGGGGGTTAGGGGAGGGATAGCATTAGGAGAAATACTTAATGTAGATGACGGGGTGACGGATGCAGCAAACCACCATGTCACATGTATACCTATGTAATAAACCTGCAGGTTCTGCACATGTACCCTAGAACTTAAAGTATATATTTTTTTAAATTAAAAAAGAAAAAAATTGTTTTAATTTAAAGAAATGTCTTTGCATCAGAGCAATGAAATATTGGAAATAAGTTCAACTTCATTTAGTAACTCTTAACTTATTTTCTTTGTGGCCTAGTAGTAGTAAGATTTCTGTTACATGATATTGTTAGGGAATAGTTGGAATATCTGATTATTTGAAGGTAAAATTTGAACTCCAGTAGTTTAGCTCTAGAGGGTCCTTTCCCTAAGTACTATATTGTAGTTTTTTAATATAAAATTACCACTCATGACAGTTAGGTCAGGACAGTGTATTAGTCCTGACCTGACTAGAAGACCTAAAGTAGTACCCTTTTACAGAGAATTGCAGTGGGTAAGATACCTGCAAATGTAGACAGAAGTGATGTGTTGGTAACTCATATACCACAGTGGATTGTAAATGGTGATGCTGTTTTCTGAAATGGTGAACAACTCCTGATAAAATTCTTATCAAAGTACAGTCTTCCTTTGATTGACAGCAATTTGTGCAAAAAAATACTCTGTGTGTGTGTGTGTGTGTGTGTGTGTGTGTGTGTGTGTGTAAGAAGTGGAGTTACATCTAATCTAAAACCATTATGAGTAAGTTTCTAAGTGAATGTCCAGTGGGACATTCAAATGTCATACAGGAAGCCAGATAGCTGTCATCCATGGGCCCTTGTCCACGACCTAGGAATAATTTTTCCCAGTCATTGTTACCAAAAATGCCCACATACATTTCCTAAACACTCCCCATTGACAAACCACTGGTGTAGGGCCTTGTAGACCATTTTAAGGATTTTGGCTTTTATTCAGAATGAATGAAAGGAAATAGGAAGCCATTGGAGAGTTTTGAACAGAGGAGTGGCATTGTATGACATGTGTGTTAAAAGGATCATTCTGGCTCCTTTGCTGAGAATCTGCTATAGACGAGCAAGTGTAATAACAAAGAGATCATTTAAGAGGCTTTTACAAAAGTCCAGATGAAAGATGATACGGCTTATGTTAGGGTAATGACAGAGGAAGTGGTAAGAAGGGACCAGATTCTGGATATGTTTTGTAGGTACAGCTGATATCATTTATTGATAGATTAGATTTGTGAAGTGTCACAAGAGAAAGAGAAGTCAAGAATTGTACCAATTTTTTTTCTTTGCTTGTTTTTTAAGAGACAGAATCATCCTCTGTCACCCAGTCTGGTGTGTAATGGCACAGTCATAACTCACTACAGCCTCGAAGTCCTGAGCTCAAGTGATCCTCTTGCCTTAGCCTCTCGAGTATTTGGGACTACATACAGAATGCCTGGCTGATTTTTAATTTTTTGTAGAACTGGGGGTCTCGCTGTGTTGTCCAAGCTGATCTCAAACTCCTGGCCTCAAGCAATTCTCCCACTTCAGCCTCCCAAAGTGCTGGGATTACAGGTGTGAGCCACTGCACCTGGACTGTACCAGTGTTTTTCATTTGAGCAATTGGAAGGGTAGAGTTCCCATATATTAATTTGGGGAAGACTGTTGATAGAAGAGTAGATTTGTGAATGGGGGATGAAATCAAGCATTCAGTTTTGATACTGATACAAATGGTAAATTTTAAAATATAATTTTATGCTTATTGCTGTTATAAAAATATTAACCACTTTTATATACTGCAATTAGATCTAGCAAGGTTACTAAATGCAGTTATTAATTATAGTATTTTATTTGAATCTTCTTTTGGTTTTGCTACTAATACAATGATAACAGTCTATGAATATATTTTTTCTTTTTTCTTTTCTTTATATTGATTTATTTTTTTTAAGAGATGAGGTTTCACCATGTTGGCCAGGCTGGTCTTGAATTCCTGACCTCAAGTGATCCACCTGTCTCAGCCTCCCAAAGTGCTGGGATTACAGGCGTAAGCCACCGTGCCCGGCCCAGTCTATGAATATTTTAGTTGTATTTCTTTATTTCAATTTTTATAATTTCTTTTTCTTGACTCATTGCCCTGGGTAGAGCTTGTGGTACAGTGCTGGGTAGAATTGGTGCTGACAAGTATTCTTGCCTCATTTTCAATCTTACCACAGTTTCTCCAATTAAGTGAGTTCCCCTCTACTCTTAATTAAGATTTATATAGATATCTATTTATCTGTATATTTCTTTGAGTCAGAGTTTTGCTCTGTCACCCAAGCTGAAGTGCAGTGGCACAGTTTTGTCTCACTGCAACCTCCATGCCCCAGGTTCAAACAATTCTCATGCCTCAGCCTCCCAAGTAGCTGGGATTACAGGCATGCACCACCATGCCCCGGCTAATTTTGTATTTTTAATAGAGATGGGGTTTTGCCTTTTTGGCCAGACAGGTCTTGAACTCCTGGTCTCCACTGATCTGCCCACCTTGGCCTCTCAAAGTGCTGAGATTACAGGTGTGAGCCACTGTGCCTGGACAGTTAAGATATGTTTTTAAAACTATGAATGAAAACTGAATTTTAGCAAAAGTTTTTTTTGTACTTATTAAGATGATTATAAATTTTTTTTTTAAAGACAGACTCTTGCTTTTTTTGAAACAGGGAAGCGCCATCACACCTGGCTAATTTTGGTGTATTTGTAGAGATAGAGTTTCACCATGTTGGCCAGGCTGGTCTTGAACTCCTGGCCTCATGTGAGCCGCCCACCTCAGCCTCCCAAAGAGCTAGGATTACAGGCTCGAGCTGCCATGCCCAACTGACATGATTAGGATTTTTATCTTAATTGTTAAATGGTTTATTCTACTGATTAGATATTTTGAATAGTCAACCAACTTTACATTCCTGAAATAAACACAGCTTGGTAGTCAAATTTATTGAGTATATTGAGGGATTCTGTTTGCTAATATTTTGTTCAGAAACTTCACATCTATATTTTTGAGACAGATTGGCCTGTAAAGTTTCCTTTCTTGTAATAATGCCCTTGTGAAATTTTGTATTAACAGAATTGAGGCTGGATTATAGTTTTAGCAAGGCTCTGTCTTCCTTTGATTTACTTCCATTACTAGGGCGTACTTTTCCAGGTATTCCAGATGAAAGCCTGGGGTGTTCAGTGTAGCCCATTCCTCTGGTAGGTCCTGAAAACTAATCCTTCTCTTCTTAACAAGATGAGAATGCCCAAAACTAATTTTAACATGTCCCTTTGTTTTCTATAATTCTTTTGAATTGGTAGTTTTAGAGGCTTATTAGATTTAGCTTTTTTTCCCCCCAGAAATACTTCATTGGTGGTGTTCAGAAGGCATGCAGTAGCCGATTATCATCCTTTCTCTTGTGATGAAAATAGCAGTACTCCTTTCATCATCTTTGTCTGGGTTTATTCATTAAGGTTTGCAAAATGTCTATACTCCAATTCTGTCATCTTTTCTTCATTTTAAAGAAGAATAATGATGTTAATATATGTAAGAACAGTAAACTCTAAACCATGACTTAAAAAGGAGAGGTGCAGATAAGCTTTAACAGAGAGATTGTGTGAGGTAGTTGAAAGAAGATAGATCTAGAAATCAAAAGAGCAAGAGTTCTATTCCATGCTCTGTTAATTTACTAAGTTATATGACCTTGCATAACTCACTTAACTTTTTGGACAAGTAATGTCACATTTGAAAAGTAGAGTTTTGGGATCTCACATTTTTTTCAGCTCTAAACTTGTATGATTAAATTGAACACATCTGCTATTCATCTATACACATCTACAGGTATATTGTACTCTAGATGTATAGCTAAAGAATAGCCCATTTTATTTATTTATTTATTTATTTATTTTTTAAAGATGGAGTTTCACCATGTTGGTCAGGCTGGTCTTGAACTCCCGACCTCAGGTGATCCGCCCGCCTTGGCCTCCAAAGTGCTTGGATTACAGGCGTGAGCCACCATGCCTGGCCAAGAATAGCCCATTTTAATTTAACTTTTCCTTTTTGGTTAAAGACTCAAAACAAGTTTTGCTATTGTGTTGTGCACATCTGTGTACTATGTTTGCTATATAGCATAGGCTATGTATGTACGTGTTAAGGTGCTATAAAGCTCCTTATAACTTGATAAATGTTGTGTCACTTTTGTTAATGTCGGGAACTGCTGACTGTAGAGTCTCTCACATCAGAGGTCTGTGTTTCTTCTCATGGATAACATCATGAAAGTAGGGGGAGGGAATCTATGTTTTTAATAATTTTTTCAAGAAAGGGAAAAATGACTTAATTCATCCCAGAACGAAATTCCACATACTGGTTTTTCTAAAATACATTTTTGTGAATAAAAGTTTCTTACTCAGAAGGAGTTTGGAAGAGGCATACAAACAAAAGAAGTCTCAGTGTCAAATATTTTAGCCATTAAAGCATAAATCAGCTGCAATTCTTCAGTGAGGTAGTGTCTCAGAGAAGAAAAGGACCTCTTTAATAATGTTTATTTCAGTGGGCATGTTTTTCTCATAGTCTAATAAGACACAAAGCTTATTTCTATTTCCACATTTCTACAACAGTCCATAAGTGAAATAATTTTGTTCCCTTCTTTCTATTAAGTCTTCCCTTTTTTTTTTTTCTTTTTGGCTGGCATAAATAGCTATATGTGACCAATTGAACTGATTAAGCTAAGTGATAGAATGATGCCCATTGGAAATACTTTGAAACCTATATCCATTCCTCAGATGCTATAGGTAACTCAGAGATCATAAAACTCTACTTTCTCATTTTATTATTGATAGAAAATGAAAACATGGAGGAATTGAGTTGAAGGTAGTAGTAGAAATGAGCCTTAATATAGAAAATGAAAGAAAGCACAGGTGTATAATATTACAGATAAGAAAGTGGGGAGACCCAACCACAGGCCCAAAGAAATTAAGGTGTATATGCTGATACTTTTGTTTTTTTTTTTTGAGACGGAGTTTCATTCTTGTTGTTCAGGCTAAAGTGCAGTGGAGTGATCTTGGCTTACCTGTGCCGCCCAGGTTCAAGCGATTCTCCTGCCTCAGCTTGCTGAGTAGCTGGGATTACAGGTGCTTGCCACCATGCCTGGCTAATTTTTTTGTCTTTTTAGTAGAGACAGGGTTTCACCATATTGGCCAGGCTGGTCTCGAACTCCTTACTTCAGGTGATCCGCCTGCCTTAGCCTCCCAAAGTTCTGTGATTACAGGTGTGAGCCACCATGCCCAGCCTATGCTAATACATTTGAAATTTTAGATTAGCTATAAATGTTCTAGGAAAATATATATTATTAAAGTTAACTAAAGCAGGAAGAGAAAAATTGAATAGGCCCCAAACCTTGAAAAAAAAATAGAGCTGTTAAAAAACAAAACCAAAAAATATCTCTTTATCTAAAAGGAACTGGTATAGATGGTTTCACAGGTCAGTTCTATCAAACACTCAAAGAATAATTCCTATGCTATTTAACTATATCAGAGTATATAGGAAAAAATATAGGACAGTTTTCAGATTCCTTTACAGCATTAACAAAATTCTGCTACAACAACCTAATATAGCACAAAAAAATAAACAATAGAGCATTTCTACTGATGAATATACATGAAAAAGTATTGCAGATGAGCAGTCTCAGTAGGCACAAAAATAGCAACAAATGGGATCTAAAAGTATACTAAAGACAGGCTGGGCATGGTGGCTCACGCAATTCTAGCACTTTGGGAAGGGGAAAAGGGGAGGAAGGAAAAGGAAGAAAAGGGAAGGAGGGAAAGAAAGGAAATGAAGGAAGGAAAGGAAGGAAGAATGGGAAGGAGGGAATTTATTAGCTAAAGTCTTTGGTTTCTTCATCCATTTTGAAGGTATTGGACTTACACAAATGAGAGAATTAGAACTGAGAACCCAGCATAGAACCAGAACCTCCAGTGGGCTTTACAATCCATGAAATAGAGAACTAGAAGAAAGAGCAGAAAAAGAAGCTTGTCTGGACTCAAACCCTGGATGGGAAAAAAGGAGCCTCCTATAAAAAAACTGAAGTTTTAGGTTTGGACTTCATACATCATAACCTACATGGTGTAAGAATCCCCAAATTAATAAAAAACAGGTCTTAGGATAGTAATACAGCTGGGCTACTATATTAGTCCATTCTCATGCTGCTGTGAAGAAATACCCGAGACTGGGTAATTTATAAAGAAAAGAAGTTTAATTGACTCACAGTTCCCCGTGGTTGGGGAGGCCTCAGGAGACTTAGAATCATGGTAGAAGGCACCTCTTCACAGGGTGGCAGGAGAGAGAATCAGAGCCAGCAAGGGAAATGCAGACACTTATAAAACCATCAGATCTCATGAGATAGCTGATTATCCTGAGAACAGCATGCAGGAAACCACCCCCATGATCCAGTTACTTCCACCTCATCCTGCCCTTGATGCATGGGGATTATTATGATTCAAGGTGAGATTTGGGTGGGGACACAGATCCATACCATATCAGATACCTTTTAGAAGCAAATTTCATAATCCAGAATGCGTGAAATTCCCCCAGAAAAGCTTAGCTTCAATAAAGATGACCTTGTAACTTTTTAAATTTTACAAATCATATGTAGGAATGATTAGCAGATATAATAAAGGATTATACAATAAGAGACAACAAGAAAATTAGCACTTAAGACCTTGGGATAATAAAGGATAGAAAAGACTATAAAATGTATGTGTAGAAAATCATTAGAACTCCAGCCTCTCCAGCCTTTGGACTCTGGGACTTGTACCAACAGCTCCCACACAAGTTCTCAGGCCTTCAGCCTCAGAGAGTTGTATTATCTGTCACCTTCCTTGGTTTTGAGGCTTTTGGACTTGGACTGAACCACACTGTTAGTTTCCCTGGGTCTCCAGCTTGCAGTCTGTCATGGGACTTCTCATCCTCCATAATTGCATGGCCAGTTCCTCTAGTAAATATTCATTCATTCATCTGTCCATCTGTCCAACCATCTGTCTGTCCATCCATCCATCCTGTTGGTTCTGTCTCTCTGGAAAACCCTGATTAATACAGTAGACAAGGCTGAACACCTGGAATACCATACTAAATCTGTATTTAATAACTAAACACATATATAGTATTTGTTATGTGTGGGGCGCTGTTCTGAGTACTTTGTATGTATTCATTTAATCCTCAAACTGCCAGTGGTTACTGCTATAATCTTCATTTTAGAAGATGAGAAAATTGAGACACAGACGAGTGATACACAGACAAGTCACAGGTAATTTATCCAAGACCATGAAGCCAGAAAGCTGCAAATCAGGGGTTGGATACCTAACCATTTCTATATTTTGCTTCTACTTAATTGGCAAATAATTGAGAGCAACAAAATTTCTGATCAGGGAAATGTGACTATGAAGAAAAAAATATATGTAACCGATTGAAAGGCAAGTGAAGAGGAAGAACTGGAAAATACTTTAAGGCTGGGCATGGTGGCTGAAGTCTATAATCTCAGCACTTTGGGAGGCCAAGGCAGGCAGAACGTTTGAGCTCAGGAGTTTGAGACCAGTCTGGGCAACACAGCAAAACCGCATCTCTTAAAAAAAAATAAAATAAATAAATTAACTGGGTGTCGTGGTATGTGCCTGTAGTCCCAGCTCTACTTGGGGGCTGAGATGGGAGGATTGCTTGAGCCTAAAGCTGCAATTAGCTATGTTTGGACCACTGCACTCAGCCTGGATGACAAAGCAAGATCCTGTCTCAAAACAAAAAAAAAGAAAGAAGAAAAAAGAAAATACTTTGAAATATTTGCCCTTGCTGTTGAGACCTGAGGTGTTAGTAAGAGAAATAAGCAGGCAAATACAAACATCAGAGGTACAGGAGGTGCAGTTTTCAACAAGCTAAGCTCTGAAGGCCACCAAAGAAATCAGATAACAGTTAAAATAACTTTTATTTATTGAGCACTTACTGATTACCAGACACTATACTAGGTTCTTTAAATATATAAATTCTTTTTAATTCGTGAAACAACACTACTGAGTCACAAGATAGTTAAGTAACCTTCCCGAGGTCAAGTAACAAATGCAGTGAGCTGAGATTCAAAACTTGGGACTGGAGTTCAAGAGAGAAATTGGAAAAATAAGAATCAGTGTATAATTTGTGTATTAAGGGTGAAAGCTATGGGAAGTTCAAAGAGAGTAGTCAGAAACTCCTAAAATTCTACTTTTACTCAGAGTCTAAAATATACTGAGTGTTTCCTGTTAGGTACATACTAAATGCTTTGCATATATAGTCAGCCCTCCGAATCCATAGATTCAGCCAACTGCAAATTACTGTTTAAGGGCAGGAGAAGATGGGCATCCCAGCTCTGAGAGAGAAAAAGAAAGAGGGTTGAGAAGGGAGAAGCTCAAACTGAAATTTCAGATGAATTCATTCATACAATACATATGTATTTAGCACTATTATATATGCCATACACTAGTGGTTAGCATACCTGAATAAATAAAACACATACAAATTTCCTACCATTGTGGAGCTTACAATTTAAATCAAAAAACTGCTGAGAACTTGGATTAGGCAAAGACTACTTAGATATAATATCAAAAATAGTCCTTTAAAAAAAATTAACATCATCAAAATGAAAAATTCTGCTTTGCTAAAGACACTGTTAAGAGAATGAAAAGTTGGCCGGGTGCCATGGCTTACGCCTGTAATCCCAACACTTTGGGAGGCCGAGGGAGGTGGATCACCTGAGGTTGGGAGTTTGAGACCAGCCTGACCAACATGGAGAAACCCCATCTTTACTAAAAATACAAAATTAGCCAGGAATGGTGGCACATGCCTGTAATTCCAGCTACTCAGGAGGCTGATGCAAGAGAATCACTTGAACCAGGGAGACGGAGGTTGCAGTGAGCCGAGATGGCGCCATTGGACTCCAGCCTGGGCAACAAGAGTGAAACTCATCTCAAAAAAACAAAGAGAGAATGAAAAGTAAAGCCACAGACTAGGAGAAAACTTGTGCAAAACACGTCTACAAAGGGCTTGAACTCACGAGTGTGTTAAGAACTCTCAGTCGGGCGTGGTGGCTCATGCCTGTAATCCCAGCACTTTGGGAGGTCGAGGCGGGCAAATCACCTAATGTCAGGAGTTTGAGACCAGCCTGGCCAACATAGTGAAACCCTGTCTATACTAAAAATACAAGAATTTCCCGGGCGGGGTGGCGGGCGCCTGTAATCCCAGCTACTTAGGATGTGAAGGCAGGAGAATCACTTGAACCTGGGAGGGTATGTTGCAGTGAGCGGAGATTGCGCCATTGCACTCCAGCCTGGGCAACAGACTCAAAAAACAACAACAACAACAACAACAAAAAAACTCTCTAACCCTAAACCTAACAGGAAAGAAATAACATAATTTTTTAGAATAGACAAAAAATTTAAACAGATACTTCATCAAATAAGATGTGGGTACAAATAAATACAAAAAAGATGTGGATAAGTGGATGCCCAGTATTATTAGTCATTATGGATATTATGCAAATTAAAATGACAAGAGATATACCATTACATACCAAAAAAAAAAGACAATACCAATTGCTGGCCAGGATGTGGAGCAACTGTAACTCATACGTTGCAGGTGGGAATGTAAAATAATGCAGACATTTTGGGAAGCAGTATCTTACAAGGTCAGACATTCATTTACCATATGACCAAATTTCTTACGTGAAAACCTATAAAGGAATAGTATAGTGGCTTTATTTATCACCAAAACTGGAAATAACCAAGATGTACTTCAAATGGTGATTGGATAAACATAGTGATATAGGCATATGATGAAATACTACTTCGTGGTAAAAGAGAACATACTGTATGATTCCATTTATATGCCATTCCTTGTGTGTGTGTGTGTGTGTGTGTGTATGTGTGAGAGAGAGAGAGAGAGAGAGAGAGAGTTGGAGTCTCACTTTTTCACCTAGGCTGGAGTGCATTGGTACCATCTTGGCTCACTGCAACCTCTGCCTCTCGGGTTCAAGCAATTTTCGTGCTTCAGCCTCCTGAATAGTTGGGATTATGGGAGCCTGCCACCACACCCAGCCAATATTTGTTTTTAGTAGAGATGGGGTTTCACCGTATTGGCCAGGCGGGTCTCAAACTCCTGACCTCAAGTGATTCGCCTGCCCCAACCTCCCAAAGTGCTGAGATTACAGGCATGAGCCACCGCGCCCAGCCAATACGATATTCTTTAAAAGGAAAAGTTATAGGGAGAGAAAACAGATCAGTAGTTGCAGAGGCTGGGGATTGGGGGAAGAGTTTATTACAAATGGGCATCATGAGGGAATTTTTTGAGGGTGATCAAACTTGATCTGGTGGTAGTTACACAGCTATATACATTTGTCGAATCTCATAGACCTCTAAACCAAGAAGAGTGAATTTTACTGGATGTTTTCTTAAAAATGAATGAATCTATGCCCTATAGGACCATGTATATGAACTAGAGTATCTCCAAGGACCAATCTTACTCGGAAATTACAGGTATTAGATTTTTAACTAATTTTTTACTTTTGTTCAATAATGATGAACTTCTGCAGCACCATATTCCAAAATGTCATTAAGCTTCCTTATCAGGGGGCTTAATAATTAATAATTATCAAAGTGGAAATTTTGTAACTTGAGAGGAATTGAGAAAGTGTGAATAATGACGAACTTATTTTAGATGTTTTCACTTCAAAGTGGAAATTTTGTAACTTGAGAGGAATTGAGAAAGTATGAATAACGATGAACTTATTTTAGATGTTTTCACTGAGTTTTCAGAGAGGCTCACTTGTTATTGACAGTTTCAGCCCTGCCAGAGGAAGAATTTGCCAGGGAAATGACTTGTATTTTTTTAAATGTAGGAAAAAATCTGGTGGAAAGAACCTGTTGTTTTTTAAATTTCCTTGTAATAGTAATGAAAAATCAGGGAAAGTTTTTTTGAATTGTGGTTAAGTCAAGTGTGAGACCTTTGGACTTTGAAGTCATGAATGTAAACCATATTCTTCCCTTACTAGCTGTGTATATAATTTTGGGAAAGTTATTCAGCATTCCTGAACCTCATTTCCTTTCCTCAGTTTTAAGATCAAGTGAGCAAACATACCTTTTTGAGTAGTTATTAGGTAAGACAAAATATAAAAGCATCCAGCACAGTTTCTGGCACATAGTAGGTAATCAGTAAATGTTAATTCCTTTTTAATTAACATTTCCTATGCCAGTCAGTCCAGTTAGGTCTCAGGCTACAAGTTCCTACTCACTTTCTGTGGGATATGCTTCCAATATCAGTTCAGTTTTCTTTTTCTTTTTCTTTTTTTTTTTTCTTTTTGAGACAGAGTTTTGCTCTTGTTGCCCAACTGGAGTGCAGTGGCCCGATCTAGGCTCACTGCAATTTCTGCCTCCCGGGTTCAAGTGATTCTCCTACCTCAGCCTCCCAAGTAGCTGGGATTACAGGCGCCTGCCACCACACCCAGCTAATTTTTGTAATTTTAGTAGAGACGGGGTTTTGCCATGTTGGCCAGGCTGGTCTCAAACTCCTGACCTCAAGTAATCCACCCGCCTCGGCCTCCCAAAGTGCTGGGATTACACTGTGCCTGGCCATCAGTTCAGTTTTCAAAGCCTCTGCAGTGCTATTCTGATCTGTGGTGCTATTCTGATCTATTCTGTGTGTATGTCACTTAGGGGTCAGTTTGGGAACCAGGAGGTGGTCTGTACATTAGTTTGTCTCACAAAGCCCTGGATATGGTAATTAGGATCAGATTCTTAGCTGTGTAGCTGAAGGGTAAGCCTAAGTAAGAATTCACAAATTCATGGTGTCTTTCCCAAGCTCCTCCCTTCCTGTGCCTTCTTTGGTACTTTCTGGTTCCCTGGAGCTTCCCTTTCTTGTCCTCTAGCCAGAAACCTAGGGCTCTCATTGCTCTGTACTACCATGAAGTTCCACAATTTCACTTGTATCTACAGTCAAATGGCAGGAGATCAGAGAGGAAGGGAAAAAGCAAAAGGGGGATTGGCCCCATCTTCCTGGAATCACAGTTCTACTAAACAGAGACGTAGGTCCCCTTCCCATAGAGGTTTGGCTCTTGCAGGTTTCTTTTGTTGCTACCTCTGCTGCCACCACACCATCACAGGATTTCCTGGTGTCTGAGGTGTGAGAGAACAAATAAAAGAGAGGGGGACTCCCATACTCTCTGAGCTTTAGGAGTTCCATTTACTGGTCCTCAGACCAGAGCTAGAGTGATTTTCCCAGACGTCTTTCCGTGTTTTTCTTTCTTTCTTTCTTTCTTTTTTTTTTTTTTTTGAGATGGAGTTTCGCTCTTGTTGCCCAAGCTGGAATGCAATGGTGTGATCTCGGCTCACTGCAACCTCTGCCTCCAGGGTTCAAGTGATTCTCCTGCCTCAGGCTCCCGAGTAGCTGGGATTGCAGGTGCATGCCACCATGCTCAACTAATCATTGTATTTTCAGTAAAGATGGGGTTTTTCCATGTTGGTCAGGCTGGTCTTGAACTCCCAACCTCAGGTGATCCACCTGCCTCGGCCTCCCAAAGTGCTGGGATTACAGGTGTGAGCCACTGCACCTGGCCTCCGAGACATCTTTCTGTACCACAGCACTCACTTTTGGATTTCTGGCTGTGCTAAGTTCAGGCTTGTCAACCTAAAAGGAAGAAGCTGAGGCAAAATTAATATAAGTAGAAGGTTTATTTGGGACAAGGTTGAGTATTGCAACCCAGGAGCATAGATTCAAGTTGCCCTGAATGTATACTTCAATTAGTAGTTACAGGTGTTTTTTGTTTGTTTATTTATTTTTAAAATTTTTGTTTTTGTTTTTTTTTTTAGAGACAGGGTCTCTCTCTGTCACCCAGGCTGGTGTGCAGTGGCATGATCATAGTGTACTCCTAGGTTTAAGCAATCCTCTTGCCTCCCCCTCCTGAATAGTTAATACTACAGAAGTGTGCTAATTTTTTTTATTTTTTGTAGAGACAGGGTCTCACTGTGTTGCCCAGGCTGGTCTTGAACTCCTGGCCTCAAATGATCTTCTTACCTTGGCTGCCCAAGTACTAGGATTACAGGCTTAAGCCACCATACCCAGCAAGCAAGTGGATTTTTAAAAGCAAAAGAGGATAGGCAGTGGGCTGATACAAAGTTGTGTGTCAGGAATTCTCATTGGCTCACAGAAGTAACATTGACTAGTGATTGGCTATACATTGTTAAACAATAGGCAGGGTGTGGGTTATAGTGTCTGGTGTGACATTATTAGGTTTATTTCTAGCTACTTGTGGCAGTAGCAAGCATTTTCAGGAGCGAGATAATAGGTCAAAGTGTGTGGTAGGGCATGATTGCAGTCTCATTTTAATGTCTCTTTTGGCCTGATAATTAAAAGGACTTGCATTCCTCAGATAAAAGTTGTTTTCTCAGGCTGGAGGTACCAAAGAGAGAAAGGGGTGGTAAATTCCTTTCTATTTCCACAGTACTTTGAATTCTGGTCTTCTATTCCGATTCATCTTCTATTTACTTTTCAGAAAGCTTAAGTACCTACCTGTTCCATGAATTCTGTCCAGGTTTTACAGTTTCAGTCAGTAGGAGGAACAGGGTGTAGTGTATCTACTCCATCTTACCTGGAACGAGACTCTAAATTTTCTTTTAAAAGATAGCACTTGTCATATTGCCACCATCCCACTACTTTTTTAACTCAGGACTTTTCCCATGCTGCGGTACAGCTTGAATCATATTACTACCTTGCAAAAAAAAAAAAAAATCTTTATTAGATCTCCATTGTCTCTAGGGTTAAGTGCTGACTCTTTATTTTAGCACTTTAATTCCCCAGCTGCATGTATTTCATATTCAGGCCAAATAGGAATACTTGTGAATGCTAGGGAGAAGAGAACTTTCCCTCTACCCGTTGAACATTCAGTATTTGAATATGTGAGATAATCTGACAGTAGACAGATTAGCAGGGAAAAAAAAAGGCAAAATTTATTATGTGTTTGTACATAAGAGTCTCACAAAATATAAGACTTGAAGGCCAGATGATTGACATTTTTATGGCACCCTGAGCTACAGAAGGAATAGGGACTTGAGGGGAGGTGGTGACAACCTATGGGAATATGAGGGGAGGAAATGCACAGTGAGCAAAGGTTGCCTTGTTATGCAGATAAAAAGTCTCTCCTGTGATACAAGTTGTCTGGAACAGCCCTCTGAAGAATAGGTGATAGCTTGTGACAGAGTCTGGGGTGTTGACCTTTAGTCTCTTCTCCTGTGATACAGTTAATCTACCTAGTTGATAAGATTCCCAGGGAGGGAGTATATAACAATTGAGCTCCTTTTTGAAGGATCTATCTTTAGGCAGATAAGAGAACTTCAGAGAAAGCCCCTCCTGCTCTTGGGGAGAAGAAGGGGTTAGGGTCAGGAGGGCAAGAAAAGATTAGACCTTGGTTCTTTTTTAGTTCAAAGCATTCAGCACCATACTTTGGCATAATGTGTTCTGAGTCCCAGCACTGATACATAGCTATCCTATTCCACACCTATAACTTTATGTAATTCTCTCAGCCTGAAACAGTTTTTTAACCTTTCAGTTTTTGCCTCTTCAAATTTTATGCATCTTTTAAAGCTCAGATGTAATACCTTCATAAAATTTGTTGTGGTTATCTATCTTGATCTTATATTCTTCCCATAAAAGGAGTGTGTGATTTCTTCAGCCTTTGAAAAACAGCCATTTTTGTTTGTGCCTTTTTAAGGATATGTATATACACTTTGTCTTAGGATTGCTTTTATGTGTAGAGACATAGTAACTGTTTCTAGCACAGGCTATTATGCTTCAGATCCAGTAGATTCAAGTAATATTTAGTGTCTACTGTGTACTTCTTCACTTACTCACCTATAACACTTCTTTGAAATAATTATTCTAAATCTTATTCCTATAAGGACACTGAGAATATGTAAAGTAACATTATCTGAACTCTTTTACAATAGAGGTGTATTTTTTTAGTGTAGGAATTTCAATACAGGTTGTGTGTCTCTTATCCAACATGCTTGACACCCAGAAGTGTTTCAGATTTCAAATTTTTTCAGATTTGGAATGCTTAACCTGTATTCAATTTACAGGTAAAGTTTACTGTATAGTAGCTACTTGGTAAACATAGCAATAGCCCAACTTTTCCTTCTTTCTACAGTACCTTGGCCATGTAGAAGTTGATGAATCAAGAGGAATGCACATCTGTGAAGATGCTGTAAAAAGATTGAAAGCTGTATGTATTTGATGATTGCCAATGTTGATCTATATGCTATCAATATTTTCTTAAAAGATTTTGCTCAGTAAATTTTAGTGACCCAGTAAGAACTATGTTTCTGTTAAAATGATGTGGGCTTGCTAAGAAGGAGCATCTCAGTCAAGCATAGTGGCTCACTCTTGTAACCCTAGCACTTTGGGAGGCTGAGGAGGAGGATTGTATGAAGCCAGGAGTTCAAGACCAGCTTGAGCATATGGAGACCCTGTCTCTATTAATTTCAAAAAAAGTTTTCTTAAATAATAAAATAATAAAAAAATTTAAAGGCATCTCATGTTGTCCATCCAAAGATATAAATTGTAAGACCAACCTCTTCAATGTAGGCTAGACATTATGTTAAAGGTGCTTTTGATTTGTAACCCATATGAAACAAATGCTGTGCAATTTGATAGAAGAATAGTATTCTAAGACTAGGATAAAACGGTTACAGTTAACATCTTAAAACTAACTGTGATAACTGGGCTATAAATTATGGATTTTAAATATAGTATAAAAAATAGCTTCCTGGGGAAAAGTAAAGGATAGAGATAGCTGTGTTGATGCCTGGTGAGGTTTCCTTTTTGGAGACTTATTGTCTTGACTCCTACTCCCCAATTTTCTTCCCTATGCACCTCTAACATAAACAGTCTATTTCTACTGCCTTTTACATAAACTTTAGCACACTTGAAGTAGAGAGCCCTTTCCCAGGGTAACTAATGTTTCCTCTGCCTCCTATGCCATGGAACACATCTCAGGTACATGCCTGTGTATTCAGTGAAAGGAGAGAATGAGTTTGGAGTTCATAAAGATTCAGATTAAAGTGTTAATTTCAGATTTTCCATAGGTTTGAGGAATGTTCCATAGATCTGATAGCCCTCTTCACAACCTTCCTTTTCTCTAATATATGGCCTTTCCCCACTTTGCTGTGAAAGCTTTAAGCATTACTTCTGCATGCCATGGCCCCAACAGCATTAAATACATGTTGGTTTGGGTTTGCTGGTATGGTGGGCTGACACAAGTTTGACTACTAATGTGTGCTTTTTTTCCCTGAATTTGCTTAGTAATCAGAACTTTTCTGCTTCTTGGCATATTCTACATTACTTCTTATCTATAATTCCTGAATATAAAAAATATAAAATTAAGGAAGCAACCAACTCAGACAGGTAGACTTAATTTTTGAGTAAGTACCTGAATCTGTTGTAGAAGGGAAAGGAGAAAAGTAACTGGCTATAGTATACAAAGAATTAAATAATAATAATAAAAAGGTATAGACATACATACACACGCACATATATATATATGTATACCTGTACATACTCTTTACCTCAGATTTTGATCATTAAAATTCTTAAATGATTCAACCCTTTGCTAGTCTTATCTGTGCTCTCCAATCTGTCATTTATGTTAAGGGGACCTTGTGTTATGGTACATGAAATTACAGATCTTCCATGCCAACCTAAATATATTCCCCAGTTAAACATAATCTTAGATAATTTAATTTTCCACTTTGTCAGAACTCATTTAAAGGAGAAGTAAAAATTTAGTTTCTTTAACAAAAAAGGAATTCTTTCTGGGTTCATCTAGAAGAATAATAAACAAAATATTGGTTACCTGGGAGGCTGAGGTAGGAGGATTGTTTGAGTCTAGGAGTTTGAGACCAACCCGGGCAACTCAGTGAGCCCTTGTCTCAAATAAATAAATACACAAACAAGATGATTTTAGCTAAAAATGTATTTTTAAAGTAATGCAGTTTTTTTTTTTTTTTTTTTTTTTGAGACGGAGTTTCGCTCTTGTTACCCAGGCTGGAGTTCAATGGCGCGATCTCGGCTCACTGCAACCTCCGCCTCCTGGGTTCAGGCAATTCTCCTGCCTCAGCCTCCCGAGTAGCTGGGATTACAGGCACGCGCCACCATGCCCAGCTAATTTTTTGTATTTTTAGTAGAGACGGGGTTTCATCATGTTGACCAGGATGGTCTTAATCTCTTGACCTCGTGATCCACCTGCCTCGGCCTCCCAAGTAATGCAATTATTTGTCCATTGAAGAATATTTTACATTAATGACCGAAAACAAATCACTGAACAGACTAGGTAGCCCTGAAACAACTATAAATAATTATTAAAGTCTTATAATTTACACAACTTATGGTGAAATGGCCACTATGGAATGAGCCTTTAGAAAGTCTTTTGATTCAAAGTATGGCTTCATGTGACACTGTAAGTAAGGAAAAGCTAGAGGTGGTTTAAGTTTGTCCAGAACATACTGAGAAATGGTATTTCATTGTTAAATGAGCAGTTAATCCTGTTAACTGTCTAGTTTTGTTTTTTAAAAATACTTTTAATTAGGATCATCTCTTTATTATATAAGCAATATATGTTTATTGTATAAAATACAAATGAACCAAAAAAGTACACAAATAAAATGAAATCTCCTACAATCCCAGAGATAGCCACTATTTAACTGTTTAGTTTTAAAAGTAATGTTTCAGTGGATTTTTTTTATTTTCCTTTTTTTTTTTAAACCAAGAAGATAATAGACTATAAGCGTGATTGCTTAAGGCATAGGAGTATTTAAATAATAAAAGTTAATGTTTTTATATTCATCAGAATTAGGAACTAAATAGCCATTTAAAAAATTATTCCTACACATGGAACAGTGACTGACACATAGTAGTAACTAAAAAAATATTTCTAGAATGAATATACAGAATACAATCCAATCTGCAATATGTGGTCAAATTGAGTCTTACAATAACCATAATCAAATATTTTATCTAATGTTTTAAGTTTACCAAAACTGTTTTGCATATTTCTAAAGATCTTTATTTTCTTATGGTCTTTAATGAAAAAAAGAAAGTTTTAAGCTCAGTGCAGTAGCTTGCGCCTATAATCTCAGCTACTCAGAAGCCTGAGATGGGAGGATCACTTAAAGCGAGGAGTTCAAGACCAGCCTGGGTAATACAGTGAGACCCTGTCTCTATAAAAATAAATAAATAATAAAAAAGAAAGTTTTAGATATATTGGTGATTATTTTCTAAACGTACTTTAACTTTTAAACTTTGGGGGGAAATTGACCATTTCTAGACTTTTTATCAAGAAGTTTTTAAAAATTTTTCAGACAAATTCTAGATCTGGAGCAAATGTTATATGTAGCTTTGCACTGGCAAACATGTATTATAAAAATATGCATTGAAGTTTTGGGTTACTGGGGTCAATTTCCTGTTTCTTATATTCAATGAAACATCCCCCTTCTGTTAAATACTCTTTCTAAAGCTATACAGAGAATCTTGTAGAAAGTAGGAAGTCCTTAGGATACTGTTCTTCTCATATCATAGTGTGTCACATATATTCCTGATTTTTGTCTTCCTTTCATATTTTTACTATGCAGAAATTTCTAGTTGCCTTTTGATTTCTCTGAGCAAACATTCATCTAAAAATCATCCACTGGGGATTTATAACCTACTTTGCCAGATGCTTATATTGTGCCAAATGCTATGTTTCTAGAGAATTTTTGTTTATTTTTTATAGATTATAAAGCTTCTTGTTAGAGTTTCAAATAAGTGGAAGCAAATATAAGGATGTATAAGCCTGCAGAGGATTAAAGAAGAGATAGAATGTCTTTTGAAATTAGTTTGAATGCCAAAGTTTAAATATTTAAAGAATAGTTCAGATGTACCAGTTAAGTAACAAAACAAGTATTTTAAACCTATCATGTGAATTATCTTTGGAAGGCAGTTATGCTCACCACTATACCACCAACACATCTAGTGAATAATCTTTGAACTAAAAATTTAACATTTCTAGTGCTTTTCTTTTCTTTTTTGGAGACAAAGTTTTGCTTTGTCGCCCAGGCTGGAGTGCAGTGGCACGATCTCAGCTCACTGCAACCTCTGCCTCTCAGGTTCACCTGATTCTCCAGAGTACCTGGGATTACAGATGCCCACCACCACACCCAGCTAATTTTTTGTATTTTTAGTAGAGACAGGGTTTCACCATGTCGGCCAGGCTGGTCTTGAACTCCCGACCTCAGGTGATCCACCTGCCTTGGCCTCCCAAAGTGCGAGGATTACAGGCATGAACCACCGCACGCAGCCTTCTATTGATTTTTAAATTTGTGAACAATTGAGGAAAGAGATAATTTGTAAGTATTTTTTCCCCAAAACACTCTCTTACAATTTAGAATTACATTAACTTCAAGTAAAAGTCATCTGCATACTTGATATGCTCAACTGAAAAAAAATTATAACTAAACAAGATAGTGTTTTAAAAATATGCTCCTCATTGCATAAATGTTAATTTTTAAAATTTCTGTGCATAAAGTTACAGCTATTTTTTTTTCTGATATTTTTTTCTTTTTTATTATTTTGTCCTGCTATACAAGTGACAGCTATTTTCAGCTTATTTACTTTGTGGCATAACTTCACTGATTAGCTGCTTTGGGATTTAGCTTCAATAGGATAAATGACGGAAGTCACTATTGCCCATTGTTATTGCCTTTATGGCATAGTCAGCTGCAGGGTGAGGACTATTGTCATATATCAACCAATTCTATAAAAAGTGTATGAGGCCTTTGGTTATCTTGCTTAACTCTGGTCCAAGATGCCCTTGATTTAAAAAGGTCATTTCTTCCCATTGTTTCTTAAATGTCTCTGCCTCTGTCTTAGTTTTAATTTTAAACTAGTTTCATTTTACTACCAGTTTCTAATATGTTGGTTTTTTTATTCACTATTTGATATGTTTGTTTTAATATGTGTTCTTGTTTTAGCAGGTAAAAGAATCATAACAAATGTTTTTTAAAAGAACATTATTCTCTAATAACTGTCTTTTTATGCATTTTGCACACCAGCTTTTTTCATTAACATCTTGGGTATTTTATAAAAAGAGGGAAAGTTCAATGTTTAACAATAGCTTTTCTAGGAGCAAAATTTAATATTAACAATCTCCTTCCCTCACCTTCCTGTCCCTCAAGAATGGTGAATATCTTAACTTTGGCTGCATCCTTGAAAGCTTATGGTTATTCATAGTCTAACAAAACTAGGGTCACCAAACTTGGCAGCAGAAATATTAGTCTTACTGTGATAACTACCCAATTACTTTATTATTTTTCCAGTTGCAGTTCAAAATGTTTTGTGGAAATATTTTTTTCTATTTGTGATTTTCAAAGCTTAGGGGAAAAACAAACTTTTCAGTGTTTGAGAGCATTGAATAGTTTATGAATTATGTAAAACAGTCAAATTTCAGTTATCTTTTTCTAGGCATTTATCCAACATTAAAAACTGATCATTATAAAAAGTAAAGGCTTAAAGTATTTCAACCACAGCTAGGAAATGTAAACTTAATCTAGCTTGGGTGAGTTGAAGCCCATCTAATTTGTGAAAATTCTACAGATTTTAATTGGTGACCAGTTTTTATAAATGGTGTTTAAAAATTGGTGCTGATACCATATATAGTTATGCCTCTCTTATCCAGATAGTTTCAGAATTGTATACTTATAAATGTCAATGCAAGTTTCTTTATTTTAAAATAACAGGTTTAGGTTGGGCACAGTGGCTCATGCCTGTAATCCCAGCACTTTGGGAGGCCAGGGCAGGCAGATCACTTGAGGTCAGGAGTTCCAGACCATACTGGCCAACATGGTGAAACCCTAGCTCTACTAAAAATACAAAAATTAGCTGGGTGTGTTGGCACACGCCTGTAGTCCCAGCTACTCGGTAAGCTGAGGCATGAGAATTGCTTGAACCCGGGAGGCGGAGGTTGCAGTGAGCTGAGATCATGCCACTGCACTCCATCCTGGGCGACAAAGTGAGAATCTGTCTCAAAAAACAAACAAACAAACAAACAAAAATAATAAAACAGTAGCTTTTATAAAGAAAATAAAACCCTGTTTCTTAAATTTCAGTTATGGCCCACAGACATCATTTGGTTCTTAAGATAGATGTTTTCTCAGCTCTTGTATAAACATTAGCCTTGTAACCTTAATAGATAATTTATTCTATTTTTGGAATAGAATATATATGTTATTTCCTTATGTATGTTGTGGAATTGATCAGCATGTACATACATATAGATTGATACTAATGTAAGTAAATGGAAAGCCAGTGGTCAAGCTCCCCTTAAATGGTATGGAGTTTCTAAGTGATATCTTGAACTCACTAAGAAAAAATATGACAAAGACCTTTGATGCATACTCATTTAATTTTACACAATTGCATTTTTAATGTGACTATGTGGTCATTTGAATGTGGACTTTTTTTTGATTGATGAATTTCACGTAGCTGATCACCAATTTTAAATTTAAAAAATGTGTATGGAGCCAGTCTTCTTTTTTCTACTCAGTATTATAAAGTTTAAAATGCAAATCTCACCAAACCAGTATGCCCTATCTTTTTCTCTGCTGCCAAATTTGGAAGATCTCTGTTTTAAATGTAAATAGCGATTACTAAACTAACTTGTTGCTCTGCATGGATACAGGTTCTGATTTCTTCTCACTCTTTACATGGATTCTTAGGCCACACAGTGTGTTTCCCTGCATTTTCATGCACCTTCCTTTTTCCCTGTCATTCCTGGTATGGATAACTCTTTAAAACTCACTCCCACCCCTTCTCCCACTTTTTCCTTTCCCCAATTTCTGTATGTGCTTATTGGTGTGAAACCCTAGGACATTTAGCCCATACAATAATAGCGCTCGACTTGTCCCCCTGTTCCTCCAGGAAAGGAAGTTCTTCAAAGGCTTCTTTGGAAAAGTAAGTTTGATGCCACATTCATGCTTGCTTTATAAGGAGTTACACCCCTAGTGTAGCACTGACATATTTTTAAAGGTAGTACAGCGTTCCTTTCTTTATAATACAGGAATTGGTCTGACTGTATATAGAAATTAATGAATTAGAAGGTTGCTATCCATGATATTATCTGTGGGCCTATTGATATTAAATCTCATGATTCTAAGAAAATAGGCTGGGCATGGTGGCTCATGTCTGTAATCCCAGCATTTTGGGAGGCTGTGGTGGGTAGATCACCAGAGGAGTTTGAGACCAGCCTGGCCAACATGGTGAAACCCTGTCTCTACCAAAAATACAAAAATTAGCTAGGTGTGGTGGTGCACACCTGTAATCTCAGCTACTCAGGAGGCTGAGACTGGAGAATCGATTGAACCCAAGAGGCAGAGGTTACAGTGAGCCAAGATCATACCACTGTACTCCAGCCTGGGTGACAGAGTGAGACTCTATCTCCAAAAATAAAGAAATTCTAATAAATTAATCAAGTAGATTAAAAGAGAATTATCTCATCAACAGTAGGTATTAAATATTATTTGATCTCGTAAAACTCTTTTTATATTAAATATTAGCAATAGTTTTTTGAGGCAGAGTCTCCTTCTCTTGCCCAGGCTGGAGTGCAAGGCACGATCTCGGCTCACTGCAACCTCCCCCTCACGGATTCAAGCAGTTCTCTGCCTCAGCCTCCCGAGTATCTGGGATTACAGGCACCCGCCACCACACCCAGCTAATTTTTGTATTTTTAGTAGAGATGGGGTTTCACCATGTTGGCCAGGCTGGTATTGAACCTTGTCATCCACCTGCCTGCTTGGCCTCCCAAAGTGCTGGGATTACAGGCATGAGCCACCACGTCCAGCCTAACAATATTTTTAACAAGTGGATTTTACATAATGCCTGATTTCACAGAGAAATAGGAAGAAATATTCAAGTAAAAATGAAATATACCCCAAAGTTTACATTCAGTCTAATTTTTTTCCAATCTAAATTTCAAGAGAAGTAAGTGAAAGTAGATAAACTTACCTTTAGGGATCCTGCTATGATTTTTAACCTGCATTGCTAATCTAAGAAAAAGCATCTTAATTATTAGTCTACCAAGTATCTGTCATATATGAATGTTGTTTATGTAGATACTTTACTTTTTTTTCTCTTTTTTTTTTTTTTTTTTTTTTTGAGCTAGAGACTTGCCCTTGCCACCAAGGCTCAACTGCAGTGGCACAATCTTGGCTCACTGCAACCTCCACCTACCAGGTTTAAGCGATTCTCCTGCCTGAGCATCCTGAGTACTGGGATTACAGGTGCCTGCCACTACACCCAGCTAATTTTTCATTTTTAGTAGAGACAGGGTTTTGCCAGGTTGGCCAGGCTGGTCTCAAACTCCTGACCTCATGATCCATCCTCCTCTGCTTCTCAAAGTGCTGGGATTACAGGTGTGAGCTACCAAGCCCAGCCTGTAAATGCTTTTCAAATAATGATTATTTAATGTTCAGACCTCCTTAAATTTAAGAACATATGGGGCGGCTGCATCTGACAGAGGGCTAATATCCAGAATCTACAAAGAACTAAAACAAATTTACAAGAAAAAAACAACCCCATCAAAAAGTGGGTGGAGGATATGTACAGGCACTTTTCAAAAGAAGACATTTATATAGCCAACAAACATATGAAAAAATGCTCATCATCACTGGTCATAAGAGAAATGCAAGTCAAAACCACATCGAGATACCATTTCATGCCAGTTAGAATGGCAATCATTAAAAAATCTGAAGACAACAGATGCTGGAGAGGATGTGGAGAAATAAGAACATTTTTACACTGTTGGGAGAAGTGTAAATTAGTGCAACCATTGTGGAAGACAGTGACAATTCCTCAAGGATCTAGAAATAGAAATACCATTTGACCCAGCAATCCCATTACTGGGTATATACCCAAAGGATTATAAATCGTTCTGTTATAAAGACATATGCACACATATGTTCATCTTGGCACTGTTTACAATAGGGAAGACTTGCAACCAACCCAAATGCCCATCAGCGATAGATTGGATAAAGAAAATGTGGCACATATACACTATGGAATACTATGCAGCCATAAAAAAGGGTGACTTCATGTCCTTTTCAGGGACATGGATGAATCTGGAAACCATCATTCTCAGCAAATTGACACAGAACAGAAAACCAAACACCACATGTTCTCACTCATAAGTGGGTGTTGAACAATGAGAACACATGGACACAAGGAGGGGAACATCACACACTGGGGTGTGTTGGGGGGTCAGGTGCTAGGGGAGCCATAGCAAGGGGTGGGGAGATTGGGGAGGGATAACATTAGAAATGCCTAATGTAGATGAAGGGGAAATGGAGGCAGCAAACCACCATGGCATGTGTATACCTATGTAACAATTGTGCAAGATTTGCACATATACCCCAGAATTTAAAGTATAAAAATATATGTGTGTGTGTGTGTGTGTGTGTGTGTATGGGGTGGCTGTGCACATATCAGTAAACATATTTTTAACATTTTTTGTGTCCAAGTTTATCATCGTTTAGTTTTGATTAACTACTAAAACTAATTCAGACTGAGACAGTATAAGAGAAAAATATTGACCGGACATGGTGTCTCATGCCTGTAATCCCAGGACTTTGGGAGGCTGAGGTGGGCAGAGCACTTGAGGTCAGGAGTTCAAGACCAGCCTGGCCAACGTGGTGAAACCCCGCCTCGATAAAAAATAATAAATAAAAGAGAAAAATACTGTCATTAGATGACAGTATAAATTACTAAAAATTTATGTGATTAGCAAAATCCTACAATTTGTTTTCTACTGCATGATTTTGTTATTTTGGAAATTTGTTTTAAAGAACAAATAATTTACATTTGTTTCTCAATTAAATGTTTTAACTGTAACTCATTTTTACATTTTCTTGTTCTAACTTAGGTCACCTTTATACTAATGTAAACAAATTTGAAGTGTTTTGATCTAATGATTTAAATCAGTTACTCCTGTTCAGTCTGAAATAAAAAGTCAAGTAATGTACCCACATATGTCACAATACATTTTTTAATAGACATTTTGGGTCTGAGTCAGATTAATAGGTTGTTAGAATATGGGATACATATCTAGAAAGAATCTTATTATCGGATCATTTCTTTCCTGTATAGCATAGTGTTATAAATAGGCATTATATTTGTTAAGGAAATTAATAATTGTTAAGGAAACTTTTTGTGGTGTATTTGTTTTTTCCCAAATAGAGTTTCTGAAAGCAATTACACATTGCCAGAATTATCATACAATTTTAACTATTGTTCAGGTGACCAGTTTTAATAAGTCTACTTTACTTAAAACAGCAGATAAGGCTATGTAAGATAAGACATCATAGATAAAATGAAGGCCAGATTATAGAAAATACTGATTTGGTTTCTAGAAAAATAGTGTTAAAATTATTTATTTTAGCTGGATACAGTGGTGCACGCTATTCAGGAGCACGGAGTGGGTTAAGGAACAAAGCTCTCCTGTCAAAATCAATCCTGAGGTCACAGTATTTATTGCTGTATATACTGGAGCCATGATGCACCTACACTGTAGCTGAGCTGGATCACACTGTTTGGCAGCCTTTTCACTGCATTTTTTTGCTACATGATGAATTTATAAGGTATAAGAAAGAAAATTGTTAATCATCTTACTTAATCCTTAACCCAGAAATAATAGTTCTCCAATTTTACAGTGAGAAAACTGAGGTTTGCAGAGGTTAAATAACCTGACTGAATTCACAGATATTTATAATAAGTGGTAGAAACTGGATTTGAACTCAAATAATCTGACTTCAGAGCGTACACTTTTAATCATTGTGCTATACAATCATATATTTATTTTCATATTATTTGTAAGTAAAGTGTAGAAGATTTTACCACTGGGTGTGGTGGCTCACGCCTGTAATCCCAGCACTTTGGGAGGCTGGGGTGGCGGATCATGATGTCAGGAGATGGAGACCATCCTGGTTAACATGGTGAAACCCCGTCTCTACTAAAAATACAAAAATTAGTCGGGCATGGTGGCACATGCCTGTAGTTCCAGCTACTCGGGAGACTGACTCAGGAGAATCACTTGAACCTGGGAGGCAGAGGTTGCAGTAAGCCAAGATCATGCCAGTGCACGCCACTCCAGCCTGGGCAACAGAGCAAGACTGTGTCTCAAAAAAAAAAAAAAAAAAAAAGATTTTACCTTAAAAGGTACCAGTAAGTAAAGAGCTTCTTAAAAACTCACTTTAACTTTGTTTTTATAGAGTAGTAATTTAACTTGGATTTTATTTCTAATCAATCACTTTTTTTTAGTTAAAGCTTTAAAGAACCATCTTTATTAGTAGAGACAGAATTTCACCATGTTGGTTGGCCAGGCTGGTCTCCTAACCTCAGGTGATCTGCCCACCTTGGCACACGCCTTAACCCCAGCTACTTCGGAGGCTGAGGCAGAAGAGTTGCTTGAACCCGCAGGCAGAGGTTGCAGTGAGCCAAGATTGTGCCATTGCACTCCAGCCTGGGCAACAGAGGGAGACTCTATCTCAAAAATAAAAAAGAATCATCTTTTTCAGTGGTTTAAACTGACATTTTATTTATTTGGAAATATTTAAATATTTATTTAAATATTTCCAAATAATAAATACTCCTACTATATGTTGAGTATCTCTTATTCAAAATATTTAGGACCTGAAGGGTTTCGGATTTTGGATTTTGTTCAGATTTTGGAATATTTGCATATATATAATGAGATATTTTGGGGATAAGACCCAAGTCTAAATGCAAAATTTGTTTGTGTTTTATAAGATAAGACCTTATACATGTAGTCTGAAGATAATTTTATATAATGTTTTTAATAATTTTGTGCATGAAACAAAGTTCATGTACACTGAACCATCAGAAAGCAAAACTATCACTATCTCAACCACCCATGTGGACAGTCTGTGGTTGTTTGACATCACCATCATTCCCAACTTTAAATTTATATGCTACTGATAAGCAATCATTTTCTTACATTTATTCACACATAAGTACTTAGTTTTCAAAAAAAAAAAAAAAAAAAAAAAAGACATACTGGCCAGGCACGGTGGCTCACCCCTACCTGTAATCCCATCACTTTGAGAGGCCGAGGCAGGTGGACTGCTTGAGGTCAGGAGTTCAAGACCAGCCTGACCAACAGAGTGAAACCCTGTCTCTACTAAAAACACAAAAAAATTAGCCTAGCTTGATGGCGCATGCCTGTAGTCCCAGCTACTCGGGAGGCTGACGCAGGAGAATCACTTGAACCTGGGAGGTGCAGGTTGCAGTGAGCCCAGATCATGCCACTGCACTCCAGCCTGGGCTACAGAGTGAGACTTCGTCTCAAAAAAAAAAAGACATACCATTAGTAGAGTGAAAAAATAGTGTGTTCAGAGTAACTAAGCGGCACAGGTAGCATCACCAGAATACATGTTTCAGCGGTTTAGCAACAGCAACAACAAACAATGGCAGGCTTTGTCTTCCCCTCCTCCAATGCTGTGTTCTGATAAAAAAAAAGTCATTTAACACTGTATTTTCTTTTAAGATAAAAAGAAATATCAGAAGCAGTTGAGGGACCAGGAAGTAGGTCTTCTAGGGATGAAGTAGCATTCTGCTAGATGGCTTTTTTTTTTTTTTTTTTTTTTTTGGAGACAGGTTCTCACTGTGTCACCCAGGCTGGAGTGCAGTGGCACAGTCATGGCTTACTGCAGCCTCAAACTTCCAGGCTCAGGGGACCCTCCCAACTCAGCCTCTCAAGTAGCTGGGACTATAGGCATATGCCACCACACTCATCTAATTTTTGTATTTTTTGTAGAGACAGCGGGTTTCACCATGTTGCCCAGGCTGATCTCAAACTCCTGAGGTCAAGTGATCGCCCACCTCACCCTGCCAAAGTGCTGGGATTACAGGCATGAGCCACTGTGCACAGCCTGCTGGATGGCTTGTGTGTTATATGCCTGCATTTTTTTCTTTTTTGAGACAGAGTCTCCCTTTATCACCCAGGCTAGTGTGATCTCAGCTCACTGCAGCCTCTGCTTCCTGGGTTCAAATGATTCTCCTGCCTCAGCCTCCCAAGTAGCTGGGACCACAGGTGCACGCCACCATGCCCCACTAATTTTTGTATTTTTAGTAGAGATAGGGTTTCATTATGTTGGCCAGGCTGATCTCGAACTCCTAACCTCAAGTGATCTGCCCACCTCAGCTTCCCAAAGTGCTGAGATTACAGGTGTGAGCCACAGCACCCAGAATTCTTATGTTATTCGAGAAATTTTTTTTATGTCAGGATGATTTTATATTAATGTATAATTTTGTATGGTGAGTCATTTAAAGAGTTTGGAAAACAGAGGGGGAGAAGTATTATCCGTAATCTTACCCAGAATGTGCTTTTAAATGATAATTTTTCCTTTAACTTGGAATCTTTTAAATCTTTCAAGTTGCCATCATTTAATTCACCTCCACACTAATCTACAATAAATAGACTGGCGAAAGAGACTTGATTTGAGTTTGCTAGGTCACTTGTGGTTTGATGAAAGCTCAAAATGAAGATTTTTTTTTTTTTTTTTTGTAGAGACGGGGTTTCACCATGTTGGCCAGGCTGGTCTCAAAGTCCTGACCTCAGGTGATCCACCCGCCTCGGCCTCCCAAAGTGCTGGGATTACAGGCGTGAGCCACTGCGCCCGGCTCAAAATGAAGAATCTTACAGAATAGTATATGTTAGGGAGTTTTTATCCAGTATGGTTCCTCATAAATTTTGATACTTTGTTATTCTTTGAATCATGTGTGGTTTAATAATCCAGGATAAACAGAACAACAGTAATGAAGAAGTGTTTCTATTAAACACTTTTATATAAAAGTAGATAGATAGAAGAACTGTTAGCCCCGATTCTGAATTTATGACTCATAGCCAGGAAAACTTCTTCCTTTTTCCCATAAGTTGCCTCTTGGACCTGACCACCATCACTTCCCTATTGTTGCGTCATTAGCTGATAGGAGCAGTGCCCTCCAGAAACTTTCGCAGTAGGGAACAGATAAACCTGGGTCTCTTATGAGCCTGCAATCCATTGTAAGCTTACAAACATTGTAAAAGGGGGAAAAAAATGAGGACCTGAAATAACTTTTTCCAAACTAATTAAATTGCTCATTGCCGTAGGAAAGCCAATAATGCACTCAGCTTTTTAGGGATTATTACATGCAGCTTCGTTAGCATGGTTGGCTGTACTAGGCAAATACTTTATTACCAAATAATTATGTGGCACTTAACATTTGAAAAAAGGTTTTTATGATTTTAATGTATTTGAGGAATCCTATGAGCTAAGTAATCTGTATTCCCATTTTATGAAGAAACTGACTCAACACAGAGACAGGAAATCTTAGGTCACCCTATTAGATCTCTTTTTAAAGCCATTTACTTGTATTTATGTAGAGCCTTATAGTTTATTATGTGCTTTGACCTACTTTCTAATTTGCCATTCACAACAGTGCAGTGAATTGGACAGGGTAGTTCATGAAACTGCATTTTACAAATGAATAAACAGAAGCTCAGAGAGTTCACCCAGCTAATACTAAATGGCAGTGCCTACACTGAAACCAAGGTTTTCTGAAACATGGTGAAACATTCTTTCACCTAACCCATGTTGATGTTCTGTCATTCAAAAAGCATTAGCCTCTGCTTTCCTCGGGTATGCCTTAATTAATGGAGAAGTGTCTAACGCAGAGGCGCTAGACAGCCCAAGGACCTGAATACTTCCCCAAACATAGAGTGTATGGCCTGCACAGAGCTTTTATATAAAAAGTAGGTTATTTATCTTAAGAATTAGCAGACCTGGCAAAACAGCATGCTTTCTATGTGGCAACAGTGGCTTGAGCTGAGTAGCAGCTGTGCCCTTTGCCTGTTTGCCACAATCCCTGCAACTCCCTATTGTCCCTGGCATTCACCCTGCTTCACTCATTTGTGATCTGCCTTAAACTCTTAACAGGCATTTGAGTTTGTGAACTCCTCTCTAGGTTATATCACTTTGATCCATTTTTCTGTGTAGCACCCACTTCTAACTGTATAAAATCCCCAAAAATAGTCCGGGCATGGTAGGTCATGCCTGTAATCCCAGCACTTTGGGAGGTCAAGGAGAGTGAATCACGAGGTCAGCAGTTCGAGACCAGCCTGGCCAATATGGTGAAACCTTTGTCTACTAAAAATATAGAAAATGAGTTGGGCATGGTGGCAGGCGCCTGTAGTCCCAGCTACTCGGGAGGCTGAGGCAGGAGAATCACTGGAACCCGGAAGGCAGAGGTTGCAGTGAGATGAGATCACGCCACTGCACTCCAGCCTGGGCAACAGAGTGAGACTGTCATCTCAAAAACAAAAATACCAAAAATATTATAATAATTTGTTCTAACAGATCCTGTTAATGTACTGCCAAATACGGTTTTTCAAGTTTTTATGTTTTTACAGTTGCTAAATGGCACCATTAGAAATGGTTAAGGTTTAGAGATTGCATGGTTGAAAAGTAATATGTGGTTATGTTGTTTTAACCTAATTCCTGAGAGTAAAGGATTTCATGGCATTTATGACTCCACTCTTGAATTAGTGTATTGAAATCTACATTCTATTTTGTATTTCCTAAATTTTCTCCTCTATGGCAACTTGTACTTAGTGCTTATCTTCATTCTGGATCCCGTTCTTTTTTTATTGTACTTTAAGTTCTGGGATATATATGCAGAACATGCAGGTTTGTTACATAGGTATACTTGTGCCATGGTGGTTTGCTGCACCCATCAACCTGTCATCTGGGTTTTAAACCCCACATGCATTGGGTATTTGTCCTAATGCTCTCCCTCCTCTTGCCCCCACCCGCTGACAGGCCCTAGTCTGTGATATTCCCCTCCCTGTGTCCATGTGTTCTCATTGTTCAACTCCCACTTATGAGTGAGAACATGCAGTGTTTGGTTTTCTGTTCCTGTGTTAGTTTGCTGAGAATGATGGTTTCCAGCTTCATCCACGTCCCTAACAAGGGACATGAACTCATTCTTTTTTATGGCTGCATAGTATTCCATGGTGTATGTATGCCACATTTTCTTTATCCAGTCTATCATTGATGGGCATTTGGGTTGGTTCCAAGTCTTTGCTGAATAGTGCTGCAATAAACATACATGTGCATGTCTTGTCTTTTTCAGATGGAGTCTCGCTCTGTCACCCAGGCTAGAGTACGGTACTCAGCTCACTGCAACCTCCGCTTCCTGGGTTCAACTGATTCTCCTTTCTCAGCTTCATGAGTAGCTGGGATTACAGGCACATGCCACCATGCTCGGCTAATTTTTTTGTATTTCTAATAGAGACACGGTTTCATCATGTTGGTCAGGCTGGTCTTGAACTCCTGACCTCATGATCCACCCGCCTCAGCCTCCCAAAATGCTCGGATTACAGGCATGAGCCACCATGCCTGGGCCGTGCATGTGTCTTTACAGTAGAATGATTTATAATCCTTTGGGTATTGGATCCTATTCTTTAAAAGGGTATCTGTGCTCATATATTGTTTCCCTCCTATTCAAGGGATGAACTATCTATGCTTCTCGCAGAGGCCAACTGCACCAGATTCTTATTATTCCAACTCTTACTTATTCTGCCAATGTTACCCCCTCTCTCCTCTATAATCAGTTTTCTTTCTCTAGTGGATCTAGTGGATCATCTATTAGCATAAAAATATACCATCTTTTTTTTTTTTTAATGTTTCTTCTTGGTACCCTCAGTTCCTTCTTCTGTTGAACCCATTTAATCATCTGCACAAATTTTACCTCCACCACCCCACCACAGCTGCTCTTATCTTTTTGTATTACTATTTCAGTAGTCCTGTCACCTTACTCAGACTATCAGCAGCAATTGACATAACCCATCTCTCACCCCCCCTTGAAACACTATTCATTTGGAGTTCAGGGATCATACTTTCCCAGTTTTCCCCTTTGTCTGTGGAGTATTCTCAGCCTACACCTCTCCATTAATTATCTTATCCACAGTGTGATGGCTTTAAATATCATTTATGTAATATATGCTGATGGTTTTTAAATTTATATCTCCATACATCTCCCCTATACTCCATAATGGTATTTCCATCTTAGAAGCAATATAGCATAGGAATCAAGGACATAGCCTTCGGAGCCAGATTACTTGCACTTACTAGCTTTGCAGTTAATGCGTACTTCATGTGATTGTTGTGAAGATTAGATGAATAAATATAAGTAAAGAACACCAAATGGCCTGTTTTGGTAGATAGGTTTCACTATTATCATTATTAAACCTTTTCACTTTGATGTCTGCTAGTCATCTCACACTTCAGTATGTGACAAATTCCCCCAAGGAGAGAAGGATCTCTTCTAGTCTTTCCCAGTCTCAGTATACAGCAACTCTGTCCCTGTGCTCTAGCCAAACCCTGGATTTTACCTTGTCTTCTCTTTTTCTTACACCCTGCATCCACTCCATCAACAGTTCCTGTCTGCTTCAGCCTACAGGAACCTAATCATTTCTCACTATCTTCACCACTCCTACCCTGGTCCAAGCCAGCATCTCCTCTCATCTGAACCATTGCAGTAGCATCCTACTAGCATTCTATGACCCCTGCTTTCATTATTGTCCTCCTTCAGTCCCCTCTTGAGAGATCAGCCTGAGTGATCTTTTTAAGACAGAGGCCCGATTATGTTACTTCACTCTCCCAGGTCCTCCAGTAGCTTCTTGACCTACTCAGGGTAAAAGCCAAAGTCTTTTAGGCCTTGTAGGCCATTGTATATGAATCCCCTTTGTCCTGTTTCTTTCCTCTTTTATCTCCTCGTAGCATTCTTCTTGCTCTCTCTGTTCCAGCCACACTAGCCTCCTCGCTATTCCTTAAACACACCAGCTATGCTTCCACCTCAGGGCCTTTGTACTTGCTGTAACCTCTAGTCTGGAACACACATAATCCAGATATATGTGTGGCTTACTTCCAACTCTTTCTCTTCACTCAAAAGCCCCATTCTCAGGCATTTACTGACAACTCTTAAAAATCCAAACACCACTCTTCCCCCAGATGTACACACTCCCTAATCCCTTCCTAGCTTTATTTTTCTTTGATAGGGTTTATCACTGTGTGTCATACCATACATTCTACTTATTTGTTTATCTCTCCCTCACTGAAATGTAAGCTCTGTGAGGACAGTGATCTTCACCTGTTTTGTACACTGCTGAATCTTAAGTACCTAGAATAATTTGTGGTCCATAGTAGTTGCTCCAAAATATTCAAATTCATTAATGAATGAAGGAGTGAATGAGAAATATACTGCTCTTCAAGTTCACCCTGTCATGGGAAGAATCAGGGGAAGAGATGGTTAGCAAATTGTTTAACAATAACAGGTGCTTCTGGAGCAAAGAGGAAGAGTGAATGTGAAAGATTGTAATGAAGGCTTCTAGGAGATGACACCTAAGGCTGAGCCTAAAAATTGTGAGCTCTAGTTAAACTAAGTTAGAAGAGAAAGAGATTTCAGACAGAAGGAACAGCACTATCAGGGACATTAGAATGAGAGAAAATATGTTCCACACTCACTCATTCATTCATTCATTCAACCTAGGGGTATTGAGAAGGAAACAGAAGATGAGTCCCAGATTTTTCATGGATGACCAAGGGGATTGTGTAATCACTCATTTTGAGAAGGGATAAATTTGGTTTTGGACAGGTTGAATTTTAGATGCCTCTAGAATTTTCAACTACTATATCACCTTTCAAATATGAACTTAATATTAGAATAATCCCTAGGTCTCCCCTCCCCCAGTTGAAGTGATTTGGCAAACCAGAAGAGCTAAATTGCCTCCCAAAAATCTCTCCTTTACTGTGTAGTTCATTACATGCTCTGTCCTTATTTTTTCCTAAAAGCCTTTAAGTGCTCCCTCATTTAAGAAAGTACAGGAATAGTGAAACTTAGTGTCCGAGACTAAAAGTTAGTGTACTCTTCATGAGTACAGTACACTCTCAAATCCTGAAGAAACTTGTGTTTCTGTCTTTTCACTGCTTTGTTCTTTGGGGAATATTCACTGGATTTTGGAATTATAAGGCAAAATTTATTTATTACACCATTCTGTTAGAAATTCAAATATCACATTATAGACTTCAAGGCTTTTCTCTTCTGATTAAAAAACAATGAAGCTGGGTTTCCTCTGGAAAAAAGTCTCTTGTTTGTTTATTACAAGTACATTACAAGTTTATACACAGTGTGTTATTGTTCCCTGGTTTATATATCACCATTACTCTGCCTGCTTCTGTGTAGTCTTTCACAGAAAGACTGACCAGTGATTCTTTACACATTGGATACTTTTGAAGATCTCTTTGGTTTGTAACTCAAGGAACTTTGCACAATAGAATTGCAAATCACGGTTGCTCTGAGAGTGACTTGCTCTGCCCTAATTGATCTGTTTGCTGCTGTTACTTCTTAACATTTCAAAACTATGCCAAATTGTGTGTCCATGTGTCTTTATAGCATTTCTTTGCTTCAGCTTACATTAGAACATCTGTTTAACCCTTTTGCTCTTACCTAGCATATGCCCAGCAGTCTTGCCTCCAAATGCCTTTTTTATTTATATTAATTAATGGCATGCTCTTATCTCATTGGTGATCTTGGGAATTATAGAATTTTAGAGTTGGACAGCACCTTAAAATAATAGGTCGGATGTAAATACATTTGTCAGAAAAAAAAAGAAAAAGAATTCAGGGACACAATTCCAACAGGTATAATATTTCAGTATAATGAATTACTTTCCAAGAAGATTCAATTAATTACTTTCTAGAGATTATATCAGATATCGAAAACTATGGCCAACTACTGTATTTGTTTTTGTAAATAACATTTTATTGGAACAAAGTCATGCTCATTTGTGTACATATTATTATGGCTGCTTTTGTGCAATGATAGAATTGAGTAGTTACAATAGAGATCATATGTGCTGCAAAGCCTAAAATATTTTGTTATCTGGCCCTTCACAAAAAAAGTATGCTAATTTCTGATTTAAACAGTTTAAAAATTCATTCCAGCTGGGTGCGGTGGCTTACACCTGTAATCCCAGCACTTTGGGAGACTGAGGCAGGTGGATCACCTGAGGTCAGGAGTTCAAGACTAGCCTGGCCAACATGGTGAAACCTCATTGTATTAAAAATAGAAAAATTAGCCGTAGTGGGGTGTGGTGGCAGGTGGCTGTAATCCCAGCTATTCGGGAGGCTGAGGCAGGAGAATTGTTTGAACCTGGGAGGCAGAGGTTGCAGTGAGCCTGGATTGCACCACTGCACTCAAAGCATGGGCAACAGAGCAAGACTCTGTTTCAAAAAACAAAACAAAACTCATTCCTCCAACTCCAGCTCATCTCTCCCAAGGATAACATCAGTTATACTGATGAAATAAAAGAGCAGGCCGGGCATGGTGGCTCATGCTTGTAATCCATGCACTTTGGAGGCCAAGGTGGGCAGATCACCTGAGGTTGGGAGTTCATGACCCAGCCCAACCAACATGGTGAAACCCCGTCTATTAAAAAAAAATAATAAATTTAAAAAAAGAAATAAAAGAGCAATATAAGAATCTTTCCACCTACCATCTATATTACCAACTTGTCATCATCATCTTTTTTCAGTTTATTTATTTTATTTTTATTTTATTTTTTGAATTATTATTTTTTTGAGACAGTCTCACTCTGTCACCCAGGCTCGAGTGCAGTGGCATGATCTCGGCTCACTGCAACCTCCGCCTCCTGGGTTCAGGTGATTTTTCTGCCTCAGCCTCCCAAGTTGCTGGGACTACAAGCGCGTGCCACCACGCCCAGCGAATTTTTTTGTGTTTTTAGTAGAGACGGGGTTTCACCATCTTGGTCAGACTGGTCTCAAACTCCTGACCTCGTGATCTGTCCACCTCCCAAAGTGCTGGGATTACAGGCGTGAGCCACCACGCCCAGCCTCAATTTATTTTTAAAAAGGGGTTTCAACTGAGCATAGTGGCTCACATCTGTAATCCTACTACTTTGGGAGGCTGAGGTGAAAGGATCACTTGAAGTCAGGATTTCAAGACCAGCCTGGGCAACATATCAAGACCTCGTCTCTATAAAAATTAAAAAGTAGCCAGGTGTGGTGGTATTTGCTTGTGGTCTCGCAGCTACTCAGGAGGCTGTGGTGGGTGGATCACTTGAGCCCAGGAGTTTGAGGCTGCAGTGAACTATGATCACACCACTGTGCTCCAGCCTGGGTGACAGAGTAAGACCTTGTCTCTAACAAAAATAAAAGAAAGAAACAGTGGCTTCTACTTAAAGAAACAGAAAACAAACAAACAAAAACCTCTGGAGACAGGCAGATAGCAATGGGTTATTTCATTTGCCTTTTACTGTGGGTAGCTTTTTTATTTAGGAAAAAGTCATCTTACAGTGTGCTGAGCTTGTTACTATTTCTGTGCCATTCCAGCCATTTTGTGTTCCTTCACCAGTTTTCTTCATGTTAAGATTACCTATGCGTTTCTTTTCTGGTACAAGTGTCCTGATGTAGTTATTTGTAATAGATACATATGATAACATATTCTCACTACAACCTCTACCTCCCGGGTTCAAGCAATTCTCCTGCCTCAGCCTCCCGAGTAGCTGGGATTACAGGTGCTCACCATCACACCTGGCTAATTCTTGTGTTTTTAGTAGAGATAGGGTTTCGCCATGTTGGTCAGGTTGGTCTTGAACTCCTGACCTCAGATTATCCCCCCCGCCTCAGCCTCCCAAAGTGCTGGGATGGCCTGAGTCACTGCCCCCAGCCTGTATGTAAATTCTACATTTCATATTTGGTATAGGTTATCTTTTTTCAGTTCTTTGATTAGTTAACTGTGGCCTGATCCCTTTCACTTTCAAAGGTTCCCAGTTTGTAGAGTAAATTATATGACCATCCTTGTTCTAAACCTTTTATATACGTCGTTTAATCCTCACAGTAATCCTTTGAGGTATATGAGATTATTAACATCATTATACAGGTGAAGAAAGTGAAGCATAGAGAAGTGAAATTAACCTGCCTTTGGTCATACTAGGAGTTAAGTTGCAGAACCAGAATTCAAGTCCAGACAACAGCTTGATTTCTAGTTAGGATACTGGACTGCCCCCACACTGCTGTTCCGAATCCTTACTGTTTTACTCTGCCTGTCATCTTTCCTCTCCCCAGCAAAGTAAAGCAGGTAAAGTAAAACCATAAATTCACAGATGAATTTATGGCTCTCCAGAGTGAATTTCCTCCACTTACTACTCCCTCCTTTACAAATCTGTCTTCATCTCTACTCAACCCCACTTTGTCACTCCATTTCAGAGGAAAGGACATCTCTCTTCCTGTCTAAAACTTGTATTCTAGCCCCATCTCACCCTGCCTTTTGTTGGACTTTGTCCTCTAAATTACTCTTTTTCTTGGGCCTTCACTTTCCATTGTTCCACTGGCTTTTCCCATTCAGCACATGAAGAGGATTTTTTGTTGTTGTTAAAAATGTATATCACTCTTTCAAGAATTCTGTTTTACTATTGGGAGAGGTTTTTAAAAGTTTATTAATAATAATATAATGATGATAAATGGCTGCTAATTATTATCCTATTTAAATTCCAGGTACTGTATGTAATCTCTAATCCTTTTAACAAACTACAAATATTTTACAGATAAAGAGATGGAAGCTCAGTGGGCTACATAACTTTCTTAGCTTATGAATAGTAGCACTGAATTCAGTCTCATATTTGTTTCAGTCCAAAGCCCCTTCTATTTCTAGTATAACATGCTCATTTATCACAATTCATGTAGACTTCCCTTGATGCTCTGCCTGTGTCTTATTGCCCTACAGCTCTCCTTTTTATAGAAAAGCTTTTTAAAGAAATATTTAATACTTGTAGACTCTTCTTGCCTTTCATTTACTTTTCATCTCATTCTAATCTAACTTCCACTTCTGTATCAGGATCCTCCAAAGAGACAAACACTAGGAGGTTTTACATATATATGATTTATATATATATATATATAAAATAAGAATTTACTCATGTGATTGTGGGGGCTGGCTGGCAAGTCTGATATCTGTAAAGCAGGCCAACAGGCTGGAAGCTCAGGCAGGGTTTCTTCAGGAAACCTCAGTTTTTGCTCTTGAGGCCTTCAACTGATTGGATGAAGCCTACCCATATTACCAAGGCTAATTTCCTTTACCTAAATTCAGTTTATTATAAATGTTAATATTCACAGATTAGCTTCTAATTGCCCATAGAATCAAGATCAAATTCCTTATCAGGCATAGAAGGCCTTCTGTGATTAGGCCTTTCCTATTCTATCTCCCATTGTGCCTCCCCCATTGCCAAGTCTACTTGTCAGGACATACTGAAATATTTAGAGCCCTGGACATGCCATGTTGTTTGCTTCCATGTCCTGTACTACTGTTTCTTCTGCCTGGCATGTCCACTACCTCTGTTACTTCCCTGCCTCCCTACCCCTACCTAGAACATCAAGAAAAATTACTTCAGCACCCAGTTCAGTCTTCTCCTTTGTATAACCTTCCCCAATTCCATGAAGAGATTTGATTATACCTCTTTTCTGGTGTCATTATACCTTGTTCTCAGCTCTACTGTATTCTATACCGTATTCACTTACCTACTGTATTCTGTATTTTTTGTTTGATTGTCGCCTTTCAGTAGTCTTCCAGGTATTTCCACTGGCTAACATATTATAGGCACTCATCAAATGTATGATGGTGGTAGAGATGATGAGGCTGAGTGGATCACAGGTTATTTAAGTAAGGGCATGCCTCCATATCAAGTTTTCCTGGGCCTCGACTACATATAGAGGAGAATGGTAGACAGTTCTGATAGTCTTCCTTGTCCCTTCTAGAGGCTACTGCTCCAATCTTAGCACCAGATTCCTTTTGATATATAATTTTTATGATAATCTGATACCTATTCTCAGCCTTCATATTGCTTTTGTTTTATTATGCTGTATCCTTGAGGCAGTTAAAAAGAAAGACACAGTTAAATTACTATTTAATTTCATCACAAGAGGAATTATGCATCAGCTTGTTTCTCATGGGATTCTCATGTGCCAGAAAGTCTTTTCTGAGCCAGTAAAAAAAGAAAATTATTTTTCAGTAGTTTTAAAATCTTCCTGTGTCCCCAAAATGTCTCCATGCATTTAATGTCAAATTAAAAAACAAGCCAAGGCTGGGTGCAGTGGTGCATACTTGTAGTCCCAACTACACATGAGGTTGGGATGGGGGGATCACTTGAGCACAGGAGCTCAAGGCTGTAATGCTCTATGATCGTACCTGTGAGTAGCCACTGCACTCCAGCCTGGGCAACATAGACCTCATCTCTAAAATTATTAGATGCTGGGCACAGTGGCTCACACCTGTAATCCCAGCACTTTGGGAGGCTGAGGCAGTTGGGTCACATGAGGTCAGGAGTTCCAGACCAGCCTGGCCATGTAACATGGTGAAACTCCATCTCTACTAAAAATTAGCTGGGCGTGGTGGTGGGCACCTGTAATCCCAACTACTTGGGAGGCTGAGGCAGGAGAATCCTTGAACCCGGGAGGCAGAGGTTGCAGTGAGCCAAGATTGCACCACTGCACTCCAGTCTGGGGACAGAGTGAGACTCCACCTCAAGAAAAAAACATTGTTAGGAAAAATATCTGTTAACCCTGAGAGGACAAATAATGGCTTTTAAAGATTGGTAATAGAATGATAAAGACCTATTGTGTTTTTAACAAGAAAATTTTAGGTGACCAAGGGTCCTGCTAAACACATTGGGGTCATAGGATAGTAGAATGGTCAGCATCTCAATTTAGACATGTTACTTCCTGCTCAAAATAAACTTGTAGATGCTACTTGTGGTGTAACTCCTTATGTATTTAATATTTATCTGACTCTTGGTTTTCTTGGTTGATTTTTTAAATGGGTAAAGAATATAGTTATGAATTATTTGCCCTTTATGGAATATGATATCTTGGTTTTTATTCCATCCGTTACTTCCCTTTTACTTAATTTTATCTTATGTTTTGCATTGTGTTTCTAAAATAATGGCTTTGGCTCGTTTTTCCTGAATGTTTCTGCAGTTTGGTTTGAGTATCTGGCTTTGGGCACCACTCCTGAACTTGGACTCCATCTGTACTTGTGACTTTTGGAAGGCAGAAGTCAGTGTTTTCTGTGGAAGATGACCTTTTTTTTTAATAGTATATATGTGTATCTCCCCCTCCCCCTTTTGGTTTCTCTTAAAAGACTGGAAAGAAAGCAGTTAAAGCGGTTCTGTGGGTCTCAGCAGATGGACTCAGAGTTGTGGATGAAAAAACTAAGGTAAGATTCTTTTTTTTATTTTTATTTATTTCATTTGTTTATTTTTTTGGAGATGGAGTTTTACTCTTGTCTCACAGGCTGGAGTGCAATGGCATGATCTAGGCTCACTGCAACCTCTACCTCCCGGGTTCATGCAATTCTCCTGCCTCAGCCTTTGGAGTAGCTGGGATTACCAGTGTATGCCACCTTGCCTGGCTAATTTTTGCATTATTAGTAGAGACAGGGTTTCACTATGTTGGCCAGGCTGGCCTCAAACTCCTGACCTCAGGTGATCCGCTCACCTCAACCTCCCAAAATGCTGGGATTACAGGATTGAGCCACGGCATCTGGCCTAATGGTAAGATTCTTATAAGCTTAAATAGGACTGCTCATAATTTTTTTTTGTTTTTTGTTTTTTGAGACGGAGTCTTACTCTGTCACCCAGGCAGTAGTACAATGGTGCAATCTCAATTCACTGCAACCTCTGCGTCCCAGGTTGAAGTGATTCTCCTGCCTCAACCTCTCAAGTAGCTGGGATTACAGGCACCCGCCACCACGCCCAACTAATTTTTGTATTTTTAGTAGAGATGGGATTTTACCAGGTTGGCCAAGCTGGTCTTGAACTCCTGACCTCAGGTGATCCACCTGCCTTGGCCTCCCAAAGTGCTGAGATTACAGGCATAAGCCACCGCGCCCAGCGACTGCTCTTAATGTTTTTAAAAATCTCCAATGATCCAATATAATACCCTTAAGAGGTTGATGTCACTTTTTATTCTTCCACTTAGTCCAAAGTACAGTCTTCTGAGAGACTGTTTAATGTTCAGGAAACCACTTTAGTTACTCATTTACTTTATGAAAAATAGTATTCTCTCAACATTTTGTTCTACATGACATAGCATGTCTAAGGTACTAAGCATTAGCATTTAATGTTAAGATCTGGGTTTTATTTTTGTTTTTTGTTTTGTTTTTTGTTTTTGAGATGGAGTTATGCTTTTGTTGCCCAGGCTGGAGTGCAGTGGCAAGTAGCTGGGATTACAAGCATGTGCAACCATGCCCCAATAATTTTTGTATTTTTAGTACAGACAAGTTTACACCATGTTGGTCGGGCTGGTCTTGAACTTTTGACCTCAAATGATCCACTCACCTTGGCCTCCCAGAGTGCTGTGATTATAGGCACAAGCCACTGCTCCTGGCCTACTTTTGTTCTTAGATTTTTTTTTAAAAGTTTCAACTCTACACATTTGATATAAAAGATGATAGACTATGCTTTTACTATATTTTAAAATTTTTAAAAAGATGGACTCCACATTTAAAATTTCTTCTTCTGAAGAAGAAAACACTATTTTTAAAAAATGATATTTGAACTAAGTAACCTGGCTTTTGACTCAAAACTCAATTTAAGTGACATCTTAAGGACTAGTAAATAGCTCTTTGGTTAACATTTACTTAGAATCCAAATAATATCTCAAATCATAGGTAGCATTTTGCATTTGAGAGACAGTGATCCTAAACAAGAATGGAGACACAGCTGTACCCCTAGAAAGCATAAGGTGTTATAAGTACATTTAATTATTAATTAAAATTTCCTAGAACTAAAGTCAGGAAAAAAATGTAACAAGAAGATAATTTTTCTTAAATGCAGATGCCACTGAAAGGGGAGAAAGTCTGGCAGGTAAAAAGCAGTTTTGATAGGCAACTTGCCTGATAAATTTCAAGTGATTTAATAGAGCTGCATTTTAGTCATTTGACCTTACAGTGCATTCTTTTAAGTTCAAGTGAAGCAGTATTCTAAAATTTTAGTACATTACTGTTGGAAACAGTGATCATTTTAATTAGCTTATTTTTAGGAACTTGTGTAGTTTTCATTAGTGTTTGGATGAAATTTATTATACTTGAAAGCTATGCATTTAATTGTTTTATAAAATAGTTGGAAAGTGATATTGCCCCCTTGTGGCTGCTTACACCACTGGTATTCATTAGTTCAGTTTTTTTCCCACACTGTATAGTAGTAATTAGTAGTAATTGGTGGCTTGTCACCATTGGGCTTATCTTCCCACCTTGTATTTCAGTATAAGCAGGAACTAATACAGTGTTGGGATCAGTGTTTGTGATAACACCATGCCATGATATGCACAAATTTTTGTAGAACAGAAGCTGAAATCTGAAGCCCGTAACCTTTGAGCAAGAAGCTCTGTCAGATTGCCTTGCTCTCCCATCTCCCACCTCATGTCTATCTTGATTCTGGTAGCATTGCTACCTTTTTTTTTTTTATTTTTTAGACAGTGTCGTGTCTTACACTGCCACCCAGGCTGGAGTACAGTGGCACAATCATAGATCACCGCAGCCTCAGTCTCCTAGGCTCAAGGGATCCTGAGACTCAGCCTCCCAAGTAGCTGGGACTGTAGGCACATACCACCATGGCCCAGCTAATTTTTTTTTTTTTTTTTTAGAGCTAGGGTCTCACTATGTTGCCCAGGCTGGTCTTGAACCCCTGGGCTCAAGCACTCCTCCCACCTCAACCTCCCAAAGTGCTGGGATTACAGGTGTGAGCCACTGCACTCAGCCTAGTGTTCCTAATTGAGTATAGTAACGCTTAGATAGTTCTGTAGAAAAAGGGATAAATGCATTGCAATGGACATGTAATTGAATTGGTAGATGGAAATATGAATGGAAATGAAATTTATGTTACAAAGAAAAAAGTTTCAAAATGAATCTTCAGTGTGTTTCACTTATAGCAATAACTAAATAGAGCTTCTGTTGGACCGACCCTCTAGCAAACAACTATAAATTCTAAACAAAATAACCCAATTATTCGAAGGTACTAGAAACTAACCCAAAGCAGGTAGATTCTAGAGAGAAGCTGACACTTAGAAGAAGGAAATTGTATTGATTGATTTCCCATTTCACAACTTCTAGACTAGGAAAGGCCCCAGTCTATACCATATAGGGTAGCTCAAACTTCAATGGGAAACATTTAGTCTTTCTGGTCTTAAAAACCAGAAGACAGAATTTTTTTTTTTTTTTTATAGACAGAGTCTGGCTCTGTCACCCAGGCTAGAGTGCAATGGCGTGATCTCAGTTCACTGCATCCTCTGCCTCCCGGGTTCAAGTGATTCTTCTGTCTCAGCCTCCCGAGTAGCTGGCATTACAGGCACCCGCCACCACACATGGTGAATTTTTGTATTATTAGTAGAGAGAGAGTTTCACCGTGTTGGTCAGGCTGGTCTCGAACTCTTGACTCAAGTGATCTACCTGCCTTGTCCTCCCAAAGTGCAAAAGACAGAATTTGAGGCAACAATAGCTACTAGAAGGTAAAAAGAAAGGCCAGGCGTGGTGGCTCATGCTTGTAATTCCAGCACTTTGGGAGGCTGAGGTGGGTGGATCACTTGAGGCCAAGAGTTCAAGACCAGCCTGGCCAACATGGTGAAACCCCATCCCTACTAAAAATACAAAAAATTAGTTGGGCGTGGTAGTGTGTGCCTGTGGTCTCAGCTACTCAGGAGGCTGAGGCACAAGAAATGCTTAAATCTGAGAGGCAGAGGTTGCAGTAAGCTGAGATTGAGCCATTGCACTCCAGCAGCCTGGGTGACAGAGCAAGACTCTGTCTCAAAAAAAGAAAATAAAAAGAGAATCCTGGAAATAAGTGAGCCAAATAGGAGTAGTCCCAAATTCTGTTCATAAATTCTGTCCAAATCTCTGACACTTTAGCCATGCAGATGCAAGGCAGACTCCAAATAGCCCAGGTAAGGATATAAAAACTGATATTTGATTAGGTATGGTGACATGCACCTGTAGTCATAGCTACTTGGGAGGCTGAGGTGGGAAGATCGCTTGAGCCCAGGAGTTGAGGTTACAGTGAACAGTGATTGCACCACTGCACTCCAGCCTGGATGACGGAGTAAGAAAGTCTCAAAAAAAGAACAAAAACACCCTGATGTTTGAGAGGCTGTCCAAAAGATAAGAGTTTTCTATTTGAGTATAATGCTACCTGATAAAACCAAAAACATAACACTTCCAAGGAATGTAATGGGATCCAGGCTCTCCACATACAACATTCACAATGTCTATAATGCAAACTACTCAGCATACAACAAAACAGACAAGTCTGACTTATTCTCATCAAAATAACAATCAAGACCCAACTTCAACATGACTTAGATGTTGGAATGAGCAGACAAGGATTTTAAATACCCACCTTCATTATTTGACCAAGAAATAAACATCTCTTGTATTTGAGTTATTATATTGTTTTGTGTTTATAGCATCACCACAACTAGTACAGAAAATGATACATTGAAGTAGGGTGCTACCTTAACAGAAATGAAAATAGTGTATAGCAGTCATTATAACCATACTCAGTGACAAAAAGGAAATATGTTCATATTGAATGAAGACATAGAAATCTTGGCAGAGAATAGAAACTATGGAAAACAAATGGCCAGGCTCAGTGGCTCATAGCTGTAATCCCAGCACTTTGGGAGGCTGAGGTGGGCAGATCACGAAGTCAGGAGATTGAGACCATCCTGGCTAACACAGTGAAACCCCATCTCTACTAAAAAAAACCAAAAATTAGCCAGGTATGGTGGCCCGCATCTGTAGTCCCAGCTACTCAGGAGGCTAAGGCAGGAGAATTGCTTGAACCCAGGGGCGGAGGTTGCAGTGAGCCAAGATCATGCCAGTGCTCTCCAGCCTGGGCAACAGAGAAAGATCTATCTCAAAAAAAAAAAGATAGAAAAGAAAAAGAAACAAATGGAAATTCCACATCTCAAAAATATAGTAGTATCTGAAGTAAATTCACTGGATGGGGTACATATAATGAAAAAAAGCAAGGCGCAGAACTGTGTGTATATGTGTGTATAGTGTTAATTGTGAAACGAAGGTAGCATAAATGTGACTATTATATGTATTTGCTTATATTTGGAAATAAACCAAAAGGATTAAAGATACTGATTTATATATATTGTCAAACGTGGAATCTACCATGAAAGAGATGTAAAACTAGAATCAACAAGCATATGCTTTTGAACATGTAGATGAGGGAGATATCTGGGCAAAGTGCCTCTTAGGATGTCTGCTAAGTCCAATTCTTAGTATTTAAACTGCTGGACACAGATCTAGCTATTCTGTAGCCTAGTTGTATCAAATGTATGGATTCTGCATCATGAAATGAACATCCTGTGTGCTGAGAAGCTTGAATAACCTTGTAAGTCTTCTCTTTGTGTGTTCTATTTTCTAGGACCTCATAGTTGACCAGACGATAGAGAAAGTTTCTTTCTGTGCCCCAGATAGGAACTTTGATAGAGCCTTTTCTTACATATGTCGTGATGGCACCACTCGTCGCTGGATCTGTCACTGCTTCATGGCTGTCAAGGACACAGTGAGTCCAACAAATACATATTTCATCATGAGTATTCTCAGTTAGCTGGACTCTCTCTGGGTTTGCTCAGCCAGGAAGTTTCCACTACATTTTTAACAAGTACATGCTGCTACAGCTGTTCTTGGAAGAACCTAAACTAGCCTACATTTGGCTCCTCTTATTCAAATAGTTCACACTCTTGGTGTAACCCTGTGAGTTGCAACTCACAGAACAAAATGATTGGCCAAGATCCAAGATCATTAAAAGAAGGTAAAAATGGTCTGGTGATAGTGGTTGCTAAACTTCATTTGAAACTTTTAATTATTGGAAGTATTTTCAAGGTTCTTAAATGTATTTGTTTGCTGACACATATGGATATAGTATTAAAGATATATTTGTGGGCTGGGCACGGTGGCTCAAGCCTGTAATCCAAGCACTTTGGGAGGCCCAGGCGGGTGGATCATGAGGTCAGGAGTTTGAGGCCAACCAGCCTGGCCAATATGGTGAAACTCTGTCTCTACTAAAAATACAAACAATGATCTGCACCTATGGTCCCAGCTACTCGGAAGGCTGAGGCAGAAGAATTGCTTGAACGCGGGAGGCGGAGGTTGCAGTTAGCCAAGATTGCATTGCACTTCAGCCTGGGTGACAGAGTAAGACTCTGTCTTAAAAAAAAAAAAAAACTATTTGCAAAGAGACTACTACAAATGAAGGAACTTGGCTGGGCCTGGTGGATCACTCCAATAATCCCAGCACTTTGGCCAATGTGGGAGTATCACTTAAGACCACAAGTTGGAAACCAACCTGGGTTACATGGCAAAACCTCATCTTTACAAAGTTTAAGAAAAAAATTAGCTAGACATGGTGGCACATGCATGTAGTCCTAGCTGCTTGGGAGGCTGAGGCGAGTGGATCACTTGAGTCTAGGTGTTGGAGGCTACAGCGAGTTATTGTGCCATTACACTCTGGGACCTGGGTGACAGAGTGAGACCCTGTCTCCAAAAAAAAAAAAGAAAAAAGAAAGAAAAATAACTGAGTTGGAGTATACTTTGAACTATTATAAAAACAGAAATACTGGTCAGGCACCGTGGCTCATGCCTGTAATCCCAGTACTTTGGGAGACCGAGGCAGGCGGATCACAAGGTCAGGAGTTCAAGACCAGCCTAGCCAATATGTTGAAATCTCATCTCTACTAAAATACAAAAAAATTAGCTGGGTGTAGTGGCATGTGCCTGTATTCCCAGCTACTTGGAAGGCTGAGGCAGGAGAATCATTTGAACCTGGGAGGCGGAGGTTGCAGTGAGCTGAGATCATGCCACTGACTCCAGCCTGGGCAACAGAGCAATACTGTATCTCAAAAAAAAACCAGAAATACTGGCCAGGCATGGTGGCTCACGCCTGTAATCCCAGCACTTTGAGAGGCCAAGACGGGTAGATCACTTGAGGCTGGGAGTTCAAGACCAGCCTAACCAACATGGTGGTAAAACCCTGTCTTTACTAAAAATACAGAAATTACCTGGGTGTGATGGCAGGTGCCTGTAATCCCAGCTACTCAGGAGGCTGAGGCACGAGAATTGCCTGAACCCAGGAGGCAGAGGTTACAGTGAGCCAAGATCACATCACTGCATAGCCTGGGTAATGAAGCAAGACTCCATCTCAAAAAAAAAAAAAAAAAAAAAAACCTAAACAGAAATAAGTTATGGTAGAATAAACAATGCTAGAAATTGTTGTATGTTAGAAGTTTTGTTTTAAAATAGAGAATACTTTCATTCTTTATGTAAATTATCCCAGATTCTAATATGAAAGACGATTTTACTCTAAATCGAGCATTTCAAATCTGAAAATCTGAAATTGTCCAAAATTCTAAACTTTTTGAGCACCGACATGACACTCAACAGAAATACTCATTGGAGCATTTTGGATTTTGGATTTTCGGATTTGGTGTGTCAACTTTATAATACAGGTATTCCCAAATCTGAAAAAATCTAAAATCAGAAACACTTCTGGTCCCAAGCATTTCAGAAAAAAGATACACAAACTGTATGTACAGCAAGTATTCAGACAGAATAGGCAATATAGCCATTTATGAAGGCTACAGGTCAATCTACAAGTTTAATCTGGAAGATAAGTAGTGGCCATGCTCTAAAAATTGACCAAAATTGTTTAAAGCTGAAACATTGGTGTAAACAAATGCTAAGAGCTCAGGCTCTGAGTCAGATATGGGTTTTATTCCTGATTCTGGTTCTTACTAGCTGTGGGATTTGGGGCAAGTTACTAAACATTCTCTGTCTTGGTATACGGTTCTATAAATTGAGAAAACTGTTGTGAATACTAAATTGGATAATGATTATAAGCACAGTTAACATAGGGTCTGGCCCACATTAACTGCTCCAAAAATTTTAGCTAATATTGCTTAAGCTGTTCTTCCTTGGTTTGACACAGATGCTTTGAAAATCTGTTGAAGTAATTAAACTATGCTTTTTTCCTGTTTCTCAGACCCTAAGCAAACCCATAAATGATATATTTTGCTATCACTTTCCAGATACTAATTTAAAAACCATTTTATTTTCAAATCATGGCCCAGCAGGCTGTTTGAATCTCCTAGTTCTACTGTATCAAAATCACCTGGTAGATTTGTTTTAAAACATAGATTGCTGGGCCCTTCATCCAGAGTTTTTCATTCAGTGAGTTTGGGGTTGGAGCTTAAGAATTTGCAGTTACAAGTTCCCAGATGACGCTGTTGGTTGGGGATGAGGTCACTCTTCAACAACTTCTGCCCTAGGCCTAGGAGAAAGAATAATCTTCCTTGACCTGTAGCTCTGTCCTTATAGTAGAGCTGTGTTCAGATGCAAACACATTCTAAGAATCTTTCAGTACTCCCGTTTCATGTTTAACATCTGGTCTAATAATCGTCCTACTAGGAAGTTAGATGGAAACTCATGTGGATTCATAGAGTAAATCTGTCAGTCTTTAAGTAGTCAGAAGTTTTTTTAGAAGTTTAAAAGTCTTAATAAAGTACTTAAATGTAGTAAAATCTTAGGGGTAATAAGCATTTTAAATATTACTTCTCCTTATTACTAATACTGTCAGGCAAAATCCAGTGAAACGACTTGTTCAGAACCATGTGTAGAAGCAGCTGCCTACGTGGTGTGATTTTGAGAACACCACAAAAGAGTTCCTGTTCCCAAATATCTCTTTTCACTGTGAATAATGCCAACAATTATTATGCCATTTCTAGCTTTTTAATTCCACAATTAGCAGAATGGTTTAAAATACAGATAACCCTGCTAAAAATAATCCATTGAATTTATTAAATTGACTCTGTAATCCAATGTATCTATAAAGCAGTGTTTTGTTTATGTACGTCCCCCATTCCTCCCACACACAAATTAGTTTTATCTGCTTAATTCTTTTATAAGTAGAGGGTGTGGATGAAAACATGCTTTCACTTTTGCCTGTGTGTGGCTGGAAGGTAGAGTTGGGAATTAGAGAGAGCTAGAGGAAGATAGGAAAAGTATGGGGGAAAACCTAAAACCACTGAGGGCCATAAATGAGGAGGGTTGCTTAGAGGAGGGATTCAGAAAGGGGAGACAGAAAGCAAAGCTTTTGTCTCATTGTTAGTTGTGGTGTTTTGTTTTGTTTTGTTTTGTTGTTGTTTTTTGGATGGCACAATTACAGCTCACTGCAGCCTTGACCTTCCGGGCTTAAGCGATCCTCCCACCTCCCAAGTAGGACCACAGGCACACACCACCACCACACCCAACATATTTTATTTTATTTATTTTGTTTTATTTTACTTTAGAGACAGAGTTTTGCTCTTGTTGCCCAGGCTGGAGTGCAATGGCCTAATCTCAGCTCACTGCAAACTCTACCTCCAGGGTTCAAGCAATTCTCCTGTCTCAGTCTCCCCGAGTAACTGGGATTACAGGTGCCCACCACCACGCACAGCTAATTTTTTTATTTTTAGTAGAGACAGAGTTTCACTCTTTTGGCCAGGCTGATCTCAAACTCCTGACCTCACGATCTGCCCACTTGGCCTCCCAAAGTGCTAGGATTACAGGAATGAGCCACTGTGCCTGGCTTAATTTTCTTTTATATTTTTGTAGAGACAGGGTCTCACTGTGTTATCCAGGCTGGTCTCAAACTCCTAGGCTCAAGCGATCCTCCCACGTTGGCCTCCCAGAGTGCTGAGATTACAGGTGTGAGTCACCATGCCCTGCCTCATTCCTTTTTAATTACTGGAATTGTGTTTGTTTATCAGAAGTTTTAAGTTTTTACCTTTTTTTTCCTAGACATATTAACAGTGTATTTAAGCTCCTGAAATTTGCCTTGCCTTTCCAGTAGTTTCTTAGAAATGGCTGGTAAATATTCCCACTACTTCCCCAAAGGGCAACTAGAAGTTTGCATGTCTAGGCTTGAAACCTTGCATTGAGTCTTCTAAGCTGTTGGCCAGGGCTGACATGGCAGAGCCTGAATAAGGAGTTCTCCATGGCTGCTTGCAAAAGCACAGGTTGCTGGTTATCCCTTTACCCAAGGCTTGAACAGTGAACTGAACTATCATAAGCGCTACCTAAGAAAATGTATTCATTTAATTTGGCATACTAATATATTTTAAAATTTTTAAGCTGGAAATTGCAACATCTTGCCTTCATAACAGACTTATTGGGGCTGAGTGTGGTGGCTCATGCCTGTAATTCTAGCGCTTTGGGAGGCTAAAACGGGCAGACCACTTGAGGCCAGGAGTTGGAGACCAGCCTGGCCAACATGGCAAAACCCCATGTCTACTAGAATATAAAAATTAGCCAGGTGTGGCAGTGCATGACTGTAGTCCCAGCTACTCAGGATGCTGAGGCACGAGAATCATTTGAGCCCAGAGGCGGAGGTTGCAGTGAGCAGAGATAGTACCACTGCACTCCAGCCTAGGTAGCAGAGCAAGACTCAGTTTCAAAAAAAAAAAAAAAGGGACTTATTTGTATGTAATTGTTAATACTGTAATTCGGAAAAAGCTTTTAAAACCTTCTGCTCTCTACAGGGTGAAAGGTTGAGCCATGCAGTAGGCTGTGCTTTTGCAGCCTGTTTAGAGCGCAAGCAGAAGCGGGAGAAGGAATGTGGAGTGACTGCTACTTTTGATGCTAGTCGGACCACTTTTACAAGAGAAGGATCGTTCCGTGTCACAACAGCCACTGAACAAGCAGAAAGAGAGGAGATCATGAAACAAATGCAAGATGCCAAGAAAGGTACAATCTGTTCTACAGTGTCTATTTATGGAATGCAGTTTTTCCCAACAAGGTATTATTTTGAAGCTATCAGGGATAAGTTTTCTCATAATCAAAGAGAACCCTTAGCTATATAAGACCTTAATAACAAAGCTGAAAATCTTAAAAACTGCTTCCTTTAGAGTGGCTGGTTTAATGGCTTCAACAATGTTTACTCCATTATAGTAAGCTATCTGAGGAATCAGAATGCAGTTGAAGAAGTTGCAGAGACATCTCTTACACCCTTCCTGCCATCCTGAAATACATTTTTAATTCTGATGCATATGATCTCTATGAGAAGCAAATGAATCAAGTACCTGCATCTTAGGAAGGAAGGAAGCACAGGTCCCAGGGCTTCAGGCCGCAAAGGATCCACAGACTATGATGCTAGCAGAACAATTTAACAGTAGTACTGTTTGTATTAGATTATTGCTGTTTTTTAGTGCTTTCTAGTCTCAAAAGTCTATAGATTTCGACAGATAAGCCTATAACTCTTTTTCCCATAGCCCTGTTAATTTAGTGTGTGATTTTATAGATGGTGAGTTTTATTTAGGTACACATGGCATCACAGCAGAAATGCCTGTACATTCAAGTTAGTCAGCAGTCTATAAATGTGGGTTGGGTATATTTTAGAACTAAATGATAGGGCTTGAAAATATTTTTGCATTCTTGTATACAACTAGGGTTAAAACCAACAAGAAAAGCACAAACAATTCAGGTTAACTAATAGACATTAATATAATTTTGAGGCCAGGGATCACACCTGTAATCCCAACACTTTAGGAGGCTGAGGGAGGATCACTTGAGGCTGGGAGTTTGTGACCAGACTGGGCAACATAGACCCTGCCCCTAAAAAAAAAAAAAAAAAAAAAAAAAAAAAAAAAAAAAATTTGCCTGTAAGTAGAGGCTCTCAAGAAAAAATATTTAAAAAAAAAAAATTTTAATTACCCATATTTGGTGGTTCACTCCTATACTCCTAGCTGCTTGGGAAGCTGAGGCTAGCAGGTTGCTGGAGCCCAGGAGTACAAGGTTACAGTGAGCTGTAATCATGCCACTGCACTCCTCCAGCCTGGGTAACAGCAAAACCATGTCTCTGGAAAAAAATTATATATACATTTTAAAATACTACAAATATATTAAATATATATTTATTATATAAGATGCTATATATATATATATGTGTATATATATATATATTTGATCATTTTTTAACTCTATCTTTTTAGTTCTATACCACCCATTTTCTTTGGTATTTTGGTTTGGTTTGTTTTTTTTTTTGAGACAGATTCTAGTTCTGTTGCCAAGCTGGAGTGCAGTGACACAATCTTGGCTCACAAACTTGGCTCACTGCACCCTCCACTTCCCAGGTTCAAGCGATTCTCCTGCCTCAACCTCTTGAGTAGCTGGGATTACGGGTGCATGCCACCACACCTGGCTAATGTTTGTATTTTTAGTAGAGACAGGCTTTTGCCACATTGGCCAGGCTGGTCTCAAACTTCTGACCTCAGGTGATCTGCCTGCCTTGACCTCCCAAAATGCTGGGATTACAGGTGTGAGCCACTGCACCCGGCCTTAAACCAGCCCTTTTGGATAGCATCATTGATCTAATACTGACCCAAATAGCTCTAATTCTTAACACCCCCCCAATAAAAAAAGCATACGTATTTTTATTTGAAATGAAATTATTATGATTTTTTTTCCATTTCTTGTAAATATTTGCACCAGGAAGCCAAAGGGGGTGGGGGAATCATGCAGTCTGTACCAGAAAATTTAACCTATATAGCTGTTATTTAATATGCTTTAGTGATCTTCAGACTCTTCACTAATTAAGCATGTTCTTTAATACCACTAAATAATATTCATTGTTATGCATAGCAACTGCAAAGAGATTGAGTCCCAAGATCTACAAAGGACTGTGAGAGTGAGTCAGTGGTAGATATTTGTCACAATCAGAATGGGGCTCAAGTGGTACCTACAGTCTTATATTTAATCAAATTTAATCCAATTCAAAATTTTACTATGCATGCTTTTATTCAAGTGAACCACAAATGTTTGATTTAAAGACTGCTTTAAGCCAGGCATGGTTGCTTACGCCTGTAATCCCAGCACTTTGGGAGGCCAAGGCAGGCAGATCATCTGAGATCAGGATTTCATGACCAGCCTAGCCAACATGGTGAAACCTTGTGTCCGTTAAAAATACAAAATTAGCTGGCCCTGGTGGCACATGCCTATAATCTCAGCTACTTGGGAGTCTGAGGCAGGAGAATCACTTGAACCTGGGAGGCAGAGGTAGGTTGCAATGAGCCAAGATTGAGCCATTGCACTCCAGCCTGGGCAAAAAGAGTGAAACTCTATCTCAAAAAATAAATAAATAAGACTGCTTTATATGACATTCTTGGACACCTAATCAAAGATATATGGTTAAACTTACGCTTCTTTAGACCTTTCTTACGCTGCAGTTCCCAAAGTTCTCCTCCCCTAACAGATAAACATTGAAAATCATGAATCATCATTCTTTAAAAGACCACATATTAGGAATTCATAGGAACTGGGCTTTTAAGATCTTGTTCACAGTCTTAATTTATAAATCACTGAATGAGAATAAAAGATCTAACATCTATGTCTTAGTAGATATGCTGTGTGACATGTAGTAGGTTACTAAGCCTTTTATCTGTCTGAAAAATAGATCTGAACCCTACTTCTAACTTATCTTTTAAGGGACATTGGGAAGAAAATGAGTAAAAGGACATAGAGGGCTTTCGAATTTGTCGGCTCTGTAAACTCAATTTATTTGAAGACATTGCTAAGGTCTTCGTTCTCTTTATTTTCTTGAGCTGAAACAGATAAGATAGTCGTTGGTTCATCAGTGGCCCCTGGCAACACTGCCCCATCCCCATCCTCTCCCACCTCTCCTACTTCTGATGCCACGGCCTCTCTGGAGATGAACAATCCTCATGCCATCCCACGCCGGCATGCTCCGATTGAACAGCTTGCTCGCCAAGGCTCTTTCCGAGGATTTCCTGCTCTTAGCCAGAAGATGTCACCCTTTAAACGCCAGCTATCCCTACGCATCAATGAGTTGCCTTCCACTATGCAGAGGAAGACTGATTTCCCCATTAAAAACGCAGGTAATGTAGCATCTACCTGACTCACTGGGTACTGTAGCACTGAAGCATTATCATCACTTCCCATGGAGACACTAATCCCATTAAACTAGCCATTCCTCTTTCCCTGAGGTTGGTTGATGGTTGTATCTTTTGTCATTTCCCATTGTGGGAAAACTAAGGTCCATGGAGGAGGATGTGAAATAGTAATTTCTCTTCAGCAAACAGGCAGCAGAACCATGTGGAATTCCTAGCCTAAGCTACAAGATTTGTGGTTTGTCCCGATGTAAGTGCACTCACTACCTCTCAGCCAACCTCCTTCCAAACATCAAGGGTCTCAAGTTTCCATTCTTATTCTGCCTTTTGGGACCCAGCAGGGAATTAATTAAAGAGGACTTAGAAACACATAGTATTATCAGCAGAAGAAATGGATATGTGCTCATTGTCCTTCTGGCTGGTTGGCTCCATAGGGAGGAAACTCTAGATAGGTCTCTCGTGTACATCTAAGATCTGTTGTTCATCACAGACAGTGGACTTGTTCACAAATATTCATTACCTTTCAGAACCATCCCACAGGCCTTTGTGTGGCCTCTGTACAACTATGCCAGCCCCTATAGGTCTATCCTTATCATAAAATCTGTAGCTAAAGTATTAGATCTGGTCAGTGCTTTTGTTGGGCTCTATTTTACCTCCCTCCGAGACATGTCAAGTCATTGCTATAACAGAATATGAGGAAACTCTGTCTCAGGCCATTCCTGCTGATGGTATAAAAGTACAGAGAGTTAAGTTCATCTGACAGATGAAACTAGGCCTAAAGAATAATTGGACTAGATGACTACAGAGGGTCTTTTCAGTTCTTAATTGAGGTACCTCATTTAAGTCTCCCTCTGGGGCAGACAGGAAATAAAAACTATTATTCTCTTTACAGATGAGCAAACAGATCTTTAGCTCACATAATTAGCTTCCTCACTGATACAAAAGTATCCTAGAGTCAGTATTAAGAATAAAGGCCCTAGAATCCTACACCTCTGCTCACTTTTTCATGTTATCATAGATCGTATGCTTAGTACTGAAGACTGTGAAGAAAAATGAGATTGATGACATTGTCATAGTTTGTTACAGAGAAAAACAGTAAGCATCCACTAGTGCCCCAGACTTTTTAACCCATTTTTCTGACAAGTACTAAAGGCTCCAGAACCTAATTCAGATCACAGCCTTGAGAACACCTTGGAAGGCATATAGGTTGCAGATGTCTTCTAGAAAGATCTGGCTAGCTGAACATCTTGGCACAAAAAGGACAGATTCCCAACAGTGTTATAAGAAGAGGAGATAGCTGGGCGCAGTGGCTCATGCCTGTAATCCCAACATTTTGGGAGGCTGGGGCGGGTGGATCACCAGGTCAGGAGATCGAGACCATCCTGGCCTACGTGGTGAAACCCCGTCTCTACTAAAAATACAAAAAATTATCCAGGTGTGGTGGTGCACACCTGTAGTCCCAGCTACTCAAGAGGCTGAGGCACAAGAATCACTTGAACCCGGGAGGCGGAGGTTGGTTGCAGTGAGCCGAGATGGTGCCACTGCATTCCAGTCTGAGCAACAGAGCGAGACTCTGTCTCAAAAAAAAAAAAAGGAAATGAAGTGATTTGGGGATTTGTAAGGGAGGAAGATGTACCTTAGTACATTAATTGTTGACATTTTATACTTTCCCATCTGAAAACCCAGTGAAATTTTGGTAAATGTTTTGAAGCTGCTTTTGTAGCCCCACCAGACAGTTAATTGAGCCTTTTCTTCCATAAACAAGAGATACAGTATAAAATGCCAGCTTGCGTCTTACTATTAAATTTCAGGATTATTCAATTTTTCTCTCTGGAGCCATTTTCTGTTTGCCTTGCAGTGCCAGAGGTAGAAGGGGAGGCAGAGAGCATCAGCTCCCTGTGCTCACAGATTACCAATGCCTTCAGCACACCTGAGGACCCCTTCTCATCTGCTCCGATGACCAAACCAGTGACAGTGGTGGCACCACAATCTCCTACCTTCCAAGGTTGGTGCCCTCTGACCTGCTCAGCTGTTCTCTTTACAAGCAGTACTTTTAGTATACTGCTCACTAACTGTAAGTTGGCATTCTGAGCTTCCCAATAGCTGGACAGACCCATTAACTTCTCTATTTGATGTCTTAGATTCATTGATTTCTCTATTCGACGATGTCTTTGTGCTTTGTTCCCTTCCTGTTTTCTAAGATGTCTGTGTTTTTCATTTTGCATGTGCCCCATCTTTCACCCCATTCTATAAGGAATATCTATAGTCCCAACTTACTGCTTTATTTGCCACTTGACTGTTAAGGCTCAGCCTACCCAGCCAGTTGTCCAGAAGCAGTAGTCATCAGAATTGTTTCAAAGGTTATGCTTTCTTTAGTGTAGTGGTTCTCAACCAGGGGCAAAATTTGTCATTCACTGTCTGGAGACATTTTGGGCCTTTACAAGTTGGGGGTTAGGGAGGTTGTTACTGGCATCTGGTTAGAGGCTAAGAATGCCACTAAACATCGTTCACTGTAGAGGACAGTACCCACAACAAAAGATTATCCAGCCCAAAATGTCAGTGGTGCCAAAGTTGAGAAGCCCTGGACTCACCTAGTCTCTACCCTGTCAGAAAGGCTCATAAAGAAAAAGGTACTCCTTTGAGCTCTTTAGTTCATCTTCTATAACAAATGTCTTAAAATTTACCTTTGTGGCATTGAAGAGTTACAAGTTGTTTTCAGAGATACTGACTAAATAGTGGATATTGACTCGGAGGCCAGCAAAGAATTTGTGTAACTTAAATTACAGACTTCTAGAATTTGAGCTGCTGTAATTGCTGTTTTTCCATTTCTTTTGAAAGAGAACTCAGAGAAAGTTTTACTCTGGAGACAGTGCCATGCTTCTACTGGAAGAACTACATGGTTTTCCTCCAAGGGCCTTTTTTTTTTTTTTTTTTTTTTTTAATAAACCTTCATAGTCATGTGTGTCAAATGGCTTTTCATGTTATCTAACAAACATTTATAATACCAATAATAATAGGCACAATTTATTGAGCACTTACACATTGCTTGCCACATTGTAGTAGGGATTCATGCATTATCTCATTTAATCCCCACAACAACCCTGTGAGGTAGGTGTTACAGATGAAAAAAAGAGAGAGAGGCTCAGAGAGGATAAGTAAATTGCCCAAATCGTACAGCCAGGATTTACAGATCTTCCTGAATATGGCACCCATTACATTCTGCTGATTCTGCCTGTCTATAAGGCACTAAGTGTACAAAATTGAATAGAATATTTCAGTTTCCCTTCCCTGACTTTTAAGGGCTCCCAGTTTCTAGGTGAAAAAAATTTTTTTTGCCACCAAAAAAGCAAAGGCAAAAAGTCTTTTAGACAGTCCCTAGGTAAATAGTACCAACAGCATAGGCATGGCTGTCCAGTCCTAAAAAAGAAATGATTATATTGTAGGTCAGGGGAAGGTGCTTGTCTACACCATACTAAATGTTATTAAGAATTGGGCTAAGGAGTAGAAACTAATCTATATATCTGGAATAAAAGGAACAAGGGTTAGCAGATTTTAATAAAGGGAGATAAGGAAAGAATAGTAGGTGCTTTGTGATATTATGAACATCACAGAGGGGAAAAATCGTTGTAAAAAAAAAATGTTCTGAGAGTTACCAGGAGAGCTTAAAAAACCCTTCAAAAAAGAGTTGAAGTTATTTCTGTAGCAAATTACAAATAGGGATAATACCAGACTCATGGGGTTTTTGAGAGAATTAAATGAGATGATGCATATAAAATATTAGCATAATACCTAGCACATAATGATGAATCATTATATATACACGTTTTAACTTCTGAAGAGGAAACAAGGAGTATTTTTTTTTTTTTTTTTTTTTTTTGAGACAGTCTTGCTCTGTTGCCCAGGCTGGAATGCAGTGGTGCAATCTTGACTCATTGCAACTTCCACCTCCCAGGTTCAAGCGATTTTCCTGCCTCAGCCTCCCTAGTAGCAAGATTACATAGTGCACGCCACCACGCCCAGCTAATTTTTGTAGTAGAGATGGGGTTTTGCCATGTTGGCCAGGCTGGTCTCCAACTCCTAACCTCAAGTGATCTACCTGCCTCAGCCTCCCATAGTGCTGGGATGACAGGCATGAGCCACCATGCCTGGCCTATTTTTAACCCATTATTATTGATGACATAATTTGACTTTTTGGAAAAATGAAGAAGAGGGAAATGCTATACCTACTTCATTATGCCAAACACTAATTAATCTATATCTAGAATTTTTTTTTTTTTTTGCTACTCCTAAGACAAAGCAGCTCTGTTCACCTTAATTTGAAATTGTTTTTGTAGGCTTGAACAGTCATTTGACTATATCTATATAACCATTTAAAAATTACAACCTCTAATTCCCTTTTTGCCTAATGGTATGTACATCCAATGCAAGATATCAGGGTTATCCCATGGTTAACTCTTCTCTCTTAACCATTCCACCAGTATTGTGCATTCACCTGACTTGACCCAGCTCCAAGGGGTCACTTGTACACCCTGCATGAATTAACTTCATTGATGTTGTCTGCTCCCATTGTAGCTAATGGCACTGACTCAGCCTTCCATGTGCTTGCTGCTAAGCCAGCCCATACTGCTCTAGCACCCGTAGCAATGCCTGTGCGTGAAACCAACCCTTGGGCCCATGCCCCTGATGCTGCTAACAAGGAAATTGCAGCCACATGTTCGGGTAAGGTGGCCACAGATGGTGTTGAGGATTCTGGGATCAGATAAGTGACCCTGGTTCTAAAAATCAGCCTTTTAGCTGAGTGGGAACTAAGGAGGAATCCTTTCAGGAAAAGTATGTTCCCTCCTGGAAATAAGCTCCTTATATAAGAAAGGATGGTGAAGGAGAGCAAGAGATCAGACTGATAGTTGTTAGGATGGAACCGAACCACTTATAGAGCTTTTATAAAATACAGATTCGAGGGCCCCACTTCAGAGAATCCATCACCAGATTTGGTGATGTGCAGACATGCCTGTAGAAAGAGGGGTTCCTGGCTGGACACAGTGGCTCACAACTTTGGGAGGCCGAGGCAGGCAGAACACAAGGTCAGGAGTTTGAGACCAGCCTGGCCAACACAGTGAAAGTCTATCTCTACTAAGAATACAAAAATTAGCTGGATGTGGTGGCGGGCGCCTATAATCCCAGCTACTCAGGAGGCTGAGGCAGAAGAATTGCTTGAACCTGGGAGGCGGAGGTTGCCGTAAGCCAAGATCACGTCACTGCACTCCAGCCTGGGTGATGACATAGACTCTGTCTCAAAAAAAGAAAAAAAGTAGGGGCCTTGGCTGCTACAGTAGGAGGCCTACAAAAAGTGCTACAAAAAGCACTTTACTTTTGCTTTTTTGTACTTTCTAGTTTTTCTATAATGAACATCTGTTAATTATAAAACCAAAAAGATTTTTTTGTGTGTGGTTTTTGTGTGCAGTTCACCAGAAAGACAACCTATTTCTGGAAGCCAGGCAGGGGCCAGCAAGATACGGCCAGGTCACTGGTTATTTTCTTTTTGCTCTGTTGAGCAGAAGATGAATTGCCTTGGACCCGTTAGAGGATGTGCAAGCTAGTTTTGTTTTTTTTTTCCGAGACAGAGTCTTGCTCTGTCACCAGGCTGGAGTGCAGTGGCATGATCTCAGCCCACTGCAACCTCTGTGTCCCAGGTTCAAGCAATTCTCCTGCCTCAGCCTCCCGAGTAGCTGGGACTACAGGCACCCGCTACCACACCTAGCTAATTTTTGTATTTTTAGTAGAGATAAGTTTCACCATGTTGGCCAGGATGATCTTGACCTCATGATCCACACGCCTTGGCCTCCCAAAGTGCTGGGATTACAGGTCTGAGCCACCGTGCCTGGCCCTTTTTTTTTTTTTTTTTTTTTAAATAGAGTTCTCACTGTGTTCCCCAGGCCAGAGTGCAGTGGCACAGTCATAGGTCACTGCAGTCTTGAACTCTTGGGCTCAAGCCGTCCTTCTGCCTCAGCCTCACAAGTAGCTGGGATTACATGTGGGAACCACCACAACCAGCTAGTTTCTGTATTGTGGATGAGCCATAGCAACAGGGAGGGATTTCTGACATCAGTCAGCTGCCTTGGTTTAATTCATTTGAGCTATATCTAGACAGTGCTTCAGTCTGGCTGACACAGCAGCATGGTCTGACAGGTTTTCTTCATCCTACCACAAAATCTCAGTTGGTAATAGAGTTTTTCCTCTTACCTACTAAACCACAAAATGTCCCACTGAGGACATGTTGCACATGTAAGGATCATTCAAATAACCAAGATTATAAGGTAAAGAAAGGCACCCCTAACTGATTCTTTTGTCTCTCATCTTGTTGGTTCCAGGGACTGAGTGGGGTCAATCTTCTGGTGCTGCCTCTCCAGGTCTCTTCCAGGCTGGTCATAGACGTACTCCCTCTGAGGCCGACCGATGGTTAGAAGAGGTGTCTAAGAGTGTCCGGGCTCAGCAGCCCCAGGTCTCAGCTGCTCCTCTGCAGCCAGTTCTCCAGCCTCCTCCACCCACTGCCATCTCCCAGCCAGCACCGCCTTTCCAAGGGAATGCATTCCTCACCTCTCAACCTGTGCCAGTGGGTGTGGTCCCAGCCCTGCAGCCAGCCTTTGTCCCTACCCAGTCCTATCCTGTGGCCAATGGAATGCCCTATCCAGCCCCTAATGTGCCTGTGGTGGGTATCACTCCCTCCCAAATGGTAGCCAACGTGTTTGGCACTGCAAGTCATCCTCAGGCTGCCCACCCCCATCAGTCACCCAGCCTGGTCAAGCAGCAGACATTCCCTCACTATGAGGCAAGCAGTGCTACCACCAGTCCCTTCTTTAAGCCTCCTGCTCAGCACCTCAACGGTTCTGCAGCTTTCAATGGTGTAGATGATGGCAGTTTGGCCTCAGGAGACAAGCATCCAGAGGTTCCTATAAGCACTTGCCCAGTGGATCCTTTTGAAGCCCAGTGGGCTGCATTGGAAAACAAGTCCAAGCAGCGTACTAATCCCTCCCCTACCAACCCTTTCTCCAGTGACTTACAAAAGACATTTGAAATTGAACTTTAAGCAATCCCTAGGGCTATGTATCTTGTCCATACATACAGGGAGCAGTGGGTGGAGGTCAAAGGAGCAAAACACACTTTGTTTCCTGATTAGTACTCTTTTCACTAATCCCAGAGGTCCCTAGGAACAAGTCTAGGCCCAGAGTACTGTGAGGTGTGATTTTGAAAGACGTGGGAAAAACCATTCCTAGAAAGAAGCTGCCTTGCAGTTAGGCTAAAGAAGTCAAGGAAATGTTGCTGTCTGTACGCCCTCTTCCCTCACCCCTTACAAATCTCTAGCAACAGAGAGGCAAAAGTATCTGAATAAGAATCTATATTCAAAGCACATTTACTGAAGTATAAAACCCAACAGGAAGCAAAGCAATCTCCCTTTTACAGGCCATTCACCTGCCTCCTGTCAGTAATGGCCTGTATTAGAGATCAAGAACAGCGTGGTCTGTGCTCAGGCTAGGGAAGAGAGGGGCAGGCTATGCTGCCAGAATTCCCGGGAGGACATATCAGCAACTGCCGAGCAGAGCTATATTATTTTGGGGGAGTAGTTGAGCTTCCATTTTGAGTAACAGAATAAATATTATAAATATATATCAAAAGCCAAAATCTTTATTTTTATGCATTTAGAATATTTTAAATAGTTCTCAGATATTAAAAAGTTGTATGAGTTGTAAGTAATCTTGCCAAAGGTAAAGGGGTTAGTTGTAAGAAATTGTACATAAGATTGATTTATCATTGATGCCTACTGAAGTAAAAAGAGGAAAGGCTGGAAGCTGCAGAGAGGATTCCTAGCTTGTTTGCTGTCATTCATTGTAAGTAGTACATTGCAACAACAATCATGCTTATGACCAATACAGTCACTAGGTTGTAGTTTTTTTAAATAAAGGAAAAGCAGTATTGTCCTGGTTTTAAACCTATGATGGAATTCTAATGTCATTATTTTAATGGAATCAATCTAAATATGCTCTATAGAGAATATATATTATCTTTATATTGCTGCAATTTCCTTATGTTAATCCTTTAACACTAAGGTAACAGTGACATAATCACACCATAGAAGGGAACACAGGTTACCATATTGGTTTGTAATGTGGGTTTTGTTTTATCCTTTAAATTTTGTTCCCATGAGTTTTGTGGGGATGGGGATTCTGGTTTTGTTAGCTTTGTGTATGTCCTCTTACCCCTAAACCCCCTTTTGGTGAGAACATCCCTTGGCCAGTTGCAGCCACTTGACCTCGGATAACAATAAGAGATCTCATCTCATTTTTACTTTTGAACGTTGGCCTTACAATCAAATGTAAGTTATATATATATTTGTACTGATGAGAATTTATAATCTGCTTTAACAAAAATAAATGTTCGTGGTAGAAGCTTTTGCCCATGAAGGGCTGTTCTTTCCCCTTTATTAGTAAATGAATTTACTTTTAGTTCTTTTGGTCTTACTCTCTCTCCATTCTGCTGCTGCAAATCCCTAATTTCGTGACTAGAAAAATACCCTTAAGATTCATATTTTCATTCATACTTTTTAAGCTTAAGTTAATCCTGAGTGTTTCTCTAAAGTCAGATTCTTGCTGCTCAAAGTGTGGTCTGGAACAAAGGCATAGACTTCACCTAGGAGCTGGTTAGAAATTCAGAATCTCAACCCCACCCCAAGAGTGGAGCAGTACTTCTCAACCTGGGCTATGCAGTAGAATCACTTGGGGATATTTTTTAAAATCTTAATGGCTGGCCTATATTCCAGATCAGTTAAATCAAAATTTTAGTGGGCAGGGGGACCGCCCCCCCAGGTTGTGTTGTGTTGTGTTTTTGTTTTTGTTTTGAGACAGAGTCTGGCTCTGTCACCAGGCTGGAGTGCAGTGGTGCAATCTCGGCTCACTGCAACCTCCACCTCCAGGGTTCAAGCAATTCTTCTGCCTCAGCCTCCCAAGTAGCTGGGACCACAGGCGCGTGCCACCACGCCTGGCTAATTTTTTTTTGTATTTTTAGTGGAGACGGGGTTTCACCGTGTTTTTTTTTTAAACTCACAATATGGTAAAAAGTTGTGACCCACTGGCCTAGAATGAGTTATACCTCAGGCGCGTGCCACCACGCCTGGCTAATTTTTTTTTGTATTTTTAGTGGAGACGGGGTTTCACCGTGTTTTTTTTTAAACTCACAATATGGTAAAAAGTTGTGACCCACTGGCCTAGAATGAGTTATACCTCTAATCTTAGCCCACTATTCTGTGACTGGTTCTGTTATTAGAACTAATTAGCTGCTAGTTAACCTCAAACTTACCTTGTGATGTGTTTATACCAATAGGCCAAATTCTGATTTAATTAAACTGGGAACTCCAAGAAAGTGGCCTTTATTTTCCAATTTCTGTGGCAAAATCAGCCATGGTAAGTGAACGTGGATGCTCTTCAGTATTTTTCCACTATTAGGTGAAAAAAGACCTCTGCCCCAGCCCATGTTTCATTTGTTGAATGAGTAGTAGACTGAGAAGTATCACTCACCCATGATGTGGTTTGTCCCTTTTCCATCCAGTGTGTTTGGTAATAAAAGTCACCTTTCAGAGCTTTGGTCCCTGTAATGCCTGTCTTTCCTGTGTCCAGGAATAACCTTTGCTACTAGGCAGTCCTCTGGAAGAGTTGTAGAAGGTTAAAGTAGAAGGTTAAAGTGGAAAGGGACTTGGAAGCTCATAGAATTCATGCCTTTTGTTTTAGCAAAAAGAATTAGAGGTTCTGAGAGATGAAGCATGAGGTCTTCCAACTCAAGCCATTTCTGAAACCATTTCCCTGTTACTACATTGCCCACAACCCTTCCCCATTGGTATCTCCATCCTGCTAATGCTGTTTTTAATAACATTCTGATTTTTCTCTGGCAGCAAGAATTTTTCTTCACAGATTCCTACTTAAGGTAAGAGAGGGGCTCTTCATTGTCACTGTACAGAGCAGGCTGGTCAGCTTTATACAGGTGTCAGATGAACCTTCACAGCCAGCTTTGCGTCCTTGAAGGTCCAACATTCTCGATGATGTAAGGAGCTTTTCCAGTTCTTTCATGCTCTGGTAACAGTGCTACCTGCAGCTGTTTCATCCCAAATCGCTGAGGTCTTACATCTATTCCATTTTTTGCCAACAAGGGTTATGCTGTTAACCCTCTGCACCGGATTTAGAGCTGATTGCAGCACTGCCTAGAAGGGTGAAAGAGACTAGAAGAATGAACTATGGTTGGTTCTAGGACAGAATACTTTCCTGATACAGCAGGAGTTGGCATTCCCCTTAGAAAACAGGTGTTAACTTTGAAATCATTACACATGTCCCTGCCCAGCTTTAAATCAAGTGGAACCCTGATAGCTAGCTTTAAAACGCCATTGATGGGCCAGGCACGGGAGCTCACACCTATAATTCCAGCACTTTGCGAGGCCAAGGCAGGTGGATCACCTGAGGTCGGGAGTTATTGCAACCAGCCTGACCAACATGGAGAATCCCCACATCTACTAAAAATACAAAATTAGCCATGCGTGGTGGCACATGCCTGTAATCCCAGCTATGCAGGAGGCTGAGGCAGGAGAATCGCTTGAACCTGGGAGGCGGAGGTTGCAGTGAGCCGAGTGTGCCATTGTACTCCAGCCTGGGCAACAAGAGCAAAACTCGGTCTCGGAGAAAAAGCACATTGATGGCCAACCCAAACATGGTGGCTCACACCCGTAATCCCAGCACTTTGGGAGGCCAAGGCGGGTGGATCACCTGAGGTCAGGAGTTTGAGACCAGCCTGGCCAACATGGTGAAGCCCCATCTCTACTAAAAATATAAAGTTAGCCAGGCATGCTGGTGGGGCATCTGTAATCCCAGCTACTTGGAGGCTGACACAGGAGAATCAACTTGAACCTGGGAGGCAGAGGTTACAGTGAGGCAAGATCACACCATTGCACTGCAGCCTGGGCAGCAAGAGTGAAACTCTGTCTCAAAAAAAAAAAAAAAAAGCATTGGACTATTCCTAACAAATTATAAAGGAAACCTTTAAAAAGTAAAGGTTGTTCTTAACCAAACAGATAATTGCTCTTCCTGACAACAGCAGCCTATGTTTATGTCAGAGATGCAAACACTGATGAAAGCTACAGAGGGAAGCTGGTACTTGCTGCTGTTTGGGTGGGTTTTTGAAAGGGCTAATGTATTCCAGACGATAACTCTGTTTGCCAGCCAGAGAGGAAGCCAAGAGTCCATGTTCCTTTCTCCCCAGCCCTGTGAACTATTTTGGATTGGGGCTGGAGCTGGCCTTCATCTCTACTGCCAGATGGGCTGAGCATGAGGCTGGAAACGGGAACAGCTGGCACAGCAGAAGCTGGAGTAATACTCATTGCCACAGAGCTGGGCCTGCAGGATCAAATCACAGTTGGCCAGCTCTGGCTGGTCGATGCATTCCCTGCCAGAGTCCCTGGGCTGGGCAGTGGGTGCTGCAGAACAATAGGGGAGAGAGAAGGTGGTGAGGAAGCTCTGTGTATGCTGAAAATTCTCACCTGCCATTTCATTTCATTCAAAGGAACATGGCATTATAACTGCCAGATTCAAAACGAAGTGCACTTACCCTGTAACATTTTAACAACCATAGGTACAAACTCTGTGAGGGATGATGATTTCTACCTGTTTGTTGGCCTCATTTCAACATGCAGTGGTCCTCCCATTATTATTTGTGGCCTCAGCCCAGTAAATAGCTCTTCCCAGACTCCCAAATATTTATTGACTAGATGATTGATTAAACATCTCTTGATGTTAACTCCTTACTTTTGAGACCTGAATTGCTAAATGACAACTGCTTTGGCCTCTGGATTGGAAGAGCAGGTAGGATCAGCTGCAAGTAAAATTTTGAGTTAGCAAGAGCTGTGTTATCTTTTCCTTTTCTCGGCTGGGTTCCTCTAACCATCAAAGTTTTGTCCCTTCAATATCATCACCAGCTTATCTTAGTCACCTAGGTCCTCATCCTTCCAGTTTTTCACTTTCCCCAGAGGAAGCAATGCATATTAGACAAGGTAATAGGAAAACAGTCTTGTTAACGGTGACTCTAATATACTGAGAACAAAGACCTTGTGTTCTCTCCCTCTGAATTTACTAGGAATATCTGTATCTTGTAACTTCCTATTAAGAGTTTCATTCTACTGCTTCATTTCTCTTCTTTCTGGAAGGGGTTCTTACAACCCAGCTGACTTAGGCCAGAGCAGTACCTTCCCTGAAGTCAGACCTCAGGGAACCAGAGAAAGCTTTTCTCTTCTCTCCCCTTGTTTCCTCACAAAATACCAGTAAAAGACTGTACCTAGCAGCAAACAAACAACCTTACAAAGGTTTGGTATATTGGTATAACCAGAATACTAACTAAATTTACATAGCTAGCAAAGCCATTAATGCATTTTGTTTGTTTCTAAAACTCTGTAACTTAACTTTGGTATCAACTCTGAGCTGGTATAGCCCTGAGACCTATCATAGTGAGAACTCCGCATCATGATTAGGCACACCAGCTCTGGACCCAGACTGCCTGGGCTCAATCCAGGCTCTGCCACCTGCCAGCTGGATAACTCTGGGCAAGTTGCTGAAGCCCTTCATGCATATTTCTTCATCATCTGTGAAATGGGATTAATGGCACCTACTTCACAGGGATGTGAAGTCCTCCCAGCAGAGCTATGTCCCTTATACCTCAGCCTGACTAGTCCAAGGCCTCCTACCCTGGTGCCAACACTGAAATTCGTGTGCCACCCAACCATGAGTAGGGCAGGGTGAGGCAGCCTCACGCTGTGTGACCCAACAAAAAAATAAGCAGGTGAGAGCAGCCAGCAGAGGACCTGAGAAGGGTGGCCAGTCTGAAGCTGTCTGTCCCATCTAGGACACACATCTCATCAGGCCATTTCAGCTGGTAACCAGGTATCATCAGGCAAGTTTCTCATAATTTGGTTTCCCATATAATCAATCCCATCTGTAGCTAATCACAAATAATAATGTCTATGACGTCTTAACAGTTCTGTTTCTCACTGTGAATCTGCATTTTGGTTTGTCCAAAGCCTTGATTTGATTATGTAGACAGGGTCAATTTTCTGGACATGATACAGGTGAAAAGTAGTCCCTGGGGTGTGGTGCTTTCTTCAGGGTAATTCCATCATTTTGTGCAGGCAGGCACTTTTAGTCACCAAATACCTGAGTGTCGCGGCTTTTGTAGAGCTTTAACGCTCCCGTTCACCCTTCACCAAGCTGCAGGAACATTAGCCCCTGCAGCACCCCCTCAGGGCTCCTCGGTTGCTGGCATCTCGGAATGTTTGAGCGCCACCATGTTCCCCTTGTCTGTCTATATGCCGGCACCCAGTGCGGAAGCCGCCTGTGCGGTGCGCTGAGTGCAGAGCCACCGTGGATGTGGGATCCGGGCCGGTAGCACCAGCCAAGCACAGCCTGCCAGGCCGAGTGGGCGGAGCGAGACGAGCAGAGCGAGGCCTTGGACAGAGGTCTAGGTGGCCGGCTGGCAGCTAGTGAAGTGGCAGGAAGGAACCCTGTAACCCTCCCTCCCACTCGCCGAGCAACAGGTAAGAAAAGGCTGCTGGGCTCCATTTTCTGCCACAACACGAGCACCTAGTCATGCCAAGCACTGAGCGGGGCCCTGGGGAGGCGAGTCCCAGTTGATGCCTAAAGAGATCATAGACGGGAACCCAACATGTCAGTCCCACTCACAAGGCAACATTTCAGCCACAGACCTTCAATTTCTAGTACCAGCCAGTCTTCACCCTCAGCCTGGCAGCCAGGAGGCAGCCAGGCCTGCCCCTCTTAGTGTAACCATGCTCCTGGTGTGGCACTGCAGCCCTGATTGTCAGGGGTGTCCAGAAGACCAGGCAGGAAGGGCCCTGACACCTCCAAGCCTGATATACTCCCCGCAAGGTCTCTATCAGGCCTGTGAGAAATGGTGGCTTGACCCAAGGTGCCGCTCTGCTCCAGTCCCTCAGTGAACAAGAACCAAGGACATAAGGGAAGCAGGCTGGGGCAGAGGGCAAAGCCCTTTCCGTTTCCCTCTGGCTTATTTGAACACGGCTCTTGTAAGTGTGAACACAAAACCATAGTCTGTTCCATCAGTTCTGATATGCACTTATTTTCACATCTCTCAAGTTGGACCGCATCCTTATTGATGGTAGCAGCATTGTGTCATTTCATTAGCAGCATTTTTTTCTTGGTACAAAAATAATGCATCTTACAGGGAATTCGGATTTGTTGAAATATGATACAATAGTAGCTAGAGAATGGAAGCCTACAATATCAAATATCAAATGATGCAAGCAAGATTTCACTTAGGTACAGGTAAGTTCGTGGTGGCGGGAAAAATATATGGGGAGTCAGAAGACATGGGCTCTAGTCCGAGGTAGGCCATATGTGCTGTGTGACTGGTGGAAACACCACTTACGCTGTCTGGATACCTGTCTCATTTGTAAAATGGTGATGAGACTCCCTGCCCTTGCCTTTCTGGGTTATATGGTCAAATGGCCATCAAGGTACTTTTCAGTCATGGGACCACCTTTTTGCCACCCTGATTATAATGGACAGATTTTAGTGGTCTATCTATCTGCCTTAAGTTTTATAATGAAATTCCAGTCAGTCATATTTCTCAAAATTGGTGAGTCTGAACATCCTGCATGCACTTAACATCTATTAAGCTATCTCCAGAGGCCCAGCAAAGCATCATTTCCTTCGTCTCCACTACAGCCCTCTCAGGTAGTGGAGCAGCCCCACTGGATAGAGGAAAATGAGGCTCAGGAAGGTAAGCCCCTTGCCTCAAGTCACACTACCAGCAACTGACAGGGGGACTCAGGATTTGAACCAGAGTCCCTCAGACTGCAGAGCCAGCCCTCGAGAACCAGTAAATATACTGGGGAAGGCCCTTCCCATCCCCGGAGATAGACCTTTCCTACCTGGTGAGACCACCTTCACCTCGGTGCTGTGGCTGACTGCCTGGCTCCCCCGGTAGGCGCTGCATGTGTAGGAGCCCTCATCCCTGGCCCGCAAGTTGTAAATCAGCAGTGTGCCATCTGGGGACTGGTGGACACGGTGGCCGTCAGCTTGCACAGGTAGCCCATTCCTGGAGGAGAGAGGACACCGGAAGAGTCGTCAAGGGCCTCTGGAGGCCTGGGAGACAGAGGCAGGAGGTAATCAAAGGCCATTCCAGAGCCAACCATTCCTCCCCTTGAGGGCAAACAGGTGGAGGAGAGGGAGAAATCAAGAATGACCAAGGTTTCTAGCTTGGGTTACTGGGTGATGCTAGTATCCCTCCAACCTTGGGAGATCCAAGGCCAGGGTGAATGGTGAGGTTATTTTCTGCCATTTCAAATTTGGGGTGCCTGTGAGATAGCAGGAGGCCTCAGATTTGAAGTCTGGAGCTCGAGTGCAGACCCAGATAAAGTATCAGCATCACACTGACACAGCAAAGTGCCATGTCTATGAGGTTGTCCAAGTCACACAGTGAGCAACCAAGGACTGAGGACAGGCCCTGAGGCATACCAGAAGACAGTGGCTTCCCATAGCTAAGGGAAGGGAGAGTTTCAAGAAGGAACATATGGTCAACAGAACAACACTACGGGTGGCGTAAAGACTGCGAGTTGTCCAGCAGAGTGAGGGAGAGAGGCAATGGCCTTGGCCAGGATGGGGCTAATGTGTGGCCCCACTGCAGGGCCTGACAAGTGAGTAGGGAGGTGAACAGGCAGAGGCAACCCACATGGACAGCTGTGAAGGGGATGCCATGTCCGCATAGGGTCTGTAGGGACATACTAACTCACAGGAAGGTGGTTCTGAAGAGGGGAGCACGTTTGCTGCTGGAAGGATCCAGGAGAGGCCAACGTGGAGAAGCAGGCCTGACAGGCTGATCAAGGGAGGGCTGGCCCGAGCACACCAGCAGGGAAACCACCAGCAGCTCCCCATGCCTTCCTGGGCTCAAGGCCACACAAGACTCAGATGCCCTCCATAACTCCATCACCCCTCCCCACCTTCCATCCTGGCGTCCTCTCTCAAATGCCCACCTTTGGCACTTGCTGCTTCCTCTACCAAGAACATCCTTTGCCATCCTCAGCTATTAAGGTACAGCCAAAGTCATTTCCTGGCCCAACCTTCCTTGACTCTCCCAGACCTGAAGCAGCCTCACTCTTCTGTGCACAGACAGCACTTGGAGGAAAACACATCTGGAGCTCCTGGAACACTGGGCCATCTGCCTGGGAGTGCCCTGGGGCTCAGGTGACCCCAGGATCCCCAGAACCTAGCCTAGTCCTGACACATTACAGGGAGGGAGGGGACAAGAAAGTCTACTGAATGAAAGGACAAATAAAAAACAGACTGATCTAGGGTAAAAGACCACTGAAATCCCCAAAGCTGAGTATAGTTCACACCCCCAGGAGATATTTTGCCACCAGGGGACATTTGGCAGTGGGTCTGGAGATATTCTTTATTGTCATGACTTTGGGGAGGGTGCTACTGGCATCTAGTGGGTAGATGCCCTGGATGCTGCTCAACATCCTGCAAAGCACAGGCCAAAACTTACCAGCTCCACACTATGAGTGGTGCTAAGGTTAGGAAACTCTAGCGTAGCCCAACCAGCAGAGAGCCACTGGTCCTACAGGGCTGTGCTGTGTAGGGATAACTGTGCTGCAGCCCTCTCCCCTGGCACCAGGCCTGGAAGCAGGAATGGAAGGACAGTGGGGGCAGTGGTGACAGTGACATCCCTGGCAGAAAGGTGGACACCCACACCCGAGGTGAAGGTCTTGGGGCAGGGGAAGCTTGGAATAGAGCCTTTACCTGGACCACCTGATGTTCACACTTTCTCCTGCTACCACACACAACAGCCTGGCAGTATCACCTTCAGGCACTGTCACAGTAGGGGGCATTCCTGAGATTGTCAGCTCCCCTGGGCACAAGGACAAGACATTGTTAGCCACTCTGAAGATCCTGCCCTTCCCATGCCACCTGACCTCAAAGGCCCCTCAGGACTACCACTTTACCCAGAACTCTGAGCTGGACCCATCGCTGGTCTCGGTCCTGCCCGTTGAAAGCAACACAGGTGTAAAAGCCGCCATCTTCTATAGCCACTTGGCTGATGAACAGGGAGCCATCAGGCTGCAGCTGGTGTCTGGGGACCAAGAACAGCCAGTTCGCTCCAGCCCAAGGGGCAGCCTCCCCTCTCCTCCAGCTGTGTCCCTCGAGCATAGAGGCAGGGAGGGAACACAAGGTCTTCCAGGTCCCTGGTGAGAGGCTAAGCATCCCCTAGTGTTCACTGGGGTCTGACAGAAGGACCATTTGGCCTCAGACTTTACACCTACAGCTGCTGGCACTTCCATTTGAAAATGTCTTTTTTTTTTTTTTTTTTAAGACAGTCTTGCTCTGTTGCCCAGGCTGGAGTGCAGTGGTGTGATCTCAGCTCACTGCAACCTCTGTGTCCTGGGTTCAAGCGATTCTCCTGTCTCAGCCTCCCGACTAGCTGAGATTACAGGTGCATGCCACCATGCCTGGCTAATTTTTGTATTTTTAGTAGAGACGGGGTTTCAGCATCTTGGCCAGGCTGGTCTTGAACTCCGGACCTCATGATCTACCCACATCGGCCTCCCAAAGTGCTGGGATTACAGGTGTGAACCACTGCACCCGGCCAAAACTGTCTGGTTTTTAGGCTTAAAATATAAATCATTTCAAGCTTTGTGACACAAAATTTTGATTTGGGTTTCTAGTTTTTGCTATACTCATTTACTGGGCTCAAATACTAGTTCTGCTGCTTATAAGCTGTGTGATGTTAAGCTTCTGTGTGTAAAGTGGGGAAAAACATCACCTACTCAATACGGCTTTTTGGCAGGTCACGTGATACAGAATAAGCCTCACACTCAGTGCCCACTCAGTAAAGGGTAGCAATGATGATTACAGCTGGAAATGTGTTCTGACTCCATTTCCTCCTCCAGCTATCACCTCTTGTTAGCTGGCCTCTTATTTCTGTCCACTAACCACATTCTGGAAAGGCCCAGAGACTCAAATGTTAGCCAACCCACGGAGCCCTTTGCCCAACTGCTCCATCTCTCGAGAGGCCCTGGAGTCTGGCTCAGGACTGGCCATGGCGATTCCCAAGTACTCCCTTCCCTGGTGGCCTCCACAGGATAAGGTGGGGCTGGAGGCAGAATAGGAGGAAGAGGAGAGGAGTCAAATAAACCTGGGAGAAGAGAGAGGGTGCCCATTTCTCTGCCACTCAATGGCTGGGGGTGGGAAGCCTTCGGCGCGGCAGGTCAGCCGGATCTGCTGGCCTGGACTGGTGTCCACCACCTGGGGCTGGTTCTGGTCCAAACGCAGCCTGCCAAACAAGCAGCCCACAGCATGAGGGGCCCTTGCTTCTATCCCACCCCCTGACTCCCATGGGGACCTCTGCACAAGCCTGGTAGCCCGTTCTCCCTTTCCAGCCAGTTTCGGCTTCCTAAAAATCCTCTCCCACATTGTTCTGTTTAGGAAACTGTCAATAATTACCTGGGGTGAAGGCTAAAGGTGCCCCCACCCCTGCTGCCCCCACCGCTCCCTACCCATCCACCATGGCAAGACACACCCACCAACCAGGATGCCCATCTGTCACCTCCACCCTGCACATTTGCCACTAGGTCTTTGACTTAGGCACCCCTCTGCAAACTAAACCATTCCTCAAGGCCAGCTCAAGACACTCCCCAAAGAAGCCAGCTCAGGCCCTCTAGTCTGGGCGTCCTTCCCTTCCTCAGTTCCTGAGTCCTGAGCCTATGGAACTGCGCCGTTCCCAGAAGCTTCCTCAAGAGGCCCAGCTCTGTTTTTCTAGGCCTGGCCTCCCAGAACCCTGAGCAGGGGCCAGCAAAGCCTGGTCACAGCACATACCTTCCCCTCCTCACCCACTGAGACCATCGGCCCTGGCCCTGGGGTCGGGGAGGGCAAGATGGCATTGCTGAACTCTTACCAGTTTGCAGGCTGTGGGTGTGAGGAGGGGATGACCCCCAGGACCCCAGCAGCACCACCTTGGCCGAAGTCCTGAGGTGGATTCCTGGGCTGAGAGAAGCGGCTCAGCTCAGCCTCAGACAGCACGGCCATGTCACCCCCTGTCATGAGGCCATGAGAAACAAGGTGTGAGCTGTGGGGAAAAGGGAGGGGAAGGAAGGGTGGGCCATAAGACCAGCAGGGACTATGGGGAAATGAAGGCCACAGGGTGGTCCCTGCCACCAGGAGGAATTGACCCAGAGAGACACCCTGGGCCCCTTTAGTGCGTGGCAACCCTGGCTCAGGCCCCCCCATCCTGGCCTTCCCTCTCTGGGGCTCCTGAGAACGCACTGGTGGATGGGGTGGGGGCAGAAACCTATGATGCGAAGCTGGATCTTCTGAGAGTTGTGGCCTTGCCAGGTGCTGCCACAGCTGTAGGTGCCCGCGTCCTCTGCCTGCAGGGGGTGGATGATCAGGGAGCCGTCGGGTTGCAGCCTGTGCCTGGGGGGGAGTGGGGGGACACATGAGCTCTGCGCCCGTCTTCCCTCAGCCTCTGTGCTCCTGCCAGAAGAGGCCAGAGCCCACAGAGCACCCTCCCAACCCAGGTGAGGCTGGTGTACTACTTCAGGGGAGGCTGTCACTCACACCTGTCAGAGGAGGTGGAGGAGCTGTCACACCTGTCAGAGGAGGTAAGGGCAGTCATTCACACTTGTCAGGGGAGGTGGGGGGAGGTCACACACACCTGTCAGGGGAGGTGGGGGACTGTCACAGCTGTCAGGGGAGGTGGGGGTGCTGTCACACACCTGTCAGAGGAAGAGAGGGTGCTGTCACACAGCTGTCAGGGGAGGTGGGGGGGCTGTCACACACCTGTCAGAGGAGGTGGGGGGGCTGTCACACAGCTGTCAGGGGAGGTGGGGGGGCTGTCACACACCTGTCAGAGGAGGTGGGGGGCTGTCACACACCTGTCAGGGGAGGTGGGGGGTCTGTCACACACCTGTCAGGGGAGGTAGGGGTGCTGTCACACACCTGTCAGGGGAGGTGGGGGTACTGTCACACACCTGTCAGAGGAGGAGAGGGTGCTGTCACACAGCTGTCAGGGGAGGTGGGGGGTCTGTCACACACCTGTCAGAGGAGGTGGGGGGTCTGTCACACATACCTGTCAAAGAAGGTGGGGTTGCTGTCACACACCTGTCAGGGGAGGTGGGGGTACTGTCATACACCTGTCAGAGGAGGAGAGGGTGCTGTCACACACCTGTCAGGGGAGGTAGGGGTGCTGTCACACACCTGTCAGAGGAGGTGGGGGTGCTGTCACACACCTGTCAGGGGAGGTGGGGGTGCTGTCACACACCTGTCAGGGGAGGTGGGGGTGCTGTCACACACCTGTCAGGGGAGGTGGGGGTGCTGTCACACACCTGTCAGGGGAGGTGGGGGTGCTGTCACACACCTGTCAGGGGAGGTGGGGGTGCTGTCACACACCTGTCAAAGAAGGTGGGGGTGCTATCACACAGCTGTCAGCAGAGGTGGGGGGGCTGTCACACACCTGTCAGAGGAGGTGGGGGGCTGTCACACACCTGTCAAAGAAGGTGGGGGTGCTGTCATACACCTGTCAGGGGAGGTGAGGGGGCTGTGACACACCTGTCGGGGAGGTAGGGAGGCTGTCACCCACCTGTCAGAGGAGATGGGCTGGTCATCTTTCTGCCAGGCAGCCTGGAATTCTGGGGCAGTGTCGTCTGGGCAGGAGAGCCGCACCAACTGTCCCAGAGCCGCCTGCACCAAGGAGGGCTCTGTACCTGCCAAGCTAATCCTGGAGAGGTGGGAAGTGAGAGCTGCTAACTGGCTGAGTGCCAGGCCCATAACCACCCTAAGCACTGTGTTCCAGGACAGACAGGGTGGGTCACAGGCACTTTTGGGGACTAGAGGGTCCCTATGGGAGGCAGAACCCCAGAAGCCCATGAATTCAGGATCCACCCTCCCCAACCTACCCCTGACTCCCCCGCATCACTGCCTCAGCCTGTTCTATAGTGGCAACAAGGCAGGTACAAAGCCCAGGGGATGGGGAGAGGTAGGAAGGGACGACACACGCCGGGTTCCCATGGGGGCTAAAGTACACACTCGGCCCATGTGGAACATGATGTTTTTAATCTTCCCAAATCCCTCATTAATATGACCCAGTCCCAAGAGTAATCTTGAACAGAACCCACACCTGTGAAATATACAGGGCAGGAGATAATGTTGCCATTTTACAGGTCAAGAAACTGAGGCTCAGAGAAGTTGGGTGATTTACCAATGGCCATGAAGCCAGTAATCTTTTCCAGCCAGAGAGAACGCAGAGTATAGTGGTGCGATCTGGTGGAGAATCCCGAGCTACCATCTGCACGGATGTCTATTAGACATCAGAGGAGACTCAAGTCTCTGAAGCCCCAGCTACTCCATCTGTAGAATGACGGCAAGGAGGCCCCCCAGAAAGGGATCTCGGGAGACACAGAAGTTATGCATAGGGAGGGAGGGCCGACTGGCTTCAGGGCTTTAGCTCCAACTGGCTCGCTCCTGGCCTTGGCTCCTGACCCTTCTACCTAAGGAAGGCGGGGCTCACCTGTAGGAGGAGCTATGGAAGGGTGGCACTGGCCATCCGGCATCTCTGCCCAGTCCAGGGACCTTGGCCTCAAGCTCCTGCTCCCGAGGCCATTCTCCAAAGGCCTGCCTGTGGGGGACCTCCCCTGGCCCAGGCTTTTGGTCTTGCCGCCAGAGACCACCAGAAGGCCAGGGCTTTCTCTGCACTGCAGCCCCTGTCCTATGCTGGCTGAGTTCCTGCTGGCCTGCAGGACTGCCGCCGCCACCATCTGTGTGGGTGCTCTGGCCAGAGGCCCCAGGCTGGGGATGGCGGGGCCCATGGAGAGGCTGGCAGCTGCTCATGCAGTCTTCCTCTGAGGCAAAGTTATTGGCATTGCCATGACAGCCACCATACCAGAAGCGGTTACATCGGCCCACAGAGGCGACGAAGTACCACCGGGCAGCCCAGTCTGCACAAGAGCCGTGGGCGCTGGGCAGCAGGCACCGCACAGGATAGGCTGTGGGGCATGAGTGGGTATATGTCACTGAGGTGCCCAGTACTCAGGCCACACCTCCATCCCCTCAGCCTCCGACTCAGGAAGCAGGCCCTTCCCCATTTATAAAGCACGTCTACACCCCTGCCTAGGGGCCTGACTTTGTCCTGGGATGCAGGCCAATTCCGCCAGAGCCTGTCCACCGTGCAGACCTGCCCCAGGCTGGTGCCACAGCAACCTTCGCCCGCACAGCTAGAGCCACTGGGAGGTCAGGGCCAGGGCTCTCTGGGCTGGCTCCCTTGGACATTTGGCCTTCCCTGCCACCAGACCGCATGCAAAGTGAGCCCAGAGGGTGGCCCTGCCTGCTTAGCTTGTGAGAGGGACATAGGCCTGACCCACCCAGGGGCTGTGAAGATGCCCAGCAAGGGCCTGCCCTTGTCCCCAGGACCCTGCACTGACTGGCCTCTGAGCCCACCTCCAGCACCGAGGCTGCCATTCCAACAGCCCTTGCCAGCATGGCCTGATGCCTCTCTCCACATTTAGACATGACCATGGGTGCCCGTGCATGTGCCCAGCCTCCTGCCAGCCCTGGCCACAGCCCTGGTCTGGCTTTTGAGGACCTTGTGATGGTTCCCAGCAGCTCTACTCATTCATCCTGGTCTGCAGCCTTAAAGTCCTCCCTGCCTCCACACTCCCTCCAGCACTCAACTCCTGCTACTCCCACATCCCAGGCAGGGTCAGGGCGCCCCTGCCCATCCCAGCACTAACTGCCCTGTACTGGCTCTGCCTCAGAAGGGGCTGACTCCCAAGCACGAGACTGGCCTCCCAGCCCCTTGGGATCCCCACCTCCCACCCTCCCCAGTTCCCAGAAGCAGCCAGAAGGCCACAGGTACAAACTGCTGGATGCAAGAACACTTTGGCACTGCCCTCTGGCCTGGCACCTAGCAGGCGCTCAATAAATGTTTGTGGAAGGAATGAATGACTGACTGAGCCGGTAGGAAGGTCTTCGGCTCTGGGTGGGGGCTGGGGGAATGGTGGGAGCAGAGTCTACCATCGGGAAGGATGAGGGGGCGTACACTCACCATGACTAGGCTGGCCCACACAGCCTTCCCCAAGAGGACCGGCTGCAGAGGCCTTGTTGTCATAGCAACAGCCAAACTGGGAGCCCCGGCACTCAGTGGGCTCATTCTGCTGGGCCTGGGGCCGGTGGGTGTGGTGGACCTGGGGAGGAAGCCCATGATTTGGAAGTTGGCACTGGGTCTGGAAGTTGGGGACTCTGGGCTGCCACGGGGAGGATGGCAGGAAGGAGGAGGGACCAGAACCCCAGCCCAGGGGAAACCAGAGGCCAGAAGAATGTGGGATGAACCCCCGGCTCCAGCCCAGGCCCATCTTTGGAACCCAGTGCCCCTCAGAGGATGCCCCAGGCCGGCAGGTTTGCAGGGATCTCCTTTCTCCAAGGTCAAAGTGGCAAAGATTCTGGGTCACATTGACACTGAGCAGCCTCCTGCTCCCCTCACACAGGCCAGACACTTACTGTAGAAGCCACTGCCCTTGACCTGGGCCTGCTCCCAGCACTGTCTCCGCCATATGACCTTGTGCAGCCAGCGTGATGGGGCCCCTCAGCAACAGATACGCCATCAGGGCAGCACCCGTACCTAGGCGGACATCGCACAGCCCCTCACTGCCCCGCCTGCCCCCATGCTCTCTGCATCCCAGGACGCAGGCTCTGAGGCTCCCCACGGTGGGGTCTGACTCAGGGGAACCGAGGTGGGAGAGGATGTGTCCCAGCAGGCAGGGCAGGCCATTTTGTGTGCTGCAATCTCTGCCTACATCCACCAACTCTTAGCGGCTACCAAGGAGGGCAACCGTAACACAAGCAGTGGCTGTGCTCCTCATAACTGGCAGAGCCTCAGCTGCACGCCCACAAAACCAAGAAGGGGGACGTTCATCCAAGCCTGAACAAATGTCAGTTCACAGCAGGGGTTACAAAACAGAAGCAGACGGGAGACCGGGTGGAAGAAGGGGTTTAAAGGAACCCACCATTTACTCCACACCCACCCACCAAGTGCCAGGAGGCAAGGTGAAAGGAGGAGGATGCCCGGCACCCTCTCTGTGCCAGGCACGCTGTGATGCGCTTCACCCTCGCAGGAACCCCATCATCATCATCATTATTCCCAGTTCTCAGAAGAGGTAGCCAAGATCAGAGAGGTTAAGTCACGTGGCCTAAGTCACCAGCACATGGCCGGTGAGTGGCTAAGCTGGGAACTGCCCCCAGGCTACTGGCCATAAAATCTGGGCACATAAGCACCCAGTCTCTGAGAGAGAGAGTACACTGGGGATTCATCCAGGGCAGGCCACGGAAGAAGGAGGGGCAGAGTGAAGGCACCTGGCGGGAACAGGATGACTTGGACCCAATCCACAGGCGGGAGTGGCCAGGGCTGTTAGGAAGATTATAGGGGGCTGGTTGGCCTGGCCAGCCTTTACTGTGGGTTCCCTGAGCCTGGTTAGATCTGAGAGCTAGAGTCACACCCAGCGCCTTCCCCGAGTCTCAGGCTGTGTATCCACAGGCTGACACTCTGTGGCGAGGCAGGCATTTGTGTCCCCACTCAGCATATCAGGAAGCTCAGCCACAGAAAGCCAAGTCCCCAAGATCTCACGCTCCAGGCAGCCCGGGGAGGAAAGCGTGGGCGTCTATTACTGAGCTCTGTGCACCCACCCCAGCCCCAGCCCACTTCTGAACAGAGATGTTGGCCCACCTACGGGGCCCCCACTTCCCTCTTTGACGGGGGAGGAGGAAGACCTGTCTCCAGCACCCACCTGCTCTGCTGACAGGGGGCTTTAGGGCAGCCTTGCCACTGTGGCCCAAGAGACACTGTGTGGCCATCGGGGCAGCAGCCATGAGGACTGTGTCTGCAGTCATGGGGCCCTGAGCCAGACTGCAGGGGTTGCTGGTATGAGGACTGCTGCAGAGAGGGAGCGGGGCCCAGGGCTGACAGGTGGGTGCCCTGGTCGCCTCTGGGGTCACCGCGTTCTCCCCTGGGGTCACCCCGGGCTGAGGGGTGCTCCTGGGCTGCCCACCACTGGCCTCTGGAGTCTAGAAAGAAGAGGAAGCAAAAGACACACTGCATCCACTGGCTCCTCCCCTCCAGCCCTGCCACCTTGGACCCACCTTCCTCCATCCCGTGGACCCTTCTCCCCTCCGCCATGGCTGCACCCAACCGTCACCTCCACCCCCGTGCACCATCCACTCAGACACAAAGACTACAGGGCTCTGAGTGGGGGCTGAGACCAAGCTCTCACCTGATGCAGGGGATTCCCGACGGCCCAAAGGCATCTGGGGACTGCTGGCGGGGTTGTGCACATCCTGCATGCTGGGGGCCTCTGCACGGAGCCGGCAGGTCCATATGAGGTGCAGAGGGAGGAGGAGAGGATGCGCTTGAGCTGTGACCAGCCCTGCCCAGCACTGGCTTCTACCCCACTACCCAGGCAGGTCCCAGGAACCCAAGAAAACACAAGGGAGAAGGAGCACCACTCGGGATTTCAAAAAATGCCCTGCCGCTCTTCAGAAGTTTCCAGTTACGTAGAAAATGCTCATCTTTTTTGAGACATCTCTGTCACCCAGGCTGAAATGCAGTAGTGTGATCACAGCTCACTAAAGCCTCAACCTCTTGGGCTCAAGTGATCCTCCCGCCTCAGCCCCCTGAGTAGCTAGGACAACTCTTTTTTTGTAGAGAGAGGATCTTCCTATATTTCCCAGGCTTGTCTCAAACTCGCAGGCTCAAGTGATCCTCCCACCTCAGCCTACCAAAATGCTGGGATTACAGGTGTGAACCACTGCACCTGGCCAAAAATGCTGATCTTACATGTTCAGCAAAAAGTACCAGATATAAAATGTGCATGTGTTATGATCATAGCCATATAAAACAAAAAATTAAACATACTTTAAAAAAAAATTGAATTGACGAAAGGCAAACAATCCAATTAAAAAGTGGGCATTTCTCCAAAGAAGATATACAAATGGTCAACAAACATGTGAAATGAGGCTCAACATCATTAGCAGGGAAATGCAAATCAAAACCACACTGAGGTACTGCTTCCCACCCACTAGGATGTATACGATCAAAGAGATTGAAATAGTATACTAAATACCACCAACCCGTACACTTTAAAAGGTTAACTGAATGTTACGTAAATTTCACCTCCATAAAAAATCCAGCCAGGCGCGGTGGCTCAAGCCTGTAATCCCAGCACTTTGGGAGGCCAAGGCGATGGATCACGAGGTCAGGAGATCAAGACAATCCTAGCCAACATGGTGAAACCTCGTGTCTACTAAAATACAAAAAATTAGCCAGGCATGATGTCGCAGGCCTGTAGTCCCAGCTACTTGGGAGGCTGAGGTGGGAGAATCGCTTGAACCCTGGAGGTGGACATTGCAGGGAGCTGAGATCACACCACTGCCCTCCAGCCTGGTGACAGACTGAAACTCTGTCTCAAATTAAAAAAAAATAAATAGATGAAGGAATAGAAAGAGATTAGATAATGGGCCAGGCACGGGCTCACACCTGTAATCCCAGCACTTTGGGGAGGCCGAGGTGAGCAGATGACTTGAGGTCAGGAGTTCAAGACCAGCCTGGCCACCATGATAAAACCCCATCTCTACTAAAAATACGAAAATTGGCCAGGCGCAGTAGCACACGCCTGTAATCCTAGCTACTTGGGAGGCTGAGGCAGGAGAATCGCTTGATCCTGGGAGGCAGAGGTTGCAGCGAACCAAGATCTCACAACTGCACTCCAGCCTGGGTGACAGAGTGAGACTAGGTCTTGAAGAAGAAAAAGGAAGGAAGGAAAAGAAGAAAGAGAAGAAGAAGAAAGAGACTAAATAATAAAACACAAATTTAACAAAATATTAGTTGTGTAATTGAGATGGTGGGTACGTGGCTGTTCACTACGCATTTCTTTCAACTTTTTGGCATGTTTAAAGTTTTTATCATATCATCCAACTGGTACATCTACAAAAAATCATTGTGCCATTAGAATAGGTGGCTTTTATGGTATATGGATTTAAGCAACCTCCCTAAAATTTTTAAAAAGATTTTTCATCACAAAATATTGTTGGAAAATGCAAATGGATGAGTAGATAAAATAAGGACAATAAGAATTTTTTTGGCCGGGCGCGGTGGCTCCCACCTGTAATCCCAGCACTTTGGGAGGCCGAGGTGAGTGGATTGTTTCAGGTCAGAAGTTTAAGACCAGCCTGGACAATATGGAGAAACCACATCTCTACTAAAAATACAAATATTAGCCGGGCGTGGTGGCAAGCACCTGTAATCCCAGCTACTCCAGAGGCTGAGGCAGGAGAATCGTTCAAACCTGAGAGGTGGAGGTTGCAGTGAGCCGAGATTATGCCACTGCACTCCAGCCTGGGTGACAGAGCGAGACTGTCTCAAAATGAAAAAATAAATAAAAGATTGTAGGACATACCCCAAAATAATGCTCATAGTGAAAGCTGCTCTAGAGCTTCGGAGGCAGGGTGCCCTTCCCTTCTATTTGTGTTTTTCAAATTTTCCAAAGTAAGCATATTACTATGTAATGGAATAAAATTATAAAGAATAAAATAAGTGGGCCAGGTACAGTGACTCACACCTGTAATCCCAGCACTTTGAGAAGCTAAGGTGAGAGGATCACCTGAGCCCAGGAGATCAAGACCAGCCTGGGCAACATAACAAGAACCCATCTCAACAAAAAATCAAAAAATTAGCTGGGCGTGGTAGCCTGTGCCTGTGGTTTCAGCTACATAGGAGGCTGGTGTGGGAGGATCCCTTGAGCTCAGAAGGTGGAGGCTGCAGTGAGCTTTAATTGTACCATTGCACTGCAGCCTAGGCAACAGAGTGAGACCCTGTCTTAAATAAATAAAATAAAATAAATGATCATTCCATTCCCACATGGACTACATCTTGCCAATCCCCAGAAATATTTATTTATTTTTATCTTTTTATTTAGTTATTTTTTTGAGATAGAATCTTGCTCTGTTGCCCAGGCTGGAGTGCAGTGGCGTGATCTCGGCTCACTGCAACCTCCACCTCCTAGGTTCAAGTGATTCTCAAGACTCAGCCTCCTGAGTAGTTGGGACTACAGGCACATGCCACCACACCTGGCTAATTTTTGTATTTTTAGTAGAGACGGGGTTTTACCATGTTGGTCAAGTTGGTCTTGAACTCCTGAGCTCAAGTGATCTGCCTGCCTCGGCCTCCCAAAGTGGTGGGATTACAGGCATCAGCAGCTGCACCCAGCCCCCGGGAATATTTAAAACAATGATAATTTGGGGTTGGAAGACTCCAATAGATATGTGGTAAAATCTGTTTTATTTCCTTTTTTTTTTTTTTGAGACAGAGTCTCGCTCTTGCTGCTCAGGCTGGAGTGCAATGGCGAGATCTCGGCTCACTGCAACCTCTGCCTCCTGAGTTCAAGCGATTCTCCTGCCTCAGCCTCCCGAGTAGCTGGCATTACAGGCGCCTACCACTACAACCGGCTAATTTTTGTATTTTTAATAGAGATGGGGTTTCACAATGTTGGCCAAGCTGGTCTTGAACTCCTGACCTCAGGTGATCCACCTGCCTCGGCCTCCCAAAGTGCTATGATTACAGGCGTAAGCCACCACACCCAGCCTTAATTTTATTTCTTAACACAACCAGGCCAAAACCTGGAACGAGGCTGACTTGAATTCTTCCCCAGATCTGACATCCCCTACAGACAAGCCCCACATTTCTCTGGCTCTGCATTCACAGTCCCCAATCTGGGAATTTCTGCCTGTTGTCCCTCTATCACCTCAATTTTTTTTTTTAAACTGAGTCTCACTCTGTCGCCCCGGCTGGAGTGCAATGGCACAATCTTGGCTCACTGCAACCTCCACCTCCCAGGTTCAAGCAGTTCTCCTGCCTTAGCCTCCTGAGTAGCTAGGATTACAGGTGCTCGCCACCACACCCAGCTAATTTTTGTATTTTTAGTAGAGACGGGGTTTCACCACGTTGGTCAGGCTGGTCTCAAACTCCTGACCTCATGATCTACCCACCTCGGCTTCCCAAAGTGCTGGGATTACAGGTGTGAGCCACTGTGCCCAGCCTTATCACTTCAATTTTAAGGCATCTCTGCCAAGCCCATCTTCTCTTCCATTTCTTCAGGCTTAACTCAGAGTCTGGGGTCCCTCCTTGCCCACCCCCTGGTTCCCAGGGCCCCTTCATTCCCACCACCCCTCTAGCCCTTGGATTCCTGCAGTCTGCTCCCATGGATTCCTGTCTCCACTTCCGTCTGACCCTCAGGCATGGCCAAATTTATCCTCCTAAATAACTGTCATGGTGTCACTCTCTAGCTCCATAACTTTTAATGGCTCCCCTGGGCCTATTAGATAAACACAGTCTAAAGCCTGAGGCCTGAAGCCCTCCAGTAGCCACCCTAGCCCTAAGAGTGTCACCCGTGAACAGAACTCCCATCTCCACCCCTACACCCTGGGCTAAGGGCTGGTTCTGGGAGCCCCTACTGGTCTCAGAGCTACTGAATATGGCTATAGCAACTGAATGGAATGACTTGGATATGCCGACCTCCTTTTCCAAATGCAAATTTTATGAAATCTAAACACAGATCAAGTATTCTGGTGAAAATTTAGCATCTGAAATGAGATGTGCTGCAAGTATAAACTACACATGGGCTTCAAAGATTTAGTTTTAAAAAATCTTATAAGCCAGAGGTGATGGCTCACACCTGTAATCCCAGCCCTTTGGGAGCTGAGGCAGGCAAACCTGAGGTCGGGAGTTCGAGACCAGCCTGACCAACATGGTGAAACCGCATCTCTACTAAAAGTACAAAATTAGCCAGACGTGGTGGCACGTGCCTGTAATTCCAGCTACTCTGGAGGCTGAGGCAGGAGAATTGCTTGAACACAGGAGGCAGAGGTTGCGGTGAGCCGAGATCGTGCCACTGCACTCCAGCCTGGGCAACAAGAGTAAAACTCCGTCTCAAAAAAAAATCTTGTAAAAGAGTGTACAATATCTCATAATTTTATACTGACTACATATTGAAAATATTTATATGGGTTAAATAAAATATATTTTTAAATATAAATTCACCTGTTTCCTTTTACTTTTGTTTTTGAGATAGTGTCTCACTATGTTGCCCAAGCTGGACTCCAACTCCTGACCTCCCACCTCAGCCTCCCAAGTAGCTGGGATTACAGGCATAAGCCACTATGCTCAGCTATCTTTTTACATTTTTTTTTCTTTTTACATTTTTTTTTTTTTTTTTTTTTTTTTTTTTTTTGAGACGGAGTTTCACTCTTGTTACCCAGGCTGGAGTGCAATGGCGCGATCTCGGCTCACCGCAACCTCCGCCTCCTGGGTTCAGGCAATTCTCCTGCCTCAGCCTCCCGAGTAGCTGGGATTACAGGCACGCGCCACCGTGCCCAGCTAATTTTTTTTTGTATTAGTAGAGACGGGGTTTCACCATGTTGACCAGGATGGTCTCGATCTCTTGACCTCGTGATCCACCCGCCTCGGCCTCCCAAAGTGCTGGGATTACAGGCTTGAGCCACCGCGCCCGGCCTCTTTTTACATTTTTAATGTGGCTCTAAAAAGATTTGAAATGAAGCCAGGCACACTGGCACACACCTGTAGCCCCAGATACTTGCGAGGCTGGGGCAGGACGATTGCTTGAGCCTAGGAATTCCAGACCAGCCTGGGCAACAGAGTAAGACCCTGTCTCAAAACAACAAGAACAAAAAAAAAAAAATGAAAAAAATTTTGAAACCACATACATGACCTGCATTCTACTTCTACTGGAGAACACTTCTCTTGAATCAAGAAAGGAGGCAGAAAATACACTGGGGTGTCCACTTGGAAGCCTATCCCTTAATGGGCCTCCTCATCAAAACTTTACCCCCCCAGACCACTCCCCTTTCTCCCAGGCACATGCCAGTACGTACTATGGCATTAGTTACAGTAGAAAAAACACTAAAACTCACCTAAACTCTAAATTACCACCCATCATGAACTTCAGCAGAACCCCTAGAAATCATGAGACTGGAAAATGTTCACACACAGAATAACATAAAGGGGAAGAACAGACACAGAGTTACATGTACATTACGGGGAAATACACTAGAGACTAATTCCGTTAATAGATGGCTTAAAGGAGAATTTTAATTTTTCTTATTATATACTACTTTTCTAATTTCTCCAAAATTTCCACTTGTATAAGAATAGCAGCTACTGACACCACCAGCATCCACACACATCTGGGGGCCTAGGAGTCAATCCACCCCACCCACCACCACGGGTGCCCACACACCATCATTGGGCCTGAGGTCATGCTGGCCCCAACCGCTGTAGCTGGTACCTGCACACATCATTGAGGAACCTGAGGACAGGCTCACCAATGCTGCCAGCCCCTGCACACATCATATGGGGATCAGGAGAACAGTCCATCCTATCCACCACTGCTGGTGCCTACACACACCATTCAGGGGCCTGAGGACAGGACCACCCTATTCCCTGTCACCACCACTGATGCCAGGGACCAGTCTAATGTCCCCATCCCAAAAAAAGCTTCACCACAGCCTCCAATAACAACCAGTGTAAGTCATTAAGGGACTCATAGACACAAGTGACACTGATTACGGCCAAAGAGATCACAGAGACTATAGTACTGAACTTACCCAGAATCAAAGCCAAAGCATCCTACCCGACCATCACTATAGATATATCTATAGGAAAAAATATTTCCCTCCAAAATCAATTGATAAATCTGAAAAAAGTGACTGTTACACCAGATGTGCAGATATTAATGTAAGGACACAAAAAACACAAAAGAGCAAGGAAACATGACACCTCCAAAGGAACACAATCATTCTGCATTAATGGATTCCAAAGAAAGTAAAACGTATGAAATGCCTGAAAAAGAATTCAAAACAATGAGGCCGGGTGTGGCGGCTCACACCTGTAATCCCAGCACTTTGGGAGGCCAAGGCAGGCAGATCATGAGGTCAGGAGATCAAGACCATCCTGGCCAACATGGTGAAACCCCATCTCTCCTAAAAATACAAAAATTAGCCAGGTATGGTGGCACATGCCTGTAGTCCCAGCTACTCAGGAGGCTGAGGCAGGAGAATCGTTTGAACTTGGGAGGCAGAGGTTGCAGTGAGCCAAGATTGTGCCACTGCACTCCAGCCTGGTGACAGGCTGAGACTCCATCTCAAAAAAGACAATGTGCCAGATGCAGTGGCTCATGCCTGTAATCTCAGCACTTTGGGAGACTGAGGCGGGTGAATCATGAGGTCAGGAGTTTGAGACCAGCCTGGCCAACATGGTGAAACCCCGTCTCTACTAAAAATATAAAAAATTAGCTGGGTGTAGTGGTGGGCACCTGTAATCCCAGCTACTTGGGAGGCTGAGGCAGTAGAATCACTTGAACCTGGGAGGTGGAGGTTGCAGTGAGCCAAGATCACACCACTGCACTCCAGCGCAGGCAACAGAGTGAGATTCCATCAAAAAAAAAACAAAAAAAACAGAAAAAGAATTCAGCATGCTCCTTATACCATGCCCTGCTCTGCCTACTCTGCATATCTGCTGTGCCCACCATTGCTGCAATTCAGCAGCTGGAAGGATGATGGCACCCAGTGGAAGGCAAGGGCTTTAATGAATACATGAAGGAACTAGGAGTGGGAATAACTCTGCAATAAATGGATGCAATGGCCAGGCCAAATAGTGTCATCTTATGATGGCAAAAACCTCATATGAAGCAGATCATCTTGAAAGTAACAGTCTTCTTGTAGCCTGGAAGAGAAGTCTGAAGAAACTACAGCTAATGGCAGAAAAACCCAGACTGTCTGCAACTGTACAGATAATGCATTGGTTCAATGACAGGAACAGGATTGGAAGAAAAGCAAAGTAACAAGAAAACTGAAAGATAGGAAATTCGTGGTAGATTGTGTCATGAACAATCAATGCCACCTGTACTCAGATCTATGAAAAAGTGGAACAAAAATTCCATCATCCTTTGGGACAGGTATTAGTTACAATGATGAACAATTCATTTCAATAAGCAAATCTCCATATCGTTTCTATTATTTATTACTATGTTCAATTATTTATTTATTTATTTATTTTTTGAGACTGAGTTTTGCTCTTGCTACCCAGGCTGGAGTGCAATGGCACGATCTCAGCTCACCGCAACCTCCACCTCCTGGGTTCAGGCAATTCTCCTGCTCAGCCTCCTGAGTAGCTGGGATTACAGGCACGCGCCACCATGCCCAGCTAATTTTTTGTAGTTTTAGTAGAGACGGGGTTTCACCATGTTGACCAGGATGGTCTCGATCTCTTGACCTCGTGATCCACCTGCCTCGGCCTCCCAAAGTGCTGGGATTACAGGCGTGAGCCACCGCGCCCGGCTGTTCAATTACTTTTATCACAAACATTTTACATGCAACTATTTCAAACTGTTGGTTAAATTGGGATCATCCCTTTAGTTCATTAAGAAATGTGTTTGTGCTAATAAAAAATAGTGATATTAAAGAAACTCAGGCCAGGTGCAGTGGCTCACACCTGTAATCCTAGCACTTTGGAAGGCCGAGGCAGGTGGGTCACCCGAGGTCAGGAGTTCAAGACCAGCCTGGTCAGCATGGTGAAACCCCATCTCTACTATTAAAAAAAAAAATCAGCTGGGCAGGGTGGTGGGCACCTGATTCTCCTGCCTCAGGAGAATCAGTTGAACCCAGGAGGCAGAGGCTGCAGTGAGCCAAGACCACACCATTGCCTTCCAGCCTGGGCAACAAGGATGAAACTCTGTCTCAAAAACAAACAACAACAACAACAAAAACAAACAAACAACAAAAAAAAAAAAATGAAAGAAAGAAGGCAGGGGGAGGAGAGGGAGGCCAGGTGTGGTGGCTCATGCCTGTAATCCCAGCACTTTGGGAGGCCAAGGTGGGCAGATCACGAGGTCAGGAGTCTGGGACCAGCCTGACCAACATGGTGAAAGTCCATCTGTACTAAAAAAAAAAATACAAAAATTAGCCAGGTATGGTAGTGCATGCCTGTAATCCCAGCTACTCAGGAGGCTGGAGAATTGTTTGAACCCAGGAGAATTGTTTGAAGCCTGGAGGTGGAGTTTGTAGTGAGCTGAGATCTTGCCACTGCACTCCATCCAGCCTTGGGGAGTGGGAGGGGGAGAAGGAAAGGGGAAAGGAAAAGGCAAAGGAAAGGAAGAAAAAAGAAGAGAAAAGAAAGAAAGAAGGAAGGGAGGGAGGGAGGGAAGGAGGTGAGGGGAAGGAAGGAAAAAGAAAAAGGAAAAGGAGAGAAAAGAAAAAAGTGAGAGAAGGAAGGAAGGAAGAAACGAACGAACTCTGAGATACCAGCAAACACAGATTAAAAATACAAAGAAATTGGGAAAACAATTCATAATCTGAATGAGATATTCAACAAGGAGATATCAGTAAAAAAAAAAAAAAAAAAAAAAAAAAAAAACCAGAAATCCTAGAACTGAAGAATGAATGAAATTTTTAAAATGCAACCAAAAGCTTCAACAGCAGACTAGATCAAACAGAAGAATTTCAGAACTTGAAGAACTTTGGCCAATCAGGCCAAAAAAATAAAGAAAAGAAATAAGAATAAAGAAAGCTTCTGTGACATAAGGAAAACCAAAACAAAGCAACCAAATGTTGAATAACAGGAATTCTAGAAAGAGATGAGCAAAGATGTAGAAAACCTATTTAATAAAATCATAGCAGATACAAGAAGCTCAAAGATCTTCAAATAGATTCTAGCCAAAAGATCTTCTCCAAGGTATATTATAGTCAAACTGTAAAAAGTCAAAGACAGAAAAGAATTCTAAAAACAGCAAGAGAAAAACATCAAGTTACATGTCCTGGAATTCCCCATCAGGTTTACAGTGGATTTCTCAGCAGAAATCACACAGCACAGGAGAGAATGGGATGAATATTTCAAGTGCTAAAAAAAGGAAAAACAAAACAAAACAAAAACCTGTGAGCCAAGAATACTATACACAGTAAAGCTATCCTTCAAAAATAAAGTAGAAATAATGTCTTTCTCAGACAAGCAAAAACTGAAAGAACTCATCACCACTGGACTGGCCCTTCAAGAAATGCTTAAAGGCATCCTATACCTGGAAACAAAAGGATAGTATCTACTATCATGAAAACACAAGTGTAAAACTCACTTGAAGAGCAGATACACAAATGAGAAAGAGAATGCATTGGTTCAAATGTTACCACTACAGAAAACCACCAAGTCACAATGATAAACAATAAGAAAGGAAGAAAGAGGCCGGGCACAGTGGCTTATGTCTGTAATCCCAGTACTTTGGGAGGTCGAGGTGGGCGGATCACAAGGTCAAGAGATCGAGACCATCCTGGCCAACATAGTGAAACCCTGTGTCTACTAAAATACAAAAATTAGCCGGGTGTGGTGGCACATGCCCAAAGTCCCAGCTACTCAGGAGGCTGAGGCAGGAGAATTGCTTGAACCTGGGAGGTGGAGGTTGCAGTGAGCCGAGATCATGCCACTGCACACCAGCCTGGCACCTGGCGACAGAACGAGACTGTCTCAAAAAAAAAAAAAAAAAAAAGGAAGGAAGGAAGAAACAAAACGTGTAAAGCTTGGCAGTAGGAAAAACAATTAGTGAAATGACAGGAATAAGTTCTCATTTATCAAGAGTAATCTAGAATGTAAGCAGATTAAATTCTCCACTTGATATACACTGGCTTAAGGGATTAAAAAAAATGACCAAACTATATGCTGCCTACAAGAAACTCGCTTCACCTGTAAAGACACACATAGAATGAAAGTGAAGTGATGGAAAAAGATATTCCACACAAGCAGAAACCAAAAGCTAACAGGATTAGCTATATTATGTCAGATAAAACAGACTTTATATAACACCTAAAGGTTCATGACTGTGTAAGGCAAAAAAAAAAAAAAAAAAAAAAAACAACTAAAAAGAGACAAAGAGTGTCATTAATAATAAAGCAATCAATTCAGTAAGAGAATATAACAATCCTGAATACATATGTACCTAACACTGTTTTATTTAGAGATGGAGTCTTACTTGTTGCCCTGGCTGGTCTTAAACTCCTGGCGTCAAGCAATCCTCCCACCTCAGCCTCCCAAAGTGCTAGAATTATAGGTGTGAGCCACCATGCCCAGCCAAAACATAAGATTTAAACTTTACTTTAGAGGCCCAGCATGGTGACTCACACCTATAATCTCAGCACTTTGGGAGGCCGAGGCAGGAGGATACCTCGAAGCCAGGAGTTTGAAACCAGCCAGAGCAACACAGCAAGATCTCGTCTCTACCAAAAATTTAAAAATTAGCTAGACATGGTAGTGTGCACGTATATTCCCAGCTACTCAGGAATTTGAGGCAGAAGTCCAGGAGTTTGAGGCTACAGTAAGTTGTGATCACGCCACTGCACTCCAGCCTGGACAACAGAGTTAGACCCTGTATCTAAAAATAAATAAATAAACAGCACCACAGACAAAATGAACCTGACATTTACAGAACATTCTATCCAACGGCTGCTGAATACGCATTATTTTCTTTTTTTTTTTGAGACGGAGTTTCGCTCTTGTTACCCAGGCTGGAGTGCAATGGCACGATCTCGGCTCACCACAACCTCTGCCTCCTGGGTTCAAGCAATTCTCCTGCCTCAGCCTCCCGAGTAGCTGGGACTATAGGTGTGTGCCAGCATGCCCAGCTAATTTTTGTATTTTTAGTAGAGACGGGGTTTCACTTTGTTGACCAGGATGGTCTCGATCTCTTGACCTCGTGATCCACCCGCCTCGGCCTCCCAAAGTGCTGGGATTATAGGCGTGAGCCACCGCACCCGGCCTGAATACGCATTATTTTCATCAGCACATGAAATATTCTCCAGGATAGACCTACGTTAGGCCACAAAACAAGCTGCAACAATTTTTTTAGTATCTAAATTATACCAAGTATTTTCTCAGACTACAATGAAATAAATCTAGAAATCAATAATAAGAGAAAATTTTGAAACTATAGAAATACATGGACAGACCAGGCACAGTGACTCATAATTGTAATCCTAGCATTTGGGAGGCCAAGGTAGGCAGATTGCCTGAGCTCAGAAGTTCAAGACTAGTCTGGGCAACATGGCAAAACCCCACCTCTACTGAAAAAAAGAAAAAAAAAAAAAAAAAAAATTAGTGGCACACACCTGTAGTCCCAGCTACAACAGGAGGCTGATGCACCAGAATCACTTGAACCCAAAAGGCAGAGGTTGCAGTGAGTTGAGATCATGCCACTGCACTCCAGCCTGAGTAACAGAGAGATGCTATCTAAAAAAAAAAAAAAAAGGAAAAAGAAACACAAACGATTATCAGAGAGTACTTGGAACAACTATAAGGTAACAAATTGAAAAGCTTAGAGAAGCCAGGTGCGGTGGCACATGCCTGTAGTCCCAGCTACTAGGGAGGCTGAGGTGGGAGGATCGCTTGAGCCCAGGAGTTCTGGGCTGTAGTGTGCTATGCCGATTGGGTGTCCACACTAAGTTCAGCATCAGTATGGTGACCTCCCGGGAGTGGGGGACCACCAGGTTGCCTAAGGAGAGGTGAACCGGCCCAGGTCGGAAATGGAGCAGGTCAAAACTCCCGTGCTGATCAGTAGTGGGATCGTGCCTGTGAATAGCCACTGCACTCCAGCCTGCAACATAGCGAGACCCTGTCTCTTAAAAAAAAGAAAACCCTAGAGGAAATGGATAAATTCCTGGACATGTACAATCTTCCAAGATTGAACCAGGAAGAAATAGAAAACCTATAATGGGTCTTAAAATAGATAATTTTAAAAAAAAGAAATAGAAAACCTAAACAGACCAATAATGAGTTGCAAGATTGAATCAGTAATAAAAAGTCTCCCAGCAAAGAAAAGTCCAGGACCAGATGGCTTTACTGCTGAATTCTTCAAACTTATGAAAAGGAACTAATATCAGTTCTTCTCAAACTATTCAAAAAAATTGAAGAGGAGGAAATTATTCTTAACTTATTCTATGAAATCAGTATTATCCTGATACAAAAATTAGACAAGGATATAACAAAAAAATGAAACATTTCATTATTGATACAAGTCAATATTCCAGATGAACACAGATGTAAAAATTCTCAGCAATACTAGTAAACCAAATCCAGCAACGCATCAAAGATACTACACCATGATCAAGTAGGATTCAACCCAGAGATGCAACGATGGTTCAACATATGCAAATCCGTAAGTGTGATGCTGATGTCAACAGAATGAAGGACAAAACCATATAATCCTCTCAATAGACAAAGAAAAAGCACTTGATAAAATTCAACACCTCTTTATGACAAAAATTCTTGACCAACTAGGCACAGTGTGAACATACCTCAACAGAAGAAAGGTACTATATGACAAATCCACCGTAACATCACACTGAATGGGCAAAAGCTGAAAGCCTTTCTTCTAAGCACTAAAATAAGACAAAGATGCCCACTATCACCGCTCTTATTCAAGATAGTACTGGAAGTCCTAGCCAGAGCAATCAGGCGAGAGAAAGAAATAAAAGGCATTTAAATTGGAAAAGAGAAAGTCAGACTGTCCCTTTTTGCAGATGTCATAATCATACAGAAAATATTCGACCAAAAATTTTTTTTTTTTTTTGAGACGGAGTTTCACTCTTGTTACCCAGGCTGGAGTGCAATGGCACGATCTCGGCTCACTGCAACCTCCGTCTCCTGGGTTCAAGCAATTCTCCTGCCTCAACCTCCCGAGTAGCTGGGACTACAGGCATGCGCCACCATGCCCAGCTAATTTTTGTATTTTTAGTAGAGACGGGGTTTCACCTTGTTGACCAGGATGGTCTCGATCTCTTGACCTCATGATCCACCCGCCTCGGCCTCCCAAAGTGCTGGGATTACAGGCATGAGCCACCGCGCCCGGCCCCAAAAAATTATTAGAACCAATGAATGAATTCAGGAAAGTTGTAGGATACAAAATCAACATACGAAAATCAGTTTTTATTTGATTTTGAGGTGATGGGTCACCTGAGCCCAGAAGTTCAAGCGTTTCTATATACAATAGTGAACTATTACTAGCTGAAAAAGAAATCAAGAAAGCAATCTCATTTGCAACTGCTACCAAAAACAGTACCTAGGGAGAAATGTCATCAAGCAAGTTAAACACCTCTACAATGAGAACTATAAAACGTTGATGACAGACACTGAAAAGGACACAAACAAATGGAAAGACAACCCATGTTCATGGACCAAAAGAATTAATTTTGTTAAACTGACCACACCACTCAAAGCAATCTACAGATTCAAGGTGATCTCTATCAAAATACCGATGACATTCTTCACAGAAATAGAAAAACAATCATAAAACTTGTATGGAACCAAAAAAGACCCTAAATGGCCAAAGCAATACTGAGCAAAAAGAACAAAGCTGGAGGTATCACACTATCCGACTTCAAAATACAGTACAGGCTGGGTGTGGTGGCTCACGCCTATCATCTCAGCACTTTGGGAAGCCCAGGTGGGTGGATCGCCTGAGGTCAGGAGTTTGAGACTAGCCTGGCCAACATGATGAAACTCTGTCTCTACTAAAAATACAAAAAATTAGCCAGGCATGATGATAGGTACCTGTAATCCCAGCTACTTGGGAGGCAGAAGCATAAGAATTGCTTGAACCCAGGAGGCAGAGGTTGCAGTGAGCCAAGATTGTGCCACTGCACTCCAGCCTGGGCAACAAGAGCAAAACTCCATTTCAAAAACAAACAAAAAACAGTACAAAGCTATAAACTCATACAGCATAGTACTGGCATAAAAACAGACACATATAGCAATGGAACAGAAGAGAGAGCCCTGGAATAAATCCATGTGTTTATAGCCCATTGATTTTTTTATAAAGGCATCAAGAACATACACTAGGAAAGGAACTCTCTCTTCAATAAATGGTGCTGGGAAAACTGGATACCCATGTGCAGAAGAGTGAAACTAGACACTTATCTCTCACCGTACACAAAAATCAACTCAAAATGCATTGAGGCTAGGTGCGGTGGTTTACTGCTATAATCCCAACACTTGGGGAGGCTGAGGTGATGGGTCACCTGAGCCCAGAAGTTCAAGACCAACCTGGGCAATGCAGGAAAACCCCATTTCTACAAAAAACAAACAAACAGAAAAATTTAGCTGGGCAAAATGAACAGCACCATAGATAAAATGGTGCTGTTCAACATCACTAATATACAAGGAACTGCAACAACTCAACAGCAAAAAAAGAAAAAAAAAATCCCATTCAAAAGTGGACAAAGGACTAGATATTTCTCAAAATATACAAAAGGCCAATGAGTATATGAAAAATGTTCAACATCACTAATCATCAGGAAAATGCAAATCAAAGCCATAACGAGGTATCATCTCACCCCAGTTGGAATGACTATTAGACAAAAAAATGACAGATGCTAGTGAGGATGAGGAGAAAAGGGAACTGTTCTATAATGTTGGTAGAAATGCAAAATAGTATGACCACCATAGAAAACAGTATGTTTTCAAAATCCGAAAAATAGAACTACCACATGATCCAATAATCCTACTACTCGGTATTTATCCAAAAGAAAGGAAATCAGTACATTAAAGGGATACCTGTACCCCCATGTTTACTGTAGCACTATTCACAATAGCCAAAATATGGAATCACCCTAAAGAGTCAACAGTTAAGGAAAATGTGGTATATATACACAATGGAATACTATTCAGCCATAAAAAAGAATGAAATCCTGTCATTTGCAGCAACACGGATGGAACTGGAGGTCATTGTGTTATGTGAAATAAGCCAGGCACAGAAAGACAGATACTACATGTTCTCACTCATATGTGGGAGCTAAAAAAAGTTGATCTCATGGATATAGTGAGTAGAATGACAGTTGTGTTATGTGAAATAAGCCAGGCACAGAAAGACAGATACTACATGTTCCCACTCATATGTGGGAGCTAAAAAAAGTTGATCTCATGGATATAGTGAGTAGAATGACAGTTGTGTTATGTGAAATAAGCCAGGCACAGAAAGACAGATACTACATGTTCCCACTCATATGTGGGAGCTAAAAAAAGTTGATCTCATGGATATAGTGAGTAGAATGACAGTTACCAAAGTCTGAGAAGTGTGGTGCAGGGTGATGAAGAGAGGCTGGTTAATGGATATAAACACATAGTAAGACACAGGGAATAAATTCCAGTGTTTGATAGCATAGTAGGGTGACTACAGTTAACAACATATTGTATATTTCAAGACGGCTCAAAGGGAAGAGCCGAAATGCTCCCAACACAAAAAATGAGGAACATTTGTCCAGGCATGGCGGCTCATGCCTGTAATCCCAGCACTCTGGGAAGCTAAGGCAGGAGGATCACTTGAGGTCAGGAGTTTGAGTTCAAGACCAGCCTGGCCAACATAGTGAAACCCTACCTCTACTGAAAATACAAACATTAGCCAGGCATGGTGGTGCACACTTGTAATCCCAGCTACTTGGGAAGCTGAAGCAGGAGGGTCGCTTGAACTCAAGATGTGGAAGCTGTAGTGAGCCAAGATTGTGCCACTGTACTCCAGCCTGGGTGACAGAGTGAGACTCTCAAAAAAAAAAAAAAAAAAAAAAAAAAAGGAAATGATAAATGTGTGAGGCAATGGATAGCCTAAATACGCAGACTTGATCATTAAACATTGTATATATGTATCAACATATCACACATACCTCATAAACATGTCCAATTACTGTTTATCAATAAAAAAGGAAATAGTAATGTTAGAAAGTATACAATATTTTGCTGACCAGGACAACAAAAAAGGATAGCAATAAAGCTTACTTCTTTTATGCCCTGAAACTATCTTTTCCATTTCTTTTTTTTTTTTTTTTAATATTTTTATTATTTTTAAAGAGACAGGGTCTCACTCATTGCCAAGGCTGGAGTGTGGTGCTGCAATCATAGCTCACTGCAGCCTCAAACTCCTGGGCTTAGGTGGTCCTCCCACCTCAGGCTGCCAACTAACTGGGACTACAGGCACATACCACCACATCCAGCTAATTTTTTCTTTTCTCTCTCTCTGTTGCCCAGGCTGGAGTGCAATGGTATAATCTCAGCTCACTGCAACCTCTGCCTCCTGGGCTCAAGCACTTCTCATGCCTCAGCCTCTCAAGTAGCTGGGGCTACAGGCGCCCGCCACCACATCTGGTTAATTTTTGTATTTTTAGTAGAGATGGGGTTTTGCCATGTTCCAGGCTAGTTTCAAATTCCTGGCCCCAAGTGATCTTTCTCGCCTCAGCCTCCCAGAGTGCTGGGATTACAGGTATAAGCCCCTGCGTCCAGTCCATGCTTGGCTAATTTTTAAAAAATAATTTCTAGTTGCAATATGTTGCCCAGGCTGGTCTCGAACTCCTGGTTTCAAGTGATACTCCCACCTCAGCTTCCCAAAGTGTTGGGATTATAGGCTGGGATTAAACCTCCCCCCAGCCCTTTTTCTTCCTTTCTATATGAGTCCTGCCAGTCCCTAGGATAGGCTTAAGACCACCTCTTTTAGAAGCCAGCAAGGCCCTGGGGAACAGACTGGCTCCATGCAGAGCTGTACCCTGAGCGTCCACAGCTCTCCCGCTGGTGAGCCCGAAGGACCAGGCCCCGGCTGAGGCACCAGGGCCCCTGCGGATGGTCAGTGAGTCCCAACACAGCCTCACTACCACTACATCCCCCACTCTGCCTGGCAAGCACTCCACGTGCTCAGGCATTGTGCCACATGACCCGCCGCAAGTCTGGAAAGTCACTCTTCTTAACCCAACTGTCCAGATGTGCAAACCGAGAATCAGAGAGGCAGAGCACTTGCCAAGGCCACACAACTTACAGATCGGAACCCAAGTCTGATGTTGACTCTGAGGCCACTGGTTCTTAGCCTCCCTGTCACATGGCTCATAGAAATTCTGCCTTCCCTCACCTCAAGATCCCTATAGTTCAGGATATAAAATTTTTTTAAAAAATTAGCTGGGCATGGTGGTGCACACCTTTAGTCCCACTACTCAGAAGGCTGAGGCATGAGAATCACTGGAGAGTCCCCATGATGAATGAGTCAAGGCCAAACATGCCTCCCTGCAGTATCAGAAGGCCACCTCGCTAGTGCCATCCCCAGCTCAGCCACAACCCACACCCTTCCTCAATGTGGCATCCACACACCAAGCAAACACTGGCCTCAGTGCCCTTTCTCCGGCAGGTCCTCATGCCTGTAAGACTCCTTTCACAGCAGGATAGGGATGACGGGAAGAAGACAGAGGCAGAAGCGGCATGTGGAAGACAATCCTTCCTGGACTGCCTCCCTCTCTCAGCACTCAGTCACTCAGTCATTCAACAAACATTCACTGAGTACCTAGCTGTGTAAGGTAAGTTCTGTGGTAGTGTAAAGAGGAATGTGGAAGTTGGGGACCTGCTCTTCAAGAAGCTTATAGTGAGTAGGTCTAACAAGCCATAAACAGCAGCACAAGGAAACAAATCTTTTTTTTTTTTTTTGAGAAGTAGTTTTTTTTGAGAAGTAGTCTCTTCCTGTTGCCAAGCTGGAGTCCAGTGGCACGATCTTGGCTCACTGCAACCTCCAACTCCCTGGTTCCAAGTGATTCTCCTACCTCAGCCTCCTGAGTAGCCGGGATTACAGGCATGCACCACCATGTCCAGCTAATTTTTTTTTTTTTTTGGTATTTTTAGTAGAGATGAGGTTTCACCATATTTACCAGGATGGCCTCGATCTCCTGACCTTGTGATCTGCCCACCTCAGCCTCCCAAACTGCTGGGATTACAGGCGTGAGCCACCACGCCCAGCACAAGGAAACAAATCTAAGTGCCCCACAGAAATGACAGCATGCTGTGGGGGCTGGAGGGGCAGGGAGCATGCTACTGCTGGGTAGAGGAAAGCAAGCCTGGCTGTCGGGCTGTACTCGAGGCAGGCCTTATGGATGGCAAAGGCTTCAGCGGGGGGAGATGTGGGGGAAGCAGGGTCCAGAGGGAGGACATGGTGCAGGCAGAAGCCCGGAGACAGGACGTGCTTGCTGGGTGTGTAGCGAGGGGGAGAGAGGTGGGGCCGGGGTCCTCCCTGCCCTCCTGTCCTTACCCTGGGAAAGATGACAGGGCTGCGTGTTACAAGGCTCCACGTCCACAGGCTTGGAGTGCTGCAGGCTCCCACAGTGGCTGGGCGGCCCAATGGCACAGATGACCTGTCGCCTCCGAGTGCCCGAGCTGCAGCTCTTGGAGCACTGAGGCCCATGGGTGGGAGAGAGAGACCCTGAGGGTGAGGGTGAGGGTAATGGTGGGGGTGGGGGTGAGGACCCACATGGAGAGAAGCAGGGGAAGGTGCCCGGTGGCGCAGGTCAGATCCAAGGGTGGCACTCAGGTGCAGCCACCTGCCGGGTCAGGTAGCAGGTGGGGGTGGAGAACACTCACTAGACCCCAGGCGCCAACATGCCAGGCCTGGTCACTGAGGAGGGGGCAGTCCTCATGCACACAGGGCTCAGTGAGAGGTGGCCGGTCTTCCAAGGAGCATGCTGCAGTATGGAGCAAAGAACCCCCGTCACCCCGGCAAGTGACACTCCGCCTCCGGACGCCGACACCGCAGCTGACAGAACACTGCAAGGACAGGGCTGTCAGCAGGAGCTCCCCCTGCGCTGAGGAGCCACGCCAGGTTGGACAGCTAGCAGCCTGACAGCCTGGTGTGGAGGTGGACAGCACTCAACTGCCCATGTTTTTCCCAGGCCCAGAGAGGCTGAGTCACTCCCCTGAGGTCACACAGCCTGAAACATGGCTACTGACAACAGACTAAGGTTGTCACCCATTCGTGTTTTCCACCCATTCGCAAGTGGAACATATGTAGGTGCTGGAAGCAATGACTGGCAGCCTAGACACTGCCAGCCCCTCCCTTGCCCCAAACAACATACCCAGTTTCTTCCTGCCCATGCCTTTCCTGCCCTGCCCTGGGATCCCGGAGAAAGAGGAGGAGCCCTGGGCCAGCCATCCAGGTACTTGCTGGTTCCAGCCTTGGCTGAAGCTTCCGAGGTGAACTGGCAGGCCACTTTACCTCCCAGGACCTCAGTTCCCACCACAGAGGACAGCCCAGCCTGCCCTGCTGCTGCCCAGGCCCAGCACCAGCCCCACCCAGGCCAGGGGCTCACCTCTCCCCAGGGCTCTGGGCTCCAGGCAGCGCAGCGCTGAAGGTTGCAGGCCTGCACGGCAGGGGGCTTCCCAGGCAGCCCGGCACACTCAGCCTCCTCCATGGCCTCCTGGATGCCAGCCCCGTCAGACGAGATGCAGTACACCAAGCGGGACTGAGAGCCTCCTCCGCAGGAGGCCGAGCAGGACCCCCAGGGCCCTGCCTTCCAGCTGGCAGGAGGGAGATTCGGGTAAGGCCACCCCAGGAGCACGGGCCAAAGCCCAGCCCCAAGGGGCACAAGCTCTCACTCACACAGGCGGCCTGAGCCCCCACCCCAGCCCATCCTCTGAACCTCCGACCTGAACAAAGACTAGGACCCAGGTGCTCCTTAGCATCCCAGCACCAGGCCTGGCTCTCTGAGCGCTCCCCACTACGCTCCCCACTACTCGGAGCCCCAAGCCTCCCTCTGGCTTTTCCTGTCCCCACCCCACCCCTCTTTCTCCTTCCCACCAGGTCCCTGTCTCCCAGTCAGACTCCATTCCTCTTGGCCTGATCTTAGTCAGGGGCAGCTCCGAGGAGGCTGTGCTCACCCATGCGTGGAGTGGCCCTGCCAGGCCGCACGTGCAAGGACCCAGAAGAAGAGCAGTCCCGAGGCCCCATGCAAAGCCTAGCCTGCCACCATCCCAGGAGGCCCGCTGCCACCAAGGCCAGGCGGTGATGGGGTGGAGCTAGCCCTGAGGGGAGCCTGTGACCTGCAGGTTACCTGTTCCCACACACTCGCCGGGCCCCAGCAAGGTGCCACGCTCCAGGCCGGTGCAGGTAAGAGGTCCTTTGTGCATGAACAAAGGCATGGCCAATGCCAACAGACCCTTGGGCCCGACCCCTGGCCCACCCATCAGCATCTGCAGAGCCAAGTCCTCCGCTGGCTCAGACAGACAGGGACCTCTGGAACCTTCCCAAACCCTCCTGCCACCAGTGTGGGCGTTGAGTACCTCGTGGTCATGAGAGGGCAGAGATACCAGCCCTGGGCTCAGGCCCATTCTCTGCCTCCCTCAGGAATAGCTGCCACCTCCCCCACCCCCCGCCCACAGCGTGGGGAGCCCTGGACCCCCCGACTCTTTGTCCTACACCTAAAGCAGCTTGGAGGCCCTGTTCCCTTCCCACCCAAGTTCTGGGGCCCCATCATGGGTAGAGGGGCTGGCAAGGCCTCACCGCTTGGTCTCCGGGCAAGGGTGAAGGTTGCAGGAGCGGCGGTCGGCTGGCCGTGGCTGGCGCTGGCACATGTGGTCTGGGTAGGCCTCGTGGTCAATGGTGCAGAACACCAGGCGGGACTGGTGACCTGTGCAGAGGCCCAGCCGCAGCGGGCAGCCACCGGTCAACATTCACCAAGCACCTTCCCGAGGTCATCCTGCACTCACCCCGCAGCTCATCCCCATTCAGTCTCAGATGATCCCCCGAGGCAGGTGCCACATCATCCCCAATTGACAGATGAGGAAACTGAGCCTCACAGAGTTTTCTCTGTGAGTGACAGAGCCCTGCTCTGGCCCCTTATCACTGACCCCAGGCCCCGCTTCTGCTCCTGATGGAATGTGTCTCCTATGAGAGGCCACTGCCTCTGGGAAGCCCCCTCTGGTTCTATTCGTTTAGGCTGGCGTCCTTCATGGAGTCCCCAGATCGCTGGGTTTTCCTCAAAGTGACCCCCATAACACAAAGATTTCTCGCCTACTTGTCCATCTCCCAGAAGGGACTACCTTTGAGGAGAGGGCTGTGACTTGCCCACCATGGCCGTGGCCCCAGCACACAGGGCCACGCCCTCCCCTGCCATCCACGCCCGCACCTCCGCCACACTCCACGCTGCAGTCACTCCAGGAGCTGTGGCTCCAGCTGAAGCCAGGGCCGGGGTGGTGCAGAGGCAGGTGGTACTCGTAGTGCACGCCGGGGTTGGGCTCCTGGCTGATGAGCTGCCACGGGAGGGTCCTGGTTGGGGTCTGCTGCTGGGGGGCACTCCCACACCCTCCACAGCCCCACAGCCCCTGCCAGCCACAGGCCCAGAGCCACTCAACCCCCATTGCAGAGCTTGGCGGCCTCTTGGGGACCGTGCTGCCCACTCGCCCTCTCTCCCCACAGCCCTGTTTACCTCAATGACCAGGGGCTCCGAGGTGGGGCCCCGGGCATGGAGCCGCTCCGGGGCAAGGTCCCCCTCAGTACCTCGCTCATAATGCAGGATGGTGCTGGCTGCCGGCAGGGCCCGGGCCGCCTCGATGGTCCAGTGCCCATTGAGGTAGTATTCCCCATGAACATTCTTCACGGCTGCGCAGAGGAGACGGCCTCCGTCAGCCAGAGTGGGGGTGGTGGGCAGCACCGCACCTCCCCCTGTAGCCCCAAACCTGCCCAGGACCCAACCCAGGCTCTCACCCAGAAAGTTCCTGCTGGCAGCAGCCTCCTCGATGAGGATGCTGGTGGCACCCACGGGAACTATGAGGATCTGGTTGTAGCCTGGTGGGACCAGAGACGCCGGCTGGGGGTGCTGAGCTACCCCGCCCTGGCACCCTCAAATGGCAGGAAAGAGCAGCCCCCAAGGACTCCAGTGCCATGCAGCACAGAATGGGAGCAAGAGGATACGCAGGAGCCAGGCAGGGCCGAGCTGCTGGGAATGGCAACCCTGGCAGAAGAAGCTGCTGTGCAAAAGCCAGGGTGGCAGAAAGCTCAGGGCACCCGGAGCAGACAGAGAGGGAAGGGATGGGGAGGGCATCCAGGCAGTGGCAGCGGAGGTGAGACTGCATGAGTGGGCAAGGGTCCGAAGCCCACAGGGGCCTTTCAGATGTGACCTGATATGGTCAGAGCCTTCCGGTGCCACGAGGGCCACTTGGCCTGGAGTCTAGGCTGGAGCGGGGAGAGGCAAAGAAGGGGCAGGCAACAGCCCTTTGTTGGAACCACCCCCACCTCGGCTGAGATCATTAGCGTCAAAGGTGCCTGTGACGGGGTAGCAGGTGGTGCCGTCACCCCCACACTGCAGACACTTGTCCTCCTGCTTGGATGAGTCCAGCTGGTGATCACAGCCGACAACCTGTGGGCAGAGATGTAGGAGGCATGGGAGACGGCATCGTGGCCACGTCAGGCCTTGGGCCCCATCGCATCCTAACCACAGCACCCGCACAGCCCAGGCAGAACAGGGTGGTCAGGAGTGGTTCAGTCACGAGGGGACTGGCCTGGGGCTGACAATCACTTATCTTTCTGCTCAGCTCCCATCTCCCCTCGTCTGGTAATGATGCCCTGTTTTCCTTTAGGGAAACCTCTCTTCTGCGGAATCTGAATGGAGCTCCCCCAAATGTGGGTTTGGGCAGATCGGAGTGGTTCAGGGTAAGTCCCAAGCCAAGACAAATCAGAGGCAACCCCTGGTGGCTGGAGCTCCTGAGAACGATGCCCCCTTTCCCTGGGAGTGGCCAGGCTGCCAGAGTAGAAGCCCAAAGCAGCTGGAGGCCACCTCCACGCCTCCTGGAAAGAACCGGCCTGATCTGACACTGGACCCACAGAGAGGAAAGCCGAGCAGCACTTCATTCATGCACCCACGGCTGCCCCTCGCTGTTTATTTTTCTGAAGTCAGTTTTAGCTGGGTTTCTGTAACACGCCACCCAGAGGGTTTCTCTCATTGTGGGGCTAGCATTCTCCAAGGATGAAGGTGAGGGGCCACAGGGCATCTGTGATGGCTGCAAGGGACACCAGGAGCTGGGCTTGGTGTCCTGATAACTTGAGAAGACACCAAGTTCATGGCAGCTACCTGGGCCTGTGGGTGATGGACAGGGAAACACCCGTACTGAGCCCCAGCCAGCCCCGAGGCAGGGGAGGCGCTGGGGCAGCACTCACCCGGCAGCTGCCGTCCACACACACGTCCCTCTTGCCAGGCTCGCAGGGCGTCCCGTCGACCACAGCCTCCCTGTGCTGGTAGTAGAAGTTCTTCCCCTTGGGAATGCAGTTCAGTTCACACTTGTTTGGGGCTGGGGTAGGCAGGAAGCAAGACTGAGATCCTGAGGTTGGATGATGGCCAACCCAGGACCCAAGGCCTCCCCTCGCAACAGGGAAGCGTGGGTCAGAAAGGCCTGCAGCAGCCCCCGCAGTGGGGCGGGGGGCACAGATCCCCACCTCATCCCAAGGAGAAGGGACAGTCTCTATGAATCTGTCGCACCTCTAAGGATCAAGTTGAAGAAAAAAATCCCAGAATCAGGACAAAGTGAAGCACTTGAAGTCTACATCAGCATTATTTACCATGGCTGAAGTGGTGACAACAGGCTTTTTTTTTTTTTTTTTTTTTTTTGAGATGGAGTTTTGCTCTTGTCACCCAGGCTGGAGTGCAGTGGTGCAATCTCGGCTCATTGCAATCTCTGCCTCCTGGTTCAAGTGATTCTCCTGCCTCAGCCTCCTGAGTAGCTGGGATTACAGGTGCACACCACCACGCCTGACTACTTTTTGTACTTTTAGTAGAGACGGGGTTTCACCATGGTGGCCAGGCTGGTGTCGAACTCCTGACCTCAGGTGATCCGCCCGCCTTGGCCTCCCAAAGTGCTGGGATTACAGGCATGAGCCACCTCGCCCGGCCACAACAGGCTACTCTTTAAATAAATTATCTATCAATGGAATATTACACAGGCTGACTTTGCAGTTACAAATGATGATTGTGAAGACTATATGGTGTGGGAAGATGCTTAAAACACAGAATGCAAAATGGTAATTAATATGCAATAATTACAAATATGTAAGCCTATATGGAGAAAATAACGTGAGAAGAGTGAAAATGAAATGCTAACAGTGATCTTGTGAAAGGGGCAGGATAAGGGTAATTTTTTCTGGTTTTAATGTTTTTCAGATGAGATCTTACTCTGTCTCCCAGGCTGGAATGCAGAGGTACAATCAAAGCTCACTGCAGCCTCCACCTCCCAGACTCAAGTGGTCCTCCAGTCTCAGTCTCTCAAATATTTGGGACTATAGGCACATGCCACCATGCCCAGCTAATTCTACTTTTGTAGAGACAGGGTCTCCCTACAGTGCCCAGGCTGGTTTCAAACAACTGGGCTCAAATGTTCCCCCTGCCTCAGTCCCCCAAAGCACCAGAATTACAGGCAGGAGATACTGTACCTGGCCTGGTTTTAATTTTTTTTTTCTTTTGGAGACAAAGTTTCACTGTGTCATTCAGGGGGGAGTGCAGTGGTGTGACGTTGGCTCACTTCTGCCTCAACTTCCTGGGCTCAAGTGATCCTCTCACCTCAGCCTCCTGAATAGCTGGGACTACATGTGTGTGCCCACATGCCTGGCTAATCTTTGTATTTTTTGTAGAGATAGGGTTTCACCATGTTGCCCAGGCTTGTCTCAAACTCCTGGGTTCGAGCGATCCTCCCACTTCGGCCTCCCAATGTGCTGGGATTATGGACATGAGCCACTGCATTCAACCTTAATTTTTATATTTATCTAAATATATACACATTTTAAAACAGCCCAAAAGTGCAAACAGGATCATAGTCATCGCCACACCACTGATGGCATCCCTCTACTATCTTTCTAGACTTTCCTGTCTTCCAATGTTTCTATCATGTGAATATACTCTAATTATTTTTGACATGTGTCCACTTTAGGATCCAGGGGGAATACTCAAAACTAAAGAGTCCCACTGGGGCCACACCCACAGCCACGATCCCCACAACACACACAGAGGATATGAGTGCTCATTGTTCTGGAATCCAGAGTGACATGGGGTCTCCAGAGGTCATTTGCAGCAAGCAGGAGAAACAGAAACTTAGAAGAGTTGTCTTGAGGAATCTTCTGACTCATCTAAAATGCTTAATGACATACATCGTGGTGCTTATGGGGGTGTTTTTTTCCTGAACTCTATTTCTCTAAACATTACTTATACCCTCCTCTGAGGTACTCAGACCATCTCCTTTGGCCCCCGATCCTTGGTAAACGAGGCCTTGGTGTACCAAGCCCCTTCCAACCCCTCCTGCAGGATGACCGGGTGATACCATTTCTACTGCTCCTGGGGCTCCCCACCTCCGTCTCTCTGTGACAGGAGGAACGCTTCCCATAGCAGACTGAGCAAAAACAGGCTCAAAATGGTATAGACACAGCATAGCTTTGTTTGAAAATATACATACTTAAGGGGAGAAAGGATCGAAAGACCTCAAAATGGCTGCCATCGGGTTGCCATGGGTATGTGGGGGCGGGGGAGCAGGGTACTGGTGATTCTTTATGGGTTGATTGATGGTGTATTTGACACATGCTGGCTCTGGCAGCACTTATACTAAAACTAGAATGATACAGAGATTAGCACAGTCCCTGACCCTTGAGCAGGCAAATTTATGAAGCATTCCATATTTAAAAAAAAAATTATGCCGGGCGCAGTGGCTCACACCTGTAATCCCAGCACTTTGAGAGGCCAAGGCGGATGGATCACGAGGTCAAGAGATCGAGACCATCCTGGTCAATATGGTGAAACCCCGTCTCTACTAAAAATACAAAAAAAAAAATTAGCTGGGTATGGTGGCACGTGCCTGTAATCCCAGCTACTCAGGAGGCTGAGGCAGGAGAATTGCCTGAACCCAGGAGGTGGAGGTTGCGGTGAGCCGAGATCGCGCCATTGCACTCCAGCCTGGGTAACAAGAGCGAAACTCCATCTCAAGAATAAATAAATAAATTATCTGGGAGGCTGAGGTGGAAGGATTGAGCCTGGGAGGTCGAAGCTGCTCAGCCGACATGGCACTGCTGCACTCAAGCCTCCATCTCTCCCTCAAGGTGGGTCCTGTGGTCTAGAAGATTCGCTGTACACCGTAAGACACAGCGCCTGCAATCCCAGCACCCTGGGAGGTCGCGGCGGGGCGGGGGGGGGGATCCCTTGAGCCCAGGAGTTCAAGACCAGCCTGGGCAACATAGCCAGACTGTCTCTAAAAATGTGTATGTTTGACAACGCCTCTATAATACGGCAATAGGCACTGCGGCATCAACGTCTACAAGAGACCCCGGGAGAGCGAGTCCCACCGTGCTCACCGCCGTAATAGGGCAGCCACCGGTACCGCCGCCCCTGGAACTCCACGCCATCGAACTCCGAGCACTGCTCGGCCCGGAAATCACGGGCGCCGTCGGGGCAGCTCTGCCGGGCGGAGGGGAAGTCGGGGTCCAGGAGGCGGAGTCCGAGGTCCGCCCACCTCGCAGGGAGCCCGGGAGTCTCCCTCACCCGCCCCGTCTGAGCCTCCGGAGGTGAAGTTCCCCCCCCACACCCCGCCCTGTCTCCCATGCACGCACCTCCAGGTGCTTGAGGCTGGAGAGGGCAAGGCCAGTCCCCGGGGGGGTGGGGGTGCAGGGTCCCCACACAGCCCTGCTGTGGACTGGCAGGAGGACCCCAAGCTGGGATAACCGAGCAGTCCCCGGCCAGGGGCACGCATCTAGGTGGGGACGTCGGCCGGGAGGGACTTGGGGAACTGGTGCCCTCACCCGCGCCCCATGGGCTTTACCTCTGTGCGACAAGAGCGGTGGCTCCGGGCGGGGCCCACGCAGCTGGAGCCTCCATCTCTCCTACGGGACCAGAGCACCGAGAAGACGCGGACCAGTCTGAGAGCCGAAGTCCCCAACCCCTGTCCTGGGGCTCCCTGCAGGCCCTAACTTCTGCAGGACTCTCCAGTGGGAGCAGCCAGGCGAGAGGGTGCCCCCCGCCCCCGCCCCATAAATCCCCAGGGTGGCCGTGTTGGTACTCGGGAGAAGCAGGACTCAGAGCTCCACCACCACGTAGATTTAAGGCAGGACCACTCCACCGCCTCTTAAGGCAGATTCCCAGAGAAGACCCGAGGTGCCTGAGATGTAATACCCACCACCTGGTACCGCCAGCCTGCCATCTAAGCAGGACATCAGTATAAGGCTCTTAGGATAATTCTTGGTCTCTCTTCCTCCTCACATAGGGTTCTCAGGAGCAACCCCTTAACAAACCGGGACAGAAGAGCCTCACTACCCCTTCTTCTGTGCCCTACCTCCTCCACTGACCCTGCTAGAGTGCAGCGTACACAGCAAGCACTTAGTAAACTGCTTGAAGTGGAGAACATCTATACTCGGCAAAGAAACCACAGGAGTTGGGAATTGCCAGTTGAAGATTATTCACTAATTCCACCAAAATTGACTGCACCTGCCATAGTGCAGGCAGGTGCAACATCAGGAACCGGCGAGGGATGGGGGGGCAGACCACAGGCAGCACGTGTGCTCCAGCTCCGAGTGGAAGGCCCTGGAAAATTGTTTGATGTCCTGTGCTGCACTGATGTTGCTTCCAGAATGAATATGCTGCTTGGTGGGTTCTGCTGGTGTGGCCAGGGCTGGCCTAGGCCACGATCACCCAGCCCACCACCCAGAAGCCAGCATCTCCTGCTCCTGCCCTCTTTTAACAAGCCAGACCATTTTCGTCTCTCCTACCTCTGGGAGTAGCAGGGGCGCTCCTGGAAGCTGATGCCCCCTCCACAGGTCCGGCTGCAGGGGCTCCACTGGCCCCAAGGTCCCCAGGTGTCACTCTGCCGCCTCACTTTGGGAGCCTGCAGAAGACAGGACCACGTATCAGCAGTGCCGACTCAGAGCCTGAGCCCGGGGACCCCACAAGGGCGCTCTGCCTAAAAACACTCCCCACCCATCAAGGAGCCTGGGATTCTCCCTTCTGGGGCCAGCCTTTAGGACTCAGCAACACTGCCTGGCACCCCAAAACATACTCTTTTTCAGAATTAGCCTGCTTTCCTCATAAGGAGCTGAGAGGCAGCTGGGAAGAGTTTGGAGTTTTAGGGGCCACTGGAGTGGGGACCCCACAGCCACGGGCAGTTTGAGGGCCCAGGTATTTGTGGGTTAACAGCGAGGTAGGGGAGGAGGCCCTAAAAAGGGAAACAACATGGGGGGATCCTGCTAATCTGTGGCAGAGACTCCCAGGAGTATCCCAATATTCATCCCCTCCTCCCATTGTCAAAGAACCCTTGAAAACTTGACTCAGCTGTGTGCCTGGCTGCCCGAAATTTTAAAAAATACATTTTAGACTTCCTGCAGCTAACTGGCTACATCACTTAGTTCTCATCAGTGAGATATAACTATCAGCGTTGGGCAGCTACCGCTAGTAACCTCCTTAAGAGAGGCTGCATGAGCATTTGTCCTTTTCTTCTTCCTTCTGTACTCTTTTAGGCTGTCTGGAAAGCAGATGTGATGGCCGGTGTTGGAGCAGCCTTTTAGACTGTGAAGTAACTTGGAAATAGAGGCTTCAAACAGTGAAGCAAAGCTAGAAAGACTCTAGAGCCTGGAGGATGTTGTGCAACAGAATAGGCCCAGGCTTCAACTCCTGGGTGTTTACATGAGAGAGGATCATGTCTGTCTTGTTGAAGAACTGTTACTTGGGATGCCACACAGGATTATGATCCTAACAGATACACTTTCCTACCAGAGAGATTGGACCCCTTGCAGCTGGCATCAGAAATCCACATGCTACACACATATTATCTCATTTCATCCTCACAACCCAACAGATCCCATTGCATGGATGAGAAAAGTGAGGCAGAGAGAGGAAGCCACAGAGGAAGAAGTGGGCACAGTGGCCAGCCAGCCTCACTGCAGGCCTCCGCTCCCCTGCCAGGGCTGTGCCCCCACCTCCCTGGGGGAATCAAATGAGACACTAGATGATTCCCTACAGGTTTGGACACGGATTAGATGTAACTTCACAATTTTGCCAGGAGGCATACGGTGTACATGCAAACATTTGCTGGAAGGGGACTTTTTTTAGAGTATCACCACGTAAGAATCTCAAGGAAAAATACCATTCCCACTTTTCAGAGAAAGAGCTCAGTGGTCACATAGAAAAGCGGGCTCTTCCCTCTGTGGTGAGCCCAGAGCAGCTTCCCTGGATCGCAGGTGAGGAAGGAGGTTTACTAACCTCTAACATCCCTGTGCCAGACATTGAGTTATCCTCGTCTTATTACAGACCTAGAACCCTGAATCAGAACAAACCACGCTAAGCTTGCCGAACCACACATACAACCAAGAAGGAAGCGCTGGCCGGACGAAAGCTCTTAGCTTTCGCTTTGTAAAATCATCTCCTCCTTCAGTTCTAACTGGGACAAAAATCTCTAAGCTTTCAAAACCATGAGCCAAAACTTCAAAGTGTTCTCGCAATGAAAGTTAAACTGAAATTTACTTGGATCAAGTTTCAGTTTCACAAGGGAAGATAGTGTTGAGAGTGGAGGGTGACTTTCCAGAGAAAAGGACTCCCTGCAGTCCCAGGTGGGATTCTGGCAGCCCCCGCCCCACACGCAGCCTCATCTCACATTTTAAGTATTCAGGAGAGGTCTTCAGGAATGGCTCTTTCTTAGCTGCTGGCCTGGGCCTGGCTGTCAATTACCCTCTGACCAAGGCCTGTTTGGATGTCTCTTGGCTTCTTGGCACAGCAACCAGCAAAATCCACCCTTCCCCAGAGCTGGGGTTGGCGTACTGATGTGGCTAAGACAACAAGGGGTACCCCTGCCATGGAGCCACCACCTGGCCATGAGGATAAGGAGGGGGCAGGACTGACCTGAATAAGGGCCCCCTAAGGGGCGTGCTGTTTCCAGAATGCCTTCTTGCCTTCTGTGCCCAGCACCTGTGAGGCCCCTGTGAGGCTGGTGTTCACTAGCCAGGAGCCCTACCCCATCCCACCCTAGAGCTGTGCCCTGTTCACGCGCTCCACACTGTCTCTTTGAGGAAGGAAAGCACCTTCAGCCACAGGCAGCACAAGCACACTGTTGCTCTGTAATTACTCAAACCATGAACTGCCCAACGTGGTGTGAAGCTGGAATGAGCTGATCCAGCCTCACCTGGGGCCTGTCCTCACCTGTCTCATATTGCTCTAGGCACCCCGCCCATGCCGCCTCCAAGTCTCACCTGGAGCCACTCAGGAGTCCGCTTTCCTGCTGCACACTATTTCCCGGGGAATCAACTGCCCTGTGTGTGTGTGTGTGTGTGTGTGTGTGTGTGTAAGAGACAGAATGCATGCACACCCGCGTGCAGGTGGAAGAGAGGTTGAGGCCCAGGAACACGCAGGCTGCCACCTTTATTCATCTGCTCATTCTGTTCAGGCTGACCCCTGGCAGCACTAAGTGATCCAGAGAAGGTTCTCGACAGGGTGGCTCCTGCCCTAGTGACGAAGGGAGGCAGGGGAGCTGTGAGCGGGGCCACGCCCCTGCAGACTCATAGAGGGCAGGGTGAGAAGAGTTCTCAGCTCAGGCCATGCCCGGCCCCATCTGAGGCTCAGGGGCTACGCAGGGTGTTGTTTTTGTTTTTGTTTTTTTGAGTCAGAGTCTCGCTGTGTCATCCAGGCTGGAGTGCAATGGCACAATCTTGCTCCCTGCACCCTCCGCTTCCCAGGTTCAACTGATTCTCCTGCCTCAGTCTCCCAAGTAGCTGGGACTACAGGTGCGCTCCACCATGCCTGGCTAATTTTTTGTATTTTTAGTAGAGACGAGGTTTCACCATGTTGGCCGGGATGGTCTTAATCTCCTGACCTTGTGATCCACCCGCCTCAGCTCCCAAAGTGTTGGGATTACAGGCGTGAGCCACCGCGCTCAGCCTTACTCAGGGTGTTTCTAAGGGAGAAAGGATTTAATAGGACCCAGGGCGCTTTGGAAACCTTGATTTGTTTCATCTGCATGACAGCCTCTGGGGTGGGCATTATTACCGCCAAATTAGAGCAATCTAAGGCTTGATGATTTGCCTGCTGAGGTGGCTCTGGATTTACTCCTAGGGCCTGGACACTGTCTGGCTGCCCCCTCCACCTGGGCTTTGGCCTTTATGCAGCTGGGCCACAAGCACATGCTGAAGGACCTAAGAGTGGCATTTAGGGAGCAAGGTTCATGGGGTGGCAGAGGGGACTGTGGGAAGCTGGCAGGTAGTGGAGAGGACATGAAAAAGGCTAGCGCTGGCCCACCCACCACTCTAGCTGTGGCCCATGTTGGGTTCACAGGGCTCTTGGAGAAGTGCCTGATGCCCACCGCTGCCATCTATCCTGCCTGCCCTACACACCCCTGCAGAGATGCCCTTCTCAGCCTCCACCCACAGATGCCAGATGTGGCATTTCCCATTGCCCTCCCCAAGGCAGAAAATAGTTTGGGTCCTTTCACAAGGATCCTTCTTCTCTTACCTCCCATCCGCCTCACAGAGGGGTGGGCAGGGCTGCGGGTCACCCTGGGAGATTTCTTCTGGGGTAGGACAGGGCCCAGGTGCCTCTGTAGCTTCTATTCTCCCAGGCACTGAGCCAGGGCAGCACCCAGCTCTGCAGACCCTCTCCTCCCCAAAGGTGGGGCCTATGGTCTAGAAGCTTCCCTGTCCATCCTCAAGACCCAGGGACCTTCTCCAGAGAGCCCTGGCCTTTGGGCCCCCATTAATGACACAGCAACTCTGACCCCATCCAGCTTCCTGTGTCCACTGTCTCAGCTTGCAGTCTAATATGGTAGCCACTAGCCACGTGTGACTGTTTAAATTAATTATGGCCAGGTGAGGTGGCACACGCCTGGAGTCCCAGCTACTTAGGAGACTGAGCAGGAGAATCGCTTAATCCCAGGAGGTGGAGGTTACAGTGAGCCCAAACCATGCCAGTACCCTCCAGCCTGGGCAACAGAGTGAGATGCTGTTTCATAAATAAATACATATTTAAACAATTTAAAAATAAATTTAAATTAATTAAAGTCAACTGAAATTAAAACTCATTTCATCTACATTTCAAGTGCTCACTGGACGTAGGGGCTACTTACTGGACAGCAGAGACACAGAACAGTTCCACCATCTCAGAAGGTTCCATGGGACAGCCCTGCCCTAGGTGCTACCCCAAGGGAAAAGGAAAAAAGCTGGCACCGCAAACCTCTAGGTCCAAACACCTCAGCTTGGGGAAGCCGTGCTCGGCTCCAGGCAGAAGACGGGTGTCTGGTGGGATGGGCCAGCCAGCCCTGCACCTTGGCTGGCCCCAGCATTGCCCCCAACCTGTCCTTCCACCTTGGAAGACCACCCAGGGGAGGGGGTTCTGGAGAGCTCCCACCACCTTCTCAAGGAGGGAAGCCCTGGGAAGGTGCCACCCCAACAAACTGCGCCAGAGGCCGAGCGGGCAGTTGTGGTCACCCTAGCCAGACGGCTTCAAGGACCCAGCCCTTTCTCAAGAAGCTCGGCGGCGCGGGCTCGCCTCCTCCCAGCCCATCTTCCCAGACATCACCCCTTTCCTGGGAACGCAGCCTGCGGGCCTGCGCGTCCCTGCCCGCGCCTCCTCCGCAGAGTCCTCCCGGGGGCGGGGCAGGGCCACACTCACCGAGGACCCGGGCGCTGGAGCGAGCAGCAGCGGCACGAGCAGGAGCAGACGCATCTCAGCCTGCAGAAGAGGCATGGGGTTAGAGCGTCCCAGGGCCCCCGCAGCTGTCGTGGGCGCGGCCGGAGCGTGTGGGCGCGTCCCTCCCAGTGGTCCACAGGTGACCAGGAGACCCGCACCGGGACCGCCGGGCGCTCAGCAGAGAACACAGAGTGCGCACGCCCCGCCGGGCAGCTCAACACGTGAGCGAGAAACGGCCCATCCGCAACTGGCAGAAGTTCAGGAACAACTTGTTTCAGGGTTCCAGTGGGAGAAAAAAACGAGAGCGCAATTAAAAATACTTTTTTTGTGGTTGAAAAACAGGGAGTTCAGAATCCGAGTAATTAGACTCGCTATTTTAATTCAGCAAGATTCCTTTTTCAAAAGCTATTACATCAGTTGTTTAAAAACCTCTAATAAGACGTTTTAAAAATCAAGTCTCTGAAGACACTTTTAAAACTCAAATGCTCTAAAAATGTTAATTATATCCCATTTTAAACCCAAGCCAGCATTTCTCTGCACGGGGAGGCTCCATAGGCAGCCTCCATAACCAGTGTATGTATGTAGTGCAGTGTGTGTGTGGTGCAGTGTGTGTGTGGTGTAGCGTATGAGCTGTGCAGTGTGTGTACTGTGCAGTATATGTGGTGCAGTGTGTACAGTGCAGTATGTGTGGTGCAGTGTGTCGTGCAGAGTATGCACTGCATAGTGTGTACTGTGCAGTGTGTGTGGTGCAGTGTGTACAGTGCAGTATGTGTGGTGCAGTGTGTGTGGTGCAGTGTGTGTACAGTGCAGTGTGTGTGAGATGCAGTGTGTGTGTGGTGTAGAGTATGCACTGTGTAGTGTGTGTACTGTGCAGTATATGTGGTGCAGTGTGTGTGTGGTGCAGTGTGTGTGTGGTGCAGTGTGTGGTGCAGTGTGTGTACAGTCAAGTGGGTGGTCGTGTGTGTGGTGCAGTATGGCACAGTGTGTGGTGCAGTGTGTTTACAGTGCAGTTGTGTGGTGCAGTGTGTGTGGTGCAGTGTGTACAGTGCAGTATGTGTGGTGCTGTGTGGTACAGTGTGTGTGGTGCAGTGTGTGGCGCAGTGTGGTGCAGTGTGGGTACAGTGCAGTGTGTGATGCAGTGTGTGATGCAGTGTGGTGCAGTGTGGGTACAATGCAGTGTGTAGTGCAGTGTGTGTACAGTGCAGTGTGTAGTGTGCTGTATGCGCCATGCAGTGTCCAGTGTGTGCAGTGTGCAGTACAGTGTAATGTGCTCAGGGCAGTGTGTGTGCAGTGTCTGTGTGGTTTGATGTGTGCATGCATGCAGTGTGCATGTGCAGTGTGTGGGTGTGTCTACGTGCAGTCTGGTGTGTGGTATTTGGTGTGGGTGTCCAGTCTGTGCACACACTGTGCAGTGTGTATGTGTACATACATGTCGCTGTATCACAAAATGACATAAGCAATGTGTGCCATTCAGTACAAAACATTAAACAAGTACTAGCTTGCAGGTTTGAACTTTAAAATCTGTAATGCTACCAATGTTCTAAATTTTTTTAAGGTATAAAATGACTTCTGTTTACAAGAATAAAAGACAGTATACAGAAGCCAAGCTCAGCAGAAATGTAACCTGGCATATTGAACAATGTACACACTCGTTAATTTGGCACAGTGAGTCATTGAGTCATTGTTTTCGTGGTCAGGTTGGAGATTCCTAGGGTTGGAGGGTGAGGGAGGAGGTTGCTGCCAGGGCCCAGCCTCTGCTCTGTTGGGGGGCCGCTCCCAGAGCAGGAGCCTCCTGCTAGGGCTAGGCTAGGCCAGGCAAGGCTGAGGAGAAGACGGGGAAAGAAGAATTTTACTTTTAATTACTCAGAGCACCACCGCCTCCGCTGCAATTGCACTGAACTTCAAGCCCATATCTGCCTTTCCAAAGTCTGAAAAGTTTAGTTTTTCCGTTCATTTGGTGGCAAACAACCCCTTCGACTCCAAGGCCAGTCCGGGGTCTGGTCACGGGGCGACTCCGCGGGCCTCGACCTCCCCTGCCGCCCGAGGGCAGGGACCGGGTGGGCGCCCTCAACCTGGTGTTCCTGAGGAACGCGTCTGCTCTGAGCAAGGGCCGAAGGTGGCGGCCTGCACCCAGGGCGCAGAGGCCGGCGAGGGTGGGAAGGCGGGTGGCCGTCCACCGAGCCTCCCCCTGCACCGTCCCCAGCCGACTCCCGTACCGCCGCAGTCCGCACGACGCTCGTCCCCGTGGCCCCCGCGCACCGCCCTCCTCCGCGTCGGTCCCACCCTGACAGGCGCCCCGCGTTCCCACCCCAGGAACGCGCCGCGCACCCCCGAGGCTGAGAGGCGCGGTTCCCACGGGAGGCCTGGGTGGCCGTGCAGGTGCCGGCAGCCCCTGGGGCTCCAGGGCGCTCCAGGTCCACGGCCCAATGGCACGTCCCGGGAGGCGCGCGCCGTCTCCAGGGCCTCGCCTGCACCATGAAGCCAGGAGTGGCGTCCACTCGAGGGAAGGTCTGAGCAGGCGGAGGGTGGACACCGGGGCCGCCCGGTACCAGCTCCCCGGTTCCCCTCATTTCCTTCCCGCCCGGCCAGGGGCGCGCGGTGCCGAGCGTGACCCTGCGCCCACCTCGGGAGAGCGAGCCGGGGCGGGTCTCCTCTGCGGTCCCCACTTTCTCCGACACCGCAGTCGCCGTGAGCCAGGCGAGCAATTTCCTGCAGAAGCCCCGGGTGCGCTGCCCCAGCCGCTGGGCGTTCACGGGCTTCCCGTACCTCCGCCTCCCTACCTGTCTCCACGGGCGCCGGGATGCCGCGCCCAGGAGCGCTCCGTCTGTGCCCGCCCAGGACGAAGCCCGCGAGGTTGGCGGGGCTGCGAGGAACGCCCGCAGGGGTGGGACTTTCTCTCCCCGCCACTGCCTGGTTTCACCCTCCACCCCGCCCGGTCTCCCTTACCCACCTCCAATCCCAGAGGGTGGACAGGGCCTTAGGAGAGGCCCCCGTGGTGACCAGTGTTGCCCGAGGCCCCCACCCGCTTGAGTCTGTGCCAAGGCTTGGTTCATCCTCCACTCTGTGGTTACCCCTTCTGTCCTCTCTTGGGTCAGCGCCAGTCACCTCTCCAGTCCCATTTCCCCTTGACCAAGCCTTCTAGCTCTGTGCCCTGTCCGCTCCTCCCATCCCTCCCCTACACACAACGCGCCTCTGTGTCCAGCCACCTCCTTCTCCTCTACACCTGGATCCTGTTCTTCAGCCACAACGGAGTTCTCCGCACACATGTTGCTGCTTCCCATCTCCCAGCACCTTTTCTCACTCCTAGAATGCACTCTCCCAATCCCCACCACCACCTCTCAAACCCCTACTCAGCCCTCAAAACCCTGGTCAAATGTCACTTTCCTTCCTTTCTTCTTTCTCTCCCTCCCTCCCTCCTTCCTTTCCTCCCTTCTTCTCATTCTCTCTTTCTCTCTTCCCTTTCTTTTTTTTTTAGACTGAGTTTCACTCTTGTTGCCCAGGCTAGAGAGCAATGGTGCGATCTCAGCTCACTGCAACCTCTGCCTCCTGGGTTCAAGCCATTCTCCAGCCTCAGCCTCCCGCATAGCTGGGATTACAGGCGCCCACCACCATGTCCAGCTAATTTTTGTGTTTTCAGTAGAGACAGGTCTTTACCATGTTGGCCAGGCTAGTCTCGAACTCCTGACCTCAGGTGATCCACCCACCTCGGTCCCCCAAAGTGCTGGGATTACAGGGATGAGCCACCGCACCCAGCCCTCTTCTTTAAGTAGGAACAAGATCTCGCCATTTTGCCCAACCTGTTCTCGAACTCCAGATCTCAAGCCATCTTCCCACAGTGGCCTCCCAACGTGCCACCGTGCCTGGCATATCGCCTGCTTTTGAAGCCATCTCCACACCACCCCAGGCCAACTGTGTCCTGCTCCCTTGGTTTTTGTCCCTGTTGCTGTGGTTTGCTTGCTGTGAGTCCCACCACCTGTGGCAGGGCACTAATTAGCATCAAGGTAGGGGCTCAACACATGGCCTCAACCTGATTTGTGTTCCTGGTTGTCTTTTTTCTCAACCAAGACACTCTTTGCCTGCCATTCCTTTTTTGAAACTCAAATTCACTCATCTTTAGAAACTGGCTCTGGGCAAGAGGGAGGTTGCGGGGAGGTTGGGGGAAGGTGGGTGGGAGGTCTCAAAGGCTTCTCCCCTTCCCCCACCCTCTTCTGCCTTCAGCTCCTTGCTTGCCCCGCCCCCCACACTTCTCCCTTGCCCTCATTTGGGCAAAGAGAAGCCACCATTGGGGAGCTCACTCCCCCTTCAGCCCCCCACCCCGCCCTCACTCGTGCAGCTCATCTCCCTGTCCAAACAAAATGCTTATTAAAACATGGCCGGTTTAAATCAGGCACGTTTCTTACCTATCAGTGAAGACCGGAGGAACGGCAGCTGTAGCAGGACCCCTGGGGAGTTGTGTGAATTCTTAGGCAAAGATAAAGCTTGGCAGTGAAAGGGGAGTGGAATCATGCAGCCTCTCCTAAAAGGAAAAGCGCTTCTTCCATTCCATAGCCCCCACTCCCTGCCCCCACCAGCCGGGACTTTTCTGTGCTTGGTCAAAGGTCCCCTTTGTTAAGTGGGAGGAAAACGCTTCTCCCGCTGCAGGGTGGGGGAAGCTGAGGCCCAAGGAGCTCCCTTTCCTGCCATGTCCCTGCTTTTCCTATGATCCTTTCTTCTCAGACACCCAGGCCTGTGACTTCTTATGCCTCATCCTCGCTGCAAAGAGGACCCTGAGGTTGGGGGACAGAACCCACACACAGTGGTAAGGGGCCGTCCTAGACCCACCAGCGAGGCCCTGCCAGTTACTGGCTTGAACAAAAACTTCTCTCCCAGCCTCATTTCTCCTCTGCTTCCCTCACAGAGATGTGGCGAACGGAATTGATGCATTACAATAGGGTGGTTTAGAAAGAAGAGGCCAGGAAAGAGTGTAAGACTTTCCTTCCCACTGTGAAGCTCCCTCTGCACTGGCCCTGTGCCACTCACTGGCTGCACCTGAGACCCCCTTGCACTGGGGCTTGGGGTAGCCTGGGGTGGAGGCGGAGCTGGACTGGAAAGCTCCTCAGCTTTTCATTGTGTGCACTTGGGCAGGTCGGGTCACCTCCTTAAGCTACAACTTGCTCCCTTGAGACTCACAGCAGGTGGTGGAGTAGGGAAGTAACTGGTTTCCATCAAGTTCCTACTAGATGCTGAATAAAAGTTGTGATCTGGGCACAGTGGCTCATGCCTGGAATCCCAACACTTTGGGAGGCTGAGGCAGGAGGATTGCTTAAGTCCAGGAGTTCAAAACTAGCCAAGGCAACATAGTGAGACCCCCTGATTGCTACAGTTTTGTTTTTTTTTAATTAGCCAGGTATGGTGGCAGTTGCCTGAAGTCCAAGCTAGGGGTCCCCAACCCCCGGGGCCATGGACCAGTACCTGTCCATGACCTGTTAGGAACCGGGCCACACAGCAGGAGGTGAACCAGCATTACTGCCTGAGTTCTGCCTCCTGTCAAATCAGCAGCCACATTCAATTCTCACAGGAGCATGAACTCTACTGTGAACTACTCACGCAAGAGATCCAGGTTGTGCACTCCTTATGAAAATCTATGCCTGATGATCTGAATAGGATCGGGCATTAGCTTGGAACAGTTTCATCCTGAAACCATCCTACCCCACCCCCAGATCTGTGAAAAAATTGTCTTCCATGAAACCGGTCCCTGGTGTCAAAAGGTTGGGGACCGCTGGTCCAAGCTACTTGGAAGGCTGAGGCAGGAGGATCAATTGAGCTTGGGAGGTTGAGGCTGCAGCAAGCTATGATTGCATCACTGCACTCCAGCCTGGGCAGCAGAGCAAGACCCCGTCTCTAAAAAAAAAAATTCCTTTAATTTCTTCGTCCCATGTTCCCTGCCATGTGTATCCTCAATTCTCTACATTTTCATCATCTCTGCAGATTGCAGATCTAAGGATGAGGCTAAGAAAGAAGTGGCCAGATCTCTTTGTGTGGTTGGCTCGGGATGGATGGCTGGAGAGAAGAAAGAGGGCAAAATGCCAAGCGCCTCTGGGCTCCCAGGGTTCACCTCCTCCAGGAAGCCTTCCTGTACATCTGCCTCTGCGCTCCCATTGGTCCCAGGCTTTGCCCTAGCACTTTCAAACTACTGCAGTGGTAGAGTTGTTTCTCTGTCTCTCTCATAATTGTGAACGTTGCAAGAGCAGAGATCGATTTTCATATTACACCCTGTGCCAGAGGTTCATGGTGGCCCTGAAGGTTTGCCTCCAGAGAGGGGCTGTGAGAAGCGTAGCTGGTGAACAGCCTTTGGCGGCTGCTCTCAGCTCCTCACCACATTCTGAACTTCCCCTGTGCCTCCTCTCCCGCGGTTTATCCTCACAGGCGTTCCCCTGTAGATCTTCCGCACATCTAGTCCCATCTCGGCCTCTGCTCTCAAAGGACCTGAACTGACCCTCGGGGTTCTCGGTTGCATATCACAGAAAAGGACTGAGTCAATTTAAACAGAAGAGTTGCTTCAGGCCAGGCGTGGTGGCTAACGCCTGTAATCCTAGCACTTTGGGAGGCTGAAGCAGGCGGATTGCCTGAGCTCATTGCACCGGGCTTGGTGGCACACACCTGTAGTCCCAGCTACTCAGGAGGCCAAGGCAGGAGAATTGCTTGAACCCAGGAGGTGGAGGTTGCCCTGAGGTTGCAAGATCACACTGCCGCTTGGGACAGAGTGAGATTCCGTCTCCAAAAACAAAAACAAAGCAAAACAAACAAAAAACAGAATTGCTTAGAGGAAGGGCATTGGAAGGTCACAGATTGACAGGAGGGCTGAGGAATCAGCCCACAGGAACATACCTTTAACCTGATGGCCAGGATCTGAGAATGAAGAATTGGCAGGGTCCCCAGGTGGAAGTTCAGATGGCAGCTGCCCCAGAAAACACACGTCCACCAGGACAGGATATTTGTTGAACTCCCATTGAACTGAATTTAGAGGATGCTGCTTCCCTCTTCCTTATTTGGAGGTTGTTCATTCAAATATCTGGGTGCCTACTGTGTGCTAGAGGCTGGGATAGACCTGTCCAGTGGTGATAACTGTTTAAACTTCACTCACTGCAGGAGAGGCAGCAGTGCTGTGTGGGGTCGATTCTTTGCCATGGTGTTTGTGTAGACGCTCCCACCACGGCTGTTTTCAAGCTACCAAGGTGATGTCACCAGATGTGGAGTTGGGAGACAGACAGCTCCAGGTGTGGGCTCCAGCACACACTAGGTCATCTCTGCTCTCGGGGAGTTTACCCTCTAGTGGGGACTTGCATTTTAGTGCTACATGTGTCAATTTAGACTAAAATGAATTTTACAATCAGAGTATTCAAACATTTTTACTATAAAAGTCATAGAACCGGGCTGGGCCTGATGGCTCATGCCTGTAATCCCAGCATTTTGGGAGGACGAGGCAGGCGGACTGCCTCAGGTCAGGGGTTCAAGACCAGTGTGACCAACATGGTGAAACCCTGTCTCTATTAAAAATACAAAAAAATAGGCCGGGTGCGGTGGCTCAAGCCTGTAATCCCAGCACTTTGGGAGGCCGAGGCGGGTGGATCACGAGGTCAAGAGATCGAGACCATCCTGGTCAACATGGTGAAACCCCATCTCTACTAAAAATACAAAAATTAGCTGGGCATAGTGGCACGTGCCTGTAGTCCCAGCTACTCGGGAGGCTGAGGCAGGAGAATTGCCTGAACCCAGGAGGCAGAGGTTGCGGTGAGCCGAGATTGCTCCATTGCACTCCAGCCTGGGTAACAAGAGCGAAACTACGTCTCAAAAAAAAAAAAAAAAAAAAAAAAAATTAGCCGGGCATGGCGGCATGTGCCTGTAATCCCAGCTACTCGGGAGGCTGAGGCAGGAGAATTGCCTGAACCCAGGAGGTAAGGTTGCAGTGAGCCAAGATTGCGCCACTGCACTCCAGCCTGGGAGACAGAGCAAGACTGTCTCAAAAAAAAAGTCATAGAACCTGTGCTACAGCCCACTAGGAATCCAAAGGAAAAAAGACAAGACACTCCACATCTGAGGCTGTCTACATTTATTTCTCTAACTACTCCCCAACCCCCAATACATATACTTATTTCCCTTAATACAGTCATTCAAATGCTGGGGATAGCAGGAAGGTGGAGGTTAAAACCCCTGCTGCCAGCCTGCCTTTCCACTCCGGTCTGTGCTTCCAGATGCCATCTCAACCCTCCTTCCCCGCTTGAGTTGCCATATCCAAGTCAGGTCTTTGAAGCACCATGCAAGACCACCCAAGTGGGAATTCAGGTCTCCGTGTGTCTGACAAGTGGCTGTAGGAGATCAGCTGCCTGGCCTTTGGAGGGGGATTTTATCCTTAAAGCTGAGACAGAAATATGTGATCGCTCCTCCCACCCTTCCGGAAGGCCAGAGGGCCATCCAGAGGGAAAGAACAGGAATTCCTGGGATGTCCCCCCAGTGACATCGGGCCCACTGTCACTCGGATCCCAGAAAGGGCACCAGGATGGGGGAGAGGCTTCGTGGAGGCAGGACGGTGGTGGGGAAGGAGAGCAGAAGATAGTGGGAAAGGAAGGGGCTTTCCAGTGCGGCTCCTGACGGGCTCCCAGCCAGTGGCTCCAGCCTGCAAGAGCTCATCCCCTCCACCCACAGGGGAACACAAACTCCAGCCACAGGGACCGACCACGGCCTCCTTCAGAGAAGCTGGTTGAGACATCGAGGGAGCTGCTGTGAGGAACCCACCGTCACTTCCCAAAGGAGAGAGCAGCTCCTGGCCCAGACCCCACAAAGGCCGGTGGAAGGTGTGGAGTCAGCGTGAGAGAGAACACAGGCCTCGAGGGTGTCTCTGGGTCTCGAGGCTCCAGGTGGGCACCCCAGCCTCCCAGGCCAGCCTGGTGTCCTGTGGCTGCGTGGCGGCCCCTCAGATGGTTGCAGAGGGCAGCAAGTCCCTGTTCTCTTGTGGTGGTTCCTGTGAGCCAGGTTCTGTGGTCCCTGGTGCTGTCCCTGGTGGGCTGTCACGGAGAGGGGCCCTGGAGTGGCAGCCCCAGAGGGGCCAGCAGTCAAGGCCATTGGTCTTGCCCTCCACCACGCTCCTGGGGCACTTCTCATCTTCCCTGTGGCTTCAGCCTCTGTACCGGAATGGTTCTTAGCCCCGGACACTGAGAGGCAGCCTGTGCCTTGGGCCAAAGGCCTGGAAACACAACCCAGAAGTCAGTGGGCAAGCGCCTCGCAGTCCTAAAACAAGGCTTCCCTGAAGCTGAAGCAGGGGGAAATAACTTTACTTTTTGTTTTTTTGCAGTGCTTCTCTGAATCTCATTTCTGCGGGGACCTGTTATCCTGGACCCCTGCTTTATAGTATAATGCCACGGAAAGATGTACAGACACAAAACTGGGTCTAAGCTCTTTATTTTTACAGCTTTCATATCACTATAATTCTTTTGTTTTTTTTTGGAGACAGAGTCTTGGTCTGTCACCCAGGCTGGAGTACAATGGCGCCATCTTGGCTCACTGCCACCTCCACCTCCCACATTCAAGCGATTCTCCTACCACCGCCTCCCAAGTAGCTGTGATTACAGGTGCTTGCCACTGCAACAGGCTAATTTTTTTGTAATTTTTAGTAGAGACAATGTTTTACCATCTTGGCCAGGCTGGTCTTGACCAGCCTGACCTCATGACTCACCTGCCTCCACCTCCCAAAATGCGAGGATTACAGGCGTGAGCCACTGCTTCCGGCCTCATATCACTATAATTCTGTTCTATATATCTAGGTCCCAATCCCTTATCAGAAACTCTTGGGGCCAAATGTGTTTCAGAATTGAGAATTTTCCAGGCTTTAGAAGTTACTAAACTGCATATTATAGAATAGTCCCAGCAGGTTGAAAGCCTTCTTTTCACGATCTCAGCTCACTGCAACCTCTGATTCCTGGGCTCAAGTAATTCTCCTACCTCAGCCTCCCAAGCAGCTGGAATTACAGGCATGCACTGCCACACCCAGCTTTTTGTTTTTCATGTGTGTGTTTTTTTTCTGTTAGAGACGGGGTTCACTCACCACATTGCCCAGGCTGGTCTCAAACTCCTGGGCTTAAGTGATCCGCCCACCTTGGCCTCCCAAAGCGCTGGGATTACTGGCGTGAGCCACTGCGCCTGGCCAGAAGCCCTCTTTAATCAAAATAAATGAGCAAAACAACCACACATATACACTCATAGCTCTGCTGCAAAACTCACAGATGTCCTCCTAATGGGCATAAGACTCTAAATGGCCTCGCAGCAGCTCAGTCAGGTATTATGGACAGATTTATAAGAAACCTTTCCGTTTTCAGAGCTTTCTGAATTTTGCACATTAAACACAACCTAACTGCAGAGCAGATGGGATTCAGATGAGCAGCATTCACTTTTGTGGTGGGCGGGGTGGCCTACTGGCATCACGTCCTGGTGGTGCCGTGAATGTGGCCCAAGCTCGGGGGCAGGGGGAAGGGAGGGCTGAAGCCTGGGCAGTCTTGGTCTGCTGCACACACTTACTGGCTGTGACATCTCAGGCAAGCCAAACTTCCTGTGTGGCAGCCTCTCATTTTTAAAAGAAAGACAATAGGTTGATGTAAATAAACATCAATATTAAAATTGAAAATTCCCAGGAATCCACCACCCCAAACTCTCAGAATAAAGTGGGGAAGCAGAAAGCTGGCAGCGACATCCTCTCGGAAGGGGTGCGGCACACACCTGCATCCACCTGGGCCTCCAGCACAGGCCTCCAGGAGCACCAGCACGGAGCGGCTGTGACGGGGCCGTCCTGCTTGGCCAGATCTGGGAACTGAGGCCTGTCTGGTCAGTGCCTCTGGCACCAGGGCTTGTTACCTTAGGATCACAAGAAGACACTGAATAAATAAGGCATAGCTTCTGGGAACATCAACTTTAAGATTAGGGCTGTGTAGTGCTGTCACATATTTTTGGTGTTTTTTTGTTTTGTTTTGTTTCTAGACAGGTTCTCGCTCTTGTCGCCCAGGTTGGAGTGCAGTGGCAGGATCTCAGCTCATTGCAACCTCCATCTCCTGGGTTTAAGTGCCTGCCTCAGCCTCCGAAGTAGCTGGGATTACAGGCACCTACCACCATGCTCAGCTAATTTTTGTACTTTCAGTAGAAACGGGGTTTTGCCCTGTTGGCCATGCTGGTCTCAAACTCCTGACCTCAGGTGATCCACCTGTCTCGGCCCCCCAAAGTACTGGGATTACAGGTGTGAGCCACCGTACCCGGGCTGGTGATGGTTTATGATGTGTCATTGTTATTTTTTTTTTTAAGTTAGAGACAGGGTCTTGCTATGCTGCCCAGGCTGGTCTTAAACTCCTGGCCTCGAGCAATCCTCCTACCTCGGCCTCCCAATATGTGAGCCCCAATGCCTGCCTTTATTGTTTATTTTTATTTTATTTTTTTGAGATGGAGTCTCGCTCTGTCACCCAGGCTGCAGTGCAGTGGCATGATCTCATCTCACTGTAAACTCTGTCTCCCAGGTTCAAGCAATTCTTGTGCCTCGGCCTCTCAAGTAGCTGAGATTACAGGCGCCCCCGCCACCATGCCCGGCTAAGTTTTGTATTTCTAGTAGAGATGGGTCTTTGCCATGTTGGCCAGGCTGGTCTCAAACTCCCGGCCTTAAGTGATCCACCTGCCTCGGTCTCCCAAAGTGCTGGGATTACAGGTGTGAGCCACCATGCCCAGCTGTTTTTTAATGTGTGTATGTGTGTTTTTTTCCCTAGACAGAGTCTCACTCTATCGCCAGGCTGGAGTGCAGTGGCACAATCTTGGCTCACTGCAAACTCCGTCTCCTAGGTTCAAGCGATTCTCCTGCCTCCACCTCCTGAGTAGCTGGGACTACAGGCACCTGCCACTATGCCTGGCTAATTTTTTGTATTTTTAGTAGAGATAGGGTTTCACCATGTTGGCCAGGCTGATCTCGATCTCTTGACCTTGTGATTTGCCTGCCTCAGCCTCCCAAAGTGCTGGGATTACAGGTGTGAGTCACCACGCCCAACCTTTTTTTTTTTTTTTTAAACATTAAAACACATGTACAACAATACGCATGAACCTCAAGGACCTTACGTTAAGTGAAATAAGCCAGTCACAGAAGAATGAACACTGGGTCATTCCACTCCTGTGAGGTTCCTCAAGTAGTCAAATTCACAGAGACAGAGCTGGGGGGTGCTGGAGGCTGTGGCAGGGAGTGGGGAGCTGTTTCGTGGTGAGGAAGGAGTACTGGATATGGGCGTGTGATGGTTACACATCACTGCGAAGGTACTTAATGTCACCAAATGTACACTCAAAAATGGTTAGGATGGTACATTTTAAGTATTTTACCCAGTAGACAACAAAAAGCATACATTATGAAATAAAGTTTTGATTTTTGTGAAACTCCAGAGAAATCTCTACCTGAGGCTTGGACTGTGTCCACACCCCTCAGTGTCTCCGTCCTCTGTCGCTTGAGCAGCTTTAGTGAGAAAGTTGAGGGAGGTTGTGAGACTACATTATCAAGGCCCACTCAGACGAAGATTCGGTTCAACAGAAACGGGGTCGTGCCCGCCCCCCGGTCCTGGACAGTGCTGGGGCGCAGCCTCTCCCACTTACCTTCGGACAGTGACTCTGGGAGCGCCCCTCCTCCACCTCCTCTGTAAAATGGGACTAAGAGGCCCTACGCATAGGGTGGGGTAAGGACGTGGGGTAGGGATGGGAGCCAATGCCTGTGATGGGCTAAGCATAGTGTCTGTGGCATATCAAGGGACATGCTCAAGGGACATTGGTTTTATGGGGCAGTACCTTCTTCTGGGGCTTTTCTTGGTTAAATTCGGGGTACATATTAACAACCGCACTATCCTTTATTCTCCCTGCATCCAATGTGGTGACACTGACCCAGGACAAACCCATACATTTCTCCAGATGTCACAAACGTGACCAGGGGGAGGAATCCTGTTTGGATTCATCCTGACCACTGTTTATAAATTCGGGTCTCCTGAGGGGATAAGGCTGTGTGTCTCCAGCACAGCCTTGTAAACAGGGACAAAAGCTGGTTAATGTTTGTTCTTACTCAAAACACATTCCCACACACATGCCCTATTTACATCATTCTGCACGGAAATCCCCTCTCGCAGACCCTGCAGCCACCCCTACAGTCCTTCATTGACTCACCATTTATTGAGCAACTGCCAGAAGCTTCAGACATGGGGTGGTGCTCAAGCTTCCAGGACGGTCGGGCAGCCGCAAGGTGGCCCCGAGATCTCTATCTGCCATCCTTAGCTCCTGTCACCGGGCTTGGAGGCATCAGAGTGACCGAGGCATTTTCCTTTGCCTGTCCGGGGAGCCACAGTCTGCAAAGGCAGAGCCTGCTCTGAGAGCCACAGGGGTGAGGGAAGACTCCTGCCAAACCGCAGGGAAATGGGAGAATTGGGCCTCCAGCCCCTCCCAGCCTGGGGCAGAATCCTCAGGCAAAGCAATCTAGAAAGGAAGGAGCTTGGAGTGAGAAAAATAGGCTGGAGATGGGCGTAATTTTGGGCCCATCCTGGGAGTGAGGAGTGGAGGGAGAGGCTGTGGGAAACATCTGGGTTGGCCCAGGTCCCAGTGGGAAGATGGGGCCAGACTTGTCTCCAGCATTGGGGCGGGCCAGGGGGCCCTCTGCGGGGTGGCGAGGCCTCACCCTCCTTCCCACTGCCATGGAGCACTGCCAGGAAGAGACAGGGGAAAGGAGCCCATCAGTTGGCTGGCAGAACAGCGGGGCCCCAGGCCTGGTCTTGGTGGCACTCCAGCTCTGTCTGAGACCTAGAATGGGCCTCCCTTCACAGGAATGTTTCCAAAATATGTTTTGACTTAAAAACAAAAATCAATTCATGCAAAAATTACCAAATGCTTGGAGTATGCTGGCGAACCTTAAGTGTTATTACATATCTTTAATGATAAAAGTTGCATAATCACTTGTAACATGTCTATGCCTTATCTCATGAATTTATCTAGAGCACAAGAGGGGAAAGAGGGAATTCTGTCCTTGACAGTTGAGAAAGCAGAGCCCCCAAAGGATGACCTGCCACGTATGGACAGGCAGAGGAGCCAGGTCCTGGTCTCCTCCCTCGAGTGGACTGCTCTGGCTCCATCGCCATGGGCCCATCTGAAACAATGGGGCGCCCTGCCGCAGCGGGCAGCACCCTACATCGCCAGTGTGAATGGCCTGTGCTGTCGGTAGCACATTAACCTGCACAGCCTGGCTTCTCTTTCAGGTCTGACAGAGGCCGAAGTCCCTACAATATCCTGGAATTAATTTCTGGATGCCCACAGAAGTAACCTGAGAGCCAGAGAAGCCACATTTACAAAACTTGGTGTGCACCTGTAGTTCGAGCTACTCAGGAGGCTGAGGTGAGGGGGTCACTTGAACCCAGGAGTTCAACACTGCAGTGAGCCATGATCACGTTATTACATGGCAGCCTGGACGACAGAGCCAGACCTTGTTTCCAGAACAACAACAAAAAATTTTCTGAGAAATTTCTGATTTTAAACCCCTGCTTTTGTGGATCTCTCCTTTACTCTGCACTCTCATTCAATTGACAAGTCAACATTGCACTCGTTGTACTCAAGTATGCTGTCATTTCACTTTTAACCAGATCCTAAGCTACCCTCCACACCACATACAGAAGGATCTCCTGGGAGGTGTGGCATGGGCTGACGGAAGGATACGCAATTTACCTAGAGACACAGGAAACCCAGCCTCATTACCCTTGCTTCTCAACCCTGCTCAAAGTCCCTCCTATTCTCATCACGAACACCATTGTCAGGACCCCTAAAACTCAGAAACCTTTCCCAAGTCCTGATTCCTCTGTAGGAGACTCCACGGATACTGCCTAAAAGAGCCATGAAAACCAACGATGCCTCCAATTCCCAAAATAGGGATTAAACACTCCCTACTTCCTGATGCCCTTAGCGGATGTAGCCGGGAACACATCAATCTCTCTTAACTGCCTCTTCTGAATACCATGGTCAGCTGTGGTTTTTCTGCCATAAATGTATTTCTGATTAATCATTTCCAACATTGTATGTGTTACTGTTTAGAAACAAAAGGTTTTATCGAGTTTGGGGATGGAGTGAGAGGACATTCTATGCTCTACCAGGTCAATAAAAGTAATGTTGTACAGGCCAGGAACAGTGGCTCACATCTATAATCCCAGCACTTTGGGAGGCCAAGGTGGGTGGATCACAAGGTCAGGAGTTCAAGACCAGCCTGACCGACCTGGTGAAACCCTGTCTCTATTAAAAATACAAAATTTAGCTGGGCGTGGTGGCGCACACCTGTAATCCCAGCTACTCAGGAGGCTGAGGCAGGAGAATGGCTTGAACCCAGAAGGCAGAGGTTTCAGTGAGCCGAGATCGTGCCACTGCATCCAGCCTGGGTGACAGAGCGAGACTCTGTCTCAAAAAAAAAGAAAAAGTAATGTTGCTTTTTCCCATTAGTGTGACCTACATAATTTTTTTTTTTTTTGAGACTGAGTTTCGCTCTTGTTACCCAGGCTGGAGTGCAATGGTGTGATCTCGGCTCACCGCAACCTCCGCCTCCTGGGTTCAGGCAATCTCCTGCCTCAGCCTCCTGAGTAGCTGGCATTACAGGCACGCGCCACCATGCCCGGCTAATTTTTTGTATTTTTAGTAGAGACGGGGTTTCACCATGTTGACCAGGATGGTCTCGAACTCTTGACCTCGTGATCCACCCGCCTCGGCCTCCCAAAGTGCTGGGATTACAGGCGTGAGCCACCGCACCCGGCCCGACCTACATAATTTTTAAAAAATATTCCTCCAGCACTTTTCTGAATTGTACAACATACATGTCTTATGTTTATAGTTTGTTCTGATATATTTATATTAGTATGAAAGTTATTAGAAAAAATACCTTTCAGATAAGTATTAAGGATAGCTGCTTTGAGGCTTTTTTTTTTTTTTTTTTTGAGAAGGAGTTTTGCTCTTGTCACCCAGTCTGGAGTGCAGTGGTATGATCTCGGATCATTGCAACTTCTGCCTCCTGGATTCTTCTGCCTCAGCCTCCCAAGTAGCTAGAATTACAGTCAAGCACCACCATGTCTGGCTAATTTTTGCATTTTTAGTAGAGATGGGGGTCTCAACATGTTGGCCAGGCTGGTCTTGAACTCCTGATCTCAGGTGATCCACCCACCTCAGCCTCCCAAAGTGCTGGGATTACAGGCGTGAGCTACTGTGTCCAGCCCCCGCTTTGAGGCTTTTATAAGCAGATTTATTATTGCATTCTTCAGAAGTGTGGCATGCTATAATCCATACCACTTTTTTATGAGTTTAGAAACAATGCATTTGCTTCCGGTTTCTTGAAAAGTGTTATTTACACATTATGATACTTTCATGTAAGAAAACTAGCACAGCTGGATTCGTGTGGTCTTTATTAATCTGACAAATACAGGAAAATCTGCAATCAGCTATCAAAATTACATCTTACCAAGAATTTGAAAGGCATTTATAAAAAAGATGTATTCACAGTCTGTCTGAATTAAGTACAAAGCAGTGTCCATAGAAGCAGAAGCCAGACAACATGTGAGGGAAATGATCCCGCTGAAACCCTCATCCCAGCACCTCCACGGGCACCATCAACGAGACAACCCTGTACTTGCTACTCTATGCAGTTGATTTGAAACCACCTAGTTTCAACAATTACATATTTCAAAAGGAAAACTGCAATCGTTCCTGCTACACAGACTAAGTGGAAATGCCGCCATCACACATCAGGACCCAGGGTTGACCCAGCATCCACTCAGAGGTGCCCTGCTGCCCAAGGCTGTGGGAGACAGCTTTCATGTTCAAGAAAGGGGTTCATTTCAGCACCAAGGTGCTTTTTAATATGCAAATCTGAGGTGTTTCCTGCTAGAGGAGAGGACTGTGCAGATGACCACATGCAGATGACGCTCAGCCGGGAGCCCGATGACAGCCTTATTGGTATACTCTGGTCAGCAATTTCAAGAAGCACTATGAAGAGCTGAAACCTGTGTTTTTAATCTCCTGTGTTTTAGGAATTTAAAGAGGTGAGAAAATCACAAAGATCATTTCTAGGCTCAAACTTATTCTACATGATAGTTTCCATCCAAAGGGCAAAACTAAATGTCCAATTTTCAAGTCTCTTTCCAAATTCAATGTTCAGAATACTCTTGGAGGTGAGAATGGCAGGGCAAACTGTTCCTTATGTCTAACAGCAAATTTAAAGAAAAAGCAGTACTTTAGGCCACCTGCGGTGGCTCACACCTGTAAACCCAGCACTCTGGGAGGCCAAGGTGGGCAGATCACAAGGTCAGGAGATCGAGACCATCCTGGCCAACATAGTGAAACCCTGTCTCTACTAAAAATACTAAAAATTAGCCAAGCATGGTGGTGGGTGCCCTTTAGTCCCAGCTACTTAGGCTGAGACAGAAGAATTGCTTGAACCCAGGAGACAGAGGTTGCAGTGAGCCGAGATTGCGCCACTGCACTCCAGCCTGGACGACAGAGCAAGACTCTGTCTCAAAAAAGAAAAGAAAAAGAAAAAGGAGTACTTTACTGAATGGATTGGTTTCTGAGAGAATCAAAGTATCTTTTATAACACCAAACCCTCAGTAATGGTAAAAGTGGTTATGGACAAATACCCAGTATTTGAGAGAAGTTAAAGAAAGATGTCAGGCTGGACGTGGTGGCTCATGCCTGTAATCCAGCACTTTGGGAGGCCGAGGTGCGCGGATCACGAGGTCAGGAGTTCGAGACCATCCTGACCAACATGGTGAAACCCCGTCTCCACTAAAAATACAAAAATTAGCAGGGCATGGTGGCACTTGCCTGTAGTCTGAGCTACTCAGGAGGCCGAGGCAGGAGAATCGCTTGAACCTGGGAGGCAGAGGCTGCAGTGAGCCGAGATCATGCCACTGCTCTCTAGCCTGGGCGACAGAGCAAGACTCCTTCTCCAAAAAAAAAAAAAAAAAGATGTCATATACCAGCAAACGAGATTGTAGCTGCATCCTGAGAATTTATCTTATTCATCTTTGCATCCTTAGACTCCAGAACCTACGGGAACACAGAAGACACTGAACAAATCTTTTCATAGTGGTTTCTGAGCTCTTTTTCTTCCAGGGTTAGATCACAAGTGATCAAATATACAAAGCCTTCGGGGTTACGATCAAAGGCTTCCGGAAGTCTTCTAACCCTGGAAGACCTTATTTGGTAGTTTAACTTATATTTTACATTTTACAAATTATATCAAGAATACATACACTGAGGCCAAATAAAGAACAAGTAATAAACATCTGTTTGGGCATCTATTGCAAAAGGAGGATTTTTAAAAGCAGAGCGAGAGAGGCCAGGCACAGTGGCTGATACCTGTAATCCCAGCAGTTTGGGAGGCTGAGGTGGGCAGATCACCTGAGGTTGGGAGTTTGAGACCAGCCTGACCAACATGGAGAAACCCCGTCTCTACTAAAAACACAAAATTAGCCAGGCGTGGTGATGCATGCCTGTAATCCCAGCTACTCGGGGAGGCTGAGGCAGGAGAATCATTTGAACCCGGGAGGCCGAGGTTACAGTGAGCCGAGATTGTGCCATTGCACCACTGCACTCTAGCCTGGGCAACAAGAGTGAAACTATCCTCTCAAAAAAAAAAAAAAAAAGAGAGAGAGAGAGAGAGACTATAGAATGGGAATCCAGGAGTCCAAAAGTAAAAACACTGCCTCTTTAGTTGTTGCTTCTGTAGTAAAATCCATCAATTGCTTATTTATGACTGTTTTCTTCCAAGTTGCTTAGAAAGCTTCTATTTTTTCTGATTGAAAAATTTAGTCATTTGGAGTCAGAGCTGTGATTATAGGAACACACACTAACCTAGTGAGAATCAAAAACAGGAAGGTGAGCCTTTCTTCTCTGAAAAAAAATCTACAAATCTTCCAAATATGGTTGGTATTCCCATAGGCATGTAATGAAATTCTGTAGCCCAGTCAGACTCAGACACTTAGTGGCTACTTTCCTTCCTTACTGTCCTCCTTCTTAAGCAGATTGGCCTGGCTGGTCATACTCTATTGCAGGTTTTGCCCGATTCCATAACCACCGGCTCTCCCATGTGTGTGAAGGCACATCCTTATGGAAATTGCTACTGTTCTTTCCAGTGACAATCTATTTTTCATGGTGGAAGATCAGCATTTTGATGTTTTAGGAATGATTGAGCTAATTCTAAAAAGAATATTTCAAGGAAAAGTTATCTCCCTGAGATGAGTTATTTAAAGAAATAAGATGGGCTGTAGTCTCAGCTACTCAGAAGGCTGAGGTGGATTACTTGAGCCCAGGAATTCAAGTCTAGCCTGGACAACACAGCAAGATCCTGTCCTTAAAAAAAAAAAAAAAAAGGGAAAGATAAGTTCTCTGTACACTGTCTTACAATGTGGCTGAGATGTGGCTCCAACTTGGAGAAAGACAATAATTGTCGTCTTTCTACACAGGACAATCAATAATACATAGGATGGATTTAAATACACACACCCCACGTACCCTCTTCAGAGGAGAAACTTACCATGAAAGATGCAACACATTTGGGATCCTTAAAGAAATAAGCTAGTCTAGATTAGGGATCCCTCAAGAATGCTTCAAATCACAAATTGCTATTCAGCGGGCTCTGCTGTAGCTGTGCTTTCTCAAGGACAATACCCACACTGCCACATGTCTGAGAGAAGGAATGAATCTTGGAAGAAGGAAGTTTCACGGAAAAAATGAATTGAGATGATAGAACCTACTACTTTAAACCCCATTTTCTTTGCATAGCTCTTATTTTTCCGGTCTCTGACTGCCTAATATAAGCCAATTTCAATTTAAACTCAGGTTAGTACTAGCATACTACTCTTGAAGTTAGTTTCTTATAAAAAATATCCTGGGACAGAAAACAAATATTCTAAACTCCAAAGAGAATTTTAAACCAGATCAAATCATATGATAGATTGGGAGAGAAAACAGCAGGCAAAAGAGGTAAAAGCTGGCCCCTCTTCAGCCACAGGAGGAAAATAAGTTTCTCACAAACTCTTCCGGTCTGATCAGCATGGCTACGGGCTCTCTGCGGTAAAGAAGGTTGTGTCCCCGCAAGGCTTCGTCCAGAGGTGCCCTGGGCCCACAGGCTGATGGCTGTTTGTGTGCTTTGCCTGAGCTGCCCAGAGCCTAAACTCCATGGTAGCTGCAGCAGACACCTCCACTGCCCAGTTCACACAAAGGTACATTGAGAGGAAAGGTAACACAGACAGAGACCACAAAGCACCCACTGTGGAGCTGGTGAGGATAACCTGAAACTCCTCGACATTATTAGCTCACTGAATCCCCTTCGCTGCTGGAGGCCCCTTCTCTTTCCTCTTGGCAGTTGGTTCTCCTTCTGCCCTCAGGTTCTCCCACAGCTAAATTATGGCTTTCCTCAAACTCTTGCTTTGTGTTGATACAACTAGTTCATAACTCATGAATCACCAACTTTTGGCTATTAGTTCAAATTCTGACCTATAGTGTAGCAAAAACAAAAACAAAAAACCAGGACAGAAAGTGCTTCAACAGCCATTTTACTCTTCTTTAATTCTACTGTCTTTGGGCATACATTTCATTTGCTATGGAAATGGTCTGACAGCAGGGCTGACAGCACCGATTCATAACACATTCTTTTCATCATACAAAGAGTAAAACCCTAGAATAATGGGATCTTCTGCTACCACAACAGAGCTGCCTTACTGGCTGTACAACAGGACTGCTTGTGTGGGAGTGAGAGAAAAATGAGGACAGAGGAGGCATCTGGGGCAAGTGAACTTACAAGTATGTCTACAAATTCAGAATTTGGTGAAAAATCCAAAATTGACTTCAGGATGATAGAGAATCGATGGGAAATAGTTCTGTGATTTCCAAAATGTATTAAATTTGGAACCTGAGGTTAACACTTTTAGGATAAAGCAACCTCAGGTTCAGACTGGCCTTGGGAAGAAATGGCAATCACAGATGGTAATGAGTGTCAGTGCTTGAGAACAAAAATTGCCAAAGTCAATCTACACATCTGACTTGACTCAAAGAGGAGGGGAAACGAGTCTCATTTGAAAAGGATGAGTCTGCAGCAAAAAGTCAAAGGGAAGCTGGAGCCCCTGCCCACCTCTCCATTCTGCTGCTGGTGCCTGCTCTTCCTCACAGTACCTCCTGAAAAGTTCCAAATTCAGTTAATACAGATTTATTGGGTTGATTTTCAACATGTAGTTTAAGATGAAGAGTTCTGTTTGGTTTAAACCACTTCACCTAACCTCTTGGTAACAGTAGTCCTGAGAGTCTGCAGTGTTGGTGAAATCTTCCTGCGACCGAGGGAAAGCTGCTGATGGAGCACAGCAACTTCAGGGCCCATCATGTCTCCTTGACCTTGTCCCTCAAATCTGGTAGTTTCTGCACCGAGGGACACAGTCCACTGCGATGAAGTATGTTCAAAATTGTTTTCTATAGGCACCTCCTTCCAATGTCCAATAGTGCAGGCGGTCAGGAAAACTTGGAAGGAAGCTGCAAAAGTCCAGCAGGGAATCTTGACTTTGTTAGATGTGGACACAGGAAAGTCACCTTTGTACTCCCCAGATTTTGTTATAGTCAAAGGAGAAACATCCATGGGATTCTAACTGCAAATATGCTAGATATAAAACTGATGGAATGCTAACTGGTCCATGAAAGGCTGTACAAGATAATCTGTGGCAAAGTAGAAAACAAGCCCAAAGGTGATGGAGATTGGAAGAGCTGGCAATGCTTTCTTGAAAATGGCGAGGAGTAATAATGTAAGGCACAAACCCTGTGGAGAAGATGGAAAAGACACACATTCACACATCATTATGAAGGCATTTTCAGGTAAAACGCAATCACAAGTCTTGATTTTTAACATAGTTAACTGTTTTCCTTCAGGGTTAAATTTTAGAACAGACATTTCATTAAATCTGGAAGAGCTTTGAAAAAACTCAGCTTTTGTTTGTTTCATAGGGTTCACTATGTTATTTTATTCGTTCACATTATTTTACCCACTAATTGTAGGAAAGAAAATCTGAAAATAGGGGGGTGGGGTAAAAAAAAAAAGAAAATCTGAAAATAAGTAAAGCTATTTTGAAAAAAAGTTAAAAGATGCAGAAATTTCTATCTTAAATACTGTGTTGGCCTCTGTGATTTTAGTTTGGCTGGTTAAAAACCCAGAGGTGAAGAGCATTCATTATGCTCTGCGGGAGCCCCATTCTTCCCGCGCAGGCTCCTCCGTGAAGCATGGCGAGGTTGCAGTGTTTAAAAAATAAAATAAAAGTTTATTTATGAGGAGTATATTGCTTTCTTGTAAACACAGAGCAGCATATAATAGAGTTCATTTTTTACCCTAGTTACTGAAACACTAGAAAGTCTGGAGGCTAGGTACCATTTCAGTTTATTCAGATTAAGTAATTTTCTTAAGAGATACAACACATACAAATAAATACTTCAAATCCAGATAATGAACCTCAAAGAAGTAAAACACATCAAAATCATGATAAACCCCAAATGTAATCACAAAATGAATGCATAAGCAGTCTTCTCCAACCTCTCATCTAATTTCACTCACATACTAGATGTCAAAGGTATCACATCTTTTTTTTTTCTTTTTGAGAATGAGTCTCACTCTGTCACCCAGGCTGGAGGTGCAGTGGTGCGACCTCTGCTCACTGCAACCTGCACTTCCCAGGTTCAAGAGATTCTCCTGCCTCAGCCTCCTACGTAGATGGGATTACAGGTGCATAGCCACCATGCTCGGCTAATTTTTGTGTTTTTAGTAAAGACGGGGTTTCACTGTGTTGTTCAGGCTGGTCTCAAACTCCTGACCTCAGGTGATATGCCCACCTCGGCCTCTCTAAGTGCTGGGATTACAGGTGTGAGCCATTGCACCCGGCCAAGATATCACATCTTTAGTAAAAATAGCAGTAAGAAATATTTTATGAGTCATTTACTTAAATCATAGTTTTGAAGTTGGGCGCGGTGACTCACGCCTGTAATCCCAGCACTTTGGGAGGCCGAGGCGGGCAGATCACTTGAAGTTGGAGTTTGAGACCAGCCTGGCCAAAATGGCGAAACCCCATCTCTACTAAAACTACAAAAATTAGCCAGGTGTGGTGGTGCATGCCTGTAGTCCCAGCTACTTGGGAGGCTGAGACAGGAGGATCACTTGAAGCTAGGAGACAGAGGTTGCGGTGAGCTGAGATCGTGTCACTGCACTCTAGCCTGGGTGACAGAACAAGATTGTCTCAAAAAGAAAAAAATCGTAGTTTTGAAAGCTTCCGGGTTCATGCTATAGCACTATTAGCAAGATCTATGTGGGGTGATGCATGGCACTAGCTCCGCTCACTAGATGCTTCCTGTCTTAAGTAACACTGTATGCTATAGGCTGTGTCATTAAATGCAAAACCACCACCAAACTCTCAGTGACTAAGTCCCTGGGACTAAGTGAGGATCTTTTTACCCCTGGAAGACTGACCCTTGCAGAGCTAATTTCCTACATATCTGTGCTGCTGGGCTTGAGGCAGTGGTTCCTACACAGAAATATTTACCAGAATTTCCTGGGGAACTTTTTAAAACTACACAATTAAATAAGAATATCTCAGGGCAGAGCTTAGTGTTTTAAAAGCTCCCAAGTGACTGCAATGTGTATTGAGGTAAGATCCAATTATCAAAAAGCTCCTCAGATAAGTGGAACATTTAACCCACCTGGGGTTAAAACAGAACTGCCTTAAAGGGACTGTGTAATTGAAGTTTTGACATTAGGAGTTCAGACACATTCTTATGAGTGTACACTTACAATTAATATGGCTACAAAACAGGCTATGGTTGTGTTCCAGTCTCCACTGGCTGTTGCTGAGGCTTTACCAACCAGAACACTGTAGAAAATGAAATCTCCCAATCCAAGCTTTACTCCCCCTGAAAAGGAAAGATTACAAATATAAAAAAGTTGGTCACTCTTTGCTATGATTTCACAGTTCAAAAATATCACTGCCTTACTCAACCCCACAATGAATGAGAAAAGTCAGTAAACAATACACAAAATTAGGCTTTAGCTGGGTTTTCTTTTTTTTTTTTGGTTTTCTACAACAGGAGTTCCAGATTCTATGTGACTGTCTCTGGAGTCTTAACTATAGATGCTGCCATTTATCAATAACAATAAGTAATAATTGTCATCTATTGAATGTCTAGTTTATACCCAGCACTTGTACTAAGAAATTCTTACAAGGATTCTTATGAGATAGGCATCACTTTATCATCTTATTTTCTAAAAAATAGCTTCACTGGGCTATGATTTATGTCATAAAACTTTAAGAGACAATTCAATGATTATGGAAAATTTATAGAGCTGTACAACTATCATCACAATCCACATGTCCATCGCCCCAATCAGGTACCTTGTACCTGTTTACAGTTAATTCCCCTCCTACCCTAGGTCTTAAGCAACCACTGAATTGCTTTCTATCTTAATAAATTTGTCTTTTCTACACATTTCCTATGACTCATACAATATGTGCCTGGCCTATTTTACACAATACAATATGATATAAAATACAATATAATACTTTTGAGGTTTATCCATGACATTGCATGTGTCTATAGTTTCTTCCTTTTTATTGAAAGTTACTGGAAGCTGAATGGTTTTCCATTATATGGTTTGCTTATCCATTTACCAGTTGATGGACATCTGGATTGTTTTCAGTTGGGGGCTATTCTGAATAATGCTGCTATGAACATTCATGACCATATTCCTGTGGGGACAGATTGTTTTCACTTCTGTTGGGTAGACTCCTGGGAGTGCAACTGCTGGGCTACGTGAGCTTAGGTTTTTAGCTTTTTGATAAACTGCCAAATCATGTTCCACACTGGCTGTGCCAGTTTGCATTTCCACCAGCAACAACTGAGAGTTCCAGTTTCTTTACATCCTCACTAGCACTTGGTATTGTTAGTGTTTTGATTCTAGCACGCTGATTAATGATGTTAAGCAGCTTTTTATAAGCTTATTAGCCATTAAATATCTCTTTTGGTGAAATGTCTAGTCAAAGCATTTCCTTATCTTAAATTTGGGCTATTGTCTTCTTATTAAGTTGTAAGCATCTTTTATATATATCTTAAATACCAGTCCTTTAACAGGACTTCAATATGATTGCAAATATTTTCTCTCAGCTGATAACTTACTTTCTTTTTTTTTTTTAAAGTCATCTCGCTCCACTGCAACCTCCACCTCCTGGTTTCAAGCAATTCTCCTGCCTCAGTCTCTTGAGTAGCTGGGATTACAGATAAGTGCCACCATGTCTGGCTAATTTTTATATTTTTAGTAGATATTGGGTTTCAACATGTTGGCCAGGCTGGTCTCAAACTCCTAACGTCAGGTGATCCACCCACCAAGGCCTCCCAAAGTGCTGTTATTACAGGCATGAGCCACCACACCTGGCCTTCTGTTTCTTAATGGTATTAAAAAAAATTTTTTTTGGCCAGGTGCAGTGGCTCACGCCTGTAATCCCAGCACTTTGGGAGGCCAAGGTGGGCAGATCAATTGAGGTCAGGAGGTCAAGACCAGCCTGGCCAACATGGTGAAGGCCTGTCTCTACTAAAAATACAAAAATTAGCCGGGTGTGTTGATGTGCGCCTGTAGTCCCAGCTACTCGGGAGGCTGAGGCAGGAGTATTGCTTGAACCTGGGAGGCAGAGGTTGCAGTAAGCTAAGATCACGCCACTGCACTCCAGGCTGGGCGACAACAGTGAAACTCTGTCTCAAACAAAAATAAAAAATAAAAATTTAATTGTGGTAAGATACCCATAAAGTTTACCACCTTAACCCTTTTTCAGTGAACAGTTCAACGACACTAGGTATAATCATATCACTGTGCTACCATCACCATCTATCCACAGAACTCTTCATCTTGTAAAACTGAAACTCTATACCCATTAAACAACGATTCTTCATTTCCCTCCCCCTAGCCCCTGGCAACCACCGTTCTACTTTCTGACTCTATTGAGTTTAATAGTCTGATAAAAGCAGAATCATACAGTGTTTTTCTTTTTGTAACTGGCTTATTTCACTTAGCATAATATCCTCAATATTTATTCATGCTGTAACATGTCAGAATTCTCTTCCTTTTTAAAGCTGAATAATAAAACGGAACAAAAATTTAAATTAAAAAGGTAAGACATTTTTATTCACTGCAAAGGTAGCTGGTCTTTTAGCGAATTTCAAGATCTACTTCCCACAGCCAGCAGACCAGTAACAGGTTCATCCTAAGTGTACTACTACTGATAGACTGCTTCTTTTTATAACCAAGCAATATTCTGTTGTATCTATATACCACATTTATTATCCACTTATCAGTTAATAGGCATGTGGGTTATTTCCATTTTTGCCTGTTATAACAATATTACTATGACCATTTGTGTATGTGTCTTTGTGTTGACATATGTTTTATTTCTCAAACATATATGCAGGAGTAGAATTACTGGGTCGTATTTAATCTTTTAAAGAACTACCGAACTGTTTTCCAAAATCACCATACTATCTTACATTCCCAACAGCAGCATATGAGGATTCTAGTTTCTTCACATCCTCACCAACATCTGTTATTGTCTATCTTTTTTTTATTATAGCCATTCTAGTGGGTATAAAGTGGTACCTATTGTGGTTTTGACTGGCATTTCCCTGATGGCTAATGATGTTGAGTATCTTTTCATGTGTTTATTGACCATTTCTACATTTTCTTTGGAGAACTATACATTCAGATCCTTTGATCAGTTTTCTAATTAAATGTTAAATGTTGACTTTTTAACAGGTTGTTTTGGAAGACATTTGTGCCTTTTAGCAACTGACTTCTAGTGTAAACTGAACCTTTTTGTAAGTACCCATAAGTCTGGTTTAACATATTCAAACCATCAGAGACGGTGAAGTGTGTGCTAAATGATAAGATGATGAAACACACCTGTTATTACTTTATATTGGATTCAGAGAAAGAAAATACTGATCTCAAGTTAGGAGGGGAAATACAAGAGTTTCCTTTTTTTAAACAAAAAGTTGGAGATGAAGAGGAGGAGGTCACAAAGAGTACTCTGAGGAGAGAGAATCTTCAAATTAGAAAAGGCAGTCATGTAAGAATTACACTGCTGCTCTGGTCAACAACTATTACATATTCTTTCTTTTGGCTCCTGGTGCCTGTGAGAAAAGAGAAAAGTAGCAGAAGAGGCAACCTAATTATGGTGGTAACTGAGGGCAGAAAAAAATCCCAGCAAAGGCAAGCTAAAGCCAGCTGTGAGAGCACGAAGATATGTCTACTTTCCCAGGAGTGTGCAAGTCATAGGCTGCGGCTGGGCTTTGATATCTGGGAAAATCAGCCAAGCAGTAAAGTCATGAATATACCCAGTCAAAGTTCTGACTCAGTTAAAAGCTTGAGGACAAGGTGTAAAAATTGCTCTCTTCTCCTCCTCAAACTGAAGGATGATGTCAAGGTCATAATTAGTGACTAAAGATGCTAAGGAAACTAGGTGTTTGTTTCTTTAAAACTACTTAATATTCTTGTTGCAATGTTTTAATCAAGTTTCACTTTGGCAAAAACAAGAAAACCAAAAATAACTTAGTTGGGAAATATGCTAAACTCATTCAATGAACCACATCTCTAACTAAGACTACCTGAAGAGATGGCCCAGCCCTAACCAAGGGGCTTTAATGGCTGCTGTTTCTAAGAAGCCCTATGTGTTACCTTAAATCTATCAAGCGGGACACATCTCAGACACTGAAGAAATACTTGCATTTCTGCCAATATCCTATATCTCTTTTTCTTTAAAATTAATAAAATATAGCACTTGCCAACAAAGGAATAATGTACAAGGTTGTATCATACAAATCTACAGGTCTCTGTACAGCAGAGTGAAACATATTAATGAAATTTTTGTAGACAAGTATATGACAGCCATAAGTCTTAATTGGAATAATTTTTTACTTTATAACGTAAATGCCAAAAGGTCAGGCTGTAAAAGGCCAAGTTAAAAAGTCTGAAGGGGCCGGGTGCGGTGGCTCAAGCCTGTAATCCCAGCACTTTGGGAGGCCGAGGTGGGCGGATCACGAGGTCAAGAGATCGAGACCATCCTGGCCAACACGGTGAAACCCCGTCTCCACTAAAAATACAAAAATTGGCTGGGTGTGGTGGTGCGCCGGTAGTCCCAGCTACTCAGGAGGCTGATGCAGGAGAATTGCTTGAACCCGGGAGGTGGAGGTTGCAGTGAGCCAAGGTTGTGCCACTGCACTCCAGCCTGGTGACTGGCGACAGAGTAAGACTCTGTCTCCAAAAAAAAAAAAAAAAAAAAGTTTGAAGGGAAGAATTTGGCCTATCAACCAACTTTTTATTTATTTATTATTAAATTATTTATCAACCAACTTTGGGCATATTCATGACTTTACTGCTTGGCTGATTTTAGGTCTTAGATAGGATTAACCAACTTTTTTATAATAAAAAGCACTATTACTGATATTTCCCACTAAAAGCTATATATGATACAGAATTAGACTGTAACACTATCAATTCATTTTACTTTTGAAAAGATTGATAATGCAGCCGCCTAAAGGAATCCATGACTTTGCAACATAGAGAAATGCACATACTTTCCTCTGGGTCTTCACCAGCAAGGATGCTGCTGGAAAGTTCCTGGACAGCAGCCCGTGACTCAGGTGTAGAGCGATGAGGCCCTAGATGACTGTCCCTCTGGGCTTCCCATTCCTCACTGAAGCCGCCATCATCATTCTCTGCAACAGTGTCTTGTGACTCCCTTTCTGTGCCTTCAAGAGAAAGTGAAAGTTACAGCTCTAATATTTAGAAAAACTTAATACCTTTAAGAAAATTACATGGGGCCGGGCATGGTGGCTCATGCCTATAATCCCAACACTTTGGGTGGCCGAGGTAGGTGGATCACAAGGTCAAGAGATCGAGACCATCCTGGTCAACATGGTGAAATCCCGTCTCTACTAAAAATACAAAAACAACATTAGCTGGGCATGGTGGCATGCGCCTGTAGTCCCAGCTACTCGGGAGGCTGAGGCAGGAGAATTGCTTGAACCCAGGAGGCAGAGGTTGCGATGAGCCGAGATCGCGCCACTGCACTCCAGCCTGGGTAACAAGAGTGAAACTCCTACTCAAAAAAAAAAAAAAAAAGAAAATTACATGGAAACAGTTAACTAGCTGACTGTCACTGTAACCAGCAGGCCCTTAAACCACAAAGCACCTGCTGTACCAGTGCCTGCTGGTGGTTTATTCAACAGCAATTTTCCCTCTTATTTCCTGAGGGCAGAATCCTGAATTGTTTGAGTTCCCACCCCTCTCCCACATGACTTTCAGGGTAAATCCTGACCAATCCAAGCCAAGCATAGTAATCCCACCACCATACCTCTTCCTAACGAAAGCTCTAAGGCTGTGAGGTTGTGACTTGGTATGAACCAATGAGTGGAAAAGCAAAGTCTGCTAGGATTCCTGGGGAAATTTTTCTCACTCTTTAAGAGAGACTAAAGGAAAAAATAAACAGTCCCCTTCTTCCCTTGACTGTTGCTTTATCTAGATATGATGCCTAGAACTACAGCTGTCCTGACCACGAGGAGCAGTGGGCTGAAGACCAAGCCTATACACTAGTGATGGTACAGTACGAAGCTGGGCTACTTGAAAACATCCATGAGCCACCAAATTAACCAACCCTACAAATTTCAAATGTCTACACCTCAGGCCTTCCTGTCACATCAAATAATACATTTCTTCTTTGTTTAAGGCAACTGAGTGGGCTTTTTATCTTTTGCAACTGAAAGATTCCTAACTGTTGGCACTCACCTTTGGATTTAGTGACAAAGTTATAAAAAGTGGCTTCATTCTGGAGGGTGGATTGGGAAAGGAGGGGGAGTGAATGTCTTTATGGGTCAGTCATTTTGTTATAATGGTATCAATCTGATTGAAAATGGTGAGCACAACAGTCTGAAAAACTTCCATACATTAAAAATAATTAAAATATATAAATAATATTCAAAATACTTTTATTCTTCCTTCATTTTTTATAAAAGTAATACATGCTCAGAGCAGAAGTAGATTTACCATGAATAAGCAAAGCTTCCTTGCATGGCTTTCTCTGGGAGAGCCCTCACAATTTGGTATTGGTAGATTTATATTCTTTTTATTAACCAGGTCTCCACAAAACCTGAATCACCTCTGGTTTGGAGTTTACAAAATCATATAAGAATAAGATTTATAGGCCAGGCGTGGTGGCTCACGCCTGTAATCCCAGCACTTTGGGAGGCTGAGGAGGAGGATCACCTGAGGTCAGGAGTTCGAGACCAGCCTGCCCAACATGGTGAAACCCTGTCTCTATGAAAAAAAAAAAAAAAATTAAGATTTATAAATGAAAACAGCAGTACCTGTTCTGCCCCCTCCCTCCTCACTCATTCCTACTTTAAACTCTTTTAGTCATTTCTTTTGGAATTTACCTCCATAATTAATTATAAGTAGCATGCTCCTTGAGGCATAACTTGATGTTTTAATTTTGGGTACTTATTTACCTACTATAGAGAGGATAAAGTATTAGGGCTCATCCTAATGCATCCTTATGCACACATACAGATGTAACTCTTCTTGTCTTCCCAACGCCATAACCTTATGTTAAATTCAGTTTTATATTCTCACTACGCAAATAGTATTCGTAACTAAACTACTCTGTTACAGCCAGAATATACTATAATTACGTTTGCTTTCTTGAACAAGTTTTTGTTTTCTTTGGAAAACTGCCTCATTTTTTTCCATTGATGAATTTTTTATTATTATCTATGACAAATTTATCCTCAAATGCTCTGACAGTTCAACCACATCAGGTAATCTCTCAGTTCTTCGTTTTTTTCTTGCACAGATATCCCTCCTGTAGCCCTACACCCTTTTGTTCCAACATAACTTCTAGTTCCATTAACACAGTGATTGTCAATTAGGGATAGTACCTCCCTTCCAGGGGGTGTTTGGAAATAACTAGGGTAGAGGAGTTTTTTATTATCACAAGGCCTCAAAGCCACTATTGGCATTTAGTGGGTGAGGAGCTAGGGATGTTAAATATCTTGCAATGTGTGGGGAAGTCCCACAGAATGAAGAACTGTGCCCTCCAAGTTCCTCAGTGAGAGCAGCACTCTCACTGAGGAAGCCTGCAGTTCATCCAGCCTTCTCATTTCAAAGCCCTCGCTTATGTTGTCCCTCTCCTGGAAAGCTCTTCCTCCACCATTCAGCTGGCCATCACCTATTATCACTTCTTCAGGGAAGTACCCCTTGACTTTCCAGGATACCTAAGATTCCCCTATTACAAACCTTCATAGCAACTTACACATCTTCTTCATAATACCTATCACAACTGTATGAATTATTTATGTAATAATTTCTTGACCTTCTAGCTCCCCAAATAGACTATATATAAGCTCCACAAGAGAAGGGGAATCTTGTTCAGTGCTATATCCCCAGGGCCTAGCACAGATTCAGGTGCTCAGCCAACATCTGTCAAAGGAATGAAATCTTGATATATCACTCATACTCACATATATTTTTTATATATATATATATATATATATATATATCCCTTCATGCTCACAGACAACCGTTTTGATTTTCTTTAGCTTAACACAGGTTAACACAAGAACCAGGCTATGGCAATTCTTTCCAGTATATTTCTTACTTTTCTATCAGGTTTACTAGTGGTCTTGATGGCAGCAGCAGCCCATCTGGAGTGGCTGCTGCAAAGATGCCAGCTGCAGCAGGGAAGGCGCAGCTAGGGCTGCACACTCTGCGAGCTGGCGGGAGCCAGGAACAGGCAGGAGCCCTGTCCCCTTCTGAGTTGGTAGGAAAGAAGCCCCGCACTCCCACAGCTGCAGCTTCCCAGCTGTAGCTGTAGACCTGGGCATCCCTGCGCTCTCAGGGGTCCAGGAAACCTCTTTCCCCTGCAAGCTTGAATGTGCCTGCTCTCACTGTCTGGCCTCTGCCCACTCCTTGTGTCTGCTCAAATTTCAGAGCAAAGTTGTGGCCAAGCCTGGGTGCTGTCGTGACCTGGCTGGTTGTGCACGTGCTTGGGGTGGCACTGACATGCCAGACTCCTGCCACCTCAGCCCCCTCTGGACTTTGGGTGCCACCAAGCATGGGAGAGTGGCTGCAGAGGGGCTGAAGGCAGCTTGCCGCAGGCCAGCAGGCACCCTTCTGCATGAACGTCCTGGGTGCCATGGGAGCCATGGAGGGAGCAGACTGATGGCAGCAGAAGGCAGACAAGGTCCCCAGTGAAGCCCCACCTTCAAGGCAGGGACAGCCTGAAGCCTGGGGGCCAAGCTGCCAGTTCCACAGACCAGAGCGAGAACTTATGGTGCTTTTTTTGGGCCTGCTCGTGGCCGCCCATGGACCAATCAGCACATACTTCCTCTCCTCAGAAGCCCATAAAACCCCAGACTCAGTCAAACTCAGGCAGACGACGGGACAACCTGCCCACAGACAGACGCTACCCACTCCAGGTTTCCTCTCCACGGAGGGCTGCAGAGACAATGGGACAACCTGCATGCAGATAGGCATTACCCACTTCAGATCTCCTGAGTTGTACTGTTGCTCAATAAAGCATCTCTTCATCTTGCTGTCCCTCCAGCTGTCCATGTACTTTTTTCTTCCTGGACATGGGACAATAACTTGGGACCCATTAAATAGAAGGACTGAAAGGGCAGTGACACAAACAGGACTGAAACATGCCCCTCACTTGCCATAATATTGCAGGTGACGAGGAGAGAAGAGAGAAAGAGTAAAGAGCTGTGGCCCTTTGGGGAGCCCAGACTCAGGAGTTCCCTAAGCTAGGGCTGTGACACCCTCTTTAGGGTTCTGCAGTTCCTGTTATCTCCAGCTTCTAAGTGCCACTGCATTCCCCAGTGCCTGTAGTGGGAGCCGCTTAGGGAATGCCTGGTCTAGCTGCAACAGGGAGCTGATACCTGGAGCTGCCCACCCTGCCACAGCCAGCACACCTGGCTGTGCCCAGTGGCCAGACCCTGCACTCACTCACACACTCCTCACTGTTCCACACCTGGCTTGCCTTTGGCAGGCATGGGGTCCAACTAGTAGTGAAAGCCAAGCATAGCCAGTCAAGATGGTAGGTAGAATGAGCCCAGTGGGCCTGAGCAAATCTCAGGCAAAGGTGCCATTGGCCACAGAGGTTTCTGGCTAGCAAAGTGACACCCTAAGAATCCTGTGACAATCTAACATCACTTTGTTCTGCTGCCTCGCTTACTATGGAATAAAGACTGGTATCTTTGAGTTCCAAATAGGAATTCCAGGTTGAAAGTATCTTCCCTGCAGGTGCCAAAATGTTAATTCTATAGTTTTCCTGGCTTTATAGAACATACACTCCCTTTCCTGAAAAAACAGCAATTCAATTAAGGTCTTTTTTCCTCACCAATATTTATTGTGCCTGTTTTTCAGATTCCTCATAGAGTTAGCCCTTTTTTGGTTTTCTTTCAGAAAAATAAGCTTTTTTTTTTTTTTTTTTTTACTATTTATAGTGTGCTATTATTCCTCAACTCTTTTAGTGTGTGTGGGAGGGTAGCCTCTATTCTAGAAAACTAAATGAAAGCTCCCCCTCAACTCCATCTAACAACTTTTAACTTGTGTTCTCTGTAATATGTTCTGTAGTATGCATAGAGGGCCTTTCAGTCTCTCATTCTAAGTCATTATTATTGTTTATTATTATTATTTTTGAGACAAGGTCTCACTAAGTTGCCCAGGCTAATCTGGAACTCCTTGGCTGCCCACATAGCTGGGACTATAGGCACACACCACTGCACCCAGCTCATCCTAAGTCATTCTTATCCTCTTCTAGAAAGTCATATCCACCTAGAATATTTGATCTTCTCAGTATAAACATCAGTACATCTCAAATTATGTTTCAGTTACTCTGGCCATGTAAGACAAGAAGTTCTCATTTTTATGTTGTTTATATTTTGCTTTGTTTACTTATTTTTCCTTTATTGTCTGTTTCTTTTTTGTTTGTTTCTTTTTTTTTTTTTTTTTAAATCTTTTTTTTTTTTTTGAGACGGAGTTTCGCTCTTGTTACCCAGGCTGGAGTGCAATGGCGCGATCTCGGCTCACCGCAACCTCCGCCTCCTGGGTTCAGGCAATTCTCCTGCCTCAGCCTCCTGAGTAGCTGGGATTACAGGCACGCGCCACCACGCCCAGCTAATTTTTTTGTATTAGTAGAGACGGGGTTTCACCATGTTGACCAGGATGGTCTCGATCTCTTGACCTCGTGATCCACCCGCCTCGGCCTCCCGAAGTGCTGGGATTACAGGCTTGAGCCACCGTGCCCGGCCTTTTGTTTGTTTCTTTTAGCAGATTCTTACTTTTACATGTTTGGAGAGTGTTTACTTTTTCTTTTTAAAATCATGATCTTTAAAAAATAAACAAACAAAAACAAAATCATAACCTCAAATTGAACCTTTCAATACTGGTATTCTGTATTTAATGGGAGATGTCTTAACGTAGGGTGCCTTGACTGTATTGTTGGGTTTCGAGTATCTGAACTTAAATATTTATCTGTGTATTTACTGGGCATTACCATAGTTTTCAAGAGATTCTTAAGGGAATCTATGACCAAAGAGAGATGATAAAATCATTGCTACACTGTTAGCTTATAAGGTGACAGTGACCCTGAAAAACCAAGATATTATCAAATAAAAGTTACCTACTTTCTGCATTATACTTGGAGTTTTTGGATACCCTCCTTTGAGCTTCCGGGTCTCCTTCGGCCATATTCACCAACCACACCATCGTTGCTGTTGAGAAAGACAAAATTCCAGGTAAGCACTGGACACACAAAGGAAAATGTATGCACAGACAGCAGCAGACCATCATTTCTCCACACAAATTGCCAATCTTCCTAATGCTGCCTTAAGACTGCTTAACAATCAGAAGTAAAAATGACAGGGAGTCGCAGGTCCAGCCCCGTTCAGAGTGCGCGAGGCTCCGGGAGCTCAGCGAGGCTGCAGGTGCCTGCGTCCACCGGTGAGCAGGATGGGCTGCTCTAGCTTGGGACCCCTAGGCAGGACTGCCATCCTCTCCAGAATGAAGACCTTGCTGGTGCTGCTGGCTGCCCTTCTGGGTGTTGAGCAAGCCAGCTCGCTGATGTGCTTCTCCTGCCTAAACCAGAAAAGCAATCTGTACTGCCTGAAGCCCACCATCTGCTCCGACCAGGACAACTACTGCCTGACGGTGACTGCGTCCGCTTGCATCAGAAAGATCGTCACATTTGGCCACACCCTGAGCAAGTCCTGTTCCCTGGCCTGTCCCCTCCCAGGAAACATCAATACTGGTATAGCTTCCATTCGCTGCTGCCAGGGTTTCCTGTGCAATTTCAGCACAGCCGACGGCAGGTTGCCGGCCAGCGCCACCCTGCTGGGTGCCAGACTGCTGCTGAGCCTGTTGCCTGCCCTGCTGCGTTTCGGCCCCTGACCGCCCAGACCCTGTCCCAGGCCCCCTAGCTCAGGAAGCAAAGCCCAGCCCTTTCTGGATCCCACAAGGGTATGAGAGCCCCTGACTCCTCACGTGCCTGATTCGTGCCCTTGGTCCCAGGTCAGGCCCACCTCCTGCACCTCCACCTGCCCCAGCCCTGCCTCTGCCTCTGCCTCTGCCCCAGGTGGGGCCACTTGCCCTCACTTCTGGGGTCGATGATGTGACCTTCCTTGGGGGACTGTGGAAAGGATGACGGTCCCCTGGAGTCTTAGGGTCCAGTACCAGGACCAAGTCCCGTGGACACACTGAGAGGGCCCCCAGGGAGGCTGTGCCAGTAGGGATGTGTGCCCATGGGGGTACGTGGGTGTGCTGTGCAGGTGTGAGCATGTGGCAGTTTCTGGGGCCTGTGTTTGGGGAGGGAGGGGTGCCAGCAGCCTGCAGAGCCCCAGTCCCTTACCCCCTGCCCTGGAACAGTCTCACACCCTTCAAGGGCAGCCTTTTGGGGGTGGAGTTTCCGCTGCTTCCAGGTCTAGGCCCCTGCCCCAAATCCAGCCAGCCCTGCCCCAGCCCACCCCCACATTGGAGTCCTACTGCTTTGGTGCCTCAAATAAATACAGATGTCCCCTCCGCCAAAAAAAGAAGTAAAAATAATAAAAGGTTCTCTTTGGTTTTAGCAGATAAAAGAAAAAGTTCTGAAACTGAATGTTTACTGTAGTGCTCAAACTGCATTTGCTATCACAAAACTGTTCATCATCATTTTTAGTCCCTGAAAAGTAACCAGAAGGAAAACTGCTCAGCCCAGCAAGATTCCACTGAAACAACAGCGGGACTAGTTGAATGTTCTAAACTCCAGGATAAACTGAAGCTCACAAAAGCCTCAGATGGAAATTATAATTCAAAAGATACACGGAATAAATTTCCTTCATACGATGTCTCACTTTTAGAATGTTCAATAATGCTAAGCCGTGTTTTAAACATGGAGTAAGAAAAAAAGTTAAAAGCAGTAAACATTAACAGGAATAGTCAAGTGGCCTCCTCTGTATCCCTTCTACAAAGATACATGTATATTAATATATCAATCTAGATCTAGATACACACGTGTGCATCTCTACCACATTTTAGCTCAGAGACCATGTGAAAACTTTAAAATGGTGCTTCTCTCTTACATATTTCAGGCAGGACTGAAAAATGGTATAATCCCCATTGGAGGGAAACTTGGTACCATCTAATAAAACTACATGGGCAATAACCCTTTAATCTGGCAATAATACATTTTGGAACTTATCCTGAAGATATATCAGCAATAACACAATAATAAAGTACATATAAGCAAACACATATCATATGGGGCTATAGTGGGAACCAAATGCCAGCAGCAATCTGAGTCAAATCTGGTTATAGTAATTTTAAACAAGATACTCGGCATTTATGTCCCTCTGGCCTTTTATCACTGTAATTTTATCCATGTTTCTAATACTCAAGCTTCTTGAAGAACTTATGAAAGATAGTAATTTTAAACAAGATACTCGGCATTTATGTCCCTCTGGCCTTTTATCACTGTAATTTTATCCATGTTTCTAATACTCAAGCTTCTTGAAGAACTTATGAAAGAAATACACAAGCAAAGAAGCTGAACCACCGCCTTGTTATTTCTGAGGTCAACCAAGTTTTATTATAGAATAACCCTCCAAATGATCAAAAGTTAATAGAAACAAGACAGGGAAAACACTTTAACTAAATCCAGATCTAAAGAAGAAAAACTGAAGGGCAACCATCAGGTATGAGGTTTATGGATTTGTATTTTTATTTTTTGTAAAAACAGGGTCTCACTATGTTGCCCAAGCTGGACTCAAACTCCTGGGCTCAAGCAATCCTCCCACCTTGGCCTCCCAAAGTGCTAGGATTACAGGCATGAGCCACTGCACCCAGCATGTTTATGAATTTCTATAGCCTTTTGGAAATGAAGGCAGCAGCGATTTATTTTTCTTTCTTTATGCAAGTATGAAAAAATATAGCTGTAAGCCCTTTTGTTTTAGCATTTAATAGTATCATGAAAATCAACATTTTCTGTAAATGGCCAGGCAGTAAACAATTCAGGTTTTGTGTGTCACAAATTCTTGTTTTTCTTTTTTTTTTAAAAAACAACCTTTTAAAAATGTAGAAAGCATTCTTAGCTTATAAGCTGTACAAAAACAGGCCATGGGCCACGTTTGGCTTCAAGCAGTAGTTTGCTGACCCCATGGTAATTATCATAAATAGTATATTTGTTGAATAAATAGTACTAATCTTTTTTTTGAGATCGAGTGTCACTCTGTCAACCAGGCTGGAGTGCAATGATGGCTCACTGCAACCTCTGCCTCCTGGGTTCAAGCGATTCTCCTGCCTCAGCCTCCCGAGTAGCTGAGACTACAGGTGCATACCACCACACCCAGCTAATTTTTTGTATTTTTAGTAGACACAGGGTTTCACTGTGTTAGCCAGGATGGTCACAATCTCCTGACCTTGTGATCCACCCGCCTCAGCCTCCTAAAGTGCTGGGAATACAGGTGTCAGCCTCAGCGCCCAGCCCCTAATATAATATTTTTAAAAATCACTTTTCTTTCACTTTAACACCAAACACCTTATATCAGTAGAAAAATAAGCAGATTTTTTTTTTAAGGAAAAAAAAAATGAGGCTGGGCACGGTGGCTCATGCCTGTAATCCCAGCACTTTGGGAGGCCAAGGCAGGTGGATCACCTGAGGTTGGGAATTCAAGACCAGCCTGACCAACATGGCAAAACCCTGTCTCCACTAAAAATACAAAAATTAGCTGGGTATAGTGGCAGGTGCCTGCAATCCCAGCTACTCAAGAGGCTGAGGCAGGAGAATAGCTTAAACCTGGGAGGCAGAGGTTGCAGTGAGCCAAGATTGTGCCATTGCCCTCCAGCTTGGGCAATAAGAACAAAATTCTGTCTCAAAAAAATAATTTTTTTTTTTTTTTTTTTTAATGTAGCCTAGGCTGATCTTGAACTGCTGGGCTCAAGCAATCCTCCTGCCTCTATCTCCCAAAGTCCTGGGATTACAGGCATACCTGAATGGAAAATATTGCAGATTTAAAAATTAATACAACCTTTAACTGAGACAAAATCAAAGAAAAAACTTTAGGTAAAATAATCTGTCTGGGCTGGGCGCAGTGGCTCACGCCTATAATCGCAGCACTTTGGGAGGCTGAGGCAGGTGGATCATGAGGTCAAGAGATCAAGACCATCCTGGTCAACATGGTGAAACCCCATTTCTACAAAAATACAAAAATTAGCTGGACATGGTGGCACACGCCTGTAATCCCAGTTACTCAGGAGGCTGAGGCAGGAGAATTGCTTGAACCCAGGAGGCAGAGGTTGCAGTGAGCCGAGATTGCACCATTGCACTCCAGCCTGGGTAACAAGAGTGAAACTCCATCTCAAAAAAAAAAAAAAATGATCTCAAAGAATTGTTATTTTCCCTTCTAGTTAAGCTCCCAGAGTGAACCACCTTTACTAATGACTAGAAGGGAAGAATAAATTAGTTCAAAGAATAGGTGTATATTTTTTCTGTCAAACGACAGAAGTAAAAAACCAAAAATGCTCATATATTTCCTGTTAGTATTTTGCAAACTGAATACCCTTAACTGGGAAACAGTATTAAAATCCATAAAATAATTATATTTATTGATTTTTAGAAAACAAATAGCCAGGATGACTGATTTAAAACTTTTCATATTCATGTTTATACCCACTTCAGGGAAAAAGTACTGACTGGTATTGCTGTTTTCTTACATTCTGTTAAAAAAACAAAACAAAGTCTGTGAGCAGTGGCTCATGCCTATAATCCCAGCATGTTGGGTGGCTGAGGCAGTCCGATTACTTGAGGTGAGGAGTTCAAGACCAGCCTGGCCAATGTGGTGAAACTCCGTCTCTACTACAAATACAAAAAAAAAAAAAAACCTGCCAGGCATGGTGGCAGGCATCTGTAATCTCAGCTATTTGGGAGGCTGAGGCAGGAGAATCACTTGAACCCAGAAAGCAGAGGTTGCAGTGAGCTGAGATCGTGCCACTGCACTCCAGTCTGGGCAACAAGAGTGAAACTCCGTCTCAAAAAAAGCAAAACGAAACCTCTCAAATTCAGTGATTTATAAAATCCTCAGAAGACATTTAGTATTGCAAAAGAACAGATGCATTCTTCACCTTACCTGATCTACATAGGAGGTAAAGGTTTATACTCCTATTTTCCCACATATGTTGAATTGTTTTTAAAATATCTCAGAATGTCTTATGTTCTGTGGTCATTAAATAGACTTGAGAGCTTTTCAAAAAATATATGCTCATCAGGCCAGGCACAGTGGCTCATGCCTGTAATCTCAGCATTTTGGGAGGCCTAGGCGGGCCAATCACGAGGTCAAGAGTTTGAGACCAGCCTGACCAATATGGTGAAACCCCGTCTCTACCAAAACAAATATACCTTTCCTGAAACCTGTTCCACTGTCAGGTCACTACCTGCTCTGCCTGTGAGACAGAAATCTTTGATGTAGTGCATGACATTTACTATACCTCTCCTTCTTCACCAACCATTCTCTGCCCACACCATCACTTCCACTGCCAGCACTGGCAAAACACAGACACATGCACCTTCCCTTTGGAATATTGCTTCTGGTCCTATTTCTCTACTGAACTTGCTCTCTTCAATGTCACTAATGACATCTTAGGTAGCAAATCCTGTATGGTTTACTTAGTCCTCATTACCCTTTGACTTCTTTATAATATTTTATATTCTTTTTTTTTTTTTTTTGAGTTGGAGTCTTGCTCTGTCACCCAGGCTGGAGTGCAGTGGTGTGATCATGGCTCACTGCAACCTCCACCTCCTGGGTTCAAGTGATCCTCCCGCCTCAGCTTCCCAAGTAACTGGGATTACAAATGTGCGCCACCACACCCAGCTAATTTTTACATTTTTAGTAGAGACAGCATTTCGCCATGTTGGCCAGGCTGGTCTCAAACTCCTGAACTCAAATGATCTGCCCACCCAGGTCTCCCAAAGTGCTGGGATTACAGGCATGAGCCACCACGCCTGGCCTCTCTCCTTCTTGAAATTGGTTTTCCAATAACTCAACAGAAAAATAGGCAAAAAAAAATCTATAAGAATATACAACAAACTGGTATCAGGGGTAAATACCTGATAAGGCATTAAGATTAAGGATGACAGTTACCACAAAATTTATTTTTATCTGTAATTTTTATCTTTTTTCAAGGATATTACTTGTATAAGATTAATTTTACAGGGCTGGTGGCGGTGGCTCACACCTGTAATCCCAACACTTTGGGAGGCCGAGGCAGTTAGACCACTTGAGACCAGCCTGGCTACCATGGTGAAACAGTGTCTCTACTAAAAAGACAAAAATTAGCCAGGCGTGGTGGTACACGCCTGTAATACCAGCTCTCAGGAAGCTGAGGCAAGAGAATCGCTTGAACCTGGGAAATGGAGGTTGCAGTGAGTTGAGATTGGGTCACTATACGAGTGACAGAGCGAGACTCCATCTCAAAAAAAAATGTAATTTTTTTGTCTATTAGATCTCTCTCTCTCTCTCTCTCAAACACACACACAGTATGCACAGACACAGCAAGCAAGTATTAACAAAGGTATAAGGAAATTGTTTGTTGTTTTTTTTGAGATGGAGTCTTGGTCTGTCACCCAGGCTAGAGTGCAGTGGCACAATCTCGGCTCACTGCAACCTCCACCTCCTGGGTTCAAGTCATTCTCCTGCCTCAGGCTCCCAAGTAGCTGGGATTACAGGCACCCATCACCATACCTGGCTAATTTTTGTATTTTTAGTAGAGGGGGTTTCACCATCTTGGCCAGGCTGGTCTCAAACTCCTGACCTCATGATCCAACCCACCTCAGACTCCCAAAGTGCTGGGATTACAGGTGTAAGCCACTGTGCCCAGCCGGAAATTGGTACTTCCATATTACTGAAGAGAATGTAAACTGACATAAGTAATTTGGCAAACTGTCAAAATTTAAATACATACGTCCTCTGACTTAGCAATTCTACTCTAAGAATGCATCTTATAATAACATTCGTAAGTTCATGGATGTTCTCTGTAAGTGCTGTGATAGAAAACAAATGGAAATGATCTAAATGTCTATCAATGAGGATACCCACCACTGAATATCTATGCAGGAGAACACTATGCAGCCATTTCATGTGCTGACATTAAAAAAGTCATGATATTGTAAGTGAAAAATACTGGCTTTCCCAATTTTCTTATATTTTCTTCTACTTCCTTTAGTATCTTCTCTTCATTGTCTCATTCTCTAAACACAGCAGTTGACAAAGTGACCCTTATCTTCCTCTTCTCTTCTGCTTTTATTTGAATTGCTTGCCAGCTCACAGAGCGTAAACTACCACCTCTCTGCTGATCTTCAAGTCTATATCTTGAATATCAACTTTTTCCCAAGTTCTAGTACTTCATTTCTAAACTTCTGCTAGAAATGCCTACCTCAGTGACCCACACATATTGTCAATTAAATTAGATATGAACCACAAAAAGATGTAAAACTAATCAGATCCCTCACACAAGAAAATGTGGTCAGGTGCAGTGGCTCATACCTGTAACCCCAGCACTTTGGGAAGTTAAGGTGGGAAGATTGCTTAAGCCCAGGAGTTCAAGACCAGCCTGGGAAACATGGCAAAACCCTGTCTCTACATAAAATACAAAAAAATCAGCCAGGCATGGTGGCACGTGCCTGTAGTCACAGCTACTCGGGAGGCTGAGGTGAGTGGATCACCTGAGCCTGGGAGGTTGAGGCTGCAGTGAGCTGTGATCATACCACTGCACTCCAGCCTGGGAGGGAGTGAGACGCTGTCTCAAAAACAACAATAAGAAAACACAGGAAAACATTTTTTCTTCCCCGCTTTCCTTCAAGCTTAAAACTTCTCTCCTCAGTTGCTAGAACTATTGATTCAACCTCTGAAACCTCCATTAACTCTTTCCCTTGATTGCTACTGCCACTACTATAATTCAAACGCTCATTACTTTCCACCTATATCATGGCAATATCATCTTAGTTATGCTTAGTATGCCTCTCATGATCTCAGAGTCCACCCCACCAATTCATCTTACACAGTGCTGCCAGCTTACAAAGGCACAGCTCTGCTCACATTACGTTTCTGCTCAACAATCTCAGTTCTTCAGGGATCTCTGAACATCAGACATCTAAACCAGTCACTTGAAGGAATTCTTGAGCTTGCCCTAATCGATAGCACCTGACTAACAAGTTTTTAAATGGGAATGCTGGTTCCCCAATATCTAAATATTTCCTTTCTTTCTATTCATATTGAAAACTTTCTTGAATCAACATCAGGTAGAAGACAATCGTTTGCAATGAAACAGATCTGGAGGAGTTCCATGAATGCTGTGTACTTAAGATGAGAATAAGTACCATGAAAATGACCACAGTTACATGTGCTTCAGTTCCTATAAATTCTACACTGATTACTAATTCAACATCATTCTCAAATACTTACAGGAGTAAATGAGAGCCGGAAAAAGCGTTTCATTTCTCTCCTGAGCTGTTTCAACCAGCATACGAAGTGGACCTTTTGGACACAAAACAGCCACTAAATCTAGAAAAAGAAAAAGAGAAAAGACATCTGATAAAATGTATGGGCTCAACTTGTAAATGGGTGTTAGGAATTAATGAAGGAAAACATTTAATGTTGTCTCTTTTTACACAAAAAGACGCTGAATTGATAAGAAATAATGGCAGGTGAACTGGTGGGGGTGAGGGGTACCACCTAAACAAAATAAAACCACACAGAACAGCTGTAAAAATTTCATTTTGGGTTTGACTGCTATTTGCTTAGTGTGCAGTGTATCATTACTAGGTTCTACAAATAAGTCTTCCCAGTATAAAGGAAAGCTGCAGAGATGAGATAGACTATTTTAGAGCAGTTGTCAACATACAGTGAGCAGAAACAGAAAGAAGTCACTTCTAAACTAGTCACAGATATGAACTATAAATAAAAAGATTACTTCAAGAGGAATTTAATAAAAGGAATTTGACTGAACTTTTCAAAATATGAAGAGAATAGAAGAAACGCATCCCTTTTTTTTTTTTTTTGAGGCACCAAGAGGGCAATAAATTTAAATAAAACAAAACAGTCCTTGCAAGATAAAGTTTATTATTTCTTTACTCTCTGGTCAAACAAAAGAACTTCACAAATATTCAGGTCTCAGAACATATGTGGTGCTGAAAAGTAGCTTATTTTACAAAAATAGTAAATCAGAGAGGAAGCAATATACCTAAACTATTTCTGTTTATATCATCATTTCTTTCCATCAACGGCAATTTTTCTTTCATTTTCTGTCATGAAAATTCAGCATATAAAAATATAATTTTAAACACTTAAAAATATAAAACAGGTAAAAATATATACATATATAAAACATATACATATATACATATGTACAGCTAAATATACCTACTTTAGCTGAACCTGTTATATATACACACACACACACACACACACACACATATATATATAAATATATATAAAACAGGTACAGCTAAATTTGTAAAGGAAGAATTGATAGCTTGTGTTGATACTCTTGTCACTTAGGTGCATTTAAATTTGAAAACTTCATCTTTTGCCAGATGCATAGTGGTTCATATTTGTAATTCTAGCACTTTGGGAGGCTGAAGCAGGAAATCGCTTGCGCTCAGGAGTTCAAGACCGGCCTGGCCAAGATAGTGAAATACTGTCTCTACCAAAAATGCAAAAAAAATAGCAGCTCATGGTGGCAGGTGCCCATAGTCCCAGCTACTCAGGAAGCTGAGGTGGGAGACTGCTTGAGCCCTGGAGGTAGAGGTTGCTGTAAGCCGAGATGGCACCACTGCACTCCAGCCTAGGTAACAGAGTAAGACTCTGTCTCAAAAAAAAAAAAAAGGCCGGGCGCAGTGGCTCACGCCTGTAATCCCAGCACTTTGGGAGGCTGAGGCGGGTGGATCACAAGGTCAAGAGATCGAGACCATCCTGGTCAACATGGTGAAACCCCATCTCTACTAAAAATACAAAAAATTAGCTGGGCACGGTGGTACGTGCCTGTAATCCCAGCTACTCAGGAGGCCGAGGCAGGAGAATTGCCTCAACCCAGGAGGCGGAAGTTGCGGTGAGCTGAGATCACGCCGTTGCACTCTAGCCTGGGTAACAAGAGCGAAACTCCGTCTCAAAAAAAAAAAAAATTCATGCCTTGAAGTGGTCACGTCTCTTTGTACTTTATACATATAAAACTATATTTATAATATAGTACAGTAATAAAACATACACAAAGAAATCTCTACTCTCAACACTTCTACTTCAATTTGTTTAAGTCTGCCCTGCTATGAAGTAATGAGATTTTCAGCTTGTTTGACTCTGCCACATCCTGTAACTATTTCAGTTTTATGATATGCTCTCCCTTTAAGAATTGCTAAATGATAAATCTGCTTATTTTTTAGAGCAATTAAATTAAAATTGCTTTTGCTTTGAAAATTTCAGAACTTTCATGACAAATTAAACCTTGAAACCTTGTAAAAATGGAGCTGAGAATCACTACTCTAAACATTGGGTACAACAACAATCTCATTTAAAAGGAACTTAAAGTTCTGTAGAGATATTTATACCATGTGCAGACAGAATGGAAGGTTGACAATAAAAAATATTGTAATGTAGTGAAAAGAATATTGGACTAGGGATTCATCAGAGTTTAAGTTTGGGCAAATAATTTACATCTGTAAACTTCAAGTTCTTAGCAGTTAAATAGGGGTAATAACTATCTTGATACTTCACAGGATTATTTAAAAATATAACACTGGGCTGGGTACAGTGCTTCACACCTGTAATCTCAGCACTTTGGGAGGCTTCCTGAGGCCAGGAGGTCAACACTAACCTGTGCCTGCAGTCCTCTCTACTCGAGAGGCTGAGATAGAAGGACTGCTTGAGCCCAGGTTTTTGAAGCTACAGTGAGCTATGATCACGCCACTTTATTCCAGCCTGGGAGACAGAGTGAGACTCTGTTTCTTAAAACAGAAAAAATTTACTGATAGACATTGTTCTAAATGTATTATTGTATTAGATGTATCATTTAATCTTCAAAACAAGAGACTTAGGGGTTGAGCAACTTGTCTGTGGTCAAATAGCTAGTAAGTGATGAGTAGGCTGGGAGCAGTGGCTCACGCCTGTAATCCCAGCACTTTGGGAGGCTGAGGTGGGTGGATCATTTGAGGTCAAGTTCAAGACCAGACTGGCAAACATGGTAAAACCCCATCTCTACTAAAAATACAAAAATTAGCTGGGCATGGTGCTGCACACCTGTAGTCCCAGCTACTTGGGAGGCTGAGGCAGGAGAATTGCTTGACCCCGGAAGGTAGAGATTGGAGTGAGCGGATATCATGCCACTGCACTCTAGCCTAGGTGACAGAGCGAGACTCCATTTCAAAAAACAAAAAAAAAGGGATGAGCAGAATCTGAACCCAGGCATTCTGTCTCCAGACCTGGCATTCTTAATCACAGCGAAGCAATAGATGGTTACTTTGTAAACCATCAAGTACTATACAACATAAGGTAATAAGGAAATCAGATAGAGAGTACATGACTTCTATAGTTCCACAACTGATTACTCAAATACAAGAACAGAACGAGTTCAATCCCATTTCCATAGACTTTGTCAATCAAATGAGGATGATCTTTCCAATTAGAGGCCACCAAACATTTTAATAAGTATGTAATCGTGATAAAAGTATATGGCCAGGCATGGTGGCTCACACCTGTAATCCCACCACTTTCGAAGGCTGAAGTGGGAAGATCTCTTGAGGCCAGGAATTCCAGACCAATTTGGGAAACACAATGAGATCTCATCTTTGTAAAAAAAAAAAAAAAAAAATCTTTTTTTTTTTTTTAAATTAGGCATGGTAGTGCATGCCTGTAGTCCTATCTACTTTGGAGGCGGAGGTGGGAAGATTGTTTGAGCCCAGGACAGGAGTTTGAGGCTGCAATAAGCCATGATCATGTCACCGTACTCCAGTGTGGGTGACAGAGAGAGAGAGAGATCCTGTCTCTGGAAGTAAAAAAACAAAAACAAAAAGAGTATGACCATGGCCTTATAATATAAAAGAGGTCACATATCAGTCTCTGAAAATGGATCTCTTTTTGGCTTTCATACAGGACAATAGCCACAGAGTAGGTACCTAAAAGATACCTGGGTTAATGGCTGGAATACGTTCTGACTGTTCAGGACCCATGTCACACTGGTGGTTACAGAATTTGAATCTCACACTGTCCAAATCAGTTTTATGTTTAAAATAATAATTCCATACATTACCTTATATAAAGGAGGTGATCTAATTTTTATTTTAAAAGTGAAATGAGGACAGATGCAGTGGCTCATATCTATAATCTCAATACCTTGAGAGGCGAAGGCAGGAGGACTGCTTGAGCCCATGAGTTCAAGACCAGCCTAGGCAATATAGCAAGACCTTGTCTCTACAAAAAATAAAACAGTTAGCCAGACGTGGTGGTGCACACTTGTAGTCCTAGTTACTTGAGAGAGGCTGAAGTGGGAGTATTGCATGAGTCCGGGAGTTCAAGGTTGCAGTGAGCTATGATCGTGCCACTGCACTCCAGCCTGGGTGACACAGAAAGATCTTGTCTCAAAAAAAAAAAGAGAAAAGCTTATACAATAAGACATAAAAGAAAAAAAAACTCTTAAAAAATGAATTGAGCATTTTGTGTGTCTACCACTTCACTCTGCTTGTGCTTTTTTTTTTTTTTTGAGACAGAGTCTTACTCTGTCACCCAGGCTGGAGTGCAGTGGCGCCATCTCAATTTATCACAATCTCTACCACCTGGGTTCAAGCAATTCTCCTGCCTCAGCCCCTCAAGTAGCTGGGATTACAGGCACACTCCACCACACCCAGCTAATTTTTGTATTTTTAGTAGAGACAGGTTTCATCATGTTGGCCAGGCTGGTCTTGAACTCCTGACCTCAAGTGATCCACTCGCCTCAGCCTCCCAGAGTGCTAGGATTACAGGCATGAGCCACCACACCCAAACCTGCTTGTGTTTTTTAACATATATTCAATTCACTGAACTTTTACAACAGTGGGAGATGCACTGTTCCCAATTTATAAATGAGAAAGCTGAAGCTCAAAGAGCTCAAGTCACTTTCCTAAGGTCATAAAGACTGTCAGTGGTAGAGATGGAATTTGAATCTAAGTCTTCTCACCAGTTGTTTGTGGCTCCTTCCACTAACCCAACACTGAGTTAAACTAGTGGCAGTAATAAAACATTTTTAAAGAATAAAACCTCAAAATTTCTGAAAAAACAAAATTTTTTGAGATAGATTCTTGTTTTGTCACCCAGGCTGGAATGTAGTGATGCAATCACAGCTCACTGTAGCCTCTACCTCCTAGGCTCAATTGTTCCTCCCACCTTCCTAAGTAGCTGGGACTACAGGTATGCACCACCATAACCAGCTAATTTCTGTATTTTCTGTAGATACGAGGTTTTGCCATGTTGCCCGGGCTGGTCGTGAACCCTGAACTTAGGTGATCTGTCCGCCTCAGCCTCCCAAAGTGCTGGGATTAAAGGCATGAATTACCATGCCCAGCTGAAATCTTCAAAAGAAAAAGTTACTATAGCTAATTAATGATTTACTGAAGAGCTATGGAATTTTACCATTTTCTCTAAATCAAGATAGATGAGGAAAGAAAACACTCCAATGAGGCATTTCTGTGAGAAATTATCAGTCTTGGGTTTTACCATATACTGAAATCACAGCCAAGATGAGCCATGCAGTCCATTCAGGGAGGTACTTGATAAACACCAGGGCCATGAGGGCACTAATCATAATGAGATATGCCTGCTGGAGTCGAAGTGGACCTTTCCAGTGAATGGCAATCATTCCCACCACACCAAAATTCCAGATCAGGAGTGCAACAGTAATGTAGTCCACAGCAACGTTATAGGTTTTAAACACTTCCCTGAAAAAAAGTTAAACAGATTTTAAAAGATTTATGTACAATAATTTTCATCAAAACATTGTTTAGAATAATGTGATGGCTCCCAAACATTAGATATTCATATCCTACCTTTATAATATTAACATGACCTGTATCAACTGTGCTATTATTTATTTAATACTTTCCTTTAAATTATTATTTTTTTGAGCTAGGGTCTCATTCTGTCACCCAGGCTGGAGTACAGTGTTGCAATCACAGCTCACTGCATCTTGACCTCTGAAGCTCAGGTGGTCCTCCCAGCTTGGCCTCCTATGTAGCCGGGACAACAGATGTGTGTCACCATGCCTGGCTAATTTTTTTTTTTTTTTTTTTTGTAGAGATAGGGTTTCACCATGTTCCCCAGGTTGGTCTCAAATTCCTGGGTTCAAGCAATCTGCCCACCTCAGCTTCCCAAAGTGCTGGGATTACAAGAATGAGCCATAGTACCTGGCCAATTAATTCACTTTTTTCCCTCAAGTTGAACAATTCACTTTTTCCCAAGCTGAACTTTTTTTTTTAAAACAGAAAGCTCTATGTCATTCATATAAATGGGAAACCAGTTTCACAGGCCATAACTATAAAAATAAGTACAAACAGAAAAAAAGATCATATAATACCTAAAACGCCATACTTCGGGAAATATTAGTTTAAGATATCTGAAATTAGAAAAAAATTAAACATCTGCCAATACATTTTATAGCTAGGACATAAATTTCCATACAATGAGATTTAGCGGTCATTAAAAGTAGATATATGCAGGCTAGGCACAGTGGCTCACGCCTGTAATCCTAGCACTTTGGGAAGCCGAGGTGGGAGGTGGGAGGATCACTTGAGGCCAGGAATTCCAGACCAGCCTGTGCAACACAGTGAGACTCTATCACTACAAAAAATTTTTTAAATTAGCTGGAGGTGATGGTACATGCCTGTAGTCCCAGCTACTCAAGAGGCTGGGCAGGAAGATAGTCTAAGCCTCGAAGTGGGAGGTTGTGTGAATCATGCTCACACTACTGCACTCCAGCTTGGGCAACAGAGCAAGATCCTAACTCTAATATTTTTTAAAACTGCATATATGCCGGGCGCAGTGGCTCACGCCTGTAATCCCAGCACTTTGGGAGGCCGAGGCAGGTGGATCACGAGGTTAAGCGATCGAGACCATCCTGGTCAACATAGTGAAACCCCGTCTCTACTAAAAATACAAAAAATTAGCTGGGCATGATGGCGCGTGCCTGTAATCCCAGCTACTCAGGAGGCTGAGGCAGGAGAATTGCCTGAACCCAGGAGGCAGAGGTTGCGGTGAGCCAAGATTGCGCCATTGCACTCCAGCCTGGGTAACAAGAGCGAAACTCCGTCTCAAAAAAAACAAAAACAAACAAACAAAAAAAACTGCATATATATAATTTTAATATAATTTTTATATATAATTTTTTAAAAATACATACATTTACATATATGTAAATGCCATATATGGCATTTTGGCATTTCAAAGTAGGAGATAAATCATCTTTCTGGTTAGTAACTGAAACTCAAAGCTTATGCTTAAATAAAGGTGTGCTTTCTTTCTCCTTCAAAGCAGGAGAGAAATCATCATATATGTATATATATGTGTGTGCATATATATATACACACACATATATATGCACACACACACATATATACAGATACACAAACGTTTTTAACACACACATATAAACATGGAGTATAGACATAATATACTGTTGCTTGAAAAAATAAAGGATCCTGTTTATGATCCCATTTACATAAAACTGTGAGAGAAGAGCAGATGAGAAACTGATGATGACAGGACTTATCTTTAGGTGGTAGGAATCTGGTCATTTTTCTCCTATGTCTTTTTAAAAAAAACAATGAATGTTTAGCATTTTTATAATGAAGAAAATGCATTTGAATTTTGGGGAGGAAAAATCCACCATCTAACAACAAAGAGACTGCAATTATAAAAGATGCCTGAGGTAACTGAGGAGAAATAAAGCACACTTTTAGGCACAAACTTTTGAGTTTCAGGTACTAACCAAAAAGACGATTCCTCTCTCACTTTGAAATTCCAAAATAGAGTAAATGTTGAAATTTCTGGACAATGTAGATATTTATTTATATTAAGCATTTCAGGTATCCTCAAACTTAAAAAGAAACAATAAACAACCTATTTATTAATCTTTGGCTAGGTAGCACATGAATAAGATATAAAATTCACAACAGATACTGTGAAAAGTAGGTTTTCTCCCACTGTGTCTCACAGTTCCCCTCTCTAGCAGAAAGCAGTACTTTTTTTTTTTGAGATGGGGTCTTGCTATGTTGCCCAGGCTGGCTTTGAACTCCTAGGCTCAAGCGATCCTCCCGTCTCCACCTCCAAAAATGTTGAGATTACAAGTATGAGCCATGGCCGGCTGGAAAGCACTATTATTAATTTCATGTACATCCCTCCAGAGACTCTATACATATCATACATACACTTTTCTACTTGACACAAATGATAGCGTATTTTAATTCTTTATTCTTTAAATAGAGAGAAGTTCTCACTGTCACCCGGTGGCACAATCATACATCACTGCAGCCTCAAAGTCCTTGGTTCAAGCGATCCTCCTGCCTCAGCCTCCCAAGCAGTTAGGACTACAGGTATGCCCCACCACGCCTGGCTAAGTTTTGTATTTTTTGTAGAGATGGAGGTTCACCATGTTGCCCAGGCTCATTTAGAACCCCTGGGCTCAAGGAGCCTCCCACCGGAGCCTCCCAAATTGGTGGGATTACAATTGTGAGCTACTACACCCTGCCTTAAAATTTCTCAGTAATAGATCTTGCAAATTTTCTTTTTTACTCCTCTACGCTGTCAGTTTATTCACTTAAAATACCAATTTTTCAGAAGCAGCAGTGCTGTAGTGGAACAGGGACTGCTGGCCCTCAGCACCCGCGCCTTCCCCTGCACAGCCTGCACCAGAAGCTCTGAGTACAATGTATGTCAGGAGGGTGAACCTGAGCTGGAGAGGGCCTGGAGCCACATTCAGTCACATCCACCCAGTTCTTGGCCTCCAACTGCCTATGGATCCAAAGGAAGGTAGAGACCAGCTCAGTCTGCCACCTGCTACTGCTCAGTGCCCACCCAGTCACCAGAGACCAACACACAGTAAAGGTCAAGGGCTTCTTGGAAGGCAGTCTGCAGCCTGTGCAAGATGTTCTCCACACTGCTCAGCTAAAGGGGAGCTGGGGCCAGGGCCTTAGCCGGCATCTCAGGCTCACTAGTGTCCAGGGCTTGCACAATTCTTGTTTACTCATAGATATTTAACTTTTTTGCTGCTATCATAAATGGAATTTGTCCTTTCATTATGTTTCCTAACTAGTTGTTTATGCGAAGGTTATTGATTTGTGTTTTTTTTTTTTTTTTTTTTTTTTTGAGGCGAAGTTTTGCAATTGTTGCACACACTGGAGTGCAATGGTGTGATCTTGGCTCACTGCAACCTCTGCCTCCCAGGTTCAAGTGATTCTCCTGCCTCAGCCTCCTGAGTAGCTGGGACTACAGGCAGCTGCCACCACACCCAGCTATTTTTTTGTATTTTTAGTAGAGATGGGGTTTCAATGTGTTGGCCAGGCTGGTCTCGAACTTCTCACCTCGGGTGATCCACCCGCCCTGGCCTCCCAAAGTGCTCAGATTACAGGCATGAGCCACCACGCCCGGCCTAGGGATTTGTGTTTAATTTTGTATTCAATTGCCTTACTAAACTTACTTAGTAATTCGAACTGGTTTTCAGTTAGTTCTAAAACAAAGTAAACAATCATTTTATCTCCAAATATTGATAATTTAACCTTCTTTTCCAAATTACATAGTTCTTATTTCTTTCTCTTGTTTAATTGTGTTTGCTAGTCCCTCCAGAGCAATGCTGGATAACTGGTGATAAAGAAAACCTCCATCTCGGCCGAGCACAGTGGCTCATGCCTGTAATCCCAACACTTTGAGAGGCTGAAGTGGGTGGATCACCTGAGGTCAGAATTTCAAGACCAGCCTGGCCAACATGGTAAAACCCTGCTCTACTAAAAATAAAAAAATTAGCCAGGTGTGGTGGTAGGTGCCTATACTCCCAGCTACTTGGGAGGCTGAGGTGGGAGAACTGCTTGAACCTGGGAGGTGGAGGGTACTGTGAGCTGAGATCATGTCACTGCACTCCAGCCTGGATGACAGAGAGAGATTCAGTCTCAGGAAAAAGAAAGAAAGAAAGAAAGAAAATCTTCATCTCATTCCTGACCTTAATAGGCAAGCTTCTAGCTTCCCTATGAGGATGACATTGGCTTTTAGAATAAGATTCATATATTTTATCATGTTAAGAGATTTATTTATTTCTTTATTTTTAGAGAATGGGTCTCGCTCCATCACTCAGGCTGGAGTGCAGTGGCGCAATCATAGCTCATTGCAGCCTTGAATTCCTGGGCTCGAGCCATCCTCCCACCTTAGTCTTCCATGCAGCTAGGACTAGAAGCACACACCACGACTGGGTAATCTATGTCTTGTAGAGGCAGAGCCTTGTTATGTTGTGCAGGTTGGTATCGAACTGCCAACCTCAATCAATCCTCCCACCTTGGCCTCCCCAAGTATTGAGATTATAAGCTTAAGCCACCACACACAGCCCCATCTATTTGTTTTATTAAGGAATCTGATCAAGAACAGGTGTGGAATCTTATCAAATGCCTTTAGCATGTACAGAGATGATGATCTAGTAATATGGTGACTTATAATGAACCAGTCTTCCATTCTGCAAACAAACTCCACTTGGTCAAATGTATTATTACTCTTTTAATCTATTGCTGAATTCTCTTAATATTTTGTTCTTCTTTTGAGATCAATAAATATAACTGACCAACAGTTTTCTTTTTCTTGATAACTCGCAGGGCTTTAGTTATCAATGTTATGCTGGCTTCATAAAATTAATCTGGAAGCCTTTTTTACTTTATCTATGTTCTGGAACACTTAAAATAGTATTAGCGTTACCATTCCTTAAAGGAGGTTTAACAGAATTTCCCTATGAATCCATTGGGGCCCAGTACTATTGTTATTTGTGCAGGTGGGGTAGAAAGTACTTCAGTAACTTTCTGTATTTCTTTTTTCCTCTGTTTAGATTTTCTCTCTCTTCAGGAGTCAGTTTGGGTAATTTTCTAGAATATCATCCATTTCATAGATTCTCACATTTGCTTCTTTTGTCTGTGGTTATTTCCCTTTATCCTCTACCAAAGAAATAACTCTCCAATTTATTAGTTTTACAGTCTCTTCAAATTTAAGAGCTAGTGCAATCGTTTACAAACTGTATTCTGCCACTTGAGCTGAGAAAAAGGCCATGCTTTTCTCAGTCTGAGCTTCTCTGAGCTTCACTATTCTATTCTCTTTGACAGACCAGATCCACCTTTTTCTTTTTTTTTCTTTGAGACGGAGTCTCACTCTATCGCCCAGGCTGCAGTGCAGTGGTGCGATCTTGGCTCACTGAAACCTCTGCCACCCGGGTTCAAGCAATCCTCCTGTCTCAGCCTCCTGAGTAGCTGGGATTACAAGCACCTGCCACGGTGCCTGACTAATTTTTAGTAGAGACGGGTTTCACCATCTTTGCCTTGGCCAGCCTGATCTTGAACTTCTGACCTCGTGTGTGATCCACCAGCCTTGGCCTCCCAAAGTGCTGGGATTATAGGTGTGAGCCATTGCACCCGGCCCAGATCCACTTTTTTCTATATTATATGTGAAAATTTCATTTGAAAGAAAAAAGCGTCGCTGATAAAAAACAATACAGATGTATGAAAATCAATTAATTCTTGTTTTTATACTTTTTTTTTTTTTTTTTTTAAATATAGAGATGAGGTTTCACCATGTTGGCCAGGATGGTCTCAATCTCTTCACCTCGTGATCCGCCCGCCTCAGCCTCCCAAAGTGCTGGGATTACAGGCATGAGCCACTGTGCCCTTTCTTAAAATTTTGATTCACAGACTTCTACTAGAAGAATATATAATCTTCAAAAAGGCTTAGAATTAACTGTAGTCTTGAGTTCTTTCACTTCTACTTATTATAAACAAGGAAGAGAAGCATGTCTCAATTAGTAATACTGATTTTTATATACATACTTTTATATACCAAGTATGACCTATACTTGGAAACAACTTAAGAGTAATTCATCAATAAAGTACATGGCTTTAAGTGATAGCTATGGAGCACAAAGGCAGTTGATTTTAAAAGACCAAAAATTTCACGACTTACCCCAAGTAAATGAATGAAAAAAAGAACAGCAGCAATAGAGATGATATAATAAGCCAGGCATGGATGACCTAGAAAAGAAAGCATTTCAATATAATTAACTAACAGGTCCCACAACCTTTTTTTTTTTTTGAGATGGAGTCTCACTCTGTCACCCAGGCTGGAGTGCAGTGGTGCAATCAATCTTGGCTCACTGCAATCTCTGCCTCCTGGGTTCAAGTGATTCTCCTGCCTCAGCCTCCAGAGTAGCTGGGAATACAGGCACGCACCATCATGCCCAGCTAATTTTTTGTATTTTTAGTAGAGATGGGGTCTTGCCATGTTGCCCAGGCTGGTCTTGAACTGCTGACCTCAAGTGATCCACAGGCCTCAGGCTCCCTAAGAGCTGAGATGACAGATGTGTACCACCATGCTGGGACCGCATCTCTCTTTAAAACAACTTCATAAAATAGTACAATTTGGGAAAGGCCAACAGAATGGCTTAAGACATTGGTACTCCTTGGACATTTGAATATTCTAAATTAAGCTGACTATCCAAATACAATGTAGTTGTTTTTGGTATGCTTCCACAAAAATTTTCCAGCATTTTATTACAAAAATTTTCAAATACACAGCAAAATTTAGTAATTTTTACAATGTACACCCATATATCACCTAGAGTCTACCATTCATATTTTGCAGTACTTGGTTTATAAAATTTCTGTCTAGCTTCTCATCTATCAGTCTTTGTTACTATTAATACATATCAAAGTAAACCAAAAGGCCAGGTGCGGTGGCTCACGCCTGTAAACCCAGCACTTTGGGAGGCCAAGGTAGGTGGATCACAAGGTCAGGAGATCAAGACCATCCTGGCCAACATGGTGAAACCTGGTCTCTACTAAAATACAAAAATCAGCTGGGTGTGGTGGTGCCTGAATATGTTAATTTGTTATTTTCATATGCATTTATTTTATTACTGTAAAGAAAATATACACACACATTTAAACAGGCCTTTCTCATCTTGCAAAAATCCCTAGTTCAGCTTTCCTGTGCAAAGGATGTGAAAGAAAAGAGCCCTGCTTTAGTACACAACAGTATCTTCTCTAAATCCTGAAGTGCCAAGGCCAGAAATCATCTGACTTTAGCAAGTTATAGTTCCTTTTATGACAACTTATATATAATAATTAACTGCCTTTTCTGTTGCTAACATTTTAAGGTTTGGTCTTTTAGCTTCTAGGGCTTGTCACGGACATTGCATAACCAACTACTGATACGAGAAATCCTCAGGCAAGTTACTCAATCTCTGACTCAAAAGCTCCTTTACTTATACTGGGAGTCAGGTATAAACAACTTTTTTCTATAGAATTGTTTGTGCATGCTAAGATTTGAACATTTAAAAACATCACAACAGAGGCCGGGCGCGGTGGCTCAAGCCTGTAATCCCAGCACTTTGGGAGGCCGAGGCGGGTGGATCACGAGGTCAAGAGATCGAGACCATCCTGGTCAACATGGTGAAACCCCGTCTCTACTAATACAAAAAATTAGCTGGGCACGGTGGCGCGTGCCTGTAATCCCAGCTACTCAGGAGGCTGAGGCAGGAGAATTGCCTGAACCCAGGAGGCAGAGATTGCGGTGAGCCGAGATCGCGCCATTGCGCTCCAGCCTGGCTATCAAGAGCGAAACTCCGTCTCAAAAAAAAAAAAAAAAAAAAAAAAAACCTCACAACACAAATAAACAAGTAAATGTGGAAATCTGGCTGAATACAAATCTCTCAGACTGTCTAAAATGAAGGATGGGGCCGGACATGGTGGCTCAGGCCTGTAGTCCCAGCACTTTAGGAGGCCGAAGGCAGTGGATGACCTCAAGTCAGAAGTTCAAGACCAGCCTGGGCAACGTGGCAAAACCCCGTCTCTACTAAAAATGCAAAAATTAGCCAGGCGTGGTGGCACATCCCTGTAATCCCAGATACTCGGGAAGCTGAAGCAGGAGAATCACTTGAACCCAGAAGGCGGAGGTTACAGTGAGCCAAGATCATGCCACTGCACTCCAGCACTCCAGCCTGGGAGACAAACAGAGACTCTCTCTCAAAATAAAATAAAATAAAATAAAATAAAATAAAATAAAATAAAATAAAATAAAATAAAATAAAATAAAATAAAGGATGGATAAAACATGGACAAAACTGACAAAAAATATATTAAGAAAGGTTCCAGATAAGATGAATAAGCACATTCCACTCTCTGTCCCACTGAACACAGTTGCAAAACCTGGGCAGAAAGCAGACAGTAGCTGGTTGCAAGCAATGGAAAGTAAAGAGAAGAAGGTGGGCTGGAAAATTAGAAGTACTAGCAGTTAGCTGACCATTTTTTCCCTCCACCTGTATTCCACACAACCTATGTGGGTATTAGCAAGACAATGGGAGCTCCACAAAACCTCTAGCTCTGGCTTGAGGATCTGGAAAGAGGTCTCCTAACACCCAGAGAGTGTAAAAATCCAGTTTTTCTTCTTTTCCCCTTTTCTCCATTCTCTTATGCGGAGTCTTCACAGAATCGTGTGGTGATGGATGGCAATGTGGGTGGCAGAAGTCTAAAGTTCAGAGGGAGGGAATCCTTCCTCTCTGGAAGGATGTCAGTCCTGAAAGAGTGGGGCAAACAGCTCTTGCTTTCTCTCTCTCCTCCCACATTTTGGGCCTGACTTTAGGAAAATAAAGTCCACTTTCTGGCTGGAAGAATGAAAAAGGGAAGCCCAAGAAACCACAGGGAGATCACAGAATGAGAGAAACTCATGAAAGTAATCTCTTAAAGCTGTTTACAAACTTGTGGGTCCATTCCCCAGGTGAGCAAGTATGTATATGATCCTCAACAGCACACGCGGACCCTGATGACCAAATTACAAATAGAATACCACTATACCAGTCTCAGACTGGTGACTGGGTGGCATTTACATGGGGCAGATCTAAGCAACACTGCAAAGGCTTTGAAAAATGAACTGATAATGTAACCATAACTCACACAAGGCTGGCTGGACCTAATCCAATCAGATCAATTGGCCAATAAAAAAAAAAATCAACATCCTTGAAGCAAGAAGGGCAGGCAAAAACTGTTAAAATGAAAGGAAATTTTTTAAAGTCTCAGAAGAAAAAACGTAAAGAAGGGCTAAATGGGGAATTTTAGAACTAAAAATAAAATAACCAAAAACATTTCACTGAATAGGTTTAGTAACAGAAAGCAAATGGCAGAAAACTTGAAGACAGATCAATAGAAATTATCTAACCAGAATAACAGTGAAAACAAATCAGAAAATAAACAGAGCCTCAGAGACCTGTGGAACAATAAAAAGTTATTTGTGTCATCACTCCCAGAAGAGAGTAAAGAGTCAGGCACGGTGGCTCATGTCTGTAATCCCAGAACTTTGGGAGGCTGAGGCAGGCAGATCACTTGAAGCCAGGAGTTGGAGACCAGCCTGGCCAACATGGTGAAACCCTGTCTCTACTAAAAATACAAAAATTAGCTAGGGGTGGTGTCGCATGCCTGTAATCCCAGGTATTTTGGAGGCTGAGGCTGCAGTGAGTCGAGATCATGCCAATGCACTCCAGCCTGGGTGACAAAGTGAGACTCAGTCTCAAAAAAAAAGCCAGACACCATGGTGGTTCACACCTGTAATCCCACCGGCACTTTGGGAGCCCCAGGCAGGCGGATCATTTAAGGCCAGGAGTTTGAGACCAGCCTGGTCAATATGGTAAAACCCTGTCTCTACTAAAAATTAAAAAAAAAAAATAGCCAGGCAGAGTGACAGGCACCTACAATTCGAGCATGCTGGGAGGCTGAGGCAGAAAAATCACTTGAACCAGGGAGGCAGAGGTTGCAGTGAACCAAGATTGTGCCACTGTACTCCAGCCTGGGTGACAGAGCAAGACTCCACCTCAAAAAAAAAGAAGAGAGTAAAGAATGTGATACAGAAGAATTTTGAAGAAATAATGGTTGAAAAGTTTCCAAATTTGGTAAAAGACATAAACCTAGAGATTCAAAAAGCTCAGTGAACTCCAAATAGAATAACAAAAAAATCCTCACACAGTCCCATAATTAAACTACTGAAAAGAAAATTTTGAAAGTGACCCGAACAAAACAATGTATTATTTATAGAAGAACAGTAATTGGAATGACTATGATTTTTATCAGAAACCACAGAGGCTAAAAGAAAGAACAGCATCTTTTAAATGCTGAAAAAAAGGAACAATCAAGACAATTTTATGCCCAGTAACAATATTCTTAAGTAATAAAGGTAAAATTAAAACATTCTAAGATGAAGAAAAATTAAGAGAAATTGAGGCCAGCTGACTTGCTTTAAAGAACTACTAAAGGGAGACATTCAGAGAGAAGGCAAATAATACCAGAAGAAAAGAGGTGGCCTGGCATGGTGGCTCACACCTGGGTGACAAAGCAAGACTCTTATCTCTAAAAAAATTAAAGGACCCCAGTGAAGCAGTCCTACTGATGACAATGAAATGGTACAAAAGATAATTCCTTCGATTTATGTGCTAGTAGGTATTTGAGTAGAAGTGATATGCAAAGGGGAAAACAAACCAACCATGGGCCCTTTGGGCTAAAAATATTGCATTAGAAGTTATGTTTAAGGATGAAAATTTAAACCATTAGATTAAATATAATTTCCCAAGAAGTAACAGGAGAGACAAAAAAGTTCATCATCTGAGACTTACACCTAGTTAGCTTTAGGAAACTGCAAAGAGGACCAAAGCAGGAAGCAGGAAGAAAAGCAAAAGCCAGAATCAATGTCAAGCAGAAGGCAAGAAATAAGTCAAATGGAGGTCTCTTTCCCATCTTGCAAGATGGCGGGTGAAAAAGTTGAGAAGCCAGATACTAAAGAGAAGAAACCTGAAGCCAAGAAGGCCGATGCTGGTAGCAAAGTGAAAAAGGGTAACCTCAAGGCTAAAAAGTCAAGAAGGGGAAGCCCCATTGCAGCCGCAATCCTGTTCTTGTCAGAGGAATTGGCAGGTATTCCCGATCTGCCATGTAGTCCAGAAAGGCCATGTACAAGAGGAAGTACTCAGCGGTTAAATCCAAGGTTGAAAAGAAAAAGAAGGAGAAGTTTCTTGCAACTGTTACAAAACCAGTTGGTGGTGACAAAAACGGCAGTATCCGGGTGGTTAAACTTCGCAAAATGCCTAGGTATTATCCTACTGAAGATGTGCCTTGAAAGCTGTTGAGCCACGGCAAAAAACCCTTTAGTCAGCACGTGAGAAAACTGCAAGCCAGCATTACCCCCGGGACCATTCTGATCATCCTCACTGGATGCCACAGGGGCAAGAGGGTGGTTTTCCTGAAGCAGCTGGCTAGTGGCTTGTTACTTGTGACTGGACCTCTGGTCCTCAATCGAGTTCCTCTGCAAAGAACGCACCAGAAATTTGTCATTGCCACCTCAACCAAAATTGATATCAGCAATGTAAAAATCCCAAAACATCTTACTGATGCTTACTTCAAGAAGCAGCAGCTGCAGAAGCCCAGATACCAGGAAGGTGAGATCTTTGACACAGAAAAAGAGAAATACCAGATTACAGAGCAGCGCAAGATTGATCAGAAAGCTGTGGACTCACAAATTTTACCAAAAATCAAAGCTATTCCTCAGCTCCAGGGCTACCTGCGATCTGTGTTTGCCCTGACAAATGGAATTTTGTCCTCACAAATTGGTATTTTAAATGTCCTAATAATCTAATTAAATAAGTGATTACCTTAAAAAAAAAAAAGAAAGAAAAGAATAGAAATAAGTCAAATGGCAATAACGTCCAGAAAAATTAGGTTCAAAAAGGTCACCGGATTTGACCAAAGGAAAAACTGGTAACCACATGATAAGCAGTTTCCATGGAGGTATGACAAGAGAACCCACACTTCAGGGAGCTGAGCTGAGGACTGAATTTGAGAGGAATCTTACGAAATAGCTATGTGTGTTAATCCAGTCAAACTCTGGACTCAAATGTCCATTCTGACCTATTAGGTTCTGACCCACACTAGCTGTGTGACTCCTGCCTCAATTCATCATCCATAAAACTGGGATAATAGTAGGGGCTACCTCAAAGAACTAGTGTTTAGATTAAATAAAACAAGGCAGATGTAAAGCTATACTTTCCTGTATATGTCACTGCTCAAGATTGGGAAAACCTACATATGCTTAAAAGCAGAGAAAAGAAGAAGTAGTTTAGAGATGGTGCTTTCTCTTTTACATGTAAAAATATGAAAACACAGAAAAATTAAATAATTTCCTAAGATTACAAGTAAAGAACTCTGAGTCCAGAGCTCCGTCTATCCAATTACACAGGTATTTTGTAAGGAAAAGGCAGGAAATCTGGATAAAAATTCTAGATTATAAGAATGAAAAGGTAGAATTCCACCCTCCAGTAAAATCTGAGAAATAGAAGAACAAAAGTATCACAGTGGGGCTGGGCGTGGTGGCTCATGCCTGTAATCCCAGCATTTTGGGAGGCCGAAGCAGGCAGATCACGAGATCAAGATGGGGAAACCCCATCTCCATACACAAACAAAAAAAGTATCACAGGATCCTGATAAAAGTCACAAGGTCAGTCTACTAAAGCAGAGAAACTAAAAGCAAGTAAACACGTACAGACAAAATATATATGGTGAAAAAAGGGATAAAGGAAAGGAATTAAGAAACTAGCATTTTTAAAGTAGGGGAGGGGAACGCTACCCAACATGGATTTGTATCACTTGCTTTTTGACCTTCTGAGTGTTGACAACAACCTGTCATCATCATACATATCTTTCATCTTTAACGGTCTCCATACACTAACAGATGATACAGATGGTCATCACTTAACACTTCTACTCACTCAAATGTTCAAAAAGCAAGGTTAAACTCTGTATAATTTTAAAGTTCACGAGCATTGAAAACGTATGAGATACTACTAGTAATCAACTAAATGCAAATTAAGACATTTTCTTTACCTATAAAAACCAGCACAGAGTTAAAAAAAAAAATTCAGCACTGGTGGGGTATAACAGATACTCTCATTCACTACTGGTGTTAAGTACAAATTGATAAACTTTTTGAAAACAGGATTTTGTGTACCAAAAGAGTTATAAATATGTAGATAATTTGCCCCAGAAATTCTACATCTAGGATTTTACTCTAAGGAAATAATATGAAAAACTGAAAAAGTTCTAGGCATAAAAATATTACTGTTTTTTAAAATAGTGAAACACCAAAAACAAACGTCCAACATCAGGGACATTTGAGAATTAAATTACAATGTACTCGAGGTCAAACATCACGTAGCCATATAAATATTTTCTAACAATTTATAACAGAAAAAATGCTTATGCCAAAGTAAAAGAAAGGACGCACAGTGATTATATATTTTAACCATGTTAGAAAAGTATACAGAAATAAACAGTAGAAGGAAACAGAGCAGACTCCAACATTTGGAAAGTTATTTTTTTTGGCAGGGGGGCGGGGTAGAAATAGGTCTCACTATGTTGCCCAGGCTGGTCTCAAACTCCTGACCTCAAGCAATCCTTCTGCCTTGGCCTCCCAAAGTGCTGGGGTTATAGGCACAAGCCACCATTTATTATTTCTATTATTTGAAAATGACCTTAAAGGTCCATGACTTGTGATAATGTATTTTTTCTAAGGTATGAGTCTGAAATGTCCTAGCTGGCTGAAACCTGACAGTAAGTTACTTGGCAAGAAAGTGAGCTAGGGGAGGAGAGGCTGAGAAGGGTGGGTTTGTGTCTTTCCTGTATAACCTCTCAGTCCTCACTTCCCAAGGAATGAAGTAGTAGAGATGGTGAGGGGATGCATGATGGCTACCAGTTTAGGCAAGGTATGACCAGTCATCAGTGAGTTTAACATCAGCATCTGTAGATGGCTTTATTGTTCTGTTCTCCAATACAAAAATCTGATTTTAGTTACACCATATTTGATAGGGACCATTATATCCTATAGTGTCATTTGTGAATGAGAGGATTCACAAAGGTCTTAGAGTATATTTCTTCAGTATACTGTAAATCAAAATATTAAAACCACTTAGGGCCAAGTGCAGTGGCTGATGCCTGTAATCCCAGCACTTTGGGAGGCCAAGGTGGGTAGATCACTTGAGGCCAGGAGTTCAAGACCAGCCTGGCCAACATGGTTAAACTCCATCTCTACCAAAAATACAAAAATCAGTCAGTCATGGTGGCACACGCCTGTAATCCCAGCTACTTGGGAGAAAGAGGCAGGAGAATTGCTTGAACCTGGAGGGTCCAGGCTGCAGTGAGCCAAAATCGTGCTACTGCACTCCACTCCAGCCTAGGTAACAGGGCAAGACCCTGCCTCAAAAAACAAACAAACAAACAAAAAACCACTTAGATTGTGCTACTATATGAAAATGTTTATTTTCCAGTTATGCCTTTTCGTGTTTTCTGGGTTTGTTTTTTGAGACAATGGTCTAAAAAGGCACTGAAATCCAAAATAATATGAACTATCACTAACTCTTAAAATAAGTAATATAATAACTTCACTATGAACTATCACTCACTAACTCTTAAAATAAGTAATATAATAACTTATATAAGTAATATAATAACTAATCATTAGATACTTTATACTACTTTTTCATGACATATAGATGCCATGAATATAAAATACTTCCAGTACTTGTTTCCTTGTTTTCTTTTATAGTAAAAGGGTCTTGCTATGTTGCCCAAGCTGGTCTTGAACTCCTGGTCTCAAACAATCCTCCTGCCTCAGCCTCTGAGGCTGGCACATGCACCTGGCTTCCTTTCTCTATTTTTTGAATGTTCCACAGTGAGGAGGAAAAAAACTAAAAGTTAACTTAGCTCTAGAAGACAAAACCTTTTTCTTTCCTGATCAGTTAAAGTACTGTGACAGGAATAACCAACCATAAGAACAGGGTGGAAAGCAAAATTCTGTGTCTCATGCTCACCTTATAGCACCTGTATTTATAGAGAACCACCAGGAGAATAGTCATGACAACAATGACACTGATCATGATGGCAGCATTCAGAATTGAGTGCAGGGCTCTTTGGCCCACAGTCTCGGTATCTTCTGTGAATGGGGTATAGATTCTATAATAAAACAAAACACAAAAGCCCTAGGTAAGTGTTAATGGAGATCCTCAACCACATTACTATCTCCAACACAGAATTTTATTTTTCTCAATTCAATTCATATCTTATAAGTCACTTCCCCCAACTCACCAATCTAGCTAAGAATTTTTAACCTGAGAAAAACAGCTACACTCTAAAATAATTGCTTCAAAAAAAGTATCTAACATGGAAAGAAGACCTTACATGTGAACCAGACAATGGCTCCATCTAGTGGGTGTTTTATATTGAAATAATTATAATACCTCATCAAATGTTCTTTCGCTACAGCTTATTAGGAACTTGTTAAAGAACCAGATTCTGCCACAAAAACCACATTGGCTAACAAGTGGTTGTTAAAGGTAATATGGCTTATAATGAGTGCCTCTCATCTGTAAAGTAATTGCAACTGGAGTTTTCTTAAGATAATGTGACATATCCATCTTCCCCTTTTCTCATTCACAGAAAAACATTTTTATTCCATGTACCACTATTCCCAGCAAAAAAGACTATTTCTTACTCCTTTATATTTATGGACGGCTATGAGAATAAGTAATGGCAATGACTTTTAGGAAGATGTGCTGTGTATTGAACTTCCAAGAAAAGGAGTGAATTCTGCTGACATGTCCTATGTTATTTTTCTCCCCAATTCCTTCCTACTGCCAGAATTTAGGCTAGGGCTCCAGCCTGGACCCTGAAGTAACCTAGACGTTGGAAGCTAAAGAAGAAAGGAGACTGAGTCCTTGATGAATGTAACCAGTGTACCAATCTGGACTGCCTACCTCTGTACTGCTCTATGAGAGAGAAAGTATGTACATTATTTAAACCAGTTATTTGGATTTTCTATAACAAGGTCAGAAAATTTTCTGTAAAAAGCCAGATAGTGAATTTTTTTTTTGAGATGGAGTCTCACTCTGTTGGCAGGCTGGAATGCAGTGGTGTGATCTCAGCTCACTGCAACCTGTACCTCCCAGGTTCAAGCAATTCTCCTGCCTAAGCCTCCCCAGCAGCTGGGACTACAGGTGCACACCACCACACCAAGCTAATTTTTGTATTTTTAGTAGAGATGGGGTTTCACCATGTGTTGACCAGGATGGTCTTGATCTCTTGACCTCGTGATCCGTCCACCTTGGCCTCCTAAAGTGCTGGAATTATAGGCATGAGCCACCGCACCCGGGCCACATAGTGAATATTTAAAGCTCTGTGGGTCATATGGTCTTCATTGCAAATACTCAACTGTGCCACTGTAGTGTGAAGCAGCCACAGACAATGTATAAACCAAGGAGTATGGTCATGTTCCAATGAAAGTTTATTCACAAGTTTGTGAACAACTTTGTTACTACACCTTTGTGGAAAGGTAGCCAGCACATCTGGCCTGTGGCTGTAGCTTGCCAATGTTTGTTCTATAATACGTTGCCAAACCTAACCCTAACCTATAAGAATAATATTCTTCAATCCCTCCAGCTCTAACCCCTGCCCTTCACCTGCTGTCTTCGATGTTCTCCCAAAAGACTAAAAGTTTGGCTTTCAGAACACCATGTAGTTTTTCAGACACTTCACAATTTCAAATTCTAAAACTCAATTAAAACTCTTCTTTGGGGCTGGGCGCAGGGGCTCACACCTATAATCCCAGCACTTTGGGAGGCCAAGGCAGGTAGATCAAGAGGTCAGGAGTTCAAGACCAGCCTGGCCAACATAGTAAAACCTCATCACTACTAAAAAAATACAAATATTAGCCAGGTGTGGTGGCGGACACCTTTAATCCCAGACACTCAGGAGGCTGAGCAGAGAATTGCTTGCACATGAGAGACAGAAGTTGCAGTGAGCCAAGATCATGCCACTGCACTCCAGCCTGGGCGACAGAGCGAGACTCCGTCTCAAAAAAACAAACTCTTCTTTGGGACCCATGAGAGCCCTAGAGATGGAACTAGATGACATCTGAATGGAAGCATTTTTCTTGGAGGCCAAGGGCTGACAGCAGCACCAGGGAATCCACATGACAGCTCCCCAAGAGTCTAGTTATTTATCCTTTCAACTAATGATTTTTTTGGCCATTTATTATATACCTCACCCTAGAGACACAGTACCCTCACAGGCCTTGCAAAAAAGAAGAAAATCAGGCATTAAATAATGTAAATAAATATATATTTGTAAATTGTGACAAATGAGAAAGGACAAGTTGCTATGGGAAAGAATACCAGGAAGGACCTAATCATGTTAGGAGAAACAAGAATGTTATCTTTGAGGATTTAACATTTAAGCCAAGAGGAGGGGGATGACAGAAATTTAATCCACCAAAGTTAGAAAAGGAAAGAATATTCTGGTGGGGGAGGGGAAGAAAAAAAAAAGAATAATATTCTAGACAGAAGAGCAATGGGCGCAATGGCCCTGAGAGGGGAAAGAATTTATATGTTCAATTCAGCATAACTTCAGCTCTATCCAGTAACACCATATAGGAAACATACCTCTGCAGTGTTCCTTTTCACCACTTAAAACATCAAGTAATAACCCCTTGCTCTTTCAACTGCTCCTGATCATCAGAAAGGATGGACTCTCTAGTTGCCATGCCCCTTCAATGCAGAGGCGTTCAAGGTAATAATGACATGCTGCAAAGAAAAGTCACACTGGCTTTGAGAATAATAAAACAAAACTCATACGTACAGCTGCCCATCCTTCCGGGTATAAAAGCTGACTGATTTGATGGTAGCTACGACCACCACCATGCAGAGAGTCACAGGGACAAAGAGCATGATCACATGCTTGGCGCCATATTTCAATGTCAGCTCCTCATCTTCTTCCTCATCTTGTTCCACCACCTGCCTCGAGTTACCCTGGGGTCGTCCATTAGATAACGGCTCAGGGTGGCCAACTCTCCGCCTATCGTTGTGCTCCTGCCGTTCTCTATTGTCATTCTATAAGCACAAGAAAAACTTTTTCAGTAAATCAGACTCTCAGCAAAATCAAGGTAATATTAAGACCCCAGATTAACAATAGGCCCATCACTGCATGAGTTCTAAAAACCTGATGCAAGAAAAAAACAATTTACAAGAAGTATGAAGTTTAAAAGTCTAGATTATTTATCACTGTTCACTGAAGGCACTTAGGTCCTCTCTTTTACCTGGGTCTTGGCTTGCTTCATTCTCTCTGTTCATCCCAGCATAATACAATTGTTTATCCTTTGAGATGTAGCTTAAATACTGACACCTGCATGGAACCTTCTTTATTGGCTGCAGCTCCAAGCACTTTTTTCAATTCAGCTTTTTAACTGTGATTCCAGACCAGTTATGCAAGGAACTTACCTTACCTTATTAAGACTTTAAAAGCCTTGTGTCAGAGAGGCTGGGTAAAATAAGGCTGAGACCTACTGGGCTACATTCACAGGTTAGGTATTCTTAGTTACAGGATGAGACAGGAGGTCAGCACAAGACACAGGTCATAAAGACCTTGCTGATAAAACAGGCTGCAATAAAAAAGTTGGTCAAAACCCACCAAAACCAAGATGACGATGAGAGTGACCTCTAGTCATCCTCACTGCTCACTATATGCTAATTATAATAGTTAGCATGCTAAAAGACACTCCCACCAGCACTGTTACAGTTTACAGATGCCATGGCAATGTCCAGAAGTTACCCTATATAGTCTAAAAAAGCGAAGTACCCTCAGTTCTGGTAATTGCCCACCTCTTTCCCAGAAAACTCATGAATAATCCACCCCTTGTTTAGCATATAATCAAGAAGTAACAGGCTTCGTGTGGTGGCTCATGCCTGAAATCCCAGCACTTTGGGAGGCCAAGGTGGATCACTTGAGGTCAGGGGTTCAAAACCAGCCTGCCAGGCCAACATGGTGAGACACCCTCCCCTACTAAAAATATAAAAAATTGGCTGGACACGGTGGCTCACGCCTGTAATCCCAGCACTTTGGGAGGCCAAGGCAGGCAGATCACCTGAGGTCAGGAGTTCGAGACCATCCTGGCCAACATGGAGAAACCCATCTACTAAAAATACATTAGCTGGGCATTGTGGTGCATGCCTGTAATCCCATCAGCTACTCAGGAGGCTGAGGCACGAGAATGGCTTGAACCTGGGAAGCGGAGGTTGCAGTGAGCCACGATCGTACACTGCATTCCAGCCTGGACAACAAGAGCAAAAACTCCATCTGGGAAAAAAAAAACAAGAAAAAATTAGCCAAGCATGGTGGTGTGCTCCTGGTATCCCAGCTACTCTGAAGGCTGAGGCAGGAGAATCGCCTGAACCCAGGAGGCAGAGGTTGCAGTGAGTTGAGATCATACCACTGCACTCAAGCCTGGAGGAGAGAGTGAGACCCTGTCTCAAAAAAACGCAAAGAAGTGACAAAAAGTATCTCTCTTACCCAGGCTGGAGGAAGTGGAACGATCTCAGCTCACTGCAACCTCTGCCTCCCGGGTTCAAGCGATTCTCTTGCCTCAGCCTTCCGAGTAGCTGGAATATAGGCGTACGCCACCATACCTAGCTAATTTTTGTATTTTATTATTTTTTATTTTTGAGTCGGAGTTTCGCTCTTGTTACCTAGGCTGGAGTGCAATGGCGTGATCTCGGCTCACCACAATCTCCGCCTCCTGGGTTTAAGCAATTCTCCTGCCTCACCCTCCTGAGTAGCTGGAACTACAGGCTCACGCCACCATGCCCAGCTAATTTTTTTTGTATTTTTAGTAGAGACGGGGTTTCACCATGTTGACCAGGATGGTCTCGATCTCTTGACCTTGTGATCCACCCGCCTCGGCCTCACAAAGTGCTGGGATTATAGGTGTGAGCCACCGCGCCCGGCCTAATTTTTGTATTTTTAGTAGAGACAGAGTTCACCAAGTTGGCCAGGCTGGTCTCAAAGTCCTGGCCTCAACTGATCTGCTAGCCTTAGCCTCCCAAAGTGCTGGGATTACAGGTGTGATCCACTGCACCCAGCCATCAAGCTACTGCTCTGCCTGTGGAGCAGACATTCTTTTATTCCTTTCTTTCTTAATAAATTTGCTTTCACTTTACAGATTAGTTTCAAATTCTTTCATGTGCGAGATCCAAGAATCCTCTCTTAGTGTCTGGATTGGGACCCCTCTTCTGTAACACTTTTATCCTTATCCTGGGCTTATCTTTTCCTATTCTTAAAGTTCAGGCCAGGTGCAGTGGCTCACACCTGTAATCCCAGCACTTTGGGAAGCCAAGACAAGTGGATCGCTTGGGCTTGAGCTCAGGAGATTAAGACCAGCCTGGGCAACCTGACAAAACCCCGCCTCCACAAAAAATAAAAAAATCAGCCGGGCCTGGTGGCATGTGACTGTAATCCCAGCTTTTCTGGAAGCTGAAGAAGGAGGATCTCTGGAGCCCAGGAGGTGGAGGCTGCAATGAGCTGAGACTGCATCAATGCACTCCAGCCTGTGTGACAGAGTGAGATCCTGTCTGAAAAAAAAAAAAGTTGCGCTTTTTTCAGTATCACTGTTCATATCTTTAAGTACTGTCTTTGTAAAGAGCAAGGTAAGTAACACAAGCAATAACAACAATAAAAATAACAGGTGACTTGCCAGGCACAGTGGCATATACCTGTAGTCTTAGCTACTTGAGAGGCTGAGGCAGAGGGATCACTTGAGCCCAGGAGTTCAAGTCCAGTCTGGGTAACATAGCAAGACCTCATCTCTAAAATAAGAAAAAAACTAAAAACAATTAAAAATACATGACTAAAAAACCAGGTCCTCCCATTCCCAGATAAGTAAATAGGAGATGAAAGTAGATTGAGCATTACTGTTAAGAGTCAAAAAATAAGCTTGAGTAAGCTAAGGTTCTCTTAGGAAAATTATTTGAGAGCAAGCCTCTCTCGGACCTCCTTTCTGACTACACGGTATAATAATTACTAATAAGTATTACTACTATTCATTTAAAAAAACACTCCATGATGGCTGGGCAGTGGCTCACACCTGTAATCCCAGCATTTTAGGATGCTAAGGCTAGTAGATCACTTGAGGCCAGGACTTTGAGACCAGCCTGGCCAACATGGTGAACACTGTCTCTACTAAAAATACAAAATTAGCTGGGCATGGTGGCACACGCCTGTAATTCCAGCTACTCGGAAGGCTGAGGCAGGAGAATCACTTGAACCTGGGAGGCAGAGGTTGCAGTGAGCTGAGATCGTGTCATTTCCCTCCAGCCTGGGCGACAGAGACAGACTGTCTAAAACAAAACAACAAAAAAAACACTCCACATTTAATAACAGCTTAAAATGATTACAGTGTACCTGGGACTGTGATAGATGCTTTACATTTAATTCTCAGTCACCCCATCATCACTTTTCAGGTGAGGAAACAGCCACAGCTGGTGAGTATTACAGAGAAGGTTTAAACCCAGGCCAGCCTGACTTCAGAAATCAACTTCTTAACTACCTCTTAATTTGCTGTTCACAAGACAAACATGGGAGCTCTACAGACCCAGTGTGAGCTGAAGGTTCTTATTTCACTTTAAATATATTCATCCCACAAGTAATTATCAAAATTCTATATTCCAAGTACTCTGCTGTGGCAATATTGAAATTAATAAGATCTAGAGACTGTCCTTAAAAGGTTCATAAGCTGGTTTTCAAAACAGGTTGTAAAGAACTCTGCCATACCAAGGACTTCAGACTTCACCCTAGGCAATAGAAAGTCATAAAAATTGTTAAGATGGGACAGGCACAGTGGCCTGTAATCCCAGCATTTTGGGATGCCAAGATGGGTGGATCACTTGAGGTCAGGAGTTCAAGACCAGCCTGGCCAACATGGTGAAACCCCACCTCTACTAAAAATATAAAAATTAGCCAGGCATCGTGGCAGGAGCCTATAGTGCCGGCTACTCAGGAGACTGAGGCAAGAGAATCACCTGAATCTGGGAGATGGAGGCTGCAATGAGCAGAGATCGTGCCACTATACTCCAGCCTAGGTGACAAAGTGAGGCTCAAAAAAAAAAAATTGGTAAGGTTGAAGAAGTAACATAATCAGATGTTTCATTTTTCAGAAACTTGATTGAGTGGCAATGAATGAGGTATCCAGCATAAAGAACTAGGTAGGTGGTAATGGTATTGGTACAGATAAGGAACACAAGAAGATAAGCAGGCTGGAAGAGAGAAGTTCTTCAGAGAGACAACCAGGCAGTTAGGTCCAATGCCAGTTACCAACAGGAATTTCAAGCTCAGAAGAGTCACAGGAAGTCACTGGTCTCTATAGCCTGAGAAATAGATAAAATCTCAGGTCTCAAATGAATGAAATAGCTGTGGATGGAAAAATATAGTGAAAAGATGACCAAGGAGAGAAGTGTAAATAACCCATAAGTGGCAGGTGATGGGAGAAAACCAGCAAGAGAGATTGAGAATAAAGGAAAGGGAAGAAAACTCAGGAATCAATATAACACAGAAGCCAAAAGAGGAGCACAAATCAAAGAGGTATCATCAACAGTCAGGCAGGATGAGCGCTAAAAAGACCCTGAATTGGCAATGGGATGTTCATCAAGGGTTTTATGGAAGTAAAACTGAGAAGAGGGAAGTCAGGTAGAGATGAGACAGGATATTTCCCTTGAGGCCCTCATAGCTGGGGTGTGGCTTGTTTACTCGGCAAGGCAACCACCCACTCAAACCCCTTGCAAGAGGGAGGGAGCGAGTAGAGGGAGGGAGCAAGTGTGGGAACCAGAGCAACTTCTGCTCCTCTCGGCGGGAGCAGGCTCTGTGCAGGCCCTGCAGCAGCATCCAGGCGTGTTAGAACTAATGCTCCTTCAACTCTGCTGTTCGGGGATGGCCAAGTGCCAACTAGCTCAGTGGAGGGTCAGGGTGGCAGCCCCTGCCCTCTCCTCTTGGCACCCAGGTTCTTGTCTGGTGTCCAGGAATAATCAGGTCACACGAACAGATTGAAGGGTAGTGTATGCAGGGGATTTTACTGCATGATGGAAGTGGCTCTCAGCAGGATGGAGAGTTAGAAAGGGAACAGTGTGGGAAGAAGGTGATCTTTCCCTGAAGCTAGGCCATCTCCAGCCAGGCCCTTTCTCCAAAGTTGCACCATCTGAAGTTACCATGTCTGTCCATAGTCTCCAACACTCAGCCGCTTGTATCCTTGACACTCTGCTGCTTGTATTTCTGATGATCAGCCACTTGTATTTCCAACACTCAGCCATTTGTATCCCTGACATTTAGTTGCTTGTGTTGTTCTGCCACCTGAAGTTTTTTTTTTTTTTTTTTTGAGACAGAGTCTTGCTCTGTTGCCCCAGGCTGAAGTGCACTGGTGCAATCTGGGGTCACTGCAAACTCCACCACCCAGGTTCAAGCAATTCTCCTGCCTCATCCTTCCAAGTAGCAGGGATTATAGTGCCCACCACCATGCCCAGCTAATTTTTGTATTTTTAGTAGAGATAGGGTTTAGCCATGTTGGCCAGGCTGGCCTTGAACTCCTGGCCTCAGGTGATCTGCCTGCCTCGGTCTCCCAAAGTGCCAGGATTACGGTCGTGAGCCACTGTGCCCAGCGCAGCTGAAATCTTTTTTTGGGGCACAGGATAGGGGAGTGGCAGGCCAAAAAGGTAACATTTGGGTGGGGAAAAAAAAAAAGGGGTCAGCTGTTTTCACTTAAGGCTGCAGTTCCAGGCTTAAGGGTTAAGTTCAACCAAGAACCCAGCTCTTCAGTATCAGGGTCATAAAGCATAATGGACTGGAAAATAATTTAGAATTGAGAAGGTAAAAAAAAAACAAAACAGGTGAAAGGGGTTTGCAATAGAGAGGGATTTAAACTTGAAAAAGTTATCCAAGGCCGGGCGCGGTGGCTCAAGCCTGTAATCCCAGCACTTTGGGAGGCCGAGGCGGGTGGATCACGAGGTTAAGAGATCGAGACCATCCTGGTCAACATTGTGAAACCCCGTCTCTATCAATACAAAAAAATTAGCTGGGCACGGTGGCGCGTGCCTGTAATCCCAGCTACTCAGGAGGCTGAGGCAGGAGAATTGCCTGAACCCAGGAGGCGGAGGTTGCGGTGAGCCGAGATCGCGCCATTGCACTCCAGCCTGGGTAACAAGAGCGAGACTCCGTCTCAAAAAAAAAAAAAAAAAAAAAAAAGAAAAAGTTATCCAACCCCACTGGAAATGAAGACAATAAAAAAACAGAAAAGGTTATTTTAGAGCTGTAGAGACTTGAGCATGCCAATCAAGTCAAAGTGTAGACTTAAGATCAAAGGAAGATTGGTAGCCTATAGGATGGATTTTTTTTAAATATATATAATAAAAGATTAGAGGAAGAGACAAAGTGGGGATTAAAACTAATGGAATAGGGTAAGGCATAATAAAAGAGAGTGCTATAGTTTGAATGTTCCCCCCAAAAGTTCATGTACTGGAAACTTGGCTGCCACTGTGATATCACAAGGTAAGGCCTTTAGGAGGTAACTGGATCATGAGGATTCCACCTTCATGAATGAATTATAGGTTCAGTATCCCTTATATGAAGTGTTTGGGACCAGAAGTGTTTCAGATTTTGCATTTTGGAATATTTCCATTATACTTACAAATTGGGCATATCAAATATGAAAATTCAAAATCCAAAATGCTCCAATAAGCATTTCCTTTGAGACTCAGGTTGATATTCAAGAAAGCTGCAGATTTGGGAGCATTTTGAATTTCAGACTTTCAAATTAGGGATACTCAACCTGTAATATCAGTATCGCAGGAGTGGGTTGGTTATCATAGGAGTGACTTTGTTATAAAAGCAAGCTCTCTCTTGCCCTTCTGCCTATCCACCATGGGATAACCCTCCTCAGATACTGGAACCATACTCTTGGACCACCTTCCAGCCTCAAGAACCATGAGTCGAATAAATTTCTTTTCTTTATAAATCACCCAGTCTCAGAAAAACAAAATAATTAAAAAAGATAGAAAAGAAAACAAACAACAACAAATAAATAAATCACCCAGTCTGTGGTATTCTCTTATAGCAATACAAAATGAACTAAGACAGAGGGGAACAAAAAAAAGGAGAGAGGCTGCCCTTATAAAGGCATGGTGCCCTCTCCTTCAGTCTGGAGGTCAGAATTTCTCTACAAATAGTTATGAAGACCCAAAGCCTATGAGAAATGGAAAGGAAACTATTCTAAAGCATAACAGGTAGAAATATATACACCACCCATCAACAAAGATTATTTTTGCTGAACATAAGTCTCCAGAGTGGCTAAAGCCCAGTAGAATGGAAATGTTTATAAGGAAGCTGAGGCCAAAGGGACCAGAACAGTGTGACAGACAGCAAGGAGTAGCAGGAGAATTGAGAATTCATACTCCTATTCTTCCAGAGAAAGAGGTGATATAAGTCATCTGCCAAGAATGTTGTATCTGCAATTGATGTTCAGCAATACAAGTCTGAACAACTTGACTGGCTGATGAATGTTTACAATAAACATACAAGTAGTAATAGCCATCTTTATACGGTATTTGATATTTACAAGGCACTGTCACATTGTCTCATTTATTATTTTTATGTCTTGAGAAGTTTTGGTAAGTGAACACAAAAGCAATTTATCCAAAATCTCACAACCAGAAAACAGCAGAGGTAAGAATCAAACCAAAGTCTGTTGCTTCAAAACTTGTGTTCTTTCTATAGCACCACACAGTCATCCTTTTATGTCATATGAACAGTTTAATTAGCTAAGTCTAGGATGAAAGGGGCAATCATATGCTCATTCACAGTCCTCGGCTGGATGATCTGATTTATAATGAACATTAGCTAACTCAACCCTGCCCTGCCCTGCCCTACCCTGCCCAAGACTGATAATGAGATGGATACTAGAACACTGCTTAACAGTAATACACACATTCACAAACCCTTCCTCTTTGCAGTACGTTGGATATTAATTTTATTATTATTACTGCCTCAGCCTCCCAAGTAGCAGGGATTACAGGTGCCCACCACCATGCCCAAATAATTTTTGTATTTTTAATAGAGATGGGGTTTCACCATGTTGGCCAGGCTGGTCTCAAACTCCTGACCCCAGGTGATCCACCCACCTCAGCCTCCCAGAGTGCTGGGATTACTACTTTTATTTTTATTTATTTATTTATTTATTTTTGGAGACAACGTCTCCTTATATCACCCAGGCTAGAGTGCAGTGGTATGATCTTGGGTCACTGCAACCTCTGCTTCCCAGGTTCAAGCGATTCTAGCGCCTCAGCCTCCCAAGTAGCTGGGATTACAGGCACACGCCATGACACCTGGCTAATTTTTGTATTTTTAGTAGAGACAAGTTTTTACTATGTTTGGCCAGGCTGGTCTTGAACTCCTGGCCTCAAGTGATCTGCCCGCCTCGACCTCCTAAAGTGCTGGGATTGTAGTCATAAGCTACCACACCAGGCCGTAGACACTACTTTTTTTTTTTTACCCTCCCACCCCCACCCCGCCAAGAGAGACTCTTGCTGTTACCCAGGCTAGACTGCAGTGGTGCAATCTCTGTTTACTGCAACCTCTGCCTCTGAGGTTCAAGAAATTCTCCAGCCTCAGCCTCCCCAGTAGCTGGGATTACAAGTGCTCAATACTGTACCCAGCTAATTTTTTTATTTTTAGTAGAGATGGGGTTTCACCATGTTGGCCAGGCTGGTCTCAAACTCCTGACCTCATGATCCACCAGCCTCAGCCTCCCAAAGTGCTGGGATTACAGGTGTGAGCCACCACACCCGGCCAGACAATACTTTTAAAACTGATTGTTTCAGGCATGGTGGCGCATGCCTAGTCCCAGCTACTCAGGAGGCTAAAGCGGGAGGATGGTTTGAATCTAGGAGTTCAAGTCCAGCCCAGGCAATGTAGTAAGACACCATCTCTAAGAAAAAAAAAAAGTTTTAACTTCTTTTTTTTTTAAAAAAAGTACAATTTGGGCCAGGCGCAGCGGCTCACACCCGTAATCCCAGCACTCTGGGAGGCTGAGGCTGGTAAAACCCCATCTCTATTAAAAATACAAAAATTAGCTGGGCATAGTGGTGGACACCTGTAATCCCAGCTACTTGGGATGCTGAGGCAGGAGAATCCCTTGAACCCAGGAGGCAGAGGTTGCAGTGAGCCGCAATTATGCCACTGTCCTCCAACCAGGGCGACAGGAGACTTCATCAAAAAAAAAAAAAAAAAGTACAATTTGGTGACAGAAGTGTTGGTTAGGGACAAAAATGGCAGATTCACTGGCTATCCCGATTTAATTTATGAATGAACATACATATGTGAAAACAAAAGAAGAAGTAAGTTCTGAAAATATTTTATAGGGTGCTCCAACTAATCAGAAGACTGTGGCTGTATCACTACATTTTATGGGTGAAATCACAGTGTGAAATTTGGAATTTAAAAGTCTCTAACTTATGTTAGACTATCTTGGGTTTACCCCAGTGACACTGTATTATATAGTGGTAATTAGCCCAAGTTCTGGGGTCAGACTATCACGATTTGGAGTTCTCTTCTATATAATGTGATTTGGGGCAAGTTATTTAATCTCTTTCAACATCAATGTCTTCATCTGTAAAATGGCGATTAAAAAAAGTGTCTCCTCATAGGGCTGCTGTAAATTCTACTGGGATAGTACTTGAAAGACACATCTCATGGTGTCTGATAAATACTAAGCACTCAGTAGTTTTACCATTTATTATACATATGTACATTCCTATGGCTACTAGCATATGCCAAGGTATAACTGATCTCCTCAGGGTATTGTCCAGATAAAATTGCATATAAAATTCCAGACATTTTTAGTCTATCAACGAAAATTCATAGGCACTATGGAATTAGAAAAATCTGTTTCCCAAACATTTATCTCCATCTCTGATCTCGCCTAGAACTCTATTCTAAGCTTCTCCTCCATCTTCTCCATTTTTGTGAACAGCAGCACCATTCTCCCAGTTTCTCAAGTCCCAAATATAGGAATTATTCTTGATTCCTTTCTTTTCCTTAGTACCTGTATCTAGTCAGCCAAAAATTCTGCCAGAATACCTCTAAAATGTCTCCTGGATCTATCTTCTACTATGTCCACAATCTTTGTGGTTCAAACCACTATTATCTGTCATTTGGATTACTGTTAATAGGCTTCTAATTTGGTCTTTCTGCTTTTATGCTCCCCTAGTCCATTCTCCACACTACAGCCAGAATGATTTTTTAAACAAAATGAGATCATGTCATTCCTCCATTTAAAACTCGATTACATGGCTTCTTCTCATGCTACTAACAAAATCAAAATTTCTTAGGCTCATGAAGTCTAAAATGGTTTGGTCCTTGCTCTGACCACATACTGTTCCTCCTGTCTCCATTCCTTTTCTCAAACTTGCCTTCTAGTTCTCTGTTCAGGGCTGTTTCACCTGGAATGCCCTTCTCCCACCTGACTATTCCTTGTCATTCAGTTCTCTCCTGGTAGAGAGAATTTCCTGACTATCAAATGTAAGAAAGCCTTTCTCTCTGTTGATCTGCTGGTTTTAATTCTCTGAATAGTACTTATGATCATTTGATGTAGCTCCTGTTTGTTGCTTGATTATTCATCTTTATCTCCTTAGAATGTAAATTTTCTCTAAGGGCAACACATGTTCTTAATTCTTTGTTGGATCTCTACTGTCTCCTGTAATAGAGTACATACTCAGAAAATATTTACTGAGTTAATGAATGAATGATTCCTAAAAGATTGTTTGTGAAGCTTGACTAATTTTTTGTAGAGACAAGGTTTCACCATGTTGCCCAGGTTGGTCTTGAATTTCTGGGTTCAAGCAATCCTTCCGCCTTGGCCTCTCAAAGTGCTGGGATTACAGGCATGAGCCTTCGAGTCCAGCAATCTTGTATTTTTAGATTGGAGTTCTGAGTTTCAGAGATTTGTAGTTCACCGAAAAGGAAGCACGTGTGGGTGTGCCTGGGAGGGAGTTTTGCTAAGAATTCTTACTAAATAAAGTTCAATCAATCAAATGTTATTATACTTCAAAAATTCTCCAGGGAAATAAATTGTCAGCTTCCATTTAAAGATTGTATTCCATTTAAATGTGCTGTTAAAGTAAAATGTGACATAAGAATCTACAGATAACTGAAAGGAAATAAAAATAGAGCTCTTCAAAAAAAAAAGTACAATTTACTTCTTTAAAGAGGTAAAACAAAAATTTAAAATAAGGCCGGACACAGTGGCTCATGCCTGTAATCCTAGCACTCTGGAAGGCCAGGGCAGGCAGATCACTTGAGATCAGGAGTTCAAAACCAGCTTGGCCATCATGGTGAAACCCTGACTCTACTAAAAATACAAAAAATTAGCTGGCATGGTGGTGTGCCTGTAATCCCAGCTACTCGGGAGGCTGAGGCAGGAGAATCACTTGAACCCGGGAGGCAGAGGTTGCAGTGAGCTGAGATCGTGCCACCACACTCCAGCCTGGGCGACAGAGCGAGATTCCATCTCAAAAAAAACTAAAGAAAGAAAAGAAAATTAAAAATTAAATAAATATGCAGGTAAAACATTCACATGGTTCCAAGGAAAGCATTAAAAGGTATAAGGTACAGTCTCCCTCTTAATACATACCTAGTTTCCTAATCCCCCTGCTTACTACCGTTATTGTTCTCCTGTGAATCTTTTCAAAGTTTCTCTCTACATATGCAAGCAAATACAGATATTCTTACTCCCTTATTCACACAAATGGTAGTACAGTAAATGCACCATGCAGCGTTTTCTCCATATAACTATGTATCTCAGAGATTTTTCCTACAAATCAGTACATAAATATCCTCATTCTTATTATTTTTGAGACAGATTTTCACTCTGTCATCCAGGCTGAAGTGCAGTGGCATAATCACAGCTCACCACAGCCTTGACCTCCCAGGCTAAAGTGATCCTCCCACCTCAGCCTCCTGAGTAGCTGAGACTGCAGGCATGTGCTACCATTCTAGGCTGATTTTTTTTTAAATTTTTTGTAGAGATGAGATCTCTCTGTGCTGCCCAAGCTGGTCTTAAAATCATGGGCTCAAGTGATCCTCCTGCCTCAGACTCCCAAAGTGCTGGATTACAGATGTGAGCCACCATGTCTGGTAGTCTTCATTCTTAAAAAACAATTAACCAGATACATTGCCAGTATATGAATGTATCATCATTTATTTGATCAATCCCCAATGATGAACATTTAATTTGCTTCCAATGTTTTGCTATTACAAACAATGCTGCCAGTGAATGTACCCTATAAATCATTTAACATTATGTGTAGGCATATTGGCAAATTCTCTGAACTATAATTGCTGGGTCAAAGTATATTTGCATTTTAAATTCTGACTGATATATATGACATCATATATGTATATCATATGTGATGCATGTATATATTATATTCATGATAAATATGTATATATATAACAGATATACATATATTTAATATACATATTAAAAAATATATATATATATATATATTTTTTTTTTTGAGATGGTGTCTTGTTCTGTTGCCCCAGCTGGAGTATGGTGACACAATCTCGCCTCCTGAGTTCAAATGATATATATGTTTTTATATATGTATTTTTTTTCCTGATATTACATACATGATATATATGTATATGATACACGTATATCATGATATACGTGTATATCATGAGATATATGATATATATATATCAGACATATATGAGATATATATATAGAAAGAGAGCAAGCGCGAGAGCGAGCGAGGGCAACAGAGAGAGCGCAAGCACATGCACGAGGGCAGCAGTGGCTGCTGACATGTGTTAATTCTTAACAGATATTGGATGCCAGTGCTGGAGCAGTGCAGGTGTCTGGCAGAGTGATGTCTCTCATTCTGAAGAATATGTCTGTCTCTCTCTCTCTATATATAGTCTCTCATTCTGAAGACTATATCTGTCTTTCGCTCTACAGAGATTCAAGCAATTCTCCAAGATTCTCCCAGATTCAAGCGATTCTCCTGCCTCAGCCTCCCAAAGTGCTGGGATTACAGGCGTGAGTCATAGCGCCAGGCCTTAATTTCTAATTACTAATTATTAATTAATTTAAAAAATAAGTGTTACAGCTCTTTTAAAATTTGTCTAGCAAGTTTTCCAGTTTTCCCTGGGAACTATTCCCCCTAAAAAAGGTAAATGCCAGCTATGTGCCAGATACTGTGCTAGGTGTAGTGCCAGGGATACAACAGGGAGCAAACAGATAAGGTTCCTGGTTCTCATGAACTACTTTCAGGCAGAGGGTAACAGATAATAAACAGGATAATTACACAGTGGGATAGTACTATAAAAGGAATAAACAGGCTACTCTCAGTGCACTGCCTATGGGCTAGCCCAGCTCCACAAGAAGACTTAAAAAAAAAAAAAAAAGGCCAGGTGCAGTGGCTCACACCTGTAATCCCAGCACTTTGGGAGGCCGAGGCAGGCAGATCATGAGGTCAGGAGATTGAGACCATGCTGGCTAACATGGTGAAACACCTGTCTACTAAAAATACAAAAAATTAGCCAGGCGTGGTGGCATGCGCCTGTAGTCCCGGCTACTCGGGAGGCTGAGGCAGGAGAATCACTTGAACCCAGGAGGTGGAGGTTGCAGTGAGCCGAGATCGTGCCACTGTACTCCAGCCTGGGTGACAGAACAAGATTCCGTCTCAAAATAATAATAAAAATAAAAACAAACAAACAAACAAATAAGGTGGTATGATAAAGAACACCTTGTATGGGACTACTTTTAAATAATATGGCCAGAAAATACCTGTCTGAGGAAGTACGACGACATGAGCTGAAACCTGAAGGATGAAAAGATGTACAAGGCCTGTAGTATAGTAAAGGGAGTAACTCAGCATTAACAGCATTGTCCAAACTCTGCACAGGCCAAAAACGGATGTTTTCCCTGCCCAGCTCCTGGAAGACAACCTCTAAAACCTTAGAATACCCTGCCTGTTAAAGATTTCCTGGCTGGGTATGGGTGGCTCATGGCTGCAATTCCAGCACTTTGGGAGGCTGAGGTGTGTGGACCACTTGATGCCAGGAGTTCAAGCAAGACCAGCCTAGCAAACACAGTGAAAGCCCATCTCTACTAAAAATACAAAAATTAGCCAGGCATGGTGGCGTGTGACTGTAATCCCAGCTACTGGGGAGACTGAGGCATGAGAATCGCTTGAACCTGGAAGGCGAAGTTTGCTGTGAGCTCAGATCACACCAGTGCACTCCAGCCTCAGTGACAGAGTGAAACTTGACCTCAAAAAGAAAAAAAATTTTTTTGAATTAATTAAAAAGAAAAACTATTTCCTTCGTTTACATGAGGCACTGGGTCATGCCAACTAGTTTCTGCTAACAATGTGATCTATGGTGGGGGCCTTGGGTCACACATCAGCTTGGCCTCTGAAGGAGGCAGAGAACTAAGGTCAGCCACGTGTGACCCAGAGACCAAGGCTCGGTGAGCTTTCCTGGTTCCCAATATTCCAAGTATGTTGTCATACACTGCTGCTGGAAAAATGAAGCACTGTGTGCACAACGCCACTGGAAGACTATTGAAAGCTTGTGCCTGGTGGTGTCTCCTGAACCTTGTCCTATGTGTTTTTTTCTGTTGCTAAATTTAATCCATATCATTTCAATGTACTAAACTACAATTTGAGTATAAAATCTTTTCTGAGTTGAGTCTTTCTAGAAAATTACTGAACCTAAGGGTAGTCTTACAGATCCCCAAATATCCTGAACAATGAAAATTACAAAATATTGCTAAGAGAAATTAAAGAACAAAAACAGAAATAGACAAATGTGTCTATACAAACTTTAAAACTTCTATGCACCACAGGAAGCAGTCAACAGAGTGAAAAGGCAACCTACAGAACTGGAGAAAATATCTGCAAATCAGGCTGGGTGTGGTGGCTCACGTCTACAATCCCAACACTTTGGGGGGCTAAGGCGGTTAGACTGCTTGAGCCTGGGAGTTCAAGACCAGCCTGGGCAACACAGTGAAACTCCATCTCTACAAAAAATGCAGAAATTAGCTAAGTCTAGTGGCAAAAAGTCCCTGTAGTCCCAGCTACTCAGGAAGCTGAAGTGGGAGGATCACTTGAGCCTAGGAGATGGAGGTTGCTGTGAGCCCAGCTTGCACCACTATACTCCAGCCTAGATGACAGAGTGGCACCCTGTACAAAAAAAAAAAAAAATTTGCAGATCATGTATCTGGTAAGAGATTAATATCCAGAATACATTAAAAAGTCCTACAATTAAACAAATGGAAAAAAACAAATAATCAGATTTTTTAAATGGGCAAAGGACTTGAATAGATATTTCTCCAAAGAAGATACACAAATGGCCAACAAGCACATGAAAAGATGCTCTACTTCTATGTAATATGGGGGAATAAAAAGAAAAGATGCTCAACATCACTAATCATTAGAAAAATGCAAATCAGAACTACACCCATTAGGATGGCCACTACCAAAAAACAGAAAGTAACAAGCAGTGGTAAAGTTGTGAAGAAATTGGAACCACTGTGCATTGTTGGTGAGAATGTAAAATGGTGCAGCCACCATGGAAAACAATACGGAGCTTCCTCAAAAAATTTTTTTAAAAATTACCTTATGATGCAGCATTCCCATTTATATATATACCAATGAGAATATATAAAAAAGAATGGAATTACAAGCAAGATCTCAAACAGGTATGTGCATAGCCACGTTCACCATAGCATTTAGTATAGCCAAGAAGTGGAAGTAACCCAAATGTCTACTGACAGACATGTGGTATATATATAACATAGAACAGAATATTATTCAGCCTTCAAAAAGGAAATCTTATCACATGCTATAATATAGATGAACCATGAGGACATTATGCTAAGCAAAATAAGCAAGTCACAAAAAGAGAAATAATGTATGATTCTACTTATATGAAGTATCTAGCCATCTGGGCATGATGGCTCATACCCATAATCCCAGTACTTTGGGAGACTGAGGTGGGAGGATTACTTGAGCCCAGGAGTTTGAGACCAGCCTGGCCAATATGGTGAGAACTCGTCTCTATAGAAAAAGTAAAAAAATTAGCCAGGATGGCAGTGTGCACCTGTAGTTCCAGCTACTCAGGAGGCTGAGGTGGCAAGATCACTTGAGCCCAGAAGGTGAGCCAAGATCACGCCACTGCAATCCAGCCTGGGCGACAGAGTGAGATCTTGTCTTTTTTTTTTTAAAAAAAAAGGAAGAACTTCCGGCAGCGGCAGCTCCAGTGGCCAAGGCAAGATGGGTCAAAGTCAGAGTGGTGGTCATGGTCCTAAAGGTAGCAAGAAGGATGACAAGGACAAGAAAAAGAAATATGAACCTCCTGTACCAACTAGAGTGGGGAAAAAGAAGAAAACAAAGGGACCAGATGCTGCCAGCAAATTGCCACTGGTGACACCTCACACTCAGTGCCGGTTAAAATTACTGAAATTAGAGAGAATTAAAGGCTACTTTCTCATGGAGGAAGAATTCATTAGAAATGAGGAACAAATGAAACCATTAGAGGAAAAGAGGAGGAAAGATCAAAAGTGGATGATCCGAGGGGCACCCCGATGTCAGTAGGAACCTTGGAAGAGATCATCGATGACAATCATGCCATTGTGTCTACATCTGTGGGCTCAGAACACTACGTCAGCATTCTGTCATTTGTAGACAAGGATCTGCTGGAACCTGGCTGCTCAGTCCTGCTCAACCGCAAGGTGCATGCCGCGATAGGGGTGCTGATGGATGACACGGGATCCCTGGTCACAGTAATGAAGGTGGAAAAGGCCCCCCAGGAGACCTATGCCGATACTGGGGGCTTGGACAACCAAATTCAGGTAATTAAGGAATCTGTGGAGCTTCCTCTCACCCACTCTGAATATTATGAAGAGATGGGTATAAAGCCTCCTAAGGGGGTCATTCTCTATGGTCCACCTGTCACAGGTAAAACCTTGTTAGCCAAAGCAGTAGCAAACCAAACCTCAGCCACTTTCTTGAGAGTGGTTGGCTCTGAACTTATTCAGAAGTACCTAGATGATGGGTCCAAACTCGTATGGGAACTGTTTCAAGTTGCTGAAGAACATGCACTGTCCATCATGTTTATTGATGAAATTGATGCCAATGGGACAAAAAGATATGACATAAATTCTGGTGGTGAGAGAGAAATTCAGCGAACAATGTTGGAACTGTTGAACCAGTTGGATGGATTTGATTCTAGGGGAGATGTGAAAGTTAATCATGGCCACAAACCGATTAGAAACTTTGGATCCAGCACTTATCAGACCAATCTGCATTGACAGGAAGATCGAGTTCTCCCTGCCTGATGAAAAGACTAAGAAGCGCGTCTTTCAGATTCACACAAGCAGGATGACGCTGGCCGATGATGTAACCCTGGACAACTTGATCATGGCTAAAGATGACCTCTCTGGTGCTGACATCAAGGCAATCTGTACATAAGCTAGTCTGATGGCCTTAAGAGAACGTAGAATGAAAGTAACAAATGAATACTTCAAAAAATCTAAAGAAAATGTTCTTTATAAGAAACAGGAAGGCATCCCTGAGGGGCTCTATCTCTAGTGAACCACAGCTGCCATCAGGAAAATAGGAGATTTCTCCATCCCTGAAAGGGATAAGGTTGGGGGAGTTGCCCAGAGGAATCCCTGTTCCCATTTGTTTTTATTAGCAAAACATCCTGTGTCTTTTGGAGTACGATGTGTAAGTGCCCACTGGGTGGCCTTCGTCTGTCAGTCATTGTGCAGCAGTCTGCTTCTCAATAAAGCGTGCTCTTTCACACACACAAAAGAAACCCCCCAAAAACTCAAGTAGTCAATGTTATAGAAACAGAAAGTACAACTGCAATTGCCATGGGCTGAGAGAAATGGAAAATGGGAAGTCATTCAATGGGTATAAAGTCGTTCAATGAGTACAGAGTTTCTGTTTTTCAAGTTAAAAAGCTTCCTCATGAGAACACCCTTTGAGCAATGACTGATGGAAGAGACTGACACGTATACAGACAACTGATTTTTGTCAAAGGTACAAAGGTACTTCAGTGGAGACAACAGACTTTTTCAAAAAACAGTGCTGAACCAACTGAATATCCATATGCAGAAAAATGAACTTTGAGCCATACCTTGGACCATGTACAAAAATCAACCTGAAATGGATCACAGACCTAATGTAAAACATGAAACTATAAAGCTTCCAGAAGAAAATGTAGGAACAAACTCCTGAGAACTTGAGGTAGGCCAAAGTTTCTTAAGATGTGACACCAAAAACACAATCAACGAAATACAAACTGAATTAGCTGGATGCAGTGGCACACATCTGTAGTCCTAGCTACTTCGGAGAACAAAGCAGAAGAACTCTTTCAGCTCAGGAGTTTGAGGCTGCAGTGAGCTATAATCACATCACTGTACTCCAGCCTGGGTGACGGTACAAGACCCTGTCTCTTAAAAAAAAAAAAAAAATCTGCCCTTCAAAAAGCACTGTTAATAAAAAGAAAACCCACAGTCTGGGAGAAAACATTTGCAAATTATATATATTACAGAGGACTTGTATCCAGACTGTGTAAATAATTCTCAAAATCCAGTAAGAAAATTTTTAAATGGGCAAGAGATTTGAACAGACACATCACCAAAGAAGATATAAAGATGAGAAGCACATAAAAAGATACTCAACATCATTACTCATTAGAGAAATGCAAATTAAAACCAAAATGAGCTTTAACAATATACTGCCTTTCATAAGGGCTAAAAAATGTAAAAGACTGACAGTGTCAAGTACTGACAGGATGTGGAGGAACTGGAACTCATACTCCTGGTAGAAATGTAAAATTACACAACCAATTTGGAAAGTTGTTTGGTAGTACCTTAAAAAGTTAAATATAAGGCTGGGCATAGAGGCTCATGCCTGTAATCCCACCACTTTGGGAAGCCAAGGCAGGAGGATCACTTAAGGCCTGGCATTCAAGACCAGCCTGTGAAACACAGAGAGACCCCGTCTTCTATTAAAAAATATAAATAAAAATTGCCTGGGCACTGTGGCTCATGCTTGTATACCCAGCACTTTGGGAGGTTGAGGTGGGCAGATCACTTAAGGTCAGGAATTTGAGACCAGCCTGACCAACATGGTGAAACTCCATCTCTACTAAAAATACAAAAATTAGCCAGGGATGGGGGCGGGTGCCTATAATCCCAGCTACTGGGGAGGCTGAAGCAGGAGAATCACTTGAAGCCGGGAGGAGAGAGGTGGATGTTGCAGTCAGCCAAGATTGAGCCACTGCACTCCAGCCTGGCTGACAAAAGCGAAACTCTGTCTCAAAAATATAAATAAATAAATAAATAAATAAATAAATAAATAAATAAATAAATAAAAAGAAAAAAGTTACATATACACCTACCATATTGAATCATATTCTATTCCTAGGTATTTGCCCAAGATAAATGAAAGCATATGCCCATACAAAGATCTGAACATGAATATCCATAGCAGCAATTATCTGTAATGCTTCAGAATTGGAAATTCAAATATCTATCAGCAAGTAAATAGATCAAAACTATGGTACAGAACTCAGCAATAAAAAGGAACTAGATAACACTGATGAATTTCAAAGTAATTATGCTGAAGGAAAGAAGCCAGACAAGATGCTGCATGATTCCTTTTTTTTAAAGACAGAGACTCATTCTGTTGCCCAGGCTGCTGGAGTGCAGTGACACAACCTCAGCAGCTCACTGTAACCTCCACCTCCTGGGTTCAAGCAATCCTCGTATCTCAGCTTCCCGAGGAGCTGAGAATACAGGCACACACCACCACACCAGGCTAATTTTTGTATTTTTAGTGGAGAAGAGGTTTCATGTTGGCCAGGCTGGTCTCGAACTCCTGGCCCCAGGTAATCCGCCCACCTCGGCCTCCCAGGTGTGAGCCATCATGCCCAGCCTGTATGATGCTATTTATATAAAATTATAGTAAATGGTCCAGCACGGTGACAAAACATGGTTGCCTGGGGATGGGGAGGAATCAGGGAGGAGAAGGAATGAGAGAGATTACAACAAACTATGAAGAAACTTCTGGAGGTAATGGACATGTTCATTATCTTAACTGTGGTGGTGGTTTCAAGAGTATACCTATGTATCAAAACTCATCATACTGTCTACTTTAAATATGTACATTTTATGTCAATTACACCATAATAAAATTGTTTTTAAAAATGTATCTTTCTCAAGGGAGTGTGTAGGTACTCTGAAAAGCATCAAATGAGAGGAAGGTGGTAACAGAATACTGAGGAATTTCCATAAGGAAAATCTTTTTTCCATAAGGAAAAAATCTTGGTAGCTAAATATGAGAATGATGACTTAAGCATGGTATTATCTGTAAGGCTATTTTAAAAAAAAAAGTTTTTATTATGGAAAAAATTCAAACAAACACTGTCAGAAATGTAGAATGAAGCCCATGTACAATTTATTCACCTTCAATAATTATGAACTCATGGCTAATCTTGTCTCGTCTATTCCCCCGCTCACTTTGCCACTCCAATATTATTTTGAGGCAAATCTTAGATATATCATTTCCTTCATAAATATTTTAGTATGTATTTCTAGAAGATAGGAACTTGAAGCCTTTTGCATTTGTGGCTTGATAGCTCATTCCTTTCAAAATATTTTCATCTTTATTATTATTGTTTTTGAGACAGAGTCTGGCTCTGTTGCCCAGGGTGGAGTGCAGCGGCATGATCATGGCTCACTGCAGCCTCCACCTCCCAGGCTCAAGTCATCCTCGCACCTCAGCCTCCAAAGTAGCTAGGACTATAGGCACATGCCACCACGCCCAGCTAATTTTTTTTTTTTTCTGTAGAGGTGAGGTTTTACCATGTTGCCCAGGCTGGTCTCAAACTCCTGGCAGTCTCAAGTGATCCACCCTCCTCAGTCTTCCAAAGTGCTAGGATGACAGGTATGAGCCACTATGCCTGGCCTCAAAATATTTTTAAATGCAGTCTTAGATCCACAGCAAAACTGAGCAGAAAATACAGAGTTCCCATATACCCTCTCCAACAGGCACAGCCTCTCTCTCTGTCAACATCGTGCATCATGTGGTAAACTGTTACAACAGATGAACCTATATTGACAGTTCATAGTTTACCTTAGGGTTCACTTTTGGTGTTATACAGTCTATGGGTTTGTATAAACATACAATGACAGGTTTCCATGATTACAGTATAATACAGAAGAGTTTCACTGGCCTAAAAAGTCTTCTGTATGCTCCAGGAGGCAAAGGCAGGAAAATCGCTTGAGCCCAGGAGTTCAAGACCGGTCTGGGCAACATAGCGAAATCCCAGCTCTACAAAAAAAAGTAAAAAAAAAAAAAAAAAAAAAATTAGCCAGGCATGGTGGCACACCTGTACTCCAAGCTATTCACAAGACTGAGATGGGAGGATCATTTGAGCCCAGGAGTTAGAGGCTGCAGTGAGCTATGATCATACCACTGTACTCTAGCCTGAGTGATAGAGGGAGACTCTGTCTCAAAAAAAAAAAATGATAATATGTATTTGATTCTATGCTAGACATATAAATATAACTCACTCATATATGGCAATTTTTATAGAAAATGTTAATATTTATTGAACAACTATGTGCTAGTGTACTAATCATTCAGGTTATCTCACTTAATTTAAATAAAACTCTAAGTTAATTGCTATAAACTTCATTTAAAAGATAAAGAAACTGAAGTTTAGTGAGGCCAGATAAACTGCCAAAGATCCTAGCGCTAAGAAGTTCTAGAACAGAGATTCAAAGTCCAACTGTTTAGTCAAGAGACCGTACTGTTAACTGGTACCTTTATACTACTAACTGGGTAAACCACAAGCAATTAATGATAAAGACTGAGATTATCTCCACATTCTCACTGTTATAAATAAAACTTCAATAAAAATTATTGGCACTCCTCTTGTAATACATAAATTTTTTTGAGACGGAGTCTCACTCTGTCACCCAGGTTGGAGTGCAGTGGTGCAATCTCAGCTCACTGCAACCTCCACCTTCTAGGTTCAAGCAATTCTCCTGCCTCTGCCTCCCGAGTAGCTGGGATTACAGACATATGCTGCCATGGCCGGCTAATTTTTTGTGTATTTTTAGTAGACATGGGGCTTCACCATGTTGGCCAGGTTGGTCTTGACTCCTGACCTCAGGTGATCCACCTGCCTCAGTCTCCCAAAGTGCTGGGATTATAGGCGTGAGCCACTGCCACTGGCCTTGTAATATTTTTATAGGATAAACTTCTAGAAGTCAAATGCTAGGTCAGATTAGATTAGGTCAGATTTAATTGTTAAATTATTTCCAAAAGGCATGTATATCTGTAGATTCAACTAACAGCTTGCCTCCAAATAAATACTAACTTTACTTCAAAGAGCACAGCATACGAGAAAGTCTATTTCCCTACAAGCTCAGTAGCAGTGTATCAATTTTTACTTATTGATAGGTAAGAAATGATGTTAAAATTTTTATCTGACTATCAGTAAGGCTGATCAACTAGGCTTTTCACATATTTACTGTCATTTCTATTTCTTATTCCATAAATATTGCTTGTAATCTTTGCTACTGAGTTGTTCATGTTCCATTTAATTTCATAAGAATTTTATGTATATTAGGATATATCTGTCATGTATTTCAAATCTTTGTCCTAGTTTGTTTTTTGACTTTGTTCATGACAGTTTTTGCCAAACTTTGTTTTTTGAGGCAGGGTCTTGCTCTCTTGCCCACATTGAAGTGCAGTGGCATGATAACAGCTCACTGCAGCCTTGACTTCCCGGCTCAAGCAATCCTCCTGCCTCAGCTTCCCAAGTAGCTGGGACCATAGGAGCACACTACCACACTCCACTAATTTTCACTTTTTTTTTTTTTTTGTAGAGATGAGATCTCGCTATGTTACCCAGGCTAGTCTCAAACTTCTGGCCTCAAGTAATCCTCCTGCCTCAGCCTCCCAAAGTACTAGGAATATAGGCATAAGCCACCACACCTAGCCCTACAATTAAGTTTATAATTGTGTGTAGCTGAATATGAACTTAGGTAATTTTATAAGGAAAACACAATTTTTTTTTTGAGACCAAGTTTTGCTCTTGTTGCCCAGGCTGGAGTACAATGGTGACATCTTGGCTCACTGCAGCCTCCGCCTCCCATGAGCAATTCTCCTGCCTCAGCCTCCTAAGTAGCTAGAATTAGAGGCATGCGCCACCATGCCCAGCTAATTTTTGTAGTTTTTTAGTAGAGAGAGGGTTTCACCATGTTGGCCAGGCTGGTTTCGAACTCCTGACCTCATGATCTGCCCACCTCAGCCTCTGAAAGTGCTGAGATTTACAGGCATGAGCCGCCACGCCCGGCCATTTTTTTTTTTTTTTTTTTTTTTTTGAGACGGAGTCTCACACTGTAGCCCAGGCTGGACTGCAGTGGCACGATCTCACCTCACTGCAATCTCTGTCTCCCAGGTTAAAGTGATTCTCCTGCCTCAGCCTCCCGAGTAGCCGAGATTACAGGCACCTGCCACCATGCCTGGCTAATGTTTTTTTATTTTTAGTAGAGACGGGGTTGTACTATGTTGGTCAGGCTGGTCTCAAACTCCTGACCTCAAGTGATCCGCCCCCTTCAGCCTTTCAATGTGCTGGGATTACAGGTGTGAGCTACTGTACCTGGCCAGAAACTTATTTTTACAACACCCCAAATCCTAATGTTTTTCAATATATACACACATGTATACACAGTTACAAGTGTTTACAAACATTATATTCTACCCTTTTCCCTTAATATCTCATGCATACATGTAGGCAGTTAACATGCCTATGTGGTTATAACGTATTCAATTATGTTGATGTATTTATAGTCTGAATATTGACTTAAAATAAATGTTTTCAATAATTAATATTTATAAGAAAATGTATTGGCAGGAACGGTTAGCTCTCTTTGGGAGGCCAAGGTGGGTGGATCACTTGAGATCAGGAGCTAGAGACCAGCCTGGCCAACATGGTAAAACCCTGTCTCTACCTAAAATATAAAAATTAGCCAGGTGTGGTAGCACAGTCCTGGAATCCCAACTACTCAGGAAGCTGAGGCAGGAAAATCACTTGAACCTGGGAGGCGGATGCTACAGTGAGCCAAGATCACGAAACTGAACTCCAGCCTGGGCGACTGAGCAAGACCGTCTCAAAAAAAAAAAAAAAAAAAAAGAAAGAAAGAAAAGAAAAGAAAATATATTAATCCTTTTTTTTTTTTTTTCTGAGACGGAGTTTCGCTCGTTACCCAGGCTGGAGTGCAATGGCGCGATCTCGGCTCACCGCAACCTCCGCCTCCTGGGTTCAGGCAATTCTCCTGCCTCAGCCTTATGAGTAGCTGGGATTACAGGCACGCGCCACCATGTCCAGCTAATTTTTTGTATTTTTAGTAGAGACGGGGTTTCACCATGTTGACCAGGATGGTCTCAATCTCTTGACCTCATGATCCACCCGCCTCGGCCTCCCAAAGTGCGGGGATTACAGGCGTGAGCCACCGCGCCCGGCCCTATTAATCCTTTAAGACTTAATGGGCCAGGTGCAATGGCTCACGCCTGTAATCCCCGCACTTTGAGAGGCCAAGATGGGTGGATCAACGAAGTCAGGAGTTCAAGACCAGACTGGCCAACAAGGCGAAACTCCATCTCTACTAAAAATGCAAAAATTAGCTGGGCATGGCAATGGGTGCCTGTAATCCCAGCTACTTGGGAAGCTGAGGAAGGAGAATCGTTTGAACCCGAGAGGCAGAGGTTGCAGTGAGCCAAGATTATGCCACTGCACACCAGCCTGGGCAACAGAGCAAGACTCCATCTTAAAAAAAAAAAAAAAGGCCGGGCACGGTGGCTGACACCTATAATCCCAGCACTTTGAGAGGCCGAGGCAGGTGGATCACAAGGTCAAGAGATCGAGACCATACTGGTCAACAAGGTGAAACCCTGTCTCTACGAAAAATACAAAAAAATTAGCTGGGCGTGGTGGCGCACGCCTGTAGTCCCAGCTACTCAGGAGGCTGAGGCAGGAGAATTGCTTGAACCCAGGAGGCGGTTGTGGTGAGCCGAGATCGCGCCATTGCGCTCCAGCCTGGGTAATAAGAGCGAAACTCCGTCTCAAAAAAAAAAAAAAAAGACTTAATGCATATTGTTTGGATTTCTACAATTAGAAATGTGGGGCTCTAAGCCTGCTCTGTAGGACAGAACTAGAAGAGTGGTTTAACCAAAGAACTGGCAAGTTAGGTGGAAAACTTGAAAACATTTATTAATCATAGGGAACATGTTTCCAAGAACACACAGAATTGCATTCAGCACTTGACCAAGCTTTGTGATTCCCCGGAGTCAGAGGTTTAACCATTCCTCTAATGCCAGAAAGTCTGTCATTTCCACCAACAGCTGACCTAACTGATTAGAGATAATACTGAACATTTGTGGGGCTGTTGTGTTAGGCTTAAGCCTAAAATTTCTTAACGTATTAGTAAGATTTGTGCCTAAAAGATTTTACTCATGCAAAAGCTAGCATGTTTCTCTGGAGGTCGTTGAGACTTTATTTTATTTTATTTATTATTTTGAGATAGAGTTTTGCTCTTGTTGCCCAGGCTAGAGTGTAATGGCACGATCTCGGCTCATTGCAACCTCTGCCTCCTGGGTTCAAGTGATTCTCCTGCCTCAGCCTCTCAAGTAGCTGAGATTACAGGGAGGTGCCACCATGCCAAGCTAATTTTTTGTATTTAGTAGAAACAGTTTCACCATGTTGGTCAGACCGGTCTCAAACTCCTGACCTCAGGCAATCCACCCACCTCAGCCTCCCAAAGTGCTGGGATTACAGGAATAAGCCACCTCATCCAGCAAGATTTTAAGTTCTTTTTTGCCTTACTCCACTTTAACACAACTGAGAAAAACAAATTCATTACTATAAACAGCACAGTAACACTGTCAAAGGCTGACTGGACCTGTAGATTAGATTTAACTTAAGATCTGCCTCTTACTTAGTTTCCCTTCAAGGTCTTTTAAATAGCTTATAGGTTTGCTTTTTGTTTATTTTTATTTATTCATTTGAGACAGGGTTTCACTTTGTGATGAAAGCTGGAGCGCAATGGTGTGATCTCAGCTAACTGCAGCTTTGACCTCCTAGGTGAACCTTGAAAACGATCCTCTTGCCTCACCCTCCCAAGTAGCTGGAATTATAAGGGCGCACAACCATGCCTGGCTAATTTTTGTATTTTTTGATAGAGACAGTGTTTAACCATGATGGGCAGGCTGGTCTGGAACTCCTGCCTCAAGTGATCCACCCGCCTTGGCCTCCCAAAGTGCTGGGATTACAGCTGTGAGCCACCATGCCCAGTCAACATTTTTTTTTTTCCAAATGGAAACTAACAAACATAACTGGAGTTTTTATTGACAACAAGGGCATAGTATAAACTCCAATTACCAATAAGAATATAAGAATGGCCAGGCGCGGTGGCTCACGCCTGTAATCCCAGCACTTTAGGAGGCCGAGGCGGGTGGATCACGAGGTCAAGAGATTGAGACCATCCTGGTCAACATGGTGAAATCCTGTCTCTACTAAAAACACAAAAAATTAGCTGGGCATGGTGGTGCGTGCCTGTAATCCCAGCTACTCAGGAGGCTGAGGCAGGAGAATTGCCTGAACCCAGGAGGTGGAGGTTGCGGTGAGCCGAGATCGCGCCATTGCACTCCAGCCTGGGTAACAAAAGCGAAACTCCGTCTCAAAAAAAAAAAAAAGAATATAAGAATGTTCTCATGGCAGGTGCAGTAGCTCAGCCTGTAATCCCAGCACTTTGGGAGGCTGAGGTGGGCAGATAACAAGGTCAGGAGTTCGAGACCAGCCTGGCCAGCATGGTGAAACCCCACCTCTACTAAAGATACAAAAAATTAGCCAGGTGTGGTGGTGGACGCCTGTAATTCCAGCTACTTGGGAGGCTGAGGCAGGAGAATCGCTTGAACCCAGGAGGCAGGAGGTTGCAATGAGCTGAGATGGTGCCATTGCACTCCAGACTGGGTGACAGGGCAAGACTCTGTCTCAAAAAAAAAGAATGCTCTCAAAGATCTCTGACTTTTTTGGTTTCTTTCTTTTCTTTTTTTTTTTGAGACAGAGTCTCACTCTGTCACCCAGGCTGGGGTGCAGTGGTATGATCTGCAAGTTCTAAGTCCTGGGTTCAAGCAATTCTCGTGTTTCAGTCTCCTGTGTAGCTGGGACTACAGGTGCGTGCCATCACACCCAGTGACTTTTTTTTTTTTTTTAGTGGAGATGGGGTTTCACCATGTTGGCCAGGCTGGTCTCAAACTCCTGACCTCAAGTGATCCACCTGCCTCGGCCTCCCAAAGTGCTAGGATTACAGGCATGAGCCACCATGTCCAGCCTTTTTTGGTTTCTTTTTATCAGCTGTTCTAACTCCATGACTTTAGTCAGTCATAACAGAAAACCTTGAATGCTTGATCTCTTTCCACAGATATTCCTCAGGTGGCATACTACTCTTTTGTGACTTTTCCTCACATTAAAAAATATTTTAGGTTGGGTATGGTAGCTCACACCTGTAATCCCAGCACTTTGGGAGGCCAAGACAGATGGATCACTTGAGACCAGCCTCGCAACAAGGTGAAACCCTGTTTCCGCCAAAAATACAAAAAATCAGCGAGGCATGGTGGCATGCGCCTGTGGTCCCAGCTACTTGAGAGGTTGAGGTGGGAGGATCACTTGAGCCCAGGAGGTCAAGGTTGCAGACAGTCAAGATTCCACCACTGTACTCCAGCCTGGGTGACAGAGCGAGATTACTTTTTCAAAGTAGCTTTTTAAATTATTAAACAACCATATTATAGAACATTTAGAAAATGAAAGGAGGAAATCACCAAAATCACCCATGTTTTTCTTCTCTTATTTTTTCTGAGATAGATGTAATACAGGCGTGAACCACAACACCTGGCCTTCAATACACCGTTGATGCATAACCACTCTGGAAGAATCCTAGCAATCTTTAAAATGGTTCTAAGATCCATCTATCCAATTACAGCAACTATCTTTGAGAAACTCACAGAAGTGCACAAAGACTAATGAATTAGTATGTCACTGCAGCACTGTCGGTCACTGTGAAAAACTGGAACCTACCAAATGTTTCTAAACAGAATAATTTCTATATATTCACAAGAGAAGAGAAAAATGCTAGAGCTACATGCATCTACATATACAAGAATGCCTAAAATTTTACATAGGAATGTCTCTTTTGCAACATATATTGACATGCATGTGGAAATTCTCTTCAACTTTCAGACACACACTATATAAAGTTTTAAGGGCTGGGCGCGGTGGCTCACGCCTGTAATCTCAGCACTTTAGGAGGACAAGGAAAGCAGATCATGAGGTCAAGAATTCAAGACCATCCTGGCCATCATGGTGAAGTACCATCTCTAATAAAAATACAAAAATTGGCTGGGAGTGGCAGCGGGCACCTGTGGTACCAGCTACTTGGGAAGCTGAGGCAAAGAGAATTGCTTGAACTCAGGAGGCGGAGGTTGCAGTGAGCTGAGATTGTGCCACTGAACTCCAGCCTGACGACAGAGTGAGACTCCAACTCAGGAAAAAAAAAAAAAGTTTTAAAACATGCAAAATAGTACTATATAATGTGATATTATTTATGTACATAAATATTATAGTAAACCTGATTTTAAAAAAGTTTTAAAACACGCAACATAGTATTACATATTGTGATATGATTTATGTAAATAAATATTATAGTAAGCCTGATAAACACCCAATTTTATTATAGTAAGCATGATAAATACCCAATTCAGCATAGTAACTTCCTGAGAAAAGAGAAAAAGGAATGGGGGAGGGGTACTTCAATTTTATCTGAAATTTTCTGTCATATACTTAGTCTCTTTTCAAATTAAATGCAAAGTCTTGTTTTGTTAAGTTACGATTTCATTTAGTGTAGAATCAATAAGCAATAGAAGCAAAAAAAAAAAAGCTTATTGAAAATAACAGCAAATAAGATGTTAAAGTCTAATAAAGTTGGGAGATAGGTACCTGGGTGCCTATTAAATCTTGTGCCATACTTTCCGTATGTGCTTGAAACATTTCACAACAAAAACATGAGAAACAAATATTTGGGCTAAAAAAACAAACACAATTTCAGCTCTCTGATTATTCTGTCATCAAACTTCAAATCCTTTTAATGAATGAGATTACACACAGCAGCCCACAAAATGGAAACTATTTTCCAGGCTATAGCAGCTCATCACTGTATTTGCTTAGAGTTGAAGAAATGAAGCTAAAGGCAACGTTTGACCTCTGGAATGAGAAATGCTTTAGCTGTTTTCTTCTATTTGAACACTAACAATATAGAACTTTAATAGTACTCGAAGTTAAACAAGAAAGTCAATTAAGTAAATAAGACTTGGTTAGTCAGATCTAAAATTATTTCCGTTTGATTATACTTCTGGTAGGGTATCCCTGACTTGATCCTATTGCTCAGGACTGTCCCAATTTTAAAACTGAAAGTCCTGTGTTCCAGAACCTCTAGTGTCAGACAAACTGGGACAACTGGCCATCCTAGCTTCTGGGCACATCAAAACTTTCCAGCTGGGAAAAAATTTTGAAATTATCTAGTAAATTATCTAATTTTACTGATGGGAAAAGTGAAGAATCCTAAGTCTGCAGAGTGTAAAAGGAACTTCCAGGTCATTCAGTGCTCTAGTTCAACTGCTGAATACACAGACTAATCCTCTGCAGATCTTACTAGAGTGGGCTTCCAGCCTTTTGTGACTGTTTGTAGTGAAAAGGACACACAAGCCTACAAAGCAGCCCATTGTCTTTCAGATATAACGTAACTGTGGGAAAATTAAAAAAAAAAAAAATACAGATGTTGCCCATGCTGTACTCAAACTCCCAGACTCAAGGAATCCTCCTACCTCAGCCTCCTGAGTAGCTGGGACTACAGGCATGCATCACCATGCCAGGCTATGAGAAAGTTCTTTTCATTGATCCAGATCTTATTACCTGGTAACTTCCACCACTGTTCCTAGCTCTGCTCTCTGGTCCTAACACAGGAAAATCTGACTCCACACCCAGTATAACTGGATAGATTATAGTTGGTCTTGTGTTTTCCTCTATTCTGGTTCCACCTCTAAGAATCCTACAGATACTCCAACCTTCTCATAGAACATCCAGGCAGTCTGCTTTCCCTTTCTTTCTTTCTTTTCTTTCCCTCCCTTCTTCCTTCCTTTTTCTTTCTTTGAGATGAAGTTTCACTCGTCACCCAGGCTGGAGTGCAATGGCGTGACCTCAGCTTACTGCAACCTCCACCTCCTGGGTTCAAGTGAGTCTCCTGCCTCAGCCTCCTGAGTAGCTGGGATTACAGGCACCCGCCACCAAGCCTGGAAAATTTTGTATTTTTTTTTTTTTTTCTGAGACGGAGTTTCGCTCTTGTTACCCAGGCTGGAGTGCAATGGCGCGATCTCGACTCACCGCAACCTCCGCCTCCTGGGTTCAGGCAATTCTCCTGCCTCAGCCTCCTGAGTAGCTGGGATTACAGGCACGCGCCACTGTGCCCAGCTAATTTTTTGTATTTTTAGTAGAGACGGGGTTTCACCATGTTGACCAGGATGGTCTCAATCTCTTCACCTCGTGATTCACCCGCCTCGGCCTCCCAAAGTGCTGGGATTACAGGCGTGAGCCACCGCGCCCGGCCATAATTTTGTATTTTTAGTAGAGACAGGGTTTCCCCATGTTGGCCAGGGTGGCCTCGAACTCTTGACCTCAGGTAATCCACCCATCTTGGCCTCCCAAAGTGCTGGGATTACAGGAGTGCACCACCGCACCTGGCCTCTGCTCTCACTTTATAATTATTAGCTAGTAGAGCTGCAGTCAGATTTAATGTTTGTGTATGTAGCTGGTGAAGTCTCTTTGTCCAACAGCACAGATTACACTCCTTTCCCGATTCCCTCCTTTGAACTCTTAGAACTTCTACACTTATCCTTGCATTGTACAATCATAATGAATATTTACTGAGCACTAACAGGAACTGTTAGGTACTGAATACAGTAAATAAAATGGACTCGGCCCATAGAAGAATAAGAGCAAGATAAGTAAAAAACAATGTGAACTATGAGGTGCTATAGACCTTGGAAAGCTGGACAAGGCTTCAGCTGAGGTGGTGATATGTGAGTTAGGTAGGAACTGTATCAACACCTATGTGTTAAACAGCCCTGTGTCCCCAGCAATCAGCTGCAGTTCAACAAATATATTATAAATTTGGTAAAGCAGAGAAAGCCTACTCAGCCCCCTCAGCATTTCTTGCAGGGAGGGGAGATGATAAGTGAATCCAGTCTGGCAAAGGCAGTTTCAGAGACTGACACTGTACCTGGCTACGTACAGTATTGCTCAGGTGGTTGTCCTCGGACATCTGTGCATTCTGGAAATAGGACAATGGCGCAGGTAACTCTGTCATTGGAGCAACCGTATAGAAATACTTTTTCACAGAAAACAAAGCCTCTTGAGGTTCTGAAAAGGGAAAGAAAAACAGAACTGTGTGCACTACAATTATATGGTTCTAAAAAACACTTTCATAGATTACATTAAGCAGAAACAAACCTTTCTTTCATGTGTTCTCCTCCAGGCCAAGCTGTCTGAGGACCTCAAAGGCTGTTGTCACTTGCAGGCTCTCAGATTAGGTCTGAAATAGGATTTTACCATGTCATCCATTGTTAGTTAAATCCTAGTAAATTCATTTAAAACAATCAAATACTTATAAGACCAATTTGTAAACCAGGAATGTATTAATTTTCCATGACCTTCAACTAACTGACAAATTTACTATAAGTTCAAGGTAGACCTCTTTAGCAGTAAGTAGAACCGCTTGAGACACCAAATATTTTCAACCACAAAGATACTGAATGACTTCAGATTTACAGCAAAGGGAGTGGAGTAATCTTAAGGAATGTTCTCCTCAACATTCCTTTTTCTGTGCTGACCAATTCAACCTAATCTTTATATTTTTGTAACATCATCTGTCTAGCACTTTTAATTTTGCAAAATTCTATAATCTCATCTTATCCTTATCACAATGCCCCAAGGCAGTGTGAACAGGTAAGATGCTTATTTTACAAAAGGAGAAGGGAATCGAGAGAAGTTCAGTGACTTGCTTAAGATGACACAACTGGGTAAACCTAGCAAGAACTGCAGACTCGGTCGGAGCGCAGTGGCTCACACCTGTAATCTCAGCACTTTGGGAGGCCGAGGCAGGCAGATCACTTGAGGTCAGGAGTTCTAGACCAGTCTAACATGGTGACACCCCGTCTCTACTAAAAATAGAAAAATTAGCCAGGTGTGGTGGCACACGCCTATAATTCCAGCTACTCAGGAGGCTGAGACAGGAGAAACGCTTGAACCCGGGAGGCGGAGGTTGTGGTGAGCCGAGATTGTGCCACTGCACTCCAGCCCGGGCAACAGAGGGAAACTCCGTCTCAAATAAAAAAAAAAGGGAGAGAGAATCGCAGACTTTGGACTCCCAGTCTCAGCCCTCTCCTTTGATCTTGGCACAGCCTTATTTACAGGGATGACTGGGTCTCTCAGAGTTCACCCTCCTGGGGGCCACATTCCCATTTGCCTGCCTATCTTAGTTTCCATCAGCCAATTCTTTATGATTTCAACTTTTCCTTTTCAGAGAAAGTCTCCAGAAATATAGAAGGGAAAAATCTGTACATACCTAATGCTGATTTACAGTATCTAAAACATTACCATACACACATTTACATAAAAAACATTTTCTCAATGTCCTATTTCATTTTCACTTTTAACATCAGGATCCTCTTTCCTCTAAATATTCTATTTCTTTTTTTTTTTTTTAAAGACGGGGTTTCACCATGTTGGTCAGGCTGGTCTTGAACTCCCGACCTCAGGTGATCCGCCCACCTTGGCCTCCAAAGTGCTTGGATTACAAGCGTGAGCCACCATGCCCGGTCCTATTTCTTTCCTTCTAATTATTTTTCGTCAAAAATGCATAAGGTAACTTTTCCTCTAGTAAAGGTATCAAGTTCAAAATAACCCTTAACTACCTATATTTGCTTTATTTATTTATTTATTTATTTATTTTGAGACGGAGTTTCGCTCTTGTTACCCAGGCTGGAGTGCAATGGCGCGATCTCGGCTCACCGCAACCTCCACCTCCTGGGTTCAGGCAATTCTCCTGCCTCAGCCTCCTGAGTAGCTGGGATTACAGGCACGCGCCACCATGCCCAGCTAATTTTTTGTATTTTTAGTAGAGACGGGGTTTCATCATGTTGACCAGGATGGTCTTGATCTCTTGACCTCGTGATCCACCCGCCTCGGCCTCCCAAAGTGATGGGATTACAGGCATGAGCCACCACGCCTGGCCTAACCACCTATATTTGTATCATTCAAATCATTACACACTTTTTTTTTTTTTTTTTTTGAGATGTAGTCTCGCACTGTTGCGTGGGCTGGAGTGCAATGGCGCAATCTTGGCTCACTGCAACCTCCACCTCCTGGGTTCAAGTGATTCTCCTGCCTCAGCCTCCCGAGTAGCTGGGACTACAGGCTGGAGCCACCATGCCCAGCTAATTTTTGTATTTTTAGTAGAGATGGGGTTTCACCATATTCGCCAGGATGGTATGGATCTCCTGACCTCATGATCCGCCCACCTCGGCCTCCCAAAGTGCTGCAATTACAGGCATGAGCCACTGCACCCAGCCATCATTACACATTTTAAGGTGATGTTCCACTTTATCCTACATGCTTTTTTATACCACGTCCATCTTTCTTCTCCCCTTACCTTCAGCCTATTGTCAGCTAGCATGAGATCAGCAAAATGCAAATTAACATTAATAAATTTTAAGCAAATTAATAAAATTTGCTTAAAAAATAAAGTGCTTGGCCGGGCGCGGTGGCTCATGCCGGTAATCCCAGCACTTTGGGAGGCTGAGACAGGTGGATCACGAGGTCAAGAGATTGAGACCATCCTGGTTAACATGGTGAAACCCCGTCTCTACGAAAAATACAAAAATTAGCTGGGCATGGTGGCGCACACCTGTAGTCCCAGCTACTCGGGAGGCTGAGGCAGAATTGCTTGAACCCAGGAGACGGAGGTTTCGGTGAGCTGAGATCACGCCATTACACTCCAGCCTGGGTAACAAGAGCGAAACTCCGTCTCAAAAAAAAGTAAATAAAAATAAAATAAAGTGCTTGAGGCTAAGGGTTGCAGATCAGTCTCTAGCCTCGGCAACACAGCAAGACACTATCTCTACAAAAAAATAAGGAATAATTAGCTGGTTGGCGGGGGGGGGGGGGGATGTATCTATAGTCTCAGCTGCTCAGGAGGCTGAGTGGGGAGGATTGCTTGAGTGTGGGAATTAGAGGCTGCAGTAAGCCAAGATGTTGCCACTTTACTCAGCCTGGGCAACAGAGTGAGACTCTGTTTCATCAAAAAAAAAAAAAAAAAAAAAAAAAAAAATTTTTTTTTAAACTAGAGTTTTGTAGGAATTTAACCTACATTTAGAGTTATTGATACCTTTATTCCTTTTTTTTTTTTTTGAGACAGTCTTGCCCTGTCGCCAAGGCTGGAGTGTAGTGGCACAATCTCACTCACTGTGACGTCCACCTCCTGGGTTCAAGCAATTCTTGTGCCTCAGTCCCCCAAGTAGCTGGGATTACAGGCATGTACCACCATGTCTGGCTAATTTTTGTATTTTTAGTAAAGACAGGGTTTCATCATGTTTGCCAGGCTGGTCTCAAACTCCTGACCTCAAGTGATCCACCTGCCTCAGCCTCCCAAAGTGCTAAGATTATAGGTGTGAGCCGCCCCTGTCATTTAATATGGACAAAATTAAGATTTCACAATACAGATGGTCCCTGATGACAGTTTAGTTTAAAATTTTTCAGCTTTAATATGATGCAAAAACAGTATGTATTCAGTAGAAACTGCACTTTTTGAGTATCCATACAAGATCACTTTCAGTGAAGTAGCTAAATTGTATAAGGCCAGGCGCAATGGCTCATGCCTGTAATCCCAGCACTGTGGGAGCTGAGAAGGGTGGATTACTTGAGGCCAGGAGTTCATGACCAGCCTGGCCAACATGGTGAAAACCTGTCTCTACTAAAAATACCAAAAAAAAAAATGAGCCGGACATAGGTGGTGGGCGCCTGTGGTTCCAGCTACTCAGGAGGCTGAGGTGGAAATATTGCTGGAGTTCGTGAAGTCAAGGCTGCAGTGAGCAGTGACTGTACCACTACACTCCAGCCTGAGTGACTGAGTGAGACCCTGTCTCAAAAAATAATAATAATATAATAAAAGTATACTCCATTATGAAAAAATCCTTAGAAGTCTCATATAATCCCTTAGAAACAAAACAAGTAAACAAGACAGTCTTAGCCAAATGAAATAAGCAAAAGAAAAGGCAACACAAACAAAAATAAAAGTTAAGTAGGCCAGGCATGGTGGCTCATGCCTGTAATCTCAGCCCTATGGGACACTGAGGCAGACAGATCACTTGAGGCCAGGAGTTTGAGACCAGCCTGGCCAACATGGTGAAACGCTATCTCTACTAAAAATACAAAAAAATTAGCTGGACATGGTGGCTCATGCCTATAATCCCAACTACTTGGGAGGCTGACACAGAAGAATCGCTTGAACCTGAGAGGCAGAGGTTGCAGTGAGCCAAGATCACGCCACTCCACTCCAGCCTGGGCAACAGAGCAAGACTCCATCTCAAAAAAATAAAATAAAATAAGACGCATGCAAATAAAATGTATTATACTTACAGGTTAAATATGAGAAGTCATTACCATGCACTAAACAAGATTAGCATAATTTATACAAATTTAGAAATATTAAATGATTATTCACTAAACAAGAAAGATACTGTCTACTTATATGTAAAACTTAGAGACAGATACTATTAAACTAAGATTTAATAAACTAATCTATTATGTTCATTTTATCCTTTTACAGATGAAAACAATTTGGCACACAGAAGTTAACTTGCTTAAGGTCACACCTGGCAAGTAAGGGGTTGAAATTCACAGAGTACACTACATTGCCTCTGTATAAAACTCCCTAAGTGGGCTGGGCGCAGTGGCTCACACTTGTAATTCCAGCAGTTTGGGAGGCCGAGGCAGGTGGATCACGAGGTCAGGAGTTCGAGACCAGCCTGACCAACATGGTGAAACCTTGTCTTTACTAAAAACACAAAAATTAGCCAGGCACGGTGGCGTGCACCTGTAATCCCAGCTACTCAGGAAGCTGAGGCAGGAGAATCACTTGAACCTGGGAAGCAAAGGTTGCAAGGTTGCAGTGAGCCGAGATCATGCCACTGCACTCCAGCCTAGGTGACAGAACAAGACTCTGTCTCTCAAAAAAAAAAAAAAAGAACCTCCATAACTGACCTATAGGAGTTTACAGCAATGAGGATTATGACATTTTGAATTGATTTTGATTACTAGTAAAACTATTACTTAGAAGTAAATGAGATCTTAAACTTCAAAAACTGCTCTAAGTATAAATTATAATCTGAATATCCTAGTATTTATGTTTTTTTAAAAAAGGATAAGCTATAATGCAAATCTTTTTTTTTATTTAAGAGACAAAGTCTCACTCTGTCACCCAGGCTGCCAGGCTGCAGTACAGTGGCAATCATAGCTCACTGTAACCTCAAACTCCTGGCCTCAATCAATCCTCCCCCATCAGCCTACCAAACAGATGGGGCTACACGGCTGGCTACTTTTTTATTTATTTTAGAGAAAGGCTCATGCTATGTGGCCCAGGCTGGTCTTGAACTCCCGCCCTCAAGCAATTTTACCACTTCAGCCTCCTGAGTAGTTAGGATTACAGGCCTGAGCCACTGTAGCCAATGGTCATTTTAACAGAAGCAGTTTCCATTTTTACTCTATGCTAATAGGATTTGTTCAGTTATTATAAGAAACTATACAAGCTGATACAAAATGGGCATACTGGAGCTTTCTCAGACAAATCCTGTAAAAATCATCAATAATATAACAGTCACTTTAGCATTTTCTAATACTATCTTCAAAGTTCTTTTCACATCTAGTCTTCCATTTGAGTCTTAAAGAAACCTCATGAGGAAAGGAATCTGTACTGACATGTAAAAAACCTCAGGAAAGGTGAAAGATTTTGCCTACACAGAGTTACAGAGCGATGGTACAAAATGCCACTTCCAGAATTCAAGTCTTCTGATGCCCAACCCAGGTCTTCTCCAGTTCACCCAGAGAAATCTTGTGCCTCCCTTGATGCTTCCAAAGATCACAATGCTACAAGGTAAGCCTCCCTGGGAAAGCTGCTCTTTACATGAGGCACAGTAGGAAGCGGAGGCAGGCAACAGGGCTACGTCTTCAGTCATGCCTGGTGAACAAACAAGCTCTACTGGTACAAAGAAAGGGGCAGGCAAAGCTAAATTTGATTTTGGTCCAGTAACAGCTGAAAACAATTGATGACTGCATGAAGGTCAATGATCCCACTGTTCAGGCAGCGTGGCAAATGACACTAGAAGACTTTTTAACATTCTTCGCTGTGAACATTCTCAGCCGTGTCAACAACAACAAAAAACAGTTACTAGGAACTGAGGATCTTTCAGGGGACCTGAATTGAGGAGCAGGTGGGAGTAGAGACAGAACCTACTTTGGTGTTTTTGCTCTCTGATCACCAGCTGAAAACCGACAAAGCACAATACTTGAATTCATTGACATCCATTTCCTTAATCTCAAGACACTTGCTCAATCAGACAAAAGGAAAAAGAAATCCTTCTCTGATGGGAAACTAGAATTTATCTATTATATACGAAGAAATTAAGAAAGCCCCAAGAGAACTATAAATAATCTCAAAGCGACCGGGCGCAGTGGCTCACGCCTATAATCCCAGCACTTTGGGAGGCCAAGGTGGGTGGATCACGAGGTCAAGAGATCGAGACCATCCTGGTCAACATGGTGAAACCCCGTCTCTACTAAAAATACAAAAAATTAGCTGGGCACAGTGGCGCACGCCTGTAATCCCAGCTACTCGGGAGGCTGAGGCAGGAGAATTGCCTGAACCCAGGAGGCGGAGGTTGCAGTGAGCCGAGATCACACCATTGCACTCCAGCCTGGGTAACAAGAGCGAAACTCCGTCTCTAAATAAATAAATAAATAAATAATCTCAAAGCTCAGATGTGCTGAAAAGAAGTCTGTCTAAGCAGAAAACCTTCTACCCATCAGCACTTCAGAAATTATCACAAGAGCAATGTTTAGAACCTCTAAATAAGTTTATTAAAAATCTCATGGCTGGGCATGGTGGCCCACACCTGTAATCCCAGCACTATAGGAGGCCGAGGTGGGTAGATCATGAGGTCAGGAGTTTGAGACCAGCCTGGCCAACATGGTGAAACCCTGTCTCTACTAAAAATACAAAACTTAGCTGAGTGTGGTGGTGGGCGCCAGTAATCCCAGCTACTTGGGAGGCTGAGGCAGAGAATTGCTTGAACCTGGGAGGCGGAGGTTGCGGTGAGCAGAGATCGAGTCACTGCATTCCAGCCTGGGCTAGAGAGAGAGACTCAGTCTCAAAAAAAAAAAAAAAAAAATCTCATTCAAGAAACTACCAACAGAAAAGTATCAATACATTTTTTCTCTTACTACATCCTAGTGTAACAACTAAACCTCAAAATCCTACAGAACAGTTACTTAATTATTGATACAATCTCGTTTTTCACTCAGACATAAATGTAAGTAAAATTTGTACTGTAGAAAAACATCTTCAGGAGACTTTTAACCATGATCTCTAGCACAAATGGCTTGTGGCTTGTTTTAATGTCTCTAAGCTACTTGACTAGTTTCTCTTTCACTTAGAAACTGCTACAAGTACTTTCTGCTGAATCTGCATTGCGATGCTAAGTTTTCAAGTATCAAATGAGCTTACGATTTATTCTTTATTTTACAAAAGTATTTAATCAGGCTTAGTGTTATTTGGAAAGCTCCTCCCTGGACAGGCAGCCCAAGTTCTGATTTTATGAATGGGCTGGAAAAGCCTCTACTTAAGTTTTTAAAGGTAAATGTAACCAAACTCTAAACTGGAACCTATAATTGAAATCATTATTTTTGAGACATAGTTTCGATCATCGCCCAGGCTGGAGTGCAATGGCCTGATCATGCCTCACTGCAACCTCCACCTCCCAGGTTCAAGTGATTCTCCTGCCTCAGCCTTCTGAATAGCTAAGATTACAGACGCCCACCACCATGCCCAGCTAATTTTTGCATTTTTGGTAAAGACCGGCTTCACCATGTTGGCCAGGCTGGTCTCAAACTCCTGACCTCAGGTGATCCACTCGCCTTGGCTGGGATTACAGGGGTGAGCCACTGTGCCCGGCCTATAATTAAAATTAATTAAAAAATGTTTTTAAACTAATTTAAAACTTTAGGAATGCATCCTCAAAAGACTCCTCTGGTTTTTGAGAGACTAGGAGCAAATCATTTCTCCAGCCCTATAAAAGGCTTTGGGAACGCAGCAGACGCTAAAAAGAGCAAGGGTAGTGATACATCCCATTTGGTGATTTTTTTTTTTCCTCCTTCCATCCCACTCCACCTCTGTTAACCATCTGTGGTAGATTAGATTATTATTCAGCAAATATTCACTCCCTCCTCCAGCCTGGCCAAGGGAGGAATACACCACTCTTCAGTGATGTTACAAGCTTGGCTCTGTAGTTTGTTTGGCTGCATGGTGGTTGCAGTCTACTACCCACTCCTAAGTCTTTGGTCATTATCATATGACTTGCTTTGGTCAATGCAATCTTAGCAGATGTGACATAAACAGACACTTAAACTATGCTTGTGCAATTGGCCTTGCCTTCTTGTACTTCTGCTGCTGCCTTGAGAAAAGCTTACCGTGGAGAGCCACTGCCCCTTCAGCCTGGGCCCCAGAATAAGACATACAAATAAGAACTGCCCCCATTGATCCACAGACCTACACCTTGAAGCAGAAACTTGAGAATACACGCTCTGAGCCACTGAGTTTGGAGGAGGTCTGTAGAGTTACTATAGCAACTTGTTTTTAAATGGTTATGTTGGCTCAGAAAATGCAATAAAAACGAACAAAGACTGAGAATGCAAGTCCAGAATCTCTTATCTGTAACTCTTAGGACTAAATGTGTTTAGAATTCAGATTTTTTTTGGCTTTTGTAAAGGTACTATGCAAATACCAGATGTTACATAATGCCCCTACATCATAGAAGCAGAAAAGCACATTATTAAACTATAGTGAAATAAATGAATAGTTTTAAATCACATTAAAAAAAAGAAAATAAAGACTATAACTAGGCCAGATTTTGCTGTCAAATTAGTTATGAAAAACCTTTTGGTTTTCGTGAGTTTTTGGACTTCAGAACTACAGATATGAGACTATGATGCTACAAACCTTTGTATAATTATAAAAAATCTTTCCCAATAAGTTATTTAATTTCAATAACTCTGTAAGGGAGGAATGATTACCCAAAATCATTTTCTAAAATTCTCTGTGGAAATAGAATACAACTAATTTTTAATGAAAAAATGATTATTTACATCTAATTAATTTGTAAATCACTGGTTATATTTAGCATTGCCTGCAGTCTGTCTTTTGCTTTGATCAACTTAAGAACTATACAAGGCATTGCGAAAAGCAAACACTAGTATCTTTTTTCTCACTCTCTCACCCAAGCAGGAGTATTAATATCTTTAATCAACACTTACTGGGTTTCTTCTATATAACCACACACTGTGATGGGGTTGGGAATTCTACTGAATCAGATATTGCTTCTATTTACTTTAGGAGCTTACTATCTAGAGGGCAAGACAAGTAAATTTTTATACTTACTGGTTAGATGTTGAAATAAAAATGTTAGGTATATTGTGTTAAAATAAATTATTTACATTGGTTTCACCTGTTTTACTTTTTTCCCCCTCCTGATGGAGTCTCGCTCAGTCACCCAGTCTGGAGTGCAGTTGGCATGTTCCCTGCTCACTGCAACCTCCACCTCTCGGGTTCAAGCAATTCTCCTGCCTCAGTCTCCTGAGTAGCTGGGGCTACAGGCACACGCCACCACACCTAGCTAATTTTTGTATTTTTAGCAGAGATGGGTTTTCGCCATATTAGCCAGGCTGGTCTCGAACTCCTGACCTCAGGTGGTCAACCTGCCTTAGCCTCCCAAAGTGCAGGCAGATTACAAGTGTGAGCCACGGCGCCCAGCCTCTTTTTACCATTAAAGATGTGTTTATGGCAGGGCACGGTGGATCGTGCCTGTATCCCACCACTCTGGGAGGCCAAGGCAGGAGGATGACTTGAGTCCAGGAGTTTTTTTGTTTGTTTGTTTGTTTGTTTGTTTTGAGACGGAGTTTCGCTCATGTTACCCAGGCTGGAGTGCAATGGCGCGATCTCAGCTCACCGCAACCTCCGCCTCCTGGGTTCAGGCAATTCTCCTGCCTCAGCCTCCTGAGTAGCTGGGACTACAGGCACGCGCCACCATGCCCAGCTAATTTTTTTGTATTTTTAGTAGAGACAGGGTTTCACCATGTTGACCAGGATGGTCTCGATCTCTTGACCTCGTGATCCACCTGCCTCGGCCTCCCAAAGTGCTGGGATTACAGGCGTGAGCCACCGCGCCCTGCGATCGAGTCCAGGAGTTTAAGACCAGCCTGGGCAACATAGCGAGGCTCCCGTCTCTAAATAACATGTTTATTACAAAACCTAAAACAGGGATAATCTCCTTGTGGTTCTCCCAAAGTGCACGCTAATAAATCGGTATGCCTTTTCTCCAAAAGAAAAAAAAAATTTTTTTTTTTTTTTTTTTTTTGACAGTCTCTCACTCTGTTGCCCAGGCTGGAGTGCAGTCGCCCGATCTTGGCTTGCCGCAACTTCCTCCTCCTGGGTTCAAACGATTCTCCTGCCTCAGTCTCCCTCGGGAGCAGCTGGGACTACAGGCGTGCGCTACCACGCCCAGCTAATTTTTTGTAGAGACGGGGTTTCGTCATGTTGACCAGGCTGGTCTCGAACTCCTGAGCTCAAGGATCCGCACGCCTCGGCCTCCCAAAGTGCTGGGATTACAAGCGTGAGCCACCGTGCCCGGCCTCACATTATATTTCTATTGGCTAGTGTTGCTCTAAATCTTCGGTTCCTTCCGCTACACCAGACCTAACACTCAAAATCCCTGCCACCCTTTTCCTGAAGCTTCCCTCCATCCCTTCCTCAGCTCTGGTGACCCTGCACTGTGGTGGTTCTTCAACCACACTCATTCTCCTCAGCTGGCTCCTTGCTCTTCTTCCACCCCCTCGTAACAAGTGTTCCTAAGTGTCTGCCTTGGCCTCCTCTTCCCCTTCCTAACGTTAGACTTCTCCTTCACTGCTCCAACATCAACTGGAAATCGATGGAATTGACTCGTGTTTACAGCTCCAGTCCTGTTCATAGGACATTTTCACCTGCTGGCACGTCCAAAGTGACACTTTCAAACCACTTCTCGCCCTCCTCTCTAAACCAGTTCTTTCCTCCTAACTTCCTTATTTCTGAGAAAGTCTCTGTCATGTTCTAAACTGAAAACCTCCTAATCAACTTTACACTTTATTCCCTGATCCTCAATTGGTTGCCAGGTCCCGTTTGTGTTTCTTCCAAGCCTCTGCCACCACCGCAGATCGAACTCTAATCAATCTCACCTGAGTTATGGAAAAGCCACCTCAATTATCTCACCCATCCCAGCCGTCACTACAGATTAATGTGCCTAAAGCAGAGCTGACCACACAATGAGAAGAATCTGAGAGGGAAGTCCCAGCAAACACAAGAGGCACCGGACACGCATGCCTGGAGACAGTCCCGACCAAGGAGAAAGCATTAGACCCCGTTTTCCGCCTCGAATGAAAGGCGTGCGGACTTCGCCCTGAGTGCCCGTCGCCCCTGGACAAGGACACACCCGGGGCGTGAGGCGCGGAGTTTCACCAGTTGCTCAAGCAGACCCAGCCCAAGACGCTTCCTCTTTCTCCGGCTCCACTCCTGTCCAGACGGCTAATCCCGGCCCAAGGCACCTGCGCCCTGAGACGTCTTTCAGCAAACAGCGTTTCCGCACCAAGGCTCCGCGGAATCTCTCTCCACCCCGCCGCGCCCGAAGCCCGAGAAACGGGCCGCCCCTCCCGGATTCCCATACGGGGTTCCCCGGCCCACGCGGCCGCACCCCGCCCCTCAACCGTCAGGACACCGGCTCCGCGGCCCGCCGGCGACAAAGGGCCGGGCCCTGCCTGCGGCCGCCCGTGTCCACGGCGCCTTCCTCTCTCCCCGGACTCCCCATCACGCACACACGCTTCCTTGCCGCCGCCGCCGCCGCTGCCGCCACCGCCGCTCGCAGTTCAGGCTCCTTCCCGACCAGCCGCTGTTTTGTTTCCGATGTGAAACGGCGGACCCCGGAGCTGCCTGTTCCAGGCCCCGCCCGAAAGCCCTCACCGGTGTCGTCATTTCCGGCTGTGGCGTCGTTGGCGGCGGGCCCACGGGGAGGGGAGGGGCCAGGAGGAAGTGGGCGGAGCCTCCGGCGAGGAGCCACAATTGCGGGAAGGACCCAGCTCTCCACCTGGCCTTTCCCACCTGGCGGAATCCGCTCGGGGTGCTGGCGTGGGTTATCGGGGTTCTGAGGCTGCTCTTGAGCTGAGAATGAAAGCCCATATATAAATTGGGCCCAGCGTGTGCTTCTCCCGGCATAGAAGCGATGGCCATCCTAAATTTAACACCTGTCATTTCTGTAGGGTACCTATTTGTACAGTTTCTCAAAATGCGAATCAGCTGCCTCACAATCAAGAGGATGCTGTTAAAATTGCAAATATCTCTGCCCTCTCCTACCAACCAATGAATCAAAACTTCTGGTGGGTGGTGAGAACCTGAGAAACTGCATTTTAAACATTCTCCGTGATTCTTGAACTTCAACTTTGACAACCAGTCTTTCTAGGTGGCAAGCTAGCTGAGAGCAGAAAATGTGTCTGGTTTGCTGGGTCACTTGATTTTTGCATCTGCCAGCTCTTCGTCCAGTTTTGGTAAAGACAGAACCAACATCTAATTCATCAGGCAGCATACCACAGTCATACATATATATCCGAAAGCTAAAACTAAAACACGAATACTACCATATTAAACCAAGGTGAACGGAGAAATGTCAAACACTGGTATTCAAAAAACCAAAAGTAGGCTGGGCGCGGTGGTTCACGCCTGTAATCCCAGCACTAGGGGAGGCCGAGGTGGGTGGATCACGAGATTAGGAGTTCGAGACCAGCCTGGCCAGCATGGTGAAACCCCCTTTCTACTAAAAATACAAAAATTAACCAGGCATGGTGGTGCGTGCCTGTAATTCCAGATGCTTGGGAGGCTGAGGTAGGAGAATTGCGCTTCACCCCAGGAGGTGGAGGTTGAAGTTAGCCGAGATCGTGCATCACTGCACTCCAGCCTGGGTGACACAGAGAGATTCTGTCTCTAAAAAAAAAATAAAATAAAAAAATAAAAAATGAGGCCTGGTGTGGTGGCTCAAACCTGCAATCCCAGCACTTTGGGAGGCTGAGGCAGTTTGGATCACCTGAGGTTAGGAGCTCGAGACCAGCCTGACCAACATGGAGAAACCCCATCTTTGCTAAAATAACAAAATTAACCAGGCGTGGTGACACACACCTGTAATCTCAGCTACTTGAGAAGCTGAGGCTGGAGAACCCGGGAAGCAGAAGTTGCAGTGAGCTGAGATCGTGCCATTGCACTCTAGCCTGGGCAACAAGAGCAAAACAAATGGTACACGGTATCTGGGTAAATTACATTTTTCTAAAGTTTATTTTAAAACCCACCCCCAAGCTATCCCTTCACATTCCTATCAAATCGATCTCCAATCCCTCCTCCCCTCACCCACTACCAATCCTGCTCAAAAACATCAGATTCTAAAACATTTTACACACAAAAGCCCCATATTTAAGAACAAAGTAACACTTTTCCATTAGCAAGGGGAAAGATAAATTATGGGGGAACTTTTAAGGAAAAAAGATGTTTTTAAAATTCTTTTTTTTTTTTTTGCGACGGAGTTTCGCTCTCGTTACCCAGGCTGGAGTGCAATGGCTCTATCTCGGCTCACCGCAACCTCCGCCTCCTGGGTTCAGGCAATTCTCCTGCCTCAGCCTCCTGAGTAGCTGGGATTACAGGCACGTGCCACCATGCCCAGCTAATTTTTTGTATTTTCAGTAGAGACGGGGTTTCACCATGTTGACCAAGATGGTCTCGATCTCTTGACCTCGTGATCCACCCGCCTCGGCCTCCCAAAGTGCTGGGATTACAGGCTTGAGCCACCGCGCCCGGCTTAAAATTCTTAAGTCACACCTGTAATACCAGCATTTTGGGAGGCCAAGGCAGGCAGATTACCTGAGGTCGGGAGTTCGAGACCAGCCTGACCAACATGGAGAAACCCTGTCTCTACTCAAAATACAAAATTAAAGGGCACGATGGTGGCTGTTTGTAATCCCAGCAACTCAGGAGGTTGAAGCAGGAGAGTCGCTTGAACCTGGAGGCAAAGTTTGCAGTGAGCCAAGATCATGCCATTGCACTCCAGCCTGGACAACAAGAGCAAAACTCTGTCTCAAAAAATTAATAAATAAATAAAATTCTTCACCTCTCCCACTTTAACGTAAAGAGTAGGGATTTTAATTTGTTCATTTACATTTTACAAGTGCTGAAAACAGTACCCAATACTTTCTTGTTCAATATTGAACAAGCTAAAACCCATCTATTTGTGAACTACTTCAATCTGATTGCCAATATTAGTAGGATGTCTTAAAATGCTGGTGAACTATTCTTAGAAACAATCTGCAAAAATTCTGTGCAAAGATATTCATGGAATATTATATAGCAAGGGAAACTAAATGTGGTACAATAAATTATGGTTCACCCACCTCACAGAATGTCATCAAAATTATTCATCAATGGCTGGGTGTGGTGGCTGATGCCTGTAATCCCTGTACTTTGGGAGGCCAATGCAGGAGAATCACTTGAGGTCAGAAGTTCAAGACTGGCCTGGACACATGGTGAAACCCCATCTCTATTAAAAATCCAAAAATTAGCCTGGCATGGTGGCACGGGCCTGTAATCCCAGCTACTCGGGTGGCTGAGGCTTGAACCTGGGAAGCAGAGGTTCTAGTAAGCCGAGATTGCACCACTACACTCCAGCCTGGGAGACAGAGTGAGACTCTGTCTCAAAAAAAAAAAAAAAAAAAAAGAAGAAAGAAAAAATCCTGCCAAAAAAAGGCAGTAAGATTTTTAAAAAGAGCAAACCCTAACTTTGAATAACCAGCCTTGAAATAATTTTCTTCTCATTCTTCTTATTTCCTACATCTTTTAAAAATTTTTGTTGGCCGGGTGCAGTGGCTCACGCCTGTAATCCTAGCACTTTGGGAGGCCGAGGTGGGTGGATCACCTGAGGTCAGGAGTTCAAGACCAGCCTGGCCGTCATGGTGAAACCCCATCTTCAATAAAATAAAATTAAAAAAAAAATTTGTTACTATTTTTAGAGACAAGGTCTCGCTCTGTTGCCCGGTCTGGAGAGTACTGGCACAATCATACAGCTCACCACAGCTTTGAGTTCCTTGCCTCCAGTGATCCTCCTGCCTCAGCCTCCCAAGTAGCTAGGACTATAGACACGTGCCACCTTGGCTGGCCTTTTTTTTTTTTTTTTTTGGTAGACACAAGGTCCTGATATGTTGCCCAGTTTACCTTCACCTTTTTATAAAAGTGAACACCCAGGTGTGCAAAGGAAAAGCCAGCAAAACACTGGGAAAAACAGACTACGGGAACAAGGCAAAAGTGATATCCTAGACACCAAGTGTTAAATATAGTGAACCCCAAGTTTCTCTTCAAAGAATCAGTATGTCAGTATGTTCAGCTCTCTTATTCTTTCATTCTCTATTTTAAAGTTTAACTTCCTTGTAGTTTCAGTAAACCACCTTTTCCATCAGTTCTAATCAGTGGTTCACATCTGTTCCCCCAGTCCCCTGGCCGGTCCCGACTCATCTGGGTCAGCTGCTCCAGTCACCTGCTCTGACCTGCCCATAATCATCCTTCCTGCCAAACTACCCACCCTGCTACTCCGGCTTATACCCTTGCTCCCTTTAAAATAACCAATTGGAATTATACAAGACTATGCAGTCTAACCCTAGCCAATGGGAAAAAAAAACAGCAGTAGGGGCGACCTCCATCAGGCATAAGTACCCCTTCCCTTGCTTGTCCAGGTTGTTCCACCTGTGAACCATACCCTTCTATAGAAGTAAATTGCCTTGCTGGGGAAATTTATATTCCAGTGCTACTTCTTTTGTGGCATTGAAAATTCTAAAGTTACGAGCCCCAAGACAGGAAATGTACATGGCACTAAAAGATAAACTAGAGCATAGCCTTTGTGAACTCCCAAAATTTGAGGTGGGTCTCAGTTAATTTAGAGTTTATTTTGCCAAGATAGAGGACACGCGCCCATGATACAGCCTCAGGAAGTCTTGACATGTGCCCAAGGTGGTCGGAGCACAGCTTAGTTTTATACATTTAGGGAAACTTGAGACATCAATCAATATATGTAAGAAGTACATTGGTTCGGTCTGGAAAAGCAGGACAAGCTAAGGCAGGAAGACTCTGGAAGCTGGAAGGGAGCTTCCAGGTCACACATAGGTGAGAGATGAAGGTTACATTCTTTGGAGTTTCTGATTAGCCTTTGGAAGACAGGCAATCAGATATGCATCTATGTCAGTGGGCAGAGGAGTGACTTTGAATAGAATGGGAGGCAGGTTGGCCCTAAGCAGTTCCCACCTAGACTTTTCCCTTTAGCTTGGTGATTTGGGGTCCCCCAAGATTTATTTTCCTTTCACACCTCTTACATTCTCACACAGGCTGTCACCAGCTATCAGAGGAATGGTGAGCTACAAACTAGAATAGTTTGAGTGAAACTCAAGAAATTTGGAGGGCACATATAAAATACTATTTCTGGAATCTTGATAGTATAGTGGAAGGAGATAGGATCTAAGATAAATTTTTTGTTTTGTTCCTCCAAACATGTTCCAGACCCAGGGAGGAAGCAAATAATGGAAATACCTGAGGAAGATTCAAGAAACTAGAATGTAGTTAGAAAACTGCCACTGGGGAGAGGGTCTTCTAGATTGAGATGCATGGAATACATTTGCTTATGAAAACATGTATAAGATGGATTTTGTCATAAACTGGAGAGAATGTGCCTAATAACTATTTTTTGTTAAAAAAAAAAAAAAAGAGGAAAAAAGATTATTTGCCAGGCACCAGTGGCTCACGCCTGTAATCCAAGCACTTTGGAGGCCAAGGTGGGCGGATCACCTGAGGTCAGGAGTTCAAGACCAGCCTGACCAACATGGTGAAACCCCATCTTTAAAAAAATAAATAAATAAAAAATTAAAAAAAAAAAAAACAACAACTAAAAAAGCAAGGATTATTTACCAGGTAAGGAAGAAATCAAATCACTTCTGGTCATTCAGTGAATATTTTTTCAATACCTACTATAGCAATGAGGGTCCAAAAACAGTTAAAAGCTGCAGACTGTGAAAAGTAAAGAATGACCAATTAACACTAAAGGTCCCAGACTCTGCAGTGGTGCATTTCCATTTGCTTCAGAAATGTTCGTAAACTTCGGAAGAGGAACAGATAAATTAATGATAAATAAATGGTGGCAAAAGTAGTAAGTGCTAAAAAAAAAAAAATGAAGTAGAAGGGAAGTTTCAAGTGCAGGGCCTGAAAGAATTACTTGGGGGAGGGGGTTGTCAGACTAGAAAAGTTGGATCAAGTCACTACTAAAGTCAGGACCTGGGCAATTGAAAACAAAAAAACCAGCTCTTTTACACTACTGATTCCAAAGGAACCCACTTCATTAACATTTTCACAGAAAAACAGTTTGCCCTCATTTACGCACAATGTCACTACCATGCTTCCTATAAGAGGAAAGAGGAACTGTTATGAGATTAAATATTGTCCTCAAGGCTCAGTGCTTGGCCACATTTTATCTTATTAGCTCTCACATCGTTTGAATTCTTCTGCAAGCATCGGTTTCCTTAGATTGGAATCTGCTTAAAATCAGGGGTTGCTGTATCTTCCTCATCTTGTATTTCTAGCCTTAAGTGCTGAATATGTTTGAAACTGTTTTGTTAAGTTCCTTCTTTTTTTTGAGACGGAGTTTCGCTCTTGTTACCCAGGCTGGAGTGCAATGGCTCGATGTCGGCTCACCGCAACCTCCACCTCCTGGGTTCAGGCAATTCTCCTGCCTCAGCCTCCTGAGTAGCTGGGATTACAGGCACGCGCCGCCATGCCCAGCTAATTTTTGTATTTTTAGTAGAGACGGGGTTTCACCATATTGACCAGGATGATCTCGATCTCTTGACCTCGTGATCCACCCGTCTCGGCCTCCCAAAGTGCTGGGATTACAGGCGTGAGCCACCGTGCCCGGCCGTTAAGTTCCTTCTTAACCAAGAACTTGGGACCTCTCATTTAGAAATGCCTCAACAGTATACTGAACAAAATAATTGTTTTTGTAGCTTTTCTTTCTATAGTAACAATCAGACAAGTCTCTTCACCTGGGTACATTTACAAAACTGTAAAATTGACAGAAAAAACAGTAAACTTTCATGTTTTTGGATTCTACAATGTAAAATGCTCACTAGTTTTTCCTTTAGCGAAAAAGCTCACACCTGTAATCTCAACACATCAGGAGGCTGAGGCCAAAGGATCACTTGAGGCCCTGAACTCAGGACTAGCCTAGACAACACAGACTTCATCTCCACAAAAAAGAAAAAAATTAGTCAGGCATGTTGGCGTGCACCTGTAATCCTAGCTATTCAGGTGGCTGGGGCAGGAGGATCACTTGAGCCCAGGAATTGGAGACTGCAGTGAGAAAAACTGATGATGCCACTGCACTCCAGCTTTACAGGGAATCCTTGTCTCTAAACAAATAAAAAATTTTGGCCAGGTGCAGTGGCTCACAACCATAATCCCAGCACTTTGAGAGGCCAAGGCATCGCTTGAGATCAGGTGTTCAAAGCCAACGAGGGCAACATGGCGAAATCCTTCCCTTACAAAAATTAGCTGGTTGTGTTGGCATGTGCCTGTAGTCCCAACTACTTGGGAGGCTGAGGTGGGAAGATGACTTGAGCCCAGGAGGCAGAGGTTGCAGTGACTTGAGATCTTGCCACTGCACTCCAGCCTGGGTGACAGAGCCAGACCCTAATTCAAAAATTACACTTGAATGCATGTAAAACTACTTGTTATTAGTGGTTATTATTTGATGCTGCAATGCTAGACCATAAATTAGAATCCCACATATACTCCTCTAGACAACCACTTGCAGGGAAGACTGACGTAATTACAATGGGCAAAATAGACTACGTGATCTCTAAGGTGCTTTCCACATATTACTTATACTGAGAATCTTCCTATTTCCCCTTTCATCTCAAAGTTAGCTCATCACAATTGATAATATAGTACTTTGTACTTATGTTTAATGATGTTCCTGAACTCGTTATTTTTATTTTTGGGCCACCATTAGATGATCAGCTACCTGAGGGTTTTTTTTTTTTTTTTTTTTTTTTTTGAGATGGAGTTTTGCTCTTGTTGCTCAGGCTGGAGTGCAGTGGCGCAATCTTAGCTCACTGTAACCTCCACCTCCTGGATTCAACTGATTCTCCTGCCTCATCCTCCTGAGTACCTGGGATTTCAGGTGCATGCAACCATGTCTGGCTAATTTTTTGTGTTTTTAGTAGAGATGGGTTCCTTTTTCTTTTGTTTTTCTTTTTTTTTATAGAGACGGGGTTTCACCATTTTGACCAGGATGGTCTCGATCTCTTGACCTCATGATCCACCCGCCTCGGCCAAGTGCTGGGATTACAAGCATGAGCTACCATGCCCGGTCAAGATGGGGTTTCATCATGTTGACCAGGCTGGTCTCCACTCCTGTCCTAAGGTGATCCATCCACCTCGGCCTCCTAGTGTTGGGATTACAGGCGGGAGCCACCACGCCCAGCCTTAGGAGGCTCTTGTATATCCATTTCACATTCACTTAGCCTACAACATAAACAGCACACATGAAGTATGTAATAAATGCTCACTCTGCGTACATATACACATACATACATATATATATATCTGTGAGAGAAATTCGAATGAGCTAATCATAGTAAAGTTACCCATTTAAGAATGCCCATGTCTTCAATACCATGAGCTTCAATGACTGTTGAGTATATACCAAAAATAGAGGATTTGGCTGCTTAACAATTCAGCACTGGTTCTGTACATGAGAATCTAAGTCATCGATCCAATTAACATGATGTGGCAAGAATAGACAGACTGCCAGGGACGATGGCTCAAGCCTGTAATCCCAGCACTTTGGGAGGCCGAGGCGGGCAGATCACGAGGTCAGATCAAGAACATCCCGGCTAACATGGTTAAACACCATCGCTACTAAAAATACAAACAATTGGGCCGGGCGCGGTGGCTCAAGCCTGTAATCCCAACACTTTGGGAGGCCGAGGCAGGTGGATCACGAGGTCAAGAGATCGAGACCATCCTGGTCAACATGGTGAAACCCAGTCTCTACTAATACAAAAAATTAGCGGGGCATGGTGGCGCGTGACTGTAATCCCAGCTACTCAGGGAGGCTGAGGCAGGAGAATTGCCTGAACCCAGGAGGTGGAGGTTGCGGTGAGCCAGATCGGGCCATTGCACTCCAGCCTGGGTAACAAGAGCGAAACTGTCTCAAAAAAAAAAAAAAAAAAAAAAATTAGCCAGGCGTAGTCGTACACGCCTGTAGTCCCAGCTACTCGGGAGGCTGAGGCAGGAGAATCACTTGAACCCGGGAGGCCGAGGTTGCATTGGGCCGAGATCGAGCCAGTGCACTTCAGCCTGGGCGACACAGCAAGACTCCATCTCAAAAACAAAACAAAACAACAACAAACAAACAAACATGAATAGACAGACTCAAGAGTATCATTTAATTCAAACAACATGGCTTGAAAAGAATTTTTGTTTATAGAAATTGTTTCGTGGGTAGACTGCCATTCTTTAATTTGGCCTTCATGACTCAAGTAATGAAATGCAAAGATTCTTTCAATTAAAAATGAAAATGCAAGCATTCAAATGCAAATAAATTAACATAAATATCAGCATGTTACCATCATCACATTTTTTAAAAATCTGCCAGTTGATCAAAAAGTGTAAGTTCACTTTGATCTACAGTATGATTGTTACATTAGTAGTTCCTGGGTGTGGTATGTATCTGCCTGTTTTCTTCTTGACACCTGGACTGTTTCTTTGCCGGCTTTGGATTCCTTCTCATACCCTTTTATCTCCAGTGACATTCACAAATCAATTCCTCATCATCTTTTGTTGAGCAAAACTATTTCTCAATTTCATACTTAACAACTGAAATACAACCCAGAGTTCAATTTTACATAAAACCTTTCAGCATTTTTTGGGGCATTCATAAAACTTGTTAAAAAGAGTTGGGAAAATAAGCCTCATCTCAACATTGTACACCTGCTTACATGTATTTGCATTAAATTTATTCCATAAGGAGAAAAAAATGATAGTGTCTAGTTCAATTTGGCTCTGAAGCTAAATTTCTCAGTTCTTCTACTGTATCTAGTATTCATGCCAGATTAATACCTGAAACAGCACTCTTCACAAAATAATTAGCTTACACTTAGTTTATAGGAAAGTGCTATAAAACCCAGAATAAGTAGTAACAAAGTTATCTATGGAAAAAATCTTCAGGGCTGGCTGGGAATAAAGCCTAGAATATTGGGGTTTTCTCAGGCATAATTTTGGAGGATTACATTATGTTCCTAATTATGTATATTTGCCTCAAAGGTCTTTCTCTTTAAAATCTACTTAAAGGAAAATTCAGCTGCATTTATGTAGTCTGTCAGGATAAAATAATACTGAACAGACACCTTAAAATGCTAATCAAAATGTAGTCCTTGGATCAGCTGGCAATGACATTACCTTGGAGCTGTGTAGAAATGCAAAGCCTGTGACACCACCCCAGCCTTGCTACTTAAGAGTCTGTTTCTACAAGCACTCCACAGGTGATTTGGGGGTCACATTAAAGTTAGAGAAAAACAACTTCAACTTACCTTTCCTCCTTGTAAACAGACAAACATATTTATTTTGTTTTTAGGGACAAATAATGAAAAGTAGTTTTCTAATTGCCAGATCAAGACCAGTTGTTAAGATTTCCACGCTCTTGGCTGGGTGTGGCGGCTCATGCCTGTGCCCTCAGCACTTTGGGAGGCTTAAGTGGATGGATCACCTGAGACCAGGAGTTTGAGACCAGCCTGGGGACATGGTGAAACCCCATCTCTACTAAAAATACAAAAAATTAGCCGGGCATGGTGACAGGCACCTGTGTAATCCCAGCCACTCAGGAGGCTGAGGCAGGAGAATTGCATGAATCTGGGAGGTGGGGGTTGCAATGAGCCATTGAACTCCATCCTGGGCGACACCCCGTCTCGAAAAAAAAAAAAAAAAAGAAAAAGAAAAAGACCTTCATGCTCTTTATATAACAATTCATTTTGAAAAGGAAAAATGAATTAATACTGTATAAGGTTTTCAAACTAAGTGGTTATGGTAAAATTAACCCACAAAATTCAAACAACTTGACAGAAATTTCCTTTTTTTTTTTTGAGAGGGAGTTTCACTCTTGTTACCCAGGCTGGATTGCAATGGCGCAATCTAGGCTCACTGTAACCTCTGCCTCCTGGGTTCAAGCAATTCTCCTGCCTCAGCCTCCTGAGTAGCTGGGACTACAGGCGTGTGCCACCATGCCCAGCTAATTTTTGTATTTTTAGTAGAGATGGGGTTTCACTATGTTGACCAGGATGGTCTCGATCTCTTGACCTCGTGATCCACCTGCCTTGGCCTCCAAAGTGCTGGGATTACAGGCGTGAGCCACTACGCCCAGCCTCAGAAATTTCTTACATTTATTTTCAGGCACTAGAATATGCCTGTTTAATGTTTAAGTTTATATATATATATTATATATATATATATATACACACACACACACAATTCTGAAAAACAGGCAACTCTGACAATCTAAAGGCTTTTACTGAAGCTTGGTCACAAAACATGATTTACACTGGCATTAAGGGATTAACAGTCTCTACCCCACTTAACTGTAACAATTTTCACTCTGCTGCAGAAACTTTAATAAACTTGCACAAACTCATATGTTTAGTTGAAGTCTTGTCACAAACCTCACTGGAGATGTTATGCAGTACATAGTATACCTCCCTAAGGGTTTCAGATTAAGAGATGCCCTTTGTTTTTAGAGTGGTCCTTTAGGATAAGTATAGTTGACAGAGCAGAAGAAACCAAGGAAAGGAAATCAAATCTACCTGAATAAATCTTCATGTTAATAGTGGCTAAATAAAAACAACATAATATGATGCCTTAGAAACAGTAACTGCAGTATGTTAAAAAAAGACAGACACGGGCCGGGCGCGGTGGCTCAAGCCTGTAATCCCAGCACTTTGGGAGGCCGAGGCGGGTGGATCACAAGGTTAAGAGATCGAGACCATCTTGGTCAACATGGTGAAACCCCGTCTCTACTAATACAAAAAATTAGCTGGGCATGGTGGTGCGTGCCTGTAATCCCAGCTACTCAGGAGGCTGAGGCAGGAGAATTGCCTGAACCCAGGAGGCGGAGGTTGCGGTGAGCTGAGATCGCGCCATTGCACTCCAGCCTGGGTAACGAACTCCGTCTCAAAAAAAAAAAAAAAAAAAAAAAAAAAGACAGACACAATAAATTGCTCAAACAAGATCTTAGGTTGGAGGTGTGTCTGAGAAAAAGCTGAAAAAGAAACTTGAAAATGGCAAGGGGCATCTTTTCTGAAATTTTCCCTCGAGAAACCAGAATTTAAAATATAATAAAAAGAGGTATTTCCACAGATATATAGTAGATCCATCAAAAATAATGTAAATGGCTTCCTTGACCTTTAGATACCAAATCATAAAAATCATGTCCATAAAAAAATTCAGCCCATATTTCTAAGTTTTCTACTATGCACCACACAATTATAACATGATGCCATTTATTTACATGATTCTGAAAGAATATGAGTCCCCAGGATCAAATATATACATTTTTAATATTTGAAATATTTACACAATGGAACCATGTCAGGGTTCAAGGGTAAGAACAGTTTTTTCAAATGTCCTCTCAAGGTGTTTAAAAAAGAAATCCAGTAATTCAAAGCTCACATTATGCTTTTCTAACAAGCCAATCTTTACCTTTTTTTTAAATAAGTACTCAGACATGGGAACAGCTGCAACTAATGTGCGTGAAAAGCTGTTTGAAACTTGTCACATTTTCAGGTAATTTTGCTCCCTGGTGAAATTCTGATCTACAACAAACAGCCCCAGGAATTTCTCTGAGCACATCATCAGTACGTTTTTAAACACTAATGAGCCAAGGTAAAACAAGATATAAACCTTCTACAGGACAAAAATGAAAACAAAAAATTAGTGGTTGGTAATTACCTTGATGATTTACCTTTATCCTTAAATAAGATGTAAATATAACTTATAAGTTGCCAAGCAGAATACCTATCATGTTTGTAAAACTCTCATTGTCTGTCAATTTGCCTAGTTTCATTTTTTGTTTTGTTTTAAAGGGGGTTTTCACTTACACTTTTGAAATGAATTGTTAAATAAAGGGATATAATTAAACTAAGGACCAACTAGTGCAAAATGCATTAAATACAACTCTCCAGGATTTTAGGATATGCCTCATTTCTCAGCAATAAAATTAAAGGGGAAAATCACTATGATCCACATTCCTTTAAAAGAGAAACTGAAGCAGCCAGCTTATTAGGGAAACCCCATCCAGTTAGCAGACCACTGCTCACGACACGAGAATACCATGCTATGAGAAACTAACAACCTAATTATACCAGACATTTTGGGTTTGAACAATATAACTTTTCCTTTACAATTCTATTTGTTAGTTAGGAAATGTTTCAAGGACCCCACCAAAGCAAATTAGGGAAAAGAAAGACTTTTACACATCCATTCATACGAACACATTCCTACAGAAATACAGTAGAAATGGATTGTCTGCTAATTTTTGCATTCTAATTTTAAACTCCATGCCTTCACAAGGGCTTGCCATTTCTGATCAAAAGAGAGTGGGGTGGTAATACATATGACTTGTGTTTTCAATTAAAATTATTCATGTTGGTTCCTATACAGTACATTTCAATATTAAGTGCAATTCTGCAAAAGAATTGGGGAGTCGTTTTAATATTTACAAGGAACAAATCAGCAGAACAAGATTATACCAGATAGGCTGTGTACAGTAGCTGCGGCTTATAAAACATACCAGTAATTTGTACCTGGTGAGTATAAAGAGAACCAAGGATTCAGATGACTTTACAACCAAGGGAGTACACAGGGCAACAAATTAGAGGACAAAAAAATTCACATTTTCTACAATAAAAAAAAAATTACAGATCTCACAATGTCTTCAAAGACAAGGAAAAATTCAAAGTCCTTAAAAGGGTGGTGAAGAAGAAATCTGAAATGAAACACTCTAAATATAAAAAGTTTTATTTCACAAGACCAATTTTCTTGGCTTCTGTTTCATATATCAATAATCTCCACATTTTGACTATAAAAACTTCTGCTTCTTCATCAAGTACCTAAAGAGGAAACAAAACAGCAACACATGTAAGAGAAGCAATCATCATCATCTCCCAACAACAGTGACTAGTAGAAAAGTTTTTCATTCCCTGACAGTAAGCACTTATTACTTAAATGCTAGTTAGGATTTTAAGGTTGTTTTGGCGGGAGGGGTGATTTATAAATGAGATTCTGTATTGTTATTATATAGTTATATATTTAGTTCTTCCTAAATTACTATGTTCTTTATAACAATAAGTATTTGTTTTCCTTAGGAAGTAGTTTAATTTTCACTAAAATGACTTAAAGAAAATTTTCCTAGTGTGAGAAATGTATTATTAATAAATATGAGCCGGGGGCGGTGGCTCACACCTGTAATCCCAGCACTTTGAGAGGTGGAGGTGGGTGGATCACCTGAGGTCAGGAGTTTGAGACCAGCCTGGACAACATGGCGGGGGAAACCCCATCTCTAGTAAAAAGTACACAAATTAGCTGGGATATGGTGGGGAGTGCCTGTAATCCCAGCTACTCGGAAAGCTGAGGTGGGAGAATCGTTTGAACCCAGGAGGTGGGAGTGGCAGTGAGCTGAGATCGTACCATTGCACTCTAGTCTGGGCAACAAGAGCAGAATGCCAACTCAAAATAAATAAATAGGTTGGGTGCAATGGCTCACGCCTGTAATCCCAGCACTCTGGAAGGATGGCGGGGGGCGGATCACCCGAGGTCAAGAATTCGAGACCAACCTGACCAACATGGAGAAACTACATCTCTATTAAAAATACAAAAATTGGCCATGGGGCAATGGCACATGCCTGTAATCCCAGCTACTTGGGAGGCTGAGGCAGGAGAATAGCTTAAACCCAGGAGGCGGAGGTTGTGGTGAGCCAAGATTGCGCCATTGCACTCCAGCCTGGGCAACAAGAGCAAGACTCCATCTCAAAAAATAAACAGATGGATGGATGGATAGCAAATTACCAAGAACAACAAAAAAATTCAAAATTCCATGGCTTACTAAACATAAACACTACAATATTTTTGTGATCTACCTTTTATTCTTTTACCTTTATAGATACTGCATTTATACATGTCTGACAAACTACTTCCTAAGGAAATCACATACTTTTCATAAAGAACATAGTAATTTATGAAGAACTAAATAAACATACAATTACATAGTAACAATACAGCATCTCATTTATCCCCAGAAACACAACCTCATAAACTTTTCTTTTTCTGGAGACAGGATCTCTCATCACCCAGCCTGGAGTGCAGTGGTATGATCATGGTGACTGCAGCCTTGACCTCCCAGGCTCAAGTGATGTTCCCACTTCAGCCTCGCCAGTAGCTGGGACTACAGGTACACATCACTACTGTTGGCTAAAATTTGGGCTTTTTTAGTAGAGATAGGGTCTCACTATGTTGCCCAAGCTGGTCTCAAACTCCTGGGCTCAAGCAACCTGCGCACCTCAGATTGCCAAAGTGCTGAAATTACAGGTGTGAGCTGCTGTGCACAGCCCAACCGTACGATCTTAATAAGCATTTATTGTGTATGTGACACTAAAGTAAACATTAAATGAGAATGTCAGTATGTAGTATAGTAAACAGAACAGGCAAATAAAATCATCATCACAGGGCACACATGACTACTGAGTAACAAGTCTTTTTACAGTGACAGATGAATAAATTGTCTTCCTCTCTACTTCTGAGTTAGGTTCCTTGTGTCCTCATCACTATTCCTGCCATCATCCCACACACATCTGGCCCTCTACATTAGGACTGCTCTGAGGTGAAATGGAATACCTTGCTCCCTTCTAAAGGGGACAGCTATGACTATGCTCCAGGGTATCTCTGCCTTGACAAAATGTGGTCTAGTGTTGCCAGGTCTTCGTAGAGGCAGTTCAGGGTAGGAATTAGAGTACACAATATCTAGTCAGACTACATAGGTTCAAATTGTACTTCTATCTCTCATGAGCTACAGGTCCTTGGCTGAGTTACTTAACCTGAGCCTCAGCTCCCTCATCTGTAAAGTGGAGGGGACACAGCAACACCACAGCAGTAGGTACTAAGTGGGAATTAAGAGTTGTTATGTAGTTAAGTGCCTGAAGAGTGTCAGGTATATAACAAGTGCTGAATAAGTATCTAGAAGGCTGGGCATAATGGCTCAGTAATCCCAGCACTTTGGGAGGCGTAGGTGGGTGAATGACCTGAGGTCAGGAATTTGAGACCAGCATGGCCAACATGGTGAAACCCCGTCTCTACTAAAAATACAAAATAGCCAGGCGTGGTGGTGCATGCTTGTAATACCATGTACAGAGGCTGCAGTGAGCCAAGACTGTGCCACTGCACTCCAGCCTAGGTGACACAGCAAGACTCCCTCTCAAAAAAAAAAAAAAAAAAAAAAATTTAATAAATAAGTATCTAGGAGAGGCCAGAAATTTTGATTTCTATCAAAAATTTCTGTCAGGCTGGGCACAGTGGCTCATGCCTGTAATCCCAGCACTTTGGGAGGTTGAGGTGGGAGGATCACTTGAGATCAAGAGTTCAAGACTAGCCTGGCCAACATGACAAAACCCTTTAACTATTAAGAATACAAAAATTGGCCAGGCGTGGTGGTGGGCACCTGTAATCCCAGCTACTTGGGAGCCTGAGGCAGGAAAATCACTTGAACCCAAGAAGAGGGGGTTGCAGTGAACCGAGATCATGCCACTGCACTCCATACAACCTGGGAAACAGAGCAAGACTTGAAAGAAAAGAAAGAGAAAACAGAAGAAAAGAGAGAAAAGAAGAGGGAGGGAGGGACGAAAGGAAGGAAGGAAGGAAGGAAAGAAGGAAGGAAGGAAACAGAAGAAATTAATTTGTCTCAATTATGGCAATTAATTAAAGAACTTTTAGGCCAATCATGGTGGCTCTTGCCTATAATCCCAGAACTTTTAAGAGGCTGAGGCAGGCAGATCACCTGAGGTTGGCAGCTCGAGACCAGGTTGACCAACATGGAGAAACCCCGTCTCTACTAAAAATACAAAATTAGTCGGGTATGGTGGCACATTCCTGTAATCCCAGTTACTCAGGAGGCTGAGGCAGGAGAATTGCTTGAAGCCAGGAGGCGCAGGTTTCGATGAGCCATTGCACTCCAGCCTGGGCAACAAGAGCAAAACTCCATCTCAAAAAAAAAAAAAGAACTTTTAATCAGATTTCTATGAGCCAGATTTGACCTTAGTTTAAGAACTCTGTTGTAACACTAATTAACATCAGAGTCATACTTCAGAGAGATACAGGCACAAAATGCAATCAAACTTCATTTAATTTACATAAAATGAAGAAAGGTATAAAAAAGTCAGACTTCCGTTAAGAGTAAAACAGTACTCACGCTAAAAATTCAGTCTCCTCATTTATTCAAGAAATATTTACAAGGCTCATGAGCTTTCTAACAGAGGTGTTTGACAACATGAGCTCAATTAGTTTCCTCCCATTCTAATCAACAATGAGCCACAAAATGATAATCAACAGGGCTCTAAATATACTCCAAATAGCAACATTAACAGATCAACAAATCTAGATTAACAATGACATGAAATCTTTACTATGTTAGGAACTCTGTTGAGGCCAAACACTAGCACACTAATTTATTTCGAAAATGCCTTTACTCGAGAAAAAAGGGGCTGGAAGTTCGGTCAAGTTCAGAATCCAGCCCCAAGGAATGAAACCTATTCATCACATTTCTCCTTTCCTCTGAGGCAATGAAGTTTTCACAAATGTTTTATGAGGCGTTCTAAAACAATGGCTGCATCCAGCTAGCTAGGCAGCAGAAAAGGAATGTTATCTGGCTTTAGACACCATATAATGCCTGGACACAAAACAGCTTGACCTCACAATCCTTCCTTTTGGTTATAAACCCCACTATGTCCTTCCCTGGCATCTTTGGAGGCAGCTGGAAGTACAAATTCTCCCAGATATCTACCATTTCATATCATGCTTGATGATTCCTCCTTCCTCATCTTCCCATTGCTGCCTTCTCACTCCGCCCTTTGGAGCCCTATTCCATTTTACACTAGACACTGACAACTACTTTAGTTAGGTTTTTCCTCTTAACAGAAACCCTCCTCTATCTCCTAGAGCCCTGGCACTTCCTAGGGAGTCTCTCACTCTTAGTGTCTTAGTCTCCACAGGAATGACTGGTGAATCTTCACTGCTGCTTTCTTTTTTCCTTTTCACATTTTTCTCTCTGCTTTATATACTGTTTCTTTGTTAAAAAAAAAAATAAAAAAATAACAATTCCATGGAAGTTCATGAGTTCTCACTACCCTATCCACTGCAAGAGCAGCTTTTAGCAAACACCCAGTCTTTCTCCCATGTAAATGAGTACTCTGGCAACAAGCTGAGTATTTCTCTCCAATCTGACTCCCAACACCCAGGAATTTCCCATAGCCATACTTTGCACCTTGCCGTCATCTAGAGTGACCTATCACATATAGACTTGAACTTTCTACACTTTGATCATAACCTCTCCTTTCAGTTCTTTTATTACAATTCACCTTCCACAACTTCATTGGAACCACTAGTCCTTAATTCATTCAAACCACCAGCTCTGTTCAGGTATTATTTTCTTCTCTTCCTAACTTGGAGCTCATAGTTCAATCTCTCTCTCAACCTTTACCATCAATTTTCTTCTCCTTTCCTGTCTCACAAAATCACAGTGTTAAATACATGTGACCATTGACTATAATCCCAAATTAAATGCAATAGAATTTGATGTTCCCTGCCAGTCCAACAGATGTTTGGATACCAGCATATATGTACAACCTTGTGGCAATAAAGAAAGAAACAGGGCCAGGCACAGTGGCTCACGCCTGTAATCCAAGCACTTTGGGAGGCCGAGGCGGGCCGATCATGAGGTCAAGAGATCAAGACCATCCTGGCCAACATGGTGAAACTCCGTCTCTACTAAAAATACGAAAATTAGCTGGCCATGGTGGCATGCGCCTGTAGTCCCAGCTACTCAGGAGGCTGAGGCAGGAGAATTGCTTGAACCCAGGAGGCAGATGTTGCAGTGAGCCGAGATCGTGCCACTGCACTCCAGCCTGGCGCCTGGTGATGGAGAGAGACTCTGTCTCTCAAAAAAAAAAATAGTCCTTTACAGGGACATGGATGGAGCCAGAAGCCACTATCCTTAGCAAACTGACACAGAAACAGAAAACCAAATTCAGCATGTTCTCACTTATAAGTGGGAGCTAAATAACGGGAACATATGAACACAACGAAGGGACCAACAAACAACGGGGCCTAGCATAGGGTGAAGGGTGGGAGGAGGGAGAGGATCAGGAAAAATAACTAATGAATACTAGGCTTAGTGCCTGGGTGATAAAATAATCTGTTCAACAAACCCCCATGACACAAGTTTACCTACATAACAAACCTGTGCATGTATCCAACTTAAAAAAGTGTGCATATATATTTATATATATATATTTATATATATGCACACACATACACATACAACCTACATGTCTCAGTTTCTATGGTAACCCCTGTGATACTTAACCTAATTGCTATCAATGTCATCAGATGCTCTATCTTCTCTAACTCCATTATCGTTTCTACATATCTAATTCAAACAAATACATCAAGGTTTCAGTATCTGAATACCTGTCTCTCCACTACTACAGGTCATTTGTTCTACTTATGCTTCTAGCACATTGTACTGGGCATGGGGAAAACATGAATGGAACTGGTGGAAAAGAATTAAGCCCTAATTTTTAAGTGCTAGGTAATGATTTGTTGCTGTGGATGCCTTTAACCTTTTTAAATGTACATTCAAGTTTGTTTTTTTTGAGACGGAATCTTGCTGTGTCACCAGGATGCAGTGCAGTGGTGTGATCTTAGCTAACTGCAACCTCCTCTTCTCGGGTTCAAGTGATTTTCCTGCCTCAGCTTCCCACTGGAACTACAGGAGCACACAACCACGACCAGATAATTTTTGTTTAGTACAGATGGGGTTTCACCATGTTGGCCAGGATGGTCTCAATCTCTTGACCTTGTGATCCACCCACCTCACCCTCCAAAAGTGCTGGGATTACAGGCATAAGCCACTGTGCCCAGCCATTCAAGTTTTAATTCAGGCATAAAAAAGATTCTGGAACAAAAATAGGCAGGAAGTGGATCAAATTCAAAAGTGAGTTTTTACAGATGCTAATTAAAATATTAATAATAGTGCACTTCTGGCCAGGTATGGTGGGGCTCATGCCTGTAATCTCAACATTTTGGGGGACTGAGGCAGGAGGATCACTTGAGCCTAGGAATTCAAGACTAGCCTGGGCAACACAGTGAGACCCCATCTCTATTTTAAGACAAAAAACTTTCTTTTTAAATTAAAAAAGAAAATAGTGATGAAAAATAGTGAATTTCTAACTTACCATGGCAACATCATCTAAAATGCTCTGGGGTGAACTATGAGCCATAACCTAAAAGAAACAAATAATTTTCATGTGAAAAATAAACAAAGTATTACCAATATAGTCAAGAAATTTTAAGATTTTTTTTTTACCCCCCCATCCAATTTTAAGATATTAACCCTCGAATTCAGACAGGAATTTCTTGTGGCTAAGAAACCATTTCATAAATGTTTTAATTTTCAGATTATTACTCTGAAAGAGGCACCAGAACCTGGGATCTTAATCTCTGTATTTGTCTGCAGTCTAATTTTAAGTCAAATTTGACACAAGTTTTAATGCCACAATAATTACAAGTTGGAGAAAAGAGAGGAAATTTACTGTTCATGATATCAAAAGAGCACTACTGACAGAAAAGTAGCATAACTATACCTTTACAGGAATATGGTGCTTCTACTATGTTAACTGTTTATTCAATTTAATATTATGGTTTTAGGAGACAATGGAAGGATATGATATGCCTTAGTGGTTAAGAGCATGGGTTTCAGAGACTAGACTGATTATACAGCATAACCAAGACACAATCTCTCCTTAAACCTCAATTTCCTCATGTATAAAATGGGTATAATATTCATGACACACACATCCTAAGGGTGTTTTGGTTGGAAGAAGATAAAGTTTCTTTTTTTTTTTTTTTTGAGATGAGGAATCTTGCTCTTATGGCCCAAGCTGGAGTACAATGGTGCGATCAGGGCTCACTTCAATCTCCGCCTCCTAAGTTCAAGTGAGTCTCTTGCCTCAGCCTCCCAAGTAGCTGGGATTACAGGCACTTGCAACCGCGCCCACCTCATTTTTGTCTTTTTGGTAGAAATGGGGTTTTGCCATGTTGGCCAAGCCGGTCTGAAACTCCTGACCACAAGTGTTCTGCTCAAGGGACCTCCCGAAGTGCAGGAATTACAAGGCCTTGAGCCACCACACTTGGCCTTGAGTTAACATTTTATAAAACTTTATCTTCGGCTGGGCATAGTGGCTCATGCCTTGTAATCCCTGCACTTTGGAAGGCCAATGTGGGCGAATCACTGTAAGTCAGGAGTTCCAGACCAACCTGGCCAACATGGTGAAAACCCCTCTCCACTAAAAATACAAAAAATTAGCTGGGTGTAAACCAAACCCCACATATTCTCACTCTTAAGTGGGAGCTGAACAATGAGAACACATGGACACAGGGAGGGGAACATTATATACTGGGGCCTGTCGGGAGGTGGGAGACTAGGGGAGGGATAGCATTAGGAGAAATAACTAATGTAGATGATGGGTTGATGGGTGCAGCAAACCACCCTGGCACGTGTATACCTATGTAACAAACATGCACATTCTGCACATGTATCCCAGAACTTAAAGTATAATTAACAAACAGAAAAGAAAAAAAAATTAGCTGAGTGTGGTGGTACATGCCTACAATTTCAGCTTCTCAGGAGGCTAAGGCAGGAGGATCACTCTACGCTGGGCGTTCAAAGCTGCAGTGAGCTATGATGGCACCACTGTACTCCAGCCTGGGCAATGACAAGACTCTGACTCAAAAAAAAAAAAAAAAAAAAAACAAAAAAAAACAAAAAAAAAAACCAAAAAACCAAAAACTAACAACAACAACAACAACAAAAAACAACTAATACCTGCCAAGAACACAGCCTGTCAGTCAATAAACACTGACTGTTATTATGATATGAAAGGAATTATTTTGATCCTATCCAAAGAATGGGTGACTGACAAAGGAGTTGATGGGAAAAGCTACTGGCTATGTCCACAAAATCTCAACATAATTCTTCCAACGAAAGATGATGGCACAGCATTCTCAGAGACGGGAAGAGAGAGCACATAATTGGCAGTAGCTGGCAATTCTATCCTCCTTGACCCTTTGAAATACAGTGTGAAGAATCTAAGGGGGATGGAAAGGTTCATTTAAAGCAGACAAATCTGCATTTATTGCAATGAATAAAAACACACCAAAAATAAAAATAATTTTGAAAAAGCAGATATAAATGACTTAATTGAACCTAAACCATCATGTAACCTCACTCTAAGACTTTTGCTCTTTATTTTAAAAATTGTCTAATATTTTGCCGGGCGCGGTGGCTCAAGCCTGTAATCCCAGCACTTTGGGAGGCCGAGGCGGGTGGATCACGAGGTCAAGAGATCGAGACCATCCTGGTCAACATGGTGAAACCCCGTCTCTACTAATACAAAAAAATTAGCTGGGCATGGTGGTGTGTGCCTGTAATCCCAGCTACTCAGGAGGCTGAGGCAGGAGAATTGCCTGAACCCAGGAGGCGGAGGTTGCGGTGAGCCGAGATCGCGCCATTGCACTCCAGCCTGGGTATCAAGAGCGAAACTCTGTCTCAAAAAAAAAAAAAAAAAAAAAAATTGTCTAATATTTTAATACATAAATGTTGGCATGAAAGAGAATAAAAGACTAACCTTAGAACAAACAAAATCAACTAATGTAGCTTCTTCTTCACCTATATATTCTATGATTTTCTTATTAATCCATGGTCTAATTCGACGTTCCATCAGTATCTGCAAAACAAAGCACCGTTACTGAATTAAAGAATTCTATCTTTCTATCACATTTATTAAAGCCTCATTTTTCCTGAGACTAAACTATGTTAATTCACAAGTTGAACTAAGACAGATATGTATCAAGATATAATCATGTGCTTTTAACTTAAGTCTTCAAGTATCACCAAAAATTTTCAATTAATTTATTGACCATGGCATTGAGTTGGTGTCAAGATGATCATCCCTACTTATTTGTTATTAATAGAATCAAACGAGATTTTTCTTCTTCTAATGAATTTTTATGGCATATTCGAACTGCTCCCAATAACATGATCAAATATAATTTCCTACTCACAGAATCCACAATAGACCAATCCAGGGGATAAGCAAAGAGCTCAGGTTTGGCTGTAGGGATTTTCTCAATGAGACTCTTTATGTGTTTACGCTTTTCTTCAGTGTTTACGGTGCCTTTGGTTGCATTTTTATCATCTTCACCATAATCCAAGGGGACCAGTTTCCTTTTTCGGGGTACGTCATCACTGTCTTCATCCTCAAATTTGTTAAAGACACTATCTACAGGTAGTTTCTTTCTCTTCACAGAATTAGGCTGACCAGGACTATTGGAAGCACCTATAGTAAAAACACTCTCTTAGCATGATAAGTTAATTTTCAAATATTTCATTTTATAACCCACCATCCCTCAAAAGTAGTGCAAAACATACTTCCACAAATCTCAGAGAAAGATCCCAACTATAAAAAGTAACTCACTACTCACAAGTGCTAGAAAATTAAACTTTTCACTTCTTCTCAGAACTCGAGGCAGCTGCAGATATAGGAGCACTAGTAAAACTATGAAAACAATCGTGAGCTAGAAAGGCATTTTTAAGTAATCTTCTATCTACCTAACCAAGCACAAATATGTAATTCTCCTTAAAGCACAATACAGGTATTTGCAGGGGTGAAGGGGAGAAAATAAAGGAGGAAGGAAATGCTAACATACCCAGTTTAAGACTTAATCCTATTTTTGGCCTATGCTCCTCAGGTTGCTGTTGATCTGGTGAATTTTCATGAGGAATAATAATACCACAGGGAGACTCATCCCCAGGAGTGTTGGGTGTTGCATTGCCACTGGCAGAGGAAACGGACGGAGCAGAGCTGATGGGCCTCAGAGTAGGTTTGAGACAAGGCTTTTGCTCTGGCTCCTCTTCCTCTTCCACGGGCTCTTCTCGTTTTTCTTCTTTTTCTTGCTTTTCTTCTTCCTCCTCTTCTGATTCTGGCTCTTGCTTTATTTGTGGCTGCCTGCGCCTCTCAGCCTCTTGTTCCATCTAAAACCAAAACAATAATCGATTAACTACAACTCTACAATATTCAACTTGATCTTTTTAAAAATGTCTTTTTTAAAAGAGAAAAAAGCTGGGCACGATGGCTCACACAGTGAGCCCTGCACCACTACATTCTAACCTGGGCAAGAGTGAGACTCCGTCTCAATAAAAAAACAAAAAAGTCAAAAAACAAAATAAAAATTAGCCAGGCGTGGTGGCGCACCTCTGTAGTACCAGCTACTTAGGAGGCTGACACAAGATAATCGCTTGAAAAAAAAAAAAAAAAGGCCAGAGCAGTGGCTCACTCCTGGGTAACACAGCAAAATCCCATCTCTACAAAAAAGCACAAAGTTACCCAGGCATTCTGGCTCACATGTACAGTGTCCCAGCTACTCAGCAGGTTGAGAAAGGAGGATCACTTACCAAGGAGGCAGAGGGTTCAGTGAACCAAGATTCCACCACTGTGCTCTAGCCTGGGCAACAAAGCCAGACTCTGTCTCAAGAAAACAAACATTGGGCACGTGGGCACAGTGGCTCACGCCTGTAATCCCAAGACTTTGGAAGGCTGAGGCAGGCGGATCACTTGATGTCAGGAGTTTGAGATTACACTGGCCAACATGGCGAAACCTCATCTCTACTAAAAATACAAAAATTAGCCAGGTGGCAGGCACCTGTAATCCCAACTACTTGGGAGGCTGAGGAAGGAGAATCACTTCAACACGGGAGGCAGAGGTTGCAGTGAGCCGAGATTGAGCCACTACACTCCTGCCTGGGAAGATAAAGCTAGACTGTCTAATAAAAAAGACATACATAGAAAACAAAGAATAAGACATCTGCAGGATGTTTAGAATGAACTTGTAAACCAACTAATACTGATGACTTGTGTAATTAAATAATAAGTACTAATAACCTTTCACCAAACAGCATGTTCCATGGAGCATAAAATGCATTTCCCTTAACTATAAATTAAACTGCATCATACTTGGCTTTAAGATGGCGTGGTAACCTTAAAATAAAATCATGTGGATGTTATATTATCTTACCCTCTGGAGCTCTGCATCTGGATCTGGATGCCCTTCTGCCAGAAGGCGTTGCCTGATTTCCTCAAGCTCCTCCTTCTCTCTCTTCCTATCTCGTTCATCTGCTTCCATTTCCTTTTCTCTATCACGCAACCTTTTCTGAAGAGCACTTCCTCTGCAAAAGTGAATGACAAAAGGCCTAATTTAATACTCAGGTCATTGAGCAGTGCACATGACATTTCCAACAGCACCTCTTTTCAATACTACACAACCTACATGAAGTTAAAGAATGTCTTAATGTTCTGTAGATACAGAACACACAAGAATGTGCTCTATACATGTAAATGTGTAACAAATAAGCATCATCTTGTCATTTATCACTATGTTACCTTCATTCTTAAAGCCCTTCTAGTAAGTGTCTAAACAAGTGAAATAGTCGCTTTCCGAAAGAGGGCTCCCATTTTGTGCCTATTTCACAAGGAATACTTAATAATTTTTGTTTTCCTAGATACCAAGCTAAAAAAATATATAAAGTAGCATTAGCAGCACTAAGAGTTCTGTATCCTCAAATTAATTCACTTGTAAAAAAATATCTCAAAAAGTAGTGCAGAACAGAAAACAGAGGTTCTCTCCTATGTAGCAGTTCATTATGTCTCAGAATGTTGAAGTTATACATTGCCACTTTATGCTTCTAGTCTTCAGTAATTTAACTAATTTCATGGTATTCTATACAAAGTCAAAACCCTGGCACTCTTTAAATTTAGGCTGATAATTCCAATGTTTTAATTATTTTGGCTATACGGTATTAAATTTAACTAAATTAAATATCTTCATGATGACTGTATCACGTGAGACAAACTACAGATAAAATAGTATCAAGACATTATCTATATCCCCAGGGAACTTACGGTTTGGATGGAAGGCAGAACAAAACACGCAATTTTGCCATAATGTCATAAATACTAGAATGAGAGTTATTTGAAAATGCCATGGGAACAAAGAATGAAGGAAGGTAGTTGTCACAACTCTTACTTCACAATAATTTATCAATTTGGAGATGGGGTGAGAGAAGGGAGGTCAAACTGCTAGAAGACCAAAATTTCTAGACAAAGCCAGATAGTTACAGACATTAGTTGTAACTTGCTATAAAAACTAGACCTAGCAGACAGGTGTGGTAGCCCACACCTATAGTCCAATCTACTCGAGAGACTGGGGAGGGAGGATTGTTTGAGCCCAAGAGTTCGAGGTTACAGTCAGATATGATCATGCCACTGCATTTCAGCTGAGTTAAAACCCTGTATTTAAAAAATTTAAGAAAAATTTTTAAAAATCCGACCTATTTACCACATACGAAGGAAAAAAATAGTATTATTCGATATAATACTATTATGGGCTCCCCACTACACAAAAGATGCATAGAAATGTTGATCCTTTTCTGATAGCTCTTTTCTCCCCCACCAAAAAAACAGTGTATCAGCTATGGAAGTAATTACTACATGTAATGTGAAAGTTTCTTGTTTTCTTATTCTACTTAGTAAATCTGCATTATCAGCTGTGCAGACAGCGGTAACTACAGCTAATAAAAAGCCAAGCAGAACAAATCTTCTTTACCTGTAATATTTGGGGTCATCTCTATCATCATCATAGTCTTCTAAGAATTCTTTTAGTCGTTTGGCTTCTTTGGCCTTTGAGGAAATGAAGAACAAGGTATAAAATTAACATACGAGTTTAAAAAAGATTACCCTTCCCTCTTTTGTGGAAACAGGTTTTTCCTAACCAGACATAAACGAAGAGTAAGAGGGAGATTAACAGGAATTTCTCTTCACATAACTTAAAGAAAAACATAGTTGTTTCAATAAAGGAAAGTTTCTCCTGAATCCCAAAATTCATTATTTATCAATATATAATATATTCAGCTATTTGGTTTAAATAAACTTGTTAAGCTAGCCTGGGAAATGTTATTTTTACTGTCTTCCATAGAGAAAATATTTTCTAATTTAAGTTGGAGCTATCTGCACAGTTGCCTCTCTACAATTGTACATAAAATGTTTTCACTGTAAAATGAGCAAATATATAAAACACTATTCTATGCCATAATAAAGATAATACTTTGGTTAAAAAGATTTTTCTTGCCGGGCGCGGTGGCTCAAGCCTGTAATCCCAGCACTTTGGGAGGCCGAGGTGGGTGGATCACAAGGTCGAGAGATCGAGACCATCCTGGTCAACATTGTGAAACCCCGTCTCTACTAATACAAAAAAATTAGCTGGGCATGGTGGCGCGTGCCTGTAATCCCAGCTACTCAGGAGGCTGAGGCAGGAGAATTGCCTGAACCCAGGAGGCGGAGGTTGCGGTGAGCCGAGATCACGCCATTGCACTCCAGCCTGGGTAACAAGAGCAAAACTCCGTCTCAAAAAAAAAAAAAAAAAAAAGATTTTTCTTATCCCTTTAAATTTAGTTTTCATATACTTCATAATTAAGTATAAATTACATTAGACATTTAAAATCTTTTACTTCTAAGACAAGTCTGAATAAGGGCTTATCTGAAAAATGCAAACCACGTATATACACGATGCTACAATAAATATGCTCTCTGAATATAATCTTCAAAATACAATACCGAAACACAGCAACAAAACTGGAGATTATCTTATTAAATGAAAAAAATATGGCTGAATGTGGTGGCTCACACCTGTAAACCCAGCACACTTTGGGAGGCCAAGGTGGGTAGATCATTTGAGATCAGGAGTTCAAGACTAGCCTGGCCAACATGGTGAAACCCTGTCTCTACTGAAAATACAAAAATTTGCTGGGCGTGGTGGCGTGCAACTGTAATCCCAGCTACTCAGGAGGTGGAGGTTGCAGTGAGCTAAGATCGCACCACTGACTGCACTCCTGCCTGGGTAGCAGAGCAAGACTCTGCCTCAAAAACAAAACAAAACAAAACATATACGTTTGTGTGTGTGTGTGTGTGTGTGTGTGTATACATGTGTAAAATATATACACTGTATATATTTTAAGGTAGATGATACTACAATAGTTTTTAAGAAATGCAGAATTTAAAATTTAAATCATGTACTCCAATCAATTGAAAGGTAATGTCTACCTAACTCTAAGCTGATAGCAAACAATCCATGAGATAACATGAATCTCCTCTCAGGCTGGAGTGCAATGGCATGATCTCGGCTCACCATAACCTTCATCTCCTGGGTTCAAGCGATTCTCCTGCCTCAGTCTTGAGAGCAGCTGGGATTACAGGCATGCATCACCACGCCCGGCTCATTTTGTATTTTTGGTAGATACCAGGTTTCTCCATGTTGATCAGGCTGGTCTTCGAACTCCCGACCTCAGGTGATCTGCCCATCTTGGCCCCACAAAGTGCTGGGATTACAAGGGCGCCCAGCCCAATTTTGAAGACTCTTAAAAAACAAAAAACAAAAAAAAACATTTTGGCCAGGAACGGTGGCTCACACCTGCAATCCCAGCACTTTGGGAGGCCGAGGCAGGCGAATCACCAGGTCAAGAGATCAAGACCATCTTGGCCAACATGGTGAAACCATATCTCTTTAAAAAAAAAAGAGAGAGAGAGAGAAAAAAAAGCTGCATAAATTCCTGACTTAAATATTACTATATGACAAATTTATTTTGATAGTATACAGAGAGATAGGTGCAGCAAAAATTTGAAAGGAGGAAAAAAGATTTTGGTGTACTTAAATTGGCTTGAAATTGCTCAAAATTCATAAAAATTAAATTATGCATGAATGGAGACACTTGTGCATTTCAATTATTAAGTTGCTTGTAGTTAGCAATAACAATATAATCTAGGCCGGGTGAGGTGGCTCACATCTGTAATCCCAGCACTCTGAAAAGACAATGCATTCTAGCCTGGGTAACAAGAGCAAAACTCCATCTCAAAAAAAAAAAAAAAAAGATCTAATCTGATTACGTACCTGAAAAATCACTTATTTTAGCATAGAATCTTACCATTTCTCTTCTTCTTTCTTCTTCTCTTTCAGCTTCTTTCTCATATTCCCGGGTTTTCTTTCGTTCTCTAATTTCCCAATTCTTAAGGCGCTAAAAAAATTAAATTTTCAAAGCTTTAAAAATTTATATATAGTGTTCTATAAATTTTTATTAACCTATTAAGGGATATCAAGCTTTAAGAATAAAAGCATTTGCTCAATTTACCTCTTGATAAGCAGCTTCCTTCTCTCGGAGTTTTCTTTCAAGTTTTCTTCGTTCATATGCATCTTCTTCATCTTCTTCTCGGTCCCGTTTTTTGTCTTTTTCTCTTTCTCGCTCCCGTTCCCTCTCTCGCTCTCTCTCTCGCTCCCGTTCTCGTTCTCGCTCTCGTTCTCTCTCTCTCTCTCTTTCCCGCTCTCGTTCCCTTTCACGATCTCTACTTTTTTCTCTAATGCAAACAAAATTTTTTACAAATTTGTCAGTCAGTATACTGTTTTCAAGACCAAAGGAAAGGAGGGCAACATATATTATGAAATAATATAAATCTCACAGACCAGAATCTAGCACTTGATTTCCACAGGACTATATAACCTCCTCTACACACATCAGAAAGACATAATTCCAGTCCCAAATCCTAAACTGCATTCATTCTAATGTCGGTATTAATGCTTACTGGTATGTCGGAAAACAAATACATCCTGAATATAAAATAGTTATGTCATTCAAATGAATGATTAGTTAATGCCCAACATATGCTGGAATATTAGTCAATCACATGATGGTGTAAAACAGAAAAAAGGAAAACTATTAATTCCCAAAAGAAATATGAAGGACTAATGAATACGTTGAAAGATAGTTTACCTTACTTGTGATCAAGGAGTAAGTGCTGGCAAACAAGGAAAACAGAATTTTGACATGCTGCATGGATAAGTCAGAACTTACAAGTATCAGCACTGAACGTTCTCCAATATTTAAAAATAAGAGTGATAAAATCTAGGTCAGGCACTGTGGCTCATGTTTGTAATCCCAGCACTTTAGGAGGGTGAGGCAAGCGGATCACAAGGTCAGGAGTTTGAGACCAGCTTGGCCAACGCAGTGAAACCCCATCTCTAATAAAAATACAAAAAAATTTGCTAGGTGTGGTGGCGGGCACCTGTAATCCCAACTACTCAGGAAGCTGAGGCAAGAGAATCGCTTGAACCTGGCAGGCAGGGGTTGTGGTGAGCCAAGATTGTGCCATTGCCCTCTTGCTCAGGTGACAGAGCTAGAGTCTATCTCAAAAAAGTGATAAAATCTAATCCCAAGCTGGGCGCAGTGGCTCACGCCTGTAATCCTAGCACTTTGGGAGGCTAAGGTGGGTGGATTACCTGAGGTCAGGAGTTCAAAACCAGCCTGGCCATCATGGTGAAACCCCATCTTTAAAAAAAAAAAAAAAATCTAATCCCAGCATTTTGAGAAGCTGAGGCAGGAGGCTTGCTTGAGGCCAGGAGGCATGCTGGCATGTGCCTGTAGTCCTAGCTACTCCAGAGGCTGATGTAGTTGGATCCCCTAAACCCAGGAATTCTAGCTTACAGTGATTTATGATTGTATCACTGCACTCCAGCCTATATGACGGAGCACGCTCAAAAAAAGAAAAAAAAGGCTGGGCGCGGTGGCTCATGCCTGTAATCTCAGCACTTTGGGAGGCCAAGGCAGGATCACTTGAGGTCAGGAGTTCAAGACCAGCTTAACCAACATGGAAAGACCCTATCTCTACTAAAAACACAAAATTAGCCGGGCTTGGTGGGGCACACCTATGATCCCAGCTGAGGCAAGAGGACTGCTTGAGACTGGGAGGCGAAGGTTGCAGTTAGCCAACACTTCACCGCTGGATGACAGAACAACATCTTGTCTCAAAAAAAAAAAAAGAATTCACAAAAATTTTTAAATAAAAAATAAAACCTTTCAAAGAATAAAAGAGCCAGAGGTAGACAGTAAATATACAGACAGAAAGGTTAAGCTATGGAAGTGCAGTGGGCTACAAAACTAAATAAACATACTAGTGCCTAAAAAGACGTGGTGCTAGAGCTGATGTTTCAGTATACAGAACTTCAACTAAAGAGCAACTAAAAAATTTCCACGGACCCAGGGAGACAGCAGGGAGTCATGTCTGCCCAGAACACTGAGTGGCCACTGTGTTTCTTAAAAAAAAGTGGCTTCAGACAGAAGTTAACCAGAGTTGAAAATTATTACTTTCACCCATTATGTGTGTGTGTGTGTGTTTGTGTGTGTATCTCTCTCTCTCTCTCACACACACACACACAGAGACAAAGACATGTTGCCTTTAAATAAATTCTCAGGCCGGGCACAGTGGCTCACGCCTATAATCCCAGCACTTTGGGAGGCGGAGGCAGGAGGACCATTTGAGGCCAGGAGTTTGAAACCAGGCTAATCAATATTGCAAATCCCCAACTCTACCAAAACTGCAAAAAATTAGCTGGGCATGGTGGCACGAACCTGGAATCCCAGCTACCTGGGAGGCTGAGGAATGAGAATCACCTGAACCCAGGAGGCAGAGACTGCAGTGAGCCAAGGTCTGCCACTGTACTCCAGCCTATATGACAGAGTAAGAATGTCTCACAGACACAAAAAAATTTTCTCTCATTTCATGAATGCAAATGGTACTCTGGAAGACTACCTGGTAGTTCTATTACAGCTATCAGGAAATAGTGACTTATGTAAAGCCTTACCTTGATCGACTTCGATCCTTATTACGATCTGAGCTCCTTTCTCGATCCCGGTCACGATCTCTCTCTCGATCCCGATCTCGGTCTCTCTCCTTTGTCCGGTCACGGTCCCTATCCCGTTCTCGTTCCCGCTCCCGTTCCTTCTCCTTTTCTCGTTCACGTTCTCTTTCCCTTTCTCGTTCCCGTTCTCGTCTTTCTCGTTCCCTTTCACGCTCCCTCTCTCTTTCTCTCCGTTCTTTCTCAATTTCCTGTCTTTCTTTTTCCTTTTTGCCTTTCTCTTCTTCCAGTTTCTAGAAACCAATAAAAGTGCTTTTAGAGTTAACTCTGTAGCTCCAGTATTCAGATATTTCCCGGCGCAATGCCCAATACTGGTAACAGAAACACCAAACCACTGATACATTAATATTAAATACTTGTGGTTTTATGTGACAAATTAAACTGAAGCAATCACAAGACTAGAAAGACTTCGTGCAAAACCATATACTCTACACAGACCAGGAATCTCCAATCTTGGATGCTGGGAGATCGTGTCAGGTGTGGCTGGCCACTTAATGACTATGTACTAACTAAAATGACCATGAAGAAAGTCGTTCGAAATATCTTCTATAAATACAATCACTCGGGTAAAACTCAAATCTGTCCATTATGGATTTCCGTAAATCCACCAATTTATTAATACTAATTATAACCCCAGACTGCATATTACCTAAAGTTGAGGGTTTCAAAGGGCAGGTGGTCCAGAATACCCATAATGCAACTAAATAATCTCTGCCCTCCGATTTGCCCACCCTCCAAAAGAAACACAAGCTGAATTAAACCAAGAACTGCCTTATTATCTATGGAAACATTTACTCCCACCATTACAAGATGGACAGCCCACCAAATACAAAAAGTTTGAAAATCACTCACTTCAAGCAAAATATATGTAACTGTAATAGTTTCATTTAAAATATTTAAAAGCAATATACTTATGCCCATTATGCCTGTAAGACAATGAAAATATATTTACAATGATAAATCCATCCTTGGAAGGAACGATTGTGCATTAACTTACAGATGCTGTGCTAGGACATGGATCGCCAACACTGGATTAACCTTCCCTACAAGCTATGTTTCTGGGAGGAAGAGCAAGTACATGGTTCACAAATAAACCAAATAACAAAGTCAGACCAAGTTTGTACCCTGTCAAGATTACCAGTGTACCACACGGTTTCTACACAAACTTAGAAAAAAATATCCCAAACAGGTAAAACAAAACAAAACATATTTATCCCTTTTGTTTCATGTTTAGTTTCACCAAAATGAAATTTAAACTGCAACAATAAAATGTGCATTTTTCTTTTCTCAGTCATGTAATGCATTTAAAACAACTTTAAAAAGCAATCTTACCTGTCAGATACTCTTTTTCTCTTCCTCATGGATCAGAGAACTGATAGCAGATTATGAAAGAGAAGCTAATGTATGAGCAATATATTCAGTTGCTGTGCTGGTCTATATCAAAGTAGAATGCAGGCAAAGCCAAAACTGAATACATTGAAATTACAAAGGGATGAAATGAGAAATGATAGAAAGAGGACAGAAACTGACAGCTATTAAAGGGGGAAAATCTCATTTCTGAAACAGTTCTAATGAATATAAAAATTTATATTGTAAAATGAGGCTAGACTATATAAAACTTACCTCAATGGCATACACTTATAAAGAAATTTGTTTATTTCTGAAATAGATACTTACAGAATATTTTAGCTGTTCCAATACTAATTTTTCTTGTAGAATTCCTCAATTTTTAATTCTTATTTCACTGTGCTACTTATATTCAGTTATATAAATAACCATTTGTTTCAGAACTCATTTCAAAAGTTTGGTTCTAAGTAAATGAAAAAGTGAGTGAATCTAGTCCACACTAAATGTTTCCTAAAAGTTTATATTATATATATATATATTATATATATAAAATATATAATACATATATATGTATATAAATATATGTATACATGTGAACATATACATGTATATTTTTAAAGACTGGAGAAAGGAAGTGAGGCGAATCTAAAATTATGTAAGAAAGTAATGAAGAGAAAAGGACAGATTAAAAAACCATAAATCTTACCTTATTCTCTCTTCAGACTCATCCGTGCTGTAAATGGACGCCCCCTGCCACGCTGATACCCTGACAGTCTGTGGTTATTTAATAAACTCATACCAAAACATGCAAAGGTTCACTGAGCTCATTTTTTGTTACTGGAGTTTAAAACAACCCTTTTAGCCAAACCACCCAATAAAAAAAACCGTTTTTGATTTTTCATTTTGATTTCTTTTTATTTTTAAAAGACAGTCTGAAAATTCAAAACATTTCCTCCAGTGAAATACTAAGGCAGTGAAATGCCAAACAGATTCTCAAACTTTAAAGCAAATATATTTTTGAATTTTTCTTAAAACATAATTTTCTCATCATTTACCAATAACATGACAGGGTTTAACAAATAAATAAAAACAAAAAGGGGGTAAACCACACACACAATCATATACCATTTTTAAGCTTACTCAGTCCTCAATTTGAGTATTATACCTAACCAAAATGATTCATCTAAAATGATTTCCCACAGACCACCTTTTCAACTCTCAAAATTAATTTTGGGAGAACTGTTTGTGCTTTTAATTCTGGAAAAAGCACTGTGTATGTGAGTGAGGGCTGGGCATCTGGATAATAAGTGTTCATTGGCATTATTTGTGAATTTGAGATTTTGAAAGCAATGGGAAAATGTAAGAATAAAAGAGAAAATGAACATTTAACATCACACTGACTTAAAGATCTCTCAGTCTATCAGTAAGAACCAGCAACACCTTATTACCTCTAACATCAAAATACATTTCATGCAGTGTTTGCATTGCACTGTCCAAAAGCATCATTTTCAACACCAGCGAACATTCACAGATGCACTGTCATTGAGAGAAGCTTCAAATAGGCAAAACTCGTGAGTGGGATTTACTAGGCATAAATACCCATTTCCAAGCCAGTTACCCCTTTGCATATTTTTCTGAGGGGGCATCCATAAATATAATAAAAAACAGAAGCTCATACTTACATCCTATTCCTTGTTACTTTCCAAGCTGAGAGTTTCATCTTGCATTAGTCACCATATGATCTCTATCATAATGGTGGGGGTCAATGAATAGATTAGCTTTATGGGAATTTACAGTTCTTCCATGCATCTAAAATTTGGTAAGTCTGGTAACCACTGACCTACTTTTTAATATCTCCCCCACTCAACTTAAATCTATACAAATATAAATTGTAAATTTTAATCTCAGCTCTAAAGAAAAGGTTTTCCTAAGATTAAGTTAAATAACTGCCCCCAGAAAAACACTAGTGCATGTTATCCTGCTGCCCACTGAATCTAATCTAAGTCTGACCTTGATGTTTATGTTGAAATCTAAAAATAAAATTAGCTTCTATGCATATTAAAGTGAGATGACTGCAGAATAGTTAGTAAAAGAAAAAACTAAGCACAATATGTCAAGGACCACTTTAATATGGTATTGGTCTTCTGTTTCTTTTTTTCTATCTAAATATCAATTAAACCTATAAAAAGCATTTACAACTATATTCTAATTTAAGGTTGATTTTTTTGTCTCTTTGTTTTGGATTCTGTAAAAAGTCTAGATTGGTATTAAGTGAAAAAACAAGAATATTACCTTATGTGTGTCTCTGAATTTGCTGATCTCTCGAGATATCAGGTCTCTTTTGTCTTCTTCCATTTCTATAGCATTTATATCCTCCTAAAAGAAAATGAGCAAAGGAGGGAATGAATAAAGATCAACCCACATCAATATAAAAAGTTAAAGGTTAGACATTCTGTATAGCCCTTAATGAATAAACAGAACATCCACAATAACAAATCTAACAATCTGAAGTTAAATATGAAAAATCAGAGACAAGAATGACAAATCAACAATCAGCAGTAAACACAAGTATTGTCAAATCTACAATTTAAACGAACCTTAGTGATGAGTGGATAAGGGATCAGTGGGGCCACTGGAAATCTGCGGAAAATCTGCGAAAAAATCCACCAAGAATTTTTTTAAAAAAGAAAAACAGAGCTCATGCTACTCTGCAAAGCAATGCCCTATACATTCGTGATGTGAACAATACAGTACTTCTGTGATGCTTTCTCGATTTCAAATTACTTGAGAGTAAAAGTGATTTCACTCTCTTTACAATAAATTTGATCACACACCACCTCCTCTCTGGAGACTCCAACACCCCAAACAATGGAAATACAGAAGGTGATCTCATAGTAGCAGGGCTTTCTAATCATACCAACAATATTTACTCACAACTCCTGCCACAGAGGAAGATTTAGTTATTTTTCTCCTTTCCCATTAATGAAGAAATAGGAAGAACAAACTCTATAGGCCTCAATTACCCTCCTCCTTACTAACCCTACCAATTACCATTCCTAATAGAATACACCTCATTAGAAAAATTCTATGACCAAATGAGGAAATACCTGCCAAATAATAAAAATGTATTTAGCCACAAAGAAAACTGAAGATGTCCAAAAAAGGCACTGAACTGTAAAATAATGTAAACTGTAACCATCCCTTCATAACCAGTTTTAATATATATACTGTGTAGCACTTTTTTATGACATAATGCACGCATATAAAACATGTTAAGCCAGGTGCAATGGCACACACTCATAGTCCCAGCACTTTGGAAGGCTGAAGTAGGCAGATCATTTGAGCCCAAGAGTTCGACACCAACTTGGGCAACATGGTGAAACCCCATCTCTACAAAAAATACAAGAATTAGCTGGGTATGGTGGCACAAGCCTACAGTCCCAGCTTCTCAGGAGGCTAAGGCAGAAGGATCACTTTAGGCTGGGTATTCAAGGCTACAGTGAGCCTGACTATGCTACTGCACTCCAGTCTGGGTGACAGAGCAAGGCCCTGTCTCAAAAAAAAAAATAAATAAATAAAACAAAACACTTAAAATATTTTGGGTTTTTTTTTTGTTGTTGTTATATTAATTAATTTATTTTTGAGACCACATCTTGCTCTTTCACCCAGGCTGGACTGAAGTGGTGCGATCTCGGCTCACTGCAACCTCCCGCTCCAGGGCTCAACTGATTATCCTGCCTCAGCCTCCCCAGTAGCTGGGATTACAGGTGCTGGCCACCACGCCCGGTTAATTTTTGTATTTCTAGTTGAGACAGGGTTTCACCATGTTGGCCAAGCTGGCCTTGAACTCTTGAACTCAAGTGATCCACCTGCAGCAGCCTCCTAAAAGTGCTAGAATTACAGGCATGAGCCACCATGCCCAGAGGGATTTCTTTTTCTTACTCTGTAGTGCAGGCTACACCAAGCTTATGGGCTCAAGTAATCCTCCAGCCTCAGCTTCCCAAATTGCTGGGACTACATGTGTCAGCCACCACTCTTGGCTTCTTCCAGCATTTTTTTATTTTTGCCGCTCTGTCACCTGGCTGGAGTGCAGTGGCACGATCTCAGCCTTTGGGTTAAAGTGATTCCCCTGCCTCAGCCTCCTGAGTAGCTGGAACTACAGGCACGCGCCACCACGCCTGGCTAATTTTTTGTATTTGAGTAGAGACGGGGTTTCCCCATGGCCAGAATGGTCTTGATCTCTTGACCTCGAGATCTGACCACCTCAGCCTCCCAAAGTGCTGGGATTATAGTGAGCCACTGCGCCCGGCCTTCTTTCAATATTTTAAAATTAATATGTCAATATTTTAAAAATAATATTTCCTAAAACTTATCTAAGTTTATCCAAAGGAAATAAGTGTAAAAAAACCAAACCTTTTCTTTCAACCTGGATTGCCCACTGTTCAATTAGCATAGGGGGACAAAGAGATAGCAATCAATTCACTGAGTAGGAACATTTCAAATTGTACTACTCTTTCAGAAACGTCCAGTTTGATGTTCAATACCATTATTGTTCAGGGAGGGGAATGCGACATAGTTTCTAAAGAAAAGGCAGCTAAAAAATCGAGAGTGGGTGGAAATCTTCAGTGAATGAGATCTGGTTTCTTGCTTACAGTGGAGACATAACAACCACAGGAAAACAAAAGTAAAATTAAGGGCTGGGCTCAGTGGCTCACGACTGTAATCCTGGCACTTCAGGAGGCTGAGGCAGGAGGATCACTTGAGCCGAGGCGTTGGAGGTTCTATATATGTATACTATACATATATTATAGTATACATATGCGTGTGTGTGTACCTATTTTACAGAATCCTGGTTTTTAGTATATATAAACCTAGTTTATAGTATATAGAAACCTCCTATATTGTGTGTGTGTGTGTGTGTGTGTGTGTGTGTGTGTGTGTGTGTGTGATTCCTTGGTATCTGAGGGGATTAATTCCAGGAGCCCCCACATATACCAAAATCCACAAATGCTTAAGTCTCTTATAAACAATGGCATATAACCTATGCACATTCTCCCATAAACTTTAAAACATCTATAGATTACATTAATGCCCATAGAACATAAACACGATGTAAATATTTACTAAACTGCATTTTTTTGTTATATTGCTATTTTTAATTTTTCCCCCTAATATTTTCAATTTGAGGTTGGCTGAATCCATATTATGTGGAACTCACATGCAGAAGTCTCACTATATACATACACATAAATTTCTTTAATAATATACTTTATTATATATATATAGTTTATATTTCTTTAATAATATACTTTATTATAAATTATATATATAATGAAGTATATTATTAAAGAAATATATGAACATATATATTTTTTGAGATGGAATTTCACTCTTGTCACCCAGGCTGGAGTGCAATGGCGCAATCTTGGCTTACTGCAACCTCCACTTCCTGGGTTCAAGCGATTCTCCTGTCTCAGCCTCCTGAGAAGCTAGGATAACAGGTGCGGGCCACTGTGCCTGGCTAATTTTTGTATTTTTAGTAGAGATGGGGTTTCACTGCGTTGGCCAGGCTGGTCTCAAACTTCTGACCTCAGGTGATCCACCTGCCTCGGCTTCCCAAATGCTGGGATTACAGGCATGAGCCACCATGCCCTGCCTGTAATACTTTTTGATGCCATATAAAATACTTCCAATATTTTAAAACTAATAGTCCTTGTAATTTCTCTAAGTTTATCCCCCTAAAAAAATGAGTTTAAGAGAACCAAACATTTTCTTTCAATCTGTATACTGCTACTTATTTAATAAATCCTATTTACTCTGCTTTCCCTTCAAAATCTGACATGTAATCAGGGCTTAAGAGTAGTATCATAAAAAACAAACTGTAGAAATGATATGTTGTCAGAACACATACGTCCTCCTTCTTTTCCTTCTTCTTCTTCCTGGGGTGAGAATCAGATTCCTGTGAGGGGGCATTTAGCTCACTGGAGTATTCACGTATTAAAACTTCAATGGCCCCTTTAATCATCTGATCTCTCCTCTTTGTTTCTTCATCCAAGGCTTCTTCATCGTCATTAGTGACAGTTTCTGGCCTTGCATTCTAAAACAAAACAGCAAATTCAGGGGAAAGAAAAATCAAGCAGGAAAATAAAAATCATTCTACAAGAAGAGTTAATAAACAAACATGTTTTCTCAAAAGCATCTCTGTAGTCCTATTAAACACGGAGATGGTTTTGTTCTTAACATCACAAAACTAAGCTTCATTTATTTTATTTCAGTTTTCCTGAGATACTAGTTCATTTTCATTTTCTTTCTTAATAGCTAAAACACCCTGGCCCCTAAATTTCAGGACTAGCACACTTATACAACACATCTGCAAAGCATTCACAATTTTTCAGACTGTTTTGCTTAAGAGATACACAAATAGCAATTACTAAATAACTGTATGTAATAGTTAATTCTTTTAAATATATACGAATCAGTAGAAAATTCAGTTACGTAGTAAAAGCAAAATACAATTTTAAGTACATTGTGATAGCTACTGCATAGAATAAGCAAAATTACATGTACGTTAAACAAACAAAAACATCAGATTGCTAAATACACAAAAATGCAAGAATCGGGAGTTTAGGGACTGAAATGATAGCTTACTTTCCATTTGCCTTCTCTAAGTTCTTATACTGTGTTAATACCACTTATGGAAACTATAGGCTTACAACATTAAGAAGGAACCAAAGTAACCTATTTGTAGGACTTTATTAATAATTCTCTAAGAAGTCTAGATTGTTCCCTCTTTGTGGGGAAAAATTATTGGCTTCTAATGTGCTACTATTCTTGTGCATGCTCCAAAGGTTTTAACAACTTACTTGGTAAACATACACTGTGCACATTTTCAGATACCTACAAGAACCATGTTCATGCGCATGCACATACATGCCTAGCTCTTGGTCATAATGCATGCAACTCTACTCAAGGTGAGTTTCATGCCTTGTGACTCCTTAACAATATAATTTAGCGGTAACTTTATAACTTGACCACCAGCATTTGAAAGCTGTCTTAATGGATATATATTCAACAAACATTTATTTCTTAAATTAATTTGCTCAACAAATTCTTTTTTTTTTTTTTTGAGATGGAGTCTTGCTCTATCGCCAGGCTGGAGTGCAGTGGCGCAATCTCGGCTCACTGCAACCTCCACCTCCTGGGTTCAAGCGATTCTTCCACCTCAGCCTCCCGAGTAGCTGGGAACACAGGCACGTGCCACCATGCCCGGCTATTTTTTGTATTTTTAGTAAAGACAAGGTTTCACCATGTTGGCCAGTATGGTCTCGATCTCTTGATCTTGTGATCTGCCTGCCTCGGCCTCCCAAAGTGCTGGGATTGCAGGCGTGACCCACCACGCCCGGCCAACAAATTCTTAAGAGCATACTGTGAGAAAGAGCCTGCACTTAGATGGAATAAAATTCAAACTGAAAAACGCTCTCTTCTCCTCAAGCTATACCACTACAGAGTAAGAGATGGGTTATGTATGACACAAATAACTTCAATATAAGGCATTATGTGTTATTATAAACTAACCCCTCTAAGTTTCTTACTTTCTCAAACCTGTCTTTTCATCCAATCTTCTTTGTAGCAAACTTTGTACTTAGCATCTTGGATAAGGAAGATGATTTACCCAAGGACTGTAATTAGAACTATTAAAATTATTTACCAACAATATAGCAAGCTACAATTATGGTGATATGTTCCTTTGTTATGTATATTGTGGGCCAAGTACAGTGACTCATGACTATAATTCCAACACTTTGGGAGGCCATGATGAGCAGATCGCTTCAGGCCAGGAGTTTAAGACCAGCCTAGGCAACACAGCAAGCCCTTGTCTCTAGTAAAAAATAAAAATAAAAAAATTAGCTGAGTGTGGTGGCTCACACCTGTAGTCCCAGCTACTAGAGAGGCTGAGGTGGGAGGATCACTTGAGCCCAGGAATTCAAAGCTGCAGTGAACTATGATGATACCACTGCACTCTAGCCTGCGTGACAGAGCAAGATTGTCTTAAAAAACAAATAAAAATAATAAATTGCTTCTCTGAAGGTTTTAAATGAGCTGGCCCTCCAGTACCTTGGCACTGAAACCTCCTATCTTGAAGCATACAGGGTTATTTCAAACCGTAACACCTGCCTGTTGAGACCTAAACTCAATATATAAAAACACACCTTATTACAAAGCACCCGGTCTGTTGTTAGCATGTCCGCTATATTCTGAATTCCCTTCCCTCAGCCATTCACGTCTCTATACTTTTCTAAATACAGGGATAAAAGTAGAGTTATAATCCTAAAGGCCTACTTATATAAAAATCCTTATAGCCCCTAGATTTTTGTTTCTACTGTAAACCAAAATTTAAATATCAATATGGCTATTTTACCTGAATTAGAGAGAAAGCATTTGGAATTAACTCACTCACATTTTTAGAAGAAAAGTTTATTGACCCAATATTTAACTGATTACTAATATTAAACAAACAAACAAACAAAAGCAAAAATAGGCTGGGCGCAGTGGCTCATGCCTATAATCCCGGCACTTTGGGAGACCCAGGCAGGCAGACTGCCTGCATTCAGAAGTTCTCAACCAGCCTGGGCAACATCATGAAACCCCATCTCTACTAAAATACAAAAATTAGCCACGCGTAGCGGCATGCACTTGTAGTCCCAGCTACTCAGGAGGCTGAGGCAGGATAATTGCTTGAACCTGCGGGGCAGAGGTTGCAGTAAGCCGAGATCATGCCACTGCACTCCAGCCTGGGCAACAGAGCAAGACACGATCTCAAAAACAAAAACAAAAAACAAACAAAAAATAACCTGATCATGGTAGATAAGCAGGTTAAAAAGACCACTCCATAGACTGGTAAGTTTCATCTAAAGCTATATCTCGGGGACATCGATCATATGATTTTTAGATTTCCTGTTTTTTGCCTTGTACTTCAGAAACCAGATGGCGGGGCACACCTGTAATCCCAGGGATTACAGGGAGTCCGAGGTGGGTGGTTCACCTGACATCAGGAGTTTATAAGACTAGCTTGGCCAACATGGTGAAACCCCTTCTCTAGTAAAAATACAAAAAAAAAAAAATAGCCAAGCATGGTGGCAGGCTCCTGTAATCCCAGCTACTCAGGAGACTGAGGCAGGAGAAGCGCTTGAAACTAGGAGGCGGAGGTTGCAGCAAGCCAAGATTGCACCATTGCACTGCCTGGGCAACAAGAGTGAGACTCCATCTGACCAAAAAAAAACAAACAAACAAACAAAAAAAAACCACACACACACACACAAACCCTCATATTCAGTAACAATGGGAAGCAAAGAAGCAAAAAGTGAAGAGTTCAGCCATATAGGAAGCTGACAGATCATCTATAATTTTTTTTTTTTTTTTTTTTGAGATGGAGTTTCACTCTTGTTACCCAGGCTGGAGTGCAATGGCGCGATCTCGGCTCACCGCAACCTCCGCCTCCTGGGTTCAAGCAATTCTCCTGCCTCAGCCTCCCGAGTAGCTGGGACTACAGGCATGCACCACCATGCCCAGCTAATTTTTTTATTTTTTTAGTAGAGACAGGGTTTCACCTTGTTGATCAGGATGGTCTTGATCTCTTGACCTCGTGATCCACCCGCCTCGGCCACCCAAAGTGCTGGGATTATAGGCCTGAGCAACCGCGCCCAGTCCAATCACCTACAATGTTTACATGGCCCACCTATTACAGAGAAATTAAAATTTCAATAGTAAAGCTAGTAGTTGTGAAGTTAAACAGCTTTGCTAGACTCATTCTTTGGCACTGAGTTCTAGAATCCAAAGTACAAACCTTTTAAAAAACTTAAGCAGCCAGGCTTGGTGGCTCACACCTGTAATCCCAGCACTTTGGGAGGCTGAGGTGGGTGGATCACAAGGTCAGGAGTTCGAGACCAGCCTGACCAATATGGTGAAACCTTGTCTTCACTAAAAATACAAAAGTTAGCTGGGCGTGGTGGCGCACGCCTGTAATCCCAGCTACTCAGGAGGCTGAGGTTGCAGTAAGCCATGATCATGCCACTGCACTCCAGCTTAGGCGACAGAGTGAAACTTCATCTCCAAAAAAAAAAAAAAAAGCAAATGCAGAGTTCTTTGTTTTGAGAAAATGTAGACTCAACGAGACTAATTTCCAGACAAAGATGTTCACCTGGAGCAGCTGTCCTCTATTAAAAGATTCTTTCCAGAAAATATCTGTTTCCAGCACTTGTCAGTGTCCATTCTTGAATATACGGTTAACAACCACGACTTGTGACACATAAGCAGATACACTGTCTCCTATATGGATTTTGCTGGATAGCCAGAAAGCAATAAGATATCAACTAAATCAGCATGGTCACCGTACACTGAATACTTCTACCACTAAAGGCCAATAAGAAACAGAAAAATAAAAAGTTGCTCCTCCTGTAGTCCCAGCTACTTGGGAGGCTGAGGCAGGAGAACTGCTTGAACCTGGGAGGTGGAGGTTGCAGTAAGCCAAGATTGCATCACCGCACTCCAGCCTGGCACCTGGCGACAAAACAAGACTGCCTCAGGAAAAAAAAAAAAAAAAAGAGAGAGAGAGAAAAAGTTACTCCTACAAATTGTGCAAAACCTAAATTAAAATGCTCAGTCAAGTTATTAGACAAGGCACCTTACACATGCCCAAAATTCCTCTTAAAATTCTGAATCTGGCTGGGCCCAGTGGCTCATGCCTGTAAACCCAGCACTTTGGGAGGCCAAAGCAGAACTGCTTAAGCCCAGGAGTTCAACACCAGCCTGGGCAACATAGCAAGACCCCGCCTCATTAAAAAAAAAGAAATAAAATTCATGAGGAAGGAATTCAGATAAAAAGGAAAAAAAAAGACATAAAAAAAGTTTAAAATACTGGATCATGAAAAATATGTTGCTCTCCTAGACATACTCATGTTTTCTTTTAAGTCAATGAGAAATATGGAACTAATTGTTTTCTCTTCTGCCTCAGAGGAAAATGCCCAATAAAGCAACACAAAGGGTTTTCAATGTCTCATTCTCCTATCCTCTACTTAAGTAACAGCTTTCTAAACTTCTCCAACTAATCAATGAACAAGAATAAAAAACAATCACCATATCATATTTTTATATTGAAAAAGCATGGCTGGCGTGGTTGCTCGTGCCTATAATACCAGCACTTTAGGAGGCCAAGGCAGTAGGATCACCTGAGGTTGGGAGTTTGAGACCAGCCTGACCAACATGGAGAAACTCTGACTCTACTAAAAATACAAAATTAGCCAGGTGTGGTGGCAGATGCCTGTAATCCCAGCTTTGGAAGGCTGAGGCAGGAGAATGGCTGAAACCAAGAGAGGGAGGTGGCTGTGAGCCAAGATTGCGCCATTGCACTACAGCCTGGACAACAAGAGCGTAACTCTGTCTCAAAAAAAAGAAAGAAAGAAAAATCATGGTGGTGGTGGCCACCAGTCTTGTCCCTACCATCTTCCCTCCTACCCCCAGCCCTGTCCCTCCAATCTCTCACTCTCAGGCTTTCTTCCCTCCCTCCATGCCCCTCTACCCTTAAAAAAACAAAACAAAACAAAAAAAACATAGTAAATCTCTAATCTACTCCACTATATAGTAATATTTGCCTAAGTTATTTGAAAAATTTTTTTTACATCAGATAGAATGGTTTTTTAACCTATACTGTTGAGTAAAATTGACACTCCAGGAAAATATGACGTTTATCCTATGACTTCAAGTACCTCTAGGCACGAAGCCAAAGGGCACCCAGCAATACACATATAACAGAACAATAAATCATATAAGTGACACCTGACAATCATTTTAATTTCATTTTATTGAAAATAATTATTCTATGTGACTTTATCGCATGTTGCTTTGCTTTTTCTTTTTTTTTTTTAAGACAGAGTCTCACTCTGTAACCAAGGTTAGAGTGCAGTGGTACAATCTCAGCTCACTGTAACCTCCACCTTCTGGGTTCAAGTGATTCTCCTGCCTCAGCCTCCCAAGTAGTTGGGATTACAGGTGTGCACCACCACATCCAGCTAATTTTTGTATTTCCTTTTTTAGTAGAGACGAGGTTTCACCATGTTGGCCACGCTGGTCTCAAACTCCTGACCTCAGGTGATCCTCCAACCTCAGACTCTCAAGGTGCTGGGATTAAAGGTGTGAGCCACCACACCTGGTCACACATTGCTTTTCTTGAAGATCAACAGATTTAAAGTGTGATTACTCTGGCTAATGCTGATTATACAAGAAATGCAGGCTGGGCACAGTGGCTCCTGCCTGTAATCCCAGCACTTTGAACGGTTGAGGTAGGTGGATCACTTAAGCCCAGAGTTCAAGGCCAGCCTGGACAACACTGTGAAACCCCATCTCAATAAAAAATACAAAACTCAGCCAGGCATGGTGGTGCACACCTGTAGTCCCAGCTGAGGCAGGAGGATCACTGGAGCCTGGGAATAGGAGGTTGCAGGGAGCAGAGATCATGCCGCAAACCCCATCCAAAAAAGCAAGCAAGAAATGCAAAGTCACACAATTGTGCACTTCCTTATTTGTAAAAATATGTATTACAGTGATTTCATTTTCAGAGTTTTTCAGTATAACATTTGCAAATGCTACAACTTAAATGACCTCACAAACTAAAGACTAAACACAAGAAAACAGTGAGTCCTAGCAAATCAGAACACTTTGAAGATATTAAATCCATACTTTCGAATAGTTAGTATATAGTTATCACAACAAGGCAAACCTGAAAATTCTTATTGCAAATATTTCTGGTTTTTGAGGTTTTAGTAATGTGACAGGCAATATTGCTGATTTGAAATAAAATATAATTTCCTTATAAAGCAGGGTGAGGACAGTAAGACTGACAGATAAGCAACATAACTGCAACTGTTAATAAATGTTAATTCCATCTTCGCTTTAGGCAAGACACTATACTAGGTGCTGTGGAGGTCCAAGATTAAAGAGACAGCCCCCAAACTTATCACCCTTTCTATCTGTAATCAGTGATGGGTGTTGAAAGAGGATATGGGAATGAGAAGGGTTACAAGGGGCTGTGAAAAGAGAGATATAAACAATATACACTAAAAAGCAGACACATTCAGCTATAAAAATCTGCTTTATATGGGAACAAAGGACTTAATTCTGTCTAAGAGGAAATGACAAAGTCTATATGAATCAAGGAACATGTTAATTATAAGTATGGATAGAATTTCAACAGGGAGCCTGGATAGGCAACAAAGACATGAGATGCCAGCAAAGCAAAAAGGAAGACTGTAGGGGTACATGCAGTAGTATGTGCAGAGGCAGGGAAGAAGGAAGCTAGAAAGGTGGACTGGAGCAAGCCTTGAATATCATCCTAAAAATAGAGGCTTTATGGTTGGGCACAGTGACTCACGCCTGTAATCCCAGCACTTTGGGAGGCCAAGGCTGGCGAATACCTGAGGTCAGGAGTTCCAGACCAGCCTGGGTAACATGGAGAAATCCAGTCTCTACTAAAAACACAAAAATTAGCTGGGCATGGTGGCGGCTATAATCCCAGCTACTCGGGAGGCCAAAGCAGGAGACTCGCTTGAACTCAGGAGATAGAGGTTGCAATGAGGCAAAGTTTCGCCACTGCACTCCATCCTGGGCAACAGAGCAAGACTCTGTCTCAAAAAAAAAAACAAAACACCAAAAGGGGTGATGGGAGGATAAGAGGGTTTATTCTGTAAGAAATCCAAAACCATTAAGGATGGGTCTCACATAAGAAGCAAGAGCTTGATAAAATTATACTTATGTTTTAAAAATATAGGCAACGCTGGTTGGGCACCGTGGCTCAGGCCTGTGATCCCAGCACTTTGGGAGGCCGAGGTAGGCAGATCAGTAGCTGGGCATGGTGGCAGGCGCCTGTAATCCCAGCTACTTGAGAGGCTGAGGCAGGACAATCACTTGAACCCAGGAAGTCACTGCACTCCAGCCTGAGCAAGAGAGTAAGACTCCATCTCAAACTCTGGTGATCCACCCGCCTCTGCCTCTCCAAGTGCTGGGATTACAGGTGTGAGCCACTGCACCCAGTAAAAAGCTGTTTCTATTTTGAAAGATAATAAAAATCTGATGACAGCGATTTTCTGGTTTTGTCTACGTTGGGCGAAGGTAATAATAAATCTATTTTAGATTGGTTGAGGATGAGATGCCAAAAAGGAACTAAGAAGAGAAATCAATGAAATATACACTCAAGTTTTAGCTGTGTTTCATTTTGTTGAGAGGGGGTAATAATGTATACATTACAATACAATATATAACAATTTCCTTTATTTTAGCTTCACTTAGCATAGCTTGAATAAAGCCCCTCCAGCTAAGGCAAGTAATCAGACTTTCATTCGTTTTAGAATCGGTGTACTTCTATAAGAGATGGCAACTAATAAAAATTGTGTAGGTTGAAATATAGTTTGTACTTACTTACAAAGCTGCCTTAATGAATTAGCTCTGTTTGGAATAGTCTGTACCAGTGTTTTCTCTGGCAAGTTAACCTTGTCCAGCCTCCCTTACTACCTTCATCCCAACCTGGAACAAGCAAACCAACAGTCATCCACCCACTATGGGTAGATAAGACTTAAAATAACCACAAACTATAAAATACCCTCCTGCATTTAAGCCACAAGCACATACATAATCATCTTGTGAAGCCCCCACATTAGATTCATTTATAATGAGAAGCATTACACTGAAACAGCACAGGTTGGCCTAGAAAAGATAACACAACAGAAAACATACCCCATTAGAAGCTTTCTTCTTTGCTTTCCATTCATCCAGCTGTGCCTTGGTCTTTGCATCAACTTTAACAAGTAGCTTTTTCTCTCCAATTTGCAGGTCATGTAATAATCTGAGTGCACGGAGAGTAGATTCTGGCTCCTTGTACTCACAGAATCCGAAAGCTAGCAATGGATGGAAAGAATTAGTGAAGTATCAATCCACTTACAAAAGAAAAAGAAATTATATACAACAGCTGGGGCTGCAGAAAAAAAGAAAAAAAAAAGAAATTACAGAAAAGCAGAATCACTAGAGTCCAAATGTTATAATACAGACCATTCAATTCATCATTCCACCCCATCCACCAGTTCCCTTTGATAACCATTTCACTTTTAGTACCCTCAAACAACCAAAGGAGGGAAGAAAAGAGAAAAACAGAGAAGAAAAATTCAAATCAGAAAAATTGCTACCGATTACAAGCTCTGATAAACTATTTAGCAGAGTCAGTGAATTTCATTATTAAAAAGAATCAATAGTTTCATAAATTCACCCTATTTAAACTTCCAAATAGCCACAAATAAGAACAGACTGCTGGAACATAACACACTTTTCACCTCTGAGATGTTAAATTACAGAATTAGTGATCTTGTATCCATCCTAGTTACCAGTCTATTTTGCTTATATCTATTTCCTTTTATTAATTAGTCAATCTCACTATTAAGATGACTTTAACAGAGATAGTAAGTCTAAGAAGAGCAACCAAAAAACTGAAAATAAAATCAAATAAACTGAAATATACAGTTAATGACATGACACAGAAAAGGACTACCGATATTAAAATAGTAAATTTGACTATAATATTTTCAGTGTGATATACCATAAAGACAAACAGATATGCCCCTCAAAAAAGTACTTTTAGGCTAGGCATGGTGGCTCACACCTGTAATCCCAACACTTTGGGAGGCAGAGGCAGGCGGATCACCTGAGGTCAGGAGTTTGAGACCAGCCTGTCCAACATGGGGAAACCCCATCTCTACTAAAACTACAGGTGCACGCCTATAGTCCCAGCTACTAGGGAGACTGAGGCAGGAGAACTGCTTGAACCCAGGAGGCGGAGGTTGCAGTAAGCTGAGATCACGCCACTGCACTCCAGGCTGGGTAACAGAGAGTCCCTGTCTCAAAAAAAAAAAAAAAAGTAACTTTAAATGATCATATTTCTGATGATAGTGTCAATGTTCCTACTGTGAAACTGTTCTATGGGCAATGTGAAATAAAGCAACTCAGCAATTATTTAATATTTTATCATCCCCAATGGCCTTGAAACTCGGGTAACTCAGTGTGAGGAAAAAGGAGATACGACAGAACAGGTTAAATAAAAAAAAACCTTTTAGTCCTGAATCTGAATTAGTGTGCACTGGAAAAACCCAAAAGCAAACGCTGGCTGGGCACGGTGGCTCATGCCTATAATCCCAGCACTTTGGAAGGCCGAGGCGGGTGGATCACGAGGTCAAGAGATCGAGACCATCCTGGTCAACATGGTGAAACCCCGTCTCTACTAAAAATACAAAAAAAAATTAGCTGGGCATGGTGGCGTGTGCCTGTAGTCCAAGCTACTTGGGAGGCTGAGGCAGGAGAATTGCTTGAACCCAGGAGGCGGAGGTTGCGGTGAGCCAAGATCGTGCCATTGCACTCTAGTCTAGCTAACAAGAGCGAAACTCTGACTCAAAAAAAAAAGCAAACACCAAACCGCTGTTACAATGAGTGCACCTGGTGCCCAGACCGTGATCTTCAAAACAATCTCCCCTGGAGAAATGGCTGATTCTAAATCTGGGGCAGAAAAACTATCATACTAGATGAGCTTAGAACAACTTGTCAAACCAGATAACAAAGAAGCTGTCAAAGGCATTTAGGGTCATGTCAAAACCACTGGAGATGTAAAGTGCAGAGACAATTTTAAGTTAAGCTTTAATGGTGATAATAACTATAATGAATCCATATTAAACACAGTAACATTAAATATGCTTCAATTCATAAGTTCACAATAATTTAAAAGAAAAAAGAAAATCAGTCATTGTTAGAAAATGCTGAAGATACCAACTTATTACTTAAAGAAAGTCAGGGCATTTATCCTGCCTTTCCTGTTAAATATGCCTCTATGCCGGGCGTGGTGGCTCAAGCCTATAATCCCAGCACTTTGGGAGGCCAGGGTGGGTGGATCAGCTGAGAGGTGAGGAGTTCAAGACTAGACTGGCAAACATGGCGAAATCCTGCCTCTACTAAAAGTACAAAAAATTAGCCGGGCGTGGTGGTGAGCGCCTCTAATCCCAGCTACTTGGGAGGCTGAAGTCACAGTGAGCTGAGACTGCGCCATTGCACTCCAGGCTGGGCAACAGGAGCAAAAAACTCAGTCTCAACAACAACAAAAATACCTCTAAGTAACCAAACAGTAGATGCAGGGGCAAGTTTCTCCACAGAGAAGCATTCTGTTAACATATGAAGATTTATTGTTCCTCAGTGAAAGAATGACAGAATTCTTCAAAACAGACTACTGATTAATTACTTCCCAATGAATTCATCAACCTAGGCACTGGCAACACTGATGCTATTACAAACACAAAAAAGACAATCTCACATGTGTCCCCTGATGGAAGAATACTACCTTTACAGTATTCTTGCTATGAGATGCTAGAATAAAAGCATAAAAAAAAAGCACACATCAAGGTTCAACTACTAACTAGTTTACAGAAAATAGAGAGGACAAATTCATGGCAAATTATACTACTGGAGCAGCATCTGGCAAAACTCAACTCAACAAATGCTACTGCACAAATGACCCAGTTTCTTCAACAAATAAACTGCAAGGAAAATAAGAAATAGAATAATTTAAAATATTAAAAGTATGGCCAGTTAGTTCAGTTGGTTAGAAGATGGTGCTAATAATAAAATATTAAGGGACTTAAATTGCCAACTAGTTGCAATGTGTGAACTTAATATAGATCCTGAATCAAATGGACTATTTAAAAAATTGACATTTGAGACCAGGCATAGGTCTCATATGGGCTCATGCCTATAATACCAACATTGGGGTAAGTGGATCATCTGAGGTCAAGAGTTCGAGACCAGTCTGGCAAACATGGTGAAATCTCAATTCTACTAAATATACAAAAATTAGCCAGGCGTGGTGGCAGACGCCTATAATCCCAGCTACTACAGAGGCAGAGGCAGGAAAATCGCTTGAACCTGGGAGGTGGAGGTTGCAGTGAGCCGAGGTCACGCCACTGTACTCCAGCCTGAGAAATAGAGTAAGACGCTGTCTAAAAAAAAAAAAAAAAAAAAAAAGAAAGAAAGAAAAAAGAAAAAAAAACCTGACATTTGACACACATACGACACGAGACTTCTAATACTGACTGAATACTTAATGATATAAAAAAAAAGAGGCCAGGCATGACAGCTCACTTTGGGAGGCCAAGGCAGGTGAATCACCTGAGGTCAGAAGTTCAAAACCAGTCTGGCCAACATGGCAAAACCTCATCTCTACAAAAATTAACTAGACATGGTGGCACAAATCTGTAGTCCCAGCTTCTTAGGAGGCTGAGAGAGGAGAATTGCCTGAACCTGGGAGGTGGAGGCTGTAGTGAGGAAAGATCATGCCACTACACTCTCAGACTGTGTGACAGAGCGAGACTGTCTCAAAAGGAAAAAAAAAAGAAAAGAAAAATAGTTCGTTTAGGTCTTAAAATTTTGTTTAGGTCTTAGAATTGTATTAGCTAATATTGTAGATATGTGTTTTACAAGCCCTTATCTCTAAGAGACACACGCTAAAATATTTACAAAGAAACTCGTGAAGGCCGAGCACATTGGCTCACACCTGTAATCCCAGCACTTTGAGAGGCCAAGGTGGGCCGATCACTTCAGGTCAAGTTAGAGGCCAGCCTGGCCAATATAGTAAAACGATGCCTCTACTAATAATACAAAAATTAGCCAGCCCTGGAGGTGCATGCCTGTAATCCCAGTTACTCAGGAGGCTGAGGCAGTAGAATCACTTGGACCTGGGAGACAAAAGCTGCAGTGAGGCAAGATGGCGTCACTGCATTCCAGCCTGGGTGACAGAGCTAAATTTCGTCTCAAAAAAAAAAGCCATAGAAACTCATGGGATGCTTGAGATTTGCTTTCAAACAATATAAAGAGGAAGAAATGAGTTAAGAGTACAGTTGAAACACAATTAGCCATTAAAAGTACAGATTGCCTTCAAAAGTTAACAGACCATGGCTGGGAGCAGTGGCTGACACCTGTAATCCCAGCACTTTGGGAGGTGTGGCAGGAGGGAACTCTTGAACCTGGGAGGCAGAGATTGCATGAGCCAAGATGGTGCCACTACACTCCAGCCTGGGTGACAGAGACTCTGTCTCCAAAAAAAAAAAAGTCATAGAGCAATTTTAATTTTTTCCTTTCCTGTCTCCTTCCTGTTACCTTTTTCCTTCTTCTGATCTTAACTCTCAGCCAATATTTTCCCAAACTGCCTTTTAATCCTATTTCAATAAAAAAGAAGATAAAGAATGCTAATGAGTCTCACTGTTAAAGACAATGAGAGTAAGTCATGCAAAGTGATTTAAGCACACAGGTGAAAGTGATTTCAACAAATAGGAAAAAATGACCTACCTTGAAGTTTTCCGGAAGCACCTTGTACTCTCTTCCAGCTCAAAACCAAACCACATTTCTTAAAAAGAAAACAAAACAAAAAGATTGCTATCATTTAACAAAATAATTTTTAATGTAAAAGCAAAACTGTATTTCTACTAGGGGGAAAAAACATAAAAGAAAAAACCAGCAACTACATTTGTGAAAATTTCCCCAATTTCCACAAACTGAACACATGAAAGAAATGGACAACACATCATTTTAAGAAAAATATAAATTCTTACTGATTCTTCATTTGCAGAAAATTCTTTACCTTTCAATAAATTAGAAGTTTTGCACCACTACTTATACTACCAAAATAAATACACAAACCTAAGTGCCTAAAATTAGAATGGCTAAAACTATAATAAATTCAAGTAAATATTATAAAGAACCTATAAAGAAATGTTTTGAAACAATACATATAAATTTATAGAGGATTTTTAACATGGGAAAACGGTTGATACAGTATGCAAAAATAACTTGGGAAAAGAAAATGGAGATACAGTTAAGACTTTAAGAACAACGTTTTGTAAAATAAAGAGAAATATTCCAAAACGTGAAGGAGGGCAGGTTATTTAAACCATGGGACACTATTATACTTTAAAAATAAAAGCAGCCAGGCATGGGTCACATCTGTAATCCTAACACTTTGGGAGGCTGAAGTGGAAGGACTGCTTGAGCCCAGGAGTTCAAGACCAGCCTGGGCAACATAGGGAGACACCATGTCTGCAAAAATAAAAAAATAGCCAGGTGTGGTGGCACACACCAGTGGTCCCAGCTGCTCAGGAGGCTGAAGCAGATGGATGGCTTGAGCCCAGGAAATCCAGGCTGCAGTGAGCTGTAATCATGCAGCTGCACTCCAGCCCGAGCAACAGAACCAGACTCTGTCTCAAAAAAAAAAAATAAATAAGGTTCCGTCCAGTTAAAAAAAGATAGAGGAAGGTGTAGGTGAGAAATCTTCAGAGAACAACAGAAAACGGAAACTGGAAACATGGCATTAAAAATAAATATTCTGCTGGGTGTGGTGGCTCACGCCTATAATCCCAACACTTTGGGAGGCTGAGGTGGGTGGATCACAAGGTCAGGAGTTTGAGACTAGCCTGACCAACAGGGTGAAATCCTGCCTCTCCTAAAAATACAAAAAAATTAGCCGGGCATGGTGGTGCACACCTGTAATCCCTGCTACTCAGGAGGCTGAGGCAGGAGAATTGCTTGAATCTGGGAAGTGGAGGTTATAGTGAGCTGAGACTGCACCACTGCACTCCAGCCTGGGCAACAGAGCGAGACTCCGTCTCAAAATAAATAAATAAATAAATAAAATAACTAACTAACTAACTCACTCAATTGAAGTCTGGAAGGTAAAGTTGAGGACAAATCCCAAGAACCAGTACAAAACAGTAAGAAACCAGCCTGGCCAACATGGTGAAACCTCATCTATACTAAAAATACAAAATTCAGTTGGGCATGGTGGCACACGCCTATAGTCCTAGCTACTCAGGAGGCTGAGGCAGGAGAATCGCTTGAACCCTGGAGGCGGAGGTTGCAGTGAACCGAGATAGTGCCACTGTACCTCCAGCCTGGTGACAGAGGGACACTTTGTCTCAAAAAAAAAAAAAAAAAAAAAAAAAAATTCAGAGTGATCCAATACTTCCAAAAATCATCATTAGATGCTGTAACACAATGATGCAACACCTTCAATGTGATGAAGATAAGCTTCAACACAGAATTCTATATCCAAGTAAACTACTGGCCACATGAATAATCAAAATAAAAAGCACTTCAGATTCTGAAAAGTTACCAACCACATACCCATATACACCATGTACATCATATACAGAGGATGTATCATCGCCATATAACAGGAAGCTACTGTGTGTCAACATAAGCAAGACATAGGATCCAAACCATCCAACACAGGAGAGCAATAAAGGGAATACTAAAAAAGACAGAATAAATCCAACGATAAAAGTAGACTTAGAGGAACCAGAACACATGAGACAAACAAAGGGGCCCGACAGGAGGGGCTCTAGAAAAGAAGGGAAACTGGCTGGGGGCAGTAGCTCATGCCAGTAATCCCAGCAGTGTGGAAGCCGAGGCAGGTGGATCACTTGAGGTCAGGAGTTTGAGACCAACATGGTGTAATCCCGTCTCTACTAAAAAATACAAAAATTATCTGGACACGGTGGTGGGTGCCTGTAATCTCACTACTCAGGAGGCTTAGGCAGAAGAATCACAGGAATCCAGGAGGTGGAGGTTGCAGTGAGCAGAGGTCACGCCAGTACACTCCAGACTGTGCAATAGAGTGTGACTCTGTCTTGAGCCCAGGAGTTTCAGACCAGCCTAGGCAAGATGGCAAGGCCCCATCCTACAGAAGATTTAAACAACAACAAAAAAAAATTAGCTAGGTGTGATGATGCACACTTGTAGTCCCAGCTACTCAGGAGGCTGAGGTGGGAGGATCACTTGAGCTCAGCCATGATTGCACCACTGCACTCCAGCCTGTGCAAAAGAGCAAGGACCCTGTTTCAAAAACATATACAACTAGTTAACTAATTAATTAAAAATTAAAATAAGAAAATGGGCCAGGCACAGTGGCTCACCCACACAATCCCAGCACTTTGGGAGGATGAGGCGGGCAGATCACTTGAGGTCAGAAGTTCCAGACCATTCTGGCAAACATGGTGAAACCCGTCTCTACTGAAAATACAAAAATTAGCCAGGCATGGTGGCAGGCGCCCCATAATCCCAGCTACTCAGGAGGCTGAGGCAGAAGAATCACTTGAGCCCAGGAGGTAGATGTTGCAGTGAGCTGAGATCACGCCATTGCACTCCAGCCTGGGTAAGAGTGAGATTCCATCACAAAAAAGAAAAGAAAAGAAAATGCAATCATAGCACATGACCTAGTTCTGCCCAAACTATTTACATAGTAACACTTATTAACAACTTTGTCACCTTGTAACACCTGTAAGGAAGCTGGGGGGACCTTGGCCTTTAACAGTTTAGGCCTCAGCTGCCATAACATGTCAACAGATAATACCAAAATTATTAAGGAAGAATAGTAACAAAAAGCATATTGAAATAGGAATGAGGTATCATTTCACAATACAACGTAAAAGTCTAAATAAACAACAACTATTAAAAAAGAGGTATAAGAATAGAAACTTGAGCCGGGCACGGTGGCTCAAGCCTGTAATCCCAGCACTTTGGGAGGCTGAGGCGGGTGGATCACGAGGTCAAGAGATCGAGACCATCCTGGTCAACATGGAGAAACCCCGTCTCTACTAAAAATACAAAAAATTAGCTGGGCATAGTGGCGTGTGCCTGTAATCCCAGCTACTCAGGAGGCTGAGACAGGAGAATTGCCTGAACCCAGGAGGCGGAGGTTGCGGTGAGCCGAGATCGCACCATTGCACTCCAGCCTGGGTAACAAGAGCGAAACTCCGTCTCAAAAAAAAAAAAGAATAGAAACTTGGACATGACACTGCTGCAAAAATATAATTGGTGTGGCATTATCTTGTAAAGCTGAAGATAAGTATGTCCTAGGACTCAGAAATTACACTTCTATGAGAATAATGTGATGAGAATCTTTTCACATACACCTAGGAAAACAACATTAGCAGTAGTAACATAGCAAAACAGAGACTTCCAGAAGCAGACAGGAGCAAACATTTCTACACTCCGGCACCTTCTGACTTTCCAGAATTCCATCAGAGCAGAGTAAGTGCTAGGTCTCTGCAGACCCCGGATTAGGCCCTGTGGCTGCAGTGAAAAGAAGCCCAGGAGAAAACTCAGGAATAAAAATGGAGTCAGGCTTCAGACTGAAATTACCAAAAATGTCATGGAAGTAATAAAACTGAGAAACCCGAAACATCCTCAGACCAGTTAATTAAAACTTAGAGAGTGCCCAGGAGATCCAGGTTTCTAAAAGAATAGGAATTTCTTAAATGTAAGAGTTGTGGAACAAGAATCATGAATGGTGTAAAGTTAACTGTCCAGCATCTCAAAGAGAGGGGCATAAGGAGAGCAGGCAACAATGTCTCCAGAGGACGCCAGGATTGCAGGACTCATACTGAACTACTCATGAGGTGAACCACAGGTTGAGATAACCCTGGCCTTGTCCTTACAGAGAACCTACACAGGATTCTGGGATACAGATGAAGAATGACATCTTTGCAGGTCCTCTCAGTGCAGAATGTAGTCATTCTTCCAACCTCTTTTTTCGTGTGTGAGACGAAGTCTAACTTTGTTGCCCAGGCTGGAGTGCAGCGGCACGATCTCAGGTCACTACAACCTCCGCCTCCCAGGTTCAAATGACTACTGCCTCAGCCTCCCAAGTAGCTGGGATTACAGGCGCCCACAACCACGCCCGGGTAATTTTTGTATTTTTAGTAGAGACCAGGTTTCTTTTTTTTTTTTTTAAGAGACGTGGTTTCACTATGTTGGCCAGGGTGGTCTCAAATTCCTGACCTCAAGATCCGCCCGCCTCAGCCTCCCAAAGTGCTGGGATTACAGGCGTAAACCACTGTGCCCAGCCTTACTTTTTAATTCCACAATCATTCAGCATTATTTCACTTAATAATGTACATGTATCATCAAGATTAAGATCTTAAAAACTAAAGTTAAAAAAAGTGAATCAACAACTTTTACCAAATGTAAACAACTTATTACTGTACCTGCTCAGAATAAAACTTAAAAAGGAATCAGTCAATGCTAAAATAATTGTTTAAGGTTGCTGGGGAAAAGGACTCACACAGTCTCAAAATATTAACCCAAGCCAAGTATGGCGGCCCACACTTGTAATCTAAACACTTTGGGAAGCCAAGGCAGGCAGTTCACTTGAGGGCAGGAGTTCAAGACGAGTCTGGCTAACATGGAGAAACCCCGTCTCTACAAAAAATACAAAAATAAGCCAGGTGTCATGGCACATGTCTGTAATCCCAGCTACTTGGGAGACTGAGGCATGAGAATCGCTTGAATATAGGAGGCAGAGTTTGTGGTGAGCAGAGAGCACACCACTACACTTAGCCTATGTGACAGAGCAAATCTGTCTCAAAAATAAATGAAATCTTTCACTGGATCATGGACGAAAACTAATACTATTAATGTTATGGTCATTATTGGGAAAATTAAATATGAACTACATGTGCATTAGTTAATAATATTATATCAATTTCATGTATTTTTTTTGTTTTAGAAATTATCTTGCTTGGGCTGGAGTGCAACTGCCAGATCTTAGCTCACTGCAGCCTTGAACTCCTAGACTCAACAATTCTCCCACCTCAGATTCTAGAACAACTGGGACTATAGGCGGGCACCAGCACACTTGTCTTTTGTTATTATTATTATTTCTTTTTTTGAGACAGAGTCTTGCTCTGTCGCCAGGCTGCAGGGCAGTGGCACAATCTCGGCTCACTGCAACTTCCGCCTCCTGGGTTCAAGCAATTCTCCTGCCTCGGACTCCTGAGTAGCTGGGACTACAGGCACGCGCCACCACGCCCAGCTAATTTTTGTATTTTTAGTAGAGACGGAGTTTCACCATGTTGGCCAGGATGGTCTCAATCTCTTGACCTCATGATCTGCCCGCCTTGGCCTCCCAAAGTGCTGTGATTACAGGTGTGAGCCACCACGCCCGGCCTATTATTTTTTGTTTATTTATTTTTTTTTTGAGACGGAGTTTCACTCATTACCCAGGCTGGAGTGCAATGGCGCGATCTCGGCTCACCGCAACCTCCGCCTCCTGGGTTCAGGCAATTCTCCTGCCTCAGCCTCCTGAGTAGCTGGGATTACAGGCACGCACCACTGTGCCCAGCTAATTTTTTGTATTTTTAGTAGAGACGGGGTTTCACCATGTTGACCAGGATGGTCTCGATCTCTTGACCTCGTGATCCACCCGCCTCGGCCTCCCAAAGTGCTGGGATTACAGGCTTGAGCCACCGCGCCCGGCCTATTATTTTTTTTTAAATGGAGTCTCATTTTGTCACCCAGTGTGGAGTGCAGTGGCACAACCTCAGCTCACTGCAGTCTCCATCTCCCAGGTTCAAGGGATTCTCCTGCTTGAGCCTCCCCAGTAGCTGGGATTACAGGTGCACGACACCACACCTGGCTAATTTTTGTATTTTTAGTAGAGATGGGGTCTCACCATGTTGGTCAGGCTGGTCTTGAATTCCTGACCATAAATGATCCGCCCACCTCAACCTCCCAAAGTGCTGGGATTATAGGCATGAGCGACCGCAACTGGCCCTATTATTTTTTAATTTTTTGTAAAGATGTGTGTCGATACATTGCCCAGGCTGCCCTCGAACTCCTAGCTTAAAGAGATCCTCCTGCCTGAGTCTCGCAAAGGACTGGGATTACAACTACAGGCAAAAGCCACTACACCCAGCCAAATTTCATGTGACAGTGGCATTGTGATTATGTCAGAGAATGTCCTTGCTCTTACGAAATATATGAAGGATTCACAGGTGAAATGTCATATCATAATTTACTCTCAAATTATCCAAGAAAAAAGTATGTGTGGTACACATGTGTACATAAAGTATCTAAATATGTTCACTGATAAATCTAGGAAAAGAATACAAGTGTGTTCACTGGACTACCTTCACCTTTGCTGAAGGATTGAAATGTTTAAAAAGCAATCACTGAAAATCTTTCTGCTTAAGTATGAAATATATAACAATAAAACAATTTTTCATGAAAAATAAGCAGTTTAACTTACAGCTAAGAGTTGTCTTATAAGCATGTCTGAGGCTTTCTCAGAAATGTTACCAACAAAAACAGTAGTAGTGGGACCACAATTTTCATCATTTTCTTTAGTCTTTAAGCCTGGATGATCCTTTCTTGCGCCCAAATGCTTTCCAACCATAGACACAGTGGGTACCAGGACCTGAAGAAAGGGAATAAAAATTAATCTAGCAATTAAATTTCCTACCACAATTAACATTAGGCTAAAAACCTCAGGATTAAATAAATATATATAGCACTTTTTTTTTTTTTTTGAGACAAAGTTTTGCTCCAGGCTGGAGTGCAATGGCGCGATCTCGGCTCACCACAACTTCCGCCTCCTGGGTTCAGGCAATTCTCCTGCCTCAGCCTCTTGAGTAGCTAGGATTACAGGCACGCGCCACTATGCCCAGCTAAATTTTTTTTGTAATTTTAGTAGAGACGGGGTTTCTCCATGTTGACCAGGATGGTCTCGATCTCTTGACCTCGGGATCCACCCACCTCGGTCTCCCAAAGTGCTGGGATTACAGGCGTGAGCCACCATGCCCAGCCCTATATAGCACATTATTTAAGCTCTGCATGCTTGCATACTTAACCTAAAGCACCTAAAATGCATAGCACATTTCATTAATGCAAATTTATTTGTGACAAGTATACTTCTACTACTAGATTACCTTTCTTCATACAAAAGAAACAAAAATAACCAGGAAAACTTTAAGAGATAATTTTTATTTTTGTTTTTTATTTTTTGAAATGGAGTCTTCCACCTCCCGGGTTCAAGCAATTCTCCTGCCTCAGCCTCCCAAGTAACTGGGATTATAGGTGTGTGCCACCATGCCAGGCTTATTTTTTGTATTTTTAGTAGAGACCCTGCTAGGGCTATGTCTTAAACATTTAAAAATTATGCCCTAGGCCTAGCATGGTGGCTCACGCCTGTAATCCCAACACTTTGGGAGGCTAAGATGGGCGGATCACCTGAGGCCGGGAGTTCAAGACCAGTCTGGCCAACATGGTGAAACCCCATCTCTTCTAAAAATACAAATTATTAGGCTGGCATGGTGGCATGCGCCAGTAATCCCAGCTAATCAGGAGGCTGAGGCAGGGGAATCGTTTGAACCCGGGAGGCAGAGGCTACAGTGAGCCACGCCATTGTACTCCAGCCTGGAAAACGAGAGAAACTCCATGCGCTCCCCGCAAAAAAAAGACGAAACATTTAAAATTATCAAATATATCCAGAAGTTTTTTCACAATTGTACTCAGTACCAATATAAAAGCAAATTTCAATTATCCATGCTAATTCTGTGGCAAAATATTCAAATATCCCATAGCACTCTCCCCATATTTTGCCTTTTATCAGTTATTTCTGCTGTCTTATTTTCCCTTTATGACTTCCAACTTTTCCAGGGAAGAAACACATCTTTGTATGTGACACTGAACTCAGCAAACACCCTCAGTAGGTACTGAATAAATAGTGGTAAAACAGGAGAACTGCTCCACCCCTAAATTCTAGCTTTCCCTAAGCCTGAAATACAAGGATCATTCCTACGTTATTTAAACAGATCAGACATGTCACATCTTTCTCCCATCTCCCAGGACCAAGATGAGAAAGCAATGAAGAGCCAAAGTCCTAAATCTGTAATAACAAGTATATGAAGAGTCTTGAGAGCAACAGGAAAATCAAAGAATTATCCACTTAGGGAGCACACTGTAGGGGCAACTATATATATGCACACCTAAGTGAAAATGACACTCAAATAAATGACATATGCTATATGCTCTCATTCTGTCCTTGTTATTCTTTTAAATACTCATAATTTATCTAAGTTTATCGTGCTGTTTAGCTTAAAAGCACTAGCACTACCATAACTCATGATTCCTCCTTTAAGTTGTACTTACAGTTGGAGCAGGAGCCATAATGCTCATTGGTACAGGAATCATTGGGGTCCCTAAGACAAGAAAAACCACACTGATTATGTATGACTACATTCTGTATCAACTACATGCCAAACAAGTATCTTTACTCATAATTAACATAAGTAGAAATACAGGACAAATGAAAATGAAATACTGATACTGTCTTATTTTCAAAAGGAATGTGGTATCAGGTTGGTCCATATAAACTTACAAAAAAACACTATTTGGAAAACAAAATGCTACCTCAACATGCTTTTGACTTAAGGAGCATAAAATTCTGGATAGTTATTTATTCAGGTTCATACGGTTCAGTGATCCTCAAAACCAACATCTTTCACAAATACAGACTGATTTATAGGTGAACAATGGTATTAAAGACCCTTTAAAAGTAAAAATAGTCAGGTGCAGTGGCTCACACCTACAATCCCAGCTTTTAGGGAGGCAGAGGTGAGAAGTTAGATCGAGCCCAGGAGATTGAGACCTGCCTGGGCAATAAATAGTGAGACACCATTCTCCAAAAAAGGAAAAAAAAAAAAGACTACAAAAAAGTAAAAACACATTGTACAACATTGTGATACAGTTAGTAGCAATGCATATTCTTGAAAACTGCTAAGAGAAAACCTATACTTAAAATCTAGAGTGTTCTCACTACAAAAAAATAAGCAAGTAAAGTAATACATCATGTGTTAAATAGCTCAATTCAGTCATTCCACAACATACCCGTTATTTCAAAATGTTGTACAAGATAAATATACACAATTTTGCCAAATAAAGTAAAAACATCCTTTGGAAGTTGTTTTAAGCATCAAATATGTGGAAATCTAAGAAGAATCTTATTATTCCCGGTTCTTTCATAGAAAACAACAATCACGGGGGGCTGGGCACAGTCGCTCATGCCTATAATCCCAGCACTTTGAGAGGCCAAAATGGGTAAATCACCTGAGGTCCAGAGTTCGAGACTAGCCTGACCAAAATGGTGAAACCCTGTTTCTACTAAAAATACAAACATTAGCCAGGCATAGTGGTACACGCCTGTAATCCCAGCTACTCGGGAAGCTGAGGCAGGAGAATCACTTGAACCTGGGAGGCAGAAGCTGCAGTGAGCTGAGATCACACCACTGCACTCTGGCCTGGGTGACAAGTGCAAGACTCTTTCCACAAAATAATAATTGTAGTTACAGCTACTCTAGAAGTTAAGGCAGAAGGATCCCTGAGCCCAGGAGTTCAAGGCTACAGTGTGCTATTAGTATGCCTGTGAATAACCACTGCACTCTAGCCTAGGAAACACAAAACTCTTATTTCTTTATTAAAAAAAAAAAAAGGCAGGGAGTCAGGGACACAGTAGTCCACACCAGTAATCCAAACACTTTGGGAAGCCAATATGGGCAGATCGCTTGAGCCAACACAGCAAAACCCCATCTCTACGAAAAATACAAAAAGTAGCCAAGCTTGGCCAGGCACGGTGGCTCACGCCTGTAATCCCCGCACTTTGGGAGGCCGAGGCAGGCGGACCACAAGGTCAGGAGATCGAGACCATCCTGGCCAACATGGTGAAACCCCGTCTCTACTAAAAAATACAAAAATTAGCTGGGCCTGGTGGTGCACGCCTGTAGTCCCAGCTACTTGGGAGGCTGAGGCAGGAGAATTGCTTGAACCTGGGAGGCAGAGGCTGCAGTGAGCTGAGATCACACCACTGCACTCCAGCCTGGTGCCTGGCAACAGAGAGAGACTCTGTGTCAAAACAAACAAACAAACAAACAAACAAAAAAATTAGCCAAGCTCTGCAGGAGATGCTGGAAATAAAAAAAGAAAAAAAAAATTAGCCAAGCATAGTAACACTGCTTATAATCCCAATTACTAGGGAGGCTGAATCAGGAGAATCCCTTGAACCCAGGAGGCAGAGGCTGCGGTGAGCCGTGATTGCACCACTGCACTCCAGCTTAGGTGACAGACTTCTCTCAAAAAAAAAAGGAAATCAAAGAAATTTAAAATCTTTTTATAAACCCAATCTACTGGTAAGAAAATTAAAACACAGATTTTCATTAATCATCTTTTCTGACTCTAAACAAGTGATTAAGCTTACTCCCACCCCCTACCTCCCCACAAGACAGGGTCTTCCCTATGTTGTCCAGGCTTCTTGTTTTGAACTCCTGGGTTTGAGAGACCCTCTGGCCTCAGACTCCCAAAGTGGTGGGATTACAGGTATGAGCCACCATGCCAAGCCTAAAATTTCTAGAACACCTGGGCTTTGCATTATGGTCATATCAAAAAATGGGTCTGACTCAGGCATGGTAGCACACCTCTGTAGTCTCAGCTACTCAGGAGGCTGAGGCAAGAGGATCAGTTGAGCCCAGGAGATGGAGGCTGCATTAAGTTATAGTTGTGCCACTGCACCCCCAGCCAGGGAGACAGAGATCCTGTCTCAAAAAAATGGCTGGGCACGGTGGCTCATGCCTGTAATCCCAGCACTTTGGAAGGCCGAGGCGGGTGGATCACGAGGTCAAGAGATTGAGACCATCCTGGTCAACATGGTGAAACCCTGTCTCTATTAAAAATACAAAAAATTAGCTGGGCATGGTGGCGCATGCCTGTAATCCCAGCTACTCAGGAGGCTGAGGCAGGAGAATTGCCTGAACCCAGGAGGCAGAGGTTGCGGTGAGCTGAGGTCGTGCCATTGCACTCCAGCCTGGGTAACAAGAGCGAAACTCCGTCCCCCCCAAAAAAAAAAGAAAAAAAAAAAAAAAGAAAAAATTTCAAATACTAGACCACAGGGCTACTGGAGAAAAAAAAAATTAAAAAATCAAAAACCATATCTGCATTATGAGCCTATAAATACATTAAGAAAATCAGGATATATGGACCAAAGAGAAAACTAATGCCCAAATAAAAGTTGCTAGATCACTTTCCTCCTGTAACTATTAATGTGTTTGATGGCTGATAACTAATTTTATTCAGTTTTCTGCAACATTTACTCAATACAATTTCCATTCAGCAAAATTTTTTTTAAAGAAGAAATTTTTTTCCAAAGGGCCAGCTACAGCCTTTCTGCAGAACTTACATCTATTTATGGTCCATTATAGAACAACTAAATTACTATGTAAAATCAGTGGATTTTAAGGTACTACGTAAAATCAGCAACTGTTGGCCGGGCATGGTGGTTCACGCCTGCAATCCCAGCACTTTGGGAGACAGAGGTGGGATGATTACAAGGTCAGGAGTTCAAGACCAGCCTGGCCAACATAGTAAAACCCCATCTCTCTTTAAAACACCAAAAAAATTAGCTGAGTATGGTGGCGTGCACCTATAGTCCCAGCTACTTGGGAGGCCAAGGTAGAAGAATCGCTTGAACCCAGGAGGTAGAGGTTGCAGTGAGCCAAGATGGCACCATTGCATTCCAGCTTGGGTGACAAAGCAAGACTCTTTCTCAAAATAAAGAAAAATATTAGTAATTGGCCGGGTGCCGTGGCTCACACCTGTGATCCCAGGACTTTGGGAGGCTGAGGTGGGCAGATCACCTGAGGTCAGGAGTTCAAGACCAGCCTGACCAACATGTTGAAACGCTGTCTCTGCTAAAAATACAAAAATTAGCTAGGTGTGGCGGTGAGCTCCTCTAATTCCAGCTACCTGGGAGGCTGAGGCAGGAGAATCACTTGAACCCGGGAGGCACAGGCTGCAGTGAGGCAAGATCACGCCATTGCATTCCAGCCTGGGCAACAAGAGTGAAACTACATTTCAAAAAAAAAACCACTTTCCAGATGAGTTTAATACTCAGCCAGAATTAAAAACTACTGCTATAGGAAAATGAGACATCTACATCCAGAATGATGCTGACAGACATCTTCACTAACATGGTCACATATCTAACATTTTCCTGAAGTTAATATCACAAAGACAAAAGTACAAGTTCAACGACAAAAAACAGTATGAACAAACTTACCTGGAGGTACAGGTGGAGGAAATCCTGGAAACTGCGGGGGTGGGATCCCTGGTGGGAGTGCTGGGATCCCCATGGGAGGGCGATTCAAATGAGGGGGAAAAGACATTCTTACTGCAGCAGTCTAAAGAAAAAAAACATGACAAATCATTTTATTTGAAAACTTCACAATTTTATATGCTTGCTTTATTGACTTTCATTTTTAGAGTATCTGCAAAATTCCAAACTTCTTACCCAAAGAAGTTGGCAAAGACCCTTTTTTCTCTGTTCACTGAGAATTCCTAAAACCTATATCTTTTCTAAAAAGTTGCCAAAATATACACAATCTAAATTCAGGATAGACTCCTAGAACCATGTAGAAATAATATAAAGGAAGAAAAAAATTCTGAGGTTCAGTTAATATCCAAAAATATCAAACATAAACGAATCTTTTTAGACCAAACTGGTAATTCAGGTGAGTATCTACTAGTCTTTAAGTGTTCTGATACACTTATTTTTTTCTGTCTATCAGAATCCTAAGAACTACAGGTACCAAGTTAAACAGTATTTGTTGATTAAATTCTGGCCACTTCCTAAGGAACAAATGTGTTCATGAACCACTCAGTAGGGCGAAATAAACTGACTTCCAGTCATGTAGTAACCATTCAAATATAAAGAGAATATACAACATTTGACAGAGAAAAAAAAGTCACCTTTTTTTAAAACTTAAAAGTAAACCTTGTAATTGTTCTTGAATCAAAACTCAAGAATGAGAAGCTAGCATTTGATTTTTCGTTTTTTTAAGAGATGGGGTTTCTCCATGTTGGTTAGTCTGGTCTCGAACTCCCTACCTACCGTACCTGCCACATTTGATATTTTAAAGTTTAATAATAGGCTGGGAACGGTGGCTCACGCCTGTACTCCCAGCACTTTGGGAGGCCAAAGCAGGTGGATCACCTGAGGTCAGGAGTTCAAGACCAGCCTGGCCAACATGGTGAAACCCCGTCTCTACTAAAAACACACAACAAAAAAAACTAGCCGTGCCTGGTGGTGTATGCCTGTAATCCCAGCTACTCGGGAGACTGAGGCAGGAGAATTGCTTGAACCTGGGAGGCAGAGACTGCAGTGAGCCAAGATCGCACCACTGCACTCCAACCTGGACAATAGAGCAAGACTCTGTCTTCGAGTAGGAGGGGGAAAAAAAAAGAACATATTTAAGTGTTTCACTTAGTTTGTCATGCTAAAGGAAACTTTGCTGTCTTATTAAGTATTAGCATTTAATGTTAGTATTTAAATATTATCAAAATTAGCCAAGCATGGTAGTGTGCGCCTATGGTCCCAGCTACTTGGTAGGCTGACGCATGAAGATGGCTTGAGGCTGAAAAACAGATCACGACCCTGTCTCAAACACAAACACACACACACACACATTTTTTTCTCACTTCAAACTTTATTTTCGGCAACACATTTTTTTGTTGCTGTTGTTAAGAGACAGGGTCTTGCTCTGTCATCCAGGTTAGAGTGCAGTGGCATGATTTCAGCCCACTGCAGCCTCAATCTCCTAGGCTCAAGCAATCCTCCTGCCTCAGCCCACCACGTAAGTGGGACTACAGGTGTGTGCCACCATGCTCTGCTAATTTTTTTTTTTTTTTTTTAATACAGACGGGGCTTTACCATATTGCCCAGGCTGGTCTCTAACTCCGGAGCTCAGGCAATTCACCTGTCTCGGCCTCCCATCAGCAAAATATTTAAGCATCCAGAAGTACTAGGAAATGAGGACAGTGTTAGAATGTCCTAGGATTCCATGCACCAATTTTTTTCTTGTAAGTAGCCAAAATAACTGATTCATGATTCCACTAACATTACTGATTTCATAAACAGGAGATATAAAATTCTCCCATCTGTAACTCCCACTCTGCCAATGAAGCCTAAAACTGTTTAAAGCTTTTTAAAAATATTTGTCTCTACTATTTTCTCTTTTGCGTTTTAGAACTGTTTTATCCTTCAGAAGAGAAAAGATAAAAAACGTAAAAAAATCTGGTTAAATCTGCAGAATGAATTACTTTTTTTTCTTGCCCCCAACCCCAAGTTTAGTATCTACTGCTGTGTTCTTCTTAGTATCTTTTTACAAACTAATACATAATTTTTGTTTTCCTACAACCATCACATCATGTGAATTTCTCCCTCATTATAATTGCCATCTCTTCACATTAGTTCATAAAAATTTTATTCCAAGCTGGAGCCAGCATGGTAGCTTGTGCCTGTAATCGCAGTACTTTCGGAGGCTGAGGCGGGTGGTTCACCTGAGGTCAGGAGTTCGAGACCAGGAATTAGAGACCCTGTCTCTACTAAAAATACAAAAAAAAAAAAAAAAAAATTAGCTGGGTGTTGTGGCAGGTGCCTATAATCCCAGCTACTCGGGAGGCTGAGGCAGGAGAACTGCTTGAGCCCAGGAGGCAGAGGTTGCAGTGAGCCGATATCGCACCTCTGCACTCCAGCCTGGGCAACAGAGTGAGACTCCGTTTTAAGAAAGGAAAAATCAACAACAGTAGTTAGGTATCAGCGTATATTAACAAAGGTAAAACACAAAATTGCAAGATTGTAAATGTGCTGAGTTTTAAAATTAACTTTATTGACCAAAAACAAAAATTCTAGGGGTTGTATCTCCTTTTAAAACAGAGAGGGCTACTGTCCTACTGACAGAAGCTCTTCTATTATCATTATAACAGCCTATCTCAGCGATTCCTTAGGGTAGTTGGTTTTAATATCTGTTAAATAAATAAACTGATTAATGAATGAATCAGTAAACAAACTCTGAGGACCTCAATAAACAAATTTATTATGCTATCTCATGCTGCATACTATATACTAGCAATGGCCCAGTACCTAGCCTTACAATGGTTACGAGACTGGGCCATGAATTCATCTTTAGAACCACTTTTCCCCCACTAGCATTACATATAAACAATGCTTAAGGCTGGTCGCAGTGGGCCTCGCCTGTAATCCCAACACTTTGGGAGGCTGAGGCGGGCAAATCACTTGAAGTCAGTTCAAGACCAGCCTGGTCAACATGGTGAAATTCTGTCTCTACTAAAAATACAAAAATTAGCAAGGCGTGGTGGTGGGTGCCTGTAATCCCAGCTATTCAGGAGGCTGAGGCAGGAGAATCACTTTAACCCAGGAGGCAGAGGTTGCAGTGAACCAACATCACACCACTGCACTCCAGCCTGGGCAACAGAGTAAGACTTCATCTCAAAAATAAATAAATAAATTAAACTCTATATTCCTGGTATTTAAGTTATATTTTATGGTTTTTAAATCTGTAATTCAGGCCGGGCACTGTGGCTCACGCCTATAATCCCAGCACTATGGGAGGCCGAGGCAGGTGAATCACCTGAGGTCAGGAGTTCAAGACCAGAAATCAATACCAGCCTCACCAACTTGGCGAAACCCATCTCTACTAAAAAATGCAAAAATTAGCCGGGTGTGGTGGCACGTGCCTGTAGTCCCAGCTACTCAGGAGGCTGAGGCAGGAGAATCGCTTGAACCCAGGAGGCAGAGGTTGCAGTGAGCCAAGATCACATGACTGCACTCCAGCCTGGGTGACAGAGCAAGACTCTGTAGTTAAAAACAAAACAAAACAAAAAAAAAACTGTAATTCATTCTGCAGAGCTAACCAGATATATTTAATTTTTGTTTATGCCAATATACCCAGTCCATTCACTTCAAATTTTACCATAACATATTCCCCTTTTGTTTGGAGCTGCCAAAACTTGCTTGTTCAAAGGATGGACTTCAAAGGTAAAGGCAAAAATACCAGTTAATACCTAATTTTTATAGATATTCCTTTATTCCTTTAAGATAATTGGCCTCTCATGGAAATTCAGAAAACATTTCTGGTGATGTTTGATAAATACAAATGTTCACTTTAACCAGCCTAAAATGAGATTACCAACTACTTCCTTCAACACAAGTTTATGTTTTGCCATGTGAAACTGATTGAGAATTAATTTTTATAATCATAAACAAAGCTTATCTATTGTTACCTATAGATGATAAACAAAATAAATTATAAGACTGAAAGCTGTTATGTACTGTGTAGAAAAATAAAGCAGGTAAAAGAGCTATGGTGTAGTTTATTTTAAATACAGAGATTAGGCCTTAACAAGAAGGTGAAGATTAGAATAAAGATTTAAAAGAGGCAGAGGCAGGAAGCCCTATTCATATCTGAGGGAAAGAGACTTCCAAGCAAAGGAAAAGACAAAGAGGCTGAGATAGGAATGGTGTGTTTGAGGGAGGAATAACAACAAGGCCAATATAATGACTGGAGCAGAATAAATGAAAGTCAGAGATAAATACTGAGTATTACTTATAGAGTGTAGGGCTATGTAGCATACCGTAAACATTTTAGTTTTTTAGTTTTTTTTTTTTTTTGGGACGGAGTTTCGCTCGTTACCCAGGCTGGAGTGCAATGGCAAGATCTTGGCTCACCGCAACCTCCACCTCCTGGGTTCAAGCGATTCTCCTGCCTCAGCCTCCCAAGTAGCTGGGACTACAGGCGCATGCCACCATGCCCAGCTAATTTTTGTATTTTTAGTAAAGGCGGGGTTTCATCTTGTTGACCAGGATGGTCTCGATCTTTTGACCTCGTGATCCACCCGCCTCGGCCTCCCAAAGTGCTGGGATTATAGGCGTGAGCCACCACGCCCGGCCAACATTTTAGTTTTAACTCTGAATGAGATAAAAAAATATTTGAAGAGTTTCTGACTTGTCACATTTTCACAGTATCACTGGCCACTGTGTTAAGACCGGAAGGGAACAGGATAGAAGCAAGAGACTAGCACAATAATAATGTAAGAGATGGCAGCCAGGAACATGTGGTAGTGGTAAAAGTGCTATTAAGTTGTTGGATTCTGGATATATTTTGAAGGCAGCCAACAGGATTTGCTGAGGGATTGTACGGTATATGTGATTTAAGACAGAGAGATGCAGAGTTATTAGCACTGAAATTGTTTCCATTAGCATTTTTAAAAATATTGAAAGTACCTCACTTTCAGAAGCACCTTTTCCTGCTAAGTATGAAACTTTATAGCCCAGGATAATAAAAACAGGAACCTGGGCCAGGTACAGTGGCTCATGCCTGAATCCCAGCACTTTAGGAGGCCAAGGCAGGATTATCACTTGAGCTCAGGAGTTCCAGACCAGCCTGGGCAACATGGTAAAACCCCATCTCTACCAAAAATACAAAAAGTTAGCCAGGTGTGGTAGTGTACACCTGTGGTCCCAGATACTGAGGAGACTGAGGTGTGAAAATCACTTGAGCCCTGCAAGTAGAGGTTGCAATGAGCCAAGATCGCACCACTGCACTCCAGCCTGGGCAACAGAGCGAAGCCCCCCAAATATTAAATAAAACAGGAACCTATGATGGAAGCGTTTGCTATCTCTAGTGTGGTGGTGGTCACACAGGTACATGCATTTGTCAAAACCCAATGAAATTAATTGTGTGCAAATTTTATCTCAAGAAATTTGGTCCAAAAAGAAACTCTGGGGGCATAGGCTGGGGTAAAAAAAAAAAAAAAAAAAAAAAACCCTGAAGACCTATCTCCACATGCATGCACTCTGCTTTTCTTTTTTTCTCTTTACTCTTTCAAACCATTCTTTTTTCTGCACTCTTGAGAATACTGCAAGTATGCAAAATATAGCAAAATACTGCTTATAAGCATTACTCTATTGTAGACTTATCCAGACAGAAACAAAGTATTTCTCCCAGGATAGATTGTTTTAGACTAGCTCCATCAGTACAGTATGTGCCAAATTTCTGAAATAATAAGAATGAACTGACATATTCCCCTCAGCAAATATTCACATACAACTCACTCATTCATTCAACATCTACTTCCAATTATGTGCCAGGTCTACAGGAATTATTCCTAGAAAAAAGTGTTTTATGCCTAAAGAAGAATGGGAAATGCTTAACAGAAAAACTACTTTTACAGCAAGGCTTTTCAGAAGTATGAAAATACTCAACTGTTTTGAAATCTCCAAAAAAGAGCTGATCTTTTTCTGACATTGCCACTTTGTTGTTTTACCATTTTCAGTGATTAAATGGCAACATTACTGTGCCTGACCATAAACACAGCTACACAAGAGGATGAACGAGTCCAGGAGTTCTGGGCTGCAGCACTATGCTAATCGGGTGTTCATGCTAAGTTCATTCAGCATCAATATGGTAACCTCCTGGGATGAGGGGGAACCACAAGATTCCCAACAGAGAAGGGCGAAACTCCCATACTGATCAGTAGTAGTGGGATTACCCTGTGAATAGCCACTGCATTCCAGCCCGGGCAACACAGGAAGAATCTATCTTAAAAAAAAAAAAAAAGGCTGGGCACCGTGGCTCATACCTGTAAACCCAGCATACTGGGAGGCTGAGGCAGGCGGATCCCTTGTGCTTGAGTTCCAGACAAGCCTGGGAAACATGGTGAAACCCCATCTTTACCAAAAATACAAAAAAACTACCTGGGCATGGTGGCGTAAGCCTGTGGTGCCAGCTACTTGGGAGGCTGGAATAGGAAGATTACTTAAGCCTGGGATGCAGAAGTAGCAGTGATCCTAGATCACAGCACTGCACTTGAACCTGGGTGAAACAGACCCCATCTCAAAATGAAACAAAAAAGCAGCACTACTGCTGTCTATAAAGAAAAAATATATTATTATGATAATATACAAAATTTGGTTAGCCGGGCGTGGTGGCACCCACCTGTAATCCCAGCTACTCAGGAAGGTGAGGCAGGAGAATTGCTTGAACCCGGGAGGCAGAGGTTGCGATGAGCCAAGATCCTGCTGTTGCACTCCAGCCTGGGCAACAAGAGCAAAACTCTGACTCAAAAAATTAAAAAAAAAAAAATACTTGGGGTAATGGATGCACAACTTTGTATATTTACTAAAAATCACTGAATTGTCCATTACAGGTAAATTTGATATGTCAATATAGTTCATATAGTTGCCATTTTAAAAAAGGTATATTGGCTGGGTGCGGTGGCTCACGAGTGCAATCCCAGCACTTAGGGAGGCCGAGGCCGGCGGATCGCATGAGGTCAGGAATTCAAGACCAGCCTGGACAACATGGTGAAATCCCAACTCTACCAAAAACACAAAAATTGGCTGGCTGTGGTGGCAGGCACCTATAGTCCCAGCTACTTGGGAGGCTGAGGCAAGAGAATCGCTTGAACCCGGGAGGTGGAGGTTGCAGTGAGCAGACATCTTATCATTGCACTCAAGCCTGGGTGACAGAACAAGACTCCCCACTACAAAAAAAAAAACAAAACCAAAACAAACCAGTTAATGCCTGTGGAAATAGGTATTAACACAGGATGCCTGTAAGACAGTGGGACAATAAAAACGTTTCTTCTTAAAAGCCTTTTGGTACCCTACAAGGAAAAGGGAAAGGAAGAGGTCTTTTCAGGACCCACTTTTAAACAAAAAAAAGGGAAAACTGGTTACCCTCAAAGGATGAACTACTTATACCAACAGTTAAATTTACTTTTGTTCACAAAAGTCTTTATCATACATTATCCCATTTAATCTCCCAAATTACCAGGTGCTCTTTACCAGTTGTGTATTATTTTTACACATGAAGAAGCTAATTTGTTCAAGGGCACACAATATGTGGGTGGACACTCCAAGGTCCCCACTATCCAACGCAAAGGCTGTTTTCGCTCTACCACAATGTCTCTCTCTAGCAATAATATACCAATGAGAAAGAGACTTCTTAAGGATTAGTTTTGATCTTGTTCAAAGTCTATTCAGAATACATTCCTTAAAAATATTAAGAGTCGGCCGGGCGCGGTGGCTCAAGCCTGTAATCCCAGCACTTTGGGAGGCCGAGGCGGGTGGATCACGAGGTCAAGAGATCGAGACCATCCTGGTCAACATGGTGAAACCCCGTCTCTACTAATACAAAAAAATTAGCTGGGCATGGTGGTGCGTGCCTGTAATCCCAGCTACTCAGGAGGCTGAGGCAGGAGAATTGCCTGAACCCAGGAGGCGGAGGTTGTGGTGAGCCGAGATCGCGCCATTGCACTCCAGCCTGGGTAACAAGAGCGAAACTCCGTCTCAAAAAAAAAAAAAAAAAAAATTAAGAGTCAGGATTGGGCTCTTACATTTCATTAAAAATTATTAAATAACAAATTATGTCAATTAATACAGATTTAAACGCTTACTATGTGTTACCTGGATATTGCACTAAGGATTTTACATACGTTTTTTTCAATCCCCAACCTCAATAGCCTATAAGGTGGATACTCTTATAAATTCATGTTACAGAGAAAGAAACACCAAAGTTTGAAATAAAATAAAAAAGAAAAAGAAAAACCAAGGCTTTAAGTTAAATGAATTAGAATAGTATAAGATTTACTGAAATCATGAGTAAGTTATGACCAACTGAATGCTTTTCAAATCTTCTGAATGTTTTTGGAAATAACCTTAAAAATAAAAATTAAAGTCCATGCTAGTGCAGAGAAGGCTATAAAAAAAATTAAAGTCCAAAGACAATACGAAATTTGTTTATACACTGCTGCCAACGGCCTAATACACAGTACTTCCCACTAATATAGCAGTATGGTGCAAGACAGGTCCAATCTCTTCCCTTCTCTTGGCTCCACTCTGCCCAGTATCAAAATGGCATTTCCATGGCAATACAAATCCGTATTACATAACTTAAAAATAATCTTCACGGTCCTACGTCTATTCCGGAAAAACGTATTTCAAAAGCATGATCGAAGACCAAAGAAGAATGAGAAAGTAACATTTTAATATGGAGCTTAGTAATCGCCTAGAATGAATGGTGATACACAGTTTACCGCATGCTCCAACGAGCAAAGGAGAAGGACGGCAAAATTCATGACTATCTTAAGCAAGCCAGGACAGTGCTAAAAAGGTAGGTATTAGCTCAATTCCAAGGGGGTGGGGCCAGCTTACTTGGTGGCGGGCTCTAGGTGGCCAAAGAGGAAGGGAAAGATATCCGTTGGTGACCAGCACCTCGCTAAAAAGGGTGGGTGGAGGCTAACTTCAAAGCAGAGCCTGGGACGAGTGTGTCCCAGGCCCGAAAATCCACTGTGGGGCTCCGGTAGGCAAGGGGGCTCAGGGAAAGGCTCCCCACGGGCGGATCGATCGTTCTGTGGCTAACGTGGAGCCCACAAGGTGCAGAGACGAGTCACTCCGCGACGGAACATGGAAGGGAAAGGGAAAGTGGGCGACAATGCAAGACGGAAAGCTCAAGCCGTAGGTCTGCCCTCCACGGGCTCCGGCTGGGCCCACCAGTTTTCAAGGCCTTAAGAGAAGCGGAGAAACCAAGCCTCGTGCCAGCCCCTCCCCCACCCGCCCCCCCTTACCTCTACCCCACCCTGGCGCTTTCGCAGCCACCCCGGCTTTTTCTCCTCCACCAGCCGAGTCACCCGGTCTCCCGGTTTCCACACGCGTTCAGAGACACAAACTCACCCGCCGCTGAGGAAACGGTACTGCCTTCGCGGCCTTCGGGGATCCAGGTTACGGGTGAGCTCCACTGGTTCGAGGTTTCTGCGCGCCGCTCGCCAGGGAGACTAAGTGCCGAAGCGCCTACTCGCACAGGCCGCAAACACAGCCGCGCTGCGCGGGGAGCTGCTGGAGGTCTTCCTCTTGCCCGGCATGCACTGCGGCCAAAGGCGTGGAGCGCGGAACCATAGAGAAGAACGTATATAGATCGTCTCCGCTGTTAGCTCTGAGTCACCAAGTCGAGACGGAATAACCATAGAGAAGCAGCGTCTAACCACTACTAGAAAGGCCCGAACTGTAAATTATGACCCACCCTGCCATATTTGATTGGAGCCGACTGAATGTTACGACTACGGGACGCCATCTTGAGGTCAAGATTTCTGCGGGCACCGCGCGAGGAGTGTTTAGAGGATTTCTCACTTTTCGTAGTTTTTTCGGGGCGTAGAATCTTGCTCTGTGATTCATTGAGGTTCGAGGAACTGATAACTGGGCCCGATCCGCAACCTGAGTGTTAAACTCGAAGTGCTGTTACAATAGCTACTCGAGATCAAAAAATAATTGGCAAAAGCTGTGGAAGCTTTTTGAAAAGTAAAAGCTTATGCGTAGTTGTAGGACCAAAGAGGTGGCTAGAAGATGTTTGAAAAAACGTGAAAAGTCCTGTAATACTAGTTAACACAACTTTGGTTTGTAATCTAAACGTGCTAAAAGATCTTAGCTGAAGTTAATGGAATGAATAAAAGTAATCGCAAATGATTAGGTTATTCAGATTTTGGACCTTAGAGCCAATATCTAGTTATACACCTGTTTCTCAACTGCTTGCTTCTCGGAAGGCATAAAATGTATTCGGTATAAAGTTATTGCCTGTCTGAGTGCCTGGTGCTGTGCTAAGTGCTGGAAGTGTGAAGGCAAATGGGAGTGAGATTTGTTTGTGTCCTGCAGGAACTGTTGACAAGGCGAAACAGATAACAAACCTTGTCCACCCTGTATAAAATTGAAACATACCTACACACTTCCTGCCTGCCTCTCCTACTTAATTTTACTCTAAAGCACTCATAACCATCTATTATAACATATATTATAACATTTATTTTTGTTATTGATTTTATGGTCTGTCCATCTCTATCCCACTAGAATATGAATGTCCTGGTACATAGCAAGCGCTTTGTTGAGTGAAATAAATGATTACCCGGTGGCTCATGCCTGTAATCCCAGCACTTTGGGAGGCCTAGGTAGGTGGATCGCCTGACCAGCCTGGCCAACATGGCGAAACCCCATCTCTACTAAAAATACAAAAATTAGCCGGACGTGGCCGCCGGCCCCTATAATCCCAGCTACTCAGGAGGATGAGGCAGGAAAATCGCTTGAAGCCCGGAGGCAGACGTTTCAGTGAGCCGAGATGGCACCACTGCACTACAGTCTGGGAAATAGAGCAAGAGTCCGTCTCAAAAAAAAAAAAAAAAAAAAAGAAAAGAAAGAAAAAAAGAAAAAATAATAATTACCATATGATGAGTACCAACAGAACACAACATTTAGTGGGAACACAATTCAGAAAGTATCACTCATTTACAACAAAAGACATAAACAAATTCTCTCTGATTACTCTGTGTCCCTTTTCATTATTGGAAACATTGTACATGAATTTGTGTTTGCTTGTGTAATAGAGTTCCCAGGCAACAGTTTGCCCTTAGACAATTTGTTGCTTATGTTCATGCAGCATCCATTCCCCCTGCCTCATAGTAATGATCCTCCAAATTTCTTTTTCCTTTTTTTTTTTTTTTAAAGATGAGGTTTCACCATGATGGCCAGGCTGGTCTTGAACTCCTGACCTCAGGTGATCCACCCACCTCGGCCTCCCAAAGTGCTAGGATTACAGGCATGAGCCACCATGCCCGGCATGACCCTCCAAATTTCTTAAAAGAAACCATCTGGCCAGGCCCAGTGGCTCATGCCTGTAATCACAGCACTTTGGGAGGCTAACGTGGGTGGATTATAAGGTTAGGGGTTCAAGACCAGCCTGGCCAAGATGGTGAAACCTCATCTCTACTAAAAATACAAAAAAAAAATTAGCCGAGCGTGGTGGTGGGCACCTGTAATCCCACCTACTCGGGAGGCTGAGGCAGGAGAATTGCTTGAACCCAAGAGGCAGAGGTTGCAGTGAACCGAGATCATGCCACTGCACTCCAACCTGGGTGACAGAGCAAGACTCTGTCCAAAAAAAAAAAGAAACCATTCTTCCACTACTACAAATCCATTTTTTGTTTGTTTGTTTGTTTGTTTGAGATGGAGTCTCACTGTCGCCCAGGCTGGAGTGCAGTGGCGTGATCTCTGCTCACTGCAACTTCCGCCTCCTGGGTTTAAGTGATTCTCCTGCCTCAGCCTCCCAAGTAGCTGGGATTACAGGCCCCCACCACCACACCTGGCTAATTTTTGTATTTTTAGTAGAGACGGGGTTTCTCCATGTTGGCCAGGCTGGTCTCGAACTCCTGACCTTGTGATTCACCTGCCTCAGCCTCCCAAAGTACTGGGATTACAGGTGTGAGCCACCATGCCCGGCCCAGATCCATGTAGTTTGTATAGGAAGTCCCAAATCTAACCAGACCCGGACAACTTATAGCCTAATCAAAACCTGGTAATTGTCTATTCGCCTGCACCGCGCCGGGAGCTGCCAACCGACGGAGCGACCCCGCCTCCGCCCCCGCCCCCGCACGGACGCCCGCCGGCAGCCGCCATGCCGTTCTCCAACAGCCACAACACGCTGAAGCTGCGCTTCCCGGCCGAGGACGAGTTCCCCGACCTGAGTAGCTACAACAACCACATGGCCAAGGTGCTGACCGCCGAGCTGTAAGCGGAGCTGCGCGCCAAGAGCACGCCGAGCGGCTTCACGCTGGACGACGTCATCCAGACAGGCGTGGACAACCCGGGCCACCCATACATCATAACCGTGGGCTGCTGGCGGGCAACGAGGAGTCCTACGAAGTGTTCAAGGATCTCTTCGACTCCATCATCGAGGACCGGCATGGCGGCTACAAGCCCAGCGATGAGCACAAGACCGACCTCAACGCCGACATCCTGCAGGGCGGCGACGACCTGGACCCCAACTACGTGCTGAGCTCGCGGGTGCGCACGGGCTTCTGCATCCCCCCGCAGTGCAGCCGCGGGGAGCGCCGCGCCATCGAGAAGCTCGCGGTGGAAGCCCTGTCCAGCCTGGACGGCGACGTAGCTGGCCGATAGTACGCGCTCAAGAGCATGACGGAGGTGGAGCAGCAGCAGCTCATCGACGACCACTTCCTCTTTGACAAGCCCGTGTCGCCCCTGCTGCTGGCCTCGGGCATGGTCCGCGACTGGCCAGACGCCCGCGGCATCTGGCACAATGACAATAAGACCTTAGGTGGTCAACGAGGAGGACCACCTTCGAGTCATATCCATGCAGAAGAGGGGCAACATGAAGGAAGTGTTCACCCGCTTCTGCACCGGCCTCACCCAGATTGAAACTCTCTTCAAGTCTAAGAACTATGAGTTCATGTGGAACCCTCACCTGGGCTACATCCTCACCTGCCCATCCACCTTGGGCACAGGGCTGCGGGCAGGTGTTAAGCTGCCCCACCTGGGCAAGCACGAGAAATTCTCGGAGGTGCTTAAGCGGCTGCGACTTCAGAAGCGAGGCACAGGCAGTGTGGACACAGCTGCGGTGGGCGGGGTCTTCGACGTCTCCAACGCTGATCGCCTGGGCTTCTCGGAGGTGGAGCTGGTGCAGATGGTGGTGGATGGAGTGAAGCTGCTCATCGAGATGGAGCAGCGGCTGGAACAGGGCCAGGCCATCGACGACCTCATGCCTGCCCAGAAGTGAAGCCCAGCGCACGCCCGACACCAGCCCTGCTGCTTCCTAACTTATTGCCTGGGCAGTGCCCACCATGCACCCTTGATGTTCGCCGCCTGGCAAGTCCTTAGCCTTCCTGTAGAGACCTCGTCACCCTTGGTAGAGTTTATTTTTTTGATGGCTAAGACACTGCTGATGCTGAAATAAACTAGGGTTTTGGCCTGAATAACAACAACAACAACAAAAACCCTAGTAATTTTGTGTCTCCCCCCTTTTTTTGGACTAGTCACTATTTAAAGCATTTTACAAATACCAACTTCTTTAATCCTCACAGCAAACCCCTGAAGTAAGAACTATTGTGTTACAAATGAAGAAACCAAGACTTGGAAAAGTTAACCTGTCAAAGGCTACAAAAATATTAAGTGAGCCAGTGTGGTTCCTGAGTTCATGCTCTGGAACATTATACTGCTTCCTTCTATAAGCAATAATGCTAAAAAGAAGGGGAGGGGTCTCTATATTTTTCACTTAAATTGAACTTGGGAGAATTTAAGCTTGGAATAGATGGGGATGAGAATGAAATCATCACAGAAGAAAGCAGAAGTCAGACAGGATGAGAGATTTTTTACAATATCAGTTAAGAAAATGGTTCATTTGCTCCTTTTGTTTGTTTTTTGGTTTGCTGTTGTTGTTATTTGATACAGGGTCTCCCTTTGTGGTCCTGGCTGGAGTGCAGTGGCATGATCATGACTCATTGCAGCCTTTACTTCCCAGGCTCCAGCGATTCTCCCAACTCAGCCTCCCAAAGAGCCAGGATTACAGGCATGAGCAATCACACCCGGCTGGTTCAGCTACTCCGAAAGCCAGCTGTTCTTCTAGGCTTCTCAGTATGTAAGCCAATAAATTACTTTCCCTAAGTCAGTTTTAGTTGTTTTCTGTTCCTTCAACAGAAAGAATTATAAATGATACACTTATATACCACTTGTAGAGAACAAACTAAGCCGTTCATTTGCAATGTCAATCATCCTTCTTCTATTTTTTTCTTACAAATCTGTGCTAAGGAAACTGAGTGTAGATAATTAACTTGGGTATTGGTAGCTACGTTCTGTGTGCCTTTGGATCCTTTCCTCATTGGCCACATCTGACCCAACTAGACAGCGGCATACCAAGTGACCTGTCAGGAGAACTGCCTTAACAGGAAAAACTTTGTTTAGCTGGAACTGAGCAGATCTTCTCAAAACTTGAAACTAGAGCCCAGCGCAGTAGCACACACCTGTAGTCTCAATCATGAGGGGGAAGGATTGCTTTTGTATGTGTGTATGTGTATGTGTATGTATGCCCAACATTTATATTTATCTAAAATGTCATTATATATTATATAAATAATGGCATAATATATATAAATATAATACATATAATGCCATTATATAAATAATATATATGTGTATCTGTAGAGAGAGAGATTGAGAGAAAGCAGCACGTTAACACACAATCTGGAAATCAAGACTGGACTTCCCAACAAGGTGGAGTACTGAAGTTTACCAAGTTAAGTCTGGATGCTGAAAGGAGGTCAAAGTGGTCCCTTGTTAGTAATGGTCCTAGGCTCTTAGCAGAAGCAAACATAGTCCCTATGGAGAAAGGAACCCATAATTTAGGCTTCAGGATTCTGATATCAAATGTGAGCTTAAAATTTAAAAATGCCAGCCGGACCTGGTGGCTCATGCCTGTAATCCCAGCACTTTGGGAGGCTGAGGTGGGCAGATCACAAGGTCAGGAGAACAAGACCAGCCAGGCCAATATGGTGAAACCCCGTCTCTGATAAAAATACAAAAATTAGCTGGATGTGGTGGCACACACCTGTAGTCCCAGCTACTTGAGAAGCTGAGGCAGATGAATCACTTGAACCTGGGAGGCAGAGGTTGCAGTGAACCGAGATCTTGCTCCAGCCTGGGGGGCAGAGCAAGACTACGTATAAAAAAAAAAAAAAAAATGGCCGGGCGTGATGGCTCACACCTGTAATCTCAGCACTTTGGGAGGCTGAGGCAGGTGGATCACCTGAGGTTAGGAGTTCAAGACCAGCCTGGCCAACATGGTAAAACTCTGTCTTTAAAAAAAAAAAAAAATTAAAAATGCCAACTGGGAACAGTGGCTCACGCCTGTAATCCCAGCGCTCTGGGGGGCTAACAGGTGGATCACTTGAAGTCAGGAGTTTGAGACCAGCCTGGCCCAACAGGGCAAACCCCGTCTGTACTGAAAATACAACAATTAACTGGGCATAGTGGCACTCGCCTGTAGTCCCAGCTACTTAGGAGGCTGAGACAAGAGAATTGCCTGAACCCAGGAGGTGGAGGTTGCAGTGAGCCAAGATTTCACCACTGCACTCCAGCCTGGGCAACAGAGCAAGACTTTGTCTCCAAAAAAAGAAAAAAATTAAAAAATGCCAAGAGCCAGTCACTGTGGCTCACACCTGTAATCCCAGCACTTTGGGAGCCCAAGGAGGTAGATTGCTTTGAGCTCAGGAGTTCAAGACCAGACTGGCCCACATGGTAAAACCCCATATCCACTAAAAATACAAAAATCAGCTGTGCTTGGTGGCGCACTCCTGTGGTCCCAGCTACTCAGGAGGCTGAGGCAGGAGAATCACATGAACTTGGGACATGGAGGTTGCAGTGAGCCGAGATCATGCCACTGCACTCCAGCCTGGGCAACAGAGTGAGACTCTGTCTTAAAAAAAAAAAAAAAAAAATTAAAGTAACAAGAATATTACGAACAAGTCACCATAAATGCAGCATCACACACACATACAAACATGTACACACACAAAATCAACAGACTTAACTTCCCAATTGATTCAGATATTGAAATATTAGATATGGAATATAAAATGACTACATATGAAATGTTTAAAGGGATTTTTCTTAGGCTGAGGACAGTGGCTAACGCCTGTAATCCCAGTGCTTTGCAAGGCCAGGGCAACAGTATCACTTGAGTCCCAGAGTTTGAGATTAGCCTGGGAAACATAGGGAGACCCTGTCTCTAAAAAAATTTTTTTCTGTTGCCTGGGAGCAGTGGCTCATGCCCATAATCCTATCACTTGGGAAGCCCAGGCAGGTGGATCACAAGATCAGGAGTTCGAGACCAGCCTGACCAATATGGTGAAACCTCGTCTCTACTAAAAATACAAAAATTAGCCAGGCATGGGGGCACGCACCTGTAAGCCAATCTACTCAGGAGGCTGAGGCAGGAGAATTGCTTGAACCCAGGAAGCAGAGGTTACAGTGAGCCAACATCGCACCACTGCACTCCAGCCTGGCAACAGAGTGAGACTCCATCAAAAAAAAAAAATTTGTAATTAGCCAGGCATGGTAGGGCACAGGTCAAGGCTTCATGACCCTTGATCATACCATTGCACTCCAGCCTGGGTGACAGTGAGACGCTGCCCTCCTCTGTAAAATAAATAAGGAAACAAACAAGTTAGTCATTGATAGATGTTGAATTTTATGGAATTCTTTTTTTAGCAATTGTTGAAATGATCATATTAATTATGAATGATAAAACCTTAAACTTTTTGACAACATCTTATGTTTCATTAATTCATGCTAGGGAAGGATTTCTTCTTTTTTTTTTTTTTTTCAGATGGAGTTTCACTCTGTCACACAGGCTGGAGTACAGTGGCATGATCTCAGCTCACTGCAACCTCCGCCTCCCAGGTTCAAGGAATTCTCCTGCCTCAGCTTTCCAAGTAGCTGGGATTAGAGGCACTGCCACCACATCCAGCTAATTTTTGTATTTTTAGTAGAGAATGGGTTTCACCTTGTTGGCCAGGCTGGTCTCGAACTCCTGACCTCAAGTGATCCCCCTGCCTTGGCCTCCCAATGTTCTGGGATTATAGGGCATGAGTCACCGTGCCCAGACAGAAAGGATTTCTTTCTTCGAAGTTGGAGCTGGGCCTACACGCCAGCAACCATGTCTAAGGGACCTACAGTTGGTATTTATCTTGCCAGCACCTATTACATTGTTGGTGTTTTTCACCATGGAAAAGTAGAGATAATTGCCCAGCCACTATGTCACTTTTATGGACACTACATGATTGATTGTTGATGCCACAAAGAATCAAGTTGCAGTGGCCAGGCGCAGTGGCTCACACCTGTAATCTCAACACTTTGGGAGGCTGAGGCAGGTGAATAATGAGGTCAGGAGTTCAAGACTAGCCTGGCCAACATAGTGAAAACTTGTCTCTACTAAAAATACAAAAACTAGCTGGGCATGGTGGTGCGCACCTGTAGTCCCAGCTACTCAGGAAGCTGAGGCAGGAGCATTCCTATCTCTGTTTTCCTTTCTCTGCTGTACCATCTACAAAGTGGGCCTCACTCTAAGTCTGGCTTCCCTAATGCTCATAAGATGGCTATGTTGAGTCCAGAAACTTTTGAATTCAGAAACCAGATTGAGTTGATTTCAGAAGTTCTCCCAGAAGATCCAGAAAGAACTTTCCAGAAGCCCCACAACAATGAGTCACACGCTAAAGTGAGTCTCATGTTCTTTTGCAAAACAGTCATTGGCAAGATAGATGCAAGTACATTTAGACAATTAGACCTATTCTTTGAGCCACTGGTGAGGTCAGCTTTCTCTGGGACCTTGGGCCTCCAAGGAAAGGTGGATATTTGCATAAAATTACAATTTTGTTAGAAAAGAGGAAGAAGGAAACGGATATTGAGAAGGCAACTATCATCCACTATACAATTTAATAATTCCCTTAACTATGGACATTTGTTTCCAATTTGTACACATGTAAACGATTCTGCAATCACCATCTTTGTATATACTTTATTTTCTATTTGTGCCCATAATTCTCTGCCACTGATACCTACAAGTGGAAACACAAGGTGGAAGGCTATGCAAATTTTGAAATTTAAATACGTATGACCATTTAAATAGCTCTGCCAAAGAGGTATATCAATTATATTTCTTTTTTTCTTTTTTTTTTTGAGACAGGGTTTCACCATGTTGGCCAGGCTGGTCTCGAACTCCTGACCTCAGGTGATCCACCCACCTCAGCCTCCCAAAGTGCTGGGATTACAGGCATGAGCCACCACACCAGGCCTATTTCTTTGTTTTCTCTTTTTTTTCTTTCTTTTTCTTTTCTTTTTCTGAGACAGGGTCTTGATCTGTCACTTAGGCTGGAGTGCAATGGCACAATCACAGCTCACTGCAGCCTCAACTTCCCTGGCTCAAGTGATCCTCCCAAGTAGCTAGGACCTTAAAATTTTTTTGTAGAAAATAAGTCAGGTGGCCAGGCTCAGTGGCTCATGCCTGTAATCCCAGCACTTTGGAAGGCTGAGGCGGGTGGATCATGAGGTCAGTAGTTCGAGACCAGCCTAACCAACATGGTGTAACCCCATCTCTACTAAAAATACAAGATTTAGCCTGGCATGGTGGCGTGCTCATGTAATCCCAGCTACTAGGGAGGCTGAGGCAGGAGAATCTCTTGAACCCAGGAGGTGGAGGTTGCAGTGAGCCGAGATTGTACCATTGCATTCCAACCTGGATGACAGAGTGAGACTCAGTCTCAAAAAAAAAAAAAAATACAACAGCCGGTGTGGTGGCGCATACCTGTAATCCCAGCTACTTAAGAAGCTGGGGCAGGAGAATCGCTTGAACCCAGGATTCGGAGGTTGCAGTGAGCTGAGATTGCACCATTCCTGGGCAACAAGAGCAAAACTCAATCTCAAAAAAAAATTTTTTTTCTTTTTGGTAGAGACAAGTTCTCACTATGTCAACCAGGCTGGTCTCAAACTGCAATGGTGAAGTGATCTTCCCCCCTCGGCCTCTCAAATTTCTGAGATTACAAGTGTTAGCCACCACATTTGACCCCCAGTTATATTTATATTTATATATATATATTTTGAGAGAGCATCTCCCACTGCCACTCAGGACATTTTCCCTTCCCAAAATAGAAACTCCACAAATATTAAGCAATCATTCCTTATTATCTACACCCACAGTCCTTAGCAACCACAAATCCACTTTCCATCTCTACGAATTTGCCTATTCAGGGTATCATAGAATATGTGGCCTTTTGTATCAGGCTTCTTTTACTCAGCATAATGCTGTTAAGGTTCATCCATGATGTAGCATTTTTCACCACCTGGTTCCTTTTTATGACTCAGTGCATACAGGACATTTTATTTATGCATTCGTCAGCCAATAAACATTTGAATCATTTCAACTTTTTGGCTATTATGAATAATGGTACTATGGACATCTGTGTACAAGTTTTTGTTTGATCATATGTTTTCAGTTCTCTTGGATATATCACTAAGAGTAGAATTGCTGGATCATATGGTAATTCTATGTTTAACATTTTGAAGACATGCCAGTTTTCCACAGCAACTGAACCATTTCCATTCCCACAACAAAATGAGGATATCAGGCTGGGCATGGTGGCTCCTGCCTGTAATCCCAGCATTTTGGGAAGCCAAGGCAGGCAGATCACCTGAAGTCAGGAGTTCACGACCAGCCTGACCAACTTGGTGAAACCCTGTCTCTACTAAAAATACAAAAATTAGTTAAGCATGGTGGCAGATGCCTCTAATCCCAACTCTTTGGGAGGATGAAGCAGGAGAAGGCTTAAACCTGGGAGACTGAGGTTGCAGTGAGCTGAGATTGTGCCACTGCACTCCAGCCTGCACGACAGAGTGAGACTCCATCTCAAAAAAAAAAAAAAAGAAGTCCAGGCACAGTGGCTCAAGCCTGTAATTCCAGCACTTTGGGAGGCCTAGGTAGGTGGATCACCTGAGGTCAGGAATTTGAGACCAGCCTGATCAACACAATGAAACCCCATCTCTATTTAGCCGGGCATAGTGGTGCATCCCTGTAATCCCAGCTACTCAGAAGGCTGAGGCAGGAGGATTCCTTGAACCCAGGAGGCAAAGTTTGCAGTTAGCCAAGATTGCACCATTGCACTCCAGCCTGGACAACAAGAGCAAAACTCCCCCTAAAATATATATATATATATATATGAGGATTTTATTTCTTTTTAAGCCTACAGCACCTGGTATTCCCAGGCGGTCTCCCATCCAAGTACTAACCGCTTCCAAGATCAGACGAGATCGGGCACGTTCAGGGTGGTATGGCTGTAGGCTATATATGAGGATTTTAATGTGTTCCAATTGTTGCTAACAGTTGTTATTCTGTTTCCCTCCCCCCTAATTATGCCCATCTAGTGGATGTGAAGTAATATCTCATTGTGGCTTTGATTTTCATTTCCCTAAAGACATGATGTTGAACATTTTTTTCAGGTACTTTTGGCCATTTGTATATTTTCTTTCGAGAAATAAATACTTAAATCCTTTCAAAGACATAAAGAAATCCTTTGCCCATTTTAAAAATTGGGTTATTGGGCCAGGCGCAGTGGCTCACGCCTGTAATCCCAGCACTTTAGGAGGCCGAGGCAGGTGGATCACGAGGTCAAGAGATCGAGACCATCCTCTGGTCAACATGGTGAAACCCTGCCTCTACTAAAAATACAAAAAATTAGCTGGGCATGGTGGCGCATGCCTGTAATCCCAGCTACTCAGGAGGCTGAGGCAGGAGAATTGCCTGAACCCAGGAGGCGGAGGTTGCGGTGAGCCGAGATCGCGCCATGGCACTCCAGCCTGGGTAACAAGAGCGAAACTCCATCTCAAAAAAAAAAAAAAAAAATTGGGTTATTTGTCTTTTTTCTATTAAGTCTTAAGAATTCTGGGCCGGGCACGGTGGCTCACGCCTGTAATCCCAGCACTTTGGGAGGCCGAGGCAGGTGGATCATGAGGTCAAGAGGTCAAGACCATCCTGGTCAACAAGGTGAAACCCCGTCTCTACTAAAAAATACAAAAATTAGCTGGGCATGGTGGTGCACTCCTGTAGTCTCAGCTACTCAGGAGGCTGAGGCAGGAGAATTGCTTGAACCAAGGAGGCAGAGGTTGCGGTGAGCCGAGATTGCGCCATTGCACTCCAGCCTGGGTAACAAGAGCGAAACTCCATCTCAAAAAAAAAAAGAATTCTTTATATAGGCCGGGCATGGTGGCACACGCCTGTAATCCAAGCACTTTAGAGGCCAAGGCGGGCAGATCACCTGAGGTCGGGAGTTCAAGACCAGCCTGACCAACATGGTGAAACTCCGTTTAAAAAAAAAAAAAAAAAAAAGTAAAAAAATAAAATAAAGAAAAAAAAAAAGAATTCTTTATATATTCTAGAAGTTTTTTTTTTTTTTTTTTTCCAGGCAGAGTCTCCCTCTCTCGCCCAGGCTGGAGTACAGTGGTGTGATCTTGGCTCACTGTAACCTCTGCCTCCCAGATTCAAGCAATTCTCCTGCCTTAGCCTCCCAAGTAGCTGGGATTACAGGTACGTACCATCACACCTGGCTAATGTTTGTATTTTTAGTAGACAGGGTTTCACCATGTTGGTCAGGCTGGTCTTGAACTCCTGACCTGGTGATCTGTCTGCCTCCCCTCTCAAAGTACTGGGATTACAGGCATGAGCCACTGAGCCCAGCCTTATATTATAGATATTAAAGCCTTACCACATGTGATTTGTGAATATAGTCTTCAATTCTGTGAGTTCTCTTTTCATTTATCTATGGTATCCTTTAAAAAAGTTTTAAACTTTGTTTTTTTTTTTTTGTTCTTTTTGTTGTTGTTGTTGTAGAGACGGGGTCTCACTATGTTGCCCAGGTTGGCCATCTCAAACTCATGGGTTCAAGCAGTCCTCCCTCCTCAGCCCCCTAAAACACTGGGAATTACAGGCTTGAGCCACTGTGTCTGGCCTCCAAAGTTTTCTTTTTTGAACTTTTTAATTCATTTATTTACTATATTTTTTCTTGTTTAGAAATAAGGGATCTCGGTTGGGAGTACTGGCTCACGCCTGTAATACCAGCACTTTGGGAGGCTGAGGTGGGCGGATCACTCTAGGTCAGGAGTTCGAGACCAGCCTGGCTAACATGGTGAAACCTCGTCTCTACTAAAAATACAAAAATTAGCTGGGCTTGGTGGCCATACCTCTAGTCTCAGCTACTCTGGAGGCTGAGGCAGGAGAAGCACTTGAACCCAGTCACTGCACTTCAGTCTAGGTAACAGAGTGAGACCCTGTCTCAAGACAAAAAAAAAAGAAGTAAGGAATCTTGTTGAGACCAGCCTGTGCAACATGGAAAACCCTGACTCTACAAAAAAAAAGAAAAAAAAATTAGCTGGGCGTTCTGGCATATGCCTGTAGTCCCAGCTACACGAGAGGCTGAGGTAAAAGGATCCCTTGGGTCTGGAAGGTGAAGGCTGCAGTGAGTTGTTATTACACCACTGTGCTCCAGCCTGGGCAAGAGAGTGAGACAATGTCTTAAAAAAAAAAAAAGAAAAGAAACTGTTGTCTCAGGCTGGGCGCGGTGGCTCACGCCTGTAATCCCAGCACTTTGGGAGGCCGAGGTGGGTGGATCACGAGGTCAAGAGATCGAGACCATCCTGGTCAACAAGGTGAAACCCCGTCTCTACTAAAAAAATACAAAAATTAGCTGGGCATGGTGGCGCACGCCTGTAGTCCCAGCTACTCAGGAGGCTGAGGCAGGAGAATTGCTTGAACCCAGGAGGCGGAGGTTGCGGTGAGCCGAGATCGTGCCATTGCACTCTAGCCTGGGTAACAAAAGCGAAACTCCATCACAAAAAAAAAAAAAAAGAAACTGTTGTCTCATCCAAAGTCACAAGAACTTACATGTTTTCTAAGCGTTTTATACTTTTAGCTCTTACATTCGGTGTTGGATACATTTGAAATAATTTTTTTGTATGTTGTAAACAGGGGTCCAAATTCATTCTTTGCATGTAAATAGTCTGTTGAAAAGACTATTCTTTTCTCATTGAAAGAGTGTGGCACCATTATAAAAAAATGAATTGGCTGGGTGCTTATGCCTGTAATCCCAGCACTTTGGGAGGCAAAGGTGGGCAGATCACCTGAGGTCAGGAGTTTGAGAACAGTCTGGCCAACATTGTGAAACCCCGTCTGTACTAAAAACACAAAAATTAGCTGGGGCTGGTGGTGTGCAGCTGTGGTCCCAGCTACTGGGGAGGCTGAGGCAGAAGAATAGCTTGAACCGGGGAGGTAGAAGTTGCAGGGAGCCGAGATCGTGCCAGTGCACTCCAGTCTAGGTAAGTTTTTCAGTCAATGAACACAAAGTGTCTTCCTATTTATTTAGATCTTTAGTTTTTTCAACAATGTTTTGTAGTTTTCAGTGCATAAATCTTACATTTCCTTGTTTAAACTTATTCCTAAGTGTATATATACATTTATATATATATAATGTATATATATATGTTTGATACTACTGTAAATGGAATTATTTTCTTTTTTTTTCCTATCTATTTATTTATTTGTTTAGAGACAGAGTGTCCCTCTGTCACTCAGGCTGGAATGCAGGGTTCAATCTTGGCTAACTGTAACCTCTGCTTCCCAGGTTCAAGTGATTCTCCTGCCTCAGCCTCCTGAGTAGCTGAGACTATAGGCACACACCAGGGTGACCAGCTGATTTTTTTTTTTTTTTTTTTTTTGAGACAGAGTCTCGCTCTGTCACCCAGGGTAGAGTGCAGTGGCATGATCTCGGGTCACTGCAACCTCCACCTCCCAGGTTCAAGTGATTCTCCTGCCTTAGCCTCCCGAGTAGCTGGGACTACAGGCAGGTGCCACCACACCCAGCTAATTTTTGTATTTTTAGTAGAGACAGGGTTTCACCATATTGGCCAGGATTGTCTCAATCTCTTGACCTCATGATCCACCCACCTCAGCCTCCCAAAGTACTGGGATTACAGGCATGAGCCACTGTGTCCAGTTTTTTGTTTTGTTTTTGTTTTTTGAGACAGAGTTTCACTTTGTTGCTCAGGCTACAGTTCACAGATGGGATCTCGGCTCACTGTGACCTCCACCTTCTGGGTTCAAGTGATTCTCTTGCCTCAGCTTCCGGAGTAGCTGAGACTTCAGGCGCATGCCACCACACCTCCCTAATTTTTTGTATTTTTAGTAGAGACAGGTTTCACCTTGTTGGTCAGGCTGATCTCGAACTCCTGACCTCAAGTGATCCAGTGCCTTGGCCTCCCAAAGTGCTGGGATTACAGGTGTGAGCCGCTGCACCCAGCCTCCTTTCTGTTTTGAGGCAGGGTTTCTCTATGTTGCCAAGGCTGGTCTTGAACTCCTAGGCTCAAATGATCCCACCAGACAGATCAAAACAAGCAACTAAAGTTCTTTGAGTGTAATGTCTGTTCTGCTCCCTCTGGTACTGGGCACTCTTACTATGAACAGAGTCCATCTTCAAGGTCTCTGTTGTGCTTGAACAGGGGAAGGTCCAACATAAGTTAAAATGTCACAAAGCTCTTCTATGAAGATGCAGCTGTTTTTTTCTTGACTAAGCATTTCCTCGGTTGTGGCAAGCTTTTGATGAATAGCCAGAGTTCTGAGAATGATCATCAGTTTCTGCCAATTTATTTATTTATTTTAATTTTTTTTTAGAGATGGGGTTTCACTGTGTTAGCCAGGTTGGTCTTGATCTCCTGACCTCATGATCCTCCCGCCTCGGCCTCCCAAAGTGCTGAGATTCCAGGAGTGAGCTACTTCGCCTGGCCTATTTATTTATTTATTTATTTGAGACAGAGTCTTGCTCTGTCACCCAGGCTAGAGTGCAATGGCGTGATCTCAGCTCACTGCAACCTCCGTCTCCCAGGTTCAAGCAATTCTCATGCCTCAGCCTCCCGAGTAGCTGGGATTACAGGTATGTGCCACCACTTCCGGCTAATTTTTGAATTTTTAGTAGAGATGGGGTTTCTTCACGTTGCCCAGACTGGTCTTGAACTCCTGACCTCAGGTGATCCACCTGCCTTGGTCTCCCAAAGTGCTGGGATTACAGGCATGAACCACTGCACCGAGCCTCTGCCAATTTATTTATGGTCCTTGTGGAGGGACAGACTTGGTGTTCTTTATGACACGATTTTCACTAACTTCCGTGTTTCTTCAGTGTTCCATCCCCGTAAGGTCTTTATTCCTTATTTTCTCTCTCCTCTCCAAACCCTTACACACTTGCCTATTGCGCTCAGAATAAAATGCAAACTTGACAATCGAATTTATAAGGTCCATCACAGGCTAGGTGCGGTGGCTTAAACCTGTAATTTCAATACTTTGGGATGCCAAGGCGGGAGGATCACTTGAGCCCAGGAGTTCAAGACCAACCTGAGCAACATATGGAAACCCTTTCTCTACTGGGCAATCTAAAAAGTACCTGGCTGTAGTGGTGCACACCTGTGGTCCCAACTACTTGGGAGGCTGAGGTAACAGGGTTCCTTCAGCTGGGACATCGAGGCTGTGATCATGCCACTCCAGCCTGGGTGACAGAGCAAGACTCCGTCTCAAAAAATAAAAAATAGGCCGGGTGCAATGGCTCATGCCTGTAATCCTAGCACTTTGGGAGGCCGAGGTGGGTGGATCATGAGGTCAGGAGATTGAGATCATTCTGGCTAACACGGTGAAACTCCATCTCTACTAAAGATACAAAAAAATTGGCCAGGCACGGTGGCTTATGCTTGTAATCCCAGCACTTTGAGAGGTGGGCAAATCACGAGGTTAAGAGATCGAGACCATCTTGGCCAACACGGTGAAACCCTGTCTCTACTAAAAATACAAAAATTAGCTGGGCGTGGTGGTGTTTGCCTGTAATCCTAGCTACTCAGGAGGCTAAGGTAGGAGAATCACCTGAATCCAGGACGTGGAGGTTGCAGTGAGCTGAGCCACTACACTCCAGCCTTCACTGCAACCCAGCCTGGCGACAGAGCAAGACTCCGTCTCAAAAAAGAAAAAATGCAAAAAATTAGCTGGGTGTGGTGGCTCACCTCTGCCTCCCAAAGTGCTGGGATTACAGGCATGAGCCACTGCGCCTGGCCTAAAATCATTCTTACCTTGTGGGTCATACAGAAACAGGTGGCGTGTAGTTTGTCCACCCTTCATGTAGATAAAATAATCTCTGCAGTTCCTTCCAGTTCCAAAATGCCATAATTACTGCATGTAAATCAACCTCTCCCCCAAGTCCATCCAAATGTATTTATCCTACAGCCTTTCCCTAGGGGCTATTTTCTGTTTTTTTCCCAGGTAAGAGGTAAATACACTAATAGGATAAATGAATCATTTTTGCATGCATTTTAGCAGGAATCCTGGAGACTTTGTCCCTGATATCCCTTTAAGGGATTCATTTTGAGGTCAATTTTTCATGCCAAGGGAAAGCTCTTTGAGATCCTTCAGCTCATCTCTCATTTCTCTGGTTCCAGGCTTTTCCACTGTTGGCTGCATATTAGAATCATCTGGGAACCTTTGGGGGAAAAAAACAGAAGCAAAACAGAATACTGATGCCAGGCCTAATAAATCAGATTCTCTAGGAGCAGAGACTGGACATCAATATTTTTTTAAAAACCCAAAAGCCTTCAGATAATTTTAAAGTGTAATCAGGGTTGAATACCAATGTGTTTTTCAATTACTTAGAGGCTCCGGTTCTATTTACAAATTTTGATACGCATAATAGTCACTGTGGTACTTGTTTGTTGGGGAGATTTTCCTTACTCCACTCCTAGAGATTATAATTCAGGAGATCTGAGAGGGGTTTAGCAATCTACATTTTTTTTTTCTTTTTTTGAGATGGAGTCTCACTCCGATGCCCAGGCTAGAGTGCAGTTGCATGATCTTGACTCACTGCAACCTCCACCTCAGCCTCCGGAATTCAAGCGATTGCCTCAGCCTCCGGAATAGCTGGGACTACAGGCATATGCCACCATCCCTGGCTAATTCTTGTATATATATTTTTTTATAAGATGGGGTTTCACCATGATGGCCAGGCTGGTCTTGAACTCCTGACCGCAGGTGATCCACCCACCTCAGCCTCCCAAAGTGTTAGGATTACAGGCGTGAGCCACCGCACCCAGCCAATTTTTGTGTTTTTAATAGAGGCGGGGTTTCACCATGTTGTCCAGGATGGTCTCGATCTCTTGACCTTGTGATCTGCCCGCCTTGGCCTCCTGAAGTGTTGGGATTACAGGCGTGAGCCACCGCGCCCCGCCTAGGAATCTACATTTAAGTGGCCCCAGATAATTCTTATTTGGGTGCTATGAAGCCATTACTGTAAGATATAGTACCAGCCGCCGCGGCCGCCATTGGAGTCGACGCCTCCTCATCGCGTCCGCGTCCCGGGCTCGCCGCCGCCGCCGCCGCCGCCGCCTCGCCAGGGGCCCGCGCGCCGGCACCTGCCGCCGGCGCCCGGGGAGTTGGCGGCGGGGCCCGGGGCCGCGCGAGCGAGGGTGACAGGCCCGGCCTGTCGGGGAGACCTGAGCCGGCGGGCGCCCCAGCCCCGCGCCGAGCCGTTCATGAAGCATGTCGGCCACCAGTGTGGACGCCCAGAGAACGAAAGGACAAGACAATAAAGTACAAAATGGTTCCTTACATCAGAAGGATACACTTCATGACGGTGACTTTGAGCCCTACCTTACTGGACAGTCAAATCAGAGTAACAGTTACTCCTCAATGAGCGACCCCTACCTGTCCAGCTATTATCCGCCGTCCATTGGATTTCCTTACTCCCTCAATGAGGCTCCGTGGTCCACTGCAGGGGACCCTCTGATCCCATACCTCACCACCTACGGGCATCTCAGTAACGGAGACCATCATTTTATGTACGATGCTGTTTTTGGGCAGCCTGGAGGCCTGAAGAACAGCATCTATCAGCACAGGTTTAATTTTTTCCCTGAAAACCCTGCCTTCTCAGCATGGGGGACAAGCGGGTCTCAAGGTCAGCAGACCCAGAGCTCCGCCTATGGGAGCAGCTACACCTACCCCCCGAGCTCCCTGGGCGGCACAGTGGTGGATGGGCAGCCAGGCTTTCATAGTGACACCCTCAGCAAGGCCCCCGGGATGAACAGCTTGGAGCAGGGCATGGTTGGCCTGAAGATCGGGGACGTCAGTTCCTCTGCCGTCAAGACAGTGGTCTCTGTCGTCAGCAGCGTGTCACTGACTGGTGTCCTTTCTGGCAATGGAGGGGCAAATGTGAACATGCCGGTTTCAAAGCCAACCTCATGGGCTGCCATTGCCAGCAAGCCTGCCAAACCACAGCCTAAAATGAAAACAAAGAGCGGGCCCGTCAAGGGGGGTGCGCTGCAACCCCCAACTATAAAGCATAACATGGACATTGGCACCTGGGATAACAAGGGGCCTGTGCCGAAGGCCCCAGTCCCCCAACAGACACCCTCCCCGCAGGCTGCCCCACAGCCCCAGCAGGTGGCTCCGCCTCTCCCAACACAGCCCCCACCTTTGGCTCAACCGCAGTATCAGAGCCCTCAGCAGCCACCCCAGACCCACTGTGTCGCCCCACGCAACAGAAACGCAGCATTGGGCAGAGTGGAGGGGCTGGCAGTGATAGCAACTCTCCTGGAAATGTCCAGCCTAATGCTGCCCCCAGCGTCGAATCCCACCCCGTTCTTGAAAAACTGAAGGCTGCTCACAGCTATAACCCTAAAGAGTTTGACTGGAATCTGAAAAGCGGGTGTGTGTTCATCATCAAGAGCTACTCTGAGGATGACAGCCACCGCTCCATTAAGTACTCCATCTGGTGTAGCACGGAGCACGGCAACAAACGCCTGGACAGCGCCTTCCGCTGCATGAGCAGCAAGGGCCCCGTCTACCTGCTCTTCAGCGTCAACGGCAGCGGGCATTTCTGTGGGGTGGCCGAGATGACGTCCCCCGTGGACTACGGCGCCAGTGCTGGGGTCTGGTCTCAGGACAAGTGGAAGGGGAAGTTTGATGTCAAGTGGATTTTTGTTAAGGATGTGCCCAATAACCAGCTCCGGCACATCAGACTGGAGAATAACGACAACAAACCCGTCACAAACTCCCGGGACACCCAGGAGGTGCCCTTAGAAAAAGCAAAACAAGTGCTGAAGATCATCAGTTCCTACAAGCACACGACCTCCATCTTCGACGACTTCGCTCACTACGAGAAGCGCCAGGAGGAGGAGGTGGTGCGCAAGGAACGGCAGAATCGAAACAAACAGTGAGGAGAAACCAGTTTCCTGCGTGTTCTAACATGTGCTTTGAAAACGGTTTAAAGCGCGTGTGCTTGGCCAGCTCCAGCGGGCCGTCCCGTGCGGGGTCGTGTGTTGCGTCTTTGCCTTTCTTGTCGTTTATTTTTGCCCAGATGAACTTGCATTTATTTGTACTTTTCTATGTATTCTAATCTGGTAGCAGCCACTAATAAAGGAGTATTTTTTTTTTGTCAGCTTATCAATGAGACCAATCTAATGTGAAATATAAGTATCCTTAAAAACACACGAAGCATCTATTTTGGCAGAAATTATGTTCTTAAATTCACAGCCATTTGATATTGTTCTATGAGACCTCATATTTCTCATCCCGTTACTGCTTCATAGCAAACATAAAAACCATGAGTCACTTTGTCACTGAGAGTCTTCTGATAAAATCTCCTGAGAATACTGAAAAGGTCAATGATTATCTTGTTCATTCTGATTCATCATTTTATTATCTTTTATCAGTCTAAAGTGCTAATTTGCCCATTTGATTTTTCTGCTATACAGAAAGATAACTTTTAATTTTTCAGATTTGGCAGACATGTTTTCTTTTTTTGGAAAATCTTTCCTTCCAGATCTGTTGCCCACTGAACAGCCGCCTGTCCCTCCCCTCGCTGCCCTGCTGCCCGGTCTGGCTGGGGGCATGATGTGTGGAGGAATCGGAGGGCACCTGAGGTCGGGTTCAGGTTCAGGTGTTCTTACTTGCCTGCAGATCTTTTTAAATTTTACCCTTTCCTTAATCCGGATGCTGTCTTAATTCTTTATACCAGTACTGCTGAGCTTTAAGTGTAGGATCTGATAGTACAGATAGTGTGATGGATGATGCTGCTGGCTGTAAATTTCAACATGTGCATCTAATTTTTTTTTCCTGTTGAATGGGTAAAAACAAAACTTTTTTAGAAAATGAATTTGCCATCATGTTTTGTGGAATGAGGGACCGTTGAACTCGCCACCACCTGGAGTTTGAGTTTAAGCATGAAAATAGTGCTCATGCCTGATGCTCCAGCGCCCGAATCTGCACGTGCTCTTGTAGAGGACCCTTACTGTCCTAGAGAGCAGACGCTTCTTGAAAACTCCTTGCTCCAAAAGACCCTCTGAGTTAACGTTCAGCTGTGTCATTAGACTTGTATTTAGAACGTGTCACTTCCTCTGAACTGTTTCTCTCTGAGTGGAGTCCTGGACGACACTGGACTGTCCTCTAGGAGAATACAAGCCTTAATAAACAGTACTATTTAGCAAAAAAAAAAAAAAAAAAAAAAAGATATAGTACCATAGGTATTATGAATACATGAGTTGGGGATTGGTAGTCCTGTGTTTTCTCATTGTTTGATTTTTTTTTTTCCAAGATGGAGTTTCACTCTTGTTGCTCAGATTGGAGTGCAAAGGGGCAATCTCAGCTCACTGAAACCACTGTCTCCTGGGTTCAAGTGATTTTCCTGCCTCAGCCTCCTGAGTAGCTGGGATTATAGGCATGCACCAGTACTCCCAGCTAATTTTGTATTTTTAGTAGAGATGGGGTTTCTCCACGTTGGCCAGGCTGGTCTCAAACTCCCGACCTCAAGTGATCCGCCCATCTCGGCCTCCCAAAGTGCTGGAATTACAGGCATGAGCCACTGCACCTGGCCTTATTGTTGATTTTTATGGTGATCTGTTAAACATGATTAATGTTCTATACAAATTAATCTATGGCAATAGACGTGAAAATAGTGGCTCTGTGGGTATTAACTGGGAATGAGCAAGAGGGAAACCTCTGTGGTGCTGGAAATGTTCTATATATTGTTTTGCATGGTGATTACTTACGGATTATCTATTAATTAATGGATCAGTCAACCATCAAACTGTACTCATAGGATTTAATGCACTTAACTATGTTTCTTTTATACCTCAACAAAATAAAAAGTAATTCTAAAATGATTTCAGTTCTTATTCTTTTTTTTTTTTTAGACAGAGTCTTGCTCTGTTGCCCAGGCTTGTCACTGCACCCTTTGCCTCCTGGGTTCAAGAGATTCCCCTGCCTCAGCCTCCTGAGTAGCTGGGACTACAGGCACGTGCCACCATGTCCAGCTAAGTTTTTGTATTTTAGTAGAGATGGGGTTTCACCATGTTGGCCAGGATGGTCTCAATCTCCTGACCTCATGATCCACCCACCTCGGCCTCCCAAAGTGCTGGGATTACAGGCGTGAGCCACCACGTCCGGCCTCTTATTCCCTTTTATTATAGATTGTGCTGTTAGAAATTTTAAATATTTTATCAAATGTATGATCTAAATATTTGACAAGCCCTTTACAATTATGTTAAGAGGTTTAGAAACTATATAATGGTTGCTTATACCCTTTACTGGAGATAGTAAAAAGAAAACAAAAAAAAAAAACCTATATAACAGCATACAATTCTGCATTCTTGGCTATAACAATAATCTTCCTTTCTTCCTTTCTTCCTTCCTTCCCTCTCTCCCTCCCTCTCTCTCTTTCTTTCCTTCTTTTTCTTTTTCTTTTTTTTTTGAAAGCGTTTCCCTTTGCCATCCAGGCTGAAGTGCACTGGTGCCATCTTGGCTCACTGTAATCTCTGCCTCTCAGGTTCAAGTGAGTCTCATGCCTTATCCATAGGAGTAGCTGGAACTACAAGCGTGCACCACCACGCCTGGGTAATTTTTGTATTTTTAGTAGAGACAGGGTTTCACCATGTTGGTCAGGCTGGTCTTGAACTCCTGGCCTCAAGTGATCCACCTGCCTGGACCTCCTGAAGTGCTGGGATTACAGGCATGAGCCACTTCGCCTGACTTATGTCATTGATTTCTGCTCTTATTTATTTATTTATTTTTTTGAGACGGAGTTTTGCTCTTGTTACCCAGGCTGGAGTGCAATGGCGCGATCTCGGCTCACCACAACCTCCGCCTCCTGGGTTCAAGCAATTCTCCTGCCTCAGCCTCCCGAGTAGCTGGGACTACAGGTGTGCGCCACCATGCCCAGCTAATTTTTGTATTTTTTAGTAGAGATGGGGTTTCACCATGTTGACCAGGATGGTCTCGATCTCTTGACCTCATGATCCACCCGCCTCGGCCTCCCAAAGTGCTGGGATTATAGGTGTGAGCCACCGTGCCCGGCCCTTCTGCTCTTATTTATTAATTTTCTTTCTTTCTTTTCTTTTTTGAGACAGAGTCTCACTCTGTAGCCCAGGCTGGAGTGCAGTGGTGCGATCTTGGCTCACTGCAACCTCCGGAGTAGCTGGGTGGATTACCTAAGATTAGGAGTTTGGGAGCAGCCTGACCAATATAGCGAAACCCTGTCTCTACTAAAAAAAATACAAAAATTAGCCAAGCATGGTGGCAGGTGCCTGTAATCCCAGCTACTCAGGAGGCTGAGGCAGGAGAATTGCTTGAATTTGGGAGGTGGAGGTTGCAGTGAGCCAAAATTGCCCCATTGCACTCTAGCCTGGGAAACAAGAGCAAAACTCTGTCTCAAAAAAAAAAAAAAGACCAAGTGCAGTGGTTTATGCTTGTAATCCTAGCACTTTGGGAGACAGAGGCAGGCAGATCATGAGGTCAAGAGATTGAGATCATGCTGGTTAACACGGTGAAAACCCATCTCTACTAAAAATACAAAAATTAGCTGGAGTGGTGGCACATGCCTGTAGTCTCAGCTATTTGGGAGGCTCAGGCAGGAGAATCGCTTGAACTTGGGAGGCAGAGGTTGCAGTAAGCCAAGATCACACCACTGCCTCCAGCCTGGAGACAGAGCAAGACTTTGTCTCAAAAGAAAAACAAACAAACAAAAAAAATTCGGTGCCTTTCTCCAAGCTGAGAAATGGAGAAACAAACAAGGTGTTGAGCATATCATTTGAGTTCTAGACTGAGCTTTGGTTAAAACTGTCATCTCCCAGAATGTTCAGTTATGTAAACCAATACATTTCTTTTATTGATTAAGGCAGTTTGGGCCGGATGCAGTGGCTCACGCCTGTAATCCCAGCACTTTGGGAGGTGGAGGCATGTGGATCACGAGGTCAGGAGTTTGAGACCAGTCTGACCAACATGGTGAAACCCTGTCTCTACTAAAAATACAAAAATTAGCTGGGCGTGGTAGCACACACCTGTAATCCCAGCTACTCAGCAGGCTGAGGCAGGAGAATTGCCTGAGCCTGGGAGGCGGAGGTTGCAGTGAGCCAAGATTGTGCCACTGCACTCCAGCCTGGGCAACAGATTGAGACTAAAAAAAAAGGCAGTTTGTTTTGTAATTTGTCTTAACTAATGGAAGAAAGATGTTGCTCATAGTTCAGCAGGACTTAAATGTAATTTGATGAAATATATTATCGTATTTATTTATTTATTGAAACAGGGTTTTGCTCTGTCACCCAGGCTGGAGTGCAGTGGCACAATCTTGGCTCACTGCAACCTCCGCCTCCTGGATTCAAGTGATTCTCCTGCCTCAGCCTCCCAAGTAGCTGAGACTGTAGGTGCACACCACCACACCCTGCTAATTTTTTGTATTTTTAGTAAAGACGGAATTTCACCATGTTGGCCAACCTGGTCTCGAACTTCTGATCTCAAGTGATCCACCTGCCTCGGCCTCCCAAAGTGCTGGGATTACAGGCATGAGCCACCTCGCCCCGCCCATTATCATATTTAAAGATAAACAAATCACCTAGAAGTAGAGTTGATCAGCCATTTAAGTCTAGAAAAAGCTAAGTTCTTTTAGCGATATATAGGATTGCCTCTGTATTGCTTGTATAAACATTTGTTGTGGTCTAACATTGTATCCAACTTCCTATTTGAGAGTAACCCCCACTTCCACTCCAGAACTCAAGAGAAAAGATCTTCCCTTTCTCTACTTCCTGTGTATTCAGGCTCTAAACATTTGATCCACGTGACATAATTGGATTCTCCAGCCTAGGATTTTGAATCTTGAAAGAGAGAGACAGAAGATGCATAGACAGTTTAGAAATTATTCAGAACACCATTACTGTATTAGTTTTTTTGGTGGGGAAGCAGGGTCTCACTGTCACCCAGGCTGGAGTGCAGTGGTGCAGCTCCCTGCAAACCACACTTGCCAGGCTCAAACGACTCTTCCACCTCAGTTTCCCAAGTAGCAGAAACTACAGGCGTGAGCCACTGCACTTGCTAATTTTTGGATTGTTTTGAAGAAATAGGGGTTTCATCATGTTGCCCAGGCTGGTCTCGAACACCTGAGCTCAAAGTGATCTGCCTGCCTCAACCTTCCAAAGTGTTATGATTATAGGCATGAGCCACCACACCCATCCTGCTATGTTGGTTTTATTTTATTACTATTCTTCTTCTTCTTTTTTTTTTCCCCGGACAGAGTCTTGCTGTGTCACCAAGGCTGAAGTGCAGTGGTGTGATCTTGGCTCGCTGCAACCTCCGCCTCCCGGGTTCAAGCGATTCTCTTGCCTCAGCCTCCCGAGTAGCTGTGATTACAGGCGCCTGCCACCAAGCCTGACTAATTTTTGTATTTTCAGTAGAGACCAGGTTTCACTATGTTGGCCAGGCTGGTCTTGAACTCCCAAGCTTCAGAGATCTGCCCATCTCGGCTTCCCTAAGTGCTGGGATTATAGGTGTGAGCCACCACTCCCAGCCCCAAACCAGCATTTTTTATTTATTTTTTTTCTTTTTAAAAGACAGGGTTGGCGGGTGGCGGGAGCGGCCGCGGCTCGGGCTTCCTGCAGCCCCCGGCCTCCTCCTGCCGCTGAAAGAAAAAATTGAAAAAAAAAAAAAAAAAAAAAAGGTTTCACCATTTTGGCCATGCTGGTCTTGAACTCCTGACCTCAGGTGATCAGCCCGCCTCAGCCTCCCAAAGTGCTGAAATTACAGGCATGAGCCACCACGCCCGGCCTTCTTCTTCTTCTTTTTTTTTTTTTTGAGATGGTGTCTCACTGTGTCGCCAAGCTGGAGTGCAAGGGGGCGATCTCGACTCACTGCAACCTCCGCCTCCCCGGTTCAAGTGATTCTCCTGCCTCAGCTTCCCAAGTAGCTGGGACTACAGGCACATGCCACCACGCCCGGCTAATTTTTGTATTTTTAGAGTAAAGAAGGGGTTTCACCACGCTGGCTAGGATGGTCTCAAACTCCTGACCTTGTGATCCACCTGCTTTGGCTTCCCAAAGTGCTGGGATTACAGGCGTGAGCCAAAGCGCTTGGACAAAACCAGCATTTTTTAAAATTTTGGGACTTTCAGAACTCACTTGAACTGGCTAGTGTGGTGGCTAACGTCTGTAATCCCAGCACTTTGGGAGGCCTAGGAGGGCAGATCACTTAAGGTCAGAAGTTTGAGACCAGCCTGGTCAACGTAGTGAAACCCTGGCGCTACTGAAAATACAAAAATTAGTCGGGCATGGTGACACATGTCTGTAATCTCAGCTAGTTGGGAGGCTGAGGAAGGAGAATTGTTTGAACCTGGCAGGTGGAGGTTGCAGTGAGCCAAGATTGCATCACTGAACTCCACCCCGTGCTATGGAGTGAGAGCTTGTCTCAAAAAAACAAAAAGCAAAAAACAAAAACACCTCACCTGAACCAACCAATCAGAGTTCAATAACCAAACAGAACTCAGCTATACTGGCCAATGAGAACTAAGCAAATTTGAAGCCCTCATTTGCATAAATGTCCCTGATTTGCATAAATGGGAACTTAGGCAGGAACCTTTGCTATAAAAACAGAACTGTCCAGCTGAACGAAGTGGCTCATGCCCATAAACCCAATGCTTTGGGAGGCTAAGGCTGGCAGATCACCTGACGTCAGGAGTTCCAGACCAGCCTGACCAATATAGTGAAACCCCGTGTCTACTAAAAATACAAAAATTAGCTGGGTATGGTAGCGTGCACGTGTAGTCCTGGCTGCTCGGGAGACTGCTCGGGAGGCAGGAGAATTACTTGAACCTGAGAGACAGAGGTTGTACTGAGCTGAGATTGTGCCATTGCACTCCAGCCCGGGTGACAGAGCAAGACCTTGTCTCAAAAAAAAAAAAAAAAAAAAAAAAAAAATTAGCTGGGCATGATGGTGTGTTCCTATAGTCCCAGCTACTCTGGAGCCTGTGGCAGAAGAATTGCTTGAACCCGAGGCTAGAAGTTGCAGTAAGCCAGTGATTGCACAATGTACTTCTCTAGCCTGGGCAATAAAGCCACACTCCGTCCCAAAAAATAAAATGAAATAGAAAACTGAATTGTCTCTTTAATCTCTGGAGCTCAACTTCCTTTTACATGGAAGGCTGTGTCGCTATAGTTTTCTAACTGGTCGCTGGAATAAAGTCTTTTTCCTCCAAATTCCTTTTCAGCTCATTTTTTTTTCGTTGGGAAAGTCTTGCTCTGTCGCCCAGGCTAGAGTGTGTGATCTCACCTTACTGCAACCTCTGCCTCCCAGGTTCAAGTAGTTCTTGTGTCTCAGCCTCCGGCATAGCTGGAATTATAGGTGTGTGCTACAAAGCCTGGCTAATTTTTGTATTTTTAGTAGAAACAGGGTTTCACTATGTTGGCCCGGCTGGTCTCGAACTCCTGGCCTTAAGTCCACCCTCCTTGGCCTCCCAAAGTGGTGGTATTACAGGAGTGAGCCACTGCTCCTAAAAATCAAAGCTTGATTTTTCTAAACCTCCTGAGGCAAGTGGGACAGAAGATGAAGCCCAGGACCTGGAGGAAGTGGGACATCTAAATCTGGGCACTCAGTCTACAGTTTCAGTGCGGTTAAATGGGAAGTAATTATATCTTTACCCAACAGACTGGAAAGAAAGATGTCTTGGAAGAGACAGTTTGTGGAGGTGTGTGTGGGTGGCACTAGACCCATAAGCCAGCCCTCCCAGGGATATGTAGCCCAAATATACATCTCCCGGTGGTCAAAAATACAAACCTCAAATGGTGAATTGTTTCAAGTGGTCTTTCTTTGCAGAAGGAAACACAAATCATCTCTGGAGGAATAAACCTTTATCCTAGGCCTCGAAGAATTACTACAAATATTTTCCAAGGAAAATGTGGCTCATGGTAAAAAATAACTTAGCACACAAAGAGTGAGAATGAGTAAAGAAAACTGACAAGAGGAACAGATTTGCTAATTCCAATTACCTAGTAAAGGAATACAAGTAGGCTAATTGAGGTGGCTCACCCCTGTAATCCCAGCTACTTGGGAGGCCAAAGGCAGATGGATCACCTGAGATCAAGAGTTTGAGACCAACCTGACCAATATGGTGAAACCCCAATTTCTACTAAAAATATAAAAATTAGCTCGGTGTGGTAGTGCACACCTGTAATCCCAGCAACTCGGGAGGCTGAGGCAGAATTGCTTAAACCTGGGAGGTGGAGGTTGCAGTGATCAGAGATCGCACTACCGCACTCCAGCCTGGGCAACAGAGTGAAACTCCATCTCAAAATAAATAAATAAATAAATAAATAAATAAATAAATAGAGTTTATTAGGCCATGCATGGTGGCTCATGCCTGTAATCCCAGCACTTTGGGAGGCCCAGGCGGGTGGATCATTTGAGGTCAGGAGTTTGAGACCAGCCTGACCAACATGGTGAAACCCCACCTCTACTAAAAATACAAAATTAGTTGGGCTTGGTGGCGTGCACCTGTAATCCCAGCTACTTGGGAGGCTGAGGCAGGAGAATCACTTGAAACTGGGAAGTGGAGGTTGCAGAGAGCTGACATTGCGCCATTGAACCCAGCCTGGGCAACAAGAGCGAAACTCCATCTCAAAAAATATATAAAAAGAGTTTATTAACCACCATTTTGTTCCCAGGATATGTATATATATAAAATATATATATATAAATAAAAAATATATATAATATATATATATATTTTTTAAACGGAGTTTTGCTCGTTGTTCAGGCTGGAGTGCAATGGCATGATCTTGGCTTACCGCAACCTCCGCCTACTGGGTTCAAGTGATTCTCCTGCTTCAGCCTCCCAGGTAGCTGGGATCACAGGCATTCCCACTACGACCTGCTAATTTTGTATTTTTAGTAGAGATGGGGTTTCTCCCTGTTGGTCAGGCTGGTCTTGAACTCCCAAACTCAGGTGACCCCCCCCCGCCTCAGCTGGGATTACAGGTGTGAGCCACTGCATCTGGCCCTAGAAGTTTTTTTTTTTGTTTTATTTTATTTTTTTTTAAGAGATGGGGTTTCTCCATGTTGGCTAGGCTGGTCTCCAACTCCTGACCTCAGGTGATCTGCCCACCTTGGCCTCCCAAAGTGCTGGGATTACAGGCGTGAGCCACCACGCCTGGCCCCTAGAAGTTTTTTTTAGAAAATAATTTCTCAGCCATGTTTCATAGTCCAATCATTGGCTCTCTGCCCGGTGTTGAAAATTTAGGGCCACAGTCCTACGGGGTCGTAGGGTGTCCCCTATTGCTGTGTTGAAGCGCTGGATTCGAGAAGTAGACAGGACAGAGAAGGACTGGAAAAGACAGCTGGGCTCGGGGGGCCACACCACTTTCAAGCAGAGATAGGCGAGGCGCCAAACGTCCAGAAGCGTCTGTATTTATTAGGTACAAGGAAAGGGAAAGGAACATGAGTGAGGTCATCTAGAGGCTTAATGATAGGGCATTCATAATCACGTGAGTAGTAAGTGAGAGGGCCATCCCATTAGGTCACCTAGTCAGACAGGTGGGCTGTGTGCAGTAGGGGGCTGTGTGGTGTGCAGTAATAGAGGGTCGTGTACAAAAAGGGGGTCCACCCCCATTAGGTCACCAAGGTAAGGAGGTGAGCTGTGTGCAACACTTCTTATCTGGGGGCTGGAGACTTAAAGGATTCCTATAGGAGGATTCTGTAAACCAATGCAGTGGGAGCTGACAGAGTGTGCTCTTCTCTAAGATATTTTATAGGAGGATGATTAGCCAGCACAGTAGTGAGAAAAGCCGACAGGGTGTACAGCTGCTGTGGCGTGATTACACCAGAGGGGTTCTTCTCCCTTGGTTGTTTGCGGGATCTCAGGCCTGAGGCCTACTTTCCACAGGAACTGGATGCAACGTACTGCAACTCCTTTTTAGGAGGAATAACTCTTGCTCCAAGTCGGCCGTGCAGCGGGTACTGAGTGCTGCTGTCTAGGCCTTGACCTGCCATGTAGCGTATGCCCTTTCAGGCAGGGGCGCTACCACCTAGGTCATTGGTTCTTGTTCTCACCTGGCTGTTTTTCCTATGTACTTGCTTCTGTTCTGTGACTGCTCTAGGCATTCCTCCTACTACAAACTACTATATGATTATATAGAAAGATTATATAAATGAGCACTAAATGTATCGGTACAGCTCCGACTAAAATCCATTATATGATTATATGGAAAGATTATATAAAACTAAGTATGGTTATATATATAACCTAGATATAAGATTATATGGAACTAAGTATGATTATATATATAAGCTAGATATAAGTAAGCAGTAAGTTATACTTCAAGCACTAATTGTGCCTGGGGTCTGCACAGCTCTCCTTCCTTGGTGCCCATGTGGGAGGTTACCCACAGTGAGCCACTGTGACTAGTCCTCTTTTTTTTTTTTTTTTAAATGTTTGTATCTTTCCTTTTTTTATTTTACTTATTTTATTTATTATTATTATTATTATTATTTGAGACAGAGTTTTGCTGTTGTTACCCAACTGGAGTGCAATGGCGCGATCTCGGCTCACCGCAACCTCTGCCTCCTGGGTTCAAGCAATTCTCCTGCCTCAGCCTCCCGAGTAGCTGGGACTACAGGCACGCGCCACCATGCCCAGCTAATTTTTTTGTATTTTTAGTAGAGACAGGGTTTCACCTTGTTGACCAGGATGGTCTCGATCTCTTGACCTCGTGATCCACCCGCCTCTGCCTCCCAAAGTGCTGGGATTATAGGTGTGAGCCACCGTGCCCGGCCTTTTTTTTTTTTTTTTTTTTGTAAGATGGGGTTTTTCACCATGATGGCCAGGCTGGTCTTGAACTCCTGACCTCAGGTGATCCACCCACCTCAGCCTCCCAAAGTGCTAGGATTACAGGCGTGAGCCACTGCGCCCGGCCCCTCTTTTTTTTTTTTTTGAGATGGAGTTTTGCCCAGGCTGGAATGCAGTGATGCCATCTTGGCTCACTGCAACCTCCACCTCCCAGGTTCAAGCAATTCTCTTGCTTCAGCCTCCTGAGTAGCTGGGATTAGAGGCGTGCCCCACCATACCCAGCTAATTTTTGTATTTTTAGTAGAGACAGGTTTTCACCTTGTTGGCCAGGATGGTCTCAATCTCTTGACTCCTGATCTGCCCACCTTGGCCTCCCAAAGTGCTGGGATTACCGTTGTTAGCCACCACGCCCCAGCCTCTAATTATATATATATATATATATTTTTTTTTTTTTTTGAGACGGAGTTTCACTCTTGTTACACAGGCTGGAGTGCAATGGCGCGATCTCGGCTCACCACAACCTCCGCCTCCTGGGTTCAGGCAATTCTCCTGCCTCAGCCTCCCGAGTAGCTGGGACTACAGGCACGCGCCACCATGCCCAGCTAATTTTTTGTATTTTTAGTAGAGATGGGGTTTCACCATGTTGATCAGGATGGTCTCGATCTCTTGACCTCGTGATCCACCTGCCTCGGCCTCCCAAAGTGCTGGGATTATAGGCGTGAGCCACCGCGCCCGGCCAATTTTTTATATTTTTAATAGAGTCATGGTTTCACCATGTTGGCCAGGCTGGTCTCCAACTCCTCAAGTGATCTGCCCACCTTGGCCTCCCAAAGTTCTGGGATTACAGGCGTGAGCCACCGCGCCCGGCTACCTAAACTAAAGTTCTTAACTGATCTTCGGAGAAATCAGGAAAGAGGGATAAGGATGGCCAATTTCTCAAACAGGCTAGTTTTAATGTTGCATAATAATGAAGCTCCCTCCATGGTAATCCTTACACAAAAGAAAAGCCTGAAGTAAACTGATGTCAACTAATCAGTCATTATTCTACTGTTCTGTCTCTCGTCCCCACCTTCTAAGGGAAGTAGCTTAGAAATGACCAATGGGCCGGGCGCAGTGGCTCACGCCTGTAATCCCAGCACTTTGGGAGGCCAAGGCGGGCGGATCACGAGGTCAAGAGATCGAGACCATCCTGGTCAACATGGTGAAACCCCGTCTCTACTAAAAATACAAAAAAAAATTAGCTGGGCATGGTGGCGCGTGCCTGTAATCCCAGCTACTCGGGAGGCTGAGGCAGGAGAATTGCCTGAACCCAGGAGGCGGAGGTTGCGGTGAGCCGAGATCGCGCCATTGCACTCCAGCCTGGGTAACAAGAGTGAAACTCCGTCTCAAAAAGAAAAAAAAAAAAAAGAAATGACCAATGTGTCAAGGTCCTATAAGACTGAAAAAAGAAAGAGAAGAAAGAGGAAAGAAAAGAATGGAAAGAAAGAAAGACATCCCTTTTGTTCTTTGCTTTTGCTTCTTTCAACTTTTTTCTGTCTACAAAGCCAACTTCTGCTCAGCTCATCAGAACATTCACTCGATTTCTGGAATGAAGTGTTGCCTGATACTAGAGTCACAATAAAGCCAATCGAGATCTTAAAACTAAATTCGTTGTAATTTTGTCCTTTGCCAAGGGGGAAAAACAACAAAAAATTCTCAAGAGTACCTATATCCTCTTACCACTTCTTTCTGGTCTTTTCCTAGTTTTCCTAGTGAAATTGGGTAAGTGGAGACTACCTGTGCTCATACATTTCTGAGGAAATGGTGTGCAATAGGGTTACTTGAATCTAAATTAATTGACTCGCCATTTCCTACTTATACTAGACATTATTACATCAGCTCTCTAATGTAGCGCCATGCCTTCCCCAGTCACAACCCAAAAGAACGTGCTGAAACCTGGGGAACACCACACTCAATGCAAAAACTCCAAGTCCCGAAATCCTCCATGGCCTGTCCCCACCGCCTCCTCCCAAGAGCAGCCTCTTCTCTACTGGGAGTTGTAGTTATTCAGAGTCTTCCCTTCCGGGAAAAGGGGCGAGAACGTGCAGCGAGGAACTACAACCCCCAGGAAGCAGTGCGCATCCCCGCCCTCGCTAGCGCCGGGCTCCCCCCCTCTCCCGCTCCTCCCTTTCTGGGCTGCACTGCTCACGCCTTCCTGTTAGTCCGAGCTGGGAGAAGTTCACTCCGATCAGCTGATCCCAACTGACAACAGGAGAGGAGGAAGCCCGGGAGGCAACGAAGGAGGAGGCTGGCGGAGATGGAGATGAGGATGGATCTACCGGTGTCCTGAGGAACAGCCCCTGCCCCCACCGGCGCCCTGCGGCCCCTAGACGCCGCCTCGCTGCTCCGTGGTGGGATCCCCGGGCCGCCGCGGGCAGGGCAGGGCGGGGAGGGCACGGCCCAGCGCGGGGCGAATGATCGTCCTGGGGCTCCGGCTGCCCTCGGGAAGAAGGGGGGGCGAGTGCGGCGGGGGTGGGGGTGGGGTGGTATAAACAATGGATTCGGCTCCGGGCTTTGCCGGCGTGAGGGGGAATTTGGGGGACTTTCTTTGTTCTTAGCCTCCGCTCCTGCCCCTTGGGTTGTGGCGGTGGTGTCCGGGTGGAAGGAAGGGTGAGGAACACCCGGCTGGGGAGAGGCGTCGAGGTGGGGGCCCGAGTGGGCAAGATGTTTGCTTGGCATGGCCGGGGGTACGGTGTACTTTTTGAAGGCTGATTTTATATTTTTCTCAATTGTGACAAGTTTGATTTTTGTTTCTGTTTTGGGAGCTGGCTGGGCACGTCTGAGGTTAGAGTGTAAATAAGATCCCCTAGTCACTCCCTTCGCCTTCCTTGTTTATCTAAAAATAAGATTGATAGATTGATTAGGGGAGGAGTGACTATCAGAAAGGCAGGGCTTTACACCTTGTTGGAGCCTTGGAATGGGGGTCAAGGCTAGGGGGAATTAGGAATATAATTGTCAAAGTGACAAAAGCCCCTTTCTTGCCCCACTTATCTTTTTCCCTATTTTGAAGTTATTTTTAAGTTAGTTTTTAAGTGACAAAGAGAAAAATTATTTGTCTTGACTCACTGCAGGCCTGGCTTTGCCATGGGTCATAGTAGAGGAATTGTCTCCTGTTGCTCCCCACTTTTTTTTTTTTTTTTTTGCAGTTAGTAGAAGAAGGGACAAGAGAATTGCAATGTAAAAAAATTGTTTTTAAACATGAAATTGTTACTATTGTTTCTATGTTTAGAGTCCTCAATATGTCTCTATCTAGAGTCAAAAGAGTCAAAACAATCAATCCAGTTACAAGGCTAACCGGGTCTGCCCAGGTAGTTGATGGATCTGAAGTTTATTAGCATATTTTCATGAGCTTTGTACAGGCCTCACCACTCCTTCCAATTGTGGGATGCATATGGTGGTCCAGACAGCTGTCCTTCTAAGGACTAATTGCTTAGTGATTTCCATTCTGAATTTAATAACTGAATGAACATAAAATTCCAGTCTGGGAAACACAGCAGCAAAGTCTCTTGGGCCTAGATGTGGTGTTTGTTGTCAAGAGCTTTAGCTATAATTTTGTGAATAAATTTTTTTTTTTTTTTTTTGAGGGAGTCTCCCTCTGTTGCCCAGGCTGGAGTGCAGTGGTGAGATCTTGGCTTACTGCAACCTCTGCCTCCTGGGTTCAAGCGTGTGAGTCACTGCGCCTGGCCATTGAGAATAAATTTCTACTATCCCAACAAGCCAGTGTAAGTTTTTTTTGTTTTTGTTTTTGTTTTTTGAGATGAAGTCTCACTCTGTCGCCCAGGCTCTGGAGTACAGTGGCGCAATCTCCGCTCATCATGACCTCTGCCTCCCAGGTCCAAGTGATTCTTCTACCTCAGCCTCCGGAGTAGCTGGAACCACAGGCGCGTGCCACCACACCCGGCTAATTTTTTGTATTTTTTTTTTTTTTTTTTTTTTTTTTTTTGAGACGGAGTTTCGCTCTTGTTACCTAGGCTGGAGTGCAATGGCGCGATCTCGGCTCACCGCAACCTCCACCTCCTGGGTTCAGGCAATTCTCCTGCCTCAGCCTCCTGAGTAGCTGGGATTACAGGCACGCGCCACCGTGCCCAGCTAATTTTTTGTATTTTTAGTAGAGACGGGGTTTCACCATGTTGACCAGGATGGTCTCGATCTCTTGACCTCGTGATCCACCCGCCTCGGCTTCCCAAAGTGCTGGGATTACAGGCGTGAGCCACCGCGCCCGACCCTTTTGTATTTTTTAATAGAGGAGGGGTTTCACGGTGTTAGCCAGGATGCTGTTGGTCTCCTGACCTCGTGATCCGCCCGCTTCGGCCTCCCAAAGTGCTGGGATTACAGGTGTGAGCCACCGCGCCTGGCTTTTTTTTTTGAGACAGAGTCTCCCTCTGTTGCCGGGCGCCAGGCTGGAGTGCAGTGGTGCAATCTCTGCTCATTGCAACCTCCTCCTCACACGTTCGAGCAATTCTCCTGCCTCACCCTCCCGAGTAGCTGGGACTACAGGAGCGCGCCACCACGCCTAGCTTATTTTTGGTTTTTTTAGTAGAGACGGCGTTTCACCATGTTGGCCAGGATGGTCTCCATCTCTTGACCTCGTGATCCGCCCACCTCGGCCTCCCAAAGTGGTGGAATTACAGGCGGCCAGGCCATTGTAAGTTTTAAGATCAAGAAAGAGATTTCTGGCCAGACACGGTGGCTCACTCCTGTAATCCCAGCACTTTGCCAGGCCAAGGAGAGCAGATCATGTTGAGACCATCCTGGCCAACATGGTGAAACCCTGCCTCTACTAAAAATACAAAAATTAGTTGGGCGTGGTGGTGCATGCCTGTAGTCCCAACTACTTGGGAGGCTGAGGCAGGAGAATTGATTGAATCCGGGAGGTGGAGGTTGCAGTGAGCCGAGACTGTGTCATTGCACTCCAGCCTTGGCAACAAGTGCAAAACTCTGTCTCAAAAAAAAAAAAAAAAAAAAAAAAAGATTTCTCTGGACAGTTTTGGGCTAGTATTTAATCACAATCTTTTTTTATTTTTTAAGGTGTACTTCCGTTTTTTTAGATGAGTGAAATCCTTTTCCTTCCTCTATTCTAGGTATCCCCTGAAATACTGACTTCAAGTTGAATTGTATCGAAAAGCTCCTTACCACTTTCTTTCATTACCAAAACTTTGTAGCTGATGTCCAACTGATGAACCCACCACCGTGAACCCATCAGACCTCTCTCAGATAGCCATAAAGACCCTTCCAAGTTAATTTTGACCACATCTTTGCTTGCACTTTATGGAGGATGAAATCATCAAGCGAAATCAACATTGCTGCTAATACAAGAGTCTTGGAGGCAGCAAATTAAAAATTTGAACATCTATTTGTGAAGAACTATAACAGGACATTAAAGGTATTCTTTTTTAAAGTGTTCAGAACCCTGTGGAAGTTTCGTGCAGTCTTCAGACTCAAATCTTCGTCTTCACTCCTGGGGCAAGCTCAGTGACTGTTATATGGTGGGCGTGTTTCCATACCATTGTGAGTATGAGTGCCCAGACTTCCCCAGCAGAGAAGGGCCTGAATCCAGGGCTGACGTGCCAGGAAAGTTACGCTTGCAGCGGGACTGACGAAGCTATCTTTGAGTGTGATGAGTGCTGCAGTCTGCAGTGTCTGCGCTGCGAGGAGGAGCTCCATCGGCAAGAGCGCCTGAGAAACCATGAGCGGATAAGACTCAAACCTGGCCATGTCCCTTACTGTGACCTCTGCAAGGGTCTCAATGGGCATTCACCAGGTGTACGGCAGAGGGCAATAGTGAGGTGCCAGACCTGCAAAATCAACTTGTGCCTGGAGTGCCAGAAGAGGACTCATTCTGGGGGTAACAAAAGGAGACACCCTGTTACTGTGTACAATGTCAGTAATCTCCAGGAGTCACTGGAGGCAGAAGTGATGGATGAGGAGTCCAAGAGGCAGAAGATGACTGAGAAGGTTGTGAGTTTCCTCCTAGTAGATGAAAATGAAGAAATTCAGGTAAGCACATGGGTATACTGGGATTCATGTGTAGTGGAGCAGATGTGTTGTTGGAAGGCAGTGCTCAAAAACAATGTCTGGCAGGGCGGGGTGGCTCATGCCTGTAATCCCAGCACTTTGGGAGGCCAAGGTGGGTGGATCACGAGATCAGGAGTTTGAGACCAGCCTGGCTAATATGGGAAACACCATCTCTACTAAAAATACAAAAATTAGCTGGGTGTGGTCGGGCTTGCCTGTAGTTCCAGCTACTGGGGAGGCTGAGGCAGAAGAAATGCTTGAATCTGGGGGGCAGAGCGTGCAATGAGCTGAGATCTTTTTTGAGACTGTCTCAAAAAAAAAAAAAAAGTCCAAGAGGAGATCACATTTTATTTTATTATTATTTTTTTAAGGTGTGGGTTCACCATGATGGCCAGGCTGGTCTTGAACTCCTGACCTCAGGTGATTCACCCACCTCAGCCTCCCAAAGTGCTAGGATTACAGGTGTGAGTCACCGTGCCAGGCTGGAGATGACATTTTAATCATTAAAAGCAAGACCTCTGTGGGCTTCAGCTGCATGGAGTCAGATTTAGTTACCAGCTGCATGACTCTGGCCAAATTACTTTACCTCTCTGAGCCTTAGCTTTTTCATCTATAAAATGGGGGACAAAAAACTAAAACAAAACAAAACAAAATAAAATAAAATGGGGGACAGTGCCTACTTCATCGAGTTGTGAGGATGAAATGAGACAGTGTTTGTAAAGCCTGTCGAAGAATAAATGGTCAGTGTATGGTAGCTGTTGTTAGTACTAATTGTAGCATTATTATTAGAACAAACTGATTGAAAACATTTCAGAATGAGAGCATCCTGGCAAGCTGTGAGTAAATGTTAGTGATGCAGAACTGCACCTATCCAGGGAAACACACACTAACAGTGGGTCCCATCGGAGTGCTAGGTGATAAGGCATAAACCTGCGATTTCGATTTAGAGAGGCAGGTATTTAAAAAGTGGCCTTTATTATTTATTTATTTACTAAGACAGAGTCTCACTCTGTTGCCCAGGCTGGAGTGCAATGACGTGATCTTGGCTCACTACAGCCTCCGTCTCCCGGGTTCAAGCGATCCTCCCTCCTCAGCCTCCCAAGTAGCTGGAATTACAGGCACCTGCCATCATGCCTGGCTAATTTTTGTATTTTTGTAGAACTGGGGTTTCACCATGTTGGCCAGGCTGATCTTGAACTCCTGACCTTAGGTGATCTGCACACCTCAGCATCCCAAAGTGCTGGGATTACAGGTGTGAACCACTGTAATTTTACTGTTGCTGTTTTTGCCTTCCAACAACAGCAAAAAGTGGCTTTTTAAAATTTCTTTATTTCTTTATTTAATTTATTTTTTAAAGAGGCGGGGTTTCACTGTGTTAGCCAGGATGGTCTCGATCTCCTGACCTCGTGATCCGCCCTCCTCGGCCTCCCAAAGTGCTGGGATTACAGGTGTGAGTCACCGCGCCCGGCCCCAAAAAGTGGCTTTTTAATAAGGACAATATTCTTTCCCAATGGTCTCTTCATAAATATATATATATATATATATACATATATATATATATTTTTTGAAACAGAGTCTCGCTCTGTCACCCAGGTTGGAGTGCAGTGGTGCCATCTCAGCTCACTGCAGCCTCCACCTCCTGGGTTCAAGTGATTCTCTTGCCTCAGCCTCCTGAGTAGCTGGGATTACAAGGTGCATGCCATCACGCCTGGCTAAATTTTGAATTTTTAGTAGAGATGGGGTTTCCCCATGTTGGCCAGGTTGGTCTCGAACCCCTGACCTCAGGTGATCCTCAGGTGATCTGCCTGCCTCGGCCTCCCAAACTGCTGGGATTACAAGAGTGAGCCACTGTGCCCGGCCGGTCTCTTCAAATTTTCTTGTATAGGCTTCTGATCGGTAGAAGCCAGTGAGGGCATGTGGAAGTACAGAATGACTAGGGGTTATTTGGTTTGAGTCTGAGTTGGGGAGATGGTAGTGTGTGACAGCTAGGTGAGATTGGGGAAGGGGTGGTATAATGTTTGTACTTTGGAATGAAGGTAATGTAATGATGTAATGTCTGTACTTTTATTTGGAGTGGCCTTTCAAGTGAGGTCTGTTTGAATTCACGTCTTTGTTTACCAATCATTGTATAGCCAAGGGTAAGTGATAAAAATCCTTTCCATTCCTAATCTTTTTGTGTCCTCTCAGCAATCCTGTAAAGTAGAAGTGAAACTGAGGCACAGAGCTTACATGATTTTATCACAGTCTGGCACATAGTATCCAGTACGGATTCTGTGGTCCATTGACTCAGTACTTTTGATAGTGATTACTCCTTCAGTTTCCAGTTTGGAGGGAGTACCTATGTAACTTACCATTTGAGAGGCTCCCTAATTACCCACTTAATATTTTTCTTCTGTACTTTTTTCCTCCTTGGATAAACTGATGGACGTGAATTACATCATGATTCCTATGTACTCCCATAGTCAGCTAAATACTTTGCTAACACAGACTTTTCTTTACTGGTGTGAGAGGAACGAATAGAGTTATGGAAGAGTGACCCAGATCCCATTCCGCGTCCCTTGTCAGCAATGTCTTCGTTATGGATTATACTCTGATTGGGCTACACTGTGGACTAAATATTTTATAAATGGAACACTTGGATTTTGGATGATTCTTGGTGGTTTTGCTATCAGTTGTCTGTAATATAAGCTTTTGGAAGGTCATAGTTTGGTTGCTGTCACTTTTGTCAAATGAGGGGAAGCTTTGGGGTGAACTAGTAACCCTCGTGAATTGCATTGACACCTTTAAAAAGAATGGATTTTTTTGGAGGACGATGTGTATTTTTTTTTCTTTTCTTAGCATTGATGTGTGTTCCTTAGTTGAAAATTAAGGGCTTAGGCCAGGCGCGGTGGCTCATGCCTGTAATCTCAACACTTTGGGAGGCTGAGGCAGGTGGATCGTGAGGTCAGGAGTTCAAGACCAGCCTGGCCAAGATGGTGAAACCCCATCTTTACTAAAAATACAAAAAATTAGCCAGGCGTGGTGGTAGGCACCTGTAATCCCAACTGCTCGAGAGGCTGAGGCGGGAGAATTGCATGAACCCGGGCGGCAGAGATTGCAGTAAGCTGAGATCACACCACTGCACTCCAGCATGGGCGATAGAGTGAGACCCTGTCTCAAAAAAAAAAGTAAGAGCTTGTACAGAAGTGTAAGGCGATAGAGTGAGACCCTGTCTCAAAAAAAAAAGTAAGAGCTTGTACAGAAGTGTAATGAAGAAGACATATCTAACTACCCAGAGATGATACTGGTTTTTCATCTTTTTTTTTTTGTATGTATTATGTGTATAATTGGATTGTTTGTAAAGATTCTTCCTGCATTTCCTCCCTTCATAAACATTAACCACTTCCTAGGAAACAACAGTTTTTTTTTTGAAATGGAGTTTTGCTCCCGTTGCCCAGGCTGGAGTACAATGGCGTGATCTTGGCTCACTGCAACCTCCACCTCCTGGGTTCAAGCAGTTCTCCTGCCTCAGCCTTCCAAGTAGCTGGGATTACAGGCATGCGTCACCACACCTGGCTAATTTTGTTTTTTAAGTAGAGACAAGTTTTCTCAATGTTGGTCAGGCTGGTCTTGAACTCCTGACCTCAGGTCATCTGCTCTCCTCAGTCTCCCAAAGTGCTGGGATTACAGGCGTGAGCCAGTGTGCCCGGCCTGAAATAACAGTTTATTAATTGCAAGCAGCATTGGTTGGGACTGATGGATTAGACATAGAATTCATTCATTTTAGGTGATTTGTTCTCAGAGTCATAAATGGAGAAATACTTAAAATGTCTAGTTCAGTTATCTGATACTGAATGTTCAAAACAATTAGATGATTGATATAAATCTAGTTTATAAATTAAGCTAGATTGTGAACTTCTGGAGAGCAGGATCGTGTTAAATGGCCTATGCCATGTATAATGGTAAACACATTGTCAGTGCATAAATACTGATTGGTGTTGTCACATCTCAACTTCAGTTTTTTTTTTTTTTGAGATGGAGTCTTACTCTGTCCCCCAGGCTGGAATGCAGTGGTGTGATCTTGCCTCACTGCAACCTTCGTACCCCAGGTTCAAGCAATTCTCCTGCCTCAGCCTCCCGAGTAGCTGGAACCACAGGTGCGTGCCACCATGCCCAGCTACTTTTTGTGTTTGTTTTAATAGAGATGGGGTTTCTCTGTGTTGGCCAGGCTGGTCTCAAACTCTGACCTCATGTGATCTTCCCACCTCAGCCTCCCAAAGTGCTGGGATTACAGGCATGAGCCACCATGCCCAGCAAACTTCCACTTTTAAAAAATGAATATCAAGGTCAGGCGCGGTGGCTCATACCTGTAATCCTAGCACTTTGGGAGGCTGAGGCAGTCAGATCCCAAGGTCAGATCCCAAGACCAGCCTGACCAACATGGTGAAACCCCGTCTCTACTAAAAATACAAAAGTTAGCCAGGTGTGATGGCAAGTGCCTGTAATCCCAGCTACTTGGGAGGCTGACGCAGGAGAATTGCTTGAAACTGGGAGGCAGAGGTTGCCGTGAGCTGAGATCGTGCCACTGCACTCCAGCTTTGGCAACAGAGTGAGATCCTCTCTCAAAAAAAAAAAAAAAAATTTAGCCAGGCTTGGTGGTGCACACCTGTAATCCCAGCTACTCAGGAGGCTGAGGCAGGAGAATCACTTGAACCTGGGAGCCAGAGGTTGTAGTGAGTCAAGATTGTCACCATTGTACCAGTGTGGAGAACAAGAGTGAAACTCTCTCTCAAAACAAAACAAAACAATAACAAGAAAAAAAGGTTATTACATACATGGCTAGTGAAAAACTAAACTAGTATGAAAGAGCATAAAATGAAAAGAATTTCCCTCCTGGTTCATGCCCCAACTCTCTTTTCTTTCTTTCTTTCTTTTTTTTTGAGACACCACAGAGTCTTGTTCTGTCATGCAGGCTAGAGTGCAGTGGTGCCGTCCTGGCGCACTGCAACCTCTGCCTTCCAGGTCTCAAGCTCCATACCTCAGGTGATCTGCCCGCCTTGGCCTCCCAAAGTGTTGGAATTACAGGTGTGAGCCACTGTGCCCGGCCTTCATTTAAACTTTCTAATTAAACTTCATTGTGACCTGAAGCACCAGCTCACCAATTTTTTATGGCTGCTGTGAGGATCTGATGAATATATCTGTATAAATATGTATTATTTATCATTATCAAAATGTTGTTGATGAACTTCCTCATAGCAGTAAAGAGTCTATCAGGTTCTGATTTTGTTTTTCTTTTCATGTTTCTAGGCATTTGTGGGTTTTAAGCATTTTCAGTTTAGCACATAGGATTTTTTTTTTTTTTTTTTTTGAGACAGAGGTTTGTTCTTGTTACCCAGGCTGGAGTGCAATGGCGCGATCTTGGCTCACCGCAACCTCCGCCTCCTGGGTTCAAGCAATTCTTCTGCCTCAGCCTCCCGAGTAGCTGGGACTACAGGCATGTGCCACCATGCCCAGCTAATTTTTGTATTTTTAGTAGAGACGGGGTTTCACCATGTTGACCAGGATGGTCTCGATCTCTTGACCTCGTGATCCACCTGCCTCGGCCTCCCAAAGTGCTGGGATTATAGGCGTGAGCCACCGCGCCCGGCCTGGATTTTTTTTTTTAGATGGGGTCTTGCTGTGTTGTCCAGGCTGGACTTGAATTCCTGGGCTTAAGCAGTTATTCTGTTTTAGTTGTCCAAGTAGCTGGGATTACAGGTGTGCATCACTGTGCCCAGCCCACATTTAGGGGTTATTTTAGCACCTTGTAGGCTGTAACCACTGGGTATGATCTCCTCAAATGCTTTTTTTTTTTTTTGAGACGGAGTTTTGCTCTTGTTACCTAGGCTGGAGTGCAATGGCGTGATCTCGGCTCACTGCAACCTCTGCCTCCTGGGTTCAAGCAATTCTCCTGCCTCAGCCTCCCAAGTAGCTGGGACTACAGGTGTGCGCCACCGCGCCCAGCTAATTTTTTTTGTATCAAATGCTTTTTTTAAGAGACAGGGTTTCACCATGTTGGTCAGGTTGATCTCGAACTCCTGGCCTTGTGATCCACCCATCTCTGCCTCCCAAAGTGCTAGGATTACAGGCGTGAGCCCTGAGCTCGGCCTTTTTTTTGTTTGTTTTGGTCTCAAATTCTGTGGCCTAAAGTCACCTAAGATTTTTGTGTATAATTTGCATATTATTCAGTTTCTTTTAGAAAATGTAAAAGGACAAAAAGCTTCCTTTAAGGGTGAACATTTTATCATTACCTTGTCCTTTAAGTGTGTACTATAGTGGTAAATTTGAGGAGAGACTGACTGTTGGTCTCATAAATAGAAAGTAACTTGTGACTCCTAAATGGAACACACTTGGCCTGCTAGCCAAAAACACACAATTTTTGCACATATATTATGTGCCAGGCAGGATTTTTTTGTTTTTTTTTTTAATCACTAACTTCAAGACCAAATTTTTTTTTTTTTTTTTTTTTGAGACGGAGTCTTGCTCTGTCACCTGGGCTGGAGTACAGTGGCGTGATCTTGGCTCACTGTAGCCTCTGCCTCCCAGGCTCAAAGGATTCTCCTGCCTCAGCTCCCTGAGTAGTTGAGATTATAGGCACCCACCACTGCACCTGGCTAATTTTTTTTGTATTTTTAGTAGTGATGGGGTTTCGCCATGTTGGTCAGGCTGATTTTGAACTCCTGACCTCATAATCTGCCCACCTTGGCCTCCCAAAGTGCTGGGATTACAGGTGTGAGCCACTGAGCCCAGCCAGAGGTGACTTTTAAGCAGAGACCTGATGGGTAATAATAGCGTGGTACGTAGACCTCCAGCTAGAGAGAATGGGAAGAAAATGAAGGTAGGATGGCATGTTTGAGGCTAGAAAGAATGCCAGTGTGGCTGGAGTGAGCTGGCAGAGAATGGTAAGGAAAGAGGTGCAGAGGGAAGCAGGGGTCAGAGCATGGGAGGCCTTGCAGGGCATAGAGGTAAGCGGATTTTATTTTAAGGGTCATGGGAGACACCAGACTGTGCTATGCTAAGAAGTCACAGGACCTGATAGAAGCTATAGTGACCTGATAGAGACTGATGTGTAGACTAGATTGTGGTGACTGTAGAGGGACAGGAAGGAAGGCAGGGAGACCACTTGGGAGGCTGCTGCAGAGGGTGAGGAAAGAAGTGTAGATTTGGTGTTACTGAGATGGGGAAATGGAGAGACATTGATGAATTTGGGACAAAGTTTGTGGGTAAAATAATCAGGAGTGCTGATACATTGGATGGAGGAGTGAGGGAGTAAGAGAACTCAGTGGTGACTTGTAGGCATTTGGTTTGTACAAATAACACTTGCTTACTTAAGACACCAGAGTTTATTGCCTGAAATTGATAAAACTAAGTCTTTTTTTTTCTTTTTTTTTGAAATGGAGTTTCACTCTTGTTATCCAGGTTGGAGTGCAGTGGCGTGATCTTGGCTCACTGAAACCTCTGCCTCCTTGGTTCAATCAATTCTCCTGGCTCAGCCTCCTGAGTAGCTGGGATTACAGGCATGTGCCACCATGCCCAGCTAATTTTGTATTTTTTTTTTTTTGAGACGAAGTTTCTCTCTTGTTACCCAGGCTGGAGTGCAATGGCACGATCTCAGCTCACTGCAACCTCCGCCTCCTGGGTTCAGGCAATTCTCCTGCCTCAGCCTCCTGAGTAGCTGGGATTACAGACACGCGCCACCTTGCCCTGCTAATTTTTTGTATTTTGAGTAGAGACGAGGTTTCACCATGTTGACCAGGATGGTCTCGATCTCTTGACCTCGTGATCCACCCGCCTCTGCCTCCCAAAGTGCTGGGATTACAGGTGTGAGCCACCGTGCCTGGCCTAATTTTGTATTTTTAGTAGAGGCAGGGTTTCTCCATGTTGGTCAGGCTGTCTGGCCTCAGGTGATCCTCCCACCTTGGCCTCCCAAAGTGCTGGGATTACAGGCGTGAGCCACCTCACCTGGCCTGATAAAACTAAGTTTTTTTTTTTTTTTTAAGTCGGAGTTTCGCTCTTGTTACCCAGGCTGCAGTGCAATGGCGCGATCTCGGCTCACCGCAACCTCCGCCTCCTGGGTTCAAGCAATTCTCCTGTCTCAGTCTCCCGAGTAGCTGGGATTACAGGCATGTGCTACCATGCCTGGCTAATTTTTGTGTTTTTAGTAGAGATGGGGTTTCTCCATGTTGGTCAGGCTGGTCTTGAACTCCTGACCTCAGGTGATCTGCACACTTTGGCCTCCCAAAGTGTTGGGATTACAGGCGTAAGCCACCGCACCTGGCCTCCTCTGTCTCTTTTCTACAACTTCCCTGAGTGTCCTTCTTCCAAGAGAGCAGCAGAACAGCAAACTGACAAGAACTTCCACCCATTCCACCTTCATGCTGATTGTTTCTGAGTGGAACATTCAGAGAGCCAAGGGCCTTTTTATACCCAAAGACTCCTGAAACTGAGGCCTCTCATGGTGAAAGTGTAGGCTGGTAAAAAAGCTCAGTGACCCACAGGTGGTCAGTAAGAGGCTAAGGGAGTGTTCACATGGGGCCGACCCTCCCTGATTTGGGCCCTCTCTGAAATGGGAGCCCAAGATGAGACTCTTTGTCCTTCCCTTCAGCAAAGTCATTGGTGGACATCCTCTCACTGAGGCCACCTCTTTATTTTTTGTTTTGAGACTGAGTTTCGCTCTTGTCGCCCAGGCTGGAGTGCAATGGCGTGATCTTGGTGCACTGCAACCTCCGCCTCCTGGGTTCAAGTGATTCTCCTGCCTCAGCCCATCACACCTGGCTAATTTTTGTATTTTAGTAGAGACAGGTTTTGCCATGTTGGGCGGGCTGGTCTCAAACTCCTGACCTCAGGTGATCTACCTGCTTTGTTCCAAAGTGGTGGGATTGCAGCCATGAGCCACATACCTGGCGAGACTGCTGCTGCTGCTGCTCCTTTTTTTTTTTTTGAGATGGAATTTTGCTCTTGTTACCCAGGCTGGAGTGCATTGGTGCGATCTCGGCTCACTGCAACCTCTGCCTCCTGGGTTCAAGTGATTCTCCTGTCTCAGCTTCCCGAGTAGCTGGGGTGTTCCCCCCCACCTGGCTAATTTTTGTATTTTTAGTAGAGACAGGGTTTTGCCATGTTGGGCAGGCTGATCTCAAACTCCTGACCTCAGGTGATCCATACCCCTCGGCCTCACTACAGTCTTGATCTCGGCTCACTGCAACCTCTGCCTCCCGGGTTCCAGCAATTCTCCTGTCTCAGCCTCCTGAGTAGCTGGGATTACAGGTGACCACCACTATGCCCGGCTAATTTTTGGTATTTTTAGTAGAGACCTGGTTTCACCATGTTGGCCAGACTGGTCTCGAACTCCTGACCTCAGGTGATCCCGCCTTGGTCCCCCAAAGTTCTGGGATTACAGGCATGAGCCACTGCACCTGGCCGAGACTGCTTCTTTAAGAAGACCCATCTTGTAGCTTGGCGGCTTCACTTGTTTACAGTCCCAGAATAGTGCAGCTCAGAATACTGGGACTTGGCTAAAAGAGACATTATTCTAGTGGGATTCAGGAATGGAAAATAGCAGACTGGGCATGGTGGCTCACGCCTGTAATTTCAGCGCTCTGGGAGGCCAAGGCGGGTGGATCACTTGAGGTCAGGAGATTGAGATCAGCCTGGCCAACATGGTGAAACCCCGTTTATACTGAAAATACAAAAATCAGCTGGGTGTGGTGGTGGGTGCTGGTAGCCCCAGCTACTCAGGTGGGTGAGGCAGGAGAATTGCATGAACCGGGGAGGCGGAGGTTGGAGTGAGCCGAGATCGCGCTGCTGCACTGCGGCCTGATAGACAGAGCTAGACTCCATCGCAAAAAAAAAAGAAGATAGCAGAGGATGCTTTCTTACTATACGAGATTGTTTTTGTTTTTATTTTTTTGAGATGGAGTCTTGCTCTGTTGCCGAGGCTGGAGTGCAGCGGTGCCATCTCTGCTCGCTGCAACCTCCATAGCCTGGGTTCATGCGATTCTCCTGCCTCAGCCTCCTAAGTAGCTGGGAGTAGAAGCGCCACCCCATCATGCCCAGCTAATTTTTGTATTTTTAGTAGAGACGGGGTTTTGCCATGTTGGCCAGTCTGTTCTCAAACTTCTGACCTCAAGTGATCTGCCTGCCTCGGTCTCCCAAACTGCTGGGATTAACTGCGTGAGCCACCTCGTCCAGCCATGTATGGGAATTCTTTATCACAAATTGGCCATGCTGGTCTGCCACATTTCTGTGCCACTTCAATCTTATGCTTGTCTGCTGTCCACTTCCTTGGCCCTGTTCTTGGCTTCCTGGTCTAGGGTGTAGCTTCCTGGGGCTTGTTGTTTCCTGCTCCTCTGTTTGAGATTGGCTGGTAGGTAACGGAAGTCCTTCAGGACTTCATTCTGGTCAGTAGGTCATTAGCCAGAGGGATCATCATCTTCCAAATTGTTGAACTTTCCCATTTTTCTGTTCTAATGGCCAGACTCTTCTAATTTAAGGACTAATTTTGGTGCAGTGGCTGGCTGGTTAGCCCTTTGGCAAGTTCTGGTCAGAACATGAATATATCTATTATTGGTTTCTCTGGTATCATATAAATGCAACAAAAGAACATAGATCTTCTCAGGAGCTGTCAAATTAACAAGCAATAGTTGGGTTAGTAGCAGGCTCTCCTCCTCGACCAATGCTGTTATCTCGAAGAAACCCAAGTAAAAACCCCTTTTGTTGATAGTGGTAAAGGGAAAGGCATTATATGGCATTTACTGGGAAACACAGGGTTGAGGATGACTCAGACTGAAAGAAAGATGAAGGAAACCCTATTATGTGCCTTCAGTTTCTGGTTAGCATCTTGTGAGCTTTCTCATCCTTGCGATCATTCAGTTTCAACAGACTCCTGGTATTTAACTTGGGAGGCTGTTTTGTTTTAGTACAAGGATGTTTAAAATCTGACCCGTGTAAGCCATCGAAACCACTGTGAGTCAGCTTTTTAGAGAACCTGTCTTTAACTACTTTAAGTTACCTCCAGTTTCATGATTCCGTTTTTTTCTGGCCTGTCAATTTCTTGAAGTGATTGATTTTTCTGTAATTGAGCAGGCATTTGGCTTTTTGAGCCAGGATTAATGTAATAGACATATTTCTTATTAATTTGGCCTTCAGTGTTTTTCTTTGGGTACATCTACTGGCTGAACCACCCTTGAGTTTATCTGGGAGATTATGTATTGCAGATGCACTTCCGATGGCTGGCCAGACTTTTCTGGGGAGCCTTGCCTGCTTTGGGAGGAGCTCCCATGAGATCATTTCTATCTGAGGTTACAACTGCTAAATGTATTACCTGATGGGAAATCAGAAGTAAGATGTGGGAGACCATGAAGAAGGGAAGAAAGGGTATAGAAGTTGCAGGCAAGAAGAATTGGAAAGACCTATGGAAAGAGACACAGAAGCATTTGGAGCTGGGGAAGGGTGGATGCTTCCTTGGAGAATGTTTTGTTTGTTTTGCCACTCTTTTATTTTGTCTTTTTCTTTTGAGATGGAGTTTCGCTCTTGTTGCCCAAGCTGGAGTGCAATGGCACGATCTCAGCTCACTGCAACCTCCGCCTCCCGGGTTTAAGCAATTCTCCTGCCTCAGCCTCCCAAGTAGCTGGGATTACAGGCACCTGCCACCACACTTGGCTGATTTTTGCATTTTTAGTAGAGACGACGTTTCGCCACGTTGGCCAGGCTGGTCTTAAAATCCTGACCTCAGGTGATCTGCCCACCTCAGCCTCCCAAAGTGCTAGGATTACAGGTGTGAGCCATAGCACTTGGCCAATTTTGCCCCTCTTTTCAATGGCTTTTGGCCAGCATTGAAGAGACTCTGTTGACTGGTTTATATGATCAGCTTGGTCGTAGCTCGAGTTCTTGGGCAGAGATGTTTTTCAGCCATACCTAAGTAGCTGACCTCTGGCTTGACTTCACTGGAGGATAATTGGACTTCCAGGTTGCTTCTAAAATTTTTTGTCCCTTCCTGATTTCCTTCTACTTGAGACTAGATTATTGCTGTCTTTCCCAGGAAATTTGACTCTAGATGTTCAAATACTTGAAAAGAACTGCCAGAGCCTGGTTATGGCACAAAGTCACAGACCCTCAGGTTCAAGTTAAGGGGCAGCATGATCCTGAGCAATCCAGCATTCAAAGAGTATTCTAGAAATTCCTCTACTTTCCAGCCCAATCCCTTCTGTGTCATGAATATGTTATCTACATAGCTAAACTGTCATTTCTCATAACCTTTTCTTTCAATACGCTTAATACAGTTTATGTGTATCATTCTACAGCAATCGTATATATTTATTGAATTGTCAGTTGTGTGCCTTGTAAGTTTTGCTAACATCTCTGAAAACATGATTTAAAGTAAAAAAACTCAGGTTAAATGAGACTGGGTAGGGATGACAGAGGCCTTCATTCCCTGGAAAACTCAGCTCTCTTTTCTGTTTGTCTCTGAGTAGAGTCTTTTTGAGGATTCCACAGTTCTTTTTTTTTGTTGTTGTTGATACAGAGTCTTCCTTTTTCACCCAGGCTGGAGTGCCATTGCATGATCTCGGCTCACTGCAACCTCTGTCTCTCTGGTTCAAGCAGTTCTCCTATCTCAGCCTCCCAAGTAGCTACATGACTAAAGGCGCATGCCACCACACCTGGCTGATTTTTTTATTTTTAGTAAAGACAGGGTTTTGCCATATTGGTCAGTCTGGTCTCGAACTCCTGACCTCAGGTGATCCACCTGCCTCAGCCTCCCAAAGTGCTGGGATTACAGGCATGAACCACTGCACCTGGCCCCACAGTTCTTTTTGCATCCCCATTCTGGCATGGTGACTCATGGGTTTAGTTTGTAATCGGTAGGTCGTTGGGTGTAATATAATTTTTTCCCCTCTGTACCTAGATCTGTATTGACAAACAACCTACCTCCCTCTTCCCCTTTTCCTTTCTTCCTCTCCCTACCTTTCCCTTTGTTTCTTCCCAACCCTCCACCCATTTCATGAATTAAGAAATTAAATCAGTGGGTTTCAGGCATAAGCCACAGCACCCAGCAATTTTTAAATTTTTTTTTTTTTTTTTTTTTTAAGATGGGGTTTCACCATGTTGGCCAGGCTGGTCTTGAACTCCTGACCTCAGGTGATCCACCCACCTGGGCCTCCCAAAGTGCTAGGATTACAGGCGTGGGCCACCGCACCCAGCCTAATTTTTAAATTTTTAATAGAGATTGGGTCTTGCTCTGTTGCCCAGGCTGGTCTCAAAGTCCTGGCCTCATATGATCCTTCTTCCTCAGCCTCCCAAAATGCTGGGATTACAGGCGTGAGCCACCACACGAGGCCATATCATTCTTTTGAAGAAGATGGCTTTTTTTTTTTGTTGAGACAGAGTCTCACTCTGTCGTCCAGGCTGGAGTGCAGTGGTACAGTCTTGGCTCACTGCAATCAGTCTCTGCCTCCCGGGTTCAAGCGATTTTCCCGTGTCAGCCTCCCGGGTAGCTGGGATTACAGGCACCCGCCACAGTGCCTGGCTAATTTTTGTAGTTTTAGTAGAGATGGGGTTTCATCATCTTGGCCAGGCTTGTCTTGAACTCCTGACCTCGTGATCCACCCGCCTCAGCCTCCCAAAGTGCTGGGATTACAGGTGTGAGCCACTGTGCCTGCCTGAAGAAGATTGCTTTCCTTATGCATTTTATGTCTATATATATTTTTTGCAATCTTATAGGTTTCTTTCTTTTTTTTTTCTTTTGAAAAACAATCTTTTAGGCCAGATGAGAATGGCTCACACCTATAATCCCAGCACTTTGGGAGGCTGAGGCAGGTGGATGACCTGAGAGGTTAGGCGTTTGAGACCAGCCTGGCCAACATGGTGAAACCCCATCTCTACTAAAAATACAAAAAATTAGCCAGGCATGGTGCCAGGTGCCTGTAATCACAACTACACAGGAGGCCAAGGCACTAACATTGCTTGAACTGGGAAGTGGAAGTTGCAGTAAACCGAGATTGCGCCACTGCACCCCAGCCTGGGTGACAGAGCAAGACTCCATCTCAAAAGTAAAGTAAAATAAAACAGCCTTTTGAGAGGGGTTCTTACTCTGTTGCCCAGGCTGGAGTGCAGTGGTGTGACCTCAGCTCCCTGGAACCTCCGCCTCCCTGGCTCAACTCCTCCTTCCACCTCAGCCTCCTGAGTAGCTGAGACTACAGGGACGTGCCACCATACCTGGCTAATTTTTTGTATTTTTAGTAGAGATGGGGTTTTGCCATGTTTCCCAGGCTGGTCTCGAACTCCGGGCCTCTAGTGATCTACTTGCCTAGGCCTCCCAAAGTGCTGGGATTACAGGTGTGAGCCACCTGCCCAGCCATATATCAATTTCTTTTTTCCTTTTTTTTTTTTTTTGAGACAGAGTCTTTGCTCTGTTGCCCAGGCTGGAGTGCAGTGGTGCAATCTTGGCTCACTGAAACCTCTGCCTCCCAGGTTCAAGCGCTACTCCTTCCTCAGCCTCCCAAGTAGCTAGGATCACAGGTGTGTGCCACCATACCCGGCTAATTATTTGTAATTTTAGTAGAGACAAGGTTTCACTATGTTGACCAGCCTAGTCTTGACCTCAGGTGTTCTGCCTGCCTGGGCCTCCCAGAGTGCTAAGGTTACAGGCCTAGGTTTCTTTTTTAATTCAAAAGATACAACCTTTTGAGGGAGGGAGTGGTAAGTATTGAATAAGGATCTTCCTTGTTCAATTATGCCTATTTCTCTCTTTTTTTGAGACAAGTTTTTGCTCTGTTGCCTAGGCTGGAGAACAGTGGCACCATCATAACTCAAGCAATCCTCCCACGTCAGCCTCCTGAGTAGCTGGGACTACAGGCATGTGCCACCTTGCCCAGCTAACTGTTTGATTTTTTTGTAGAGATGAGGTCTCACTATGTTGCCCAGGCTGGTCTCAAATTCCTGGACTTAAGTAGTACTCCCATCTTAGCCTCCTGAAGTGCTGAGATTAAAGGTGTGAGGCACCATGCTTGGCCTATCCATATTCTCTTAATGAGGGCTTTATTGGAAACCTTCCCTAAGGACAGTTTTTACTAGGGATAATGAAATTCTGAGCTGATGGTGATGATTGTGCCTTGGGGCAAACCAGCAATGATGTCAGTCAGCATGCCTCTAGCATTTACTGCAAGTTACTCTGGGCTTCTGCTGTGCTAAGTGCTTGATGTACATCATCTCGTTTACTTTTTGCAGCAATCCTATGAAGTAGATTGTGTTGTTATCTTCATTGTAGAGGTGAATAACAGAGCCCCAGAGGGGTTGAATAACTTCTTCAAAGTTGTCCTAAAGTCAGTGGATGATAGAGTCAGGTTGGTTGAACTGTTAATGGTGATACTATATCATTCCCTCCCCCAGAGGATATAGCATGTAGACATTTTGTACTGTGTTCATGGTCAATGATGTGTTGATCTCCGATTTTGTGTCAGGCACCGTGCTGGGTTACAGTGGTGAGCAACACAGACCATATCTCTGCCAGCATGAAGTACATTCTGGTTGAGGTGTTCAGAGTTGGGGAGAGTGGGAAAACATTAACTGAGGTGGTGGGTGGGAATGGAGGCTTTGAACAAGAGAAGGGTCGAGTAAATTGCCCAGGGTGGGATTTAAACCTAGTTCTCTTTTCTAGCCTGGTTTGTCTAGCTTAGCTTTTATGGCTAAGTCCCTTCTTAGCCCTCAGAGTCATTCCAGAATGAAAGACCATTCTGCTTACTGCCAAGCCTTTACTAGAGCTTACATTCATTTTCACAGCTGGCCAAATATGGATATGCTATCCCACTTAAAAAGGGGGCTGCACCTCCTATCCAGAAGCTCCTCAGAAAGTTCCCTTGAGGATGAAGTAGGGCTGAGGGATGACTCGGTATTTCCAGTGTGTCCTCAGAATTCAGCTTTGCCTTGGAAAGCTTTTTATTCAGATATAAATGGATTGCTGAACTGGGTGTGTTGGGTGTGGTCAAAGAAACTGATCAGGGAGCTAAAAATGACTCCTTTTTTTTTTTTTGAGACAGAGTCTCTCTGTTGCCCAGGCTAGAGTGCAATGCTGTGATCTCACCTCACTGCTCCCTCTGCACCCTGGGTTGAACCAATTTTCCTGCCTCAGCCTCCTGAGTAGCTGGGATTACAGGCATGGGCCATGATGCTTGGTTAATGTTTGTATTTATTTATTTTTGAGATGGAGTTTTGCTCTTGTTGTCCAGGCTGGAGTGCAGTGGCGCAGTCTTGGCTCATGGCAACCTCTGCCTCCTGGGTTCAAGCAATTCTCCTGCCTCAGCCTCTTGAGTAGCTGGGATTACAGGCATGCGCCACCACACCTGGCTAATTTTGTATTTTTAGAAGAGATGGGATTTATGTTGGTCAGGTTGGTCTCAAACTCCCCACCTCAGGTGATCTGGCCACCTTGGTTTCCCAAAGTGCTGGGATTACAGGCATGAGCCACTGTACCTGGCCCTGTATTTTTAGTAGAGATGGGGTTTCACCATGTTGGTCAGGCTGGTCTTGGACTCCTCACCTTGTGATCTGCCTGCCTCAGCCTCCCAAAGTGCTAGAATTACAGACGTGAGCCACTGCAGCCAGCAAAAATGACTTTTTTTTTTTTTTTAAATAATTTCTTTGTGGATCATTTCTGCATAGAAACACTTTTATTCCTGCTGGGACGGGAGAAGAGCTGCAGGCAGTGTCTGTGAAGCAAAGTGTCAGAAGCACCATGGGTAGTTATAAGACATGGAAGGGAATTCCTGATCTCTCAAGTAATGAAACCCTTTGGGACACTGGAGTGGAAGAAAGTGATCTTTGCTCTTGCCATGTGTGCTCAGTGTGTTTGTGAGACCAACCTCGTGACTTCAGTGTCTTCAGAAAACATCTGATTGAGAAATGATTGTGTGTGTGTTTTTTTTAATTTAAAAATTATAGTTTACCCAACTCCTTCAGAGAGAAATGATTGTTTTTTATTTGAAACTCTAGCAACATGTAAATGGATAAACACGAAGTATACATGCTCTTTAGGATAGAATGAGAAGAAATTTTCTAAACTTGCTGTGTTGAAGAAACAGGTTTAATAGAACATTCTGGCCATCGGGGCTTGCTATTGGAATGAAATTTCCTTATCATTTGGACTTTAAAATAGACTGGTTACTGATCTGTTTGACATAGTTTAGGTAAAATCCTGTTAGAAAATTAGGCCATGGGGCTGGGTGCGGTCACTCACACCTATAATCAGGTGCTTTGGGAGGCCAAGGAAGGAGGATTGCTTGAGGCCAGGAGTTCAAGGCCAGCCTGGGCAATATAGGGAGACCCTATCTCTACAAAAAATAAAAAAGTTTAACTGGCTATGGTGGTACACACCTGTAGTCCTAGCTACTTGGGAGGCTGAGGCAGGAGGATTGATTGAGCCTGGGAGGTTGAGGCTACAGTGAGCCACTGTATTCTAACCTGGGCAACAGAGCGGGACCTGTCTCAAGAAAAAAAAATTAGAGGAATGTATAATTGTAGTTGGTACAGATTAAATCCCGTTTTCCCAGAGGCCAATACTGAAAGTACCTTGATGCTGAACTACTTTCCTTAAGAGTGTCTTCCAGGTTCTTTGGGGATTAACTTTGGCAGTCTCTGTGCTGTGTTGAACTTCCTTCCTTCCAAGGCTCTTTAGTTCCTTCCCAACCTCTTGGTTTCTCTTTTCAGGCCTCCTTGGAACAAAGCTGGTGCATGATCTTTCATTCTAGAATTATTCTGTGAGGGCTTAGAAGGAATCTCTCGAGGGAGACCATCATCATTCTCTTGGCCTGCTTGGGTCAGAGGTCGACTGCTGGAGACTTTTCACTACTATGAACTATGCTGAATTCTAAACTGGGTCCGGGTGCAGTTGGCTCATGCCTGTCTTCCCAGCACTTTGGGAGTCCAAGGCAGGTGGATCACCCGTCAGGGAGTTCGAGACCAACCTGGACAATATGGTGAAACCCTGTCTCTACTAAAAATACAAAAATTAGCTGGACGTGGTGGCACATCCCTGTAATCCCAGCTACTCAGGAGGCTGAGGCAGGAGAATCACTTAAACCTGGGAAGCAGAGGTTACAGTGAGCCGAGATTGTGTCATTGCACTCTAGCCTGGGCAACAGAGTGAGGTTCCATCTCAAAAAGAAAAAAAAGGGAATCTTGGTGGGGGATCATTGAGTACTATTATATTTCACTTTACAGACTCTTCTTGGAACTCTATACAAAGTAAAGCTTTTTGGGTGAATTGGAGGGAGAGAGAGAGGTGCTGCTAGGTTTCGTAAATTTTTTTTTTTTGAGATGGAGTCCTGCTGTGTTTTCCGGGCTGGAGTGCAGTGCGGCAATCTCAGCTCATTGCAGCCTCCGCCTCCCGGGTTCAAGTGATTCTCCTGCCTCAGCCTCCTGAGTATCTGGGATTACAGTCATGTGCCACCACACCCACCTAAATTTTGTATTTTTAGTAGAGACGGGGTTTCACCACGTTGGCCAGGATGGTCTCCATCTCTTGACCTCGTGATCCGCCCACCTCAGCCTCCCAAAGTGCTGGGACCTCCCACAGTGCTGGGTTTACAGGTGTGAGCCACCACACCCGGCCTAGCCTCCTTTCACATGAAGAAAATGCAGTCAGTGCATGTTAAGGGATTGTTCAGTACTTGTCAGTAGAAAAAACAGCCTGGGGCTTTGAGTTCCTCCTCCCAGGAGGACCATTAGCATCGGACTCATGTATAGTCCGATGTCCAACACATGGACATACGCACTTAACGTACCCCTGGACAGTAAATGGCTAAATGGTATTGCCAAATGCAGGCAAAGAGTGTTTTCTTTCCATCCCATGTGAGTTATTTATATATATTATGTACATCATTTGGTGGACACTTAATATGAATCCCAAGACATTTAATTCTGTACCTAAATGTTCCCCCTTTCCCTCTTTCAGGTCCCTGCTCTTAAATACTCTGGATAAGCAGTTGCCATTTTGTGAAGATTCATGACTGAGTAGATTTCCATGGGGAGAAAGTCCCTAGGCCTGGTCTTCCTCGCCTGGCCTGGTTGAGCACGTATATGGCTCTTCCAGCAGCCGCCCTGACCTCACCTGACTCTTTGCTGGTAGAGCTTGGGTCTTCCAGCAGCCGCCCTGACCTCACCTGACTCTTTGCTGGTAGAGCTTGACAGAGCATTAGTTTTGTTTCTCTTGCTGGCCAGCTTAGCAGCTTGGAACCAGGCTGGCTGAGTGACACAGGTCTAAAATGGGCTATTCTGGGTAACTTCTTGTTTCTCTCTGTCATCTGCTAGATCAGTTAGCCCATCACTAAGTTTATGAAATGCTGCTGTGTGTTTAGCCCTGTGGAAGATGTATGGTAGGAAGTATTTAAGGTACCTGGGTATTTAGCAAGGTGCCTGGCATTTATTCACTCACTCATTCACTCAGCTGCTGCATACTGAGCTCCTCCTTTGTGCCAGGGTGTGTCCTGAGTGCTTTGCATGTAAAGATAAGATAGACACAGCCCTGCCATCATTGGCTCTAGTGAAGGGCACTGCCACTGCAGCCGGCATTCAATTAACTGTTAGTATTATCAGCAATATTCAGGCTTTTAATAATGAAACAGCAGTGATGTCATTAAAAGAATAATGAGTGGTTTACTTTTTTCTTTTTTTTTTTTTTGAGCTAGGGTCTTTCTCTGTCACCCAGGCTAGAGTGCAGTGACATGATCTCGGCTAACTACAACCTCCACCTCCTGAGCTCAAGTGCCCCAGCCTCTTCAGGAGCTAGGACTATAGATGTGAACCACCATGCCTGGCTAATTTTTTGATTTTGTAGAGATGGGGTCTTGCTATGTTGCTTAAGGTGGTCTTGAATTCCAGGGCTCAAGTGATCCTCCTGTCTTGGCCCCCCAAGGCACTAGGATTTGGTTTACTATCTTGATGAGATTATAGGAAACCAAGGTTTATCATTTTCACACTCAGTGGTCTGTGTATTTTTCTGTTTATTATAAAACCAACAGACTCTGGCAAGGTGGCTTATACCTATAATCCCAGCACTTTGGGAGGCTGAGGTGGGTGGATCATCTGAGGTCAGGAGACCAGCTTGACCAATATGGTGAAACTCCATCTCTACTGAAATTACAAAAATTAGCCAGGCGTGGTGGCATGCACCTTTAGTCCCAGCTGCTCAGGATGCTGAGACAGGAGAATTGCTTGAACCCGGGAAGCGGAGGGAGCAGTGAGCTGAGATCTTGCCATTGCACTCCAGCTTGGGTGACAGAGTGAGACTCTGTCTCAAAAAAACAAAAGAAACCAGCAGACTTCTTGAGAATCACCAAGTCAGCAAGGTGTTCACGCTTGTAATCCCAGCACTTTGAGAGGCTGAGGGGAGGATCACCTGAGGTCAGGAGTTTGAGACCAGTCTGGCCAACATGGTGAAATTCCGTCTCTACTAAAAGTACAAAAAAATGAGGTGGGTGTGGTGACATGTGCCTGTAATACCAGCTACTCTGGAGGCTGAGGCAGGAGAATCACTTGAACACAGAAGGCAGACACTGCAGTGAGCCTAGATTGCACTGCCCTCTGCAGTCCCCCGGGTGGCAGAGGGAGATCCTGTCTCAAAAAAAAAAATCTGTAACCTGTTTTATTCTCTGTTGACTGGAAGATACTTGATGTGAAGCTTCGTCATTGCTTTTGCTGGAGTAGAGATAAGCTGCTTGGATTAGGAGCTTTAACCCTGGGGTTCTGTATTCTGAGAACAGGAGTTCTGAGCATCTTTCGGGAGCTCCAGTCTGGGACCTCACTGGCCCCAGGTCTCTTTCTTTATGGCCTGGCTTTTTTTTTTTCTTTCTTCCCTCCCTCCTTCTGGCCTGGCTTTTTATAAGGACTGCAGTGTTCTTTAAATTGTTAGGAGGCAAATTATGGTAGATGAAGTTTGACCAATATATTAAAAAATTAAAAAAAACTTGGCTGGGTGCTGTGGCTCACACTTGTAATCCTAGCACTTTGCGAGGCCTAGATGGGTGGATCACCTGAGATCAGGAGTTCGAGACCAGCCTGGCTAACACAGTGAAACCTATTCTCTACTAAAATATACAAAAATTAGCCACGTGTGATGGTGCACACCTGTAATCCCAGCTACTCATGATTTTGAGGCAGGAAAATCACTTAAACCCAGGAGGCAGAGGTTGTAGTGAGCCAAGATCACACCACTGCACTTCTCCCTGGGCAACAGCAAAACTCTGTCTTAAAAAACAAAAATGAAAACACAGATTTTATTGAGATATGATTCACATACCATACAATTCACCAGTTTAAAGTGTATAATTCAGTATTTTTAGTATATTCATAATGTTGTACAATCCTTACCACTATCTAATTCTGGAATATTTTCATCTTTCCAAATAGAAACCCAGCATTAGCAGCCTCTCCCTCCTCCCTCTTCCCTCCTCCCTCCAGCCTCTGGCAACCACTAATCTACTTGCCGTCTATGAATTTGCCTGCTTGGATGTTTCATATAAATGGAATATGTGGTGTTTTGTGTGTGGCTCTTTTCATTTATCATGTTTTCAAGGTTCATCTTTGTTGTAGCATGTATCAGACTTCATTCTTCCCCAGCTGTGTCAAGCAAATAATATTTGATAGCTAGCTACGTTCATTTCACAAAAATGTTTTCCCAACATTTCTATGCAAATGTTATTAGGTAACAGTGAAATTTGTGTGTTTTTTTTTTTTAGATGGAGTCTTGCTGTATCTCCCAGGCTGGAGTGCAGTGGCGCGATCTCTGCTCACTGCAACCTCTGCCTCCCAGGTTCAAGCGATTCTCCTGCCTCAGTCTCCCGAGTAGCTGGGATTACAGACGCTTGCCACCATGCCCAGCTAATTTTTGTATGTTTTTCAGTAGAGATGGGGTTTTACTATGTTGGCCAGGCTGGTCTCAAACTCCTGACCTCAGGTGATCCGCCTGCCTCGGCCTCCCAAAGCGCTGGGATTACAGGCGCCAGCCACTGCGCCCAGCCGAAATTTGTATTATTTCTATAGGGAAAATATTTGCACTTTAGCCTCTCCATATGATAATTGGGGGTGGGAGGTAGGTACAGAACTCTCACTTGTCCAATAAGCACATTTGGAGGGTTGGATTATTATTATTATTTTCTTTTTTTTGAGACGGAGTTATGCTCTGTCATCCAGCCTGGAGTGCAGTGGCACAATCTCGGTTCACTACAACCTCTGCCTCCCAGGTTCAAGCAATTCTCCTGCCTCAACCTCCCAAGTAGCTGAGATTACAGGCGCATGCCACCATGCCCAAATAATTTTTGTATTTTTAGTGGAGACGGGATTTCACCAAGCTGACCAAGCTGGTCTCGAACTCCTGACCTTGTGATCCGCCTGCCTCGGCCTCCCAAAGTGCAGGGATTACAGGCATGAGCCACCTTACCTGGCTAATTTTTGTGTTTTTAGTAGAGATGAGATTTCACTAGGTTGGCAGGGCTGGTCTCGAACTCCCAACCTCAGACAATCCATCCAACTTGGCCTCCCAAAGTGCTGGGATTACAGGCATGAGCCAGTGTGAGCCACTGTGCCCGGACTGGATATACCGCTGTTTGTCAGCTGATGGGTATCTGGGCTGTTTTCACTTTTTTGGCTGTTACGGATAATGCTGGTGTGAACGTTGATGTACTTAGATTTGTGTGGACATGTGTTTCAGTTCTCTTGGATATATAGCAAGGAGTGGACAAGCTGTTTTCCGGACTGGCTATGTGATTTTACATTCCCACCAGAAGTGCATGAATGTTGTGATTGTACATCCTTGCCAATGCTTTTTTATTTATTTTTTTTAAGAGACAGGGCTTTTCTCTGTCACTCAGCCTGGAGTGCAGTGGTGCAATCATGGTTCACTGAAGCCTTGAACTCCTGAGCTCAAGCGATCGATCCTCTTGCCTTCTGAGTAGCTAGGACTACAGACGCAAATCACCATGCTCAGCTAATTTTTTATTTTTTTTTGTAGAGATCGGTCTCACCATGTTCCTTAGGCTGGTCTCAAACTTTTGACTTCAAGTGATCCTCTCTTTTTGGCCTTCCAAAGTACTGGGATTATAGGCGTGAACCACCTCGCCCAGCCCTTGTTGTCTTTGATCTTAGTCATTCTGGTGGATATGAAGTGATAGCTCACTGCAGTTTGGATTTGCATTTCTCTAGTGACTCAGGACTTGGAGTATCTTTTCAGATGCTTATTGATTGCTTGCATATCTTTTATGGAGAAATGTCTATTCAAATTCTTTGCTCTTTTTAAATTGGGTTGCTTATCATCATTGTTGAGTTGTAAGATTTATTTGTATGTTTGGAATACTAGTATTATCAGATTTATTTATTTATTTGTTTATGTTTTTTTTGAGATGGTCTTACTCTGTCACCCAGGCTGGAGTGCAGCGGCACAATCTCACTGTCGTCTCTGCCTCCTGGGTTCGAGCAATTCTCTTGCCTCAGCCTCCTGAGTAGCTGGGATTACAGGCACACACCACCACACCCGGCTAATTTTTGTATTTTTAGTAGAGATAGGGTTTCACCATGTTGGCCAGGCTGGTCTCAAACTCCTGGCCTCAAGTGATCTGCTTGCCTTGGCCTCCCAAAGTGCTGAGATTACAGACATGAGCTATTACGCTCGGCCTCTTTATTTTATTTTATTTATTTTTTATTTTTTCTTAAGCTCTTACACAGAAGAATCTTTGTTTATTTTAATGAGACAGATGACACTTTGTTGCCCAGGCTGGCTGCAAACTCCTGGGCTCAAACGATCCTCCTGCTTCAGCCTTCTTGAGTGTCTGAGATTACAAATGCTTGCCACCATGCCTGACTCCTTATCAGATATTTGACCTACAAATATTATCTTCTATTCTGTGAGTTGTGTTTTCACAGTCATTTTTTGAGTCAGGATCTCACTCTGTCACCCAGTCTGGCTCATAGCTCACTGTAATCTCCAATTCCTGGGCTTGAACCATCTTCCTACCTCAGCCTCTGAAGTAGCTGGGACCACAGGCATGTACCACCACACCCAGCTAATTTTTTATTGTTTTGTAGAGACACAGGGTCTTGCTGTGTTGCCAGACTGAACTTGAACTAGGCTCAAGCAATTCTCTTGCCTTGGTCTCTCGAGGTGCTGGAATTATAGCCACTGCTCCTAGCTAGATCAAGTCTAATTTATCTATTTCTTTCTATTTAGTTATTTATTTATTTATTTTTATTTTTTATTTTTTATTTTATTTTTTTGAGACGTAGTTTCGCTCTTGTTACCCAGGCTGGAGTGCAATGGTGTGATCTCGGCTTACCGCAACCTCTGCCTCCTGGGTTCAGGCAATTCTCCTGCCTCAGCCTCCTGAGTAGCTGGGATTACAGGCATGCGTCACCATGCCCAGCTAATTTTTTGTATTAGCAGAGACTGGGTTTCACCATGTTGACCAGGATGGTCTCGATCTCGACCTCGTGATCCACCCGCCTCGGCCTCCCAAAGTGCTGGGATTATAGGCGTGAGCCACCGTGCCCGGCTAGTTATTTATTTTTAAATTTTTAATATTTTAAAAATTTTTGGTAGAGACAGGGTTTTACCATGTCACCCAGGCTGGTCTTGGGCTCCTGGACTTAAGTGATAGTCCTGCCTCAGCCTCCCAAAGTGCTGGGATTATAGGCCTCAGCCACCACATTTGGCCCCATGCCCCTCTTCTTTTTTTTTTTTTTTTTTTTTTTTTGAGATAGAGACTTGCTCTGTTGCCCAGGCTGGAGTGCAGTATCTCGATCTCACTCACTGCAACCTCTGCCTTCTAGGATCAAGGGATTCTCCTGCCTTAGCCTCCCAAGTAGCTGGGATTACAGGCACCTGCCACCATGCCCAGCTAATTTTTGTATTTCTAGTGGAGATGGGGTTTCACCATGTTGGCCAGGCTAGTCTCGAACTCCTGACCTTGTGATCCACCCACCTACCCACCTCTGCCTCCCAAAGTGCTGAGATTACAGGCGTGAGCCACCGCACCTGGCTGTTTTTTTTTTTTTTTTTTTGAGTTAGGGTCTCATTCTCTTGCCCAAGCTGAAGTGCAGTGGTGCTATCACAGTTCACTACAGCCTCAAACTTCTGGGCTCAAGGGATCCTCCCTCCTCAGCCTCCAGTGTTAAATGTGTGAACCATCACACCTGGCCTTATCTGATTTTTCTTTGGTTACTTGTGCTTGTGTTGTCATATCTAAGAAACTATAGCCTAATCTCAAGTCACAAAGATTAACTCCTTTATTTTCTTCTAAGACTTTTATGGTTTCAGCTCTTTTTTCTTTTGATAGTTTTAGCTCTTTTCGTGGCCACTAAGTTCTTATCCTGACTGAAGCTTCAGAGGATCCTTTGAGCTGTTTGCTAAGTGTGTAGGTGGGGACTTCCTTTCCTTGACAGTTCAATCAAGGTCCTTGTCCCTGGGAAGCACTTGTCTCTAGTGCTTTTACAGTTCCTACATTTCTGTCTTTTTTTTTTTTTTGAAGGTAACAAATGAAGAGGACTTCATTAGAAAATTGGACTGCAAACCTGATCAGCATCTGAAGGTGGTTTCCATTTTTGGAAATACTGGCGATGGGAAGTCTCACACTCTCAACCACACTTTCTTTTATGGGCGTGAAGTCTTCAAAACCTCCCCCACCCAGGAGTCCTGCACTGTGGGAGTGTGGGCAGCCTATGACCCCGTTCACAAAGTGGCAGTGATAGATACGGAAGGGCTCCTGGGGGCCACCGTGAATCTAAGCCAGAGAACACGACTGCTGCTTAAGGTCCTGGCCATCTCAGACCTCGTCATCTATCGAACTCATGCAGACCGGCTGCATAATGACCTCTTCAAATTCCTTGGGGATGCCTCAGAAGCTTATCTGAAGCACTTCACCAAGGAGCTCAAGGCCACCACTGCACGCTGTGGCCTGGATGTCCCTTTATCCACCCTGGGCCCTGCAGTTATCATCTTCCATGAGACTGTGCACACCCAACTACTGGGCTCTGGTGAGTAGATGGGGTACGGTGTCACAGCTTGACCTTTATGGGTACAAGGAGGCAGCTATTTGGGCTGCAATAGCAACTTATTAGTAGTTGATTGCCCAAAAAGATTTCTGTCCGGAGAAGACAGAAAGTGTTTCAAGGAGGATGGAGTGATGAAACATGTCAAAATTTGCTTATAGGTCAACTAGCATAAGGATTGAGAATTGCCAGTTGGCTTTGGCAATATATAAGTCCTTAGGCATCTGGATAAGACCTGAGATGGTGTGGGGTGAAAAGAAAAGCTTGATCAGAGTGTGATCAAGAGAAAATATGAGGAAGCCAGGTATAGTGGCAAGTGCCTGGGAGGTCATGTGGAGAATCCCTTGAGCCCAAGAGTTAGAGATTAGCCAGGGCAATATAGTGAGGCCCTGTCTCTAAAAAAAATATAAGATTAGGAGAAGAATCACTGTGGTGAGTTTATTCAACTCTTTGAAAGACTTCTATAAAGCAAAGAAGAACAATGAAATTATAGCTGGAGGCTGATGTTTTCAAGGGATTTTTCTTTTTAAAAATTTAAAATGTGCAGTATTGCAGATATTTATGTACAGATGGGAATGATTCATTAGAGAGGGAAGAATGCAGATGTAAGAGAGCAGGAACTGTTGGAGTGATGCTTAAGTGGAAGGGTTAACCTTAGAACCATGGATGGTTCATCCATAACAATGGAAAAGAAAGTAAGAGGATACGGATTATAAGATTGTAAGATCAGAATCACAGGCGTGCTCCACCACACCCAGCTAATTGTTTTGTGTTATTAGTAGAGACAAGGCTTCACCATGTTGGCCAGGCTGGTCTTGAATTCCTAACCTCAGATGATCCACCTGCCTTGGCCTCCCAAAGTGCTGGGATTATAGGTGTGAGCCACCATGCCCTGCCTGCTTTTTTTTTTTTTTTTTTAAACATCACTCCATGCCAATGTGCCTGTTTCTGCTTGTATAGATCACCCCTCAGAGGTGCCAGAGAAGCTCATCCAGGACAGGTTCCGGAAGCTGGGCCGCTTCCCTGAAGCCTTTAGTTCCATTCACTACAAGGGAACGAGGACTTACAACCCTCCCACGGACTTTTCTGGGCTTCGGCGTGCTTTGGAGCAGCTACTAGAGAATAACACCACCCGTTCTCCCCGGCACCCGGGAGTCATCTTCAAGGCCCTGAAGGTCTGTTGGCTTGTGCCCCAAGGGCTTCTCATTGGGGTGCCAGTGGGTGGCGAGAACACTCAGTTCTCCAGCTTTTGTGGTGCTGGTGATTGGAAATGTGGGCTGGAAAGAGGATATAAGAAGTGGAAACAGGTGGATGGAATCTGCATCTTGCTAGCAGTGCAAATATGGGAAATTCATGAGTGGTAGTTAAAAAATGCCAGGTCCTCAGTCAGGAGAAAATCAGGCTCTTAGAGAATAGGAGGAAGCACTCATTTCTGGTGGGTGTGGCCTGGCCCTGGTGAGTTGTTGTCATGTTGAGTCTCTTAATTGGGATAACCTTTATGCTTTTCTTTACATTGATTCACTGTTTTTTGTTATCTAAATTTATTTATTCATAGAGGAAACTTTCTGTTATCACTATAAGTGGAAAACTAGTATCACAGGTAGAAATTTTTTGGGGGGCTGTGTTTAGGAGCAGAGGTTTAATACATAAAAGAAACAGAAATAAACAGCTCTCTATCTGTTGTGAGAGAGAGAGAGGGAGGGAGGGAGGGAGGGAGGGAGGGAAGGAGCGGGGGGCACCTGAATGGGACTGGCACCTGAATGGGACTTCCCCACAGGTAGAAAATTACCAAGACAAAACACGAAAATAGAAACACAATCGCAGTACTATTTATTATATACCAGAGTTCAGAGGACTTTGTATGGATTAGTTTACTTAATCCTTTAACCAACTCCATGAGTTAGGTACTGTTTTTTTTTTTGTTTTTTTCAAGACAGAGTTTTGCTCTTGTTGCCCAGGCTGGAGTGCAATGGCATGATCTTGGCTCATTGCAACCTCCGCCTCTCGGGTTCAAGCGATTCTCCTGCCTTAGCCTCCCGAGTAACTGGGATTACAGACATGCGCCACTAGGCCCAGCTAATTTTGTATTTTTAGTAGAGATGGGGTTTCTTCATGTTGGTCAGGCTGGTCTTGAGCTCCTGACCTCAGGTGATCCACCTGTCTCAGCCTCCCAAAGTGCTGAGATTGCAGGTATGAGTCCTGGGCCTGGTCTTAGTCCTGTTATCATCCTCATTTGCAGATGAGGAAACTGAGACACTAAGAGATGAATTGGTTATACACAGTTACTGAGTGATAGCAGCCCTAAAAAAAACCCTGGCCAGTTTACTGTAGAGCTCCTTCTCATAACTATGAAGGCTGTACTGCCTCTCACTAAATAAAATCGCCTGTTATTCTTTAGCTAGAGATTGTTTCGCATGGAGGGTTCTGAGACTGGGGCCTGTTTTTTTTTCTTTAAGAGGGAGATTTGCAGCCAGGTACCATGGCTCATGCCTGTAATTCCAGCAATTTGGGAGGCTGAGGCGGGTGGATCATGAGGTCAGGAATTAGAGACCAGCCTGGTCAACAGGGCGAAACCCCCCTTTCTACTAAAAATACAAAAAAAATAGCTGGGCATGGTGGCACATGCCTGTAATCCCAGCTACTCTGGAGGCTGAGGCAGGAGAATTGCTTGAACCTGGGAGGTGAAGGTTGCAGTGAGCCAAGATCACACCATTGCACTCCAGCCTGGGAGATGGAGGTGATGTCTCAAAAAAAAAGGAGATTTGGCCTCTTAAAAAGAGGTGGAGATTGGCCAGGTGTGGTGGCTCACGCCTGTAATCCCAGCACTTTGGGAGGCTGAGGTGGGCGGATCATGAGGTGAGGAGATCAAGATCATCCTGGCCAACATGATGAAACCTCGTCTCTACTAAAAATACAAAAATTATCTGGGTGTGGTGGCATAAAATTATCTGGGAGGCTGAGGCAGCAGAATCACTTGAACTAGGGAGTCGGAAGTTGTAGAGATTGCGTCACTGCACTCCAGCCTGGCGACAGAGTGAGACCATCTAAAAAAAAAAAAAGAGGTGGAGATTAAATGAAAGCATAACAAAGTACTTGGTATATAGTAAAAATGTTCAGTGAATGTTAATTTTGAATAATATTAAGGAAAAACTATGAAAAATGATTACATTTGAATAATTCATGAAATACATACATTTCTAGTTAGAATTTGAAGTTCAAGTGCACTTTATTGTATTGGCTAATAATGTCCTTGTAGTGGCTCAAAGGCAGTCAAAGTGGAAGATTACACTTAATGTAATGCAAACATTCTGAAAAGATGCTGAATCAGGCAAAGGGCTGTAAATCTGATCACTGTACGTTATAAGGCAAACAGGCCAATGGCTGGATTATAGCAGCTCCTTTGCTCTTCTGGAAACTAACCCAGATTAAACTTTAAATAAAACCATCAGGGAGACTGAGCGCTGTAAACTGTACTTAGTGCTCAGGGATTTTTCCTCTCAGGAGTCTTGAATGTCCTTCCTCAGGCCAATTTATTACAGGCTTTGAGAAAAATAGTTACACTATATTCTTCTGAGGTGGGAAGATTCACCAAGGTCGGGAGTTCAATTCACAGCTTTCTGTGATTAAAATGAACCTGGTCTGTCAGATGAGGTGGCTCATGCCTGTAATCCCAGCACTTTGGGAGGTGGAAGTGGAGGTGGGCAGATTATGTGAGGCTTGGAGTTCAAGGCCAGCCTAGCCAACATGGTGAAATCTCTCTCTACTAAAAATAGAAAAATTAGCCACTCATGGTGGCAGGCGCTTGTAGTACCAGCTACTAGGGAGGCTGAGACAGGAGAATCACTTGAACCTAGGTGGTAGAGGTTGGTTGCAGTGAGCCAAGATTGCGTCACTGCACTCCAGTTTGGGTGACAGACCGAGACTCCGTCTCAAAAAAAAAAAAAAAAAAAAAAAACACAGAACCTGGTCAGCTGGAATTCTGATGATTCTTGGTAACTGGTATCCCCAAAATTTCACCGAGACCTGATATTTTCTATCCTCTGAGTTGTAGGGGCTGTGCTGTAGTGAGATGTGGGATTGACTTCTTTTGTCTATGGGAAGGAGTAATCTGCTTAAGCTTGTGATTTGGGTTCTCCACAGCAAATTGTGCAATTGTTGCAGTTTACCTAAAGCTTTGAAAAAATTGGTTTTGTATTTTTTTTATTTTTAACATCCTTTAAATTAGACATGGCATGGCCGGGCATGGTGGCTCACGCCTGTAATCCAAGCACTTTGGAGACCAAGGCGGGTGGATCACCTGAGGTCGGAAGTTCAAGACCAGCCTGACCAACATGGTGAAACCCCATCTTAAAAAAAAAAATTAGACATGGCTAATTCTCTGATTTTTACTCTAATAGCCACTTTTAAGATCTGCCTTAGGCAAACTGACCAAGTAGAGTTTTGTTGTTAAAATAGACTCTAACCAAAGTTTTTGTAGTTCACAGCAGTGTGTAATATAAATGGCTGTCTTCTTCACTTATTTTTATTTTGTTTTATGCTACTGTATTAATTTTTTTATTAATAGCCTTGAGTCCTTTTTGAGATAAAACAGTTGGTGTGGGTATAAACAGATACATATTCCATGCCAGGAAAATTTGTTTGGCTTCTTGAATCTCCCATTTGTTCTTTGTTTCTTTTTTTTTGAGACAGGGTTTCACACTGTTGCCCAGGCTGGAGTGCAGTGGTGTGGTCACAGCTCACTGCACTCCAGCCTCTCATAGCCACCGTGCCAGGCCCCTAAAGCTTTTAACTCCATGCTGTATTCCTTCCCAATAGTTATTTCACTTTTAAAGAGGTCAGAGGATGTGATGATTTTAAAAGGCTCCTGCTACATACTGTCAGTTATATTTGAGTATTTGGTTATTTTAATTAAAAAAGAGATATCATTTAAAAAATTATAAAAGCAATGCATGTTCATGATAAACAATTCAAGTACTACCGAATGTTTGAGGGTTAAGTCCTCTTTCCTTCCCCTACCTCCGGCCTCCTCAGTCTGTAGTGATAACTCTTAATACTTTCTCACATAAGTGTCTTTTTTTTATTTTCAGTTGTTTTTTTTTTTTTTAAGACGGGGTTTCACCGTGTTGGTCAGGCTGGTCTTGAACTCCCGACCTCAGGTGATCCACCCGCCTTGGCCTCCAAAGTGCTTGGATTACAGGCATGAGCCACCACACCCGGCCTCTCACATAAGTGTCTAGAAATTTTCATTGCTATGTAAGCACATGCATAAGTATATGTTTATAATGTATATGTTTTTCTTCCTGAATAAATAGGATCATAGTAAAGTTAAATCCTTTTCTTCTGCCCCGTGTCCTTTTCTAACTGCAGGAAACAGATCCTCAGGTCTCTATCAAATAGAGGAATTAATATTCAGTAGTGGAATTGAATATTGAGTTAACTATGGTTATCTGTACTTAGGGTTCTGAATAAATGGGAGAACCATTTCATGGTTGAATTTGTGTAAGTTTTATGTAATATTATCTTAATTTTTTTTAAAGACCAGGTCTGGCTCTGTCATCCAGGCTGGAGTGCAGTGGCACCATCTAGGCTCATTGCAACCTCTGCCTGCTGGGCTCAAGCCATCCTCCCACCTCAGCCTCTCAAGCAGCTAGGACTATAGGTACATGCCACCACACCTGGCTAATTTTTGTATTTTTTGTAGAGACAAGGTTTTGCCATGTTGCCCAGGCTGATCTCGATCTCCTGCGCTTAAGCCATGTGTCTGCCTTGGCCTCCCAAAGTGCTGGGATTACTAGGAGTGAGCCACTGTGCTCAGCCTTTATGTAATGCCTTCTTTAACCCTGATGTTTAAATGTAGAAACTCTTGATGTTCCAATTCTGAGACATTGGCAAGCATTTATTTATTTTTTTAATTAATTATTATTTTTTTTTGGGACAGAGTTTTGCTCTTATTGCCCAGGCTGGAGTGCAATGGTGTTATCTTGGCTCATGGCAACCTCTGCCTCCCAGGTTCAAGTGATTCTCCTACCTCAGCCTCCTGAGTAGCTAGGATTACAGGCATACACCCCCACGCCTGGGTAATTTGGTATTTTTAGTAGAGATGGGGTTTCTCCTTGTTGGTCAGTCTGGTCTCGAACTTCGGACCTCAGGTGATCCGCCTGTCTCAGCCTCCCAAAGTGCTGGGATTACAGGCGTGAACCAATATGCGTGGGTTGGGAAGCATTATGTTTTGTTCGGGTGTGATGTCATTATGTCATTGATTATAGAAGTGTGTCCATTTTGATTCAGGAAATTCACTGCTAGCCCTTGATGACTGGGGCCACCCTATAGATACAATAGAAAGAGCCAGCCACATTGTTGTCAACCAAAGTTCAGGATCATCTGGTCTCCAGGCAACCCTTTCCAGACTTGCCTCAGATGCTTTCCTAAGCTTTCTCAGGGTAGGGAGGCCATTTCCTGCCTTTCTCTTCTAGCTCTGGGATCTCAGGAGGAGGAGAGCCCAAGAAATTGTGGAACGATGTGAGGTTTGGAATTTTTGAACCTACTAATAAGTATGTGGATCAAGTGGTATGTAAAGAAAGATCAGGACCGGGCATGGTGGCTCACGCCTGTAATCCCAGCACTTTTATAGGCCAAGGCAGGTGGATCACTTGAGGTCAGGGGTTTGAGACCAGCCTGGCCAACATGGTGAAACCCTGTCTCTACTAAAAATACAAAAAATCAGCCGGGCATGGTGGCGTGCGCCTATAGTCCCAGCTACTCGGGAGGCAGAGATTGCAGTGAGCTGGGATCACGCCACTGCACTCCAGCCTGGGGGACAGAGCGAGACTCTCTCTCCAAAGAAAAAAAAAATTAGATTCTAAAGGAGGACAATTTCTCCCTACCCTTGCATGGAAAACATGCTGACCTTGGATTTTTTTTTTTTTTTTTTTTAAATAGTTACTTTACTTTCCCACTGTCTTGATTCTTATAAAGTCTCCTAAAACTTGTCAGGGTCTGATTCATTAGTCAGGTTGTGACTTGTGAAAGAGTGAAATGCTTGTTCTCTTACCTAGTATGCAAGAGGATGGGTGACCAGCATCTGAAGGCTGGCTTGCCTGGGAGTTCTCTTTCTTATGTCATAAGAGGTTACCTGTTACCTTGAACAACATAAGCCAATAGTTAATTTGTCTAGGGCAGAGAATGATGGCATACATACTGTGGCAAATCAGGCTGCAGATTGTTTCACACCAAGCCTTGAGATACTTACAAATGCCCTCCTTTCTCTGAAGAACTTTCAGAGAAGTGAACCAGGTCACTTGGGTTGGAACAGTAAGAACTTTTTCCTGTACTGGATCCCAATTTCCCATTTACTGGGGGTTGGCATCCTCTGTGAATTCAACCCAGCGGTTGCACTCATGCAAAATTTGATATTATTTGTCCTTAGGAAAAGCAGTATTTAGGCCAGTCTTTCATTTATCTGTTCAAAAGAAAAAACTTTGAGGATAAAAATTGCTATTCTTGGCTGGGTGTAGTGGCTTGCTCCTATAATCCCAACACTTTTGGGGGCTGAGTCCGGAGGATTACTTGAGGTCAGGAGTTCGAGACTAGCCTGGCCAACATGGTGAAACCTTGTCTTTACTAACAAAAAAAAAAAAAAAAAAAAGCCAGACATGGTGGTGGAGGCCCGTAATCCCAGCTTCTCTGGAGGCTGAGGCAGGAGAATCGCTTGAACCCAGAGATATCAGTGAGCCAAGATCGCACCACTGCACTCCAGCCTGGTAACAAACAGAGCGAGACTCTGTCTCAATAACAAAACAAACAAAAAATAAAACAAATAAAAAATTATTGGGGCATGATGGTATGCGCCTGTGGTCCCAGCTACTTGGGAGGCTGAGGCAGGTGGATTGCTTGGGCCTGGGATGGTGATGCTGCAGTGGGCGGTGAACATGCCACTGCACTCTAGCCTGGGTCACAGAGTGAGACTCTGTCTCCATAAAAAGCTCTCTTTTCCCATCAGGAGTCCCCAGAGTGTTTTGTACATATCTGTTTGAGAAACAGCCTGGAGTTATGGATCATGTGGCCAGTTAGGGAGTAGTTAGCTTTAAATTTGAGAGGACCTCTGGGCATGGGATGAAGGAAGCCTAGGGCAAGGGCAGGGCCAGGAGAGGAGGGCAAGGGTTGGTTTGTGAAGGGGGACTGGTGCTGGGGCACTTATCCCAGCAGTTGTAGTTGAGTACCTGTTAGGACCTTTGCTAGGATTTGGAGGAGGATGCAAAGGTAGGAAGCTGCTTTGACGGTATTTATGATCTGGTCCTGGAGATGAAATACAGCAGGCCCGTAGCTTTGCATCATTGCCTGATTGCTTAATACCAAGTTTTGTATTGAGTACAGCAGGCCTTCAGAGAAAGCAGAAAGTGATGTGGTTGGAGTGGCTTCACTGGAAGAGGTGAGACCAAAAACATCCCTGAAGAATGGGTCACATGTAGAAGTAGGAGAGGGGAGAACGCTGTATAGGAGTGTTAATTTGTCTGAGATGTATAATTAATTTGGCTGAGATGTATAGGCCAACTTGTGATTTCACTTGCCCTGCTTCTCATTTATTCTCAGCATTTATGTATATTCATTCATATAGTCTTTCAAGGTCTTCATGTTTTCACTCTTTATCAAAGTACCCCCAAGAAGTATAGGACTTACACATTATTTGTCAGACCATTTATTTGTTGTCTGAAGTCCAGTGTGGCCACTTGGTCAGCCATCACTGACAGACAGTGTTCTGGGCTTCTGCAGTAGCCCTGCAGGACCTGAGTGAGAATGCCCTCAGGTGAGTTGTGTATCTTCAGTTTGACCCATTCCTTGCCACTATTCTGGTCCTATGGCTGACCCGACTCAACAGTGATACTACGTGCCTTTGTAGGCACTTGGGTTTGCAACTCCTGGTGTTAAGATTACATTGGAAATAGGAAAAGGAACCTTGCATAAGAAGTTCTAATTGTTCTCTTTTTTTTTGAGACGGAGTCTTGCTCTGTTGTCCAGGTTCAAGTGCAGTGGTGCGATCTTGGCTCACTGCAGACTCAGCCACCTGCCTTAGCCTCCCGAGTAGCTGAGACTTCAGGTGGGTGCCACCACGCCCATCTAATTTTTGTATTTTTAGTTGAGATGGGTTTCACCATGTTGGACAGGATGATCTGGATCTCTTGACCTTGTGATCTGGCCCACCTCTGCCTCCCAAAGTGCTGGGATTATACGTGTGAGCCACCACACCCAGCCCCTCATTGTTCTTAGTTTAAAACCTGACCTGCCCTTTTTCCAAATCTCATCTTAAAATTATCTTCTGTCCTTTTACTAAAGGAAGTAACATCTTGTCCTTTTGTTTAGGCCACTTTCCCTTATTGTCCCCTGAATAATGCCTGTCTCCTCACACTGGGACTGGACTGAAAGTTAGAAGCTTGGAACAACATATGTGTGGAAAGCCCCTGTCTGTAATTAGGTTGAGGAATACTTTCAATATCTAATAATAAGTCAAGATAGGATTAGGAGTGGAAGCTACATTTCAACCTAAAATTTTCAGTTTGCTTTGTGGATATGTTTTCTTCTTGGCATTTATTTTGGCCATTTGCTGTCCTTTGGGTTATGGGTATGTGGGGGTTGATAGGTTGATAAATGACTGCTAAACACTATAATAATTCTTGTTTTTTTTTTTTTCTGGTGACATTTTCCCTCTTTGAGCTTGTCTGTGGCCTAGTAAACTCCAAATGAGTGCCTGTGGTTATAGCTGGGATAGAAGCTCAGAAAACTCACAGATCACATCTGAGCTCTGCCCATGGCTGAAAGAGGAGCCATCCTCGTGAGTCTTGGTTTCTTGGTCCCAGCCTCACATAAATGAAATGGACATTCGTCATTATTTGTGGTGGTCTTAAATAAAAGACTGAGTGGTGTGAGGTGTTTATAACCTGCAAGGCAATTAGGGGGAACAATAGCTTTGCTTATCTTGACCTCTTGGGGAATGGGCTGGTTCTTTCCAAGGTTTCCCATGGTAAGCAATGATGTGAGTTGGGTCAGAAAGGTCAAGGGTCATGAGCAGAAGTTACTGGATTTCCTCTGTGCCTGTGGTGCTTGTATGGTAACTACAGTGGGGGGTCCAAGTGCAGAGCTGTCTACTGAGTGCCATCATATGTCACCTTTCCTCCTTGGCAGGCCCTGAGCGACCGCTTTAGCGGTGAGATCCCTGATGACCAGATGGCGCATAGCTCCTTTTTTCCAGATGAGTACTTCACCTGCTCCTCCTTATGCCTCAGCTGTGGGTAAGTCAGGCCCTCCCCACCCCCATACCTTGGGAATAGAGGCTTTGAGTGGTGTTTCCCAGATTTTGGTGTGTTTGCAAATCCCCTGGGCGCTTGCCAAATTACAGGTTGTGATTTAAATTGTCCAAAGTGGTGTACTTGCAAGTTCCCACAGGATCCCGGTGGTCTGGGAACCACACTTTTGAGGTAGCAAGAGCTTCAAGGACACATGGTTGTGAAGAATCTCCTGGAAATTCCAACTGGTATAGATGTGAAATTGACTAGCTCTGATTTGGGAGGTTTTGGGGACCGAAAACTTTGGGTTGCTTGTTTTTCTGTGTTTCTTCTATCAGGGCATTTAGTCACTTATTCACATTATTCCAATTATTCAACTGACATTTGAGTCCGTTCCCCGCCCCCCTGTGCAAAGCACTATGGGTAGGTATTGGTCCTAGGTGATTTCTTTCACTATTAGGGCAGATGTTTAGAGCACATTAGAATTTTCTGGGAGCTTTCAAAATTCTTGAGGCCAGGCACCACCTCCTGGGATTCGAATTTAACGGGTTGTGTATAGGGCCTCTGCATGGGTATGTTTGAGAGGCTCCTCAGAGGATTCTAAAGTGCAGCCTCAGTTGAGGATGATGAGTTGGGGCAGTGCTTCTGAAACTTCCATATGCATAAGCATCACGTTGAGATTCTGTTAAAATGCAGATTCTGAATCAGGTCTGGCTGAGGCCTGAGATTATGCTTCTCTGTCAAGCTCCCTGGTGATACCTGTGCTGCTGGTCTGTGGACTGCACTTTGTCAGAGTTAGAGCAGTGATTTGCAAATTTCAGCAAGCATCAGAAAAAGCTGAAGGGCATGATCGCTGGGCCCTACCTCCACAGTTTGTAATTCAGTAGGTCTGAGGTAGGGCCTGGGAGTTTGCATTTTAATAAAATTATTAAATTCTCAGGTGATGCTGATGTTGTTTACGGGGACCACCCTTTGAGGATCACTGGATTAGTTTGAACTGTGAATGGCTATTAAATCAGTCTGGTGACTTGTCTGATGGGCCCCAGGGGATTTAAATACAGTATGTGGAAGTCAGATGGCAGTCTCCATATCCTTAGACAGTTCCTCCCACCTCCCTTCAATACCAAATTGTCTTTGCTCCTACCAGAACCAGTGCCCTCGTCCTGCACACTTGCCCTTCTATAGGCATAGACCTGACCTACATCTGTTATGAATGGCCATTTTGCTTTGAGCCCTGTAGGCCACGTGCTTCATGTGGAATCACCTCTTGGTGAAAAAAGGACATTGGATTATACAGCCTGGGCAAGGGAGAACTCAAGATTATCTTGGAGAATTCAGCTTGGAAAGAGGAGAGGGATGTTAGTTGCCAGTGTGACTTACCTTTTTTGCACGCCCATGAGCCCAGCAGGAGAGGCTTAAGCACTGTTGGATCATTGCTTTCCCATTGTGAGCTTCCCAGGATTTCTGGAACTTTCCCTTTTGTCATAGTGAAATTCTAAAGTCCTGATCTCTGTTTTTGCATTGTCAGGATGGCAGAGCTCACTGTTCATTTGGAAGGCTTTCTTGTTCAGACTAAGCCTCCCCTTAATGCATTGCCAACTTTTGGGATTGGTTTTCGTTTGCATCTTGGCAGCCTGTTCTTGGTAAACTTTCCATTTCATCTTGTTTGGATTTTTTGAGTTTTCTGAGAGCTATTCAGGTTTCCTCTCTCTGGTCAAGTTTGTATCTTCTGGCTCCTCCATTTCTGCTGAGGGGACAGGTAGTTTTTCCAAGAAGATTTTTTTTTTTTGAGACGGAGTCTCGCTCTGTTGTCGAGGCCAGAATATAGTGGCATGATCTCGGTTCATTTAAACCTCCGCCTCCTGGGTTCCAGTGATTCTCCTCCTGCCTCAGCCTCCTGAGTAGCTGGGACTACAGGTGCCCATCACCATGTCCAGCTAATTTTTGTATTTTTTTTTTTTTGAGACAGAGTCTTGCCAGGCGCCAGATACCAGGCTGGAATGCAGTGGCGCAACCTCAGCTCACTGCAACCTCCGCTTCCCGGGTTCAAGCAGTTCTCCTGCCTCAGCCTTCTGAGTAGCTGGGACTACAGGCGCGCGCCACCACGCCCAGCTCATTTTTGTATTTTTAGTAGAGACGGCGTTTCACCATGTTGGCCAGGATGGTCTCAATCTCTTGACCTCGTGATCCACCTGTCTCAGCCTCCCAAAGTGATGGGATTACAGGTGTGAGCCACCATGCCCAGCTGAGATTTCTTTTTTCCCCTTTGTCCTCATACAAGGATAGTAGTTGCTGTACCTCTGTAGTGCTGTTGATTGCAAGTGTAACAGACAGGCATGTGGGTTTCCAGCTACCCTTTCTGTGTTCAGCATCTGAGGCCCAGTTAGTAATCAAAGTCTGGTCTTGGCCTTTTGCCTGGCTCAGGGTCAGACTGTTCTGTGTAAGTGGCACTGGCTTCTATAGCCATCTCATTGTCAGTCTTTGGGCTTCATTCAGGGTTGGATGTAAGAACAGCATGAATCATGGGAAGGAAGGAGTGCCTCATGAAGCCCAGAGCCGCTGCAGATACTCCCACCAGTATGACAACCGAGTCTATACCTGCAAGGTGAGTCCTCTGAGCTCCTCCCTGCTTCAGCAGCAGGCTTGCTGACCACTCTCTCTCTCTCTCTGGCAAGACCATCTTGGGGCCATCCATGACTGCATGCCAAAGTATTTGATACTCAAATGGAATATTTCTAGAACTTCTCTCCAGCTCTAACAAAAAGCATTCACATGTCTTCATTGGTGAGGGTCCCTTTGTTCACTGTTTTAAGCTTATTTTCTCCTCATTCTGTTGAGCTTGTATGTAAGGGTCATTTACATTGAACATTCATTCTTAAGAGCAGAAGTGCTCTTTAGGAAACTAGTTTTGGATTATCCTTCTGTCTGTGACAGATACATAATTTAAAGCTCAGTTTTGGGGCCTGGGACGGACACACACTCAGTTCATTACCACTCGGGGCACTGGCTTCTCTAGAGGAATGACCTTTCTTCTGAGGTGCTAAACTACCGTCTGAAACTCTCAGCTGGTATGGTTTGTGGAGAGTCGGGATGGATGTGGCGGGTGTGGTGTACACAGGAAAAGCTAGCAGAAGGCTAGGCATGACGGCTCACATCTATAATCCCAGCACTTTGGGAGGCTGAGGTGGGCAGATGGCTTGAGCCCAGGAGTTCGAGACCAGCATGGGCAACATGGTAAAACCCCCCATATCTACTAAAAAAGAAAAAAACAAAAGACAAAAAATAAGCTAGCAGAGTGTTCCCTGTTTCAGGCCTGCTATGAGAGAGGCGAGGAAGTCAGCGTAGTGCCCAAAACATCTGCTTCCACTGACTCTCCCTGGATGGGTCTCGCAAAATATGCCTGGTCTGGGTGAGTTTAAACAATGTGGCTAAAGGTTTTCTGGTGTGTTTGTCTCCCCAGGCACCTGCTGGGTAACAGTATTGATTTGCCTTCCTTGTAGGTATGTGATCGAATGTCCTAACTGTGGCGTGGTCTATCGTAGTCGGCAGTACTGGTTTGGAAACCAAGATCCTGTGGATACGGTGGTGCGGACAGAGATAGTGCACGTGTGGCCTGGAGTAAGAACTGTTTTCCTTTATCTTGTGTTGTTCAGTTTTTCATGTGTAGAAAACTGGAACTTGCTTAAAATTAAGGTTAACTGTGAATTTCAGAATGTTGGTGGTTTAGAAAGGCATGATCTGGAGAGCTTTTTTGCTCTCTAGACCTTTAGTTGTTTTTATTTCTTCTTGCATGTATATTAGAAGTACAACTTGAGCCGGGCACGGTAGCACGTGCCTGTAGTCCCAGCTACTCGGCAGGCTGAGGTGGGAGGATCGCTTGAGCCCAGGAGTTCTGCGTTGTAGTGCGCTATGCTGATCGGGTGTCCCACTAAGTTCGGCATCAATATGGTGACCTCCCGGGAGCAGGGGACCACCAGGCTGCCTAAGGAGGGGTGAACTGGCCGAGGTCAGACACGGAGCAGGTTAAAGCTCCTGTGCTGATCAGTAGAGGGGATCATGCCTGTGAATAGCCACTGCACTCCAGCCTGGGCAACATAGCGTGACCCCATCTCTATAATAAATAAATGAATAAAGTACAACTTTAAATGAAATACAATAAAAATCTATAGTTTACTCTTTTGGCAAATAAAACATTTTCCCATGTTCTACTCATTCATTTTCTATATGTATATGTTTTTATAGATGCAGATAATTTATATGCCTTTTTCCTGCTTTTTTTTCTCATAATGCTATTTTATTTAGTTTTATTTCTACCTTTTTAAAAAAACCATTAAAATGCTAGTGACTATCTTTGTGTAAGAAAGCCATTTTTTGTTTTAGGAAATTTTCTTGAAGTATATTCTAGGAAGTGGGATTCCTGTCGACCCTTAGTGATTTCTTACTTTGACTTTTGAGTTCCAGATGTCAAAAATACAAATCTGCTTATGAGGCAGTGATGTCATGCTTTCATTCCGCATTAAATCAGCATTCCCACTTAGCGTTGTCCATAAATCACAACAAATCCAAAACTTTTTCCTTTCATGGAAAAAAGACAAGTGATTTTTCACTGAGGAAATCATTTTACTCTGTGTCATTGTCCTTGTTTGGTGAGTCCTCAAGCCACCATTCAGCCTAGGAATCCTACCTGTAGGTCCCTTCTGAGCTTTCCTGGATCCTATAGGTACCATAAAACTGGAGATTTCCTTATTTTTCTCATCTTTTTTCCCAATTTTCAGGCCCACTGAAATTTGTTATTGTGTGGTAGTCTCATTACTGGAACCCACCTCCTTGGCATAATGGTTTATGCCATCTTGTCCCAAGGATTTAACGTGGTCTTATAGTGAGAAAGTAAAGGTGGTTAGATGTTTATATTCCAGGAAAACAGTACTGCAGTAGAGTACTCTCAGGTTGCATTCCTCACAGTACTTGAAATTAGGAGAATACAGATGCCTTCCCTGCTGTGTGTTTACTCCCTTCCTTCCTTCCTTCCTTCCTTCCTTCCTTCCTTCCTCCCTCCCTCCCTCCCTCCCTCCCTTCCTCCCTCCCGTTTTCATTTCAATGTACATTGTTATGTACCTTGTGCCCAGAATTGAGCTAGTTACTTTACAAAATACAAAAATGAAAAACAGTTATTGTCAGGGAGTTGAGAGTTTGATAAGGAGTCAGATACATAAATGGGATTCCTAGAGATGTCGAAGTATTGGGAGAACTAAGAGGAAAGGTTCTTAACTCAGCCTGTGGCGGGGGGCCTCCTGGAAGAGGTGTCATCTCCTGTATTATATGGGCTTAGTAAGTCCTGAATTGAACAGCTACATGTCAAGTCTTATGGTCGCTTTGAAGAGAATAAAGCCAGAGGGATCTTGGTCTGTCTGTATTTTTCCCTGCCAGGGAGTTAATGGTTCTGAGTTGGCCACAATGAGTTTGCAACTCACCAGACATCCCTCTTCCTCCTTCCTTTCACTCCCTTCTCAGCATGATGGAAGCCTGCGTTTTCATTTCAGACTGACGGGTTTCTGAAGGACAACAACAATGCTGCCCAGCGCCTGTTGGACGGGATGAACTTCATGGCTCAGTCGGTGTCCGAGCTTAGCCTTGGACCCACCAAGGCTGTGACTTCCTGGCTGACAGACCAGATTGCCCCTGCCTACTGGAGGCCCAACTCCCAGATTCTGGTATGGTGTGGCACGATGCCCTTACACCCCTGGCACAGCCCATCCTGCTTAATGCTGCTTTGCCCTGTGCTAAGCTTGCTCTGTGAGGGAGACGCAAACATTTCTGCCAGTGCATTGAGCTCTGTGAGTACTGGGAAGGGTAGGAGTCATTGAGAAGGCCAGTTCCCTCTTTGCCCACTGATTTCCCGTCGTGTTTTCCTGCAAGTATCTTCTCTCTTGGGTTATAGTTTCTTTGTCTGTGGCGGCCGATTAATATTGCTTAGATGTGTGAGGATGCAGATACAGAATCTGGGGAAAAGGAGCCTTTAAAGGTTATTTAGGGTCATCCTCAGCTTGATCCATTAATGCTATAGCACCCAGAGCAAGAGAGCACCCAGCTTTAACCCAGACACTTAGTGAAAGGACACTCACTGCCCACCAGGCTTCCTTTCCACTCTCAGATAACTCTTACTAGAAAGTTTTGTCCTGCTTGAGCTTACACCACCTGCCTTAGTTTCTGGTTGCTCCAGCTCTGGTCAACTTCTCAGCTGAGCAGACATGTGCCATAACCTGCCTGCCTCTCTGTTTTGTTTTGGGCTTGGAACAGAGTTGCAACAAGTGTGCGACGTCCTTTAAAGATAACGACACGAAGCATCACTGCCGAGCCTGTGGGGAGGGCTTCTGTGACAGCTGTTCATCAAAGACCCGGCCAGTGCCTGAGCGGGGCTGGGGCCCTGCGCCGGTGCGGGTGTGTGACAACTGCTATGAAGCCAGGAATGTCCAGTTAGGTAACGTGGGGCCTGGGAGCTGCAGGGGTGGTGGGGAGACCCTCCCTCCTTGGCACTGGGAACTGGATGTCCAGATGCCCCAGTCCCGCTCCTAACCACATCTTCCTTGTGAGAGCACTTACCTCGGGTCTTGGCCAGTCAGGCTCTAAGCTCCTTGTTAACAGCGTCCTATGGGTGCTGTTCCTCAGGGCTCGAGCCTGTCCTGCGTTCTGAGCTGCAGAGGTGCTTCTGGGGGAAGGGAATACACACATAGCAGCTGAGTTCTGAAAAGGCTCCTCCTTTCAGAAGGTTCTAGTTCAGTCTTCTCCTTTGAGATGGTACTAGTTTTTGCTCCTAGAACCTTTCTGCCTTAAAGAAGGTTATAAAGGAGCCCCAGAAGGTTGCAGATAAAGGACTGACAGATGTCATCGGATTTCAGGGTCTGGGCCGACCTGACCCGCAGCACAGACCTTTGCAATGGTTGCCAGACAGCACGGTGGTGTTTGGGTTCAGAATTTAGAAGCATTCTGCTATTGCTCCCTGAGTTTTCCATTTGGGAGAGGACTTAGAGGTGACAGCTTTTTGCTTATTATTGTCTACAGATGTTACTGAGGCACAGGTGGACGACGAAGGCGGAACGCTCATTGCTCGGAAGGTGGGCGAGGCCGTGCAGAACACTCTGGGAGCTGTTGTAACAGCCATTGACATACCACTAGGTGGGCCTGGCAGTGCTTCTCTTGGGTGTAGCGGATCTGGGTTGAGGGGTTTCGGGTGCCCTGGGCTGCCACTTTGTAAAGGCTTACCAACCTAGATAGAGATGGGCGGTAAGGAATCAATTACAAATTGCCATTTGCTTGTTTCTGCTGAATGCCTTAGTAGTTTCATGTTTATTCCTGAGGCCATTCTCTCACAGCATCTAGTGCTGTATAACAAGCTACCTTAAAATGTAAAGGCTTAAAACAACCGTCTTGAGTCAGGCGTGGTGGCTCGGGCCTTGTAATCCTAGCAACTAAGGAGGCTGAGGCAGGATAATCGCTTCAACTCGGGAGGTGGAGGTTGCAGAGAGCCAAGATCATGCCACTGCACTCCAGCTTGGGTTACATACAGAGCGAAACTCCAACTCAAAAAAAATACAGGCCGGGTGTGCTGGCTCACGCCTGTAATCCAAGCACTTTGGAGACCAAGGCGGGCGGATCACCTGAGGTCGGGAGTTCAAGACCAGCCTGACCAACATCGTGAAACCCCGTCTTAAAAAAAAAATACATTAAAAAAGAAAACAAGCATCTTGGATGTCTTTCTAGGTCTAGAAGTCAGGAAGTGTGATTATTCAGCTCCAAGTGGCATTTCCTCTAGTTACTACCTGATAGTCCAGGGTGGCACCTGGAGTGGTCTCAGGACTCCAAGCTGACCTCACTTACAAGCTGGGTGCCTTGGCAGGGACAGTGAGAAGGCTGTGTGTAGCAGAGCCTCGTCCCCTCTCTGTATTCTCTGGGCCTCTTCAGTGGTTTTTCTGGCACTTAAGAAGCTGGACTTCTTAAGTGATGTCAGGATTCCAGGAGCTAATGTTCCAAGAGACAGGAAGTAGAAGTTGCCCATCTTTCTTTTTTTTTTTTTTTTAAGATGGAATCTTACTGTGTCGCCCAGGCTGGAGTGCAGGGGTGCAATCTCAGCTCATTGCAACTTCTGCTTCCCGGGTTCAAGCAATTGAACCTTAGCCTCCTGAGTAGCTGGGATTACAGGCATGTGCCACCAGGCCCAGCTAATTTTTGTATTTTTGGTAGAGATGGGGTTTCACTATGTTGACCAGACTTGTCTTGAACTTCTGACCTCAGGTGATCCACCTACCTTGGCCTCCCAAAATGCTGGGATTACAGGCATGAGCCACTGCGCCCAGCTGAAGCTGCCAATCTCTTAAGGCCTAGGATTGCAGATGGGCACCCCTGCTGTCATCTCCTGGAGTCTGCTGCAGTCCAGGGCCTGCCTAGATTCAAGGGAAGGGGCAGGAGTGTCAAAGATGGAAAGTGGGTCAAAGAGTCTACACTGCCTTTAATCTGTCACGCCAGCCAAACTGTTAGTAGTTTAAGATTTAAAATAGCAACCCAGCTTTGGATGTATTCAGGATGGCGAGGGGGAGAGGGAAGGAAATCACCCAGTGCATGACGGGCTTAGGCAAGGCTGGCCAGGCCTGGGATAGTGTGGCATATCGTAGGGGAGTGAGCAAAAGTAGGTAATGATGAAAATGGCCTGGAGCAGCTTTCTTCACTGCGGCTCACAGAGTAGATGATGTAGGAACTGCTGGATTTGCCCAGGCTTCAATCTCAGGTTGCATCTGTCATCAGGGGTGCCTGGGAGAGGCAAGGACTGTCCTTGGCTCAGAAGCAGAGCATAGCCTGCAAGCTGTGCTCACCAAGTGCTCTCATCCTGAGCGCCCACAGGTGTAGAGTCCCAGGCCAGTGTATCAGGCATGTTCTTTCTTGTCATCCTCATCACAGCTCTTGAAGGTGGATTGTTAAAGATGAGTAAGCCCTGAGAGGTTAACTAACCTTTATTTTCTTTCTTTTTTCTTTTTTTTTTTTTTTTTAGATTGAATCTCACTCTGTTGCCCAGGCTGGAGTGCAGTGGTAGATACCGTCTTGGCTCACTGCAACCTCCAACTCCCAGGTTTAAGTGATTCTTGTGCCTCAGCCTCCCAAGTAGCTGGGATTACAGTCATGTGCTACCATGTCCAGCTAATTTTTGTATTTTCAGTAGAGACAGGGTTTCACCATGTTGGCCAGGCTGGTCTCGAACTCCTGACCTCAAGTGATCTGCCTGCCTCAGCCTCCCAAAGTGCTGGGATTACAGGTGTGAGCCACAGTGCCCAGCCTTAGCTAAACTTTCTTAATCCAGCAGTTTATGATTAACCCATTCTCAATAAAATTGGGATTAGAGTGTCTGACTCCAGAGCCCAGACTTCTTTATAGTTCCTCCAGGGGTTCTTAACACGGCTGCCCCTTCAGTTTACAAGGAGAGCTTCATAGATGGGAATATCAAGGAGCTGGGTATGGGGGTGCGTGCTTGTAATCCCAGCTACTTGGGAAGCTCAGGCAGGAGCTGTCCCAGGAATTTGAGACCAGCTTGGGCAACAGAGTGAGACCCTGTCTCAAAAGAAAAAGAAAGGCTGGGCATGGTTGCTCATGCCTAGAATCCCACCACTTTGGGAAGCCAAGGCAGGTGGATCACTTGAGGCCAGGAATTTGAGACCACCAGCCTGGCCAACATGATGAAACCCTGTCTCTACAAAAATTAGCCAGGTGTGGTGATGCATGCCTGTAGTCCCAGCTACTTAGGAGGCTGAAGTGGGAGGACTGCTTGAACCCAGGAGGCAGAGGTCGTGGTGAGCTGAAATCATGCTACTGTACTCCAACATGGGGGACAGAGCGAGACTCTCTCCAAAAAAAAAAAAAAAAAGAAAAAGGAAAAGGGAAAATCAGTGCCTGTGCTCTAGTCCGAAAGACTCTGATCTGGCTGTGAGTGGTGGAGCCTGGGCATCTGCATTTTTAAAAAGCTCTGTAAGCAGTTCTGTATGCAGTTGGGATTACAAGCCAGTAAGCATCTGAGGATGCCCTCTTGCCAGTTGGAACTCGTGGTATTGGGTTTTGGGTGTCCTGACCATTATCCCCTGCCATAGGTCTGGTAAAGGATGCGGCCAGGCCTGCGTACTGGGTGCCTGACCACGAAATCCTGCACTGCCACAATTGCCGGAAGGAGTTCAGCATCAAGCTGTCCAAGCACCACTGCCGGGCCTGCGGACAGGGCTTCTGTGATGAGTGCTCCCATGACCGCCGGGCTGTCCCTTCTCGTGGCTGGGACCATCCCGTCCGAGTCTGCTTCAATTGCAATAAAAAGCCTGGTGACCTTTAACCCCAGCCCCCTGTCCGAGTCCTTCACAATTCCTTAGGTTCTCAGGGTTAGAAACAGTCTCGAGAGGTAGGCCTTCCTCCCGGTCACCTGCTGTGGTGTGTGTCCTCTCCTTTCCTCATCCCAGGGCCACTTTCCCTCAGCGGGGGTGAGCCTGGCGGCCGGCCCGAAGGCGTGAACCCCTCAGGGCAGGGGACCGAGCATCTCCCAGCAAAGGGGAATGAACCTGATCGTTGCATTTATTTCAGTTAAAAATAATGAATATATTTGTGTATATATCTCTCTCCATATATACATATGAAAGGAACTCGGGGTGTATCGAGGCTGCTGCTGGCTGCGGAGACTTCGCACGGTCTCCCCAGCACAGGGTGAGGTGGCAGCGGCAGCAGGTCTTCCTCACAGAGCCGAGCCAGGCTCATGGCCACCACATGGCTGGCGCCTTCCGCTGCTGATCTCGGAGCCTTGGAAGCCTCTCCTGTCCCTGGCTCTTCCCTCCACACCTCTCAGCTGCCTGGGGAGTGAGCCTCCCAGGTCCTTGCTGCCTGAAACAGTGTGAAGGGAATTCTGCCTGGGTCTTCTGGGAGTCAAACCCCAATTCTTGGCTTAAGCCTGTTTGTCAGAGACCACCCAACTTAGCGTGCAGGTCACCAGAGTGGGTGGAGGGTCAGAGGTCGGGTCTTCGGCCCTGAGAAGTGGAAAGGCAGGGGCCGTGCTGTCCCTCGTCCCCCAGGGAAGAGCAAGGAAGGAACTGGGCCTTCCCTGGCAGAGCTTCTTGCCCCGATGCTTCTGTCTCCACTTGGCTTTCACAAAAGGCGGCACCCAGCTCCTCAGTCGCAACACCCGCCTCCTACCCCCCGTCCCCCTCCAGCCCACCATCCGCTTCTGAGTGTCTCACTAGGATTTTCATTGCTTATTTTAAAGTGTCTTAATTCTTTGTTCCCAGACACACAACCCCTCTAGCTCTCGGAGGGGCGATCATGAGAAACCTTCCAGGGAAACAGAGCACAGAATGGACTGACTGTTAGTTGTTTTTTTAAAGTCTATATAATATTTCAACAGATCATAAAAAAAAAAATTTATCTCTTTGGTCCTTGCAAGAGAAAGGAACTGGTTTCACCTCAAGAGCCTGGACATCTCTGACTGTCGTGACTGGAAAGAGCCTGTTGTGCTGAAATCCTGTCATCGTGGTGGATTTGATCTTCAGTGGCCAAACATGGAGAATGAAGCAGAATTCGTGACTGAACTGCTGGGCGGGTTGAGCTGTAGGGAGGTACATGGGCAGTCATTCCTGGTGTGTGTATCAGTGTGACATGAGCCCTGGAGTGTGTTGTCCCTCTCAGACCTGCTCCTGCTGCCTCCTGGGGCCCAGTGACTGGGCCCTACTCTAGAACTGTGTACCATCAAATTCACCATCATAAAGGAACCTTCCTGCATCTCGACTGTGCTGGCTTTTTCCTCTCACTCCATCAGTGCCTCTGGCCACCGTCTCTCCAGCTGATGGTGGCCTTCAGAGCAGAAGCCAAGTAAGGGGCATGTTTCTAGGGTGGTAATATTTTACCTGCAAATACTGCAGTCTATTACTTTGACAAATAAGAACTTTTTAAAAACCATAGCCAGGTACTCCCAAGCCATTGTCCTGTGGAGTGGATGTGAGTGTCCTGACCGCGGCCTGCTTCCCCAGCCCTTCAATAGATAGCATGGCCCACCCAGATGAGTGTGCTGACTGGGGCCAGGGCTCTGTGGCTATTAAGAATATTCCTTTGTTTAGGGAAGGCAGTAGCTGACGGTCACAGAATTCTCTCTAGTGACTAGAGGGACTTAAAGCTGTTCCTCAGGCCTTTCTGCAGCTGGGGTCGGAGAAGCCGTGGCATTGGCTGAGCAGGGCTCAGCAGTAGTGGTTTCACAGTCTGGGTTCTCCAGGTTTCACTCTGGCAGCTACTGGGTCAAGGTCTGTTGAGGAATCCTCTTGTACGGTAGATAAGAAATAGGGTATTACCTCCTGATTTTCAGTCTCTGGGTTTAAAATATATATTCTTGGCTAGGCGTGGTTACTCATGCCTGTAATCCCAGCACTTTGGGAGGCCAAGGCGGGTGGATCACTTAAGCCCAGGAGTTCGAGACTAGCCTGGGCAATGTGGCGAGCCAATCCCGTCTCTACCAAGAAAACAAAAACACCCCACAAAGCTGGGTGTGGCAGTGCACGCCTTTAATTCCATTTACTTGGGAGGCCAAGGTAGGAGGATTGCTTGAGGCTGGGAGACACCACTGTACTCCAGCCTGGGTGACAGAGTGAGACCCTGTCTCAACAACAAAAACAAACCTATAGGCTGGGTGCAGTGGCTCAGGAGGCCAAAGTGGGTGGATCATGAGGTCAGGAGTTCAAGACCAGCCTGGCCAAGATAGTGAAACCCCATCTCTACTAAAATACAAAAATTTGCCAGGCATGGTGGCAGGTGCCTGTAATCCCAGCTACTCAGAGACTGAGGCAGGAGAATCGCTTGAACCCAGGAGGCAGAAGTTGCAGTGAGCCGAGATCGCACCACTGCACTCCAGCCTGGGCAACAGTGAGACTTTGTCTCAAAAAAAAAAAAAAATGAAAAAACACAAACCTATTGAACTATTACATATTATACATCTATATTTCAGCCTGATTTTCTCAAACTGAGTACTGCATAACCAATCAGCACCCAGATTAAGAGACAGAACATGGCTGTCCTCCAATAACTCCTGGTCCCTCCCTGCACCAGGAGTAACCACTATCCTGACATGTAGTAACAGACTTTAGTCCTCTCTCCTTTTCAGCGATGCCACGTAAAGGCTTTTAATCACTTTCTGGTTTAAAATACATGCTCGTAGGTAGAGACAGTGGTTGAACATATCCTTGAGGGCTGTGACTGGAGGTTGCAACTTGAGGCTGAGAATGACGTGGTCTCCTGAGACCCAGTGGGATCCTTACACATCCCTAGGGTTTAACTGCTGATTTATTTGGGAACTGGAAAAGCAAAGAGAACCAATATTTAGGTGCCTGGTGCTGTGCTAGAAGCTTCACGTGGTTAATTCTCACAACCACACTGGAAGGTCTGCAGTAGTGTTCTCATCTTACAGCCTATGACGCTGACTCCTAGAGGATCAAAAGCCCAGCATGGCTGGGCACACTCCCAGCTGACCTGAGTCCCGGCAGGTTCGGACCCTTTGTACCACCATCACACTGTAGTGCTTCTCCCTGTTTTCCTTCCGTTCACAGCTTGTGAATTCTTTTGCATTTCCAGGAAAGGTCAGTATCTTTTCCTTAAGAGGAAAGTTAAGTATTGGCCAGACGTGGCAGCTCACGCCTGTTAACCCAGCACTTTGGGAGGCAAAGGTGGGGCGGATCACAAGGTCAAGAGAGCAAGACCATTCTGGCCAACATGGTGAAACCCCATCTCTACTAAAAATACAAAAAAAATTAGCTGAGCATGCTGGCATGCATGGAAGTTGAGGCAAGAGAATTGCTTGAACCCAAGAGGTGGAGGTTGCAGTGAGCCGAGATTGCACCACTGCACTCCAGCCTGGCAACAGAGCGAGACCCTGTCTCAAAGAAAAAAGAGGAAAGTTAAAAATCAAGGTACCTGCTAGTGTTGTCCGGAAGCTTAGCTTTGATCATTTCCATTGGCTCAGAGGTTCTCATGGTCAAGGGCACTAACACTTTGTCACTAACAGCAACTTTATCTTTCACTAAAAAGACTTACTGGCTCAAAGATTAAGCAAGTTGATCTAGCCTATAACATGAGCTAAACTTCCAGTTTTTAAAAATTTTATAGAGATGGGTTTTTGCCATGTTGCCTACGCTGGTCTTGAACTCCTGGGCTCAAGCAATCTGCTGTCTTGGACTCCCAAAGTGCTGGGATTACAGTTATAGGCATGAGCCACTGCTCCTGGCCAGCCTCCAATTGTTAAAAACATTTTGATTGAATGTTAATTTCACAGCTATATTTGCATTTTCTACTTCAGACCTACCATCATTAGGGAGAGACAATGGAACCTACAATTGTAATCTGTAATTCTTATCATGAATAGGATGTTTTAGTTACTGTACAAAATCTGAGCACTTCTAACTCCTCTCTTTTTTTTGTATTCTAATTTTTGTATTTTCAGTAGAGATGGGGTTTCACGATGTCGGCCAGGTTGGTCTTGAATGCCTGACCTCTAGTGATCTGCCCACCTTGGCCTTCCAAAGTGCTGAGATTACAGGCGTGAGCCACCGCACTCGGCCAGTATTTGTGGGCATTTTTGATAACCAGTGTGTGCCATTGATTGTCATCTCTAGAAGGCTATAAGCAAGCAGACACTAGTTAGCAAGGGGTCTATCACAGCTCAGTGCTGCTGTCACAATCACCTGCTCATTCGCTACCTTTCATTGTCACCTAGGGAGTAGGGAAAAATGGAAAACCCTTCAAGGCCAGGCACACTGGCTCACACCTGTAATCCCAGTGCTTTGGGAGGCCAAAGTGAGTTCTAGACCAACCTGAGCAACATGGCAAAATCCCATCTCTACATAAAAATAAACCCCCAAGGCCAGGCGCGGTGGCTCAAGCCTGTAATCCCAGCACTTTGGGAGGCCAAGGCGGGCGGATCACTAGGTCAAGAGATCGAGACCATCCTGGTCAACATGGTGAAACCCTGTCTCTACTAAAAATACAAAAATTAGCTGGGCATGGTGGCGCGTGCCTGTAATCCCAGCTACTCAGGAGGCTGAGGCAGGAGAATTGCCTGAACCCAGGAGGCAGAGGTTGCGGTGAGCCGAGATTGCGCCATTGCTCTCCAGCCTGGGTAACAAGAGTGAAACTCCGTTTCAAATAAATAAATAAATAAATAAACCCCAAACCTCAAAAGCCAGGTGAGGTGGTGCACACCTGTAATCCCAACTACTCAGGAGGCTGAGGTGGGAGGATTGTTTGAGCCTGGGAGGTCAAGACTGCAGCTGCAGTGAGCCAAGATCTCACCCGCTGTACTCCAGCCTGGGAGACAGAGTGAGACCTTGTCTAAAAAAAAAGAAAAATGCTTAGAGACTGTGACATATTAATCTTTATGACACCATTGGTAACAAGCAAACTGGCCGAAATGCTTTATCAACTTCATGGCCAAGTTTAACACCTTTTCAAGCAACCTAGACCACATTTTAGGTGCAGTGACTGTTAACCAAGAACAAGCTGCTGCTCTTTCCCCACCGCCACCGAGTCGTGGAGGCAGAGGCTCAGGTGTGTTCAAGAATCAGCTTCACCCGTAACCTGCTGCCATGGCCCAGGAAGGCATCACTGCTGCAGGTGTCAAGGACCTTAATACTGCTTTACAAGAGGTCCTGAAGGCCTGCCCTCATCCATGATAGCTTGGCACATGGAATTCAAGAAGCTGCCAAACCTTAGACAAGCACTGGGCCCATCCTTGTGTGCTGCCCCCAACTGTGATGAGCCTGCCTATGTGGCTGGTGAAGGCCATTGGTGCTGAACACCAGATCACCCTAATTAAGGTTGATGACAAGAAACTAGGGGAAGGGGTGGGCCACTGTAAAACTGACAGTAAAGTGGCTGCAATTGTGTAGCAGTTAAGGACCGTGGCAAAGGATGCCATCAAAGCGTTTGTGTTTTTTTTTTTGAGACGGTCTGGTTCTGTCGCCAGGCGCCAGGCCGGAGTACAGTGGCACAATCTCAGCTCACTGCAAGCTCCATCTCCCAGGTTCAAGCAATTCTCCTGCCTCAGCCTCCTGAGTAGTTGGAACTACAGGCACGCGCCACCATGCTCAGCTAATTTTTGTATTTTAATAGAGACGGATTTCACTATCTTGGCCAGATGGTCTCGATCTCTTCACCTCGTGGTCTGCCTGCCTTGGTCTCCCAAAGTGCTGGGATTTCAGGCATGAGCCATTGTGCCTGGCTGGTTTTTTTTTTTTTTTTGATGGAGTCTCTGTCACCCAGGCTGGAGTACAGTGGCATGATCTCATCTCACTGCAGCCTCCACCTCCTGGGTTCAAGCAGTTCTCCTGCCACAGCCTCCCAAGTAGCTGGGATTACAGGTGCGCACCAAACACACCCGGCAAATTTTTGTATTTTTAGTAGAGACGGGGTTTCGCCATGTGGCTCAGGCTGGTCTTGAATTTCTGACCTCAAATGATCCGCCCGCCTCGGCCTCTCAAAGTGCTGAGATTACAGGTGTGAACCACCACACCCGGTCCTTTCATGTTTGAATTCGAGGGAGTTTTGCATGTACTAAGTTTTCAAAAACACATGTTGAAGGAACATTTTTATCTATACTCCAACACATACCCTATTGCCAAATTGTGTTCACAGCTCTGAGACTTATAGATTTAGAATTTCCTCAGACTTGGTTTTTTTTTTTTTTTTTTTTTTTTTTGTATTTTTAGTAGAGATGGGGTTTCACCATGTTGGCCAGGATGGTCTTGATCTGCTGACCTCGTGATCCCCTGCTTTGGCCTCCCAAAGTGCTTGGATTACAGGCATGAGCCACCATGCCTGCCTAGGACTTGGTCTTAATTGAAGACAAAGGAGGTCCTAAAGGGGCTTTTTGTCCTAGTGGTCAGCTGGAATATGGGAGGAACGTTAAAAGTTCCTTCTTTCTGGTGACACTGTGACTCACAGCATTTACTTTTAATTGGAAGTGAGAAAACATCCAGGAAGGGGGCACCCGGATTTGAACCGGGGACCTCTTGATCTGCAGTCAAATGCTCTACCCCTGAGCTATACCCCCTTCACCTGCCAGGAGCTCCTTTCTTGTCCACTTATGGTGACTCAATACAATCAAGTTCCACCCACACTAGAGTTCTGGCATGCTGTGTGTTCTAAAGCCCCACCTTCTTAATTATCTATCATCTGCTTTGGCTTTTCCCTTGGGCACTAATAAACTGAGAGGAAATACTTGAAAAATGACATCCTGGGCTGGACATAGTGGCTCACGCCTGTAATCCCAGCACTTTGGGAGGCTGAGGTGAGGTCAGGAGTTTGAGACCAGCCTGTCCAATGTGGTGAAACCCCCATCTCCACTAAAAATACAAAAAAATTAGCTGGGCATGGTGGCAGGCACCTGTAATCCCCGCTACTAGGGAGTGAGGCAGGAAAATTGCTTGAACCCCAGGAAGCGGAGGTTGCGGTAAGCCAAGAGTATACCACTGCACTTCACCCTGGGCTAAGAGAGAGACACACACTCTCTCTCTCTGTATGTGTGTGTGTGTGTGTTTTGTAAAGACAGACAGGGTTTCCTTATGTTGCCCAGGCTGGTCTGAAGTGATCCACCAGGCTGAGCTCAAGCAATCCTCCCATCTCGGCCTCCCAAACTGCTAGGATTACAGGTGTAGGCCACGGAGCTTGGCCTTTGCTCTGTACTTGATGGAAATAGCCAGTGCTGACCTGGGGCCCTGCTGATAACTGGGGAAGTGCTTTATTGAGGTTGAGTAATGCGGCTCCTTGTTATCCCACTGGCAGGGAGGAACTGAAGCCTCTCCTTTCAAACCTGGCACTCGTTGGTATGGAGTGCAAGGGCGGAGGCCTGAGAAGCCCTTTCTCCTCTCACCTCCTCTCCAGGGGGAACAGAAGCTGAGGGTAGAGCTAGGCTCCCTCCTCCAATCTCAGGGAGGAAACAGCACCCTTGGAGATACAAATACATTTTAAAAATGTAAGATACCATTCAGAGTTCATCTAAACATCTGTCTTAGAAATTCAGGTTGAGGGCTCTGAAGGGACAAGACGCTGTTAGAACAGAGAGAAGTGGGTGGCCTCGCCAAAGATGGACATGCTCCAACAGAGGGCTGGGATGTTACGGCGGCAACCGAACCTCCCACTGAACCCACTGACCAGTTTCAGACCAGCACTGTAGTGGTCATGCCCAGTCACCTGCTGGAGAGAATGCCCTTGGGGGCAAGAAGAGAGAGGCCTAAGCCTGTATTCAGCCCACTTCTTGGCCTTCCCACTACCCCGGGTGTGGTATGGGATGCCAACCAGGTGTAGTCACTGCATTCCCCATGTCCACAGCTGAACATACAATCCTCAAATGGCCTGAGCTTCTGGGCTGAAAAGCCAAGGGCTGGTGAGGCTGAGGGACAGAAGGCTTCCTAGAAATAAAACCCAGCACCAGGAATAATTGCAGGAAGACTGTGAATGGTTTGTGCTGGGACAGGAGAGACCAGAAATTCCGGGCTTGGCAGAGCTTGCTTTTCTCCCACGAGAAATGAGAAAAATCTCACCCTTGCCTCTGAGCCATGTGGAAAAAATGGATGAGATCAAGATCAACTGGGCCAAATGGTACAAAGGATCATGTGACTAGAAGAGCAGCCCAGGATGGTGGAGTTGGGCTGGGAGGAGGGTTTACCCTGTTAGAAAAATCTCTCTCACCTCTTCCCCATTGTTGTTCCTGGGCCTGGAATAAGTGCAGGATGCAGCCGTGAGGGGAGCAGGGGCTTCAGAGTTGGGAAGAACAGAATCTCTCTCTCTCTTTTTTTTTTTTTTGAGATGGAGCTTTGCTCTGTTGCCCAGGCTGGAATGTGCAGTGGTACAATCTCAGCTCATTGCAACCTCCGCCTCCCAGGTTCAAGTGATCCTCCTGCCTCAGCTTCTTGTGTAGTTGAGATTACAGGCGCCCGCCACCACACCTGGCTAATTTTTGTATTTTTAGTAGAGACGGGGTTTCGCCATGTTGGCCAGGTTGGTCTCGAACTCCTGACCTCCAGTGATCCGCCCACCTCAGCCTTCCCAAGTGTTGGGATTACAGGCGTGAGCAACCACGTCCAACTGGGAAGAGCAGAATCTTAATTCCGGCTCAGCCCTTCTTGCCAAATCACTTTAACTCAAGAAACTTGTTTTCCCAGCTGTGCCATGGGGTTAGTGTGAGGGTGAAAAGTGCCTAACAAATGGCTCATATCTGTAATGCCAGCACTTCGAGAGGCCGAGGCCAGATCACTTGAGCCTAGGAGTTCAAGACCAGCCTGGGCAAAATAGGGAAATCCCATCTCTACAAAAAATAAACAACTGAGTGTGGTGGTGCACACCTGTTGGCCCAACTGCTCAGGAGGCTGAGGTGGGAGGATTGCTCAAGCCCAGGAGGTCAAGACTGCAGTGAGTAGTAATTGTGCTACTGCAATTCATGCAATCCAGGCTGGCGAACAGAGTGAGACCATGTCTCAAAAAAAAAAGTGGAGGGGGGGCCTGACATACAGTAGGTGCTTATAAACTAGTATTAGGGAGCACTGTGTCACCATCTGCTCGTGTGTGTGAAGGAAAGCTGGAAGGATGTGGTCCCTTGGCATCTTCCCCTCAGCCAGGTTTCATTATGGCCCAAGAACCACCATGAGGCTGGAAATGGAGGCAGCACTTGCCTGTCCCTGCCCAATTTCTCCTGTCGTGGTATCTGTCCTTGCCCAAAGATGTGGATGTAATCTACTATCTTGCTATCCCTTCCCGTACTGCCATGATCCTGAAAGTGGGGAAGGGAATACAGAAGACTGTCAGCTACAGTGCTGAGGGGGGCACAGTGCAATCTGCCCTGGGGTTTGCTGGTGGGGAGAGGGAAGAGGTCAGACCCTTAGGTAACTGGGGCAGATAGGTTAAATATGTTTAAGAACTGGGCCAGGCATTGTGGCTCAGGCCTGTAATCACAGCACTTTTGGAGACTGAGGCGGGTGGATCATCTGAGGTCGGGAGTTCAAGACCAGGTTGACCAACATGGAGAAACCCCATCTCTACTAAAAATACAAAAAAAGGCCAGGTGCAGTGGATCACACCCGTAATACCAGCACTTTGGGAGGCTGAGGGGGGCGGATCACGAGGTCAAGAGATTGAGACCATCCTGGTCAACATAGTGAAACCCCGTCTCTACTAAAAATGCAAAAATTAGCTGGGCATGGTGGTGCACACTTGTAGTCCCAGCTACTCAGGAGCCTGAGGCAGAAGAATCACTTGAACCAGGAGGTGGAGGTTGCAGTGAGCCGAGATTGTGCCATTACACTCCAGCCTGGATAACAAGAGGGAAACTCTGTCTCAAAACAAAACAAAACAAAACAAAAAGCGAAACAAATCAAAAAATCCTATTGGCCCTCAGGGAGGGGCAGTCGAGCTTAGCAGCTGAAGGCTCTGTCTCTGCTTCCAGACAGGCTGGGTTCTAACTCCAGCTCAACCATTAATGAGTTTTGAGACCTTGGGCCAATTACACAGCTTTTCTGGGCCTCAGTTTCCCCATTAGTAAAAGGAGTGTTGCTGTGAGTTTTGTTTTTTGAGACAGGGTCTCACTCTACTCCCAGGCTGGAGTGCAATGTTGCCATCTTGGCTCACTGCAACCTCCACCTCCTGGGTTCAAGCGATTCTCCTGCCTCAGCCTCAAGAATAGCTGGGATTACAGGCATGTGCCACCATGCCCGGCTTTTTAATATTTTTAGTAGAGACAGGGTTTCACATTTTGGCCAAGCTGCATTTCGAGCTGTGATCGTGCCACTGCACTTGCAGCCAGGGTGACAGAGTGGGACTCTTGTCTCAAAAAATTAAAAAGCTTTTCAAAATGTGTACACCATATTATTTTCAAGCTTTTCAACACTCAGGTTCTTCCTTTTTCCCTCCCCAGACTCTGGTTCCTTCTGTCATAAAACTACATAGTTGATGCCGGGTGTGGTGGCTCATGCCTGTAGTCCCAACTACTCAAGAGGCTGAAGTGGGAGGATCGCTTGAACATGGAAGGTGGAGGTTGCAGTAAGCCAAAATCACGCCACTGCACTTCAGCCAGGGCAACAGAACAAGACTCTGTCTCAAAAAAAAAAAAAAAAAATTGCTGGGTGTGGTGGCTCACGCCTGTAGTCTCAGCACTTTGGGAGGCTGAGGAGGGTAGATCACCTGAGGTGGGGAGTTTGAGACTAGTCTGAACAAAATTAGCTAGGCCCAGCTACTAGGGAGGCTGAGGCAGAAGACTTGCTTGAACCCGGGAGGCGGAGGTTGTAGTGAGTGGAGATCGCGCCATTGCACGCCAACCTGGGAAACGAGCAAAACGCTGTCTCAAAAAAAAAAAAATTGGTTCTCTCTAGAATACATTGTATTAGTCAGGGTACTGGCAGGAAACGGATGGAACATTCAAGTGGGTAACTGAGTCTGCCTAGTGAGGCATCCTGGGGCTGGCAACAGTGACGTGTGAGGACCAGCTGTACGTCTGAAGGGACAAATGGAGAGCAGTTGTTGGAACCCAGCTCTGAGTGCTTTCCAATAGAAGTGGTGGTCTTTGATTACAGCTCCCCACAGAGCAGCTAGAAGGGAGCCGGGGAACCAGTGATCCCCTCCCTCTCCTCTTGCCCTGTGTGTTCCTGCTGCTGCTTCCCACTGGCTGAACCTACCTGGCCGCTGGGAGCCAGGGAACCCTGACTGAGTCCAGAGCAGGGTAGAGATGGAGAGATGATGAGGGCAGAGCGGGTCCGGAGGGGCCCAGGGAAGCTCTCCAGCAAGACTATGAAAGCTGGTCCCAGCAGTCCAGGCTTCATGATCTGCTAAGTCATTAACAGAAGCACATGCCACACCATGATTCTTTTCTTGGTTTATTGTTTGGTAGAAAAACAGGCGTTTTAACACTGAATAAACATCTCACAAACCGTTGCTCCTAAATTACAAAGTCAAAGTCAATTTTCTTTGATGCTGGGCTTTTGAATCTGACGTTCAGTCACCCTAATAGAAACCAGAGCTGCTATACCTTACATTCTGGAAGGTACCTCAACAAAGGCATGCTAAAGACTGTTTAAAACTTCTAGCATGTAAGAAGATCCATCTTTCCTTCCCACACCTTTGGATAATAACAGGAGAATCCCAGTCATCTGCTGTTGAGTTTGAGAAGGCCAAGTTAAGGATTCCAAACTCTAGCCTTCAATATTTCTGCAGAGACTCAGAGAAGTAACCTCCCCCTCCTCTCCTGCTGGCTTCCCCAAGTACAGATGCAGGTCTTCCTGGGACCAGGCACCGGCGAGTCAAACCATCTCACTGGTCTCATCACTGGGCTTCTCCAAAGGCCTTTTGGTGGAAGAAGCTTTAATTTCAGTTTTGGCCAATCTTCCGTCCTTAGAAAAGTCTTTTTTGTTAAGAAAAGGCAGGGAGGGTTAACTAAGTTCTAAGAATTCAACAAGAAAAGGAAATAGGTTCCTTTTATGAAAAGGACTTCCAGGCTCTCTGAGCCAGTAACTGAACTGAAATCACTTTCCTGAGTGTCTCCACACGGAATATTCAGCACTTTTCTCCTAGCAGCCAGAGGATGGGATCTGTGTACACTGAGTGCCACTTAAAATGCCCTCATTAGACGAAGTAAAAAGCGACTCTTGACTCCCGTAGGTCAAACCCACATGTCTCTGGGCTGCACCCTGCAGAATTAGCTGTAGGAATAACAGTAAAGGTCCTGTCCGACAGCCATGAGCAGCCCTGGTGCGCCCCGGGAGCCCCCCAGCCGCGATGAGAAGGCCACACTGGGAATGTCAGCCTTGGAGGCAGGGTATGGGGAGGGTATGGTTCTGAGTAGGCGGGCATCATGGAGGCTCCAGATTCTCGTGTAGCAGTCCTGGCCCACTAGGAAAGAGGGAAGACACATGGCAGGCTAGTGAGAGAATGCAAAGGAAACTTACCTACATGTGGATGTGGCTTTCAAGATTCCTCAGGGCTGTGATTTCAGGTGAGCCATAACACAAACTCATTAATGGACAGTATTTCTACAGATAATGCAAGTTGCCCTGCTGGGCCAGAACAATGACAAGATGTCCTGGTTGGCTGTGTGATGCCATGAGTGGCTCAGAGGTATCCTGGCTAATAGCTGGGGATTCTGCTGCTCTTTTTTTTCCTGAGACAGAGTCTCGCTCTGTGGTCCATACTGGAGTGCAGTGGTGTGATCTCGGCTCACTGCAACCTCCGCCTCCCGGGTTCAAGTGATTTTCCTGCCTCAGCCTCCCGAGTAGCTGGGATTACAGGCGTGAGCCACCACGCCCAGCTAACTTTTGTATTTTTAGTAGAGACGGGGTCTCACCATGTTGGTTAGGCTGGTCTCGAACTCCCGACCTGGTGATCGACCTGCCTCAGCCTCCCAAAGTGCTGGGATTACAGGCGTGAGCCACCATGCCTGGCCAATTCTGCTGCTCTTGATGTCAAGGAATGTTCAAGTGTGGGCGCAGCCCACCTGGTCCAGGTGACATGCAACTGATTTCCCCCATTTTTTAGAGACAAGGTCTTGCTCTGTCGCCCGGGCTGGAATGTAGTGGTGCGATCAGGGCTTACTGCAGCCGTGAACTCCTGGGATCAAGCTATCCTTCTGCCTCAGCCTCCTGAGTTCACTGGAACTACAAGTGTGTGCCACCATGCCTGGCAAATTTTTTGAGATGGGGTCTTGCTATTTTGCCCCAGCTGGTCTTAAACACCTGGCCTCAAGCCCCCTAAGTGCTGGAATTACAGCTACCATGCCTGGCCTGATTTCCTTTCCATGATATAGTAACAAGCCCTGTCAAATTCATTACAATCCTTGAGATGGACTAGGATAAAACTCTTCCCAGAGCTCTTTCTGGTTTAACGGTTCAGTTCCAAAGACCGGTTTAAGTCTTCATGGCTCAAGTTCCGAGAACTGTGACACACAACACCATGGGTTACGGCAGCCCAGAAACATGATACACACTACTGGAGACCTTCAGCAGGAGAATAGGACAGGCCTTGGGCAGTCATGGATTTCACATTTGTGATTTTGACCACTCGTGTGACTCTAAGACCAGAAGTGCTACTTTGGCTGAAGCTGAATCCCGGCTGTAGTTTATTATTGCAGCTGGCAACTACCTGCATCTGCTTCTCAGCAAGGCTGAGCTCTCTTTATCATCCAGCTCACAGAAGCTCTTTTGTGGTCAAAATGGATGAAAAATCGACTTAAAAAGGAAGCGAAGTGCTGGTGTGATAAGAATAGTAAATACGTCTAAGAAAGTTCGCATAAAGTGATGCTTCCCAGCCACAAAAATGTTCCATGTGGATAAGCCCTTTCTAAATGAATACCAGTAAAGGTGACAATTCACAAAGACTGAGAACATAGTCTGCAGTCAGGGGCCCTGTTTCAATGTGAAACCCTGAGCTTGCACACTGTCTGATTATGCTATAGCCAGTATCATATGTAATCAACTGGTAACTCCTTTCCAGGAGCGTAGCGGCTGGATAGCTGCTCCTAATCTACAGATCATGGAGCCACAGAGATGCTGGTAAAGGGGCCAAGAATTTTTTCTCGCTCTGTTGCCAGGCTGGACTGCAGTGGCACAATCTTGGCTCACTGCAACCTCTGATTCACTGGTTCAAGTGGTTCTCCTGCCTCAGTCTCCTGAGTAGCTGGGATTACAGGCAAGTGCCATCACGCCCAGCTACCTTTTGTATTTTTAGTAGAAATGGGGTTTCACCATGTTGGCCAGGATGGTCTCGATCTCCTGACCTTGTGATCCATCCACCTTGGCCTCCCAATGTGCTGAGATTACAGGTGTGAGCCACCATGCCTGGCCAGGGCCAAGAATCTTTATAATGACCATAACTTCTCAGTATCCCCTGGTGGAAATGTGAGTAGAGAGCAGGGAGCCAAGTTTCTGGATAATAGATGATGGGATACTGCTGGTCTGATGAAATTGACTTGAACTCCAAACCCAGGCTCCCCAGCACCTCTCCTGCCTGTTTCTGAAGTGATGTTTGCTCACTGACATGGGATGAGGCTGTCCACCTGGTGGACATTTATTTATACTGCTGATTACTAATATATCCAATTCTACTTCCCTCCTAGTCTCATCAAACTATCCACACTCCCCTTGATTCAGTTCTGTTTTGGGGTAACTTTTCCCTCTGGTGCCTAAGTTGCTGGGATCGTCCCTAAGAGCAAGTATTTGATGGGATGGAACTTCCCCTTCCTTCCTCAAGTACCTGCCATCAGGATTCCTTCTTCCTCATGCACATGCAGGGGCAGGTAGGCGTACTCGTTCACGTGGCCTTCATACTGCCTTATGCACTTAGTGGTCCTCAGGTCCCACAGCTTGATCTGTGGAAAGAAGCACGAGGGGCCATGAGGGAGGGGCCAGGAGACACATCAGTGGACCCCAAGTGTGAAGCCAGGAAGGCAAGGTGGTCTCCAGTGGCTTGTGCAGGTCATGAAGATCTCCATCTCGAATTCCTGAGCCTTGAAGTCCATCAAAAGCATGTAACCAGGCTGGGCGCAATGGCTCACACCTGTAATCCCAACACTGGGAGGCTGAGGTGGGCAGATCACCTGAGGTAGGGAGTTTGAGACCAGCCTGGAGAAACCCCGCCTCTACTAAAAATATAAAATTGCCGGGCGCAGTGGCTCACACCTGTAATCCCAGCACTTTGGGAGGTCATGGCGGGCGGATCACAAGGTCAAGAGATCGAGACCATCCTGGCCAACATGGTGAAACCCCCACTCTACTAAAAATACAAAAATTAGCTGGGCATGGTGGTGTGCGCCTGTAGTCCCAGCTACTTGGGAGGCTGAGGCAGGAGAACTGCTTGAACCTGGGAGGGAGAGGTTGCAGTGAGCCGAGATCCACCACTGCACTCCAGCCTGGTGCCTGGTGACAGAGCGAGACTCTGTCTCAAAAAAATAAAATAAATAAATAAAAATATAAAATTAGCCAGGTGTGGTGGCACACGCCTGTAATCCCAGCTACTAGGGAGGCGAATCGCTTGAACTCAGGAGGCGGAGGTTGCGGTGAGCTAAGATTACGTCATTGCACTCCAGCCTGGGCAAGAAGAGTGAAACTGTCTCAAAAAAAAAAAAAAAAAAAAAAAAAAAGGCACGTCCAGATTTAGGCTCACATGGGCAGCAAAGCAGTCCCCATGCAGGGCTTACAAATCCCTGGGTCTTCAGCTACCTTCCCCTGCCTGGGGTCTTGATATGAGGACCTCTTCAGCAGAACCCCTTCACCTGGCAGGGCTCCACATTCCCCTACCTTTCCAGCCATGTCTGACGCCATCAGGCATTGCTCGTCTTGGAGAATCCGCACAGAGGTCACTGCTGAGTCATGAAACAGGTGGGTGGCCTTCCACCCCTTGCCTTGATTTCCACAACGCAGATCAATGGCAAAGATCTCCCCAGAGCGGCAGCCATTAAACAGCAGAGGAGCCTGTGGAAAGAGGGACTGCTCCGTGTGTGGCCACCATGACCTCCCTCTGAGGCTGGGCAGGGCAGGTGCTCCTGATACAACCCCTCTTCCAGCCCCAGGGTCAGATGGCGTGATTAGACACGTGCTGGTCAGGGTTTGGGTCTCAATGGAATGGGAAGGGAATATGATTCCCTGTTAGTGGGTAGAAGAACCAGACCTCATGTGTCCTCCTCATGGGTAGCATGGAGGTCCTAGGAGCTGCCCCCTGCACTGTCCCCTTTGGCCTTTCTCTCTGAAGTCCCAGTCAGAGATGGCATCCCCGTCTCCACCAAAAGTAGGTTAGCAGATTCCTTCACTTTTAAGGAAAGATGGCATTTTCTAGAGGAAAGTCTTTAAATTATAGTAATAACCAGAATTTTGATTTTTTTTTTTTTTTTGAGACCGAGTCTTGCTCTGTCACCCAGGCTGGAGTGCAGTGGCATGATCTCGGCTCACTGCAACCTCCACCTCCCGGGTTCAAGCAATTCTCCTGTCTCAGCCTCCCGAGTAGCTGGGACTACAGGCGTCTGCCACCATGCCCAGCTAATTTTTGTATATTTAGTAGAGAGGGGGTTTCACCATGTTTGCCAGGCTGGTCTCAAACCCCTGACCTCGTGATCCACCCACCTCGGCCTCCCAATGTGCTGGGATTATAGGCGTGAGCCACTGTGCCCGGCCTGATTTTTCAAATTTATAAAATATATAACTTGAGAGCTGTGTATGAATTGGTATTTAGGGTATACATTTTAAAAATGGTTTGTCCTGGTGGGTAAATCCAAGTACCCAAAAACTGCTCACAATTCTTTTCCACGAGAGGTTGTTTAGAGTGACTCAGGCCAGACTTTCTGGATCAGCCAACTTTTACTCGGCTCAGACACACTTACAGAGGAACCCACTGATCCTTTCTGATGCTCTTTTTCCCTGTCAAGGAGGACTAGATGGCACACAGAGGAGTCCAATTTCAATCTGCCACATTTCCACTTGGGGCAAACTTTATTCTGCCTGTCCCAATCCAACCAACCATGAGAGCAAACTGCTGGGCCAAGACATCACTGCTGGTCCCAAAGGACTGCCGGTGTCCCGTCACCACGTTAGTCAACAGGACCCGCCGAGACAAGCCTGGTGGAGACAGAGATGGGCTGGTGAGATTGCGTCACACACAGTCTAGGGAGAACGACAGCTAGATGGGGTTTTGAGGTCTGTTAAATTCTCTGGGCACCTGGGGAACCAGGCTCACCTGTACTGAAGCAGTTATTTGCTTGGATATTCAGGGACCAGGCACAGGACCAGGCACCAGGAATCCGGAAACTGCAGAGCATGCCAGGCCGGTCTATTCCTGCTAAGAGATTGGAGAATGTAAAGTGGGGCTACCCTTTAGGCAGGCCAGGGACCACCGAGTTCGCAAAACATCCAAATATGCCATCGCTGCTCAGAGGGTCTATCCCTTTGGCCCTATTCTGGGTTTTGTGGTTGCAAGAGAGGGAGACTCAGCTGGGATGCCTGGCTCGCAAGTGGTCATTCTGAAAATGAATGTATGTAACATTCTCAGTAGTTGTGTTTGCAGTACTGAAACTACTGATAATCTGGGAGGTAGTATGCTGTCGCAGATTAGGTGGTTCCAATCCTCCATCACCTATCAGCTATGTGATCTCAAGCAAAGTGTGTGTGTGCGCGTGTGTGTGCATGTGTGTATGTATATGTGTATATACATATACACATTTTTTTTTTGAGACAGGGTCTTGTTCTTCTGCCCAGTCTGGAGTGCAGTGGTGTGATCATGGCTCAATGCATCCTCATCCTCCCAGGATCAAGCAATCCTTCCATCTCAGCCTCCCAAAGTAGCTGGGACCACAGGTGTGAGCCACCACACAACTACTTATTTGTTTTTTGTAGAGACTGGAGTCTTGCTATGTTGCTCAGAGTGGTCTTGAACTCCTGGGCTCAAGCGATTTTCTTGGTCTCCCAAAGGACAGAGTTCACTGAGTCATTACAAACTATAGCCATGTAACCACCACCCAGGTTAAGAAATAAAACAATCCAATATCCCAGAGGCCTCCCTCATGTCCTTTCCCAATTACTACCTCCCCAAAGGGTACTGCGAGCCTGACTTCTGACACTAAAAGTTAGTTTTGTAAGGCAAATTCTGAAGCTCTCTGTCTCAGTTTCCTTGTCTGTAAAATGGTGGAAAGACATACTCCTGCCTCATAAGCTTGCTGTGCAGTGAAATACCAGGCACTGGGCTGAGTGTGTGTGACCTCGTTTAACTCTCCAAGGATGCAGGCTGGGAAGGCCTTGTCCACTTCAGAGAGGTTCAACATTCCATTCAAGTTGGCAAGGGGTGGAGCTGGGATTTATGCCAGGTCTGCCTGAAGCCCACCCTCTTAAGAGGCCCCTCACCCTTGTGTTATTGATCCTAATTTTCTGATAGACTGAAAATGTAATATATCCAGAATGCTGTCAGGAAGGAGGCATCCAATTGCCTTAATCCAGGCCGAATGTGAAGTATCCCTGATAGCACCTGTTGTGCAGGAGCTTCAGAGGTGTTTTCTGAAAGATGTGCACAGGCATCCAAATCAGTGTTCTGATCTCACCTTGGTTTACATACACATTAATCTACCCTGGCTGCTGAAATGACTGAAATGGCCCAAAACGGGTAAAACGGGGCAGATGCTGTAAAAAAACACTTGCTTCTGGTACTCACCCTGGGACAGGCTTAGGGCATCCTCCCACAGTGCCTCTGCAGCGGCCCCACCCTCCTCACTAACCATGCCCACACGGCTCTCGGGAGGCAGAGGACAGGTTTCTTCAAAGGACGAGAACCCTGTACCTGGGTGACTATTGAGAAACAGTGATGCTGGGAGCAGGGTGGTACAGCCTGGAGTCTCTGCGAGTCCCATGAGGCACAGCCTGGAAAAAGCTGTTAAGGACAGTCAAGCACAAGGCTCCCTCTGGGAGGAAGCATGGACATTTACCCTTCGGAAGGTTATACAGCACAAAGCAGGACAGAGAGTAACCCAACGTCCAGATGGAATATGCGTTCACATTGTCCACATTTAGCTTCAGAATTTTTTTAAAGGGCAAAAAAAAAATCAGATACAGTTTAAAGCTGGATGTGGCGGCTCCTGCCTATGGAATCCCAGCACTTTGGGAAGCTGAGGCGGGAGGATCACTTGAGCCCAGGAGTTCGACACCAGCCTGGGAAACATGGCAAAACCCCGTCTCTACAAAAAATACAAAAACTAGCTGTGCGCCTGCAGTGCCAGCTACTTGGGAGGCTGAGGTGGGATGATTGCTTGAGCCTTGGAAGTTGAGGCTGTGGGGAGCTGTGATCATATGAACGCATTCCAGCCTGAGTGACAGAGTAAGACCATGTCTCAAAAATAAAATACAACAAAAAAACCAAAAAGCCCTCTCTGATCCCTCCCTAGGCCAATTCTCCCTTCTCCTCTGCCCAGAGAGAACTGGTCTTCTCAAATTGGTATAAGTTCTTCTAAGCCATTCTGTATTTTCACTACATAATTTGTCAATAAACAATATAAAGCAGCATTCAGAAAAAAAAAAAAAAAAAACAGAAATGCATTGCACAGAATAACTCACTACCAGCCCTTAAAATTTCTGCTTATCTGAACGGATACAAGGTGACACCTCATGGCTTTAATTTGCATTTCCCTGACTACATGTGGGTGTCTCTGTTCACATGATTGTAGTCATTGGCTGCCCCTTTATACCCTTGCCTACGTGTGTGTCTTCTGACTGATGCGGTTCCTCCTTTCCCTCTCATAGCCAAACTTCTCTCCAGAGGAGCCTATATTCATTCTCACTCCCTTGCCTTTCTTCCACTGAAATCCAGTCCTGACCCTCACCTTCCCAGAGGAATGTTCTCACCACAGCCTTCAATGAGCTCCTAGTTTCTAAATCTGATGGCAGCGTTCCAGTTCTGCCCTATGGCCATGTAGTCCGATTTCTACTACACTCCTTAGCCTCAACCCACCCCTCTCTGGGAGGTCTGTCCTGGGCCTTCTCCTATCACAGGATGCCCACACTAGAACCTGCGCCTGCCTCTCGTTGCCCGCCCCTCCGCCTCTGCTGCCTCAGTTTACGCCCTCACCGCTGCCCTTAGCCTTGCAGCAGCTTCTGTCTGAGGACTTGCTCTCGTCCGTCTAGCCCCCAAAAATGTCACCAAACGAATAATTTTCAAAAATGACTCCACAATCACAATCCCCTGGGATATCCCACAGTCCTGAGTGAAATTCAGTCTTGAAAGGACCTCCTCCCTAGCCAGACATCGTGAATATAAAACTGCTGCCAAACATAGTAAGCTTTCTCCCAACTCTTCCTTCGATTAGGAGTCCCTGGCCTCTTCCTGTCCTCGTGGGTCTCACTCCAGGAAGGCTGCTACAGTCCCTCCTGCACGCGGCTCTCCTCCTGAACTGATGACTTGTGGAGCTGCCTGTCTCTAGCTCCTTGCAACTGCATATGCTCGACAAGTGTCGTCTGAATGATCACACACATTCCCCACTGGAAAATGTAAACATCTGAAAAGCAATAGGTGACTTTAAAAAATCTTTTTAAAAATTTTATTTTTATGTATTTTTTTGAAAAGGGGTCTTGCTCTGTCACTCAGGCTGGAGTGCAGTGGTGCAATCTTGGCTCACTGCAACTTCCGCCTCAGCCTCCCTAGTAGCTGTGATTACAGGAGTGCGCTACCACGTCCAGCTAATTTTTGTATTTTTAGTAGTGACAGGGTTTCACCATGTTGGCCAGACTGGTCTCGAACTCCTGACTTCAAGTGATCTGCCTCGGCCTCCCAAAGTGCTGGGATTATGGGAATGAGCCACCATGCCCGGTCATTTTTCTCTCTTTTTTCTTTTTGAGATGGGGTTTCACCATGTTGGTCAGACTGGTCTCGAACTCCTGACCTCAGGTAATCCACCTGCCTCAGCTTCCCAAAGTGCTGGGATTACAGGTGTGCGCCACCACGCCCAGCCTCTCTCTCTTTTTTTTTAAGAGACATAGTCTCTCTCTTTTGCCGAGGCTGGAGTACAGTAGTGTGATCACAGCTCACTGCAGTTTTGAACTCTGGGGCTCAAGTGATCCTCCTCCCTCAGCCTCCTGAGTACTTGGAACTATAGGCATGTACCACCACGCCCAGCTAATTGAAATTTTTTTTTTTTTTTGGTAGAGGAGGTCTTGCTATATTGCCCAGGCTGGGTCAAACTCTTGGCCTCAAGCAATCCCCCTACTTTGGCCTCCCAAAATGCTGAGATTACAGGTGTGAGCCACCGTGCCTGGCCAGCTAACATTCTTGACCATCTGAATATGTGATATGTATGTGACATACTGTTTTGGGTGTTAAGCTCCAAGTTAAGTATCTCCAGGACAGAGAGGCTGCTGAAACTGTAAATGAGAACACTGTTGCCAAATCAAACTTATTTTGCTTCTGGGATTGGAGGGCAAGGAAGTGAAGAGAGTGGGATGTGCACTTTAGTTACTGTTGCTGAATCCCAGCTTATTTATACTCCAACTTATGGGGCCAGGCTAAGATTCAATCCTTTGACAGGCCGCAGGGTAACTAAGGGCCCAGTAAGTGTAGAAAGAATTCCATCTAACTTCCCACTACTCTTGCAGGGAGAATGCAGAGTGCAGGTCTGAACAAGGCATCATTTTTCTAAAGGGAAAAAGTTCTCTGAACTTCCAAAGCAGCACAAAAAATCTTTAGCACAGGCCAGACATGGTGGCTCATGTCTGTAATCCCAGCACTTTGGGAGGCCGAGGCGGGTGGATCACGAGGTCAAGAGATCGAGACCATCCTGGTCAACATGGTGAAACCCCGTCTCTACTAAAAATACAAAAAATTAGCTGGGCATGGTGGTGCGTGCCTGCAATCCCAGCTACTCAGGAGGCTGAGGCAAGAGAACTGCCTGAACCCAGGAGGCAGAGGTTGCGGTGAGCCAAGATCGCGCCATTGCACTCCAGCCTAGGTAACAAGAGCAAAACTCCGTCTCAAAAAAAAAAAAAAAAAAAAAAAAAAGACTGGAAGTGAGAATAAGGTTTTTTTCTGCAGAGCTTGGCCTCTTTGGCCCTCTAGGTCATCACAGTAACAGGTGGTCAGTCTCATCAGTCTACAGAACCCCTTCAAATGAAAGTCACATAAAAATTTCAATTTAGAGAACACACATAGCTTCTATGGCACCTTACATAAATTTATAATCAGGTTGCTAATGTACTTTAGGCTTTAAAACCCTTTGAAATGTAAGCTGGGTGTGGTGGTGTGTACCAATAGTCCCAGTGACTTGGGAGGCTGAGGCAGGAGGATCGCTTGAACCCAGAGTTCTAGGCTGCAGTGAGCTATGACTGTACCACTGCACTCCAGCCTGCGTGACAGAGCAAGACCCCTTCTCTGAAAAAAAATTAAATAAAACCCAAAAAACTCCTTTGAGAGTGCTGTGAAACAAATAAAATTTAAAAAAGACTCTGATTCAGTTATTTGTTGAGGACCAATGATGTGCCAGAAACTGCTAGGTGCATTCACAGGAGTTAACTAATGTTAATCTCCCGACAACTTAAGAAGTAGGCATTAAATACAATGAGTGGTCACGTCATTTCCAGAACACGTTGTTTTTTTCTTTTTTTCAGACAGAGTTTCACTCTTGTTGCCCAGGCTGGAGTGCAATGGCATGATCTCGCCTTACTGCAACCTCCACCTCCTAGGTTCAAGTGATTCTCTTGCCTCAGCCTCCCTGAATAGCTGGAATTACAGGCACCTGCCACGACACCAGCTAATTTTTTGTATTCTTAGTAGAGATGGGGCTTCTCTAAGTTGGTCAAGCTGGTCTCGAACTCCTGACCCCAGGTGATCTACCCGCCTCAGCCTCCCAAAGTGCTGGGATTATTGGCGTGAGCCGGTGTGAGCCACTGCACCCAGCCTAGAACACATTTAACATGAGAATGAACGGAGGACAAGAGTCATTAACATGTGGCTTTGGGTGAATCAAGTCTCGTGCCCCCAGAGGTCCCAGAGGCCAGGGACCACGACACTGTACTACTGTGCTCCCCTCAAAGTGACTCTTCTTGCTCTTCAGGAAGGCAGAGACTAGTGTGATTAGCGCTCTATAAAGCTGTTGCTGGCAGGGAGCTGATGCCCAGAACCCACAGACCCATGTCCACTGCCAAAGGAACCCCTCTCTGACCCGGCCCTCCTGACCACTGCTTTCCTGCCTGGCCTCAGGAGGAGCCAGGCTTCCTCCCCAGGGCTGTGCTGCTCCTTTACGCTTTGCTCCTCTGCTACCGCACCAACTCTCCAGCAGGAATGCCGGGTCTGTGTAGTGAACCCAGAGCCTCTGTCACACGCCACAGTGGTAGAGTGGGCTGGCTCTGGAGCCAGACTGCCTGAGTTCCCATCTTGTCTCCACACATGGATATGAAGGTCCAGACAGTGGCTGGCACACGATGACATCAATGTCATCTTGAGAAACCGCCATGATGGGACCTCAGCTGCTTCTCTGTGCTTCACGGGTGTCCTTGTGTTCTAGCCAGGTATGCTGCCTTTTTCTAAAATGTGAGACGTAAGTGCACAAGGGCCCGGCCGCCTGGTCACTAAGATGCCATGTCACGAAGCTTACAGATGCCCGGGTCCACATCAGGGTATGGCCTGCCCACCAAACCTCTTCCTCTGCCAAAGGATACAGAATATGGGAATCCAAGTGATTCAGCGAGGCCCAGCACACCGAGTTCACCTGGTGAGGAAGCACACAGGGAGATGGAAAGTTATGCTACAGTAAAATGCTTTCCTGTGGCATAACCTGTGGGGACAAGACTTCTTTCTTCAGGTCTTGCTCCTCTTCAAATGGGCTGGAACAAGCATTGTGAGGGCAGGGCACTGTGCAGGATGGGAAGTAACCCCAAGCCTGTGCCTTTCAACAGTCCCACAGGGAGACATTTGGTATATCTGGCATACCCTCTGGATAGGGCTGAATTCTCTACAATGGCAGGAGATAAGCCTAACTCTGAAGGTGTATCTTTCTTCACCCAGAAACCATTTTCAACCGGTATCCATCTCGTGGCTTATGTACCAACTGAACAGGAAGTCACAGCTTCTCACAGATGCCGCCATCACCCCACTGCAACTTAAAGGCTGCTCCCTAGACAGGAAGCTCCTCTTACTGACTGAAGCCTCAGTGCCGGCCCCAGACTGGCTGGATGGCACATCACTCTGACACACAGGGCAGAACCCCTCCCATCCAGGCCCCAGTCACTGTGGCCCATGTCCAAGGAACTCTGTCCTGGTGTGGGCCCTTTCAGATCAACTCCTGGACTCCTGGAGGGACAGTCTTGAGGATCAGTTAAAGAAGCACTGCTTCAACCTACCCCGACCATCTAATTTCATTTTCTTTTCCAAGACAAGAAACTCCTGGGGCCCTTTTCTTTCCCTGTGGGTTCTCAGCAACTAAAAATCCATTTTTTGAGACAGGCTCTCACTCTGTTACCCAGGTTGGGGTACAGTGGCACGATCATGGCTCACTGCAGCCTTGATCTCCTGGGCTCAGGTGATCCTCCCGCCTCACCTCCCCACCAGACCCCCAAGTGGCTGGGACTATAGGTATGTGCCACCACACTCGGCTCATTTTTTTTTTTTTTTTGTAGAGACAAGGTTTCACCACGTTATGCTATCAGGTTGGTTTGAAACTCCTAGGCTCAGGTAAAAATCAAGTCTTGTGGGAAAATGAGGTAACCATCTTCTGCCCTCTTCCCAGTTGCTCTCTACCCTAAATTTGGCCAACTACCCCAGGGCCAAGTGTGCAGCAAGGCTACAGGGACAGGCACTGTACCTTCCGGTTGGTGAAGTAGAGGTTTTCGTGCATGAACACCTTGAGTGTGGGGGTCTTCAGACTCTGCAGGTTGATGATGCCATACTTGGAGCCTCCGACTTTGACATCATTGACTGTGAAGAGCCGGTCACTGTTGGTATCTGCCTGGAGAAGGGAAGGGGGCACTGGGTGACCTCCCAGGCTCTGGTGGGTTGCCTAAGAGGGACCTGCCCGTCTCTCCTGGCCCCCATGCTCTGAGCATTTTCACTAGGTGAGAGCTCCTCGCCATGTGTGAGTGTGGAGATGACCTCACCTTCCCCAACTCAGTGTAGTCAACTCTGGGCAAAGCCAGCACGTGTCTGATCTAACAACTCAAGAGGAAGGATGAGAATGGCAATGAGGGGACATGGCCAGAAAGTCTGAGCTCTACACAGGGACCTCACTCAGAAGCGGGTTTGAAAGAGTCCCAGCATCCACCCAGAGGAATGTGCCATGTGCCATCATGAAGGCTGTGCAGCAACAAGAAGAATGCTAGTTCCTATTACACATGCATGACTTTTTTAGCACCATGGAAAAAAACCATCGCATTGAATAAAATGTGCAATAGAAAAAGACTGCATTCAGATTTAGGCTGTATTTTTTTTGTTTTTGAAATGGAGTCTTGCTCTGTTGCCCAGACTGGAGTACAATGGCATGGTCTCAGCTCACTGCAACCTCCACCTCCCAGGTTCAAGCAATTCTCCTGCCTCAGCCTCCTGAGTAGCTTGTATTACAGGTGCTCACCACCATGCCGGCTAATTTTTGTATATTTAGTATTTCAGGGTTTTACCATGTTGGCCAGGCTGGTCTTGAACTCTTGACCTGGTGATCTGCCCGCCTCAAACTCCTAAAGTGCTGGGATTACAGGCATGAGCCACTGCTCCCGGCTGATGTAGACTATTTTTTTTTTTTTGAGGTCCCTGTGTAGAGTTCAGACTTTCTGACCATGTGTCACTCTGTTGTCACCCAGGCTGGAGTGCAGTGGCATGGCTTATGATAACCCTGAACTCCTGGGCTCAAGTGATCATCTCTCCTCAGCCTCCTGAGCAGCTAGAACTACAGGCGTGAACCACTGTGCCTGATCACTTTTATATTTTTTGTAGAGATAGGGTTTCACTATGTTGTCCAGGCTGGTCTTGAACTTCTGGCCTCAAATGATCCTCTTGCCTCAGTCACCCAAAGTGCTGGGATTATAGGTGTGAGCCACGATGGCTGTCTCAGGATGCAGCTGAATTTTTTTTTTTTTTTTTTGAGAGAGAGTCTTACTCTGTTGCCTAGGCTGGAGTGCAGTGGTGTGATCTCAGCTCGCTGAAACCTCCACCTTCCAGGTTCAAGCTATTCTCTCACCTCGGCCTCCTGAGTAGCTGGGACTACAGGTGTGCACCACCATGTCCAGCTAATTTTTTAAATTTTTTGTAGCGATGGGGTTTTACAAAGTTGGTCAGGCTGGTCCTGACCTCAAGTGATCTTCCCATCTCGGCCTCCCAAAGTACTGGGATTACAGGTATGAGCCACTGTGCCTGGCCCAATTTTTTTTTCTTTTGAGACAGAGTCTTCATCCGTTGCCTAGGCTGGAGTGCGGTGGCACAATCATGGCTCACTGGAGCCTTGATTTCCTGGGATCAAGTGATCCTCCCACCTCAGCCTCCCGAGTAGCTGGGAGTACACGCACACACCACCATGCCTAGCTGATTTATATTTTTCGTATAAAGACAGAGTTTACCTGTGTTGCCTAGGCTGGTCTCAAACTTCTTGGCTCAAGTGAACCACCTGCCGAGGCTTCTGAAAATGGTGGGATTGGGCAGGGCGCGGTGGCTCACGCCTATAATCCCAGCACGTTGGGAGGCCGAGGCAGGTGGATCACGAGGTCAAGAGATCGAGACCATCCTGGTCAACATGGTGAAACCCCGTCTCTACTAAAAATACAAAAAATTAGCTGGGCATGGTGGCGCGTGCCTGTAATCCCAGCTACTCAGGAGGCTGAGATAGGAGAATTGCCTGAACCCAGGAGGTGGAGGTTGTGGTGAGCTGAGATCACGCCATTGCACTCCAGCCTGGGTAACAAGAACGAAACTCCGTCTCAAAAAAAAAAAAAAAGAAAATGCTGGGATTGTGAACCACTGTGCTGGATGTGGGCTATTTTAAGCTTTTCTTCTCATTTTAAAACATGATGTGGTTAATAGCTATGTCAAAGCAAAAACTTCACATATTTATGCATTTTGCATATATTAATACAGACCCACACACAGGTGTGGACGTTGGTTTTGGTGAAACGGCATCAACTTTGTAAGTCCTCAGGAAGAATTTATGTTCCCAGAATTATTTAGACTAGACTCAGATCTGAAAAACTGCTCTCCAGGTGGCAAGCCACTTTCCGACCCTGCGGTCACACCGGCCAGCCAGAGTCACTGTAACTTTGGGTGGTGTGGAATACCTACCCCACGGAAAGCCTGGGTCAGGAGAGATGAAGCATGAGGGTTGGGGTGTCCAGGCTTGTGAGCAGCGGCCTGTGCATCACCAGACCCCACACACCAATGACCCCCGTATCCCCACCCGGTTTACCCCAGGGAAGGGGCTCCTGAGGGGAACTCACTACAAGAGAAGATTCTATTTATTTGGTCAAACCATATCCCCAAGCATACATGGAGAGAAAAGCCACATGGGAGAATGTGGGTCCAGCCCCAACACCCCTCCCATGGCAGGGCCCCGCTGTGGAGGTCCCTGGGGCAGGAGGATGCAATGTCAACCTCCAGGGTCAGTCTGGGGCATCGGCCTCCAGTCCCGCCAGCAGATGACTGAGTCCAGGCACTCCTGCTTCTGTGTCCTCCTTTCACCCTCCCTGGCTTTGACCTCAGCCTCCAGGAAGGACAGGGCTTGCCGGGCAGGCCCTGCTCTTACGTGATCTATTGAGGAGTCAGGGTCCCTTTGTTAACAATGGACCCTCTAGCCCTCTGCCAACAGTTCCTGGGCCCCTGGGTTTTAGCAGCTGACCCTGGCTTGGGTCCAACCCAAACCAGCGAAGACCTTTTACCTGCTGCAAATGATGTGATGAAGGTGTGTTGATGGGAGGTGCCACTGAGGCCAGGGGCAGCCAGCAAGGGGGTCCTACTCTGTAGTGACCAAAGGTACACTGGGCTGCTGGTTTAGCCACCAAGTCCTGCCCCAGTTTAGGAAGCATGAGATGCCCCCTGGTCCACTGTGAACCTTTTCAATTGCATATACAACACAACCAGGGAGAAGTTACTGTGTAAAGTTGCTTAGTCAAGATGTGGCTGCGTTCAGGCTCTAATGTCAAATGACAGGAACTGAAGTGGAGGTGGTGACACTCACCGCACAGCCTGCCTTGCCAGCTCAGTATCTCCCAGTGGGTAGCCAGCAGGCAGGTGCAAATTGTAGAACCAAGATGATGCCACCTGCTTTCACAGCAGTTGGCTTCTACAGAGCCAGGCAACACTAAGCCACAAAGTGTCCAGAGGGTGGCAGCCACATCCTAGACATTCACATGCATCCCCCTCCCACTCACCAGTATGAGGTTAAATCGGTCGCTTGCCAAGGCAGAGGGATCCAAGCTCCGAACCTGAACCTTTTTCCTCTCCATGCAGCTGAGACGCAGCTCGTGGGCTAAACTGTAGAAACAGAGGGTGGGGGCATGGATGCTGTGCTGACATCCATGAAGATTCGGGGGTCTTCGCCGCCCTTCCCTGCCTGCTGAAGCCCATCTCTCCTCGTCAGCCTGCTCCACAGTGCTTCTCAGTAATGGAGCTGAGCAAGATCCCAAATTATCTGAATTTGACTTTCCCCACAGGATGCTCAGGAAGATGAAAATGAAGAACTGGGTAGCCCATTTGCAGAGTCAAAGAGTGGGAGTTAGAGGAAGTTGTGTCTGCACCACCCAGTACAGTGCTTTCTCCTGAGATGACGAACGTTCTGGAGATGAAACAATGGGCTGGAGGGCACTCCACTGCTGGGCAGAGCCTCTCCATGAAGGATGAAGAGGAACAGATCTCACGAGATTTTTAACTCTTTGTCTCAGAAGGAGGAAAACAGAGGAGGGGCCTGCCCTGCCTGATACCCACAGTGTTTCCGGCCTTCCTTGAAGGGGCACTGCTCCAAGGTGCAAGGACTGCCCCCAGGAAGCCGCCTCAAGTGCAGGGGTCTTCACTTGCCCATGTACAGTGAGGGCAGGAGACGCAGGGTTGGGATATCAGGGGTTGGTGTCAGTTCCCCACTTCTAGCTTTACCTTGATCAAATCACTCCACTCTGACCCTCAGCCTCTTCTTCAGGAGATGGGGGAAAGTATTGGTCTATCTCACATGGTTTTAGTTAGTACATCGTAAGTACTTTGATAAAGTTTAGTACATATACATCCATTTAATGCCCTATTTTTGGTGACAACTCATTAGAAGGGGAAGAGAAGGATGCAGAAACGTCACAGGAATGCAGTTGTAGGATCTTCTACTAGAATGATTTATGAGTAATGGAGAGTAGACATCTCTGCCTATGTCCCCATCCTCTCTCCCTAGCCTCCTGCAAGAGTCCCTCTCCTTCACTCTAGAGAGAGAACAGCTTTCTCAGGGTGGGTTTAAGCAGCAGAAGGCAGGGTGTGAACTGGAGCCCTCAACTGTGCAGATGCCTCACGGGGTAGCCACATTGTCTATTGATTGGATTCTTGGACCATGAAAATAAGAAACAGGAAAAGAACATTCATGAAGAAAACGTAACAATGAGGTATTGTCTTACTGGCAGTAATTGCTGACGTTGAGAAAACCCAGCTGGCTTTTTCGTAGCATGGAAATTGCATTAAATCCCATCCTGGCAATCTAGATTTATTACAGAAAAGAGAACAATTCAGTGAAGATTTATTTGTTATGGGATAATGGAGAATATGTTCTTAGTTCCATAGGATGCAATGAAGGAAACAGGTACTAAACTGACACAAATTATATGCCTAAAAACTCGATGGTGTCCTCTCCAATCTCCTTTCCTTGGCAAGAGGAAAGGGCCAGCACAAGAAAGTGAGAGTGGGAAAGTCTGCTCATCAACTCTGCCCGAGCTCCCCATCCACATCCACCCGGGGGTCAGAGCCACCAGGCGTGTGAGTGCAGCAGTGGGACTGGAACCAGGTCTGCGCCGCTCTCCATTCCACCTGTGGTGACTCAAGGCCGGAACTTTCCGTTCCATTGCCTACCTTGACAACAAAATATCCCGGCATCTAGATCTGTTGTCAAGATGGCCTATACTCCAAACCATGCCTCCTGGTCTTCTCTTTAAAACAGACAGTTGGGCTGGGCATGGTGGCTCATGTCTGTAATCCCACATTTTGGGAGGCTGAGGTGGGCGGATTACTTGAGGCCAGGAGTTCGAGACCAGCCTGGCCAAAATGGCAAAACTCCGTCTCTACAAAAAAAAAACAAAACAACAAATTAGCTGGGCATGGTGGTGGGCGCCTGTAATGCCAGCTACTCAGGAGGCTGAAGCAGGAGGATCACTTGAACCCGGGAGGTTGGAGGTTGCAGTGAGCTGAGATGGCACCACTGTACTCCAGCCTGGGCATTGAGACTGTCTCAAAAAAAAAGACAAAAAAAAAAAACACAGTTACTGAAATTATATCACACTGCCTTCCAAGATTCCTTCAGGAAAGACAAAATGTTAGAACTGCTGAGGAAGGCCAGATTTGGTGGCTCACACCTGTAATCCTGGCACTTTGGGAGGCGGAGGCAGGTGGGTCACTTGAGGTCAGGAGTTTGAGACCAGCCTGGCCAACATGGTGAAACTCCATCTCTACTAAAAATACAAAAATTAGCCAGGCGCAGTGGCACACACCTGTAGTCCCAGCTACTTGGGATGCTGAGGCAGAAGAATCACTTGAGCCTGGGAGGCGGAGGTTGCAGTGAGCTGAGATTGTGCCACTGCACTCCAGCCTGGGCAACAGAGACGCTGTCTCAAAAAAAAGAAAAAAAAAACTGTTGAAGAAACATAGCAAACAAGAAAAGGTGGATGGGAGGAGGGGCTCTTGGCTGTTCTTATTCTTGTCTTCATCTTCCTGTCAGGGAAAAGCAGGGCCCACCCCCAGAAGTGCATCTGCTAAGTATGGCAGGGCATCTCATTGGTGCCCTTTTCAACAGTGGACAGGTGCTGGCAGGAGCAGAGGACCGGGGACAAAGGGGTGAGGAGCCCACCTTTTTCTGCTTGTCCTCTTCCTTGAGCAGCTGCAGTCTCTTGCTCTCCATTTCCTTCTGCCGGATGCTCTCTTTCGTGAGGGGGTTGCAGTTGTTATGTCCAGGGAGCAAGCGGAAGTAGCGTTTCTTTTCAGGGTCGAAGTAAAACCCAGGTAGCTCTTCAGACAAAAAAATTAAATGCACTAATTTCAACCACTGTGAACTGACCACCTGAGCTGGGTGCCCAGAGGCCTGTCCCCGCCCCTCATGGCTGCCTGTCTTTGCTGAGAGTGGGGATGAGCTGCCTTGTCAGGGGACATCCTGGACTGTGCTCAGCACTGGTGGAGACGCTGTGCCTCACCATTTCCGACACACCCAGCTCCTTCCCCGAGCGTTTCAATTTGCTCCTGGAATTCCTTCAAAGCCAAGAACATGTCTCAGCCTTCCCTGTGCACAGGGGCCAGGAGTCCCACCCAGCAGGTAGCCTTACCTGGCACAGAGGAGGCCCCAGCTGTGCCAGACGAGGTTGACGGAGACTCGTCATCATGGTTGCCAGAATCTTGAGCGGGCCGCGCTGCCCGGGAGTTGGACCTGTTGACACACAGCTGTGTTCACTTGCAGCCTAGGGCTTGAGCTCCAGTCATCCTGACTCGGGGTCCATTTGGGCAGTTCTGCAGCCTTCACCTCTGATCTCTGACTGTTCTGATTACTTTAGAAGCACTGATCCCTTCTTGCAAATACAACAAAATAAGGGCAAGGTTTTGGTTTTTTGTTCTTTTTTCTTTCTTTAAAAGAGGATAGATGTCACAGTGATTCCCTCTTCTTACCTCCTCACTTGAGCATTTTGTGAGGTCTTTTGGAATTTTCCAGAAAAAAACGAAAAATAGAAATCTCTGCCAATAAGAATTTTACCAGCTGGGCTCATTTGTCAGCACAACAGCAGTGACAAGGCCAGGTGAATTTCATTCTTTATTGAATTCAGTAGCACAAAGAGTTTAAATTTTACTCGACTACCGAATCTTACAGATAGAGAAACTGGGCTTTGGGGGACAGAGATGTTTAGCTCAGTAACACTGGGATAGAGCCATGGCTAAAACACTTGATGTGTAAATGCACAAGTAGCTTCTGTGGCAATTATAGGCTGAAGGATGTAGTAGAGGTGTGTGCCTCCACACTGGCTAATTTTTGTATTTTTAGTAGAGATGGGGTTTCGCCGTGTTGGCCAGGCTGGTCTCAAACTCCTGACCTCAAGTGATCAGCCTGCCTCAGCCTCCTAAAGTGCTGGGATTACAGGCATGAGCCACCATGCCCAGCCTAGCCAACTTTATTTTTAAAATACATTTAATGTAGCCTTGGCCTGGCATGGTGGTTCAAGTCGTAATTCTAGTACTTTGGGAGGCTGAGGCAGGAGGATCACTTGAGCTCAGGAGTTTGACATCAGCCTGAGCAACACAGTGAGACCTTGTCTTTTTTTTTTTTTTTGAGACAGAGTCTTGTTCTGTTGCCCAGGCTGGAGTGCAGTGGGACAGTCTCAGCTCACTGCAACCTCCACCTCCCAGGTTCAAGCGATTCTCCTGCCTTAGCTTCCCACATAGCTGGGACTACAGGTACGTGCCACCAAGTCTGGCTTTTTGTATTTTTAGTAGAGGTGGGGTTTCACAGTGTTAGGATGGTCTTGATCTCCCGACCTCGTGATCCACCTGCCTCGGCCTCCCAAAGTTCTGGGATTACAGGCATGAGCCACTGCGTCCAGTGAGACCTCATCTCTTAAGTAAATACATAAATTTAACAAAGCCTAGTATACAGTGTTTTTAAAGTCTACACTGGTATACAGTAATGTCCTCAGCCTTCATGCTCACTCATCACTCACTCACTGACTTCCAGTCCTGCAAGCTCCATTCACAGGAAGGGTCATATATAGGTATATCATGTTTTAAAATCTTATATACCCTCTTTTTACTGTATCTTTTCTATGTTGAGATACACAAATACCACTGTGTCCTGACTGCCTCTAGTATTCAGTACAGTCACATGCTGTAGAGGTTTGCAGCCCAGAAGCAATCGGCTACACTGTATGGCCTAGGTGTGTAGCAGGCTGTACCATGTAGGTTTGTGTTAAGTATGTGCTATGATGTATGACAAAACTGCCTAATAACATATTTCTCAGAATGCACCCCCTGTCGTTAAGTGAAGAATGAGTGTATATCCTTGTCCAAGACTTAGGCTGAATTAATAAAATTTGGTTTCCACAAAGGTATTTTCATAAAAAGTCTAGAATGGAGAAACGGTTTTCCAGTTGTATCATATAACATCTACCTCTAGCCTTATGGCTGATGCTCTGGCCAGAAGTCATGGTCACTTAGTGACTTGACTAAGTGGGCTGACCCACCACAGCGACCTGCCCTGGGAGCATGTCAGGAATGCAGGCTCTCCTCAGGACCCCCTTAGACCCACGGAATCAGCATCTGCATTCGGACGAGCCCCCAGCGAGCTCCAGGCCTGGGAGCGTGTGACATGCCACAGGTACAATGCCAGAAGCACACTGGGCAAGTGGCTCCCCAGAGCGGCACACTTGCCTGTCGTCAGAATCACGGAGTCTGAACCAAGGGTTCTGCTGGTGGCTTCTTCTCCCACGTCTTCTCCTACTCTGCCAGCTACTTTTATTCATTTCGGTTCCTAAAACAGAAACACAAAAATGACATATATCTGTGTGTGGGCGCGGGCTTTTCTGTTTGCTTCTTGACAGCTGCTTCATGCTCAGCACCAGCAAGAGGCTGGCCCACCCTGGGTTACCATTAGATTTGCCGCACCAAGCCTTACCTGGAAAGGAATGCCTCCAGCACTTTACTGACATCCTTCCCACTTCCTTCCTGTCACCCCTAGTAGACCACACAGTTCCCTGCCCCACAGAAATGCTACCAGGCATGAATCCCCTAACTTCACTCCCTTCCACAAATACCTGCCTTTATTAGCTGTCTCCTTCCTTGTCTTGGACAACAGAGGTCACTGCTCCTTTTCAAGGCAGACCCATCCCACCTGGCTGTTGCTCTCATTCCTTCCCAGGAACTGCAGACATCTGTTCCCACATATGTTAATGTCTTCTTCTAATCTCAGCTTAAAAACATGCCCAGATTTTTTCATTTGTATATGTTCCATTTCTAAACCAAAAAGAATGGGAATCTTCTCAAAGACTGGTCTACATTCACGAATTCAATGTCTTCATCTCCCAATAATCCTCAACCTACTGCAGTCAAGCTTCCTCCCTCCTCAGCTTTCTGCTAAAATGCTCTTGCTCATGATCACCTACTTGCCAAAATGAGCGGTCTCTTTTTAGCCCTTATTCCTACAACATGTGGCACGAGGAAGCTACATTCTGCCTTTGGCTTCTGTAATATCTTTCTCTTGGTTTTCTTCTTGCTAAATCAATCCTTTGCTCATTTCTCCTGGGTCACACAGCCCGTGTGTGCTTTCCATTGTTCTGCCCTAGATCCTCTTCTTTTCATACTTAACACCATCTCATCCACCAATGCAGCTCCAGCTCCAACCTAGCACCCCTGCTGAGCTTCAACTTCCTATGCTGCTTCCTGTCTATTTCCACAGACCCAACAGGTTCAAAAGTGAGTTCATGATTTCTTCCTAACCCTCGATCTGCTCTTTTGCCTGTCTACATTTCTCTTCTCTGAAAATAATATCCCTGCCAGGTGCAGTGGCTCACGCCTGTAATCCCAGCACTTTGGGAGGCCGAGGCGGGTAGATCACCTGAGGTCGGGAGTTTTAGACCAGCCTGATCCACATGGAGAAACCATGTCTCTACTAAAAATACAAAATTAGCCGGGTGTGGTGGCACATGCCTGTAATCCCAGCTACTTGGGAGGCTGAGGCAGAATTGCTTGGACCCGGGAGGCGGAGGTTGCAGTGAGCTGAGACCGCATCACTGCACTCCAGCCTGGGCAACAAGAGTGAAACTCTGTCTCAGAAAAAAAAAAAAAAAAAAAAAAAGAAAATAATATCCCTGTCCCTGCAGCCCAAAAGTTTGTTTTGTTTTTGAGATTCAGTCTCACTCTGTCACCCAGGCTGGAGTACAATGGTACCATCTTGGCTCACTGCAACCTCCGCCTCCCGGGTTCAAGCGATTCTCCTGATTCATCCTCCTGATTATCCTGACTCGTCCTCCTGAGTAGCTGGGATTACAGTCATGTGCCACCATACCTGGCTAATTTTTGTATTTTTTAGTAGAGATGGGGTTTCACCATGTTGGCCAGGCTGCTCAAGAACCCCTGGCCTCAAGTGATCCACCTGCCTTGGCCTCCCAAAGTGCTGGGATTACAGGCATGAGCCACCGTGCCCGGCACCAAAAGTTTTATCTTATTCACTGTCCTGAACACCATGTGTGGGTTTCCCTATGGATCAGTTATCTTATACTCCAGCTGAAGACTACAGTTGTGTTTATTAATAGTTAAGTTATAAGCTGAAAGGCAGAGGAAGGGAAGCATGTGTGGCCAGGGTTAAGACTGGTAGGAAAATGGCTGTGTGTGGTAGTTCATACCTGTAATCCCAGCACTTTGGGAGGCTGAAATGGGAGGATCGCTTGAGCCCAGAGTTTGAGACCAGCCTGGGCAACATAGTGAGACCCCATCTCAAAAAAAAAAGAAAACGACTGATAGGAAAAATAAGCCCTACTGACATAAAGCTTACTATTATTATCAACTCTATAAAAAGGTCAAAATTTCTTGGTGCACATTCTGTATATGAAATGATTCTAATTTGTTTTAATTATGTAACAATGCATGAATACAGTAAGGAACACATGAACTGGTGAGTCAAAGACTTCAGATCACCCACAGGAGACTTCAGATCACCCACAGGAGGCAGGACTGTGTCCCACTCACACCATTATTCTCAACAGGGGGCTGTACAATTAGCAGGATGCAGCTGATGATAAAATCACTGATGAGTACTGATCTGGGCCAGGGAGAACACGTGTTCACTCCTAACTCATATAGCACAGGTACAGCCACTGCAATCCAGTAAGGGAGTCTGCCAACATCAGTGGTATTGCTAGCAAGGTCAAGCAAAAAGCATTTTAAAGGCCGGGCATGGTGGCACACACCTGTAATCCCAGCACTTTGGGAGGCCAAGGCGGGATCATGAGGTCAAGAGATCGAGACCATCCTGGTCAACATGGTGAAACCCTGTCTCTACTAAAAATACAAAAATTAGCTGGGCGTGGTGGCGCATTCCTGTAATCACTGCTACTCGGGAGGCTGAGGCAGGAGAATCACTTGAACTCAGGAGGGAGAGGTTGCAGTGAGCCTAGATCATGCCACTGCATGCCAGTCTGGGCGACAGAGCAAGACTCCATTTCAAAAAAAAAAAAAAAAAAAAAAAAAGTCACACTAATAGGAGCCTTCCAAATACAGAAAAAGTTTAAAGACCAGGACAAAGACAGTATCTTTCTAGTACTTTTAAGAAGGCTGTTCAGGGGTTGGGAGTGTCTTCCCCAAATACAAATGCGGCTGATTCTCTATGGCTGCTTTACGGTTCACGCTTGCACTCATCACTCTGCCTGACTCTGTGTTTCTGCTCCCATCTCATACTGGATGTGAGGTGAATTCTATAAGGCAAACATCCTACCTTGTTATTTTTTCTGTTCCTAGCATCTATGACCTAGTTGATGCTTAGTAAATTTTTGCTGAACTGAAGCAAAGCAAAACAAAACCTGTGGCTACTTTAAATCCCAGGCAGCTTCTTTCTTTCTGGCTTATTTCCATTTACTATTCCGCACACAATTACAGAGCACCCATTCCATGTCAGGCACTGGGGAGTGGACAAAGATAATAAGCTGTGCTCCCTGGCCTTGAGGCACTGATTGTTTAATATGGGAGACAGATGCAGAGACCAACCCCTGAAGTGCAGGATAAGCGTTAAGACCCAGGTCTCTTCAGGTGTGGTGGGAGAGAAGGGAGTGACTCCTCCACATGCATGGGCTGGAGGTGGGGGAGAGAGCTAAGTGCAGCCTGAAGAATTAAAATGCCAGGCAAGGCAGTGGAGCGGGGGGGCCTGCAGGCCGTTTGGTATGGCCAGAGTCTGAAGCTCAACAAATTGGGGGATGAACCTGCAGAGGCTGGCAGGGCACAGTCATGAGGACTCTGGGTGTGCGTGGAGTGACATGATTAGATCTGCTAAGTAGGGTGCCTGAAAGGTGCCGCATGTGGAAGAAGGTGACAGTGAGAACTGCAATGGCGAGATGTAGGTGAGATGAACTCACTTACATATTATGGACATGGTACTTGGGAGAGCAGAACCTGGATTTAGATGTAGGCAGCAAATTTCATGGGAGAGGTGGAGAGAGGGTAAGTGAATTAACTGGTAGAGTCATGAGCAGGGAAACTAATAGTAAAGGAAGAACACTTTGGGGAGAGGAGACAGTAAGTCTGATTTTGAACACATCAATTTCAAGATGCAGGCAATTGGAAAATAAAGGTCTGAGAATACAGAGAGAAATCGAGCCCTAAAGAGACAGATTTGAAAGCAATCAGGATATGATGACATGGACTGGGACAAATGGTACCCAGTGGTAATGGTATACAATGAGAATTCAATTCAAAATTAGAGCCAATTTTTATCCAATGATAATGTAAAACCCAGTATGCATCATAGTTTGTAGATCAGTGCTTCTAAACAAGGACTATTTTGCCCACCAGGGGACTTTGGCAACGTCTGGAGACATTTTCGTCTGTCACAACTTGGGAGGCAGAGGGGTAGGCTGCTACTAGCACCTAGTGGGTAAAAGCCAGGGATGCTGCTAACCATCCTACAATGCACACGACAGCTCCCATACATTCTTCGATAAGAATTATCCAGAGCTGGACGCAGTGGCTTATGCCTGTAATCCCAGCTGCTCAGGAAGCTGAGGCAGGGGGACTGCTTGAGCCTACGAGTTCAAGACCAGCCTGGGCAACATAGCAAGATCCTGTCTCAAACAAACAACATTAAAAAAAGAAAGAAAGAAAAAAGAAAGAATTATTCAGCTGTGTGTAGTGGCTCACACCTGCAGTCCCAGGTGGGAGGATGGCCTGGGTCCAGAGTTTGAGACCAGCATGGGCAACATAACAAGACTCCATCTCAAGAACAATAACAAAAGAGTCACCTGGGTCCAAAATAGTGCTAAAGTTGAGAAACACTGTTCTATGTAGGAAGCGCTCAAAAACAATTTGCTGGTAACATGCTGCATTTGGCACCTTCGGAGCTGCTCTACGAGGCACAGATATTAAAATCAGGTGTGTTGCAGAAGGTTAGGTTTGGCTTTGTCTTTCAGAGACTCTTTCAAGCACCAAAAAGGCATAAATAATTATAATTTTTCTTCTTCTTCTTTTTTTTTAAGGTAGATATGGGGTTTCTCCATGTTGGCCAGGCTGGTCTCAAATTTCTGACTTCAGGTGATTCACCCATCTCAGCCACCCAAAGTGCTGGGATTACAGGCGTAAGCCACCCTGCCTGGCCAAGAATTATAATTTTTAAGAGACTACTATTCTGCAAAGACAATGTTAATTTCAAACAACAAATAAATGCAATATGGTTTTTTTGGAAAATGATTGGACAATATTTATCAAGTAACTTATAAATGTACATGCTTCCTTCTGGGAATGGATCCTACGAAAAGAATTCCAAGATATTTACTACATTTTTCCAAATCATTTTATAAGGCCAGTATTACCCTGTTACCAAAATCAGACAAAGATATAGGAAGAAAATTACAGGTGAAGGCCAGGTGCAGTGGCTGATGCCTATAAGGCCAGCACTTTGGGAGGCCGAGGTGGGCAGATCGCTTGAGGTTAGGAGTTCAAGACTAGCCTGGCCAACACAGAGTGAAACCTCGTTTCTACTAAAATACAAAAAATGAGCTGGGTGTGGTGGTGCACACCTGTAGTCCCAGCTACTTGGGAAGCTGAGGCAGGAGAATAGCTTGAACCTGGGAGGCAGAGGTTGCAGTGAGCTGAGAACGTGCCACTGCACTCCAGCCTGGGCGACAGAGCCAGATTCCTTCTCTCAAAAAAAAAGAAGAAGAAAAGTATAGGTCAATATGTGTTATGATTATAGAGACGCAAAAACCCTCAACAAAATGCAGGCAAGCCAAATTCAGGAGCATATAAAAAGGATTACATACCATAACCAAGTGGGATTTATCTCTGAAATATAAATTGGTTCAACATATGAAAAATCAACAAATGTAATACACCATATTAATAGATGGGGAAAACCTCACATGATTTTCTCAAATGATACACAGAAAAAGCACTGGACAAAATGCAACATCCTTTCATGATAAAAAAAAAATACTCAACAATCTAGAAACAGAAGGGGTAGTTTCCTCAACCTGATAAAAGGCCATCTACAAAATACCCACACCTAACATCATACTTACTGGCTAAAGACAAAGTTTTCCTTCTATGGCAAGAACAAGACAAAGATGTTGGTTCTCACTACTTCTATTCCAACATTGTAGTGGAAGTTTTAGACAGGCAACTACGCAAGACAAAGAAATAAAAGGCAAACAAACATGATCTTATACACAGAAAATCCTAAAGAATCCATCCACCAAAAAGCTATTAGACCTAATAAATGAGTTCAGCAAGGTTGCAGGACACAAGATCAGTATGGAAAAACCAGTTGTATTTCTATACACTAGCAACGAACAGCCTGAATATTAAAGAAAAATTACATTTACAATGGCTTCAAATAGAATAAAGTACTCCTCTGGTCCTGCTTAGGCTGAGTTACAAAAAAAGAGAAAAAGTACTTAGGAATATATATATATTTATATATATATATTTCTTTTTTTGAGACAGAGTCTTGCTCTGTCACTCAGGCTGGAGTGCAGTGGCATGATCTTGGCTCACTGCAACCTCCACTTCCCCAGTTCAAGCAATTCTCCTGTCTCAGCCTCGCGAGTAGTTAGGACTACAGGCACCCCCACCAGGCCCGGCTAATTTTTGTATTTTTAGCAGAGATGGGGTTTCACCATATTGGTCAGTCTGTTCTCAAACTCCTGACCTCAGGTGATCCACCCGCCTCGGCCTCCCAAAGTGCTGGGATTACAGGTGTGAGCCATTGCACCTGGTCAATTTAGGAATATATTTAACAAAATAAATGTATGGTGTGTACACAGAAAACTACAAAACACTGTTGAAAGAAATTACAGATTTAATACAATCCCTGTCAAAATTTCAACTACCATTTTTTTGAGCAATAGATAAACAGATCCTAAATTCATATTATGCAAGGGAGCCAGAATATTCAAAACAATCTTGAAAAAGAACAAAGTTGGGAGGACTCACACCTCTCAATTTCGAAATTCCTGACAAAGCTACAGTAATCAAGACACTGTGTTACTAGCATATGGATAGAAATATAGATCAATGGAGTAGAACTGAGACCAGAAATAAATCCATATACCTATTTTTTTTTTTTTTTTTTTTTTTTTTTGAGACGGAGTTTCGCTCTTGTTACCCAGGCTGGAGTGCAATGGCGCGATCTCGGCTCACCGCAACCTCCGCCTCCTGGGTTCAGGCAATTCTCCTGCCTCAGCCTCCTGAGTAGCTGGGATTACAGGCACGCGCCACCATGCCCAGCTAATTTTTTTTTTTTTTGTATTAGTAGAGACGGGGTTTCACCATGTTGACCAGAATGGTCTCGATCTCTTGACCTTGTGATCCACCCGCCTCGGCCTCCCAAAGTGCTGGGATTACAGGCGTGAGCCACCGCGCCCGGCCCCATATACCTATTTATGGTCGATTGGTTTTCATCAAGGTGCCAAGACCATCCAACGGAAGAAAGAAGAGTCTTTTCAACTGCTGGGACATTTGAATATCAAACTGCAAAAGAATGAATTTGGATGCCTACTTTATACCATATGGAACAAAAACAAAGAAAAATAGATCTAGATCTAAAACTATAAAACTCTTTGAAGGAAACAAAGTATAAATCATCATTATATTGATTAGGCAATGATTTCTCAAACATGACAACAAAAGCGCACACACACAATACATACATACATACAAATTGGGCTTCATCAAAATCAAAAACTTCCATGCATCAGAAAACACGATTTAAGGCCGGACACGGTGTCGCACCTGTAATCTCAGTACTTTGGGAAGCTGAGGTGGGTGGATCACTTGAGGACAGGAGTTTGAGACCAGCCTGGCCAAGATGGTGAAACCGTCTCTACTAAAAAGACAAAATTAGCTGGGAGTGGTGGCGGGCACCTGTGGTCCCAGCTATTCAGGAGGCTGAGGCAGGAGAATCACTTGAACCTGGGAGGTGGAGCCTGCAGTGAGCCAAGATCGTGCCACTGCATTCCAGCCTGAGGTTGACAAGAGCAAAACTTCATTAAAAAAAAAAAAAAAGTTACACAAATAGCCAATTGGCACATGAAAAGATACTCAACATCATTAGTCCTTAGGTAGATGCAAATCAAAGCCACAGCGGGATATCACTTTATTTAATTTTATTTACTTATTCCCTCCTACCCCCCATTTGGCTGGAGTGCAGTGGGGCGATCTCTGCTCATGGCAACCTCCATCTCCTGGGCTCAAGTCGTCCTCCTGCCTCAACCTCGGAGTAGCTGGGACTACAGGCACGCATCACCACACCCAGCTAATTTTAAAAATGTTTTTGTAGAGACGGAGTCTCGCTTTATTGCCCAGGTTGGTCTCGAATTTCTGGCCTCCAGCGATCCTCCCACCTTGGCGCAGTATTGGGATGACAGGCGTCAGCCATTACGCGGGCGGCAGCCATTCTGAGGTTTAACACGGAAAGTCAGTATGCGCCCAGCGTCTGTATGTATTACACAGAATATGTGGACCACCCTCTATAAAGGTCCGTGCACGAGGTTGGCTTTCTCTCGCAGGCTAGCAGTTTTCCACACAAAAGCGGCACTCATTTTTGCACAGTCTCCAAAATGCTGTCGGGATTGGGAGCCCGCAGCTTCCGGAATTACAGGTTCTTTCCCCACCCCCAGTGCCCCATGCCAGGCCCGGTCTCAACAGGCCCAAGGCGCACGCCCAGAGAAGGCTGGGGGGTGGGAGGGGCGCGCTACACCCAGTAAGGGGCAGGCCCGGGCTTCCACACCATCAGTGCTTCCGGGTCACCCGGGCTTCGCCAGTGTTGGGATTCCCCACCGGCCAGCCCGGGAGCCGAGCGTGGAGGCTGGCTTCGTCTTCCCCAGGGAGGTAGGCCCGACAGCACAGGGGGACAGTCCAGCCTCAGCATGCCAAAGCTCAATGGGGAAGAGGATCCACCTCCCAACTGGGCTCTCCGGTTTGGGGGTCTCGGAGCTGTTCTGGTTTCCAGGCTGAGCCTTACCATCTTGTTTAGCACATGGTTAGGGGCCCCGAACTGGAGCCCAATAACCGGGGCTCAGAGACTCTGGGGAGTCCCGGGGCCGCGGGGTTGCTTCTTGGGTTGCCTCAGCCTCCGGAGTAGTTGGGGCTACCAGCGCACGCATCACCAGGCCCAGCTAATTTTTGTATTTTTAGTAGAGACGGGGTTTCACCATGTTGACCAGGATGGTCTCATCTCTTGACCTCGTGATCCGCCCACCTCGGCCTCCCAAAGTGCTGGGATTACAGGCGTGAGCCACCGCGCCCAGCCAAAGGTGTCATGGTTTCTGAAGTCCCCGGGAAGCCCGTGAGGTGTGGAAGAGCTGGCTTTCTCGCTAACACACAACTCAGAGTGGAGGCGAGGGCCAATGCAGGCCCCATCACTTGCTAGTTCGTGCGCTACCCCCACGGACAACCAAACTGCACCCCCTCCTGCGTCGGACAAGCACACATAGGGCTGGTGCTGGGAAAAGTTAGTGGCTGTGAAGCCGCCAGCACAGGGCCGGCCACTTCGTAAGCGTCGGTCACGCCTTAGCTGTTATGTAGACCTGAACGTTCACCGCTGCAGGGCTCGCAGCCCAGCCACCGCCAGGTGTCGGGTGAGGCCTTCGGCATCAGGGCTTAGAGAAACGCCGTCAGTGGTGACACTCGGGGTGCCCTCCCTGGTTGATTACGGCTGCAGTGTTGATCCGGCCGGAGGGCCCTACGCGCCCCAGAACACCGCGCCCCCGAACGGGCGGAGCGCGCCGGCCCAGTTGCCATCCAGGCCTGGTAGTGCTGGCGTGCCACGTGCTCGCCCCTCCACGCCCCTCCCCGCCCCTTTCCCCGGCCTTCCCAGCTGCGCCGGTCTCCCACCCCGAGTTCTGCAGCGGGAAAGCGGCAGCCCTCGAACCGACGCCAACAGTCACCCCAGGCAGCACAGACTTACCTGTTCAGAGGGTTCCTTCCGAATCCCCCTCGGCCTTAGCTCTGCAGGAGTTGGGCCAACGTGTTCAAGGACCCGGAAAGACCAAGGTGTAGCGTCAGCCAGTTAGGTGGATCCGTCTTTGGTGTTGTAGTAGCCGATAGGGCTATAGAGGCCTTCCTTTTCTTCTCACTGGACACAGCTTCTGTCTATCAACGTCAATTGGAGCGATCATACGGAGAAGGCGGGGATTAGGGCTTCGGCTCCTTCCAGGCCTGGCCTGTCAGGGCGGGATGCACGTGGAGGCGGGGCCGGGAGCGCTTAGGGGCGGGGCAAGGCGCACGTGGGGGCGGGGCCGGGGCCGGGGACTGCTCCCTGAGCGCCGAACTGTAGGGAGTCCCTTTCCTGAGCGGCCGTGTCCTCCTCTCTCTGCAGGCTGATCCGGCCCTGGAGAAGTCCCCTCGCTGTGGTGGAAAGAGCGAAGGAGTCTGAGGCGAGGGACAGAAGTAACGTGATGTTACGACAGGCGGTGATGTCTTCGGCAATGGCCTCAGGCGACGGAGACCGCTGCCCTGGGTCTGCAGGGTTCAAGGTGTAGAGGAAAGATCCCTGACCGTGGAACTAAGAGTCCTCGGTGCTGGCTCCAGTACTGCTCCTGTTTGCTGTGGCACCTAGGGCGAATCTCTTCCCTTCTCTGTGCCTTGATTTCTTACGTTGAGAGAAGGAATCTGATCTATCATTCTCAGGTCCTCTCCAGCTGGGAGTTTGTTCACACCACCAGTATTTCTAGAATGACCTATGTGTGCTGTGACGGTTATGAGATCTTCTGAAAGGAAAACGGAAGCCTCTGATGGGCTGTGGCCCGAAGAGACAGTTTGTGAGGACACCTGAGTTCACAGAGCCAGGCTTGGTGGGGTCCAGCAGCAGGCCTGGGGCGTCATGCGGCTCCATAACCCAGGCCCCCGCCCTTGGCTGGACCCGTTTTAAAGCAGGTGGTGGGGTTCACCCATTGCACGCTGTGTGAAGGCATTTCAACCCATAACGAGGAAGCTAGGATTTCAGGCTCAACTCCTGGCTCTGAGGAGTTTGTAGATAAGTACAGCGTGTGGAGTGGGGTAGGGTGATGAGGAAAATGAGAGAAGTGGGCATAGTCAGAATAAAGGACCGCTTCATGAAGCTTGAGCGGCCTTGAAGAGAAGGCAGAGAGAAATCCTAGCTGAAGGAACAACGTGGCTGGAGGCCGGTTCAAGCTGGCTGGGTGGGAGGGGAATATTGGAAGCAAAACTCCCGCAGGGTGGGTTGGGGCTTGTTGCTGCAGGAATTGACAGGGAAAGAATAGTTAGGCCTGACGCAGTGGCTCAGGCCTGTAATCCCAGCACTTTGGGAGGCCAAGCTGGGTGGATCACTTGAGGCCAGGAGTTCGAGACCAGCCTGGCCAACCTGGCGAAACCCCGTCTCTACTAAAAATACAAAAAATTAGCCAGGTGTGGTGACCGGTGCCTGTAATCCCACTTACTTGGGAGGCTGAGATAGGAGAATGGCTTGAACCCGGGAGGCAGAGGTTGCAGTGAGTGGAGATTACACCATTGCACTCCAGCCTGGGTGATGGAGCAAGACACTGTCTTGGGAAAAAAAAAGGTAGACAATGGGAGGCTCTGAGAGTTTGAGACTTGGGAAGTGACAGGACTAGAGCTGTGCTTCTGGGAAATCATCATGTAGGGGGTTGGGAAGAAAAGATTGTGGAAGTCAACTGGGAGACCCCAAAGGAATTTATTGCAGCAACAGTCTTTGTGAAAGGTAGTTAGGGCCAAATCAGGGTGGGGGTAGCCAGGATGGAAGGGAGATGCCGATGGGAGGCAGGATTCAGAGGGAGAGTCGGCCAGACTTGAACTCTGGGGGAGGAGTCAAGCTGGCTTCTCCATGGAAGAGCGGGGAACACTGGAGGAAGGCAGCAGGAGGACTTGGCTTGGACTTGCTGAGGGAATGAGCGGCTCGCAGCCGGCCAGCAGGCTTTGTTGAATGTCCATGGAGGGGACAGTGAGGTAGGCATGAGATATACCTTGGGGACCTGCAACACACACAGAGCAAAGATTAAAGAATGTTTGCAAATCAGTGCACAAAGGAAGCTTGCTGGGCATTGGGCAAGTCATTAGGCATTCCAACCTCAGTTTCTTCACAGGTTAGAACGAGGATAAGACACCTACTGAGGAAGGTGGTAAGGAGTAAGCTCTGATGATAGAGTGCCTCACCCAGGACTTGGTGCACAGCGCCCATTTTAAAAAAATAATCAGGCATAATCCAGTGTTTGTGACTATCTAGTAAGTTTTCTGTTTTGTTTTTGAGACAGCATCTCACTCTGTCACCCAGGCTGGAGTGTAGTGGCGATCTCAGATCACTGCAACCTCCGCCTCCCAGGCTCAAGCAATCCTCTCACTTCAGCCCCCCAAGTAGCTGGGACCATGGGTGCATATCACCACATCCACTAAGTTTTGTATTTTTTGTAGAGATGGGGATCTCTCTATGTTGCCCAGGCTGGTCTCGAACTTGTGAGCTCAAGTGATCTGCTCACCTTGGCTTCCCAAAGTGTTGGGATTACAGGTGTGAAACACTGCCTTCCACAAAACTCTCTATACCTCTTTGTATGATTACATGTTCACTAAACTGCTGATAACTGACTCCATTATGATTTTGGAAAAGAGGGAGCCCTGGGTAATGGGCAATTCTTTCAGCCTCCCAAGTAGCTGAGATGACAGGCCGCTGCCATGACATCCAGCTAATTTTTTGTATTTATAGTAGAAACAGGGTTTCACCACGTTGACCAGGCTGGTCTCGAACTCCTGACCTCAGGTAATCTGCCCTCCTTGGCCTCCCAAAGTTCTGGGATTACAGGCATGAACCACTGCGCCCAGCCTTCAAATACTAGATCTTTTTCATTCTTTCAAACTATGTTTTTGTACCCATTAGCCATCCCCATGTCTCCCCATCCTCCAAAATAGAAAATATAAATGTTAATTTAAACAAATCAACATTTGTTTAAATCAACTGCAAGAGTTGGCCTGTTTTTAAAAAACAAAACAAAGCAAAACTTTTTTTCTTATAGAGACAGGGTCTTGCTATATTGCCCAGGCTGATCTTGAACGCCTGGGCTTAAGTGATCTTCCTGCCCAGCCTTCCAAAGTGTTGAGATTACAGGCGTGAGCCACTGCACCCAGCAGGAGTTGGCCATTTTAAGAGGTGACTTGTACATAAGTTGCCACAGGAACTAGGATGCCTGCCAAATTTCATCATGGAGACTAATCCAAAATAAAATCAATACGAGAGAAATGTAATTAACATGCCCATGGTGGGCCACGTAACAGTGCATCCGGAGCCTAGAAAAAGGAGCACTCACTTTCATCAGTATTCAAGTGAGTGCCTTGGCCACCAAAAATCTTTATCTAGAATAATTATCTAGTTCCTTTCCTAACCTAATGAAATACCCAACAAAATTCTCTACACCTCTTTGTATGATTACATGTTCACCAAAATCCTGATGACTGACTCCATTATCATGATTTTGGAAAAGAGGGAACCCTGGGTAATGGGCAAGAATATTCTAGACATCAGGAAGTTACATGTCTCAATAATTAACTGATCATATTGGTGTTTTGTGTACTTGGGTAGACAAACAGTTTCCAAGGATCTGGTCTCAATAACTTAATACGTAAAATGTTGGAACGCATAAACTTGAGGACAAGACTTTGCCTCTAAAATATTAGTTTTAGCTGTTTAACAACCTGATCAATATAACAGTTAATAATGCATAATAGGCTGGGCATGGTGGCTCATGCCTGTAATCCCAGCACTTTGGGAGGTTGGGATGGGCAGATCACTTGAGGTCAGGAGTTCAAGACCAGCCTGGCCAATATGATGAAACCCCGTCTCTACTAAAAATACAAAAATTAGCTGGGCGTGGTGGTGGGTACCTGTAATCCCAGCTACTCAGGAGGCTGAGTCATGAGAATCACTTGAACCCAGGAGGTGGAAGTTGCAGTGAGCTGAGATCTCACTACTGCACTCCAGCCTGAGCAACAGAGTGAGACTCTGTCTCAAAAAAGAAAAAAAAAAGCATAATAATCTAAGAAAACTTAAGAAACAGAAAAGCACAAAGTGAAAAAATACCCAAATTATCTGTGATAAATCCATCCCTCCAAAAAAACCACTGTTAATATTTGGATGTGTGTTTTTCTTTCTTTCTTTCTTTCTTTTTTTTTGAGACGGAGTTTCGCTCTTGTTACCCAGTCTGGAGCGCAATGGTGCAATCTTGGCTCCCCGCAACCTCCACCTCCTGGGTTCAGGCAATTCTCTTGCCTCAGCCTCCTGAATAGCTGGGATTACAGGCATGCGCCACCATGCCCAGCTAATTTTTGTATTTTTAGTAGAAACGGGGTTTCACCATGTTGACCAGGATGGTCTCGATCTCTTGACCTTGTGATCCACCCGCCTCAGCCTCCCATAGTGCTGGGATTACCGGCGTGAGCCACCGTGCCCGGCCTGGATGTGTGTTTTTCTAAGCATGTGTTTGTTGTAACTGTTTATGTCCTTCAGTAATTAATTCAACAAATATTTATTGAGCACTTGGAATGCCAGACCTGTTCTAGGTGCTGGAGATGTAAGTGCATTTTTTTAAAAATTAAGATTATTTTTGAAAACAATCACAAATTAATAGAAAACTTCCAACTACAGAATTTTTCTTTTTCTTTTCCTGAGGGTAAGTACTGACTTGATACGTCATCAGTCTGGAATACTTTTAGTTTGTAGTTCCTGCAGACATGGGCATTCTCCTATGTATTCAAAGTACAACCATCAAAATTGAAAAACTGCCATTGATACACAACTGTCACCTAATCTTCAGCTCCATTCAACTTAATTCAATTGAACTTAATCTCCACTTCATGGAAATTGGTATTTAGAAGCCAAGACCTGAGTGCTAAGTGTACTTATTGCTATTAGGGTATCTTGTTCCAAGGCCTCTATGGTTACAGTTGGGAACACCCCCCCCCGACAGTTACGTCTATATTTATTTGTACATCTATCTACTCACATATCTTGAAAACCATGAGTTTACACCAGTATCTCCAATTCCAGTGCATCACTATAGGGCTAATTCTAGTTTTCTCCCTTTCTGTGTTTGTAGCTTCCTTCTCCAGGAGTGAGGTTCTCATTATTTTTATTTACTTGTTTGATCAATCCCCTTCTACATAGACATCTCCTCTCTCTGCCTCCACCCCCTGCCCAATACAGATGTCCTCCTTCCCCACTCAGGCTCTGGAAACCTGGACTGGGAAACCCTGTACCCTTCACCCATGAGGATGCCTTCCGCAGTCTTCCTGGCCTCCAACATTCCGTGTGTGGATACAGTTTTGAACAAGGCAGACAAATTCCTTGCTTTCAAAGAGTTTACATTCCAGCGGGGAGAGGGACAGAAAAATAAAAATGAAAATAAAAATGATAAGTGTAATGACAAGATGATGTGATAAGAAGTGACTGGTTGGGAGGCCGAGGCGGGTGGATCACGAGCTCGAGATCGAGACCATTCCGGTCAACATGGTGAAACCCCGTTTCTACTAAAAATACAAAAATTAGCTGGGCATGGTGGCGCATGCCTGTAATCCCAGCTACTCAGGAGGCTGAGGCAAGAGAATTGCCTGAACCCAGGAGGCGGAGGTTGCAGTGAGCCGAGATCGCGCCATTGCACTCCAGCCTGGGTAACAAGAGCGAAACTCCGTCTCAAAAAAAAAAAAAAAAAAAAAAAAAAAAAAAAAAAAAAAAGAAGTGACTGGATGCTACTTTGGATCAGGTGACTATTCTCTTTTTGCTCCCCTGTTCCCCATCTACTCTTCATCCTTCTTTGACCTGCTGTGTGCATATCTACAAAATGCATTACCTGGACTCCTCTGCTGCCGGCCTTCTAGTTGAGTTCAACCAGTGAGAGACACCCGTAGTAGATAGGTGGGTGGGTGGAGAGAGAAATGAGGATTTTGCTTGCTCCTTCCTTGCTTGGGAATATGTTTTCTGGTCCCTCGTCCGGGAGCCAGAAATTTCATTTCCTCCCCTTGCTCCTTTGAGCCTCTTAGTGGTCACAGCTTCCCACTCTTGCTAGCCCTTGGGTGCCACAGTGGTCTTATTTCTCTTCATCTTACCTAAACCGTTAATAGTTCTTTTGAATCAGCTTAGTCGGATGCTGTTTCAGAAAAGGGCTCTTTAAGGTAATTACTTTTTTTGTGTTGTTTAAACAGTATGTTGTGAATAATGCTTTTTTGAGGTCAATAAGTATTCTTATACAATGCGATTTTCAAAAGTGCAGTCTGTTAGTCAAGAAAGGTCACTATTAGCCAGGCTTGTCTTTCTGGATCTGAGTGCAGAATGGGTTATCTTCTTGTCCTGTCCTGGCCTGATGGCTAAGCATCTTAAATTGTGAATTAAAGAGAGAGCACATTGTAGTGACTCTACCTCCCCAGGCATCTAGATTACCCAAGTAATGTAATTTGTGGCTTATTTATGGTACAGAACTGTATTTCCTTCAGCAGGCTTTATCCTTGGGTGTTCATTTCTCCATTCCTTGCCATAGAAATCAATGGAACCTTTTCTTGGACACAGAGACAAGCCATTGGAAGGGGTGGTGCCAAGAATTGTGCTTTAATTTGGAGCATTTGTAAAATAATTTTTACAACTTCCCCCACCCCGCGTTAGACATTTGCAAATTTGGGGTCTTCTTCCAAGGAGAGTCTAGACTAGAGAAAGAGGAGGCTTTCACAGGAAGAGTACCTTGCTAGAGCTTCCATGAGCATAATTCATGTCCTTAGCAAGATAAAAGCACATTAAAAGGATGTGCATTTTTTTCTGTGACTAACTTTGTTGGTGTTAACAGCTTTATAAACACAGAAAGCTATAGATTAAGAGAAGGAAAATCCAGCAGAATGAGAGCAGGAAAAAAAAAAAAGAAAAAAACTTGAGGCATGCAATTGTTGGAAATCTTACTGCCTCCCTGGTTTCTTCTGCATTTGAATTTCTGTAGAACACTGATAGGAGGATTGCCTTTAGGGGACATGAGGAAGAGAATTGGGAAGAATTCAGCTTCCCTTTAGCCCTAGGAAACTACAGAAGGAAAGCCAAGCCGAATTAATCAGAAACAGTGTGCATGTGCCTGGGGAGACTTTTTGAGAATCAGATAAGAATGTTATTCTTGTCCCCAGGAGAGGGCATAGGGACTTTGAGGGCTTGAATCTTTCTGTTGTGTTTTCTGGGATCACATCCATATAAAATCAGGTAAACCAAGAAGGCTAATGTAAGCAATCTCCCCAAATTGTGTCATCAACCTCCCCAAATTCTGTCCTCCATCCGGCCTATCTCCTCCCATGCCACCTTAGGTGAGTCACATCCCTGGGGCCACATGCTTTCACAAATTAATTTATTCCTGTTCTGTCCCAAATTTGAAGATGTAGTCACCTGTTATGCATTAAAGGAGGTAATTTGAAGCACTGTGACTTCATCCTTCCAGATTAGAAAGGCGTTACACCATAGGTAAATGAGAAAACCTCTTTGGAAGTGTTTTGCATGTTGGAAGGAAGACACTTTATGTACATGTAATTATTGTTAACCATTACCCAAAATATAGCCTGGCAGGCCAGACTGCATGCTGTGGGGGCACTTGGCCTGTGTTTGAATTCCTGTTCCTTTGCAGTTTAACTGTGTGACCTTGGGCATGTTACTTGACCTCTCTGGATCTGAATGCAGAATGGATTACCTTCTTATCCTGTCCTGGGTTCCCCCAGGACAGCCTCAGTTTTCCCATCTGAAAAGTGAGGAATTCACCTCAGTGTGAAGATTAAATGTACTGAGATTATATAACAACATAGAACAGTGTGTGACCCACAGTGAGCACTTGAGGACACAGTGAATTTGAACCCAGAAGGATGCATGATAACCTTCTTCCACAGACATAGTGAGAATCACAGCAGCTTAGCTGTAAAAGCTAGCAAAGTAACAGAGAATTGCAAGGAAGCGGGGGTTTCCAGGCATCTGTTTTCTCACTCTGAGGCATGGGTATAATTTCTCTACTCCCCTAAGGAAGCAGCTCTTTGAGACAAGGCTAAGATTCAGTCATGGTGTGTTGCTGTTGCAGAAGGTTTAACCACCTCACCTTAAGGTGGAGGTTTCAGCTAGCTTCTCTTTCTGTAAATGGCTTCTCATCATTGGCTCATTTTTGTAAATGAGCCAATCCCACCATTAGACCTCTGTAGACAGTGTCTAATGGTGGGAATGGCTAATTTTCTGGAACCAAATAAACATTTGTTTCCACTAGCCCCATAGTGCTAGTGCCACTATTAATGAGTGGCAGCATTGTCCATTGCTGCAGAAGTCATTAGGGAAACTCTGGTAGAGCTCTGTTTATTACCAGGGGAGGTGTCAGAGGCAGAGAGAGCACAGCTGGGGCTTCCAGGCCCAGCAGATTGCACAGTGCAGGCAGCCAGAGCAATCATTCTTAGACTCATGAAGTCGGGACATAAATTCCAAGAGGAATAAGAATGGGTGAGATAAAGGAGTTGGGGGTCTATGATCCAGAGTCATTTTTCAGATCTCTGAAATTTTGAATAAGTTAAGGTTAGATGGTGGTGCAATTTAAAGCACACTTCCTAAGGGGGTCACAATTTGAGCAATGCCTTTTTAAGGAAGAAGCTAAGCTTTGAGCTGGTTTCCTTGTCAGTGATTGTACTCTCTGGTGCTCAGTAAATACGCACTGTAGGTGTTGTGGATTGGCCAAGCCATCAGTGAGATCTTCAGAATGAATAAGGTCCGTCAGAGTGCCACATGCACAGAATATATATTGTGACAAAATCCACTGGCTCCTTAACTCTGAGACCAAACCAGTCCCTGCAAGCACACCGAGATTGTGCACAGGTAGTTGGTTGGCAGAGAATACTGAATTTACTTATTTATTTATTTTATTTTTTTCTTTTTTTAGGACAGAGTCTTGCTCTGTCACCCAGGCTGGAGTGCAGTGAAGTGCCATCATGGTTCACTGCAGCCTCAACCTCCCAGGCTCAAACTATCCTCCCATCTCAGCCTTTTGAATAGCCGAGACTCTAGGTACGTGCCACCATGCCCAGCTATTTTTTTCTTTTTGTAGAGACAAGGGTCTCACTATAAGTTACCTAGGCTGGACTTGAACTCCTGGGCTCAAGCAATCCTTCTGCCTCAGCCTCCCAAAGCACTGGGATTACAGACGTGAACCACCATCTCGGGCTGAATTTATATAGATAATGAGATTGCTACAGAAATACGTGCTTCTTAGAACTTGCTTAAAGCAGAATGGCGATCACAAAATATTTGTTGGTGCTGGTTTTAGATGAGGTTGCTTTTGGCTGGATGGATCGATATTAGTTTGATAGGACTGCAGTAATAAAACACCACAGACTGGGTGGTGTTACACAACAGAAATTTGCTTTCTCAACGTCTGGGAAGCTAGAAGTCCAAGATCAAGGTGTTGGCAGGTTTGGTTTCTTCTGAGGCGCTCTCCTTGGGTTGTAGATGGTCTTTCCTCTGCGTGTGAGCATCCCTGCTTGTTCCTCTGTGTCCTCATTTCCTCTTGTGTATGAGGACACTAGTCAAATTGGATTAGGGCCTAGCCTAATGACCTCCTTTTAACTGAATCACATCTTTATTTATTTACTTTTTGAGACAGAGTCTTGCTCTGTTGCCCAGGCTGGAGTGCACTGGCATGATCTCGGCTTACTACAACCTCTGCTGCCCGGGTTCAAGCAATTCTCCTGCCTCAGCCTCCTAAGTAGCTGAGGCTACAGAGGCGTGTCACCACGCCTAGCTAATTTTTGTATTTTTCATTGAGACAGGGTTTTGTATGTTGGCCAGGCTGGTCTCAAACTCCTAGCCTCAAGTGATCTGCCGCCTCTGGCTTTCAAAGTGCTGGGGTTACAGATGTGAGCAACTTCGCCTGGCCTGAATCACCTTTTTTTTTTTTTTTTTTTTTTTGAGACGGAGTTTCGCTCTTGTTACCCAGGCTGGAGTGCAATGGCGCGATCTCGGCTCACCGCAACCTCCGCCTCCTGGGTTCAGGCAATTCTCCTGCCTCAGCCTCCTGAGTAGCTGGGATTACAGGCACGCGCCACCGTGCCCAGCTAATTTTTTTGTATTAATAGAGACGGGGTTTCACAATGTTGACCAGGATGGTCTCGATCTCTCGACCTTGTGATCCACCCGCCTCGGCCTCCCAAAGTGCTGGGATTACAGGCTTGAGCCACCGCGCCCGGCCCTGAATCACCTTTTTAAAGGCCCTATCTCCAAATACATTCATATTCTGAGGTAGTGGGGATTAGGGCTTTCCTGAATTTTGGAGGGGGGCATGATTCAGTCCATAACATGATTCAATGAGTAAACGTATTGGGAACAATGGGAGATGGGATTCTCACTATTGGAGAAGAGAGCTACAACTGTAGAAAGATTGAAAATGAGATTGGAAGGCCAGGCACAGTTGCTCATGCCTGTAATGCCAGCACTTTGGGAGGCTGAGGCCAGAGGATCACCAGGTCAAGAGATTGAGACCAGCATGGCCAACATGGTGAAGCCTGGTATCTACTAAAAATACAAAAATTAGCTGGGTGTGGTGGCACCCGCCTGTAGTCCCAGCTACTCAGGAGGCTGAGTTGGGAGACTTGCTTGAACCCGGGAGGTGTAGGTTGCAATGAGCTGAGATCATGCCACTGCACTCCAGCCTGGGTGACAGAGCGAGACTCCATCTCAAAAAAAAAAAAAAAGAGAATAAATAAACGAAGAGAGGAGAAAACATTTTCTTGCAGTGGAGTGTCAATGAATAAATGGAGAAGGAACGAGGGAGTTAGAAAAATCACTATTTAGGCCGGGCATGGTAGCTTACGCCTGTAATCCCACCACTTTGGAGGCCAAGGCAGGAGGATTGCTTGAGCCCAGGAGATCAATCAAGACCAACTTGGTCAACATAGTGAGACCCTGTTTCCACAAAAAAAAAAAAAAAAAGAAACAAACAAACAAAAAAAGAATAAATTAGCCAGGTGTGGGTGGCACATGCCTGTAGTCCCAGGTACTTGGGAGGCTTAGGTGGGAGGATCGCTTGAGCCTGGGAGGTCAAGGCTGCAGTGAGCTGTGACTGTACCAGTGCACTCCAGCCTGGCTAACAGAGTAAGACCCTGTCTGGAAAATAAATAAATGAATACAACCATGATTTGACAATCATTATCATCATAATTAATTCAGCAAAGAAACATCAATGGATGCTGAGGCTAGAGGGCAAAAGTGAGGATATGTACATAATTTCAGAATATCTCCTAAAAATACTTGTTAACTGCAAAGGGGAAAAGAATAACATACAGTGGAGAAAGCTGGCAGGTATCACCCTAATCAGGTGATCAAAGTTAATATTACGAATAATGACACAAATCTACATTGCATACCATCTGATGGGAGGCAATGAGAAGAACACAGTGTCATTTTTGTAGTATTGCTGCCAAAAACACATATCCTAACTCTAACCAAGAGGAAACCTCAGACACACAAAAAAAAACTGTCCTGTAATCTTGAAAAATGTGAAGGTCACGGAGACAAGGAAAGTGAAGAACTATTCCAGATCAAAGGAAATGAAAGAGACAGGATAGGCCGGGCACGGTGGCTCAAACCTGTAATCCCAGCACTTTGAGAGGCCGAGGTGGGTGGATCACCTGAAGTTGGGAGTTTGAGACCAGCCTGACCAACATGGAGAAACCCCATCTCTACTAAAAATACAAAATTAGCATGGTATGGTGGCATATGTCTGTAATCCTGGCTACTCAGGAGGCTGAGGAAGGAGAATTTCTTGAACCCAGGAAGTGGAGGTTGCGGTGGGCTGAGATGGTGCCATTGCACTCCAGCCTGGGCAACAAGAGCAAAACTCTGTTCCCCCCACAAAAAAGAGACAGGATAATGCAACACGTCATTTGAATTGGTTTATTTTGTTTTCTAGAGGATATTATTGGAACAATTTGCAAAACTTGAATGAGTCTCTAGATTAGATGGTCATGAGGTATAGTGTTAATTTTCTGATTTTTGTGTTTTTATTTTGGTTGTGTAGGAGGATGTCCTTGTTTAAAAGAATTATAGACTAAAGTGTTTAAGTGTGATGGGGCATTATGTTGGCAATTTATTTCCAAATGGTTCAGGAAAGCAAGGTGTTCTTTGTTCTAGTCTTGAAAATGAATGTTTAAAATTATTTCAAATTTATGAAATTATCTAGACAAAAAGAAGATAAAATAAAGGTATTTTACAAAACAAAATGGACAAACAAAAACTGAGTGTTCATTACCAGCAAACCCACTAAAGGAAATTCTAAGGCATATTTTTTTTTTTTCAGGCAGAATGAAAATAATCTCAGATGGAAGGTTGGAGAGAAATGAGGGAACAAATAAACAAACAAATGGAAAACAAAGAGAAGGGTAAATGAATGGGTAATATACAAGAACATCAACTGTAGAGTTTTAAAATACATGACAGAGGCCGGGCGCGGTGGCTCACGCCTATAATCCCAGCACTTTGGGAGGCCGAGACGGGTGGATCACGAGGTCAAGAGATCAAGACCATCCTGGTCAACATGGTGAAACCCCGTCTCTACTAAAAATACAAAAATTAGCTGGGCATGGTGGTGCACGCCTGTAGTCCCAGCTACTCGGGAGACTGAGGCAGGAGAATTGCTTGAACCCAGGAGGCGGAGGTTGCGGTGAGCCGAGATCGCGCCATTGCACTCCAGCCTGGGTAACAAGAGCAAAACTCCATCTCAAAAAAAAAAAAAAAAAAAAAAATACATGACAGAAAATAAGTTGGGTAGGAGATACGTAAAGTTAAACATTCTTTTTTTATCTTTTTTTTTTTTTTTTTTTTTTGGGGTAGAGTTTCGCTCTGTCTACCAGGCTGGAGTGCAGTGATGTGATCTCTGCTTACTGCAAACTCCACCTCCTGGGTTCAAGCGATTCTACTGCCTCAGCCTCCCGAGTAGCTGGGATTATAGGTGGCTGCCACCATGCCTGGCTAATTTTTGTATTTTTAGTAGAGATGGGATTTCGCCATGTTGGCCAGACTGGTCTCGAACTCCTGACCTCATGTGATCCAATGTACTGATTACATTATATTTTAATAAGCCAAAAATGCATTTTATTTATTTATTTATTTATTTTACTTTAAGTTCTGGGGTACATGTGCAGAACATGCAGGTTTGTTACATAGGTATACACGTGCCATGGTGGTTTGCTGTACCCATCAGCCTGTATAGCATTAGGTATTTCTCCTAATGCTATCCCTCTCCTATCCCCCAACTTCCAACAGGTCCCGTTGTGTGATGTTCCCCTCCCTGTGTCCATGTGTTCTCATTGTTCAACTCCCACTTATGAGTGAGAACATGCAGTGTTTGGTTTTCTGTTCTTGTGTCAGTTTGCTGAGAATGATGGTTTCTAGCTTCATCCAAGTCCCTGCAAAGGATATGAACTCATCTTTTTTATGGCTGCATAGTATTCCATGGTATATATGTGCCACATTTTCTTTATCCAGTCTATCATTGATGGGCATTTGGGTTGGTTCCAAGTCTTTGCTATTGTGAACAATGCTGCAATAAACATACGTGTGCATGTGTCTTTATAGTAGAATGATTTATAATCCTTTGAGTATCATAATAATGTACATAATCTACATTATAACTCAAAGGATTATAATGTAGATTGTATAGTATAATCCTTTGGGTTTTATAATATAAATATAATTGGGTATACCCAATATATTATATTATAATAACATAAATAATATAATTTAAATAATAAAATAATAATAATTTAATAATTAAAATAGTAAAATAATATAAATCATTATAATCCTTTGATTATTACAATTTCTGGGTTAAATGGTATTTCTGGTTCTAGATTCTTGCTAAGTTACATTCCCACCAACAGTGTAAAAACATTCCTATTTCTCCACATCCTCTCCAGCAAAGAAGAATATTATAATGGAGTTTTGCTCTTGTCGCCCAGGCTGGAGTGCAATGACAGGATCTCCTCTCAGTCCATCTCAAAAAAATCAATAAACAAAGAAAGAAAGAAAGAAAGAAAGAAAGAAAGACAATACAGGTAGTCTCCTAAATTATCTTATTAAAATATATATATGAACTTTTTAAAAATTTGAGACAGAGTCTTGCTCTGTCCCCCCGGCTGGAATGAAGTGGCACGATCTTGGCTCACTGCAACCTCCAACTCCCGGGTTCAAGCAATTCTCCTGCCTCAGTCTCTTGAGTAGCTGGGACTACAGGTGTCTGCCACCATGCCCAGCTAATTTTTGTATTTTTAGTAGAGATGGGGCTTCACCATGTTGGCTAGGCTGGTCTCGAACTCCTGACCTCAGGTGATCTACCTGCCTCAGCCTCCCAAAGTGCTGGGATCACAAGGGTGAGACACTGTGCCTAGCCTGTATTTTTTAGAGATTAAGGAGATAGTTTTAACCAAGACTGGGTGCCGAAAGTTACAAAAGATAAATGTATTTGACTAAAAACATTAAAAATATTTTATAAGTGATGCCATATACAAAGTTACTGGGCAAATGATAGTAACTGTAATGCAGATGGTAGTCAGAGTTAATTTCCATATAGTTAATCTTGCAAATTTCAGCTCCTATAAATTGACAAGATTAATATTAAATAATACAAGTAGATATTTTCTATTGCTTCCCAACAGAAAAATGGGCAACAGATATGGAGAGAAAATTCACAGAAGTCCAGCTATATCCAACAGCCATATAAAAAGGTGTTCAAATTTCTTGGTAGTCAGGATGGGGCCACTGGCATTACCTTCATATAAACAAGAAAAGATTGGGGCCCCTTCCTCTGCATTCAACATGGTCAGGATGCCTGTCTTTGCAAACCATTTGTGGGCCAGATTTCTGCCCCATCATCCTATGCACAAACTGCACAGTGTATGCAGTGGCCCAGATTCAGAGAAATGCAAATAAATGCATAATGAAATATTCCTTTTTATCCATTAAACTGGCAAAAAATTAAGAAGAGTCCTGTTACCTGTTGCCAGCAGGACTGTGGGGTGACAGGTGCTCCATCCATTGCTAGTGTTGCTGTAGAGCATTCTGGCCTTTTTTTTGGGAAAGCAGTCTGACAATATCTATTAAAATTAAAAATACATATTTCTGGGCCGGGCACAGTGGCTCACGCCTATAATCCCAGCACTTTGGGAGGCCGAGGCGGGTGGATCACGAGGTCAAGAGATCGAGACCATCCTGGTCAACATGGTGAAATCCCGTCTCTACTAAAAATACAAAAAATTAGCTGGGCATGGTGGCGCGTGCCTGTAATCCCAGCTACTCAGGAGGCTGAGGCAGGAGAATTGCCTGAACCCAGGAGGCAGAGGTTGCGGTGAGCCGAGATCGGGCCATTGCACTCCAGCCTGGGTAACAAGAGTGAAACTCTGTCTCAAAAAAACAAACAAACAACAACAAAAAAAACATATTTCCCTTGACCCCAGAATCCTACTCCTAGGAATCGATTCCATAAAATAAAAGTGCTTATTTGTACAGACATGTGTGCAAGAATGTTTATTGCAGCCTTGTTTGTAGCTGCCAAGAACCGGTAACATGGTGAATGGCCATTAATCAGGAAATGGCTGAAAAATTAAAATAGATTACTCCATAGAATATTATATGGCTATTCAATGGGATAAATAATAGCCTTACCAGATGTCTGAGAGAGATTTCCCAGAGATACTGGTGAGTGAGAAAAGTAAGATACAGAATGAGTGTGATATGATTCTATCATTGTAAAAAAAGAACAGAAAACCTCTCTACATGTGTCAGTGTATATGAAAATGTATATAGGTGTGTGTGTATGGTTACAAAGGAAAATATATACACATACACTCTAGGTTGCTGTTAAAGTTGGAGGAGAGAAAAAGAGAAGAGTTGTTTGTAACAAAAACAGCAGATATGCTATGATCCCATCCATGTAAAACTGTGGCATGTGTGCATGTGTGTATACATACATGTGTACATAAATACACTGCAAGAAGTCTACCTCATTATTACTGGTTAGGATAGTGAGATTTTAGGAGACTTTCACTTTCATCATTCTATCTTTATGTATTGTTTGAATTCTTTTTTTTTTTTAATTGAGACAGAGTCTCACTCTGTTGCCCCAGCTGGAGTGCAGTGGTGCTATTTTGGCTCACCGCAGCCTCTGCCTCCTGGGTTTAAGCGATTCTCATGCCTCAGCCTCCCAAGTAGCTGGGACTACAGGCACATGCCATCACACCCAGCTAATTTTTTATATTTTTAGTAGAGATGGGGTTTTGCCATGTTGGCCAGGCTGGTCTTGAACTCCTGATCTCAGGTGATCCACTCACCTCAGCCTCCCAAAGTGCTGGGATTACAGGCATGAGCCACCACACCCAGCCATATTGTTCTAATTCTTCATAATAGATGTGCATTGTTGTTATGTCCAGGAAAAAGATGAAATTATTTTCACATTGAAAATAACATAAAAACAAAAACCAAATAAACATCAAACTTCTACACCAATAAGCCTCAGTAATGTATACTTTCTTATTTATTGTTGGCTTGAGGGGGCTTAACTGGAGAAAGGGGTGAAAAACAATGAACAATGGGAACACCTATTGCTCTGAAGTATTACCTCCATTGCAGATTATGGGGCAGTTGGGAAAAGGTTTAAAGCCACACAAATTTTATTACTGCCCATCTCTTTGATGGCTTTACTGTGTCAGCAGAATCACTTGCTGCTTTAGGTAAACTTGGAATCTCGCTCTGTCACCCAGGCTGGAGTGCAGTGGTGTGATCTCGGCTCACTGCAACCTCTGCCTCTCGTGTTCAAGTGATTCTTCTGCCTCAGCTTCCCTAGTAGCTGGGATTATAGGTGCCTGCCACCATGCCCAGTTAATTTTTGTATTTTTAATAGAGATGGGGTTTCACTATGTTGGCCAGGCTGTCTCAAATTTCTGACCTCAAGTGATTCACCCATGTTGGCCTCCCAAAGTGCTGGGATTACAGGCATGAGCCACTGCACCCAGCCTTAGGTAAACTTTAAAAAACTTTTAGTAGAAATTTGATGTTTTGGTATTTGTTTTTTTCCTTGCGGGTATGCACCGTGGTAAACTGGTTTGAAATTCTCCACCCTCCCCAGAGGGGATCGTCGAGGTGGCAGAAAGGCCAAGAGAGGAAAAAGAAACAGTATAAAGGAAAAGGAGGAGCTGGGAGTGGTGGCTTAAATCTGTAATGCCAGCACATTGGGATGCTGAGGTGGGAGGATCCCTTGAGTCCAGAGGTTTGAGACTAGCCTGGGCAACATAGTGAGACTTTGTCTCTACAAAAAATGAACAAAATTAGCCAGGTGTGGTGGTGCGTGCCCGTAGTCCCAGCTACGTGGGAGGCTGAGGTGGGCAGATCACTAGAGCCTGGGAGGATGAGGCTGCAGCCTGGGTAACAGAGTGAGACCCTCTGTCTCAAAAAAAAAAGGAGACTTCTCCAATAGTAGGGGCACTAATGGTTGCCTGCTGTTTCAAACATATGTGTAGGTTTTATTTGTCTGAGAAAAAGGTTTCTTCCCTGCTTTTCAGATAGCTAATGAAAATAGCATTGTGTAATATGACAAACCCGGTGTTGCGAATTTTAGATTTGAGAGTAAAATTCATTTTTATGTTTTGAACTTGAAAGAAGAGATATTTGAATCCTTTTATAGTTCATCAGTGTGATGATTGGGTTTTCACGCGCATGTGTGAGCTGTGCTCCCTCAAACCTTGTTATGATGCTGGCATATTACCCGTCTGACGTGAAAAAAAAGTTCTTTGGACTGGAGTTTAGAGATTGGCAAACTCGTTGACCTAGTTTTAAGTGGAGGTTGCTAGTTACTGTAAGTTTGCTTCTACAGTCGTCCTTTTATTTCCTGCCAGTAAAATGAGGATCTTGAGAGTATGTCTAAAGAGTTTTTGAGAGGCTTACACAGGCTTATTCCGATAAAGTGATTTAGAACAGTGCCTTCACTTGGGAAGTACTATTCAGTGTGGTTTTTATTATGATGATGAATCCTTTATCATTGGTTGGGCTCAGCTGTCTGCTTGAATAGGAAGCATCTTATACAATTTTTTTTGGAAATAGTTTATAATGTAATATAGGGTATTGATAAAGTTTAAGATTCTGAGATATTGTCTGAATTACTTTGTGTATAATACTTCACCCAACACCATGAACTTGAGGGCACTAAATTCTATTTGATGGCAAAATTCAACCAATGGTAACTTATAGTCAACTTATAATGAGATTTAGGGATTTAAGAGGATGTGGAAAATACTTTTGATTTCTTTAAATAAATGTGTGTGTGTGTGTGTGTGTTTGTGTGTGTTTTTGAGACAGGATCTCGCTGTGTCACCCAGGCTAGAGTGGCATGACCTTGGCTCACTGCAACCTCTGCCTCCCGGGTTCATGCGATTCTCCTGCTCCAGTCTCCTGAATAGCTGGGATTACAGGCATGCACCACCACACCCAGCTAATTTTTGTATTTTTAGTGGAGACGGGGTTTTGCCATGTTGGCCAGGCTGGTCTTGAACTCCTGACCTCAGGTGATCTGTCTGCCTCGGCCTTCCAAAGTGCTGGAATTACAGGCGTGAGCCACCATGCCCGGCCAAATGTGTTTTACAATAAAATCAGGCACTGTGGATTTTTACAAGTAGGAAGTTGAGCTCCATGGATGTCTAGCAGATTCCATCAACAATGTCTCTTTCTTTTTCTTTTCTTTTTTCTTTGAGATGAGGTCTTACTCTGTTGCCCAGGCTGGCATGCACATTGTGATCACGGCTTGCTGCAGCCTTGATCTCCTGGGCTCAAGTGATCCTCTCGCCACATCCCTCTGAGTAGCTGGGATTACAGGTGCAGACCACGACACCTGGCTGATTTTTGTGCTTTTTGTACAGATACGGTTTCGCAGTGTTATCCAGGATGGTCTCAAACTTCTGAGTTCAAGTGATTACCCTGCCTCAGCCTCCCAAAGTGCTGGGATTACAGGTGTGTGCCCCCGCACCCAGCCAAAAATGTCTTTTTCTATTACTTAGAAAAAGGGCCTTTTATGATATCATGTTATGAAGATCAATTAAGAGATTTTGCTATTGGATTTGATGTATCGTTTCATGTTCCAATGTCCCACCACCTATTTGACCTCTTCAGTTCTGCAGTTGGAATGCTGGAGGGCCGTTACCAACTCCCTGCACCTCCTCCTCTCTTCCTCCTGGTGTTCTGGGTAAGCTATTTTGACTACCTACTGGGAGAACACTCTGGGTGTTGGAAGGTTAGGAGCCCTGAAAAGAAGGCTGGAGAAGAGAAGCCCTCATTCTTCTACATTAGCTGCGAGCCTGCAAAGGAAACCTCCTGCAGGGCCCCCAGATTTTAGAAGCGCCCTGGTGAGTAATGACCTGGTGAGTAACGCTCCTGCAGAGCACACGCGGGACTCTGCCCTGTCTCCCACCTCTTTCCTTGTAGTCCTTACTTAAAATAGAAACCAGTTAAATATGGTAGCCAGCTGGGAGCCTGACTTTCTACTCCTAATGCCTCACTTTTATAATTTTTTTTTTTTTGCAAAGTGAAAGCAAGTTTGTTAAGAAAGTAAAGGAATAAAAGAATGGCTACTCCATAGACAGAGCAGCCCCGAGGGCTGCTGGTTGCCCATTTCTATGACTATTTCTTGATAATATGCTAAACAAGGGGTGCATTATTCATGCCTCCCCTTTTTAGACCACATAGGGTAACTTCCTGACCTTGCCATGGCATTTTGTACACTGTCATGGAGCTGGTGGGAGTGTAGCAGTGAGGATGACCAGAGGTCACTCTTGTCACCATTTTGATTTTGGCCGACTCCTTTACTGCAACCTGTTTTATTAGCAAGGTCTTTATGACCTGTATTTTGTGCTGACCTCCTATCTCATCCTGTGACTTCGAATACTTTAGCTTACTGGGAATGCAGCCCAGGAGGTATCAGCCTCATTTTACCCAGCTTCTATTTAAGATGGAGTTGCTCTGGTTCACACGCCTCTAACACCACGAGTTCAAGACCAGCTTGGGCAACAGAGCAAAACCCCATCTTTCTTGGGAGACCAGCTCCTGCTCTAGCGGCTGTTCTGCATGCAAAAGCACACCCAGGCTCAGGCTGGCCCCTTGGGATTCACCCCACTTTTAGAAATGTTAAGTAAGTTTCAGGGTACATGGACACCCTCTCCTAAAGGGCTTTGTGTGGGGGACAGAATTGCAACCCTTTTCCAGCAGCATTGTGTGCCCTTGATGCATTTAAGGCATCTGTTCTCCCTTTATTCTCCTGATCCCAGAAAGAAGATTGGAATAATGATTTGCATTTTCAGTCTGTGCTCTGGGTACCTCTTTACAGAGTGTCTGAGGCATAAATCTGTCTGTGACTTCTGGGACAAATGAATAGTCATTTGAAATATCAGCCATGGGTAAGTGTGGCCTCTGGGGTTTTTCCACAAGGCAGGGCAGGTCTAGTTTTTTGAGGCCATTCTGCCGGATGTTCAACTTCAGGTATTTAATCATTCAAAAAACATAGATATAGGCTACAGGTACAACATGGCATTCACAGAGGAAGAAGTAGAAGGTGTTGTAGGTTTCATGAGCAAAGAAAGTAGCGTGGTTTGCAGTTTTATTACAGGTGTAAGCGACAAAAAGAAAAAAAATAAAACAAAACGAAAGTGGCATGGTGCTTGTTTTACATTTGCACAGGGGTTGTACAGAGTGTGTCTTTCCAAGTTCTTGCAGCAGGGAGAAGGCATGTTCCAAAGCATTGGTAGCTATCCCAGCAATCCGTGCACTCTGATCAAAGTAGATCACTGCATGCTAAGGCTGTTTTTTTATTTTTTAATTTTTTTCTTCTCAAGGCTTGCAATCCTTCTGGGCAAAACTGGAATGGCTTGGGAATGCTTAGATTAGTCTACTGAATCTAAGTTTCTTGCAACAAAAGAACTGGATCGCAAACAATTTGAGGTAAGTGTGTGAGGTTAATTTTTTCTTCTGCTCTCAATGAATAACTGATCTGATGCAAAAACAGCTCTGGCTATGGAAGTGGGCATGTTCCCCTACCACCTGACTCAGCATAGGAGAGAAATAAATCAAACGTGTTTTACTGCTCTAATGGTATGCAGGATCATAAGGTAATCTTTTCTTAGAGGAAAGTCTCCGCTCCCCTCGACTTTGCAAATGGACTCACCAAAGCTCAGCGAGGAAAAGAGGACTTACTCTTTTTTTTGTTTGTTTTTTGAGACAGAGTCTCACTGTGTCATCCAGTCTGGAGTGAAGTGGCACAATCTCTGCTCACTGCAACCTTCACCTTCTGGGTTCAAGCCATTCTCTAGCCTCAGTCTCCTGAGTATCTGGGACTACAGGCATGTGCTACCCAGGCCTGGCTAATCTTTGAATTTTTGTATTTTTATTTTATTTTTTAATTTTTTTTTAAAGAGAAAGAGAGAGAGAGAATGGGGAGGAGGAAAAAGGAAGAGAAAGAGAGCGAGAGAATGGGGAGGAGGAAAAAGGAAAAGAAAGAGGGAGAGAGAATGGGAGTATTGCTTTCTTGCCCAGGCTAGAATGCAATTTAGTAATGGGTATTGAAAACCTCTTGTATACTGATAATTATACTTAATGATGTAGTCAGGAAGGAATAAGGGAAGAAGATAACAAACAAACAGCCAACCAATATTTCATTTAAACCTATGAAATGCTATGCGATTACTGAGGAGTGATTTACTTCCAATTATATAGTCACTTTTGGAATAGGTGTGAGGTGGTAATGTATGTTTTGTGTATTTGAAGTGGAGAGTTCTATAAATGTTTATTAAGTTTACTTGTTCCGGGTCTGAGTTCAAGTCCTGAATATCCTTGTTAATTTTCTATCTCGTTGATCTATAGAATCGTTAGCTCTTCTTGTTACATTGATCCTTTTGCCATTATGTAATGTCATTCCTCGCCTCTTTTGATCTTTGTTGCTTTAAAGTCTACTGTATCAGAGGCGAGAATTGCATCTCCTGCTTTTTGTTTATTTGTTTATTTTTACTCTCTGGTTGGTAAATCTTCCTCCTTCTCTTTGAGTCTTTGTGTATTGTTGCATGTAAGATGGGTCTGGATGCAGCATACCGATGGGTTTTGGCTTTTTATCCAATTGCAATATATATAAGTTTAATACTGGCATTTGATGCTAGCTGGCTGTTTTGCCCATTAGTTGATGTAAATTTTTCATTGTATTAATGTTCTTTGCTTTTTGATATATTTTTGGAAAGGCTGATATTGGTTGTTCTTTATATGTATAGTGCTTCTTTCAGAAACTCTTGTAAAGCAGGCCTGGTGGTGGTGAACTCTCTAAGTACTTGTTTGTTCGCAAAAGATTTAATTTTTCCTTCGCTCATAAAGCTTAGTTTGGCTGGATAGGAAATTCTGGGTTGAAAGTTCTTTTCTTTAAGGATGTTAAATATTAGTCCCCACTCTTTTCTGGCTTGTAGGGTTTCTGCTGAGAGATCTGCTGTGAGTCTGATAGATTTCTCTTTGTGGGTAACCTGACGTTTCTCTCTGGCTGCCCTTAGTATTTTCTCCTTCATTTCAACCCTAATAAATCTGGCAATTATGTGCCTTGGGGTTGGTCTTCTTGAAGAATATCTTTGTGGTGTTCTCTGTATTACCTGGAGTTGAATATTACCTTGCCTTGCTAGGTTGGGAAAGTTTTCCTGAATGATATCCTGAAGAGTATTTTCCAACTTGGATTCATTCTCTTCATCACATTCAGGTACACCTATCAAACGTAGATTAGGTCTTTTCACATAGTCCCATATTTCCTGGAGACTTTGCTCATTCCTTTTTATCCTTTTTTCTCCAATCTTGTCTTCTCGTTTCATTTCACTGAGCTGGTTCTCGACTTCTGATATCCTTTCTTCTACTTGATCAATTCGACTGTTTAAACTTGTGCATGCTTTGCGAAGTTCTCGTGTTGTGTTTTTCAGCTCCATCAATTCACTTATATTCCTCTCTAAATTGTCCATTCTCGTTAGCATTTCGTCAAACCTTTTTTTAAGGTTCTTAGTTTCTTTGCATTGGGTTAGAACAAGTTCTTTTAATTCACAGAAGTTTCTCATCACCCACATTTTGAAACCTGCTTCTGTTATTGGAACACACTCGTTCTCCATTAAGCCTTGTTCCGTTACTGATGAGGAATTGCGATCCCCTGTAGAGGGAGAGGCATTCTGATTTTGAGTATTCTCTGCCTTTTTAGGCTGCTTTCTTCCCTTGATTATATATTTATCCATCTGTCGTCTTTGTAATTACCGACTTTCTAACTAGGTCTCTGAGTGGACGTCCAACTTTTTGATTCCCAGCGCCGAAATCTGAGCAATCCACTGCGCCGGCCAAGACAGCGGTGTTAAGGTTGATGGTGCCTTTCTGCCCAGGAATCTCTGGACTCTGCACCAAGAACTGCCGCTTTAAGGCGCCAGCAAAACCGCCTTGCCGGCCACAAGAGTCGCTCTGGTGACCCGTGGAGCTCCTCCGCTGGGAATCTCCTGGTCCGTGAGCTACAAATATTCGTCTGAAAGTGTGGCGTCCTCTCGTTCTCTGCGCTTTCACTGGGAGCTACGTGCCCGAGCTGCTAGTGATCAGCCATCTTCGAATTTTTGTATTTTTAGTAGAGATCAGGTTTTGCCATGTTGGCCAAGCAGGTCTTGAACTCCTAACCTCAGGTCATGCGCCCGCCTTGGCCTCCCAAAGTGCTGGGATTACAGATGTGAGCCACTATGCCAAGGGGATTTACTTTTGTTACAGCATGTATATTTTGGTTGATCCAGTGGAGTAATTTCTTTAATTTCAGCTAGGTATCTAGCCATGGTTCTTACTCAACTATATCACTCAGAAAGTATCCTAAGATCTGGCTGGGCACAGTGATTTATGCCTGTAATCCCAGCACTTTGGAAGGCTGAGGTGGGCGGATCACATGAGACCAGGAGTTGGAGAGCAGCCTGGGCAAATGGTGAAACCTGTCTCTACTAAAAATACAAAAATCAGCTGGGTGTGGTGGCAGGTGCTTGTAATCCCAGCTACTCAGGAGGGATTCACTTGAACCCAGGAGGCAGAGGTTGCAGTGAGCCAAGATGTACCATTGTACTCCAGCCTGGGTGACTGAGCAAGACTCTGTCTCAAAAACAAACAAACAAACAAACAAACAAAAAACAAGTATCCTAAGATCTGAGAAGTCAAAGTTTTCATTGCTGCATCAGTTTGACAGGTGGTGTATTCGTTACATGTCAATATCCAGATGGGCCATTAATGCAAGATTGTCTGCCATGGACTTAATCGCCATTCACTTTCAACAAACGTCTTATGAATACCTACTATATTCCAGAATACCTACTATGTTCCTACTATGCGCGACAGAAGGACTCGTTTGTGTCATATTGGTGCTTTTTCAACCTTTTCCTGTCTTCCAGGTATCCATGTAAATACTGCTGTTTGGCAATTTCTTCTAGAGCTGGAACCCAAGGGTTTCCCAACTTTACGACTTTCAAAGGGTGGCATCCCCGCTAACTGACACTAGAGGGCGCCCAATTGCCAGTAACAAATTTGGGCGCTGGGACTTAGGGCAGTGTTTCAAAACTGGTTTTACTCTTTTCAGTCAAAAACAGTTGCAGAACTCCATCCTCCTCCCAGTGGGGCATCAAAGGAGCAGACACTCTAATGTGGACTAGACGTTGGTTTCCATTAAGTCTTGCTTTCTTCAAATCCAGGCTTTTGGAATATCCCTGAGAACAGTGGGTAACTTGCTAGTAACTGCATATCCCGGTTGCTACATTTAATCCCATCCTGCTGTCATCCACATCCCTATCAAATTCCATGATATCTCAGCATGAAGCTCTCGAAAGGACTGGGCTCCTTTCTAAACCCCAAAGGGCTTCAGACAGACCAATCCGGCTCTCATTTTGCTTTCTGTTTTGTCTAATGCCCTTTTTTTCTTGAACACAAGTAAGCCTTATCTCCCATTTTGGCCCAGGACTATATGGCTACAATGGATTTGTTTGGTCACATTTTGTTAACTCAGACTCTCTCTAACTCCACCATTCCTTGTTGTCTGTTCTTTCCCTTCTTTGTTCCTCTTCAGCATCAACCAGTTCTTTATTTTATTTGATTTTTAATTTTTTTTTTTCTCAAAGCCACTGTAAATCAACATCAACCAGTTCTTAATCTTGCATTTTTCTATCCAGGAAGAAGGAGAAGTATTTACCCAGTGCTGACTGCATATCAGTTTCTCTTCTTTATGTTGCTTACACTATCACATGGAGAAGCTGGTATGAATAGCCCCATTTTCCAGATGAGTACACTGAGGCTGAGGGTCAAGTCACCTGTCAGAGGTTGTGTGCCTTGGAAGTAGTCAAGGTGGAATTCAGTTCTAGGGTTTTGGGATTTTGCTTTCTCTGATACCACCATCCTTCCTTAGACTTTTACATTATTTAGTATTGTCATCAGTGCTTCCAATCATATTCCTTTTTTTTTTGTTCCTTGGTTTTATCACATGAAAGTTTATCCAAAATTCATAATTCATGATCAAAACTAGCTAAAGACATTATAAAACTGAAAAAGGACCTCAATTCTGATGGAATTTTCCCTCCTACCCTCATTATATCTCAGAACTTAAAAGAAACCCAAATTTGAGATAGGAGTAGCTTTGGTCATGAAGTAAAACGGGTTCCCTGTTCAGCCCTCATTGTGAGACTTCATTTGAGGAGTCACTCCAGAGCAGCTAATATGCAGTACTTTGTTTTTTTTCTGTCTTGCTTTATGGCTCAGGCTGGAGTGCAGTGGCGTGATCATGGCTCACTGCATCCTCAACCCCGGGTTTAGGTGATCCTCCCACCTCAGCCTTCACACTTCATATAAATATAGAAGCACTAAACTGAAAATTGAATCTCTTCTGTCTAACGAAGTTCTAAAGGAGAAAATAGCCATAGAAATTTCTGGCATTTATTATTAGTAGAGAATTTTAAAAAACAACTTAATTGAGATATAATTCATATACTATAAAATTTACCCATTTATAGTGTACAAAGCTGGGCATAGTGGTGTGTGCCTATAGTCCCAGCTACTGGAGAGGCTGAGGTGGGAGAATCCCTTGAGTCCAGGAGTCCAGCTTGGGCAACATAGTGAGACACTGTCTCTAAAAACAAGCAAGCAAACAAGCAAACAAACAAACAAACAAACAAACAAAGTACCCGGTTCAATAGTGTTTAGTATATCCAGAGATACGTGCAGTCATCACCACAGTCAATTTGAGAGCTTTTTCCTCTCCTCGGGACGAAGCCCTGTATCGTCCAGCTATCCCCCTCCTATTCCCACACACTTGCCCGCTCCAGCCCTGAGTACCCACTAATCTCCTTCCTGGCCCTGTGGATTTCCATATTCTGGAATTTCATGATAATGGAATCATAGAGCATGCGGTCTTTTGTGACTGGCTCCTTTCACTTAGCATAATGTTTTCATGACTCATCCATGTTGTAGCATGTATCAGTGCTTTATTCTTTTTATGGCAGAATAATGTTCTCTTGTACTGCCGCCCCACCTTTGGTTTATCTGTCTGTCTGCTGCGTGACATTTGGGTTGTTTCCACCTTTTGGATATTGTGAATAATGCTCCCATAAACGTTCAGGTCCTGTTTCTTTGTGGACATATGTTTTTATTTCTCTTGGAGATATACCTAAGAGTGGAGGAGCTGGGTCACATGGTAACTCTAGTTTTAATCATTTGTGGAACTGCTGGCCTGCTTCCCCAAATAGCTGGACCATTTTACAATCATACCATCAGCATATAAGGGTTCTGATTTCTCCATTTCTCTATTCTTGATAACAATTGTTATTTTTGACTTTTTTATTTTAGCCACCTAGTAGGTATGGAGTAGATTTTTTTTTTGTAAATAAAAACTCATTAAGTTGCCCAGGCTGGTTTTGAACTCCTGGCCTCAAGCCTCCCTCCCTGTTTTGGCCTCCCAAACTGTTGGGATTAGAGGTATGAGCCACCAGGCTGGGCCTAGATTTTTTTTTTTTTAGTTGGGAGGGATTTATATCACTAGATTTAGTAATTTGTTCTTTTACTTATTCTTTCAACGACTGATTATTAACCATCTCCTAGGCCTTGGGCCAGACTACGGAGATTTCAAGGTGCCCTATCTGGCTCTATACCTTGTGGGGTAGGAAAACTGAAAATGAGATGTACCAGAAGACAAGCATTTTAATAGACCTCCACATAACACTCTGCAAAAACCCAAAGCAGCAAGTGCCTAACTTGAGATCCATTTAATCCAAATAGGTTTAGATTTAAGCTGCTGAATGGCTAAGATTAAAATATTTACTATCAGCTTTATCAAAAGCCTTTCCAGAAACATGGTGGCTTTCAGAGTCACTGTTGATGAGCCCACTGTGTCTAGAAAATAGCCCTCGTTTTCACAATTGTCATTGAGTTCCAACTATTACAATATGGCGACTATGCAAATATTTGTCTGTTGTACATGGAAACAATAAGTTGTGTTATCCTTCGATTGGTGAGAACAAAGAGCATCTGATGACTTTGGGATTCCAGGTACAGAAAATAAATTTCCTCTGCTGCTTAGGTCTTAAGCAGTCCACTTTTACTGGATTTTTGCCTTTCCCCTTCCCAAAACCAATTACTTCCATTTCGTCCCTTCTCTCAGCAGTCCCACCTCACTGATTTTCCCTGCTCCATTTCCTCTATCTTTATTTTCTTTCTGTTCTCTGGGCTGTACCTCTGTCCCAGAACCCATTGCTGCATCGAAAAAGTTGTCCTCAGCCTGGCTGCCCTGTTGGCTTAGATGCATTTAAAATGCACTGGGCCCTCTGTGGACCTTAGGAACGTTTGCTCACCTTCTTCTCTTTTCCTCTGGAGTAGAATAAACATGGAGGTGAGGTCCTTTTGCAACTATACAGGCCAGAGTTCATTGCCCGAGGCTGCCAGAGAACAGAAAACACCTGCTTTAATTCAGCAGGCCTCTGTCTCCTTTGACAGAGTGGGGGACATTTTAGGTTCCATGGCTTCTATCCATCTTTCCTGCTGCGGTCACCTATTTTTATATGGTGGTGTAAATATCTGCAGAACAACAAGACTTAATATGCCCTCCTGTGCTTGGCTTGAGACTTCTCCTGGATGATTCCTGACTAATGACAGAGTAGAAGCCTGAGGTCATGTCAGTGTTGTGAGTGAGGGAAACAGGTGCCTGGGAGTGTCACCGCACTTAAAGCAACACCCTGTAGAAAGCCCTCTTTGGGCGCATTTGAGGCATCTACTTTTGCAGATGAAAAAGCTTCTCTATCCAGGAAATGGCCAAGGGGGTGAATTTTCTTTCTTCACGTGTATGTGTAGTTTTAGGAGAATTTTGTTCATGCATATCTTGGTCACTCCCCATGGTGGTAATAAGGGACAGTTTTTTCTCCTGTTGCATTCTGTCCCTGTCTGCAGGAGGCCTTGCCAGTTGCTTTGACTTAGGGCAGAAGAATTACCAGGATTTCAGATATGATGTCCACATGGGTGGGCTGAGGGAGGACTTGGAAAATGTGGACTTGGCAGGTAGAGGAGGATATGAGAGAGAGAGGAGAGATAGCTATCTTAAAAAAATAGACCCTGTGAGAGTGCTGCGGCCAGTGGCTTTATCAGGAAGAAGACCCAAGGCCCACTTGAGATGGTCTGGCGTTAGTGAGGGAGAAGGGGGTTGGTCTGGTCTTTAGACTGTGATTACTCTGTGTGATTTGAGTGGAGAAAGCTCCTGTGTAAAAATATCCCATCTGCTGGCTTTCCTGATGCCTGAGGTTCTAATCAAGCCACTACTTACGTGTGTGTGTGTGTGTGTGTGTGTGAGAGAGAGAGAGAGAGAGACAGTGTGTGTGTGAGAGTATGTGTGTGTGTGAGTGTGTGTGTGCTATGTATCTTATGAAGTCTTAATCCCTTCCTTGTGTAGGTTTTGAGGTGTCCCAGAATTTCCTCTTAAAATGCAACCACCCAGGAAGGAAACTCCTGTAAACCAATTTAGAGCAAGTCCTAAGGGAAAGAGGGGGATTAGAGGAAGGGAATTTGGAAGAGGTCCCCACTGAAGGTGGAGTCCGAAGAGAAAGGAAAGCTGGCACTGTTGTGGGGAAGAGGATAGTCAAGAGAATCTCAGCCCCTCACAGCCTCAGCCTGGGTTGCCCACCATTCCCCCAGGGAATAGGTTTATACCAACATCAGGGGAGGGTTGGGGATGGTGGACTAAGGTCTTCCAGTAAGGCAAATGCCTGCCCTACAATAGGAAGTCTCAGTGCTTCATTGGTCTCCAGCCCTCAGGCCTTGGCCTTGACTGTGTGTCTCTCCAGCCAAGACCAAGCTGACTGATGTCCATTCCCAGGAGCATCGTCCTGGGCCCCTCCTGTGTCCCTTAAGCCCACAGCATGCTGGTCACCAAGTCCTGCAATTCTACTTCCTTAGAAGTCACTGTTTCTGCCCTGTATACCTCATCCTGGCCTGCCACAGCCCCTTAACAGGTTCCCAGGCCTCCAGCTCAGCTTCTTCCAATCCACGGTCATGCTGCTGCTGAATTGAACTTCTAAGAAGTCAGATCTCTTCATTTTCACTTCTAGCATAAAATCTTTCGGTATTGCCTGATTACCTCCTAGATGAAACACATTTCTTAGCAATGGCACCAGCTCCTTGCTTCTGCTTTCTCTGTCTCACTCATCCCCCTGCAGCAACTACGTTCCTGCCAGAGGGATCCCTTGAAATCACAGTGCCCTCTTGCACTTCCCTGAAGGTGCTGCCATCTCTGTGGGGAAACCCTTTCCTCCTCTATGTCATTTGGGACTTAGCTCAGGTATCACCTCTTCTAGGAAGATGATCCTGACCTTCTGTGTTCTGGTAGGTGCTTCTCCTCCAGCCCACAGTGCCCCGAGCTCTGTGGCTTCCTGGTTCTGCCTTGTAACTGTCTTCTCCTCCTACCCCACCTCTCAAATATGATCCCTTTAAAGTAGGGGCTTGAGGGTTTTCTTAGGTTTTTCTGTACCCCAAGGCCCAGCAGTAGCTACTCTACAAATATTTGTTGTATGAATTAGCTGTTGCTAGGTTATGGTTTTGGTGTGGAAAGCCTTTCACACCTTGGCTTATTTCTAAGAGCTCCCCAAGCAAGGCCCAATTTAAATATGACCTTCTCCTTGAAGCCTTTCCCTTGCCCAGCGTGAGAGCTGCTCAAGAACTTCTCCCTCCCTCCACTGACAGACATTCTTTGACATGTATCACTTCTCCTTTGTTTTATACAAATCTGTGAAAATCTCAATACCTTGAAACCTTGAAAACCCAAAGGAGTGAATGCACTCAACAAACACTCAAGGATGAAACCTCTGGGGCACCGGGCCATGAAAAGAAGACTGGCTGGGCAGGCTGCTGCTTCCTCTTCAGTCACATCAAGTACTTGCTCTACTTGCTTGTGGGGTTGAGCCTGTCTTTATTCTTTCTCCAGATGGATGGAAATTGCTTTTTGAGGATTGTTTCCATGTCTGGTTTATTTTTATTTTGCCAACTATGCCTAGCACAATGCCTCCCTTAGAGAAAGCCTCCAGTGAATAAATGAATGAATGAATGAATGAATGAACTAAGTTAGTGGGTAGCAGTAAACATTGATTCTATTTGGCTCTGCCCTGAATTATGAGGTTTCAAAGGGCTACCCCAGGAGCATCTCCCATACTGATATTGATTGTGTGTGTGTATGTGTTTGTATGCACTGAGATACTGTGAAAAGCCTAAGAATTCCTCTCCCCACATTTCTCCAGGAAAAGAGAAAACTAGATTGCAGTTCTGATGCTCCCTTTTCTTCCAAAGAATTCCTCTTCCTCTTCAGCTCAGTGCCTGGAGAACATATCAGAGCTGGTTCTGGATCTCAGGGAGCCAGCACAGCCAACCAGCTGCTGAGGCCATGGCTGGTTGTTCTGTGGATGAATGGAGGGATTGAGGGTGAGCTTGTTCTTGTTTTTTAATCCCCATGGGACTTAAAACTCCTTCAGCTCTTGGAGCCCATTAGGAACTGCATTTGTTTTGGATGGCTTTTGTGGCACACATCCTCTTTCAAATGAACTCTTTGGCTGTTTGGAAGGCTTGTGTCTCCTTCCCTTACGTCTCTCTCACGTTTATATGTGCCTTTAAAAAGTCATTTGGAAAGGTTGGCACTTGCTACAGAAATGCCATTCTTTCCTGCTTGTGGATGGGTTTCTTCTCATAGCTTTGTGTTGTTTGCTGAAACATCCCTGAAACTTTTTAGGAGTAAAGAGAGATGGGGGCTGGGCACGGTGGCTCATGCCTGTAATCTGAGCACTTTGGGAAGCTGAGGCAGGCGGATCACATGAGGTCAGTAGTTCGAGACCAGCCTGGCCAACATGGTGAAACCCTGTCTCTACTAAAAATACAAAAATTAGCTGGGCGTGATGGCAGGTGCCTGTAATCCCAGCTACTTGGGAGGCTGAGACAGGAGAATTGCTTGAATCTGGGAGGCAGAAATTGCGGTGAGCTGAGATTGTGTCACTGCACTCCAGCCTCAAAAAAGAAATAAATTAAAAAAAGAGAGATGGGTGTCTTTTTGGCTTAGGTTCTTGGGTCCTTGGTTGTTCCCAGTGTTCCTTCAAATGGATGGCATTCAACAAATACTTGAGCTGGGCCAGGCAGTTCTGCTCACTGACAACAAGGCTGAATTTGAGAGGGCTATGCTGGATGAATTAATATGGTTGAGAATGGTCCCACACTTCTTTCCCTGGTGATGTATACTTCTTATATGTTTTTATTGTACAGTGCAACACTGTACAATAAAAATGCAATGCCAGCCACATGTGCAATTTAAAATTTCCTAGTGGCCACATTAAAAAAAGTAAAAATAAATAGGTGAAATTAGTCTTTAAAATATATTTTCTTTAATCCAGTAAATCCAAAATATCATTTCAACATATGATTAACATAAAAATTATAATGAGATATTTTACCGTCTATTTGTCCTAAGTCTTTGAAATCAGGCGCATTGTTTTACGCTTACAGTGCATCTCAATTGGGAATAGCCATAGTTCAAGTGCTCAGCAGTCACCTGTGGCCCGTGGCGGCCTATATTGGACAGTGAAGCTCAACATTCTCCAGGTGGGATGAGGAGGTGATTATTCTGGGGCCCCTCTGCTCTGCAAATTAAGCTGCCTAACTAGCTAAATCGAAATAAAAGAGATGGAGTACAATGAAGTGTATTCAAATATATAAAGAGCTGTAGAGTTTTAGAAATGGGAGTTTAGGCTACAGGTGCAGTGGCTCATGCCTGGAATCCCAGAACTTTGGGAGGCTGAGGTGGGAGGATCAGCTGAGTCCCAGAGTTTGAGACCAGCCTGGGCAACGTAGTGTGACCTGGTCTCTACAAAAAATTAAAAAATGAACTGAGCATCGTGGTTTGTCCTGTGTTCTTAGCTACTTGGGAGGCTGAGGTGGGAGGTTCTCTTGAGCCCAGGAGTTTTTTCAGTGAGTTATGCTGAGCTATGTTTGTACCACTGCATTCCAGCTTGAGCAACAGAGCAAGACCCTGTCTAAAAAAAAAAAAACCAAAAAAACAAAAAACAACAACAAAAACAAAACCCAGCACTTTGGGAGGCTGAGGCAGGTGAATCACCTGAGTTTAGGAGTTTGAAACCAGCCTGGCCAGCCTGGCCAGCGTGGTGAAACCCTGTCTCTATTAAAAATACAAACAATTACCTGATATGGTGGCAGGTGCCCTAAATCCCAGTGACTTGGGAGGCTGAGGCAAGAGAATCCCTTGAACCTGGGAGGTGGAGGTTGCAGTGAGCCCAGATCACGCTGCTGCACTACAGCCTGGGTGACAAAAGCAAAACTCTGTCTCCAAGAAAAAAAAAAAAAAAGGATTTTGAAAGCATTTTGGTATCACATTCAGCAAGAGGCCTTTTTAGGGTTATGCAGTTATGTGACCCCTCACTGAAACATCATTCCTATTTGTTATTTAATTTTCATTGTCCATTTGCTCATTTTTCTTGGATTAATGAGTTTAGAAAACTAAATGTGATGGCTAATTTCACCTATTGTGTCTTGTTTTTTCGGATTCCCTACATTCCATATGCCATAAGGAAAGAATTAATTTTCTCTGTAAGAAATAATAATCAACATGGATTGAAAGCTTGCTGTGTGTCAGACACTTGACATGTATTACTTCATTTAATCCTGGCAAGTAAATATGCCCCAGCTAACCTAGCTGGTAAATAGTGGACTCAGGCAGATAGATTCCAGAGCTCATACTTCTGCCATGTACAGCAACATGAAATTGCCCCAGAACTGTTAAAATTCTCCAAAACTCTGTTTAAGGATACTGTCTTCTTTAAACACGCCTGCTCTATACCCCTTTGCTTTTGAGCATTCTGGTAAAAAAAAAAACAAAAAACTTTGTATTTTAATCTAGAATATAAACACTAAAGTTAAAATAACTTCTTAATGTTAAATATAATTATTTAAAAGTCATAACTGTATTGATAGAGTTAAAATGACATTCTCCTGGGTTACAAAAAGCAAGGGTATTCTTTTTTTTTTTTTTAAAGTACTGTCTTTAATTCACTATTTTCCAATTCAGTCAATAAATCTGATCTGACATTTTCAAGTTTGTCAGATAGTTAGAGATTAGGCTGGTTTCCGCATCCAGGCCTTAACACAATTAATGATATGTTCATGCTTAGAGTATGTGTTTTCTTTAATACGTAATGTAAATTTGTTTTTCCTCTCTTTCCTCATTAAATTGTAAATCTTGTTCAGGGCAGGCTCTGCATTTCCTACTTCCTTTATCAGGCTGCACATTTGAAAATATGTTGTCCTCTTCCATCTGAATTGTTGTGTCTTTGATACCTCAAAGAGGTTGGTAGCGGTTCTGACTGATACTTCAAACTCATACTTCTTGAGTCAGAATATAGAGCTTGCTTTTTAATGATATCAAGGCCCACCTAAGGCAAAGCAGAGGCTTTTGAACCAATCCCTTGCCAAACTAGTAAGGATTTTTCAAACTTTAATTTTGGAAAAAGGAGATAACTGTAATCTCTGCCAAGATGCTCTGCAAAGAATTTATGAAAGAATCTCTAGAACTTGATTCTGCTTATTACATGGAGAGGAGTTAAAGATGTCAAATCTATTACAGCGATTCGGCCATGTTCTGTTTATCTGTAAATCTAATAGTGTATGTAGTTTGAACTCTTAAAATTCTGGAATGTTTATTTTGTTTTATTCATTGTCTTGAGAGAATCAAAAGGAAGTGAGAGGGCATAGCTTTGAAGAACTGGCAATTTGGCAACTTCTCTCCCCTTGTCGCCCCTCCCCCACTATCTTAGCTATTTGACCTGATTAAACAGCTTTGGAATGGTAGCCAGACTTCTGTATGCTAACGAGGCCCCTGCCTTATTCGCGATTTAATGTGATTTCATCCACCCAGAGCTTTCTGGTGCCCAGTGGAAACCTGACTTCGCAGAAGTCTCCCAATTTTGTCAGGGGCTCGCCAGTGAAGAGTTCACACTGACTTGAAGCAGACATAGACTCTCTGGACGCCTCGGGTCACATCAGATTATTCATTAGCAAATTCTTTCCACCTTCTATCTAGGTAGTGAAAGGTGACGCCAGAATCGCGTGTGCCACTCCTCTAAAGGGACTCTGACAACACCCAGTCCAGGTTCTACAACTTCTGCCTAGGCACTTGCTTCCTAGTAGCAGAAAGTTTCCAAAGGTTGCCTTAAGTCCTCCCTACTCCTAAGCCTAAAGGTCAGAGCGCCAGGTCCCACAAGCGAGCAGGAATCTGAGCATTTTGGAAGTTTCTGGCGTAGGGAGGGGAGAACAGTAGGGGTGGTAGCGGGGGACCGCGCAGAGTGATCCCTGTGCACTGCGTAAGGAAAGTCCTGCCTGCAGAAGGGAGCGAGCCTGACAATGAGACATTCCAGGGGGAGGGTGAGTTGCTGTCCTGGAGTCGCCAGGAACAGCAGCGGCAGTTCCGAGAAGCGAGAGAGGAAGGTGGCCGAGAAAAAGAGAACACTTCGGGAATAAGAATATTAAAAAGCCGCAGGACCCAGAGCATTAGCAAACGGCAGAGCACGTGTAGTAATTTGTTACACGAAACGGCAGTCTTCCAACTTTTGTACTGAAACACGGGGATTTACCCTTTGGGGGATTAAAAACGTTGATACGCAAAGCCAAAAGCTAATGAATGGGATTCAGTGGTTTGCTGGCAATATTTAAATATTTCTGTCCAAGAGTGCAAACTCTCTGCAGTCATTTAGAAGAGTAGGGAGTTAAACCAAACTGTAATACTTTCCCGTGCGTCTCCACTTTCTCCAACCCGAAAAGGAGCTGCCAGCGCGGTACTGCCCCTTTAAGACCTGCTTGCTCTCGGGCTCTACAAAAGGGAGTGACCTCTGGGCTTTGACAGCTCCCCTAATAACTACCACCGTGCAGGCCCCGCCCACCTGGCGACCAGCTGCGCCGATTGGCCGGCGGGCCGGTATCCCGCGCTCTGATTGGTCCGTCGCTTCCCCTGAGCGAACCTTTAGAACTCTGAGACAGACAATATTCTGTTACATTGTAGCAAAATGGCGACTGTCATTCACAACCCCCTGAAAGCGTAAGTAAGACTAAAAAATGTACATATTACGCGTGGTTTCAATATGAAAAAAAAGGCGCCTTCTGCGTGGCGAGCGCTGCCAGTGCATCGCGCTTGCAGGCGCCTCCAGCCGCGGCGGGGCTTCTCTCTTCTTTCAGTTCTTACTTCTTCATCTTCTTTTTTTCCCCCAAAGCGCAGAAACGTCAGGAGATGCAATTAACAAGAAGAAAATTGTTAACATTTGTGTTCGGCTAAATGCAGAGAGAGCGAGAGCGAGCGAGAGCGAGGGGTGGCCGGCGGAGCAGCCGGGCGCTCGAGCGCTCTACAGCAAGGGGGTCGCGGCAGCTCGGGGACTGCGCGGTCCCCGGAGTCCCCCGCCTCGCGGGCAGTGAGCGCGGCTCCCGGGGCGGCCGGGCGGGGGGCGAGCACCAGGCAGGGGCCGCCTCGGTGCACTTGGCCGAGCCCCGCGCCCCCGAGCCCGCGGCCCCCGCCCCGCTGCTCGGTCGGCGGGGTCCAGCGGACGGACCGCGGCGGCTCCAGAGTTTGCAGGGCGCTCTCCGCCTTCCGATCGCTCGCGGGGAGTTTGTGCAAACCTTCCGGAGTTGGGAGCACTGCAGGGGAAGCGGCGGGTCTCGGACGTGCTGGGGCCCAGGTGGTCGCCCCGGGCTTTCCCCGGCAGTCCCCGGATCTCGGAGGCGCTCCGGGCGATCGCGCGTGTGTCTGCGTGTGTTTGCGAGCGAACTGGCTGTAGTGGATTAACGACTCGGGTTAACTTGGGGCGGATTTGGAGGCAGGGAAGCCGCAGGTCTTATGAATGGTGTTCTCGCCACCTCTGGGTGAGGCGCCGAGGCGGGCAGAGAGGCGGTTTGGGGCTTCTGGCCCAGGGGCAGCGTCTGCTCCCGGCTGGGCGAGGGGCAGGTGCCTCTGGCCGCCTCGGGGAGACTTTGAGCGCTTGCCCAGATCCTGGACAGAGTGGGGCGGGCCGGGCGAGGACTCGCGGCGGCCAGCCGCGGGTCCAACAGCCAGTTTCTGCCTGCCCGCCTTCCTCCTCCTTTTCATCCTGGCTTCCTTCCTTCCTTTCTTCCAGTCGGACTGTTAAGCGGCCAAGTCCGCTCGCGATCGCGGAGCCAGGGGTGGCCTCGGAAAACTAGTGTCGCTCTGAAAGGGGTGCTATTGGGTGCTGTCGGCAGAGGGTGGCTCCCTCCGTATCCGAGGTGGGCTCGGGGTCCGCGCCCCTTCGACCAGGACCTCCCCGCCCGGACGAAGCCGCAGGCGAAGGGGGAGAGGGAGGTGCGGGCCGGGTGGGGGGCGGTTCATGCCGAATTCTCGCTGGTGCGTGGCCACGGTAGACCCTGGTTCCTTTAATTCAGCGCATCTACGTCCTTACCCCTGGCTACTCCTGGAGTTGAAAACCAGGTTCGCTCTGGGGGGCGGTAGGGGGGGTTCTAACGCAATGGAATGCACGGGGAGAATCGGACGTGTTTGCACCAGCTCATCGCCCACTAGAAATAAGGAAAGGGGTAGGAATGCCCCAGGTTTCAAATATATTTATATGAAAGCTGACGTTAAGAGGACGTTGGAAGCTGAGGCTGATCAGGTAGGAGCTCCTGGCTTCAGTTCTGGCTCGGAAGCTCGGATAACGCTGCACTTGAACGCCACAGCGTTTCACCCAAGAAAGAAAATGTTTTATGGCAGAATAAATGGGCGTAACTTCGCCGCATCCTCGCTCCCGGTTGCTTTCGCTGCAACACCGCTGATGCTGTTTCTACCGAACCCACAACTGATTTGCAGTTTCCCCATTTCCAACCGAAATCACATAACCGGGCTGATGCCATCTGGTAAACTCAAGTTAGAGAATCTATTTCACATGTGCGCCAGGTTTGTTTCCTACTGGGAAAGCCGTACCCTAGTTACCCGGGAGCCCGCTTTCGCGCGGGCGGGCGCAGTATCCCTAAGCTTCAGGGTTCCCCTGCTCGCTCCAGGGTTTTTTTGGATCACAGCAGGGTGCGTGTTTGGGGAGGGAGTCTGTGTAGGGTGAGGTTAAGGGTTGGGGAAGGGACAGGCGGTAAAGAGGGTGGCGGAATCCCGGCTGGTTAATGGAATTAGTTCTGAATTGTACTTTGTATAATTAGAAACAGTTGCAATGTGATGTATTTGTAATTGTGTCGCCACACACATACACACATCAGCATACACACAACGCCCCTGCTTGCTTTTTCTAGGTGGGAGTTGAGTGGTCATTTATAATTAGCCATTTCTTTCTGTTTCCCGGCCCATTTCCCTGGGGGTAAAGGGGTGTAAACAATACCCCGGAGCCGCCAAGCCACTCGTAGCCTGGTCAGTTTTTAACAACTCCTAATGCGGAAGCACACACGTTGTTATTGGGAGACGGACACCATCTGCCTTTATTATTATTATTTTTTAATAACTTGATTAATAAAACATCTTATATATTTCATTTGTTTTTAAAAGTTGCTGATCAGGAAACAATACACATGTGAATAAATTATGCATGGGATAAATTAGAACAAAGTACAGAGACACGTCAAGCCGAAGGGATGGTGGGGGTGCAGGGAGGAGGGGGAGCGGGGAGAATGGTTTGGAGAGCTATGTTTTTATCCTCATGTGTCCCTCCTGACAATGAAACAGAGCTGAACGACATTAGCATTTTCTCTGTGTGCGTTCAGAGTCTCTCTCTTCCCTCCTTAAAAAAAAAAAAGCCAACACCACCAACGCCCCCTACAGAAAATGGTCACACAAAGGTTTCCTCAGGATGAGGGGTTAAAGTGATGGTAGTTAATGTGTTGGGAAGAAATAAGCTCAGGTTTCCAGCAGCACCTATGCAGGGCTCTGCCTACACTGAGTCTGGGCTATTTTTCACTGTACTAGCTTTTTCCATGTGGGACATTCAATAATTCAATTAGCTGGGGTGATGGGATGGCACATTTTGAATCTTATTGCTTTGGGGTTTTCCTTAGGGTCCCAAGCTCCTGAAGCCACATCTCCTCTCTTAGCAATTTGGCTTTCTTCCTGCCGGTCTTTGATCTCCCCTCAACTCCCTTTCTCTTTCTTCCTTGTTGTACCCTTCACCCCCTTCCTCTCTGAAGCTGACAGCCTGGCTTCTCTCTCTGTTGTCGCCTTTAACATCTTATTACTGCCCAACAGGGTGTTAGAGGCAGAAATAGGAGCCGCCTGCACTGATCAGATCACAAAGGGGACACGGCAGGTGGCCCCCACAACCAAGCAGTCACATCTGGACAAATAGAATTCAAAAGCACTGGTGGACATGTATGATGTGTAAATGTGTATTACATGCTATTTAATTTAGCAGCTACATTGTCTGAGGAAAGATGTATGAGAGTTACCCTCATTTCTTACATCTACAAGCAAGATACAGCCCATGTAGTGAAGTAAACACATGCAGGTAACACAAACATGGATTTGATAAAGGCCTGCGTGTAAGTTAGTCACATTCTGGTTGATTTCTCCATACCTGGGAAACATAATGCTTTTATTATTATTATTTTGAGGCAGGGTGACTGGAGAATTTCTAGGTTGGGTGTCACTATCTTGGCTCACTGCAACCTCCGCCTCCAGGGTTCAAGCCATTCTTGTGCCTCGGCCTCCAGAGTAGCTGGGATTACAGGTGCGCACCACTACACTTGGCTAGTTTTTGTGTTTTTTTAGTGGCGATGGAGTTTCTCCATGTTAGCCAGCTGGTCTCAAACTCCTGGCCTCAAGTGATCTGCTCACCTTGGCTTCCCAAAGTGCTGAGACTACAGGTGTGAGCCACTGGATCTGGCCATGTAATGCTTTTAATATAAATTTGAATCTTAATATTCTATTCAGATAAGCCACTTTTCCCCAAATCCGCAATCAGTCCTTTAAACAACTTACTCTTTTATTAAGTTATCAAAACCCTGGTTGCTATGCATTTAACTGAGAATGTCTGCCACCTTCTGCCAGACTTGATTATACACATATATATCTATTATTGTAACTGGCTACTTAGAAACAAAGTAACTATTATTATTATTAAATTCCACATAAGCCAACAGGGCTTTACCGTAAGTAATTATTTATAAAGAGACTAGTAAACTATTTTGTCATGCTTATAACTGGGAACACACATATATATGTAATTGTATTAAAACTTTCTTTTGTAAGCAATTAACCTTGCTTGAGGTATATGTTTGTATCCCTGTTTTGTTATTAAGAACACAACTCTGGGAGAAGAAAATAAATTTACTTAGCCAAGTCAAACAGCAGGTCATGTGTGTAGATGAACCTCAAATCTAGATTTCTTTGTACATTCCATGATCTGTGTTAGTGTATTCTAATCTAAAGTGGTTTTGTGCACGTGAAAGTTAGAAGCCAGACCTCACTCTTGCTGTGGCACTCAGTTTAGATATCAGAGGGAAGGGGTGGGGGTCACATTCCTGGTTCTAATCTCCTCTTAGCTCTTTCTGGTGGGGTTGGGGGATGTGGGTAGGTACTAAGTAGACAGCATTGAGGCCGGGACTTTGTGAACTTGCTGCCTTTTATGGACATGGCTTTAGCCTCTTATGAAAAAGGACCCTCAGACGTTGTAAGCCAACAGATTCCCAAGAACCTGTTCTCTATCTGCTTCTGCTTGCCACTATAAAGAAGCCCTAAATTCTCCAAACCTCATTAGCACGCGTTATTTTTTCAGTGGGATAAATGTCTGCTTTTGATGAGACACCTATGATGGAGATTAATGTCTGCGCGAACCCAAGTGGAGGCATTGTCACAGGGTAAACCTCTGAAAATAGCCTGGCCTGCAGGCCTCCTGGGAGACATCGGAGACTGCGGGTTGAATGCGAGCTGCTCAGTCCCTTAAGGTGGGCTTGAATTCAGAGACAACTGAGTTGGAGACTCCTCATCCGCCTCTTTTTGGAATCATGCAGGTAGCTGGAATTTGGATACATCTGAAAAAGACCACAACGTCTAAAGCTGTTTCAGAGCCATCTGTTCAGATCAATGCAAAAAATAAAATGCCATGGTCAGCATGTTTTGTTTTGAGCATGCACCGGAAAAAGAATGGAAACTGAGGCTGATGTTTTGGTTTTCTAAGGCAGCTATGCTGACAGCAGTGGCCATGGGGGCTGGGTCATAAAAAGGCACCAGCATCCAGGCCTGTTTATTATCCCAACCTCTGCAAAGTAACTTTTGTGGTTTTTGAGTGTTTTGAAAGTCACTAGAAAACAGGAATGTAGCCAAATGTGGCAAATCTCTGGCCAAAAAAATCCCACAACCACTGAAATATTTTTTGCCCAGCCACGACCCAACAGGGGTGTTATATAAGCCCTAATTTTAAATGGTCTTTAAATATGAGGGTATTTAACAAGGAAAGATAGAGAGTGGCCTAGGGTAGGGGGAGGACGGAGGAGTGGATAAAACCACTATGTGGTCTGCAACTCTGCAAAGATTATTGTTGAACTGCAAGAGAGACTGCCTAGTATGATCCATTGCAAATTCCGAAGTTTTCTAGTTGTTTGAGTGACTGGGGAGAGATGAGGTGTTGTAGTGTTTTTGTAATTTGTTTTTCTTATTGGTCCGGTTACTGGTGTTTCACAGTCTGTCAAACCATATGGATGAATGGAGCTAGCATCATAAAACTGTCACTGAGGGAAGGTTTTTGAAGCCTGTGATTTGCATTAGAGTTTTAAAAGCAGTGGTTAGGAGGTGTTGGTGGGGCAGGGGGAAGAGGAGCAGACTGGAGAATTTCTAGGTTGTGTGTTTGTGAATATTAGTGTGGCAGACAGTGGCAAGGGAAGGGAGAGAATCCCTGAGGACACTAAAATTTAGGGGCAAGGGTCTAAATTTTAGACCCTAAAATTTAGGACGCTAAAATTTAGGGTGAGGGGATTAGGCTCAGAGCTCCTAATAATGGGGTTCAAATAGCCCACATTGAGTCCTCACCAACCAGGCCTCAGTTCCTAGCCTGCAGAACAATGCTGGCACATGTCTAACCCCCCTTTGCACCCTCTCCTCCCTCTCTGAATCTGGGGACTGTGGTCATCTCAGGTTGCTGTGAAAAGGTTTTTTTTAGTTGTTATTCACCTTGAAAATCTGCTGTTTGAATTATCTGCAATTGGAAGCTCCACCAGAAAGTTTTTCCCGTCTTCACACTTTCACCTGCTATGGATGAAACCCGTCTCAACCTCTTTTCCTCTTCCATGTTCATTTCTCACCAGTGGCTGATTTTTGTTTTTTGTAGCCTTAGTGACTTCAGAGTAATGGAGAGAAAAAGCCCTGGGAGAGGAATCCCAAGACTTGAGTTCTGCTTCCAGAGCTACAGGCAACTAGCTTGTGATCTCAGACACAGAACTTCTTTGAGCGGCATATTCCTTGTCTTTATGACAGTGATGCACTTTGATTCCCAAATTTCTTTTCAAGCCAACGGCTTCCTGGCTCTTATTATGGTAAGTTAGGACAGGAGGACAGTTAGGGGCCAGAGTTCTGATTCTTTCTTATTTTTAAAGTGTGGCTCTAAAGAGAACTTGTAAGACTGGAGATTTCCACAGTTTCTCTCTCTCTCTCTCTCTTTCTCTTTTCTTTTTTCTCTCTCTCTTTCTTTCTTTTTATTTCTGTCTATCTTTCTGTCTTATTTATTTATTTTTTTATGGAGTCTTGCTCTGCTGCCAGGCTGGAGTGCTGTGGCGCAATCTCAGCTCACTGCAATCTCCACTTCCTACGTTCAAGTGATTCTCATGCCTCAGCCTCCCGAGTAGCTGGGATTACAGGCACACACCACCACACCCAGGTAATTTTTTATATTTTTTAAGTAGAGTATATATAACATACAATGCACCATTTTAGCCATTTTAAAGTGTGCAGTTCAGTGGCATTAAGCACATTTATTTTTAATCTTTAGCAGAGATGGAGGTCTCACTATGTTGCTCAGGCTGGTCTTGAAATCCTGGCCCCAAGCAATCCGCCCATCTCATGTAACCATTGCCACCATCAGTTTTCAGACCCTTTTCTTTCTTTCTCTCTCTCTTTTTCTTTTTGAGACAGAGTGTTGCTTTTTGCTCAGGCTGGAGTGCAGTGGTGCCATCTCAGCTCGCTGCAAGCTCTGCCTCCCTAGTTCAAGCAGTTCTCCTGCCTCAGCCTCCTGAGTAGCTGGGATTGCAGGAATGTGCCACCACACCTGGCTAATTTTGTATTTTTAGTAGGGATGGGGTTTCACCATGTTGGCCAGACTGGTCTCGAACTTCTGACCTCAGGTGATCTATCTGCCTTGGCCTCCCAAAGTGCTGGGATTACAGACATGAGCTACTGTGTCCAGCCTCCTTTTTTTTTTTTTTTTTTAAGATGAAGTCTCGGTTTGTCACCCAGGCTTGAGTGCAGTGATGTGATTTTTGCTCACTGCAACCTCCGCCTCCCAGATTCAAGTGATTCTCTTGTCTCAGTCTCCTGAGTAGCTGGGACTACAGGCATGCCCCATCATGCCCAGCTAATTTTTGTATTTTTAGTAGAGACGAGGTTTCACCATGTTGGCCAGGCTGGTCTCAAACTCCTGATCTCAGGTGATTCACCCTCTTCAGCCTCCCAAAGTCCTGGGATTACAGGCATGAGCCACGGCGCCCAGCCACCCAGACCCTGTTCATCATCCCAGAGAGAAACTTTATATCCATGAAAGTATACCGTTCCGTCTCCTGCTTCCTACCGTCTCTGGGAACCACCATTCTGCATTCTTAGCATCCCATGTAAGGGAATCATACAATATTTGTTCTTCTGTGTCTGGCTTATTTCACTTAGCATAATGTCTTCAGTGTTTGTTCATCTGTGTTGTAGCATAGTCAGAACTTTATTCCTTTCTATGGCCATTGAATGGATAGACTACATTTTGTTTACCAATATACCTGTTGATGAACATTTGGGTGTTTTACCTTTTGGCTGTTGTGAATAATGCTGCCGGGAACATTGGCATACAATTATCTGAGTCCCCATTTTCATTTCTCTTGGGTTTTCACTATGCCTAGGTCCCCTTCGTTTTTGGACTATAAAATCTAGGGACTAGGCCAGGCTCATGCCTGTAATCCTAGCACTTTGGGAGGCTGAGTCAGGAGGATCCCTTGAGCTCAGGAGTTCTAAACCAGCCTGGGCAATATTGTGAGATCCAGTCTCTACAAAAAAAAAAAAAAAAAAAAAAAAAAAAAAAAAATAGCCTGGTGTGGCGGTGCACACCTGTGGTCCCAGCTACTCAGGAGGCTGAGGCAGAAAGATGGCTTGAGCTGAGGATGTTTAGGCTGCAATGAGATGTGATCACGCCACTGCACTCCTGCCTGGGTGACCGAGCAAGACCCTGTCTCAAAAAAAAAAAAAAAGAAAGAAAAAATAGGGGCTACGTTTCTAGATGATACAAACATTCTCCACCGTATAAACTAAATAAACAAAAACCCAAACTTAATAGTGTTACAGAACTCAACCTCTCTGCCTCTCCCTCCACTGGCATTCCATTGTTTTTTGGGATAAATGTACTGGGAACTGGGAACCCAGAGACTCATACTTCTCCCATTCCCAGCCTTCCCCTCACATCCCCCTTCCCTGGAGGGCAGGGACTAATGATTGGGGGTTCAGGGTTTGGGTTTGAGGTAGTTCCAGGGGCTGTAGCACTAGCAGTTACCTGGTGAGACTTGGAGTGAAGGCTTCCTAGGTGGATGGAGGTGTGACATCTGACAACAGGAGGTGGGCAGAAGCGTGGTGATGGCAGGCTAGCTTAGGGGCAGGAGTTAGCAAGTCAGGCCTGTCCTTCCAAACAGCCGGGAGAGCTCATATCTTCCTTCTCCTCCCTTCCCCTGCCCCAGCCTGGCTTCCCCACAGTGGCCCACATGAAATAATGGATGTGGAAATATTTCAGAAGGTAGAAAGTGCAAATGTGAGGTGTTACTATGAGAACTAAAAAGTTTCCTGTAGCTGACCGTGGCCTCCTTGGAGAGTCAATAATACCTACTATATTAAACATTATTGTAAATATTAAAACAAAAATAAATGTTTCTGGCGTTACCCATCATATCTAATCATTGTTTCTCAGGAAATGCAAAGCCTACTCATCCAGCCATGTGTAAATAACCCTGGGATCGCAGTGGGATTTTCCCATTGTCTGGGTTTGAAATAAGTGAGAATGTGAGCACAGGGGAAACCCTTATTTCATTTCTGGTCATCAGCCCTGACCTGAGTTCACCCACCAAACCAGAGGAAGCAGAAGCGTAGTGGGTAGAGCAGGGCACTCTTCTGGGAACTTGGGTTTTGGGTCCTCGCCTGGTCTCTGGCTCCTCCTTCAACTGAGATGACTGAGGGATAGAGAAGTGGAAGCAGGGTGGGGACTTAGATCCGCGTGTGAATTAGGAGGGTGAGCTTTTGGCATGGCGGTTAGCGCAAAAATGCGGTCAGAGCATTGGCGGTTAGCAGCAAAAATGGATTCTTTTTCTTTTTTTTTTTGAGACAGAGTCTTGCTCTGTCACTCAGGCTGGAGTGCAGTGGCTTGATCTTGGCTCACTGCAACCTCCACCTCCCAGGTTCAAGTGATTCTTGTGCTTCAGCCACAGGAGTAGCTGAGATTAAAGGCGTGTGCCACCACACCCAGATAATTTTTGTATTTTTAGTAGAGATGGGGATTCACCATGTTGGCCAGGCTGGTCTTGAACTCTTGACCTCAATTGATCTGCCCACCTGAGCCTCCCAAAGTGCTGGGATTACGGGCATGAGCCACTGCACCTGGCCAGATTCTTTATAGAAAAGTAGACCAGACAGCATTGCGGTAGGGATCAGATCTCAGAGTTACACACGTCTTGGTTGCCAGCTTCGGAAATGGTTCCGATTCAGTCTTGCTGCAAAGCTACAACTTTCTTTTTTTCTTTTCTTTTCTCTTCTATATTTTTAGAGATAGGGTCTCACTCTGTCACCCAGACTGGAGTGCGGTGGTGTGATCACAGTTCACTGTGGCCTCAAACTCCTTGGCTCAAGTGACCTCCCACCTCACCTTCCCAAGTAGCTGGGACTACAGGCGTGTACTGCCACACCTAATTTCTAAATTATTTATAGAGATGGGGGACTCACTGTACTGCCCAGGCTGGTCTTGAACTTCTGGCCTGAAGCGATCCTCTCATCTGAGCCTCCCAAAATGCTGGGATTACAGGTGCAAACCACTGCACTTGACCCAGCAACTTTCCTTTACAAGAGCAAATTAAGCAAAAAACATCATCCCTACTCCTACTGTCCTCAACAGCAACTCTCGACACATCTTTGACTGCCAGTTGAGCGCAGTAAGAACTCTTTGGAGTTCCTTCATCCTGTAACCAACACGGATTGCCTGCCTGCCCCTGAGAACGAATCAGCATAGTCGTCTGCCTCCCTCCCTACACAGAGGAGCTTCCACTCCAATAGAGACTTCTGATCTGTCTGTTTCTTCTAGACCCTTGTTTTTTGGCAGGGCAAAGTAAGCGCTAGCAAACCAGGAGGCTGACTGCTGCCCCAGGCTTTTCCTAGGAAAACCATATAGGCGAGGGGAGTGGGGAGAGGGGAGGCAATGTGGTGCTGGTGATGTGGGGAGGGCAGGGTGGATGGGGCAGTGGGAGTGGAGAGAATATATTCTCTCCTGCTAATTATTTTCCCTGAGGACTTAGCCAATGCAGAACCATCTATTATCGTGGGAGCGCTCTATGGTGGTTCTGCCTGTGATGAATGCTAAGTGGAAACAAGCAAGAAAAATTAACAGGCGGCTGCTTCTGTCCACCTAATTAAAATGCATATCCAAATGCATAATTCCTTATGTTTCCCCATGCACACACTCCCCTTCCAATCCCAGTTCTATGGAGGAGAAAAAAAAAACCACTTTCCCCCAATCATTTCTCTTGATTATATTTTCATCAAGGAAGAACTGGAGGGAGGGTTTCCCTTAGAATAGAGAAGGGCCTGTTCTTCTAACGCTTCTGAAATAGCTGGCTTTTGACTGAGATTGAGCCCCAAATTTTGGAGCTCTTTTTCATTTTAAACACAAAAAGTAGCTGCAGAAAAAAGGGAGAAGAAAAGAAGTAAAGAAAGAACGAAAAAAGAGAGTTCCCACCATTTCTGCTGACCTTTTAGATTTGTGTTAAAAGTCTGGCGTGGATCAGCAATGCCAGTTCTGAAGGTCTTTTCTATCTGCTCTTCCTCTTCATTACTTTCCCTGACTCTGCATGGCCTTCTTTGGTCCCCCAAATAAACATAACCCAAGTTTTGTAGAGAGATTTTAGAAGATGAAGACACATCTACCTTTGCAGATCAGGTAGAGAGAAAAAATGCCAAAAGCTTCAGCATCTGGGGACAGTATCAGAGGTGCTGACGTCACAGTCACATTGTTTGAGTCAAACAATACCTCTTCATCCTTATCATCCCCCGCTTCACTTACCCAGCCGATCATTTTCTCTCTCTCCAAAGAATAACTTTATTCAGTGGTCATAAAATATTTAATAAAACATGAAACTTAAGTCACTGTGTACAATTTGCCATCACAGCCGTCTCAGTGGCAGACCTCCTTCCCCCGGCCGGCCCACCCCCTCCTGAAGCCCCTTGCCTGCCTTCCACAGCAGCCCCAGCTGTTGATTTATCAGGGCTGGCCGGCTCAGCAGTGCATGGAGATTGCTTTTAATTAACTCTCTTCATTTTTCCCAATCTTCAGGGAGCAGCAGCCCTTTAATGATTTTAATATTTTATTTGGATTTATATCCGCCTTATTTGTTGTTTGACTTCACATTTGTTCTTCCCGAATCGCCTCCAGACTGATATATTTATTTATTTGCCCCTTTTCCTACTACCCCGAAGACCGTTCCAGAGAATGGATTGTGGATTCCGAAGAAGGCCTTCTTCCCAGGCTTCCCACTGTCCATAGGGAGACTACCCAGTGTTGGCCTGGGATATTGGCCTGTGATGGTTTGGATTGGAAACTTTGTCTTGGGAAACCCAGTCTCACCTGACTCTTAGCTTAAGGAGTTTCTGAGCTTTGCATTTTTTAAAAAACAAAAAACAAACAAAAAAACCACAACAACTCTGAATTTTAGAAAGTGAGATCTCTGCCTCTTTCATGCCTCTGTAAGGGAGTGAGTTGCCTTGGAGAGTTGGTTAAAAACTGCTTCCCCCGTTTCACTGTTAGTAGTAGGTTGAGGCCTGTCATCCTGCTCACCCCAGCCTTACGTAGTTCAGTGGGGTTTTTGGAGCTGCAGGAAGATGATGGCTTTAGGGAAGGACTGGATGTAGGTTCAGTCAAGTCTTCCTGCTGCTTTATGCATCTTTAGGTGTGGCTGGCATCTGCTCAGCAACTGCTTGGAAGAGTAACCATAGGTATAATCTGAAAGAGGAAGTGAAGAGGCACCAATTGCCTTCTCTCCTGGAGGCTGCTTTCTCCTTTAACCCTCAGTTCCCCTTCTCATGCCAACTCCCCAGAGGTGAGAAACACACAACCATCAGAACACCTTCCAGCCAGGTGCAGTGGCTCACACCTGTAATCCCAGCACTTTGGGAGGCTGAGGTGGGCATGTCGCTTGAGCCCAGGAGTTCAAGCCAGCCTGGACAACATGGCAAAATCCCGTCTCTACAAAAAATAGAAAAACTAATTGGTTGTGGTGGTACACACCGGTAGTCCCAGCTACTTGGGAGGCTGAGGTGGGAGGATCACCCAGACTCAAGAGGTTGAGGCTGCAGTGAGCCATGATTGTGCCGCTGCACTCCAGCCTGGGCAACAGACCCTGTCTTAAAAAATGAAAAACAAAAACCAAAAAACAACACCTTTCTATCTTTCTCCTTCCAGCCTAGCTTTGGCTGCAAAGTCTACTCCTTACCCTACCAGCTCCAGAGAGGCCTGACAGACAGACTGATGAGGGGGGCTAGTTTCAGAACTAGCTTGTCCACAAAATGCCCTTTTTGGCATCTTGGTTTGGTGATGTGTCTTCAGGGTTACTTGTTGCTAGGCAACTGCCAGCTAAAGTTTGAGCCTGATCTGGGGACTGCAGTGAATTGCCCTGGGTGACTTGAATCCACATTTAGGGACTCCAATTTACAATATTGGCTCTAGGAATGGGTGACAGAGAAGACATTCTTCCATGCGCCTTTATGGAAAGAGTTATTGGTTTTTAAAGTCTAGCCCAGAGCCTGGCACACAGTCAGTACGCACAGGTCTTTGTTTTGGTGATGCAAATGGTGATTCCTTTCCATTTCCTTATTCTGGAATGCTTTTCTCATTCCTTTAGCTCTGCCGGTTACTAAGCCATATGCAGGTGGCAGACAGGGAGAAACTGGCTTCTATACCTCAGTCTAGTGTGCAGGCTACTCAGTCTTGACGCGTGTTTCTTTTTCACCATTCTTTGGCAATCACAGGCCCTTTCAAGAATTCTATGAACGTTGTGGATCATCTCCCCAGAAAAATATGCATATAGGTATGAACATCTGCCTATGGTTTTATGGGGCTCAGAGACCTGGAAGAACCCATCTTTGGATGCCCTGGAGGCCCATGGGCTCTAGGATAAGAACCTCAGCGTGACAGATGTGTGTGAACTTATTAGTCTGTGGGGTGCTCTGTGTTCCTGCCCAGAGAGATAGCTCCTGTCATACGTTACCCTGGTGTCTCAGCAAACTGCTGTGGCTCCTCAGGACAGGTGGTTTGATTGTTCTCCACCTCCACCCTGCCTCTGGGTGCACTTGACCTATAGGTGCCTACTTATCTTCCAGGCGGTTTAAGTGGCTCCTCTCCCTGGTGGAACCCTTGCTGACCCTCAGGTAGAATTAACCACACCTGCCCTGGGCCACGCAGTCCTGAGTGTACTCTTCTCTCTCAGCTACTGAAATAGTTGACTGTGGTTAGTTAGCAGTAAGGGCGTGGAAGGGAGGGGGAGTAGCCACATGTGCCTTTCTTTTCTTTTCTTTTTTTTTTTTTTTTTGAGACGGAGTTTCGCTCGTTACCCAGGCTGGAGTGCAATGGCGTGATCTTGGCTCACCGCAACCTCCGCCTCCTGGGTTCAGGCAATTCTCCTGCCTCAGCCTCCTGAGTAGCTGGGATTACAGGCACGCGCCACCATGCCCAGCTAATTTTTTGTATTAGTAGAGACGGGGTTTCACCATGTTGACCAGGATGGTCTCGATCTCTTGACCTCGTGATCCACCCGCCTCGGCCTCCCAAAGTGCTGGGATTACAGGCTTGAGCCACCACGCCCGGCCTCTTTTCTTTTTTTTGAAGATGAAATCTCCCTCTGTTTCACCCAGGCTGGAGTGCAGTGGTGTGGCTCACTGCAACCTCTGCCTCCTGGGTTCAAGCGATTTTCTTATCTCAGCCTCCCGAGTAGCTGGGACTACAGGCGCACACCACTATATCCGGCTAATTTTGTATTTTTAGTAGAGATGGGATTTCACTATGTTGACCAGGCTGGTCTTGAATTCCTACCTGCCTTGGCCTCCCAAAGTGCTGGGATTACAGGCATGAGCCACCGCGCCTGGCCACACGTGCCTTTCTATCGCTAGGACTTAGCCTAGCAGGCATGTAGGAAACGTGGGGAATAGCTGAGGAAACGAAGCCTGCAGCCAGGCACCCTGCTCTGCGGCCTTTATTTGCTTCTAGCACTTTAGAAAGTTCATATGTTTCTCATTCTCTCCCTTGATAGCCGGAGTTTGAAAAAGGCAAAATTCTTCTCTAAGAGGCTTCAATTTCAGGAGTTGGGAAACAGATACAGGCTTGGCCTTGCTTGCATGTAGGATGTGCATTTATGACACATGGCAGCCTCGCTCATTCTAGCCTCTTGTTTCTTAGTCACTTTATCTAAAAAGCTTGGATTTCCCCCTTTGGTCTTGGGAAGTAAGACCTTCGCTTTGCTTTGCTTTCATTCAGGGGAGTAAGTAACCTCTGGCTTATGGATAGCCACTGTCAGCTCCATTTTTATTCCATCCTCCTCTATGCTTAGCTGTGTGTGGGATTTCCTTTAGCCTTATATATACTGGAAGACTCTTTTTTTGCTTTTGAGTTTTTAAGATAGAGAAGACCAGAAGATGCAAAACACTGTAATGGTTTAAACTCAAGGCTGGGATCTGGTGAACATCTACCGTCTGCTCCATGGAGCTTTAGCCCAGTTTGAGTTGGCCCTCCTTGGGGACAAGGCCAGAACACTCTTTCCTTCCTTTGTGCCTCTTCAGGGCTTTTTGATCAAGGTGCAAGTCATGGGGGAAAGGAGAAAGATGTAAATAGTGAATGAAGGAAGGGGTCAAGGGATCAGAAGGAAACCTAGGCTGTTTTTGGATGCATCTTCTTTGAGAGAATGCCTTTTGTATACTTTCACAGTATCAAAGCCTAGAGAGAGAATGACTTTCCCTACGACTCAGTGTCCCAATCCAGTATAGCAGATAACTTCATTCAAAAAGGATGAACTTCATTCATCCTCCCGACAGGATGTCCTGGGGGCTCATGCAAGGGCCTTTCTCGTATTGAGAGAGATAAAGATACTAGCATATCATTATAACTTTTGTATGTCCTCTTATGGATTTTCCACCCTCCCAATAATTCTGTGTGGGGGCTTTTGGGAAGAGGGTACCCCCATGAAGAAGCCTGAAGGAGGAAGAGGAAGTCCCAAGGTGGAAATGGACTCCCAGAGTCAAGTTTCAGTTCAAATCCTGGTCCGGATGACATTCTTCAAACTTGGAAAGCCAGAGAAAATGCTGATGGTGTGCAAATATGGGCTGCAGGAACAGAATTGTAGAAAAATACTCGTTAACTCAGAAAGGACATACTGCATTAACAACCTACTCACAAAGGTAAGTCTCCCTCAATCCCGGTTCAGGACAGAGGGTGACACAGGGCTGTCCGGTTCCTGGTGCTTATTTTCTCTCTGAGCAGCCATCCCAGTATAACAGGTACTTATACATATTCTGTCCTCATTTTATCTAATTACACATGTCTCTGGGGGATGGGAAACAGATTTGAACCATCCAATTTTAGGTCACTTATGCACAGGGTAGCAGGGATGAACGCAAATCTGTAGAGTTCTGTGAGATTTAGGAAGTTCTCATAGTTCCTCGGTCCAGAGCACACCGGGGGGACATTGTCGTCTCAGGGGCTGAAGATCCCAGCGAGGGTCGGAGGAGAGATGGAGGCTGCCTGGTTTATGAGTCTGAATTCCAGAACCTTTTTGAGACCTTGCTAGCTCTTTCTATCCTTGGAGTAATAGGATGCTTGTTTTATTATTTTATAATCTGCTGCATGAAGAGGACCCAATACTATCGGTCCCCATCCTGCGGGTCATTTGTTCTCATCCCTTACCCTCTTGGAATGTGTTCCGTTTTCTGAGAAATGCCGAACAAAAGGTGCTCCCGCTCTTGACTGATGGAACAGTCTTTATTACCCGATGTCGCCCTGGGTGTGCACCTCCTTTGCTACCCAGAGGAACTGGTCTGGATGGTATAAAAGCTCCACGGCATCTCCACCTCTCTCCAAAACCCAGAACCGGCAGCCTTGGGCAGCCCGCTTTCCTGCCATCTCACCTCCAGGCTTTCCTGTAGCTTTTCAAATCCTTGGGAAGAAAAGCCTTTCGTTTTTCTTTTGCTTTGTGCTGCTGATTTCATTTTTTGACTCAGAGCTAAGCTGCCCCAAGGCCCTCAGAGCCTTGAGTTTGCACCTCCAGCCTAGGTTTGCTTCTGATCCCTTGTCCCCTTCCTTCATTCACTATTCACGTCTTTCTCCTTTCCCCCATGAATTGCACCTTGATCAAAAAGCACCGAAGGGACACAAAGGAAGGAAAGAGTGCTCTGGCTTTGTCCCCAAGGAGGGCCAACTCAATCTCATGAATATGGGAGTGGGGTGAGGGAAGAAGGAAAAGGACATAGATTACAGGCAGCAGAGCCTGCATTTGTGAGAGAAGCAGTGGCTCGCGAGCTTCCAGGTGGTGAATGGCTGTGCTAAGCGATCAGCCCAGGTCACCACGGGTCCCTGAATTTGGAAGAGAGACAGCAGTTCCTGTGGTTGGGATGTCAGGGGATGTTTCAGAGGGGAGCTGAGTTCAGAAGGACAGTGGGATCTGGGTAGGCTCAGGAGGGTGAGGCTGGGGAACTTTAGGCATGAAAGGGAAGTGAACAAAGATGTGAGGTGTTGGAGGGATTCCTTCTGGGATGTCCTTCGTGTCTGAGGGAAGGAAGCCCAGATGGGAAGGTCTACGTGGGGGAGAGCATACAGATCTGTTTGACTGGTTGGGAGTAGGTGGGGGTGTCAGTGATCAGAAGGCAGAAATGGGAAATCAGCCTGGGCCAGGTTGGTCTGAGCGGAGCCCCATTTGGCAGTCAAGGCCTGGGGAGACTCATACACCTCAGCGGCCAAAAGAGAGCCTCCAGGGGGAGGGTAGGTGGCCAACCTGTGTCCTCCAGCAAGGGGGATCGTCTCTGTCCCATCCTCCCCCTCACTGTGGGGTGGAACTGGACCACATCCTAAGTTTCCTTTGTTATGCATTTTGGATACTTTCCAGGGCACCTCTCAGAGCAGGTGGGGTAAGGGAGACACCCTGAGGGACCCACACTGGTATAAGCCATCAATCCTGTCAGCTACAGGGCAGCTCTGTCCACCTGCAAGGGTGGATTTGCAATGTTGGGTAGAGCCCACCTGAGCAGTGGACCCAAATGTCTTCTTCCCTTTCAGCACCTTAATCCTCATTCACTTCTTCTTCTTCTCCATATTCTTCTCCTTCTTTTTCAACAACAACAACAACCACCACCACCACCAATAAATGGTGGAAATAAAATATACAAATCCGATCCAAGGAGGAAAATGTAAATGCCAGCCCGTGTAGCTTACAGTGTGGTGCCCTGAGGATTAGTTTCATGATTCAAATGGGGGAGAGTGAGGCTGCAGGTCTCTAAGGCAGTGGGTTTCCTCCTGGGGGGATCGGGGTGGTTTATTCTGATGGTAGTGCTGCCCCATTCCCACCCAGGCACCCCTGCCACTGGTGCAGCTGTCTACCTGCGTGTGCTGGCCACTCTCTCCCAGAAAGGCCCTGGACCTATTAAGCTAGCTCTCACGGGGAGGCTGGGGGTTACACAAGTCCTTGGGGTTACAGAGAATTCCTTGCATGCTTTGTAAGCCTTGTACACTTGTAAGCTCAGACACTTCATGGTGGGGAGCAGGAGGCTGGGGAGCAGTTGCTGTGTCACCCATGGCTTGGGTGCAAGCTCTGGAGCCAGAGAGTTTGGGTTCAAGTCCAAGCCCTATGACCTTGGGCAGGATTCCTAACCTCCGTACCTCAGTTTCCTCATCTGTAAAGTAGGACTAATAGTTTCTGCCTTTATAGGGTTGTTGGAAGAATTAAAACAAGTTAATGTATGAAAAGCGCTTTGAAGAGTTGGCACACAGTATCTTTTTTTGAGATAGGGTCTTGCTCTGTTGCCCAGGCTGGAATGCAGTGGTGCAGTCATGGCTCACTCCAGCCTTGACCTCCCAGGCTCAAGCAGTTCTCCCACCCCAGCTTCCCAAGTATCAGTTGCATGAAAACGGACTAATACAGTAATTGGTACCGATAGAGTGGTTGCTGAAAAAATACCCGAAAATGTGGAAATGACTTTGGAACTGGGCAACAGGCAGAGATTGGAACAGTTTGAAAGGCTCAGAAGAAGACAGGAAAATGTGGGAAAGTTTGGAACTTCCTAGAGACTTGTTGAATGACTTTGCCCAAAATGCTGATAGTGATATGGATAATAAAATCCAGGCTGAGGTAGTCTCAGATGGAGACGAGGAACTTGTTGGGAACCGGAGCAAAGGTGACTCTTGTTAAGTTTTAGCAAAGAGACTAGCAGCATTTTGCCTGTGCCCTAGAGATTCATGGAACTTTGAACTTGAGAGAGATGACTTAGGTTATCTGGTGGAAGAAAATGTCTTTTTTTAAGATGGAGTTTCGCTCTGTTGCCCAGGCTGGAATGCAGTGGTGCGATCTTGGCTCACCACAACTTCTGCTTCCTAGGTTCAAACGATTCTCCTGCCTCAGCCTCCTGAGTAGCTAGGACTATAGGAAGCTGAGGCAGGAGACATGCCCCACCATGCCTGGCTAATATTTTTGTGTTTTTAGTAGAGACGGGGTTTCACTATGTTGGCCAGGCTGGTCTTGAACTCCTGATTTCATGATCTGCCTGCCTCGGCCTCCCAAAGTGCTGGGATTACAGGTGTGAGCCACCGTGCCTGACCTGGTGGAAGAAATTTCTAAGCAGCAAAGCATCCAAGATGTGACTTTGGTGCTGTTAAAGAAATTCAGTTTTGTAAGGGAAGCAGAGCATAAAAGTTTGGAAAATTTGCAGACTGACTATGAGATAGAAAAGAAAAACCCATTTTCTGGGGAAAAATTTGAGCTGCTGCAAAAATTTGCATAAGTAACAAGAAGCTTAATGTTAATCCCCAAGACCCTGGGGAAAATGTCTCCAGGCCATGCCAGAGACCTTTATGACAGCCCCTCCCATCACAGGCCTGGAGGCTCAGGAGGAAAAAGAGGTTTCATAGGGTGGGACCAGGGTCTCCGTGCTGTGTGCAGCCTAGGGACTTGGTGCCCTGTGTCCCAGATGCTCCAGCTGTGGCTGAAAGGGGCCAACATACAGCTCAGGCTGTGGCTGCAGAGAGTAGAAGCCCCAAGCCTTCGCAGCTTCCATGTAGTTTTGAGCCTGTGGGTGCCCAGAAGTCAAAATTGAGGTTTGTGAACTTCTGCCTAGATTTCAGAAGACACATGGAAATGCCTGGATGTCCCAGCAAAAGTTTGCTGCAGGGGTGGGGCTCTCATGGAGAACCTCTACTAGGGCAGTGCAGAAGGGAAATGTGGGGTTGGAGCCTCCACACAGAGTCCCTCCTGGGGCACTGCCTAGTGGAGCTGTGAGCAGAGGGCCACCATCCTCCAGACCCCAGAGTGGTATATCCACCAACAGCTTGAACTGTGCACCTGGAAAAGCCACAGACACTCAATGCCAGCCTGTGAAAGCAGGCGAGAGGGAGGCTGTACCCTGCAAAGCCACAGGGGTGGAGCTGCCCAAGACCATGGGAACCCACCTCTTGCATCAATGTGACCTCGATGTGAGACCTGGAGTCAAAGGAGATCATTTTGGAGCTCTAAAATATGACTGCCTCACTGGATTTCAAATTTGCATGGGCCTTGTAACTTCTTTGTTTTGACCAATTTCTCTCATTTGGAATGACATACTCCTACTGTATCTAGGAAGTAACTAGCTTGCTTTTGATTTTACAGGCTTATAGGCAGAAGGGACTTGCCTTGTCTCAGATGAGACTTTGGACTGTGGACTTTTGGGTTAATGCCGAAATGAGTTAAGACTTTGGGAGATTTTTGGGAAGGCGTGATTGGTTTTGAAATGTGAGGACATGATATTTGGAGGGGCCAGGGGCAGAATGATATGGTTTGGCTGTATCCCCACCTAAATCTCAACTTGAATTGTATCTCCCAGAATTCCCACATATTGTGGGAGGGACCCAGGGGGAGGTAATTGAATTGTGGGGGCCGGTCTTTCCTGTGCTATTCTTGTGATAGTGAATAAGTCTCACAAGCTCTGATGGGTTTATCTGGGGTTTCTGCTTCTGCTTGTTCCCCATTTTCTCTTGCTGCCACCATGTAAGAAGTGCCTTTCGCCTCCCACCATGATTCTGAGGCCTCCCCAGCCATGTGGAACTGTAAGTCCAAATAAACCTCTTTCTCTTCCTAGTCTCAGGTATGTCCTTATCAGCAGTGTGAAAATGGACTAATACAAGTAGAGACAGGGTTTTGCCATGTTTCCCAGGCTGGTCTTGGACTCCTGGCCTCAAGCCATCCACCTGCCTCAACCTCCCAAAGTGCTGGGATTACAGGCATGAGCCACTATGCCCAGCCTCATTACCCTCTTAATGGATGTTTGCAGTAACCCCGTTTTTCCTTCTGTAAAATGAGGAGACAATGTGATATTTTCCTCACTTTGGCATCTTTAAGAAAATGAAATAAGTAGGAGAAGTGCTGGTTTTCTTAGAAGAAAGAAGTTCTAGAAATCTATGGCATTATTATTTTGATCAATTTATTTTTTTTACTCTTAGAACAAATGTGTAGAAGAGTCTTTAAGCAAGATTGATCTATGGCATGCTTTGTCCAGGAGCCCAGCTAATTGTGTACTAGTTAATTGGTGCTGATATTGGGTCCTTCTGAGAAAGAACAAGAATTTCACAGATGTGGAAACACAGCACACAGAGGCGAAGTGTCTCTGTAAGGTGACTGGACTCGGCCCACGATTCCATTCACGACTGCCTCCTCCAAGGGGAAGGAGACTACTTCTTGCCTAGGTAAGCTCTTCCCTTTCCACAGCTAGAAGAGGGCTTGGAAGTCCTTAGACCAAAGAGATTGAGGATTGAGAGTTTGTCCTCCAAGTTTGTCAGGGTGGTAGGAAACAGGCACCTTGCTCATCCATGACCCTCCTGTGCTGGTTGGTGTATGTGTGAGTTCCCAGCACATGCTTTTGGTAGGCAGGGATCTGTGCTTGACAAGCTGGCATTCCAAACTCCAGATCTTCCAAACACCAGGCCCCTATGTTATTTTTAACTGTCCAAAGTTTTTTCCACGTGGTGTAATTGATGGGACTCAATAGCCAAGTCAGAGAATCTAAACTTCAGTCTGTTTTGCATCCCTTGAATGGGCATGGGTCTGATAACCAAGCAGAAAAACACTCTATTTTACGAATTGATTGCTCTGAATCTTTCTGCTCACCCTACTCCCCACTCCTCTCTAGGGGAAAAAAAAACAAGCTCAAAGATAACCTGAGTACGCCTGTTTCTGTGGCTCTGTATAGGAGGGGGGAAGATCGTTTCTGTCTGTGACCTTCTCTTCCCCACCTCTCTCTCCGAGTTCTGATAGTGAGGGACTAAGCCGCATTTTCAGGAGATAACAAGAAGGGCATTGAGGAGGTTGGCACTCTCGCTCTCCCAGCCCTCTTTTTCAGTCCCCACATTCCTTAGGAGGTAAGCTACTTTCTCCTGGTTCTTCCTCTGGGGACAGTCCCGGAGAGATGCTCTTATTTGGGAGAGCCTGAGATCTTGTGGCATCCAGTGACCGCCATCCCTGTGACCGTCCAGAAGATTTTCAGTGGCCATGACCAGGAGAAAGTGTACCGTTTCACACTGGCCTGTCATTTGCATTGTGGATTTTTCCAGTGTGTGTCTCACTTTTCTGCTTCATCCATGTCTCCCTAGACCACAGTGCACTGGGCATTTATGCTGTGTTAGTTGAACACATACAATGTACCAGCTACTGTGGCCCTGGCTACATAATGGTGAGCCAAACCAACACAGATTCTATGTTTGTGAGCTTATGGTCCTCTTGGGAAGACAGATGTTAATCATATAATCACACAAATATATAAGTAAATGTGGGATCTGCATTAGGCTGAAAAGTTCAGGAAGATAGAAGGGTGTAGGAGGGGGATCTCTTCTGGTCTGGTGCACTGAGGGACAATTTCCTTGAAGAGGAAACATTTCATCCCAGACAGAGGGAATGTCATGTGCTCAGGTCCTGTGCATGTTGGGGAATCCATGGAAGGCCACTGTGGCTGCAGCCCTAGAGAGGGATGAGATCATAAGAGAGGTCAGGAGAGGCCCGACCATGCAGGGTTCTGATGGAGAATTTTGAGGATTATGTACTTTATCCTAAGAGCAGTGAGCAGCCATGGAAGGATTGAAGTTTGGAAAGTGACTTGATCCAATGCACTGTCTAAAAATTTCCCCTGGACATGGGGAGATTTAGTGATGGACCTGGGAAGGTTGGGATGAATGGGTTTTTGGGAGGCTTGTCTGGGTGAAATTAAAAAATAAAAATGAAATAGGCGCATAGGCAGGAAGGATAAGGTATTAGCTGGAGAAGGCTTTGATGATGGCGCAGTCCCTTTAACTGCCTCTCTTCTTCCCATCATTCTGATGGATACTCCCTGCTCGCTCCTGGGAAGTTTTCTATGCTGTGGGTAGATTGTTTTCCTCCCAAGTAGAGTTGGGCAGTTTGCCTCCCTCTGCTGTTCCTTTGGGTTTCTCAAAGTGTCCTCTGAGAACTACCTACAGGAGGGGCACCTGGGTGACTGATGGAGAGGTAGATTCCTGGGGCTTCCTGCTGGAGCCACTGAATCAAAATCCCTGGGGGTGAGGCCATGCAATCCAATTCTCATGCCCTGGAAAGTTTGAGCACCATTGTTCTTCTGAGCTCTGCATATGCAACCACAAAGGTGATGATGCTTTAAATGTGTGTAGGGTGGTTAAAAGGGGACCAAGTGCTTTGGAGACAAGGTGATTTCCTTTAGGACCCTCAAAAATGCAATTGAGGAGACTAGGGCTCTGGGAACTTGGGCATCCTAGTTGAGACCATTACAAAGTGATGCAATTGGTGAGAAGAGAGAGATGTCTGACTCCTAAGCACTCTTTGCCCTTCTTCCTTCCTACCTCTTTCTCCAGTGTGCGAGGTTAAAAAGGCATTGAATCTTACAATGTTCAGAGATAGTTCCTTTAAAAAAAGATCAGTACCTTTTTGAGGGCTCGAATGATCCATATCCAGTTAGTACATGAAAGGGTGGAATCAGGTGGGTTTATTGTTGTTATCATCACGTCTTATGGCCAGGTGTGGTGGCTCACACCTGTAATCCCAGCATGTAGGAGGCCGAGTCAGGCATATCGCTTGAGTCCAAGAGTTCAAGATCAGCCTGGGCAACATGGTGAAACCCTGCCTTCACAAAAAATTACAAAAAAATAGCCAGGTGTGGTGGCAAACACCTGTGGTCCCAGCTACATGGGAGGCTGAGGTGGGAGGATCACTTGAGCCTGGGAGGTGGAGGTTGCAATGAGCCAAGACTGTGCCACTGCACTCCAGCCTGGGTACAGAGTGAGAAACTGTCTCAAAAAAAAAAAAAACAAAAAGAAAACCAAATCAAACCAAAACAAAACAAAAAACAAATCCCAAACCCAACTTACTGTGGAAGATATCAAGCCTATACAACAGTAGATGGAGTAGTATAAAGAACCCCCGAGTACCCATCCCCCAGCTGTAATAGTCACAGGGGGTGGGGCATCTCTTCAATTATTCAGACTTTGCCACATGACTGAATGAAACACTGGACAGGAGAATGGGCAGAGGGAACAGAGAAGCCTTCAGAGTACCCCAGACAGCTATTGGCCAGAGAGAGAAAGTTCTTTTGACCCCTCTGTTCCTCAACAGTTCAGCTATAGGAGAGCTAGTGCTTGAAATAATAGATCTAGAAACCACCTTAGAGACCCTGGGGGGTCTTCTTCACTATCTAGACATGACACCAGAGGCCTGGCATGGCCTGGGATAGTCCTCAGGCCTCACAGTTAATAAGTGGAGCCAGGCCTGGGATCAGGTTCTCCAGTGCAACTCATCTCCCTTACCTCGTCATAGATGGGCTCAGCATTTTTTGCTTGAATTTTCCAGCATTGAATCTTATGATGTTCAGATGTAGTTCCTTTAATAAAAGATCAGTACTTTTTTGAGGACTCAAAAGATCCATATCCAGTTAGTATATGAAAGGGTGGAATCCGGTGGGTTTATTGCTGTTATTATCACTTCTCATGGCCAGGTGTGGTGGCTCACACCTGTAATCCTAGCATGTGGGAGGCTGAGTCAGGCATATCGTTTGAGTCCAGGAGCTGTAGCAAAGCTGTAGGAGGCAGAACTCCTATAAAAAACTGTTAAACCTGTAATCCCAGTACTTTGGGAGGCTGAGGCAGGAGGATTGTTTGAGCCCAGAGTTTGGGAACAACCTGGACAACACAGTGAGACCATCTCTATAAAAACTATTTTATTAAAAATAAAAGCTGTCCTGTTAAAATACCAGTATTTGGGCACCTAGGCCTTTGTTTCCTCCTTGTAAGACCCTTGAGGTAGCCTGGAGAGTTCATGGTTTGGCTAGAAAAGAACACACTTACAAAATGAGTACTAGTGGGCCAGGCGCAGTGGCTAATCCTAGCACTTTGGGAGGTCGAGGGGGGCGGATCATGAGGTCAGGAGTTTGAGACTACCCTGACCAACATGGTGACACCCTGTCTCTATTAAAAATACAAAAAAATTTAGCCAGGTATGGTGCATGCCTGTCTGTAATCCCAGCTACTCAGGAGGCTGAGGCAGGTGAATCGTTTCAACCCGGGAGGCAGAAGTTGCAGTGAGTTGAGATTGCGTCACTGCAATTCAGCCTGGGCAACAGAGCAAGATTCCCTCTCAAAAAAAAAAAAAAAAAAAAAAAAGAAAAAGAAAATGAGCACCAGTGGAGGCAAGATGGGCTACATTCCCAATCTCCCTCCGCTTTGCCTGCCCTAAAAGTCTGGAGGCTCTAAGGCAGCCTATGACACAATCATGGTTTAGACAATGAGTGACATGAAATTTCAGGGAAAGAAGAAATCAATTTCACTGGCCAACTTTTTGATGGAGACAAGGCTTAAGGGGGTCTTACTGTGGGCAGTGGTTAGAAAGCTGATGAGAGGGGATCCTTACCTCTGGGAGAGGGAAACCAATCTCTCAGCACAGCACACCAACTAGAAATTGTTTAGCACCTCCTAAAGTGGAAGGCTCTGTACTTCACACTGTGGGGATATTAAGAAGTCGAGGCTACAATTTCTATTCTCCAGGAACTTTCTGTCTCTTTGAGGGACAAGACATATGTGGAATGCTAATAGAAGTTGAAGACTATAAGACTTTAAGATGGAAGTTGACTTTTAAGATAAGCCTGAGGAGGAATGCAGTGGAAACCAAGAGACGAATCACAAATCAGAACATAGGAACAATATTAATGGCTTCGTGTCTGGTGTCTTCTGTGTGTGTGGCCACGTGCTGGCTGCTGCAATAACTGCATCATTACACAGCAGCCCTTTAAAGTGAAGATCGTACTCATTCTAGCTACCGTCAGGTGAACACCGGTATTTTGCTCAGCAATCTGTGCCATGTGCTTTACATACACGAACTCATTTAATCACCCTAACGCCCCTAGGAGGCAGGTAGTATTAACTTTTTTGTAGATGAGAGAACTCCAAGGAGTTTAAGCAACTTGCCCAAGACTCCATGGCTGGTAGCGATGGAGCAGAGGCGGGGACCTGAGCCTGAGCATTCGAATAGGGTTGGGTTCAGAAAGGAGCAGTGAGTACACCAGCCAGGTCATTGGGAGAGAGAAGTTGGACCAGTCATGAAGGACCTGGTTATAAATACCTGGGTGAAAAGTTTGGTGCTGATCCTGCAGGTGCTGGGCAGTTACTTAAGGTCTGGCAGGATGGCTGTTGAGGGTGATGAATTTGCAGAATGGCTCGTGTGGGGAGGCTGTTGTGGGAACATGGACTGAGGCGACCGTGGTCTATGGAAGGGGTGGTGGTGGGAATGCGCCTGGTGAAACCAAGTAATGAAAACCCTCACAGTCCATCAAACTAAATTAAAGTCAAATCAACAAACTGGTAAGCCCATCTCATACAAAGTGGAGGTAGAGCTTCACATCACTACCAGGGCATTAGTGCTGCTTTTTTTTTTTTAAATCTTTTTTTGAGATGGAGTCTCACTCTGTCACCCAGGCTGGAGTGCAGTGGTGCGATCTCGGCTCACTGCAGCCTTTGCCTCCTGGGTTCAAGCGATTCTCCTGTCTCAGCCTCCTGAGTAGCTGGGACTACAGATGCCTCCCACCATGGCTGGCTAATTTTTGTATTTTTAGTAGAGATGGGGCTTCACCATATTGGCCAGGTTGGTCTTGAACTCCTGACCTTGTGATCCATCTGCCTTGGCCTCCTGAAGTTTTAGGATTATGGGCCTGAGCCACCATGCCCAGCCACTTTTTAAAATTTTAATTCTTTTTTGAGACTGAGCCTTGCTCTATCACCTAGGCTGGAGTGCAGTGGTGCCATCTCAGCTCACTGCAACCTCGGCCTTCTGGGCTCAAGTGATTCTCCTGCCTGAGCCTCCCAAGTAGCTGGGATTACAGGCACACACCACCACACCCAGCTAAGTTTTGTGATTTTAGTAGAGACAGAGTTTCACTATGTTGGCCAGGCTGGTCTCAAACTCCTGACCTCAAGTGATCTGCCCACCTCGGCCTCCCGAAGTGCTGGGATTACAGGCGTGAGCCACTGTGCCTGGCCTAGTGCTGCTGTCAGTCCAGTGGCAGGGACATAAAGCGTCATCAGTCTGGGAGGCCTGTGAAACAGGCATGTGCTGTGCGCGGATGGCTCCTGACCTCCCTGTGCTTCTAGCCCTCAGCGAGGTCCTTGGTGCTCCATCATAATCTCTTCTCATCCTTTCCATTTCTTCCTGTGGCAGAGAATAGTCCAGTGTTTTTTCATTTACCTGAAAACTATTTCCATCTGCCTGTTTTCAGCCCATGATTTCACCCCAGATTTGTTGAAGAAAATCGAAGCCATGAAGCAGGAACTTTGTGCTCATCCCTGTTCTCTGCCTCATCGTGGCAAAAGCCACCTCTTTACCCTTCCTGGCCCACCGTGTCTAATATTGTCCCCGCATCACGCTCCCATGGCTGGTTTTATTTTCTTCACAGTGCACACAATATCAGAAATTATCTCTACGTATTTGTTTGGCCACCTTTCCTTTGCTTACCTTTCCTCTTGGAACGTAAGGTCCCCGAGAGCACAGACCTTGCCTGTCTTGGGCACTGCAGCGTCCATCGTCTCCAGCAGAGTCAATGCCTGGGACCCCGCATGGGCTTAAAAAGATAAATGAATGAGTGATTCCCATGGCTCCAGCCAGCACCCATGACTCAACCTCCCTCTCTCCTCCTGACCATTCTACTGCCTGGATGTCCTCCCTCGCACTTCCATCCTGAATGAGTCGAACTTCTTCCCTTAAAGCTGCTTATTCTCCTTGGAGTTCACTGTCATATAAGCAAAAATCTGAGTGTCATCTTTGGCTCCTCCCTCCCCTCATCCTGACTTACACTTAGTTCCGAGTCATATTGGCTTAACCTTGGAATGTCTCTGGACTCTGTCCCCTCCTCTGTTCACCTCCCATTCAGGCCGCACTGTGGCTGTGGGGACACTGGCGGGAGCTTCCTTGTTGACTTCCCAGCGTGCAGTGCTTCTGCCCACCAGGCCACTTCCCACAGGAAAGGCATTGCACAGTTCAGTTTCTTTATACCTTTGATGGCTCCTACTGACTATAGAACGCATGCATCCATCCATCCTTCCATCCACCTGGCCACCCACCCATCCATCAGCTAATTACTGAGTGCCAACCTGGGCAGCACCATGCACAGTGCCAGGGTAGAGAGCTGAAAGCTCACGCTTTGCTTTCACATCCATTTTCTTTTCTTTTTCTTTTGTTTTGAGATGGAGTCTCCCTCTGTAGCCCAGGCTGAAGTGCAGTGGCACAATCTTGGCTCACTGCAACCTCCGCCTCCCAGGTCCCGGTTCAAGCCATTCTCCTACCTCAGCCTCCTGAGTAGCTGGGATTAGAGTCACGAGCCACCGTGCCCAGCTAATTTTTGTATTTTTTAGTAGAGACAGGTTTCACAATGTTGGCCAATCTGGTCTTGAACTCCTGACCTCGTGATCCATCTGCCTTGGCCTTCCAAAGTGCTGGGATTACAGGCGTGAGCCACCGTGCCTGGCCTTCTTTTTTTTTTGTGGTGGGGGGAATGGAGTTTTACTCTTGTCGCCCAGGCTGGAGTGCAATGGCTCGATCTTGGCTCACTGCAACCTCTGCCTCCCAGGTTCAAGCGATTCTCCTGTCTCAGCCTCCCAAGTAGCTGGGATTACAGGTATGTGCCACCACACCTGGCTAATTTTTGTATTTTTAGTAGAGATGGGGTTTCATCATATTGGTCAGGCTGGTCTCGAACTCCTGACCTCAGGTGATCTGCCCACCTTGGCCTCCCAAAGTGTTTGGATGACAGGCATGAGCCACTGTGCCCGACCTCCATTTTCAATCTTATAGGAGGGGAAGATATAAACAACCTGAGTCACTCAAGTGTTACAAGCATTTTTTATTCATTTGTCAAATATTTATTGAGTGCTCACTAAGTGCCCAATACTGTAGGTGCTGGGGATATGGCAGTCGATAAAACAGAGTCCCCGGCTTCATGGAGCTTGCAGTCCAGTGGAGGAGGCCAACACTGACCAAAACACAAGTGTAAATGCTGTGGCAGAAAATAAAGTGACGTGGGGACATGTGTGTGTGGGTTTGTCCCCTTGTAGGGAGCGCTAGGGGCAGCTTCACTGAGAAGGTGATGATTGAGCAGAGACCTGCAGGATGGGAAGCAGTGACATTTGTCTGGGGAAGAAGCAGTCCATGAAGAGGGAGCAGCCAGTGCCCTGTGCCCAGGCCCTGGGCTGGGTGTGAGCCCTGGGGAGTGTGTATGGGGTGGGCGGGATGCAGAGGAGGGGAGGGATCAATTCTTTCTGGAGGGACCGGGGGTACTTACCAGAGGAGGACGCCAGACTCCCTAGACCAACATTCACACTCCAGCCTCCCATTCTACCACCTCTCGGCAGACTCTGAGCTTGAATCACACCCTACCATGCACTTCCCACCTCCAAGCCTGTGCTTCTGTGAACTTCTCTGCCAGGACTTCTTCCCCGACCCCCAGGTCTCTATGTGATGCGCTCTTCCAGTGTCTCTGCACACTTCAAGGCCCAAGCCTTCTTTCTAGGCAGAACCGGCTGCCCCTAGTGCTTAATTTCTGCCAGCAGAACATTTGCACAGTGGCACGGTGACTTCTGGTGGGCTGTGTCTATGCCAGCCACTCCCACCTGCCAGAACTCCTTGAGAGGAGGAATTGAGTCTTAGCTGTTTCTGGTCTGCTGGGCACACAGTAGGTGGCTCAATGCACATTCAAAACAAATGCACTGGAAAACAACTTGTTTTCTTACCAGACCACTCTGTATATGTGTGTGGGCAGACACACGTGCCCTTTTCTACACATCAGTTCCTTTTTTTTTATTTTAGAATCTCACATTTCCCAATGAAAGCAACAGGATCATGAAATTAATTTGTCACTCTGGTGCCAGCTTCACTCAGCTGACTCATGGCCTCACAAGGAGTTTTTAAACATGTGTTTCTCATCTATGTGCTAATTTCTCTTCCCTTTCTCAGTAATCTTCTCTTCTCCTGAAACTTGTGGGTGGTAATTGCCTTCAGGTCGGTGGCACCTGCAACTCCTCCTGAGTCCACTGAGCACACAGATTCCAGCTTTGGGCCAGGGAAGTGAGGAGCTGGTCCTTGACTTGGGAAGGGCAAGAGAAAGTTAAAATGAAATGAGATGTCTTTCTGTTTTGAAATTCATTAGAGCTTATTTGTTTGCTTGAGAAAAGCCTGGAGGAATACTTATATATAAATGGAATAATATATCTTTAAGGGGATTCTGTAATTTTTCCTCCCTAATGGGGATATAAAAATATTTCCAGGTGTCCTGGGATTAATTCAATTCAATAAATACTTATTGCTGAATTAATCACACTACTCTGGGTGCTAGACATAGAGCAGTGAACAAATTGGTAAAATCCTTGCCTGCATAGAGCTCACATTCTAGTGGGGGCACCCAGATGATAATGTAACTAAGTAAAGAAGTGAGATGGTGAGAAATTTGTGGAGGTAACTTAAGTGGGGAGTTGGGACCAGGAGTGTTGGGAGGAAGAGCTCCCTGAGCAGCAACATTTGAGGGTCATCTGGGAGAAGAGGATTCAAGTCAGAGGGAGCAGCAGGTGCAAAGGTCCAGAGGCGGAGGCGTGGCTGATGATTTGAGGAACAGCAACGGAGGCCGTGTGGCGGGAGCAGAGTGAGAGAGAGGAGGAGGAATAGGAGCACTTTGGCTTATCCCTGGAGTTGGGACCCACCAGAGGGTTTTGCAGCATCACTCTGGCTGCTGAGTTGAGAGTAGATGGAGGAGGCAGTGACTTGGACCACGTGGTAACAGCAAAGGTGGTGAGAGGTGGCTGGATTCTGAGTACATTTTAAAAGTAGAGATGATGGGATCAAGAAGGAGTTGAAAGTAGGATGTGACAACAAGAGAGGCGTCCATCTGGCCTGAGCAAGCCAGGCCAGAAGATGAATGGTGGATTGCTGTGATGGGGAGGACTGTGGGGGCAGCAGTTGTGTGTGGGCTCCTCTTTGCCTGGAAGGCTTGAGATGTCAATTCAACTTCCAAGTGGAAATGCCTAAGAGCAGGTGCATGGTTGAGAGCACGCAGGGAGGTTAGGGGACTGTCCAGGGGACCTTGCTGGGACCTGGATGCAAACTGGTTGCTATAAAGGCTCTGGGAACTGACTGTGGTCGTGGGCCACTGAGCTCTAATTTTTAAAGCACATTGGGATTCAATTCAAGAAATGTCTATTAGCCCTAATTATATGTGACGTATTGTGCTAGGTGATGAGGATATTTCAGAAGAGTAGCGCTGAAGCAGTTTGCCTTCTCGGAGCTTACAGTCTATGGGTGAAAGCATATAATACATACATTTTTGTTAGAACAATGATAAATCCACAAGTAATGTAGAACAGGTGCTATATTTTGATGAATGCATTAAAGCCTTATGACACCATTTCCGTTATTGTGATAAAGTAAGAAAATTTGAAATTGCAGTTTTTCCAAGTTGATTCTCTCTCTTTCTCTTTTTCTTTCCTTCCTTCTTTCCTTCCCTCTCTTCCTCCCTCCCTCCTTCCTTCCGTCCTCCCTTCAGTGATTTGGAAGTCCTTGTGCACCAAATGTAGGCTTTATGAGGATGAGCCAAACATGGCTAAATGTTTTCCATGACCAAGCATTCATATAGGAGGTCACTGGTTGTATTAACAAGGTATCTAAGTTATCCCTGGCAGGGAAGTTTTGTTTTTTAAAACTGCTACAATCATGTATGCTAGTAAAAAATCCAAATTCATCCTCAAAAGTGGGTGAGAAACATACTCAACATATTGAGAGAGAATATACACAACTTAAGGAGAGCTGGGGGTTTGAACTAGCGGTGAGTACACATAACGCTAAGCAAATGAATTAAATAAGGCAATTATTAATTCCAGAAATACAAGTTATCCAGTGGAGGAAATGTAACTAGAGAATACTACATGTCACAGTTCTGAATAGAGTTTACATAATCATAGTAATAAAAAGAGTAATCGCTGAGAAATAAAAACATATATTCACCAGTACACACACAGAGTGAGCGAGAAAGGGAGGGAGGAAGGAGACAGATAGATGATAGATAGTAAGCAGGCAGGCAGACAGGTGGAGAATAGGGGAATGGAGAGAAAGGACAAGTGTGTGTGTGTGTGTGTGTGTGTGTGTGTGTGTGTGTGTGGTGAGAACAGATAAGAAAGCGCAGTCTACAAAAAGGGTAAATCCATTCTTTCCTACCTGGGGAAGCCTAAAACTGAAAAATCAAGAAACAACAGTTAAAAACATGTTATTTAGAGATGTGTAGGTAAAGATCACAATCTTCAGTTAAAAGAATTAAGCTGCAGTGGACCACTATTTTGTATAACAAGGCTTATAACAGGAAATTTAAGATGTTAATTAAGGGGCAGGTGTGGTGGCTCATGCCTATAATCCCAGCACTTTGGGAGGCTGAGGTGGGAGGATCGCTTGAGCACGGGAGTTCAAGACCAGTCTGGGCAACATAGTGAGATGTTGTCTCTACAAAAAATAAAATGAAATTAGCCAGGCATGGTGGTCTGTGCCTGTAGTCCTAGCTACTTGGGAGGTTGAGGTGGGAGGATCACTTGAGCCTGGGAGGTGGACGTTGTAGTGAGCTATGATGGTGCCACTGCACTCTAGCCTGGGCAGCAGGGTGAGACCCTGTCTCAAAAACAAAAACGAAAGATGTTAATAAAAATAAAAGTAAAATTCAAGCAAATGAAAAAAATGTGGGGGAAAACTTTGGTCAACATCGCAGCAAAGCAAAGCTTGTACAAATTCTGAATTTGGTCCCAGGTGGGCCTGGCACAGTGAGGTCAGGGTGCCCTTTCCTTTGCTGCTGTTTACTTACATGGTGGGGCTTACACCATTTCTGGTTTATTTATCCATGACATGAGGAACTGGATTGGGGTGGGTAGTTGGGTGGTGTTCTAGCTCTTGGCACTAGTTTATGTCTTTCAGGTTTAAATGATCTGGGACTAGATCCCGGGTGATTCAGGGATGTCTTGGAGAATTTACCCTGGCCCTAAATCTGGGGGGGTTGGGGAGATAACATTGATATGGCTCCTTCACTAGCATGAAAATGCTGTGAAGGTGGCAATTTAGTCTTGTTGACTGCTGGGTCCCCAGCATCTGGCTCAGTATTTGATGGGGAATGAGTGAACTGTGCCCCTCACCCCCAGGAGTCAAGCTGTTCTACCTCTACAGCAAACAGCTGGCTTTGAGTGGACGTGTGTTGGGAGCATTGCTCAGGCCCATCCCCTTTGTTCCCTGGGCCAGGATGAGGTCGAAGAGGGATGGCCTGGGCACTGGAATGTACAAACAGACATGACACGTGATTTCAGAAGGTTGGGGGGAATGGTGTGGGGGTGGGAGGAGGCTGCAGAGAACAAGTGAAGTTAAACTGTGATAATCAAAGAGGAGAGGAAGCCAAGGGTGGTGGAAACCCCAGGTGGAAAGGCTGCCAGCTGGGTACTTAGCTTAGCTTTGGGGAAATGTTGCTTCCCTGCTGACCTTGAAAGGAGTTCCTTTTTTACTGTATAGTATGGAAAATGCAAACTTATACAGTGTCATGAACCCTCTTATACCCATCACCAGCACCCAAATTGCTCCCACTAATTGGAACTCACAGCCAGTTTTGTCTCATTTATAGCCTACTCCTACCCTCTCACACTAGGGATTATTTTGAAATAAATCTCAGACATCATTTTGTCTGTAAATATTTCAGTATGTATCTGTAAAAAATAAAGATTCTTTCTAGAAACCTCGTCAAAGTCTTATTTGAGTTAACAATAATTCCACAGTATTATTAAATATCCAGTTACTGTTGAAATATATCTGTGTGTATATGTATGTGTGTGCATATATACATACATATACACCCATACATAGTATTGTTTAGCAGTATTTTAAAAATGCCGTTGTTTTTATAGAAATGATGTATATTTGTTACTAAAAATTCAAGCAACACATAAAAGTAAAAAGATGAGAGCAAAAGTATCACCCCAAATCCACTGGGCGAACATAATTTCAGATACCTCTCCACACATACGTCCACACAGAACAAATAGAAGATGAATATGAATGCTGTCAGAAACACTTTGCATGTTCAAAAGGAATCTCTGAGTAGTTCTTTTAGACCTGAAAGGGCTCCTAAGGCTCTTTAGCCTTTGCATAAGGCAGGGCTAGACTGTAAACTCCTGGAGGGAAGGACCATGCCTTAGTTGTGTTTATACATTCCTCCACCCCCTATCTTAGTGATAGCCCTGGCACTCAGGCAGCCCATCAGTAACTGTGGTTTGAATTGAAGGGGTCCCTTGTAGTGGGGGAACCCCGCAAGTGCCGTGGCAAGGGTCTGAAGACTTAGCCTGTTCCCATATAAATACTGATCAAGAAAAGAATTAGAAATGTAGGCACATAGTTATTCCTTTATATAATCATATATAATCTTATACTCACTTATAATCATAAAGATACATACTCAATATAACCTTTAATTTTACTAATTACTTTTGGGTTATAAAGCATGGAACTGAGGTGACATTGTGAACAAAGTGATCCTAAGGCAAGATGCTCTAAGCCCTCTGTCACGCCCGCATAAGGGCTGCTGGAGGGCGCCTTGGCTGTGCGGCATCGCCAGGCTGTGAAAGCGCCCGCTGTTTAGCCAGCTAGGGAAGGAGACATCCAAAATGACCGAAACATCTCCTTCCTGGGGAAGTTAGGAGAAAACTCTGCTTCTCCACGCTCTTGTGGCAAGGCCTCATGGCTGTCAGGTAGGCCCACAGACATCTGGGGGCTTAACTGTCTCTGTGTGATGCTGTGCTTCAGTGGTCACGTTCCATGTCCACTCTCACGCCCTGCTTCTGCACCTGGTTTCTCTTTTTCTTAAAAGATAAGAATTAATAATAGTAACATAATCTTAGTGTCCTTGATATTTCTGACAAACATGTGAAGAGCGCTGACGCATTAGCTTTTCTCCTCGCTTCGGCTACTTGAAAGGCTTAGGCCCCCTGTCTTCAAGTCACGTGATTTACCTGACCCTATCACCGACCACCATTACCTCACCCCGCCTTCCCTGCCCCTGCTTTGTACTCAATAATTAAGTCAGAGTGTCCAGGCACTCGGTGCCACTGCAGGTCTCCGCACTTTGGTGGGCAGTGGACCCCTGAGCCCAAACTCTCTTTTCTCTATCTCTGTGTCTGTGTCTTTCATTTCTATTCTCGTCTCTGCACCAGCAGGGAGGGGCTCACAGAACCCTATAGGGCTGGACCCTATAGTCCCTAAGACATCATTCAATCATCTGACGGAATAGGAGGCCCTACGAGTTGAAATCACTTGTCAAGATCCCACAGCTACTCAGGGTGCCTGTGGGGCTGGAGGCTGTTCTGACTCCTATTTCCAAGCTCTTTCTGCAGCCCATGTTTAGCCATGTAGTAGAGTCAGTAAGTGCACAAGCTTGGAGTCAGACACACCTGGGTTTGTGTTTTTTTTTTTTTTTTTTTTGAGACTGAATCTCACTCTGTCACCCAGGCTGGAGTGCAATGGTGCGATCTCGGCTCACTGTAACCTCCGCCTCCTGGGCTCAGGCAATCCTTCCACCTCAGCCTCCTGAGTAGCTGGGACAACAGGTGTGTGCCACCACACATGGCTAATTTGTTTTGTATTTTTGGTAGAGATGGGGTTTTACCATGTTACCCAGGCTAGTCTTGAATTCTTGTCCTCAAGTGATCCACCTGGCTAGGCCTCTCAAAGTGCTAGGATTATAGGCATGAGCCACCTCGCCCAGCCTACTCCTGGGTTTGATTTTGCTCTGAACTTTTTCTATGACCTAGCAGCTATGTGACTTTTCTTACCCACATAGTTTCCTTACCCTTGCAACAAGAGATGTTGCAAGGAGTAAATGAGATCGTGCGTAAAGAACTCAGTGCAGGCCGGGCGCAGGGGCTCACACCTGTAATCCCAGCAATTTGGGAGGCCAAGACGGGTGGATCACGAAGTCAAGAGATCATGACCATTCTGGCCAACATGGTAAAACCCCGTCTCTGCCAAAAATACAAACAAATTAGCCGGTGTGGTGGTGCACGCCTGTAGTCCCAGCTACTCGGGAGGCTGAGACAGGAGAATCGCTTGAACCCGGGAGGTGGAGGTTGCAGTGAGCCAAAATTGCACCACTGCACTCCAGCCTGGGGACAGAGCAAGACTCCGTCTCAAAAAAAAAAAACAAAACAACTCATTGCATACTTCCTAGCATGTACTATGTGCCAAATAAATGTTAACTGTAGTCATTATTATTTGTAATAATAGCAGCAGCAGTAGTAATAGTACCATTATTTTCTTGTTCTTTGGGGCTTATCAGTTGAAGCTTAAAGGAAGTTCAAACCCTCCCTCCTCTACCAGTTCCTAGTTGCATATGGAACCATGTTTAAACTTTTGCTTTTTAAGTAAGTTTTTATAAGTTTTTAATAAGCTTTTTTATAAGTTTATAACTTTTGCTTTTTTCCTGCTATTGGGAAGAAAAGGTTATTTCACGTGGGAATTCTTGTCCCCCATAAAATCATTTTTCCTCAATCAGAAGCTGATTGCATCAGCTTCTGATTGGCCGTTCATGTTTGGTGGTCAAAGTTTGTGTGTCTTCTCTCCACACATGGTTTAGAGGTGCTGCCTTAACAAGAGCTTAGCAAATAGTTATTCTAAGATCTTCAAACAGAAACTCTGAGCAAAGGGCTGGGTGCAAGACGTCTGGCCTTCCTGGTCGCCCCTTCAGTCTGCTGATTCAGCAGCTCTTCTAGGGACCTCCTCCAGGCCCTTGGTCCATCAGGTCACTAATGGAATCTGCTGGAGGCAAATTAACTCATGAAAAAAATGGCAACAAATCACTCCAGCTCTTGGTGTCTGCCCCTGGATGGCTGGCACTTCCCAGTAAACTCCTAAGTCCTCGGCCCACATTTCACACCTCTCCTGGGGAGGCCCACCTCCTCTTGTGTGGTTACTGAGGGGCACAGGGGCTGCCCCTAACCTCAGCCTCTCCGCACAGAGCTATGGCCTGCACAGGTGAAAAGGCCATCTGTGTGTCGCTGCTGTGTCCTCCTGTGCCTCATGCGTTATTCATACTTCTGGATTTGGGTTGGCTTAACCACTTGCTCTAGTTGGGGCTGGGAAAAGGAGGGCAGATGGAGGAGGAAACAGCTATGCCCTTAACCCGGGGCAAGGGCTCTTCTCTGATTAAATGTGTGCTCTTTTCAAAATATTATCTCCTGTGGGTGGGATCCACGCTCCAGCGGGTCTGTCTGGCCTCCATGCATTCCCGGAATGCAGTTTCCCTCCCTAGATCGGGTTTGGGGGACCTTCACAGAGCAGGCTGGGCAATGGCTTGTTTCCAGAAGTGCCAGCCCCCCACTTCCTCTTCCTTTTTCCCCCAACCCCTCTCACCTCCCCAAAGGTACAGGGGAAGGTGTGAGAGGAAAGTGCTTCAAAGTCTGTGGAGGCAAGACGCAGCGAAACACAGGGAATGCCAGCGCCAGGAGGCACGGGGACGGCTGAGAGGTAGGGGGCCCAGCTGCTGGGGGCCACCTGCCCTGCCGGGCCTGTATACTTGGTGCCTCATGGATCCCTGAGTAAACTGACAGTGTTCTGGCTGGGAGTCCTGCTGGCTGCAATATGGATCTTCAGAGAGGAGGGAAAGATGTCCTCCTTCTGTTTTAGAGGAGAAGGATCCAGGGGGAAGTATTTTGTGGGACTGGGGAACCCACCACTGCATCCCGTGATACCCTCGGAAGAGGAGAGTTGAAGTTGTGGAATTAAGGTGGGGCTGTGACTGATACTGTGTCTGGGGTGGAAAGAACCATGGACATCCTCCTCTTCCTTCTGTGGTTGGAGTAAGTCCAAAGAAGTTGTGCCCTGCCCAAAGCTATTGCATGAGACAGCTCTGTGAAAGCCCAAAGCACAGGCCAGGCCACAGAAGTGTTTAATGAGGCCACAGTCACTAAACCCTTGTTTGTTTCTTTCTTTCTTTACAATTCACCCAGCTTCTTGGTAAGCTGTTGTTGATCTAGATTCTACAACCTGTTTCCTGACATTTCCTGCCCACTAATAAAATTTGTATCAGAGTACAGGGATTGTGATGTGGGGCTCTGCTGATTGCTCATGCCTCAAGCTGTTAAAAGCCCCAGAGGTATGAGGTCCCAGCTGACAGTACCTTGATGCTAACCTTTCTCCTGTCCTGGTGAGCCAGGGTTGGAAGGGTTGCTTTGGATGGAACTTACATGTGGGTTACATACTGGCCCAGTAGAATCCTTTGCCTCCTGCACCATCCCCTGGGCCAGTGAGATTCTGAGGTTGGCTTGGTTAAAAAGTTCTCTATAACACTAAGCTGCATAGAAGCAGGCTGAGGCCATGAAGAGAACTCCAGGCTGGAATGGAGAAGGATGGCAAGGTGTTCTAGGTCTCCCACCAGGTGGCTGAACCTTCTAGACATATTCTAGAAAGGTCTTTACAGACCAGTATCTCTGGAATACATTTCAATGCACTAAACAGGCCGATGCTTCTTCTACAGACCATGCTGCTATGGGCAGATCACCACTCTGTGCCTCAGTTATGTTTTTTATAAATTGGAGCCACTTGTAACGGCCTACTATCTCCCCAGGAATACAGATGAGATGGCACATGTGAAATCTCTTTTGAAAAGAAGGTATAGCATGGGCTCCATTCCTAGTTCCCTCATTCCTACTGATTTTTAAAAATTGTCAGCTGAGCACAGTGGCTCACGCTTGCAATCCCAGTGCTTTGGGAGGCCAAAGCAGATGGATCATGAGGTGAAGAGATCAAGACCATCCTGGAAAACATGGTGAAACCTCATCTCTATTAAAAATACAAAAATTAACTGGGCGTGGTGGCACGTGCCTGTAGTCCCAGCTACTCGGGATGCTGAGGCAGGAGAATTGCTTTAACCTGGGAGGTGGAGGTTGCAGTGAGCCGAGATCGTGCTACTGCACTCCAGCCTGGTGACGGAGCAAGATTCCGTCTCAAAAAAAAAAACCAAAATTGTCATGACCAATAAGCCATTTGAGGTTTCATTTTGTTCGTCTCACAGATAAAAATGTAGACAGGTAAGTGTAGGTCATCCCTGCTTAGTAAATAGGCGTGATCATCATGGGGCCAGTCAGTGACGGAGCTGCAAAAGCTGAGCCCTAGGCCTCTCAGTTTGGTGTATCCACCCCTCCTGCCTGTTACTTTTTCATATTCCATATCAAAGTCTCACTCTTTATTTCAAGTCCTATGTAGTCTGGGCTCTGATCATTCAGGGAGTGCACAAGTCTTATTAATATTAAAGGTGAGGGTTTTCTTAGCCTACTTCCCTTCATTTCTAAATTAGTCTGGGAAAGGAGAGGGCAAAAGTAGAATCAGAAGTATAACTATGCCCCAAAAGGAATGCATTCTGGTTTGTTGCAAATTTGGGCTCCCTCTGGTGACTTTAAGGATTGTGCTGAGTGAAGTGTGGGCAGTAAGTAACTGATTATCTGCAGAACCTCTGTGATGGTTAGAGGGTTTTGATTCAGGGCCAGGCTGAAATTCACCATTCATCCTGCTGCCTAGCTCTGGCAAATACTAGGCCTTCAAGAGACCCAGGATGTACATTTTCCCTCCTTTCAGATTCCAAGTCACTGATCTGCTGATGACAACTATAGCTATATTCATGAGAAAAACAGCTGTAAGTTAACAATTTTGCAAAATTGGATTTTCTTATCAGCTTATCACTTCAACCTGTTTTTATTTTTTTTCTAATTGCTTTATGACTGGAAAGGGGCCTTTGAGGTCAGGTCCCCAGTTCCTGAGCTTCTAACTGAAATATTCTGTAAACATATACTTAAATGACTGAAGAAGTTGATGGCCCATGAAAAGTTCATTCTTTAAGAGAAGAAAAGATGATTTTTTTTTTTTGTTTTTTGGACACAAGTTTTCACTCTACCACCCAGGCTGGAGTAGTGTGCAGTGGTGTGATCTTGCCTTACCACAACCTCTGCCTCCTGGGTTCAAGTGATTCTCCTGCCTCAGCCTCCAGAGTAGCTGGGACTACAGCTACCTTGCCTGGTTAATTTTTGTATTTTTTTTTTTTTTTTGGAGATGGAGTCTTGCTCTGTGGCTAGGCTGGAGTACAGCGGAGTGATCTCGGCTCACAGCAACCTTCGCCTCCCAGGTTCAAACGATTCTCCTGCCTCAGCCTCCTGAGTAGCTGGGACTATAGGTGGGCGCCACCACAACCCAGCTGATTTTTGTATTTTTAGTGGAGACGGGGTTTCACCGTGTTGGCCAGGATGGTTTCAATCTCTTGACCTTGTAATCCACCTGGCTTGCCCTCCCAAAATGCTGAGATTACAGGCGTGAGCCACTGTGCCTGGCCAAAAAGATGATTTTAAAAACTGGAGAGATTCCAGTTTATTGGTTGGTTTTGTGAGTTTGTGTGTCCTAGCCTGTCTGGTGTTTCTCAAGTCATCCTTAAGGAAGTCAAGTCAAGGAGCCTGAGTTGCTTCCCGTGTCTTGGAGGTTTGTATGACAGTGTCCTGCCAAATGCAGCTTCAACCTTTTCTTCTGGTAAGTGGGTTTGAAGATATTGTCCTTTCTTGGTATGGTACCTTGTAGATGGTGACCTGAGGGTTGACAGTACTTCAGTTAAAGTGTGAAATTTTTTTTGTGTGTAAAAAAGGCAGCAGGCCAGGTGCAGTGGCTCATGCCTGTTATCCCAGCACTTTGGGAGGCCGAGGCGGGCAGATCATGAGGTCAGGAGTTCGAGACCAGCCTGGCCAACATGGTGAAACCCTGTTTCTACTAAAGATACAAAAATTAGGCGAGCATGGTGGTACATGCTTGTAGTCCCAGCTACTTGGGAGGCTGAAGCAGGAGAATCGCTTGAACCTGGGAGGCGGAGGTTGTGGTGAGCCAAGATTGCACCATTGCACTCCAGCCTGGGCAACAAGAGTGAGACTCTGTCTTGAAAAAAAAAAAAATAAATAAATAAAAAAAAAAGGGCAGCAAGCTATTTCTAAAAGCTACTGGTTTACTTTGCGCAGGCATGGGGACAAAATACCACACCTGGGGTAAAATAGATGATCTTAGAGTAACTTTTTCATTTTGTGATTTGAAACATTTAAAAGGCAACATGCTAGCTGGTCTGAAGGTAGTGAGTTATCTCAATTGATTGTTCACAGTCAGTTACAGATTGAACTCCTTGTTCTTTCTTTCCCCCTTTCACTATTGCACTTGACTAGTCTTTAAAAAAAAAAAAAAGCAACATGCTGATTGTAAACAATGCACAGTATAGAAGAACATAAAACAAGAAAAAAAGAGGTTTCCTTCCTGTCTGCCCATTCTGTTCCGCAAAGCTAAGGAGTTTTTGTAAATCCTTCCAGATATTGTCTATGCCTAGGCAAGCATGCATATATATATGCATCTATATCTATATCTACATGTAGATACATATGTATCTCTATATATGCAAGGCTATTGCAGAATAGCTGTTGGTAGTTTAATTAAAAAAAATCAGTTTTAGGGCAATTTTCCCTATTTTTTGACTATTGGTAAATTGAGAGAAATCTCATTCAGATTCTTTAGGAAAGTCCTTTCTATAAACACTGAAATGTCTCCAATAAGCCTACAACATTGCACGTGGCATGGGCTCTGTTTAGTGGCCCAAACGGTATGTAGTGTGTGGCAAGGAAAGTTATTCTAAGTGTTAAAATGCAGCCTAAAAACATTCCATGTAGAAATCAGCGTGTAAGACAATCAACACTGACCGTGTGAGTGGGGAAAAAATAGTGGGTTTGACCAGTGACATACAAGTTTTCCAGGAATCTCAGAGCAAAAATTAAAGGTCGAATAAATTAAAGGTTAAAATGCAGCCTAAAAACATTCCATGTAGAAATCAGCGTGTAAGACAATCAACACTGACCGTGTGAGTGGGGAAAAAATAGTGGGTTTGACCAGTGACATACAAGTTTTCCAGGAATCTCAGAGCAAAAATTAAAGGTCGAATAAATGTGTAATGTGAGAATGTGTGACGTTTATTGCCAGTCATGGTGACAGGCTGTGATCACAGAGTGGGAGCCGTAGAAAATTCTGGGTTGGTTCTCCTAAGATGGAAAGAGCAGCCAGGCAGGGCAGTGCCTCTGTTTACACACACCGATCCCACCCCCTCCCCATTTTAGGAAAGGGGATGTGTGTGTTGGGGGGGTTACCAAAACAGACTCAGTGTGGCAAATTGCATCCAGATTTCAATTTTTCCTCCTTCCACAGACTCCCACAGGTCGTTGTGCTAAAGAAGGGTTTCTGAGCACAAATCCAGTTGTTTTAACTCTTTCTCTGGTGCCCGGCTTGGTGCACACAGCTGTACTCAGGCCTCCAAGCTTGTTCCACTCTGTGGCCTCCTGGGGGATGGCGCAGTGGGAGCCTTGAGGGGCACACCCAAGAGCAGCAGCTTCTTCGCCACCTCTCCCTGCCCGGCTTCCGCAGGTTCATTCTTCTCCTGCAACTTGACTCTCTCTGGAGAACCAGAATGGGCCAAAAGCCCGGTGCTCCACTTTCTCTTCTTCAACTTCCTGCCTTCCCTTCAACTACCTGCGGCACCTCTCAGCTTCCGCGTCTCCAAAAGGCATAATGTTCTTGAAAGTGTCTTTTGAGGATTAATTGATGTGTGCTCTATGCTTTGAAGAGAGGCAGAATCCTATCAAGTGGCTCTGCTGTCCTCAAAGTTCGCTCTGGTTCCAGCTGGTGGCGGGCCTGGCCAATTGGGAGGCTGGGCGAGCTGTCACCCCCATTGGCTGCCTGTCTGGGCATATCGGTTGCCTGCTCAGTACCCGGTAGAAGGGTGATTACCCACATGGGGAGAAACAGATCCTCCAGTGGACATTTTGTACATTGTACATTTTTCACTTGGAGGAGTATCTGCATCAAAATACTCAACCCTCGGGAAGTTAGTTTGTGGCCATCTGTGACATTTTCTCATTTGGAAATTGTTCTTTTCTGTCTTAAAAAAAAAAAAACTTTATCCGTATAGGAGCAAGAGGAGTTATAATCTGCCACCTCTCAAAGAAATCCCTTTGCCAGGCCATTTATATGTTAATTGCTTGTGGTTTGGGGAGGAATAGGATGTTACCTGCTTCATGATAAGCATTTTCATCTCAATGAATTCTTTGTTCAAGTTGTTTAATCAAAGAAATGGAAACAGCAACCTACTTACTGGAAAGATCCAGATAGTGCAGTGTGAGTTAAGGACCTGAGGACTCTATGGAGAAGATGGGTAAGAAAAAGAAAAAAAAAAGGCTTGTTTTGAGGTCAGAGCAAACAGGGATTAAGAAAAATATTACTCAAAGACATTCTTAGGCTGGAAGGCAAAGTCAGCCAAGCACACTGGGGTCCTTTTCAAAGTCCTGGGATGGGCTGATGAGGGATTGAGGACCTAATTCTGATCCCACCAATGGGACATTCAAAGGAGAACCTTCATTTCCTGGCATTCTCTAGCACCTGATCCTTGTAAAGTCTCTCAAGCGCTTAGGAACTTGTTTCTCAGCACAGGTCTTTAGAGACCATTGCTCCCCTCTTCTAAGTTACATTCCTGGCTTCTTGAAAAGTTGAAAGATCTGGCAACCCTGAATCTTCATTCCACCAACGCAACCATCAGCAGCTGCTGCCCTTTTAGAAGGGCCAGTGGGACTGATACTTTCTGGTTCTCCAACTGGGGCAAATGTTGACTTCTCACCTGTCTGGGAAGTTAACTTAATGAGAAGAAAGAGTGTTAATCTAGAAACGCGTGCATGAGTTCACATGTTTACATACATGCACACACACACACACATGCACACACACACCCCACCAGTATTTAGGTCCAGGGGAGATTAGCCTTATTGAGAGGTCACCCTTCAGCAGCTTCAGGGTGTATAAATCTGAACCGCAGATTTGAGAATAGTTAATCTTGGGGTGAGGTGAGGAGAATCAGATTGTCGGCACACAATAAAAGAGCTGTTTGTGACCTATGTGTTGAGTGAGGTGTCTCTCTGGCATGCGCAAGGCATTGGGGCAGCCACATGGATGAGTGCAGTGACCGAACAGAGCAGGGGCGGGGACATCTGGGAGCTGGATAAATATTGTCTAATGATTGCCAGTCCTGGATTTGCTGATGAACTCACTTGGAGATCTGAGGGACTAATTTCTCTTTGCCTTTTCTCAGTTTGCTCATCAGCAAAATGGAGGCACTGCAGTGGGCGTGACAAGCTCAAATGCCCACAGGGGCTAGTCAGACTTTGTAAGCTGGTAGGAGAAGAACAGGAAGTTGGTGGGAGGTGGGGGTTGGGGGACTGACAACTGGGAAGTTTATGCACTTCCAGGGAGGAGGTTCACATTCAACGCAAGCCATTTGCCATGGGAAGGTGAGCCCAGTGTTGTCTCGGCTCGTATTTTTCTGAGAGAAGTTTGAAATTTGCATTTTTATATGAGCTCTAACTACTTTAAACCTAGCTAATTTTTTTTAGATGGAGTTTTGCTCTCTTGCCCAGGCTGGAGGGCAGTGGCATGATCTTGGCTCACGGCAACCTTGGCTTCCTGCGTTCAAGAGATTCTCCAGCCTCAGCCTTCCAAGTAGCTGGGATTACAGGTGTGTGCCACCATGCCTGGCTGGTTTTGTATTTTTTTAGTAGAGACATGGTTTTACCATGTTGGCCAGGCTGGTCTCCAACTCCTGACCTCAGGTGATCCAGCCGCCTCAGCCTCCCAAAGTACTGGGATTACAGGCATGAACCACACACCTGGCCTAAACCTAGCTAATTTAGTTTTCAAAAAGCATAGTGCATACCCAGAAAGCAATCCCAGGGGCTGTATTTGGCTCATAGCCCTAGGTTTATGAGCCCTAGGTTTATCCCAACCTCTGGGATAAAGGCTACTCTGCCTAGCTCCTGACTGCATTGCTAAGTCTAGGAAATGGGGAGGGAGGAGTTGTTGTGGATAAAGAATGGCCATGAGGAGGAAGTTAGGGTGAAAGTGGGAGGTGAGATGTAGACCACACCATTACTGGGCCAGACCTGGACCTTGCTGGCTTTAGCTAGGAGAACTGCAGGACCTGGCAGGAATTATGCACAGAGGCATACAGGAAGGCGGCCCAGGGGGATGGTGTCCAGGTTGTGGGAGGCAGCAGCGTGGGCAGAAGAGTGCAGAGGTCAGGGAGGCAGCCGGGGCAGCCCAGGGAGCAGGAGAGGGCAAAAGAGAGCTGGGTGGACCCTGGGGCTGAGGCTGTTTGCCCTCTACCGTCATGTCACCTGGTGGGTGTATGCACCCCCTCACCAACTATGCACAGAGGAGAAGTATCATAGCCACCAGTGGATGCTCCAGGCATGAGGCATCTATTGAGATGAACACAAAATGTGGGCCAGCCCTTGAAACTTGTAATCATAGTTGGGAATATTAGCCTGTCACACAGGAAGAGAAGCAGAGTGGCAGATTGCTTATGAAGAGAATACATTTAGGCTCAAACAACTTGGGTTTGAATTTTACTTTTGTCACTAACAAGCCATGCAGCTAGGGGAAGTTATTTAACTTTTTTGGGGGGCCTGGTTTGTTCATCTGGGGGTATTAATATTTCCTACCTTGTAGGGTTATTGTGATAATGGAATGAAAATGAATGCCGTAATGTAAATGAAGTGCTTAGTACAGAGCCTGGCACACCGTAAGTGCTCTAATAGAGCTCAGTATTATTATCAGACAAGCAGTAACCTCAGTTAACTTGTGATTAAGCACAAAATCCATTGTCTCAGCAGAGAACCAGTAACAGATGCAGTGAAAACTTATCCCTTCCCTATTGCAAATACTTTCCTAAACATACTCTCTCTGGCCTGAACTCCTGTTTCCAGGAAAGCAGGAGACATTGTAGTCACCTGGATAAGGGTCATCTGCACAGCTTGAGCAAATCAGTTTGTTTAGCCCTGGTACTACCTGCTTTACATAATGGTGTTTTCATTCAGCTAACAAATATTTACTGAGCAACTACTATGTTCCAAGCACTGAGAAAGGGTTCTGGAGATGTTGAGTAGAATTAGACAAGTTATGGGACTTTGGTGCTGAATCCAGCATACAGACTAAGCTGCTATAACAAAGAGGTCCCCAAATAGAATGGCTATATAGGCCGGTTTGGGTGACTCATACCTGTAATCTCAGCACTTTGGGAAGCTGGGGGCAGGCGGATCACATGAGGCCAGGAATTTGAGGCCAGCCTGGGCAACATGGTGAAACACTGTCTCTACCAAAAAATACAGAAATTAGCTGGGCATGGTGGTGCATGCCTGTAATCCCAGCAATTTGGGAAGCTGATGCAGGAGAATCACTTGAACCTGGAGGTGGAGGTTGCAGTGAGCCGAGATCGTGCCACTGCACTTGCACTCCAGCCTGGGCGACAGAGCAAGACTCTGTGTCCACAAAACAAACAAACAAACAAACAAATAAAAAACTCGGTTCGTATCCGAGTCATGGCACCAAAAAGAAAAAAAAAAGCTAAATAAGACAGAAGTTTACTTATTTGTCAAGTAAGTCCTTTGGTGAGCACACCAGGCCAGCAAGGTAGGTCCAGAAAGTTATCATTCATGGACTCAGGTTTTTTTTTTCTATTTTGTATGTCTTAAGTTTGTGTTTCAGGATGTGGGAAGCAGGAGGTGAAATCCAAGGCAAGCAGCTTATCATTAAGGAGTTTTCACTCACATCCCATTGGCTGGAGCTTAGGCCCATGGCCACACCTGGTTGCAAGGGATGCTGGGAAATGTAGTTTGGCGCAGACGGCCATATGCTTGGGTGAAACTCATGGTAGGAGCTATAAAAAGAAAGAAAGGAGAATGAAGCTGGGTACGGTGGCTCATGCCTGTAATCCCAGCACTTTGAGAGGCTGAGGTGGGCGGATCACCTAAGGTCAGGAGTTTAAGACCAGCCCAGCCTGGCCAACATAGTGAAACCCCGAATCTACTAAAAATACAAAAATTAGCTGGGTGAGGTGGTGCGCCTACTTGGAGTCTCATCTACTTGGAAGGCTTGTGGCAGGAGAATCGCTTGAACCTGGGAGGCGGAGGTTGCTGAGATGGTGCCACTGCACTTCAGCCTGGGCGACAGAGCAAGAAGATTCTGTCTCAAAAACAAACAAACAAACAAAGGAGAATGAATACTGAGGCATAGTTAGCAGATTAAGCTTCAGGGAGATAGAGAAGTAAATCAACGCTTACAATACAGTGAGGTAAGTGCTCCTGTCAAGAGCTCTGATGGAATCCGTAAATAGAGAACTATGTTGTGACTCTCATGGAAACTTGGGCTTTGGAATCAGACTTTTGGGTTAAAATCCCAACCCTGTCACTTACCTCTAGTTCCTACCTTACAGGATTGGTATGAGGATTGAATGAAGCTCTTAGGACACCTGGTCCAGAGGGAATGCTCAGTAAGTGTAAGGTAAGGGTAAGTGTAAAGTAAGGGAAAGATATGTTCAAGAAAGTCAGCCGCCAACTCAGGATATCTGGGAATCACTCCTGGATTCACCACCGCCTCTTCAGTTTTATAGCTTCCCACAGGCCTTGTCTGCATGGATACAAAGTGTAGTGTTGAACCCTGAGCGCTTCTTATCACTGAGAAATATGTTAATGAAGATAACACGTTAATGAAGATAAACCAGGCCATCTGAATGCGCTAGTGTTTTGAAAAAAATAGAGTCAATTTGTGTTTACCTGGACTGGAACTAGGGAAGAAATTTAGAGAGGATATTCCAAGGTCCTCTTCAGCTTTCTATAGCTTTGAGTGGGAGCCAGTGAATTCAGTCATGGTCTATAGGCCTCTGTGGGAAGAGTAAGAGCCCATCTTCTTGGGTGTGTCTCCAGTAAAGGGCTCTGGAAGTTATTTAAAAATTCTGCTACTGGCCGGGTGTGGTGCCTCACAATCCCAGCACTTTGGGAGGCTGAGGCAGGCGGCTTTCTTGAGGGCAGGAGTTCCAGACTAGTCTGGCCAACATGATGAAACCCCATCTCTACTAAAAATATAAAAATTAACTGGGCGTGGTGGTACATGCCTGTATTTCCAGCTATTGGGAGGCTGATGTGGGAGAATCGCTCGAGCATGGGAGGTAGAGGTTGCAGTGAGCCGAGATCGTGCCACCTGCACTCCAGCCTGGGCGACAGAAGAAGACTGTCTCCAAAAATAAATAAATAAATAAATAAAAAATAAACAGTAAAATAAAAACTCTGCTACTTAGCTAAATAAAGGGGATGGTGGGCAGTGAGGCCTCCTAGGGGAGAATTTTAAGGAAAACCCTGGTGGCCCTTCCAGAGGCTTTTAGGCAAGAAGAGAAAAATGGAAAAATTGCCCTGCTGGGTGCTGCACTGGCAAGACTTGGGGTATCCTCTTACAGGGAGCCGGTGTCCTCTGATCTGCAGAGGGTATCACGTTTTCCATCTTCTGCAGGTGTCATGTGAAAAGAGAACCCTTCTCGCTTTGGAACAGGAATCTTAACTTTCCTTGGCAATTCACACAGTGGATAGATATTAGCAGAAAAAGGAACAGATGTTGGAGATGGTTTTCCACCAGCTTTCTGCCCTGTCTTTTCTAGGGTCCCAGAAGCCTTAACACTTTTTATCCCCCAGGTCTTGGAATTGGATGTCACACTACTCTGGAAAGTGGCATTGGTGCTATGTTGCAATGGGCACCATGATTGACTCCTAGGAAATGGGACATGGGAGAAGGCAGCACACATTAGAAGATTCCTGGTGTTTAGGGCCTCACCTGTGCCTGTGGTGAGGCCAGCAGAAGTGGGCCAGGAGGTGAGTGTAGATGTGAGGCCTGGAGAGGACTAGCCGATAGACAAGTAGGCAGCTGATGGAGTTCCTGCCTGCCTTTCAGAACCTCAGCTGACCTCTTGGACTTGACCTCTAGGTGTCACAGAGGTCTGCACCTGGCTAGCCTGGGTCTGTTGGTGGCCGTGGTCCAGGGTTTTCATCTATATTTTCTCCCTCTCTGTGTACCTGCTTTCTTCTCTATCATGGTTTCCCAGCTGGGGCTTTCACTGTTCTTTCCTTACTACTGGATTCAATATTTTGTTCTTTTTCCCTTAAGGAAGGCTTAGGAAGTGGGTTAGGGTGGAGTGGGAGTTGATTTTACTTGGTTTTCCCATTCGTGGAGGCTTCTTTTTAGAGACAAGATCTTGCTCTGTCACCCAGGCTGGAGTGCAGTGGCATGATTATAGCTTAGTACAGCCTCCAATTCCTGGGCTCAAGTGATCCTCAAGTAGCTGAAACTACAGACAGATGCCACCACGCCTGGCTAGTTTTTTTGTTTGTTTGTTTGAGATGAAGTCTTGCTCTGTTGCCCAGGCTGGAGTGCAGTGGCGCGATCTTGGCTCACTACAACCTCCGCCTCCTGGGTTCAAGCGATTCTCCAGTCTCAGCCTCCTGAGTGGCTGGGATTACAGGTATGCGCCACCACGCCCGGCTAATTTTTGTATTTTTAGTAGAGACAGGGTTTCACCATGTTGGTCAGGTTGATCTTGGTCTCCAGACCTCGTGATCAGCCCGCCTTGGCCTCCCAAAGTGCTGAGATTACAGGCATGAGCTACCACGCCTGGCCGATGCCTGGCTAATTTTTAAATTTGTTGTAGAAGCTGGGACTCACTACGTTGCCCAGGCTGGTCTTGAACTCCTGGTTGTTATCTTCCGGCCTTGGCCTCCCAACCTATTGGGATTACAGGTATAAGCCACCACACCCGGTTTCATGGAGGCTTCTAATGAGACTTTGATATTATCTGTGTACTAGATTATACATGTAGTCACCAAGATGTTCATCACAAAGTGTCCAATGCATAGTCTGTGCCTTGACCATGCCATTCCCGGGGTGTTCTGAGTCAATATTTTAAAATGCAGAGCCTATGATTCTCCTGTGATCATAATTATTGTTCATTGTGTATTTGACTTTGTGTGTGTGTGTGTGAAAAATGTAAATTTGTCGTGTGAGGATCTATAATGTGCCAAAAATGTTGTAATCCTGCTTTGTATTTCTTCATTTTTTAATAACCTGAACACCTGGGCTTCTTTTACCTCTAAGAGACCCTGTATTCAAGACCCTGCTAGATCAGTGGTCAGCAATCCTTTTCACGTAAGAGAGTGATTCAGGAAAAGAAGAAAACATATTTATGGGGCATTTTCCCCCTCCAATCAAAATGAAGAGAGCTTTATCGAGTTTCATGACCCAGGGATGGGTGGAGCGTCAAGGAATGCTTAGTTCTACAGTTGGCTCTATTGAGTAGATAATATCAGTGAGAAAATGGGCACTGCATTTAGTTTTAATGTCCAGGTGCTTGGAGGCGGTTTTCTAATGTTTCATTCTGAAATTAGATCTCAGGATGCCTGTATGATTCTCATCACTGCATGGGCTAGAACCTGTGATGTGTGGACCCGTGTTTTATACATCTCAGCACCCCTTTTGCCCAACATGGTGCCCAGCACACAGTAGGGGCATACTAAATGCTTACTAGGAAACAATATGGTATAATGGTTAAGAGCACAGACTGTAGCCAAACTGCCTAGCTTTGTCACTTATTAGCTGTGTGACTTTGGGCAAGTTACTTACCCTCTCTGGGTATAAAGTGGGGATTATATCAATCCCAACCTCATAGATGGAGATAGAATGAGTTAATATATATAAGCTCATAGAGCAATGTCTAGCGTATGCGAACCTTGCATAAGTGTTAGCAGCTATTATAAATATTATTATTGAACTGAATGGAAGCCCAAGTTGGCCTTCGGTGCCAGAGCCTCACAGTGAATCTTTTCCATCTCTGGCTTCCATTTTGTCACCATTGATCAGATCTCTTTAACAGATTTCCGTATAAAATAGCTATGCTTTTTCCACTCATTCAAAACAAATTTTTTTAAAGGGAAGCAAAACCCAAAAACCCCAGATGCTTTTGAAGCAGACCTGGACTCAGCTGTAATGGATAGTGTGCTGGCCTAATTACCTGGGGTAGAGGCTGCACATCCAGGTTTTGGAAACGACTCTTTTCCAATGAAAGTGCCAGTTTCTCTTTTCCCTTTCATCTGTTCTTACAGAATGCCCTCTCAGAATGCTCAGCTAGTCAGTCCTGGCATTGACAGGGGAGAGTTCCCCGGAATGATACATGGCAAGTAAAATATGGCTCCAAGAGCTTTGTCCACTGGACGGCTTCATCCTTAATCATGTTTGTTTTTGTTCATTGGCTAATTTCTTAAGTTTTAAAAACCGAAGTATAACATACACACCAAAAAGTACACATATGTTCACCCCCCCAAAATTCACAAGTTGAACATGCTTGTGTCACCAACCCCCAGAAGAAGAAACATTACACAAGCGTAGCTGTGCCCCTTCCAGGTACTCCAATGTCCCCTACCCCATCCCACCAAGGGTGACTATTCTGATTCTCACCCCCTGGAATGGAATCTTCTGGCACATCTACTTTAGTAGCTGGAATTCCCCCTCAACATTGGGTTTGTGAGATTCACTCAACGTTGGCTGTGGTTGTAGATCATTCATTCTCAATGCTGTATAGTGCTGTGTTATGTAAATTCGCCATGATTTATTTTCCCATTTTACTTTTGATGAGCACATGGTGATTTTTGGTCTGGGACTTCCATGAGTAGTGCTGCTGAGAACATGCTGCTACTTGTCTTTTGGATACCTTAAGTATACCCACCTCGCAGGGGAGTTACTGGGTCATGGGGCAGGTGTGTGTTCAGTAGATGCTGCCGAATGCTTTTCCAAAGGGGTTCCAATGATCTGCTTGATTCGATTTTGAGGAAGAAAATTGTTCTATAATCAGATTTTGAGTTGTTTTTTTTCCTAGAGACAGGGTCTTGCTCTGTCACCCAGGCTGGAGTGCGGTGGTATAATCATAGCTCTTTGCGGCCTTGACCTTCTGGGCTCAAGCAATCCTCCTGCCTCAGCCTCCTGAATAGCTTGGATTACAGGTGCACCACCACACCCAGCTAATTTAAAAAATGTATTGTAGGGAGAGAAGTCTCATGATGTTGTTTGTCCAGGCTGGTCTCGAACTCCTAGCCTCAAGCGATCTTTCCACCTCGGCCTCCCAAAGTGCTGGGATTATAGGCATAAGCCACTCCACCTGGTCTTCATTTGGGTTTTAAAGCAGAATATCATGACACAAACTCTGTTGATTTTACCATGCCTTCTCCCCTTCTCTCATGTGTGTGAGCCATATGATAACCAGGTAAATTCATTCAAGTTTGCTGTAACTGCTTCTTTTTGGAGAGACTCTTGAAAGTCTTTTAGAACTGCTACCGAAATGGAAGTTTTAAAGTTGTTTTCCTAAAATTGCTCCTTTTTTCTTTTCAAGAATAACACATATAATCACTATACTCCCTGCAAAAGAAGTCTTCCTCCTCTTCCCCAGCCTCAACTTTTTACTGAACGAAATGTAGAGCTTAAGGAAATTTTGAATGAAAGTCATACACCTGTGAGATTACAGATTTTCCAAAATTTGCTGATTGGATCATTCTTCTTAGAATTTCAATTATAGTTGCCCCTCTTTGGAATCTGACAAAACTGGGCAAGTGGAGAGTCCAAGGCTCCCCACCGTCCAGTTCCTAACTTTTCCTTGTAAACAACCACAGTGCCAGGTGTTTCAGAAATGCAGAAGATAGAAGCGCCTTCCCATCCAGCCCCAGGTACCTTATAAATAGGGGCCTTTAGTCTCAGAGGCAACTTAATTGAATCTGTTAGTTCTGGCCTGCCCTCCCTTCCCTGACCCCCAGACAACAAGCTAGAAACAACATCCCACAGAATTACAGCAAAAATATTATTTCACGCACTGCTCCCTCATAAAAATCCCTTACCAAATCGCTCTCAAACCCTGTAGCCTGAGGCAGTTATGATTTTATTTTACAGATGGGAAAATAAAGACCTGCAGAATTGACTTGACACGGTAAGATCCGGAAGAACTAGAGTCTGGAAGCCAGACCCATGCCTGGGAATTTGTACTTCTAGGAGCAGAGGGTCTCCTTTCTAAGGAGAATTTTTATTTATTTATTTATTTTATTTTTTATTTTTTTGAGATGGAGTCTTGCTCTGTATCCCAGGCTGGAGTGCAGTGGCATGATCTCGGCTCATTGCAACCTTCCCTTTCCCGGTCCTGGTTCAAGCCATTTTCCTGCCTCAGCCTCCCAAGTTGCTGGGATTACAGGTGCGTGCCACCATGGCCGGCTAATTTTTGTATTTTTAGTAGAGACGGGGTTTCACCATGTTATCCAGGCTGGTCTTGAACTCCAAACCTTGTGATCCACCTACCTCAGCCTCCCAAAGTGCCTGGATTATAGGTGTACAGGTGTGAGCCACTGCTCCTGGCCTCTAAGGAGAAGTTAAGGATAATGTGGCTGAATCAGGAGTTCATCATGAGGTCCTTTTCGTGGGTGATCTTCACATCCTGGGGCCTGGGCTTTTCTTGGGTTGGAAATGGTCTTTGGTTAGGACATATTGTCAGATAATTTAGTGCTTTTTTGTTGGTAGTGGCCAAGAATTGAAATTGAGTGAATACCCATCAGTTGGGGAATGGCCCAATAGCTTTCACACCTTTATATGATGACTTACAACAGAACCATTAAAAGGATTTTGGCAAATTATGGTAGAATAAAAAAGGAGGGAGAGACTGTGGGTGATGTATAATTCCATTTTTGTTAAACAATAATGCCCCCACACCTCCCAAGACTTCACTATTCAGTTTGTGTGTGTGTAGAATTACATGAATATGAGGAGAATTGTGGAAGGACACAAACTCAGATGTCAACACGGGCCACCTGGAAAGGCAGGGATGTGGGTAGCCATGTGGGAGGATAGGGCACAGAAGAATAGTATCCGTGATATAATGCTATTTGAATAAATTTTACATATGCCTATATATGTATACATATGCATAAAGGAATGCATACAATTATATATATAAATTAAAAAAAAAATCAAACCAGAGTGTCTCTAATACGAAGAAGGCTCTGAGCCCCACATGGGTCAGTTACCTTGGCGAGAGCTCAGTTCCACGGCTGCAGGCTTTACCCTCTCAGCCAGCTGTGTTGCAAGTGAAAGACATTGGTCAGCAGTGGGCGGCTGAGTACAGACACTGCTGCATTTGGCAAACCGATAATTATAGCTCCCATCTCTGCTGTGTGTACGTACTGTGTGCTCGCATTGTCATAATTTCTCAGAGTCAGGTATTTTTATTCCCATTTTATGGATGAGGAAAAACAAGGGCGAGTCACTCAAGACCACACAGTGACTGAGTGGTGCTGAAATTCAAGCCTGGGTCTGTGAGTCCAGAAGTCCAGCTTCTTCTTCTTCTTCTTTTTTTTTTGAGATGGAGTTTCTTTCTTGTTGCCCAGGCTGGAGTGCAATGGCGCAATCTCGGCTTACTGAAACCTCTGCCTCCTGGGTTCAAGTGATTGTCCTTCTTCAGCCTCCTGAGTAGGTGGGATTACACATCCAGCTAATTTTTGTATTTTTAATAGAGACGGGTGTCTCCATGTTGGCCAGGCTGGTCTCGAACTCCCGACCTCAGGTGATTCTCCTGCCTTGGCCTCCCACAGTGCTGGGATTATAGGTGTGAGCCACCCTGCCGGCTTCAGAACTCCAGCTTCTCAGGTTACTTCCTAATCGCACCTGGAGCTGGGCTTAACTGCCCTCAGTGGAGTGAGCACCCGCCTGCCTGCTTTGATCCAAGCTGAGATTCCTGTGGGGCCCTCTCTCACAGATGTGGGTCCTACAGTGTGGGTTTTGCTACTTACACAAACTCAGCCACCACTGAGTGAGCATTCCCTGTGTGTCCTCACTGGCCTCTTTCTTGGTTTTGGATGGCAAAGCTTCTTATCTGTGTGTGGGGTGAGCAGCCTGTTTGGGCCACTGTCCCCAGGAGAGCAGGGCTGCACAGCAAAGTAGGGCATCCGGATGTCCTATCTCAGGACAGGTGAAAGGCAGACGGGGCTGTGAAAAAGGACACTGTGACCAAGTCTGACATCTATCTGGGACCTGTGTCATTTCACCAGTCCCTTGGGGAGTCGATGCTTAGGGCTTTCATGCGGGTCTCACTTCCACTTCTGCCTGCCACATCCCCAACTCCACTAACCACAGAAGAACTAATAGTTGTGGCTTATTTGGTGGGCTGCTAACATGACTTCCACATAAATTGCCGAGTGCCTTTGCTGTCGTCAAAGGTCCCTCAAAGCCAGAACTTAAGAGAAATATCACAGGTCTGCAAGTTGATATTACTTGAGACTCCTTCTTTTTGCTCATTTGTAAAATGGAAATATGATTTTGCTCCTGCTTTCCATTAAAAGAATATATATGGCCAGGTTCGGTGGCTCACACTTGTAATCCTAGCACTTTGGAAGGCTGAGGTGGGTGGATCACTTGAGGCCAGGAGTTTGAGAGCATCCTGGCCAACATGGCAAAGCCCTGTCTCTACTAAAAATACGAAAATTTTTAGTAGAGGTGTGGTGGCAGGCACCTGTAATCCCAGCTACTCGGGAGGCTGAGGCACAAAAATTGCTTAAGCCCAGAGGTGGAGATTGCAGTGAGCCGAGATCATGCCACTGCACTCCAGCCTGGGCAACAGAGTGAGACTCTGTCTCCAATGTACATATGATAGGTAATTTGTAAAAAAAATAGCAAGAGACATATATACTGGAAAGATAAGGCTAGTTCTGTGTCTTAGGTTTTGGCTGAAAATAACTGTGCTGCTGGCACCAGCCATAATTGCCATTTAATTTTTCTTTTTTTTGAGACGGAGTCTTGCTCTGTCATTCAGGCCATTCAGGCTGGAGTGCAGTGGTGTGTTCTCGGCTCACTGCAACCTCCGCCTCCTGGGTTCAAGCGATTCTCCTGCCTCAGCCTCCCGAGTAGCTGGGATTACATCGCCACCTTGGCCTCCCAAAGTGCTGAGATTACGGGCATGAGCCACCGTGCCTGGCCAGTAATCGCCATTTTTATGTAGTAAGTCTGGATGTTTCCAGTGTGAATGGACTGCTGTCTTCTCCAGGGTGCTCCTCTCCTCTCTCCTCCCCTCCCCTCCCCTCCCCTCCCTCCCTCTCTCTCTCTCTCTCTCCCCTCCCCTCCCTCTCTCTCTCTCCCCCTCCCTTCTTTCTTTCATTCTCTCTCTCTCCCTCTTTCTCTCCTTTCTTCCTTCACAATCTCGGCTCATAGCGACCTCCAACTCCCAGGTTCAAGTGATTCTCCTGCCTCAACCTTTTGAATAGCTGGGATTACAGGTGCGCACCACCATGCCCAGCTAATTTTTATATTTTTAGTAGAGAAAAAGTTTCACCATGTTGGCCAGGATGGTCTCAAACTCCTGACCTCAAGTGATCTCCCTCGTCTCGGCCTCCCAAACTGCTGGGATTACAGATGTGAGCCACCGTGCCCAGCCTGGTGTTGTGTTTTAACAATGGCATCAGTGACTTCCAGGAGCAGGCCCCTTTTGTGAAAGTTGACTTGACTGTGCAGGTTAGCTGGCTGCAGGGACAGCCTCCCTGGCCCTCACGCCTTCTCGGTGGCAGATGGCCTCATTCCCCTGGTGTGGTTGTTGCAGCTGGCACTGGAGCCACTGCTTGCTGCCTTCCTTCACTGCCTGTGGAAGCTGCCACAGATCCCAGGAGGGGAGGCCAGAACGAGGACAAAGCGAGCAGCAGGCTGGGGTCTTCACTCAAGGATCTGGGGCAAGACTTGTCATGGCCAGCTCCTTTCCTCTCTGTCCACAGATTGTAGACTGAGCTTCATGAAGGCTGTAGACAAACGGTCTGGCCTCTCAGCTTATCTTTCTAGAGAGGAAATTCTTTTGAAGGAGCCTGTAAATGTTGTGATTGTGAACAGTGATCTTATTGTGAGTTCCTTAAGGGCTTGGACTAAGTCTCTAGTACCTGCCACAGTGCCTGATGCATAGCAAGACTCCAGAGAAATGCTCTTCATTGGCATGAAACTCCCTGTCGACCCTATGGCTGGACAGCACGACAAGTGATCCTTTAGGAAAGAGTTTTTCTTTCTTCCTTTGCCTTCCCCTGTGCATAATAAAGTGTGGTATCAGCAAATCTTTCCCCCACCCTTATTCTTTGCATTTATTTTACTTAAAAAGTGATTTCTGGCCAGGCACGGTGGCTCAAGCCTGTAATCCTAGCACGTTGGGAGGCTGAGATGGGCGGATCACCTGAGGTCAGGAATTCGAGACCAGCCCGGCTAACATGGTGAAACCCAGTCTCTACTAAAAATACAAAAATTAGCTGGGCGTGGTGGTGCGCACCTGTAATTCCAGCTACTCAGGAGGCTGAAGCAGGAGAATTGCTTGAACCTGGGAGGCGGAGGTTGCAGTAAACTGAGATTGCTCCACTGCACTCCAGCCTGGGCAACAGAGGGAAACTCTGTCTTGAAAAGAAAAAAGTGATTTCCTTCTGACCAATTAAGTAAAGGTGATTGGACCTTCCCACACGCCCCTCTGCTGTTCACATTCCGAGAAGGGATGTTGGAATAGGTTCTGTTTGGTTCTGCTTAAATCTACGAGTAGATTGATCAGCTTGAGAGAGATTTTCTCCATCCTGGGAGCTCTCCTGTTAGGAATGTGGAGTCTTCTGAGGTCCCAGATCCAGATAAGACAAGGGCAGGAGCTTCCAGCGGGCTCCTAGGCACCACGTAGGATGGTGTCCTTCAGAGAAAAGGGAAAACAATTCATCCAGATAGGATGATAAAAGGAGTGACATCACAGTAGGCATGGCAACTGCAGGGTAATCATACTCTCCCCACGAGGTGGTCAGGACCCCAAGGGAAGACCTAGTTTCATTGTGTTCCTTCTCCCTTTAGGGCAGGCGGGAGCAGGGAGGCATGGAGGAGGGCGGGCTTCTCCAATAGCTGGAGTAGGCCAGGGGTTTTGCTCCTTATCCCCGCACTGCCTCCCTGCTCTGACAGTTTCTCTGGAGTACTGGTGTGCCACCTGGAAGCATTCGCATTTGGTTGCTTTATTATCCAGGGTTGCGCTGGGAGTATGGTGGGAGAGAGGGAACAAAAAGGGAGAGCGAGGGAAGCAGATCACTGGTCAGGGAAGTAGAGATGTGATATGATCCGCAGAACGCTGAGCTCTGTCCTCGGTGCCCCTTCCCCAGAGGCTCCAACCGCCCCTGAGAACACAATGGTCAGCTTCCTGTTCCTCACTGGCTTCTTCTTTGGGCCTGGATTTCCGCAGCGGATCTGTAAGCCATGTAAGTTGTGCGAATTTCAAAGCCACTTGTGTCTCCAGCATCTCCCCGGGCACCCATGTGGTGAATGCTGGCCCTTGGGATGTCTGGGAATGTTGTCTCTGGCAGGTGGATCTCGAGCACAGTGCACAGGTTTTAGGTGTCGAAGAGTCAAATAAGGGGGATGAATCATGAGGTTGGTTTTTGGGGGCTCCTGGGTGTCCTGCGCCTGGAAATCATTTCTCCTTTCCTGTCCCTGTGGGGTCACTATGCCTGGGTCAGACCTGGTTGCTGCCTCGCTGCTGGTCAAGTCATAGTTGCATGTATGTCTCGCTGCCACCCTGAATTTGGCATTTTACAAGTGGGCGAGGTAGCCAGACCACAGAGTGATCAGCCAAGGTAGGCTGATGCTCCATCTTCTCTTCACCTGCACTCCCTCCCCCAGCTGTGGATGCCTAAAGACATTTAAGTGTCTCCTGGGAAGCAGGCTGTTTGGCTTCTTTAGTCAGAAGGTCTAGACCTCCTGCTGCAAGCTGGAGAAACTGCTGCCCCAGCTCCTTGTGGCTATGGGTCACTTTGTAAAGGATGATTGCATTTTTCTATTGAGAGAAAATTCACACAACATGAAATTCACCATTCTAACCATTTTAAAGTGCATAATTCAGTGGTGGTTAGTACATCCACCATCACCCACATCTGATGCCAGAACATTTTCATCACCCTAAAAGGAAATCCTGCACTCAGGAAGCAGACACTCCTCACTCCCCTGTCCCCCCACCCCTGGTAACCACTAATGTGCTTTTTGTCTTCATGGATTTCTCTATTCTAGATATTTCATAGAAATGAAATCGTGTAACACATGTGGCCTTTGTATCTGGCTTCTGTCACTCGGCATAATGTTTTCAGTGTTCAGCTGTGATGTTGCCCGTATCAGTACTTCCTTCATTTTTATGGCTGAATAATAGTCCCGTGTATGAATACGCCATGTTTGATTTACTCATTCATCTGTTGATAGATACTTGGGTTATCTCTGCTTTTTGGCTGTTATGAAGAATGATAATATAAACCTTCATGTACAATCTTTGCATAGACATACGTTTTCAATTCTTTTGGGTATATGCCTGGGGAGGAATTTCTAGGTCATATAGTAACTCTATGTTTAAAGTTTTGAAGAACTGCCAAATTGTTTTCCCCAGTGGCTGCAGCATTTTATGTTCCCATGAGTGATGTAAGTGGGGGAGGGGTCCAATTTCTCCACCTCTTTGCTGACATTTGTGATTCTAGCCATCCCAGCAGGTGTGAAGTGGTATCTTATTTATTTTTTTTTTGAGACAGTCTTGCTCTGTTATCCAGGCTGGAGCACAGTGGCATGATCTCAGCTCACTGCAACTTCTACCTCCTGGGTTCAAGTGATTCTCCTGCCTCGCCTCTTGAGCAGCTGGGACTACAGGTGCACGCCGCCACGCCCAGCTAATTTTCGTATTTTTAGTAGAGACAGGATTTCACCGTATTGGCCAGGCTGGTCTCAAACTCCTGACCTCAAGTGATCCACCCACCTTGGCCTCCCAAAGTGCTGGGAAAGTGTTGGGATTACAGGCATCAGACTCTGTCTGGTCTCATTTTTTTTTTATTTTTGAGACAGAGTCTGGAGTGCAGTGGCACAATCTTGGCTCACTGCAACCTTCTCCTCCCAGGTTCAAGTGATTCTCCTGCCTCAGCCTCTTGAGTAGCTGGGATTACAGGCACGTGCCACCACACCTGGCTGATTTTTGTATTTTTAGTAGAGAAGGAGTTTCACCATGTTAGCCAGGGTGATCTCGAACTCCTGGCCTCAAGGGACCCAACCACCTCGGCCTCCCACAGTGCTGGGATTACAGGCATGAGCCACTGCTCCTGGCCTATTTCCCCCTTTTAAAATTGGGTTGTCTTTTCGCTGAGGAGAAATGAGTTTATTTTAACACATGATTGTTTCTTTCCCAGCCCCAGCATGGTGTGACCAGCCTGTGGAGATGGAGGAGTTTAGTGGGTCACTGAGAAGCAGGCATAGGTCTTTGCCTCTTAGGCTACTCCTGAATGTTTTTTTGGGTCTCTTCTTCCCTGGCTATCCTTAAATGTTTCTTCCCCCAGAGTTCCTGTCCTTGACTGAGTTCTTGTTTTGCCCCCAATTCTCTAGCTGACCTCCCCTGCACCCTTGGCACCCTTCCCCATACATAATGTTGGTTAATCCCCAGTGCACATACTCATCCTGGGCTTCTCTCTGGAGCTCTGCATTTGCATATCCAACTGGGACCTCAACACGTTCAAAACTCACCACGCTCCTCTGCCAAGCCTTCTCCTGCTCCCGGCTTTCCCGTCAGGATGAGTGTTGTCATCGTCTACCTCGCTGGCCAAGCTGGATGTCTTCGGGGTCCCTCCTCTTTCTCTCAGGCATGTCTGCCCTCTTCCCACCCAGTCTTCTTCCTTTGCTATGGTAGTAGCTCTTCCTAATGTGTTATCAGTTCATCGCTACCACTCTGACTGCCTTAGTTCAGGTCTTCGTCATTCCCATAGACTTTCTAGCTTTGAGTTACTTTCATCCATCTGTACTCTGCCAGAATGATCCATTTATATCACTGCCCGCTTCAAACCCTTCAGTGACTCCTTGTTTTCTGAAGGATCAACTTCCAACTCCTTTGTTGGGTGTATGAGCCCTCTACCTTCTCTCCAAGTCATATTCCCCTGTTCATGGTTTCCTCAGAACATACTTCAGCCATAAGGAATTCCTTGAGGTTTCTTGGATAGGTTGTGTTCCCTCAAATCATCATTCCTTGAGTGCCCTGCTATTGGTATGAGTTAATATATGTGACCCAGGATAGATTTTCAGGACTGGATTATGGACCCAGTATAGCCCAAACCAAATGCTAATATGGATAGAGAACATGGTGAGTGTGGGTTGGATATGGATTTTGGTTCAATCATTTATGTGAAAGAATTTGCAAACTGAATAGAAATTAGACTGCATTGTATTGCATTTATAAACTACCTGTATTGCAAAGGTGATGGAGTCTTCTGGGAAAATTCTGGTATTTGCCCTATCTATAGTTCATAGTTACTTTTTGAACCAAAAACAACAGAGGATACATGATAGGACAAGCATATGGGTATTTTGGGAGCTGATGGGACAAAATGTCTGACGTCTTATTTGGATTCCAAGACTGCCATAGCTACAGACTGCCATGAACACCAGCATCTCTTACTTGTTCGGAGTCCCACCCCTTTAACCTCTGGATTTCTTGTAACTTTTCCTAAGGGTATTAGTCCCTAGCTATGGAAATTAAATGAAATTGAAGGAGTGATTTTTTACTCTTTTCCAAATAATTTTTAAAAAACTTTTATTTATCTTGGATTGCTTGGAGCTTTATAAAGATAAAGCTCTTAATTTTAATTTTTAAAAAGAAACATGGTCTCACTCTGTTGCCCAGGCTAGAATGCAGTGGTGCAATTATAGCTCATCACAGCCTCGAACTCCTGGGCTCAAGCGATCTTCTTGCTTCAGCCTGGGGAGTAGCTGGGGCTACAAGCATGAACTATCACGCCTGGCAATTTTTAATTTTTTTGTTGAGATGGGGTCTTGCTGTGCTGCCCAGGCTGGTCTCAAATTCCTGACCTCAAGCGATCCTCCCACCTTGGCCTCCCAAAGTGCTGGGATTACAGGCATGAACCACCACACCTAACCCTTCCTCAAACTTTTCCTTGGAAAAATGTCAAGCCTTCTGAAAAGTTGTGAAAATAGTACAATGAGCACCAATATCCCCTTCGCTCAGATTCACCATTGACTAGCATTTTACTACGTTTGTTTTCTCTCTCCCTACCTTTTATGTGTGGGTGTGCCTGTGTGAGCACACATCTATATTTTCAGGAAAAGTGAGACTTAGTTCGTAGTACACTTTCCTTTTCTTGGTATGTTTTCAAGCCTCTGACAAAATGCAGTGCCAAAACTGAAGCCTTGAGTTCTCGGCTCAGTGCTGCCACTGACGGGAGCATACTTGGACGATCCTGAACAAGTTCTTCCCCTCTCCGAGCCTCAGTTTCCCCATCAATGAAATGAGGGCTTGGATCCCCCGTTCTTGAAGTCCTCTCCTTGTACTCTTATATTCTACAGCCCCTGTGATGGCCAGAAAAACCCAGCCCTTTGGGAAATTGTCAGAAGATACTTAATGGACTTGTGAGATGAACCCCAGAAATTTATTGCTCGCTGGGCTTTGGCCAGGACTGCATCTGGTTTATAACAAGGAGTGTTTTTTTTGCTTGAGAGAGCTACCAGTGCTTTGCCTGCCTAGGAGGGGAGGTGGGCTTGGTGGGGTTCTACCAGAAGGAAGCGGCAGGAACTCTGACCTGCTTGCTGCCAAGTGAGCAGACAGAGAGGCTCAGAACCCCCTCCCCCGACAAGTTTCCTTGAGGTGCCTGCTCATTTTATCTGCCGTTTGCCTTGCTTCCCCCACACCCTTTTATAGCTCCTTTTGTTCAAGGATCTTGCCACCTCCTTTTTCTGTCCCTGGCCCACCTCCAGGTTAAATATCCAAGAAGGACAGCAGGAGTCTGAAGATGCTGATGACATGGGGGGGCATTCATGGCTGGCCCCGAAGAAAGGCTTTCATAGGTGGGGGTGATTGATACGGCTTGCTGGAGGCTTCCACAGCACTCCCACCCACAGGGCCCAGGGCAGAGGTCTGAGATGCACCAGGCTTATTTTACGGCTTTAATTCCCATGGGTAGGATTGGAGCAAGGTTTAGTAAAAGAGAAAGGACTCAAATGTGTCGAGGTTGAGGGAAGGAACTAGTGAGATCAGGGTGACAAGGGGTTCATTTGTCCATTTGGTAAGTGTTTATTGAAAGTCTGCTATATTACGTTTAAGGGCCTTTTGACTCAAGAAGTCTGAAATTTGTGTGCCAATCATTAATTTCTGTTAGATACTGTACTATGTTATAGAAGTGGTAGAAATAATGTTAATAATTGTCATACTTCCTTTCCTGATAATCACATGCTAAGCGTGTCACATCGCTTCCATTGACTCCTCCCAACAACTTGGATGGGGGGTGGGGTATTGTCCTCACTGTGCAAGGGAGGAAAGGGAGGCTTGGAACAGTGCCTTGCTCAAGGTCGGGGAATGAGTAGAGGTAGGATGGGGATTTGAGTTCAAGTCTGATTTCAAATTCCACACTCTTCACCTCTGAGTCTCTTGTTCCCAAAAGCTGTTTATGGACTGGTGCCAGTCTGTGATAGTTTTCACTGACCCAAAATATAAGGGCGGTGTAAATGGATTTCTAATAACGCTTACTTTTTAAAATTCAGTGGTTCTGAACTGGGGCGATTTTGCCCCCAGGGGACATTTGGAAATGCCTGGAGACCATTTTTGGTTGTTACGACTGGGAAGTGCCGCTGGGATATAAGGGTATTGGCCAGGGCTGCTGCTGAGCCTCCCACAGAGCATAGGTCAGCTCCCCATTCTCTTCCCTCCACTGCCATAGCAGAGAATTCTCCAGTCCAAAGTGTTTACAGGTCTGAGGTTGAGGAACTCTGATTTAATTTGAAAAATGCATCTTAAAATTACATTATCCTGACTTTCGGGATATGTATTCAATGCCCTTTCTTTAAGAAACAATGGTGTTAAAAAAAAGTTGGCAAGACCATGTTGAACCCTCCAATTTTGTTGTTGTTAAAAATATCTTGGATTATGGCTGAGCATGGTGGCTCACGCCTATAATCCTAACACTTTGGGAGGCCGAGGTGGGAGGATCACTTGAGGTCAGGATTTTGAAACCAGCCTGGCCAATGTGGCAAAACCCTGTCTCTACTAAAAAATACAAAAAAGTTAGCTGGGCATGATGGCAGGAACCTGTAATCCCAGCTCCTTGGGAGGCTGAGACAGGAGAATCACTTGAACCCAGGAGGCGGAGGCTGCAGTCAGCAGAGTCATGCCATTGCACTCCAGCCTGGGTGACAGAGTGAGACTCTGTCTCAAAACAAAATATCTTGGATTGTGAAATTCAGACATCTAGGAATTACTTCATCTAGGAAATATATAAAAAATATTGTTGGCCCAGCATGGTGGCTCCCACCTATAATTCTAGCACTTTAGGAGGCTGAGGCAGGTGGATCGCGAGGTCAGGAGTTAGAGACCAGCGTGGCCAACATGGTGAAACCCCATCTCTACTAAAAATACAAAACATTAGCTGGGCGTGGTGGCAAGTGCCTATAATCCCAGCTACTGGGGAGGCTGAGGCAGGAGAATTGCTTGAACTCTGGAGGCAGAGACTGTACCACTGCATTCCAGCCTGGGCAACAGAGTAAGACTCCATCTCAAAAAACAATAAAACAAAAAAAACCTGTTTATCAGGGATTAAAGAAGGCAAATATCTCAGGTTATAAGTAAGGCAATGCCTGGTGACGGGTTCTTGGGGCTTCTGGAGTTGATTTAATAACAAATATTTGGGCTGGGTGCAGTGGCTCACACCTGTAACCCCAGCACTTTGGGAGGCTGAGGTGGGTGGATTGCCTGAGGTCAGTTTGATACCAGCATGGCCAACATGGTGAAACCCTGTCTCAAAATTAAACAGACAAACAAACAAACCCCAAATATTTATTGACCACATATTGTCTTGTATGGTGCAAGGTCTTATGAGAGGTCAAAAGGAATTTTGCCCTAATGATCTTAATGAGCTCCATAGGACAAAAAGTGAACGCGTATAAAGTGGAAAACAAGGAAAGCCTGGCAGATGATGGTTAAATGTATTTGCTGATCGATGTTAATGAGGCAAATGAAGAGGTTTCTACCAGGAGGAGCTTGAGGTTCTTGATTTGAGTCAGCCACCAAGTAGCGCAGGTGACCCTGGGTAAGGCTTTCTTACTGCTCTCCTATCTTGGACGAGGGCCCCTCAAGCCCAAGTGAGAAAGCTGTTTCTGATATCTCCTTTTGTCCTGTCTCCAGTGGGACACCCAGTCCTGCGAATTCTATTTTGGGAATGTTTCTAGAGCCTGCCCAGTCTTTTCCTAGTCCAGTGCATGCTCCACCCCGTGGCCAGGGTAATCTTGCTGAAACAGAAATCTGCTCACGTCACCCACCTCTGCTTAAAACCTGCAGTGATTTCCTCATTGCCCACAGGATAAAGTCCAAACTCCTTGGCAAGGCACTCTTGGCTCCGTCGTCTGGGCCCAGCCTCCCTCTTCAGTCTTCGTCAGCCTTTGCTCCTCACTGCTTCTCTCCCCGTGGTCTGGACGCTCCAGATGGCTCGCTCTCTGTGCAGACTGCTGACCCGCTCCCTGGAATCTCCTTTCCTCTCTTTTCTACCTGGTAAAATCATACTATTTTTTAATTTAATTTTTCTTTTTAGACAGGGTCTCACTCTGTTGTCCAGGCTGGAATGCAGTGGCACCATCACAGCTCACTGCAGCCTTGACCTCCCAGGCTCATGCGATCCTCTCGCCTTGGCCTCCTTAACTGTTGAGATTATAAGTATGAGCACCGCACCTGGCCCATGCTAACCTTTTAATGCTTGTCTCAATCTTCTCCTCTGGAAGATGCCCCAAACCCTGCTGACAGGGACCACTTCCTCACTTCTCCCCACGGGTCTGTGAACCTGTTGAAGGCAGCACCTGCTGTTTTTCTGCTGTGTTGTGTGACCGTATACCCAGCATGCTTAGCACACGGCAGGTACGCAACCACGGCTTGTTGAGTAGAAAACAAATGGATAAAGGAGGGATAATTTAAAGTGGAGATAATAATGTTTAACCTTTGTTACCACCCAAGGTTGCTTGTGGCATGTATGTGAGAATATTTTTTGAAGAATTCTGAAAAAAAGTGAGGCTCTACAAATGCAAAGCAAGGTATTCATTATTGTTTTCAAAAGTAGAGACGATTAACCTTTGAACTATTATATCACCATTACACATTGTATTTTTTTTTTTTTTTTTGAGTCAGGGTCTTGCTCTGTTGCCCAGGCTAGAATGCAGTGGCGCAACCTTGGGTTACTACAGCCTAAAGCTCCTGGGCTCAATTGATCCTTCTGCCGCAGCCTCCTGAGATGCTGGGACTACGGGCATAAGCCACTACAGCTGGCACAAACTGTATTTAAGAGAAAAGGGGGCTAGGCACCGTGGCTCATGGCTCACACCTGTCATCCCAGCACTTTGGAAAGCCGAGGCAGGCAGTTCACCTGAGGTCAGGAGTTTGAGACCAGCCTAGCCAACATGGAGAAATCTTGTCACTATTAAAGGTAAAAAAGAAAATTAGCTGGGTGTGGTGGCGCACGCCTGTAGTCCCAGCTACTTGGGAGACTGAGGCAGGAGAATCGCTTGAACCCGGAAGGCAGAGGTTGCAGTGAGCTGAGATCGTGCCCTTGCACTCCAGCCTGGGCAACAGAGCAAGACTCTAGAGTAAGACTCTGTTTCCAAAAAAAAAAAAAAAAAAGAGAAAAGGGAATGGTGGTTGAGTACTAGGAATTGGTATACTAAGGAGATATGTAGAAAAACCCAGGTGGCCAGAGTATTGCACAATTCAGCAAAGATATGCCTTGTTGGTGCAGGAAGCAAACACGGCTTGGCTTGTGACTCAGTGGCGTGGACCTGCCTGGAGGCCTCTAGTGACAGCACACCCTTTTCTTCTCTGGAACTAGGGCTGAAGATAGAGAGGGCCACAGCAGGAGGGAGGAGGGGCTTGATTTTCTCTCTCTTGTGGGTTCCACTTTCTTCTCTTTCTGATTCTTCCATTTTCCAAATATTGTTTTAACCACCCCAAGTGGAACATGGCACATGAAAGAAGCAATAAAATGGGAGAAGAGGCTACTGGACTAACTTTTACGACAGATATCTGGGAAATGTGTCTTATTCCCAGCACCCCCGCCCCAGGCTTTAATTCCATCCAGGGCAGGTATTTTCTTAGTATAATTTGGCACCCTCTGCAGGTGCCTTGCACATAGTAGGTGTTCATGAATGCTTGCTGAATGAATGAATGAGCTCCTGAGTAAGAATGAAGTTGACCTCTTGTGCCAATTCCTTGGTGTGTCGTCTCTCCTCTCTCCTCTTTTCCCTGAAAAGAGGGATTCTTCCTCCTTTTAGCCAGATGAGGATAGAGGCAATTTTCTTTGGCACTTCCTCTGGAAACTCTTATTGTCACCTACGGGTTTGAGTCTAGGGACTGGATCCCTCACTTTTCAGACCCCTGAAGGTTGCCCATAGCAGAAAGGAAGAGGGGGGAGTAGGCAGAGTGCAAGGAGGAAGCCTAAAGGATTAATTGGTTAAACTTTATTACAAAGGCTGGTCCTATTGTTTACAGGCCATTAAAAACCATTATCATCTTCCCAGGCCAGGCAGACAGCAGCCAGCTGCTTTGATGCATGTCTTAGCGAGATAAGGAAAATTTATCCCTTGTTTTGACTTCACAATTTCTTCTTGGTTTATTATCTGACATGCGATTCAACTTTCTCTCCATACGTCCCTGATCTCAAGACAACTTTTTCAAGTTGTTGGCAGGGGAGGTTCAGGTTAGACTCCTACAATTTTTCGACTTGGAAGAGCCCGCTGAGATCAATGTCCCTAACCTGCCCCCTCCCTTTCCCACCTCTGCCCCCATCTGTATTTTTCCTCCATGGCAGAGCAGTTCCTGGACTCTCAAGTAATTTGCACTTATTGATCTCTCAGGAGGGCAGACTTTTCTCATGACCTTTGGTGAATCCTCCCACCTCCACGGTCACATCTACTCTGCAGAGAGGACTTCCTAGAGCTCCCCTGCCTCATTCCAAATGACCAGCTCCTTACTTAGCATCCACAGGGTACTGTGAACATAGATGGAGTTTTCTTAACTGCCATCTTCTGTGATAGGTGTATCTAGGGTTTCCCTGAGTGGTCTGGGCAGAGCCTGTGGGAGCCCTCATCCACATCCCAGACAATCTGTCTTCCTTGGGGCCTTGTTGAGAGTGTGACTTTCCATCTGGATAGAAACAGGCAATGGGATGTAGGCTGTGCCCATCCTGCAGTGTTCAGGTGATCCTGTGAAATTTTCTAGGTTCTAGACCTGAAAAGAAGCCCTGAATTGATACTGAACTTACTTTTAGCTGGTTGATGAAAGAGTTTGAGTGTGCTCTGTGAGAGAGAGTGAGCCAGGTTGGCAGATATTAGGCATTCACATGGTTGTTGAGCAAATGAATGAATGGATGTAGGAAGCAAAAATGTCAGCCAGTACCAGGTTGCTCTTTGTGGGTCTGTGTATTCAATTCAGTACTTACGGAGTGTCTGCTCTGGGGAAGAGCTGGTGCTGGGGGATGGGGTCAGAAAGATGTATAAGATCTAGTTCTTTACCTGAAAGCTAGACTGAAAAGAGAACAAATAAAGAAAAAAAGAAAAAGAAATAATAATGATAAAAAGATCTAGTTCTTGACCTCCAAGAGTTTCCATTTAGAAGAGAGAGAGACTCATTATAAGACAAGGCATAGGCTGGGCACGATGGCTCATGCCTGTGATCACAGCACTTTGGGAGGCCGAGGCGGGCAGATCACCTGAGGTCAGGAATTCGAGACCAGCCTGGCCAACATGGCGAAACCCCATCTACTAAAAATACAAAAATTAGTTGGGCACGGTGGCGTGTGCCTGTAGTCTCAGCTACTTGGGAGGCTGAGGCAAGAGAATCACTTGAATCTGGGAGGTGGAGGTTGCAGTGAGCCAAGATTATGCCACTGCACTCCAGCCTGGGTTACAGAGTGAGACTCCGTCCCCCTCAAAAAAAAAAAGAGAGCATATAGGAAAGCTTCGGCTGGTCATGGCGGCTCACGCCTATAATCCCAGCATTTTGGGAGGCTGAGGTGGGCGAATCACTTGAGCTCAGGAGTTTGAGACCAGCCTGGCCAACATGGTGAAACCCCATCTCTACTAAAAATACAAAAATTAGCTGGATGTGGTGGCGGGCACCTGTAATCCCAGCTACTCAGGAGACTGAGGAGGAGGTCTTGAACCCGGAAGGTGGAGGTTGCAGTGAGCCAAGATGGCGCCACTGCACTCCAGCCTGGGCGATAGGGTGAGACTGCCTCAAAAAAAAAAAAAAAAAGAAAGCAACTTGAAGGAGCACAAAGGGTGGTGGGTTAATTCTGAATGAGAGCATCAGGAGAAATTCCCGGAGGAGATGATTTTTAAGGATTTCCACGAACAGGGAGAAGGGGGAAGGAGATACTGGTGAACAGCAAGCGCAAAAGTGTGGCCACCTGGGAGTGCTCTCAGCTTGCCCGGACCCGTCCTGGCAGCCCCAGTCCAAACCCACGTCCCTCCTGCAGCCAGGGTGGCTCCAGAGCCATCTCACACAGCACCGAATAATCCCAGGAATTTTTCCAGGCATCTGACTCTGGGGCTAGGCTCCGGGCAGACATTCTTTTTCTCCACTTTCCTCCTCCACTTTGCAGGTGCCCCTTGTTTCTGGATTTTGCTCTCCTTGGAGGATACCCTGGAGTTGGAGAAGGTAGATAAGCTTCCAGTGCCTGATCCCTCAGCTTCTAGAAGAGATTTCTTTACCTCTCCCTCCACTTCCTCACTGCCAGGACAAGAACTACCCCTTCTTCAGGCTTTGCTCATGTGGTCGCCTCTCCTAGAAAGCCTTCCATCCATTCCTGTTTGTCCAAATTCGTCCACTCTTCCCCAGTGGCTCAGCTTTCCTACAGCTGGAAGGAAGCATAGCATTTTCTGAGCTCCCTAAGCATAGATTGGCCTCTCCCTATTTCTCACAATGATTGTCACTGGGTGCCTGTCTCATAGATGAAGGTAAGAAGGAGTTTCCTACTCTGTTTTATTGCAAACAAGTATCCAGGGTAAATGTGATTTTTAACACATTAAAACACTTATATACCTCCCCACCCCCCGATTCTTCCTGGTTCTCAAGGTAACTGCTTAGTTACATTCCAGGGAGTGGGAGGAAGCCAAGAAAGAATTCCGAGTCTTGGGTAGCAGGATCGAGTGCAGAAATGTCTTGGAAATGGAAGATTCCCCTGACTCCGCACCACAGCAGCGCTGCAGCCCATATATAACAGTGGGCGAGCTCCCCCTCGCCGCCTTGCTTATCTCTGCTTCACATTCACAGACTCACCAGCCTGGAGTCTCTCTGGATGTTGGCCAAGCCAGTTGGGAATGCATAATTGCTGAGATATGGGATGGGGCGCGTCCGCCATGTCCTTGCATGCTGCAGTGAAGGTCCCCTTCTCTCCCTTGTTCCTCCCTCTTAGCCTTTTCTCTGGCATTGGGAACTAAGCTTTCTGGTCTCACCTCTCTAATCTTCGAAAGAAGGGAAACCCAGTTTCCATGTTGGCAGTTGGCTGTGCTAGTAATTAGGGAAACCCCTTGGAGAATTGGAGGGAGGTTTGGGTAAGCAGATTTAGACCAAATGGCGTCCAGCTAGCTGCCATTTTGAAACCTCAGCTACAGTACCTGGTGAGCTTAAAACCTTCCCTGCAACCACCGCCCTCCCTCGCCAGCTCATTTGGTTTTTGTGACTAAGACTTTGGTTTTGCTTTAGTGTCCTTCTGTTTGCTTTTTGTACTGGTAGCAAGAGGGATGAGAGAAGGAAAGGCCTCTGAAAAGAAGATTCTAGTCTGATGGGAGCAAGAGCTTCTCGGAAATTGGGTGAGATCTTCATGGGTCATGTTGATGCTCAAAAAGTTTCGAGTTTGGGAGCATTTTGAATTTCAGATTTGTGAATTTGAGATGTCCGACCTATGGGGAACATCAACATATAAAGGGGATAGAATTCAACTGATAACACTCCCCTTCCTTCTAAAAAAAATCAGTGTTTTTGTTTTTGGTGGTGTTTTTTGAAAAATAAAAACCTGTATATGATAAAAAAATTTAAACACTATAGAAAGTAAATGAGAGCAAAAAGTAAATCTAAGTTTTCCTCACCCCTCTTCTCACATCCTCAGACCCTAGTCTTTCAATATCGACTTACCCGTTTTGTTCTTCTTCTGTATCTTTCTGGTGATAGTATATGAACATAAATATATACATATCTTTTCATTTTTTTTCCCATAAAATAGTAGCATTCCAAAGTGCCCTGTACTGCTCCTTTTAAAAAAATTTAACAATCTAGGACATAGATTATTTTATTTTATTTTTTGACATGGAGTTTTGCTCTTATTGCCTAGGCTGGAGTGCAGTGGAGCAATCTCGGCTTACCACAACCTCTGCCTTCTGGGTTCAAGGACGCCTCCCACCTCAGCCTCCCGAGTAGCTGGGATTACAGTTGCTTGCCGCCACATCCAGCTAAGTTTTTTGTGTTTTTCGTAGAGATGGGGTTTCACCATGCTGGCCAGGCTGGTCTTGAACTCCTGACCTCAGGTGATTCATCCACCTTGGCTTCCCAAAGTGCTGGGATTACAAACCACTATGCCCAGCCTAGGACATAGATTATATCTGGCCTGTTTTTAACAGATGCATAGCATTTCAGTTGTATGGACATATCATGATTTATGTAATTTTACCTCTTCTTTTCAATACAGGATCTCACTCTGTCACCCAGGCTGGAGTGCAGTGGTGTGATCATAGCTTACTGCAGCTTTGAACTCCTGAGCTCAAGTGATCCTCTGACCTTAGCCTTCTGAGTAGCTAGGACTACAGGTGCATACGACAGTGCCTGGCTAATTAAAAAAAAATTTTTTTCCCAGTTACTCAGGAGGCTGAGGCAGGAGAATTGCCTGAACCCAGGAGGCGGAGGTTGCGGTGAGCCGAGATCGCGCCATTGCACTCCAGCCTGGGTAACAAGAGCGAAACTCTGTCTCAAAAAAAAAAAAAAAAAAAAAAAAAATTATTTTGTGGAGATGAGGTCTTGCCATGTTATTCAGTTTAGTCTTGAACTCCTGGCCTCAAGCGATCCTCCTGCCTTGGCCTCCCAAAGCTCTGGGATTACAGGCATTGGCAAGTGCGCTCAGTCTAATTTCACCTCTGTTGATGAACATTTAGATGATTTCCAATCTTTGCTGCAATGAAACAATTTGTTTATGCCTTTCTTTACCCAGGAGCATAAGTCATCTACACATCTCACTCCTTTCTAAGGTTCTTACATAGTATATATATTGAGTATGTTTGAGAAATATTTATTAAGTTTGTACCATGGACAATATTTGATATTTCATCATATTGAGGTCAGCGTTTACTCAACCTAGTGGCTTCTTCTAGATTGTTTCTTTCTAGAAACAAGTCAGTAATAAAAATTCTTTCTTGTCCCTTTTTTGGTGGAGAATAGGGTCTTGCTATGTTGCCCAGGCAGGTCTTGAACTCCTAGGCTCAAGCTATCCTCCTGCCTCTACCTTGCTAACTGCTGGGATTATAGGACTGAGCTGCCAGGCCCAGACTTTTTTTTCTTGTTTTGAGATAGAGTCCCACTCTGTTGCCCAAGCTGGAATGCAGTAGTGTGACCTCAGCTCACTGCAAACTCTGCCTCCTAGGTTCTGCCTCCCACCTCAGCCTCCTGAGTAACGTGCATGCCACCACACTTGGCTAATTTTTTTTTTTTTTGATACAAGAGTCTCTCTCTGTTGCCCAGGCTGGAGTACAGTGGTGCGATCATGCCTCACTTCAACCTCTGCCTCCCAGGTTCAAGCGATTCTCCTGCCTCAGCCTCCCAAGTAGCTGGGATTACAAATACGCGCCACCACACCTGGCTAGTTTTTGTATTTTTAGTAGAGATGGGGTTTCATCATGTTGTCCAGGCTGGTCTTGAACTCCTGGCCTCAAGTGATCTGCCCACCTCAGCCTCTCAAAGTGCTGGAATTACAGGAGCAAGCCACCGTGCCCAGCCTAATATTTAAAATTTTTTGTGGAGATGGGGTTTCACCATGTTGCCCAGGCTGGTCTTGAGCTCCTGACCTCAAGCCATCCTCCCACCTTGACCTCCCAAAATGCTGGGATTATAGGTGTGAGCCACAGTGCTTGGCTGAAAACTCTTGCCTAAAAATCTCTAATTTTGATTGTTCATCTTTGTTTATTCCTTAGCATAGGTTTCTAGAAGTGGGTCAAATAATCTGAAAATTGCTAAGGTTTTGGGCCTTTACATTTTTTTTTTTTTGAGATGGAGTCTCACTCTGTTGCTCAGGCTGGAGTGCAGCAGTGTGATCTTGGCTCACTGCAACCTCTGTCTCCCAGGTTCAAGCGATTCTTTTGCCTCAGCTTCCCAAGTAGCTAGGACTACAGGCGTGCGCCACCATGCCCAGCTAATTTTTATACTGGGACCTGCAGCAAATAAGAATTAATAAAAGGTTCCTCTTCAAAGCTTTCCTCTTAGTTCATTACTAATAAATAATAGTTTCTTCAAAGGTTAATTTACTTTAAAGCTTTTGCTAATAATCTTAAAGTTGCTGTTAGTCATAATAAAGAAATAAGTGCATCCCGTGTACTTAGTTCTTACACTTTAACCTAGATATTTGCCCTTACATGCCTGGACAAGCCCAGGCAAGTCTTAAGTCAAAGCTTATTCCCCTTCCTTATTTGGAAATGTTATCGCTTTTCTAAGCATTCCTCAAGTTACTTCATCTTTTCTTTTGTTCTTCTCTGCCTTTACTTCTTTTTTTTTGAGATGGAGTTTCGCTTGTTACCCAGGCTGGAGTGCAATGGCGTGATCTCGGCTCACCGCAACCTCCGCCTCCCGGGTTCAGGCAATTCTCCTGCCTCAGCCTCCCCAGTAGCTGGGATTACAGGCACGCGCCACCATGCCCAGCTAATTTTTTTTTTGTATTAGTAGAGACGGGGTTTCACCATGTTGACCAGGATGGTCTCGATCTCTTGATCCACCCGCCTCGGCCTCCCAAAGTGCTGGGATTACAGGCTTGAGCCACCGCACCCGGCCTGCCTTTACTTCTTTAGAAAATTTCCAAGTTTTTAGCCAATCGGATCAAGAGCATAGAATGTGAGGTCCTGTTCCAGTCAATGGAAACTGGACCCAGCAGTAGGGAGATTGCATCAGGTTCTGAAAGTTATAAATGTCCCTGTCTCCTCTGTTCAGGTGTGCTCTCTCGGCATGACTGCTGCTGAGTTGCACCCTTCCTGCAGGAAGTAAAACTAGCCTTGCTGAATAATCCATTGTCTTGGAGTGGATTTTCCCCGATGTTATAGACGCAGTTTCAACAGGGCCTTAACTTTAACCTTCCTGCTAATGCTTATATAATAGTATTCCTGCTAAATTGTGTTCTAGAAATGTATCAGTTTATATTTTTACCAGCAGAGTGCTCATCTCGTCCTGCAATACTAGCATTATTATTAAAGCAAAGACAGAAAAAATATCATTAAAGCAAAAAACAACAACAAAACTCATTTGGCATATGAAATGTGCTCATTTGGTCTGTGAAATATGGCATTTTGTTGTTTTAATTTTAGTCTGTTTATTAGATATTCTTATTTCCTCTTTTGTGGCTTTTCTGTGTCCTATGGCCATTTACCTATTGAGATGTTAATGCTTTTTATATCAATTTGCAGGATACTTTATATATTAAGAATATGAATTTGTCATACATGTGGCAAATATTTTCACCAGTTTGCATCTCTACTTTTAAAAAGTTCCTTTTAAACTATGGTATAATTTACATTCAATAAAATACACTCATTTGAAGTATATAGTTCTGTGAGTTTTGACAAATGTGTATGCCCATGTAATCACAGCAGAATATTATTATTGTCCCCAAAAGTTCCTTGGTGCCTCTTTGTCGTTACCCCCGTCACTATAGATTAATTTTGCTTGTTCTAAGAGTTCATATAAATACAATCATACACCATCTACTCTTTTTTTTTTATAAGATAAGTTCTCGCTTTGTTGCCCAGGTTGGAGTGTAGTGGTGCGATCTCAGCTCACTGCAACCTTCACCTCCTGGGCTCAAGCAATCCTCCCACCTCAGTATCTCTAGTAGCTGACACCACAGGTACATGTCACCACACCTGGCTAATTTTTTGCATTTTTAGTAGAGATGGAGTTTTGCCATGTTGCCCAGGCTGGTCTTGAACTCCTGGGCTCAAGCAGTCTGCTTGCCTCAGCCTTCCAAAGTGCTGGGATTACAGACATGAGCCACCATGCCTGACCACTACCTACTCTTTCGAATCTAGCTTATTCCACTCAGACTTTTAAAAAAAAGGTCGTATCCATATTGTTGTGTATATTAGTAGCTAATTTTTAGTCCCAATACTAATGCAGTAACATCTTCTTTTTATTGCTGAGTTTTCCATTCTATGAATATCCCAAAATATTGTAATCATTCACCAGTTGATGGACATTTGGGTTGTTTCCAGTTTTTGACTATTATGAATCAAGTTGCCATGAGCATCTGTGTGTCTCTTTTTTGACATACCTTTTTCCCCATTTCTTTTGGATAAATACTTAGTAGTGAAACTTCTCAGTCATGTGGTTAAGTGCATGTTTTTAGAATAAGCATCTACCATACTGTTTTCCAAAGTGGTTGCACCATTGTACATTCCCATTAGCAGTAGCTGTGTTTTTGGTTGCTATGCATTCTCACTAGCAGTTGACATTGTGAATTTTTAGCCATTTTAGTGGGTGTGAACGGTAGCTCAGCTCACTGTAGTTTTAGTTTGCATTTCCCTGATGACTACTGATGCTGAGCATATTTTCATGTGCTTATTGGCTGTCTTTTGTGCAGGGCCTGTTCAAATTTTTTCTGTGTTGTTTGCCTTATTACTAAATTGCCAGAGTTCTTTATATATTCTGAATATAGATCCTTTGTCATCTATGTATGTACATGTATGTGCTATGTATGTACTGTGTATATACATATCTATATATATATGTACTATGAATCTTTTCTCCCAGTCTGTGGCTTGTCTATTCATCCTATTAAGAGCATCTTTCAAAAAAAATTGTAGTAAAATATACGTAACATAAAAAATGTCATTTTAATCACGTTGAATATTTAGTGGTATTAATTATACTTTCATTGTTGTGCAACCTTATACCCTATCTTGAACAATGTATTTTTAATTTTTAAGTTTTTATCTTTTTAGAGACAGTGTCTTTGTTGCCCACTCTGGGGTGCAATGGCATCATAAAAGCTCACTGTAACTTGAACTTGTGAGTTCAAGCGATTCTCTCACCTCAGCCTCCTGCGTAGCTGGGACTGCAGGCGTGAGCCACCACACCTGGTTAATTTTTGAACTTTTTTTGTAGAGATGGGGTCTCTATGTTGCCCAGGCTGGTCTGGAATTCCTGGTCTCAATGATCCTCCCGCCTTGGCCTCCCCATGTGCTGGGATTACAGGTATAAGCCATTGCACCCAGCATAACGATGTCTTTTGAAGAGCAGAAATTTTAAATTTTGAAATCTGAGTTATTTTTTTCCTTTTGTGAGTCCTGTTGTTTGTGTCCTAAGAATCTTTGCCTACACTAAGGTTATGAAGATTTTTCCCATGTTTTCTTCGGAAGTTTTTTTTTTGAGGCAGTTTTTTTTTCTGTTGCCCAGGCTGGAGTGTAGTGACTCAATCTCTGCTCACTGCAACCTTTGCCTCCCGGGTTCAAGGGATTCTTGTGCCTTAGCCACCTGAATAGCTAGGATTACAGGTGTGTGCCACCATGTCCGGCTAATTTTTATATTTTTAATAGGGGTTTCACCCATCGAATCCCAGCCTGTTGGCCAAGCTGGTTTCAAACTCCGGACCCCAAGTGATCTGCCTACCTCGGCCTCCCAAACTGCTGGGATTCCAGGCCACCACACTTGGCCTTCTTCTGGAATTTAAAAAATCATTTTAGCTTTTCTTTCATTCTATGATCCATTTTTAAATTTTTTTGTGTACAACATGAGGTAAAGGGTGTGTTTATTGACTTTAAAAATATATATATCCAGGTAAAAGAAGTGAAAATAGGTAAATGTTAACTAGTATTCATTTTATTCTCCTCTGATTTATTCCGTTGCTGTGTAGCTTAGAAATTCCAACCCCATTCAGCTGTCAGATAGATATTTACCTATATAATCTGGACTTTTTTAAACTTCAATTCTTTGTGTGTGTGTGTGTGTGTGTGTGTGTGTATGTGTTTTTTGGTGGTGTCTTGCTCTGTCGCCTAGGCTGGAGTGCATTGGTGCAATCTTGGCTCACTGCAACTTCCGTCTGCTGGGTGGGTTCAAGTGATTCTCCTGCCTTGGCCTCCTGAGTAACTGAGACTATAGGCTTGTGCCACTATGCCCAGCTAATTTTTGTATATATATATATTTTTTTTAGTAGAGACGGGGTTTCACCATGTTACCCAGGCTGGTCTCGAACTCCTGACCTCAGGTGACCACCACCCCCACAAAGTGCTGGAATTATAGGCATGAGCCACCATGCCCAGCCATTAGCCACAATTCTTTGATTCACTTGGAATATATTGAGGTTGATGTAAGAGTTGAGGGTCTAGTTTGATACCTCCTACCCCTATAGCTAATTAAATAGTGGGAAAGGGAGTTCCAGATATAGTGGGGACATAAAAGTGGGAAGAGAGTTGAGTTTTGGGAAACGGGGCCCCTTAGGCTTACCTGGGTTGGTGAGTCTCGGGAGACAAGCTGGAGAGCTTCACTGGGGCAGCCTGTGGAGGACCTCTGCACCCTGTCCCACAGGGGCTGTGAGCCTCTGACAGAGGTGATTGGAGAGGTGCTTTTGGATCATATAGGTTGACTCTGACAGAGAGATGAGGACTGAAAGTGGTTGCTGGAGATTTCTAGCTTTCAAGGGGGGCAGATTGCAGGAGAAACTGATGATGGGATGGTGGGTGGGGTAGAGAATTGCCTGTTCTTGATTCAGAAAGGGTGAAGCTGGAAGGAGGAATTACAGATTGATCTTGAGAAGTTGGAATGTTGGGTAGAAAGTTTCTGCTTTAACCAGAAATAAAGATGACAGGAAGAGAAACTGGCTTTTCAAGGGGATGAAGTTGAAAAGTAATGACAGTTATTCACTTCTCGAGAAAATTTGTGACTTTTCTTGAGAGTATAATCAGAACGGTTCCTTATAATTTGCGTAGCATTTTAACATTTCCAAAGTGCTTTTACATACTACTTCCTCTTTTTTTTCATTTGTGCCCGGTGGGATAGGCAGGGCAGGTATTACCCTGTGTTCCTTCCTACAGATGAGGGAGGGGAAGCCCACTTGGTAGGGGTTTGCCTGAGTTCTGTTCTGAGTCAGTAGGTTCTTGTGGTGTCGGAGTGGGTTGGGGTTTAGATTCTGATCTTGACTTCTACCCACTTGCTGTGTAAGAAAGTACCTCAGCTTTCTGAGGGTTGGAGAATATGATGTGGAGAATATCTGCATCATTAGACTCATACGATAGAGAAGGCCAGATAAAATAACCTAAGTGTAAGAATGCTGATGAGTATAAAACAGAATGCAAATGTCCATCTTTTTTTTTTCTTTTTTTTGAGACAGAGTCTTGCTCTGTCACTCAGGCTGGAGTGCAGTGGTATGATCTTGGCTTACTGCAACCTCCGCCTCCCGGGCTCATGTGATTCTCCTGCCTCAGCCTCCTGAGTAGCTGGGATTACAGGCATGCACCACCACGCCTGGCTAATTTTTGTATTTTTAGTAGAGACAGAGTTTCACTGTGTTGGCCAGGCTGGTCTCAAAATTCTGACCTCCCAGGTTCAAGCGATTCTCCTGCCTCAGCCTCCTGACTAACTGGGATTATAGGCATGTGCTACCATGCCTGGCTAATTTTCTATTTTTAATAGAGATGGGGTTTCTCCGTGTTGGTCAGGCTGGTCTCGAAGTCCTGACCTCAGGTGATCCACCCTTTTCAGCCTCCCAAAGTGCTGGGATTATAGGCGTGAGCCACCACACTGGGCAGAAAATGTCAATTTTATTAAGGTTATAATGTCATCCTGCTGGAGCTGGGAATCCACTGGTTCCAGGGTGGGGAGATGGGGCGGCCCAGGGTCTTGCTTGGCTCCACAGGCTTAGCTGGTGGCACAGTATACAGGGGCATTCTCCCTTGGACTGGGGTGGGCATGCAGGGATCTGAGACACAGTGGAGATGCCTATCCAAGGTCAAGGTGGGGAAGTCTGAGGGCTCACATGAACTCTGGATTTGGATTCATGGGCCTTAGGGTTGAACATGATTTTCGCCATGTCCTGGACCTCGGGTAAGATACTTGATCTTTCTAAATCTCAGTTTCCTTATCTTTGAAATGTTACATTACACACCCTGGAAATATGGAACTACTTATACATTTACCAAACTTGCTATGGCTCTGTGCCTTGATAAATTCCTGTTCCCTTAAGCAGAGGTTAAGAGAGAGACAGATTGGAAGATGCAACATAACTGGCTTTGGAGGAAGGGGCTACAGGCCAAGGAATGTAGGTGGCCTCTAGGAGCTGAAAAAGATGAGGAAACTGACCTTGATGTTGGCCCAGTGAGACTGATTTTGGACATTCTGATCTCCAGACTGTTAGACAATAAATTTGTGTTGTTTTAAGCTACTGAGTTTGTGGTAATTTGTTAGAGTAGCAATTGGAACGGATACCGTGCATTTAAGACTTATCCACATTACTGCATGCATGGGTGCATTCCACCGTGGGGCTGCATCACGACTTGCTTATTCATTTACCAGCTGATGAACACTTGGGTTGTTCTCAAGTTTTGGCCATTATGCGAAAGGCTGCTATGAATATTCCTATATATAGGTCTTTGTGTAGACAAATGTTTTTATTTCTTTTGGGCAAATCTCTGGGAGAAATGAAAATATAATTGTATATTTAACGTTATAAGAAATTGCCAAACTGCTTTCCAAAGCGGCTGTACTATTTAGCATTCCCACCAGCAGGGTGTAAGAGTCATAGTTATTCTATATCCTTGCCAGGGCTTGGCATTGTCAGCCTTTCAATTTTAGCTATTATAATAGATGTTTAACAGTATCTCATTGTGATTTTAATTGCATTTCCCTGATGGTTAATAATGTCAAAACTTTTTTTTTTTCACATGGTTTTTGGCCATCTGTATCTCTTCTTTTGTGAAATGTCTGTTCAGTTCTTTTGCCCTTATAAAAAATGGAGTCATTTGTCTTCTTCTTATTGAGTTTTAGGAGTTCTTTATATATTCTGACTAAACATCCTTTATTAGATATACGTTTTGCAAATATTTTCTCTCAGCCTGTAGCTTGTGTTTTCATTTTCATATTAGTGCCTTTCAAAGAGTAGACATTTCAAATGTTGTTGAAGTCCAATATATCAATTTTTTTCTTTTACGACCCATGCATTTTGTGTCCTATTTAAGAAAATTTTTGCTTAACCCAAGGTTAGAAAATTTTTCTTCCTGAAGTTTGATCGTTTTTGTCTTCTATTTAGCTGCCATTTTGAGTTAATTTTTTTTTTGAGACAGAGTCTCACTCTGTCACCCAGGCTGGAGTGCAGTGACGCGATCTTGGCTTACTGCAATCTCTGCCTTCTGGGTTCAGGTGATTCTCCTGAGCCTCCCCAGTAGCTGGGGAGGCACCTGTTATCATGTCTGGCTAATTTTTATATTTTTAGTAGAGACGGGTTTCACCATGTTGGCCAGGCTAGTCTCAAACTCCTGGTGTCAAGTGATCCACCTGCTTTGGCTTCCCAAAGTGCTGGGATTACAGGTGTGAACCACTGTACCCAGCTCAAGTTGATTTTTATCTAGGGTGTGAGGTAAGGGTTAAGAATTAAAAATTTTAAAAGTTCTTTTTGGTAATGCCTTTAACTGGTTTTGGTATCAGGGTAATTCTGGCCTCATAAAATGCATTAGCATTGGACTAGGCACTGTAGAGAATATAAAAGTAAGATCTAATCCCTGCTGCAATCTCTCTCTCTCTCTAACACACACACATCCCCCAAGTATAATAAAGGCAGAGTTTGGTGAACTTATAAGAGAAGTACACATGAACCGTTATGGGCTTTCAAAGAAGGGAGAAGGCATGGGAAGCCTCAGAATCTTCTTCATGATGGAGGGACACCCAGGAAGAGATTTAGGAAGGCTGCACCATTGCCTCAGTCTGGAGGCACCATTCAAATGACAGTCTATTGAGTCATCCAGGGCCACATTGGCTGAAACATGGTTGGTACCCACCTGGAGTTTTAAAACAAAGCGGCCCTGCTAGAAAAGAGAAAGTCTACTAGCTGAGAGGCTATCAGCTGGTGGAGATGGGGAAAGGTGGGTGGGGTGGGCAGGGAACCATGTGCTGGGCGAGAGAGAATTCTATTAAAGTATGCCTTTGCCTCCTCAACCTCTGAATTAAACTCCCATTGTTCTGCGTCCTTCCCACATTGATTATGGTGCTGGAGGGCTCTGGAGAGGAAGGTGGGAAGGAGGGGGACCAGCCCTCATGGAGCCCCTCGTCTCTGTGCTCGAGACCCAGCATCCATCATCTCATTTAGCTCTCTCACCAACTCTGCAAGAGCAGCTTCATTATTTGCATTTTTGCAGATTAAAAAATGAGACTCATAAAGGTTAAGTGCCCTGCCTGGGGTCAGCCGCTAGCAAGTAGAGAGCCTGGTTGCGTTCAGCCCCCTGGCTTCCTCTGGCCCCTGCCACACTGTCTCCCACTGCTCTGACAAAATGTCATTTCTGAGGAAGGTAGGCACACAGACCCAAAAGGAATGGGTGCTGGAGGGAGGCCAGGATGAGATATTTGTGAGTGGGTTTGTTCTGATGTAGCAAAAACTCTCTTGTTGCTGTGGGCCGGGAAGTGGCTGACTGGCTGCGTGGTCAGGGTTTGCAAAGCTTTCGCAGATCCTTTTGCTAGAGGGGCTTTAAAAGCTGCAAGCGCTCAGCAGTTTCTATCAGTTGGAATTCTTTTCCTCCAGATTGAATCCTGTCGGGGCTTTACCAGAATGACGCCGTGTCCCCTCACCTGAACCGCACGGCCTTGCCGCCGTGGCGCTCCCTGCCACCACGCGGCTCCCGGGAGGAATTCCTCCCCAGCCCTGTCCTGTGTTTTGTTTCCCCAGCCCTTCACCTGACTCTCTCAGAACCCTCTGGTTTCTCCCAGAAGTGTGCAGCTGAACCCATCAGGGACCAAGGAATGCTGGGACCTTGTTTGGATCTCAGATTTGGGGGTTTGCCCCCTTTCCTAGTCTCATAGTTTGAAGCATTTTCAAAGGATCCCCTGAAAAGTGAGGACAGTGTGGAGAGGCTGGTGCCTAGAGGAGATACGGCATGTCTGGGAAACCAGAGGGCACCCTGCCTGCCAGTTCCCATTCCCATCGCCCTGACCCCATTCCTATCCCCATGATCCCCCAGCCCTTCCTTGCCAGTGCCTGGATCCTCAGAGCCCTCTCAGTGAGACGCGCCCACCGGCCTCTTGGGCGTTTGGCTTCCCATCCTTTGTTTGGTCACCATGGGCCCTGCCGCTGCCAACTCAGGCAAACAGAGCTCGGGCCAGCTCTGGGCTGCCCAGCCTCCCGGATGCATTGCATACTGCTCTGCGTCAGCAGAAAAAGTATCCACGACAAGCGGCATTCTAGAGCACCCTCTCCCCGCAGGCCTGGCCTCGAGGCCTCCGTGCCCTTCTGAGCCCTGCCTGCTAGGTCCAGAGCACTCTCCGCCCACCCGCAGCACTTCAGGAATCCTGAGGTGCAGCTCAGGTGGCTCTCGGTGACGTCATGGGAAGTGTTCTGGGTCAGTTCTTTTTGCCTCCCTGCCTCCACCTCCTTCCCAGACTCACCAAAGATGCAGCCTCCAAGCCCCTCCCAGCTCCCAAAATACCAGCCCTGCCTCCTGGCCCTGCCAGAAAATGCTTAGCACATTAGCGGGTTTAGCTGCCACAGTGGCAGTCAGTGGGGAGGCTGCAGAGGCACACAGATTTCATTCTGGAATTCTTTCCAGCTCCTCACTATTTTGACGACACTGTGCAATGCAGTTACCAGGAACCTGCCCTGCCTGTGGGATGGGAGAGGCTGGGAGCCTGGGGTGGGAATGGGAAAAAGGTAAGGGGGGCTGGTGGGAGCAGCCTCAGGGTAAGGGACTGTGAGAGAAGCAGGGACTGCACCGGGGTCTCATGGTGCCGCGGCCACCTTGGTTTTTAACTTGGTCTTTGACGTGGCTGGCCTCCCTCCTTGCCTCTTGGAGCTCACTTGGGGCAGATCTTAGATACAAGAGACCTCAGCGCTGGGGCTTCTGCTCGCAGGAGGCAAGAGGTTCCAGGACAGCCAGAGAGGCAGCAAGACAGGCTGAAAGAAAACAGCCACACTAACGTGGTCTTGCACTCAAGACTTTGCTGCAGCTCCCTCTCTGCCACGCCAGGGCCGGGTGTCTTGGAGCAAGTCACCAACTCTCCGAAACTCAGTGTTCTCATCTGCACAATGGGAATAACCTACAGCCTGGCCTTCACATCTCAGTGGGATACCCTTCTCATCTCAATGTGAGATAGGGGGATCCACAAGAGACAACGGGTGTGAAAGTGTTCTGCAAAGTGAAAAGTGACAAACATTTGTATGCCTCGGAGCTCTGGAGGGCAGGGCCTATGTCGTGTTTACATTTGAATTCCTTCATCATGTCTGGTTTATTGGGTAGAAAAGTAAATGTGGAGACTTTTTGGAAATTTCTAACTTGCCTCATTGGTGATCAGTGTGGTGAAGGATAGCAGGTTCTGGGCGTATTAGTTTGTTAGAGTGGCTGTAAGGGCCACAGACTGGATAACTTAACAGAAATTTATTTTGTCCTAGTCTGGAGGCCAGAAGTCCAAGATCAAGGTGTTGACAAGGTTGGTTCCTTCTGAGGGCTGCCAGGGAGAATCTGTTCCAGGCCTCTCTGCTGGCTCCTGGGGCTTGGCTGCCAGTCTTATGTTTGGCATTCCTTGCTTTATAGGTGTATCACCCCGATCTCTTCCTTCATGAGGCAAATTTCCCTTTTTTATAAGGACACTACTTGATATGATTTGAATGTTTGTCCCCTGCAAAGTTCATGTTGAAATGCGATTCCCAGTGTTGGAGGTGAGGCCTGGTGGGAGATTATTAGCTCGTGAAGGTGGATCTCTCATGAGTGGCCTAGCACCATCCCCTTGGTGATGAAGTGAGTTCTCACTTGGTTAGTTCACACAGATCTGGTTGTTTGAAAGTCTGGGACTTCCCACCCTTGCTCTCTTGCTCTTGCTGTCACCATGTGACACGCCTGCTCTCCTCTTCACCTTCCACCATGATTGTAGCTTCCTGAGGCCTCACCAGAAGCAGATGCTGGCACCATGCTTCCTGTACAGTCTGTAGAACTGTGAGCCAAATATACCTCTTTTCTTTACAAATTACCAAGTCTTTGGTATTCCTTTATGGTAACGCACACAGACTAACACGGTAGTCCTGTTAGATAGGGTTCACTCTACTCCGGTATGACTTCATCTTAACCAACCGTATCTGCAATGGTTCTGTTTCCAGCGATGACGGTTGGGGGTCTTCTGAACCCAGGGCCCAGCTCCAGGTCGGGAAGGTCAAGGCAATATGCAAGGTCTGGCTGAGAAGAGAGGGTTCTTCTGATGAAACATGATGTGGGTGCTTGCTGGGTGAGGGGCCCTATTTTCTACTCCCATTGTTGGATTTGAGGGCAGATCTTTGTTTCTTAGAGTTAGTTTTTCCTTTTCTGAGTAGCTCCTGTGAGGTAGAGTCATGCCATCTGTGTGAGAGACCCAACTGCAGCACCAGTTCCAACTCTTCACCCCCTTCTTTTTCATGCCCCTCTTTTCCTTCAAGCCACTAACCCCACACACGCATGGCCCACCTTCCTCTGCAGCCCGGAAGCTCGGTACACAGTTGCTGATGTATGATAAAGAACAACCCCTGGCATGAAGGTAATTCACATTCTCCTCCCCTCGCCTCCTTCCACTTCGTCCTGGACCACAGGCCTTTGCAGTGCATGTCTCTGACAGGGGAACCCCCATTATAGGTGTGTCCCCTATTTAGCCTGGATGCAGGCACATCAACGAGCATGTTCTGAGTTGGAGGGATGGGGGCTGGTGAGTTGCTGGACCACAGCGTTGGGATGTCATGGGATGGCACGGAGGTATCTCAGCATTCCACTGCCGCCCTCTGTATCTGAGGCTTCATCGCTGTCATTCCCATCTTCCCCCAAAAATGCTCCAGTTTAGTAAGGGATTGCTATGGAAGAAGGCATTTCTACAAGTCACCCCTGAATAGTAAGAGGGGATCTTCTATTCGAGAGTCTTACTATGTGCAGGCACAGCGCTAAGTGCTTTCTATCCCTTTTCTCATGTATTTCTCTAAGCTCAAGAAGCAGATACTTTCATTATCCCCATTTTTCAGATGGGCAGTTGAGGGTTTGAAAGGAAATGTAAACTGCCCAGAGTCATTCAGCTCATGAGGGAACTCAAGCACTTGCTTCTAGAACCTTTAGTTCCACTCTTTCATCCACAGGGTGCTTAAGGGGTGGTGAGTGGCTATTTGCATTGGTATTCCCTGGAGAGCTGAGTGAAAAGTGGGGTTCCTGCATCTCCTCCTGATTTATGGAATCATAGGAGATTGGGATGAGACCCAGGAACCAGCTCCCAGGGACAGGCAGGGCTGAGAATCACTGCCTGTGGAGCCCACTGTCCAGGGGACCTTCTCCTCTCCAGTGCCACCTTCCCTTTCTCTTCCACCCAGGCTGCTGAGGACTGGCCATTAGCCACACGCAGGGTTCTGAAAGGAAGGGCAGGTTGTGACCAGGCCTCCCCACACCCTCTTTTCCTCCCTGGTGTAGTGGCTCCAGGAGTGCTAGTGGAAGGGGAGCCATCATGCCTGCACATGAGTTGGGAGAGGGTGGCTTGTGTGGCCATGCTGACCTGCCAACTTCTCAGTCTTTCTGGTAATCCCTATGCCCTTTCCTGGTGCCATGTTCCCCCAGGTCCTAGACGGAGGGACCATGCCTGGTTTCGGCAGGCAGTGGCCAGGGCGAGGCAGCCTGAGCCCTGTGTGGTGACAATGTGGGAGTGTCTGTCTATATTGCTATAACAGAATACCAGGAACTGGGTCATTTATAAAGAAAAAAGGTTCATTCAGCTTATGCTTCTGCAGGCTGAGAAGTTCAAGGCCATGGCCCTGGCCTCTGGTGAGGGCTTTCCTTCTGCATCACAACATGGTGGGGAAGGTCAAAGGGAAAATGGACACGTGTGAACAGGGGTAAACCAAGGGCACCCTCGTGTTTTAACAACCAACTCTCCAGGGAACGAATTCATTCCTGTGAGAACAAATCCAGTCTTTTTTTATTTTTGAGACAGAGTCTCGCTGTTGTTGCCCAGGCTGGAGTGCAATGGAGTGATCTTGGCTCACTGCAACCTCCGCCTGCCACATTCCAGAAATTCTCCTGCCTCAGCCTCCCGAGTAGCTGAGGTTACAGGTGTCTGCCACCACGCCCAGCTAATTTTTGTATTTTTAGTAGAGACAGGGTTTCAACATGTTGGCCAGGCTGATCTTGAACTCCTGACCTCAGATGATCCGCCAGCCTCCGCCTCCCAAAGTACTGGGATTACAGGCATGAGCCACCGCACCTGGCACAAATCCAGTCTCGTGAGAGTATGAATGTTAGAGCTACAAGGCACTGCCAAGTTAATCTTGTCTAGAAGGAACAGATGAGCAAACAGGGACTCAGAGAGGTAAAATCACTTACCTGGGTTTGCACAGCAGGTAGGTAGTATGGTTGGGGCTAGAACCCAAATTAATAGGATTGTTTCTAGACTCCTAAGAATGCCAAAATCCAAACCATCACTTCTGAAAACAGATGTCCTTACATGCCTGCAGACCTTTGGCTGGCTTCCTGGTAGAAGAAGCTGTTCAGACCCCTCTCTCTTTCTGGTTCCCTGCCGCTTCATGCTACTGGAGGGAAGCAGCCAGCTGGTTTTTCCCCTCCCAGAATAGGAGGCATCCCTGAGCACGTTGGCTTGGATTTCCAGGCCAACTTTCTAAACACTACCTCATCCTAAGAGTAAATGGCGAACTATTTTCACACACTATTAAAATTTTAATTTGAAAAACTCCTGTCGTTGGAATGCAAAGTTCACCAGGCATTTTACATCCTGCGTGCTGAGCTAGTTACTAGAATCTTCTTGTGGATCCTGCTTGTAAGTCCCACTTGTAGCATTGCAGCAAGGACTGGGGTGATTTGTACAGCATAGTGACTCTTACTATTTGAGTTCAAAATGTCCTGCTTGGTTTTTTTTTGAGAAGGAGTCTTGCTTTGTTGGTCAGCAGGTTGGAGTGCAGTGGTGTGACCTCGGCTCACTGCAACCTCTGCCTCCCAGTTCAAGCGATTTTTCTGCCTCAGCCTCCTGAGTAGCTGGGATTACAGGTGTCCACCACCATACCTGGCTAATTTTTGTATTTTTAGTAGAGATGGGTTTTCACCATATTGGCCAGGCTGGTCTCAAACTCCTGACCTCAGGTGATCCACCCACTCCGGCCTCCCAAAGTGCCGGGATTACAGACGTGAGCCACCACGCCTGGCCTCAAAATGTCCTGCTTGTTTTAAAATGTCCACTCAGTTACAGTTTCTCCTTCCCTCTCCCTGCTCCCACTCCTTCAGAGAGCAGGACATTTGGATGCTATAGTGGGACGTGGAGGTGAAAAATTAAAGTTATTATGTTGCCATCCATCAGATGGTCCTAAATTTCACCTCAGTTCTGCTGGTCTTCAGCCCTGACCCTTACTCCATTTCTAACTTCCTGCTTCCAGATCTCCAGTCCATCTTTGATCCTTCCTTTTCCTAGTTCTCAGTCCATCCCTGACCCTACTCCATTCCTAAGTCCCACCTCTTCCTTACCCCTTCTCCGAGCTTATCTTTCCCTATCCCGGAGGTCAGGGTGGAGGTGACCCTCAGGGAGGGAGGGAGGCATTTGTTTCTCACATTACTTGTTGTTGTTGTTTTTAGAGACAGATTCTTCTCTGTTGCCCAGGCTGGAATGCAGTGGCGTGATCATAACTCACTGCAGCCTTAAACGCCAGGGCTCAAGTGATCTTCCTGCCTCAGTCTCCTGAGAAGCTAGGACTAGAGGTGTGTGCCACTGTGCCTGGCTAATTTTTAAATTTGTTGTAGAGATGGGGTCTCGCTGTGTTCACCAGGCTGGTCGTGCCTTGGAGCTCTAGTATTTATACTCTTGTAAGACTGGATTTGTTTTGGCAGGAGTGGATTAGTTCCCTGGAGAGTTGGTTGTTAAAAACCGGCCTCAAGAGATCCTCTGGTCATCCTCTGGCCTTGGCCTCCCCAAGTGGTGGGATTACAGGTGTGAGCAAACTGTACCCACCCAGCCTATCTGGTATATATATATATATTTTAAAAACTGAAAGTTGATTGGTTTTTTAGGTGTTGCCAAAGGGCCCTCTGTCAAAACCAGCCAAGTCAAAGGGGCAGTATCAGAGTTATGCTGGAGCCAGTATCACCGCAGCCCTTTAACCTGTCAATAATAGTAATAATAATAAATAATCATGTATTTATTGTGCCTCTGCCACATGTTAAACCATGCTAGGTACATTCCCTAGTGCTAATTCATCAAATCCTCACAATAATCCTAAGAAATGAGTGTTTCAATTCTCATTTTATTGATGGGAAAACAGAAACAAATATTTTAAGGAGGTTCCCCAAGGGCATAAGTTATAGAATTACTAAGGGACAGAAGCCATTTAGTTTGAGTCCTGAATAGGTGAAATGTTTGCTTCAAGGTCCCTAGATCTCTACCCTGTGGGCCTGCGTGAGGTTTCAGGGTGGTCTGGTGGTGGGCCCTGCAGTGCCCAAGGTCAGAGAAAACTCACCTCCTTGACCCTGTAGGGTAGGCCAGCCCTCCCTAGGGCCATGCTAGAAATAAACCCAGGAACAGTTTTCAAATGGGCAGACTTTCCTGAGGAATGGAGGGGGGCAGAGATGAGGTTTCCAGGCTCAGGTAAACAACTGGTGCTGAATTACTCCCTGATCTTGCTGCATTTCAACCAATATATAAGCACTGGATAATATAATATGGAGTCTACAAAAAGATCAGTCAATTGGAAGCCCTCCAGAAGCCCACCACTTAGAAGAGACCCACAAAACGAACTCTGCTGTAAGGTAGACCAGCAAAGTGCGAAGGGAGAATGGGCAGGGAGGGGAGAACTGGGGGTGGGAAGGACACACAAAAGCGTGTGGAATTCCAGGAGCACTTGGCTGCACTTCCATTAGAGATTTCCCACATTTTCAGAATAGTGTTGGTTGCAAGAATAGGTTCTTTTGCCTAGTGGGGAAAAAAAATAGGATTACGCTATAGAGTGTTTTTGCAAAGTTTGTAGAATTGAATTTTGTTATTACAAGAGGTAAAGAGCGTGGAGGTGCTTTGAGTCTTTGAAAGCCCTTTGCTGACGTAAGGTGAGAGTTGGAGCCACAGGTGTGGGTGTGGGGAGATGAGCAGAGGGTTAAAGACCGGGTCTTATTTATTGCCAAATCCCCACCACCTAGCAGGGGCTCAGGGAACTTTTGGGGAGGAACTAAATGAGTAGAATCAAGGCTCTGAGGGTTTCAAGGAGCACAGGGAGAATACTGTCATATGTTGGTTGAGCAGCAGTACCACCCACGAGTGGCCACTGGATTTGGCAAGAAGGAAGAAATTAGTCTCTATGAAAAAGTAGCATCTGAGGAAGGATGGCTAAGAGCTGAGGGGAATGGGCAGAGGGCAGGATCATGTATTTGATGAACTTTTCAGTAAACGTTAAGGAATGAAGTTAGATCATTTCTAGGTAGGCCCTTTGACGATTTAAAGGAATTGTCTTGAAGACCCTCAAAGGGAAAGGAGGCCGAGGAGTGTCGACGCTGAAGGTACCTGAGCACGAAGGAAGGAGCCCTGACTGGATCCCAGAAGAGACGGAGCCCATGGGAGCACAATTCGAGGGTCCCCATTAGAGAGGAGAGAGATGTTTCCCTTAGAAACTAGAGATGTGCTAGGAAGCACCAATCCTGTTTTTCATCTTTGCTGTATGTATATATGTATATGTATATTTTTAGAGGGAGTGTTGCTCTGTTGCCCAGGCTGGAGTGCAATGGCACGATCTTGGCTCACTGCAACATCCGCCTCCCAGGTTCAAGCAATTCTCCTGCCTCAGCCTCCCGAGTAGTTGGGACTACAGGCACCCACCACAATGCCCAGCTAATTTTTGTATTTTTAGTAGAGACAGGGTTTCGCTGTGTCGGCCAGGCTGGTCTCGAACTTCTGACCTCAAGTGATCTGCCTGCCTCAGCCTCCCAAAGTACTGGGATTACGGGCATGAGCCACCACACTTGGCCACACTCTTGCTATGACTGTTCCATTTGCCCTGGGTGGGGCTTGGGCTTCCGTACAGTTTTGTTTTGTTTTTTTTTTTTGAGATGGAGTTTCGCTCTTGTTGCCCAGGCTGGAGTGCAATGGCGTGATTTCAGCTCACTGCAACCTCTGCCTCCCAGGTTCAAGTGATTCTTCTGCCTCAGCCTCCCTAGTAGTTGGGACTACAGGCATGCGCCACCATACCCGGCTAATTCTGTATTTTTAGTAGAGATGGGGTTTCACCATGTTGGCCAGGCTGGTCTTGAACTCTTGACTTCAGTTGATCCGACTGCCTTGGCCTCCCAAAGTGCTGGGATTATAGACATGAGCCTCTGTGCCCAGCCTTCCATGCAGTTTTAGAAGCCACAACTTTCCCCCTTTCTCAGTCATGGCCTGTATAGGCAGGTCCCATGGGAGACTGGGGCTGTGCCTTGTATTTAGGGGAGAGAGAGAGAGAGAGAGAGAGAGAGAGAGAGAGAGAGAGAGAGAGAGAGAGAGAGAGTGTGTGTGTGTGTGTGTGTGTGTGTGTGTTTATATGTCCAGGGCTGTGGAACTCCCTCATTTTACACAGGAGGAAGCTGAAGTTCCGAGAGGAAAGTGACTACTGCTTTGTTTTTTCCTTCCATTGCTCGCTTGATGCCTAGCATGTGGCAGATAGGGAACACATATCTCTTGAATAAATCAAGAAAACTGTTAGTTAGTGGCCGTGATATGGGAATTCAGATATTCCGATTTCTTGTCCCTGTCTTCCATGACACCTCCCAGGGTTCTGCCTATTTTATACCAACATCCCTGGAAAGTAATTTCACTGGAGTAGTGAGAAGGAATCTCTTTATTAATGGAATGGTTTCACTCAGTAGAATCAGGTTCAACTACCTTAAAGGGCTTCCTATGTGTCATACCCAACAGTGGCACTGTCTTCTGCCCATGACATCCTCTACTTTCTGCCTCCTTATTGGAAAAACAGCAAAACCCCAGAAAACCCCCCCAACTTGTCAGCCCCTTCCCCAAAACTCTATCAATTCCAATGAAAGAAGGCCTCGTGCTTAAATAATCACGTGAAAAGAAAAAAATCCCACCCTCATATAAATGCGAAAGGGTACTGGCTTAGGCAGCTTTCAGTCTTTATCTGCATTAGAGATTTTGTGGATTGTTGTTGTTTTTGTTGTTGTTTGCTCTCGGTAGGGTGGTATCCAGTATTCCAGTGTTCACATAATGCCCTGACTTCGCTATCGCTTCTCCTAGGATAATTATAGGTTGGCATAATGTACCTATTGTTCTATTCCACAAAGAAGCACTGTCACAGGATGATGGGGTGGGGCTGGCGGGAGGCACGCAGTGTGGATCTGGAAGGGGGAATCTTTGTCTGCGTGTGTGTGAGTGTGTGGGTCCTGGACAGCAATGCTGCATCTTGAATTATTTTTCCTGTACCCTTCTTTGGATTCCTACCCACTCATCCCCTCTCTCCCCATCATTTGTTCCTTATCGTCCCCTCCATGTTCTTGTTTCTTGGTCTCTCTGCACCCTTCCCTTCTGGGGTTATCACTGTGACTGGGCATGGTGGCTTCAACCATAGATGCTGAGCTAGGGTGCTGGAGGAAGTACTTAAAATCCTTTCAGTGAAGTTATTTGACTGTATATGACAGGCTCAAGGGCTCGCCACATTGCCAGTGACCTTACAGGTCATCCAGGCCCATCCCTTTCACTGGACGTCTTTGTGTTTTTTATTTGAGTTGTTCAGAGCCTTTTGCACTACAAAGCTCTTGACACTTTCTGGGACCTATCGGAGATTGTAGGTATTCATTCATTCATTCATTCATTCACTTTTCATAAGCTCATTGGAGGCTCACTCTGAGGCTAGGTCCTGGACTAGGTGGACTAGTCCACAGGGAAGAGGAAAACAAAAGACACCATTCCTACCCTTGTGGACCTTCCACTCCAGCTGCCTGCCTATGCAGGTCAAAGATCTGCAGGTACTGTCTGGTCCACGTGACCTCTGTGGGATCCAGGCTGGGTGACATGCTGGGCTTGTCTCTTGCATCTAGAAATCAGAACTAGGTTTTCATGGCCCATTGCCAGCCTTCACCAGGCAACAACCTCTTTTTTTGTAGTGAGATTTCCCTGGGAGGTTTTTGTGGTAATATCTATTTCTCGTTTCTCCTTCTCCCCAGACTCTTCCGCATTGGGGCTGGTAGTCCTGCTTAGACATGTTTTTGACTACAGCTGTAGGCAGCTGTTTTGACTAAGAACTGTTGGTGTCTGAATGGGATGACTACCTACTTGCCTATTGGCCTTGGAAGCCAGGGCCTTCACACCTTACCCTGAGAGAGGGGCAACGGCAGGTTTCACTGAAGCCAGAGGACAGAGGAAGAGAGGAGGACTTTTCTATCCATAGAAGGGGCCTGCATCAGTTTTGCTGTCTGGGAAGGCACATGTTATACTAAAATATGATTTGTTCTCCATCTGATGCTTGCATTTCACTGGGAGTCCTGTATTTTACCTGTCAACATGATAGGGGGTGGATAGGTGGAGACAGGTAGAGAGGTGGGCAGTGGGGCAGGGGCCCTGTACCCCCATGGGGGTGATGATGGCAGGATGTGGTCATTGGAGTGCTGAGGTCCTGAAGGGTGGTGTGAGAGCTGCCCAGGTCCAGGCTATCACATCGAGACAGGCTAGAAGGGAGATCAAAGATCTCTGCCATTTGCAGTCTTTGGAGAATTTACTGTGAAGAATAGCACTCACATGAGCTAAGGGAAAAGAACAGTCTTTAGCCTTGCTCCTCATCCAGTTTGTATCTGAAAATATACAAATGTATTCCCCTTGTATATATTTTAAAATTCTTTTCTCCTGTTAAGTTAAAACAAACATTTCCAGGGCTGGAAATCCGTGTACTTAGGAACTGTCAAAAATGTGTCAGGTCTGGGCTGTTGGGGGCATGTGGCTTGAGGTGTGTGCTGACAAGAGGGGGTGGGGGCTCAGAAGCTTTGCTCCCACTCCTAGGAGCTAATTCTGAGCTTTGATATCTATGTGACTCTCAAGAGCACGCGTGTGGGACCCGGCAGGCCCTTGGAGAGTAGCCAGTCTGAGAGATGGGGACTCACAGCACTTAGGAGCTGTGAGGGGTTCACTCTCGACAGATGAGCAAACTGGAGCCTGGAATACTTCGTGATGCACTTCAGTGCCCCAAAGCAACAGACCAGGGCAAGAACTCGGGTCTCCTGACTCCAGGTTGTATACAGTTCACCGTGACTCTGCACTCACTGGTCCTGTGGCCTCTCTCAAATATAAGCATGTTGAGGGCAGAAACGAGGAGTCTGGTTTGCCTCGGGGTGTTCAGGTGGTGGGGGATAGGGGGCGCTGTGACGGCCCTGCACACCCAGCCGTCCCTGTGTGAGCATTTGCTTACTCACATCACTCACATGCTGCCAATTCTTGGTGCCATTCTCTTTGCTTCTCAGCAGGAATTTGTTTTCCATGGCTCATCCCATGCCTGTGTTTTCTTGGCTCTGAGTCACCCTGAAGATGAATGCCTGGCAAGGGCAGTGTCAGTCCCTAAGGATAAGTCCCTAAGAATCGAGTTCTTCCTAGCTCTTGGAAGCCACGCTTCTTTGATGTCCTTGGGGTGTTTGTGTGCGAAACTCTGTTTTCTGCTACTGTCCTGTACCTTCAGTCCCTGGCTGTAAGAGACACGAGATGACAGGTCCTCCCGTGTTGTGTCTTGTGCCTTGTGTTTGGGGCGGCATATCCAAGCATGCATGGGCCTTGTCCAGGCACCATTTAGTATGGGACTATTTTCCTGATCTGTCCCCACTGGACATCCACGTCCTGAGCAAAGTGAGAGCTGAACCCACCCAGCTACGGTATCACCCCTTGGCAATCCCTGGAAGAATTCTTCCACTCAGAACTTTACAATGACTTCACAAAGACAAACAAGGAGGAATGTGATTCATATGGGTGTGGACGATATGTAGCTTTCTAGGCAATTGCCTGAACTGTGAGCATATAAACCATGGTAAAGAGTTCACAGTGTGGTTCTGTGTGAATCATCAGTTACCTCCTTGAGGTCACGGTAATGTCTTTAGCCAGGTGGCTGAGGGACAGGCCTTGTCCTGGATCTGACTCTGGTCTCTATTGCTGCTATGTTTTATATTTTCTCAGTTCTTTGAGCCACTTACTGTCCCTCACCAGCCGTCCTCGAGTCCTCACATCCATGTTTCAGGACCAGAGCCTCATGGATGCATTTGTGGATACTGGCCTACAATTCTTCCATGTCCAGACACCAAAACCCAGTGCCTCCTACCTCTACAGTTTCTTCTGTTTCTGTGGCTGCTGCCAAGATTCAAGTAGATGCTGGGGATTGAGCGAGGCTGCCTTTTAGGGCCAGCTTTTCACAGCTACCTGTGAGTGCCAGGCCTGGCTTCTCTTTGTGCTGCGCTATTGGTGAGGTGGTGTTAACCACTGTGGCTTGAGAAGGAGGAGAGCAACTATGGGGTGAGTACTACCCAGAGAGTCATCTCCCATTATTCCAGACACCCAAACCATGCAGAAGTAAGTCTATGGTTATCTCCTTTCCTATATTATCAAATGGTTCCCTGACTGCAGTGGCCTGCAGTTTTAATTCTTTAGTTGTATCATGCCTATTTGTATGTAGGTTCAACTTGTAACTACATAACTACTTGCTTGTCTGCCCATCCATCCATGCATCCATCCATACTTGCATCCATCCATCCATCCATCCATGCATCCATCCATCCATTCATGCATCCCTCCATGCATGCATCCATCTATCTGTGCATCCATGCATCCCTCCATGCATCCCTCCATGCATCCATCCATCCACGCATCCATCCATGCATCCATCCATCCCTCCATGCATGCATGCATGCATCCACCCATGCATCCGTGCATCCACCTATGCATCCATCCCTGCGTCTGCCCATCCCTGCATCATCCATCCATCTATCCATCCATCCATGATCCATCTATGCATCTGTCCATCCATGCATTCCTGCATCCATCCATCCATCCATCGATCCATCCATCCATCTATCCATCCATGCATTCATGCATCCATCCATCCATTCATGCATCTCTCCATGCATCCATCCACCCATCTGTGCATCCATCCATCCCTCCATGCATCCATCCATGCATTTATCCATCCATCCATCCATACCTCCATGCATGCATGCAGGCATCCACCCACCCACCCACCCATGCATCCATGCTTCTGTCCATGCATCTGTCCATCCCTGAATCCATCCATCCATCCATCTATCCATCCATCCATGATCCATCTATGCATCTGTCCATCCATGCATTCCTGCATCCATCCATCCATCCATCCATTCATCCATCCAATAAGGGATGGTAAACTTACGTATTTAAAGGGACCAGGCAGATAAAGTAAATGAGGAAATGGGTTTGGCAAAGACAATAGGGAATGGTGGGGACCATGGTGAACTGCAGAGGGCAGTTCACTGTGCTGCCATCTATAGCATTCCCTGGCTAGAATTTCCTCTCAGGTTTGACGTGTGGCATCTGACAGCCACAGTGAACCATCCTTATTTCAAAAGCATTTGAGTTCAAGCACTCTACAGGTATTTGGATGGGGCCCCTGGGGTCTTCCTCAGCCTTATTAGAGTCTGTTGATAACATCAAATGTTGGGATGTGCATCAGGCAGGGCTTTTTAAGGTTGCAAATGGCAAGAAACTCAACTCACAGTGCTTAAGCACACAGAGGAATGTGTGGGTTCATATAACTAAAAGCTCATGAGTGCATCTGCTTCTTTTGTGATTCAGTCTAGGGGCTCAGCAAGGTCCTCTTGACTCCTTCCATCTCTCCTTCATCTCTCAACTCCACTTTTCTTTACATTGGCATCCTTTGCAGACAGGCCTGCTTGATGGGTGGCTCCCAGCAGCTTCAGGTATATATTGTTATCTGCTTTTCCATACTAAGAGAAAGAAAGTGCCTTTTTCCCCTGGAAGTTCCAGGATTTACTCTAATTTGCCTGTCTCAGACCACATATTCACCCTTGAACTGATCACTCTTGAACTGATCACTAAGGGATGTGGTTCTCTCTCTCACATGTATATATGTATATGTGTGTGTATATATATATGTGTATGAATGAATGATCTTGCTCTGTTGGCCAGGCTGGAGTGCAGTGGTGCGATCGTGCCTCACTGCAGCCTTGACCTTCTGGGCTCAAGCGATCCTCTTATCTCAGCCTCTAGAGTAGCTGGGACTACAGGCGTGCATCACCATGCTTGACCAATTTTTTTAGAGACAAGGTCTTACTATGTTGCCCAGGATGGTCTTGAACTCCTGGCCTCAAATGATCCTCCTTCCTCAACCTCCCAAAGTGCTGGGATTACAGGTATGAGCCCCCATGGCCAGCTAGAACATGGGTGGTTTCCACCTAGTCACAAACCTGTCTCTGAAGTTGGAGGGTGAAGTGGGGTTGATTTTACACAACTGATGGTGAGGGAGAGGTAGAAAATGGAGGTACTGTTACTAGAAGGCGGTGGAGTGGTATCTGGGCAGGCAGACAACCTATGTCCATTACAGGGAGGACGGGTTGATGGAAGGACAGAGCTCTTAAAATAGCGCTGTCAAGGAAGATCCAGAGCCCTGAGCAGGGCCAGTGCTGCCCATCCATTCAGCCCCACACACCCATCCATGCATGGTTTGAGTTGCCATCCTGATATCTTCTGTCCAGCCCCATCACCCACAGGATGGGGAGAGCACACTGCCTCGGGACAAGGCCACCTTTTACTGTCTCCTGCATACTCGTGAGACGCTTGGGTGTGAGGACACCTGATGCTTTCTCCAGAACTGTGACTTCCAAAGGTTTTGGGAGTTTTAGGAGAGGGCAGTAACCCAAGCAGGCCCTGATATGCCTGGAGCACCCTGTGAACTTCCAGCCTGGTTCTGCCATTGTGGAAGGAGTTGCCAAGCTGAAGGATTTCCATTTAGCAGGGCCAGACCTGGGCTCGGAGCTCAGTGACACTGATCTCATGACTTGGCCCAAGGCAGGAACTGAGGCCATGGAAGAGCCATACTTGGAGTTTGTAGCCTCTGACTTCTCACACTGGGCAGAAGTCTCTGGAAAGGGAAAGGGATCCAACTGCATCCTCAGCAGCTGGCAGCCCCTGCTGCAGCTGAGTAGGGACCCAGAGTTCTTCATGGGAACTCGGGTGCTAGAGGTTGAATCTTGCAGGTATCAGGTCTGACCTTGGTCATGTAATCCTCAGTGCCAGAAATATCAGCTCTCTTTGGATTGAGCAATAGTTTTCTCCACTATCCAGCATAATTTTAACTGTTTCCTATCTTGGATTCATACATGTATGTATGTATGTATGTTGAAAATGTGGCTACTGGGATGCAGAATATTAAAAGGAAGACAGCAAAAGGATAAATGGGGCCCTTAAGAGGATATATTATAAAAACACTAGAAACCATCAAAAAGTAAAACTCTGCTTATAGAGGAAGTAGAATTTTTTTTTTTGAGACAGAGTTTAGCTGTGTCTTCCCAGGCTGGAGCTGCAGTGGTGCGATACCCGCTCACTGCAACCTCCACCTCCCGGATTCAAGAGATTCTCCTGTCTCAGCCTCCAGAGTGGCTGGGACTATAGGCACCCACCACCACGGGTGGCTACTTTTGTATTTTTAGTAGAGACAGGGTTTCACCATGTTAGCCAGGTTGGTCTCGAACTTGCAACCTCAGGTGATCCACTTACCTCGGCCTCCCAAAGTGCTGGGATTACAGGCATGAGCCACTGCACCTGGCTAATTTTGTGTTTTTAGTAGAGATGGGGTTTCACCATGTTAGCCAGGCTGATCTCGAACTCCCAACCTCAGGTGATCCGCCTGCCTCAGCCTTCCAAAGTGTTGGGATTACAGGCGTGAGCCACTGTGCCTGGCTAGAAGTAGAATCATTGATGGTAAAAGGTGCTCAGAGCCTTCCCATACTATCTTATTTGCTACAACAACCCCCTGAGGTTGACAGGGAAGGGTAATTTTTTTTAACGTCTATTTTATAGATGTAGAAATGGTAATTAAGAGAATTAGCAAGGTCTTCCAGTTATTGGGAGAGTTGAATCTAGAACCCAGACCTCTCAGCAACCAGTCTAGTTTTCAATCACTGCATCCTACATTATATGTTTGTGTGAAATTTTCTGCTTGTCTAAACTCAGCGAAAGAGGATGTTGGCTAGGAAGAAAAAAAGAAAATGGATTTTAAAATTCAGTAACTGGTAACCCTATTTAAAAATATTCCTTAAGCTGAAGTATCACAGTGGAATTATGTGATCTTACAGGATTTCAGTTTTCCAGCATATGTCATTTATTTATTCACAGTTTTATTGATTTATCAGTTTAATACTTTATTCATGAAGCATTTACTGTGTAACTGTTACTTGCCAGGACTTTTATTGACTGTTGAGGATATAAAGATGAAAGAGACATTGACTCCTGCCTGTATCTGTTAGTTTTGCTGTTTACCAAAACACTGTAAAGCTTGATGGCTTCAAATAGCAGCCATTTATTTTGCTTACTATTCCGTGGGTTGACAATTCGATTTGGGCTCAGCCAGCTGGTTCTTCTGATCTGGGGTTGGTTAACCTATGTGTCTGCAGTCAGCTTGTCCTAGATAAATAGCTTCATCTAGGACAGCTTGTTTCTGTTCCATGTCTGCTCATTCTCCAGCAGGTTAGCCCGAGTGTATTCACGTGCCAAGCAACTAGGCAGGGTTCCGGGAGAGCAGAGGGGAAGCTTGCAAGGCCTCTTGAGGCCTGAGCTCGGAACCGGTGTAATCTAACTTCCACTGTGTTCTATCGGCCAAAGCAGGTCAATGAGTGTATCCTAGTAGACCCCACAGCCGCGGGAAGGCAGTTTTACTTAGTCTTTTATCCAGGTGTGATGCTTGCTTTGTCCTGTCCCCTTACGGGCTTGGCTTTTCTTGTCACTTCTTCATGACTTGCCTTACCCCATTTGGAGGACCTGGCCTCTCTCTTTCCTCCTTTTCTCTAAACCTCCCTACCTTTTGGGGTCTACCTTTATAAAATCTCCTGTGGTGATTCCAGACTCAGGTGACCTCTCAATTCTTTTAATCGGCAATGATACTTGTAGCTTGCATTTACCACTCGCAGGGTATTTGAGTTTGGAGTTGAAAATAAAAAAACTATCCTTGCCCCCAAGAGGTCTACTTTCTAGGAAAATAGAAATAATAAACAGCACCTCATAGAGTTGTTATTAGGATTAAATGAATTAATGCAATACAATGTTTAGTGTAGTGTCTGAGATGTAGTACATGCTCTATAAATCCACGTGCCAAAGGTTTTACGTATTTAACCCATGCCGTAGTCTTAAGGGGCAGATTTTCCTGTCTCCATTTATTTATTTATTTCGCTATAAATAAATCTCACTCTGTCGCCTAGGCTGGAGTGCAATGGTGTGATGTTGGTTCACTGTACCCTCCACCTCCTGGGCTCAAGCGATCCTCTCACCTCAGCCTCCTGAGTAGCTGGGACCACCGGCACATGCCACCATGTCTGGCTAATTTTTTGTATTTTTGGTAAAGATGGGGTTCTGCTATGTTGCCCAGACTGGTCTTGAACTCCTGAGCTCAAGTGCCTCAGCCTCCTGGGATTACAGGCATGAGCCACTGTACCTGGCCTCTGTCTCCTTTTATAGATAGGGAAAGGGATGCTCAGATAAGTTATGTAATTTCCTAAAGTCACCCAGCTAATTAGCAGATCAAATTCAAGTCTAATGTATTCTAATATAGACCATATATATATATATGTATTTGAAGTTCACCTGAGAGATTTCAATAATGGAATCAAATGGTTCATGTAAGATAAAGTTCTCGTTCCTTTGGTCTTTGCCTCAGTTTGCACATGTACAGAATTGGAAGGCAGAAAGATTTGTGATAGAAATTGTTGACTATAAGCTGTAGCTCAAATTTATCACAACACAATTAAAAATAAAGTACAATTGTTTATAAGAGAAAGACGTACAGGGGAATAGAGCTCGAGTTTGTGGAAGAGAGAAGTGTGTGGGCCTCACCTTTTCTTCTTCTTTCTGCAGAAAGTAAACTGAGATCTATGATTCTGGACCATGTCCTGACAGGGAAATTTTGATCATATCTCTAGATCTTTGGGTGTCTCTGCTGGGGCTCCCGATCTCAGCATGAAAGGGTCAGTCTGCATTGACCAAACAGCCCCTCTGGGTCCTGGGACTTGACAGGGCCTGGTAGTATTTGCTGATAGCCAAGTAGTTCACATCAAGCTGGTTTATTTAGTGACTGGGTCTGATAGAACCAAAGTAACAGAGTAACAGTACCGAGCAATTTCTTAGTTGCCATTTACTAAGCATTCACAGTGTGTCAGGCATGGTGTGAAAGATTCTGTGTGCATTTTATTCTATATTCTTTTTTTTTGAAACGGAGTCTTGTTCTGTTGCCCAGGCTGGAGTGCATTGGCACAATCTCGGCTCACTGCAACCTCTGCCTCCTGGGTCCCGGTTCAAGCAATTCTCCTGCCTCAGCCTACCGAGTAGCTGGGATTATAGGCATGTGCCACCATACCCAGCTAATTTTTGTATTTTTAGTAGAGACAGGGTTTTACCATGTTGGCCAGGCTGGTCTCGAACTCCTGACCTTGTGATCCACCCACCTAGGTCTCTCAAAGTGCTGGGATTACAGGTGTGAGCCACCGCGCCTGGCCTATTCTTTATTCTTTAGGATACATGAACCCTACAATGTTAGTGCTTCCAGTTGGGAAAATAGAAGTTCACACAGATGAGCTTCTGGTTTTGAATAGCTTCAGCTAGGACTGATGGTGAAGCTTAGATTTGAACCCAGAGCTATGTGGCTCCAAATCCCACGCTCTTAGGCATGATATGCTTTATACTTTAATTTTTTCTTTTTTTTTTTTTGGTCAAAAAGAGGACTGCTCCAGTATTCCCGGGATTAGGACATAACTGCGTTTCTCCCAGTTCCTCGCCATTGCTTTGACAGTATCCAAGTGTACCTTGCAGCAGCAGCAGAACCCACCTTTGGTAGATGCCCCCAAAGATGTCCACGTCCTAGTCCTTGGAACCTATGAATATGTTACCTTACGTGGTACAAGGGATTCTGCAGGTGTGATTAAGTTAAGGACTTTGAGATGGGGAGATTATCCTGGCTTATATGAGTGAGTTCAGTGTAATCACAAGGGTCCTTGTAAGAGGGAGATAGGAGGGTCAGAGCCAGAGCCGGAGATGTGATGATGGAAGTGGAGGTAGAAGTGACACATAGGAGGAAGGAGCCGCAACCGTGAAGTGTGAGCAGCTGCTGGGAACTGGAAAAGCCAAGGGAGCAGCTGCTCCCTTAGAGCTTCCAAAAGGAATACAGCCCTGCCAATGCCTGGATTTGTAGCCTTAGGACTCGTTTTAGATTTCTGACTTCTAGAACCATAAAATCATAAATTTGTGTTTTCATAAGCTACAGAGGTTTTTTTTTTGAGACAGAGTCTCGGGTCTCACACTGTCGCCCAGGCCGGAGTGCAGTGGCGTGATCTCGGCTCACTGCAACCTCCGCCTCCTGGGTTCAAGCGATTCTCCTGGCTCAGCCTCCAGAGTGGCTGGGATTACAAGCGCCTGCCACCATGCCCAGCTAATTTTGTATATTTTTAGTAGAGATGGGGTTTCACCATGTTGGGCAGGCTGGTCTCGAACTCCTGACCTCGTGATTCACCCACCTTGGCCCCCTAAAGTACTGGGATTACAGGCGTGAGCCACCGCACCCGGCCAAGCTATGAAGTTTGTAGTAATTTGTCTCTGCAGCAATAGAAAACCAAAACAGCACCTTTCTACTTGTCCTATGGAATATCCCAAAGTTCCAACCTGCTAAGGCTCCTCCGATGCCCTCGACCCACTTCTGGGAGGATCTGTGCTGTGAGATAGGTTTCTGCTGCTGGGGTTGGTTTTTCATGGAATCATCCACACACTCTTGGCTGTGCTTCTCACTACTGATCCCACTGCCTAGAAGCTGACTGGTGAGATGGTGGTGGTGGGGCAATCTGTAGCAATGGCATTGAGCTATTTTATTTTTTAATGCATTCTGCTTCTGCTCATCTGTGTGAACAGAGAGGCCCCTGGAGTGGATAATAGTGTCTGGGAGTTAACTCATGAGCTGCCTTTTTCTGCCACTGGTGGCAGTGAGTGGAGGATAGGACCCCGCATCGTCACAATAACCGCTAATATTTACTGATCACCCATAGCAAGGTTGTCTCATTTGTTCTCGTCAGTGAGTCCATGAGAAGGGTCCTATTATCATACCCATTTTGCGGATGAGAATAGTGAAGCTTGCAGAGTTCGACAACTCAGACAGCAAGTAAGCAAGGAGCTGGAACTCGAACCTGGAGTCCTAATGCCAGTGCCCCAGCCTTTCACGGAAGAACTTTGCTGCCTCCCACTTGGGGCAGCATGGCACGGAATAGGCACTCCTTGAATGTTTCCTGACTGAATGAATGTTCATGTTTACTGGCCATTTGGATAGGCCAGGAGCAGCTTCATGAACCCCCATCCGGAGGCAGCAAGGTGGGCTGGAGGGTGGCCAGAGAAACCCAGCTGGCCAGCGAAGCCTTTTCTCCTGCAGGTGCAAGAATCATATGGAGCTGGCTGTGTACTTGTTATTAGGCTGCCACATCTGGACTGCTGGGCAGGTCCAATGAAGTTCTCGTTGAATTTGCCAGCATCCTCTATGCGAGGGAGCTGCAGGCAAGCGAGAGGTGGGGATGGAGATCTGTCAATGTCTCCCTCTCCCCTGGGGCTTCCCCACCCCATCTTTGGATGCTCTGCATGGCCCAGCTGGTGATTCAGGATGGATGTTGGATGCCGGCTTGTTAATTTCCTTTCTTCCTTCCTGGATATGGAAGAGAGATGGAGGTAGAGCGTGAGGATGGAGATAAACTTAGCGTGAAGCTGCAGGGTGAGCCCATATGGCCTTTGCCTGCCTGAAGATTGCCAGTGTCCTTAACAGACTGGCAGCTTGTGTGGATGTTTTCTGCCTTTTACTTTCTTTTATGTCTTGCTTTTGTGAGAAAGAGGAGAATTTACCACCAGTGAGCCTCGTGCTGTACAACGAAGAGAAAGCAAGTGACCTCAGCCGTCTCTCCCCTCCCTCTGTCCCCAGGAATGTCTCATCAGCTTGAGTGGTCTTCTCCACCCAGCCGGTCCACATGGGGCAATGCGGCCTTGTTAAATGGCCTCATGACTGCGGTGTGATGCTTTTGGTTTCTTTTCTCCCCAGATCTCCCTCAAATTATTACTTCATTTGCAGTAGTGATCAGAACAAGGCAGTTCTATTGATTTCTCTCCTTTCATCCTGAGTTTCTCCATAAATTAATTGGGCCTAATCATGTTTGCAACCCCATCTTCAGGAGGAATTGAACTTTCAGTGTTTAAAGGGAGGGACAGAGAATGATTTTGATTGGAGTGAGAGCATTCAAATTCTATTTGTGCAGAGATTTTAAGATAACACCCAGTTCTGTGTTTCAGCAGTGGTTTTTTTTCTTTTACTGTTTTGAAGAACGGTCTCAGTTTTGGATATTTTCCTTGCAGTCTATAAAATGTTGTGGGAGCCACTCCCCTGGAGAAGCAGCATCAGCAATCTGAGATTTGGAGGGGTTGGGGGAGAGAGGTTCAGATCAGCTCTGGAGATTTGGGCCACACTGGGTCACTGGAAGTGGCCTCTGCTCACTGTACCTGGTTCTGTCGGGACACAGTGGGACTTCGTTGGGAGGGGTGGAATGGTCTGTAGGAGCAGGCGCTGCTGCTGTGGGTCCTTGGAGTGCTTTGTTACTCTGGGGAGCAAGAGCTGGCCAGCAGTCACGTGGACCAAGGTTGGGAGGCTGTGCTGAGCTGGGTTCTCCAGGAGTCCATGGTGTGGACTATTTTGGGCCGTGTGGGGGCAGCGCTGTGGGGTGTGTGTGTGCGAGGAGTATGTTTGCCTCCAAGAATCGCTCCCAACACTAGAAATGTGGGTTTCTTTTTCTTTTCTCTCTCTCTCTTTTTCTTTTGGCCATCGGTTACTAAAACATAAAAAGCCAAAGCCTTTGGATCTTGAGTGGCGTTCACAGGAGATGTGTCTTTTCCCTGCAGAAGGGACTTTGGGAAGCACAGTGGGCTCCAGGCCCAGCGGCAGGAGACCTTCCCCGTCTTTGTGTCACTCTGTCCCTTTCCTCCCCTTCAGTTTCCTTGTGACAGTCCTAGGCATGACTCGGAGGGGTCTGTGCTTGCAGTCATGTTTTGTTAAAATGCTGATGTGTGCCCCAGGACCAGTGATGACTCCTGACTGGCTCTGCAGGAAGGAGCAGTGGGTCAGGGGTGGGGCTAGGGGGCATGTTTCAGCCCCCTGGCTGCTCAGCATTCTCTGTGGCCAAACTGCCGTACCCCTTGGACAAAGTGACTCCAGGCAGCACGAAGCCCTCTGTGCCCTTTATCCTAACTCTCACCCTGCTCTACCTGATCTCCCAGCCATGGGTGGCTGGCATCTCGGAGCTGTCTGCCTGGTTTAGGTTCGAGTCTGTGGCCCATCTGTCATTCTAAGGGATCGGTCATGAGGTGTGTACTGGTGGGAAATTAAGGCCTTATAGATTTGGGCTGACCTGGGCTCTTATTTCAGTTTTGCCCCTTAGTAGTTTTGAGGTTTTGGTTAAAACCCTTAACTTCTATGCCTGTTTTTCTCATCTTTAACATAAGAGTGAATGTATGCAAATGGCAACCCAGACCCTGCCACCTCATAGTTGCTCAACAAACGATATTGTGATTCTGAAGCTGTGATGGTGGCTTTGTGTGAGGTACCGGGACATCATCTGAAGGGTCCTCCAACACCCTGCACAGGAGGAACCTCCCAGCATAGGGGACCCCTGCATTGGACCCGATGCTCTCCGCGTTTTCCTAGTCTTGGTCAGACAGCTTGCTGTGGGCTTGCTGGGCTCCCTGGGGCACTGCTCTCCCTGGTGGAGCTACCAGGGCAAACCTTCAAGCCAGCAAATCAACATTTATTTATAGGTCTTGGAGACAGAGAACGAACCCCAGCAGCAAAGAAGTGCCTAGCGAGGCAGCTGGAGTGACCAGGGGGCAGCAGCAGTGGTGGAGGAGCTGGGGGAGGGGCAGAGGCCATGTGGCACTCGTGTGTCCGAGAGTCTGGGTTCCAGCAAAGCAGCAGCTTCACAAGAAGTAAACCCAGGGGTGTTTAATAGCATGTGTAGTTTCAAAAGTGTGGGCAGGGACTCACATAAGGGGCTAGTGCAGCAGCCTGGGGCTAGGTTCGCAGAGTGGGGAAGGTCACTGGATTGCGGAAGTAGCTGTATGAAGGGGGCTGGCCCACAGGAGCTGTGACCTTCAGTGGGCAGATGCAGACGCTCCACAGCGACCCGGCAGGAAGGGGCTGGGGGAGGAAATCCCCCATCTCTCTCTTCCCTCTCTGGACACCTGCCATTGACCCAGACCATCAGAAGCAGAGGGAAGTGGGCAAGCAGCTGATCTCACAGGACAGACTCCTGCAGCACCCAGCAGGGAAAAGAATGGTAGAGAGAGCATCTGGAGGGGCCGATGGAGGAGAGCCAGCACACAGAGGCCAGAGAAAGAGGCCATGGGGCTCTCAGAGGGGAGAAGTAAGGCTGGGGTCATTTTAGAGGTTCAAGGGTAAAGAGAGTCACTTTGCTAAGGGGACCCAGCCAGGGGCAATGAGGAAGCATGCTTAATGTCATGGACTCAGGGGGATTGACAGAATGTGGGTTAAGTCTTACCCTATTTCGGTATGGTCTTGGGCAATCTGTGTAACCTCTGAGTCTCAGTTTCCTCATCTGTAACATGAGAATGATAAAGACAATATTCTCTCCCTCACAGTGGGGTACAATGAAATCCTAACCTACTCTGCAAGGTGCCTGGACACTGTAAAGTCTCAATAAAGAACAGATAGATGGGTTTGCATAAAGTGTCCAATTAAGTACCCAATATGTATTACGGAAGGCTCAGTGGAGACATCGGAGAAATCATTTAGCCAACTAATATTTGTAGAGTGCTTACTATGTGCCAGGTACCAGCTTTAGGTACTGGCAACAGAGGGGTGAACAAACTAGACCTATCTTTCTCCCAGGAAGCTTTTATATCTAGTGAGAAAAGCAGGTAGTACATAAACATATACATTAATTAATTACATATATATATTTATTATTTTTTAAGAGATGGGGTCTCACTTTGTCGAGCTCCTGGTCTTGAGCTCCTGGTCTCAAGCAATTTTGCCATCTCGGCCTCCCAAAGTGCTAGGATTACAGGCATGAGCCACCGTGCCTGGCCATTTAATTAATTTTAAATAGGGATGAGATCTCACTATGTTGCCCAGGCTGGTCTTGAACTCCTGGGCTCAACATCTCACTATGTTGCCCAGGCTGGTCTTGAACTCCTGGGCCAAGTGATCCTCCCATCTTGGCCTCCCAAAGTCCTGGGATTACAGGCATGAGATCCTTGCACCTAGCCCATACAATAATTTTTGATAGTTGGCATTATGCCAGAGTGATGGGAAAGGAATGAGTGCTGGAGCTAAGGAGTTTGGGGGAGGCCCCTTGAGGAGGAAGCAGTGAGTGGAGTCCTGAGGAAGAGGAGCACCAGCCCAGCTGGGGGCTCACGCCTGTAATCCCAGCACTTTGGGAGACTGAGGCAGGTGGATCACTTGAGTCGAGGAGTTTGAGACCAGCTTGGGCAAAAAAGTGAGACATGATCTCTCCTGAAACAAACAAACAAAAATAGCTGGGAGTGGTGGCACGTGCCTGTAGTTCCAACTACTGGGGTCGCTAAGGTAGGTGAATTGCTTGAACCCTGCAGGTCAAGGCTGCAGTGAGCCATGCCACTGCACTCCAGCCTGAGGGACAGAGCGAGACCATGTCTCAAATTTAATTTTTTAAAGAAAAGGATGATGTAAATAAGTGGGTAGATACAACGCAAAATGTCCTAATGGATCAGCAGACTTTCACTGTAGAGGCAGTGTGGGTGGAGGGGTTAAGGACCCAGACTCTGAAACGAGACTACCTGGTTCAAGTCCTGACTTGGCCATTGACGAAGTGACCTTGGCCCGGGAGTTAAGCTCTCTCAGCAACCAGGTCCTCAGCTGTATAAAGAGGGGCAGTAGCAACATCTCTCTCATAGCGCTGTTGTGGAGATGAAATGCGATTCCTGTTTCTAAGCAGGGAGGGCTGAGTCCCGGCCACCGTCAGGACCATCTGGGTGCTGTTATGGCAGCTCAGGCTCTGCAGTCCTGATCCTGTACCGATCCAGTACCCCTGTTCCCCAGGAGCTCACAGCCGGGACGGCAACATGCCTTTAAAGAAATCACGCAACCCAAAGCAACAATCGGATGGTTTTCAAATAAGTAGCCATGCTATTATTGGAGGGAGGCCTCACTGGAGGGCTGGAGTGGGGATGGGAAGGCTTTGAGGAGGGACGTGAAGACCAGAAGATAAAGTTAATCCTAACCAGATCTGAGGGCATTAGGTGAAGACAAAAATCATCGCGTCAGTCTGCCCCAAAGCATTGCTTGGCCCTCCCCACACTGTTTGGCAACAGCCTGTACTTCCCCAGCTGTGGCCTCAACTTTGGGACTGAACTCCCGTATCTACCTAATAGGGCCAACCCACCATCCCCTTTGTCAGCTATGGAGCCTTTCCATCCGTTAAAAGTTGTCGTGATTCTTCCACCTCCACCTCTCTGAAGGCTGGAGAGGCAAAGAAAGGTTAGAATTCAGAGGTCAGAAGTCAGGAGCCAGGGAGAGGGAGGGCAGTGTGGATGGAATTGACTAGAACCCTGTGAGTCTGGTGACTGGCAGATTCTTCTGGTAAGATAAGTGGAACCCTCTGCAAGGTAATTATTAGAGAGCATAAATTCCCCAGATAACCTGTCCTCCTAAGAGATATTGATGGCTGTGGGGCATGTGCCGGAGGGAGACCTCCACCCGCAGTGACTCCGTGGCCTCACTCCTCCTCCTCCTCCTCCTCCTCCTCCTCCTCCTCTTCCCCTTCCTTCTTTGTTGCTTCTTCCTCTGATCAGCTGCCCTGCCCGGCCCTCCTCCCCACAGACCACAGCCTCTGCTTGCATGAGCTCTTCTAGATCTTTCTCAGTGCTCGCCTCCTGCTCATGTAATGAGGTCCAGGACACAGCGTGGTCCTCTTGCATCCTGTGGTCTAGCAGGATTGGCAGTAGAGACGCAACTGCCGTGGGGAGGAGGAGTTTTCCAAGAACAGAAGGAAGGCTCAAGCTTTGCTTGGTCCAGGTCCCCAGAATGAACACTGGTCAAGCGCATACTCATCAGGGTCAGGCACTGTGAAGGGCTGGGGTCATACCTTGTCCCACGGATCAGGTGCTTAGCATGGCCAGGTGGGTAGTAGGCACCTGCAGGCAGGTTTCCTTCCTCTTACAGTACTCTCCAAAGCCCTCTCTTCTCTCCAGAGCCTCTGGGCCTCCTGGAGGGGCTCACATTTTGGCGAGTATTCTCCAAATGTTTGAAGACGTGAGGGCCATGTGCATGGCAAATGGAGAAGCCGGGCCACCAGAGGCAGCCCGTGCTCTCTTGTCCTGAGAAAGCCAGTTCTGGCCCCAGACCTGCACCCCACCTCTTGACCGAACGGAACCTGTCTTCCTTAGAAGCCCATGTATCGCCATCACTGTCCCTCCCTTGGGCTGTGTGTCTCTCCTCATTCCCACCACAAACAGCTTATTAGTAGAGTGATTTTATCATTTATCAGCCAAGCAAGGGCACTTTGAGAAGGAGAAGTATAATAATCACTACAGTGGGACCTTGATGTGAATCGGACTATTCCATGAAAGCTGGGTCCTATTTCTCAAAGTTCTCTGCCTGAGTGACACTAGTAAACCTGTCTACATTCCCGGTCGTGACTTAGTGTGATTGGAGACTGGGGCCCAGGTGCCGCCGGGTTGGCCTGCTCCACTCCTTAATTTGGCTCTGCACATATGAAGACAATCTCTCCATTTGACACATGGGAGGCCTGGGCCCAGAGACGTTGAGAGATTTGCCAGAGATCCAAAGTGACTAAGTTCCAATTCCAATCTGGAATCCAGATCTCTTAATTCCCACATCAGCCTAACCGGGGCAGATCCTCTTTTCCCTGTTCCATGGGATGAGAGAATGTGGCATAGCTGTGGACTGGGATTCTGTGGGCGCCGTGTGCCTATCCTGATCACTTTCTAGGGAGGAAAGAGGCGTCAGCAGGGCATGGAGGCACAGGAGGGAGAGGAAGCCAAAAAGAGAGCCTCTCCCATGCCTGGCTGTTCCTGAGGGTTCTATTTGAAGTGAAGGGCGTAAGGAGGGTTTTGGCACCAATGCCTTTGACAGAGCATCAGCTCTGAGTCCGCTCTGGAGAGAGGGCAGTGCTCTCAAGTCTTCAGCTGCCTCAGCAACAGCCTTTGACTCAACAGGAGGAAATTAGGGCTGCGTGCCTCTGAGAAGCATCCTTTCATCCATTGGCCAACAACATTAAATGAAACAGGGCTTTCAAGGGAGGCTAGAAAAAAACCAACAAACTAATTTTCAGCTATGAGTTTTGCTTGCTGTAGTTAACAATAATTATTAAATAGGTAGGGTGAGCTAGTGTTTGTTTTCCTTATGATTAACTGTATTTATGGGTTTTTATTAGGTTGTACCAAGCTGAGATAATTGTAAAACTATCTGCTTAAACTGTGTGACTCTTTGGTTTCCTATTCTATTGTTTTGCATTCTGAGGGTGGAGGCTTTTCATTATTCAAAGCTTATGTTATAAACCAGGAGTCGGCAAACTTTTCCTGTAAAGGTCCAGATGGTAAATATTTTAGGTTTTGCGGGCCACATGGTCTCTGTTGGAACTACTCAGCTCTGCCATTGTAGCACAAAAGGAGCCACAGACAATATGTAAACGGATGGGCATGGCTGGCCTCCAATAAAACTTTATTTACAAAAATTAGTCCTCGGCTATATTTGGCCAAGGGGCTATAGTTTGTAGACCCTTGCCATAAATAATAGAGGAATCCCTGAACTAGGAGTCTGGAATGGGATCTGATCTCAACTCTGCCTTGGTATGTCCAGAGGACATCACTTCACCTCTGTAGTTATTGATTTTCTCTTTCTTTCTTTCTTTCTTTCTTTCTTTCTTTCTTTCTTTCTTTCTTTCTTTCTTTCTTTCTTTCTTTCTCTCTCTCTCTGTCTCTCTCTATCTCTCTATCTCTCTCTTTCTCTCTTTCTTTTTGAGATGGAGTCTTGCTCTATTGCCCAGGTTGGAGTGCAATGGCATGATCTCGGCTTACTGCAACCTCCGCTTCCTGAATTCAAGCGATTCTCCTGCCTCAGCCTCCCGAGTAGCTGGGATTACAGGGATGTGCTACCACGCCCAGCTAATTTTTTGTATTTTTAATAGAAATACAAAAAAATTTCTATTAAAAATACAAAAAATTCATCATGTTGGCCAGGCTAGTCTCAAACTCCTGATCTCAGGTGATCCATCTGCCTCGGCCTCCCAAACTGCTGGGATTACAGGCATGAGCCACCGTGCCCGGCCTGGTTATCGATTTTCTTTGCAGGCACCAGACTAGACAGTGTCTAACATTCTGGGATTCTTCAATCTGACCCGTTAGTTTATGACTTTCTGGCATTTCTGTTTTTCTGCCTTAGTCGATGTTCAGAACCACAGGGCCTCTTAGAGTCCATTGCTCCTTGCTCACATTTGGGATGGATTTGGTTTCTAAACTGCATAATAATATTTTATATTTCTCTGATGGTATCTTTTCAAGAAGCCCCATATTAACTCTTTTTGAGTTACTGCGTGGTGGCTCCGTGATAAGAAGGTTTATTTCTGGGTTATTTGGCAGTTTGGGAAACTGAGGCACAAAGAAAAGAAATAGCTAAGTTTACCCAGCAAGCTGGTGATGCTTATGGAAACCTAGTGTCTCCAAGAAGGGAAGTGTTCGGGTTATTCTAGTTCTGGAGGCAAAACTCATTATGAGGCGGCAATGGCGCCTTTGTGAGAGGCTGACAGTGCGGTTGCCAAGCGTAATGTTATGGCAGGACTGCTCAGACTTAAGTATTAACAAGGCCATGTAGACCCCTAGCAAATCACTTAGGACTCTCTGTGCCTCAGTTTGCTAATCTGTAAAGTGGGGTGTGTGTGGGAGGGTATAAAATCATGGAATTGTATGGAAAAATACAATTACAAGTTTTACGGGTATAATACATGTAAAGTGCTTAGAACAGTGCCTGGCACACATAGTAAATGTCAATAAATATTAGCTATGCCACTATTGCTACTATGACCAGCATCCTGTCATCCTTCTGTAAATATATTGAGGGTGTCTCTTCATTAAAATTTTTTTTAATTTTTTTTTCTGTAGAGGATCTCACTATGTTGCCCACGCTGGTCTTGAACTCCTGGCCTCAAGTGATCCTTCTGCCTTGGCCTCCCAAATGGCTGGGATTACAGGAATGAGCTGCTGTGACTGGCCTCTTCTTAATTTTATACCGTATTCATTTTCAACTTTAAAAAAATTTTTTGAGACAGTGTTTGGCTCTTGTTGCCCAGGCTGGAGGGTAATAGTGCAATCTTAGCTCACTGCAACCTCTGCCTCCTGGGTTTGAGTGATTCTCCTGCCTCAGCCTCCCATGTAGCTGGGACTACAGGTGCCTGCTACCATGCCCGGCTAATTTTTGTAGTTTTAGTAGAGATGGGGTCACCATATTGGCCAGGCTGGTCTTGAACTCCTGGTCTCAGAGGATCCTCTGGCCTTGGTGTCCCAAAGTGCTAGGATTACAGGCATGAGCCACTGCACCTGGCCCATTTTCAACTTTTGGATTGGAGACCTAGGCTGACCACTTTACTCCTGGCCTGTATGATAAGTGACTCTCGATAAGGTGGAGGAACTGGGAAAGAAGATGGTAGAGGAGAAAGGCCTGGGAAGGAAGGGAGAATGGGAACTTGTGAAAATAGGTATAGGGAGAAAGGAAAACCACATTCTAGATTCAGCCAAGCTCCCTGATATTTTTTAGGATGAGAAGAAAATGAGATTTCCCTTCAGCAGTACAGAGGTTTTGTATCCTTTGTTGTTATCCTGGGATGTAGAGGTGACGAGGGCAGATTTAGGCATTTCTAGGGTGCACTCAAGATTCCAGTTTCAGTCCTCCTGGTTCCCAGTGTATTTTTACTTCCTCCACCAGATAACTTAAGTTTGGGGACATAACCAGCCTCTCGGTCAGTCTGGCTTTGTTCTATTTACAAGTATGTGCTTCCAAAAATGGCAGGTCTGAGATGGTTTTCTTAGGAGGCTGTCAAGAGAGATTGGGGTGACTCTCAACCTTGTGGAAGGTTAAATGAGACTCAGTGCTTCTTTGTTTGGCTGGATGTCCCTTAGAAGAGTGGCCTGGAGATCATTTGGTGTGCAGGGCATTTGCTTCTGCAGGCTGATTTTAACCAACTCTGACAGGAGGGCAGAGGCCCCCAAGCAAGGTCAGGACCACGAATCCCATGCTAGCAGGTGCATGATGGGGAGACTGCGCCCTCCAGATGACCTTCAGTTCCCATTGATTTCCTGTCAAGCAGCTGCCCCACCCCTATCCTGCTGCTGCCGCTGGCACCACCCATGGGCCCTGGGTTCTGCAGGAGGACACGGATCAGCTCTCCGGGAAAGACCACACAGAGGAGGTTAATCCAGAGAGAAGCCTTGTTAGGGACGTGGATGGGTACATTGGAGACCATCTTTTGGCGCTGCTACTTTCCAGTGCCAATATCAGGCCTGGAGTGTCCCTTTTGGGCACAGAAAGCAGTGACTGATGTCTTGAATGGCATCGTTGATCTACCTGGCTCTAGTCTCTCTCCAGGTTTGGGGTACATGGGTGGCATTGTAGGGCTATGAGCAAGATTTGAGTGTGGACTGTGGAACGGGCCACTGACCTGCTGTCATTCATGGTGTCCTGGGCAGGGAGGGCCAGGAATGAGGCGGTGGCTGTATGATTCTTATTCCCGGTGCTGGGGGCCTCCCAACAGCACTGACTTCCAGCCTTCTACAAGGCCAGGCTCCCGTATCATCCAAGCTGTCAGTTGCAGATGGGTCTATAACTTTCATGTATTTGTTCAGTGATACCTGTTGAGCATTTCCTATGTGCCGAGTCTTGTGTTGGGGGCCGGGGATCTGGTGAGACAAGGACCCTGCTCTCATGGTGTTTACAATTTAGTTGCACAGAGACAATCAGTAAGCAAAGAGAAAAACTTTGATAGTGGCGTTATGAAAAAAATAAAGGATATGAGATAGTGGGGTGGGTTACTTCCAGATAGGATGAACCCAGGAAGACTTCTCAGAGGAGCAGCCAGCCACAGGAAGATCTGGGAGAAGCATGTAGTGCCGGTAGAGGAGATGGCATATGCAAAGGTCCTGAGGTAAGCTGCCGGTAGTATAGAAGAGGAACAGAAAGAGGTGCAGTGAGGATGGAGCCCGGCGGGGAAGGAGGCAGGAGACAGGATGAAGCAGGAAAGGTGAGCCCAGCCAACCTGGGGATCTGTAGCCATGGGGAGGAGTTTGGATTTTATTCTGAGTGCAGTGAGAAGACATTGGCAGTGTTAGTAGGAGAGAATACCATGGCCTCCTTTCCATTTTTAAAAGATCACTGGGGCTGGGTGTAGTGGGTCATACCTGTAATCCCAGCTCTTTGGGAGATGGAGGTGGGCTGACTGCTTGAGCCCTGGAGTTCCAGACCAGCCTGGGCAACATAGCAAAACCCTATCTCTACCAAACAAACAAACAAACAAACAAACAAACAAAAATTAGCCAGGTGTGGTGGCATGTGCCTGTAGTCCCAGCTACTCTGGAGGCTGAGGTGGGAGAATTGCTTGAGCCTGGGAAGTGGAGGCTGCAGTGAACTGTGACTGTACCACTGTACTCCAGCCTGGGCAACAGAGCAAAACCTTGTCTCAAAAAAAAAAAAAATAAAAATAAAAAGTCGCTTGGGCTGCTGTGTAGAGAATTGACTATGGGATGAACATGTTCTTTGTGGCCGTGTTAAATACCAGACTGACATCCCTTTACTGGGGAGGGCAGCTCCCCTTATATTCCAGTGGAAATTTGAGGGCTGAGAATCTGTTTGTCTAAGAATTGTCTCTAATCAATAGTCTGCTTCTACAGGTGATCACACCCAGGGGGCAACATCCGAGTGCCCTGCTCTCAGTGAGGGTTTCAGAAAGGACTCAGTCTATGGACCAGGAAACTAAAAATACTTTCTCAATCAATGAAATTTCTGTGATGGATGCGTGCTTTCTTGCTAGGTATGATTCACCCTAGATAAAGCAGGCTTTCCCCCGCCTCACTTTTGTTGCTTTCTACATATTCTTTAGCCTCCAGAGGAGAGATTTATTTGGTCACGTCTGGATGGCATTTGAAAGGCAAACCTTGGATACAAGAAAAGCTATGGTCCTCTTCCTCCCTGGAGCATCCCCTTCCTGCCGCCCCCCGCCATTATTTACTGGAAGGAATCACTCTGCTTTTATCCTGCCTCCAGCCTCCTGTCCTTGGCAGCCCCTTGACTTCAACCCCGAGATGCGTATGTCATCAGAACACCCAGTGGCAGCTCAGAAATCATGGCCAGGTTCAATATAAATTCCGTCTTGCTTAGGCAGCTTTGCATAATAAGTCCCTGAAAAGTCTTCACCAGGGTAGATGCTGGAAAAGGGATTTATTGGGTCTGGTGGGCCTGAGCATCAGAGTGAGCCACGTGAAAGTCATGATGAACGTTTTAGGGTTCAAGCCGTTTGTCGGACATCACTTTCACAAGGGATACCTTTGTCCCCAGTGTGCCCTTCCTGGGATGTTTTGAAGGTCACAGCCACCCACAGAGTGACTAAGGATGTCAGATCTTCATACATTTGCCTCGACCGGGGCTTTTGGCCATTTTGTAAGGGATGAGGACGTCTGTGGGATTAGTTTGCTCCAAGTTAGTGCTGCCAGGGTAATCCCTGCCAGCTTCCTGAAAGAAGTTTACTCACAGGAACAAAACCAGCTGAGTGAAACAAAGTCGGCTAACTGGGCCACCCAGCTCCGCCATTCAAACATGGCAGCCGAGGAGCAGCACAAGCCCCTCTCATTCATGCCTTTGCTTAGAGGTTGGGAAGCTACCTTTAGATCAGCTAGTCTTGTATTTCTCAGGATCGCTGGGGAGCCGATGTCTGGATCACATCCCAAACCTCTAGAATCAAAATCACACAGCTTCCCACCCCTTACCGATTCTTTCACAATCCCAAGTTTGAGAGCCATTCTTTTGGAGAATGTGGTGATGGCCTTCTCACTAAGCACAAGAGGGGCATTTCTACCCCCGCAGAGAAGGAGCTCTTTCTGGCATAGGTCTGATGTCAGCATCATTGAGAATTCAGTGAACTTCTTGTAAAGTTCAGAGAAGGAGAATGTCAGTTCTGTGGCACCTTGCAGGGTGGCATGAATTTGCACATGGAGAAATAAAAATCTCAGGAGCTGAAGTAACCTTTTTTAAGGATATGGGAAAAAAAGTCAACAGGATTTGAACTGGGAGGATATCTATTTTCAGATGCCCAATCCTGGGCTCTGGAGAAGTAGCCAGATAACTTCAGGCTTACCTCATGTTCCCATGGAGAAAGTTAGAAAGCCCCAAGCACCTCTCAACTGTGACGCTTTCATTAGTTTGCTGAGGATGACATGATATTTCAATCAAGCAACCCATCTGTCACATGCTTCTACATGTGTGCATGGGTTAGGTAGCATGCAAGCACATAGCTGTCGGTTCCTGTCTTTAAGATACTTCCAATCTTATTAAGTGAGCCGAGATAAGGAAGGTGGCAGAGACCAGTAAAATAAAGTGAGGCAGGTAGGTAGCTCAGAGAAGCCAGAGAGCAAACCCTACTGGCAGAGATAACCTGTGAACCTTCCTGGAAGAGGCAAGTCTTCAGCCAGCCCTTGACTAGGCTAAGATCAGCCAGGTCTAGGGCAGAATACAAAAATTCCAGGTGGGAGGAAATAAAGTATTTTGTTGGTGGTTCAGGGGTAGGTCTGTTTCATATGTGCAGGGGGATCAGAGGAGGATTCACTCACTCATCATTTAACCCGATGTGACAGGCATGACCCAACATATGCTGGGCTTTGTGAGAGAGCAGTAAACAAGCTAAAAGTGGTCTCTGTGCTTAGGGCAGTCCTTGGGTGGATTGCTGGGGTCATCATGCACCAACTGCCCTGCTCTCCTGGATGCCTGAGGCTCAGCCTTGGTGACCCCAGAGGCCTTCTGTCCTGGGACAGAGGTTTGAGTGGGTTCCCAACAGCCTCAAGGATACTGCCATAGTGAGTGTGGCATCACATGGTGGGGATAAGCCTGCTCAGGCAGAGGGTCATGCCACAAAATGGCAGCAAGTACTGTACTTTGGGGAAGGAGAAAGGAGGCTATTGATTGCAGGCATCTATGTCTGTGCGCCAGAGGTTCTATCTTATTAAATTTTCTCACAGGTCTGAAGTAGGGATCATGTTACTCATACTGTGAGTAGTAGAATTTAGGCCCAGGGAGGGTAGGTAACTTGCTGAGGGTTGTGTAGCCATTAAGAGGTGGAGCTGGACTCAGACGTGCCCGATTCCAAGTCTTCTTTCCACTCTACCTCCATATATAGTTTTTCCGGAAGCCTCCACAGCTGGCAGAGGAGCTTGGGCACCATCTTGGATTCTACACTGAAGAGTGAAAGACTAAAAGCTGAGTTTGAGGGAGAATTCCTCTTGCCAGGCTGGGTAAGGGTAGGGCTATAGCGCTTGCAGTTACGCCACCCAGTTGCTGCAATGACCCAGGTGCTGGGTGATGAGGACTGAAGGAGAGCGAATGCAGACCTTCTCTTAATGTTTTTCTGAAGCTGCTAGTGGACAGCCATACAGTTTAAATCACCAATCACAGACTCTGCAGACTGTGCCCATGCATGCCACATGCACCTTCCTGCTCTAATTTAAATGCCTGCCCTAGGTGAGTGGAAGGTGAGTTGTCAAGTGCTATTTAATGGAGACTTACTGGGCACTTATGATGTGCTGGGCTCTGTACTGAACACTGGGGATAAATCAGCCAGAAGGCCAGGTGTGCAGGGGTACTGGGCTCCCCCACTCAAGGGGCTGACCTTCACATTGATGATGATGTGAATGGTACTTGCTAGAGTTTTTCAGCCTGAGAGGCTGTGTGCAGTGGCTCTGCAGATGTGACCTCTGCCCTCATGGAGTTTACAGTCTAGTAGGGAAGAAAAATACTAAACGTTGAATTGAGTTGAAATTGATATTATAGTATTATTATTGTTATCTTTGTTAGAAGAAGAAAAAATGAGGAAGGAAGGGGATTGGAATCTCTTACTTGTCCTCCTTAGCCCTTTTTTGGGAAACATCTAGAAACCCTTCCTTAGTCATGTCTAGCTGCTATATTAAAATGCCATAGATTGGGTAGCTTCAACCACTAGTCCCCAACCCTTCTGGCACCAGGGACTGGTTTCATGGAAGACCATTTTTCCACAGACTGGGGTGGGGGAGGGGATGGTTTTGGGCTGATGCAAGTGCATTACATTTATTGCAGTTTATTTCTATTATTATTACATAGTAATATATGATGAAATAAGTATACAGCTCTCTATAATGTAGAATCAGTGGGAGGTCTGAGCTTGTTTTCCTGCAACTAGATGGTCCCATCTGGGGGTGATGGGAGACAGCGACAGATTATCAGGCATTAGAGTTTCATAATGAGCGCACAATTGAGATCCCTCATGTGTGCAGTTCACAGTAGGGTTTGTGCTCCTATGAGAATCTAGGGCTGCCATTGATCTGACAGGAGGTGGGCTCAGGCAGCAATGCTCACTTCTCATCTGCAGCTCACCTCATGCTGTGCCGCCCAGTTCCTAACAGGCCATGGACTGATACTGGTCTGTGGTCCAGGGGTTTGGGACCCCTGGCTTAAACAATAATGATCTATCACAGTTCTGGAGGCTGGGAAGTTCCAGATGAGGGTGCTCCTTATGGCTTGCATACAGCTGCCTTCTTGTGTCCTCTCATGGCAGAGACTGAGAGAGTGAGAGAGCTTGCTCATATCTCTTCCTTACATGAGGCCTAATCTCATCATGAGGGCTCCATCCTCGTAACCTAATTGCCTCCTGGATTAGGCTGTTCTTGTGTTGCTATAAAGAAATACCTGCGATGGGGTAATTTATTTAAAAAAGCGCTTTAATTGGCTCATGGTTCTGCCAGCTGTACAGGATGCACAGTGCTGGCATCTGCTTGGCTTCTAGGGAGGCCTCAGGAAACTTACAGTCGTGGCAGAAGGCAAAGGGGGAGCAGGGATGTCACATGACAAAAGCAGGAGCAAGAGAGAGTCAGCAGGGAGGCACCACATGCTTTTAAACAACCAGATCTTGCGAGAGCTCACTCACTATCACAAAGACAGCACCAAGCCATAAGGGATCTGCCCCCATGATCTAAACATCTCTCCTCTTACCATGCCCCACCCCCAGCATTGGGGACTACATGAGATTTGGGCAGCATGAGATTTGGGCAGGGGTAAATATCAAACAATATCACCTCCCAAAGGCTCCATCTCCAAACACCGTTGCATTGTGGATTTTTTCTGGTGAGGAGGAGCGACACAATTCAGTCTGTAACAAACACTAAACTTGGTCTTCTTTCAAGCGCTGCATTACGAACAGGACCACTTCAAGGAAAATAAAAACTTGGCCAGGTGCCATGTCTCATGTCTGTAATCCCAGCACTTTGGGAGGCCAAGGTGGGCAGATCACAAGGTCAGGAGTTTGAGACCAGCCTGACCAACATGGTGAAACCCCATCTCTACTAAAAATACAAAAATTAGCCAGGTGTGGTGGCACACACTTGTAATCCCAGCTACTCAGGAGGCTGAGGCAGGAGAATCACTTGAACCTGGGAGGCAGAGGTTGCAGTGAGCCGAGATTGCACCATAGCGCTCCAGCCTGGGTGACACAGCGAGACTCTGTCTCCAAAAAAAATAAAATAAAATAAAAAACTTTCCTCCACTTTGCCAGATATTGCCCCCTGCATGCCGGTTTTTCTAAAAGACTGAATGGGAGACAGAGCTTTCCATGAACAGTTTGAGTTAAACATGTTTAAATGCAAATAACAGGAGGTTAGCATACTGGTGTAGATGAGCTGTTTTGTGTGTTTGTGGTGGCTCTGGCAGTGTGAGCAGCTGATTGAGACAGCTGGAAACCTCGGTGCCCACAGTGAGGAAGGCGCCGCTGGGGGAAGGAGGGCCCTGAAATCCTGCCACAGGCCGGGGCTTCTCTTCAGCTCTGCTTATCTCTGCTTCTATGCACAGATAGCAGTGATGGGCCAAGGTCCTGTTTATACAGCAAAGAGGACTTGGGGCCACACAGGGGGAGTGGAGAGAAAGGACAACTTCCTGAGAAATGAAAGAACTCAGTTCCAGATGGGATGAAGGCAAGGGAAGGGTCAAGGCCAACTTGTTAGGGAGAGGGAGAACAGCATAGCCTCGGCCCCCACCCCCACCCCTGGGAGGATTGAGACTTGGGTGGGCGTGAGCAGGCTTCTGGCAGAAGATAAGAAACTTGCTATTGGACACGTATTTCTGGTGTGGCAGGACACCTGTCCTCGGGTCAGAACACAGAACCAGAGAGATAGTGAAAGGGAGAGATAGTGAAAAGCTGGACCTGAGAGTGATCTGAGAAACTGGAGTGAGCAGGTATGGTCTTGAGAGCAGGAGGTTGGAGGAAGAGGAGCAGAGTTCTTAGAGGGCTGTGATTGATGGCTCTGAAAAATCACATCTGGAGCCTGATTGGCAGCCACTTTGGAGCAGTCTCACGTTTCCCATTCTGAGTCTTCTTTGGCCCCCTGGAATCCATCTCTCCACAGATATACTCAAGGAGGGTTGCTGGAGATCTTACATAGGAACACTCAGCTCTCAGAGCAGGGGCGGCTCCTCATTTCAGATGATGGGATCACACAGGGACCTCAGTCCCTTACAAAGCCCCTAGAACTCGGCAGCCAGCACTGCTGCAACCAGAATGCTGTCTGGGGCTCTGGGGAGCCCAGCAATTTGCTCCCCTTGCCTTTCCTATTTCTGATTGCAGCCTTAAGTAGCCTGAAGTCAGTTGTTGATGAGAACATCATTCTACCCTGCCTTGTACCAGCTTCCTCCAGCCTAAGACATCAATCATCCCTTGGGGATCCAGCCCCCTTGGTTTGGTGTATGCAGGTGATGGCTGGGGCTGTCCATGTGTGATCCAACCCAGGGTACCCTGGTCACCACTTCACAGATGAGGCATTCACTGCTAGCATGTCCTTGCTCCCTCTGACCCCTTCAAGTTTAATGTAAATGTTATTCCTGGGATCCTATCATTGTGGGATTTTTTTTTTTTTGGTAGAAATACCATGTTGGAAAGGACATTTGTCGTCTCTGCTGTTTAAATTGCTTTCTACAGGTTAGGGAAAACTAGCCATCGATTTTCTTCTAGAGAGCATAGCAAGCCCTGTGAAATTTTGGCTAATTAACTTTCGGAGAAGTGCTTCTTGAATTTATCAGGGAGGTTGAAGTCTTCTCTTCGCCTCTTATATCTTGAAAAAGGCTTTAAATTTTGGTTCCGAATCTCTGCCAACACCTGGTCTGTTTAAAAGGACTTCCCTGGAGATGATGGTAGAGGGACTGTTGAATGTCATGTTTTTGCAGCTTCGATCTTAATACAGTTGTTCCAGTCCACGGAAAGTCTTCTCTGTTTACATAAGAGAGGTATCATTCACACAAAGATTACATTTAAAAATATACATTTCCCCCCAGCATGCTTGTTACTAATAACATTGCATGTTATTAAAGTGGAAAGTATTTAAGATGAAATTAATTTTCGCCCAGCGTGCCACTTTGTTTGACTTTCTCGATCCAGTTGGTATGGGGCACCAATGTTGGCCAACCTCACTTTGCATTTTTAGCAAGGTCACTGTCTTGTTCTCTCGTCTGGATTGACACTGCTGGAAGTGAGTTACTAGCATGTTAGGACAAGTCCACTTTGGAATTCTACTGTGTAGATTTCTTTTGTATTGCTTTCCAGAAGTTTATTTTGAAAATATTCATCTCTAGTAGATGAGTTTTGGCATACAATTTTCAGTTTTCATTTTTTTGGGGGGCTTGATTTTATGGGTCACTTTTCAGCAGAATTTTTGGAGTTGGGATAATTAACATCTTTATTTTGGCAGTCTGTCAAAAGGTCCTGGGAAAACAGATTGCTGCTCTCACGTTGGACACCCCTCCGTCACATGTTCTTGTCAGTTCTCATCGATGTGGCATGGCTGCTTGCTGTTTTGTGGGTGGGGGCTGGAGCATCCAGGACACCCTGAACAGCCTGTGTCATCTTATCTGGGCCAAGCTGCCTGTGAAAGTTCTATTCCACTGAGCTACATCGCCATAGCAGAAGGAAGTGTTTAAGCTGGTGTGACACAAACACTTTGTAAAAAGTGGTTCTTTATTTTTGATCAATCTCATGATCCTTGTTACCAGCTTGGATCATATCAGCTTATGTGCCATTCAGTTTCATAGCATTTTAATGGGCTTTTATCTCCCCTTCCCAATTCATTTCCAGCTACATGACTATTACAATTTGATTACAGTTTGGTTTTACAACTGCCAGGACACTCTCTGAGCATATTATGCCTTCATGTGAATGTGAAGGTGTTCAGAGGTGAAAAAGGAGCAAAGAGTTTTTGTTTTGTTTTGTTTGTTTTATTTTATTTTATTTTTTTTGAATGCTTGTCAATAAGTGATTTCCAAATGATGCCTCAGAAGCTTCCAGGATTGTGTTTTCCCATAGTGAGATATTTGTTTTAAGCTCTTTGATAGGACCTGACCCATTGACTTTTTAAAAAGAGTATAGAAGAGTACATTTAAAACTTTGCTTTCTAACAAGTGGTGATGAGAATGTGGAGTAGATAGAACCCTTGTACACCACTGGTAGAAATGTAAAATGGTACAGCTGCCGTGAAAAACAGTGTGGTGTTTCCTCAAAAAATGAGAAATAGAACTACCATGTGACTAAGCAGTTCTACTCCTGGGTATATACCTAAAAGAATTGAAGGCAGGTTTGTTTGTTTGTTTGTTTGTTTGTTTTTTGACAGAATCTTGCTCTGATGCCCAGGCTGGAGTGCAGTGGCACAATCCCGGCTCACTGCAACCTCCACCTCTCGAGTTTAAGGGATTCTCCTCCCTCAGCCTCTTGAGTAGCTGGGATTAAAGGCATCCGCCACCATGCCTGGCTAATTTTTGTAGCCAGGCTGGTCTCGAACTCCTGACCTCAGGTGATCCACCTGCCTCAGCCTCCCAAAGTGCTGGGATTACAGGCATGAGCCACTGTGTCCAGTCTAAAAGCAGGGTTTTGAAAAGATATCTATATACTCATGTTCATAGCAGCGTTATTCATAATAGCTAAAATGTGGAAGCAACCCAGATGTCCATTGACAGATGAGTGGATAAGCAAAATGTGGTATGTGCATACAACAGAATATTATTCTGACTTAAAAAAGAAGGAAATTCTGACATATGCTATAACATAGGTTAACCTTGAAGATATTATGCTAAGTCAAATAAACCAGTCACAAAAGGACAAATATTGTATGACTCCACTTTTATGATACGACTCTACTTTTATAAAGTACTTGGAGTAGTCAAAATCATAGAGATAGAGAGCAGTGGTCAGGTGCAGTGGCTCATGTCTGTAATCCCAGCACTTTGGGAGGCCGAGATGGGCAGATTACCTGAGGCCGGGAGTTTGAGACCAGCCTGACCAACATGGAGAAACCCTGTATCTACTAAACATTAAAAAAAAAATTAGCCGGGCATGGTGGCACATGTCTGTAATCTCAGCTACTTGGGAGGCTGAGGCAGGAGAATCGCTTGAACCTGGGAGGTGGAGGTTGCAGTGAGCCAAGATCGTGCCATTATACTCTAGTCTGGGTAACAAGAGCGAAACTCCATCTCAAAAAAAGAGAAAAGAAAAAAAAAAAAAAAGAAAAGAAAGCAGAATGGTAGTTGCCAGAGATGGGGGCAGAGTAGGAATGGGGAGTTATCATTTAATGGGCACAGAGTTTCAGTTTTGCAAAATGAAAGAATTCTGGAAATGGATGGTAGCGGTGGTTGTAAGCACTGTTGTCTGCATGTGCTTCATGGGAAATTTTATGTTATGTGTATTTTACCACAATTAAGACATTGAAACAAAATCCCAATTTTGCTTTTTTAAAATTCTTCTAAATACTTGGGTTAAGAAATATTATTTTTAGAGACTTTCCCTCTCATTTTAAGCTGATATAATCCAATTTGAAATCTACATAGAACCAAAACAAAAAGACATCACAATATTGCTTCAGAATAAACCCTTGAGTCTCCCTTTTGCCCCTATGACCTCTGTGGCTCCTTCCCTTTCTACTTATTCTTCCCACCCTGCACTCCTTTGTGACCCTGCCACCCGACCCCAGTAAGAGGCTTGAATTTACCTGGCATAGGTTATGTTATGTGTATTTCCTTGAGGCATTTATTAGTCTGTGCCTATATTTTATTTGTTAGGCATTTGATCTCATTGATTATTTTAGTGCTTTGCATTTGATCAATTATATCGTGCTCTATTTTTGGTCTTTGAAAAGGACACTACCTTAAAATCAATATCATCAACACGTGTCCAAAAACCAGAGTCAGGAATGTAAAATTTACTGTGCTTAATCAGATTCTCAGTCCAGCAAACCAGAAAGGTCTTTCTATTTGTGTTTTAAACTCCATGAGTTGAATTATTTTGAATTCAAAATTGTTGAATTCCTTTAGTTTTCTATCAGAAAGTTATTTTTCTTTAAGTAATACGGTTTTAAAAGATTGGTGCCTGTTCCTCTATGCCTCCTTCTTCCTGCAATAGCCCTACTTTTATCGAATGTTTCCTCTGTCCTTCTAGTTTTTGTTTATGTGGAGTGTTTCTCTTCTGTTGTAATGGAAAACTGGGTATCTTTGCTGGTGGTTTGGGTTCACCTAGAGTGCCTTAGCTGGTGACTTCTGACAACAAAATGTAGCTAATAGGAGTGAGGAGGTTCTAGAAGCATGATGTCCTCTAGATTCCATGCATAAGGTTGTTCTAGAGCTACCTCCCCTCTGGAGTGGGACCTCATGCTTTTGAGAACATGGACTGTTCTCTCTTACTGGTGATTCATTCTTGAAAGCCCATGCTCTTTGTTAAAGGAGTTTCCAAGTTGCTTGGTGGATTTGGGATAGAAAATAAAACCTGGTCAAGACCTGACACTGAGTTGCATTCTGCTCGTTGGCAAGGCTCTTGGTGCTCATTGCCTTGGTCTTCATAACTGGGAGATCTTCAGTCTTCCCAGGGAGGTGGGTGTTTGACATCAGTTTCCCTCTGGGTGTGTTTCAGTTTTCCCTGGCCTCACCCCTTCACTCTCTGACTCTGGCAGGCTCGGGGACCAGTTCTACAAGGAAGCCATTGAGCATTGCCGGAGTTACAACTCCCGGCTGTGTGCAGAGCGCAGCGTGCGTCTTCCCTTCCTGGACTCACAGACTGGGGTGGCCCAGAACAACTGCTACATCTGGATGGAGAAGAGGCACCGAGGCCCAGGTGAGCTATGACACTCCTGGGACATGTGCACCTATAGGCTCCCAGTCTGGAGGGAGGAAGACCAGAGGTTGTCTGGGAATCCAGGCAGCCTGGGTGGGATTGGAGCGGGGCAAGCTGCACATGGGCCTCTGAGATACCTTAAAGAAATTCAGCTACTTTTATGCTCCTGGCAGGTGTTCCAAGGAATGCGTATGGGGCATTGAAGCCATGTGGCAGGGCTAGGGTAGGGTGGGAAGTGAAAGAGCTAAAGGCGTTTATCCCAAAGAAGGCCAGACCGAGGACATGACATCAATCTTCGTCTTTTACCTTTGGGTGTTGGTTACAAGCTGGAAATCTGCTGTTAGATCTGAGTGTGAGGCTTAGCTTTGTCACCAAATTTCTGTCCCTCAGGTTCCTCATCTGTAAAATGTGAATAATAATAGTACTTACCACATAAGATTTTGTCTGAAGTAAATGGGACGATTGATAAAAACTCATAACATGAGTTTAGCACATGCTAAGTATGTGCTTCCAAATTGCTGGCTATTGTTATTATTACTGTTATTACTACGACTGTAGGACACTAGTCTTCTAGGCCCCAAAGAACAAAGACCTTGTTATTAGGGAGACAGCTATGGGAATGTGATTTTTTGGCTCTGTCTGAATCTATTTTTTAAAAAGTTTTATTTGGAAAAATTTCACATTTATATAAAACTGAAGACAATAGTAAAACAAATTTCCATGTAACCCTGCTTCAACAATGATCAATTCAAGGTCAATCGTGTTTCATTTATATGCACTTCTCACTTTCCTCCCTGACCTCAGATTATTTTGAAGCAAATCCATGAAAGCACATGATTTCATCTGTAAATATTTTGTTGTGTATCTCTAAATGGTAAAGAACTTAAACAAACAAACCCACAATCACTATCACAGCTCAAAGAATTAGCAGTAAGACTTTGATATCATCAAATATTTGGTCAACATTCACGTTTCCCCCTGTAGTTTAAATCAGGATCCAAATGGAAGCACTACATTGCAAGTGACTGATGTGTCTTTTAACATCTCTGGGTTTCTCTCTGTCTCTGCCTGTGACTCTCTCTTTCCTTCTTGCATGTTACCTGTTGAAGATGCTGGGTTGCTTACACTGTGGGGTTTCCCAGAAGGATTTGGTGGTTGCATCCCCACAGTGTTATTCCTATGAATTGGTAGTTAGGTCTAGAGACTTACTCAGGTTCAATTTTTTTTTTTTTTTTTTTTTTTGGCAAGAACAACTCCTAAGCGGTAGTGTGTACTTTCATCAGGAGGCTCATACAGTCTGGTTACCTCTTTTACTGATGTTAGCAGCCCTGCATGATAACTGCCTAGATTCTTTATCCCATTAAGTGTTGCAAAAAGTTAATATTCAATCCAGGACTATCATTATATCTTCATTTGTTAGCTCTACAACTTCTATAAAGAAAAACATTCTCTCATTAAAATTTTAGTAATTGTGAGATACAGTTCAATTATGAAAGGCAGGATAAATGACTTTTTTCCCTTCTGTTTACCAGTTTTCAAAATAATGAGTTGGTTCTCTAGCATTCTCCAAAGATGATCAATGTAATAATAATTATTTTTTTGAATACCACCAGAAACTCACAGATGTAAACATATTTGATGTATTTTAATCCAGTGTAGCTGTTGTTCTTATGATGTGTACCTTGCCTCATCTTTGGTCTTTCAGGATTCTGGCCAGTGCTGGTGATTTGAAACAACCCCAGTAGTTTCTGATAGCCTTTTTGCCACCCTAATATTAGAATGAAATATATCAGGCTCATCTTGTATACTTCTGGCTCTCCAGGCCTGAAATCAGCTATTTCTTGAAGAAATTCTGGCTTCTTTGTGTAGGAAATGTTACTTAGAGACCACAGTCTGGTGGTGTTCATTGCTACTGGCTTGGTCATTGTTTCTAGGCCTTATCAGTGACTAGAAATAAGAAATATGATTTTTTTCCTTCCTTCCTTCCTTCCTTCCTTCCTTCCTTCCTTCCTTCCTTCCTTCCTTCCTTCCTTTCTTCCTTTCTTTCTTTCTTTCTTGAGACGGAGTTTCCCTCTTGTTGCCCAGGCTGGAATGCAATGGCGTGATCTTGGCTTACTGCAACCTCTGTCTCCCAGGTTAAAGTGATTCTCTTGCCTCAGCCTCCCGAGTAGCTGAGATTACAGGCATGCACCACCATGCCAGGCTAATTTTTGTATTTTTAGTAGAGATGGGGTTTCTCCATGTTGGTCAGGCTGGTCTCCAACTCCCAACCTCAGGTGATCCATCTACCTCAGCCTCCCAAAGTGCTGGGAATACAGGCGTGAGCCACCGTGCCCAGCTTTTCTTTTTCTTTTTAAGAGAAAGTACATTATAAAATTATGTTGATACATCCCATTTAATTCAGTTTTAAACAGTTTTTACTTTGCTTTCTTAATTCTGTATCTCCTTTCTCCTACACCAAAAAAATCCTAGAAATGTTATTGACATAATTACTTATTTGCTTTATTTGCATACACACACTTATTTGCATACACACTTATTTGCATACACACACTCACACATACACAGTATCAGAATAACAATATGACTATTAACAATAAGATTACTGAAAACGTTTAAGACATTTTCTTTTTTTGCAATTCTTTTTTGTCCTTAGGATATATTCCACTAAACATGTGCAGTCAAATTACTCTGCTTTAAGGTCACTTGAAATAATTCCTCTATGTGGTTGTGCCAGTAACTCAATACACAGTTGGATTTATTTGTTTCATTTTTCTTTCACTTATCAGCGTTTGATTTTTGAGTAGGGAAGGGGGTTTATATAATTTCTTCTTTATTAAATCAACTTTTCATCTTGAAATAATTAATAATTGCAATTGTGACTGTATTTGCAATTTGAAGTTGCAAATATAATACAGACAGGTCCCTTATCTTCTTTACCCAACTTCCTCCAAGATAAATATATCTTACAATATCAAAACCTGAAAATTGACATTGGCAAAATGTATATATGTGTAAGGTATATTGCCGAGTTAAAATGAGGAAACTGAGGCCAGTGAGAAAAAATGAGAATCCAATTTATTCAGCTCCCGGGTGAGGTTCTGTGGTCCAGGAAGGGGCCAGAGAAGTCGCAATGGGCTTCTCAGGGCGTGGAGTTTTATAAGAAGTGGAAGTAGTTGATTGGTTATTGGGAAACAAAGAGCAGACAATTTCATCGGTAAGGAGATTTGATTGATTGTTAGGGAAACAAAGAGCAGACAGTTTCATTGGTAGGCTGACTGGCTGGGGAGGTTAATGTTAAACTGCCGTTGGACAAATCTTCCGTGGGCTTTTTAAATTTTGAAAGAGTTGAGTGAGGAATGCAGGAGTGGGCGTGTGGAGCCTGCGTGGAGAAACCAGATAGGAGCAGGTGTGGGGAGCCAGCACAGAGAGATAAGTGTGTCCATTTGGCTCTTCAGCGAGGCAGCCGGCCTTACAATATGTAGCTCTATGCCATTTTATCACATGTGTAGATTTGTGTAACCACCTCTACAATCAAGATACAAAACTATTACCACCCAACACTGTCATTGTTTAAATCCATTACCCTCCCCCATTTATAATATAGTTGTTTTAAACATTTCCTTTACATACACTGAAAACCATACCATTGTTAGAATTTTTGCTTTAACCATCAAACATAATTTACAAACCATAAGAGAAGTGTTTATTGTATTTACTCATATTTTTACTCCTTCATTGTTTTCCTTCCTTCCTGACATTCCAAGATTCCTTCCTTTAGCATTTCCTTTCCGGGGTAGTACTTTCTTTAGCTGTTCTTTTAGAGTAAATCTGATGGTAACAACTTCTTAGTTTTCCTTCATTGGAGAATGTCATGATTTTGCCTTCATTCCTGGAGGATATTTTTGCTGGACATAAAATTCTGAGTTGATAATCCTTTTATTTTGGCAGTTGAAAAAGGTTTTGTTACTTCTTTCTGATGGTTAGTGGTAAGAGATCTGCTGTTATTTAAATGTTTTTTTTTTTCTCTTATAAGAAAGGTGTCATTTCTCTCTCATTGTTTTCAAGTTTTTTTTCTTTGTTTTTAGTTTCAGAAATGTGATTTTGATGCGTATTTGCATAGATTTCTTTGGGTTTATTCTGTTTGAGTTTACTGAGCTTCTTGGACCTGTAGGTTTATTTATTTATTTTTTGCCAAATTTGGGAAATTTTCAGCTGTAATTTCTTTGAATACATCTTCAGTTCCACTCTCTTTCCCCTCTCCTCCTGGGACTTAAATGACACAAATGTTAGATCTTTTGTTACAGTCCCATAAGTCCCTGAGGCTGTGTTTATTTATTTTCAAAATTCTTCTCTTTGTGGTTCAGCTTGGGTGATTTCTGTAGTTTTCTCTTGAAGTTCACTGCTTCTTTTATTCTGTCCTCTTCCTTCTGCTGTTCAGCCAATTCATTGAGAGCATTTTTATTTTTTGTTATACATTTTTTCAGTTTTCAAATTCTATTTGGTTCTTCATATTTTCTATTTCTTTGCTAAATGTGTCTTATATGTTCATAATTGCTTGTTGAAACACTTTTAATGATGGGTGCTTTAAGATCCTTGTCAGATGATTTTAACATTTTTTGTTATTTTGTTGTTGGTATCTGTGTCTTTTCTCATTTGAGATTTTCCTGGTTCTTCATATGGTGGGTGGCTTTGACTGAATCTTGGACATTTTGGCCGTTATGTTATGAGACTCTAGATATTATTTAAATCTTCTATATTAACTATAATCTTCAAGCTGTGCTAGTAGGGGAGGTGAGGCTCTTCTCATTACTGTCAGATGGGTGTGGAAATTCAGTGTCTCTACTTGGCTTCTGTTGACATCCCAGTATGACATCCTCTTTAATAGGAGAGGGACACCTTGTTGTTGCCAGGTGGAGGTGGGAGTTTAGGCTCCTCGCTAGGCCTCCACTGATATTATCCTACTTGGGAGGAGGAGAGTCTCTACTGATACCACAAGGCACCAGCTCTTCCCTTAGCCTTCTCTGACACTACCCCAGCAAAGCTATTGGGATGCCTGCTTGTCTTGCTAGGCTGCTCCTTTCCCGGTTCTCTGGCTAGAGAGAACAGGATTTTCTTGAGACTTTTTTTGGTCTTTATTTGTTGGTGTTTCTAGGTTATCAGCTTTTCCAGAATCCAGTCCAGGATATATGAGGTATAAAGGATACCCAAGATTGGGCTGGGCATGGTGGCTCATGCCTGTAATCCCAGCACTTTGGGAGGCCAAAGGAGGAGGATTGCTTGAGCCTAGGAGTTCAAAACCAGCCTGAGCAACATAGTGAGACCTCGTCTCTATAAAAATTTTAAAAATTAGCCAGGTAGGGTGATGCATGCTTGTAGTCCCAGCTACTTGGGAGGCCAAGGTGGGAGGCTCGCTTGAGTCTAGGAATTTGAGGCTGCAGTGAGCCAGGATTGCACCATTGCACTCCAGTCCAGGTGACAGAGTGAGACGTCTTGATAAATAGCTAGCTAGCCAGCTAGTTAGATAGGTGAGTGGATAGGTAGATAGAAAAAAGAATACCCAGGAGCTTACCACCCACCTTGTTGTTTCTGAGATCCCAAAGGCCCTAGCTAGTCTGACTGGTTCCCTTCATCTTTCAGTTATTTCTTATGTCTCTTCTATGAATAATGTCCAGGATATTTAGTTGTACTTAGTGGGAGGAATATAAAAATGTGTATCTATTTCATCTTTCCAGAAGCAGAAGTCCCTGAGATTGCCTTGTCATTAAAAAAGTTTAACAGCTAAAAAAAAAAAAAAAAAAAGTTTAACAGCTTTATTGAAGAATAATTACATACAATAAATTTCACATAATGTGCACAGTTTGATAAGTTTTGACATGCATTCACCTATGGAACCATTACCACGATCAAGATAATGAACATATCCATGACTTGCAAAGGTTTCTTATGTGTCTAGTAATCCATCCTTCCTGCGCTTCCCTGTGCCTCCACCCTTCTTCACTCCCTCCCCAGAGGAAGCCACTGATTTGCTTTCTGTACTGGAACCACACACCGTGTACTCCCTTTTTTAGGGGCAAGGGCATGTCTGGCTTCTTTCACTTAGCATAATTACAAATTAATACTATGTCAGTAATTCCTTTTTATGCTGAGTAGTAGTCCATTGCATGGCTCTATCACAGTTAATTTATTCATTCACCTGTTGATGGACAATTGGAATTGTTTGTTGTCTGACTATTACGAATACAACTGCTATGAACATTTGTGTACAAGTCTTTGAATGGACATATGCTTTCCTTTCTCCTAGCTAGGTTAACTACATAGGAGTAGAACACCTAGATCATAAGAGAGATAGAGGTTTAACTTTAAAGGAACTGCCAAGCTGTTTTCCAAAGTGGTTTTACCATTTTACATTCACTCCAGCAATATATGGGAGTTCCACTTCATATCCTTGCCAACATTTGGTGTGGTCAGTTTGAAAATATTTTTAGCCATTCTAACAGATATATAGTAGTATTTCATTGCAGTTTTAACTTGCATTCCTCTAGTCAATAATGATTTTGAGCATTTTTATATGTGCTTATTTGCCATCTGTAAGGGAAAACAAACTTTTCTTCTCTATACTTTTTTTTTTTTGAGCCTGAGTTTCACTCTTGTCGTCCAGGCTGGAGTGTAATGGCACAATCTCCGCTCACACAGACTCTGCCTCCCAGATTCAAGCGATTCTGCCTCAGCCCCCCAAGTAGCTGGGATTACAGACATTTGCCACCATGTCCAGCTAATTTTGTATTTTTAGTAGAGACTGGGTTTCTCCATGTTAGTCAGGCTGGTCTCGAACTCCTGACCTCAGGTGATCCGCCCCCCTTGGCCTCCCAAAGTGCTGGGATTACAGGCGTGAGCCACCGTGCCCGGCTCTTTTCTATGCTTTTACTCAGTATTTCTGTGACCAGATGTGTGGATGTCCTAATTTCATATGCCAGTTTCAAGTCCAGGTTGTCAGCTGTGCTTCTGACAAATGGGCTATAAATGGAGGTTTCCATGACTGACCCTCATGTTTGATCATTTGCTAGAACTCAGTAAAACCATTTACATACTAGACTGCCAGTTTATTACAAAGGACATGTATCTGAAACAGCCAAATGTAAGAGGTGCACAGGGCAAGGTATGGGGAAAAGGGGCATGAAGTTTCCATGCCTTTTCCAAGTGAGCCACCCTCCCAATGTTCACCAACCCAGAGCTCTCTGAATCCAGTCAATTTGGATTTTCATAGAAGCTTCATTATATAGGAAGAGTTGATTAAATCATTGGCCATTAGTGATTAGCTCAACCACTAGTGCTGCTTTTCTTCCTAGAGATCAGAGGTGGGAGGTTAGAGCTGGGGCTAAAAGTTACAGCCGCTAATCTTGTGGTTGGTTCCCCTGTTAATAATCCCCTATCCTGAGGCTATCCAGCAGGGTCATCCATTAGCTTTTAAAAAGACACATCACTTGGAGATTGGGGGGTGGGGGGCGGGTTTTAGAAACTGTATGCCAGGAAGTGGAGATTAAGACCAAAATGTATATTTCTAATTATATCACAATATGACATCATCCATGTATGTTCTTTGGTAAAGTTCAAATCTTTCATCCATTTTAAAACTGAGCTATTTGCTTGTTATTGAATTTTGATTGTTCTTTATATATTCTAGATACAGGAAGTTTATCGAACATATGCTTTGCAAATATTTTTTCCAGTCTGTGGTTTGTATTTTCATGAACTTAGCAGTCTCATTCAAAGAGCAGTTTTCAATTTTGGTGAAATCCAATTTATCAATTTATTCTTTTATGAATTGTGCTTTTGATGTTATATCTAAAAAATTACTACCTAATGCAGGGTCAGAGTTTTCTCTCTTTTTTTTTTTTTCCTAAAATTTTATAATTTTAGGTTTTACGTTTAGGTCCATGATTCATTTGGGTTAATTTTGTATATGGTACAAAGTATGGATTAGTTAATTTTCTTGCAGATGGATATTCAATTGTTTCAATATAGTTTGTTGAAAAGAGTAGCCTTTCTCCACTTAATTGCCTTGCCAAAATTAGATGTCCACACATATGTGTGTCTATTTTTGGACTCTCAATTCTGTTTTATTGACCTATTTGTCTGTCTTTACAATCTCATCACACCATCATGAATATGATAGTTTTATAATGCTTGAATCAGGTGGTGCTAGCCCTCTAAATTTGTTCTTGTTTTTCTTTGTTATTTTGATTATTCTAGGTCATTTGCTTTTTTATATAGATTTTATAATCAGTCTTCAATTTCTACAAAAAAAACTGGCTAGGATTTTGGTTGGAATTGTGTTACATCTGTAGATCCATTCAAAGAAAATTAACAGTTTTCAGTATTGAGTTTTGCAGTGCATGGATATAGCATATCTCTCAATTTATTAATATCTTCTTTAATTTTTCTCAATGATTTTTAATTTTTAGTATATAGATCTTTCACATTTTGTCAGATTTATCTCTAAGTAATTAATATTTTTGATGCTATTATAAATAAATTTTTGTAAATTTTAATTTCTGATGTTTGCTGATATACAGAAATACAATTGATTTTGTATAGTCTTCCTATATCCTGCAACCTTGATAAACTGATTAGTTCTAATAGCTTTCTATAGATTCTGTAGAATTTTCTAGGTAGTTGATTACCTGTTAGTTCACTAATAGATAATTTGAATAGTGAAGAAAACTTACTTCTTTCTTTTAATATGGATAATTTTTTTTTATTTTATTTGTCTCTTGTACTGGCTAGACTCTCCAATATAATATTAGGCAAAAGTGGTGAGATTGGACATCCTTTTGTTGTTTCTGATCTTAAGGAGAAAGCATTTTTTTTTTTTTTTGGTTATTAAGTATGACATTGGCTGTAGATTTTTTTGTAGATATTCTTTATCAGATTGAGGATACTTCCTTCTATTTCTAGTTTGAGAGATTTTTAAAAATCACAAATGGATATTTGATTTTGTCATCTGATTTTCTGCATCTATTGAGATGATCATATGGTTTTTCTTTTGTGGTTTGTTAAGATAATGAGTTACATTGATTGATTTTTGAATGTTAAACCAATATTACATTCCTAGGATAAACTCCACTTTGTTATGCTATCTTATCCTTTTAAGGTAGTGTTAGATTAATGTTGCTCAAGTTTTATTAGAGTTTTTGCATCTATGTTTATGAGAGATATTGGTCTATAGTTTTCTTGCAATGTCTGTCTGGTTTTGGTGTCAGGGTGATGCTGGCCTCATATAATGAGTTGGGAAGTATTTCTTCCTTTTTAATTTTCTGAGACTTTATCTAGAATTGGTATTATTTCTTCCATAAATATTTTATAGCATTTACCAGTGGATTCATTTGGATCTGGCAATTTCCTTGTGGTAATGTTTTTAACTATAAATTTAACTTATTTTATAGATATAGGGCTATTTAGGTTATTTATTTTATCTTGAGTAAGCTTTGGTAGTATGTGTTTTTGTTTCTTTTATCTGAGTTCTCCAAATTGGTTGCACAAAGTTGTTCATAATATTGCTGCATTATTTTCTTTTAATATATGTAGTAAATACACACACACACACACACACACACACACGCATGCACACAAATATATATATATGTAGAATCTGCGGTGGCATATTATTTCACTCATTATATTGGTAATCTGAATGTTCTTTTTTACCTCGTCATTCTGACTAGAGGTTTATCAATTTTATAGATCTTTTCAAACATAGCTTTTGATAGAATTTATTTTCTCAATTGTTTTTCTGCTCTGATCTTTATATTTCCTTCTATTTACTTTGGATTTAATTTGCTCTTCTGTTTCTTATTTCTTTTAATTTTTTAATTTTTGTGGGTGCACAGTAAGTGTATCTGTTTCTTAAGGTGTAAACAGGTCATTGATTTGAGCTATTTCTTCTTTTCTACTACAGCATTTTCTAATATAATTTCCCTGTAAGCACTACGTTAGCTTCATTTAAAAAGTTTTGATATTGAGTTTTAATTTTCACTCAGTTCAAAATATTTTCCTTTTTGGTTTCTTCTTTTACTCCTGGATTATTTAGAACTGTATTGTTTAGTTTCCAAACACTTGGGACATTTCCAAAGATGTGTCCATTATTTATTTCCAATTTAATTCCAAATGGTTAGAGAATAATTTTATGGTTTGAATCCATTTAAATTTATTGCTACTTGTTTTATGGCCCCAAATATGGTCTACCTTGGTAAATATTCTGTTTGCTCAGGAAAAGAATTGTGTTTTGCTCTTGTTGGTTGGAATGTTCCATAAATATCAATTAGGTCAAATGGGTTAATAGTGTTGCTTAAATCTTTGAAATCCATACTGATTTTCTATTTATTCTATGAATTATTGAGAGGTGGGGTATTGAAACTTATGACTGTAATTGTGGATTTGCTTATTTCTCCTTACAATTCTATTACTTTTTGTTTCATGTGTATTGAAGCTTTGTTATTAGGTACATAAACATTTAGTATTGTTATGTCCTCTTAATAAATTGATTCCTTTATCATTATAAAATAATCCTCTTAATTTCTATTAATATTATTTTCTCTGAAATTTCCTTTGTCTAATTCTAATATGACCACTCCAGCTCTCTTTTGATTAATATTAACATGAAATATCTTTTTTTATTCTTTTACTTCTTGCCTATTTGCATTTTTATATTAAAAGTAGTTTTTAAATAGGCAGCATAAAGTTGTGTTATGCTTTTTAAATGTAATCTGACAATCTGTTTTTTAATTAGGGGCATTTAGACAATTTACATTTAGTGTAATTATGTTTTCTCTCTTTTTTGTTGGTTTATTAACTACAACTCTTGTTTTGTTATTTTAGTGATTGTTTAGTGTTTATAGTGTACACCTTTAATTATAGTTAACCTTCAAGTGATATTATTCAACTTCATGAATAGTATAAGAGTTCTACAATAGTACTATGATAAACAGAGTAAGGCCCCTCCCCGACTCCAGACATCCACATTCTAATTATTGAAATCTGTGCATATGTTACCTTACATGGCAAAAGGGACTTCGAAGACATGATTAAGGATTTTGAGATGGTGAGATAATCTTGAATTATCCAGGTGGGCCTAATGTAATCACAGAGGTTCTTATAAAAGGAAGGCAGGAGGTCAGAGTCAGAGTAGATGTGATGATGGAAGCAGAAGTCAAAGTGACATAATAGAGGAACAGGCCATGCACCAAAGAATGTAGGTGGCCTCTAGAAGCTATTATAGAAAAGGCCAGCTAACAGGTTGTTTCCTAGAGTCTCTGGAAGGAATGCAAATCTGGTGACACCTCGGTTTTAGCCCACTGAGACTGATTTTGGACTTCTGACTTCTGGAATTGTAAGATAACAAATTTGTGGTATATTAAGCCTCTAAGTTTGGGGTAATTTGTTATAACAGCAATAGGAAATTACTATAAGTATACTTCTATTTTTCCCCCTACTGATCTTTGAGCAATTTTTGATATACATTTTATTTTAACGTGTGGTATAAACCACATACTACATCATCATCATGTTTTTAAAAATAGTCAATCATCTTCTAATGAGTTTAAAATAATAAGAAAAATATCTTGTATAATTATTCATATACTAAACCATTTATGATGCTCTTCATTCCTTTGGGTAGATCTAAATTTAGATCTGGTATCACCTTCCTTCTGCCTAAAGGATTTATTTTTAACATTTCTTAGAGTATAGGCCTGTTGATGATGAATTCTTTCAGCTTTTGTATATCTGAAACTATCTTTAGTTAGCCTTAGTTCTTGAAGGATATTTTAGCTGGGCATACAATTCTAGTTTGTCAAATTTTTTTTCTTGCTGTATTGTAGGGATGTTGAACCACTCTTTTCTTGCTTGCATTGCAAAGATAAGGATGTTTCTGTATATGTAACATATTTCCTTTCTCTGGTTGCTTTTAATACTTTTTCTTTGTCACTATTTTTGAGCAGTTTTGATTATGATGTGCTTTGCTATAGTTTTCTTCATGTTTCTTGTACCTGGCTTTATTGAGCTTCTTGGATCTATGGGTTTATTATTTTCATCAAACTTCAGAAATTTCCAGCCCTTATTTCTTTTTTAATTTCTTCCTTCCTTCTTTCCTTCCTTCCTTCCTTTCTTCCTTCCTTCCCTCCTTCCCTACTTCCCTTTTTCCCTTTCTTTATCTCTCTCTCTCTTTCTGTGGAGACAGGATCTTACTGTGTTGCCCAACTGCTTTCAAACTCCCGGGCTTAAGCCATCTTCCCAAGTTTTGGGATTAAAGGCATGAACCACTGCACCTGGCCTCCAACCATTATTTATACAAATATTTTTTCTTCCCTCTCCTCAATTACACATATATTAGATTGTCTGAAGTTGCCCCACAGCTCATTTATGTCATTCTTCTTCTTTTTTTCTTTTTTTCCTGTAGGTTTCATTTTGGAATAGTTTGTATTTCTGTGTTTTCAAGTTTATCAGTCTTTTCTTCTGCAATGTCTAATTTGACATTAACTCCATCTAATATGTTTTTCATCTTGCATATTGTAGTTTTCATTTCTAGAAGTTAAATTTGAGTCTTAAAAAATATATGTATCTCCTAAATTTTTACTAAGCTTGAACACATAGCCTACAAATAATAGCTGTTTTAATGTTCTTGCTACTAATGCTAATATCAGTTTCAGTACTTGGTTGGTTTCATTTGATTGATATTTTTTCTTCATTATAAGTCATATTTTCCAGCTTCTTTACATGCCTTGTAATTTTGGGTTGGGTGCCTCACATTGTGAATTTTACTTTGCTGAATGCTGTAGATATGTTTTATTCCTATAAATGTTCTTGAACATAGTTTTGGGTCATATTTAAGTTATTTGGAAACAGTTTGATGTTTTCTTTTCTTGCTTTTAAGATATGTTAGGTGGAGCCAGAGCAGTACTTAGACTAGGGCTAAGTGTTGCCTATTAGTGAGGCAAGATCTCTCTACTCTGTTCTGCTCTGCTCTGTTCCGTTCTGCTCTGCTCTGTTCCGTTCTGCTCTGCTCTGCTCTGTTCTGCTCTGCTCTGCTCTGCTCTGCTCTGCTCTGCTCTACCCAGTACCCCATGAGTCATGTGGTTTTCCATATTGGCTGGTGGAAACAGACTATTTCTGGCCCCTTGTGCACACCAGGCACTGTTACCTCTAATCTTTTTGGGCAGTTCTTTTCCCAGTCCTGCCTACTTTCCTCACAAACTTACATGGATCAATTCTAAGCTGAATACTTGAAGGGGACCCTCCGTGGATGTCCACATTCTCTGTGTATCTCTCTTTTGTCTACTGTTCTATTACCTTGGGTTCTAGTCATCGTGGTCTCCTCAGACTCCTGGCATTTTCTCTTCAACTCAAACGTGGGGAATCTGCCGGGCTCCACCTGTATTCCTCCTCCTTGTGTTCCAATCTGGAGACTCTCTGAAGGCTGTAAACTGGGACAATCATAGGGCTTATCTTGCTTGTTTTCAGTGTCTCAGTGATCACTGCCCTTCAATACCTGATGTTCATTGTTTCTGAACCGTTGCTTGATTTTTTTCTCCCTCTCTTTTGGTTTTAGGTGGGAGCTAAATTTGTCTTTATACTCCATCTTAGTCAGAAACAGATATATGCTTTATATTTTAACTTAATTTTACTTTATAATTGTGTAAAATATTTGCATCTAAAGTCAAATCTATAAAGCATGGCCTATGATGAGAAAGTCTAGCTGTATCTTCACTTTTACCCTGTTTCTTCTTCCTGTAGGCAATTTCCTCTTCTTCCTTCTCTTTTTCTTCTTGCTACTACTATTTTATTTTTTCTCTTTCTCTAGGTGAGTTTTTCTTTAGTTTTTGGCTTATACCCCCATTAAAAAACCCACGCAAACACACCACACATATATTTGTCTGAATATGTGTGTATCACCATTTGTTAAATAAATTATAGTATGTTATATACATAACAGCCATCCTTTAGTATCCACTAAGGATTGGTTCTAGGATCCCAGAAGATACTAAAATCTGTGGGTGATCAAGTCCCTTATATAAAATGGCATACTATTTGCATATAACCTATACACATCCTCCCATACTCCTTAAATCATCTCTAGATTACTTATAATACCTAATACAATGTAAATGCTATGTAAATAGATGTTATACTGTATTTAAAAAAGTTGTATTTAAATTGTTGTATTGTTATTTTCTATTCGGAGACTTGGATCCTGTTGCCTTGTTCTGAGCAGGTGTCGTCACTACCTCTTTCCTACAACTCTTGTTCCTCTCCAGTTCCTTGGCTTCTTGGTTAGCTCCCCTTCAAACCCAAGTGGATATATGGGATGCAGGATTGGGATGTAGCTGTTTGCTGTTAGAACAGCGGGTGGACAAATTGGTATAACTTATAGAAAGATAGATTTCAATTCAAAATAAGGGCATGGTGAATCTCTTTATCACAGTAAGAGTTGGCCAACAGTGGGACACTCTGTCCTGTGATGTAATAAATTTTCCATTGCAGGGGAGTTTCAGGGGCAGCTGCGGGTCCACCTCTCTGAGATCCTGTGGGGATAGCCTTTCCCTGGGGGGCTTGAACTGCCACAGTTCAGCTCTGGATGGGGAAAGAGGAAGCTACTTCAGTTCTTTTCTTCCCATTTCAATTGCTGTCCCTATTCCATATCCATCCATCTTTCCTTCCTTCCTTCCTTCCTTCCTTTTCTTTTTTTGACAGAGTCTTACTCTGTCACCCAGGTTAGAGTGCAGTGGCGTGACCTTGGCTCCTATAACCTCCATCTCCTGGGTTCAAACAATTTTCCTGCCTCAGCCTCCTGAGTAGCTGGAATTATGGGCATGTATCACCACACCAGCTAATTTTTGTATGTTTGGTAGAGATGAGGTTTCACCATGTTGGTCAGGCTGGTCTTGAACTCCTGGGCTTATGTGATCTGCTAGCCTTGGCTTATGAAAGTGCTGGGACTACAGACGTGAACCACTGTACCTGGCCACTTTTCCCTCTCTTTTCTCTCCTATTTCATCTTCTAAATTCTGCATAGCTTATGCTTTGTCTGTGAGAGATGCCCAGAACCCTTAGGATCTGCCTGCTGAACTTGTGCAATGTGCATAACCAGCTATTCAGCTGGAGTCTGCTGACCATAAAGGCAGCAAGCCTTTCAGTGCCAAATGTTTCCATGGAGCCAGTTCTCCCAGCAAGTGTGTGAGTTTCTGATTGTGTGTGTGTGCATCACATTTGTACTTGCACAGCAGCATGAGTGTTGTAACTGGAGTTGCAGCTCAAAGTAACAGAAAAGTAGTTTGCTCAGTGGGGTATGCGAACTGAGGGGCGGCGGTGGCCTTGGTTACCAGGGAGGACTGGTTTCCCCTCTTGTCTTCAGCCACTTGTTTCCCCTCCTTCATATCCCCTCCCCAGCCTTGGGATCCCTCCTCAAGGTTAATTTCCCTGACAGCAGCTGTGACTCCATCCTCCTTCCCCCACCCCCATCTGCCACACATGCGCACACATGCGTGCATGCACGCGCGCGCGCACACACACACACACACACACACACGCTTTGAGTTATGTGCCTCCTGTTCTAATGAGATAAACAACATAAGTCTCATGAGACCCTGCTCTTCCCTCTGTAAGTGGAACTCCAGGGCTGAACGTGTTGTTCCTATAAAGGAACACTGGTGCCTGTCAGCCTGGTGAGGAGGGCAAGGAAGGGGCCAAGGAGCCCCAACAGAGCTCTTGCAGCCATTTGCGTGTTGCGATGAGGTGAATTCAAAGAAGAAATAAAAAAAAAAAAAGCCAGTTTCCACCCTCATGGCTAAAGAACCAAGTGACAGCATGGTGGGTGGGCAGGCCGTGTTGCATGACCGTGGAGTCCAAGACTAGAGTCAGCTAACTAGTGATAATTAACAACTGACATTTGTCATCTTCATGGATATAGCGAGCTTTCTCTTGAATATAAGTGAATCCCCGTGACAGCCCCTAGGAGGTAGGCATCAATGTTATTAATGCCCGTATCTTACAGGTGAAGCGACAGGCTCAGAAAGGTGTTAGGATGCTTCCCAGGACTCATGTGTTCTTCCTCTGCACTGCTGACCTTCTCCAATCCAGCAGAGAAAGAATGAAACAAAAACAGCTCCTTCTAGAGATTCAAACTAGTTGCTGAAATGAACTCTCCCAGAAGAGTGGGCCTAAAGCTATAAGCAGAGTGGCCTGGGGCTTCCCTGGTACCACTGACCACCAAGCACAGTGACTGCTGTCTCAGGGAGGGTGTAGGACCTGGACAAGCGTGGACACTTTTGAACTCTTGCCTCGTAGACCTTTTGAGAGTGTGGTGGGGCCAGCTCCCTCTTACTTATCTGCGTTTGATCAGGTTGGAAGCACATGAAGCAGCCTCTGGGACACGAAGGAAAGCTAAGGCCCAGAAACTGTCATGATGGGAGAGGGGGCGCAGAGATCTCTGGCCTCAGTCCTGAGCCCTCACTTCTGGAGTCCCTCTTGGATGGTTTGGATCTGGGTGGATGAGTCCCCTGGAGCTGGGAACAGCAGGGCCAATGGTCATTCGATTCTGACATTTCTGAGTCCAGGTCAGTTCTGGTTTTTAAGAACCAGTGGTGCGGAGTGGTCAGAACCTCCAGCTTGCTCGCAATCTTGCAACCTGTGGGAGCAGCTGTGTGATTAAACATAAAGAGACCTGGATATTTTGGTTCCTTTAATGCTGGGATAATTGACTCTGTTTAGGACCCATCCTGATAAATGGGTAGAGTTGACTGGTAAAAATGAAAATGAATGAAGGAGTGTATAGCAATGAAAGTTACATAGATTTTCTCTGCAAAGGTAAAAGATTTCCTTCTTAACTTTTAAGAACCCTAAACTGAAGACAGCAGATAGGAATCAGGTGCTGATGTTTTCTGAACCCATGGTCCTAGGTGTGCGCAGTGACACTTTTGTGGGAGGCCATCTGTGTCCAAGAGCTGTCATGTGCCACGTTTACCTGTAGAAGACAGAGTTGTGACTTTAAAGGGAAGCTGCAACATATTCATTAATTCAATGAGTATTTAGCTTGGTTCTGCTCTGTATCGGGCACAGTTCTGGTTCTGGGGTTTCTGACAAGAACAAGACAGAAAATTCCCTGTCCTCATTAGGCTTTTTTCTCTATTAGGGGTTGGCTGACTTGCTGGTTTATCACGGGGGATATCAGACAGTCTCATTAGACTGCAAATCACCTAGCCGATCTGAAAATTACCTAGCCAATCTCAAACACCTGCCTCTTTACCCCTCAGCCTCCACCCCACCCCATTTCCCTGGAAATAGTCTGCGGCCTAGCATGGAGAAGCCTCTGATCCTCCAAGGCCTGTGGCTACCACCAGAGCCACAGAATTGTTGTCTGGTGAACAGGAAGGTTTCCCATGGTGCTTGGGATGACAGTAATGCTGCCGGTGTCACAGGCCACATACACGGTGTAACATGTAAGCCCAGCCCCTGGCCTCCTACCTATTTCTTTTTGTAAGGCCCACGCACACAGGTGGGAATATAGAGGTATGTGGGCTCTGCAGGTCATGTGGCCTGGTCACCAGAGTGGGCTTTTGTCCTCATGGGGGTTACACAAGTCTCCGTTTGCCTGGCTGCCAGCAGCTGAGAGTGGGTGGGAGATGCCTGAGTAGATCTAGTGTTTTTGGTTCTGTCTTCTTGTGATGCTTCTCAATCCAGGCTGTCCGTATGGTAGGCCAGCTGACTACTGCTCCATTTTGAAGGGAACCTGCTTAACCTGGATCAGGACGGAGGGGCAGTGGATAGAGATCCAGTGTTTTGGAGACACCGCAAAGGTCCCTCTTGTCTGCAGGTCCAGGTGGTGGTCTCTCCAGGCAGGGCAGCAGAACTGGTTTTGGTGAAGGCAGTGGCTCTTGTTAGCATGGGCTTGCTGAATACCATGATGAAGCCGACAGAGCCAGGGTCCTGGGATCAGATGGCCTAGATTCAGCCAGGGTCCTGGGGTCAGATGACCTAGATTCAGTCAGGGTCCTGGGGTCAGATGACCTAGACTCAGCCAGGGTCCTGGGGTCAGATGACCTAGATTCAGTCAGGGTCCTGGGGTCAGATGACCTAGACTCAGCCAGGGTCCTGGGGTCAGATGACCTAGACTCAGCCAGGGTCCTGGGGTCAGATGACCTAGACTCAGCCAGGGTCCTGGGGTCGGATGACCTAGACTCAGCCAGGGTCCTGGGGTCGGATGACCTAGACTCAGCCAGGGTCCTGGGGTCGGATGACCTAGACTCAGCCAGGGTCCTGGGGTCGGATGACCTAGACTCAGTCAGGGTCCTGGGGTCGGATGACCTAGACTCAGCCAGGGTCCTGGGGTCAGATGACCTAGACTCAGCCAGGGTCCTGGAGTCAGATGACCTAGATTCAGCCCACCAGCAACCAGCTTTGTGACGTTCACCAGTCACTTCTCTCCGGGCTTCAGCTTCCTCTCCTTGTAAATGACAGGGTTAGTCAGGGTAATTTCCAAGGCCTCTTCCAGCCTGGAGCCTTTAATCTTCACACTGTCTTTGTCCACAGGCCTTGCCCCAGGCCAGCTGTATACATACCCTGCCCGCTGCTGGCGTAAGAAGAGACGATTGCACCCACCTGAAGATCCAAAGCTGCGGCTGCTGGAGATAAAGCCTGGTCAGTGCCCTCTGGAGCTTGGCTGGGTCCATGATGGGAAAGGTGGGAGGACTGGGCGGGGCCCAGGACAAGGTTGGTTTGCTAGTTCGTCCATAGGCTAAGTTTTCGCATGCTGCTCAAGGGTGCGCCTCTGTGCCTGCTCCTGAGTAGAAACGTGACCACATGTCCACCTGAGGTTTCCTCCCCTCTGGGTGTCTCATGCCTTCTCTTTGCCACCGGGGGGAGGAAGGAAGCTGGAGCAGAGTCGGGCCAGTTCCAGGATGACTTTCCCAACAGAACTGAAGGATGTGCAGCTCTTTTGGGTCATGTGATACCTTTCTTGTGGCCTCAAGTAAAGAACTCTTGGCCCAGTTTGTATGTTTCTAAGGAGAAGAGAGCACACGGCAGACCCTCTACCCCCTTACTCTGTATGAACTTTGGAGCATCTTACACAGAAAGGGGCCAATTCACTAAAAATCGCACTCACCTTGGATGTGGAACTGGAAGAGTTTGAGTTTAAAATTCACCCGAGTGATGCAGATTGCTCTGTGGCCACACAGAAGGAATTGGTGGATTTATCTTTATACTGATCTAATATATATATATATATAGAGAGAGAGAGAGAGAGAGAGATGGAGTCTCTCTTGGTTGCCCAGGCTGGAGTGGTGGTGCGATCTTGGCTCACTGCAACCTCTGCCTCCCGGGTTCAAATGATTTCGCCTGCCTCAGCTTCCTGAGTAGCTGAGATTACAAATGTGCACCACAACTCCCAGCTAATTTTTGTATTTTTAGTAGAGACAGTGTTTCACCATGTTGGCCATGCTGGTCTCGAACTCCTGGCCTCAAGTGATCCGCCTGCCTTGGCCTCCCAAAGTGTTGGGCTTATAGGCGTGAGCCACTGTGCCTGGCCTATGCTGATTTAATATTACACTTGTGACTACGTGGCTGTCTTCAGACCTGTGTCTGTGTTGCAGCAAAGCCAAGTGATTACCCCAGGTCCTCAGCTTTAAGAGCATCTCTGGTTTTGAGGGTGCCGGGCTGGGATGTGACTCAGAGTGGTAGGAACGGTGCTGTTCTGTGGCGCAAATAGAGTTGACATGCTTCCTCCCACTGTCACCAAAGTGTTGCAGTCTGCCAAGGCTGGCTGCCTGGCAATGGTACCTCACTCCTTCCTTTCAACATGGGTCCTGTAGGCTGACTTTGCTCTGCAAAAGCTCTACCTGCAGTGGTTGGAATGTTTTCACTCACAGTTCCATTGTTACGACTGCTTTGATTGTTCACTTCAATCCACATTTCACTTGAGTAGAAGTTTTATTTGTTAGGGGTGAGTGGAGGCTAGATTCTTCAATATGCTCTATCCCAGTTCTCCAAGGTCCTTATATCAATTTACAGACCCTTGCCAACATTCCAGGGTGATGACCCAGGTTGTCCCAACCCCCGCCTTGTTGCAGATGGTAGAGGATCAGGGTCTCCTAGACTAGAGTGATTCAATAGAAATATAATGCAAGTCACGTGAGTCATTTTACATTGTCTAGTAGTTACATTTAAAAAAAAACAAAGAAACAAGGGAAATGAATTTCAATAAAATCTTCCATTTAACTCAACATATCAAAAACATTTCAGCATGTCATTGATATAAAAACTTTGACTGAGATCATCTATGATCTTTTTTTTTTTTGAATTCCATTGTGTATTTCACACGTCCCCACATCTCTTTTTGGGCTAACCACATTTCAAGTGCTCAGTAGCCACATATGGCTAGTGGTGACTGTATTGATCAGTGTGGCTCTAGAACTACATTCAAAGTGCAGTCCTGGCCTGCAGTGGCAGCATCACCCGGGGCTTGTCAGACGTGCGGAAGCTTGGGCCTCACTCCAGACCTGCTGCATCAGAATCTGCATTTTATCACGATCTCCTGGAGTGCATCTGCAGAGTACACGTTGAAGTGGGAGAAGTGCTGGTCTCGAAGGCTTACGGGTAGCTAGATTACAAGTCACCCCAGCATGACTATAAGCACCAAAAAAGCCATATGTAATTTTCAAATTAAAAACTTTTAAAATTTATTTGACTTTGAGTAGGGAATACAGTTACATATGTTTTTATTTTATGTTTTATTTATTTTAGAGGATAGGGTCTTGCTATGTTGCCCAGTCTAGTGTACAGTGGTTGCAATCAGCTCCTATAACCTCCAACTCCTGAGCTCAGGTGCTCCTTCCACGTTGGCCTCATGAGTGTGTGGGAACTACAAGTGCATGCCACCGTGTCTGGCTAATTTTGTCTTTTTTTGTAGAGCCAGGGTCTCACTATGCTTCCCAGGCTAGTCTTAAAATCCTGGCTTCAGATAATCCTCCTGCCTCAATTTCCCAAAGTGCTAAGATTACAGGCAGGAGCTACTGTGCCTGGCAGTTACATATTTTGACATTCAAAGATAAAAGGATATACAGTATCATGAAAAATAAGACCCAGTCTCCCCAAAGGTAATCAATGATATTAGTTTTTTTGAGATTCCTTCAAGAGATAGTCCATGCATGCAGCAGGAATTAAATCTATCTGACTTTCCCTCCTCTTTTTACATAGCACAACCACTCTGGATTTTGCAGTTTTCAATTAAAAATGTGTCTTAGATATTGTCCACAGCAAAATATAAAGTTTCTTTCTTTCTTTTTGTGATTACTTAATATCCCATTGTATGAATATACCACAATTTGTTCAACCAGGCTGTTCTCAATTTTTATTTCTAAATCTTCCAATTTAACCAGTGATGCAATGAATATTTTGCATATATATGACGATGTCTCATATGTAAGTGGTCAATTTGAAGGGTTTTATTATAAGTACTTGACATGTTTTAAATTATTGGTCTTTATTTATAACATTTCTATAAAAAGTCTTGATTAAGAACAATTTATATCAGACTAATTAGATCTTCTTTTATAGAAGCAAAGACATTTAGCACTGTACAATACCTTAGATATCAGTAACTCCAATTCTTTATTTTATTGGAGTCTAGACAGTTTAAGAAACTTTTTCAAAGTCACACAGGAATTTGTGCGGATCCAGCAGAGAATCTAGGTTGCTTGATTTCCCTGTTCAATGTTTTTGCTGCTGCCTCATATTGCTGATAGGTATACTAACTTAAAGAAACTTTAGCAAGGTTTCTTCTCTTAAAAACTTTATTTTATGATTATAAAACTAATATATATTAATTATTAAAATACACCAAGATATAGTGGAATTCCTTTAGTCATAAACATTAGAAGCTCAAGTCAAACTATCTAAAGCAGAAAAAGGGAAGTTGGCTCATGTACCAGTAAATCCCAGGGTTCACTGGCTTCAGGCATAGCTGCATCAGGGTGCTCAAACATTATAATGAGGGTAGTGGGGGCTACATGTCTCTCTTTACCCTCCGTCTCTTTTTTTTTTTGTGGCAAAGTCTCACTCTGTCACCCCAGTTGCAATGGCATGATCATAGCTCACTGAAGCCTCAACCTCACCGGATGGCAGCAGGCAGAGAGAGCTTGTGCAGAGAAACTCTTGTTTTTAAAACAAGATCTCATGAGACCCATTCACTAGCATGAGAACAACAGCGGAAAGACCTGCCCCCATGATTCAGTCATCTCCTAGTGGGTGCCTCCCATAACATGTGGCAATTAGGGGAGCTACAAGATGAGATTTATGTGGGGACACAGAGCCAGACCATATCATTCCACCCCTGGCCCCTCCTAAATATCATACACTCACATTTCAAAACCAATCATGCCTTCCTGACAGTCTCCTAAAGCCTAACTCATTTCAACATTAACTCAGAAGTCCACAGTCCAAAGTCTCATCTGAGACAAGGCAAGTTCCTTCTGCCTATGAACCTGTAAAATCAGAAGAAGGTTAGTTACTTCCCTTCCTAGATACAATGGGGGTACAGGCATTGGGTAAATACAGCCATTCCAAATGGGAGAAATTGGCCAAAACAAAGGGGCTACAGGCCTCATGCAAGTCCGAAATCCAGCATGACAGTCAAATCTTAAAGCTCCAAAATGATCTCCTTTGACTCCATCTCTCACATCCAGGTCACTGATGCAAGAGGTGAGTTCCCATGGTCTTGGGCAGCTCCACCCCTGTGGCTTTGGAGAGTATAACCTTTCTCCCAGCTGCTTTCACGGGCTGACATTGAGTGTCTGCAGCTTTTCCAGGTGCACGGTGCAAGCTGTTAGTGGGGGATACCATTCTGGGGTCTGGAGGATGGTGGCCCTCTTCTCACAGCTCCACTTAGTGGTGCTTTAGTAGGGATTCTGTGTGGGGGCTCCCACCTGACATTTCCCTTTCACACTGCCCTAGCAGAGGTTCTCCATGAGGACCCCAACCCTACAGAAAGCTTCTGCCTGGGCATCCAGGCATTTCCATATATCTTCTGAAATCTAGGCAGAGGTTTCCAAACCTCAGTTCTTGACTTCTGTGCCCTCACAGGCTCAACACAACATGGAAGCTGTCAAGACTTGAGGCTTGCACCCTATAAAGCCACAGCCCAAGCTCTAAGTTGGCCCCTTTCAGCCACAGCTGAAGCAGCTGGAACACAGGGCACCAGGTCCCTAGGCTGCACATAGCAGATGGACCCTGAGCCCGGCCCACAAAACCATTTCTTCCTCCTAAACCTCTGGCCTGTGATGGGAGGGGCTGCTGTGAAGACCTTGGGGATTAACATTGGGCTCCTCATTACTTATGCAGATTTCTGTAGCCAGCTTGAATTTCTCCTCAGAAAATGGAATCTTTTTTCTATTGCATTGTCAGGCTGCAAGTTTTTTGAACTTTTATGCTCTGCTTCCCTTATAAAACTGAATGTCTTTAATAGCACCCAGGTCATGTCTTAAATGCTTTGCTGCTTAGAAATTTTTTCCACCAGACATCCTAAATCACCTCTCTCAAGTTCAACATTCCACAAATCTCTAGGGCAGGGGCAAAATGCCACCAGTCTCTTTGCTAAAACATAACAAGAGTCACCTTTGCTCTAGTTCCCAACAAGTTCGTCATCTCCATCTGAGACCACCTCAGCCTGGATTTTATTATCTATATTACTGTCAGCATTTGGGGCAAAGTCATTCAACAAGTCTCCAGGAAATTCCAAAATTTCCCACGTTTTCCTGTCTTCTGAGTCCTCCAAACTTTTCCAACCTCTGCCTGTTACCCAGTTGCAAGGTCGCTGCCACATTTTCATGTATCTTTTCAGCATTGCCCCACTCTACTGGTATCAATTTACTGCATTAGTCTGTTTTCCCACTGCTAATAAACACATACCTAAGACTGGGCAATTTACAAAGGAAAGAGGATTATTGGACTTACAGTTCCACATGGCTGGGGAGGCCTCACAATCATGGTGGAAGGCAGGGAGGAGCAAGTCACATCTTACCTGGATGGCAGCAGGCAAGGAGAGAGCTCGTGCAGAGAAATTCTTGCTTTTAAAACCATCAGATCTTGTGAGACCCATTCACTATTATGAGAACAGCATGGGAAAGACCTGCCCGCATGATTCAGTCATCTCCCCCTGGGTCCTTCCCACGGCATGTGGGAATTATGGGAGCTACAAGATGAGATTTGGCTGGGGACCCACAGCCAAACAATATCACCCAGCTATTTTTTTTTTTGGTAGAGATGGGGTCTCACTATGTTGCCCAGCCTGGTTGCAAATTCCTGGCCTCAAGTGATCCTCCTGCCTCAGGCCTCCCAAAGTGCTGGGATTATAGGCATCAGCCACTGTGCCCAGCCAGTCTCTCTGTACATCTAACACTCTCTTCTCCTTGTAGGGCAAGTGAGGGGGCTGTCAGCAACTCCAGTCTGAGCACATGTCACACCCAGCAGAAAGGCAGTCCCCCTCCACAGCGGTGGCAGAGAAGGCCCAGGAAGAGCAGATTAGCTGGCTGGGGTTATGTCTCTCCCACCAATCGCTGCCACCCGGGGGATGGGACACTGGTTGGGCATCATCATAACCAGAGTCTAAACAGCACGCTGTAGTTCACGCAGCATTTTCTTTCATGTCGGTTCCTTGGTCTCTACCATAACCCTGGGAGGTAGAGAGGGAAGGAAGAGGTAAGAGTGTTGTGAGCCCATTTTAGAGGTGAGGGAAATCAGACTGTGGACAGAGCCAAGGAGACTTTGCTGCGCTGCTCATGTGTCTGAGAAGCCCCTATTGGTGGGACTGAGGCAGGGGCAGCTATTTCTGGAGTGTTTGCGCCTTCTGCCCTCAGGCATTTACTTCAGGCGCACTGGCCTGCCAGTGTTTATGCCTGGCCTGTGGGTGAACGTGGAGCAGCTGGGTTCACAGCCGGCTTTGGCCATGCGCCGTCGTCGGGCCTGCCATGACACGCAAGGGGAAGGAAAAGGAAGAACCCAGAGCTGGTCGTTTGCTGTAGCCAAGTCCCCACCCCACATGGTGCCTTGTATCTGTGATCGTTTGAGAGACTTCTTCAGTCTCTGCCCAAGCATGAGGCAGAAGTGGCTGGACCGTTTCCAGGGGTGAACGTCCACCCCAGGGATGGACAGGGGCCCGGGGAAGGACCCCATCCACAGAGACAGGTGCCAGCTTTTGCGATGATGGGACCCCAGGGGAAAAGTTGGGTTCCCCCAAAGCAGACTCATTCCTCCACACCAGCCCCCAGATGCTGAGAAGCAGTGAACAGCCAGGGCTGGAACGAGTAGCTGTCACGTGGCAGAGCACCTTCTCAGAGGAACTTGTTCTTTCTTCGGGTAAACAGACCTACTACTAGGCCTACTAAAAACACAGAAACAACCCCCACAAACCCTAGGCCAGATGCTTGTCATTTCCCAGTCCTGTTCTGAGTCTGAACAGCCAGGGCTGCCCCTGGCTCCCAGAATATACCACCATGCCAGCCTGCAGCTGCGGGTGGTGAATGAAGAGGCCGTCAGAGTGCCCTGGAGTCAGTGGTAACGAGCCTCAGCCTGGTACCTCCAAGCAGCCGGGCCCATCTAGAGAATGAGAAAACAGCGCAGCCAGAGAAATGTACCACTGTCTTCCCAGAGGTGATGCAAGTTTGCATTTGAATTTTTTGCACAGGCCAAAATTTTAGAAGAGTAACTTCTCAGCTAGCCCGTATGGTTCATTTGTGCAAAAGTGGAGGGTGGTACCCCCTGGGAGGGTGAACGTTTACAAAATGTATGGTGCCCTTTCTGGTGTGTGTACAGCACGAGCTAGATCTCAGCCCCCCTCTTCTGTGCATCTGGTGGGCAGTCCCTGTGCAGGCACAACCTGCCCACCTTCCAGAGCCTCTGCCCTCATCATTCATAAAATGCACACTTTCCACTTGAGAGGACTCCTCCCTTTTTGAGGGGTGTGTCCTCCCTCAGGACCGGGCCAACTCAGACAGTATTTTAAAGTAACTATCTCTTATTTTTATTCCATTTGATTTGGGCTCAAGGAGAGCTCAGTTTTTTGGCTGATACTTTGCATGTGACTCGGGATAGAGTCACTGGCTGGAGTCTCTGGGGAATTTGCTGCAAATTCCTAGGAGGTGGGGACCATCAGCCGGGTGGACTGAGGCTGACCTTCCCAAGGGGAGGGGAGCAGGTGAAGGAAACAGAGATGGTGATGGAGGGAGAGGCGCTTTTACATATGGCTGTGGAATTGGCGTGACCTTTTTGAAGTACAATGAATAGTACCTACCAGTATTTAAAACACACATGCCCTTTGACCTAGAAATTCTATTGCTAGAAACTTATTCTATAAATAAATATATGCATATAATATATATTGCATATGTATTTTTTACTGTGGCATGGTTCGTAATAACAATGAGTGGAAACTTCGAGAAGGTCCATGGATAGGGGACTAGTTAAATATATAGTACTTGTATATTCTGTGAATGGGAATATTATTTTGTCTTTGAAAAGCATGAATAGAAAAAAATGGACAGATGTTAAAGATATATTGCTAAGTGGCAAAAAAAAAAAAAAAGCAAATTGCACATCAAAAAGCAAATTGTTCAACACTGTATATGATCCTTTGGGCCAAACTTGCGGAAAAGCAATAATTTGTCCATCCTGAGCTGCATCTCTTTAAATTGATAGAAATTTGAAGACTGAGTTTATGTTGGAAGAAACCCAACTAGCCAACTCGCCCACCCTTGGTGCCCTCATCTCCCACCCTTGGTGCCCTCACCACCGGCCCCTGAGGACGCCTGTCCTTTCCTCTTCTTCCCTCCCAGCCTCCTGGTTTGAGCTCCCCTGGACAAAGGATGCTCCGGGAATCTAGGTATGCCCAGGACTCTTGAAGCCCACCCGGTACCACCATCAGCACTCCCTGACGTGTCCTCATGTCCTTGGGGAGGAGGGAGAACAGTTTGCCTGCTCTTCGAGAGACGGAGGGGTCACTGGCCTGGAGCAGAATTGTCTCAAAGCATGAGCTTCCTTCCACATCAGACTCTCCTTTGGACAGTGAGGAGATGTCACAAACAATTTATCATGCCAACTTGTCATGTCCCTCCTGTATTCCCTTCTGTCCCTGCCTGAGTCCAGCAGTGATGGGCAGGTTTCGGCAACAAAGGCCAGGAGTGATGAGGGTCAGGGTTGTCTCTGACCTCAGGTCTGCAGAGCTCTGTCAGGAAACCAGGTCTGAGCAAAGAGGCGGTGGTGGTGCATGTTCAAGAATCTTAAGTGCCATTGGAGAAGATCCCAGGACAGGGCCACAGAACCACCCTTTTCTGATTCAGTCCCCCGAAGCACTTTGCTCATGTGGTATGAGTGGACATTCCAGGCTGGAAAGTGGGGAGCTGAGCCTAGGTGACATGGTGAGACCCTGTCTCTACAAAAAATAAAAAACTTAGCCAGGTGTGGTGGTGGGCACCTGTAGGGTGGCGTTATTAGTGAGGCTGAGGTAGGAGGATCAGTTAAGTCCGAGAGGTTGAGGCTCAGTGAGCCATGATTTCTCCACTGCCCTCCAGCCTGGGTGACAGAGGAAGACCCTGTCTCAAAAAAAGTGGGGAGCTGGGTCAAGTCATTTGTTCCTGGGTGGAATTATTCCCTCAAGGAGTGACTCCCCAGTCCTGCTGTCCTCACCCCTCCAGTATCACAAATGGGCCATCCTGCCTCTATTTCTTTACTATTTGCTAAAAATAATTATCTGTCCTCACGGGGTAGGAAGGACCTGAGACCTGGGAAGAACTCTGGAATTTGAAAGTGTTCTTGGCGTCCCTGGACCTATGTGTTCCTCACGCCAAACGTTGCTTCTCCAGTCAGTCTTGAATAAACATCTTGAAAACTCCTCCTTGCCTGGGCATCTGAAGGACAACACATAACATGATTTCTCCCCACTGACTGACAATTGAGTTCAGTGTTCTCTGCAGCTTGCGCTTGGCCGCAGAGGCAAACGCAAGGTGTTTCATGATGTAGACATCGCAATTCTGCAACGCGAAGACTCCAGCAGGGGCCAGGTGCCAGCGAGGCGCCTCCCCCGGACCATCTCCCCAAGAATAGGGCTCTGTCCTTGTGAAGGGGGAGTGGAGCTGGCAGAAGAGAAAGGTGGAGAGTAAATACCCACCAGAAGGCCTGGGAGCACAGCAGATGTTGGGCAAAAGCCAGCTGATTAAAAAAGAGGGCTTTAACTTCACTTTCTTTCTTTCTTTTTTTTTGAATGAAGGAAAGACAAAAGCTGGGAACAAACTTTTACTTGTGTCCCCTTGGAGTAAAGACCCAGATAGTCTGCTTAGATCAATTTAGCATCTTTCAACCCCAGACCTTCAGTCCTCATGGTCTTGGACAGATACTATGTTCATTTTAGAGACTTGGAAACTGCGGCATAGAATTAGGAAGTTGATTTCCCAGGGGATGCTGGTGATCCCCAGGACAGAGCCCTAAGCGAGCCTGCTGGAGCTGGTGCCGTGTTGCTTCAAGGCCCAACACGCTCACTCATTGGGACCCACAGATGAAAAGGGCTTTTCAGCCGATGCTCTTCCTGAACCTGCAGTGCACCTGAGACCTGTGGATCCTTTCTGTTCCAGGACACTTGGGGAGCAGGGTGGCTCTTTGCCACCCTCGCCAAATTCCGAGGGTGATGGGAGGGAGGGCAGCCAAGAATAGGGTTCTTTCTCTTTTTTTTTTTCTGTTTTTGGCGGACCTTCAGTGACTGGGGATGAATGACCAGGATGGTTGCCCTCATCACGTGTTGTTGGGGGACGCTCAAATGAGAGGGCAGGCGCCTTGGAGACGACAGTGGCTTAGGGTGTCCCAAAGCAGAGAGGGCCACAGGCCGGCCGAGAAGCAAGTCACAGGGACCTGCAGAGGAGTATTCCCCAAAGGGGCGGTCCAGGCGGAGGGACCTGAGTCTCGCCTGCTCGGGCAGGGGTGGTGAGGCGGCTTCACCCATCCAGGGTGCTGTCCCCGCTGCGCTGAACTGCCAGAACTCTACAGATGGGAGCAGGCTGCGGCCAACTTCCCCGGCTTTTGAAAATCCTGCATCTTAATTAGTTCCCTACTGCTTTTGTACATGGCCCACATTTTAATAGTCTCCAGGCTTCTCCACCATTTGCTCTCTGATGTTCAGTGTGATTTCTCTTCTCCTCAAGACAGTGCCCCTGGCTCCTCTGACACCCTCCCAGTCCGGGAACAACTTAAGGAACGCCGAGGTGCCAAGCATGTAGCCTGAGATTGATGAGCCTGTCAGCCAGCTCCCTCTGCCCCCAGCCTTCCCCCTCTGCCGTGTGCTCCTCAGATGGATGAGCCAGGCAGGGGTGGGCAAGAGGGGGGAGATGGAGGAAGGGACCCACGGAGCCTCGAGCCAGGTGTGAGCCAATGGACAACGTGACCTTCTCCTGGCCTGCAGAGGAGTCTGGCTGTGTCCTTCCGAGGGGGAAGGACGCTCCAGCTCCCACCCCCATCTGTCAGTGCTTATCTGTCTCTGGGCAGGAGGGGTTGCCTGAGCTTGGTACGGCTGGGAGAATGGATGCCTTCAAGTGCATCAGGGGGAAATGACCAGTCATTTATCTCTTTCCTGCAGTGTCAGAGCCTGCAGCCATCCATCTGGAGGCCGGCAACAGCAGCCTCGTCAGCGCTGGTTGGCCTCCTGAGAAGGGGAGCTGAAGCGAGGCGGGCAGGCTGTGCAGCTCCCACTCAGGCTGTGGCTATTATGTGCTGGAAGTGACCTGCTCCTTTTGCCTTTCTGTCAGTCACAGGAAAGGAGCAGTGGCTGGGGGATGAAGTCTGGGTGTCCTCAGCTCTGCTGGTGTTCTGCAGGACTCTGGGAGCTGGGGCTGGCAGAGGAGGTGGGCCAGCAGCAGGCAGTGGGCAGGGCAGTGGCATGGCTGCCGCCAAGTGTCCACGGTCATGTTTTGCAGTGGAACATGGCAGAGCCACGTGTAGAGGGATCACCCATTATGCCATCACCTGCTCACCTGTGACTCTGCCCACTGGGAGGTGGACATCTTGACAGTGAGGGCGCATCTGTTTCTTCATCTGTATCCCTGGCACCCAGCATGAGGCTTGGCACATAGTACATGGGCAGTACGATTTCTAAAGGGATGAGGGAAAGAGACGTGTCTGGTGTTCGATCTTAACCTTGGAGAACGTGACTTAGCTCTCAGCATCTCCGCTTCACAGACGAGGGAGGCTCTGCCGGAGAGGAGAGGCCTGGGGCCGCTGAGCTAGGCTTCCCTTGCGGTTCCCAGCCTGGCCTGGGGGGCCCAAGTGTTGCCATCCTGCCTCTTTGGTTTTGGATTTTAGGGGTCTTCCCTGTCTAGATCTCCTTGTTTTGCAGAAGGAGAGGCACCAAATGGGGATCACAAGGCCTAGGTTCAAGTCCAGATGCCTCCACCCACTGGTTTTGTAATTTTGGGCAATTTCCTAACCCTGCCTCAGTTCTTCGTCTGTGAGACGTGCGTCGTGGTGGTTTTGTGGGGTTATTCTGAGAGGCGTGTTGGGTGGAAGATGGAGGACTTGGCAAGCGTGCAGAGGCGCTGATGCCACTTCCATACTGCACTGCTGGGTGGGTCTCTGCAATGCGGTTCCTGTCCCCAGCACCGATGAGGAATTTGCTGCAGACAGCGAACTGCCCAGCTGGAAAAGTGTGTGCCATTTGGCCCAGAATGGCAGCTCATTCTGCCTTAGAGTCTATTCATTTCATTTTATTTATTTATTTTTAGAGACGTGGCCTTGCTGTGTTCCTCAGGCTATATTTGAACTTCTGGGTCCAAGTGATCCTCCTCCTGCCCCAGCCTCCAGAGTAGCTGGGAATTCAGGCATGAGCCACCATGCCCAGCTGTGTCTTACAGTGTTTTAAAAGGCTCCAGTCTATAGATGACCTAGAACTTGGCTGTGGGACTCACCTTTACCAGAACCACAGCTTGCATGACCTCAGTCCTACATCCCAGAGCTCAGCCTTGAGGCACCCGTGGCCCAGGGCACAGAGATGGACTCGGAAGGCCTCCTCTCTGCTTTTACTACACCTGTTACCTCATGGTATGCCAGGCTGGGCCCATCTGGCTGGATCTTTTTCCCTGCCCTTGGTCTAGGCTGGTCCACTTTCCTCTTGAAGAACCATTCCTCAGTGGACTTACCCTGGTATGGCTCCACACCTTTGCCCCCTTTGCACTGGACACCAGGCTCTCCATTTGGCCTCCATCCTGGTTCACTGGGTGAGGAATACCCCTGCTCAGGGGACTGCTTCCTCCCCAGCACCTACTGCCCCAGGACACATCCAAGAACCACCTTGTAAGCACCATGAGGACAGAACTCTGTCCATATCATGCCTAGCTCCCTCCCCAAGCACCAGACTCACTGAGAGGGCTCCATACACCCTGCAGCCACTCCTCACTGGTCACCCCACATCTGCCCTGACCCCCTTCACTTCTCAGCGTGATTCTGTTAACATGTGGGCACCATTATGTCATGCTTTGCTCAGCACCTCCAGTGGCCTGCCATGGCACGTGGGCTGGAAGCCAACATTCTTGCAGGTGCCTACATGGCCTTTGAAGCCCCTGTAGCTCCCCAAGCTGGTCTCCTCCCATCCCCCGGCTTACCCTGCCCCAGGCAGTTGGGCCGGCTTCAGAGCTTTTGCACTGAAGCCTCCTTTGCCTGGAACGACTTTGCCTGGATGTCAGTGTAGCCCCCTCCCTCTCTTCCTGCAGGCTTGCACTTTCCTGGCCACATTTAAAAGTGTAACCCCCCTCCCATCACCCTGATGCTCCAACTTCTCCTTGGCTCTGTTTTTCCTCCAAAGCACTGATTACCATCTGTCACACTGAAGGTTTCACTTGTTTGCTTCATGTATTGTTTCTCTCCTGCTAGAATATAAATTCTATGAGGGCCAGGATTTCTGTCTCTTTTCTTCACAGCCATCGCCCCAGCACCTAGAACAGAGTCGATACATAGTAGGTGCTTGATGACGTCTTATCAAGTGAAGGGAGAAGGCAGGGTATCTGCCACTGTGGCTCTGCCGTGATTTATTTCCCCGAAGCTGCAGGAGCAGCATCCACCCTGGACTGAGAGCAGCACCAGCATCTCTGCTTTCCAGCTGCGTCTCATTCTTGGCCTCTTCCATCCTCTTACCTGCCTCAGATTCCATGTGTGTCCATTCTCCCTGGGCTCATGCCCTTGGTGGGGTTTGCTGTGCCTCACCATGTCTGGTGGTCTCAGAGCATTGGAAAGGTGAGGAGTTTTTGCTGAAAAGCACAAGGAGAGGGAAAGTGTAGGAGGTGAAGAGAAGGGAGCTCACACGTATCGAGCATCCCACCGCTGCCAGACACTTCATATTGTGATCTCCTTTGGCCCCACAACAATGGTGGGAAGTGGGTTTTGTTCTGCCAGTGTTACAGATAAGGAGATCAAGGCTAAGTGTGTACTTAAGGGTGATGGAGCTGAGAGTTCACCCCAGAGCAGCTTCTTGCACTTTCCAGTTGTCTGTATGCCTTTGAACTATGCTTTTATTTATTTATTGTTTTTGAGACAGAGTCTTGCTCTGTCACCTAGGCTGGAGTGCAGTGGTGTGATCTTGGCTCACTACAACCTCTCCCTTCCAGGATCAAGTGATTCTCCCACCTCAGCTTCTCGAGTATCTGGGACTACAAGTGTGCACCATCACGCCTGGCTAATTTTTGTATTTTTTTTTTAGAGATGAGGTTTCACCATGTTGGCCAGGCTGGTCCCAAACTCCTGACCTCAAGTGATCTGATCGCCTTGGCTCCCAAAGTACTGGGTTTATAGCCATGAGCCACCGCCTCCAACCTGCATTTTTATTAATTATTTATTTCCTCCAAACTTTATTAAGGCATCATTGACAAATAAAAATTATATATATTTATGGCACACAATGTGATGTTTAAATATGTGTATACATTGTGAAATGACTAAACAAAGCTGTATCTGTCACCCCACATATTTGTCATTTTTTGTGTGTGAGTGAGTGAGAACATTTAAGTTCGACTCTCTCAGCAATTTTCATGACTGGTAAGTAGAGTCACCATGCTGTACGACAGCTCTCCAGAACATGTTCATGCTGTCTAACTGATACTCTGTACCGTCTGACCAGCCTCTCCCCATTCCCTGACCTTGCCTTTGGAAATACTGCCCGCACTCCATCCACTCCCACCACCCTCCCACCCTCACCCTGATGCTAGTTGCATTTACCTGGTCTGCTGGCAGCTCAGCGGTGAGCTTCCTTGGCAGTGTGGGTACTTTTCTATGACTTGGGGTAGGGGAATGCTTGTTTGTGGTCCTGATATCTGAATGCTGGAACCCATCCTGGTGTGTCTACTTAGGGGTGAGAGGTAGGCGCAGCAGAGGCCATATCGGGGAGGGATGTGTCCTCCTGTTGTATGGATATCCTGAGATTCTTTTTTCTCTTTGAGATGGAGTCTTGCTCTCATTGCCCAGGCTGGAGTACAGTGGCACGATCTCAGCTCACTGCAACCTCCGCCTCCTGGATTCAAGCGATTCTCCTGCCTCAGCCTCCCAGAAGCTGGGATTAGAGGCACCCGCCAGCACACCTGGCTAATTTTTGTATTTTTAATAGAGATGGGTTTTCGCCATGTTGGCCAGGCTGGTCTCGAACTCCTGAGCTCAAGTGATCCCCTCTGCCTCGGCCTCCCAAAGAGCTGGGATTATAGGCATGAGCCACCATGCCTGGCCAATATCTTGAGATTCTAAAGCAAGTGGTAACAGGACCTGCAGGGTGCAGCCTGGGTGATGGGTCCTCAACGTGAACCTCATCTATTTTGAGCTTTATGAGTCACAAAACAGGGAGTCAAAGGCAGCCAAGAAAATGGCACCCCTAGGGAAGGAGCAGATGGATGCCTGGGCCTGCCCCCATCTTAGGAAATCAGGCCTCTGATCCCCTCCCAGTCTCTTCCCCTGTGAGGTGAGAGATAACAATACCTCCCTCCCTTCTCCCTCCTCATGAGTCTGACAGTCTGATGGGGATAAATGAAATAATGATTCTTAAGCTCCTTTCTCCTTCATGTAAGTTGATATATAAATCCAAGGAAATATGATGGGCTTAACTCCTCAAAATAATAAGCACCCGGAAGAGAAAACTGCACGTTTGTATTTTCAAAGAAAAACTAGAGGCCGCTAAAAAAAAAAAAAAAAAAAAAAAGTGGAGCACTCACAATCTAGCAGGAGGATTTTTGCCATTGTCTGTGGGATTTCTCCCTCCCTTTGCACCATAACTCTCTATCTCCAGGCCCCTGCGTCAGCGGGAGCCCATGATGGATGGACGGATGGATGCGCCTTGTCGGGGTGTTTCACCACAATTTCCCTGGGGGCAGTCTGTCTGTTGGCAGAGCACACAGCCTCCCGAAAGATGGTATCTCTTGCAAACTCGACAGCTAACAGACAGCTCCTCTCTTTGTATATTTCCCCAAAGAAGAACTGTCTTAATCTGTTTTCTGTATGGCATATTTTATTATAATCCATATATGACTTGCAGGTCTCCGATTCTCCATCCCGAGCCAAATAACGAAGGAGAAGGAGTCAGAGGCTTTGGGAGCTCATGACATTCGTGGCGTTTGCATTTTTAAATGACCTGGGATTTAATTACTCACTGTGCTCCCATGTTGCACTTTCAGACTCATCTCGCCTGCATCCTGTTAATGAGCTCGGTGGCTCCACCAACCCAGTGGAAGCTTTTCTTTCAGTGCATTGGGTGGCAGGCTTGGGGCACCTGTGTCAAAAGCTTGTGGCTTTGATCTGCACCCAAGAGGATGGCTGCCCTGTCTGTAGCCCTGAAGAGAAGAAGCTATTGCTCTTTGCTAGAATTTTTTTTTTTTTGCTTTTATTTGTGCTTTTTTTTTTCTTTTTCTATGCTTCAATCCTTGTTTGTCTAAGAGGTTTTTTCTTATTTAGAAACCGATTTGCTTCGGTTTGCACAGAAGCTGTCTCTGGTGTGATGGATCGTGCTGGAAGTCACCCAAGGAGTATCTCTGTTCCCAATTAGAAGTAGAGGCAGAGCTGCTTACGGGGCCCAGGGAGGCGACTGGCTTGGGTGACAGCTGCTGCCACTCTGGAGAGAGTAACGATCCATGGGTTTATATCCATGTGTATAAAATCAGGCTAATTTAAAGATGAATTATGTGTGTGTTTTAGACCGTTTTCTTTTGATGTTGAAGGTTCAATGGCTCCTGTTGGGCTACGTGGGCCCCAAATTTGTGTGAGGTTCAAAATGAGCACACTTTTAAAGAATGATTAAATCCTATATCCAGATGGGCCATATTAGAATCAAATTGAATCAATGAATTCCTTAAGGGCTCCATAGAAGTGTGTCTAGGACGTACATTGTTCAAGAGCTGGGACCTGTTACCTTTCTTTCCCCTTCACTCTGGGACCTCCTGTGGTCACGAGGCAGAGTGCACCCTGTGCTGGTTTGTAGGGAGGGGTGGCTACCCTTTCACTCTGTCCTTGCAGGCCTTACCCATAATGCTTTGCAACCAGGGTTTGCCAGTGGTCCATTAGAACTCTGCTCTTGGAATGGCGCTTGGCAGGTATTATGTAGGCAACATTAAGAACCACATTAAAAGTCTTCCCAGTTTTTGGAAGCAAAGTCATAGTCAATGTTACATTTAATGCTGCAAACCTGCACTGTCCAGTATGGTAGCCAGTAGCCACGTGTGGTTATAGAGCACTTGAAATGTGGCTAGTCTGAATTGAGATACGCTCTAAGTGGAAAATACCCACCAGAACTTTGAAGAGAATGCAGATAAAAGAATGTAAAATTTTGCATCCATATTTTATATTGATTTCATGTTGAAATGGTAATGTTTTAGAAAGACCAGATTAGATAAAATATCTTATCAAAATACACTTGACTTTCTTCCTTCCTGTAAATGTGACTACTAGTAAGTTAAAAATTACGTAAGTGTCCCCTGTTACATTTCTGTTGGATAGTACAGCTGTATCATCAAAATCAAAACTATCCAAATTTTGGAATAACATCTAGCATTTGTAGGATACTTACAATGTTGTAGATTCTTTACATATATGATCTAATTTTGAATCTAAGTTTTGAATAGGATAAAACAAAAATGGATAAGGCTCATTTTCTACCCTGTTTCTCACACTAGTTTATGTGTGTGTGTGTGTGTGTATCCTTTTAGAGTTTCTTTAAGCAGTGCATTACTGTGAAATAGATACTGTGACCACACCCATTTAACACATATGGAAATGGAGGCTTAGGTTATGTAGCTAGCCCATGGTCCCCTTACTAATAAAGCAAGGCTAGGGTTTGACTCCAGGGCTGTCTGAAGGCAGAATCTATAGGAGCCAATCAAATATTGTGGTAATTAGGGAAGCATGATGCCACTAAATGTCTCTGTGACCCTGGGAGAATCTCTCTCTCTGTGCTTCACTTTCCTGTTTAAGGGATTAGACTCTCAATGCTATTGGAGATCCCTCCTCACTTTTTCCATTTCACTTTTCCCATTTGCTTCTGTTTTTCCTCTTGATTCTTACACTGTGCCTATCTGGTAAAGTTTGGTTAAAGAGGACCAAGAGAGTAGATTCAATTATGGGAAAGCAGGATGGAGGCATATTTAGCAGCGGAGGAAGGAGGAGCAGGAGAAGGAAGAGGGGGAAGTTCATTACTGATGAAAAATTCTATAGTGGGTAGATACTGTTGAGGAAGGGCGAGCATTGCATGGGGATGATCATGTAGAGCAGGACCCAGTAGCGTGACACGAACCTGCCCTCATCCTTGGCTAAAGAGCTGCCTTTTATCCTGAAATATGAAAACTATGGAGTCTCAAAAGGCAGTGAAAGTGCATAAAGGTTTGAAAAAAGACTTCTCAAGGAAGGACCACAGAGAGACAGGGTGGAGTGTGTGCAGCCTAATTAGGTGAATGGATTTGGAGGCAGACTGAGTTCAAGGCTGGACTTTGCCGCTTACCAGCTGTGTGATATCAGGCAAGTTCTCAGCCTCTAGAAGCTGCACAGCCTTCATCTGTAAAGGGGTTGATAACCATGCTTTTGGGAGTGGCGGGGTTGATGCACAGCAGTAACAGCTGCTAAGTTTTGAACGTTTGCTACTTGCCAAGCCCTCTGCCTGTACACAGAATGTACCACAGCCCAGTCAGGGCTCAGCCTGGGCCTGTCAACCATTAGTAAGAATACAATGAGTGGGGGACCTTGTCATGATTCCAGTGGCATCTCAGAAAGATCATTCGGCTGCATTGTCATTCTGCTGTGTGGCTTTTCGTGGTTACTTAACTTCTCTGAGTCTCGGGTGACTCATCTACAAAGTGAGATGATTGAATTAGCTGATCCTTAAGGTCCTTTCCAGCTCTAAAACGCTGTACAATCCTGGGAAATAACACTAATAGGATTTATCTCGTGCTGAGAAGGCTAAGGGGGATACGAAAATATGAACTTCAACTCTGTATATATGATTATTATAAGTTTGAGGGATGGTGACCAGCTCTTCTCTTTTGACTGAGGACAGGTCATGAGGCAACACATGCTAATGACCTTGATTAGACATTTGAAAGACTTTTCTGACTTGCGAGAAAGTAATATGTCATCAGAGCAGGTTGTGGAACTGCACGCCCTGAGCTCATTAAAGCAGACGGTTGGCTGTTTTTCTGACACTCACCTTAAATGGAACTTCATCACACAGGTGTTTACTGACTCCCTGATCTAAGGCAGACCCTACCTTTATTCTTTCACGTTTCATTCTGTTGTTTACCTCCATAGCACTTATGACAATTCATAATTGCATCTTGATTTCGTATTTAGCATTTAATGTCTTAACAATCTCTGGACTGTTAAGCCTCCTAAAGGCAGGGCCTGTCTGTATTTGGTTCATCTCCCATGTCCCTAGTCCCAGCACAGCGGTGGTCACAAGGCAGGTACTCAGTAAGTATTTGTTGGATGAATAGATGGATTCAGAGGTGGCTGAACTCGTGGTAGCACTCCTTGATGGGAAGTGGATCCTTTGCTCTTCTTTTTTGGTAAGAAAAATCCCAAAGACTTTGTCTCTCAAGAGAGTTTAGATGCTGTTTCTCCTTCCCACCTTCTTTTTCTGGGGATGTGCATTTGTTTGGTTTTAATACATGTCCACGTGCCCCTTCCTTGTGAATTGGTTAGCCTCTCTCTGTTTCCGGTGGAGGAAATGGGAAGTGTAGGTAGGGTCCTGTTGGAGTCGGGATGGAGCCCAGTGGAGCAGGCTTGTTGGTGCCGCTCTTCCCATTTGCCCCTCCAGGTCCATGCTTTGTCCATCTTCGCCCTGCTCGGACCTCGGTAGGCTGAGTGAAGGGGGCTGCCTTCCCATCTTGCTTCTGGTTAAGGTTGGGGTAGGACGGAATGACAGAGCTGTGTGAAGGGGGCTCCCTTCCCCTTTCGCTTCTGGTTAAGGTTGGGGTAGGAGGGAATGACAGAGCTGTGTGAAGGGGCTCCCTTCCTCTTTTGCTTCTGGTAAAGATTGGCCTGTGGGAGAGGACAGAGCAGACTGATGGAGGATGGATGGAGAGAGTGGCTGGCTGTCCCTTCCCTTGGTTCTGGCCTCTGCAAGCCACGCTCCTGCCCTGGGGATCTGCTAATGGTGCTGTCTCTGTCTACAGACTTTTGCAAGCACTCTCCCTCTGTCCCTCCAAAAATAGCAGCAGCGGTAATGACCCCTCCCCACCCTCACCCCCACCCAAACCCCCCCTGGGGTGCTTTACCCTACCTTAATCTCCTCCCCCCATCTCTGTAAATAGTCCCTGCACTAAACTCTCAAAACCCCCAGAAGAGCGGGCCGTTTGTCTCTCCTGTTTTCTAGGGCATCACTGCGTCACAGTTCGGCCCCCAGCTTACCTGGTACCACATATCCAACTGTGGCAGTGTCGGGGGTATGAGGTCCAGGATCAGAGAAGGATTTTGTAGTAAATCGGAATGATCACCTGTACCTTAGGTTTGCATCTTTAATTAAAAAAACAGCAGGGTATGGTGGCTCCAGTGCTTTGGGAGGCGGAGGCAGATGGATTGCTTGAGGCCAGAAGTTTGAGGCTGCAGTTAGCTGTGATAGTGCCACTGCACTCCATCCTGGGTGACAAAGACCCTGTCTCTAAAAACAAAGAAAGAAAGAAACAAGGCCAGGTGCAGTGACTCACACCTGTAATCCCAGCACTTTGGAAGGCCGAGGCAGGTGAATCATGAGGTCAGGAGTTCAAAACCAGCCTGACCAACATGGTGAAACCCCATCTCTACTGAAAATACAAAAATTAGCCGGGTATGGTGGTGGGCACCTGTAATCTCAGCTACTCGGGAGACTGAGGCAGTAGAATCACTTGAACCCAGGAGGCGGAGGTTGCAGTGAGCTGAGATTGCGCCACTGCACTCCAGCCTGAGTGACAGAGCAAGACTCCACCTCAGAAAAAAGAAAAAGAAAGAAAGAAAAGAAAGTGAAAGAAAGGCAAAGAAACACACCAACCCTCTGTCAGGTCAGGAGTTTGGGACACCTGGAGGAAGGGGTTCGGCTTCTCTCTGGTCTCTCTTCTGGGAAGGGCTGGCTTGGTGACCTCAAGCCCCACGTAGCTGATCAAACTCCTGATACCTTCAGAAAAAAGAGTCGTGGTGTGCGGGCCATGCAGTGCCCACTCTGCTAATCTGGGGCCTGTTAGGCATTTGCCCTCGCTCCTTCTCTTCCTGTGGCTTTTGAAGCCCTCACTCCCCCATGGGTTGATGAGAAGAGCCTCTCTGAGGCTGAACTAACTTTTCATGGAGGAAAGCAGATCTGGGCAGCCAGCATGGCTGTGGGGAGGTGACGGAGTTGCCAGACAGAGCTGGGGTAGGAGGGAATGAGCATACTTGGTGCCAGCACTGTGCATCGTTTGAGTTTCAAAACACTTTAATGCAAATGAACACATTTCTCCCTACAAACCACCTGTGGGGCTGGGCGTCGTTATCCTCACTTTGTGGATGCAGTAAGCGCTCCAGGCTCCCCCACCTGCCTTGCCCGATGTCATGGCTGGAGAGGTAAAGCATGGCGTGTGAGCCCATACCCTTTCTGCTCTGGCCCAGCTTCCTCTGGGGTGTGGGCAGGGTCGGAATCTGTCTCTGGATTATGAAATGGAGATGGAAAAGCTGGACACAGCTCCAGTGTTCCTCTCCCTCCAGGAGGAGAGAGCACAGGCCCCGAGTCCTCCCCAGGAGCCCTGGGCCCTGCGTGTCCTCCAGGACTGTCCCTCCTGTCCCGCCTGCTTCTAGTGGCCTGACCTGCCTTTTCGTCTTTGTTTTCCAGAAGTGGAGCTGCCGCTGAAGAAGGATGGGTTCACCTCAGAAAGCACCACACTGGAAGCCTTGCTCCGCGGTGAGGGGGTTGAGAAGAAGGTGGATGCCAGAGAGGAGGAAAGCATCCAGGAAATACAGGTATTCCTGCACCTGCTGGGGACCCTGCAGAATGTCACTGTCTCCATGGTGCTTCCAGAACTCCAGCACTGGCTTGGCTCTGGATCCTCCCTGCAAGGACTGGGGCTGTCTCAGACTGCCTCGTTTCCATGGTGGCCAGAAAGCTCCCAAATTCTTTTCCAACTTAACATATCTTCCGGAGGGAGTCATTATTGCCTTCACCTTGGTTCCCCTCCCTCTCTTCTGCCTATCTATTCAAAGTGAATTTGTTGAGCCTAGTCAACACAGGGGCTGTGTGGGGTTCCAGGGACACAGGGTGGAAAAAACAGCCTGAGTCCTTGTCCCCGTGGAACGAAGAGTCCATCGTCAAGGCTTGAAATGTGGGCGAGTGTCTTCTCCAGCTAGGGCCACGTGAGTCTGGCTCGCCTGCCCCCACTCCTCACACCCAGCCTCTCTGGTCCCCACCACTACACACTCCTTTTCCCAGCCGTGCCCACTCATCTCTCAAGCCCATGCAGTCCTCACCCTTCAGGTGGGCTGGCTGCTCTGTCCTCATGGGTCCATCACCCTCTATCCGTGACACTTCTAAAGCTCTCACTGAATAGGATTATCATGGTGCACACCTACCATTTCTTTTTTTTTTTGAGACAGAGTCTCCCTCTGTCACCCAGGCTGGCATGCAATGGCGCAATCTCGATCTCGGCTCATTGCAACCTCTGCCTCCCAGGTTGAATCGATTCTTGTGCCTCAGCCTCCCAAGTAGCTGGCATTACAGCCCTGTGCCACCATGCCTGGCTAATTTTTGTATTTTTAGTAGAGCTGGGGTTTCACCATATTAGCCAGGCTGGTCTTGAACTCCTGACCTCAAGCGATCACTTGCTTCAGGCTCCCAAAGTGCTGTGATTACAGGCGTGAGCCACCGCGCCCAACTTCACACCTCCATTTCTTCTTATTTGTCTGGAATTCTTATTGTCTACTACAATGTTTGGCATGGAGTATTGTAATATGAATTAATCTTACTATAAAAGAATAGCATTGATAGTTAAATATTAGATCATTAAAATTAAATCATATTTCTATTAAATTTATATTGCATATTAAATATTTCTGTTTTATGCTATACCTATTGTACATATTTAATATTCAATTAGTTAATTTATATATTAATTTATTAAAATTAAATTTTAATTAATAATAGTGGAATACATTGTTGGTTAACTTGGTAAGTTCCATCCAGTCAGGGACGATACTGTCATGCTCGCCACTGTGTCCCCATGGTCTTTCCCAGGCTAGCTACAGAGTTGAGTCTCCATCAAGGCGTTGAATGAGTCAGAGAATCTGGCCTTCTTCTCTGCCATTCCTGTGTTAAGATGAATTGTCAAGTCTTTTCCACTGAGTCGCCACAGCATGGCTTGTATTTGTTCACTCCCCTCCTTTCCGCGAGCTGCAGCCCTAGTGAAGATCCTCATTAACTGTCACCTTTATTTGTCTAAGAGACCTTGCAGTCATTTTTGACTCCTGCCCGTCTCTCACACCTGACATCCTGCTCATCAGGAGCCCTGCCGACTGTGCCTTCAACATAAACCCAGTTCCTCCACATCTGCTCTCCCTGCACCTGCCATGGCTACCCTGGCCTGAGCTGCCCTCATCTCTCATGTGACCCGCTGCGGTTGCCTTCTCAATGATCTCCCTGCTAATGCTCCAGAGGCAGCCTTAAACAAAAATTTTTTTAACAGCAGTTTTAGGTTCACAGCACAGTGGAGAGGAAGATACAGAGACTTCCCATATATGCCTGGCATAGCCTCTCCATGATCAACATCGCCCACTAGAGTGGTACATTTGTTCATATAGATTAGCTGCACTGACACATCGTAGTCAACCGAAGTCTAGAGTCTGCATGAGGGTTCACTCTTGGCGTTGTACATGCTATGGGTTTGAACAAATGTGTGACGGCATGTGTCCACTCTTACGGCATCGTACAGAAGTTTCACTGCCCTAAAAATCCTCTGAGCTCCACCTGTTCCTCCCTCCCTCCGTCCTAATGCCTGGCTACCACTGGCCATTTCCCCATCTCCATAGTTTTGCCTCCTCCAGGTTGTCATATACTTGGACTCATGGGGTGTCACCTTTCCAGATTGGCTTCTCTGACTAAGTAACATGCATTTAAGGTTCCTCCGTGTCTTTTCATGGCCAGATAGCTCATTTCTTTTTAATGCTGAATAATATTCTGTTGTCTAGATGCACTACAGGAGAGGGAGCTTTTTAAAATTTAGGCCGATTCCTATCATTCCTGTGCTTAGAACCCACTACTGCCCGTGCTATCTCAGAGTGAAAGTCAGGGTCTCTGACTCCACCCCTTCCTCTTTTCCTCACCTGCTCAACTCCAGGTATAAGGATTTCCTTTTGCTCCTTCTAGAACATGCCAGGCATGCCCCAGCCCTCAGGCCTTTGCCCTGGCGGTTTCCCCAGATGTCCACTTGCCTCTCACCCTCACCTTCCTCATTTTTAAAATGTTTACTTTTTATTATTTATTTAGACAGAGTCTTGCTCTGTCTCCCAGGCTAGAGAGCAGTGGCATGATCTCGGCTCACTGCAACCTCTGCCTCCCAGGTTCAAGCAGTTCTCCTGCCTCAGCCTTCTGAGTAGCTGGGATTACAGGTGCATGCCACCACACCTGGCTGATTTTTGTACTTTTAGTAGAGATGAGGTTTCACCATGTTGGCCAGGCTGGTCTCAAACTCCTCACTGCAGGTGATCCACCTGCCTCAGCCTCCCAAAGTACTGGGATTACAGGCCTGAGCCACTGCACCCGATCTTCCTCTTCTCTCAGAGACACCCTGGACCACTGCATTTCATCCCACACCCTTGCCCTTCCCGCCCCTGCCTCTTGATTCCACTCCACTTTCTCATTCTTCTCATCACTCTATCACCATCTAATGTACTTTCTAATTTACTTACTTATTATGTTATTGTTTATTGTCTGTTTTCTTCCAGCAGAACGTAAACTCCTCGAGGGCAGGATCCGTTGCCAGTTTTGCTCGCTCGTATCTCGCAAGCACCCAAACAGTGCTTGGTGCTTACCAGGTGCACCATACATTTTTGTTGAATGGAGGCATGAGAGAACACATTCCAGGAATCGCCCTGTCCCCAGTTCTTCCCCTCTCTGACATGTCCTACTTTGCTAGCTGACCTTTTGTTCTAGAGCAAAAGTCTGCTAAGAAACTGTTGTTTCCCACTAAATAAATCCAAAACGACGAGTATGACCTTCCCAGGCCAGTCCTCTCCGTTCTTAACCTAGTTTTCAGGCTTATTTTCCACGACTCCTTTCCTCCCTCTGTTCTTCAGCCTTCTTCCCTCCATGCCATTGGTCCCGCTGTGCCCTTTATCTGGCATGCCTTTTCTTCCATCTCCATGTGTTACAATCCTACTCATCTTTTAGGCTCAGCCCCAGTGCCACCTTCCCCATCAAGCCTTTCTTATCTCCCCTCCAGCCAGGGGGATCTCTTCTTGGCTTTGGTGTTTAATCCACCTACTGCTTTCTTCCTTGTATGTCTGTGTGTGTGTGTGTGTGTGTGTGTGTGTGTGTGTATGTGACTTTCAGATTCTGAAGTCAAGGTCTGTCATCTCTGTGTTACTTACTAGAGTATTTTTTTTGCTCAGTTCATGTAATTTGACAGAATCAATGAACAGGGCAGAGCCATTGCCCAGAGTCTTGATGCTCTGGAGACATGGTTCCATTTCCCTTTAAAGCCGGTGGTGGGCTTGAGTTCTTCTCATGCAGCACTGGGCTGGGGCCATATTGTCGTCATCACATCACCATCGTTTCCGATGTAAACTGAGTGTCTGCTCAGTGCAGTGCATTGCATGGGTCTGCTATCTACTGTGCTAGAAGACAAAGCCAGGACCATAAGTCCAATGAGTGTACATGTTTTTTATTGATGTGACATTATTAAAATACACCTGTAGCTGGGTGTGGTGGCTCAGTAATCCCAGCACTTTGTGGGGCTGAGGCGGGTGGATCACGAGGTCAGGAGTTTAAGACCAGCCTGGCCAAGATGGTGAAACACTGTCTCTGCTAAAAATATAAAAAGTAGCCGGGTGTGGTGGCACGTGCCTGTAATCCCAGCTACTTGGGAGGCTGACGCAGAGAATTAATTAAACCCGGGTGGCAGAGGTTGCAGTGAGCCAAGATCGCACCACTGCACTCCAGCCTGGGTGACAGATTGAGACTCTGTCTCAAAAAAACAAAAACAAAAACAAAAACAAAAACAAAACAAAAAAAACACATGTAGTAAATGGATTATGCATGCATTCATTCATTAGACCAAAGTTTAATGAGGGTTTCCTTTGTGCAGGCTAGGGACCTGCTGGGTGCTAGGAACACAGCGACCAAGAGAGACCTGTCCTCTCCACTCATATTTCAATGTGACATACAGGCAGGAAACAAGGAATACAAATAAAATAATTGCATTTTAGAATAAAACCCATGAGAACAAACAGTATGAAGATTCAGTATCAGAGGAGGGACAGATTCTAGGTAGAGTCCTGGGGGAGATGAGGGATTTAACCTCAACCTATGGGATGAAAAGAGCCAGGAAAGGGAGGGTCCTGGGGAAGAGCTTTCTGGGCAGAGGAGTGGTGGGTCCGCAGGCCCCTAGGTAGGTCAGAGCTGGTTGTGTGGAGAGAACGGAAGACCTGTGTGGCCAGAGGACTCTGCCAGGGAGAAGTGAGCGCAGGAGTTTGACAGGTGGGCTGAGACCAGACCACCGAGTTCCCACAGGACATGGAAGTAGCTTTTGGTTCCATGTGAAATAAAGAAGGAAGCCATTTGGAAGATTTTGATGAGGGCCGTGAATTTATATTTCATAAAGATCCTGTTGCCTGCTGCGTGGAAAGGAGATTGGATACAGGGCCAGCAATGGAAGGAGGGAAATCAGGAGATTTTTGCAGTATTCCAGGCCAGAGATAATGTAGTCTTTAAAAAGGATTTTTTTTTTTTAAACACAACCACAAACCACTGTTATCACCATAAAGACTGTTTAGAGTAACAGGGAGAAAAGTTATTTTAAAATGTGTTTATTTTCCAGATACTGTCCTTGGACAAGGAATGCATGTCTGTTACTGGGGGATCAGCTGACTTTGTTGGACACCCCGCCCCCATCCCCCACTCCTGATTCAGGACTCCCCCTCTGCTTCCTGAGCCCTGAAACGAGCTTTGTTTGTTAGAAACTCCTGGCTCCTCCTGAGTTATGTCCAGAGGCGTCTGGGGTCAGGGCCATGTCGCAGGAAATGCAGACACACTGGGTCCGCTGCCATCACATTTGAGGCCTGGGGCATAGACAGAGGCTTTGGAGTCATAGGGAAGCTGATAGGCAGAGGGAGGGTAGAGCCTCAGGGAGAAGAGAAGTCAGTTTACTCCTGGACATTGAGGCCATGTGGCACTCTGGGGACCAGCTCAGCTGCCTCTACCAGTCTTTCACCTTCCAACCCAGAGTCCATACTGCGGGTAATAAATACCCTTATAATGAAAAATAAGAGTCAGACTTGTACTGAGATGCCAGAGGCAATGACCTTTAAATTCGAGGCACTTGGAACTTACTGTGATTAAATGACTGCAAGACCTGGAAAGTTTGCAAGATGGCTGTACGAGCAGCAACCTCAGTCATAACCAGGCCTTATATTTATACTATGTCTTTGCCCCAAAGGCTGCAGAGCGTTTGACCTGTCACTGTCTCGGTTGGCTTTTGCCAGTGTTTCCACCTACAGGTCGGGAACCCAAGAGACTTACTGTAAATGGGGGGCTGACATTTCCTAGTATGGGCCAGAGGTCATGTCTAGCAGACAATGCTCTTTCTGTTAGATGGTTAAGGCTGGCCCAGAGACCCGTTAATTGCTGTCAGCTGGTGGTTTCCCAAATAAACCTAGTAGATAAGTCAAAGAAGAATTTACAAGACCTGTTTTGAGTTCTTTGACTGGACTAGGAGACTAGAAGTGTCCCAATCCCTGTGATTTGAAGCAGAACATTCTAGCCATGGAGCCGTGGTGGAAGATCACCGCCTGGTGGCTCAATCCTGGGCTTTCTGCTTTGAGGACAGGCCAGAGGTGTTGTCCAGGAGGCTGCTTAAACAGCGATGGTTATCAGACGACAGTGCAGTGCATGCTGCTGTCTCAGCCTTCTCAACATTTTTGTGATCTGGGACCCATCGCCGCAAGGAAGAGATGGAGTTATCCTGTGTGATAGGATACCTGCCCCCCTTACTAGCTCCATCTTATGCCATCTCTCCTTGGGCCACTCAGTACCGGCCACACCAGCCTTTCTGCTCCCTGGACAAGCCGCGTTCCTCTCCCTACCTCGGGGAGTTTGCTCATGCTGTTTCCTCTGCCCAGAACCTTTTCCCTCCCCGCCCCCCGTCCCCATTCACAAGGCCAGTCTTTGCTCATCCTTCACATTTCAACTCCCCCAGCTCATGTCCTCACGTAGGCCTTCCCTGGCCCTCGGATTAGGGAAAACTCCCTCCTAACAACCCTCTCATAGCACTTTGAACTTGCCTACACTGTTTTTAGAACAGCTGTAGTTATATGGTTACATATGTGCATTGTTTAAATCTGTCCTCCCTTGCCTAGACTGGAAAGTCCATTTGGGGCCGGGACTGTAACCATGTTGCAGCTTGCCTAGCGTGCAGCCTGCCATATAGTCAGCACTAGATAAATGTTTGTAGATTGAATGAATATTTTATAATTGGGGAAACTGAGGAATGAAGAGATGATGACTTGCCCCAAGGTCACACAGTGAGTCCATAAAGAAACCCCCAGGTGGCCAGGTGTGGTAGCTCACCTGTGTGATATGCCTGTAATCCTAGTACTTTGGGAGGCTGAGGTGGGAGGATCACTTGAGCCCAGGTATTCAAGACCAGCCTGGGCAACATAATGAGAACCCCATCTGTACAAAAAATGAATTAGCCAGTCATGGTGGCATGTGGCTGTAGTCCCAGTTGCTTGGGAGGCTAAGGTGGGAGGACTGCTTGGGTCTGGGAGGTTGAGGCTATATTGAGCTGTGATTGTGCCACTGAACTCCAGCCTAGGCAACAAGAATGAGACCCCGTCACATGGAGCCCAGTGAGCTCCACGCCCCTTCCCTCTTTTCCTACTCCCACTCTGGGGCTGGGTCCTTTGCCACAGTCTTTCATCCCTCCCTTAAACTCAGAGGAAAACATCCTACCTCCTCCTGTCCTCTAAAGGGAGTGATGTGCATGGAGAGTATGCCCCTCCATGGAGAGTATGCCTGATTACATCTTGGAATTCTCAGTCACAGTGCTGAGAAATGAATGGGAACCCCCGAGCCAGTGAACCTGACCTTGCCTTGGTCATGGCTGCACTGGATGATCTGGACCACTCAACACTGTTTTCAGCCTCAGTGTATTTACCTGCAAAATGGAAATTGGATTCTATGTTGCAATGTGACTGGCAGGCGGTTGGAGAGAGATAATTTCAAATTCATGATCTTTAAGCTCCATGACAAGTCAATTGCTAAATGAAAGTGTATATTTCTTAAAAAAAAAAATAAATAAAAAGCAGTGTCTTATGATGAACAGCACATTCACGTAAAATCTGCTCAGACGAACAGGAAGTTACTTGTTTTCATCAGACAGGGCAGGGTTCCAGAATGGCAGGGAAAGGAGAAACATTTTTGTATTTCTGAGGTGACTCTTTGGGAACAAAAAGAAACATTACATTTAAAAAAGTAAGTTTTGATAAAACATTTTGGCCCCACATAGAAAAGGGCCCCTACCAGCATAGTCTCTTGTTAGAAAACTCTTTATGGGCAAAAAGAATGGAAAAAGGTCAGTGTCCTGGGAGCACTTGTCTGGAAGGGGCCAAAGGACTTAGGAGAGCCTCGGTAGTGCCAAGTGTTCAAATTCCGGGCAGCATTTTGGAGGCCCAACTGCCCAAGCAATGGTGGAGTCTTCACATCGTTAAAAAATAACAGCAAAGCAGAACACCCTTCAAATGAGCCTCTGATGGTTTTTCCCTTTGCATTTCATTTCTCACCTTTTCTATTTTTTTTTTTTTTAATTTCAGAGGGTTTTGGAAAATGATGAAAATGTAGAAGAAGGGAATGAAGAAGAGGATTTGGAAGAGGATATTCCCAAGCGAAAGAACAGGACTAGAGGACGGGTAAGTTGGGGATGATATGAGCGAGGAAAGAGGTTGGGGTGCTGGGGTGTCTGGCCAGCAGTTGACCTCCACCGCAGCTAGATGGAAATCGTGGCCATGGTCTTATTTGGAGAATGCTCAAAGAAGAAAACTCCAGAACAGCTCTGATCCCAGGTCGTAGCCTGGAAGAGTTTAGAGCTGGCAAGAGGGAGGAGAGGAGGCAGAGGGGGTGCCCTGAGTGGGTGGTGAGGTCCGGGGAGGGCTGAAGGGTGGAATCAAGGTGAGGGTAAAAGACGAGGAGAATGTGCCTGTTGTCACCACTACTTGCTTACTAAAGAAGGCTGGACGTTTCCTGCTTTGACCCTGGTCCTGCCCCAGAATGACAGAGTCAGGATATCTGCTTTTGAGGTATGCTCCACTAGGCAGAATAGAAGTTTGCTGAGGTAGCAGGGGGCTGCAGCTGGTGGCTTCCAGTGGGTTTGACTTGGCATGAGCTCTGGAGGCTTGAGACCATTGCAGGGGTCCTGGGATGGGACAAGGAAGAAGCCAGAGCCTGGAGAAGGGCAGAGGGAAAACCGAGGTAGAAGGAATAAAAATAAGAGACCGGTCAGGCGCTTCCAGGCATTTTTAGGTTGAGTCTAGAGTTCAAGCCTGAAGAGGCTTTCTGTGGTCACCTTCAGGGGTCTGCAAGGGCATGTGACAATAACCAGGTGGAGGGGGACCTCCAGAAGTAAACTGCTGCTGTCCACCTGGAGAATTGACTCTCAGGCTTGAGGATCTCACCCCTTCAGGCTCTAGGCGGGACCCTTACCCCTCCCGTGGATAAGCAGTTAGTCCTGGGTGTTCTGTGGGTTTGCAGCCAATGATAATCCCAGTAGGCCTCTCCACTCTCATGGTTCTCATGCTTCAGCAGACATCAGTATCCCTGAGAGAGCTTATTGAATGCAGATTCCCAGGACCCCACTCAGAAATTCTGCTTTAGGAGCTCTGGGGCAGGGCTTTATACTGTATTAGAAGCAAGTTCCCAGTTGGCGGCTGCAAGTTGGCCAATGCTGCACACACTGTGAGCTGAGATGTTCCAGCCTGGTGCAGTGTGGGGCTCTGCAGCCTGGTCAGGGGCCGGGCGGGTAGCTCTCTGATGGTGCAGCCCTGGTACAGCTGGCACCAGCCTCGTGCCTTAGCAAGATCTCGGCTATCTTGGCTCATCTCTTCTTTTTTTCTTTTTACTTTTTGTTGATTTATGTTTGTTTGATTTGTTTTCTGGAGTATTTGAAAACAAGTCCTAGACATCTTATCATTTAACTGGCACATGTCTCAGTGTGCCTAACAGATACCATTATCATACCCAATAAAATAATAGTTATATCTACCATCTAGTCCCTATCCTTTCCCCCTTTGTCAAAAAAATGCCTTTTTATAGTTGGTTTGTTTGAAACTTAAGTCTCTCAGATTCCATGACATACCTCTTCTGTATTACACCCCGCTACACACATTTTTTTTTTTCCTCCATGCCGTTAATTTGTTGAAGAATTTGGGTTGTTTGTCTTGTGGAATTTCTCACATTCTAGTAGTGGTGGGAGGGTGGTGTTTAATGTCTTTCTCCATCCTCTGCATTTCCTGAAAACTGGTAGTTTGATTAGAAGCTTGCTTAGGTTCAGGATGTGTGTGTGTGTTTGTGTATGTGTGTATATTTCTTGGGGGTAGGTAAGAATCTTTCCTAGGTGGTGATAGGTTCTTCTTGTATCACATCAGGGGCATATCTTGTCCAGTTCTGCTTGGAGTGGTGTTATAATGGATCAGTGGACTTGAGTGTTGTCAGCCTGATCTCTCCCTTACAAAGTTCCTCATCAAGTTTTCACTTAATGATTTTTGCAGCCATCGGTAAACTGGCCTAGACCCATTCATGGAGGGGAGGGTATTCAAAAGAAAATCTAATTCCATTTTTAAAGGACACTTTTGGGCTTGGACTTCCTGGGCCTTTTGTGAACTCCAAAGAGCTGTGCACCTCCAGACCTGCTTCCTTTCCTTCTCTCACCCAACCAAACTGACTCGAGTGTGGGAAATGGTCCTCTTTACACCTTCTCCACCCCCAACCTACATTTAGAAGGTTGAGCTTGCAGTCAGTGAATACAAATTGGGTGTCTTTGTGAAAACATCAGCAGTCACTGCAACCATTTATGCTTACAGTGCACTTCCTGTAAACCAGGTAATGTGATGGGCTCTGTATAACAAGGGCTACCGTGTGGAGTGATGCCTTTGTGCCAGGTGCTTTATCATGGCAGCTGCTGGCCATATGTGGCTACTGAGCCCTCAGCATGTGGCTAGTCCTAATGGAAATGTGCTGTAAATGTAAAATACACATGAAAGTTTGAGACTTAGTATGAAAAAGGAACGCAGAACAGTTCATTATTAATTTTTATATTGATTAAATGATAAACTATTATTTTTGGATATATTGCTAAATAAAATATATTATTAAAATTAATTGGAACCTGTATCTCTCTCTCTTTTTTTTTAAATGTGCTACTGGAAATTTTAAAGTAATGAGTGTGGCTCACATTGTATTTCTATCGGTCAGAACTGCTTTCATTTCCACAAGTTGGCATTATTGCTCCCAGGGGGGTTAAGTAATTTGTTCAAGTCACTCAGCCTAGTAAGGAAGGGGCTAAGATTTGAACACAAGTCTGTGCTTTTTCCTCTGAGTTCATGCCTGGCCTGGGGCCCAGCATGTAGCCAATGACCAGCTTGTTGAATGAATGATTGAATGATGGAAAAGAGAAAAGTCATATTTCAGCTGTAGGGTAGATGAGAGAGGCCTGAACACAGTGAGAGGGCTAGAAGGAGCCCACACTGGCTCTGGGCCCACTGGATACTGGCCAAGCGGCAGCTCAATGGCTCCATGTTGTACAGTGACACTGTGGACATGTTACCCATGCAGGGAGCCATGGAAGGACCCAGAAGGCTGTGGGCAAGCCTCTTGTGCTGGGGTGTGTGAAGCTGCTGCACTCACAGCCTCAGTTCAGCTGTCTGGCCCACCCTTTATTATTATTATTATTTAGAGGTGGGGGTCTCTGTTGCTTAGGCTGATCTGGAACTCCTGGCTTCAAGCCACTCTCATGCTCTCACAGGCGTCCAATGGAGTTTTCCAGAGGCAACATGGCAGGTGATGATGCTGTCACTGTGTGTGTCTGTATTCTCTAGTTTAAAATTTGTTTTATTTTTCTTTTAAATCTTTTTAATTGGACCGCCCCTTGATGTAGTAGGTCCATGGGGTGGGGGCTGAGCGCCTGCCTTGTTAATAAGCACCCAGGTGATGCTGGAGCTGCTGGTGTCAGGACCACACTTTAAGCGATCCTCCTGCCTGGGTCTCCCAAAGTGCTGGGATTACAGGCATGCGCCACCATGCCCAGCTCATTGCCCACCCTTTAAAGTGGTATATTCCAGCTTCTGCTGGCACTGGGGAACTCTTGTCAGAACCTAGAGGCAGTCTATGTCTTGACTCCTCTGTGTGTGGTCCCTGGACTGTAGCATTAATATCATCTGGGAGCTTGTTAGGAGTGCAGAAGGCCAGACTTTACACTAGACGAATTAGTCTGCACTTTGACAAGCCCTCAGGTGCTTTGTGTGCTCACTGAGGAGGCCAAGGCTAAGGTATGGATTATAGCATAGGCTCTGCTTTATTTGACCTTAGACCTTGAGAGTTCAAATTCCACCTCTACCACTTACTACACGTTGGGTGAATTATGTAACCTCTGTGACGGTGGCCAAATTGTATAAGGACCCTGGGCCTCAGTTTCTTCATCAGGAAGTTTTGAGTGCTTCATACCAGCTAGGTATTATCAGGAGGGTGCAAGCAAAGGGAATAACTCTTGGAACTTTAATAATGGATATTCTCTGAGCAGTTAGGGAAATTCAAACCCAATGATAATTGTGTCTATGGTAACTTTAGCCCAAGAAGTCAAAGCTCTTTAAAATTCCTGAGTTTCTTGTGAGTCATTCATGTGAGTATTATCAATTAATCAATCAATGCTGAAGTATTTATTGATGCACTATGGTATTCAGGTGCCTCTCAAACTTTATGTGCATATGGAGCACCTGAGGATCTTGTTAAACTACAAATTCTGATGCAGTAGGTCCAGGGGGTGGGGGCTGTGCTCCTGCCTTGTTAATAAGCTCCCAGGTGATGCTGGAGCTGCTGATGTAAAGTCAGGACCACACTTTAAATAACAAGGGGGTAGGCTGGGGGTGGTGGCTCACACCCGTAATCCTAGCACTTTGGGAAGTTGAGGTGGAAGGATGGTTTGAGCCCAGGAGTTTGAGACCAGCCTGGGGGCAACATATTGAGAACTCATCTCTTAAAAAATGAAAAAAATTAGCCAGGCACAGTGGTGTGCACCTGTGGTTACAGCTACTTGGGAGGCTGAGGTGGGAGGATCACTTAAACCTAAGTGGCCAAGGCTTCAGTGAGCTGTGATTGTGCCATTGCACTCTGGCCTGGGTGACAGAGTGAGACCCCATCTCAAAAAAAAAAAAAAAAAAAAAAAAAGCAAGGGTTTAGAGCAGTGGTTCTCAGTTTTTTTGATCTCAGGAATTCCTTACACTGAGAGCCCCCAAAGGCTGTTGTTCAGGTTATAACCAGTAATATTCATAACACTAGTGATCTTTGCCATATTAGAAATTAAAAAGGGAGTCTCTCTCAACCTATTGTGGTTCAAGGGGCAGCCCAATAAAAAGATTTAAGAGAAAAATAAAAAATATTTTTTTTGAGACAGAGTCTTGCTCTGTTGCCCAGGCTGGATCTCAGCTCACTGCAACCTCTGCCTCCCAGGTTCAAGTGCTTCTCCTGCCTTAGCCTCCTGAGTAGCTGGGATTGCAGATGCGTACCACCGCGCCTGGCTAATTTTTGTATTTTTAGTAGAGATGAGGGTTTCACCATGTTGGTCAGGCTGGTCTCGAACTCCTGACCTCATGATCCGCCCGCCTTGGCCTCCCAAAGTGCTGGGAATACAGGCGTGAGCCACCATGCCTGGCCAATTAAAACAAATTTTAAGCTAGAGAATACACACACACACAGTGACAGCATCATCACATGCCATGTTGCCTCTGGAAAACTCCATTGAAGGCCTATGAGAGCGTGAGAGTGAAAAAGACAAATCATGTTTTAGGACTCTCATGAAGATAGTGTAGACACTGCAGAGTCCCTGAAAGGACACTCAGGGGGCCCCCAGGATTCCTGGGCCACTGTTTGAGAACAACTGGCATAGAAGATCTAGCTCTCTGCTTGGGACCGAGTCTGTCCTAGTCAAGGGTCTTTCAGCTTCAATAAAAATGGGAAGGATTCGAAAAGCTGCCAGGCCATTGTCCCAGATTTGAGCAACCTTTGTAGATCCAAACCACAGGAAGAGCAGGAAAGTGACAGGGACTTAGAGTGGGGAAAGAGTGAGGAACCCAGGTTGTTTCTGGCCTCTACTTCTCCCTCCTTCATTCTTCCTGCTTTTCTGAGCATATAGCCCCATAAGCTCCTGAATTTATGGATTCTCAGTTCTCGTGGTCTATACTAACTAGGGTCACTGTTTTCTAATTCCAAGTCCCTTGGAGGTAGGATCTGATTGGCCCAGCTTGGGTCAGGTGACTACTCCTGAGCCAGCCAATTAACTATGGCCAGTGGGGCAGGACCATGTGGTACACTCATGGCTTCCATGGCCCAGTAGTGTGGGGATAGGGGTAGGGAGGAGTGGAGTAGGGTGGCAGTTCTGGGGGAAGGAGGATTGGCTTCCTTTGGCTAGTCAGCTTCAAAGCTTTCTATAGCAGAGCCTAGAGACTTAGGCCCTGCTCCTTCTGCTGGCCCTGGGACCGTGGACAGGTCAGAACCTGCTTTATCAAGGGCAAGATAGGAATCATAACACTACTTGGTCTAACTCATAGGGGTATTGTAGGAATTAACTGAGCTAATATGTAAAAGAGCTTTGCATGCTATGTGCTAAGTGTTAGGGGTTCATAATAAAGTATAGAATGCCATCTTTGCCCTCAAGGACCTTAGAATCAAACTGGGAAGAAGATGCTAATACCCATGATACCATTAGAAACAGCAGGCATCTGACTGTTCACTAACCAAAGGCAACAGGAGTTCAGAGGAGAGAGCTCAACCTAGGCAAGGGGGGAAGTAACGTATCGAGCGCTTCCTGTGGACTCAGTGCTGTCCCCTGTGGTTTCACACACTCTCAGCTCGAACTCTCTCAACAGCTCTGCTATATAGGTGTTGCTGTGCTCATTTTACAGTTGAGAAAACTAAAGCTTAGAGAAGTAACTTGTCCAAGACACGTAGCTGGCGTTTCCATCTGTGTCTATCTGACTTAAGCAGATGCTCTTTCACTTCTTAGTGTGGCAAGAGGAAGATTCTTGGAGAAGTGGAGGTTAGCGAGGGCAAAGCCTGGATCAGATGTGCATGGGTGGAGGAGAGCATGAACATGGGGTGAACCCGAGGGGTCAGCGCTAGGTTGCCATTGGCTGCATAAGTGGGTTTAGATGGCAGTGAATGAATGAATGTGTGAATGGATGAACCAGTGACCACGGGCTCCTGTCTTTCATCCCTTTGTCTAATGGTCTGAAAGTCCCATGGGATGGGCTGGGGGCAATGTGGTGGTAGATCCCCGTTAGTGAGTTCTTTGAGCAGTTCAGCGGTCAGTAGATGAGCTCCTGGATTAGGGTGTGCAATAGAAAGGAATTGCAAAACCTAGATGGCCTTTGAAGGAAGAAACAATAGCATTTGTATATAGAGCATGAAGGAGAAGAACCAGAGATGACTGACTCGCTGCCTGCCTGATTGATTCGTTTATTTGGCAAATGTTTATTAAGTGCTTCTTATGTGGCTGGTCCTGTGCCAGGTTCTGAGAACAGTTGTGGCCCAAATAAACATGGTCTCCACCCCCATGTGGGGGAGACAAAATCAACTCGTAAACCAACAGGTATAATCTAATGCCAGACAGTGCTCAGTGCCATGAGACGGGAGGGGAAAGAAAATGATGGAGAGGGCGTGAGTGGATGTAAGTTGGTCAGGGAGGGCTTCTCTGAGGAGGTGACATTTGAGCAGGACAAGTAGGATTCTGAGTTTCCAAACCTGAGATCTTCCAGGAGACCCTAAGAATGCTACTGCCTCCGGAGGACTCTCTTACATGTCCCCTGCAGTGCCCTATAGCCACAGTCCCTATTTTGCAATTGAGGAAACTAAGGCACAGGGAGTGTGGCACACAGAGTCACCCTGTGGTCAGCCCTGCTGTGGGAGATGAAAGCCTGGCTCCCACCATGCCCTCCCTTTCCTGCTGGCAGCTCCCCTAGAAGCCCTCGTGCTTTGAGTTCTGCTCAGCTCCTCCCCTTCTCCCTGGAGGTATTTTTAGTCTCCCAGAGCCCCTTCCCCAGTCTGCTGTTGCCTCGTCATTCTGCTTGACTTGCTTTCACCTGCTCAGAGGCGGCTGTGACAGGGCTGTGGGCTGCATGTCAAGCTGTCCCTGGCTTCACAGAGGGGTGTGGAGGGGGAGGGCAGCTGAGGGTGACCACCTCGGCAGTGCGGGCAGGCGGAAGGCCTGTCAGTGCCCGGGGTGACTGCCAGCACCTACAGATCCCTCTTGGGGTCAACTCTGAGTAATGAGGGCAAGGGGAGGAGGGCTGCTGGCTGTCAGTGCTGCAGGGGTGGTGTAGGGAGGGAGACCGGTGGGAGGGAGGGAGGAAGTGGAATTCGTTTTGGAGAGAGACAAGCTGAGGAGGTGGCAGAGGTGGTAGCTTGGCAGGTGGTGTTGATTGGGAAGTGAGTGTGTTTTGTGTGTGTGTTGCAGGCCTAGGGGACAGGCGTTTCCACTGTGACGTCCCCAGTGAGTGTGTGCATGGAGTGTGTATGCATGGAGTATGTGTGTATGCATGGAGTATGTATGTGTGTGTGTGTATATGAGTGTGAATGTGTGTGTGAATGAGTGTGTGAATGCATATGTGAGTGAATGTGTGAGTGTGTATGGAATATGTGTGTGCACGGAGTGTGTGTGCGTGCAAGGAGTGTGAATGTGAGTGTGAATGTGTATGTGAGCGTGTGTAGTGTGTGATGTGTATGAGTATGAATGTGAGTGTGTGTATGTGTATGAGTGTGTGTGAATGTGTATGTGTGAGTGTGTGAGAATGTGTATCTGAGTGTGTGAGAGAGAGAGAGAGTGTGTGTGTGTGTGTGTGTGTGAGACAGCATCCCAGAGACTTTCCACCATTAAGTCCCCATGGCCACTTTTCCCAGCCAGGCCCCAGGGGCTGCCCCATTTCTCCTACACCCCAGGCTGCTGCCAGGTCTTATTCCTCATCTGCTGCCCCTTCCTCTCTGTCCCCAAAGATCCCAGCAGGCCCTTTCCTCGGTTGGGAGTTGACTGCTACTTATTACCAAAGAATGACCTGGAGAGGCGAGGTTGCTACACATGTGACCCATATGGGACTTAACAAAGGTTTAAAAATAAACCTCACCGTGTTCTTGTCACCACTGCCCTGGGGCTGCAGAGCTGCGAGCAACCTCTCTGCCTGGGCTCTTTGATTCTTGAAGGTAGAGCTCATTCCACCCCCACCCCAGGTCATGTTGACCCTGTCTGGGAGATGCACACAGGGTGGTGTATCAGGAGACCATGAGGGTCAAGGTCTTTGTCACTGGCTGGAGGCCCAAAAGGCAGACCACACAGGGAGGCCTTAGCCGAAGCCCACCCCTACTGACTAGGCCAGGCCTGGGGTGGTGGCGAGAGCTGCCCTGTGTCTACACTCGTGCCTTGGGCCTGGATGCCAGGACTGTCTGGCTCTTGGGACACTGGAGGGGTGGGACGTGTGGGCACAGGAACCTAGGAAGACAACTGCGATTACGCCTCCTTGCCCTCTTCAGGCCTTGCTCCTGATACATGCATCAGCTGCTCAGCTGAGGGACCTGGGGTTGTCATCCTTAGCCGTGTCAGTGAGGCTAGAAGGCTAAGGAGCTGGAGGAAGGGGCCTTAGTGGCACAGTAGTGTGTGGGAATTCAGTAGAGGTGGGCTTTTCAGTGCGGCTGCCCTGAGTAGCCGAATGACCTTGGGCAAGCTACTTAACCTCTCTATCACTTCAGTCCTTTGATCTGTAAAATTGGGACCCTAGTAGAAACCACTTCTTGGAGGGTGAATATTTAGTGAGATGATATGGGTGAGTTCCCTGACCTCTCTGGGCCTCAGTTTCCTCGCCTGTAAGATAGGACTGGTGGTGTTGGCACAAAAGTTGGGATGAAGATGGTGTAAGGAGCTGCAGGTGGGTGCTGGGCCTTACAGAGCACGTGATCTGGAGCCGTAGTGATGACCATGGTAACAAACATCTTTACCCCAATGTCTCCCCAGGCTCGTGGCTCTGCGGGGGGCAGGAGGAGGCACGATGCCGCCTCTCAGGAAGACCACGACAAACCTTACGTCTGTGACAGTAAGTACGGGCCGGTCCCACCTTCCTTCCTCTGCCCCTACCCCCCAGGCCCCCCTTCCCTGTGCTTCCTGGGCCGCCAGCCTGCCAGCCTCAGTGTAAACTTGCCTCTTCCTCTCCGTCTGCACCTGAGCTTACCCGCCCGCTCCCTCCACCGCAGTCACCACTTCCTTGGACCCCTGCTGCCCTGGGTGTTTCTGCAGAGGGGAAGCCAGCCGGGTGGCCCCGCCCTCAGTTCTGCGGGCCCCGCCTCCTGCCGTGCCTCCTGCGTAGCCCGCCTCCGGCTCGGCTCGCTCTCTCACGCTCTCTGTCTACTTTAAGATTCATCCTCTATTTCTTTCTGTATTTCAGAAAGTTACAAACAAAAGCATAACTCAAAACCCTCCGACAGAGGTACTTGGCTCTCGTGGCTTTTCATTTGTTTCCCTTTAATTTCCTTTCCTTCTTTCTCTCCTGTCCGAGGTAGGGCAAGTTATGAATCTTTCTATGACGATGACTTACTTTAATAAATGGCCCTCGATCCATCTCCAGTCTTTCTTGCTTGCTTCAGAAACATCTTTTGGACAAGTGACTGCCTGGCTTGCTCCTGGGTTTAGGGTCTGCAGACAGAGCTAGGGAGCCCACGGGAGGGAGGTCTTAGGGAGCCAGGGCAGTGGGTGGACCTTGGGAAGCCTGCAGCTTGAGGAGGGATGTGGTCAGCTCCAGACGGCAGAGCACTGGGTGGCGGATTGAAAACCCGTGCCCTAGTTATCTTCTCACTGTACTGGGTACCGTTTGCTCATTCTATGGGAGGCCAGCTCTCACCACCACACTCCTAAGGATCTTCGCTTGCTGTCTTCTCCTCTCGGGGGATGCAGAGATTCACCATAGGAGGGAAGGGGCTGCAGTGAGGATGGTAGTGAGACAGTCGAGGCCAGACCCTGGCACGGGGCTCCCTCTGGGCATCCCACCCATCTCGCCAGGTCTGCAGTCTCCATGAAGGCAGGGAGAGAGCTAGGCGAGAGGGGGGCCCAGGGGGCACGCTGGGGGTGGTGTCGTTTTTCTCCCTCTTCACTGGCCTCTTTTGATTTCAAAAAGTTGTTCTGTGTCCGATGGGGTGACAGCTGTTTGGAGAACATTTTGCTAGAAGAACTCAAACTCCATGACCCCCATTTGGCTGCATGATACTCCGTGCAGATGCCATTCCTGAGACTACTGCAGGTAACGTCTCCACCCCAAAGCAATTTCAGTCCAGGATGTGGAGGGAGCAGGGCATGGGGTCTGATGCCTTGGCCTGGTTCTTGCTTCCTACATGGCATTCCGTTTTGGTCTGATATGTAGAGGCCCAAGCATGCTGACCCTTGAGAGGCTGGCTCTAGGCCATGGGCTGGGAAGGGCCCTCAGACTCCCTTGGCCTTTCCAGCCGTGTTTGCCTGGGCCAGCCCCTCTATCAAGAATGCCAACAACTGCTTTGGAACTGGGGCATTGCTACTCTATTACTTTTATTTATTTAATTTTTTTTAGCGAGGCTCTCGCTTTGTCACCCAGGCTGGAGTACAATGGTGCAATCATAGGATTATAACTCACTACAGCCTTGACCTCCTGGCTCAAGCAATCCTCCTGCTTCAGCATACCCAGAAGCTGGGACTACAGACCCGTGCCACTACGCGTGGCTATGTTTTTAAAATTTTCTGTGGAGATGGGGTCTTGCCCAGGCTGGTCTTGAACTCTGTTTCAAGTGATCCTCCTGCCTTGGCCTCCCAAAGTGCTGGGATTACAGGGGTGAGCCACCGTGCCCAGCCCTTTGTTCCTCTTTTAAAAACCTTTATTTTCTTATGTGATTGTCTTCTGCCATAGATGGTGGGCTTTCCTTCTGCTCTATCTCTACAGCTTTCACTGGGTTCCCAGCCAATCGTAATCCCATGGATTCCCAGACATGCACACCTGTGTGCCCTTTTCTCCGACTTCACCCCTCCCAGTTCCTCTCCTCTCACCTTTGCTTCTGACTTCCTCCTCCTTGTGGATCATCGCCATGCAGTGCCTTTGTGGGGGTCCCTCTCTGACCGGGCACCCCTCTTTCTGCACAAAGTGCTTGCATCAAGCGCTGTCTCCTGAGCCCCAGTGGCTTTGTTTTGGGGCTCTCTCCGGCCTCCTGTGTGCCCTGTAGCGCCTGGGAGGCCTGACAGTGGGGAATGCTTTCTGGAAGTCTCAGCGACTGCTTTCTTGGCTCTGCCCGCATGTGTGCTGCCTCCCTCTCCCTCCCTCGGTGGAGCAGGGGCCACCGTGGATTGCCCTTCTCTGTTCTGGCTCTCTTAGGAAATTGTGTGGCAGCTTGGTGATTAATAGACTTTATTTTTATCTGGTGCCCTTCAGACATGTGATCCTTTGGGATAGAAATGACCTTTGGAGAGGTCACGAGGCCCACCCCCCCACCCCCAAACTAGGCAAGGAGTGCTTTTAATAATCTCTAATGCATCCTAAGTAGAGAGGTGTCTGGCCGCTTCCTCGAGCGTCCCCAGGGATGGTGTTACCATAAGCTGCCCTTTCTTCCATGATGCCAGCTGTGCTTTTAGTGAGCGTTTTTCCTTAACAGGAGCTGAAGATGTTCTCTCCTACAGGTCCCCTTGTCGTTTGCGCATCTTTTCCCGACGAATAGGCACAGTAGGCCTTTGTCCATTTGGGAGGCCTTCTGAACATGTGTTCTTGGCTGACCTGGGGCCCCACCCCATAGTCCCTGTGGCACCCTGCTCGGAATTCCCCTCCAGGTCTACACTTCAGCATGGCACTCCTATCGGAAGTAGCATCAAGCCCAGGTGGCTCACAGAGCAATAGATGTATTTCCTTATTTACATTATGCAGCAGCTGTTAGCATGGCCCAGTGTCTGTAGAGGACAGAAGTCTCTGGCCACCCCTCACCCTGTCCGCCCTCTCAACAACTTCCAGTCGGAGCCCGTCCTAGCCCCGGTGCCAATGCCTCTCCAGGTGCATGCTCTTTTCTACTTATGCATTTGATTATTCCTTCTTCCATAAATCACCCTGCATTTGGTCCCATCGAGTCTCAATAAACAGATCCAATAATATGTGACTTCAATATACAAGATTCAATAAAGGCAAATTTAAAGACATTGCCCAGTAGTTAAATTTCATTCTCCACAGATTTGCCATCCCTGCCATTTTTGTATCATCTATGGTGTGATTTGCATAATTTCCACTCCATCTTTTGAGTTATTTATGAAAATATTAGATCACCTTGGACCCCAACCCCTTTCTGGGTTTATGTGGGGTGGTAATAGCTATCTTTCAGATGGGATTGTTTAACCCTTTCTGGAATGCATTCCTGAATATAGCTGTCCTATTGTGTTCTTGGTACAAGCTTCCCTTTCAAAATGAGTGGCTGGAATATGATCGTGGCTGCTAACTCCAGGTGATAGAGAGTTTGCCTGATGCCTTTCACTCAGTCATTGAATTTCTTCCATCTCAGAGAAACATTAAATCATCTGAATATGATTTATGTTTTACCCAATCCGTGGTGTATGGGCGTATGAATACTTTGTTTTCCAGCAAGCAACCAATCTCTTTTAATTACCTTGAAAGTTTAGCAAGCTTAAGGATTAAAGTTCTGTTTCTTCCCTTTTAATCTCTTTCCTAAGGAAAAGTGTTCCTTACATACAAAGAAAGCAACTGAATAGGCCACTGTGGAAAAGGCTGTTGGTGTTTGTGAAAGTGTAGGCCTGGGCCATCTGCATAGCAATGCCTAGTTGCTTCTTAGAATTCAGATTCCCGGGCCCCACACCAGACCTCCTGTATCAGAATCGCTGGAGGGAAGGTCAAGGGGCCTGCATTTTCTGAGCGCTCTTCGGGGGATTCTTGTGTCTTCTGGCTTTTGACAGTGACAAGGCTTCATTTAAACATGAAGGCTTCTGGCTCCTGACTGCTCAGCTCTTATTATTCCCTGCTCTTTGCATCTGGACATTCTGGAGTCTCCAGGAATTCTCCAGGCAGGTTGCCACTGGCTTGCATCAGTGTTTTAGTTGGTCTCCTTAGAATCTATTCTTTCCATTTATTCCGCATTGATATACAACTCAGCAATCCAGCACTTGATTTTTAATTCACTTAGTCGCTTTAAATCCTGGCAGTATCCTTAGCTCCATTTTATAGGCGGGATGGTAACTGGGGACAGGTATGTGGAAGAAATCCTTGGGTCTGGGCTACTAGAGAGTTTTAACAGTCATTTCGAGAGTTTGCCTCTTCTCTTCCTAACTGCTCCCAAGCCTGCATTTTTCTGTTAGCGTCACTGGAGCAGACTCCTGATGAGAGACCCACTTTTCCGTTTTCTTTGTTCAAGAAACATCACAGAAAAGAAGCTGGTGATGACGGTGTGATGTTCAGGGAGAACATTTTGTCTCTGAGCATTAGCCATGCAGGGAGGAGCAAAGCAGGCATGTGCCCTTTTGCCAGACTCAAGGGAAGCCATGTGGGAAGTTTTCTTTTTTCCTTGAAGTGTTTTCTGAATCACGGTCTTAATTCCCGTGAGTGGGTGCTTAGGGTGTGTAGAGCATGAGGCTAAGCATTTCACATGGATTCTCTCTGTAAACCCCCACACCCCACACCAACCTTGAGAGGCAGGGACACTCGACTTCATTTTACCATGAAGAAACTGAGGCTCAGAGAGGTGAAGGGCCTTGTCCATGGTCGCACAGCTGGGATCTGTGATGCGGACACTGGGATATGATCCCAGCATCCTCGCCTCTAGAACCGTCACACCCTAGGACAGCTTCCATCCTAGCTGCCCCTTAAGTATGCCCTCCCTCCCTGGAGTTTGGTTCTCTTGAGGCCTGAGGAAAAAACGTTTTTGAAGTTAATTAATAAGCACACATACGTTATTTATGAGGTGAAGCCCTGGCCACTGTTGATGGGCAATATCTAGGCATCAGGGCTGGCAAGCTGGAGTCAGGTAGTAATTACCATTGAAGTGGAATGGAATGAATTGTATGATTTCCAGCCTTTTCAATTTAAATCGATTAAAATCTCTGCCCCTGAACTAGGGCATTAGGCTAGATGAGTGACGAAAGGCGAATAGATGTGGCTGAAGCCCTCCTGGAAGCATGGCTCACTTCTGAGTCACGCCCGGTGTCGCACACCAGAGGTGGGTCCTCTCCAGGCAACCTCTGGATCAGCAAAGTCTTTGTTCTCTACTGCCTCCACCCCACGATATGCATCTTCCATTGTGTGGCCAGTTCGCCCTGTTGCCTCCCTTTGGAACCCAGCTGGGGTGTGTGCAGCCACACCCAGTGGGGGGAGTATCAGAATAGGGTCTAGGGTCTCTTCCCATCCTAAAGTCCCTTGCTTCTTGGCAGTGGTGTACTTCAGAGAGAAGGGTATCAGGCTGAAGGGAGGAGCAGGCTGGAGGTCTAGTCCTGGTTTACACCGCTATCGCTGTGGCACTGGTCTCTTCCTTTGTCAGTGAGGGAGTGGCTCCTTCCTTGGGTGCTCAGGCTGCCCTGATCATCACTCCTTTCCCCTACGGTGGCACCTTTCTTCCCAGGCAGCAGCTTAACAATGACACTCTTTACTGGGAGGCAAGATGTCTGGAGGACAGGAAGGGAGTAGCGGATTGGGGAATATCATGGAAAACTGCCAGAGGCCAAGAGGTGCGATGGGAGGGGTGGATTGGTGGATTGGACAGACAAACTTGAACCCAAGGCAGTCCCAGAAAATCTGCTTGGCCTCAACCCCTACCTGAGTGCAGCAGGGAGAGTTAGATGACTCTTGCAGTTTTGCTAAAAAAAATTTTTTTGAGGGCATTAAGGCCCATATTCTTTAAGACTCACGTGCTTTTAGCTTCAAGCTGCAGTGAAAAAGCCAATAACGTGGCCTTCAGGCTCGCTGCTTTTGTTGCTGAAGGGAAGCCGGGCTCATCACTCAGTTGTCTTGCAGGTCCTTGGATGGGAGTGGGATGAGGGAGGATAGGAAAGGCTTGGTGCCCCCAGAAACTTGATTTGTGGAGTGGGGCTTGTAGCATGGGATTGATCCCTGGAGACTGAGTACGCCCGTTCCAGCAAAGCTGGGTCAGTTTAAATATTTAAATACCATTGTGTCATGGACGCAGGTTGCAGGTGCTCGGCAGGGCTGGACAGAGGCAGGGTTGGGGAGAGGGTGGAGTTTCTCTTTGCGTACCTAGACCCTCCTATCTCTGCCTCCTCTCCTCCGGGGCTTGAATCTTGGCATTAACCTCCTCACCTACAACTGCCTTCTCTGGGCTGTGACCCACACCCTCTGGAGTTCTTTTCTCTTCAGTCACAAACTTGCTCTCCACTAACTGTTTCTTGATGCAGACTTTGTGACAACTCCTATTACTGTGTGGATGACCCATAATAGGGTAGATATTAACATTTGTAGAGATGCTTTTTGTTATTTTTTAAAATAACTTTTTCTATGGAAATAGTATTTGTTCATTGCAGAAGAATCAGAAATTACAGATATGCAAAACAGAGACTTCAGTGAGCTGAGATCGTGCCATTGTACTCCAGCCTGGGTGACAGAGCAAAGCTCTGTCTCAAAGAAAAAAAAAAAGAGGGAAAAATAAAAATCACCCATAATCTCACTCCTCAGGGATAACTGATATTTTGTTTTGCTGTATTCCATTCTAGAATTCATTCTCTCTCTCTCTCACCACACACACACACACACACACACACACACACACACACACACACACACACACGACAACTAATAAATGATGCATACCATTTTAATGCCCCTCTGCCCCACTCAGCAATACATCAGGAACATCTTTCTGTAATACACACATTTTTATGACATCGTGCTTAGGGCTGTGTAGTGTTCCATGACGCAGCTGTGCCACAGCTTATGGACATGTCTCCTAATTTGCTCAATGTTCTACTGTAAGATGTTTAGATGGTCTAAAATCTGTTGACGATTGAAAGCACTGTTCCAGCTTTCCAGCTATACCTTTGCATGATGCTTTACTGTTTGCTACAAGCACAGCTGTGAGGCTGCAGGGCCTGGTGCACGGCCTTTGATCTCTCTTATTTTGAGTCATGGCGGGGAGTAGAGGAAAGCAAGGAGCTTGGTGGGTCTGCCAGGTTGCAGAGAGCTGGGTGAAGCAGGATGTGCCCTGACTGTGGAATGGCTCTGCTGCTTGTTATCTGTGACATCAAGAAAGTCATTTGGCTGCTGGGAGTCTCCGTGTCCCCGGGCGTGCGGTGGGGATGGGGCGCGCTGGGAAAGCTGACTGCGATGATGTATGTAAAAAGCTTTGCATGTGGCATGTGCTTCGCAAAGGTTTCTCCCACCTTGGTCTTCTGATTTTCTCTTTCTCCAATATACTTGGAAGGAGAAAGGCTGATGTTGCAGGAGATAGCACACTGCTGGGCGATATTTCATTGAGGGGACAGTGTACACTGAGGGAACAGAGGAGGGAGTGGTCACATGAAGAGGGGCTGCTGGGTCAGAGGATGTGGCCCCAGGATGCCAAGAAGGCCCTTAGGGCACATGCATGGAATCGATGCTGGCTTCCAGGGATGGATGGTGTGTCCAGGGGTAGGGGGAAAATGTAATAATCATAATGCTGAAGTTTGTTGGCTTATATTATGGACCTGGAATATTCTGTTGCCTTCATCTATATTAACTCTTCAACCCATAAGGAAACTGGAGAGAGAAGCGGTTAATTCACTTTCCTGAGGTCACACAGTGGATAAATGGCATAGCCAGGATTTGATCCCAGTCATTCATCTCTCTCTCTCTCTTTTTTTTCTCTCACTCACTCTCCCTCCCCTGCCACACACACTATCATCCCCCTTTCTGGAAGCTGCTGGTACCTTGTGCATTCCTCCCAGCCTGTCTCCCACAGTATGTGATGACAGTTTGTTTCTCTGCTCCCTCAGGCTGGACTGTCAGCCTTCTGAGGGCAGGGCCCAGGCCAGAATCAACTTGCAGCCCAGCCCCAGCACAGTGGTGCTTCCAAACCGTTGAATGTCTGGAGAAGGGAATGTGGGATGTGCATACCGGGACAGAAGATGGATCAGCTCGACTAACCCAGAGCATGTGGGCAGGGAGACTAGGGGCTCAGAGTTAGACCAGAATTGCTGGGAACGTCAGGCTGAGGTGCTTCGAGCCACAGTACTCAAGCTTTTTGGCACCAGGGACTGGTTTCATAGAAGAAAATTTTTCCACAGACCAGGGGTGGGGGCAGGTTTTGGGATGATTTGAGCATATTACCCTTATTGTGTACTTTATTTGTATGATTATTACATTGTAATACATAATGAAATAATTATACAGCTCACCATAATGTAGAGTTAGTGGGAACCCTGAGCTTGTTTTCCTGCAACTAGATGGTCCCTTCTGGGAGTGATGGGAGATAGTGACAGATCATCAGGCATTAGATTCTCATAAGGAGGGGGCCACCTAGATCCCTTACTTGGGCAGTTCACAATAGCATTCGTGCTCCTATGAGAATCTAACGTGAGATCTAATCTGATCTGACAGCAGACAGAGCTCAGGTAGTAATGCGAGCGATGGGAAGCAGCTGTAAATACAGATGAAGTTTTGCTCGCCCACCTGCCACTCACCTCCTGCTGTGCAGCCCAGGTTTCAGTCTGTAGCCTGGGGTGTTGGGGACCCCTGGCTTAGAGGTTGGCCTGCATGGTCAGAGGTAATTCATGACAGTCCTGGGGACATCACTAGGAAGGTTGATCTGTAGGATTCGGCGTTCAGGGAGGAAAGCCTGAAGCCTGATGACCGAGAAGAGTCTTTTCTAGTCAGCTAGGAGAAGACGTGAAATCTGGAGGGTGGTGATAGCAGGAATGAAATGGACGGGGCAGACAAGGAAGGCTTAATGAAAGCGAAATTTACAGAACCTGGCAGATGATGGACAGGGTGTGGAGAGCAGGAGAGAGGAGAGAGGGAGGTGGCAATGATGACTCTTGACATCTACACTTGAGTTGTTGAGATACAAGGGGAAGCTTAACTGGAATATTCTAAAGGGGGGAAGTAATTTTGGGAGAATGATGAAACTGACATATGCGTTTGTGGAAATGGCAGGAAATCCAGGCAGAAACATCTAACAGATGCTAATGGACATTTGTTGTTTCCTCAAAGGAACTGAGGAACTTACACTGACATTGTAGGTGGAAGAAGGCCTACCACAGGCAGGAGTGGTAAATCATACTGGATAGCCTGGAACTCACAAATAACGCCTGCTTGAAATTGAGGCCGCACTGATGTCCCAGCACGCGAGGTGTATAGAGATGTCGAGAGAGAGAACGCTAGCAAGATTCCCAGACGTCTGAGGGCTGCCTCAGCGCAGAGGAATCGGGTCTGCTTTTTGACCTTTCTCTTTTTACCTTCCCCAGAAATGTTGACAATGACATTTATTATTTAAATTATTTTTTTTTGTAAAATTGAAAAGAGAATTCGATGTCACTCTTAATTGAAGCTAATTAAGGGCATGCTAACATAGGACTCACTAGAATCAGGGATCAAAGACACTGCCCTGTAAGGGATGCTGTTGGAAGAAGGCGGCTCTGGAGTCAGAAGGCCAGGATTTTGAATCTTTACCACGTCACTTCCTAGCCACGATCTGAGGCAAATCACAAAACCTCCTTGAGCCTTGTTTTTTTTGGTCTATTAGGTGAGGACAATAATATTAACCTTATTGGGTTTCCAAGAAGGTTAAATGAGACAATGTGTACAAACAATTAGCTCCCTGCTTGGTTCGTAGATATTCTCAATAAATGTTTATTTTCTTTATGCCAAATCTAGAAAAGGTACTTATTTAACACCTAAGCGTTCTGTGCCCTAGCTGCTGGAGTTGTCAGCGTCTAAGGAAGTCATCTGATCAAGTTACATGAATGATCAAAATTAGCTGGTGTTTGTGGAACATGTGCTGTGTGCCAGGTACTGGGCTGAGCATTGTACGAAGATGAACTGCAGTTCTCACTACTCCTCCCATGAGCTACAATAAATTGCCCTCATTCTACAGACAAGGAAACCGAGGCTTAAAGAGATTAAGTAGCTTGCCCAAGGTCACATTGCAAATTAGCTGACCCAAGAAGGCAGACCCCAGAGTTCACCTGCGTTCTGTTACCCTGCTTCTCAGCAGGCAGGAAACATTCCTGTAACACATGCTTTGGTTTTAGGGGTTTCTGCGTTTCCCTCCTGAGGATCCAGAATCAGGTGATAGAATATGTTGAAACGAGAGTCTGGTTGCTTGTCTCTGTTCTTCTTCACATCTAGTAAATTCCTAAAATAAGCAGGACACTCTCCCTTGATGAAGACACTGGGCTTTTGGGTCACTGGAGTTTGATAGATCCTGGGTCACTGCCAGGCCCCAAGGAATGTGGCTGTGAAAAATCAGGATGCTTCACCCCACACCTACCCCCAGCCCCCTGTGTTTCCATCCAAAGGAATTCAGTTTAAAATAAGCATCAAGGGTGGCCTGAAAGAAGGTATGAAGCCATGGGAACTGCCACCCGTGCAGAGTGGGATGGGGGAGGTGGGTGTAGCCAGCCCCCGGGAGCCTCATCATTTTCCTATCACAGTTGAGGTAATAATAGCTTCAGGACATACAGAGAGTTGTGAAGTGCTGGAATGCACAGGACTTAGAGATCAGTTGGTTCAACCCCCATATTCTGCAGTTAAGAAAATCAAGGCCTGGCACAGTGGCTCATGCCTGTAATCCCAGCACTTTGGGAGGCTGAGGCAGGTGGATCACAAGGTCAGGAGTTTGAGACCAGCCTGACTAACATGGTGAAACCCTGTCTCTCTAAAAATACAAAAATTAGCACGGGCGTGATGGTGCACACCTGTAATCCCTGCTACTTAGGAGGCTGAGGCAGGAGAATCACTTGAACCCTGGAGGTGGAGGTTGCGGATGAGTCAGGATTGCACCATTGTATTCCAGCCTGGGTAACACAGTAAGACTCTGTCTCAAAAAAAAAAAAAAAAAAGGAAAGAAAATTAAGACCCAGAAAAGGGTGTGAATTTGTCCAAGGGTGCTAGTATCAGACACAGGGCCAGACCCTGGGTCTCTAGAAGGCCACCAACTCTGCTGGCCACTGAGCATCAAGGGCAGGGGAGGGAGGAGAAGCCTGCCCGGGCGCTGGAGCCCTGGACTTGCCCAAAGGGGCTTCTTTTCACTTAAGCAGGGGTGGGCGTAAACATCGCAGGACCTGGACAAATCTTGAAGCCTTGACTTGTATCACGTTGAGCTCTGTGGATCCGCTGTTGGCTTTTGAGAAAAGCCTGGGCAGTTGAAGTGGCTGTGGGATGGACAGCTGCACCCTGTGTACCCAGCCTGAGCAGGTGGCTTTTGGAAGTATCTCCTGGGCTTTATCCTGATCTGAGTTTGTATCTGGGAGTCACACTGGGCTTTTCTCAGTTCGGCTTCTCCCCGCTTGGGGGAATTGGTTGTAGGAATTCCTCCATCCCCCAGATGGTTCTGCAGAGAAAAGACGGAGGGTTTTTGGGAGATGTTGGTGGCCCCAAACTTCTGTGAACCAGTCTGCTAGGGGGTGAATATGCATCAAAATGGTATCTGGCAGGACATGGGATTCCACTCAGAAGGGCTGCATGTAAGGCAATGTGATGCCAGAGTGATTATGAAAGTGTAGGTGAGATGAAGGTGCTGACAGGGAGAACAGGGAGCCTTCCCTATCCCCAGCTCCAAGGAGCAGGGCAGACACGGGGTTCCCAGAGCCAGGCAGGGCTGGAGTCTTGGAGGAGGGCCCTGTATAGCCCCTGTACAGCACAGTGGCCAAGCAGGGCAGGGCTGAAGTCCCCACGTGTTCCTCTTCGCATCCCCCACTCTCCTGCTGTTGCCTCCTTCTTGCTGAGAGCAAGTCATGGGAGCAGGCCACACCTGTCAGCCCCAGGCCCTTGGGGCGAGTAGGGAGGGAGGCAGTGCCCAGCAGAAACTCACCAGCATACTTTTCAGTGGCGTGCTTCAGAGGCAGATAGACCAGGGCTCAAATTCTGGCTGTGCCATCCAGAGAATTGCTTAAACGCCCCCAGACTCAGTTTCCTCATCTGCAGAATAGGGATCCTTGACTCCTGAGCTGTGAGATTCTGCATGAGAATGGGTGCTGCCTGATGGCAGATGACGGGCACTGTGGGGTCTGGGTGACAGATGAGGAAGTCCAGCTGCAGAGAGAAGGAAGTGGTATCCTCAGCGTTGTATGTCAGTGCCATGGGATAGAGCTGGGAATAAGGTGCGGCTGGTGACTGGCTGGTGACTCCCGGGGCCCAGGCTTTGTCTCTGGGACGCTCATCCTGTAATTGCCTTCAGTCACTGCTTTCAGTCTCTTGGAAACCACTGGCTCAGATACCCACTGCGTGCTCCAAGTTGGGCTGATGAAAATGTGCCAGAGTCATTAAGTTATCAGTGGGGAAGGCTGCCGCTTCTCCCCGGCAGGAAGGATTCTGCTGTCTGCTGCAGCGGCTTTGTTCACAAAAACTGCCCCTGATTCCTCCTCCTCCCCTTCCCTCCCACTCACCCCCCGCCCAGACTAGGAGTGAGTGGGGTGGGATCAAAGGGGGCAGGGGGCATGCAGTAAATATTTTGGAGCAGCACTGAAGGCATCCGTAACTCCAGACAGGAGGTCCTGCCTGCAGAATCCAGTTCTGGATTGGGAAGTGGGCAAACACTCCTTCTGCAGCTTGACAGATGGATCCGCCCCAGGGGGAAGGAGAGAGAGAAGGCAAGCTGGACCTCCCTTATTGTCACAGCCGCTGCTCTCCATGTGCACCGTGCCAGGAACACAAAATCCAGGTGCACGCTTGCCAAGGTGAAAAGAAGGACCTTAGGTCGTGCACAGGCAGGGCTGCCTGGTCCCAGGGGTGGTGGCTTCAGAGGTGCCTGATGCAAAAGCGCTTGCCCCCGGGGAAGGAGACTGGAGTGGGAAGATGGGGCACGGCCTGCTCTGCTGCTTCAGCGCTCCTGGGGCTCAGGCTCATTCCGCATGACAGATATTTCCAGAGTGAGAATGCCGACATGATAAAAGGAGAGCAGATGGTTTCAGTATTTTATTTTCAAAATGTTTCTTTTCCCACCCCCTTTTCCTTGTATTCCACTCCAGACTTCAGAGGAGAAATAACTCCCCACCTTGGGGTTTATTCTCTTTGTTGGGCCACTTTGACTGCAGTGGTGATGAGAGCAGCTGAGAACAGCCTCGACCTCTGATGAGCTGGGCATTGTTTTGAATGCATTCTCTCACATGGGTCTCACTGCTGGGAGTAGGTGTTCTGTCATCATCAACCTTGTTTTACAGAGAGGATGCTGAGGCACAGAGAGGATCAGGAACTTGCCCAAGATCACACAGTCAACAGCAGAGCTGGGACTGGAACCCAGGCAGCTCAGATCGAGCCTGCCCGCTTACCTGCTACAGATTCTGCCTCTCTGAGGGCAGAGGCGATCTAGAAACCAGGCCTGAGTGGCTGATGGCACTGAGATGATGACTCCTGAGTGGCTAAGCACTCTGACCAGACGTTCAAGGTTATCTCAGAAGGGAATTTTATGCCTGACTCAGGGCCGGTGGGGACCTGTGTTCACCTTGGCAGCTCTCGTACTATCAGGTCAGCAATTTGGAGTAACTTAGTCCCAGAGCTCCACTCTGAGTCCGACAGGTTTCTAGAAGTGCCTACATGATTTGTAGGGTCCACTGCAAAATGGAAGTGCGGGGGCCCTTGTTCAATAGATATGAAGAATCTCAAGATGGCAACAGCAGGGCATTAAACCAAGCGTGAGGCCTTTCCGAACTCGGACCCAAACTAGACACACAGGTCACAGACAGGCTCACGAAGCTGGCCCATGGTGCTTGCAGTGACAGGAAGACATGATTAAACACAGAAGGCGAAACAGTGCTGGCTTTATTAAGCCAGTCAAAGCAGGATTTCAAGACGTTTCTTTCCATTGTAACGAAGCAGTTTGATCCTGATACAATCCAACCAAAATAAATCTTGGAAGTCTTCGCTGTTCCTCTTGCCCCTGTGATGAAATCATTCGAAGGACTAGGAGTTGGGAGTCAGAAGCTAGCCTGGTAACATGCAGGCTCCACCCTGGTCTCCTCGGACCCCAAGCTCCCCTCCACCCGCCAGCCTCCCTCTTTCCTCCCCTGCACAGCTTCCTCATTTCTCGGGGCACCCTGCAGCTGTGCTCCACGACTTTGCGGATTCTCTTCTCGTTAAGGCAACTTCCCAATTGCCAAATCCAGTGGTCTCCAACCTACTTGACCCTTCTCACGCATCTGACTTATTACTGTGGCTCTGCCTCGGTGCAGAATCTCCTCATCTTTCTTTAACATGGGGATGCAGGTTGCTGTGAGTTGATTTACTTGAAGCACTTGGAATGGGCCTGGCCCATGGTAAACACTCAATAGCTGTTGGCAGGAGCTGTGACTGGTGGCGTCATTGTTACTGTCATCTTGAAACTCTATTCTTTTGGCTTATGTTGCTCACTTTTGTGTGAGCCTTTCTTAACAATTATTAATTTTTTTTTTGAGACAGAATCTCTCTCTGTCACCCAGGCTGGAGTGCAGTGGCATGATCATGGCTCACTGCAGCCTCGACCTCCTGGGCTAAAGTGATCCTCCCACCTCAGCCTCCTGAGTAGCTGGAACTACAGATGCATGCTACCTGGCTAATTTTGAATTTTTTTTTTTTTTTTTTTTTTTTGTAGAGATGGGGCCTTGTTATGTTGCCCAGGCTGGTGTTGAACTTCTTGCTTCAAGTGATCCTCCCAAAGTGCTGGGATTATAAGGGTGAGCTGCCACACTCGACCCTTTCTAAACAGATTTGTACAGTTTCTCTTTCTCCGTCAGTCTCTTAAGATCCTGGTGTTTTCTGAGTTCTATCCTGTGTAGGCACCTCTCTTTCCTCTCTCCACAATCTCTCTTGACACTTTCCCCCATACCCATAACATCCATTGCCACCCTGCCAACTCCAAAATCGATGTCTCTTTCCCCAGCTTCAGGTGAACTGAACTCATTCTCTTCCTTCTTTAAATCTGGTTTTCCTCCATCCTTCTACCCAGTTGCCCAAGTCAGAAACTGGGGCATCTTCTTTGCTTTCCCTAGCTGACATTGAGCACCTGCCGCAAGCGAGGCCCTGTACTGGTCATCGGGACACAGCACCTGCGGACACACGGGGCCTGCCGCGCTTGCCGCCCATGGGGGAGATGCACACAGATGCTCATCCTCTTATGGTGGGGCTATGTCCCGTCAAACCCATCAGAAGTTGAAAATAACCTAAGTCAAAAATGCATTTCATACGCCTAACCTGCCAAATGTCATAGCTTAGCCTAGCCTACTTTTTTATTTTATTTTTTGAGGCAGGGTCTTGCTCTGTCACCCAGGCTGGAGTGCAGTGGTGTGATCTCAGCTCACTGCAACCTCTGCTTCCTGGGCTCCAGTCATTTTCCCACCACAGCCTCCTGCGTAGCTGGGACTGCGTACCACCATGCCTGGCTAATTTTTGTATTTTTTGTAGAGATAGGGTTTTACCATATTACACAGGCTGGTCTTCAACTCCTAGGCTCAAGGGATCCTCCCACCTTGGCCCCACAAAGTGCTGGGATTACAGATGTGAGCCACTGCACCCAGCCCTAGCATACTTTGAACACGCACATTAGCCTACAGTTGGGCAACATCATCTAACACAAAGCCTATTTTACAATAAAGCATTGAATATTTCTGTAATTTACTGAATACTGTACTGAAAAACAGAACAGTTGTATGGGTCCCTAAAGTATGGTTTTATGATTATAAAGTTGAAAAATCAAAAGTCAAACCATTGTAAATTGCGGACTGTCTGTATTGCCACGTGATCAGTCCTAGGAAGGCAAAAGAACTAAGGTTCTAATTTTGATTGGAAAGACATCCCTGGGGGAGGACATTTGAACTGAGATCAGAAGGATGATTAGATCTTAATCAGGAAATTGGGGATGGGGCCATTCTTGGCAGAGGAAAGAGCTTGTGCGAAGACTCTGTGGTGGGAAGAAAAATCTATAATAAATGAAAAGGCCAACGAGCAGGAGGGCTGCGCAGGAGGCGGACCCTGGTGTCAGAAGACGCTGGAGAGGTGGACGGGGCTGGGTGGGGCATGGCCGGGAAGGCCGTGTTAGTCTTCCTAGGTTCTTCCTTGCTTTCTTGCTCACTCCCTCTTCCACCAGATTCTCTCTTTAATCCTCTCCCACCCCATTTTTCCCCTCCATGCATAAATCCTCATTGTTTCACAGGTAAACAATTAAAATAACCCCTCGCCACCTTCAAATCCATCTTCTGCCCTACAATCTTAAGCAGTATTTCTAACACATAAATCTGCTTAAGTTGGTCCTCAGGATAAAATCCTCCCCTGGCTGCCCCACTGTCGGGATAAAGCCCTGCTCAGCTTCCTCTTCTGTTAGTCCCCCTCACATTCACCCCGCTTCTCCTCTCCACCTCTGTTAGACGTCCCGCAGCTCGCAGAGGTGATGGCTGCATGTGCTTTGGGCCTGCTTTGCCTGCTGAAGTCCTGCTCACATCAGGGGCTCCTTCCCTGGGAAGCTACCCCACTCACTCAAGCCAGTTTCCTGGCCCCTCTTTGATGTTCCCCTTTGCCCGGCAGGGACTCACACTGTTTCCAAACTTCCCCTCCCTGGCTTGTTTACATGCAGATCTGTGCTAGACTGCGACCTCCTCCACGGAGGGGTCTGGGGCTTTTTCATCTTTGTCCCTCTTCTGCCACAGGGTGGGGCACATAGTAGGTGTTTAATAAATATTTCTTGAAGACCTGGTGATGAAAGAGTGACATGGTATAAGCGCACGGTTAGAAATGGAGCTCCATCCAGGGGTCTCTTCGTGAAGAAGTCTGTCTTCCAGGAACTCCATGTACTGTCTGGTCCTGATTCTACTGATAACTGAACACAGGCCTTAGGGCTGCCTGCACTGCCCCTGCCTGCCATGGCCATCCATCTAGAAGGGCAGGTGGACATAGGGTGGGTGGAGTCAAGCCGAAATAGATCTAGCCTTCTAGCCCAGTGGTTCTCAAACTTTAGTGTGCATCAGAAACACCTAGAGGGCTTTAAAAAATCTAGATTGCTGGGCTCCACTCTCAGTGTTTCTGATTCCGTCAGTCTGGGGTGGAGTCCAAGAATTTGCATCTCTGACAGGTTGCCAGGAGATGTTGATGGTGTGCTGGTTTAGGGACTACTGTTTGAGAATCTCTGTTCTAGCAAAAGGATTTGCTCTAAGTATGATTACTTTCTACCATGTTGGGGAAAGAGAGAGGGAGCATTTTGCTTAGGTTTGGTTTTGTAGATTTTTAAGAACAATGAGTCTGAGCTTAATGTGGATAGAAGGATTAGATTCTACAAGCTTGCCTCTTCCCCCAACTCCTGGCTTACCCACAAAGTGGTTCTGTATTCCTTCATCAGCCACTCAGCAAATATGTTTCGAATGTGTAGTATGTATATGTCAACATATAAGGTGGAGTTGTTGATATCAAGATGAAATTGATATGAAACTGTCCTTAAGAGAGGTCCTTCAGTGCAGACATAGCCATAATTCAAGGAGTCTAAAGGAGAAATGCCTGCTCTGAATGGTAGTGAGTTTCCTATCAGTGGTGTCCAGAACAGGCTTCTAGAGTTAATGGGAATAAAACATTTCTCTAGATAGACCAAATGACCATTAAGATCCAGAAATTGTGTGATTAAGCAACAGTGATGATTGACATAACAAAATGGCACAAATGAAATGCTATGAGTTTATACTGGGGATCTGCAGAGGCGGCTGAGGCCTCGTTTTGTAAATACTGATATCATTATCATTACTTTTAATAAACGTTTATTCCTTACTAACAGTATGCTTGGCGACTAAATGGATTTATATGCAATGACCCCGTAATTTGCTGTGTATTAACTTCAGATCATCTTAAAGGTTAAATAGAAAAAGCCACAAGCAGACTCAGAGTGAACCTCAGGGGCCTTTTTTGGGTCTGGCTTCCTGAGTCACATGGAATTGAGATGCATAACATCATTTTATTTTTTTTTTGTAATATTTATGAGACAGAAGAAGAGAGAATATATGAATGTAAGTAGCCAATGATAGGCCTATTTATTTTAATTTTTTATTATTTTAGATTCAGGTTTGTTACATGCCTATATTGCATAATGTTAAGATTTAGGCTTCTATTAAACCCGTCACCCAAATAGTGAACATACTACCCAATACATAGTTTTTCAAGCCTTGCCCTCTTCCTTCCCTTCCCTCTTTTGGAGTCTGCAGTGTCTGCTGTTTCCATCTTTATGTCTGTGTATACCCAGTGTTTAGTATATACCATGGAATATTACACAGCCATAAAAAAGAACAGAATCATGTCCTTTGCATGTGGATGCAGCTGGAGGCCATTATCCTAAGTGAATTAATGCAGAAACAGAAAATCAAATACCATATATTTTCACTTATAAGTGGGAGCTAAACATTGGGCCTTGACTTTGTAGTCACTAGGTCACCAACTTGAATTTCAGACTCTCATCTGGCCTTATCAAGGAAGTCCAACCAATTGCCAGATTTTATAATATGAGGCAAGGGTCAAAGTCCCTCTTTTCAGGAAGGTCCAGTAATTAAGATGTGGCAAACAATGCTGACAGCCCTTGCCCCTCACTTACCATTTATTGAGCATCTATTATGTGCTGGGTATTGAGAGAGCTGCTTTACAAATGCTCTTTATAATCCCTTTTACCCATCCTTCAAGATAAGTACTGTTATCCTCATTTTCAGATAAAAGAAAAGGCACAGAGCTACAGTTTGTCCAATTTCACGCAGCAAAACTCTTCAATTCATTTTTAGAAATCAACATGACCATAAAATTGAAAGCTGATAAAAGATAGTCCAAAAATTATAGATTGAGCTCAAGTCTCAGCACAGATTCAAGATGCACTATTAGAAAACAGGATGCAGCAGTATATCAAATGAATAATATACTCTGACCGAATGGAGTGCATTCTAGGAATGCAAGAATGGTTCAATAATTGGAACTATTAGGAAATCAACATAATTTATCTTATCAACAAACTAAAGGAGAGTCATATTATAGTAGCTGCTGAAAGGGTAGTTGATCAATTCTCCTGTAATAAAACTCTGTGACAGGAATAAGAGGAACTACTTAAATTTGGTAAAGACTAAAAATGAGGCAGATACATCATTCTAAACAGCGAAGCACTAAATCTGCTCCATTAAAATTGGAAATGCTTGCTTTTGCCATTTAAAAATATTGTTTTGGTGATTCTTACAAGTGATCTAAACTAAGATAAAATCGTTTATGTAAATATGGGAAAGAAGAGATGACATTATCTTGGCCAATGTTTCTCTACTGAAAAATCCCAAGAGAATCTGGTAGAAAGAGAAACTCTATCAGAAGTAATAAAGATATTGGGTAAGATGACTGGCCAACAGCACTTCTCTATACTCTTAGGACCAGCCGGTGAACCTCAGAGTTCACAGACAGTGAACCTCAGCAGCTGGACCTGGGATTTGAACCCCGGTCAGATGCTGAAGTTGTGCTCTTCCCACCTTGTGAAGCATTTCTGCTTCCTTGTAGGACTCAGTCATGTCAGCACAAGGGAGAAGTCTTTTAGACTTTGTAACTCTCAAGCACTCCAACAGAGCAGGTTGGTTTGCTCTGATGGGGATCCAGGCTGGGGGCAAGTGTAGAAGGTTGGCGTGGACGTTTCACCGTGAAGACTCTCGAGCTTTCTGCTACCAGCAATGCTGTTCCCCCAGGGGCTGAGATAATGAACTCTATGTGGGGAGGCTGAGGGTGATAGTGTGGCCTTGAGCGTGATAGTGTGGCCTTGAGCCATTTAGCCAGACTTCTGCATCCCAGGAACAGAGCATCTAATCAACAGAACTGCTGCCCTTTCTTCTTGGCTCCAAGAAGCCAGATTTCTATTGCTTGCTGCCCTTCGCCCAAACTGCCCCAATTGAGAGGTAGTACTTGTGAGAGCACCTTTTACAGATTTGGCTGCCCTGGGGCATCAGGGGCACAAGCTCTTGGTGACTGCACCCACCAAGGATGCCTTAACTCCATGGCATTCATGGTGTAAGTGGAGCATGTGTTTCTGGAACAAAATCACTGGGTGAGACATCAAAAGTATTATCCAGATAAAACTTTTCTACTGTTTGCAGTGGCCAACCATGGTGGGGTGGAGTGGTGGAAGGGACAGTGCACAGGAACCCAGAAGACATGGGTTCTGGTGGCTCTGCCACACTAGCTGTGTGTTCCCGGGCAAGTCACCTGGTGTTGCTGGGTCTCACTTGCCTCATCTGTGTCATGGGATGTTGGACTGGTTAGATTCCCAGTGCCCTTTGAATTCAACATCCTAGCAATTACCCTTACAATGTGCCTGACACTATTTTAAGTACTTTGCATAGAGATTAACTTATCACAGTAACCCTATGAGGTAAGTACTGTTATTATTCCTGTTTTAGCTCTGAGGAAACTGAGGCACAGAGTGGTCAAGTGACTTGCCCTGGGTCTCACAGCTAGAAATGGTGGAGTGCTGTGTAAGCACGTAAAACTTCATGTTTTACTTTTACGGTTTTCCTTCCATGAGCCGTGTTATGAGGGTTTTGGTTCTGCTGGGTAGGGGAAAGGGGCGTTGGGGTGGGAAACAGTTTTAAGGAAAGCCTGGCTCTGGGATGGATGGATGGATGGGGGTCACTACATGGGTGAATGATAGTGGTGTCTGCACAGGTTGCTAATATTTGCACCTCTCCCTTTCTTCCTCTTTTCCTCTCTAGTCTGTGGCAAGCGCTACAAGAACCGGCCGGGGCTCAGCTACCACTACGCTCACACTCACCTGGCCAGCGAGGAGGGGGATGAAGCCCAAGACCAGGAGACTCGGTCCCCACCCAACCACAGAAATGAGAACCACAGGCGTGAGTGCCTACTTGTTAGGTTGGGACAGTGAAGAAGTGGGGTAGGCAGGCTGGGGAGCGTCCCTTGTTCCTTTTTCTCACTGCTGGCATCTTCCGGTAGCAACTGCTGAGTGGTCTCAATATACTGGAGTGTGTTGGCCCTTTCAGCCAGCCAGCCAGCTGCCCCGCGGCTCAGCCCAACGCCAGGCTTAGCAAGAGCAGGGCTCACACACCCAGCTCTGCAACAAGAGGAAGGAAGGTGAGTATTCAGCAGAAGAGAAAGCCCTTACCTGGCCACCGTCAGATGCCAGACCCACAACTCTTGTCCCTCAACTCCTGAAGAGCCACTCAGACTGAGTTGGGCATAGCTCTTGGGTGTGTAAGTTCAGACAGACATTCAAAATGCCTGCTTGCTCACTAAGAGCCTTAGAGTATTCTTAATTATTGCTGTGGTTTTGTTGTAGCGGGGAAGGGGTCACAGTTTTGGTACAGGGCTCTCCCGCCTTAGAAACGCTGCCTGGAGACCCCATGTTCTTTGCGTCAGCACTCAAATGGCAAATGTGATCTGCATGGATTTGTTGTTTGGGATGTTGGGCTCTTAAGACCCAAAATGATCCTGAAGATTCGTGTTTCCATTTCTGTTCTTTCCTACCTGAACTTCCAAGTATGAATTAGGGAATCCAAAAGGGGCTTAGCATTTTCCACTTGGCTTTCCTCTAGAACATCCCTTGTGGTCTCTGCACCTGCAGAAATCTCAGCATGGAAATGGGATAATGGAATCTTTAGAGCCTGCTTGAAGATGTGGACCACACTGAGATCTCACAGTGAAGGATGTTTGTGGACAGGCCCTATGTTTTTCATTTTGTTCAGACAAAAGAGTTGGTGGCAGGTATTCTGAAAGTGAACAACTCAATGCAGTGAAAGGGCTCAGACCTTTAAAAGTACTCAGACTCTAGGATTCGCGGATACATGTTAGTCATCAACTTAGTCAACCCACGTCCACTGGCCACCTTCACCAAATATTTGAAATAGTGAACACACCTACAGCCAAGACCACTCTTTGAATTAGTGTGGGGTCTCCCTTAACCTCCACTCCACTTTCCCCTTGTAACACTGCCTTCTTTATGGGTTTGCTAGGGTTCTCATAACAAAATCCCACAGACAGCGTGGCTTAAACCACAGAAATTAATTTTCTCGTAGTTCTGGAGGCTGGAGGTCCAAGGTCACGGTGCCGGCAGGGCTGATTTCCTCTGCTTGGCTTGCAGATGCCGCCCTCTCACTGTCCCTTCGCATGGTCGTCTTTCTGCACACGTGTGCCCTGGCGTCTGCTTTTGTGTGCACATTTCCTCTTCTCATAAGGACACCTACCAGATTGGATACAGAGTCTATCCTAACAGGCTCATTTTAACTTTACCTCTTTAAGGACCCTACCTCCAAACCTAGTCACAGTCTGAGGTACCATGGGTTATGCTTTCAACATAGGAATTTGGGAGTGTGGAGGGCATGCAATTCAGCCTTCAGCATCTTCTTGAATTTTTGCTCACTTCCAAGGTGCAGGCCTTTAGTGTGACAGACCCTTGCCCTCTCACCTGCTGTTGTCATCTGGACAGAACCTGAACAGCAGAGCAGGAGGTGCCCCCTGCCCCTTGCCCACCTCTGCTCGCCAGGGCCTGAGGAGCTCCAACACTGAGGCCTTTTCTCTGGGAAGAGTTGTCCTTGGTCCACTCACCCTTGTCTTTCAAAAAGGAAAAGATACTGACCTGTGCGGAGGCAGCCGATATTTGCATTTCCCCATCTCTCTCCTCTTTCCCCTGATCTAAGTGACCAAGAGCTCGGACGGAGCTAGCTGTTGTCTCCTACCATGAGGAGGCTGGGAATAATCGCCTTGGATTTTGGTTGCTCTCTGAAAAGTGTTTCTTCACTATTGTTGCGCTCTCTAAAGTGTTTATTAGCTTGGTATTATTTCTCACTTCCCTGTGCTAGCTTAACTCGTTATATCTCTTCTCAAATGTCAGGCCGTTTTGTTCCTTTATTCATGCTCTCGGGTTTGGAATGCCTCTTGTCCATCTGTGTCTCATTTTCCTTGGTTCTCTTGTAGCCTCGTTATGAAAGAGGTTTGTGTGTGTGTGCGTGCGTGTGTGCACGTGTGTGCATCTGTGTTTGCACGTGTCTGTGCGTATGCATGTGTGTGCATGCACGTGCTTGTGTGTGCATGTGTTCGTGCATGTATGTGCATGTGCGTGTGTGTGCAGGTGTGTGTGCATGTGGGGGGTGTGCATGTGTGTGCATATACATGCACGTGCGCATGTGCATGTGTGTGCGTGTGCCTGGTGTTTGTGACAGCAGCACGGAGAGGTGTGCTGCAGACCCTCGGTAGAAGGAGGCAGTCTCCCCAGCGACCCCTGTGGTTCTCTCTGGATTGGAGGGACTTCTGAGACCAGCACTCGGGTGTGGATCTTCTCATGTACCCTCATGGGCAGGTGTTTGGCCTTCTTGTGTCCTCCCCTTGAGGTCACATGGCCTTGCTTGGGAAGGAAGGTGTGCCTGTCTCCCACATCTTACGTGGGATGTCTGCCTAGGAAATCTCATGGGTGGCTTGTTCTCACCTCTGTGGGCTTGTCACTGAGCAGCACGCACTCCAACTCCTCCCTCCGCCTTTTCTCTTTCTCACCCCGCTGATGAGAAAGTGGGTTCTTCAAAAAGGATCATTTGCCTGGCCAAGGGTTTAAAACCTCCTAGAAAAGAATAGGTATTCCCAGGCGGATCCAGGCCTCCTCACATGAAGAAGTTTCCAGAACCCTCACAAACACCTTTTCAATGACATCTCCTCACCACACCCTCCTCCAAAACTCTGTGATTAACCCAGTTTTGCTAGTGGGGAAGGTGCAGCAGAAAGCCCTTTAGTGTCTGCAGAAGCCATTCTTCCCCCTACCCCCAATTTCTTTGGACAAACCCATGAGGCGGCTGCTCATCCCGGGTTCTCTGCACCACACACACCGCTAACTTGCTTGCTGCCCGGAATGTGTGCTGTGTTCCCTCTCACATCCCCCTGGTGAGCAGCACCCCCACTATTTTCTTGTGAGCACTAATTGCCAGCATCATTAATACCCAGTCATTAGCTGCTCCCACTGTTTGGGGGTAGGGGGTGGCTTCCATCCATCCTGCCCCTAAATGCCACTGGGGCTGTGTGCTGAATTGGATGTGACAGCTCAGCAGCATCCTAAGGTCTCAGCTCCGTGATCCTCCCTTGGTGAGGCTTTTGGAGGGGAGGGGCATGTAGGAGAGCCTAATCCAAGAGGCTAATCTGCGGCTCCCCCAGGAGAAGGTCTGGACACCAGTGAAGTGGAAATGCTGACTTTTCCCCCCTTTAGCAGAGCTGCAGGGTGACCCAAGCTGCATGTGAGCGGACGCCTAATGGAAAAACAGCCTTACAGACACAGGGGTTTGCAGGGTCAAGGGCGGCTGGGCTCACACCACCTGCAGCAGTAGCGACCTTTTGACTTTGGTCCTCCTGCTGTCGCTTGCTCCATCGGCCCCCAACTGTGTCTTCAGCAGAGCCCATGTCTCATCCTGAGCCTGCTGCTGCTGCTGCTGCTGAAAGGGCAGAGTGGCCTGCTGGAGCCGGCACTGACCTTCCCCGCCCCCACCCATGCTGCCCCGCGCTGCAAGCTCAGCAATCCACTGCCACTCCTGATCGCCTGGGCCCCCAGCCGATGCTCTCACGCCTTTGTTTCTCTCTTCGTCTCTCATTTTCTCCTGAGTATACGCTTCTTGTGTTTCCTCTGGATTTGTCCCCTTTCCTGTGTGCTCCTGCCTCTCTGCCTCAACTACAGGCAGCCAGGGATGCTTGGAGCTCAAATACTCCGTTTTGGGAGGTAGTGCTTTACTGATGGGGTCCTCCGCACGTGGCTGCATCCCGTCCTCTCCCTGTATGAGGCTGGATGCCTCTTCTCCATCCATTTCTTTTTACCACCTTTTTGCAAATGAAATAAATTACTGTGCATGTGCACATGCGTATGTACACACAAACACACACACAGATGTACACATACGTGAATAAAAGGAGGGCAGCTGGGGAGGATAGGACTCTGAAGGATGCCCTCAGCAGCATGCCATTGTGACTCCTGAAATGCAGCGTTGGTAGGGAGCCCCAATGGGGCAGGGTAGCAGAAAGAGCTCTGGATTAGAATTCAAACCCCCCTTAACATAGGCTCACGATGTTAATTAAACTCTTTGAATTTCTTTTTAACCTTCTCTGCACAGTGGGAATTGATTATAGATGATGTTTTCGAGGTACTTTTTTTTTTTTCTTTGACGTAGCTTTCTTATCAGCATACTCTGTTCTTGCTGTATCGAGGTAGTTTTTAGTGAGGAGAGGCATTTATGAAGTCCTTTACCTGGATGAAAAAACTGTGTAAATAAATTCAGTCTAATCTATCCATCCATTTGCCATCCATCCATCCATCCATCCATCCATCCATCCATCCATCCATCCATCCATCCAACCATTCATCCATCCATCCCATTCGTCCATCCATCCATCCACTTAATAACCATGCATTGAACACTGTGTATATGCTGGGACTAGGAAGGACAGGCATATAAATAGGACTCAGCCCCTGTCCTTGAGCTCACAGTCGTGAGCGGGAGTGTGCCATGGGGTGTGTACAGAACTGTGAGGGAGCTCAGGACTCAAGGGCACAGGGTTCTTTCTAAGCCTTAGGGCAGTGGTGTTCCAAGTGTGGCATTAGCATCACTGGGGACCTTATTGAAAATGTAGATTCTCAGATTCTACCGGATCTCCTGAGACAGAGACTCCAAAGATGGGGGCCAGCAGTCTGGGTTTTACAAAGCTCTCCAGTGCACACTAAGTGCACACTAAAGCTTTAGGACCACTGCATTAGGGGATTTGCAAAGGCTTCACTGAGGAGGTGATATTCAAGTTAGCTCTTGGTGAATGAGGAAGAATTTCTTAGGAGGGAGAGGGCTTCCCAGGTAGAGGGAACTATTCATGGAGACAGGCAGATATGAAATAGCATGGCACATTGAGACAATTGGAAATCATTGGGTCTGACAGTAAGGCTGGATTTAGGGGATGCAGAGGAAAGGTGGAAATGTACTTAGGGCCCACAGTGGGAAGCGTCTTCTATGCCCCTCTTCGTAGTCTTTATCCTATAGGCAATAGGAAGCCACAGTAGCCATTACTAGAAGGCAAGAACAAATAACTTATAAAGACATCTGTTTGGAGTCTTATTGTTATATGGTATATCTCTTTTATTTAATAGCATAAGTAAATATAACATACTCTCTATAGTATACTCAGAGCTCCTAAGAGGGAAATTAAAATATATATATATAAATATATATATATATATATATGAGTCTATAAAATTTATTTCAAGCTTATTTTTCAGGTCCATGGAATTGAAGTTGGGTTGTTCTAGGTTCCTGGAGGTCTCAGCCTTTTGTGCAAGGGTGGTGTGCCTGGCGCAAAGTTAGGCTTTTCATCTCTGTTGAGAGAAAAGCAGCCCCAGCCCTAGCACGCCTTTGGAGGGCATATTACACTCTGCAGAGCTGAGGGGGAGAACCAAGTTGATTAAGGGCAATGTCTGCTGATTAGATAATCTGAAAATTCATCTGATAATGTGCAAATTATCTAAAAGAAGCATATGATGTCATTGCCACACTGTTGGGAAAGCTCTAACAGATGTTAGTCTTCTGATATCTCTTGTCCTCTAACATATGGTCCAGGGGTGGCCAAAAGCTTTAAGAGATAGAGTGAAAATTACCTTTGAAACAAGCTTAGACATTTTGGATCACTCCGAAAGGTGAATGGAAAGCCATAAAGCCCAGACAGCTAACCACATACCTAAACTTGACACAGGAGATCCAGCCTTTGTTATTAGGGGAGACGGAGGGACTCTTTCCAGGAAATTGGCCTGCTGCTTCCTTCTCAAAGAGCAAACTGGGAAACTAGCAATGGGTGTTTTTTAGACACATTATTAACTAGACAGTTTTCAGATTATAAAGCAAAGAATCCATGGAGTTGCTCTGGGCCTTGCAGGGATACTTGGGACTCACTTTCTGGCCTCAGAGGTCATCTACATACTTGACCTTGTGGCTGAGGGAATGGCTGTGGAGTTGGTCAGTCCAGGGTGTGATGGTGACCCTGCCACTCTGCCATCTTCCAGTGGTACAAATGTGGGCCTCTTGCCTACACTTGTGCTTCTTAATTGCCTCATCTATAACATGGAGGTAATAATCCTCCTGCCCTCATGGGGTTGCTATGAGTCTTAAATGAGATAATGTGAGTGTTTGGCACTGTGCCTGTGAGCACTAATGTCCCATCTCTGTCCCATCTGGGCCCACAAGCATGTCTGTGACCATAGATGGCTCCTCTGAGTTATGGCTCCATCTGAGCCCATGTGATGGGACTTTGCTACCACTGTGAAGCTAATGACCTGTGAGGTCTCACTGGCATCAACAGTAACTATCAGAGCCTGACCTGGCCCTGGCATATCCTTGTCTAAATCTTAGATATGGGACATGGATCCATCTAAACAGGCTCACTATGAGTATTTATTGAGCACTTATTGTACCTGCACCCAGCTGTGGGGAGAAGTGTAACTGGGCCTCCAAAAAGCGATAACGTGGTCTCAGCCCTGGGAGAACTTCTGGTGCAATTGCGGAAGTAAGACAGGGACATAAAACACAGCCAGAGAAAGGTGTGAAGGGGAGTCTAGACAAGTGTGGCACCCTGTTATTTGCCATGCCATTGCCCTAGGATTGGGCCTCCACATGTCTCTTGGCTGTCTCAGTTTTATTTCTCTCACATTTGGGGCCTAATTACCTAGAATGTGCAGGATGGAAGAGACCCACATACCGAACAGCAGCAGTGGCAATGGTGCTTGCTGGCATTCCCAGAGCGTGTCACGTGGTGCTAAGCATGCCATGTTGATCTCATTCATTCCTCACAATAACCCTACAAGGCAGGTGCTGTATCCCCCAGAGGACAGCAAGGCACACCCATGGACAGGGAGGATGAATGTGAATCCATGAGTCATGTACCACTTGTTGGGAGAGTTTACTTATTTTGGTCTTTGATTTTTCCTGCCTTGTTTTAGAAATAAGATTATCTTGCATGTAGAAGAGGAAAGAGGGAAAGAGATGATGGAATAACTACTAGGTGTCAGGCATTCTACACACATCATCTCATGTTATGTTCACAAGTCCATTAGGCACATGTTATTATTCTCATTTTACAGACAAGGAAACTGAGGCTCAGAGAGGTCGAGTAACAGACAGCAAGGTGGGAAGCTGTGACATGAATGGGCTTAAGTTGGATACCATTGAGTTATGTCAGGACTTTGGAACCCTGAGTGATGGGCCCTAGTCCCAGGCTTGGATCTTTGTCATGGTCCTACCGATGTCCCTTAATTTTTTTCCTCAAGACTAGTTGTCTAATGCAGCATGTTGCATGGTGGCTTTTCAAAAGAGATGAACATGTTAATAGGCATTGTCTTAATGGGCTTGGGCTGCCATAACAACATTCCATAGACTGGGTGGCCTAAACAACAGGAATTTATTTCTCACAATTCTGGAGACTGGAAGTTCAAGATCAAGGCGCTGGCAGGGTGAGAGTGTGGTGAGGGCTCTCTCCTTGGATTGCAGATAGCCACCCTCTCATCGTGTCCTCTCAAGGCCTTTCTTTGGTGTGTATGGGTGTAGAGAGAGAAACAACCTTTTTGGTGTCTAATAAGGGCACTAATCTCATTACAAGGACCCCACCCTCATGACCTCACTAAACCTAATTGCCTCCCAAAGATCCTTTTCCAAATATTATCCCTTTGGGGGTTAGGGCTTTGACATATGAATTCTGGGGATGAGGGACACACTTCAGTCCATAGCAGGCACATTTACTCTTCAAAGCTCTTTACTAACTTTGGCTGTTTGGGATGGTTTTTTTTTTTTTTTTTGAGACGGAGTTTCACTCTTGCTACCCAGGCTGGAGTGCAATGGCGTGATCTTGGCTCACCGCAACCTCCGCGTCCTGGGTTCAGGCAATTCTCCTGCCTCAGCCTCCTGAGTAGCTGGGATTACAGGCACGCGCCACCATGCCCAGCTAATTTTTTGTATTTTTAGTAGAGACGGGGTTTCACCATGTTGACCAGGATGGTCTCGATCTCTTGACCTCGTGATCCACCCGCCTTGGCCTCCCAATGTTTGGGATGTTTTATAGACCCCACCCCTGCATTACAAATTCTAGTTCAGACTTTAATTGGTAAATGACTTTGACTGGAGAAAAAAAATCACACGTCATTCTATTCAATAATTTTCTTGAATCTCTCTCATTCTGTATTTTACTGTCTTTCCTGGTTCTCATTTTTTTTTTCTTCTAAACTTGCTCTTTAAAAAAAAAAGCTTGTGCCCAAAGTAAAATACTAGGATTCATCCTTGCCTCTTGGTTTTCCTTCAGTCCTCCAAAATAGACCCTACAGTGTCTTCCTCTCTCCACCTTCTGGCCACCTCTGGCTTCTGCCTGGGTCATTACAACTTTTTTTTAATTGGTCTCCCAGCCTCTAAAGCAGGCTGGGTGTGGTGGCTCGTACCTGTAATCCCAGCAGTTTGGGAGGTTGAGGTGGGCAGATTGCTTGAGCTCAGGAGTTTGAGATCAGCCTGGCCACCATGGTGAAACCCCATCTCTACTAAAAATACAAAAATGAGCCAGGCATGGTGGTGCGTGCCGGTAATCCCACCTACTCGGGAGGCTGAGGTGGGAGGATTGCTTGAACCCAGGAGATTAAGGTTGCAGTGAGCCATGATTGTGCCATTGCTCTCCAGTCTGGGGGACAGAGTAAGACCTTGTCTCTAAAAACTAAACAAAACAAACAAAAAAGTTTAGAAAATATAAAGCAGATGATGCCACTCCTTTGCTGTCAACACTTGCATCACATTTGAATACAACCCAAACTCCTCATCTTCAGGGTCTGTGTTTTGCCTCTGACGTGTGGTCAGCAGCACCCGGAGCTTGGTGACACCTTGTCCAGGTCTGTGCAGCTACAGCACTGAAAGCCCCATGCCCTGGAACCCTCTGTCCCAGGCAAACCTGGATGCATGGCCACCCTACCAGGGGAGCTTTTAAGACATGTGGAATCTCAGGCCGTACCCTGGATCTATGAATTCCAATCTGAAATTTAGTGAGATCCCCAAATGATTTGCACAGCAAAATCTGGGAAGGCCTAGACTGTAAGGCCCTGTGTGTCTACCTCTCCGACTCACCTTCTCTCGGGTGTGTGGTTGCCTGGGTTCAGAGCCAAGTGAGCCACTCACTGACTGACATGTGACCTGAGCCGAGCTGCGTAGCCTCATGGATCACTATGTAAAATCAGATCATTAATGGCATCTATCTCATAGGTTATGATAAAGATTAAATAAGTGACTTCCAGGTGACGTGACTGTCACGCCGCATTAGAGCCGTGTTTCTCAAGCTTGAGGCTGCATCAGAATCACCTGGAACATTCATTAAAACACAGCCCACTGGATCCCACCCCCAGAGTTTCTGATTCAGCAGGTGGAAGATAGGGCCGCGGAATTGGCTTTTTTTTTTTTTTTTTTTTTTTGAGATGGAGTCTTGCTCTGTGGCCCAGGCTGGAGTGTAGTGGTGCGATCTCAGCTCACTGCTACCTCCACCTCCTGGGTTCAAGTGATTCTCTTGACTCAACTTCCCGAGTAGCTGGGATTATAGGCATGCACCACCCTGCCTGGCTAATTTTTATATTTTTAGTAGAGGCAGGGTTTCACCATATTAGCCAGGCTGGTCTTGAACTCCTGACCTCAAGTGATCCACCCACCTTGGCCTCCCAAAATTCTGGGATTACAGGCATGAGCTACCATGCTTGGCCAGGAATTTGCATTTTTGACAAGTTTCCAGGTAAACCACTACCTTAGAGAAATCTAGCTTTCCAAGACTGATGTTCAGTCAGTCAACTTCCCTTTTAAATTCCTTTTTTCTTTTGCATGCCAGGTAACTGGCCAGGAGTCAGGTTGTATTGTGAAATTGAAGGGGTAGCCTTGGTTTTTGCTCTTTTTCCTAATGCTCTGTCCCGGATAGGACAGATGTCTCTGGCTCTCAGCACCGACTTCCCAGCCTGCCTTTGGGGTGTGTCCCTGCCTGGGCCCCCATCCCCAGGCTGTGCTGCCCCTCAGCTCTGTGGTCTCTTGATTCCTTCCAGATGCTCAGGTCTAAAGCAGGAGGCTCAAGCTTTCCTTTTCTTTTTTTCTTTTTTCTTTTTTTTCTGAGATGGAGTTTCACTCTTGTTGCCCAGGCTGGAATGCAATGGTGCGATCTTGGCTTACCACAACCTCTTCATCCCAGGTTCAAGCGATTCTCCTGCCTCAGCCTCCTGAGTGGCTGGGATTACAGGCATGCACCACCATGCCTGGCTAAATTTGTATTTTTAGTAGAGATGAGGTTTCTCCATGTTGGTCAGGCTGGTCTCGAACCCCTGACTTCAGGTGATCTGCCCACCTCGGCCTCCCAAAGTGCTGGGATTATAGGCATAAGCCACCATGCCTGGCTAAGCTTTTCCTTTTCTTAAATACTGCTTTCAGTCTGAAGAACAAAGAAATTGCTGGTCCTCTTGCAGACTGAGTTCAGTGGTGCTGGTGAAGAGGACTGAGAGGGCAGGGCTGGGCAAAGCAAAACAAGGGGTTTGCTGAATCTTAATTATGTCAATAATAATATCTCAACAACTTAAACAGACAAAGCTTATCCAGCTCTAATACATCGAGGTGTCCTGGAATACATGAAGGGGAGTGACGTCACTTTGTTTAGAGCGCAGTTCATATAGTTGCTCTTAAATTAATGTTTTCTCCTTTAACAAACTCATTTGGTAGCAACCACAAGTTGCCACGCCAGCGCATGAACTGACCCAATCCCTAAACACTGGAAAGCGGAAATATCTCATTACGCGTCACATTCCCTCTTTGACACTGAGAACATTCCTGAGCTTTACTTGGTCTTTTTCTTACCTTTCTGACGCATTAATGGCAGACCCAGGGTTGCTCACCTAATGCTGGAGCACAAAGGACGTTCCTTGGGGTCCGTGTGACCGTCTGGCCCCAGATCTAGTGACATGGTGCACACACTCCTGGCAAATTGTTGTGGCCTTTTGGCAAACCGCAAATCACAGCTCTCACCAAATACATCCACCAAGATGGGGACGTCAGTGTGAGTGGGTATGTTTTCTGCTTTTACAGCATGGTTTTTAGGAGTGGATATTCACAAGGTTCATATGTAAAGGTGTAAGTCTTGGATAAAGATGGAGAAGAAGAAGGCAGGCACAGGAAGGGTGGAGGGCTGACTCCACATTTTGAAATATTCGTAATATTTCTACAGTCACCAAAAGTCACAGCAAGACAGGGCCTGTGTTCTTACTGGCTGCTGCTGGGCCCCTGGTGAGAGACTGAATGAGACTCAAGACTCCAGGGCCAGCTGAGCCTGGGAATTCTTGATGCCTTCCATTCTGGTTGACTAAGAAATGCCTAAGAGAGACGATTCCTGGGGGAGGCAGACGCAGTGGCTCTCCACACCACAGCTTTCTTCTCTCCAGTGTTTCTCCTTCCTACTTCTTCTGTGTGCCGATACGAGAGGGACTTAGGATAGTCACCCGGTGCTCAGGGGACTCTCCATCCGCTCAATTCCTGGTCATTAACTTCCTTTTGCCTGGCAGGTTGTTTTTTCTTTAAAAGCCTCCGTGATAATTTGTCCATCCTTTCCATCAGGATTGATGGTCGGCTCTGTGTCAGTCACTGCCAGCCAGGTGCCAGGGATACAGAGGTGAAGGGCATGGCTCCTGCCCTCAGGTAGCACATAGCTAACAGGAAAAGAGGCATTTATACCAGCACAGAACAGCGATGAAAGGCTGGGTTCCTCTGGGTGTGGAAAACTTGGTTTTTCTGTCTCTTACCTGATGAATACTCGAATAATAGACCTGAAGGGGACCCTAGGACCTCACCTGGCGCGTTCTCTTGCCTCTTGATCACCAATGCAGTCAAAACCCTGGGCCTCAGGGCCTTTCCCTGTGTGCAGAGGCCTCTCCAGAGAAGCCCGCCCTGATCGTGGCTTTAGTCATTAACCACACGCCTTCCCAGCTCTCCTGTGGCACGTGCTGCCTTTCCAGCTCATCTTGCCTCACCTTGTCCTTGACGGTGTGGAGTGTGACAGTTTATCAGCCCCATCCATAATTGTGAGGACTGATGACAGTGGCCCCAGACCTCAGTGCCTTCTGCACCTGCTCCCGAGCAGCCCCCTTCACTTTCCTGTACATTCATGGTGCCCTCAGGGCTGGTGGCAAGATGGCCTGTGGGGAGAGTAAGTTTTCTGCTGTCGAGGACTCTGATGGTTGGAGGGTCCTATGGGGAGCGGGCCCTGGTGTCTGCTTCCCCACCAGGCTTCCAGGCCCCCTGCCCCTCCACATTTGGGAGGAAGGCTTCCTTTGTCTTTCTCCTGGAGCCCTAGGGCGGGGCCTTAGTTGCTATTAGGTGGCCTAAGGAGAACCAGCCAGAAAGAAAGCCCCACACTTTTTATTCCTGGGATCTGTGGGATTTATTTTTTCATCAGTTCTAGGGAAGCAATGAAAAAAGGTGTCAGGCCTGGGGGATAATTTATATGAGTAAACACGACCAGCGAGCAGGAGCATGAGAATTAAGGCCATTTATCCCGGCTTTGATGCTCCCTTTGCCCTCTGGTCCAGCCTTCCCCACAGTCTCTATCATGCCACTTTTAACCCTCTCCTGGCTCTGCTCCACGCCGGGCCTGCTGCAGCTCCTCACAGCTGCCTTCTCTCCCCTGCCCGCCTCCCGCTCCTCCAGCAGCCCTCATTAAAGGCTGGGCAGAGGTAGCAGGCTGTGGCAGTGGCCTCCAGCTGAGGCCTGCTCCTGATTCTGCAGGGAAGGCACGTCGGGGTCCACCCTTGCTCCCCACCTCCCATCTCCTGCCCTCAAGCTTCCTCCGCCGGACTGGCCTAGCTGGAATGTCCTGCCTGGCTGGCTTGGGCTCCTTTCCTCTTTCCCTCCTTTCCTCTCCCCTTTCCTTCCCTCCGTCGTCCTCTGAAGATGCGCTCTGCACAGCCAAGTGGCACAGGGCTAGCATGCTTTACACTTGAGAGATGAAGTCATAACAGGTGGCAAGAGCGGAGGCTGCTGGAGCCCAGGATTCCGGTTGCCATGGAAACATGTCAGACCTGTAGAGGGACACGGGAACTGTCAGCCTGCGGAGGGTGGCGGGGGAACAAACGAGAGGGGTGAGGAGAGGCGCATCTCTTCCCAGAGGGTTCTGCTCACTGCCCCTGAATTCCCCAAGGGCTGTGCACCCCAACCTCCCAGCCTAGCAGGCTCCAGAAATGGAGCTGCTCAGCTGGGGCTGGGGCTGGGGCTGGGTGGTGGGCGCTGAGCGTGGCCGTGCGTTTGTGCACACCAGGCCCTGGCAGGCGGACAGAGCGTCTGCTCAGGATGTGAGGCCATGCTTTTGTGCACGTGCCAAGGAGGAGCCTGAACTTCTGGCCTGCTTCCTATTCCCTAGGATGCTTGGGACACAGCTCTGGTCTTAGCAGAACCCAGGCGAGTGGCTGTTGCCGACGGCTGGTTTGTTCCCGCCACTCATTCTTTCTGTGAGTGGCAGCCACATCACAGCAGAGATCAGACTCGGAGAGGGAGAGGCGGCACTGCCTGGGTGGTAGTTTTATGGAAGATTTGGAGCCTTGTTTGCCATAGACATAAAACCTGATTTAACTCAAAAACCCTGTAGTGTGCACTAATACCTTTCCAGAATGCCCGCTCTCCCTTCCCTGAGCGTGGTGTGGGACTGTGTGAAGCTTCGCTTTTCCTTTTTCTTGCTTTGATTTATCTGAATGCTCTTCCCTGCCTTCTGTTATTTTTTTTTCTACTTTCTTCATGAACTTTGTTCCCAATTTCCATTTTTTTTCTTTGAGCTTTTTAGAGTTCTCTCCCTCAGGTAGATTTCTAAACTCTTAAGGCTCACTTTATTTTCTCAGCAACTTACTTGTATCTCTTATATGATCTCAGCCCATGAACATTAATCAACAGAAAACCACATCCATCATCGCAGACGCTGCCATAGAGATACCACTCGGGTCTTTGCCCTCCCTGTCATCTTATTCTATAAAGAGGGACTCAATTTCCCATAAGCAGAAGCAAAATCTCTATTTAAATCCCACTTGCAAGGTCTGGGCGAGCTTTCTATTTATAGTAAAATCCTCTTTATAATGATCTCATATACGGTACCAGGAAATTGCTCATGGCTGGGTCAGGCCATAGGCCAATCTAGCCATGATGTGAGCTTTACTTAAAAAAATTCCTTCATGAGCCTCTGGAATTCTCCAGAGAAGTGTTTTCATAGAGTAGATGACAATAAACAGGATCACCCAGGATGGATTACTGTAGTAGGGACATTAAATTTAAGTTCAAAGGGAATTTCCACTTTTATCAGGCCAGTCTCAATAATTTTTATTGCTTTGGGCTTTGTAAATATCATATTGGGCAAATCAGGTTGACTCTAAAGAGATTTATGAAACATTTTATATGCAAGGTATGGCTGGAAAGTGTTTGCCTCTGGACTTCTCAGGAGGCAGAAAAGTGTGATTAGAGGCACAATCTCTGGGGACACAGACAAACTGAGGGTGAATCCTGCCTTCGAAGAGCCCAAATGAGGCTTGGAGCCAGTGCTTTAATCTCTTTGGATTTCAGTTACTGCATCTGTCAAAAAAAATCCCTACTTCACAAAGTTTTTGCAAGAATCAATGAAATAACATGTATAAAGCATCCACCAGAAGATTTGCCACAGTTTTGTGATAAATGTCTGCTTCCTTTTCTTCTCGATATGCAGTTGAACAAAAGGGAGGCTGAGTGGATAGGCATGACCTGGTATCCTCTCCTCAAGAGACAATGAATCATTGTCTTATATGTTCTTGTGTGTTTGGCATAGAATGATGTCTCACCTCCCGCAGGAGGGGCACAGTGTTATTCTTCCAGTGATGCAGGGCTGTTGGCTACTGACTTCTGTGTTCTCTGGGAGCTGGCTGTGAGACCAGATGACAGGCCAATTCATACACACATGGACCAGCTCTCCTCTGGTAGGGAAATAAACCAGGAGCAGTGAATGATATCCAGTGGTCCCAGGGGCATCACTGTGCCACCCACTAACATCCCTGCCATCGCTCTCTAAGTCATTCATCCCACAGATTGTAGGTGTTCCAACAATGAGTTAGAGCTGGTCTCCAACCTGAAGGAGTAGATCTGTTTAATATGGAGAGATGATAATGTAAAATGGGGAAAGGAGGCACACAGACGCATGTATAAACAAGGGTCACGATGGTGATATCAACAGTGTCTTCCCCAGAGCATGACTGATATGTGTTAGCTGAAGTTTGAGACAGTTCCATGGGAGAACCTTTGCTCTGAAACTAACCCCAAGTACCAAAAAGTGTAAGGAAATCAGGTGCATAAGCAATCAGTCCATTCCACACCATCTGACCACAATGGAAGGATGCTTTGAGCTCACTGTTATAAGAAGAGAGTAGAAACTGAAGCAAGAATGATTTCTCTGAAAATAAAACATAGCTGTTCATGATCACTTTCTATACGGGGCCACTGTCAGACTAAAAATGTACTTCCACACCGCAGCTGACCTGGCTTGTCACCACTGCACACACTGGGGCCTATACGTGGGATTTTAGACCCTCTCTCACTCCTTGGACAGGAACTTTGTATGGCCAACAGGATGCTGCTCTGACTCCATCTCCTCAGAAGCTTCCTTTCTTCTGATGAATTCAGTTCTTTTCCTTTGGTCTTTTTACAAAGGCTCAATTCCTCCATCACTGCCTGCTTAGCTCTACTAGATCATTTCTGATTTTTTTTATTTCTTGTAGTATTAGAGTTCCTGATTCAATAGGGTATTCTACCAATGATCTGTTGGTAGTGAATGCTGAATAGAATTGTATTAGTCCATTTTCATACTGCTAGGAAGAAATGCCCAAGACTGAGTAATTTATAAAGAGAAAGAGGTTTAATGGACTTATGGTTCCACCTGCCTTGGGAGGCCTCACAATCATGGCAGAAGGCAAAGGAGGAGCAAAGGCACGTCTTACATGGCAGCAGGCAAGAGAGCATGTGCAGGGAAACTGTCCTTTATAAAACCATCAGAGCTCATGAGAATTATTCACTCTCACAAGAACAGCATGGGAAAAACCTGCCCCCATGATTCAGTTACATCCCACTGGGTCTCTCCCATGATATGTAGGGATTATGGGAGCTGCAATTCAAGATGAGATTTGGGTGGGGACACAGCCAAACCATATCAAGAATTAATCTGCAAGTTTTTATATTCTATATTTTACTTCATTATCCTCAGACATCACAAGGGATACAGTGTGTTGGAGAAAATGAGATTCTTTGGTTACTTAAAGATCTTGTGGATGGGGAGGAAATTGAACATTATAGGAAGTCCCTGAGAGTATAGGAGAGAGACAGCTGAGGAGAATAGGCCCCCTGCAAGTTTTTATGGAATGATATATATAGGATTCTTTGATTGCCTTCCATGCAGGAAGCTACCTAAGTAATGACTGGCATCTCCATATTTTATATCTAGTTCATATCAATTGAGACACTTACCTTTGGTTTACCCTCAGCCCCTAAATTTAGTATACTCCATCTCTTCTTTCTGTTCATTGTTTGATAGATTTCCACCCATCTCTTGATGAGGAGACTCTGAGTTTATTTGCTTCCTAGAGATGCTTGGATTTTCTTAGGAGAGTTCTAAAAATGACGAAGATGGTGATTGAGGGAGAAGGGAGAAAGGGGCACTGGTACTTCTGGGTTTGGGTAATGAAAATTTTATAGGCAGAGTAAAATTTTTGCAGATGTACTTCTTTTTGGAGATTATTTGCAAAACCATTCTGTATGCCATGCAGATGTGTTTGAGATCCAGAGACTGATGAAGAAAAGCCCATACTCAACAGACCCCAGAATGTGGCCAGCTCCTCTGTCTCCCCTAAACAGCTAACACTTCTTGTACAGAATTGTCTGCCTCCCTGAAGATGGAAATCAATGACTTAGAAACCAATTAAACAATCCAAATAGCAACTGATAAATGGATTAACCCTCTGTAATGAAATTCTGCTAGCTTTTGTCTTCCGCCTTCCTCAGGTAAGTTTTCTATTCCTGGAGGCAAAGCAGAGGCATGGAGGAAGTGGAGGCCAGAGGGAATCACATTAAAGTGGGTGAATCCGTTTATCACTTACTGTCTGGATGGTATTTCTGCTCACATCTCTGTGTCCTTTTTCAGATTTGTACCCTATGGGAGCCTGATTAACATTAGCCAGTGAATAATGAAAGGCAGCAGCAGACACTGGGTCTGGAGAGGAGGAAGATACTTGGGTGGTTAAGGCTGATCCCATAAACAGAGAGACTTTTCTTCTTAGTCACGAACAGGGAGTGTGAATGTGACAAAGAAATGCCTGCAGTGGGGAAGGAGAAACAGAGAAAAAGGGAGGCATTTCTCTCCCTGCAAATAACCTGTTCAAGGCTTCTCAAGCAGCCCCTGGAAATGGAATGATTTTGGTGCTTGAGGACAGGTGCTGTTCTCCTCACAGGCTTTGTTTTCAAGGTCATGTTCCAAGAGTTATCTTGGCCTTTGTTTAAGGGCTTCCAGCAGGAGTGGGTTTTGAAGTCAGTGTGTTCAGTTACTTGTGATGGTCTTAAGCCTAGAGACATGCTCAGTAACTCACATTTAATCCATCTCTGGCATGAGGCTGAGCCAAGCGCCTAGAAAGCTGGGTCTAGTTCTGATTCTAGGCACTTGGGGTCTTGGGTACTTCCCACGATCAATGCATCTGGGCTTCAGGGAGATGGGACTCCCCTTCAGGGAGATTGATGCCCTACCAAGATGTCTGTCAAAGTCCCCAAGAACGTCTTCGGTATTATTCCTGGAAATGACCACCCATCGGTGCTTCTTTGTTCTCCATTTCAGGGACAGGAAGAATATCTACTAAACAAAAGCACCATTCCCAATGGCAAGGTCCAGATACTGGTTGTTTCCTCTCCCTCTTCTCACACTGCGGGGTGTGGTTTCCATCTGATGCCTGGGGCCTGGGCCTGCAAGACTGATTGTTGAGGGCTGAGAGTAGTTCACTTGACCAGTACCCCTTCCAGATGGTTTGATCATCTAAGGATGCAATCAGAGGAGCAGGGTGATTTCCACAACAACACAGAGTTGGGAAATACTCTAAAAATGAAAGTAAACTCTAGGTGACTTGAAAGACATTAGTACCATTAAACCTGAAAGGATTCAAAAGAAAGCCTAGCCCAATTTGCCAACTTGGTGATAATAAAACTTCAAATTCCTTCTGGAGCAAATTCTACCACACTGTAGGAAGAAAAGGGGCGGTTGAAACGCACGTAAGCCTGAAATTGGAATGTTTTAAATGTTCCCACAGCCCAGAAAGGACCGGATGGAACAGTCATTCCCAATAACTACTGTGACTTCTGCTTGGGGGGCTCCAACATGAACAAGAAGAGTGGGCGGCCCGAAGAGCTGGTGTCCTGCGCAGACTGTGGACGCTCTGGTGAGTGTGACCCCTTCCTGCACCGGGTGCCCATAGACCAGGAATGCTCCTCTTGCATTCCTCTTCCATCTTGTGGTGGAGGAGACTGGAGAGGGAGGCGACGGCGGTGACACTTTCGAGTGGAGAGGGGTTTTCAGCTCGTCCTGATATTTTTCCTCTTTGGGTCTTAAGAACCGAAAGTTGTGCCCTAGGATCCAGGGAAAGGGCAAAGAGAAGTTTTGGATTTGTGCCTGGCCTTTCCATGAGGTGCCTATTTCTTTGTGCGTGTTTTTACGGACCACAGCGAGGTAGGGTGGAAATGCCTGGAGAGAAGGCAATGTGCTTTCTCGTAGTGGATGATGCACATGTAACAAAAAGATGTGTTTGTTCTGCGGAAGTGCCTAGGGCAAACCCAAAGAGTGTGGTGTGGAAACATGGGTATTGGGAGAGCAACCACATCTTGGATTGTGGGAATCAGAGATCCCTGGGCTCCTGGCCAGCTGCATAAACACCACCTCCATCGGCCACTCATCTCATTTTCTAAAATGGAGCAAAAGAGACCCTGATAGATCAATGAGGCAAAAGGACAGGCATTCCTAGGGCCAATCTGGAGTTGATACGGTGTGTATGTTTATATTTCAACCTACCCAAAGGCTCAAGTAACAAAAAGATACTTCTGGTCTTGTTCCTTCACTCTTAAAATGAATTCAGGGCTTCAGGTTACGTTCAAGCTGTTGTTCTGTTTTTTAGTTCTAACCAAACCATTATTTTTGGCTGGCCATGGTTGGTTGGTACTCTCTATTTTTCAATATTGTATTATGTCACCGCCAGGCCACAGTGCAAGGCAGGGAGGAAGGAATTTCAACCTCAGTTTTAGTCTCATCAGCTCCTGATATGAGTAGGTGAAACAGTTTGATTGGATGCTTGGTTCCAGCAGTGAGGAGTCATTTCTCCTTTTTACCTTTCTATCCAGTGTCTTTTTCACTCCCAGTCCCCAGAGAAGGACTGAGATGACTCCCTCATGGTTTACTGTAGCAACTCAGTTCTTTCCTTGCTCTGGGTCTGCAAACCTTAGCTTTAGCCCTTTTATATTTTGATGGTAGGGCTGTTAGGGCTTAAGACTGGCTTGAGTAGCAAATCAGCAATTTAAAAAGACTGTGGTTTCTGCTGCACACAACCCTTAACGTGTAACTCTCAAGGATCCTGACAGGGTGGTCCATTTGTGCAATTCTGTCAATTCATTTACTGTCTAAACATGGTACCTAATGTTGAATTTTTTACTCTACTGATGCTAGCTTAGAAGACAGGGCCCTTGTGATAGCGGGCTCTGTTTTTTTTAGATGCTTACAAAAAAAAACCAGATGAAATTCAATGCTGTGTTTTTTAAAAGCAAGCAATCAGATGAAATCTGTACTTCCAGAAGCAAGATCACTTGGAGTGATGTTCTGAGCAACATGTTATGGACTGCTGTAGGTTTCGATGGGTTGAGGGGGCAGCCTGAGAATTCTTCTTGCAAACTTCTATAATGTATATCTCCCCTTCCTTTCTTAGAAAAGATGGGGTGCTAGAATCCCAGCCATGGGATGTCAGGAGTGGGTATTTGTTTTTTCTATGCAAAGCCTCTTTCCACAATCTTCTCTCAGCTTTCCCCGCAAGGTTCTGCCTGCTGTGTGGCTTAGGAGCCATTTTCTACCAGCCATTTCTAGATATTCTCATTGCATTTGCCGATGATTAGTTTTGGCAGATCATTTAGTCAAGGTCTGACTCAGATATTCCTGAAATAGTTGATACCTTGGGAAGAAACAGGTGTCATTGGCCCATAAGATGAGATGTGCTTGTTAAGGGAGGTGGGTGAGTACTTCCCTGGGGCCTCCCTACGGTCCTTCCAGAGAAGAGTATGGAGCTTGGAGGAGCTTCCTTCCCCCTCGCATCTACCCCACCACAGCTGTTTCCTGGGAGAAAATGAGATTCCTGAAATTGACACCATGTGGGTTGTATCTTTCCCTTATCCAAGAGCAGTCCTGGGGCTCATTTAGAATGCGAAAAAGTTTAAACCTGAGTTTTACAGATTTCAGGATGCTCTGTTTTATTAGGACTTTTCTACTCCGACTTCTCACCTTCTTAGTGCTCTGAGTGAGACTTGACAAGTGAACTTTCTGGAGTAACCAATACCCGGGCTTGGTTGGTGGCTGGAGTGTGTGTGTGTACGTGTGGTGTGCACATGCACACATGTATGTGGATACAGTTCACAGCAATTTCCTCCAGTGGTTAAAGAAAGCAAACTCTTTTATCACCTGCCACTTATCAGACTTTCCAACTTGCTTTTGCTTTCAGTGCAAATGAACTACATGGTGTAAGGGGAGAATTGAAAGGGTTCTGAAAGGATGGGATTAGAAGTGGGTAAAAATAAAAATGAATGGAGGCTTAACCACCTTGAATGGGTTATCTGACAGTAATACCTTTGTAGAGCTGACTGTCAAAGTGAAGGACAATCATTGTTCAAAGAAACACCAACAGAAAACAGCAAAGAAATGCCAGCCAGGCTTAGAAACCACCAAGGAGAATCATTGTCTGGGGCAGGGTCGAGTGAGCATGCAAGCGTCTGTGTGTACGCACAGCAGAAGAAAGATCATGGGTGGATCTTTTGCTGTCTGAAGCTGTGGACATATGTACTGTGGTAGAGGCGATGCCTTTTCGGGGAGTGGGGGAAGCCTCTTCCCTGGAAATGTTCGCGTTGTCCCAAATCCCCGTCACCAGGTGATGCACCCGGTTAATCCCTTTGGTGTGAAAATGGTTTAATATCTTGCTATTAAGAATAACATTGTAATATCATAATGAGAATATTAATAATGCTGTCTATTGCTTAACCCATGTGCTGATATATTCATCATACATGTCAGCTCATTTGGGAGGAGAAGGCAGGAAGGAGAAGGAGGCAGCGGCCGCAGCACGCACCACGGAGGACTTATTCGGTTCCACGTCAGAAAGTGACACGTCAACTTTCCACGGCTTTGATGAGGACGATTTGGAAGAGCCTCGCTCCTGTCGAGGACGCCGCAGTGGCCGGGGTTCGCCCACAGCAGATAAAAAGGGCAGTTGCTAAACCCACGGAACAGACTCTCTGGCCAATTAGCCATCCCCCTCTGACTTTGGTCTTTGTGCTGGTTCTGATATATTTTTTTTAAATGAAAGACAACTTTAGGTTTTCCCTCTATCCTTGCTTTTTTCCCCCTCACCTCCCATGTGCCCCTCTGTCCCTCCCCCACCCCTCTGTTTTGGGTATGTACAACAGAAGCACAGACTACTGAAACAAAGCAAACGAGCAGAATGAACGTTCTTCCAAGAGACGGCATCGTGATGTGCTATTTATTTTCCATAGAAATAGGAAGTTAGGTGGATTGTCTCTTTTTTGAGGGGAAGGGGGTCTTTTTGACAGGAGCAGAGTTGATTTCCTCAATTTTCATATTTATTGGCAAAAGGAAGAGAAGAGGAACTTTGGGTTTGGAAACAAAGAACCAATAACGTTAAAACATTATTATTTATATATTCTAGCTATTATTAGAATCAGACTTTTTTTTTGAGAAAGAGAGAGAGAAGGGAAATCAAAGAAATCGAAGTAATTTCCTGTTTAGAGGCAAGCCACCGGGGGGAGAGTTTCCTCAATGGGAGGTGGTCGCACTTTCTGTGCCCCACAGAGTTTGTGGCTCCCTGCGGCAGACCCCTCCCTCATTCTCCTCCCTGACCTTCCCGTCTTCCTCTCTGCTTGCGAGAAAATGTCAGTAGTTCCAGAGAAGTCGGGGCGTCTATGCCTGGCCTCCCTCCACACCCGGGCCCTGACCAGCCGCCTCCTGGGCTCCTCCTCCTCCGTCAGTAGAGCTGCTATTTTGTTATTGCTGGTTTTTCCTCACTTTCCTCCTGGCAAAGAACGACTTCCAAATGCAGGGATGGAACATAAGCAGAACATCACGGGCTCAGCAGTGACTCCACCACCCGAGGCCAAGACTGTGCTCCTGGAAGAAAGAAGGAGACCTCACCATGTGTTTCCCTTCCCCTTGCCCCCGTTAAGAAACATACCAATACCCGTTGGATGATGAAGGCTACCGTATTTCTTCTATATTTTTTTATAGTGTCCGCCAGGCACTTTGTTTTATGTTTCCAATAGTACTTCCTGAAATAAACCAAAGCAACACTGCTCAAGACCCCTGGGGCGATGGAGAAGGCTACCCACCTCACTGACAGTCCCAAGAATGACAGCTGCGAGGTCCTAGTCAAAAGGTATGTCTTGGCTAACCTGTCTTACAATGTGGGCAAAACCATCATATCTATTTTTTAGTTTTCTTTTTCTTTTTCCTTTTCCTCCCAGCTTGCTTTTTTGTTTTCCTGGGTTTGGACCCACTTCTGCGTGTAAGAGTGGCTACTGGAGTGTCTCCCCCTGGCCCTCTGTGGCCTGTGTGTGCATGGGAACTCACGTGTGCCCAGGCGTAGGTGTGGGAACTGAGTCTTGCTTGGACTATGGGAGGGGCTCAGTGTGGAGAATGGCAGGCTTCTGGCTTCAACTATGAGAGAAAATGGCTGGGGAAGTGCTTGGCTAACCCTGCCTCCCTTAGCTAGACCTGGAAGTGGAGTCCAGGGAACTGAGATTGGAGTTGGCTGCTGGATTTGGGTAGGAATAAGGAGGTGTGGCACTGCATGTCTAGGTGGTATTTCTTACTCTGGGTTCCAATTTCACAACCAGGGGGATGAATCCAAATTAAAGAAGATCCCTGATTAGGCACAACACTCAACTTGGCTGTTTGGAAGATTCTGAACTCCCTTTAAGTTTGGCCAGGTCTCCGGCTCCAGGAGTGCACAGTTCCAGAAACACAGGCAGAACCATCTGACATGGGCTGGGAGACCCAAGTAGCTGCCTGGTTAACAGGCTGCTTATCGGTGTGTCTGGGAAGATTCGCTTTATGGTCCAGCCCCTGCAAATCCTTGTGAATTAGACTGATTGTTGAAATAACAAACTAACCCAAACACAAGGACAAGCAAAGAAACCCAGAAATAAACTCTTTGTGCTTTCCTGGTAGCCTGAGACAGAAAGGACTTCTTCCACTTTTCTCATGTGTGAGATGTATATGTGATCGCCTGGACATTTATTCTCAGTTTTGAGAGAATGAAAGTAACAATCCCACCCACTTTTGGGATGTTCTGTGTAATCTATATGTGGCCTGTTCCTAGGAAATATGGCGAAACCTCCAACGTTGTCATCCTCTGCATGCTCAGCCAATAGAATTTGCTCTAGTGAGTTTCTGCTAAGGGGATACAACCTACACTTGCTGACATTTTCCACCTCTTGACTCTGTACCTTTGACTCAGATGTCGGATTCATGGGATTTTAACTTGCTTTCATTGGTAAAATGTGAGCTTCTATGTTAAATAAATATATGTTCAATCCATACTCTCATCTGAATTCTGTGTAGTTGCTCATAGTCCTAGAATTCTCAATGACTATTTGCCTTTACACTTGAGGTGTTTTTTTTCCCCTAAAAATCCACATAATTAAGGCAAATTCTAAAGGGCTACCTAATTTCAGAGTCTAGCTTGGAGTCTCACAGAGAAACTGTTTAGAACTAACAAGGCAAACCCACAGGAGAATGTTTGAGAATGGATATTGCTTGTCTATTTTATATTTAACGGTGTAGCTTGATCTTTGATCTGCATTTTCTCTTACTGGAGGTAGTAGACGTCCTCACCTTTCTTACTTGGGGTAATAGAAGCACAGTAATGTTTCTTAGCATTGCCAGAGTGTCTTGTCTCACCTTGCTTATAGTGTCTTTGAACAGACTTGGAATTTGTATCCTTAAATAAAAACTGGAAGGGACTTCTAAGATGATCAAGTTCAGATCTTTCACTTTTCAGTTGAGAAAAGTTGACCCAGAGAGGTTGAGTTAAGTTTGCAAGAGTGGAATGGGCATTGCTTTGGAGGGAATTGTTTTAAGGCAAAGGAAAGAAACTCTGAGAGAGATCGTATGGGAGGAGGAAGCTGGCTGTCCTGGGTTTCCAGCCACTTTAATGGTGGATGTTGCATCTTTGTCTCCCTTTCTCTAGGTAGCAATCATCAACATTTATGTGTAAGGCATTGTTCCGGGTGCTTTCCTCGGAATATTTCACTTAATCCTCATGACTGCTCCCATGAGATAGGTGTTTATATTCATCCCCAGTTTGCAGAAACTGAGGTTAGTAATAAGGTTAAGAAATGCACAGCTAGGAAGGAGCCAGGTTTTGGTCTTTGGCGACCTGATTGTAGAACCTCTACTCTGTCATTGCCTGCACTGCCCCTCGCATAGTCTGTGATTAAGGAATACATATATACGTGTGTGCTTGTGTACATACTTTGCCGTATCTTAATTCCAATGGAAGAAAATGTAATGACTATAGCTTTTTAAAGGCAATGTCATTAAAATAAATTTCAACAACTGAAGAGTGAGCAATTAGATCCCGTAAGAGAGAATTCCGATTCAGATTCTGTGCGGAATATTGTAGATAACTTACCTTCTTAATCGTCATTTCTAGATAATGTACAAAGAGATCTCCTTTTTTGTGACCTCAGGAATTGTAGGAGCTGTGTGAACAGTCAACACACCTTTCTGTTCTTGCTTTTGTTAAATAAGTGTCACTACTCAAAATGTAAATACAAAAGAAATGAGAGTCATCAAGATGAAAATGATCTGACTAGCTTCCTTTGCCCTCAGCTCAGTAAAGTATCACCGTGAGTTTTCTGAGTCCTAGCCCAAAGAGAGGGGAACCAAAGATACAGAACTTTCTAGATTTGTTACACTAGTTTAATCCCCTGGAGAGGGGGCTGTTGACATATAAAGGTGACAGTTGTTATCATTTAGCTGATTTTTTTTTCCGATCTAGAACAATCGAATCCTTTATTTCTGTTACCGAGAGACTATGTAGAGATCAGACACTATAATCACTATAACCCTGGGAATTAGAAATCTGCATTTAATTTTTTAAAGGTACTTTAAAGTCAGTAATCCAATTTGCTACTGGTATTTTAGAGAGAAGAATTTAATAAAAAAATTTGATCTTCACATCAATGGCATCCCTTTAAGGGTTCCAGCTTACTCTGCGTCTCTCTCTGCACCTAATGGGCTGCAGACTGAGACTGGCTTTATTCAGCACTGGAGGGAATGCAAGATCATCACTCGGGGAGAGACTAAAGGCTGTTTGGAGGTTCTTGCTTCATGGTGGAATAAAATTAATTAACTTTATCACACTATGCCTCCTGTTACGTCTGATGAATATGATCTTGAACATGTACTTAAAGTTGGAGCAGACTCATCTGTTAGGAATTTTTCCTCATGGGATTTTGCTTCGGCTTTGGAGAAGTGACTTGTGTTGTGTATTCTCTGAGTGAGGTGTCTTTGATTTGGTGTGTGGAAGCTTAGAGTAGAGATAAAAAGTTCTGGGCTCTGGACTCAGCTCCCTGTATGAATTTGTTGACAGGGATCTCTGCCTCAGTTTCTTAGAGAGGAAATGGACATTTCTTTCCCTATTAGAATATGTAAGTCATATTATGTCATGATGATGCTTAGTGCTGTGAGGTAGGGTAGATGTTATTTATTTCCATTTTACTGATGAAGGAAACTGAGTTTTGATCCTGTTTGATGACTTGTCTAAAGTTCCAGACTCAGCAAATGATGTATGGATCTTCTGATAAGCTTTCCTCAGTCTATACGGACTTCCCTGGAGATCATCTTTTGAAGAATTCTTGAGTGAAATCACTAAAGTCCATTTAGGTCTTTTATTCAAGAACCTATTGGATGAAAAGGAGGTATTTGATGCTGTAAAAGAAAAACAAAAGCAGCCGGGCACAGTGGCTCATGCCTGTAATCCCAGCACTTTGGGAGGCCGAGGTGGGTGGATCACGAAGTCAGGAGTTTGAGATCAGCCTGACCAACATGGTAAAACCCCATCTCTACTGAAAATACAAAAATTAGCTGGGTGTGGTGGCGTGCACCTGTAATCCCAGCTACTCAGGAGGCTGAGGCAGGAGAATCACTTGAACCTGGGAGGCGGAGGTTGCAGTGAGCCAAGATCACGCAACTGCACCCCAGCCTGGGTGACAGAATGAGACTCTGTCGCAAAAAAAAAAAAAAAAAAAGAGAGAAAAAGAAAAATAAAACCGAAAAAACATAAACCCCAAATGAAACGATGACCTATTAGAAGAATGTTTCTGAGAAGCAGCAATGCTAAGTCCTCAGGAACTTTCTGTGAGAACTAAAGTTGAGCTTCCTAAATGGTCACTCATTTGGTGGTGCCCGTGGTGGGGGGTAAAGGTGGCAGGGAGTGAACATTTTGGGCCCTGTTTTGGTCACAAGCCCAATTGCTCCTAAAACAAAAACTTTGAATTATGTAATATTGTTGTGTTCAATAAAAGCGATTTCTGACTACTCAAAATAACGATATAGGAAAAGCCATTCTGCTTAATTGATTTGCAAAATAAATGAGAATGATGGAAGAGTCCTGTCAGAACTGAATTATTAACTAAGAAACATTGAAAATTAGGTTTTCAAAGTATCTCATCACTGGCACCCAACCAGTAACTAAGACTTTCTGAAAAAATTACTTTTGAAATAATTTTACACTTACAAAAAACTTACAAAGGTTATACCAAGAATTCTCATATGTCCTTCACCCAGATTCTTCAGATAACCACAGCACAGTGATCACAACCAGGAAATTAACATCGATGCAATACCAGAACTGACAGACTGTATTCAAATTCTGCCAACTGTCTCACTAACGTCCTTTTTCTGGTTCAGGATCCCATCCGGGATCATAGGTTGTCATGTCCTCTTACCAGTCTTTGAAATAGTTAGTACAACAATCTTGCTTTTCACAACCTTGATACTGGCTAGTATTTCATAGAAAGCCATTCACTTCTGGCTTGTATATTGTTTTTCTTTTCTTTTTTTTTTTTTTTTTGAGACAGAGTTTTGCTCTGTCTCCAGGCACCAGGGTGGAGTGCAGTGGAGCAATCTCGGCTCACTGCGACCTCTGCTTCCCGGGTTCAAGCAATTCTCCTGCCTCAGCTTCCCGAGTAGCTGGGTCTACAGGCATGCACCACCACACCCAGCTAATTTTTGTATTTTAGTAGAGATGGGGTTTCACCATGTTGGTCAGTATGGTCTTGATCTCTTAACCTCGTGATCCGCCCGCCTCGACCTCCCAGAGTGCTGGGATTACAGGTGTGAGCCACCGCGCCCGGCCCTGTTTGTTGTTTCTCTAATGACTACGCTGAAGTTGTGCATTTTGGTTAGAATACCGTAGAAATGACGTTGTATCCTTCTCAGTGCATTACATCAGGAGATATATGATTGATGTACCCCATTACTGGTGACTCAGACATTTGGCCTTGCAGCTGAGATTTCAGGCTAGTCTGTTTACAGACCTTGGATGATAACATTTTCATTCAGATATACTTTGGTTCATTTGGTAACTAGGGACTGAGTAATAACAGTATTCATGTGACTGTTGAGCACTGTGAAGGATGGGATAAAATTAGACATGGGGCCAGGAATTTATCAACCATTGGATTTATTTTGTGACCTAGTGGATCAGACTAGAAATTCACAAATGGTTAAAATCGTGTGAGAGCTGTCATGGGGTAGTTTGTGATTATTTTTGCCAAGAATCTAAGTAGACAAGAAGAAATTGTCTTGGAGGAAGCCATCTAGATCAACAAAGAGCTCCAGACTGACCGTTGCTGTTGAATCTGTAGGCAAGAATGTCTATTGTCAGCGAGAATGGAGATAATATTTGAACAAAAGGCAAAACTGGGAAATCACAACCTGACTCATGTAAAATGGCAAAAATCACCGTTTGAAAACTCGCCTAAGTACCATTCCATAGCATTTTGTTTTTGCTGCTGTTGTGCTTATCACAACACACGATGTTTGTTTGCAGTCCTCAAACAGATGGCGTGTTCCTTGAGGGCAAAGGTGATCTCACTCATGTCCCCCAGACAGTGCCTGACACCAGTGTGCCATAATTATTTGTTGAAATACACCGAGAACTGAGTAGTTTCTGAGCTAATTAGTGGAAGTCTTACTAAATCTCACTCTATACATAGTGGATGCTTAATAAATATTGTTGACAGAAAGATTGGAGAAGTCGTCTTTGGACACAGCATCCATTGGTTAAGTCAGATGGGGCAGGCGGGAGCTAGGAGATGTTGAGGTGGTGGTGAGGGATAAAGGCGAGAAATGGGGGATGTCAGGACAGGGGTGGGGAGGGGTTGACCACGTGTGGAGGGGTAGAAAACTCTACCTTTTTGCAGGGGATTGAGAGCAGGAGTCTAAGAACATAGCTGCACATTTTTCCATTTTTATGGCCTGCAGTTGACCTAGCCGGAGGAAACAAAAGAGAAAATGGATGTTAGGAGTGCAAAGTTGGGAACTCACCCATGATTTTCTAGGTGGCTTAAATGGGGCAAAAGAAAAATAAGTTTGTGTGTATTGGGGGTTCAGGGGTGGAAATCTGAGGAAACTTAAAGGGCATGTGGTATGCTTATGAGACAGACTCATTGCAGAGTGGCAGGTAACATCTGATCAGAGGGTCAGGGTATTGCGAGAGGGACAGAAAGACTCCTGGCAAGGAGTGAAATTTTGACAGGTGCTCAAGGAGAGAGCAATTGGCAGGCATTCTGTAGGAGGTCCCAGGGAATGTCACTTGGGTTTGATCACTCAAGGGAAGGGGTTAGAGACAGGTGGTGACAACAAAGACCATGAGGGAAGGGGGCGCTCACCAGCAAGGTGGATCAGAAAGGGAGACAGTGGGGTGGGATGGGGTAGAGGCAAGGAACAGGAGCAGGTGTGGAGGGAGGACTTGGTCAAGGAGGAAAGCTGGATGGATGGAGTCTCAGCTTTGGAAGAGCATCTAATCCAGGCTTGTGCACCTGGCCAGTGAATGACGCCTTGGGTACCAGGAGAGATGGGGCAGGGGAGGGGGCGTTCAGCTTGGAAGAGGCTGAGCTGCTCATTTGCTTTTGAGCTTTCTTCCCTGCTGGCTTGGCCATTTTCCATTTAGGTCCATCCTCCCTCTCTTCCCTCCCTCATCACTCAGCTTAATGTGACCTGGGCACTGTTGGGACACCCATCTCTGCCTTCAGAAACTGCTTCTGGGGTGAAATGTGAGAGTACTTGGTTTTATTGCTTACTCCGTTATGTCCACTGCTTTGTTCCAAAGAGCAAAATGGCAGATTTCATTTTGGCTGGAAGCAAAAGCTATGCTTGGCTGTCCAGGCTAAAGGGCCCACCTGGTGTGAACCAGCACCACCAGGTTCTAAGGCTGACAAAGGGATCACTGGGTTAGTGGAGGACTGGAACAGATCTCTTGGTTGGGGTCTCTCTTCGAGTAATTCCGACACACCTGAATCACTTGGGACAGGGTTGGAGGTGAGTGTGTGTGTTTGTGAAGGAAGCAGTGTCCTTTTGGGCTTAGGCCAAGTGGGGCATCTGATGGGGTTTTCTGTGGCCGAATTGGTTCTATCTTATAGAGCTACTCATTTCTACTTGGATCACAGGGAGAGAGATGACATCATAAAGGTCCTTTCTGGGATGTTTTAACTGTGGAAAGATTCAGTTTGTTTGGTTCCAAGTGGAAGCGCTTTTTTTTTTTTGCTAACACCCAGTTCTGCCTGCTACACCACCTGGGAATCGAAAATCCAGCTGTGTTCTCTCTGCCTCTGGTTCAGTGGCAACTGACCTGCCCTATCCTGGCTGATCTCGTGCTGCTGACGTTCAAGGCGCTGGACACGCTAGCCTGATTTTTGTTGCACCTGGCCTAGCCTTATTAGCTTGGCGATTAGTTGGTGGTTTTCTTTCTTTCTTTCTTTCTTTTTTTAAAAATTCATTTCATTTCTGTCACCCCCTTAATTTTAATCTTTCTTTTTTAGGTAGTTGTTCCATGCTGTTGTTTTTTGTTTTATCTTTCATTGCCTTTCCCTCTGCAGTCAACACTATGACCTGGGGACTCCGGCATCCTTCAAGCAAGCCATTTCTGAAGAAGGTGAAAAGAAGCCAGGATGATTGGCACCTCCTCCTCCTCCACCTCCTCCTCCTCTTCTTCCTCTTCCCTTGCCCAGCCCCCTCCTGTGCATGTGTTTCAGAAAACACAGGAGCCAACACGGAAGTGGAAAATCCTGCGGCGCAACTCAGCTCAGCCCACAGATGCCTCGGGAATGGCCTCCGTTTGTGCAATAAGAAGATTTTTTTTTCTTTTTAAAATTCTTCATTACATTTTCTTTGATTGTCTGTGAGAAAGTACCCAGGTCAGCCTGGAATTGCTCTACAATAGAAATAACTGAACACAAACAAACTGACGGAAAAAAGAGTTAACTATTTTATTTATTTCAATATTTAAAAGGAAAAAGTGCTGGCATTGCACAGTATTTTTGTTTAAAGTACCTCCTACTTCAAAAGTTAAACACAATTTTGTGAAGACATGAAATCGTAAGAGTACTTAATGTAAAAATAAAAGACTGCATATTAACTCTAAAGAAAAATACCCCACATTTTTAATAAGAAAATAAAGATCAACTCTGCTCTCTCAGGCTTTTTAAAAAGCCATTCATGTATGTGCTTTAGGTATTTTTATTTCTGCGAGTTGGATGTGGTAAGTGAGGAGTGATCAGTTTTTTTTCCTCCTTCCTTCAAAAGCCTATTGAAAATGTTGGTGATGTTAAATGATTGTGTGTTAAGACTTGACTGAAACAACATAGCCACAAATCAGCAGTTTCCCCCACCCTCACTGCCCCCACACCCCAGGCAAGCCCCTTTTATCCGAATGTCAGAAGCAGCCTGCCTCCTGGTTATCATGTCTGATGAGGTCTAGCTCAGAAAGAAATTCCATCTAGTGATGGAATATATCCCCTCAAGTTCAATAGATTCGAACACAGAGAGCTTTGTTTAAAATAATGCAGTGAAAAAAAAATAGCAAAAATAAAAGCATCAGCTGAGATGATATTAGTTCAGTCACCTAACAACTCCTAGAAGAGATGAGCAAAGAGGACCTTCTGCTGAGCTGGCTTCTGGGACCTGAGCTTCCAGAGCTGTCCCAAGGGCTGGGAAAGCCAGCCTGAAGGACGGGAACCTCAAAGTCAGTTGCTGGTGGGGGCCGCGGAAGAAGGCGAGTATTCTAACACGGCCCTTTCTGGTCGAGCGGGCGGAAGTGGGCATTTTGGCCGATGGGATGTATCTCAGTGTTGTGTCTGGGCCCAGCAAAGGTGCAGGGCTGACTGGCTGAGCCACTGGGTTCTACCCGCAGGTTCCCTGCTGTGCTGGACCTTCACGCAGCCATGCTGTTGGGTTTCCCTCCCTTGTAAGCAGAGTCATAATCTAACACACAAGCAGAGGTCCTTGAGTCACAGTGTTACTGAAATGGTTCCGAGCCGGAGAATCTCTTGCCTCTGACAGGGGAGGGTGGGTGGGCACGGACTTCCTGCCAGTCCTTTCAGGTTTCCCGTTCAAAGCCAGTCCTGGTGGTGGAGGGGATCACCGAGAGTGTCTATATCATTTTGTAGCCCTTTTCTCTGACGTTTTCTGGTAGTAAATGTCCCTTGTCAAAATGCTAATAATGATCATAATAATCTGCTTTCCAACCAACTCCCACAAGTGACAACCTGTGTAGAATTGTGATAAAGGTTTGCATAATGTAGGGTTTGTACCAAGTGTGTGTAAGTTTCTGTTAAATAAAAGTCTGTTTCCAATGCTCCTATAGCATCTCTGTAAAATTTGCTTGACCACCCAAGCTCATCCTGCATGAGTTCACTTTCACGCCGTCATGTGGCAGGGACTCCTGAGATGATTCTTCTCACTTGCATGCCAAGATTTGTTGAACCTTGTTGTTTTATTTACAAGCACAGTCTAGAAGTGCAGTTGCCACTGGCTTGGCTGACAGATGCTGGCCTGGAAAACGAATAATGCCCAGGGTTGGTGCCAGCATTCGTTCTCTGAGCCCAGGGTTGCTGTCACCCACTCCCCTATCCCCATCCCCATCCCCATCCCCATCCCCATCCCCATCCCCATCACCATCACCATCCTCATCCCCTCCATGGCCAAAATAGATGGATTGAAAGCCTGATTATGTGTGCAGACTTAGTATACCTGTCCAGTGTTGCTGTCACACCTGTGCCAAGAACAGAAATTTTGCACAAAAATGCAAGATGCAGTGTGTGCTTAGCATAGGTAGGAAGTTAAGGTTTTCATTGCCTGAAAGGAGCTGTTGGTGTAGCCCCCCAAGCTGCCAGTTGGTGCAGCTGTAAGCTGGAACCCCCAGGGTAGGCTTTCCTTGTGTGTGAAGGTGGACCCTCTTATCTGATGGGTCCTCCAGGTCAGGCAGAACCAGGGCAGCATGTCAGGCCGGGTCTTGACCTTTGAGTATTGCTGGCCCCCAGTGGGGCCAAGTGGAGAGGAACATGACATTGTAATGCTGTTGCTAGTGTACTTCCATCTTTCGTTAGACTGAGTATCACCTTATGACTCACATTATGAACTTTGTAAGTTTTCCTAGCAGTAAAAAGAAAGGCTCATATCAACATGGTGCCCTCCTTAGGTTTTCCCCCCCTCTTTTATCGTGATGAAGTATGCATTATATAAAATTTATCTTTCTAACCACTTTTAAGATACAGTTCTGTGGCATTAGGTACGTTTACATTTTTGTGCAACCATCGCCACCATCTATCTCTAGGACTTTTTCATCTTCTCCAACTGAAACTCTGTACCCTTTAAACACATACTCCCCATTCCCTCCTTCCCAGCTCCTGGCACCCACCATTCTACTTTCTGTCCCTCTGACTCCTTTAAATACCTTGTGTAAATGGAATAATACAGCATTTGTCCTTTTGTCACTGACTTATTTCATTTAGTGTAATATCTTCAAGGATCATTTATATAGATGTGTGAAACTTTCTTTACTATTGAAGGCTAAATGGTATTTCATTGTATATATAAACCACATTTAGTTTATCCATTTATCTTTTGATGAACACAGAGTAGAAATGAAGTTTCACGTATTTATTACACATCACCCACTTCCTATAGTGACTCAAAATTTGAGACATTAGGCTCAATTCGGAAGTCACCTAAGGGATTAAACATCTTCTTCCATGGGAATTGATTGCACCCTTTAATTTACTCCTAGAAAAGATCTGATTCTGACGGGCAAGTGCTTTCTACCTAGAGTGTGTCTTTCCTCGTGACTTAGGCTTTCTTTGCAGATACTGTCTTTGGGCTGCTTATAGGGCTGAGAAGTCTGGCATGAAGTCGTTCTATCAATGTAAATAATTAAGAATAGAGGAGATCCAGAATCACCAAATGTCCAGAATGAGGGTCATGAGGATGGGGACTGGGTTTTTCGAGTGTCTGATAATTGGTTGTTGGCCAATAATGCTTTCTGTCTGTAGATGGTCACTGATCAAGAGGGAGGGCATAAGTATACACATGGGCCAGAGAATGAAAAAGAGAGAAAGAAATCATGTTCCTCATCCACTTGGAAACATTTAGTTACCGTAGATGGTTAGCTCTGGGGTTGAAAATCAGTTGCTGACCAAGCAGGTATCTTTGGTGAGTGAGACAGGGCAGGTGTGACAAAAATGACAGTGCCAGGGAGATGTGGAACAGCCCTTGAGGCTCAGCCTCAGGTCGCAGGGAGACAACAGGAGTGGTAGGGAGTGTCTCCAGCCAGGAAGCACCTATGCTTCTAATGGGGCAGCCGTGACTCAGCTCAAGGGATGCAGCCTGCAGGGGGTGGGCCCGGGGTTCCCAGGTCTTCTGCTTTTTCGAGAGAGGTCACAATTCAAACGTTTTAATGAGATCTCCCCATTTTTCGGTGTTGGTAGTAAATGAAAAATGAAAACTGAAGATCAGCTTTGAGTTCCCTAAGTGAACATGACCATGTGCCTACCAGGCACACTTGGATGGCTTTGGGGCAGCTTTTCCCAAGGGCTGCCGGTCTGGGTAAGGTGAAAGTTGAGGTTGGAATGCCTTGTGCGGATTCTCCTAACAGAGGATTCTTGTCTTAATCTGTGGATGCTTGTAGTGGTGTCCTGACTTAGGGTTGTTATGTGGTGGGGATGGGTCCCTGGGTTGGTCTCTGGATGAAGCTAGGTCATTACTCAGCACATGTTAGGGGTGATTCAGGATATGGCTCTACCAGAAAACATCCTCCTTCCATTTTCTTTTCCTCTGCATGTACATGGAAGACCTTCTCTTTAAAAGTCTGGATAGAGTTGTACAGTTTAGATTTTTTAAAAGTTCACTTTCTTCTTATTTTTTTCTTTGAGATGGAGTTTTGCTCTTGTTGCCCAAGCTGGAGTGCAATGGCATGATCTCGGCTCACTGCAACCTCCACCTCCTGGGTTCAAGCGATTCTCCTGCCTCAGCTTTCCGAGTAGCTGGGATTACAGGTGCATGCCACCACGCCTGGCTGATTTTTTGTAATTTTAGTAGAAACAGGGTTTCACCATGTTAGCTAGGCTGGTCTCAAACTCCTGACTTCAGGTGATCCACCCGCCTCAGCCTCCCAAAGTGCTGGGATTACAGGCATGAGCCACCGCGCCCGACCCTAATTCACTTTATTCTTATTGATGACCAGTTGTCTATTACATCACATTCCTTTTACCCTTCTTTTCTATGAAACCCAAATCATTCCATGTAACTAGAACCATAGTTGAGTTTTATTGTATCCCTAAATCATCAATTTCAGAAATTCCTTTGATTAAAAAGTAATCTTTCCAGAATTTTAATTTAATCTTTTAAGTATTTTGTATATAGATTTTACAGATTTTTTAAATGAAAATTTTTTTTGTGGGTACATAGTAGGTATAGATATTTATGGGGTACATGAGATGTTTTGATTCAGGCACAACAGTGTGAACATAAGCACATCGTGGAGAATGGGGTATCCAGCCCCTCAAGCATTTTCCCTTTTGTTATGAACAATCTGATTATATTCTTACATTATTTAAAAATATACCTTTAAGCTACCACTGGCTGTAGTCACCCTACTGTGCCATCAGATAGTATTTTATATTTTATATGCATCTTATTTCAGAGTATACTTTGTAAGAGAGTTAAGCTTGCTTTTAATTGTGCAACCACTACTCGCTTGGCTCAGGGTTGTTTTCTGGTTTTGTTTTCTTTCGTTGGGTTGGAGAGGAGGTTATTCTGAATAAGCAATTTATTTTCCTTATCATTTATAATGGCGATCAGCAAACTTCTTTCCTGTAACATGCCAGATAGTAAATATTTAAGGCTTTGTAAGCCAGACATCTGTCACAACTACTCAGCTCCGGGGTGAAGCATGAAAACGGCTGTAGAGGATATGTACAGGAATGGGCGTGGCTGTGTTCCAATAAAACTTTATTTACAAAAATAAGCAGTTGGCCAGATTTGGCCCATAAGGCATAGTTTGCTGATCCCTAATTTAAAAATAGGGAGTATTGCACTGCTTAGTTGAGGGGTAGGTGGTGGTGGTAATAGGGCCTTTTCTAAGCCTCAGGACTAAGGAAAGATAATTTCACATTACCAGGTGAAAGGCTGCTGATGCATTTCATGATCAGTACTGTAAGCCGTTTCAAATGCAAGAAGTGTTTCACAGCCAGAAAAATCTCACCACAAGAATTTGGAAAGCTCTCTACTAGTTTTTCTAGTTTTGGGACAGAGTCCAAACTGCAGTAGTGCAATGTTTACCAGAAGTGTCTATGAATAATGCAGCCATGCGTAACAGTGACTCTCTGTTATGGACATGATGACTGATATTATTCGTCTCCAGCAACTTGGGTCTTATGAGTTAAGTGGACATAGATGGTAGAGTTTCACCTATATGAGACAAATGATAGGGGACACTGAGAGTGGGGCCCAACTTGGGAGATGTGGATTTGTTGCAGTTAAAAAGATGGTCTCTGTGGTGAGCACAGATTCTTTAATGGCTGTGGTTCCTTGAAGTAGTTAATTATGGGATGTTGAGGATACTGCTAAGATATATTTATTCCTAAGTACTCAGATTCTTCATATTCAGAATCACACTTCCCTAATTTCTTACTTCACCTCCCAGAACAACCAATAAAAAAACATGTTCTTCCTTGGATGGTGGAGAAGATTACTGATACCAGACCTACTACTGAATTGAAACCTTCTTACTAGTTGCACATAGAAGTATCCTGAGGGGCGGTCAATGAGCTAGTTATATAGGTGGTAGTGGTCAAGTTAAGTTTATTGAAGAGATTCTCTTTAGTGGATACTCCATTGTGCTGAGAGGATCAGTGACTTTCAGACCTCAGGATAACTTTGAGTGGGGTTTATTTCTAAGTTTCCCCAGTTATCTTCAAGTTTCCTGAAAAGGGGCAGTGTTTTGGATAAGCATGTTGAATATCAGCTTCATTTTCTTCAAGCTCTACCCTGTGATCACATATGAAGTCACCCAGAAGTTAGTTTTCAGGCGTAGACCAGGAAGAGGAAGAGTCTTCAGAGTAAAAGCTAGAAAATGCTATGCTTTGTATTTTACTAAACGTGGTGTGAGCAGCACACACCTTTTGGTTACCTGATCTTTTTTACACCAGACTAGGAAACCTTTTCTTGAGATGTGATGCCAGTGGTCATCAATGGTTTAGCATCAGTCTGCTTGACTGGATTATGCTGATTGTGTTATTAGCCATCACCTGGCAAGGCACAATTGTAGCTGAGACAGATCTGGAAGTCCTGGTAGAACACAAGCTGGAGGAGTGTCGTGTGGTTTATTGTTAAGAAAGCGTGATAAGCAGGCTGTGTTAAACGGGGAATGATGTGGAAGTCTGGGAAGCAATGCTCCAGCTCTATTTAATATTTGACACCACTGTATTTGAATTAGCTGAAAAAGACTGTGGAAAATCCAAAAAGTACAGAAAAGCTTGTTAACGATATGTTTAACAGGATGAACAGTAAGCCCTTTAAGGAAAGGTTTGTGGATTTGGGGTTGTTTAACTTGGGGAAGAGAATCAGGGCCCACTTAATAGCTGTTATTCTGTGTATCACTGAGATAAAGGCATCGACCAGTTACATTTGGTATCTGGGGAGCACAGGAGAAACACCCTGGTGCCTAAAACAAATAGACAAGTAGTTTTTTGACACCAAGAATTTTAGACTGTCAAGGCTGATGGATGGGAACTCACTGACAGCCAAGCATTTCTCTTGCATAGAGTTGAGGGCATGGGCTAGATGACCTCTTGGGGTCCCCATCTAGCCCTGTAATGTTTTGCATTATAGCTGGATGACCTGGAAGGATTGGTGCCTAACTCACCACCAGGGAGTGGGGAGACGTGGAGAAAGTTAGTTTCACGGATATGTACTATAGTCACTAACTAAAATTACATCTCCAGGCGTGTTTCTATTCATGCTGAAGCAACGTCTGAAGGCTTTTGTCGACTTCCATTATTTTGGTAGCATGAGACACCAGCTGAAAAGTGAATGCAGTGGTAAGAGACATTTTCCTCCAGAGAAATGCCAAGTATGTGAACGAGGAAAGTGCGAAGACTGTAAGGACAGTAAGGCCAAAAGGCCACCAGGTGAAAATGGTTCTGCTGAAACTCCATTTGAGTTCCACTCCAGTTTTCATCTCATTGGACCCACCACATCCGACATCATCCTCGGTGCATCGATTTCATAACTGCTCATAGGACATGGATATTCTCAGCATGATTTTTGTTGAATGACCTCACTAATATTCACGGTTGTCTACTATGTTCTCTCCAATCTGGGAAGGAAAGGTCTTATTAGAAGACAAATTTAATTATATATATAATTATGTTTATGTATGTTACATATATAGATAAATGACAAGAATTCTACTTCGGAAAAGAAGTGATCAGCATTCTTTCTAAATACTTATGAAAAGAACTCCTTCGGAAAAATTTTGCTCCGTGTTTGATTTTAAAAAGTAGCAAGGATTGTACCACATTTAGCACGTGAAGTGAACTTTCTGTGGACCATAAATATAACCGAGTCTGAGGACAGAGATAAGTTGAATAGGAAAGAATGAGGTATGAATTGCCAGCATGAACATTTATGCTGAAACTTCTGCTTGGCTGAGTGATGGGCACAGAGAGACTGGCAGTTTGTAATCCTGAAAACTTCTTTAGTTAAAACAGATTGTTTTACCCTCCATAGATCTCAACCTTTTGTCCATGATTGAAAAACTAGATCAATGTGTTTTGACCGCATGCTGTTACTTTGTATAATGACCCTCCAGTTACTGGTTTGCTTTATACTACTGATCAACGAATCAAACCTTTACCGAATGTCTTGTGTTGCAGTAACGTGCTAGGTTCTGCAAGACATAAAAGAGAAGCAAAGGGGAACTAGAATAAATTTTGGGGGGTTACTTTCTATGCATTAGTTACTGAGTCTAGGCTTTTTATAGATATTAGCTTGTTAAAGCCATGTAACAGCCCTTTGAGATTAAGATTACTATTCCTGTTTTACAGAGATGGAAACTGAGGCTCAGGGAAGTTGAGTTGACAAAGGCAGTAGTGATTGCTGGTAAAGTCTGATTTTTCCAGTCAAGGATTTTTATGCCTCTAAAACCTTCTCCACTGTGTGAGATAACTTCTCCACTGTGTAAGATACCTTTTCTGTTCTGGAGGAGGAGAAACAGGTGGTTAACATATCATTCAAGACAAGACCGTTTATAATTAAGTGCCAACTTGGTGCAAAGTGTGAGTGCCAGGTAGGCTCAGGAAAGGGAGTTACCAGTACACGTTGGGGTAGCAGGGGAAGGATAGAAAGAGGTACAGAGTTGGGGTAGACAAAGAGAAGGCAGACCCCTGAAAGTAAGAGTGGGAAGTACCTGAGCAAAAGCTCTGGTGTGAGTGGGCTCAGGAGGCTTGGAGCCAGAGCAGAGATGAGCCTGAATGGAGTGGAAGGAAGATCTCAGGCTGTCGGGGGCAGTCACACGCATGTTACTAATATCCACATTGTTGGAGGGGCTTGATTCACAAGAGCATTAGGGCACAGTAAGAAGGAGGAGGCCGGCCATGAGCTCTTGAGCAGGATGCATGTGATGTATGGGATGATTGTGTGAGGACAGCTGAACTGGGCATGTCAACCTTCCCGCAACCAGGTTGCCTCTGATCCTGTTGTGATTGTAGGATACTAGACCTTGTGGGGAAAAGAAGTGATCAGCACCTCTTCTAGATGTAGATGTCATAACAGAACCCCAGTTTCTCCCGTCGTCTGGGTGATACTTACCCAACTGATAAAATGTTCAAAGCGTGACTGGGTGCAGTGGCTCATGCCTGTAATCCCAGCACTTTGGGAGGCCGAGGCGGGTGGATCACCTGAGGTCAGGAGTTTGAGACCAGCCTGACCAACATGGTGAAACCCTGTCTCTACTAAAAATACAAAAATTATCTTCTAAAAATACAAAAATTAGCTGGGCATGGTGGTGGGCGCCTGTAATCCCAGCTACTTGGGAGGCTGAAGCAGGAGAATCGCTTGAACCCAGGAGGCAGAGGTTGCGGTGAGCCATTGTGCTCCAGCCTGGGCAACAAGACAGAAACTTCGTCTCAAAAAAAAAAGTTCAAAGTGCTAAGTGTCAATTCCATGGGCATTTCCCATGAGTTATTATTTTGAAACCAGAGAAACTGCAACGATTCTACCTGCTGGGTGGTAATACATTTGGGAGGAGTGTGGGGTATCCTGAGAGGCTGGCTGGCTCCAGAAAGCTTTGTTTCTGAGAGGCCAATTTAATTTTGGGATCAAAATCTATGATTGTTTTCTTAGTCAAATTGAAAAAGGGTTTATTTGAAAAAGCACCCTCTATCTAGACTGATAGGTCACTGAATGCGGTGCGAGGAAAAGAGAGGAAACCGGGCTGAGATGTTGGCTGTGATGCTTCTCGGGGTCTGACCCTCAGCTGATTGATGTCTTGGAGGACCTGAGAAGGGCTGGCTTGCAAGCCCTGAGTCCTGGCTTCCATTTCCATCACGAGTTCTCTTCTCTCTTCACTTCACCTTGTCGGTGGGCTCCTCCTGGCCCCTGAGGCCGAAAGAGGTGCAGCCACGTGTGAGGAGTGTACGTGGCGAGTCAGGGAATCTAAGCCATCTACTCCACAGTGCCCGGCATGGCCGGCCCTCCCTGACATGCTGAATAATCACCAGTACGCTCTCAATGTAATCTTCCTAGCAGCCTTGTCAGAAGTTATTGTCCCACTTAGCGGATGAGTAGACCAACCCTCGGAAGGGTTAAGTGACTCGGGCCAAAGCTATGCAGAAGTGGTAGGGCCAGCCGGGACTCCAGGTCTTCCTTCTGATGTTCGCGTTAGTGCCTGTGCCACTGCGTGTTACTCCCAATAATGTTCAGTGACAATTGTCTTGCTTAGGCCTGGCTGGAAGTGGCAGAGCACTGGACTAAAAAGGTTATTTGACAGCATGGAATTGAAACCCACAACAGAAGAATATCCATTCTCCTCCTGAGGAAAGGAAAAACAATTGGAAGTGAGCGTCCACGCTGACCTCTCTTCCCTACTCTGCCCACCCCTGCATCATGTATACAGCACCTGAGCCTTGTACAGCGCGGTCTCACCCAACCCTTGCAGACTCCTTCTTTTGTTCATCTGCCTTCAGGTTGTAATGTTTATGTAGATCTGGTACAGCCTGCATTCTGGGGCGCACTGTTAATTGTGCATTCAGTGCAATGGGGCAGTGTTCTGTTTTATGTACCCATCTATGTTACCTACATACTCGTTTGAAATTTCATGGCGTACTCTGCAATAAAAGCCCCAGGTTTGCCTCTGAGGGTCATGTTAGGGCTATTGCAGGCAGTCCTCTGAGTTGATTTTGCCTAGCAGAGGTTGAGAAGGTTGGCTCTAAAGGAAGTCTCTGCCTGCTAAATGGCCCAGGGAGAGAGACTTTGCCTCCATGCTTCTCCTGCCTTAATTTCAGAAAACTCTCTGCAGCTTCCCCCACCACTCCCCCTCCACCATCCCTCTGGTCTCTGCAGTGCTAATCACAGCTCATTCTGGCTGCAAGCCTCATTTGGGGAAAGAGTGCTCCAGGACTCCCAAAATGCAAAGAGGGAAATTAAGGACAGTTGGCCAAATGAGTCAGCCCTCCACCACCAATGAGTCATGGGGACCACCCCGCTCTCTAAGCCTGGGAAGCTTTGCGGGGAAGGCCCCTCTGCCTTGTTTAGGGCTCACTGGGAAAGACTTTCCCTGTGGGCTTTACCTTTGGAGCAGGTGGTGCTGGCTTTTATTCTGAGAGAAAGGGAACCAGGCTCACTGAGTGTCCATTCCATATTACCCCAGGTTCTCTAACCTCATTGCCCCTTATGTGACAATCCTGTGATTGTCCCCAGTCACAGGGGATGTTCCCATTTTATAGCTGGAGAGCTGAGGTCGAGAAAGTTTAACTTGCTCAGGATCAGGAAAATGCACATGTCTAGTAACAGAGTCTGGCCAGCCCCAGGGAGAACCAGTCCTGGCTGTGAGTCTTGTTGCCCATTGGCTGGTCAGTGATGTGGGGTTATGCCAGTGTGCAAATGAGCCTGAGCTTCCCAGCAAGGGCAAGCTGGGTGGTTGCAAAGAGCCAGCTGCTCTGGCCAGTCTACCCCACACTGGGCAGCTTTATGGGACCCTAGCACGTGGCTGGCTGTGAGACTGTCAGGAGGGAAGCAAAAAACCCTCTCCCAGCCCCAGGCAGGACACTTTTCCTCTCCCCAGACTTCTTTGCCTCTTGTTACCCCATGTTAAGCCCACAGACATCATTTGGTTGTACCGCTTTAAAGGAGATTCCGTCGCCAGCTTTGTAAATAACTAATACAACCTGGTATTAGTCAGATGGTCTTGAAAGTTCCCAGATGCCATTTTGGTGAGAATATGACATTTAAAAAATTACCTTCTTCTTCCATCCCCCTGTCTTCCTGCCTTACCTCCATTGCCCAAACACAGGAGTGCTTCCTAGAGAGGCTCCCTTTCTGTTAAAGTCTTTGGAGCTGTCTCTTTTGGAGACTTCTCCCTCCCAAGAGGCTGGGAAAAAGAGAGCTGGGTGCAGAGCAGACAGGGCCCAGGAATATTTTGGCTCTGGCTTCTGATGTGCATTCATCCTTCCGGAAGGCAGGGTCAGGGAGGGGTCAGTCGCTGGCTGAGGCCCCAGGGGCTCTTGTTTGCTGTGGTGGTTGAACAGGAAGAAGGAGCAGCCCCGGAGCACGATGCCAAGATTCCAGACCCCCTGCCCGCCTCATCCTGGGCCACCTCCCTCAGGGGCCAGGGCCATGCTGCAGAAAGACTTAGGAGACCTGGCTGCAGTTCCAGCTCTGCTGCCACCTGTCCCTGTGACACTGAGCCAGTCACTTCACCTCTCAGGGGCTTGGTTTCCTCCTGCGTCTCAAGAAGGGGTTGGACTTGGTGGTCTCCAAGATTCACTCTGGTTCTGACAGCGTCTGAGTTGATCAAGTGAGGAACCGCAATAGTGCTATCCTCTTTAAGAAAGCTGTTTGCATTTTAACTGGGGGCTTTTGGAAGTGTGGTTTTTAAGACACTGGACCAACATCAGTGGTGGAAGTTTCAGCACTGTTCCCGGGGTCCGTGGAGGGGAGACGGCATTTTGCATACCTCTCACCCGCACACACTGATCCTGTCGTGGAGGGAGATGCCTCTTCCGTCCTCTTAGTTCACTCATACCTGTGACTCCCTCTGACCCCCTAGCTCCATCCACCTTTTACCTTGAAGAGGCAGATGGAGAGGTGGCATGGTTGAATTATAGGGGGCATCTGTGTGGATCCAAGGCACCTATGGGCTGTGTGTCTGCAGAGAGCCACTGGCCTCTCCCCCACCACCTCCGCTTTAAAGAGGTCACGCCCCTCATAGCATCGGCTGGACCCACTCCAGATGAGGTTGTGTTGGCCACAGGTGCTGCCCTGTCCTCAGCTGTTGGGTGCTGTGAAGAGGCCCTAGAGCTTGTCTGATAGAGGAGGAAACAGCCAGCAGAGAGCCATTGCCAAGATCCCCTGGCCCCCGGGCTGTGCTGCCTGAATCTCTGGAGTCCTAGCTGAGTGCAGCGTTCTCTTCCTAGCGGGGCTCCCTTCTTCAGCTGACCCCTTTATCCAGTCTCTGTTTCCCCCCTTTCCTTTCAGGGAGCTGATCAACTTCTTTGTCTTTTCAGCCTTTCCAGTTCTTCACCTTTAATTCTGTGGGGGTAGGGTTTGGAAGTGGCCTTGACCTGGTTTTGCCCTGAGGTCATTCAGGGAGTGCCTTTAATCCCGGAGCTTAGATTAGCTACCAGGGCTGGGATGAGCAGCCCCCCCACATCCCCAGGCCACCCTCTGGGTCCTTGTGTTTCCCTCAAGGGCAGCCTGAAGTTGGATGGGGTGGGAGGGTTGTGAGAGGAAAGCAGGACTTGAGCACAGGTGGGCAGGTGTCTATTGCCCCAGCCCGCTGGCAGGGGAGGCCACCGGATGGTCAGAGCCCAGCGCTCTCTGGAGTCTGCTCATCAGCCCCTCGGCCTCCTGTGTCAGCAGAAGGGTCTCTCCTCAGTGCTTGTTTCCTGTGGCCGAGCGGTGTAGTAGTTACTTGCGTGGATGTTGGTTGGAGTAAGATATGGGTTTTCATCTTGTCTCTGCCAGCAGCTGGCTGGGCTGTCTTGAGTAAATTACTCAGCTGTTCTGAGCTTCAGCTTCTTTTTAGAATGGGGACAATAATGCCTTCAGCTTCTTTGTCTATAAAATGGGGACTATAAAATGGAGAGTCACAGATTATTATTTTTTTATATATTATATTGCGTTTTAGGTTTTGGGGTACATGTGAAGAACATGCAGGATTGTTGCATAGGTACATACCTGGCAATGTGGTTTGCTGCCTTCTCCCCATCACCTATATCTGGCATTTCTCCCCATGTTATCCCTCCCCAACTCCCCACCCCCTGCTGTCCCTCCCCTATTTCCCCCCTACAGACCCCAGCGTGTGATGCTTCCCTCCCTGTGTCCCTGTGTTCTCATTGTTCAACACCCACCTATGAGTGAGAACATGCGGTGTTTGATTTTTCTGTTCTGTCAGTTTGCTGAGAATGATGGTTTCCAGGTTCATCCATGTCCCTACAAAGGACACAAACTCATCATTTTTATGGCTGCATAGTATTTCATTGTTCAAAGTGCCTAGCACATAGGAAGTGCCTCATTAAGTTGTAGCAATAGTACTAATAAATTAATACCCCCTTCCAGGGATGAATCAGACAATTGAGTTTCTGCGTCTTTTAAAGAATTTGGCCAGAATTCTGGTTGAGCTCCTGAATAAGCAAGGACCAAAATGTCTTTCCGAGTTCTCGTTCACCCCTTCCTTCTCGCTCCTTTCTTTGTCTCCGGTCTTCTTCCTTTGTCTGTTTCCTTCCCCTTCTCACTTTATTGTTTCTCTTTGTCCTCACTCTTCTGGAACCGTGATGACCTCTTTTCTTTACTTATTCATGATCCAAAGTGCATCCTGGCAGTTCCGAAAGCTGGTGCCATGCAACTAATTTTCTGCTTGCTGTGAGTTCCACCTCCTGCCTCCATGAAGACGCCGTAGCCCTCCAGCTGAAGGCTCCCCGCTTGGCTGGCAGGGTACTCACACCCTTGAGATGAGAATTTTCCCACTAAATCCTTTCCCATCTTAGGTCTTTTTTAGCTTTCTATTCTTTGGGTTCCCAACCACCATGACAAGTGGATATATGAGTCTGGAATTCAGAAAGAGGTTCATGCTGGAGATACAAACTGGGAATAACAAGCGTATAGATGATATTGAGGGAAAGTGAGTTGACATAAAAGGAAGAACTGGGAGAAAGGGAGAAGAGGATGATTCAGCAAAGAAGACCAAGAAGGGGCAGCCAGCAAGGTGGGAGGAGAGCCAGGCGAGTGTGAGGAGAGGGGAGAGTGTGGAAGGAGGGGGATGAGGGAACTGGCCCTTTCCAGATATGCTAAAAGGAGGATCAGATAAATTGGGCACTCAACAGAGGGGGCTGCTTGGTCAGGATGGGAGCTTTTACAGCTTGTTTGTATGCTGGCTGAATGGTCTGCTAGAGAGAGAGAAAGATTGATGATACAAGAGGGAAAAACAGCAGGAGCCAAATTCTCAGGGCAAGAGGTGGGGAACCTGGCGAAAGTGGGAGACTGGCTTTGGGTTAGGAGCTGAGATCATTCATTCCTGGTAATAAGAGGGAGACAAGCATAGGGATACAGGTGCAGGGAGCTGGGTGGGCGTGGCATGGAGAAGATGCGATAGTTTTATTTTATTTGTTTATTTTTGAGATGGAGTCTCACTCTGTCCCCCAGGCTGGAGTATGCAATGGTGTGATCTCGGCTTACTGCAACCTCTGCCTCCCAGGTTCAAGCAATCCTCCCACCTTAGCCTACCGGGTAGCTGGGATTACAGGCATGTACCACCACATCTGGCTAATTTTATATTTTTAGTAGAGATGGGGTTTCGCCATGTTGACCAGGCTGGTCTCGAACTCCTGACCTCAAGTGTTCTGCCTGCCTTGGCCTCCCAAAGTGCTGGGATTACAGGTGTGAGCCTCTGCACCTGACACGATAATTTTATTCTGATTGCTTATGTATTTTTCAACTAAATAAGGAGAGTGTGAGGAAGGGATATATGATATGGGAGATTTGAAAAGATGGAGAGAGATGGGAGAATAATTTGATTAGAGAAATACGGGAACAATGCCAAGATCTGTGGTCACCAGTGAAACCACGACTGCTCAGCACCATGGTGTATTTTTTTTGCTCTTGGTATAGGCTTAGAGTAGGTGAAGAGTTGGTCTTAACTGAAAGTTGAGTAAGTAGGAAAAAGGGGTAGAGGGGTAAGCAGACATGTGCAGGGCTGGATGTGGAATCTAAGATGAGTGTGCGAGCAGTGACGGTGCGACAGGAGGCATGGTGAGAAGTGGTGCTGTCTGTGGACTGGAGCTCCTGGCGAGATGAAAGAATGGATGGCATCTGCCTCCCTGCCCTCGATAAGTTAGGACCAAGCTTGCTACTACTTGCCATCTCCTCGTGATTTTTGGCTCTGGTATATTCCTCTTAAAATAGTTGAATAGACACTAAAATAGAAAATGGTCAAAAGCAATGCTTGTTCTAGGGCTGTGGAATCCATTCATCATTTAATGGATGCAATCTAATTAGGTTGCAAAGACATCCAAAGCTTCCTAGTGAAACAATGGAAACTGTGTCTATTATTATTATTATTATTATATGAGACGGAGTCTTGCTCTGTTGCCCAGGCTGGAGTGCAATGGCGCGGTCTCGGCTCACTGCAACCTCCACCTCCCAGGTTCAAATGATTCTCCTGCCTCAGCTTCCTCAATAGCTGGGATTACAGGTGCCTGGTCTCAGCTCACTGCAACCTTTGCCTCCCAGCTTCAAATGATTCTCCTGCCTCAGCTTTCCAAGTAACTGGGATTACAGACACCTGGTCTCAGCTCAATGCAACCTTTGCCTCCCAGGTTCAAGTGATTCTCCTGTCTCAGCTTCCCGAGTAGCTGGGATTACAGGCGCCTGCCACCATTCCTGGCTAATTTTTTGTATTTTCAGTAGAGACGGGGTTTCACCATGTTGGCCAAGCTGGTCTTGAACTCCTGACCTCATGATCTGCCCACTTTGGCCTCCCAGAGTGCTCAAGGCTGGGCACAGGCATGAGCCACCATGCCCGGCCTGCAAACTATGTCTTAAATCTATCCTAAATCTTTCCTAATACTTCAGTTGAATCAGTCCTACAAATACTGGAGTGGGCATTTGTGTTTGTTATTAACCTACAAAGGAAATACTCTAAATGCTTTGTCTTTGAAAAGGACTTATCTAGGGGAGAGAGTATATGGTGCCTGTCTCAAGTTGCTGAGAGGAAGCTAAGACCTCCTGTTTATGCAGGAGACCCACAGGTCTCTGGCAAGCAGGATTGCTATCGGGAAGACAGTTTGTGCCTGGACACTGGCCAGCGTGGATTGATGTCCTTTGCATGCAACAATCACAGGCCTGTCTGAAACACTTACAGGTATGTTGACAGTGGGCTATGAGGTTGAAAGAAATTCGGAATTTCTGGGAAAGGGCATAGAGGTTTAGTGGTGCCAAAGCAAAGCAGAAGAGTGGTAAACCTTGGCCTTTTGTTCTTTTAAAGTTTTCCAGCTTAAAGTGGTGGTATATAGCCCGTGGTCTTGATCCTCATCATAGAAGAAGGATGAGGTGGGCAGGAAAGGCTTTCGAGCCCTGATTGAGCAAGGCTGACTCAGATGAGAGTGGGGGAAGACTTGGCCGCAACGTTAACGCTGCGTTATAGAGCAGCTCACTGATGTGCAAGAGCCCCAGGAGATGCTGGCAGCAGCAGGTCTCCAAGTGTGCCCAGGGCCATCTGCATCTGAGCCCCCTCGGGGTACTAGCTAAACAGGCAGATGCCTACCCACTCCAGGGCAGGGGAATTAGAAGCTTTGGGGCCTGAGAATCTGCATGTTTCAAACTTCTCTTCTGGTGATTCTTCTGAACTCTGAAGTCTGAGAGCAGCCGGGTCACCAAAACTGCATTGCTGTGGCTTGCAGCAGTGAGAGGGCCAGTGATGGACGTTTCCACTCTGAGGTCCTTGTTCTCCAAAGGAAAAATTCCCCATCAAGGCAAGGAGTGTAAAAGAGATGGGTGCCTGGCATGTGTGTTTGAAGGAAGCAGGTGGAGAAAGGTCTTCAGGGATTGAGCGGCCTGGGTAAGGAATAGGCATCAGGGACTAAGAACTTCGACAAGGGAATCTGATTTATGAGCCGCCTCCGGGGGGCCTCATGCACCAGCAAAATTAGTCTTGTTTTACTGGTTCCAGCCTTGGAGTCCTGCCCCTGACAGTGGCCAAGGGGCTTCTATCCGAGGTTGTGGGCATCCTTCTTCTTTTTTTTTGAGACAGAGTCTCGCTCTGTTGCTAGGCACCAGGCTGGAGTGCAGTGGTGCAATCTCTGCTCACTGCAACCTCCGCCTCCCAGGTTCAAGCAATTCTCCTGCCTCAGCCTCCAGAGTAGCTGGGACTACAGGTGCGCATCACCACGCCCAGCTAATTTTTGTATTTTTTAGTAGAGACGGGGTTTCACCATGTTGGCCAGGATGGTCTCAACCTCTTGACCTTGTGATTCGCCTGCCTCGGCCTCCCAAAGTGCTGGGATTATAAGCGTGAGCCACAGTGGGCATCCTTCTTAAAGGCAGTGCATTGCAGATGCTGAGGGCACGCACTCGGCTTGGCGTCAGGTGGACTCCACTTAGTGGCTGCGGAGATGTAAGCAGGTTCCCCATCCTCTCAGGACTTTGGTTTCCTTATCTGCATTAGAGGGTAGAGAAGGCATCAAAGAAGTAAGGTCCTTTGGACTGGACTAGGAGGATGAAGAGAAGTTCCCAGGACAGGCAAAAGGTGGACGTAGTAGTTTATTTATTCTTTTATTCATACCTGCATGGATAGATTCACTCATTTGATGATAGTTTATCTGGGGCACACCTGGGCGAGGGCCCTGAACCTAGAAGAAGGTGTTGGCCCTCTTGGTGGTGAAGTGTGTTTTGTACTGACGGCGCAGGACCCGGTGGGGCAGTGGGAACTTGATCTTGGAGTCATGGAACTGCCTGATGGCTGGCGGCCCTTGCTGGATCCGGTCTCCTCAACCTTCGTGATCCGGATGGAGTGGATCCGGGTGCGGTGCCAGGTGCGCATGTTGATGAAAGTTTTTTTGGTGGAAAAGTGAGGAGAGAAGTCAGTGTGGAGAGAGTGAAGACTGAGTGGGTGTCCCAGAAAGAGAGTGAATTCAGAGAAGTGCCTCTCAAAACACGCTGTGCATGCGAATCACCTGGGGATCTTGTTAAAACTGCAGATTTACAGTCCCTAGGTTAGAGCTAGGGTGAGCATTTCTAACAAGCTCCCAGGAGAGACTCCTGCAAGTGGTCTGCGGACCCACTTTGTATAGCCAGAGTGTAGACAACCTGTTTGACAGGTTTGGTGATGAATGGGAGTTGAGCAATAGTGAGAGACCTTTGTGTGGAAAAGCGGAGGGCAGAAAGAACAGTGTATTTTTGGCAGTGGGGGTGGGGATGTGGCAAATACTTTTCTGTGGTGGGGTGGAGGTTGGGGTCCATGGAGGGAAAAGAAGAGGAATCTAAAAAAGGCAGTTGTGGCCAGACAGCAAAGAGGCTTGCAATGCTAAGAAGCTTACTTCATGCTGCAGGCAATGAGAGACAGAGGAATTACTTAAGGAGGGGTGGGTTGATGCCTTCTAGCTGGTGGAGTAGAAAAAATATGAAACATCATTAAAAAATCCCTTCTTACCAGACTGGGCGGCACAGGGAGACTCCATCTCTATATAAAATTAAAAAATTAGCCAGGCATGGTGGCACGCACCTGCAGTCCCGGCTAGGGCCACGGTAGGTTCGGGGAGGGGAGCGTGGATGCTGAGGAGGGAGGATTACTTGAGCAGAGGAGGTGGTGGCTGCAGTGAATCAAGATTGCATCACTGCACTCTAGTCTAGCCTGGGTGACAGAGCGAGACCCTGTCTCTGAAAAAAAAAATTTGCTTCTTAGCATCTCTAGATGATTTTCTTTGAAAACAGAACTTATATGACTATAGCAATACTGTGAGTCCGACCACAAAACATGGCCACCATTTGGTTTGAGTCTTAGCTGTTATGATAGAGTTTCTGCCTCACAGAAAGGAAAACAGAAGTTACATATTTGACCAGTGACCTGCCTAAGATGTGAGTCTTTAATTCTCATATGAAACTTTAAACCTATGAAGCTTAATAGCTCCTAGCTCAGGGAGAGCAAGTAGGTTTCTTCCTGTATGCAAACTCGAGACTGGTAACAGCCACTTGGAGTGCTGTGCTGAAAAGGATCGTAAGGTCTTATCCATGCAGATTGGAAGAGAACGTTGAATTGATTAGTAATGTCTGCTATGGATATGGGATAGAATGGTGGCATATATGCCGCATATTTAGCTATCCCTGAAAGGAAGTCAGATTTCTGGTGATCTATTCCTAATTCTCTCACACCTAATGCTCAGGTGAACCAGAGCCATTTTAGAGATGGTTGGTGCTTTCATTTCTCTGATTATGGAATAGGGTTGGTCACTGCTCATCCAGAAGCGTCTTGTGAATCTTTGAATACTTGGGAGGCTGCCCTTGTCTACTTTACAAGGTACTGGGAAAGGCCCTCACTGCTGCACTACTCTAATATTGATGGGTGTTTTCGTACTGAATAGACCAAATAGACTATATGTCTTAGGGCATCATGTCTATTAAACCTGAAGACAGATGCTGGTAACTGGAAATAGCCATTGATTTGCTTTCTTTTGTACTATTCCAACTCTCTAATTTCTCCAGAGGAAAGAAAGAAAGCCCACGTAAAAATCACCCCCTCTAGCTTTTTAAGTAAACAGCAAGATCAGTTCTTGTTCAGGAATTTGTTGGATAAATATTTGATTGTCAGGAAAAGTTGGATTAATCTCAGATAAAAATGTGGCCGATGGAAATGGATCTATCAGTTGGTTTTAGTGATCACAGATACAGGAGGAGTGCAGACCTGGTGCTGCCTGGATGTTGAGGCTTGGAAGCAAATATGCAGAGGTAATACGCTGCCAGATGGTGCCGGGTTTTGATGTACTCCCATGGAGCTCCAAGGATGTTTCTCTGTAAGCAGCATTGGCTCGGCACGATTGCTGTTTCTTCCTTTTTGATCCTGTTGAAGGACATCAGATACCTCCAGGGCTCAAGAAGCCTGGGTGAGAGATTTCTGGGAAAGCTGGTTGTCACCATCATCATCCTCATTTTCCATTCTCCTGCCATTGCAATTTGAAAAGTGAATTCATGACTTGGGGAAATTGGAAGGTGGAGAATGAAAGGGGGAAGAGAATTAAAAGGAGCCAGGGATCATTGGGGTCTCTGGTGGGGGTGGGGTTGTGGGTCTCTTGACTATAGTACAGTCTGGTGATGGCACAAAGGAGATCCTTCTTGTGTGCTCTTTCATTCTTTTCTTAGATGAAGTGAGTGAGGGACATTCCTGTCCTTTCTTGACAGATAGTATAATGGAGGTGTGGCGTGAAATCGGCTTTGGATGCCAGACATCTTTCTCTGCTCCTCTCAGAGGCTTCACAGGGAAAGCTGGTGATGGGTGGTCACTCGGGGGAGCCCTAGGGAGGACCTGGACACCCGGCTCCAAGTGGGAATAACTGGCCGGCCAGTCTGAGTGCGGCCGTGAGGTGGCCGGGAGGGGGGATGAACCCTCCTCACTCCAGCCACGGGCTGAGGAGCTGTGACCAATGAAGTCAAGTACCTCTGCTGAGGTTCTCAGGAGCTGAAGCCCAATAACGCCACCATCGGCTGCTGACCTACTTCCTGCAGCCTCCAGGCCCCTTTGTGTGGGCTGGACTGGCTCACTCCTGAGCAATTCTTCCCCAGGGTTTTCCAGGATTAGTCACTGCCAGATGGTGAGGATTCGGTGCGCTGCCTCATTGTAAGCAAGTCTGGCTTCTTGAGGGATTTTGCTAGAGGCATGGAACGTTGAGGCCCAAAGGGGCCTGAGGGGACAGCTAGTGCAGATTGAGGAAACTGAGGCATGGAGAGAGTCAGTGACATGTTTCATCATGCCTTGGCAAACTTTTTGTGCATACAAGGAGAAAATGTTGCTGTATTTAGCAGCTTAAACAAGGAGCTGAAATGCCGTCGGGTTGCCGCTTTGGGGTTGGCCATCCTGGGACACGGTGTAGTTCGATGCCAAAGGATTAGACCGTGAAGACGTGGATGTTCCACTAGCCCGGCTCCACTGCTTGCTGGCTGTGGCTACCTGAGCCATGCTGAGCCTTGACTTCTTCATCTGTAAATCAGGAATATTCCCATCTGTCCTGCTCACCTCACAGGGTCACCATGGGGAATCAAAACAAAGTCAGTGACTAGAGGAAACATAAGGATCATTAAAGTATCCAGACATGGCTTTCTTCCAGCCAACATGCTGGCTGCAGGTTCTTCCTCTGCTCATATTGGTTTGGCCATACTTCTAGGAAGCCTCTGACTTTCTAACCCTGGGTGGTGTTCTGGGGAACCTAAAGGGGAGGCTTGTTGTAGGTGAGAGAGGCTCAGGCAGGTGAAAGGAAGGAAGAGCAGGGTGAGGGCGAGACGGGGACATGGAGGGCAGTGCCCGAGGGGAAGATGGCAGGCTCTTTGCTGCAGCGAGTCTCCTTGGGCCACACCGTGGAAACAGGTTGGACCCAGGAAATTGAAGGCAGATGCACTCACCTTGCTGTAAATGCTGAGGGGTCACGACCATTCACATGGCCACTGAAATCATCTTTGTTCCCACTATTAGCTCTTTTAAAGGAGATTCATTTAAGAAAAATAACAGCATGGAGGAGATAACTGATCTAAAATCCCAAACCCTGCTCCTTTCCATTGTCCAGCCCAGCACTGGACCTCACCGTGGCTGGGAGCACAAGCCAGACACTGCCTAAACAGGAGTTCTGTCCAATGTCTGCTTTTCAGCCAGACCCCTTACTGTTCCTCCTTTGCCATTGTATTAGTTAGCTATTTCTGTGTAACAAATTATCCTCCAACTCAGCAGATTAAAATCGCAAACGTTTATTATCTCCTAGCTTTTGAGGGTTGGGAACCTGAGAATGGCTTGGCTGGGTGGTGTGTCCACAGAGTGTCCCATAAGGCTGCAGTCCAGATGTTGGCCAGGGCTGCAGGCTTCTCAAGGCTCCACCAGGGCTGAAGGAGCCATTTCCAAGCTCACTCTCATGTTGCTGGTAGGCCTCAGGTCCTCAAGAGCTGCTGCGCTGAGAGCCACAGTTCTTTGCTGACTGAACAGAGGCTTCCCTCAGCTCCCTGCCATGTGGGCCTTTCCATGAGGCAGCTCACAACACAGCAGCTGGCTTCCTCCAGCATGAGTGATTGGAGACAGACAGAGATATAGAGACAGGTGCACCATCAAAACAGAAACCACAGTGCCTTTTATAACTTAGTCTCCAAAACTGTATGTGGTCACTCCTTTTTACTGTGTTTGTTAAAAGCAAGTCATGAAGTCCAGTCTACATTCAAGAAGAGGGGAACAGCCTCCACATCTTCAAAAGAGGAGGACCAAGGAGTTTGTGGGCATTTTTACAAAGCACCACAGCCAACAACATTGTTGCCTGCCACCATTTCTGTCCTCGCCTCACCATTCCGTCTGTCTCCCAGTGCTGCTCCTCCTGCCTTTGGCCCCAACTTCCCTCCTGGAGAATTTTCATGACTACCACTTGACCAGTCTCTGGGACTGTGGGAGAAGCCTCCACCAGGACGTGCCCCAGCCTCATGGGCAGGGATCAGTCACCTAGGACTGAAGAACTTCAATCCAAGGTCAGAAAGAAAGGCATGGCTTCCAGTGGGATTTGATTCATCTCCTGAGGAAGGACAGAAACTGAGGCTGGCAGGCCCTGGCTTTGGCCCCAGAATCTATATCAGAAAGTGATTCCTGCTATGAATGAATAGAGTTGGGTAAAGACAATGTTCCTGAGATCATTGCACACGGTGCTTCCAAGCTTGAGTGATGGACAAAGCCTGTGGCAGAAGAAGCATGTTGTGAGACCATCTGCATGTGAGTTCTTCCTTCTGTGCTGCTGAAACCATCCGCGGTTTGGAGAGGCGTGATGGCTCATTGCTACTAGCGACTGTTAGTTCTCTCATCACCAATGGCTCACCCAGGGCAACACGTTCTCTTTGGTTCTTATCTTACTTCACCTGTCATTTGGTGGTGGTGCCACCCTTCCTCTTTCTTGGATGCCATGAAGTGCCTCTCTCCAGGTCCTTCTCCCTTTCTGACCACGTTGTCTCCAGCTTTCTCAGTGGACTGTCTTCTTGATGCTTTTTAATGCTTTCAAGTCCAGTGGTTACTCTTCCCCCTATCCCTAACCAGGTCCTTTTTATTTTGTGCTCTGTGGTCTCTCCCTGAGTGTCTCGCCAAGTTCCAAGGCTTCATCAACCACCCAAACCTGGTAATTTCTAAATTTGTATCTCCAGCCTGGTCCTGTCTCCTGAATGTAGGCCCACATTTTCTCACTGATTCCTGGGCATCTTCATCAGCACCATGAATGCAATGTGCCCAGATTGAATCCATTGTTATGCTCCGCAAGCCATGTCTCCGCTAACAGTTTTATCATCTACTCTGTGACCCAACCTAGGAATCTTGTTGCCGTTTTTACTTCTCCCTCTTCCTCACACACATGTTCATGTAGGTGTCATGTCCTGTTGACCAACTCTACCTCTCAAATGTTTCCTTCTTTCATCCCCGTAATTATTAGATCTGCCCTGGACTAATGCCTCTCACTACAGTGTAAGCTCCACAAAGGTAGGGTTTTGTCTGTTTTGCATTGCTCAGCACCTATTACAGTGTCTGGCTCATTGCAAGTGCTCAACACAACTCATTGAATAGATGGATATAGCGGCTGGTCCCCCTTCCCCAGCCATCTCCAACACATCTGCCTTCTGCCCTATCCCTAGACTCATCTCTCTAAAGCGTGGGTACAAGCACATCAGATTGTTGCTTAAAAACCTCCTAGGAGTCCTAACTGTTTAAAGAATTAAATTCATATCCTTACGCCTACATAAGAGGCTCTTTGTAATTTTTCCCCATACCTTTCTAGCATCATCTCCTGCAATTCCTCTTTTCCCTCCTTTCCTTGAGCTACTTTGCTTTGTCTGAGTAGACCATGCATCTTACATTTCCTGCTGTTCCCTTTCCCTGTAATGCTGTTTCTTCTTCTTCTTCTTCTTCTTCTTCTTTTTTAACTTAGAAAACTTCTATTTATCCTTTAAGGACCAGCGTGAAAGCTACCTCCTCTCAGTGGCTTTCCCCTAGCCTCCCCAGCATTATTTATTGCTTTCTCATCTGTCAGAACTATATTCATTCTCCTGTTATAGCACTTATCACATTGTATTATAGTCATTTAAAAGAGTCTCTCTCTATATATATATAGTACTTATCTGCTGCTGTGTAACAAATTACTCTGAAACTCAACAGCTTAAAACAACAGACACTTATTATCTCATAGTTTCTGTGGGCCAGGAATCTATGTGTGGTTTATCTGGGTGCTTCTGATCTAAGGCTCCCATGAGGTTGCAGTTGAGTTGTCAGCTGGGGCTATGGTCTCATCTGAAGGCTCACTTGGGAGAGAATTCAATTCCAAGCCCATACATGTGGGTTCTGGCAGGATTCAGTTCCTCCTGAGCTGCTGCAGTGAGGTCTTCCTTCATCTGTTGCCACATGGACCTGTCTGTAGAGCATGTCACAATATAGCAGCTGACTTCCCTTAGGGCAAGTAAGTGAGAAAGCATAAGAGAGAGTGTGGAAGATGAAAGCTGCAGTCTTTTTATAACATAATATTATAAGTGACATCCCATCACTTCTGCCATATTCTACTGGTTTGAGGTGAGTCATTTAGTGCAGCCCACACTCAAGGGGAGAGAATGACACAAGGGTATGAGCACCAGGAGGGGGATCATTGGTGGCCATACCAGAGACTGCCTAGCACACTTACTAAACTGAGTTCCTCAAGGCAAGCGTCGTGTCACATTTCTCTTTGAAACTTCAGCACCTTGTACAGTTCCTGGCAATGAACAGGTGCTCAGTGAATTTGGCCAAATTAAGTGGAATTATTTTTTATAAGAATCTGATCACAATTGGATAGATTGCAAAGTCCACAAGAACCATCAAAATTAGACTAAAATGATTTAAAAATGTAAAAGAAAGTGTCTAAGTGTCATGAGTATACTGTCAGTCCTCTACTTCTAGGTACTTCTATAATTGCTTCCAAGGCTTATGTAGAAAAGGATAGAAAAGCATGAAAGCATCTTTTTTTCTTTTGATTTAGCACAAGTCTGTGGAATATTTTTTGGAAGAAAAAATGAGAACTCTACTTCAAAGGTCCTCAAGTAACTCTAGAACTTAGACCACTCATGAATTCATATTCTAATTCATGGATGATCAGCAGTTGGAAGAACATGGGCAATCAAATGTTGACTAATCGCTGCTGTTTTCCACCAGCTATCCATCAATTACAGACATTACGAAACTCTCCTGGATGTACTTAGGGCAGTAGGAAGTACAGGGATTTCAGGGTCTTCAGTCTAAGCAATGGTTTCTTTTTCAGGCCCATTTTCATAAAGAAAACACAGAGCCTTTAGCCAGGGCCCATGGTTGGATGCTCCTGAGATCCAGAAGGGCCTGGAATACACAGCCGATGTCAGGGCTTTGCATCTAAAATCGATGTCAGGCTCTGGATAATGATTCAGCTTGGCCTCCACACACTGTTGTGGGACAAGAACCACTCTGGGCAGCTGGTTGCCTGCAATCTGCAATTCCAGAGAAGCATTTAAAAGGAAAGCCATCCTGAGTGCTCATACTGATAACCCTCTTCTCTTAGTCACTCCCTGCCTGGCAGTATCTGCTGCTGTCACACAATCAGCTCAATCCAGCTCAACCCAGATCTCATATTCCTCATAGATGGAACCTTGCCTAAGGCCTCTGTCTGCCTTCAGTTTATGACAGCTCATCTGTATAGACCCAACTTATTGTATGGGGGTGGGTGGTATGGTTGGTGAAAAGTGCTTTAGATTTCTAATTTCCTTTGCTTTCTGTCGTGGCCATCTTTTGTTGTGTTGATGTTGGACTAGGACTGGACTGGTCAATATGGGAAAATTGACATGAATTCTAGAAGGACTTACTGGCTATTTATATTTGTTTCTTAGTTGTTTTTTTTTTAACTTTGAGTTTTAGTTGGCAAACTTTAGGAGGCTTATTTATCCCACCAAGCAGATGGGCAATTGGGGATCAGTAGTACCTCTCAAAATACCGTTTATGGGTGGCACTGACAAAGCCACAGCTTCATTGATAGCAGATTCCAATGCTGTAACTTAATATATTGAAAAATGAATGCCCAGAGAAGTCAAATGACTTGTCCAAAGGACTCAGGTGCTGTAATATATCTCAAAGTGTGGCGGTTGTAACACAAGGGCAGGGGTTTGGATTTTCTCACTGCTATATCCCCAGCACCTAGAAAAGTGCCTGCCACATTTATATATTCAACAAATTCTGTCAAAGGAATGAATAAATGAATAAATTATTTTCAGGGGCTTTGGGGTCATTGCTATGACTCTCAATAAATTTCTAGTGCTGTGCGTTGGCCTCAAGTCTAGTCGAGTAAGTTGTATAAATCCAGGTCAAGGCTTCCCTATACCATTATTTCACTTTAAGAAGACCAACCATGATGCATGCCCATAGGTTTATAGACAGGTATAGATCCACTTCCTGGGGACTCTACCTTGGACCACACTTGATCTCGAAAACTTGGGGAATTTCTAGGACCATTTGAGAATGACGCCATGAGCCCTTGGCTGTTTAGCCCATTAAAAGTGCCCATAATGCTCTCATATGAATGTGCTTTGTATGGTTATTTATAAGAATGACTGGTGCAACAGCCCCTGTGGCTTGCATCCCATGTGGTTCCTGAGTGTGCAGACCCTGACAGCTGGAGGAGAGGATAAGCAAACCTCTAAGAGGAGTGGAACTGGATGCATAGGAAGGTGCTTTGCCCAGGAAAGGGCAGCCACAGCTCACACTATTATTTATTTTTAATGCATTTTTGTTTGTTTGGTCTTTGTCCTTTCTGTTTCTCTTCTTTGTCCTCTTTGAAGTACAATAAAAATGGTGAGAGAAAAAGGGAGCCATTCAGATGCCTCTGGAGTGCCATTGTGATCATAGATTTGCAAGTGTCTTCAGCATTAGAAGTAACATCTGGGGGCAGATAGAGATAAACCTGCAGACCTTTGCAGAAAGGTTACAAAGCAGGGCTTGAGAAATAATTATGTGAAGCAGCAGTGCCCGGTTATCATACTTGCCATAACATATACGTAAGGAGGTTGAACTCTTGATTGCTCGGAATTGGTCCACCCCTTTCTCCTTTACAGATTGAATATAATGACTGAGTCTCAAAGCAGAGGAGCATGAAGAGAGAGAGAGGGAATGGGGCAGAGGGAGAGAGGAGAGAAACAGAGAAGAGAGGAGAGAGAATGAAAACGAATGGATCTATTGAGTGAGATGGCTTCCCAGAGAGAACTAGTAATAATATTTTTTCTCAAATTACTCTGTAGCATGATGATTCAGATATGACTCTGCTTTGCATAAATGCTTTAGCTAAAGCTTCATATGTACATTTGCAATTTGTAAATACCAGGAATTTTATATGTATATGAGAATATAGAGAACTATTAAAAATTTGAGCCAAATTATTTTCTAATGAATGGCCATGGAGACTTGTTTTTGGTGCTATTTTGGGTTGGAATTGATTCTGTGTATTTTATATAATACAATTTCTATAAACCAAGAATCAGAACAAGGAGCACAATTTGAATTTTGCATTTACTTGCCTGAGAACCATGGATATTTAAGTTCTCTTTGCCTGAGAAATAGTTTTTAAGAGATCAACATTGATAAATAAGGTAATAAAGTATAATTAGATGTTTATAATTTCACAGTGAATAAATAATAGACCATGCTGGTTCCAAAGTTATTTGTATTTATTTTATTTATGTTTTCAACACATACCTAGCAAGATAATTTTTTTTCCTGGAGCCTTAATTCAATCAGTGATGTGGCTTAGCCTAGTCTAAATTAAATACCAGCGATAATGAAATAAAAGCTCTTTTAATAAGGATCATAATATAAGAGACACATGTCATAGCAGTTTGTGTATTTCTTTTGCCCAGGATTTGTTGCAAATGAACTGTGTTTCTCTCAATGTACTGAACATCTATAGAGGAGATTGACTAGTAAGTGACTTAGGTTAGCTTTTAAGTTACAATCATAACGTGAGCTTAATCCACAAGGTGTATTTAGATATTTTCTCCCCTAAAAGTCTGGAAATATCCTTGTGTCAGGGCAGTTGTGTATTAGCATGCATAGAAATTGGCAACTGTGAATATGAAACGAACACTGGTTTTGCATGGATATTTATCTGTATGCCTTCTCACTCAAATACCACAAAATCCCATTTGCTGTCCCTTGAACATTTTCAGCATCTGTGCACGTTTCTATAAAGACATGAGACGTGTCCTTCCAGTGGCAAGGCTGCCGTCACTGCTCTCAGAGGCCTGCCTGCCCTTTTCTACTGAGCTCAGTCGGCTGTAATGTCAGAAACACTGGGTACTCCCAGCCTCGTGGACTATCATCTGTCTGAGAAGATTCCCATACCCTGTTGGTTTCCTTTTCCCTCCATCTGCTGAAATAGCACCCCAAAGCCAAATCCTGAACACCCAAAAGCCTGCTCCAGCAGTTGGATCTCCCATACCTAGTGGCCATGGGTGACATACCCAGTGTCAACCTCTAGGGAGGATTGAGGTCAGTTCTGGAAGGGTTAGGGCTGAATCAGGAATGCCTCTTCATACCACGTTCTCTATTGAACCAGCAAACAGGCTAGCAGGAGATTTACGGAATGCTCCTGATAGAATAAATTTGGAGGAACACCCGGCAAGGACTTGGTTTTTAATGATCCGGCTGGGCCGAATCAAGCACACTGCACCATTTTCTAAATTCATTTTGGTAATTGGAATCTTGTAAATGTTCGTTGAATCATGGCACCCAGGGAGGCCTGAGAAGGGTTGTCTCCCCTCTGCTACACTGGGCTACTTAAATAGCAATATGGGTATTTTTTGCTTTAAAGAAAACTGGAGATAGGAAAAATCTAGATTTCCAAGCAAGTATTAGGTTGGCGCAAAAATAATTGCAGTTTTTGTCATTAAAGTAATGGCAAGTACCGCAATTACTTTTTCACCAACCTAATACCTTAGAGAATGAGGGTTCACTTTACCAAATAAATTAAGATAGGGATCCTCAAATATTGAGTGACCATAAGTATTATAAATTACCTTATAGTAATGTGGCTCTTTTTTTCTTGGACCTTTGAATTGGAGAGACTGTATCTGTTATTCTCTTACTTTCAAGGCATTTAGGAATTAGTTCTGGGCAAAAGAAGGAGTTCTACCAGTGAATCTTAGAAACTTCCTTTTGTCTAACAGTGTGTATTATGTAAGTAATGTTTGTGGCAGGTAAGAAGCCTCATTCTTGCAGTTTTATCCAGCAAATGATTTTTGCAGTGTTTGGAGAAAGGCACAGGAGCAAATCTGTTACGGTGGCCCAGGCAGGAGGATTTAGTTCTGGGCTCAGTTTTTGCACCTGCGGATGGCTTAACTTTTTGTGCCTCGCCCTCCCTGGCTGAGAAGTTACAATAATATCATCCCTCCCCTACTTTCCTCTGGCACTTGAGTGATGTCTTGAGTGTGGAGGGGAAGGAGTTCTGCAGCCAGAGCTGAGGATTGTCTCAGTCCTGCATTTTATCGGGGGCTTGAGGCTGTGTGAGCTTAGCGCCCTTCCTTCCGGTTTAAAGATCTTCAGGAGGCTGATGACTTTCTCAAGATGGGAACACAGAGAAAGCCATGAGATTGTTTCAGAAACTTCCAACAGGTGTTTCCAAAACCCACTTGCTACCATCCATTGTCCAAAGCTATCCCAGAAAATGTCTTCATGGCTCAGCACAGGAATCTTAGAGCTGGCTCTCCATAAACACTGGTGGAGTGGCGCTAAATGCATGCAGTACACACCACCCCCAGATCCTCCTCACGGAGACAGCTCCAGATGCACAGTTGGCTGCTGAGTTCTGTCATACTCTGAAACATGCTGACTTTCCTTCCTCGGGAAGATGGCATGACTGAAGGGTGTTATTTTTAGTAGGCTAGCTTTTGCCCTGATCTGTCAACATTCCCTCATTCGGGTTCTTTACTGATCAATGATAAACTACAGAACCTGTGGCAGTGAACACAGTTGACCACCTTCTCCTTCTCGAACCCTCTTCTTTTGGTTACTGTGACCCCATACTCGCCCGATTTGCTGCTTACCTCTTGGACCATGCTTCTTGCTTTCCTTTGCTGGTTCTTCCTTTTGATCTCTAAATAGCTGAGCTCCTCCAAGCTCAGTCCTAAATCCTTTTCTTTATTCTCCTTTCCTCTCTCCTCTTCCTTTCTTTCCCTAGATACTTCCTCATTCCCCTTTCCCTAGATAATTTCATTAATTCTTATGGTTTCAGTGATCACCTATTTAGCAAAATCTTCGGAATTTCAACCCATACATTCAACTCTCCACTCAACATTTCCACCAGAAGTCTCATAGTCTCAATTTCAACATGCTCAACATAGACGGAATCCTCTCTTCCTCCGTGTGGTCCCTGCAATCCTTCTGCAGGCTTCCTCATCTACGTCTCCCCGACACCTATAATCTACCTAGTTTCTTGGGTCAGAGACTTGGGAATATTTCTCATCACTTTCCTGTATTCCCAATATTTAAACAATAGTCAAGTCCTGTCAAGTATTTCTTTAACATTTCCCAAATTTCCACTTTAGTTGAATCATTCTTGTATCTCTCCTGGTAGCTGCATTAGCCTCCTAACTAGTTTCCTGGCAATAATTCTTACACTCCTGTACCCACTCACCCCCCAACAATTCTTTCCTTAGAGACAACCCCTTTCTCCTTCCTTCCTCTCTTCCCTCCCTCTCCCCTTCACCTCCCTTCCCCCTCTTTCCCTCCCTTCCCCCCCTTTCCCCTCCCCTTCCTCTCCTCTCCCTTTCCCCTCTCTTTCCTTTTCCCCTCCCCTGCCCTCCCCTTCCCTTTCCCTCTCTTCACCTTCCCCTTCTCCTTCCCTTCCCTTCCCCTTTCCCTTCCCCTTTCCCTTCCCCTTCCACTCCCCTTCCCCTTTCCCCTTCCCTTCCCCCTTCTCTTCCCCCTTCCCTTCCCTCCCCTTCCCCTTCCCTTCCCTCCCCTTCCCCTTCCCTTCCCCTTTCCCTTCCCCTTCTCTTCCCCTTTCCCTTCCCCTTTCCCTTCCCCTTCCACTCCCCTTCCCCTTTCCCCTTCCCTTCCCCCTTCTCTTCCCCCTTCCCTTCCCTTCCCCTTCCCTTCCCTCCCCTTCCCCTTCCCTTCCCCTTTCCCTTCCCCTTCTCTTCCCCTTTCCCTTCCCCTTTCCCTTCCCCTTCCACTCCCCTTCTCCCTTCCTTTCCCTTCCCCTTCCCCTTTCCCTTCCCCTTCCACTCCCCTTCCCCTTTCCCCTTCCCTTCCCCCTTCTCTTCCCCGTTCCCTTCCCTCCCCTTCCCCTTCCCTTCCCCTATCCCTTCCCCTTCCCTTCCCCTTTCCCTTCCCCTTTCCCTTCCCCTTCCACTCCCCTTCTCCCTTCCTTTCCCTTCCCTTCCCTACCCTTCTCTCCCCTTCCTTTTCCCCTTCCCTTTCCTTCTTCTTGCCCTTCCCCTCCCTTCCTCCCTCTCTCTTTCTCTCTCTCCATCCCTTCCTTCTTCCTTCCTTCTTCCTTCCTTCCTTCTCTTTCTCTTTTCTCCTTTCTTTCTTTTATTTTCTCCTTTCTTTCTCTTTCTTTCTTTTTCCTGCCTTCCACCTTCCTTTCTTTTTTCATGATTTAAATGTTTGTTTTCCTTATTTAAAAATATATTTTCAACTATTTGTTTTGACATAATTATAGCTTCATAGGAAGTTACACAATGTATTACAGAATGGTCCATAAGCCCTTCACTCAGTTTTCTCCAAGGGCAACATCTTACATAATTATAGCACAATATCAAAACCAGGCCATTGACATTAGTACAATCATCGACTTTTTTCAGATGTGATTGGTTTTACATGCACACATATGTGTGTGTATGTATAGTTCTGTGCAATCTTATCACCTATGTAACCACCGCCACAATTAAGATACAGAACCACCTCATCCCAATAGCCCTCACGCTAAAGAATGCTCCTTTAAAACACAACGCACTCCACTCACTGCCTTGCTTAACGACCTTTAATGAGTTAAAGGCCCCAGATTCTTAAATAAGGGCTGCAAATGCCTGTAATCCAGTTCCAGCTACCTCTGCAGCCACCTCTTACCCCTTTCCTTTTGCTCACCAAGGCTCTGCTCACTGGCCTTTCTCCTTGTAATTTGCTAAGCTGCTTCCCTGCTCAAAGCCTCCACCCATGTTGTTCCCCTTACTTGGAATCCTTCACTTTCCCACCTAGATAACTTCTCATCTGCCACATATCAGCTTAAAGGTCTTTCTCAGGCAAGGTTTTCTTGACATCTCGGTCTAGGTTAGGTTCTTCTATTGTTCGTTTTTACGGCCAATTATACTTTTCCTTCATGGCACTGATCATACAATTGTAATTGATAGATAGGTGTGTATGGTTGATTTGAGGCCTCTTAGGCTAGGCTGGAAGGGCTTGAGATGTCTTGCTCATCTCACGGTGTCTTTTCTGTCTAGCGCAATGGCTGGCCTGGAAGGTGCTCAGTAAGTAATTGGCAAGTAAGTGAATAGTTATCCTGAGCTGGCTGGGTGTGGCTGGGGTGTGGCATAGAACCGGGCAAAGTCAACTTGCCTCTATGGGCATCCGCTCCATGACCTCATGTTCATGTTCCTGGTGGTGACCTGTCAGAGAACCTGGGCATCTGTGGAGTTCCAAACAGATATTTCCTCCCCAGTTCCCATCCCAGTGTTCTCTCTGAGAGATTGGAATAGGGAGCAACCCTGGCTAGTGTTCTTCTTAGACAGACCTTTGAGATGCTTTCAAGAATATCAGCTGGCTATTCACCCAGGCTTTTAATGTACTACTTCTTTCTCCTTGGGGTCACTGTCATGGTAGCACCTTGAGAGGGTTATTAGTTGAGAGCTGTGGGAGTTTCTAAGTTGGATGGTACCTGAGAAGTCCTTGAAAAGCTATTAGATCCGGCCTCTCCTTGCTGATTCTGCCTGTATTCACTGAGTGTCCCCCTAGATGCCAACAAGTCATTTCCACACCCCTTGAACTCTCAGAGATAACTCAGTGTGGTTTCTATTTGTGGATTTAAAATTTGAAGGATCCTTATGTTGGCTGAATAGACAGTATTTCATCCAAATGGCCATGATGTGAACAGCTCTCTGAAGACTTGAAAGGAAGGAAATGGGGGCTCCTGCTAAGATGTGGCTTTGCCAAGGGCGGTGGCGCCATGGGGAATCCTGTCTGTGGAGGACAGTAGGTTGGTGGCACTAACCATGACTGGCGTCTCCTGTCTCTAACATCCTTCTTTAAAGCACATAATCCTTCAAATGAAAGAGGCAACACAAGGTACCATATAATGGGTTTGGCAGAGTTGGAAGCTCTGGAGAACGGTGAATGGCCAGCACTGGACAAAGCTGTCCATTTTTTTGTGATAGAGTCAGTAATGGGCTTTGCCCTGGGTGCTCTGGGCAGATTCTGATCTGGTTCATAGCCCTGGGAGCCCTGGGAATGTCATCCAAGTTTTCCTTCCATACTTGGAAGGCCAAGGGTCTCCGCATTCTACAGTTCATGACCGTCTTCTCCCTGCAGGCACCTCTCTGTTAGGTGACCTAGGTCTGCGAACAGAGTCCAGCTCTGCAGGCCAAGTCTTCATCATGGCCCACTGGGGCTGTGCTCGCAGGTCACAACTTCATGTGCCTCCTCTCATCTTGAGATTGGGTTGGCTCCCATGAAACTTGGGATGGAGAAAAGAGTTAGAGCCGGTGACCAGTCCTTTTGGGATAGACCTGGGCATTTGCTCTGATGCACCATTTTTTTTTGCCATCCCTGCCAATCCACTTCCTTCTGTAGTCCCTGGTACTGTTCAGGATGTGGACTTTTGCTAGTCTCATGGGTATGGGCATGGATACTTTAGGTACCAGTGCAATGTCTCATCCTAACCCAAGCACTGACCCTGGAAACCTCATACAATCCTTCTGATATCCTCCCTTGCACCACAAGGCAGTGTGAATAACTGGTTGAGTCAGAAGGCCAAGCTCCAAATAGTTCTTACCTGTTGCTGCTGCCACAGCTGATGCTGGGGCTTGGAGGGCCCCGCTGGTGTCTCTCACAGTGCTGCCCTGGGCTGCATGCTCTGCAGTTTCCTCTCTCGTTCTCTCTGATCACTGTTTTCTATCCTCATCAACTGGTTACACCTACTGGGGATCATGGTCTTAGTGCAAGTGGAATTGGATAGGCTTATATTTCTCTTTTGCCCTTGATCTGAATAACAGGGTAGTGAAGAATGTGGGTAGAGCCCTGTCTGGGCCCTGATTCTTTGCCCTACACCATGCCACCCTGCCCTGACTGCACATTGGGCATCAATGTGTTTCCAGTTAGTGGTGTTGAGGGGTGGCAAGTCAGACCCTTTGGCCCTAACTCTGCTGTTTCTGGCTTCCTCCAGGTCACCCAACCTGTCTGCAGTTCACCCTGAACATGACCGAGGCTGTCAAGACCTACAAGTGGCAATGCATAGAGTGCAAATCCTGCATCCTCTGTGGGACCTCAGAGAATGATGTGAGTTTGGGGCTTTCCCTGTGGGAGGGAGAAATCCACAGAGCTGGGGTCATTTGAGGGGTGAAGAGAAAGGAAGGACTCTTGTCATTAGGACCCTGGGGCCTGTTACCTTGGCACTTGGGAGCAACCTGGCCGTTAGCCCTTGAGGGTTCAGTGACTGACAGGGGTGACCACTGCTTATGGCGGGGTTGTGTCTGACTAGTTCCATCACGTTACAGTATATGATCTTATTTGGTCTAGATGTTAAATATAATACATGCAAAATTTTCAAAAACATTTTTTATTGTAGGAAATTTCAAACATTTCATAGAGAGAATAATGGAATTGATGTACGCCATCATCAGCTTCAACAAAGATCAGTACACATCCAACCTTGTTTCATAAATACTATAACCTCCCCCTCCATAGTCTGGGTCATAATATCATTTTGCCTGTAACTATTTCATATGTGTCTCAAAAAGATAAGGATGGCCAGGTGTGGTGGCTCACGCCTGTAATCCCAGCACTTTGGAAGGCTGAGGCGGGTGGGTCACGAGGTCAGGAGTTGGAGACCATCTTAGTTAACAGAGTAAAACCCCATCTCTACTAAAAATACAAAAAAATTAGCTGGGTGTGATGCACGGGCCTGTAGTCCCAGCTACTTGGGACACTGAGGCAGGAGAATCGCTTGAACCCAGAAGGTGGAGGTTGGAGTGAGCCAAGACTGTGCCACTGCACTCCAGTCTGGGTGACAGAATGAGTCTCAAAGAAAAAAAAAAAAAAGACTAAGGACTTACTTTTACACCTAAATAACCAAAATATTAACATAGCTAAAAAATCAATAATTCCTTAGCATCATCAAACATTCAGTTAGCAGTTCTATTTCCTCAGTTGTCTCATCAGTGTTTCTGTTGCAGCCTGTTTATTTAAATTGGGATTCAAAAAAGGCCCATACCTTGCAATTAGTTGATATGTCTTGAAGTTTATTTAAATATTTGTAGGTTCATATAAACATATACATACAGCTTTTTAAAATTGTTACATCTGAGTGAGTTGTTAGGAAAACGCCACACTCTGAAATCTGATTGTGAGTCCTATATCATCAGCGACCAAGAGTCAGCTCACGCTCAAACTCGGCCCCGAGGGAGGGGTTTGATTTCCTTTTATATGTTGCTCAGAGTAAGGGGGCAAAGCGGAATTTTACAGAAGCAGAATAAGCAAGTTAGAGGAGGAGACTGGTAACTTGTAGGCAGGAGGCTCCCATGATTGTTGATTAACTAAGGAGGGTATACACAAGCGGTTCCCATGATTGCTGGTTACCAAGGGGGCCATTCCGTACTTTCCATACAATCAATCAAGGGGGTATTCACAGTAGCGAGTGGGCTTGTCAAGCAGGATATGGTTACAATGGTTATATGTTTCTATAGTTCTAAGCACTACATGACCCAGCACAGTGTGGCCCAGGTATGCACTCAAGGGAGAAATGGCAGGGGAGAAGCCAAGATGGAGTCAGTCAGGCTTACATCTAAGATGGAGTTAGTTTGGTTCATCTCAAAATAACACATAGACTTTCTCCTCCCTCTTATTCTCTTTCTTCCTCCCTTAAATTCTTCGTTGAAGAAATCAGATCATTTGTTCAAGTCCTCATGACTGTATGCCTGTGCTATTTGACATTTTTTTCTGTCTCTTGAATTTCCTGTAAATGGTTAGGGTGAGAGGCTTGATTCAGGTTGTCTCTCTCTCTCTCTCTTTCTGTGTCTGCCTTTATCTATCTCTCTGTCCTCTCACCAACTCTGTCTCCATCTATCTGTCTCTCTCTCTCTTTTGGCAAGACTGCTTCATAGACAGTGGTGTATACTTTCATCAGGAGATTATCTAATGCCTGATGTTTCTCTTTTTGTAAAGGTAGCATCTATTGATAATCTTTGACTAGATTGACTATTCTGTTAGGGGTTGCAAATAGTGATATTCTTATTGGATAATTTCTTTTTTGTTTATTGCTGGAGTAATTCCAGGAAGAGAAACTTGCCCAGTCTTTTATTTGGTTACTTTCAGGTATAGATCATATAGAAATGGCAGGAAAAATGCTTGACTCTTACCCTTTGTCAGTTTTCAAAAAACAGTGTGGTTAAAATATCTATTTCTGATAAAAACATTTAAAAAATAGTAATTGTGGGTTATCTTCTTAACATGATAAAGTATTCGTAATTTGGAACTAAAGCCAGTAACATATTTAATGAAGAAAACACTAGGCACAATTCCACTAAGATTAGGAACCAGGTGAGGATTCTCACTATCTCTATGACTGTGATTCAACACTATTCTAGAGATATTAGCTAATGCAATTAGACAGGAGAATTTAATTAGAGATAAAAGAATGGATAACAAAGTAGTAAAACTGTATTTTTATATTATGTGATAGTATATCTGGAAAACCTTAGAGAATCAATGATAAGCTAACTCAAATATAGAAGGTGATAGATTATAAAACTAATACACAATAATTAATAGCCTTCTCATATACAAACAATAACTAGGTAGAAAACATAATTCCACTTATAATAGCAACAAAGAAGAAATACTTAGGGATATATTTAATGACAAATGTGCAAAACCTACATAAAGAAAACTTTCAAACACTTTTGAAAAGACACAAAGAACACGTGGAAAGGCATTCTAAGATCTTGGATAGAATGACCTGACATTATAAAGATGTCAGTTTTTCCTGAGTTAACTTAAAAATTGGACTTATCTCAAGTCCAATAAAAATATCAATGAACCTTCTTATGGAGTTAGACAAATTGTTACCTAAGTCCATATGAAGAAACAAACATGTAAAAAATAGCCAAGAAAATATTGACAAACAAACTGTGAGGAAAACTAGAACTACCAGATATTAAAACATACTGTAAAGCCTCTATAGATAAAACAGTGTAACACTGTCTTATCTATAAGGAGACAAATAGACCAGTTGGGATAGAATAGTAAGCCCATAAATAGATCCAACTACATATGGAAATATAGTATAGGGTAAAGGTTGTATCTAAAATTAATGGGTCAGAGATAGACTTTTAAATGAATGGTGCTGGGACAATGGGGTAGCCATTTGAGAAAAGACAAAATTAGATTTATATCTTATACCATACATAAAAACGATCACCAAATACACTGGGGATCTAAATGTACAAAGTAAAACCATGCTAGTACTAGAGGAAGCAGAAGTAAATTCCTCTCTAATCTAAATATAGGAAAAGGTTTTCAAACTGTACTCAAGATCCAGAAGGAATTAAATAGAATGTTGGTACATTTGACTACATAAAAATTTTGCATAGTCAAAAACATGATAAAGTCAAAAGACAACTGACAAACTGGGAGGAAATGTTAGTACCATATACCACAGTTTAAGGGCTAATTCTGTATATAAAATGTTAAACATTGAGGACAAAGGACCAGACACCTGATAGGAAATGAGAAAAATACATGAAAGACAATCCACAAATGATATAAAAATGACCCTTAAAGGTGCAAAAAAAAAAAAGTTCAAATGCACTCACAAAGAAACTCAAAGCCGAGATATCATTTTTTTACCTATCAAATGGGCAAAAGTTGAAAAATATGACAGCATATTCTGTTGATGAAGCTATGGCAGAAATGGTGCATTTATATACATTGTTGGTGGGAATAAAAATTAGTACAACCATGTGGAGGGGAATTTGACAATACCTAACAGAGCTAATATATGCTTAACTTGTGTTAAGTGTATATTAGCTCTGTTAGGTATTGTCATAAGCATTCTCACCTATAGGAATCTATCTTGAAGATATACCCTCAACAGGTGGAAATACATATGCATAAGGTTATTTGTGGTAGCATTGTTCATTATTACAGAATATTGGAAACAACCTAAATATCCCTACAAAGAAGAGTGTTGTTGAATAAACAATGGCACAGCCATACAGTGGAGTACTATACAACTGTAAAAAAGAATGAGGCAGATGTCTATGAATTGATTTGAAGTTATTTCCAGGATATATTGTAAAGTAAAATAGAATAGCTATAGTATGCTGACCTGATTGTAAGTAAAAAAGAGACATAAGAAAACCTACATGCATTTGCTCACTTGTGTAAAAGAAATGTAGGAAGAATAAACAAGATGCTAATGAGATTGGTTATCTACACAAGTCAGGGAGAATAGGGTAGAGAAAAATGGGAAAATGAAAATGGGGCAGTAGGGATAAGGGAGGAACAACACTTTTTTGAGAATACTTTCTTGTATACCTTTGACTCTTAGAGCCATCATAAGGTTTTGTGTACCTCCCAAATAGATAAATACTTATAATCAACTAGGATGTAGGGAAAACCTAACATGGAATAGAAACAGTAACAAATGAACCTAACTATAACATAATTAGATAATATAACCATACTGAAGAGTGAGAAAGAAAATAATAACCTAAGTAACTTTGGAAAACAGTATTTTGACTGTGTGTTGTAAAGCTAAGGACAGAAATAACTGTACCACAAATACTGTACTCTATTTTCATAGGTATATGAATTAGTAATTCTGAAACTACATATGCTAGGTTTGAACTAATAACTGAGTATTGTGACTAATGAGAGTCCAGTTTCTCAAAGTCAGAAAAAGAATAACCAAATAAAGGAGGGAAGGCTAGATTGAAGGCATTGGACTGCAATAGTGGGTATCAGTATAAACTCATGATTTTACATACAGTATATTATTTATAGTTTATATATTATATCTATATCTAGCCATATGTGTACACACCTATGAATAGACAGAAAGAAGTAGAGATGTGTACCTATACATACATTTATTTCCTAGCTCTGTTGGCTGGGAGGGCCTAGAAGCAATGACAGCACAGAAGCAATGAGGACACATGGCATCAAGAAATTGGTTTCTAAACACCATTCTCTCATAAAAAGAACCATGAATCCTTAGAGAAATGGCTGATGCCAGGGCTGGGATGCAAAATATGCCAGATGAGCTTGGAGTATTATGTGGTGCCAGAAAGTAAGGAGGTGTTCAAAGAATGAAAAGGCATGTTTAGAGGACACAGGAAGCAACTTGAAGGAACCCCTAATGGCCAAATCTAGGAAAACTTGAGCTATTATTGTGTTATAACCTAAAGAAAAAATAAATTTCTATACTAATATAAAAAATTGAATAAATAAGTAAACAGAGGAGAAGGTAAGCTCTTAGAGCAGAATTCCAATGAATAAATGTAGAGGTAATCATTTGTAAGCAAGAAACATCAATTGATGCTAAAATCAGTGGGCAAAAGTATGATGAGAAATAGGATATTTGCATAATCTCACATATCCTATTTCTCTTGTTGGGGAGATAATCTCAAAGTATCTCCCCAACAAGATTACTTATTAGTATATTACAAAGGGAAAAACAGTAACTTTACAGTAAAAAAAAAAGCAGACACTACCTTAACTATATGATCACAGTTAACATTACAAGTAATAACATATACTGGCATTAATTTCCCCCAAAATGATGTGCTGAGAAGGGCACAACATCAGTTTAGTGGTATTTTTGCCCAAAAATGCATGCATATGTGGATCTTCTCATAAGAAAAGATTCAACTGAAATTGAGTGACATTTACAAAATCACTGGCTTGGATTTTTTGAAAGTGTCAAGCTCATGAAAGACAAAGAATCTGAGGAACTGTTGCAGACTGAAGGATACTAAGAAACACGACAGTTAAATGCAATGAGGGATCTTGGATTGTACCCCGGGTAAAGAGACATAGGTGAGAAAACTGGAGAAATTCAAATAAAGTCTGTAGATTAGTTAATAGTATTACGCTAATGGTAATGTTCTGATTTTCATGATTCTGCTATATCAGATGTTAATATTAGGGCATACTGAGTACAATTCTCTGTACAATTTCTGCACTTTTCTCTAAGTTTAAAATTATTTCAAATAAATAAAAATATAGTGTGATGTTTCTCTAGCATCTTCTGAAGGTCACTAAGGTTTTAAAAACACTATGTTTATGAATTTAAGAATTTAAACATATTTTATTTGTTGTAATCCATTATAGGTAAAAATTGTCCCATCTTTGACCAGTGGTAACATATTCAGGTTGGATCCTGAATCCTTTTGACATAATCCTAATAGCTTCCTTACTTTGTAATATCTAAAGATATTTGTACATTTTATGCTCCAGATCTAGAATCACCGATTTCTCCCAGAACTCCTAGTTCCTTGTAGGGGTTAACAGTCTTTAGAGAACATAATATGTGTACTAGAGGTGCTAATTTTGCTGTTAGTCATTGTTCTGGAGCACTTTCTATGAAAAAAGGTAGAAAATATTTTTTGCTTGTTTTAAAGATAAACTACACCATGAATTTATACTGATGAATCCAGTTCATACTTAGAACCAACTATTGAGTTTTGACTTAACTTCATTGGCCTACATTTTTATTTTCTTTCAACCATGTTACAAAATCTTGCTTTTCAATGATGCCAACATAATTACTCATTTGAAGCACACAAAGCAGTTTCAGAATATTGATTCCAATATTTAAACCAATAATATAATTGCTGAACATTGCACACACATGCATACATATGCATATTTGATTTATTTATGAACTTAAGGTATGTCCTACTAAGGATGTATTGTCAAATTACTTGTTTTATAGTCAGTTGTAATAGTTTATCTCTGTGTGGTTATGCCACCAATTGGATATATAACCAAATTCATTTGCCTCAGTTTTCTTTTGTTTTTTTTTAAGGACATACTACTATTTAAATTCTGTTTTATGACTGTGTAAAATATTTATTAGTTGGTTCCAAAATAAAATTGTAAAGAAACATTATGTCAAAAGAAATCTAGCTTCTCAACTTACCTCTTCCATACTATTCCCTCAATCTGCATATAGGTAACCATTAAAAAAATATGGTTTGGGTTTCCATTTTGTTTAAATGTAAGCATGTGTGTGTATATATGAATCCATAAAAAATGGTAACAAATATGCATATTTTCTCTATCTTGCTTGTTTTTACTGAATATCTTAGAGATTACTCTGGAGAAATATATAGACATATTCTTCATTCCTTCCTACAGCTGCATAACTTTTAGTAGCCTATCCAACCAGTCTCTTACTAATGGACATTTGGGTTGATGCTGGTCTTTGGCTTTACAGGTAGTGCTAACATAGAGGTATTTTTTGGTGTTGATTTGGCAGGGCCTTCGAGGAGTTGGGGTGAGGTTGCTGGGGCACTAAGGTTCCTCTCACAAGGTCAGGGATTTACCCTGGATATCCCAGAATGGGATTCCCATTCTACTGGAACTGTAGTAATAGGTGAATCCTGGTTCCTGGATACTTGGTAGTAAGAAGTACTAACATTGTGTTTGTCATGAGAGTTAGCATGAGCTGGGCGTTCTTGGTGATGGAGGAGAAGAGAATATGGTACTAGATAATGATCAGCCCATGCAAAATGCACTTAAACTCTTCAGATGCCTAGTTTTCCTTTGGGAAATTGTAATCCAGGATATTCTACCTTCTTGTATTTCCCATGTCAGTGCTATAGTAGGGTTATTACTGTTTTTAAGGCGTTAATAACACTGTTTCTGACAAGTCCTGTCTGTTTTCTGTCCCCATCCTAACTTGTTTCTCCTTGTATTATCCTTAAATCAAATTGTCCTATAGCTTATGCTGGCTCTGCAATAATGACATAACTTTTTTGGCATAAACTACAGTGTGCTTGTCTTCATCCTACCTCTCTGACTGTTCCTTCTCAGTCTTTTTCTCTGCCTGTCCTGTGAAGTTGGTGTACCCCAAGTGTCTATTCTTGGCCTTCGTCTCAGGAAACTCTTTTGGGTCTCTGATCTTTCAGAGAATTCAATGAAAACATATTCAGGTTGGATCCTGAATCCTTTTGACATAATCCTAATAGCTTCCTTACTTTGTAATATCTAAAGATATTTGTGCATTTTATGCTCCAGACCTAGAATCACCGATTTCTCCCAGAACTCCTAGTTCCTTGTAGGGGTTAACGGTCTTTAGAGAACATAATATGTGTGCTAGAGGTACTAATTTTGCTGTTAGTCATTGTTCTGGAGCACTTTCTATGAAAAGAGGTAGAAAATATTTTTTGCTTGTTTTAAAGATAGACTACACTTTTACTTTTTCCATAGAAAAACGTATATTTCTACCTATGTACAAAATTGTGTGTATCATTTCAAGGGGTTCATGGACACTCCTCTCTGAAGACGAGTTCAAAGATATTTGCTCTCACACACCCTGGGCTTCCTCTCTGAGGACCTTCATTTGCCATCTAATTACAATGACCCCCAAACCCATATCTCATGCCCAGACTTCTCTCCTGCTCTCTTCAACGGCCTCCAGGTCATCCCTATCTGTAGGACATGTCTATAACTGAGGTTGCCCTCTCCCTCCCATGAGTCTGCTCTTTCTCCCATGTCCCAGTGGGTGGCTACATCATCTAGCTTGCTGACCAAGCCACAACCCAGAGGGCATCCTTGGCTTCTTCCCTGTCACTCTCGCCATCTAATCAGTGATGCTTAAATGGGAGCAAGGCCCATTTCTTTCTCCCATGCCACAGTCATAATTCAGGCCACCATCATCACGTACCTGGATAGCAACAGCAGCTTCCTAACTGGTGTCCCGGCCTCTTGAATGAACCTCTCCCTCACTGGATATCTACTCTTACATAGCAGCTAGTAAGATCTTTCTAAACTGCAATCTGATGATATCACTCCCCTGTGATAACTCTTCAAAAGCTCTCCCGTTGCCCCCCTGACAGGCTTTAGCATGACAAAAAAGCCCTCATTGCTTGCTCCCTGGGGATTCCAACTGCTATATCTCATTTTATCCAGGATTTCTGCACTGGTGGGAGCCAAGGTGAGATTTGATACAAAACTTTATTTTACAAAAGTTTCATAAGCCATCCAAACAGGTTCAGCAATCACCAAATAGAACAGGGCTGAAACCAGAGGGTGGGGCCAGATCACAGTTTCTGAGCAGCTCCTATATGCAAGGAAGTCACTGCAGTGGATGCAGTGATGACGAAAACAAGGTTTTGCCCCGAGGGCCTTATGGTCCATAAAGGGAATGAAGGGTGGAAAAAAGAGGCATGTTCCAAATGAACTATTCAAGAAAACAAACGTGTAGATGTCTTTTTTTTTTTGAGACAGAGTCTTACTCTGTTGCCCAGGCTGGAGTGCAGTGTTGGGATCTAGGTTCACTGCAACCTCTGCCTCCCAGGTTCAAGAGATTCTCCTGCATCAGCCTCCTGAGTAGCTGGAATTACAGGTGTACTCCACCACGCCAGGCCAATTGTAATATTAGTAGAGATGGGGTTTCACCATGTTGGCCAGGCTGGTCTCGAACTCCTGATCTCAAGTGATACACCCATCTCCCTAAGTGCTGGGATTACAGGCGTGAGCCACAGTGAGCGGCCAAGAAAACAAATGTGTATAGATGTCTACCACCTGCCAGGCATGTAACATAAAGGAAAATGCAATTAAATGTCACAGAAAGGGAAGGGACCATGGGGCTGCAAGAGCAGAGAGAACTTCCAGTTGAGGTAGATTAGTAAGGTCTTCATGGAAGAGAAGTGCTTGAAGAAGACTTACTTGAAGAGCAGGCAGGGGATGGACATGCAGAGAAAAGGTCAGGGCCTCGGAGAGCCTCCAGGCAGATGTAGCCACAGGTGCAAAGATATGGCCTGTGTCCTTTGAAGTTAACCCACAACCCTGGGGGGCCCTGCTCTCACCTGGGCTCCAGTCTCCAGACAGTGAGAAAGCTTCTGGAAGCCAAGGGATGGCACTACTTACATTTTTCTACATTCTAATAAAACCCTGAAGAGATTCTGAGGTTCATCCCAGTACAAGTGTTGACCATTTCACAGATGGTGAGAATGGAGTCCAGAAGAATTCAATTAAGATTTTCAAATATATAGCCATAGAGGATAGAGACATTTTCTGCCCTTTGGATGCAGAGCTATTGGCTTTGGAAATTCAGAAGAGTAAGGGATCCCTTTAAATTTGGATGTGAGGTGGTAGTCACGGAAGGCTTCTTGGAAGAGGTACGAGTTGAGCAGAACCCTAAAATGGGGGTAGGATTTATATAGGTTGGGAGGCAGAGGGGGAAACCCCAGATGTGGGAAAAGCACAGCCATGTTCAGGGGACAGTGAGGACTCCAAGTGGAGCCTGGAAAGGGGCATCCAGTGAGGCTGATGTAGAAATAAGGCTGATCGGTAAGTGGGGGCCAGACATTGGCCTCAAATAATGGAATCTCTCCTCTGTGCTTGCTCTGTGTTCCACCAGGACCAGCTACTCTTCTGCGATGACTGTGATCGTGGCTATCACATGTACTGTTTAAATCCCCCAGTGGCTGAGCCCCCAGAAGGTAATGACGATGAGGCCAACAATAACACAACAATAACAGTAACACAATAACAGCAACGATACTACTCATAGCACTTACTGAGCCCTCACCATGGCACAGGCCTTGTGCTAAAGGCTTTACATGTCCTTATCTTGTCTCATTTAATCATCACAACCCTACGAGGTAGGTACGTCGATGGCCATTTTACAGATGAGGAAACTGAGGCACAGTCCCAGCAGCTGAAATTTCAACTTGAGGGCCAAGGAGGTTTTTCCCAGACATGCAGTGGAGAGGACGGGTAGGTGTGAGCTTCTGGGGGACCTGGCGCAGGCCCGGCGATGCTAGTTTGGAGCAGGACCAGGGAGTGAGTGTCCTGATCAAAGCTGAGCCCATCTCCTCCGAACACCTGCTTTCTGCTGAGGCACAGACGCTGCCATGTTTTCAGGCCTGAGACTTGGTTTCTGCATGATGAAAGTCCAAAGAAAACAGGGTTTACAAGAAGTTAGGGCCACTGGGGTGGGGCCCCAGAGTCAGGAGAGGGGCTGCTACTAAAGCCATCTCATTTCTTGCAGGAAGCTGGAGCTGCCACTTATGCTGGGAACTGCTCAAAGAGAAAGCCTCAGCCTTTGGCTGCCAGGCCTAGGGCCCCAGGTCACAGAACGTGACTTGCTGCTGGAGAGGCTAAAGCAGAGCCCAGTTCAAACCAGAAGGCGCCCTCCTCCCACATGTCCAGACAGACCGACTGTAAGGAAAAGAAATAGTCCCAGAGGGGCACGGACACATGGAACCAAGAGGGCGCGGCATCTCCCGGCCTCCCCCAAGACGTGCGGTACTGCGGCCAGCACCTCCTCGTCTCCACTGGAAGGAAGCTGCACTCTGGAAGAACACCCCAGCCCCAGCCCCGTGGAACCCTCTCACTGTCACCCCAGCATCGAGGCCCTCTCCTTGCTTCCCAGTTTAAGGGAAGCCATTTCGTGACCACTCACCCATCGCTTGTGTGTAGTGTGGTGTTTTTTATCTGTTGTGTTCCAAGAAGTCTTCACACAGCCTCCGTCCCCTGCCAGCTTAGGCTCTTCATCCTGAAACTCTCACCAGAGGAACAAAGGGCTGTGGAGAAGCTGTCATTTATGGCAAGCCTCACTGGAAACTTCTCGATTCGGAGACTTGAAACCCCTTCTTGTCCTTGGAGTCTGTGGAGACAGAGAGTTGCCTTCTAGAATGCAGCAGTGGCGTCCACAGCCAGCCTGGTCTCGATCCACTGCGTTAAGTTACGAAACGGGGCTGGGGAGGGAGGGAGAGGCGCAGAGACATGGAGGAAACATGGCGGAAGTGGTACCAAGGCCCCGCCATAGCCAGTCAGTGTTTGCTATCCATTGGGAGAGACTTTGCAAGAGTCCAGGCTGGTTCCTTGACCTTCAGAGCTGGGGCATCCTCTAAGTGAGACCACCCAAAGTCTATGGACAGAGGAAGATGGTCAAGCCTCTGCCTCTCAGCCCACCTGAGTCTGGAGACCTGGTTTAGCTTCCCCTGGTGGGACTCAGGAACCAGGAACGGGAGCGAAGGCTGCCCAATCATGTGTCCGAACGCTGGATACAGAGGGCTGCAGCTTTGAGAAACCTTCAGTATTGATCTGACGCTCTGAATTCCTTTTCCCAAGTAATTTCTTCCTTTCATGTGGTGTATGTTTGCTATTGTCTACTGAGCCCTGACTGGGATTTTAGGATGGGGGAGAGATGATTGTTATCTAAACAAATAATCAGGGTGAGGTGGTCATGATTCACCACCAGGGTGGCCACGTTTTAGAACCCTCAGTGCGAGTGCTGCTGTCGCCTCCTAAGCTCCCCAATACGTGCAGGACTCTCGCTTTCAAAAAATTGTGTCTAGAAGAAAGAGGTGGGGAGGCTGAGCTTCCGAGAACTCTGTGCATTGGAAGATCGCCCCGAGGGTTGGAGCGGATTGGGCTGACTTTGAATTGCAGCAGCAGTGCAATCACTGACATATTTCTGGAAAAATCATTTGCCCAAAGGGCAGGTCTCAGTGAGTGGGACCCTTGCGCATGCCTGGCTTCTCTGAAATCAGCTCCATCTCAGTGGTCCAGCTGCTTACAACAAAGGCCCGGGTTATTTTTAGTTCTTCATCTCCTGAAGAAGCTCCCAGAGACTCTGGCTAGTTGGGCCACTTCTGCTCAGCTGCAGCATTTGTGCTGTCCCTCGGTGGGAGTGCTCCTCTCCAGGCTAATTGCTCTTGGCCAGTGGACCCAGGGCAGCCTGGCATGGAACCAAGCAGTGTGGGTCTCCCCCATGCCACTGCAGAGTGACCTGTGGCAAGAGATGGGGGTCACTGTCCTGCAGGGCTCTGTGGTCTCAGAGTGAATCACACACATACATAATGGTCTCATTTAAAGGGCCCCTGTCTGGATGGAAGTTTCATCTTCCTCATAAGTAATTTCCTTCTGCCTGCTGGTCGGTGAGCTCGTCTGGATCCTGAAGGCACAGGGAGGGACAGGGAGGGTGACATTACATCAGAAGGGCACTTTTTCTCTCCTGACTACTCCAGCTCTCTCTCTTCCCACAAAACCCAAAGCAGGCTGTCTCCAAAGGCTAATGATGGGTTTTGAGAGTCATTTTAATTTAAATTTAGGAAAAAAAATTCTCCAAATATTCCCAAATGCCACAATACCTTAAAAGTTTAAAAAGCAAGTCTGAAACCCCAAATTGTGGCTCCACGACTTGACAGGTTCTCTTCGGAGTATGTGCAAATTTGTTTTCCACAGAAGTGCAGGTGATGGGGCAGCCCCGTTCTCTCTCAGCCCCACATCTGCTCTGCCCACACAGGCTGAGCCTGAGCCATGTCTCCAGGCCAAGGCAGGGCACTGGGACTTGCCTGCAGTGGTGAGGGTCAGGGCTCTGGAGCGACATTAGGAAGGCCCCAGAGTTCCCCGCTCAGCTTCATTACTCCCTGCAGAATGGGCCCAACCCCTTCACCTTTGGAGGCCTCAGTTTACCCATCTGGAAAGCAGGGATAGCAATGCCAACTGGTGGGCTGGCACTGTCAGGGTCCTGCAAGCAGACAAAAGCCTCCGTGGCCACAGCGATCGCCTCTGTGTTGAAAAGAGGACGGTATTGGTAAACTTTAAATTGGTCTCTTTTTTTTTGAACCCCAGAGAATGAGCTAGAATCGTAGGATGCATGTGAAGGATCGAGGTTTTTGTGTTGCCTCTGCTATTGAGTAGCTGTGTGACGTTGGGCGAGTCACCAAACCTCCCTGAACCTCAGTTTGCCCACCTGGAAAATGGAGATTGTAACACTTGCCTTGCCTATGCCAGAGTGACATTGGGAGTCTTAAGCATCATGTTACATCAACAAGCACTGCAGAACCTTGCTTGTCTGGGAACACCTCCACGTTTTCCATGTCCACTTTCTTGTGTGCATTAGCCAGCGTTAGATGTCTTCTTGGTATCTCCCTTGTGACCAAAGGGGGTTTCTATTGCCAGGGCTGGGCTGCCCATGGTCAGGGTCCTGGCAAAAGCTGCGACCAAGGACATCACGACTTGCATGGGCTGTGGGATGGAGGTGAGGGATGTACCATGTTTCGAAGGGAAAGATGACTTCTAGAGAGGGCTGTGATTCATTTCAGTTCATGGGTAATGCTCACTTTCGGACCAGCACTGCCACTTTCTAGCTGACTGACCTTGGGCCAATGACTTTACCTCTCTGAGCCTCATCTCCCACGTCTGTAAGGTGGGGAAATGTGGCCTATCCAGCATGGTCTTTGCAGGTGTTCGAGGTGACGTTGGTAAAGATCCTGGCGTGGGTCTGGTATGATGACGGTTTCTACTCCATGATAGCTATTGTCATTTTCTGCAGAGGCCACCAAATGGAGATAATGGTGCAGTTGTCACCCAGCTCAAATTCTGGGAACAGCTAGGAGACCCTTTCTGGGCTTCACCCCTCTGTGTTGTGGCTCCAGCAGACCAGAGAGGTGAGGCTGCAGGATCCAAGCCGGAAGTGGAAATCCTGTTTCCTGTCGGCATTTTTGAAACCCTGCTTTTTGGACTTGTAGCAAATCCAGTGTGGCAACCTTATGAGGAAACAGAAGCACGGCTCCTGCTAGGAGAGTGACATTCTGGCTTTCCTTTGGAACCCCTCACTGACTCATCGCCCCTGAAGCAGAAGCCAGCAGGTCCCAAGGCTCTCCGGCTCCTGTCCCTGCCCCAGGGCAAGGTAGGAAGCCCAGGCAGGCTGAGCCCAGCCAGCTGAAAGCAGGGAAGAGCCCATGGGTGGGTGGAAGGGAGGGAAGGAGGCCAGATTCCTTCAGAGCTGGGGAAGATAACAGGTTTTGAAGCTGGGGGAGGGTTTGGGTTTCACAGTGGTGGTTTCATGATACCCCGGAGGGTTACACACTCATGGCGTGTTTTTGTCTTCGTGCTTTGAATACAGCTAATTCCCTTTCAACCCTCCGCTTAAAAAGTTCCAATGTTTTAAGGAAGAAAAATGAGATGATTGTTATTACTTTTCCTTTGGGGGCAAGGCGAGGATACCTGTGCTCTTTTGTGCCGCTAAAGAAAGATTGCTGGCAACCTCAGGCCTCAGGACTCAAACAAGAGGGGCTTCTATCTCCTCTTTGGGTCTGTGTGTGAGGGGGTGGGGGGCATTGCGCTGCCCTTGGCCCAGGGCGGGCCCTGAGGACCACATCCCTGCCCCCCAGGCTGGGTTTTAGCCTGTCGTGGAAGTGCTGGGACAGGAACAGCCCCTTCTTCTCTCTCTCACCGGCTACCCTCCCTGGCCCTTCTTAAGGGGGGTTCCAATGTCACAGCCCGAAGGAGAAGTTGGCTCTGGCCAGAGCCACGCTCACACTCCCATGGAAGATGCCGTGAGTCCCAGGCCTGGCTCTTTGTAGCAGTGGTGGCTTGGTGTCCCTTTTAGCAGGCTCCTACCATGGGGAGGGAGGGAGGATCTCTGGGGGAACAAGGCAGGGAGCTGGATGTCCTCAGGGAAAAATCCTGGCGCTAAGGAGAGGGAGGGCATCAGGTGGGTGTGAGTGTAACCATTTTTTTTTTCCTCAGGCTTGTGGTCCTGGGCAAGAGATCATTTACTTGTTAAAAAAGGTCAAATCTCTACCCAATTCTGGACACAGATTCAGCTCCCTCTCTCTTGAGGCACCCGGTTGGTTGTGTGGGGTTTCAGGGATGCTTCTGAGGGCAAAGCAGGCCCCTCATCCAGCTGGGGAGAGACAGAGATGGCAGTGAGGGAGGGCTAGATCATGCCTGCAGCCTTGGGGAGTGAAGCCTTTCCAGGCACTACTGCCAGAGAGCTCAGGCCCCCCAAGCCCAGGACACCAGTAGCTGAGAAGGGAAGTGGAGGCCTGGCCAGCCCTGCTCCTCTGCTCCCCTGCAAAGTGGACAGAGCTCCTCTGTTCCCTGCTGTGTGTTACCTTTTCTGAAATCTTACTCCCATCTCCAGAGCATGCTTTTGGATACCAGGTGAAGGGGAAGGATAGCGGTGGTGGGGAACAGATATTTTACTTTGTCTCAGGCCTACGATTCTCCCTACCTGATCCCCAGCTTGCCGTAGAGTCTAACTGATCCTTGGTGAGAAGGTGGGCTCCACAGCTGTCTGCGGGTTGGGGCTCCCTCCCCCATTTCTGAGCATTCCCAGGGTTTGGGAATCTGTATATGATTCTCTGCCAGAGGCCATGGCCACCAGCCCTGACTGTGGAAATGGCGGGACAGATGGCCTTTGGGCAGCTGGCGGAGGGGCTTGGAGAGCCGGGAACCCCTTTCTTGGGAGGCTGGAGACCCTCTGCTCTGAGTGGACAGCTGAGAGGGAGGCAGGGGGAAGGAGGGGAGAGGAAGCTGTGGGTGCTGCCTGCTGGGCACCCGGGCTGTGGGAGGACGGACAGCCTCCCAGGCAGACCGAGTGGGAGCTGGCTTGGAGCCTCTGAGCAGCTGTCCCCCAGGGAGGCCTGGCTGTGCAGTGGGCGCCCCCTCCATGTGCGCAGCCCAGGCACTTGAAGAGAGGCCCAAAGGAAGTGCCACTAGGAAACTTGAGGAGGAGGAGGGGTCTGGGCTTGCCAGTTCCCTACCAGGGGGTTTTCCAGAAGGAACAGGGAACTCCCTGCATGAGGGCAAAGTTTTGGAAGTGAGTGGGTTCCCGGAAAAGGCTCTCTCTCTCTGGGTTCTGAGTGTGCCCTGGCTGTGAGAGGGTCCTGAGGTGACTCCCTAGGACCCTTGGTTCCAGCTTCCATTCCCACTCCTTCTCTTTCTCTGCTCCAGTGCTGGCCTCAGATTGCAGGGCAGGTGGCCTTGAGAGAGTGCCCTTCCACAGTGTCCCCCTCTTGGCCCCACCAAGAGAAGGAAGTATTTTGCTGATGGCGACATTTCCCAGGGCAGGCCAGAGGAAGGCAGGAACCAGGACTGGCAGGCAGCCAGAACCCTCTCGGACACAGATATAATTACTCATCATGACCTCTAGCCCAGGCAGCGAGCAAAATGGCCCTGCCGGCTGGCACCAACCCTGTCTAGCAAATAAACACGGCTGTGGGGGGACGGGAGGGAAGGTCAGTGGCCCCATAGGAAACGGGAGAGGCCCACGAGCCCCTGGGGCCTCTCTATTCCCTCAGCAACACAGCCCTACGGGCCCCCAGGTTAGATTTTCACTCACTGCCTCCCGCTTGCTCATTTGCTCGCCTCTCTGCATCTCTGTTACTCGTTTCAATGTTATGAATTTTGATGATGAGAACAGGGATGCCCATGTGCATGTGCACGTGCACACACACACACCCTGCTTAATGAACTCAAGGGAAACTTTGATGTTGCTCTAGGACAAGAGGGAGAGCCAGGGGCTGCCAGGCAAGGTGAATCTTTCCCTAAGTCTTCTCCAGTCCCACATCCCCCAGCTCTCAGCTCTGGCACAGCCACAGGGGTTGCAAAGGGAGCCTTGTGATTGGAAAGCCACTGGCTCCATGACCTCTCTCCTCTTCCCTTCATTCACCTGTGTGTCTTTTTGGGAGAGACATGTGACAATAGTTGGAGACTTGAAAAGTCTCAATTCTGCTATCAAAGGGATGCAAAGCTTTCATGGCTAGAATTGGGGTTGTGGGTTTTATGGACTTGGTTTGCCCTTCCACGTCTACTCCCCACTGAGACCTTGATTCTCACCCTGCCCTCTCCCTTCCCTGCACCGCTTCCTCCCTTCCCTCTGCCATGCTAGATGATAAGGAGTGGGGTGGAGGTGGGAAGTGGGAAGCAACAGTGGCATAAAGGAAAAAGAAAATATACCCCGTGCACATTTTCAACGTGTAGCTGAAGAGGCCTAAATTAGGTACTAGAAAAAAAAGGAAAGAAACATTGCCTGATATGTGAGCGAGAGAATGAAAATATAGAACGATTATCTCAGAGCAGAGGAGGTGGGGAGCAGGTGGCTGGAGAGAGGCGGGGTAGGTAGGCAGGGCGTCCCTGGCTCACCAATGCAACTGGCCCACATGGCATTTGGGAAAGCAGATGGGTCATGCTTTTGCAATGAATTTGGTCAGATGCTTAGGGGGCATTTGTGCCCCTCAGGCTGGGAAGGGGTACAGAGTCCATCGGAATTGTCCCCCACTCATCTGCCGTGTTTGTCCACTCTTGGGGGTTTTCCTCTGAAGGAAAATGAACCCATCTTTTGCCTGCCATGAGTCATTGCAGGGCAGGCTGTTACTGGCTAATTTAAAACCCCTGGCAGAGCAACGACTGTGTGCAGGGCAATGCTCTAGGTTCTGTAGGGGCTGGAAAATAAACCACATCCTGGCCTAGCCTTCAAGTTGCTTTTCAGCCATAAAATTAAACTCTGCCAAGGAATCATGATTGCAGGTCAAGTCTCGCGCCACCACGGAAGGTGTATGTATATGCAGGTTTCTCTGTTGAGCATGCGTGTTCATCAGTAGAAGAGAAGCAGATAGAAGCATCCAGTGATTTCTACCCTGTGGAGGTTGGGGGGTAGGGGTAAGAAAACAGATGACTTCAGCCTAGTTGCTTTGATCTGCTTTTCTAAGCACTAGATGCCCTTGGATAATGGCATCCTCAGCACTAAAACTGGTGAACTGAAGAAGGGGCTTGGGCTGGAGTATTGGGCAGCCAGTGCCCCCCAGTGCTGTTTGTGGGCTCCTGGGCTGGAAGGCAGACAGGTGCAACTGGCAGGGCCTGATCAGAGGCAGAAAATGACCCCCACAATGGTCTTCTCTGTGCTAGAGAAAGCAGAGAGGGGGAGTGGTGGGGTAGGGGAGCTTCAGGCACAGATTGGGCACACTCCACCAGACCCCAGCAAGGTCAGCTGCACCATGCCTGCGTCTGGCACTGCAGGTGTGTGCAGGGATGAACCCAGCATCAGAGAGGTTTTCAGCAAACCTTCCATGTTCACCTTTGGCCAGGTGCTTGTCAGATCCTAGCTTCATGCTGCCTTAGACTCTCTGTTGTTTGTGTTGACAGCATTAGGAAGAAACCATTTATTTCTGCTTTCCTTTTCTCCGCACATGTCACAGCCAGATTTCAGCTTTGCGTTATCCCCTGAAGAAGCCGCACCAAGCTCGCTTTCAAGCACAATACCTGGGCTTGGGGGAAGGCATGTATCTGTTCATGTGTGGATGTCGGCTCAGAGCTGTAGCTCCTCTGTGGGGGTGGCCTGAGGGAAGGCTCCTCTGGGGCCCTGGGCGGCACATGGCTCCCGGGGTGGGGGTGGGAATTCTGGTGATATCTGTGGAGGTAGTCAGGGACACAGGCTTGGCTGTGAGTCTGGTTTTAAAGTACTTGAGAGCTTGAAAAGCATGTTGGGGTCTGATCACTCACCTACTTGAAAGTCGGTGAGCAAGGCTCCTCTAAATATCCCTGCTGGTGGAAGGGGTGAGGCAAAGGCCTCTGACTTGGACCCTATGCAGACCAGACTGGCAGCACTGCCCCCAGGCAGCCAGCAGTGGACCCTGAGCCCTCAGGTCCCCAGCTCCTCGAGGGACGAACCTGGGAGCCCAAGAGCCTGTGGCTGAGCTCTGAGAAGGCCCCATCTCCCACCTGCCCTAAAGTGCGCTCTCAGGCTGAGTACACGGTCTGATCTGGCACCTTCCAGGCCTGATGCTGTGCTGTCTGTGTCACACGGTCGATTCGCAAAAGCCAGAACTAGTCCTCAACCAGGTCGGCTCCCCCTTACCAACTGGGTTCAGGCTGAGGGCAATTTTAAAGCCCGGTTTCTCTCTTAGTCAAGAAATGGAGCATCTCTGCTAAGAAGTCAAAAGAAATTGGTTTTCTTCTTCTCGTCGCTGAAGCCCTCTGTGTCTTTCTCAGGGACAAGCTGGTCCAGTGGCTTTGGTGAGGGCACCTTCATTTATAAACGCTGGGATTCCTCTGATGGGTTTTGGCGGTGGCTCCTACAGTAGGAAGGACAACGAGGTCCCTGAGAAGGAGCCGCCTACCCCGCTGCTCCACGAGGAAGCTCAGGCCTGCACAGGCTCACCAGGCCTTGGATGCCCTCTGGTTGAGTCAGAGAGCATGAGGACTTGCAGAAAGGGTGTGTGTAGTCTTCATTGCCCTGTCTCAGCTGGTGAATAGAGACCCTGGGCATCTCACAGCCTTAGGAAGGTACTGCCCCTCCATCGCTTTAGACTGCACTTGGAAGGGGAACCCTGGAAATGCACTGAGATCTTCAGTGCATTTCCAGCCAGAAGATCTCAGGCTCTTTTCTCACAGGTTAAAGACTCTGAGCCCCTGACATTGACTCTCAGCTTCAGAAAGTGGCCCTCCGTGTGTCATGTGGCATCTAGGATTCCATGGGAGAGTTTGCCCTAGATCTGGGTTGCAGTGTCCAAGACACAGGTCCCAGGCAACCCCAGCCCAGCCTCCCTAGGATAAACAGAGGTGGGGCTGGCACATTTTGAAAACCACTGAGCTCACTGTCTCTCCACTTGGAAAGCCCAACTCTAATCCCAGATCACTGCTGTCAAAGTCCTATACATCCTTCAAGGTTCTGCTCCAACGCATCTACTCATGAAGCCCTTCTGTCGATGATCTCCCTTCCTGTTGCTGCCTCCATTGATATCTCTAGACCTGCAGATATGATGCAAACCTGGGGTCACTTCTTCCAGGTGTGGGTACCAGAGAGGGAAGCCATTGCAACATTTTATCCCCATCACTCCAAAATGCTTTCTTGTTTCTCTTACCCCACATGCACAACTCCTGAGACTCTCAGTCATCAAAGAATGACCAAGAGAGTTGTTCTCCGGTGACAGAAATGCCTGTGAAAGAGAGTTTCCCTTTCTGCTCCTTGAACGCCCTCCCCCCGATCCGTGGGACCCAGTGCCGCATTGCCTCTTGCTGATGAGTTTTTGCCTTGGGCTGCTTGGGAATTTCAGACCAGGACTGAGGTTGACACAGCTTTCATGAGGTTACAGAAAAGGGCTACAGATTTGGGAAGTTGTGTGTAACGGTCGTAAGACATTATTTCCATTTGGCTCACTCCAGCTTCTCTAAAAAGCAGCTACAGCCACAGACAAACAAAAAGCCTCGCCTCCCACCCCACCAGCTGTCCTCCTCCTTCTGCTGTGATGTGGTTTCGTTCTCTCTCTGTAGGTGTGTGTGCCGCCCCGGTCCTCTGTCCTCTGGGAATGCGCCTTTCCCACGTGTGTCAGGTTCCCACTCTTTTGTGGCTCCTAACGTGAAGTGCTGTGATGTTTCTGGCCTGTCTAAGGGATGTATCAAGATTGCTCAGTGTTTCAGTGCTGGAGATGAGGCTGTGCCACATCTCCCACTGTCCTAAGGGGACACGCCGCTTCTGTGACTTCCTAGAGAGCTGGCAAATTGTGACAGTCTCCAGGAGGATCTACACATTGGAAGCAGCCCACACCTGATGTGGACTCGCTGACCCGGGACTTGCTCTTCATGCAGAAGACTGGTGGCCCATGTGCCGGGACCACCCCACCGCTCTCGCTGCCTTTTCTCCTGTCCTGACGGGGTTCTGGGAGGGGGACCTGTAGCTGACGAGAGAAGAACGACCTGCGGATCGAGCAGCCTTCGTTTTTGGGACCCTTCGATACCCCAGCCCCTCTGTGGAACCCTCGCACGTTCACAAAGACTGTCACAAGCCCCCATCCCTTCCTTGCTGTGGTTAGTATCTTGTTCTGTGATTGGTTAGCAATGTTGACTACCCATGTAGTGAATCTTTTGTCTGCAATTTAGAGAATGTGTAAACAAATAAAAGGCTTTAAAAATCTTGGCAACTCTTATTTTCCGTGGTTGAGCTCTCTAAGAAAGTTAACCATCTAAGAAGGCTCTCTGTTTCAGTGTTGGGGATGAGACTATGCCACATCTCCCACCGACCTAAGGGGACACGCTGGTTCTGTGACTTTCAAGAGAGCTGGCAGATTGTGACAGTCTCCAGGGGGATCTACAGATTGGAAGCAGCCCACACCTGATGTGGACTCGCTGACCCAGGACTCGCTCGCCATTCAGAAAGACCAACATTTAAGACACCAATTGCAAATGTAGAGATCCTGTGGGTGTAGAGCCCTTTTGTGTTGGGGTGTGCAGTGAGACTGCATTGTGTGTGTGTGTGTGTGTGTGTGTGTGAGAGAGAGAGAGAGAGAGAGAGAAACACACATGCATGCATGAGCATCAGGCTCCAGAGAAACACTAGTGCTTTCATGGTTGCAAGGAGACTCCAGGAACAACAAATTCCAGGTCTCAGTTGCTCCCTGGTGACGGACTTCTGATCACGTCATACGTAGCACCAGGGAAGCCACAGTCATGGTGGCAGCTTTTATGGGCACTGTGGGCAGCATAGCTTCAGGCCTTAACTGAGAGCTTCATCTGCAGGAGTAGAGCAGCTCATTCTCTGGAGACCCTAGGAGAAGACCCTAGGGCATCCTGAAAGGAGCCTCTTAGATTTTCTGGGGGAAGGGAAGTTGATGACTCAGAGATGATTCACAGAAAGGTTGGGGAATGTGGTAGGGGAGAGAGAGAGATCTCTGGTGCAGGAACCATCTAGAAGCCAGCTGAGTCATTGCTCCTTCCCTCTCGGCTGCCTTCCACAAAGGCAGTGAGTTGGCTGCCCTGGGCAAGGAGCAAGAGGCATCACAGAGGACACATCTGCCCCTAGAGTCTCCAGAGTCTGCTTAGCAACGGCCTTAAAGGAACAGCCTCTGGGCACAGGACTCCTGGTCCATGCAGGAATTGGTTTCCTGGGGCTGAAAGTTAAGAGTCAGTCTTCCAAAAATAAATTTTAGATAGATAAATAAAGGCCTGTACTCTATGCTAGGTACTGGGGCTGCAGCAGAGAAGACAAAGCTCCCCTTCTCGTGAGGCTCACAGTCTTGCCAAAGAGGCAGGCACCAGACAGGTATAATACAACATGTGATGAACGGGGTCAAGGGGGAAACAGAGGGAACTAGAACACGAGCCCCCTGGTCTCAATCAGTCAATGTGGTTTTAGTTGAAATCTGTGCATTTTGCTAAGACACAGGTGGGCATGGCAGTGGGGAGACACCATGTCACTTCTCATTCCTCCCCTGAGTGAGTGCTCACTGTTCTTTAGTAAGGCATCCATGTGCCTTCAGCCTTTGCTTTTCTAAGCATAATATGGGCCGTTATTTCAGCGGAGGAGCCATTGATGGTTGCTGCAGTCATGGGCCATTGAGCAGGTTGTTGAGCCATCTCTGCAGTGGGAGTGATGTCTGCATTCAGGGACCAGAGGAGAAAGGTCAGGCCTTTACTCAAAGCAGTTTCGAGTGACAGCCGGACCTGCAATGCTGCTAATTTCAGCCATCGGGGGGACTTAGGCTCATAACAAAGTCCAGGCAGCAGAAGATTACACAGACACCCACATTCAGGCCTTTCATCTGCACGGAGAACTGCACGTTTCTGCTTTAACCTCAGGGAACCCGGCGTTGCATCCTAGTCTGCTACGGTATGAATGTTATGTCTCCCAAAATCCATATGTTGAAATCTCCACCCCCCAGGCGATGGTATTAGATGCAGGGACTTTGGGAGGTGATTATGTCATGGGGGGGGACAGAGTCCTTATAAAGTGCCCTTATAAAGGAAGCCCAAGACAGACCCCTTGCCCCTTCACCATGTGAAGGTGGCTGTCTATGAGGAAGCAGGCCCTGGTTGGACACTGAATCTGCTGGCACCTTGATCTTGGACTGTCCAGTTTCCAGAATTGTGAGAAATAAATTTGGCTTATTGTTTATAAGCCACTCAATCTATGGCCCTATGTTATAGGAGCCCAAACAGACGAAGACTGTCTTATCCCACCAATGGCTGAGAGAGGGCTTTTGAGAAGCCAATAGATGTGCCATGTTCTGCTGGGCCTGAGAAAGTTAACTATCATAACACAGACCAGAAACTGACATTGCCCTGAGTCAGAGGGATAGAGGAGGGAGGGGGTGTTAGTCCATTTTGCATTACTAAAGGATATACCTGAGCCTGTGTAATTTGTAAAGAAAAGAGGTTTATTTGGCTCAGGGTTCTGCAAGCTATGCAAGAAGCTTGGCACCAACATCTGCTTCTTATATGGACCTCAGGAAGCTTTCACTTGAGGAGGAGCAGGTGTGTCACATGGCGAGGAAGGAGTGAGACAGAGAGAGGGAGGTCCTAGGCTCTTTTCAACAATCAGTTCTGGTGTGAACCAATAGAACCAGAACTCATTCATTCCCTACCGCTGGGAGGGCACCAAGCTATTTATGAAGGATCCGCTGTCGTGGCCCAAACACCTTCCACTCCGCCCCACCTCCAACACTGGGAATCACATTTCAACATGGAATTTGGAGGGAACACACATCCAAACTATCAGCCGGGAAAACTGGAGGGATCCAAGTTATATAAGTTCAAGCAAACACAGAGCAGAACGACCTTCCTCTGTTTTTTTCCTTGGGGAGAGGAAAAGGCTTGGAATGGTGGTGGAGTGAGGTGGGGAGGCATAGGAAGAAGGGACCAGTGGGATAAGATGTTGATGAGCGGCTCAACACCCAGCAGTAGAGGGAGTCTAAGGGATGGGATTGCCATAGAGATAAAACATGGTTTCCCCTCCCTGGGTTGGCAGAAAGGCTCCTGAGAGAGGAATCAGAAGTTCTAGGTCTTGTCTTATCTGGCTGGGTGACATTTGACTTTACAGACACAGGCATGAGTTTCTATAAACTCAGCCCTAGACTTGGCGGGTTTGGGGAAGGGGTCATGCAGATTGAGGTGTCCATGCACCAGAGGACCATGCCTGTCAGCCCCCAGAGCTGGCCTGAGTCAGGGTCCCTCGGGGGCATCTGGCCAAGTGTGTTTCCATGCAATGCCTTGGAATGGCATGATTTAATACCAGATATGATGAGATCAGAGGTTTACATTGTTCTAGAACAGTGGTTTTCCAAGCAGATTCTGCAGAGGCCTAGGATTCTGGGAGGGATTTGGGGATGCCCAGAGGTCTTGCGGGACAGGGGTGGAAGGAAAGTCCTTGAGCCCCAAGCCCCAACTTCCAACTCAAACCAGTGATCAGCACAGCTCCCATTTCATCTCTGTCTTTATTGGTGGCCCTGCTGCTTCAAAAACACGCAACAGTCTGAAACCATCTTTGGGGCTGATGGTGGGAAGGGCACAGGGGTGTCCTCTGAGGTTGTGGGAGGCAGAGTGATGATGGGAGGCCACCTCCATTCCATGAGCCTCTGCCATGCACAAATGGGTGCGGCTCATTCCTGGCTTTGCCAAAGGGGTCTAATCTCCACTTGGGGCTTCTCCCTTGGGTTACTCTTAGGAAGAGCAGAGGGGCATTGGTGTCATGACCAGGAGGTCCCACTCTGTCCACTCCTGGGCATTCCTGCAGCCTGCAGCACGCACTACCCTACCTGCCCCCACCCTGGCCGGCCTTGGTGTTCTGCTGTCACATCTTGTCATAAGCCTCAGCCCCTGTTTTGAACCATCAGCGCTTTTAGCAGGGCCAGAACAACAGTGTGTCCCCAAGGCGGGTGGGTTAGGAATGTTCGGGCTAAACTTCAGGTAATTAGCATTGTTAATGCTCGTTCTGTGATAGTACAGCTGTGAGCCTCATTAAAGTGTTCTCCGGGGGAAGCAAGCTGAGATCCAGGTGTCAGCTCACTCTGCGCGCAAGCGCCTGCCTGCCATCTCCAAGTCCCTGTGCCGAAGCCTGGCTCATTCCTATCCCCTCCTCCTGCTCCTGCTCCCTGTCTGCTGGCATCTGGGCTAGGCCTGCTTCCCTTCACTGGGATTTGCTTGTTCCCACCCCGCTTCTCCAGCATGGAAAGCTCTGTCGCCTCTTTACCCAGAGAGAAACGTGCCCACAACAGGGAGTGGAATGGCTGCCGCTGGTCCTCGGTCACTCCAACTCAGCTTTGAAAGAAAGGTTATTCTGCTGCAGGTAGGGAGCCCAAACCTGCCCTCTACAGTGCCACGGCATTTTATCCAGGGCCATACCCTCCCTTGCCTCCCAGAAGACCCAAGACCTGGTACCCTCACCTCCCGGCTGTATTTCCTGGGCCCAACTGGCATCTGCTGCAGCGGCCCCGCCTCAGAAAGAAACCCGAGTCCCTCTGGCTTTAATTTCTGGGATTCCTGATTCCTGGGAGGGGAGGCAGGGGACTGACTATTTGCCAAACAGAGAAATATGAAACGCTCTTCAACCCCCTTGAAACCTTGAGGAAAATAATGCCATTCCCACCAGGGACTAAACACAGGCTCAACCCAAAACAGAGAGGGAAAACACAATTCCAGAGAGCTTCCCTGGGGTCTGCGAGGAGCTCAGGAGGGTCCTACGGGGGCCCAGACCCTGCATTGTCTTCCTTTTCTGCCGTCCTCAAACCCCTGGGTCCTCTGCGTCCACAGAGGTGCATGTTCAGAGTGGTCACACAAGCCATTTTGATGGACACAACTCACTGTCTCATGTGGCTACAGACTTGGAGGATAAAACTTGACAGCAACTTGAGTACTTCCCAGTGGAAGCAGCTGGTCAACTGAGGGGTATAGCATGTATATTGTTGCCTTTAACTCAGGATGGTACCACAGATATGTGGTCCCATAGGCACATAGGAAGGGAGCTCCTCTACAGAAGGGCTTCATGAGTAGGTGCATTGGAGCAGAACCTTGAGGGATATATAGGACTTTGACAGCTTGGTCTGGGATTGGGGATGGGCTTTCCAAATGGAGAGGGCAATTTGAGCAACTGCCCCACCTCCGTTTATTCTAGGGGTGCTGGGCTGGGGTTGCCTGGGACCTGTGTCTTAGACACTACCACCCAGGCTGCACCCCAGAGCTAGGGCAAACTCTCCCATGGAGCCCTATTTGCCACAGGACACATAAAGGGCCACTTTTTGAAGCTGAGAGCCAACGTCAGGGGCTCAGAGTCTTTAACCTGTGAGAAAAGAGCCTGAGATCTTCTAGCAGCTAATATTCTACTTTGTTTGATGTGTGAGCTTGCATCCCGTCAAACTATAACTTTTACTCTCTCTCCCATTCTCTGTGTAGCCTCTGGAAAGATAGCTCCTTAAACCTCTGTCTGATTCCTTTTTATGTGTTTTCTTACAGTCTTCATTTCCCACCAGGAACTCCCTCATTTCCCACAACGAACCACTCTAACCTTCTCTTTTTGCTTTTGTCAATGTGTTTGAATGGAGATCTCCGATCTGGAATCTCTGGAATGCCATCCCCACCAACCATGCTCCTGCTTTCTTGCACACACACTCGCTCTCCACCTGCAAACATTTCTAAGGTCTACCTCCATGTTTTGCCTGTATCTCTCATACAGCACCTGACGCTTCCTGCTCCGTTCATCAGCTTTCTTGACAGCCTCCCTGATCAGATTAGCTCTTTGAGTTCACTGTTGAATGTCAACTGCCCGGATCATGTAAGGGAGTGGATGGATGGATGCAGGGATGCTTGAATGAATGCTTGAGTGTGTGAATGAGTGAATGAGTGGATAAGAGGAAATCCAGTGGGGTGGGGCATGGAGCACAGTTTGCCTCACAGGCATGGATCTTTCTCTGGCAGCATCAGAAGCAGAGCGCCTCCCCTGGTCCCATGGGACGAAGGCAGTTCTGTTGGCTGGGAATGGACTGGGCTGCTAGGCCTTTACACATCACTCTTGTCGGGTTCCTACAGCCCACTTAAAACCCAAATCCTGCAAGTCTCGCTGCATTATTAATCACAATCTCTTCTAAGTGGGCCACCCTGTGTTCCTCTTAAAGGAAATCCACTAAGCACTTAAAGAAATAATAAATTATGAAAATAATCTCCATGTTTCTCTGGGGCAAAATGACCAACTTTCTTCTGAAAGAGCTCATAAAAGACCCTGAAAAAAAAATTATTAGATTTACTCCCTAAATAGGTATTCACAGATCAAAACTGCTTATAAACAGTACCTAAAAGCTCAGGGCTTAAAACTGGTGGTTTATAACTATCCTTTGATTTTAATTATTTTTCTTTCTGATTTTTTTTCTTTTTCTTTATCTTCCTCATACGCTTTGCTTTTAAAGGACTAGAGTTGAGGCCTGCCTTTCTCAGCCTGGATCTAGCTTTGGAGGGGAATGGAGCGCAGCTTCTGGGGTGATCTTTCAGCTGTGCTTTTCTTGTGCCATAAAATCATTAGCTTTCCTCTAGTTATGCCATTTAAAAATGTACATTGCACTCCTGTATGCTTTTGATTATGTCTTGAGGCCAAAATTATTGCCCTTGGGAATACATTTCCAATTACATAATGGAAGTCAGAAAGAAAATACTTTCAGTTACAAAAATCACTGGACTCTCACCTTTGGTGATCCATTTGCCAACTGGAGAGAGGCACCAGAAGAGCTCACCCTGGCCTCAGTGTGCACTGTGAGCCTGCCGGTGCGGTAGAGGGTGGCTTTGGGGCTGGGTAATGCTTCAGAGAAGCCTGGCAATGCCACTCACAGGCTGGATGACTGGTGGTGGACATATTACATAACCTCCATGAGCCTCAGTTTCCTCGTCTGAGAAATGGGGAGAATGACACTTGCTTTGTAGGGTTGCTGTGAGGATTAAACACAATCACATGTATATAGTGCCTGGTATACATATGGTTCTTCCTCTCTCTCATCCTTCTCCTACCATCCTCTCCCTGACCATGTAATCACCGATATGCCAATAAAAACTTGATCCTAGAGCACAAGGGGAGTAAGTTTCTACCCTTAAGACATACCTTCCCTCAGGGAACTTAGGTGGCAGAACAGGGCAGAGGAAAGCACCCTGGCTTGGGAGTCAGACAGATGTGGCTTTGCCTGTTCTTCCTTTTTCTCTTAATGGAAAGAATTATAGCCACCTTCTAGCTTGCATTTCCGGGAAGGTTCAATGAGGCAATGTGGGTAAAGCCCTTGGCCCCATGTCTAGCACATGACAGGCTCCCAGTAATAGCAGTATCATCTGGGATTGTGAAGTTTACCTGTGGAAATTGAGGAGAATGTGGTAGAGGCCACAAGCACCCCCAGACACAGTGCCATGAGAGTTCAGAGGGGAGGGCGCCTCCAACTGGAGAGAGAGCTAGCAAGGTTTCAGAGAGGAGGTGGCATTTGAGCTAATTTGAACCTTAGGTGGTTGGTAGGGAGGGAGAAAGAGATTATGTCAGGCACGTATGTGGAGACAAGAAAATGTGGCTGGTAGTCCAGGTAGGCCACTGTGGAGGAGAGTTGTTTGATTTTATTTTTAATTGACACACAATAATTGTGCATATTTACAGGATACCGTATGATGTTTTGATATCTGTACACGTTGTGTAATGACTGAATTAGGGTAATTAGCAAATGCATCGCCTCAAACATTTATCATTTCTTTGTGCTAAGAACATTCAAAATCTTCTCCTCCCGCTCTTTTGAAATCTACGATACTTTATTGTTAACTGTAGTCACCCTCCTGTGCAATACAACAGCAGAACTTATTTCTTCAGGAGAGTTTTAGAAGATGAGGCAGGAGTGCCTGGGTCTGAAATCTGACCTGAAGCACCTTCAGTGGGAGAGGCAGCAGCTTCTTCTGGAAGTGACAGGAGCACGGTGGAAGGGTCCTGAGCAGGGGCGGGGTGGGAGCTGTGCTGAGGGGGTTAGATTCGGGGATGGGGTAGTGAAGGAGGTTCCTGGCTCTCAGAGCAGGCTCTGTCGCTTAGAGCCTGCTGCTGGCTATGATGGTGGGAGGCTGGCCAGGCTGGGCCAAGGTTGCTACTAAGGGTATGTGAGCAGATGCTCTGTAGACCACATCTCCCAGGACAGGCTAAGCCCCTTTTTGGGTTATGATGAAGGGCTTGAGGCTGTGGCCCCTTTGGTCTGTACCTCATCTACTAAGGGACCCATTCCCTTTCCTCACCCTCTTCCTGCTCTTCCTGCCCACCTCCTCCTCCTGCTCCTCCTCCCCCTCCTCCCCCTCCTCCCTGACCTCCTCCTCCCCCTTCCTCCCTCTACTCTTCCCCCTGCTCCTCTCCCTCCTCCTTCTCTTCCTCTTCTCCTCCCCCTCCTCCCCCTCCTCCCCCTCTTCTTCCCCCTCCTCCTTCTCCCCCTCTTCCTTCTCCCCCTCCTCTTTCTCCCCCTCCTCCTCCTTCTCTTCCTCCTCCCCCAACCTTTCCTTTCTCCCTTTCCTCTTTGCCTCTTTCCTGCAGCTGCAGCAGGCTGGGGGAGGGCTACCATCAAGTGGGAGGTGGGGGGAGCTGTGCAGGGAGCAGGGCCCCTCTGCCGGTGGTGGTGGCCTGGAGGTGGAGGGGAGAGGCTGGCAAGCTGGGATGGCCAGTGCGGGTGGCCGCGTGGCCTGCCTGGCCCTCCTGTGACTCCTTTGGTGTCTCCTCCAGCCCAGGGAATGAGGAGGTGCAGCTGGTATGGTGTGGAGGGGCCCAGCTGGGGGCCAGACTCAGAACATGAACACAGATAAGATCCCCGGGTGGTCTTTCTCTAGACCATGGCTGGGCTTCAGGGCTCCTTGAATTTGTTTGTAAAATTGTGTGTGTGTGTGTGTGTGTGTGTGTGTGTGTGTGTGTATCTACCTGGCTTCCATCAGATTACCCAAAAGATCTGTGACACCCCAAGGCTTAGACACCCCTTGTCAGTGCAACCCTCCATTTTCCAGAAGAGGAAACAGGCCTAGAGAGGGGGCGTGACTTCCTGTGTCCCACAGCTAGTTCACTACCAGCCTGGGCAAACTGAAGGAGAAGGACGTTGGTCAGGGGAGCAGGGGTGCTGGGAACTGGCCCAGGGCTGGGGACAGAGAGGAGGGAGGGAGAGAGGAGGGCAAGAAAGGAAAGCCCAGAATCGCCTGGGGAGCAGCCATCTGTGTGTTTTGTAGGGGCCAGTGCCCGGCCGGGATACCTGATCCCCTTCCCCAGGTATTGTTCGTGTACTTTCCCAGGGTCCACGGCGCTGGGCTGGGCAGACTGGGAGAGTGAAGGCAGTAACAAGTTGACTGTGTGTGTGTGTGTGTGTGTGTGTGTGTGTGTACATGTGGCAGGGGAGAGAAAGGAGGATGGGGGGAAGGAGAGGGCTGGAGAATCACACAATGACACAATGACAATGACAGGCAGAGGAAGAGGCAGAGGGCCCGCTGGAGGGGCAGGCCCTCCCTCCCTGCCCTCAGAGGGGAGCTCTCCTGGCTCTGGAAGTCCTCTCCAGGCCTTGGGGCCAGAAGAGTTTTGGATGGAGGCTGAGGCTTCTGCCAGAATTTTCCCAAGGGCAGTTCCAGAAACAAGAACCCGAGGGCTGTGTTCGCCCACAGGACTGGAGGCAAGTCTCAGGGCTTGCCTCTAAAATCTTATCAGTCCTTCCTCAGCTCCACTTCTCCCCGCTCCCCACTCTCATCAGGGGCTGTGACTGGTGTTGAAACTGCAGACTCTGGCAGCAGGAAGGAATCTTAGCAGTCAGCGAGCTCAGTGGTTTTAAAAATGTGCTCTGATGAGCCTTGGGGGCACCATGGGATGAACAGGGTGGGGCCAAGGGCTGAGGACACCCCACCCCCAGTGCTGTTCCCACCACAGCAGCACCGCTTTTACTGAGTAGTGTTCCTTCTAAGATTTTGTTGGGGAAAGAGTTTTTTGGCTAAAAGTATGAATTCTAGCCCTCCTGCCCCCTCCCCTGAGTTTTATGGGAGAGGAGAACTGAGGTTGAGGCTTGCTTAGGGTAACAGGGAATCCTGTGGCTGTGCTGGGTCTCCCAATGCCCAGACCAATTGCCTGATCTCTTCCTTCTCCCCAGAATGAGCTCAGTCTGAGGGAAGAGGAGACCGAAGTCCTGGCAGGGGAGAAGGAATGGGCCAGGGCTAGGGAGACATAGGAAGCCCCTAGAAGGGTAGTGGCTCTCCTGCTGGCATAGTACAGGGAAGTCCTCCCAAAGAGAATCCTGGACCACGGGTCTGGCTGCCTGCTCCTGCCAGAGCGTTGGGGAGGCGTAAGCTCTTTGCTCCTCTAGTCCTTGGGTGTCAGGATGACTCTTGTGCCCTTGTCAGCTTGGTGGGAAGCTGTGGCAAGCCTGTCTCTCTGTCTTCCGAGGCTGAGCGGACAGATGAAAGCAGTCCCCAGCCGCCGAGTGAGGTGCTCTGAGCAGAGGTGGCTTCTGGACAGCTGTGGAAGGCCTTGTTTGCATATATGCAAATGGATGCCTGACTTCTCTCTCCCTGCATCATTCAGGCAGATCCAGGTGGTGCTGGAAGAGCTCCAGATCTTGCATCAAAATTAGCCTCTTGAATGGGCTTTTTGGTCTCTCAATGAGAAAATTCTTTTGAAATCTTTCCAAGACCCTGGGACCCTTCCTGGTCCCCAGTTCCACTCCTGCTTTCAGTCATGTCAACCTCTCAAACTCTTGGAAATAGAGCTGAAGAAACAGATGTAGAGACAGCCGGGGTGGAGGGCAGCGCTCGAGCCTGGCAGTCAGGAGGTTCTAGGTGCTGGCCCTGGCCCTGCCATGGTGCAGTGTTTCCTGGGTGAGCCCCTAACTTCTCCCCACAATGTCCCTGAGGGGCAAAAGAAGAGAGGGGTTGCGGGTCCCTTCCAGCTCCCTTGGTCTGCAAATGTTTGCGAACACCTGTGCACTGGGGCTCTTGTCATAAATAACAGACACCCACTCAAGGCCATGAAATTAAAAGATGGCCATTTTAGGAGGGCACAGGGTGTCTCAAGAACAGACTTGAGTGGGCATGGGGTGGGTTCAGGAGGGGAAGAAAGGAGGGTGTGGAGAGCTGCCAGCTCCCTCCATCTCTCTTCTCAGTTCCTTTCTGGGCAACCGCCTCCATCCTCTCTCTCTGGGGGCTGATTTTTCTCTGCTCCTCAGTGCACGTAGTGAAAAATGAATGTCCCATGGCGCCCGAGTCCAGGAAAAATGACACACAGAGACTGAGTCCAGTGTCTGTCAGGGCCCAGCACAAAGAAATCATCAATGTTTGAGATGATGGGTTACTCCGACCTAATCACCATACATGGCAGGTATCAAAGCATCACCATGTACCCTATAAATATGGACAATTATTATGTGTCAATTTAAAAAGTCTGGCAGGAGCCTGATTCCAAATTACTGGGAGAAAACATTGATTAATTCAGCTTGAATGAAAAGATTCACTCTGGTTCACTCAGTCATGGCCGAGAGGTCAGGGACACGTCGGAGAAACGTGGCTGCCTGAGGCACACAGCCCTGGCTCTTCCAGGTGCTGGGTATAAACTCCCTCCAGGTGCTGGGTGTAAACTCCTTGAGTGTTTACACCCTACTAAGCTGAATTACAGTGAGAGCTACTGAGCCTTTACAATGAGCCAGACGCCATACTAAATAGGTTCCATACGGTATTCAATTAAATGAATGCATTCAATGCTATTATTATTACATTTTATCCTCACAACTCTTTTTTTTTTGAGATGGAGTCTCACTCTGTCACTCAGGCTGGAATGCAGTGGCATGATCTTGGCTCACTGCAACTTCCACTTCCTGGGTTCAAGCGATTCCCCTGCCTGAGCCCCCTGCGTACCTGGGATTACAGGTGCACGTCATCACATCCAACTAATTTTTGTGTTTTTAGTAGAGAGAGGGTTTCACTATGTTGGCCATGCTGGTCTCAAACTCCTGACCTCCAGTGATCCACCAGCCTCAGCCTCCCAAAGTGCTAGGATTATAGGTGTGAGCCACTAATAGGTATGAGCCCCTAACTCGTGAGATGGGTTTCATTATTCTATCCATTTTACAGAAAAGGAACCTGAGGATTGGTGAGGTTAAGTAACTTGTCTAAGGTCATACAGCGAATACGAGGCAGAGCTGGGAATCTTACCTGAGTCTCTCTGAGCATCACGTTTATCTTCTCTAAAATAAGAACTGCTGTTTAATAGGACTCTCATGAAGCTGAAGATGTACGATATGATGAGTGCTTATCAGAGTGTTTGGCATGTAGTAACCACTTAGTTACGATGAAGTGGCTCTTTGACCTCTGCCTGAAACCCCCTAAGAATTAGGGATTTAGTATCTTTAAAGGCAGTCAATTCTTCCTCTGGGCAGCTCTGACTGTTAACAAGTTCTTCATTTCCTGAACTTTTTTTGCTGGACTGAAATTGGACTTTCAGTAATTCCTGTCTATCGGCCTTACCTCTACCAGTTAGGGGCTGTAGTCATTGCCTCTCAAAAGTGTTCATGTCCTAATCCTCAGAACACACTGTTTGATGATGAGGGGAAATTAAGGGTGCAGGTGGAACTAAGGTTGCTAATCAGCTGACCTTACAATAAGAAGGTTAACCTGGATGATACAGGTGGGTCCAACATAATCACAAGGGTTCTTAAACAACAGAAGGAGGCGGAAGAGTCGGTATCAACTGAGAAAGACCCGACATCGGAGACGGAAGGGAGCGACGAGCAAGGAATGTGGGCAGCTTCTAGAGAACGAAAAAGGCAAGAAAGTGGATTTTCCCCAGAGCCCAAAAGGAATGCAGCCCTCCCGACACCTTGACTTTCGGACCTCTGAGTCTCAGAACTGAAAGGTAATAAGTTTGTGTTGTTTTAAGCTACTACGTTTGTTACAGCAGCAATAGAAAAATGACGACAGGCGTCATTCTAAGCAAATCAGAACACTGGTATTCCGTTCCCCTGAGTGTCTTCTTAGCCTGTACAACCCTGGTTCCTTCAAGTGCTCCTCACATAAATGTTTTAAAGAGCTCAAAGCTCTATCAGAATCAAGATGAGATCATTAAGTTTGGCAATTAGTCGGGGGTCACTGGTGGGCTTTCTGTGGAGGTGATTTAAGCATCGCGAACGGGAGGAGTCTAGGCCATAGGGGTTTGCCACTGCGTGATGGTGGTGGTGTGGAAAAGGGTAAATGCAGGTATAATTTATCACTTCTCAGGCGCTCTCAACACCATGCTAAATATCAGCGTAACCTTTAAAGAAGGCGGAGGCCATCAATTAAATAAACAGATCCTTGGTGGAGAGTGGAAGTGTAAACACAGGCACCATCTCATAATTTACTGATGGTAAATCAGCCTTATTCACTTGGTGGGCTGTTCTCTGTTCACCCTCAAGAAAAAGGTGGAAATCCATCACAGCAGTATGAGGACCTTCATAAAACCTGCTAAGCACCAACATAGATTACAGAAAAAGGTTTGGCATTGTATTCCTGGGGCTAAACTTTTTTTTTTTTTAAACCAAGAGGTTGCAGGAATTTGCTGGGAATGATTTAGTCAGTGCCTTTGGATATGCAGGGTGTGGATGAGATGATCTTTGGGCAATTAATCCTGCCTTTTAGTTCCAGGATACACAGGTTCCCGCTCATGATTAAACCATACATACAGGTTGCTTAATATAGATAGAAAAATACACTGAACCAGTGTATTTAGTTCCAGTGACCTGAGGATGCATGTGACACATTCAGCAAAATCGGGCCAGGGATTAATACTGCTAAGGTCAGGGTGGTCATTTTGGGCACACAGGGGGTAATCTTTTATAAGGGTTTTCCACTCTTCCATATCTTAGTTCATCTATAATGAACTGGCAGAGAGAGATGGTTATTAGCAAATAAAATGCACTTAGAGTCCCCCATGAATCATTTATGGAAGACACCACGCTTAGCAGAGACTATGAAAATATGGCTGTTAAGGGCAACTCGGGCGCTATTTCTGGATGACTTTCAAGCATGACCACTGGCTACAGGACTGGGCCTGGACACATGAGAAGAATTTAGGGCTTCAGATAGAAAGGCAGATGTGTGGGCAGAGTCTGAGTCCAAGGGAGTGGCCTTCAGAAGTCACCCTGTGGTGGTGTCCACAGTGCGAGGCGTCCCTCGCCTGAGAAGGCAGCTTTTTCTGCACAGGATGACTCGTTACATTCGCATGTTCCCACCATGAATGAGAGAAAGAGAGGTCAGCCGAAAAGGCAATGAATTCAACACAACTGAGGTTTGGCAATTAACTTTTAAGTATGCAAGCAGTTGAGGAGAGCGAGGAAGTGGTTTCCTCTTAGCACAGCCAGTGAAAGATGGCGCGATGTTATCAACGCTTTCGGGTAACCAGCAAAAAGTTTTTAAATTCCTACTCTGCCCACAGTCAGAGTATGAGTGGTGATAGCCTAATGATAGGGGTGCAGGAGCCCAAAGCAGGGGAGAATTGGTGCTCTCTGGATCAACTATAAATAGAACTTAAGATCTTTCTAGAAGGCTGAGGGAAGCAATCAGCTAGCTAAAGATTTGTGCAGGAGTTTGCCCGAGAGAACACTTCGATCTAGGCTTTTTATTTCCTTTACAGTCTGTAACTAAAGCAAAATAGACGAGCTTCCCCACAGGTGAGTTCGAGTTCTATGACTGCCAGCTGGGAACTGGGAGGGGTCCTGTGGTGGAGGCGGCAGTAGGGCAGGAGGGCTCCGCTTTGAATCTTTGCTCTACCATGTTTGAGTTGTTGGACCCTGGAAGCCCTTTTTACCTGCTTTGGACTCCTCTGTAAAGCAAGGGTCAAAATACCTCATAAAAGACTTGCCTATTATGAAGATGAAAAGATGTTTCATAAACCCACACTATGTTTTGGGGCTTGTGGGGAGATAGAAATGCCTGTCCTGGGAGTGAAGAGATCTGGGTTCTGGTCCCACTCCCACCACTAACCCGCTGTGAGGCTTTAGGAAAATCACCCCCTCACCCCTCTGGTGACCCCTCAGTTTCCTCTCACAGAATGAGGGGGTGTACCACATGAACTACACTTTGCTTCTGAAAATTTATTTGGAAAAAAATTATTGATGTGCTGTGGGCCTTACCCTTTCCAAGAGGGAGAGTGAGAGGTACCTGTCCTTCGTCTCAGATCTTGTGAAAGGAGCTTCAGGGAGACCACTCGGTTTAACATCTTGTATGACCTGGGCAGTTCAGCTTCCTTAACCCCTCTTCTGAACATTCTAACTTAGAAAAGGTGGGCTGCCCCAAGAATTTTTTTCTTTTTTTTTAAAGAAATCACTGGAGATGTTTGGGAAACACTAGACTGAATTCCCATCTTCTGGATGTAGCCGATCATAAGAGTTACACAGTGGATATAAAAACACAGACTTCCAGGATCTCTAGCAATAACATCTAGAAAGCTGCATTTCTTTCAGCTCATATGATCAGGTATGTTTAGCAAACACGAGTCTAAATCTTAGAGTCAAAGTTTATGAATAGTTCTACTCAGAGCTGATGTTCAGCTAAGATACACAGATCTGAAGCCTTACTTGACTGGCAGCATGGAAAGATGGCCTCTGGGTGACTGATACTCTTTCTTGGGTGTGATTGTGGGTCTTTAGGACTCCTTTCTTCTGCCTTTTCCTGCAGGTCCCTTGTCCAGGATGTCCACCCCTCAGCATGCCCACAACTCAGAGGAATTGGAAATCATCTCAGCTTTTCTCTGCTGAGGATTGCTCACCCCTCGAAGTGGCCTCTCTTGGACAGGGCCCACTGTGACCATACCTGCTCTCCCTTGTACCATTGGCTCACAACTGGTCCAAGGGACACTCTCGGGTATCCCTGCCAAGCCACATTCTGAGAGCATGTAGGTCAGTCCTAAGGCTGCAGAAACATCTCCTTTCTTCCACAGTGGGAGCAGCCAGGCAGTTTATCTCTCTCTGCCATCCACTGTGTCCATCCATCACAGCAGACATGTACCAAGCTTTCCGAGTGGTCTCCCTGAAGCTCCTTTCACCACATTTGAGATGAGGGACAGGTACCTCTCACTCTCCCTCTTAGAAAGGGTGTGGCCCACAGCACATCAATAATTTTTTTCCAAATACATTTTCTTCACAAATCTTCTCCCTTAATCTTGGAAAGCCAGGCCATTTTATACCCTCAATGTAGGTATGGCTGGGAAGCTTGAGTTGTCTAGTACGTTTTTAGCTCTTTCCTTGAAAATATGCATCATCTGGCACACTGGAATGTCATGTGTGTTGTATCATGGTGTCTCGGGCAAACCTTCAGTTGAACATCTTGTTATACTTTCTTTGGTCTTAATGCAATTGCAGGTGGAGTTAGGGACAGCCATGGAATGTTCTAATGCTTGAAACACCATACCGTGCACCCATGTTCATGCCATGTATTTTTTGTTGAGCGTTTCTTGGGAACCAGTGAGTTTGGCTGGACCATCAGAAAATTTTGTGACTTCTCCCTCTGCCTGTTGTCCAATGGCGGAGAGATGAACCCTTGTGGCCAGAAAAGACACTGGTGATTTCTCAGACTTGGAGAGCATTTTCAGAGAGATCTCAGGGTGCTTTTTCCCTTTCTCTTTATTGGCTTCTTTGTTCCCCATGGGATGACTGATGAAGCCCAGCTCTTCTGGAGTTGAGTGTGGTCAAATGGTAAAGAATCCCAGGTGTTTGTTGCTATTCGTCTTTGTCTTGGACATTTTGGATGACTCTCACCTCCTACGACTGGAGAGGAGGTGAACTGACTTTCCAGGGCCTCTGTTGGTTTTAGCGTGGCAGAAAGGGTAGTGGGCATTGAGGAGATGGGAAAAGAGGGAGCAGAGAGAAGAGGCTGCCATCTTGATTCCACCAAGGATGTCCAGGGAGGGGCTGGCCGGGACAGGATACCCAACCCTTCAGGCTAGATGTATCCATTTATTGTCTCTGGGCATGTTTTCCATCTGTTTTTATGTGTGGATGTTTATTCTTCTCTGCGAACTGGTCTGCCACACAACAAACTCAGAGTCTACCCATGTCCTCTGCTTCCAACACCCACACAGTCTCTTGTGCAGGTCACTGGACACAGTAGGTACTAAGTAAATGCTGATTGAGTGACTGAAGCTGAACGGGCTCAATTAGAAGCAGTCACCAGAAAACCTCATTTACATTCAGTTCCCTTAATGCCACAAGTGTTCACAGAGGGCTTTCTAGGTGCCTGGCACCATGCGGAGACATTACATTATTATTTTGGTCGAAAGCCAATGGAGAGATCAAATTTAGTTCTCCAGCCAAACCTGGTTTAATAATGGTTATTATGGGGGGAAAAATCAGGATAAAAAAGGAAAGATAAAATGAAAAAAATCAGCCGTAATTCCACCACCAAGAAAATTATTGTTAATATTTTCTTAAATGTCTCTAGTTTCATGTATGTCGTTTTACATAATTGAATTTACTTTTATATTCAATTTTGTTTCCTTCATTTCCAGTATGATTTAAAACTTGTTTCTAAACATCATTTTGCTTCTTTATATAATGTTTTTTCCCATTTATAAAAATAATGCATGCCCATTGCAGGAAATTTGGGGAAAAAGGGTGAGTATAAAGAAGGGGCAAAATAGCATCATAAAACTTTCACCCAGACAATGACTGCATTTCCTTCAAGTCTGTTTTTTTGTGTATGAATTTATTTGTATATGTTTTACAGTATTGGTAACCATACACCATGCACGGTTGTTTTAAGTGTATTTTTTAATGTTTGGTAAAATGATATGTGCACATCGTTAATAAAATTGGTATAGTTAATAAAAATAACAGAGGGCTTAGGATGAAAAGCAATCCTATTGCCTCCTCCCTCCCTTTCCCAGTCCTGATCCTCAGATACAGCTGCTTCTAGCCCTTCTGGTCTTTTCTTGGTGGTTATGTCTGCCCGTATTTCTCCAGCTGACGTGGGTTTACCACCATTTCCTGCTTACCAGTGTTAGACTTTATCCACTAGACTTCCTGCTCTCATGATAGGCTCCTCTGTCTCCGCCTCCCAAATAGTTATAATTCTTTTATTGGTTACTTTTTGCTGCAAGTAACACACGTTTATCTTTTTAATCTTGTTCTATCAGCTCTACAGTTATTTTGACCATTGCATCCCCTTCCTCACCTAGCCCCAGGTGACTACTATTTTTGTTCAGAATTTTATAGAAAGGAAACTGACGATGGGTACGTCTTTATGTCTGGCTTTTTCTTTTTTTTCTCAGTGTAATGTTTTTGAGATTCTTCTAGGTTGCTGTATTGTTCCTGTTTTTACTGAGTAACATTCCATTATATAAAAGAGCCACAATTTGTTTATTCATTCACCTGTTGGTGAACATTTGGGTTGTTGCAAGTTTGAGGCTATTACAAATAAAACTATGATGCCTATTCATATTCAAGTATTTTTTGTGAATGTATATTTTTATTTCTTGGTTAAATATCTAGGATGGGATTGCTGGGTTACGTGGTAAGAGGAGGTTTCGGTTTATGGGAACTTACCAAACTCTTCTCCAAAGTCATTGGACTTCTTTAAACTCCTACCAGCAATGAATGAGAGTTCTAGTCGCTCCACATCTTTGCAATGCTTGGTATTGTTGGTCTGTTTAATTTTAGACATCCTAGTGGTGTGTAGTGGGATCTCATTGGTCTAATTTGCATTTCTCTGATGACTACTAATGTTGAGCGTCTTTTCATGTGCTTACTGGCCATTTGCATATCTTCTTTTGAGAAATGTCTGTTCAAACCTTTTGCCACTTTTAAATTAGGTTATCCTCTTGTTTAGTTGTAAGGTTGTTTTATATTCTGGAGTTGGGCTTTAGTCAGATAGTCCCTTTGTGTGTTTTTGAACCCTGTGCTCCCCCCACTTAATACTGCATGGTAAGCAATTCTTTGTGTAGCGACTTTGTTTGGAAACGTGATTTTTAGAGTTTTTTAGTCTTATAGCATATAGTGGTATCATTATTTATTTTAATAGTTTTCTATTTCAGACATTAATGTTTCCATTGTTGTGATTGCTGTAATAATGTATATCCGCTCACAGAAATCGGGTTTGTTCCTTAGGATAGATTCTTAGAAGCAGAGGAAGAAGGTCAAAGGGCAGAACATTTTAAGGAGCTTTTGATATTGACATGTGTGTGTGTGTGTAATGACATATTGCTTCCCAAAAACGTACATCAATTTTTTCTTCTTTTGAGACAGTGTCTCATTCTGTCACCCAGGTTGGAGTGCAGTGGTGCTATCTCAGCTCACTGCAACCTCCGCCTCCTGGGTTCAAGTGATTCTTGTGCCTCAGCCTCCTAAAGAGCTGGGATTATAGGTGTGTGCCACCATGCCCAGTTCATTTTTTTATTTTTTGTAGAGATGGGGTTTCGCCCTGTTGCCCAGGCTGGGGTGGAACTCCTGGGCTCAAGTGATCCACCTGCCTTGGCCTCCCAAAGTGCTGGGATTACAGGCATGAGCCATGGTGCTCAGCTGAAGTTTGCAGCAATTTTAAGGGCCCCCAGCAGCAGGTGAGAACCTTACTTTATACTCCAACTGCTAACTCTGGATATTTTTATTTTATTTTATTTTAAATACTGATTTAATGGGTGGAAATGGCAGTTAGTTTTAAACTGTATTTCTTAAATTATTAGTATAGTTGGACATCCTTCCAAGTGTTCAGCAGTCATTTATTTTTCCTCTTCTATGAATGGTTTATTCGTGTCTTTTGTTCTCAAATGGGTTTCTGAGGCATGCTTCCCAACTCTGCGAAGGAGCTGCAGCAGGAAGAAGTGTTTGGTGTTGGGAGAGAGATGGGGAGTGCTGGCAGCCGACAGAGAGTGGGTGCTGACTTGACAGGATACCTGGGACACCCAGGGCCCCTGCACATGACCATCCATCTCCCCTGCACACTCCTTTCTTCACACAGGCCAACCAGTTTGTGGAAGTTCCCATTTCTTTTTGTAAATAGCAAGGGGGCAACAAAGAGGGGGTGCCCCAAAAGAAAGAACAGAAATGTGCCCTGTGACAGTTCAACTGTAACTTTGTTACCTAATGGAGCATAACATGACATGTGAGGTCACCAGACAGGGTCAAAATGGCTCCAGGCCAGCAAGTTTTGATAGCAGCCTCAGCAAAAGAATTGTCAGACCTAAATAATGTTCATTACTCAGGAAGGGGAAGGGGTGAGGTTCTCAGTCATTAAAATGAGTATAGAAATGCCCCAGGCCCACGGGTAAAAGAAGGTCACAGGAGTTACAATCCTCAAATTTCACTGGAGTTTGCCTCAAATTGATCATGCTGAACATCTAATTCCTGCAAAGGGCCCCCCAATAGTTCAGGCCTACACTCTCACAACAAGTTCCCTGCATGAGGAGGTAGGAGTCCTCAGAGGCATCTCTCACAAGCTCAGGAATGACAGTCCCTCCCAGGTCTTTCTGGGAATCTCTAGGGCACATCTCAGATATGCTCACAAATGAAAGACCCTTTTACAATATTTATGATAATCCCCAAGGAGTCCCGTAGATGAGCTTGCAAACAAGTCTTCCCAAGTATTTCTGGAAACTCCCAGGGGCTATCTCACAGAGGCTCACAGATGAGAGTTCATCCCAATATTACAGGGGTCCCTAGATAGTATCTTATATCTGCACCCTAATGTGTTTCTGTGCCCAGATATTCCTGGGAATCCCCAGGGAGAGTTGCACCCGAGTTCCCCACCAGGGCTGCCTCTTTCCTGTGCAGCCACTGGCTCTAGCTAGAGGCTCCCCAGGTTCTGGAGCCTCCCCCAGACACCTGGTCAAGCACGGCCATCTCTTGCTGGCCAATGATGTCTCCTGGTTGTTGGAAGCTTTTGAGATGTCAAAGCTGCAGGATTTGTGAAGCAAAGCAGAGTAGACTCCATCTTTTTCTGTAGCCAAGCAGGGCCTTAGGGTGGCCAAGCAGGGCTGGTTGTGCCCAAGGTTTTACATAGTATTAGTAGACAGTTCTTTCTACCTTACTGACGGTTCTCCTGTCCCGAATGAGACTTCAATAGGGCTCACGTGGGCTGGGCCTAGGAGATGAATCTGAGGGGTAGAATTTTCCTGCAGATCATGGAGGCTTTACTGCTAGCTTAAGTTGATCGCATCTGACTCTTACCCCCGAGGTTGGACTCTTTCCAAGGAGACTCTTCAGGCTTCCTCGTAAGTGGGCATATTAATTATTTGCTAGTTTAAGGATAAAGGAGTTTATTATAAGTTATGGGGTGGATTTTACCTGCACCAGGAAATGGGTCAGGAGAAATGCCCAATGACTATTGGAGCAGAAACTCACTGCTGGGCCCACCTGGACCCACCTCACTGTCTCTAAGATGAGGGACAAAGTGGTTAGAACCATCACAGCTTCCCCCAACAACCAAACACCTCAGTTACCAGTTCTGATCTCCCCGTATATGGCTGCCATCTCACACTACTCAGTCCCGTTTTCCAATTCTCTCATGGGTGTGTCTGCTTGGTGGAAAATAAGTCATGTGGGGGCTGGAAATGGATGTGGTTTCCAGTTCTCAGTCTCTAAGTCCAGGCATGACTCAGGCTAGAAGGGCTTGGCATGAGTTAGATGAGCCATCATGGGCATTCATGGATGTGTCCTATCAGCTACCAGAAACATGCAGACATGGCTGACCCTCAGCTTATGTGAAAACCATGCTCGATGACAAAAGGCTGTTATGGCTGGACACCGTCCTAACACTCTGTGGGGGCTGTTGCCCTGGTATGATGATTCAATCTGTCCATTCTTTGTGGGGATTATATTCCTATTCAGTAGATGAGTTCATGAGAGTATCTTGTTTTAGTATTAAATTTCCAGATAACAGGACTAATGCCTCTTATTCTCACTGGTTGACTAATTGATTGAGTCATCAAATATTTACTGAGCAGCTATTATACACTGGGCACTGCAAAATAGTATTTGGGAATATTAAAAAGAACAAGATATCATCTCTGTTCTCAAGAATCTTCCTGTCTTGTGGGTAAGGTAGACAAGGCATCAGGCCATTATGAGATAGCTGGAGACTGAGATGTTTTGGGATGAAGTAGGGATGGGTTGTGTTGGGTGTTTTGTTTCAAGATAGAGTAAGCTCTGCATGAAAGGTCAGAGAGGGTGGAGATTAAATAGGCCCTTCTGACCAAAGTGCCCTGTGTTGAAAGCATCAGTATCTCAGTCTGTTTGTGTTGCTATAAAGAAATACCTGAGGCTGGGTAATTTATAAAGAAAAGAGGTTCATTTAGCCCACAGTTTTGTGGGCTGTACAAGAAGCGTGACACCAGCATCTGCTTCTGACAAGGACTTGAGGCTGCCTCCACTCATGGTGGAAGGGGAAGGAAAGGAAGCAAGAGAGAGAGGAGGAGGTGCCAGGCATTTTTCGGCAACCAATTTTCTCAGGAACTAATAAATATGAAAGCTCACTCAATCCTGTCGGAATGGTAACAAGCTATTGATGAGGGCTTCACTCCTACGACCCAAACACCTCCCACCTTGCCTCTCAAAACTGGGGGTCAAATTTCAATTTCAACATGAGACTTGGTGAGGCCAAACAGACCCTATCCAAGCCATAGCAATTAGGGGACACTAAGCTGTGCAAAAAGACTGAGTCCAGAGATAGGAGTGAGGATAGGTCAGGACAGAGGAGTCAGTGGGGGCCAGGCCATGAACGACCTGTAATTCTATGATCTGAAATTTAGATTTTATCTAGAGGAGAATTCAGGTTTTATTCTGAAGACAGACAAGGAAGAGTTTTAAACAGAGTACTATGTTCAGATTGTGTCTTTGAAAGGTAGTTCAGATAGTTACATGGAGTACAGACTAGAGAGGACCAGAGAGAGCAGATTGAAGACTCTGTCCGGTTGAGAAGTTCTGAGACCTGAACCAGTGGCAATATTGGAAGGAGAGAACAGGATGGATAGGAGAAATATATAGACGGTGGCCCCTCAGGACTCATCCTTCATGGGATAATGAAGATGAGACAAAGGGAAAATAAGTTAAGGACAATTGAGTGGAGGCTTTGATGTTCTACCAGAACTCTTCAAGACTAAAGGACTTATTCCTCCAGCTCCTAGGAGAATTTCCCTTGGCTGAAGACAACCATCTTGTTCAAGGTCACACTGTCTTCCTGGACAGCTCACATCCAATGACTGGTCAACATTTGGGTGTAAAAGCTATAGCCCAGACCCCTCAACCCAACTCAGGACAACTTTGTAGGGCCATCCCTGCTTCAGAGTTCCCAGAGGGGTTGGCTGAGGCCTTGGTTGAGACTTCATTGCAGCTTAACTTCCTCTTCTTTCCAAACTGCTTTGTCCCCTTCCCTTCCACAGGCGGGATCTGAAGAGCTCTTTGTAATACATCTCCTTACGTTCATATACATCTCAGAGTCTGCTTCGTAGGAAACTCATGCCTGCAATGTCTTAGCCTCCTGGCTTGAGAAGAGTGTAGATGGTGATGTCATTCACTGATTTGTGGAATAGGGAAAGAAGAGGTAATTTGGAGTAAATGGGAGAGAGATTGTGAGTTCAACTTTAGAAAAGTTGGAACTTTCTGAGACTTTCAGAGAGTTGAGACTAAAGTTCAAGAGAAGTGAAAGTATAGATTTGGGAGTCATTAGTGTTCTGGGGTTGGATAAATTGGTCCTTATTCCAATCAGAAGCATATATCAAATTTCTTGGCAATGAAGAAGACATGGTGGTTGGGTCTCTTGGTCTAGCATCTGGTCTTTGCATCTAGCCCCTGATTGCATCTTGGGTTCCTGGTCCATTGGATTATTATGGCCTCTACCCCTGCTCACCCTGGACTTGGTTTAATGCCAACTTCCAGACATAGCTCGTCTCCAGCCTCTCCTATACTTGCCTGCTTCATTTTTAGCCTTGATTCAACCCCCCTACCCCACTTCCAAAAACCTGGCTTTCCTACCTGACTCTGTGATCCAATGTTAAGCCTAGTCCTGGTGTGAATCCCTCTGATAATTCTGAGCATCCTGATGGTAAATATTGCTGAGCTAGTCACTGTCAATCTCTGCCTTCCCCAGCCTCTCTCAGCTGCAGGTGGTGATGCCTTCATCCCATGGCAGAGTCTCACTTTGGGCCTTTCACGGGCTCTTTTGCCAACCCCTGTATGGTTAGCTGGTCCCTCCTTGTCATTCGGACTGTTATTCAGCTTCAAATGTCAGCTTTTCAGAGAGGACTTCCTTGACCACCCAATCTAAAGTAGCCATCCAGTCCCTGTCACATCACCCATTTTTACTTTTCCGCATGGCACTTATTACTACCTGACATTTTCCTATGTGTTTATCTCTCTGTCGTCCCCTGACTGAAGTACAAATCTCTTAAAAAGGGAGGTCTTGTGAAAATTGTTTGCCATTCTCTCTGTCCCCGGCACCCAGAATGATGCCTGGCCCATGGGTGTTCAATATACATTGAATGGCTGGCTAAGTGAATCTGTCATTTGGCTGTTGTGGATCTTTATTAGATTGAACTTACTAGATTGAACACCCCAGACAATGTACCCACTGGAATGAAATTTGAAGCCCACATCCCCTGTCTCTGAGTTTCTGGCTTGCTCTAAAGCAAAGCCTGCCTGAAATATGGCCATTTATGTTATGGAAATCCAGATGCACCCCTGCTTCCTTGGCCACCAGTTCATTTCACCTCTTGGATGATCATTCTTTCTCATTTTGTTTTCTCCTGCATCACTGGCTTGATTGGTGGTGATTAGCAGAGGGTGGTCATTTATGTGAAACACCTGCTTTCCACCTGTGTCCCCATGAGCAGGAAGCTGGCGGGTGTCCTTCATGGCTGAGTGGGATTCCAGAATTTTTTCTAGGAGTCAGATCCAAACTGGCACCATATGGGTGGCCACCTGTATGACATTTTGCCAGCATTGCATTGAACACATCTGCCAGCTTATAAAAGAGACCTGGTGAGGCCTGGGTTATCAAGAAGGTTTGGCAGAGAAGCTGGCCCGAGAAGAAGGCTGAGCCAGAGGGAAGCAGTTTCCACTTTGTGACTTGGTTGTGATTTAATCGGCCTCCCTTCGCTTCTTCATAGAACCAGCAAACACCAGCCCAGAAAACTCTGTTCTTGCATCACTCCCATTTATCCACTCTGAGATCAACACTCAGCGTGGACAAATGTGTCAAAGATTATTTTACTCCAGTCCAAAGCACATCTTGACACAGCAATGTTCCTATGTGTACTAGTCAAGATTCTCCAGAGAAACAAACAATAGGATCTGTCATCCATCCATCTATCAATCAATCATCGATCTGGATCTAGATAGATATATGAGAGGACTTATTAAGGGAATTGGCTCATACCATTATGGAGGCCAAGGAGTCCCGTGACAGGTTTTCTGAGAGCTGGAGCCTGACTCAATATGAGAAGGTGGCTCATGGCTTGTACCTGCTCCCATATGAGGGAAGCTGGTAGCATGGCTGCATTCAAGCCCAAAGGTCTGAAAAGCAGGAGAGCTGGTGGTGTCACTCTCAGTTTGAGGCTGAAGGCCTGAGACCCTGGGGGAACTGCTGGTGCAAATCTCAGTCTGAAGGCTGGAGATCCTGGAGTTCAATGTCCAAAGGAGGAGGAGAAGAAGAGTGTCTCAGTTCTGGAAGGGAGTGAATTTGCCTTTCCTCTGCTCTTTTGTTGTACCTGGGCCCTCAGCCGATTAGATAGTTTAAAAAAATAAAATGCCCTTACTTTTTATGCAAACATACTAAGTCCACTGATTCAAATGCCAGTCTCTTTAGGAACCACCCCCACAGACATACCCAGAAATAATGCTTTACCAGCTCTCTGGGTTTCCCTTAATCCAGTCAAGTTGATGCCTAAAATCTATCATCACACCAAGATAAAAACCAGACAGGGTAGAGGCTGTGACCACTCTCTTAGTCATGGCATCATAGCCACTTCATTCATCCAATACATAGGCCACACTACACGCTAATGAACAGATGTTGTTCTTTGGGTCAGTGATCAGACTCACAGAACCAAGAGTCCATACTTTTTATTGCATGGATCTAGTTGAAACACACCAGCCAAAACTGTAAGGGAAACCCTAAGCTACAGGTATTCCATCTGAAAACATGTCTCAGTTTTGCATGTTTGGTTTTCATGTGATTTTGCCACCTGTCTTGCATGTGTGATTCTGCCATCCTAATCTTCAGTTATGGTTATCCCAAGCTATTGTCCCATTGGGTGATTTATAGCCTTCTCCATTTTTTTTCATAAATTTAATCATTTAATACTTTTGAAATGGTTATTGTTACATGCTATAACAGACACAGGGGATACAAAGTTGACTACAATAGCATCCTTGCCCTGTAGGAGCCCACAGGCAGGTGGGGGAAATAGGTGTTACAGATTAATACTCTGTAATAGCTCATGAAGCGGACCCTGCTGTGCTTTGCATAGGGTTTGTTTCCACCAAAGCTCATGTTGATAGTTGATCCCCAATATGGTGGTGTTGGGAGGTAGGGTCTGTGATAGGTGTTTAGGTCATGGGGGCAGATCCTTCATGAATGGTTTGGTGCTTTCTCCTGGTAGTGAGTGAGTTCTCCCTCGGGTAAGGCTGGATTTTTTTCCCTGGGAAACAAATTAGTTCCCATGAAAGTAGGTCGATATAAAGCCAGGTTACCTCTGGGTTTTGTGTCTTCGCACATGTCCATTTCCCCTTTGATCTGCCATGTCGTGATCAGCAGGAAAGCTCTCACCAGAAGCCAGGGCTATACTCTTGAACTTCCCAGCTTGCAGAACCATGCGCTAAATAAAACTTTTTTATTGATTAATTATGCAGCCCCAGGTATTCTGTTATGATAACACGAAACAGACTAAGACCCTTATCCCAAGTTTGGAGGAAAGAGGAATCGGAGAAGGTTTCTAGAGAGAAAAGGCTCTTGTAATCAAGTTCTAGAGGAGGAATAGGATTTAGTCTAGTAGGGGGACAAGGGAAAGTGTTCCAGGCAAAGGTGGCAGCATGTGCATAGGCCGCTAATGAGAGAAGAACCATTGGGACACCATGGGTAGTTTCAGTATGGCAGCAGCTGGTTCACGCATGTGCATGGGATCAGAGAGGCATTTGGACACACATCCTAAGGGCAATAAAAGCTATTGAAGGATTGATCAGAGGCATTACAGGATCAGACCTGAAATTTCTGGAAGGTGATTCTGGCTGCAGCGTGGAAAGTGGATTGAAGAGGACTGGATTGCATGCAGAAGGCCCTGCTGAGCTGTCGTGGTAAGAGCTGGAATCAATTTGAGTGGCACTGGGGAAGGAGGAATGTAGTTGGCCTGAAAGATATAAAAACAGAATTTGCGACTGACTGGATATGGAGGCAGATGAAGGAAAAGATGAGAGCCAAACTGTAGCCCTGAGGGTATGGATGGATGGGGTGCCATGAACTAAGGCAAGGAACTCAAAGAAGCAGCTGGTGGAAACATACTTTCCTCTTCCTATAGCCTCTGAAGAAGGTGGCCTGGATCCACTAAGTGGCCAGAAGGAGCTGGGCAGGGGGCTTCATCTACTGGGGACTCTGAGGATCCCTCTCCTCTCAAGAGGCTGCCCCAGACATGAGACTGCCATTGATTCCTCTTAGACAGCCTGAAGGGGATGGGATGGTCACACGTGGCATTGGGCACTAGACACTGCCAACCCTGGGGTGCAGAATGAGGTTACTTGCCTGTGAACTAAAGAGAAGTGTTCCTGAGCCAACCACCCTTGCAGGGACTCTGGACTCTGACTCAATATGAGAAGGTAGCTCATGGCTTGCACTTGCTGCCATAAGGCAGGCAGAGCAGGTTGAGGGCAGGGCTTTTCCTGGCAGATCCTGCTCACTCCTGAGGCCCAGGTAAGTGAGAAGCTCTGACCATGGTTAGTTGGAGACCTGAGTCCTATTTTGGCCTTGTAGGAAGCTGAAGAGCTGCTTGAAAGAGATCACATGCATAGATGATTATACTAACATAGACTCTGCTTTCTCTGAAAAGCAATTTCAAAGCCACTTCATTCTCCACCTGCATTTGGCTAATAGCCTGATTACAGCCACACTAATAACCTTCAAACATTCTCAGCCTTGGCTCTGAAAGGTGTCGCTTCCCTTTCTCCTTGCCCTATCTCATGCTTCTCTGTGACTGCAATGAAAACAGCTGTGCATTCCTCCCAGGGCCTTTTTCTACTTAGAGGAAAGGCAGATGGCTGTGGGCTAATTCCTAAAGTGCACTTCTGGGGACCATCAGCCTCAGCTCCCACTCAGGGCTACAGGTCAGAACAAGAACAATTCTCCATGAATATGGATGCCAAAGATAGGAGCTGATTGCTTCTCTCCTGCAGGGCAAAGCTGTCACCCTGGGTAGGGGAGGACATTTTTGCTGAGATATAAGGTCTAGGGAAGCGGTGTCCTCTGAGTCACAAGGCAGGACATTTTAAGATTTAGGATGCTGGCCACTTGGAGAAAGGTGTCTCTACCAGGAGAGGCAGAACAGAGGAATTTGCATCTGTCGTACAGTCCCTCCATTAATTATTGCCTCTTACTCTTACAGCACTAAGTTAAGAGGTTGGATGGTCATGATGATGCTGAGAAGGATTTTTGCAGTAGCTAAGAATTTGAATGGATGAACATCAAAGTGTCTTCCAATTGAAGAGGCTAGATGTCCTCATTTGTGCCGTAGCTGATATTATTCCCCCTGGGTTGCACGTTGTCCCTCTTTCCTGTTTTCTAGATCTCACCCCATCTCTATGATTCCGTTCATGCCCCACCCACCTACTCTTTGAACCCATCCCTGATGGCCCAGTCCACACTAACATGACTTTTACTGTCTGAAGATCTTAGTTATGACAATGGCCTCCAGGTGGCACCTTATATGCTGCCATGTTTACTTGTTGCTCTTCCTGGGTCTCACCAACCCTGTGAGATTATGAATACCTAGTGATCAGGGCTGACACACTTTGCTGTCCCTTCCTAGTTTCCTATGTCAAATTGGTGAGTGTTGAGCAGCCTGTATTCTAAGGAATGAGTCTCCAGGATGCTCAGAGGGGCCGGGCATTGTCACTAGATGTCATTATCCTTGGGCTGTGGGAATGCCTCACCCCAAGAGAGATGCCCCCGATGACAGGTCCACAGGCTTCCCTTTAGTGTCTCAGGGCAACAGGACTGGACATTTCCTGCTCTTCCATAGCGCCGTGATAGAGCTGTGGAGGAGGGATGCATTCTGATCACCTTTAGTATTTGGCTGACTGGCTTTTTGTCTGGTGCAACAGCCAAGACAGAGTGCTGTGCTCTGGCCTGATTTAGATGGCCTTTCACTAAAGATGGTTACAGGTGGCACATGACAGTGATGGCCAGGGACAGTGATTACCCATTTAGAGGCCCTGACCCACTCAGGGGCTTCCAGGTGGTGGTCAAGGAGGACCTGGGCTTGTTCTCCTCTGATTTCCTGTGGTGAGCACACTGAAGTCATCCCTTTTCCTTAGGGTAGATAGGCCATTGATCAAGTACCCAGTCAGTTAGATCTGAGGCATAGGGCGGGGGAGACAGACAGAGAGAGAGAGAGACAGACAGACAGACAGACAGACAGACAGACGCTGAGAACTGGGCGCAGTGGAAGGAGTAGCTAGAGATGAGACAGGAGCATAGGCTGATGCAGGTGGTTGATACACAGGTTGATACTTTTTTCTAAGGATTACAGACTTCATCTCATCTAGGGTCCCTTCTTCCAGCCTCTCACACCTCCCCACTTGCTTATTCCCCAAATGCCAGCGATGATCATAATTCTACAGCTTTGCCCAAGCCATTTCCTTTCCCTGAAAGACCCCTCAGCATCCCTTTCATCAGTGTCCACTTGACAAATACTTACCCATTAAGCCTGAGCTCAAATATCACCAATATTCTGTCGTTTCTTCTAACCCTTGGCCCCCAGGACTCCAAAATGTTTTTATAGTCCCTTTGACTTTTGCGCTTTTCCTAGGAAGCCATACCCTCCGTGTGCCTGTCTCACTGTGAACTCTTGAAGGGCTCAGACTATGCCTCATTCGCTTTGCATCCCAACACTACCCTAGTGCCCGACACATCATTGGTGCTCAATTCATGTCTGAGAAATTGTACTGAGTGAGTTTCGATGGCATTAGGGAGCCATTGAGATGTTTTAAGCAGGAAACATTTTTCTAGTGCTAGGAGCTTTTGACTGGGGACAGGGATGTTATTGCAAATAGTGAAGGTCAAGTTCTGGACCTCGGCTCAGAGAAAGTAGGAAGGGATGGAGTGAACACAGATGTCACAGGATTTGATGACAGGTGGGGCACAGAAGCTGAAGGAGGAGGATTAGAGGTCTCTCATGTGAGGAGGTGGGACCCAGGGATGCCATTACGGGAGGCATGTCCTATGGGAGGAGGAAGATGTGAACACATCCCAGAAAATGGTGAAGGTTCTCCAAAGCCAAAGAAAAATTCTAAGAGCATTCCTTTCCTGAAATTAGTAAAAGAAGGATCTTTCAAATGAGGAAATCTAAGTTCTAATGGTCAGAGCAGATAGATCGGGCTCTTTGCATTCTGGGTTAAAGAGAGAGAATCCAGGCCTAAGGGAAGGTCATTTCGGCCACTTACTCTGAGGGCTGGAGCATTTAGAGGTCAATGAGGGAGAGGAAAGGCTTTTATCCTGTACCAATTCCCCAGCCACTCATGCAGTCTCTGCAGTCTGCCTCAAGGTAGCTCATGCTGGGAGTCTTAGCTCTGACTTCTTTCTCTGTTTAAAGCGAAACGTATTCTGGGTTTTGAAAGCAATAAGCCCATTTGTTACTGAGGCCGATGGCTCAGGTTAGATCATCACTAATCTTGCTCTTCCTGTGTCCCTCAGATCTGGAAATAGTAGCTCAGTGGTATGGAGAAGTGGCTTTCTCCTGTGAGGGCTGTGCTGGACTCCTTCCAAGGACGTAGGACAGAGAAGTCGCTACGCAGCCTTGAGTTGCCTGATAGGTAGGCAGTGCTTCCAGCATCCTGTGTACCTGGAGCACTAGGGGCATTTTCATTATGTACATGGGCAAAACTGAATCCAGCTCTCTTTAAATTACATGCATCTTGATGTTTCCCTGGTGACATTTCAGCTATTCCTCAGGCAGGATAGTAAGAACTGGAACTGCACTCACTATGGGTGTTTCTCAGAGGTGGGGTTAAAAGGAGCCAATATAGCGGTAGAAAGGGTGGGAGAGAGAGAGTAAACGGTCAGTACTAAAAGCCAGTGGATGCTGCAGGAGTGTGGAACCCTGGCCATGTTTAAACGAGAGAATACTCTGTTTCTTCTTTGCTCTGATGTCTAGAACTCAGCCATAGAGGACCACCCTTAGCAGATCACATTTCAAACTTTTAACTTATTTTCTCAGAAGATTTTCCTATTGATATGAATTACATATGGCTATGAGTAGAGAATTTGGGGCAAGAGAAATGATTGGTAATATTGTATCACTCAGGAGTTACTGATTATAATGAAGGCAGTTCATTGTTACTGTCAAATAATAGACCTGCCTGCTACAGCCCCCTGTTGGGAACTTCAGTGCAGATATGCATGAAGATGACTTTAGTAGATAAAGTGGGGCTCAGCCTCATGTGCCTGGGGCCCTCTTCCCGCAGCCTCACTATACAGATTATACTGATGTTCCAGAAATAAAAGGAAGGAATTCTCTGAGCAGACGCAAATGCTTCCACAAAGCCCATGTGTTTACTTCACCTGAAAGGCACAAAGCATCTCGGAGCCTTAGGCTCTCAACCCAGAGCCTAGTTCTAGAATTTGGTGTAAATTAATATTACTAACATTAACATTACTAATATTTTGCTTCTTCTCTGAAAATCATCAGTTCTTGCCAAGGTAGAGTGGACAGCAGGTTAGAAGCATTGAGGGGCTGGAAAGGGGCAGTTGGATCCATTATGCTGAGAAGCCCTGATTGACAGTGGGGAAGAAGAGAGCCAGATTTTAGTTCCCCAAATCTGTCTGCATCATGGGATCACAGCATGGTTCAAAGAACAAGTATCATATGCCTGTTATCACAAAACGATATCATAACAGATATACATTTTGATAATGTTTTTTGCAAATAATTCTGTTCCAAATGGCTAAAATGAAGAGACAAAAGGATTTATGTTTCAAGGTGCTGAAAGCATTCTATGAGATTACAGATGTGTCGCAATCTGTCTGCTGCCAATAGTATATGAAAGGAATGACATCATTGTGTTGGAAACCTGGATCCCTTTGCTACATACTATCACCATTTATTTTATTTCTACTACAGATAGGATAATGCTATTCAGTGGAGACTCTGTGTGTACTTTCTGGGAGGAGAACAATACAATCCTGCTTTGTTGTTGGGAACTCCATAATATATCCCCCCTTACATGGCCAAACAGAGACGTGTCTAAACTGGTTTTATAGGACCTGGAGGAAATATCCTATATAGAAAAACTGGGAGAATAAAATTTGCACTTTCAAGGAAAGGAAAGTAAAATGTGACGAGAGCTTTCCCCAATTGCATTCAAGGAGACTGGAATTTGGTATGAGGCAGTTCACCTAGAATCTAGGGAAGTGTCTAATGACTGAAAAAATCTAAGGGCTGTTGGCATCAGATTGCCGTGCTTGTGAGGCAGTTCTACAAGATGGCCCCTGAAGACAGGAATGGGAACCTCTGGCTCTGGCCATCTGAGAAGACATTCAGGAAGGGCAGGTGGGATGCCAGGCCAGAATGTGGACAGGGATCCAAAGGCAAGCTGATCTTGGGGCTCAGACAGGCTGGCTTAAAAATGGGATTGCTTTAAAAAATACATTTATTTTTAATTGACACATAATAATTGCACATATTTACGGCACACATTATGGATGTTTTGATACCTGTATACATTGTGTAATGATCAAATCAGAGCAATCTGCAAATTCGTCACCTCAAACATTTATCATTTCTTTGTGGTAGGAGTATTCAAAACCTTCTCTTTTAGTTATTTTGAAATATCTAATACATTATTTGCAGAACTGATGGAGGTGGTGGAGAAAGCTTTGTTCCAGATGTCCTTCTGCAGGCCATCTGGATGGAGCTGGAAGCATGCCCATCCCTTTGCTGTCCTTGCTGCCTTCAGGCCACCAACCTGTGAGCTCTGTCCAGGACCCTGTCTCCTTCTGAAGGAACACTGGTTGGTTATTGTATCCTCTCCTCATCCTCAGTGCCCTCACCCACAGACCTCCAGGTCACATTTCCATATTCCCGCAGGACAAGGGCACCAGTCCCCGGCTTCCAGGCTCTTCCTCCATTCCACATCCTGCTGTCATTTGGAGTAACCCCAATGTCCCTGATGACCTACACAATCCCTGGCTGCCAGGACCTTCATCTTCTCCATCATGACCTTTATATGCCTCTCCAGTCCAGCTACCCCATGGCATACACCTGGGTGCTTCACAATAGCTCTACCTCAGAAACAACATACTCTGAATGCTACCTTCTATCATTTACCTACCTTACAGCCTTTATTTCCAGAAAACTTGCTCCTAGGCTGCCAGCTCTACCCTCACCTGCTTTGGAACCTGCTCTGGTATCTGCTGGCTCCACACAGTCCCTGCTGCCTCCTCCCGCCCCCTCCGTGGCCCAGCTTCATGTTACGGCAGAATAGGAGTGACCACCCCAGCAATCGGCACTGTAATTCTTTGAAATCCTCAACACCCACCTCTCCCTTTCCAACCTCCACATTGAGTCACCAGGGGCTTTACATCCTACTGCAGCTTCTCATGAATCTGTCCCTTTCTGCACCCTCCCGGCTAGGCGCTAACCTGGTTTGAGCCATCATGACCTGTCTTTGGTATCTAGGTCTGACCTTTCTCAGCCTTCATGCCCACTCCAGTCCCCCACACTGCACACTCTGCTCATGGAGTCCACCCACTGCACCCTCAACAGGTGGGGGCTTTTCATGCTACCTCCTTCCCCACTCCCTCCTAGGTCAAGTGAGTTGCCCCTTGCCATGTGCGTTCTATTTGTACCTATGTCCCTCTTACTTGCATCACAGTAGGTTGGTTACATATCTATATCTTCTACTAGAAGGTGTGGTCTTTGAGGACAAGAACCACTTTCACTCAACTCTCTGAGCTTAGTAGGTAGCCTAACACCTGCCACGTGGCCAATCTCAATAAGCACTCATAGACTTAAATGTCCTCAGATATACCTTCCATCAGACCTGCCCCCTGGGTCATCAGGACAGCCACCAAGCCCAGCCTCACTCCTATCTTTTTCTGGGAGGAGACACACTCCTGCCTTCCTCTTTGCCTGGCAGATTGCTGGAGTGGTCATTCCTATTCTGCTGTAACAGGAGGCTGGGCCGTGGAGGGGGCGGGAGGAGGCAGCAGGGACTGGGGAAAGTCACAGAACACTGTGTGAGTGAACTGGCAGAAGTTCTGTGGGCTCACCAGCTGGCACCCTGGGAGAGAGCCAAAGAGAAAGTTCATTTTTTCCTGCCCAAAGCTCGGAATCCTGAGAGCAGCCATGAGTCTGAGTGCTAAAGGCTTATGAATGAGAAGTATCAAGGTCACCTCTGCTTTGTGCCTGACCAGGGACGGGCACTGTGGATATTGTATGTGTGTGTGTGTTGGGGGGGGGGGGTTGTTGCAAACCACTAGGCATGTCTGGATAGCTAATAGCATGCTTCCGAAGCAGAGCGAGAGGACGATCTACTAATCCAATTTGTAATTTTTCTTTTGGTCCCAATGTTTTCCCTTTGTTTCTGACTTGATGCATTTATCTGAGGGCTGAGTTCACCTTGGCAAAGTCTTGCATGAATAGGAGCATTTAACTTAATAGATCAGCTCGCAGTTGTGTGTGTATGTGTGCATGTGTGTGTGTATGCATGTGTGTGTGTGCAAGTGTGTGTATATGCATCCTCCTTAACCCCTAACTGAGGGCCTCCCTCCCAGGAAGGGAACCCAGGATTGGTTGCTGCAGAACAGCTTTGTGAGGGTGGCAAGCAGAGGTGGTTGGAACTGGTTTAGAGAAATTCTGGATGCAGCAAGGCCATAGCTCACAGACCGGGGTAGATGGAGGTGGGCATCTCTGGTTGGAGAACAGGTGAATAGGAGGTATTATCTATTCTGGATTTCAATGTGACCCCCTTCCCGGAGTCTTAGTGTTCTCAAGCTGAAAGAAAACACAGGCCATCTGGTTATGGTTGCTATCTGCCTGTGCATCAGAATCACCCAGAATTGTTAAAAATGTAGATTCCTGGGGTCCTTCTCAAACTTCCTGATTTGCAATCTTTGGAGGTGGGGCCTACGACGCTTTCTGTTAAACATTTGCCCCAGGTGAGCTGGGGTACCAGCTGCCTACAGCCACACTGCTAGTGGTGAACCAAGTCTTCCCACTCTCCATCCAGAGTGTCTATTCTTACAGCTCAAGTGTCTCTGGGGCTTCAAGCTTTAGGAAACAAGGCTTTTATTGGACACAAAGTGGGCATGCGAGTAGCTCTCTTATGCTGCTGACCAATAATCCACCTAATTAAATTCTTTTTTTCCTATAAGGGGGGCTCAAAGGCTTCAATCTCCAGAGTGGGCAGAGACAGCTGAAGACCACTCGCTCTGGGACAGCCTGGCCCCTTCCGATCCTGTCTTTGGCATTATGTAGGATTTGAAGTCCTCTGTGGCTGCCTTCACCTACTTTCTCTAGGGAGCAGCCCTGTTCTCTTGGCGACTTCGAGAAACAGGCTTGGATTTGTCGTGATCTGTAGCTAGCTCTTCTCTCTCCTTCCCTCCCTCTCTTTTTCTTTCTCTCCTCCCTCTCTTTTCCTGTCCCCTTCCCTCCCTCCTTCCCTCCCTCTTTCTTTCCTTTTTTGTTTTTCTTAACAGCTTTACTAAAATGTAATTCACATACCATACAATTTATTTGTTTCAGTGTAAAAGTCAATGATTTTAAGTATATCCACAGGGTTTTGCACGATCTGTACACATCACTACAGTAAATTTTGGAATATTTTCATCACCCCTGAAACTCCATACCTATCAGTAGTGACTTTTCATTTCCACCCCACCAATCTCCTTGTCCATTGGCAACAACTAGTCTCCTTCTGTCTCTATCGATTTGCCTGTTCTGGACATTCTATGTAAATGGAATCATACAATGTGTCGTCTTTGGTGACTGGCTTCTTTCACTTAGCATAATGTTTTCAGGTTTTATCTGTGTTGTGACATGTATCCATACTTCATTCCTTTTTATTGCCAAATAATATTCCATAGTATGATTATGTCACATTTTGTTTAACCCATTTACCAGTTGAATTGTTTAAGATGTTTGAAGTGTTTTCATTTTTTGATTATTCTGAATAATGCTCCTATAAACACTTGTGTCCAAATTTTTGCATGGCTGTATGTTTTTTATTTCTCCTGGGAATATATCTAGGAATGGAATTGCTGGATCATAGAGTTAACTCTATTTTTAACATTTTGAGGAAATTTCAGACTGTTTTCTAAAGCTGCTGCAGCATTTTACATTCCCAACATTTTATATTCCAGAACTCTTTACATCCTCACTGACACTTGTTAAAATCCGCCTTTTTCATTATAGCTATCCCATTGGTTGTGAAGTGGTATCTCATCATGGAATTTATTTGCATTTCTCTAGTGACTAATGATGTTGAGCATCCTTTCTTGTGCTTGTTGGCCATTTGTGTATCTTCTTTAGAGAAATATCTGTATAGATCCTTTTCCCATCATTTAATTGCAATATTAGTCTTATTACTGAATTTTAAAAGTTATATATATCCTAAATATAAATACCTTGATAGCCAGATATTTTTTCCCAATCTGGGATATCTTTCCACTTTATTGATGGTGTTCTTTAAACCACAACAGTTTAAAATTTTGCTAAAGTTCAATTTATCTATTTTTTTCTTTTGTTGTTTGTATTTTTAGTGTTTTATCTAAGAAATCATTACCTAATCCAAGATCATGAAGATTTACTTCTGTTTTCTTCTAACAGTGTGATAGTATTAGCTCTTTTAACCATTTTCAGTTAATTTTTGTATATGGTGTGAGGTAGGGAATCAAATTTCATTTTTCTACTTCCATTTTGTTTAGTTATCCCAGCACCATTTGTTGAAAAGATGATTCTTTCCCCTATTGAATTATTTTGGTACTTTTGTTAAAAATCAGCTGGCTATAAATGCATGGGTTTATTTCTAGACTCTCAATTCTGTTCCATCTATCTATATGTCTATCCTCTTATCAGTACTACACTCTCCTGTCTTGATTACTGTAGCCTTGTCATGAGTTTTGAAATCAGGATATTTCTGCTTTTTATGTCCCCCTTTCAGCACACACAGTAAGGCTAGGGCATGGCTTGGGTGGAAGTGTCTGACTAGGTGGGCTGAGGACATATTAGGAGAAGAAAGGCCATAGGAAGCATAAGACTGGGAGTCAGGGACCCTAGTCTTTAATCCTTGCACTGCAATAAGCCTGTATAACCTTATGTAAGTCACTTGATGTTTCTGGGTCTCTGTTTCCCATTCTGTAGAATGAAGGCTCTGGACTGGTTGATTGTTAAAGGAATTTTCAATTCTAATAATCGGTAGGCATGGGGGATTCAGTTTACATAGGAAAAGTCCATCACAGGACCCTCTAATTTTATAGCTAAGTATTCATAGACTTTCACTCACTTGAAACTTGGGTATGGGAGAAGAAATGTACAAGACAGGTCCAGATTATGCTGTCATACCAGATAGCAATGAAATTCTCAAAGATTTGTCATGTCTAAAGGTCATGTCTAAAGACTCAGGTTCTCAGTGGCCAAAGATAAGGTACTTGGGACATCAATAAGGACAATAAATGCAATGGATCAAAACATATTAAATATATTTAAATTTGTGAGTTAATAATGATGCTTAACAAAACTCCAATTATTTGGAACTTGTGAATTTTTAGATCTCTCACTGAGGGGACTCCTGATTCATCTTCCCCAGTTGACCTGGTTTTCATGGCTGCCTCATTCTACCCTGGATCCCCATGTCCCTGGGGTCTATTCCAGCACTTTGTTTCCAGTTAGCTTTTATCACTTTGCTAAATCTGTGTTAATCTATTTGGAGAAGGCATGGGAGAGCTCCAGATATATTGGTAGGAGCCAGTCAGCCTAGAGTTGCACCAAGCACTGCCTACTAACTGAACAGATAATGCCTCACTCTGCTATTCACTATTGCTTATACTATGATGTAACCACCACCAAAAATCAAGATAGGGAATAATTCCATCACCCCCTTGTGCCCCTGTCTAGTTCCATTTCCCACCCTGATAAGCACCACTGCTTCCCTCTGTTTCCAGGTACAGTTGTCCCTTAACATTCGTTGGGGAGTTGGTTCCAGGACTCCCCACTCTTCCCACAGATACCAAAATCTGAGGAGCCTCAAGTCTCTTTTAGAAAATGGTGTAGTATTTGTAACCAAAGCACATCCTCCTATATACTTTATATTATTTCTAGATTACTTAGAGTAATTAATACAATGTAAATGCTGTATAATTTTTATGCTGTAAGGTCTTTTAATTTGTATTTTTACTGTTCTATTTTTTAATTTTAATTTTTTTCAAATATTTTTCATCCATGGTTGGTTGAATCCATGGAAACTGTGGATACAGAGGACTCACTCTAAGTAACTTCTGTTAGATGAAGAAAGCATGCATTCTCTTCCATGTGCAGGTTCTGTGATCATGTGCTTTCTCAAACTGGCTCACAGCTTTTTTTTAAGACAGAATTTTGCTCTTGTTGCCCAGGCTGGAGTGCAATGGTGTGATCTCGGCTCACCACAACCTCTGCCGCCTGGGTTTAAGCGATTCTCCTGCCTCAGCCACCCAAGTAGCTGGGATTACAGGCATGCACCACCATGCCTGGCTAATTTTTTTGTATTTTTAGTAGAGATGGGGTTTCTCCATGTTGGTCAGGATGATCTCGAACTCCTGACCTCAGGTGATCGCCCACCTTGGCCTTCCAACGTGCTGGGATTACAGGCGTGTGGCTCACAGGTTCTAGGGGGTTAAAAAGGTGACTTTTGTGAAGAAGTAGGGCCAACCAGCCTGAGGGTCTGGGTGGTAGTCATGACCTGAACACTAACCCCTGTTCCTCCAGCTCCCTCTGCTCTTCCCACTACAGCCACAGTTTCTTTATGGATAAAACAAAAGGCTGAGGAACGTGCTACCTAGACATGCAACAGTGTGCACTAGCTAAGTGAGAGAAGCCAGTCACATAGTGTATGACTCTCTGAATGTGGCCCTGCCCTCCCCTCTCCTTTCCTTTTTTTTGAGACAGAGTCTCATTCTGTTGCCCAGCTCTGTGGCTGCCGTGCAATTGTGTGATCTTGGCTCACTGCAACCTCCATCTCCTGGGTTCAAGCAATTCTCTTGCCTCAGCCTCCCAGGTAGCTGGAATTACGGGTGCCTGCCACCACCCCTGGCTAATTTTTGTATTTTTAGTAGAGACAGGGTTTCATTATGTTGGCCAGGCTGGTCTCAAGCTCCTGACCTCAGGTAATCCACCCGCCTTAGCCTCCCAAAGTGCAGAGATTACAGGCGTGAGCCAGTGTACTTGGTCTGTATGTGGCTTTCTAAAAAAGGCAAAACTATAGACTCAGAAAACAGACCAGCAGCTTCCAGGAACAGGGGGGTAGGGGGAAGGAATTAACTATAAAGGGGGACAGGAACGTTTAGGGGTATGAAATTATTCCCTATATTGATTTTCAGTGGTGGTTATATCATTGTATACATTTGTCAAAACTGGTAAGTGTTGTAATATAAAACGGTGAATTTTAATGTAGGTAAATTATAGCTTAATAAACTAAGTCTCTCACGCACACACACACGCACATGCACACTTGCGCGCACACACACACACTCAGACCAGAAAAATCTCGAAGTTTCCTCCCTGTGTTAATATTCACTGTTCTCTACGGAGGGTGCGATCACAGGCGAGGCCACAGGAAGTGATATCCAGAGACTTGTCTCATTTTTTAAACGTCCCCTCCCTCCCTCCCTGATCCCTCCTACCCCTTCCCAACCCACGGCAGTCCTTCTGTGATGTACTGGGAGGAAGAGAAGATCTAGGCTTTCTTTTCTTGGTTGGAAGTTGTAGGAACGAGGCTGCCCCTTCTGTGGAGGTCCATGTGTTCCCTTGGATGCCGGACGTTCTCAGAGGACGGAGGCATGTCCTTGTCCTGGGTCAGAAGGCAGAGTCACTGGCCTGAAATGGAGTATTTTCGAACAAGAGCTCAGAATCCAAATCTCACTGAAGCAGCCACAAAGCCCACTGGGCAAATGGGAATCTAGATGGACAGCGTGAATCTCCAGTGTTTCCATTTTCCACTCAGGTTCTGGGGAGGAGGCCTCCAGCCGGCCACTCTGTTTCTCAGGCCATTAATGCAGGGTTATTGATTGAAGCCATCCAAGTGACACACAGTGAGGGAACCAGGGGCTTGTCAGACGCAGAGAGAGGCCACTGCCCACACAGGCAAACAAGGCCCACAGTCTGAAGGCTGGTAGAAAGGGCGGCTCTGTGGGAGGCAGGCTGCTGGGGACGCTGTCCTCTGGCAGGGATTTGCAAACATACCCTCCCTTTGCTGCCTGTCAATGCCTATCTCAGACATGGCTCCCGCTAACACCAGCACCCATTTTGTGAACATTTACCATGTGCTAGGCCCAGGCTAAAACCTCTAGATTAATTCACAGCCACCCTAAGATGTTGAAATTCTCCGGACTGTTTCACAAATGAGGACACTAAGGCTCAGAACAAGGGTGGCTCAGCCTCTGCGCTCAGGGGCTGTTCCTCTGTTTTGTCTGCTGAAATAAGCCAGACCTGGCCAGGACAGCTCAGGGCTCTGAGGAGGAGAACCGAGCCCACGCTTTAAGTGAGCAAGAGCATACCAGAGAGCTCTGTGACAGATGGAGCTCTTGTGGATACATCCCACGCCCCAGGCCCCCTTAAAATAAGCCAGATCCCGCAGCCTCTGTGTATGGGGTCTGGGGCAGATCCAGTAACCCCCATTGGGGGTGCTGAAGGGTGGGGTGCAGGGAAAGGGGACTAGCTGCAGGTGTTGGAAGTCCCATGATGGAGACCAGGAGTTCATGTGGGTGTTTCTGTGAAGGAAGGGAGGTGGAGAGAGAGCCTGCTGGGCAGAGCTCTGTGGGCAGGAGGGTATAGGCCACTCAGAGAGCCACTTGGTTTTGGAGGCTGCCACATCCCAGGAAAAGTTATAGGATCAGAGACGCCCATCAGAGGCCCCAGTGATTCCTCAGAGGCTGGGATCAATGAACAATTGGTGGCTGGCACCGAGGGAGAGGACAGCTTCATGCCTGTTATGCCACAAGTCCCCAGAAGGGTGTAAGGAGAGAGGGAGCCGGCAGGATGGCTGTCATTCTTGGGCAGGTGCAGCTTTTTATGTTATAACTGGTAACCTCAAATCTCCTCCTCGATTCTGGACCTGAAAGCAGAGCTCTGCTCTTGGCGGTCAGTAGGGCCGTGCGCATGCACAGCAACAGCCTGATAAGCAAAGATTTTGGCACTAAGCCAGATGTCCCAGCTGAGTAGGCAGGCGCAGCCCTGGGTTCCGTGGAGGTGGTGGCCATGGTCAAAGAGGACAGGAAAGCATAGCTCCTTTCGGGGCGGGCCAGGACATGATGTGGGACATGTTATGGACCTGAGGCAGATGTGACCTTGATCTTCACTCTGTGGGGCAGAAAGTCCTGCACAAGGGGGTGGCCCAGGGGTTGACAGACAAGTTGGTTCCCTTCTAGCTGTGACTAGAGTCCCATTCTCAGGCCTCTGAAATCATTTCTACCTTTAGGAGCAAAATTTCTGCCACGAAGTATGCAGCTAGCTGTTCGCCTTATCATTCATAGAGGGATTGCAGTACAATAGCACTGCCTTTTACCTTGTGTTCATCTTCCTCTTGTCAGCCTGATGCTCAGGCTCTCAGAGTCCTGCTGCTTTGGCGTTAGTGGGAAATACAACTGTCTGTCGCTCAGGAAACAGACTCCACGTAAGAAGCGCTGTCTATACAGCAGATTCCGATCCTGGGATCTTATTCAAGAGGGTGTCAGAGCAGCCACAGGATTTTGCACCTGAGTACAGACAATGGGGAATGGAGAACCCCCTTCCCCAGCCAAGCAGACCCTAGCAGAGTCAGGGACTTTGGCTTTATGGTGACACCACTGTCTCTACCAGAGAGCTAGCTTTTTCTGTGCTGCTTGGCATCCTGCTTGGGAGTGAGAAGGAAACGGTGTGTGTGTGTGTGTGTGTGTGAAAGAGAGAGGTAATGGGGAAGGGCAGGGTGTAGAGAGGGGTGGTTGATGTTTCTAGAGGTAAATCCTGCCCAACGAACCCCAAACCAAGGAGCCACACAGTTAGCTGGATTGAAGTGGGTTCAAGTTATTTATTTTTAGAGTACCAGCATGTTTGGTTCTGGGGTCCAATCCCCAAATTCCAGAAAAATAAACTAATGAGAACCACATGCACTAAGAGGAGGCCATTCCGACGTTTCCGTGATCATGCGGTGAGTGGGCTTAGAGTATAGGACGGGGGCCCGGTGTGGGGCAGGACTTAGCGCCCCAGACAGCTGACAGCAGCTGGCTCTGAGCCCTCATCGGGGCTGGGGAGAGGGCCGGGACCCGGTCATTTGGATCCTGTCCCCGTATGGACCTGGGCCCCTTATTGCTACATTTGCTACTTTGCTACTTTATGGCCCCTGGGTCTAGCCCAGGGGATGCCTTATCACTGGGTGGTACTAATGAGTAGGTTGCTGGCATCTGCTGTTGCCATGGTTACACGAGCACAGGCCTCTCTTCAGAGGGTCCCATGGTGAGTTATTAGTGATTCATTTGGCCACTATTCAACTTATCTCATGGTCTTTGCTACATATTCAACTTGGGCAGCTCCTTTTCGAGGCTGGTGGCACATTCTCTCCCTCCCCATGCCCTCCCTGAGCCCAGAGCTTCCCAGCTCCTGGACATGGCAGCGACACCTCCCTCCAATATATTCTGCAAGGCCCAAAGGCCGAGAGCCCTTAATCCTTTCCTTCTTCTGGGAAGGCTTTCCTGGTGGTGGTTTTTGAAGCTCATGTATTTGGAGCAGAACAGGAGGGATGTATTTTAGGAAAAACGTCATCTTCCACAATCACCAAGGGGGCCAGTTGGGTGGCAGGCTCCCGGTTCAGCGTCCTGTTGGTGAGGTAGTTTGAACATCCCGGGAATCCTGCCAGGAAAGAAGCCCCTGGAGCATGTCCCCAAGTGTTTAGCTAGTCCAAGCTGCAACTCAGTGGCGAGAGGCCCTTCCCAGGGTGCTGGCCGGGCACCTGACTGCTCAGTGGTGGTGTGCCTGGAGCGCAGGCCCGGCTGATTGCACTGGCAGTTGGGCCCTGCTTTGTTTCTGGGGTACAGCAACACCTTCCCAGGAGAACAAAGCTGATGCATCGCTTTCTGAAAGGGCAGGAGCCTCCTTTCCAGCCCAGAGAGTTCCTGCTGCTTCGGTCAGGCCAGCTGGCTGCGGCTGGTCATTTATATGTGCCAACCTACAAGCTTTCCTCTTCCCATGTAGGGAGAGGTTATTTTAGTCAGATGCCAGTGCCTGGTGTATCTAACCCGATGGGTGGGTGGTCACTTGCTACAGCTGCCCTGATGCTGTGGCTGTGGCTGTGGGGCTGCCAAGTTGTGGCTGGAGAGCACTTTTCCTCATAGGGAGGAGTCCTAGGGTCCAGAGACCACACCCAGTCAGGGAGGCTAAGGCAGCTTCTAGCGGGCAGGACTGGGTAGGGGAATCTGCTTTGCTACAGAATTGCCTGCAGACGTCTAATCTAGTCTGAAGTTTTGGCTGCGTAGACCAGGCCAATGGGGGATGGGCCAAGACTAGATTTTCCAAATGTACTTGCATGACCAAGGTCTGCATGGTAGACGAACCTTGGGTTGGTAGCCTAGTTCTACTTCCTTCTTGCAAGCCCCTGGCTTGATCTACTGGGGAGCATGGGTGCCTTCGGTGGGGGGTGGTGTGAGGGGTTATTGCTCTGGGTTTGAGCCCATCTGAAGTCTCCTTAGCTCTGTTGCACTTACTGATGCCCCCAGAGGTGCTTGGAAGCCTGCAGCCAGCTCCGTCTCAGGGCCACAGTCCACCTGGCTCTAGGCAGATCCTCTGAGGATCTCCAGGGTGAGACTAGTCAGAAGGAGAAGGAGGCCAGAAGGAATGGCCGAGAAGCCAATCCTGCCCTGTCTGCAGCCTGACTTAGAATGCCCTTTGCACCATGGGGAGCAGCAGGGGGCAGCCAGGCCCCTTGCCCTGGATAACTGAGGGCACAGAGGTGCCTGCTGCTTGGGGACGCCCTTTGCCCTATGCCCTGTGCCTGGGGGTCAGCACAGCCTGGGGATCCTTGGGCAAGGCTAGGTGCAGATGAACTTAGACTGCAATTTTGTTCTGAAACAGGAGGTTTATGCAGAGAGAAATGGGATGAAAGGGGAGTGTCAAAAGACCCCATAACTTGGAATGGGACTTCATGGCATTCATTTACTCATCTAGTGGTTACTGAGTGCCTCCAAAGTACCAGCCTCTGTGCTGAGCATGTGCAGGTGTCCAGCAAGAATCTGGGTCTATACTACTGCCTCTGGAGACAGAGCAGCACTGAGGATTCAAGATCTGTCATCTCTCCGGTTTCCACTGTACCTCCAAGAGAGGAACTATTACCAGTGGGGGAAACTGAGGCATGGTCGTCAAGAACTCACAAGGATACGACATAATGAAGACTCCTAATGCCCATGGTGGCACTGCTGTGAGGACAGAAGGCTGCTGCCCTGGGGACAGGGCTGTATGGAAGCAGGCACAGACAGGACTCGGAGGTGGCAGGGTGGAAAGAGGGGTCATCGGGGAGCACCCAGGAGGCTGGGTCTGCAAATAAGCAAGCATCTGAGCCTTCGGTAGTCACCGGCTGGTGAATTTGGCTACATGAGAAAAGAAATACCAGCAATCGCTTTATTGCTTCTGTTTTTTTTGTTTATATGCTCCCAAGGGAAACTTTTTTTTTAACCTATGGCCAAAAATAGATCAAAGGAGGATAGTCATAGCAAGTAGGGGAGTGAATGTCTGGATTCAAAAACAGGTTACTTAACACAGCTCTGTCTGAGGGCTCCTGGGCGTCACAATGACAATGACGATGACAGTATTAGCTACCATTTGCTAAGCACCTCCGTGTGTCAGGCACCTGACCCAATGCTTTACATACATTACCTCACAGCTGAGTTGAAAAACGGTCATTTTGACACACACAGAGGGAGTACAGGTGGGTCTTTTGCAGGTTTTTGCATTCCCCGAGGCAACTGGTTTAGTGTGGGTGCTTTTGCTGGGCTTTCGGATAAGACTGGGAGGAGAACCCTGTGGCCTGGCCTGGTCCCATCATAGCATGCTCTGCCCCAGCTTCACACACAAAGGGGACCTAAACCAGCAGAGGTCTCACCACGCCTGTCAGGATGCCACCACGTGGGGGCTGCCAGCCCTGCAATCCAGCCACCTCCCAGGCTGGGGACCCTCCTAGCTCCCATCTGGGGCTGCCGGAGGGGAGAATCCCAATGGCCCCTGAGTTCATGGCCATGTTTATTTTGAGTAAAACATGAGGGAATAAACCAAGGAGCAAGGGGGCAAAACCAGAATAAATTATGAAATAATTTTTAAAAAGATGGTCAGCAGAATCCCTGCAGCTGTGAAACAAGCTCTGTCATCGACACCAGTGCTTCCTCAAACACTGGACCCTTGAGACCTTTGATGGGACCCAAGGGCAGCCACCAGGCTGCTGGGGACCTCTCCAAACGCTGATCTCAAAGAGAGTGGGAAGAACTGGAGGTGCAGCAGTCCATGAGGTTGCTTTCTTGCTGAAGACGCGATTTGGACATTCTACATGAAAGCGGTGCTTGGTGCTGGCGGTGACACCCAGGTGGCTATGCAGACGTGAGGGATGACAGGCGGCGATGGGGACGTGGTGACTGACTATGGGAGGTGCCAGGGAGGTGATGCATAATACTAGATGTGCTCTCGGTCCACTCATCCCTCTTGAACTTGCCAGAAGGTGTGAGCGCCCCCGGACAGTGGGGGAGTGAGGATAATAATATAATCTCAGTGGTAGTTGCGACAGGAACCCTGTGATGTGTTCTGCCCTGAATGAGCTGGGATCAGGGCCTCTTAGCGGGTGGAGTGTTGGAATACAACTGTACAAGGAAGAGAGGGCTGTCGACAGGCGCCACCGCCGGGCTGAGTCCGGGCTCTGTGGACTCTTTCTTTCTGGCCTCCCCGTTCACCCACTGGGTCTCCCCATCGTCGCCCTTCGTGGCCCTCACTCTTTCTCCTTCACAGTGACCAAATCTCCCCGTAAGGAAACTCTGTCCGCGGAGGTGGAGCGCCGCCGGCTGCCCGTGGGGTCCGCGGGCCCGGGCCCTGGACCTGCGCTGGGGACGGTCAGGAGGACTGCATCAGGCCCGTGAGACGCTTGCCCGCCAGCGACTTTCCCTGCAGAGAGACAGCCGACAGAGAGGCACGCACAGGCGCACACACACAGATAGGGACAGAGACAGAGAGCCGGACAGGTGAATTAATTGTTGCCTGAGCCACGGAGGCCACACAACCGACCAACCCAACTGACTGCCTTGATAGTTGATCTCTGGCTATATGGGAGCCTTAACTTTGGACAGCTGGAGAAAGCAGGGCTCCAGGGAAGGTTAGGGGAGTCCTGGAGGGTCCCCTTGTGAGGGCGTGTTGCTGGTACTGTTTTTGGGGTGTGAGAATTTTACTTACCAAAACCAGGTATTTTTAAACCCTGAGGTAGAGCAATTTTTAATGCCAGTGGGCTGCCCTGAACTTGATTTTATTCACGTGGGGAAGGAAAAGGTAGACTGGGGTGTACTGAGGACAGGGAGGGTGGGTTGACTCAAATAGAGGGTGACTCAGGATCTGGGTGATGCGAATCTAATGAATTAACGAGTCTTAAGAAGGCAGAGTCCCGTTTGGAATGCAGGGTAGACATGAAGGCCTTGAGTCCTCTTGATGATGCCTTCTGGGACTGTGAAAGTGAGCAGCATTTGCTGGGGCTTGGAGCCACTGTAGGTTCCAGGGCAGTGCACTCCTCTGTCGCCTATGTTCTTGGCTTCCCATCTGTGGCACCCACAGGTGGAGTTTCATGACCCTATGCCAGGAAACCTACAAGCCCTTCAACTATAACCCATGTGGGAGATCCTCTCAAAAACTCAGACAATGAACTGAATCATGAGGCCAGGTGCATCAGCCATAGAGGCACCGGGAGAGGCCAGTTTTGTATGTGTCCTGGAGAGGTGGCAGAGAAGCCCCCTGATCTAGGAGGGGAGTTGCGACTGGGGCACTAGGAGGAGGGTGAGGGGGGCGAGTGAGGCTCAGTGGCTTTGCTTGCTGTCCTTACATAGTGTGTGCCTGTTCTCCAGCTCACCCTCTTTAGAAATCCATGTTATTGCACAGGGGTCTAGAGGAGAGTGTGGCTGGGCCCAGGCAGATTGATCACTGTGTCTGGGAAAGCACTCCAGACCCATCCTATTATTGACAGCGGGTCAGCGACACCATTGCCATCTGTGAAGGGCGGCACGTGATAGCTCGTCAGCCTGGGCTGCAGTGTTTGGCAGTGAGATTGCAAGGGCCAGCGATTCCTCATGTTCATTTCCAAGTGGGGTGTGAGGGCTCATCTTGTTTACTGGGCTTGGCTGCGTGTAAGCTAGATGTAATTAAAAAAATTGATCAGGTTTGTGAAGCCTGATAGGGTCCTCAATAAACCTGCTGATTGATGAATTGATGGATAAGGGGTCTGTCTAATAAACGAACAACACGGGCTGTGGATTTGCTGGATACAGGACAATGTGGCATCTGGCTTAGATCTCCATGGAGGGGCATGGCCAGCCTGACTTTGAGAAGTCATGGGAGTTTGTCCAGAAATGAAATTGCCCTCAGGAGCTGTCAGAAAGTCTCTTTCCCTACCTCTCCTTGACCTTTTCCCCCATTTCTTTCACTGCCCATTTTCACTAGACCAACTTATCATTTTTTTCTCCCCATCTTAAAAAACACACACACGTGCCCACATAATCTCCCCATCAGCAACCTTATCTGAATCTTCAACTACACTAAACTTGGCCTGCAGCAGGATACATTTATACTCAGCTAAGGAGTTTTTAATCAGATTTAAAAAAACAATCCGCGAGGGTTATGGTGTCAGTCTTTGAAAATCGCTAAGACAGAATGGCTATGCCTTTGTCTAGAGTGGGTTAGGTACAACAATAGCTCTTAGAAGGCAGAGGCTGACCTTCAAGGGCTCCCCCCCAGCCCCGGGTTCTGTGGCACACACCCAGCTGTGACTCTCCTTGAGTGCCCTTTCTTACATAGAGTGTGAGGCATTTGTCACTTGGGAAGGTGCCTTCCTGGTTTAGGCTTGAAGGCAGGAAGCATGGGGGTGTGGGGCATCCTCTCTGAGGAAATGTGGGGCTGTTGAGTCTAGGGGCCTGCTTGTGTGAGAGCTGTTAGAAACCTCCCCTACCCTGTTACCCATGCCCATCCCTGCCCTATGAAAGGCACAAAGGAAGTTTGCTCTCCTCTTAGGTGCTGCTTATTGCTGTGATCAGCACCACACGCCAATATTGGCTCCTCCTCCTCCTCTCATCCCTCCTCCACCAGGACTACAAATCACACATTGTGTATCCAAATATGTATGTTCTGGGTTTGCAATCCACAGCATTTGGGGCTCTCATTTAGCTGGTGGATGGATGGGGGAAAAAAATCACTCAAGCTTCTGAATAAGTCTGTTGCCAGTGTGTACATTAAAAGCCCAGAGACAAAGGAGGTGAGGTTTACCAGTTGCCCAAACTCTCACTGTAGCTTCGTTCTTACTAGCAAGGTCATTTTGGCTGGAGTAGGGACTGTGGGTTGAGGGAGGTTAGAGATTCTATTTCTGGAGGATTCTGTGTCTGTCTATTTGTTTTAGGTGAATTTGGCCCTGAGGCTTCGCTACCCTCAATCCTTCCCCATTCTACAGAATGGGCTGGGCTGGACTTGAAGGCGCTAATTAATCTCTTCCTGCCTAAATCCTGGAGCTCAGCCTCACAGCTCCGACTCCAAGGACCTGTGGCCAGCCTGTCACTGCCCGCTCCTCCGCTTCCCCCAATCGCTTTTATTTCCTAGGACTTCAGGGAGGGATGATGCAGCTGACCAGTCCACCCCTGGGATTGTTCCCAACCTCTCAGCAACCCAGGTGGTGCTGCTTGGCATTTTTGTCTCCCTCTCCCCACTCCTGCTTTCGCGCATTTACCAAATGCCAGCTCTGCTGCTAAAGATGGAGGTCATGAGGGTTCAGGTCTGCTTGAGAAGCAGCTCAGCCCAGCCGCAATCTACCCGCTACCCAGCGACCTCCTGGGTGAGTGAGGGCAGGCTCAGGCTGGAAGGCGGTTAATCATGCAGGATGCAGGCATGGCTAGATGCCTGGCCCGGGGCCTTGGGGAAGAAATACTGCAATCACACTTGCTCAGCAGCTGCCTCCCTTCTGAAGAGCTGAGGCTCCTGTAGTTTTCAGTGATCAAAGTGAAATCTGATAGCAGAGGCTACCTGTGTTCAGAGATGAGCTGCCCTGAAGTGCATGCCCCTATAGGCTTGCAGGAAGCTCCTGAGGAACTCTCTCTGCCCAGAGAGAGGGGAGCTCCTGCCTACTCCAGGGCGCTTACCCCCAACCCCCACTTTACTCTCATCCCTGCCTCCAATTTGGATGATCCTGAAGGAACCACTTTGGAAGGGGAATGGTAATTCTGCCTGCCTGTGCCTGGCATTTGCATAGTTACAGTGGAAGCAGTTTTTTTCAGGGTGTGAATATGTAATGTTCCTCAGTGCTGGTCAGTTGGGAACGGATCATGGTGCCAGGAAACTGCAGCCAGCTCAGCCCGAGGCCTTGGCGTAGCTGAGCAAAGCAGCTGAGGATGGTTGGAAATGCTATTAGCAGGCAGCCTTTGTCCAAGTGAAAAAATATACAGTGATTAAGAACTGAGCTGCAGAAGGTACATTCCAGAGACACCAAAGCCTTGCATACCGACAAAGTGCTTTTCACCTTTGAGACATTTGGCAAAGTGTAATCCAATAGAATTTGGGATCCTTCAATTTCATGGACCATGGGCTCAGTGCTGGGTTCACTAACACCCACGCATTCAATTCCCAACCTCCACTCTGATTAATCATTTCAGCTCCATGGCCATCTCGATGGCTAGAAGCCTGGAAGAAGGTGGTCATGGAATCCTTTGTTTCTGAAAGGAAACACACAAAAGGAATGGCCCCCTTTTGTGCAGTGAGAAAAATCAACATGCTGCTTGACATGCTGTGGCTCTGTGCATTGCACTTCCACATATTAATCAACAAAGCATGCACTATCTGGGTTACCAAGAGCTTTTGCCACTTACTTACCTGGGAGACTGATGCTAAACTCTTTGGCTGGGAGGAGGGCTGTGGCTCAGAGAGTAGCCCTGGGGTCAGATTGGGGCATAATGGGGGACAGCAGAGCCAAGCACTAGCAGCTCAGGGAGGACCTTTTTCAATGCTAAGAGTGTAAAGACATCTGAGCTACTGATGAGATTCTTTTGCTGATATGCTCAGATGAAGTAAGACCAAAGTTACAAATCTCAAGTCTGCCAAGTCAAAATCCAGGCTATTATGGGGAAAGAAATCAACCATGGTTGCCCCTGGGGGAGGAGGATGAAATTGATTGGAAAGGGACATGAAGGAGCCTTCTAGGATGATGGGGTATACGTTACACGGGTGCATACACTTGTCAAATTCATTGAGCCATACACTTCAGATCTGTTCATTTTACCATATATAATTATATCTTGGGAAAAAAAAAGATTAGGAAAAAAAAATCCCAGCTATCACATCTATGCCTTGGAATTTCCCACTCCTTACTCTTCTTCAGTTGCTGGGCCCATCCCTGGCCTTGGAGAAATTTAATGCTTCCCCCTCCAGTATAGGAGGAACCTGGATTCCTCTGTTAGGGGAATTTGAACTTGCAACAGAACTTATGTGGAACACTATTTCTAGCCTCTATTGACCCAAACGGACCCCTTGGGTGTGACACACAGACATTTTTCATCCTTGCTCATGAAAAAGGGTGTTCTGTTGAATACAGCTCACCAAGTGACCTTAGCAGGCAAGAAGTGAAGACCCCAGAGATGAGCCATTCTTTCAAGGAGCCTGAAGGTCACCTTTGAATAGATGGTGCTCAAGTTCATAAAGGATGTATATGTGTGGAATTAGGGTCCTGGGGCTGGGACTGGGGAGACTTCCTGATGACAAGGGTCAGGAGCCCAAGAGACAGGTGGGAAAGATAGGGGATCCTAGCTTGGGTTTGCAGGATGGGAGAAGCGAAAGGCCTACTTGACTTCATCAGGTGACTCCCAGAAGACGGTTGTTGCCCCTGGTGCCCCTTCTCACTGAGCAGAGCAAAAGAAATAATTTTAAAAAGGGAGTGCAAAGAATTCCATGGCATCTCCTTTCTCAATGATGTCTGAAACTGAGGAGAAAGAGTGCTGTCTGGGATGTCTGAGAAATGCTGGCAGAGGGTGGTGGGAAAATCCCCACTCAACATAGAATAATTTGAAAACACTTTTAAAATTCTCTATTTCTTATCACCCACTATGTTCAACTCTGTGAAACAAGGTGGGGCAAATGAAATGGAAAAACCAGGTTATGGGACCTGCTATGGCTCCTCCACAACAGAGGTAGGGCAGAGTGGCATGGGAAGGAAGGGAGGCCATTCCTGGCTTTCTCGCCCTTCCCCAGTGAGGAGGGGCAGGAGCCTGTGGCTGACCTTTTCCTGGAATCTGTGTTACTCATAGGTCCTTGACAAGCTTTCTGATCTCTCTCAGGGGCTAAAGGGCATTTTACATGATTTTTAAATGTTCTGTTTATTTGACCCTTTTTAAATAGGAAGCTATATCACAAATATAAAACAATACCCCAGTTTTATAAACACCAAGGGATTGATGAAAAGTGAATTAATCAAAAAAGAAGTTCACTGGTTGAAGAATTAATATATAGTATACTCATGGATACTTAAAACCAAACCTGTTTAAAAAAAATAAGAAATTTGATCAAAATAATGATTTTTTTTTTTTTTTCTTTTTTGGCAGTAGCCCCTGTCTTATGTACAGTGATATAAACACTCAGGTTCTGCCTGGTAAACAGGGGGATATGGGATCTACCCAGGAGTAGGTCATCTGAAAACAATTTCCACAGAATGTCCCTGGGCCCACTGGTCGGCTCAGATGCCTTACTCTGTCCTGTATCGGTGATAAGGTTCGGCTCTGCGTCCCCACCCGAATCTCACCTGGAATTGTAATCCCTATAATCCCCATGTGTTGAGGGTGGGAACTGGTAGGAAGTAACTGGAGCATGGGGCTGGTTTCCCTCATGCTGTTCTCGTAACAGGGAGTGAGTCCTCATGAGATCTGATGGTTTTACAAATGTTAATACACACGGGCTCTCTCTTGCCTGCTGCCACAGAGGACGTGCCGTCTTCCCTTTCCACCATGACTGTAAGTTTCCTGAGGCCTCCCCAGCCATGTGGAACTGTGAGTCAGTTAAACCTCTTTTTTTATATAAATTACCCAGTCTTGGGCATTTCTTTATAGCAATGTGAAAATGGACTCATACAATTGGCAACTACCAGTGCTTTAAAAATTTTAAAGTTTTTGAATTTAGAAAAGATGAGTTGCCAGTTATCCTATCTGGATTGAATGTAAAAGGACCCACCTATCCCCTGATTTCCCATGGGCCTTTGAGTTTCTTATTCCAGTTTGATGGAATAGTGTGGATAGCTCATGTACCCTCCCTTCTGAAGTGCCCTGCTCTTCAAATCACCCAGGCCTTGAGAGTGGCATGGTGGGAATGGTCCCCCCGCTAGGAACACATGTAGCTGTGAGGATAGTTACTAACAGCCACCTGCTGATGGATCATTGAGCAACTATTGTGTGTTGAGCACACGAAGCATGAACACCCGGACTTATGTTCACAACATGCTTGCCAGTTAGGCATTTCTATAAACTCCACTAAATGAGCAAGGAAGCAGACTCAAACAGAGCTTGAGTAACTTGCCTGGGAGTGCACGACTAGTCGGTGGCAGAGCTGAGCTGGTCGGCCTTCACGACCCATGCCTCTCTTCCTTTGCATGTGGCTGTCATTCTCAAGGAAGGAGGCAGATGGAAACACTTGGGGACAAAGGAGTCCCCCGTGCCCACCCACACTGGGCAACCTCTCTGGGCAATGCAGGGTGATTTTCTCAACTTCCCTGAGAAAAGAACTTAAACTCTTGAGCATGCTTGAACCCATCTCAGGCAGTTTCTACCCTGTGAAGGGGCTTCCTCTCATCCCATTTGGGAATCCTGAGAGAAAGAAGGTACCATCTACTGGCTGGCAACCCTGGCAAAAGGGGCTTTGGTTACTGCACTGAGCTGGGGCGCAGGTCACCATGGCTTGGTGCATGTAGATTTCAGGTGGTGGCTCCTGGACAGGCTGGGTGAAGCCACCATTCTGTTTGTGGCCCTGTGTTACTGGTGCTGATTCCTCTAGGAATACACATGGCAAAAGCTCCAGGGAGGACAGAAGCAGGTGTGATGTTCACCATTCTTAGGTGGGGCAGGCAGGGTGGCCTTACTCTAATGAGAACCAACCCCACTTCAAATCATTCTAGGTCAAGTGCCTAATTCAGGGTGCCCAGCTAGGTGGGGGAAGCCTTCCCTGCTGGTGTTCCTGGTACCTCTAACCCTGCCCCCACCATGCTCATCACCTACTTCTGCCTGTCAGTTTTGCTGAGTGATGGGGGGCCTTTCTCCATGGTCCCCCAGCTGTGCAGGGACAAATCTGGAGCCAGGCAGGGACGCCAGGAGAGACAAGGACTCAGCAGCAGAGGCCTACATGAGTGGCAGAATGCCAGGCCCAGACTCCCTGGTCTCACGTCCAATTTGTGCATTGCCACTTTCCCTGCTACTCTGTATCCCCGTGTGGCAGACATGCCCCCTTTTCACACCAGCTCTCTCTTCTCTCCCTCCTCTCACCTGACTGAACAATCCTGTTGCCCTTTCTACTCTGAGGTTGCAGGAAATTCTTGGTGGCTTCAGGAATAGAATGGAGGGGGGCATTCTGCCTGTAAGGCCTCTCAGTGGCATGCCTTCCTCTGACCCACTTAATGCTCACCTGTTCCTCTTCTCTTCCTCCTTCCCAAATGGACTCTGGGATCTAAGCTCTGGTTCACTCCAAATTAGGCAAAGATCAAAAGACTCCAGGAAACAGGGACATGGCTGTGCTGCTATTGGCAACAACTTGATGCTTCTTTTTTCCAACTAGGAAATTCAAGTAACCCTTGACTATGACTACGGGAGACAATGAAGCTGGAGTTTAGTTACTTGATACTGTGGATGAAGCAGAAAGTTATTTGCTTGGCAGTATGTGATACTCCCAAGGACCCATGAGGACTCTGACTTCATCCTCCTAGGGACACTTATCATCTCTTGCAGATGTTTTCACCCAAAACACATACGTTTGTTGGGGTCCTTGGTTTAGCCAGCTGACGAGGCAGAGCCCAGAATTGCTGACCCCTCATCCCCTCACAAAAGCATAACACCAGTGAATGTCCCTGACCATTTGGATGCATATGCAAGGAGGGCTGACTCATTTCTCTTTCTTCCCCATGCTCAGGAATGCAATTCAGTAGGCACTTACCAGACATGCATTCCTAACCTGAAAAAGTACAGCAGGGAACAGACTAAGCAGCATTTTCAAGAGATACCTGGATAGAAACTTGGGTCATTGGAATTCTTAGCTACCGGGAACCTTATTTCCCTACAGGCTCTTCACGGGTTGCTGAGATGCTATGGGTCCCCGTGGGACAGGGGATGGGCTGTTTCCCAGCTTTCTTCTCTCCTGATGGTGTAGTGTGTAGAAATGTGAGATTGCTATGTTTCCTGCAGGACTTGGCCAAGGGCCCACAGACGAAGAGTTATGGCAGCTTTCGCCAGGTAATGAAGCCTAAGGATGCTGCTATTGGATTTAGAAGCATCTTCAAAGATTGCGGGCATTCCCTGTTCTGCTAGGAAATGGGGACCAGGAGAAGAGAGTTACTGGGTCAATACCTAAGGATATTATCTGCACATTGCCTCTGGGACAAGGGACTCATCTCAGCATCATTTCTGGACCCCTCAGCTCTTTGTTTCTTAAGAGAGAAAAACTATGGGTACAAAAAATGGGCAGCAAACATGGAGACACCAAGAAATAGGTGCTGCCAACTGTCCCTGGAACCAGGGTATGAGGACAGAAGTGGTGGGCAGAGAAAACGCCATGGACAAACAGATCATCTCTTTTGGATTTTGGAACACCTTCTGTGCAGAAGGATCCCACAGGTTAGAGAGTGTGCGAACGCCGGGATCACTCACCCACTGCTGGAAGGAAGCCACCTCGGGGGTGAAATGCAGCGGCCATTCTGACTCTGCGCCAGCAGCACTAGGCAATTGTGTTTTTAGGAAGGGAAGTGAAGAATAACTTATCCAGCTGAAACCGTGAAGACCTGTGGCTTTAGAGGAGCCCCTGCCCAGACACATATACAGCTGCAGCGGGCATGCAATCCATGCGACAGACGCTTGCAGGTTTGCAGCGTATGGTTATACACATACCATACACCGAACACAGAGGTGGACATCAGGCAGCCGGCACATGCACCTGTGTATGCGTTCATGTGCATGTTTAGACCACAGGCACTTACAGAAGCATCTCATGCAAAGTGCACAGGCAATTGCTTGTTTGGCTGTAGAGTTTTATATCAGCTCCTAAGATGCCACTCTGACAAATACTGCAAACTTAAAGCATTCACCTTAAAATATATACATAAAAATGGAATCCTCCCCCATGAAAAAGCCATTTATTCACCTCCCTGGAAATGGCTTCTCCACTTCTGCTTCTGTCAGAACTAGAGGCAGTAGGAATGCCCACCCCAGGGGTCCGGTTTATCAAGGGATTTCAAAGCATCCCCTGCTTCTGACTCCTCCACTACCTTGCTTTGGAACAAGTGGTTAAAAAATGGAAACCTCTGTTTGTCGGACCGAGGGAGCAACTAGACTTTGTTGAGGTTGCATTGCTCAGCGTGGCTCCAGGCAAGCAGACAGCTGAGAGGTGAGTGTTTCTGTCATGTGGGGGGCTACATTAGGAGGAGTGGGTTTCATCTTATCTTGGGTAGACCCATTCCTGATCTGTGTCTGGTAGTAGGAGGCATCTTCGGGTCCTGCACCTCAGTAAGGGGCCAAATGCCAGATCCCCACAACACATGCACCATTTGCCCGCTGGCCCTCCCCACCTCCCATCACCTCACAAAAGGCTGACAAGCCCCGTGGCTCCCACAGCTTCCTGGGAAGTGCTTAGGGCTCCAGGAAATTGACCACAGAGCAGGAGCTGGCCTGCTGGGCACCACAGTCCCTTCATTTCCAGGAACTGCAGAAAAACTACCTCTCTGAGTTGACTTTAAAAATAAGCCAACAATAATAGCTACCATTTATCGAGTAGTTACCATGAGCTCATCTCTGTAATAAATGTACTTTGCACACACTGTCATATATGAGATACCCACGTACCCACCCTCAAGCACAAAGTAGATATAATCATGCCTACCGTGCAGAATACTGTTGGAAATTAAATAAGGTAATAAGTGCAGAGCTAAGTATGAGCTGCAAATAACATCATAATGATGAAACTAATTCTAACAGCTATACCTATTAAGCAACACACTATACACAGTGTGCTAAGCACGTTGTGCATTTTATTCCTACTTAATTATTTACTCTTATTTCCCTTTTATGGATGAGGAAACTGAGGCTTAGAAAAGCTGTGCAATTCACACAGCTAAGGGATAGAGCTGGAGTAGAACCACAGTCCATCCCAGGTGAAGCCAGCACGACACAGTACAACATCATGAGCTCCCAATAAATGGTGGTGCTTGCTATCACACGCTCATCTAATGCCAGCCTCTTCCCTGTGCAGTGGGCTTTGTTGTACCCACCCGGCATGCAAGTGACTTGCCCAGGATCATATACTTCTATCAGGTGGAGGAAAAGGGGTTCAGCTGGGGTTGTCTGACCGAACTTCGCTTACTTCTGTGCATTCTGGTGGGTACTAAAGGGATGTGGTTCTCAAGGTCACACAAGCAGGTCATCTTCAGTAGCGGATGAGAATGCAGTTAGGGGAAATGTCCCTGCCAGGTTTTTGACATTTAGCTCCAGGTCGTCGGTGCTGCTCAGTCGCAGTCCACTCCTTGCTCTTTTGACACATGGGCAGTGTGGTAACTGGCTACCTGCAGGGTAAAAGGCAGTTTGGTGGGTGTGGGACTGTCAGCCATGGGCAGCCAATCAGGGGCCTCCCAGAAACACAGTCCTGCTTGGGCAAGATGCACCTCCGTGTGCAGTCATCTGTGTAGTCCCAGGGAATACAGAAATAAAGGGAACCTGGATGAACCTGCTCACACACACAACCCACACTCATGATCTCCTACAACTCTGATAAGAAAGCTACGGTTGGGGCACGGTGGCTCATGCAGCACTTTAGGAGGCCAAGGTGGGCAGATCACTTGAGGCCAGGAGTTCGAGACCAGCCTGGCCAACATGGTGAAACTGTCTCTACTAAAAATTCAAAAATTAGCTGAGTGTGGTGGTGCAGGCCTGTAATCCCAGCTACTCAGGAGGCTGAGGCAGGAGAATCGCTTGAACCCTGGAGGTGGAAGTTGCAGTGAGCTGAGATTGCGCCACTGCACTCCAGCCTGGACAACAGAGCAAGGCTCTGTCTCAAAAACAAAAACCAACAACAAGAAAGCTATGATTAAAGGCTAGCCAAGAACGAGATCTGAAGCTGAATCATTACCAAGGAGACCTCCATCAGGTGTAAAACCACAGGATCGTGATGACTCACAAAGGCTAATGATTGACTCCTTTAATTATTTAGAACTATGGATGCCTCAGAACCTTCCAGTATTAACCGGGGCAGAGCACCGGTCAGAATTCCCCCACTACTTTCGCTGCAGATGACAAGGTTGGGTTGTCTTGGATGTCCCATCTTCCTTTCCCAGTGTAATCTGCTATGATGTTAAGGCCAGGCTTTCGGTCCTTGCCTGACGGTCTGTCTTTTCCTATCAGGCATGGGGGCTCAGATGCACTTGACACTTGGTGCACATGGAAAAGGCCAGGGGCATGGTGTGGAATGGTTCTCCAGCCCTGTGACTAAGTACAGGTGCCCTCTGCCTCCCTGCCCTCCCTCTCCCCCACCTTTTATACCCAGGCACCAACTGTGCCTGATAGAGTTTTAATGGAATATATGAGGGAACATAGTAGCAATCAGCCCTGACTAGGCTTTCTTTAGCTGTAAGAAGTGTCTATTAAAACTTTGCTGACTTTACCAGGATTGCCATGCTTAATAAGAGGCCTCAAAGAATTTGAAAGCAAAAGATGAAGAGAGGAAAAAAGCCACAAGCTGTAATCACCATAATTATACAATCCCACGATGAGTTGAAAGCAGCCCTGGTGAAGCCCAAGAGAGGAGGGAGTGTCATCGGCAATCGGGTGGCTCCTAAGACAACTGGAAAGAATGTGACATGGGAGCCCTTCCCCTGAGCTGGGCTGAGGACAAGGCCCCCCCAGCAGGGCCCCAGAGGAGGGGATCTGGGATGAGGGGACAGTTTCTCCTCAGGCCGAGGTCTCTGGGGGTATGCCCTGCTCCTGGCCAGCCTGAGGTGTTTTTTGTTTTTGTCTGAGATGGAGTTTTGTTCTGTTGCCCAGGCTGGAGTGAAGTGGTGTGAGCTCAGCTCACCGCAACCTCTGCCTCCTGGGTTCTAGTGATTCTCCTGCCTCAGCCTCCTGAGTAGCTGGGATTACAGGTACCCACCACCATGCCTGGCTAATTTTTGTATTTTTAGTAGAGATGGGGTTTCAGCATGTTGACCAGGCTGGTCTTGAACTCCTGACCTCAGGTGATCCACCCGTCTTGGCCTCTCAAAGTGCTTGGATTACAGGCATGAGCCACCACCACCCGGTCGGCTAAGGTGTTTTTGATGTCAACTCATTTACCTGGAGTCTGCAACTGGCATTGGGTAAAAGGCAATTGACTTCATGATCCTTTTTGCTTTCAACAAAATGCCTTTCCAGATGGGAACCATGACAGGAAGAGCTTTCTTCAACCTTGGGCCAGGACACCCCATGCACATGGCCACCCTGGCTGTGCTGGGGCTCACCACACCACGGTTGCCAGTACCCTGTGCCAGCGGGTGCCTGTGTCCTCCACTCGCTGACCTCCTTTCAGGCATTCGGGAGAGAAAGCCCTGTTGCCCAGAGCTCAGCTGCTATGGCAGCAAATGACAAAAAAAAAAAAAAAGCAAGGATGACATGTGAAGGGCAGTGATTCCACTTCCTGACGGTTTCCCTTGCTTTGAGTGTGTCATCGTGTGGCTTTTTCTTCCTCAAGGCAGAGTCTAGTCTGAGTCTTCCAGATCCCTCTCCTCCGATCTCGGCAAACTCCCTCCATATAATTCATTCTCCTTTTCCACGACTTATTTATAAACCACAGAATGAAATGCAGTAAGATCCATTTAACAGCTATTTGGGGCAGCATAGAATTCCAGTTGCAAAACAAAGATCTTGGGATCTGGTGTAGAAACCTACTCTACACTATCCTTGGCCATTCAGCTTCTAAACAGCGAGCCAGGGGGCTTGTTGCTAATTTGAAGGGATGTAGTCCATAGTTGGAATATTTTGTTGTTATTAGAATATTTTTAGTATCTTTTTATTTTCTAGCCATTTGTTCCAGCCTTGCTCTCTGGAGCAATCCAGAAGTGTCCACTCTCGAAGACAAATGCAAAGAGAGCTCACGGTGGCCATCGTGTCTGCTGGGGGCTAGACGCTTTTACTTCTGTCTCTTGCGACATGGCTTCCAGAGTCCCTTTCTCTCTCTAGTTCTTCTCTCTGAATTGTTTCTAGATGTTAACATTCCCGATAATGTGGGGGCTTAGAACCAAGACTTAATACTGCTTAGAGCGACAAAAAGCAATGGAACACTTCTCCTTTCTCTGACCATCCCACTTTTGTTACAGAGCCTAAAGTTGCCCTTTGGAAAGCAGCTGCATTCTGCTTTTACTTACACTAAGCTTGTAGTCAATGACAACCCAAGAACTTGTTTTTTGTTTGTTTTTTTTTTACTTGATTTTTAGGAAAGGCTACAAATGCAATCCTGTAGTTCGGAAACCAAATTTTAAAAAAACCATAACTATGACCTGATAAAATGTTATCTGTTTTTGACCCATTATCCCAGCTGCAGGAAATGCTTTTCAAATAGAATTCCATTATCTACCAAATGAGCCATACTTCGGAGGTCTGGATCTTGGAATGTGGTTGGAAGGTTTGTCTCTTCATGCAGGTCATCAAAAAGGATGTTGGATGGGCCATGGCTGAACCCTTGTGGCCCACTACCAGAGACTGCCTTTCCAGCAGATGTAGATGGATTCATTCACCCTTTCACCTGCCATGAGGACGCTGAATATACTCACTTCACCCACATAAGGGCAAACGGAGGGAAGTGGAGGTGAGCAGGGGGAGGGAGGCAGGCGTGGACGTTGCTTTCAACCTTATTGTGCTGCTAACAGGCCACATGTGGTTGTTTTCTGGAGCAGGGCATGTATTTTTTAAGGTTACCCTTCTACAGTAAGCCAGACTGCCATGGGGTGTGTGGAGAGAATCTGCCAAATATTACACTAACAAGGTGCATTCCCATTTGTGGCCATGGTGCCGTTGCTTAAGCTGATGCGATTTGACCATGATTAAGGAGCATGGAAGAACCACTGCCCTGTGGGCCCTGCCGCTGCCGGGGTGACTCCATGCTTCCAACCCTGTCTCACATTCCCACCCATTGGCAAGCCACTGAGCAAACACCCGAGGGTCTTTCTCCCATCCACCTTTGGGCAAACATGACAAAACTAAAAATCCCACTGCTCTGAGCTCTTCTAAGCGCTCCTCCCTGCCGCCGGCAGTGTCCCATGTAGCCACACAGCGGGAGGGCAACATCTTACAGGCTGTTCATACCTGTGGACAGATATCGTGCCCTCCTTCCAAAATGTCATGCTTTCCTAACTCAATTCGAACTAGGGACACTCATTCAGTATTTTAAAAAGGGAAGGCATCCCCCGTGGTTTCCACCAGGAGCTCGTTCTAGGGGGACTTCCATGGAGGTCTTACTTCTTAGCCTTTGAGGTCCTTAGACTTAAAGTGCTCTGACTTCCTTTTGAACTTTCCAGTCTGGACCACAGGCAGAGTTGGATCTCCTCTCCTTGACCTTGACAGCGGCAGTGCTGTCCTCTTGCCAGGCTCCTGCCATTGGACGCTCTCTTTCTGGCCCCTTCTGCTGCAGTGCCGCTGCTCCCCAGACGGGACTGAGGCAGGCTCTGCTCTTGGCAGAGGTGGGCATCCTGTGTGCTTGGCTTTCCCATGGTTTATCCTGTGGGGGGCGGGAGTCCTACACTCCCCGCCTTCTCACCAGGCAGGTGGGAGCCCACGCAGTTCCCATGTGACTGCACAGGGATGGCACCAGGGTCTGACTGCACATGTGACAAGCAGCAGGCCGAGACCCCACAATCCCATCGGCCGCTTGTGAAGTGAGAGCGCCTTCCTGAGAGGGGGTGGGAGGAAGCCACCGCCATGGCGAAGGGCTGCAGGTCGCCTCCTGAAATAGATCCCTGCCTGGCACACACACACTTTGCCCCCAGCCTGCCTTGCTGGAGACTAGCCGGGTACGCGATTTGGATCTGAATCAGTGGCTGTAAACACACAGCTGTGTCCTTCTGCCTCAGAGGATTTGATTTTCACTTGACTGCTTGGGGTCTAGGGAAGGCAGGAGAGGGCCTGGGCGGGGGGCAAGGGAGGGCTGGCGAGGGAAGGCCAGGAGCGGCTGCCCCCACTGGGCCCCGATCGCCCCACGTGTCCAGAAGCTGAGTCACCAGTGGGGTTTTTCTCCAAGTGGGCACTCTGTGGGGAGGGCATTTTGGCTGCTTTTGGTGGACAGGTTGAACTATCAGCGGGAACAGCTGGGGTTTTTTCCTTCCAAGGGAAATGCCAGGGTCTAGGGCCCAGTGTCTTAAAAATGACAACCAACCTGTGGCCCTTCAGGATAAATCAAAGCCTCGAGATTCTTCCCCGTCGACCCCGTGGGGAACCACTTTGCCACTGTGTCTTCTCTGCACCCACCAGCCTTGCTGAGTCTGTTGTTTTACATTTTATAGTTTATAAAAAAAACCTTATATTTTCATTTTCCAGCTACATAATAACAGTAAATATGCTTTTCCTAATTTCACACAGAGCCGAGATAAAAAGTGAAGTATGGAGGAGCTGTAACCTGGTCTTACCATGGACTTCACCACTGATTGTAAACAGAATAACACCGTCTCTTGTACCCTTATTTCCCATCTCTAAAAGAGGACAGCAACAAGCCGGCCCAGGGTTCCCTAGGGAACCAGAAAGCCTGGTAGCAGGTGAGCAGCAGAGTGTGCTGAGATTCCCAAATGCTCACATTTCATCCTTTCCCATACCCACAGGGCCCCTGAGCCCCCACAATGCATGCAGTGATGTGGCAGCGCCCACCCTGGTGTCCACCTTTCTACCCAGCTGACCCCACCTGCCACACACACAGCTGGGCACCCAGACCAGAAGGGCAGGGAATGCAGAACTGGTGAGGCTGCAGGGTGTGGGGCACTCATCCTGTTCTCTGTGAGTCCTCCCTGAACAACCCAGCGGGGCCTGCGGGGCAGGTGCGGGAGCCTGGGGCGCTCAGTTCCCCTGCCAGTGCATGTCCAGGGTTTGTAAATATACCCAACTCAACTGTATCCACATTTATCTCCCAGGCTTATATGCTGGTAGGCACTTCCGAATCAGGTAACTAATTGGGCAGGAAGATAGCTCCTCTCCCATTCTAAGGAATAAGCCATATAACTCAGAAATCTCAGGACAGAGGGAAGCACAGAGCTGCAGAATACTCCTAGCTGGAAGGGATGAGATGACCCAGTCCAAGTCTTGTCAGAGGAGAAAACCAGGCCTCAGAGAGGGCTAGTGATTTGCTTGAGGTCACACAGCTAGCAAGCTGAGGCTGGAAGCAGGAGCCACTCTGTACGGGGGCTGCTGCGGTATCTCAGAGTCCCAGGACTTGGACTCGCTGCTTGAGGCAGGTTTCCGTGCTTTCCCTCCCACTTTGATGGATGTCTCCCTCCAGATCCAGCCAGGGCCAGGGTTTTACTGCAGCTGGATCTCAGCGCTCTGAGATGGGAGAGGCTGGCACTAATGTTTGTGACCCAGTAGTCCCAAAGGAGTCCAAGGACTGTTTGCAATAAAAACTAACCCCTTGAAAAGATTTTTAGTCAATTGGCCCTTGCTAGAGGCTTGAAAAGATTATTTCAACTGAGGTCAAAGCCCTCTGGGGACTCTGCTGAGTCTAGGTGTTTGGGAAGTCATTCCACCGAGGTGCGCGGCTGTTCACCCTGAAACCTTGAGGAGGGGAAAACAATACCACCTTCCGGGGCAGGCAGGAGCTTCTCGGCTGACTGCCCTGGTTGTCTGCCTTCCCCTCCCCCTGCTGAGAGCCTCAGCCCTCCACTTCCGGACAGCACCTGGGCCTAGAGCTGGGGGTTTCTCTCTGCAGAGCTGCCTGGGGCTGGGCGTGTGGGTGAGCTGTTGACTTCTTGGCTCTCATTAGCTATTCCTTGGCTTTTGGCAGGGGAAGGAAGAGGGGGAGGGAAGGAGGGGGCGAGGGAGGCTGAGTGGCAGCTGGCTCCCTGAGCTTCCCGCTCCCCATCTGACTTGCCTGCTGCATTCCTTGGCAGGCAGGACAGGAAAGCCTGTCGCAGAGATGCCACCCATCACGTGCCAAGGCTTCTGCAGCTTCCGGCCCTTGCTGCCACAATTCCAAGGAGCAACTTGGCAAAGCTAAACTTCGATGCTCTCTTATGGATGAACGCCTGGTCCTCCTCTTCCCTCTCCTCCGTGGCCTCCAGTGCTTGCTCTGGCAACAGCAACCCGATTTCCCATCTTCGGAGCCCAAGGCTGGAGCCGATGAAGCTCTCAAGAGGGTAGGTGAGGTTTCAACTGAGCGCCCGGACAAAGGTACCCAGGGAGGCTGACGCCAGCCTCACTCGGGGCTGCCATTTGCTCCTAACTTCGGTGCCATCACCCTCTGTGGCTTTTTCTGTGGAATTGGACGTGAGGAGCAAAGGAGTTTCTCTAGCTTCACTCCCTCCAGGTTGGAGTTCTCACCAGATGGCTTCAGCCACTATATCAAAAAGGGAGCTGCCGCCGTGGCTTGGCTAAGGGCCCCGTTTCCTCCTGCCCCCTCTCCCTCCTATGCATGCTCCTGGTCCTCTATGTCAAAGCCAGGTTCTCTGTGGTGAGGCCCCCACCCCACTGTGGTAGACTCTGTGGAAGCTGAAGGAATAAGCACACATAGAGAGAAAAGGGGGCCCGGTGCAGTGGCTCACGCCTGTAATCCCAGCACTTTGGGAGGCTGAGGCGGGCAGATCACTTAAGGTCAGGAGTTTGAGGCCAGTCTGGCAACATGGTGAATCCCCATCTCTACTAAAAATACAAAAATTAGCCGGGCGTGGTGGCACATACCTGTAATCCCAGCTGCTCTGGAGGCTGAGACAGGAGAATTGCTTGAACCCAGGAGGCAGAGGTTGCAGTGAGCTGAGAGTACACCACTGTACTCCAGCCTGGGAAAGCAAGACTCCTCTATCTATCTCAGGAAAAAAAAAAAAAAAAAAATAGAGCAGGAGGAGGGTGAGCCTTTTAGCTCTGGCCACCTTCATGCCCCCATTGTCCTCTGTCAACTGCAAAACCAGGAAGACAGCAGAGAGTGGCAGGCTGGTCAGCACCAAGCAACAGGAAACGGTCTTTAGTTAGAGAAGGCCCCTCCTCTCCTTGGTCAGTAGCTCCTGAGACTTCCCACCAAAGAATCTGAAGAGGAGCTGGAAGGTGAAGCAAAGGCAACCCACAGTGACTAGATTTCTCCTCCTGTGGCTTTCATAGTTTACAGCCACTGTGAGAGGAAGCTTCCCCGTGAGCAGGATTAGGCAGAGACAGGCTCTAAATCACATGACCTGAGGCCAGGTATTGGGGGGCCCTTGAGAAGCTGCTATGTGTTACAGCTCTTTCTCAAACTGAGGCTCCTTGGACAAGTGCTGTCCTGTACAGTGGTGTGGGTTATTCACTGCACAAGGGCAGCTGAGGATCTCTAAGGGCTAAAACCCAGCCTGTGTTTTGCTTGGTCAGCTGGGCATCTGTGGGGTTGGGCCCACTGGAGGGAGTCTTGTTTTCCATTTTGGATGAATGCGTTGCAGGCTAGGTGCACCCTGCCGTGGACTTCAGTCACGTTTGGCTCAGAACCTGGGCCTTCCTGATCAAATGAGCAGGGTGTGTGGTTTCTGTCTACAAAATGACAGGATGCTTGGCACAGGGTCCCCAGAGATTTGCTTTGTATATCCAAGTCCTGAGTGACCTGGACTAAAGCTTGCATTGGAAAGAGAAGCTCACCCAGCACTTTCTCCATTGACTGGGGAGTGCCAGGCCCCTTCAGCACCCAAACTAACATGGCCCTAAAGATACCATGAACCATACTAAACATGTTAGGATCTCGTGGAAAAGGGGGCATGTGTGTTCTTAACAGATAATCCCTCTATGACATGGCACAACTTAAGACTTGGAAACAATTTGTTTTTTCCATGTGTTTCTCTTCTACCAAAAAAAGAAAGGACATTGGCATGTTCTGGGGAGAAATTCTGAATTCAGATTCAGTCTTGACAAGCCTCCAGCTGAATGATCTATCCAATCACCTGGATAGCTCTTTTTTTTTTTTTTGCCATTCATCCTAAATGGCAGTTGGCCTCACGTCTTTGGTCTGTGAGCTGCCCAGCTTCACTCTCCCATTTCCATTATTAGCCCTGTGATGTGGGTCGTGCTCTTATGCATCTCTCCTGGCAACACGGGAATGTTAGGAATGACCCTTCATTTAGTTTATAGCTTGCAGTACACAGCAGATGATGAAACATTCATGTGGATCTTCTCTTAGATAAATCAAATACTTTATGCATATGATATTCAAAGAATGGCTATCAGATTGCGAGGCATATTGGTTGGTCAGTTAGTTCTGTTTGATGAGACCAGTGGGCTATTGAGATTAAATTCCTGCATTCCAGTCTTAAGTAATCTGAGAGCCAACACATGGGTCATATCCCTAAACTTCCATAGCTGTGGGCCATATCCCCAAACTTAGTCACATCTTGTGGGGGTACGGTGTCACCCCAAGAGCACGAGGAGCATGGATAAATGGCAATCCATCATCTCCACCAACGGAACCCCAAATTCCAAATGCATCACCTATTGAGTCTTGTTCACAAAAGAGCAGCAGGGAATTTAGGTATATATTTTTTTAAGTTGGGGCCTTTTATCCATACCCTCAGGACTCCTTCAGCTCACCCTGAAACTCTGTCAGTTCCCCATGTGTCCACTTCAGACACTTGGGGGGTGATGTGATGCTTTCTTGTTCCAAATGCTTTGCTAACAGACCTTGGAGAACCACTGAGCCAACATCACTTTTGGGATAAAGGGAAATCAATAAATGCTCCTCACAGAGCTGCGACGAGACCATTCTTGCCTTTCCTGATACTCACTTCTCTTGAAAAGCAGCGCGAAGATTTCTGGACGTCCTGTTCAAGTACCCGGCTTCCTCTCTCTCACCCTCGGCCTGTGCGGTCACCCTGAAGAGCTTCTAGGGGGGCTGTCAGAGCTCTGCTTTTGTACAGTTTGTACCTGAGAGTCACAGGCACTCTTGGCTTGCCAGCAAAATCCCTAAACATCCTCTACCCACAGAGTAGCCAGGCCTCAAAAGAGGCAGAGAGATGATGGGACCCCACTACCTTCTCTCAGGCCATAATGGGGTGAAGGAAGGCCCAGCGGTCTTGCCTCTGACAGCCGTGGCAGTTTCTTAGTGTGCGGAGCCACACGGCCACGGCAAACCAGCCACGAAGACAGGCGAGGCCCCTGCAGGCCTTGCATTCTGTACCTTCTGATTTCTCACGAGGGAAAGCCACGGAGAGGGAAGACAGAGGAAGGGAAGGGATGAATACCGATTTTTAATAGCCACCTACTAGTTATTTGATGTTTACATGTAGCAAACTCAAGACAATGTTTAAAAGCATTTAAAATGCATCTAGCTATGACAGGTCAGTGACTACGTTGCTTTCAACCCGAGATCCTTAGACTTTTTATCTTAAAAGGATAAAATATGCATACCAGTCACACAGTAGTCAGGTTTTACAAGGACTTTCCTCATCAACAGAGGTGGAACAAAGGCAAGTCAGTATCAGCGGGCTGCCGCCCTTCAGGAAGGGAATGTGGACAGTTCCCTGGGTGGGTCCCCTGCTCCCTGGTTACTATCTTGGTTCCCTCTGGTTTGATGTACATGGTACAGGCAGGGCCCTGTGATTAAGCGGGATTGACTATTTCTTGTGCCCTGAGCTCGATGTTCACATCTTGGGGTGACCAGCATGGAAAGAGTCAATTGGCCTGTGCTATTCTACAAAGCATGGTAGAGTGTCTCAGCCATGCAGCCCAGGGAAGAGCCACGGACTCCCCAGTCCCACCTGTTGCCACGGCCGTCTTTACGTGCCACTGCGGGAGCTCTACCACTCTCCAGGTGGGGTGGACCATGAAGCTGTAGGAACCTGAAACCCATCTCGACCCACCCTGTCAGAATCAAGGCCTGAGGAGGCTGTGAGGACCTTGCCCCTGGGAGTACCCTGGACGGCGCAGGGATTCAGCTACTGCCCTCCTCTCCCTGGCCTGCTGTGCACATGAGGCCGACGGGGGCTGGAGGGGACTCATGCAGAGGCGACTCACACACACGCCAGCTAGGCCACAGCGCCGGGACCCATGCAGCACGGCCGCTTTCTGCACACAGCAAAAGCCGCCTACACAGCAACATCAGCTCGCAACCCACACCGGCGTGACTGCCAGGGTTCACAGAAGGAAATTTGGCTTTTTTTTTTTTTTTGAATGAGCTATGGTTCTGAGCCAATTTATTTCACGGTATAGTTCCATGGCTTCTCCCTGGGCTGCTGCAGAAGATGCACAAACTGCACGGCCCCAAGGGCGGCAGGGCCCTCAAAGCCGTGAACCGACGATCAAATGCCCAGGCCTGAGGCTGAGTGATCAAGTGTGCACCTTCTGCAGAGGGAGCCGCTCACCCTTTTTGCATTTTTATCCCTAGAAGAGAAGCTGCAGACACTCGCAAAAGAAAAGAAAAGGGCTGAGTCGAGGGAGAAAGCACTGGACTCCCTCCCACCCGAAAGGAAACAACAACCAAAGGAAAAAAAAATCAAAAGAAAACTGGAGGGAAGAAAACCGACTGAACTTACCACACTGCGAGTGAACTTTTCTAGGGAAGTTCTACGACCTTGCTCACTTTCTGGCTTCAGGAAAAAAAAAAAAAGGTAGGGAGAAAAATACAGGAAAAAAAATCTTCAGCTTACACATGATTTCCAAACAGCAGCAGCCGCAGCTAAAGAATAACAAAAACCAAAGCAAAATGGGGTGAAAAATGGGAAAAGAGAAGCAGCCAGCGCTGTTGGAAGAGTCAACGGGAGAGACAGAAGACAGAAGCCCACGAGAAACGGTGCTGCCTCCTTGGAGCAGTGAGCAGAGAAGAGGGTTTACTTCCCCAGGGACCGTGAATTGTGCTGTGGGGCTTGGATCAGAAGCCATCACGACTTTGCACAGGACCGCAGTTGGTGGGTTTGAGCAGCTTGCTTGCTGCTTTCAACCTGCCGTGCCCACAGGCAGGAGTCCTGGTGGTTGTGGCACTGAGGCCCTGGGGCCTTGGGGGCTCCAAGTCCTGACTCATAACAGACTAGCTCTGAGGGCCAGCGGGGTGTGGGAGGGGAGGGATGTCAGGAAGTGGCCGCCGGGGAAGTGAAGCCGTCTACTCATCCCTGAGTCTGGGTTAAGACTGTTTTCTCTCTTGAGATTTCCCTGCCCAGAGGCAGCCAGAAAGTTTGCTAACTTCAGTGTCTTCCTAATGACCCTCCTTCTGTGTCCTTAGAGCAAGGAGGGTCTACTCATGGCCTTTGCCACGGACAAAGGGTCTTGGGTCTCAGAAGACAGTAAGTCTTCTGACAATGGGGATTGTTCTGAGAAACAGAACATGTTCTTTCTGTATCCGAAAGGTGACATAACACCTGCCAAGATGTGAGCAGGACAGGCTAGAGGGAGCTCAGAAACCACTGTGGGAAGCTCTTAGCTGGGGAGCCCAGAACAGGGGCGAGGAGAGGCAAAGCCCTTGACTGTCCTCCCAGGCCGAGCCTCCCTCTACTACAGGAGGAAGAGAGGTGTGGGGTGCTCCTGAACTTCCCTTCACCCCTCATTTCCTACCTGCAGGGGCTCCGGGAGAGTAGAATGACTGCCCAAATACCTGCTAGTGTATCCTGGAGCCCCGTTCCAGGGTCCTGAGCCCAAGGCTGAGAAGTTCGGAGAGTGCGCACACTCACATAGACGCACACATACACCCAGCAAATAACTGAAATGAGGGAGCCAAACAGGCAGCTGGGTGTCTGTGGGTCTGCAGATTGTGCTGAAAGCAGGGGGAACAGGCCACACGCAGCTGCCTGTCTGTGTGGATGAAGTCGGGGGCATCCTTGGCAGCCAGGCCCCTCGTCAGCTCAGCTGGCTGCCAGAAGACAGATACGAGGTCGCAGAAGGAAAATACAACACAAACGACACACGACCAGAGAGTTGGGCTGGGCTTGCTTTTGCACTAGAAACCGAAGGACTCATGCTTGACCCCGGCTACCGTACCAAGTCTCTATTCTGGGGAGGGCAAGACTCAGCTTTAACCCTGTGGCCAGCCTGGGTGGCATGCATTTGGCTCAAGCCCGGCCAGTCCTGGCCCTGCAGCTGCCATTCTTGGTCTATCACTCTTGGCCTCTGGCTCACAGAGGGCGGCCACTGGTCCGGCTCACTTGGGCTCCTCTGCCTTGCACTGGTCACTGAGCTGACCTGGAAAACCATCACTGGGACAAGTTTCCTAGAATAGCCCTCAGGACTCAGCTCACCTACCCCCTGAGAACCTGGTTCTTCAGTGTGACTATCATTGATTTTGAAAATATTAGAAAAGAGGCTGTGCCTCAAGACTGTCCAGGTCAGTCCTCAGCAGAAAAGTGAGGCCGATTCATACTCCCCCTCTCCGCTGGAGGCTGTGAATCTCACATACCTTTTATGACCTGGATACAGTGAGCCCATCCCTGAAATCAGACGAGTACTCTAGGCCTACCTGAAAGTGCCGAGTTACAAATCAGATCCGTACCTGGAGACTCTCAGGAAGAAATAGAAGAAAGTAGGTTTTGTCACTGTTCTGGGAAGCAACTCCTCGGTATTGAAATGTTGGTTTCTGCAAAGGTTTCCTGTCTCAAGAACATCACTGACTTCGGGAGCTGGGAGGATAATTCTAAGGAACTTTTACCAGGCAGGTTGCCTGTTCCTTCCTCACTCCAATGACCTCCTCTGAGAGGTTTTCTTCTTGGAAGGAAGGAACTGCAGGCACCAGGGTCTCAGCATGGTTTGGGGTACATTTTTCCTTCATGTTGAAACCCACAAGGAGAATGAATGGCCTCTAGCTTCTCCTCTTCTAGGTATGTAGACAGGCCCAGATTGGTCACACAGCTAGAGCCTTAAAAAGTCCCCAAATTGTGATCGGGTCAGGTGTCTTGAGCCACAGAAAACAAGGAAAACTTACTTTGACCTTTGCCCATGAGATCTGGGCTGGAGATATCAAAAGTTCCTATAACAGTTTTTTCCTCTAGTTCTTAGAAAAAATGGGCATTAGAACCATGTCTGGGCATGTCAGCCTCCTCCAAAGGAGCCTCTCCATTGACATCCTCCAGTGGGAGTCGATAGGAGGCCAGGCTCCAGACTGTCCATCACGGTAGCCACACCTGAGGGGGAGGGATGCAGGAAGCCCAGAGATGCAGGAAGCTGAGCTGTTGACAATTGGGATGCCCCAGAAGTCCTCTTCCCTTTCTCAGACTATGGCCTCTTCCCAGGGGTGTACAAGGGTGGGAGAGCAGGGTATAAATGCTCTCTGGGACTCTGGAGCTGTGTGATCCCTACCAGATATGCAGACAGGATCCTGGCACATGAGGGTGACGGCACACAGAGAGAAGGCTTGCATGGCTGAGAGACAGCCCAAAGGAGAGCGTGGGATGGACAACCATGTGCTTAGGGCCTGGCGCTGGGAAGCCAGGAGGGAGGAGAAAGGGATGTATGTGCCTTTAAGTGGCATGGCACAGAAGTCGTGGGGTTTGATGCAAATTGAGCCACACTTAACCACACATGGGCCTCAGATCAGAGCTGAACAGCACAGAGGGTGGGCAGGCATACTGAAACCAGGAGCCCTCTCTCTTGCCCTCCATTCCCTTCCTGGGCCCTATTCCCCTGCATGCTGAGGGCCCCTGCATCACAAATCCATGAATCCATGGGCTGCAAGAAGCCATGGCTGAGTTCTAAAGAGGAGGAGGAGGAAGGAGCTGGGTGCAGTTACTTCTTGGTTAAGAGAGAAAACATGGTGGGGCAGGTGAGGGAGAGGAAGGGGGTGTCCAGGAGGGAGAAACCCCAGGATGACTTCAGGTACTGGATCGTGCTCTTGAAACTGACAAGACTTTCTGTCCAGTGAGGGAGCTGCCCCAACCATGGCCTCATCCTCATCTCTGGGCTGGTCAGGGAGAGAAGTCTGAGGGGAGGGGTCTGGACTTTGCAGTGAGGGGCTCTCTCCAGTGTCCTGAGGGTTTTGCTGGTGCTACTGTCAGCCCCGTGCTCCTGTGCTGAGCCACTGTGGCCTTGGCATTTTGTCACTCCACATACCCACCCCCGCCATGGGCGGGACATGCAGACAGAGGCAATAGGGATGTGGAGGCAGGATGCCCCATCCTGGACTTAGCGGCGGGGTTGGGGTGGTGACCATCTTAACTGACTGTTTTCCTTTAGAATGGGAGCAGATAGAGAAGGGAAAGAAGAAAAGAGGAAACAAAACCCAAGGGATGACATTCTCATTTCAAACCAGCAGCAAGCAGCAGGCAAGAGTAAACAGTGCTAAGAAGGGCAAGCCTGCCCTTCCCAAAGATACCTTCTTCTTGGCCAGCAGCAAGTCCTGGTAAGCATTTGACCGGAGGAAGCGGGCATAGCTGTCACTTTTCATCAGCTTGTAGATGTGCTCCTGGGGAGGAAGGTGACAAGGAGACACAAGGAAGGGCTGTCAACCAGTGCTAAAGAATATTACAATCCAATTGATCACTTTTTGGGGGAAAGAGATGAAGGAACCTAGGTCTGTTTGCATGTACCTAGAAAAACTTGCAGCATGTTCCACTCCCACACCCCCAAACTCAGAAGCACCAAATAAAAGATCCCTGAGGATCCTATCCCAGGGATTTGTAACTGGACTTGGGTGCCATGCTGGGGTGCTTAATGATTACAACCAGACACAGCAATGAGAAGGAACAAACTGTTCTTACACCCAACAGTTTGGATGAATCTCAAGGGAATTATGAGTGAAAAAGCCATGCTCCAGATTATAAACGATATTATTTCATGTATGTAACATTCTTGAAATGACAAATTAGAGAGATAAAGAACAGATTAGTGTTGCTGGGGTTAGAGATGAGTAAGGACAGGGAGTGAGGGAGGTATGGTTATAAAAGGCAACAGGAAGTATCTTTGTGGTGACAGAATGGTTCTGTATTCTGACATGTCTTAACCCACATGATAAATTTGTATAGAACTAAATGCACACATACATGGGGTACAAGTAAAGTTGAGATATGAATAAAGTCAGGGGATTGTAGCCATGTCCATATCACAGCTGTGATATTGTACTATAGTTTTGCAAGATGTTGCTGTTGGGGAAAATTGGGTAAACAGCATATTATTTCTTACAACTGCGTCAGAATCAATATGTATCTCAAAAAGTTTAACTGAAAAAAAAAAACAGGCAATAGGGATTTCCACCAAGATGGCCGAATAGAAACAGTTCCAAAGCCCAGTGCCCAGAGAGAGGGATGCAGAAGGCGAGTGATCTCTGCATTTCCAACTGAGGTTCCAGGTTCATCTCATTGGGACTGGTTAGACAGTGGGTGCAGCCCAAGGAGGGTGAGCCAAAGCAGGGTGGGGCACCACCTCACCTGGGAAACACAAGGGGCTGGAGAACTCCCTCTTCTAGCCAAGGGAAGCCATTAGGGACTGTTCGCGACACTCTGGCACTCTGGCTCAGGTACCGTGCTTTTCCCATGGTCTTCGGTCTTCACAACCCACAGACCAGGAGATTCCCTCTGGTGCCTACAACACCGGTACCCCAGGTTTCCAGCACAAAACTGGGTGGCCATTTTAGCTGCAGCAGTTTTTTTTTTTTTCTCATATCCCAGTGGCACCTGGAACGTCAGTGAGAAAGAACCACTCATTCCCCTGAAAAAGGGGGCTGAAGCCAGGGAGCCTAGAGATCTGGCTTGGCAGGTCCCACCTCCATGAAGACCAGCAAGCTAAGATCCACTGGCTTGAAATTCTTGCAGCCAGCACAGCAGCTCGACCTGGGACATTCGAGCTCAGTAGGGGGAGGGCGTCCAACATTGCTGAGGCTCCAGTAGGCGGTTTTAACCTCGCCTATGTAGGCAAAGTCCCTGGGAAGTTTACACAATAACTGGGTGGAGCCTACTGCAGCTCAGCAAGGCCTCTGCAGGCAGACAGTCACTAGACTCCCATCTTGCTGGGCAGGGCATCTCTGAAAATATGCAGCAGCCCATCAGGGTCTTATTAATGAAACACCCACCTTCCTGGGACAGAGCACCAGGGAAAAGGGGTGGTTGTGGGTTCAATTTCAGCAGACTTAAACATCCCTGCCTGGTAACTCTGAAGGGAGCAATGGATCTCCCAGCACAGTGCTCAAGCTCCGATAAGGGACAGACTGCCTCCTTAAGTGGCTCCCTGATGCCCATGTATCCTGACTGGGAGACACCTCACACAGGAGACCTCTGGCTGACATCTGGCAGGTACCCTTCTGGGAGGAAGCTTCCAAGGAAGGAACAGGCAGCAATCTTTGCTGTTCTGCAGCCCCCACAGGTGATTCCCGGGCAAGCAGGTTCTGGAGTGGACCTCCAGCAAACTCCAGCAGACCTGCAGCAGAGGGGCCTGACTGTTAGAAGGAAAACTAACAGAAAGAAATAGGTTCAACATCAACAGAAACATCCACTCAGAGACCCCATCCAAAGGTCAGCAACTTCAAAGACCAAAGGTAGATAAATCCATGAAGATGGGAAGAAACCAGTGCCAAAAGGCTGAAACCTCCGAAAACCAGAATGCCTCTTCTCCTCCAAGGGATCACAACTCCTCACCAGTAAGGGAACAAAACTGGATGGAGAATGAGTTTGATGAATTGACAGAAGCAGGCTTCAGAAAATGCATAATAACAAACTTCTCTGAGCTAAAGGAGCATGTTCTAAGACAATACAAGGAAGCTAAGAACCTTGAAAAAAGGTTAGATGAAATGCTAATTAGAATAACCAGCATAGAGAAGAACATAAATGACTTGATGGAGCTGAAAAATACAGCACAAGAACTTTGTGAAGCATACACAAGTTTCAATAGCCGAATCAATCAAGCAGAAGAAAGGATATCAGAGATTGAAGATCAACCCAATGAAATAAAGTGAGAAGGCAAGATTAGAGAAAAAAAAGTGAAAAGAAATGAACAAAGTCTCCAAGAACAATGGGATTATGTGAAAAGACCATATCTACATTTGATCAGTGTACCTGAAAGTGACAGGAAGAATGAAACCAAGTTGGAAAACACTCTTCAGGATATTATCCAGGAGAACTTTCCCAACCCAGCAAGGCAGGCCAACATTCAAATTCAGGAAATATAGAGAACACCACAAAGATATCCTTCAAGGAGAGCAACCCCAAGACACATAGTCGTCAGATTCACCAGGGTGGATATGAAGGAAAAAAATGCTAAAGGCAGCCAGAGAGAAAGGTCGGGTTACCCACAAAGGGAAGCCCATTCGACTCACAGCGGATCTCTTGGCAGAAACCCTATAAGCCTGAAGAGAGTGGGGGCCAATATTCAACATCCTTAAAGAAAAGAACTTTCAACCCAGAATTTCATATCCAGCCAAACTAAGCTTCATAAGTGAAGGAGAAATAAAATTCTTTATGGATAAGCAACTGCTGAGAGATTTCATCACCACCAGGCCTGCCTTATAAGAGCTCCTGAAGGAAGCACTAAACATGGAAAGGAACAACCAGTACTAGCCACTCCAAAAACATACCAAATTGTAAAGAGCATCGACACAATGAAGAAACTGCATCAACTAATGGGCAAGCAACCAGCTAGCATCAATATGGTAGGATCAATTCACACATAACAATATTAACCCTAAATGTAAATGGGCTAAATGCCCCAATCAAAAGACACAGAGTGGCAAATTGGATAAAGAGTCAAGACCCTTTAGTGTGCTACATTCAGGAGACCCATCCCATGTGCAAATACACACACAGGCTCAAAATAAAGAGATGGAGGAAGATTTACCAAGCAAATGGAGAGCAAACAAAAGCAGGGGTTGCAATCCTAGTCTCTGATAAAACAGACTTTAAACCAACAAAGATCAAAAGAGACAAAGGCAGTAACGTCGTACAGGGAGGGATCCAAGATGGCCGATTAGGTGCAGCTCCCAGCGAGAGCATGGAGGGTGAGTGGACACTGCATTTCCAGATGGATTTTTATTGCCCACAGACCAGGAGATTCCTGGGTGGAGGAGCCCCACGGGTCGCCAGGGTGGCTGTTTTGGCCAGCGCAGCGGGTCTCCGCACAAAATATACAGGTTCTGGTGCCATTTTAGCTGGCAATTGGAGTGCCTGGGAGACAGAGTTGCCTGTTCAACTGATAAAAAGGGGACTGAAACAGGGAGCCAGGCCAGGAGATTCCTGGGCGAAAAAGTGCCATGAATCTCCATTGTGGCTGTTTCAGCTGGTGCAGTGGGTTGCCGCACGGGAAATCATACAGATCCTGGCACCTTTTCAACAGGCAATTGGAACACCTGGGAGACAGAGTCGCCCATGCAACTGAAAAAAAGGGGACTGAAACGGGGAGCCAGGCCAGGAGATTCCCAGATGAAAAAGTGCCACAAATCTCCAGTGCAGCTGTTTCAGCCAGCACAGTGGGTCACTGCTCAGGAAATCACAGATCCGGGCGCCTTTTCAACAGGTGACTGGAATGCCTGGGAGACAGAGTCACCCATTCAACTGAAAAAAAGGGGACTGAAACAGGGAGCCAGGCCAGGAGATTCCTGGGCAAAAAAGCACCACGAGCCCCCAGTGTGGCTGTTTCAGCTGGCGCAGTGGGTCTCTGCACAAAATCTCACACAAATCTGGGTGCCTTTTCAACTGGTGACTGGAACACCTGGGAGACAGAGTCACCCGTTCAACTGAAAAAAAGGGGACTGAAACAGGGAACTAGGCCAGGAGATTCCCTGGTGAAAAAGCGCCATGAGTCTCCAGTGGCTGTTTCAGCCGGCACAGCAGGTCTACGCACAAGAAATCATATAAATCCAGGCACCATTTCAAATGGTGACTGGGATGCCTGGGAGACAGAGTTGCCCGTTCAACTGAGAAAAAAAAGGGGTCTGAAGCAGGGAACCAGGTGATCAGGCTCAGCCAGTCCCACCCCCACAAAAAGCAGCAATCTGAAACACTCTGGATTGAGAGTTTCACAGCAAGCACAGCTGAACCCGGGACAGTCCAGCTCTGTGGGGGAGGGGCGTCCACCATTATCGAGGCAGTCCACCACTATCGAGGCAGTCCACTATTACTGAGGCAGTCCGCCATTACTAAGGCAATTTGCCATTACTGAGGCAGTCCGCCATTACAGAGACAGTCTGCCATTACCGAGGCAGTCCACCACTACCGAGGTAGTCCGCCATTGCTGAGGTGGCCCGCCATTGCCAAGGCAGTCCACCATTACAGAGAGAGTCTGCCATTACAGAGGTGGGCTGCCATTGCTGAGGCAGTTCTAACTATACCCCTATAATCAAGACTGCAGGGAAGTTCACACAGCAGCTGGGCGGAGCCCACAGTAGCTTAGCAAAGCCCCTGCAGGCGGACTGTGAGTAGGCTGCCTCCTCGCTGGGCAGGGCAGCCCTGAAAAAGGCAGCAGCATGACAAAAACTTATAAATAAAGCCCTACCTTCCTGGGACAGAGCACCTGGGGAAAAAAAAAGGCATTTATGAGTTCTGCTGCAGCAGACTTAAACGTACCTGCCCAGCAGCCCTGAATGGAACAATGGAGCTCACAGCTCAGCACCTGAGCTCCTATGAAGGACAGGCTGTCTCCTCAAGCAGCTCCCTGACCCCTGTATATCCAAAGAGTCACCTCATAAAGGAGAGCTCAGACTGACATTTGGTGGGTATCCTTCTGGGACAAAGATAGCAGAAGAAGAAACTGGCAGCAACCCTTACTGTTCTGCAGCTGCTGCAGGTGATCCCCAGGCAAGCAGGGCCTGGAGTGGACCTCCAGCAGTCCTACAGCAGAGGAGTCTGACTGTTAGAAGGAAAACTAAGAAACAGAAAGAAATAACTTCATCATCAACAAACTGGATGTCTGCTCAGAGACCCCATCTGAAAGTCAATAACTACAAAGACCACAGGTAAATAAATCCACAAAGATGGGAAGAAACCAGTGCAAAAGGGATGAAAACACCCAAAACCAGAACGCCTCTCGTCCTCCAAGGGATCACAACTCCTCACCAGCAAGAGAACAAGGCTGGATGGAGAATGAGTCTGAAGAATTGACAGAAACAGGCTTCAGAAGGTGGGTAATAAGAAACTTCTCTGAGCTAAAGGAACATGTTCTAACCCAATGCAAAGAAACTAAGAACCTTGAAAACAGGTTTGATGAAATACTAATGAGAATAAACAGCTTAGAGAGGAATATAAATGAATTGATGGAGCTGAAAAACACAACATGAGAACTTCATGAAGCATACACAAGTTTCAATAGCTGAATTGACCAAGCAGAAGAAAGGATATCAGAGGTAGAAGATCAACTCAATGAAATAAAACGAGACGTCAAGATTAGAGAAAAAAGGGTAAAAATAAATGAACAAAGCCTCCAAAAAATATTGGATTATGTGAAAAGACCTAATCTAGGTTTGATAGGTGTACCTGAATGTGACGAAGAGAATGAATCCAAGCTGGAAAACACTCTTCGGGATATTATCCAGGAAGACTTCCCCAACCTAGCAAGGCAGGCCAATATTCAAGTCCAGGAAATACAGAGAACACCACAAATATATCCTTCGAGAAGAGCAACCCCAAGACACATAATCGTCAGATTCACCAGGGTTGAAATGAAGTAAAAAATGCTAAGGGCAGCCAGAGAGAAAGATCGAGTTACCCACAAAGGGATGCCCATCAGACTCAGCGGATCTCTCAGCAGAAACCCTACAATCCAGAAGAGAGTGAGGGCCAATATTCAACATCCTTAAAGAAAAGAACTTTCAACCCAGAATTTCATATCTAGCCAAACTAAGCTTCGTAAGTGAAGGAGAAATAAAATCCTTTACAAACAAGCAATTACTCAGAGATTTCATCGCCACCAGACCTGCTTTACAAGAGCTCCTGAAAGAAGCACTAAACATGGAAAGGAACAACCAGTACCAGCCACTCCAAAAACATACCAAATTGTAAAGAGCATCGACACAATGAAGAAACTGCATCAACTAATGGGCAAAACAGCCAGCTAGCATCAAAGTGGCAGGATCAAATTCACACATAACAATATTAACCCTAAATGTAAATGGGCTAAATGCCCCAATCAAAAGACACAGAGTGGCAAATTGGATAAAATGCCAAAACCCATTGGTGTGCTGTATCCAGGAAACCCATCTCACATGCAAAGATAAACAAAGGCTCAAAATAAAGGGATGGAGGAAGATTTACCAAGCAAATGGAGAGCAGAAAAAAGCATGAGTCGCAATCCTAGTCTCTGATAAAACAGACTTTAAACCAACAAAGATCAAAAGAGACAAAGAAGGACATTACATAATGGTAAGAGGATCAATGCAGCAAGAAGAGCTAATGATCCTAAATATATATGCACCCAATACAGGAGCACCCAGATACATAAAGCAAGTTCTTAATGACCTACAAAGAGACTTAGACTCCTACACAATAGTAGTGGGAGACTTTAACACTCCACTGTCAATATTAGACAGATCAAAGAGACAGAAAATTAACAAGGATATCCAGGACTTGAACTCAGACCTGGACCAAGCAAACCTAACAGACATTTACAGAACTCTCCACCCCAAATCCACAGAATATACATTCTTCTCAGCACCACATCACACCTACTGTAAAATTGACAACATAATTGGAAGTAAATCACTCCTCAGCAAATGCAAAAGAATGGAAATCATAACAAACAGTCTCTCAGACCACAGTGCAATCAAGTTAGAACTCAGAATTCAGAAACTAACTCAGAACCACACAGCTTCATGGAAACTGAACAACTGGCTCTTGAATGCTGACTGGATAAACAATGAAATGAAGGCAGAAATATAGATGTTCTTCGAAACCAATGAGAATGAAGACACAATGTACCAGAATCTCTGGGACATATTAAAGCAGTGTCTAGAGGAAAATATATAGCAATAAATGCCCACATGAGAAGCAAGGAAAGATCTAAAGTCTACACCCTATCATCAAAATTGAAAGAGCTAGAGGAGCAAGATCAAAAAAACTCAAAACCTAGCAGAAAACAAGAAATAACTAAGATCAGAGCAGAACTGAAGGAGACAGAGACACACAAAAAAGCCCTTCAAAAAATCAATAAATCCAGGAGATGGTTTTTCGAAAAGATCAACAAAATAGACAGACCACTAGCCAGATTAATAAAAAAGAAAAGAATAATCAAATAGATGCAATAAAAAATGATAAAGGGGATATCACCACAGATTCCATAGAAATACAAACCATCATCAGAGATTATTACAAACAACTCTAGGCACATAAACTAGTAAACCTGGAAGAAATAGATAAATTCCTGGACACTTGCATCCTCCCAAGCCAAAACCAGGAAGAAGTCGAAACCCTGAATAGACCAATAACAAGGTCTGAAGTCGAGGCAGCAATTAAGAGCCTACCACCCCAAAAAAGCCCAGGTCCAGATGGGTTCACAGCCGAATTCTACCAGACATACAAAGAGGAGCTGGTACCACTCCTTCTGAAACTATTCCAAACAATCCAAAAAGAAGGAATCCTTCCCAAATCATTTTATGAGACCAACGTCATCCTGATACCAAAACCCGGCAGAGACTCAGCAAGAAAAGAAAACTTCAGGCCAATATCCATGATGAACATAGATGCAAAAATCTTCAATAAAATACTGGCAAACTGATTGCAACAGCACATCAAAAAGCTTATCCACCATGATCAAGTAGGCTTCATCCCGGGGATGCAAGGCTAGTTCAACATACACAAGTCTATAAACATAATTCACCACATAAACAGAACCAAAGTCAAAAACCACATGATTATCTCTAGATGCAGAGAAGGCCTTTCACAAAACTCAACAGCCCTTTATGCTAAAAACTTTCAATAAACTAGGTATCGATGGAACGTATCTCAAAATAATAAAAGCTATTTACAACAAACCCACAGCCAATATCATACTAAATGGGCAAACACTGGAAGCATTCCCTTTGAAATCTGGCACTAAACAAGGATGCCCTCTCTCACCACTCCTATTCAATATAGCATTGGAAGTTCTAGCCAGAGCAATCAGGCAAGAAAAAGAAATAAAGGGTATTCAATTAGGAAAGGAGGAAGTCAAATTGTCTCTATTTGCAGACGACATGATTGTATATTTAGAAGACCCCATTGTCTCAGCCCGAAATCTCCTGAAACTGATAAGCAACTTCAGCAAAGTCTCAGGATACAAAATCAATGTGCAAAAATCACAAGCATTCCTATACACCAATAACAGACTTAAAGAGAGCCAAATCAAGAACGAACTGCCATTCACAATTGCTACAAACAGAATAAAATACCTAGGAATACAACTAACAAAGAACGTAAAGGACCTCTTCAAGGAGAACTACAAACCACTGCTCAACGAAATAAGAGAGGACACAAACGGAGAAACATTCCATGCTCATGGTTAGGAAGAATCAATATTGTGAAAATGGCCATACTGCCCAAAGTAATTTACAGATTCAACGCTATCCCCATCAAGCTACCAATGACCTTCTTCACAGGACCGGAAAAAAACACCTTAAACTTCATATGAAACCAAAAGAGAGTCCGCGTAGCTAAGTCAATTCTAAGCCAAAAGAACAAAGCTGGAGACATCACACTACCTGACCTCAAACTATACTACAAGGCTATAGTAATCAAAACAGCATGTACTGGTACCAAAACAGAGATATAGACCAATGGAACAGAACAGAGGCCTCAGAGGCAACGCCACACATCTACAACCATCTGATTTTTGACAAACCTCACAAAAACAAGCAATGGGGAAAGGATTCCCTGTTTAATAAATGGTGTTGGGAAAACTGGCCAGCCATGTGCAGAAAGCAGAAACTGGACCCCTTCCTGACACCTTACACTAAAATTAACTACAGATGGATTACAGACTTAAACATAAGACCTAACATAAAAACCCTAGAAGAAAATCAAGGCAAAACGATTCAGGACATAGGCATAGGCAAGGACTTCATGACTAAAACACCAAAAGCATTGGCAACAAAAGCTAAAATAGACAAATGGGACCTAATGCAACTCCACAGCTTCTGCATAGCAAAAGAAACAGTCATTAGAGTGAATTGGCAACCAACAGAATGGGAAAAAATGTTTGCAATCTACCCATCTGACAAAGGGCTAATATCCAGAATCTACGAAGAACTAAAACAGATTTACAAGAAAAAAACAAGCCTATTCAAAAGTGGGTGAAGGATATGAACAGACACTTTACAAAAGAAGACATACATAAGGCCAAGAAACATATGAAAAAATGCTCATCATCACTGGTCATTAGAGAAATGCAAATCAAAACTATGTTGAGGTGCCATCTCATGCCAGTTAGAATGGCGATCATTAAAAAATCTGGAGACAACAGATGCTGGAGAGGATATGGAGAAACAGGAACACTTTTGCACTGTTGGTGGGAGTGTAAATTAGTTCAACCATTGTGGAAGACAGTGTGGTGATTCCTCAAGGACCTAGAAACAGAAATTCCATTTGACCCAGCAATCCCATTACTGGGTATATAGCCAAAGGATTCTAAATCGTTCTATTATAAGGACACATGCACACAAATGTTCATTGCGGCACTGTTTACAATAGCAAAGACTTGGAACCAACCCAAATGCCCATTGATGATAGACTGGACAGGGAAAATGTGGCACATATACACCATGGAATACTATGCAGCCATAAAAAACGATGAGTTCATGTCCTTTGTAGGGACATGGATGAACCTGGAAACCATCATTCTCAGCAAACTGACACAAGAACAGAAAATTAAACACTGCATGTTCTCAGTCATAGGCGGGTGTCGAATAATGAGAACACATGGACACAGGGAGGGAGCATCACACACTGGGGTCTGTTGGGGGGGACCAGGGGAGGGACAGTGCGGGGTGGGGTATTGGGGAGGGATAACATGGGGAGAAATGCCAGATATAGGTGATGGGGAGGAAGGCAGCAAACCACACTGCCATGTGTATACCTATGCAACAATCTTACATGTCTTCACATGTACCCCAAAACCTAAAATGCAATTAAAAAAATAAAAATAAAAAATAAAAAAGAGACAAAGAAGAGCCTTACATAATGGTAAAGGGATCAATGCAGCAAGAAGAACTAACTATCCTAAATATACATGCACCCAGTACAGGAGCACCCAGATACATAAAGCAAGTTCTTAATGATGTACAAAGAGACTTAGACTCCCATACAATAATAGTGGGAGACTTTAACCCCACTGTCAATATTGGACAGATCAATGAGACAGAAAATTAACAAGGATATCCAGGACTTGAACTCAGCTCTGTACCAAGTGGACCTAATAGACATCTACAGAACTCTCCACCCCAAGTCCACAGAATATACATTCTTCTCAGAACCACATCGCACTTATTCTAAAATTGACCACATAATTGGAAGTAAAACACTCCTCAGCAAATGCAAAAAGAATGGAAATCATAACAGTCTCTCAGACCACAGTGCAATCAAATTAGAACTCAGGATTAAGGAACTCACTCAAAACCACACAGCTACATGGAAACTGAGCAACCTGCTTCTGAATGACTACTGGATAAATAATGAAATGAAGGCAGAAATAAAGATGTTCTTCAAAACCAATGAGAACAAAGACACAACGTACCAGAATCTCTGGGGCATATTTAAAGCAGTGTGTAGGGGAAAATTTATGGCACTAAATGCCCACAAGATAATTGAGGAAAGATTTAAAATTGACATCCTAACACCACAACTAAAAGAACCAGAGGAGCAAGATCAGACACATTCAAAACCTAGCAGAAGACAAGAAATAAGATCAGAGCAGAACTGAAGAAGATAAAGACACAACAAATCCTTCGAAAAATCAGTAAATCCAGGAGCTGGGTTTTTTTGAAAAGATCAACAAAATAGATAGACCACTAACCAGACTAATAAAGAAGAAAAGAGAGAAGAATCAAATAGATGCAATAAAAAATGATAAAGGCAATATCACCACCAATCCCACAAAAATACAAACTACCATCAGAGATTACTACAAACACCTCTATGCCAATAAACCAGTAAATCTAGAAGAAATGAATAAATTCCTGAACACTTACATCTTCCCAAGACTAAACCAAGAAGAAGTCGAATCCCTGATTAGACCAATAGCAAGGTCTGAAATAGAGGCAGCAATTAATAGCCTACCAACCACAAGGTCCAGGACCAGATGGGTTCACAGCCGAATTCTACCAGAGGTACAAAGAGGAGCTGATACCATTCCTTCTGAAACTATTCCAAACAATACAAAATGAGGGAATCCTCCCTAACTCATTTTATGAGACCAACATCATCCTGATACCAAAAACCTGGCAGAGACACACCAAGAAAAAATATTTCAGGCCAATATCCATGATGAACATTGATGTGAAAATCCTCAATAAAATACTGGCAAGTCAAATCCAGCAGCACATCAAAAAGCTTATCCATCATGATCAAGTCAGCTTCATCCCTGGGATGCAAGGCTGGTTTGACATATGCAAATCTATAAACATAATACATCACATAAACAGAACCAAAGACAAAAACCACATGATGATCTCAATAGATGCAGAGAAAGCCTTTGACAAAAATTCAACAGCCCTTTATGCTAAAAACTCTCAAACTAGGTATTGATGGAACATATCTCAAAATAATAAGAGTTATCTATGACAAACCCACAGCCAATATCATACTGAATGGGCAAACACTGGAAGCATTCCTTTTGAAAACTGGCACAAGACAAAGATGCTCTCTCTCACTTCTCTTATTCAACATAGTATTGGAAGTTCTGGCCAGGGCAATCAGGCAAGAAAAAGAAATAAAGTGTATTCCATTAGGAAAAGAGGAAGTCAAATTTTCTCTATTTGCAGATCACATGATTGTATATTTAGAAGACCCCATCGTCTCAGTCCAAAATCTCCTGAAACTGATAAGCAACTTCAGAAAAGTCTCAGGATACAAAATCAATGTGCAAGAATCACAAGCATTCCAATACACCAATAACAGACAAACAGAGAGCCAAATTATGAGTGAACTCCCATTGACAATTGCTACAAAGAGAATAAAATACCTAGGGATTTTCTAACAAAGGATGTGAAGGACCTCTTCAAGGATAACTACAAACTACTTTTCAAGGAAATAAGAGAGGAAATAAACAGATGGAAAAACATTCCATGCTCATGGTTAGGAAGAATCAATATCATGAAAATGGCCATACTGCCCAAAGTAATTTATAGTTTCAATGCTATCCCCATCAAGCTACCATTGACTTTCTTCACAGAATTGGAAAAAACCACCTTAAACTTCATACAGAACCAAAAGAGAGCCCACATAGCCAAGTCAATTCTAAGTAAAAAGAACAAAGCTGGAGGCATCATGCTACCTGACTTCAAACTATACTGTAAGGCTACAGTAATCAAAACATCATGGTACTGGTACCAAAACAGAGATACAGACCAATGGAACAGAACAGAGGCCTCAGAAATAATGCCACACATCTACAACCATGTGATCTTTGACAAACCTGACAAAAACAAGCAGTGGGGAAAGGATTCCCCATTTAATAAATGGTGTTGAGAAAACTGATTAGCCATATGCAGAAAGCTGAAACTGGATCTCTTCCTTACATCTTATACAAAAATTAACTCCAGATGGATTAAAGATTTAAACATAAGACCTAACACCATAAAACCCTAGAAGAAAACCTAGGCAATACCATTCAGTACATAGGCATGGGCAAGGACTTTATGACTAAAACACAAAAAGCAATGGCAACAAAAGCCAAAATAGACAAATGGAATCTAATTAAACTTAAGAGTATGTGCACAGCAAAAGAAACAATCATTAGCATGAATCAGCAATCAATAGAATGGGAAAAAATTTTTGTAATCTATCCATCTGACAAAGGGCTAATATATAGAATCTGCAAATAACTTAAACAAATTTACAAGAAAAAAAACCCCATCAAAAAGTAGGCAAAGGATATGAACAGACATTTCTCAAAAGAAGACATTTATGCAGCCAACAAACATATGAAAAAAAGCTCATCATCACTGGTCATTAGAGAAATGCAAATCAAATCCACATTGAGATACCATCTCACACCAGTTAGAATGGTGATCATTAAAAAATCAGGAGACAACAGATGCTGGAGAGGATGTGGAGAAATGGGAACACTTTTACACTGTTGGTGGGAGTGTAAATTAGTTCAACCACTATGGAAGACAGTGTGGCGATTCCTCAAGGATCTGGAAATAGAAATACCATTTGACCCAGCAATCCCATTATTGGGTATATACCCAAAGGATTATAAATCATTCTGTTATAAAGACACATGCACACATATGTTTATTGTGGCACCGTTCACAATAGCAAAGACTTGGAACCAACCCAAATGCCCATCGATGATAGACTGGACAGGAAAAATGTGGCACATATACACCATGGAATACTATGCAGCCATAAAAAAGGATGAGTTCATGTCTTTGCAGGGAAATGGATAAAGCCGGAAACCATTATTCTCAGCAAACTGACACAAGAACAGAAAACCAAACACCACATGTTCTCACTTATAAGTGGGTGTTAACAATGAGAACACATGGGCACAAGGAGGGGAACATCACACACTGGGGCCTGTCAGGGTTGGGGGGCTAGGGGAGGGAGAGCAGCAGGGTGGAGGCTAGGAGAGGGATAGCATTAGAAGAAATATCTAATGTAGATGATGGGGTAATGGATGCAGCAAACCATCATGGCATGTATATACCTATGTAACAAACCTGCATGTTCTGCACATGTACCCCAGAACTTAAAGTATAACAACAACAACAACAACATAAAAAAAACAGGCAATAATGCAGTTGGATCAGTTTGTGTATTTCAGGGCCACCACCTCGTTCTGGAAGGAGTTCTTGGCAACCACATCACAGGACATGTAACTAACACCCAGGAGGGGCAGGTACTGCAGCAAGGTGCCACCTCTTCTCCTCAGCTCCCAGGGGCATTTACTATACATTCTGGCCTTGGAAAATAATTTCACCCCTGATTTCCAGCCAGTTCCTAGAGTCTTGTGGTCCCTTCCAAACAGATCTGTCCTCACCAAGGGTAGAAAAATCCTGGTCCATTAGAAAAGAGGTTTTGTCAGTGGACAAAAGATTATTTATCCATTGAAGTGGAATTCAGCTCAGCTGCACAGGAAAGCTTGGCTGTTCCAAGAGAGAATGTGTTAGGAGTGAGGTTGGCCTTCATTAGGGAGGGCAGGCTCGTTAGTTAGTGGCTGGCCTGGTGGAGGAAGCATCTTCCCCCATGTATGCTCATTGTTCTTCCCATGAAGCCAGACAAGGGCCCTAGAGGTGGGGGGAATGGAGAGCTGGTCAGGGAGGAAGAGAGTACTCAGCTGAGAGGCAGGACTGGTCATTAAAGGCCTCTTCCTGGGTGCTCTTTCCAGGGAAGGCATGGAAGGAGGAGGCAGAGACTTCCCATCAGCTGGGGGACATATTTTAGAGATGCCTGGCCAGAAAAAGCCAGAGCAATGACAAGAATTCACCAAGACTCACTCCTTACCCAGCACAAAAGAAAGGGAGAGCACAGTAGACAAGATATGGAGTCAACCTATACGTCCATCAATGAACAGGTAAATGGGTAAAGGCAATGAGGTATATAGGCGTAACGGAATACTATTTGGCCTTAGCAAAGAAGGAAATCCTGTCATTTGTGACAACATGAATAAACCTGGAGAATATGATGTTAAGTGAAATAAGTCAGGTACAGAAAGACAAATATCACATGTCTTCACTTATGTAGGGAGACCTTGGAGATATTGTGGGTTTGGTACCACCAGACCATCACAATAAAGCAATTCATAAGAAATATCTGATTTCCCAGTACACATAAAAGTTATGATTATACCATATGGAGTCATGATGTATGCAATAACATTATGTCTAAAAAACCAAGGTATGTACCTTAATGAAAAAATACTTTATTGTTAAAATGCTAAGGACCAACTGAGCCTTTGGCAAGTCATAATCATTTTGCTGGGGCAGGGTCTTGTCTTGATATTGTTGGATGCTGACTGATTAGGGTGGTGACTGCTGAAGGCTGGGGTGACTGTGGCAATTTCTTAAAATAAGACAAGTTTGTTATGTCAATTGACTCGCAAAAGATTTGTCTGTAGCACGTGATGCTATTTGATAGCATTTTAATCACAGAATAACTTCTTTCAAAATTGCAGTCCATCAAATCCTGCTGCTGCTTTATCAACTAAGTTGATGTAATATTCTAAATTCTTTGTTGTCATCTCAGCAATGTTCATAGCATCTTCATTAGTAGATTCCATCTCAAAAAACCACTTTCTTTACTCTTCCATAGGAAGCAACGTTTCATTCATTAAAGTTTGATCATGAGGTTGTAGCAATTCAGTCACATCTTCAGACTCTATTTCTAATTCTAGTTCTCTTGCTATTTCCACCACATCTGCAGTTACTTTCTTCACTGGGATTTTGAACTTCTCAAAGTCATCCATTAGGGCTGGAATCAACTTCTTCCAAACTCCCATTAATGTCAATATTTTTACTTCTTTCCATGAAACACAAATGTTCTTAATGACATCCAGAATGGTGAATTATTTCTAGAAGGTCTATGATTTACTTTGCCTAAATGCATTAGAGGAACCACTCTCCATGACAGCTATAGCTTTATGAAATGTATTTCTTTTTGTTTGTTTGTTTGTTTGTTTTTTTGAGACGGAGTTTCGCTCTTGTTACCCAGGCTGAAGTGCAATGGCGCGATCTCAGCTCACTGCAACCTCCACCTCCTGGGTTCAGGCAATTCTCCTGCCTCAGCCTCCTGAGTAGCTGGAATTACAGGCATGCGCCACCATGCCCAGCTAATTTTTGTATTTTTAGTAGAGACAGGGTTTCACCATGTTGACCAGGATGGTCTCGATCTCTTGACCTCGTGATCCACTAGTAAGACTTAAAAAGTTGAAATTACTTCTTGATCTATAGGCTACAGAATGGATGTTCTGTTAGCAGTCATGAAAACACATTAATCTCCCTGTACCTCTCCATCAGAGCTCTTGCATGGCTTGGTGCATTGTCAATGAACAGTAATATTTGGAAAGAAATGTTATTTTTTTCCTCAGCAGTAGGTCTCAACAGTGACCTTAAAGTATTCAGTAAACCATGCTGCAAACAGATGTGCTGCCATCCAGACTTTGTTGTTCCATGTATAGAACACAGGCAGAATAGATTTAGCATCATTCTTAAAGGCTCTAGGATTTTCAGAATAATGAATGAGCATTGGCTTCAACTTATAGTCACCAGCTGCATTAGTCCCTAGCAGGAGAGTCAGCTGGTCCTTTGAACCTTTTAAGAAGGCATTGACTTCTCTTCTCTAGCCATGAAAACCCTAGATTTGTCTTCTCCCAATATAAGGCTGTTTAATCTACACTGCAAATCTGTTGTTTAGTGTAGCTACCTTCATTGTTGATCTTAGGTAGATCTTCTGGATAACTTGCTGCAGCTTCTATACCAGCACTTGCTGTTTCACTTTGCACTTTTATGTTACGGACTTGGCTTCTTTTTGTAAACCACATGAACCAACCTCTGCTAGCTTCCAACTTTTCTTCTGCAGCTTCCTCACCTCTTTCAGTCTTCATGGAATTGAAGTGAGATAGGTCCTTGCTCTGGATTAGGCTTTGGCTTAAGAAAATATTGCAGCTGATTCGATCTTCTATTCAGACCACTAAAACTGTCTCCACATCAGCAATAAGGTTGTTTGCTTTCTTATCATTTGTGTGTTCACTGGAGTAGCATGTTTAATCTTCAATAACCTTTTCTTTGCATTCACAACTTGGCTGTTTGGCACAAGAGGACTTGCTTTCAGCCTATCTTGGCTTTCAACATGCCTTCCTCACTAAGTGTAATCATTTCTAGTTTTCAATTTAAAGTTAGAGACGTTCCTCCTGCTTGAACACTTAGAGACCACTGCAGAGTTATTAATCGGCCCAACTGTAATATTGTTCATCCCTGCTTCTTTCAATATTGTTGTCATTTCAGGGAATAGAGAGACCCAATGAGTGGGAAAGAGATGGGGGAATGGCTGGTTGGTAGAGCAGTCAGAAAACAAACGCACACAACATGTATCGATGAAGTTCACTGTCTTATACAGGTGCAGGTGGGCACCCCCAGGGCAATTAAAATAGTAACATCGAAGACCACCAATCATAGACAACCATAAAAAATAATAATAGTGAAAAAGCTTGATGTTACGAGAATTACCAAATTGTGGCATAGACAAAGAATGAGCACATGCTATTGGAAAAATGGTGCTGATAGTCTTGCTTGATGCAGGGTTGCCGCAAACCTTCAATTTCTGTTTTTTACAAATTGAATAAACCCACTGGAAGGATTCAAATGAAATTAAATAGTGGCTTGGTTCTTTTTTTTTCTTGTGAGACAAAGTCTCGCTCTGTCACTCAGGCTGCAGTGCGGTGGTGCGATCTCAGTTCACTGCAACCTCCGCCTACTGGGTTCAAGTGATTCTCATGTCTCAGCCTCCTGAGTAGCTGGGATTACAGGCACACACCATCGCACCCAGCTAATTTCTATATTTTTAGTAGAGACGAGGTTTTGCCATGTTGGCCAGGCTGGTCTCGAACTCCTGGCCTCAAGTGATTCACTTGCCTTGGATAGTCCAGACATATTCTGATTTAACACACTTAGTGGGAACATACTTCACTAAGTACTTTTCTGAAAATTTCAAACAAAAATGCAGCCCACTCTTGTTTAAGTGCCCTGAGGAACAGTATGTGTTTATCTTTTATAGATGCATAGTGTCTAGCACAGGGTCAGATGTTAGTCAAATATACATGTTCACTGAAATGTCTGTTTGAATTTAATGTTCAGCAAGTTTACTGGCTATATACTTGTTTGGGTTTATGATTGCATCAAACTCCTGCTCTCTGCATAGAAGGAGAGTGAGGATTACACTCAGTTCAGAGTAGCATGAGTATCTTGGCTCATCCATCCCTAATGGTCTTGGAGCCCAGGCTGAGGGGTATCCTTGGTCTTTGCTTTCATTTGTTGTCTCTTTAAATTGTTCTAACTTTTGTTTTTTTTAATGGAGTCTTTACTCTATTCCCCAGGCTGGAATGCAGTGGTGTGATTTCAGCTCACTGCAATCTCTGCCTCATGAATTCAAGCAATCCTCCTGCCTCAGCCTCCAAGTAGCTGGGATTACAAGCATGCATCACCACGCCTGGCTAATTTTTATATATTTTTTAGTACAGACACTGTTTCACACCATGTTGGCCAGGCTGGTCTCGAACCCCTGGCCTCAAGTGATTCACCTGCCTCGGCCTCCGAAAGTGCTGGGGTTACAGGCGTGAGCCACCACACCCGGTCAAACTGTTCTAACATTTAAAGCTTAGGTACAAATATTAGTCCAGAGTAAAAATGACACACTGTCTCCTTGTGTCAGGCATCACTTCTTTCTGGCTGACAGAGCCAGGTGGCTCCTGAGTCATCTGGAAAGGCCTATCATAGTGCCTGGACCCTCTCCAGACCCTTCTCCAACGCAACAGTTCCCTGCCTCTTGTTCTGACCTTTCAAAGGAATTGAAATCCTCAGTCATTATCTCACAGTACCCCTCTGCTACCCCATGAGAAGTGAGGAAACCTTTCCTAACCAGCTCTTCTGGCTCAGCACCAAATTTCCCCTTTGATCCAGCGAGTTCCTATAGACTCATTGTGGGGAGGAAAAGCCTGGTTCATGAAGAGAAAGAACTTGTCCATCAAAACAGAGCAGGATAAAGCAGATGCCTAAACACGGAATCAAAATGATATTCAGCAAATATTTATTGAGCATTTACTAGGTGCCAGGGCACTGTGTCAGACACTGAGATAATAGCCTGAATAAGACAAATAAGTCCTTACTGTCATAAAGCTTAGATCCAGCTAGGCAAGATAGACTTTGCACAAGGATGCATTTAGCCAGTTCAGCTAAGGGCTGCAGAGCTGAAGTAGAGGCACAGGGTACGAATGGGAGTGGCTGGAGATGACCTATCCTGCTACAAGTGGGGAATGGTGGTCTATCAACCAGAAAGATTCTCATCGAGGTGGAAAGATCTGAGTAGACAGACAGAAATATGTCTCCTAATTCTGTGGGAATTGCGGGGAGGGAGGGTCTGATCAATCAGGAGAAAGACAATCAAAATCAAGGGGCAAGGAGGAAAGGGCAGCAGAGGTCATGTGGGTCAGAGGAGCAGCCTGGGCACCACTCTCATCTTCTCCATGTCATGTGGCCAACTGCAAAGCCAGATACCAAGGTGAGGATGGTGTGGGGAGAAAGATAAGAGGATAAGGACACAGCCTATTGGAGGATGAGTCCTGTGAGGTGGTCTTACCGCGCCAATCCCATTGCTAGCCCTTGACCACCATTATAACCTCAGCCATCCTTCAAGGGAAAACTAACCAAAGCAATAATAGCAGATTCAAGTTGCAGGTGAGAAAAACAGAATCTGAGAACCTCTGCGGATCTCCCACACCCCGTGCACAGCCCATGGCCTCGGCCTCTCTCTGGCCTGGACCTCTCCTTCCCACAGCCTAGGGACCTGTGACTCTCTCCTGTCCCTCAACTCCTCCCCCAAGCAACGAAAGGCAGCCTTTGATGATCCAGTTATGGAACTGTGTTCTTTCCTCCTTGCCAGCTTTGTCTAGGAAACACAAAGACAGTAAACACGGGGTGGGTAAACAGAGAGCTGAGATTTTTCTGGGAATGAGAATTAAGATTGGACTCAGGGTCTTTGGCCATTTCCCAAATGCAATGAGTTTATCATTGCCAGGGACGGCAAGAGTACAAAGCTCTTGGCAGTGACCTCTGCTGATTTATGGGGGTGCTGGTTTGTTTCCCCTATTCTGCAGACAACCAGTCTTAAGGGAAATGTATATCCAGAATCTGCAAAGTGCAAGGGAGTCACTGGCAAAACCAGCCAAGCTAAGCCCCTGCTGAGAGTAAATTCCTAAGGGGCTAGAGAAGAAGCGCGCACTCTCTCTCTCTCTCTCTTTTGCTTTGTCTTGCCTTATCTTCTTCCCTCCCTTCCCGCTTCCTTCCTCTCTCCCCTCCTCTTTCTCTCTTTCTTGCTCTCTCTCTCTCTCTCTCTCCAACAGATGACTGAGTTGACTATGAACAAGCACAACTACCAGACGTCACTCCCACCTTGGGGTGCAGTGGAGAGGCACCTCCTCCAGGGAGGATGAAGATGGTTCTCTAAACAGTGAGAAACCGATGCTCTAGGGCTCTAAGTCACACCAGTGTCTTAGCCAGAGTCCTCAGCAGTGGGAGGAATCACACCCCTGGCGTGGTTGACGGCTGTAGTGCAGGGATGTTACCTCGATGAGCCACTCTACCTTTATTTTCTCTTCTTGGGCCAGGAGAACTCTGCTTGCCTGGGATGCTAAGGCAGAATCAAAACCAACTAGAATCAATAGGGTCCGAGGCACACTGAGAGCTGGAGAGAGCATGCAGTACAAACTGTCTCAAAACCGCACCTGCTTGAAATCAATATATTGCTGTGAGAGTCCTCATTTGGAAATCTCCTTTCTTTTTAGATCAAACACAGTGACTCTCTCAAGAAGTGGGGAAGGTAATCAGACAAATGACAGGGGCCGTGGGCCGCAAGCACACAGCCTAACTCCTCAAGAAGACCCTTATGTCCTCCCCTTTGCTGTGGGCTCCTAAGACAACACAGATCTCATTTCCCAGCTTCAGAACGTCCTCGTGGAGTGGAGAACCACTCAGCTGGAGCACTGCACAGCAGCCAAGAGCTCTTCCTGTGATTTTCAAGTATCCTATTTTTCTTTTTGCAGGTGTGTGCGCCTCACCTCCACCCTCCATACCTAAGCTTCCTAGAATCACATCCAGACTCTGGGAGCTGTTGGGTCCCATGTAGTCTCTTGAAGGAAAATGAGGCTGTGTGGGCAGGATGTGGTGTTGCTGTGTGGGGTGATGGAGAAGGAGCCGGACTGGGAGCCAGAAGCTCACCTTTCTAGTCCTGTCAGTCACACAATTAAATGTGGAAGTAGAAGTGGAAGCACCACAGAAATGATTATACATGTCAAGTGGCAATGACAATTGCATGCTGTGACTGTCCTTGCAAGGGATGATTTGTGGGATGAGAGAGAAGATTCTGGAAAAAGGAAAAGCAAAGAGGATCTGGGAGCAGAGTCTAGCTATATTATTTTAGTTGTTGGTGATGTTTGCTCTGAAGCAGCGCTTAGGTTTAAACAACCCCATTTTACAGATGAGGATACTCAGACTCTAACAGGTCAAGTGGCTTGCCCAAAGTAAGTATGGATCCAGGATTTGAACCCAGAGCTATGTGACCCCAAAGCTCATGCTCTTCTCATGTTGATGTGCTGCTTTTCATTGACCTTGACTTGGGTTCCAAGGGGAGTCAGCATTGCTTGGCTGAGACAAAGCCCTTCCATGTCGTTTCAGGAACGTTAGGGGTCTTCTCTTGAGTCCTGAACCCGAGTCCTCCTAGTAGGATATGTGGCCACTGCTTATGATTCCCTTTTGGGTACCATTCACGATCACTGCTGTTAGCAATGGTAATGGCCAAGACACTAGGGATGGCCCAGGTGTCCTGACAGGCAGGCCATGCACAACTTGCTATCCATACTGGAAGGAAGCTATAAACATCTTTGGAAACAAGGTCCCAACCTGGTAAAGTGTTGAGGGATGATGGGCTCTTAGGAAGTCATAAGTCTGTATCCTTGAGTCTCACCTTTCAAGAGACTTGAATATGTTTGACCAAAGACTCTGTATCCTTGAGTCTCACCTTTCAGGAGACTTGAATATGTAACCATACCAAAGGTCCTCAGACCTTAGGCATGGTTAGCAGAAGCCTAGGGAAAATTGTCTCTTCTTCAGCATGGTTCTTGCAGGACAGCACAGTGGTGAGGACTTGAAGTGGATCACAAGTCAGTATCTGCTTAACAATCACAGAAGAGGCAACAGAAAATACACCGCAGCAATACGGACATCCGCGTAAGTGAAGGGTAGGAAGCTGTTGCTCCTCCTGGATGCGTCTTTGGATGAACATCTTGGCATCATGTGGATTTAAAATGGGAAGCCCCCATTTGGATTTCCTAAGCCTCTTAAGTAGGACATGGGAACCCCTTGTTTCCACGTAAGGCATCGTTCCAGGTCATAAGAGGATGTGAGAGTAAATGATCATTTACCTTTACTCTGCAAAGCATTTATTAAAACACATTTAATTTAACTGGCCAAAGGGCACAGTATTTTCATGCTGTTCAATCCCTATTCTTAGGTAACGGTAGCTTCAAAGACAGCTTTGCATATTGTCTTTCACCTGCCCAAATATCACAGATATTAACGTGGAAAAGTGTTTTCCTTTTCCTCCTCAAGGAGGTCAGGGAAGGTTTGGTGTAAAGAACCTATGCTCAGAAGTAGCAACCAAGAAATTTTGGAATTGAAATCTTTGAACTACTAGTCTGTAAGGTAATAAACAGAACTGGATCACAAACGACTGATTTATTCTTTGTGAAATGCATCCCTCCCTCTGCTGTTCATCTTCCAAAAATAAAACCACCCACAGGATAAAATGAGCAACTTCCCTAGAGCAAGCAGTGTCACAGACTCCCTTATTAAAATATGTCTGGCATCAGAGTCTACCAGGAAATGCCCTCCAAGAGGATTAATACCAGGAAACTTGGTGTGGTCTTGTGATACTGGCACACAATGCCACCACCTCCACCACTGGAGCAAAGATGAACAGCTGGGAAGACTTCTACTTCTGAGTAATCTGGGCAAACATGAAATCATACTCCACTGGACTTTGGCTTTTAAACCAAGCAAATAATAGAAACCTTGCCTTCCTTTTTAAACATCTACATTTAGGTAATAATACAAACTTTTTGCTAGCGGCTTCTTGTCTGCTCATGGTGGGTGTGGACTTGACAGTATCTTTCTCAGCTCTTTTATCACCCAGACCTCATTCTGGCCTTCACCTTGCTCTTTGATTCTCTCATGAGTTCATGACGGCCAAGGAGAGCTTTGCTGAGTCAGATTGAGGGCCACTTAAGGGAAGGAGCCCACCTATGCTTTTGTATATTCACAGTGCCTAGAACATCTGGCACTTAGTGGGTATTCCAAGTTTTGCTGAATTGGCATATTGTAGAAATTTAACGTAACTCGCCTTTCTTGATACCTACTAGGTGTACTCCCCACAGTTGTCTGGCAAAGCTCTCCAAAGTTGAAAGCTAAGGGACAAATTGTCCCCCAATTCTTTGATGATAGGCACAGCTAAGAATGTTATAATTCTGGACTGAATTGTCAGCATTCAGCATTACCTTTGTGCTGTAGGAACTTAATCTCTGCTCCCATGAAAGAACTTTCAAATCCAGAGGTCTGGAAGACCCAGACACTCCAGGTACAGGGCAGGGGGGGGCACCTCAGCAGGTACCGCAGGTACCAGGAAAGCAGTGGAGCTGGGACAAAGAGGAAGGTGAGGTGGGGAACTGCAAGGACCAAAGCCAGCGGGGCTGGGCTGGCTTGTCCTACTCCACTGTCGGTCCATTTAAAGGACAGATTTCCAATCCAGTCCTATCTCAATGAAATGCTTTCTTAGGTCTGGTTTGTTTTGTTTGTAAAGAATGATGTGCTTTTAGACAAGCTCTGCCTGATGGCTAGCCATCTGGACCTCCTATTTCCCGTGTTATTTCCCTCTGCACAGAACCTCATGCCTCACAGGTCAAGGTCCCCAACCTGAATGGGAAAATGGATGCTCATGACGTGGATGGATGGGCAGATGGACAAATGAGTGAATGGATCCAGGGCTACCGTCCTTGGAATGTCCTTGGATACTCTGAGATTTTAAAAATGGAAGCCAAGCAGCCACTGTGCTGGCAGGTGATTCCCATCTCTTCTAGAGCCTGTGGAGGCTTTAGAAAGAGGCAGATGTCCTACAAGGAAGCTGTAGGTTCTCAACACTTCCTGTGGTTTAATTCTCTCCACCAATAACTGCCAGCAGAGCTTTAGATGACATGCCCCAGGATTCAGATCTCTCTCCTGGCTCCAGCCCACTCTGCCCATCACCATGGGATTCACCCGCCTCCAGGTGAAAGCCTTCAATGCTTTGCTACTGTCTTCAGGATGAGAAGCTCAAATTCCTTACGATGCACTCCAGGACCAGAACATTCTGTTCTTACATCCTTTTCTGGGATTTCCCCCCCGCCCCATCTAAGGGCAGATACTTTGAGAGAATTTCTTTAGGATTCAGCTTGGAATTATGAGACCCCCCTAGAGAGTTCTAAAGTCATTAATTTTTGTGAGTTCACAGTTACAAATATATAGCACTTTTTACTTTTTCAAAGATTTTTCAGGGCTATTAGCTCATCTGATTTCTCTAAAATCCTTAGTAGGCTGTAGAGAAGAAATCACCCCCATTTTACAGATGAGGAAACTAAGGCACAAAAGGTCAAGGCTTTTGCCTGAGACCACATAGCAAGTAGGTGACAAGGCAGGTCCTTCGAGGCCCCACGGTTAGGAACAGAGAATTCAATCCGTAGCATAAAGAACCGAGTCCTTTAAAAAAAAAGTAATCGTGGCCCATATTTTTTCTCCCCTCACAAGGCTAAATCTGTGAAACAGGAACAACACAGCAAACAGCTGAGGGCTATGGTCACAGCCCACAGACCTTTATGGAAGATTTGGTCTTGGCCCAAATTTTCAAAGCTAAATGGATCAGCAAAACACAAGTGCAAATGCTGGGCCCATGCTGACAGGGTGTCTTGTGAAATATTTCCACAGGAAGCAAACACAGGCAATTAACTTGGCTCCAACAATGCATGTGGTCAAATAAGAAAGAAAACCCTTGCAGAGAGGCTGCACCCACCCCCAGTCCCTGCCTCCAGTGAATCCATGAATCTGGCTGTACTTTCACCCAGGCTACGGAGCACTAATGTTAAAGCACATGACCACCACAGGGGTATATGAGAACCATCATGACCAGCTGAGAAAGCTGCCCAGAGTTCTTGAGCCCAACAGGCCACCCAAAGGGCTGAGATGTTAACATCCCCATTTACCAGATGGGCAAACTGAGAAGAGAAAGTTTGAAGAACTTAAATGTAGAATTCTAGAAGGAACTCCTAGACTCTTGGCCTTTCTCTAGGGACTGGCACTTTTCCAGGTCTCAGTGTGACAACCAAGCCCTCAGCACTAATAATCCAGGGACAGAGTGGTCTGAGCAGAATCTAAGTCAGCAAGCGAGGCCATCCTGGCTGGTCATGGTCTGCTAAGGATTTTAACCTCCTTTTTATACCTGGGAACTTCTGAACTTCACCGCCCTTGCCGGGGCAGGCAGCCAGTGCTGGCCAGGAAGGTAAGGCAGTGTGAGTCTCTTGGCACCTGCTGACCTCTGCTCTGCAACACTCAATCCTGATACAGAAACATTCACAATTCAGATTGCTGTACTGCCATGGCTGGGTCGAAACAAAGTCTCCTCTAACCTACTCTCTGAGATCCATCATGCCCAATCCTCCATCCTGTAGATTTCTGGATTTCTTGAAGCATTGCAATAATTTTCATGACATACTATTTAGTACAGGGCCTGTGATTCAAATGGCTGAAGAAGATGAAAAGAAAAATTATATTTTGTGAAAAATTACATGAAACTGGATTTCACTGTTCAGAAATAAACACGGCCATAGGTCCCCGTTTACGCTGTTTACATTGCTGTGTTGTTGCATCGTAGCTGCTTTTGTATGGCAGAATTGAATCGTTGTGACACAGACCATAGGACTCACAAAGCCTGCAATGTCTACTATCTGGCTCTTCTTATAAAAAGTTTAGTTTTTTAACTGACCCCTGGTTTTAGGTAAAAGGCAGGTTATAGGATCACCCTATTTGCACAATCTCCTGTTGTGGAATGAAGTTGTGTCTCCCTAAATTTCATATTGTGGAAGCCCTGATGCCCAGTGTGGTGGTATTTGGAGGTGGGTCTTTTGGGAGGTAATTAGGTTTAGATGAAGTCATGATAGAGGCGCTTACGATGGGATTAGTGTTCTTATAAGAAGAGGAAGAGACCTGTAATCCCAGCACTTTGGGAGGCCGAGGCGGGTGGATCATGAGGTCAAGAGATTGAGACCATCCTGGTCAACATGGTGAAACCCCATCTCTACTAAAAATACAAAAAATTAGCTGGGCATGGTGGTGCGTGCCTGTAATCGCAGCTACTCAGGAGGCTGAGGCAGGAGAATCGCCTGAACCCAGGAGGCGGAGGTTGCGGTGAGCCGAGATGGCGCCATTGCACTCCAGCCTGGGTAACAAGAGCAAAACTCCGTCTCAAAAAAAAAAAAAAAAAAAAAAAAAAGAAGAGGAAGAGAGACCAGAGTGCACATCCTGCTATAAGGACACAGCAAGAAGGTGGCCACCTGCAAGCCAGGAAGAGAGCCCTCACCAGCAACCAAAGCTGCCAGTGCCTTGATCTTGGATTTCCCACTCTCAAGAACCATGATAAATACATTTCTGTAGTTTAAGCCACCCAGTCTGTGCTATTTTGTTGTAGCAGCCTGAGCAGACCTTACACGTAGCTACACACGTAAATCAAGGAAGAAAATATGCCCAAAGCGGGGTTATCTCTGCGTGCTAAGATCACATGAAATTATTTAAAAATTTTCACCAAATACATTCAACATAAAAGCATAAAAAGAGAGTATTAGTGACATTATAGAAATAAGATGGTAATATTTACTCTGTCTTACTGTGGGGCAGACACTGCTAGCGGTTGACATGCTTCCTTTCACCTGGTCCCCATTCCACCCTATGCATAGGCTCCATTGTATCTCTGTTCTACAGAGGTGGGAAGGAAGACTTAGGGAATTTAAGTAACTTGTCCAAGGTCACTCTGCTAGCAAGGAGCACTTTGTATATTATGATGGAAATACACTTAAGAAGCGATAGAGAATTGGGCTGAAAATAGGGATTGGCTTAGAAAGATTGTTTTATTCCCATTCATGGAGACTAATCCTAGCAGATAATGAAGAAGATGGAGATGCTTAAGACATCCTCATGTCTAGTCTACCTCACAAGGTTGCTGTGGAAATGAGATGTAATGTACTTAGAAGTACCTGGAAAATGGCAGAGCACTGTACTAACAGAGGTTGGATATTCAGAAACTTGTCAATATCTAACTTTCATTAGGCTGACTTCTCCACTTCTTCCATCAAATCTTTCTGAAATTGGAAACAACATAAATGTCCAAGAAGAGAGGACTGGCTGATTAAACTATGGTGCCCCCACGCAATGGAATACCATGCGACAATTGCAGAACCAGGCAATAGTCACATTGTTGCTCCATTTTTAGTGTTGTGGTTTAGAGGCTGTTCTGTGTAGCATAATCAAATGAGTAAATATGCTATCATCCACAGTGCCCTTGAAAGTCAGGATTCTCGGCATAGAGAAAAGAGGCACAGATGTAAGAAATGAGTGGTTAAATAAAATCCCCCACAGGTCAGAATTTGAATTAAAAGAATCAGTATGAACTCACGATGTATTTTTATTATGAACAACAACACATTTCCTAGCTCTGTCAACTGAAAAGGGCAGAAATGATAAACAATCCAGAAACAATGAGCACTCTTAAGTGCCTAGATTTTAGTCTCTGAAAACCATTTCCCACTAAGCAGAATCAGGGATGCTTGGAGAAATGGCTTATTCTGGGTAAGGGGAAAACCTGGAATATCTTAGCTTCCTTGCTATTTGGATGACATCAAAGACCACTAGGGCTGTATCAGAAAGAGCTGAAGAGATGGTCCAATCCAAGCATCAATAAAAATAATCAGCAAAATGGATTAAAACATAGCACATATGTTTAAACCCACGAGTTTACAAAGATAGTAAAATCAAAACAATAGACCCTAATGTTTACCATAGGAAGAGAATAGTAAACCACTCATTTTGGAAACTGGCAAATGAAGGGATAGAATCAAACATTCATCCTGCTCGTCTCATGTGAACTGTACTGCTAGTTAATCCCAGAGTAGTAGGAGGGAAGTTTCTCTTTATCAAAGTATTCCAGCTACTAAGTAAAGAAAGAATGATAAACTCAGTACGTCATCATTTTGTAACCTCTAATTAACTAATGGATATAAGCAATAGACATCAATATCTGCAAAAAAGACAAAAACAGAGGTGGCTAGACATGTGCCTTCTGATAGGAGAGTACCAACAATCCATGAAGTTGTTTTGTGCATAAAAATCAAACCTGAATCTGATTAAATAGCTAAAACAATTACTTTATAGGAAAGAGAGATGATAGAAGAACATGTTAAATAGCACCACGTGGCTGCAGTCAGAAATCTTTACAGGACAAAGGCTCTAATTCCTTCATCAAATAAATTGCAAGGGGATGTGGGGAGGGGAGGGAGATAAAGGATACTGTGGCAATGTTAAAACAAAAGGATCCATTTTCCTTAGCGATACGTATCTCAGTGTTGTAGATAAAATGATGCAATATCTTGGATTTGTTTTAAAGTCACCTGGTGGCAGGTGAAAAAGTAGGTGGGGCTAGAGATAAAACAAGATCAGACACATACTGATGATTTCTGAGGCTGGATGAGGATCTGTAAAGATCTGCTGTTTTGCTCTTTCCACTTTTCCAAGTGGTTAAAAGTTTTCATGATACAAATTAAATCCCTCCTGATGTCATGCTTGAAGTGGTAATACTATGCTGGATGCATCAAGGTTCTGACCAGTATCCCTTTTCTTGTGTTTCATGAATAATGGAGGTTTGAGCTTCAGCTCATCCATGCAGGGAACCCCCACGGAAGTTCCCTGTCACTCTCCTCTCTGGCCAAGTCAATATGGTGCTTGAAAGCATACACACATACACATAAGCAAAAACATCTCAGAAAAGAGCTCTCGTGACTCAAACATTCTGCTTTGAAGCTGCAAGGGGGATAAAGGCGTCATGATTTCATGACTGGCACAGGCATTTGATGGAGTTCGTGACAGGAGGAGAGAAGAAGTTATGGTGCTGAGGTTAGCAGGTGTTTCCATCTTGAAGTTCTCAGCAAAGGACAAGGCAAATCCGGATGACAAGGGACACTGTGTTCTCACACCATTATTTGCATTGATGCAGCTACACGGAATTTCTTCAATCAGATAATAATGTCTGCAAGAGGTCAAACTACCCGAATTCTCTACTGGGAACCCCAGAGGTGAGAGAAATCAGTGGGGCCAAGGAGACAGCAGCAAAATCTTAAGCCCTATCACTGGGTGTGGGATGGCAAGAGGAAACAGAAATTAGGGGCCAGGAAGTAAGAAACCAATCCTATGCTTATTTTTAGAAATGGCACCTCCCAGCCGTGAAAGTTTGGTCTGCTGTTTAGGGTGGTTTCCGTTTCTTCAGCCAGCATCACTGGCATCTGTGAGCATCCTAATTGTGTCCTATAGGGTTGGGGGTCCCTCCTGCGGGCTTGCTTTCACCTAGGGCTCACCCATTTGGGGCACTTCTCACACTGTTGAAGCTGCCCGTTTACTCGTCTGTGTCCCACACTTGCTGGTAACCTCGTTGAGAACGAGGGGTTTTGCCTGTTCTTTGTGGTATCTTACCACATAGCACGGAGCCTGGAATGTGTTTTAAAAAATGTACTTTAAAAATATTCACTGCAGAGTTGGAGATCGCTGCAGAAGCAGGGTAAAGGGGTACTTATCAGTGCGGGCTTCAGAGGTAGACAGATGTGGGTCTGACTCACGGCCCTGCTAACTCACTACACCCACTTTCCCAATGCTGTGTTATGGTTTCCAGATTCTACCACCGACTTACTACAAGGCTTCAGATTTTGCAAAACACTTTGAGCCTTTCCTGGAATACATAAAGCATACAACTGCACATTTTTGTTTCTATATAATGATGTAACTCATCTAGGAAAACGATCCTGGGATTTTGCTGTGCATCTATCTGGAATGGTTTCCATGGATGAACTTATAAATAACCAAATCTGAAATTTTAACTACCCACAGTGCCTTGGACTTGAGTTACTAGGTCAGGTGATGAAGTGGACAGATGAACACCTTATGACAACCACTTGAGTAGATAAGCAAACCTGGGCATCTTCAAATGTGTATCTCCCTCCATCTTTGACGTTTTGACTGGTTATCTCATAGCTGTGAGAATCCAGGTTGATTGCACTTGGAGCCCCTGGAGCCAGAAACTCTTGCCAGATTTCTTCTACCCTCTTGGCCACATCCTGTAGGGGCTGTTTCTTAAGATCTTGGACAGCCAGCCAGAACCTGAAGTGGGAGCAGAAACACAGTCAGTTCAAGTGGGCTCAGCATCGGGACCTTGCCAGAGATGGCCCCAGAGCCGATGGCCCATGAAACCCATTCTGCTGCATCTCTCAGCCTGCCCTGAGGCCACCACACAGGCTGCAAAGACCATGGAGATGGCTGAAAATATCAAAGGTGTTGTGGAGGATAGAAAAGAACTGCATATTAAAAAATCAATGGGCTTCTCGTTATCAAAAAGAGATTTCTCTCCCTTTACAAGGTTTCTCGAGCTCAGCACTATTACCGCTTTGGGCCGGATACGTCTTGGCTGTTGTGTATAATGTAGGATGTTCAGCAGCAACCTTGGCCTCTACCCACTAGATGCCAATAGCAACCCCCTTTCCCAAGTTACGACAACTAAAAATGTTTCCAAACATTGCCCAATGTCCCCTGGGAGATGAACTCATTCCTGGCCGAGAACCCCTGTGCTACATACATGCTACCACATGACAGTGTGAGTCCCTTTGTCAAATCTAGCTGGGATCAATTGGTGGCATCAAAATGAAGGAAAGATCACAGAAGCAGGCAGGATCCTGGAATCATAAAGACTATCTGTGCGAGAATGAAGCGGCCATTCCTATTCATTCCTATTAGAGACGGAGAAACTGAGCCAGTTCAGATCAGTGTTCAGCATGGTGCTTGGTAAATAGTAGGTGCTCCATACATGGGCTTCAAAGTGAAGATGGGCGCATCTGGAACAATGCTGAAGAGGCATACACTGAAGACTTCTGCTCACTTCCCTATTTCCCTCTGTTTAATCCCTCGGCGCCCGCATGGGAGCAGCCCGTGGGAGAACCATGTGTGAGTTCTTTTCTGCTGAGAGCAGCAGCAGCCAGAGCCAAAGCTTGGACAACAGCTACCGGGTCTAGAGGATGCTTCCCAAGGCTGCAGCAGGACCCAGGTCTGGGTGTCACATCCTTTGCCCTATGAACGAACAGGCCAGCTACCCCACATCAGTGAGTCAGAGAGAATGTCCCGTGCTGGTTCCCACAGCTGCGGGAATCACAGGTAGTCTAGTCGACAGAAAGAGAGGGACAAGCCAAGCTGAACCACAACATGGTGGAAAGTGCGGACAGTGCATTCGATCTGTCATCAAATTTCATCCGAAGTAAGATGTACTGGGTTTTTTTTTTTAAGATTAAACAGGTTTTTCTGTTGCTGTTCAGAGAAATGTCTTTGGAGCCAAGTGCATGGCCCAAAGGTGCCACTCAGTGGCAGAGTGGAGTAATGCAGCCCCGTTTCCACAAAGTGAGAAGACACGTGTGTGTGTGTGTGTGTGTGTGTGTGTGTGTGTGTGTGTGATCCTGTCCCCAAGTGCTGGGCTCCAACTTTTCCCCTAATTTGCCATTTTTGGCCATTTAGGATTCTGATGATTTCCTTAAAGGGACCTCTCAGTGACCCTGCAGAGACAAGGCAGGGACGGCTTCATGACTCCCAACAGATGAGGAAGCGGGCTCTGACCTCCTCCTGTTTATGCGTATCTTGTACCTTTCTGGGTGCCTCTCTCCTCATCTGTAAAATGAGCACTGAGTGGATGGAGGGATATGTGACATGGCTCGGGAAAACTTCCCATCCAGACTTAACTCAGAGCTTTCAGGTCCTGTGAGTGGGAGCTGAGGAGGGGTCAGTGTGGTGGCCAAAGGCTCAACGCTGGCCCAGTGTGATCCCTGGGATTCCGGCCCTCTCTCTGCAGGTCATCCGCGCAGACACTGCTGCCCAGCTCTTGCTGCTGCCATCTGGTATCCCCTGCCTTTCCACAGCTCTCTGACTACCCCAAGTCCTGGCACTCAGGTCCTTCTGGCTTCTGGGTGAGAAGAAAGCCTCTGGGCTTCAGAGCCCAGAGAGGGTGGGGAAGGAAGGGCTTGAAAGGAGCTTCAGGTGGACCCCTGACTCTGGAGCTGGGGCACGGGTCTCCTCCATCTCCCAGGCCGGGCCTAGGTTCCTCAGGGCTCTCTGGCCACTCTCTCAGGTCTCAGAAGGAAGTGGCTGAGAGGCTTAAAGGTGAAAATGGCCATCTGCTGGCGAGAGTACCTACAAGGCTTTCTCTGCCTGGAAGGCCACGTCTGACCAGCAGGTGAAAGACGCAGGGAACCTGGCTGTAAAGGAAGAAGCCAGTGTTGGTGTTTCCAAGCACCAGAAGGAGTCAAGTCTCCAGAGATGAAGTCAGTCAGTGAGTGCTCCTCAGCGCCATGCTGGGCAGACAGGAGAACCAGGCTCACATAGGGAGGCGCCTGGGCTGAACCCTGGCTGGAAGCAACCTTCTGGGTCAGCGTCTTCCCACGCCCCCTGGGCCCCTGCAAATTCTCACACAAATGGATGACACCCGGGTGATTTCCTGCCCCCTCAATCAATGCCACATGGGAGGCCGCCTTCTGCCATCTCTGTCAGCACTGAGGAGGAGGTGCTGAGCCCCTCTGGGAAGGCCCTGAAAACCCCAGGAGCTCTGCAGTCTCCCTGCGGTTCCTGAGGGCTCAGGGTCCTTTTTGCAGGATGATTTGGGGGCCACATGAAAATGCACATCACTCAGCTGGATATAGAGATAACCCAGAGCTGATGGAAATACAAATTTCAGAATCATTTTTTTTTTTTTGAGACAGGGACTTGCTCTGTCATCCAGGCTGGAGTACAGTGGCTCGATCTTGGCTCTCTGCAACCTCTGCCTCCCAGGTTCAAGCGATTCTCCTGCCTCAGCTTCCTGAGTAGTGGGAATTACAGGGGCATGTCACCATATCCAGCTAATTTTTGTATTTTTTAATCGAGATGGGGTTTCACCATGTTGGCCAGGCTGGTCTCGAACTCCTAGCCTCAGGTGATCTGTCCCCCTCAGCCTCTCAAAGTGCTGAGATGACAGGCGTGAACCATCACACTAGGCCCCAGAATCAAATTTAATAAATGTTAACATAAAAATAAAAAGGTTTCCTTTGCAACATAAAACCAAGAATTTTTTTTTAAGTACAAGGAAAAACAACAGGCATGCTGGAAGAAGAGGAAGGGGAGGGGAGAGAAGGAGGGAAGGAGCGGGGAAGGGGAGAAGAGACAGGGGGAGGGTGTGGGGTAACGTTCCCTAGACAGCAGTTTTCTCTCCCTGCACACACTGGGGACTCTCCCTGGCCTTCTGTCTGCCTTGGAGCTGACCTGCCTTGTCTCTCTCAGACAACAGCAAAAATGCTGTCACAACAGCATCCTGACATCCCATGCGTTTACCGTCACTGGTTTCGAAGAACCTTTGTGTCCATTTGAAATTCAGAACAGGCTTTGGTTCATGTTGGCTGGCCATCTTCGAGCCCCACAGGCCTAAGCCGGAAACTCAGAGCCCAGGCTGCCCAGGCCACCCTCCCCGCTGCAGAGAGCCACAGCAGCCTCTCTCTGCACATCTGCTGCCCATGGGAGGCCTTGAGGCTTTGGAAGCTTCTGCTCTTAACCTGCAGGTACCGCTCCTCCCCGAGGGCAGCAGCGGGGAGTGAAATGCCAGCAACTGCATCAAATCCACCCATCCTGCACTAAGCTTGCTGCAGAAGGGTTGCTGTGACTGGCAGGTCACAGGGACTGGTATCTGGGAGACCACCTGTCCTGCCCTGATCCTGGTCCATGCCAATTGTCATAGCAGCAGTGGGGAGGCAGCTCCTGTGCAGGCATCTGATCCCTGTTCATGACTTAGAAATGCTGGTGGGGCCGGGCGCGGTGGCTTACACCTGTAATCCCAGCACTTTGGGAGGCTGAAGTGGGCAGATCACCAGGTCAGGAGTTCGAGATCAGCCTGACCAACATGGAGAATCCTTGTCTATACTAAAAATGCAACAATTAGCCAGGTATGGTGGCACACGCCTGTAATCCTAGTTACTCAGGAGGCTGAGGCAGGAGAATTGCTTGAACCCGGGAGGTGAAGGTTGCAGTGAGTCAAGATCACACCACTGCACCTCAGCCTAGGCGACAGAACGAGACTCCACCTCAAAAAAAAAAAAAAAGAAATGCTGGTGGGGAAACTGGCATTTGGAGAGAGGCAGCCCGGGCTCAGATACCACTGGGGCAAAGCAGTGGAGAACAGGATGGGAGGGCCACCCAGGGGGAGCCCCCTTTCTCCCTAGAGGCTTTCAAGGAATAGGATTTTCTCTCAAGGCTGGCTGCGCAAGACAAACCGTGTGGCCTTTGATCATTCTCCATCCTGCCGGGAGGTCTGGGCAGACCCTCAGTCACCGCTTTACATATCTTTTCATAAACTAGAATTTTCATAAGTTTGAAAATACAGCTTTTGGTATGTTCCCAGAGAAAAAGCAAACTCCGGAAGAGAAGAAAGTGTTTCTGCGCCCTCTGCTGGTCAACTGGAGACGCAGGAACAGGGCTTAAACTTGCTTTAGTTCCCTGAGGGACTGAAATTCCCAGGCACCTACGTTAGTAACCACCCCCAGCACCACTGAGGCTGAGTTATGCTCACTGGGCAGTGGCTGAAACACTGCAGATGGTTGTGGTGTCGTGGGAGTCATCTCTGTTTCTATTAATCGTGGGTTTGGTAAGTGGTGGGTCCTGCTGGGCCTAGCAAACCTTCTGAGGTCTTCCTAGGACTCAGGGCCCCTGCCACAGACTAGAGCTCTGGAGAGGAACCAGGCACCCCACTGTGTTCCCTTTTAATTGCTTCTCCCTTCAGCCGACACTTGGATCTCGGATCACCAATATTCAGGTTAGAGGAACAACTACCTTCTCTCAGGAGATGTTACAGCTCATAAAAAATGTACAGGGGACACTCTTGGCTGTGGATTTTGATTTTTAACTCATTCTCTGCCATGCAGCAGAGAGCGTAAGCCAGGGAGGACAAAAATTTGTGTAGGGGAGATGTAGGAGAAGGCACAAAGACAGATGGCAAGGAGTGACTGTCACTATTCCAGGAAAATGCACAAAGCAGGCAGAAGGGTGAGGCCAAGAAACTGAACAGAGCTCCCTGTCTCAGAGCTGTGAGGCCCCTGCCCTGTGGACAGAGCCATCTGCATTCCCAAGGCACTCAGCAAACAGCTGTCTGTGGCTCCATTCAGGGCAAAGGGAGCCTGCACCTGGCTCAGGGGGTGGGTCTGAGAAGGAGAAAAAGAGGTCGTCCTTGCCACAGAGAGCTCACAGCTTCAGCAAAATGCACTGCTGGCCATACCCCACCCAGTCCACGGAGATGACGCCCCACCCTCATCTCACAGACCCACGCGGAAGAAACTGATCAAAGGGGACTTAAAATTCTATTATGTCATCATAGAAGTCATTCCTTAAAGGATCCAGGGTGACACTTTGGGGCTCCTCCATTCTGCATTCTGAAGCTCTGATAAAAATTCAGCCGCTTGGCTACTTAACTGGCACCCTGTGGGTTGTGCAAAATGTGATGATCTAAGCATCCCTTTCACTGGAGAGACAAGAGGGAGCACAGGAGGACGGAGGAAGTGGACAAGCACTTTGTAATTTACCCAGGTGGGTTCTGGGTCAGGCTTTTTCCTGTCATGCTACAATGCCAGTAGCCTGGGTCTCTGACCAACCCTGCAGAGAAGGGACGGCTCCAGCACGGCCAACATGACGGGTTGGCAGGATCCTGAAGTTGTGCCATATTGCACAACTCCCAGGGGCCGCCATGGCATGGGCCACAGTGGAGGTGCATCTGCACGGCTGTGCGTGGCTGCTCTGACATTTACAGTCAGCTTTGAATCCTCAGGCCCTGTGCCATGGTAGATGCTACGCTGGTATCTGCAGCTGAAGGAATGGGGAAGAGGCCACCCTGTGATGGGTGACAGGAGAGTCCTACAGTTATGTGATTGACAACTGTGCTTCTCTCCCACCCACCATGTAGCCAGTCATGCTGAATATCATAAAAATGGAATTTGGGCATCCAGAGAGGATTTCAGAGGCTCTTGCCTCTCCCTTTCCTCCCTGCTGTTCTATTTTCCTTACTCCCTTTCCTGTCATGGATCAGGGGTGACCCTCTGAAGTCTGGATTTCTGCATGCTAGGGGGTGTGGCTTAGGCTCTGGCACACAGACACATGCTCACACGCGTGCGTTCGCCCAAGATTAAATGTAGTCCTCCTGGCACAGGGAAAGGAGCTGGCAGAGGTGCAGGAGGTGATGGCAGGAGGAAGCACTAACACCTGCCAGGGACACACTCCTCGGTGCACTCCAGGCCTTAAGTGTGATGCATAATTTGTGAAACTAGTCTGAACTGCTGTATGGTTCTGACTACACTCAGGGCTTTCCAGAATAAATGCTCTGACCAGGCAAGGTGGCAGCTGAGCCAGTGGATGCTCCTGGGACCCTCAGAATGACCAAATCCTGGGTCATTCTTCAAGCTCTCTGCAATAGTGCAGGCAGTGCTACCTGTGGGCTGAGATGTAGTTGGGTAAAGGGGGACTCTATACCACTCCATCTTGGAGACCCAAGGGGAACAGGTAAGAAGCGGAGATAAGAAAGACTCCCAGAGGTGGTTCATAGGGGCCATGGTGGGGGTGGAACCTGGGACTGAGCTGCCTACACAGAGAGACCAGCTGGGTCCATCAAGCTGGCCACAGAGGGCTTTCCTTTCTATGCCCGGAAAGCTAGTCTGGGCACCACCCTGGTGAAGAGTATGAGAAGTCAAACCTTCTGTTACAAATACTTCATCAGGCATTGAAGCAAAGATCTGAAGTGTTTGGAATCACGCTTCAGCATAAGGAAAGGTGCCTGTATCATAACCCAAAATAAGATACTCAGCCTTATCTGGTTTATAACAGACACATGGGTGCCTAGAATGGTATGCTCCGTACAGCTAGTCAGCATCTACGCGTCCTCCCAGGACCTTACAGCGTGGGAGAGTCGCACGGCCACCCCTTTCCTCATTTGGTCCTCCAGCCCGGAGTATTCTCTCTCCTTCTTCTTTGTCTACTGTTATCCTGTATATTATTTAAAGTCCAGTTTATGATTTAACCACTCCAGCTTTCATTGATTCTTCTCCTTTAAATGCTTTCAAAATGGTTCTTAGAGTTTACATGCATTTATAGACATTCAACGATTTAATCACGTCTTGTGCTTTTTCCTCAAGGACCTACAAGGTCGTTGCAGGCAAAGATCACACATCTTGACTTGTGTCTCTCAGCAGACTCTCACAGGGCTTGATACAGCACGGGTGTGGCATAAATATCATTTGATTGACGTATGGGACTGAGATGGTCTCAACTTCAACTAAGTAGATGGATGTTACACATTAACTTTGGAGGGGCAGTCCTTCGCCTGAAATACATGCTCTGAGTTTTTAAAGTAATACAATATTTAAACATTATTAAAACACCTTTAAAGAAAACAGCACTGGAAGATGGGTGTTACTCTGCTATATAAATCAGAACCTGGCACAAAGAAAAAAGAGAGAGAGAGAGATTCCATCTTACCCATTAAGAAATCACCAGTTTGCTAAGATCACTAGGTAAGTCTTAGATAAGTCACATTTTCTTCAGATTTCTGATTCTTCATCTAATGTGATAAAAGTCTAAATAAACAAGTTCCCAGATTTTTCATGACCAAAGAGATTTTCCTTTTAATTTGCCCCCTTTTCTTCCTCTCATATTGGACCTGAGGTTTTGAATATCTTATTTTTTTCTCCCATTGAACGGTAATTATTAATACAGTCTCATCAAGTACTAGTTATAGAACAAGAGGATCAATCAGATGTTCTCACTGGCATCAGATGATCAGAGTAACCACTATTTGGAGTTGACAGAAGTTGTTCTAAAAGAAAAAAGCATGTTTTTATTAGCTGCTACAGTTATGTAGCTGCTACAATTACATCTCTGGTTATTGAGTGGTATTTACTTTGCTTGTTGAAATTCTGAAATGAGCCCACAGACTCCTCCCTCTTCTGTTTAGCATCTCAGATACTCAGGTCCCTAGACTGGGAAGTTGGGAGGAGAGAGCCTCTGAGCTGCCTCTCCACTCTGAAGCTTCCTGGTTCTATGGCTGTACTTAATGAATAATGTCATCAAATCCATTTGACTATTTAATTATTATTGAAGACTTACTTCCAATTAGTTGAACAAAGGTCATAGAGACTTGAAGTAAAACATGCTGGTGTTAGCAGGTGCTATTATGGTGGAGTCAGAGTTGCATATTTTAATTTGTTCTTCCCCATTTCAACCTCAGCCAGATTAGCTGGCACTTGAATTTGAACCTTGTTAATGTTTTATTGAGAAAGAGAGATGGAGAGACCGATCATGCAAATTTCTTCACACACATTCTGCACACAGCTCAAACTTTGAGAGATTTACCTGAGGTTTTCTGAACTGAATTCGGACTCCAGGAATCGTAGAAACTGGTCCCGCCCCACCTGGTCCTTCAATATCTCATCGAAAGAGAAGCCCCATCTTTTTACCCGCTGTTGGCTGGGCTCTTTGCTTTGGGGTGAAAGAAGAAGGTTTAAAAAAAATCAATACCAGGGAAAAGCTTGTGTCATATTCTCTTCAGTGACTCAAATCTGTTTTGCAGTCATGCACCAACAGGAAACATCTCATATTTAAGGGGAAGATTCTATAAAAGCTGCACAAATTCCAAATGCAGACCTTTGTATACCAGCAGTAACCGATGATGAACGGTTTCTTTAAGGAGGCATGTTAAGGGATGGTCACCAGCATGCCCTTCAAATGGCTGCTGTCTACCATGCCATTTATTAAGCTCCCTGGGCCATTCCTGTCAATTATGGACCCAACTTTTGACTCCATAATTTTTTCATGAGTACTACAACCCAGGATGCTTCATGGACCCAATCTTTCATCAAAACATATTATCCCCCACCTCCCATACCTTCTTCAACCCTCAGGGGAGAAATTAGGGTCCTGCTTAGAGTCAAGGGATATACAACTGGTTAAAAATGTATTGACACATCCAGAATAAAGCATATCCTCTGGTTAGAAGCAGACTGTTACATGCATTTATTGCTTTAACAACCATGTACAGTGCTTACCATGTGCTAGACATTGTCCAAGCATTTTACATCTGTTAACTCACTGAGTCCTCACAACTACTCTGTGAAAAATATACTAGTATTATTCCTATTTTCCAGATAGAGAAAGTGAGGCCTCATGATAGTTTGCTTAAGGACACACAGCTAGGAAGTAATGAAGTCAAGAATCAAATCTAGACAGCAAGGCTCCAGAGGGCATCCAGTTGGTTTTTTTTTTTTTTTTTTTTGAGACTGTCTCACTCTGTCAGAGTGCAGTGGTGCGAGCTTGGCTTACTATGACCTCTACCTTCCCAGGTTCAAGCATTTCTCCTGCCTAAGCCTCCTGAGTAGCTAGGACTACAGGCGTGCGCCACCACCGCCAGCTAATTTTTTGTATTTTTAGGAGAGATCGAGTTTCACCATGTGGGCCAGGCTGGTCTCAAACTCCTGACTTCAGGTGATCCTGCAATGTGATACGTAGAGATTCACTCAGGATGGTTGGCAAAATATTAAGGGAAATATTTGGGAAAGTGGTAAGATTATAGTCTCAAACCTTTTGGAAAGCTGAAAGGTTTTTATTAACTTATGGAACAGGCTGAAGGCAGCCAGTCCTTACCTTAGAGCCTGAGGTCACAGAGTGAAGATTAGGGATAACAGAAGCATCCCCAGTTAAGTCTGTTTAACCCTACATTCCTTTGTCTCTACTCTACCTACTTGTTTACTCATATAAACTTTGTGCTGGATAGCCCTCTTGGGGAGGTTGAAGGGGGATTACTGGTTAATGGTGTTTGCTCTGGACTCTGGAACTCAACTTTTTGTCATTCGTAAAACCACTCTTTTAACCATGTTAATTACCCACAAGCATGTTGACTTAGAAACTCTGTTATTAAATCTATACTGAATAAATGTGAGGGCGAACAGCAAGTAGGGGTTGGTTAGCTACAATTGCCCTCTGAGAGCAGCTGATGACCTCTCTAGCCCACTCAATTCATGGTACTTTGTGTGTGAGTGTATTTATTCATCCATTGCTGAAACAGGGTCTGCAGGACAGACCTCTGGAAGTGGTGATCAGCATCTCAGGTGGTGTCTCTGACATGATCAATGCCACAGTGATGGTATTAGGAGGCAGGATCTTTGGGAGGTGATTAGGTTATGAGGTGGATTAGTACTCTATAAGAGACCAGAGATCTAGTTCAAAGCAAGAAGACAGCCATCTGTGAACTAGAAAGCAGATCCTTGCCAGATATTGAATTTGCCAGCACTCTGATCTTGGACTTGCTTGCTCCAGAACTGTGAGAAATAAATTTCTGTTGTTTATAAGCCACACAGTCTATAGTATTTTTGTTATAGCAGCCCTAACAGACTAAGACAGAAATTGATACTGCAAGTAGGATGCTGCTGTAATTAACAACTAAAAATGTGAAAGTGGCTTACAGGGTGATGAAGAGTTCTGAGATATATGTTAGAAAAAGTCTCAATTGACTGGGCATGTTTGAGACCAGCCTGGCCAACATGGGAAAACCCCATCTCTACTAAACACACACACACACACACACACACACACACACACACACACACACACAATTAGCTGGGCATGATGGTGGGCACCTGTAATTTCAGCTACTTGGGAGGTTGAGGCAGGAGAATCACTTGAACCCAGGAGGTGGAGGCCGCAGTGAGCCAAGATCACCCTATTGCACTCCAGCCTGGGTGACAGAGTGAGACTCTGTCTCAAAGAAAAAAAAGAAAAGAAAAGAAAAAGCCTAAAATGCTGTAACCAGGCCTTTATAGGATATTCTGGTGAGGGCTCAGAGAGAAAAGAGGAGAGCTGTAAAGAAAGCCTCAATCTTCCTTGATAATACCTAAATAATCCTGAACAGAATGTTGGTAGAAATATAGATGGTAAAAGCTCTTCTGGTGACTTTTAGACATAAATGAGACTTATATTACTGGAAACTGGAGAAAGTTGATCCTCACTATAAAGTAGCAAAGAATTTGGCTGAATTGTGTTTGTATTCTAGTATTTTGTGAAAGGTAAAACTTGCAAGCAATGAAATTAACTATTTAGCTGAGGAAATTTCTGAGCAATGTGTTGAAGGTGCAGATTGGCTCCTCCTGGCTACTTATAGTAAAACATGACTACAGAATTGTTAAGCAAAAAGAAACCAGACCTGAAGATTTGGAAAATTCTTAGTCTATCCATATTGCAAAAAAAATAAGACCACTAATAGTGTGGCCAAGTGACTGTTTGATAAGGATATTAGTACAGATGAGTCATCTTAATAGAATCCAGGAACTATTCTTCAAGACAATGGAAGAATTATTCAAAAACAATTCAGAGCTCATCAGGGCTGCCACTTGTACCAGAAGCCCAGAGTGCAAGGGCCATGTGGTGGGAGAGCAGAACAGTTTTAAAGGATCAATTCATCTCTTCAATTTAGGTAGGCCAGGATGCCCCTGCCCAGTGCCTTGGGGATGAGGTCCCCACAGACAGCTGCAATGTGGGCTGCACTCAGCAGAGCCATGGGGGACTGGGCTACCCAGAAGACCTGCAGGCAAGGAACCCCAGCCTGGGAAAGCCACAGGGGACCCAGAAGAAAGCTGCTGTGGGGCCATCCCATCAAGCTGTGGGGATAATGCTGCCACCCAAATGGGCCTGGAAGACAGAGCATCAGCCCAGGAAAGCCATGGGTGCATGACTCCAGCCCAGGAGACCTGTGGAGGTGGGGTTACTGCCCCAGTGGGTCTAAAAGCCAGAGCATTGAGCCAAAAAGAATTATTCTAGAGCCTTACAGTTTAATGTTTTTTGCCCTGTTATATTTTGGACTTACTTGGGACCCATTACCTTTGTTATATTTTGGACTTACTTGGGACCCATTACCTTTCTTATATTTTAGACTTACTTGGGACCCATTACCTTTTTCTTCTTTCCTATTTCACATTTCTTCTTTTGGAATGAAAATGTCTATCCTATACCTCTCCCACCATTGTAGTTTGGAAGCACATAACTTGTTTGGTTTCACAAGTTCACAGCTGGAGAGGAATTTGCCTCTAGATAAATGATATTTTTAATCTCATTCATATCTGATTTAAATGACATTTAGATAAACTTTGGACTTTAGAAGTGATGCTAGAATAAAGACTTTGGGGACTATTGGGATGGAATGAATGTATTTTGTATGCAAGAGGACATACATTCTGGGGATCTTGGGATAGAATGTTATGGACTGAATGTGTTCCCCCTCAAATTTACATGTTGAAATCCTAATCCCCAATGTGATGATGTTGGGAGGTGAAGCCTTTGGGAGGTAACTGCGTCATGTGGAATGGGATTAGTGTCCTTATAAAAAGATACCCCAGAGCTCTCTTCTCTTTCTGCCATGTGAGGATCCAGCAAGAAGCCAGCCATTTATGAACTAGGAAGGAGACCCTCACCAGACACCCAATCTGTGACATCTTGACCTTAAACTTCCCAGCCTCCAGACTGTGAGAAAGAATTTCTATTGTTTTTAAGCCACACAGTCTATGGCATTTTTGCTTTAGCAGCCTGAACAGACTAAGATAAGTTATTAGAAAAATTATGAAATAATAAGACAGTTCCTTAAAAAGAAAATAATCCAATATCCTCATCTCAGAGCCAAGGCTACTGAAGAAACAATCACAATTTTATTTAATACCCCAAGAACAACCTGAGGGTCCTGAATATGCCAATGGAGAGTGGTCCAGTTATTTACGCTATGTAACAAACCATCCTAAAACCCAGGGGCTTGAAAAAGCAACTTATTACTCTCTCACTCTCCTATGGGTTGACTAGGCTCCACTGGGTGGTTCTCACTTGGGGCTCACATGGTTGTAGGTGGGTGGCAGCTGGAGGTGGGGTCATTTGAAGGTTTGACTGGGCTGCGCATCCAGGAGGGCTCATCACCTAGCAGGTGATGCTAGTTGCTGACCAGGAGCTCAGCTGAGGCTGTTGACCAGACTCTCTGCACATGGCCTCTCCTGTGGCTTTGGCTTCTCATAGCATGGCAGATGGATTCCAAGAAGGAACGTCTCAAGAGCAAATATTTAAAATGACCACGGTGGAAGCCACCACAGGGGTTCTGCATTACTCGTTCTCAAACAGTTTGAGAGAGGGAAAAAGATGTTCCCTTCTTTTCATCTGGCCTTGGTCTCGTTGTTCTACTTGATATAAAGAGGGAAGGCACCAATGGGCCATATTTGGAGATCCACTACCATAGGAAAGGAGCTTGACTAACATCCTGGATTAATAGTTCTGTCAAACTCGCTGTGCATGGGCAGCTCAGGGATGATCTCTGCCTCTCAGCAGGTCAGGCTGGCTGGGAGTGAATGCCTATGGCTAAGCTGGACAAACCAGGTTCCTTGCAGCTCTTTGCTCATGTGCCTGATACCCAGAGAGGGAGAGAGAAACGGAAGTCATGTGGAGAGAGTAAATCACAAACCACATTCTGCTGGCAGCACCAGGTTTCATTAGACCCCCAGCATCTGGTTAGTGGCATCACCAGAAACACTTTCCATACGTGTTCCTGGGACATTCTCCTGGTGGTGTTCAGATGACATAAAGAATTATGTCATCTGGCAACTTTTGGCTGACTTTTTCTCAAAGAGAAGCCCTGGTGATCACTATTTCCTTTAATTAGACTTTACTTCTCAGAATTTACTCTTTTTTTAGGGGTCTTGTTCTGTCACCCAGGCAGGAGTGCAGTGGTGCGATCACAGCTCACTATAGTGCATACATTTGAGGTGTGGTTTGCCTATCCTTTAAAACAGTAGCCTTTTTCCCCTCTGCATATAATACTCTTATTCTTCAACTTCCAGATCGAACAGCTTGTCTGAGAAGGAGAAAGGATTAAAGCACAATTTTCTACTATTTACGCTATATCTTATGTCATCTTATCCATATTCTGTTCAACTACCATGCTATCCTCCATTTGGCTGTCTGTAACCTCCCCAAGGCAGACACAGTATATTCTCCACCTTGCAGAATTCAGACATGGTCTGTGACATCCTGGACCCTGGAAATCATAACAAGTCTGCTTAGACCCCTTCACCCAGCCCAGTAAGGTCCAAAGCCCACCTGAGACTGACATGAATTCCTGAGGGAGTCCTGCTTTCTCAGTCTCCACTTTCCTGCAAACCTTGACCCACATTCTCCAAACCCCTCCTCACATGACGTGTTTGGGAGGGTGGGGGCCTTCATTGGAATCTGAAGGTCTTGAGAAGGGGGTACATGTTGCTCCTCCTAGCAGCCTACTACATAAAAATCACATACTAGACATTCCTGCTTTTGAAAAGTCCCTGGTCACCTCAGTGCTAGGCATTTCCCTGGCCCTGCACAGAGACCTAGTTTTTGTTGACCTCTAGCTTCTCTCCCTCCCCTGCTTTCCCCTCCCCTTAGTTCTCCCCTCTCAGGAACAGAGAATTCATTTGTCTCATTTTCTCAGGGGCACAGCACAACCCTATCCCTTTGTTGTTGAGTCTCTGCCAACCTCTCTGCCCTGAGGGCCTTACTTTCTACTCCAAGTGGCTTAGTGTCCTTTGCCAAGCAAAGAGGAGTTCTGGTGCCAGATGGTAAGATAGCATGTTCTATTTACCTGGCTACATTTGTATCCTGAGAGCCCTTCTTGTTCAGGACACAGCACATAGTAGGCTTCTATACCTATGTACTGAATTAAACTGAAACTGAGAAAAAGTGACTCAGTTATTTTATTGGTCATCTTCAGCCTTCACTGTGTGGACAGAAACTATCCCTTGGCTGAAGTGTGATGTTGGCACTGATCCCACACTCTGTTTTTCCTCACTCATTGCCAGCAACTAAGTGGGTAGGAGCAGTTGGGGGAAGAAACAGGGCCTCGTTTTCACTTGTATCCGAACACTTGATTCTGCCTGTAAGTGGACAGAACGCTGTAGCTGTCTTAGGTTAGGCATGAAGTTCAGAGTCGAAGCTGGAACAATAGGAGCAGAACCAGGGCATGAGTAGTAAGGGGCAGGTAGCACCTTCTTGGGGAAAAAGTGCTGAATAAGTTGGAATAAACCAACAGGCCAGGTGACCCCATTTTCCTAAATGATTACCTACTTCTTTGCTGACTTTCAAGAACAAAAGAGGAAGTTCGTTTTATCATGGTGAATTAGGTTCACGCGCTTGCCTCTCCTCCTCTCCCAAATACCAATGAAATGATCAAATAAAGAATGACTTATTCATCCATCCTCCCTCCAGCCCACACGGTGCCCACCGTGTGCCAGATAGGCCTAGGCACTGAAATAATCCTAAGTCCTATTTAGAAAGGGAGCCAGTGGGAGGACGTGTCATAGAACAGCTGGAGGGCGGGGTGGTCACTCCAGATTGGTGGTCACAGAAAGCCCTTCTGAGGAAGGGACACCAACGCTGAGTGAGACCTGAATGAGAAATGAAGACAGCCATGTGAGGATCTGGGGGACAAGTGGCTGAGGAGGAGGGAATGGGCAAGTGCTCAGAGCTAAGTAAAAAAAAACCTCCAAAACAAAAAAACTAAACATAGTATGTAGAGGCAAAGAAATTTCCCATCAGCAGATGAGAGCTCTGAGAAATTTCAGAAAGGCACAAAGCAGATGGACTGAACTTGTGACATAGCTGATTGAGAGCAGTCTACAATTCCAGTGAAGGCATCAGAGAAGGAAATAGCTGAGTGTCCCCAACAGAAGCCTGGGCAGCAAGCCTGGAAATGGAGGCAGTGGGTGGGCATCCGACAAGGGGCATATGGAAGCAACTCAGGAACATGGGACAGGCTCCACATGGCAGAAAGCATTTGCTAAGTTAAGGGGGCTGTTTCCTGGCCAGCTTCTGAGATGGACACTAAGGCCAGAGGATTGTGCTTCTGTCAACTAAAGGGCAGCACAGCATGCAGAGGAAAAACATCTTGGGAACCAGGGAGACTTTAAAGACTTGCTAGCTTTCTCCCCACCTTTCACTGGCTTCTGCAGATCCAAGTGGGTTCCCCTAAGACCCATCAGTGGAAGAAGAAGAGTGCACTTGTTGGGGAGTATCATGGCGAAGAAACAGAAAGACATCAGAAACTCCATTAGGGCTTGAGCCACAGAGCAGAGCACTTGACTGCAGGGACGTCACACTAGGGAGGGTGGGGATCTACCTCCCCAAGACTCCCATTGCCACCTGTCTCACTGTAAGAGAGGACCCAATCTTTTAGTCTGTTCTTGGACCACATACCCAGGACCCAGAGGGGAACCGTGGCAATGGACCTATGCCCATCCATTCATACATTCAGTTGCAGCCCTACACCTGTGTAAACTGCTCAGGTGAAAGCCTGCCAGGGAACTCTGTGAACCACACCAGGAGTTCTTAAACTGTGGCAGCCTCAGAATTGCCTGGGGTGCTTGCTCAAGATGCAGATGGCCAGAGCCACCCCAGTATGTGTGTATTTTTAATGAGCACCCCAGGTGATTCTGATGCACAGCATGGCTTAGAACCATTGACCCACACCATTACTGAGAGCATCCTCACCAGCTACTGATAGAGTCCCAGGCCCCAGCTGCACCATAGATGTTTTGTATCTCCCTGAGTGTGGGGAGATTAAAAACAACAGCGACAACAACAACAAAAAACCCCAGTGTCCAATTGTCCAACTGCCAGAAAGTCTGAATTAATTGGCTGTGTGTGAGGACCAGGCATTAGTATTTTTTAGAAACTTCCAGGTGGTTCTAATGTATGGCAGGATTGAAAGCCAAGACCTTCCTTTATAAAAATGAGCAGTCTTCCAAATAGCTGGGCATATGAAAAGAATGATCTGCTTTGAGCAGTGACCAGAGGAATGAAACAATGACCAAAGATGATGATTCTCTAATAAATAACCCCGAATGAAACTAAGTGGCAGAAATAAAGAGGAGATATGAAGATATGGGAAAAATACAAAATATGAAAAAAATCTGTATCACATCTCCAGGGGGATTAAGATGATAAACACCAACAGAACAGAGCAGGCTACTAAGAAAAGAACAGTCCAAGAAGTATTAAGAAGTGTTGGAAATGAAAAGTGTGGCTGTCAACCACCCGCCCAACACTCAGTGGGAAAAGAAAAACTCATTGAAGTATAAAATCACGAATGGACACTGCTGAAAATCAAAGCAGTGATTCTGAAGAGCAATTCAGGATATCGTATCCTTTGAATATAGAATAAAAAGACTAAAAGATGGAAATTATAAAAAGGAAAGTATAAGAGATACAGCAACTCCATCTCAGAGGCCCAGAATTCTTAGAAAAGGATTTCCTGAAAAGTGAGGGTAGAATGGAAAAAAGAAGAGCAACAATTTTAAAGAGAGAGAGAGAAAAAAAATCCTAAATTAAATAAAGAGTTAAGTTCTTGACTTAGAACAGAAGAAACTACTTAGGTCTCATCAGAAATATTAGAAAGAATATACATACTATATGCTAGTTATTTTTTAAATGTTCATAGAAATATAAGTTCAAAAATGTTAGTTTAAAATATATCAAGTTAACACACCTCTGGGAAGAATGGGATTTAAAGGAGGCAAAAGTAACTTCTACTTTTTATTTTATATGCTTCAATCTTATTTGTTTAAATTGATGATGTTTTGCGGTGGCTCACGCCTGTAATCCCAGCACTTTGGGAGGCCGAGGCGGGTGGATCACAAGGTCAAGAGATTGAGACCATCCTGGTCAACATGGTGAAACCCCGTCTCTACTAAAAATACAAAAAATTAGCTGGGCATGGTGGCGCATGCCTGTAATCCCAGCTACTCAGGAGGCTGAGGCAGGAGAATTGCCTAAACCCAGGAGGTGGAGGTTGCGGTGGGCTGAGATCGCGCCATTGCACTCCAGCCTGGGTAACAAGAGCGAAACTCCGTCTCAGAAAAAAAAAAAAAAAAAAAAACATTTAAAAGGAAATGCAACTAGAATAGAAACCGGAGTTTTAACAAAGTTAACATAAAATTTGATTAATAAAGTAAAAGGGAAGAGAAAAAGAAGAACAAAGAATGAGATTCAGAAATATGTCAGGAAAAAGATAAAATATATAATTCAAGTAAACGTGCTGTTGTATATCCCAATATCCAAAGCAAAACATATTGCTAGGATCTGTCTAATAGCCATGTGAAAAGGTTCTCAAGTATATTAACAAAGAAACAAAGGAGTAAAATGAGAATTATTTTAGCCTTTTGGATTTGCAAAGATAAAAAGATTGATGATGCTTGGGATGGTAAGAATGTGGGGAAATGGGCACTTTTAAGCTATGGGAATGAAAAACGTGTTATGATTTTGCTCAAGAGGAATCTGGACATATGAACTAAAATTAAAATATGCATATCATTTCTAGAAATTCTACTCCTGGAAAATTTATACTAAGGAAATAACTGAACTTGTGTACAAAGATGTTGCTGGAATCATTGTTTCTAGTGGCAGAAATGGAGGATATAACCTAAATATTTATGACCCAGGGATTGGTAAAATAAATTTTACTTCACCCATGCCAGGGGATACTATGTAGCTATTAAAAAGGGTAAGGTGGATCTATGTGTTTACACAGAAAGACTGCCATGACATATTGCTAATTTAAAAATTATTGGAATATCTTATATTCGTATATACATATGTATACACACACAGAACCCAATAGCCAATATACAAAAGGACAGAATATTACACATGCATAAAAATCCAAAGTAATAGACACTAAATCAGATGTTCCCAAACTCGCTGAGCTTGGGACCCTTAGTGTCTCAGTAAGTTTTTCACAGTGCCCCTGGGCCAAAAGAAATACTTAACAGTGTCATTTATTATGGCCAGGACCAATCAACTTAATATGTATTTGTATCCTGACAACTTAGTAGCTGTTTGAAAGAGGTATGAATTGATTTTTTTTTTCATTCTTAAATAACTACAATATGCACCTATTGGGCACTACATGTTTCTTAAATTTTGGAATTAGATTGGACCTTACCATCCCTATGTCCTACTCCATGTTAATTTTTACACAGTACTTGCTTTGTATCACAGCGACTGCACTGAAAAGCCAGATTTGCAAAGACACGTTTCATCACAAGGGATGTAATGTGCTCTAATGTTGATGGTTCTTAAGGAACCATCTTAAGCTAGCAGTTTATGCAGTATCTGGCATGAGTCAACTATCACTGTTTCTCCCTAAAAAATTTGGAATATTCTGTAGTAACTCTCTGAGTTCCCACAGTGCCCGGGGTGCTCTGGTCCACTTTGGGAACCACAGCATCAGACTAGAAACAAAGGTTCTTTTTGGAAGATGAAATTGGGTTGGAAGAAGAGAGCATTTTCTTCTTTATGCGCATCTGGATAATTTGAACTTTTTATAATGAGCATCTGTGACTTTTATTACTTTTTGTAAGATTTTTTCCCTTTCAGGAAAAGAAGCCGGAAAAAGGAGCAAAAGATAATGTGAGAGTGACAGAGACATGAAAACGGAAATAAATGCAGGGGGTGCGAAGGCACATCACACTAGCTTTGTCTGTGTGTTTCCTTCTGTAATTCTGAAAGTAGTCCAAGTCCCTCTGGGCTTTGGTTCCTCCTCTCTTAAGTAAACACACTGGCTTCCCTCATAGGGAAGGAGAAACTGGCTGGAATCACTGCTGGAAGTTACTCCAAAAGAGCAGAGTGATGAAATCATGGTTCTGGAGCCCTCTGCCTGAGTTCTAGCCCTAACTCTGCCGTACTAGCAGAACTTGACCTGGGGCAAGTTCCTTAACTCCTCTGTGCCTCAGTTTCTATGCCTGCTCAATGGTGAGAACAGTAATGTTTACCTGTCAAGATAACTCAGTGAGAGACACTTACTGCAGGATGTGGCCAATGCGGAATATATGCCAGCTATTACCATTGTTATTGCTGTCTAATAGGAAAAAAATGGGAACAGCAAATTCTATCCTTCCAGCAATCAGAACTAGAGAATGATGAGGGACTGTCCCAGTTATCATGCTATCCAAAGGGTCAGAGGGAAGCCACAAAGGATTTGTGGCTTTGCATAAATCAAAGCTATAAGGAGGTAGAAACTGTAAGTAGAACGCCAGCCGGGAGGCTACTTGAGGCATTTCTGTTCTAGCAATAAAAAAACTCAAGACAGAATATGAGGTAATCTCATGATCTCATGGATTTTTGTCTACATCCATCCCACTCCCAAACCTTAAAACATTTTTTACCTCATCTCTATGTCCCACAAAGCAACATCGTCGCTGATCCAAGGGTTGGATGGCTCGGCTGGTGTTATCAAAGGGTCATATTCCATGTATTGTTCTGTGTAGGCAATTAAGCTGCAGGAAGAAGGCAGAGCAAAGAATGCAACTGATTTCCTTAAAAAAAAAAAAACCATTCTATTTTACACAAACATTATAGCAGTCTTCACATAATTCTAAATTAAAGGAAAAAATTTATTTCTGCTCCCACTTCTGACACATCAAACTGTTTTCATTTGTCCTTATTTTCTTCTCATTATGAACATACCATTTTTGCATTGTTGCAGCCATAATATACACATGCATTTTGTATCTCTTTTCCCTACTTGACTCTTTACCTGAATCTTGGTGCATCTCTCCCTGGTTATGCTAGCCTTACTGATGTTAATGCACTAGTTAAACCTGTTTGTGTATTACCCTCCCACAAAGACTGGTTCTCAAGGCATCTGGATCTCACAAAAGACACTACAGCTCCACCAGATTGCCAGCTCAGCATTCCCAATTGAAGGACTTTCTTATTACAAAGATTTTTAAATACCAGCAGACCACAAGGAGTTAACATAAACATTAAAAAAAAGAAAGCTTTTTTCTAGTTATAATTATGATCTAATAGATTTTGATTTAATAGATTGACATACTCTATTTTAGACTAATTTTTATTTTTATTAAAATGTATGTGAATAGTTAGAATGATAAAATAGTACCAAATGATTACATATACTAAAAAAGCAAAGGAATTATTTTTCCTTCTATCCCTTCTTAGAGAGGCATCTACTTTCTACCTTGTTTTTTCTAAAAGTTACCTATGTATTTCTAAATTATATGCTTTTATATCTATTCTAGATTTTTTTTGATTTTAGACAAGAATTTAACTTTCTGTTCACCAGTCCTCAACTCCCACCTTTTTCCTACACAGTCTTCCAAGTAGACTTGTATAACAATTTTTGTTAAATCAATAGTCAGTGTCTACATTATTAAACTAGATACAAATTGTTTGCTGTTCAGCTGAATATCATACTACTTTTTCCAAGTGTTTTAACAAACCTGAAAAACATCTAGCAATCAAATTTTTCACATCTTAAACACATCAAATAATTGAGCAGTTCTGTCCCCTTGTTTCCCAGAGACTTTCTCTCCCAAAGTCTTTAGTCTTCTTGCTTGAAACTGGACCATTTGCTCTATGGGCTTGATGCACAATTATCATCTTGGGACTTCCTTCATTTCTGTGTTGAAGCCCACGTTTACTGGATTCCATGTCTATTTCTTGTTTTTACTCCCTGGTTGTGTTGAAGCACATCCTTTAGTAGTTTCCTAATAAAGGATGCATGAAAATCCTTGCAAGTCTAAAAATGCTTTTATCTCCATACCTGACTAATAGTGCTAGACACAGAACACTAGATGAAAAACGTTCCTTTAGAATTTTGAAGCATCACTCCATTTTTTTTTCTGGCATGCAGTGTTACTATTAAGAAGCCTGGATCCATTTTTGTTCTTATTCTTTTGTTCAGTTTCTTTTCTCTCTATCAACTTAGAATCGTCTCTTTATTGCTAGTGTTCTGAAATTTCATGATGGCCCTTGCTGGTTGTTTTATTCATTATGCTGGGCACAGTGTGCAACAGATAAGAAAATATTTATCAGGAATTTTATAGTATTTCATCACTAACTTTATACCCTTCATTTCCTTTGTTTGCTTGTTCTATGTTTTTTCCAGTTCAATATTGGACATTCTGAATTGTTAATCTATTCTCCCTACCATTTTTCATCTCCTTGTCTTTTGTTAAACTCTCTTTCAACTTTCTCTTTATTTATTTTTTAATTTTGAGTCATTACTTTCTTAAGTTTCCAGAATTTCCTTTTGGTTATCAGAGTGTCAAGTTCTTGTTTTATAGATGAAATATCTTCTCATATCTCAGATAAAATTAATTCTATACTTTTATTATAAGTTTCTTTTACTTGTTGAATTATTTCAGTTCTTCCAAGTTCCTTTTTTTTCTGTCTATTTTGATTATACTCTTTCACGTTGGGGCTTGAGTGTCTGGAAAATCTTTGGACATCCATTTATGCTTAAGAGTGAGGTACTGAAACCTGCTTGGAGGCTCAGTGCATGTGGATGGGGCTTGTCACTGACGGGCTTCATAGTCACAGGGAAGTTTACCAGTATTTTCATGGGAGCTCCACGTGAGGCATCTGGAGTCTTTCCTGGGGGATCTATTTTTCTCTAGAGCAGACATTGGCAAGCTTTTTCTACAGGGCCCAGAGAGTAAATATTTTAGGCTTTGTGGGCCAGATGGTGTCTGTTGCTACTACTCAGCTCTCCTGTTGTGGCATAAAAGCAGCCATAGACAACTTGCAGATGAATGTGTGTGACTGTATTCTAATAAAATTTTATTTGCAAAAACAGACTGGAGTATGGTTTGGCCCACAGGTTGTACTTTGACAGTCACTTGCCTGTGGGTATATATGTTTGGCTCCTGGAGGCCTGAAAGCAGGGCCGGGGAGGGGCCAAGGGTCTGTTGGGGCTCAGAACATGATACTCCAAAGTATGGCACTTTGGTATGCTGAGTACTTTGAACTAAAGGAGATTGAAAGGGCCTCAGAAGCCAAGACTTTCACTTTCTCTCATGCCCCTGTCTCCCATCCCTTTTTCTCCCCTGATGCAAGTCATAGAAACAAGAATTCTTTTTTCCCAAGGTGGGTCATAGAAACTAGAATGCCTTTCCTGCAAAGCCAGCCACAAAACCTAGAAAGGTCACTCTCTCCCTTCTCCCTTGAAAAGCCTCATTCCAGAGAGGTCTTGTTCCATACCCTGGAGGAAGGAATGCTACTCAGAGAGACTAAGAAGAATCTGAACAGACAGGCCTTGCTGGGTTTTCTCCCCTCACGCTGTTACCAGTAGATCACACCCTTTTGTCCAATCACATTTCTATGAGGCTGCCCATTCTTCATGGAACCTAAGCATAAAAACAGACAGTTTTCTCTGAGTCTTTGAGTCTTTGTTTCTGAACGTTTCTGTGTCATGTAAAACTTTGATGAAATATATGCATTTATGCTTTTCTCTTGTTAACCTCTTGTGATAGCAGTGTTGGCCATAATCCTTATGGTGGACGAGGAAAGGTATCCCACTTTCCATCTCTACAGGCCTCACAGTTCAGTGTGTAGAGCCTTCATTAATTCTCTTGTTTTCGGCTGGCCTCTTACGATATCTGATGTGCCTGTGTTCTGAGCGTATGTGGCTCAATTTCTTTCAAGAATAAACTTCCCATCTCCTGTGGTGGTGGTAGGTGGGAAAGATTGTTTCCTAGTGGGGCAGGAGATCAGGGGTGCAAAGTCTCCTGAGACAGACTTGAGTGTTCCTCTGCTGTTAGCCCCATGCCTCATTCCTGCCTTCCACGGTCCCTGGTGCCTTCAAGAGCCAAGGCCAGGCTTTACTGGGAAAACTGGCTCACTTTGTCACATTATTTCTGCCCCCAGCATGTAGGTTAGAATGTTCTTCACTCTGTCCCTATGCACTTTGCTTTTCTTCTCTTTTTTTTTTTTTTTTTTTTTTTTTAAGGTGGAGTTTCACTTTTGTCATCCAGGCTGGAGTGCAATGGCATGTTCTCTGCTCGCTGCAACCTCCGTCTTCTGGGTTCAAGTGATTCTCCTTCCTCAGCCTCCTGAGTAGCTGGGATTACAGGCATGCACCACCACACCAAGCTAATTTTGTATTTTTAGTAGAGATGGGGTTTCTCCATGTTGATCAGGCTGGTCTTGAACTCCCAGCCTCAGGTGATCTGCCTGCCTCAGCCTCCCAAAGTGCTGGGATTACAGGTGTGAGCCACCGCACCCAAACCTGCACTTTTTTTTAAAATTAAATTTTGAAATATTTCAGGCATACAGAAAGGTATAAAAATTGTAAGAAATCACCCTTGTACTCACTGATCAATTAAAAAAATAAAACATTACAAATAGAGACATGGGTGCCTGTGCTTATGTTCCCCAATTCTATAGACTTTGTATTTTGGACAAATATGTTGAAATTATTAACAAATAGTTTGTTAACCTTGTGGGTTAATGCCATTTTTGTTCCTTTAGTGACATGTTGCATTTGAGGAAAGGAAGAAGATGAACATATTTCTACAATATTGTCTTGGTTACATTGAGTGGCTTTATTACAATTTACTTAATCATTTCCTTTATATTAGACAGACTTTAAATATTTCTTTTTTAGTATACATAGTAGTGTTGTAGAGCACCACTGTTCATACCGATGTTTTTTTTTTTCATCTTCTGGATTATTTATTTAGATCCATAAGCAGAACTATTCGACCCAAAGGTGTGAATATTTTTATGGTTATTGATCCACAATAAAACTTTCCTTAAGCATTGCCAGCTCATGTGTCAGCAACTTTGCCCACAACAGCAAAGTCAGAGCCACAATTCCTACTACTGAATTGCAAAGGGCAAGCATGGTCAATTAGCTTAATGCTGGACACACAGAGAAATTAGTCAGAGGCTCCATCTCATGCTGCTGGAAATGTGATCCATGAACCAGCAGCACTGGCATAACCTGGGAGCCCGTCAGCAACGCAGGATCTCAGGTCCCAGCCCAGGCCTCCTGAGTCAGAGTCTGCATTTTAATAGGATCCCCCAGGTGACTCACATGCACATTCAAGTTTGAGAAGAAACACACCTCATTCCTCAATTTTGCAAAGAGTTCAGGACATGAGATGTTTTATTTATCAAATCAAAATGAAGAAGCCCCTAGTAATTTTGGTTTTGAAGATGGATGTACATTTTCTGATACCTCAGAGCCTCCCCACTGTCCCGGGTGTAGACTGTGACCCAGCGGGGTAGAAGAAGCAGTGATCACAGTTGAAAAGCATTGGTTTGAGTTCTTGGTTGAGCCACTTAACTGAATCTTTGTCAAGTTCATCATATATTATGTAATGGCCTTCTTGAGCACTCAGGACCATTGTGATAGTGGGAAAGCATCTCAAAAGAATCTTGACAATCCTCTACAAATATAAAATAGACAAGTGAAACCACATGCACAGTAGAGGCACATCCTCTGTCCTACAGATCTCCTGCCAGGTATGCATCTTCCCCAGGGCCAGGCTTCACCAATAAGAGCTGTATTAGTTTGATTTCCTGTTGCTGATAAAGACATACCCAAGACTCAGCAATTTACAAGAGAAAGAGGTTTAATGGACTTACAGTTCCAAGTAGTTGGGGAGGCCTCACAATCATGGTGGAAGGCAAGGAGGAGCAAGTCATGTCTTACATGAATGGCAGCAGGCAAAGAGCGAGCTTTTTCAGGGAAACTCCCATTTTTAAAGCCATTGGATCTCATGTGACTTAGTCACTATTGTGAGAACAGCACAGAAAAGACCTGCCCTACGATTCAATTACCTTTCACCAGGTCCCTACCCCAGCACGTGGGAATTCAAGATAAGATTTGGGTGGGGACACAGCCAAACCATATCAAGAGCTGTACAGCATCTCAGGCAGAATGAACATGGGCAAGGGAGCTTTAAGAAAGCACTGTGGCAGGAAGGATCAGGCTACGAGTTGGTGCTGCAGTAGGTAGCCACTTCTTAGCCACTTGGGCTGATTGAATTCTTTATAAAAGAAATGGTATTGCATGGAATATGTTAGTTTTCTAGAGCTGCTATAATAAATCACCACAAATGGTTAAAACAACAGAAGTTTATACTCAGTTTTCGAGGTCAGAAGTCTGAAATCAAGGTGTTGGCAGCATCCTCTCTTTAAAGACTCTAGAAGAGACTCTCCTCTCCTGTCCTGTCCTGTCCTCTTTCTGGTGGCTGCAGGCATGCCTTGGCTTGTGGCTGCATTATTTTCATCTCTGTCTTTGTTTTCACATGGCTGCCTTCTGTGCCTGTGTCATCTGCTCTCTTTTTCTGTCTTATAAGGAATTTGCCATTGGATTTGGAGTCTTTCTGGATAATCAATGATGATTTAGATATCCTTAACTGAATTACATCTGCAAAGACTCTTTTCCCAAAGGAGGTCGCATTCACAGGTTTCACGGGTAAGGACTAGGACCTATCTTTTGGGGGTCCACTATTCAACCCACTACAGGGAATGCGAGAGAGTAATCTGGATGTGGGGATAGAGAGAGCACACTGGGCCGCCTGTCTCCTTTATTCAGACCAGCACAACACAAGCCAGCAGCAGAAAACCAAAATCCTGTTCAGGGGGTGATGGGTCATACTGAGGTGCCCCAGAGAATCTGAGTCATGATGACAGATCGGGGGGTTCTCCCGATTATGAGGCATTTGAGCATCCATGGCATTCTCAAAATCTGAGATGAGCATACAGCCCAGGGACTCCCCTTTTTCCTCCCAGGACATGTGCCTCAGCCATTCCAAACATCTCAGCCTTAGTTAGCTTTGAATCTGAAATAAAAGACATCCACTTGGCAGGCCAAGGCAAAAGGTAGGGCCTCTTTTAACTAGTTAATTGTGTTATTGGGCAATGTTTTTTAAAGACCAGAAACAGGTTTGTCTGAAGTAGAACGTAGGGATTGAAAAATGAAATTTCCTCCCCTCTTCCCTCTCATATCCTTATTTCACTGAGACAGACTGGGGTTTTCATTCCAGACTCCTCCTGGAATGTGTTCTAGCAGACCGTCCATGTGGCCACATCTCCAGCCTGGGAAGGAGGGGTCCAACCAGCCAGGTCAGGTCCTGTGGACAAGTCCCCATATGGAGCTGAGTGAGTGCTGGGGTGAGGGGATAGCTGGGAATGCTCAGGAGAGGCTGCGGTGAGAATTCAGCCGGAACCTGGTCCCTCAAGGAGCCTGCAGGGTCCAGCTGCCTATTACTGTGTACCTGGCAATGAAGGCAGCTGCCCGCTGACCAGCCTAAGGCAGCAGAATCTTAAAAGTCCAGAGAGCAACTAAGGAAATGGGAAGTAATATGTGATTACTTAAGCTGTAATGAAACACAGGCACATAGCCAGATCTCTTTAAGAGATCTGGGAATATCTTCAGAGAAGCGGATGGAGGAGCGGTGGTGACAACTAACGGTGATGTTGGTTTAGGAGAATGTGGCTGAGAGCCCAAGGTGAGATTTTTGTAACCATCCAACATAAGAGCACAAGATATGACTTTGTAACAGGCATTAAGCATGAACTGAATTGTTCCTGTAAGATTGTGCCATGTTGCACCTTCTCCAAAAAAGGTCTAGGCAAGTGGCATCAGACACACTGTAGAGGAACACGTGGAGAAGGAACACAGAAAGTCCTGATGATCTGAACCAGGCAACAAAGCCAAAATCGTTACGAACAACTCATCTGTCAGCCAGTGTCAGTGATGAGTGGTATTGGTCAGAAGGGAAATTTATTTTATTAAAAGAGGGAAATCTATTCTTTTAAGTTACATAAATAAAGTCAGAGGCTTTGTAAAGGAAACAGTAAAATTATATGGCCATATGTATTTTGATTGATGTATTTTATTGGTAGAAAAAGGAAGTACTGAATCATCAGAATTAGACATACGCACACTGGGGCTATAAGAGGCACTCCTAGTCAGCAGGGCGCTTGGAGATGCTGGTATATTAAAGACAATGAGGATGAACAATTTGGTCTTCAGATTCTAAGAGAAGGGGAGAGACTGGGGTTTTATATTTGCTTCTAATGGTTGCCAAAACAGATTATCTCATATTTAGTAGCTGAAAACAATACAAATGTATTGTCTTATAATTCTAAGCATCAGAGAAGCCTGAAATGGGCCTCACTGAGCTAACATCAAGATGTCAGCATGGCAATGTTCTCCTAGGGGAGAATTCATTTGCTTGCCTTTTTCCAGCTTCTGGAGGCTCCCCACATTCCTTGGCTTATGGCCCCCTTCCATCCGCAAAGCCAGCTATGGTCGTCTCATGCTGCATCACTCTGACACTGACTCTTCTGCCTCTCTCCCCCACATTTCAGGGCACCGTGGGTATCCTGGGCCCATCTGGGCAATCCAGGATAATGTCTCTATTTTAAGGTCAACTGATTAGCATACTTAAGTCTATACTGTCACATCCCATGCAAACAGATTCAGTGTACATGGATCTGTGCTCCCTCATTTGTCCTATTTGCCATCACCACTGCATGGAAAAGACAGGAGACAGCAAAGTGCATCTTGTTGGAGGTTCCCACAGGTCACTTGGGCTTTTAGTATTCTGCTGCCTCAACTGCTCTCCCAGCTTCTTGGGGCAGGGATGGGGGTTGTATGTGATCCTTCCCAGAGAGAATAGCAGAGAGGGTTAACTTCACAGCCAGGGTAGCCAAAGACTGAGAGGAGCTGAAAGAATACCCCAAACTGGGCAGACAGGGAAGGTGGCCTCCTCTTCCCTTATGCTTCTCAACATCATCACACTGTGCAGAAACAGCACAAGAAATGAAAGCAAGGACTCCTTGCCTTTTCCTTGCTTTCCTGTCTCCTTAATCTGGGCTGGAGATGCCTTATGCCTGGTAACTAGAGTTTCCAAGGTAGGACACAGGAAAGAAATGAAGGTTGGCCACATAGGGTAAGATCTAAGCTTAATGCAAAGAGATGAAAAGGCTTTTGGGTTTGTGCCTAGGTTGTCCAGCGCCATTTCTTAGGCATGAAAGGAGATCCAAATGGAGATAGAAGTGCTGCCTAGGAATACAGTGAATGAACTTGGTTGTGTTGACCCTTACGCTGGGTCTCTTGAGAATCTGAGTGAAGCAAATAGGAATTCTGGATGGTAAGAAGTACTCCAAAATGGGTGAGCAAGCATAGAAGGCCTCTCTGGGTTTCTGCTCAGTTCTCCTTGTCTCCTGACATGTACACAAGGCTACTTCAGGAGCTGCCATGTATTTATTTATAAGCCCTGCTCCTGGCCATGGTTGATTTGTCCAGGAACAGACAATGATGTAAATGGCATTCATATACTCTTTCCCCAGCTTCAGCAGTGGAAATTCTCACATTGCTATGAAGAAATACCCAAGACTGGGTAATTTACAAAGGAAAGAGATTTAATTGACTCACAGTTCAGCATGGCTGGGGAGGCCTAGGAAACTTACAATCATGGAGGAAGGGGAAGCAAACATGTCCTTCCTCCCATGGTGACAGGAAGGAGAATGAGAACTGAACGAAGGTGGAAGCCCCTTATGAAGCCATCAGGTCTCATGAGAACTTATTATCACGAGCATAGCATGGGGGAAAACACCCCCAAGATTCCATTACCTCCCACTGGGTCCCTCCCACCACATGTGGTGATTATGGGAACTACAAGATGAGATTTGGGTAGGGACACAGCTAAACCATATCAAAGTTGTATAGTCACAAAGTTCAAGGGGTAGTGGTGTCATGCTTCCTAACACATGTCTGTCATTAAAAAGAGTAAGGCCAGCATGGAAAATGGGCAGGAGCAGAGAGGAAGAACAGGTCTTGAGGGCGCTCAAGGTTCTAGCTCCAGCTCTTCCTGAGCTCAATGGCATTGCTGCCTTTCCCAGGGTTCAACTCTGCAGCCCCTCCTTGTATTTTGGGAGCCAATGTACGCTCCTATTTTGCAGAACTAGGTTGAAGCTGGGGATTTATTGCTTGGAATCAAACCAATATACTTGAAATGGAAATGAAGATGATGTGAATGTGAAGGCAAGTTCATCAAGGCAGCCCTTTATAGAATTATCCAGAGAGGTTCTCTTTCAGAACACGTGCTTCCTGGTGGTGTACAGATTACAAGATGAACACAGTCTGTTTGCGACACACAAGACAATGAGAAGGCCAGGCAGGCAATGAAGGAGGCAGCAATGGCCAATGCACAGTACCATTTCAGTCCAAAGTCAATACCAACAACCGCAGAAAGACTAGGGGTAGGACAGGAAAAGCAAAAAGGGAGAAGAAAATAGAGGCATACAAAGAGCTTTGTAGGATGTCCAGCACAAAACAGTACACAGCAGAAATGGTCCTCCAACTGCTGGGTGTGAGTGGCAGAAAAGCAGAACTGGAATGAGATGGAAGAAAGAAAATAAATATAGGGAATTCAGAAGTCCATTGAGAACAATATTTCTCATTGAGTAATTTTAGCATCTTGTTCCTTTATCCCTGACTCCTGATTGATATGTGGTTCTGTTATTTTCAAATGACAAATTCTCACATCACTAGAAGATGCTGATCTGTGAAGCTTTAGCAAATGTGCTACCCACCATTGTCATGGGCTTTGAACTAGATCTTGGGTCGAAGTGTGGAACTGGCTGATTTGTTCACAAACTCCTGCTCCATGACCCTTTAGTAAGTGGCAAAGATCTGCCAGAGGGCTGCTGGGAGTACAGTCTGTGGCCAGTCATCTGTAGACATTATGCAGTACCTATTATGCCTTTAAGTAGCAAACAGCTCTCTGGATCTCAGGGAGTCATTAGGGCTGAGCTAACAGCAAAGTCACAGCTTGTAATCATAGTAACCAGTCCTGGTAGGAGAACAGTTATTAATGCAAAACATTCCCAATTTAGATTGCTAATTAGGGTCTACCTTTGATAAACTTGGTGAGGACGGAAACAATGAAAGAGAATTTAGTAAACATATAGTCTATACATTTGAGAAAATATGAAAAAAATAAGTTTCAGACTTTCTCCTTTCTCTCTTAAAAAAGACATAATTTTGTTACAAACTGTATAGATGTGACAAAAAAAAAAACAAAAAACAAAAAAACTATGATGAGTTGGAGGAAGAAGAAATGCTGTCCGTCCTGAGTTAAGCAATGCCTAGGAGGAATCCCTAGAGCTAAGGACACAGATACAGAGCAGGTGGGGGGAGATGAAGAGATACTGACATGGCTAGACTCCAGAAAAAAGGGACAGTGAAGTATGGCCTGCGGCTATGGGAAACTATTATTAAAAAAAAAACAAAGAAACAAAAACTGATGCATGGAATGGAAAGGATTATGGAATATGACCATTAGTCCTACTTTAGAAAGACAATAAAAATGCACTAAATCACTCATGATGAAATCAGGGCCTCTAAATGAGGGAAGACCTGGACACAGAATGTGAAAGGGCGTGAAGGGCAGAGCACCTTCGCACGCCTCGCTTTGCTCCGTGCAGTTTCTGAACTGTGATGCACAACAGGGAACCAGGCCAGGAAGGATCTGATTAGAAAGGAAAATGAGAAGCAGAGCAGCACTGAGGAGAGGAAAGAAGAAAGTTTGATTCCTAGCAATTAATTAATTAATCTAGCTTTTTTTTCACTTGGAGAAGGTGGGAAGTAGAGAGAATATAAAGAAAGAAATCCTTAATTGCAGGTCACCCAGAGAAAACACATTCAATAGAGAAATTTGGGATGAATGAAGGAGCATGAAGGTGAATTCAGCCCTGCAGGAACAAGAGCTTACACCAGGCCAGGTATGGAGGCCCTCCTTTCCCATATGCAGCAGACTCCAGATCTTGGTCTGGATATGGTCACCCTGGCTATAATGATACCTCTGGTCTTTTTTAAATTTCTGTCACCTAGAACAGGCTAGGAGAAAGGAGGAGTAAAGACCCCCATGGTTTCTGGAATCCCATAAAAGCAAAGTTGTAATGACTTCTGTGACCCTCTGTTTTCCTCCCCTGAAACTATCATTAGACATTAAGTTCACAAACCTCTATCACCCTAGCAGGTTTTTAATAGACCCTTAGGGTGTCCAGTCCCTTGCTGTCTTATCTCATTTCATTAATTACATTTCATGATCACCAAGGGTCAGGAGGTGGAGGAAGAACCAGCATCCAATTTCAGGGAGCAGCGGCAATCTCAAGATGATGCTAAAAAAATCAATTCAGCAGTCAGCTGTGACACACAAATGGCTCCTAGCAATAGTGTGAGGATGAGCCAAGTACAGACGCAGGTATGAAATGAAATGACTTGGTCTCTCTGTGTGCGGGCAGTGCGTTGGGATAGCTGCAGTGATTGTGGTGTAGCTCGCTATGGGTGGGAAGAAGTCTCTGGGGATCGCAGCCACACAGTTTGGGAATAAAATGCATGGAGTTTGGGAACAAAATGCACGGAGTTCTAGACAGTTTGGGAATAAAATGCATGGAGTTCTGCTTCTCAACGTTGGTTTGTCAAGTGCTATAAGGCTCAGGTGAATTAAAAAGGGGCTCTCTTGGGGATGCTTGCACAGAAGAGTAAGACCTCACTTACCTGGCAACTTCAATTGTCCGGAGAGCACAAATGAGCTAAGTGACTGTAAGAGCCTATGAGCAGTCTATAGATGAAATAAATGCCACGCCTCAAGGTTCACTGTCTGTTATTTGGAACAACACACCTCCCAAAAACAACACACCTCACACTTGCTTTAGGATCAAGGCTAAGAAGTTTGGTTATTTGATTTCCTGGTGTAGTTCAGTTTCAAAAAAGGAGTCTATTTCTCAACCCTTGAATCTAGTCCAGCTTAGTGACTTGTTTTACACAATACAAGGAAACAGAAGTGACAGAATGCTAGTTCTGAACCGCAAGAGTTTTGTAGGCTTCCGTTCTCTCTCTTGGAATCCCACTATCCCCATGTGGAAAAGGTGAAACTAGCCCTTTGGAGGGTGAGAGACCATGTTAAGGGGCGCTCAATTGTCCCAGCTGAGGCCATCCTAAACCAGCAGAAGCCAAACACGTGAGAGAGCGCAGCAAAGATCGGCAGAGCTGCCTAGACAACCCGCAGCCTCACAGGAAACACGGCTGAGACCAGTGGAGCCAGGTGGCACACAGACGTGTGAGCAATAGTAAAAACCTATTTTTTAAGCCACTGAGCTCTGGGGTGTTTTGTTACTCAGCAACAGCTGATACACCTGGTCTGCTACAGATTGGAAAGGTGGGGGTTAGGTAGAGGGGGAGAAGGGTTAGTAGAGACAAGCAGACAGACAACTAAAAGGCAGAAACAAGAATTCAAAGAACATTATCATCTGGGGCCATTTAGGGAAGGGGAAGCAGTTTGTGGCACCTTAGAAGATCCCGACCACTGACAGTTTTAAAGCACAATAGAAGACACCTGACTCTGAGTCATCTAGAAAAAGTAACTGAAATGTAGTGTCCTTTTGTTAGGAAGGCAAGTGCATGAACCATATTTAAGAAAGATTGCCATTAAAAAAGAGTTAAAATAAAAAGCTTAGGGTGTTAAGTGTCATTTAACTGAGACATTCATGTGTGTGTGCAGGGACAATACATTCTGCAACAGAAATTGGCTAACAGCTCAGAAAGGCTTGTGTGTCGCTTCCGGGGCAGAAGGCAGCCTAGGAAATGCAGTTTGGTTGCCACGATGCTGGCATTCTGGGGACACTTAAGCATTCATGAAGACAAGGGACAGAATATTTGGAACTGGGACGGCCTGAGAAATTCTGTGCTGAAGCGCGAGTCTTTTCTCCCCCAAAGCCCCAGGTTAGTGATGGCGTGTGAGGCGGTGGGAGGAGACAGGCAGGGCAAGGTCAGCCTGAGGCAGCCTGCAGAGACCTCTGTGTAGGAGACAGAAGAGACAGAGGGTGCGGGAAAGAACGGCATTAGCAGCCTCCCTCCCTGGCCTGCCCTTTGTTTGCTCCTCTAAGCACCATATATCCAGTTCATGCCGTGCCATGCACTTGAATTCTGCTCTCTTCCGAAGCCCAATCAAGTGCCATGCTGGAAAATCAGCAGCAGCAGCATTCACATTCCTAGTGTGCATACTGGACCAAAGGACTGGACCATGCTTTTGCCATGCATGAGCTCATTAACCCTAAACTTAAATGTGACCACTACCTCCCCTCTAAAGAAGTGAAACAGGCACCGAGAGAAGAAGCCACTGGCTTCATCAGTTAGAAGATAGGAAAGAACAGAAAATCAAACACCACATGTTCCCACTCACAGGCAGGTGTTGAACAATGAGAACACGTGGACACAGGGAGGGAAGCATCACACACTGGGGTCTGTTGCGGGGGGCTAGGGGAGGGACAGGGTGGTGCGAGGTTGGGGAGGGATAACATGGGGAGAAATGTCAGATATAGGTGACAGGGGGACGGAGGCAGCAAACCACCTTGCCATGTAAGTACCTATGCAACAACCCTGCATGATCTGCACATGTACCCCAGAACCTAAAGTACAAAAAAAAAAAAAATAGGAAATCGCAGGAGCAGGATTCAAACCTTGATGATCGGTTCCAGACCCATCCCCTAAACTGTCTGTTCTGCCCCTTTAGTTTGTAAAGTTCCCTTATTCCCTCCCTGCTGGTCTGGATGCACCCTTTAGTCCAACGCTGACTGCAGTCATCCCAGAGCCCAGCTTCGCTGCCCCTAGCCCTCCTGCCTCTCCTCACTGTTAGTCCTCACGGAACTCAGTGAAAAACAATGAAGACCTTTCCTGGGGGATGCGATTCTGATGAACTGTCGCTTATCACCTGGAGCAGGCCCAGGGAAGTCAGATCGGGATGGGGATGTGGATGTGTGTGCCTACCTGAGAGAGCTCAGTCTGCACCTCTGGCAGCTTCTCACCAGCTGCCAGCACCTCCTCCCTGGCCCCATCCTCACAGACCCACTGACAGGCCCTGCTCCCAGCTGCTTTATCTCTAGCTAACACGCATCTCCTCTCCCTCCTCCTCCCTATCTGGGGGTTTCCTTGCGGCTCTAATGAAAAACCCTAGTGTCACATTGAAAAGTTGCCAGTTATTGCTTCTGGGAATAAAATCCAGCCTCTGCCGGGCAGAGACTCATGAAAGCTTCTAGCTGGGCTCTGCGGAGTAGCCAGTTGGAATAATCCTTCAATATGAGCAGCCTCTCAAGCGTAATTAGGCGGTACCAGGTGGGCCCCTCCCTGACAGCAAGGAAACAAACAAATAACAGGACAGGCCAGGCTCCCCACCCCCACCTTGACTTCCTCCATTCTTTGGCCTCTGCACACCTTCCCTGGAGTCTGCCTATCTCATCTGACTAGTTCAGGCTCTTTCCCTGCATCCCAAGATACAACAAAGTGGATGTCCTTACTGATGTGAGCTCTCAGGTCAGCCTGAGTAGCAGATAATGGCTTCATTAGATTGTGAAAGACCAGGTCAATCTACCTGAAGATTATCCAAAATGTGGATTTCTTGGCTCTACCCTGGAACCACTGAATCTGAATCCCTCGGGCTGAGGTTTGGAAATTTCCATTTTTTAACCCCTTCCCTCACCTGGATAATGCTACTTAGAACCACTGGACCTGAGCAACTAGATCCAAAGAAAGATGCTCCTCTCTATATGCTCTTCTAAATTGCAAACCCTAAAGAGCCCTTCCAAGGTCAGACATTAGCATTGCTGGCACGCCGACCCACAAAGTATACTAGGACAGTCATTTCTGTCCCTAGTTCACAGAGAAGGAAGCTAGTGGTTCCTCACAGGCTATGGATGACACCAAGAGAGTTGAGGACATGCTGCTGCTTCACTCACAGCCACTCTTCTGGGGCAAAGGCACCACAGTGAGACCTAAAAAGCATTTTCAGAGCCTGGTACTCTGGCCAGAAGCCACACATAATGAGAGAGGCAGTGTGAGGTGCTTCTGCGGCCTATGCAGCTAGCTGAAATGGTGACTTCAGGCTGATTGGTACCTGAGTGTAAGCTGAGTTCCAGCCATGGCAACTTTCTAGGACTTTTGCAGAGAGAAAGCAGGAATATCAGTGATTCTCAATGGGAATGACTTTCACCCTACCCAGGGGACATTGGCAACGTCTGGAGACATTTTTCGTTGTCACAAATGTGGTAGTGTGGGGACTACTGGCCTCTAATGGGGAGAGGTCAGGAATGCTGCTAAATATCTTATAATTCATAGGACCTTAAGAACACAACAAGGAATTATCTGGCTCAGAATGTCACTAGTGCCACGGTCGAGAAACCCTGGAAGAGATGAAGACGTCAGCCTAAATCGAGGGACGTCCTTAGCCCCTGAAGGTAGGGTGTTCAATCAGTCTCTTTGTTTGGGGTTGGAGTTGTTATAGCTTCCATTTGTTGTTATTTATCTAGAAAAAAGATGTGGATCAACACAGGGGCCAGCAGAGAAAGGCTTACAGGTGTATAGGGGCCTCACAAAGCTAGCCCCCTGTAAGAGCTGGGCTTAAAAGACTCACTTTATCTGACATCCAATAAATACCAAGATCAACTTAAGCTCTTGATTCCTTTAGCAATTGGTCATTGCTTTAACGGTAGCATATGGACAAATAAATATTCAGTACTGAGCTGCCTGGTTAGATTTATTCCATATAAAGTCCCCATGTGGTCTCCTGTCTTCACGGAAGAGTTAAAAAAACAGACCATTTAGTTGATAAAATTGAGTCTCCCACAAGTTAACGGAATGGAACCAGCTACTGATGCAGACTGAAGCACACACGTCATGGTGGAGGACAGGCTGGAGGGGCCAAATATTTTCTTTCCAGTTGATTCGATGCAGTTCAGTGGTTGATGGTGTGTGGAGGCGGATCTCTTCCTGATGATCCAGTCCCCTCCTGTCTATCCGGCCAGCGCCTCAAAGGACACACATAATTTCTTTTCCCCTATAAAGTGAATCTGGGCATTTTATAGCTGAAAAGGGAGCAATTTCCATTTGAATTAATCAAGAGGCTGAAGGCAAAGGTGCATTATGTAGCTTTTAAGGACATTCTTCCTTGATTGACAAGGTCCCGTGGCCACTCCCTGTATGTAAAGCCTGAGCAACGGAATATTTCTTGACATCACTCAAGGGAGCTATGTTATCTTAGTTATACTCACGTGGAGCCTGTGGGGTTTTTTTTTTTTGTACTTCAGTCTAAGGAGTAACTACAGTCTGACTCTTGGCATTGAACACATTTGTTAACCACAACCCTGTAACATTTCTTCCTTGTTAAATTAGAAGAAAGGAGTAATATTATTAAGAGAAAACATACCTTTCAGCCACTTTGGACATTTTCAAACAATGTCTGTCGATCTGTGCATTCAAAAATGTTATCTGGGAAAACAGAGAACATAGACGTTAAGACCGAACTAAAATTATTTTTTCCCTTCGCTCCCCAAACCCAAATCCTGCATTTCCACCAAGATCCAAACACCTCCTCTGGCCAGACATTTCTGACTCCTTCAGCTCTGCCTTCCAGAAACTCACCTGTGGCTCTGGACATCCCTATCACACAAGATTCACATTCTACCATTTAGCCTGCTTCTCATCTTCTCCTGTATTGTGGTGTGACTTAATTCTTGCTTTCCAAAATTTAAAGGCAACATAGTCTACAAAGCTTAGCAACAGCATGGACAGGTGAAATGTGCACTATGGATACCTGTTTTGACAATCCCCAGTGACCCTTCCTCTGCCACCTTTCACACGCATGTCACATCTGTGTTCTTGGCATGCTTGACTGGGATCATCAAATAGCTTTTTTCTTTCTTTGTGGTTTTTTTCTTTTTTTTTTTTTGAGATTGAGTCTTGTTCTGTTGCCCAGGCTGGAGTGCAGTGGTGTGATCTCAGCTCACTGCAACTTCCGCCTCCCAGGTTCAAACAATTCTCCTGTCTCAGCCTTCTGAGTGGCTGGAACTACAGGCACATGCCACCACACCTGGCTGATTTTTTTGTATTTTTAGTAGAGATGGCGTTTCACCATATTGGTCAGCCTGGTCTCAAGCTCCTGACCTCAGGTGAGCCACACCTGCCTCGACTTCCCAAAGTGCTGGATTACAGGTGTGAGTCACTGCGCCCAGCCAGACACCTTTTTTTCATACGTCCGTTACCTCTTACACACCAGATAATAAACTTGTCAAGGGCAAGTACCTAAAAGTTTACTCCTTTGGGTTTTGCTCTCTAGGACCCAGCAAGGCATAATATAAATAGTAGGCCCTAACGTTGCTTAATTATTAGTAAATATCAGAAGGAAGTAATATAATTAACCATTGTCTGTTAACATGGGCTCCTCATCATGAAAAAAAAATAACATTCAACCAAGTAATACTGAAATGGCATTGGGAGTAGGGCTTTATTTATTCTTAAAATTTCCTTTCAAATCACAGCAATAAAGTCAACCATCTTGAGCTGGTTTAGTCTGGAAGTGCATTCCAGTTTTAAGGACTGTGTGACATGAGCCCCTCCTTCCTCCAGCTCCCGCAGCGGACTGTGGGAAACCCCGCTAGCGCAGTTACCCCCAGGCCCGGGAGGACTCATTTACGCCCTTTTCTAATAACTGCTGGAGGAACTGGGTAGAGAATTCTTTCTCTCCAGCTTCCATGGCTCATTCTCACACAGCACTCAAAGGTTCAAGTCACCCACAGCTGGGTTCCACTGTGGTTTTCAGGAACTCAAAGCTTGCTCAATCTTCAGAAGTGAACATTTGAAAAGGTTTTTAAACTAGCCACGTCTCCTGGGAGTACAAGCAGACAATTCATTCACCTGTTTCCGGATATCCTCTTTTGTAGTTTTCCTGATTGGTTGGCTGAGTACGTGCACGGGGCTCTGTGACTGGGACTCTTCGGTCACGCCATACACGGACTAGGAGAAGAAGCAAGAATGTAGGATCATCTACCCGCAGAGTCAGAGGGTGGCTTAGGGGTCAGCTAGTTCAAAGACTCATCCGATTTCTTGAATCCAGTCATGACAATAAGCGATTGGTCTCTGCTTTTATTTCTTCAATGATGAGAACGCTGTCTCTTAAGGCATCTCATCTCATCTTTAGGGTACCACTGTAACCCAAATCCTGCCTTTTATTGTGCTGAGAATAGCCTCCTTGTATCTCAGTGTTTCTCCAAATACGGTCCATAGACCATCTGCAAAGAATCGCCTGGGTGTGCTTGGAAAAGACACATTGCTGAGTATCCCCTTGCCCCCTGGACTTACTGCATCGGAATCTTTGTGGGTGGGTTTGGGAATCTGCACTTTTATCAAATGCCCCAAATGATTCTGAGGTGAAAGGAGGTTGAAGAGCCACCGTGGAAGCGTTATGCACGAAAGATCCCCTTGACATTTCTACTGGTCAGCAGATGACCAGCTGGTACAAAACTGGGATAGCCGGGTTTCAGGTTTTCCCTTTCAAGTTATACAGTTTTCTGGCCTCAGTTTCTCCACAGGTCTGTAGCTATAGCTATGTTTAAAGCCGTTCCTGGTATTATGGACAGACTAAACACAATCTTTGCACTGGGAAAGAAACAAAACGCTGAGGGGCATGCAATGGGTAGCCCAGATCTTGAAAATCAAGAAGGGCTCGCATAAAGTGGAGGTGACTCCATGAAATTCTGCAATATTAGCATTAGGGGGGTCTTGAAGATGAAATGAGGACATTTTAGGACTAATATTTTAAAGTATAATACAGTGGGTATTGTTATCTCAGTGAAGAACAAAATACGTAAGGAGATTGAAGAAGTTTATATGTATATGTACGCCATGTCTGTGTGTGTGTGTGTGTGTGTGTCTTTTTTAAAATACATACACAAGGGAGAGCTAATTGGTCATCAGAAGAAATAGGAATGTGTGGGGACACATCGCCACTCTTTGGAAATTAATATTATGGAGTCTGGTCATGCTCTCCTGCAATACTGTCCCTGGTGCTGTGGAGAGGGTGGGACATAGGGATCGTGGGGAGTGTGAGCATGGCACCCTCAGGTATGCTGTGGCCACCACTCCTTTCAGTAAAGTGAAACACAAGTGACCACTGGGTCATTACCAATTGGGCAAGATGGTGGTTTGAGTTTGGATGATCCAGCTCTACCAAAAAAATAAAACATAAAAAAGACTTCCATTAGTTTCTAAGTATAAAACTCGCTTTCACCTGTGAGCTTCACCACTTCTTGTTCCTTCTGTTTCCTCCCCTCCTGCCACCTCCCCAGAGACAACTGCAACTGACCCTCTTTCAGGAAGCCCTTGGGAAGCCCCTATCCCTGCCGCCTCCAGCTCTGGCTCAGCTGCCCCTCCTGGGCTCCTCAACTGTCCCATGACTCGCCTAACACAGCGTTCATGGCCCTGTTGCCTGTTGGCTTGTTTTACTCCCTGCCAGGCTGTGGGCTCCGTGAGGACCTGGCACTGTATCCTAGCACAAACACAGCGCCAGGCATTCATCGGCTGCCCAATGAATATTGGAGAAATGGTTATGGTTTCAAAAGACGAAAGGTGGTAGAATGACAAGTAGCAAATTACTATTTGAATAGTACTAGAACTGGGAGGGCTATTCACATCAAGAATTTTTAACTCAGCTAAGCCAGCGAACCTTTTTAACCTTTTGTGGATTCTTCAAACGTCGACATTTTCGGATATCCATTTCTGTTGTGTTCACACAGCCTGGCTGAGAAAAAAAAAAACACATCATATAAATTACTAAGCGAAAATTACACTTCCAATTTAGTCCATGTAACACCATCAGGACCAAGCTTTATCTTTTGCCATTACGGATAATGAATGATGTTTTTTTCCATTTTGCCATAATATGTGTTCCTCTTGGAGTTCTCATACGACATAGAAGAGCTTACCTCATAATCTAAGGATGATATGTAAAGGGTATAGTGCACAGTTTCTAAGTGAAAATTATTCAAGTGGCAAGACTACATCAGCAACAGCCTTTCAAAAAAATTTTACATACTTAACCATTTGAAAAAGACTCCACAGTATCAGGATGAGTAGCTATTTATTTTTTGCTTTCAATCAAATTTTAAGAAGACAAATTTAGTTTATTCCCTTTTAGTTCCATTTCATGAGGAAAATGAAATATTTGCTTTAATAAAGTGAAATTAGAAATACAGTCAAACCTTGTTATCTACAAATTTTGCATTTGTGAATTTGCCTACTTGCTGAATTTCATTTGTAACCCCCTAATCCATAGTTGTCCCTTGAGTAGCCTGAAATCCTAGCACTTTGGGAACAGAAATTGAACAAGGTGACGTCCTGCCTTTTTGTTTCAGGCCTGTCTATTTAGGGCTTATTTAGTGCCAACTTTTCTGCATTTTTGTGCTTTATGTTGGTGATTTTGCTGTTTAAAATGGCCCCAAGGACAGTGCTGAAGTGCTGTCTGCTGTTCCCAAGCAAGAGGGCTCTGATGTGCCTTCGGAGGAAATAAATGTGTTAGCTAAGCTTCGTGCAGGCATGAGCAGTAGTGCTGTTGGCTATGAGTTTAATGTTAATGAATCAATGATATATATGACGTAAGATATCTTTACACAGAAACACATTTAAAAGGTTATGTATTGATCGACTGATAAAAATGTTGTGGCCACAGGCCCACAGGGACCTAGCTTGGTAGTTCCCACAGGAGTGATGTGCGCTAATTCAGTGTGTGCGAAGACTTTATAGAACGTAACTGCCATGGATAACAAGAATTAAGTGTATTTGGCAGAGAATAGTTTAAGATTTAGAGTTGAATGGCAGTGGAAATGGAAATTGTCGATTTGGGGAATGTAAACCTTTGGGGCCCAAAGGTCTTTTGGTGGAATTCTCATCGCTCCTCCATTTGCAATTCCATATTTTCATGGATGAATAATTTTTAAAAAGTGGAACTTACAGATATTCCAGGAAATTTACTGAGAAAATTTACTGAATGGCAAAACCAATTCCACAAAGCTCAGTCATTTTCTTAAGAATGAGACACCTGGTGGCTAAAGACAGTCTTTTCCTTATTGAGATGAAAATGAAAAAATTAAGGACAAAAAAAGTCTAGAGAACTGAGTAGAGCTTTCTCACCACAGGCCTGTGGACATCCCAAAAGGCTCGTTCTTGACTATCCAAAATTTTCCTTTCTGTCTTGTCCTTTTTCCGGTCAATCCTGAAAGAGTAAAGAGAGGAAGGAAATAAGAGGCTTTCTATTCTGTTTTTCCCTCTGACACTTGTCCCAGCGTTTGCTCCTGTTTTAGGAGCTAAGTGAACACAAGGCTATTGGTACCTGCACAGTGCCTGCTCTCCGCAGACTGTGAAACAGGGGCGTATACTTCCCTCCCAAAAACCTCAGAAATTCCACACATGATAAGAGAACTTGTTTTAGGCTAGATTACAGATTGTCATATGTGTAATGAACATGGTGGCCTAAAGGGAAGAACAAGAATGCAGCTGTTCATCTGCAGTATTGAGATTTGGATTATTAAGAACTGATTTATCCACTGACATGCCCCTCTCATCAAAAAGGCTACTGCATATACAAATTATAAGAAGGAATAGAACCACCATCTTGCCAGTGTTCCGTGTTCAAATTTGAAAGTTTGCTTCAGATTTAGAATCAGTAGAAAGAAACGTCTTTAAAACGCGGCAATTATGTGTTTTACAAGCACTTACACCATCTGGCTTTCTTGAGGCAGTATAATGGCCCTAGAGTGAGACAAGATCCAGGAGGCAAATATCACTGGCCTTAGCTGGGGGAGGCGCAAATTGCAAGAAGGAAATTGCAGGTGACAAAGACAGATTCTTATTGTTCTGATCTGCAGCAAAGATAAGAGGTTTTTTCTTTTTCTCTTTCAAAAAAGCATGTATTACTTCATTTTATTTCTTCAAGTAAAAAGCAACTCAGATTAATTGCCGTGTAACTCCTGGTTCTTGGCTCTCTTGGGAACACTTTAGTTTTCTGGACTGAAATAAACCCATAATCACCCTGCAATTTTTGTAATAATTACTGTGTACTTAGATGGCCCACAATTATAATATAATCACAGAGTTAATAAAAAAAGTTAATCGAGAAATATCATGTATTTATGAAGTAACAATTTCCCCTCTGTTTATAACTTGTGATGCTGCTTGATCCTGGAAGAACAAATTAGTGTTCCTCTTTGCTTTCCAGTGGCTTCTGAGTACACAGGCACAATTCTGCCTCAGCCCAGTAGAATCCCAGTCTCCATCCCACCTACTCTCCCACCTTCACCTCTTCAGGGCCACCCAGTGCCTGGTACCCGCCTACCCTGGGGGCTGCTGGGTGGTCAGGAGGTGGCTGGCATCATGGGCAGGAGAAGGGCAGAGACTGTGGGGGGAGAGTCACAGCAATGGCAGTGTGCAGGCCAGTGGACCAGATGGCCTCAGGTCATTTCCAGCTGTGACCACAGCTGTGATGGGTCTACACTCACACAGCCTGAGACCCAGCTCCGGGCCATGAGCTGCAACACCCCCCAGGAATGTGAGAGGGTTTGTCTGAAGACCCAGGGGCTGCTCACATGCAAGTGGTACCCAGAGGAAACGTAGTCCCATTCTCCCAGCTCAGCATCCCTTTCCTGTTCCTGTCCCACTTCTTCCCTTAACCATCCTGGCTAACCTAGACACCATCCCTGGGAAGGACACGGGAGATCCAGGTCCAATCATCTGTTTCCCAGAATTAAATGGATCTGGTTGACAACCATAGGTTTGTGGGGTGGGGAACATATAGTACCCATTCCTCATGCTTCCTTAGAGAGGAAGAAATGTCCACTACACATTCAGGAGAAAAAAATATGGGAAAAACCCTTCCAACTTTTTTCTTCCTTTCATCTCTTACCCTTTGGGGAGGAAAAATGACTTAACTAATTGGTAGACTTGAAAGAAGAAACTGAGAAAGTTCAGGCTTTCCCTTTCTGGGCCCCCATCTGGGTCAGCCTGAGCTCAGGATAGCTGCTCTCTGTGTGCAGGAAACTTACAGGGGTCAGCTCTGCCCTGGTGGGGTGGAGGTGGTGATGTGGGGAGAGGAGGCCTATAGATACACACCTCTGTCCAGGAAGAGCAAGTTTAATTTGCACCTGTGGCCACAGATCCAATGTCATGCCCTGTAATCTCGCTTTTTTTTTTTTTTTCAGAGTTTCACTCTTATTGCCCAGGCTGGGGTGCAATGGCATGATCTTGGCTCAATGCAACCTCTGCCTCCTGGGTTCAAGCAAGCCTCCAGCCTCAGCCTCCCAAGTAGCTGGGATTACAGGCTTGCCTACCATGCCTGGCTAATTTTGTATTTTTAGTAGAGATGAGGTTTCTCCATGTTGGTCAGGCTGGTCTCGAACTCCTGACCTCAGGTGATCTGCCCACCTTGGCCTCCCAAAGTGCTAGGATTACAGGCATGAGACACTGTGGTCGGCCCTAATTTTGCTTTTAATTAATATAACAATCTGATATTTTGGACTTCAACTGTCTGACTTCTGTGCCTTATTTTTTTTACTGGTTCTAAAGTCCTCCCCTATCAGGGAGAAGAAGACAGGGCTACTTGTCCTTCCTAAAACTCAACCTATTTTCCTATGAAGACAAAATCTCCAGTCCAACGGGTAAAACAGGATTTCAGCCTTTGAGCACAGAAAGTACCTGGAAATTTCTTGGGGAAATACACCTTCTTATAACCAGCGTTCTACCTTTGGGAGGATCTCCCTGCCTGCGGAAACACACACTTCTGAAACCGCTTTAGAATAATATTGGTTATGAAAATGAAACTTATCCATCCTGACCTTAATTTCTACTCAGTTGGTCTCGTGCCAGATTAGAAATACTAGCGCCATCTGGAAACTTCACTTTCCCCCCTTCACACCATTTCCAAATTCCAGAGTCTTTTCCTCTCTGAAAAGGTCTCTGTTAAGTCCACCTACTTTACTTGTGCTTCTGCTTGCATAAAGATGAATTCCCACTTCCTTGCAAAGGCCCTCTGGAGTCTCGCTAAGTTTTCCTAATGAGAAATGAAAATCAACAAGAAGGCATTAATCATTGTAAATTAGCACATGGACACCTTTGCTTATTATAAGTCAGCCATCCATTCTGGTTACTTCCAACAAAATAGCAAGACCTGCTTTGAATCCCCTGGACATGCATCCAATCTGACTTTGCACCAGACCCTGCTGTACAGAGCTGAACTATTAATACTCATTTACACGCCCATTAAGTCTGAAGTCTCTATGGTTCACCGGATTCCTTTCTTCATATGTGTCTTACAAGAATGCCACTCAAATAGCACTTGTTTCAAAGGTTGCTGAAAATAGGGAAAATTGTTTGTGGCTATTGGGGAATTAATGACGAGTCTTTGCCACCTGTTGGTATCTCCAGGAGCAAAACCAAGGCTGGATTTCTCAGGACTCGTCTTCCAGCGGGGAGCTGGAAAGGTCACAGGAAAGGAGAACCGAGGGGACCTGGCTTTCATACTTTTTCTAATGTCAGGATTCAAAAGTGGCCCAGGCTGGGTGCAGTGCCTCACACCAGTAATCCCAGTACTTTGGGAGGGCAAGGCAGGTGGATCTGCCTTGGTCAGGGGTTTGAGACCAGCTTGAGGTCTCAAACCTGAGGTCGGGGTTTGAGACCAGCCTGGCCAACAGGATGAAACCCCACCTCTACCAAAATTATAAAAATTAGCCGGGTGTGGTGGCAGATGCCTGTAATCCCAGCTACTCGGGAGGCTGAGGCAGGAGAATCACTTGAACCCGGGAGGTGGGGAGGCTGCAGTGAGCCAAGATCGTGCCACTGCACTCCAGCCTGAACAACAAGAGTGAAACTCCAACTCAAAAAAAAAAAGTGGCCCAAAGGGAGTGTCTATGTTTGTGATGTGGATGAAAGAAAAAGCCAAAACAGAAAGAAAAGTCACTGAGGGTTGCCATTAGAGAAAAAGAAAAGTATTTTCTCTAAGTCTGTAGAGTTACCTCATGGAACACGAGGATAGATGGTGAGGAGGGGAGTTTGACAGGCGCCCTAATGAGCCCCCTAATTCTGATGAATGCAAGGCTGGAGTCCATATTACGCTACGTATTTTCATAGAGCTCATGCCAACACTAATTGATTACCCTCATTAATGGATTATTAATATAAAAGGAGCTTCAGTTGGAGAGTATCACACATGAGCTCACAGTTACTACCCAGGCTTAGTGCACAAGTACTTCTAAAAAACTGTCTTTTCGACTCTTCCACTGCTCATAGGAAGCAAAACTGGTAATGTCTAAATGCCAATCAACTGTGACACAGTCATAGTACAGAATTCTAGGCAGCCATTAAACACAGTAATGTAGATTATAGTTACTGGCATGGTAAGGGCCCCGAGACATCTCCAGTAGAATGACTGGGGAAAGAGAAGCAGCTGACACAATAATGTTTATGATATGATTCTAATATGTTTTGTAGAGAAGAAAATGTATGCATAGAAGAAACAGGTGGGGGAGAGTCACAGGTTATAGTCTCTCCTTTATTGTTTGAATTTTTGTTTTTGTAAAAATAATATGTAATAAGAAAATTTATAAAAATTATTGCATTTTGGAAGCAAAATGCTTTTTTGATTCAAATCATTTTTGTGCAGAACTTCAACCTGAGAGCACATCCCACTGCCACATTCTTTACAAATCCCAGGACAAAACATGAAGGGACAAGAGAAGAGACAAATCAATCAAATACAGCATGAGGTGATACTGCCTGACTTCTGTGTGGGACCTTTTTTAAAACATAGAAAATATGGGGAAGAGACACACAGGAGGGAAGGGTCCCAGGCTTCTGCAGTCTGGGCCTTTCCTCAAGGTTGTGTTAAGGAAGTAACACCATCATGTCAAAGCGACTGGCACTGGGTGTACAAAGAGTCCAACAGCAGTCTTTTGAAGGAGGGGTGATGTGACTGCTGGACGTTGGGGCAGACAGGGGCATGACTGGCCTCCCAGGATGTCCGGAGCACAGAACAACCAGGCCAAGGTTTGTCTGGAGAGATCATAATGTTCCAACATATGATCATCCGATAATGCAAACTCTAGCTAGGTCCTAAGGCTCTGGACAAACAGCTGCAGTGCTTCCTCCTCTTCTGCCCCCCAAGCCCCATTCACAGGTCCATGATGCCAGTGGGATCAAAGAGGTGAAGGGCCGTGCACAGATCCTGCTCTCCAATGGCATGCACATTCTTACTTGGGCTGTAGAGAGGGGAGCAATGGGCCAGGTGGCTTGGTAGGCTGAGGAACATGAACCTAGGAGAGGTAAGGCCTGGCAGAGTAGGATCTCACAGTTGTTTTGAAAGACCAAGGCAGTGAAAGCAGGAGGGTCTTTGGAGGTGGGTGGGTTTGAAGATGCTGTTAATGCAGGATTATCCAGGGAAGGATTCTCTGCTGCCCTTAATGTTGCCCCTCCTCCCACAGCTGCTGGCCCTTCAGTCATTCATGGCTCAGCAGCACATCCTCTGGAAGATATATAGGCAGAGGGAAGTGGAAGGTATATGAAAGTTCAGCCAATTTCTCCTGTTCTCTGTGACCATATAAAGTTCAGTTTGGGGGAAACATTTTGCAACAAAAAGTTAAAAAAATAAAATAAAATCTATGAGTTTTCAAGTGCTTTGGTTTCTGGGCTCTGTCAAATGGGAATGGACCCAAGCTTGGTGGTGGGGCCTCTAATTTTTGCAAGGAGCCCCATCTTATGAAGGAAGATGGAAGAGGAAGGTAAGAAAGCTGGGAAGCGATACCTCATGTGACATACATCTTATTTTCTGAAATTGAATTTTACCCTTAGATTCTACCTCTATTACCAAGCACAGGAGAGTGGGTATAAAAATGCAATTTAAAATTTCAATTTAAGATATTATTATACAGTAAAGTTGACTTTCTTCCTTTTGTACAATTCTGTAAATTTTAACACATGTATAGATTCATACAACCATCACCACAATCAGGATACAGAACAGTTCCATCACCTTCCAAAATTCCCTGACCCCATCTATAACCCTTAGCAATCAGTGATCTGCTTTTTATCACGATAGTTTATTCTTTTCAAGAATGTCCTATAAATGAAATGGCTGGCTTGAGATTGGTTTCTTTCATCCAACATAATGTCTTTGGCACTCATTCAAGTGGTCATGTGTATCAACAGTTCATTCCTTTTTACTGCAGAGTAGTATTCTATTGTATGGATGTACCACAGTTAGTTTAACCATTCATGTTAAAGTGCATTTGGGTTGTTTTCAGCTTTTGGTTACCACAGATAAAGTCTGTATGAACATTAGTTTATAGGTTTTTGTGTGAATGAAGTGGGACTGCCTGGTTATATGGTAAATGTATGTCTAACTTTACAAGAAACTGCCAAACATTTTTCTAGAGTGGCTGTACCATTTTACATTACCACTAGCAATGAAGGAAAGTTCCAGTTGTTCTCACCATCATCCTCACCATCACTTGGTATGATCAGTATTTTTTATTTTGGCCATTCCAATATGTATGTAATGGTTTCTCACCATGGATTTAATCTGCATTTCCTAAATGGCTAATAATGTTGAGCATCTTTTCATGGGAGTATTTATCATCCTGTGTCATCTTTAGTAAAATATCTGTTAAGTCATTTGCCCATTTTTGAGTTGCTTTTTTTATTGTTGAGTTTTAAGAGTTATTTATGTAAAAATACAATCTTGTTGTGATGGTAAGAGAAGCTGAGAACAAAGGAGGAGAACTAGAAGATATTTCCCTTCCGCTGTGTGAAAGGGATGAAAGGGAACAAAAGGAAACACAATACAAGCTTAGACAGAGCTGCAGATGTGATTTTGCTCTCTTCTCATACGTATCCTGGAAAATCATTATACTTACTGCCTCATAATCTGCCAGTTCCAGTCTTGCTTTATTCTGCATTGTCCTCTTACAAAGATAGATGGCTGAGGGAAGAAAAGAAATGACAACATGTACAAAACCAGCATCACAGTGGAATCATAAACCCATCCATCCATCTGTCCATCCATTCACCCATCTATCCATCCATCCATCCATCCATCCATCCATGTATCCATCTATCCATCCATCCATTCACCCATCTATCCATCCATCCATCCATCCATGCATCCATCCACCCACCCATGCATCCATCCATCCATCCACCCACCCACCCATGCATGCATGCATCCATCCATCCACCCACCCACCCATGCATCCATCCATCCACCCACCCACCCATGCATCCATATATCCATCCATCCATCCATGTATCCATCTATCCATCCATCCATTCACCCATCTATCCACCCATCCATCCATCCATGCATCCATCCACCCACCCACCCACCCATGCATCCATCCATCCATCCGTCCATCCACACACCCACCCATGCATCCATCTATCCATCCATCCACCCACCCACCCATCCAGCCAGCCATCCAGCCATCCATCCACCCACCCATACATACATCCGTCCATCCATCCATCCATCCACCCATGCATCCATCCATCCATCCGTCCATCCATCCATCCATCCATGTATCCATCTATCCATCCATCCATTCACCCATCTATCCATCCACCCACCCATGCATCCATCCATCCATCCACCCACCCACCCATGCATGCATCCATCCATCCATCCATCCATCCATCCACCCACCCACCCACCCATGCATCCATCTATCCATCTATCCATCCATCCATTCATGTATCCATCTATCCATCCATCCATTCACTCATCTATCCATCCATCCATCCATGCATCCATCCACCCACCCATGCATCCATCTATCCACCCACCCACCCACCCACCCATGCATCCATCCATCCATCCATCCATTCATCCATCCACCCACCCATGCATCCATCCATCCATCTATCCACCTGCCCTTGCTATATGCCCAGCATTGCCCTTGCTATGTACCCAGAATTGTCTTGAGAAAAATATGTTTTCTAAGTGGAAACAGAAGGCTACAAAAATGTCTTTACATTCTTGATGCACTTTAAAGATGCCAAAACAGGGTAGTTTATTTCAAAATGTGGTTGATTTAAGAAAGAAACTAAAACTATTCAGCTCATAATCAAAGAGAAGACTTTGGTCCTACCCCACAAGGCTGTCAAATGAGTGGTCATTTGTGTATCTCACCTTAACATGAGGTGATTAAGGTATATATATGTCATTTAAAAAATTATTTTCTACTTACTAACTTTTCCAATGAACCAAGCAGCTGTAGTACTCCACTGTGTCTGATAAAAGGTTGTCTGATCTATCACAAAGTACTTCCTTCAGTTTCTTGGATCCCTGGCAGAATTAGGGGCAATCTCAGGCAGGAAGCTTGACATGTCACCAGCCCCACCGGGCTAGGTCTTCATTACCTTTGAGCAGTGCAGGGCAGTGGAGGTGGCAGCTGCTTTGACAATGCTGCCCCAGACAGTATTTTGCACTGGCCAAATGTAAAATCAGAGAAGGCTAACCCGGATTTGACTATGGGTTTTATGCAGGCAGAGTCACTCAAGAAATCTTTGGACATCCAAGATATGTCCAAATGTGACAGCGGGGTTGTGAAGTCAGGTATCATGCACAGAATGCAGAGCTGGGGCCACTCCTGATGGCCATGAGTTACAGGGTCACACACTACAAGCTCACTTCCCTGGCCTAAAGTCACACAACGAATCTGTTCGCCACAATGAGGGAGGTGGGAGGTGGCTGTTCTTGGCATAGAACTCCCCGGGGCTTGTCTGTACCCCACAGTGCCTTCACCAGGGCTTGCTGTAACCCAACCAACTCTAGTGACCACTGGTGACAACAGCCAGCCCTACAAGAGGGCATCTGGAAGAACTGTCTTAAGCTCAGATATTGGTTTTTCCTGGATATTTAATTCCTTACTGAAAAACGTATATTTCCTTGCCCTCACACCTGTCACTGCACCCTTACCTATGTCTCATCTCTCATGTAGATAAACCCACTGCCATCTCAAGCTCACCATGTGTCACCACTACAAAAGTGTAACATATTTAAAAGTTGTATAAAGAGAACAGATTCATGTATCATATGTGCAATTACATTTCTTAAAAAATATTGAACGTATCAAATTTCAATGTGCTTAAGAAACTCACCCCTTTCTATACTTTCTGCCTTTACTTGCGACATCACCATTTACCTCAATCTCAGCTAGGGAACCTATAACTCACTTATTTCTCTATTTTACTCATACTCTCTGATGACTTTTTAGAACACAGCATTTTAGCATTGGAAGTAACCTCGGCAACCATCAAGTACAGACCCCTCATTTACAGATGGGGAAACTAAAGGCACAGAGAAGTCAAGTGATGGACCTCAGGGCTAGTGATGGAATTGGAATTAGCATTGAAGCCCAGTGCAGAGTTTCCTCTATGACATTCACTGATCCATTTGCTCATTCATTCACTCATTAAAAAACGTACTAAGTGTCTCCTATGGGCCAAGTACAGTTTTAGGTGCTGGAAAAATCACCATCGTAGCAGCTACTGCTTCCATTGAGCCCAGTGTCAGGGACTATCTGGCTAAATCACAGCCCTTACTTAATCCTCCACAGCCCACTTACTAAATCCCCATAATAACCCTATAAGGTGGGTTCTGTTATTACCCTCTTCTTATAGACGGATCAATTTTTTCCCAAGTTGGAAAAAAACCTGGGAAAGTTTGTTCATTGTTGGGTACCCACAATAGCTCCCCCAAAATGCTGAATCCATTCTAAACGTCTCTCCTTGACTGCCAAGGTCTATTTATAAACCTGCCCCTCCAAAGCTATTCAGCCTTCTCAATCATTTATCACATAAAACCTTTGAATACTCAAGCCAGATCCTCACCACACCTTTCTTCCCTGCATCATGCTGCCTCTCCCAGCCTGGAATGCCTGGGGGGAAAGACTGTGACTTACTTAAATCTCCGACATAGAATCTGACAGAGTAGGGACCAGTAAACGTTTGTTGATTGGATGAAAATCTACGGGGTACTTCATCAGTCCAAATCATACTATATTGAATTCCTAGCTTCAGTTTCACATCCTTCCTGGTGACAGGGCCACCTCAGTAGTAATGACATCAACCAGCATCCCAGTGGCAATAATACCAACCCCACCCCAGTAGCGATACCAACCACCACCCCATATTAACTCAGCGAACCTTACATGCATTTCATTTCTTCCTAACAAAACAACACTAGAAGACAAGTGCCATTATTCCTCTAATTTTAATGTGAGGGCTCTGAGGCACAGAGAGGTTAAGTAATTTGCCAAGATCACCCAGCTAGTGGAACTGGTTGATCCTGGGGCTCACTGTGCTGGATTCTGTCTTGGTAAATACATCCTGATTTTCTAACTAAACTGCTTTGGAAATCCTGGGGAGTGCCGGCTTTTCTTTGTTTTAGAGATAGGTCTTGCTCTGTCACCCAGGCTGGAGTGCAGTGGCACAATCAAAGCTCACTGCAGCCTTGAACTCCTAGGCTCAAGTGATCCTCCCATCTCAGCCTCCCGAGTCACTGGGACTACAGGCATGCACCACCATGCCTGGCCCCTGGTAAATACTTCTGCATCCTGAACCTTGACTACTTCCTCTGATTTGCCATAGAGGCACAGGAATTTAAAAAACTTTTTTTTTTAATGAGAGCCTCAAACAAACCGTTATTTCTATCCCTGTTCATGATGCCAATTAAAATTATAAAATGAAGAATACCTGCAGACACACGGAAATGATGCCTTTAGTACTCAGCGTCAGATGGCCTAAGCTTTAGTGAAGTAAATATTTTAATCTTACTTGGGCCCAGGTATCTGGTCTTACCATCCTCCCACCCTCTCCACTGCTTGGAAAAATACTGGTTTTCACTTTCACAAGGACACACGCTACTGCATGGAATCGAGCTATAATTATTCGAATTCCGAGTTGGGCTTTCATGAGCAGTCTTTTCAGCCCCAGAAGCACTTGTTTTATGAGCAGTCAAATACAGCTCTCGCTTGCAGCCAGAAGCCTTCCTGGATCCACTTATCACATCGGTTATGGCGCAGCAGTGTCAGAGGGCCCACAGTGGTGCCCGTGGATAGCCAAGCAGACAGCCCCAGGGCCTGCCCTTCTGCATGACTGATGACTGAACTCCCAACTTCACCTACTCTTTATATTCCTAGTCCAGGGTGACTTCTGTATACCCCTCCCTGGTCCCTCTCCCTTTTTCTCTAAATTGCAACTATTAAGAACACCAAAAGGTTCTTAGTAAATTTTGACAAGTCTGTGAGAACAGAAAGGGCCAGGAGGAGGTAGCCCCTTGATCCAGCCCTCCCTGAAGCCCTATTCCTGGAAAGAACAATTAAAAGTCACCATCCCATAGTGTTGCTGTGGGATCCTGGTTCTCCATGGGCCCTAGATGAACATTCTGACCACCCTTGATAAGATTTTTCTTCCCTCTCCTGCTTCCCCTCCAAGGACTACATCTTTCAGTGAGCTGGGCCTTCCTCTGTTACGTGGAAAGGGACGTTTGTTATACAGCAACAATATGAGAAAGGACTAAGCAGAGAGGACCCTCCTCCCCGTGTACTGCAGTTGCCCAGACACCAAGCATTTGTCTTCTGCACACCCAGAAGTGACACACAGTGTGGGCTGTGGCTTCAGTTCTCACCATAGTCAGTGTTTTCAGGTTCCCAGCAGTTTGAAGGCCAGAAGTACGGAGCCTGCAAAGAAGCATGGGTGTCAGGGCTCAGAGGCGTGCCACGCTGCTCTTCCCTCCCACACGCAGGGAGGAGCCTCCCTCAGGGCAGGCTCTCCCCCATGTCCTTGCTGATGCTACCCTGCAATGCTCTCCTTTTCGCTAATGCAGCTGAGGTGAGTCAACATTTTAATCTAAGCATTGAGAGGCAAAATCTAAGGCAAGCAAAACAAATGCAAAATTGAGAAGTTTTGTTCACAGGGGAATATATTCCTATCCTGAGACAATAGAAGTCTAACTACAAAAGCCAACCTGGCACAATGTACTGGGTACCTAAGCCCAAGTTCCCTTTCTCCCTTTATCCTAGTCTGAAGGACTCTTCTCCCAAACGCTTTGGTTAGACCTTGACTCAAGCCCCTATCCTCTGCCCTCATTCCCTCTAGGGAAGGATCTGGGAGAAGGAGTGTAAAATGGGTGGGGAGGATGATTAGGCAGCAAATAGAAACTTCACTCTGGGAAGGTGGCATGAGACAGTAGAAAGATCAAGTTCTGTGCTATCAGGCTCACTTAGGTTCATATGAAGGCTGCCTCCTGCATTTACTAAATGCCACTTTAATTCTTTGAGCACTTCAGCTTTCTCATCTGTAAAATGGGTGATATTTACCCACTAAAGTGTGCTCTTCAGAATAAACGAGGAAATCTATACAAAGTGTCTGCCATGGTCTGAATGTCTGTGTCCTCTTCAAATTCATATGTTGAAATCCTAATCCCCAAGGTGATGGTATTGGGAGGTGGGGCCTTTGAAGCCCTCACAGATGAGATTAGTGCCCTTATAAAAGAGGCCTGATATAAGCCCCAGGTCCTGTCTGCCATGTGGGGATACGACTAGAAGGTGTCATCTGTGAACCAGAGAGCAGGCTCTCACCAGACACTGAGTCTGTCGGCACCTTGATCTTGGACTTGCCAGCCTCCAGAACCATCAGAAGTACATTTTTGTTGTTTTTAAGATACCCAGTTTATGGTATTTTGTCGCAGCAGCACGAATGGACTAACACAGTGCCCAGGGAAAGGTAGGCTCTCAATGACTGCCTTTTACTATTCTTCAAGTGGGTCACCCAATCACCCAGACAAAAGTTCTCTTGGCTTTCCCAGAGCTGATGAGGAGTGAGGGTTACTCCCTCAAATATCCCTTCGGTTTTCTTTATAGTTTTAACCTGAGATAAAATGATGTTGAGAAGAAATGATTCTTGAGGAGAGGGAGCCAGAAGGCTTACCTGGAAACGATAAAAGGTGCCATCATCCTTCATGGTGAGAACATGGTCTGAGATTGGGAAGATGTAGCCCTGGGCAGCGATAAGGCTTCCCAAGTGTATTGCTTCAACTGTAAGAACAGAGCACAGGGAGAGAAGGAATTAGGAAGCAGATTATTCAGCTGAAAATTAAGCTGGGAGATCAGAAGTCAACTGTCATCACCCCCAGATGACTGTGTTGATGATATGATTGCCCTTGCTCAGCGTGGGGGTGAGGAGGGGCATGCCAATGGCTGGAAAGGGCCACTATATGTCTGGGACTTGTCTGAACCCCACCTCTGAGAGTCCGACCTTGCTTAACCCTTCCCCACTTCGACCTTCCGAAGAAAGTCTGGTTTCAGGGTCAAGGGCATAAGTTTTGGCATAGATGAACCTGTATTTAACTAAGTGAGATATTTCACATAAAGTGATTATGTGTCCATTACAGGTCAAATACTCCGTAAGTGCTGGCAGCTCTGATTCATATATTTAGTTTCATCATCCCCAGCAGTAAGAATGCAGCCTCACTGCCCACAGAGACAAAGGAGCCCCACTTTGTTCCCCAATATGACAGTCACATCAGGGATGAGAAGGGTGTTACCCTTCTCTTATGGACAAAGAGGAAAACCTCACTTCCTTGGAAAGTTAGAGGAAGGACACTGAAGTAGGCAGTGACAGAGGGAGGCTGACCTGGTAGAAATACTTATATTTTTGCCACAATCAACCTGCTCCTTTGTTCCTTTAGCACCAGCCATAAATAGATGCACATAGAAAGCTGATATATAGGCCTGGCACCATGGCTCACGCCTGTAATCCCAGTACTTTGGGAGGCCGAGGCGGACGGATTACTTGAGCTCAAGAGTTTGAGACCAGCCTGAGCAACATAGTAAAACCCTGTCTCGGTTTAAAAAAAAAAGTTAAGAATTTAGATTTATCCTGAGGAGAGCTAAGAAAAAATAACAAACCTCGATGCTTCTACCACACACAATAATCTTTCACAAATCTAAAAGTACTGTTACGGGTTAAAACTAATTTTTGGACATGGAAATTGCTGACATGTTCAGGGAGTCTCTAGCAATTATTAATTTCATAAGCTCTGAGTAATTTGTTTTGGCTTTACTTGCAAACTTTTCAAGAAGTTGAATATGATGCAATGTTTTGCTTATTAAGAACCCATTCTCCTTTGAAAGAAACATACGTGTAACTGGTGGAATTAGAATGAACGAAGTTTTATTTTACTTACTTAGTGATGACCAATTTGCTTTTTTTAAGAGGCAGGGCTCACTCTGTCACCCAGGCTGGAGTGCAGTGGTGCAATCATAGCCCATTGCAGCCTTGAAATCCTGGGGTCAAGTGATACTCCTGCCCCTGCCTCCCAAGTAGCTGGAACCACAGGCACATGCCACCACATCTGTCTCATTTTTTTATTTTTAAATTTTTTGTAGAGATAGGGTCTTGCCATCTTGCTCAGCCTGGTCTTGAATTTCTGGGCTCAAGCAATCCTCCCAGCTCAGCTTCCCAAAGTGATGTGATTACAGGCATGAACTACCACGTCTGGCCAGTTTGCTTTTTAAAGTCTATATGCTTCAAGAATCATGAGTCCAGCTAGAAGTTTCATCAGCAGCAGCTGCTCCTTCCCCAGGGAAGAAAGAATAAAATCCAGTAGGAAGGTGACTTTCATGCCACCAGTGTTGGAGCTAAGACTCTAACTTCATTCTCTGAGCAAAAACATTTTTGCTTCGATGTTGGCCAATGGGGCCAGGTGTGGTGGCTCACACCTGTCATCCCAGCACTGTGGGAGGCCGAAGCAGAAGAATTATTTGAGGTGAGGAGTTCAAGACCAGCCTGAACAACACAGTGAGATCCCTATCTCTACAAAAAATAAAACAAAAAATTAACTGGGTGTGGTGGTACACACCTGTAGTCCCAACTATTCAGGAGGCTGAGGTGGAAAATAGTTTGGGTCAAGGTGAAGGCTGCAGTGAGCATGACGGCACCACTGCATTCTAGCCTGGGTGACAGAGCAAGACCCTGTCTCAAAAACTAAAAAATAACAGAAAACTGGCTGATGGGAAAAAGAAAGGAGAGGGGCAGATGCTGGATCTGCCCGTTTCCCAAGGCCTCGGTTTGCTTCATCTCCCCACTTCTATTCCCAGCTGGCAAATTGTTCTTAGCTCCTCCTCAGCCACTTTGCAGAAGCCCAAACAGGCCCCAATACCACAAAGTCTTCCCAAGGGCATCAGAGTGTAATGGATCTTCACAGAAATAACTCTCATCATTCAGGACCCTTCACAGAAGCTTCTCATGCCAGGGCCAGAGGATTCCTGAAGCTCATTTTCACATACTGCTAGCCAATTTAGGTTTCTCATAACAGTAATAATAAAAATACATGTCAGAACTGCAATGATTATTTTGTGGGGGGAGGGTAAAGAAGCCAGTGCTCTTGGAAGAGAAAAGGCGGCCATGAGGAAACATGTTCCTTAGTTTAGGATTATAATCACAGGAAACACTGACTTTAAATAAACGCAACTAAACAGGTAGACACTGATCCAGTCCAGACTTTCCAAGTGGACACTCAGAAGCCCAGGCTGCATCAGAGATGACACATACAGGGGTTGCTTGGGGTTCTATCCCTTACAAAGGGCTGGCATGTATAGTTTTCTCCCTGTGAATCAAGAACTTGACTAGAATTCAGAATTTTCACGAGTTATGAGAGTAGCCACTAATCAAGTGGGTAAAAAGACTCAGGTCACTTCTATAAATGATCCGCTTTTCTGGCACTCAGAGTTCTAACAACTATATATAATTAAACTGTACAGAAATTGTATCGTTTTACAGTTAACAGGTTAGAAGTGTTTGGTTAAAATACAGGAATGCCAAGCTGACACACTGATTCCAGCAAGGAATCACGGCTGAAGGTCACAGAGTGAGAATGGGCACTTGAAAACCATCTTCAAAAAGCATTGTGGTACGGGCCATTTAATTTGGGGCAGATAAGTCTAATCACGCCAATGTCCATTAAGAACATCAGAGTGAATTAGTGGATCTTTATAAATGTGACCTTCAGGCATCAAGTATACTCAGGTAATCAAGGCAAAGGAGTATGTAATACATTCAGAAAAGTATTAACTCACAGCACATGGGAATAAGCCTTACTTGCCTTGAATTTTTATTTTTCTGGAACACCCTGCACCCCATTTCCTAATTACGCTGTGAAAATAAATTTCACTGCTTATTTTCTGGTGGGAGGACAGATTTGGAAATTGTTTTATTGGCCAGGGTTTTGCTGTTGTTTTCCTGGTAAGGCCTTCCTAATTGAAATGCGCAATTAAAGTTGAAAAAAAATCATTCCTTCACTTCTTGTAGAAGCAGAAAACAGAGGGAGTCTTAGCAAATAATTAAACATCTTAATTGTGGATCAGGCAATCTAATTTTAAGAGCTGGCTCTGGAAGACTGTTCAGTGGCAGTGCAACTTATCTTTAATTGCTGCAGCTAACAAGAATTCAACTCATTTCACACGTTATTGTATTGGGCTCTTTGGCATTCTAAATAGTTGCTCATTTCCTCAAAGCATGATTTAAATTTAAAGATAAATATTCAGTGGAGAAAATAAATTAATTTTATTTGTAAATAGTGTGATTCCACATCTTGGAATTCCCGTTTACAAGCCCAGTTCTCAGGAGGGTAGGAGGATCTAGTTTGGAACTTGGTTATGGGATGTTTACTGATACCAGGGTAGATGAGGGCAGGGTCAAAGGTCAAGTACCTGGGTCCTCAATGGAAAGGTTCTTCATAAGCCACTGCACAACGTCAGTACCTGCAACGATAAAGCAACTTCGGCTGAAGACCTCATGAGTGTTTAACGCTGTGGCAGAAGAAACATATTTACCTAAGAGAATCCTAATTCCAACTAGTACACACTGTAGAGCGGGATAATATGGATGCTTTTCTGTCCTAACCAACCCTTTCCATTTTTCAGGACACTTCCATAGTTACAATTCCATTCTTGTCCAAAAAACACTCACTTCCGATGATGCAGGAGGAGCTTACGTTCACATTTCTAGAAAGTGTCTGTAGAGGACTTCCCAGAGACAGGCTAGGTGAAACTTTATCGTGCCTGGCCCCTAGACCATTTCTTGAAGGAGGAGGCCTCTTCAGCTCCCTGCTGTCACTGACAAGGGCTCACCAACACAGGTGACCTCATAGGCTCTTGCAAAACTCTCATCTCTTCTGGTATAGGCCTATCCTGAAGGCATGTGTCCCTGAATGCATGTGTCCCTGTGTTTGTGGCAGAAACATCTATGTATTCACCAAAATCTCTTTCCTCACTGTGCCACAGCTAGATTACATTTCCAGACTCCCCTGCACTTAGGCATGGACTGAGTTCTGCCAATAGAATGTGGGTAGAAATGACCTATGCCACTTCCAGACCTGGAAAAAAAACTCCTACATGGCTCTGCATAGCTCCGCCCCTTTCAATCACATTCCCTGGCTGGATGTGGTGGACTCCAAAGATCTGGGGGAATGCAGAGCCACAATAGGGAGGGAGCTATGGTTCCACAGCCACTGACATTAAGCCCATGTGGGGCTCTGACTTGACTGAGGAATACATTTTGTTGTGTAAAGGCCCTGAAATTTGGGGCTTTGCTGTTTTGTTATCTAGTATTACCTTAACAAACGTAAATCTTGAAAGTCTGAAGGCACTTTTAAGTTGAACTTGTACAATTTGGAGGAAATTGACACATGGGCACATGTACACGTACACACACACACTCTCTCTCTCTCTCTCTCCCCCTCTGTGTCTAAGAATGTGAATGAATAGGAGTCTTTTTGATCTGAAGTTTAACTCACAGATGCCATTCGTGAGCATCTACTACTCCAACCCTAGCCAATATACGAGTCCCATCCACAACACCCTGGAAAAGAGGTGTTGTAACCTGTGTTTAGAATCCCTAGTACCTGGGAAGTCACAAATTCCCCCTACTCAGCCTGACCCAGTTAAATCAGCCTTGATTTTTCTGAACAGAAACTTACCCCTCTGACTTCCTCACTTTGGCCTCAGTTTTGCTCTTTGATGACAGAAAACCAAACCCCGTCCTAACCACTCTGTGTGACAACCCTTCAGCTATTTGGACAGCCCTACGGGGTACCAGCGACATCCTCCCTCCAAATGCAACAAGCCTGGGTCCCTCAGCTGCTACCTTGCAGGGCATGGCCTGGAGGTCCTCACCATATGTTCTCAATCCTCTGAATACGCTCCCTTTTGTCTGCCTCTCTTTGAAAATGTGACCCACAAACAATGTTCTGAGAGCAGCACTGTGTACATGGGAGTAGAGGAGTCCAGTTTTCTGGAAGGTTCTGAATTTCAGGTCAATGCACATTTGCTACCCAAAAATCTCACTTTAAACCAGTGCAGAATATTGAAGGTGTAGCATTGTCACTTCTGAACTGTTTGGTGGAAAACAGCCTGCAAGGGGAGATGTTTCTAGATATCAGAGTCCTACCCTGGGTCTGAGGCTCTGGTACGAGGGAGGAGATGGGCCAAGAACTCTCCTGGGCTGGATTCCTGGCTGAAGGTCTGGGGATCCAGCAGAGGGGCTTCATGAGGATTGCCTTTTCCCAGAAAGCAGATATCTTGGAGATATGACTGGTGGCGAGAAGTGGGTCTGGTGCAGGACAGAGAGCCTGGACATTTTGTTTACCTTTGGCTCCATGACAGGTGACGTAACCCTGAACAGTGGAACTGCCAGGGCCATCCTCATCCTCCTGTGTGCTCTCTTTCTGCTGACACAGCCTTGCAATTTTGCAATGTCCCCGCACCAGCCTCAAAGGCAGGATTTCTAGGCTTCTCCTCGCTCTTGCTGCTCACAGATGGCATCTGTGAGTTAAACTTCAGATGAAAAATATTCATTCACATTCTTAGAAAGACAAAGAGCGGGAGAGTGATTGTGTGTGTGTGTGTGTGTGTGTGTATGTGTGAATGTACATGTGCCCATGTGTCAATTTCCTCCAAATTATACAAGTTCAAAATTTGTCCCAGGAAATGAAGAACAAAGCAGAAATCAAAAAAGAACTGTAGTCCCAAGCTGGGGTAGGGGAGAGACTCTAATCTGTTTTTTCCTCAAAAGAAAAATAGTTCTGGCCGGGCACAGAGGCTGATGCCTGTAATCCCAGCACTTTGGGAGGCCGAGGTGGGCAGATCATGAGGTCAGGAGATCAAGACCATCCTGGCCAACGTGGTGAAACCCCATCTCTACTAAAATATAAAAAATTAGTCATGCATGGTGGTGGGCGCCTGTAGTCTCAGCTAATCGGGAGGCTGAAGCAGAGGAATCGCTTGAACCCGGGAGGCGGAGGTTGCAGGGAGCCAAGATGGTGCCACTGCACTCCAGTCTGGAGACAGAATGAGATTCCCTCTCAAAAAAAAAAAAAAAAAAAAAAGAAAGAAAGAAAAATAGTTCTTTTTTTTGTGGGTTGCCTAGAAACTGCGAGGACTCCTGCATTAGCTGAGCTCTCCCCCAGGCCGGCGGATTATCTTTCTGCTGAGCTTGCCGAACCATTATTTATCACCTGCCAAGACTGATTACTCACCCTGGGACAATGACAGCCCTTCCTTTCCCCTGTTAATTACTGTCATCATTAATATCCATGTCACTAATTAGTATTCATTCGCATTGAAACTCCTTCCTTGCTATCATATCCGCTCCCCCCACCACCCCAAGCCCCGGCTCAGCATCATTGTTTGGGTTTCTGCCCCCTTTTGGCTTCCTGCGCTCAGTCTTTGACCTAACTGTTCTCCCCAGTCCACCAGGCCCCGGTTTGCATTTACAGAGCTGAAGGATCACATTTAAGCACTTTTGTTTCTAAAGAAAGGAAAGTCACAAAAACCCATCTCCTTTTTTCCCTAGCCCCATGGAGACCACAGAGTGCAGTTTCTTTTCCCTGGTTCAGCCACTGTGACAGCTGCTATTTCAGCTGGGGGCTGATCCGAGCTCAGGCCCACGCAAGGGCTGAGCTGCTGCCCCTGGCTGCCTGGGACACTGCATTCCATCTGCAGTGCCATCCACTCCGCCACCATCCCTTCCATGCCACGGCACTGCCTGGGAGACTTCATTTCAGCACAAGCACCACCACCTAGAGACGGGGATGCGCTCACTCTCATGGGCATTGGGTATTGCAGGCTTCCATGGACCAACCCAGGAGCGGCCACGCCTCCAGCCTGTGGCAGGAAGTAAACCACTATGTGTTCAGCCCCAGGAACAAGAAAGGGAAATGTGTCTTAATATCGCATCCTTTAAAACATTTACAGTTATTACGCTGTAGCATCTGACAAGAGTAGTCCAAACATCCAAACCACCAGCAGGAGAAAGCATTTCCATTCTTTTTTCACTTTCCTTTCTTGCTTCTTTCCTTCCTTCCCACAAACCCATGATCATTCTTTCCTTCCTGATCTAAAGAGAATTTGTAGCGGATTCCTTTTCTGTTCTATCTAAAATTTATTGTTGCCTTGTTATCACGTTTGGTTTCTGGATCTTATCTTAGTCAAGCTGCTTTGCCAAGGACTTAAAGCCAATATAACAACATTACAAATGCTACGTTAAAACAACAAAACAAATCCAGGACGGCCACCCTTTAATCCCACAGATCCTAAAACACTGTCTGAAACCTTTCTTTTTGAGGCTGATTTATCAATAGATATTCCAGGGATATCCACGAAATACACCAGAAGGCACCCAAAACACCTCTCCGTTGCATGCGTGTTTTATTAGTGTATTTAAGGATATATTTATGATATGTAGTTATGTGTTATGTTTCTATATGTGTTACATGTATTTCAATGATGTCTTTTATATCTAAAATCATGTTTGTTAGATGACTGGGAACAAACCAAAAGGCCTCTAATAGGGGACTGAATAAATTATGGCTCATTCATGCAATAAATATTTATTAAACATCTACAGTGAGAAGCATCTTGAGAACAGGGTGTACTGTAAAATATTTATGTTCTATTAATTATATATGTCTTTATATAAATATGGAGATGAAAAATTCTGGATGTATATTCAAATTGTTAACTTTAGGTTATTTTGGGGAGAGAGGAGGCATCAAATAATGGAAAATTTCTAATCTAGATTTCTGTATTATTTGAACTTCACAGAACATTCGTATAATACTTTCACACTAGAAAAATAATTTTTTATTTTAAAGAGCAGAGAGAGAAGTAAGAGTTGGCCTCTGAGGCCAAAGTGGAGAGGGTATGGGTAACTTTGGACGGCCTCTGGTGATCCTCAAGCCCTGGGCACTTCCTGCTCTCTGGGGAAAGGGCCAGGAGACTCAAGCTGTCTTTTTCCTGAGGGGTAAAAACAGTGGGAGGCTCAATAGTGTGCCTCCAATTGGCCACTCTCTGGCCATCTGCCACTCCGGGAATAGCCGTTTATAGACTCTGACAGGGCTGTCCACCCAGAGCCCTGATCTAAGGGTGACAACCTGCACCTCCCCGCTGTGTTTGTTAGTTTATTTACTCGGTTAGAGTAAGACGCAGTCATCTTTTCCTGGTGACTTTCCATGCTGAATCAACTCTATTGAGTAAGCCGGTAAGGGGCTTCTGTTTCTGGTTTCAGGAAGACATAAAATTCAGGGCAGTGTCTTCAGGTGTTTTAAGCTCCTCTAAAACTGTAGTATTTGACCCAGATACCTTCTTCCCATGAATGTGTCAGAACCCCAGGGGATCCTAGTATGAAACACTCCCCCAACCCTTCCCAAAGCATTCTATCAATCTGAGCCCAGATCAGATGACGCAAAGTGGATAAAAAGACTGGTTCCCACCACCTGCAAATTTCCAGTTACTTGAAACCTGGTGGATTATACAGTACATCATAGTACTGATAAATGAAGCAATTCATACATTAACTATTAATCTTGACTGCTGGGGAAAGACACTTTCTTTTGAGTAAAATGTTTCTGGAGCCCTATGAATGATCAGATGGTTCCTGCCATGAGTGAACTCACCGTACTCCCCAGTCAAGGTTATGACTCAATCCGCTGGATTTTCACATTCCTACCAGGCCTCTGCTGCACCTCTGGGTGGGGAGGGCAGCTTCCTGCCACCTTATCACATAGACGTCATGTGCAGGCCAAAGCTTATGAAGAGAAAGTGACATTTCCTGAGTGCCCATGGTGTACCAAGCCAGAGCTGGGCACTTGACCCTGTTATCACATGCCATCTTGACAATATTTGTGTCCAATACGATAATTATTGTATCCATTTTAAAGATTAGGCCCAGAGAGGCTCAAGGCCACACACTAGTGCCTATTTAGAGCCAAGGTTGGAATCCATGCAATTTCATGCCAAATGTTATTTCCACGATACCATTCTGTGTTTGTTAACTCTAAATAACTTTCCAAGTAGTATAAATAAAAAAAATTAGAAAACTGATATACTGTATTCAGTTTTTTTTTCTGAAACAGAGACATTAATTTGGTGATAATAATAATAATTGGTACTATTATTAGCTATTGAACTAATAATTTATTGAGCACTTTCTATACTCCAGGCTTTGGAATAATCCTACTCTACTAATCCTATGTGGTAAATAGCTTATTATTATCTCCATTTTGCAAATGAAGGGAAGGATATTCTAAGTAGGGCAATCTCTACAGTCTCAGACCTATCTTTTATGCCTTAGTTGAAAAAAATGCAACCATCAGCTAGCAGAGAAAGCTTAACTCCGAGGAAATGTTAAACTGGGCTTGGGAGGGTGAGCACAGTGAGTAGCTGGCAGTAGGCAGAAGGGAACACAGCTGGGAGAAATGGAGTGATGACAAGTTCAGTGTCATTTTCAAGTAGTATTGTTTGGTCAATGGGCTTGAGTTTTTCCAAGGAAAAGTGTGGGAAATTTCGCACTCACTTGCTTACCAAGCATATGAAACAATAAGGCGCGGTGTTTATAAAGTCAGACACACTTGAGAGCAACTCATGGTACATCACTTACAAACTGTGGGAACCTGGGAAGCTCCCTTACCCACCACCTGCCCTGATTTCCATTTCTTCATATGTCAACTAGGGGGAAGTACTATCTAGTTAAGAATAAGACCAGGTATACAAAACCCTCTTCACCATGCCTAGTTTGTGGTTTTGCTGAAATGGCCTAGCTGTTAGCAAGCCATCTGCTGGCCCTGTGCCTTTATTTCCTCCTATGAAAAGAGGACAGTACACTTTGGGAGGCCAAGGCGGGTGGATTACCTGAGGTCAGGAGTTTGAGACCAGCCTGGCCAACATGGTGAAACCCCGTCTCTACTAAAAATACAAAAATTAGCCTGGTGTGGTGGCCGGTGCTTGTAATCTCAGCTACTTGGGAGGCTGAGGCAGGGAGAATTGCTGGAACTCTGGAGGTGGAGGTTGCAGTGAGCTGAGATCGCACCACTGGACTCCAGCCTGAGAAACAAGAGTGAGAGTCTCAAAAAAAAAAAAAAAGAAAAGAAAAGAGGACAGTAATAATGGGACCCAACACCTTGGCCGTGAGGAGTAATGAACCTGTGCAGAGTGCCTGGCACATCATAAACATTGCTATTAAAACACATTGACTACTCATAGAGTCCATGTTTCAGGGGCCTCACACCAGCCAAGTGTCTAACCCAGTCATCTGCGTGGCTGGAGAGACAGCAGCAACTTGGAATCCTGTGTATTTACCAGCTTTTACATTTTAGGTCTTAGAGAATCTCAAAATGTCTTGTAGTACTTTTAGGATGGATCTTCCGATAGCGTGTTGGACAAAGGGGAAAGGAGGAGGGCGTTGTGGCCGGCCAACTCTAGATACCCTGGTGAGGCCTCACTGAGAGACTAGGACCACTGACTGGCAGCTTTTCTGACCCTGATCCAGAATGTGCATTTCTCAGAAGTGAGGGCAAAAAGCAAAACGGGTGCTCTCACCCCACTGTAATTCAGTTGAAAGTAACGGAGTCAGTATCTTTCTGGTTTGGGGTGCTCTGGTTGCTGCCCATCCCGACACCCTCTTCTTTCCCCACCTCTCCTGCCTCGGGACCAGCTTTCCCTTCCCAGAATGCACCAATCTCCGTCGCACGGCAGGGCCTTCGCATCTGCTCCTCCCTGGGCCTGTAATGCCTTCCCTTTCTCCTCCCACCTCTTCCTCTAGCTCAGGGGTCCTCATCCCCACAACAGGTAATGGTCCCTGGCCTGTTAGGAACCAAGCCTCATAGCAGAAATTGAGTGGCAGGTGAGCAAGTGAAGCTTCATCTATATTTACAGCCACTCCCCACTGCTCGCATTATCGCCCGAGCTCTGCCTCCCATCAGATCAGCAGTGGCATCAGATCCTCCTAGGAGTGTGAACCCTATTGCGAACTGTGCGTGTGAGGTAGGTTGCACTCTGCTTATGAGAAGCTAATGCCTGATGATCTGTCACTGTCTCCCATCACCCCCAGATAGGACCGCCTAGTTTCAGGAAAACAAGCTCAGGGCTCCCACTAATTCTACATTATGGTGACTTGCAGAATTATTTCCTTATATGTTACAATGTAATAATAGCAAGAAAGTGAACAATAAACATAATGTACTTGAATCATCCCAAAACCATACCCCTGCACCCTGTCGATGGAAAAAATTGTCTTCCACGAATCTGGTCCCTGGTGCCAGAAAGGCTGGTGACCACAGCTCTAGCTGACTCTGACATATCCCTCAACCCTAACTCCCTCAGGAAAGCCTTCATTGCCCTCCAGACTGCGTCAAGGTTCTTTGGCTTTCAACCTCAAGAGAAGGAGGTTCTTTCCCTTTGGAGCATTTATCTCAGTTTGGAATTAGCCATAATGTAATTATTTGATCAATGTCTGTTTCCTCTTCTATATTAGTTTGCTACGACTTCCATAATAAAGTATCACAAACTGGGTGGCTTAGACAACAGAAATTTATTGTCTATGGTTCTGGAGACCAGACCTCTAAGATCCAGGTGTCAGCAGGGTTGTTTCTGAGGGCTATGAGGGAGGATCTGTCCCAGGCCTCTCCTGATCCTCCCACTTCAGCCTCCCAAGTGGCTGGCACCACAGGCATGCACCCCATGCTGGCTAATTTTTAAATGTTTTGGAGAGACAGGGTCTTCTTATGTTACTCAGGCTGGTCTCTAACTTCTGGACTCAAGCAATCCTCCTGCCTCAGCCTCCCAAAGTGCTGGGATTACAGGTGTGAATAACCACGTCTGGCTCAAATTTCCTTTTTAATAAGAATACCGGTCATATTGGATTAAGGCCCACCCTAATTACCTCACCTTAACTAATTACATCTGCAATGAGTCTATTTCCAAATAAGGTCACATTGTGGAGTTGCGGTGTTTAGAACTTCAATATATGAATTTTTGGGAGGACATAATTCAACCCATAAGACCCACTAAACTGTAGCTCCGAGGGAGCAGGGACCCTGTTAGTTCTGTCCCTGGCATGGAGCAAACATCTGGTGCAGAGCTGGGGCTTAATGAATGCTTATTCACTGACAGTTGTATTCAAATATACATCATAATACATAAACACCCACACATGTGTATTCATTATGTTTTAAATTTTTCCTCAGTTTTTTTTGTGGCCCTTGAAAACATCATCACAGACTAGTACCAGACATCATATAGGCAGTTTACAAACACTGCTTTAGAGGAAAGGTTTAGGGCCTTTCATCCATTGATATGGTTTAAAAAAAAATCACATCTTTTCTCTTGTAATCCCAGCACTTTGGGAGGCCGAGGCAGGTGGATCAGCTGACATCAGGAGTTTGAGACCAGCCTGGCCAACATGGTGAAATCCCGTCTCTACTAAAAATACAAAAATTAGCTGGGCGTGGTGGCGGGTGCCTGTAGTCCCAGCTACTCAGGTAACTGAGGCAGGAGAATTGCTTCAAACTGGGAGGCAGAGGTTGTAGTGAGCCAAGATTGCACCACTGCATTCTAGCCTCGGCAACAGAGTGAGACTCCATCTCAAATAAATAAATAAGTAAATAAAAAATCTCAACAAATTACTACTTAAACAAATATTAGATAGCAATTCAAAGCCTTCTCCTTTTCCTTATGAAACACTGGATGTCACTGGGAAGAGGATGGCAGGCAGAAGGGCAGAAGGAAAGGTAACGTCTTCAGCTGTCTAGCTCTGGGCTGAGAGACACTCACTGGCACCCTCCCACCTCTTCAGCCCATCCTCGCTGCTCGACTGGCTTCCAGACTGCAGGGTGAGCCTGCTTTTTGACTGGTTTTTGTCCAGTGGGTGATTTTCCTTTCTTTTATTTTATTTTTTTAATTTTTAAGATGAAGTCTCACTCTGTCGCCTGGGCTGGAGTGCAATGGCGCAATCTCAGCTCACTGCAACCTCTGCCTCCTGGGTTCAAGCTATTCTCTTGCCTCAGGCTCCCAAGTAGCTGGGATCACAGGCTCCTGCCACCACTCCCGGCTTTTTTTTTTTTTTTTTTTTTTTTTTGTATTTTTAGTAGAGACGGGGTTTCATTATGTTGACCAGGCTGGTATCAAACTCCCGACCTTGTGATCCACCCGCCTCAACCTCCCAAAGTGCTGGGATTACAGGCATGAGCCACTGCACCTGGCCTGATTTTCTCTTCTTAACAGCCGGGACTTTCCGTCATTCTGATGTTGTCTTGAACAGGGAGGCATTACATCCAGGCACAGCAAATATGATTTTGGGCCCAGTGATGCCTCAAGCATCCTGCCATATGCAGTCCTAAACCAGGGGTCACCAGGGCCACCTCCCTGGTATCTTCTCCCAGGTTGGCCAAATCAGCTTGCTGGCCTCCATGGGTATATGACAACTGCATCCTGTGGTGACCCACAGAAGGAAAGCAAAGGTCCTGACTGTAGCTGGGATGGAGAAGGAGGAACCTCAGGCTTCTCCTAATATTTTGCCTCAAGAACTGGAAATTGATCTGGGAGTAGATCCCATGCCGAGTAAGAAGCCGCAAGACTGAGAACAGATGGGCTCATCTATTAGAACGAAACAGAGACGCTTGAAAGAGCCAAGGTAGAACAATTCTTGAACTGTTCAGGACTAGAAAACCTGCAGCAAAGGCCTGGGGGGAAGGGGCGGGAGAGACAATCAGCTGCGGGGAAGCCCTTGGCCACTGTTCTGCCCCAAGCCCCACCCCCGTCTCCCTCCCACTCGGACTGTGCACTTCCCCATTCTCTGATATTTAAAGTTTCCCTGTGCATTATGAAAAATAATAGGGGCCAGGAGACGCAGCGAGGTTATTACCAACTCATAAATCAACCAGGAGGCTCCGAGGGCTGTGGTGAGGTGTCTGAGATGGGTTCCCCTGGTTTGTGATCTCACCCAAGCCTCCACGATTGATTCATAACCTCATAACCCTCCCGTGTCCGAATCCCAAGTCTTATATCTAATTGTCAGCAACCGAGTAAATGATTTGCAAGAGGATGCGGGCAGCAGCAGACGTGGGGCTGGAGGAGAGATTAGTTTTGTCAATCAAAAGCGTCCAGGGCAAGGGGAGAGTGCTCGGGATTTAGCTCAACAATCAGCTTATTAAATGGAGGCTGGGTATGGGCTACGTTGATTAGGCCTCAGTGCAGGGAGACGGAGGATCGTTGCCACTGTGGACATCGCTTCTGTTCCCCGAGGGTGCCTGCCACTGATGACTGCCTTCCATTCAATCCAAAGGCAGAAATGAAAATCGAATAAGCAGAGCTGAGCTTTGGGAGAGAAGTGATCTAATGTCGGGTGCCCAGTAGCACCCACCAGAGAGCATTACGGATGTTTCGAGGACAGCTGAGCTGGAAGGGACCCCAAGGCTGGCAGGCTTGGGGGCTTTATTACCTTCCAGTGGTGTCTAATGGTCACTTCATTTATGCATGTTTGAATCTGCAAAGTAGTTTATGAACATTTCATATTGAAAATAACCTAGGGGTCTAAGGCTTTCTTAAGGAGAACAGGAGAGGCAAGGGGGAATCTTTCAGATGCCAGGGCTGCAGGCTGCAGTTACTCACCAGGAATGTGATCAGCCTAACCACAGTGTTGGAGCAGTAACGCTGCTAGCACTTCCACAGCATGCTCTGAGATTGAAAGTTTGCAAAGCGCACCAAAGTCTGCCACCACCTTGGAAAAGAAGAGGTCTGAACAGCAGGGTGTGTGAGTAAACCAGGTTTCAAACGTGGTCTGGGACACACAAGTTCTTGAGCAAAGATCTTATTGGTGTAGTGCTCTGAACCTCAGTTTACCCATCTGCAAAATGGGGCCAATCCTAGGATCTACCTCAGACTCTGCTATATAAGGATTTAAAATGAGGAAATGTAGGTAAAGACATTTGGCACAGTCTCTGGCACTTACCCTCCCTCCTTCTCCATCACGTGTCCCTTCCATCTGTCGAAACTGGAAGCTGTCTTGGAGCTGATCTCCTGGTAGAGGTTCCTAATTTATAATCTAGTCTTTCCGCCCCTTCTCCTCAGGCCTTTGCTATGGGTTTTCTAGTCCTAGACAGTTCAGAAATTGTTCTACCTTGGCTCTTTCAAGTTTCTCTGTTTCATTCAAACAGATGAGCCCATTCTTTCTCAGTCTGGGGGCTTCTCCCTCAACATGGAATCCACTCCCAGATCAATTTCCAGTTCTTGAGGCAAAATATCAGAAAAAGCCTGAGGTTCCTCCTTCTCCATCCCACCTACAGCTAAGCCCTTCACTTTTGTTCTCCCATAGGAGTGGCCAGGAGGCGTGTGGCTTGGTATGAAACCCAGCTGCCCTCCCCTCAGCTCTGTGACCTTAGGTATGAATCCTGGCTGCCCTCCCACTAGCTCTGTGACCTTGGGTATGAATCCTGGCTGCCCTCCCACCAGCTCTGTGACCTTGGGTATGAATCCAGGCTGTCCTCCCAACAGCTCTGTGACCTTGGGTATGAATCCAGGCTGTCCTCCCACCAGCTCTGTGACCTTGGGTATGAATCCTGGCTGTCCTCCCACCAGCTCTGTGACCTTAGGTATGAATCCTGGCTGCCCTCCCACTAGCTCTGTGACCTTGGGTATGAATCCTGGCTGTCCTCCCACCAGCTCTGTGACCTTGGGTATGAATCCTGGCTGCCCTCCCCTCAGCCCTGTGACCTTGGGTATGAATCCAGGCTGTCCTCCCAACAGCTCTGTGACCTTAGGTATGAATCCAGGCTGTCCTCCCGCCAGCTCTGTGACATTGGGTATGAATCCAGGCTGTCCTCCCACCAGCTCTGTGACCTTAGGTATGAATCCTGGCTGTCCTCCCGCCAGCTCTGTGACATTGGGTATGAATCCAGGCTGCCGTCCCGCCAGCTCTGTGACATTGGGTATGAATCCTGGCTGCCCTCCCGCCAGCTCTGTGACCTTGGGTATGAATCCAGGCTGTCCTCCCGCCAGCTCTGTGACCTTAGGTATGAATCCAGGCTGCCCTCCCACCAGCTCTGTGACCTTGGGAATGAATCCAGGCTGTCCTCCCACCAGCCCTGTGACCTTGGAAATAGGCTCTGCCCTTTCCATCCTTCGGTTTCTGTAGGATATGATAGGAGCAGAGTATGAGAGAGTGAATGTGAGGATGATATCTGTAAAATGCCCTGTCCTATGTCCTGTGGCACAGCCAGTGGTCAGTAAGTGTTGAGTTTAACATTGCTGTCATTGTCATCATTACTGACTTGAACATTTTTATTCATTTACCTGCAATGATGAATGAGACAGGGCTCTGTCCTTAAACAAACTGGTGTACCAGAATGTTACAAGGGCTATGACTGAAGGATTTGTGGGGTGCTAGCGGGGCACAGACACGGGAGTAATTCTGGCTGACCCAGTGTCAGGAAAAGGCTCACATAGGACACACTTGGGATCGATGGGAAACAGTGAAGAGATTGACTGAGCAGTGAGTATTGGATGCAGACTCAAGGAGGACTCACACACAACAGCCTGCAGCTCACCATGCTAACGGGACTCTGTGACAGCGAACATTTTTATCCAGGTCAAGGCGGGTTTTACAGCAAGTCCCTATGAAATGGAAAAGAGTCCTAGAAGGGCAAAGTCACCAGCATGCTCTGGCATTACCTATATGCAAAGCACTGTGCCAGATGCCAGACTCTACTGCCAGACACCAGAGATTCAAGCGTCAAGCAGGAAGAGAACCAAGCTTAAGAACTAGGGGGAAATCATCTCCGCATTGATAATGACTGATCTCCTGTTTCTCAGCATCAGGATGCAAATGTTTCCCTCCATCCCAGTTCTCAACCTCATGGTTGGGGCTCATGGCATTCCAGCATCGCTGTGAGTGAACCTTTCCTGCAGGCTGCTTTGCATAGCTGGTGCACTGCTAGGCCAGTCTACTTGGCCAGGAGCTGGGCCTCTGGGCAGTGCCAGTTGGCAGCCCCCACCCCTCCACTGCTGGGGGCCTGCTATCCAGAAGGGCTTGGTGTGCGGAACAACGGCACACCATCATTATTCCCCACTTGCCATCTTTCGAGGGAGAGCCAGCTGCTTTGGGCAGTGCAACAGACACCCAACTCATTCCTCTCTAGGGCCCTCTGCTCTGATGCCATCGCAGGACATCCTTGAGTGCTGGGCAGCCTGAGGGCAGGGAAGTTGTTTTGACCACAAAATAGGATTGGCAGCAGCAGTGACAGGAGCAGGTCAAAGGCTTGTCCTGGCCCTGCTGAGGGCTGGTGAGGGGGGTGTGAGACACCAGCAGGATGGTGCTCAGTGCCCTGGCCAGCCGCAAGAGGCCAGCGCTCTGCCTAGGAGGGGAGCTGACAGTGACCAAGGTACACTGCCCAGGAATGCATTTCCTGCCCTACTTTTTCCTCCTAAGATCCCTAATTCCGTTTTTTTCTTTGGACATTTAGATAGGGGGTCAAGGCCTGGCTTTGGAGGACTGGTGAGAAAATTGAAGTCAGACATGTGACACTGAAGGGAGATTTTAGAGACTGCAATTCAGACCTTCACACCTGCCTTTTCTGGTTCCTGCAGGGAGAAGAAGGGGCACCAAGGGGAGCGAAGCCAGGTCCCTGAGGCCTGCAGGGGCCTGCCTTCCTCTTCTGCACTCCAGCTTCTCATTCCAGCCCTCCTTCACCTCCCGAATAGACAAGGTGCCCTCTCATGCCTACCCCTCAGTATCAGCGCACAGTGATTGCCCATCTCTTATTAACACAGATGCTGCAGCTGTACACGCTCACGCAATCATACGCACCTGCACACATGCGGAGATGCAACAGACACCCAACTCACATGCAGGCAACACTCATGCTAACTCATCCACCTGCACAGATGCACAGACGCAACACACATACAACTCAGGCATGCATGCAACGCTCACACACATTCACACCCACTTATACACATCTGTGCACGCAAACAGATGCAACACACACAACACTCACATATACCTGCAACACACGCACACACCTAATTGCTTCTGTAATATGTTCCCGCCCCTAAAACCCTGAAAAATAACAAAAGCAGCTCAGTTTAAGAACAAAGTTTTAGGAAATAACTCTATGTCACCTGCCAGAAATCTAAGTAATAAGAAGCATAGGTCAAATTTCAACATCACTCATATGCTCAACTGCTCTGAGTCCATTTGCTAGAAATAATCTGAACTGCCTGCCTGCAGTAGTTGGAGAGAAGCAAAGAGGGTCTGAACACAGCCCAGGGGAGGGAGAAATCAATCCCCTGAGCAAACGGCATTCATTTTCAAGATGTCAAATACATCTTCTCTTTCAAGCTCCTAGGTGATTTTGGTCCTCTATGGTTAAGGAATGGTCTTGTAGCTGAGGGGCAGAAGGCTGGGATATCAGGTAGGAAAAGAAGGAAGAAAGCAAAGCGCAAGTGCTGGACCTGCAAACAGGAATACTTGTAGAAAGCAGCATCGCGTGGAGGCCAGCAGGGCCCTGAAATGCCACAGCTGGGGAGGCTGTCAGGAAGGTGTTTTAGACAATGGTTTGGGTGGGTTAGGGATTGTGGAGCAGCCTGCAGCTAGAGCAACAGCTAGAGGAAGTTTCCAACCTTAGGTCAAACGGGATGGCAAGAAGGAACAGTTACAGGAACCCACAGGATGTGGTCTTTCTAGGAGAAGGTGGACAGAGAGGAGCCACAGCCTTCAGCAGAACACAGCTACTTTCTGATGAAATTTTCATCTGCTAGTGAATAAGTAATGTGGCCTCCCTCTCCTGCCCTCTGATCTCCTGCTGGTGTCACCCATCAGTTGAAGCCATTGTACCCAGAGGGCAAGGGAACTTCCTGAGGCAGCCTAGAGTGACAGCCTGTGAGGCACAGAGGCAGGTAAGAAGGGTGGAGAGGGGCTCTGGAGGGACAAGTGGAGAACGTCCAGCTCAGATGCGGAGGAGAGGAAGCATTTATGGCATAGGCTTAGCAACAGCATGGTAGAGGCGAGTTTTATTACTTGGCACACTTTGCTTCTGCAGAGCAGGGTTTTGCCCTGATGTCCTGGTTAATGCAATGTACACTGACACTTTGCATCAATAAGGAGATCTAGGGCTCAGAAAGGCCTCATACCCATCACCTCCCGCTTCACCCTCAAAATACACCTGAGTCTCTTCACCGATGTGCCCATTTCACAGCTGAAGAAAGCTAGGTTTGGGTCACCTCATGGTTTCTTGTTTTGTTTATGCATTTTCTAAAGCATTTATTGAGCTCCTACTGTGCCCCATATCGTTCTTTGTGCCGAGGTGGGGAATGAGACAGAGATGGATGTGGTCCCTGCCCTCTCCAGGCTTACTCTCTAACGGAGGAGTCAATGAACAAGAAAACTGCGTAAGACCAAGGAAAAGCTGTGCAATAATAAAGCTAAAATGGGAGATGGGAGAGAGGGTCACTGGGGACTACTGAGATTGGAAGGGGAGTGCAATGAACTTCATTCATTGAAAATAAAGAGCTCAGAGACAAGAAGGAGATGGCCATGTGACTCTTTGGAGGAAGAGCTCCCCATCAGAGGAACAGCCAAGGTCAAATCTCCAAGGCAGGAAATAAGCTTGACCCACCCAGAGGGCAGGACACAGGCTTGTGTGCCTTGAGGCTGGCCACAGAGGACACGGTGGAGAGGAGGCCAGGAAGGCAGGGGCTGTGCTGGGTTTTAAAAGCAACAGGAAGTCTCTGGAGGGCTTCAAGCGGGAAGGGGTCCACTTTATGTTTTTAAAAGATCACACTGGCTGTGAGTGCAGAATAGATTGTCAAGGGACAGGAGTAGAAGCAAGGAGACCAGTTGGGAGCTGTGTCCACTGAGTTAGCAAACGGAAGGCTGGTTGGGCACAGGTGGTGTGGTGAAATCAAGAGAGGCAAATGGGTCTGGAGGTGGGGCTCCTGGTCCTGTCTGATGGATGGGGCTTGCCTGTGGGTAAAAGAGGAGTCCCAAGTGACTCCAGGTTTCTAGCTTAACTAGTTGGGTGCACGGTGGAGCTGACATCAACTGAGATGAAAAAAACAGGGTGGGAGGAAAGCTGGGCTTGCGTGCTAGCCTTGTTCCTCCTGAGGTCTGTGGGAGCCATCCGAGTGGGGACGCTGAGTGGCTGGTGGACCTATGAGTCTGGATTTGGGGGAAGAGGGCCGGCTGGAGATAGCATTTAAGAGTCATTCATGTGTAGGAATGCACTTTAAGCAGTGAGGCTGGATGAGGTCACCCAGGGAGAAAATGCAGAAAGAGAAGGGGAGCTTGGAGCCAAGGCCTTGGCCTGTGAGCAGGTGGCAACAAGGACCTGGCCTGTCTGTTCTCAATCTGAAATGCCTCGTGTCACCTGAGTTTCACTCTTCTGTAACTTAACCTGTGATCACGGCAGTCCATTCCCCTCTCTCGGGATAAAGCAAGAAAAATGAGCTCCAATAGCTGAACCCTCCGCCAGGCCCTCCTGGAACCTGCCTGTGATCTCTACCCGCCCGTTTCCCTGCTCCTGTCTTGATTCACAAAAAAACGACACTGACCACCACTGATGGCAGCTGATGTCTCTGCTCCATGACCAAGTCAGATAGACAGCTGAAAAAGTCAGTGTTCTCTTCTGATAACTAACAAGTTAAAGCTTGTTTTCTGACTTGTCTATCACTAAATCACAGCAGACTCCCTGAAGTGTCTTATGCAGCTTAGGAGTTGTGGACGCTGCTTCCAAGTGGACAGAGTCACACAGCCAGACAAGTGACTGCAATCCCCAGATTCCAGTGTGCTGGAAGACTGTGGGGTGGAATGTCATCAGAGCCACGCACCTTTCTAATGCGCAGTCTTCCTCTCACATGGATCAACTACAGACCAAGAGAAATAGACTTCTGTTCAGAGAACACGCTAAGAATGTTCCCAAATGGGAAAACCCTGTAACTGGGAAAAGGATGGCATAAACGTAAAACTCATCATGGGTTTATTCCTCTCAGCCCTGTTTTCTCATCCCTACTCCTTCCCCCAAGTGCTGGTTACTTGCAGAATGGATTAGATTTGAAGCAGTGAATAATTTTAAAAACTGCTAAAACTAATAAAGGGAATACAATAGGATCCAGATAATGAATGAGGAGAGAGCTGAATGAGGAAACCCTAGCAAAGGATAGCTGCTGTTAGTGGTTACAGAATCTAGCCTGTGATTCTTTTTTTTTTTTTTTTTTTGATACGGAGTCTCACTCTGTTGTGCAGTGGCACCATCTCTCAGCTCACTGCAACCTCCGCCTGCTGGGTTCAAGTGATTCTCCTGTCTCAGCCTCCCAAGTAGCTGGGATTACAGGTAGCCACCACCACGCCTGGCTAATTTTTTGTGTGTTTTTAGTAGAGATGGGGTTTCACCATGTTGGCCAGGCTAATCTCAAACTCCCGACCTCAGGTGATCCCCTGGTCTCGGCCTCCCAAAGTGCTGGGATTACAGGCCTGAGCCACCGCACTCAGCCATGATTCTTGACAATAATAAAATGAAACAAAACAAAGGCGCTTCTTGAAACCACAAAGGCCTTTCCTGGTCCGTCTCTCCATGAATGCAATGGGGGTTCTTAAGGAGAGGGACCCTCATCTCCTCAACCCTTCACTGACTCACTGCAGAGGCCACACCACAGATTTCCAATAAACATCTGCTGAATACACTAAGGAGTGTTGCAAAATCAATGACTTGCATCTTGGTGTCACTAATAACTATGCTGCTTTTCCTTACAGACATTGGCTTTGATGTGTTTGGTTATTTTTTTAGGTCCATGACTCTTCATATTAAGAGTAAGACAGGTCAGTGGAAAGTTACCTTGCTATTTGCTATTTCAGGTTGTTAAATACATTTATGTTAAAGAAGAGGAAATAACCACATAGCCCTATTTTGAGCTACTCAGGACTAGAAATTAACAGGTCAGTAGCCCATTCCTGCCCACCTGATTCTCCAGGGAGTATGATGTGGACCATGATCAAAGTTCTGGAAGAATGTTAACGGCCCAGGTTAATATTGAGGTTGTATGGCTCAGCCCAGAGGCAGAGCTAGGGGCTGACAACTGATCAATAAATGATAAACACACTGTCTGGTTTTGGAACACATTTTCTGAGCAACGGTCATATCAATGCTGACTACCTGTCTGTTCCTTAGGCAGGGTAGTAGGCTGAGGGAACCAGCCTTACAGTTTACTGAGAAGAGAGCTATGCATAGTTTTAAGGGACTGAGATTAGGTCCAGCTATATGTTCCAGAAAAACAAAAAACAAATAAGATCACAGTAGCTTAAGCAAGATAGAGTGTATTTGGTAAAAGAAGTCTGGAGGTGGCTCTATGGCGTCATCAGGAATTTATATCTTAATATTTCTCTTCTACCATCCTAGTGCTTGGCTTCCATCCCCATAGCCACCTCATGGTTCACAATGGCTGCTAAAGAATCAGCCATCACATCCCAGCTTTAGAAAGCAAAGAAGAAGGAAAGGCGGAAGGGCCAAAGAGTGTCCTCAGTTGAGACACCTCCCTTTCAGCACATGTCTGAAACTCCCATACTCTGTTTACACATTATGATAGACTAACGGCCACCCTTAAAGATGTCCATTCCTGATCCCCAGAACTGTGAATATGACACCTTACATGGCAAAAGGGACTTTGCAGATGTGATTAAGGACTTCAAGATAGAGAGATTATCCATGTGGGTTCTATCTCATCACAAGGGTCCTTATGAAAGAGAGGTAGAAGGATCAGAGAGAGGAGACGTGATGACTTGATAACACAGCAGAGGAGGGGGTGGAGAGAGGGAGGGAGGGACGGGGGGAGAGAGAGAGAAAAAGAGAGAGAGAGAATATGAGAACAAGAGAATATGAGAACGAGAGCACAAACATATCACAGAGCTGCTGGCTCTGAAGGCAGAGAAAAGGGCCATAAGACAAGAAATGCAGGTGACCTCGAGAAGCTGGAAAAAGCAAGGAAATGGATCCATCCCCTGTAACTTCCAGGAGTAATACTGCTCTGTTGCCAATACCTGGATTTTAGCCTCTAAGATGCATTTCAGACTTCTGGCCTTCAGAACTACAAGATAAGTGAGTGAGTGAGTGTGTGTGTGTGTGTGTGTTTATGTGTGTGTTTTGAGATGGAGTCTCACTCTGTTGCCCAGGCTGGATTGCAGTGGCACAATCTCAGCTCACTGCAACCTCTGCCTCCTGGGTTCAAGCAATTCTCTGCCTCAACCTCCGGAGTAGCTGAGATTACAGGTGCCCGCCACCACGTCCAGCTAATTTTTTTTGTATTTTTAATAGAGATGGGGTTTCACCATCTTGGCCAGGTTGATCTTGACCTACTGACCTCGTGATCCACCCGCCTCAGCCTCCCAAAGTGCTGGGATTACAGGCATGAGCTACTGTGCCTGGCAAATGCGTGTTGTTTTAAGCCACAAAGTTTGTAGTAATTTGCAGCAGCGTAGAAAACTCCTACACACATCTTTGGTTAGATCTTAGTCACCTGCCCACGCCTATCAGGGAAGCTGGTTTCAGTGGTTCATTCTGGGCAACAAGGTGCTCAGCTCAAAACGGGGCTTTATGACTAAGGAGGCAAGGAGAAATGGACGCTGGGGCTGGTAACAGCAGATTGCTTTGCAGAGCTATTACATGAACCGGAGGGTCCCTATGCTTAGGACATCAGAAATGTATTCTTCTCCAAAGAGAACTGGCCACATCTTGAATCCGTCTTGAGGAAATATACCTAAGAAGTCAGCATAAAAAACCACAAGTACTGTGGCAACTGATTCAGAAAGGTTTCCAGTTATGTTTAGGGCAGAACGTTTCCTGGCCTGCCTATGTTAGCTGAAAGTTACTGATCACAAATGCGGTGGCCTGCAGGACTGGTGAGCCCAGCTGTGAAGTTTAGAGGCTAAAACAGGGCTCTGAGTTTGAAAGAAAGAACTCACTCAGTTACCAGTCAGACTTCTGGTCTCTAACATTTTTCTTGTTAAAGTCAGGCCATGACCAAAGTCACACAGAATTTGGTTCTTTTTTTGTCCTAGTTAAATGTGAGGACTGACACAGAGATTACAGATCATCGGAAAGAAGCTTCTGGTAGAAAAGCACTTGGTTTACATCACAGAGGCTCAACAGGTATTTTCTGAACAAAGGAAGAGAATGAGTGCGTAAACAAACATATGAATTTAATGGATTTCAGCAGAGTTTTACTATTTATTCAACATGAGGGCCTTCTATATTCTAGAACTATGTTGACTGCTGGGTACAAAGCCAAGTGAGATGTGGTCCCTACACTCCAGGGGCTTGAAACCAGGGGGAAGACAGCCAAGGAAACCAACAACTATGCCTCAGCGCATTGAGAGCTCCAAAGATACATTTTCAGGAAGCACGGACAAGGCCCTGCGTCAGACCTGGGTGCCAAGAACACGGCTGCAGGAGGTAGGGCCTGAGATACATTAAATACATTTTTTAAAATTAAAAATGTTAAATGTTTAGAGACAGGGTGGAGCTCAGTGGTGAGAGCGGAGCTCAACGTAGCCTCAGATTCCCGGGGTCAAGCAATCCTCTTGCCTCAGCCTTTGGAGCAGCTCAGACTATAGGTGCACGTCACCACCTCTGGCTAATTTTTAAATTTTTTTTTTGTGTGTGGAGACGAGAGCTTTCTATCTTGCCCAGGCTGATTTCAAACCGCTGGGCTCAAGAGATCCTCCTGCCTCAGTTTCCCAACGTTTTGGGATTACAGACGTCAGCCACTGTGCCCAGCCTTGAGCTGAATCTTAACGGACACGTTGGAATTTGCTAGGTAAGGTAAGGTGGCATTGCAGGATGAGAGCGCAGCAATTTCAAAGCCACAGAATCATGGAGCACAACATCAGGAAACATTTACATAGGGCTTACTATTTGCTAGGCACTGTTCTCAGCAGTTTATACATATTTGCCCGTTTGTATGCACAGCACCCTGATGAAACGGGTGGTCATTATCCCCCTTTTCAGATACAGACAGTGAGGCACAGAGAGGTTAGGTGACTTGCCCAAGGTCACAAGGTCTGTAGTAAGTGGCAAAGAGCTGGGATTCAAACCCAGAGTTTGGCTCCGGACTCAGTACTTAGGGTCAGTCATCTTGCACACTTTGGAGGAGGCTGGAGAGTTGAGTCGTGAGGGTATGACTTAGGAGGCAAGAGAAGCTAGAACCTGAAAGCTGCAGAAGACCACTGACAGGTGCTAAGTAGGGGAGCTTCCTCAGCATCCTACTCACGACGGTCTCTATCCTAAAATGACTTTTTTAGTTAGGCTTTTCTTCACTTTCTGGACTATTCTTTTTTTTTTTTTTTTTGTAATGTAATTTTTATTTTCGTTTTAAGTTCTGGGGTACCTGTGCAGGATGTGCAGTTTGTAATATAGGTGAATATGTGCCATGGTGGTCTGCTGCACCTAACAACCTATCACCTAGGTATTAAGCCCAGCACGCATTAGCTATTTTTCCTAATGTATTAGCTATTTTTCCTAAAGCTCTCCTTCCCTATGCCCCACATCCCAATAGCCCCCCAGTGAGTATTGTTCCCCTCCCTTTGTCTGGACCATTATTACCAAACTAAGAAACAGGGTGGCCAGTCTCCCAGCTGCCTAGGAGAGGGAAGTTATTTCTAGTTTCAACCTGTGATTTGTTTTCAGGCAATTTCTGGGGACAGGTGATCAGAAAACCATTAGGTGGAGTATGGGAAGTTCTTTGCACCACATGAAACCACCAATCATATCTGACCCTGTCTCAACCTTCTAACTACCTCTTGCCAGTCAAGTTGTGTGTGGTCGTTTGGATGGTTCAGAGCTAAGGAAATGAATAAGAAAGAATCACGTATGCCCTACGAGTTTCACTCCCCAGATGGAGCTACACCAGGGACTGATAACTGATTCTTGTTCGCCCTTACTCCCCGCCTTGGAATGGTGTGTGACGCTCCCTTTCCACAGTGTCTGCTGGCTGCCATTAGACTGTATTTGGTTGTGATTGCAGAATTTGGCTAAGTATTTCCTTCTGCTTCAATAGGCTGCTCCTAAAGCATGGTCCTGGGGTCATGGAATTTTGTAAAGATAAACAGCAACCAAAGGGTAGCCTGTGGCTTATTTCCCAGGTTATGGCTCCCATTCTTCCATGCTTTCTGGAAGCAGAGATGCTTTAGCTGGAGTGAGAGGAAGACCCTTCTTCTGTTCTACTGCCTGAAGGAGGTGGAGTGGACAGGGGCAAGGACTAACTGGGCTCCTCAGGAATGAATTATGAGGTTACTGTACTAAGAAAGCTACAGTACCTTCTGATTAAGGACTAAAACTTATAAATAGATGTAGTTAAGCAAACGTTCTGGGTCTCTCTTCCATGATCCTTCCCCTTGCGTATCTTACCTTCTCCACTGTCTCTTCTCCTGTGCATGGAGCTGGCCAATACTTGGGACATGTCTTTACTCCTAGAAGGTGAGATGCCAAGGCAGAGGCTGTCTCCCTTTCTCTTTAAATAATATCCTTCACTTTCTTGGATCATGTAGAATTGTTAGCTGCCAGAACAAAGCCTGCCATTGATGAGGACTAGAAAACTGACTTGGTACAAGGCAAGTGGGCCATGCTCATCAACGTGGCCCAGGACTGGGTCTGAGGAGGAAATTACTCTTGCCAGAGGACAAAGGACTCCTGTACCCTATATCCCTGGCTCCTGAGTCAATGTCTTACAGGGACATATCTGATCAGCAGAGCCTGGATCACATTCAATGTCCCGGCTGCACCAGAGATGAGCAAGGTAATAGCTATTATTTCTCTATTGTTGGGAGTGGTCTTTGCCCCTAACAACATTCATTAGTTGGGGGTTTTCTAATCCAAAGCAACATACTCACATTTGGACACAGAAGACAAGTGACCAATATCCCCTAAATTCACCTCCTTGCTGACCCTGTCTCAACCTTCTAAACACTTTCTCATTCAAAATGAGAAAATCCCAAATGCCAAGACCAGGAAAGTCTTAAGGGAAAAAAGGCAAAAGATATCGTGGACTATCACTGGCATAAGAGGGGAAAAGATGATCCAAACTGAATGGCCATTGGGAAATCCAGTGGGCATTTGCCCAGAGAGCTTTCCCTGCACTTATCCCTTGGGGACCTGGTGATGGGTGCAGGGACCTTGGAAAGCAGGAGGATGAGATTCTAAGAGCTAACATCTGGTTAGGAGAAAGATAAGTACAAAGCACTCTATAGTACCTTGCAGTATACATGCCCAAGGCGGACATATCACTTTAAGCCAAGAGATGAGACCAGCCTGGGCAACATGATGAAACACTCATCATGTCTACTGAAAAACACACAAAAAAATAGCTAAGTCTGGTAGTGCATGCCTGTAATCGCAGCTACTCGGGAGGCTGAGGCATGAGAATCACTTGAATATAGGAGGCGGAGGTTGCAGTGAGCCAAGATTGCACCACTGCATTCTAGCCTAGACAACAGAATGAGACTCTGTCTCAAAAAGAAAAAAAAAGAGCAAAAGCAACTGGGTGCTTATTAAGATAGCAGATTTCAGGGTCCTATCCCATCAAGTATAGGATGAGCCTTGAAGTCTGCACGTTTTTTACAATTCCGCAGGGTGATTTTGGAGCAGGTGGTCTACAGTCCATACTGAAGACTTCTGCTGCTACACAGAGCAGGCATCTGGTCCACTAAAGAATCTTCATACCCAGCTTCCTTGTTGTTTCCAACTGGACAGTAAGATCCTAGTACATATGGACTTTTCCCCTCTGCTTCCTTTCTATAGCCTAGTAGCACTGTATAGACTATGTGCTTAATAAATGTTTGCTGCATGCATGATGCAACACTTGCATACCCATTATTCATGCTGTCTCCGGGGCTTCTGAACTTCACCCCTCCAGTTGGTTGGAAATGGACAGCCAGCAGGGGAAGGAAAAGACCCAGGAGAGGTCTGAATGAAGCAGAGCAGAACAAAAGAATGTTTTCTAGATTAAATAATATTTTCTGGCCCTGCAGACCACAGACACCAGCTGTTGTGGGTTTTAAAGCCACGGTTGCAACCCTCAAGAAGCATGCCCATGGGTGATCAGCATCTGGGAGGCAAGATAAAACAAGATGCCAAAGATCACAAAGAAAGTGCCTGCATAGGATTTGCCTACTCACACCCTGGTGAGGAAACACAATATCAACAACACCACACAGAAAAAAACCCAAAACCAAAACCCAAAAGCCTGCAGGTGCCAGACACACACTGGGACTCTGGGAGAGAAGGGCTTTGTAAGTCAGAAAAGGTGGCAATTTTGCTGAGTACAATTAAAGGCATCTTAGCTGGAGACCTTGGCTGGGTGCACATCCCACGCTGCTGTGAAGCCAATAAAGGTGAGCCTGTGCATGCTTATTTCCTGTCTTTCCCCCGCCCCTGTCTGCAGAGGAGAATTCTGACCTGACATCTGCAGTTTCTTCCCACCCTAAAAGCAGTGCCCTTGATCAGCCATAATGTTTTTGGGCTTTTATGAATGTGAATTGGGGAGAAACTGGAAGGGAAGTAAAGGAAAAGGCAAGTTTAAATAATGACTGGAGAGTTTTCATGTTTTGTTTAGTTGCAGGTGGAGAGGTTAGAGATGATACAGACTAGCTATTGTGTGTCAGTGAAGTGGATGGGAGAATGGAAAGGCGATTTTAAAGAAGGTCTATCTGCGTATATAGATCCCCTTCCTGAAGTAGTCTGAGAGCTAAATGTACTTTGCGTTTTCTCCAGATTGCATGGAGCTTGTTGCATTAGTCCATTTCCATACTGCTATAAAGAACTGCCTGAGACTGGGTGATATATAAAGGAAAGAGATTTAATTGACTCACAGTTCAGCATGGCTGGGGAGGCCTCAGGAAACTTACAGTCATGGCAGAAGGCGAAAGAGAAACAAGGCAGCAGAAAGGAGAAGTGCTGAGCAACGTGGGGAAGAGTCCTTTGCAAAACGATCAGATCTCATGGGAACTCACTATCATGAGAGCAGCACGGAGGAAACCGCTCCCATGATTCCGTTACCTCCACCTGGTCTCTCCTTTGACACATGGGGATTATGAGGATTATAAATCAAGATGAGATTTGGGTGGGGATGCAAAGCCTGACCATATCAGTTGTCTTCTAACACTGCTGTAAGCCTTCCTATTTATGCAGCCCATCTATGACAAGGCTTCCCTAGGCTAGTTCCATCCTATGGCACCTGTGCACATCTGGAGGCCACATGAGCACGTTACAATATCTTCTCTAAAAATGCAGATTTAAGGTCTGATGATTCATATAAGATGTTTCTCCTCAAATTCCCATCCCCCTTATGCCCAGTCTCTCTTTTTCAGGGCTGGTTTCATTCTATTGTCCTCAACCTGTCCTGTACTCTTCTTCGTAGACTTTTCCAAATTCCTCAGTTAGCAAAAATCCTGGCCTTCAAAAGCCAGATAACAGTCTCAACAGAAGACTAGAATGAATTAACTGATCACTGACTCCTTTTTGTTTTTCAAGAATGTACCTGGGGCCCTCAACATCCACTCACCCTGCCACATATGAAGTTAAGAATGCCTAATTTAAACCTAACCATGCAGGATGGAAGTGATTTCCAAAGTGTGGTCTTAGCAGTATCAGTATCACCCGGGAATTTGTTAGAAATGCACGTTCTTTTTTTTTTTTCCTGAGACAGAGTCTTGCTCTGTTGTCAAGGCTAGAGTGTAGTGGCATGATCTTGGCTCACTACAACCTTTGCCTCCTGGGTTTAAGCAATTCTTGTGCCTCAGGCTCCCAAGTAGCTGGGACTACAGGTGTGTGCCACTACATCTGGTTAAGTTTTGGTATTTTAATAGAGATAGGGGTTCACCATGTTGCCCAGGCTGGTCTTGAACTCCTAAACTCAGGCAATCCACCTGCCTTGGCCTCCCAAAGTGCTGGGATTATAGGTGAAAAATGAACATTCTCAGGCTTGCTCAGCCCTGCAGAATCACACCTTCTAGAGGAGGGGTCTAGTCACTTGCGTTTGAACAAGACCTTGTCTAGTTGACAACTACCGACTTAGGAGAAAGTTTGGAAAGGGTAGGTTCCTTTTTACCAACAGCATCACTATCTATATTTCTACAGGATTGAAAGTGCTACAGGTTGTGCCCACTGGGCTTTCTATTCCCAAGTCAGAGATAAGACCTGCTTCCTATCTGTTGCAGCAAGGTTGCTCTTCTATAGTCACATGGAGCTGAACCAGTGGCTACAGGAGCCATCACAAGTGGATAATGAAGTTATTTGACCAATGATGAAGGGAACTCTGCACTGAATGCCTGTACACTCCAGTAACAGATCAATCCAGAGAGGGCTGAGCCTCCTCTTTGCCACCCATTGCTTCAAACATTCACAGAGAGCCTTGGAGATAACAAATGCTACTAGGGCTATCTCAGAAACACTATCACTCCTGGGCAAGCTGAATCTCCCACAGAGAAATCCTCACATCTGTCCATTCATCCAGCTGTCTGTTCATCCACTGCCGTCTACCATCTACCCACCCACTCATCCATCCATCCATCCATCCCTTGATCCAACTAACACACAAATATGTATTAGGTTACCTGTAACTTTGCTGTTAGAAATGTTGAGACCAACTAATCCCCCCTCATCCTTGCTGAGTAATATCCAAGTGTCTCTGGAGTCCTGTTATTTCTCTGTCTCATCTCTATATTGCTTTGAACTCCTTCTTTCTTTTCAGTCCCTTTCCCACTCTCCACACACACACATCTGGAACATCTGTTCTCTGGCTCCATTGGTGAGATAAGTCCCCATCTAGCCTTTGCCTAAGCACAGAAAGATCCCTTTACCACTTGGTATTCACTGACTTCCATGTGGTCTTTTCCAACACCCTTTGTTCTTTTCACCTTCTCCCACCTCTGCCATCTAAATCGTGGTTGGTAGGGAAAATGAGCATCTTTCTTGGCTTTTGATGCCCTTCATGACATTCCTCCTTTCTCTCATGTAAAAATTCTTGATTATTTGGGCTTGTATATTCCACTAGGTTCCTCTCTACTCCTCCAAGCAATTTTCAAACAGAAAGAGTAAAATGGTTTGAATCCGAAGAACACTGGAGTAGAAGACATGGAACTGAGAAGCTAACACATCGAGTAGGTCCCCTTCATGGATAATAGTGTCGCCAAGGATAATGGCAGGTTTGAGGTGGAGAATAAGGTTGTGATCCAGGTGCCAAAGTCTGCCATGAATGAGGAGGAGTTAACAAAAATAGAGATGACAGGCGAGACTCCCCCATCCTTGCCACCTATTTGGGGTTAGGAGGGAAATGAGTATAACAAACTACCCCCAAAAGACTAATCACTTATTTTACACAGAAATATGCAATTTGGGTGGAGGTTGGTGGGCTCACCTCACTTTGTTCAATGCAACATCAGTTAGGGTAGGCTACTTAGGAGCAGGAGGATCTACAATACTCCCATTTATCCAAGATTCCTAGTGGGTGCCTGCAACAGTGGATAGTACTGAATCCTATATATACTATGTTTTTTTCTATACATACCTATTATAAAGTTTTATTTATAAATTAGGCATAAAAGATTAACAACAACTAATAATAGAACAATCATAGCAATATAATATAATAAAAGCTATGTAAATGTAATCTCTCTCTCAAAATATCTTATTGTAATGTACTCACTTATTTTTGGGCCACAGTTTAGCATCAGTAACTAAAACCTTGGAAAGTAAAACCTTGAACCTACAGTACTTTCAAGATGACTCACATGGCTGGCAAATTAGGCTGATGGCCAGGAGCTCAGCCAGGGATGTAAGCTGGGCACCTCAGTTCCTTTCCATGTGGTCCCTTCCACAGAGCTGCTTGGGCTTCGTCACAGCATGGCAGCTGGATTCTAAGCACAAACATCCCAAGAGAGCAAGGCAGAAGTGCATGGAATGTTTATGATTTAACCTTGGCAGTTGCATAGTGTTGCTTCTGTTTCACCTTTTGGGATGGAGAGGTGAATAGTTTTACAACAGTATGAGGGACACAAGATATTATTCCAGACATCTTTGGAAATACAATCTGTTACACAAGATTGACCCTCAAAGTCTTGTTAACCCATGACACCCATATGGAAAAGGAGTTTAGGAAAGACTTCACCATATCATAAACCTTTAAGAGTATAATGGGACAAACTGTTAATGAAGTTAAGAATTTATTATACCAAACTGAAGTAGACAGATCAGGCATTTAGACTAAAAGTGTTTAAATCCTAACTTTACCACTTACTGTGTACAACCTTGGGAATGTCACTTAACCTCTCTGAGCCTCAGCTTCTCCTCTATAAAATGGGAATAATAAATGTATCTTGCCTACTTGACACAAATAATCGAATGGAGTAAAGCCAACGTAAGTGCTCTCAATACCATAAAATAGTTTGCTCTACACCTTTGCAGGCCAATAACAGTCTAATGGTCATTTAGTTTTCTGTTTTGAAGCAAGAGATGATAGAGGAAGAAGCACTTAGCTATGGGTGTGGCACCCTAGACTTTATGGCCAATTTTACCATTTATTAACTATGTGATATTGAATAAGTCATTTAACTTTTCTGAGTCTCAGTGTTGTCATGGAAGAATAATGCCACCTGCTCTACTTAACTCTGAGAATTATTGTAAGGGCTTAATATAGGTTAATTCAGAGGCTCATGGAAAGAATTTAGTAATATAGGTTAGATCACTTGGTAAATTTAATATAAACATACATTTGCAACAAAAAAACAACATAAATATTACGATTATATTATCATCTAAGCAGCCATGAGTTTTATTTTAGAAATTTTTTTGTTTAAAGAGTTTATTTTAATTAAAACTTTAGAAAATGTAGCTAAGCATAAAGAAGAAAATAAAAGTCAAACATAATTTTCCCCTGAGAGTCTCTCTCTTTTCCCCACCCTCTTCATTTTTAACATATTATAGTATCATATCATATAACTTCCTTTAGCTGAAGAAGCTTTCCATTTTTTTTTTGCAATGATAAGCCACACAGCAATAAGCAGGTGCAACTTTTCATGCCTCCTGTGATTTCCTTAAGATAAATCTCTAGAAGGGAACTTTATGGTTCATTTTCAAGGTTTTGAAACATACCATACAACCAGCCTTCAAAACCAAATTATCCTCCCTTTGGAAGTACATATATGTGCTAGGCTGGATTTGCATTCTTGTTTATTTTTGCCAGTCTGATTGTGAAAAAATGATATCCCGTTTAGAAAAATAACTGTTTTTATAAGTGAGATTCAAATGTTTCTAATACATTTATTGGCCATTTGTATTTCTTCTATTTGGGTACTCATATTTGTATATTGATTAATAAGAATTCATTAAGTATTGGGCTATAACTGAATTATCTGAAATTTATGTTATAAGATTTTCTCCTTCTGGTTGGGTATGGTGGCTCATGCCTATATTCCCAGTGCTTTGGGAGGCCAAGGTGGGCAGATCACTTGAGGTCAGGAGTTTGAGACCAGCCTGGGCAACATGGTGAAACCTCACCTCTACCAAAATTACAAAAATTAGCTGGGTGTGGTGATGCGTGCCTGTAGTCCCAGCTACCTGGGAGGCTGAGGCATGAGAATTGCTTGAACCTGGGAGGTGGAGATTTCAGTGAGCCAAGATCTCACCACTGCACTCCAGCCTGGTTGACAGAGTGAGACTCTGTTTCAAAACAAACAAACAAACAAAAAACAGATTTTCCCCTTCCAATCTGCCATTTATACTTCAGTTGCCTTTCGAGGCAGAGTTTTAAAATATTTTATGTTCAAATCCATCAATTCTTTCTTTTATGGTTTCTGCCTTTGGTATCATGTTTGCAATACTGTCGAGATTTTTTAAGGAATGTGCTTTCATTAGTTGTTGTTGAATTCATTTATTCAACAAACACTTAGTGAAGTAACAGTGAATGTTTCCTGAATGCCAGGCACTGTTCTCAACACTGGAGCATCCTCTGAAGCATGGAGGACACTCAGCAAACACTTAGTGAATGTTTCCTGAATGCCAGGCACTGTTCTCAACACTGGAGCGTCCTCCGAAGCATGGAGCTGAACTCAGGATGAAAACAACCATCACTGAAGGGTTTGTAAACTGAAATACGCAGAAACCTCAAACACATTCCACTCTATTGAAAGGCCATCTGCACAGGGAAAGTTTTGGTTCTGGGCAGGGATTATAGCATTGCCCCGCCAGAACTCAGATTCCTGGATCTGATGGCATTTTACAATGAATAAAATCCATATAAACAAGATGATGTCCAGAAAATACTAATGCAAATATCCATGAATGCAAAGGATTAAAATCACACTAGAAAGTATTAATAGCATTTTCCCCATATCAGCCTAGGAGGAATAATCAGCAATGATATAATTTTTCATTTCATTAGGAAGTTAATACAGATACGATTTATCCTCTGGGAATCTTTTTTACAATCTCTCTGAAACAAAGACTCCCAGCAAGGGAAGAATTATATCTCCTTCAAGAGTTTCACCAAGAAAGGCCTGAAAGCAACAGAAAGGCATCTCAGGATTACCCGCCCTGGCCTGGACACGCATCAGTTCCACAAGAGCCACAACGCCCTTAGTTTGCTGACCTCTGAACTGAACGAGCCTCTGTTTATTTGTTACACTTTACTTCTTTGAATCCTGCATTTCTCTTTTTAAGTGAAACATTTCAAACTTCCAGAAAACTTACCCCTAAACTAAGTGTCATGCAAAAATCGCAGGACTCAAGCCCACAGCACTTGACACATTCTAGCAAAGACTGGAACAGGACAGAATACTTGGCCTGCCCTTGTGACTACAGGAGAGGGGACATGGGCTTCTAGGCAGGGCTCCAGACCCTACCAGGAATAGACCCAAGCAGGGTGGCAACCCAAGGAGACTGTCCCAGCTCCATTTATGGGTACCACCTCATGCCTGCCATGCCACCTGGATGGCTTCATCCTCTGAGGGAATGCCTCCACGAGACTGGAAGCTACTCGTGCAGAGGGAGCCAGCACTGAATGAATGAATGGATGAGAATGAAGCTTTCAACTAGTCTATAATTCCTAGTGACAGGGCAGGGATCCTTACTTATGATTTGCATGTAGTAAATAATTTTGGAGTGAATATCGTTTTTTGACTTTTAGGCTCAGGGGGTACATGCGCAGGCTATACGGGTAAATTGCGTGTGGCTGAGGTTTGCTAGACAAAAGATCTCATCACTCAAGTAGTGAGCAGAGGACCCGCTAGGTAGTTTTCATCCCTCGCCCCCCTCCCACCCTATCCCCTCTAGTAGTCTTCAGTGTCTATTATTACCAACTTTGTGTCCATGAGTATCCACTGTTTACCACCTATAAGTGAGAACAGGCAGTATTGAGTTTTCTGCTCCTGCTTTTAATTCGTTTAGGATAATGACCTCCAGCTCCATTCATGTAGCTGCAAGTAACATGATTTTGTTCTTTTCATGGCTGTGTAGTATTCCATGCTGTATGTGTACCATGTTTTCTTTAACCAATCCATTGTTGAATCAATGCATTGTTAACAGTTATTTCCATCTCATCTTGCATCTTATAACTAGAGACCAGACATCAGCTTTCGAGAGGAAAAAAGCAGCCCAGGGCCATCAGTGTGAGCCTGTGTGCCAGGTAAACATTACATGGGGTGGAGGGACATATGGGTGGAAAGACAGAGTCTCTATAAATGGGACAAATTTCTGTCTATTTCACGACTTGGTCTGTGGCTACGTCTGACACCCGTGGTCCCTAAAAAGAATCTTTTCCATCTCATATTCCTCGCTATATTCAACATGCTGCTAAGGAATGGCCTTCTTCACAAATCCTTTTCAAAACCACCTTCCACGTGGCTCAAGTCTCTGACTCGTCCGCCACATGGCCCTCTACCTGGCCCTTCTTCTCTTCATAGTCTTTTTCTTCCTTTGTGGGTTAAAACAATGGAAATTTATTCTCTCCCAGTTCTAAAAGCCAGAAGTTGGTTCTTCCTAGAGGCAAGTCCACTGCACGCCCTCTCTGGGCTGCTGCTGGGCATCCTTGGTACTCCCTGACCTGCAGGTGGGGCCTGGATCTCTGCCTCCATCCTCACCTGGCCTTCCTCTTTCAGTCCTCTTCCTGGGCCTCATAAGTGAGTCCATTTGTGTTGACCTTCTCTGCCCACAGATTGGCAAACTCCCCACATCTGTCACCCATGTGCTTGGCCCTTTGATGCTGCTCATAATGGCACCACCCATTCTCATGGGGACGCACACAAGCTGTGAGCACCCACTCCCCAATCCTGGACAAGGATGAAGGGTGAGGCCGCTCTTCTGAGTACACAGGGCTCTCCCAGTCTCCTGGGCTGGCCCGTTGAACTGGACCTGAGCTTTGCTGGAAAATGAAGAAGTGGGCCAGGCACGGTGGCTCACGCTTGTAATCCTAGCACTTTGGGAAACTGAGGCGGGCAGATCACGAGGTGAGGCGTTTGAGACCAGCCGGGCCAATATGGTGAAACATCGTCTCTACTAAAAATATAAATTAGCTGGACATGGTGGTGCACGCCTGTAATCCCAGCTACTCGGGAAGCTGAGGCAGAAGAATCTCTTTGAACCCAGGAGGCAGAGGTTACAATGAGCTGAGATCATGTCACTGCACTTCAGCCTGGGTGACAGAGTAAGACTCCATCTCAAAAACAAACACACACACTCCAAAAAGCAAGACTTTTCTCTCACTTGCTTGACTCTGCAGCTCCAGTTTGGACTGCTTATTTCTCTACATTTGTTTTCTCCAAGATTGCAGACACTAACAAGAAGTTACTGAGCTATCTCGCTCCTTTATTATGACTTATAATATACTAGATACTTTATGTTATTATATGTTGATCAACATTATAGCATAACTCAGATGTAAAGCTCATGTTACAGTTCTAAGGATATACGAATTGTATTTTTACATCCTATTTGTATTAGTCCGTCTTCACACTGCTGATAAAGACATACCTAAGACTGGGCAATTTACAAAAGAAAGAGGTTTAAAGGACTCACAGTTCCACATGGCTGGGGAGGCCTCACGATCACAGCGGAAGACAAGGAGGTGCAAGCCATGTCTCACGTGGATGGCAGCAGGCAAAGAGAGAGCCTGTGCAGGGAAACGCCCCCTTATAATACCGTCAGATCTCCTGAGGCTTATTCAGTATCATGGAACAGCACAGGAAAGACCTGCTCCCATGATTCAATTACCACCCACCAGGCCCTACCCACAACATGTGGGAATTCAAGATGAGATTTGGGTGGGAACACAGACAATGCATATCACCATTTAATCCATGGAATGATTGTGTGAGGTCTGCAGGGAGCATGATCCTTGCTTTTCAGAAGAGGAAACGGGAGCCCAGTCTTTCTTGCAGCCCACAGCAAGTTACGTAGCACAGTGGCCTCCAAGGGAGGAGGCATGGGGAGCTGTACACAGGGTGCAGGTGATTAGGGGTGCAACTTACCAGAAACAATGTAAGCATCTTAAAATACACCCGTGATGAATACTTTCTCCCCTTGGTGTTCCACTGATGCTGGGACTAGAACCCAGCCGTGGGGTTTCTAGGCCAGTGCTGTTTCCCCTCTCCCATGGCCCCTCAAGGTCAAGGCAGAGGTGATTTTAGAGGCTCCTGGCGGGGCACATCCCACATATTCAATTCACAGTCAGGAGAAGTGAAATCCTCTTTTCTCAAAGGGGTAGGTCAGCCTGCGGTGGGGAGGCAGTCCCCAAGGCATCATGTTAGAGCTGTGAATTCTGAACTCTGTTCTGGGTGTAAGACATTTCAATAGTTTCTGGTTCAGTTTAGAGTATGAATGATTACATTTCCCATAGGTTTGATGACCAGGAAAATCCTACCCCACCCTCACTCTGCTCCCTGCCTCCCAGCCCAAGGCGGTGCACCTCATCTACACGTGGCTCATCACACCATCCTGCCAGACCACTGCTCTGGCCGCAGTCCCTTCCCTTCCCCTCACCCCACATTTCTGATGAAAACTATTCCAACCCATCCATGCTGCTCACTGTCCTCTTCCTGACTTCACAGGGGAAAAGAGATCCTCTCAAAGTTTTAAGACAGATTCTCAGTACAAAAAAAAATAATCTAACTGCGTCCATCTTTTGGCAGAGAAACAGTCTGTTGGCCGAAAGCAGAAGTGATCTGGGCATGAACAGGTGTCCTTGCTTGAGGCCGGCATTCCTTTCTGCCTTATTTTCAATCACTCCCTGGTTGCAGTGCACACTATCACCACGTAGGGGCGCTGTTGCTCTGGAAAACCACACTGCTACTGCAGGCAGCTGTCTTCAGTTAAGAAAAACTGCCAGGTTACAGGAGTGTGCTATTGGTTTTTTATTTCTTTTAAATTAATAATCATTGGCATTCTGAATGCTACTTAATTTCTTAGTTGCAGGGTTACAGAGCTGAGCCTGTTAGATGTCGTTTACGGCATTTTCCAGAGGCGAATAATGAAGGCCCAGGGATAGCTTGGTTACAGCAAAATTACTGATGAAGCTTTTTCATGAGTTTAACAGTGTTCCCGGACCTTCAGGTAATATGAATTCAATAATTAACATGTTAATTGCAGAGATCCAAAAGATAAAAAGGAAAAAAAATGAATTCACAGAAAAGAAAAGTTTTAGGTTTCTTAAAGGATAGGGGTAGGGGCAGAGTTAGCGGAAGGGAGCAGGAATCATCCTATTCCAGACCTCACAGGTTATGTAGTGATGGTGACTGGTTACTAAAAAGTGTCATTAAGCCAGGAGTTCTAGAATTTAGGAGATTGTGGATCAGAGGCCTGGCTTCCTCAAAGTATTTGCAGCAAATCCCGATTCCCAAACCTCTAGCTTCTCCCACTGTAAAGCAGGTGCCTATTCTTGCCTGCAGACAGTTAGCATTTGCCTAATATTAACTTCAAATACATGATTTTGGAGACCCTCAAATAGAACAGGATATAAAATCGTAACACCCTCCTGGCATCGTGAGACCCTTGTTATCTGCATGTTTGTGCCGGGAGAGCAGTGCAGAGAAAACTAGGGGCAAGCCCGGGGTTTGAGACTTACTTCTGCCATGAACTTGGTACACTGAGTGAGTCACATATCCAAATTTTCTTCTTTCATCTGTCAATTGAAGCTTGTAGCTAAGCTTCCGAGTCCATTCTGATTCTAACAAACACCTCCCCTCCCTGTGTTCAGCCCACTCGGTGCCAGCCTTCCTGGCCTTCCAGTCCATTTCTCTGTCTCGCACCCTTATGGGGGCAGACTGGACCATTTAGTTCTACATCTCTCCACCTACACTGTCCTTCTTCCCATTCCACTGCATTTCTATGTGTGTGTGTTTTTTTTTTTACTCTTACTTCAAGTCCCAGGGCAAAAGCCACCTGCTCTGAGCAGCATTCCCTGATGCCACAGAGGCGGACTCTCCCGCTCTTTTATGATTTTGCTGCACTTTACCTATACTTCTCTTTAGCACCTGCCCTTTCCTCTTTTGGGTTATGATGATTTAAGGAGTCTTTCTGCACCAGCCAGGTCTCCAGGGGCATGATTGACATCGATTTATCCATCCCACAGGGTCCAGCTCAGTGGCCAGCACACAGCAGGAACCAAGGAAATGGCTGATTGAGTTAACCACGTGTGCACAGACACATTGTATTTCGTGCAGAGCATCTGGGCTCGACTTAAGCACTGATGTTCAGCCGACAGGATTTGGTCCCTGGTATACGTGCACTGTCTCTCTCCTATGATTCAGGCAGGCTTCTGCAGTGGTCAGTGCTCTTGGACTCTGAGTCAGACTGCCTGAGTTCATAGCCCAGCTCTGCCACTTACCAGCTATGAGAGCTCGGACAAGTTCATGAATTTCTCTGTGCTTCCATTGCTCACTTATGCAGTGAAGATAATGACAGTATTCTCTTTACACAGATGCCGTGCAAATAAAATGAGCTAATACTTGTAATACACTTGAAAAGGTACCCAGTGCAAAGCAAGCTCTCAATAAAGCTACTAGCTTTAAATAGTATTTTTACTACTATTAGTCAAAATATAACAACCCTGGGACTTCTTGCCAGTTAGCTGTATCTTTCACTAATGGTAAGAGCAGAATATCCCTTTGTGTTTATCCTGGTGCCCATTCATGTCTCTAGTTAGTTTCACTGGCATCCACTGCAGGAGGCTGGGAAATTCATCCAAGGCAGCCTGCTCCCTGGGTGGGCTCCAGCTTTGGGTCTTCACGGCGAATCTCAAAAACCTTGAGTGCATGGGAAACAGATGAACTCACCATCATTTCAGCCTGCCACCAGCCATTTGCTAAACTGCACAATTTGATCTGGTGTGTGTGCTCCTGGCCCCTCTCAGACCTGCCCAGGCGCCAGCCTTGCCCTTATCTATATGGTGCTATGGCTGTAATTCATCTGACCACTTGTGACATGCATCCTCTCAGCAGATTTGTCCTTTTATCTGCTGCGATTCAAGGACAGAAGAAAGCAAAGGGAATGAAGAGAGGTGAGAATAAATAACAGGAGAATAAATCCATTTCAAGGCACCTTCTGTGCAAGGATTTTCGAGACGTTCTCCCTCCAGGTTGGAGCTGAGCAGCGAACGTGCCTCTCTATCCATCATCGGGCTAGCTCAGCCTGTATCTGGCTGCAGTATTATTTCAGAGAAAACTCCTTTTTCTCTCTTTCTGATCCTACTCTAATTTCCTTCTACCTCCTCTTAATCCTATTTCCTGGTAAAGAAATTTGTTTTGAAGGGAGACACTGGCAGTAAAGATGGCATCTGTCTGCCTCATGGTATTTTCCCAAACTATCAGGATCCAGTAAAATGGGCTGTGGCTTTTGGCATGCACGTCCAGGTGGGGACAGGGGATGGAGGACAGGTGGGAGAATGATGGAAACAGGGACAGCCTAACCTGTCTTTCTGCCTCCAAGTGTTCAGATCGCCCCCAAGCTGTTCTATAAGTCACTGCCACATTAAGCTTCAAGTTCCACCAGAGCTCTCTTGATCAAAAACTTGGGTGTAAAAGGATGTAAAATTATGTGGTCCAGTGCTCCTTGTTACGGATATGGAACCCGGGGCCCAGAGGGGCCAAGAGGAACAGTCAGCACCTACGTAGTTCTGATTATGTCAAGCACTTCGTCTAAATGTTGGCACAGATGAACTCATTTAAGCCCCAGAACAACTCGTGAGGTATGTACTGCTCTTTTACGCACATTTTGTAGGTGAGGACACAGAAGTGCAGGCTTGCTAAGGAATGAGTCCAAGGTCATCTGGCTAATGAGTGGCAGAACTGGGAGTGAAACCCAGAGCTCGCGGCAGAGCCATGGGTTCCCTAAGTCATGACGCCTCCTAGGAGTGATCTGTCAACAGAGAGCCAGAGGGTCTACAGGGTCTCATGTCTCCAAATCCAGTTCCCTATTATCTGGGAGAGAAAATAAGAAGGCCTGAATCTTTAGCCTGGCTTTTTACACCTTCCCCGCATAACGCCATACCACCTTTCCAGCTCAGCTGGCATCTCCTCCCAAATGCACTTAATTCTCCTGGATGGCTGGCACAGTGAAGGAGTGAATAGGAAATGAAGGACTGAACTCTCCTAGGTTGACATGGGGCGGCGGGGGTCATCTCCCTACATGGAGTCATTTAGTAGACTGAGAATATTTGACAAGGACCTCACCAACATTTCAATCCATCTTTCTCATTCGTTCTGAGCATAACACTTTTCACACAACTCGGCTGGCAGGGAACGTTACAGAAACCAGAATGCTGGCTGCACAATTACATGTTTTCCCTCCACGCAGGTGGCACGCTCAGGGAGTGACGCTGCTAAATCCCTGAAGGGTTAAGTTCCACTGCCCCGCCCTGTGGTGGCAGCAGTAACAGTAGTGCTGACATCTGCTAAGGCAGATCCTGTGCCCGGTGTCGTCCCATGTGTTTTGTTTCGTTTTGTTTGAGATGGAGTCTCGCTTGCTTGCCCAGGCTGGAGTACAGTGGCACAATCTCGGCTCACTGCAACCTCCACCTCCTAGGCTCAAGTGATTCTCATGCCTCAACCTCCCAAGCAGCTAGGACTACAGGCATGTGTCACCATGCCCGGCTAATTTTTCCTATTTTAGTAGAGATGGGGTTTCACCATGTTGCCCAGGGTGGTCTCAAACTCCTGAGCTCAGGTGATCCGCCCACCTTGGCCTCCCAAGGTGCTGGGATTACAGGCAGGAGCAACCGCACCCATCCCGTCCCACGTGTTTTATACACACCTATCAACCTGTGTAATCCTCATGCCATGGTTATAGTGATATATACACTATTATTAGACTCATGTTGTTGAGACATTGAGAGATTAAGAAACTGACCCAGAGTCACATAACTGGCATCAGAGGTGGTATGTGAACCCAGGCAGGCTGTTGTCAATGCTCATAACACTTAACCACACTCTTTAGAGAGCTCAAAGAGAGAGGTTCTTGTTCCTGCCTGAGTTTGACTTGGGGGGACCGTTTCCTTGTTTGCAACGGGCAGCTACCGGCACGGGTTATAGTCACACTAGAGCCTAAGGTCGGGTGTCCACTGCTGCTTCCTGAGAAGAGTCGTGGAGTTCAACCCAAAGACCCGAAACTCTAAACAGATGACTTAAGCTTCATTTTGTTTTTCACGGTGGGGAGGAGTCACTTTATAGTTTTCATTTTAAGTTAATATAATTAACTGAGAGCACTGTGAAATTAAAGTTCAGTCAAGCTACAAATCGATACTTCATAAACGTCAGGCTTAATGTAAAATACTGGCATTTTTGCCAAACTTTTATCATTCAGAGCTCAGAACAGGGGCCAAGGAGAAAACGAGACCCAACTTTATATCTTTTGCCGGCGCTCAGGGTCCGTGAGGTATAGGAATATTCAGATCAATGTTTCTCAAAACTGTGTAATGCATACAGATCTCTGTTAAAGAAGAAATCCTCACAGTGCTCTGGTATTTCTTTACATTCTTATAATTTCAATGCCACAAACGCAAAACTAGGAATACACTTTTTTTTTTTTTTTAGACAAACCTCGCTCTGTCACCCAGGCTGGAATATAGTGGCACAATCTCAGCTCACTGCAGCCTCTGCCTCCCAGGTTCAAGTGGTTCTCCTGCCTCAGCCTCCTGAGTAGCTGGGATTACAGGTGCACACTACCACACCTGGCTAATTTTTGTATTTTTAGTAGAGACGGGGTTTCACCATGTTGGTCAGGCTGATCTCAAACCCCTGACCTTCTGATCTGCCTGCCTTGGCCTCCCAAAGTGCTGAGATTACAGGCATGAGCCACTGCACCCAGACTAGGAAAATAAACTTTTTATGCTTTTAGTTCTTATACAAGTGTACAACCAAATGAATGCACATAAACACAGAGACAGAGATGAGTAAAATTCAAATCAAGAAGCAGTAATTCTCGTGATGGACGTTGCTTTGGTAACACTAGTCACCAATGTTGTGCGTGTCAGGTCAAGCCATAGGCATCTGCCACTTTTGTAGATCAGAAATAAAAGTAATGTTAAAAAAATTTTTAATTGGGAGGTCATTAGGCTGAAGCAATTCTAGAATTTTATGTTCCTATGTAAGCAAACCAAAGTCCAATGTAAACAGTAAAATGAAACTAGAGAAGTAACCAATCAGAAATCTCCAACTAACCTCTAACTAGGGACTTTCTACTCTAACAGATCAAATATGCTTTCTTGGTCTCACTTCCATGTTCAGCCTGTTAGAGCTCACTAGCCACGCTGCTGGGTAGAGCTCCCCGGATCTCTTCTGGTTCTGAGTGCTCCCCAATTCGTGAATCCTTTAATCCGCACATAAACTCTGTTAAATGTGTTGTGTCCAAAGCTTTTCCTTTTAACAGTGGAAACAAGACTAACTTACACATTCCATTTTTGTTACCTGAATCTTTTGACTCTTAACAAGAGTGACCCCTTACTAGAGTCTCTGTTTTTATTACGATTTTAAAATAATATGCCAGTTTTTACAGAAGTAATCCAAGTGTGCTCCAACATACATGACTTAAAAACTTTGTTTCATTAAAATAAGAGTCATTTTGTATTTTATGCTCTACTTTCTGCTACAGAATTATTCCAAGTTGTTGTGAACTAAGATGGAACCCAAAGTAGACATTTTCCAGCCAGGTGCCCCAGGTGTGCATGTTACAGGGCAGGCACCCTATGATGACTCAATTCTCCCAATTGCTTTTATCCTTCCACATTGCTCTAAAACTGGTTCGTTAAGCTTGCCATGACTTTACTTAGCAGCAATGCACCAATTAGCTAATAAACCCTTTTCTGCTCTTTATCATTAAATTGTGACACTTAACGTAGTATGTGCCTCTTACATACTATGCCATTTCCATGATGTCAAATTGATTTAATATCTACTCTAAGAAGCTAAACTCTTGGTCTATAAGAATGTCATTCAACTGTGAACTATCATGGCAAAGGAGTTTTGCTTTTGTACCTGATGATAGAGTCCCACACAGTACAAAATGAGGACAAGACAGATTTTATCAACCCAATGACAGCCAGATATGCCTTGCAAACATTTAAAGTCAAGTGATGTTATTTTAGGCGATGTCTTGGTTACTAACAGGACTGAGAACAAAGGCACTGAAATCTCATGACAGTTCTAAGGTGGTCATCCAGGGCATATATACATATTATTATCATAAACATTGAAAAGATTATCATAAAAAAGTTTTTAAGTCATCATAAAAACACACAATTTGAAAAATCAGTAGAATTTGCAAGTCATCTGAGAACCACCAGGGGTCTGTGGATCTGAGTATAAATAGACTTGAGTTGATCTAAAACTGCTGAGTGCAAGTCAGTCTTCAGAAGATATGGCTTTGCCAACCATGCTGTCACCACAGAAAAGGACTCTTTATCATTTCCTTTAAATAGTAAGTGTTATAAGTGGATTAACAAGCATGAGTCAGTTTGTTAAAACTTGACTTAAATACAACTTTTTTGGAGCATATCCTTCATACAAAGCAACAGCCAATTACTATAATTCTCTCCAGTGGAGCAGGGGGGAAGGCCCCCTGTAATCAGAAAGCAAAGAAAGCCTGGAGGTTTATAATTGGCTATACTGTTGCCAATATACGGCTCCTTCTAAGAGTCCAGTTTACCTCCCTACTTAACACAGACTGCGACAAATGTTACAATAAGAGAAAAGCACAGTTAAGAAAGCAACAGTAGGCCGGGCGCGGTGGCTCATGCCTGTAATCCCAACACTTTGGGAGGCCGAGGCGGGTGGATCACGAGGTCAAGAGATCGAGACCATCCTGGTCAACATGGTGAAACCCCGTCTCTACTAAAAAATACAAAAATTAGCTGGGCATGGTGGCACACGCCTGTAGTCCCAGCTTCTCGGGAGGCTGAGGCAGGAGAATTGCTTGAACCCAGGAGGCGGAGGTTGCGGTGAGCCGAGATTGCGCCATTGCACTCCAGCCTGGGTAACAAGAGCAAAACTCTGTCTCAAAAAAAAAAAAAAAAAAAAGAAAAGAAAAAGAAAGCAACAGTAGCAAAGGTGCTCTCGATCTGCTGAGGCATGAGATGATCCAGCCATCATCGCAATGAGCTATTTCCCTTGCACTTCAACTACTGGGGGAGGATTTCAATGTCATTGCACTACAATGGCCAGATTCTAAAGAAAAGTAACATTTCCTGAAAACCGGGGCTTTACAAGCCTCTCCCAGCTCACTATCTGGAATAACACAGACCTTGCGGGAATTACGTGGCAGTTGAAAAATACAGCACTCACAATACGTTTGACTAAATATCTGAGCACCCAGTGGTAACTGCGGATCCGCGGCTTCTCAGCCTCCAAAATCGCATAAGCCAATTCTTTACATAACTCTCTTTATACACACACACAGACATGCAGCACTCACCAGAAAGGCATTCGGAAGAGCAATACAATAGGACATCCAGAGGGAAGCAGAGCTTTCCATTGACAGCCACCAGTAAAGACGCCATACTACAAGACGGCTCTCCAAACAACAAGCGCATAAGCAGAGACTAAGACATAAAGCAAAATAAAGTGGGCGGCTCAGCATAGGCAGCGTGGGGCAAGGCTGCATGGGCACACAGAGAGGACTCGGATCCTCCCACAACTATCATTGTTTCACCACGTGAGTTAGAGGTGGTCATCGGTTTTTAAGACAGGAATACCAGCCGGGCACGGTGGCTCATGCCTGTAATCCCAGCACTTTGGGAGGCCGAGGCGGGTGGATCACGAGGTCAAGAGATCAAGACCATCCTGGTCAACATGGTGAAATCCCGTCTCTACTAAAAATACAAAAAAAAATTAGCTGGGCACGGTGGCACAAGCCTGTAATCCCAGCTACTCAGGAGGCTGAGGCAGGAGAATTGCCTGAACCCAGGAGGCGGAGGTTGCGGTGAGCCGAGATCGCGCCATTGCACTCCAGCCTGGGTAACAAGAGTGAAACTCCGTCTCCAAAAAAAAAACAAAAAAAAAAAGACAGGAACACCTGGGGTCTTGGTAAAAGAACCTACAATACAATAGAACATGATACATTACAAATCAATATAATTATGAACAGTATGTAACAACATCGATGTAACTAAAGCAAACCGTATATACAGGTTTCATTACCCAACATGGCTTTGGCTATTCTCATTGGTTATTTTCATGAAGTCTGAGTTAACGTTACATGGTGGTGTCTGGACAATGTGGACCAAGCTGACTATTGAGCTCATGGCTGGATATCCACACAGTGGCCACGAGCAAAGCTGCAGCCGTACTGAGTACAGCCTTAGGGAGGCTGACTTCCCTCTCAGTCCAAAGGTGTCTGTTGGTACCTGTAACCACCTTTGTGTGGTGGCTGATTTGAGAGTTTTGTCCCCAGAATATTCAGATGAACACACCCATATTGCTCCATATCTATTACGAGGCAATAGCAGACATTGCCAAACACAAAGAAAACACAAAATCACACTCGGCTCTACAAAGGAAGCTTTTCCCATCTTTAGGAGAAATCTGGTAGCCAGTGGCAGAAATTAACACCCACCTCCTGACCCCTAGCCTCTACTCCCTTCATAAACAATCAATGAGCTTTGGGAGCCTCTTAACTCTGCGCAGCTTCTGTTCCTGGTCACCAGCTCCTACACACGACTGCCTTTGCCTCAGTTTCACAGAAGTGCTCAGACATATGCAGCAAACTGCTTATTTGATGTTTTGCTAAATAGCAGTTCCTTATTTTATTTTGAGACAGTCTCGCTCTGTCACCCAGACTGGAGTACGGTGGCACGATCTCGGCTCACTGCAACCTCTGCCTCCCAGGTTCAAGTGATTCTCCTGCCTCAGCCTCCTGAATAGCTGGAATTATAGGCAGAGCCACCACACGCAGCTAACTTTTGTATTTTTAGCACAGACGAGGTTTCACCATGTTGGCCAAGATGGTCTCGATCTCCTGACCTTGCGATCTGCCCGCCTTGGCTTCCCAAAGTGCTGGGATTACAGGCGTGAGCCACTGCACCTGGCCCTAATTTCCTCTTTTGTGGCTAAGAGCCTTTCCTCCAGGTGACTGGACAATTTTCTCTAAACATTCTCCTTCCCCCACCCTCTCCCATTTACTGCCTACAGTAACATTAACACCTGGACATAGACAGCCCCAGCAATCCTGGAGGAAACATTGGAAATGGGAGGGTCATCTTCTATAACGACCGCAGCAGCTCTGAGAAACCAATACGGCATTCCAATCTTTAAAAGGTACAAGGGGGTGAAACTGAAAGATGATTACATTTCTGGAATAGAAAATTCAACCCTATCATCAAAGGAAGTCCCTGCCAGGGATTCTTCCAGCAGAGGGGCAGGCAAGGAATGTACTAATGTAGAGATTTGTACTTCTCAGAACGCTGGTTGTTGGGAGTTTCAATGAACTTCCCTGTGATGACACAAGGCCACGTGGGTTAGAGGCGGTCATCATTTATCCATAAACATGTACTTGTATACATACACATGTAAAGATTGTATATGTCATCATGTCTAAGCACTCAGCAATCAACCTGGGTAGATGGAACTGCTTTACAGAGGATGTTAAGGCATGTGTGACTGCTCAAGGTGACACTGTCATTGGTGGAGCCACACTCTGAACCCACTTCAGAAAGCAAGTCATTTATTCTTCGCTTTGCTGTGTTGATGCCCTTTCAGAAATTTAAGTAGTTAAAGAAATGTAGGGGGTAATTAGTATTACTTAGTGGCCAGTTGGCTTCCCCGCTAGGAGTAGACTGCCTAGTCCATGGTTGGGGGAAAGATGGAAATACTGCTGTGAGGTCCCGTCCTCTCTCTTTGTGCTACCTTCCAGGCTCCCTCGCAAGGTACAGGATCACAAAGGAGTGGATTTGGAAGGCAGTGAAGACCTTGCAGAGGTAGATTCCGGCCTCTTTGCCGGTGCCACCCAGCTCTCCCCTTTACATTCTTACTATAGTGACCCAATCTCAGGAAGCTGCTGATTCTGTTTTGAAACCTCTGATTGTCAAGGATTGTTTTTCCCTTACATTGATCTTAAAAATCTGTTTCCCTGCAACCTTGTCTCATTCGGCTCTGCCTTCCTCAACTTCTTGTGAATTCCTTTAAGTTCTTCTCTTCTCCAGGGTCCCCCCTTCCTCTCAGTGCTCTTCATCCTGACAAATCTTCCTGGCTCATCACTCTGCTGGGCACTCCCCAGGGAGAAGCCGAGATTTGTCACTGTTCTCTTTCAGTGGGTGCCTCGACATAAGTCAGCACTTCTGAGGTGCTCTCGCTACATCGGGATGTGGGAGGACCTCCACTTCTCTCGATTCCGACACTCAAATTCCACCTGTGGCAGTAACCCTGATGGCAGCCCTGCCACTCTGTCAGCCTTCCTTCTGGCCAATGCTTAGACAAACTAGCTCTGTAAACCAGAAAACTCCAATGCCTAACATGTCCTTTACTTTGGCTCAGCAGTTGAAATCTTTTGAGATTTGGCCTCTTTGTTGTGCCTGTCCTATGGGGCCACACAGTTCTGAAGCGTGCAGGGCTGCTGGCAGGGGCCTCCATCCCGGGGAAAGCTCACTCAGCATCATGGTTGGGAGCACAGGGGCCTGCATCCCGGGGAAAGCTCACCCAGCATCATGGTTGGCAGCAGAGGAGTGGGCATCAGGGGTTTCCCTGGGTGAAAGGGTGGTTCTCAGCATCTGGAATCAGAGGCAGTGCTGGAACAAGGCAGATGGGACATCAGGTTCTGGCTTCATCCAGAACACATCAGACGAACTTCAGTAAACACCTCCCCTCAAGCTTCAGGAACTCTCCCATCCATCCAGAATTTCCAGCTCTCCCAAGGCTTCATAGCCTGAGGCATCTTAAGGGAGCGTCTCAGATCCACAGAACTGATTTTTCTTTCTAACTGTGAATCAGTCATAACCATGACTTTGACCTGCACCTCCTGTCTTCATTTAAGACCTTCACAGAAACTTGAATAGAAGTGGGTCAAAGAGAAGGATCCTGTGCCCTTTTCTCTTCACGCCATGCAAGCATCACTAATGAACACTAGTGCATGACTGTCTAACCCGGGTCAGTACAGTCTTTCTGTACAGCCAACATTTCTTCAGCATATTCATTACCAACCAAACTTTGAGAGACTCCATCAAATAGCTTCCCAAAATCAAGAAACCTGAGATCCTTCACATTTCTTTTAATTTTAGTAACTTTATTATAGGTTCGATAACATGCTACATTGACCATTTCTGGAAATTAAACATAATTTTCTTTCAGCACTCTCAGGTAAGATTCATTTAGGCTTGCAGACAGGCTTAAAGGAGTTAAGCACTGGCTTACTGTTTTGACCATTTTGGGCTTGTTTCTTTTGCTTTCAATGTTGTTTATTCTTTACGTTATTTTTAATTGAATGTAACCATTGTACATCTTAATAGGGTAGGGAGTGGCATTTCAATAGATAACAACGTGCAATGATAAATCATGGTAATTAACATATCCGTCACCTCAAACAGTTTTCATTTCTTTGTGGTGGGAATATTCAAAATCTTCTATTCTAGCTATTTGAAAATATACAAAAACTACGGTTAACTGTAGTCACCGACAGTGCTATAGAACACTAGAACATACTCCTCCCATCTGGCTACAGTTGTGTATCCTTGAACTAACCTCTCCAGCTCCTCCCCTCCTCCCCTTCCCCACTTTTAATAACCACAATTGTACTCTCTACTTCTAGGAGATCAACTTTTTTTCAGCTTCTGTATGTGAATGAGATCATATGATATTTGTCTTTCTGTGCCTGCGTTATTTCACTTAACATAATGTCCTCCAGGCTCATCCATGTTGCTATGAATGACAAAATTTCATTTTTAAGTGGCTGAATAGTATTTCATTGTGTAAATATACCACACTTTCTTTACGCATTCATCTGCTGATGGACACTTAGGTTGATTCCATAGGTTTCATATCTTAGCTATTGTGAATGGTGCTGTGATGAATATGGGGTGCAGGTTTCCCTCTGATACCTACAGCTTCCCTTTTCTTTGAATAAATGCATAGTAATGGGGACTGGGCATGGTAGCTCACACCTGTAATCCCAGCACTTTGGGAGGCCAAGGTGGGCAGATCACTTGATATCAGGAGTTCAAGACCAGCCTGGCTAACATAGCGAAACCCTGTCTCAACTAAAAATACAAAAATTAGCTGGAGATGGTGGCATGTGCCTGTAATCCCAGCTACTGGGGAAGCTGAGGCAGGATAATCGCTTGAACCCAGGAGGTGGAGGTTGCAGTGAGCTGAGATCACACTATTGCATTCCAGTCTGGGCAACAGAACGAGACTTGTCTCAAACAAAAAACAAAACAAAACAGAAACCTAGTAGTGGGATTGCTAGATTTTATGGTAGTTCTATTTCTAGCTTTTTGGAGGAAACTCCGTACTATGCTCTATAGTGGCTGTACTAATTTACATTCCTACCAACAGCGTATAAGTGTTTTTTTGCACCCCTGTGAGCATGCTATTGTCTTTTTGATCATAGCCATTCTAACTGGGGTGAGATATTATCTCACTGTGGTTTTTATTTGCATTTCCCTGATGACTGGTGATGCTCAACATTTTTTTCACATACCTGTTGGCCATTTGTATGTCTTCTTTTCAGAAATGTCTGTTCAGATCATTTGCCCAGTTTTTAATCACAACGCTGTTTATTGTTTTCTTTCCAGTTAGACCATTGTCTTTGATAAGAAAGATAAATGTGAAGTTGCTTTTACTTCATCTGCTTTCTTCACTTCGACTACCATAGCACTCAACCTCTTGAAGCAGGAAGTACTTCTCTGCCTCCTTGCCGTTACTGCTGGATATCTTCTATTTGTTCCTCCAGAAATGCTCCCTTTCTGTACCCTGCTCTGAGCCCTGAAAGGGATCTTGGATGGACTGGATCAATGGGTTTCTGTTTGCCTTCCGGTTTCTGGTTGGATTCAGCCAAGGGGAGGCAGCACCAGGAGGTGATGGAGCAGACAGTGGGTCAGCTCCCTTCCTGCCCAATCCCATGGGGTGGCTGGGCTCCGCCACTGAGAGCCAGTGCTTCCGCTATGGGTCCCTTCCCCCACAGATCACGCCCATCAGGGTCCAACTTGCTCCATCTCTCATCACTTTCCCTATATCCTACTCACACCTTTTAAAATCTTCTTTTTATTAAAATATCCTCAAACATCTTTAGTGAGCCATCTGTTTCCTCTGAGATCACATCAGCTTTCTCGTCACTCCAAATCAAATAGTCTTTTTGCTGTGGTGGCGGCTGACCTCAGGATGTTTTGCAAGACTCCAATCTTTTCTGAGTGTTAGCCTATCTGAATGTTATTCTCTGAGCTTTGGATGCTCTATATTTCTTTCTCCTTATCTTCCTTGCTTTATTTTATGCATCTTTTTAAAATTTCAGCTCTTCAGAAAAAGCTACCTGGTTTTCTGATTTAATTGCACACGTTTTCCTATTTTTTTTTTTTTTCTCAGTAGAAACATTTGGAAATCCCAAACTTGCTAGAGAAACTCAAGTTTGAAAGGGACCTGGGGGTCACATGAGGGTTACTCAGTCTAGCTCTTCTCATTCTATGCCCTCTCCCTCAGGCAGCACCACACATATATAAAATCATGTTTGACTTTTGGCTCTATATTTCCAATAACAGAGTGGTTGTGATTCCTTCCCAAATGATGGAGTGTGTCACAACAGTGAGGCTTGTGAACCACTCACCCAGCTAACTGACAAAATTCTCCTCTCTGCTTTGAAGCCTTTCAGGAAAACAAGCCAGGCCTGGAAAAGCTTAAAAGAGGCTCAGTCAAAATTATTCTTTAAGAATTGATCCAACATGAAGCATGCAAAAAAAAATTTTAGTTAACATATTTATCTGCCCCTACTCTAGGAAACACATTATGGCTTGATTTTACATCAGGGATTTGTGCTCATAAAAGTATTTTAAGGAGTTAGACTTGGAGTAAAGATAAGCTAGAAAAGACTGATCATAAGATTTCTCTAACTTAGCAATGCTTAAGAAAAATGAAGAATTATAGCATCAAAATAGTGAAACCAGTCAAAATTCTTATCAGCAGCCACCAACCAAGGAAAAGGGCATAACCTTATGTCACACACTTCCAAAACCGGCAGCCAAGGAAATGCTGCAGAGAAGCAGTGGAGAAAGGCTTGGCATGGCCCTGCCACCTGCCCCCTCCTCACTCCTTATGCTGGGAAACCTTTCCCGTGAATCTGGAAAAGATGGAGCTTCTCCTTCTAACCTGGGAAACCTGGAGAAATCTGCTGCGGAGGATCAGAGATAAGAAGGTAGGTGGAGGATGGGCTGACTGTCAGTGACGGAAGTGAATTTATAGTATCATCCCATTTTCATAAAAGTGAGTCTGGCTATCTCTCTAGTCTGCCAGACTTCTACTTATATATATGCATAGAAAGAATTCAAATATAGAAACAATACTGAACAATTATGATGCTTATGGCTAGTGAACAGAATCAGCACAATGTCAAAAGAGTGATTTATTTTTTCTTCCTATTAAAATGCAAGTCCCATGATGTGTGAGAATTTTGTCTGTTCCAACGATAGCTCATAGCTCTAGGCTCAGCACCTTGAAGGTGCCTTGCACAAAGTATTCTCTAAATAAACACTGGTTGAGTGAATGAATGAGAACGAACAATAAAAATTGGGAGGCGGGTGACAGAGAAATGAAGGAAGCATTCAAATTATCTTTCATTGCTGGAAGTTGACTGATACTCTATAAAAGTAAACCGTTAATTAATAAAAAATATTATGACTCCAATGGCTTTTATAATCTCTTTTGATAAGGCATCTGTAAAAAATCAATATGTTAGATAGTAAAAAAAATTTGTACGAGGGTCTGAATTCCTCCTGTGTTACTTTAGTTTCATTTACTTCTGTATATAAGCACAGTGGATCTGAATATGTATTTTTTAAATTAAAAAATGACATTAGAGTATGATTCCATTTTCATAGTGTGTCTATCTAGCCAGCCAGCTTCTTTCTCATAAGTATGTATCCATATATATGTATAAATACACATAGATATATATCCCTAATCTTCGAAAGAGTATGAAATGATGTCCATGTAATGCTCAACATCATTATTTTTGGAAGGTGAGATTTAGAAAATGATTTTATTTTCTTTTTACTTTTCTGTAACTCTTGAATTCTTTAAAATGAGCACTCATGGTCTTCACAGAAACATACTGCCATTTTTCTTTAAATTTATTTGAATAAAGTAAGGTGATAATGAAAGTAGATGCTGGTATATCATGTTACTGCCACAGACTGAAATGTCTAATAATTTGATTTTGCTTCTTTTAAAATAGATGATTAATGATAGCTCTGAGCTAAGACTGTAGGTCGAATAAGACTTTGCTTATTGGCTGGGTACAGAGGCTCCTGCCTATAATCCCAGCACTTTGGGAGGCCGAGGTGGGCAGATGATGAAGTCAAGAGATCAAAACCATCTTGGCTAACATGGTGAAATGCTGTCTCTATTAAAAATACAAAAATTAGCTGAGTGTGGTGGTGCACACCTGTAGTCCCAGCTACTCGGGAGGCTGAGGCAGGAGAATCACTTGAACCCGGGTGGCAGAGGTTGCAGTGAACCAAGATGGCGTCACTGCCCTCCAGCTTGGCAACACCATGAGATTCTGTCTCAAAAATGGAACCAACCCAAATGCCCATCGATGATAGACTGGACAGGGAAAATGTGGCACATATACACCATGGAATATTATGCAGCCATCAAAAACGATGAGTTTATGTCCTTTGTAGGGACATGGATGAACCTGGAAACCATCATTCTCAGCAAACTGACACAAGAACAGAAAATCAAACAGCACATGTTCTCACTCATAGGTGGGTGCTGAACAATGAGAACACATGGACACAGGGAGGGGAGCATCACACACTGGGGTCTGTTGGGGGGAAATAGGAGAGGGATAGCAGGGGGTGGGGAGTTGGGGAGAGATAGCATGGGGAGAAATGCCAGATATAGGTGAAGGGGAGGAAGGCAGCAAATCACGCTGCCACGTGTGTACCTATGCAACAATCTTGCATATTCTTCACATGTACCCCCAAACCTAAAATGCAATTAAAAAAAAAGAAAAAACAAGACTTTGCTTATTTACAAAGGTTTTCTTAACTCAGTTCACACACTCTCTCTCTCTCCCTCTTTCTAAAGCATGCTGTCACAGAGGATCCCAGCTCAAGTCTATATTGGACTGATAATGTCAGCATACGCTAGAAGACAACTCCATTTTTAAGACACCTAATTATTGGCTATTAAAGCTTTCCCGTAATTTATAGGATCATTCCAAAATGCATTCCGCTGAACAGTACATTCCTAGACTTGTCTATTTTCCTTCTCTGTCACACAATAAGGGCAAGGTAAATTGAAAGAATCAGACTTCCAGAAGGTGTTAAGGCTGTAGGTGACACACGAGTGTGAGTGAGCAAGCACCAGTCTCACTCCCTGCGCACTACTCTACAGATAGTGTGCATTTCAAAGTCACCCCACTCTCAGCACACAGTAGAAAATGCAGTTTTAATGTATGTTTTGTACTCTTCTCAGCAGCAGATATGGCAGGGCATATAGTGAACGGTGATGAGTTTAAGAGTCGGGAGACTTGGGGTCTATTCTTTGTATTCACTACTGGTCAACACACCTAACTTCTCTATGACTTTGTTTCATTATCTGAAAAAAGGATTAGACTAGATCCTTGGTTCTAGACTCAGGTTGCACCTTAGAATCACCAGGGGAGCCTTACTAACTGGTGATGCCTTGGGTGCACCCCAAAAATTTCTGGGGAGCTTGGATATCAGAAAGGCTGTAAAACTTTGCATGTGATTCCAATGGTAGAGTCAGGGTTAAGGACCACTGAGCTTCTTGATCACCAAAATTCCTTTATTTTAAATTCCACCTTACATCACAGAATATTTCACTGCTGGCTCAGGCCCAGCTCCCCAACACTCTGAGAAAAGTGGGGACAAAAATGTGTCAGATCTTCACATGTAGGGGCGGAATGGAAATCCTCAGGTATGACTAGGCAGAAAAATATCCCTTCTATCTAAGCAGATAAGCCACAGATGAAATGACATCAGACCCTTTGTTCATTAACATGCCACGTAGGGTTCAGTATTATCTTCAGAAGCCTGTCGCTTTTTATTTGATTTGGCCATTAAGAGAGTCTCTTTTACCTCCACTTTCTCTAATTGTAATGGTGAAGGTTTGCACTGCTGCCAAATGGCCTTATAATGTTATTAGCTGCTGCTTCTCAACCTCTGCCTGCTGGCAGCTCATTCGGAAATTCCAGTTTTTCCCGGTACAACTGGTGTGTGGGGTGGAGAGGCTGCATTGCCAGAAAGTGCACACTTGACCCTGGAGAGAAGGGTGGGATTGGCAGGAAGGAGTGCGGAAAGCTTTGCACCCCTTCTCCACGTTGCAGCCCGCATGGCTTGTGGAGCGTTAGCTTGGAGAGGCTCCCCACCCAGATCTCCTTTCCTGAATGTTTCTGGTTCGAGTGGGCCACAGAGATGTTTCCGTGTGAGAGTCACAGGAGGAAGGGAAGCAGCAGCCATTCTGTAGCTCACACCTGTTTTATCTGTGGTTCATGTTGCTGGGTGGGGCAGCAGCCACGTCACAAATGCTCTGCCTTCCCTGAATTCTCCTTCAGCTTCTGTGACTCTTGGGTCAGGTGTGTGTGTATCTCTGTGACGACGGGAGGTGGCACATCCCGCAGGACAACTACAGCACCCAGGGAGGCGGCAATGACTGACATGGTCCTGGTGGGTCTTCATGGGCTCTGTGTGTGCGTGTGGGTCCCAGCCCATCCCTACTCTTCCGACTTCATATCCATCTTCCTCTGCTGACCATCTGCCTCTTGAACCTCAAGCTCCAACATCTCATGGTCAGATGTAAAGACAACAGCCTTACAGAGATTGCTTAACTAGCAAACATAACTGCATAAGGTCAAATCCTTGTGACAAATATATACATACATACATGTGTATATTGTGTGTGTATATATATACACACACACACATATTTATAATGGCATTCACACATATGAATATATGCACACATACACATAATGCTATATCCTAGCAGTTCTGCTTTTCTGATTGAGCCCTGACTATTAGTGGCCTTTTCAAAATTCACATCTGAATTTTGTTATCTCCATTGAAAACGTTCAATGGTTTCCCAGTTCCCCAAACCGAAGTCCTGTCCACCCCTCCAGTCTCACACCACTATGCTCCTCTGCCTCCTTGCTTGCCCCAGCCACCACGATCATCTTTTAATCCCTGTCTTGCCATCGTGTCTTCCACACTAGCATTTTGCACACACTGTTCCCTCTGCCTGGATCTTTCTTTCCAGCCACCATCAGCTGCTTAACACCAATTCAGCCTTCATATCTCAGCTCTTAGGTCAGCTGAGTCAAAGTGTCCTCTGGCAATCTCTTCCGTGACCGTGTGCCTCTCCTCTGAATGCAAGCACAGGCTTGACAGTTAACTTCCTTGTGTGATTTCTTGCCTGACGTTTCTTTCCTCTATTGGACTGGAAGCTCCAGGAGGGCAGGGAGGGCTATTCTTTTTTTTTGAGACAGAGTCTTGCTCTGTCACCCAGGCTGGAGTGCAATGGTGCCATCTCGGCTCACTACAACCTCCACATCCCAGGTTCAAGCGACTGTCCTGCCCCAGCCTCCCAAGTAGCTAGGACTACAGGCACATGCCACCATGCCTGGCTAATTTTTTATATTTTTAGTAGAGACAGAGTTTCACCATGCTGGCCAGGCTGGTCTTGAACTCCTGACCTTATGATCTGCCCACTCCAGACTCTCAAAAAGCTGGGATTACAGGCATGAGCCACTGCACCCAGTGGGCTGGCTATTCGTACTCTTCATTGGGTCTTTCCTCCCTCTAGAATCTTCCTTAGTAGACCGTTAATTTTCTTCTTGGCACAAGAAATGTGAGTTGTGTGAGTGAAGAAATAAAGGATGTAGCCTGGCCAACATGGCAAAAATCCCATCTCTATAAAAAATATAAAAATTAGCCTGGACATGGTGGCACATGCCTGTAATCCCAGCCATGGGAGAGGCTAAGGCACGAGAATCACTTGAACCTGGGAGACAGAGGTTGTAGTGAGCCAAGATCGCACCACTGCACTCCAGTCTGGGTGATAGAGACCCTGTCTCAAAAAATAAAAAAAATTAATAAATACAAGATGTTAAATGGATGAAGGAGATGGAGGAAGAGTGGCAGAAACAGCCCAGGGGTAAGATGTAAAGGAATTTAAGGCTTGGAGCCCAGCCAGGTCTGGTGATCTCTCCGGATCCACCACTATGGGGAAAGCCCACCCCGATGGCACACAGGTGCCTAGCCTTTCTCCAATGAGAGTGAGAAACTCCTCACTCACATACGGTGATGGAAGCTTGTTGTGAACTAGACAGCAATCACAATATGGTGTTTAATTTTTTTCTTGAAGTTTGAATTTCTTTAAAGTAGAAGTGGAATTTGGAAATGTAGCATTCCCTTCAGAATAAATTAGCCAGTGTCTGCAGAAGAGAGAAACAATGAAAACATTCATGCATTATGGTTTAGTTTTCACCTTTCTTTCCAAGGGCAATTTATATAAGAAAAGCTGTTTGTCCTGATTTCGGTTATTTATTCATGTGCTTGCGTTTGCCTAAGTATATTTGAGTTTCACAGTCTCTGCTTCCAGCCCAGGACAACACCCTCGTAAGTCCTGGACACGACCCTGGAGCATGAAGTCTGAGTGGAAGGTTCTAGCTTGGTGCTTATCTGTGGCTCCAAAAGAAAGAAGCCAGCAACCGATGAGAGTCAGGTCACTATATCTCAGCCCTAGAATAAAAGCCAGGAAACCTGGCTTTAGCTTCTGATTTCACCACTATTTAGCCATGAGTCCTTGCAGGGCTAACCTAACCAACCTCTCTGAGCCTCCATTTCTTTGCTTGTAAAATGAGTGCTGGACCAGAAGCTCATAAAAGATCATTAAACTCAGGAATACAATGATTCTAAGGTTTACCTTTTCTGGCAGCAATCATAGTACGTGTTTTTTTTTCCCTCTGAACGTTTTACCTCTGAACATTTCCACATAAATATTTCAACCTGAGGATAACATTTGTGTATGTGTGTCTGTGTGTGAAAGTATCCCATAACTTTCATTTCTCATGAGAATTAAAATTTACAATTAAAACTTTTCATAACTGTTTCTATGTCCTCTTTCTTCTTCCCATTAAACCTTTTTGTCCCATCTATATTGAGGATTTTTCCAGACACTGCAATAGCTGATGTGAAAAGCTTTGCTTTCCACTAAGAACTATGGCTCCCGGCTGGGCATGGTGGCCCATGCCTGTAATCCTAACACTTTGGGAGGCCAAGATGGTTGGATCACCTAAGGTCAGGAGTCTGAGACCAGCCTGGCAAACATGGTAAAACCATATCTCTACTAAAAACACAAAAATTAGCTGGGCATGGCATGTGCCTATAATCCCAGCTACTGGGGTGGCTGAGACAGGAGAATCGCTTGAACACAGGAGGCAGAAGTTGCAGTGAGCCGAGATCACACCACTGCACTCCAGCCTGGGCGACAGAGACAGACTCTGTCTCAAAGAAAAAAAAAAAAAAAAAAAAAAGAACTATGGCTCTTTTCACTTTTTATTTAATATTCATTTGTTTTAAAGACTCATTTTTTTTTTTAAGAATTTTTTCCCCCTTTCCAACACTTTACTGTTCCCACCATCTGTTTTGAGTCTTGAATGCTAACAAGTTGGACTTTTGCTGTTAATTTAAGAATATACAATTGTATCAGAATAATTTCTGAAAACTAATTCAATAGACTCATTAGTTAACATAACTCCAAGATTTTTATTCACATGGGACAGACTTCAACTTTATTAATTTATACAAAGCATTCAAACTCAAAAATAAGCTATCCACACACAGCTTTTTATGGTGAATTCCCCTCCTCATTCTTGAAAAACAGTTTGTGTCTAAATTACTAGAAAAGAAATAGCCAATCACAATTACTGGGGAGACCGCTTAGGGGGCTACCACCCATGACGATTAGTTTCCAAATATTCCCTGGACCGTTTGTCAGGCCCTGGGGATTGGTAACAGAACGCAGGAAGCAGAACCTCGCTCTCCGATGTGGGTGGGGCCTTTGTAAGGTTTCCCTGGTGTCACTGGTAATAATGTATTCTGATAAATTAACTGAGATAATTATTTTCCACCACACTTTTCACCCAGTGTGTGTGTCCTTGCCTTCACCCCAGGGAGCAGCCAGGTGAGGAGTGACCACGCAGAACCAGCAGACCAAGAGTCAGTCCTGGCATTGGACTCTCATAAGGTCAGTTATTGTCTTAGGGCATCCTGGGCAAAGCAGGCTCCCGAGGACTAGATGCTAAGAAGGAAAGAAAGCGGGGGTGGGGGTGGGGCAGACTCCCCTGGGGTTGGTATGGGGCCACACAGTTGATAGAACATCCAGGACAGAGACAATTAGCACCGCTCTACTTCTCAAGGGAAATGCAGGAAGTCGGCAAAGTCATACACCTCCCTGTGCCCCAGCCCGACAACCTGTACTCCCAGCATGATGCAGGAGCAGAAATATGGGTCTAGCCCATCGGCGTGACACAACCCAGGAGAACTTCTCTCTCACAGATAAGAGAGGTAAATGGAGTGCTTTATGTGCTTTCAAAACCAAAACACCAATGAGGCAAATACCACAGTAACAATACTACTACTAACACTAACAATGGGAATCACTTACGGTGTATTCTACCACAGGGCAGACACAATTTTAAATGTTTTTACACACTAATTCATTTAATCCTCCCAACAGCCACATGAAGTAGACACTATTGATATCTTTAATTTATAGATGAGGTAATCAAAGCACAAATAAGTGAAGTGGTGAAGGTACACAGCCTGTAATGAGTAGAGCTGGGATTCAAACCCAGAGAGTAACTCCAGTGTCAAACTTAAGAGGCCTTAGGGTGAGGACAGAGGATGCGGCGATGATGCACGGGAGTGGCCAGGCAGGAATGAGGCTAAGGGAGGCCATCTTGGAGAAATGACCATGTACCCTGACAAGGTCCAGAAGAGCTGCATGCCTTCCCTGGCTGAGACCACAGACACCCCCAGCCCCATGAACCGAGATGCAACTCTGAGAAAAGAGGGACTCGAAACAGAAGTGCAGGCACATGAGAATAAAATGATAACTCCTGCACAGCTGTGTGTGATGACTGCATTAGCTATTGCACTGATGCGGAAGGTCATAGATGCAGGTTTCAAGTGGTAAGTTATGGGGACCAGTAAGTAGCACAGTCCATTGATCTCATCAGCACATACTTGGGTCGCAGATGATCTCTGCCTTGTTTGAAATATACACACATATGTGTGTATATATATGCATGTGTGTGTATGTTTTCCCATATGTTTTTTTTGGGTTTTTTTTGAGACAGAGTCTTGTTCTGTTGCCCAGGCTGGAGTGCAGTAATGTGCTCTTGGCTCACTGCAACTTCTACCTCCTGAGGTCAAGAGAGTCTCCTGTCTCAGCCTCCCGAGTAGCTGGGACTACAGGCACACACCACCACAGTTGGCTACTTTTTTGTACTTCGGTAGAGATGGGGTTTCACTGTGTTGCCCAGTCTGGTCTCAAACTCCTGAGCTCCGGCAATCTACCAGCCTCAGCCTTTCAAAGTGTTAGGATGACAGGTGTGAGCCACTGCAACTGGCCCCCCAAATATTATTTACTAGTTTGCCATCAGACATGACTTTGTAAATATTTTCAGATGGGAGAAAGTAAGATAAAATGATGAGGAATGGATTCTCCAGGTCAGTGCCGGGACTAGACACAGAATGCAGGCGACCCTTGCTGCCCAAGACATTGGGTTTCTCCCTTCAATCCACGTCCTGCTCATGCCTAAGAAAGCCCCAGGGGCAAGTCTGTGATGAGGGGAAATGCTCATCCAGGAGCATGACATTTTTAGGGTTTATCCAGCCCCCAGCAAGCACATGTTCTCTTTCAGAACATTCAAGCAGAGCTTCTTGGTGGCAAAACGAAAGGTCAACATGTGACATTAGCTTTCTTCCACTCTCATTCATGATGAAAAGTGAACCAGATAGAAACTAGATTTGGACCATATTTACAAATTAAAGAGCAGTTCAGAAAATGTTTCACCTTTCCCACTTGCCCCACAGCAATCTTTTGTCCGGCATCATGTTGAAGGTCAAAGTCAGGGCTAAACACGGGAGAAAGAAGATGGGAGACAGTGTCTCCCCTGGGGCCTTCGGAGCCAGACACACTGACCATGTCCTGGTTCTGCTGCCAGCCAGCCTTGTGTCCCTGGGCAGGGCAGGTCAGATTCCTTAGTCTCACCCTCACAGTCATCAAAAGGTCCCCACATACCTGGGCTTCACATCATTGTTTGGAGTTTCAAAGAAGAAAACGGGCATTCAGAACCGATTAACTAGTCCCATCTCCCACTATATGTTTAAGGAATATGCCCAATTGACTGAAATTTCTTTTTCAAGAATTCTTTCACAAGAAACGCCAAGGAGACTTGGCTAGCAACAATCTCTCCACATGTGCACACTGTCTGATAACACTATTTTACAGCACCCGTCTTCAAAAACTTTTCTTCCTTGTGCGATCCCCTAAGAGAAATTGGAAAAATGACGTCCCCTCTTAACATATTTTTAGCATAACGTCTAAACATTTTAAAGTACATTGAGATAACCGCAAAGGATGTAATTTCAGGTGTAATGTATATTAGACCCAAGCTGTGAATATATTTTTGACAAAATCTTTGAGATTCAAATCATTCTGTTCATGGAAAACAATTACCCTATAAACTACATGGCAAGAAAGGTATGTTCTCAAGCAGACCAAGTTAAGGAAACATGATATGCAGAAGCTAAAGATAACGCTAAAAATATGCAAACCACGTCTCCCCTCAGTTAAAAGTCCATTGGTTATGTCTCCTCCTGCTCTTGGTCCTTAGCCAACTGGATTTCCCACTGACGCCAGGGACCTGACCGGAAAAGAGAATCACAGAATACACCTATGGATTTGACACCCAAAACACAGCATTTTTTATATCCTCTGTTTCCTGACAACAGCCAATAAGTGATCTATGATAAAACTGGAATGTCTGCAAACAGTCTGGTTTAGGCAACCACTAAATTATACCAGTAAGTAACATAATGTGTCATTTTCCAAAAGTTCTTTTTTTCCACTTTTAAAACCAAAAGATAGGAAAAAGTACACATTTCATTTTAAAAGATATTTCTAATATCCAATCATTACTCTCATGTGTCCCGAAATGTATATTTACCAAACAAAAAGAGTATGTCTTGCACTTGCTACTTTCACTTAAAAGAATTCAAATACAATTGCAAAATGCAAATATAAATTCCACGTGGTCACACAGTGTGACAAAATTGAAATAACTTACATTCTGTTTTTTCATCTTTTCTATCACCATGCTCCAGTGTTTATTTTAATGAGAACATGTGGACACAGAGAGGGGAGCATCACACACTGAGGTCCATTGTCGGGGGCTAGGAGAGGGATAGTGGGAGGGAGGGAGGGGAGGGATAACGTGGGGAGAAATGTCAGGTATAGGTGAGGGGGGGATGGAGGCAGCAAACCACCTTGCCATGAATTTACCTATGCAACAATCTTGCATGATCTGTACATGTACCCCAGAACCTAAAGTACAATTTAAACAGAAAGTACCATACAGGTCTGAGACATGCCCTGTGCCCAGTTCCACACTTTTAGGCACTTATTATACTCTCAAAATGTGTGTGTGTCACTGAGTGTGCTGGCAGTCCTGTGCAACTTCTGGTTCTCTGAGTTAACGTCCATGTAGAATATGATAAGTAATTAAAATATGCTAATTTGACGTTTACATATATATATTATTATAACGCAAAAGTAATCATAGCAATTTAGAACTCTTAGACCAACAAAATAATTTCTAGGGGAGGAATATTTTAATGCTAACATTGTTTAGAACTGCATAGTGTAACATATAGCAGATCACATTTTTATGATTATGTTGAAATTCCTTGCATTTGCTGTGGATGGCTGCCACAGCCCTGTCCTTTGTTCACCACTAGAGGATAAATGTCCGTTCTTGGGAAATAGTAAAACAGAAGGAATTAAGTGAGAGAAATTAGTACTGAAGATGTAGTTGTCTGCTCTTTTCCTTCACAATGCTACTTAAGAACTGGACCGGTGATCCATAAGGGAAGGTATCAGCTCCATGCAGAAATACTGTGTGTTTATGGCTGGTAATAAGCTGAATAGGTGATAATTGGATAATAACTAGAGCGCAGCCAGATGGATCACATTGCAGGTTTACAGAAGCTTGGCAGTGTGGGTGAGACACACAACACCCAAAATAATACACTCTGTTTGAAAATACGTAAGACTGAATGATGTTCAATCGTCTCCTGCCTACCAAAAGCCTGGTTAGACTAATGAGTCGGCACAATCCTAAAAAGCACAGTGAAGTCAAATTCATCTTCTACAAGTGAATGTGTTCATTTAGTCCCACCTCATGATACACCTTTATTTTACATTCCTTTAAAATCAATCTTTCTCCCTCCCTCACCATCCACACACATACTAGTGTGTGTGTGTGTATATATATATATATACACACACAGTTTTTTTCATGGCTGTAAATATGGTATATATATTTATACAATCGTAAACTCCCAAAAATGTTTTCATTGTGAAATACATCATAAGCATATATGTAAAAGTATAAAGGTATATTCTAAAATAAAGGTACCCACAATCCAGTAAAAAGAAGAAAACATTATGAATACACTTTGAGATTGATACCAAGTACATCCACACCTAACCCACAAGTTAGCCCTTCTCTTCAAGTTTGTATTTTCACCATTTAACCAAATATGCATGAATCACTAAATGATATAATGATCACTGCAGCCTGATTTTAAACTTTATATAAGTGGGATCATGAGATACCCTGTGCTTATTTTTCATGGATGTTGAATTTTTAAACTATATCCTTGTTAAAGCCTGTAACTGATTCATTTATATATTTCTACCATATGACTGTGACATACTTTCTCTTTCCATTCTAGAGCAAAATGCCATGCCTGGATTATTCCAGAATTTTGCTAACATGAACAATGCTGCTAAGATGAGTGTCCTCGACCACTTGCACAGTTGCTTCTCTAGTTTATAATATATTCCTTGTAGTGGAGATGCCAAGTCATAAATATGCAAGAGTTCAGCTTCAATAGGCATCACCACCACGTTGTCCAATGTGGTTTGCGAATGCACACTTCCACCAGCATTAGCTTAGGATTCCCTTTTTTCCACACATTTGTGCATACTTGGCATGGTCCGTGTTTTTTATTTTTTCCAGTTGGGTGAATTAAAATGATATCTCACTGTAGTTTTAATTAATTTGCATTTTCATGATTATTAACACTGAGCAACTTTTATATACTTACTGGTCTCATGCATTTCCTCTTCTATGAAATGTCTGTTCAGGGTTTTGCCCATTTTTCTATGGCATTATTTGTTGTTTTCTAAATTTTAGAAGTCTTCTATATATTCATGATTCTAATGCTTTGTTGGTGGGTGCTGCAAATATCTTCTTCCAATTGGTGGCTTCTTTTTACTTTAATAGTATCTTTTGATGAGCAGAAGTTTTAAATTTTATTAATGCGGGTGAACTAAATTTTAATATTTTACATGACTTTAATTAATTTCACCTTAAAAAGCCATGCAGAAGAATGGTTTCTTAATGGCTTTTTAAGAAGCCATTCTTCTGCATGTGGATATCCATTTTTTCCCAGCACCATTTATTTTAAGACACTGTTTTTTTGCCCCAATGAGTGTTCTTATCAGTCTAGAACTATTAAGTATTTTTACCATTTTTCCAAACAATAGAGGACCTTTATACCCTTTACCAATTTGCATGCTCTTATTTTCCAGTAGTTGGAAGTCATTTGTGTTTTTATTAACTTCCCATAGTGGACGTTACTGCTTTTGCTTTATACAGTCCATGATTGTTTAGATTAAGCCACACTTAACCACATTCCTTACTTATCATTCCTTTTGACATCTCAAACTTTCTTCCGAGATAATTTTGCCTCTTCCTAAAATATATTTTGTAAACGGTTTTTTTTTTATAAAGATAGAGTAGTGACATATTCCTTTCATTTTTTTGTATGATAATTTTGCTCTTGTTGAAAGATAGCTTCATTACATGTAGAATTCTAATTGTTATTTTATCTGAGCATATGGAAGATTTTCTTCTACTGCCTTATAGCTCCCACTTTTATATAGAAGTTATCTGTCAGTCACTTTTTAATAAGCAGTCTTTCATTTCTAGTTGTTTCATTTTAAAAATTGACATGTAAAAACTGTACATATTTATGGGGTACATAGTGATGTTTTGATACATATAATGTATAGTGATCAGATCGGAGTAATTAGCATAGTCTACCATCTCAAACATTTATCATTTTTTGTGTTGAAAACATTCAATATTCTCCTTCTAGCTATTTGAAACTGTGTGTTACTATTAATTAGAGTTATTCTATAGTGCTCTAGAACACTAGAGCTTATTTGTATCCTTTAGCAACTCTGTCCCCTTCTCAACCTCTAGTATCCTCTATTTTCTACTTCTATGAGATAAATATTTTTTGCTTCCATGTATGAGTGACAACATGTGGTATCTGCCTTATTTCGCTTAGCATAACGTCCTCCAGTTCCATCCATGTTGCCACAAATGACAGGATTTTATTCTTTTCCTTAGCCTAACAGTATTCCATGACATATATCTATGTATTAAAATCACATTTTCTTTGTTCATTCATCTATTATTGAACACCTAGGTTGATTCCATATCTTGGCTATTGTGAATAGTGCTGCAATAAGCGTGGGGGTGCAGATATTTCTATGATATACTGATTTCCTTCCCTTTGGATAAATGCCCAGTAGTGGGATTGCTGGATGCTATCATAGTTCTTTTTTTAGTTTTTTGAGGAACCTCCATACTGTTCTCCTTAACGGCTGTACTAGTTTATATCCCCAACAACAGTGCTTAAGTTCCCTTTTCTCTGCATTCTGGCCAGCATTTGTTATTTTTGTCTTTTTGATAATAGCCATCCTGACTGGGGTGAAATGATACCTCACTGTGGTTGTGATTTGCATTTCCCTGATGATTTCACTATGTTGAACACTTGTTTCACGTATTTTTTGACCAGTTGTGTGTCTTCTTTTGAGAAATGTCTGTTCAGATCATTTCTCCACTGTAAAATTGGATTTTTTTTTTCTTTGCTGTTGAGATATTTGAGTTCCTTGGATATTCTGCTATTAATCTCCTGTCAGATGGATAATTTGAATATATTTTCTCCCATCCTGTAGCTTGTTTTCTCACTCTAGATTGTTTCCTTTACTGTACAGAAGCTTTTCAGTTTGGAATAATTCCATTTGTTTATTTTTGCTTTTGTAGTCTGTGCTATTGGGGTCTTATTCATAAAATATTTTCCCAGACCAATGTCTTGAAGCATTTCTTCTTGTTTTCTTATACTAGTTTTATGTCTTCAGATTTTATTTACATTTAGGTATTTGATCCATTTTGAGTTGACTTTCGTATAGGATGAGAGATGAGAGTCTAGTTTCATTTCTCTGTATATGGATATCTGATTTTTCAGGATTATTTATTTAAGACACTGCTTTGTTTTGTTTCGCTTTAGTGAGTGTTCTTCACATCTTTGTCAAAAATCATTGGCTATAGATACGTGGATTAATTTCTGGGTTCTCTATTCTACTCTATTGGTCTCTGTGTCTATTCTTATGCCAGTACCATGCTGTTTTGGTTGCTACAGCTTTGTAGAATATTTTGAAGTCTAGTAGTGTGATGCCTTCAGCTATGTTTTTTTTTTTTTTTTGCTGATGATTGCTTTGGCTATTCAGGGTCTTTTGTGGTCCTATATACATTTTTATACTGTTTTCTATTTCTATGAAGAATATCATTATTATTTTGGTAGATATTGCATTGGATCTATAGTTTACTTTGGGTAGTATGGTCATTTTAACAATGCTAATTCTTCTTATCCATGAGCATGAGGTGTCTTTTCATTTGTATCTTCTTCAACTTCTTTCATCAGTGTTTTGTAGTTTTCCTTACAAAGGTCTATTGCCTTTTTTATTTCTTTTTCATCAGTTCATTGTTCAAGTACAGAACCACCACTGGTTTTTGTATGTTGATTTGGTAACCTGCAACTTTCCTGAATTCATTTATCAGTTCTAAGAATTTTCTGACAGAACCTTTAGGTTTTTCTATATATAAGTTCATGTGTCTGCAAACAGAGATAATTTGATTTCCTCCTTTTCAATTTCGATGCCCTTTATTTCTTTTGCCAGTTGCTCTGGATAGGGCTTCCATTACTATGTTGAATAAGAATGGTGAGAGTGGGCACTCTTGTCTTTTTCCAGTTCTTAGTGAAAAAGCTTTCAGGATTTCCCCATTCAGTATGATGTTAGCTGTGGGTTTGTCATACGTGGGCTTTATTATGTTGAGGTACTTTCCTTCTGTACCTTCTTAATTGAGAGCTTTTATCATGAAGGAATGTTGAATTGTATTAAATGCTTTTTCTGCATCTTTGGAGACAATCATATATTTTTTGTGTTTCATTCTATTGAGGTGATGTATTATATTTATTGATTTGCATATGTTGAATCATCCTTGCATTAATGAGATAAATCCTACTTGATCATGGTGTATTATCTTTCTGATGTGTTGCTGGATTTGGTTAGTATTTTGTTGAGGATTTTTGTGTCTATGTTCATTAAGGATATTAGCCTGTATAGCCTTTTTCATTTTTTGGTTGTGTCTTATCTAGTTTTGGTATAATAATTACACTAGCCTCATATAATTAGGAAAAATTTCCTCCACTTCAGTTTTTTGTAATAGTTTAAGAAGAATTAGCATTAATTTTCTTTGAGGTTTGGTAGAATTCAGCAGTGAAGCCATTCAATCCTGGGCTTTCCTTTTGTGGCAAATTTTTATTACTGATTTAACCTTATTACTTGTTAATCGATCTATTCAGGTTTTCTTTTTTTTTTTTTTTTTTTTTTTTGGTTCAATCTTGATAGGTTGTATGTGTTCAGGAATTTAACTATTTCCTCTAGGTTTTTAAATTTACTGGCATATAGTTGTTCATTATCGTCTCTAATGATCCTTCATATTTCTGTAGTATTCATTGTGATGTCTCCTTTTTCATTTCTGATTTCATTTATTTGGTTCTTCTTTTTATTGTGTAGCTAAAGGTTTTTTTTAAAAATTTTGCTTATCTTTTCAAAAAACAACTTTTTTTCCTTTTCTTTTTTCTTTTTTTTTTTCCTTTGGAGACAGAGTTTCACTCTTGTTACCCAGGCTGGAGTGCAACGGCATGATCTCGGCTCACCACAACCTCCGCCTCCTGGGTTCAGCCAATTCTCCTGCCTCAGCCTCCTGAGTAGCTGGGATTACAGGCACGCGCCACCATGCCCAGCTAATTTTTTGTATTTTTAGTAGAGACGGGGTTTCACCATGTTGGCCAGGATGGTCTCGATCTCTTGACCTCGTGATCCACCCACCTTGGCCTCCCAAACAACTTTTTATTTCATTGATCTTTTGTATTTTTTTTTTAGTTCCAATGTTGTTTATTTCTGCTCTGATCTTTATCATTTCTTTCCTACTAACTTTGGATGTGGTTTATTCTCACTTTTCTAGTTTCTAGACATGCATATCAAGCTGATAATTTGAAATCTTTCTAGTTTTGCAATCTAGGAATTTATTGCTTCTAAAACAGCTTTTGCTGTGTCCTACATATTTAATATGTTGTGTTTCTAGTTTCATTTGTTTCAAGGAATTTTTAAATTTCAGTTTAAATTTCTTCCTTCACTCATTGGTCATTCAGGAGCAGGTTAATTTTTGTGTATTTGTATAGTTTCAAATGTTCCTCTTGTTATTAATATCCAGTTTTATTCCATTGTGGTCAGATTAAATATTTAATATAGTTTTTTTTTTTTTTTTTCCTGAGACAGAGTCTTACTCTATTGCCCAGGCTGGAGTGCAGAGGCATGCTTATGGCTCGCTGCATCCTTACTGCAACCCTCCTGGGTTAAAGAGATCCTCCCACCTCAGCCTTTTGAATAGCTGGGACCACAGGTGTGCAGCACCACATTTGGCTAATTTTTTAATTTTTTGTTGAGTCAAAGCCTCATTATGTTGCCCAGGCTGGTCTCAAACTTCTGGGCTCAAAAAATCCTCCTGTACTGGCATCCCAAACTGCTGGGATTATAGTGCTGGGATTACAAACATGTCTGGCCTTAATTTTGATTTTAAAAAGTTTTTTGAGACTTGTTTTGTGTTCTAATATACAGTCAAGCCTGGAGAATGTTCCGTGTGCTGATGAAAAAAAATGCGTATTCTGCAGCTATTGGGTGAAATATTTCGTAAATGCCTGTTAGGTCCATTTCATTTGGTCTACAGTACAGTTTGAATCTAATGTTTCTTTGTTGGTTTTCTGTGTAGATGATCTGTCCAAGGCTGAGAATGCAGTGTAAAAGTCCTCAACTATTACTGTATTGTAGTCTATCTTTCCCCTTAGATCTAATATTTGCTTTATATGTCTAGATGCACCAGTGTTGGGTGCATACATTTACAATTGTTATATTCTCTTGCTGAATTAATCCCCTCCTCATCATAATGCCCTTGTCTCTTTTTGTAACTTTTGTCTTGAAGTCTGTTTTGTCTGATATAAGTACAGCTACTCTGCTTCTTTTTGGTTTCTGTTTGCATAGAATATCTTTTTCCATCACTTCACTTTCAGTCTATGTGTGTGTTCATAGGTGAGGTGAGTTTTTTGTGGGCTGTATACTGTATCTTGTATTTTTAATCCATTCAGTCAGTCTATATCTAAATGAAGATTTTAACCCATTTACATTCAAGGTATTGATAGGTGAGGACTTTTATCATCCTATTGATTTTCTTTTACTTGTTTTGCATATCCTTTGTTCCTTACTTCCTCTCTTATTTTTGCATTTGGGTGTTTTTCTGTAGTGATATGGTTTGGTTCCTTTTTCTTTCTCCTTTGTGTATTGGCGCCACCAACAAGTTTTATAATTCTGCATGTCTTCATGAGTGGTTATTGTCTTTTCACTTCTAGATGTAAGACTCCCTTGAGCGTTTCTTTAAGGTTGGTCTATTGGCGATGAATTTTCTTAATTTTTGCTTGTCTTTGAAAAATTTTATTTCTCCTTCATTTCTAAAGAATAGCTTTGCAGGGTATAATATTGAATAGTAAGGGTTGTTTTATTTTCCTTTCAGTACTTTGTCTTTATCATTCTAGTCTTTCCTGGCCTACACAGTTTCTGATGAGAAATCTGCTATCAATCTGATGGAGATTACCTTACATGTGACTTGAAGCTTTTTTTTTGCTGTCTTTGACTTTTGACATTTTGACTAAAATGTGCCTCAGAGAGGACCCGTTGGGGTTATATCTATTTGGGGTTCTTTGAGCTTCCTGGATCTTTCTCCTAAGACTTGGGACATTTTCACCTATTATTTCATTAAATACTTTTTCTGCACCTTTTCCCTTTTCTTCTTCTGGAATGTCCATAATGCAAATATTTGTTTAATTCCTTTGACTTTTTAATTCCTTTTTATTATTTATTTAATTTCATCTTTTTTTTTTTTTTTCTGTATTATTTCAAAATACCAGTCTTCAAGTTCAGAATTCTTTCTTCTGCTTGGTCTAGTCTGGTGTTGAAGTTCTCAATTTTTTTTATTTCATTCATTGAGTTCTTCAGCTGTAGAATTTGTTTGGTTCTTTTTAAATGATATCTTTATTGAATTTCTCACTCAGATAATGAATTACTATTTTCATGATTTCACCAAATTGTCTATATTTTCTTATATTTCACTGAATCTCCTTAGGATTATTATTTCGAATTCTTTTTCTGTCATTTCATATATTTCCTTATGATTAGGGTCTATTACTGAGAATTATTGTGTTCCTTTAGAGGTCTCATGTTTCCTTGCTTCTTCATGTTTGATGTGTCCCTGCACTGATTTCTACACATCTGATAAAACAGTCACCTCTTCCAATTTTATGGAGTAGGTTTAATAGGAAAAGACTTATTCATTTATATGGGTCTTGGAGTGTGGGTTCAATGCAGCACATTGGCTTTGGTTCTTGGTAGACACAGTAGTATAGTACCCAGTAGTTTCTTAAGCTGTAAGCTGTACCAGTGACACTTACGAATGTCTCAGTGGCCTAAGCTTAGACAGTTTATAGTGGTAGTGATGCCGCTTTCCCAGGGGTGGGCTTGCTGAGATGTTTCTCAGATTGGGGGCATATGCCTGCACACAGTGGGTCAGCCTATTTGGGGTCTGGCTCACTGGTGTTGGGACCATAGGACTGTTACTCTGTCTAGGGGAACATGGTTTCTCAGCTGGCCTGGGGGCATGCTTGCCAGGGGCAGCCTGTAGGGCTCCTTATCAGGCCCAGGACATGGGTTCACAGCTACTCAGCCAGCCTAGGAAGATATCTACCAGGGGTGGCCCATGGTGCTGTTTCTCAGGCCCGGAACACAGGCACAAGTCTGCTCAGCTGGCTCTCTCCAGTCATTTTAAAGATTCTTTTTGTGTTTAGTGTTCTGCAATTTGACATCAATGCGGCTTGTTTTCATTTTATCTTGCTTGGAATTTTTTTGGCTTTTGTAACCTGAGGACTGATGCTTTTAATCAACTCTGAAAAAACTGTCAACTATTGGATCTTTAAATTTGGAAGGAAATAGCAAAGACAATGGGGAAGAATTGCTCTTCCCATTTTCTCTGTTATTTATCAAAATTTGATTAGATGTTATAATTTATCACTCTTTTTTTCAAGTCTTTTAACCTCTCTTTCATATTATTTATGTTTCTGCCTTTCCATGATACAATCTGAGTGCTTTTATCTGCTTTATTTTCTAGTTTATCAACTGTTTAGCTGTGTCAAATCTGCTGTTTAATGTTTCTATTACGTTTCTAATTTCAACTGTATTTTTCATTTGCAGAGATTACATTTGGCTACTTATCAAAGCCTCTAGTCCTTTCTGAGAATCCTTCATCCTCTTTTCTTCAACGTACTTCCAGTACTGTTATTTCTCTAAAAACATTATGTTAATCATATGAAACTGCAGATAGTTACCAGCTTTGACCTATAAAAATGGCAATTTCATATGATAAAGCTAATACTTACTCTATAATCTGAATATAATCACAGTATCTGCAATCTTTATGTTTGGATTATGCCTTTTTTGCTTTTTGCTGACTTATCCTCATGTTGTTTTGTTTTCTTATGTTTCTAGTAACTTTTGTTTTTAACTGGAAATTTTTGTGGTCTGTATTTAATGTGTGTTTCTCCAGAGAGAAGATGTGTTTGCTTCTTCCTAGTAGCTGGGGGCAGTACTGAAATAGAGAAAGTTTAAGTTGTTTGCTTGAGTTTTTGGGCCACATGGGGTTTAGTGAGACATACCAGCAAGAGCAGACTTAGAATTTGGAATTAGGAATTTTCTAGGGAGACTTTTTCTCCTTTCTTTCACTCTCAATAGCCAAAGACAAAACAATTATTTCCATCATCTTCTCTAAAGCCTTTTCCCTCTACTCATCTAATAATGGTACTGCTCTTCAGGAGTCTCTGAACTGACTGCCACTCTACTCAATTTTTTTACCTGATACCCATATACATGGGCTTTTAAAATTCATGCCCTAGGCTACCCAGGATGAACAGACGTCCTCTGAGAAAAGACTAATCTAAAACTAGTTTACTTTTCTGAATTCTCACTTTTCATTTTAAGGCCTCTAAAAATTTCCCTTACTTCCTTATTCTGCACCAGTGGGTATTGTTCTGGCTACATGACCAGAACAATATTTGGCTATATGACCAGAACAAAACAGAAGTCCTAGTCTCTTTATCACTAGGTATTATATCCAGTTTCTTGAACAATATGAACTCAACGAGGTACCACTGGGAAATAATTTTACTTTTTCCCTTATGACATCTTGGGCAGACCCTCTAGCTTTCTAGTCACTTGAAATTTAGTCCAGTTTAAAATTTAAATCCCATTTTATCTTTTATTTTTTTCCCTTCTACCAGCTCTGTCTAGAGATACTTGGACAGGAACAGGGTGTGACCCACTCCCTCCTTTCCTCTCTCTCTCTGTCTTCCTCTCCAGTCTCCATGATGATGCTCCCTTGAGCCTCCAAGGGTCACAGGGATCCCGGAGGTGGGAAAGTGAGTGCTCCATGTATTTCTCCTTAAGCATCACACTACAATAGGGGCCCTATTTGCCTTTTGGTGTGGGCTGCCCTATGCAGCCTCTTAGCCTCAAGAAGCAGACACCAGTCTCATTTCACATACATCCATAAACACTAAGAGGGACCTGGCAAATGGCCCATGAACTTTTCTGTATTTTCCTCTCTGGCAGCAGAAGCAAGGATGAGCTATGGGTTCAAGAGCTCAGCAAGAATCCAATCAGGGAGAAGGGTTAACACCCTGCTTCTTGTGGGACCCCTATTATCACCAGTGATTCCCCTGGAGCCCTCCTTATTTGGCTGAGTGGGAGGAAAAATTTAGATTTAGAAAGTGTTCTTTAGAAAACCTATAAACTGTGACTCTATTATAGAGTGTCCTCTTTTGACTCCCGACCCACCCTCCACCCAACCTAGAAGTTTACTTTTATACCTGGATAAACATGGGAGATTTTAGACAATATTGACAGTCAACAAATGTCATCAAAGATAAGCTCAACAAATGTTTCTGTTATTAATTCTCAAGAAAAATAATATATCTGATGGATATATAGGATAGATCACTGTAGAAAATCCTGAGCCAATGATATTGTTCTTGGATCTAGAAAATGAAGTCGTAGAACTTGAATTAAGTGTTGGAATTCAAGTTTTATAGAAAAATGACTTCAAATTTCCTGTGGCTGCAACTGATGGTAGAATTAGACTTTATTTGTACAAAACATGCCTTATTAAAGTCAATGTGTTTAAGGAGAACAAAGCCTATATAAATGACACAACTATATCTTCTAAATTTAGCTTTCAAAATTTTGTATATATAATACGTGCCATAATTATTTTAACATGCCAGTAACAGCAATGTCTCATGTTTAAAACGTTTATCTGCTATCACTGTCTTCGGATAGACAGTGTAGACAGTAGAACAGAGTAACAAAGTCAATTGCACAAGGAGTGAAGCTGAAAACGAATGTTCTCCAAGCTCACACTGTGCATAGACTTTCTGTAAGAAGCATGACTTGGTTAGGGTCTTCCCACCAGCACCCCATGCAGCCATTGTAGTGTATAGAATTCAGGGCTGCAACGATGATGCAATAAAATCCATAGTAATTGTTGCTATGGAGCAGGAGGTCCACTGCGGTTTCCCCAATTCCTTCTCTAAAAGAGAGTCAGTGATCCTGGGTCAGCTACGCCAAATCTGGATTCCATTCTCTTCTCAAATTTTATCTTAACTGAAACAGTATTTTTTAATAGAAATGTTTAAAAAGAAATTTTAGAGTACAATAGGGGTTTCTATGGTGCATTTTGACTTTTAATAAATGGTCTGTCTTTTCCTTCCTTCATTCCACTTAGCATATTTCTTCTTCCAGGAGAAAAAAAAATCAAACAAGAAAAAATGTTGAAAAGATGAATTAATGTGGCATTTAGAGTAAGATTTTAATAATACAAAGGCCAGAAACATCAGAGATATGCCTTTGCTTTCACAGTTATAAGTTGACTGGATTTCAAGAGGTTGTTACTAAAATAAATCTCGTAAGGAGAAAAACTCATACATTTAAATAAAACATGGTACAGTGAAATTATATATGTTAAGGCAACCACAGCATAATCAATATTTAATTAAGCACTGTCATTTTCAGAGTTGACCCTACAAAAGCCACACCCTTCTTTCCATCAGTATTGGCTGCACTACAAAAGTTTTTGGAAATCCTCTTCGAAAATAAACTTTTGAAATAGCTTTTAAGGACAACAAGAAAACTGACTTTATTTACCCAGAGTCACACCTTATTTAAATCAAAATTGGCATTCCCCTGTTTAATTACCAACTTTAATCACCAAACTGACTTCAAAATACCTTTTGTAAAACAAAAGGAAAACTATTTTTATTGTGAAATGTTATACAAATAGAAAAGTGCTAAGAAGAAATACTGTAGGAACCATTTACATTATTATTTTTTAATCATGTTACCAGGATTATATTAAGAAAATTTTTTAGACACTCTGGTAGTCTCTTGCAGGTACCGTCCAAATCACAATACACTCCCTGCCCCTTAGAGGTAAAGAGTAGTCACTGCCCATCGCAAATTTGTTTAATATAGTTGCTGCCTTGGCATTCGTTTTTAGGCCTAACACAAGTTAACCCAGATGTACCTCATCACCTTTGGCCTAGTTGAAACTTCCCCTCCCTGTGTGGTGCAGACACAGCCTCCTTGTTCCTCATCGCCCTGACCCAAACCCGACACAGCCCATAGCTGCTGAGCATGGTAAAACCTAATGGTCAACACCAGAGTCAGGTAAATAAGCTGTCACCTTTGCATGTGTTTTCCTTAAACTAGCAAATCCACAACCCTCACGGCAAAGGGGATGACATCCACGGGTCTTAACAAAGGCATCGTCTGACAGGTGCTCTCTTGGATTGAGAAATGTCCCCAGAGCAAAAACAGCACCCAAAGCCACCATCATATCTATGGATATTTATGTTAGCACGAATCTTGGCCCAGTAATTCCTTAGTCTCTTGTTAACTCTCCAGTGACATAAAGTGAATTTTTTTACCAGATTTTATAATTCTTCTCATTCAGACAATTGGTCTGAATACGCTAGTCTACTATTCTCCAAAGCAGAATCTCCAAATCAATTTTGATTACATAAATGTATAAAGGGTTATGAATTCATGGCTTTGCTTCCGTTGAGGATATTTAAACAAGTTCTGGAAGTTCTAAAAGCTCTTACTGGAGGAAAAAATCTAAAAAAAAATTCAAAGCAATGGAAGCATTATTGAAATAAATATACCACTTCTCAAAGCGAATATCTGAAGATATTATTTTATATATGTATAAATTCTGGCATGCTAATTAAGAATAAATTTTATTTTATAATTGATTTAATTCCATTACAAATGTGGAAATAATATGATTAGTTATGATATCTGAAAGCTATTTTAAACTACATTAGACCTGGACAAATAAGATTTATAACATTATTAAACAATTTAAGCTGAATGATTATTAAATAATTATACTACATAAGTTCATGTTAGTATAATTTGCTTTCAAAATTAATTTCATAATGTACATTTTTTTTCACTAAAACTTTGGAATAAAACTGTAAACTTTTGCTCATTTCTTTTTTCAGTAAATAAATCTCAATTTTTCTAAAAATCCACTGTGTCATTTGCTTTACAGTATAATGTGTTTAGTGCAATTTTGGCACTGTATTAGTTTTCTACAGCTCCTTTAACAAATCGCCACAAACTCTGTGGCTTAAAACAAGAGAAATTCATTACATCACAGTTCTGGAGACCAGAAGTCCACAACTGGTTTCACTGGGCCACAATCAAGGTGTTGGTAGGGCCATACTTCCTCTGGAGGCGCTAGGGAAGCTTCTGGTGGCTGCTGGCATTCTTGGCTTCTGGCCACACCACTCTAATCTCTGCCTCTGAGGCCATATGGCCTTCTCCTGTTCTGTCTATACCAAATTTTCCTCAGACTCTCATTTATAAGGATACACGTCATTGCATTTAGGGCCTACCCAGATGATCTAGGACCAGCTTGTCCAACCTGTGACCCATGGGCCACATGTAGCTCAGGATGCCTTTGAATGCAGCCTAACACAAATCCGTAAATTTTCTTAAAACATTATGAGATTGTGTGTGTGTGTTGGTGGGGGGAGGGCGGCGGTGACTTTTTTTTTTCTAGCTCATCAGCTATCGTTAGTGTTAGTGCATTTTATGTGTGGCCCAAGACAATTCTTCCAATATGGCCCAGGGAAGCCAAAAGATTAGATACCCCAATCTAGAATAATCCATCCATATCCAGATCCTTAATGTAACCACACCTGCAAAGACCCTTTATCAACATAATGTTTACAGATGCAAAGAACTAGGAGCTGATATTTTTGGGGGCCGCTCTCCAGCACACAACATGCAGCCAACAAATTATCTCTATTTTAAGACACTTTTAAAGTTCTTCCTTCCAATGATACAGAAGCAGAAGAGTAACAAAGACTAAGAATGCTGCTTAACTTTGGGCAATTATCAGGGAATTACTAATTTGGGTAATCCATTTCTCTGTTTGTAAGAAAAAGATAGGATTGGGATGAATGAACTGAAGCAAGAGGCAGGCAGGGAAGTTCATTATAAAGAAAAGAAGTTTCTAAAGGTCAAAGTTGTCCAAAGATGGAATGAGAGATGATGCCATCCATCACTGCAGGTTATTAAAACAGAGGCTGGTTCTTATTCTTTGGTTTTCTAATCTGGAAGTACCACAGTGCAATGATCTGGATGTCTCCTCCAAAACTCATCATGAAATTTAATTACCACTGTAACAGTATTAAGAGATGGGATCATTAATGAGTGATTAGATCATGAGGGTTCCACCTTCATGAATGAATTAATGCAGTTATCCTGAGAGTGGGTTAGTTAACCAAGGAGTAGGTTCCTGATAAAAGGCTGAGTTCACGCCCCTGTTCCCAGTTCACACATATGCTTCCACCTTCTGCTTTCCACCTTCCACCATGGGATATCCCTCGTTAGATGCTGACATCATGCTCTTGGACTTCCCAGACCCTAGAACTGTAAGAAATAAGTTTCTCTACTCTTTCCGCAATCTGTGACATTCTGTTACAGCAACAGAAAACAGACTGAGACACACATCTTAAGACAAAACTGGTGGCCTGGATTAACTCAGAGGTAGATTCAGTTAGAACATCTTGACAAAAAGTGAAAAGCATTGTACATATCCTGTGAAGAATCACAGAAGATCAGAACCAGAACAAACCACAAATATCAATTAATCCAAACCTACCAATGAACAGACAAGAAAACTGAGGCCCAAAGAAGTTGGTGACCAGGTCAAGGTCACACAGTGACCAGCTCAGGTCACATAGGCTGTTTGGAGCCCTAGACTCCAAACTGTATTGCCAAGAAATCATAAGAAAAATACTTTTAAATGTTTAGGTCAATAATAAAGCTATTAAAAATAAATTTGTGCATAATGAAAAGGCAGAAATGTATTCATGAAAAAATATGTTGAGATAAGTAAAATAAAAATGCATGTATGTACCTCAGATATTTTCTGAAAATTGTACACAAAAATTTCATAAGGAAGAGCTAGGTGGCATGCTGGTAGGCATACATTTAATTAAATCCATTCCTCTACTCTTTGTGAGACAGAGGTAGAATTGGAACTAATGTAGTGAAGGAACAGGGAGGCTGGTAGATTCATTAGGAAAAAGAAGCATCTCAAGTCCAAGTTGTCCAAAGATGGAATGAGAGATGATGACATCCATCATTGCAGACTGTTAAAACGGAGGCTGGAAAGCACTCTGTAGGGGTCTTACTCATTCCCAAATTCATACAGGCTGTAGGAGATAAATCTGAGAAGTTGCTGAAAATAGAGGTTCCTGAGTCCAGACCCATGGGGATGTCCTGGGAATCTATCTTTAACAAGTTACGTAAGTGATTTTCACGTTCAGGGAGAATGCATCAAACACCTTTAAGAAACTGTTGCAATCTAAGAGTTGATAATTTTGCACATGAGGTCATGGAAACAGTTTGCAATGGCAGTGAGGAATCCAGATTCCAGTCTTGTTTCTGTCCCTAACAAGCTGTGTGATTTTTGAGCACATTACGTCATGTCTCTGGGACTCAATTTTCCTGATGGAAAGAATAAGTGAGACTAGATGTATCTTATGGCTCTTACATGCTAGAAATGTGTGTTTCTGAGGGTGGTCTGGGAGAAATCAATCTCTAAAGTCCCTGGAAAATTCTTCATGACATTAAGGTGATGGAGAATTATGCTGGAACAACTATCTATGACAGCCGGGCAAGGCTGCACAATCTGGCTGCTTTCCTGGGGCTGGTAGGCATTCTGCCCAGGATATGTCTATCATCTGCAGGGCAGGTGGGGCAGGGATAGAGCTGGCATGCTGAAGTTGGAAACTCTGAAGCTTCACCATCTTGGTTCCAGTGATCAACTTTGTTACCTACTTACTATTCAAAGAGAGTCTGAGAAGGCTGGTCTGCGGTCCTAAAAAGGAATTGGTAGGGTGACTCTGAAGTATCCTTTCTATGGGCACCTTGCTCAGAAATCTTAAGCCTCTTGAAGATAAGATGGTTTGCATGTGACTTCCCCTGCAAAAGCCAATGAGCCTTGGACTTTGATCTAATGTTGGGCTCTCCTTTCTTCCATATTTCCTTTTCTCTCCAATTCTCTACCTATTTTTGCTTAGGGAACATTTATTTGCTAAACCTTACCCCTTATAACTCTTAATTTTTCACTTTCTAAGAGAGGGATTGTATTCTAATGGCTATTTCTTGTGTTTGACCTTCTCCCAAACATATCCATCCCCTATCTCAGTGCATTTACTCCCAGGGTCAGCCTTCCCAATCCCAACATTTCTAACCCACAGGTGAACCAATGGGCATCCCTTCTCCCTCTTCATCCCAGCAAACTGTGAATTCACCTATGCGTTTGTCCTGATCTGAGCAGGGAAGACACTTACCTTTACATATTGACAAGGAAATTTCAAACTCAAAATGATAGAAGATGTGGGGTGGGTTAGCATGTTATCTCCAGGTTTGATAGCAGATAGACTAATACATGGCTTATAGATGTAGATGTGAAAACTGTAGTTCCCAGTCATGGCCCGGGAGTCCCCTGTCACTCAGGCTCTGATAACTCCCAAATCCATACGTATCTCTTATATAAAATGTTCTCCAGGACTTTGGTTCCTCACTTCCAAGCTTCTCCTAAACAGTGCTACCCAAACACGCCTTCAAAACCTCAAGCTTAGCATAATCAAGACTGATCTTGTGTCTTCTCTCCCAAACCCATAAAACTTCCTCAAGTCCTTATATTGGGTATAGGAACCTCCTTTACCCAATACAGGTTAGATCAATAAAGGTTGCCTTTATTTTTATTCAATTTATTTATTTAAATTTATTAAAATTTTTTATGAGATCATAAAGATGCAACCAATGAAGTTAGATCAGACATTGGAAAGCCAGAAAGACAAAGAAGAGAAACAAGATGAGAAAAGGCTTTGCTTTCAGCACAGAAGATCCAAACAGGTGCTTTCAGTACAGACTCTGTATGGGTCCTGCAGGAATTCACCAGACAAATTTAATTTGTGAGATGGAAGGTCAAGAAATGCCTACCACCGCTCGTGTCACTCTTCCAACTGGTAGACATCGACACCTTAGGAAGACTGCAAACACACACACCACAAAGGCTGCTTTACAGGGACTCATGTGGACGAAATAACAACCCTTCAACTCTGATAGTTTTTTTTCCTTTTTGAGATGGAGTTTCACTCTTGTCTGCCAGGCTAGAGTGCAGTGGCATGATCTTGGCTCACTGCAACCTCCATCTCCCAGGTTCAAGTGATTCTCCTGCCTCAGCCTCCCAAGTAGCTGGGATTATAGGCACCCGCCACCACACCCAGCTAATCTTTGTATTTTTGGTAGAGATGGGATTTCACCATGTTGGCCAGACTGGTCTTGAACTCCTGACCTCTGATCTTTTTGTGTCACTTGGTACAATAGTTCCCTTCAATGTCACCTGTGAATTCTGGAAAATTTTATATTTAATTCCGGAAAACTATACCTTTCCCCTTATCCCTATCCTCATTACCCATAAATTCTTTTTCCAAAATTCATATTCCCCAGGTCTACAGTTTTTCTTTTATTTCAATTTTGACTTTTTTGGTAAGTACATTCTTTTTCTAGAATGTTCTCTTTATGCTCTAAAACTTTCCATTTAGAGTTTCTTGTCCAGACTCATTTGATCCATTATAAAAGCACACATCTGCATATTGCCATGTGTTTGCTGATTTACTTGGTGTAGGTCACTAACCGTTGCTTCTCTTATTGTCTTTGGGATGATCTGGACACGTTGGTGAGATTTGCAACTCAGTGTAGTAACTAGAAGCATAGAAATGGGCCTTCCAGCAAGATACTACTCTTCATCAACATTATTCTCTGACTTTCACCACGCTGCTGAGAAAGTGGTGACAAGCAGCTTCCTAGAGTTTCTGAGAGTGATGGAGTTTTGGATGCACTGGGACATGCTCATGAGTCCCTAATCAATATCATCTTTGGAAAGAAGCTTTCACCAGCAGACTGTCATCATCATGCTATTTGTCTCCATCTTCTTGCCTTCTTCCATTGGACTCACTTGCTGTTTGATATGGACAGTGTGTTATGTAGCAGTGCAAGAAATAAAGACACTGTTGATTAACCAGCCTTATAATGTCCGTTATTCTTTCATCTTTACTTTTAATTTTTATTAAAGAACTGGGGTCCCAATTCAGAAGAGAAAAAGTTATCCCCCAGTTGTTGCTGTTGAAAGGGAAGCTCCAATATTGGAGTATCTGCTGGTTTTTGATGGGAAACTGGCTATTTCTCAACTGGCTAGAAAGTCTGACGGAGGCTGCTGAACTGGTGTAAAGGCTGCAGTGTGGGCTAATTACTGTCCCACGTAGATACAGCCTCTCTTCCCACAGTAACAGGGTGGCCATGTATTAATGCATTTCCACTTTAAGTTTGGTACCAATGGGTCTCAGTGACCTGGATTTTTTCTCTATGTAGCTTTCCACTCTAGTACTAGCAACTAGAGATAAGCATGAGATTTGTCTTCTGTCCTGGGGCTTCACTGGTCTTAGGAACCACCTCAACACCAGTCTGAGCTGTGCTGGCCTAGTGCAGGTCCTGGTATTGCTAAACAGTAGACACTGAGCTAGTGACTGGTCTGTGCAGTAGTTAAGTAGGTGGGAGTGTTGGCAAAATGCATTCTAATTGGATAGAAAAGTCTGATGCTACCAGTTTCTGAGCTCATTGAGAACTCCATCTTATAAATGAGTTGTTTCTTTAGCTTTCTCCACTGACAAGCTATAGTTAGGTTGTTTCAGGGCTCTTGTCAGTTACCACTCATCCATTTGTTTTTCAGATTCTTGAGTTTTGTTGCTATTGTCTCCTGTGTTGGGAGACTATTCTCCATGAGTCTTTCACATATTTGTACAACTTGAGAGTGAGGCACTGATGGCCTTTTGTACTGGACCATCTTTTCAAAGATTTTTAAGGATATTTATTTCCCATGGTAGATTACTATAATAGTGGCTTCCATCTTTTAGATTATGCTTTTAAAATAAAAATCTTTTACTATAATTTTTGTGGGGTTTCAGAAGCAAAAAGTTAAATAAGTGTATTCAATCCATGATATTAAGGTATATCCATTTTGGATGAGTTACCCTGTGCTCTATTTCAAGTCAGCAGGTTCTGTCAATCATACTTTCCTCTGATCTCTTGAACCCTACTGCCACTGTCCTTACATGGGTGGCCCGGAGGGATAGATACTGCTATTTACTAGCTGTGTGACCCTGGAAAACTTACTCATGCTCTTGAACTAGCAGTTTCCTCCATTACATAGTGGAGAAAATAACAGTTTCTATCCCATGGTTTTTGTTATTGTGGCGGTTTTGAGACAGAGTCTCACTTTGTCGCCTGGGCTGGAGTGTAGTGGCATGATCTTGGCTCACTGCAACCTCTGCCTCCTGAGTCCAAGTGATTCTCCTGCCTCGGCCTCCCAAGTAGCTGGGATTACAGGCATCTGCCACTTCGCCCAGCTATTTTTTGTATTTTTAGTAGAGACAAGGTTCCACCATGCTGGCCAGGCTGGTCTTGAACTCCTGACCTCATGATGTTTGTTTTTTTGAGACAGAGTCACACTCTCTCACCAGGCTGGAGTGGATTGGTGCAATCTCAGCTCACTGCAACCTCTGCCTCCTATCTCACAGGGTTTTTATAAGGATTTAATGATGCATGGCTGTACAGCCATGGTTTCAGTTGATGCTGTGGTTGTTGTTAATATGGCCTTCCTTATCTCCCACATACATTCCCTCATCTAGATTCCATAACTAGTCTCCACAGTCCTCATTTCTTCCAGCTTAATCTTCCATACACTTCATGGATGTGATTTCCCTCGTATTTAAAACCTCTGGTGGCAGCCCATCTGAACAGGGTGGATGGATTACCTCTGAGATAAAGGTAGCCCTACCTTTGACACAAAGTCTACAAGTCAGCGTTCCTTTGTAATCTGTTGTTAGGAGTAAGTGTTGTATCCTTTTCATTCCTGTGGCTATTCTGCCAACAGGCTCCTCTTCTCAAACACACACACACACACACATAAATGTGTTTTAAACTCCAACCATACAAGCAAGCTTATCTTTACTGAAACCTGGCATGTGTTTCATGTATTTGGGTCTATGGAAATTCTATTTTCTCTATATGGAATGACTTTCTCTGGGTTTCTACTTATGTTTAAATCCGAGTTCAAATTACCATCTATGGTAGATTATTATGGTAATGCCCACCAATGAATCATGTCTCCCAATGTCAACATGACGCTGACATCCTACTCCAGGAGGTGGAGTTGGTTTCTTCATTCTCTTCAATCCAGACTTTGCCTTGTGATTTGCCTTGAAGAACAAGATGTAGAGGACTTGACATAGTATGAGTTCTGGAGCCTAGGCCTTAAGAAGTCTTCCAGTTTTCATCCTCTCCTGCTTGGAACCCTAAGACCATGATGTTGTGAAGAAGCTCAGTCTTAACCTATTGGAGGATACAAGGTGACATGGAGAAGAACTGAGGCCCCAGTTAAGAGTAAGCATCAAGGCCAAACAAAAGAGTGAGGCCACTGTAGACCCTCCAGCCTCAAATGAGCCATCAGATGACTATGGCCTCATTGCCGAGACCAGCAGAACAGCCCAGATTGCCAAATCGTGGAATCATAATCATAAGAAACAAAAAATCATTGTAGTTGTAAGCAATTATAGTTTGTGGTAGTTTGTTATACAGCAATAGATATAACTAATGTATCTTCTCAGAGAAAGATTCTAGGTATACCCAAGAAAAATTCATAATTCTCTCTCCTGGGCTTAAATGGCATTTTGTCCATTCTTCTATTATGGCACATAGCTCATATAATCATTGGTTTACCTGTGTCTGTTTCTCTCACTAGATTAATAGCTTTTTAAGAGCAGGGGTCATTTCTTTGTTCATCTTTATATCATCTGTGACTACTCTAAAGCCTGGCACATAGAAACAGTAGGCATTTATTAATCAAGTCATAAACTCACCATCTTCTACTGAAACCCTTTCACTTGCCCTCTTGGACTCATGGTGAATCATATGGAAAATCAGTTAATATTCCTTTCATCTTCTTGTTCTTCCCCAGTGGCCCTGCTTCCCTGCAGCTCTCTTAGGTGGTGGCTATCTCTCCCACACTTTATATGCCATGGGGCTTACAGGTAGATAAGTGACTGTCGTGCTTCTAATGGCTACTTTCAGATTATCTTCTTCCCCTCCCTCTTCTCTAAAACACATTGATCTTTGACTCCCTGAACATCTGATTAAACTACTTGTACCTCTTATTGTGAAAGTGATCCCTGGTCCTTTGCTTTTCATTCCATAAAGATTTTAACTCACAATCACCTTCTCTAACATTCCCCCAGTAGTGATTTCAATATTCACACAGCTCAGTCTTCTAGTATCATAGCCTCTCAGTTCCTTAACCTTCTCTCCTCCAATAATCTTCCCCTATATCCCATTTCAATCCTTTGTTCCTATGGTTATACCTTAGATTTTTGTCCTTGCCAATAATCACAATATTTCCAAAACCTCAATTTCAAACATGCCACCATCCAGTCACCATCTCCTATACTTTTAGCTCTCTTACTCTTGCCTCTAAAAGCTTCAAAATTCCTTTGTCACTTGACTTACAATTTATTGTAATTACTACTCTTCATAGTTCCTCACCCATCTCACATTGTCATTTTCATCCTTACTCAACTAAATGTAATGGCCAATCATTTTAGTTACTCTGCCTCTATCTTGACCTATTATACCCTCAAACTTGCTATAACATCAATTAAGTTCACTTTCTACCTGAGCCATGCCCAAATCCACAGAGGCAAATGTGGATGGGGAAATAATTATCTGTCTTTACATTCAAAAATATTAATCATTCTAAGAAGGTCACATTTGTGCAAAAGTACATTCTCACACTGCTATAAAGAACTACTGCCAGAGACTGGGTAATTTATTTTAAAAAGAAGTTTGATTGACTCACAGTTCCACATGGCTGGGGAGACCTCAGGAAACTTACAATCATGGCAAAAAGGGAAGCAGGCATGTCTTACATGGCAGCAGGCAAGAGAGAGTATGTGAAGGAGGAAGGGTCAAACACTTATAGAAACCATCAGATCTCGTGAGAACTTACTCACTGTCATGAGAACAGCATGGAGGAAACTACCCCCACGATCCAAACACCTCCCACCAGGTCTCTCCCTCAACATGTGGAATTATGAGGATTACAATTTGAGATAAGATCTGAGTGGGGACACAGAGGCAAACCATATAAGTCACAATCAAAGTTCCATTTCCCTAGTCCAGTCAATCTCTCCTCTCCTAGTTGACTATTTTATAACTTATGATCTCTCTTCAAACTTGCAAAGTCTCTACCACTTTTGCTTTCCATATTACTAGGAACACAGTGACAATGAGAAGTTCTATAAGCTCCCATCACCTCCCATCACATCTGCCCACTTATTTGTACCTGTGTGCATCTATTATGCCTCCTTTCTTCTTTCTATAAATAAATCGCACGTGTTTCTACCTAAAGCTATTCACCTATACGCATATTAGATTCAATCCTCTCTTTTCATTGATATCACTCCTTCAAGTTTTTCCATTCTCTTGCATCATCTCCCCCTCTCTACTGAGTCATTTCTAGAATACAAACATATTATCTTTTTATTAAATTAAAAATCTACCTTTTCTGACCTAATGAACCCCTCTAGAGCTGACTTCACTTTACAAAGGAGACTCTTTCCAAGATTAACTATCTTGCCATCTCAAATCACTCTCCTTGTACTCAGACTTTAACACATTCCAATAAGGATTTTTGCTCCCAATGTTTCACAGAATGTGCCCTTACCAAGGTCAGCAATGAATTCAGTGTTGCTAAATTCAGTGATCAATTCTCAGCCCTTAGCTTATCAGTATAGCTATAGTAGGTCACTCCACTCTTCCTTAAAATACTTTCTAGAAAAGTTGGCTTCCAAGAAATTATATCCTCTTGATTTTTCCTCCTTGTCTCCAGCTACTTGTTGTCAGTTTATTTTGCTGTTTTCTCCATCTCTCCCTCACATCTATAGATTGGAGTACCCTATGTTTTAGGACTAGGACTGTGTGTTCTATCTATACTCACTCCCTTGTGACTTCATTATTCCCATGGCTCTAAATACTGTCTATATGCTGATGGCTTATGAACCCAGCTCAAACACTCCCTTAAAATCCAAATCCACATACTCAAATACCTATTTGTCATCTTCAACCGAATGTCTAATAGGTCACTAAAACTGATCTAAAATTTATCTTTTGATTTCTTACCCTTCAGCTAACAACTGCTCCCCACCCCCACCCCTGGTGCCACATCATAGTCTTCCCCATTGAAATTCATAGCAACTCCATTTTTCCAGTTGCTCATGACAAAAAGTGTGGATCATGGCTAATTCCTTTTTTTCCTCTCACATTCTATATCTGATCAATCCCCTAATACTGTCTGTTCTACTGTATTAGTCTGTTCTCATGCTGCTAATAAGGACATACCCAAGATAGGGAGATGAAGGAAAGAGGTTTAATTGACTGACAGTTTAGTGTGGCTGGGAAGGCCTCAGGAAACTTATGATCATGGCATAAGGCAAAGCAAACACATCCTTCTTCACATGGCAGCAGCTAGGAGAAGTGCAGAGCGAGGAGGGGAAAAGGCCCCTTATAGAACTATCAGATCTCATGAGAACTCACTGACTATCATGAGGCCAGCATAGAGGTAACCAACTCATGATTCAATTACCTCCCACTGGGTCCCTCCCAAGACATATGGGGACTATGGGAACTAAAATTGAAGATGAGATTTGGGTAGAGACACAGTCAAACCATGTAATTCCACCCCTAGGCCCTCCAAAATCTCATGTCATCACATTTCAAAATGCAATCATGCTTTCCCAACAGTCCCCCAAAGTTTTAACTCATTCCAGTATTAACCCAAAAGTCCAAGTCCCAAATCTCATCTGAGACAAGGCAAGTTCCTTCTGCCTACAAGCCAGTAAAATCAAAAGCAAGTTATTTATTTCCTACATACAATGTGGGTACAGGCATTGAGTAAATACACCTGTTCCAAATGGGAAAAGTTGGCCAAAACAAAGGGCCAACTTTGTTTGTAAAGCTGAGAATTGAGCTGAGAATTGTAAGGGCTGAGAATTGAGTCTCCTTTGTAAAGTGAAGTCAGCTCTAGAGGGGTTCATTAGGTCAGAAAAGGTAGATTTTTAATTTAATAAAAAGATAATATGTTTGTATTCTAGAAATGACTCAGTAGAGAGGGGGAGATGATGCAAGAGAATGGAAAAACTTGAAGGAGTGATATTACAGGCCCCATGCAAGTCTGAAATCCAATAGGTCACTAATTAAAGTTCTGAAATAATCTCCTTTGACTTCATGTCTCATATCCAGGTTGTGCTGATGCAAGAGGTGGGCTTCCACTATCTTGGGAAGCTCTGCTCCTATAACTTTGCAGGCTATAGCCCCCCTCCTGGCTGCTTTCATAGCTGGCATTGAGTATCTGCAGCTTTTTCAGTTGCATAGTGCAAGCTACTGGTGGACCTAACATTCTTGGGTCTGGAGGACAGTGGTCTTCTTCTTACAGCTCCACCAGGCAGTGCCCCAGTGGGGACTCTGTGTGGGGGCTCCAACCCTGCATTTCCCTTCTGCACCGCCCTAGCAGATGTTTTCCATGAGGGCTCCACCCCTGCAGTACACCTCTGCCTGGACATCCAGATGTTTGTATACTTCCTCTGAAATCTAGGTGGAGGTTCCCAAATCTCAATTCTTGTCTTCTGTGCACTCATATGACAAACACTATGTGGAAGCTGCCAAGGCTGGAGGCTTGCACCCTTTGAAGCCATGGCCTGAGCAGTACCTTGGTCCCTTTTAGCTATGGCTGAAGCAGCTGGGACACAGGGCACTAAGTTCCTAGGCTGCACACAGTAGTGGGGCCCTAGACCCAGTCCAGAAAACCACTTTTTCCTCTTAGACCTCTGGGCCTGTGATGGGAGGGGCTGCCTTGAAGGTCTGTGACATGCCCTAGAGACATTTTCCCTACTGTCTTGGCAATTAACATTTGGCTCCTCCTTACTTATGCAAATTTCTGCAGCCAGATTGAATTTCTCCTTAGAAAATGTTTTTTTCTTTCCTACTGGTTCATCAGTCTGCAAATTTTCCAAACTTTTATTCTCTCTTGTGTCCACAGATGTCAAGTATCACCTCTTGAACACCTTCCACTTAGACATTCTTTGACAGATACCCTAAATCATCTCTCTCAAGTTGAAAGTTCCACAAATCTCTAGGGCAGGGGGAAAATGCTACCAGACTCTTTGCTACAGCATAATGAGAGTTACCTTTGATCCAGTTCTTAACAAATTCCTCATCTCATCTCCATCTGAGACCACCTCAGCCTGGACTTCATTGTCCATATAATTATCAGTACTTTGGTCAAAGCCATTCAACAAGTCTCTAGGAAGTTCCAAACTTTCCCACATCTTCCTGTCTTCTGAGGCCCCCAAGTCTCTGGGAAGTTCCAAACTTTCCCACATTTTCTTGTCTTTTTCTGAGCCCTTCAAACTGTTCCAACCTCTACCTGTCACCCAGTCCAAAGACGCTTCCATATTTTTTTTTTGAGACAGGGTCTCACAGACTGGAGTGAATTGGTGCAATCTCAGCTCACCGCAACTTCTGTCACCCAGGCTCAAGTGATTCTCCTGCCTCAGTCTTCCAAGTAGCTGAGATTACAGGTGTGTGCCACTACCACTTGGCTAATTTTTGTATTTTTAGTAGAGATGGGGTTTCACTATGTTGGCCAGGCTGGACTTGAACTCCTGACCTCAAATGTTCCATCTGCCATGGCCTCCCAAAGTGCTGAGATTACAGGCATGAGCCACCATGCCTGGCTGCTTCCACATTTTCAAGTATCTTTACATCCATACCCCACTTGCTGGTACCAATTTACTGTATTAGTCCATTCTCATGTTGCTAATAAAGACATACCCAAGACTGGGTAATTTATAAAGGACAGAGGTTTAATTGACTTATAGTCCAGTATGGCTGGGGAGGCCTCAGGAAACTTAAAAGCCATGGCAGAAGGGGAAGCAAATATATCCTTCTTCACATGAAAGCAGCAAGGAGAGTGCAGAGCAAAGATGGGGGAAAACCCCTTATGAAACCATCAGATCTCGGTTGAACTCACTCACTATCATGAGGACAGCATAGAGGTAACCATCCCTTCCATGATATGTGGGAATTATGGGGACTATTATATAACTCAAGATGAGATTTGGGTGAGGACACAGCCAAACCATATCATCTACCTTCAGACTTGAATCAGAATCTGACTACTTCACACATCTCCAGTGCTAATAGCTTAGTGTATTAAGCCATTTTCACACTGTTATGAAGAATACTTTTTAAGACTGACTAATTTATAAAGGAAAGAGTATTTATTGACTCACAGTTTCAGATGGCTGGGAGGCCTCAGGAAACTTATAATCCTGGCAGAAGGTAAAGGGGAAACAAGGCATGTCTTACATGACAGCAGGAGAGAGAGAGAGCAAGGGGAAATACCACACTTTTAAACCATCAGATCTTGTGTGAACTCAGTCACTATCATGAGAACAGCATGGGGGAACCACTTCCATGATCTAATCATCTACCACCAAGTCCCTCCCTTGACATATGGAGATTATAATTTAAGATGAGATTTGGGTGGGGATACAGAGCCAAGCCATATCACCTAGTCCGAGTCACCATTTTAATAACAGCCTCCTATCTGGCACCAAAAATCCTCAATCCCCAGGGAATTCTGAATACAATAGAGTGATCTCATTGAAAGGTAAGTCAGAGCATGTCAGGCCATGTGCAAAATCCTGCAGTGGTAAGAGGCTAAGTGATCTAGCTCACCATTCTCATGTAGCTTCATCCCTGCTCTCCTTATTTTCTTGACTCTATTTTAGCTGCCCTGGCTCTTCCTCACAGATCCTCAATGCTCCAGGAAGTCTCCCGACTTGGGCACTGAGCTCTGGCTGTCTGGAATGCTATTTCCCTCAATATCCATACGATTCAATCCCTCATCTCCTTTCCACCTTTACTCAAATGTCATCTTCTCAAGGAGCTCTTCCTTGAATACCTATTCCAAAATTGCAACATTCAAAACTCCCCATCCTTTTTGTGTATTTTATTTTTTCTCCTTGGCCTTTATCACTACCTAAAATTCTACAAGTTTTCCTTACTTATTTCCTCCTCTACCAGAATATAAATTCCATGAGGGTAGAACTTTTTATCTGTTTTATTTACTTCTGAATCTCAAGTCCTTAACAATGCTTTGAGAATAGTTAACACTCAATAAATATCTAAACGAATAAATAAAAAATGAATGACCGAGCATATTGTAAAAAGAATCAGGAAATTTTAGAAATAAAAAATAATTGAAATTACATACCTAAAACCTGGATTAAAGGGATAATTAGTTTTCATAGAAAGGCAGGATATCAACAAAAGGGAGATATTTCATGGCTCATTTATGAGGCTAGCATAAATCTGATACCCAAACCAGCAACTATGGTAAGAAAAACAAGAGACCAATGTGGCCCATGAAATAGATACAAAAATCTTAAACAACATTACTGAACAAAATCTAGCCATGTGAAAAATAATTTAGTAAAATTACATGCATAATATATATATGTATCATATATATAGTAAAATTCCACTTACACAGATTTTTAAATTAGAAAACACTAACAATACAAGTATCCTTCATTACCCAAATCTATCTGGGATCTATTTTGGACTGAATGTGTCTCCTCCAAATTTATATGTTGAAATCTAATCCCCAATGGCATTAGGAGGTCTTTGGGGGGTTTATGAAGGAGCACCCCTCATGAATGGAATTATTACCTTATATAGAGAGGCCAGAGAGCGATCTAGCTCTTTCCACAAAATGAGGATACAACAAAAGTCAGCAGTCTACAACCTGGAATGGGCTCTTACTAGAACTCATGATGGCAACCCGATCTCGGACTTCCAGCGTCCAGAACCGTAAGACATAAATTTCTGTTCTTTATAAGCCACCCAGTGTAAGGTGCTTTGTTCTAGCAGCCTGAGCTGAGTAAGACAGAATCTTAGTTCAAACAGTGACAGTCTCAATAATGAGTTGGGATACTTATGAGTACTTGAACTGGGTCTATTTATTTTTTAAGTTAAGATACAGTAATACTGACTCTGTGTGTGTGTGTGTGTGTGTGTGTGCATCCTGTTCCATGAATTTTTGTTGTTGTTGTTGTTGAGACAGAGTCTCACTCTATAGCCTAGGCTGGAGTATAGTGGCACAATTTCGGCTCACTGAAACCTCTATCTCTCCCAGGTTCAAGTGATTCTCCTGCCTCAGCCTCCCAAGTAGGTGGGACTACGGACACACACCACCACAGCCAACTAATTTTTGTATTTTTTAGTAAAGATGGGGTTTTGCCATGTTGGCCAGGGTGGTTTCAATCTCCTGATCTCAGGTGATTCACCCTGCTCAGCCTCCTAAAGTGCTGAGATTACAGGCATGAGCCATCATGCCCAGCCTGTTCCATAAATTTTGGCCTGTAGAGAGAGTCATGTTACCATCACCACAATCAGTACACAGAAATGTTCTATCATCTTATAAAACTCCCTCCTGCTGTTTTTTGTAGCCACACTTGTCCTGCAACTGACAGTCTATGGAAATCACTGATCTATCCTCTATCACTATAGTTTTGTGATGTATAGAATGTTGTATACATGAAAGCATATAGCATATAACCTTTGAGACCGGCTTCTGTCACTCAGAAAAATGACCTAGAGATTAATCCAAGTTGCTGCTGGTATCAACAGTTCCCTGGCTTTATTGCTGAGTATGGAGAGACCACAGTTTGTTTATCCATTTACCCCATTCATTGAAGGACATTTGGGTTCTTTTCAGTCTTTGGAGATTATGAATAAAATTGCTATATTCTTCAGTATACTTCAAAAAAAAAGTTGCTATAAACACTTACATACAAGTTTTTGGGTAAACACAAGTTTTCATTTCTCTTGGAATGAATACTCAAGAGTGGGACTGCTGGCTCATATGGTAAGAATATGTTTAACTTTATAAGAAAGTGCCAAACTATTTCCCAAAGTGGCTGCTCAATTTTGCATTCCTATTAGCAATATGTGAGAGTTCCAGCTGCTTCACATCCTCACCAGCACTTGCTACTATCAATATTTTTATTTTTAGCCATTCTAAAAGGTATATAGTGAAAACTAAGTCCTTCTGGTTACTGAATTTTGAAAAGCATATAGGTAGATTAAGAGACTTATCTCAAATGTTATCTTAATTTATTTGGTTACTTGTTTGGATAGCAAAAGATACATGCCTAGGTGGTAAAACTATGAAGAAAACAATGAATTGATTAGTATATGAGCAGATAGTGTTTAGGGAAGTGGATGCAATACAGTAGATACACAGGGGGCTCTAAGATACTGATAATATTTTGTTTATAAGGCAGGATGGTAGATACATGTGATGTGTTTTATTATTCTTGAACTGCCCACGTGTTTGATATATTTCACAATACAAAATTTTAAAAGAAAGATGAACACACAAAACACAATACAAGTAATGAAAAATATTTTCAAACCTCTCTTTCAGGACTTCAAATATGGTGAGTTAAAAAACTGAAAATAAAAGCATTTTGTAGAATTTGAACATAACACTTTCTTTTTTTTTTAGGTACAAGTTTTAATTTGATCTTTTTTTGGTCCAGTTAGCTTAGATTCATCGTATGCTTTTACTCGTGCACAATTAGTCAACGTAGTTATTCAGCACCTCATCTATAAACTGCACTGTGTCATTGCTGTGGCTAGTGCTAATGAAATGTAAAGTATGTCCTTCGTTCTCAAGGATCTTATAAAGTACCTGGGCAAACAAAACTAATAACCTGAAGTACATAATATCATACCACTGTTAAAATCTTCCAGTGAGTCTCTTTTATAATTAGCATTCTGTCTTCAATAAGGCTTCTTTCATTCCCCATCCCATCCCCTTAGCATGTTTTTTTTTTTTTTTTTTTTTTGAGAGATGCAGTCTTGCTCTGTCACACACTTTCTTAAAAACCTGTTTAAACTTAATTTCTTTAATATTTCATTGCTTGTGTATATCCCAGAGGCAAAGTTGCTAATGGGCCACTTTATTAATGGGCTTATTTATTTCCAGAGGCCTCAATCTGCATGCACTCAAAGGGCTGGTCATGGTAAAGCCATTCTTAATGACAGGCAACAAGTAGCTTCTTCCTAGAACTAAGACTAGGATGGAACCTGAGTCAAGAAACATTCAGACATCCTATCAGGCCACAATCTAGACTTATAACTGTTTGGTAGTTCTGATTGTTACCAGCCCCGGAAGGAGGTATTACCTGTGACAACACTGGGGATTTTGGAGAGAAAGCTCTTGACTGTTCTGATGGGCACACCCCCTGTCTTGTCATCTTGCATCTTTGTAATGATGTCTTCAATCTGAAAGAGGTTCAAAAAAGAAGTGTTATTTTCTCCCATAATGTAATCATAAATGGTACCTTTTTAAACAGCCCAAATGTGTAAACTTGGACATCAACAACATATCAGAAAAAGCTCCCGTCTAATCCCTCAATAAATACAGTATCAGTATTTGCTGTCTACTACATGCTGGGTATAGGGAGGTCTGAAGTATACATACAGAGCCTAAGTCATGTCCTGGAACAAGTTCCCAGTTCAACAAGTTATGGAGGAAGAAATACATTAGGATTCTTGATGGGATCCAACATATAATTTAATATGTATGTGATCACAGTCTCCTTCTTTCCCAAATTGGGTTTATATACAGATTGAAACATATGAAATTTCTACATTCAACCCCTACCCCTTCCACAAAGGTAATTTCTTATGGCTCAATCTAATATCTTGACATAGATTAACATGCTGCTATTGCGAATTGCAGACAGGGCTACCTTTGGGATCAGAGAAGAATACATCTAGAGTCACATGAGAGAAAAACAAGACATGGAAAGCTCTGATCTGAAGAAGTTGGAAAACAGGTCTCAGTGGTCATAAGTGGTGATGTGTGGATAGCTATTTGAGCCTGTACTAAGGTGGTCAAGGACAGGATCTTCTTTTGGTAAGACCAGGCTATCAGGAGAAAAGATCACAGTGGGCTGTGACATCTTACTGGGGAAAACAGAACAGAGAATGAGGATGGATTGATGAGGGTGTAGGTACCTAAATTGGGAAACCAATTTTTAGCTAATAATTTACAAGCCAGAGTCATCTCCTGATCAGAAATATTCAGAACAGGGTACAGGAAAAATTCTGTATTAAGGACAGATCTTTTAGTCTGGGGAAGGGAGAGCAACTGAAGGGGAGAAAATAATGTTTAGTATTATGTTTTATTTTCCTAACCAATAGAAATATCTTCAAAACACCAAGATGGAGTCTCCGAATGAGTCCTTAATAGAGGCTCATAAGGCTAGAAATGAGTCTTAGAGTTCACTTATTCTAACATACCACTATTGCAACTTGATGTTAAGTGATTTACTAGAAGACATAGGACTAATAACTTGTTAGAGAAAAAGTTAGGGCATGGCATGACATATCAGCACTAACAGCCAAAATATGTTAAAAATTTATTATGTACAAGGTACTATTCTAAGTATAATACACACATTATCCTGTTTAGTCCTCATAATTACTTTGTGACATAGATTCTATTATTATCTCCACTTTTTCATATAAAGAAATGAAGATTTAGTGAGGTGCATCAATCAGGGTAGGGTGGATTGAGTTATGGTAGCAAATAACCCCCCAAATGTCAATGGCTATGCACAAACGTTATTTCTGTCTCATGCTACATGTCTAGTGCAGGTCAATAGGGGAACTCTGCTCATTGGAGTTACGTCACCTTGCATGTTGCTGGTCACTGTGCCAGATGAGAGAATTCAGGGGAGTTTCTCACTGGGTATTAAACAGTATAATCCAGAAGTTACATAAAGCATGTTTGCTCACAATCTTTTGGCCAGAACTGATCACATAGCACCACCCAACCACAAAGGAGCCAGGGACTCAATCCTCTGGGTGCCAGGAGGAAAGGGGAACTGAAGATCTGTGATGAACATGAGTGACAATTGCAGAGGTTAAATAACCTTTGCAACCTTTGCAGGGTCACACAGATACCCAGGTGTGCAGCCAAGTTTGAATCTAGCCATAGATCCCAGAATGGCATCTAACCCCTGAGCCATTCTGCCTACCAGTAAGATTCCCAGAAAATCAGCCAAGCATGGAAACCATTCTCACTGGATTCTTCTGGGTTTCTCTAAGTACTGAAAGTGAAAAAGAATCCTTAGCTCCCAGCCCTTCACGGGGTAGATGAGTGTCATGCTAGAAAAAAAAAAGTCATTCTCTGAAGACCTGAATTCTGTTAAATGAAAACTGAAGAGGGGGTTTTATCCTAATTCATGTTAATAATCTCAGTTACTGCTGGCCTTTTGTCTACTAAACTCAACCCAACAATTGAGAGCAGTTTGAGTATTATTTGATAGCCAAGGAGAGCTATTCCTAGAAAAATTGTCACATTTTCAAGGTAATTTATGCATTTGATCTAGCATATTATTTGAAACCAGAAGTATCAGTTACATTGATGGTTTCTATGAAAATGGCCAGAAAACCATTGACAATTGGAAGGAATCCAATAATTTGATTCAGGTAGACCCCTGAGTGGACCCTAGATGGTAATGATTTACACCTCTGCTGCTGTTGGCTGGATTTGAAGGACTGGCTCTGTGACTTCTTTTTCCTCCACTCAGTTTAGTTATCTCACCACACAACTGAATCTTAGAAGGCTCATTTACTAAAGAGGTCCTATCTCCTTATGTTGGCCCAACAACGTACTAAGTGGTACATCATTCATCAGGGGTCACAGCTAAATCAAAAGGACAATCCCCTCAACTAACAGACAGGAGACTGCACTCCAGGAATAGTCTGCAACATCACAGGTGTGGAAGAAGGAATGATTGACCCCCAGTTTCTGACTCTGCCATGGTATTAATAGATACCTGAATACTTGCCCTGGCCTCATGGTGAGCAGTCCACCTCTTCTCTTTTGGGTTTGGCCATATGATTTGCCTGGCTACTGGGGTATTATTGAGCATGATAGGAACAGAGACTTGCTGTGTACTGCATGGCTGCAGTTACTCTCTTCTCTTGCCCTCTTACCATGAGAAAAACATGCCTCAGATAGTTGTTATTCCAAGAAAAATGAGAGACAGCTGGAGCAAATGGTACTGAACCCATTGCTAGATCAGCCAAATTCAGCTGGCCCGTAGACTCATGAGTAAGAAATAAATGCTTATTTTTGTAGATCACGAAGTTTTAAGTGGTTTGCTCTACAGCAAAATGATGACACAACAAGGCTCTGAAAAAAATGCATTTATCAGAAATTTCTGAAGCCACAATAAATACTTGATGATCAGAGTCAGTGAATTGTAGAACTGGGGTATCTCTCAATCACCCTTTCTAAGAATATAGATATTCAATTTATTACCACCCATCTATTTAAAAACTCTTAGGGACTACATATACTATTTAGGCAGTCCATTCCTTTGTTGTGTCAGACAAATTTTTGGTGTTGTTGTATTTGATTCTTGAGCACAGTCCACTACAATATTGGCTAATAATGCTCTCTGAAATTCCTCGTCATGGTTTCTGGAGAATTCCCCAGAGTACAGATCCAGTGAAAATTATAAGTGACCTCTCAGGAACTGATAAAAATAATCACAAATCTTTTTTGAACATCTATTTTATGATCGATACTGCCCTAGGTATTTTAAATATTTGATTATCCAGTCATAAAAGTTATTTAATAAAGACACTGAAATTGAGGCTCAGAAAGGTCAAGCAATTTATCCAAGATCAAACAGCTAGTAAGTGGCAAAGCCAGGATTCCTACTCACATCTTCCTGACTCCGACGTACAGCCCAGTTTATCCAATCTAAAGTTCATCTTCTATTTCTCAGACATTTAGAAAAACTTGTTTATAACCCTTCTCTGAGTACTGTGACTATTAGGTTCATCAATGAGGGCAGCTCCTGGAAGGCAATGTTCAGAGGCATGAACCCAGTGAGTGGCCCAGAGACGGGCTGATCCTAGGAACCTCACTTCTCCTAGCACCATATGCCAAGGTTACTGCTTTGTTTGCTGTGGATCTCAGGGTGAGCTCCAGTGGAGTCTGGAGTTGACCCTTACACTATACAGCCCATTAAGTCTTGAGCTGAACCTGGCACCCAAAGAAAGCTTTTAGTCTCAGTGCCACCTGGTATACTCCAAATGTTTAACCTTTTTGCCTCTAGTATTTTTAATTCATTTCTTCCTTACTGGACAATGAGTATAATTTATTTTACCTTACAAAAGGGGCAACTCTTTGTCTATGGCCTTAGTAGTTGATTAAAAATACAGAACAGAGGCATATATACATAGCCTCTCATCTCCCTCCTTAGATTCAAAGCCTTTTTTTAGGCAGAGATTATAGTTGGGTTTTCATTTTCATTTTCTTAGTTAACATGAGTTGAGTACCCACTCTGGGCCGGGTGCTGCTCTAAGAACTTTACCTTATAAACTCACTGAATTCTCACAGGAGATAGATTACTGTATCCCCATTTTATAGACAAGGGAGCAAAGATTCACCTTCGTGTCTTCAACCAAAGCCTGCCAACAACCTTTTCAGACACAAGGCACTTAATACCATTTGCATCGAAGGGAAAGTTTAGCGCAGGCCTAAAAGGGCAGAGGAGGATGCAGAGAAATTGATCCAGATAATCAGATTCTCAACCATCTCATGATTTATTTCTTCCCAGTGAATGTTGCTGTCTTGCTGTGCAGCGCTCTCTCCCTTTGTCCCATGGGTTTGGTTAGATTTATCTTCCACTGGTAGATCATGGCTTCTGGGTCAGGGATGGGGTGATGGGAAGGTATAGAGACTTATGTTTTCCTGACTGTTCAGTTCCTTCTAATGTCTGACACCTTTTGTTCCTAAAGAAGAGCAAAATCAATTCCCCGACATCCTTTAAGATGAAGTTCTGTGTCATTAGGAAGGCTGTTTGGACTTAAGGGTCACTGTGCCAATCAATAAGCAGGTGGCCCTTATCTGACAGCCAAACGATGCAGAGAAACCACTTGGCCAGCTCCGCTGGTTCTGCCTGGATGGGCCAAGCCATGGGAACATCCTTCTTCAAGGAGCTCAAGGCTCAGCACTGACAGGCAGGTAAAACATTCTTCCAAACAGCAGGGCACTGGAAACCATTATGCCATAGAGTGGGTTTTCTTTTAAATGAGAGAAATATATAAAGGTAGATATAATTCACCGAAATAGCCCCAAGAGTGCGTGAAAGGAGTGAGGAGAAGCAATCTTCTCTTTACAAACCGGAAGCCACAGAGGGGCAGTAGGAAGAACGTGGGGAAGAACCCAGGAGACTGGCTGGCCTCGGCTTCTCCCACGTGCTGTGTTGACCTGGGACAAGTTGCTTCACCTCTCTGGACTTCACTTTTCTCATCCCTACAGTGATAGGCCTGGTTGCTAAACTGAGGTTTCTCATTCTCAAACTGGAGAGACTTCTCTGACTTGACAATATAAAACTCTGTCTGCGAGGGAAGGGCAGGACAGGAAGCCAGGTCTCTGGGCTCTTCTTCTCCACGCTGTCTTACCAGGTGGATTCACACAGAACATGTCCCTGCACTAAGAGGTGCAAGGCGGGGGAAGTATGTTGGGCAGGACTGGGGAGTTTCTGATGTTTCCAGAAACTGTGCTGGGCAGATGGCATCAGAAACCAGACAGAGCTCTGACCCAGAGAGGCCCTCACACTGCTCCTTCTCCATCAGCCCACGCCCCTTGTCTCTGCTTGTACCCGTGATACTCCTAACAGAAATGACAAAGGGCAATATTAGTTTTGTTTCTATAAATTAATGATCCAATGAGCTAATTTATTTAGCAGCTTCATTTTTTCCCCAGTGGAGACTTTAAAAACTTAAAGTATAGCAAACTATACCATGATTTTTTTTAAAAATCCACCACGACTTCGACAAAGCAGCAGAGAGTATGCCTCAAGCATGAAGGTTCTTTTTACTGAAGCATTTCATCTTGACTTTGCAATCAATTGCCTGTTTCTAGCTACTAATGATCGTCACTTCGGAGTCTGTCTTTCACTAAAGACCCCTTCTGTTTTGGTGTCTGCAAATGAGTGAAACCGATTCCTCGGACACCGTCTTATCAGCCCAGGGGCAGAAATCTGAGCTAATGATAATCATATTTCTTAATCCAAAATGTGCACGCTTCATTGTGCAGGCTCTGCCCCATATGTGTTCCAAAAGATCAGGCCATTTCTCTTTTTTTATTTTTAAAGACACAGTGTGTTGCTATTTCCGACTTTTGCATGTATTTGGGTTATGTACTGGCTTAGTGGACATTCACTGAGCACCTCCCAAGTGCCAGGCACTGTGTTCATTTCTACAGTTATGTAAATAGCAGAAGACAGAATCTGTTCTCCTTCCTCATGGACTAAAACATTTCAGAGTGACTTAGGGATCTAGGCTTACAGTTAAGGCTGTGTTGGAGGCTGAAGAGCTAAGCATGGGTACCAAGGAGGCTGGAAGTGAAACACTAAGGAAACCCACTGTAGGCCCATGGGAGGAAACCATCACGGCTCCCTTCCTCTTTCCCTGCCTCTTTTATCATCCCACTCAAAGGCTGCAATTTCAGTGGCACAAGGGGAATTTGGGGATTCCACCTGCTGACTATGACAATGATCAAAATGCCTATTAATTTGTTTTCGGCTAAGCCTATGTTTGGATTGTTGTATCTGTTTAGAACACTTTTAATGGAAAGTAACAACCGCAATAAATCCAACTTCCAAAGATGGGGGCTGATATTTTCCACATAACACACAGTTCATATGTGGGTGGTGCTGACAAGGATGCAGAGGCTTGAATCTACAAACACCACCATCTTGGGTGTTCCCTTGTGGTTGCCTGACAGCTGCCCAGCTCTAGTCATCCCTTCTCTGCGAAAGGTGGGAAGTGGGGAGGGGGAACAGCTGCACTCATTCCTTTTATCAGGGAAAGCACATTCCTTCCCAGAAGACCTCAACAGATCACTGCTCAAGTCTCAGGCCAGAGCAGGGTCACATGACTATGCTGAGCTGCACAGGAGGTGGGGAAGAACATATTTAACTTTTCCAGCCTCTATACCACATGGAAGCAGGGAAAGAGAAGAATGGAAATGGGTTAACCATGTAACACTGTCTGCCACGAGACCCTGTGTTAAAGAACACTCGTATAGGATGGTTGGGCAGGCCCTGAACCCTCTCTGATCTGTTTCCCACACTGCAGCCTGTATGATACTCTTAAGAGGGAAAGTCTGAGGGGAGGGATAGCACTAGGAAAAATAACTAATGTAGACGACGGGGTGAGGGATGCAGCAAACCACCATGGCACGTGTATAACTATGTAACAAACCTGCACATTCTGCCTATATACACCAGAACTTAAAGTATAATAAAAAAAGGGAAGATCTGATCATTTAACTCCCCTACTTAAAATCTGTCCATGGTGTCCCAGTGCTTATCCTGTTATAAGCTCTTATTAAACCCTCTATCTTTTCTCCACATCAACAATCGCTCTAATTTGCATTTATATCTCCCATTGGAGTGTTTCTATCTCCCGTTAGAGTACCTAATAATAGGTACTCAGTAACTATTTCTTGAATGACTATATCAATGAATGAATGAACAAATGAATGACATGAGTGCTATATTCTTAAAGAACTATATCTTAGATTCCAGCATTCAGTGAGACTCAATATATTAAAAGGGTCTTGGGGGTGGTGATGTCTGCAATTTACAGTAAATTTAGTATTTACACTTAAGATCATTTTGCTTTGGGAATGGGTTCCATAAACAAAACTCTCAAGATTTCATGAACCTTAGCAACAATGTTCAAGGTAAAGCTCCAAAGGCATCCATGTATCAGTTGAGTGGGGGGCCAGTTCCCCAACGTACTGTGCCTGACATTACCCAGGGGCAGTAGTACCAGGGCAGATGGATGAGGCAGCATTATTTGTTTTGTCCCCTGGAGGCTTACTTTTACAGTTTTAATATTGCCATATGGAGTGCTTCATAAATTACTTTTATGGAAAACATTTCATTTTCTTTCATTTAATTGGAGAGAAAAGCTAACAAGAATGACCTTCTAAGTCTGAGATCAAATGGCTTGCTGATACCTTAGGAAAATGTCTTTCCCCTGAGCTTGGCTAGAATAGCCGAGCCTTAGAAGGCATCATCTTTCTTGTTTAAGAATCTGTTGTTTGCTTTGCAATATGAGTGGAGCAAGTCCTTTGGTCAGGCCCTGGACTGAGGAATCTCTGACTGCAGATGGCCAGCAACAATGTAGATGAAGACAATAGATATTGGCCAACAAAACATTCTAGCAACTGCAGAAGACCTAAAATCCCTTCATTCTAATCTCCTCAAGTTACCTGAATTCGAGTGTGTCATCTGCTTCTTGTTGGGAACCATCCTTCCTTTAAAGAAAAACATGCTGATATTTGAGAAGGGTAAATTGTTCAAGGCCAAGTGAGACTGTTGAATAAATGAGATTATTGGCATGAACCAGAGCTGGCTCCCTGGATCACCGCACCAGCTGGCCAGGGCAGCTGCCAGGGAGGCCTCAGCTCACCTAAGGCTTTAGCTGAGTGGAAGAAGATGCAGAAAACGGGGCCATGCCATAAGCATTAAAGTTTAATACACACCATAGAAGGCAGAAAAATGTTCCCCCAGAAGAGATCCATGTCCTAATCCCTGGAATCTATGAATATGTGGCCTCATATGGCAAAAGGGACTTTGTAGATGTGATTAAGTTTAAGGACCTTAAGATGGGAGATGACCCTGGTTATCCAGGGTAGACTCAGTGAATCACATGAGTCCTTGAAAGCAGAAGACCTTTCCCAGCTGTAGCTGGTTAGAGACAGATGTGATGATGGAAAAGGGGTCAGATAGATGAGACTTTGCTGATTTTGAAGATGGAGGAAGGGGCCACAAGCCAAAGAATGCAGGCAGCTCCTGGAAGTTGGAAAAGGAAAGAGAACAGATTCTCCCTTAGAGCCTCCAGAAAGAAACACAGTCCTGCTAGCACCTTGATTTTAGCCCAGTGAGATCTTTTCAGGTTTCTGGCCTTCAGAATTATAAGATAATAAATTCATGTTGTTTTCAACCATTAAGTGTATGGTAATTTGTTACAGCAGCAACAGAAAATGAATACACACAGTGATTCCCATCCACTAGCAAATCTTTGGCTAATCAGTATTCCATATTGTTTCCAAAACAGATTAGTATGCATCTTCTCCTTTTGGGGAGGCAGGGGGTGGATTTCCCCAAACTCTGTGGCTCTCTCTTCCCTTCTGAACAGCTTAATGGCCAAGCCAGTCATCATCCAGGACCTGTGGCAGCCCACTTGGGGAAGATGTCAGGGATGATGACAGGGAAGATGCCTGTCTATGAATACTAAGTCATTGCCTCCATGGCATTTTCAATGCTGCATTTTTTTGGTTTATCTGGGGTCAGTTAGATGGGTGGCTTAGAGGTTATTTCTGGGAGATTTTTTTTTTGAGATGGAGCCTTTGTCACCCAGGCTGGAGTGCAGTGGCACGACCTCAGCTAACTGCAACCTCCACCTCCCAAGTACAAGTGATTCTCCCACCTCAGCAGCCCAAGTAGCTGGGATTACAGGTGTCCACCACCATGCTTAATTTTTTTTCTTTTAAAGACAGAGTCTTGCTTTGTCACCCAGGCTAAAGTGTAGTGGTCTTATCTTGGCTCACTGCAACCACCCAGGTTTAAGCAATTCTCCTGCCTCAGCCTCCCGAGTAGCTGGGATTACAGGCATGGGCCACCATGCCTGACTAAGTTTTATATTTTTGGTAGAGACGAGGTTTCGCTATGTTGGCCAAGCTGGTCTCAAACTCCTGACCTCAAGTGATCTGCCACCTCAGCCTCCCAAAGTTCTGGGATTACAAGTGTGAGCCACCAAACCTGGCCTCTGGGAGCTTCTTAATTGGGTCACAGTAGCCTATTTAAGCATCACAAGCATAAAAAAACAAAGATCCTTTTTAATTTCTCATCTCACATTTTACCCAGCCACATTTTGTAACCCAGCTCACCAAGGAGAATTGTATATGGAATACCATGTGGCACCCTAGCCCAAATAATTCAGCCAGCACTGTGAAAGGCTGTACATTTGAACATAAGGCCTTTAATATTAAGGTTCTACAAAAATATTCAAGTTCTAACATACATATCACCTTTCCCTTACTGCTACAGAGAGGTCAATAACCTTGTTTCCAAAGAAAAACATGTCCATCTAGTGTCCTGGACTATTACTACAATTTCCTCCTCCTGGAAAAGGGCAAGGGACATAAGATCTTGTCCTCCCTCTGACCCCAAGGACACCCTGGACTCTAGGATCACTCATCCTTTCTGGTTTACTTCCTGTCCAACCCGTCCTCAAACCAAACAAGTGAACTAGCAACTAGAGTGAATTTGAGGGCTTGGAATAATTGATGTAAATTATCTCTTCAGTGAAAACCTGCTATGGCTTCCTATGGCTACAAAATAAATGCCAAGTTCCCTACTATAGAATTCAAGGTCCTCCATCATTCGGCATCAACCACCTTTCCAGCACCACCACTTCTCCCAGCCCATTTTGCTTCTGGACATACATATCTGCAAACCCCTCCTGCATCTGCCCTTGCTGGTCATGCTCTTCATCCACCCACAACAAACACGCCCAGATCCTTGTCCTGCTTCTAGGCCCTTCTCAAAAGCTACTTCCCCTAGGAGACTCTTCCTTGATATTCCAATACCTGCATCCATGTGTTTTATACATGTTATTATGCTTTGGCCCTGTGTCCTCACCCAAATCTCAGGTCGAATTTTAATCCCCAGTGTTGGAGGAGAGGCCTGGTGGGAGGTGAGTGAATCATGAAGGCCGACCTCCCCTTTGCTGTTCTCTTGAAAGTGAGTGAGTTCTCATGAGATCTGGTGTTTAAAAGTGTGTAGCACTTCTCCCTTTGTGCTCTTTTCTTCCTTCTGCAGACATGTAAGACGTGACTTCTTCCTCTTCACCTTCCACTATGACTGTAAGTTTCCTGAGGCCTCCCAAGCCATGCTTCTGGTACAGCCTGTGGAACTGTGAGTCAATTAAACCTCTTTCCTTTATAAATCACCCATTCTTAGGTTCTTTATAGTAGTGCAAGAATGAACTAATACCCATGTCTATTATTTTTTATTCCCCTTTCCCATTCCAAGGCTGAGAGGCAAGAACCTGAATCAAGTGTTTCTCCCTCTGCTCCAATCACAAGAGCCACACACCCCTACTTAGGACCAATTTCATTTTCTTTTTTTTTTTTGATATGGAATCTCGCTCTATCACCCAGGCTGGAGTGCAGTGGTGTGATCTTGGCTCACTGCAACCTCCGCCTCCTGGGTTCTTGCAATTCTCCTGCCTCAGCCTCTTGAGTAGCTGAGACTACAGGCACATGCTGCCACACCTGACTAATTTTTTGTATTTTAGTAGAGATGAGGTTTTACCATGTTGTCCAGGCTGGTCTCAAACTCCTGAGCTCAGGCAATCCACCAGCCTCAGCCTCCCAAAGTGCTGGGATTATAGGCGTGAGCCACTGTGCCTGGCCACCAATTTTGTTTTCTCTGTTACTGAAGTTCTGCTGCTTTCCCTCTGGAACAAAACTTTCTGGAAGGAAGAGACAGTTCTCATCTCTGAAGCGCCCTGGTTCTCTACATCTGGACTGTACGAGATGGAAGTAGAGGATAGAAAGGTTCATACTCCTTCCCTAAAAAAAAATATTTCAGGGCAATGAGAGAGCCTTTCACAGTCTCCCAGAGTTCTGGAGAGAAGTGCATTTCCAGATGGAACAAGAAGATCAAGAACAAAGTTTCCTCAGAAGCTGCAAAAACTGGAAAGCCTTGAGAAGGCTTAAAGAGTCTACATCCGAGGCTGTCATCCCCAGGCCCTCCCCTCGGCCTTCACTTTGTCTATATGTCAAAGTGCTGCCCCAAGATGGCCCACCTCATTCTCTGGAGATCTTCCCAGTCTGCCTGAACTCTAGGGCCCTGTCTGCCTTGCACAATGACCACTACCCTTCCTCCTGAGGGCTGCTCCTGCTGCCCTTCCTGAGCACAGCCAGACGTGATCCTATGCATTTGGGGCTTCCTCTGGCCCCTTAGAACCTGCCCTAAGGTTCTTCTTCTTTCTGCCATTTCATTAGATGGCAGCCTCCCTGCCCCAGATGGGGCCATTCTCTTCCCTGGGCATTTTCTTTTTTCACTATGTCATTCTTCATGTTTGATGTCCCAAACTGCTCCATTGAGCACATGAGAGCCACCCCTTGGGGAAGGATACTGAGATAAATTATAGGGTAGAGAACCCTCCCCGCAATTTATAAGCAAAATCAGGTAGAAATGAGTATCAAGGTCAGTCCTGAAGGAGAAGCAGAGGAGAATAATCACTTACTCTAAATAAAAATTATATTTGATCACTCACTGCATCCTAGGTGCTGGGAAACTGGACAGGCAGGGCCCTTCCTTTGGTGCTTACTTATAGCAGAGAGGTCCCTTGAGGATTTTAAATGACTTAAAAAGGAGAACAGTCCCCAGGGAGGCCGTGTGGAAGGAGGTGCAACCACAAGGCTGATTTCAAGAAATTCCTGCCTGATCCCAGCAGCACCTGAGCTCTAGAACCCCACAGGGGGTCCCAGGACAACTCCCTTCCTTGTGCTGTCTGAGGTCCAGCAGGAAAGATCCCCTTTTTGGTTTCATGTCTCATGCCTTTCCTGCTGATTTTTAATGCTGCATCCAAACACACCAGCTCAGGCTCTGCTGCTTTCAGGAGTGCGTTTCCAAGTGACACCAGAGTGCTGTTCTGGCTCTGTAACTGACTGCCCAGAGACCACCATTTCATCTGGGGACTTCGGGTCCTTTTCCTCATGGTGTTCCTATACCATAAAATGCCCTCTGCATTGCCCAACTCCTCATTCTTTTACACAGAAGGAAGCATGACTAGGTTCCCACTGGTCTTTCTGAATTGGCTGGTTTCTTTACTGCCCAGTTCTTCAATCCAGCCACCAAAGGATTCAATGGAATGGGCTAAGGAGCGATGGCATTTTAGTTCTTTTGTACTGCTATAGCAAAATATCTTTGCCTGGGTAACTATAAATAATAGAAATTTATCACTCATAGTTCTGGAGGCTGGGAAGTGTAAGACCAAGTCACAAACACATTTGGTGTCTGGTGAGGGCTTGTTCTGCTTCATAAATGGCACTTTCCATGTGATCTGATGTGCCGGAAGAGCCAAACTGGCTTCCTCAAGCCCTTTAATAAAGGCTTTAATCCCATTCATGGAGGTAGAACACTAATGACCTAATTACCTCCCAAAGGCCCCACCCCCTAATAGTATCACCTTGGGGGCTGACTTTTTTTTTTAAGACGGGGTTTCACCATGTTGGTCAGGCTGGTCTTGAACTCTCGACCTCAGGTGATCTGCCCACCTTGGCCTCCAAAGTGCTTGGATTATAGGCGTGAGCCACTGCGCCTGGTGGTGGCTTTCAACATATGAATTTCAGTAGGATACAACATTCTGATCATAGCAAATGTATACTTCATTCTCTATGCTTTACAATGATAATTACTGAAATATCTCTAATATCCATGAACTAATTTTTATCAATTTTAAAAGATAATAGTTTATTTCTCAAATGTATTTTTTTTTAAGCTAGCCCTATGTCTAAAATTTAAGCGAGCATGCAGGCAAAAGCTCTCACGTCAGTGCCTGCCACACAGTTACTCACTCCTCAATAATGTTCATTTCCCTTTCCTTCACAATTGATTTTAATTTCGTTTTCTATCTGAAGCAAATGAATAACCACAGAAGCTTCTATGGCTCCCTTCAGAAGCATGTGATTGGACCTTCTTTTGTGCCACTCCCTGACAAAGCCCCAGAGGACAGCAGCTAGGATTGGAGACCCACGCTTTCCAAGCAGGTATCACCAAAGTCACTTCTAACATAACGAGCCCCACTTTGAATAGGTTTTCAACTATGTAGAAAATGATTATTTCATTAGCCAACTCTGCACTCATTCTGTGCTTCTGATACGGTTTGGCTGTGCCTCTACCTAAGTCTCATCTTGAATTAAAGCTCCCTTAATTCCCACGTGTTATGGAAAGGGCCTAGTGGGAGATAACTGAATCACGGGGGTGGTTTCCCCCATACTGTTCTCGTGGTAGTGACTAAGTCTCACGAGATCTGATGGTTTTATAAGGGATTCTCCTTTTGCTTGGCTCTCATTCTCTCTTGTCTGCCACCATATAAGTCGTGCCTTTGGCCTTCTGCCATGACTGTGAGGCTTCCCCAGCCATGTGGGACTGTAAGTCCATTAAACCTCTTTTTCTTTATAAATTACCCAGTCTTGGGTATGTCTTTATCAGCATTATGAAAACTGACTATTACACCTTCTCAGAGCAGCCTTATCTTTATCCACCTTATGTCCCAACTTCCATTACATGGCAGGACAAGCAGCAGGACCTTCCTGCCTACAGGTAGCACCTTGTCAAAGGGAGGCCCACATCTGCCTGGAGAAAGAATAAGCTATGCAGCCTCAGGCAAAGGTGTTTTTAAACTTCTAAGTTCTTTGCTTCCTGTTCCTGAAATCATGGTCTGCAAGAGAAACTTATTTTTCATCCCCAAGAAAATGAGATTTGATAAAGCATGTATCTATCTGACTTAATTCTGATTTTAATCTAAGAAGGAACCCTGGCTGACTCTGGGAAGCATTTGATGGACCGTAGGCTGCACATTGAAATTCAGTGGGATAAATACCAGTATCTGAAAATAAGCCCCTCGTGCCCCTTGGGAGAGCAAGAGGGTCATTTGCCAATTACTTCTGTTAATCACACAGATTAAAAGGTTTTTGTAGCTTGTCTCCCTGTAGCTTTTTGCAACAGGAGGGTGAGCAAGTGCGAGGCGGAGCCTGCAGCATAGTCAGGCAGGGCCTAGGAAAATGCCTGGGCCCAGCTCCATTTAGCAGGGAGACAGCCTGGGGTCATGCTGCCTACCACTCATTGAGCTGGCCAGGTCACCTCACTGCTTGTGTTCCGACGGGGATGTTGCTGTCTACCCTACCCAGTTATCAGGAGGAATAAGAGAGGGCAAGGCTTTAAGAAGGGAGAACATGCAGCACCTCCACTCTAAACAACAGGGTTCTTCTCTTCTCCTTCCTCTACTTGTGGGTTAAGGAATGGCAGGGAACCAGGAGGTGGAGAGGAGGGATGTGGAGCTGAGAAACCACTGCCTTCGAAACACTGGCCATAATAATGTGAAAAGTTTACCCCCAACCTAAGGAGAAAGGCTTTTACAGGGTAGGGAGTGTCAGATAGGTGGTGGGGATTAGAGGTTAAAATGGGTGACGTGCGTGGGGATCAATTCCAGAGCTGAGCCACAGCAGAAGCACTATGTCTCATGTGCGACTTTCCTAATAGGGGCTGCACCTGCTTCGGGAAGCTTTGCCTGAGGGGCGCTATCCTACAACTCTTTGGGAATCCCCTTGTTATAGACTGAATTGTGCCCCACCCCAAATCTATACATTGAAGTCCCAATTTCCAGGACCTCAGAATGTGATCATATTTGGAACGGGGCCTTTACAGAGGTAACTGAGTTAAAATGAGGTCGTTAGTGTGGACTCTAATCCAAAATGACTGATGTCCTCACAAAGCAAGGGAATTTGGACACAGATGGAAGATGCTGTGAGGAGACACAGGGCAGAGTCAGCTACAGGCCAGGGAGAGAGGCCAGGAGCAGCCCCGGGAGGGAATCAACCCTGCCTTCATCTTAGACTTCTGGTCTCCAGATCTGTACATAATAAATGTCTGTTACTTAGCCCACCCAGTTTGTGAAACTTAATTATGGCAGCCCTAGCAAGCTAATATACTCCTGAAAGGACTTTGCAGATCATACAAATTTTTTTCCAACTCTTTCTGCCTAACATGCAATGAAAACTATTTCCTCTCATCTTTTTTTTTCTGTCCTCTCTTTCTTCACCTTCCCCACTGCCTCTCCTTACACACACACACACACACACTCTCTCTCTCTCTCTCTCTCTCACACACACACACTCTCTCTCTCTCTCTCTCTCACACACTCTGTCTCTTTGGAGATGATACCTAATTATTTCCAAATTAGACAGCTTTCCATGAGCCAAACTGACTAATTTGACTTCTCGCATATTGTCTAATCCCCAGTAAGCCACACAGCACAGTACTTCAAAGCTCGGTTTTCTGAAAGCCAATACTCTGACTAATGTTAGGGGATAGGAATGAATGCCAGATTCATCGACCAGATTTAAAACCAGGAGGGTCAAGAAAGACAGTGCTTCCTAGAATCGGGAGTGAGAAGTGTCATCAGTAGAGGTGGTCTTCATTTGTTTTACGATGATATAAAGTAAGAAATAAATGTAAATCCCTATACTTATGGTATAGACATATAGTTAGAACAGCACACAGTTTGAGAGATAAGTGATTTAGTAGCCCAAATAGAAGCTATTTTGCAATTGAGTCAACTGAAAAATTAGAATATAATATGGCAGCAAAAAAAAACCCAAAAGTTAATTTGATCTCAGGATGCATTAACAGAAACATAGTGACCTGAGAGAGAGCTGTAGTTCCTTCATCTGCTTTGAGTTCACACTGGGGAATACCAAGTTCCCTTCTACTGCTAGACTTAGGAAGACACCCACAAGCTGTGGTGATTATCACAGCCAGTGACCTAGATCCCGTGAAAGCATTTTAGCCGCAGGGAGAGGTTGGCAGGACAGTCATTAGATCTTCTCCCCAAATATCTTATCAGTTTAAACCAAGCTTGTCCGACCCATGGCCCACAGGTCACATGTGGCCCAACACAAATTTCTCAACATTCTTAAAACATTAAGCTCATCAGCTGTCGTTCGTGTCAGTGTATTTGATGTGTGGCCCAAGACAATTCTTCTTCTTCCAGGGTGACCCAGGGAATAGAGAAGATTGGATACCCTTAATTTAAACAAAACTATAAACTATGTTTAAAAAGCGTGCTTGTTCTGCAAACGCAGCTCCAAGCAAAGACGGCAGCCCTTGGCGCTTTCTACATAGAGACTCAGGCTCTGCCAAGCTGTAGAAACACCCGTTGAGCCTTGTCCCTGGGAGTCGCATTTTCGCCTTAAAATGTCAGTCAGTCTGGAAGGGGAACTTGGTAGTCTATTAACCTAGTCCTCCCTAGGGTGAATTAGTCCCTCAGAGGAACTAACTCTCTTCAGGGAACCCAGAAAACAGGAGCACCCTGAACAAACAGGGATGGGGGCAGTCAGTAGGGGAGGAGGAAGGAAGGGTGGTCTGCAACATAAACTCTGAGGAGGGAAAGCCTAGGTGAGGGGCTGTATTGGTCTGTTCTGACGCTGCTAATTAAGACATACCTGAAATTGGATAATTTACAAAAGGAAGAGGTTTAACTGACTCACAGTTCTACATGGCTGGGGAGGCCTCACAATCATGGTGGAAGGCAAACGAGCAGCAAAGTCACACACGGCAGCAGGCAAGACAGAGCTGTGCAAAAGAACTCCCCTTTAGAAAACCATCAGATCTCCTAAGACGTATTCACTATCATAAGAACAGTACGGGAAAGATGTGCCCCTCATGATTCAATTACCTCCCACCTGATCCCTCCCATGACACATGGGAATTATGGGAGCTACAATTCAAGATGAGATTTGGGTGTGGACACAGCCGAACCATATCGGAGGCTGCAGGTAGAAAGTGTGTGGGTGGCAGGTAGAAGTGTGTGGGCAGCAGTTGGGTGGAAGGGCATCTCTAGAGCCAGGGAAAGCCTAAGGCAGCCAGACCCTATGGGGAGATGCTGGAGGGTGGGGAGACTCCTAATGGGGGTGCAGGGAGATTCTCAACTGGAAAGCCTTCCCCGTGGCTTCTCTGCAAGCAGTTCTGACCCTTGCTAGGTTTGGAGACATCACTTTCCTCTGAGGTCTCAGTCCCCTCATGAATGAACTGGATGAGTTCCACCATGGAACACATTCCTGCCAAAAAATGTTTCAGACGAACATCCTTCATCTCCCTGAATTCTGAACGCCTCTGTGGGTGCAATTTGGGTTTCTGGGTGTTTTCAAGTCAGTTCAGCCAAGCACCTTTTCCTCCTGCCATCAAGGTGATTGATGGTTTCATGGGGGAGGGGTGAGGTGAGGGGAGAGGAGAGAGCAGAGCCTTGTGGCCTGTCCACCCTATGGCCTTAACCTCCTCACCGCCTGACCTGCCAGCTTCCCCAGGTTTTCGTAGGCTTCAAATGAGACATATAGGAAGGCTCTTTCAGGAGCTGGGAGGGACTGTGCTTGGTCCAGCTCCCAGGCTGACTTACCCTCCAGAGAAGTGGGGTTTGGCATGAGCCTTGGGGGTGGGGTCCTGGCTTTGCAGCACTGGGCCTTATAGAGAAGGACAGCTCATTAAACGCAGGGGTAAGCACACACAAAACGCTTTTTGTCCCCATGGGGCCTCTTTCTGGACAGCAATTACATGCTGGCTTCAGACGTTCTCCTGGGGCATTGAAGACTCAGGCGGAAGTTTAAGGGGAGGTTGTGGGTGAGATGGAGAAAGGCCTGCACTACCTGCATTTGTGGTAACACATGTGCAGTGAAGAGAGAGACAGACAGCTTCGATTTGATAACTTCTGACAGATAAAAAGCCTTTGCCCACAGGTAGGTCATTTGGGGATGCAGAGATTTAATGGGAATGGAAATCTGGTGTGTGTATGTGTGTACTTGTTACCTTGCAGTGCTGGAAAGAAATCTCCGCCAGTGGGTGTCTAGATTGTGCTAGCTCCTCTGGCAGGGAGGGGATGGGGGGTTTGGGGAGTATGACAGCAAAGGTGCTGGCCTCCCCAGGGTGATGGGCGTGATGGGGAGGGCCCTTTCCTGCTTTCTCTAGCACACAGTGCAGGTGCTATAGTGGGGCCCAGACCAAAGCATTTCAGCTTGAGCCCCAAACACCAGCTGAAGACAAGACAGTATACAGATTCTCTAACACAGTGAGTGGCTGGGAGGAATGTGACTCCAACAGTGGAAAGTGCCAACCAACTAAATACAGCAGCGGGAGGTGCATCGAGAGGACAGAAGGAAGAGGGCCAGAGAGCCGTCTGCAGTTCTGGGCATTCGCAGAAGCAGGCCTGACAAGGATGCCCATCAGATGGGGAGGCCACAGCCTCCTCCCAGTGACATGCCCATGCAGGTCCCCCGCTTCCCTCGTCTCTCCCGGGGTTGGCTGTCCTGCCCAATGACTCAGGCAGGAGCTGACTGCCTTCCCAACTGTCTGTTCAGGGTCTGAAAAGCTCAAGGACAAAGCCTCAACAAAACACCTTTACTTGACTTGATTTCACGATATTTACATTTTCCCCCTGAAGTGAACATTTGCTGTGAGTAGTAGTTCAATTACTGTGCATCCGCCAAGCATATCATATTTGCCAAGGAAGGATAGATGAGGTAGGAATGGGCACCTAACCTGAGACCCACAGTGGGGTGGAGCTGCATAGATCAAGAGGCAGTGTGGCCCCCCGTGGTGAGATTATGGTTGTGAAATGCCCACTGCTGTGTTCTTCATACCATGAGGGGCGGGCTTTAAACTACAAAGTGCCACACAAATTCAGCCCTGCCCCTAACCAGCTATATAACGATGAGGGAGTCCCTTCACCCCTGCGCCTTCGTTTGCTTCTGTCAAAGGAGAGGATGCCAATGACTTCTAAAATCCTCTTCAGCTCTTGCAATCTCTGACTTCTTCCTCCAAATATATGCCGGTCCCATCTCCCTGGGAGATATATGGGATCCTGTTTACCCCAAGGAAGGCTTTTCCCCAGATGCCCCTATCTCTTGCCACAGCCTCCACCCTCTCCTTGGTAGGAGAGAAAAAAAGCTCACCTGAAAAGTGAGATGATACAAGGAGAAGCGAGAAATTGGCCCTGGCTTCTTCCTGTAAGGAGCTGGGTGTCTGCAGAAGGTGTAGCTCCTTTCTGTTCCTGCCCCGGGGTACAGGGACCCAAGATCCTGCCTCCTGGGGTGAGGCAAGAGTGAGGCAGATGGTTTCTAGCACTGGACGTGAAAGTATGTCTCTACTCTGGGGTTTCTCATCGGGACATCCAGTGTCACTGACCCTATTCTCTGAGAGGTCTGTTGGTAACAAAGGTGATGTTTTGAACTCCATCTACCTCACTCCTCTCTCTTTTTCTTTCATGGGTTTCAAGTTCAGATGGGAACCGGGGGTGTTATTAAATGGACTAAAACCCCAACAATAATCCTGGCATTCACAGCACGCAGGCAAACCTACCGCCTGGACTGGAAGATTGCCAACTCTCTCTTTTTTGGCAAAGCTTTCAGGACTCTGCAAAACTCCTCTCTAGTTTGTGAGCCATCTGGAGCCGGGAGGAGCTTAGTTCAAGTTGTTCTCAAGGAGACCTGGTTCTGGCAGCAGCCCGCCGTGTCTGTCAGATGGTTTCCCCAGCCAAGTGGAAGCTCTGGGGCCACAGGCTGCACCTCCAAAGGAACTCGGGCTCAACGGTGTCTAGTCAGATGCTGAGCCAAGAGTCCCTCTGGTTAAATAATTCACAGGCCACCTCTGGTTGTGTAAATACAGCCCTATCTAATGTGGGCTGACAGGTGATTTTACGCATCATTTAACTCTTTGCAGGGCTGAGGAATGCAACAGAGATTAGATAATTGGAATAATTTCACATTGTAAACAGCTTTTTTCTCTAAGGGACAAAATATCACAAACATGAATTGTAAAATAATAATGCATCTGGATAGCTCATGGAGAAAACCAAAATCAGGTGTTTGTTACGATAATGATTTTTCACTCCTTCCCTTCCTCTCCTCCACTCAGGGTGAGTGGCCTTAAAGAAAGATGCCCAAGGCCAGGAGGAGGTACCACCTGAGCTCTGTGCTGAAGAAAGTACCTGGAGGCAGTCAAGAGAAAAAGAAGGGGAGAGAGTGAACGAGTGGAACGGGGAGACAAAGAATGATGACGACCCAAGGGCAGTACCCACGGGTTGTGGAACTGTGGCCTCAAAGGGACCCTGGAGCCCCAGGTGGGCAGGTCTTGGCCGACACAGAGTGGAGATGCAGCTGTGGCTTTCTGAGCTATGCTCCTGGGGCAACTGTCTCCACAGAATACTGCGCCATATTCAACCCTCTGTAATAGAAACTTCATCAGGCATTCCCATATTGTAAAGCAGGGGACATTAACCCTGCGAGAACACAGTCTGTTGGCTTATGTTTATTCCAAGACTATAAACGAAATCCTAATGCCTGCTCGCCTCGCTAACAAACTGCTATGCTCTGTAAGAAAAGTGTTCAAACACCAAATAGCTGATTGTTTTTGAACGACAGGGTGGTTTTAAGCTTGGTGATGATGATTTATGACAGCAGGCCAGGACAGGTGCTATGGGAAAACGGAACAGGTGGATCCAGCATCTTGAGTCTTCCTGACCTCCACGTGACCTTGTGTTCTCTGTGTCTAACAGAATCCTGGAGGAATCCGCTGCCTTGATCACATCCCTCTACAGACTGACCCTCCAGAGGGACTCAGCCAAAAGCCCTCTCTGGCCTGGGTCAGCAGCCTCGTCTGTGTTGCCAATGATTAACTGATTAACTGGATCAGAGGAGGCCCCTCGAAGGCACCCTGCAGACCGCTGGGCTTTGGAAAGGGCACAAAGTGACAAAAACTTGCAGCTTGTCTGGGAAGATGGGGCACACCAAAAACTTCAAATATCAACTCAGAAAGAAAAATCTCTGCGGGTGTCAGTTGAAAGCCAGGACAGAATCCTCATCACCCCACTATGGCCAGGAGCCTCTAGGATCCACATGGGGCCTGCTGGGAGAGGGTTTGGAATTCATTCTGACAAGCATGCAACAGTAACTTTAGACGTGGGCCCTGTGGATCTGAAATGAAATATCCTGTCACTAACACAGATTTTAAATCCCACTCTGCAGAGGTAATATGAAAAGTTAATCCCCTTTTGGAGGAATCAAACTCAGCCACATGGCAAAACCCTTGATTTTTCTACCTCACTATGACCTCCCTGGCACAAGGAAGGTAGGTATATGGTAAAAGAAGGTATTGGGCCTCCTTGGGTCCCCAGTTTTTCCCAGTAAATGAGTGTTCAGGGTGCCGCTGGTTCTCGAGGACTTCCTCTCTATTTACAGTCACTGCTTACAGCTGAAGGGTGGTGCAGCAAGGTACACCCAAATTACAGATGCTCAGGAAAGATGAGCAGGGCTTGGAATACCTGCTCCTCTGCAGAAGTGTTCCTCCCTGTCTGGTGCCACTTTGACATGACCAGCTTGTGTCTCACACACATTCGGTGGGTGTTTAATACATGCATTTATGGCATCAATTGTCAAGGACAAAGACTGACACTGGGGGAGAACTGGACTGGAAGGGTTCAAACCATTATCCTGGGTTGGGAGTCCCAATGGCAGATCCTAGCAAGGCAGGGCCCCCAGTGCTGGAGAAATATTTGCACCTACAATCTCTGTCCCTCAGATTGACTGTGAACCTGCTGTCAGGTGTAGGAGATCAGTCAGGTGGTGGGAGAAACTATAAAATAGACGCAAAGCCTTCTTGGAAGGCTGGAAGGTTTTGCCAAAGCCTCGGGAGAGAGTTATGGTTGAAGGCAGCCTAATCCTCTTACCTTGAGCTAATAGCAAAGAGCGGATAACACAGGAATATAGAGGAGTTTATCTAAATAGCCTGTTTACTAAGACCAACCTCTGTCCATCCACATGTATGATTGTTTGCTACTCAGTGGGTTGGCAATGTTAATTACCCACAAATGGTGTTTACTCAGGACCTTTGTCATTAAACCTGTATTAATTAAATACGAGGATTGCAGGCTTATCAGGGCCACCACACTCCCCTTGGGGTTGGTAAGCCGTGAGCCCTCTAGCTGTGCTACCAGGCAAAAAACCTGTGTTTGTATATGTCTCTCATCCATTGCTCGGCCAGAGTCTGCCAGCCAGACTCAACAGTCAGGTGCCATGGAGAACACAAAAATGGATACAGTGCCACCCAAGGGTATAGTTCACCATGGAGGGGTCTTCACTCCACTTGGAAGTTTGGCACAGTGGCCTTTAACCTCAGAATTCAGTGTGTACAGAAGGGAAATAGGTTGTGCAGTCAGAGGTGGGCAAAGGGGCTGCCCTGTGATGTCTCCCAGCAGTTCTCTGGACCCCATCTAGGGGACAGCTCCACATGCCCCTTCCTCCTCAGGTGGGCAGCCCCTCCCTCTTTGTTCTCCAGGTGCTCATTGCCTTTAGGCTGCCTCCAAGATCTGTCACAGAGCTGCTCCAACTGGCCTATCCTCTGCAAAGAGTGCTTCCATACTATGGGTTTAGCCAACTTCCTCTTGACACTTAAATGAACCTTTATGAGGCCACCTAATTCCAGGGTTCTTCTCTTTTCCTAAAACAAAAACACTTGCATGTTGCAAATTAGTTTATATTTGCCTTCCTTAGAGAAGAAAGGACTTACTGGATAGACAATGCCAGTTTAAGCCTACTCAGGCCGGTGCCCACTTGGGAGGATGTGGTATGGACCTTGGCCACCAGGCCACCTGCCCCTGTGTTCCCACAACCACTCCCTCTGAGAAGATGATGCTGTGTCTACTGGCATGCTGCCTTGCCCACCTAGAATGTGAGGAGCCCAAGAGACTTGGCACCGCGGAGTGGAGACTTCATCTTGTTTATTGTTCCTGAGTAAGATTTCATCAAATAAGGATTAATGATAAGAAGTGCCGTGAAGCGTGTGTGTGTGCATGCATGCATATGTATGTGTGTGCATGCATATGTATGTGTGTGCATGTAAATGAGAGTGGACAAGAGAATTTTCATGAAACTTCCCAACATCTAAAATAACAAATAGTGTTGGCCAGGCACAGTGGCTCACACCTGTAATCCCAGAACTTCGGGAGCCAGAGGCGAGTGGATCACTTGAGGTGGGGAGTTCAAGACCAGCCTGGCCAACATGGTGAAACCCCATGTCTACTAAAAAATACAAAAAATTAGCCAGGTGTGGTGGCAGGTACCTGTAATCCCAGCAACTCGGGAGGCTGAGGCAGGAGAATCTCTTGAACCAGGGTGACAGAGGTTGCACTGAACTGAGATTGAGCCATTGCACTCCAGCCTGGGCAACAAGAGTGAAACTCTGTCTCAACAAAATAAATAAATAACATAAAATAAGAAATAGTGTATGTATGTGAACACTGTGTATAGTTCAACTTTTTCTCAGTAAGATTTTTAATGTATTTTGGGAGAAGAGCTTCAAATGTCTGCATTTTGTGACTTCTTGAATCTCACACCCATTTCATCTTGTTCCTAACAGCTCCCAGGCCTTCCTGAGGACTCTGCTGGTTTGGGGTGTGTAGGATTGGCCCTCACAATGATGTCTGCTCTCCTCCTTGGTATCCCGTCTCCAGTTAGTTAATGTGGCCACTAGCTCACTGGTGGAGCGTTAGAGAGTGAAAGGAAATTACTCTTTATGAGTCATGCCTACCCTCTTCACTTAGGTTTCTACCCTTAAATGGCTTGGTGCTTTAGTCATTTGGGTCACTGTTTCATCTCCCTATTAATTTGCGTAGACCTTGAAGGCAGAAACCATTTCTTGCTCCTTGCACAGAGTGTCTGATACTTTTCCAAAAATATTTGTTTAGTGCTTATTATGTACTGGGTGCTTTTCTAGATGGACTTTATGTATTCTAGACAGCACCTGTGATGGTTAATTTATGTGTCAATTTGACTGCGTTATGAGGCGCCTAAACAGTTGGTAAACATTATTTTTGGATATGATTGCGAGTGTGTTTCTGAAAGAGAATACCATTTGAATCAGCAGACTGAGTAAAGATTATCCTCACTGGTGTGGGCAAGCATCACCCAATCCATTAAGGGTTCAGATAGAACAAAAAGATGGAGGAGGGGTAAATTCCCTCCTCCCCTTGACCTACGACATCCAGCTTCTCCTGCCCTGGGACAGCAGAGCTCCTGGTTCTGGGCCTGTGGACTCATACTGAATGATACCACTGGTTTTACTGGTTTTCCAGCTTGGAGACGGCATATGTGGTGCTTCTCAACCTCTACACTCACATGAATGAATTCCCACAATAAATCCTTATATATATCTATATATCTAGGCTAAATTCTACTGTTGTATATAATGTATATCCTATTCATTCTGTTTCTCTGGAGAATCTAATACCGCACCTCTGTGAGGTATTAAACAGTGATTCCCATTTCACAAGTGATGCTGTGGAAGTCTGCAGAAGTCATAAAACCTCTCCAGTGACAAAAGGCTGCCAAGTCACAGTCAGGAGTGACAGAACCCAAGCATCTCAAGTCCACAGCCACACGTAATTGTGCTCTAGCGGCTTCAGTCCTTTAAATCTTTTTCTAGTTGTGCCAAGGCCTGGTGAATATCTACACCTGGCTCTGAATAAAAAGCTTCACTTTTACAACCGGGAAAGAAGTATGCCCGACCAGTGAAGTACACTGCTCTGTCTTTTACTTAATTACTCCTACGGAAGCCAGATGTTTAAATCATTCAGGTATTACAAGAAAATTAAAAACACAGCAAAGCACAATTATGCACCTTATTAAGTCATAATAGTTAGAGGCAGCTTACTTTAATTCTGCGGGGAAAGAAGTGGAGGGCATTTACTAAGCAATTACATGTAATTGCCAGATACTTTTCCATGATTATCTCATGTAGCGCTGATCACACCCTGGGATGGGGGATTTTGACAGTCCCTGCTCCACAAAGTCAGCTGGCCTGCAGTTTGCTCTAGGTCACAAAGCTGGAGGCAGCAGATGTAGAGCTGAATTGGGATCTAAGTTAATTTAAAATTACCTTTTGAATAGGTAATACATATACATGTACAAAAACTAACAGATGCAAAAGGGGACACATTAAAAAATACTTCTTATCACCAACCCTGGCCACTCAAGTCCCCTCCCAAGAGGCATCTACTGTAATCAGGTTCTTATGCATATGTGTTAGGCCATTCTTCCGTTGCTGTAATGAAATACCTGAGACTGGGTGAGGTATTTAAGGTTTAACTGGCTCACGGTTCTTCAGGCTATACAGGAAGCATAGTGCTGGCACCTGCTTCTGGGGAGGCCTCAGGAAACTTACAATCATGGCGGAAGGCAAAGGGGGAGCAGGCATTTCATGTGGTAGGAGCAGAAGCAAGAAGGGTTGTGTGAACCACAACTTAAACAACCAGATCTTGTGAGTACACACCATTGCAAGGACAGCACCAAGACATAAAGGATCTGCCTCTATGACCTAGACACCTCCCAGCAGGTCCCACCTCCAGCACTGGGGATTACATTTCAACATGTGATTTGGGCAGGGACAAATATCCAAACTATATCAGTATACTTTCAGGGCATTTTATTTATACACAAGCATACATTTATATAATAATTATTACTATTGCCATATTACAATAATGGTAATATACCCTACGATGCTGTCAGCACTTTGTTTTCTTAGAGATTACTTCCTTCATGGACATAGGATTTCTTTATCTAAATTGACCAGATCTTTGTGGTAATGAGTGTATATTGGTCAGCATTTGATGATTTGTAATCTTTGGTTCTCACAAACAATATGACGAAGCATATTCATGTACCTATATCATTCACACAAGTGCAAGTACACACAACTGCACAAGTGTAATGTAGGGTGAACTCCTAGAAGTGAAATTTCTGAGTCAGGAGATGCACGCAACTTACATGATAAATACTGGCAATTTGTTCCTAATCAACATGGTACCAATTCATGGTTCCACCGAAGATGTATGAGGGTAACTTCTTTCCCTACAGGGTTGCCAAAAATGTGTGATTAAACTTTTTGATCCTTGTCAATCTGAAATCAGTAGTCTTAATATACATTTATTGTGAATGAGATTGGGCATTTTTTTCAATGGTTTGCATCACATATATTTCTTTTTGGGAAGTACCTATTTATATTCATTGCCCTTTCTATTAACATTGGGCTGTTTTAAATTTTATTCAAGAGATTTTTAACATGTTAAGAAGAACAGTCCTTTGTAAATGATTTTTCTCAGTCTATCATTTTTCTTCTGATTTTGTTTCTGATGTTTCTGCTTGTTTATTTTTTCCCAAAGAGGTATCCAGTTGTTTCAATAGCATTTTTGAAAAGACTGATTATTTTTCATTGATATGCAAATACTACATTTGTCATATGTAGTTTGGTCTATTTCTAGACACCTACATAAAGCTTCCTGGTTGTTAGGTTACGGAGATACAAATGAATAAAGTCTAGTATTTGATAGCACAACAGGGTGACTACAGTCAGTGATAATTTGTAGTACATTTTAGAATAACGAGATAGTACAATTGAAATGTTTGTAACAAAAAGAAGTAATGAATGTTTGAAGTGATAGATACCCTATTTACCCTAAGGTGATAAGGATACATTGTACGCCTGTATCAAAATATCTCAAGTACCCCATAAATATATATACCTACTATGTGGCCATAAAAATTAAAAATAAAAAAGATATGGAGACATACATATTTTTAACTTTTGTAGTTTTACAATACTTTTTTTTTTGTTTGAGACGGAGTCTCACTCTGTCACCCAAGCTGGAGTGCAGTGGTGCCATCTCAGCTCACTCCAACCTGTACCTCCCAGGTTCAAGCAATTCTCCTGCCTCAGCCTCCCAAGTAGGTGGGATTACAGGTGCCCACCACCATGCCTGGCTAATTTTTGTATTTTTAGTAGAGATGAGGTTTTCACCACGTTGGCCAGGCTGCTCTCGAACTGCTGACCTCAGGTGATCCACCCATCTCTGCCTCCCAACGTGTTGGGATAACAGGCATGAGCCACTGCACCCAGCCTACAATACGTTTTAATATTTGATAGGGCTAATCACCTTTTCTTAATTTTCTTTGTCAGAAATTTTTGGGTTGGGCTTCTTTGTTCTTGGACTTTAGAATCTGCCCCTGTACTTCTAAGAAGACCTGTTGGTTTTTTATTGCACTGCATTACATGTATAACTTAATTTAGATAAGACATCTTTATGTTAGAGTATGCCTATTTGTTTAAATCATTTTTCATGTTTGTCAGTAGCATTTAAAAATTTTATTTGTGTAATTTTGGCACATTTCTTGTTAAACTTCTTCTTACTGTAAATGGGATCTCTTCAGTTATATTTTCTAACCAGTTTCTGTTTGTGAAAACGTTATCAGGAGTAGTATCTTTGTACTCAATTACCTAAGAAAATCTCCTTATTGTTTGTACTATTTTTTCCATGTGATTCTTTTTGTTTTACGGCATATAATCACATCATCTGCATATATGATAATTTTAACTCCTGGTTCCAATTACTCTGCTTACTTTTTTCTTTTGTTTACTTAGGCTGGCTTGGCTCTCTGGAGCAATAATGTTAATTAATGCATTGATATAGGTATCTTTTCTTGTAGTGGATCTTAATGACACTTAATTCAGCAGTTATATCAATAGCTTTGGGGAAATGTTACTAAGTATGTATTACTATGTGTATGTGTGTATGTCTCTGTGTAATAAAATACCATTTGATTATGAGTTTCTCAAGATTAGAGAATTTTATCAAATGCCTGTTCAATTATTTATGGAGATGATAAAGTGATTCTTAATTTTGATAATATTTTATGAATTAATACAGTTGTGAATTTTGAAATATTTTTACATTTTTAAGACTAAATCCCATTTGATCATGGTAAATTCTTGTCTTCGTGAGCTCTTGGATTTGTTTTCTAATATTTTAATTAGGATTTTTTTACATTGATATTTATAAGCAATATTGGTTTTTAGTCTGCTTTTCTGTGTGCTCGCTTCAGAAAAGTCACCTGGAAGCTTTCACTTGGTTTAAATAATATTGGACCTATCTTTTCCTTATAGGCTTGGTAGGAGTAATCTGTGAAACATTCTGGGACTGGTTTTTTTTTTAAGAGGTTTTCTTTTTCTCTACATTCTGTATTTCTTATATACTAATTCATTTCCCTAGATTGTTTTTTTCTCTCCATCTGGGGTCATGCCTGGTAATGTTTTATTTTCCTAGAAAATTATTTATTTACATCCATTTTGGTTTGTTTACTAATGATTTATTGATTTTTCATAAAGAGCTAACTTAAAGATTGATTTATTTTTTCCTAATTATTTTCTGCATTTATTATCATTGTTATCTCCTGTTTCCCTGAGGTTAACTTTATTTTTCTTGTACTTCATGAGTAGAAAATGTAATAAGCTGATTTTCTTTATTTTTTGTTCATTAATGTAAGTACTTATGTATACAAATTTTCCTTTGAGCAAATACTTTAGTTGAGCCCATTAGGATATGTAATGTGGTTATAACCATTTTCATTAATTTTAAATATTCTATACATTTTCATTGATTCCTTTTTGACTCAGAGTGATTAAAGGACAATATCTGTTCTGATTTGGGGAGTTTATTTAGGTTTTCTGTGAGTTTATTTATGTTTTCTGTATAGTCAGTTCTTGGAAATGTTTCATGGATATCTAAAAGTATGACATATTTTTAGTTTTTAGAGATAGAGTTTGATATATGTAACTTTGCTACTTATATTATTTAGGCCATCTATGTCATTTTTTGGGTGTATTTTATCTGTCAAGCCTCCTATAAAGTATTTCTATTTTTCTTTATCTTTTCAGTAGTTTTTGCTTAACTTTTCAAGCTACATTGATACAGAAACACTTACAACTGTTAGATCTTCCTTGTGGATGATACACCTTGTCACACAATTGTCGTTATCTTTCTTGTTTAATGCTTTTTGCTCTAAATTCAACCTTGTTTTATTCTAAGATAACTGGCCTCTTCTTTTTGTTGGCATTTGATAATATTCCTTTGCTCATCCTTCTATGTTCAAGTTTCTGAGACACTTTGCTTTATGTATATATGGGGTATAGCATAAAAACCATATATGGTTAAGTTTTACTTTATTACTCGATTTGAGAATCTTTTTCTTTTAATATGTGAGTTTAGCTCACTTATATTTGTTGATAGGAGAGACATGTTTGGTCTTACTTTATCGTATTTTGATCATTTTTTCTGTTTCTATTGCTTTTTCTAAAAAATCTTCTACTCTTTGGTCTGTATTTTCTTTTTGTGAGTATTCCTTGTACTATTTGGGCAGGTTTGTATTGTGGTTAATTCTTCCAGTGATTACTTTTATAACTAACCCTTATTTAACTACTTAACTTCTCTGTTTCTTGAAACACTGACATTTTACTTTCCACTAAAAGGAATAAAAATTGTTCTTTCTTTTCCTTCTATCACCTGAATTTGGTTAATAGGCACTAAAAATTGGTTTGATATATATTACACATTTACATATTAAACAGGTATCTTATATATTAAATATATATTTCAAACTAACATATATGTTCATTCTTATACTTATTTTTGTGTATTTAAATATACTTAGTATATTTGGTAAATATATTAATTTATTAATGTACTTTAGTAAATATGCTAAGTATATTTAAATATACTTGATTTATCACGTTTAAATGAGACAATGCATGAATCTACATACTACCTTCCACCTTCTTTATCCTTATATTAGTTAAAATATTTATATACATTTGGAGTTTATAATTTTTTTTCTGTAACAGACATTTCTGCACTTATTTATACGCAGTCTAAAAGCAAAATAGATTCAGTGTTCACTGAAAGTCCTTTTGCCATGGTTTCTTCATTGGTTTCTTAGTTAGATAAAGCCTTTAATCGTTTTTTAAAGAATGACTCATGGGAATTATCTTCCCTGGGTTCTTAAATATTGGACAAGTTTTATCTATTGTTTTCACATTTGAATGACAGTTTGGCTGTGCATAAAACTCTTAGGCCAAATACTTTTTTTTTTTTTTTTAAATCACTGAGGACTTCATGGGCATTACTCTCTGCAATCTTGGAATGTTGCTGTAAGGAAGGCTTAGGTTAACCTGAGGCTTTTTAAAAAAACTTTGGTCTTGTATAGGTTACTTGATACTTCTGCTGGCTTGATCAAATTATTCTCATCTCCAAGGTTTATCAATACATCTATAATACAGAGTAGTATTGATTGTTCTTTAGCAAATTTTCTGGAAGATAGTAGACTTCTTCAATCTATAAATTCAAATCTTTTATTTATTAAAAGTTATATAGAATTATATCTTTGTTTATGTTTCATTTGTTTAGTTCTCTTCTTTGAGGATATTTTGTGATATATCTGTGGGATCTTCCTTGTCACCCAAATATACTACTTTATTTGTAATACTTTTAAACTGTTGTTTCCATTTCATTTGCTTTGATAATCCTGTCCTTCGTATCCTCTATTCTATCTTCGGCAGTGTCTAGTGTCTAATTTACTTTGACAGTTTCAAAATCGTCTTCTTATCTGTGATGATTTTCCTCCTCAGTTCTTTGGAAAGCGACATCAGTGTGTTTCTTCTCTTCTCACATTACCATATTACCCCTGACCTCTTTATCTCTGTTTTGAGCTCTTTGGCGGTTTATTTACATTGTTGAGATCATGGTAATGTTACTTTTTTATTTGCCTGTCAGAATCACCTACAGTGAGTGTTGTGCATTTACCATCTATTTTCCAGTTTTTTCTTCTTTTATGTCACAAAGTCTTTGTAGTGTCATGTATAGTATATTATAATATCCTGTGCTGGTTCCTTTTTAATTGTTACTTTCCTCTGAATGTGGAAACTTCTTCTTGATTCAGATATTCAGAGGGCATTTTTGTGGGACAGGAGTCAGGATGTTGCGAATGGTAAAAAATTGCCTGATTTACTGTGAAACCTTATTACAAAGGGTTGTGTGCTCTGAGTTATTTTAGTCACTGCTGCTTCTCAGCCAACAGGCTGCCGTAGTGCCGTAATGATCGACTGCTTCCTGTATGCACAGGATGACTGTGCATTTCCCTTTCCGGTTTATTTGCTGCTACATCGTACCAGGTAGGGTTTAGGGAGGCTTCTACTTCCGGTCTTGTAATACCCTTGTCATTTTCTAATCAAAGGATTTTTGGTGTCATCCTTTAGGGTATGCCTGCTCTGAAGTACCAGTTTTGGAGATGTGTTTTTTGCTCGCTTTGTCAAAATCTATAGGCTGCTCATAGTCATTGTCTCTTAGCTCTTCCTGAGCTCCCATTCCACTGCATGTGGCCAGCCTTACCTCATAAATTGTGGTTCATGGATACAGAATCGCCCAGCTTTTTAAAAAGTAAAATTTATGCTTCTCACTCATTTTTCTGTTTCATGATTGTAATAGCTAGTACTGAGTAGCAACTTGATTGGATTGAAGGATGTGAATTATTGATCCTGGGTGTGTCTGTGAGGGTGTTGCCAAAGAAGATTAACATTTGAGTCAATGGGCTGGGAAAGGCAGACCCACTCCAATCTGGGTGGGCACCATCTAATCAGCTGCCAGCATGGCCAGGATATAAAGCAGGCAGAAAAACGTGAGAAGGCTAGACTGGCTTAGCCTCCCACCCTACATCTTTCTACTGTGCTGGATGCTTCCTGCCCTTGAACATCAGTCTCCAAGTTCTTCAGCTCCAAGTTCTTGGGCTGAGGTGGGATTTTTCCCTCCCCACAGTGCACTGGGCAATGGTAGGTGGTGAGGGGTGAGGGAGCCATGCTGCTGAATTCCGGTTGGCATTCTCCCCTGTGTAAAATGGGGGTGCTGGGGTAGGGCGGCCTCTGCTTGGGTTTGATTGTAAGATAAACCTGGAGGAGAAGCACAGTTGTCCCACTGAATTATCTGAGCAAAAACTACTGTAAGTTACTTTTGTTTTTGTCTTTTGTCAAATAAAATTGTTTGGGACTTGGACTGGCTTCCTTGATCCCAGCTTGCAGACAGCCTATTGTGGGACCTTGTAATCGTGTAAGTTAATACTACTTAATAAATTACCCCTTTTATATATATCTCCTATTAGTTCTATCGCTCTAGAGAACCCTGTTCCTCCATGATGCTCAAGAGGAAACTAGGAAGAGCTTCCTTTCTGATGACATCTTAAAATTTAAAATGCTCCATGCTGTTTTTGCTACATCAAAGTTTTTAACAGACTCAGTTTGCTTTCCAGTTTAACATTTACAATGGCCATTTTACAAATCAACACAACACAGGGGGCTGGAGGAAAAAAAGCAAACAAAAAATTCCAAATCAAGTATTGAACTTTGAGCCCCTAAGCATGTCAGGAAGCAGCTGGCTAGAATCATCAGGTAAAGTAGTGAAGGCCTTTGACAATGGAAATAGAAGAGTCAAGGCAAACATGCACAATTTCACCATTCACAAGACCCTAAGGAAGCTTCTCAAGGAAGTAAAATCATTGACCTTTTAATTCTAGGACACTAGTGTTAGATTAAAAAGGGACGACAGAAGATGAATCTAGACAGAGAAAATTAGAACATTTTAACCTTAGTTTTTATATATTTCATCAAATTCCCTCAATCTGTAAGTCTTAAATAATTCTATTATCAGCAACAATACCACTGAGTGCTTACTTTGCGCCTGATCTTGTGCCAAATGCTCCTCAAATCTCTATGAGATAAAACTACTCTTACCCTCAATCACACAGGAGGAAATGTATGCAAGGCTAATGAACGGGCTCAAGGTCACACAACCAATCAGTGCTCCAGCCAGCATTAAGACCCAGCTCTGCCTGCCTTTTGCATCTTTTGCTCTAATTGCTGTAAGTGACCAGTTACCAAATTTACACTGTCATTTTAATAGAGTTGCATTCTCCATTTTCAAAGGAACATCGACCTGAGTGATATGTGAGATACACACACACACACAGACACACACACACACTCTCTCTCTCTCTTCACCTGCTTTCAATTCTCTACACCTAGGGAATCGTTTATAAGCTAGTAGCTACCAGATGGTCACTTTGAGAAGTTCAGGTTTATGATGTAGCCATGTATTTGGCTATGCAGAAAAAAAGAAGAATGCCAATCAGTGATCTGAACACAATAAGTGGTTATTATTCTTGCATAATAAGGAATGTAATGGCAGGCAGGCTAGGGCTGGAGTAACTATTTGAGAATATCACCAAGCAGCTAGACTTCTTTTACTTCCTGTTTCAACAACCTTAACCATGTCTTTCCTTCTGATGGTTAGAAGGTGGCTGCTGCATGTCTCGAAAGTGAATCTTCTTTTCATGAAGGAATAAGGGGAACAACAAAGGGTAAAGGGCAAAGCAGCTTTACCTATTTGGGGAGAGAGAAATGTTCCCCAGGGAACTCTGTTTATGCATGGTTGGGCAGAACTGTGTCTCCTGGCTACCCTAAGCCAAGCCACAGGGAGGCTGGAGATTTGTGGCTTCTGACCTCTGTGACAGAAGGAGGTGAGATAGAGCTGGGGTAGAACAAGAGTTAAGTGGGCCAATCTGCTGAGTCTGCCACACTGCCCAGAAGAACTGACTTATATGAGTAAGTGGTGGAAGGTCTTCCTTCCTGGCCACGTGGCCCTGGGCTAGTTACAACCTCTCAGGGGCTCAGCTATCCATCTGGAAAAGTAGAGCTAGGAACCCTACTGGGCTGGGCAAGAATTTAATGATCTATGCTTAAAAAATTACCAAACCTGGCGCCTGTCACATAAACATTAGCTCTTAAACATCACTGGTAGGTTCAGTAACATTCTACTCTGTTAAAACTATTAATTTACTTAGGAGCATTTAACACTCTTGCTAAAAATAAAAGATTCCCCAGAAAAATGCAGGGGGATTTATTTTGTCAACACTGAATTACAGTTCCCTTCAGGGCAGCTATTATTCAGTTCAGCGGCAGATTTCATGATTTATTCAAAGTTTTGACTACTGACTGTTCCCCTTAGCAGGTGCTATACTTCCAATTTACTGCCCGGAGCATTTAAAGAAAACACAACAAAACATTCTTGCACAATATCCCATAGTTAAAAAGGGAGACGCCAATGTAAACGATATTTCAAGTATCTCCAACAGAAATATATTTACATTTCCAGACTCTGTTATTTCTCTGCGTTGGACTGAATTACCCAGCACAGCTTCCCTGCTGTGGTGACTGCACGTGGTGACTGCAGAGGAGAAATTCCTTCTTGGCTTTTGTTTCCAGTCTCTCAGGCTGATATTTACCTATGTTTTAAACTCTGGTCTTGCTTCAGGAAAGTGAGTTTAATAAATTATTAAAGGCATCCAAATATGATCTTCATATGTAAATAGCTCCTATCAAAAAACAAACTGGCTGCGGTTTGAAGAGCAGCAGAGTGGGGGAAGGGTAGCTTAAGGCCAGACAGGCACCGTCCACCCCAAAGCAATGTTTCACACAATTTCTGGTCGTGTGTTTCTAAATACACTACAATGAGTTCTACGAAACTGTGCATGCACAGAATTTCTCATGTGAGAAATAAATTTTCTATATGACACCTTATCTCTGTTTTACATAACTTGGAGAAAGTTTTCTCTCAGGAATGTTACATTTCCTGTTTTAAATTTCCAATAACATGGAGTGACGCCTGTCTGCTTGTCTCAGCAAGAAGTGGACAAGCTGGATGCTACTGAATGTATTTTTTAAAAGAAGAGCAATATGGAAGAGTGGCAAAAATCTCTAAATTCAAGATTAGAGGACCTGGGTTCCGGCTCTGTCTCTGCCACTTGCTGCCTTTGTCACTACAAAGTATACACTGTTGTGTGCTTCACCCGAAAGCTACCTCTCCCCACCAATATAAAGGCTGGAAAAAACTAAGCACCCACCTTCTCAGCCATTTATATAGCTAGAAACTCCCATAGTTCTGGCCAATGAGACATAAATAGAAGTCTGTAAGCCAGTGGATGCCTGAGAAGGTGTGACTTTCTCAAGAAAATAAAAAGAAATATGGCGGATACTGTTTCTTCCCACATTTCTTCTTTTGACTATGTTGTGATGTCTGGACCCACAGCAGCCATCTTGTGATTAAGAGGGAAAAGCCAAGAGAGCAGGAGCTGGGAGCCATGATGTCAGCGGGCTGTCTAACCCCTGAGGCGGTGGTCTGCCTCCAAGCATCTCGTTAGGAGTACCCCCTCCCCAACTTCCAACCCCCAACACAGACACTGTAAATCAGGCTTTCTGCTACTTGGAGACAAAATATTTCCAACTAACACAGTAACTATGGATGGTTACTCTACCTCCTCCTCTATAAAACGAAGATAGAAGTAGCATACCCAAATCCACAGATACTGTGAATCCTGAATAAAATAGTGCATAACAAATATTTTGTTAATTATGAAGTTTAGAGACAAGGGACATAAATGCACAGAAAACGTCTGGTTGGTTTATTTAGTGGAAGTGGCTGAAAAAAGTTGGGAAAAGTGCATGAGGTGATTTTACAACTAATATCCCTCAATTGTGCTTAGATACACGGCAGCAAAATAACATCCTCTGTGAAGTGCAAGCTTTTATCTTCTAATACCTTCGTTTTCCTTTGTTCTGTTAGACATACTGAACCCCAAGTTTCTCTTCAAAGAATCAGCATGTCAGTATGTTCAGCTCTCTTATTCTTTAATTCTCCATTTTAAAGTTTAACTTCCTTGTAGTTTCAGTAAACAGCCAGTCATCTGCTCCAGTCACCTGCTTTGACTCCTGGTTACCTGCTCTGACCTGCGATTAACCATCCTTCCTGCCAAACTATCAACCCTGCTACTCTGGCTTGTACCCCTGCTCCCTTTAAAACAGCCAATCAGGATTAGACTAGACCATGTAGTCTAACCCTAGCCAATAGGGGAAGGACACAGCAGTAGGGGTGACCTCCATCAGGCATAAGTACCCCTTCCCTTCCTTGTCCAGGTGTGGGCTCACCATTGTTCCATCTGTGAGTCGCACCCTTCTGTAGAAGTAAATTGCCTTGCTGGGGAAATCTATATTCCAGTGCTACTTCTTTTGCAGCACCGAAAATTTTACTCATAACAGTTCTATCTTCTTTGCCTCAAAATACCTTCTCCATCCTTACTCCCCAGCCTGCCACACATACACCATTGGCCTTTTGCATGCATCATGATGTTGTTAGTTCATTATTTTCTTGGGTTATCTTTGAAAGAACTTGGGAAATACAGACATAGAGATGGGAGGGTTGTGTAGATAAGCTATCTTCTCTCAATGACTTGGCTCCCTGATTTCAGAGGCAAAAGAGAAGCAGCAATTTAACCAGCAGAAGGAACTATCATAAGGGAAGAAACCGTGGCAGGAAGTTTAAGAGTAAATGCAACTCTCCAAGGGAAGGCTTCGAGGCTACAAAGGGAAGAGAGAAAGCGGAAGAAAGAAAAGCAAGCGGTCTTTACTGAGTGCCCACTAGGTGGCAGGCTGCCACTATGGGAACCGTGGCCAGGGCGGGCTTCAAGGGCATGTGACCTACACAGTTGCACAAGACCCTGAGCTCACAAGGCCTAGGGCTTGGTTTCACGCTCTGCTGCTGCATATCTTGAAATGCTTAATACGCTTGAATAAGGGGTCCTGAATTTTCATTTTGCACAGGGCCCAGCAAATTAGGTGGCATCTCCCAACTGTATCATCTGTGTCATTTCAACCCATTAACTCCTCTATGAGGGAGATGGTATGACGCTATCCCCAACTGAAGACATTGAGAAACAAGGTATTGACAGTTGCCTGGAATCAATCACACCCAGCTAGTAAGTGGCAGAGCTGGGATTTAAACTCAAGTCGCTACAGCTCTAAGGTCATTCCCATTACAAGGTCATTCCCATTGCAAGGTCATTCTGTGTTAATGCCAGATTCCCTGAGAAAGCGCAGCTGAATTCTACAAATGTCTGGAAAGTAGGAATGAGGGGCTCCATAAAAGCAAAGTCTCCAAAGCCAAAGAATATGAACAGCATTGAAGTGAGCACTGGGGCTATTTAGATTCCTTGGCTTTATGTGGGAGAGGGGTTATGGAAGGGATGTGGCGGTCACACCCTTGCTGCTTCTTCCACCTGCCATCCACTGACGGTACTTGTGTGTCACACTCTCTTCTAAGCCTTTTGACATTGGATCCTCACAATCACCTTCTGCAGTACGTATATAATTCATTACTTCTGTCGACACATGAGAAAACGCTACCTAAGCATCTTAGAATTTTGCAAACTTTCACATCTGTGATTTTACTCCTATGCATAACTATGTTACAGGTTGGCCGGGCAAGGTATTATTAGCGCCCTTTGACAAATAAAGCAATTAATTCCCAAGAAGATCTGGACACTTGCATAAAGAAACACATGAAATTAGTGGCACAGCTAAAACCAGAGCCTGGCCTTTTCCTCTCAGATTCTTCTCCTACTAAAACATAAAAAGATGAAAAGGAAAAACACACACAAACAAAAAACACAACTTATTTAGCTCCTTTACAGCTCTCTTTACAACGTTCCTTGGCAAAATGATGAGCAATAGTAGAACTGCGTAAGAATTTATTCTGGCGTTTTCAATGGGTACATTCATCTCAAGGTTACAGAACAATATTTGCCAAGGAAAATTAGGGCTGAGCACCAAAAAAAAAAAAAAAAAAAAAAAAAAATTTCTCAGCCAATGTAAGCAACTCTATAAATTCTGTAGAGGCTTTAATACTGAACACCAGAGTACACACACCCCTGCAGTAACTCTGAGGGGAGCCATCCTTGTGCAGAATGAGCAAGGTGACCCTAGTAACCTCAGGCTGACCCCAAGACCCAATGCCCTTTCATGGGCACCTTATGTTACCCAAGAAGAGTTGTTTCTTTCTTCAATTACTAGAAATCCCAGGGCTGGAGTTTTCTGCTGGGGCCTCTTCAGATTGCTGCCTACAGAAAATGAAGAAATCGATCTTGACCCCTGCAATCTTTTGATTTAGCAAGAGAACTGGGAGCAGAACACTTTGCAATTTCCTATTACATCACCAAAGGTCATTCTTCCTTTTCCCATCAGAAGTGATACTCCGGTTGCCACAGCTCAAAAACCAAACCACAATTTTGTATGTAAATTATCCGTGTGTATCAATGATGGCAATAAAATCCAACAGCGGTCTTTTCTAACGACAGTAAGTGGAGCACTTTGAGAATGTGGCATATTCCAGAGATGCTGTTCATCATCATCATTAGAAACAAAGAGGGAGAGGAAAGAGACAAACCGCATGAACAATACAAAGGAAATTACCAGATCGCCAGGAAATGTCTAGCACGGGCTTGGCTATAACAAGTTTATGCTGGATTCGTTTGATGGAGCAAAACGGAACAGCTACAATGATGTTTTCTTCCCTTTTTTTTTTTTTCTTTAAGAAAAGGCTCACTTGACCTTCAGCAGAAGGATTATCCCACTTTGATGAGAGTGCATTAAACATTAACAATCTTACTATGTTACTCTCCCAGGCCAAATCTTATTAGCATTTAGTTCTGACATTGGTTCTTGCTGGTGAATTATTTTAAAAATGTAAGAATCTGAGATTGTGTGATAAAAATCACGTAGTCACATAATGGAGGTTATTAAAGGCCTTTGAAGCTTTGAAACAGGCAGAACCAGCAGAGCATGAGGCTCTCAGTCACTGTTTTGCGTTCATTAAAATATTTTGTGAAGCAAAGGGGTCTGTCCTTTTGTGAGATGATTCTCAGCAAGGCTTGAAAAACTTGAGGTGCATTGTCCCTTGTAGGAAATTAGGACTAAAAAGATGGTCTTCGCTTCTCTCTACATTCTTTAGCTCGAGTGATCGCACACATTGCTGCCCTGCCTTTCTGTATTCTAAGAACAAGGTTGCCAGGTGGCTGGAACACAGCAGGAACCTGTTTTCTTATTCTGACAAGATGAGTACCAGTTTTAATTTTGGGGAACTGGGAACTAGGTACCTTATTGTTTTTCTCCAAGATTATCCTAGTCCCTGTGAATCCTGAACTCTGAGTTATGATTTCTGACTATTGTGGGAGAAACTGGAGTCAGATGGGTCCCTGGAAGGGTCTGGATTGTTCACGTTCCTTAAAGCAGCAGCCTGTGTCTTACGAAGTCTCAGCGGAGGCTGGCAGTGGAAGGAGCTCCGTGTGTTCAAGTGATGCATACAAACGTGAAGGTGGACAGTCATTTCCAGGTGTGACTCCAGCCTTCACTGAAGGACAGACAAGCAGAGCCTCCGCCTTCAGAAAGGGCACGCCATGCAAATTAGCCACCACATTGTATCTTGTCAAGACTTGGTTAAGTAACAATTAGAAAAATGGTGAGAATCAGTTTCTTTTCTTCCACTGCTTTTCCCCAATAATTAAGCTAACAACACACATTAGCCTCATTCCTTCTGACTAAATAGAAAGCAAATCAAACCACTCTAAGGAATGAGCAGTGGGTGTATCGGAGTAAAGGTCAAGGGGCCTAGGAATCAGCTCACTCCAGAAAGACAAAGCTCGGTGTTTTACACTCAAGGGGGGCTCTTAAAATGAACAGTTTAACCTTTTGCTTCCTTGAAGACAGAGGAGAGAAACTAACCCTTCCTAAGACTGGCTGCTGCTGCCACTGCGGCTGTACCTCTAGTGCCAGGCATCCTCTCTGACAGCCAGGAAGGGAAAGGGTCCTGGCAGCCTCGGAGCAGCAGTCCTGGACCCCTGCTAGATCCCGCACCTGGCTCTGCTCAGCGGTGCACAGGGCTATGGAAACACTGGGGTGGAGAAGGTGCTGGAGGGTCATCAATAATTAACGCCCAACATGCCGAGGAGAGCTGGCGGAGAGAAGCTGCTCTCTCAAAGAGCTGACGCGGGCAGCTGGCACCCTGAAAACTCAGTTGATATCAACGTCGGGGGCAAAGGAAAAGAGAAAGAGATGAGGATAGTGCCTTAAAAATAAAGACGGAAACACACTAACAGCCACACTACCCAGAATATGTCTCTAGTTACAAAGACATTCTTTGAGTTTATACTGATCATACAAGTTTGGCCAATCACAAAAATGTCAATACATATGGTCTGCAATTGCAGGTTCTCTCCTCCTTGGGCTATGGCCAGAGATTTGGGGGACCAGTCTGTCGCCATCATCCCATGGATTTTTTTTTTTTCCTGAGCATGAAAGAAAGAACCTCTTTAAAAGAGCACATAGCTTAAAAGGATTTGCTGCTGCTTTCAATGCATGTGTTCTTTCAAATGCATGAATTAATAATAAAACTATATTTATCAAGTAAGCAACCCAAAGTTCACAGTATCACCTGAGGATTAGGTTAAGGAAAGTTTTCTAAACCAAGTGCAAATATACAAACTACCGACATCAATCACACTGAAAAACTTAGAAAAGCCCATAGTGAATGTTAGTTCATGAGCCGGCTCCCGATAAGACATATGTGTATCCACTCATTCATTTATCCACTTAGTCATTCATGCATTGAATGGACATTTAAGAGCCAAGTATGTGCCAAACAGCATGCTAGGTTTAGGGTGCGAGATTTGCAACCATGATTACAAATCATGTTGCCTGGTCTGGACACGCTTTCTTCCTACTATGGCTTCTAACCTGAGGGGACAAGAAATTCAAGCTCCCACCTCCACTGCCCTGTACACCAGCCTCACTCTGACCTCTGAGGATGTTGGGGAGAGGGCAGGGGAAACAGCAGCCTGATGACAGGCTTCCCTTGAGCAGCTCCAGTTCTGTATGAAATGCTTCTGTATAGACTTACAAGGCGGGCAGAGAGCAACAGTGAACACATAACACAATACACAGAGGAGCTAAAAATAGGAATTTAAAATCAAGAGGACATTCTGTACTAGCTAAAACTGATTATACATTGCAAAGAAACCAAACACTGATACTAAGGCCACTCACCCTATTATCCCTGTTGAGAGAGGTTTTTTAGAGAAAAAGATCCTAAAGTTAAGTGTAAAAGGCATGAAATGACTTGATGATTCATATCATTTCATCTAGATATAGAGAACTGATGGCGGTTCAAAGACTCCAAGCTTTCTGGCTCCAAGTGGCTTTTTCCTTTCTATCTCATTCTCTCTACAATAATTTAGAGGCAAATGTTGCACCCCCTTTGGGCTAGTGCTAAATAGGAATACACGTATATTTTGAGAGCCGGACTTACATTTATTACTCATGGCTAAGTGCTCTGTATGAGAATCCTGCATTTTATCTGAGCAGATGCTTACTATTTAAATACATTTGAACAAATTTTCATATTAACTAATTTATAATTAACTAAGCAGAACTGTGTTGACCATTTGCTGTGGGCAAGACAGAGTTCTGAGGATGACTAGATGAATCGTCAAAGATCCTGCCTTCTCTGAGCATACCGATTTTTAGTGGACGATTTAAGACAAGTATACACATAATTCTAAAGTAGGATAAAGAGTAGGATGGTACAGGGAAGGAAAATATGAAGTTTGGAGGAGGCAAAGACAATTTCTGTTTGAGATGATCAAAGTGGGCTTTGGAAGAAGGTGGATTTGAGTTGAGTCCTGAAGGACAGCTGGATTTGCAACATACTGGTGCCTGGAACATCATGGATACTAAGTATTTGCTGTACGGAAACTACAGAAGCATTTTTGTTAAAATCAAGAATAAGATAAAGACATCCTTTGTCCTTTACTCAGTGTTGTTCTGAAGGGCAGCTCAAAACAAACGAGGGAAAGACACAAGGACTACAAAAATTGAAGCAAAGTCAGTAAAATCATCATATTTAGCACTTTGGGAGGCCGAGGCTGGTGGATCACAAGGTCAAGAGATCGAGACCATCCTGGTCAACATGGCGAAACCCCGTCTCTACTAAAAATACAAAAAATTAGCTGGGCACGGTGGCGCGTGCCTATAATCCCAGCTACTCAGGAGGCTGAGGCAAGAGAATTGCCTGAACCCAGGAGGCGGACGTTGCGGTGAGCCGAGATTGCGCCATTGCACTCCAGCCTGGGTAACAAGAGAGAAACTCCACCTCAAAAAAAAAAAAAAAAAAATCATCATATTTAAAGACGATATCACTGTACACCTGGAAAACTAGTATAAATAATGAAACATTTGACTAGATGGCTGGGGGAAGCTCATATCTAGAAATCAACAGCCTTAATATTTATAAATTACAAGTAGTTAGAAGACGGTCTCAAAGGAAGAAAAGGCTACTATTTAGATACCTAGGAATAAATGTAATGAGGCATGTGGAAGAGCTATATACACTAAACTCTAAAACACTATCAGGGCATGAAGACCTTGAAAGAAATAACATGCACATCACAGTCTTTGATTGGAAAACTTGGCACTGTAAAGATTCAATTCTTCTTACTTTAGTACATGAATTTTCAATAATCCAAAAACAGCAATAGAATTTTTTCATGGAGTCATAGGCAAGATGATTTTGAAGTTCATTTGGAAAACAAAATAAGAATAAGGAAAAGACAAATATAAATAATGAATATTAAAATATTTTAAATATGTAATAATTAAACATTCTTGTTTTTGTGCATGAAGAGACAGATAGAGTCATGGAACAGAACACAGATCAGAAAGTCTCTCAGTATTTGATAAATATGACATTATATATAGAAAAAAGTGTTCTCAAATTGTCAACTTTAAAAACAGTTATGGATCTTCATCTCATACCTTATATCAGCAGAGATTACAGATGAATCAAATATTTAAATGTAAAAGTTAAGCCATTAAAATCTTGACAATAATATCAGAAGAATTTTTTTAATGCAACTGTAGGCATACCTCAGAAATACTTGTGTTCAGTTTCAGACTGCCACAATAAAGCAAATGTCACAATAAAGTAAGTCATGTGATTTTTTTGGTTTCCCAGTGCATATAAAAATTATGCTTATATTGTAGTTGATTGAGTGTGCATTAGCATTATGTCTAAAAAACAATGTATCTTACCTTAATTTTAAAACACTTTATTGCTAAAAATTGCTAAGGATCATGTGAGCCTTCAGCAAGTTGTAATCTTTTTGCTGGTGGGAGGTTTTGCCTTGATGTTGATGGCTGCTGACTGATGAGGATAATGGTTGCTGAAGGTTGGGGTGGCTGTGACAGTTTCTTAAAATAACACCACAGTGACGTTTGCCACATAAATGGATCCTTCCTTTCATGAAATATGTCTCTGTAGCATGCAATGCTGTTTGATAGCATTTTAAACACAATAGAATTTTGTTCAAAATTGGAGTCAGTCTCTCAAACCCTGCTGCTACTTTATCAACTAACTTTATGTAATACTCTAAATCCTTTGTTGTAATTTCAAAAATGTTCACAGCATTTTCACCAGGAGAGATTCCATCTCAAGAAACCACTTTCTTTACTCATCCGTAAGAAACAACTTTTCATTTGTTCAAATTTGATCATGAGATCACAGCAGTTTAGTCACATCTTCAGGCTTTGCTTCTAATTCTAGTTATCTTGCTATTTCCATTACATTTGCAGTGACTTCCTCCAATGAAGTCTTGAACGCCCCCCACCCCCGCCCCGCCAAAGTCATCCATAAAGGTTGAAATCAACTGCTTCTAAACTACACTTAATTTTGAAAGTTTGGCTTCTTCCCAGGAATAAAAAATATTCTTAATGGCATCTAGAATTGTGAGTCCTTTCCAGAAGTGTTTCAATTTACTTTGCTCAGATCCAAGAGGAATCACTATCTATGGCAGCTATAGCCTCACAAAGTGTATTTCTTAAATAGTAAGACTTGGAAATCAAAATTATTCTTTGCTCCAAGGCTGTAGAATGAATGTTGTGTTAGCAAGCATGAAAACAACATGCCTTGTATTACACATTCTTGTACATCTTCATAAGGCTCTTATGTGAATCAGGTGCATTGTCAATGAGCAGCAATATTTTGGGAGGAAATCTTTGTTTCTGAGCAGTAGGTCTCAACAGTGGTCTTAAAATATTCAATAAATCCTGCTGTAAACAGATCTAGGCTTTGTTCCACTTTTAAGGCATGGGCAGAGTAGATTTAGCATCATTCTTAAAGGCTCTATGATTTTTGGAATGGTAAATGAGCATTGGCTTCACCAGCAACATTAGCCCCCAACTAGAGAGTCAGCCTGTCTTTTGAAGCCAAATATCGACTTTTCTTCTCTAGCTATAAGATTCCTACATGGCATCTACTTCCAATAGAAGGCTGTTTCAGCTACATCGAAAATCTGTTACGTTATGTAGCCAGTTTCATCAGTTATCTCAGCTAGATCTTCTGGATAACTCGTTGCAGCTTCTATGTCACCACTTGCTGCTTCGACTTGCATTTTTATGTCATATAGATAGCTTTTTTGCTTAAACCTCATGAACCAACCTCTGTTACCTTTCACCTTCTATTCTATAGCATTCTCACCTCTCTCAGACCTCAAAGAATTGAAGACAGTTAGGGCTTTGCTCTGTATTAGACTTTGGCTTAAGGGAATATTGTGGCTGATTTAATCTTCCATCCAGACCATTAAAATTTTCTCCATATCAGCAATAAGGCTGTTTTGGTTTCTTATCATTCCTGTTTTCACTAGAGTAGCACTTTAAATTTTCTTCAAGAACTTTTCCTTTGCATTCACAACTTGGCTAATTGTTTGGTCCAAGAGGTCTAGCTTTTGGCCTGTCTTGCCTTTTGACATGCCTTCCTCACCAAGCTTAGTTATTTCTAGCTTTTAATTTAAAGTGAGAGATGTATGACTCTTCCTTTCACTTGAACACTTAGAAGCCACTGTAGAGTAATGAATTAGTCTAATTTCAATATTGTTGTGTCTCAGGGAATCCACCTGAAGAGAGGGAGAGAGATGTGGAATGGCCAGTTGGTGGCGCGGTCAGAACACACACATTTATTAAGTTCTCCATCTTACATAGGTGTGGTTGGTGGTGCCCCAAAGCAATTATAATAGCAACATAAAGATCGGTGATCACACATCACCATAAAAGAAAAAAATGATAATGAAAAAGTTTGAAACATTTCGAGAATTACCAAAATGTGACACAGAGACGTGGAGTAAGTGCATGCTTTTGGAAGACAATGGCGCTGACAGACTTGCTCAATGGAGACTTGCCACAGACTTTCAATTTGTAAAAAATGCAATCTTTGTGAATCACAACAAAACAATGCCCAATAAAATGAAGTGCTCCTACAAAGGGCAGAGAAGATGTCTCTGTGTGTAACCCAACACCAGAATCCACAAAAGAAGGTAAATTTGACAACAAAAAATAAAAATCTAGGCAGCAAAACCTACTATAAACAAGGTCAAATGATAAATGATGTTTCAACTTCGTATCATAGAAAAAGGGATTATTTATTCAATAAAGGAAAAGCTTCCTCAAGTCAATAAGAAAAAGGCCAGAAATACAAATGACTTGTAACCATATGAAAAGACACTTGCCCTCACTTCTTATAAAGATGTAAACTAAAACCACAAGGAATTGACATTTTTTACCTCTAATCTTGGCCAAGATCAGAAAGTTTGGTAATGTCCTGGGTTGACAGGGATGTGGGGAAATAGACTGCCCAGCTGCCTGTGGGGGTATAAATTGGTACACATTCCATGAATAGCAATTGGCAAAGTTTATTACATTTGTTTTTTTGAGATGGAGTCTTGCTCTGTCGCCCAGCCTGGAGTACAGTGGCGCGATCTCGGCTCACTGCAACCTCTGCCTTCTGGGTTCAAGCAATTCTCCTGTCTCAACCTCACGAGTAGCTGGGACTACAGGCACATGCCACTGTGCCCAAGTAATTTTTGTATTTTTAGTAGAGATAGGGTTTCACCATATTGGTCAGGCTAATCTTGAACTCCTGACCTCAAGTGATCCACCTCTCCTCGGCCTCCAAAAGCACCAGGATTACAGGCATGAGCCACTGCGCCCGGCACTGCGCCCGGCCAATGTTTATTAAAACTTAATATGCATAGCTTTTGACCCACACTTTACTTGTAAGAATTTACTCCTTCAAAAAAAAAAGAATTTACTCCTTCAGATGCAAGATGTGGAATAGAAAATTCACTAGAGCATTGCTGTGGAACCAAAGAGTAGAAACCCAATGTCTACCAACAGGGAATAAGGTAAGTAAATTGGTTCCTATTTGTACTATAGAGATCTATGCAGCCATTAGGAAGAGTAAGGGCTTGCTCTATGCAGTAATGTGGACTGGTTCTAATCACCTCCTATTCAACCAGTTGGTAAAGATGGATCCTCTGCCCTAAACAGTGTGCGAAGGCCAGACACCCAACACCCCACACCAGACAAAAGAGACAGACGGTGGTTAACTAGTCGCATACACTTGCAGCCTGGGGGAGGAGGACACTGTTCACCATGTAGGATCACACCAGGGCCATACTCCAGAGCAGAGCAAAGCACAGGGGCTGTGGGAGGCTGGCTGTGTAGTAACAAGAAGAAGAGGTATCCTCTGGTTCCTACAGGAGGATGTGACTCAAGTCATGGGCTGGCTGGGAGGTGAAACCCGTTATGTTGAGGAATGAGTAGGGCTCAGCAGGCCCAGATGGTAGAGAAACTGTCTAGGTAGGGAGCCTTTCTCTTTGGGAAGGTTGGGGAAATATCTGGGGAAAGCCGGGAAACTCAGGACTTTTGGGCTCAAAGACAGCACAATAAATTTTAAGCCTTACAATACGGAAATGGTATCTTAATAGGTGAAAGAAGAGGTTTAGAATACTGGGGAGAGTATGCTACTTTTTAGATGAAAGTAGCATATGGATGCTAATATGTTTGCATCACACATAGAATGTCTCTGGCTGAAACACACACACAAAATGAGTAATAACAGATTTTTATAGGGAAGGAAACTTGTTGAGGATGGGGTAAAAAGGAGTCCATTTCTGCTATGAAATGTTTGTATTATGTGCATATACCTGTGAATAATTATGATTTATATTTCTTAAAAATGTCATTATTGAATTAACTAGTGGAGCCAGAAACTCTTGGGAAGCTGGTCATTTTTTTTTTTTTTTTTTTTTTTTTTTTTGAGTCAGAGAGTCTCACTCTGTCGCCCTGTTGTGCTGGAGTGCAATGGTGCAATCTCAGCTCACTGCAACCTCTGCCTCCTCAGTTCAAGCAATTCTCCTGCCTCAGCCTCCTGAGTAGCTGGGATTGCAGGCACATGCCACCATGCCCAGGTAAGTTTTGTATTTTTAGTAGAGACGGGGTTTCACCATGTTGGCCAGGCTGGTCTCGGACTCCTTACCTCAGATGATCTGCCTGCCTTGGCCTCCCAAAGAACTGAGATTACAGGTGTGAGCCACCACACCCAGCCTGGAAGCTGGTAGTTTTCATTATATAAATGATGTGGTGCATGACAAAAAGCAAGGGCAAATAACAGAAAGAATATAGGTAAAGGAAAGATGATCTTGGCCTTAGATGGCTTGTATTAGTCTGTTCTCATGCTGCTAATAAAGACATAAAAAGAGGTTTAATGGACTCACAGTTCCACATGGCTGAGGAGGCCACAATCATGGCAGAATGCAGAGGAGGAACAAGGGCACGTCTTACATGGTGGTGTGGAAGAGAGCATGTGCAGGAACAGCCCTTTATAAAACCATTGGATCTCCTGAGACTTATTCACTATCACGAGAACAGCATGGGAAAAATCCGCCCCATGATTCAATTATGTCCCACTGGGTCCCTCCCACCACATGTGGGAATTATGGGAGCTACAATTCAAGATGAGATCTGGGTGGGGACACAGCCAGGCCACATCATGGCTGTACCACAATAACTGAGGGCAGGAAGGACTGAGGTAAGACACTGTGTGTGTATGTGTGCATGAGTGTGCTGGGGCCAGCTGAGGCTGTGTGGAAAGGCAGATTTTAAAATTATGATTGCTTGGATTTACTTCAGTAATGATGCAGGTTATGAAATTTCAAACAACATTAAAGGAGGTATGGGTTTTGTATGGGTTTCCAATGAGTATTCTAAAAGGGGAAAAGTTTGATAAACATTGGGGTAGAAAAAAAAAAGAATTAGAGGTGGAAAGGACAAGACTTTGCCCTGAGTTCTCCTTTTAGTGACAACTAACTTTTGCATTGTGCCTTGCACTTTACACAGAATTTATATAGTCATGCTCTCCTGGTTCCCTGGTTGAAAGAACTGGCACTGTAGCCATTCTTCCTAGGTTTGAATCTTGGCTCTGCTATTTTATTGTGTGGACTTAGGCAAATTACTTTACTTCTCTGTGCCACTGTTTCCTTTCCTGTAAAATGTGTCTACTCTTATTATAGTACCTACTATTATTACCATTCGATAAATGGCAGCAGCTATTGTTATGATTGACTACAAATCTATAACATAAGGAGAGCAAGCATTACCTCTTCCACTTTACAGAAGAAGAAGCTGAGGTTGGGATAATGAAGTAATTTATTCCAGGTCACACAGATGCTTAGAACAAACTGAAGATAAACTACAAATCTGTTCATCTTATAGGTTCCTTATTAATAAATATGTACAACCTTTTCCACCTATAAGCAGTATTATAAGTTTTACCATGTTCCCCAAAATTTATATGTTGAAGTCCCCATCACCAGTGCTTCAGAATGTGACCTCATTTGAAGTAGGGCTTCTGCAAATGTAATGTATTAAAGTTGTCCTGGAGTAGAGCGGGTCACTAATCCAGTGTGAGTGGGGCCCTTATATAAAGAGGAAACCTGGAGACATACAGGGATAACACCATGTGAAGATGAAGGCAGAGGTCAGAGAGACGCTTCTATAAGCCAAGAAATGCCAAAGCTTGTCAGCCAACAACATAAGCTAAGGAAGAAGTGTGGCGCAGATTCTTCTTTGCAGCTCTCGTTAGGAGCCAGCACTGCCAACACCCCAATCTTGGACTTTTGGCCTCCAGAATTGAGACCACAAATTTCTGTTTAAGTCACTCAGTTTGTGGTTCTTTGTTGTGACAGCTCTAGGAAACTGATAACAACCAGAGAGCAGCTTCTGACCAGGATAGTTTCTGAAATGGGATAGTTTCCCATCCGTTAAGAGAGAAAATGAGAAACAGGATCACCGTTTTAGCTTCTCCACGCTGAGAAACTAAGACATGACTCTATCAACAACAGCAAAAAATCCTTCAAGGGCTAATAACAAATACTTCACTGATGATACGTTGATTTGAAATGTCAGTCTGGAGTAGTCTAGAATGACACACAAAACACTCTCTCTCCTGAACCAGGGATGCACACACATTTACTTCACTATGAAACCCACTAATCTGAGAACATGACAAATAAACTAGAAGTTTCCATTTATTTACGTTGCTCAAGGATTGCATCTTTTATTTCTTTTATATCTGCCCCATATTGTTTCCCCTGCTTGGTAAACGTTGATACTGTTCTTTCTGAATCTGAAAACTTGGAGAAAAATATTAGACGGTGTTACAAATCCTACTTTCATTTCACACAAGCCAAGCTATCCCTGCTGCTTTGAATATAATGCTGTGTTCACCAGTATATCAAATCAGGAGATTCCACAAATAATAGATAAGTCATATTTCCCTCCCCTAAAGTTCTGTGAACTATAAAACTTCTTTTATTCTTGCATATTTCTATCATGGCCACATTGCCTCACTCACAGGTTGCATTTTTTTCAGTCAGATAACCTGGGGCTTGACTCACAGAAAAAGTCAAAGAAACAATATACACATGAGCTCCGTTTGACAAACATTTACTGGCCACTACCAAGATGCCAGGCACATGGACATTCCGCATGCCTGCCTTCAAGGAGACTCCAGACTCAGATGAGTGAATATGAAGAAATTACCTGTCTATGCCACCCGCTTCACTGATGATCAAAATGTCTTTACAGATGTTTCACAACTCAGTCACATTAGTCAACAAACACTTTGCTTAGTCAACAACTAAAGTAAGACCATGAAAATCCAGGTGTTTAACAAATAAGCCAAAAACTCATGATATCCCCCTCAAATATATCTTATCAAACTGTGACAAGCCGAGATGGAATGCTTTTACTATACTGGAATAATCAGGTCTGCAGGTTCACTGTACTGCCCCTTCCAACTGGCTTCCTGTCTGTATATTCTTCCAACCCAAGCAGTGGAGTCTACTTAACTTTCATCTCTAGGTCAGCTTCAGACCAGCAATTGATCACCTTTCTGAGCCTCAGTTTTCATTTTTTTTTAAATTTATAAATTGGGTATAGAATAACCTATTCAAGTTTTACAGGTATAGAATTTTGAAATCTATGTTAAAGCAGTTTTTCCAAGCAATCGATAGTGCCAGAAAAAAAAAAAAAGAGAAAATGTGAAAGCCCCTATCAATACATTGATCTTTTCAAGTTCACATGGTATGTTGACCTGGACAGATCATACGCTAGAAAAAGCTAGTTTTTTAAGGTAGAAATTTAGATCACTGATCTAAATAATCTAAGGAGCAAATGAAACCCAGGGTAAATAAAAGAACGAAGTAGTAAAGAGAAGAAATGAAATAAAAAATTTATAAGTAATAGAGAAAAATGACTAAACCCAAAAGTTGGCACTTTAAAATATCAATAAAATTTATAAACCTCTCTTTGGAGAAAATGAGAGAAATGAAGATTACTGGTATCAGGAAAGTGAGAAGGGACACTGCTACAGATTCTGCAATCACTAAAGGATAACAAGGCTGAATGGATATTTCCCTAAGGAAGATTCATACACATGCCCAACAAGCACATGGGATGATGTCAACATCATTAGCCACTAGGGAAATGCAAATTCAAAGCACCATGAGTTTCTACTGCACACCCACTAGGATGACTGTAATAAGACAGGCAGATAACAACAACTGTTAGCAAGGATTTAGAGAAAATGAAATCCTCCTGCACAGCTGGTGAAAGTCTAAAATGGTGCAGTCATTTTGGAAAACAGTCCATCAGTTCCTCAAAAGCTTAAATGTAGAGTTACCTTATGACCCAGAAATTCTTCCCCTAGGTATATTCTCAAAAGAAATAAAAATGGATGTTCACACAAACATTTGTACATGAATGTTCACAGCAGCATAGTAAACCTTCAAAACATGATTCTAAGTGAAAGAAGCCAGTCGCAAAAGACCACGTATTACATTATTTCATTTATATAAAAAGTCTGGAATAGGCAAATCTACAGAGACAGAAAAGAGAGGAGTCGTAGCCTAAGGCCGAGGAATAGGGTGGGGAGGACTGGTATGGGTGCACAGTTCCTTGTAAGGGTAATAAAAATGTTCAAAAATTGGTTGTATAGCTAAATAACTTTTAAAAACATTGAATTGTATACATTAAATAGTAAATTGTATTATATGTGAATTATATCTCTATAAAGATGCTACCATAAAAACCTACAAAAACACAATAAAAGATAATATGGAAATTGTATGAACAAATTTATGCAATAAATTTAACAACCTACAGGAAATGAACAAATTCCTTCAAAGACTGAAATGAACAAAATTACCCTAGAAGAAATAGAAAAATTGAATAGCCCTGGGTCAACTAGACAAATTTCACTCATAAATACAAACTTCCCACAAAGAACTCTCCCATCCTGGATAGGTTCACTGGCAAATTCTACTAAATGTCTGAGGAAGAAAATAATAAAATCCTCTACAAGTTCTCTGAGAAACAGAGGAGAGAACATTTCCAATTATTTTATAAGGCCAGTGTTGCCCAGACACCAAAAGAAGCAAGTTATAAGAAAAGAACATTAATGACAATATCTCTTATAAACAAACACAAAAATCATTAGCAAAACATTAAAAATTCAAATGTATCAATACATAAATAATAATATATCATGATCAAGTGAAGTTTAACCCTGGAATGGAAAGCTATTTAGAATTCTAAAATTAGTCAATACAGTTCAACAAATTAATAAAAGGAGAAAAAACAAATGGCCACCTAGATTCAGAAAAAGCATTTTAAAAAGCATTCATAATAAAAAATTTCTGTAAGAAAGTAAAAACTTCTCTCACTATAATACTCCAGTAAATTAAAATTTTATCCCACCATAATGTGGTTCTTGACTAATGTCAGCTATAGAATAATCTGCAAGATAGAACAGGAAATGACATGTACGTAATATTAACAGTATTTTACAAGGCTATAATTAATCAAAGATACAAACAAACCAAAACTAATTAGCAAACCTGGTAGATAAATAAAATTCTATAATCATCAAAAAAAACTTCTACATAAAGAATTCATCAATGTGACATGTCCAAATACTATTTATAATAGCATCCCCAAACAGAAAGTACTTAGGAATAGCTTCAATGAAAGATATGTAAGATGTATACTGAAAACTGCAAAATACTGCTGAGAGAAGTTAAAGAAGATCTAAATAAACAAGATATATCATGTTTAAGGATTAGAAAACTCAATATTGTTAAGATGTTGGTTCTTTTTAAATTTAGCTTATGACTTAATAGATCTCAATTAAAATTTCTGAAGTTGTTTTGTAGAAATTGATAAGCTGATTCTAAAATTTATACAGAAATGCAAAGGACCAGAATAGCCAAAACATTCTTGAAGTAGAAGAACAAAGTTGAAGGACTTATGATTAACTATAAACATACAGATCAAGAGTGTGGTTTTGCTGAAAGAAAATAGAAACAGAACAATGAAATAAAATTGAAAGCTGCAAAGTAGGCCCACATATATATGGTCAAATCCATTTCAATAAAAATACCAAAGCAATTCAATTAAATAAGAAACAACTTTTCAAGAAATTGTGCTGGAATGACTAGATAGCCATGTGGAAAGAGAAAAGAACTTTGAAAAGTATGCCAAGTTTCCTCATATCATATATAAAAATTAACTAAAGATGAATCACAGACATAAATGTTTAAAAGTATAAATATTCTAGAAGAAAATATAAGATAAATCTCTGTGACTTTGAGGAAGGCAAGATTTCTTTGAACACAGAAAGCAATAACCATAAGAGAAAAATATCCACAAATTTAACTTCAAAATTTAAAACTGATTATCAAAAGACAATCTTAATAAAATAAGCAAACCACAGATCAGAACAAAATATTTGCCAGACCTATATCTCACAAAGAATGCCCACAATTTAACAATTAAAAGACAAAACAAATTTTTAAAGGGCAAACATCTGAATTGGCATTTGACAAAAGATAGGTGAATAGCCAATAAGTACATGAAAAGGCAATCGACATTATTACAGAGAAATGCAAATTAAAACCACATGAGAAACACACCCAATAGAATAGCTAAAAAATTTAAAGTCTGATAATATTAAGTGTTGACAAGGATGTGGAACAACCAGAATGCTCACATATTGCATGGGTGTGTAAAACAGATAATTGCTGTGAAAACTCTGATTTTTTTTTTCTTAAAAGATATACATCACTCTTATCATTCAGCAATTCTACTCCTAGGTATTTGTCCTAGAGAAATTAAAATATATGTCCATAAAAACCTTGAGCAAGACTTTTCATGGCAGCTTTCTGATCCTAGCCAAATACTTGAGATAGTCTAAGGGTCCATCAACAGGAGAATGGATAAACTGGCATATTCATTCACACAATGGAACACTACTCAGGCATAAAAAGGAACAAGGTATGGCCATATGCTGCAACATGGATAAATCTCAAAATTATTATGCTAAGTGAAAGAAACTAGACACAAAAGAGTACATATGGTATAATTCCATTTATACAAAGTTCTAGAATAGAACCAAGTGTGGTGATAGACATCACATCTGTGACCGCTTCTGGGTGGGAAAGATTTATTGGGAAGGGGAATGAGAGAACTTTCCAGAATGATGGAAATGTAGATTTTTGGTATAGCTGTGGGTTACATAAGTATAGTGAACACAGATCAAACTGTGCACTTAAAAGCTATGTATTTCACTGTATGTAAATGTACCTCAATACAAACAAATAACTGAAACAAACTTCTATGGAGATCTTTAAATGCACAGCTGATGGGCTATTTCATTCGCATGGTAACAAACGCTAACAGCAGTTTCCTTTGTGTAGTTATTTTAATTTGCTCTCTTCCCGCTGGCCGCTTAAGTCCAATAGAAGGTCAAACACTAATATTAAGCCTTACAATTTTATATTACCCTATATAAAAATATCCTAAATACATATAAGCAACCAAAAACTTTAAAGTAGGAGAAATGGAAAGGAAAGGGTGTTTCATATCAACAAAACCTGGTAGAAAACGTTATTACCTAAAATTATTTTATGTCTTTGTGCCTCCACTGTTTCACTTGCAGTGATGAGATCAGTAACTCTCCAAACCAGGTCCTGGGGGAGTCTCGGCAGCTCCCTCTGGGCCGGCCGGATCTGGGGAGGGAGGTTAGTGGGGGCACTCTTGGTCTTTCCTCTCCAGCCGCACCAGAGCACACTCTCTTTTTCACAGTTGCTTATACTGGAGTTCTAGATAAGATTTTATTTGAGCAAAGGGTTCTGATGTTAAAATTTGAGAAAGTATGCCAAGTTTCCTCCTACTTTAATTATTCTACCATTCTAGGATGGAGATTGGTAGCTGATACGCTTTGGATCTGTGTCCCCTTCCAAATCTCATGTTCAGTTGTAATCTCCAGAGTTGGAGGTAGGACCTGGTGGGAGGTGACTGGATCGTGGGGGTGGATCCTTCATGAACAGTGTAGTGCCATCCCTTTGGTGCTGTTCTCGTGATAGGGTTCTCACAAGATCTGGTTCTTTAACAGTAAATGACACCTTCCTTCTCTCTCTCCCTCCTGCTCTGGCCACGTGAAGTGCTGCTCCCTCTTTCACCTCCAGCCACGATTCTAAGTTTCCTGAGGCCTCCCCAGAAGCCAAGCAGATGCTGCCATGCTTCCTGCACAGCCTCCAGAAACATGAGCAGATTAAAACTTGTTTCTTTATAAGTGACCCAGTATCAGGTATTTCTTTAGAGCTATGCAAGAATGGACTCATACAGTGGCTTATATCACAATTTTGGACAGGACAAATTTGTAAAGGGATTATGGTTTTGGTAATAATAGCCAACAAGCCCTCTAATCAATAAACTTACCTTCTTTGGGGTCCCTCTTACCTGGAGTACTTTCCCGGTCTACATCTCTGTTGGAATTTTTCCTACCACCCATTCCCAGTCTATAGGTGTGGGCTAAGACAGCCATGTTTGAACCATATGGCTCTACTCATTTCAGTAACAGCCTATTGGATCAAAGGTTAACCCTTAGCCTAATAGAGGAAAATTTGGTCCCTCTTCCTCCCACTTACACAGACCAAGTTAAGTACCCTAATGCATTAGGAAAGGTGCTTGTTCTGGTTGGAGACAGCCTGCGAACAAACAGTACCTCCATATGAATTACAAAGAGGACATATAGTCTGCAGGGTTTTTTTGTTTTTTTTTGGTTTTTTTTTGAGACGGAGTCTTGCCCTGTCATCCATGCTGGAGTGCAGTGGTGCAATCTTGGCTCACTGCAACCTCTGCCTCCTGGGTTCAAGCAATTCTCCTACCTCAGCCTCCCGAGTAGCTGGGACTACAGGCACACGCCACCATGCCCAGCTAAGTTTTTGTATCTTTAGTAGAGATGAGGTTTTACCATGTTGACCAGACGGGCCTCAAACCCCTGACCTCATGATCCGCCTACCTCAGCATCTGAAAGTGCTGGAATTATATGTGTGAGCCACGGCACCCATCCCAAAAAAGGATCTTTTGTGGTGGAAGGTGTGGAGAAGCAGAGCATGTATTGTATTTCAGGTCCCACTTGCACCCCTGGCTAGGCACTGTCATACAGGACACAGCATGCATATCCATCAGCAGTACCCCTGCAATAGCTTAGCCCAGGGATTAGCAAATGAGGATCTGTGGGCCAAATCCAGCCTGTCCCATTTCTACAAATAAGTTTACTGGAACACAGCCAGGCCCATTTGTTTACTATTATTTGTGGCTACTTTGGTGCTAAAAGAGCACAGTTGAGTAGTTGCTACAGAGACTATATGCCTTGTAAAGACTAAAGTATTTACTATCTGGCCTTGGCTTAGCCCATGTCTGATATTCATTTTCTTCAGGTCCATACTCTAAAATAATGAAATGAACCTACTGCTGGGCACAGAATATACCACCAACTACAGGAGCTGAAAGGGCACTTCTGGCTACTTGGTCGGCATTTGCTTATAAATAAAATGCAATGCTGGATCCTATGGATTCTAAGAATATATGGAGTTTTGTTTCTATTTAAGAGAAATGGAGGGGGAGGAAGGAAGGAGGAGAGCAGAAGTGGGAAAGGGGGAAGGGGAGGGGGAAATGAAAGGAAGAAGGAGGAAGAAAACAAAAACTAGCCCATCCGAAGAAATTTTCAAAACCTCACCTCAATCACAATCTCAAGAACATCGTGCACCTCAAATTTTTCTACGCTTTTTGTAAACAGACCTCATCTGTTGCTTTGCTACTTTTCTGGGTTGCCTCAGTAATCTTCAACATGTGGAGGGGCTATGAATAATAATTGGAGATGAAAACACAATTATCTTGAACTTGTTACGTGATAATGGCAAAGAAGGAACCAAAAGAGATAGATGGGGGTTCCGATGGGAATACTCAGTAAGAACACCCCCTTTGATATAACTACATGCAGATTTCTGTTTAGAGTCTCTTTAAGAGGGGCCAAAGAAACTAACCTTTTGTTGGTTTCTGTTTTGGTAGAGGAGCAGTTAAAAAGGGATGAAATTCTTAGAGCTGCAGAAGAATCACAATGCAAATATCACCAGGGAAAAGTCAGTAGTCTTCAGGGATGAGAAAGAGTCTCACATGTGAGACCAAGAGCTGTTGGAAAGCGATGCGTTCAGAAAATGCAACATTGTTCTTAATCCACCTGCCCATGTCAGGGTCCCTGGGTCATCCATGCCAGGACAGCTCTGGGCCAGTTCAGGAGATTTCAACTCCTAGTGGACCTTTACAAAGAAATCTCTCAAGAGGGGAAAGGTCCTTTCTTCCAGTGGATGATGGCCTGGCCGACTTTTTGTGCTCTTAAGAAACTATACATCAGTGACGTCTTCCTTATGTCAAGAGAACTTTGGGCTGAGTTCATCTTGCAGAAAGAATTCCTAACGGAGGACAAGAGCAGATCAGGCTGGCAGAACACTGTCGTTTTGGAAATAGCCAGTAGAGGGCACTGTTAAAACAGTGTGATGGGAAAATAGAAGTTAACTGAACAGACAAGAGAAAAGAAAGGGTTGTTTTATCATGAGGCAGGATCAACGCATTTCCCTCTAGTCTGCAGATATGAGTAATTCTAAGTCTATGGGATTTCTCAGCTGTTTTTGATTCCATCGTTCACTTGCCTTGGCTAAACCTGAATTTCTCCTGTCCAGCCAGAATCTCCTATGTCCTTGGCAGTGGGAGAAGTGACTGTCACTTCTGGCTGTGTGTGATCAGGGAAATGCAGTGTTGTGAGACACTGGATACAGGTCCCAGCCACTGTGCTGGAAGAGAGGGGAGAACAAACAGCAGCTGGAGTTGACCATACAGGGGCATCAAGTCTATGCCTGTGACTCGAACATGTAGCTTACTAAATAAAATGTTTGATACCCTGGGAAACCGGGGAAGGCAGGCTCTCAGTGTGAGCATTCTCCTAAGTCTCTTCTGCTTAGGACAGTCTGGAAAATCACATGACTCCCTACCAGTGAGTTGCTGTGTTCATGTCTCTTAGCCTTGGCTTCCTCTGGAGTGTGCTATGTGACACCAGATTTTTTTTTCTTTGAGATGGAGTTTCACTCTGTAGCCCAGGCTGGAGTACAGTGGTGTGATCTCGGTTCGCTGCAACCTCTGCCTCCTAAGTCTCAGTTCAAGCAATTCTCCTGCCTCAGCCTCCAGAGTAGCTGGGATTAACAGACAAGCGCCACCATGCTCAGCTAATTTTTGTATTTTTTAGTAAAGATGGGGTTTCACCATGTTGGCGAGGCTGGTTTTGAACTCCTGACCTCATGATCTGCCCACTCGGGTCTCCCAAAGTGCTGGGATTACAGGTGTGGGCCACTGCGCCTGGCCTCGTGACACCAGATTTTTAAACACATTGGCATGCACATATCTATCTGAACGTTTATGTGCAACTATTTCAGGGTTAATAATGGGATGCACTTTGAGGCCTTACTTGTGAAAAGGGATCAGCTCTAAAGTAGAGAAAGCACCTGCTCCTTTTTTTTAGTAACTTTCCATTGTGCTCAGTGCTTTGCCCAGTACACAAGTACACTTGGTAACTATACGGACGTGCTCAGCCCTCACTTTTTTTTAAAAAATCTGCTATTGTGATGTGATAAAGACCCTAAAAGAAAACCTTTCTTTGAGTATGACTTTAGCCAGCCTTGTCCTTTCCATCTTTAGAAATGCTACTCTGCTCCATCTCTCTAGGTATATCTTTCTAGCCCATCAGAAAGGTTGGCTTGCTGTTCTCAATTCAACAAATACTTTTCAACACTAGCTTTGTGCAAAGAACTTGATTAGGTTCTGTGAGGTTACAGAGATGAATACGACAGAGACCAAGCCCTTGAAGGGTTTAAACTCAGCAGGGGGTAAAGGCATATGGACTACTGTAATAAAGAAGCAGAACAAAATATGTGCAGCAGTGCTGCAGAGGACAAACACTTCAGGAGCGTTAGGGAAAGAATAACGCAGTCTTCCCGGAGAGTGAAGGAGGGGGATTTGAACCCAGCCATGAAGAACTAATAGAATTTCCTTAGGTGGGAAGAGAAAAAGGGCAGTCTGGTTGGAATAATGGCATGGGGATGCAGGGTACGTGAGGGACAAATACCCGTGGAGAGTGGCTTGCCTATGAAGCTCACGGAAACAGATGGGGATGGAGTCGGACACAGAAAGGTCACCGAGGAGCTTGAATGCCATCTAAGGGCTTGAAGTTAATAGCCTAGGGAATGATGAGTTGAGCAACTGGAGCCTGGGAATTAAGGAGAAGAATCTAGGTATAGCCTGGCCCCAGGATGTGGAGAACGTGAGCTGGAACACAGGCAGGGAAGAGTGTGGAGTTGAGAGGCAAGTGGTCATCTAGCGGGAGCAGAAGCCAGAGGGACATTCACTCCACCTGCTGTTCCAGAGCCTTGCCCCTTGACAGTCTGGCTCCCTTAGATTCTGCACAGTGAGTGAAAGAACCTTCTGCATTTGAAAGAACTCAGGTTCAAACCTTGCTTCCCTTGACACATAGTTGACAGTTGCAAACAATTCAACCCAGCCATGAAAGGTGTCACTGGTGAGTAGCGGCTTTTAATTAATCCATGTGAGGCTCCGCTAACATAGGTGCAAATTGGGCACTTTCTTTAAGAATCCCTAACGAGGAACAATTTCTAATTAAGCACATTTTCTTCCACTATATGCGCAGTTTCTCTCTTGCTTCTGCAGCAACATAAGCCACACTGACTTATGAGCAACAGATGATTCTTCAAATCCATCCCCAAAGGTGTCAACTAGAAGAGGCGGTCCCGTGAAGCCAAGAACTTCTTAAAGTTCGAGACTCAATAAAAGGGTTTACTCACTAAGGACCTGTTTCGAGGGACTTCCAAAATACCTTAAACGGACACTGGAGAGGACGCAAGCTGAGGGAGAAGAGGGCTGGCAGAAGGTCAGAAGGAAAACAGCTACCTGCTAGGTGTGAAGCTATAGAGAGCATGCAGGTAAAAGTCTTTTGAGAGTAGGGAGGGCGACAAAAGGTAGAGGTGACATGAAAATGGGAAGGATGTCACCTTCTTGAGGATGGGCCCCAACACTGATTAGGGTTTCTGCAGCATATTGGGTATAATGCTTGAACTCAGAGATCAAAAGGCCTTTATGTGCTGCAGAATTCTTTGTGACAAAATCTCTATTTCTTCATTTCATGAGAGATTGATCTTCCTAGGATTTCCCTATTCTGTTTTCCTTATTTATGATTTGCCACGCCAAAATGAACTTTTCATTCTTTTGAATGAAAAGTTCTGTCTTGATAGTGAAGAATAAACACATTTTAAATGCCAATTTTCTTCATGCTTAATTTTTTCTAATCCAGTCTGAGGAGTGACAGAGAAAACAACAGTTCTGACACGGAGCGGCCATTAACTTTCAGCAAATCCATTAATTAGGGTCAGATTTACACTTCTTGTTGTCAGCTAAACATCTGCCTAAACAGGCTTGCTTAGTTTATAAAGTCGTAGCCATCTGTCCACATGAGATAATGTACTCTATTTAAGTTTTAAAAGTATGTGAGAACTGTGGGCTTCTATTTTCTGTAAGAAGGGAGATTTAGCTGTATAAAGAATGCTGGGTGTGGAGTCAGAAGACCTGGGCTGAATTTCACCTTTGACATTTGATAGGAGAGAGGTGTTGGGCAGGTAACCTGCATTTCAGCATTTGAGAAAGGTAGGAGTAATAACTACCTCCCAGCGTAAACATGGGGTTCTATGACATCAGGCATTGAGGAATTCAACAATGATGTCCTGAGGGACTTTTGCTGAGTGGGGGTGGAGAGTGCATCTTCCAGAGCTGCTGATAAAGGGTTAATACCAACTCCCTAGGTAGGGAAAGTTTAAAGACTATCAGAAACACTGCATGATCCTTTCTAGTTTATGGTAGACACATCGTATATGCATTGTTCGTAATTCTCATTTCTAAATTTGGGTTACATGGCTCTGCTGGGCCCTTTGCCATCTTCCATGCCATTTCAAGAACTCCCCTCGGTACTGGCATTTATAAACATCCAGGCCAAGTGAACCTTATCTAAGTCTTAGAATCCAGATTCAGGTACTTAGAGTCAGCAGGAAAACTGTTGCCCTTTAAAAATGCTATATAAGATGTTTCTGGCAGGGCGAGAAATTCATGACAAGATCAGGCCGATGCACCTGCTTCAAGCGGACGGCGTCCTGGGGGGCAATCTTCCTCATGCTTCTTAGACCTCTGAGCCTTCTAATGTTCCTAACGTTCTTTCCCCTAAGCCTCATTCCTCACTTCATTCTCTAAATCTTGGCCTGCAACATTCGCTGTCACTCACCATTGCACACTAGACTTGCCCCGACTGGTCAACATACATCTAATTTCCCCAGATGGTGACTTTGACCTCCCTCCAGCCTATGCTGTCATCTTTCCGCTTTAACCTGGCAAACTCCAACAGACTACTTAGCTTATTCTTCTTCCATCCCAATCAAACCAATGCAACCTTCTTCCCTGCTACCTGTGGGGGCAGCCCCCTAGCCAAACTGTCCTAGAATTATTGAGGGCCGCACCTGGTCAAAGGTAAAGCTTCCAGCAGTGGCTCCCTTCCATTCAATAGTATGATGGAGTGAATTTCAGTATTATGGTGCTACTCCAGAAGCCATTCCAGCAGAATAACTAGACGAGTCTTAAAGTAAGAGCTGAATTTTCTAGCACCTTTTGAGGAACAATTCTTGACTTATTAAATTATGTATATATAATATTTCCATTATGGCTTCACTGGCAAATTCTACCAAATATTTTTTTAAAAAACCAATCCTTCCCAAAGTCTTCAAAAAAAAAAAAAAGAAAAGATAAACTGAAGAAGAGAAAGCACTTCCAAACTCATTTTATAAGGCCAGTATTACCTGATACCAAAGGCAAACAAAGACACTGCAAGAAAAGAAAACTATAGGCCAATATCCCTGATGAACATAGATGCAAAAATTCTCAGCAATCTAGAAAACAGAATTCCATAGCACATTAAAAGAACCATACACCACAACCAAGAGGGATTTATTTCTGGGATCCAATGATAGTTTGACATATGCAAATCAACTGATGTAATACACCACATTAACAGAATGAAGGACAAAAATCACACGATCATCTCAATAGATGTAGAAAAAGCATTTGACCTTCCGTGATAAAAACTCTTAACAAACTAGGTATAGAAGAAATTTACCTCAATATAAAAAAGGTGGTTGGCCGTGATGGCTCATGCCTATAATACCAGCACTTAAGCCAAGGCAGGTGGATCACCTGAGGTTGGGAGTTTGAGACCAGCCTGGGCCAACATGGAAAAATTCCGTCTCTCCTAAAACTACAAAAAATTACCCAGGCATTGTGGCGTGTGGAGTCTGTAGTCCCAGCTACTCAGAAGGCTGAGGATGAGAATCACTTGAACTGGGGAGGCGGAGGCTGCGGTGAGCCAAGATCATACCACTGCACTCCAACCTGGGTGACAGAGTGAGACTGTCAAAAAAATAAATAAATAAAAATACAAAAGGTCACATACGACGATCCTGCAGTTAACATCATACTAGTGAAAAACAGAAGCTTTTCTTCTAAGATCAGGAAGAAGATAAGGATGCCCACTGTCACCACTTTTCAACATAGTACTGAAAGCCCTAACCAGAGCAATTAGGCAAGAAAAAGAAACCCAAACAGGAAAGAATTAAAAAATCTCTGTTTGCAGGTGACATGATCTTATATGCAGCAAACCCTAAAGACTCAACACAAAAACTGTTAGAACTAATAAATGAATTCAGTGAAGTATCAGGAAACAAAATCAACATACAAAAACTAGTTGCATTTCCCTATACCAAGAATGAACTATCTGAAAAGAAAATTAAGAAAACAATCCTGGCCAGGTGCAGTGGCTTGTGCCTGTAATCCCAGCACTTTGGGTGGCCAAGGTGGGTGGATCACCTGAGGTCAGGCATTTGAGACTAGCCTGGCCAACATGGTGAAACTCCGTCTCTACTAAAAACACAAAAATTAGCCAGTCATGGTGGCACACGCCTATAATCCCAGCTACTTGGGAGGCTGAGGCAGAAGAATTGACAGAGGTTTCAGTGAGCTGAGATTACACCACTGCACTCCAGCCTGGGCAACAGAGCAAGACCCTGCCTCAAAAAAAAAAAAAAAAAAAGAAAGAAAATGATCCTATTTCCAATAGTAACAAAAAGCATAAAATACCTACGATAAACTTAACCAAGAAGGTTTAAGATTACTCACTGTAACTAAGGAAACATTGATGAAATAAATTAAAGAAAACCCCCAAAATGGAAAGATACCCTGTTTTTGCGGACTCGAAGACAATATTGCTAAAATGTCTATACTACCCAAAGTGACGTACAGGCTGAATGCTTGCCCCATCAAAATCCCAAGGGCATTTTTTTTTATAGAAATAGAAAAAAAATCCTAAAATTCACATGGAACCACAAAAGACCCCCAAAAGCCAAAGCAATCTTGAGAAAGAACAACAAAAGTAGATGCATCACATTTCCTGGTTTCAAAATATATAACAAACCTAAAGTAATCAAAACAGTATGTTACTGGCATAAAGACCAACATAAAGATCAATGAAACAGAAGAGACGGTGGAGAAATAAATTCATGCATATACAGTAAACTGGTCTTCAACAAGGGTGCCAAGAATATACAATGGAGAAAGGTTAGTCCCTTAATAAGTTATGCTGGGAAAAAATGAATACTTATGTGCAAAAGAATGAAATTGAATGCTTGCTTTGTACCATATAAAAATCAACTCAAAAGAACTTAAAGACTTAAATCTAAGACCTGAAACTATAAAACTCCTAGAATAAAACATGGGGCAAAGCTTTATGATACTGGTCTCTGCAATGATTTCTTGGATATGACATCAAAAACAAAAGCAACAAAAGCAAAAATAGGCCAGTGGGACTACATCAAATTAAAGAGCTCTATGCAGCAAAGGAAACAATCAACAGAGTGAAAGGACAGGCTATGAAATGGGATAAAATATTTACAAACCACATATCTGACAAGAGTTTAATATCTAAGAGATACAAGGAACTCTTACAACTCAATGGCAAGAAAATAAACAAATTTTAAAATGGGAAAATGACTTGAATAGACATTTCTCAAAAGATGACATAAAAATTACCAACAGGTATATAAAAAGTTGGTTGACATTGCCAATCATGAGAGAAATGAACATCAAAACCACAGTGAGATATCACCTCATACTTGTAGGATGGCTATTATCAAAAAGACAAGTTCTGGCAAGGATGTATAGAAACTGGAATCCTTGTACACTGTTAGTGGAAATGTAAAATGTTGCAGCTGCTATGGGAAACAGTATGGAGATTGTATTAGTCTGTTTTCATACTGCTGATAAAGACATACCCAAGAATGGGTAATTTATAAGAAAAAAGAGGTTTAATGGACTCACAGTTCCATGTGATCATGGTGGAAGGTGAAAAACACATCTTACATGGTGGCAGACAAAACAGAATGAGAGCCCAGTGAAAGGGAAAACCTCTTATAAGAACATCAGATCTCATGAGACTTATTAACATGAGAACAGTATGGGAGAACTGCTCCCATGATTTGATTACCTCCCACCAGGCCCCTCCTGCAACATGTGGGAATTATGGGAGCTACAATTCAAGATGAGATTTGGGTGGGGACACAGCCAAACCATATCATTCTGCCTCTGGCCCCTCCCAAATCTCATGTTCTCACATTTCAAAGCCAACTATGCCTTTGCAACAGTCTCCCAAAGTCTTAACTCATTTCAGGATCAACTCAAAAGTCCACAGTCCAAAGTCTCATCTGAGATGAGGCGAATTCCTTCCACCTATGAGCCTGTAAAATCAAAAGCAAGTTAGTTACTACCTAGATACAATGGAAATACAGGCATTGGATAAATACATCCATCCCAAATAGAAGAAATTGGCCAAAATGAAGGGGCTAAAGGCACCATGCAAGTCCAAAATCTAGCAGGGCAGTGAAATCTCAAAGCTCAAAAATGATCTCTTTGACTCCATTCTCACATCCAGGTCATACTGATGCAAGAGGTGGTTTCCCACAGGCAGCCTCGCCCTTGTGGCTTTGCAGGGTACAGCCTCCCTCCTGGATGCTTTCAGGGCTGGCTTTGAGTGTTGCAGCTTTTCCAGGCACACAGAACAAGCTGTCAGTGGATCTACAATTCTGGGGTCTAAAGATGGTGACCCCCTTCTCACAACTTCACTAGGCAGTACCCCAGTGGGACTCTGTGTGGGGGCTTCAATCCCACATTTTCTTTCTGCACTGCCCTGTTAAGAGGTTATCCATGAGGGCCACGCTCCTACAGCAAACTTCCGCCTGGACATCCAGGAGTTTCCATACCTCCTCTGAAATCTAGGCAGAGGTTTCCAAACCTCAATTCTTGACTTCTGTGCACCTGCATGCTCAACACCACATGGAAGCTGCCAAGGCTTGGAGCTTGCACCCTCTAAAGCCATGGCCCCAGCTATACCTTGGCCCCTTTTAGCTATGGCTAAAGCAGCTGGGATGCAGGCACCAAGTCCCTAAGCTGCACACAGCATGGGGGCCCTAGGCCATTTTTTCCTCCTAGGCATCTGGGCCTGTAATGGGAGGGGCTGCAGCAAAGTTCTATGACATGCCCTGGAGACATTCTTCCCATTGTCTTTGCAATTAACATTTGACTCCTTGTTACTTATGCAAATTTCTGCAGCCAGCTTGAATTTCTCCTCAGAAAATGGGGTTTTCTTTTCTACTGTGTCATCAGGCTGCAAAATTTCCAAACTTTGATGCTCTATTTCCCTTTCAAAACTGAATGCTTTTAACAGCACCAAAGTCACATCTTGAATGGTTTGCTGCTTAGAAATTTCTTGTCAGATACCCTAAATCATCTCCCTCAGTTCAAATTTTCACAAGTCTCTAGGGCAGGGACAAAATGCCACCAGTCTCTTTGCTAAAACATAGCAAAAGTCACCTTTACTCCAGTTCCCAACAAGTTCCTCATCTCCATCTGAGACCACCTCAATCTGGACTTCATTGCTCATATCACTATCAGCATTTTGGTCAAAGCCATTCAACAAACCTCTAGAAGTTCCAAACTTTCTCACATTTTCCTGTCATCTCCTAAGCCCTCCAAACTCTTCCAGCCGCTCCCTGTTACTCAGTTCCAAAGTTGCTTTTACATTTTTAGGTATCTTTACAAAAGGGCCCCACCCTACCAGTACCAATTTACTATATTAGTCCATTCTCACACTGCTGATAAAGACATACCCAAGACTGGGTAATTTATAATATTATTCAGCCTTAAAAAAGAAGGAAATTCTGAAATATGTGACAATATAGATGAGCCTGGAGGACACTATGCTAAGTGAAATAAGCCAGTCACAGAAGGACAAATACTACATGGTCACACTTATATGAGGATTCTAAAGTAGTCAGAATCATAGAAGCAGAGAGTAGAATGGTGGTTGCCAGTGACTGCAGGGAGGGAGAGATAGGGAATTATTACTGAACAGGTATAACATTTCAGTTATGCAAGGTGAATGAGTTCTACAGATCTGTTGTACAACGCAATCCCTATAATTAACAATACTGTATTGTGCACTTAAAAATATTTGTTAAGAAGGCGGATCTCATGTTAAGTGTCCTACTACACAAACAAACAAAAATAACAAAGGGGCACAAGGAAACTTTTGGTGGTGACCGGCATGTTCATTCCCTTGATTGTGGTGATAGTTTCACAGGTATTTACATTCACCCAAACTGGTCAAAATGTACACATGAAATATGCATCCTTTTTCACACATTAATTATACCTCAAAAACCTGTTAAAACTTTTTCTGTTATCCTGCCAGCTAAAGAGAAATTGGGCTCATGTCTTAAACCAGGCATAGCATAGGCAGGGGTGGAGGGGTGTCCACTGCTACCTTTGTGGTTCCATCTTGTCTTCCAAACCCTGTTAGTGGGATGCTACAGACTTGGAAATTGTAACTCTTGTTAGAGTCAGATATTAATGGATTTCTTATAATTTGGGCATTTCAAATGGTTTAAGGAAACCTGTTATCTGAAAAGGACAGCACATTGATCATCTGTCACAGTGAACCCAAAATTAATAAATGCTGATCACTTAGCACTTAGTCACAAAGAGGTGGAAAGAGTCACATGAAGGTCCAGCATGTTTGATAGAAAGAAGTGGCAAACAGGACCACACAGCCATCACATCCATCTCTGCGGTTGCCAAACTCAAGGGTCCACACCACAGCCAGGATCCTAGCAGCTTCTTCATTCTGATGTTCCAGAAGTTCTCCATTATTCCCCATCTTGTTCATTTCAAGCCAGGATTTCCCAGAATCTCCTGCCTTGAATGTTTCTGAGCATGCATGAATGATCCAATGCACACTAATCTTTTAAAAGAGCAAAAAGCCTACAGTTGCTCCATAAGTGACAGTTTTATAGCAGCCATAGTGATTTTAAAAAAAATACCAATGGCTTGTCACTCTTGCTTAAAATCTTCCCATGGCTTCCCCTGTGTCTTAATATATTAATAAAATTCTAATTCCTTACTGTGGGCTAAAAGGACTTGCAGGAACTAGCTCCTTTCTACCTTGTCAGATGCATGGATTACCATGTCCCATTTCCTCGGCAACCTCCAGCCACTCTGGTCTTCATTTTGTTCCCCAAGGACACGAAGCTCATTTCTGCCTAGGGCCTCTACACCTGTGTTCCTTCTCCTAGAATGGGCTTCTTCAGATTTTCAGAGATCTGCCTCCTTCCCATTCCTCGAGCGTATCTCAACAGTCTCCTCACAGAGGCCTTCTCTCACCAACCAGTCTAAAGAGATCTCCTCCCCCGTCACTCGACCCCATCATCCCCTTTTATTTCCTGGATTGCACGTATTCCTCTAGTAGTAGAAACTCTGTATCATCTGAAGTCATGAAATACATGTGGCTAGTTCCCAGTCATTTCTCTTGCCTTAAGAAACTTGTTTCAGGCCAGGTGTGGTGGCTCACGCCTATAATCCCAGCACTTTAGGAGGCCGAGGTGGATGGATCACCTGAGGTCAGAAGTTCAAGACCAGCCTGGCCAACGTGAAGGAACCCCAGCTCTACTAAAAATACAAAAATTAGCCGGGCATGGCGGCCGGTGCCTGTAATTCCAGCTACTCAGGAGGCTGAGGCGGGAGAATCACTTGAATCCGGGAAGCGGAGACTGCAGTGAGCTGAGATCTTGCCACAGCACTCCAGCCTGGGTGACAGAGCAAAACTCTGTCTCAAACAAACAAACAAAAATCTTGTTTCACTTCTCACTTTTAAGCTTGCTACATAGGCCTTATTTGTCAATTAATACAGCATAACTATCTCTGTATTAATAGCAACAAATAACTTGCAGAACACACATTCATTAGGGTCATGTTTATACTTCTTTTTATCAACTAAACATCTGCCTACATAGGATTTCCCAGTTTGTAAAGCCATAACCATCTGTCCACATGGGAAAATGTACTCTATTTAAGTTTTACAGGTATATGAGGACTGTGTGCTTCTGTTTTCTGTGGGAAGAAGCATTTGGCTGTATGAAGAGTGCCAGGTATATGGAGTCAGAAGACCTGGACTCAGTCTCACCTTTGACACTTGATAGCAAGAGGTCTTACACAAGTAACCTCTGTTTCAGCATTTGAAAAAGGTAATAACAACTACCTCCTTGGACGAATGTGAATGTATGATTTCTATGATATTAGACAGTGAGAGATTAAATAAGAAACTATTTCTTTATTTGCTTTTGTATGTCTCTTCTCACTATATTGCAAGTTCCATGAGAATAAGGACATTGTTTCTCTCTTCATTCCTGTGCCCCCAGTCCTGGGAATAGTGCCTGGCATAGGGTTAGTGCACACTACATTTGGTAACTACATTGGCAGTTGGTTTTCATGATTGTTCTGTGATATAAATATGTCAACACCACTTCACATGTGACAAGCCTGAGGCTAGACCAGATTGGCCAGTATGTCACAGCTGAGACATACATTCTCTGTACCATGACTTGGAAAGGATCAAGTGCTATAAATTATACACGTGATTTCGAGGGTCATTCAGGCTACATCTTTTACTTTGTAGAGTTCTAATTCTAAAACAAGTCTTATGGATTGCTTTCTGTCTCTATTCCCTATTATTTTAGAAATCAACTCATGTTTTCTGATTCTTACGGTAATACTTCAACTGTCTGGTTCCAAATGTATCCCCTGCCCTCAGCTCCCATAAAAAGAATAAGACCTGTTCCTTTTTTTGAAAGAAAACCCAGGTAAATACCTTTAGAGTTTGGGCTGTGGGGGTGAGGTAGGGACTGCACTGACTTCACAACCCCCGCCTCCATAATGTTGGGCAGGAACGACACGTAAATAATTTTTATGGGCATCAAACACAATACCCTATAGTAGAAACTCAATATCATTGAGTCCATGAAGTAAATGTGGCTAGTTCCTACTGACGTTCTCTTGTGCTAAGAATCTTGTTTGACCTCTCACTTTTTAGCTGGCCACACACGCCTTGTGCTCTGCATTAACACATTCTGGCTATTCTTAATAAAGGCATCTCAAATGCCACCCTCGCCCTTTCTTTCTCATTTGCACGTCTTTAACTCTGAACCAACACCCCATCACCAAATCACTCTTCCTTTATTTGCACCACTGTTCTCTCTCATCAACAGAGATCCCTTTGTAGATCAGTTACTGGGCCACTAACTGTTCATCCAAGTACAGCTAATGGCTCCCAACTCCCCTAACCCTGGATCTCATTTCTCCTTAGAGACTGTGGTGGCTTTGTAGCATGTCAACGTGGCTGATTTCAACTAGATTTCCCAGAATCCCCTGCCTTGTATGTTTCTGAACAGAGTGGGCCAAAGAGACCTTCTTATGGAGGATGTGGAGGGCAGAAGTGCTGCAGTGGACAGGGTGTGTGAGCTCACATACCCTGTCACTTATCTGTTGCTCACTTCTTTGGTGGACAACAGCAGCTGGGCCCATACCACCCCACCTTCCTCTAGACCCTCCTCCAGCTTCTTCAGTGTCTGGATCTGTCCTGCAATTAGCTCCATGATGCTGCTGCAATTAGCCCGCATCTCCTCCAGGATACACATCAAAGTCAGAGGCAGCTAGAACTGACCTGGGTTCCAGTCCAGCCTCACAGGTTCCCACTTCTGCTTGTAGGTTTCAGCGTTTTCCTGTTTCTCTAGCTTACATCTGCCATGTCCCTGCAAAATTCTTATGTTAAAGTCCTAATCCCCAATACAACTGTCCTTGGAGATAGTGCCCTTTACAAAAGTAATTGAGGTTAAGCGAGGATAAGGTAGGGTCTCAATCAGATAGGATGAGTGTCCTTATAAGAGAAGACACTGGAAAGCCTGTTCTCTTTACACGTGCACAAAGAAGAGGTCACATGAGCACACAGCAAGAGGGCACTGCCCACAGCCAGGAAGTGGGGCCCTCACCAGAAACTGAACCCTGCGAGACACTGATCTTGGACTTCCAGCCTCCAGAAGTATGAGCGAATAAATGCGTGTTGTTTAAGCCACTCAGTATATAGTACTGTGTTATGCCGCCTGAGCCACCTAAGACAGCATCTAACTTCCTGTCCCACAGACTTCAAACTCTAGCATCTGACCCAGACAACAGCTTGATGGAGATGGTGGGACCAGCTCCCACGATTGTGTAAGGCCACGTTCCTGTAACCAATTCCTTATTTATGTATAAGTATATAAAACATATATAAATGCATATGCATGTATGTGGCTATATATACACACAAACTTCCTAGTGAAGTTCCTTTAAAACAGGTATCAAATCATACAATATTTTGTGGGTCTGTGTTGTGTGCCTTAACTGCCATGTGTCTCCTAAGCGATGCGTATTTCCAATGTGGCGAGTAAAAACACCTCTCTCTGTCAATGTCTGTCGGAAAGCAAGCCCAAGGCAAAGTGAAGTCAACTAAGTTTACTCTTGACATCCCTTCTAGGTTCTCTTCTCATCTCTCCTCAAACCCCTCACCACGAGCTGTAAATCAACATTCTTATATTGCCTCTTTTTCTATCAAAACTAAATTGTTTCTGGACAAGGTGCATCATTTGGACACAATTGTTTTGAAAATTAAGGAAGTGTTGAAGGATGCTTAGAGATTCATAATTCATGTTTGTATGTTAAAGGTAACACCAACTGACTTTCAAATGCCCAAATAGTCTGTAAAGCCCCACCCTCGGGCCCCCACCTGCACCTCCAGACACTACCGCTTTCTTTTCCCATTCTATCCCACCCTCCTGTCAAAAGACACTGTCCACTGTCCTTTACTTTCATGGAGTGGGTTAAAGAAGTACTTGGGCCACAAAGCTAGAATATTAGGGTTGAACAGCAGAGGTTTTTATTTTATTTTTGAGACAGAATCTCCCTGTCATCCAGGCTGGAGTGCAGTGGTGTGATCTTGGCTCACTGCAACTTCCACCTTCCGGGTTCAAGAGATTCTCCTGCCTCGGCCTCCCAAAGTGAAAAGATTACAGGCTTGAGCCACGGCACCTGGCCTGGATAGTAGAGATATTTAAAAGGCAAACAATGGATGCTCATGTCTGCAGGGGGCTCACAATGTATATAGTACCGGGAACAAAGAGGCCGCCTCTGATGCACCTACCACCTTAAACTACCGTGAATGCACCTGAAAGAGCCCAGTTCTGGCACTGTTCACAAATCTTACAAATTGCCAGCTGCGGTGCTGAGAGAAAGTGGACTCTGGGATGCTGAGGGGAGTCGTTCATCATGCATTCAATTCAACATGTATGGGTTGAATTCCTCCCACATCCCAAGCACCATTCTAGGCACTTAGGAGAAATCAGTGAACAAAACAGACAAATATTCCTGCCTTCACGGAACTTGCATTCGACTAGGAATGGACAGCCAAAAAAAAAAAATTACAAGTTGGATATTTAAATTTTACTATAGATTAGTGTGTCTCAACCTTTTCTTTTCAAAAAAAGAGGTTTAATTGACTCACAGTTCCACATGGCTGGGGAGGCCTCACAATCACGGTGGAAGAGCAAGGGATGTCTTACATGGCAATAGGCAAGAAGAAAAACGAGAGAGAAGTGAAAGCAGAAATCCCTTATAAAACCATCAGATCTCATGAGACCTATTCACAACCACGAAAACAGTATAGTGGAAACCACCCCATTATTCAGTATCTCCCACCAGGTCCCTTCCACAACACATGGGAATTATGAAAGCTACAATTCAAGATGGGATTTGGGTGGGGACACAGCCAAACCATATCAAATATCACCCTAAGGAGGGGTTTTAGACATTTTTCCACAACCACCTCTATATGAAATTTTAGTATCACAGATATGTATCATTCTATGTACTGTATGTATATTCTGTGATTTATTTTTTTAAAGACTTTTTTCACCACTCCCAATCCAGAACCAATTTTGGGTTCTCTTAAGTGCCTCCTTCCCCAAATTCTGCCCTGCTGCCCAGCCCCGGGCCCCAAAGTCTTGTGGGACAGAGAGTTCTAGACCTTGGAGAGAGGGTTTCCCCTTGTGCTGATGCTGGCTTCCTAATGGAAAGATGCCCACTGCCCATCTGCCCACCTACTGCCTGCTAACCCCCTCCCATGAGGTGCCCTCTATAGCTGCCCATGGGAAGTAGAGACTCTGAAATATATACTACATTTCAGTTATAATTTTCCAGTATGTTCCTTACATATAGCCAAGGAAGTAACTTAGAAGCTCAAATAACCCACATATGAACATTAGAGTGAGGGGGGAAATAAGTGAGAGACACTGGTAGTGTGTGGAAGGACAGATAGAGAAATGGTTGCTTGTATCCCAGTACGGGCACTAAGAATGTTTTATGCCAATAGATGCTATAGATTATGTAGGAATCTTGCCCACAGAAATAGAATAACTGAGGTTTTAGCCTATATATAATTGAGACTACAGACATTAACTCCCTATGCTACATAAATTTCCAGGTTGTAAGCTTTTGGATCTGTAGCCTGGATTTCAGTTCCCCCTACTGTGAAACCCATGAAGCTTTGCTGTAGAGTTGTCTTTTGATCCTCGTCCCCAACCTTCCAGCACATACTTAGTCCCTTCAGCTCTCTAAAGTGCCTCATGAACCAGCCTAAATTCTAGGGTTTATGAACCAAACTTGGTTTTGGGACTATCTGTTGAGATAGCATGTGGCCTGAATTTGTTAGTTTTATGGATTTTTTTTTTTTTTTTGAGACGGAGTCTTGCTCTGTTGCCCAGGCTGGTGTGCAGTGGCATGATCTTGGCTCACTGCAACATCCACCTCCCACGTTCAAGCAATTCTCCTGCCTCAGCCTCCTGAGTAGCTGGAACTACAGGCGTGCGCCACCCTAATTTGGCTAATTTTTAAATTTTTAGTAGAGACCAGGTTTCACCATGTTAACCAGGATGGTCTTGATCTCCTGACCTCATGATCTGCCTGCCTCGGCCTCCCAAAGTGCAAAATGCTGAGATTATAGGCGTGAGCCACCATGCCCGTCCTAGCACTATGGATATTAAGTGACTAAAACTGCCATCTCCTTTTAAAATTTATAATTATTGTGTCATTTAATCACAAAATTAATGTGCTCATTAAAGATATTTTTTAGAAAATCAGAAAAGTGAAATAGTAATGCTACCTTCCATACACAACTATTATATAAGACAAATGAGCATTTTGTGAATTGCGATATAAAAGAGCAATACCACAGCAGGCAAGCTGACCTGCCCAGAGACAATCATACACGGGTTTGTGGAATTTGTTGGAACCAGGGTGACAAACTTTCACTCTGGTGGGTTGAAGGAAGTGGAGGTATTGTGGTTGTTCATTAACCCCAAAGTAGTTAATCGTGAGTAAAGGAATAAGATAAATTGTATTAGTTTCCGTCTGCTTTTGTAACAAATTATCACAAGCTCATGACTTAGAGCAGCACAGATTTATTATTTTATACTTTTGGAGGTCAGAAGCCTTGGGATGAGTTGGCAGGGGTGAGGTACTTCTGAAATCTCTGGGAAAGAATCTGCTTCCTTGCTTGGTCCAGTCTCTAGAAGCTGCCCATACTGTTTGGATCACGGCTCCCTGCCTCCATCATTACAACTTCTTCTCTGACTCTAATCCAGGCCAATCTCTGTATTGTAATTCACTCACATTTTCAAAATCTCTTTTACCATGTAAGGTAACATACACACAGGTTCTGGGCATGTGAATGTGGGCATCTTTGGGAGGCCATTATTTGGAGGCCCAGCCTTGGGCCTGAAGGAAGAATCAAGCCTGTGGTCTTCGGGTTCATGCTAGGAGGCCATGGGAGGAAGGGAGTGATGCCAGAGGTGCAGGTTGAATGCCCTAGTTATACCACTGATGACCTGATGGCAGGAAGCAGAACCCCAGGCTCTGGATGCAGCACTGGTGGTTGGAGAGCCCAGGGGTGTGCACGTGAATTCTAGTTCCACTTAACCTAATAGACTCTAGCAAAGGATGAGCCTGCCTTTGAGCTCAGAGGGGAAAGCTATTTCTGAAGCTGGTGATGATTAGTGCTAAAACCTCTCCTAGTACGTGGTCCTGGTCATTGTAGGTTTGCCTGGAGGAAATGACTATCTAGTGTACCCCTAACTGGGTATGGCATGGGAAGAAATGACTCCCTTCCTCAGATTTCCAGGAATGATCTGGGCATAGCCACCAACTCTGTGGACTATCCTAGCCTGGCATTAGCACTGTTTCCTGTGAGGAAATACTGCTGCTGAATAGAAACAAATGGTTCTAAACTAGTCTACACACTTGAGCAGGGAATACCTCTTCTTTTGCAGCTAGCCATATTTGCATGCATGTTCCGGAGGAAATTCCACTTCTATCTCCACATGCCAGAGTCAAAGGCATGCTTTCTAAACCTTTCTTTAATTATAGCTCTTGCACATGGATGCAGCTCCATGTGCCTGCCATGACCTAACATTTTCAGGTCTGCTCGTAACCATCCAAACATCTTTTCTGAGCAACTACAAAGAGGACAATTCCTAGGTATTCTTTAGGTCTGCTCTGGGGGAGAAGGGTTACCACAAGAGATTATACTCCAGGCACTAGAAGCCATTAAGTGAAATGAATGCCTTCATAAGGTAAGAATGTTTATCAGCTGCTGGTAACCATATGTCCGCTCATCTTTTATTACTTTAAATCTGAATAAGGCCCTTGCACTATTCAACAGCTTATCAATGCCAGCAGCACAGGATCGTTTATTTCCTGTGTATATACCACTGGCTGTCCCTGCTGTCCACACTTATGCTGTGTTAGCTGTTGACCCAATTTAATGCCTAGCTGAAAACTTTTCTCTCAGCTGTGATTAAAGAGGGAAAAAAATGAAAGAGGAGGTGATTCAGTTCCTTGCATATGTATAATTCTTTGATTAAAGCAAAAAGAAGGTGGTGAGGGAGGAAACTGTCTAATGATCCACATACATATGAGTTCTTTTTAGGCTCAAGTTTCTTACCCATAATGCAAGCTTCGAAAGCCAGAATCCACTTTCTCAAGTCACCGTGAAAGGCTCACTTTCAATTATATGTGACCCCATACATCTCCAAGTTGATTTTCTTTTTTTTTTTTTTCTTTTGAGACAGAGTTTTGCCCTTGTTGACCAGGTTGGAGTGCAATGGCACAATCTTGGCTCACTGCAACCCCCGCTCACTGCAACCTCCTCCTCCTGGGTACATGCAATTCTCTTGTCTCAGCCTCCTGAGTAGCTGGGATTACAGGCACCTGCCACGACACCTGGCTAAGTTTTTGTATTTTTAGTAGAGATGGGTTTCTCCATGTTGGCCAGTCTGGTCTTGAACTCCCGACCTCAGGTGATCCACCCGCCTTGGCCTCCCAAAGTGCTGGGATTACAGGCGCACTGCGCCTGGTCTCCAGGTTGATTTTCTGAAAGCCAATATTTCAACTGTAGAGCCACAATTTTATCTCTAATTCACTTAATTCATTTACCTAATTTATTCATTACTCTTTTGGCATAATTTCCAATGTAGGGGGGAAAAAAGAATGGTAGTGAACACTGTATTACAATGATCAGGGACAGGATGACGGGGCTGGGCCCAAGAGAGAACTAAAAGGGGCACAGACGCTGAGTTGTATATTATACAACATTCTGTACATCATTCCAGCATTTTGTGATGAAATAATGGCACTTCATTTTCCACAGGCCAGCCTTTCTCCATTTCCAGTACATTCCCTGTGGAAACTGAGAGCCATGGAAAGCTAGAGACTGAAAGAAGATTCAAGAACATCTCACCACAACCTTGATTTTTTACAGAGGAGGAAATGGAGGCCCACAGCGGTTCAACAACTTGTCTACTGACACTCAGCAGTCTGTTTAAAGGAGAGAAGCTAAAATCCAAGTCTCCTGATTACCAGGCAAGTGCTATTTCCACATAACATGCTGTCCATCTTTCCGCCTTGACTGAGTCACCTCAATTGCATTGAGTATGGTGATATGAAGTCACTCTTGGCAAAGGCCAGGTAATCGTCTTCACTCCTGAGCCCAGATCATATGTCCCCAGTCCTTATCTATCAAAAAACCAATGGTTTTAGAGACTGATCAGAGTTGGTGGTAGGAAGATTCATTTCCCCACCACAATAGATCCATATCCTAATCCCAGAACCTGTGGATATGTTCAGCTACATGGCAAAGGGAATTAAGGTTGCTTAGAATTAAAGTTGCCAATCAGCTGTTCTTAAAATAAGAAGATTATCCTCGATCATTAGGTGGCCCCAATGCCATCACAAGAGTTCTTAAAATGGGAAAAGGAGGTTTAAAAAAAAAAAAAAAAAGAGAGAGAGAGAGAGAGTGATGCCACATAAGGAGGAGTCAACTACTGCTGCTGGCTTTGAGGAGGGGAAGGGGCAAAGAGCCAAGGAATGCTGGCAGCCTCTAGAAGCTGGAATTGGCAAGGAAACAGATTCTCATTCTCCCCTAGAGCCTCTGGAAAGGAATGCAGCCTGTCACCCTTTGCTTTTAGCCCATCTATTTCAGATATCTGACTTTCAGAACTGTGGGATAATACATTTACATGGTTTTAAGCCATTAAGCTCATGGTAATTTGTTACAGCAACTGTAGAAAACTAATATAAAGTTGGAATGACTGCTCACAAATCAATCCACAGGTTAAAATGCTGCGCTTTTACAGGGAAGATGCGGCACCATTCACTCAGGCTCATCTGACTACTGACCAGGTCTGAACCTGGTCACATCTACAGTGGTTGATATAGTTTGGCTGTGTCCCCACCCAAATCTCATCTTGAATTGTAGCTCCCATAATTCGCATGTGTCATAGAGGGACTCAGTGTTAGGTAAGTTAATCATAGGGGCAGCTTTCCCCCTACTGTTCTCATGGTAGTGGATAAGTCTCCCGAGATCTGATGGCTTTATAAACGGGAGTTCCCCTGCACAAGCACTCTTGCCTGCTGCCATGTAAGAAGTCCCTTTGCTTTTCCTTCAACTTCTGCCATGATCGTGAGGCCCCCCCAGCCACGTGGAACCGTAAGTCCATTAAACCTCCCTTCTTTATAAATTACCCAGTTTGGGGTATGTCTTTATTAGCAGCATGAGAGCACATTAACACAGTAGTGAAATGAGAGGAACAATATTAGCGAGGTACAGCGGATCCTCACTCTCTCCCTCCTCTGGCCTCCCAGACACATGGCTGATGCTGCTTCTCCTGTACTGTAATAATCTGAACAAAAGGCACGGGTTTTAAGACCACAGTTTGTGCATCTTTTTAACCCCACTGACTAGCATAATGCTTGGCATCCAGTCGGTGGTCAATAAATCTTGATGGAGCTGAAATGCGTGACAAAAGGGAATGGCCTGTGTCTTCTACACTTCCCCTAGAGATATGTGCACAGAACAGAAATTTTTAAAAGGAATTCTACCTAACTTTTGGTGCAATCAAAAGTTTTTTGTGGCAGAATGAGGACTCGGGAAAGGTGTAACTGCACGGAAGGCAGAAAATCGTGGCCTTTGATGTATTATAAAATTCTTTAATGACTCATCTTCCCAGCTGCCCAACAACAAATGAAGATGTATTTTCAGTCCTGCTTGACAGGCAGTGCTGGAAGTCCAAACTATTGTCGCCACAGTGGAACAGCTTGTCACAGCCACATAATTTATTCTCTTTCTCTGAAAGCCTGGCACAAGATTTGCAACTGAAACTGCTTTTGTTTAAGACTCAACTAATGCCGCCAACCAAACCAAAATGTGTAGCCACTGTGTGTGTGTGGCCGCATGTTGATTGTGGCAATGTCCTCAGGTGACATCTGAAAGGCTGGACGGTTCACAGTGCGCACCACGTTAGAGTCTTTGCCAGTTGTCCTCTCTCCCATCCTTTCCTATTGGCAGTTCCTGAGGTTATGCTGCTTCATTTCCCTTCTTTCTTTCTCGTCTCACTGCCCTAGAGGATTCCATTTGTTCTGGCTGTCATCCAGTCTCATGCTTTTCTGCAGACCAACACTGTGGGCACGAACTTCATTTTAGTCCATGGCTGAGTGCCGGAAGAGTTGTACAGGACTGAAATCTTGCAAACGAGAGCATTTTGAATGCCACAAGGAGCACGTGGCATAGGGGAATTTGATCCAGATCGTCCCCATTTGTCAAGGTCTCCTCTACTAGTACCTCCTCCAGGAAGCCTCTCTAGATTTCTGCTAAATGGTGGCATGTGTGGTATGCTGTGACAAATTCTAGCTTTTTGTTTTATCCCCCCTTCAAAACGTAAACTTCCTGAGGGCAGGACACAGATGCCCTTTTATCTTTTTATCCTCTAACTTCCCGGCAGAATAGTTTACATGGTAGGAACTAAGCCCATATTTGATTCATTAAAGCCATACAAAGGCTGGGTGTGGCAGCTCACACCTGTAATCCCAGCACTTTGGAAGGCTGAGGTGGGCAGATCACTTGAGGTCAGGAGTTCAAGACCCGTCTGGCCAGCATAGTGAAACTTCGTCTCCACTGAAAACACAAAAATCAGCCGGGCATGGCCATGGGTGCATGTAGTCCCAGCTGTTTGGGAGAATGAGGTAGGAGAATCACTTGAGCCCAGGAGGCAGAGGTTGCAGTGAGCCGAGATTGCACTCCAGAGCGACACTGTGTTTCTTTAAAAAAAAAAAAAAAAAAAAAAAAAAAAAGAATGGATTAAGGTACGTTTCACTGCAAAAACATTCCAGTAAATACATGAAGGAGGTAAGGGACTCAATCGCGCAGTCTCCTGGGATAAGAGTGTTTCAAGCAGAGGGAGTAGCAAGGGCAAAGGTCCTGAGTATTTAAGAGACAGCAGGGAAGCCAATGTGGCTAAAGTGGAGGGAGAAAGTGATGGAAGGGAAGGCCAGAGATAGTGTGGGCCAGGAGGCAGGCTGCAGCAGTGTAAGGACTTCCGCTTTTATCTGGAATGCAATGGGATTGCCCAAAGAATGGGAAAACAGTCACAAGTCTGATCTGGTTTATCTGCCTGTGTATTGGACATCAACTTTAAGAAGTCAGGGCAGGAGCAGGATGACCAAGAAGAAGGGTATCACAGTGCTCCAGGAGAGAGATGAGGGAGGCTCGGAGCAAGGTGGGAGTGGCAGAGGTCATAGATTCTGGGCATATCTTATAAGTAAAGCCAGCAGGGATTTATTGCTGTATTAGAAGTAGGATGCGGGCTGGGTACAGTGGCTCACACCTGTAATCCCAGCACTTTGGGAGGCCGAGGCAGGGAGATCTCGAGGTCAGGAGTTAGAGACCAGACTGACCAACATGGTGAAACCCCATCTCTACTAAAAATACAAAAAAAAAAAAAATTAGCCAGGTGTGGTGGTGGGTGCCTGTAATCCCAGCTACTTGGAAGGCTGAGGCAGGAGAATTACTTGAACCCGGGAGGTGGAGGTTGTAGTGAGCAGAGATTGCGCCATTGCACTCAGCCTGGGCGACAGAGTGAAATTTCATCTCAAAAAAAAAAAAAAAAGTAGGATGCCAGAGAAATAGAAGAGAAATGAAATCACACCAACACATTCGACAGGAGCAGGTGGAAGGATGCGCTGCCACTGACTGAAATGGAAAAGGTGGAAGGAGGGGAGGGAGATCAGGTCCAATTGCCAACTGTGTGTTACTGGGCAAGTCACTTAACCTCTCTGAACCTGAAATTCCCCCTCTGTATTTGGTAATGTCTATTTACAGATTTGTCATAAGATTCAACCAAGATAATGGGTTAGGTGGAATATTTCTTGGCATAAAGTGTGTAACACTAAAGATTAATATCGTCTTATGGGACAGGATGGTGCCACAGCTGTTCTGCCTACCTGTCTCTCCTCTCCCAACCATCCTTTCTCACCTAAAGTCTCTCTCTTTCTCTCTCCTAGCACAGGGTGGATGAATCACCGCTGCAAAGTCCATTTGAAGGCACAAGTGGCTTACGGTATCTGGTGAATGAAATCCTATATAGGATGAAAATGACTGAACAATCACACGCTGCAGAGACGGTGCTAAGCATATCCCTGTGGGTTCTTTAACACTGATTTGTAAAGGAGAGAGGGAGGAAGTGAGGAAAATACTCTGCGGGTGCTGTTCCGTTTCCCTCAGGCTGAGACACCTCCCAAGGGAGGGGGTTCATTGCCTATCAAACCTTGTGGGGAGGTTTTCATTCAAAAGTTGCCATGAAATTAAAGAAAAAAAAAAAAACCAGTACAGAATGGGAAAACAGGAGAACAAAAAACTCCCAATACCATACCTTTAACAACCCACATCAGATTGCAGCTTGTTCTTCAGTGAACAAAAGAGGACCTCATGAGGGACCTGCCATGCTCCGGAAAGATGAGCTGCCCCTGAAGCAGAGTGGGGTATTTCGAATGAGTGTTTCCCACAACGTGCTGGATGCAAGAATAATCGTCCAGACAAGCCACAGTGTCAGGAAGATTTCAACAAATACAATAGAAATATCTTAAAAACCAACTGTAGAATAACTGGGAGGATATGATGGCACCTGAAAGTGAAGTCAGATTCTTCTAGTACATTTTCTAGGGAACTGCATGTAACCACACGAGTGTGTATGTGAGTGTGAGTGAGTGGGTGTGTGAGAGTGTGAATAGGTATTTGCCATTCCCTGTATCATCAATGACTCTGGAAACTAAAATAATGAAAGAAATAATCATATTCTACACTTCGGGGCAGAAATTAATTGGCTGTGAGGACAAAAAAATACGTTTTATTCTTTTATTAGGAATCACTAAAGTACAGTGGGCTGAAAGAAGGGATTCAGCTGTGAGGAATAGTCTAACAATGAGTCTTTCATTCTTCTCCCGGTTCAGGTAATTAGCTTCTCTGCTGGCTTTTAGGAAGCCATTTGCTCCATGGAGTTGGAATGGCAAAAAATACATCTGTCGCTAATGCTCCTAATGGTTGCGTCTCTCCCCCGTGCCCTGTCAGCACCCAGTCGCGAGCTATACTTTCTGGTCTCCTTGCTGTAACTCTGCGCCTGGAATCTAGCTTTAAAAAATGTGTTTGGTCTTAGGCAGGGACAGCAAAAAAGTTACTTGTCTGTAAAAAGCAAGATAGCAAATATTTTTGGCTTTGCAGGTCATTTAATAATCGTTGTCACAACTACTCCACCCGGCCCTCAGGGTGAAAGCAGCCACAGATACCATGTACATGAACAAGCACGACTGTGTTCCAAAGAAACCTCATTTATGGACAGTGAAATGTGAAATGTCATTATAATTTTTATGTATCATAAAATACTATTATTTTTAAAATCTGTTTCCCAATCATCTAAAAACACAAAAATTGGCCGGGTGCAGTGGCTCACCCCTACAATTCTAGTGCTTTGGGAGGCTGAGGCGGGCAGATCACTTTGAGGTCAGGAGTTTGAGACCAGCCTGGCCAACACGGTGAAAACCCATCTCCACTAAAAATACAAAAATTAGCCGGAAATCATTTGAACTGGGGAGGCAGAGGTTGCAGTGAGCTGAGATCGCACCACTGTGTTCCAGCCTGGGCAACAGAGCAAGACTCCATCTCACAAATAAACAAAAAATATCACAATCATGCTTAGCTCATGAGTGGTATACACACAGGTGGCGGTGGCTGCTCACAGGTGGTAGACTGGGGTCAGCCTGCAGGCCGTCATTTGCTAGGTCCTGGTCTAAGGTGCTACATCACAGGATAAACTCGCCTTCACCCAACCTGACCATAGGAACCACTCCTGGGCTTAGCCTTGACACAGTTGAGCCCTGGGGAGAAAGAGCAGTCCCTCTGCACTTCCAACCTGACACACCTAGGAAGACGTCTAGAAAAGTCCTAAGCTATGAGATCAGAAGAGGTATCCCCAAATTGCTGCCAAAAGCACTGACACCATTCTGAGAAAGTGGTTAGAGATGGAAACTTTCTTTCCTCCAACACTCTTCATTTCAACTCATATTTCTTGAAACTTGTCCTAAGCACCAAAAATTGATGAGATAGTTTGGGCTTGGAGAAAGCAATACAATCTTCAGAACATCGGAGAACAGAGGAGGCACGTGTGGAATATTAACAGTGGCGGCGGACTCTGTGGTAACACACAGCGAGAGGTGGGGACTAGGTGAAAACTAGGAGGACTGAGGAGCTGTGCGACCACGGAGTATAGCAGAGAGGATCCTGGGCCCAGGCTTAGCAGGCTTGGCCACTTCCACTTCCTGTCTTTTGAAATGCTCACTCTTGTGGAAGCCAACTACCTAAGAGAGGTCTGACTTCTCTAAGACCACCACATGTGGGAGCCCCAGTGCGGAACATGCCTTCCAGCCATCCCACCAAGGCACCAGGCATGTGAGTGAAGCCATCTGAATCACCTCCAGTCCACCCATCTGCCAAGTGAAAGCACCCAGTGACCCCCTTCAATATCGCAAGGAACAAAAGAATTTCCTGCTGGAGCCTGGCTGGAATTCTCAATCCACAAAACCACAAGAGATGATAAGGGAAACGGTTGACTGTGTCGAGCCATTAGATTTTGGGATAGTTTGCTATAAAGCATAGATGAACAGAACAGCAAGGATGAGAGCTGTACACCTCCCACCTGCCCCACCCCCCAGAAAGAAAGTGGTAGGACTGATACCTAGAGAAAGAAAAGGTTAATAAAGGCTGAAGTCGTTGCGGAAAGATACGGAAAAGGAAGAAACTGGAGGCTGAGGGAGCAGAAAGGGGAGGCTTTGTACAGGCAGCTGGGAAAGGCCAGGAGAGTGGATGGGAGCACGTGTACGTGTGAAGAGTGGGGTGCCGGAAGGAGGGTAGGGGGTTAAGAGACTCTTAACAAGGAGATTTAATATAATGACGCAGTCAAGCCACCCTGGCTCTCGGTGGATATCACGTGCCTTGTGGCCACTCGGTAGCCTTTAGTAGTTAGTGGTAGGTTGGTGATGCCAGAGTTAACGAGAAGGGGTAAAGTTGCAAGCTCTACCTCTGGCAACTTCACTATTAGTGGGATGAGATCAAGCAGCCCGTCATTTAAAAACAGGCAAACATGGCAACCCTACAGCCTGTCTGTGGTTCCCAAGAGGTCTTCTCCACCCTTGAGAGCACTGACCAGTACCTGGCAGCACACGCTCCATTAAACCCCCAGGCCTGTGGCTGAGCCAGGTGGCAGGATTTCCCACGAAGCAAGGAGAGAGACACAGGGTCAAGGGCCTTGGACCACAAATGCTGCACTGGCCACAGAGTTGCCTGGCTTGCCAATTTTCTGATACCTCATGTATGCCAGGATGCCCAGTCCCATGTCACCATGCCCACCACACCCCATATATTGAACACCACTAATGTAATCAATCCCAAAGTGTTTTTCAAATTAGGATATTTCACATGCACTTAGCCAACCTTAAAATCTTCATACCACCATTCAGAATTTTCACAATTCTAATGAGAAGACTATCCCCTAATTCCATTCTCCCATATCGATAGCAGCTTATATGTGATCATTTGGATTTACTAGAAAATTCTTTAAGCCCCTCCTCCAACTCCCTCCTGGCGGGCGTCAGGGAAAGGTGCATCAAATTCATCCTTGACAGTTGCCAAGCACCAGAATGTAGTACCGCAGAGTTCCTGAAAGCGTTATGTTGAAATACATCAAAGACTCTTAGAGCTGACAGATGGGATAACTGAGACATTGTGATGGTAAATGGTTGACACAAGTTGGCAGGCACATTAGCAAAACTAGAATTGATTCTGCCCTCTAAATCTCCCTGGGAGAGACCCAGGGTTGCAAACTTGAAAATTCTCTTGAACTTCATAATGCTAAGTGGTAAACGAACTTATTTTTGGATACTTGAACTGCATGTACTCCTGGTAAGAGTGTCCTCTAATTTATGTGCATGAAGACAAAAGACTTGGAAAATACTTTTATGAAAACCCTACAAGAGTTGTTACAAATAGAGAGTTGCAAACAAGTTTCATGTTGACCTAATTTCTCTCCGTAAAATCCTTCTTTGGTGAGAGTACTGTCCTCTCCCCCGGTCAGTAAGTTGTACTTTAAAGAAATGAACAAATAAAAATGTTTAATGTTATATAGTAGCTTTCTAATTCTTTGCCCCCCAATAACCACTCAGAGTGAAGATATTGGCTGAAAGTTTGTTCCTTATGGTTATTTACTCACATAGATATACTTACATACTTTAAACACTTAAACAGGGAAGTGCTGCTTAAAGTGCTTTAATTTAAAATGTTTCTTAAGTTTAAAATCTTATGGAGACCAGTCCCAGCTGCTGAGAGTCCAACAAAGGTAGTCATGAGCACTTAATACATGCAAGAAAATATAAATTCAGGATCCCTTCTTTATAATTCTGAAATTACAAAAAGCCCTGAAAACAAATCTTTCTCCTAATGTGTTTGGTGACAAAACCTGACCTGAACTGATATAAGGCTACTGTTGATTTCCTTTCTCCTACGTAGTATGAATATTCACGTGTTTCTCTGCAGAAATGTTAATGAGATGGATGTCTGGGTGCTGTCTCAGACTCTGCTACGGGTGTCAGTAAACAGTGTGTGTATAGGACTCCCTTTCTGAAATTAGAAACTGAGTTCCAGAATACACTTGACCCCAAGAATTTCAGGTAAGGGATTGGGCTCCTGCATTCACATGAAATGGGTAACATGAGGTGTTTTAGTCCATTCAGGCTGCTATAACAAAATATCACCAACTGGGTGGCTGATAAACAACAGACGTTCATTTCTCACAGTTCTGGAGACTGAGAAGTGCAAGATCAAGAAGCTGGCAGATTCAGTGTCTGGTGAGGGCTCACTTCCCGGTTCACAGATGAATGGTGTCTTCTCTCTGGGTCCTCACATGGTGAAAGAGGTGAGAAGTCTCTCTCAAGCCTCTTCTATAAAGGGACTAATCCCAATCATGAGGGCTGCCTCCATGACATAATCACCTCCCAAAAGACCCACCTCCTAATACTATCACTTTGGGGGTTAGGATTTCAACATAACAATTTGTGGGGACACATACGTTTAGACATAACAATAGGTATGCATAATAGGACAGAGAAGGGGGAGGTTAAGGGAGGAGTGCAGAAACCACAGCGTAGCTATCATGCCAACAGCTCATGGTTAACCAGACTGGAGCCAAATCTCCAGGTGGTGACAAGGCTGGGTCGTCTGGAGAGTCTGCAGAGCAACACCTGCAAAGGCGGACATCAGCTGACTTTCAAAAAGGTTCTTATGACCTTCAGATAGAATCTCTGGAAAATACTTTTATGAAAACCCTACAAGGGTTGTTACAAATAGAGAGTTGCAAACAAGTTTCATGTTGACCTAATTTCTCTCCGTAAAATCCTTCTTTGGTGAGAGTACTGTCCTCTCCCCCGGTCAGTAAGTTGTACTTTAAAGAAATGAACAAATAAAGATGAACTAATTTGGACCTTCTCTGGACTATCAATTATATAATTATATAAGTCACAAAGCACAAATAAGTGGTTTTAGCTCAGAAACCTAGAAGGGGAAGACTGTGGACGGGTCTTACAGTTTGATCTGCCTGGAATCTTCCATTTGGTCCTCTCCCAGCTGTTGAGACTGCAAGCCTGTAACTACTCAGGTAGGCCCAGGGCCCAGGCTGCCGATACATATCCCTAACCCAGGCAGGGGCAGTCAGAGTTGACTCTTGGGAGCCAGTTTCTTTCCATTTAAAGCTGCAAACGCTAAGGGCCAGGTCAGCCTGGAGCTGCCCCAGGTCATCAATGCCACCACAGGAAGAGGACCCTCCTGAGGAGGATCGAGCATGGGGGACAGAGAGCTCAAGGGCAGAACAGAGGCCTGATGACACGAACCCTGGATCCAGCTGTGGCTGGCATATCTGACCCTTGGCCATCTGCTATGTGAGCCAAAAAATATCCACTTTTGCTTCAGCTAGTTTGAGTTGAGTTTCTGTCATTTGAAAAAGAAAATTTCACAGGCAATTGGTTCTAAAAGTCTCTTAAATTTGGTGAATAAATATATTTCTCAGAAATGTCAACTTGAAGAAGAGAACATTTTTTTAAGAATCTTTCTTCCTCTCTGTTATAAACTGTGTTCTCCCCATGCCCCCAAATTTATACGTTGAAGCCTTAATATCCAACGTGACTATATGTAAAGATAGGCCCTTTAGGGAGTTTAAATGAGGTCATAAGAGATGGGCTCTAATAGGTAGCACTGGTGTCTTTACAAGAAGAGAAGAGATGCCAGACAGCTCTCTCTCTCCCTCCCCTAAGTGCACAGAAAAGAAGCCATGTGAGGACACAGTGAGAAGGTGTCATTCTACAAGCCAGAAACAGAGGCCTCCCAAAAACCAACCCTGACAGCACCTTGATCTTGGACTTTCCAGCCTCCAGAACTGTAAGAAAATAAGCCTTTGTTGTTTAAGCCACCCTATCTGTGGTATTTTGTTAAAACAGACAGCCAGAGTCAACTAATACACTCCCCATAAGGTTTCCAGGGGAGACAACTTGACAATTTGTCATGCTGTGAGGGTCACTTTCAATCCTGTATTCTCCACCGCTATCCAAAAGGAACAGCTACAATGAGGCTGAATAGGAAACTAGAGGCTGCCTTCCAAAAACTGGAACTGCTAGAAGGTACTAGTGACTAACACAATTAAAAAAAAAAAAAAGCAATCCAAGATGTTGTAGGTTAATTTCTTCATATTTTATATAAAACATGAGTTACAGTGATTTAAAACCTCATTTGAAATCACCATGACTAAAGATAAAAATCAAAATATAATTTTTAAGTATTAGGTATCATGACTCAGAAATTATCTCTAGAACAGATTCACCTTTGACATTAATTAACCAAGTAATTTGCTTTAATTCAACTGTAAAAGGAAATATTTTTCAAGTAAATTTTAGAAGGATATGATTTTTGCTGTTGGCTACGAGACTTCAATTTTGAATGAGCAGCAGCAGTCCCTCCAAAAAATGATTATAATACACAGAAGATGGCAAGCGAAGGTGCCTCCTTCTGTGGAATTAGAATATTAGAATCTCAATGTCTTTGTATTGTATGGGTTTGGTAACTCGTTCATTGAATGGTGGGAATTTAAGAATCACTTTTTTCCTCATTATTATCTTTGACATCTTCTGGTGGATCTCCATTCCCTGCAGCTGGACATCTCAGGAAGACCCCATCATTTTTTAATCACTTTCACTGATAATAGCCTTATTCATGGAAACTAAGACTCATTCACTTACTAAAGGTCTAGTGATTTCATATCAAAACTTCAATCTCATATCAATTCAAAGCTTTTCCCTCCTTTTATATGACCTGTAGTGGGGAGGGAGCTGTAGTCTTTCCATTTACCCTCCTCTTCCTCTTTCATGCTCTGCTCCATCACTCTGATGCTATAGCTCTTCTGGAGTCAACACAGGGAAGTCACATCAGTGGTGAGGAAGCTGAACATCTTTTTACATTAGGTCATTCTGTTTTCACTTCTCTTGGCTATCAAAGTCATTTGTGCAAGGCAGGCGGTCACATCCTGGGACCTTCATGGGGAGCATCTGTAGGTTCTTCAGAGGCCCACATGGACCCTCCATGCCGAGATCCCTAACATGGTTGAAGAACCATTTGACCAGCCTTTTGTGAGCCCCTCCCCCAAAACATACATCTTCTACCTCAACGTACATGTCAGGGCTCTCACAGTCTGCGTTGCCTCAACCCAAAAGGTCACCTCTGGCCAAGGAAGCAGCAACAATTGCTGAAACTCTCTACCTTTCCTGATGTTGCTTGGCCCCACAAAAATGCACACTTAATTCTCCGCCAAAAGATGGAAGTTGAGCTTGCCAACTACTAAACATCTTTTTCTCCGTCTCCCTTTCACAGGTTGCTCTAGCAACTTTGCATCTACCAAATACTGTGTGTTGGAAGCATCTGTGTATATGCTCACAGATCCCTAACGTCATCTCTGTGCTTCGTTCTGATGGGCTTGGAGGCAGCTCTACAGGCATCCAATTGGGAAGTGAGATGCCAATCTCTCATCGTTGCCATAACCCGAATCTCTAGATCAGAGCCGTTCTCTCTTGGCTTGGGGTAAGGGTAAGAGCATTCTTCTCTTCTCTCCATGGCAATGGGAGGGAAAATGCCCAATACTCTTTATGAGGTTCTTCACTGAGATAACCTTCTATAATCTCCTCCTAAATCACCAGTCATCTCTAATGTTGGCTAGAGCTGTGATGGGGACTGGTGGTTACAAACGAACTTTGACATCTTTTATTAAACACTCCATAGCCATGTCTAGCAGCATGTTTTAGAATATTAGATAATGATCACTAATTTTCAACTTTAGAGAATTAATTCCTTCTGATAATTGGGAAAGTTCCATCTAACAGCCTCATTCCAAATTACATTTCTGGAAAATTAGCAACTCAGTGCTGAAAACATCTTACCAAACTCAACAAGTCTAGAAACCAAAGTGGACCTTGTCAAAAATACCAACTTTACAAGGACTCACCTCTAACAGCAATGACTACTGTCACCAAATCATAGAGCCTAACACTCATACTTTATACATTTAAAAGCATACTTAAAACATGGCTTTCCTGTGATACTGCTTTCTGATGAAAATATATAGCCATGTAAATATTTAAATAAAATATTCTGAAATTTTTTTTTTATTAAAGAGCAACTGGAATGGATACTCTGGGTAAACTACTTGTGAGGAGATTAGTTTGGAAGTTTCACTACTTTGCTGAGGTTGTTTTAATTAGCTATTTGAGACTTTCATTCATTAAGCATTTTTTAACCTTGAGTCATGATTTCAAAGTACTAACAGTAATGTCAATATTCTAATTCTACACTTTTACTGTAGAACAATGTTGTACAGAGTGCCAGCATTTTTCCATATCAATCAATCTTCTCAAGGATTCTTAGCCTTATAAAATGTATTGCTGAGCTTACTACAAGGATGTTATAGAAGAGAAGTCATTAAATCAGGTGCCTAAACGCCAAGTAGGAAATAAAATGTAGCAAGTAAGGCAATAGGGAATGGTAGAGACTGAGGCAAACCTGAAAGCATTGCTGCATTAAAAAAAAAAAAGCTGCTACTCAGTGCCAATTAATTTTGATATATAGTTACAATATTAACTGAACATTTGATTTTAAAAGAAAACTTGAAAATGGAATTTTTGCAAAATCTGATTCTTTTAAATGTTGGATCAAACTTTTTAGACATCAAGTCAAAATGAAACAAAACAAAAATCCCAACAAACGGTGACATTGGTGGACTGCTAGTTTGTAACTTCTCTATCTAGCAGATACTGTAGGCTGCATCATGCAATGTCCTCTTTTGCAAACCCCTGAGGGCAGTCTCTCTCTGTTAAGCTATTAGGAAAAGGAATATTTTTCCCCGAGTTCCTGCTGTGTTGCTGATCTTGTAGACATCATGATTAAAGAAAATAAGGTTTCTATTTTCTCTTTGGTGGCTAGAAGGCACAGAAGCAAATTTGTGGCTCATTCCTAGCAAGCATATAGATCTGCATAAAAGGCACAACTTCTTGACCCCATTTTATTCGTCTACTTTTAATTTATGTTATCTTCCTGTATTTCTTTCTTTCTTTTTTTTTTTTTTTTTTCTTTTTTTGAGACGGAGTTTCGCTCTTGTTACCCAGGCTGGAGTGCAATGGCTCAATCTCGCCGCAACCTCCGCCTCCTGGATTCAAGCAATTCTCCTGCCTCAGCCTCCCGAGTAGCTGGGACTACAGGCATGCGCCACCATGCCCAGCTAATTTTTGTATATTTAGTAGAGACGGGGTTTCACCATGTTGACCAGGATGGTCTCGATCTCTTGACCTCGTGATCCACCCGCCTCGGCCTCCCAAAGTGCTGGGATTATAGGCGTGAGCCACCACGCCCAGCCCATCTTGCTGTATTTCATACAAACCCATAGGTCCACTTTAAACCTCCATAACAAAGCACAGTATAAATAATCTTCACAACAAGCCCTGTGAAATGGACATTTTTTGCCCCATTGATAAATGAATAAACAGAGGCTCTACAAAATTAACTGGCTTGATAATTAATCAAGAAGGGTGAAGACCCAAGCTTTCTCTTCTGGCTCCAAGTCAAGTGCTCCATTGACTTTAAAAACAAACAATACAGTCTTAGAGTAGAGATTTCAAACTCAGATGCAACCCAGACTCGGGTACTATAGAAGCTGGAGAGTCCACTCAAAGTCATGGCATTGTAAAGGGGCACAGTTCCCTAAAACACAGTGTGATCACAATACGAAAGAGGCCCCCTGGAGTTGTGCAGTGCAGCATGCCCCTTTGGAAGGCATTAAAATCTACTGTCTTCACTATGGCAACAAATTCATAGGCTAGATGTGGAACTGACACCCCAGTCTGAGTATCAGGCTATAGAATCTGGCCAGATCCAACATGGGAACACACTACATACAGAATGTGATTCAAATGAGCCTTCTAAAGATTAAGTGGTATATCGTGGTGTATCTGATATCCTGTCCTGGAGGGGCCCTCACTGTAATGTCATCTCCAAAATCGGGGCCATCGTGCAGTTTTATGGGTAAGACAGCCCAAATAAATCCTCTGGATTTTTCTGTAACCAAATCCCCAGAGAGTGCTCCAAAATGGATCTGCTATATACAAAACTCTGCTCTTGGCCTAGAATTGAATTATGGTGTGGTTCCAATGTATTTGGATTAAATTATAACTGTACAAGAGCACAGAATGTTCCCAGGTCTTAAGGAATTAGCTGTTTGAATTCTGTATTGTTCTTATTCTTAGTTTCTTTTCTGATAAACAATGCTAGAGCAGTGGTTTTTAAACTTGTTTAAGCAATAGAACTCTTTTTTTTTTCCATTGACTTCATGGAACTTGAGTACTCCGCGTCCTGGTGACATAGGGAGGGAGGCTTGTGGACTCGCCCTGGACAGGTTGCCCTTCTTTGATCAGGATTGCTGTAAATCGGCTTGGCCTCTCCTCTCTTTCTGAGAGGGTGACCAATCCTCAGGGCTCCTCAGCTACTGTCTTATTAATGAGCCTGCTTTTTGCCATTTTTTCTTTTGTTATTTTATTTTATATTATGCGTGCAGGTTTTTTACATGGGTATATTGCATAATTGTAAGGTTTGGGCTTCTAGTGAACCCATCACCCAAATAGTGAACATTGTACCCAATAGGAATTTTTTAACCCTCACTTCTCTCCCACCCTTCTCACTTTTGGAGTCCCCAGTGACATGATCTTATATTTAGAAAACCTAAAGATTTATCCAAAAGACTCCTAGACCTGATAAACGACTTCAGTGACGCTTCAGGATATGAAATTAACATAAAAAATCAGGTGCATTCCTATATACCAACAACATTAAAGCTGAGAACCAAATGAAGAACTTAGCCCCATTTAAGTGGACATGAAGATGGAAATAATGAGCCTGCTTTAATGTGATCCAAATGTTCAGGGGAAACTCTAAAGGAGTTTTGAAGAATCTTAGTGTTCCAAAGAACATGGCTCAAAAAGTACTCTTTTACAGGACATATTGTTAACACAGTAATTGCCTGAGTGATTAACTATGAGGGATATTACATCTCTAGAACAAATCAAAAACACAGTGGCCCCTTGTTCTGGTTTTCACAGCAACTTCTAACATCATTGGCAACAGTCTTACTGAAGTAGAAAGCATCTTCATGTAAAAATGTTTTAAAAGCATGCCTCTTGCAGGTGCCTACCTATCTCACTGACATGCTTTTGGGGTGCACATGTATTTTTCATAGGATTGCTGTGTGCCTGGCCCCAATCTCAACCTCACTAAGTTGACAGCTATCTGTAGTTATTTGTTAAATTCAAATGAAATTATAAAGTCGAATAAAGCAGAGCATTCTACTCTTTATTAAGAGTGAGACCACCTTTGCAAAAATTATGACAGTGAGAGAAAGCTAGTCAGCAAAATAGCTCACCCCATTCTGCTTCTAACCTCTCTAACTGTCCTGGGTATAGGCCAAGCTAACTATGGGAGGAATTCAGTCAATAGTTTAATTTTAAAGCAAGAATGATAATGGCCCTTTCCAAAAACTAACCCCCTCCTTGTTTAGGGATTAAAAACCACCCTTGTAAAACTAAAGAAAAGCCACAAGGTTAGAATTATGGGAGGGGCCTGAATTCTGCTAAAATGTAGGAGTAACTAAATGGTAACCAGCCATGGTACCCGAGCTTGCTTTTCTATAATTTCTTACTGCTCAAGAGTCATGTAGCCAGAAGTCACATGATTGGTAATGCCCCCCAGTTACTCCTTTAGATAACATCACTGTTGTAAAACCTAAGATGGTCTTTGAGATATTTTTCAGGCTTTTGCATTCCGGCCACTGACTGACTCTACCTCGACCCATGACTCACACCAAGGAATGACTCAACTGGTCCTGTGACCCCCACCCAGAAACTGACTCAGTGCATAAAGACCAATGATTTCATCTTTAACCAATCAGCAGCACCTATTCCCTAGTTCCCTGCATGCCAGATTATCCTTAAAAACCCTAGCCTCTGAGCTCTTGGGACAGTGAATTTGAAAAATGTCTCCTGTTCGGTCATTTGGCTGCCTTGCAATAATTAAATATTTCTCTGCTGCAACACTACTGTCTCAGCGCATTGGCTTTGTCTGTGCAGCAGGCAAGAACAAAAGCAAGTGGTTTATTTCCTTATTTAAATTTAAAAACATTTAATATGTGTTCAAAGAAGTTATATGTTTCCGGAATCACAAAGAAAAGCTACAAAAAGGGGGAAATATTTTACTAACATAAAAGCCAAAAAAAAAAAAATTTTGAACAATACTTTGTAAGTTATCACTTAGTTCAATCCTTAGAGAATGTGAACAACTTTTTCTGTTTGGTAAGGAGTGATAGAAAATGTGAAATGCAAATAAAAGTTTTCCAAATAAGCAAAATGTTCCTTTATATATAAAGTAAATGGTAGTTTCTTTGAACATAGAGAGGTATACAATTTTTAGCAACAGAAAATCGGCCTCTTTGAAGTAAAAAGTATCAACTGAATAGTTAAAGAGAATTTGTGCCACATTTTAAGCCTGCCTGAGGTATCCACAGGTCTCAGTCCACCTCTGGGAAATGACGAGGAAAATAATTCAGAGTCTGCCCAAACAGAGACTTCAGTCCAGAACTCCATTCATTTCACTTACTAGACAAAACGAAACATCAGTGTGAGGAATAACTGTGGTAGGTACAAACCCCCAGTATGTTGACATCTGTTGTAGTTGTAATGTATTTTTATTCTATGCTGTCTTCGCCCTGTTTTGAGGCCCTAGCTAGAGGCTAGTCAATCCCCCTTCTTGAGTGGTCGATCAAATTTAAACTCCCACCACTTCCCTTAAGTGCTCTCACATCCTGGGCCACTGTTCACCCACCCTCATTGCTCCAGGGCCAGGTACGAGACAACAGGGACAGCCTCTATGACCCAGAGCCCCAAGAACATTTTCAAATTAGCCAATCCTAAACCTGCATACCCTGCCTTTCCCTTTCCTTTCCCTGGAAACCACAATAAAGCTGCTTCTCTACCATCCCCCATCTCCCTCTGCCTCATGCCTCACTCTATGCTTCCCCTGAGTGGCCTGGTGGCACAGCCTGCTGTGTCTCCCCAGGGAACTGCGAGCATCAAAATTGTAAAATCCATCCTGTTTCTCTCTCTTGATCTGCATCTGGCCTTCAGCATACCTCAGTCAAGTACTATGATTAAAGCACTGGTCTGTAACCTTTCATGATAAAGAAAAACTCTGAGACTAACTGTAGGTGTTGCTAGAGAAAAAGTATGGAAAGCATGAGCCACTGCTATGGTGCTAATGAGCCTGGACCCCTGAGATACAGAATTGCACGGAGACTGTATGTTCTCTGGCAACAAAGGGATCCTGCCTTTTGCTTTGTAACTCCACCCAGGATAGTTTGACACATGGAGGGATGGCTGCTTCTGTGATTTATTCTCCCTTGAGCATAAAGAAGGGAGAAAAGAATCCCCTGGGAATAGAAACTTTCTAGAAATATTAGTGGTGATCAGAGTAGTTGCAGAGGGGTTCCTGGTACGCTAAAATTGGACAATAATTTAAGGTTGCTGTTTGACACATCACACAGAGAAGCAATTAACCAGACCTGGGAGAAGGATGGGGACTGTGGAAAGGCAACTCTAGGCATGCACTGTCAAGCAGCAGATGAGGCTTCACACATGAAAGGGGATAAGGCAAGGGAAGCTGCAGGTCTGAGCCAACCATCACACAAGAGTTGTGGCCCCAACCGTGCTGCTGACAGGCTGGTGACATAAAGCGATGCCTTCAATGAACCTGCACTGCCATCATTAAGCAAGAGTCCAATAATTAACCCTAAAACACCAGGGAGAACATGGCTTATGCAGCATTATCCAGTTTGTACTTTTTCAAAGGCCAGGCTTGTGAATCAAACTATTAACAGATTTAAGCCATCAAAAATTGAACTCAAAAATTATTTCAGGTGATTTCATATCTTTGAAAATATTCAAGAGCTCATGAAGTTCACTGATTAGTAAAATATGTGTAGTCACACTGTTTCAATAGAACAATCCTTTCGCACACTTAAACGATAATCAAAACATCATCTTTAAATAAATTCTGTCATCATGGTCTAAAACTCAAACATTATAAAGAAGTCAATAACATAGAATGTCATATGAGGTGCCCTGGGATGGCAGTGAGCAGAGGTGGTGCCCTGAAATGTAATGCCAGATAGACCTGTATCAGTAGAGATAGGCTGTTATACATGCGGCTGTAACAAACACCCCAAACATCTTAGTGGTTGTAAACAATAAGGTTTATTTCTTAGTTATGCTACACGTCCAGCATAGGTTGGCCGATGCCCAGCTCTCTAATGCTATCAGACTCAGACTGACAGAGTAGCCACCACTTACACCAGTTCTTTGAATGGCCTGCATTCCACTAGGCAAAGCAAGTGTCACACCCAACTTCACTGGCCACATCCAAATTCAAGGAGGTGAGGAAGCAAAATCCTATGGCAGAGGTGGGCAAACTACAGCCCCAAGCCAAAGACCTGTGTTTGTAAATAAAGCTTTATTGGCACATAGCCATACCCATTTGTTTATATATTGTCTATGGCTGCTTTTGCCATAGAACTGAGTAGCTGTGACACAGACTGCATACGGCCCACAAGCCTAAAATATTTACTATCTGGTCTTTAAGAAAAAGTTGGCAGGTCTCTGGCCTACTGTATAAGTTGTCTTTCACTAAGTTATGCAGCAAGAACAAATAACCTTCCACCCACAGGGGTGTACACAACAAAGGTTTATTTCCCATTCACATTACATGCCAGTGGCAGGTGGGCTGTGGCTCTGCTTTGGTCTGTCTCCACAGGCTGAAGGACTACTTCCTATGGTAATATGCCATTCTCATGGCAGAGAGAAGAGCATGGCTGAGTCACATGATGGCTCTGACAGCCTAAGCATGGGTGTGGATAGCCATATCACATCTGCTCACATTTTACTGACCAAAGAAAGTCACGTGGCCAAGCCTGGAACCACTGGATACAGAAGTGAACTCTTCCACAAGAAAGCACCATGAGTCACTAACTTTGTGCAAATGCTAACACAATTGACCATGCTTATCACACTTCCTGAGCAGTTTGGGTGGACAACATTAGTGGCTGGCACAAGACCTTGAGGGGTAACCCTCCTGGGCAGGTGTACAGGAGCAGAGGGAGTCCCCCATATGTTTGAGTCAGTTCAGTCCTCTGAGAAACCTAGGATCAAGAGTCAATAGACCATAAATCTAGAACACATCATTGTATCTTTCTTAACATTTATAGAGTCCTTCTCTATAAAATGAGATAGTTGGACTGCATCACTGTTTTCAACCTTTTCATGTTCATGCATTTTAACTATCACCCCTCCCCATACCATGACTATTACTGCTCTACTATGAGTAGCCATAGAGTGAAAACATGCTTTTGCTAAAACCATCATACTCATCAGTTGCAAGCCACTGTTTACTATTTCTAAAGGTAATTTTGAGGAAATTGTGAATGACAGCACTTCTCTCCTGGGATTACTAATTAACACTTGAGCAGATTTGTACAGGCTAACAGGGAGATGGGAGCAGATATGCTGGCTTTAAAGCAGTATTTCTAGAATTACAGACACCTAAATTTATACCACAGATAGATATAATGGGATCAGTACTAAATTCACTAGATGGTAATCATCTGTTAATCTATATGTTTCTCTGATTTAAGGCTGTCGGATTCACTACTGTATCCAAGGGTACTTGTAATTGATACATAGTTGATGGTCATTAACAATTTTTAAACTAACTGATAAAAGGAATCATGTGTTCAGTAACGCTTTTAAATGTTTTTTAAAAATCTTTTCTGTCAATCAAGCCCACGCACACATTTGAAAAAGAACGGTGGGCATACGCATGAGTGAATCATATTACATGTTTGGTTTACAGATAATGCAGATTTGCATTCCTTATCTCTCCAGGGACCTTCCTTAGGTCTGAATTCCTGTACCTAAAAAGCACAAGTGCATCCATCTTATCTATGGTACAAAAACTAGTCTAACACATTCTTTTTAATTCAGTTAAGAGTCTTCATTCCAATGGCATGATCAACTAGGGAACAAATGAGGAACTGAACTTAGTTTTCTACACTTTCAGCAAGTTTCCCACTGAGACTAATAGTCATTAGAAAAAGTCTAAGGTCATAAAATTCCTGTGTTGCACAGGATTTATTATTTTTTCTTTTTAACTTTTATTTTAGGTTCAAGGGGTTCATATGCAGATTTGTTACATGTGTATTTTGTGTGATGCTCAGGTTTGGGGTTATGAATAATCCCATTGCCCAGGTAGTGAGCATAGCACCCAACAGGTGGTTTATCAACCCTTGCTGCTCCTCCCATCCTCCCCTCTAGTAGTCCCCAGTGTTGACTGTTCCCATCTTTATGCCCACATATTCTCATGTTCAGCTCTCACTCATAAGAAGATGTGGCATTTGTTGTTCTGTTCCAGTGTTAATCTGCTTAATTCAAATCTCTGGACAGGCCTGTTGTGGCTCAGAAAAATGATACTCCCAAGTATAGTGCTTTGGCATGCTGACCACTTCTGAATTAAAAGAAGTTGGAATACCTTAGAGGCTGCCTCAGAACCAAGGGCTTTCTAACCTTCTGTTTTCCTTGCTTCTGAGTGCAGGGAAGGGCTCTCTCTGGAATTTTCCCATCTGACTAAGAAAACTTTGTCTAAAGGAAATGCAATAGTCTTACGTCCCCTCCCTAGGAATTTCATTAAATTAACAAGGAAGATTAACCACTGGAGAAGAGAAGAAAGTAAAAGCCTGACCACACCCAGACAAACATTTCATCTATCCTTCTAAGGCCACTTCAGGAAATTACCTAAGAAATTTTATCTGCATAAAAAAGACAACCTTCTTTGCAGTGTAGTTCTGCCCCTTACCTTCCCATAACTTGTCAGTCCCATTTAGCTTCTAAAGAGAATCATTTACAAACTATTGTTTGCTCTTTGGGTCCATTAAGCTCTCCTAAAAATCATTTACTAACCCTCAATTTCATACATCCACCGTCTCTCGCTCCTCTACAAGTAGAGTGCTTTTTAAGCTTCAGCTATCTGGCCTTCCTGTGAGCCTCATTTTTTGTATGGCTTCCATGCTTATGCACATTAATACATTTGTATGCCTTTGCCCTGTTAATCTCTCTCATCAGTTCATTTCAGCAGACTTGAAACTTCATGGGGGAGGGAAAATTCTCTTTACCCCTACAGGATCTAACCATGGATAAAGAAAAATGGATAAAAGATTGAATCCACACACTTAAAGACTAAGGCCTTTGTGTCCCATCTGCTCACGTATTTGACTACGCCATACATTCTTATTCCTCATTGTGTTTCAAAATCGCCTTGTCAAAATTTTAAAGGTAAGTAGGTAAGTATCTATCAAACTCTGATTCCATCTCCCAGATATGTTTTTTTTTTTTTAAATAGGTGATTCTCTGTTTATTCAAGATTGAAGCCCACTGGTCTATAGCAATGACTAGTATTCTCCAAGGCGAAATAAATGAGACAGTTTAATTTTGACAACCGATTACTTTCCCCTTCTTTCTCAGATCCTATGATTTCCTTTACCTCATAGTTATACCAGACAGCATGGACGATGATGACCACGACTACCTCTACTTCTTCCTTTTTTTTTGAGAAACCGCTCAATGTTTTTACATCTCTTGGGATTTTTGTTCAGTGGATTTACATGTAAAAGCCAAGAGGTCAACACACTGAAAGGCCACTTTCTTCTAAATTCAAGGTAGAAGGCTTCTAGGAAAACTTCCTTAAAGAGAATTTGTAGGAGAGTACCACAATCATTCAACAGAAGGAAATACAGGTGCTGTTTTTCAGTTTCTCATCCCTCTTACTCCTTACTTGAATCAACGTATCAGCTTCACCACATCTCTACTGCACAAATCCAAAAGGCCATAGAAAATACTGATCCCTGCAAACGATCCCTCAATGCCTTCACATTAGAGGATGAATATAAACGTCAGACAAGTCAGTCCTTTATCAGATTTCCTTAGAAAGTGATGGAGTTCAGGACATGCCACCCCAAAATACAACTGTAGGAAACCAGAATATGCCAATTCGAATATGCCTCTTTGGCATGGCATTATTTTGAACTGGTTTTGAGAAACTGCGCATATACAAGAAGCACTGAAAAGCTGCCCTTTTGTAACATAAATTTACATCTCTACAGGACATGTCCATTGATAAGGATGTCTCCCTCTCTGCACCAGGAAGAGAAAAATGTCTAAATCACTAGAGTCGCTTATCAACGCAGAAGGCATTACTTAAATCTGCATAACAAACCTTGCTTTTGTTTACCATCCTTTTCCTGGCCATCTCTTCCTTTCCCTATAACCTTCTTTTCTTTGTCTCAGCAAAGGATGTTAGTTAAACCTGGAGACTAAGACAACCTTTTTAGATCTACTCTAGAGGTTTACTCATTTCTCTGGGTTATCTCCCCTGTGCACAGGAAGTATACATGTTAATAAGTTTCTATTTGCTTTCTCTTGTTAATCTGTCTTTTGTTATGGGGAGTCACAGCTAAAAACTCATGAAGAGTGAAGGAGAAAAATATTTTCTACAGAAATAAGTTTTATCAGGATAAATTGCAGTTATAGCTGCAAGCCTTATTTAGAGAGGATCAAAGGAAGACAGAGTTAATTAACATGGCCAGTAAAGTTGGAAAAAGATCCCAACCAGATTCAGGAAGGCAAAGTTGAGCAGTGCTCATAACTCCCAACCTGTAGATTAAAGCTACCCAGTGATCTTGCTAAAATGCAGAATCTGATTCTGTAGGTCTGGGTCAGGGCCCAAGAGTTTAAATTTCTAACAGATGTCAATGGCCCAAAGATCAGGCTTTTCATAACAAGGCCAAAGAATTAACATAGAGCTAATTTAATTTTTCCACTCAATTCAGTTGCAGCATATTGATTTGATTTGGAGGTAAGTAAGCAAAGAATGAATTATAAGAATATGTTTCTAAAAATCTGAGTTTTGGCCTAAGGTAGAGGTTCTCAAACTTTTTTGTCTTACTCTTATTGAGGGCCTCAAGGACCTTTTGTTTTTGTGGGTTACAGACTGTTATTTGTTGTACACAAAATTAAAACTGAGGAATTAAAAAAAAGTGTTTATCAATTGTTTAAAATTAGCAATAAACTCATTATATGTTAACATAAATAGGAAGCTTTTATGAATTATGACTCTATTTTCCCAGACACAAATCTCTGTGAGAAGACTGGCACTATTTTACATTCTTTGCAAATGTCTTTATTCTCTGGCTTAATGGACCACAGCTGCCTTCTCATATCTGCGTCCACAATCTATAACAATATTATATGTCATATAGTGTCTGGAAAATGCCTTGATACTTATGAGAGGAGAGAGAAAAAGGCAAATAATGTCTGGGTCATGTTATAAAAATCATTTGACCTTACAGAACCCCCAGAAAGGTTTCTAGGACTCCTGGGAATCCCTGGATTGTATTTGGAGAACTGTTGGCCTAAGATAGGGGCCACATATAAAGATGGCGTTCACTGACACAACTGAGAGAATGCTTAATAGCTCTTCAGTGAGTACCTCTTTAGAGTCACTCTCTTAGTCTGTTTTGTGTTGCTATAACAGAATACCATAGACTGCATCATTAAGAACAGAGATTTATTTCTCACAGTTCTGGAGACTGGGAAGTCCAAGGTTGAGGGGCTGGCATCTGGTAAGGGCCTTTGTGCTGTATCACCCACAGTGAAAGGCAGAGGAGTAACACAGCACACAAGACAGCACGAGGAAAATGGACCAAACTCATTCTTTTTATTAGCAACCCACTCTCTAGATAACTAATCCACTCCCGAGATAATGGTATTAATCCATTTATGAGGATACAGCCCTGATGGCCTAATTTTTTTTACTGTTGCATTGGGATTACATTTCCAACACATGAATTTTGGGGGACACATTCAAACCACAGAAAGCAGTATTTTATGGGTAAAACCAGAAATTAATTGCTCATGTCGATTTCACTTACTTCTCTTTGTGTACCTTTGTAGTGAATGTCTAAAGCAAGCACTATTTCCTTGAAGATAAGCAATTGCAATTGGTCACTCAGACCAAAGTTTTAGAAAAACCTGATTTTAAATGACCACATAAAGTTATGAGATGATAATGAAGTTTGTAGGTGTAGAAGAGTTGTTTTTGAAGGATTTGAGTTGGTTATTACAGAGCATACATCTTAATGAGATACTTCCATTAGTTGTGTTTGGGAAGACACAGAAGAGGAAATAGAAGGCATAACCCCAACTTTCAGGGAGCTTATATTCTACCTTTGGGAAAAAATATTAGAAAAAGTCTAAGCTGGCATACCATCATGTGCTACATTGTATAGAAAACTATAATGTGTTAGAAGAATTCAGAGAAGAAAGAAAGAAGCTAGAATTATCATGGTAAGTTTTCACAGAAGTCAAGTTATTCTAGGCTTTCAGAATAACTTTTGAAAACATTCTAGGTACAGGAATGAGAGAGCTTAGGCAGGTGTGCAGGAACAGAGGGAGTACCCAGCATATTTGACAGCCAGAGAGCATCGTTTAAGACCCCCCTCCTCTACACAACAAAATTGTCTTCAATAATTTTTATTTATTTGTTTATTTTTGAGATGGAGTCTTGTTTTGTTGCCTAGGCTAGATGCAGTGGCATGATCTTGGCCCACTGCAATCTCTGCCTCTCAGGTTCAAGCAATTCTCCTGTCTCAGCCTCCCAAGTACCTAGGACTACAGGCGCTACCATGCCCAGCTAATTTTTGTATTTTTAGTAGAAATGGGGTTTTGCTATGTTGGCCAGGCCAGTCTCAAACTCCTGACCTCAGATAATCTGCCCCACTCAGCCTCCCAAAGTGCTGGGATTACAGGCATGAGCCACCGCACCCAGGCTTCAATAATATTCCTAAAATAATAGTAATAAAAGCCAGAAAAGAATGACAAACATAAAACATAATCTTTTATTAAATTTTGTATATACATTCAAGTCAGTTAGAAAATTGGCCAGGTGCGGTAGCTCACCCCTGTAATCCCAGCACTTTGGGAGGCCAAGGCAGGTGGATCACCTGAGGGCAGGCGTTCAAGACCAGCCTGTCCAACATGGAGAAACCCTGTCTTTACTAAAATAACAAAAATTAGCTGGGCGAAGAGAATCACTTAAACCCAGGAGGTGGAAGTTGCAGTGAGCTGAGATTGCGTCATTGCACTCCAGCCTGGGCAACGAGACTGAAACTCCATCTAAAAAAAAAAAAAACTAGTAATTTTTCTCTAACAAGATTAGAGAAAGATCTGCACACAAAACTGCAATAAGGCAAGCTCTGCCACTTTATCCTTAGAATTGTTGAATGACCATTGTTTCATTTTGAACCTACTCTTTAAACATAGGACTAGGCAGTATCACAGGACTTAGAGACATAAGCTGTGCTGGCAGCAAACCCAAATGACTGCAACCCTTATGAACCGACACTCAGCTGAGTATAGCTGACTTGCCTGTAGGGGGCCACTGGGTCAACAATCATGACAGCAATTGTTTAGAACTTACCAACAAAAGGATTTTCTGGGGAGGAATACTGCATCACTGGTGATAAGGTTCAAGACATACTACCCTAAAATACGATGACTTAAAATACTGAATATTTTAAGTTGAAAGAATCTGGAAAACAGCCTGTAGAGCAAAGATTGTCTGACCTTTCCCTGAAGCAGATCATGTGAAAGGAGCCCTGCTATGCCTGGAGGAAAACATCTTTCTCTCCAAAGCCACAGGGAGGGCAAGAGGAATGTGAACCTAGAGACCTTGCTGCTTCTCCAGTTTACTATCCTCGGCTCATACTTCTTCTGTCCCAACACATTTCTCCGTGACTCTCCACTCTTCACCAAAGCCAGCATAAAGACTCCCAGTTTTACTGTTTCTTCAAGTCTTCATTTCTCTGTGAAGATTCCCATGCCACATAAAACTGGCATTCAATAAACGTGTGTGCTTGTTTCTTGTTAATCTGTCTTTTGTTATAGAGGTCCCAGCCAATGAACTTCAGTTGCGTAGAAAGAAAAGATGTTTTTCCTCCCCAACACCGACAGGGTTTAGAATTGCTGGAACATGGTGATAATAAAAACAAGACAAGCCTGATCAACATAGTGAAACCCTGTCTCTACTAAAAATACAAAAATTAGCTGGGCTTGGTCATGGGCGCCTGTAATCCCAGCTACTGGGGAGGCTGAGGCAGGAGAATTGCTTGAACCCAGGTGGCGGAGGTTGCAGTGAGCTGAGATTATGCCACTGCACTCCAGCCTAGGTGATTAAAAAAACAACAACAACAATTTTTAGTTGATTTTAACATTAAGACTTTTGCAGACAATGCACCTCTTATTGCCTGTATCTGGGGCCAAAGGCACCCACTGTCTTAGCCAGATCCTTGATTCCCACCAAAGGCTTGGGAATGGGAAAGAAGACAAGCTTTGGGTATAAATGTGGGGTGCAGGGATGGGGGAGCTTGCTGTAGTCTCAGCAATAGGTCCCTCTCTTTTTTATCTTCAGTTACCCTGTGACTAAGTGGCTCCTGGCATGAGGGAAGGAGCTAGCAGCTATGGTAAGGAGAACAACTGTCCTTGGAATAACTTCACAGTCTCCACTGGGAGGCAGAAGGGGTGACACTAAGATCAGGTGCAGCCACTTCCCTTCTCCTTGGAAGACAGGGACATGTTGGCAGCCCAGACTAAGGTCTAGATCGCATCATAATGCAGTGGGCTATGATGTCAACCCCGTGGTAGCACTTTTCTTGGTGAGGTAGGAAGTGTGGGTTGTTTGTTCAGAGAGAGGTAGGTAGAGTTGACATTTGAGAAAAGCAACAGAAGTCTGAAATAGAAAATCTCCTCCCCCTCCAAAAAAAAAGTTAGACAAATAAAAAAACAAAAGCATGGGGCAGGGGCTGGGACTTGTCCCAGAGGTCTTACTGCTAACCTTCCTTGCCTCCCGTTCTAGCTTTATTTACTCTGTTCCCTGTGCTATCAGTCGTCAGTCATCATTATCTCTCAGGGAGTAAACAGAGCCTTCAGGGTCTCAGGTTGGCTCCGTATGTCTAGCTGTTCTGACGGTCGACTGCAGGGACTTTTCCAACTTGCTAAATATAACTACTGTTTCTATCTTCTATATATAATCAGAGTCACTGATTCAGGCCAACAAAAATATTGAGGAATAAAATTCAAAGTAAAGCTCTGGCAAACCTTTGGAGGGTAACATTTCTGGTCCCTGATCTCCCAGGCTGTTATTTCTCTAACAGAGTGAACTGTATTCCCTTTATAGCTTCCTCATAGCTCTAGAACTTAAAAGTCACTTTGTCCCAGACTGAATAGCTGAATCAGTGACAACAAATACAGGGTTATGAAGGCAAAGGAAAAAAAAGGTGCTTTTCCTAGAGAATGTAGGAAATATTTCAGTGCCTCCTTCTCCATTAAATAAAAGTAAACAAGGCTGCTCACTGAGAGCAGGGTATTTTGCCTTCATATTAAATCTAAATAAAAAGGAAAGAGTTTATCTGGTTGAAAATAGAAATATCGTTTCACCCAAATGATTTATGCCTTTAAGACTAGCAAAAGGCTCTGGGAAGAATTGGAAGGGAATAAATATCTGTAGCAAATATGCAATGGAGGAACCCAAATAAATTGCATTGTCACGTATAATGAGCCTTTGTTTTGAGGTGTGTAACCCATTTTCTCACTTGTCATGCTTTTCAATTATGTCTCTCACACTGCATTATCCACAAAGCTGCCAGGGGATGTTCAAATCAAAGGTGGCTACAAAAGTCAAGATACAAGGAACTGAGGTTCAAGGAGCTGAGATATGCCTGAATAATATCAATAGAAAAACTATGTCCTAGGTAAATATCCAAATAAGAAGGAATTAATCTAATTTTCCATTCCCGATATTTATGACTATTTATCACAAATAGTTTAAGTCAGAAGTTTTCCACCTATTCCATGACTGTGACTTGAAAGAAATGAAGTTGGAAAAATACTGTATTAAGAGATACGTTAAAAAATTTTTGAAAAGCACACCTACTATTCACCCTCGCCCATACAGTAGTGATTATTTCTGACTAATTTGTCTTCTAAAAAGTTGTCAGTTCCAAACAAATATATTCATATCTGTAATAAAAATTATCCTTGTGACAGTTCTTTATTTTCTCCTTTTCTCCTCCTGCATCATCCCTTACTGGTAATTTACCTGTCAAAAATGGCAGAAAACACCATTATTACTAATATTCAATACATTTCATGATGAAAAATATATCTACTATTGAGCACATTTACTTGTGATGTTAAAATAGAGAGTATGGGAATGCACGTGGACCTTTAGAGTTTTTATAAAGGTTATTTTAAAGTGAAAACATTTGAGCTGCAGAAGATGCAGAAAGAAATGTTATCTGAACTTCCCTTATCTGACTATAGCAGAGCCTCCCAAAAATATAGCTGCCATTAACTCCCCTCAAAGGCAGTTTCCTCCTAATTCAGCTGCCATGAAGACACACTTCCTATTCCCATTATCACTGAAAAGCCCAAGAGCACCTTCATGCCTTCCCTCTAAATCCCTAATGGCCCCCCTTCACCTTTGTTAAGTTGGTATATAAACCTTATCTCTGGCTAGTTGGTGCGTTACTTATTACTGAGCAGCTCTCCCAAGCATGGGTAAATAAACGTTAACTTTTCTCTTGTTAATATGGCTACTGTCAGTTAATTTGCAGCCCCTCCACTACTGAATTCAAGTTGAGAGAGAAAGACGTCTTTCTGCTCCAAGATGCAAAATGAAGTGTTGAGATAAAATAGGTCATTATTTGATGTTCTAGCATATCTCATTCAAGTTTCCGAATTCAAAAACTATAAAGTTAGCAAGTTAATATGATTTTAATCATATTAGATATATTACTTGGTATGGCTGCAGTAAGACAGACACTCTGGAATGTTTCTAGTGGACTGGAAATTGGTGTCATTTTCTGGAAAGCAATTTTTCAGTATGTATCAAGAACTTGAACAATGTTCCTGTCTTTAGGCATAAAATTTGTATTTCTAGGCATTAAAATAGGTAGAGATATTCTCAAATATTTATTTAAAGAACTGTCCAACATACCGTATATCTATTATTTGCAAGGACAAAAATTACAAACACTTAAATGTCCAACAATAAAGAATCGCTATATAAAATGTTAAGGGGTAAAATCAAATGATAAAACTGCATGATCCAAATTATGTTTGATATATGCTTGGAATGGCATTTGAAAGGAACTACATCAAAATACCAATAGATGTTTTCTATAAGCTGGAGAATTATAAGCAATTTTTGTTCCTTCTTAGAATAAGAGCAAATAAATAAATAAAGAGTCAGAAAGAAAGAAAGACCAAGCTGTAAGTAAAAGAACCAAATGCACCATAATTACCTATGAACCCATTTAGTAACTATTGTCTAGAGAGTTGGATCAGAAGACAGGAAATGATTTAAAGTATTTTCAAAAATAAAGCATATGGTGGGAGGGGTTAATATGCACATGGACTTGGTTACATCTATATTTGATCAACGTTATTTGAGTTCCCATTTTTCGTACACAAAATGCCAGGTTTTTTCTTTTCCTTTTCTGTCTGCTTGCTCTCATAAAAGGCATAAGGCTTTTTTGTTTTGTTTTTGTTTTTCTTTCTCTTGAGATAGAGTCTTGCTCTGTTGCCAGGCTGGAGTGCTGTGGCGTGATCTCAGCTCACTGCAATCTCCACCTCCCAGGTCCAAAGGATTCTCCTGCCTCAGTCTCTTGAGAAGCTGGGATTACAGGCACGCGTCACCACACCCAGCTAATTTCTGTATTTTTAGTAGAGACAGGGTTTCACCTTGTTGGCCAGGATGGTCTCCATCTTCTGACTTCATGATCCACCCGCCTCAGCATCCCAAAGTGCTGGGATTACAGGCGTGAGCCACTGCACCTGGCCAAAGGTGTAAGTTTAATTGTTGGAATAAGCTACAAATTATCAGTGAATGGGTTAAATATTCAAATACTAAACCACATTGTTAAATACGCTATAGAAATTTCTGCTGCAAACCATGTAGAAAATATTTTAGTAAAGAGAGAAAATGACCATCACATACCTTTCAAATGTACCTAGTACTGGAAACAAAAAACCCAAACTCTTCATATGTTGAGAAGGAAGCTTAAGTGTTTATTATCTCTAATTTTAATATACAACTTAAAAAATTCCCTGAGGTACTGCCTAGCCCTACAAATTTATAGAAGCATAATTAATAACAATAGTAGAGCCAAGAATTAATAATGAGGCTATAAACTTAATTAACAGCAACAGTTACCAAATGAGTGGCACTTTAATAGCTCCAAGAGTCACTTGAAAGGCTTACACTGCTGCTCAGCTTCTGTGCTGTGTGCCCTGAGTAAAATGACTCTCCATCCAAATGAAAGTCACTTCTGATAGCCAAGAAGCATAATCAGAGCTGCATTTAAACATCAGACTTGCGTTTAAAAATGTCCCCAGTAAATCCTTCCACTGATTAATTCACAGTTGATTTGCCTACTCACTGGTTTGCTATCCATGAGGATGAGAGATCAGGGGAGATTAGGATACAGGCTGGAGTTGTAACCACATTAAACGTGGAGGCAGAAAATCCTGTTTACTCAAAGGATTCCCTCAAACTGAAAACTCAAGAGTCCAGTGGCAATGCCATTGTTACAGAGTGGGGGTGAGGGGAAGAACACATGGACTCTTGTACCTCCCCACTGTGATTTGGATTTTATGGTGAAACACTCCACCATCCGTAGTGAGCTTTATGTGTGTGTGTAGATTCATGTTAGGACATTCTCAGCAATTACTAGTTAATATATGAAGTACCCTAAGCAGGAAGTATCAAGACAGTGATGTTAGTGAGCATCTGAAAGATCCCAAACGGTGTTTATATTCCCAGAAGTGGCCTCTCCTATCTGAATTTGCAACAGAGTGTTCATTAATTAGCATAAAGGGGTATTAGAAATTGTTTTCAATGGTCAGACGAAGGCTATGAGAGATGTGTGGGTTGGCTAGAAACCTCAACGTTTCCATGAAAAGGGTGCCGGGCTTAGCTAGCCTAACACTTTCAGAGGAGGGCTGAGGCCCAGAACTTCATTCACACCTGTTTTCTTCCAGAAAGACTCTGTCCTCAAGAAGCAGCTTCCTGATCCTGCTATCAGACCACTGTGTCAAGCGAGGTGCCCGTGTGACAGGTAGTTAGACAGGCACGGGTGGGACAGGAGAGGGCTCTTCTCCACCACCCACTAGGAATGTCAGGTGATGATCTGACAACGATCACACTGCCTCTCTAAAAATGATAATTCAGCAACCAGTGTCAGGGCACCGGGGAGAGACAAGCTTCTGATGATCCACAGCTGTTAACATTAAAGTGTTAATTGAATGCAGGCACTAGGGAGAAGCAACTTCCTGGGCATGTGCATGAAGAGACAAAATGGTGAAGTATGACTTCTGGGGGCACTCCACCAGAAAAAGGATGGGCATGCATACAGCTTCCTAAACACATTGTGCCTGCACAATTCCCAAGGTAAGGAGGGCACTGCACATGCAGGCAGCCCAGTGAGGGAGGAATCAAGGCAAAGAGGAGAGCCTGGAAAGTCCTAGCATCACTGGTAAACGGGGCTCTGGACCTTCAGGTGCCCACTTGGGTCTCTTCCAAGTGAATTTTTCTTTCTTTCCTGTTCTAAAGCCTTTTTAAATAAACTTCCACTCCTTCTCTGAAACCTGCTTCAGTCTCTTTTTCTGCTTTATGCCCCTCCATTGAATTATTTCTTCCAAGGAGGCAAAAATTGAAGTTGCTGCAGAACCATGTGGATTTGCCTCCAGTAACTCGGACACCTTTCACTGGTAACAACTGGGCTGCCTAAACCACAGACGGGGGACTACGTGAGTTTACAGAACAGGTTGTATGAATGTTTTAGGCATGGTGTATGAATCTCCTTGCTAACAAAAGTTTCTGTGTGATGCTGAATCACGTTGGAGGCTGGCTTTCATGATCCCAGAGCAGTTAGGAGTAACAGTAGAAAGAGACTCAGGAACCTCTTGGCTGACTTCTCTGATTGGAAGTAACTGAGAGCCACCAATCAAAACTGCCAGATTGGCTTAGGTCACTTCTCAATAACTCCCTCCACAGACCCTCCCTGCTGCTACTCCCCTCACCCAGTATATACACACAGGAAAACAAGATGATATCAAAGGGAAAAAAATATATATAAATTCTGGTGACCAGGAGCTTAAATAGAGCCAAAGTACAAACCAAAAACTCTTACAGATTGTAACTGTGGCACAAAGCAACACTTGGGGGGAAGGGAGTATGTAAAGTACATATACCTTCAGTTTGGCCCTGAGACAGTGATAGAGACAAGAGACAGGGAAATACTGGGTAGAAGAGGGCAGTTTTCCAGCAAAGGCCCTACCCTCAAGCCTGGAAACCACAGACCTAAATGAGAACATTTATCCCTGTTTTCCCACCCAAATGTTACTTTTTTGGCACGCCCATTCCCCACCTCTCCTGTGCCCATATAAACCTCAGACCTTACCTGGCAGACACAAGCAGCTCAACATCAAGAGGAGAAGAAGCAATTGAGTGTCAGAGACTACAAATAGATGTGGCTTAACTTCAGACAAAACAATTTTAGAGAAGAGCCTGGCCACAGACGGCCAGGCTTCAGGGGAAGAGTACCTTCTTCCTGACCATCCCCTTTCTAGCTCCCTTTCCCACACCATCCCCTTTCCAGCTCCCTTTCCATCAAGAGCCACTTCCACCACTTGATAAAATCTTAATAAAATTGAAATTTACTTCAATTATGCTAGAGAAAAGCCTTCCATATTCTTGTGTTCACCATCCTTCAAGTCTATGTGACCTGATTCTTCTAGAACACCAGACAAGAACTCAGGTACCCAGAGGGCAGGGTGTAAAAGGCTGTCACCCTGACTCTCCATTGAACTGGTTAACACTTAGCTGTCTGCAGACGGCAACTGCTAAGAGCACTGTTTGTAACACATGCCCTCTGGGGCTCCAGAGGTCATGGACAACCCTGGACACTGCTGTGGACCAGTACAGGGTTTGTTCCTGCCACACTCGCCCCAGCTCCTCTACCTGCTCACCTGCATGCTCCCCCTCTAGCAGGAGGTTTGAGCATGGTAGCAGTCAAATAAGTGAGCCACACCCCTTTGCAAGTCCTGCAAAGCGTTCAAGGGAACTCTTCAGTCTCAACAGCAAGCAATCAAAGAGCACAGAACTAGGAGTGAGGAAACCTGGGTCCTCGTTTAGCTCCAACAGTTAGCAGTACCTTAATGTCTCAGTTTCCATCATGTGGATAAACTCTGCCTCTTCATCAGGTAATTACAAAGTTCATCGGAGAACAGATAAGGAGGAAAATGTCTGGTGTACTGTAAAACCCAATATGTCATGTGGGTTTTGTGCCAGGGCAACAATATACATTCATTGAGTAACTACTATGTGTAGACCCTATGCTAAGGTGACATATTCCAGAGGTTTCAAAAGTAAGCAGAAAGCTTATGCCTACAAAAAAACTTGTATAAGAATGTGCACAGCAATTTTATTCATAATAGCCACAAACTGGAAATAGCCCAGGTGATCATCAATAAGTAAACAGAAAAATTGTGGTATATCCACACAATGAAATATGACTCAGCACTAAAATGGGTACAGATTACTGACATATGCCAACAAAAATGGATGAATTTTAAAAATGTGCTGTGTGAAGGAAGCCTTATGCAAAGAAATATGTATTGTACATACTTATCCCAAAAGGTACATACTATATGATTGTAGAACTGTATGAAGTTCTAGGGAAGATTAAAGTAATCCATGCTGAGAAAAAAATCAGAACATTGGTTCCCTCTGTGTGCAGGTAGGGTGGAAATTGACTGGAAAGAGACACCAGCATCATCATTCTGGGTGATAAGAATGTCTATGCCTTGGCTTGGGATTGGCATTGCACAGGCGTATGCATTTGTTGAAACTCATTGAATGGAAAGCTTAAAATGTGTTTATGTTGCTGAGTGTAAATTATACCTAAAATATATATAAATATTGAACTCTAGTTAATAATAGGCATGCTGAACTGTCTAGTGGTGAAGCGTACTGATTTCTACAATTTAATTTAAAATACACCAAAAATAAGATGAAGAGAGGGATGAATACATGGATAGCCAGTGATAAAGGAAAATATTAATTGTGAAATGTAGGTGATGGGTGCAGGGGACCCACTGAACAGTTACTTCAGATTTTCTGTTTGTGTGAAAACGATCCTAATAGAATGCTGGGAACATCCATGACCATTCTTTTTCCCTTTCACTTTTTCAAGCAATTTTAAGATATTAAGAAAATGAAAGTGTGTGATCAACACAGCTGCTATAAAAACACATTTTTCAATGCATCATGAAAATTGCATTGTCTACAAATCTTGCTTACTTTCTTTAATTATTGAAGAAGGTACAAAAGTCTTTAGTAGTAAGTACCTCCATTTGATTTGGAACAAGATAGTATTTTAATGGACTTTAAAAAGATTTAAAGAAAGCAATTTCACTTTCTAATACAATAAATGCAAGATCATTTCTAGAAATTACGTATTTCTACATCAAAGGCATATTTGATAAGCCATACTGGACACTTGAGTTAAAATGTGAGTTCTTCACCCAACAAAATATACAGAATACATGTATGTCCATCTCCAAGCTGTTAACGGCTAGCACATCGGTGGACTGTACCAGAACCATATAGTAAGGGCTTAGGTTTGGTGTTACAAAAAAGCAACCATTGAGCCACTTATTTTTTCTTAGATTTCAATGCCTAAAAATTAGGTGGCTAAATTTACCTGGTAAATTTAGGTAAATGGTGTTCCCTTTGGCTGAGCCATTATAGATGGATATAGTTAAAACAAAAATGTAAAGGATGTAGATTATACATGATTCGTCCAGCTCCAGATATTATCTACAAAGATATTTAAAACAGGACAATTGTTCATCAAAGTTCATTTCAATTATGCCAGAGAAAGGCCTTCCATATTCTTCTGTCACTGTGTGTCACCAGCTCCAGTCCCCACTGTCCCATGCTGTTTTTTTAAGAAGACACAGGGACACAAGGACCCCCAGAACATGCCCTGAGTTTTCATCTGATTGTCATTTTGGCTCAGATCTTTTCGTATTTTCCTCCCTTCCACCACCTCACTAAACTGAAGGTGGCGTGTGGGAGAGACTGGGATTGAGGTCCTGCGTCATCCTTCTTCCATCCACGCATGCTCCCACCTGCCCACACCTACCTCATGCCACTCACCGTTCCAGGTGCCGGGAATACGGCAAAGACCTTTTGACCCCAAGTTTACATTCTAACAGGAGAAATAGACAATAAACAAACAACTAAACAAATACTGTGTCAGATGGCAATGGGAGCTAGGGAAAAAAATAAAGCCATGCCGCCTAGTCGACTCAACTGTAAAATGAGGACAATAACATCTTCTCTGAGGTGGGAAATCAGGCTGGCAATATGGTGCCTCTCCTCTTTCTTCCCCTTTCCCACAAATCTGGAAATGGAACAATACAACTTCTCTGTACAGCTTATAGCCACAAAACAAAAATAACGAACGGAAGTGGTGAGATCCAAAGATACCACAAAGAGAAAACTTGCTCTCAAAAGAAGACGACAACTTACTGAGGGTCCGATGCGAAAACGTCTAAAGAAAGAATGAATCGGCCCAGTGGGCTGATGATCAGCGTTAGAGGCACTGCAGGCAGAGACTGAGCGCGGCTGGGACTGGTGGTGGTGTCCCTATTACTATGAGGCAACCTCACCATCAGCCCTACGGCGGGCAGGGCAGCACTGGAGCCGAGATCATCACAGCTCCGTGACCCTATCAGTAAGACACCCTATCCTCACTCAGCCTACACTGTTTCATGCTGATAAGCAACCTTCTGGTTTTAATTTATGCTCTCATATAAATTTGCCTTCATATTGAATGCACTGATGAGAGAACATATGTATCTGGTTCACAAGATTGTTTTTTTCTTCTTCTCACAAAATAAGCAGCTGGCATCATTTCTGTTTTTTATATATCAGTTTCTTATGAGTCAGGATAGTATGTGTCAGTTTCCTACGTATCCATTCACCTCTGTTTATGCATATCAGAATTTTGACCCTAACACCGTTGAGATCTAGCTCTCAGAAAATGGTTACCCCTCTGAGGTACAGTCACTATGTGGGGTTATGTCAAGGGATGAGCCTGTCTTAACTGCTTGCCTTCCTCGACAAGCAAAATGGAATGATTGTGAAAATTAAAGGCAGTGTTTGCAAAGTGCTTATCAGACATAGAACACAGGTGCTTAACATAAGATATAAGACACACAACACTATAAGGATTTGACTCTCCCCACCTCCAGAAAGTGAACATACTCACAGCATAGCACAACTGTGCCTGTTCATTCCCTTAACCAGCCCTAAGTGCAGCCACCACCCCAAATGATGTGTTTGGAATCTCCTGCACCACAGACACTCGGAAAGAAGTCCAACTATTCGGTCCTTCACCCCGTCACCACAAACAGCCAGGGTCTTGAAGCCATGGCTTGCCCTCCAAAGAGCCCATGTGCCACGATGTCCACATCGTGGGCCAAGAGGGTCATGCTACTGCCTCACGTGCCAAATGCCACCTCTAGCGTCCGGTCCGTCCCAGTGAGCCTACAACCCTCTCTCTTCCAGGTCATTGTGAAACCATGGCAGGAGACACCATGCTGCCTCTCTGCTCACTGTGAGCGTTTGTATAGGACCAGCTCTGCCACACACACACTAAAGAACAGCTACCAGAAAACAGTGTTCCTAAGCACTGCACCACTAGCAAGCATACAAAACACCGATCCAGAACCTTTGATGTAGGTTTCAATTTAAGTGACATTTCATATGCAGAGGCTGTGGAGGTTGCTGATCTCAACTTCTTTTTAACACAGTTTCCACACTGATAAGCCATTTTTAAGTCCCACAAGTTTGCATTCCATAAACAGTTTACCTGCCCGAGCCATGCCTGCACTCTGTCCCGATGGACATAAGTACCAGCAGCATTTGACAAGGACACACAGATGCTCCAGGCAAGTGGAAAATAAAGGACATCTACTCCAGTCCCCAAAAAATACCCAAGCCTCTATCCTGCACATTCCTTCTAAGTGGCTGTCCTCGTCATTGCTTAGTCACCTCCAATCATAGAGAACTCATTTCTCTATAAATACAAGGCCAGAGAGGCTGGCATTGCAATCAGGGCACTTGGGGCCCTGAAGTGGGACAGGACGAAGGGCCTAACTAGGATGAATAAGGATCTTTTGGGGCCTGCTCCCTCTCTGCCAGTCACACCTGGTTTGCATTCAGGTCTACAAGCCATTCCAGGCTACAGCTCATTCAAAAGTTCAGTATCCTGAGAGCTATGTAGGCAGGTAGAGCCTGGTCACTCCTCACATCCCCTCAGACAATGCCCCTCACATCTCCTGTGACCACCCACACTCTGCCTGGTGCCCCAGGAAGTGTACAGCCTGCACGCACACCAGCCTCAGGCTTGTCAGGCCTTCCCAGGGCAGTCCATCCTGCTTTCTGGCATCCTCAGCTCCCATCCCAGCACCTGTTCCCCCGGTCCTCTCATTACGTCATCCCCATCGATTCTTCCCTCCTTTCCCGACTTCCCTTCAGACACTCCCCATGGTGCCTGCTGAAACCCCTAGGCCATGGTCAATAAAGTCCCCAGCATTCTTACCCCTTTCCCAGGACAGTCCCCTCACCTCCCAGCCTCAAGCCAAACCACAAGACCTCCCAGGCAGTGGCTGCTCGTGCCACCCCATTCCAGGTGACAGAAGGATGGAGGCGAGAGAGTGTTCTCTTCATTCTTCCATGTACTATTTCCTGACAGCAGCCTTCCAAACTACTTAAATAAAGACCTGAGGTGGGAAGGAAGAGACCGAGTCACGTGGATATTAGGAAGAGAATGTTCCAGAAAAGAAAGCAGTACGTTCCAAGGCCCTGAGGCAGGAGCCTCAAGCACCTACCTGCAGGCAGCTAATGCTCGTCTTTCTACCCGTTTGCTGCTGTCCTCCACCACCCTCTCACTCCTGGAGGACTTCAGAACCTGGGTCAGAGTCCTTCTCCTCACCGCCACCCATCCTGTCTCCATCTTGAACAGTTCGATGTCAACACAGCAGACCCCTCCAGACACGCTGCTCTAGGGTCCTGGGCCACCTTGGTCTTCGTTGGCAGGCCGCTTCAGCAATGCATCCCCGTGGCCACGTCCCAGTCATGTTAACACCTAGCACGCCTTTCCGGCCACAGATGCTCCCTGCCTGGATTACTGTAACAGTTTCCCACCGGTCTCCTTCTACCCTTGTCCTCCTAGTATCCCTTCCTCACGCAGCCTCCAAAATGGCCCTTAGAGAAGAATCTTGTCACTTCTGCGCTCAAAACTCTCCATTGTCCTCACCTCACTCACAGTGAACTCCAGAGAACTTACAACGACCCACCACACCCACCATGGCCCCTCGCCACCTATTCTAGTTCATCCTCCACCCCTCTCCTCCTCACTAGCAGGGAGAAGCAGGCCCCAGCCTCTGAGCACCTTTGCGCACACCACGTTCCTTCCCGTGAACACACTCTTCCCTCTGTATGCATAACCCACGCTCTCCCTCCACACCTTCCGGGTCCTGTTTAAATGTCGCTTTATCAGAAAGGGTTTCCCTCATACATCTAGCATCCCACCCAGCCCTGTCTGGCCCCATCTCTCTCTACTGCCTAACTTGGCTTTACTATTCTTCATAACAAGCTTACCACCGGACCTGTGGCTAGTTCTGCCTCCTGAAGTTGTCTGCGTATTAGCAGATACCTCCTCCCCCCACCAGAATGCAAGCCCTCTGAGGGCAGAGACTTTGTCTGCTCTGCTTGCCACTGTATCTCTAGCACCTAAAACAGTTCCTGGCTCATAATCAATGCTTATTAAATAACTGGTGGTTGAGTACATAAACTCCAATATGCCACACTTAGCTCATCCTCTCACTCCCGCTGTAAACTGTCAGCTCCATGACAGTTCAATGAAATCATAACCATGATAATAATTTAAAATTAATGTGGTAGTTAGTTCAGTGCCCAACCTAAGTATTATTCATGCATTATTCATTTTAACTGGTGTGGCTGGTATTCTTATTGTCACCACTTTCCACTTGGGAAACTAACTTCTCAGACCAGCCACAACCCTGAGGGACTTCATCCACCATTCTCTCAACAAAATGTCAAGCTCTCCCCTTGAGACCCCAGGGTACCTATCCTGAGGATTCCTCCAATCATCAGTCCGTTTAACAATTCACTCTCTCGGCTGCTATTTGCTAGGTATTTATCTCTGTGGAACTGAGGAGGAAATGTATCACCCAATGTCATGCAGACTGGCTCAGAGTTTAGGCCTCTGTGACACGCAGTTGTATGTGTTAATTTGGCAAGGCCACAGTGCCGGGTTAGCCCATCAAACACTAATTGAGGTGCTGCTGTGGAGGTATTTGATTGATGTGGTTAGCAGCTACAACCAGCTGGCTGCCAGTAAAGGAGATAACCCCTGATCAAGCAGGGGAGCCTGATCTCTTCGGTTGGAAGGTTTTAAAAGCAAAACTGAGGTTTCCCTGAGGAAGAAGAAATCCTGCCTCGAGACCACAGCATCAGCTCCTGCCTGAGTTTCCAGCCCGCAGGCCTGTCCTAGAGATTTCAAATGTGCAACCCCCACAGTTGCATAAGCCAATTCCTTGAAATAAATATCTGTGTGTGTGTACATAGGCATATATATCCATCCCACTGGGTCTCTGAAGAACCCTGAGTGCTACAGTTTCCAATCTTAGCTGGATGCTCAACGTCTCTTAGCAGACCTCTACATTGTCCTTGGGCTCTATCTCTCATTCTTCAAAACCTCAACGAGCTTTTTAAGCTCCCCAACTCTGCCCTCCTGTCTTTTAGCAAGTGCCTTTTGTTTTCAATTTCACAAAGACAATTAAGGCCATTAGATCTAAACACCTTTAACTTCCAACCTCACATGTATAAACAGCTTGGTGCTTACAGCCATCCTTGCCTTCTTCCGTCAACACTGACCATAACTCCCAGAAGGGACAACCATAGGAGCCATGTGACATTCCTCTCTCCTCACCACAGGAGAAGACACCAGATCCAAACAGAACTAAAATGGACATTAGTTGTTCTGTCCAGCCCAGCACGTCAATATCTCTTCCTCTGGAAAACTCTTTTCTTCCCTTTCTATCTGGTTCTACTAAGCCTGACAACTTGATACCCCAATCCCAAGTCCATCAGATGATAAGGAGCTCAGGCTGAGTCACTGGTTGATTCATCCAAAATATACTACATCCCCCTGCACAAGGGATTGGCCCATGGGATTGGCACAGGATGAAATGAGGCCAGAGCTTTTCCTCAGTAGCGTTTTGCGTGGATGGTGGAGGGGCAAGTCTGATTTCTCGTGTGTTACTCAGAGCTATAAGGCTGTATCTTCAGATCTGCCAACGGCTATATAAACCACACCATGAAGAGCTTGAGGTCAACAAATCGGCAAAAGTTGGAAGGGAGAGAGAATCCTGATCATATTGTTTGAATCCCAGAATCTCAGAAAGATGCTTTATTGAGTCCCAGAATCTCCAAAGGGAGCTTTATCCTTGGACTTCCCAGCTCAGCAAGCCGGTACATTTATGTTTCTGAAGTTAATTTGATCTGTGCATCTGTCACTAGCATACCAAAGTCCTAACTATTATAGAAACGAATTTCTTAGAAATGTGGGACAAAGGCCCTAAATGACTCTGTCAGTTATCTGGGGAGAGCTGTGGTCAGAATCAACCTCCCAATCTGCCATATATTTAACAATATGGTAAAGAGCGCTGCTGAAGCTGGGGTCCCTGCAAGTGGACATGGAGGGTGCATGTAGGGGTACCAGCCCACAGTGAGAAGCTCTGGCTTTAGAGGGTCAGGATGGATACCAGGCGTCCACCAGCGACATGATTTTCCTCGCTAGGGTCAAGATCCGCTTGACCAGGGGAGCGTGGGAACAGGGTCCTGTACTAGAGAGCCATTAGGTACGTGTGTGGGAAGCTGGTGGGGTCAAGGGATGGCGGGAGTCAGGAGGTCAGGGAAATGACTAGTAAGAAATCAGCATGAAAGTATACAGATATTTTTACTTAAAATTGTTCATAAATCATACAATTTTCAGAAGTGTTTATTTTACTCTAGTTTTGTAAGATGTTACCACTGGGGGACAACGGAATCTCTTTGTGTTATTTCCCACAAATGTATCTACAATGATCTCACAAGGAAGGGAAGATAGAAAACAAGGAGCAACTGTAGAAGAAAAGTAGACGAGGTGAGAAAACAACTTACTTTCCATCTTGGTATCAATGACCTTCAAGTTCTCCTAACTAGAATCTTCAGTGTTTCCCTCCACTCCGCCTTTTTGCTCAGTCCCTAAGCTGCCTGCCCCACTTCCAGCGTATCTCCGAACTCAGTCTTACACTACTATCGCTACATTCGATGCCTTTATTCAAGTTCATCTTCTATCACTCAATGGTTGCAGTGACTTCCTGGTTGATCTCCCTGCCTCTGACCTCACCTTGCTCTATTTCCACTGAACCACCAGAATTACCTTTCTTAAATACAAATCTAATGTCATGCCTTCATTAAAATCCGGCAATAGGTCCCTACTAACAAGATGATGAATACATTTGTTAACATGGCAACTTACTTTTGTATTTTTTTTATTACTATTTTTTTTTGAGACAGAGTGTGGCTCTGTTGCTGAGCCTGGAGTGCAGTGGCATGATCTTGGATTACTGCAACCTCCACCTCCTGGGTTCAAGCAATTCTCCTTCTCCTGCCTCAACCTCCCGAGTAGCTGGGACTACAGGCGCCCACCACCACCATGGCTTTTTTTTTTTTTTTTTTTTTTTGTATTTTTAGTACATACAGGGTTTCACCATGTTGGCTGGGCTGGTCTCGAACTCCTGGTCTCAAGTGATCTGCCCACCTCAGCTTCCCAAAGTGCTAGGATTACAGGCATGAGCCACCACGCCTGGCCTACTTTTGTATTTTTCTATTCATTCTTCCAGTTACCTGAGGTGCTGGTTCCTCCTGGTTCCCATTGGGGAATCCTACTTATTCATCAAGATTCAGTTTAAGCGTCCTTCTGCTGTTAAGACCTCCTGGCACCCTAACACAGAACAGGCTCTCGCTCTAATCCCAGGACATGCATGTCTTTATAATAATAATTTACTGGCGCATAAACTGCTCTTCCTTCCTCCCCAATCAAGTACCTGGCATGCTCTGGACCCCCCAAACATACCAAATCACAGCTAATAGAATTTTTTCTTTTTTCCCAGAGGAACCTCTATACAGACACATCCAGTTATGCGCCACAGTTTAGCTAGTTAAACAGAAGAAATCATATTCTTCATCTCATATACTTTAATATGACAACTAGATTCTAAAACTTCAACATCTGATAAAATATGCAAAACGGTAACATACCAGTTAAAATGCTCTGTTCCTTAAAAATACTGTGTTTGAAGGCCAAATTATAACTTATGATTGTGCCTGTGTTTATGAACAATTTGTAGAATGACTGGCATTGGGAAGGGGCTTCAAAGCCTTAAAATCATTATTGCCCAAAACACTAGGGATTTGTGAGCACCTTTATTCAATGTTTTCATCATTTTAATATTGTAGTCTTAGTTTAGATGTCTCCAGATGAAGAAAAATCTCCTAAACCCTGTGCTTGCCCGTAGTCCCAGCTACTCATGAGGTTGAGGGAAGAGGATTGCTGGAGCCCAGGAGTTCAAGTCAGGCCTGGGCAACACAGTGAGATCTTGCCTCTAAAAAAATTTTTTAAAACCGCACAGTATGCAATATTAAAATAAAAAGAAGGGATGAAGGGGCTCACCAAACCCCCTATTATCAAAATAAAGTGAGAAGATTCACTATATGTAACTCTTTATGTCAATTTGATTGAACACATGCATTTCTATATGAAGGCACATACAACAGCTTCATATTTTAAATCACTTTACAAACACCTGCAAGAATCTATTTATTTGAAAGAAATGTGGATCTAGTGGGGGAGAAGCAGATGGATGCTGTGTATATATCTGGTTGGTCTGATTTGTTTGGTGTCCTCAACAGCATGCATGGGCATGGTGGCTCACATCTGTAATCCCATCACTTTGGGAGGCCAACGTGGGCAGACCACTTGAGGCCAGAAGTTCAAGACCAGCCTGGCCAACATGACGAAACCCCATCTCTACTAAAAATACAAAAAAATTAGCCAGGCATGGTGGAGCACTCCTGGAGGCTGGGGCAGGAGAATTGCTTGAACCCAGGAGGCAGAGGTTACAGTGAGCCAAGATTGTGCCACTGCACTCCAGCCTGGGCGACAGAACGTGACTCTGTCTCAATCAATCAATAAAGTGTGTAAGAATCACCTGGGGATCTTGTTAAAATGAAGATTCTGATCCAGGATGTGTGGGCTGGGATTCATGGTTTACTTGATTCATTCACTTGATGAGTGAATGGGGCATCTAGTTCCCAGTTGATATGTATGCCACTGGTCCCTGGGCCACACTTTGAGTAGCAAATGCTACAGAGCTTACGCATGATATAAAATTGACAGCTCTGGGCCCTCCAAACATATCAAGCCATAGCTAATAGAAATGTTTTTCTATTCTCCCAGAGATCCATCCATAGAGACACATCCAGTTACATGCCACAGTTTAGCTAGACAAAAGAAATCATATTCTTCATCTCATATACTTTGATATGACATCTAGATTTTAAAATTGTAGTGTCTGATAAAATATGCTAAGCAAGAACATACCAATTAAAATGCTCCCTTCTTTAAAAATACTCCTTTTGAAGGCCAAATTATAACTTGCTTTAGGAACTGCTAAATGTCTAATTAAAAATGATTTCAGTGGTATTTTCACTTTTTTCCTTTGAAATTTCAGAGACTATGGTTGATTGCTTTCAAAGAAGGGGGTGGACGTGGGCTATAGATTTGGATTTTTATTTATTCTTATTTTCCAGAACAAAGTGAAAAGTGAAAATTATATCTAAACACCCTTAAACTCTGAGGAATTTCCTTTTAAGCAAGAAAACTGGATGCTACAAAGCACCTGTTTCTTCAGAGACTCCAAAATTAACCATAACAGCAGCAAAAATCCCAAATGTTAATGGCTATAAGCATAGAAAGATGTTAGAAAAATCTCATTTATGGAATGAGCCTAAGCATCCATTGACACTTAAAGTGTACATAAATATTACAGAATATTAGCAGCCAGTGAACATGATAGATGGAACTTATTGAAGTAGATATTTAAGATCTAAGTGAGGAAGTCAGATTTGATTACACTAAGTATAGTCTGATCCTATTTTTGCAAAAAAGCACAGCATGTTTGCTAGAGGAACACGTGCTATTGTATTAACAGTAGGTGTCTTCAGTCACAGTATTATAACAAGTTTGATTTTTCTTTTTTCTAAAGCAAATGATTTTTGGCTGGGCATGGTGGCTCATGGCTGTAATCCTAACACTTTGGGAGTCTGAGGCAGGCAGATCACTTGAGCCCAGGAGTTCAAGACCAGCCTGGGCAACATGACAAAAACCCATTTCTACAAAAAATAATACAAAAAAAATAGCCAGACAAGGTGATGCATGCCTGCAGTCCCAGCTACCCAGCAGGCTGAGGTGGGAGGATCACTTGAGCTCATGGAGGTTGAGGCTGCAGTGAGCTGTGATCGCATCACTGCACTCTTGCCTGGGCAACAGTGTGAGGCCCCATCTCAAAAAATAAAAAAAATAAAAAATAAACACAGTGAATGGTTTTTAAAAAATCTAATTTATAACAGGCTCAAACCAAGCCAAGGGCACTTCACATATCACAAGACTAACTCTGAGGTTGCAAGACCCATACGCCAGAGAATATCATCTTCATTTGCAGTGATAAAACATAAATATAAAGCCTAAGCCCAACCCAGGAGCCTAATGTCATTAGTAGGACATAATCCTATTAAATTCATCAAACGTACCTTCAGTTAAGGCTCTGTTGCTAAATATGGCACCAGGCCTTGATGAGTGAATGGGGCATCTAGGCTTGCCACTCAAAATGGGTAAACCTGTAATATTCTTGTAGAGAAATAAGTATTTTTGTGGCAATTCTGACAGATTTAAAGGTGGGAGTCGAGGCCTTGAGGACTGCTGAACTCCTCAGTTTTGGTTTCATCCATTTTTTTTCACCCAAACCATGCCCTTTCCCTTCTTGCTATGGCTGAGTCATAGGTGGAGCCACTTGACTTAGTGAAGCAGCAGACTGGGTGGTTTAGGCTCAGGTCAGAGGTTCTCGATTTGGAGTCCAGAGAGCAGAAGTCTATAAATCCCCAGAGTTTAAATGTAATGCTTTATATGCTGATGCACATGCATTTGTGGGAATCAGCTTCCATGCCTTTCATCAGATTCACAAAGTGTACAGTATCCTAAAAAAACTTATGAGTTACTGGTACACAACTTTTTAGGCATGGGAGACATAAATTTGAGCATATCCATGATTCTTGTATGTACAGTAAGAGTACTAAAATTATTTTATGCACCATACTCAAATACAAATAACTAAATAAGACCACATAGAGCCAAAAAAAAAAAAAAAAACCCTGAAAGCCTCTAAAGTACAAAAAAAAAAACCCAAACCACACCCAAACACCACCATTTATTTATTCTTTTTTTTTTTTGAGATAGGGTCTGGCTCTGTCACCCAGGCCGGAGTGTAGTGGCACTATATTGGCCCACTGGAACTTCTCCCTCCAGGGCTCAAGCCATCCTCCCACCTCAGCTTCTTAAGTAGCTGAGACTAGGCGATGCCACCACACCTGGCTAATTTTTGCACTTTTTTGTAGAGATGGGTTTTCACCATGTTGCCCAGGCTGGTCTTGAACTCCTGAGTTCAAGTGATCGGCCTACCTCGGCCTCCCAAAGTGCTGGGATTACAGGAGTTAGTCACCTTGCCAAGATCCATTTCTTATTGCTTGTTGCAAATTTGACACTTTCTTCCTCTTAAATATTGTATTTCAACTATTGAGGGCAAAAATCCCAATAATAAATACCAGTTGAATTATTTCTAAGTATTTTCTACAAAATGTTTTAATGTCTTTGCTATGTCTAAGTTGTTTCTGTGTCTCTTCTCTCAGTTGTCTCCCGCAGTGGTTCTCAATTTTAGCAAGCCTAGGTATATTCTGGGGTGCTTACTAACCATACAGATTCCTGGGCCCTAGCCCCAGAGGTCTAGAGTATAGCTTTTAACAAACTTCTCAGATGATTCTGATGCAGGTGCTTTTCTCCCCATTTGTAGAATAATACCGACCTAACGGAAACTTTTTCTATGCACAATCCCTCTTCTGGATCATTTGAGGCAATCCCATTGCATCTCTGGGTAAAACACTTCTCTTCCTGAATCTGGAATAAGACTCATCTAAACTTCTAAGTGGCCCTAAGAGAGTGAGTTAAGCTGCAAGATAACTTTAAGGCCAGGTTTGTGAGGCTGTTCCATTGCTGCCTCCCATAATAAAAACTGGGAAGAATATCTTAAGAGTTTTTCTTTTTTTAGGGATGACAGACTGATCATTGTGAAATTTAATGAGAAAATTTCACCAACAAATTTGAACTCTTGAAGGGAAAGTCTTCACAGAATTCTAAGGAGTTTTAATTAGCATGCAGTTAAATCTCATTAATTTGGATTCCACAAACACAAAGTTTGTGGTAATTTGCTCAGAAACCACAATCAAGTTGGATTTTGTGATATGAAGAAAGGCCTTGTAAAGTAAATTAATGAGATAAATAAAACTGCCCAGAAAAGAGATTTATCCTTTGTGAGTACAGTACTCAGTTTTGGATGTGAAAAACTTAAAGACCATTCAAATGAAGTGATTTGCTCATGGACGTCCATAGTAAAGAAAATGAGCACTTAAGGCTTCTGTCTTCCTGTCCAGAACTCTCTTTATCCTATCGATTATTATTGATAACATCTCTATTAGTCAGATGTTTATCTGATTGTACTCAATAAATATTAGCAAGTTAACTGGAGCCCAGATGCTGTACATGACACTTGCTAACCTATGGGTTACGGAATCAATGACTTATTGTTTTGCAAGCTCGCCCTACATTTTTGTCATTGGTATTATTCTAGTTACATCTGTCACAGCACCCTTAAATGGAATCAAAGTGATCCCAATCTATAGTGGTGAAGGTTCTGGGAATCATGTTGATTCCAGGAAGATGGGAACTGGACCTGTCCCACCCTGCATGGTATCTTTGGTACTCCTGGAGACTGGACACATGTTACTGCTGAAATCTTACATTAAGAAAAATAACACTCATGACATCTACAACAGTTTCAAGGGTTCCAGGAGATGCTAAAAAGTACAGCAAAAGGAGCTCCTCAGGAGGTGAGTGGGATAGATGCCACATACCTGGAGAATTCCTCTTCTGGGATCTGGCCCTCAACATCCTTACAGACTCAAGACCTGGCTTGTCATCACAGGTAGAGCAGATCTCTTGGAAGTGGGGGTGGAGGACTTACATTAACTAAGTTCAGACAGAGATGCTGACTCATAAAATCTTCTACATAAATGCATTAACTGAACTGGCAATCAGATCACAATGCTAATATTAGATTAGTTCCTATCCCTCTTATAAATTACATGGGAAGTCAAATCCAACCAGCAGATTGTTCAGTGGCCATGAAAGTGGAAGAAGAGTAATACATTTTAATGACATATTCACAGTAGGAATGAAGTGGACATGTTACTCACCTATTTCACATCGAAACATCTCCTCTTTTATTCCTAGCACTTCTCCCCATGGAGCTGCAAACAAGTTGGTTTAATGGCCTTAACCCCAGTTTCCAGGGAGGACCGTACCGGCCCAAGCCAACTAGCACACAGCAACTCTCCAGCCAAACTAATGGAATAAAGTGTTGGCATGGGATCTAAATTAGCAAAATCAGTGAAGCTCAAGAGATTTCAGTTTTTCAAGGGGAAAACAGATGCTTTCTATGTCTTTGCTACATTTTTTCATCATCAGTGTTGATGACTGTGTTTGGCTGAATGTATCAATTAGGTTTCTTTGTTTCCCCTCCATTAAAAAAAAAAAAAAAGAGTAGAAATGAATGCCATCACTTGTTCAAGGGCTTTAAAATATCAGATTAAAGGTCCTAGCAAGTCTCCTGGCCTTTCCCTCATGAGTGCAAGATGACCTCTATAGTTCCAGAAATGATGACCAAGCCCACAAGGTAAGGAGAAATATACAAGAAGGAAGAGCAGTTCTTAGGATACCAAAACATTTTTTAGAAATAATCAGTACAATTAAACTTAAGTCTTATTGACTAGGTCCCATGGCCACCTCCTTAGATAATAGGAAGTTTGAGTAATGTAGTATCTAGTAGAGTCATTGCAAAAACAGATATTTCTGTTAGGAAGAAAATTATGATGGATAATGGATAACTTTAAGCAAATTTTGTAGACATAAATTGCAAAATCTTGCGATTTCTTTTTTTGGTATGTAAAAAACTGTAATAGCAGTGGCAGTAGTAGTAGAAGAAATATATTTCTACTGAGGTATGACTTTATGATTAAATCTCTGGGACACACTAGGATCTGACTTCAAATAGATAAGTAGAGGTAACAAGATAGGAGTGAGTGATGAGGAACTGGTATCCTCTTAGAAGCTAGGCAAGGTCTTTCTAAGGTCTTCAGACAGGGTTGTGTCCTTCAGAGGATGAGAGCTGCTGCTGCTGACAAGGAGGATTTAGAGAGGTTGGGATTGTGAATCATCTGAATCCTCCCAAATGTCTCTACTCCAATTCTCAGGGTCCCATTCTTTTCTTCCCAGTGCCCTAACTTTCACTTAAGAAACACAGACAGTCTTTAAATTTAGCCTGTAATTCAGTAAGTCACAGAATCAGAGCATATATTTGATGTTCAACTTCATCAACCCTGTTACTATAAGAGATGATATCCCTTTAGGCCCGTCAAAAATTCTCTTGTTTTCTGAGACTACATTGAGGCAAGAATTTAAAATCTTGAGGCTGTTTTATTTTTCTTTAAGATTTTTTTAGCACAATTACATGTAGACAGTACAGCTACATTTGTTTAAAATATTATATGGAAGCAGCCACTTGAGTTTCCCAAAATGCTGCCTTCAGTAGGCACTTCACTCCAATTAGCCATAACCAATATTTAAGGAAATGTTTCACTCCACATGCCTTCAAACTCAACTATCTTAAATAGCTAATCCCAGGTCCCCATTTACTTGACAGTCCATTAGGTACAAGTATTTCCAGCACCAATTACTACTCTTAGTTGTTAAATCAGAATCTACTTTATCCAGGCTAAGTAGAAAATGATCAATGAAGGATATAAGTAGTTCACAGAATCTCTGGGAGGGTCTGGAAACCAGGTGTGGATAATGTAGAACCAGGAACAACTCAGATGGTGGGGGGAAAACATTTCATGTGGAATGTTTTTCAATTTGTTTTTGTCATTTCTGATTTCTTGTAGCAGCGTTTTGTAATTCTCGTTGGGGAGGTCTTTCACCTCCTTGGTAAGCTGTATTCCTAGATATTCTTTTTGCAGCAATTATGAATGGCATTGCATTCTCTATTTTGCTCTTAGCTTGAATGCTGTTGATATATATGAAAGCTACTGATTTCTGTTCACTGATTTTGTGTCCTGAAACTTTGCTTAAGTTGTGTATCAGATCAGGGAGCTTTTAGGCAGAGACTACAGGGTTTTCTAGGTATAGAATCATATTGTCTGCAAACAGGGAGAGTTTGATTTTCTCTCTTCCTATATGGAACAACTGAGAATGTTCATGTGGAAGAAAAAAAAATGAACAAAGACCCCTGCCTAACACCAGATACAAAAACATTCTGGATAGAGTCAAGATTTAAATGTAAAATATGTAACAATAAAAATACTGGAATAAAAATTTAAAATTCTATGTAATCTTGGAGATAGAGTGAGAGATCTTTAATCACAAAAGGAAAATAAATTCAGCTATTAAAACATACAGCAAAGATACCCAAAACAAAAATAAAACAAGCAATAGAACAGAAAAGTATTTGCATAACATATAACAAAGGATTGATATCCCTAATATACAGCTTCTAAGAACTGATGAGAAAAAAATTAAGTCACTTAGTTGGTCAAAGGATTACTTACATGAACAGGTAAGTAATCAAAGACTGCATTTAAATGTACAATAAATTAAGAAAATATGCTTAACCTCACTAGTTAGTTGGCAACAAGGAAATAGTTTTCACCTAAAATTTCATAAATATTTTTAGAAAATGAAACATTCAGTGAAGGTGAAGAATAATCAACATAAGAAACACATTGCTGGTGGGAATCTACAGTCAATCCTTATTATTTGTGGTTTCTGTATTCACAAATTTGCACATACTCTCAAATGTATTTGTAACCCCAAAGCCAATACTTGTGGCACTTTGGAGATCATTCACAGTCATTAATGGTCATGTACAGTGTGGTCACCCAGCATGCATGTTCCCAGTCCAGGTAGAACAAGGTGACATTCTGTTTTCTTGTTTCACCCTCATAATGTAAACTAGTATCCTTTTGTTGGTCAATTTAATGCCACCTTTTCTGCACAGGGCTGAATGCCTATCTAACACATGAACTTTCTTCATAACACACTTTTACAGACTTTAGTCAAGGCACTTTAAAGTGCCTTATGGAGAAAGGCCATGTGTTAGATAAGCATTGTTTGGGCATGAGACATATTGCTGGCCATGAGTTCAATGGCAGGATATCTATAATATATAACAAATAAACTGTATTTAAACAGAAACACATGTAAAATAAGATTAATTATTGATGGGTTGACAGAAATGTGACCAGGAGCTTACAGCAACCTAACCCTGTATTTCCTCAAGAGTTAGTCATTAATATTAATATACTGATACAACATATTAAAACATTAATACAGTGAGTCAGCATCTGCTACTTTAGTGCTCAAGGTGATTTTATAGGACATAACTAAGTGGAATCATGACAATCAACTGTAATTTACCTCAAGCTTTTAGGAAAGTCATAATACTAACAATTTAAAATGAACATAGCCTTTGACTCAGAAATACCGTTTCTGCTCATCTATCATCCCCAAAATAAAGGCATTTGTAATGGCAACGAAATAAAACACATGCAACAACAATAGGAAACAACCTGAATGTTCATCTATGGGACATGCTTAAAATCCATACCATAGAAAAATGACATAATTTAAAAGAATGTAATTCTTCAAAGTTTTTTCTTTTTCTCAACTTTTCCTTATGATAATGGACGACTGTGCCAGTATTTAGCCTTAAATGGAGTTTAGCATCCCTTTTGAGCTGCATTTTCAAGCAACCTGACACACGTGAATGTGTATGTGTGTGTGTAAATGTATGTGAATACATATATAGATGTACATACTTTTTTAATAAAACCTGGAGTGTCTGGCATTATGACTTAAGTAAATCTCAAAATATTATTTATAATATGACCTAGCTTACAAAAACAAATGAGAAGCAAAAAAATAATCTCATAAAAAATCTATGTATGTTTGTAAGTGTGAAAAATGGGATGGAAGGGTGCTCCTGTTCACCAGGCTGCTAGTACTGTTACTTCAGGGTAAAAGAAAAAGAGGGATCAACTAAGATTTACTTTTCTTTTCCTCATATTTGCATTCCTGGTTACAATGAGCCAATATTGTGTTAATTTTTTTAAATTAGAGAAAAACTCTAAAAAAGAAAATTCAGTTGAATACAGATTCTTTGAGCCCACTCCAGTTATTTTTGGTGTCTATGCAGCAAAGCCCTAGGATATGTATTTTTACAGAAACCTCAGGAAATTCTTTTTCTTTTGAGACGGAGTTTCACTCTTATTGCTTAGGCTGGAGTGTGATGGCACAATCTCGGCTCAAAGCAACCTCTGTCTTCCGGGTTCAAGTGATTCTCCTGCCTCAGCCTCCTAAGTAGCTGGGATTACAGGCATGTGCCGCCACCACCCCCAGCTAATTTTGTATTTTTAGTAAAGACAGGGTTTCTGCATGTTGGTCAGGCTGGTCTTGAACTCCCAACCTCAAGTGATCTGCCCACCTCCAGCTCCCAAAGTGCTGGGATTACAGCAGTGAGCCACCACACCTGTCCAGGAAATTCTCATGCCTGTGGTCTTCTCACCACACTGTGAGAATCCCAGCTGCGTGATGACATCACCTTAAAATCCAGGGAGTCTTCCTGTGGGAATGCAACTGATGAGGTTGTTACAGCTAAATGCAATCATCTCCAGTTCGACCTTCATGAGACTGCTCCTGTATCACCTTGATTAAGGTTTTGGGTGTTCTCAAACCTTTAACCATTCATTGATTGACAATCTGTTCCTTTCCCATCACAGATGGCTAACGGCATCCACTGCATGTGAGTTTTCCCTCATTTAACTCCCAGGGGCACTTTGATTTTCCTTATCATCGAGCTGTTAGGGGAAAGGGTCTACTGCTAGTCTCCCAAACCAAGAACTTTGTCATTTTCCATACAAAGGTTTTTATTAGGAGGCGCTATCACTATAAAATTAAACTCCCACCCCGCTGTGGGCTTGTTTTTCTGTTGCTGAGGAAGAACTTGGTTGTCTATACCAAAAGATCAAAGTTATTTCTTTATATACATTTGTAAAGTAAATGTTTTTTTCTCTAAAACCAAATATATTCTCATCTATGTAATTATCAAAGAGAACTGTGACCTTGTCGTCCAACATAAAAATTGTATGTCTTATCAAAGGCATAGATGGAGGAGGAAAGCAGAGAGACAAGCAAGAGATGAACAGCAACCAGAGATAGAGAGAAACGCACACCTCAGCACTTTTCAAGGCTGATCAGCTCTTCAATCTTATTTCTACAGGCTCATTATTTCACCAGAACAGTTCCCAGTCAGCAAGTATCATTTTGAACTTACGTTAATTATTGTTTTCTTACAACCAAAATTGTAAGACCTGCAATCTGATGTGCACGTTTGTATTTTCCTTTACATGCTAGTGAAATAATCTTTACATTACCTTACTATGTTTCACATTTAAAGAGCCTAGAAAGAAATGTACCCTGCATGGTAGGATTCCTTTGTCCTCTTGGTAACAAGACTGATAATTCCTTGCGTTGGTGCGATGCCTTACATTTGTTTTGCTGTCCCTGTGGTAACTAATTGGAGTTAGGATAAATGACAAAGCCTTCATGAATACACCTTTCTATGAATGTAAAGATGTCCCGCTGGGCTGGGCGCGGTGGCTCAAGCCTGTAATCCCAGCACTTTGGGAGGCCGAGGCAGGTGGATCACGAGGTTAAGAGATCGAGACCATCCTGGTCAACATGGTAAAACCCCGTCTCTACTAATACAAAAAATTAGCTGGGCATGGTGGCATGTGCCTGTAATCCCAGCTACTCAGGAGGCTGAGGCAGGAGAATTGCCTGAACCCAGAAGGCGGAGGTTGCGGTGAGCCGAGATCACGCTATTGCACTCCAGCCTGAGTAATGAGCGATACTCCGTCTCAAAAAAAAAAAAAAAAAAAAAAAAAAAAGATGTCCCGTGACACCTTTACATTTATAGAAAGCATAATCCAACAGCTAAAATACTTTATAACATCCAGCAGGGCTGGCTAGACCAAAGGCTATATCCTGCTCTGGGCAAGGCCTGAGCCTTACCAAGTGAGGCACTGAGCATGTCAATGAAACAAACTAGCTCTGAAGTCCACATAATTCTCAACAGAGAATTTGGACCTACAGGATAAGGTAAAATACATACTTCCATATGCTGTTTGTTGTGAGATCTTTAGATGATAGCGTGAACAATGAATCAGTAGCATATAAGATTATTTAAGTATGTATGATACTTACTGTTTTCCAGAACCTCAGGAAGACTTTAGAAGATCTAGGAAGGGAAGGGAGGAACTGAGAAACATTCCCTTTCTTTCTATCGCTACCCCTTGTCAGCAAAGCACCATCCCCCAAGTACTCAGAAATAGAAACAGCCTCAAAGAGATGACGGGCTGCATGAAGATCATGTCTCTGGCTGATTGGTTGAAAGTCAAGAATGAGTTTTTACACATTTGAACAGTAAGGCCTGCTAGAAAAGGAGAAAGAGAAGAGTTGATAGCAGCCCCTCGTGCTGAAATCAGCAATGGAAGCAACAAGTTGCAGAGTCTGACAGTGAAACACATACCAAGGAATACAATTAGAACTGTTTTCTGGTCTGTGTTACCTGGAATTCACTAAGGGAAAGGCTACAGTGTCCTGATGAGAGTCATAGACCAGAAAAGAGAGTAACGGAGTTCTAACCCTGGTCCGGCCACTTACAAGTCAGGTAAATTTACGCAAATCACAAATCTTCAAATCTCATTTTTCTCATTTGTATTAATAAATGAGAATAATTTCTATATCACATTGCTCTGTACGGCCTCATGGCTGGATGGTTTTCTTCTATCCTTACCTGATTCTTTCCTTGCCCTACCCGCCATGTTTTTTTAAGAGACAGTGTCTCACTATTTGCTCAGGCTGGACTCAAACTCCTGGGCTCAAGCAGTCCTCCCACCTCAGCCTGCCAAGTGGCTGAGGCCACAGGTGTGCGACACTGCACCCAGCTTTCCTGATCTCTTTGTTGATAAAGGGCTGCATATACATAGTCTTCTACATATTATACATATAATTAAGCAATTTTACTATCAATTGCCATTTTAAAGGTTCTTTTCTTCTAACATTTGCATTCCTTGGGGGCTAAAAATAAAATGGTGATCAGATGCCTGCACTGTAGCTCAATCACTTTTTGGAAAATTAGCTTACGTTATTTGATTCTTGTTAATTTCTAAACATGAGAGATTGTAATTTATACATACACATGGTAGATAGTTAGAAATTTTAAGATTATTTTTTAAACACTGTCATTAAGGTAAAATCCCATCTCCACCAAAAATACAGTCAGCCAGGCATGGTGGGATGTGCCTGTGGTCCCAACTACTCAAGAGGCTGAGGTGGGAGGATGCTTGAGCCCAGGAGGCAGAGGCTGCAGTGAGCCAAGATTGCACCCATTGCACTCCAGCCTGGGTGAAAGAGACCCTGTCTCCAAAAAAAAAAAAAAAAAACACCTGGCAATTACTGCTAGACTACTTTCCATGCCTTCCCGCTTGACTCCTTTACCCAGGTTAATGCAATACAACTGGTGTAGAGATCTGACAGGTGAGACTCTCAAAAGGGATAGGTGGTCAGGTACCTGTATGTTCCTGCTTTGAAATGTTCCCTTTCCTTTCAGAAAGTGATGTAAAGAGTTAGAAAGATGCCCTGTTCCTCTCTGGATGTACAGGATACCCACTGACATCCTTGGAACTGGGCCTACCCCACCACTAGGGAAGCTGAATTCCTTTACTCTTGCATGAGCCTACAAAGGGGGTTATGTTGTGGGTTTGTGTCCAACTGTAAGACTAGAGACTCACTCCTAGAGGGCATGTACTGATTCGGGGATTTCCTCGTATCTTCCAAAATTAATGATAGTGACAAACACATACTGGGAAACAAACATTGATTAAGCACAAAGGGGAGAGATGTTACAGAAAGCAAGAATACAAAACTGTAATAATTTATTAAATCTCTGATGTGTCACTGGAGAACTTCCAGAGTAACACGCCTGCCAATTTTTGAAAAATCTCAACCGTATGCAGCTACCCACAGCATCCGTTCACAATTCCCATGGACAAAAACACTGCCTTCACGGCCCCACATAAATCATAACACTATCTGCCTCCAGTTTTACCATTACTCTCCTCTCTGATGAAATTGTTGGCAGCTAACACAGGCAATTCAGCAAGGTCAGCTTAGCTAAAGTGAGTCTTTGATTGGGTTATCAATATCAATGTAGACTAGACAACGTATCATACGTATTTAGCATAATTAGCATTGCCACATCCCCAAAACATTGCCCAGTGCTTCACGTCTTAGAAATCTTGGTGCTGAGTCCTCAAAATGGACACAAAGGGAGTTGTGTGCAATTGAGGAGTCTGGAGGGTACCGCTGGTCCCAGCTACTCTACTTTTTAAATTCTAGCCTTTCTCAGGCACGCCAACATCTGTGGCTCTAGGTGTGCTCCCCCAGGTGATATACTAGTTCCATGTTAGTTTCTTTGGTGACAGCTTTAAATATTTAGAAATCTGACCTGAGATAAAACCTAACTGCCTGGCTACTTCACCTCTCTCAGGTTATGGCAAAGCTAGATTAACTTGTAGTTGATTCACTGGCCATGCCCAGTTTCTAATTTTAATTGCATCTATCTTCACTGCCTGCCCCTCCCCTTATTTTACCAGGCTTGAAGTAATATCCAACATAACTCTACATTCCTTCGAATCAAACATGGAGAAAATAGTAACTCAGCCCTCTTCTTTTTTCCTTCAGGCTGGACATGGTTTCCTAAATTCAGAGGCTGTCTAAAAATAGGGTCTTTGCTGTTGAACTTTGTATCCCAAGTCTGTTCTAAGAGAATTCTTGGGTTTGGGGGTCACTGTGGATCTCAGGAACTTAACATCATCTATTCTATTACATTTTCTCTCTTGGTTACTGGACCTCTGCCTTCAGCTGAATCCTTCCCATAAGCTTGAAACCTATTCAAGTATCTCTCAACGAAAATAAATTATTTCCTAGTCTTCAATCCCCTATCCTCCTCCAGCCACTGTTCTATTCCTCTCTTTACTGCTAATTTGAAGGAAGGGTCTATACCCACAGCTCAACTGCCTGAGCTTCCACTCATTCCTCAACCTACCAGTTTGACTTCTAGCTCCATAACTCCCCAAAAACAATGCTTGTTAAGGTCACTAATAACCTTCAAGTCTCTAAATTCAAGATATATTTTTCAGTCCTCTTTATACTTAATATTTTAGCTGCACCTGACACTGTTAACTACTTCCTTTTTTATTGTACTTTAGGTACTGGGGTACACGTGCAGATCACGCAGGATTGTTGTATAGATACATACATATCAAGGTGGTTTGCTGCCTTCATCCCCTCATCACCTGTATCTGGTATTTCTCTCCACGTTATCCCTCCCCACCCTCCCCACTCCCCACTGTCCCTCCCCTAGACCCCCAACCACTGACCGCAGTGTGTGATGCTCCCCTCCCTGTGTCCACATGTTCTCATTGTTCAACATCCGCCTGTGAGTGAGAACATGCAGTGTTTGGTTTTCTGTTCTTGTGTCAGTTTGCTGAGAATGATGGTTTCCAGATTCATCCATGTTCCTATGAAGGACATGAACTCATGGTTTTTTTTATCGCTGTGCTTCTGTGGAAAGTGTTTTAAAAAGGCTTGGCTTCTGTGACATCTTTCCTTGGCTTCTGTGACATCTCTGTATCCAGGTTTTCCTCTTATCTTTCTGATCCTTCAAAACCTCCAAGATCTCGAGATTTTTTTTTTAATAACTCTAGGTTTTGGCCAAGATTAGGGTCAGTGACCTGCTCTGTTCATGTATATTTGTCTGAATTTCTTTGATGTATATGCTTAGTATTTTCTTAGAAATTTGTGTACTCCCAGATTTAAAAGCAAATGGTAAAGTAGAGGGGTCTGACTTTGACAGAAGATGAAATATGTGACATTGGCCATTTTTGATTGATATTTTGTTATTAAGTATTTTGATTGGTTGTATGGATATATACAGACAAAAGTGTGTCGTTTATTGCTCAATTTTACAGCACCATTTGAAAGCTGTCTCTTTATATGATGGTAAAAAAAAAAAAAGAAAGAAAGAAAACTGGTAGGAAAAGGACAGGGAAAAGGGTAGTCAGCAGTTTGGGAAGAGTTTTAAGATGGCATTTCTGGGAATTCACGACAAAGCAGAGTGGAGAAAGGAAAAAGCAGAAGACTAGGTAGGTGAATTCTAAAAGGATTTGCACTGTACGGTGTCGTGGCTCGTTTTCTAGATAATTAGAAGTGCTACCTCCCATCGCCGCAAACATTCTCACTGAGACAGAGTTTAAACAAGAGTGAATCTGTTATTCAGGACAAAGACCTGAAGTGACTCAAAAATACAACACTCTTCTTTCTTTCAAATGACAAAAATTATTTTCCTCCAAGACTTCCCACCTAAATATACTCATAATGTGGTATCACGTCCTTCCTTGACTAGACGCACACAGGTGTTAAACTTTGGACAAATCTGATGAAGGGAAGGCTTGTGGAGACCAACTATAGGAGAAAAAAATACAAGCGATCTGAACAGGAACCCTGGAAGCTTACCTCTCCAGCAGCGAAACGGCACTAGAGGGAGTTTGCCACCTCTCGTCCTGCTCTGAATAACTTGCTTCTTCTGAGCCAAGAATAGTGTGCTCAATCTGCCTGTGGCTCTCACTAAAGGATTAATCCTCAGCCCACACACGGGCCAACCAAGTTTTTAAACACTTTATTAGATGATTTTCTTCATCTATCAAAGTTCCAACTCTAAAGGAAAAAAGTGATTCCCGGATAACTCAACTCAATTTTCAGCTCCCGCAAGACAAGACGTCCACCTCCTGGGTATCCATGTATTCTGCAAAGAGTTTGGTCCATAAAAGGGTGCTCTCTGAATATTTACTGAATACAGCAGTAATTAGTTTTGATAAGACCATTATATGGACAACTGAATGATTAGTAACCGTATTTAACTGGTCAATCTACTTACGTAGATTGCTTTATAAGAGTGCTTTCCTAAGAAAGAGCCGAGTCATACTACAGTCTTCATTCTTATGTTCTGAGAAACTAACCTAAAACAATACAAGTTGTTTACAGATGAAGGACAAAGATCAAGATTTAGGTGTTCTCACTACTGCATGCTTCCTGAACAAAAGAAGAAGTCAGGGAGCCAAGCACAAAAAATCCTTCTGGAGTGAAGGCTGCTCAGTGCTTTTCTCCTGGCCATGTAGTCCCAAACCTGAATGTCACCAAGTATGGGACAATAAGCTGGCAGTGTGGGGAGATAAGAGGGTTTCCAGTGACCTTGAAATTGTCCTGCATATAGACAACTGTGTCACTTCCCCCAGCTAATTAAGTGGCTGGGTACAGGCATATCACTCTCTGTAATCTTAAGTTGACTTTGAATTTAAATGTTTTACTACCGAAATGACATATTTTAATAAAATCACTCACTTCAATGCTAAGAAGAAACAGAAGAAAAATGTATAAAATACAGCATTTTGAACTCAAAAAAGTCAAATGATTATTGCCTTTTAAAAAACAGAACATGTATACTTTTTATCTGCCTCTCATTTTTCTTGTTAGATACTAAAGGTATGCATATTTTGTTCTTTTTTTTTTGAGATGGGGTCTCACTCTGTCACCGAGGTTGGAGCACAGTGGCATGATCATAGCTCACTGCAGCCTTGACCTCCTAGGCTCAAGCAATCCTCCTACCTCAGCCTCCCAAGTATCTGGGACTACAGTTGTGTGCCCCCATACTCAGCTAATTAGGGTTTCACCTTTGTCCAAGCTGGTCTTGAACTCCTGAGCTCAAGCAATCCACCCGCCTTAGCATCCCAAAGTTTTGGGATTACAGGTGTGTGCCACCACGTCTGGCCCTTTTTCTTATTTCATTGATATTCTTATCAAATTGTTCTTTTTTCACTGACTTGGAAGTACAGTAATAGACCTATCATGGGAGAGCAGGAAGGGAGAAAGAGCAATTATGCTTTCTGATTAAATGACATAATGTAAAGTGTCATATACATTACCTAGTTACTGACAGGTATTCAATAATATTAATTCCTTTCCCCATCCCATTATGTCTTGCTGATAGGATTAGCAGAATTTTAGGCCTGGACAAACCAGCAGCATTGAACAAGTTATGCTGAAATAGTCAAGGTAGCCTCTGAGACATTTTTTCATTCAACAAATACTTAGCATTCGATGTAGTTAAGCACTATGTTGGAAGCTGGAGATACAAAGGGAAATAGACCCCATCCTCGTCCTCACAGACCTTAAGGTCTCCTGCAGCAGAGAGACCAATAGAAAGACCATTATGCTAAGGGATGACGTTGGTAAGACACGGTATATATCTCTTGAAACTCTGGGCTGTGACGGAAAACCTAACCCACAGGGGTTTAAACAACAAGGAAATATTTTGACTCAAACAACTGAAGAGTTGGAGGAAGAGCTGGTCAGACATGGCTTCACGAAAGGCTCGACCCAGTGTCACCAGGACAGGACTTCTCTCTCTTTGCTCTGCTGTGTTTGCCTCTGTGTTGGTTTCATGCTCTGAGGGGCTTCCATCTGCAAATCTCTCAGCTGCAATTGCAGTAAGCCTAGAATGCATTGTGCACATGCCTGGAGATAAAGATTTTCTCTCTCTCAGAAAGTAAAGTCTTCGTAGTGACTCTCCTTGGCTCAAACTGGGTTTTGTGTTCTCTTCCGAACCCATCACAGAATCCAGAAGGATGAGATTTACTGATTACCTTAGCAATCCCTAGAGCAGAGGGTAGAACCAATTCAACCAAACTAGATGGACTGAGTAAAAGAGAGATGATTCCAATTACAGCAACTACAGCCTCAAACTCACAGAGCCCTTCCCATGTCCCAGGCACTTCTAATCCACTGAGAGATATTCGTTCTTTTCCTCCAGTTAACAATCTCAGGAGGTTGGTACTATTATTATCCTATCACTAGATGATGAGCCATGATGAGCCTGAAGCATAGAGAGCTTAATAACCTTGCCCGAAGTCTCTCACACACAATGAACTATTTTGCCAGGAAAAGGGAGAATGTCTATTGGGTGGACTAAGGGGAAGATGCTATGAGAAACAGAGAAGTAACTAAATCAGAAATGAAGTCACTGGAGCTAAAACCTGAAAGTGGAATGAGAATGAGGCTGGGTGAGGTGAGGTGAGCCATTGATGAGAGTTGAAGATAAAGGTGTTGGCCAAAGATGTGCCAGAGGAAATGTGTGCTGCAAAGTGAGGGGCCTTGCAATCCATCTAAGGAAACCAGAAACTTATCTTGAGGGCAAGGGGTAGCCATGGAAAATTTTATTCAAGACTCTAATGGAGATTAGGCATAAAGGGTGGACAACATAGATGTATGGATGAACGAGACTGAAAGCAAGAAGCCAGGTAACAGGATACTACACTATGAATTCACCTTGCTCCTTTCAAATGCTTAGTTTCTAGTAATCTCATGTACCTAATAAATGTAACATTAAAATCATTAGAAATATAATTGAATATCTACTGGCACATAAATGTGTTCATTACGCAACTCTTCATGGAATAATCACATGTATCCTATATTGTGAAATAAAAGCAGCAGCTTACAAAATGGTCTAAATGGAACAATTACATTTTTAAAAACAAACAATGCATGTATAGAAAAAGGTATGGAAGATTAATAGTAATTATATTTGGGCAGAGAGATTATAGGGTTTTTTTTCTTTGCTTAAAAATAGATATGTTATTTCTGTAATAAGTTTAAAAGGTAATGCTTAAATTGTTTCATAAATTACAAAAGCAATGTATACTAATACAAAAAAAACAATATGCAAGTATACACAGTAAAGCAGGAAGCAACCCTTCTACCCTCTAGCAAATTCGATTTCTTTCTCAAGAGGAAGAATAGCCACTATTAACAGTTTGGTGTGTATTCTTCCAAACAAATATATGTGGTTGTACATGTATTTAACATATACATAAATGATATGGCTTGGTGTGTCCTCATCCAAATCTCATCTTGAATTATAACTCCCACAAATCCTGTGTGTCATAGGAGGAACCCTGAGGGAGGTGACTGAATTATGGGACAGGTCTTTCCTGCACTGTTCTTATGATAGTGAATGAGTCTCATGGGACCTGATGGTTTTAAAAATGCAGATTCCCTGCATAAACTCTTTTTTTGCCTGCTGCCATCCATGTAAGATGTGACTTGCTCCTCTTTTCCTTCTATCGTGATTGTGAGGCCTCAGGCCTCCTTAGCAACGTGGAACTCTAAGTTCAGTTAAACCTCTTTCTTTTGTATATTGCCCAGTCTCAAATTCAAATATGTCTTTATCAGCAATGTGAAAACAAACTAATACCATACACACACACATACACACACACACACATAAAATATTGCGCATATATATAGAGATTATATATATAGTAGCATATGTATAAATGTTTTCCTACAGAAGTGATTACATTAAAATATTGCTCTAGGACTTGCTTCTTCCAGGTAACAAAATACTATGTCCATCTTTCCACATAAGTACATACAAATCTGCTGTTTAGTTTTTTTTTAGAGATGCAGGGGTGGGAGGGGGTCTCATGAGGTTGACCAGGCTGGTCTTAAACTCCTGGCCTCAAAAAATCCTCCCATCTTGGCCTCCCAAAGTCCTGAAATTATAGGCATAAGCCGCTACACCCAGCCTGCTCATTACTTTAACTGTTGTACAATATTCAAGAGTCGAGGCACATTATAATTGATTTATCTGGTCTATTGTTGACACACAGTTGTTTCCACCTTTTTCTTACTATAAACAGTACTGTAATAAAGCCCCTTGTATACATGTGCAAGAATGATTTAAGGTTAACTTATAGAAGTAGAATTGCTGGACCAAAGGTCATATACACTTTAAATTCTGATAAATACCACAAAATTGCTTGCCTAGAGGCATGTCCAATTTATACTGTCATCAGCAAACAGTCCATGACTGTTTTACCATATTCTCATCAACCCTAGAGATTATCAATGTAATTTTGGTCAGTGGGAAAATAAATAGTATTTCAGTCCGCAGAACACACTTTAGAAAACGCTGATCAGTAATTATTTGATCAGTAATTATTTTTGTTTTTTTCCTGAGCATTAGCCAATAAACTATTTTTATTTCAAATGTTTTTGATAGTCTTTCCAAAATACTCATCACCGGAAACCTTTGCACACAATTTTAATTTACTTCTTTGGCTTAAATATGCAATCATCTGAATTAATTTTCAGCTAATTAAGGATCTGCATTGGTACTATTCCGTAGGACCACAGAAGTAGAAAGACATGGCTGAAATGTATGATGGCTCAAAACACATCCATGAGCTGGTGTTTGGAATGAGATCCTGACTTGTTTAGGGTTGACCTGTGAGAGGGGACAAGGATGGAAAGAGAGATTGCCATTTTGAAAAATTTTAAAGGACAGTTTTAAAAGCAGCCTGCTTGCTCATTGCATAAACATATGCAAGGCCTCCAGAGGAAGTAACTGTTTCTTATTCGCTGCACAGGACAGCTCACCAGGAAAGAGAAAGGACACATTAAAGTGACACTGGGAATGTGCATGGAAGAAAGAGAGTAAACCAAGATGGGTAAAACAAGATGGGTACTGATGGGAGCGGCAGGTCCATTCCCAGAGGAGGCACAATGAGGACTTGTGAGCTCAACATTGTCCAGGGCAGGCTTCGCCTTCCTTAGAGGAAGCTCTGCTCCCCATAAAGATTGTGCTGGGAAGAAGATGCAGGAATCATATTCTGAATTGACATAGTTCTGCCTCTGCTCTGCCCTCTATCTGCTCATGCTGTCAGTGATTTAAAGATGGGATCTCTGCTGAAGCACCATGGAGATCTGAGAAGCCATGCAGGAAAAAACTGCCTGGAGTCCAAGGTGGCCAAACGTCATGGCTCAGGACCAACCATTTAATCTCATATTGAAGAGTAGAAACTTGGGAGTGCTCCCCGTGGATATAAATACAGAACTATGAGGTAGGCAGAATCATCTGCTTGGTCTGAATATTTGTGTCCCTCCAAAATTCATATTCAAATTCTAACCCCAAGGTGATGGTATTAGGAGGTAGGGCTTTGGGGAGGTGATTAGATCATGGGAATAGGGCCATCATGAATGAATTAAGTGCCCATAAAAAGAGGCCTAAGAGAGAGCCCTTGCCCCTTTCATCATGTGAAGACACAGCAAGAAGATGCCACCTGTGAGGAAGCACCCTCACCAGACAGACTCTGCCTTGCCCTTGGACTTTCCAGCCTCTAGAACTGTGAGAAATAAAATTGTGTTGTTTATAAGCCACTCAGTTTATGGTATTTTGTTACAGCAGCCTGAACAGACTAAGATTTCTCTTTTTTTTTGAGACTGAGTCTCACTCTGTTGCCCAGGCTAGAGTGCAGTGGTGCAATCTCAGCTCATGGCAACCTCCTCTTGGATTCAAGTGATTCTCCTGCCTTAGCCTTCTGAGTAGTTGCAATTACAGGCATGTGCCATCATGCCTGACTAATTTTTGTATTTTTAGTAGAGACAGGATTTCACCATGTTGGTCAGGCTGGTCTTGAACTCCTGACCTCGTGATCCACCTGCCTCAGCCTCCCAAAGTGCCGGGATTACAGGCGTGAGCCACTGCACCCAGCACAGACTAAGATTTCATCCTTGTTTTACAAAGGTTGAAACTGAGGCTTAGCAAGGGGAAGTAACCTGCCTAAGGTCACATATCGTGTATGGTAAGCAGCTTCTGGGGCTGCCTTCTAGGATGTCTTCCTCCTAGGCTTCTTGCCCTTCAAGATCCCCTCCCTCTGGAAGTGTGGGTTACACTTGGCGACTTGCTTCCATGAAACAGAATATAACAGAATGGTGATATGTTGCTTTTGAGATTAGGTTATAAACACACCGTAGCTTCAAGTTGCTGTTTTGGGTAATGAAAAATTTTAGAAATAGACAGTGGTGATGGTTGTAAAACATAGTGAATATACTTAATGCCACTGAATTGCACACTTAAAAATCGTTAAAATAGGCCAGGTGTGGTGGCTCACACCTATAATCCCAGCACTTTGGGAGGCCAGGGTGGGTGGATCACTTGAGATCAGAAGTTTGAGACCAGCCTGGCCAACATAGCAAAACCTTGTCAACTAAAAATACAAAAAATTAGCCAGGCGTGGGTGCACACACTTGTAGTCCCAGCTACTTGGGAGACTGAGGCACAAGAATCTCTTGAACCTGAGAGGTGGAGGTTGCAGTGAGCCAAAATTGTGCCACTGCACTATAGTCTGGGTGACAAAGCAAGACTCTGTCTCAAAAAAAAAAAATGGTTACAATAGCAAATAATGTTATATATATTTTATCACTCACATAAAAATATTTTTCAACACCTCCCCACTACTCCCACTGGAAACAAAAACACCGTAGCTTTCATCTCAGATCTTTCTCTCAGATTCCTCTCTCTGGGGGAAGTCAGCCACCCTATTGCGAGCAGCCTTTTGGAGAGGCCCAGGAGGCAACGGACCGATGTCTCTAGCTAACAGCCATGGCAGATTTGAGGCCAGCCAACAGCCACGTGCCTGAGCTTGAAAGCACGTCCTTCCCTGGCCCCGCCAAGCTTTGAGATGACTGTAGCCTTGGTACCCAGCAAAGCCAAACCCAGATCCTTTACCCACAGTGCTATGAGGTAACTTAAGCCACTAAATTTGGGATAGTTTGCTATACAGTAATAGATAACTAACAGCTATTAACTGGCAGGGATGGGATTTAAACTCGATTTTGCTTTTCTCCAGAGTCTGAGGTCTGAATTCATCTATTAATGTTTGAATTCACTCCAATATGCATTTGTGCCCATATGCATGGTAGATGCTATCTTAGAGACAATACATAAAGTGAGGGATGAACAAACAATCTACTTTCTCTAAAAAGCAGGATCCATCCTACGGAATCCCTGACTGTCCTACCATGGGACAGACTTGCTGTACAAGCAGAAGTGGACAACTGCAGCCATACCTGCTTTCATCTACTGCCCTTTGAAACACGTGTCTGCCCTCCCCGGACCCCTCCCCTCCAAGGCTTTGCATCTCCAGTCCTTGTGGAGAAAATAGCCTTTGCAGCCGGCAGCAAAATTGAAGGCAAAGACACTTTGCAGGACATCTGGGCAGTAAGTTTGCTTACTCTCCTGGAAGAAAAAGTGGCCTTGATGATTGTGAGTTTGGCTGCAGACTTAGGAGAGCCAGATACTTTTAAATTTTCTATTAAACGGAGGGCATAAATTGGTTGTGTAAGTTCTTCCTGAAGCCCCCTATACACAGGGATATGTAATGGGTAAGAACTGGAACTGCTCAAACGCAGAAATGCCCCCTTGCAAAATGGACTCAGAGTAGGTCCACAGGAGAATCTGAGGGTGGGGGCAGGAGAAACTTCTCTGAAATGCACTACATATGCTCTTGTTCTCTGTGGCCACCTCTCTTCCTAAGAGGTTTTATAAACTTGGGTAATTAATGTGGCCCTTCTTCTAACTGTGCAGTGGGTTTGATGCATGGTCTCAGCAATTTGGGGAATATTTCTCTGTTGGTGAAGATGACTTACTTCATAAACATATTTTGTATTGTCTAATTTGTGTATACAGACACACACGAAAACGAGATATTTTCAGCATGTGAGGGTCAAATATTTCTTAGCTATCTAACCACGTTAATACATCATCACGAAGAGGAGGATATTTTCAATTTAAATCCAAATGTGTCTAGATTTTTAACCACTGTTAAAATGTACCAGTGTGCTAGTTCTTAAGTCATTTTACCAGTCAGAGGTTGTGAATAATGTTGTGGTTTTGTTTTTTTTTGTGTGAGATGAGTCTCGCTCTATCACCAAGCTGGAGTGCAGTGGCACAACCTTGGCTCACTGCAACCTCCGCCTCCTGGTTCAAGTGATTCTTCCCCCTCAGTCTCCCGAGTAGCTGGGACTACAAGCGTGCACCACCACGCCCAGCTAATTTTTGTATTTTTAGTAAAGAGGGGGTTTCACCATGTTGGCCAGGATGGTCTCCATCTCTTGATCTCATGATCTACCCACCTCGGCCTTCCAAAGAACTGGGATTACAGGCGTGAGCCTCCGCACCCAGCCGAATAATGTTTTTTTGTGTTTTTTTTTTAACTTTTTATGGGTGTTCAGTATATTCTAGACCAAGAGTTGGCAATTTTTTTTTTCCCTGTGATACAAGAAGTAAATATTTTAGGCTTTGCTGGCCACACGCTGTCTCTGTCCCAGCTGCTCACCTCTGCCTTATAGCTTGAAAGCAGCCACAGACAATAGCTACTATGTAAATGAGCAGGCATGTCTGTGTTCCAACAGAACTATTTATAGAAACAGGTGGCAGGTGGAATTTGACCTTGGAACTACAGTTTGCCAACCTCTGGTTTGGACCGTTTTATCCCACCTCACTTAGTTTATTTGGGAAGTGGAATTGGTGAGGGGGATGCAGAGTAGAGAAACTTTCTCAGCTGTGTTGTAATTTGAACATATCCAAATTCACTTCTTTAATTAAGATTCTTGGAGATTAATTTAGAGTACTGTTAATCTACAATCTGAGCAGCTCAGGCTTTAGATAATCACTGTTGAATTTAAATTTAGTGTGAAGTGAATGAGGGGGATACAGTTCTAAGGGAAAATTTCCCAGTTTCTCCAGCCTAGATTGTAATTATTCATGAGTTGTCATTCTTATCAGACTTGAGCTCTTTAAAGATGGGGAAAACATTACCTGCCACTGTGCAGATGCCACTGACACATAATAGGTGCCCAATAAGTGTTAGTTGAAGGAACACATAAGAAACATGTGGCAAATCATTAGTTGCCATGAAAAGCAATTAACATATAATGATCTCCTAGAAATAGAAATACCATTTGACCCAGCAATCCCATTACTGGGTATATGCCCAAAGGATTATAAATCATTCTATTATAAGGACACATGCACACATATGTTTACTTTGGCACTGTTCACAATAGCAAAGACTTGGAACCAACCCAAATGCCCATCAATGATAGACTGGATAAAGAAAATGTGGCACATATACACCATGGAATACTATGCAGCCATAAACAAGGATGAGTTCAAGTCCTTTGTAGAGACTGGGATAAAGCTGGAAACCATCCTTCTCAGCAAACTGACACAAGAACAGAAAACCAAACACCGCAAGTTCTCACTCATAAGCGGGTATTGAACAATAAGAACACATGGACACAAGGAGGGGAACATCACACACACCCTTGGAGGGTGGGGGGCTAGGGGAGCGATAGCAGGGGGTGGAGGAATAGGGGAGGGTTAGCATTAGGAGAAATACCTAACACAGATGATGGAGTGATGGATGCAGCAAACTATCATGGCACATGCATACCTATGTAACAGACTTGAACATTCTGCACATATAAAGTATAATAATAAATAAATAAAACGATCCTGATATATGTGAACATAAAGAGAACAGGACTCTTTTCTCTACATATTAAAAAAGCAGGACCATGTAAGTCCCACGGTGGCCACCTGCTATTGCTTTCCGGTGCTGGCTCCCCAAGGCACCACTTCCTTGAGAAAGCTCACTGTGGCTGACCTAATCCTCAGAGGGTGAGCGATGCCAGCGCAGGCTGGCTAAGAAGGCTCAGCATTGTGGTTACTCCCAACAAAATTTCTCTTCTTTTCTTTTAAGCAGAGCACATTCAGGAGTAACTAACTCCTTCTAGGAACTGTCCCTAAGTCATATCGAGCCCCCTCGCCCTTTGACAATTTCCCAAGGCATGTCTAAGGAGAACGCCGTCTCCTGTCAAGTGTCCCAAAGAGCATTTGACTCCTGTGCTTTTTGTGTTTGTTACCTAAATAAGTTGACAACATTGAGAGATTATTTGTTAAGTGTCTGAAATCCCCCACATTTAGCAAAGACTGTGAGGCTTTTGAGGTGAGGTAGACTCTCTGATCTGTACAGTAACCTGGGGATGAGCTACACTGAGCCGTGCAGCCACTGAAGAGGACTGTGTGTTTCCAGGGACAGCCCTGTCCCTGCCACCCGCCCTCCCTGTGTTGCCTGCTGATCCCTTCTCCCTCCACTCCTCTGAGTTGGTCAAACCTTTCAGGGAACGCAAAGCTTCCTCCTATACGTAGTGGGGACAAAAAGCTTCAAGTGAGAACACCCTTGGAAGAAGCAAGAAGTGGACAAATCAAGTGAATATAAATGTAGGTAAAAGTGAGACATCAGAGTCTTCACTGATGTGCCCGAGAAGCAGGACAGAGTGAAAAGGCAGTGACACAAAGACATGAGGAAGACAGGGGGCTCCAAAAGGAAGGGCTGACGGGTGGAAACACAAGTGTCTCATTCACTGTGCAGCCTGAGGCCAGCTCTGGCAGGTGGGGCTCCTGAATCAAACAGCATCTTGCTAGCCTCCAGCATCAGAAATTGTTATATTTAGCCCATGGGTCATAGGGTATTGCCGGATAGTAAAGATTTTGGACTCTGTGAGCCAAAGGATCTCTATCACAATTATTGGACTAAGGCATTATAGTGTGAAAGCAGTCATAGACAGTCTGTATATAAATGAGTGTGCCTAAATTCTAATCAAATTTTATTAACCAAAACAGACTGTGGGCTGTGTTTGGTCCACGGCCATAGTTTGCTGACTTCTGGCTTAACCTACGTTAAAGGGAAGGCATATCCTTCCACCACTTAGACCTTTTACAGCGTAACATCTTACAAAAAATTTGGTTCTAAAGTCAACAAAACAATAGAATTATCTCAGAATCCAGAATTGCCTGTGGGAACAGCCACCTACTGAGGGTAGAGCATATCACATCTCCCACACCAAGTTCCTCCCAAGTATTTCACACAGGGACAGCAGATCAGCTCATGCCACCTAAATTATCTCTCATACCAATAACTTCTCATAACTTAAATGGAAGTGCTATAGGAAGTCAGCATTCACAACAAGCTTGAATAATGCATAGACTCTTTCTAAAAGAAAGATGAAATCTCCTGGACTGTTGGCATTGTTTTAGATTACTTTTACTGCAATGTTGCTTCAATGTATACAAAGCTAACACAACTAGAGGCAAAGTGCTTTTGCTTACAACTCTTCTGTAATTCTAACACCAACATAAATGTAAAAACTAAATACAAAGCTAGTAACAATTGACTGCATTAAAATGATGCAATGGATAATGGCATTTCACTGCAATTACATCATTGTAAAAAAAATTAATGTAAAAAAAAAAGTCACCAACTCCCACAGCCCCAAACTACTGCAAAGCATCATCATTCCATCACTGGGGCTTCACTCAGTGTATACACATCAATTACAAATCAATTCCCTTCTCCCCTTCAATGGCCAGGAAACTGTCATACTCACTCACAGAAATTATTAAGAATCCTGAAATTGTACATTCACTGTTTTCAAAGGGAACTCAAAGTCCCCTGAGAATGCATTTGGACACCCCAGTCTGAGAACCATTGCTAAGAGACACTGGCTTGCTTGAACCTTCTTATGTTTCCGAAGGAATTTCTGTCCTATAAACCTCTATAGTATTTACTGTTTTTGCCATTATGGCATCTGTCATCTAGTACCACTTTCCTCTGTCTCTCTCTTTTCTTTTATAGGCTTGGAACATACTTTGTTATCATCGACCACACTGGTCACTGGTTCCTTCAGACCAGAGACCAAGGCAGGTGGACTCCTCTTTGGAGGCTCCTGTTCTCACCTGGGTTACAGCTGTATGACTCGAACAAGTCCATTTATCTTCTCTGAGCCTGTTTCCCCACCTGCAAATTAGGAAGTTGAACTTCAAGATCCTTTCCATCTCTTCTCCTTTCTAGTTCCATGAGCTAAAAGTGGGGGACTGACTCAAAGCACTCTTACTCAGGTATGTGTAGAGATAAATACAGTGTCTTACTCTAATAGAAACCCCGTGAATCTGTGTTTAAAGAGAAACATCAGAGCAACAGAATAGTACAACTAAAATGGACCCCAAGGACTAGTTAAGCTATTGTCCTTATTTAGTAAATAAATTTATTTGAATGTCAGCTTATGGCCTGGGCCTCATGCAAGATGTTGGAGATTTCTTTATTCTTTATTTTTAGATAGGTTTTGCTCTGTCACCCAGGCTGGAGTGCAGTGGCGTAATTTTGGCTCACTGCAGCCTCCACTTCTGAGACTCAAGTGAGCCTCCCACCTCAGCCTCCTGAGTAGCTGAGACAACAGGTGCACAGCATCACACCCAGCTAATTTTTTGCAGACATGGGGTTTCGCCACATTGCCCAGGCTGGTCTCAAATTCCTAGGCTCAAGGGATCCACCCACTTCAGCCTCTCAAAGTGCTGGGATTACAGGCTTGAGGCACTGCGCCCGGCCAAGATGTTGGAGATTAATAACAAACACAACAAGTACTTATTCTTATGGAGACTCAATTACACTGAAGAGGATTGAGATAAGTCCAGAAGCAATTAAAATATAATTACAAGTATATAATATGAAAAATATAAAACATTACATGTATTAATAAAAGTTGCTATGGCTACTTTAAGAGCATTGGACCTGGAGACTCAAGAAAGTCTTCTAAGAGAGCATCATTCCCCAGTGAGCCCTGAAGGGCCTCAAAGCTATCACGACAGCAAAGGATTCTGGTGGGTGTGACCCACTGGGGACCACATGCCTTGAGTTTAGGACACCGGCTGACCTCCAGCTGAAAATTACCAAATAGTAATTTGGGCCCAAAGATGCTATGTCTTCTGATTTTTCAAGAGAAGTGGGATAACTGGATTTTTAAATAAGAATTACTGATTCTTAAATTTTGTCACAATTTAAGTTTTTTAAAATACTATTAAATAAAGTCCTCATTCAACCCATACATCGTCCCCTGGGTCTCTGGTGCTCCCTACCCACTGTAGCCCTGGGCCTTCCCTTCTTCATTTGCCAAGTGTTCTGCCTGTGCGTCCCTCGCAGGATGGTGGAAAAGTGGACCCAGGACTTCTGTTCAAAGCGGACATTTATAATGAAGTCTGAGCGAGGCACTCTGGAATCGGTATTGGAACTTAACTAGAAAATATTTGTCCAGGTACGGTGGCTCATGCCAGTAATCCTAGCACTTTGGGAGGCTGAGGCAGGCAGATCACTTGAAGTCAGGAATTCGAGACCAGCCTGGCCAACATGGTGAAACCCCATTTCTACTAAAAATACAAAAATTAGTTAGGCATGGTGGCATGCACCTGTAATCCCAGATACTCAGGAAGCTGAGACAGAAGAATGGCTTGAACCCAGGAGATGGAGGTTGCAGTGAGCTGAGATTGTGCCACTGTACTCCAGCCAGGGTGACAAAGCAAAACTCTGTCTCAAAAAATAAATAAATAAACAAAAAATAAAAGAAGAAGAGGAAGAAGAAGGAAGAGGAGGAGGAGGAGAAAATATTTGGAATTTGGGGGACTGAGAGAGATTCTGAACATTTCTTCTGCTTAAACAACCTTTTCTTTCATTCTCATTGGTCCAACAAGAGGTCAGAATGTCCCTCAAGAATTAAAGCAACTTAAGAACCTGGGGAATTTACAGATCTCAAAAACATTTGCCCAACTCAGCTTCAGGTTTCCCGTCAACACTCAGTATGAAGCGGCTACATCAGCTTTGGGGAACGCTCATTTCATAGTAGAAGAGGCAGTTTCCAGGAGGACGGAAGCCCAGATGGGAGAAGCAGAACACAAATCGCAATTCCAAAGTGGAAAATTCAACTTTGAGGCGCACTTGACAGATGCAAGAGAAATGACTCCCAAGTATCTGAAGAGGAAAGTTGCCATGGCATTTTCGCAAAACACCACTAGACAGAAGGATAATTCTGTGGTCCACACATTTTCCCTTTTCTCTTTTTCATTAGGCGAGAACTTCAGAAGAGCTCTGGAAGGAGAAAATCGGATGTCAAGGAGACCCTTTCAGAGTTAGGTTCCCAGGAGTGGGGGGCATGTCACATGATGGCAGTAATTCTGGGTCCCCCCCTCCAGGCACCACAGCAACTGTGGGGAGGCTCAGCTCCATTCCTCCTACCCGACCAGGGACAGGCTATAGCATTCATCAGCCACTGCCTAATTACCAGCTAACTAATTAGTGAGGAGGGGCGCTCCCAGGTCCCTGCTGTTTCTTAATAATTAATCCATAAACTGGTTAATCTGACAGCCTCTCCTCTCCATCTCCCAGCAAGAACCCACAGTGGGCTCCATCCTCCAGTCACACAAGATAGATCCCCGAGAGTGGTCTTCACTCTTCCTCTCTTCCTACCTCCTGCAATCACTTACCAGATGCTGTCTGTCCACCTTCTCTGTGTCTCTCCAGTCTCTCCTCCTTTCAAATTCTCGCTGCTTCTCCTCTGCTTCAGTTCCCCGCCACTGCCCCCCATGCCCGCATTTCACAGCTCAACTACTCAAATAGCCTCCCTGCCTATCACCTCTCCTCCTCCACCTCACCCTTCCTTCTTCCTGCTCCCCAAAATATTTACATGGAACAGGCTACATATGTCACTCTCCTGCTGAAAACCCATACCTAAATCCCCAGTGCCTATAAATTTAAGTTCAAAATCTTGTGCGTGGTATTGACTCTTCTGCGATCTGTACCCACTGCCCTGTCTGGAGAATAACATTCTTAATTATTCTTAATAAATCGCTTAAGAATAATTCTTAAGTGGACACATGAACACCAGCAAACACAAAGGGCTCAGCCCTGGTGTTCCCGTGGGCACACAGGGAGAGGCCACCTTTCTGTGACTCTACACACCACTGTCAAATAGCTAACAACAGGGGAACTTGATTGCTTACTGCTCAGGAAGTCGCTTATTAAAAGTTCTCCTAGTTACTTCCTCAACCCACTCACCATCTCACCTGCTGCTTTGAGCTTTCTACCTCTTCAGCTCTTCATTCAAGCACCTCATTTTTCTCCCACCTTCTTGGCAATTCCTTCTGCATCTCCTTTGCTAATTCCTCTTTTCTTCTTTCCCCTTCGAGGACCCAGCATCCCCTGGCCCTGGCCCCTCTTTTCTCTCCCCACTCTCATCCTTGGAGACCTTATCTGATCTTATGGCTGTAAAGATCCTCTAGGCTGGGCGCGGTGGCTCACGCCTGCAATCCCAGCACTTTGGGAGGCCGAAGCGGGCGCATCACAAATTCAAGAGATTAAGACCATCCTGGCCAGCATGGTGAAACTCCATCTCTACTAAAGATACAAAAAAATTAGCTGGGCGTGGTGGTGTGTGCCTGTAGTCCCAGCCACTCGGGAGGCTTAGGCAGAAGAACCACTTGAACCCGAGAAGTGGAGGTTGCAGTGAGCCGAGATAGTGCCACCACACTCCAGCCTGGTGACAGAGCAAGACTGTATCAAAAAAAAAAAAAAGAAAGTAAAAAGACCCTCTAGACTCTGATGACTTTGAATTGTAGATACATAGCCCTGGCCTCTGTCTAAGCCCCATATTTGAATATCCAACTATCAACTTGGTATTGTCATTAAGAGACACCTCAAACTCAATACGCAAGGACTCAAGGACACCAACAGCTTGTTTACCGCACCCTAACCGCCAACATGCTTCTCTTCCCACTTTTATTTATCTTTTTTTTTTTTTTTTTTTGAGACGGAGTTTCATTCTGTCACCCAAGCTGGAGTGCAGTGGTGTGATCTTGGCTCACTGTAACCTCTGACTTCTGGGCTCAAGCAATTCTCCTGCCTCAGCTTCCATAATAGCTGGGATTACAGGTGTGCACCACCAAACCCAGCTAATTTTTGTATTTTTAGTAGAGATGGGATTTCGCTATGTTGACCAGGCTGGTCTTGAACTCTTGACCTCAAGTGATCCGCCTCCTTCGGCCTCCCAAGGTGCTAGGATTTACAGATGTGAGGCACTGCACCCAGCCTACTTATTTATTCTTTATAGACATCTCATTAAACAGTAGCATCAGCATCCATCTAACTACTAAGGCCCAAAAACCTAGGTAACCTTTTAAGGAGACCCACCTTGGTTGCCCTAGTTAAAATTTCATCTGTTCCCCTGCCCCAGGGTCCCTCTTCCGCTCTCTTTTTTTCTTTTTACCCTGACAAATATCATCTTCTGAACATGTACTATAATTCATTTATTTTTACCTTTGTTTCTTTTTCTAAAATGTAAAGTAGGCCAGGTGCAATAGCTCACGCCTGTAATCCCAGCACTTTGGGAGGCCAAGGTGGGAGCATCACTTGAGGCCAGGAGTTCAAAATCAGCCTGGGCAACATAGTGAAACCCTGTCTCTACACAAATTAGCCAGGTGTGCTGGTGTCACCTGTAGTTCCAGCTCCTTGGGAGGCTGAGGCCAGAGGATCACCTGAGCCCAGGAGATTGTGAGCTATGATTGCACTACAGCACTCCAGCCTGGGTGACAGAGCAAGACCTCATTTCAACAAAATAAATAAAAGTAAAATAATAAAATAAAATGTAAGTTTCACAAGGGCAGGAAGCTTTGACTATTCTGTTTACCAGTATATCCAAGCACCTAGAACAAGGGCAGGTATTCAACAACTATTTGAAAATGAATGAATGAGTGATGCTCGACCCACTGCTTTCTCTCCTAACCCACAACTGGTACAGTAACAATGGTGAATGAGCTCCGCCTTCAAAATAAATGAGGATCTGATGGCCCCTCACCACCTCCACTGCCAACACTTCAATCCAGTCACCTGCATCTTTTACTTGGATTATTCTAGGAGCCTCCCACCTGATCTCTCTGTCGCACTCAACTCCATTCATTGCACATGACAGTCAGAATGGTCCCTTTAAAGCATAAGTCAGATCATGTTGCTCTTCACACACATTTCGCCAGTGTCTTTCCAGAACGCATGCAAGCAGCATGAACCCCCTCCTGTTTCAGCCCTTGCAAGCATCCCTGGTTTCACTTCCTGCCACGCTTCCCAGCCATGGTGGCCTCTGGCTGATTGTTGGATGATCACTTTTACCTTGGACTCAGAGCTTATCACCAACTGTATACCTTGCCTGACAAGAACTTCATGACAGGCCTCTGTTCAAATGTCACCTGGTTTGAAAGGTTTTCCTTGGCTACCCTGCCTGCCACCTTCCACCATCACCAAACATTCTCTCTGCCCTCCTTCATTTATTTTTCTCCATACCACGTATTACTGGAAATAAAACTTATTTGACTACTCTTTCATTGACTGTTCCTCTCATGACAGTGTAAACTCCAGGAGGGCAGGGATCGGAGAGCTGTTCACCTTACATCCCAAGGGTCCAGAAGTACCTGGCACATACTGGGGCTCCGTAAATGTGTACTGAATGAATGAAAGGAAGCCCATTCCTGAGGCAGTGCTCAAGCCTGTGTCACCTGCACTGACTGTAGGAAAGGGATGTACCCTCCCATTTGAAGGAGCAGTTGCTACTAATGGGACATTTCCAAGGCCTGTCCTTTTACCCTAGTGGGTTTCAGGCAGAAGTAAAAATAGCAGGGCCAGGCATGGGGGCTCACATCTGTAATCCCAGCACTTTGGGAGGCCGAGGTGGGTGGATCACCTGATGCCAGGAGTTTGAGACCAGCCTGGCCAACATGGTGAAACCCCATCTCTACTAAGAATACAAAAATTAGTTGGGTGTGGTGGCACACACCTGTAGTCCCAGCTACTTGGGAGGCTGAGGTAGGAGAATCGCTTAAACCCAGAAGGCAGAGGTTGCAGGGAGCTGAGACTGCACCACTATACTCCAGCCTGGGTGATAGAGCGAGACTCAGTCTCAAAAAAAAAAAAAAAAAAACCATCCAGCAGCCAAGGGCATCTGCCATGACTGGAAGAAGCCATTTGGATGGTGTTTTGGGTCCTTATCCTTATGAAACTCTGTTAAGTGAACAAGTCTAAGAGGAGACAATGCCTCCATGGAAGCCAGTGGAACCTGAATTTCAGACAAATAAGAGAGCCACTTCCAACTGAGTTCTTCATGGTGCAAAGGATAAAATAATTCTGAGACAGTGAGTGAAAGAAAGAAAATTATATCCTAACAGGAGATATCTTTTAAGGCCTTTTATTTATTTTATTGCCTTTTATTTATTGTGGTACTTAAACCCAATAGCCTCTAAGAGCAGAGACGTGCAAACTGGATGTCTTAAGGGAGGAGCAGGAGAGGAGGTCTAGAAATTGGCAAAGCGTTAATGTCAGGAAAAGATTCCTAATTCCCTTTGTCCTTTTTCTGGAAAGTGAGAGGGGAATTTCCTCCAGGACCTTCTCCTGAGAGCATGAGCCTGGACCCTAGGACAGGATTAGTTTCAGAGCTGTAAAACCAAATCTGAGTTCTTGCTGTGCAGCAGCCTCCCGGGCAAGGCATTAGCTTCCCTGAGACTCACTTTCCTCCTCTGGAGAGTGATGGCCTCATTTTTCTTTGTACCATCTTACTCCCTCTTCTAAAGGATTTGTTAGTGACAACTATAAACAGAGATCGTGATACAACCTAATCTACCTGCCAGAAGACAGGAAAGAACTCTGCAAATGGTGAACAAGGTGGTGGTGTTACACTCACCACCAGGAACACAATGACTTCATGTCTCCAGATCTACTAGCATGACATTATGTCAGGAGCATATCAGAACAAATGTCCATTAACTGTTAGTGATCACTGACGTGTGAGTCACTGAGCGATAAGAATGACTAATTCAGTCCTGCCCTCATGGAACTTACAATCAACTGGAGGAGTTTGGTGTTAATAAACAAAATGACCCAAGTGCCTGTCTGCTTGACAAACACTCACAGCCCCCACCCGCTGCCCCAAGGACACTTAGCAGCGGCTCCTGATCCCACTGGGGCTCAGGGTGGCCAACAAGAGGGAAGGGGCACTTGAGCAAGTTCTGAAGGATGAGCAGGGACCAGCTCAGCAGAGATGTGAAGAAGGGTAACAACCCGTGTAAAGGCCTGGCGTGGCCATGACCACCAAAGTCAGCATGGATGGAGCTTAACATGTGATATGGTTTGGCTGCATCCCCACCCCAATCTCATTTTGAATTGTAGTCCTCATAATTCCCACGTGCCAGGAGAGGGACCCAGTGGGAAGTAATTTATTCATGGAGGCGGGTCTTGCCCATCCTGTTCTCGTGATAGTGACTAAGTCTCACGAGATCTGATGATTTTATAAAGAGCAGTTCCCCCGCACATGCCTGCTGCCATGGAAGACGTCTCTTTGCTCTTCCTTCATCTTCTGCCATGATTGCGAGCCTTCCCCAGCCATGTGGAATTGTGAGTCCATTCAACTTTTTTCCTTTATAAATTACCCAGTCTGAGGTATGGTTTTTTTTTTCTTTTTCTGAGATGGAGTCTTACTCTTGTCTCCATTTTTGAGATGGAGTCTTACTTTGTCTCCAGGCTGGAATGCAGTGGCACGATCTCGGCTCACTGCCACCTCTACCTCCTGGATTCAAGCCATTCCCCTGCCTCAACCTCCTGAGTAGCTGGGACTACAGCCATAGGCCACCACATCCAGCTAATTTTTGTATTTTTAGTAGAGATGGGGTTTCACCATGCTGGCCAGGATGGTCTCGATGTCTTGACCTCGTGTTCTGCCTGCCTCGGCCTCCCAAAGTGCTGGGATTACAGCTGTGAGCCATCGTGCCCAGCCAGGTATGCCTTTATTAACAGCATGAGAACGGACTAATACAACATGGAATGTCAAGAGAGTTGTGCTGAGGCCAAAGACGGTGCTGAGGCCTGGCGGTGCTGCAGTGGCCTCTCAGTCACATGCACAGTGTGAGTTGAAACCTCATTTACAAACGCAGATGTGGGCCACAGTTTGCCAAACAAAAATTTTAAAATAGTGCATTAAATATTATTTATCTTGACTACTGACTTTTTTGACACTCTCTTAAATTTTGCCTGCTAGTACCAGCCCCATTAATTCTAACACTCTTGGGAAGCTGAAAAGGGTTTTAAGCAAGAGGATCACAATATTAGTTTTCAATTTTAAAATATACTGAGAAATTCCCTTGGAATAATATTGATGACATAACTTTTAAAATACAGGAGTGACAAAGACCTGAGCAAAGGAGAGGAAACCATTAAGAAAAGAAACAAGAAACATATTGCTAGTGATGGGAGGAAAATCTATCCCTACCTGATACCCAGTAGTGGTTTGACAAATTTACTAGATGGGACAGCCTACATCTCTAATCCCAAGAATTTCCAGGGATTTTGAAAGGAGTCATGTTAGGATGGAACAGCTGGAAAAGAGGTACAATCAGGAATTTCTGCATGTTAACACTGGAATCTACGCTTTGGTGGGCTGCACAGCCTGATGTAAGGCTAGGACGACACCAACAGTACAAAGTGTATATCCCAAATTCTCAGCCCTTGTACTGCATCTCCCAGATTCTCCTCTACACACTTCTAGAAGTCTCTGTGCTTCTCCCTTATTTGTGCATGACTACATCTCATCTCGAAAACCCCATAAGGGTGCCCTGTCCCTGTCTAGGTGTAGCCTGTGGAGGGTGAGGGTCTGGGGCCATTAGCCCAGTGACTCTCCACTGCCCTTGAAGGGCTTAGTGTTGCTGAGTAGCCACCATTGGGCCTCTTCCTGTGCCTCGGTCACTTCAGAAAATCCTGCGGTAGACATGACACCAGCCCAAGTAAAACTCTCTCCCACAACACACATACACACTCCACAACGTTGTCTTTTTCCTTATTCCCCAGTGGAGTCACAGAAGCAAATGATGGAAAAATGGTCCTTTTCCTTCAAGAAATGGGCATGACTGGATGCTGAAATTGTCTGCAGAGTGTAATGAGGCAGAGCATTTTATTTACCAGGGTGTGAATGGAACTGCCCACGCCAGTGAGTTCCGTGTGTTTCCCTCCCTAGGGAGAGAGGCTCAGTGAAGAACCAAGAGGCTGCAAGGCCTCGGTAGCCCAGATAGGCCCAGGGCAATCATCAGGCAGAAGGGGAAAGTCCTCAGTGCACCTCCAGAAGAAAAGGGGCACACAGGTTGGCTGGGAAAGGGGGATAAAGGAAGTCCTTGGGGATAGGCTGTCTGGGAGAGTTTGGTGAAGAAATTGAGGGTTTGAAGAGGAAGAATATTTGCAGGCGGTGAGACAACTAAAGAGGACCAGGCGAGGGCATATGAAGGAGTGTGCATATGCGTTTTTATAAATGGGAGCCTACAGCCCACGTAGCCACTAGATATGTGGAATCTGGCTTATGTAAACAGTTATGAGAAAGATGCTCATCACTAAAGATGGACCTGAATCATACGCCTGTCTCAACCATGCAGTATTCATTTCTACCTAGAAAGACCACTAAGACAATAAAGAAAACACAAAGGGAGTGGATGACACTAATAAATCCAGCCCCAAGTCAGCAAACAAGGGGGCTCTCTTTCGCTCCTGGTTGAATGCCCAACTGACCACTGAAAATCTGTTCTTGACAGCTAGCATCTACTTACAGCTAGGTAGGTAAGGACTAAGTTCTTGTTAATAAAAATCACCGACTGCACAATAACCAAAGCCCTCTTCTTTCGATGGGTTTCTGGCGGCCCCGTCAAAGTGCAGCCCCTTCCCTAAACTTCATGCCTGAATCTGTTACACAGTCCTATCTCCCACTGTTTTCTTCCTTTGCAGTATTCATCAACACATGCAATTATCTAGTAATTCATACAATTTTATTAAGATCTCTCTCTCCTCCTTCAGACTATAAACTTCATGAGGCATAGAAAAATGTTTTGCTATTCTTGCTGATGTTACTGACAACCAGGACAAGGCCTAACACACTAGAAGTTTTGTGGAAGAATAAAGTAATAAACGAACTGCCCACTTTGGTGTTAAGACATATTCTGTTTGGAATTGTGCCTTTATTTGTAAATAAGATTTTATAGGAGCACAGCCACTCAATTGTTTAATATTATCCATTAATATTACCCATAGTTTTGGCTACAATGGCAGAGTTGAGTGGCTGCCACAGAGCTCATACGGCCCACAAAGTCTAACACGTTTACTATCTGAGCCTTTACAGAAAATGTTTGCTAACACCTGTATTAGGCCATCACTCTCACAAAGACTAGAGTTACATTTCTTGTGTGATCCCTCAAGCACCTTGTTCTACTGAATAATGACCGAAACCCTCTGACTTTAAACATCCCATTTTCCTCTGGAGAGAAGAAGATCACATAATACACTTCTCTGTTCCATAAGAGTTTTCTCTCTATTGCTCAGAGCGAGTTCTTTTTTACAATTAATCACAGAATTTTCAGGCATATTGGTGTCGTAAGCGATTAAGTCATCATTATACTTGAAGAGAGCTGCTCTTACATCAGCCCAGGAAGAAAGTTTTTACTACCTTCAGTCAAGAAGACCACAGAAATGAAGGCTGCGCACATGACATAATGGTAGGCAAAGAAATATCCAAAATTGTATGCATTTTAATTCAGTTATATAAAAATGTGAATGCAACAAAGCAATGACTGAAGGAAATATCCAAAATGAAGAGAGTTGTTGAGATCCAATAGTGGGATTATTGGTAATTTTTTCTCATGTTTTAATTGATGATGATGATGACGATGATGATGACAATTGCTATAGTTAGCAACTACGGGGCACACCGTCAGGCACCATGCATTTTATGGGCATTATCTCATGAGACTCTCACATCAACTCCAAGAGGTAAGTATAGTCTGTTCTCATTACTTGTGGTGGTTCCGTTCCATGAAGTCTTAGCAAGTGCTGAAGCATTGCTCCTGGGAGAGACACAGGCTTAGGTGCCTGTGAGCCTCTGGCCACAACGCTTTCATCAACTGACAAACATATAACTTTGTTTTACATAAAATGCCCTTGCCTGGTCCTCTTTAGTTCTCTCACCCCCTGCAAATATTCTTCCTCTTCAAACCCTCAATTTCTTCACCAAACTCTCCCAGACAATCCATCCCCAAGGAATTTCTTTATCCCCCTTTCCCAGCCAACTCGTGTACCCCTTTTCTTCTGGAGGCGCAGTGAGGTGTTCTGCTTAAAGACAGTTTATGTAATACAAATTGTTGATTCACTAGCATTGGACTCACAGCAACAGCACCAGAACTCGTGCCTGGACGAAGCTTATCTAACGCTCACATTTCCTCCCAAGGCACATCACAGCCTTCTTGCACTTAGGAACTCTGGACAGTAGGTTGGCACTATCCTTGGGCCATTCCAAACAGTAAAATCACCAGAAAAATGTTTTAAAATGTGGCACTCCCAGCACTTTGGGAGGCCGAGGCAGGTGGATCACGAGGTCAAGAGATCGAGACCATCCTGGTCAACATCATGAAACCCCGTCTCTACTAAAAATGCAAAAAATTAGGTGGGCATAGTGGCGAGTGCCTGTAATCCCAGCTACTCAGGAGGCTGAGGCAGGAGAATTGCCTGAACCCAGGAGGCGGAGGTTGCGGTGAGCCGAGATCGCGCCATTGCACTCCAGCCTGGGTAACAAGAGCGAAACTCCGTCTCAAAAAAAAAAAAAAAAAAAAAAAGTGGCACTATGCTGACCACAAAAAGGACACTTGTTTACAGTATGAAGGCTGAAACAAAAAGAGCCATCACCTGATTAAACTTCAACTAGAAACGTGGATGGGGAACAACTCAAATTTTTCATCGTTTCGCACGTGTCTGGAAATAACCACAAAAGAACCGTGAGCATTGATTTTCCCGTTACGAATACATTTTAGCAAGCAGCGAATTCACAAATACGGAATCTGTGAATAATGAAGATTGACTGTATTATTATTTCCTCCATTTCACATATTCTGAAGAAAGGAGAAGAAAAGAGAATTGGGGGCTGAAGGGAGGGAGGGGAGGAGAGAAGAGCTGGAGCCAGAGGAGATTTGTTAGGCTCTTTTTCTCTTTCAAGGAAATCTTAGTGGCTGTTTAAAATCAGGGTGTCCTCCTTCATGCTGGATGGATATTAGACTGAAATTTCAAGCCTGCTCCCTGCTTCTCTGCCTACTGTCAAAATGGAAATAAAAGACTGCAAATCTCTATGTATATGTAGACACTCAAGTCCACTGCCAACCCTGAAGGCATCTAACCTAAGGCAGCATGCCACCTTCTTATGGCAAAGCTAACAACCAGCTGCTACTAATGGACCACCTGTGACCCCTCGGCTTTGTGGAGGAGAATCAACACGATGACAGAGACATCTTCGGAAAAAATGTCATCTTTGTGCCAATAGCGTTTTGCGTGTGTGGTTATCCACAGCTGTGTACTTTCTCAATGTATTCAAGACACATTCAGCAGTATTCTATAAGGCAATGCTCATTTACTGAGGCTCAAGTTTCTTGACATTAACTGTAGATTAAAAAAAACAATGCATCTATTTGAATAAGCTAGATATATGAGTAACCAACAATAATGGCTTTACATTTTGTAAGCCCTTTTGAGCTTTCGAGGGCTTTCCTGTTCATTCTCTTTCTTGAGGCATTTGCTCTAGTTACAAAGCAGAAAGTCTAAATGGCCATTTTTTGACACTTTCCATTCAGGGAGAAACTGACCCTTTCACCTGAAGGTGTGTGATCCTTCCATCAGCCTTTCTGCAGCTGAGCATGGTCCTTCAAGGGCTCAAAAGAAGTTCTGTTGCCCCAGAGACAGACATTATTCCCATGCATTTATGCAATCAGATCCCATAACGGCTTCCACTGACTCGTTTAAGCAGGGACACATGTATTCGGCATCTATTTAAACAGTACTTATTGCCACAGGAGCTAGGCACTTGGACAAGCCTGCTATTTTTGCAAGAAAATGGAAAAACAATGTAGATAAAGTAAAAAGAGGTCAGTACTAAGGCCGGTAGTAATCATCTTCCTTGGCAGGCAGAGCAGGAGGGTTAGAATCAGGTCAGATTGTCCCCAGTAAAAGGCGTCAGTCATCTGGAATGTTTTTATTATCCCAGACAGAAATAGGTCACCTTGGCACACTCAAAGTTGGCCAATTAGAGCAAAGTTCTTATGCAGTAAGAAATAAAGGAAGTAGATGCTTAGCAGAAGACCTCTCCCCTCCCAAAGGAGGCAACACAAACTTCCCGGAGAAGATAAACACATCAAACCCTTGGATGCTACAAGTTGCTTCCTTCAAGGGCAATTTGCAGGCTCGTGTTAAGGTGCTTGGTGATACACTACGCAGCACTTGACGCAAACTCGGCTGTGTTCCATCCGCATTAATGCCCAGCAAAATACACTTAGAAATAACACAGGTCAGGATAGCAGATAGATTTTGTCTACATTGACAAGGATTCATCGGCTCCATCTGGTTTAGTGAGAGAGAAATGGGATCAGCTGATAAAATCTGCTTTGGTAAGGGCAGTTTTGCCTTGGCAGACATCTCCAGTCCTAGGCTTTGGAGTCAAAGGCACTGGACTCCAATCTTCAATGCCCTCCATACCAGCTGCCTAAATGTGGAAATGCCACTCACCTCTTACTCAGCTCCTCCCTTTACATAGAAGAGAATAATACTCACAGGATTATTTTGAGGACCAATGACTTGTTAGGAAAGTGGTTGATGTGTAAAAAAATTATGTATGAATTATAATTTTTTTGAGACAGGGTCTTTATCACCCAGGCTGAAGTACAATGGCATGAGCTCACTGCAGCCTTGACCTCCTGGGGCTCAAGCAATCCTCCCACCTAAACTTTCTGAGTGGCTGGGACTACATACAAGTGCATGCCACCATATCTGGCTATGTTTTTAACTTTTTGTAGAGACGGGGTCTCCCCATGTTGCCCAGGCTGGTTTTGAACTCCTGGGGCTCAAGTAATCCGCTCACCTCAGCCTCCCAAAGTGCTAGGATTACAGGCATGAGCTACAGCACATGGCTGATAATTTTTTATTATTTATAATTACTGCAAGTTCATCCGTGGGAATCAGTTACATCTACTTCGCAATCCATCCAAATAATTCACACTCCACACTAGTTCACCACATTCTAGCCTTCTTTGGCATACTGTGATTTTGTGATATTAAACATTGATTGAAATAAATTTGTTATTGAGAAGACTTGGATATAACATTACTATCATCAAGAGTTTTCTATGAGGGCATTTTGGTAGCATTTGACTTGTCACATAATAAAGCATGTCATTTACAGAAACACTCAGCTAGAAATAGATATGAGATGGTTAACACTGAGTGTCACCTTGATTGGATTGGAGGATGCCAAGTGTTGTTCCTGGGTGTGTCTGTGAGGGTGTTGCCAAAGGAGATTAACATTGGAGTCAGTGAGTTGGGAGAGGCAGACCCACCCTCAATCTGGGTGGGCAGCATCTAATCAGCCGCCAGCGTGGCTAGAATAAAGCAGGCAGAAGAACGTGGAAGGACTAGACTTGCTGAGTCTTCTGGCCTCCGTCTTTCTCCTGTGCTGGATGCTTCCTGCCCTTGAACATCAGACTCCAGGTTCTTCAGCTTTTGGACTCTCGGACCTACACCAGTGGTTTGCCAGGGACTCTCAGGCCTTCGGCCACAGACTGAAGGCTGCACGGTTGGCTTCCCTACTTTTGAGGTCTGGGGACTCGGACTGGCTTCCTTGCTCCTCAGCTTGAAGACAGCCTACTGTGGGACCTCACCTTGTGACTGTGTGAGTTAATACTCCTTAATAACTCCCTTTCATAGGTATAGCTACCCTATTAGTCCTGTCCCTCTAAAGAACCCTGACTGATACAATACATATAAACACATTTAATAGAATTTTACATTTGTGCAAACAATACTTTTTGCCAGGAGGATAAAAACATTTATCTTCTTGTGCTTAAGCAAATAATAAACTTTGCCAAGTGAAAGGCAAATTAAACTTTTTGGCATCTACTCCATAAGATACCCAAGAATAACCACACAGGAACATACCCAAGTCCTCCTGCTGCCTTTTGTTTCAAACAGAACATTTTAAGATCTGGAATATCTATGAAAGGTATAAAAACAGGCATAGTTCACTTGTAACATAATGAGTATAATATATATTCCAGGGAAAGCATAAATTAACTATATAACTCAGTAACTCTCAACAAAGATACCATTTTCATGGTTTCCCTCAAATGGTCTGTTGGGTTGGGCACCTCCCCTCTCCCCTCTCTCTCAGAGAGAGAGAGAGTGTGTGTGTGTGTGTGTGTGTGTGTGTGCGCGCGCGCACGTGTGCATGTGTGTGAAAGTAAAATGCTTCTGTTATATGAACAAGAAATCACTGCATGCCAGTGCTTTTACTGCTTTACTAATAGCTTAAAGAAGATATTTGTAAGCCTCACAGACTGTATAAATTATGTCACTTATTTATTGAATAAATATTGGTGAAAGCACTGTGAAAGATAAAAAGATGAACGAGGTCCAGTTTCTGCCTGTAAGGAGCTTCGTGAAGGAGAAATACCATCTGGGAAAAAGCCTCAAAGGGTATGTGCAATTGGGCTAAGTAGAGGCAAAATGTAGGGACAATAAATTTGCTTTTAATTAGTTAAGTCCCATCAAAAGCAAACCTTTGAATTCAATATTACAGAAAGTACAGAAAGTTCAAACCCGCAAGAAAAACTTTGAATATGGAGACTGCTGGTAAACAATCTCCCAAATGGCATACTATTAGGATTTCATACATCAAGCATCTAGAATGTTTACCCTGAGTTGAGCCTACACAAGCAACTACATCCTGCGAGATGAAGAATCACCATTCCCAACGATTACTACACTCCTTCCCCCTCAAGACACATATGGTCACACAGAGGCAGCTCTGAGGCACAGAAGGAAAAAGAATTCCTTGCACCTAATTTAAGACATCAGCATGCTTGTTCTGGTATTTATTTTCTTCTTCTCTGTTTTTAAATATTATGCAATATCTCTTTTTCCACTTGCTGAATGTCCCCTTGCCAGCTTCCACGTTTAGCGTATTATTCACGTCCTGTCAACAACACTGTCCCCCTGCTGTGTTGTAAATTTATTTACTATTTATGTACCAATTGAAACTGTGTGTCCTGCCTTGGAGTTGAAGATTAACAATTGTTCTCAGTGAGTGAATGATCAAACCACTGCAGAACCAGACAGATATAAAACTCTACCTGCAATTTTACCTGTGTTACTATGATAATTTATAGACCTACAATAAAAGTCCTAGCCCAGACCCAGAGTCTATTAATCCTACAAATTATACAAGAGGCTACACTGGGTCTTGGATCTACACGCAGGAGAGATGTATGATTGTGAATGCAGAAGACAGAAGAGAGGTTTGCAGCGACAGAAGCAATTCAGCCAGTTTTGAGCATTACAATGCAATTACCTAAGCCAGACGGCCTCTTTCCCAGTAGAAATGGAGAGCAGCCATTGAATACTTTATATTTTGTGGTGCTTGGCTTGACCTCATTTTAAGGTGACATAAGGTAAGCCTACCTTATCAGATCAAACAAAAAAGGGTTTTTAAACTCGTAATTAATAGCACATCTGAAAGCCAGGAAAGTAGATGCATAAGCATCTACTTTCATGTGGTCTCTGTCAAATGTTCCTGGGACCTTACCATGTGGCTGAAGAAGATGCTGGCCCAGGCTGGGTCATGGAGTACTGAAACTACATCATTCTTTCTTTCAGTCACATATGACCCGAACAACAGAGAGTATGAATAAAAAAGTCATCAGTGGCAACACCACTACGTTTTTCCAAAGCGCTTCAAACACAGTTCGTAAAGTTCTGCTAAATCTTGCCCATTCAAACCCTTAACCAAAAACAGTCATTGGCACATCGTCCCACAATGGATTTTCCCTCTTCTATCCTAGAAACTTGCTGCTGACCTGATCTAAAATAGTGTGAGCACTTATCTGACTTTTTCCTAGTTTCTTTAAAAACATCCTATTTTAATTTTCCCTCATGTGAACCAAGTTTCCACTTGACTTTCAGGATAGACAGATGTTACTGTCAGCAGTTTCCCAGAATGCCCTGTCCACCCTCTCTCTCTCAGGGAATTAAAAAGCCACAGTGCTATTGGGCTGCACTAAGGAGTGCAACCTAGCATTTTAAAATTTGTTTTGCTGGAGTTAATAGAAAATATAAGCCATACATTTTCTAAAGAAAAGAATGAGAAAAAACCCTCACACCTGATTTCATTAAGGAAAGAATAGTTTTCACGACTGAATTGTGGTGAAAATCCACATGGAATCAAAATGTAAAACAAGGAGTGGACAGCAACAGATCTCTGTAATTTTCCTGTCCTTTTTTTGTGGTAAATCAGTCACTTTGTAATCTGCAAGTAGGCATACATTTATTACTGATAATCATTCTGTTGTCCTTGCATATTTGTATAAGAAGGACAAATTTTTGGTAACTAATTAATTTTAATGTAAGCTACTCTGACTCTATTAGGCACACAGAAGTTACCCAAATGCTGGTTAAAAAACAAAAACAAAAACAAAAAACCCCTCATGTTATTAGAAAGACAAAGAAACAGCTTACTAGTATTCAAGGTTACAGAGAACCTAATTATTTTACCGTATCATCAAGGTATAGGTGTTTTAAAGAAAATGTAGATGTATCAAATATTGGTGAAGAGATTTTACTCCTCACAGTGCAAATCAGTATTCAGCACATTATGCTGAAGGAATCAGTTTAGTCCTGCTAAGCCACATTCCATGGCATACATGGGTTCTCCCTACACCTGGAGGCTCAAATACCAGCAATGTCAATCCAGATTTTTATTCTTCAAAGGTAACACATTTAAGTAACAAGCAATTTGCTCTCTTGCAGAGCTGTGAATGATGGCAAAAAATGAATGTCTGGTCAGCCCCTTATGGTCAGGAAGACTTTGGCTTTGAACATTGTCTGCACAGCAATTATGAGAGCTTGAATCAAACTATCAGGTATTAAAATATTACTTGTCCTTGTGGCATAATAATCACCCAGCAAAGAAAATTATTTTATCTGTTCCTTACTGAGTCATGAAGGTCAAGGGATGGAAAATCCCATTGCTTACACTGAACTAGCCAAAAAATTTTAACAGTAGCTTTCTCTGATGTAAATTATAATTAAATGGGGACAAATAAAGCAAAGTTCTTTAATTAAAGCAATGCTGTAGAGACGCTGAAGGGATGTCTTATAATAAGTTTCCATTCCCACCCCCTGCCCAAACTTCCCAGAATTAAGAGAAAACCTGAATACAAATAGAGGTAGAAGATTATAACATAGGTGCCTTCTTACACTGTGTTAGTCTGTGCTGCTATAATAGAATACTCAGTAATTTACAAAGAAAAGAGATTTACTTCTCACAGTTTTGGAGGCTGGGAAGTCCAAGAGCATGGCATGGGCATCTAGAGAGGATCATCCCATGGTGGAAGAGGGAAGGTGGAAGCGAGCACATGAAACAAGAGAAAATGGCAGCCAAATTTATCCTTTTGCCAGGACCTCACTCCCAAGACAGTAAACTCATTCCCATGATAACAGCATTAGTCCAATCACCTCCCAAGGGCCCCACCTCTCAACTCTACTGCAATGGCAACCAAGTTCCCAACACAAAAACTTCTGGGAACACATTCAAACCACAACATGCACTTTGGCTATCTTGGCTACTTAAATGTGGGGTGAATTTTCAATTTTTGAAATTGATAATGAACCAAAATAAACCTCAGCTAAACAGATGTGAAGAATCACTGAGACGGAATTTCCCATGACAGCCAATTGAGTCGATAATAACCTGAGACTGAGATTTTCTCAAGGGAAGTACAAGAAGCCATGTATCATAAAGGTTAAGATCAAAGTTGCCTTCAACTGTCTTTTAGAAAGTTTGGAGTGAGCCATTCATTTCCCATTCTATTCAATTACACAAACATTGATTGAACATCTCTTATAGTCAATTCCAACAACAGCTGCTATCTGGAGAAGTGCCTTTGTCTAGTCCAACTCAAGAATTCTGGTTGCTAAGATTTCATTTGCTTGGGGATACATCAGTTAGTCAAACACTATACCCAAAATACCAGCTCAGATATAAGTAGAGATGTGATACACTGACATTTCAACAGATCACAGCAGGCCTTGGCAGTTGTAGCCACCATACAAATAATGGAGGATAAATAAACTTGGCTTGTGATTCTCCCAGCAGTAAAAGTCCAAACTTCCTTCTTAAACTCCCATTAGTTTTCCACCTCTAATCCTAAACATCCAATTATCACTAGAGAGGCTCTGCAGGAGAACCCCAACAGGAAGCACCGGACCATCAGAATAAGGAGTTGTTCTTCTGACAGTGCTGCTGGATTTGTTGTAATCCTTATACAACAGTGGTTTTTGAACTTTAATGTGCATTAGAATCATCTGGTAGGCTTATTATAACACGGATTGCTGGACCCACCTCCAGGATTTTTAATTCAGTAGGTCTGGGGTGGGACCCAATAATCTGCATTTCTAACCAGTTCCCAGGTGATGCCCACCCACTGGTTTGGGAACCACACTTTGAGAATCACTGTTACATGAGCTGACTCAATTCACAAATAACCCAACAGTATAGCCCCCTTCAAATACGAAGTTAACAGTACGGGAGGTGGGGGGTGGGGAAGGGAACACCCAAGTCACACAAAATTGTTGTTGGAAGGAGTCAGTGCAAATATTTGGCTGAGTATTCTCTGCTTCTTTAGTGACTGGAGTCATGCTTTGCACATAGCAGGGACTCACAGAAGGCTCCTCTTTCCTGCCTCTGCCATGGGGCTATATTACTGCTAATTAGCAGCACTGCTGCCCACAACTGTTGGGAATATGTTAGTTTAATAAACACTGGACCTACATGTGCCAGGCACTATCAAAAACTGAGCAATGCTTGCCAGCTCAGGGTGACTGGCTAGACATTTTTGAGACATAAAATGTAGCCTGATGGCCCTCTTCAACCAAGCCTGCTGAATTTTAGGAATCCCAGCATGCCCTGTCACATCTGGGGCTGGCACTCATATGCAGATTAGGCATGCATTTCAACCACGGAAAAGGGGTAAAGGAGATTAACTTGCATAATAGAGAAAAAGATTTTTGCTCACAATTTTTGGAATAATCTGTTCCAATGCTGGGGCTCACTGGTCCATTTTCACTTTTCAAAGCAGCTTCTTACTTTTCCAGAGAAAGTGTTTGGCCAGATTTCTGTTGTTTGATTTTCTGGTAATTTTTATGACTGAGATAGTTTTCACCAGGTCAGAAATACGTGCTGAATCTCACACGACCAAAGGTGGTGCATGAATGTCTACAAACCGTAAGTACAGATATTAACTAACCCAAAGGGGGACTTTCCCAAAGATCAGATATCAGTTCTTTCTGGATCTTTGAGAGCACTGCCACAAAGTGTAGAACTATTCTAAATCTGAACATTTGAACTATTTATAGAAATTAAGAAGACCTTTCCCTTTTAAAAAATCATGTGGTATTATTACCTGAGATGTTCACTACTAACATTCTGTTTTTTATAGTCCACCACCCTGCAATTTATGTAGGCTGTCACTAGGTGGCAGTAATGCATCAGCACCTCCCAGACCTGAGTAGGGCTTTTGGCAAAACCCTTCTCTTTCTTCAATATGAAGAATTTTCATGAAACATTTTGTATATACCAGATAACTAAGAACCAAGAATAGAAAGACAAACTGACATTGCCCTGACTTCATCACAAGTATAATTCTTTATTAAAATAGCTAAACTTCAGCAAATAATAAACACAAGTTGTAAAGATATTTTGGTACAACTCTTGAAAGAGCAAACTGGAACTCAAGGAGGTCTAAAACTTCTCAGAATAGGAGGATGTCAGGAATGACTGGCCTCTGCTAATATGTGAGGACCAGGATTGTCTGAGGAGGTAAGGAGTGTCCCCCCTGCAGGAGGCTGATTTCTTTGGTTGAAGGAAGCACTCAGATATCGCAAGGGTGGGCTCCATCCAGTAGGGCAGGAGCTGGGTGGCCATGGCCTTAGGCAATTCAGGAAGAGTATCAGAGATAGCTTAGTGTACGTGATGCTGGCTGCAGTGACTGTAACTGGAGTTAATTTGAGAAAGAAAATAAAAGGAAAATAAAAGAAAAAAAAAGGAAGGGAGGGAGGGAGGAAGGAGAGAGAAAGAGAGAAAAAGGGAGGGAGGGATGGGGAGAGAGAGAGGGAGGGAGGGGAGAGAGGCGGGGGAGAGGGAGAGAGAGAGAGATCAAGATCGAGATCAAGATCCATCATCCTGTGTCTATCCTGCGACGTGGTTTTCAGTGAATGAGAAAGAACAGCCAGCAGACCAGCAGGTGCACTGGCTGCAGGAATGCGAATCAGGGAGGAAACAGACTAGCACCTATGGGAGAAGGCTGTCTGGTGGGGAGCAAAAGTCGGGGGGAAGAAAAGAGGCTCAACCACTACCCTTGAAGGACCAATGGCACATGGCTAGCCTGGTCAAATAAGGAAAACCCTAAGAACACATTTTCATAATCTCTTGACGTGCAGTTGCGATGTTAAGATAACAGCATGAAGTAACTGGGCTTTTCTCAGTAATCTCCACGCGATTTTCTCTTATTACTAGAATTGGTCATTCACAACTAAGCCATTATTGTTGCAATTATGAGATGATGAAAGCTCAAAGGCCATTTAGGAATTTCTCTGTACAGCCTAAGGGATCCTGTAATATACCCACAGCCAATTATTTTGTATTGTGCTAGAGGACAAAGCTAGAAAGCTGACAGAAAATCTTTCCATTTCTTCAATCTATCTCTCTGCCTCTTTACTTGGGTCTTTTTAATCATTATTCCCATGCCAGCTTTCCCTGGACCTACATGTAGCAAACAGTTATTCTTAATGAGTCTTCCCTAGTCTCTGGTTGGATTTACATCACGCGTCCCCTGGCATTTCTCCAGTATCTTGTCTTTCTGCCCCGGCATAAGCCATCTACTTACCCTGCTCACAAGAGAGCATTTTTAGCCTCTCTGCTCTCAGACACCCTGTTTACTACCTTTGTCGCGGGCAGAAGACTAGAACAAATCAAGTACAAATAGGCTTACCTATATGTGGCCTATGGATTCTACAGTTCAAATCTTAGATATCCAACTGAGAGACATGGGTGTCTATGTCCACCAACAGACACGCACAAGATGCTTACAGCAGTTTCATTTGAAAAAAACAAAAATTAGAAACAACTCAAATTTCCATCAACAGGCAGTTGGATAAACAAATTGTGGTTTATTCGTGCTGTGGAATTATACACAGCATGAAAAAATAAAATAACTGCTACATGCAAAATCTGGGATCAATTTCATAAATGTTACACTGAGGAGGAGAAGGTCAGATGCAAAAAAAAATACATATGATATTTCATTTGTGTTAAGTTAAAGAATAGGCAAAATTGGTTGATGGTGACAGAAGTCAGAATGATAATTATCTTGGGGAGAAATTGGAAAGGGGCACAAGAGATCCTTCTGGGGTGGTGGGATCATCTGTATCTTGACCTAAGTGAACGTTACATGGATGAGTGTGTCTGTGCACATGTTGTGTATGTGTAAAAGTTCGTGGAGACAGATAAGATTAGTGGACTTTGTATTTTCAGCCTCTTCCCGTTTAAAATCAGTCTGTCCTGGATTAAAATAATCTTTCTATTCAGGCAGATTCAAGTATTTTCATCAACTCATCACTGTTCACAGACCTAAGTTCATTCTTTCCCACCTTACTCCCTCACTTCCAAACCGTCTGGACCCCCAGAAGACATCAAGCTTGCTCTCGGCTCTCTGAAAGGGGAGTGTCTTCTGTATGCAGGCAGAGGGACGTCAGAGGAAATGGCACAGCACAGCGGTGCACAGCCGTGCCTTCACCAGGCTCTGCATGCCATCTGAAATCCTCATCTCTTTTTGTGGTATCTGTTTCTGTGGTGTTTTCCTCTTGCTCTGAAGGCACCAGAGCAGGTCTGCAGGTCCTACCCTCACCAAACTCAAGGAGCAAAATCCCATCCTCCCCTTCCTGTAGAGACCCCCAAAGCACATGGGGAAGTGTGCCCCACGTCATCTCTCCCCATGAGGGGTGGGAGGAGGGACGATGTATCACTTTCTTGGGCTCCACAAATATAGTTCTCCAAAACTCATGCTTTCTCTCCTCCCCAAAAAACTGCTTCAAAACAATGGACTTATGTCACTGTTATGAAACCCCAGAACAAATTTTGCCTTACTCTAAGGGGTGGCCTGGAAAAATCTACACAGGGACTCGGGGCCACCTATGAGATTTGCCACTTGGAATTCATTGTCTGTTTTCAATGGAGAGCTCCCTCCAGAGGATTCTGTATCCTTCCAATAAGCTCTGAGATGAAGAGGAGCCTGGTGGTGAACTAGGGGAGCAAGGAAGGGCATCTCTTAGTGATAGCTGACAGCATCAAGAGACAGGCTCATTCACCCAAGCCACAGGGGCAGAGAGCGGGAGATCAGCACCGCCCATATTCTAGGTCAGTTTCCTCAATCCCTTCCCCTCTCTCCCTCCCTCCCTTTCCTCCCCCCACTTGGCAGTCTGCTCTAGCATTTCAGCTGATCCTTAGAAAGTCCATACCAGCCACTGGGCACTGTGCTGATCCTAGAGTCTCGTGACACTCAGCACAGGCCCCACCTTTGAGGAACCTCTGATGCAGTCTCACTGACAAGAGCGCTCATTTGTGCACTACTTTGTTCCATCCTAAACCACTGTGTTCCAGGAGAGTTTACAATCTCCTGAGCCAATGAATGATCTTCTCCATACCACACAAACTCAACTTGAGAGAAGGAATGTGTCATTTCATCTGGGCATTTCCCAGAAGTCAGTGCAGCCCCATTCCTAGAACGTAACATACACTCCATTAAGGTCTGATGAATGCATGCATGAAGGAAGCAAGTCGGTATAGATGGGTTACGACCACGCTGCTTTGTCTTCAGTGGAAAGAAAAGCTAATTACTGGCACACAGGCTTTGAGACGTTAGTATCACTAACTGAAAATTCTAAAAGTCACAGAATTTTAGAGGATATACTCAGGCGTATCCTCCGTTGTCTTATTTTGCTTCCTCTCTCTTATGCTGGAATACTTAACCAGAACAGGACAGTTCCGGGTACCTGGTATGCAAATGGAAAACAGAAGGAGAGAATTATCCAGGGTTCTGAGAGAATGGAGAGAATGATTTTTGGAGGAAAGACTCTTGGTCAAAACAGAAAAACTGCCAGGAAAACTTTTAATGATTGCAGTAACAAAGAAGTTCTGCAGGGTGACTGGCCGTTGCATGACACTCGGCACGGTCCCTCCACTGCAATGTGGAGCAGCTCCAAGACAGGTAAATCAATCCCTTAGTGGATTCCATGGAGAACAGGCCTGTCTGGGACCTAGAGGCTCAGGCGACCACCCTGACTGCTTTCCTCCCCGTGCAGCAATTCAATGTCTTGCATCCTTTTCCATTTTATAGCCAGTAGGGAAAATGCTTGATAGGTTCATTCTCCACAAGGGCATCTGTGAGGGCTACCAGCTGCTGAAGCTGCCACCTCCTGACATCACTGCCACCTCAGACTGACAGCCATGCTGTTCCATGCTTGATTGACTCTGACAGGTGGGTGGTTCACCTGATGTCATATCCTGGCACCAAGTCCCTTCCAGTCTGTGGGTAGCTGGGGAGGCTCCTGGCTTGTAGGAGGTGAAAACAACCAAGACATAAGCCTTGTATTACAATCCATGCACTCCGACTGGGTCCACTTCAGGGCTAGCTAGATATTGGGATGGGAAGTGGTCTTTCTAGGACCCCAAAAGAGGAGAATTACATGAGATATTCTAGGGAGATTCAAAGAAAAACAATTTTTTTGACACCTTCTTGTCAGGCTTACTCCTAAAACATCCTTGAGCTCCCCTGCCTTGTGGCTGGGAGGCTCAGAGCCACCTCCCAAGAACTGCATTTAGTTCGACATCGGACTGCTTAAAATCCCACGTGGTCGCCCGGCGCGGTGGCTCGTGCCCGTAATCCCAGCACTTTGGGGGCCAAGGCAGGCGGATCACCTGAGGTCGGGAGTTCGAGACCAGCCTGATCAACATGGAGGAAACCCCGTCTCTACTAAAAATACAAAAATTAGCTGGGCATGGTGGCGTGCACCTGTAGTCCCAGCTACTTGGGAGGCTGAGGCAGGAGAATTGCTTGAACCCAGGAGGCAGAGGTTGCAGTGAGCCGAGATTGTGTCACTGTACTCCAGCCTGGTGCCTGGCAACAGAGTGAGACTCTGTCCCAAAAAATAAATAAATAAATAAAAATTTAAAAAAATAATAAATAAATAAATAAATAAATAAATGCCATGTAGTCTCACCTCCATAAAGCACAGGGGTGCAGGAGCACAAGGAGCTGAAGCTGCTTCTCCAGAGAGAAGCCACCATGCTGCTGCTTGCCCCTTACCCCATACTCAGAGCAGGAAAGGGGTCTGCCAGTATGTTCCAGGCACAGCATAAGACACTGTGGCCCTATTCCAAGAGGGTATGTTCCTTTTCACAGGTGACCTGGGCATCCTCTCAAATCACTCTGAATGGGAAATCCTGGCAGCTGAGGATCAATTATCAAGAGGACACAAAATAAAGAAATATAAAGTACTTTTGAAAAAGAAATAAAGCCTTCATCTTCTGTTGGCGCCACAGCCCTAAAGAGAGGAGGGGACAGGAAGGTTCCACTACGTTATTTTGATCCGAAGATCTCAGGGACACTGAGTATTTTTAAATGAAATACATGAGACAGGTCCAAAGCCCAGATAGACAGCTCTTGTGGAAATGTCCCTCACCCATTCAAGAGACAAGGTTATTGGAGAGAAACTGAAAAAACATGTGTCATAGGAAAAATGGGTTGTGTCATGACAGCTGTCTCCCCGAACATGCATTTTATTGGTGAATGTCCTTGGCAACTCAAAGCATGAAGATGGCATCCCGATCCTGCCGTGATCACGGATGCCCTGCAGAAAACCATTCTGTCACCGTGACTGGCCACAGCACCGGCTCTCATGGGCCAGAAAAAGGGGCCATGCCAAAAGGGAGTCAAGTTTACCTTTCCACACCTACCTAAGAAAGCCACCTGAACCCTTGGGAAGAAATCTAGAGATTTATCCACTTTGGCACTCCTGACATTCTGAGCCAGATCATTCTGTTGTGGGCAGCTGCCCTGTACATTGCAGGATGTTAACAGCACTCAGTCTCACACGCTAGATGCGAGCAGCACTCGTCCCCCAAGCATGACCACCAAAAATGTCCCTAGATTTTGCAAAATCCCCAGCAGGAAAGGGGTCTGCCGGCATGTTCTGGGCACAGCCTAAGAAGCTGTGGCCCCACAAATCTAAGAGAGTATTTTCCTCTTTACAGGTGGCCTGAGCATCCCCTCCAATCACTACGAATGGGAAATCCCGGCAGCTGCCCTGACCCAGGTAGGTCAGAAAAATATCTCCAGTTACTGCAAACTCACCCCTGGTTCAGAACTCCTGCTTTAGAGCAAGAAAAGCCTGGGAGAGCTCGTGCAGTCCTCTGCTGAAACGTCAGCATAACTCAGGACTTACCCCCACCTGACAGAGGATATATGTGTTTTCTCTCTAGCTTCCTAACTAAACGTTCAGGTCCTCAAGTGGAGTGACTCTGTTTTAGTCACTGTTGTAATGCCAGTGCCTGGCACACGGTTGGCACTTAATAAAAATCCAGTGAGCATGTGAAAGGGGCTTGAGGACATAGTGCTAGATCTAATGCCAAATTGCTCACTTCTCACATATTCTAAAAGATTCACATCTTAAAGTGCAATAAGCGTCACAATTAGTGGTGGATGCACAATATGAGGAGGGAGTCAACAAAATACCACCTGAATTACATGCATCAATGCTGGGGGGAGGATGCCTATGTGTATGTAGTAATATACATAACACACGTTTACAAATATGCATGTAAGTGTGTACGCACGTGTGTATGTGTACTACTTCTCATTGCTATAAAAATAAACCCTAAAAACCACAACCTAATTTTTATAATCCCCAAACAGTAACTAATACCACTTACTAAGCCTCAAGGGTGCTGTAAGGATAAGATAACATTTGTAAAATTCATTGGCTTCCTCCTCTAAAAGGCATTACTAGATTACACAAAAGAACTATGACATCATCTCAAAAGGACTGCTGAGTGAGGTTCTATGGAAATCTAAAAGAGTTCAGATGCATCTTAAATCATCAGTTCTTGATTTTTGCAAACTAGCGCAGCCCATTAGGAAGGGAATGAAATCGACTTCCTTGGAAGCCCCACCCTGCCAATGAGCCATTTTGGTATCCCTGAGCAGCCTAAATCTTTGTGAAACTTCCATATTTAAATGAGTTAGCCAGATCCTGAATCACAAAATGCCACACCTTAGGGAATGACCATAAGGCATGGCAAGCAAATCAACCCCGAAGAACAGTGTGGTTAAGAGCTCAGCGTCTGGAGCCAGGTGGCCTGGGTTAGAATCCCAAGAGATGCTGGGCAAATTACTTAATTTCTGTGTCTCAGTTACCTCCTCTGCAAAATGGTATAATTATACTACCTATCTCATAGGGTTGTTGTAAGGGTTAAATGATAAAGTGCACATAAAACACTTATTAATAATCCAGGTTTCAATAGGAAAGGTCAGGCTAACTGAACTCACACTTTGCAGAATACTTATTCCTCTGCTCTACCACTAAAGATAACAAAGCTAAGTCAAGTTGTGCTGTCAGGCTAGGAAGTTTTATCATAGAAGCCAGACAGAGGACAAACTGGTCCTTCTCCTTTTACTTCAGAATGTGAATATTCCCCCACCCCTTAAAACAAATCTGAGCACAGATCACCCTCAAGATATTTTAGGTGAGAAGTGGAGGAAAGTTATAATTTGGTAGACACTCCATGACGGTGGTACCTAATATTTTCAACACCTTAAGGACACCCCCAAGTTGAGAAACACTGGTCTATTGCTAGTATAGATGGACTAAAACGAGCTTCAAATAATCCTCTCTCCTCTACCACTAGGCTGGTAGTTCTTGTATATGATGTTCTTCTGCTTGAATTTTTGCAGCAAATAAAAGTGTCTTCCTCTCTACAATGACTGGCTGAAAAGAAGTTGATGGGATTTGTGTGTTATGCACATCTACACATGTGTACATGTGCATCGTGTGTGTGTGCATATGTATACATGCAATGCACGAGAAAATACCTTCAGTTTTCCTGTTTTCCTTTTCAGCATATGTGCATATATGTGTGTGTATGCATAGATATGTGTGTAACTAAAGAAAATGGTGAGGCTTAGACATATTGGTCATGTAATAATAATTTAGTTCCATGCACAATTTAAACTGATAAGCAAAAATGACCTAGGTTTCTTAAAGTGTCTCAATACCAGGAATTCTGATGAATGTTTTAAGATAGTGGCTCTGCCCAATCCAACACAGATAGCAATTATTGGAGACAGCATGCACCCTGAGACATACAAATGCACACCAAATAACTCATTCATCTAGTTAATACCCTGTATCTCCAGATGCATAGGAGAAACAAATCAGCAAATCTCTCCTGTTAACACCTGAGAGGCTGATCTTTAAGGGCTTTTCTGTACCTATCATAAGTACTACAGATTGTTCCTTATTGGGCTGTTCTGTATACTAAGAATGAATGGATGAATAGGTAAATATGTAAATAATTTCACAACTTGTGATAACAAATAGATATTTTGATCATTTGGGCTGTCTGAGTAAGCTGTAGAAATCAATGTTGACCTAAATAAATCATTGCCAAATGACAATAAAATAATAGAGTTAAGAGAGATGAAAACTTACATGCTTAGCTCTGTATCTTTTTTAAATTTGGCTCTCATAGGGGTTGTGCAAATCAGTGACCTCACCCATTCACAGGATCAATGGCAGTTTCCACTTCTTAATCTTGCTGCTACTGAAAAGTGAAGGAGGCCATTGAAGAAAAAAACAAAAAAGTGAGGGAACTGGGAAAATTTAGAAAGCACACATAGGGTGAATGCAAATTTGCCAGGCAAACTTTTCTAATGTTGGTGATTTCTTAAAATTGTCCATGAGGCTTCACTAATGCCATGTATAAGTCTTTATTACACATTTTGGACATTGGGGATACAATGTGATCATTTTTGTTGGCAGAAGTTATTGGTAAGAAGGAAATACATTATAGGTATATGGCATTGTTTAAATACTTTTTAAGTATACTATCCAGGGATGACTAATTGCTATAACAAACAACTCCTAAATTTCAGTGACTTCATCATGACAAAATTTGACTTCCTGTTTATGTGCCAATCTAAACAGGCTGCTCCAAGAGGCAACTCTCCTGGATGGCTCTCCTCTAAGCCACAAGGCAGGGACCCAAGATCCTTCCATCTTGTGGCTCTGTGATCTCTAAGGGCAATGTTTCTCAAATGTTAATGAGCATACATATCACCTGGAGATCTTGGTAAAATGCAGATTCTGATTCCCTACACATAGGAGGGGGTTAAAGATTTTGCATTCTTAATGAGCTCCCAGGTGATACTCAGGTGCTCCTATTCTCTGCATCTCAAAGGCAGAAGAAAAGGAGAAACAGTAGATGATTGGACAAGAATATACCACTTCCACTAGCATTCCATTGGCCAGTCTCAGTCACATGGTGACACCCATCTGTAAGGGATGCTGGGAAATGTAGTCCAGTTATGTGCCCAGGAGAAAAGTTTTATTAACAGCTACTCTCTGCCACAATAAGAAAACAATAAACTAAAGAGATTTCAGACATCTAAATCATCACTCCTTCCTACTTGTAAGCTCAGATCAGATTTATTCAAGAGCAAGAGATACCACTTCCCTAAGTAAGCCACTGTTTCTGTTGAAACTCTAAAGCCATGGTCTAAAGCATTCACCATAAATTCTTAAAGCTATCATACAGCAACATACCATCCACAAGAATTTAGTAAGCAAGTCATAAGGGACTCTCTAAAAGTTTCCTTTTCTAGAGATTAGATTAGTAAATTTTATTCTTGGAAGACATCTGTATCATAATTCCACAAATCTTACATTAACCCCTAACACATATAGCACATTTTATACCCTTTGAGTCCAAAAATGTATTCCTGATCCTACATCATTAATCCATCTGAAGAACCAATAATGAAAGATGAATGTACCCTACAAACCAAAGGGAGGGGGAGTGAAAAGACTCCTTCTCCCTGTAGAAAAATTGCTTAGATTCTGTCTCACCCAAAGAATAATAGCTTCTCAAAAGATAATGTCAATCCAGAACAATTTTACTTTCTGTGCCTGGTTATATTGATTCAAAAGTGGTGGTGGTGATGGCAGTGGGAGTGGGCAGGTAGAAGGTGAGGAAGGCTATCTTCTTGCCTTGGGTAAAATCACACGAGAGATTTGGAGTCATTTAGCCATGAGAGAGTGACACCAAATAGATCATAAATATCAGCTGAAAGCAAAATCATCCTAGGCCAAGAAAGGCTCCTGCCTGGGACCCAACACTTTAGAGGGCTCTCTACTCTAGCTGCTCCTCCTCACAGGGCAAGGGGTTCAAGGTAGCAGGAGACATGTCCCCCACTTCTAGGGCAGCGCTGTCCCATAGAAATATTACAGGAGCCACAAATGCAACCTACACATAGAACTTTAAAGTTGTTAGTAGCTATATTAGAAAGAAATAGATAAAACTAATTTAATAATATATTTCATTTAACCCAATGCTATATCCAAAACACTATCATGTCAATACATAATCAATATAAAAATTACTGCTATCTTGCGCCCTTTATTTTTTGTATTAAGTCTTCAAAGTTGGGTGTGTACTTTACATTTATGGAACATCTTAACCATCTGGAGCCAACATGTGGCTGCTGTGCTGCCCAGCACAGTTCTAGACTATGCTCTGGGTCACAGGACCCTGGGATTCCCTGTCATCAGGATTCCATGTCCACTCGCAGGGCCTGAAGGAGCCTTTCCTGAGCCTATATTCCTGATGGTAGACCTTGTCACATTCTGAGGCCCATGGGGAACCAAAGAGTATCTGTTTGAGGGGTGTTTATGTGGAACCTTGACATGCAGGCTGGGTCACCTGAGTGTGCACCAGGTGCTTCATGAAAGGGAGGGGGCAGGGATGGAAAAGAAGGGGAGTGGGAGGCAGGCCTGGAGATATCTCTCCCCACTCCGTGCACTAGCTCCAACTTTGAAAGCATTCGAGAATTTTTCATTCTTGTAACTATTTAGCCATAGAGTATTTGGTCTTCTGTTTATACCTTGATGCAGCCCCATAAGTATTAAGGCAGGAGAGCTGCTTTAAAAATCTGTTAAAAACAATAACAGCAACTAGTTACAAAATCTGCAGTCATTAGAGGAGAGGGGAGAATCTCACTCTTTAATTCCAAAATAAGTGAGGGGATAATATGAGACACTTTGTAAAGCCCAGGGAGACCTCTGTATGATGATGGACAACTTCCGAATGACCTGCTCTTGTATTTCCCGTGGTCAGAACTGTGCCTTTGCACTTGATTGTTTTCTATAGGTCCCAAAAGGTAGAGGCCATGAGGTTTCAGGTGAGTCAATGTCCTTAACAGCTTTGGGTTAAAGATATTGCCAGATATGTTTATATACTGTAGAAATTAAGCATTGCAGTTATGCATCGTTTCTGGTTTTGTTCATGCCTGTATTCCTAGCAACTAGAACAGTGCCTGCACATAAGAGGTATTCAATAAATATTTTTGCATAAATTGTCCTAAACACTTGTGGCACTTTATATTACAAGCTTTAAATCCCAGAGACCACCAGTCCCTCTAATAAAGCTCAGACTCTGGCATAGGAAATACTGCATTCCCTTTCTGTATACTGTAAATATTACATATTGAGAAGAGCACAATAAACGTTAGCTATTACTATTAGCTATTCCTAAGAATTCATACTTAAGTAGTTTGTACTGCTATACTCATACTGATGACTAAGTAATAAAAATGTCTTAGTAAATAGTGACTGCCTGAGATCCCCTAGGGTTTCTCCACAATTACTGCTGAGCCCCTCTTCCCAGAAGCCCCACCACAGACCTCCCCACTGTTCAGCAAAGATGGGTTAACCAGGCACAGCAAGGTCTTCTAGGCAGGTTCTCCAGTAGGGCCAGAGTCATTGATCAGCATTGCCTCTGCACAGAGCCTGCTCATTATTCTAGCTCTCATCCCTAGCTATTTAATATTAGCTATTATGCTTGATATGTTCTGACCCATTTCTCCTGGTAATAATAGTTTTATTTGCCTACAGTATGCAAATGGCCTTTTATTTCATGTTGGTTGTTAATTAAATGTTTGAAGTAAGTATTCTATTTTAGCACTATTTTATGCCTAAAGATTTGATAGTAATAAATCATGCATGGGGTAACTAAAGGGAAAGCAAGAAGATCAAAAAGTATTATCTGGCACACAGCAAAGTTTCCATTCAGAAAACTGTTACACAGAAATACAGACTATATTAGTATTCAATGTTCAGATGGAATGAGGACACAGTCCATGATGGTCTCCAAAGATCCTCATCTCTTGGTGTTATGTGTAATACACACCCCGCTGAATGTATGTGGGTGGGTGCTGTAACTTGATTCTAACCAATGGAATATGACAAAGATAATGAGATAGCACCTCAGTGATTGCATTATATATAATAGTGACTTCTGTCTTGCCAGCACAACCTCTCCCTTACTGAATTTGAGGCTGTAAATTGTCCTAACTGGCAGGCCCATCAAGCAAGGAACCAAGGCTATTCTCTGGCCCACAGCTAGGAGCTGAGGTCCCTAGTCAAATAGTCCAAAGGGAACTGAATCCTACCAAAAACTGCATAAATAACCTCAAATGTGGGTCCTTCCCCAGTTGAGCTTTCAGATTGGACTTAATCCTGGGTAATAGTTTGAGTGTAGCTTCATCAGAGACTCCAAAGCAGGGAACTCAAGTTAAGCCATGCCCAGACGTCTGCCCACAGATACTGTGCGATAACAAATGTGTGTTGTTTTAAGTGTAAGATAAAAAAATGATCACCAGGAGAAGTGAGTCAGATTATATCAAACTTAATAGCTAATGTTAAAAGGCTAGGGGTGATAGAATAATGAGCACATGCATAATTTGCTATACAGTAATAACTAGCTAACACAGAACATGTTTTAAAATATATGAGCATGTATAGATAAATGTACAGTTATGCACACACATAAATTTGTGTATGTGTAGAAAATATCTAGACTAAAAAGAAAATTTTAACAGGTTAACTTTCTTAACTCTTGTGAAAAAGAGACTCATATTCAGGGGAGAGAAGAAATTCACTTTTTTTGAATAGACTTTTGTACTATTTTGGTTTTGTAGTTCAAGTTTTATTTTTAATAAAATTTTTTAAATCTAGCTTAGATAGACAATACATATGAGATGCTTTTGTTCCAAATAACATAATCTGTCCAGGAAAATACTTAAAACTTTAGAACTGCAATCTTGTCTTTCTAACTAGGATAGGATTGTAAAGCCAATACAACATGAATCCACTAGTTCTGATGCACCAGTTTTGCAAGGAAGGGACCCTCAAGAGGCTAGCCTTGCTGATTTCACAGACGGGATCTCAGGTGAACATGGGTAGGGGTATGCCTTATTTAAGGACCCAAACTGAGTAAGGGAGGAAGTGCTATGGTATTGTATTTTTATTTTCAAATCCCCACTTGACCCCTGAATTCCCATTTAAGGGCAGGCATCAGAAATGAAAGATCTACAGAGCCAAGTCTTAGACCACCCCCACTCCCCCTCAGGGCCATTACTATCTTTCCCTTTAGACCACTAGACCCAATAACTAAACAAGCACTCTCCCTTAAAGAAAAAATACCTGGTATTAAAAAATGACTTATTTATTTGAAATTTACAACTGGGCTAATAAGAGATTGAAATAGGTTGAATTATTGAGCCTAAAATAGTGCCTAATATTTAAAACAGTACCTGGCAAAACCACACATGAAATGATTAGGTGAACAAGTGAGAGAATGAGAATTAAATTAGTTCAGCTACCAGTCCTCCAAAATTGCCATGAAAAATTAGGTAGTGAAAACATTCACAATACAGTGAGTACATTTGACAAGGAAGAAAAGAGAATGGTGTTAGTCTGGAGATTTATCATTACCCTCTACCAGCTGTGTTATATCTTCTGCGATCAATAGGTCTACAAAAAAGTACGTTTTGTTCCTTAGAGCATTTTCAAATTGTGAGATGGAACCATTCCTTCCAATTATTTTTTGACCTCAAACAAGAATGTCTCCTATGCTTCCTTACTTAGATTTCTCAAACCTACCTCCATCCTTGGTCTATTTCTAAAGTCTAACACAAAAAGACTTCAGTAGTACACTTGGCTAGCTAATGTCACCATATAATGAGATCTTCCCCATCTAGAAAATTCCTGAATTCAGAAGCTCCTGAGTATATGAAACAACATAATTCCATATTTTTTTGTTTTATAAAATTACAGGTCTGTATCCAGGATTCATTTTACTTTGTCATATAAGTTTTCTTTGTCATATAAATTTACTAGTCTGTATTCAGAATTTTGCAAAAATAATTATATAAAGGAATTCACAAATAAAACAGAAATAAGAGCTCTTCAATTTCTATTTAACTATATATTTTTAAAAATAAGAAATATAGTAAAGCAAAACTGCAACTAAAGTGGAGATTTTGAAGGCAGGAAGATAATGGAAGTAGCAGAAAAGAAGGACTTCTATGGCCATCGGTAAAAACCAGTAAGGTATAACAAAGTCAGTCAGTCAGCTGGTCGGTCAGTCTGTCTGTCTCTCTCTCTCTCTCTCAAAAATGGGACTAGAGGGGATGGTTTGAATGGATTTGCATTGGAAAAATAAATTTCAGAACATTAAGATAGATATTATCAATTAACTCTAAGATATCCTAGAATCTGTTACCTATGCTGTTTTGGTAAATTCAGTAACATGGGTACTTTATAAAAAGGTATTTTCTAGAATGTGGGACAAAATTTTATCAGTGCATTATTACACTCAACATAGCAGGAATTGCCCAAAAGGGTTCTAACTTGCAAAATAAACACATGTCAACAGAGAACAGAATCATTTTGGATGACAGAGTTCTGGAGAAACAGGCACACTAAAGAGTGATTCTGAGCAACAACACTGACAGGAAGAGGCAATCTTAGTGTTCGGTTGCCTGGTCTCTTCAAACACATGGCACATCACAACACATTTGTTCTTTTCAGCAATATTTTCAGAAAACGACGTGCTGGCATTTGTAAACATGTTGCTTGGGTGGAAAGATGGCCAAGCACAAAGCAAACTGTAAAAATCCATGCAGTATATTTTGCCAGAATAAACCACTAGACCATAACAAATAAAAGCAAGCCCCCAAGGAATCCCAGGAATGCTCCTGTGAATTGTGAGCTAAACGACATATTAACTACTTGCAGCTAAGGCGGTAGGAGAACACACTGCTCATTACGGCCACGCCACTTAGGACACCAGCGCTGCACATCATCCTTCCTCATGATGACACAACTTCTGGACTGCTGTACTTCCCCTTTACAGACTGTTCCCCACAAGAACATCCACCTGGTGGGTAGACGTTCTCCAGGGATTCTTCCTTGCGTCTCTGGCTGGCATAAAGATGCAGCTTGGGCATCCCATAATCACTGCACATACACATTATGCTGACTTTCCTGTGTCTGTGCCTGACTCATGTTCTAGACGTGGTGAGCAATTCAAAGTGAGAGCCCTGGATTCTTTGCTTCTCCATTCCTAGCAGGGTTTCTGGCTCCTTGTCGGAATTCCCCACGTATTAGCTGAGCTGCCACTGAAGTAAGTGCCGCTTAGATAGAAGAGGAGGACCTATCATGAGCTCCAACCTTGCTGGTCTTCTCACCTCTACCCTGACTGGTTGCTGATGCCATGTCTGCTTTAGAGGTTTGCATATTTATCCTGATTTTACAAATAGAAAAAAGGATGATAGCAAGCACAGTCATGCATCACCTCTGTCAAGCCTGCTGAAAAGATAACGCCAAGTGTTTTATCGTTTGTTAAAAAGCTAGAATAAAATTATGATTATAAATTTAAGTCAGTCGCCGTTTATTCAAAATGTACCTCCACTAGTTAAGCATTATCACCATTCACTTCAAGGTAGCCAACAGGAAGGAAGGAAGGGAGGGAAGGAGGGAGGGAGGGAGGGAGGGAGGGAGGCAAGGGTGGAAGGCGAGGGGAGAAGGAGAGTAAGAGAGAGGGAAGGAGGGAGCGTTAAGTCATGACATTTCCCACTTCTGAGAAACAACACTGGTTTTGAGCCATGTAACTACAGACTGCTGATTCATAGTTGTCTAACTGAGCTTCTTGCTCTGCTATTCTGAGGTTTCATTTCCTCATTATAAAAATGGAAAATAATCCCCATATCAGTGGGTTGTGCCAAAGATTCCATGAGGAGACTCCCTTAAGATGTCTGACACAGAGAAAGATCTCCAGCAATAAACTCCAGGTCCCTTTCTCTCCCTCCTCACTCATCCTGCTTCCTTTTCTCGGCCCGACCCCATGGTTGGTCAGGCAGGCCTGCCACGAACACCTAAAGAGTGGCCAGATGAAATATTCCATCTGAGCTCTACTTGATAGGGCCAGGAAAACAAACAACCTGCAAATCAAAGACTCTGTTGTCTTTTTCCCACCGTAGAGCAATACAGTTCTGAAACTTTGTGCCTGGAAGGCAGAGATGCCTTCCCCCTCCTGGGCTCTCCTCTACTCTCATAAGAAAATCTCTTTGCATATAAGAAAACAAAATGCTACAACAGGACATCTGTAGACTAGCGAGTGAGGCACTGCACACAGGTAGAGGGCAGGTTAAACAACCCCCCTGATGGTTACCACACGGCATTTCCCACAAAACCTTCTTAGGTGGCCAGTGACCAAAAAGTGGAACCTTTTCATCTTATTTACATTGCCTTCGCAAGCCTTCCTCCTGCCACCCCTCCCAACAGAGATTCATACTTGAACAAAAACATTCTCTTTCCATAACCTCACAGTAGGGATTTCAAAGCTTCCACAACTGCATTTTTTACTGACAAATCCAAAGTGTCTCTTGTCTGGGTTTTCCCCCACGTTTTCCAGCCTGCGGAGTGTTGCTATTAACGCATTTATTTTCAACGGCTCCAGCCAAAGTCTCACCAATCTCATACACTCTTGAAAGTCCGGTACCTGCCTCGAAATTTCTGTGGATTCCTGGTGGGTTTACATTCTCCATCACTGGTCGCCTGTGACTTGTTGGTCCCACTGAATTATCAGCCTCACTGGCATTTCACCTCCTGTAGTAATTCTCTTTGACCAACCACCTCATACACTGATGTGGAAACCCTTAGGGTTTTAATTTCCCAGAAAGAAAGCTCTAATAGGTGCAGTAGTCTTATATAAAGATTTTATTTTTATTTCTAAAAATTTTATATTTCTATAGGTTTTTGGGGACCAGGTGGTATTTGGTTACATGAGTATGTATTTTAGTGGTGATGGGTAAGATCTTGGTACACCGATCACCCAAGCAGTATACGCTGAACCCAATTTGTAGTCTTCTATTCCCCATCCCCTCCCATTCTTTCTCACAAGTCCCAGAAGTCCACTGCATTATTCTTATGCCTTTGCATCCTCACAGCTTAGCTCCCACTTATGAGTGAGAACATACGATGTTTGGCTTTCCATTCCTGAGTTATTTCACTTAGAATAATGGTCTCCAGTCCCAACCAGGTTGCGCAAATGCCATTTCTTTTTGTGGCTGTGTAGTGTTCCATCACATATAAATATACCACAGTGTCTTTATCCACTCATTGATTGATGGGCATTTGAACTGGTTCCACATTTTTGCAACTGCGAATTGTGCTGCCATTAACGTGCATGTGCAAGTATATTTTTTGTGTAATGACTTCTCTTCCTCTGAGTAGACTGAATTGATACCCAGTAGTTATGTGAAGGTTTAGAAAGTGTGGCAGACAGAGGTTATGAAATAGCAAAGCTCAGTAACGAGAGACATGACTGTCTTACAGTTGCGTGCCCCCATGCCCGTCCTACCTCAGGGACCATCTCCTGGCCGGCCTCCTCAGCCCCCCTCCAGACACCACATTGCCCAAGCCCATCATCCTCATCAGAGCTCACCCTACTTCTACTCCCCAGAACTCATGAAATTCCTCGGGTTTCATTTTGCAGAGTGATTCAGCATCACCTTTGCTGTGAAGCCACTTCCAGACGGCCCAGCAGGGACTAGAGGTGGGTCAGGGTTCATTCTTTTCACAATCCAGGAAACCCAGCAAAGGTATTTTTCTAAATACAGAGCTGAAATAAATCCAACCTTTCCCTCCAGTGAGTAAAAGAGCAACCATTTCTTTTTTTCCTCATATGGCTTTTGTTTCTGCCATACTAATTAGGAATTTTATGCTAGTTAATGTAAATGAACAATGTCAAATGCAAACAAGTGCAAATAATTGGCTATGTCATAGTCAAAGTTTTCATTCTTGAAATTGAGAAAGAATTCACATCACTCAAATTTCCTAGCAGAACTCTGCTCTGCTATCAATCTTGCCCTCGAGTATACAAAAACACAGAGGACTAAATGAGAGGAAGAAGAGAAGAGAAACACTAATTTGAAGTCAAATACCCTGGACAGATTCCCTCTTCCCAGGAGTTTCCCACAGAACTTAAGAACAAGAAGAAAACAAAGAAAATAGAAGCACCATTATACAGTATAAAAAAGAACTCAAACTTAGTTTTTCTTCATCTGTTATTCAGCACTCTAGTTAAGAGACGTGTTCAAACAGTTTAATGCAGCAAGCCTGGCTGTAAACAAAATTCTACCTGAAAGCCATTGTTACTCAGCACTCCTGTAGTTCAGCAACTTGCTAAGGTTGTAGAAAAGGCCCAGAATAACGTGCAGAAACCACATAGAAACAGAATGTTCCAATAATAACCTGGCCACAGTGTCTGTTTTGAGCCCCCTAGCTCCTGGCACCTGTGTGGAAAATTCCACTCTGCCTCATCCAAGACTGGCTCTGGGGTCATTACTGAGGAATGAGGAACTGGTACCATGAGAGATCGGAAGGAGATTTGCACAGAATCTTCCATACCCACCATGAAACTTAGAATACTTCCGCAACGCAAGCAAAACTCTGTACCTACCTCACCTACCCTTTATTTTGTGATAGTCTGAAATCCTTGGATTCTACGAACTCTAAAAAGTAGGTGGTTGTATTAGTTTGGTAGGGCTATCGTAATGAAATACAACAAACTGTGTGACTTAAGCAACAGAAATTTATTTTCTCACAGTTCTGGAGGCTGGAAGTTCAAAGTCAAGGTGTCAGCACCGTAGGTCTCTGCAAGGGCTCTCTTCACGGCTTGTAAATGTCCTCACGTGCTCTTTCTTCTGTGGGTGTGCATTCCTGGTGTCTCTCTGTGTAGCCAAGTTTCTCCTTCTTTAAAGGACAACAGCCATATTGGATTAGGGCCCATCCAAAGGCCTCATTTTCACTTTAACTTAATCACCTTTTAAAAGATGGTTATCTCTAAATACAGTCACATTTTGAGATACTGGGGGTTAGGACTTCAACATTGGAATTTTAGGGGAACACAATTCAGGCCATCACAGTGGTCAAGGTAAATAACTCACCAACGGGACTGAGTGCTTCTCCACCTATTACCACTTCCATTCATTCTTGCCGCATGCAATTAAACAAGGATCCCGTGTGAATCAGAGTAGTCCTCTCCTACAGCATTTGATGACTCTTTTACATATTTACTGGCTTCCAGTTTCACAGGTTGATTTGATCATGAGGGGAAAAAGAAGTAGCTATAGTTCTGCCTTCAAAAAACACACTGGATTTGTTCAAATCATTTTTATTCTCCCACATGAATTCAATGCGTTTTAAGACATAACATGGGCATTTCCAGTTGCCTAGAGAAGAGGTTTAGATTACATCTACATTTATGATTTGATTGAACAACATTGACTATTTATTGGGCACCTACTATTTTCCAGGCATTATTGAGCCCTTTAATACAAAGTTAAGTAGATATTAGTGCTTACCCATAAAGTGGCTCATATCTAATTGGTAAAAGATACATGCATAAAGAACTGTAATTCAATATGATAAAAATAATGTTGTAAGATATCTTAAGTTGAACTTAACATCTTGAAATTATCAAGATTGGCCAACCTCACAGGAATTTGCAAAGTTCCAAGATGTCAAGACGTAGTCATGTTAATAATATCTTCCTCCAAGCGTGCCTCATCACTAAGAGAATAGAGATTTCCCCCCATTTGTTTTTGGTGTCCACACTTGAGAATGCAATAAGGATCCCCACCGCTTTGGAGAATATGGAGAAACTTGTATTTGGTGCAGTGTTCTGAGTGTTTCCTTAGGAACCCTAGAAAAAAATTACAGACCATATGTAGAGCACTGGAAACACAGTATAAAACCCACACATGGAGATCACATGGCAGAGTTGGTACATGACTGGGAAATCTGAGGCAACTAAATTCCATGAGTCCAATCTAGGAAACCATCACATTCAAAGATTGCCTTTAGCATCAAATAGCCAAGGAGGGTTCAAAGTTCAACCACCTGGACAAGATCACAACTGGGATGCACTGACCAACTTTAAGGTCCCTCTCATCCAGCATTTGCTTCTTTCATTGTTTCTCTTTTCCGGATGCCTTACTCTTTGGAGCTCCTACCATCACTCTGCCCCAAGGCCATCCCACAATAGCCCACAGTCTGGCCCTCCTTCCTGGGGAAAATCCTATATTTTTGGAATTCTTGTTCTTTACTGATAGATGTTCTGAATAACACTGTCCATATGCCCTGAGATGGTTCAAATAATGTCTTTATATATTGTGAATCATCTCAGGGCACACACACACACACACACACACACTCACTCACTCTTTCATTTCTGGGATACATGTGCAGAATTTGTAAGTTACATAAGTAACATGCCATAGTGGTTTGCTGCACCCATCTACCCGTCATCTGCATTAGGTATTTCTCCTAATGCTATCCCTCCCCTAACCTCCCCCCACCCCACAACAGCCCCCAGTGTGTGATGTTCCCCTCCCTGTGTCCACGTGTTCTCACTGTTCAACTCCCACTAATGACTGAGAATATGTGGTGTTTGGTTTTCTGTTCCTGTGTTAGTTTGCTGGAAATCATGGTTTCCAGCTTCGTCCATGTCCCTGCAAAAGACATGAACTCGTCCTTTTTTATGGCTGCATAGTATTCCATGGTGTTTATGTGTGACATTTTCTTTATCCAGTCTATCATTGATGGGTGTTTGGTTTGGTTCCAAGTATTTCCTATTGTGAACAGTGCTGCAATAAATATATTGTGTGCATGTGTCTTTATAGTAGAATGATTTATAATCTTTGGGTATATACCCAGTAATGGGATTGCTGGTTCTAGATCCTTGAGGAATTGCCACACTGTCTTCCACAATGGTTGAACTAATTTACACTCCCATCAACAGTGTAAAAGCATTCCTATTTCTCCACATCCTCTCCAGCATCTGTTGTTTCCTGACTTTTTAATGATCGCCACTCTAACTAGTGCAAGATGGTATCTCATTAACAGTTTTGATTTGCATTTCTCTAATGACCAATGATGATGAGCTTTTTTTCATACATTTGTTGGCCACATAAATGTCTTCTTTTGAGAAGTGTCTGTTCATATCCTTTGCCCACTTCCCGATGGGGTTGTTTTTTCTTGCAAATTTGTTTAAGTTCTTTGTAGATTCTGGATATTAGCCCTTTGTCAGATGGATAGATTGCAAAAATTTTCTCCCATTCTGTGGGTTGCCTTTTCACTCTGATGATAGTTTCTTTTGCTGTTCAGAAGCTCTTTAATTAGATTCCATTTGTCAATGTTGGCTTCTGTTGCCAACATTGGTGTTTTAGTCATAAAGTCTTTGCCCATGCCTATGTCTTGAATGGTATTTTCTAGGTTTTTTTCTAGGATTTTTATGGTTTTAGATGTTACATTTAAGTCTTTAATCCATCTTGAGTTAATTTTTATATAAGGAGTAAGGAAGGGGTCCAGTTTCAGTTTTCTGCATATAGCTAGCCAGTTTTCCCAACACCATTTACTAAATAGGGAATCCTTTCCCCATGCTTGTTTTTGTCAGGTTTGTCAAAGATCACATGGTTGTAGACATGTGGTATTATTTCTTAGGACTCTGTTCTGTTTCGTTGCTCTATATATCTGTTTTGGTACCAGTCCCATGTTGTTTTGGTTACTGTAGCCTTGTAGTATAGTTTGAAGTCAGGTAGCATGATGCCTCCAGCTTGGTTCTTTTTGCTTAAGATTGTCTTGGCTATATGGGCTTTTTTGGTTCCATACGTAATTTAAAGTAGTTTTTTCTAATTCTATGAAGAAAGTCAATGGTAGCTTGATGGGGATAGCATTGAATCTATAAACTACTTTGGGCAGTATGGCCATTTTCACAATACTGATTCTTCCTAACCATGAGCATGGAATGTTTTTCCATTTGTTTATGTCCCCTCTTATTTCCTTGAGCAGTGGTTTGTAGTTCTCCTTGAAGAGGTCCTTCACAACTCTTGTAAGTTGTATTCCTAGGTATTTGATTCTCCTTGCAGCATTTGTGAACAGGAGTTCACTGATGGTTTGGCTCTCTGTTTGTCTATTATTGGTGTATAGGAATGCTTATGATTTTTGCACATTGATTTTGCATCCTGAGACTTTGTTCAGGTTGCTTATGAGCTTAAGGAGATTTTGGGCTGAGATGCTGGGGTTTTCTAAATATATAATCATGTCAGCTGCAAACAGAGACAATTTGACTTCCCCTCTTCCTATTTGAATACACTTTATTACTTTCTCTTGTCTGATTGCCCTGGGCAGAACTTCCAATACCATGTTGAAAAGGAGTGGTGAGAGAGGGCATCTTTGTCTTGTGCCAATTTTCAAAGGGAATGCTTCCAGTTTTTGCTCATTCAGTGTGATACTGGCGGTGGGTTTGTTATAAATAGCTCTTATTATTTTGAGATACGTTCCATCAATACCCAGTTTATTAGAGTACTTAGCATAAAGGGGTGTTGAATTTTATAGAAGGCCTTTTCTGCATCTATTGAGATAATCATGTGGTTTTTGTCATTGGTTCTGTTTATGTGATGGATTACATTTATCGATTTGCATATGTTGAAACAGTCTTGTATCCCAGGGATAAAGCCGACTTGATAATGATGGATAAGCTTTTTGATGTGCTACTGGATTTGGACAGGTTGAGAGAAAATTCTCTAGTAACAAACTATAGAAATGATCCCTGAAAGTACAGTCTTGCATAATGTCTTAGAGCCTCAGTCTCTTCATATGCAAAATACAACTCCTTCTACTCCACAGGGCTGCTATAAGGGCAAAGAAGAAAGCAGACAGGAATGTGCTTTGCAGTCTGTCCAATAGTATAACAACAACAATAGCAGCTAACATTTATTGAAAGCCAATCACAGACAAGGCACTATTCTAAGCACTATATTAGGTATTAGCTCAAATATCTTCTAAAGAACCATGAGGTAAGTGCCATTGTAATACTGCTTGTTCAGATGAAGGAAGAATCACAGGTAAGTTAAGTAACTTACCTAAGGCCACACAGAGAGAAAGGGGTGAAGCTGACATTTGAACGCAGGCCAACTGGCTCTAGAGCCCTTGCTATTCCCTGCAGTGTTATACTGGACATTCTAAATAGGCTGCTCTGTGTCCCAAATCTTAGGTTCCCTTACTAGTTGTCATACATTCACACTTTTATGTAGTCTGGTAAATGACTTCGTCCAGTAGTTCACTGGCTCTATCATTACCCTCTTACATAAAAGGAGTGCGTGTTTATGGAAATTATCTTAAAACATTACTTGATTCAATCAAGTAATTCTAGTGATGGTATAACAGGTACCATGAGATGACGAACATAATTTTGGGCAGATGGTGGGTGGAGGAGGAGGTTGCTGGGTCTTGAAATACCCCTTAAAATAGCCTGTAATTACCTAAGTGTAAACCCCCCAAAAGAGAAAGTCTTCAAAAACACTGGCTGTGATGGACTGAACTGTATCCCCTCAAAAAATTATATGTGGAAGTCCTAACCCCAGTATCTCATATATGACCATCTTTGGAGACAGGATCTTTTCAGAGCTAATTAAGTTAAAATGTGGTCATTAGGGTGGGCCCTAATCCAATATGACTGATGTCCTCACAAGAAGAGGATATTTAGACAAAAAAAAAAAAAACAGAGAGAGGGGAAGAGATGGGGAAGAAGGTGACCATCTACAAGCTAAGAAGGAAATCCTGGAACAGACCCTGCCCTCGAAGCTCTGAGGAAGAACCAACCCTACCAATGCCTTTCCGTCTCAGATTTCCAGCCTACAGAACTATGAGAAGATATATTTCTGCTGTTAAAGCTGCCCAGTCTATGCTATTTTGTTATGGCAACTCTAGCAAACTGATACACTGGTCAGGAGAAGACGGTATCCTTGAGGCACCAGGTCTCAGAGAAACCAAAAGAATGGACAAAGGAATAGCGGCTACGCATCTTTACATTCACTCACATCGTTCCCCTGACTCTTCCTAACAAGCCAGTGGTTAAATATTAATATTATCCTCACCCACACATGATCACCTAGTGCATTTTTCCAAAATACCTCTTTCAGCATGTGGCTACCTTGTTTGAAAACCTCCAGCACCTGCCCCACTGCCTCCAGGAAAACGTTCAAATTTCTCCCAAGTTGTCCTGAAAATATCCTGTAATTTATAAGCCAGAGAACAAACATCTTATCACAGCAGTACACACCCACAGAATTGTGTTGAAGGAAACCTGGGAAATCACCTCTTAGAACAAGGAGGAAAATTCTTCAGTGACACATAGCACCTCTGCTGCTATTGGTAGTCAAGGGACATGCAACAGGTTTTCTATACAAGAGACTTTCCATAGTTTCAAGTGAGTAACAGACATGTACACCACAGAACTCAAAGGTTCTGAACTTCTGGGGCTAGAAAACATGAACTACATCCCCATTTCCATTGGCCAGGCATCTAACCCTCTCCACTGAATCATTTGCTTCTTGTTCCTAGGAGTCCACTTCAAGGTGAGTCCTGAATGCCTTGGTGCAGGACTTAAATTTCCCACTGATGCACAATGCAAATGGTATTTTTCTCTAAGGAACCCAGAGAGTTCTTCAGAGACATTACCTATTCAACACTTCCTATATTAGAACTGAAGGGTATTATCAACCTGGGTTTGGGAGATTGAATCACTTTCACAAGAGAAGGTGAAGAACATCTCCTTTTCAGGTGGTCCTAATGACTTACCTGATAATGACAACAGATTAAGGGCCAGCCTTCCCATCCAGACTTCCTGGTCCCATGCCTGCCAGTCTCTGATTGTCTCAGTCTTGGTCAGCATGAAAATTCCAGTCAGTTTTCCTGTAGGCCCAGACTTAAGCTGGGAGAAGCCAACCAGAAGGCAGGCTCTCGAACTGCAGCTTGTGGACATGGCCGATACCACCAGCTTTTTGTTCAAATTCCTTACCTGACTGTTTCCTGCTGAAATAGCAGATCTCATCTTACTTGCTAGAGAAGTATCAGTCTGCCAAACCTCTGCCATCAATCTGACCCTTAGCAGCCACATCTTGTCACTGGACACTCATCAACCTGGTCAGTAAACATTCCCCCGAAACGCCTGCTACCACCAAATTAGACCTCAAGGGTGAACATAAGAACATATAAACACCCCTTGTTTACATGTTCTGTTTATATGTTCTTGTTTATATGTTCTGTTTTATAAACACCCCTTGGCCAGCACTATTTTGCCCATCCTCCTTGCTGACCAGCTCCTTCAGATACTGGTTTGCAAGCCCGCCCACCCACCTGCACATTGGAATTACTCAGGGAGACTGTAAAATTCCAGATGTCCCAGCTGCAACCAAGGTCAATTAGAATTTCCAAGAGTGGAACCCATGTGGCAGTGTTTTTTAAAAGTCTGCAGGTGATTCTAATGTGCAGACAAGCCTGAGAACAACTGTGCCAGGCCCTTTTCCCAGGTGAACCTCATTTTCTCACTGGCACAGAGATGAGGTCCCAGCCTAGTACAGGTATGCACCTAAGTAGGTAATGACAATACCAGAAAAGAATACTGAAGCTGGAGAATGAAGATGAAGTGGTCCCCAGCCACCACAGGAGATGCGATGATTCAAACGGCTGATATCAGAAGGGGAAGTTGCCAACTGTTGGGCATTTGCCACTGTGTTAAAAGTGGGTCTGAGCTTCATGTTATATTTTTTAAAATGGCTTAGAGTGAATCATAATTGGTAATCAGAAAATCCATCATAAACATAAGGAATCCAAGTCACTATAATAATTAAGGTCGGAAATAAAAGTAAACCTCCATCGCAGCCCAGCTCATCAATGTTGGTTTCATGACATCTTGGGAACAGGTCACTTCTCCTGAAATGACACAATTGCATTGAGTGACCATGATATTACTAATCTCAATGTGGGTGGTTAGCGCTGGAAGTCATATCCTCAGGAGGAGGTTGAATGAGCTTGCCTCTAAGGTCATCTTGAGTTCTGGCAAGTCTCTGATTCCAGGTAACGAGCCCTCAGGCTTCTCAGGAATGGTGGAGGAAATGATCGGTTGTTAGCCTGGGCCACTGTTCTGCTCTGCAGAGCTCAACCAAGCCAGGGAACAGGATCCCCTGCTGTTCGGCCAATGTCACAGGCTGGATTTGGGATGGCTGCAAGACCTGAGCTAACTAGAGACAAGAATCCTGGTTCCAGAAAGCCCAGCTGTGACTCAAAGTGACAGGCAGGAGGACTGTGTGGGTGACACGGGCCCCTGCATTTTGGAAAGAATGATATGTTTTTCTGCCTTATTTACCACCTTTCCAGAAAGCCAGCAATGAGGCCTGCAGGGTGAACCACCTAATGGTGAAATTGTTTACTTCACTCTGGATTACCTTCATACAGAGGACCAAATTCTCTTAGGGATTCATTACCGCCCACTACTAAATGGTGCCTGCAGGGCATCACCGAGGATAGTTTTTCTTAGCATGCTGCTTCGGAACATGGTGGTGCTGTTGTAACTCATCAAGGTCCCCTTGAGGGAACCAGTCTCATTAGGGAATACCGATAGGGAAAAGATGTGGGGTTTTCCTGCTTACTGGGAAAACAGCAATCAGAGCAAACAACTGAACTGTTGGGAATGGGCATTTGCAAAAAAAATAAGGAAGGCAAAAGGAACACTGAGTATCATTTATCTATTTAGAAAGAGACGATTTGGAAACTTGCTTTCATGTCAGTTGACTGGAGCCTGATGCTGTGGCCAAAGTTAGACGTCAGGTCCCTGCAGCCTGGTTAGCACCTTGCAGGGAGATCACACTGTCAACACAAACTACTGCCCTTACCCTGATTAAGTGGTCCCCAACCATCTCACTGATAAGAAGAATGAGGGATCTTATTGATAAGTTAACTGTGCCACTCACGCTGGGCCAGCATGCATCCAAATATGGTCCCCAGTGAAAAGGAGGCAAACAGCCTTCATCTCCCACCACTCTTCACACTCTGCTTTGTGCAACTAGCCCAGTCTACCTTCTTCCCAATGTTCTGCTTCAAACACCAGATAATGCAAGGCTATCAGACTGAGCAGCCCTGTAACCCAACCCATCCAATACCAGGTTTCCAAAGGGCTCCAAAAAGGACCCTCAAAGGCTGGTTCAGGGAGACCATCTGGGCTTCAACGAGGTATGGCGTTTTCCAGCAGAGAGCAACTGGCATTTGGAGTGGGATAATTTCCCACTCCTGTCCCACTCATAATGAGACAGCCAAATATAAAGGGGTCACTGGAGAACCTCCAAGTGGCCTGCACACTGGGGGCAGGGTCTTGGAAAGTTCATGCCATTTGTAGTGGGGAGGAGCCTGGCCCCTCCTCTTCCTGGGTGCTACCCAGGATTCAATCTGCAAGGCAGAAAGCACACTAGCAGGAATCCGGCTTTGTGGGGGAGTCCCTGTTTCCCCCCTTTTTCTCCTTTTCACCCAATAAATTCAATTCTTCTCATTCCTCAAAGTGTCTGTGAGCCCAAGATTCCATGGCCATGTGACAAGGACCTGGATATTATCTAAATTAAGGAGAAAGTCCTAGAACAATTACAGGACATTTTACAGCTCCAGCCCCCACCCCCGAAGTGCCAGAGGGGCTTCTCGGTCATTAATAAAATCTAAATATGCCTCATCCCTTTTCTGAAAGGCCTGGGATGAAGGTTACAATAATGTCCCTGGTAAAGAACACCAGAAAAGCATAACTGACAGGACATGTCTTACTTGTAAATGCTTTCTACGAAAACTTTCTTCAAATAAGTGTTGTCCATTTACCAAACAACTGTATGTCAGCCACTGCCCCCACCGGAAGCCAGAAACCCTATTATAGAGCTGAACCAAGTGGACTCATTCAGTTGCTGCCCCAGAGCCCTGTACATCTTCAAAATCTGGCAGCTGCTTTAATTGCTCCAGTGATTTGGAACATACTACCCTCTGGAGCCAGCTGAGGACATCCCTGGACCATTCACTAAACAGTTCCACTTTCTATTGCATTGAAGTTTATCTCCCTATACTTTCTAGCTGCTGGACTTGAGTCTGACCCTTAAAGACTGCACGCACCCACACACAAAATAAGTCTGTTACCTCTTCCATGCAGCTGCCCTTGAAATATTTGAAGAACACTACCTTATCCCTCCCCATTTTAGCAAGCAGCCTGATCCAACTCTTCTTCTACAGTTCTATCATTTTTAGATCACTTAACTGTGTGTCAGTCACTTTACCTGAGTTATCTCTTATTTTCACAAAACCCCATCAAATAAGCATATTATCCCCATTTGATAGAAGAAACTAAGTAGTCAGCCCAAATCTCCTCGGGAAGTAAAAGACATGGCCCATATTTACCCATTTCAAATTCATGCTTCTTCCATTAAAAACCTGTATTTCCCACACCTCCCCCCAGAATCAGTAGAACAGGTTTATTTTTAAAATAGAAATACTGTACAAAACTCCTAAAACAGATTAATCAGAACCACTTGGTTCTGACAGAACTGATCCAGAGATTGGTATTTAAAAACTGCTGCCTCATGGGATATGTAACCTCCTCAATCTCCTGTTTCCCTTTTTTAGGAAAATAAAAATCAAGACACTTCCTACAACGTGTACGCCCAGTGTGGCCTGACCAGCACACTCCAGAACAGACCCACTCTCCTCCTTATACGTGGAACCTGAGATGCCATCTTGTCACCTGTAAGAGTGGGGAAAATGGCACCCAAGCACACGGCGAGGGATTCAGCATGGCCACTCCCCTCAGACTCCGTGCCTCTAGCTTATTTCCCTCATCCTAGTCTTCGCGTGAAGTGCATCTCTCGAAAGCAATTAAAATTACACAGTGCCCTGATTTCAATCCTCCTGTAACCATGCTGAGTATTTGCCACTTAAAAAAATTAAGTTTTAATTAAGTTTTTTCATCAAAACACAAGTCCTGCTGATAATGTCAGGAAGGTCTGAGAAAGTAATTACATGCGCAATCTGTTTTTGACATACTTCATTCTCCTTTGGGACATTTCTTCTGTCTCCTTTACTTCATTAAAAAACCCCCTATTGCCATAGGAAAGCTTGATTTCTTCTCTATTTACCATAATAGAGACAAAGACCCAGGTTCCCTCCTTGTGCATCAAATGGCCTTTGTTAGGCGTTTGGGTTACACATGTGGGTCTTTGTTCTATGTGTCCCTTTGTTCTGAACTCCTACCAGTGTAGTTATATGAAGGCACTTTGGTGGAGCCCACCACTCACTCTCCTTAGCTACTGTCTCAGGCTAATACGTATCTCGCCATTCCATGAAGAAAATATGCTCTATTCTCTGATTTCCTGAAGGTAGACCTGATAAAGATGATACGCAATTATCAACAGATCAAACACTGTTTCTGCTTGGCATCTGGCAAACCAACACCCATATTTTCCATGTGATATGGTTTGGATTTGCGTCCCTACCCAAATCTCATGTCAAATTGTAATCCCCAATGTTGTAAAAGGGGCCCAGTATGAGGCGATTGTATCAATGCGGAGGAGGGCCCTGGTGGAAGGTGACTGGGTGGTAGGGGTGGATTTCCCCCTGGTAGTTCTCGTGATAGTGAGTTCTCACGAAATCTGGTTGAAAGTGTGTAGCACCTCGCTACTCTTTCTCTTTCTTCCGCTTGGGCCATGTAAATTGTGCCTGCTTCCCCTTCACCTTCTGGCATGACTGTAAGTTTCCTCAGGTCTTCCCAGGCATGCTTTCTGTAGAGCCTGGAGAACATCTTTTCTTTACAAATTACCCAGTCTCAGGTAGTTCTTTACAGCAGTGTGAGAACGGACTAATACATCATGCCTGGCTCTAACTTCGTGTATAATTTCCTAGGACTGCCGTAAGAAGTAGCCACAGACTAGGTGGCTTAAAGCAACAGAAAATTATTCCCTCACAGTTTTAGAGGCCAGAAGTCTGGAATCGAGGGTTTACAGGGTCTCGCTCCCTCTGAAGGCCCTAGGGAAGAATCTTTTCTTACCTCTTCCGCCTTCTGGCGGCTCCTGGCATTCCTTGGTTTTAGATGCGTAACTCCAAAGTCAGCTTCTGCGTGTTCCCGTGGGCTTCTTTGCTTTGTCTCTGTGCCTTCTCATTTTCTTATGACACCAATCATTGGATTCAGGGCCCACCCTAAATCCAGGATGATTTCATCCCAAGAACCTTAACTAATTACATCTACAAAGTTCCTATTTCCACACACGGTAACATTCTCAGGTTCCAGATAGACACAAATTTGGGAGGAATACTATTGGACTCACCAGTCTCCTCTGATGCAGTCCTTTTGGGGTAGCAGTAGTAAGGTGGGAAAAATCTGAAGCCACGGGCAGAATGAGAAAGACCAAGATTCTTATCTTAATCCAATAAGGGATAAAGGAGAGATACCTCCTAAGGGAACCATCCAGGCATTATTTTTTTGACTCATACTTTTGACTGGCACAAGGTACAAAGCCCATCTAAAGAGATTTGAACATGCCTACAATTTAAATTTGGAGATATATGACCCAAAATCCATAGACTAGACCCCACAAAGTTGGCATGAATTATTTTATCAGCAAGTAGAATTATTCCTAACCCATGCCAGTCACTGTTTATCTCTACTTTTTATCTTTATTTAATAAATCTGATCTTGTATTCATCCCTGACAATTTGTTTCCAGATTCAAAATAATGGATTTCAGGAAGTTAGGGCTCTGTTATATTTTGGTCCCAAACATTTCTTTAACCTATATTTCTTACTGTTCATAACCCTTCACACATCCTCCAGGCCATTCAACAGCAACCACTCCACTTCTATTGAATATAATTTCTACCTTCCTGTTTCAGCCTGTTCCTTCTAGCTGGAATGATCACTGATTTCTTTTTAAATCACCCACCACGTGGTGATTTAAAAACATGTTCTCAAATTCTTCAATACTCCTCCCATTGAAAGGTGAACTCTAATTCCTCTTCCCCTGAATATGGCTGGGCCTATGACTCATGTCTAATAATGCCAAGGAAGTGATGTTGGATGACTTCTGAGGCTAGGTCATTAAAGGTGATACAGTCTCTGCCTGGCTCTCACTTTATTCTTGTGACATTCACCTTGAAACCCAGCAGACCAAGCTCTGAAGAAGCTAAGAAGCCACATGGAAAGGACACAAGTAGGTGCTCCAGCCACCATCCCTGCTCAAGTTTGGCCAACAGCCAGCATCAACTGCCACACATTTGAGTGAGCAAGCTGTCCTATGTTTCCAGCCCCAGCCTTGAGTTTCCCCAGCAGACACAAGTGGTGCAGACATAAGCTATCCACCCCTTGCCAAAATTCAGACTAATGATCACAGTAAATGTTGCTTTAAGCCATAACTGTTGGGAGTTTATTATGCGACGTTAGAGAACTGGAATGCTCTACTTCTGCCCATCTTGACCCTTTAAAAATCCATTCAATTTTAGGCTATATAACAGCCTACTTTATGACACCATACTACACTTTGAGTTCAACCTGTCCAAAGTAAAAGTCAACTTTCCTCCCAAATCTTCTTTTAGCTCAGCCTTCTATCTCAGTGAATGGTGTGACCATTCATCCTACTCAGCAAGCTAGAAATCTAATGGCCATGCGAATAACCCTGCCCCCACACCATATTCAATCAATACCAAGTTCTATTGATTCTGCCTCTTCCACATCTCTATAAATCATCTGTATCTCTCTTCTTCATGAGGTCCACCTGAATTACTATCATCTTTCACCTGAAAACAATAGCACCCTGAGTAATCTCACTACCACTCCTCTCCAATGGCACTAGAGCAATCTTTGCAAACCAAAAATGCGTTCCCTTCATGTTTACTGTGTAAAACCCATCAATAATTTAACACCATTCTTTGAATAAAACTCCCATTTTTTTAAAAGACAGGGTCTCGCTCTATTGCCCAGGCTGGAGTGCAGTGGCACAATCCTAGCTTACTTATTGCAGCCTCAAACTCCTGGGCACAAGTGATCCCTCAACATCAGCCTCCTGAGTACCTGAGACTATAGGTGTGCACCACCATGCTCAGATAATATTTTTCTATTTTTTGTAGAGATGGGTTCTCATTATGTTGTCCAGGCTGGTCTTGAACTCCTGGCCTCAAGTGATCTTCCCATCTCTCAAATTTTTAAAGTGATTATAAGGTCCTGCATAGCCTGGTGGTGGTCTCCACCTCCCACTCTGGAATCATCCCACCTGTGCTCTTCCTTGTTCTCTGGGTGCCAGTGCCCCTACCTTGTTCTTTCTTTCCATTGCCCTGTGCTCTCTCTCACCACACAGCATTGACATGAGCTGCTGTCTCTACCCGCAATACAATTCTGTATCCCATGTGCTATGATTTGAATGTGTTGCCCAAAGTTCATGCACTGCAAACCTAATCCCCATGCAACAGTGTTGAGAGGTGGGACTTTTAACAGGTAATTAGGCCTTGAGGGCTCATGAATAGATTAATATCATTATTGCAAGGGTGGTGTGTTATAAAAGTAAAAGTGAGTTTGATCCTCTTTTGTTCTCTCTTGTGGACATGTTCTCTTGGCCTTCTGCCTTCTGCCACAGGATCATGCAGCAAGAAGGTTCCTGTCGGACAGTGGCCCCTGGATCTTAGACTTTACAGCCTCCAGAACTGTAAGAAATAAATTTATTTTCTTTATACATTACCCAGTCTCGGGTATTCTGTTATAAACAGCATAAAATAAACTAAGACAGGAAATTGGCACCAAGAAGAGGGTTTATTGCTATAACAAATATATGAAAATGTGGAAGAAGCTTTGGAATTTAGTAACAGGTAGAGGCTGGAAGAATTTGGAGGAGCAGGATTTTAAGAAGCATAGATTGTCATGAATGGGCCATTAAGGGTGATTCTGGTGAGAACTCAGAAGAAGAAAAGAATTACAGGGAAACTGGGATTTCCTAGAGGTTACTTAAGAGGTCATGATCTTAATGTTGGTAGAATGTTGGTAGAAACATGGACAGTAACAGCCATCCTGATGAAGTATCAGAGGGAACTGAGGAACAATGTGTTGGAATCTGGAGTAAAGGCCATCCTTGTTATACAGTTACAAACTCGGGAGAATTGTGTCTATGTCCTAGGACTTTAAGGAATGCAGAACTTAAGAGTGATGAACTAGGCTAAGTAGTAAATGCTGTTAAGTTACAAAGTGTTGAAGGTGCTGCGTGGCTTCTTTTAGCCACTTACAGTAAAATGAGAGAAGGAAATGATTTAAAGACAAATTTATAATTAAAAGGGAAGAAGAAAGTAAACATTTTGAAAATGTTCAGCCTAGCCATGTAAAGAATGAAAAAAGCATGTTTGGGAGACAATATTAAGGGTGTGGAGATTATTCTCCAGACTTACGACTTCATGTAGCTTTTCCTGTTGGGTTTGGAACTTACTTAGGACTACTCTTTTTTTCTTGCTTATTTCTCCATTTTGGAATAAGAATGGCTATCCTATGCCTGTCTCACTATTGTATTGAAAGTAGATAAACTGTTTAATTTCACAGGCTCACAGCTGGAGGGGAATTTGCCTCAGGATGAATCATGCCTTGAATCTCACACATATCTGATTTAGATGAGACTATGGACTTTGGACTTTTGAGCTGATGTTGGAATGAGTAAAGATTCTTAGAGCAATTGGTATTAAATAAATATATTTTACATGTGAGAAGAAAGTGAATTTTGAGTACCAGGGGCAGAATGCTATCATTTGAATGTGTCCTCTAAAGTTCATGAGTTGGAAAATAAATCCCCAGTGCAAGAGTGTTGAGAGGTAGAACTTAGAGGAGGTTAGGTCATGAGGGCAGAGCCCTCATGAATGGATTGATGTCATTATTGTGAGAGTAGGTGTGTATCACAAGACTGGGCTTATTGTAAAAGTGAGTTTGGCTGTTTCTCGATCTCTCTGGCACATGTCTCTCTTGCTTTTCTGCCTTCTACCATGAGATGATAGAGCAAGAAGGTTCTTGCCAAATGACAGCCCCTTGACTTTGGACTTCCTAGCCTCTGGAACTGTAAAAAATAAATTTCTGAGTTTTTAAAGTAAATTACTGAGTCTGAGGTATTCTATTATAAAAACAGAGAACAGACTATTATAAAAACAGAGAACATCCCTTGCCAAATTAATTGCTCTTAATCCTTTAATCTTCCCTTAAATATCACTTCTACAGGGGAGCCCTTTGCCCCTAGACAGATGAGATTCCTCTATAATACATCTCATATCATTTAATACACATGTAATTTTACACTTACTTGAGTAATCAAAAGATTCACGGCCGAGCATGGTTGCTCACACCTGTAATCCCAGCATTTTGGGAGGCCAAGGCAGGTGGATCACTTGAGGTCAGAAGTTTGAGACCAGCCTGGCCAACATGGTGAAACGCCATCTCTACTAAAAATACAAAAAAAGTAGCCCAGTGTGGTGGTTGGTGCCTGTAATTCTAGCTACTTGGGAGGCTAAGACACAAGAATCACTTGAACCCAGGAGGTGAAAGTTGCAGTGAGCTGAGATTGCACTACTACACTCTAACCTGGGCAACAGAGCAAGTCTCCATTGAAGCCACTTTTAAAAAATTTATAACTGAGAAAATTATGATGGTAAAAGAAATCAGACCTAACCGACTCCATCTTGTTTCTGCCCTTTAAGCAGTCCCTGTTCATTCCTGAGCATAGGCTGAACTAACTTTGGGAAGGAATTCAGCTCATGGTTTGACTCTGAAGCAAAATTGGTAACAGCCCTCTCCGAAAAGACCCCCTTCTTGCCTGGTGACCAGTCTGCCTTTGCAGGACTAACAAATTAGCTGCAAGATTAGAAATCACAGTTTAGTGGTCATGCAGCCTCTGGCTCCAAGAGCCTGAACCTCCCCAAATTGCACCCGGGGATAACATCACTATTGTAAAATCTAAGATCAGTGCTTGAGATATTTTGCAGACCCTGTACTCCATGGATCAGCTGACACCACCCAGACCAGTAATCTGGCTCAATCAGTTCTACCATCCCACCCAGTAACAGAAGACAGCAAGAAAACCTCACTTCAATCCTGCTATGATTCCATCTCCAACCTGACCAATCATCACTCCTCACTTCCCGAGCCCCTATCTGCCAAACTATCTTTAAAAACTCTGATCCATGAATGGCAGGGGAGACTGATTTCAGTAATAATAAAACTCTCGTCTCCTGACACCTGGTTCTGTGTGAATTACTCTTTCTCCATTGCAATTCCTCTGTCTTGATAAATTGGCTTTTTCTAGGCAGTGGGCAATGTGAACCCATTGGGCCGTAACACTGCTTCAAAAAAAAAAAAAAAAAAAATCATGAGTGTCTCCTCTATCAGACTCAAATGCAGAAGGGCAGGAATGGTGTCTCTTTTGCTCTCCACTCTGTTACCAGATAGCATATTCACAATAAATATTAGCTGAGTGGATGAACCATTTCTTCTCTGTCTTTAAATGTAATACCTTGCTCCAAATAGATTTTCAATACATAAGAATAAATGGAGAATGGCATTTTAAATCATTGAAAAGGGCTCTTGCAGAATAAAAGACTTAGAAGAGAAAAAGTTGAACTTCAAGGCTCAAAAATACAATCATCTTTCCACTGCTGATCTATGAGCTCATGAAAGAGAAGTTTCTCTTAGGGACATGGTAACGATTATTAGGGGAAAGGGGTTCTAAAACATTAAACATAAGTTTGCAAACTTTTCCTTTAGGGCCTAAGAATTTTAGCTTTTTTGCCAGTTATGATTCCCAAACTTTGTTAAGTGATCACTATGTGAAAACAACATTAAATAGAAAGAAATGGAAAGAGTGGTCTTATGAATCCACACAATTCAGGCCAATTTATTATGGCTGTAATTTCCTTTTCATTTTTGAGCGTCAGGATTTTCCAGAGTAAATATACCAGGAAGCATGATGGCTCTCTAGATACGTAATGGTCAAATGATCTGGTCTTGGGGCATCATTCTTTCAAGATTCAAAAATAATTTTCCCAGTGTTGCTAATATCTCAATGATGAGTTTGAAATTGTTCAAAGATGATTCCAGCTGTTTCTTCCATTTCTTTGGTGGCCTTTACGTTACATCCCCAAAAGTCCTGTGACTGAGATATCTCTTACTAATTAGGTGTTAACTTGGTTCTAATATGATGGTAGTAAATATTAGCATTAAACAAAGATTATATTAAATGCTGTCTTTCCTGCATTATGTTTTATTATAGACACTGCTGAGAGAAAATTGATGTCATTATCCAATTAGACCATCAATAATACTCTAAAGGTAGAAATTTAGACTAAAATTTTGGAAAATATTAGACACTGAACCTTAAAGACATGTTCTGATAGAAGAAAAGTCTAGGAATGGCTAAGTGAACATCCCCTGAAGCTCAGAACCACATTCCAGTTTGCTGAAGTGTCCATTAATTTTGCCTGGACACAAATTGCTCCCCAAAAGCCATTAATCATGTTTGGAAAATGGGCCATTTTAGAACAATGACCCACAATGCCTATTTTTAATTTCCAGCTTAAACAGCAAAAGGCCAGTAGTATCTTATGTATAATCCTACAGTAAAAATTAATGTTATTAATCAACGACCAATCAAAAGGCAAATGGAGGGTAGGATGAAAGAAAAAGGGCTAGAAAAAGATGGTTGTCTTCTTTTTTTTGAAACAGAGTCTCAATCTTTTGCCCAGGCTGGAGTACAGTGGCATGATCTTGGCTCATTACAACCTCCACCTCCTGAGTTCAAGTGATTCTCCTGCCTCAGCCTCCTGAGTAGCTGGGATTACAGGCACCTGCCACCATGCCTGGCTCATTTTTCTATTTTTAGTAGAGACGGGGTTTTGCCATGTTGGCCAGGCTGATCTCGAACACCTGACATCAAGTGATCCACCTGCCTCAGCCTCCCAAAGTGCTGGGATTACAGGCGTGAGCCATGGAGCCTGGCCAGTTGTCTTCTTTATCCAGGATTCTCCATCTTTTCCCTCATGTACTTCCATGCAGTCTTTGAGCATGATTTCCCTGCTACCAACTTCTTGCACAATGGCCACTGATATCAGTAAGAGCTTTGCTATAAGTCTGAGAAATGGGAAGGAAGGATTCCTAAGAATAGTATTAATTTATATCCATCTGAGACTGTATGTGTCTTTTAGATTGGATTTTCTTGGATTCTTCAGTTTACTGGCCTCTTCTGCAGCACTAAGAACCCCTTAAACCATCTCCCCTTCACTTGCCACTACTAAATAAAGCCTCACCTGTGTAAACAAAGACAGGAATGGAACCATCCTTGAACATTAAATGTTGCAAATTGGTTCTTGAGGGAGCAAAACATGGACTAGGTTATATTATAAGACCATTACTACAAAGGCTAATTTACAAAGAGCTGCACTTCAGGGCCCTAACTGACCATCAGCTAATGGCTCCTCTGGATAAAAGAATCTCTCTTCCCAAACCAGCTGGAAAGCCACTGACCTTGATTCACTCTGATTTATATCAGAGAAATGCATGGAACAGATGCAAATGATCTCAGAGCCCCCTGGGACTTCCTCTGAATGATTTTCATGCAGGCCTGGTGAAGCAATGACGCAGAGAAGGGGACTGCATCGGTATATTTATTTTAATCACTGAAAAGTTTTCATTTATAATTCATAGACACTTAGACTGCTTGGAATGCCTTATTAAAAAGGATGTCATCTCTCTCCCTCCCTCCTTCTTTTTTGTTTTCATCACTTTATGACCACAGGAAAAAGAAACCTCTTAAATGTGGTATAAGAATAAATTGTTACCAAAATAGAAGCTGGTGCCCATTAATTACAGTGCTATCCAACCGGTATTTATAAAATCATCATCATCACTCTATGAAGAGAGGAACATATACTTTAGTCTTTAGCTAGTACAAGTAACAGTTTTTTAAAACTCAGCACCATTAACAGTAACTATCTGACGACTACTAAAAATATGAATTTTCTCTCTCGGAAGGTCCTGGCTGGGTAGCTCCCTAAAGTAAGGAGGTAAATAGTAAGTATCAAGAGAGGGGTTACTGGAGTAGAAGAAGTTACTTCAATATGTATTTAAAGGATGCAAGCATTTATCAAGAATCCAGCATGGTTCTAGACGCTTTGGGTGTTTTTCTTTAATGTAAAATATGTAATCTAGGAACGTAATCTAAGGAACCATAAGGAACAGGGTACCCGAGGTTATTTCTGGCACTAAATTTAACATGAATCTTGCGGTCCTAAGAGGGAATATACAGAGATGTGTTCAGAGTTGATGCCATATCCTGGAGGAACTCAACTGGGTACACAGCCAGCAAGAAGTGATGGGCTATTTAAGAGTGCACCTGGGAAAAACATCTTTGGGGAGGACAAGGAATCCTTATGAGTCCAGGAGCCTGGATGGCCTGTGCCCTTCCTCACTGTCCAGCAGAGGACAGGCTCAAGGACTCACCAGCATGACAAACCACAAGGTTTTAAGGAACTTATGTCTCTCTGCAACTTTAGAGAGCTCCAGACATCGCCCAGAGAGAATCAACTCCGAAGGAGAAGTAGAAACTCAGTTCTGTCCCTACAGTGCCCACTGGGGCACTACGACTGGCCACTCAGCTGAGAGAGAGGACTGAGAATTTCAGCAACAGGAAGAGTCTGACAGATCCAAGGCTCCAGGGTGGGATTCAGAGGAGAGAACTGAGTACTCAAGGGTAATAGAATGTGCATGAAGATCGGAGTTCTTGAGACATAAATAAGTCAGCAAAATGGGGACTGGGGCACTAAAGACCTATGTTAACCCTCTGTAGCTGGATGTTATTCCCTCCCTGTGTCAATGTCATCAGCTTCTGGGTCAAAGAATGGCCCCAGAAACTCCAGGTGAGGGCTTTGATCAATAATACAGACTCAGAATATAACCAAGTCTCTGGATGTCTACTTAAAATGTAAATTGAGAATGACTCAGACTTCGCCCTCCCAGAACTCACCATCTGACTAGGAAAATAGGGCCCACGACAGTAAACAGTAAAACAATGTTCAAATATAGTTCGCCACGTCTTGACAAGGATTGCAGCACATTTACACAAAAAGAGTTGAATGGTCAAAAGAACCTCTCCCAAAGAACCTCTCCTAAATCAAAAGTGAAGCTTCACTCACTGGCCCACTGCTCACCTCCTGCTGTGTGGCCCAGTTCCTAAAAGGCGACAGACCAGTTGGAGACCCCCTGGACCAAGACAAACTTATGAATGGAAGGAGACGGGGAACACCAGCAGCTCACCGCCACGACCCTCACAATTCTGTGCCTGGCTTGCCTCCATCCTCAGATTCAAGATGCAGTCTGTTCAAACAGCCAGCTGAAGACTCTTAGGCCAAGACAAGAAACCAGAACGAACAGCCATTGGCAGAAAGGGGCAAACCCAATGTGATCTCAGGTGCTGGCTTCATACTGGTTAATGTACCAAGGGTGCTTTTACTCAGATGTGTTGTTTTGGAAAACCCAGCTTTAACTCTGTAACAGACCTCTGTTAACATTTGTAATGGTGTTTTGGGTCATTCCTGCCCTTTTTACTTGTAAGAATCAATCATCAACTCCCTCCCTCCACCCTACCTAGCCCTCTAAGATTACAGAAAACCCTCATTGAGTCCTATGGCCTATCACTCTGATTCTACCACCAGCTTCTAACCAATTAACATCTCGTGTCTATTCCATCTCAATGGCACACGGTTTTCTCAGAAAGTGGTACCAATAACACTACACCCAGGGCTTTGGTGAGAAACCACTAATTAAAATGATTATAAAGCATTTTTCAACTATAAAGACTTTGTGTATAAAAGCTGAAATAGTAATAGGGGTACAGTGCCTTTTCTTCCTACAAGAGATCCTACCAGGTGGTCAACGAAATGTAAATCTCATTTTGCTTTTCGAGAAGCAGGTTACAGATGCTGGTGCCCATGAAGCTTCTCGCCACCTTCTAAAAAATCATGCACATTTCCCGGGGAGCATCATAGCATGGAGATGAGCTGGTCACTGGCAAATGGGCACATGGGCCAATTCCATCAAAACATGTCAGGACCTTTTTAACTTGGAATTGGTGAGATAATTTCTAATGTCTACCAGGGAATGACTTGGTGACATTTATAACACTAAATGGTTTCTTTAACAAGTCTCCAAGAATGAAATAACTGAGAGTTAAGTGGGAAAAAGAAAGCCTGACCATTTCTTATGTGATTTTTAAATTGTTAAACATGCAAGTGTTGGCACAGAACACCAAGAGGTGGAAAAAAAAAAAAAGTCTGCCTGGGAAATGTGAAGGACTCTCACTATGCATGAATGTTAAAGATTTAAGTGTTCTGGGTTCTAATACTTTATTCAACATTTTCATCCTCTTTGATGCTTTATTTTCCTCTTGCCATGGATTTCCCTAGTTCTTAGGCAGAACTAGGCAGAAAATAGAAATGGCAAAAAAATATAAATAAACCTTTGGTGCTTAGTTGAAATTCTATCTATAAACAATTTTAGTTCCTTACATTTTAATGCTTAGTCCAAACAGTATTTTTTTTCTTCTTTGCTTTCTGCTTATTAAACTCAGAAACCAAAATAATTACGCTTTCCCACATGGAGCAAGTTTTTACTATGAAAGTTAAAATAATAGTGATTCATATGGCCCATGGCTGCCTCTAAGCTGCCTGAGCAGAAGGTGAGCCATGCCCGGTAACTAAACAAAGCTACAAAACACATTAAGCGACTGAATTAGACAGTCACTGGTTGCCAGCAACAGTTCTGTCTGGCTACCTAAAGCAGAGAATGGAGAATTGACAGAAGTGTTAGAAAACTAGGCAGAAACCAAGGGTGGCTTGGGCAGCAGGTCTTACCACAGCAACTATCTGCTCAAGACATGGCAGCCAGCACCAGCACGCTAAACTCAAGCTAGCCCTAAAACCCTTCTCAAGTGTTGCCTGGTCTCTGAAAGACTTCTCCCAGATCCAAAATCCAGAATGAGAACATTCGATTGGTCAAGCCTAAATGAAGTACCCTTGGTCTCCCTGCTAGGACAACAGTCCCCAACTTTTATGGCGCAAGGGACTGGTTTCATGGAAGACACTTTTCTCATGGAAGACAATTTTTCCATGGACTGGGCGGGCCAGTGGGGGTGACTTTGGGATGATTCAAGTGCATTACATTTATTATGCACTTTATTTCTATTATCATTACATATTCACCATAGTATAGAAGCAGTGGTAGCCCTGAGCTTGTTTTTCTGCAACTAGACAGTCCCATCTGGGGGTGATGGGAGACAGTGACAGATCATCAGGCATTTGATTCTCCTAAGGAGTGCACAGCCTAGATCCCTCGCATGAGCAGTTCACAATAGAGTTCGTGCTCCCATGAGAATTTAACGCTGCTGCTGATCTGAAAGGAGGCGGAACTCAGGTGGTAATGTGAATGATGGGGAGACACTGTAAATACAGATGAAGCTTCACTCACTCGCCCTCTGCTCACCCCCTGCTGTGTGGCCCAGCTCCTAAAAGGCAACAGATCAGTTGGAAACTCCTGGTCCCCTGTGCTAGGGCACAGGAATATAGAGTCTCCAGCTATTTAATCATCTTCTGAAGGATGCAAATATAGTTCTTCACTCTATCAGAGGAAGGTGATGAAGACATTAACCCTTCCCCTCAGGGTGCTCTCTGCAGTTTCCCTGGTCAAGTTTACACTTGCATTCTGGTTTTCAGTAACAGGTAGTGTAGCTTATATTCTCATACACAGTATCCAGCAGGCCCTTGGCATTTGAAGATTCCATATTTGTATCTTTTACTCTTGGAGTGCAAACTTTATATGTAGCGCTTTATAATAGGTGTGATATTGTGATTTATAATAAGAAATATACATTTGGTCTTCATCTCTGGCACATAACTCCTAAAACCTTTGGAATCTTCAAAATGGTAAGTTTCCTTTTGTCTAGTATTAGGGAGACTGGTGGTTAGGGCTCTAGGATAGCCTCAGGATGGGGTTGGTTGCCAGGGAACCAGCCATATGATTAGAGGGTTGGGACTTTTAGTACCACCCTCAACATCTGGGAGGGAAGAGTTGATCAATCATAGCTATGTAAATGATTTAATCAATTGTACCTATGTGATGAAGTCTCCATAAAAATCCCAAAGGACTGCATTCAGAGAGCTTCCCAGTTGGTGAACAAAAACACATCAATGTCATCCATATGCCCAGAGGGTGGGGTTCCCCAATTCCATGGGGACAGAAGCTCCTGTACTCAGGATGCTTCCAAACCACGTTCTATGCCTCTATCTTTTCATCTGGCTGTTCACTTGTATCTTTAACAAATCATTTGTAATAAATGGGCAGTAGCAAGTAAAGCATTTCCCTGAGTTCTGTGAGCCACTCTAGCAAATTAATTCAACCTGACAAAGGCCTGTGGGAACCCCCAATTTATGGCCAGTTGGTCAGAAGTACAGACCGCAATCTGGGACTTGTGACTGGCATTTGAAGTCAGGGGCAGTCTTGTGGGACTGAGCCCTTTACCTGTGAGATCTGAAGGTATCTCCAAGTAGACAGTGTCAGAAGTGGCCCAAACTCTAGGACATCCAGTGGGATTCTGTTGGAGAATTGTGTAGAATGGCAGGTAAAAGTAGAAAATGCAGTTTGGTTTCTCCTATCTCTTACAATAGGGTTAAATATTCTGCTACCTACCATGAAGGGCTGCAGAATGGGTTTTACTAAATAATATATGTAAGGCTCTGAGCACAAATGTGAATGTGGAAAACTGGAGTCATTAAACCAGTGAGGAAACTTGCCTGACACCCAGTGGCTGTACCTCGGTTTATATTAGAGAATTTGGGGATCCTCTAAATTTCCTAATGTTTCTCACCAATGTACATGAGCTAACTGTGATTTGAGTGGCTTTCCTTTGTTTAAAAATATATGGGGTTGGGATTATAGAGAGGGGCTCTGAGGAAGACTGGAATGAAAACCATGAGAAGTAACAGTCTAAGGCATCCTATCTCCATTTCACTTGGAAACTACATAGGATAATATATCTCCAGGGAGTAGGTTCTCAAGTTAGCATACAAGAAAATAGTCATATTAATGTAACTGAATGTCTGAACCATAATTCACTGAACTAACAATTTGATGGACAGCATACTCCAGAGGGCAGAGCAAAAAAGGTTCAAAGACCACTTTCCTAAAAAAGCTCAATAAATTCTCTATTTCCCAATATTTCAATTCCTTTAGGTTAAGTTTTGATATGGTTTGGCAGTGTTCCTACCCAAATCTCATCTTGAATTTGGGTTCCCACGTGTTGTGAGAGGGACCCAATGGGAGGTAACTGACTCATGGGGAGTGATTTCCCTCATACTGTTCTTATGGCAGTGAATAAGTCTCCCCAGATCTTACCGTTTTATAAAGGGCTTCCTCATTTGCTTGACTCTCATTCTGTCTTGCCTGCTGCCATATAAGATGTGCCTTTTGCCTTCCATCATGATTGTGAGGTCTCCCCAGCCTTTGAACTGTGAGTCCGTTAAACCTCTTTCCTTTATAAATTACCCAGTCTTAGATATGCCTTTATCAGCAGCATGAGAACAGACGAATACAATTTTTTTTAAAGTTTGTTGAACACCTACCATAAACCACATACTTGCTCTATGCTGAAGATAAGATGTCTTTGGACCACAGTCTCAGTTCCTTCTTTCTAGTTATCAATACAGAGAGTGTCTCTTCTTTGGGCGATAGTAGGAGTGTAAATTAGACCTACCAAGAGAACAGCGTAATTCCTCAGGAGAAAGGCTGTGTCAGTCCACTGCATCGATGACTTAAGCAAGTGAGATTATTCAGGCAAGGGAAGAGGCAGCTCCAGCAAAGAAAGATTCAGAAAAGCTTTTCTTCAAGGAAAATGGTAACCGTAGGGCAAATGGTACAACAAATTTCCCTGCATTTAATCTCAAGTACATAACACTGTCTAAATTAAAAACCTTGGAACAATAAGAAAATTGAGATCATGCAAAAATATTCTAAGTGTTTCCTTGACTTTTCCTCCCCCTCCTCCACCTTCCCCCTCCTTCTCTTCTTTCTCCTCTTTCTTTTTCTATTTCAACAGTGGATTTAAACCTAAACACTGAAGACATCCTACTATTCAGGAAAATAGATTTGTTCTTTTAATAGCACTCCTAAAATGGCACCATATAACCATCTGTTGTTAACCTTGCAATTCTGCATTTTTCACTCCTCTCTGAATATCAATATCACTACAGCCACCCACCAGTCCACCCACCCCCACAAAAATGTTGGGAGAAGGTGAGGAAAAGAAGTTTGGCAGAAAAAAAAAAGAATATTAGAATACTCAGAATACAATTTTGTTAACTATTCCTTACCCCTCTCTTGTGCTGTAACAACTTATAAAACAGGGACACGTTTATAATATTGAACACAAAAAACATGCCAGAAAGTGGAGGATACATAGCAGAGAAAAAGAGGACTCAGCGAAATTTAGAGCTGGGAGGGAGCACGGTGATGAATTCTACCCTCACATTCCACAGATGAGGAAACTGAGTTCCTTTAAGGGAGCCCCAAAATGGTAGCCAGTTAGATCCAGCACCAGGACTAGAGCCAAGCGACTCTCTGCCTCACAGTCCAGGGAGTTCTTCAAGACACCAAAACACCTTGAACTTTATCATTATAAAGTACTTAAGGCCAAGGTTTTAGTGACCATGTGTTAAATGCCATTCAGAGAACCCCAAGACAGTGACCCTACCCAAGTGGTTGGCAAACTCAAGTGATAAGATACTAACTCAACCACTACCCATGTTCAAGAATTATAGACAAAAAATTAAGCTACTCTAAAACATATGTGAAGCATATTGTGATGGTTAATTCCATGTGTCAGCTTGACTGGCTTAAGGGATACCCAAACATCTATTAAAACTTTATTTCTGGATGAGTCTGTCAGGGTGTATCCAGAAAAGAGTACTTGACTCAGTCTACTGATTCAAATAATTTGAATGCATTTGACTCAAATTCAAATACATTTGAGACAAGTACTACTTGATTCGGTACTTGAGTACTTGATTCAGTCTACCAATTCGAGTATTTGAGTCAAGTAGATCTGCCCTCACTAATGTGGGTGGACACCACCCAATCTGTTGAGGGCCTGCCTGAATACAATGAAAAGGTGAATATGACAAAAAGATGCGGAAAGGGGGAATTCACTCTCTCTCTTCTTGAGCAAGGACAACCACCTCCTCCTCCCCTGGGATACCGGAGCTTCTGGTTCTTGGGAGTTAGTTACACCAGCAACTCCTCTGGTTCTCAGGCCTTCAGACTGAGTTATACCACCAGCTCTTCTGGTTCTCCAGCTTGCAGACTGCAGATTATGGAGCTTCTCAGCCTTCATCATCACGAGCCAATTCCCATAAGAAGTCTTCACTTCTCTCTCTCTCTCTCTCTCTCTCTCCCCCCGCCCCATTAGCTCTGTTTCTCTAAAGAACCCTAACATACATGTTGGCACATTCCCGCCTCCATTTTTGTGCCCAAGGACCTAATTAATAACTATGTTTCTACAAATAAAACAAGGGAAAATAGAAAGACAGCCAGTGTAAGGGTTGAAAAGGAATCTGCAAAGTGAAACAGGAACAAATAAATGAATGATGTCCCTACCCCATGAGAGATGGACATGTTTCTGCTTTTGCTACATCTTCTTGGTCCTCCAGGTTCCTCCTTCTTAGAGGAGTCATCCCAGTGCATTTGAATTCAATCACGTTCTAAAGAAACACCACGAAACTATGGCTTTGAAAACCAACCACTGCGATGTAAACGTCAAGTGGAGCACATTTCCTTTAGTTTGATGCCAAATGTCCTTTTACTGAATCTTCCCTATCTGCAAAACATTGCCAAAGATACAAAGATCAATGACGCCAAGTCCCTGGCCTCGAAGAATTTTTCAGAAGCTTATGGTGCAGGCCATGTCTGACAGAGAAAAAACAGCAAACAAAACATGTCTGGCTTCCAAACTTTTGACCAGGTGTGTTAACAGAGCTTAGAGAACATTTAACCATAACCACAGTCACGTAACTCTTCCAAATGGCTGAATGCCTTAATTGTCCATTAAAAAAAAAAAAAAGAGTGTGAAGTGGAAATGCAGCTTCAAAGTGACTGACATATGCAGCAAACATACAGAATGTATACAAAATGGGGCCAGGCGCGGTGGCTCACGTCTATAATCCCAGCACTTTGGGAGGCCAAGGCGGGTGGATTACTTGAGGTCAGGAGTTTGAGATCAACCTGGCCAACATGGCGAGACCTCATCTCTACTAAAAATACAAAAGCTAGGCAGGTGTGGTGGGCATGCCTGTAGTCCCAGCTACACGGGAGGCTCACTCAGGAGGATCGTTTGAAGCCAGGAGATGGAGGTTGCATTGAGCCAAGATCATGCCACTGCACTGCAGCCTGGGCAACAGAGCAAGCCTCTGTCTATAAAAAAAAAAAAAAAAAAAGAAAAGAAAGAATAAAAGAATACATACAAAATGAGGATTGTCTTCCTCCTTAGGAACACTAGAACAAAGTATAGTACTTGGTACCTGTCAGATGCTTAATTTAAATGATTGGTTAAGAAAACGAAGCCAACAGCCTCCCACCTCCGAATTGCTCACGTCCAACAGGTAAGACAGGTTGGGAAACAAATAATTACAAGACAATATCTGAAGAGTTGTAATATAGCTATGTAAAAAGTTCTGTGGTGTCTGGAAAAGAAAATGACTCATCTTAAAAACGAGCTGAGTTTAGATTTCTAGGATGGTGGTCTCTGGAGTGGTTTATGAAGATTGCCTAGGATTTTACTGTGCATTTTTAAAAAACCAACTTATTTTATAGCCACAATTCAAAGTTCGTGGAGCCCAGCCCCATGGTGAGTTTCTAGTAAACACTCTAAATTAATAGATAACCTCAAATCTATAGACTAGGTTTTCTTTTCTTTAACATATATTTAAAAAGTAGAGGTAAGAGCTGAAATAATAGGGAATGGATGCTTCAGCCGTTAAACACTTGAAAATCTTTTCTCAATTTAATTCACCAAAACTGCCCCTTAAATTATTCAATCTGTCCTAATTAACTCCCCAGAGAATTATCTTCAAGGAACAGTTAGTTGGTTGTTGCCTAAGGCCAAACTCCAAGGGAACTCTGGGATGTGGGAGGGATACAAAAGTTTCTTTGCACTTGAGAATTTCAGTTACACAGTAACCTTGGGTGACAGACAGGGAGATGAAACTATCTCATAAAGATTACTGTTGAACTCAAAGGGGCATACAGAATTTCATATCATAAGTTGTCACTGGCAGCTTATCAGAAAATGTCCCTTACAAAATAAAACTCCAGATAAGGAAGCATTGCGATTTTAAAATACTTGATTTGAGATAATAAGATTCTTCCTAAGACAAGGTGATAACTTTCCTTATGTTTCTGATGTGGACTGGGGAATCCTAAAAAGAAGACTCCAGCAGGAGATCCCAGAGGAAACTCCAAGCTAGGCCTGCTGAGATAACGATGCCAAAAATCCACAGTCGGACACTAAAATAGCTTTTTAGCAAGACTGGGTTGAAAGAACACCAGAGAAGCCAGAATAAGATGACTGAGTTAGGGGACTAGGAATCTGGCTCAAGAGAATAGCCTGCAAGCAAAAGATGAAAACTAGGAGATCTGAGTCAGGTTTGGGTGAACAGAACACAAAGGTGGGCAAGGCAATGATAGAGACAGTTGGTTAAACATAAGGAAACAGAAGAGTTGAGTTCTCCCCAAGGCAGAGCCCAGCAGGCACAAGAGAGGATCAGGGCAGTAGCTGCAAAAGGAGTCACGATGGGAAACAGCATCTGACTCTAAGGCTATTCCAGGAGGCTGTCCCTTCACCCTCCTGTCCCCCCAGCACACATACCAATGCAACAGTCTTTTTCTTATTCATCCATTTATGTATCTGCATGTATACTTAAGACATAGCATTAGCTTTCCAGAAACCTGCTCTAGGGGAAAGTGGGATAAACACACAGGGTCATTTCCTAAGCATAAGATAGGAAAACAGTCCTTTGTAAAATTTCATCTATTTTGCTTGAGTCTGCAGCGGACCAGTGTCATAGATTAAAGACAGCCACCCATTCTTTGTCATCAACCCTGTGATAGAATAGCAAAATCTATTTTGTCTTTGTCCCCAGTTCCCCAGGCACAGAGCTTCAAAAACCAGTGGAAATTCCTGGCCACAGGAGTGCGTTTTGTTGTTCATAATGAACCCCTCTGGGCTATTTCTTTATGCTATCAAGGTGACTCAGGGTGTGCCCTTAGATAGTTTCAAGGAAGGTGCCAGCTGCATGGGTACATAATTAGAAGGCTGGAACTTTCAACCTTGTCCCTGACCCCGGGGAAGGGACAGGGACTAGAGATTGAGTTAAATCACCATTGGCCAATGATTTCCCCAATTATGCCTATGCAATGAAGCCTGCACTGTTCACTCTTGAACAATGAAGTTCGGGAACTTTCTGGTTGGTGAACGTATGATGTACCAGGACAGTGATGTGTCCCGTTCATGGGGACAGAAATGCCTGCACTCAAGACACTTCTGGCCCTTACCCCATATATGTTCTCAGCTGGCTGTTCATTTGTATCATTTATAATAAACTGTAAGTACAGCACTTGCCTTAGTTCTGTGAGTCATTCTAGTGAACTGCCAAACCTGGGGGTTCTCCCAACTCCCAAATTTGTAGTCAGCCAGGAAGAAGTGTGGGTAACTTGGGCATATTCCACTTTCAGCTGGCATCTGAAGTGGGGGGAGGCTAAGGGGACTGAGCCCTTATCCTGTAGGGTTTGTACTAACTCTGGGTAGTGAGTGTCAGAACTGAATTGAGCTGTAGGACGCCGGGTGGATATCAGACAGTTATTGCTGGGAAACAGTGGTGCCCCATCATGAGATGGGGTTTCTTTTCTGTCCCTTTGAATCTGGTCAGGCCCCCATGACTGCTTAACGGAAAGAGGAAGCAACACAGTAACAGTTCCAGGCCTTGGGCTTTGGGAGGCCTGGAAATGTCCCAACTTTATGCTTTTTGGAAGGCCTGGGCCACACTACGTTAGAAGTTCAACCACTCTGCTGGAAAAGCCACACAAAGAGTAGAGGCCCTGAGAAGGGGATAGCCCAACATCCATGTAGTCAAGCAGAGCCTCCAGGAACCCCAGTCCCAGCTGCCTTCTGACTGCAGGACAGATGTCAAGGAGAACTTTCCAGTGGAGCCCAGTGAACCTCCATCTGCTGTTATGAGCCACTAAGTGTTGGAGTAGTTTGTTGTGCAGCCATAGACACCCGGGACCAACAGCACAGCCAGGGCGAGGTGTGTGGAACAGTCTGAGAAAGTCATATTTCACAACAAACATCAACACACATTTCAGTTTGTTCATTCATTTGCTTATTTATTTATTGAACCTTAATTTGGGCTGGACTCCAACTAGGGACAGAGGGCACAGATGAAAAAGAATTTTTGCTTTCAGGGAGCTCCCAACTGAATAATCTCATTCACTTGTTTCCTTCATTCATAAAGCTGTCAATGTTTATCTTCCAGCACTATCTCCTTCTTCAGTTTCCCTACTTTCTGGGGTAAGCAAGATTCAACTCAAATTCCCCTTCTGCATGCAGTTCTCTTAGCCCAAGCTAGTCTCTAAATTTTAATTTCTCCGACTCTGGAAGAAAGCCCAAAGGAAGCTAACAAGATTTCTAAAAGACTGATATGAAGTTAAAGCAGAAATTTTTAAGAGGCTTTATACCGTAAAAAAAAAAACAAAAACAAAAACAAAAAACTGAATAGGTGATATTTCACTCAGTTCTAAAATGTGACTGACTACAGAAATTCTGTGAATCACATTAAAAGCATTCACGAATGACCACTGTGGAGAGCATCTGCCAGGTAGCTACCAGGGTGGTCGCTGTGTGTCTCTGTGTACCACAGATATGGAGCTGATCTGGAGCCTGAGAAGATGCACACACATATTTTGTGGGATCTGAGGGACTACAGACAGGCTTTTTCTACTTTCCACCCATATAACCACGTTTCTGGGCATCCTTCAATTGATGTGCTACCATCCGTCACCTATAAACTTCACCCACTGTGGCTGTTCTGGCTCTGCTGTTCAAAAGTCTTTATTTAATGAATCTGCTTCATCAGAGACACCAAGGGTATCAGGGTATATAATGTTTTAAAAACATTTAACAATTGGGCTTGGCAGTTAAAAAAAAATCAACACAATCAAATGCTATCACATTGACAGGTTTAACAAACACAGTGAGATGTGAGAGCAGTGTTTAATAAAAGTGAATATAGTGTACTATATTGAGCAAACATTCAGGTTGAGAACATGAATGAAAATATAAACACAATGTGACTATTCACAAATTCTATTGTGGACACTGGCCAGTCATTTACTTAAATTTGATTAAATCCCATGAAGATAATACACTTATGAAATCAAGTTACTTTGAACTAGACTGTCATAGTTTATAATATTTGTTTTAATCCTAAGTGACGCTGTCTTTAATCTGATTCTCCTTATATTCTGTAATAAGACATAGCCATAAGCATTTCTGTAAGTGTGCTTTTTAAAAGTCCTGCTTGCTTTTTAATAATAAGCAAAAACTTGGAAACAGCACAGATGTCATTCAAATAGTTAAACTGTGGTCCATCCATACCACAGAACACTGCTCAGTAATAAAAAGGAACAAACTCTTGATAGATGCAACAACTTGGATGAATCTTGGGCAATTATGCTGAGGGCAAAAAAGACTTTTGAAGGTTACGTATTATATGATCCCATTTATGTGGCATTGTTGAAGTGCTAAGTTATAGAAACCGAGAACAAATTAGTAGTTGCCAGGGGCCAGGGATGGAAATGAGGGGGTATAGCTATAAACGGGTAACAGAGAATCTTTGTGTTAATGGAACTGCCCTGTGTCTTGACTATCAAATGTCAATATCCTGGTTGGGATATGGTACTATAGCTTTACAAGATGATACCATTGGGGAAACAGGGTAAATGGTAACACTGGAACTCCCTGTGTTATTACTTCGCAATTAAATGTTTGGTTTTTTTTTTTAAAGCCCTGGTTAATTGTGTTCTGTGCTAAAACTCTGCCAAAACTTTATGTGAATATTATTTTTTATTACTTTACATTTTAAAACCAGTAACGTATTCTCCTAGAAAACGCTGTTAGTTTCCCAAGTAATGAAACCCAGCTTAAGAATTATCTTGTTTTCAAACCATAGTTTGAGAAAAAAATAAACAAATATTAAAATGTATTCAGGCTATACTTAGGCAATATAAACTTCATAATTTAAAAACAGAAGACAAAGATTTAGTGCAGTAAACAAAATGCTACTTTACATACTAATTTCAGAGTAAAGGTAACAATTCATACTTTTTCAGTAATACTATTTCTTCTGTCTACCATTTTCAAGGTGGTTTCATAGGTCAGTGACTTTATATCTAAAGCATTTTTTTCCTATTTGTATAAATTTCCCCATCACTTTGATTGTTAATCATAATCTCATATCCTCACTTGAGAAGTCCCTAGAGTTTATGGCAGTCTTTTTAAACAGAAAAATGCAATGGTACGGGACATTTTGATATGACAATTTTAACACTGCTTTTTTAACTTGGGCGCTTTGTAATAAAACCTAGAACAATTTTTTTCTCCCAAATAATATATGATACACACATGTTCCCCCACCCTCATGCCTCCCCAGTTCCCCACCATATCAGCTAAAGCTGAGAGATGAGATAAGAGATGATGGGATATGCAGTCAGGGATGGGGTTTAAATGAAGTAGTGGTGGTGAGGGACCCATTTGTTCATTGCTTAACCATTTAAAAGATAAGCAAACAAAAGCTGCGTTTTCCTTATTGACTCAACTGTATAAGCCCAGCCAGGTGACAATGTCCTCCCACTTAAAACAGCCTCATGAAATTGGTTACACACAGTTGGCCACTTCCAAAGCCCTGATTTAAAGATAGCCACATGCAAAACAGAGAACTCAAGTATTTTCTATTTTCTTAGTAAGAATTGTGTAAAAAGCACCCACTCAAAAGGCCTTAAGGAATTCAAAGGTCTCAGAAACAAAAATCCTCGCAGTGCCCAAGGACTAGTCAGCAGGGCGTGAAGCCACCAGTGGGTCTGTATTGTGGAAAATGAGCAGCATCACTTAACCAAAGGCTCTATGTGAGCAGAGGGAACCCTCTAGAAAATGACATCCATGACTGGTAACAGCAAATCTAAGTCTACAATTTACTGTACTCTCAAGGTGGTGGCTAGAGAGGGCGGGGAGAGGTTCCTGTAGAGCTGCAGTCTACACAAGCCACATGGGGGCTTTCTCTTCACCTAACAGAGCTGTCCAGACAGCATGGGCCACTCACGGCAGAGGTCCCTGCTAGCAGGTTGGCCAATCCCAAAGTTTTCTCTGGCAAACTTCCCACAGATCTCTATTAACAGCAAACAAATTAGCATGTGAAGTAAATGAGGACTTTCCTCTATGAAGGGGAAAGCTAAGAAGAAGAAAAAGCCCAGCCCCAAACGTCTCAAAGTATCTGAGAAGTAGCTGGATCTGTTTACTGTACTTGGGCAGATGACTCTGAAAGTGAGGGCTAACCTGATTAGGCCGGCCAAACTTAACCTGCCTCACTTGCTTTTAGTTGCTTACTTCTAGTTATCTTAATATTATATACCTAAAATTATCTATCTAAACTCTCGCTAGCTTCCTCACAGGTAATATCTCTAATGTATAGGTCATCATGTTAACAGTTGCTTACATTGTTTTATAGAAACCTGAGGTCAGCTCTTATCCAGTTCAAACTGGGTGAGACCACTAACCCATCAACTAGGCCTGTGTGAATGTCCGATGTATGACTTTTGACACCAGAGGACCAAAAACTCTACCCTCAGATCATGTTAACAATACCATTTCATGAGCATACATCCTATGAAAAACCATGAATTTTTGACTATGCTTGTGCAGATCACCAATTATCTCCCTTTTCCTTACCTCCAATCACCTTACCCCCCACATTAGACCATGTTGCTTCTTTATTCCATAAATATTCCTAAACCCCATCTTTAAGGAGGCAGATTTGAGATCTATTTTTCTGTCTCCTTGCTTGGCTGCCTGGTGAACAAAATCTTTTCTCTACTGCAGAGCTTGCTGTCTCAGTGATTAGCATGCCATGTGATGGGCATTAAGGGGCCTGGATGGATTATCAGTTTGCTATTCTACTTGAAAGGAGTTGGTGGAGAAGGAGGCATGAGGGTGCTGGGAAAGGCAGGGACCCAACCCACCAGCACACACACAGCACAGCAGTCTTGCAGTCCTGAAAACCAAAACCTGATACCTCAAACTGGCAGTGGAGCATTTTTACAGCACTACCGAGAAAGCATGAGGTGCACAGTTTTCACCCAGCTGGGGCACTTGGATAGGTTGTAAAATCTCCCAGGATGCCTATCCTTGAAGCCACACAACACATACTTTCCTGAAGTGCTAGGAGTGACTCAGCCTTGGGGTGCCAACAAAGACTTCCCTCTCAGGACACCTGGAAGGAAGGTTGGAGGGCCTTCTAATTCTATTACAAGTATCTGGAGTTTGGTGGGAGTTGGCATCTTTCATATTTGTTAAGTAATGAAAGAGAACCTTTGCAAAAGTTTATAATTGAAAATCTTTGGAAAATGTCAACTGGTGTCTTTCTGTTATATGAAACAGCCCCATCCTCATCTCTAGTGCTGCCACCTTCTCTTATGCTGTTTATCTGACTTTTGGTCTTTACATTGCTTAGTACTGGAGAAGGGCTTGGCAGTTACGGAGGGAGCTTCAGTCTCAAGTCAGTCTTTCATTTCCAACAGTGTTGTCACTGAACTGTTCCAGATACTTTTATGTAAATTGAGCAAGAAAAACAGCTCTTTCTATAGTGAAAGTTATTAAGGAGAGATAAACAATATATAATTCAAAATCTATACAAAAAATACCTTTGATTTCTGTAACTATAATAACGGCCAGTTGCTGCAAATGCTTTTCTATTTTTAAAGAATCCAGATTTTTTTCACCAGCAATGAATTGCCTCAAACCTAGGGTAAACTGTTAATAGACTAAATTATATTTCAAATGCCTAAGACACACTTGCTGCTTAAAGGCAGCCTACGGTGGTTTGTCTTGTACAGTTAAGAATCCTAGCAAAAAGCCCCCAATTTAAATATAGATTTTCACATAATAAGTTTTTACCTAGAATCAAAGGCTCATTCATTGCCATGCTTTCCTGTGTATTGTGTTCATTAAGGAAAAAACCTTGATTAAGCCAATCTTTGCCTGCAGTGGTTTCCCGCGAACTGTGCAAGGCAGATTAAATTGATGAGATCTCTGGGAGATTATAAAATGAAAAATGCAGCTGCAGACACAGTGACATTTTGTTAACTAATATCAAAAGCTCATGCAAAATAAACAACATAAAGCAAGGGAGATTGTATCAGCAAACAGATTAAATGGCCATTATTATTAAACAGTAAGAACTGCATTCCATGCCTCTGCTTCAGGACACAAAGCATCTGTCACCTACCTTCCACTTCATATCTTAATTAGGGCTTCAGCCAGCGGCTTGAGGGGAAATTCTAAGTGAATGTTATATACTGGGACTTTGAATACTTCGTCACTTGCTGATCTTTTAAGGTCATTTAAGTCATTACTCAAAGTAATCATGCTCTGACCAGTTTGGGGTGTACTCAGTCCTTGAGCAAATGAGGGACAGGGAACATCTGTTATAGAGTCAAGTGGAGGGTATTTCCATTTACGTATTTTTGATCTGAAGCTTCAGGATGTGTTTCAAAGTTTTGAGAAATACTTATTTCTTTGTAACGATATACCACCCTTGCTTTCCATAACGTGCTTGGATAAGGCTTTGGGTAGGTCAGACTTTGGAAAATAATATCACTTAAACTTCAAAATTCAGTCTGTTATTTTAAAGAATTCTCGTATTAATTTTTCAGCATTACCTGTCATGTTCAACAACAACAATGAAACTAAGGTGACTCCTAATTTACCTGATTCTAAGTTCGATTTTTGCCACACTAAGTTTCCAGTGTGCCGGCCACACTTTCATTATGGTCATGTGTCATGCATCACCATGCTCCATGTTTGGTCCCCCCATTAAAATATGAGGAAACTGAGGCAGAGATTATCCGAGAAGCTAAACACTCTTGGAGAAGTAAGAAATAGTTTTCCAATCTAAGCTTATAAAACTGTGCTTCTTGATTTCTACCAACTGCATCAAAGCTTGCCTTTCCTGTTTTAGGACAATTCTTTGTTAATTCCTGTATCCTAAGCTGTTGGATACTGGAGGTTTAAACTAGGAAAAAATGGATATGCTACAACAAAAAGAAACTATCCTGGCCGGGTGCTGAGACTTACGCCTGTAATCCCAGCACTATGGGAGGCTGATGCAGAAGGCATTCAAGACCAGCCTGGCCAACATGGCAAAACCCCTTCTTTACTGAAAAATATAAAAATTAGCCAGGTGTGGTGGCGCATACCTGTAATCCCAGCTACTTGGGAGGCTGAGGCATGAGAATTGCTCAAACCCAGGAGGTGGAGGTTGGAGTGAGCTGAGATTGTGACACTGCACTCCAGCCTGGGTGGCAAAGTGAGACTTTGTCTCAAAAAAACCCAAACAAAACCAAACAAAAAAAAAACACTTATCCCTATTATCTTAAATTTTAAGACCTAGAAGGTAATCTTATCTTAATGATGAGAGATTTAGAAGCAGCTTTTCACTAGTAATGCAGTTAATTAGTGATATAACTAGAAAATGTCTGGCTTTTCATTTCAAGTTTCCACATTTAAACTTGTACCTTAAGCATAAGAAAGATTCTTAGGAAGTATACAGAGTGAAAAAAAAAAAAAGATAAATTAGAACCCGGAGTGCTGGCCTCATTCTGATTCAGAACAGAGGAGGGGAAATGACAGTGTGGAACAAACATGGTGATGTCCCTGCACTTATTTAACAATCTAAGCCTTGGACCAAAATTTCTAGAGAACCTCTGATGAGAGAAATTAGTTTTACTAGGGAGAGGTGGAACATTATAGGAAATGCAAGAAGCTAAGAAGAAAGTATGTAGTGATAAATGAGGACTTTTGGAGCCTTCGGACAACCTGAGTTTGAATCTGACTCCAAAACATACTGGCTGTGTGACTTTTGGCAAGTAAACTTAATATAACCTCATTTTCCACCCCCACAAACCCCTTCTAAGCAGCAGACGTCAGTGGTTTGTGCTAAGGGCTATCCATTATGGCTACTCATAATCAGATGAGGTATCTGAACTTAAGTCAAGGCAACACTGACTTGGGAGACAGACAGGTTCAAACTCTGCAGAAAGGCTTATTTCAATTTGCTTAGAGGCTTAGTCAGATACCCCTCATCTCAGGCTTAAATATGATGCTTAGAGAATCAAGAGTGGAAGTAACAGAAGCCGAGATACCCATCACAACGCAAAGCATTGGTCTCAGCCGTGAAGATGTGGTTGAATCTATTTTCTTCTATACAATAAAGTATAATCTAGATAAGGGCTTCTTATCCATGGCACTAGTGACATTTTGGGTTGGTAATTTTTGTTATGGGGAACTGTCTTGTGCACAGTAGGAAGATAAGCAATATCCCTGGCCTCTACCTACCAGACGCCAGTAGAATCCTGTCCCCAGTTTCGACAACCAAAGACCTCTCCGACATTTTTGATGACGGTACTGGCAAAATAGCTCCCAGTTAAGATGCACTCTTCTAAACTAAGGCACCGTTGCAGACACTGGGAACACAAAGGTGATGAAGATGCAGTCCCAGTCCTTGAAACGTCCTCAGGAGACTGCAAGAGTCTGACATGAATACATGGGACAGTGGGGATGGACAGTGTAGCTCAGGCTCCAGGCAGGAGACTTGGTACAGAGGAGTTTAAATGAGCAAGATATTCTTATAGAGCAGTCAGCAATTACTAGGGCTGCCCTGCTGTCCCATGCTTGCATGAGAAAGAAGGCAGCAATAAACTCTCACACCTCCCCCATACTCTTAGAGCGATGCTTTTTCATATATATACCAAAGAGCACAGCACAGTATGTGGTACTTTGATCTCTAACAGAGTTAAACTGCACGTCTGTGCAGGTAAGCCTCCAGGCCACCTAACAACAAGTGCGCCTGGATAGTTGGCATTCCTTCAGTGTAGACAGGTCTACAATGGAAGTCACTGGTGTCTTTTCCCCTGTCCAATTCCCATGGAGCTTTAGAATGGTTAAGGTATTCAAGACCCTTAAGGCTATGGAATAGAGCCATTAATCAGCAGTTTGGCAATACAGGTAAAGCACGGTACAAGAAAAGTGAGGCTGCATTTGCCAGTCCTGGTTTCACTGGAATAGAGTTTAAAAGCTGAGTCAGAAACAGCACAGTGCCATCAAGTTAATACTTCACAGCCACAGTGGGATTTCAGCAGGGAAGGGGATGTCTGGGAAGGGAGGAGCCAGCCTTGATGCCATGCTGAAGAAGAGGAGGATGACTCTGAGGGAGAGAGGTGTGGTAAAAAGAGCTAGACCAGGAATCCTGGAAACCAAAGCTCTAGCTGCTAGTGTTTCTCATATGGGAACTGAGCAAATCTCCCTCTAAGAATCTTCAAACTCAACTTTTATTAAGATATAATTAACATACAATAAAATACACACATCTTAGGTGTTCCAAATGATGAGTTTTGACAACTGCATACACAAATGTAACCATTCCGCATAATAAGATACAGATTTCCAACACCTCCGAAAGTTCTCTTGTGCTCCTTTTGGATCAGTTCTCCTCCCTGACACCCAGGCCATCACTTCCTAATTTCTTTCCCCCTACATTCGTTTTACATGTTCTTCTGTATCATATAAACAAAATCCAAGGATCATGCTCCTTTCACTTAATGTTTCTGAGATTCATTATGCTGCTGCATGAATCAGTAAGTTGTTCTTTGCACATCTGAGAACTATTACACTGTCTGAACACGACACAATTTGTCTGTTCTCCTGTTGATAAACATTTGGGTGGTATCCTGCTTTTCAGTTATTATGAATAAGGCTGCTGGTGATGTTATGGTATGTGTGGTTTCGCAAGCATATGTTTTCATTTCTTTTGAGTTACTTCATCTTTAAAATGGCAAATTGTTCCATTACTTCGTGCTTTCTGTAGAGGTACCCTGGGGATGGCCACAGGAATGAAGAAACAGAAAACAGCAAATGCAAGACTCTTCCCATAATGTTTCCACCAGAACTGCTCTTCTCTCTGTTTTATAGCTGAGGCATTTGTGTAAGATGTCATTTGAAAGGTTTCCACTGTGTTAAAACAGTATTTGGAAATCACCTCAACAGATAATTTCTAGTGCTCCTCTTAGCTCAAAGAATCTATGATTCCTTAATAGTGTCAAGAATATATTCCATAGTTTAAATCTGAATTATGTCCTCTAAATATTCCACGACAATCTCCTACTCAAATCCCTCTAATGGGTCTTGCATCGCATGGAAAATACAGTACAAATCTATCAGCGAGATCTTCACAACTGCTCTCCGAGTCAGTCTGGATACTTTCAAGGACAGTCTCCAATACGTCCACTTCCTCCACAGCTCCAATTATAGGAAACTATTGTCCTCATAAAATAAAACAGGCAACACCCCACTCCTCACCTTTGCCCAGGCTCATTCTACCAGAACATGCTTGCTGACTTCATCTGCCAAGGTTCAAAGCTTTTCATTAAAACCAGATTGGAATCCATATTCTTCTATAAACTTTCCTAAGCCCATTAGAATATTTGTGCATTTCCATTAGGACATATATGATATCCATGCTTCACATCAGAGCTACCTGTGCATGTACCTCTAGTCCCACTTCTAAATTACAGGAACCAAGGCAGTCCATCAGCTCTTTCTCTCTCTCTCTCCCTCCCCTCCCCCTGCCTCATTTGTTTCATGTCTAACACCAAGAATAGTCTTTGCTCATAGATGGCTAAAATCAATACTTGAATTTGTGAGTATATATGACTGTTATTTTCCTAAATCTTCAAACTATATGATTCAAGCTGTTCACAGAAAGAATAAAACTTGTAGGACATCCATGGAAAATTCATTCACAAACTTACTTTCATCAATGACCTTTCAAACGCATGGTCATTTCTGTAAGTCCTGCCCCCACCAAAACTACCACTAGCACAAAAGGCCCATGGAAAACGACTGGTGACTGTCTCTTACGACCACTGGGGTATGGCTTCCTATGAAAGCCCAACTGTATCTTAAAAACATGCTTCCTAAATCCTTGCATTACCAATTTTGCCCATGATCTAAGTCAATAGCTATCTTCAACTGTGTTTAAAAGCTCTACCTGGGGCCGGGCGTGGTGGCTCATGCCTGTAATCCCAGCACTTTGGGAGGCTGAGGGGGGCGGATCATGAGGTCAGGAGATCGAGATCAGCCTGGCCAACATGGTGAAACTCCAACTCAACTAAACACACACACACACTCACACACACACACACACACACACACACACACACACACACACAAGCCAGGCATAGTGGCGCATGCCTGTAGTCCCAGCTACTTGGGAGGCTGAGACAAGAGAATTGCTTGAACCCAGGAGGTGGAGGTTGCAGTGAGCCAATATCATGCCACTGCACTGCACTCCAGCCTGGGCAACAAGAGCGAGATTCCATCTCAAAAAAAAAAAAAAAAAAAAAGCTCTACCCGACTCCTGTATAGTCATGCTCCAGCCCAAACGTTTACCTTCCTTAGCTTCAGTTGCTATTCCTTCTCTTCCTTTTAACATCTATTTAGGTAAACTGAATTTGTATTCCTTAAACCACCTCCCCCAATCAATCTTATTTCTCTACAGAATTATTTTGCACCAACCACATATTCTCCAACTTTTATGTATCCTGGAAACCTTACAACATTATACAAAAAATCTATCTGTCGAAAAAAAAACATGCACTGAAGCAAAAGAATGGACTAATGTCTTTTAGAAGATTCCACTGAAATTATGCCAAATAATAAAATTTGGGGAAAAGGAAACTTTAGAGAAGCATCTGGATAATTCATTATTCTCTCAGATAAATAACTCAAAATTTCAACACCAAAACCACTCCTGGATTATTTTTTTAGCATTTTACAATTAAGTGTAACTAAAAAGTGTAACAGTTTCCTCATTATTAAATAGACTTTTCTATGAAGAAATTAACGTTTTATCACAATGTTTTTTTTTATTAGGAAATCCATTGCCATGCCACGCTGGCCTGTCATGCAAAGAATGCCTCAGGATGACTCAGGGATGGCACTGTCCGTGGCTATGACCCTGTAATGACCTCAGAAAAAACATTTTTGAATCCTGGGTCTATTGTTCTGCTCCTAGACTGTATGTAGCAGGATTCTTCTTTCCATCTACCTCTCTGCTTCTACTAAGACAACCAGGTATATTCAAATGGTAGCCAATATGAAAGTAAATTGTTTTTCTAGGAAGGACAGGGTGCCCTTCTATGAGTAAAGAGCATGAATGGTCATGCTTGTGTAATTCAAATATAAATGGACATAATGCCAGTAAAGAGTAGAACCTTATGAAGGCATGGGGTAGGGGTGTGGGGTATAGATGGAGGGAAATAACCCACAGAGGAAAGGCTTTCTGATCAAAGGGGAAAGAGTATTATATGTAGTAACTGGACAGGAGGGCGTTTTAGACAAACTCAAAATCTATGAAGGTCTCTCCCATTATAGCCTTGGCGAGAAGTTGATGTTCACCAGAGGCTGCAGATGACCTATTTCTTTAAATGATAGTGAGGGTGTGGCCCAGCATTCACAGCAAGGACATTCATGTACACACACGAGGACCAGAAACAAGTGGCCAGTGCTTGAGAAATGCTGATGATGACGGTGCCATAGTTTCAAGCCCAATTTTGATCATTTGTAGGCACAGAGACTACTATTAGTTGATAACTCTGGATAGATGGAAACAGCCAGCTGCAGGTGGGTATCATGGGTCCCTGTGGGTCACAAGGCAAGGGAGACAGAAGGGGAAGAGTTGTCTATGCATCCACCAAACAGTAGCCAGCGTGGTCATTGGAAGATATGAATCAGATTGCAGCACTCCCCGATCACATCTCTCCCATGATGGCAATGAGTAACCAGAGTTAAATGCAGATCCTGCACCATGACCTGTACACAAGGTCCCTCATGTTGTGGCTGTCCTTCCCTGCCCCATGCCCTCCTCTTTTCCCTCCGTCACCTGCTGTGTTAGTCCTTTTGCACTGCTATCTAGGAATTCCTGAGACTGAGTCATTTATAAAGAAAAGAGGTTTATTTGGCTCACAGTTCTGCAGGTTGTACACAAAGCATGGTGCCAATATCTGGCTCTGGTGAGGCCTCAGGAAGGTACAGTCATGGTGAAGGGGAGCCAGTGGATCACATGGGGAGAGTGGGAGCATGAGAGAGAACAGGAGGTCCCAGGCTCTTTAAACAACCAGATCCTGGGTGAACTCATGACCTCAGGAAGGACAGCAAGATATTCAGGAGGGACCTCCCCTCCTGATCCAAATGCCTCCTCCCACTAGGCTGCACTCCAACATTGGGAATCACACTTCAGCATGAGACTTAGAGGGGACAAATGTCCAAACCATATTATTCACACTCCAATCTCCCAACATTTTTGCTATTTCAACATGCCACATATGTTCCCCCCCAGGGCATGGGCACTGGCTCTTCATTTTGCTTGAAGCATTTTGTCCCTGTTATCTCTGAAGGGCTGCCTGCATGTCAAATCAAAGGCTCTTCCTTGGCAAGGGCTTCCTCAACCACCTTGGTAGTCATGTAACTATATCATTCTACTTTACACTTGTTTTTAAATTATTATTATTATTTTCTGAAATCTCACTCCATCACCCAGGCTGGAGTGTAGTGGCATGATCTCAGCTCACTGCAACCTCCACCTCCCAGGTTCAAGTGATTCTCCTGCCTCAGCCTCCCAATTAGCTGAGATTACAGGCACCAGCTAATTTTTGCATTTTTACTAGAGATGGGGTTTCACCATGATGACCAGGCTGGTTTCGAACTCATGACCTCAAGTGATCCACCTTGCAGACTCCCACAGTGCTAGGATTACAGGCATGAGCCACCACACCCGGCCTACTTTACACTCTTAAGAGCACCTATTAGCATCTGAAAGTATCTCAGTGGTATTTATCTGTCTTCTCTGGAACACTGGTTCTCAACTGAGGATGATTTTGCCCCCATGTGACACCTGGCAATGATTAGTAACTTTTTTTTTTTTTTGAGACGGAGTTTCGCTCTTGTTACCCAGGCTGGAGTGCAATGGCACGATCTTGGCTCACCGCAACCTCCACCTCCTGGGTTCAGGCAATTCTCCTGCCTCAGCCTCCTGAGTAGCTGGGATTACAGGCACGTGCCACCATGCCCAGCTATTTTTTTGTATTTTTAGTAGAGACGGGGTTTCACCATGTTGACCAGGATGATCTCGATCTCTTGACCTCGTGATCCACCTGCCTCGGCCTCCCAAAGTGAGTAACATTTTTTATTATCTCAACTGCAGGGGGCATGGGGATGAAGAGAGGGAGGAACACCAGCATCTAGTAGGCAAAGGCCAGCAACACTGTTAAACCTCCTAAAATGCCCAGGACAGATCCATACAATAGAGAATTACCCCACTGAAAATGCCAATGATGCCATGGTTGAGAAAACATGGAAAACAAAGTAAAACCCTCAGGGCTGACACTGTGCCATTAACTGTTGTATCCCCTGTACCTCTGATGCTACCTACCACATAGCAGATGTTCATCAGCATGTGTTCACTGGCTGGCTAAGCCTCTCTTCTTCTAGGGTTCACCGATGCACTGAGGAGGACTGTCTGATATTAACACTAGATCATCCTACATCAATATTTGTATATTATTTGCAGCACATACGTGTATAATATCCATGTCCATTTACGCTTATGTATCTCTACATCGTACAGGACTATACGTGCAACATGCCACACTCTACTACTGGTTAGTCTCAAATAATGCTTTTGAATGTGTCATTACAAATTTAGGAGTTTAAAGATTCCTATCAGGGAAGCAGATCCTTAACAGAGAATACAGAACTGATGTCTGCATCTAAGAACTTAGTGCCCTAGGGGATAAACAGGTAAAGGTTGGCCCTTCTAAAACAGTGAACCAGCAAAGATCATTCCAATCTGAGTGGGCCACACATGGTAAACCGGCTTAGTGAGACCAGGTTTGGTAGATTTACAGCATGTCAACCTAGCTAAGCTGGAACTGCTTCCCAGAGTTCTTCTCCTGCACAGTTCTGGGTTAGCATAGACCCCCAAGGGCCATTTCATGTGACTTTTGGAAGAAAGAACTGAAGCAGCAGCTGTAGTCTTTTGCACTGGTGCATTTGAAAGTTGATGGGGGGCCAGGGGCTGCTGCAGCTTTTGTGGGTTATCTGCTGGCTCCCCAGCAACTGAGTGGGTGGGAAAGCAGACAGACCTGTCCAGCCCTTCCCAGATCTCCTCCTTCACCTCCTCTGACCCCTGGGCAGATGCAGGTTTAGTTCCATGATGAAGGGCAGTCAGCCTCTCCTAGAAGTCACCTCTATCATGGAAGTTCCTTGAAAGGCAGCAAGAGACCAATGTGGGGTTCAGTCCATCTTGATGGATTCCAGCTTATCCCCATGGGTTCTAATTTGTCTTTGCTTCCTCAGCTTCACGTCCATTTTCTCTTCCCAACTGCCTACCCTGCTGGCCTCAGGTCCCAGCATCAGAGAGAGACACATCAACTTTCCATTGTCTGCTTAACCAGAGCCTACAAATGCGTAAGTCAAATCCAGAGAAGAAATCCTATAAAGTAATCCTGTGATTCTGCTTCTCTAATTGAACCCTGAGCGAGACACTGGGGTTGAAGATTTGATGCCTTCTCATGCCCTTCCATATTCTGTGACATGTTCCACGTCAACAAGATTGCCACATAACTGAGATCCAAGTGGATGAAGTCTTATGAGCAGGAAATAGATTTCAGCATGCAGAAAAACTCAACTCTGACCGCAGATAGTGAATGATCTGTTAGATAAAGTAGCCATACTTATATAGTGCCTATGACTATGATTCTTCCCACAAAACAGCCTGGATGTGCAGTTTTTCTTGTTTCCTTTATCATAATTACTTGTTTGATTGTTTCCCTTTATCATACTTGGTTGTTCTATAAGATAATCACTTTCTCACTCAGACATTTGATGAAAAGCCCTTCGATCACTTGGGATACGTAACTTGCAAAGTTTAATGACTGTCATCCAAGTAATTAAGCTTACTGGGAAAAACAGCCTTAAGTCAGTTCTGTCTCCCTAATTCTCTAGAATTAAAACTTACTTTGCAACTTTGATTCTGTGCATTTAATATTTTGCATTTGTATTTATGAACTCTGCATAGGGTACACCTCAATAAATATTCTACTAGAGAGAGAGGATCCAAGATGGCTGAACAGGAACAGCTCTGGATTGCAGTTCCCACCAAAAATGCAGAGGGTGAGTGATCATCACATTTCCAAATGAACTTTTACTGCCCAAAGACCAGGAGATTCCCGGGCGGAAAAGTGCCACGAGTCTCCAGCGCGGCTGTTTCAGCCGGTGCAGCAGGTCTCCACGTTAAAAAAATCACACAAATCCAGGCACCATTTCAACTGGCAACTGGATGGTCTGAGAGAGAGAGTCATCCATTCAACTGAAAAAAGAGGGCTAAAACAGGGAGCCAGATGATCTAACTCGGCTGGTCCTGCCCCCACAAAGACCAGCAATCTGAAATGCTCTGGATTGAGAGTTTCACAGCAAGCACAGCTGGACCTGGGATGGTCCAGCTCTGTGGGGGGAAGGGCGTCTGCCATTACTGAGGCAGTCCACCACTACCAAGGCACTCCGCCATTACAGGGGCAGGCCATTACCAAGGCAGTCTGCCATTACAGGGGCAGTCTGTCATTACCAAGGCAGTCCGCAATTACTGAGGCAATCCACCATTACTGAAGCAATCTGCCATTACTGAGGCAGTCTGCCATTACAGAGACAGTCTGCCATTACTGAGGCAGACCGCCATTACCGAGGCAGTAACTAACTATACCCCTATAAACAAAACTGCAAAGAAGTTCACAAAGCAGCTGGGCAGACCCCATGGCAGCTCAGCAATCCCTCTGCTGGCAGACTGTGAACAGGCTACCTCCTTGCTGGGCAGGGAATCTCTGAAAAAAGGCAGCAGAATGACAGGAAATTATAAACAAAGCCCCATCTTTCTAGGACAGAGCACCTGGGGAAAAAAGGCAGTTATGAGTTCTGCTGCAACAGACTTAAACGTACCTGCCCAGCAGCTCTGAACAGAACAACGGAGCTCACAGCTCAGCACTTGAGCTCCTATAAGGGACAGACTGTCTCCTCAAGCAGCACCCCAATCCCCGTATAACCAAAGAGACATCTTATAAAGGAGAGCTCAGGATGACATCTGGCAGGTATGCTTCTGGGACAAAGATAACAGAAGAAGAAACTGGCAGCAACCCTTACTGTTCTGCAGCCACTGAAGGTGATCCCCGGGCAAGCAGGGTCTGGAGTGCACCTCCAGCAGTCCTATAGCAGAGGGGCCTGACTGTTAGAAAGAAAACTAAGAAACAGAAAGAAATAACTTCATCATCAACAAAAAGGATGGCCACTCAGAGACCCCATCTGAAAGTCACCAACCACAAAGACCACAGGTAGATAAATCCACAAAGATGGGAAGAAACCAGCACAAAAATGATGAAAATACCCAAAATCAGAACACCTCTCCTCCTTCAAGGGATCACAACTCCTGACCAGCAAGGGAACAAGGCTGGATGGAGAAAGAGTCTGATGAATTGACAGAAACAGGCTTCAGAAGGTGGGTAATAACAAAATTCTCTGAGCTAAAAGATCATGTTCTAACCCAATGCAAAGAAACTAAGAACCTTGAAAAAAGGTTTGATGAAATGCTAACGAGAATAAACAGCTTAGAGAGGAATATAAATGAAGTGATGGAGCTGAAAAACACAACACAAGAACTTCGTGAAGCATACACAAGTTTCAATAGACAAACTGACCAAGCAGAAGAAAGGTTATCAGAGATTGATGGTCAAGTCAATGAAATAAAACGAGAAGGAAAGATTAGAGAAAAAAGAGTGAAAAGAAATGAACAAAGCCTCCAAGAAATGTGGGATTATGTGAAAAGACCTAATCTATGTTTCATAGGTGTACCTGAATGTGACGGAAAGAATGAAGCCAAGCTGGAAAACACTCTTTAGGATATTATCCAGGAGAACTTCCCCAACCTAGCAAGGCAGGCCAATATTCAAGTCCAGGAAATACAGACAACACCACGAAGATATTTTTCAAGAAGAGCAACCCCAAGGCACATAATTGTCAGATTCACCAGGGTTGAAATGAAGGAAAAAATGCTAAGGGCAGCCAGAGAGAAAGGTCAGGTTACCCACAAAGGGAAGCCCATCAGACTCACAGAGGATCTCTCAGCAGAAACCCTACAAGCCAGAAGAAAGTGGGGGCTAATATTCAACATCCTTAAAGAAAAGAACTTTCAAACTAGAATTTCATATCCAGCCAAACTAAGCTTCGTAAGCGAAGGAGAAATAAAATCCTTTATGAACAAGCAATTGCTGAGAGATTTCATGACCACCAGGCCTGCTTCACAAAAGCTGCTGAAATAAGCACTAAATATAGAAAGGGACAACCAGTACAGCCACTCCAAAAACGTACCAAATGGTAAAAAGCATCAACACAATGAAGAAACTGCATCAACTAATGGGCAAAACAACCAGCTAGCATCAAAATGGCACGATCAAATTCATACATAACAATATTAACCTTAAATGTAAATAGGCTAAATGTCCCAATCAAAAGACACAGACTGGAAAATTGGAGAAAAAGCCAAAACCCATTGGTGTGCTGTATCCAGGAACCCATCTCACATGCAAGTACACACACAGGCTCAAAATAAAGGGATGGAGGAAGATCTACCAAGCAAATCGAGAGCAAAAAAAAAGCAGGAGCTGCAATCCTAGTCTCTGATTAAATAGACTTTAAAACAACAAAGATCAAAAGAGACAAAGAAGGGCATTATATAACAGTAAAAGGATCAATGCAACAAGAAGAGCTAATGATCCTAAATATATACCCACCCAATACAGGAGCACCCAGATACATAAAGCAAGTTCTTAATGACCTACAAAGAGACTTAGACTCCCACACAATAATAGTGGTAGACTTTAACACTCCACTCTCAGTATCAGACAGATCAATGAGACAGAAAATTAACAAGGATATCCAGGACTTGAACTCAGATCTGGACCAAGCAAACCTAATAGACATTTACAGAACTCTCCACCCCAAATCCACAGAATATACATTCTTCTCAGCACCACATAACACCTCCTCTAAAATTGACCACAAAATTGGAAGTAAATCACTCCTCAGCAAATGCGAAAAACAGAAATCATAACAAACAGTCTCTCAGACCACAGTGCAATCAAATTAGAACTCAGAATTCAGAAACTAACTCAGAACTGCACAACTTCATGGAAACTGAACCACTGGCTCTTGAATGTTGACTGGATAAACAATGAAATGAAGGCAGAAATAAAGATGTTCTTTGAAACCAATGAGAATGAATACACAATGTACCAGAATCCCTGGGACACATTTAAAGCAGTATCTAGGGGAAAATTTATGGCAATAAATGCCCACATGAGAAGCAAGGAAAGATCTAAAATGGACAACTATCATCAAAATTGAAAGAGCTAGAGAAGCAAGATCAAAAAACCTCAAAAGCCAGCAGAAGTCAAGAAATAACTAAGATCAGAGCAGAACTGAAGGAGATCGAGACACAAAAAACCCTTCAAAAAATTAATAAATCCAGGAGCTGCTTTTTTTTTAAAAAGATCAACAAAATAGACAGACCACTAGCCAGATTAATAAAAAAGAAAAGAGAGAAGAATCAAATAGATGCAATAAAAAATGATAAAGGGGATATCACCACAGATTCCAGAGAAATACAAACCACCATCAGAGATTATTACAAACAACTCTATGCATATAAACCAATAAACCTGGAAGAAATGAATAAATTCCTGGAGACTTACACCCTCTCAAGCCTAAACCAGGAAGAAGTCGAAACCCTGAATAGACTAATAACAAGGGCTGAAGTAGAGGCAGCAATCAATACCTTACCAACCAAAAAAATAAAGCCCAGGTCCAGATGGGTTCACAGCCGAATTCTACCAGACATACAAAGAGGAGCTGGTGCCACTCCTTCTGAAACTATTCCAAATGATCCAAAAAGAGGGAATCCTCCCCAAATCTTTTTATAATACCAACATCATCCTGATACCAAAACCCAGAAGAGACTCAACAAGAAAAGAAAACTTCAGGCCAATAACCATGATGAACATAGATGCAAAACTCTTCAGTAAAATACTGGCAAACCAATTGCAACAGTACATCAAAAAGCTTATCCATCACAATCAAGTAGGCTTCATCCTGGGGATGCAGGGCTGGTTCAACAAACCCAAGTCTATAAATGTAATTCACCACATAAACAGAACCAAAGACAAAAACCACATGATTATCTCAATAGATGCAGAGAAGGCCTTCAACAAAATTCAACAGCCCTTTATGCTAAAAACTCTCAATAAACTAGGTATCAACAGAACGTATCTCAAAATAATAAAAGCTATTTATGACAAGCCCACAGCTAATATCATACTGAATGGGCAAAAACTGGAAGCATTCCCTTTGAAATCTGGCACTAGACAAGGATGCCCTCTCTCACAATTCCTATTCAATATAGTATTGGAAGTTCTAGTCAGAGCAATCAGACAAGAAAAAGAAATAAAGAGTATTCAATTAGGAAAGGAGGAAGTCAAATTGTCTCTATTTGCAGATGACATGATTATATATTTAGAAGACTCTATCATCTCAGCCCAAAATCTCCTGAAACTGATAAGCAAATTCAGCAAAGTCTCAGCATACAAAATCAATGTGCAAAAATCACAAGCATTCCTATACACCAGTGACAGACTTAAAGAGAGGCAAATCAAGAGCAAACTGCCATTCACAATTGCTACAAAGAGAATAAAATACCTAGAAATACCACTAACAAAGGATGTAAAGGACCTCTTCAAGGAGAACTGCAAACCACTGCTCAACGAAATGAGAGAGGACACAAACAGATAGAGAAACATTCCATGCTCATGGTTAGGAAGAATCAATATCATGAAAATGGCCATACTGCCCAAAGTAATTTACAGATTCAACACTATCCCCATCAAGCTACCAATGACCTTCTTCACAGAACTGGAAAAAAAGACCTTAAACTTCATATGCAACTAAAAGAGAGCCTGCATAGCCAAGTCAATTCTAAGCAAAAAGAACAAAGCAGGAGGCATCATGCTACCTGACTTCAAACTATACTACAAGGCTACAGTAATCAAAACAGCATGGTACTGGTACCAAAACAGAGATACAGACAAACAGAACAGAACAGAGGCCTTGGAGGCAACACCACACATCTACAACCATGTGATCTTTGACAAACCTCACAAAAAGAAGCAATGGGGAAAGGATTTCCTGTTTAATAAATGGTGCTGGGATAACTGGCTAGCCATGAGCAGAAAGCAGAAACTGGACCCCTTCCTGACACCTTACACTAAAATTAACTCCAGATGGATTAAAGAGTTAAACATAAGACCTAACACCATAAAAACCCTAGAAGAAAACCTAGGCAAAAGCATTCTGGACATAGGCATAGGCAAGGACTTCATGAGTAAAACACCAAAAGCAATGGCAACAAAAGCCAAAATAGACAAACAGGATCTAATTAAACTACAGAGCTTTTGCACAGCAAAAGAAACAATCATTAGAGTGAACCAGCAACCAACAGAATGAGAAAAAATTTTTGCAATCTATCCATCTGACAAAGGGCTAATATCCAAAATCTATAAGGAACTAAAACAGATTTACAAGAAAAAAAGACAAACAAACCCATTCAGAAGTGGGCAAAAAATATGAACAGACACTTTACAAAAAAAGACATAGATGAGGCCAAGAAGCACATGAAAAAATGCTCGTCATCACTGGTCTTTAGTGAAATGCAAATCAAAACCACATTGAGATACCATCTCATGCCAGTTAGAATGGTGATCATTAAAAAATCTAGAGAAAACAGATGCTGGCGAGGATGTGGAGAAATAGGAACACTTTTACACAGTTGGTGGGAGTGTAAATTAGTTCAACCATTGTGAAAGACAGTGTGGCGATTCCTCAAGGACCTAGAAATAGAAATTCCATTTGACCCAGCAATCCCATTACTGGGTATATATCCAAAGGATTATAAATCGTTCTACTATAAGGACACATGCCCACATATGTCCACTGCAGCACTGTTTACAATAGCAAAGACCTGGAACCAACCCAAATGCCCATCGATGATAGACTGGACAGGGAAAATGTGGCACATATACACCATGGAATACTATGCAGCTATAAAAATTGATGAGTTCATGTCCTTTGGAGGGACATGGATGAACCTGGAAACCACCATTCTCAGCAAACTGACACAAGAACAGAAAATTAAACACTGCATGTTGTCACTCATAGGCAGGTGTTGAACAACGAGAACACATGGACACAGGGAGGGGAGCATCACACACTGAGGTCTGTTGAGGGGACTAGGGGAGGGACAGTGCGGGGTAGGGGGTTAGGGAGGGATAACATGGGGAGTAATGCCAGATGTAGGTGATGGGGACGGAGGTGGCAAACCACATTGCCATGTATGTACCTATGCAACAACCCTGCATGATCTTTACATGTGCCCCAGAACCTAAAATGCAATAAAATTTATATATATATATGTATATGAAATAAACATTAGTAATAGTTCAAAAAATAAGTAAATAAATATTCTACTGGGTAACTCCTGTACCACTTAAAAAAGTGGTGCAGTATTTGCTGAGATAGAGCAATGCTAGCATACTGTGTTCCAGGGAGATTTATCCTTGTTTGGTCTCTTATCCATTTTGCTTGAACCACTTTTAAAGATGACAGAATTCAATGACCTTAGCCGAATCTGACAGTTTATGAAGGCAAATTAGCCAGCCTCGGGTAAGAAATTATAAACTGCCATGGGTTTTAATGATGGTCCTAGGAATGGCTTCAGAAGGTAAAGACTTAGACCTCAGAGGTGGAGTGATGCCAGGACCACAAACAAGGAGAGAGTGGCGGGGAGAGACTGGATCTACAGACCAACCTGCAGGAAATGTCGGGGGACAGCACTGGCAGGAGGGAGAAGATAAAGCACAGACTAAAACAAGGATGGAGGCTGACAATGCTGATAGACAGAGGCATGCTTCTATTTTGCACCTCTCTGTGTCTGACACACACACACACTTATACATCCATCCTACCTAGGTAATAATGATGAAAAGACAGAAAACACTGACCACAACCCAAACTGGCAGCCACTCAGAAGCAACAGTCCTCAGGCCTGATTATCTCTGGGTATAAGTCCTTTGTCTTTTACAATACAACAGCCACTTCCTTTTGATTTTATGGATACATAAGGCTTGAAGGACTTCAATAGCCTAACTTCAATAGAGCAGTGATGATACAGTTCTTCCATGGACCTGCAGATTGCATTATTGTCCCCAGTTCTTCACCCCTCTCTGCGTCCATTCCCTTGCCATCGCCTCATGATGAGCAATGTACTTCCCTACCCCTTGACTTTGGGCACGGCCATGCAACTTGCTTTGGAAGCGACAGCACATCAGTTCCAAGTCTAAGCCTGAAAGAAGATGTGGAGAGCATGTCCCATCTATCCTCTCTCCAAAGAGCGTGAGAGGCCTGAGGAACAGAGTCATCGAACTGCCCCGCAGCCACCACCTGCAGCACAGCAGCCTGGCAGAACCCAGCCAAGTCACACAGGTATGGGCAATAATAATTAACTAGCTTTTGATAGTGGTTTGTTACCTAACAACAGTGAACTGTTAGAACATCAGACCCTTCTATAAAACAAAACCACATGCAGAGCCCTCTACACCAGTCAGATAAAAGCGGAGCTGCTCCAGTTGAAGCAGGGTATGGGTCTTTGAGTCCCCTGGTCCCCACTCATTATGATGGCTTCTGGGGCTCCTCCACCCACCACAGTTTGAAAGCTATTATTCTAGCAGAAAGTGCACTCCATCAGGAAACAGGAGTCCTGATTTGGATCTGCTCCATCTCACTTATTCTGACACTCAATTTCTCCCTATATGAGGAAAAAGACTAATACTGGGTCAGCTACCTGACCTTGAGGTAGAGCAAATAAATATGTGTAAACATACAAGGTACACTAACATAAGGCAACATCCCTGCCATCACCACCACCACAGTGATCCACCTGTTGGGGGCCTTGCCAGAGCCACTTGCTTTATCATGTCTAAGCATGCAGTGGGGTGTGTGTGTGTGTGTGTGTGTGTGTGTGTGTGTGTGTGTGTGTGTGTGTGTGTGTGTGTAGAAAGCCTAGCAGAGGAAAGAGCTGGTCATTTTCAGTAGCCCCTCCCATGGTCCCCACTAAGTTCAAATGAAAATAAGATAATTATTTTCTGGATTTGATTCAGAGGAACGAACTTGATATTTTCAGAGTCTGCTTATCCCCCTGTATGTTTCTTATGTTCAAGGTAACAACAAATCACCTCCAGGGTCTGAGCCTAGATAAAGCAAGGCACCTACAGATGGTGGTGTTCTCAGATGCCCAAGACCAGGGTTTTGGAGTCATACCAATCTGGGTTTGACTTGGAGCTACTTACTACCTGTGTGACCTGGTTAGCAAGTCATTTAGCCCCTATGACACTCAATTTTCTCATCTGAAAATGGTGACGACATTCCTCATGCATAGGACTATAAAAGGATTAACTGAAATGATGCCTGTAAAATGATTAGTTCAGTTTCTAGGAGCCCAATCAACGATTCCTATTGTAATTATCATTGGACAATCCACAATTTCACACCCATTATTTTTCCCTTAGAGGACCGTTGTGATTTCTATGATATGACAGGTCTTTTAATTAAGAGCCTGAACTTTCTTTGGAGACTGATGAATGAGGCTTAGAATCCTACCCTGCTGCCACTCAGCAGCTTTGTGACCTTGAGCATAGTGTTACCTCTCTTAATCCCTGGAGGAGAAGCCAGGTCCCTGCCCCTAAAACCTTGTCAGCCTGGTATGGGGAGCATGCATCAAAACAGATTACTATAACCACCACCAATGAATAGCGTGAAAGAAATGCAAATGTAAGTGGTATAGGAACAAAGACAGGGAACAACTAACTACCATGGCGGGCGTTGGAGAGGCTGAGGTGCTGCTGCTGGGACAGCCTCCCGAGCCATCTGTGGCTGAGAGCACCAGGACTCCTCTCCCATCAGCATGGTAAATGCCACCATCTGCTAATGTGACAGGGACCATCAGAATAAATCTCGTACATTTTACAGTCATATCACTTTAAGACCCAGAGCTCTCCCTGCCAGTGGATTCTGGCTTCTCAAGGGGATTATGCCAAAGAGCCAAATAGCACTGTAGCCAAGGAGGAAAGTAAAACTGATAAATTGGCAGTAGAGAGCAACCTATCTGGCTGCTTTAACGTGTTTAGTTAAGAAACTCCCTGGACCCAGATTAACTACAGATCTTTAGTTGAGTCTGCAGGTCTGCCCATCTTAATGAGCACACAATGATTTAAGCAAATGGTCTGAATGCTCCTCTGAGGCTCCCTTTTGAGGGCACACTGAATGGCCATTTGAAGCTTCCTTGAGGTACGTATCCTGGCGAATGCTGCTGGCCACACACATACAAATGTGATCTTCCCCAGGTCTTCTTGTGGAGGTGGTAACCTCTATTGGGAAAAAGTGTTTTGTCAAAACCCTGTTTGGAATGGTGTGACTAACAGATCCTGGCAATCAGGATTTTTGAGTGTTCTAGAAGTTTACTAGGCCTTTTAACATGTATATGTCGCTTTGTTGTTCGAAGTGTATTTTGAAGACACAAATGTGGAATGGGCATATGACCCATCCCATCTTTCCATTTGAGATTATTCGATGTGTAATTTGTAAGTGGAAATTATATAGAAATACCATGAATCCTACTGAGAGGTGCACTAGGTTCGTCTCAGTTACCACTTCCCTTCCATGTGGAATGGCCATTCACCAGTTACATTTGTTTTTTATTGGCCTGGAAGGGAAACAGCAAGACTATCCATCCATTCCCAAGATGGTATCTGTCAGCACTTCAGTGCCTTTTTTCCATGTAAGGAGAGTTGGATGTCATTTACTTTAGCTAAAAAGAATCGATATCTTTTTACAGTAACTGTGGAAAAGAAAATGTTATTCCGTGAACTGGCAGAGCCAGGCAAAGTGGAAGGAAAGGATCATAGATTATTATCAATCTAAGCCCTCTTCTCCAAGAGCTGTCAGCCAAGGTGGTCAGGAAAAGAACAGAAGGAGAGTCTCGCAGGCAGAGGAGTTCAGATTTGATTTGGGGAACATTGAAAAAAAGCCAATGGGTTTAGGACAGGAAAGTAAACTTACAAAAGTAGAGCTTTAGGGCCTGAGTTGGTTGGTGTGTGCAGTGGATTCTAGAGAGATCAAAGTGAGGCAAGGGGCGAGGTCGGAGGGTGCTGGGTGTGATTAGACCTTGAAAAGATGAAGGCCTGGTTCAGTTTCTTCATCAACAGAGTGTGGGCAATGTCCTGGGCTCTCCAGTCACACATGGTCCTTGTAACAATTGTCTGGGTCAATGAATATAAAAGATCAGACAAAAAGTTCTTAGCCGGGTGCAGTGGCTCACTCCTGTAATCCCAGCACTTTGGGAGGCCGAGGTGGGCAGATCACGAGGTCAGGAGATCAAGAGCATCCTGGCCAACATGGTGAAACCCCATCTCTACTAAAAATACAAAAATTACCTGGGCATGGTGGCACGTGCCTGTAATCCCAGCTACTCGGGAGGCTGAGGCAGGAGAATCACCTGAACCAGGCAGTTAGAGGTTGCAGTGAGTTAAGATTGCACCACTGTACTCCAGCCTGGTGACAGAGCAAGACTCTGTCTCAAAAAGAAAAAAAAAAAAGATCTTTTCCCCCAAACATTTCTGACTTTTGTTATTGCTTATTCTACAGCCTTATATACCAGGGCAACAGGTTGTAGACTTCATGTAGAAATTTTACACACAAAGTAGCATAAGAATGTCCATGTTGGCATAAGTAAGAGAAACTGGATTTACACTCTGACGCTCAGTGAGCTAATTAAGTAGAGAGCAGAATGGAAAGGAAGAAGGCAGGGAGACAGATGTGGCTGCCTGCCTCTTACAAGACCATTAGACATGACTTTCTGCCAAGAGAGTCAATTGTTGAGGATGCTTTTCTCCCCTCCTCTCTTCTGTGTATGTGTGTTGGGAGGGGCCAGAGAGGGCAGTGAGGCACCCAGACCTTGGTGCCCACGGTGATGAGAACACAGTCCATTATTGGCTGCCCAGAACACTTTACATATAAAAGAAGAAAGTGTCTGTTTCCATAGAGCCACCAGTCTATTAGCAGGGTAATTTTGGACAACATACTCTGAGTTAAAATAAGACTCTTCATGTGTAAACTACAGATGAGAAGATTGCTTTGCCCGGTGGTGAGGGTTAAATAAGAATATGTATACTAAGCAGCCAATGATGTCTGGAATACAGCAAATCACCTGGTGAATGGTGATAGCTGTGTAAGCCTGAACAAAGAACTCTACAGTGAAAGCTGCACTACTGGCTTTTTAAGAGCAGAGAATTCACAACATTCTTCACAAAACAGCACACACTCAATGTCAGAAAGTTTTCTCTTTTGGTGCTAACGAATCTATTTTCTTGATACTTAGTAATGAGAATGAATATTGGGGTGGAAGGAATCTTGGATTGGAAGTTACAGATATCCAGGCTTGTGGTATAATTTTCAAAGTATTGTGTAGTATTATTGGGAAAGCCATTTCCCTCCCACTTCCCTTTGCCAGATCTCAGGTCCTCCATGTATGATTTTGTTATACACAGCATTGTGAGACAGGCAAGGGCCAACGTATTTTTTAAGCACTTCGTATGGTATCTGTCCATTGTAAGGGACTATATAAATTTCTTCACTTAATGAAGAAATGAAGTATATATACTGAAAATAAGTCTAAAGCATGCTGATTAACCTACTTCTACTCCAGACCATGTTTACTTCTGTATTGTCATCTGTTTTGCTCTGTAATTGGGTGAGACAGAGAATAAGCTTATGCATCTCTGCATTGCATTTTAGAAGCCAATTCTTTTCATTACTTCCCATAATTAAAAACTGTTTTGTGCCAGGTCCAAAAATGCTATTATCTCTCAAGTTAGAGTCTAAAATTTCAAAAATCATCATTTTAAAAGCTGAGGAATTATTGAGGAGATGGCAGTGGTAACAGTGACATAGTTTTTGGACCTCCCAGAATCCCTACATATAGAGAGAGAGGGCAATGAAATCGAAAAATAAAAAATAAATGGACATTGACAACAAAACTAGGAGACAAGGCATCTCCACAAACATCAAGATACAAGTAGGTAAGGATAAATCGCAAATAGCTACACAACTAGCCAGCACCTGCTGCTCTCAGAGCAATGTCCCATACTGGAGATAAACTGTGGGGAAAAATAAAATAAAATTGAGCAAAACAGAAAGAAAAAAAACATGAGACGATTCAGGTAAGGGTGGAAAAGGAAAAAACAACAAAAAAATTTACAAAGCAAGTTTTTTAAAAAACACAACCTAAAAACAATAGAAGAGGGAGCTCTGTGAAGTTAGAAAAATCTATCTGAACAAAGTCTCTTTCTAAAACTTGAGGAAAATGAGCAACAAAAAAGTATGGAGATAAAATTCCACACGATAGTGCAGTAAGGATAAAAGAGAAAAAGGAGTAAAACAACATCTCCACAGACAATGAAAGCACACCGGGAAAACTGGCTCCAGAATCAGATCATGACTGTAACATACAATTTCCAAATTTGTCAAAAGACACTAAGAAAGCATGCTAGACATGAAAGAACAATATCAACTGGAACTAGGGAAAGTTCAGAAATGAGGTGACAGAGCTTAGGAAAGAATTTGAAATTTTCTTTAAAAAGGTGTAACTAGAAGAAACTTAAAGTGAATAATAAAACCAAATAACTCTTCAGAAGTAGGAGGGGGAAATTAAATTTTTTTTTAATCAAAAGAAATGAAGTAGGATCAGAAGGCTTCAAGAATATGATAAATTTTGAAGACAGACAAGTAAGATGCAACATAAGGACAATAGGAGTCTCTAAAGAAGGCAGAAACAGTAAAACAAGAAAACATAACAAATTTAAGAAACTATAATTCAAGAAAAACTTTCTTAAGATACAAAAAAAGAAACTACATATGTGAGAACAACCCATAACTATCAACATCAAGACATATGCTAGTAAAATGACAAGACTTTAAAGAAAAAATCTCCACGGGCTTCTTACCAAAAAGAGAATGTGGCTTGTAAGAAAAAATGAAAACTGGATTATCACCAGAATTTGACAGTGCTTTATGCCAGAAAGATATGATCTAATGTATTTAGGGCACTCAGTGAAAGAAAATATAAGCCAAGGATTTTATATCCAAGCAAAAATGAACATTAAGTAGAGAAAACATTCTTTTCTACTTAAGAAACATTCTTTTCTCTACTTAAGAAACATTCTTTTCTCTACTTAAGAACTCAGGGTATACTGTTCCCATAACTTCTTTCTAAGGCGATTACTACAGAATGAGCTTTGGACAACCAAATGACCAGTATGTCACTGACACGAAGATGGTGATGACCATCAAATGTATAAAACTAAGAACTAACATTAAATGGGGGTTAAATGGAAGAAAGTATAGCATTAATAACTGTTATCTGATAAAACAGATTAGGTATAACTGTAAAATATCAGGGGAAAATGGGAATAGCATTCACGCAAAAATGTTTTAACTCTTTAGTAATTATAATTGGCGGAGGTAGTGTTAATGTTGTGTGTGTAACGTGGAAGCATACAAATGAGTAATTATGAGCTATTCCAATCCAGCATACTCTATGTCCTTGGGAACCAAGATTGTTTGGGCAGCAAAAAGACGAAATAGATGCCATACAGGGGAAGTTAAAACCCTGTAGTCCTGAATTGGAACTATCAGTATAAACTCATCGGGTATTTCAACTCTAAATATATTTAAATACATATAACATCTATGTATTAGTATAGAAAAAGCTTTATAGATATAGATGTGGGTATTTCCCAGCTTTGTCCATGGAAAAGACTCACAAAAAAAAAAAAAAATCAAGCCAGTGGTCATGAGTATCCAGTTTGTGGTTTTGATATATTTTCCACCAAAAAAACTGGGAGAGCAGGGTGCATTCTCAGAGAAGTGGCTGATTCTTGGTCTGGGGCGGGAAATGTACCAGATGAGCCCAAAATAGAAAAGGAAGGAATCGAAGAGTGCTAGAGCTGCATCAAAAGGAATCAAGAGCCAAGTTGAAGAGGCTCCCACTGGCCCAAAACAGGATGATCTGAGCTTCAATAAGGGTAAGATCTGCCACGGTTTGATGCTCTTCCAGTATGTTTAAACCTAGTAGTTCATGGTTTCTTTTTTCTTTAATTGGTCACCTTCTGAACATGACAGGGAAGCAATTTAGCATCTTGAAAACTAAGTAAATAAAAGGAAACAACGAGCATTCAGCCAGCTTTTCACGTGTGAAATCTATCACAGGGTAGCCACGTAGTGATTTAAATTTATTCCATCTAAGATTTTCCAGCTAATAAATGAAAATAAAATGACAGAATATCACCATTATGCTTCTCTCAATCAATCTAGGTAATGGGCACCTATGGCTGTTAACATCAAAAGACAGTGAAAACGAGACATCGTGTGCCTCCTGATGAAAAAAGCGCAGTCCTACCCATAGTCTTAGGAAAAGGATTAGGCTAGGGTGTGATAAAACCCCTATATCCAGCTGTTGACATTCAGGAAATTCAGAGGAACATGTTACACTGCACGACGAGTACACAATCAGCAAAATTCACTCTGGGAACCTCCGACAGGTCTAATAGTCCAAGTTGTTCATCAGACACATTGTATGGAAAAGAAAGGGACAATGGGGGAATGTACGGACTGAAAGATAAGTTAATATCCATGGAAAAGACTAAATGATTGTGGCTAGGGCTTTGCAATTCACTGACAAAACTATAAAAAGGCAAGGTAGTCATAACTGGAAAAGTCAAGAGAGTGGGTAATTTGGAAGGAGGAAGGAATTGTGGTTAGGAAGGCACACATGGAGAGGCTTCTGAGTGACTGGCAGTTCTATTTATTTAGCCTGGTGGTGGTTTCAAAGTGTCCAGCTCATACTAGTTCACACTAAGCCACTGGTTCTCAAACTCAAGCATGCATGGGAAGCTTCAGAAGAGCCTGTTAAAATAAATGCCCCACCCCCATAGTTTCTGATTTAGTAAATTTCCACTGGAATGCAAACATTTGCTTCTTTCACAACTTCCAAGGCAATGCTGATCTGGAGACCACATTTTGGGAAACTTCGCATTAAGTTATACTTACTTTGTGCAGTTTATTTGAGTCTGTGTTTAATTTTTCAATAAAATGTTAAATGAATGACGGAATGGGTTGAAAGATAGATGGAACTTGGAAAAAAGTTCTTATCAATATCATGACAATATTGCCTTACCATGCATATATGTCTGGTTTCCCTCTGTTCTCTGATGTACTATACAACTGATTCATATGTTTGTTAAATATCCCAGTGTGACCTCTGGATCTTTTTCTCCCAACCACTACCTGGGAATTTCTCAGTCCAAAAGAAGAGTTGGAATGTCCTTAGGACCTATACTGAAAACATCTTATAATGGTTTATTGATAAGGTCAGGCACTGTTTTCCTTTTCCTCATAGGAAAAATATTTGATGCATAAAGCCTACATCTGGGTATCTCTCTACAAACTTGAATTTCCCTTTTAAAGAACAACTCATTCTACTGTCTCTTCTACCAGAACTTCTCTCTACAAGATTGCTATGGAACTGTTTAGAAAAGATAAATTCTTTTCACACAGATTATCAACTAAATAAGTGTTTCTAACGTTCTCAACATTTATTCTCAGAGGAAAATTAGACGCAAAGTGCACCTGAGAGCCAAGAGCAATAAAAATGTGGTATATGTTCAAATATCAGAGACTAAGCTTTAGTCGTTTCAATTTTAGGAGTCTTTCCTAGAAAGAAAAAAAAAACAGTAGTAGTAAATAAAATAACGAGTCTGAAATATAACATAAAGAGCAAAGTTCCTGGAATTTGGTTATACAAATAGCAGAAAACCTTGGTTATGCAAATAGCAGAGGGCACTTTCAAGATTTATCTAGCTCATACATTCAATTCCACAAATGTTTGTATGCCTGCTGCAGGAAAAGTACAAAAATGAATAGAACATGATCCTTGCCCTCAGACTATTAACACCGAAAAAGAAAGCTGTACCAAGACCAGGCAAAATGTGAGTGGTGATAGAAGGAAAGTACAAATAAAATTTCACTTGGGCGAAAATAGATTGGATTAGAGGGAAAAAAACATATCAGGCATGTGCCACTGGTTGAGGAGTCATCATCTGTGTTGCTTCTGGAATGTTCAGGGAGGTCTTCATACAATCATCATTCCCTCCCTATGTTACTGGCTGATGCCTGATACTCAACACATGCGACTCCACGCTTGGTGTCTGGATGTGATCCCCACAGAGCCAGTATAATGCTCTAATAACCTAGCTGCTTGTATGTTTTAGTGCAGTGAATCTTACACTAGAGATCAAGGACCTATCCATAAACACGTTAACTTTCTACTTATTCTTAAATATGTGTGTACTTCTTTTAAGTAATAATCTAAACAAATGATAGAACCATAGTCAGATCCTTGTACTCAAAGTGTCATCCCCAGATCAGCCAACAGGCACAACCTGAGAGCTTCTTTAAAATGCAGAATTCTGTACCCTACCCCTGCCCTTCTGTACCAAAGTGAGCATTTTAACAAGACCCCTGCTGAGTTATCTGCACAATAACATTTGAGAGGCACTAAATAAAACAGCCATCTTATAACCAAGCACTGTTGGGTGACTTCAGTTCTCGTAGTTGTGTTTATAACCAACTTGACACCACGTGGTGCCCTGTTAATTCTTATAAGCTAAAGAGAAGTGAAAAGAGATGGGCTTGATATCTAAATGATGCTTTCACGACAAATGAAGGTCAGATAATTTCACAGCACACTGTATTCGAAGAGCTTGCAGTAATACATACAGAGAAGGTGTGGGAAAACTGAGACATCAAGGCCACAGTGGCTTTGTGTCTGGATGTCGTTTTAGTAAAAAATAACATCATCTGTCATGTTAGGTTAATGCTGCTATTTTGAAATGCTTAAGTTTTCTTTAACTTTTAAATCTGTTCTGTTCAAGTTTCATTTCCTTTATTTTATAAGTGCATGAAAGCTATGAGAAAGCATAATTAGTTTATACATAGTTTCATGTTTGTACATATTTAAGTAATAAAAATATAAATCAACAACTAAATTCACAAGATTGCTTTCCTTTAAAAGGGAAATATATCACTCACAGTTGGTAAACACTGCAGTGGTAAGAATCAAGAATGAGAACTCATTTTGACAGAGAGGAAAGGAAAAGCATGACACGGACAGCTGGGGATCCCTGACAGCACCACCTAGGGGAGAGAGAGCAAAACAGGGAGCGCCCATGGGGGCCAGAGAAACATCTCTAGGATACCAGCCCATACGCAGCATTTGCAGGGTCTGAAAAGTCACTGTTGTTCCGTCCACATCAGTTTTTAATATAAAACAGAAGATCAAAGGACATTCAATGTGCACCTGGGGGAGATGCCTAGAGAGAATAATACAATAATAATAAACAGCAAAACAGCAATTACCATTCACTAGGCATTCTTAGAGCTTTACCTACATTAACTCATTTAAATTGATTAACAGCCTAGGACCAATTCACTCCTTCAGTAAATTGTAAAAATGATCAAAATCCTTCTCTCATAGGCAACATCTGTTTCCTCCACCTTTGAACCCGGGCTGGCCGGAATGGCTTTCTTTGATCAATGGAATATGGCGGGAGTGATAATGTGTCATTTCTGAGTCTAGGCTGCAAGTGGCCTTGGATGCTTCTAGCATACTTCCAGGAGCCCTGTCTCCTCTGTGAGAACAAGCCCAGGCCTATTCATTTCAATCTGAGTAAGAAACCTTTCACAATTTGATTTTTGTTCCTTAATTAGCACACTATACTTATGATTTTCTGTTACTTTCTTAGGGTAAAAGTTTTTTTTCTGATATTATGTTTTTTCCCTAAGTTGTTGCATATACAAAAATATGTAAGTTCAAGAGAACAAGAAGGTGGTAGAGGTTGGCTTGATGACTACTGCTATTCAGAGAAAAAGAGATAACGAAAGTTGTTGTTTTTCTCCTGTGTTTTCTAGAAGTTGGCTAAAATTGCACAAAGGGTATTAAACTGCACAGATAAAATGGGACTTTTCCACCAAAACATTAATTTAAAAATCATTTCAAGGGGCTGAGGGTTTTGCTTTTCTTCCTAAGTGATACTTAAATACAGTACATGCCACATTTGACACTCAGATATCCACATATTGACTCCTGAAGACATTTTAAAAGGTAATACAAGCTTAGATTCCCAATGGGAAAGGCAGGCACTGGAATTGCTATAAAGCAATGTGAAGGGGCCCCACAGGTGAGCTATTACCACCGTAAGGAAGGCCTAGCTTCCTCAGACACAGGTACTGTTATATGAGCGATAAGAAAGGGCTATTTCATAAGTCTGAAATAATGGAGCTCTCAAATTCCTCCTCCGGTATTTCGTACACAATGTTTAACTCTGAGCAGCAAACCAAATCTTTGGTTCTTCTTTGGGGCCTTAAGACAATGTTGTAAATCTGGCTTTTCTAGAGCATTCTCAACTTTAAATACTCTGTTCTGTTCTACTGTTAAATCACGAACCCTCAGTCTGACCTTGTGATTTCACAAACGAGTAGACTTTTAAGAAAAAAATAATAATAATTAGGAGTCTGATATTAGATTGCCAACCTTTAGCCAATAGAGGTATTTAAAAATAATGAACAGGTTTCTTAAAGTCAATTGTACGTTGCTTTATCAAAAATGTTCTACACTGTCTTCATTTTCTTGTTTCATTGTGCACATGTGAAAACTTTCATTAGGAACTGTCACTGGTCTTTAGACCAAGGAAAGGCGCTTTACAGTCAGGCACACTAAATTAAAGTCTTGATTCTACCATCTAACAGCATGCGCCCTCAAGCTTTGGAGCCTAAGTATTCTCATCCAGAAAATGGAGATAATAATTACCTTGTAAAATTCCGTGATTAAAAGAAAGTATCCAAAATTTGGCACATGGTAGAACTACAATAAATATGCACAAAACCCCCCCCAGCTTGGTCAACCTTGAGATTTTTAGAATTCTTTTCCAATTCTTGAGTTTTTATTTTTATTTCTTCTAAGGTTTTTGATATTTCTTTATTCATATTTCCTGTACATGTTGTTATATTGTTTATGTAAATGGATTTTGGTAAAGCAGAAGATACACAGAAGCAAGAAAAAAAACCTAAATAGGAAAATAGCAGCAGCTACTGTGTTAGGAATTAGAAGCTTTTTCAACTTGTAAAGGGGCCCTTCTAGAGAAGCAGTGCGGCACTGGTGAGGACGTATGGAGTACAGTCAGAGAAGTGTCTTGAATATACCCAGAGATGAACAGACAGACTTGCTGTTCCTCAGCCAGAACCATGTTCAATGTGGGACTACCGTTTCAGAAGCCCAATGGCAAAGAATATTCAAGCAGCAGACACTGATAACCACCACCTACAAAAGCCCCTTCTCGGCTGCTCTTTTCTTCAACCTGAGTATTATAAGGTTTGTCAACACCAAGAAGCCAACTCCAATGATACTGGTGGAGAGCAGGTAATAGAGAAGAGAATGGAAAGGGATCAGAGAATGTGCTAGTCTGCTCAGCTGCCATAACACAATAGCACAGACTAAGTGTCCTAACAACACTAAGTCCAAGATAAGAGCCAGCATAGTCCGCTTCTGGTGACGTCTCTCTTCCTAGTTCACAGACAGCTGCCTTCTCACTGTGTCTTCGCATGGTGGGGAGAGAGAGAAAGAAAGAAAGAGAGAGGAGAGAGATAGAGAAAGAATAGTTGTCTCTTCATCTTTTTTTTTTTTTAAGACACTACTTCTAGGGCTGGAGCGCAGTTGTGTGATCTCGGCTCACTGCAACCTCCACCTTGCAGGTTCAAGTGATTCTCCTACCTCAGCCTCCAGAGTAGCTGGGATTACCAGTGCCTGCCACCATGCCCAGCTGTTTTTTTTCTGTTTTGTTTTTTGCCTTTTTAGTAGAGATGGGGTTTCACTATGTTGGCGAGGCTGGTCTCGAACACCTGACCTCACGATCCACCCACCTCAGCCTCCCAAAGTGCTGAGCCAGGTGCTGAGCAGGCATGAGCCACTACACCCAGCCTTCCTCTTCTTTTAAAAGCAGTAATTCCCCTATGAGGGCCTTACCCTTGAGGCCCCATCTAAGCCTGCTTAGCTTCCAAAAGTCCCATTTCCAAATAACATCACGCTGGGGGTAGGGATCCAACATGGCAAGTTTTGGAGATACACAATTCAGTCCATAGAAGAGAATGTACTTGGGAACACAGACGCACAGTGTGCATCCAAGTGTTCACTTAGCAAAGCCAGATTCATGCTCCAAAGAGTACACCTTTCACAGGCAGCAACCCCTCTGTCTTGAAGAAACATGAAAGGATAACAGCACAACAGTCCAGACCCAGAGGCCTCAGAAGCAGAAAGCCTCCTGCTGCAGCTAGACACTGATGGTGTACATTACTACAGCACTGTATTCTCTAAGTGCTAGGTATCATAAGACACTCATTTATTCTACAAGTATTTACTGAGCACCTATTCTGTGTACTGTTCTGGTACTAAGAACACAGAAGTGAACACATCAATGCTTACTTTTAAGTTGCATGGAGCTCAAAACAGTGGTAGACACTCAAAAATGAAATTGATGGATGAGTAAAAGAATGTCTCAGTAGACCTGTTTCATCTGTTGTTTCATTAAAACTGAAGCAGTGGCTGTCAGACCACAATTAGAGTATCTGTGGACAAAAAGGTTTTGTTTGTTGTTTTTGAGACAGAGTCTCATGTTGCCCAGGCTGGTCTCCTGAACTCTCCTGAACTCAAACAATCCAGCTACCTTGGCTTCCCAAAGTATTGGGATTACAGGCATAAGTCACCATGCCTGGCTGAATGTATATTTTTAGATGTCAATGGCCAGGTTCTATCTCCCAGAGACTTTGATTTAATTGGTTGGAGGTGAAATTCAAACACTAAGATAAATGGTAGAAGTGGATATTACTTGAGTTGCTTACAGATAGATTCACTTAGAAAATAAATATTTACTGAGTAACTGTGGAAATCATGAATTCAATTAGGGAACAAATATTTACTGAGTAAGGTGGGAAAGACACTGGGAGCTCCTCGTAGTAATCTTGTGACATCTTCAACTGAAAGTCACAGAGTATATCAAACTGACGTTCGAAACTGAATTTATGATTCTTCACTCCCCTGTCCCCACGATGCCTTCTTAGCCTTCTTATATTCTTTCTTTCTACTTTGTTTTGTTCTGTTTTTGAGAGTCTCGCTCTATTGCCCAGGCTGGAATGCAGTGCTGTGATCCTGGCTCACTGTAACATCCACCTCCCAGGTTCAAGTGATTCTCCTGCCTTAGCCTCCTGAGTAGCTGGGATTACAGGCGTGTACCACCACACCCAGCTAATTTAGTAGAGAGAAGGTTTTGCCACGTTGTGCCAGGCTGGTCTCGAACTTCTGACCTCAAGTGATCCGGTCAGCTAGGCCTCCCAGTGTGCTGGGATTACAGGCCTGAGCCACCGCACCCAGCCCCTCAGGTTCTTTCTTATCCATGCTGCTGTCCAAACTGTAAAACTAGAAATCATTCCCCTCCTACCAGGCCTTGCCATGACTACCTTCTAAGACTCTCTCAAATCTACCCCTCTCTTCACCGTCCCTTTGCTCTTCACTCACCCCTCCCCTCTACATAACAGTCTCAACCAATTTTCCTGACTCTTACTACTGTGCTGGTGACTTACTCTCTGCTTGGCTTTCGGAACTAAATCCATGAAACACCAACCTGATTATGGCATTCCTGTGTTTAGGATCTTTCAAGAAGTCCCCATCACTCACAGGGTAATACTCAGTTTCCCAAGCGCTGTGTTGCTTATGGCTCTGACATAAGAATTTTAGAGATACCTCCTTGGGAGGCTGCAAACACCCAGATCCTACCCTGCCAGAGCCATCTCCAATGAACACCACAGCCAAAGAATGCAGAGAGATGCTCAGATGATGTGGTCAGACAAATGTACATTATTTACTACCATAGGGTTTTGTCTCAAACATGACGTGCATCCCCTGGTGAGTTAGGCTGACGCCTTAAAGACTCTATGTAACTGAGCTGCTAGGAATACACTAAGGAAGCTCGTTTACAGCTTTGCTCAGAGGAATCCTCTGCCATTTACTAGTGGTATAATCTTAAGTAAATTACGTAGCTATCTAAGCCTCTACGCATTCATCTATAAAACGGGGAGAGTAATACAGTTTGAAAGTGCTTACTACATTTGGCACTGTAAGTGCTCAACAAAAGTAACCATGACTACTAACTACTATGACTGTCACTACTGTCACTTTCATAAAAAGGGAACAAGTCTAAAAACAAATAGTCCCAGACAAAGCCACAAGGCAGAGTGAAGGAGCGTTCCTTACATGGTCAGTGGCAGAGCTGTCTGAATACATCTGCCCCAAACTTTGTCTAGGGCAAGCACACTCCCTGGAAATGGGTGTTTCTAACTGGGAGCTCATTTAAGTGCCCACGAAACAGACACTTAAAGAAAATGATATTGTCCTGGAAATAAATCTTAAAGATGTGCTACTCCCTCCTCCTGTGCTTGAGTTCAACATTAGCTAGTCTACTTCCTGGCTGTGTGACCCGGTATTATGACTGCTTCTCATCTGTAAAATGGAGACAGGAAAGCACCCATCTCAGAGTTTTTGTGAGATTAGTGAGTTTATATTTAGAACAGTAATGAATATATAGTAAATATTCAATAAAAATGAACTATTTGATCCTTGTTGAATAAACCAAATCATGAAAAAGCCATACAATTCTAAGGATGCATGGACAGAGACTGATGCCTCTTAAAATGTGCACAATAAGAAAGAAATCCACACGTAAGCTCTGTGTATACCAGGTTAGGTTCTGTCTGCCCTGTGGGTACGAGGGCTCTCGGCACTTAGCGGTACATATGACAGACACTTTCCTAGAACACTTTATCCACAAATGAGTCGGGTAACACAAATGAAAAAGGAGAACGTGCAGTACAATTTTGCAGGGAATGAGGGAAGGGAGGCTCGTTCTGTGTGAAGGGAATAGTTACTGCTTGGTTAGATGCAATTTTTGGTAATTGGGGCCCAATTTTGCCAAAACTTCCAAATTTTTGAGAGAAATGGGAACTCTGTATTTTTATGTACAGTCTCCTGATTGTTAAATGTTGGCAACTCTTCCAATTATCTCTAAAAACCCTAGGCATGTCAATCAAAATATATCTGCAAGAAAAATTTGGTCCAAACTCTGACAGTTTGTGCTCGTTAAGCTAAAGAAGAACAATGCCACTAAACTCTGCCCCTGTCCACACCATCAAAAGAACAAATTCCCCCTGCCTGATGGCATACGGCATGGCGAGTGCTAGGGTTGGGCAGACAGCCAATAGTGAGCGCCTGCCACATGTCCACACGACTTAACCTCTTTCAGGGGACAGAGAAAAGGCAAGGACGGGAGCTTAATGTCTTAGCCAAGTGGCCAGGAAAGTGAAATGACAGCAAATGCTGCGACATCGAGGCACCAGAGGCATCTGGAGGAAGGGTCCACAGGGTTCAAAGAGGACCCTTCCAGGAGGACTGGGGCCCCACACAAGATCCCGAGGATGGGGGAGGTTTTGGAAAAGATGGAGAGGGTTGCTCTAGGTGACAGAGGTGAAATGAACAACAGCACAGCTGTGCTGGGATATTATAACATCTCTCCCATTCTGGGCTTTTGGAAAAGGTTATATGGTCAGTTTGTTATTTTTAGAATTTGTTTTGTGTGGGTCCAGGAGAGGTATAAGCACCTAACACAATTGCTACCGAACATCAGAAAAATGATCGATGTAGTTGACAATATATTCCCACTTTCCAAGTTTTGCCAAACCTCTGCATGCTACACTTTACTTGGCTGATGGTATCAGGCTAAGAGCTGGTCCCTGTTCCTAAGAAGCTATAATCTGAGGAAGGAATACAGAGACAAAGTGATAGGCACGGGAACTGTGAGTGTGGGGGACAAGAAGGCACGCTGTCCAGTGAGAAGAGCTGGGCTGCATGCAGAAGCCAGCAGCTGGGCTGCATCTGGGGTAAGTGGGAGTCTTCCAGGCAGAGGAGGGGGAGGAAGGGTGGTCCAGGTAGCAGCAGCAACACAGGCCGAGGCGCGGAATGGTGAAAACTAGTAGTTTACAGCAACATAGCCACCCGCCCTCTTTTCCACCTCCTCATTCTTGGTCTCTGCTAATTACGGCCTTCCTGTTTCTTAGCAAGACAGGAATCTCTAGAGATCCCTAAGGATTCCTAAAACTTGCTCTATTGCCATTCATTCAGATGAAAAGCAACACATTCAAAAACTCACCAAAGATCAATGTAAAGAGAATGATTCAACCTGCCGATGGTACATAAAGATGTGCTTACTGTGTCCCTGTGTTCTTGGCACAAATAAAGATGCTGTTAATGAAATAAATTCTATTTGTTTTGGAATGGAGCATTCTCTGCTCAGCCACTAACGCAAGAGGATAGAAACTGCACATCAAAGCTCAGGGCTGGTTTTGATTTGAGCTTGGAATTGCTGCACATTTTGTTTTTTGTTTTGTAATTATTAATATCAAAAGCATTTTTTTAAAGTTAACGTTTACTTCTTTTTGTTCTGAAAAGGACAACACAAAGTAGAAATCTCAAGATTTCAACTCACTCCCAATTACTGTCAAGTCTCCAATGGCATGAAAGGGACACTTGGGGGTACTAGGATGGCAACTCTTGGCATTCTGGGTTCATTCCCTACTACATACCTGCAACAGCAGCAGTATCCTCACCCTTTGCTTCTCTTTCTGACCAGCTTTTGATAACCCTTTCAATCCCCAAGAGAAGGAAGGAGACTGTGGTTGTGTATCTCCAACGATGGTCCCTAAAGAACCATGCCTCTAGGTATCCATGCCCTTGTGTACCTGCCCCTTTCTCTGGGCTATCCAGCACAACCGACAGAAGGTGGTTGCTTCATGACTTGCAAGCCCAGGTCAAAAGCTTTGCAACATCCCCCTTGGTCTCTTGGAAACTTCAGGCTCAGAACCCAGCCACCAGACTGTGACAAGCCTAAGCCACATGGAGATGCCATGTGTAGGCGCCCCAGCTACCATGTGAGAGCCAAAGTGTAAGAGACACCAATGAGAACCAACTGGCTGAGCTCAGGCCACCCACAAAACCCATGTCTTGAGGACAGAGCACGACCATAACCAGAAATGGGATGCCAAGGAAAACCTGGAATCAGAGAAGAGTCTTTTCCACCTGTGGCAATATGGTAAATGATACTGAAATTTGCAGCCAAAGTGAGGTGGTTTTTGTTTTTGTTTTTTTAGCATAGTTGTTAATTATCTCTGGGCTCCTTCTCCTCCTGATCACCTAAAGATAATCAAGGCATTAAAGTATGCATTTTCTGTGAATATACACAGAATTAATAAGCTCTATTTCATATGTCTGTGTGTTTTTCCTTTTTTTTTTTTTTGAGATAAAGTCTCACTCTGTCACCGAGGCTAGAGTCCAGTGGCATGATCTCAGTTCACTGCAACCTCCACCTCCCAGGTTCAAGTGATTCTCCCTGCCTCAGCCTCCTGAGAAGCTAGGATTACAGGTGTGTGCCACCATACCCGACTCATCTTTTTGTATTTTTTAGTAGAGACGGTGTTTTGCCTTGTTGGCCAGGCTGGTCTTGAACTGCTGACCTCAAGTGATCTGCCTGCCTTGGACTCCCAAAGTGCAGGGATTACAGGCAGGGGCCACTGTGCCTGGCCCTCTTCACTATTTTTAAAGTTCTGTTTTTAGCTGGGAATAAACAAAAGCAAAATCTTCTGAAACAAAGCAAAACTTTCTCGTCCCCACCAGTATCTCTTATGTAATAAAGTCAACAATCAAATACATTGATGTAGACAATGCACCAGCATTTCCTATCTTTTCATTTCAATTACGGCATTCGCATGACATTAAACTACGCTTTTCCACTTTCACGGTGATGACATTCATTTTTACATTTGCCGCTGCACAGCAAAACTCTATGTAGGTGTACAAGATGTAACAGGCTGATGACTGGCAGTTACTTGCCCCAGCAGCATACGTTCCCTCTCTGTTCCTTGTGAATGCCCTTGCCTTTGTTTAAAATTTTAACGTGTCTGTGAAATACCCAACTTTCTGAGCTTTCTTTGAAATAGGTGCAGCCAACGTGACACTGTTACATCCATTTCAGATGAAGAGAGCAAGTCCACTGGGGAGTTCTGATGAAACTTTTGCTGTCCTGACAAAGAAGAACAGCTGTGGCCAGCTCCACCACTTTGCACCTCCCTCCCTAGAAAATCTGCAGTCAGACCAGCCGTTTTGCAATCTTGAGGCAAAAGGTCCAAAGCTAAAATCTGAAATACTATGAAAAGCAGAGCGGAAAGCACAACAGTATTGCCAAGCTGTGTCACGGGAGAAAAAGAAACCCTACTTGTTAAAATCACCAATGATTCCGTTTTCTATTACCTGCAGCCAAATGCACTTCTGTTTAATACTGCTAAATTTTGTTAAAACTCAATAAGGTTTTGCAAGACTGAGCTCAATTGTAGCTGCTCAAACATAATTTTCGTCGGACCATATCATGGTCCACAAGGTTGATGCGGAGGTACATTTTCAACCACTCATTTAAGTAGCTGACACGTTCGCACTGAGAAAGGACCTGTCATTTAAATAGCATTGTACCAAGGGAGAGCCAACTACTCAGGCTGACAGTCGAAAAAACATCAGAAGAAAGAGCATTAGGCTTTCAAAAGCGCAGTGATTAAGAAAAATATCAGTGATTCGTGGGACGTGTTTCTCCCCCCTTGCTTGTGGTGTAATTGCAACGATATTCTTGCCTTTGAAATATACTGGCAGAAACAAATGTTGTGCTTATCAAAGATCTTGGCTTTGCTTTAGCATTTAATCACCCACAAAGCCCCATTTATTGTCTCTCCTACTCCTCCATGGTTATCAGAATCCCATAATTAAGGTATAATGAAAGTAAACAATGTCACAGAAAGCTAAATGTCTGTAAAAAGGGAGAGGAGTTAAAGCAAGACAAATGTGCCTAAAGATAGCAGTACGGCCAAATGGAATTGCTAAGGAGTTTTGTTTGTGTGTGTGTTGGTGGTGATTAAAACCAAATCATCATCTAAGTGAAACATTTAGAGGACAAATTGACTCTTGATGGATAATAAATTTCATAAATTTATATTGAAGTGAAGCAAGCATGCGAATATAGTAAGATCCCTACACAAACACGTCAAAACCAAGTAAAAGCGAGGTCATTTGTCTCTGAAAAGTGGGGGTGACCAACCACTTAATCAACAATGTCTTATGCCCTCTCCCAAATCTGTACCTCATTACATTCACGATTCAGCATGCAAAACAAGACGTAGAACAGTATGAAAACCATTTATTTAAAAAGCCAAAATATAAATATACTAAATGTAGCTGGGATGGTCCAGGAACTGCAGCTGGGCACAGCATTTACGTGAGAGATTCCCAGTAGCCAAGGCAAAAAAAGAAACAGTTTGCTCTGCATTGCTTCCACTGTTAGATAAAGAAAGCACATACATTCAGTAGGAGAGTAGCATTTTCCTGGCCAGAAATTCTTCAGGCAATTTATGATACAAGAAACATTAGGAAACATCTCTTAATAAGCCTTCTGTATTTTTCATGGCACTCAACACAATGTATTGTTCTTTATTTGTATGACACAGCTGTATAGTACATACATATCTTTAATTACTTCTTTCATGTTTGTTTTCCCAATTAGATTGTAAACTCATGAGTGAGGGATTATTTCTGTTCTGTTTACCTCTAGAGCCTGGCTCAGTTTTTACATGGTCCATCAATATTTATTGAATGAATGAATGAATGAACTGCTTTAAGGATAAAATTTCAAACCCCAAAATCCCTCTTCTCAAGCCTTAAGGTAGAATGCTTGCTCCATGCAGAAGGGACTTGTAAAGAGTGACTGTTCAGCACCATGACCATGATAATTACAGAAAGGAAAACACCTAGATATCCATCAACAAGAGAGGGGAGTCATACAATAGAGTCTGGTTTAGAAACTAGATACATTAGAGCAATGCAGATTGAAAAATGTTACATGAAAAAAAGCAAACTGCAGAGCAATGCTTATAATACTCATATTGGTTTAAAATGTGCAAAGCAGGCTGGGGGCGGTAGCTCACAACTGTAGTCCAGACACTTTGGGAGGCCAAGGAGGGAGGATCACTTGAACCAGGGAATTCAAGACCACCCTGAGCAGCATGTGAAACCTCATATCTACAAATTTTTTTTCAAAATTAGGTGGACACGGTGGCACACAGCTTTAGTCCCGGCTACTCAGCAGGCTGAGGTGGGAGGATCACCGGAGCCCAGGGAGGCAGACGCTACAGTGAACCACGATCATACCACTGCATTCCAGCCTGGGCGACATAGAGTGAGACTCTGTCTCAATGAAATAAAATATGCAAAGCAACACTATATATAGTTGTTTCCAAGCATGCCTGGGACAAAAGCACCAAATTGAAGATATTGGTTGTCCTTGAAGAGGGAAGGAGAAAGAGATCAAGAGGGGTGTACATGAGGCTTCAATCACGTTCGTCATATTCTGCTTCAAGGGCTGAATGCTGGTTATATTGGTATCCTTTACACACACACATACACACACACACACACACACACACACACACACACACTCTTTTGGTATGCCTAAAGTATTTCATAATGGAAACAAGGAAAGTCTAAGAAATTACCGTGGAGGATCCAGACACCCAACAGCACAAGTGATATGGCATGGGATCTTGGAATAGAAAAAGGACACTAGGTAAAAACTAAAGAAAAATGAAAAACAGTACGGATTCTAGTTGATATACTGTATCAACATCGGTTTGTTTATTGTAACTAATTTACTATGCTATTGTAAGGTGCTAATGATAGTGGAAACTAGAGGCAGGGCATACAGGAACTCCTTGAATTATCTTTGCACCTGTTCTGTAAATTTAAAACTGTTATAAGATAGGAGGTCTATCTTTAAAAAGTAAAGGGAGCTGAGGCTGGGGGTGGTGGCTCATGCCTGTAATCCCAGCACTTTGGGAGGCTGAGGCAGGTGGATCACCTGAGGTCAGGAGTTCGAGACCATCCTGGCCAACCTGGTGAAACCTCATCTCTACTCAAAATACAAAAATTAGTCAGGTATGGTGGCACTCTGTCTCAAAAACAACAACAACAAAAAAAAAAAGTAAAGGGAGCTGAGTGTGTGGTGTCAACACACTTGTAGTCCCAGCTACCTTAGAGGCTAGGGCAGGAGGATTGCTTAAACCCAGGGGTTTGAGACCAGCCTGGGCAACATAGCAAGACCTCCCATCTTAATTAATTAATAAGTAAATGACATAAAAACATCCTTCAAGTGGACCTTTCCCATAACACTCCTTCAAAAAGACAAGCTCACTTTGGGAGGTCAAGCTAGGTGGATTACTTAAGGTCAGGAGTTTGAGACCAACCTGGCCAACATGGTGAAACCCTGTCTCTACTAAAAATACAAAAATTAGCTGGGTTTGGTGGCTTGTGCATGTAATCCCAGCTATTTGGGAGCTTGAGGCAGGAGAATCACTTGAATCTGGGAGGCAGAAGTTACAGTGAGCCGAGACTGTGCCTTCGCACTACAGCCTGGGCAACAGAGAGAGACTCTCAGGGAAGAAAAAAAAAAAAAGTCATAAGCTATAACCAATTACTAAACCTAGTGAAGGTCTTTCTGCAGGAAGCTAATACACTCCAAGCATGTCATTTGTCAATGATCTGACTTATTCTAGAAAATTAGAGAACAGAGTGTTAATACATCTTCTGGATCACTGTATTCTTCTCGAATATCACATGGCTCGAGTTATCCTGTTGTAAGAGCTGGAGAGTAGTCAGATACAATTTGGTTCCCATGAAGTGAGTGTATCTGAGGACAGGGGTCTGAAGCCGGTCTTAGAACCGGCTTGGCTCCTTCCACTCTCCACCTCTGCTCTCCTGGCAGCTTCTCCGTCCTGCTTACCTAGGTCATTCTCATAGTGACATGCAGCCAAACCATTTACATTCTCTTGAAAGTAAAATGGAGTAACAAAGATTCCACAGTGTATAGGGTCATACCACATGTACTCCAACATACTTAAAAGGATTGCCTTCTCACAGTCAACCTCGGATGAGTCAAAAGTTGTAGGAACATGGAGGCACAGAGAAGCTTGGAGCTCCACTCATCTGGCCTCTTTACTGAATGAAAGAGGAGTTCAGTAGAGTCTAGGGAGGTGGGGTAATCTGGTCCCTCCCCATCCAGTCTCTCCAGAGTGCTCCCTCCAAAGCTAAGGGCACTAACGCCCTCCTCATGTGAGGAAGGGAAAATGCGTCCTCAGTGATGTCAGGACTCCTCTTAGGGAAGGAGTTGCCTAAGCCTAGCTGCTTGCAGCAGAGAGCATGAGCAAAGGCATGGCCAATACCACACAGAGAATGGCCTAAGGGCTCTATGTGAGAGCAGCCAGCAGGGAGGCGGACAGAGCCAGGAGCTGGAGCGAAAGCAAGGGTGCTGCGGATCTGTGGAGAGACAGCCAGTGTGAAGTTCCCTCCCAGGAAGAAGACAGCTGGAGGGCGAGTTAAAAATGGTACTGACTTTCTTACCCCACTGCACTATAAACATTCATGCCACTCCCTCTCCCCGCAAATGCTTAGTAAGAGGGGTTTATTTAGTGGAAATCACTGAAGGGTGATAGGGCAACAGAGATAGCCCACCAGGAGCAGGACTCCAGTGCCCAGATGACCAAGAGAAAATAAGGACCCTGGAAACAAGAGCTACCGGGGAGGAGGGAGGACCTTTCCTGAGTGCTGCAGCAGGAGCCTATGCCAATCCCATGTTGATTTTGAGGACGCCACAGAAGACATCAGCAAGGCCAACGTGGGTCCTGGTAACGCTCCCTGGCTGGGACTCTCCAAAAAGGGAGCTTGGTGGCAACGGTCCTACTTTGCCTTTAACCTTCTCTAAGACGACCTAACTTTTCACTGTCCATATGTGAACTTGATAATTTAAAGAAGCAGTCTCCAACTTTTTGGCACCAGGGACTGGTTTTATGGAATACAATTTGTCTATGGATGGTGGGGAGTGGGGGGAGATGGTTTCAGGATGGATAATTCAAGTGTGTTACATGTATTGTGTACTTTATTTCTATGATTACATTGTAACATATAATTATATAATTATACAACTCACCATAAGGTAGAATCAGTGGGAGCCCTGAGCTTGTTTTCCTGAAACTAGACAATCCCAGCTGGGGGTGACGGGAGACAGGGACAGATCATCAGGCATTAGCTTCTCATAAGGAGCGTGCAACCTAGAGCCCTCACAGGCGCAGTTCCCTAAAGAGTTCATGCTCTTATGAGAACCCAATGCTGCCGCTGGGCTGACAGGGGTGGATGCAGCTCAGGCATTAAAGCTCCCTCGACTGCTGCTCGCCTCCTGCTGTGCTGCTCAGTTCCTAACAGGCTAGGGACCAGTACTGGCCCATGGGCTGGGGGTTAGGAACCCGTAACGTAAAGGATATAAAAAACAAAGTATGAACTTTGTCCCAAAAGGACCCATATTATAAAAGAACTACAAAGGCATTTTAAGAAATCTAAAGGGGGCCGGGCATGGTGGCTCACACCTGTAATCCCAGCACTTTGGGAGCCAAGGCGGGTGGATCACCTGAAGTTGGGAGTTGGAGAGCGGCCTGACCAACATGGAGAAACCCTGTCTCTACTAAAAACACAAAATTAGCTGGGTTTGGTGATGCATGCCTGTAATCCCAGCTACTCAGGAGGCTGTGGCAGGAGAATGGCTTGAACCCAGGAGGTGGAGGTTGCAGTGAGCTGGGATTGGGCCATTGTACTGCAGCCTGGACAACAAGAGTGAAACTCCATCTCCAGAAAATAAATAGAAATCTAAAGGGATTGTGGTTTTATGTTTAGCCACTGTTGAAGGCTTTTAAAGAATTTTTATGATTAATGAAATTTGATATGCTGTATTTACGTCTTATCTTACAACATGTCTCTTAACAGCACCAATCTACTACAAAGCTGTTTGTTTCCAATCTCCCTTCCTGTCAGCCCACTTGGGAGTTGGCACCCTGGTGTGGGGATGGCAATTTAGGGGGGAGAAGGAAAGACTGTCCTTTGGAAACCTGAGGCACTCCCAGCCAAGCTAAGCTGTGAGGTGGTGATATATAGGAAGTTCTAAATCTGGCCAGGGGAGGAGGCTGGGAGATGAAGTTTGAATCATCCTTTTCATTCTGCTTTATGCCATGCGGCTCTTCCTCAAAGGAACTCAAATTCATTAGCATACGTAAAATACATAAAATGTTCTAGTTATTTGACTCTAGTAAATATTTTTTTCCATAGACCATTTCCATCAAAAGACCAGGAAACGAGGGCCAGGCAAGCTACTTTTAAAATTCAACAGTGATTTTTCAGCTAAGAATACACAAATGGGATAGAGCAGATAATCTTCATATCTAACAGGAAAGACATACTGTAGACTAATTAATCCAGCTTTGATCATCAGGAAACTAATACACAGTGTATAGGAAAATTAACTCAGATCATCTGATGTTGGCCTACTTCCTTTGGCAATATTCATTGAAACATACACTATGGGGTCACGGCGTTTATTAAATGCCATCCAAGCTATGTGCACTTATTTTCCATCCTTTGTAATATTATTTGAGAAAAATGGGAAGGTTTTCCCCATGCATATTGGCAGTGATTTAATTTGGTTCTATATGTAGCAGATATGCAGTGAGTGCATTTTAATTTTCTGTTGTGCTTTTATTTCCTGAATGCTTCCCATGTGCCAGTCATTGTTGTGGGCACAAGGAATTGAAGGGTGAACCAGTCAAGATTCTTGTTCTCTTTAAGTAATTCTAATCAGGACAGCCAAAAACACACATGTGGATAGAATAATTTCAGAGAATGGCAAATTGCAGTGAAGATAATAAAAGGTGCAATGAGACAGGGTCCTTCGAGGTGGGGCTGGACTACTGTAGATTGGGTGGCCAGGGAAGACCGTTCCGTGAACAATGAGAACGTGTAAGCTTTGTGAAGACCTGGAGCTGGAATGTAACTGACAGGGGAAACAGCGTATGCCAAGGTCTTGCAGAGGGAATCAGCTTGGAGTGACTGAGGAACAGAAAGAAGGCCAGAGTGACCAGAATATAGTGAACAAAGGGCAAAAGGGCAAGATGAGGAGGGGGGCGCAGGCATGGGCTGGAGCATGAAAGCCCCTCCTGCAGGATAAAAAATGTGGATGTTGTTCTAAGAAACGACTGGGGATTTTTAAGCAGAATGATCTGGTCTGATTTAAGCCTTCAAAAGATCACTTTGGCAGAAGACAGAAATGAGTTGGGAAGGTGTAGGGTGGAGGCTTAAAGGAAGCAGAAAAACTCATAGCTGTCCGAACAAGATATGATGGTGGCTTGATGTCAGCAACTCTGAGCCAGACAGTTCCCTTCCCTTCTCCCCAGCCCATCATTTCAAATGAAGTCCCACTTCTGTTTTGCCAAGAAAAGCAGAAGCCTTAATAGAAATATAGGAATACGTGGTGAATGCTGAGCTGAGGCCTCTCAGTCAGCAATCGGTGCAGGCAAGGGAGCCTGCAAAATCCAGGAGCCAGTCACTCAGAAACACATTTGTGTGATAATGGGAAGGAGGAGTGCATCACAGATGGCACTTGCAGCTCTGATTCAAATGAGTGGTCCCCACATTTATTCTTATGAACAAAACGTGCCCTGAAGGTTACTCATGAGCAAAGCGAGCCATGTAATCAAAACCCTGCCCCCAAAGATAGCTCAGGTAACCGGCAACACAGAGGGCTGCGGCTGTTCATATTTTAAAGGACTTAAGTTTCATCTCAAATGTGGAAGGAGACGGTACCAAAAGATTCTGGTCTTCTCTTTGCTCACCCCAAAGCGCAAACTCCTCCACACTGGTCTCTATCTGATGGCTCTCCCATTCTCATCTGACCTTTATTTCAGCCATGAGGAGATAGAGACCTATTGCCCTCTAAGGATCATAGCTATGAATCCAAAGAACTGGGAACAGCAGAAACTTTAAAGACCCAGATTTGGAATGAATGAGCGCATCCACGCAATTTATTTCCAAGGATCTTGGATGATCAGAATTTATGGCTCATAACTAGGAGAAACTATCCTCACTGGCCCATTGGTAGGTCTTCTAAAACTTACTTTTAATAATACAATGAAGAGCTGTTAACCCATGACTTAGTTCAAAAACTACAACATTACCAGTATTTACTTACGTGCTCACCTCACCCCAACCATAATCACTATTCACTATTGAATTTTGTCTGTTTTCTTCCCCTCTACCCAAAAAAAACTTATTGTTGAAGTTGGCATGTTTCCAAATTTTATAAACAGGCTATCATACACGTATTTCTCTGGAACTTCCTTCTTCACTCAGAGTCACTAGTAAGATTTACCCAGTTGTATGTATCTACAGTCTAATTCATGTTTTACTACTTAATAATATTCCATTGCATTCCATATTTTAAAATATAGATGTATGAATTTCAGCTGGGCGTGGTGGCTCATGCCTGTAATCCCAGCACTTTGGGAGGCCAAGGCAGGCAAATCACTTGAAGTGAGGAGTTAGAGACCAGCCTGGCCAGCATGGCAAAACCCCGTCTCTACTAAAAATACAAAAATCAGCCAGGCATGGTGGCGTGTGCCTATAGTCCTAGCTACTTGGGAGGCTGAGGCAAGAGAATCCCTTAAGTCTAGTAGACAGAGGTTGCAGTGAGCCGAGATTGCGGTACTGCACTCCAGCCTGGGCTACAGAGTGAGACTCTGTCTCAAAATAATAATAATGTAAAATAAAATAAGAATGCATTCCATCTTATCTGATGAAAGAGGCAAACATACTGAGAGAAAAATATTGTGTCTTCCTAACTCAGTATTTTATAATTATGGTCCTAAGAACACAGAGTACTAAACACTTCCATGAAAATATATGTGTTTAGCCAGGCGCAGTGGCTCACGTCTATAATCCCAGCACTCTGGGAGGCAGACGTAGGTGGATCACGAGGTCAGGCGTTCAAGACCAGCCTGGCCAACATGGTAAAACCCTGTCTCTACTAAAAATACAAAAATCAGCCAGGCATGGTGGCGTGTGCCTATAGTCCTAGCTACTTGGGAGGCTGAGGCAAGAGAATCCCTTAAGTCTAGGAGACAGAGGTTGCAGTGAGCCGAGATTGCGGTACTGCACTCCAGCCTGGGCTACAGAGTGAGACTCTGTCTCAAAATAATAATAATGTAAAATAAAATAAGAATGCATTTCATCTTATCTGATGAAAGAGGCAAACATACTGAGAGAAAAATATTGTGTCTTCCTAACTCAGTATTTTATAATTATGGTCCTAAGAACACAGAGTACTAAACACTTCCGTGAAAATATATGTGTTTAGCCAGGTGCAGTGGTTCACGTCTGTAATCCCAGCACTCTCAGAGGCAGACGTAGGTGGATCACGAGGTCAGGCGTTCAAGACCAGCCTGGCCAACATGGTAAAACCCTGTCTCTACTAAAAATACAAAAATTATCTGGGCGTGGTGGCACATGTCTGTAATGCCAGCTACTCAGAAGGCTGAGGCAGGAGAGTCGCTTTTGAACCCTGGAGGTGGAGACTGCAGTGAGCTGAGATCACATCACTGCACTCCGGCCTGAGCTACAAAGCAAGACTCTGTCTCAAAAAAAAAAAAAAGAAGAAAGAAAATATATGGGTATTGGGTATAAGTATTTAGTAGTCAGGACAATTAACTGTTTTGGGAATGTTGCTCATTAGCTATTAACTATTCAGAGACCATTTAGCTGACTGATTAGAATCTGAATGAAGAGAAAAACTTGTTTTTAACTTCCAGTTCGAAATCTTACATTTATTATCCCATGAGTCTAGAACCCAGTTCACAAGATCTTTAAGTTTCCAGTCACCTACTTACAAAGGAACTAGTCAGCTTCAGATAGTTCAGGGCTTATCTTCAAACAAATTCCATAAATCTCCTGCTGAGCATTTTGGAAGGTTTTTGGAGGGAGGGCAGTTCACAGTTGCAGCCAGGAGATGGGAGGGTCCAGAAAGTAGATACTCCATCAAAAACATGGCTCAAATCAGTTACAAAATTCCTAGGCAGAGGGCTTAGGGAGGAACGAAATATGTTCTGATATAGTGTAGTGAGGAGGGAAGAGAGACGCAAGACCAAAAAAGAATGAGAGAAAGCCTTATAAAAAAGCAAAACATCACTGTGGTTATTTTCAAGGTCACATGGTATTATAGAAATGCCCATCTTAAAGTAAAATGTATGTACCGGTTCTTTTGGAGGTGAGGAGTCAGGTATAAATGCAAAGAAAAACACGAACAACTAGGGTGCCATCAATTCAAAATAACAAAGCCAAATATTGTGGGAGAAGAGCTCTAATGGCTTTAGACCAATGGAGAGCGCAGGGGTTGAGCAAATGTCTCCGGGACCCAGAACACTTTTGAAAAACAACTTTGTCTCCCATCACGTTATCAGTAGGGCATGGGGGGCAGAAACTTGTCAGCACAGTTGCATTTCTGGATACACACAGCTTAACTGGAGCCTTTTCTAAGACAGTAATGATTTAGTGCATTTTATTCCTGAGGTTTTTTTTAATGACTTTAGTATGTCTCTAAGGGAAGAGAGCAGAAATAACTATCACAGCCTTGGCATCCTAAATAAGAAGAGGAGAGGGGAAAAAAGATGAATAGAAGGAAGTCCAGGGAAGGCAATGTTTTCTCATTTATCATAAAGTGGAAACAAAGAAAACATCATATGAGTCAGAAAATATTTCCCTCACCTGCATGACTGTAGCTCCTCTGATGCTTTTTTTTTGAAATGAAGTCTCTCTCTGTCTCCAAGGCTGGAGTGCAATGGCACAATCTCGGCTCACTGCAACTTCCACCTCCCAGGTTCATGTGATTCTCCTGCCTCAGCCTCCTGAGTAGCTGGAATTACAAGTATGCACCACCACGCCTGGCTAATTTTTGTATTTTTAGTAGAGATGAGGTTTCACCATGTTGGCCAGGCTGGTCTTGAACTCCTGACCTAAAGGGATCTGACCACTTTGGCCTCCCAAAGTACTGGCATTACAGGCATGAGCCACTACACCCAGTCCTTCTGATGCTTATTATCTTGCTTCATTATGAAGCGCAGATATGAAGCACAGTTTCTATACTTTTGGAAGTAAGCTGTGTTTGCTGAAGGAATGATAGACCAATAAGCCTCTGGGCTGGCACCCTGGCTCATGTCTCAGCCCAGGTACTCAGTACTTCCAGACTAAAGCCAAACCTCGTAGAGTGTCCTAGGTTGATGACTCTGCTTTATCACTTAATACTGAGGTGACACTGAGCAAGTGACTTAACCTCGCTGGACCACGATTTCCTCACAGATAAATTAAGGTAATACTGCAATAATCACCTAATATGATTAAAATTAAATATGTCACTTATTGACCACCTTCTAGTGTCATGCAGAAAGTGGCCGATAAATGTTAATATCTTTTCCTTCTGCTTTATTGATTTCTGACCCTCGTGCCTTACTATAGCAAAGATACTTACTCTTGGTAATTCTACATATATGGAATTTGAGCCAGATCTGAATAATGACCTGTTATGAGCCAGATCTGAATATGAGCCGGATCTGAAATGACCTGTTATGAGCCCGATCTGGAATAATCCTCACCATTCTGTGAGGAAGAAAGTTATTCCAGATCAGGCTCATAACAGGTCATTACCACATGTGCATGTTGATGATGAAGATAATGTTGCCCAAAGTGGTTGGCCTCATACGTAGCAGGTTTCCCCTGCAAATAAATCCAAGGTGTGGCCAGGGGATTGAAGCTTAAGCACCATATGCACAAACATACTGTCCTCCCAGAGAGGCCTTCCACCTGCTCAAATATTTTCAAGATTATATAGCTTAGCTTATTATTTGAGAACAACTCAGGCTTCAGGAAGACGAGCAGCCACAATACTATACCCTGAGCTGGTGAAAATTAAATTTGGTTTCTTTGTTTTTTATGTATGTGCAAGTTTCAGCAGAAAAAAAAAAAAATCAATGAATGAGCTTTGACCAGATCTATGCAGGCCTGAGAGATTTCACCTGATGCACTTCCCATTGATTGCTAAAAACAATAAAAGCATGAGCAAATGCTAACTCTAGCTGCTACCAAAATCATGAGTTCTCCTGAACAGAGAAAGAGATCTATTTTTTATCTGAGATAAGGGGAATTGCAGGACCTATAAGCACCTGTAATTCAATTTTTTTATTTTACAGATGAGGTACCCAAAGCTGAAAGCAGTCCAACAACTTTTCAAAGTTGAGCAGTTGAGCTAGGATTTGCAGAGATCCTTAATTGTTTAATCCAGAATGTTCTAGGACGGGGGTCCCGAACCTCCAGGTCATGTACTGCTACCAGTCTGTGGCCTGTTAGGAACTGGACTGTACAAGAGGAGGTGAGTGGTAGGTGAGTGAGCATTATTACCACCTGAGCCTTGCCTCCTGTCTGATCAGCGGCAGCATTTGGATTCTCATAGGAGCTTGAATCGTATTGTGAACTGCGCATGCGAAGGATCTAGGTTGTATGCTCCTATGATAATCTAATACCTGATGATCTGAGGGGAGCTGCTTCATCCCGAAACCATCCTTCCCTCCCCACAAGGTACATGGAAAAACTGTCTTCCACAAAACTGGTCCTTAGTGCCAAAAAAGCTGAGGACCACTGTTCTAGGATATTATTAATTCCAAAACCACTGTGTTTTTAGGAGGGAAGAAATGCAAACACCTATCCAACATGCAATTTCATTACACGACTATTTCTGGCAATTCTCAACTCCCAACGCTTGGAGGTAGAAGTACAAGTGAACCTCTCTGTGAAGTTTGGATGACCTCCCTACCTGTCTTCCAGACTGTCCCAGACCCCAAGTATAAGACTGATGGGCCACCATGTTTAATTCTTGCCATTTTATCCATGCAATGATTCTTTTGGCTGCCAGACAAGCAACACACAGGCTCACAGATATTCTTTCATAAATACCTTCTCAAATTCATTAGAATTATCTTTAGCAGAAAGTTTAACAAGCAAGAAGACTAGGAATGAGTTAGAAAAACATGAAATTCAAATGTGCTTGGTTAATTTCTCATAACCTACAACCCACAAACTTGAGCTTCCCTTTCTGAGCAGCTCAGAGGATCAGCTCCATCCGATGGACGTCATGATAGTGGGCACTCCCAGTGGGCTACACAGCATCCCAAACACAGCCATGTGCTTCAGTGAAAAACAGCCCTTTCCTCGGCCCTGAAGGGTGAGATCCTGACTGATCCATGTGAAGGCTTCTCAACGTTGACACTATTAATATTTGGACTGTATCCTTCCTTGTTGTGGGGAGCATCCCATGCACACTAGAAGACTTAGCAGCATCTGTGGCCTCTAGACACGAGTAGTCAGGGTCCCCAGCAAGCACAGTCAAAGATGTTTCCAGCCTTGGCCAAATGTCCTCTGGGGGTAAAACTGCATCTGGTTGGAAACCGTTGATCTATGTCAGATCTATCTATGTCAGATTCAATAGAATTCCCATGAATTCCATTCTTTCTTTCCACCAATTGTTCAGGAATGAGCATATCAGTGAATTGTAGCTACTGAGACCCTATAGGCAAATTTTCAAGGGAGACTCTGGAAAAGATTTTCTCGTTCCTCCTTAAGAAACACAAAAGGCAAATGGCATTTCTCATTCTTGAGGACACTGGTAGGTACATCTAGAGGTACGTACGCAGGTGTAAGTACACCTCGAATTTCTGTACCCACCATGTGGTCGCATGACAGCTTGGACCGAGGCAAAGCTGAGTAGCCTTTTGTGTGAGACAAGCACATTTCTTTACTCTTTAAGCCAAATTTGAGTTGCGATTCTTGTAACTTGCAACCAAAAGCATCCTGATACAGTACCCCTATTGCATTGTACATTACAAATATTTATGAAACAATATAGACATTCAGGATTCAGGTTCCATGACACTAGGAAATATGCTTATTTCCCCCAAGAACTTCTGGGTTTTTCCCCCATCATTTGTGAATTTTAAGTATTTCTTTTATTTTTGAAAACCAATGTAGTATATAATTTTTTAAATTTATAATTGATGCATAATAACTATATATATGTATAGGGTACAACATGATGTTTCAATTCTTATATAAATTATGTAGTTATCAAATCAGGATAATTAGTATATCCACCACCTTAAACATTTATCATTAAACTATCATCTAATAGTTTAATAAACAAATTCAGTAAAGTTGCAGATTACAAAATCAACATACAAAAATCAGAAGTGTTTCTATATACCAGTAGTGAATTACCTCAAAGAGAAATCAAGAATGCAATCTTTTCTCAAATCTACAAATTAAAAATAATTTAACCAAAGAGGTGAAAGAACTCTACAATGAAAACTATAAAGTATTAATGAAATAAACTGAAGAAGACACAAGAAATGAAAAGATACCCAAATTCACAAACTAGAATATTGTCAAAATGTCCATACTACCCAAAGTGACCTAAAGATTCAATTAATCCCTAACACAATACCAATGACATGCCTCACAGAAATTTTTTTAAAAATCCTAAACTTCATATAGAACCACAAAGACCCCAAATAGCTCCTAGAACTTCCTTCTGCTGCTCTGCCATTTCTCATATTTCATTATCCTCCAATTCACAAACAACTTTCTAAATACTATTAAGAAATAACTGAATGACTCTAACTCCGGTCTTCTAGACGTTTAAAAAATATAATCATACTTTTAAAAAAGATATAAAACAAATGACAAAAGATTATCTTTTTAACTCTTGCTGCTTGGGCTAAATGAGAACTTTCTGCATTTTTTAGAAAAAAAGTAAAAATTATGAGAAGAAAAAGTAGGCGTGGTAATATTTAAAAGTAGAAGAAAGCTTCACTGGTTTTAAAACATCAGTTTTCAGTTTGAAGTTTTTGCTGAGTTGAAGATAGACTTGCATTTTTAGCATAAAAAGGCTCAGATGTTCTAGTCAGCCTCAATAAAAAAGACATCTGGACATATTCAAGAGAAATTTCTTCAAGGACAAAGAGAAAAATTCTACAGCCTTCTGTTCAGACAAGACAAGTAAGTTAAAAAGGAAAAATAATTTGTCTACCATCAGACTTCTCGTCTGCAATGCTTGACCACAGATAGCAATAGAACAGTGTTTACACACATCTGAATAAAGAGAACTGCAACCCAAGGTCGCACAGCTAAAATACATATTTGAGAAGGAACAGATAATTTAGAAGAAAAACTCAAGAAAGTATACCAATACTGGTGTCTAAGAAAGCATAAAAATTAAATAAAAATTAAACAGAAAAGATCTCAAGGGGAAGATAAAACATATAAGAATTAGTGATGATACAGCATTTCCATACATAACAAACTATCTGAAAAAGAAATTAATAAAACAATCCCATCCACAATAGCACGAACAAAAAAAGGACTTACGGATAAATTTAACCAGAGATTGACAGATCTGTACACTGAAAACTATATGACATTGATGAATGAAATCAAAGAAGACACACATATATGCAAAGATATCCTGTACTCATGGATTGGAATCGTTAACATTGGTAAAATGTCCATACTACCTAAAGGAATCTATAGAGTCAAAGTAACTCCATCAAAATTCCAATGGTGTTTCCACAGAAATAGAGAAAGCAATCCTAAAATTCATATGGAATCACGAAAGACCCCAAAGAGCCAAAGCAATCCTGAACAAAAAGAACAAAGGTGGAAGCATCACACTACCTGATTTCAAAATCTACTACAAAGCTACGGTAATCAAAATGATACTGGCAATAAAAACAGACACATAGGCCAATGGAACAAGGGAGAGAGCCCAGAAATAAATGCACACATTTATGGTCAATAGTTTTATTTCTTTTTTTTTTTTTAACAAAGATGCCAAGAACACACATGGGGAAAAGATTGTCTCTTAAATAAATGGTGTTGGGAAAATTGGATCTCCACATACAGAAAAATGAATTGGACCCTCATTTCATACCGTATACAAGAATCAACTTAAAGTGGATTAAAGACTTCAACCTAAGATTTGAAACTGTAAAATTACTAGAAGAACACATAGGGGAAAAGCTCCAAGACATTAGTCTGGGCAATAATTTTTTTGATCAGATCCTAAAAGCACAGACAACAAAAGCAAAAAATAGGTAAGCAGGATTACATCAAACTGAAAAGTTTAGACAATCTACAGAATGGGAGAACATATTTGCAAATCATAATCTGATAGGGATTAATACCCAAAATATATAAGGAATACAAACAACTTAATAGCAAGAAAGCAAGTAACAATTTTTAAAATGGGCAAAGGACCTCAACAGACATTTCTCAAAAGAAGATATATGAGTGGCCAACAAGTACATGAAACAACATACTCAGCCACGCTAACCAGGAAAATGCAAATTAGGACTACAATGAGGTATCACCTCACACCTGTTTGAATGGCTACTATAGAAAAGATGAAAGATAACGTGTGGCTAGTATGTGGAGGAAAGGAAACCTCTGTACACTGCTGGTATGAATGCACATTAGTACAGCTGTTATGGAAATGGTCAGAAGGTCCTTCAAAAAATGAAAAACAGAACCACTCTAGGATCCAACAATCCAATCCTGAGTATATATCCAAAGGAATTGAAATCAGCGTGCTGAAGAGATATCTGCACTCCCGTGTTCACTGACACATTAGTGACAATAATCAAATTATGGAATCCACCTAAGTGTTCAAAAGCAGACCAAGGTGTAAGGGAAATGTGGTATGTGTATACAATAGACTGCTACTCAGCCTTAAAAAAGAAGGATATCTGTCATTTATGACAATACGGTCAACCTGGAGTACAGTGTGTTAAGTGAAAAACAACCCAGGCACAGAAAGATAAGTATCACATGATCTCACTCACGTAAAATCAAAAAAGTTAAACTCATAGAAACAGAGTGAAACAGTGGTTGCCAGAGTCTAGAGGAGGTAAGGGGATTGAGGAGATGTTGGTCAAAGCACAAAAAATTTCAATGAGGTAGGAAGAATGAGTTTAAGAGATCTATTATACACCACGGTGACTACAGTTCATAACAACGTAGTTGAAAGTTGCTGGGTGGGTGAATTCTAAGTGTCCTCACTTCAAAAAGATGATAAGCCTGTGAGGTGATGCCTGTGTTAATTAACTTGACTTAGCCATTGCACAGTGCCTACATATATCAAAGCATCACGTTGTAAACATAAATATATACAATTTTTGTCAATTAAGAGAAATAAAACTGTAAAAGAATAATTAGTGCTGAGCAATATTTTTATAAAAACAAATATATGAGAATGTAGCTAAGTCTTTATAGATTATATATGTAACTAGTGATATGTATAAAAAGCTTTGATTCTTTAAACAGAGTCATACTGCAGAAAAAAGTTAATGATACCTTAAAAGAAAAATTCTAAATCATTTCAACAAGCTCCAGAATTTTCAAGGAAGAAATAGGTGGAAAAAACAAAGGCACAAAAGCCTTCTAAATATCCTGCCTCAATTAGGGAGAATTCATGGATTTGGACACAGTAGTAAACACTTTAGCTGAGGGAGGACATCCTAGGTGTCCTTTAATTTTGGTGTATCAGTGGAGAAATAGTTTAATATATAACTGTTCAAAATAGGAAGATGAGCATTGGCAAAACAGATATATTTAACTGAATTAACAAATTACTAGGGTTAAAGGAGATTTACAAACCGATAAATCTAGTACAAGTATAGAAAGAGAAAACAGAAACAAAATATTAAAATAATAAATATAAGGGAAGATGGAAGAAATAAAATCAAAATGCAAGCTAAAGCCACGATGGGTAGATAAAGTTGAAGACTTGGATTCAGAAGAATGAAGAGGAGCCTAAGTGTAACGTCAGGCTAGGTATAGTACGTCATTCTCACACTGCTATAAAGAAAACACCTGAGACTGGGTAGTTCATAAAGAAAGATTTAACTGACTCATGGTTCTGCAGCCTCTACAGGAAGGATGGTGGTTTCTGCTTCTGGGGAGGCCTCAGGAAACTTAGAATTATGGCAGAATACAAAGGGAAAGCAGGCGCATCTTACATGGCCGATGCAATAGTTTGGGGTGGTGCCACACACTTTTTAACAACCAGATCTCATGAGAACTCACTATCATGAGAACAGCACAAAGGGGATAGTGCTAAGCCAGTCCTAAGAAACAGCCCCATGATCTAATCACCTCCCACCAGCCCTACTGCCAACACTGGGGACAACTGAACATGAGATTTGGCTGGACACAGATCCAAACCATACCACTAGGACATCTCAGGGTTGGAGAGTCATCAGCAGGCTCTAGGGAGAGAAGTACTGGTAGAGGGGATTTGAGAATTTTGGTACTATTCTTGGGAATTTGAAAGCAGAGGGATAAAGACAGACAATTCCTGTACTCTAACTTAAATCAGAAGATATAATACCTCAAAGATGTCAAATTCTCCCATGAATTAGCTAAAAATTTAATGCATTCTAAATACTAATACCCCTAGGGTTTTTCCTGAAGCTTTACATGGTGTTTAACACTGATTTGAAAAAATAATCATTGAAAAAGAGGCTAAAAATGTTTTTAGCAAAAGGGCAGAACAGGTGTGCTTGTTCTTTAGATGTAAATATGTAGTCAAGACAGTAAGGAACAGGCATAAAAAAAGGCAGATTAAAGAAAAAGAATTAAAGGGCTTCAAAATAGAACAAATTATGCGTTTAGCAAATATTAAAAGTCACATTTCAACATCATGTTCCAATGGGTTGATAACTTTGGGGTGGAAAAGGACCTTCAATGTATGCCATCAAAGCCAGAAATAATATAGAAAAAGGACTGAAAGATATGACGATATAAAATTTAGCATTTATGAAGGAAGGAAGAAAAACTAAACTAAGGTTAAAAGACTAATGGAAAACAGGAGAGAATGTTTGCACTATTACTGTAAAGTAGGCAAAGATTAACATCCTTTATATAGAGAGAGCCATTACAAATCAATAGGAAACCCCCCAACGGAAAGGTTAGCAAAACTATTAAGATGGAATTAGTATACATTTGTACAATAAAGACACGGAAAGGCATTCAATTATACCAATAAACAATTAGAAATCAATATAAGTTATCATTTATCTTAAAATACATACAACTTTCAGACAAAGTTTGAAAGGATTATAAATAACCAGTGTTGGCAAGGCTCTGGGAAAAGGAAATTCTAATGCCCTGTTATAAGAATGTAAATTGGTACATTTACATTATTTCCTGTAGGATAATGTGACTATATATACAGCTTTATATAATTTGGCTATATATATAACATTTATATATATATATAAAATTTGGCATATATGTATAATTTGGCTATCTATAGCCAAATTTATAGGCATATTTGGATACACATATATAAAATAATTTGACTACAGATAGCCAAGTTTTATAGACAGTACAGCCAAATTATGTATACATAGGCCAAGCCCGGTGATTCACTCTTATAATCCCACAACTTTGGGAGGCTGAGGTGGGAGGATTACTTGAGCACAGGGAGTTTGAAACCAGCCTGGGCAAACAGTAAGACCATGTCTCTAAAAATAAAAATGTAAACTCAGCTGGCGTGGCGGCATGTGTCTGTAGTCCCAGCTACTTGGGAGGCTTAGCTGGGACTAATCAGAAATTTGAAGACAAATTTCTGATTTGTCTTCAGTTGTCAATATCCCTGACTCCTGGTCCTTTATTTAGCTTCCATTCTTACTGATGTGGAAACATACTTTTAAATGAAAAAGTATGGGAGGTCGAGGCTGCAGTGAACTGTGATTGTACCACTGCATTTCAGTCTGGGTGACAGAATGAGACCTTGTCTCAAAAAGAAAAAGTGTTTTAGCAATTGTTTAGAACAAATAGATTAAATGAAAAATATTTCCATTAATATTTTAAACTATTAAATTCTGTCTAGTTTCATATGGCAGATTTGCATTCATTAAGATTTTTCAGTTTTAAGACTAAACAAAGAATAAGAAAATTATTTATATATATGCCTGATTGAGAAGTCACTGAATTTCATTATTATTATTATTTTTTTTATTTTTATTTGAGATGGAGTCTTGCTCTGTCACCCAGACTGGAGTGCAGTGGTGTGGTTCTTGGGTCACTGCAGCATCTGCCTCCCAGATTCAGGTGATTTGCCTACCTCAGCCTCCAGAGTAGCTAAGATTACAGGGGCGCACCACCAAGTCCAGCTATTTTTTTTATTTTTGGTGGAGATGGAGTTTCACCATTTTGGCCAGGCTGGTCTTGAACTCCTGACCTTGGGTGATCTGCCCACCTTGGCCTCCCAGAGTGCTCAGATGGCAGGTGTGAGCCATTGAGCCCAGGTAAATTTCATTATTTAGCATGCTGTTGAGTGGCATGATAAGCTCATAAACTTCCTATTAACTCTTTATACAATGTAGTGTTATCTTAACATTATATTGTGTAAAGAATTTACTTTTATGAATTCCTACCTTGTTCTTTAAGAAATTGGAATGAGTATCTTGGCAAAATTACATAGAAAATGCAGAAAATAGTATATACCTTGTGGGATTGCAGTGGGGATTAAATTATATTTATCTAGGTACTATAAGCACCTAAATACTATAAATTTGAATGCTGATTCTGCTGACTCTATATTGAATTAGTGGAATAAACTCTACCATGGATTCATGAGACAATAATACTGGTATATACTGAATAAAATAGCCTCAGTTTTGTTTTTAAATAAAACATGTTGATCAACTTTTGAAATATTATTTCATCACAAAAAAAGTGTGTGTATATATATGTATTTAAATGTTAAATGCACACATCTTTTTAGCCAGCAGATTCCTTCTAGAAATAAATCCCAAACAAAAGGATATTCACTAGAGTGTTAATTAGATTTTGAAAAACAGAAAACAAATATCAAACAGTTAGTGAAAGGACATCCATATAATGCAATGTTATATATTACAAACTATACTAAATAGGAGAACTGAAAAGAACTGAGATTCAGAAGTGGAAAAATAATACTTGTAAGGTCAGTAAGAGTGAAAAAGCCAAGAACAGAAAAGGAACAGCTGTGGAATATTTTCTCCTCTTCTGATCATGGTGGAGTGAAGAACACGCTAAGATGCCTGTGGAGGGTGCACGCTGCTCTGGCAATGGCCCATCCTCCCTCTAGTCATGGCATGACAAAAAGAAGGAGCAAAATGTAAATGCTGTAAAGACAGTTAGAAGTCAAGGCACATGTGGTCTCCCAGGACTGCTCAGAGAGAAAGTCTAGGCAGGAGTTTAGGAGGATTTCACTGTCTGGAAAACAAAAGGTTTCAGAACCGGAAGGAAGAATTTGAGGAATGCATCAAGGCTAGACGGAGCCTTGTGTCCGAAGAGCTCCGTGACAGCACCAGCATCTTGCTCTTCCCACGGACTTTGGTCTGATGAATAGAGACAACTGATCAGGTTTTAGCATATTAACAGCAGCCTGCGGTTTCCAACACTGGCACTGTTGTCTGGAGATCACCCAAGGTACCAGAACAGAAAGAGGGAGGGATTCATCCTGGACCTCCAGAGGCTAGGGTGGGACTTGAATAACTGCAGTTTCCTATGAATATACAGAGAAAACATCTGCAAGGAAAAGTGTCAGCCTATGAACAGAAAAAAAAACTGCACGAGTAAATAACAAAATGTTAAACAAGAGTTATTACTTCTAGGCGGTGGGATCACAAGTCATTTTCTCTGTTCCTTTATTACCTCTCTTTTATAGTGAACGGGTCATATATTTATAATAAAAAGTATCCCATACTGTTTTGTGGGAAACAAAAGACAAACTAGATTACAAGAAAAACAAAATGTAAAAGAACTTGATTCAGGTCCCATCTTCATCTTAATTCTAGTCATAGTTCAGACATGATAAATACATACACACCATAAAATCCTCAAATGCAAGTCTGTATCTTATTAACTTATCTTGTTGAGTATACCAATAATGAATATAGGAAATAATGAACTGAGTCTTTACAATGGAAACAAAGTAATTAAATTATATTTCTTAAATGCTGAGTCGTGTGGTATCACAAGTCCTGACTTACTTTTAAACACCATGGGAAAAGTGGTGAGTTTTCTAATGATAATATACGTAATTGGAGAAACCAGACTGAGATAAATAATCAGAAACTATATTTGCACTTTCCTTTCACCACAATGAAAAAGGCAAAGCCACATGCAGTATGGAGGCAAAGGCTTAGAGAACATGGCAGATTTCTCAAGAAAATCCTGAACAAAACATTATTTGCATTACAAAAAGATCCTTCACTCTACCAAAATATTTCTTCTAAAAGGCAGTTCATTTAAAAGTATGTTTCCACATCAGTAAGAATGGAAGCTAAATAAAGGACCTGGAGTCAGGGATATTGACAACTGAAGACAAATCAGAAATGAGAATAAAGTTTCTCTGAAATGATTAGATCGTTTAAAGAAAAAACAGAATACGATCTCCAAATGCAACCTCTGTTGATGACTGTCTTACTTGCCCACTTGAGAGAGAAATAAAAATGTAAAAGCAAGGCACAGAACTATTTTCACCCTCTTGTACATGAGATAAGACAGAAACAAGTGAGGGGGTGCTGGAAAACTGGAAAAACACCACTGAGCATGTAGATTCTGGGAAAAACAGGCTCTACACTGGTACGACCTCAAAAGGTGGTATGACTTACTTTAACAGAGAATTCCCCCGAAAATCTGACTCTTTTCAACAATAATGGTACCTGTGAAATTATTATAAAGGTGCTAATTTCCAGTTGAAAGAAATGCTCAATTGGTCAGGCATGGTGGCTCCTGCCTGTAATCCCAACATCTTGGGAGGTCAAGGTGAAGAACTGCTTGAGGCCAGGAGTTCAAGACCAGTCTGAGCAACAGAGCAAGACCCTATCTCTACCCAACCCCACAAAAACTCAGCTAGGCATGGCGGCAAGCACCTATAGTCCCAGCTACTCAGTTAGAGATCCCTAGAGTCTAGGAATTTGAGGCTGCAGTGAGCTAGGATCACACCACAGCATTCCAGCTTGAGCAGCAGAGTGAGACCCTGCCTCTTAAAAAATAAATAAGAAATGCTTATTTTTGTACTACCATTTTTTCTCTCTGCTATGGTGGAAAGCACTTTCTCCAGGCTACCTGTGAGCTGTCAATCATTCCTCTGCAAATACCTTGATTTAATTTCTCCAGTCTTTTGGAAACAAACATCTTAAATGATTCCAACAGATATCTGCTAAATTGGCAGGGTGATTAGGAATAACTTTTAAATAAAACCATGGGAAAAACAATTAAACAAAGGCAAGAAAACACCAAAGTGGGGTTAGTACTATGCAAAATTTGGTTTAATTTAAAATCTTAGCCCTCAAGATGCTTTTAAGAGAGAATATCCAATAATAGTAATAATTTTTTCTTTGTATACTTAAAAGAGCTCACAGTAAAAGTTTATTTTGTGCCAGTCATTATTTCAAGCTTTTTATTAATAGATATAAATTGTATAGGAGGTGCTACAGTAACACTGCTTCATTGTAAAATTGGTGAGGAAAAAAATTATTCCAGCCAAGGCCATTGTCTGTGTGGAGGTTGCATGTTCTTACGACATCTGCACAGATTTTCTCCATGTCGTCCACTTCCCAAAGCTGTGCCCATTAGGGTAACTGGCATGTCTAAGTGGTCCCAGTGTGCATGTGGATGAGAGAGAGTGTGCCCTGTGAGGGGATGGTCCCATCTTGCACCCTGAGCTGCCATTACAGGCTCAGGCCACCCACTATTCTAGAGTAAATAATTGGGTCATCAATTGTATAAATCTTTCTTAAATGTGTGTATAGCCTACATTTCTTTCAATGTTTAATATCAGAAGTGTTTATATAGAAGTCTGACCAAAAATATGCTGTAGGAACTTAACTCTTATGTGTATCAATTAGCCTATGGTAATATTGGCTTTGTCATGCATTGTTGCACTTAAAGTTGCAGTTTCCAATAACCTATAGAGGACATTAAGGATTTACTGTACCCCTTTAATCCTCATAACAATGCTCTGACATGCAGACACTATTTTTATCACTCATCCCCATTTTACAGATGAAGACGTAAAGAAATGTTAACAAAACTTGCATAAGGCCACACATCTAGTGAATGGCAGAAGCAGGATTTGAACCCCACCAATCTGAATGTGGCACCCGCATAACTAATGACTATCAAGTAACCTTCAAGCTTGGCTACACATTAGAAACACCTGGAGAGATTTCAAAACTCCTGGTGCCCCAGACCAGATAAATCAGAACTTGAGAGTGATACGGAGGCAGCAGTATTTTTTAAAGCTCCTCATGTTGTCCAATATGCAGCCAAATTTGAGAATGACAGCATGACACCATACTGCTCTAATAAGGACAAGACTACCTTTGACTCTAAGGGACGCTGCTTAATATATTTTGACGTAAAAATTCGTATTGATTTAAAACTAACTTAATCTGCAAGACATATATTAAGTTGCTAACTGAGTGGAAGACCGGTGATGACCTGAAAGGACTGTGAACTAATAAGTAAACCACTACCTTCTCAGACCAGAGCTTCCGCTTCCCCTACGTGCTCCCTGTCTCCTAATATAAAACACAAAAGCATCCCGGACCTACATCCACTTCCCAAAATAAAATAGGGGTTTTAGATTAGAGAAGGAGAAGGTCCACTGAGAGTAAGACTGTGGGACCTTGATCAAGACCCTTAACTTCTCCATGCTTTAATTCACTCCTCCATGAAAGGGGATTAACACGGGCACCTGCCCTAAAGGTGGTGGAGAGAATTAAATAAGACAATGCATGCCGTGTACTTAGCACTGGGCCTGGCACACAGGAAGTTGCAAAAGAAATTTCTGCTTTTTAAATTTGTATTACTAAGATAAAAAGAATTTACAACAAGTATTGCACCTGATATTTACAGAGAAGGAATTTAATATGGCGCTGAGAACAAAAAATCTCCAATTCCTGTAAGTCAGAACAATGCAAAAGCAGTTAATTTGGCCTATAACACAGAGATTTCTATGAAACATGAGGGGTAATACAAGGCATCTTGAAAACATTTAATTCTATATATTTAGTTCATATTTATGCAAATATAACAATTATTGTTTTCAAATGTGGCAATATGAAGACTAATATATATGTTGCCACGGCTAATTTCTATTCTGATTCTACTAGAGTACTGCATAAGTACCTATATGACAAGACAAACATGTATGACTATGAATATACATGCTAGTTTTAAGAAACAAGTTATAATAACTAAACTAAGTAGTTATTAAATCCACCCACCTAATAGACAAGAATTAAGAAATCTGGCTGGGTGCCGTGGCTCATGCCTGTAATCCCAGCACTTTGGGAGGCTGAGGCGGGCAGATCACCTGAGGTCAGGAGTTAGAGACCAGCCTGACCAACTTGGAGAAACGCTGTCTCTACTAAAAATAGAAAAAATTAGCTGGGTGTGGTGGCACATGCCTGTAATCCCAGTTACTCGGGAGACTGAGGTTGGAGAATTGCTTGAACCCGGGAGGCGGAGGTTGTGCCGAGTCGAGATCGCGCCACTGCACTCCAGCCTGGGCAACAAGAGTGAAACTCCGTCTCAAAAAAAAAAAAAAAGAAAAGAAAAGAAATCTGACAATAGTAAGAATTGGTAAGGACATGGAGCCACAGAAAACCTTGTGTACCGCTAATGGAAGCATCATTTGGCACAACCACTTTGGAAAACCATTTGTGATTACCTAGTAAGGCAGAACACGTGCCTACACAATGAATCATCAGTTCTATCCCTAGGAATATATTCTAGAGAAAATCCTGGACATATGCACCAGAAGACATGTACAAGAGTGTTCTTAGCAGCAAAGTGGGAAAAATCCAATAGCAAAAATTGGAAATAATCCAAAAGTCCATCAACAGAATTTGAATAGTTAAACAAATTGTGTTGAATAAAGAAATTCATATATTGGTATAAATATGAATGAAGCAAATTGCAAAAGATTACATAAAGTTATTCAATTCACATGTTTAAAAATAGGCAAGCACTAAATATTGTTTATTGGTACATATATAGATGGTAAAACTAAAAAAAAGCAAAGAAGACCACATCCAGCTGGTCCAGTATATCTGGTAATTTATCCTGACCTACATTCCTGCTGAAAACCATGAGAAAAGATGAATAAAGTATTTTGAACATTTAAATGCATCAGTGAGTTGTAACAAGGGAGTAATTACTCAGTGGTGAAATGCACACACAAAACATACATACATACACATGCACACATACATATGATCCCTGCAAAGTAAGTTAAGCACTGAAGCTGGCTTTTGCCTTGGGCCGCTTGTTCCACTCCAGAGTACTTGGGCCTTGGTTTAAGACATACCAGGCAGAACCGTAACAAACAGGAAACTTGCTGAAATCCAGCTTGTGCTCCCTCCCTTTAACAAGCTGAGAGCCTGCATCTATTTAGAGTGGAGCCACATGGGCTAGCAGAAGCGCTGCCCACAAGGTTCAGGGTTCAGGATTCAGGGTGAAACAAACCCCAGGGCCTGCCAAAGATAGGACAGCTAAGAGGATCTCCTCTCCAGCAGCAGTATCACCACCAACAGGAACAGTAAGTCAAGCTACATTCCTGGACTGCAAGGAAACTTGCCTGTCTCAAATCTTGGCCATGGATGGAAGAACTACTGAGAATTTACTATAATAAAACTCATAATAGTTTACAGTGCAAATTCATACAACTCTTAGAGTCCCAAAACCCTGAAGCAAAAAATTTAATGTGAAGAGTCACAGTTGTTAATAACCCAGGCACATAGCAGAAGCAACCTTAAATACTTTCTGGGAGCAATATTCTTAACTCAGACCTGGAAGAATCCTCATAACAAAGCTATAAGAAAAATGAGGAGCATACAGTGGAAAATTAATCAACTAATTAGCAAATTCTCTCTCTTACACACACACACACACACACACACACACAGAGAAAGAAATAAAGTACAATGAGTTACAGCCAGCAAATCAGATACACAAATACTTTAGATACTGGCAATACTTCAGATACTAGAAATAAAAAATATTGAAATGTAAACAAAAAACAAAACATATCATTAAATAACAGATTAGAATAAGGGCAAAATAAAGGCATTTTTAGAGAAAATCCAAGACAGTTTGCCATGAAGAAACCCTCTCAGTTAAGGAAGGTCTAAAGAATCCAAGTTGCAGAAGGTGATTCCAAGTAGAAGGTCTAAAATAGAAAAATGGGTAGTAAGCAACAAATGTGGCATGTGTGTGAATAAATGTAGATAAGCATCCACTACTACACAACAAAATCATATGTGATTGTCTGGGCACTGTGGCTCATGCCTGTAATCCCAGCACTTTAGGAGGCCAAGACGGGCAGACTGCTGAAGCCCAGGAGTTCAAGACCAGCCTCACCAACATGGTGAAACTTTATCTCTACTAAAAATACAAAAATTAGCTGGGCATGGTGGTGGGTACCTGTAGTCCCAGCTACTCTGGAGGTGAGGTAGGAGGATCACCTGAGCCCAGGGAGGTCGAGGTTGCAATCAGTATGACTGTACCACTGCACTCCAGCCTGGGTGACAGAATGGGACCCTGTCTTGAAAAAAATAAATGTAAAAAAACATCTAAGATTAATAATTTTTAAAAATAGACTAAACACACAACAAGAAAAATATACAGCACAAGAGGAAAATGGGAGTTAAAGCATCCTGAGATACTGTTTAGGAGGAAGAAAAGAGATTGACTGAATTTAGACTTTTATAAATAAAGTATGCATGCTAAAATTTCTAGGATTACTGCTAGAGTATATAACAAACTCTATACTCTAGGAATAGGATGAGAAAAAATATCAATCTAAAAGAAAGAGAGCCAGGTGCAGTGGCTCATGCCTGTAATCCCAGCACTTTGGGAGGCGGAAGTACGCGGATCATTTGAGGTCAGGAGTTCAAGACCAGCCTGGCCAATATGGTAAAACCCCATCTTTACTAAAAAACAAAAAATTAGCCAGGTGTGGTGGCCCACATCTGTAATCCCAGTTATTTGGGAGGCTGAGGTAGGAGAATTGCTTGAAGCCAGAAGGCCAGAGGTTGCAGTGAGCCAAGATTGCACCATTGAGCTCCAGCCTAAGTAACAGAGTGAGACTCTGTCTCAAAAATAAATAAATGAGAAAGAAAGAAAAGAATAAACAGAAAGTACAAAAGAGAAAACATCCAAATATGTCAAGAATATAATAAATGTAAATAAATGGACTAAATAATCCATTTTAAATCAAATATTATGAGACTTATTTTCAAAAAGAAGAACAAGAAAAGGAAGGAGGAGAGAAAGGAAGAGTGAGCCGGGCGAGTTGGCTCCTGCCTGTAATCCCAGCATTCTGGGAGGTGAGGCGAGTGGATCATGAGGTCAGGAGTTCAAGACCAGCCTGGCCAAGATGATGAACCCTCGTCTCTACTAAAAATACAAAAATTAACCGGGTTTGGTGGCAGGAACCTGTAATCCCAGTTACTTGGGAGGCTGAGGCAGAGAACTGTTTCAACCCTGGAGGCAGAAGTTTCGGTGAGTTGAGATTGCGCTACTGCACTCCAAGCCTGGGCAACACAGCGAGACTCTGTCTCAAAAAAAAAAAAGGTGGAAGAATAGGAGGGAGAGAGGTAGGAAATATTGAATAAAAAAGAAGTGGTCTTAGGCCGGATGCAGTGGCTCACACCCGTAATCTCAGCATTTTGGGAGGCTAAGGCGGGCAGATGGCTTGAGCTCACAAGTTCAAGAACAGCCTGGCCAACATGGCAAACCCCATCTCCACAAAAAATACAAAAATAAGCTAGATGTGGTAGCGCATGCCTCTAGTCCCATCTACTCTGGAGGCTGAGGTGGGAGGAGAGCTTGAACCCACAAGTCGGAGGTTGCAGTGAGCCAAGATTGTGCCACTGCACTCCAGCCTGGATAGAGCCAGACCTTTTCTTAATCAATCAATCAATGATATTAGTGTAATCTGGACTCAGTTTCCCGGGACTTAAACAACTAAAGCATCCCCCATTAGCCATTTCCTCTGAGACTTGGAATCTAAATTAAAGCCAATATAATACTACAGCAATGCTTCTTGATGTTTACTGCACACGTGAATCACCTAAGCATCATATCAAAATGCAGATCGTGATTCAGCAGCACTGTGGTAGTACCTGTGATTCAGCATTTCTAGCAAGCTCCCAGGGGATGCTGATGGTGCTGGCCTCTAGACCATCCTCACAGTGTCAAAATATTACAGGGTTGGTAAACATAAATTTCTTTAAAAGACTAATAAGGTAAATATAATCTAAAGAAAAGCAAGGAGAGACCTACAATCTAGCTGTAAGCCCAAACTTCAAAACATTTGAAAATAAGCTCTTCTTTAAATTTTGTTTTTTTTTCTTTTTTCAATGTTTAAAGTTTGCTATCAAGACTTAATAGGAGGCAAAACCTTATCTAAACTGATGTGAAGTTATTCATTGTCTTGATCTCGGTGTGAATATTCAGTTTCACTAGAGAAATATTAGTGTGCATAGTTAAGAAGTACTCCACCAAACCCTGCTAAATCCAAATGTATTATTTTTCTAAACTCCAAAAAATATATATATTTTTAATTTTACTTTAAGTTCTGGGATACATCTGCAGAACATGCAGGTTTGCTACACAGGTAAACATGTGCCATGGTGTTTTGCTGCACCCATCAACCCGTCATCTAGGTTTTAAAACCCACATGCATTAGGTATTAGTCCTAAGGCTCTCCCTCCCCTTGCCCTTCACCATCCCCGACAGCCCCTGGTGTGTGATGTTCCCCTTCCTGTGTCTATGTGTTCTCATTGTTCTACTCCACTTATGAGTGAGAACATGCAGTGTTTGGTTTTCTGTTCCCGTGTTAGTTTGCTGGGTATATATGCATTACTGGAGATATATATATATACACACACACACACACATATATATCTTCTTAATCTGACAAGGATTAAGGATACCCAAAAGATTATAAATCATTCTACTATAAAGACACATGCACACCTATGTTTACTGTAGCACTATTTACAATAGCAAAGACTTGGAACCAATACAAAAGCCCATCAATAATAGACTGGATAAAGAAAATGTGGCACCTATATACCATGGAAAACTATGCAGCCATTAAAAAATAATGAGTTCATTTCCTTTGCAGGGACATGGATAAAGCTGGAAACCATCATTCTCGAAAAAAAAAAAAAAACTTACATTCCAAAATACATCTGTCCCAGAGGTTCTGGATAAGGGGCTTTGGAGTCACAGTGCATTTCTTTCATTCTTTGACTAATCAGAACTTTTATGATCTTAAAAAAAAAAAAAATTGCCTCTAGAGTATAAGAACACCAGAAGAAGAAAAAATAAGTAATTATTCAGAAGTATAATAATTATTCAGTATCAAAAACTGTTTTTTTTCTGTAAATTAAGTACTTAAATAAAATCCCAAGTCATTACTCACTGGGGGTTTTATTTTTGTTAGCTCAAGACAAAATAACATTGACCTAATTTTAGCTTTTAAGTGGACAGACACAAGCACCTTCTAGGCAGAGTTATTCCCTGGAGATGCCACTCTTTGAAAAGATAAACATATCGCATTAGCTTAAAAGCACCTGGAAAAAAAAAAAAAAAAAAAAACTTCTGACAGGATTAAATTAAATGTATCTTTATATATAACATATAATTCCAGTTAAAGTTCTATTGTCTTGTGTATTTAAAGAAAACACAATTTCAGTGAAACCAAAATTAGTAGTTGCTGGGCTTGAAGCAGTAACATACAGAGCTATATATATAGACGTAAAAACCTTTAGAAAAAATCTTTAGCCCCTACAGAGTTTTCCTAGACTGTTACCTACCTTTGATTCCCAAAGCATGAAACCTGGAGAGATAGCAAAATCTCCAGTGACCTGTTCCCTCCCAACAGTCAAACCACAAAGTACTTCTAAGGCAGTAATAAAACAGTCACATCAGGCATTGCTACAATTGGTACTTCTGAAATCAAGGCATATTTTATAGATTTTTTAACTTCACCTGCACAGAAAGAAGATATCTTCCCAAACATTTGCAGTAGACACTGACCTCAGACCATAAGCAGATAGTTAACATCAATCAACAGGCAGAGACATGATTTAATAACGAGGGCCACTTTCAAAAGCCAAGTCTACACAAATGCCTTTCACTCTTTCCTCCTCTGAAAACCCTCTGGGTTAAGGAGAAGTTTTGTTAAAGATATGAAAATAAAGAAACATCTTTTATTAATCCCAATGACTTTTGAGGATCTGTTATTGTTGTTTTAAGGACAAGAAGAATATGGCAATAGAAAAAGATCATTGTCAAGGGAAGACATTTTATCGGGTAGTGAAGCATGGGTAAATTATAATAAACAATGAGTGAACCTGGTCCTAACTCTGCCACATTAAACCACAGTCATATTAAGATTTAAGGGATTGTGCATCCTACACCCCAAAACATAAAGTAATATAGAAATCTGTCTAAAATTATTTCAAGAAATAGTTGCTGCCTATAGCTTTGGGATAAACCCTCTGGCAGATCCACCAACTTTGACCTGTAAACCACTTGACAAAAACCAACGATGCAGGAAAAAATGCAATTTGTCACCCTGTTTCCCACTGTCCCCCACTAAATTCAACAAAATAGGAAAATGAGAAACCAAAATAAAGCCGATGCTAGATGCTGAGATAACATTTTCAAAGTGTGCCAGTTGTATATTTAATAAAAATGGCAATTATATTTGAGTTTCAATTCAGATGGCTCTGCTTCTAGACAATATATGTTAATCATTGACAAAATTTCTCCTAAAAATATAATGTATGTGAAAATACTTACAGTGGGTTTTTTAGAAATATAAAATGAATCTATTATGATAGTTCTGGCCAGTAGCCTCCAAGATGCCACAAAATATAATGACAAGATTGATCTGTGACAGATTTACATGGGTAAACACACTTTACCATTGCCACATGATACCACTGCCACACTTCACCACTGTTATGTTTTCAAAGCAAGTTTTTTTTTTAAATCACTGATGTTCTCAAGATAAATACACATGATAAACAGCAGGGAGATTTCTTTGTGTGTTATTATTTAGCAACCAAATAGGTGACATCTACCCAATGATCTCTCAAACGCTTCTTTTGTTATGCCAACTAAGATTATCTTCTAGTTTTATCGCCTCATTCAAGGCTTGGTGGCCCAACTAAAATGACAGCGCTGCAATCCTAGCCTGCTCCTTAAAGTGCAACAAAGCAGTGAATTCAGTGGAATCCAATAATCACTAAGTATTCAGTTCTGCTTTCTCACTCGTCTCCTTTTATGGGTGAAAACACAGAAACAGTTGACAAATTTTAATGACTAACCCAAGAATATCAGTGTGAATACCCTGGTACAAAATGAGTTGAAGTCATGCTTGAAAAACACATTTTTCCCCAGCCATGCAGCAAAAGGAAGTAATTTTTAAATGTCTCTTTTGAGATTAAGCTTGAGGAAAGCTGCCAACTTTTTATTTCAAAGGAATTTCCAGCTCATTCCCTCTCATGCCTCTCAACAATTCAGTGGCCCCTGGAGCCATTGACTTGGCCACCTCTCCATGGCCCATCCTCTGCTTTATGTCTTCATCCTCCTCCCTTCACCTCCTCAAGCCTGGCCTTTGGCACCCACAATAATTGCTCCCTTGCACGTGCCTCAGTCCACGCCTGCCCATCTCCACTTCCACATTATTCAGATGGCAAAACTATGACCATGATTAACTACAAGAGAATCCTTAGACTGTCTCCCTACACCACAGCAAATGATGCAATCTAGAGAAAAATAAAGAACTACACTGGCTGATTTTGCCTTAAAGATATGACAGTAATCTTAATGTGCTTTCAGTTCTACTCAGCAATCTTATACTTCCTTGGCCAACTTAGACTCCTAGAAATGACCCCTTCCTCACACCCATCTGATGATCTTATTTTTCTTAGAAAACAGAGGCAAGCAGAAGTTAGTCACAGCATCTTCCCATAACTATGTGCATTTATATAGAGACCTATATGTCTCTGTATAAATCTAGAACATGCAATGCCTTAACTCCAGCTAGTGCAGCCAACCCACCACTTGCACTAGGTCCCATTCCTCTTGCCTACTTAAGGAGATCCTTCTGTCAATTTCTTTCTCTCCACTCAATAATGATCAACTTTCAAGTGTAATGTAACTCCCATCTTCAAAAAATTAAATTTTTCTGACTTCACATCCTACATAGCTAATCTTCCTTACCTCTCACCCCATAGCAAAAATGCCTCAAGAACTGTATATTCTACTTCTATTTCCTCACCTCTTATTCTCACTTGATCCAACTTCAATACAACTTGTGCCCCCACCCAACCAATGACATGATATTGTCAATGTCACCATGATCTCCATGCTGCTATATCCTTTGTTCAAGTCTCAGTCCAGGTCCTCAACCTCTCAGTAGTATTTTCATGATTATCTTTTCTCCTTCCTCCTTGGCACTCTCTTCATGTAGCTGTGTAACACGTCACTTGTCTGACTGTCCTCTCTCCTCAATGGCTTCTCCTTTTCAATCCCCTTCACTGGTTCCTCTTCAGCTCTTCAACCTCTAACTGTTGGGAGCATCCCAGATTCAGTTTTTCAACATCTTTTCTCCTCTCAGTACTTTCCTTCTTATGAGAATCTCATCCAGGCCAGGCGCGGTGGCTCATGCTTGTAACCCCAGCACTTTGGAGGCCAAAGCAGGCAGATCACTTGAGGCCAGGAGTTTAAGACCAGCCTGGTCAACATGGTAAAACGCTGTATCTGCTAAAAATACGAAAATTAGCCAGGCATGGTGGTGTACATCTGTAAATCTAAGCTACTCGGAAGCTGAGGCACGAGAATTGCTTGAACCTGGGCGGCAGAGGTTGCAGTGAGTTGAGATTGTGCTTCTGCACTCCAGCTGGGGCAACTGAGCAAGACTATGTATCAAAAAAAAAAATCTCATCCAATCTCATAGATTCAAATCCACCTATCCATTGAATGACCAACCTCATATCTCCAGTCCTAATCTTTCCCCTCAAGTCCAGGCTCATACATACAATACACGATGGCCATCTTCTCTTGAGTATGTAACAGCATCTTGAACATTCTCCTCATCTGAGAAAATGGCATCATCAGCCAATCAGATGCTAAGGCCAAAGTCCACATCAAATCACAAAGTCCTAATAGCAATATTTTCAAAACATATCCTGAACCCAACACATCTCACAATAACCACACTTGCCAACTGTGTCCAAAACCCCATGGTCTCCCATCCGGACTCATGCACAAGTCTCCTTGCTGGTCTCCCTGTTTGTTCTCTTGCCCTCCACAGACTACATTAGTTTCCAACATAAAGCAGGGCATGGCTCTCCCACATTCAAAATCCCAATGGCTTCTGGTCAGATGTAGGGCAGGCCCTGGTTCTGAGGCTCCTGACCATGTTTCTGGCTTCATCTCCTACCCATCCCTCCTCACTTGCTCACCCTTCTTCCAGCCGCACTGGTTTCTTTGCTGTTCTTCAAGCATCCTACTACATCCCTGCCTCAGGGTCATTGCAATGGCTATTTATGCCACTTGAAGGATTCTTCCTTAGGGTAGTCACATGGGTTTTCTCCCTGCTTTCTTCAATTTCTTGTTCAAATGTCACCTTCTCAAAGCAGCCTTTCCTGACCACCCTATCTGAAATCTTGCACCTTGCACTATCTCATTTCTCTGTTTTGTCTTTATAACATTCATCACTGATGCCATGCTGTACCTTTATTTGTTTGCTTATTACCCAATTCCCTCACTAAAATGTAAGACACAAAGTCAGAGACTGTCTTGTTTCTTGCTGTACCGGCAGCATTGACAGCTATGCCTGGTTTACACCTGATGCCCAGTAAATGTTTGTGGAATGAATTACCAAATAAGGAAGGAATGAATTAGCAATTTCACCAATATTAGCCATGAGTATGTGTTGTCAAAGCAGGTCGTCCCCACGTACTAAAAAGATAAAGAACAATTTCGATTAATAGATGCCATCAAAGTAAATCTGTGCTGTTATAAATATTTTCATTCCATTTCCTATGCAGATTACAATATAAAAAGAACAATAAGAGATATCTCATAATGAGTCTTTTTTAAAGGTATCATGCATCCAGTGACTAATTCGTAGCATGTCATAATTCCTTGCATAGGTTTTTTTTTCAATTGTAATCTGAAAATCTTAGGGAAAAAAAGTTATTTTTCCCAGTTGAAACCAGGGTCTCAGGAATATACTCAAAATCTCAATATTATGCTATAATCAGCTTGTCTCTTGTTCAGTAATGTGGCTAAATAAAAAGTACAGTTAAGCAGCTGGTTCCTTCTTCATTATGCAAACACATCTTCTCTGCTATATTAAATCGAAAGCTCCCTGAGTGTAAGGACACTTCTCTGATTCCCTACAACAATCAGAATAGGTTAGGTTCCACTGGGTATGCCAAATCAGTATCCTTTGGTTGGGATTTTGTTGAGTCCCTCATCCCAACAAAATCCCAACCAAAGGATACTGCTAAAGATATATGTCTAGTACAGGTTGGTAATAATTTATCTTATCACAGTCAATTAAAGACCCAGAAAACAGAGGCTCCATCTCAATGCTTGCTTTCACAATCACTGTGGCAATGGAATGGGAAGATGATGAATCATGCACTGGCTCTTAAAGTTTCCAACACTTTTCTCACATTTCATTAGCCATAGCAAGACACATGGCTTCCATCTACCTTCAGAGGAGGAGGGAAGGTGCAATCCTACAACTTGCCAGAATATTTGCAGCCTTTAGAACTGCCACATTCCCCTTACAGAGTCTTGAATATAACTTTTCCATGGTAACAAGTGAATATACCTGTTTACCGCTCTTCTACCTAGTCACATGTTTGAACGCACAGATGGCAATCAATGGATAGACCCAAAATCTCCGGAAAGAAGAAATGAAGGAGAAAGTTCATGCTAAAAAATTAAAAGCAAAATTAACTACATTACATTTTATGGGAGTTCTACCAATAACAACAAAAAGCTTTCATCACCAGGGCCTAAAATTTATTTCAGAATAAGACTTCAGTAAGCAAAACACTCCACTGATGCGTCCTTGGCAATGCTTCTAATTTTGTAGGCACTTGGTGTAAGATCTTTCTTGGCTATAATCCAGGTTTAGCTGCACTCAGTCTATTTAAATAAAAACTGGCTCTGACCTCAGATGATTTCAACTTCAGCGAAGCGATTCAGAAGCCAAAGAAACAAGGTAAGATTAATAAATAGCTAAAAAGACATTGGTGTCTATACAGAGATTTGCATATGATAGACTAAGTACTCGTCATAAGAAAATGACAGATATGGCAGATAGAATATCTGCAGTATTCCAGTCTTTTATAGCTCAGGTTACATAAAAGCATATGAACCATGGCAAAAAAAAAAAAAAAAAAAAAAAAGGTAGGAGGGGTGGTACAAGGGACAGGAATATATTTTAAAAAAAGATTATAAGCAATTATGTAAATGAAGAATAAATGAATAAATACTTGCAGGGAAATTATTTATATAACATGCAAAATAAATGTATTACAGAGCTTTTATGTTCTATAAAAACCTGTGAACATTAGCACTCTCCCAGCTCTTGATTCATACGAGATTTTAAATCACCAAAGACCTAATACAAAGGGGTTGGATGACTGCTTTTGCTTGAGTCCCTGGCCCAACATCCCCACGTGGCACAGGACTTTGGCAGGTAGAGTAGAACCTTGATGCATCTTAACAGTCATGCCTCTTCCATCATGGAGACATAGTGAAAGTGCAGCATTTAGGCAAACAGGGAAGTAAATAATTGAACAATACGCACTCCAGCAGAGGTGTCTCAGTCTGTTCCAGCCCAGCTACCACAACAAAATATCATAGACTGCATGGCTTAAACAACAGAACAGAGTTCTCGAGTGTGGAAAGTCCAAGATCAAGATCAGGTAATGTTTGGCTTCTAGGGAGGTCTCTCTTCCTGGCTTGCAGATGGCCACCTTTCTGCTGAGTCCTTACGTGGCCTTTTCTCTGTGTTCACATGGACAGGGAGTACACACTCTCCTCCTCTTATTATAAGGCCATAAATCCCATTCTGAGGGCCCCACTATCATGATCTATTCTAACCTTACCTACCTCCCAAAGGCCTCGTCTCCAAATGCCATCACACTGGGGGTTAGGGTTTCAAAGAGAAACGTAGGGAGTCACAGGCATTCAGTTCATAACAAGAGGTGACACATGCCTTAAGTGGGTGGCATGAAACACAGACCACTCTCTGGAGCATGTGTTCTAAACAGTATCAGGTTCAAAACACAATATGGTACCTGTTTGAAGTGTCAGGATACCTCACAGTTAAATGAGAGTGGACCAGTAAGGCAAAAACTACCTAATTCAGTTTCTAAAAGAACATGTGACAAGCTATCATTACACTCCTTCACAATGTCCCTGCTCTTCTTCCATATTAAACCCTTCCAAATTGCACTGAGAGAAGTTTTAAATGATGGAGCAAACATACAAGACTTCTAAACAAAGGCATTGTAAAAGCTGAAAAACTACCATCTTATTCTGGTTACCAAGATCCCTGAGAAAAGAGTATTGAAAATAAGCACAGCGGCTGGGTGCAGTGACTCACACCTATAATCCCGGCACTGTGGGAGGCTGAGGCAGGTGGATCACTTGAGGTCAGGAGTTCGAGACCAGCCTGGCCAACACGGCAAAATCCCGCCTCTACTAAAAATACAAAAATTAGCCAGGTGTGGTGGCACCTGTAGTCCCAGCTACTTGGGAGGCTGAGGCACAATAATCGGTTGAGCCCGAGAGGTGGAGGTTGCAGTAAGCCAAGATTGTGCCACGGTACTCTAGCCTGGGCAATACAGTGAGACTCTGTCTCAAAAAAAAAAAAACCTACTACTACTACTACTAAGTGCAGCTATGAACTGACTAACACAAATTAACAACCTATTTGATGGTAGGCACTGGGTTAATAGCATTTTTTAGATGTAGTCTAATATTTACAATAATCCATTATAAAGGTAAAGAAACTGAGGTCCAGAAGCGTTAGATAATTCGCACAACATCACACAGTCAAAAGTACCAGTCAGGTCTCAGACAAAGTTGTGCCTTTAACCACGGACCGGGAAACAATTTCAGAGCCATTCATTAGCTGGTTTGTATCTGTGCAAGTACAGAGTGAACGGCCATTCACTAGCTAGGTCCATAAGTGAGTGATTTAATCTCTCTGAACTTCAATTTCTTCATCAGTAAAATGGCAGAGAGTCTAGATGACCACTGATCATGTTTCTCTTTCTCAGGTTTCATGGTAACTCTTAAATAACAGTAGACCAAAAACACACAAACAAAAACCCTTTATATGCCTATTCCACAGAAGCTGTTATAAAGAATAAATACATTAATGGATGTAAAAGACTGTTCTTAATGCTGATAAATAACCATGTGATTTTAGAGTTCTGTCATCATTTTATGACCAGAAAAGGCATCCTCAAGTCTAACCAGCTGTCTTAAAATATTTCACACTGGAAAGAGTGTGGACGTGCATATACTCCCATTAAAGAAAACTACCTCAAAATGTGTGCTCAATTGGCAGCTATTTTATTGCATCAACTTTAAAACATTTTCTGAAGATGAGTATTCTAGCATAAGTTTTAAAAAAAACCCTTGTTGAAGCCTCAGCACATCTGGGGAAACTGGACTGATTGCAGGCACACCTTCTGCAAGCCAATGCCTCTGCTCTGGAAATACATGGAAGAAGACAAGCAAAAAATAAAGCCTCATCAACTGACAATATGATAGCCAGCATCACACAGCAGGATAAGCAAACACTTTCACCATGTGGACTTAATGGCAGTCACTCAGATACGTCATTCTTGCACACAGAGATGGTGTGATCCTGAAGAAGAACTCAGTGGAGAGGCTAGCCCATCTTCAAGAGACTTGGAAAGAGTATTTGGAGTTAATCCGACATTGATTGCCAAGCCAGATGGAAATTCTACTGAGTGAAATTTTAACTTTCTGAACATCCTGAGAACTTGGAGGAGAGATCATGGGTGGCAGGTCCGTCTCTCGAGCTGCTGACTTTGTACCACCTCCGAGCAGTAAGTAGGAGCACAAAATGACCTGCGAAAGACCCTGCAATCAAGTTATTTGAGAAAAATTCACTGAAATCAAGTCTGCTAGTTTGATAATGAGTTAAAATGAGAACACTTAAAAGAAAGCACTCAAAGGAGGAGATAGGAAAGCAAAACTTCCTAGGAAGTATCTCAGCAGCGAACATCACCATGGGAAACAGCAGCACTACAGACAGATAGATACACTTCGCATGTAGCCAACAGAACCAGTGGCTCTGCTGGAGTAAATACACTCAGAAATACCCAGATGGAAAGAGCACGAGTGTAACCACAGATCCCATGACACCCTTCTTGTAGCAGCTACAGATACAAACTGGAATATGCCCTTGACATCACAATAGGTAGACATAAATGTGCCTACTGAAGAAAACATTCTTTTTTGAGACTGAGTTTTGCTCTTACCCAGGATGAAGTGCAATGGTGCGATCTTGGCTCACTGCAACCTCCGCCTCCTGGGTTCAAGCGATTTTCCTCCCTCAGTATCCCGAGAAAGTGGGATTACAGGCGCCTGCCACCACACTCAGCTAATTTTTGTATTTTTAGTAGAGACAGGGTTTCACCATGTTGCCCAGGCTGGTCTTGAACTCCTGACCTTAAGCGATCCGCCCATCTCAGCCTCCCAAAGAGCTGCGATTATAAGTGTGAGCCACCGTACCAGGCCGCAAACATTCTTAAGAGGACTGTCTTTACATACAAAAATATTTATCACAAGGCCAACACATATGATAACTATGCATTTATTACAGGTAGCATGAAAAGGATATGTAATTATTGAGAGAAATTATGAGGGTTTCGTGGCCAAATACAGACATATACATGATCAAATGTTTTCTTGACAAGCTACCATCTGCTCACAAATGGAATTAAACCTAAAAGTATATTCTGTTTCATGTAAACATATACAGCTGTATTACAGATGGTTGCAGATGTAGTACAATATGAACATGATTAAAAATATATAGGCCAAAGGCCGTAATTTCATGGTAAAGCCCTCACTTGGCAGGGAGGGCAGGGTGGCAAGGGAGGGAAACGTGCAATGAATATAAGTTTTCTAAATGTGCACAGAAATACTTCCATCCACTTGTACGTGAGTTTAGAAATAATTATTAAGGCTGCATGGAAGTCACTGTCAACTAAAGTCATTGTTTTAGGGTGAAATAAAAACAAAAATATAACATATTTAATCTTTTGCAAGCTCAATTTTTAATAAGAAATTCTCTATGTACAATTTTCTCAGAAAAAATTAATCCATTTCATAATCAAAATCAAAGTATTGAACCAACGGCAGGCAAGTAGGCATTTTTAGCTTGCCTTTGGTTATCTATGGAGATGGGCATACCATAGAAAGTTACTTATGTTACACATAAGCTAAACACTTTAACCATACAGAAACCCAAATACACAAAGTTGCTATCCTCCTCCAAATTAGCTAGATGCACTGAATAAGCCATCTATTGCTCTGACTGTCCAGCAGTCCCTTAGCCCTGTATCTAGGGCACATTCCTCCACTTTACAGGAAAACTACTCTTTTCTCTGTTTCCACTATGAAGCTGACAAGCATAGTGGCTCATCATCTGTCCACAGTTAACTGATCCTGGTTCAGGCATGTAACCAAAATGAAGCCAAAGCTTTCTACCTCGGAGCTGGCATGGGCAACACACTTTCCAATAGTAAATCTGTGAAGGACAGGGCAGTAATCCCGCCAAAAGCCACATCTGCTACTAAGCAGAGGGCAGAAGAGGACACCGCAGTGCAGAGATGGACAGAGGCATGAGATCCTGAATGGAGGGAGGTCCTTGCATAGCAGCTGTATCCTTGCCTGTTCTCGTGACATAAACCAGTAAGTTCCCCTTTGCTTGCTTGGATTGGTGTTCTCTACTTTGCAATCCAAAGTGTCCCAAATAATCAAACCCCATAGGTAAATGGAACTCGTGCATGTATGTCTAAAAGAAAACACTTGCATTTGTTTATAGATCTGTGGAATGAAGCATCCTGTAGAAAACACTAGGCAGCCTCGGACCATGTTCAGAGTGCAACCTACCTGAAAGCTCACAGGAATGAGGTGGATTTGGGTAGGAGATTAAGGACAGGTATTAGATATGGGATGAAGGGACTGCCGGACAGAGCAATAGATGGCTTATTCAGTGCGTCTGGCTAATTTAGGAGGACCACGGTTTTCACAGTTTTTTGATGAGGAGAGAAAGTCATGTCAGATTAAGAAAGAATGTAAGGATAGAGAAGATAACCCACGTTCCAAACTGTGGCACACTTTCCTAAATTCCGGGAGCCTTGTCAGAGGCACACTATGAGCAGGGCTGAGAGCTCACAGAGCAAAGGCTAGTCCCCCAGAGAGCTGTGTGACCTGGTGCAGGTTTCTTAACTTCTCTGAGATTCACATCCCCTCATATGTAAATGAGAATACTACTTACATTGTAGGATTATTACGGGGCCATTTTTATCCAAAGGTGACTCTAGAACCACCACCATCATAATGACTTTGCTAGAACACAGATTCCTGGGCTCACACTGAGACTTACTGAATCAAAGTCTGCATTCTAAAACGAAACAAAATGCTTCCCAGGTGTTTCTTACGCACACTCAAGTTTGAGATCCGCAGTTATAGGAATAAGTGTTGAGCATAATTGCTAGTCCATACTAACTTTGATTGAATTTCTACTGTTTACTTTTACCAACAACAAGCACCAAAACAAAACCCAAAAAAACTCTCAAAGGCTGCTGAGCTTGAAATTAGAGGCAAGAGAATTCTCCAAAATGATGCAAACTTTGTACTTTAGAAATGAGAAAAAGAATAATAATATCAGGCTACCCTGAGCTTATGCTTCTCTAGATTCCGATATTTTAAAGCAGTAATTCTCAACCTTGACTGCACATTAGAATCACCTGGGAAGCTTTTATTTTAAAAATTCCTATGTTCAAATCTGGGCTCTAGACAAAGAAATCAGAGTCTCTGGAGGTGGGGTCCAGATATTAGCATTTTTTTTAATGTTCCAAGGGATTCCACTGTGCAGAGGCAAAGGTTTTCATATTTCTAGTGAGGGTGAGAAAAGAATGTCAACTACTGTGCAGCGAGACAACTGGGAGAAAAGGTGGGTGCCCTCAAACCAAGCGGGCACGACACTTTGTTTTCTAGCCTCTATCTGTGAAGGCGACCACAGCTTATTTCCTCCTTTTTTTTTTCTAAGTGATAGATAAAATACTTAAGAAGTCTCTCAGTAGATTTAGACACAGAAAACTGGCAAAACTTGATGTCTTAAAATACAAAGAGGCCGGGCGCGGTGGCTCAAGCCTGTAATCCCAGCACTTTGGGAGGCCGAGGCGGGTGGATCACGAGGTCGAGAGATCGAGACCATCCTGGTCAACATTGTGAAACCCCGTCTCTACTAATACAAAAAAATTAGCTGGGCATGGTGGTGCGTGCCTGTAATCCCAGCTACTCAGGAGGCTGAGGCAGGAGAATTGCCTGAACCCAGGAGGCGGAGGTTGCGGTGAGCCGAGATCGCGCCATTGCACTCCAGCCTGGGTAACAAGAGCGAGACTCCGTCTCAAAAAAAAAAAAAAAAAAAAAATACAAAGAGTTGGTGAAGATGACAGGATCTTTTCTGCACCTCTGGTGGGAGAATAAATGGATACAGCTACCCTGGAAGCCCTTTCACATTCTTTTGTAAAGTTGAATGACTTCATACACCACAACACAGCAGTGGTTGCTGTTCTTCCTTTAGAGATATATATACACGCAAGGGAAACCTCAGCACATGCATCTTAGGAGACTCAAATGCTTACAAACAGCTCTAGTCATTAATGTAAAAACAGGAAACAGCCTGAATGCTCAATGACATGACTATTGATAAATCATAGTATTAAGCTATATTATCATTTATAGAAAAACTGCATTATAAGTACAAATAAAAATATTACATAGCAATGACAGCATGGATAAATCTTAGGAATAGAAAGCTGAGTGGAAAAGCAAGTCTCAAGAGACCGTATAAGACTGTATAAGCCAGGGCTGATGCCTCTTCATAAAGTTCAAAGTCAGGCAACATGAAACAATGTGTTGCTTACCCATACACCTAGGTATGTAGGAGTGAAGCAAGAGAATGATAAACAACGTTCAGAATGGTGGTTACCTCTGGTGGCAGAGGGACAGGGAGGCGAAGGAGTAAGATAAAGGAGAATTACAGAGATAGAGGTAAAAGAGAAAAATGTTCTAATCCTTAGATTAGGCATTGTGTTCACAGATTTTCATTTCAAATACAAGTAAAATGAAGGAAGACCATGCATGGACAGTTGGTGGTTTGTCATGAACCAAGAATGGAAGGAAAAGAAACTTCTATCAGTAAAGACAACAGAATCCAATGCCAATGAGAAAAGAATTCAAGGCATGTTCTAAGATTCCAATTCAAGTCAAATTCTTAGTATGTTAGAATCATCCCATCCTTCAGGTTCCATCTTATTTTAGAAGCAAGAATCTCACAATTGTCAGGCCAAGATGTAGTACCGTCATCTTCAGGCACAGTGCCTCCTTCACCTTTGCAGCCAAAGATGCCTCTGGTATAGCTAATTGAGTGAACTGTTATCAAAGAAAGAAAAACAAAACAAAAAAAGACTCCCAAACAATAGCCTCCAAAATTCAATGTATAGTTTAACAATTCCCAGTTTTTTGAAGCTTATATTCTTTATATTTCTATCATAAATTAATGTAATGTAATCTCTGACACAGCAGGAATCCTTCAGTATGAGAGTTGTATCAACTGTCTTCATTGTTGGTTGGGAAGGGAAGGATTATTTCACAGTATCCTCAACCTAAAAGATAGTTGATAGGATTTACGGAAATTCCTATTCCCTTCTCACCTCTATTCTTGTGATGTGAAATTAATCTCAGCCATTTGGTCTTATCTCAATTTCCACCTTTTAAAACCAAGTGACAGGCTTAGTTCTTTTCCACTAGAAACTTTCGGAAATATGTTTTGACTTCCAGGAAGCATTTGAATACATAAGCATAAGGTCAGCAATTTTGACAGGCAGCAGCCAGATACAGGACAGATCTGTTTAGCATTTGACTCAGCCAGTCTCTTTAAGATCAATTTCGTGGAGGGATTTTGAAGAGAATATTTCTTCTACACAGCAAGGCTCTTATTAATTTGAAGACAGTGTTCTAGTTTTACCAAAAATAAATTCTCAAACTCCTACTTTGTGTGACATAAAATGAAAACAGAAAAATAGGTTTGCCTGCAGAAACAATAGCCTTTAGCATTGGTTCTCAAACTATGGGGAGCCCCCAGGAGATTCTGCTAAATAAAATGCAGATTTCCAAGGCTTACTACAGAGCTACTGAATCAGACTCTGGAGGGTAAGATCAGGAAGCTGCATTCCTAGCAAGCAGTTCAGGCCATTCTGATGCAAGAGACCCCTAAACAACACTCCAAAGAAAACATGGTGCTCTAACTTAGAATGAAACTCTGAACATGTGCTCTGTCCTGGACATTAGACACATTGGAAGAAACTCTGGGGGTCTGAAATCATATCCACACAACTTGATCCATAGTTTAAAAACATACTTTGGTGGCCTCTGAGAGTTAATGCACTTACAAAAATGCCTCTGCTTCCTTACTTACAAGCCCTGATAGCAATTTTAAAGGAAAAGTATAGTGATGGACCAGACGTAATCACTGTAGAACAGTGGCATTAAAAAAATCCAGTGAGAAAAATTCTTTATGCTAGGGAAACTAATTCTTTGAGATCTTACTATAGATTAAGTAACTAAGCAGGGAAGATTCTGACTGCTGGTCTGCCCTATTTTTAGTCCATGTGTTCAAGTAAGCCTTGTCTACCATGTGGGAACAAGTAGATGCAGAACGAGGCTTCTCATCATTGCAGCAAGAGATTGGGGAGAAGCTGCTCACTAAGTTAATTTGTCTGTATTGATTTCACGAACATTTCAAATCAGTATATTATGAAAAGTGGGAAGGGGATGAGAGTAAGGACCTCCTACCACTTACATTCATTCTAGTTATCGATTATTAAACTCCTTTATAGGTTTTTGATAAAATGGAACATTAACATGTTCTATGTTAAGTATCAAATGAACTGAGAATATCTGTTGTCCATATATTGTGACAAAATCACAATGCTATTTGATTAAAAGGTATATATCAGGAGGCTTTTTTGGGGGGTAAACAAAATGTGCTCTTATGACTTAGTTGCAAGTCCAAAGACTTTTTTTTCCAAGTCTCTAGAGCTGGAAAAGCTTTTTGTGATGCCCGAGGCCTATCTTCCTCGGTCCCCTGCATGCCTCCTTTCTATTTACCATCCCACCTGACATTGGCACAGGTACCTAGCAGATCTTCTGCCCTCCACCTTAGTTTCCCACAGAGAGAGCAAATCATCCCCCTAGAATTTCTTAGATAGACAGACTAGAAGCCATAGAGGCAGGAAGGACATTAGGACTGCGTGAAGGAGAATGAGTCCATAAAAGTGTTTTGTAATTTTTGGTCAGGTCGCTCCGTTTTACTAAGTTGGGAAAATCAGCAGCCTTAGGTCTCAGTGACTTTGTGATGAGAAGAGAAGATATAGCTCACATACTAAAAGTCATGACAGTAACTCCTGATAATATTTTTATCTCAAAGTTTTCAATTTCATAGGTGTTTACAATGAGAAGGTGTCACAGAAATAAAAGTTATCCTTCCTTCTACAAGGAAGTGATTAAAACCTACAATTAGGATAAAGTATCTGCACCCCTTTCACCTCCACACACACCCTATCCCCAACAGCCCTGTCTTTCAAGTTTCCTTTGCAGGTGCAGACTATTAAATATGGTTTATTTTTGTACTTTATACCATTGGTTATTCTGACTTTCTAAGTACTAATATTTTTTGCCTTATTCTTTAATTCTTTCATCTTCTAACAGTTTTTGCTTTACCAATTTCAGTGCTAAATTTCCATATGTAAAGAATCATGGCTATGTAATTTCTTGGTGGATTATAAAATATCACCTTTTGTCCACTTAAAGCTTTTTGCCTTGAACTTGCCTCCACGCTAATAGTGCCAGCCCTGTTTTCTTTTTGCTTGTGCTTGTCTAGAATCGGTTCCCATCTATTTATTGTCCAAATGGTACCATTTTGTTCAGGTGCTTTCCTTGAAAACAATGTGGAAGAAGGCAGATTTTGCTTTTTGCTCTTTTTTTTTTTTTTTCACTGCATTTGAGACTGTGTCTTCTCCTAGGGAAATTTAACAAAGTTTTGCTAGTGTAATTGTTAATCAAAGTTTCTTATAAATCATCTGATCACCTTTTTTGGTGTGTACATGGATTTAAAAAAAAAAAAAAAACAGATTTAAATAAGGACATAGAATGAAAAGTATGAGCTTGCCTTACTCCCATATGCCTCTACAGACTTTAAACAATCCACAGTTGCCCGTCAGTATACTTGGGAGATTGGTTCCAGGACCTGTTGCATATACCAAAATCCAGGCATAGTCAAGTCCTGCAGTCCACCTGCAGAACCTGCATATGTGCAAAGTTAGCCTTCTGTATATGCAGGATTTGCATCCTGGGAATACTGTATTTTTAATTCACATTTGGTTTAAAAAAGACTGGGATATAAGTGGACTCCTGAATTCAAACCCGTGGTGTTCAAGGATCAACTGTGTATTGATTCCCTGCTATATGAGAAAACAATTTTGAGACACAGCATCTCCTTTCCTGTCTGTCCTCTTCAGATATATAATCTATTATTTGTTATCTTAATCATGTAATCATATTCCTAAATCTCTATTTCTCTATGTATCAAAACTAAAGGGTACCATTTCAACTATCCACTATGAAACAGAAGAAAAAATATGCTCTTATACCCCATTCCACCTGGAGCCACCCTCTCTTACATTTTATCACCTATAATAAGCATTATTTTACAACACCAACTTTTAGAAAACTTCCATTTTGTTCAGTAAACATAATTTATCTTCCATGCTTTGTGCAAAGGTTAATTATGAAAAATGAAAACTTATAAAATATTCCCAGTATTACAATGAGGTAAATATGTTCACTCAGTGCAGTTCCAGATGGTGAAACTAGATCAGTTAAAGGAGATCTAGTCCTTTGTCACCATACTAGCTGAAAGCATCAAGTTCCAATGTATTCTTTCTTTTCTTTTTTCTTATATACCATCAATTATGCAGAATTCTGTCACATTTCAGTTTACCTCATATTAAATTGGGACTTCATTTGCAAATTTCTGTTTTTCCAAGACTTTCTAATTGCCTTTTTTCTTGTTGACAGAAAGACAGGTTTACTGTCAAGTTAAGAAAACTTGGCTTTACTGCATCAAGATCATCTAGCTGGTCACTTTAGGATAAGTCTAGTGTTCTTTATATGTATATATTTAGTGTCACTGTTTTGTTTGGTTTTGGTTGTTATATTTTCTACTTTCCTACTTTCTTAAATTGCTTTTGATACACAGCATATCTTCAAAAAAACTTTTTAGAGACTATACATGGTAGATAAAATTACAAGTGCTTTCCAGTCTGAAAAGCAGGGATGAGTCAACAGAAGGCTTCCGGTTCAGAGTTTCAAGAACAGAAACCCATCAGCAAATAAGGCAGATGTCTGCAAGAAGACGTCAGAGACAGAGCTCCAACTACTGTTAACTGTGCTCATTAGGGGATTCTAAGGGTGAATGCCGCAGCCAGCCACTCTGTGTGGGCTGTTGGCCGTGACATGTCCACACCCATTTGTTTGCTTCTGTCTGATTGCTTCTGACTCACCCACTCTTTCTCTGTCTACGGATGGGATCTCAGTGCATCTGCAAAAGATGAGTGATTTTTGCCAATAGAAAGCAGTAAGCATAAAGGTAGACATCACGTTTTTGCTGAGCTTTCCCAACATTTGACTTGTGGCTTGAAGCCCTTGCTTCTTATCAACGCCCCTGTTAAGGACAAGTAAAGCCTGGGACCGATGCCATGACCAGCTCTTCTGTATTCCAAAAGGGGACAGTTTCCAAATTAAAATCCTTCGACTTGCCATTTCCTACTCCCATAGTCCTGCCATTACTAGAAAGTTTTCCAAGGTTTTGTTGGGAAAACAATTCTATTTATTTCTAAGGATGAACCATGAAAGCAGGAGCTCAAGACTTTCTCTGTTTTGAAATCCGAACAACCCAATACAAATACACACTTAAGAAAAATTCTTTCACTGTTATATCTTTCTCTTCTCTCTACTTTCCAACTGAGAAGATAAAACTCTGACTTTCAATTATGGCCAAAATGTTTAAATGTCTGGGAATTAACTCTGGAAAATTGTTTACAAATCATCATCATAATAAAAGTAATGCTATTCTGTTAATATGAATAGACAACATGAAATGCAATAGTTGCACAGAAGCTGTGAGATGAATAGGGTCAGAACTTATCTCTGGGTGATGGGATTATAGAGGTTTTTGTTATTTTTAAGCTCCTATTTTTTAAAAAAAATTGCTGCAATTGCTATGTACTGTTAGTGAAATTTAAAAGTTTAAAAAATAGAATAGAAATAATTATGGTTTGGTTTATTATTGTAGAGATTAAGGAAATAATTTCATCTGTCTATTTTCTCTGTTTAAGAAAAAAAAAATCTGCAAAAAGAAAGTGTCCCTGTAACCAAGGGCAGTCTATATTTTAAGAAAGCTAACCTAGCATTTCCCAAAGCCTGTAAGAACCACTGATAAGAGCATTGATTGCCTGGAAACTTCTAAATACCTGATGGAAAGCGCTACAACCATAAATTTCCATTCTGATTCAAAAGGAAAATTGGCCCGGAAAAGTCCTTCATTTCATACTGCCTCATCATTTCTCTTTCTGTTGAATTGCAAAGGGAGGCAGAAAGCAGTAGGGTGCATGGGAAAATGGAAAGGAGAATCGGTACTAGAAGGAGGCAGCATGGACTCTCACCTCTGGCAGAGAAAAGACTTAAAAGAGTTTTGGTACCTGGAGAAGTAAGTTAAAGGACTCACTGATTCAGGTAACCTTGGAAAAATTCTAAGAAAAAATTTGTGGTTCTGAAGCTTGATAGAAATTCAAGTTTACAGTATGATTTGGTAACCCTGTTAAAGTGAAAACATTTAAAGATGGAAGATAATAAAACAAAACAAAACAAAACAAAGATAGATGATAATTACTCTTACACACACTGACTATCCGTTCAGAACTATGGCTACATAGGAAAAGTCTGAATCTGCAGTCTCTCTGATTCCATTCACTTTGCCTGGGAAATTTCTGGTTTGGTGGAACATAAGATCCTCATCCAGGTACCATGTGGTAGTTTACCTCCATGGTGGGCATCATACACTTAAGGCAATGCCCCCATCTGAGATTTGTCAGGAGTTCAAGACCAGCCTGGCCAACATGGTGAAACCCTGTCTCTACTGAAAAAAAAAAAAAAGAAAAAAAATTCTCCAGGTATGGTGGCACATGCCTGTAATTTCAGCTACTTGGGAGTCTGAGGCATAAGAATCACTTGAACCTGGGAGGTGGAGGTTGCAGTAAGCCAAGATTGCACCACTGCACTCCAGACTGGGTGATAGAGCAAGACTCCGTCTCAAAAAAATAAAGAAAGAGAGAAAGAAAAATAAATGAAGTTTGTAAATTCAAACCATGATGTGGAAGCAAAAGTCAAATATTACATTTGGATAAGGCTACCAGTCACTGTTAATGCCACATCTGTTAGGCATTATTTCAAGAACTACAGACTCACATAAGAAAGCAAGCTTTGTCCAGCCTGTGTTCCCAGTCACTGCTTACTTTCCCCGTGCCCCATTCTCTCAGTGGTCACCTGCCTGGCTAACCAACCTGATAAAGTGTGTCTGCATGATGGAGCTGATGAACGTCACTAGCTAGAACAGGCCGTCTCACCAGCTTCACTTATTAGCCATTGAATCTTCAGTGTCTTCACAGAAAGGAGGGATAATACCTCTCAGATAGGTTGTGGGGATTAAACAAAAATAACACATAAAAAGCCCTTAGTTCAGGGTCTGGCAGATGGTAAGTACTCACTAGATAATAACCATTTCAGTTACTCACTCCAGAAAAAACACTGTTTAATCACAGGCTTCTGTAGCTTAACCACCCAAAGCAGCTAGGAGAAAATTCCAGATGAGAATATCTAGTAGATTATCAGTCCACTTGGAAACTCCAGAGTCCACTGTCATCTGGAGCCATCATCGTGCTCAGTGTGCGTGACATTGTGTCACATGAATGGCTGCCTACCCGAGTTACTGCCCAAACTGGAATTTTGCGTAGAAGCATCTACTGTAAAGGAAATGGAGACTTACTATGTGTCCAAGCATTAGTCCTGGTGCATTTTTCAGCCATTGGATCATCTAACAAAATCAGAGGGCCAGAAGCCTAGGCAAATAAAGGTGTTGTTATGTGAAGTCAATTTTTACTAGTTCTCAATACCGGAAGGCTGTGGGTTTTTCAGTACAGCTGAAAATAAATGTGTCTTCAACAGAGGAAATAAATTTCTTGCCATGTTGGTACTCAAAGAGCCATATCCTATATGACATTTGCCCTAGAATCCTGTTATCAGCTGGAAACTACTGAAGTTATAATATCTGAAAAGTATAGCCATTAAGGGATATTTTTAATGCTAGCATAACTCTTTTTAGTGAGGGATGAGATAAGATGAAAGACTAAGCAGAGGAGGAGGAAGACTAGAAGGAGGAAGAGTTGAGGGAGGAGGAAGGCGAAAGGAGGGGGAGGATGAAGAGGAGAGGAGGGGAGGAAGAAGAGGATGAAGGAATAAGCAGAAGAGGAGGAAAAGCAGAAGGAGGAAGGGTTGGGGGAGGAGGAAGGAGAAAAGGGGAGGAGGGGGAGGAAGGAGAGGAGGGGGAGAAAGAAGAGGAGGGGAGGAGGGAAAGGAGTGGGGAGGAGGAGCAACTATTCACTTTCACACACATTGGTACCTTTCAATCTCCTCTTACTACATTGATCAAAATAAGATACTTACTCTTAAAAAACAAAACGAAAACCCTGAGTTGGATTCTAGATTCTGCCCTACTGATGTAATTACAAGCCATGTAGATGTTGTATAATTAGAGAATTAATTTTAGAAATAAAATGTTTCAGGCTGCCAAACATAAATTAAAATAGACATTGGACATGGGAGTTTAAAAAGCAATGAAAATTAAATGAGAGGTGTGTGTATGTGTCATGCTTTAAAGTCCAAAACAGAAATTTCAACATTAAAGCCATAATAAGATTTTAAAAACACACACACGCAACAACAAAATTCAGGGAGTACATTTCTCCCTAACACTAGCCTGGTAATTTGGCAGTACAGGAGATGCTCCTAGGGAGAAAAATGACTTTAATGCTTTGACCTCCAGTAGGAGGATGGAGGACGTCAGTGAGCCTTTGGTGAAGAAAAGGACAGACTCAAGAAGACCTCCGAGGGCTTCACTAACACCAAACTTTTGGGAACCTAAATTTCTCAATACCTCTACACACATCCTACCACACACACTCACGTAGACACACACTCACAAGGGCATATGAACCACACGTTCTAGGATATACCCTAGAACCAGAGCCACCATAGATTAAGATGGCAGCACTTGCTTTTGTTAGGACAAGACCTCTGAGAATACATCAAGGTACTACTTAACTCTGGTGCAAGTTGCCTCTGCCAACTTGCTTCTATCTTGGTTTCTACTCATCTGGCCTCTTACAACCTCAGTTGACATGAACTCTCCTTTATTAACACATACGAGTAAGTGATGCCAAGAAACTGGACGGATAGTAGCCCTCGGGAAAGATGGTACAAAGTCCCAAAAGGCAGCCAGAGACAGTAAAGTGGGAGCCAAACAAACTGTGAAATAGTGGAAGGGGATAGCAAAGACCCATGAATAAACACAACATAAAACATAAAATAAGGGGGAAAAACAGAGGATCCAAGACAAGGGTTTAAGTTTGGGAATAGAAGTGAGGAAGAATAAGAACAGGATGCATCAGAGCCACCATGAATAGTTCCCCTTAGAGTTATACAAGATGGCAGCCTTAATTGGAATCCATAAGAGTGAAGGAAGAACAGACTCTCTCTGTGTTTTAAGGGAAATTCTAGTAGCTAAAACATAGAAATCTAAGATATGGCGAGGAGACCAAACTTTCTAGATTAACAGCCTGAGACATACCAGCTTGGCCATGTGAGCCAAGTCGCATCCCACAATGCTGAATCCACGGCTCCCCTGCACCCTTCTTTGTTCCACTGCCCTCGGAGCTTCCCCAGAATGCAGGTGGTGCCACACTTCCGTATCTTTGTGCAGGTAGTACTTCCCATCAAGAACGCATTTCCTTCATTGGGATTCTGGACTTCTTTCAATTTAGCTCACAAGTTTGCTCCTGTAGGAAGACTTTCCTTGTCTCCATCACCCATGTCCAACTGGCTGTGCTATTCCATAGGTCCCTGTGGTACGCTCTCCTACCATATTATCTGCTGTACATGTGAGCTGGTCTCTTTTTCTATATTAAATTGTGAACTACCCAGTACAATGGATGGTCAAGCAACAGGAATTTGAGAAATTGCTGAGACCTGCAGTGTTCTGGCACTGTTCTCAACTCTGGAGAGACTGTGTGAATATGACAAAGTCCTTGTCCCAAGGAGCATGAACACACACATTAAATCACACTAGGCAGTGATAAAGAAAGACCACTGTGTCTGCATAACGGTTTGTGACCCTGAGTATGTATCCGTGAGTTACCCTTAATGATCTATGATTTAACGACAAACAGTGTGTGCCAGAAACTTCTCATGATGTACAATTAAACTCTGACTACAAATAATAAGCAACCTGCGCTGTGTACCTCCAAAGCACTTTACATACGTCACCTCCAATCCATACAAGATACCTGCAAGGTTTTAAGAAAAATGGGATTCTGATAACTTACATAAATGCCACAAGATCACACAGAATTCAAATCCAGAACTTTCTGAATTCAAATCCATGATCTTTCTTCAACACTGAGCCAACCAATGTATATGCATGTACATGTATGTGGATATGTGGATATGTATATGTGTGCGCCACTTCTCAAAGCAAGTCTTCTGGTCCAGGACTGAAGTAGCAGACAAGAGCCTAAGGAAGCTGAAGATAAAAACACTCTGGTTTTGGGCACAGGGCTAAAGTCTTGAGGGAAAGAAAGTTAAGGAGGTCAGTGCCCCAGGCATGGTGTCCCATGATCAATCACTCTACCCACTTCCTACCACCACCATCACCACCTGGACCCTAGCTATAGCTTTCACTTCCTCTTCCTCCATTCTCCTGCTCAATCACTATCCTCTAGCTGGTCCTCCTTTGGCCTCTGTCTCTCCAGCACACCAAATCTATTCCTTTTGCTATTTCTCCTGCTGGCAACAATCTTCCCCCAACCTTGCTTCCTCTGCATTAACCACGTGACTCAAAAGCAGCCTCTTGAGGCCACCTTCCCCAGTGACCACTGATTGAGAAGCACCCATCCCAAGTCACTCTCTACTACCTTACCCTTTTCTTTATCTTCTGATTAGCTCTAATAAAAATTATATATTTATTTTTCCCTCCTCCCTACCCCTCCCTCTGACCAACATACAAACTAGAGTATGTGCTGCCAGACTTATGCAAAAATGTCTCATTTCCTGCCCTCTCCCTAGCAGGTGGCATAGTGCCTGGCACAGGGTAGATGCTCAAAAGCTACTTGAATTTACACCTACTGAGACTCCCTTTCAAAGAGTTCAGTATGGAAAGGAGAGATGACAGAGTAACTTCACAGCAGAGCAATCAGACAAACGCTCCCTCAGCCAGGTGATCAAGATCAACATCAACAGGGGTAAGTCATGTTAATGGCACGTACCCTTGATATGATGTGACCAGAACGGCACTTTAGCTCTTGGATCTTCCCTACCAAAAACCCAAACCCCAGTCTCGTCGTGGGAAAAGCATCAAACAAATGGCAATCGAAGGACTTTTCACAAAATACCACGAAGAAGTACTCCTCAAAACCGTTAAGGTAATCAAAAACAAGGAACGCCCCAGACACCAACACAGCCAGAAGGAGCCCAAGGAGGCAGGACGACTAAACGTAATGTGGTATTCTGGATGGGATCCTGAAACTTGAAAAGAGCATTAGATAAAAGAAAATCCCAGTAGCGTGTGGGCTTCTGCTGAAAATTTATCAGTATTGGCTCACTAATTGTGACAAATGTATCATACTAATGTAAGATAGCAGTAACAGTGGAAGCTGGGTGTGGGGTAAATGAGAATTCTTTGTACTATCTTTACAACTTTTCTGTAAATCTAAAAATCCTAAAATAAAAATTTGGGCCAAGAGCAGTGGTTCACACCTGTAATCCCAGCACTTTGGGAAACTGAGGCGAGAGGATCACTTAAGGGCAGGAGTTAGAGAACAGCCTGGGTAACAAAGCAAAACCCTGTCTCTACAAAATAAGATAAAACATTTATTTTTAAAAAGGCAATAGAGATTTTTATCATTTGACTTACTAGTACCATTACAATTACTACCATATTCTTATAGAGGATTAATGAAGCTCTGACCAAAGTCCCACCAGAATTGCTTCGGGCAGGAACAGATTTGAAGAGATGACAAAAGTAACCACATTTATCTGGGTTAATATTTAGTGGTGAATATAAAATTTTTAAAAAGTTAACAAGGAAAATTTTGTCCTGCCTCATAACAAAAAGTATCATAAAGGATAAAAATTAAAACGGTATGGCTCAGGTGCAAAATAACATACAAAAAAAACAAAAAAAGTTCAAAAGCCTGAGAATCAGAAGAGTCAACAATTTTAACTCTTAGTCCAAGGTCAGTGGCCTAAGAAACGGGAACTGCAGATCCAGAATCCCAAGGATGGAGAACCTGGAGTTCTTTTTTTTTTTGAGATGGAAGGAGTCTCACTCTGTCACTCAGGCTGGAGTGCAGTGGCATGATCTCAGCTCACTGCAACCTCTGCCTCCAGGGTTCAAGTGATTCTCCTGCCTCAGCCTCCCAAGTAGCTGGGATTACAGGCACCCTACCACCAAGTCGTTTTTTGTTTGCTTGTTTTTTTTAATTTTTAGTAGAGACAGGGTTTCACCATGTTGGCCAGGTTGGTTTCAAACTCCTGACCTTAAGTGATCTGCCGCCTTGGCTTCCCAAAGTGCTGGGATTACAGGCATGAGCCACCACACCCAGCTGAGAACATGGAGTTCTGATGTTCAAGATCAGAAGCAGATGAGTCTCTCAGCTCTAGAAGAGAGGGAGAGAAGCAAAAGGAGAGGAAGAAAGGAGGAGGAAGAGAGAGGGGGAGAGAAAGAGAAAAAGACAATTCATCTTTCCTCTGCCTTTTTGTTGTTATCTGGGACCTCAGCTGATTGAATGGTGTCTGTCAATATTGGGGCAGGGCAGATCTTTCTTACTCACTCCACAGATTCAAATGCCAATCTCTTCCAGAAATAATCCCAGAGACATACCCAGAAATAATGCTTTCCCAGCTATTTGGGTAATCCTTTCTTCAGTCTCCACTCACTGCAACCTCTGCCTCCCAGGTTCAAGCAATTCTCCTGCCCCAGCCTCCCGAGTAGTTGGGATTACAGGTGCATACCACCATGCTCCACTAATTTTTTGTAGGAAGGAGCAGCAGCAGTGACAGCAGCAGTGATCTTCCAAGAACCGTGGAATAACTGCAAATGTGCAACATGTGCGTAATCGAATATCAGAAGGGGAAGAAGGAATGAAGCAAAAGAAATTTTGAAGTAATAATGACCAAGAATTTTCCAAAATAAATGACAGACACCAAAATAACAATCTAGGAAGCTTACAGACCAGCAAGCCGAATAAATGTCAAAAATACCAATGCCTAGGCTATCATATTTATAGTGCTGAAAACCAAAGTCAAATTGGAAATTTTGAAAGAAGCTACAAGGAGGGAAACAGCTCATCTACAGAGGATAAAAGCTGCAGCAGGCATTTTCTTAGGAACCATGCAAGAAGACAGTGGAGAAAAATATTTAATGTGTTGAATGGGGGAACCCACCAGCTTAGATTTCTATATTCAGCAAAGTTATCCTTTAAAAGTGAAGAAAAAATAAAGACTTTTTCATACAAACAAAAACTGAGGGCATTTATTGCCAGCAAATTTGCCCTTCAAAAAAATGTTTAAAAAGGTTATTCACGGAGAAGGAAAATAGTATAGTCAGAAACTTGTCTATATATATAGAAAATTTTAAATCTAGGTGAAAATTTATCTAATATCTGGATGGGATGTGACTGCAGGCAAAACAGCAAAGGAAAAAAGTTACTAAAGAAAATTGTACAAATTTGACTAAATAAAAGTTTCAACCCACAAGAACATAAGGCAAATAAAAGCTATATAGACGACAAATCAGGGGAAAATATCTACCACAAATCTAAAAAAGGATTAACACTCTTAATAAAGAGTAAAAACTAATTGAAAGGGACAATTCCAATATCACAATAGAGAAAAGGGCAAAATGGGTAAGAATAAACAAGCCACAGAAGCAGAACAATTAAAGTTCAAAGAAATATAAATAAAATTTTATCTATCAAGTTGGCTTAAATTTTTAAAACATAGTATTCAAGAGAAACAAAAGGAATGTAAGAGTCACTGTCACATCTTTTCAAAAGTAACTGGCAAAGGCAGAAAAAGTTCCAAAATTATTTATGTCCACACTCTTCTTTGACCCAGAAATTCCATCTCCAGAAGCTAGCTGAAGAAAATAGGATATTTTAAAAGCAGATAAAATATTTCTACAAACATTTTCATGGCCCCATATTTACAACCTCCCAAAATAGAAATATGAGAAATGATTATGTCGTCAAATGAGGTATATTACAGCAATATATTAGGACAATATGTAGGTATTTAAAAACCACTGAATGTTTAACAGGAAGGAAAGTTTATTATATAAAGTCTGGTGATTGGAGAGCAAACAGATCTGTTTATAGAGAATATTTAAATATACATAATTTTGAATATATTATACAGATACATACAAAATGTAAATAAAATATTCCAGAATGTTAACAGTAATTACCCATGTTGAATGAATTGCAGATGATTTACATATATAGTCTACTGAGCATTCATCAGGTTCATAATTAGAAAAGTATTGGAGGCTGGGCATGGTGGCTCATGCCTGTAATCCCAGCACTTTGGGAGGTAGAGACAGGAGGATCATATGAGGTCAGGAGTTTGAGACCAGCCTGGCCAACATGGTGAAACCCCATCTCTACTAAAAATACAAAAAATTAGCCGGGCATGGTGGCATGCACCTGTAATCCCAACTACTCTGGAGGCTGAGGCAGGAGAATTGTTTGAACCTGGGAGGCAGAGGTTGCAGTGAGCCGAGACTGCGCCACTGCCCTCTAGCATGGGCAACAGAGTAAGACTCCATATCAAAAAAAAAAAAAAAAAAGAGAAGAAAAGAAAAAGTATTAGAGGAAATGTCTTTAGTATTAGTACTCTGAAAGCAGGCAGAAGATAAGCAAAAATTCCTTCAGATTTTAAAGTTTCAAAAATATATTACTACAATCTCTATCCTAGGAGCATTTTACATTTTTATAATGTAGCAGTAGTTCTTCCATTAGTGATAGAAACAGATATGAAACCTTATCTACTGACTCCCCAATACAATGACATTTATACTGTCATACACTGGTAAATATAAAATTTGATCTTCCTGGGAGGTGATATAAGCAAGATTACAAAATAGGAAACCCCAGATCTCATTCCCTGCCCACCCACCACAGACTTACCAACAATATATGGTCCAAAAAGCCTTTATAAGACCTACAGAAACCAGTTATGAAGACACAGTACTCCTAGGCAAATGCAAAGTGAAGAACAGTAGAATTAAGACAGGTAAGAAAAGTCATTTTATTTTGCTATTCTTAGCCTTTCTCCAGGCTGGCACAGCTCAATGAACTGGGAGAAAACGACCTATTCAGAGCTTCTCCTTTGGGAGGGAAAACAGAAGAGTGAATGCATATCCAGTGTTCCAGTTTTTCAGGGGGCTGCCTCAGAGACTAGTTTCTGTTTTGCTTAATGTAGGCTGTAATGGAAAACTGGCATACTTTGGATACCTGGGGGCTACAGAGAACAAAATAACTTGATGGTTTATTGCTGTACCAGAGAATCTGGCCTACTGTAGAGTGTCACCAGAGAGAGCAGGAGATCACAAACTCTTAAAAAAGAAATTAGCAAACTTCTCTAATTGGGAAATTACATGCAAGCCCAGACAAGACACCTCTCCAGAGGAGGTTTCAGAGACCCTCAGAATCTCTAGCCAGGCTGACTGGTAAAGGTCTTCCCCTATATAAAGCCAGTCCATGAAGACTGGAAGAGCTAGTTGTTTTTTTAAATGCCCAAATCCCAGCAAAAATCAATGCATACGAAGAATCAGGGGAACATGGCCCAATGAAAGGAATAAAATAAATCTCCAAAAGTAGACCAGAAAAACAAGTATCTATAAATTACCTGATATGAGATCCAAAATAACCATCTTAAAGTAGTTCAAAGAGCTAAATGGGTACACAGAAAACCAAACAACCAAAAATAACACCCCCATCACAAAAAAAGAATGAATAAAATGATAATATAAACATAAAGAAACTATTTTAAAAAAAACCTTATTGAAATTCTTGAGCTGAAGAATACAATAACTGACTTGGAAAATTCAGTAGAGGAGTTTAATAGGACACTTGATTAAGACAAGAAAGAATCAATGAATTTGAAGCCAGGTCATTTGAAATTTTCTAGTCAAAGTCAAAAAACAAAGACAGAAAGAAACACCATCGAGCAGATCAATATACACGTCATGAGAATCCCTGAAAGAGAAGAGCAAGAGAAAGGAGAAATTAATGACTGAAAACTTTACAAATCTAGTGGGAAAGAAGAATATCTAAATTCAAGAAAGTCAATAGACTCCAATTAGGATGAATCTAAAGGGCCTAAACTGAAGCACATTATAATCAAACTGTCAAAATCAAAAACAAAGAGATAATCGTGAAAACAGCAAGAGAAAAGTGAGTCATCATGTACATGAATTCTTCCATAAGATTAGTAGCAGATTTCTCAGCAGAAATTTTGTAGGCCAGAAGGAAGTGAGATAATATATTTGACATGCTAAATGAAAAAAAAAAAAAAAAAGCCAACTCAAAATACTATGGCCATAAAAGATGTCACTCAAAAATGAAGGAGAAATAAAGACTTTCCCAAATAAACAAAGGCTGGGAGAGTTCATCCCCACTAGACTTGCCTTACAGGAAATGCTAAAGGGAGTCCTTCAAATGAAAGGATGTTAGATATCAATATGAAAGAATATTAAAATATAAAGCTCCCTGGGAAAGGTAAATACATAGACAAATACAGAATCCTGTAATACTATACCAGTAGGTCACATGTCATTTTAAATTCTAGTATAGAATTTAAAACATAAAGGCTTAAAAAAAAACTAAAATCATAAAACTATATAAATGGATATGCAATATAAAACATGCAGTTTGAAAGACTGGTAACATAAAGTAGGAGGGGGGATGTAAAGGAATTTTATATGTGATTAAAGTTAGGTAGTTAACAGTTTAAAATAGATTGTTATAAGATGTTTTTTACAATCTCCATGGCAACCACAAAGAAAATACCTATAGAAGACATATAAAAGAAAATGAGAAGGGAATTAAAGCATGTCACCACACACACACACACACACACACACACACACACACAAAATCAATGAAACACAAAAGAAGGCAGCAAATAAAAAGGAAAAGAGGGATAGACAGGTACAACACATACAGAACAGTTAACAAAATGACAACAGTAAGTCCCTCCCAATCAGTAATTACTTCAATATAAATGGATTAAACTGCTCGCTCAATCAAAAGACAGAGTGGCTGAAGGAATTAAAAAACAAGACCTCACTATATGCTGCATACAAGAGATTCCCTTTAGATGTAACAGCACACATAAGCTGAAATGAAAGCGTGGAAAAAGATATTCCATGCACATGATTAACAAAAGAAAACAGAGGTAGCTATGCCAATATCAGACAAAATAGATTTTGAGTTAAAACTGTCAGAAGAAACAAAAAAAGGACATTATACAATGATAAAAGGGCCAACTCATAGGGAAGATACAATAAGTATAAACACAAGCCCCTTTCAGGATATATATCCCTCCTATAAACTACCATCAGAGATTATTACAAACACCTCTATGCAAATAAACCAGTAAATCTAGAAGAAATGGATAAATTCCTGGACACTTAACACCCTCCCAAGACTAAGCCAGGAAGAAGTTGAAACCCTGAATAGACCAATAACAAGGTCTGAAGTTGAGGCAGCAATAAATAGCCTACCAACCAAAAAAAGTCCAAGACCAGACGAGTTCACAGCCAAATTCTACCACAGATACAAAGAAGAGATGGTACCATTCCTTCTGAAAGTACTCCAAACAACACAAAAGAGGGAATCCTCCCTAACTCATTTTATGAGACCAACATCATCCTGATACCAAAACCTGGCAGAGATGCAACTAAAAAAGAAAATTTGAGGCCAATATCCATGATGAACATTGATGAAAAAAATCTTTTTTTTTTTTTTTTTTTTTTTTTTGAGACAGAGTTTCGCTCTTGTTACCCAGGCTGGAGTGCAATGGCGCGATCTCGGCTCACCACAACCTCCGCCTCCTGGGTTCAGGCAATTCTCCTGCCTCAGCCTCCTGAGTAGCTGGGATTACAGGCACGCGCCACCATGCCCAGCTAATTTTTTGTATTTTTAGTAGAGACGGGGTTTCACCATGTTGACCAGGATGGTCTCGATCTTTTGACCTCGTGATCCACTCGCCTCGGCCTCCCAAAGTGCTGGGATTACAGGCGTGAGCCACCGCGCCCGGCCGAAAAAAATCTTTAATAAAATACTGGCAAACTGATCCAACAGCACATCAAAAAGCTTATCCATCACAATCAAGTCAGCTTCATCCCTGGGATGCAAGGCCGGTTCAACATCCGCAAATCTATAAATGTAATCCATCACATAAACAGAACCAAAGACAAAAAACACATGATTATCTCAACTGATGCAGAGAAGGCCTTTGACAAAATTCAACAGCCCTTTATGCTAAAAACTCTCAAAAAACTAGGTATTGATGGATCGTATCTCAAAATGGTAAGAGCTATTTATGACAAACCCACAGTCAATATCATACTGAATGGGCAAAACTGGAAGCATTCCCTTTGAAAACTGGCTCAAGACAAGGATGTCCACTCTCACCACTCTTATTCAACAATATTGGAAGTTCTGGCTAGGGCCATCAGGCAAGAGAAAGAAATAAAGTGTATTCGAATATGAAGAAAGGACATCAAATTGTCCCTGTTTGCAGATGATATGATGGTATATTTAGAAAACCCCATTGTCTCGGACCAAAATCTCCTTAAGCTGATAAGCAACTTCAGCAAAGTCTCAGGATACAAAATCAATGTGCAAAAATCGCAAGCATTCCTATACACCACTAATAGACAGAGATCCTAATCATGAGTGAACTCCCATTCACAATTGCAACAAAGAGAATAAAATACCTAGGAATACAACTAAAAAGGAATGTGAAGGACCTCTTCAAGGAGGACTACAAACTACTGCTCAAGGAAATAAGAGAGAACACAAACAGATGGAAAAACATTCCATGCTCATGGTTAGGAAGAATCAGTATCGTGAAAACGGTCATACTGCCCAAAGTAATTTATACATTCAATGCCATCCCCATCAAGTTACCAATGACTTTCTTCACAGAATTGGAAAAAAACACCTTAATTCATATGAGACCAAAAAAGAGCCTGCATAGCCAAGACAATCCTAAGCAAAACAAAAACAAAAACAAAGCTGGAGGCATTACACTACCTGACTTCAAACAATATTACAAGGCTACTATAATCAAAACAGCATGGTACTGGTACCAAAACAGAGATAGAGACCAATGGAACTAAACAGAGGCCTCAGAAAGAACTTCACACAACTACAACCATCTGATCTTTGAGAAACCTGACAAAAACAAGCAATGGGGAAAGAATTCCCTATTCAATAAATGGTGTTGGGAAAACTGGCTTGCCATATGCAGAAAGCTGAAACTGGATCCCTTCCTTACATCTTATACAAAAATTAACTCTAGAGGGATTAAAGATTTAAACATGAGGCAGGCCTAACACCATCAAAACTCTAGAAGAAAACCTAGGCAATACCATTCAGGACATAGGCATGTGCAAGGACTTCATGACTAAAACACCAAAAGCAATGGCAACAAAAGCCAAAATAGACAAATGGGATCTAATTAAACTTAAGAGCTTCTGCACAGTAAACAAAACTATCAATAGAGTGAACTGGCAACCAACAGTATGGGAAAAAATTTTTGCAATCTACCCATCTGACAAAGGGCTAATATTCAAAATCTATGGAGAACTTAGATAAATTTACAAGAAAGAAAACAAACAACCCATCAAAAAGTGGGCAAAGGATATGAACAGACACTTTTCAAAAGAAGACATTTATGCAGCCAACAAACATGAAAAAAAGCTCATCACTGGTCATTAGAGAAATGCAAATCAATACCACATTGAGATAGCACCTCATGCCAGTTAGAATGGCAAGCATTAAAAAATCAGGAGACAACAGATATTAGAGAGGATGTGGAGAAATAGGAATGCCTATTGGTGGTAGTGTAAATTAATTCAACCATTGTAGAAGACAGTGTGGCAATTCCTCAAGGATCTAGAAATAGAAATACCATTTGACCCAGCAATCCCATTATTCAGTATATACAAAAGGATTATAAATCGTTCTATTATAAAGACACATACACAAGTGTGTTCATTGCAGCATTGTTCACAATAGCAGAGACTTGGAACCAACCCAAATGCCCATCAATGATAGACCAGATAAAGAAAATGTGGCACATATACACATGGAGTACTATGCAGCCATAAAAAAGGTGAGTTAATGTCCTTTGTAGGGACATGGATGAAACTGGAAACCATCATTCTCAGCAAACTGACGAAAGAAGAGAAAACCAAACACTGCATGTTCTCACTCATAAGTGGGTGTTGAACAATGAGAACACATGGACAGAGGGAGGAGAACATCACACATCGGGGCCTGGGGTGTAGGGGGATAGGGGAGGAATAGCAGAGGATGAGGGGATTGGGGAGGGATAGCATTAGGAGAAATATCTAATGTAGATGACAGGGCAATGGATGCAGCAAACCACCTCCATGGCACGTGTATACCTATGTAACAAACCTACTCATGTACCTGAGAACTTAAAGTATAATAAATAAAAAGGAAGAGGAGGAGGAGGGAGGAGGAGGAGGAGGAGGAGGAGGAGGAGGAGGAGGAGGAGAGGGAAGGGGAGGGGGGGAGGGGGGAAGGAGGAAGAAGAAGAAAGGAGGAGGAAAGAATGAATTATAATATATTGTTATGGATAAGTATATACCAATAAATTGGATAATCTAAAAGGAATAAATTCCTACAAACATACCATCTACCAAGACTGAATCATAAAGTAATAAAAATTCTGAACACAGTAATATAGTAGTCCCCGCTTATACACAGGAAACACATTCCAAGACCCCCAGTGAATGCGTGAAACCCTGGATAGTTCTGAGCCCTCTATATACCATGTATTTTCCTTTATAGTAACAGGAAGTAGTGTATCCAGCATAGATATACTGGACAAAGGGATGATTTATGTTCTAGGTGGGATGAAGTGGCATAGTGGGAGATTTTATCATGCTACTCAGAATGACATGCAATTTAAAACTTATTGTTTATTTCTGGAATTTTCCATTTAATATTTTCAGATTGTAGGTGGCCATCGGTACCTGAATCAGCAGAAAGTGAACCCTCAGATAAGAGGGGAATATGGTAACTAGTAAGGAGACTAAGTAAGTAATCAAAAACCTCCCAATATAGAAAAGCCCAGGACCAGATGGTTTCACTGGAGAATTATATCAAACATTTAAAGAAGAATTGGCACCATTTCTTCTCAAATCCTTCCAAAAAATTAAAGAAGATGGAAAATTTTCAAACTCATTTTTTTTTTAGGCCAGCATTACTCTGATACCAAAACCAGACAAAGATACTACAAGAAAACCACAGTCAAATATCCCAGATAAATACTGATACAACATTCTTAACAAAATACTAGCAAATCAAATTCAATAGCACATTAAAATAATTATACATCATGACTAAGTGGGATATATTCCTGGAATGACAGGAAGGCTCAACATTAAAAAATCAATCAATGTGATATAGCAATATTAACAAGGGCTAAAAAACACATGATTGAATTTATGTTTAAAAAAACAGCATTGAAAAGAATTCAATACCCTTTCTTGACAAAAACACACGAAAAATTAGAAAGAAATTACCTCAAGATAACAGAGACCATATATGAAAATCCCACAGCTAACATCAAATTTAATGGTGAAAAATTCAATGCTTTTCCTCTAAGTTCAGGAACAAGACAAAAAGGCCCACTCCTGCCACTTCTTATCAACATAGTACTGGAATTCCTAGCCAAGCAATTAGGCAATAAATAAATGGCATCCAAATTGGAGTAAAATTATCTCTCTTCACACAACAAAACAAATACACCAATTTTAAATTGGGCTAAGGTCTTGAATAAAGACATTTATTTAAAGAAGGTATATTACAAATGGCTAACAAGCATTATGAAAATATATTCAACATCACTAATCATCAAGAAAATGCTAATCAAAACCATAATCACTTCACACCTGTTACCTGTTAGGATGGCCACTATCAAAATAAATAAATAAATAAATAAATAAAACAGAAAATAAGTGTTGGTGAGTGAAGAAACTGAATCCCTTGTACATTGCTGGAGAGAATATAAAATCATTCAGCTGCTATGGAAAACAGTACAGAGGTTCTTAAAAAAAAAAAAGTAAAAATAGAATTGCCATATTATCCAGCAATCTTACCCTTAGATATACAGACAGTCCTCAACTTACAATGGTTTGACTTACTATCTTTCAACTTTATAATGGTGTGAGTGTGATAAGTACTCAGTAGGAGCCATACTTTAAATTTTCCCAGGCTAGCAACATGCAGTAAGATACTCGCTTATGATTTGGGGCAGTGGAAGAGAACCACAGGTCCCAGTCAGCCACACGACTGTGACGGTAAGTAACCAATGCATCAGCCGGGCACACTGGCTCTTGCCTGTAATCCCAGCACTTTGGGAGGCCAAGGCAGGAGGACCACTTGAGCCCAGGAGTTCCAGACCAGCTGCGACAACACAGCAAGATCCCATCTTCAGAAATAATAAAAAAATTAGCCCGATACGGTGACTCATGCCTGTCATCCCAGCAACTCAGGACAATTACCTGAGCCCAGGGGTTGAGTCTCCAGCAAGCTGTGATCGCACCACTGCATTCCAGCCTGGGTGACAGAGTGAGAGACCTTGTCTCGATAAACAACAATATCAAAAACCCACCAATGCAACCATTTTGTTTTTCATTATTGGTACAGTATTTAATAAATTACATGACAAAGTTAACCCTTCACTATAAAATCAACTTTGTATTAGAAGATCTTGCCCAACTGTAGACTAATGTAAGTGTTCTTAGCATATTTAAGGTAGGCTAAGCTATTGCGTTTAATTGGTTAGTTGTATTAAATGCATTTTCACTTTATGACAGTTTCAACTTAAGATGGGTTTACCAGGACATAACTTCACTGTAAGTCAAGCATCTATACATTCAAAAGAATCAAAAATAGAATCATGAAGAGATATAAGTGCACACCACATACATTACAGCATTATTCACAATAGCCAAGTCACAGAAGTAACCCAATGTCCGTGGATTAATAGACTTTAAAATTTTATATATACATAAAATAAAATATTATTCAGCCTCAAAAAAAAGGAAATCTGGCAATATGCTACAATATGGATGAACTTTGAGAACATTATGCTAAGTAAAATAAGCCAGTCACAAAAAGATAAATGCTGCATAATTCTAGTTATATGAGGTATCTTAAGTAGTTGAACTTTTAGAAATAAAAAGTAGAATGGTGGGTGCCAAGTGCTGGAGGAGGGTGGAAGACAAGTTACTGTTCAATGGTTAAAGAGTTTCAGGTTTCCAAAATGAAGTTTCCAGAGATCTGTTGCACAACAATGTATATATAGTTACCGTTATTTTACTGTACACTTAAAAAATGGTTACTATGGTAAATTTTGTTATGTTTTTATCACAACGAAAACCAAATGTATGAAAAATATCCAATCTTATTGATAATCAAAGATGTGCCAATCACAATGCTAAAAATATAGAGATATTTATTTTGACTTTTGATTTAGCAAAGGAAAATAATCAGTGGTGGCAATGGGTGGTAAACTGATAAAACATTGCTGACTCACATGTGCATTTGTTATAATTCTTTTGGAAAGCAATTTGGAAACATAGAAAAAGCCTTAATAATAGTTTTGCCAATTGACCCTTCCCACTTCCCCAATTATTCATTCCTTCATTATTTGTATTTAATATCTATCAAATGGTTAGAAATAGCTATTAAATGGTTATCTATTTAATGGTTAGTGGACACAGTGCTGAAAAAAGGTGTGGTCTCTATATGAAATTTATAGCGTGTTGGCAGAAATTAAGTGCTACAAAGTAGACATACAGCAGGTCATTAAACTATACAGCAGGGGACTTAATCTAGGATTAGTTTAAGTACCCCAAAAAAACGAGCAATGTGGAGGAATGGTGACTATACCAAAAAGTCCATTTCAGCATTATTAATAACGTATTGGCACTGCAAACATTAAAAAGGGCTAACTCTATAGACTATGGCATAGGCATTTATTGGAATATTATCCCAATCATTTAAAAAACTGTTTTCAGTGGCAATCTGGGGTAGCCAATTAGGCTGTTCCCAAATAGTCCAGCTCTGGACATATAGGATTGTGCTTGCCCACCTTCTTCAAAGTTAGCATGGCCACGTGACTTGCTTTGGTCGATGAAATATAAACAAGTGTTATTTCTCTTCTTGAACGACTAAGAGCCAGTGCAAGGATTATCCTATTTTCCTGTGCTGCTTTGGTGACTGTGAATGCCTGTGCATAGATAGAGCCTCTCCTCAGTGTCAGCATGGAGTCAATTCAAATGAGCAGTTTTCCTGTTGCTCTACATTAGCCATGTGAAACACTTTTGTCGTTTTAAGTCACTAAGATTGAGGAGTTATGTTACCACAAGCATTTAAAGAGACAGTGTTTTTACTCCATGGGAAATATGTCAGTTATATTAAATGGGCCATTTAAAACAATACAATTAAAATAATACACTCTATGAGTACACCCCTACGTTATAAACATCTTATTCATAGAAAAAAGCCTAGCAGTCCATATCCTCAAACATTAAAAATAATTATCTTTCAAGGGACATAAAGGAAATGTTTCCTAAGCATCCATTCATAGCACGCATTCATGGATTATCTCTAATGGGTTAAAATACCATTCCTTGAACAGCACAATAAAAAATTTCAGGGAGAATTCTATCATTTAATATTTTCAAAATAGAAGTTTCTCAGAAAGAAGATTATCCCTTTGCATGAACATGATCTCCTGAAAAAAACGGAGTCTACGTGGCCAATGTCTGAATCTATTCACTACGTACATTTATGCTTACCTACAGCTGCAACCTAACACTGAGTGTCTTGCATCCTGTGCTATTAAAAACTAACCGCAAATCCTAAAAAAAAAAAAGTTGTTGCTAAAGTTCTTATTCCTAGATTCCAAGTTTAATATGTAAGTGCTATCAGTCCCCAGAATCCGTATCTGCAAATGAACCCAATTAAATTTTGCTTTATTTAAAGTATATCATTGACCTGTTTTAAGCTAAGTCGCTGGTCAGGAAAAAAGGACTTTATTTTTGGCTGTAAAGCCTATTCCCCAGGGAACTTGATTTCTACCATATTCTATATTCTTCCCAACCCTTTCCCCATTAAGATAATGATATTGTTAACACAAGAGGTTTCCAATTAAATTACAATTGTTTGAACAAAGTATTTATGCTCCCGGTATCTTACATAATGGTACATAATTCACATCATGGCTGAAAGGCCTCTTCAGATGCAGTAAAAAGCCTACATCTTTATCTAACAGAAAAAGAAATCAGCAACAATTACGAAATCTTTCTATTAATTATACAGTTTGATCATCTAATTTTTTCTAACTATAAGAAACTCTGATTGTGAATACTTATAACATAAGGCCCAAACTCGTACCAGAATCAATCACACAATCACATCCATCAACACTGATATCAACCAACCTACATCTGCCTTCCTTTAGTATTTGCATATTTTTCTATCCTTTCATTTTTTCAAACTTTTATTTCCTTATCTTTTAAATGTCTCCTGAAAAGATTTTTCATCCATCTTTCTCTTTTATTTACATCATTTGGTCCATTTGTATGTAACGTAATTGCTGAAGTATTTGTGTTTACATCTACCTCTGTGTGCAGTAATTTTGTCCCAAGGTTAAATTTTCCTCCTCCTCTGTTGCTATTGTTTAACCATTAATATGGAAGTTATATGCTCTTTACTATCCTTTTGGGAGTTATCCTAACAATTACAACATGTATCATTAACTTCTTAAAGATGAATAATGATTAATATTTCCACTTCTTCCCAGACAATGCAAAGATCTTAGAACACTTTACATTTTAGCCCTCTATAGAATGATGAGATAATTGACAGGATAAGAATCAAAGAAAAAGAAAAGATTGCATATTTTGCTCAGAATTCAAACTCCTGTTCTATCTATGAAAGCAGACTACTGGCCTCAAAGAAGACATGTAAATTCCATCACTACTTATACTTCAATACAAAGCCCTAATTTAAATATGACACTCGGCATTCACCTTCAGTTCTCAAATGAGCTGGTTCTCGTCACAGAAAAAATAAAGCACTTGACCTTTCTCTCTCCATCTTAAGGTTTAAGAATTTCATTTTTTTCTCTTATTCAAAGCCCTTCCTCTATCCAAAGAGAAGGGAGGAAAATGCTTTTTGTCACATGCAGGTAGGAGAACACTTCCACCAGGCATTGCTTTGAAACTTACTTCTCACGTCCTACCACTAATTAGCAGGAATCAGAACACGCATTCCCACCCCATCCACAGGTGGGTTGAGTTCCTGCTTCTGCAGCAAAGGAAAGCACTTATAGGTGCTGGATGCAGACTGTGTAAGAGGCAAGGCCTCTCTGTGAGGATGTTACCTAAGAAATCCAGCAGAGTATGCGGAGGGAACTTCCATAGCAGTTAACTTCACTGAACATCAGTTACTCTAGATACCTTTGTAACCAAGAAATCCAACAGCTGAATAACATTCAGAGGACACAGAGACTGATGCATCAAAATACAGTGATGGCTGCTGTTTTATGTGGCCAAATGACAAAAGAAATGTACGTCACTAATTAGCAAGGCCACTGTTGTACAAGTTCTGTCAAAATCTGCAGTCTTTGGGTGACAAGGATTATGCAGTGGCTATTGCATTTCAAGCTATACTACAGGCCTCCAACATGGAACCCAGGTAGCTGTTACAGAAAGAGGGATAAAGCAAAACTGATTCCTGCAATAGGCAACACTCAATAGTGTTTACAAGCGTCCTGTAACTTATAAGCAATGTCCACATTCAAAACATGTTATCCATTCTCTGTTGACTCTTCCTGATGTAAGGAAATGCTTAACAAAATATAACCCTGCCTGCCAGGCATGGTGGCTCACGCCTGTAATCCCGGCATTTTGGGAGGCTGAAACAGGAGGTTCGAGACCATCCTGGTCAACATGGTGAAACCCCATCTTTACTAAATACAAAAAAAGTAGCCAGGTGTGGTGGTGCATGCCTGTAGTTTCAGCTACTCAGGAGGCTGAGGCAGGAGAATCACTTGAACTTGGGCAGTGGAGGTTGCAGTGAGCTAAGATCCTGCCACTGCACTCCAGCTGGATGACAGAGCAAGACTCCATCTCAAAACAAAAAAACCAGAAAATATAACCCTGCCTAACTCATCAATGGAACCCAAACAATAAAAGTGAGCATTATTCTAGAAACTGGCTAATGTGTTATGGGGATTCTGCTTTTATGACTCCAAATATTTATGTCACATTTTAATTACAATTTGACCTACAGATGAGGAACTGTCAGAAAAATGTCAGGAAGACATCATTTTTTACTTTGCAGTTCCTAGACAACCAAAAGCAACAAACAGAGGGCCAATCTGTGTTGATTTTTCAACTACAACTTCTAAAACTTTCACCAAGCCAGGCACAGTGGCTCATGCCTGTAATCCCAGCACTTTGAGAGGCCAAGGTGAGTGGATAACGAGGTTGAGAGATCGAGACCATCCTGGCCAACATGGTGAAACCCCAACTCTACTAAAAATACAAAAATTAGCTGGGCATGATGGCGCATGCCTGTAATCCCAGCTACTCAGAAGGCTGAGGCAGGAGAATCGCTTGAAGCTGGGAGGCGGAGGTTGCAGTGGTCCGAGATCATGCCACTGCACTCCAGCCTGGGTGACAGGGCAAGACTCATCTCAAAAAAAAAAAAAAAAAAAAAAAATTTTCACCAAAGCCAACCAAGCACCGAGTCTTCTCTAGCTATTTCAACTTCCATAACCACTGGTGGAGCACAGATGCAGGCTTAGAATAGGGTCTCCATGTGCTGACATTTTAAAAAAAATCTAAGGTAACAATATGTTCCAGAAGGATGTCTGTCCTTTGAAACCATATTATGAGAATATTTCTCTAAAGGGCCTATTCACTGCACTTTGAAGTATAGCATTAGTATGCTATTACCACAAAAGATAAGAGTCACTATGCACAGTGCTTAGTGTGTTTAAATAAATTCTCCTTTCAGAGCTAACTGTAAGACACGTTAGCTAAGAAGGAAGAAGGATGAAAGGACACCCTCTGAGCTCTACTGGTTCCTTGTTTGTCTTTTATTTCCTGCTACTGGATGTAACTGGTACTCAGGAATTCTGCAAACAGCTGCCAATCTAAGGAGACGGTGTCTGCAAAGCTGCAGTTCAAATGTGAACAAGCAAAACACATCCTTGAAATATCCAAGGCAGACTGGAGGTGTGCCTGAAGAAATGGGTTCAGTAGTTGAGACTGATGAAAAAGAAAATGACTTCCAGCCGGATAGAAGTTCATGCTTTCAGAAGGGCAAAGCAACCACAAATTGAAGAGCAGCCTACCTGCCCACACAAAACTGCGAGGCTGGCCTTGTAAATCCAGTATCAGTGTTAGCGAGGGACAGCAGCACAAATGCACAGTCACCCAGCACAGCAGCAGAGCAGTCCCCAGACTAAAACAAGGAGCATATACAGCATTTATATCCTACAGCAACTGAGATCATGCTTCAAAAATTAACAAAAACACGCCCAACAGAAGAGAGTCAAGTCATCTCACCAAAGACAAGACTGTGCAAAAGAGATAACAGGAAGCATATTTCCGTCTTCCTACTGGCATCTACCCCTTTCTGAAAGAAAGGTGATCAGGATAAATCATAACTGACAAATGTAGACACAAAGCTTTACACTAAGGGAAAACATGTTTAATATATTTAGGAGCAGAACAAACCCACTGTCTTGGGCAGGCATGCACAATGGCTTGAGACTCTACTCTGACCCTAGACTATGTACCTCCCAGACTATGTACCTGAAGTGATACAGCAGTTTTGCAACAAAGTGACCAACCGCTCCAGAATCAGACTTTTGACATCACTGATCATCTGTCACTGGGCTACAACAGTGGCAGTAAAATCATTAATGGGACTCCCAGTGGAAGAGGGTGCACAGGTTTGGTAGCACACAGTGGGGGGTGTACTGACTCACATTTTCAATGCCATAAACATTTTTCTACATCTACAGGATCTTTGAACCTAACTGTTAAACTTGTGTGTATGTACAATATGCATATATGTCCATTTATATATACACAGTAAAGTATAAAGAGACTCCAAAAGGTACTCCTGACCCTAAGCCCCCATCCCCTTTCTTTCAATATGCACATATGTGCAAGTCTATATTACACACACACACACACACACACACACACACACACACACACACACACACACACACAATCTCTGTCTCTTTCTCTATCTCAAAGCAGAGGACATGGTCCTTCCCTGGGTGGTTTCCTGCCTCCCCATCGCACTTGAAGCAAAATCCCAAATCCTGACCATGCTGTGGCCCCCAAGGCCCTGAAGGATAGCCTGCACCCATTTCCTCTCCAGTCTCATCTACTCCTTCCCCAGACACACAGGCATCCCCTCCTACCTTAAGACCTTTCCTTCTTTTTGGAAGCCTGAGTGTCTGGATGTTTCTCAAATCATACAGGTCTCTCCACAAACCCTCCACCTCCTAAGAGGCTCTCCTGAGCTTGCCATCCAAAGTTGCCCTCACCACCACCTGCCCTGCCCAACCTCTTACCTGTGCTATTTTCTCTGTAGCCACACACTACCCAGTGTGCGCTTGTTTTTTCAAATAACAATGAGACCACCACTCAGTATGTGACACAGAACTCCAAGGCTGAATACATTGCTCATCATAGCAGAAGAGAGCTAAGCTGGCCAAACAGTGTCTCTGAGCAGGACAGATGGCAGATGGCATAGAGGGTTTGAAAAGCATGGAGCTCTGTGGTTGTGAGATGTTCACAGGCATACATGGGTTGACAGCACGTGGGTGCTCAGCTGAGGCTGCAACTGATTTGTTGATCAGCTGACACTCAGATGTCTACTGAAAAGTGTCCATCCCTGATGGGCAGAAGTAAAGATCTGACATTGGTCAGTTCTGTCAGTTTTAAAACCAACGTTCACTAAGACAAGTTATTGTTGACCAAATGAACAGATTTTAAATGGGTTCTGATGGCTACCTTTTCTTTTTTTTTTTTTTTTGAGACAGAGTCTTGCTCTGTCACCCAGGCTGGGGTGCAGTGGCACAATCTCAGCTCACTGCAACCTCTGACTCCTGGGCTCACTACAACTTCTGCCTCCCAGATTCAAGCCATTCTCCTGCCTCAGCCTCCTCAGTAGCAGGGATTACAGGCATGTGCCACCACGCCCAGCTAATGTTTGTATTTTTAGTAGAGAAGGGGTTTCACCATGTTGGCCAGGTTGATCTCAAACACCTGACCTCGAGTGATCCACCCACCTAGGCCTCCCAGAGTGCTAGGATTACAGGCGTGACGCATTGCGCCCGGCCTCTGATGGCTTATTACTCAGGCTATGAAACAATCAGGTTTCTCCTAAGTTTGAGGGAACTTTTTGACTATTCTCTGAAGTTCAACTTCATGTGATCAGGTTTGTCTGTTTTATTCATCCTACAGATTATTGAATAAGTAATTGTTTTTTGCTGTGTTACTGATAGTGAGAGCTTTTATTTTGAGGTTTACCACTTTATTCTTACAGCATAATATAGGGGTAAGACCATGGCTTTATAACCACACCTCCCTGGCTTTGGATCTTGGCTCTGCCATTAACTAGCTTTTGGACTTCCTAAACCTCCATTTCATTATTTAAAACAAAGGGGGAAGAAAGAATAATGGCATGTACCTCCCAAGGCTCCTCTGAGGATTACTGAAATAATGCCTAGTTCCTAACATGTAAGTGTTCAAAAATATTGATCATGTATATTACTACTTTGAAAGTTTCCAAAGGGCTCAAAGATATTTCAGACCATAAAGTCAGGATGATCAGACTTGGCCCTATAAAAAGGCACAGAATAAGGTCTGAGATAAAAGATTCTAAGAGGCAGTTTTCACCCTAAATTCCTCATCTTTGTTCCTCCAATCCTTCCAGTCCAATTCTGCTTCCCTTCAACCTCCCTAGGAGGTTAATCACTCCTGATATTTCCAACATTAAAATCTATGCCTAGAGATACTTTAGGTGAGTTAAGTCATTTTCTCCCAAAATAAACCACTATTTGGCAAGTGCACTATGCTAATCTATTTTTACTAACCTGTATAATTAACTGTGACCTACCAAATAATGGAAACCACAAACACCAAGACACGGGACAGATACAACTTGAAGGGGAGGCTTGGATGCTGATTTGGTCCTGCTGGAGCAGAGGGCTCTATCGGCCTGAGGTTCAAGGCCAAGTTCTGGCTTAACTCTGAACTTTGCTCTGCTGTTTTGCTGAAGTCCGGTCCTGGCAAAATGATGGTTTTCCAGGTCTCCTTAGGATTTAACTCACGCGCTCTCTCAAACTCTGTCTCTCTATATACACAGAAACGCAGGGACATATACATTCTCAATCCAGCCTCTCCGTCCCCAGCTCTTGCCAATCAGAATCTCTAGTACCCTTAACTAGGTTTATCGGCACAAAGAAGCCTCAGGCTAAGTATTTATTTCTTTGCAACTGTCTGAAAGCTGCCAAGAGCTGAGTGTGTTGGCTCACACTGATAGTGAACTGTCCTCCTTCTCCAGGACATTACTTCACATTCCATGAATTTAGTTATATTTTCATCCCTGGATCTCATTAATGCAGATTCATTAAACCTACTCCACATAAAACAGAATAGAGATCACAGCACAACCTAAGGGCAGATGGTCCTGGGCTTGAATCCTTTCTGCCAACGTACTTAACTGTGTTACTGCGGGAAAGCTGCCTAGGCCTGCTGAGCTGGTTTCTTAATTTATGCTCATCTTGTGGGACTTTTCTGAGAATTTCAACCACAGAAACCTATTTCAACATAGGCACTCATCAGGTAGCTACTTAAAATACACAGGGGTACCCCCAGTTCTTCAACCCATGAGCTGCAAGAGCTGGATACGAATCCGTTAGTGATGCTGGGGACGAGTTTCTGAGAAAATATGGAAGCAAAGCCAGCATGTGCTCTCTTGGAGGACAGGGGATAAGCAGGAACAACAGAAACTCACTTGGCCTGGGATAGAACTGGTTTTAAATCCCAGAGCTCAGCCAATGATGAAAACCTGACTTGACCTTGACTCAAGTAAAGAAAGTCAGTGCCAGCCACATATCTGAATCCTGTGTGCACATTCAACATTAGGAAGAAGAAATTGTGATGTACTCTTAGACACCGTGCACAAGGACAAGGGTTCTGAGTCAACTCCAAGGCTTCTCTGTTCACTGGAGTGATTTCTTTTCCTCCTGTTCTTAAGAAAGCACCACCTGGTGGTCACTACCAGAAATGACAGAGCAGAATTACAAAGCCTCTCAACTCCCAGCCTGCAATTAGTTTTCATTCATTCAGCGAATATTTACTGAGTCCTCAATACATGCTAGACACAGTGCTAAGTGCTGCATGCACAAAGCAGGATCTAGTTGAGTGGTAAATCTCAATGAGCTCATTGTTGAGAACACCTCTGAGTGCTGGAGGTTTATATGGCTTTGTCCCCAGAACAAGAGCAAGGATAAAGTTCACATTCCAACTTGGGCCACGCCCTCTGCCCAGGTCTCATTCCATTTTTCAAATGAAACGTTCTGTTCAATTTTCCCCTGAGGAAGGCTTGAATTAGGAAGAGGATGTCATTCAGTTTCCGTTTTGGAAGTTTTAGCTGTTTTCTCATGACTCAGACTGCCTCTGAATGTTTTTCTTTTTATTCTAATGCTTTCCTTTCCTCCCTTTCTTTCTGCTAAGAAGCAGGTAAGTCAGGGACAGTGGGTTAAGAGAAATGTTCCAGTTCCCTTCTCTCATTTTCACTCCTTGACATTTTGAGCAAACATTTTCAGAACTCTTATTTCTAAATTTTCCTGTGGAATGTTCTAGTGAATATCTAGTTTTAATCCCTTGAGCACTGATTCAATTTAGGGAAACAGTCAAATTTTAAATGGCGTCCCCACTGATGACTCATATAGGTGACTGAACTGGGATCGTGCCATCATCAGTCCAAAAAGGAGTCACAGCTATTAAAAAAAGGAAATTGACTTTCTTGGGTAGCTGGAAGGCAATTTAGAAAAAAGAGCTCCACCAAATAGACTTACAGCCCCAGGAGGCCCTAGTGAAATACGTATCCACCTCCCAAGACCATTGCTCAGAAAAGTTAGACTCATTTTGGATATATAAGTTTTCTCAATAGTTTAGGATCAAGGGCTATGGAAATACATGGGAATGGCAAGTTGGCAATAAGAAGGGGCTAGAGGAGCTATGTCCTCTGATGTTAGGACTGGCATGAAATGGGCAGGACATGCCTTCTATCTGGGAGGGGAGGCTGGAAGTAAAGATGAACACAGATGAAGGGAAGAGAGGAGGAGGAGTCTGAGCTGGGGCATGAAGAAAGAGTGAGTTTAGGTGAAGGGAGTGAAAAAGTGCTCACTGTATAAAATAGGCATCGCTGTGTTTACCTCCATGGCATATTTGAGTGTGTTCAGCAAAGGTTGTTACAGGAGGGAGCTCAGATACAAAACCAGAAGACAGGAGAAGTATGGTCCAGGCATGAAAGACCTCAATATTATTCCAGAACATCTGGACTTTTCTCCCACAGATAGTAGGAAGCATGAAAGAATCCTGAGCTAAAGAGCAAAGCAGGGGCTCCATGGTGGTCCACAGCAGGGTACGTGCAGCTTGACCTGGTGGCTAAAAGAGCCTGTGGATTCCACTGGACCTGAGTACAAATCCTGGCTTAGCCACCTCCTGGATTAGCAAGTGACCTTAAGAAAGTCTGTTTCCTCCTCTGCAAAATGGGAATAATAATTGTAATAGCAACTGGTCCAAAGGTAAGAGTTATCTCAATTGCTCAGTCAGTTACCGATCAAACACCTTGTTCTACTCTATTCTCCTTTCTCACTAGTGTACTTTACCCATCTTTAAAAAAAAAAAAAAAAAAACTTTGTAAAAGAAAAACAAATTAGTTCACCCATTGTGGAAAGCAGTATGGCAATTCCTGAAAGAGCTAAAAGCAGAATTACCATATGACCCAGCAATCCCACTGCCCAGAGGAATAGAAATCATTCTACCATAAAGACACATACACATGAATGTTCACTGCAGCACTATTCACAATAGCAAAGACATGGAATCAACCTAAATGCCCATCAATGGCAAACTGGATAAAGAAAATGTGGTATGTATACATCATGGAATACTATGCAGCCATAAAAAAGAATGAGATTATGTCTTTTGTCGGAACATAGATAGAGGTGGAGGCTATTATCCTTAACAAACTAACACAGGAACAGAAAACCAAATACCGCATGCTCTGTCTTATAAGTGGGAGCTAAATGATAAAAACTTATGAACACAAAGAAAGAAACAACAGACACTATGGTCTACTTGAGGGTTGGGGGTGGCAGGAGGAGGGGAGCAGAAAAAATAACTACTGGGTACTAGGCTTAATACCTGGCTGATGAAATATTCTGTACAAAAAACCCCTGGGACATGAGTTTACCTATGTAACATACTGTCACATGTACCCCTGAACCTCAAATAAAACTTAAAAAAAGGACAAGCATGGTAGCTCATGCCTATAATCCCAGCACTATGGGAGGCCAAGGAGGGTAGATCACTTGAGGTCAGGAATTCGAGACCAGTCTGGCCAACACAGTGAAACCCTGTCTCTACTAAAAATACAAAAATTATCCTAGCACCTTGGGAGGCCAAGGCGGGTGGATCACGAGGTCAAGAGATCGAGTCATCCTGGCTAACATGGTGAAACCCCATCTCTACTAAAAAATAAAAAAATTATCTGAGCATGGTGACGCGTGCCTGTAGTCCCAGCTACTCGGGAGGCTGAGGCAGGAGAATTGCTTGAACCTGGGAGGCGGAGGTTGCAGTGAGCTGAGATCGTGCCACTGCACTCCAGCCTGGCACCTGGTGACAGAGTGAGACTCTGTCTCAAAAAAAAAAAATTAGCCAGGCATGGTGGCCAGTGCCTGTAACCCCAGCTACTCAGGAGGCTGAGGCGGGAGAATTGTTTGAACCCAGGAGGAGGAGGCTGCAGTGAGCCAAGATCGCACCATTGCACTCTAGCCTGGGTGACAAGAATGAAACACCATCTCAAAAAAAAAAAAAAAAGGAAAAAAGAAAATAATACTGTAGTGGCATCATCAAGTTCTCGTGAGAATCCAGTGGGTAGCATGGAGTAAGCACTCAAATGATGGCTTACGTGTTCCAGTGCTTTGGTGGTCACAGATTGGTGAGAAGGGCAAGACGAGGAGGCTAGTATGGGAATTCAGAAATCAAACGGCAAAGTGCTCAGCCAGGCAGAGGTTTCCCAACCACAGCGGCTGTGGAAAACACGTTGCTGCCACTTCTATTTCAAAGGAAGGTCAAAGACGTCTGGCCATTAGAAAAGCAAAGTGGAGAGAAGGATCCGGGTTCAGACCTAGAGCCTGGGCTCTGGGAGAAAGTGGCTCCATCAGCAGAGAACAGAAGAGTTAGTTCCATGCCAGGCATGCTCGGTGGAGACACAAGGAGGAGGAAATTGGAAGCCAACTGGGCTTGCTCCTTCACTTCCTGGGAGAAGTGCTCTTCTCAAATACCTGCTTATCCGCTGACCAGCTCATTATGCACAGTCACTCTCTACTCGGACCCCATTTCTCCTTCAGAGCACATGTCACCACCTGCCGAAGTCTATGTTTGTTTACTGATGTGTTTTATCATCTGGCTGGGTCCCAATAAAACATAGGTTCCAAGAGGGATGGTGTTTGTGTGATTTCATATCTTTTGTACCAAAAGCAGTGCCTGGCACATAGTAGATGCCTAATAAACATTAGTTATTGTTATTAAAGTGCTTTAAAAAGTGCCTGGCACACTAAAAATATTCAGTAAGTATTTGTGCTTATTGGTGGATATCTCAGAACACTTGGAAAAAGAGAAAGACAGCCAGGAAGTGCTTGAACCTTGGAGAATAGTCACACTTAGTCATCAGGAAGAAGAAGAAGAATTCACAGAGCAGTTACAGAGATTAGAAAACAGTGGCCTTCTTTTGGGCAGAGAAGAGAGGCAAAGCGTGCCCACTGTGAAGGTCACACCTCAGACCATGGAGCCATAGGCTTTTCCAAGTACTAATGCAGAAAACAGAAAAAAGAGGCAGAACCAGTTCATCCTGGGACAGGCGAACAGTCGGGAGAAAAAAAGAATAGGTATTTTCTGACAACAGGTAAGAAAGGCCCTTGGTCTGAGTCAATTTCTAACTTATAAGAAACTGACATGCAATGGCCACTTTGGCCCAGTCCTTTCCTTTCCTCTCCTCCTGTCAGATCATTTGGAAATCCAGATTCTGGCAGAGTTCCCAAGAGCTCACTTAGCTGGGAGACCAAACATCAAGGTAATTATCAAATTCATAACTGACTACTCCAGATATACTGGGATTGCAAGATCAGCTCGTTCAGTAAATATGCCTACTGTGCACTGAGAAAATTCTTGTCAAAGTCATTCATATAACTTCATGTAACACCAGTCTCTGTAGCCGGTAGAATAGAAGTTTTGCCACTTCTCAACCTCTCCCCCACAGGTCAGGGCTCAGAGGCTGTGAATGCCCAAGCACCTGCATCTCAGGTAGCATCAGGTAACATGTGGCATTCCTGAACGCTCTCACAAGGGCTGAGCTAAAATTCCCAGGGCTGTCTTTCAATTCAAATCAAGATGCTGCTAAATTAGATCACGAACAAGGGTGAGCTGTGGTGAAGTACCCTGGAGTCCATCTTCAGCCATTAACTGAGATCAAAATGTCAGCCATCTATAAACCTCTAATCAAAACAACAGAATGACCACTACTGACTCCATCTTTATCGTCTGCCTTGATTTCAGAGTATGGGCAAATAAGCCTAGAGAGAATATAAAAATCCTTCTCCCTATAACCTTCCATAAGCCACATTCATGACAAGATATCCTTAAAACATGTCTTAGTAAACCTGAGAGTAAGACGTATTTCTCTAATATCTTGCCAACATGGAAAATAATGGGTCCTTATTAATTCCATCGAGATCTACATCACTCAGAAGGAAGTGCTAGCGGTGCACCTATCTGCCTTTTCACAAATACTAAAAATTCCTGAACTGCTACTTTCTGATTTTTCTTGAATTTAAACCCATGAAAAACAAATTGCTAATTCCCACAGACAAGCATGATCATTACTCTATCTTAGAATTATCAGGTGAGACTAATGTGTAAAAATATATTAGGAATGTTAGATGGACAATAATGTTGACCTTTGTAGCAGTTCCCTTTAGGAAGGATACACTTAACACCCACTGTTCTTACCGTTCAGACACGTAAAACGAGGTAGTAGCCAATAAAACAGAGAGGTTTTTGGCCTGGCTCTGCCCTGACATGGGATTAGGCCAATTGCTTAACTTCTCCACTTAAAGTGAGTTACAGAGTTTCTATAAGAATGGCATGAGCTAATATAAAGCACTTCACATGCCGCCTGGCTCACAGTTAAGGAGCTGATTTGGGGGGTTGCTTTTTGTTTTATTGGGGTTTTGTTTATCTTTTCAATATTGAAATTCATTTAGAGGGCAGCCTCGCGTTTCAGCAAGACAGTGAGAAGATACACATTCACACTCACCTCCTACAAGCACCTGGAAATATCCTATATAATTTATTTTTAAATTCATAGCTGAACCTGCAATAAGAAAGAAGAAATTACCAGGTGCCAGAGACAAAGCAGCAACTAAAAGCAGAAGCAAGCATAAATTCACTCCACTGAGGGAGCGACAGGATCATGGCGAGGGGGAAGGAGAGAAACAAGTATTGGTCCAGGGGAAGAAGCATTTAGATTTCAACTAGCACAGAGGGGAAACAGGTAGAGTCTGTGGGGTCTGCCCCAGGTAGAAGGCTGCTGCCCTGAGTGAGGCCCCTCAAAGAGCTGAAGCCACAGAGAAGAGACTCATATGTTTCTGTCCCTCTCCAGGGAAGGAGAACAAAAGCCTTCCCTTGCAAAGTTTAAACTCCAGACCTCTGCCCCTGGAACAGAATGTTCCAGTACAAATATAGGCTTTCCTATATGGTCCAGAAATGCCCAATCTGAGAAATTCACTTAAAAATTTGTCCTGGACTAATGAATGAGCAGGGGAAAAGCTAGAGCAAAATTGCCACAATCCATGCTGCAGACAATTCCTACAGAGAAATGAGACCCACTGAGTTCACAAGTTACAAAAGCACATCAAAGGGGAGGATTCTAGCCCCAATGCCTAGAAGTAGAAAAATTTAAAAGAATAATTGAGTGTTTAAAATGAGAGAAAAACTAATCAGATGCCAAAATTACATTTGATTAAATTCAACATTCAATCATGATTTTTTTTAAAAAACAAACAAGAAAACACGTCTTACAAATCTAAGAAAGACATTTTCTTGTGTGGCACATATACACCACGGAATACTATGCAGTCATAAAAAGGAATGAGATCATGTCCTTTGCAGGGACATGAATGGAGCTGGAAGCCGCCATCCTCAGCTAACACAGGAACAGAAAACCAAACACCACATGTTCTCATTCATAAGTGGGAGCTGAGCGATGAGAACACATGGACACAGGGAGGGAACAACATACACTAGAATCGGTGGGGTGGGAAGAGCATCAGGAAGCACAGCTAACGGATGCTGGGCATATTCCTAGGTGATAAGATGATCTGTGCAGCAAACCACCATGGCACACGTTTAACCTACGTAACGAACCTGCACATCCTGCACCTGTACCCTGGAACTTAAAATAAAAGTTGAAGGAAAAAAAAAGACATTTTCTTAATCCAATAAAAGGTACACTTCAACCAACCCAGAGCAGCATTATTCTTGGTGGCACAAGCTCTCCTTTTAAAGCCAGTGATGAGACTAGAAAGGTTACTATCACTGCCTCTGCTCAACACTGTTTTGTGAAGGTAGGCAAACTTTTTGTAACAAGCCTGAAAGCAGACATTTAGGCTTTGCAAACTAGGTAGTCTCTGTTGCAACTATTCAACTCTGATGTTATAATACAATGGTACCACAGGCAATATGGATGTTGCTATGTTTCAATAAAACTTTATTAACAAAAACAGGTGATATCATGAAAGTCCAAGTCAGTACATCAAGACAAGAAAAATAAGTGAAAGTCACATAACATGAAGAAGAAAAGACCTGTCATCATTATGAAAAGATATCTGTGTCTGCATAATGTATGAGTATCTAAACCATGAAAATTAATGAGTTCAGCAAGATAGACAAAAATAACATTCTATACACCAGCAACAATAGGAAAAGATGTAATAAAAAGATGCCATTGACAGCAACAAAAATGTGGGATAAAAAAATTAAAATTAGCTGGACGTGGTGGTGAGCACCTCTGGTCACGGCTACTCAGAGGGAAGCTGAGGCACAAGTGTCACTTGAGCCCAGGCTCTGGGAGGCTGCAGTGAGCTATGATTGCACCACTGCACTTGAGCCTGGGAGACCTTATCTCAAAAAAAAAAAAAAAAAAAAAATGAAAGAAATATGAGATACTTACGAAGACATTTAACAAAGATACGTAAGAAAAGTAAGGCAAAAATTATGGAATTCTACTGAAAGACCTAAAAAAAAGAACTAAATAAACATAGCTATACCGTAGTTGTAGATGAGAAGACCCAGGATGATAAGAGAGCAAATTCTTATGATTTATCTGTAAATCACCTGAGTAATTCCAACAAAAGCTCAATAGGGGTTCCACATTCCTAAAATATATTGGAAAGTATAATGAGCTTAGAACAGCCAAAACAATTCCAAAGAAGAAAAATGAGGTGAAACAAACTACCCAAACCTATAAGACCAAGGTAATTAAAATAGGGTAGAGCCAGAGTAAGCAAACACACCATTAACAAGGAACAGATGCCAGACACAGGCACACGTATTTGGGAATGTGGTGTATGACAGTGGGAAAAGATTGGCTCCAGGCAACTCAGACAACTGGACATCCATATGGAAAAAGATAAAAGTGGATACCCATGTTACATACACACAAAAATCAATTCTAAATGTCTGTAAAACACTACCTTTGAAAACTTTGAAAGAATGTAAAGGAAATTATTATTATTTTTTTTTATATTTTACTGCATTTTAGGTTTTGGGGTACATGTGAAGAACATGCAGGATTGTTGCATAGGTGCATACATGGCAATGTGGTTTGCTGCCTTCCTCCCCATCACCTATATCTGGCATTTCTCCCCATGTTATCCCTCCCCAACTCCCCACCCCCTGCTGTCCCTCCGCTAGGTCCCCCCCACAGACCTCAGTGTGTGAGAACACATGGACATAGGGAGGGGAGCATCACACACTGAGGAAATTATTTTTATGACGTTGAGATACAGCAGTGTTTCTTTTAAAAAGTTCACAAAAATGTACAAACCACAAAGGAGAAATGCATAAATATGACTACATTAACATTTAGCAGTTCTCTTTAATAAGATACATCATAAAAAGTGAAAACATAAGCCGCAGACTAGTAAAGCTATTTGGGGCCCATTAAACTGACAAAGAATTAATACTAGACTATAAATGATTCTTATAAATCATGAATAAAAGGGCCAATGGCAATAGAAGAACTAGCAAAGAATATAAATGGGCAATTCACAAAAGAGGAAACTCAGATGGCCGCTGAGTACAGAAGAGACACTCAATCACACTAGAACGCAGAGAAATGCAATTTGAAACAATGAGATACAATTCTGTGCCAATCAGATTAGCAAAAATTACAAATCTGATAACTAAGAGGATATGGGGAAACAGTAACTAGCGATGGAAGCATAATCACAACTGCCTTGGAGAGCAATTTGGAATATCCACCAAGTTAAAAATGTGCATGTTCTAGAACTTAGCCATTTTTCCTTTGAGTACCGGCTCTAGACAACCTCTAGTACATATTTCTAAACAGGCACACAGATAGTTACTGCATCACTGTTTGTATTAACAAAAAAGTGGAAGCATCTGAACTTTCTCTCAGGTGAACAGATGAAGACTCTATTTATCTATTTACATATACTGGAATCCTATGGAACAGTTGCTATAGTTTGGTTTGCTTGTCCTCTCCCGACCTCGTGTTGAAACTGGATCCCCAATGTTGAGGCTGGAACTGATGAGAGGTGTTTAGGTCATGGTGGCAGATTCCGCATGAACGGCTTGGGACCGCTCTTGCAAAAATGAGTGACTCTTCACTCCATTAGTTCCCTCAAGAGCTGGTTGTTAAAAGGTGCCTGGCACCTCCTTTTCTCTTTCTCTCCTCCTCTCTTGAAATATAATCTGCACACACTGGTTTCCCCTTACCTTCCTCCATGAGTGGAAGCAGCTGGGAGCCCTCACCAGAAGCAGATGCTGGCGACATGCTTCCTGTACAGACTGAAGAACCAGGAACCAAATGAATTTCTTTTCTTTATAAATTACCCAGCCTCAGGTATTCCTTTACAGCAACACAGATGGACTGAGACAGCAGTTAAAACAAATCAACATGGATAAACCTCAAAGACAATGTCAGAAGGATACATACAATATAATTCCTATAAATTTTTAAACATTCCCTCAAAAGGCACAAACAGACCTGGGACTGAAGCATGGCGATATTGGCAGAAGGATGAATATTGATGGAAAAAGGGGAGAAGGGAGACAGGTATGGGGGGAAGCAGGGCGGGGAGGTGTTTAGGAATATCTAAAACATTTTCTTTCAAAAACAAGGAAGAAGAGCAAGATGAAAGAACACATGCAAACACACCCAGCGCATTAGCATCTGTTTCACATCCATGCTGGGAACATGCCTGTCTGTCATTTAATGCTCTGTAGTATTCTGTAGGCTTGGACTATTTCATCATTTCAAACGTTATTTTAAAAGGAAATCATGTTTGGAACAAATGTACAAGTCTCATGACATTATTAAAAGGCCTCTAAAACCATATGTTGCCCTGAACAAAACCAGTGCTCTCTGCCCTCATCACCCACCTCAGTTGCTGTACTTGATGCCAGTGACTCTTCACTCTTTCCAAAAATCAAAGCCTCATACAAAGAATATTTGTTAGACTCAAAAATATTCACAAGAATGTGCCACATGCTTTAAAGGTAATTTTAAAAGGATTCCGGAAATGTTTGGGGCAATAGCAACATCAATGGAAGCATCAAAGAGTTACATCTATCTCAAGGTCACTGCTTTGAAGAGAGCCAAATCCATTTACACTGTAAGTTTGATTTAAAAAAAAAAAAAAAATTCAGCAGCAGCAACTGAAGTCATTCCTCTCTTAACTGTCAACGTTATCCAATATCAGAGCCAAGGCACCGACTGCACTGAGAACGCCCTAGGAGTGGACGTTGGGGCCGGCATTATAAATTACACCACATCCTTATAAACAGCATGTCATTCAACACAAGGCTCACACAGGGGTTGTAAATTATCGCAGATCCTTGTGTCATCCAAGGGGGATTTACCTAGGTATTTTTCTCAGAAAATGGGAAACTTGTTAATCAAACACTGAGCCCTATGGGTCGGCAGAAAGGAAACACTATTTTCACAGTGAGCTCAGACCCAGCAGCTACAGTAAGGACAGACCACACTCAAGGGAACGGCAGAAGAATTAAAGAACACGACCAGCACGGAGCAAGGGATTCACTTTCAGCAACAGCCTCCTGCATTATTTCTGAATCTATAATCAGGAGAAAAGCGTGAAAGGCCCCAGCCCACTTTGCAGACAACAATTTCATTGTCAATTGTCAGTTCATTACACAAAGCCTTCATTATGTGTACAACATACATTGCAATATTATTCACAAAGCATGGACATATTTGCTCACAAATATTTACATATTTCACAAACATTCATTGACTGCCTACTGTGGCCCAAGAGCTGGATCTGTACACAAATAGTAAAGAGAAATGGCTCCATCCTTGCCCTCACTGAATTTGTGATAGATTAACTACATTGTTAACAAACTAAATGGCCAGTTTCTTCTAACAAGACTAATTCTCCCTTCAGTTATCAATATTTGAATCTGCCTATTGAAGGACTCCTATTTACCTTTCAAATTTGCAAGATTACAGACTGTCCCTATAAGCTACCATATGTTGAGATTCCTGTGTTCATGGTTCCTGAATGTAAGAACTAATCAAATGGAATCATTAATGTCTCATTCACCTTACTGAATAATATAACTATGCTTTATTTTTATTTTATTTATTTTTTGTGAGATGGAGTCTTGCTCTGTCACCCAGACTGGAGTGCAGTGGCATGATCTTAGCTCACTGCAGCCCCTACCACCCAGGTTAAAGAGATTCTCCAGCCTCAACCTCCTGCGTAGTTGGCATTACAGGCACGCACCACCATGCCTGGCTAATTTTTTATTTTTAGTAGAGATGGGCTCTCGCAGTGTTAATCAGGCTGGTCTGGAACTCCTGAACTCAGATGATCCACGCACCTCAGCCTCCCAAAATGCTGGGATTACCAGCCTAAGCCACTGTGCTTGGCCCTATGCTTTATTTCATAGGAGACACTGGGTGATTAACTTTGCTCATGTGACAAGAGAAATACCTCATAAACAGTTGCTAAAATGTATTGTTTGCTTACACTATGTCATGCACCATCCAGTACTCTCTACTTATTAACTTGCGCACTCCTTACAACCATCCAGCAATGTTGGTATTAGTGTTTCACCCAGTTTACAGATGAGGGAAAATGAGGAGCAGAGAGGTTCACAACCAGCCCACACAGTAGTACCTGGTTGAGGCACAATTCAAATTCTGTCCTGAGCTCTCCACCATTACACAAAATTGCCTTAGAGACAGGCGACAAAGGTAGAGGTAAAATCTCTCCTATGAAAAGAAGGTGCTACTTTTAGGAGTCTCGTCGGGAATCATCACAGATATGTCAGGCGTGGCTAATAGCGTCTGTTTTTCAGAACTGTTTATAACAGCAAGAAGGGAAGCAGGGGAAAACGCTGCAAGGGTCTAAAAATCCAACAGCACATGAATTAAGGAATCTAAATAAATTAGTTTTATAAGTTCATATAATAAGGCCATTAAAATATAGGGGGAAAGAATCTTTAGTATCTAAGAAAATGTTCACGACATTCTTTAAAGTTCAAAGAACCAGGTATAAAAGTTTTACAAATTATCAACACATCAAGATCTTTCCTCTTTTAAAAGAAAATGTCATCTGTGTGTATAGAAAACTAACTGCAAAGAATATACAATAAAACGTTCATTATACTTACCTCTTAGTGGTCCTATCACATGTGATTTTACTGACTTTTGCTTGTCTAAATTTTTAAAAAATGTTCTCGATAAAGCAGAAACCCATCTAATAAGCAATTAAACGACAAGTGTCAATCAAATCATTTATATCCAAAATAATATCAAAGACTGTTTCTAAAATGCCTACTGATCTATAATTGTTATTGGTTTTCAGGTCTTTTTGGTTATGTTCCCCAACCACCCAAAAGTTTGAACATGGATTTCCAAACATAAAGATTTAGTTATTTCAAAATTACATTTATTCCCTAACTTCATACCTACTTAAAATTTTCATAAAAATTAATGAAGTAAATAGAAATTCTAATATCTTATTTTCAGGTCCTAATGGATTATCATCCACAAACCCTGAGAAACGATAGAGCATAAATACACTATTACCAGAGTACTGAAAATAAATTACAGTCGTCCCTTGGTATCCCAGGGAGATTGCTTCTAGTACCCGCAACGGAGGATACCAAAATCTACAGATGCTCCAGTCCCTTATATTGATATGAAGTGGTGTTGTATTTTCATATAACCTGTGCCACCCTCCTGTATACTTCAAATCATCTCTAGATCAGTTATAATGCCTAATACAATGTAAATGTTGTGTATACTTGTTATACTATACTGGGTTTTATTTACTTTTTTTTAATGTTTTCAACCTACAGATTTTTTGACAAATATGAATTCCTTCCAATCTCCCGGGTTTTTCTTGAATCTCTGGAATTGCCTTCAAAGCTGAATTCCACTCACAGAACCTGATACAAGGGAATGCCATGAGCAAAATAGATGCAGCAAAGCAAGGCAGGTAAGGAGAGAAAGTTCACCCCTCCTCAGGAAACAGTCGTCGGAGGTTTTCAAATGATGCGTGCCATCATGGGGCCAGAATTTCACTTTTGAAAGATCCATCGGGCCCAAGTATATGGGATTGAAAGCAGGACTAGAACTCTTTGAAACAAAGATAGATGATTCTCTGACACAGGAAAAAAAAAATGAAAATTAAAAAAAAAAATTAGATGGAAAGAAGAGAAATGAGAGAGCTTCTACTGACCACCCTGAGATTCTCAGAAAAAAACTGATAATCAAGGTCATCTGCTGAACTGGAAGGAGACTTGAAGAAAAAAGATCTGTCAAAGGACAAAATGACAACACATTTATGTTAAAGAGCTCAAGTGGCTTTATTTGCAATTCTAGAATGGGGCAACACTTTGTTCCATTAAAAATTTTGCATCAACCTAATAGAGTAAGTGCACCAATGAACGGGTTGGCTTTGTAAGCAGAAAAGGCTAGAGAAAGCAGAAACACTGGTCACTGAAAAGTTACTTTCTTTGTAAGCCAGGAACAGGGAAACAAAAGGAAAAGAAACACCTAGTTAACATCGTTCCTTCAGGTTACTTTTTGTTGTAAGGATCAAAGCAAAGAGAATTCATTATCAGGCTGATTGAAGATTGAAACTGCCCTGTTTGGGAAATTAGATTGTTACCTCGTTTCCCTGATTTATTAGAAGGTGACATGAGTGACTTCATTTTGATTTTCAATCTGGCTTGTTGGGGTCAAGTGCAGAAGCTTAGTCCAAAATGATGGCCTCCTGTAATTTTTATTTAACAGTTCCAACAACTAACAAGAAGTGTGCCACAGGAATCAGTATGGGGTGGGGTGGAGGGCGGTGTATGCATATACCTGTGCATACACTCAAACACACCTTTTGATTAAAATAATTCACTGTAAATGACTCAAGGAGTCTACTTTCAATGCATGCTTTGAGTTTTTTTCCCCCACATTAAATTCAATTTACCATAAATGGTTCCCATCTTTCTATTTGTCTATTTCAAGACAGTTTGCAGAAGCTGGAAAAGTGGGGTGCAATGTAAAATGGAAAGTTAATTTGTCTGAACTTTTCTCAAGGCGATCATATGACAGAGAAAGAGGCAAGACTCGATATGGAAATATTAATATCTTATAAGGCCCTGAAACAGTTGGTAATTAATTTTTCAGCAGGAAGAAGTTTTTATTTCAGTGGTAAGAATAGCTACCACCACCATGGCATAGAAGACAGAGAAAATAAAAATCAAAGGACCTAAGAAGAGAGTAAAAGAGAAGAGGCACAGTCATACACTAATTCTTATACCCATGGATCTCATTCAACAGGAAGATGGCAGAACTTGGACAATTTCAGGCAGGCTGCTGCCACTGTGATTGGTTCTTCTAGGCCAAAGAAAAAAGAGGGTAAGCCTGCTTTATAATACGAAGCCAGGATTTAGATCTCTCCAGCAAAGGAACCAAATGGACTATGAAATTCTTCAAAGGCAGAAATAGCGTTGATTCACTCAACAAATATTTCTTTAACACCTATGTTCCGTACACTAAGCTAAATGCTGGGGAGAGAGAAATGACTGGCTTCCAGAGTTAGTTACCTATTGCTGTGAAGCAAGCTACTCCACAACTCAGTGGCTCAAAATAACAACTATTCATTATCCTGTGGTTTTTCTGAGGGTCTGGGGAGATCTAGGTGCTCCTAGCTCAGGGGCTCTGAGTTGGAGGTCCTCAAGATCACCCTCAGGTTCAGAGATGGCTAAGAGGATTCACAGGACTCACATAAAATTACTCATAGCTATGATTTATTATAGCAAAAGAATGTAAAGCAAAATCAGCACCTTTTCCCTTTGCCAGACGGGGAATCAGGTGCAAGTTTCCAAGAGTTTCTCACTGTGGAATCACACAGAATGGGCTTAATTCCTCCAGCATCATATTGTGACAAGTGGAAAATGCTGTCTATGAGGGAAGTTTATTACAAACTCAGGGCTCAATGTTTTGTCCCTCTGGGTTTTTTTTTTTTTTTTTTTTTAGAGTTGGGGGGGTCTCACTCTGTCACCCAGGTGGGAGTACAATGGCACAGTTAACGGCTCACTGCAGCCTTGACTTCCTGGGCTCAAGCAATCTTCCCACCTCAGCTTCCTGAGTATCTGGGATACAGTGCACACTACCATGCCTGGCTAATTTTCTAACTGTTTTCAGAGATGGCATCTTGCTCTGTTGCCCAGGTTGATCTCGAACTTCTGGGCTCAAACCATCCTCCTGCTTCAGCCTCCTGAGTCGCTGGGATTACAGGCATAAGCCACCAATCCTGGCCCAAGGTTTTTACTGGGGGTTGCTCATTATATATCCTCTGCCTAACACATATAAAAATCTCATATGGAAAGCAGGTGCTCAGCATAAATTATATTGTTTACACAGTTTAGGCACAGGGAGCCACTCTTATCCATTAAGGAATGTTGTCAAGCCTTCTCTAAATCCAAATTCCTGGATGACAATTTCACAAGCAGGCCTTTTTAAGTACAGCAGTCTAAGGCATTCTACAGCAGTTTTTTCTACACAGTGTCTCCAAAGGTTATAGTCAAACTGTCAATCTGGTCTGCATCGTCTGAAGCCCTGACTGGAACTGGAGGATCCACTTACAAGAAAGCTCACTCACATGGCTATTGGCTGGAAGTTCTTCACCATGTGGGCCTCCACCGGACTGCCTGAATGTTCTCAACTTATGGAAGCTGGCTTTCCCCGCCATGAGGGATCAAGGACAGCAAGGGATTGAGAGCATGCCCAAAATGGAAGCCGTAGTGTTTAATAAACTAATCTTGAGAGCGACTCATACCATCACTTTTGCCATTTGCCATCGGTTACACAGGCCAACCCTAGTACAATGTGGGATGGGGAGTGGAGTAATAACTCTGTGAGTCCAGGAGTCAGAGATCAGAAGGAGCCATCTCAAAGGCTGCCTAACATAGGACACCCTTTGGCTCCCAAGGACTCCCATCTCTCCTACATGCAATATACACTACCCCTCCTACTGTCCCCAAAAGTCTCAACCCAACAGAGCATCAGTTCCAAGTCCAGACCCTCATCATTTAAATTTGGGTATAGTCTCTGACATACAGCTCCTGAATGTGGTTCTTCTTGATCTAGAGGCATGTGCAAACAAGGAAACAAGTTATCTGGCCCCACAAACCCAATATACAATGGCAGGACAAGGAGAGGATAACTGCCAGAGACACCCCCACTCACAAAGGGGAAAGTGGGAATTATGCAAGGATAGTAGTTCTGAAATCCAGGCAAGCAAATGATGAAAGCTCCTCGATTTGATCTCTGAGGTCTAGGAATAGTTCTGTAAGGTTTTAGTCCCACCCTCTGGACTCCTGAGTCAGCCCTCTCAGGTATTCTTTCATTTTCATGAAAGGTAACATGTGCTTATGGAGTAGTTTTCTCAGTCTGCTGTTTATTTGTTGATACTTGGTGGTCCAAAGCCCTCTTCGCATTTTGTACTCTTCATGTCTCTTTTCTTTCAAGCTGACAGTGCTTCTTCAAGCATAACTCCCTTTCAACTCTATGGGTCTTCTGGGAATCCCTTTAGCCTTAATTCCACTACACAAAAGCCACACCCACAAACCTCTTTGCAACAGGATCTTCTTGAGCTTTGACTGTGGTACAATGTCTGTGAGCTTCCAGGGAGCCCTACTGGTTGACAGAGAGGATCTGTAAGGCAAACCCTTAGTGCAGGGGTGTCTGATCTTTTGGATACCCTGAGACACATAGGAAGAAGAATTGTCTTGGGCTGCACATAAAATACACTAACAATAGCTGATGAGCTAAAAAAAATAAAAATAAAAGTAAAAATAAAGGTCCATGCATAATGTTTTAAGAAAGTTTACAAATTTGTGTTGGGTCTCATTCAACGCCATCCTGGGTCACATGCAGCTGGCGGGCCACAGATTGGACAAGCTTGTCTTAGTATCTTTAGGTTTGTCTGACTAAACAGTATTCTGAGACACCATCTTTGTTTTCTGAGATGTTAAGAAAAGGTTTTACAGTCACATCCTTGGCTTAATGTTTCGACCTTGCTTTCCTAAAAGTGGCCTGAATTTGGTCTTTGCTTAGATGCCATTTCTTCAATATATCATCATGTGCCATGTGGGGAGGCTGGGAATCTTTAAAACCATCAAGTCCTGGCTCTTTCTTAGTAGTTTTGCCTTCCGTTTCTCTCTCTCTTCTTGCAGTTTCACGCTAAGCAACAGGAAAAAAATAATCAGAAAGTACTTCCAGCACTCTGGTTAGAAATCTCCTGAAATCTCCTTAACTATATCACCAGTGTATCAGGTACATTTTCTACTTTCTACATTACTGCAGGCGACAGTGATTTTTTGTTTTGTTTTTGTTTTTGTTGTTTTCCCACTACATAACAAGGATTCTCTGTTCTCCAGCTTCCAATAGGATTTCTCCCATTTTCCTTGAAGCCTTCACTGGCAGCCTCCTCAAAGTCCAAACTTCCATGAACTGCGTGTTCAAGGCACTTTACACTTTGACGGACATGTTCCTTACTCCTGACGGCTTTTCCATGGCCACAGCCTAGTTCAAAGCCACTATCACAGTTTCGTTTCTTACCACATCAGCACAGCACTGCGAGTACCAATGTGGATTAGTTAGCTACTGATGCATAATAAACTATCCCAAAACTCAGAACTGAAAACAAGAATTTAAAGTCTCATGTGTTTTCTGAGGGTCAGGAATTGGGAGCCATTTAAACAGATGGTTTTGACTTAGAGTTGCTTATGAGTTTGCAATCAAGCTGATGGCAGGGCCTGTAACACCTGAACGCTTGACAAGGTGGAAGATCTGCTTTGGAGCTCACTCACATGGGTGTTGCAGCTTCCATTTTTCTCATTCTATTGCTGCATGAGCTTCTCTGCATACATTGCCTCTCTTCACAACAGCTAGCTTTTCATAGGTCAGTGAAACAAGAAAGAGAGTCCAGCATGGAAACCTCAGTCTTTCATAACCTAACCTTGGAAGTGATATAGGATCATGTCTGACATCATCTATTTGTCAGGGGCTTGAATATGAGGAAGTGGGGACTGCTGGGAGTGTGTTGGTGGGTGGCAACCATATTTCCTTTCTGGATGTCTAATGCATTGGTAGACATCAACAACTACATAAAATAAGATTTAACAAGAGCCATAATAAACATATGGAGAAGTCAGCACCAGCTTACCCTGGGAAAGTCAAGGTGGGCATCACAGAGAAGTGATGTTTAATTTAATACCTAAAGGATAAATGAGATTTGCCAGACACATTGAAGAACTCCTGCCTACAGGAAGCATTTGCATGCATTTCTCTTTTTGCATATCCTAACTGCCTGGTAAACTTCATAGCCTCAAAGCTCTTCCCAAGGACAAATATGGAGTGATTTAATTTAACATCAATATTTTTGGAGGACACATTACTATTTAATAGATGAGTCAAAAGCATAATGGTAGATGATGGATGCTATGCTTGGAAATGTATCCTCTAAAGGTCAAACTTTACTTGAGAAAAAAGTAATAATGAATAAAGTAAAAGTGTACATCTTGGTAACAAATGCAAGAGTCAGAATAACTGGCCTAATTAGGTAAAGCATACAAAAATTTCAACACAGAATTGTGATTATTTAAATAGGACAGCAGGAAGAAAGACATGGAGAAAGAAATGCTATCCAAAGGACCCTTCAAATGAAATAGATGCAAGAATGGATAGAAAATAGGTCAGGCAAGTGCACTGAGATATTAAAAGCTTTTTTAAAAATGTCTTATTATAAGAGTGATACGATCTCTTTATAAAAATCTGTAAAGTATAAACAAGCATAAAAAAGAAAAATAAAAATCACCCATGACCTCAAATTCCAGGGGTAACTACTAATTGGATTATAGACTGATCCATTTTAGGCTGCTGAATAAGTAGGCAGATAGACATGCATGTGTGTAATTTTGGAAATGTGTAATTTTTGAAACTAGCTCCATGCTCTTTATGAATATAAAATTAACACATAATTAAATAATATGTAATACTTTTTAAGTATAAACATTATAAAGAGACAGGAGTTGGACAATAACATTCACCTGTAATTCTTTTGCTCAGGGGAAAAATTACTGTTTACTGTTAACATCTTATATTTTCCTCAAAGTCATTTTTCAATGCAAATGTTTTAATGCAAAAAACAGACTCACGCTATTTTATTACCAGCTTCTCTCATTAGAAGTACATAGGAATGTGCTAGAACTTATTTAAACAATACATTATTGATGAGCATGTGTGCTTCTCCTAATTGCCAGCAAGACCCAGGCAATTACAACTTAAGTACACAATTTTACATACTCATCTGTTATTTCTCAGGATAAACTTCTATAATTAGATTTGTTATGTCAAAAGACATTTGCTTTTTATGAATTTTTATGTATATTGCCACATGGTCTGCCATTCATGTTACACCAATGGACATACCAAGAGGATCAGAATACCTTCTTTTGTTTCTTATTTTATTTTTATATTTGAGACAGGGTCTTGCTCTGTCGCCCAGGCTAGAGTGCAGTGGCATGATCTCAGCTCAATGCAAGCTTCGCCTCCTGGGGCTCAAGTGATCCTCCTACCTCAGCCACCTGAGTAGCTGGGACTACAGGTGTATACCAGCATGCCTGGCTAATTTTTGTAGAGATGGGGTTTTACCATGTTGCCCAGGCTGGTCTCGAACTACTGAGCTCAAGCAATCTGCCCACCTTGGCCTCCCAAAGTGCTGGAGTTACAGACATGAACCACCATGCCCAGCTCAAGAATGCCTTCTGCCACCAACTTCACCATTACTGAGCAATAGCAATCCTTTTTCATCTTTGCTAATAAGCAAATATAGTTTTAACTTTCATTCCTTCAGTTACTATTAAAACAATATGTTTTCCAATGTTAAAAATCATTTGGAGTTCTTCTTTGTGAATTATGCATTCTTGTGTTCTATCAAATTTTGGGGGAGGTGTTCACTGTTTTTGTATTAATTTGTAGCTGCCCTCCCAGCCACCCAGCTGCACCATCCATTCATATTTTTTAAAGCCTAGTAGCAAAATCCTAACAGTACATAAATAAGAACTACAAAGTAAGTAAATGGTTGAGCCAAGTTCAAATTTTCTTGAATCCAAAGTCCATACATTTCCCATGATGGTGTATACTATGCTGACACCCCTTCAAGACTGCAAGCAGCCACTTCCAGTCTGTGCTGCCCATTCAAACCTCCTGGGGAGCTTTGGAAGCTTTCTACTTGTCTCTCACCCCATACCAATTAAATCAGGCAGTGTCTTTTTGAGGATGCAAAGGTGATTCCCATGGATAGCAAAGTTTAAGGAAGTATCTCACTCCCCAGCTGCCGGCTCTTAGCTCTCCACTGTCAACCTTCTCTGATCCTTGGTTGGAGAGAATTTGCCTCAGCCCATGCACCTTCCTGGGGGCAACCTGCTGAAACCTATGACTGGATGATACAGTATAAAGATCCATCTCTGTTTCCCCAACTCAGAAAATGCCAGTTCCAGGGTTCCATTGGGTAGAGTGAGGCCTTCCAATGACAACAAAGTACATCTTCTCCTTTTGCCCAATCCTGCCTCCTTCCCTTCCCCATCCACTAGAAGTGCTGCTCCTGAGAGAGACTCCGGCAATGTCCTACATACTACACTCACAGGCTGCTTTCTGGAGGAACCTAATCTGTGTCACCTACTATATGGAACTGTCCCTTAATAAACAGACTTCCCAGCCAGGCATGGTGGCTCACACCTTTAATCCCAGCACTTTGGGAGGCCAAGGCAGGTGGATCGCAAGGTCAGGAGTTCCAGACCAGCCTGACCAAGATGGTGAAACCCCATCTCTAATAAAAATACAAAAATTAGCTGGTGTGGTGGTAGGCACCTGTAATCCCAGCTACTCAGGACACTGAGGGAGGAGAATCACTTGAACCTGGGCAGCAGAGGTTGCAGTGAACCGAGATCGCGCCACTGCACTCCAGCCTGTGCAAAAAAAAAAGGAAAAAGAAAAAAAAAAACTTTCCTTGGGAAAAAAAAAAAGACTAAACAAAATCTTCCTCAAAGGGTCTACACACATCCAAAGCTAATAATCAAGGCATGTTTTAAAAGTCTTTCACTGGAGGTGTTGTTTAATGAGTACAGAGTTTCTGTTTGGGATGATGATAAAGTTTTAGAAACAGGTAGCAGTGACAGCTGCTCAAAACTGTGAGCATAATTAATGCCACCAAACTGTACATTAAGAATGATTAAAGTGGCAAGTTGTATGTAGACACAGGGTGACGATTTTTAAAAAGTAGTAACATACCAAAAACATGGAATGGTAAACTTTGCATGGGTGGATTGTATAGCCTGCGAATTCCATCTCAATAAAGATATTTTTAGACATCCTTTCACTGCAGTGTAAGTATGTGGTGGCCAGTGGATAAGTAAAAGAGTAGCCGCAGCTCCATCTATTAATCCATCGAACAATGACAATATTTTAAAGCCCTCATCAAAGGGTTCTCGTTCACTCACTGTCTCATTCCCCAAAATACAGAAACAAAATGCTCATTGATTTGTACTTTATGTTATCTTTGGTCAGCAGTAATTCAGGATTTATATGATGAGTGATACAAGGAAAAGAATAAGCAGTTTCTTGGGCCAGCTCCCAGGGCTAAGAATATTTAAAGACTGCTGAGGGTGAAGATATTGGCAATGTCATTGAATTCGATTTTGCAATAGTACAAGTGTTCGGTGTAACTGAAGCACAAGCTCACACATGCAGAAAACCACCATGACTCTAGATGACAGGCTCCTTTCTACAGGAGGAACAAAACAAGCTTGTTTATAAAAACAAGCATGTACCAAAGCCACCAGTGTCCAGAGGATAATGTATGCAAAAATCTGTCTCCCCAGAAACACACAGTCTACTGCCACACCTCCAGGATTTATAAAGTACTTGAGATTTGCAAACTCCTCCATAATCACTGTCATTAGCCATCCCCACAGAGCCCAGGGGTTCCCATTTTTCTGAAAGGTTGGCAAGCCTCTTGCCTCAATGCATACCTTCCCTTAACAGAGACTTCCATTCAATAAAGGCCAAACCTCAGATAAGGGTAACTTTCATTTAAAGACTGTGGTTTCTGCTTCTGGGCCCTCCGCAATCAATGTACTACCTGAAACCAACCTGACGGTATACAAACCTCAGACACTGAAACGCTTAAGGGTTAAAGAAAACACTAAAGTCAAAAATGGCATTCAAAGCAGAATGAATCCGTAGCTGAAAAATCTGACCTTTAACCCTGAATCTGCCTCTAATAAGCTGTGTGATCCAAAGCTAGTTAATAAGTCACTCTGAATCCCAGTTTCTTTATCAGCATTTGAACTTCATACTTGGGGTGCCTATCACACAGATTGTTGTGAGGTAGAATGGGATTAAGGAGCGCTTGTTGTGAGCACTTCGGGAGGCTGAGCTGGGTAGATTGCTTGAGTTGAGGAGTTTGAAACCAGCCTGGGTGACAAAAAAACCTGTCTCTACAAAAGCTACAAAAATTAGCCAGATGTGGTGGTGCACGCTTGTAGTGCCAGATGCTTGGGAGGCTGAGGAGGGAGGATCACGGCCCAGGAGACAAAGGTTGCAGTGAGCTGAGATTACACTACTGCATTCCAGTCTGGGCAGCAGAGTGAGACTCTGTTTCGAAACAAAGGATGAATGGCTGTCTAAACACTTCAAAGACTAAAGTTCTGTACAAATGTGAAAGAGTACTTATAACACTTCTTATCCTAAATATCTCCAGAGAAACATAACTTAGGGCCCTTTAGGGGCAACATAACTGTTTAAATATGAGTGAGGAAGAGAATTCCACTGGAGGCAAAGTATTAATTCAAGTTATCTCTTCTAGCATCCATCTCATAAACCATTTGAGACTCAGATGATTGTGTTACGGAAGCCACAAACCAAGGTGTGAAAGAAAATAAGAATTAGAATATGTCTTTAATTTTGACTGATAAAACCATTTGCATCTGTATCTCTAGAGTGAGTTTGGTGTGTTGTTTTGTTGATTTTTGCTGTTGTTGCTGTGTTGTGTGTGTGTGTGTTCGGTTTTTATCTTAGAAAGCACTGATATAAAATACACAGTTCCTTTTGGGATCTGGGAATAACTTTTTGTTTTCTAGAAAAGGCCCTTGAGAGAACCAAATTTTCACAGAATTGCGTAGCAATTCTCCAGCGTATTTTTAAAGCATTCTATGAGGTAGGAAACATCATCAACACACTGATTTCATATTCCACAAATGTGTAACCTCTGAGATTTCAAAGTCAGGGACTCATTGTTTCCCACTGAATGAAGACTCAGATTGGGACAAATACGTATTCCCAATTTAGCAGGGCCACTGTGACCAAGAGCAGTTGCTTAACAACTGCACACACTTGTGCGTGAACTCCCAGGTTGCCAGGAAAGGCCCCCGGAAGGGCCAAAAGCAGAGTCAGAAACAAATAGCTGAGAAAACCCAATCCTGAAATCAAGAGAGAACAAAAGTAAACGGTGTTCCTCTTTCAACTTTCGTTAAGTCTTGGGGAGAAATCAGAATATCTTCTGAGACCAAGTTCTCTTTGGTCTTTTGGCACTGAAGAATTAATCAAGTTTAAAACAAGCACAGATTTCAATCTCCCATCTTCTCTCCTCTTTTCTTTCAGTATGAAACTCCTCAAGAGAAGACTCTACACACTAAACAGCTCTCTCAGGTCACCCATGACCTTGAAATGGGGTCACCAAGTCCAGGGGTCTTTCACGAGTATTTCTTGACCTTTCTGTGGCATGCAACACTCCTGGCTGTTTTTCTGGAAATAGCTCCCCACCCTGACTCCTCTGGTACAACACTCATCCTACTACTCTGACCACCCTGCCTGCTGCACCTTCCCATCTCTTGTCCCTCTCCCAGTTCTGGAATACCAAAGTCTCCTGGGTTCTCCTTCCAGCATCCTCCACTGCCTGCACTCCCTCAGAGAGCTGAGCTCCTACATGGCTCTGTCCACCTGTATGGGATGACTCCCCACTAACCCCATCTTGAAGATGAAGCCTACATTTCCAATTCCCTACTCCATATTTCCGTTTCTGCCCCTCAGCACCTCATACCCGAGATGGGCCCCATCACTTTGCCCACAAAACAAGCTCCCATTTCTCATTTCCCTAGTGTTGTTATTATTCATCTCATCCCATCAAAGTCATCCTTCTATTCCACCCACATTTACAAGTTGCCCTGTCCCATTAATTGCTCAAGACTCATGTCCACTTCTTCCTTTGCATCCTCTTGCAAAGATATTACAATAACTTCCTGAGTGAATTCTTGCTGGCTGTATCTTCTGACTCACACAAAATTCTGCAGAACAAAACCAGATAATTCTTCCTGAAGTAATGTGTGTATCACAACCCAGCTCAAAGATCGTCAGTGCTTCCCCTTTTTCAAGTTCAGATTCCTAATCCTAATATCTAAGTTCTCTCTGATCCAGTCTTATCGCCACTAACACCCTAGAAGGTCACAATGTTCAGATGAGTTTCCATTTCTGGCTGCTTTCCTAAACTTTCCTTGCAGTTTCTCACTCCATCAAAAATGCTCTTATATTAGTTCTCACACTGCTATAAAGAAATACCCAATATGGGATGATTTATAAAGAAAAGAGGTTTAATTGGCTCATGATTCTACAGGCTGTACGGGAGGCATGATGCTGGCATCTTATTGGCTTCTAGGGAAGCCTCAGGAAGCTTACAATCATTGTGGATGGCAAAGAGGGGAGGAGCCAGGCAATTCCCAGGCGCGGAGCAGGAGAAAGAGAGAGAGAGGTGGTACTACATACTTTTAACCAACCAGATCTCATGAGAACTCTATCACGGGAACAGCATCAAGGGGATGGTGCTAAACCGTTCATGAAGGATCCACCCCCGCGATCTAATCACCTCCCACTAGGCCCTACCTCTAACACTGGGGTTACAATTTGACATGAGATTTGAGCAGGAACACACAGCCAAACCGTATCAGCTCTTTTGACTCCTCCCCTCCCCATCTCCACCTATTACAGTTATACCTTTCTTCAACATCTAGCTCAAACTATTTCGAGAAATCAGCGTGATACTTCTGATTTCTCCTGTCAAAAATGCCTCATATGCAAAAGCATTCTGCACCATTCTTGGAGCATTTACCATGGTCTGCGCCAACAAAGTACGTATTTTATTTCCTCTGTTAGATCACAAGCCTTGTAAGAAGAGAGGCTGAGCATGATGGTTTCCTGAAGAACATGAACTTTGAAATCTAAATAACCAGGACATGTTTTCACTTTCACTGGTTAAATTACTCTCTCTGGTTTTGATTCTCTCATCTGTAAAAAGAACCTATGGTAATTATTGTGAATTGATTTGCTTACATTAGAGGTCAATAAACTATAGCCTGCAGGCTCCATCACTCATTTTAATTTAAAACTAATTGATTTATTTTTTTTAGAGATAGAGTCTCACTTTGTTGCTCAGGCTGGAGCACTGTGACACAGCCAAGTTCACTCCTGCCTCAGCCTCCTAAAGTGCTGGGATTACAGACGTGAAACACTGTGCCTGGCCTGATTTTATAAATAAAGTTTTATTGGAACACAATATGCTCACTCACTTCTATAAGGTCCCTGGCTGCTTCCACACTTCAATGGTAAAGCTGGGGAGAGACCACACGGCTCACTAAGACAAATATTTCTCATCTTGACCCTTACAAAATAAGACCCCTTCTCTAGCTCCATTTTACTCTCCTTTAAGGAAGTGCGGTGGTCTAGTTAAAGATATCTTCCAGACTTCTCTGCATCTAGAGATTCGGGACTGAACTGGATTCCACTAATTAAATGTCCTCACGTGAGGAGTTCTAGAAGGTGGAAGTGAGATGAAGGTCATGTTTTGGCTTCTACTTGACTGTTCACTGCTGTCAAGGCAGGACGTGGAAATCGATGCCTTAACTACAGTAGTGTCCAGCATCCTTGCTTCACCTCCGTGAGGGCCGAGAAACAGCTTCAGCCATGGTGGCTTTCCAGTCGCAGCTGTTAGATGCCAGGGTGGCAGATACAGGGATGTACTCTGACCTTGGTTCTATATTGTTCTGGGAATCTTTCCCTGGGGCTGCCCTTCTAGGAATTTTGTAATGTGAAAGGAAACTATCTTGGGCCCCCAAAATCATTAAGTGAAAGGGAAAATTCAAGCTGTGAACTGCTTAGGGCAATCCGGCCTCCCATTCTATTCAAAGTTATCCCTCTGCTCACTGAGATAAATGCACATCTGATTGCCTCCTTTGGAAAGGCTAATCAGAAATGCAAAAGAGTGCAATTGTTTGTCTCTCACCTATCTGTGACCTGGAAGCCCCCTCCCCACTTTGTCTTCCTGCCTTTGCTTCTAGTTGTCACACCTTTCCACACCAAACCAATGTACTTCTTACATATATTGACTGATGTCTCATGTCTCCCTAAAATGTATAAAACTAAGCTGTATCCCAACCTGCTTGAGCACATACTCGGGTGCTCCTGAGGCTGTGTCACGGGCATACATCCTCGACCTTGGCAAAATAAACTTTCTAAATTAACTGAGACCTGTCTCAGATTTTCTGGGTCCATAGTAAGCACCTAATTCCCTCTAGGAAATCCCTTCTTTAAAATTTATAGCCAAGTTTTCATGTCTTGTACTGAACCCTAACTGATACAGAGCCAAATTATAAATATCTAGTTGAGTTACTGAGAGATAAAATGGCAGTGTATGTAATAGTGCTTTATGAGCAGTAAAGCTATTGCTATCTGTAAGTCTTTATCTCATTCCCGATACTCTGACCCTCCGGCCTCTGACTCAGCACAGTGCTTCCAACCCCTGAAATGTTGATGCTTTTCACAGCACAACCCCCGGCTCTCTTCCCTTCTCACTGCCTGAAAAATCTCCTCTCTCCTTCTGGTTTCAGTAACCATATGCACCAAGGGTTAACCTGTTTGAGGACATTAGCATTTTTAAAAGTTGATACAAAGCTAGCTCTCCAGAACAATGCATATGCATTACGATTTTAATATACTTTCTGAAGTTTATAAGGCTTCTTAATTTTATCTATGTTCTTCTAGGCTATGAAGCCCTGACCCTCTATGCCAATGAGTGCCCAAAACTATATCTCAAACCTGATCACTCTCCCGAGGTGAAGACTGCTGTATGCAACTGCCCTCCGGACTTCCCACAGGCATCTCAGACTCACCACGTACAAATGTGAATTTAACCTTCCCACAGCTCCTCGTCTCATCTGATTTATCACATAACTAGGTGCTGCCTACATCCCCTGGAGGCCTGGGTATCATTCAGACATCTCTCCTTCCTTCCCCATAGACATTTAATTGCCAGGTTCTGACAATTCTGCATCTCTAGTTGCTTCTGAATCTAGTCACCTCTCCATCTCAGGGATAATTTGTCCTGCTACCACCATCTCTCATCAAGATTGCTGCTGTTATATGTAAATTTTCAGTGCTGCAAAAGAAGTAGCACTGGAATATAAATTTCCTCAGCAAGGCAATTTACTTCTTTAGGAGGGTGCGGCTGACAGATGAAACTGGCGGGTACACACCTGGACAAGGGAGGGGACGGGGTTCTGATTCCTCACAGAGGTAGCCCCTACTGCTGTGTCATTCCCCTATTGGCTAGCATTAGACCGTACAGTCTAGTATAATTCCAGTTGGCTATTTTAAGGGGAGCAGGGGTTTGAGCCAGAGTGGTGGGGTGGGTAGTTTGGTGGGAAGGACGGTTATGGGACAGGTCAGAGCAGGCAGCCAGGGGTGACCTAAGTCAAAGCAGGTGACCGAAGCAGGTGACTGGGATGAGTCAGGACGAAGCAGGGGACTGGGGGAATGGATGTGAACTACTGATTAGAACTGGTGGAAAATATTGTTTACTGAAACTACAAGGAATTTAAACTCTAAAATGGAGGACAAATAACCGAACATACTGACATCCTGATTCTTTAAAGAGAAATGTGGAGTTCGCTATATCTAACACTGCAGTAGCCATCGAATGGCCTCTCCTCTTCCACTCTGTCCTCTCTAATCCATTTCTTGCAACTTGGACCATGCATATCAAACTTCATCACGTAAAAACTAAGAACTCTGTTTTTCTCACCATTCAGCTCTGCCCAGGCCCCTACCTTGAAATGGCTCCGTGACACCCACCATATGAGCTAACAGTTCCCAGAACTGCAGTTCTTGTCACCCTCAAGGAGCACATGCTCCTCCCTCCCAGTGTCAACCTTCGTCACCATTTTACTTCCTACTGCCACCCCCTTCCCCCTCTACCTCCTACACTTTCCTACTGGCAGACTCCTCATCCTTCAGTTCTCAGCTTAGATATCACTTAATTCCCTTATCATCAAATGTTTATTGACCCTCTGTTATATGTCAACCACTAGGCTAGGTCCAGACATAGAGCAATGAAAAGACAGTCACAGTCCCTGTCCTGAAAATGCCCAATTTTACTAGGATATTAGATCAATAATGGCAAGACTGATTCCCCAATAGAATTCAAGCAATTCTCCTGCCTCAGCCTCCCGAGTAGCTGAGATTACAGGCATGTGCCACCATGCCCAGCTAATTTTTGTATTTTTAGTAGAAACGAGGTTTCACCATGTTGGCCAGGCTGCTCTTGAACTCCTGACTTCAAGATCCACCTGCCTCAGCCTCCCAACCATAAGTTCTTTTTACAGATGAGGAAATTAAAACCAGAGAGTCATTTAGCCACCATGCCCAGCTAATTTTTGTATTTTTAGTAGAAACGGGGTTTCACCATGTTGGCCAGGCTGCTCTTGAACTCCTGACTTCATGATCCACCTGCCTCAGCCTCCCAACCATAAGTTCTTTTTACAGATGAGGAAATTAAAACCAGAGAGTCATTTAGCCAGTGAAAGTGAAAATATGTCCTGTTTATTTAGGTTTCAGTTTTCCCAGCTTCAGGCTGAGTCAGGATCTTGCCTCTCCAGGATCCCATAAATAACACCTGTGTTCCCTCAGCTCCACCCATTGCTGGTCAGAGGTCTCTCCCAATGACTAGACTACACACCTCTTACAGGTAGGACTGTGTCCTACCACTTTATTCATCACTGACATCTACTAATGGATCTGATGCCCAGGAAGAAATGGATCTGATGCCATCATGTCTGAACGATGCTCCATTTACTTAATAATCCTTCTATTGATCAATAAAAATTCAGTCAACAAATATTAGCTAAATAAGTCATCAGCACTGCTTAGGAGTGGCCCAATAAGGGGAATACAGCCGGGGGAAACAAACTGGTGTGTGGAGGTCCTCACTGTCGGCTTGTCTGGGCTTTGTCAGCATCTCAGATCACAAAGAACATGCTTCTAACTAACACCTGACTTGCTCCCTGGATTTCATGGTAAGCAGCTGTTCCAGCAGCCCTTCTTGCCTGCAGGATAAATACCTGCATGCTCAACAGTGTACCTAATTAGAGGGATCCCCCAGCGACTCAGAAGGCCTCGGGAGGCCAGTCACCAAGCTGTGCCCTTGGTCACTGGAACTGAAATAACACAGAAGGTAGAAAGCACAGGAGACTTGGCAGCCAGGAGAGGCCCAGGAGCTCCACCAAGTGAGATCCCAGGAGCTTTGTCCAGACTCCCTGCTAGGCCAGCCCTCAATCTCTGTGTATAAACTACGGCCACATTTTCTTAATGTGTATGAAGCTGGTGCCAGATGGAGAGAAACAAAAAAACAAGAAGTAACTATGCCCTGCTTTGGGAAAAATAATAAAGCAGTTTAGATAAAGGGTGACAGGATTTTTTGACTACATAAGAATACAAGTGAACATTCTGGTACACCTGCTGTGCATCAGGTTCTAATCTCCTGATGCGCATTAAATCATTTAATTCTCTCAACATTCCTATGAGGTGAGCACCATTATTATCTCCATTTGCAGATTAGGAAACGGAAGCCCAGGGAGATTAAGGAAGCTCCCCATGGCTGCCCTCAGCCAGTAAGCGACACAGCAGGACATAAACTGGGCAGCTTGACTCAAGAATGATCTGTAGCTTTCCACTTATGTTCCCGTGAGAGAGAGGCGATCACTTCCACCCTGCCAAGTGCCAGGCTCCAATGCCCACAGGGTCTGGCATGTGATGTCAAGCAGGACCGAGAACACATCCTCTATGTTCAGGGCCAGCCCATTAGTCTGGCCAATTATGGCCATACAGTAACAAGGGCCTGGTATTGCCAGATCTTATTTTCCAGAAGAAGGCATAATTCCAGATATTTTTTTAATTGGGGATGAGAAAAGGGAAGAATTACAGAGGGACTGAGAGGAACACCATAACAATAGTTTAGATGGGCCTATGAGGGAGAAGGGGTTTGGAGAGGAAAGATGGGGCATTCCGTTTTGAAATGCTGAGTTGCTGGTGCTGAAGATGAGAAGACCATGACTACTCAGGTGTACAGATAAGAGATGGTTCTTTGGTGACTCTGTTATCAGGCCACTCTGCCTCAGCCCCCAGTTCCACATAGGACGGGGTCATCTAAAACATCCCATCTTGCTGGTTGTAAAGATGGTGATTCCCAGGCTTGTGGTACTCTCCTGGGGCCACTGTAACAAAGCACCACCGACTGAGTGGCGTAAGCAATAGAACCGTGTTGGCCCACACTCTGGAGGGTAGAAGCTGGGATCTGGGCATTGGCAGGGCCATGCCCACTCTGAAGGTTCTGGGGAAGGGTCTGTTCGGGCCTCTCTTCTACCTTCTGCTAGTTCCTTGGCTTGTGGCAGCATCACTCCCATCTTTACACAATGTTCTCCCCGTGTGTGCCCAAATTGCCAGCGTGACACCAGTCAGACGGGATGAGGAGTCCGCCCTGCTTCGGATGACATCGTCTTTACTAATCACATCTGCAACAATTGTATTTCAAAACAATGTCGCATTTTGAGACACGGGGGGATAGGATGTCAACATATCGACTGTGTGCAGGGGGACAAAATTCAATCCATAACAAGACTCTGAACAGTGGTTTCACGTCTTTCAGAGTCAGAATCCCTAGGAACAAGATTAAGGCATGTCACCGTTTACCTTTGGAAAAATGCTGTATTCAAGGAATCATGCAAGTCCTACAGGGAACATGAAAATGAAGTAGATCTCACTTCTCAAGGGCCTTTCAATGGAGTGGGAGGAAAAAGACAACTGTATAAAAAACTATCCTACAAGTCAGAAGGTTATGATTGACCTGAGAGTGATATAAATAACCATAAAAATCAAATAGGAAGAGAGAAATTGCTTTTGTCTATAAAAATCAAAACGTCTTTGTTAGGTAGTACTTAACCTTGGTATTGAGAGGGGTCCAGAATTCCAACAGAGGGAGACTGGGGTTGGAGAAATCAAAGACACTCCAAGACACAAAGGAAAGGAAAGGAAAGGACAAACTGTGTTTGGATCAGGTCTGTTTGCCCAGAGAACTGAGTATGTACAGTGCAGTCACGTGATAAAAGACTAAACTATAGTTTGAGGTCAGTCTGTAGAACCCTGAATTGGCAGGATAATGAGTTTGGATATAAATTTGCAGGCAACTGGGGGTAACTTTGGTAGCCAATAAAAACAGTTCTTCTGTCCTAGAGCCTAAGATGCCTTCCAACTCTTCCTTTTCCCTATCAGAGACACTCTACCAATTTGATGGTACTCAAGCACCATGGAATAAAATGTGGCCATAAAAAACAATGAGTTCATGTCCTTTGTAGGGACATGGATGAATCTGGAAACCATCATTCTCAGCAAACTGACACAAGAACAGAAAATCAAACTCTGCATGTTCTTACTCATAGGCGGGGGTTGAACAATGAGAACACATGGACACAGGGAGGGGAGCACTACACACTGCGGTCTGTTGGGGGGGCCTGGGGGAGGTACAGTGGGGGGTAGGGAGTTGGGGAGGGATAACATGGGGAGAAATGCCAGATATAGTGATGGGGATGGAGGCAGCAATGTATGTACCTATGCATGTATGTACCTATGCAACAATCCTGCATGTTCTGCACACGTATACCAGAACCTAAAGTGCAGTAAAATATATATATTAAAAACAACAAAAATATATATATTGGGGCAAATACCCCTTGTGCTCTTCTAATCCAATAAGCTTCAGAACTCTGATCTTCATAATAATATCAGTTATGAAATTCTGGGTCAGATTCACTGTGACCCATTGATGCCAGTGTCATCTTGGACTCTAAATGACATCAAGATTTTCCATCCATGCTACCAGTGTTGAATTCAGTATATACCTTACAGGCTGTAAGAAACCTGTCAGACTCAGTCAGTAGAAAACCACGCTTAAGGTCAAGGTCAAACTCAACTACTTACCAGCTGTATAAGCCAGAGCAAGCCACTTAACTTTTCTGTTAATTTCTTTGAAGTAGGGATAACAACAATATCCATGACATAAGATTATCATGAAGATCAAATGAAATAATATAAAACACAGCACTGTGGCTGGAATACAGTAAGAGATCAATAGATAGTAACTGTTCATTTCTATTATTACTATTACTATAAAAGTATGGGTCTACCATCCATTAATTCATCTAGACGCCATGAATACATTGGATAATGAATTCCATCTAAAAGCCACTCTCTAAAAAAATATTTTGTCAAAGTGTGTGCTGTTCATGGCAGTTAAGATGTGTTGCCATGGCCACAGCAAAGTAATAGTTCCAATTAAAGAACACAAATTCTAGTACTTAAGAGATGGAAACTAAAGGGACAAGTTCCCCAACAGGAATAAGTTATCTCTTACCTTACAGTTTCTGGGAATTCTTTCAATTCCACAAGTGTAACTATGCTGTGTTAAAGCGAAATACTTTTCTGTTTAATTCTCCTCAATTGTAAAGACATTTCTTTAAAGTAAAAGGCCAGGTTCATAACATGTTATGTAGCATTGACTTATATACCACAGAAGTCCTTTACATAAAAGTCTCCAAGAAATCAATAGAGAAGACAAAACGCTCTTATACAACAATGGGAAAGAATATGGATGAGACACTCACCTTAGAAGAAATACAGAGGAGAAATATGCATAAGACAAACAATGATGAAGTTTGTTTCCCGTATTAAAGTACCAAAGGGTCAAGAGAGTCCATGTTATAGATAAGGGTGTAGAAACACAGCCCTGCCATATACCACTCGAGAAATAATGACTTGGCCACATTTATCAACCTGACAACAAATATCAAAACCTTAAAATGCACCCATTATTCTAATTCTAGAAATTTATCCAAGCAAATAACTACTAGTGTGCCTAAAAACATAATGAGTAGTTAAGAGCCTGGCTTCTAAAAATCAAACAAACTTAAATTTTGACTTTTCTATTTACTACCCATCTAATGTCGGGCAAATTACTTACCTACTCTTTATCCGAGTTCCCTCATCTGTTAAATGGAAAGAATAATACCCACGCTGCACAGGGCTGTGTGCAGGTGTGAGAATGCAAGCAGAACAAATCCAGCCATGCTGCAAGCACAGAGTAAGGCCTCAAACAACGTGAGCTAGTACTCTGACTGGTCAAGTAAATAATGATGTATCAGTAAAACAGAACAGTATTTAGGCATTAAAGATGATATTCTAATGGGGCACAGTGGCTCACACCTGTAATCCCAGCACTTGGGGAGGCCGAGGCAGGAGGATCATCTGAGGTCAGGAGTTTGAGACCAGCCTGGCCAACATGGCGAAACTCTGTCTATTCTAAAAATACAAAAAAAGTAGCCAAGCATGGTGGTGCAGACCTATAGTCCCAGCTACTCAGGAGGCTAAGGCAGGAGAATCACTTGAACTTAGGAGGTGGACATTGCAGTGAGCCTAGATGATGCCACTGCACTCCAGCCTGGGTGACAGAGCAAGACTCTGTCTCAAAAAAAAAAAAAAAAAAAAAAAAAAAAAGATACTCTAGACAAGCATAAGCAAACTATAGCCCAGTCCATGGGCCAAATCTGACTCGTTGCCTGTTTTCATAAAGTTTTATTAGAACACAGGCATGTCCATTCACTTACACACTTTCTGTGAATGCTTCTGCACTTATAACAACAGAGTTGATTAGTTGAAAGAGACAGTAGGTCCCACAAAGCCTAAAACAGTTACTATGCGGCCCTTTAAACAAAGTCATCCAATTGCTGGTCTAGAGGAATATTGACTGTCACAGAAAATACTCTCAATCTATTAAATGAAAAGAAGTTTCCCAACAGCAAACACACTGTCTATTTCTGTCAAAATATGTACATAGAAAAAATACATAGAAGTAGGTACTTCAAAAGTTAACCGTAACTCTCTGAGCAGGGGGTTGTTATATATTTTCTTTCTTTCTTTGGGCTTATCTATAATTTCTGAATTTTTCTTTTCTAATTAACATGAACCATTTCTGAAACAAGAAAAAGCTTAAAAAGGAAGAAACTAAGAAGGAAATAATCTGTTTTAATTGAGACACAGAGGGCAAATACCACATTTAATGGTAAAACAGAATGGAAAAGGTATTTTTCATTGGTGAGAGAAATATGGATTTGTCTGCTTGTCTGTTTTTCCTCATCCTCTCTCACAGATAGGAATGTGCAAGATGGGGAGAGAGGGAAGGAAGAAAGCAAAGAAGGGAACGTGATAGCAGAACTGTCACATGATGTGGACAGCCGCCAAGCTCAATAGTTCCTGAAATAAGTAACTTTACAAGGTTGAGAAGCATTAACCAATTTTTGAACCTCAGAGTTACATGATCCACCCAATATAAGGAAAAGCCACATGGCAGAGAATCTCATCTGAGAAAGATAACAGGCTATGTCTCAGGAATGCTTAATCCACAGGTCTGTCCTTCACATTTATTTATCACCTACTTGGTGCCAAGCATTTACAATATCCTAGGGAGACAAACAGAAAATGTAATTTTTTTTTACATGGCACTGGATTCACATGGCATGTCATTTTCATATGGCATCGAGTGGTGAGTGATAGTGCCTGTGAAGGAGAATCAGGTTCAGGTTGTGCCCTAGATGCTAACCGTGTGAAGGATGCCACACCAAGCACGGAAGCTCAGAGGACAAGCAAGAAGCTGTGTCCTACCTGTTATGTTTGCAGTAAGTGAGGAAGATTCAAACAGAGATGCCTTTTTGGTAGCTGGATATAGGCATTTGGAGTTTGGAGAGAGGATAGCAACTTGGGATCTTCAACTCAGCATGCAGAGAGGAGGAGATGGCCCCTGGACAGTATACGGAAGAGAACGGGCCAAGGTTTCGTGGGGTGGCCAGAGGAAGCTGCCCCAGGAATGAAGACTAAAAAGGAATATGCAGAGATTGGGGTAAAACCAAGACAGAATGCTTATGAAATGTGCCCAGGAATGATCCTCTCTACTACTTAAAATTTGCTTATAATGAGCTGTTTCAATATATCCCTCGGCAGCTATAAGCTGCTGTCCTGATTAATAACATATTCCCACATGCCAAAGGAGACAAACCTTTGAAGATGTGTTTCCCAGAAACTTTCCGCCTTTTTCTGAGCAGAACACGTGAATTCTGGCCTTCCTCATTTGGAACGATGTGGGAAGGGGAACCACGAATGGGGATCTGCTTCTGGTTGGGGGCTTGCTATGGTTCGGATATGGTTTTTTTTTGTCTCCACAAATCTCATCATGTTGAAATTCGCTCCCCACTGTGGTAGTATCAGAAGGTGGGGCCTAGGAGAAGGCGTTTGAGCTATGGGGATAGATCCCTCATGAATGACTTAGTGCTGTGCTGCTGTTCTCACTCTGGCGAGATGGGATTAGACTGAGTTATTATTACATAAAGCCAGGAGGCTCTCTGGGCATGGTATCTCTTCACATGTCCTCACTTCTCCTTTGACCTTCTCTGCCATGTTGATGCCAGCGCCATGCTTGTTGTAAAGCCTGCAGAACTGCGAGCTCAAGAACCCTCTCTTTTTTACAAACCCTCTTTTCTTTATGCCCAGTGTCAGGTATTCCTTTATAGCAACACAAAATGGACTAAGACAGGACTGAAACTCAAGCAGTGGATGTGGTGATAGGGAAGAGAAAGCTACACCGTATTCAGCAGAGTCACAATTGTAAAGTAATGCCAAAAAAGAAAATCTCCAACATGAAACTGGTGTCTGGAGGTCAGCTGATGACCTGAAGTTCACTGAGGATAAACTCAATAACCATACTGCTGAGAGTCTATCACAGGCTCTTTTATGGTAACTGTGCTTGATGCAGCTCTATTCCTGAAGGCCTCACCCATGGGAAGTAGTGTACAGGCACCAGACCCCAGGTCAGGAGGTCTGGCTCTGCCACTAAAAGCTGGTTGAGCCTAGACAGGCCTCTCTACCTCTGAGCTTCAGTTTCCTCATTTACAAAGCAGAGATGGATCATGTCTGCCTTATGCTTTTCACAGGCCTTTTACAAATATAACATACAGGATGCAAAGTGCTAGAAGAAACTATAAAATGGAAGTTGATATTATCACGGAACACCGCAACTCGGTGATTAGAGCATCTTGCCTATGAGGTTGTGATAGCCCTGGCATCCCAGAGAAAAGATCAGAAGTAAGCAGCTCCCCAGGTGGTTGTCTTGCTCCTTCCAGGTCTTGTGAAAAGAGCATGGTCTGTGAAGAAGAGACAGCCTGACCTGCTACTTGGGATTCCCACTTACAGGGGAGCCGCAGGCACGGATTTACCCGGCATAAGCTCCTTTCTTCACATGCGGCGTGAGAATAACAATGATTTTACAGCAGTGCTGCCAGTGTGAGCAATTCGTGTGCCCAAAGCACTGGCCCAATGCCTGGCACAAAGCGGGTCCTGCAGAAATGACAGCCTTTTGGACACTGCATCTGAGACGGAGGTAGCCAGCCAGCAAGTAGAATATCCTAGTGGGATATTTCAGAACACCCAGCTCAACACTTCCAGCAGCTCAATATGCCTGTTTTTTATTTAAAAAACAAACAAAAATATCATCAACAATGTACTGGCAGAAATTATGTGACCCCTCAGTAAAGGAACCATATTATTTGAGGGGTGAATGGCAGGTCTTGCGTATTTTTTATAGAACAAGAATGTACACTGGTTTCTAATTTATCTTGTATGCTCCCTCCCCAGTTAGACCCTCCATGGGTTCCTGGAAATGAATCTACACCACATGGAATCACTGGGTCTTGGTTCCTATGGAAATATTGTCCCAACAAGGACATTTGCCGATGCTTTTTCAGTCTCTTTCAAATCTCCTGAAACAGAAGCTGCAAACTTCTCTGTAGAAAGCCAGTTAGTAAATATTTTAGGCTTCACCGGTCATACGGACAGTCTCTGTCACCACCACTCAACTCCTCCATGGTAGCTCAAAAAAAAAAAAGCCACAGATAATTCATAAACAAATGATGTGGCTGTGTTTCAATAAAACTTGATATACAGACACTGAAATTTGAATTTCACATAATTTTCACATGTCACAAAATATGGCTTCTCTTTTGAAGTTTTTCAACCATTCCAAAATGCAGAAACCATCCTGAGTCTCAAGGGAACAAAGGTCTGGGGACAGATTAGGCCCAAGGACAAGTAGTTTGTTGACAACTGTCCTCAAGTTGTAACATGTTATCACCCACAGAAGACTTTTGTTTCAACTACTGACCCCTCCTTCCCAGCAACATAGTTAAGTTAGGACAGTCATAACTCCCTTCAGAAAGGAAATGCTCACTCCCTGCTTGCTCACTGACAGTCAGACTTTCTCATCTGTTTCCTTGACTAGCTCTTCGTAGGGGCTCATCTACCTTGAGCCATGTTAGCACCCGGGGTCAGACTCTTCCCTGGCAGATTGGCCACCAACACTATCCCTTGTGTGCCTTTTGTCAGCCACTGCATGTCACGACTCTTGACCAGAACATGGAAAATGGTGGAAAGAGAGGCCTTGGCAGAGTCAACAAGTAGATTGTCGCATGTCTCTCAAGCTAAGGGAAATGCGCTTTGCCAGCACTTTCTCTCATTGTTTGAAAAAAAGCACATAAAGTCTTCCACTGTGCCAGCTACACAGCCACCAGAAGGTTATCTATTCACCTTCTCATTGTATTGTTTAGTATCATAATTAATATTTTTTAAAATATAGGCCAAGCATGGTGGCTCATGCCTATAATCTCAGAGCGTTGGGAGGCCACAGTGGGAGGATATACTTAAGCCCAAGAGTTTGAGGCCAGCCTGGGCAGCACAGTGAGACCCTGTTTCTACAAAAAACTTTAAAAATTAGCCAGGTGTGGTAGTGCATGCCTGTAGTCCCAGCTATGGTGAGGCTGAGAAGGGAGGATCACTTGAGCCTGGAGGTCAAGGCTGCAGTGAGCCAAGATCACAGCACTGCACTCCAGCATGGGGGAGAGAGTGAGATTCTGTCTCAGAAAATAAAAAATATATGTAAAATAATTGGAGACAAATAATCCTATAAGGAAGCCACACTGGATGGGACTACAGTAAACGAGGCATTCCTTTGTTCATTTTGAATGTATCTGCTCCGTCCTTTCTCCTGGATAGTATGAGCTTGTTTGTGCCCTGAGTGGGGCCTGATAGAGTACGCAGTGTGCAGGGAGTGAAGGAGCATCCAGTCAGCAAAGAGTGAAGGTCTTTAACTGAGCCATCCTCCGTCCTCACTGCCAGTCTCTGAATCTTTTCTGCCTCCCAATGAACTTCAGCCAATACAAACAAACATCCCAAACTCAAGTTTAGATGGCCACATATCAACCATCACAAATACAGGAAGGAAAAACAAAACTTCAGCATATCCCCTCCCTAGCTATGAAAAAGACAAAATTCCAAAATTATTTTCCTTTCCTAAGACAGCGTGGTAAGTAGAACAGCAGCCCTCCAAAGATGTCCACACCCTAATCCCACACACCTGTTATCTGACTTGGCAAAAGAGACTCTGCAGGTGTGACTAAGTTAAGGTCTTTGAGATGGGGAGGTACTCTTGGATTATGTGTGTGGGCTCCATGTAATCACAGGGGTCCTATGAGAGAGAGAAAGGAGGGTCAGAGTCGGAGAAGGAGATAGATGCCAAGAGCTGAGGTCGGAGTGACGTGGGGCTGTGACTCAGGGAATGCAGGCAGCCTCTAGAAGCTGGAAAAGGCAGGGAAATGAATTCTCCTAGAGCCCCCAGAGGGTAGACAGCTCGGCCAAATCCTTTTACACCCCTGATCTCAAGAGCTGTAAGAAAATACACTTGTGGGCTTTTTTGGTCTTTTGTTTGTTTTTTGAGACAGGGTCTCAATCTGTCGCCCAGGCTGGAGTACAGTGGTACAATCATGGCACACTGCAGCCTTGACCGCCCCAGGCTCAGGTGATCCTCCCACTTCAGCCTCCCAAGTGGCTGAGATGACAGGTGTGCACCACCACACCCAGATAATTTTTGTGTTTTTTTTTAATAGAGACGGGGTCTTACCATGTTGGCCAGGCTGGTCTTGAACTCCTAAGCTCAAACAATCTGCCCATCTCAGCCTCCTGAAGTGCTGGAATCACAGGCATGCACCACTATGCCCAGCCTTTTGTTTTGTGTTAAGCTACTAAATTTGTGGCGATTTGTTATGGCAGCAATAGGAAACTAATCCAGGCGGCTGCTCAAAGGGTTACAGACAAAGAGAAAGTGTAGTTTCTAATAAGTCAGCCACTGAACCTCATTACATCTAACCCTGAAGAATGGTCTACTCCTCTTTCATGCAGGGTCCCTAAGCTCCAAAACTACTGAACATTTACATAAAGTGAGGCATGAAATGGAAGGTTGAAAGGGGTGAGTGGGCAGTTCGAGAACACTGTAGTCATATACAAAAGCATTACCCAAGAGGACTGCAAAGGATGAGATAGAAATGGAATGTGACTTATTTATAGCAAAGCCTGCCTCCCCTCTCAAGTGTGTGACAGAAGAGCTGTTTTAAAGTTTTATTCTTCAAACTTGGCTGCAGAACTTGGCTGCTTCTCAGAACTGTGCTTTTGTATTTAGCTTTAAAATATAAGAAGCAACCCTATGGTTAAACTGTAGGCAGGGGTGGTGCAGGCAGGAAAAAATGCTGTGGGGAGTGGAAAGAGGTTGAAATGTGATTCTTATTTAGTTAGTTGCTTAAGAAAAACAAATAGAGAATAAAATAGCAAGTGTCTTGGAAAGGTTTCAAGTCGAACATTTCTGAATACCCCTGGCATCGACAAAGCTCTCAGGATCAGGGTGGTGTTGCAAAGCCAGGCAGACAGGAGGATGGGGATGTGGTCTAGAGGTGAAGAAATGCTGGGCCTGATAGTCAGAAATCCCCTCACTCTCTTTCTGTAGTTCAATGACATAGAACTTTTACAACAACCCAGAGAAGCCCAGTCTATATGCACCAAAATCAATATTGACCTTCCAGAAAACCATATGTATAATAGGAGTTGTAACACAGGTCATGCATTTTGATCTAGGAATTTTTTGCTGTTAATGACAAACCCTAAATCAGTAAATTATGGTACTTATCCACTTAGAATCTTATTCACCCTTTAAAACTATGATAATGATGACATATTATGGCACAGATTAGTGCTTAGGCCAGGGTAGAGAAGCACAAAATAGCACATACCCATTAGCTTAATGTGTGATTACCCACTTGGTTAATGTGTTACATGTATTACTGATGCAAATTAAAAGGCTGGAAGGAACAGACCAAAATGTTAACTTTAGTCATATATGCATGATAGGAATATGTGAAATTTCTCTATGCTTTGATTCTTTTGAAATTGAATTATTACTTTTTAAATGGAAAACAATTATTTCTGAAGAGGAATGAAAAAAGGATTAATTGGCAGAAAGCTCAGCTTTACTCATACCTTACCATGTGAGCCACAGAGTTAAAAATGTTTGTTTTCTTGCTTCGAGGTCTCCATATGAAGAACAAGGCTATAATTATATAAAGCACATCTCTTATATGCAGTATTATAAAATATATGTTCTCCTAAATATAGCTGAGATTTTCTTATCATACCTTGGTTCACATAGCTCCCATCACCTGGAATCATTTTGTTGACTCTTTTCCACCAGGCCAACTCCTACCCTTTCTTAAAAATACAATTCAGATCATTTCTCTTCAAATTACTTCTTCCTCAATAAGCCTTCCTTGTCCTGTTTGTTCGTTTGTTTATTTGTTTGTTTTGAGACAGGGTCTCACTATATTGCACAGGTTGGTCTCGAACTCCCGGGCTCAAGGGATCCACCCACTTCAGCATCCTCAGCAGCTGGGACTACAATTGCATGCTACCACACCCAGCTCTCATACTAACTCTCTTATGATTAATTTCAAACAGCTTTAAGATTTTATTTTACATAATTCAGTTTCTTCCCCAAAACCACAGGCTTTAGAATACACCAAATCTAGATTCAAATCCTGATAGCACCACTTAATGCTAGTTATTTATTCCTTCTGACCTTCAGTTCCCTTATCTGTAATATAGGGTGGACACCACCAATCTAGCAAGCTATTCTGATGATTATGTGGTTCAGTGTATGTACAGCACTCACCACAGTATCTGGTACATGGTAGGTGGCCAACCAAAGCTGATTTTCTGCCTGAATTCTGCATCACTCTTGGTCTCCCCAGTTGGACAGTAAAGTTGTCTAGCACAGAGACTGTGTGCTGTGCTACCTTTTATTCCCCCCCACAGTGCTTTGTGAGAAGCAACAGCTCCATAAGTGCACTACTTGTTGATTTAATCTTTGCAAAGAGCACTAAGTTTCACACAGTGATAAGCTAGAAATTGTGGGTTGAGTTGCATCCCTCAAACAGGTATTTTGTAGTCCTAACCCCTGGGACTTGTGTATATAAGTTCATTTGGAAATGAGGGTCTTTACAGATGTAATTCATTAAGATGAGGTCATAATGGATTGGGGGTAGGAGGATGGAGGCCAAACTCCCACAACTGGTATCCTTATAAGGCCATGTGAAGACGCAGAGGTAGACGCATGAGGAAGGCGAGGTCGGACAAAGGTGAAGACCAGGGTGATGCTGTTGCCACCAAGGATCTCCTGCAACCACAAAAAGCCAGGAAGAGGCAAGAAAGGGGTCTTCCCTAAGCCTTCAAAGCGAGCATAGCCAAGCCATGCCTTGATTTTAGCGTTCTACCCTTCTGAACTGTGACAGGATAGATTCCTGTTGTCTTAAGCCACACAGTTTGTGGGGCTTTGTTACAGCACCTTAGGAAACTAATACAGAAATGTTCAAAAATGTCATACTGACAGATACAAGCTACTTCCTGCTTTCTAAACTGAAGAGGTCTCTGGAGTCATGGTAAGTTTTCCTCCAGGTAAAGCTTCTTTTTGGGTCTATTGCATATTTCAAGGTATTTGCCTGGATTTATTTCCCTCTGTCTAGAGTTTTACATAACTAGGTTGTGGTGAATGTCATTCTGTTACTGTGGTGACTTTAGGCTCCAGTGTCACTTCCCCTCTACTTATCCTAGTGACTCGACATCCAGATGCCTAGACCAGATCCTGGCCATTAGCCTTGAATCCTCCTCGCTCATCTCTATCTAAAGCTAATCACAGGTTAATTCTACTTTTTAAATACACTGAAAGTTTTACTTTTCTTCACCTCTACCACCATCACCCTAGACCACAAAGAAACTCAGGATATGTCTTTTCTAAAACATTTTAAGAGCAAACCAAGGCTATGAAAGATGGATCCATCTTCTTTCAGAGCCAATGCTCTGTGGTTCTACTTCTGGCAATGGCTAACTAGATGTTTCAGAATCACCCTCCTGCTGAGAGCAACTGGAAATGCTAAAAACATTTTGTTAAACATGTTTGAAGGCATTGGAAAGCAACCAAGACAGTAAGAATTTGTGAGGCCATGACCTGAAGGAAGAAAACTAAGAAGATGAGCCAGCAATTGGAGCTGCCTGTTCCTCTCAAGAGCATTATCAATTTCTTAAGCAAAAAGTATGACCAAGAAGCTCAAGAGAGCTTCTGGCAGTGTCATAGAGTTTAAGGAACAAAAATTAGAGGTCAGAGTCCTCCGAAGAGGAGGGACCTGAATGAATACCCAGGGTTTTGGTTGGAACCAGAAGGGTTCCCTACAAAGAGTAAAGGTCATCTAGAAATATATCTAGCCCTAACAAAAACTGAAGTCCAGCTACAAGTAGTTTTTGTGTCTAACTTGATTAAGGTAATTCACTCCTATTTTGACTGACATAAAAGAAAAAATAGTTAAGTTCTCTCAGAAGTAACATAACATTCTCCTAGAGCTGAAAATGACTTCTTCTATATTATTTGCATAATGCCCAGAACTTAATAAAAATAAACAGAAATGCAAAAAGAAGATTAAAAAGAAAGAAAAGCATAGTAGAAACAGTCCAGCAAGTGATAAAGACTTTAAAGTATCAGATATGAACTTTGAAACAATTATGATTAATATGTTTACTAATTAAATGACAAAAGAGAAGTTTAGCAGAAAACTTAAAACCTATAAAAAGAAATTAAATGAAAATTGTAGAACTTAAACATCAATAAGATTACAAATTCAATGGGATGGCTTTAACCACAAATTATCTAATATGTTGAAGAGAGAACTAGTGAACTGGAAGATAAGTCAATAGAAAATATCCATGTTGAAACACAAAATGACAAAGGAATAAAAAATACAGAAAAGAGCATAAGAAACATATGAAATCTAGAGGAAAAAAATGTCATAACATATGAACACAATCCCAAGAAGAGAGAAAAGAGAAAACTAGGCATAAACAATATCTGAAAAGTTAATGGTTAAGAATTTCCAAGCACCAATCAAATAAAAAGTCTTAGGAGCTCTAAGGAGAATAAATAAAAGAAAATCACACAGCTCATAAAGAAACTGCTAAAACCAAAGTGATATAAATCTTAAAAGCAGCCAAAGGAAAAAACAGATTACATTCAAAGGAGCAGTAATAAAACTTACAGCTAACTGCCCAAGAGAAACAATGAAAGCCAAGAGACAATGACAGTTATGATAAATAAAGTAACAATCATATAGAATTCTAAATCTAGAAAAAACACCCCTCACAAAATGAAGATAAAACAAAGACTTTCTTTTTTTCTTTGAAACCGTGTCTCACTCTGTTGCCCAGGCTGGAGTGAGGTGGCACAACCTTGATTCCCCCACTTCTGCCTCCTGACTATTTGGGACTACAGGCATGTACCACCACGTTCAGCTAATTTTTTAAAATTTTCTTTTTGTAGAGACTTTGTCTCCCTGTGTTGCTCAGAGTGGTCTCAAATTCTTGGACTCAACTGATCCCCCTGCCTCGGCCTTCCAAGTGCTAGAATTACAGGCATAAGCCAACATGCCTGGCCCAAAGACATCTTAGACTAACAAAAACTGAGAAAATTTATCTTCAGCAGACCTGCACTAAAGAAAATACTACAAAATATTTCAAATATAAGCACAGAGATGCAGAAAATAATAAAGAGCAATGGAAAAAAACCACTTTTGAGTAAATCTACGTGACCATCATATTTAACAAACAAGATAAAACATTTTATTTTAAAAAATGAAAAAATCTTGTAGGGTTTTATAAATAAAAAAATATTCTCCCTAACCATATTCCAGAATGTCAGTCGCCATCTCCCTTTCAAGACAATTATTAGGTCGACCAGAACAGAAATCCAGTAAACTAACAACGAGATCATTCCAAATGTGAATCCTATCCCCTAAAGTTAGTTTCCTTTCAATGGTTTGATTTCTTTCAAATCTTTGGATATTATTTACCAGAAAGATATCACTATTCTTTTGGAGTGGATGTCTGTATCTATCTATCTATCTATCTATCTATCTATCTATCTATGTCTTTGCATATTCTTTCCTTAAGTTTTTAGAATAGAGAATGCTGATTTTAATAAATTTGTCCATTTTCTGTTCTGATCTGTATTAGCAAACTAACAGAACTTTTAAAAGTAATCCTCCTATCCTCCAATAGTTTTAAAATGTATTTATTCTTCTTTCACAGATATCTATTCGCTTTTACTTTTCTTGTTCAAATCCTGCCAATAGGGAATTTACAGCCATTCAGATTCTCCATAGTGTAAGAATACTGCAAAGGAGTGTCAATAACAAGATGATCAACTGCCTGCCAAAATGAAAAATCCTAGACTCCTTGAAATGAGAGGGAAAAATTGGAAAGATGAAATGAAGACTTAAACACACCAAAGGCTTTTCAAATTAGAAAGTTATACTCATTGAAATGCATCGTATTAAACCACACTGAGCTAGTCCCCACACTAAAAATACCATCCCTTTCATCTGTGGACACTGATACCACTGGTCTGGGACTTGCCTGCCTGCCTGTCTCCTATCAAACAAGATAATGTGATGGGGAAGCTTTTCTTCCAGCAAGTCTAATCCTGGGGGAAAAGGAAAACAGAACAGTTTTTTCCTAAGGCAATAAAAAAGTTTCAAAACACTTAATGAAAGGAATCTTAAAATACAGACTGAACAATTAAATTAGTTACCCTGAACACTTTCTGAAATTAGTCCTTGAGAATTTTTTATTTTTTTTTAAGACAGAGTCTTACTCTGTCACCCAGGCTGGAGTGCAGTGGCACCATCTCGGCTCACATAGCCTCCACCTCCCAGGTTCAAGTGATTCTCCTGTCTCAGCCTCCTGAGTAGCTAGGATTACAGGCGCCTGCCACCATGGCTGGCTAATTTTTGTAGTTTTAGTAGAGACAGCGTTTTGCCATGTTGGCCAAGCTTGTCTCAAACACCTGACCTCAGGTGATCCACCTGCCTTGGCCTTCTAAAGTGCTGGGATTACAGGTGTGAGCCACCACACTCAGTCAAGAATTTTATTTAATGTTTAAAAAAAAAAAAAGAGTGGAGGAAATAAACAAGCCCTAAGTGCTCAAGACCAAAAGCCATTTGTTTTAAACATTCTGACTTACCTATTTTTAAAGTTTTGGCTGGGTTCTTTTTTTAAAAGAAATTTAAAAATAAAGTGAAGGAGGCTATGAAATAATACAAATCATAAAATGTGGGTTTCTCAATTTTAGATTATGAAAAACCTAGAATGTTAGAACTAAAGAATGCTTTTTAAGATCACCCAGCATAGCTAACCCCTCACTTCACAAATTAAAGAACTAGACTTAACAAAAAGTAGGAACAACTTGTGTGTGGCCAGACGTGAACTAGCGGGGCAGCCAGAATAAATACCCAGATACCCTGGTTCATTTACAGACTCTTTCCTGGGCTCTCTCAATTTATCTGCATACAGGGAAGAGTAGGGCAGGCAATCCAGTTCTACAGGTATTTGCTTCAAAACTTCATTCCAGGAGACTTTCTGAGAACACACAGATACAGCCTAGGGAAAAGACTCCTTCTCATTCCTCCTCATTATTCTCAAATTCTCCTTACAACTTCTCAGTTACCAAATCCTGTTGCTTTAACCTCCTGAACATCGCTCAAACACACGCTCTCCTCTGTATTATCACTGCCACTGATTTGTACATCACTTTTCCTCACCTGGATTCCTGTAAAATCTCTCAACTGTCCTCCCCCTCCAATCCTACCACTTCAACACTCTCCCGCCACACCGAACCGCTCCGCATTGCTCACCCATTGACCTCCACGCTAAATCTTCTCCACACTGACGTTCCCATTTCAAATGCCATTCTCCACTTTGAACAAAAGACTCCCCTGCTTTGAACCTTTCAGGAAGAATTTCCTTATCAAGAAACACAAAGTCTCAATGGCTTCCCTTTGCTTGTGAGATAATACCTGCATTCGTTAGGGTCTTATTGGTAAACACATGATACACATAGGACAATGTAAGGAAAATGTATTTCCAAAAGGACCAAGTTTAAAGAAGTTCCAGGGTACGGGTAAATTATAAGGAAACACTCAGAAACCCCTGGCTAGTAGAAGTAGAGCTGTGTGGTGGTTGCTTTCCAAAATGGCCCACAAAGACTTTCTGAATTCTGGATCCTGGTATTCACATCCTTGTGTAAATCCCTCACCTCGGATGAGGGCTGGACCTAGTGACTTCGCACTACCAAAAGGGATGGGATAATATGTCCAAAATTCTTTATAAAACACTAGGACTCCTACCACTCACCTTCTCTCTCTGCCTGTTCTTGTTACTCTTACTAAACAACAACAAAAAAAAGCCACCATGTTGTAAGCTGCCCTACGGAGAGACACATGTCGTAAAGAACTAAGAATGGCCTCTGGCAAACAGCCAATGAGGAACCAAGTCCACCATTCCAACAGCCCTTAAGGAACTGAATCCAGCCAACAGTCACATAAGTGAGCTCGGGAGTAGACTTTTCCCCAGCTGAGACTTCAGACAAAAACCACCATCCCAGCCAACATCTTGATTACAGCCTTTTAAAAGACACTGTGCTGGATAACTCACCTAATCTGTACTTGGATTACCTACCCACAGAAACTGTGACATAATAAATGTTTTTAATCCATTGAGTTTTGAGATAATTTGTTACACAGCAACAGGTGACAAATACAAACTGGAATCACCCCAAGGCCCAGAAGGATGAGTAGAGGAAAAAGATGTCAGGACACAGAAGAGGAAAGGAGTCTGCCTTGAGCGAATCAATAAACTTCAGTAGAGGGACATGGCCAGTGCAAGGTTTTGCAGAGTGAGACCCAGGAGAAGAAATTCTCTGACATTGTTCTTCTCCTTCCCTCCCATGTCTTTCCAGACTTCTACTAACCAAACCCAGCTGAAACCCAGAGGTCACAGGAGCCCTGTAAATGTAGTCCTCACAGCTCAGCCTCTGGGGCAGAGAGCAGCATGCAAAGGAGTTGAACACAGGTGTGGAGGCACAAAGGGAAGATATCTGTATAATCTCAAAACTCCTTGGCATGAAATGTGAGGTCTTTTGTGATCTGGCCCTAATCTACATATCTAGCTTTATTCCTCAACATTTAATCACGGAAACCTAGTTCCATGATAACAACCACTCGGAGTCTCCAGTACTCAGTATATGACATCACAAATCTGCCCTTTTGCATGCGCTAGTCCTGCCTCTTACACCTTCTCTCTCCTTCTCCATCTGGTTAATTCCTAGTCATCTTTCAAGAATTGAAACAAGTGCCAAATCCTCTGGATGTCTTCTATGACATCATCATCCCCTCTACTGGGATGGACTACATGACCCTTCTACCTCCTCCCATACTCCTCAGTTGCCTCTACCAACACTGTAACTGTCTAGTTCCCCATCTCTCCCCAGCTGGCCTGTGGGCTCACTTAGGGCTCAGTCTTCATCTTACATTCCTAGCATCTAACAGTGTCCGGCACACAAATGACACTCAATACATATTTCCTGATTAGACAGTTCCTAATCCTCATCATGCCTTAGTCACCAGGACCTGCAGGTCCCCAGACTCTCAACTGTGCTGGCTTCTACCACTGCCTTCTATGAATTCCAAACCACGTCCTATCCCTAGCTTCCTCCATAGCACTGGATTCTTCCAGGCTAGCTCTTTCCCTTCTTGTTGCATACCACAGCCAAGGTAACTAAAATAGTGCTACGTTTACTTTCCAGATGTATGCCTAAACCAACTACTGCTGAGGACCTCACGGGCCCCAAGTCATTAGGGAGAGTGACTGTGGGGTATCACAGCAACATAAAGGCTAGACTCAAATTCCAGCAGAAATGAATGGGTGAAGGAAGCCATCAATGGGAAGGCTATGTAACTAACCCTTTGATATACAGGAACATTGACTTTCTTTGTCTTCCTCTAAAACTCCTATTTCATCTATGACACTATATACTACTGGCAATGTACAGTGTTGCTACTCAAACACCGCTTCTGTTATGTATATAACATATAATTAGTACTACAAAATGATAATTTTATAAATATCTTAAATGTTATTAGCAAGCCAAAGAAACAGGTTGCCACCAAGAAGATGTCATCTAACTTTCACTGTTGAATATTAAATCATTGATATTAAAGCTTTTTCTTCTAAAGACTGACTTAATTGGGTTTTATCTCAATCTAATTTAGATTATCTACAACTATCTAAAATATTTACCCCAAAATTCAAAAGACCTTTAAATATGCATATAGTCTCGCAACATTGTTTTGCTATTAGGGAAGTGTATTAACTTATGAAAGATCAAAAACTATAAAATGGAACTTTGAAATCACTGCAGAAAGGTATCTGCACATTTTTAGGCCAATTTCCTCCCTTTATTGAAGAGGAAATGAAGCCAAAGTATTATATTTTATTTATTAAGCTAATGGTGGGTGCATAGAATTCATTTTTTAATTCTTCTTTCTACCTTACGTGGACACTGAATGTATTCTTTTTGTGTTAGAAGTATCTCATAACTGAGAAGGAAGGAGGAAAGGAAAGAAGAAAATAGAAAATAAAACAAGTAGTAGAATCAGGAAAATGAAGTTCTCCACACAGAGCTGGGACCCGACAGGCAGAACCTCCAGCTCCCCGTGCGACATCTTCCATGCCTCCTGACCCAAACAAATCAAATTACTAGTCTAGTTGGGGGAACTCTGTCAAGAAGCATTGTTAACACCACTCAAAGATCCAAACAAAACCAGAAAGCAACCTACTCTTACTCAAAAACAATCTTAGTTACAAAAGAGGGTAAACATTTTAGAACACCTTTACCCCAGAAGCAAAAGCACCAAAGAGTAGAATGAAACTTCAGCATTAAAAATGTGAGGCGTTAATAGAAGTCAGCTTTCCCAGGAAAAGTATGAAAGCTAAAGATCTCCCACATACTATTTTCATTAATGTAATGTACCCCATGGCTACTCGGCTCCAACAATATGGTAACAGTAGTCTATGGCTGATAACATGGTGGTAACACAGGGTGCTAGAAAGGCCACTGCCTGGGGTGGCCAGGCTCCCTGGACATTACCATGGCTTCCATGGGAAAGTGCTGAGTAACTGTAATCAACTTACTCACCCTCTCTATGCTTTTAGTTCTTTCATCTACAAAATAAGACTAGAAAATCTCTAAGGAAAAGCTACTAAAATCCCTATGACAAGAGCTTGGTCCTTCTATGTCTTGAGAGAGCCACAAATAATTATGAAATCAAAAATCTAATTCAAAACACCAACTCTCTCATTACTTTGCAACACATACTATGCCTGGATATTGTAAAAGACTAAGTAAGTGCTTTTCACACTTAGTTGGGCGTCAAATTCTCCTGAGAACATCTTGAAACCCAGATTCCGAAGACCCAGCTCAGACCTATTAAATAGAAATACCTTGTGAAGGGGGTCCTTTGAGAATGAACATTTTTATAAAGCACCCTAAATAATGTGATGTATAGCTAGGTTCAAATATCATCATTATGTTGGACAATTCAATAACTCAGGGTCCTAAGGATACAGGAATGTAAAAAAGGTTAATAGGTCTGGGTGTCTTCATGAATAATTAAGGTTTTCTTTTAAATAGATCTTTAATGTGACCAATACATTTTTCATACACACCTCCAAACTGTGAATATGAAGGATGAAAAACTAAATTAGAAAGTCTGTTCAAGTCAATAAATAAGTCATGCCTTGGGAAAGTACAACTTCTCACAGTTAATGACATGAAAACATGAAAAGGAAATGAAGAGTGTTCTGAAAAGTGTGGGCTTTAAAAACCAACCCATCATCACTCGTATGTCAGGAGGTTACCATTCTAAATGTCATTTAAAAGTCACAACAACATTATGGACATAATCATCCACTTACTACTCGCAAGTTTACCCAAATGCTTCATTTCTCTATATTTGGCTTTTTAAATGTCAGCAACTGAATCAACACAACGCAGTCCAAGCAAAAATTTCACACTGAAAGTGTCTGACAACAAGAGGAAAAAAAACAGCAACAACAAATAAGAGAAAGAAAACAAAAATGAAAGCACAATTTTTTAAATGTAAATTTTAGTTGTGGGTATCTAAGGAAAGGTTTGGGTTTATGGCTATGACCTTGAATAAACGATTACACAAAAGGACTTCCGTAGAAAATGCTTTGAATTGTCATTGGCTTCAAAATCCAACCTTTACTGATGATACCTTGAGGATAATATCCTACAGCAGGTAAGTTCTTGGTTGTAGCCAAAGGGCAGCCTACAGCATCAGGAATAGAAAACTACATGAAAATCCCCTGGTTCAAGTACAACCATGGTTTAAGAAGTCAGGTTAACTAGGTCTAAAATGGTGTCAGGGCCTGAGCTCACACTGTGTAATAAGTGTGTCTTCTTTCTAATAGACTGAACCAACTCAATGCCCCTTTTATGGTAATTAATTAATATAGCAAATAAAATACACTCTCTAAACAAGATTGTCACATGAAAGATATAGTTTCATTACTAGTTGTCATTTCTCTAAAGAACTACAGCAACTGACATGTTTGTTACTAAATTAAACCAGAAAAGAGTCCCTCACTATCACGCAAAAAGTAAAAACCAAGTTCTCATAAACCTGCAGGAGTTTTCTTCCTGTAAACATAATACAAACATTCTTATAGAAAGGTGGATTACATGACCTTTGCATTTCTTATTCTTTAATAATTCATGAATTTGCAATCCCCTGAAGCATATGAAAACATTTTTTTCCTGTGTCTTAAAAAAAAAAACTCACTGTATAAATTTGCTCTAGACAACTTATTACCAGCATCAACATTTAGAAATTGTATAATGTATTTTCTCTCCAAGTGTCACTGTCTCTACAAGATCTAAACATGTAAAGAAAAAGATATTCATTATGGACCGCATTGTGGTCCAAGTAGGATATAAGATGCCTCACTCAATTTATCTAAATTGATCTTCACAACTCCCTTCTTCCCACATTTTTTTTTCTTTTTACTGATGAAAAAATTGAGGCTCATGGAAGTTAAAGGGCTAACTTACAGTCACACTGCTAAAGAGTGGTCAAGTTGGAATTTTAACCTAAATCTCACTCCAAAGCCCATGCTCCTACCAGCCTGGCATGGGGTCTCCCAGTTTGCGGATGGGTTAAGAAAGTAACAATGACTCAATGTCTTTCTATTATTCTGTATGCTTCACTAATTGCTCAGCCCAATTCATCTATTTTTTTCTTTACTGCAATTTAACGAGCAACATTCTTAGAGATGGATTATCTAAGTATTCTCTTGCAAAGCAAATTACAGAATTTTACACTCAAAGCAAGAATAATTTGAGAACTCTATTTTTATAAGGAAAAGAGAAAAATTCACCATATTGATCATCCAGGAATATCTATTTCCACATTGCCCACATAAGTAATGTAGACTGCACACAGAGCCTCTCAGAATGCACAGAAGTGAGCAGAAACTCAAGTAGTTAGTGAAATAAATGAACATTAACTTATTTCCTTATTAACATACAATAGGTTAAATTTTCACAAACATGCAAATATTAAAAAGGTGTACAATAAGAAGCAATTATGTCCTCAAACTCAGCATGTACTAAAATAAACTTACGTGCCATATTTTCTTCCTTTAAAATGTATTCTTTTTCCAAATATCCCATTTCAAATTAATAGCACCAATGATTTTCATTCACCCAAGGTCAAAAATCCAGTCACCTTTGACCCTCTACTTGCCACCTATATTCATTCAGTTTCCAAGTCATTTTTAATCCAGACTTTTTAATTCCTCTTATTAGTTCCTCTCAATTCTGAAGGTGATTTCACAGGGTACATTAGTGTCTCTCCTTTCCCTACTTACCTTTCACACAGACATAGAAATCTCTCTCCGAGAGCCTCTGCTCTATCTTGACAACCATCATTCAATACACTGGGGCAAGATTCATAATCCCAAAGAGATGTTGATCTTACAACTCTTGGCACACAAGTTTTTCATAATTAAATTGCCTATGTAACATCTGGCTCCAGCCAGCCACTCTTCCCAAAATCCTACCTTCATTTACTCCTTATAATGTATCCTATGCCCAAGCTAACCAGTTCCCGTTGCTGTTACTTTCCCCAGCTCTGTGTCCTTGCTGAAACATCTCATCACCTTGTATGTTCTTCCTCTCTGCTTTCCACATAAAGCAATCCTGCACCTATTTTAAAACTGAGTTCAAAGACCACTCTGCCACAAGCCCATTCTCACCTCTGAGGCTGGGAGAAGAACTGGCCTCCTCCTCTAAAATTATATAACACTACTGCATGTCTATTTTGGAAATTAACATTTAGACTCTCTAACAGTTACTTGTGTACATCCTATGTCTCCTACCAACTGTAAGCATCTCATACAAATATACCTCTGTTATCTCCCACAGCATTCAGCCCAGCTTTTGTACATACTACAAGTCTGAAGAACTTTCAGTTCATACATCTTACACTAAGGACTCTCCACTGAAGGAGAATGTGTCTTCCCCATCTGCATAGCTTAGGCAACCTTTGGGTTTAAAGAAAACTAAATGGCATAATATTTTTCAAGTGTTAAATACCAAGTGCTCAAGTACGAACTTCCTTGAATTTTAGAACTAGAGAACCAGAGGATGTGAGAAGAAAATATTCATTTATCAGTAAGGCAGTTTAGGCAGAAAACATTTGTCTTATACAGAACAGACACAGAACACAACAGTCCACACAGGCAGCACGCACAGAGCTTGACCAGATGCCTTACTTTGCAGTAGACAATCATGTTGGGAGAACTCTCCTCTGGGTCAGCAATCCCCACTGCTCTTTGATCCCCGGATCCCTGAGCCATCCTGAGTATCTTCACTCACACTGCAAAAATAAATGAATAGATCATTAAGTCACGAAGGAATTATATAAAGAGGGCTTTGAAATGCAAAGAATTAAGTAACTGTTGACAGACACCATGAAAACAAAACATGACATTACATGATATATTTTTTCAAATTTAGAGGATGATTGTAGCCTTACTATCCACAAATATTCTTCTAATCCCCAAACAACATGTTATTGACTTTCAGCTCAGAATCGCACACTCCAGGAGTAAATATACGGCAGTCTTAATCTCCTGAAAACGCATGAAGCCGATCATTTTGCTGCTGAGTTCACCTTGCCTAAGCTCATTTTCTGATTAATTCTACGCATTAAAATATGAATATTTTATTAAGGAAATCAAAATCCAGACCACAAGGAGATACCACTTCATACCCATAAAGATAATTATAATTAAACAAAAAACCCTCAAGTAAGTCTTGGCAAGGATATGGGGAAATCAGAATCCTCATACATTGCTGGTAGGAATGTAAAATGATACAGTCACTGTTGGAAACAGCCTTGTGGCTCAAGTAAGTCTTGGCAAGGATATGGGGAAATCAGAATCCTCATACATTGCTGGTAGGAATGTAAAATGATACAGTCACTGTTGGAAACAGCCTTGTGGCTCCTCAAAAAATGTTGAACATAGAATTACTATATGATCTACCAATTCCACTCCTCAGTACATACATAAAATAACTGAAAGCAAGTATCAAATACTTGTGCAAAAACGTTCATAGCAGCACTATTCACAATAGCTAAAAGGTGGAAACAACCCAGATGTCCATCAGTGGATGACTGGATAAATAAAATGTGTATAGCCCTACAATGGGGTATTATTCAGCCATAAAAAGGAATAAAGTACTGACACATGCTACAATGTGGATAAATCTGGAAAACATGCTAAGTGAAAAAAGTGAAAACATGCTAAGGGTGAAAAAGGCCAGACACAAAACGTCACATGTTGAGTCTATTTGTAGGAAATATCTAGAATAGGTAAATCCACAGAGTCAGAAAACAGATTGGTAGTTGCCAGTAGCTGCAGGGAGGATGGAATGGGTGACTGCTTAATGGATCCGGGGTCTCCTTCAGGGACCTGGAGAGAGATGATGGCTGGAGAACACTGTGAAAGCATGAAATGCTACTGAATTATACACTTTAAGATGGCTAATTTTATGTTATGTGAATTGCACCTCAATTAAGAAAAAAAAAATATAGTTAATTTGGCCTTTTTTTAAAGCCTGAAAAGATAACAGTGAGATAAGAACAAGCATATGGAATTTTTGAGTGAAGACGGAAGTTCAATCCTTGATGTGACACTGTATTTGTTGTGTGACCTTGAGCAAGTACAAGAATCTATTGGGTTTGTTAATTTCCTGTTAAAACAAACATATCGAATGCCTGCTATATTCTCTGAGTCATGCCAAGGCACCTTCCTCTACATTGCACTCAGCAGTAAAATGTGAATTCCACCAACTTTCTCACAGGTAAAAGTCAAATAAGCTGAGTGTGAGAGTAGAGTATAAAGCCGTAAAAGTCCTATACAAATGTTATCCCTAATCTAAGAGGCTGCCTGAGTTATTTGCACAAAATTCAGAGGCTTTTCATCAAAGAAACTCTTATAAATACCATACATGACAGAAAAGGCCATTTCAATTTAAACAAAAACTTGGGAAAACATTTTATTATAAAAATAAGTTGCTACCAAAGGTCATTCCTTTGGGTGGAATAAAACAAATTTGGGTGGAAAATGGGAGAGAGATAGGAATTCGTAATTTACTCTAAGAATTTAATTACCCAAAATATCCCATTTGAATCACACTAAACGCTTTCTTCACTATTTATGAATTACAATGTATCTTAAAATTAGATTACATAAAGAGGTAAAGAGCATCATTCTATAATAGTATCTCTATCCACTATAATCTCAGGATTTCTATGAATATAGTGCTACATGGAAGTACTGATTATCATTCTGATCAATGGCTTTTAAAATTAAATGAACACCACACTGTTTTATTTTTAAACTAGTTGCCTACTCCTTTGCCTTAATACAGAATATGACAGAGCATGAAAAAACAATTGTATACTCATTTATCCATGTAATAGAGATCTTTTGGGTTTCCTTTGCTTTATTTTAAAAGGAACACTTCCACTTTAATGAGCATATTCTTTTCTGCCTAGAAAACTGTGTTATAATAGCAACGTTAGAAACGACCTAGAAACAAAGGTGTCAGGCCTCCCTCCGCCTATGCCCGACCACCCCTCCCACCAATAGAAGCATTTCTACGTGTTAAAACAGGCTGATGCTCCAGAGTCCAGACTTGAAACTACGAAGTGAATGCAGATAGTGTCTGTGTTAAGAATTTTAGTAAGCTTCATATTCAGTAGAAATGTTTCTATTTTTGGTTCCTCTATTAACTCATTTTGAAACTCAGACAAGCTATTTAGCTTTCCTGTGTCTGGAAAGAATCATTTCTAAAATAATAATATAGCTACTTTCTAGTCCATATATCAACAATGTTAGAGAGAACTGGATGTGAAATCTACATAGGCAAAGATTTTCTAATTAAATTCATCGACTATAAGCTGGGGCTTGTGAAATTAAAAGACTAGGTTTTCATTCATTATAGTATGACGTAAAATATTTCTTCGAAATGGAGTACAATAGAAATGGAGTGTTTAAATTTAGTGGTAGAGAAAAACGGAACATTCTTCATTGTATTTATATATACATACACACAGTAAACAACCCAGGGACTTCTATATAAATATTTGAAGAATGTAAACATTTTTCTGAAAGTACATAATTGCATGTCAAAAGAAAGAAAGCATTTAATATTATTTTCCTATACTGACTCATTGCTAACCAAAGAGGAAACCTGAAAATGGGCTAAGATCTTGCATTTCACAATCTCCAAGAAGAGACAATACAGCTTGGTGGTTACAAGCTGCCTCTCATCCGACAGATCCACATCTGAATCCAGGCTCCACCACTTCCTAGCTGTGTGATCTTAGGTAAGTTCCTTCTCCTCTCTGTGCCTTTAATCCCTTACCTGTCACACACCGCAGCCCCAGCAGAGTAGAAAGCCCTCTGAACTAGGAGTTCTGGTATCACCCTGCCCCCTGCTCCTTTGCAACTAACCAGCTACCAGAACCAGGTTACACAGCTTCCCTGGCCTCAGTTGGGCATTGGCTATAAAACCTGGCATCCTTAGAATTCCTTCCAGCTCTGAACTAGAACCTCAGAACCTCACATTTCTAACTTTCTTTCAAAGGCTCTCACCAGAATGTTCCATGCCACCTGTCTCTGTCATTACTGCCTATATCCCAGCCCATCTCCTCTATTCATGACAGTGCTCAATGTCTCAAAGAATAAATCACAAAACCACTGGAGTGGAGCATCCGCTGTCTGACTCAGCATCCGTCCCCACGATGGAATTCCTTTACCACACCACCCACGCTTAGGTTCTTTAGGACTCAACATTTATTTGAGCAAATATACTAAGCGTCTACTTTCATAAGACTCCATGCTAGGCCCTGGGGATATACAGATAAATCAGACACAGATCCTCTCCTTAAAATGTTCAGAGTCCAGTAGGAATAACAGATGTGTTCACAGAAAGGACATTGTAACGTGTGGCTGCTCAATTATGATGGTAGAGTAGGAGGAGGTGACAGATGAGCAGAAGCCTGGGAGAGGCAAAGTTTGTCATTCCGGCCAAGGCTATGCACAAACACAGGCAGAGGAATCTGAAGCCCAGAAGCGGCTCAGCTCTGCGCTAGACAGTCAACAGAAAAAAAAGCCATAAAGATAATCTGATCCCAGAAAGATTAAGAGGGAGACAGCCAAGTGTGGAGAGTGAGATAACAGATTCACACCTATCTGAATTTGCGGGACTTCATTTACTTGTCTATCAGCGCTTCCTCTGCTAGAAAGTCAGTTCTTCATAGGCAGGGACTTTGTAATTGGGGTTCATCCCTCTCTCACTTGGCACATAGAAGGTACTTAAATATGTTTGAATAGATGATGGAACTGATAAAATTCCACCAAGATACAGTGTTGCAGAAGATTCATCTGGATAACAAGCCATTAAAACTGGCCAAAAGGGTGGGCACGGTGACTCACACCTGTAATCCCAGTACTCTGGGAGGCCAAGGTGGGCAGATCACCTGAGGTCGGGAGTTCAAGACCTGCCTGACCAAAATGGAGAAACCCCATCTCTACTGAAAATACAAAATTAGCTGGGCATGGTGGCACATGCCTGTAATCCCAGCTACTCAAGAGGCTGAGGCAGGAGAATCGCTTGAACCCAGGAGGCAGAGGTTACGGTGAGCCAAGATCGTGCCATTGCACTCCAGCCTGGGCAACAAGAGTGAAACTTCATCTCAAAACAAAACAAAACAAAACAAAAGGCCAATAAAGAAGGCTCTTGATCAACAAAGACCCATGTGTAGTATCACACATGGAGATTTTCCCCAAGGTTTATTGATATGAACAAGCTTGGACTCAGCAGCAATCCACTTCTAGAATTCACAAGCAATTTAGGTAAGAAGGAATAGGTGGGAGGGTAGAAAACATAGTGAGGGGGGTGCTCTGTGCAGGACAATTGAGCAACTGTGATACAAATGGATTCTTGAATCTTTGAAAGTCAGGATTGTGCCTGCAATCTGCTCCAAACTTACATTGCGTCTGTAACTTGCAGTTACCACAAATGTCTGCTGCTTATGATGCCAGCCCCTCTGGAACAAGCGAAGCCTAGGGTTCAGCAGCTAACAATTTTGAGCAAAGCAGGAAGGAAGGGCCTTGATGGTATAGGAAAAGGAAGGGCTTGGAAGTCAGACTGGGAATCACATCTCAGCTCTCGCCTCACTAAGGCTATATGTGGCCTTAGACAATGGACTCTCCACCTTAAATTTCCAGCTCCTTGCCTGGAAGATAAGACCCCTCCATCACACAGGGTTGTGTCTGAAGAGGGAAGAGAGTAAGTCACGGAAATGCCCCAGCACAGAATGAATGTAGAAACTGACCAGTGACCTTGTTCTAAGCCAGTGTTTGGCCATGTAAAATTCCCACGCCACTGGCATCAGAATCAATGGAGAATCCCACCCCAACCCCCACCCTCAGATGTTCTGACTCCTGCATCAGAGAAGCAGCCTTCAGAGGTCCAATGACCTCCTCAGGTCATCCTGACACAGAGCTAAGAGGTGAACTGACTACAATTACCCTACAATGTCACTGAAATCGCCATGGCTTGCAGCTGAAAGCTTTAAACACCATGCCTGCCACTCCTAGTGCCCGGCCCTCAAAACCCTATTCAGGGAAATGTCATGTAGGAGAAGTAATCGAACCCCGACTGTAATATCATTTGAATATTTATGCTGCCATATAAGAATTTCTGTTGATGTTATTTCCTCTCCTTCATATTATATCAAATTCACATTGTTTGCCTCAGCCCATTAAAACCCAATGGATTTTTTTTCTGACATCAGCAATGTTAAGCACTTCAAGAAAAAAAAATTTACAAGATGTGTGCTGGCTCAGTAGTACGAGCTTGTTTATATATCTCTAATCTGACTGAGTGGGCAGGAATCCCAAGGGGAAAGAAGGAAGAACAACAGCTCTAAATAACAAATCACTCTTTCTGTTATAGCAGAGTCTGCCAACTTGACATTTCCTATATATTCAAAGTTCAAATGCTCAATGACAGACAGGGTGCCCGTTTCAGGTAATGCACCAAAGATCTTAAAGTTCGGCAATAGCAGTCGACCCCTAAAGGCCAATTTTGGTGGCACTGGAAGGCCAGTGTTTTACTGGGATATAATCACCTCATCATTTTAGGACATCGACTAGAATTCAGTGGTTCCCAAAAACTTGCTCAAGGACCTGAAATAGACTAGCAGTCTCAGAATAACCTGGGGGAGATTCTAAATATACATACTCCTGTTTCCCATGCTCCAGAAGTTCTGATCTAGTTAGTAGGCCAAAGGTGGTCCCTGGAGATTTACAGATTAACCATTTTCCAGATGATTTGTAAGTATAGCCAGGTTTGGAAACCACTGACCTAGATTCCATGGAGCCTGCCTTCCCTTCACTTGATCCCTTCATCCCATCCCATGCTGCCTGATGTTTGGGCAGACATGCTGATGGGCGGCTCCTTTAGCTTCCCATGGATTAAAGCAGAAACTCAATGAAGTGGATAAAACAAGGTTCCGGGGTCAAAAAAACTGGCTCTCAATCCTGGCTATGTCACTTAAGTGCTGTGAGACCATAAGCAACATATTTAGCCCCCCTGGGCCTTGGTTTCCTCACCTATAAAATGGAACAAATGCTAATCACTCTGCAGCAGCTGTTCTCAGCCTGGCCTGCTCATTAGAATCTCCTGGACAGCTCATCACAGCAACCACAACAGGCGGATGTTATTATTCCCACTCTACAGATGAGAAAATTAAGACTGAAGAACATAGGTAACTTGCCCAAAGTAACACAGTTTGTCAGCCAAGCAACTAATATTCAAATCCAGGACTGACACCAATGCCCACAGTTTTTCCAACATGTCCATCTTGTGAAATCACCTACATAAAGTAGACGTTTAGCACAAAGCCTGGTACATAGTAGGTCCTCAACTAATCTGTGTTTCCTTCTTTCTACTTGCTAGTTTTCAGTGAAGTTGACTACTCCATTCCAATCCTACCCTAAGACTTATAAATAAATACAATGTTCTCCAAGCTGCCACACCTGCCTGACAGGCTAAACTAATTAAATTACCAAAGATATATATATCTTGGACAATGGACTCTCCAACCCTAATTTCCAGGGATAAAGGGATCAAGTGAAGGGAAGGCAGGCTCCATGGAATCTAGGTCTAATACCTTAGAACAAGGTCACTGGTCAGTTTCTACATTCATTCTGTGCTAGGGAAGCACAGAATGAATTTCTGTGACTTACTCTCTTCCCTCTTCAAAAGCAACCCTATGTAATGGAGGGGTCTCATCTTCCAGGCAAGGAGCTAGAAATTTAGGGTGGGGAGAGTCCATTGTCCAAGATATATATATCTTTGGAGATATATATATGGAGAGCAAGAGAAAGAGCAAGCTTGAGAGAGTGAGCATGCACGCAGGTAGGTCAGGTGCAGGGGCTTATGTCTGTAATCCCAGCTCTTTGGGAGGCCAAGGCAGAAGGATTGCTTAAGCCTGGGAGTTCAAGACCAGCCTGGGCAACATAGCAAGACCCAATCTCTATTTAAAAAAATACAAAGATTAGCCAGGCATGGTGGTACGTGCCTGTAGTCCCAACTACTTAAAAGGCCAATGCCGGAGGATCACTTGAACCCAGGAGTTGAAGGCTACAGTAAGCTATGATCATACCACTGCACTCTAGCCAGGGTGAAAGGGTGAGGACTGATCTCTGAAGTAAAAGTAAAAATGTTGCATTCCATCTGTTAAAGTTTCTAAAAATTAAGCTAGGAGGGAGAGGTGGAAAGATCACCACGTAACAGGACACACTGGCCCTGGGAGTCCTGTTCCTGCAATCTCTGCTGGAAAACCAGGTCTACCCAGGCATCCTCTCACACCAGGGCTCTGAACTCCACACTGCTCTAGAAACCCCAACCCCTCTGACCCAACCCCAGACTCATCCCACCCTTTGCACACTTCTGTAAATAGTATTCCCACCATGTCCTTCCACTTCTTCTCTGAACTTTAACCTTCTGTGACCTTAATGGAAACTTGCCTTCTCCTCTCCTACAGCCCTCTGTCCTCACACCATATATCTCAAGACCAAAAAGTAGGGCGGGCAGCCTTCTGGCTCTCCACTGCTGCTTCAAATGATTTCCCTCCCTCCCTCCAACATAAATCCCTGCTCTGTGGTACTCAGGCCACCTGGCTCTGCCACTTTCTGCTCATCCTCAGTGCTGTTTTCCACCTCCCTCCTGCTTATGGCTTCTCATTTCCTGAAGACTCCAGCTTCCACCTCTCAGAGGGTTTCTTCTCCTTCCCTAACACCTTCACCACTGTCAGTGACTTTAACATCAGAGTCAAAGACCTATCAGAAAAACCAGTTTCTCAGTTCTTTATTTCCTCATCTGAACCTTTTTCTGAGTCACTATCTCACATGGACACATCCTAAACTTTGTCATCACTAATGACTGTACCACCTCAAATCCCACTACAAGCATCCTCCACTCTGTCCACCCTTTCTCTTTTCAGCTCACTTACTTACTCTGCATTCGCTGCAAACAATCTTCAAACTTATTTAGACATTTAATCCACTGAACACACAGCATTTTTACTGTCCATTCCTACCCTTCACTTGGCCTTCACGTCCACACTGGCTCCATCGTTCTTCTCACTCATAATCACTCCCTTTTTCCCATATCCTCTACTCCTGCATCTCCTGCTCTGATGGTTAATACTATCAACTTGATTGGATTCAAGGATGCAAAGTATTGATCCTGGGTGTGTCTGTGGGAGTGTTGCCAAAAGAGATTAACATTTGTAAGTTAATACTTACAAGGTCATGTAAGTTAATACTTAATAAACTCATATATATATACACACATATATTCTATTATATATATTCCCTAGAGGGATGGAATAGAATATATGTGTATATATTTATATATATATGTGTGTGTGTGTGTGTGTGTGTGTGTGTGTACACACATATATAATATATATAAATATATATACATTATATATGAATATATATACATATTTTACGTATATTATATATATTATATGTATACACACACATATATAATAATATATACACATATATTCTATTAGTTCTGTCCCCCTAGGGAACCCTAATACGCCCTCTTTCTGTGTCATATTATCCTTTCAAAACTCCAACACTGATGGAACCCAATTATCCACCAACCCCAAGCTCCCATCCAAACAGATGAACAGACTGGGGTGGAGAGGAAGTAACACAATCAGGCTGACTAGCTGCATTAAATTCATGGCCACAAACATTAAATGAATAGTCAACACTGACTGCCAAACCTAAAATGTTTTACTACCAAGCTTGTTTCTCCCTTTCTGAAATGGCTATGTCATATCTTTTCCCAGCTCGTATTTAACACATAGTCCTAGCTGATGAGCTCACTTCAAAATTCATGGAAGAAATGGAAGCCAGCAGAAGGTATGTCCCTCATCTTCAGACACCGTCATTGAAGCTACCATGTTCTCCATCTTTCTTTCCCTTATAGGGAAAAGTTTTGCTATCAAAGGCATTTGAACCAGAGCAACTCCATCTTGAATAGAGGCTATGTAAAATGAGGCTGAGACCTATGGGGCTGCATTCCCAGACAGTTAAGGCATTTTAAGTCACAGGATGAGATAGGAGGTCAGCACAAGATACAGGTCATAAAGACCTTGCTGATGAAACAGGTTGCAGTAAAGAAACCAGCTAAAACCCATCAAAACCAGAATGATGATGAGAGTGACCTCTGGTCGTCCTCACTGCTACCCTGCCATCAGCACCATGACAGTGTACAACTGCCATGGGAATGTCTGGAAGTTAATATGGTCTAAAAAAGGGGAGGCATGAATAATCCACCCCTTGTTTAGCATATAATGAAGAAATAGCCATAAAAATGGGCAAGCAGAAACCCTGAGGGCTGCTCTGTCTATAGAGTAGCCATTCTTTTATTCCTCTACTTAATAAACTTGCTTTCAGTTTACTCTACGGACTTGCCCTGAATTCTTTCTTGCACAAGATCCAAGAACCCTCTTTTGGGGTCTGGATCAGGATCCCTTTCTTGTAACATTGCTATTTACCTAAGGGGAATTCTTCCATCTTTGCTCTTAATTAGACAGTTATAGAACATTCCTGCTCACATACACGCTACCACCACACCAGCCTGGCTCTGGTATTAACAGTGGATAACAGATAAAAGACTTTCAAGCCACAGACTACCTGAAGAAGGTAGTTAGGGAAACCTAAAGTCAAGAGAGGAGACGAAAACAAGGGGCGGGGGTGGTGCGGATTTGAAGCCCCTAGCACCTACAGCTCAGCAAATAATAAACACAGCCCAACTCCTAGCCAGATTAAGTAAAATCTCACACTAAATGCTTACCTACCTCAGTTCCTATGACCCAACACATCCTGTCTGGCTTCCAACAAAAAATTACAAGGCATGCTGAAAGGCAAGAAAAACACATTCTGAGGCCGGGCGCGGTGGCTCACGCCTGTAATCCCAGCACTTTGGGAGGCCGAGGTGGGTGGATCACGAGGTCAAGAGATCGAGACCATCCTGGTCAACATGGTGAAACCCCGTCTCTACTAAAAATACAAAAAATTAGCTGGGCACAGTGGCGCGTGCCTGTAATCCCAGCTACTCAGGAGGCTGAGGCAGGAGAATTGTTTGAACCCAGGAGGCGGAGGTTGCGGTGAGCCGAGATCGCGCCATTGCACTCCAGCCTGGGTAACAAGAGCGAAACTCCGTCTCAAAAAAAAAAAAAAAAAAAAAAAGAAAAACACATTCTGAGGAGACAAGCAATCATCAGAATCAGACTCAGTTATGTCACGGATGTTGGAATTATCTGTCATTAACAGGAAATTTAAAATAACTATGATTTAAAATGTTAAGGGTTCTAATGGAAAAAGTTAATGGTAATGAAAGCAGAGAGACAGAAACACTTTTTAAAAACTCCTTTGAAAAGGAAACCCTAAAAATCAAAAATACCGTAACAAATGAAGAAGGCATTCCACGGACTCATTAGCAGACTCAAAACAGCCAGGAAGAGTAAGACCTACCATTCAACAGCACAACAGGGTGACTAATGTCAGTAACAACTTAATTGCACATTTTAAAACAACTAAAAGAGTGTAATTGGATTGTAACACAAAGGATAAATGCTTGAGGGGATGAATACCCCATTCTCTACAATATGATTCTTATGCATTGCATTCCTGTATCAAAACACCTCATGTATCCCATATATACTTATATAGAGAAATTTTTATATATAAGTACAAAAATTATACTTATTTATAAGTATTGAAGGTCAATCATGAATTTTCAAACTAAAAAGAGAGAATTAAGGGAGGAAAAAAACCCAGAGCAGAATATTCAGGAACTCTAGAACAGTGTCAAAAGGTATAACATAAATGTAATCATAATTCCAAGAAGGGAAGAAAGAAATTTCTTCCACTAGAAGAAATATTGGAAGGAATGATAACTGAGAAGTTTCCAAAATTAGTGACATACAATAAACCACAGATGCAGAAAAATCAGAAAATACCAATCAGGACAGACACCCAAAAAAAGAGAAATGAAAAACTCCACCTAGGCATATCGTATTCAAACTGCAGAAAACCAAAGACAAAGAGGAAATCTTAAAAGAAGCCAGATCCTTACCTATAGAAGAACAAGGATAAGGTTTACAGAATCCATGCAAGCAAGAGTGTGGAGTGAAATATTTAAAATGTTGAAGAAAAAAAAAGAAAAACGCCCACTTAGAATTCTACATCTAGTGCAATTATCCTTCAAAAGTGGAGAAAAAATAAAGACTTTCACAGACAAGCAAAAACTGAGGAAATTTATCACCAGCAAACCTGCTATGCAAGAAATGCAAAAAGAAGTTCTTCAGGCAGAGGAAAATTATACAGGTCAGAAACTTGGATCTACGAAATGAAAGAACAAGCACCAATGAAGGAATAAAGGTAAAACAATATGTTGTATTTTTCTTACTCATAATTGGTCTAAAAGAAAGAAATAGACCCTTTTGAATAATGTTCATAGGACAAAAACTATGTATTTTAAAAGGCTAGCATGTCAATGCCTAACAGAGCTCTGGAACAGCTCTTAGCAATTAACCAGCTCAAAGGTTGGTAAACTTGGGCCCATGGGATAAATCTAAGCCTGTTGTCTGTTTTTATATGATCTGTTTGCTAACAATGGTTTTTACATTTTTAGATGCTTGAAAAAGTTGAAAGAAGAATATTTCATGACACATGAAAATTGTATGAAATTTGAGTCTGTGTCCACAAATGCACTTTTATAAATAAATACTCGTTTGTTTACGTATTGTCTGTGATCACTTTTATGCTACAACAGCAGAGTTGAGTTGTTGCAACAGGGGCTGTATGGGCCAAAGAACTCAAAACATTTACTATTTAGTCCTTTACATTATCATTTTTTCTGTCCCTTGAACAAACCCAAGCCTTTGTTTTTTAGAGGATAGCACTAAGGCCTGGGAAGGTCAAGTTGCATTCTAATGTCATCCTGCTGGTTAGCAATAAGGGTCTGCATTTAGAGCTTCGGTCTTCCCTCTCTTCTCACATGAGAGAACTTATATTTTGTAAGTATGGGTTCCAAGATTATAGTTTCTAATACTGCTGACTATTGGGACTGCAGAAATAACATTTTATTATTCTCTTATTTCACATGAAAGATTGTATCACTGCTAGAGAAGAAGTGGGAGTGACAGAGAAGCTTTGCCAATTTTGATACACAAGAAGCAGATGACTAAGAGATGGATGACATGTTCCCAGGGGACCTAAGAAGAAAAGAGCTCCTATTGGCTTTTTCTTTTTTAAAGAATGTCAGTTTTATTCCTTGGGATTTCATTGCTTTCTTTCTTTTTTAAAAAAGGACAGGTAAAACCAGTATGTTTATATGTAAAACTAGGCATTTAAATGTAATGTAAGGTGCATTACATTTAATGCCTCCATTTGGAGCAGCAATGGTAGACTTTGCCTCTTCTTAAGATAGCAAAATTAAACAAAAGAAAATATTTTCAAAAAGCTCACCAGCCAAAAGCAATATAGATCAAAGAAATAACAACTGAATAGGTTCTCGGAGTTTATTTTACAGTTTTATTCATACTATGTAGATGACAGACAGTAACAGTACCATTAGAATTTACGGTACCAATTCCTACAATGATGATCTAACTTGTAACAGTCCAGCCCTCAAGAACAACTAGAAAGGTAGATTGTATATAAAAAGAAGAGCTTCCAAGGCAATGAGGACACATGGGATCAATATCCAAGAGAAAAAGCAAGTATAGAGGTGAGCCCGCTATTCTGTGTAATCTTGGCTTTAAGGTATTTAATCAAATTCAACTCCTCTTCATGAAAATACTCTGGGCCAATTGTAAATGTAAGGGGACTTACTTGATCTGATAAACAGTATTTGTAAAACACTTACAGAAATATTTATAATATTTAATAGTAAAACATGAAAACTTTCCCACTGAGATTAGAAATGAGACAAGAATGCCCATTATCAGCACCTGTATTCACCATTACATTCAAGGTCTTAGCCAATGCAACAGGCGAGAAAAACAAAGTCACAGTAATTAGAAAGGAAAAAGTAAAAACTCTTACAAGTAATTGAACGGTGTACATGGAAATTCATAAGAATTTATGAATGCAATTACATTTGCACCAACCTAATACACAGAACTATTAGGATTAGTCAGTGAATTTAGCAAAGCCAGTGGATACAAGGTCAATATATAAAACTCAATTGTATTTTTATATATCAGCAACAATCAGAATATGATATATTTTTAAAGGTATCATTTATAATAGCATCAAATAATTTCAAATACTAGGAATATATCTTTAAAAGATGTGCAATAATTTTACAACATAGAGGGATACAAAAACACTAACAGAAGTGAGAGACAGATCTAAATAAATGGAAGGATATTCCATATTAATGGATTGAAATTGTCAACACTGTAAAAACATTCATTTACTCCCAATTTAGGCTAGAGATTTAATGCAATCTCAATCAAAATCCCATCAAAAGATCATTTTAAAATTTATACAGTAATGCAAATGGATAGAAATAATGAAGCTATTTTTTAAATTATATTTTAATTTCTGGGGTACATGTGCAGGATGTGTACATTTGTTACATAGGTAAATATGTGCCATAATGGTTTGCCGCACCTATCAGCCCATTGCCTAAGTATTAAGCCCAGCATGCATTAGCTATTTTTCCTGATGCTCTCCCTCCCTGCTGTACCCCCATCCCCAACAGGACCCAGGTGTTGTTCCCCTCCCTGTGTCCATGAGTTCTCATTATTCAGTTCCCACTTAAGAGTAAGAATATATGGTGTTTGGTTTTCTGCTCCTGCATTAGTTTGCTGAGGATAATGGATTTCAGCTCCATCCATGTCCCTGCAAAGGACATGATCTCGTTCCTTTTTATGGCTGCATAGTAGTCTATGGTATATATGTACCACATTTTCTTTATTCAGTCTATTATTGATGGGTACTTGGGTTGATTCCATGCCTCTGCTATCATGAAAAGTGCTGCAATGAACATGCACATTCATGAATCCTTATCACAGAATGACTTATATATATATTATGTATCTTTATCACAGAATAATTTATACCCAGTAATGGGATTGCTGGGTCATATGGTATTTCTGCCTCTAGCTCTTTGAGGAATCACCACACTGTCCTCCACAATGGTTGACCCAATTTACATTCCCAACAACAGTGTAAAAGCATTTCCATCTCTCCACAGCCTTGCCAGCAGGTTGTTTCTTGTCTTTTTAAAAATCACCATTCTGACTGGTGAGAATCACCATTCGCACTGTGGTTTTGATTTGCATTTCTCCAACGATCAGTGATGGTGATGTTGAGCTTTTTTCATGTTTGTTGGTCACATAAATGTCTTCTTTTGAGAAGTGTCTGTTCATGTCCTTTGCCCACTTTTTAATTCGGTTGTTTTTTTGGTTGTAAATTTGTTTAAGTTCCTTGTAGACTCTGGATATTAGACCTTTGTCAGATGGATAGGTTGCAAAAATTCTCTCCCATTCTACAGGTTGCCTGTTCACTCTGATGATAGTTTGTTTTGCTATGCAGAAGCTCTTTAGTTTAATTAGATCTTTTGTTGCAATTGCTTTTGATGTTTTCATCATGAAATCTTTGTCCATGTCTAGATTTTTTTTTTTTGTCCTGAATGGTATTGCCTAGATTTTCTTCTAGGGTTTTTATAGTTTTGGGTTTTACATTTAAGTCTTTATCTTGAGGTAATTTTTGTATAAGGTGTAAGGAAGAGATCCAGTTTCAATTTGCTGCATATGGCTAGCCAGTTCTCCCAGCACCATTTATTAAATAAGGAATCCTTTCTCTGTTGTTTGTTTTCATCAGGTCTGTGGAAGATCAGATTGTTGTAGATGTGCAGTCTTTTTTCTGAGATCTCTATTCTGTTCCATTGGTCCATGTGTCTGTTTTTGTACCAATACCATGCTGTTTTGGTTACTGGCACCATGTAGTCTAGTTCAAAGTTGGGTAGTGTGATGCCTCCAGCTTTTTCTTTAGAAGTTATTCTTAAATAAGAACTAGAGGGTGCACACTACTGAATCAAGACTTCTTATAAAGCTCAAGTAATTAAGACAGTGTGGTATCAATATTAAATTAGAGAAATAGAAAAATGGAATGGACTAGAAAACATAGAGGCAGACCACATATGAGATTGATAACAAAGGTGACATTTCAGAGCAGTACAAGTGAAGAGATTTTTCAATAAGTGGTACTGGGTTTATTGGATATCCATAAGGAAAACAAAATAAACATGGATACCTTTCTCACACTATAAACAATGATCAACTGCAGGTAGATTTTTCAACCTAAAGATAAAAGGCCAAAAAAAAAAAAGGACCTTCTATAAATTAAAACAGAGTAACTTCATAACCTTAGGGTGGGCAACAATTTCTTAAGCAGGCACAGGAAGCAATAACCATAAAGGAAGAGACTGATAATGGATTATATTTTAAGTGAGATCTCCAATCCATCAAAAGAGAGTAAAAGGCAAACCACAAGAGTTGGGAAAAGATATTTTAAATACATATGACAGGTAAAAATATTTGTCTTAAAAATTTGTTTTTAAAAGAAGACTTCTACAACTCAGTAAGATTAAAAATCTAATTTTAAAATAGGCAATAAGCTTGAACAGGCACTGCAAAAGACAAATAAAAGTGGCAAAAAACATTAAAAAGGCACAACATCATTAGTCACCAGAAAAATGCAAAGTAAAGCCATAATAAGACATGCACCCACCAGAATGGCTAAAATTCACATATTTAACAATCTCAAGCCTTGCCAATGATATAGAGAAACTAAAACACTCATGAACCGATGATAGGAGTATAAATTGGTGCAGCCACTTAAGAAAACCCTTTGTAAGGATCTAATAAAGCTGAACATATGCACACCCCATGACCCAGCAATCCAGTCTTTGGTGCGTATACCAAACAGGAACACATTCATGTATGTGCCACAAAACACATACAGAAGTATTCATAGCAGCAATACTCATAAAATATCTAATGTAGAAATGTCCCAAATGTCCCTCAACAGTAGACGAATTGTTTGTGGAATATCACAAAGAATTCTGTACAGCAATAAAAATAGTCTACTGCTTCACATTGCAACATAGACGAATTTCACAAACAATGTTGTACACGAGGATCCAGAAAGAAATAGTACAGGCATTTATGTATAATTTCATATATATTTCATTTATTTCAAAAAAGAGAAATCTACAGTGTTAGAAATCAGGTTAGTGGTAGCTACTTGGGAGGCTGAAGTGGGAGGATTCCTTGAGCCTAGGAGATAGTGGCCATCCTGGGCAACATAGTGAGACCTCATCGAAAGAGAGACAGAGAGAGAGAGAATATGAATGAGAATCAGCTTAGTGCTTACCGGTGGAAAAAAAAAAAATACATATATATATATATATATATATATATATATATACTTACTGGGAGGGCCCATGAGGTGGTTTCTGGAAGAAAAGTAATATTCTCTTTCTTGATCTGGGAGAGATAACATGGATGTGTTTACTGTTTTAAAATATACTGAACAATGATTTGTATACTTTTCTGTAAATGTTATACTTCAGTAGAATTGCATGTTTGAAAAAGAATAGTGCAAATAAATGCAGAGCTGGAGGAAGGATGCATGTCCGGTCCTCAAGGTGCATTGCAGCCCTCTCACATACAGTGATCCAAAAAGTCACATCATGGCAGGGTTATAACTGCAGGGATGGTGAAGGAGCCAGAGGTTGTGTCTGTTACCACTGTGGACTGTCCTGGCCAGAGTATGCCTTATCATCAGACACACAGATTAAACCAGCGTAGACATGTGACTAATCAGGACAAAGTCCTTCCTTGAGACTGAGACAAAGATGTTGGAAGAAAGAAGATTCCTCCCCTGTGAGGGGACTGTGTTGAAAAGATGTGAGGGTAGAAATATTAGTGACCATCTTCTTTTTCTCTCATGTCATAGGAGGAGGAAGACAAGATGTCAAGAGCGCTGACAATGTCATTTAAGTCCCTGGATCCAGCTAAACCTGAATTCTCAATTATGTGGCCAGATAAACTTATTTTTGCTTGAGATAGTTGGATTTTGCTTCCATTCAGTTGGGGTATTGGTATTTGTTTGTTTAGTCTGCATCAGAGAGAAGACTGAATCCCCATCACTATCATCACTATTATGTGGCGTTCAAGTTCCTTCACACTCTGGCCCCCACTTTCACATCTAGGTTTATCCGTCGCTGTTCATCTTCATATACCCAACAATGTGGTAATCTCAACTACAGAAAACTCCCCCAACCAAGAATTCCCAATAAGCAAAGTTCAACTTTTATCTATTTCCAAATACATTTTTGATAGTCAATTGGTCATTCCTGTTAAGAATAATTAGAAGACATAAGAATCTTGCACCAGCCTAGGCAACGTGATAAAACCTCTCTCTACAAAAAAATACAAAATCAGCTCAGATCGGTGGCATATGCCTGTAATCCCAGCTACTCAGGAGGCTCAGGTGAGAGGATCACTTGAGCCTGGGAGGTCAAGGCTGCAGTAAGCCAAGACTGCACCACTGCAATCCAGTCTGGGCAACAGAGCGAGACCTTGTCTCAAGAAAAAAAAAAAAAAAAAAGACTCTTGGGATTAGAAACAGATTTTTTTTAAGTGGGGGAGGGGATTTTAAGGCAGATGGCAGGCAGGGGAAGTGGTTTTTGCAGAGAACCTTTTGAAATCTAAAGCAAGCCAAAAAAACAACGAAAACCTGGAATTGGCAGCATATGCTCTAGCATGACACTAAATACCCTACACGTGGGGGTGAGGTATCTGAGGACTTCCTAATCACTCATGTCAACTAAGTTAAATAAAGATGTATCTATCTACTTTACCCTTCAGTCGCAGGGAGACCCAGAAGTCAGCAGTCAGCCTCTCTGACAGAAAGGCATTGAACGTTTGTACAGAGAGCCTGGCACGGAGGAAATGGCCTTGTGCATGAGAATTGTGCACTGAGTGTAATAAAGCAAAATCACCTGTAAACATTTCACTGCGGGGGCGGGGGCGGGGGCGATGGGGGTGATATCCTGGAAAACAGCAAGAAGTAGCTGAAAATTCGCTGTGGCACACTGCTCTTACCAACATAAGGTGAGTACAATGTCACTCACAATCTACTTTTCTCATTTTACTTTCAGTAAATATGACAAATACTTACTGGACAGTTTTGCTTACACCTAGATTTCTCCTATCCTTGTTTTCACTAGAGTTTTAAGTTCATCAACATGGACTCCTCCCACCAGAAAGGTTTTTAAGGACCTCACTCTCTGTATGGGGGACACTAAGTCTTCTTTGCCCATTCCTTGCATTTGATCACCTGTATACTTTTGTTTGCATTGAAATGCCCCAAGCACACTCTTGCCATCCCTGTCCCTGACTCCATTTCTGCAGGCCCCAGACCCCTCAGTCCTCCATGGTCCAATTCATCTACTTAGCCTATTCAAGGAAATCTCTCAGCAGGAAGTCATCTCTTCCTCATTTTCCATGTATTGCTTACCACATTTGTTTCTCTTTTTTCCCTCCTCCAGAATCTTAAGTTTCTTGAACACAGGAGCCATATTCAATTAATCATTATCTGGAAATGGGTCTTTGGTAGGAAGACAGAGGCACTGTCTGAAGCAGACCAGCAGGGCAAGGAGTGGGGAGGAGCAGCAGAGACCCCAGGTCAGCTGAGACCTGGGGTAGGGAACATCCCTCCCCCACAACCCCATTAATAATTGACTAAACCAGAGATTGTTTCCAGGTGCACACTTTTTCAGTAACAACCGCAAAGCAACCACAATTTCTCAGCCGGAACACAGATCAAGAGAGTTCAGCTACTTTGTCTCCTGTCACATACCCCTGGCTATCTGCAGAAACCAGCAGCCAAGCCCTAAACTACCTGCTATCCTGAAAGTACCTTCCCCTAAAAAAAAAAAAAAAAAAAAAAAAAAAAGGAGTCTAAAATGTAATCAATAAATTTATTCTTTGTGAATGCGTCCTTTCTATTTTGACCAGCTGCTGAATCACTCTTTGTATTAGGATGTATGGTCAGCAAATAATATAATGGCATCTTCCTGCTTGGTTTGGAATCTAAACACTGTAGCACTTACACAGAAGTTTAAGGGGAAAATATATTGGACATGTTATTTAAAGTTATCTTTTTTTCTAGAGAGGTCACACCATAAAATGCAGCCAGCTCAAAAGGTGTTTCTCTCTGATTGGGCAGTATAGGCATACATAATATTTTTCTTTTTTTTGAGATGGAGTTTCGCTCTTGTTGCCCAGGATGGAGTGTAATGGCGCGATCTCGGCTCACTGCAACCTCTGCCTCCTGGGTTCAAGCGATTCTCCTGCCTCAGCCTCCCGAGTAGCTAGGATTACAGGCATGTGCCACCATGCCCAGCTAATTTTATATTTTTAGTAGAGACAGGGTTTCTCCGTGTTGGTCAAGCTGGTCTCAAACTCCCAACCTCAAGGGATCTACCCACCTCGGCCTCCAGCCTCCTAAAGTGCTGGGATTACTGGCTTAAGCCATTGCTCCCGGCCTGGTATACACAGTATTTTTCTAATTGAAATTAGTTGTTAATGATTTTTAAATGAATTACAATTCAGCAATAACAGGGCTTTCTGAGCAGCACATACTTCTCACTTGAACACAGTCTCCACCTGTCCCTAATGCAGTCCCAATGCTGAGGTCCAGGGTCAGGTGCCATTCATCATCACACATGGATGGCTGTTTTGCTTTCAGACAAAAGGGAATGCTATTTGGTACTCAGGTCTCTCTTGACAATGAGTCAGAGGACCCCATATTTCAAGAAAAATAGATATAAATGTATTTCTTTCTGGGAACAAAAACTTTCTATATATGTAATGTGCAAACAAAGCATGTTTCTGATTTGTAAGAATTACAACTTAAGCTATCATTGTGAAAGAAACCTTACTTATTTCCCTTACCTAACTGGTCTGTTGAGTGTTTGAGTTTACAACTCATTTTTAAAACACTTTTTCCTTCCTGCCTTCATTTCACAAATAGTTCTTAAACAATTATATGAATCACAATCTGTGATAGAGGCTGAAGCTACAACAGGAAATAAGAGTCCCTGCATTTATGGAATGTATATTCTAGAAGAGGGAGACAGAAATATGTAAATACATACAATGCAATGTCGTGGTAATAAAGCTATGATCAAAAATAGAGCAGGTAAGACAATGAAGAACAGTGAGAAGGGGCAGGACTTATTCCTTTAGCTAGAGTGTTCTGAGATGGCTTTAACTATCAAGATTTTATATTAGTCCTTACTCTGAAATCAAACAATTGTTTTAATAACCAATGACGGTCATGCACCACGAGTCAGTGGTAGACCACATATATGAAAGGGGTCCCATGAGATTGTAATACCATATTGTTACTGTATCTTTTCCATGTTTAGATATATTTAAGTACAAAATACCACTGTGCTACAATTGCCTACAGTATTCATACAGTAACATGATGCACGGTTTGTAGCCTAGGAGCGCTATACCACATAGCTTAGGCGTACACTAGGCTATACCATCTAGGTTGTGTAAGTACACTCCAGATCAAAATCTCCTAATGATGCATTTCTCCAAATGTATCGTAGTCATTAAGTGACACATGACTGTGTTATCAACACCTTTCATCTGAAAACTTTGCTGTTATCCCTCTTTGCACCTATCAAATTTCTTCCTATTTCCCAAAGCCTGTCTCTTCCAGATCTGATGACAGAATGCTGTCTCTGAAGTAAACTATAATGTACTTACTGTCTTCATCATCTATTTGCTACCAAATCTGACTTACAAAATCCCCTGCATTTTTTCCTAAACTATTATTTAACATCTTTTCTTGCTAATTTTCTATTTATTCCTATCAACTCTCCAATACAACTGAAATGATCTCAAGGATAGGGTCTCTGTTTATTCCCCATCTTATGATATATGAAAGAGACTCTGACTTCGGGGTCAGATAAGATATGAGTTTAAATCTTGGTTCCTTAATGACCATCTGACTTAGGGCAAGTGGCTGAACCTTGTTTCCGCTCAGTTTCCTCATCTATAAAATGGGCATAATAGCACCTAACATCTCTTAAAGGACTTTGACTTGCAAAAAGCTTAACAAATGCTGATTGTTACTTTGTAAGATCAGTCCACAGTCATATGACAGACCCATAATTTTGCAGGCTGAGCAAGTTTTTGTTTTGGCAGTCAATTTTTATCAAGCATTTACTATATGTGTTGGCCTTGTGCTGGAGGTGGAGATAAAATTCTAAACATAAATCATAAAACAAAAAAGCCAAACCAACACCCAATGGAGTAGATAAACATTAATGTAAAACTAGAAGCTAGGATGACAGTCTCACTATATCATGGATACGAAGTGGATCTTGCTAGGCAAAATCAAGCAAGCAATGGGTGCTGTAACCACGTGCACCTTGCATCCACACTCATACCAATCCACGCACCCACACTAGTCCATGAATTCCTACCAATACTAGCCGATCCTTCCTCCCCCATCCATGGCTGTCACTCTGCAACTCAGTAACTCAGCAAACATTTACCAGACTCCTACTATGTGCCACGCACTGTAAGAAACCCCAAGGATGCAGAGAAAAAAATAAAACGCGGGCTTGCTCTGGGTGTCTGGCATAAGCCCTATCAATGCAGCAGCAGTCTCCTTTTTCACTTCTCCTCCTGCTGGTGATTAATGGTCTTTAACCTCCAGGAAACAGGCATCTTTGGTTATCACAAAGGTCTTGCCCATGCTGCCTTCTCCCACTTAGACGTCTGGGCCACTTGCTTTCTAACGGACTCCTCAAATTCCAATATGAGAACCGTGGAGCAGGATTCTCAGAGACTTGGGGGCCCCTCAAATGCTAGACTAACAGAGCAAGTCCTCAGGAACAGAAAATAAAAAGGAACCATTATCCTGAAATACTTATTTCCCAACAGACTCATGATAAAAATTATTAGAAAACAGGTACTATGCTGTGAGTCCCATCTTCTTAAGTGTCTATGCTTTCTACGCCCTGTACTTCATACAGGGTCCTGCATTCTCCTCATGGTTACACAAACTCAAGGGGTATTTTTTAAATTATTCTTTCACAGATGAGAAAACTAAGGTTCAGAAACAACATGATTTAAAAATGCCTGCTGTGCTCCTTTAAGAGCAAATAATAGCAGTTCTCTCTCTGGGCTCCAGGCTAGCCAGGTCTTCAAGAGAGCAACACAGGGGCCTGGGGTGTTTCCAAGGGAGCGTCGCTGCTACCACCAGCTCTCATTCGTGCAGAGGACCTCACCTCAGCTGGCTTTGTAGAATGCATGCTTCCATGGGTGCAAGAAAATCGGCTCTTGGGTCAAGCAGATAATAGTGAATGAGTGAACTCTACCATGGACAGATTTAAAGGTGGCTTTCTCTTTGATGGTTTAACCAAATTACTGTGAAATGCCAAGACAGTTAGCCTCTAAGACAATTCATTTGAATAGCCTGAGCTATTATTAAATGAGCATCTATTTTGTTCATATCCAAATATTTACACTTTTTTTGAAGTTGCCACACATAAAAATTGTGATTGTTTGTACCACCCTATGATACTAGCGCCTAAGAAGAAGGAAAAGATAAATTTTCTATATAAAAGGTAGCCAAATAAGGACAACCAAAAGTTCTAACTGGGGTATTTCAGCCAGCTAGAATCTCCTATCAAAAACGCATACTCAAGATCACCAGAGGGAAGCGGTGAAGAACACCACCCTTTGGTGTCAGGAGGCCTGGATTTTACTTTTGATGCTGCTACTTCGCTTTGTGGATGTATGCAGGTTTATTTCTCCCTCAGAAGTTTTAAATTTCTTCAATCATAAAATTGGGACCTATCTTTCAGAATGGTGGTAGAGTTCTAATGAGCATTGCTCTGCCATTTTTCTTGATGGGAGGGATGGGGGGACAGGGAGAGAGGGGTGATTGCTTGCTTTGCCTGCTGCCTTGATAATTGGGTAGTGAACCCCTCTCCTTTGGAATATGTGCATGTGTTAGAAAATAAATGGCCGCTTCCAGGTCTCAGAGAGGCAACAGTGAAGTATTTGGCAGGCTTTGTGGTTTGTAACATCTCAAGCAGATATTCCTAGTTATTATTTAATGTAACTCAATAGGTTTAAAGATCATTTTAACTGCCTACTAATAAGCATTTTTGCTTTCTTTACAGTATGAAGTACTGTGGTCCAAGAATGATTGGAACTCTTATTACAGACTTAATGTTTCCAAATTCTGGATTATTCTTTTGTCTTGACTACTCCAGAAAGATATTCCTCTGTAAGAGAAACTGATATTGATTCAACCAATGCTTACTGAACACCTATTGGCAGCTATATTTTGGGAAACTGGATGGACGGATGCAAAGAAAAGTCAAATAGGCTTTCTGGTCCCAAGGAGCTTACTGTGATGATTAATACTAAGTGTCAACCTGATTGGATTGAGGGATACAGAGTATTGGTCCTGGGTGTGCCTGTGTGTGTGTTGCCCAAAAGAGATTAAACGTTTGGGCAACACACACATTTGTGTTCCCCCAGCGGGTGGGGGAAGGCAGATCCACCTTCTGCCTTCAGTGTAATCTGGTGGACACAATCTAATCAGCTTCCAGTGAACACAAAGCAGGCAGAAAAACGTGAAAAGGAGAGATGAGACAAGCCTCTCAGCCTACATCTTTCTCCTATGCTGGATGCTTCCTGCCCTCAAACATCCGACTCCAAGTTCTTCAGTTTTGGGACTTGGACTGGCTCTCCTTGCTCCTCAGCTTACAGACAGCCTATTGTGAGACTTTGTGATTGTGTAAGTTAATATTTAATAAACTCCCCAAGATATATATCATATATATAAGATATATATATAAATAAAAACTCCCTGATATATCTATATATCTTATATATGTATATCTTATAAATATATCTATATATCATATAAAGATATATTTTATATATATCATATACATAGATACATCAGGGAGTTTCTTATTGTATATATTGGGAGTTTATATATATAAGATATATATATCATATATATGAATGATATATATATCATATATATGAATGATATATATGTTTTATAGTTCTGTCCCTCTAAGAGAACCCTAATACATATTTTGGTACCAGGAGTGGTTCTAGAGGAACAGAATATTAAGGATGGAGTTCTTTCATTGGTTTTGGGGTTTCTGGAGTTGGCTACTTAATATGATTAGACCCCAAAATGCTAAGGACTCTAATAGTATAGAAAACACCGATAGTCCTTGGCAGAAATTGTTTAAAGAGTTATGCAAAATGAATGCATTTGACACTGATTCACCACTCGTGAGACGCAAGGAGTTTAGTGACTCTACACATAATACATTTGACCTATGTGGAGAAACAAGGAACATAATGAAGCTGGCTGGTTGCTCCTAAGCTCAATGGACAAACTGATGAAAGAAAATAATGAACTCAGGGATTCTGTCTCATGGCTTCAGAAGCAGATACTGAGCCTCAATCAAACCTGCTAGGACTGCCCCAAGTGAGAGTCTTATCTCCTATAGAGAAAGAGCCAAAATTGTGGAAAAACAGACACAAGCTCTTAAAGGCGGCCCACTGGAGCAAGCTGAAAATGCCTGATCTCCCTTGGTTTAATGTAGAGGATGGGATCCAAAGACTTAGGGAGACTGGAATGACAGAGTGGATTAGTCACTTCAGACCTACTCATCCCAGCTGGAAGGGTCCAGAAGATGTACCCTTGACCAATGCCTTGCAAAATAGACTTGTAAGGGCAGCACCTGCATCTCTGAAGAGCCCCGTAATTGCTCTTCTCTGTATGTCAGATTTAATGGTGAGAACCACAGTCACTCAACAACAAAATTTAAATACAATGGGAATAATTGGATCCTGAGGTGGCAGGGGCCAATTGGCAGCAATCAACCATCAAAGGCAAGGTGGGCACAGCTACCATAGTGGACAGCAGAGGCAAAGTGGCAATCAGAATAGTCTGACTTGCATAGAGCTCTGGCATTGGCTAATTAATCATGGGGTTCCTAGAAATTGATGGGAAGCCTACTGTATTCCTACTTAAATAAAAAAGAAAACTTCTAGGTTGAATGGACAAAAGACTAATTTGAATTACAAAAACATAGAATCACAGTTCCTCAATTTCCAGACTTGAGCCACTTTACAGACCCAGAACCCCTTGGATAAAGGGGAAGCTGGGTCTCCTTGAGGAAGGACCCTAACTATATTACCAAAAATTTATGCAGTGAATCATTCTCTCATTATTCCCCAAGGAGACCACCAGCCTTTTACCAGGGTAACTGTGCACTGGGGAAAGGGAAATGATCTGACATTTCAGGGACCACTGGACACTGGCTCTGAGCTGATATTGATTCCAGGGGACTCAAAATGTCATCATCATCCTCCAGTTAAACTAGGGGCTTATGGAGGTCAGGTAATTAATGGAGTTTTAGCTCAGGTCCAACTTATAGTGGGTCCACTGGGTCCCCAAACTCATACTGTGATAATTTTCCCAGTGCCAGAATGCACAATTGGCATAGGCATACTTAGCAGAGGAGGATTTTGATAATCAAGTGGATAGGATGACATGATCTGTGGACACCACTCAGTCTCTTTCCCCAGCCACCTGTCATCATCGCCCAATGGGTCCATGAACAAGGTGGCCATGGTGGCAGGGATAAATGTTACACATGGGTTCAGCAACATGGACTCCTACTTACCAAGGCTGACCTAGCTATGGCCACTTCTGAGTGCCCAATTTGCCAGCATCAGAGACCAACACTGAGCCCTCAATATGGCACCATTCCTCAGGGTGATCAGCCAGCTACCTGGTGGCAGGTTGATTATACTGGACCTCTTTCATCATGGAAAGGGCAGAGGTTTGTCCTCACTGGAATACTTACTCCGAATATGGGCTTGCCTATCCTGCACGTAATGCTTTTGTCAAGACTACCATCTGTGGACTCACGGAATGCTTTATCCACCATTATGATATTCCACGCAGCATTGCCTCTGACCAAGGCGCTCATTTTACGGCCAAAGAAGTGTGAGAGTGGGCTCGTGCTCAAGGAATTCACTGTTCTTTCCATGTTCTCCATCATCCTGAAGCAGCTGGATTGATAGAACAGTGGAATGGCCTTTTGAAGTCACAATTACAACCCCAACTAGGTGACAATATTTAGAGGGCTGGGGCAAAGTTCTCCAGAAGGCCGTGTATGCTCTGAATCAGCATCCAATATATAGTACTGTTTCTCCCATAGTCAGGATTCACAGGTCCAGGAATCAAGGGGTGGAAGTGGAAGTGGCCCCACTCACCATCACCTCTAGTGATCCACCAGCAAAAGCTCTGCTTCCTGTTCCCACGACATTACATTCTGCTGGCCTAGAGGTCTTAGTTCCAGAGGGAGAAATGCTGCCACCAGGAGACACAACAATAATTCCATTAAACTAGAAGTTAAGATTGCCACCTGGACAATTTGGGCTCCTCCTACCTTTAAATCAACAGGCTAAGAAGGGAGTTACAGTGTTGGCTGGGGTGATTGACCCAGACTATCAAGATGAAATCAATCTACGACTCCGTAGCGGAGGTAAGGAAGAATACATATGGAACACAGGAGATCCATTAGGGCGTCTCTTAGTATTACCATGCCCTGTGATTAAGGTCAATGGGAAACTACAACAGCCCAATCCAGGCAGGGCTACAAATGGTCCAGACCCTTCAGGAATGAAAGTTTGGGTCACTCCACCAAGAAAAAAATCACGACCTGCTGAAGTGCTTGCTGCAGGCAAAAGGAATACAGAATGGGTAGTAGAAAAAGGTAGTCATCATTACCAGCTATGATCACATGACCAGTTGCAGAAATGAGGACTGTGATTGTCATGAATATTTCCTCCTTTAGTTAAAAACATGTATGTGCATATATACACTTGTTCTATGAAAATATCTTCATTTGATTTCCTTTTTCTCTGACATGTGACATAAGATTTATTGACTTCATATCAGCATTTAAGTATTGTTAACTTTGTGTAATAATATTTGGGTTGGGGATTGGTGCATTTCTGGCTGTAGGAAGAATAGTTGTATTATGTTAGGCATAATTATGACTAATTATTGTCTTTATTTGAAGATTATGTATGATCTCAGGAGTTGTGTATGAGTTCAAGTTGATAGGGGGTGAGCTTGTGATGGTTACTACTGAGTGTCAACTTGATTGGATTGAGGAGATACAGAGTATTGATCCTGGGTGTGTCTGTGTGGGTGTTACCCAAAAGAGATTAAACATTTGAGTCAGTGAGTTGGGGAAGGCAGATTCAACCTTAATCTGATGGGCACAATCTAATCAGCTTCCAGTGAATATAAAGCAGGCAGAAAAATGTGAAAAGGAGAGAGGGGCCTAGCCTCCCAGCCTTCATCTCTCTCCCATGCTGGATGCTTCCTGCCCTCAAACATCCTCCAATTTCTTTAGTTTTGGGACTCGGACTGGCTCTCCTTGCTCCTCAGCTTACAGACAGCCTATTGTGGGACCTTGTGATCATGTAAGTTAGTATTTAATAACAATATTTAATAAACTCCCCTTTATATGTATACATACACGCACATATATGTGTGTGTATATATTACATATACATTATCATATATATATTAGTTTCGTTCTTCTAAGAGAACCCTAATACACTTACCCTCTAGTTTTCACTGTCACCAAACCAGCAGACTCAGCTCATCTGAGGACTTGTTAGATATGCACATTCTCAGGCCCTATCCCAGAAAGAATGGATCAGAGACTCTGGGGATGACCCCCAGGTGTTTCTGTGTTTGAATAAGCCCTCTTCAAAGATCATTCTCATGTCAAAGCAACAAATACTCATTAGCTTACTGAGTTAAATCTAAAAGTGCCTTTTGTCCTTCAGGGAAACAGAGGTCTAGAGGCCACAGGAGAAGTTGATGGAGTAACTGCAACCAGAACTCAGGTCTCCCACCCCCAATGTCCAATCTTCTACTTCTTTTCTGATGATTTAATCCCTAAATCTGATAGGAAGCCCCAAGTATTACCAGCCCAAAGTGCAAACACTTGTTCTCAAGAGCAGAAAAAGAACCTACTCTCTTTGAAAATAAGGACCACCAATAAAAACTAATATCTGATCAAAATCATTCCATAAACAAGCAGTAATTTCCCAAACCTTCAATACATTTCCAAGTTATATTTCCAAGATATATCTTATATTTATAAAAATTTGTGGTAGTGGGGGACTGGGTAGAAATATAATAATTGACTAGAATAATATTTGGAAGAATATACACTTAAAGACACATTCATAGTGACTCCCCTCCTTAGCAGATTATGGATAACCTTTATTTTTTTTCTTTGTATTTTCCTGAATTGTTCTTAATAGCTAAATATTGCTTTTGGAATCGGGAAAAGTTAAAATTGTTTTTTTGAAATATTATATCCATATCACTCAACATGAAAGTTTATTTTGTAATTCTATTTCTTTCCATACAGCAGGATAGTGTGTGTATAGTAATTATTTATATCATGCCATATGTTACAATGAAGATGAAATTTGGTAAATATATTCCTTCCAGCTGGCACTGAGAAAGAAGAGGTTAAATGCATTCCTAGGTTCAGAGCACTATGAATCAAGACAAGCTAACTGCGAAGCTAAAGGAAAAATTAATCCCAGTATTGAGAGCTCTGGAAGCATCCTTCTGAAATACGTTTATGTGACACACAGCTCCTTATTTCCATCCCCCTGATATTTAACCCCTGGCACAAAACAGAATGTTCAGCAATTCCTGGCAAAGTCTTAGGAGTTCAGGGGATAAAATGCATGGGAGAAGATGAGAGACATAAGAAACAAAATGATCCTGCTTTCACGTAAAATTACGTCCCTGTAGGCGATGAGACATCCAAAATTACTGGCAAATTCATTGTCCACAGTAACCTTAAATTTTTTTCTTTCTTTCTCAAGAAACATCTACGGACTTCAAAAACATCTATGCTGGGGATCTTATTCTGCATATCAAAAATAAATAAATGATGAAAATGAACTCATTTAAACATTTCTGCCACAAAAGCATTGTTGTAATGTTTCACTTGATAAGATGAAATTTATTGCTTCAAAGAAAAACTAGTCTTGTTTTACTGAAACTCTCAGCAATATAAATTCAGCGAATGTTAACTGAAATTCCTTAAAGAAAATTGGAAGTTAAGATCTGCTGGAATCAATATAAAAAGGAACACCGGTGGCCTCTCTCCTTCATCACAATACCTCCTAACAGCTGACATTTCTAGAACTTGCAGATGCTTTCAGGAAAGGACGAGTTATTGGAAACAGACTCTCTCTCCACATACATCTGTAGTTTATAGTGCATGAGATCACATTTACACGACAATTTAGCTTAACAGTGGTACGGTATCAAAGAACTCAGAATTTATCATCCAGGCTTTCCTTGTTTAGCATGAAAGATTTGGCTTGCAAAGGTTTCTCTCTCAAGAGTCTCACCAAATTTCCCTCAGCCCTCTACTTTCCTTCACACAGTAGTCCCACCCATTGCAAAAGTAATAAATTAAGAATAAAGAATATGTATCTTACAGAAAGTTTCCCACCAACATCCCAGCTCCCACTCCATGTAATTACCTATTTGCCTATGAAAATTGATCTATAAGAGCCGGGTTGTCAAAACATTAAACTAAACCTAACAGTTTCCTTTAAGTCTTACACTTTTTAACAGACCATACACACACACAAACTTGTAGCTCATTCTCTAACTCCATGTTGATACTTACAAGCCCAGTGCTTCCATCTCTCACCCACTCTGGAGAGAAAAGAGTACAGTGGTAGATTTTACCTAATCTCGATTATCTCTGCAGTTTTTCTTTGGGGCTGTTAAAGGTATTGATCAGAACTCACCTCCTAAGCATTGATAATTCCAAGTCCACGAGACCCTAAATAGCTTCAGTTTGTAACATACAAACGCCACTGGTCTCAACGAGAGAGAAAGAAAATAACGTTCCCACTCCGTCAAATTAAAGGGAAAAAATGACATACAGCAGCTTTCATTCTGAACAAAATTAAATTTTCTGGGTCACTTTCCCTGTCTCACTGGACCACTTTTTACGCAGCCTGCCGGTGACCGTAAACACGGGCTCTCCACTCCTCACGCAATCAGTTCAGTTGTCATTCTCTCCTAGCGAATAGCCACCGCTTCCTTTGCTAGCGCAGTTCCCAAACAACAAACCTCCCCACCCGCCCCTGCCCTCCACACCTCACCACGGAGACTCGCCTTCTTTTCTTCCAGACCACAAATGGGCGAGCTTGTTCACAGAAAAAGTTAATGAACGCCTGATTTAGAGGCAAAGCTTCCCTACCTGCGATCACATCGGAAGGCTGGAAGTACCTAAAAGCGCCATGCTCTGCACCCTCGTCCCCGTCGGTGTGCGCTTCGCACCCAGAAACCCAGGAACATGATTTATATGCAGACCTGCACCCATCCCACACAAGTCCACACGCCAGCTTGCCTAACCACTTATGTAAGCTCGTGCTTCCACAGTCCCAAACTGCAGACACACACACACGGGCACCTGTCACGCATCTGAAATGGACAAGCACCCACACCCGGGAGATGAAATCAACACATACGGGGTGGGGAGGGGGGGATACTGTTTTAAACCATGTTTTCCCCCGTTTGTTTCTTGCCCATTTTTGTCACAAGTACAATTACCTTAGCAACCAAAGAATTGCCTTGACTCTCCCTCCGGCTCCTGAATTTCTCCTAAAGCCAACCTTGCGCCAGGTTCATGATAAAGCTGGAGACGCCCAGGGAACCGGGAACCGGCAGCTTCTTGGGGGCGGAGGGGAAGTCTAGTCCGTCCCCGCGCCGCTCCCCACAGCCTCGCCTCCTCTTTCCGAGTTTCCGTGGTGGCGAGCGCAGGGGCTCAGCGAGCTGAGAGCGAAGCCCCAGGCCCGCGAGGAGGACGCGCGGCAGGTCGCATGGTGCCAAGACGCGGGGCGCTCGGGGTGTCTCCAGCGCGCTCCGGGCTGGCCTGGCTCTCCGCTCTCCCGGGCGCTCGCCGCTCGCCCGCCCGGCCCGGGCCGGCAAATGGTGCGCGGAGGTCGGCCCGTCCCCTCGGCTCCCGCCGTCTCTCGCGGCTGTGGGAACGCGGCGCCCGGGCGGAGCTCTCGCCGCCGAGCAGGGCCGAGCGCGAGGAGCTGCCCCAACTCGCGAAGCCGTTCAGCTCCGCGGCCCGCGAGCTGCTGCAGCGGCGCCCGCTGTCGGATGCCGAGCGGAGCTGCAGCCCCGTGCCCCGCGCACCTGGGCGCCGGCACCTGGGCCCGGACCGCGTGGTGCAGGGAGGGGCCGGTGGGCGGGGACCAGCACCTGTGCGCGTCCCAAGCGCGCCGCCGCCCGGCTCACCTGTTCCCAGCGCCGCGGAAGGCGCAGACCGTGATTTGCCCGAGGAGGAGAAAACCTGGAAATTCTTCCTCCTCCAGAAGCCGCGAGAAAGCTGGGAGACTGCCTCGACCGGGCGGAGGCTCGTTTCGTCAATTCCAGACTGACCCCGTCCGGAAACTTCAGTGGCGTTAAGGTTCTCTTAGGGATTCCCGGCTTCTGATTCCCTCACTGACGTGTTGCTGGCGCCTTCTAAATTAAAACGGGACACCGCGATCGTCAGTGATATTGTTCCTGACCTCGTCATTTTTATTTATTCAACATGCACACCACGCGCTGCATTGGGAGTGTTATGATTCCTATCTGGAACAGTACAAAAGTGCTTTCGAGAAAATTGACTCTCAAATATTCTTGGGGGAAGAAGAAAAAAGTTGAAGACAGAAAATGAGAACGTGACTTGAACTGATGCCTTCCTTTAACGTGAGAGATTTGAAATGTGATGTTTATTTACAGATTCAGGAAGCTGCAGGTGGACATAGGACAAGATCGTTAGTGCTGGACAGTAACCATGGGATTTGTGTGCAATATCAATGCTATCAATATCAAGAATAAATTCGAGATATACTATTGAATTGTAGTATGTCACCAGAAAAGGGGGAAAAAACTTTAAATACCTAAATGCTTTTAAGGATGGATGACCTGGACTCTTCATTCACACGAGTCCAGAAGTTAAAGAGTAAAGTCTCCTTCCTAAAACGTATCTTTTCCCACCATTCTACATTGATTAATGAATGTAGTCATTCTTTCATTCAATAAACAAATAGCACCTGCTCGGTGTTAGACCCTCTGCTAGCATTAGAAATGGATGATAAAGGAAGCAGTCTCTGCCCTGAAGCCTTCAGGTCGAATGGGACAGTCCATAAGCAGATATGTGTGCTATGGTAGGCTTAGTCCACAATAGGAGCCACAGAAACCTGGGGGAAAACCTGCAACCAAGAGAAGCCATCCCCAGCCTAGTGAGTAAAATAGAATTGTTAACAGATGTCCCAGTTATTTATTAAAGTTGAAATAAAGAATATTTCCTTCCCTAGGCTCAATACTTGGCTCAAGCCAGTTGTGGAGCTGGCTGTGGCTATTTGTCACAGTTAAATAATGGGCCATGCATGGAAAGAAAGGTGATGACTAGGTGAACTTCTGCTTTGAGGAGCTCTGCATTTTTTATTTTTTATTATTATTTTCTTGGAGACATAGTTTCACTCTTGTTGTGGAGTGCAGTGGTGCAGTCTCAGCTCACTGTAACCTCTACCTCTGGGGTTCAAGGGATTCTCCTGCCTTAGCCTCTCAAGTAGCTGGGATTACAGGTGCCCACCAGCTCATGTTTTGGTGTTTTTAGTAAAGGTCTCCGGGGTTTCAACATGTTGGCCAGGCTGGTCTCAAACTCCTGACCTCAGGTGATCCACCCATCTCGGCCTCCCAAAGTGCTGGTATTACAGGTGCGAGACACAGTGCCTAGCTGTAGCTCTGCATTTCTGAGGCTAGCAACTCCTTAAGGGCCAGACAGAGCATGAAGGAATAACACTGTGGAAGTATGAATAGCAGGCTCCAGGCTCATTAGAAGAAAGCCTTACTGTGTACTTCTCTTTTAAAAAACACATATGTGCGCCGGGCGCGGTGGCTCAAGCCTGTAATCCCAGCACTTTGGGAGGCCGAGGCGGGTGGATCACGAGGTCAAGAGATCGAGACCATCCTGGTCAACATGGTGAAACCCCGTCTCTACTAATACAAAAAATTAGCTGGGCATGGTGGTGCATGCCTGTAATCCCAGCTACTCAGGAGGCTGAGGCAGGAGAATTGCCTGAACCCAGGAGGCGGAGGTTGCGGTGAGCCGAGATCGCGCCATTGCACTCCAGCCTGGGTAACAAGAGCGAAACTCCGCCTCAAAAAAAAAAAAAAAAAAAAAAAACACATATGTGAAATCAGATATTGATAGAAATTAGATATATATTTTCACATTGATACATTTTGTGTATTATATGGGATTCCTGATATAGCTACATAGTACGATTTCTCATACACAGAATATCTGATTTCATATATATGTGTATATATGTGGGGGGTATTTTATATATATGTATTTAATAGAGACAGGATGTGTCTCTATTTTTGCTGACATGGCCAAGAGATTTGTTTATGTGCTAGGGAATTGAGCAAAAAAGTACATACATTAAGAATATTGGAGCCAGTCATCTCACTGTTGGAGAAGGGAATTACCAATATAGAAAGTCAAGAGAGCCAGTTACATGGCTTGAAATTGAAAGTGAAGATGTAAAATGATTTTGGATCCAAAGAGAGTATAGCTAGATAGATAGAAGTGTGTATGTGTGTGTATATGTTGGTATATTTCCTAGGTTTGTCGACTGAGAAGGCCTAAAAGCAGTGGCACCCCAGTAGCAATGAACACACCTAACATTCGGATGTTGGTTTCTTCATACCATTCTCCAATAAAAGGAACCAGGATTCCTTGGTGTAGTGGATAAAACTAGAATAATTTGTTCTCCAAGGAAATGAGAAAGTACTTAAAGAATTATGGAGACATGTCAAAAGAATATAGAAGGCAGCTTGAAGAGGTTCCTGTTGGCCAATCTTGGACACTTTAAGGAGTAAAATAGTTAATGACAATGACAAATTTAACCCTTTGATTAAAATAAGAATCCATGAGTCCATGCTGATAGAAACAGAGAAAGGAACTCTATAGTAGAATGCAACTAATAAATGAAGAAGAAAAGATAGAATTAGAAAACCACCATTTGGCAACCACCATCTTAATAATTGATTTGGGCCAGAATCATCAATAGATACTAAAATTGGTGGATAAATTTTGATGAGGAACAGGATATTTACCTAGTCTCAAAGTATATCTCTAAAAATGTTCATTAATATGTTATTAATTATTAATAAGTACAGCATACTTATTACTTAACATGCAGCTGTAAATACTTGGGAGATACCATCTTAATCAAGTGGTAAAATTTTACATAAATGAAAACCAGCAATGGGGCAAATCAACCTTGTGCTGCATCTTGATATGATACGCCAAGAATGTAGTGTCATTTCTTATGCATAAATATGTGAGTCAGGATAAAACATCAGACGAATGCAAATTGAGAGAAAAATCAAGTAACTGGCCTGTACTCTTTAAAAATGTCAAGACTATGATAGTAAAGATTGTTCCAGATTGAAGGACAGTAAAGAGATGACACCACTAAATGCAGCGTGTGATCTTGAATGGGATCCAAAACATATAAATGACTTTTGTGGCATACTCAGTGGATTCTGTGGATTTGATGGATTAAATTGGAGAGTTGTTATTTTCCTGATGTACTCAAGGTATATAGTAGAGTGTTCTTGTTTTTAGGAAGTATAAACTGAAATATGAAGTGGTAAAGGGACATCACGTCTGCAACTTACCCTCAGAAGATGGTAAGGGAGCTCTTTGAATCATTTTTGTAGCTTTCGTAATCTATTATAACATGATTTCAAAATGAAACGTTTACAAAAATACATTAAAGTATAATTGTTTTCCTTATCAAATAAAAAAATTGTCTTCCCTTTTCTAAAATGATCACCATGGGTTTCTTTCAGAATCAACTCATGACTGACTTTGCTAAAAATATGATTTATCTATTGCTATATACAATAATGTGATTCAGCCCAATATTTTGTTCATGCACTTAGCAATTACTAATTAAGGGCACAGTGCATGCAAGGATCCTGAAATTCATCTAAAGTATAAAATGAAATAATATTTATAGGTAAAACCCTGATTCTTTTGATTACTTCATTATCAAGTGAGGAGTTGCAGGAAAGTGTGTAATAGAATCGATTGCGGTGTAGCTCTCAAAACGGGTGATAAATTGAACAGAAGAATGGAAATGAGTTGGCAATTTCATTTCAATAACTTCATTGACAGGCCAAGGTAGAAAACTATTGTGTCAGTGCATTTTGTGCATGTATTGATAATGGTGGTTTTGGGGAGAATAATGAGTTTTGGGTCATGTGGCCCATTGATCAAGACTGCACATTCATGACATTTGACAGCTGATGATACTTTTATTCAAACTCCCGCATTTTCTTTTTTTTTTTTCACTCTTAAGTGTAGTCTTTTTCTAAGAGATAAGAACTCTTTTCTTTGCATTTTGGCAATAAAAGGAGAAAAGATTCTGGGTCACTTTTTTTGCTTCATTAAAATCTTGAAAGAAAACAAATGCCTGATTAGATATATTAGAAAATGTTTCTTTCAAACAATGGCTCAAAGGGTACAGAACTGGTATCAACTGGGGTACTTATTAAAACATAGCAATAAAGATTCTTGAACAACCAGGTGCAGTGGCACCACCTACTATCCCAGCTAACTCAGAAAGCTGAGGTGGGAGAATCAAGTGAGTCCAGGAGTTTGAATCCAGCCTGGACATCATGAAATCCTGTCGCTAAAAAATTAAAAATAAACAAAATTAGATCTGTTTCTTAAAAATATGCTAATCATTTCTGACGGTTAAAAAAAAGATTATTGAACTTCATCTGAGATCTAATAAGTCGCAATTTCTAGTGATGGAACCGGGGTATCTACTTTTGAACAAGAATTTGTGAATCACAGCCTGCAGGGTCCTCCCTTCATAGAATGCCCAGCATTTCTGTTACCACTAATTGCATAATCCCCTTCTCAAGAAGAGTATATGGAAAGCAAGTTGATTACAGTGTAAAGTGGATCTTTTTTTTCCTCTTTGCAATGTGAAGTGGATTTTTTCTCTTTCCAGTATTAGCACTTGATCTACAGTTTTGAAAACCATGTTTCTGAGAATGAATGTGTTTACATCACAGTGATAGCATAGTTATGTTTCCAGACTTGGAAATAAAGTTATGTCAGAGTGCAATGCATATTTACAAAGTCCCATGCTTAATAATCAGAATGCAGGGATATGTATATGTACAGCCAATACATATGGAAACAAATCTACATCAATAATAACAAGTTTTTAAAAGCCTACACCAGGCCCAAAATAACCCTGGGATACTGTTCACACCAGTTGTTTGGACCAAGTTTCTTAACCCAGGCATCTCCTAGACACTCATGCACTGCCTTTCAGAAGCTTGTAGTGAGAATTATCACAGAATAGGCAGGTGCATGTGTAATATGACTTGAAAAGTGTACAGGTCTCCTTAACCAAAAGTATCCCACTTCTGTCCCCTTCCTCCTAGATGCTGGGATTTCCACAGTTGATTAGAATCAGTGACAGGCATGTTTGGTTAGGACCATAGTAAATAGGGAATATAATTCAGTAAGAAGGATCTTTTATAAAGTCAATATATGTCAGTTACAAACTCTATCAAAAGTCCTAGTCATATGAGACAACAGGTAACCCAAAAAGCTAAGGACACTAAAATTAAATGCATAATACCCTGTAAAACATGAGAAAGCCTTTTTCTTAAGGAGAACTATATTTTAATTAATTAAAGTCCTTTTGCTGGTTTTTAAGAACCAGAGTTCAACTCACATGTTATTGTCAGCCCTCTTACAAGTCTTATAGTTGCCAACTCTTCATTGATTTTCTTTCTTTCTTTTTCTGTCTTTCTCTCTCTCTTTTTTTTTTTTGGACAGAGTCTCACTCTGTCACCCAGGCTGGAGTGTAATGGTGCAATCTCGGCTCACTGTAACCTCCACCTCCTGGGTCCAAGCAATTCTCCTGCCTCAGCCTCCCAAGTAGCTGGGATGATAGGAATGTGCCATCACATCCAGCTAATTTTTGTATTTTTAGTAGAGACGGGGTTTCCCCATGTTGGCCAGGCTGGTCTCGAACCCCTGACCTCAGGTGATCCACCCACCTCGGCCTCCCAAAGTGCTAGGATTACACGCATGAGCCACCACTCCCAGCCCATTCATTGATATTCTAAAGAACACAGAAATGAAATTTGTAAGGTAATTTGAAATCAGTATGCCTTTAACTTTTGCTTTTTTTTCTCAAGATTGCTCTATTTAAAATCTTTGTGCTTCCATATGAGTTTTTACATTTTTTTCTATTTCTGTGAAAAATGCCATTGGAATTTGGATAGTGATTGTGCTGAATCTGTATATCACTTCAGATAGCGTACACATTTTGACAGTATTAATGTTTCCAATTCATGAATGTAAGATATCTTTTCATTTATTTGTGTCTTCTTCAATTTATTTTTATCAATGCTTTATAGTTTTCCACCTACAGATCTTTTACCTCCTTGGTTAAATTTATTTGTGAGTATTTTATTCTTCTTGATGCTATCATAAATGGGATTGTTTTATTAATTTATTTTTGATAGATCGATATTAGCATAAAGAAATGCAACTGATTTTTGTGTGATTTTATAAGCTGTAGTAATCAAGACAGTATGGTACTGGCATAAAAACAGACACAAAGACCAATAGAACAACAGAGGAAGTCTGGAAATAAACCTAATAATATAATATGAAGTCATCTAATTTTTGACAAAGGCACCAAGAAAATGCATTGGGAAAAAAAGTCTCTTAAATAAATGGTACTGGGAAAACTGGATATTCACATGGAAAGGAATGAAATTGGACCCTTATCTTATACCATAGACAAAAGTTAACTCAAAATAGATTAAAGCCCTAAACGTAGACCAGAAACTGTAAAACTCATAGAAGAAAACATTAGGGGAAAGCTCCTTGACGTTGGCCTAAGCAATAAATTTGTTGGCTAGTATACCAAAGCTCAGGCAACAAAGGCAAAAATAAACAAATGGGACTACATCAAACTAAAAGGCTTCTGTACAGCAACGGAAACAATCAGCAGGGTGAAGAGGCAACCTACGCAATGGGAGGAAATCGCTGCAAACCTTAGGTAAATAAGGGGTTAATAGTCAAAATACATTAGGAACTCAAGCAATTCAATAGCAAGGAAACAATCTGATTAGAAAATGAGCAAAGAATTTGAAAAGACTTAAAAAAAAAAGACATAAAAATGGCCAACCAGTATATGAAAAGAATGTTCAACATCATTAATCATCAGAGAAATGCAAACCAAAACCACAGTGAGTATCACCTCATGCCTATTAGAATGACTATCATTAAAAAGACAAAAACATAACAAGTGTTGGCAAGGATGTGGAAGAAAGGGTACACCGTTGGTAGGAATGTCAACTGGTAGAGCCATATGGAAAGCAGTGTGAAGGTTCCCTTAAAAATTGAAAATAGAACTGCCATATGACCCAGCAATCCCACTACAGGGTATCTACTGAAAACAAATAAAATCTATTATGCTGAAGAGATATCTGCACTTCCATGTTTATTTAAGCATTGTTAACAATATTCTGGCTATGGAAACAAGTGCCCATCAATGAATGGATAAAGAAACTGTTATTATATAGATTTAGATATATAGACACACACATATAATGGAATATTATTCAGCCTTAAAAAAGAAGGAGAGTCTGTTATTTGCTACTACATGAATGAAACTGAAAGACATTATTCTAAGCAAAATAAGCTAGACATAGAAAGGAAAATATTGCATGATCTCAATTCTATGTGGAATCTTTAAAAAGTCAAATACATAGAAACGATATAACAGTGGTTACCAAGGACAGGTGAGGAGCATGAAAATGAGAAGATGTAGGTCAAAGGGGACAAAATAGCAGTTATGTAGGATGAGTAAAACTAGGAATCTAATGTGCAGCGTGAGGGCAATAGCTAGTAATATTGTCTTGAGCACTGGAAATTTGCTAAGTGAGTAGATTTTAGGTGCTCTAACCAAACACACCAAAAAGGTAACTAGATAAATTATGGAAATGTTAATTTGCTTGATTATAGTAATGATACTTTATGTATGTATATCAAAACATCATGGTGTACACCTTAAACATAGAAAAAAAAAGTAATTACAAAAATACCAGCCTGAGCAACATAGCAAGACCTCATCTCTACAAAAAATAAAAAACTTAGCTGGGCATAGTGGCACAAGCCTGTAGTCCCAGCTACCAGGGAGGCTGGGCACTTGAGCTGTGATTGCACCACTGCACTCCAGCCTGGGCAACATAGCAAGGCGCTGTCTCAAAAAATAAATGAATGGATGAATGAATAATAAATAAATAATAGGAAGAAATTTTTGCCATTTGCCCAAACAAAAGCCTGGGCAGGTTACCCTGTCTCTCAAGACAACAGAACTATTCCTTGTGTAGATCATGAAGGTTTCCTGCAATGTCCTTTGTCCATTCTTGTACCATCTCCCAAGACCCAGGAGTAGTTTTCTCTTTATAGAACATTTTAATGGTCCCCCCAAAAGTTCCCTAATTCTGCTTTGGATCCAGTCACCTCCCTCCTCCCTAGCCCCTGGTAACTACTAATCTGTTTTCTGTCACTATGGTTTTGCTTTTTCTAGACTGTCATGGAAATGGAATCCTACAGTAGGCAGTCTTTTGTGTCAGGCTTCTTTCACTTGACATGATGTATTTTAGATTCATTCATGATGTTGCACATACCAGCAGTTCACACATTTTTATTGCTGAGTAGTGCTTCCTGTATAGATATATCACAACTTAAAATACAGATGGGGGTCTTGCTATGTTTCCCAGGCTGGACTCAAACTCCTGGGCTCAATCAACCCTCTCACCTCAGCCTCCCAAGTAGCTGGGATTACAGATGTATACCACCATGCCAGCTCTATCACAAATTTTTTAATCCATGCCAGGCAACTTTTGGTGAATATCATACTTCTGACGTGCCTTACCTCTAGGAGGCCATGCTCCATTTAAACTTCACCTATACACAAAATATATAGACTCTGTAGCAGCCACTGTTTGTTATCTACCACACCCATTCCCTTTCCCATCCCCATCCTGGACCATTCCCTATTCACTCCTTCTTTGCTGGTTTATCCTCCTTCCAGAAGCCATGACTCAGAGAACGCCTAATCCCACCTCCACGAGAGTGGATCTTCATTAGACTCAGCTAATGATGGCCGTTCCATTTCTGTGGCCATGGTATAGAATTATTACCATAAAAATTGATGGAAAAATATGTTGGGGGCTTTTGGGAAAAGGCTTCTTAACTTTTAGTCCTTGCTCTCCTGTTCTCCTTAGTCCTTCTATCTCCTGATTCTGGGATCAGAAACTTATTCACCTGGGAATCCCCAAAAGCTAAATTCTAGCAAGATTGTCATTGGGTTTTCTGAAATGGAATTTTGAGAACTATAGCATCTAGGTTCCTTTTTTTTTTTTTTTTTTTTTCGTTTTGTCTTCCCATCACATTTATTTCTATGGCAAACAAACAACAGAGCATGGTACAGTCTACAAAATACCTGGCCAGTACTGTTCAACACTGTAAAGATCATAATTGTTTAAAAGACTAAGAAACTAACACAGACTGGAGGAGACTAAGGAGATGTGTAACTAAATGCAATGTACTATCCTGAATTGCATCTGGAACAGAAAAATGGCATTAGTGGAAAAACTAGGAATATCTAAATGAAATCTGTAGTTTAGTTAACCATATTGTTCCTGTATCAATTTCTTAGTTTTTAACAAATGTACTATGGTTATGTAAGATGTTAACATAGGCCAGGATGAAGACTTTGGATGTTATTTTAGGTGTGAGGGAAAGCTGTTGGGGGGCTTTAACAAGAGACTAACAGAGTCACATGTATGATTCCCATTCTAGCTGCCGTGTTTAGAATATACCATAGGGGAGAGGAGAGTAAGGATTGTGGCTGTTGTGGTGATCCACTATGGTGAGGGATGACGGTATTTTGTCTTGGGTTACAGTGATAGAGGAGAAAGTAATGAGAACCTGTTGAGTTCAGAACAAAATTTAGCTGATAAAACTTGTTGATGAATTAGATGAGGATTGTGAGAGGAGGAGAGGAGTCAAAGATGACTCCAAACTTAAAAACTTGGGAATATGACACTGCCATTGACCAAGGTCAAGAACAAGATGGAACAGGTTTGCTGGAGAAGAGCACTTGCTCTGGAGCTCTGTCAGGTCTGATATGTCTGTTGGGAGGTTGCATATTCCTTTCAGTGGTTTGGGAGAGATGGAGAATATAAAATATAAAGAATATAAGAATATAAAATAGGTGGGATTTAAAGCCATGAAACAAAGAGAATTTCCTGTGGCAGTGACAGTATCTACAGGGAGCAAAACAAGGTGAAAAGGCTTGGGAGAGTCCTCCAAGCATACACTATGTGTTAAATTACACACATGCACATACACAGATATCCTGATATAAGCCCATGGGCCCTTTCATCCTACCAAAAATCACTTTTGTAGTCCCTCTTATGAGGCATTCAGCTGGGGCATCAGGAAATGATGCTTTAAAAAAACCTTTATATCTGCATAACTGAAACTTTTAATCCTTTAACCAATGTCTTCCCATTTCTCCCATCTTCCCACCCTCTGGCAACCACCATTCTTCTCTCTGCTTCTCTGAGTTTGACGTTTTTAGATCCCACATATAAGTGAGATCATGCAGTATTTTTCTATGTCTGCCTTACTTCATTTAGTATAATGTCTGCCAGTCATCCACATTGTGTTACAAATGACAGGATCTCCTTTGTTAAGGGTGTATAATATTCCATTGTATATTTCTTTCTTCATCCATCAATAGACACTTAGGTTGATTCTATACCTTAGCTATTGTGTATGATGTTGCAGTAAACATGGGAACAAAGATACCTCTTCAAAATACAAATTCCATTTCCTTTGGTTACATATCTAGTAGTGGGAATGCTGGGTGATATGGTAGTTCTATTTTTAATTTTGGAGAGAAACCCCATACTTTTTTCATAATGGCTGTACTAATTTACATTACTACCAACAGCGTGCAAGAATTCCCTTTCTTCACATCCTTGCTAACACCTATTTTTTTGTCTTTTCAATGATAGCCATTCTAACAGGCATGAGATGATATCTCATTGTGGTTTTGATTTGCATTTCTCTGATGATTAGTGGTGCTGAGAATTTTTTCACATATCATTGGCCATTTGTATGTCTTCTTTTGAGAAACGTCTACTCAGGTCCTTTGCCCATTTTTAATCAGGTTGTTTTATTGCTGTTGAGTTGAGTTTCTCATATATCGTGGATATTAACGCCTTAACAGATAATTTGCAAGATATTGCAAATATTTTCTCCCATTCCATAGGTTGCCTCTTTACTCTGTTGATTGCTTCCTTTGCTGTGCAGAAGCTTTTTAGTTTGATGCAATCCTATTTGTCTATTTTTGCTTTTGTTGCCTGTGCTTTTGGGGTCATACCTAAAAAGTCATTGCCCAGAAACTGATGTATTTTAACCTGAATTCTTGTAAGAAAAAAGTATTTCCATTAGATTTAATATACACATGAGCAGGCAGTTAGTATTTAAAATACCCCAACCAGACATACTTATTATTCTTAGGGTAACTGCCCCAAGTTGGGGTGTGAGTGTGTGTGTGTGTGTGTGTGTGTATGCACATGCAAGAAGGAATTAAAAGAAAGGTTTTAAGTTCTCTTCAATTAAATGTTTTTTAAATTTCTATTTCTCTGCATTCAGACAAAGTCTTTATTCCCTACCTCTTTCTCTTCAGTAGACCCCTGCTCCATCACATACATACACTCAACCATCAGCCCTCCTCACCAGCTCCCTCGCTGACTTGTTCAGTGGAGTTTTCCTTCCATCTCGACTCTCCCCACACTGGGGAAAACACAGGTCTCCTCCTTTACACGTGATATGATTATTCCATAGCAAACTGTGAACACAACAGTGACAAAAGTAGAGCCTGTAGTAGATTCTCTGGTCTGGATGATAACGCTGCTGAGCTGCCTTGGGTGTGTTAACCAGTAGCACAGATTAATCAGTAGCACAGGCTCACCTTTTCCTCAGTCCTGTGCACAATTAATCTCAAAGACCTGCCTCTGAATTCACAGGTGTTAGGATTTGCCTAAACCTAAGATAGGATGATTAGTTTACCCTGTTCATGCAAGGGTGAGCTGCCTGCGTAATATTTCTAACCTACCCACGTATCTTGAATACCACTTATATCAACAATAAAAAATTCTTTCTTTTTTTTTATCGAGATGCAGTCTTGCCCTGTCACCCAGGCTGAAATGCAGTGGCGTGATCTCTGCTCACTGCAACCTCCACCTCCTGGGTTCAAGCGATTCTCCTGCCTCAGACTCTCGAGTAGCTGAGATTACAGGCACGTGCCACCACACCTGGCTAATTTTTATATGTTTAGTAGAGATGGAGTTTCTCCATGTTGGCCAGGCTAGTCTCAAACTCCCAACCTCAAGTGATCCACCCGCCTCAGCCTCCCAAAGTGCTGGGCTTACAGGCGTGAGTCACTCTGCCCAGCTTAAAAAGTTATTTCTATTGTGCATTATGCTAACTAACAAATCTTCTGGTGTTGATCAGAGATATAGTTGAAGCTACACATATTAACCATCTCCCACCCCCAGCACACACATGTGCAGGCTTTAGAGAAGAGTTTCTAAGGACTCAGACTACTCCTGGAATAGGCATTCCTTGTTAGGAAATTTCAAATATTAACTTCCTATTTATCTGTCCATTAGACTTAACATATACATACACATCACACACACACCTATATCTTGTTGACATACAGGTTCAAATGCAGTTTTCTCAGCCAGGCATGGTGGCTCATACCTGTAATCCCAACACTTTGGGAGGCCGAGGCAGGTGGATCACGAGGTCAAGAGATCGAGACCATCCTGGCCAACATAGTGAAACCCCGTCTCTATTAAAAATACAAAAATTAGCCAGGCGTGGTGGCGCGTGCCTGTAGTCCCAGCTACTTGGGAGGCTGAGGCACGAGAATCACTTGAACCTGGGAAGCCAGCGTGGCAGTGAGATAATGCTGCCGCACTCCAGCCTGGAGACAGAGTGAGACTCCACCTCAAAAACAAAACAAAACAAAACAAAAAACCAGCTTTCTCATCCCCAGAGGAGACATGCTAAGTCAGAAATGCTGTGACTAGGAGCTAAATATCAGTGCTGTAATTTGCTTTATGGGTAAAAAGGCCATCCTGAGACATCCTAGAGATAGAAGAAGGCCGTTGTAGAGAGTAAGAGTAGGGGGACCTGCCCTTAACCCCATGGGCACTTACTGTGGAAAACTGTGTAGAAGCCAAAGGCAGAACCAGCCTCTGCTCTTCTCCCCTTCAGAGGTGGAGTCCCTACCAGACACCGTGGGGAAGTTGGGAGCTGTGGATGAGAAATTGACTCCTTATTTGAAGTTCCCGGAGTCCCTGCAGGCACATGACCACAGAGGAAGTAAGCTCTTGTCTCCTTCTGTTTACCCAGCACTGGGGCAGATCATATACGGCTTTTTTGGGAGCATCACTTTCTTGGGAAAAAAGGAAAAATTTTCTCTAACCATAAAGAAGTTTGTACAAACTATATCAGAAGAAGAGTTTGTAGGTGTGTTTCAAACAAAACTTTATCATTGTAACTCAACAACACCCTGCTTACCGTATCTATTTGCTTTTCTTTTAAATGTATATCTTAGAAGGCAGAAAAATAATATTATCTGTAAAAAAAAATAGGACAATTGACTAAAATGAAGATTAAAAACTAATCCCAAAGGAAATTGTTAGGAGGCTAAACTTGAGGATGATAGATTAACAGGCTTGCATACCAGGGATGAAAGCTGTTTCACGTAATGGAAAAATATCAAGATTTAAGAAAATATACACATGTAAATATTTATGCTGAGAAAATAGAAGAGCTTTTTTAAACTACTGTATCAACTCAAATGGAAACGCAAGGTTATTTTGCTGTAAACTGCCTCTCTGTTTGCATCTCTTTCCTCTCAATTAATGAAGTAAACCATTTCAGCAGTAAAATTCCAATCCCAATAAACTATGCATTTTCATTCTCTTTGAGGGGTCTCTAAAACTAGACGAAATTAAGAGAAGGAATCTACTGGCTAATCCTTTCATAGAATCAGGACTTAGCAACTGATTTAATATATCAAGTGAAAACAAGCCTGTACATGGTGAATGCAGCCTTTAATTTCACTAGGATGGTAACTATGAGAAGTGTTTATCAAATGAGATAAACCCAAGCTGAAAAATCTAAGTACCGCCAGTGTAAAAATATGGAATTCAAGAGTTTCTCCAAGTTGGCTTTATACTTGAGAAGCTTAAATTGACAGGAAAACCCCAGCACTAAGAAGTCCTAGCTGATAACATGTGCAGTTCGTCTCTGCTACTTATTTTACAGATAAGAAAATAGGCCCAGGGAGAATCATGAAATGATCAGGGACACATTACAGAAAGATGACCCCTGGAACAGAACTCAGATCCCCCAGTTCCAGCCCTGCATTCTTCCTAATGACACTTTCCAAAGTTTTTGCTATTGTTTGACTTGTGTTGTTGTTTTCTTCCAGCTAAAAAGCAGCCAAGACTGAAATGATGATAGAAGCAGCAGGTGGGCCATACGCGGGTCTGTAGCCTAGGCTGTGAATTCAACCAAGCCTGAGAGCTCCCAAGGTCACAGGTAGGCAAACCAGGTGCTTCTCATCTCCCCAGACCTCCTGTTGCTTGACATCAGAGAAATCTGATTGCTTCATGCTCTGATTACTTAGGCTTTATTTGTAAATAGTTGTAGTAAAAGTTTTTTCCCTACCCAACTGCTTTATGTATACTTTTGACAGCAGCAGCAGCAACAGAAAAGGGTGTGTGACCTCCACCAAGCCTCTGGGATGAGATCTGTCACGTGTGCCATGCAATCCCAACATAGATCTGGGGAGCTCTGATGATATGGGGACCCATATACAGTCACCCCACATCTCCATATCGTCACAGCTGGCAGGACAGTCCAGTGAGTTAAGAGAAGTATCTAAGATCACTGGTAATACTAAAGGTAGTCCTAATACCAGAAACATCTGGTAATTAACTCTATAGACTGCTTTAAGATCCATGACCCAGGATCTTTTTTTTTTTTTTTTTTTTTTGAGACAGAGTTTCGCTCTTGTTACCCAGGCTGGAGTGCAATGGCGTGATCTCGGCTCACCGCAACTTCCGCCTCCTGGGTTCAGGCAATTCTCCTGCCTCAGCCTCCTGAGTAGCTGGGATTACTTGTATTTTTAGTAGAGACGGGGTTTCACCATGTTGACCAGGATGGTCTCGATCTCTTGACCTCGTGATCCACCCGCCTCGGCCTCCCAAAGTGCTGGGATTACAGGCGTGAGCCACCGCGCCCAGCCAACCCAGGATCTTAAAGCAGCCTGACCCATGAGTGTAGTCCCAAAGTGATGACCGGTGGCATCCTGTTTCTGAATCTGATGGAGCCCTGACCCTGACTTGCTTACCTATTTTCAGCCATTCTCTTGCCTGGCTAGGGCATTCTATTTCCTTAATTTAACCCTCTGTACACTCTAAGGTTGTCAAATGGTCCTCACCTAAAAATCAGCTGGGCAGCTACTTGAAATGCATATCCCAGGTCGTGCATCCAGGGATCCTGATGCAGTGACTTTGGCATGTGTCCTGGGAATCTGCATTTTAACAAACCCCACTGGTCCTTTACCCTTTGCCCTATCATGCTGACCCAGACATGAATAAGCTCCGCACAGAGCCAGCAGGTACCTTCAGGGACCACCCTGCCAAGTTTACCCCAGGTTGCCCTGATTGCCCGATCCTCTCAGAGACCCCATGCCTCAGTGGTGCTGTCTCTGAATGGGGTCAGGCTTGGCATCTGGAGAATTCCTAAAGCATTATAGTCTCCCAGACCTGCAGATTCACACTGCAAATTCATGCTTGAAATCAGGCTAATTTTCTTTTCAATCCTCAAAGCACAGAGGATTCATTTCCCTCCGTTTTTTGGGCAAAAAAAAAAAAAAAAAAACAAACAAACACATACACACACTTATTTCCCTTGAAGAACCTAGATTTATAAAGCACATAGACCTATTTACTAAAATTTCTTGAGGGCAGCTTCTTCCTCGGCCTATAAACACAAAGCATAAGGCATTCCATCAGTGGGGGCCTTTAGATTGCTCCTAATGGAAACTTAATCAACAGTAAAGAGATTTCTTGGCCCAAGTAGCTGGAAGGTCCAGCCTGGTCTAGGCCCAGTTTGATTCAGCTTCTTTCCATCTACGTTTTTGTTGTGTTTTCCATCTCTCTATTTTGCCTTCCATGGCGTAAGCAGCACCCAGCTCCACATCTACAAACCACAAAAGCAGAGGGGACGTGTTTGCTACAGCAGCTAAAAGAATCCTGATTAGCCCATTTCGGTCACATGCTGGACTAGTCTGCTAGGGCTGCCATAACAAAATACAGCAGACCGTGTGGCTTAAAACTGTATTTCTTACAGTTGTGGAGGTTGGAGGTCCAAGATCAAGGGCAGGTTGGTTTCTCCTGAGGCCTCTCTCCTTGGTTTGCAGATGGCCATCTTCTTGCTGCGCCCTCACATGCTCTGTCCTCTGCATGTGAGCATCCCTGGTGTTTCTCTGTGTCCACATTTCCTCTTACAAAGACACCAGTCAAAGTGGATTAAGGCCCATCCTAACAACCTCATTTTAACTTAATTCCCTCTTTGAAAGTTCTCTCTCCAAACACAGTCACATTCTGAGGTACTGGGGGTTGAGGCTTCAATATCTGAATTTTCAGGGAGAATGGGGGACACAAAATTCAGCCCATAATACAAACCTACGCTGAACCAGTCACTTCAGCACCAGTGAACATGCTGACTGACTTAATCCCACCCTGAAGCTAGGGCTGGGAGGGGAGTCCTCCCATGACTAACATAGGCTGTATGAGGTGGAGTGGACGCTGGGCCCTACTGGGATGGAGGGAGGGAAGAATGGGATGTGGGGTAGTCATACAACAATGGCCAGGATTGCTACTGCAGCCTCAAAATCCACCCAAGGAACTCACAGGCATCTCTCTGACTATAAGCAGCAGAAACAAGGCACCAAATGAGTGTGCTACACATGAAGACAGGTGAGGGAGCTGTGGGGGATAATGGAAAAGGCAGGGCTCCCATCAGATGGGGAAAGGTTTACCTGACAGACAACTTCCTGTCCTCTACGTACTCTCTTCTAAGTTGAATTTTTTTTTTTTTTACAGGGAGTCTCACTCTGTCACCCAGGCTGGAGTGCAGTGGCACGATCTCACCTCACTGCAACCTCCACTTCCTGGGTTCAAGTGATTCTCCTGCCTCAGCCTCTTCAGTAGCTGGGATTATGGGCATATGGCACCACAGCCAGCTGATTTTATTTTTTCGATGTTTAGTAGACACAAAGTTTCACCATGTTGGCCAGGCTGGTCTCAAACTCCTGATCTCAAGTGATCTGCTGTCTCGGCCTCCTATAGCACTGGGATTACAAGTGTGAGCCACCACCCCAAGTTGAATCTTGAAGTCTTCTCCAGATGAAAGTCACATCCGTTAATTGCACTCATTTCTTAAGTCACTTGGTATCAATTTTAAAAATCTATAGATATCTGCTCTTAAGGGAGTGGTGCCTGTTTTATCTGTGAGCATAAAAATATGCTCAAGCAGAAGAACAAATAGAAGTAAAGCATTTTTAGCTATGAAAACAATAGTGTGCATGTCTAGCTTTTTGTCCTGTAAAGAAGTTGGTACCACGGTGTTTTTATTTTTAAAAAAAAAAAAAAAAAAACACTACTTTTATATTGGGGATCAGGAGGTGGAATGAGTAAGTACCCAAAACAAAAGGGGCCTGATTCTTTTACAGGAAACCAACTGATAAGTCATGATTTACTGGCAAATGAAATACTCATCAGCGAGGAGGGACCAAATGAGTTAAGACTTAAAGCCAAGCTGGCGAGGAGAAGAGATTGAGATCACTTAGTACTTAAAGAGATTCTGAGTAGAAAACAAGCTCACCAGCGTCCATGACAAATCTCTAGGAAAAGGAAAGATAAGAAAAGTGAAACTGGGAGTTGGTCATTGCTGTAGGTTCACCAAATTCATTCTACTCCAAATGGAGCCCAGGACAGCCACAGCAACCTCATTTCCATTGCCAGAGACTGACTTTTCAGGAGAGAACAAGAAGTGAACCATGGCCAAAAAGGGAGTTTTCCTCACTTCTCTAAAGAAACACAGGAATAGACAATGCCTCTTCTCCCACTGGACACGGTCTTGTTAGGGTGTGATGCCTAGAACTTAGCGGTCAGCTGGCCCCAGGACATAACCCACCTCCAGGGAGAGAGGACCAGGAGAGTCTCAGAGAAGCAAAGCCAGGGCACACGGCACAAGTAAATGCCCGAAGCCTGCCCTAACACTGTGCTTCCAGTGATCAGGTAATAAACGTCCCTATACTGAGCCAGTTGGAGTCAGGATCTTTAATTCCTTGGAGCAGAAAGCTTCCTAACAGTTACACTGGGTTTTGATGACCACGAGTTCTAGCAGTTAAGTTCTAGCTGGTAAATTAGATAACCCACTTTAATTACCAATTAGGAAGCTTTTGGCTGCAAATTGCAGAATACATGACTAAAAGCCTTTTAAACAATAAGGACATTTATTTATCTTGCTTAACAAGAAGTAAGGAGGAAAGTCCTTCCAGGCTCTGTATCCAATTAAACTCCAAATCCATGATCCTCAGATGACCAAAGAGCAGGAAGAGAGATGTGGAGTTTCTTCTTGCATGTCTCTCCCTTTTTCAGCAATAAAAAATTGTTCCAAGTTCCTCAGCTCATTTCCTTCATAAGTCTCACTGTCCAGAACAGAGTGGGTTACGTGACCATCCTCTCTTCAAGCAAGTACATTGCCTTTCCAGCCTCTCTCATGGAGCTGGCTCTGCCAGGCAGGAGGAGGTAGGGGGGGAATGATGACTGGACACGAGAAACTGTTCCCTTAGCCAAATCCCCAGCCCACCTTCCTCTGTTAACCTAAGACTGTGAGAGCCACGGAGGAAGGAAAGGAGAAAACTTTATTTTTGGCCGGGCGCAATGGCTTAGGCCTGTAATCCCAGCACTTTGGGAGGCCGAGGAGGGCAGATCACCTGAGGTCAGGAGTTTGAGATCAGCCTGACCAACATAGAGAAACCCTGTCTCTACTAAAATTACAAAATTAGCTGGGCATGGTGGCACATGCCTGTAATCCCAGCTACTTGGGAGGCTGAGGCAGGAGAATCGCTTGAACCCCGGAGGCAGAGATTGCAGTGAGCCAAGATAGCACCATTACACTCCAGCCTGGGCAACAAAAAAACAAAACACTTTATTTTCAGAGGAAGAAACAATCCACAGATTAAGATGGAAAGTACAGACTCCACAGAAAGGTGGGAGAAGCTGGTACCTACGCCCTGCAGAGTCAGCCTTATACATATTGAGCAAGTTTAGGGAATATCTATGAATATTCATGAGGGAAGTCAGGTACGTGTGTGGTGGATAAATGTATACGTAACATACATTCAATATTCACTTCAGGGTACGGTTTCAGCATTAACATGAAGTGAAATCTGATTCTTTATGTCAAAAGGTGAACTGCAGGACCAAAGACAGTTTGTGTGCAGTCTCTGTAAGCTAACCCGAAGTGGCTTGGGATCTGCAACTACTTATCAGGAAAGAATGCTTAGAAGACCAGTCCTCTGTCCAGCTGGAGAGGTGGGACCACAAGGCTGGGAAAGGGGTGGGAGTGTTGGTCGACTGGTACCAGGTGGTCTCTCTGGGTCATTTGGGAACTTTTCCAGTTGAAGTTGTTTCAGCAATGCTTTTCAGGAACTAGTTTCTGCTCAGTTACAGAAGAGAAAGCTTCTGTAAGTTAGTCACACAGGGATATGTGACCAACCCCTTATCCTGCTATGGCCATTAGATTCTGATTTGGGTGTATCTCATTTTAGCCACAGGACGTCCCTTTAGTCTGTCTGTTTCAACACCTCCAATCCAAGTTATGACTGTATCTCTGGGGGATGCCATGAAACAACAATGTATGAGTTCCCAATATTATGTAAATAATAAAGCTGCACATCAAACCCATAGAAACACCCTGGGCTGCCTGTTGTGTGATACGCAAACAGCATAGGGAACCGAGCCCTAGAAGCTCTTGCTTTGCTGGTAGGTCATTACCAAGCCTTACTGCTGGGCCAGAAGTTAGTGGAGGTTCCTGTAGAGGAACCGCACAGGTTCAAAGGCATTGACTTGTTAAACAGGTCATTAGACAACAATTTAATCTTTTATTTACTTGCAACTGCACCTAGATTTTTTTTGTATACTCACAGAGTTTCTCTGTCACCTGTTTTTAAAACAGATGCTTTCTCTTAAGTCATATCACTTTATTTTTGTTTAAATGACTTTATTGTAAAATGTCATGCCATTGCCTTAAATAGAAAACTATAATGACTTGCCAAAGATAATGATAGTCATAAAAATATACAACTGTTAAAATAGAATTTTCATATGTTTACATCCAATCATCTCATCATCTCATAGCCCGATAGTGGTATATTCTAGAAACACCACTCTAAGATGTAGGTGTTTCTTTCCTCCTAGGAGGTGAGTTAGCATTTAAAATACACTAATCAGAAAAGCTTATTCTAAGGATGGTTGCCCCAAGTTGATTTTTTTCTTTGCAAGAAGGAATCTAAGAAAGTTTTTCTAGTTCTTTTCAATTAAATCAAAACACTTTTTTATTCCTATTTCTCTTCATTCTGGCCTCTTTTCAGATGAAGTCTTTATTTCCTACCTCTTTCTCTTCAGCAGACCTGAGCTCCATCATATATACTCAGCCATCAGCCCTCCTCCCCAGCTCTCTCCCTCCTTCTTCAGTTTTGGGGTTTTCCTTCCGTCTTGATTCTCCCCACACTGATGATGCTATAACACTCTTCATTTGTAAGTAATAAGATTATTCTACAGCAAATTGTGAACACAATGGCCACAAAAAATAGACCCTTTAGTATGAGAAATAAAAATAAAATCATAAGCCCAACAAACTGAACAGGCCCCCTCTTGGCCAATGGGACCCCTGAGATACCTTAAAAATTGAGTTCGTAGGCAGGACAGGACACTGGACACGTCCCATTATATACTCTCCCCCTTGCTTGCTGACCACGATTAGACTCTTTCCTACATGTTCAACAAAAACCAGTACTTTTGAAAGTCTTGCCAGACTTCCTTCTCTTTCCCACTTTGACGTAACACCTACCAGCATTTCTTTCTAATAAGAGACTATCATAAGAGACCACCGAGCATTGACTGGTTATGGCAGGTTTACAGAGGCTGCTCACAGGATGCTCTGTGTCTTCCATTTCATCTTTTGATGGATAGAACCTAATTTTAATGCCTTTAAATGTTCAGTCTCCACCCCAAAGTGAATATGGGACGTAAGCAACATGCATGGTTGCCTTCTACACATGGACGCCCCCTTCATGAATAGTCATAGCTCCTCCTATAATCTGTTGAATATATATGCTTAGCCAACCTGTTCAGCTTAAATTCTTGTCTCACCTTTCCCTCCCTCAAGTGCCTGCTTTCAGTTTCCACCAGAGGCCATGCTTCCCAGCCTGTGGGATGGCCAGTCTGCAGGCTGCAATCCTTTAAAGGAAATAAAATTCTTCACTTTAAATTTATGAACCTCATGATTCTTCAGTTGACAAGTAGAGTCTTTGGTCTGGATGGTAATGCTGCTGAGTAGATGTGTTAATGACTAGAACAGATTAATCAGTACCCCAGGCTCACCTTTTCCTCAGTTCTATGGGCAATTAATATCAAAGACCTGAATCTGAATTCACTGGTGTTAGGATTTGTCTAAATCTAGGGTAGGATGATTAGTCTACCCTGTTCATGCAAGGATGAGCTGCCTGTGTAATATTTTTAACCTATCTACATAACTCAAACCCCATTCATTTTCCCTATGAAAAACAGAATACTTGTGTGACCCAGTGTGAATCTCAATTTTGACTAAAAATGGATGTCTTGCCCATCTTGGCAAATGGGAATGAGGAAGTAATTTAATTAGGTTTAGAAAAAATAAAGAAGTGTAATGGTTCTTGAATTGAGGTGTTGAGTAGCAAACTGTTACCCTTTAGTCCCATAGGAATTAAGCCATCGTGGTCAGAGGGCAGGCAGTGATATTATCCATTTTGCAGAGAGATTTCCACCAGATGCTCTGTCACAATGCAAGTAAGGCACATACTCTGACTATTAATAAGTTAAATGTGCTGTTGACTCTGCTTTTTATACCTTTACTTCCCTGAAAACATAAATATTTACATTGTGAGGACAATTTACAAAGCACTTTCTTCTCTATGAGATCAGAAATCAAGCCAAGACAGGCAATAATATACCTTATGGAAAAAAAGACAAGACTCAGAGAAAGAAGCCAAATAAGGTCATACCAACAGAGCTAGGAAAAAACTCAGGTGTCATTACTCCATACCCTGTCCCTGTCCAGGCAGACCTCAAGGAATTTAGTTCCAAACAGATCTCATGTTTCTCCAAATTGCATCCTTCCTCTTGGGTTTCCACTCTGAGAATAGCACCATCGCCCCATCACCTGAGCTGGAAATTTGGGCATCTTCCTAAACATCCCATACTCTCTCATTCCTTATCTCCCTCAATGTCACATCCTTCTTCATACCTCTCAAATCTGTCCCTCTCTCTTTACCCAATGTTGCTGTCCTCATCATTTCTCATTTGAACACTTGCTGGGAGGAAAACATAATTTCTCCTCAACCCTCATAAGTTCATAGCAGAGACAGACCCCCTGAAACAAAAGACAGATTAGCAAGAGAAAAAATAGGCAAGTTTATTAATGTGTGCAATGCACATCATGCCAGAAAGCTTCAATGAAAGGTGACTCAAAGCAGTAACTTAGAACACTGGCTTATGTAGCACCTTAAACAAAAAGCAATGAATCTGTAAAGAAAGGACAGGACAAAGCAAAGCAGTCTTAGGCTTTCAGAGATAGGAAACCATGGGAAGGTAAACAGATGGAAATTAACTAACATAGCAAGTCTTGTTTGCAGATTTCTTTCCTGAAACTGTCTCCAGTAAAGGGGAATTTATATTCTGTCTTTGGGCAGCAAAGGGGAAGCATACAGAGCCTCTTCTCTGCTTGCTGTTTCTTTTTATTTATTTATTTTTATTAATTTTTTATTTTTTGAGATGGAGTCTAGCTCTGTCACTCAGGCTGGAGTGCAGTGACACAATCTCAGCTCACTGCAACCTCTGCCTCCTGGGTTAAACAATTCTCCTGCCTCAGCTTCCCAAGTAGCTCGGACAACAGGGGCATGCCAACACCCCTGGCTAATTTTTTTTTGTATTTTAGTAGAGATGGTGTTTTACCATGTTGCCCAGGCTTGTGTCGAACTCCTGAGCTCAAGCAATCTACCCGACTTGACCTCCCAAAGTGCTATGATTACAGGTGTGAGCCACTGTGCCCGGCCTGCTTGCTGTTTCTTAATTGTCTCAAAAATACTTATGTCAAAAAGGCACATTTTGAGGTGACATATTCTGGTTTCCTTCACCCTTATAAAAGCATTTTAGATCCACAGGAGTCAAGATGGCCAAATAGACACAACTCCCGGCACACAACACCCAGCGAGAGAGACGCAGAAATCCAGAGATCTCCTAGCTCCAACCGAGGTACCAGGTGCATTTCAACAGGTCTGGTCTGATGGTGAGCAAAGGCCAGGCAGGGCAGACCGAGGTGGGGAGGAGTGCTGCTTCACCCAGAAAGTGCATCTGACCAGTGAGTCGGAGGCTCCCCCTCTGGCACTCTGGCCCAGATACAGCACTTCCTCCAAAGCCTCAGCAATACACAGAACAGGGGCTCTTAGCCAGTCAAGCACTGGGAATTACAAGTGCAGAGTTGAATAATAATTCAGGACAGTGTCCCAGATTGGCACACAGATCTAAGCAAATGCATAAGCCCATAAGCCGGCCGGGAGAGCCTGTAGACTGAGCTATTGCAACCTCCCCCTGCCTGGAGAGAGAGGGAACTCAACCCGGGAAGACAGATGGAGCAGCTGGGTGGGCCCCTCCCCCATGACCCGAGAGAGGGAGCTGAAAGTGGGGAGACAGGTGGTGCAGCTGGGCAGGTCCCTACCCTCCCCCACAAACCCCGGAGGGCTGAAGCACTAACTCTAGTGGGTTATGCAGCCAGTGCCACAGTCTGAGCTGAACCCGGAATGATCCAGCCCTGTGGAAGAAAGACATAACCCACCATTAAAGGGGTGGGACTAGGCTTCGTGTTTTAACAAAAAATACAGGAAGCCTACATAGTAACGGTCAGAAGGTGCTCTTGACTATCCAGCACTGCCTCCAGGTCAGTGGAAGAGGTGGGCCTAATCTCCCAGTGTAAACAAAAAAGACACAGGAAGCTTACCTAGTAACCTGAAGGAGTCCCTAGAAACCCAGTAGCACCTCGACAGGCAGACAAGCAACCTTATCAAGCAGCCTCCCTGAGATCACAACCAGGTGAATCCATGAAGATGGGAAAAAACAGCGCAAAAAATATGAAACCATCAAAGACCAGAACACCTCTTCTCCTTCAAAGGATCACAACTCCTCAATAACATGGGAACACAACATGACCGAGAAAGAGTGCAACGAATTGACAGAAACAGGCTTCAGAAGGTGGATAATAACAAACTTTTCTGAGCTAAAGGAACACGTTCTAACTCAATGCAAAGAAACCAAAAACCTTGAAAAAAGTTTAGACGAAATGCTAACGAGAATAACCAGCTTAGAGAAGAACATAAATGACTTGATGGAGCTGAAAAACATAGCATGAGAACTATGTGAAGCAAACACAAGTTTTAATAGCTGAATTGATCAAGCAGAAGAAAGGATATCAGAGATTGAAGATCAACTCAATGAAATAAAAAGAGAAAACAAGACAAGAGAAAAAAAGAGTGAAAAGAAATAAACAAAGCCTCCAAGAAATATGGGATTATGTGAAAAGACCTAATCTACGCTTTATCAGTGTACCTGAATATGATGGGGAGAATTAATCCAAGCTGGAAAACACACTCCAGGATATTATCCAGGAGAACTTCCCAAGCCTAGCAAGGCAGTCCAACATTCAAATCCAAGAAATACAGAGAACTCCACAAAGATATTCCTCAAGAAGAGCAACCCCAAGACACATAATCATCAGATTCGCCAGGGTTGAAATAAAGGAAAAAATGCTAAGACAGAGAGAAAAGTCAAGTCACCCACAGAGGGAAGCCCATCAGACTCACAGCGGATCTCTCGGCAGAAACCCTACAAGTCAGAAGAGAGTGGGTGCCAATATTCAACATCCTTAAAGAAATGAACTTTCAACCCAGAATCTCATATCCAGCCAAACTAAGCTTCATAAGTGAAAGAGAAATAAAATCCTTTACAGACAAGCAATTGCTGAGAGATTTTGTCACCACCAGGCCTGCCCTACAAGAGCTCCTGAAAGAAACACTAAGCACAAAAAGGAACAAGTACCAGCCACTGCAAAAGCATGCCAAAGGGCAAAGACCAAAAATGCAATGAAGAAAATGAGTCAACTAATGGGCAAGAAAACCAGCCAGTAACAAATGGCAGGATCAAATTCACACATAACAATATTAACATTGAATGTAAATGGCCTAAATGCCCCAATCAAAAGACACAGACTGGCAAACTGGATAAAAAGTCAAGATCCATCGATGTGCTGTATTCAGGAAACCCATCTCACATACAAAGACACACACAGACTCAAAATAAAGGGATGGAAGAATATTTACCAAGCAAATGAAAAACAAAAAAAAAAACAGGGGTTGCAATCCTAGTCTCTGATAAAACGGACTTCAAACCAACAAAGATCAAAAAAGACAAAGAAGGGCATTACATAATGGTAAAAGGATCAATCCAACAAGAAGAGCTAATGATCCTAAATATATACACGCCCAATACAGGAGCACCCAGATACATAAGCAAGTTCTCAATGACCTAAAACGAGATTTAGACTCCCATGCAATAATAGTGGGAGACTTCAACATTCCACTGTCAATATTAGACAGATCAACAAGACAGAAAATTAACAAGGACATTCAGAACTTGAATGCAGAGCTGGACCAAGCGGACCTAATAGACATATACAGAACGCTCCACCCCAAATCCACAGAATATACATTTTTCTCAGCACCACATTGCACTTACTCTAAAATTGACTACATCATTGGAAGCAAATCACTCCTCAGCAAATGCAAAAGAATGGAAATCATAACAAACAGTCTATCAGACCACAGCGCAATCAGATTAGAACTCAGGATGGAGAAAAACACTCAAATCCACACAACCACTTGGAAACTGAACAACTTGCTTCTGAGTGTTGACTGGATAAACAATGAAATGAAGGCAGGAATAAAGATGTTCTTCAAAACCAATCAGATAGAAGACACAACTTACCAGAATCTCTGGGACACCTTTAAAGCAGTGTCGAGAGGGAAATTTATACCAATAAATGCCCACATGAGAAACAAGGAAAGATCTAAAATTGACACCTATCATCAAAATTGAAAGAGCTAGAGGAGGAAGATCAAAAAAACTCAAAAGCTAGCAGAAGACAAGAAATAACTAAGATCAGAGCCAAACCAAAGGAGATAGAGACACAAAAAAACCCTTCAAAAAATCAATAAATCCAGGAGCTGATTTTTTGAAAAGATCAACAAAATAAACAGACTGCTAGCCAGACTAATAAAAAGAGAGAAGAATCAAATAGATGCAATAAAAAAGATAAAGGGGATATCACCACTGATCCCACAGAAATACAAACTACCATCAGAGATTACTAAAAACAGTTCTACGCACATAAACCAGTAAACCAGGAAGAAGTGGATAAATTCCTGGACACTTGTACTCTACCCAGACTAAACCAGGAGGAATTTGAAACCCTGAACAGACCAATAACAAGGGCTGAAGTTGAGGCAGCAAGCAATAGCCTACCAACCAAAAAATGTCCAGGTCCAGATGGGTTCAGAGCTGAATTCTAGAAGACGTACAAAGGGGAGCTGGTTCCGTTCCTTCTGAAACTATATCAAACAATACAAAAAGAGGGAATCCTTCCCAACTCAATTTTATGAGAACATCATCCTGATACCAAAACTAGGCAGAGACTCAACTAAAAAAGAAAACTTCAGGCCAATATCCATGATGAACATTGACACAAAAGTCTTCAATAAAATACTGGCAAACCGATTGCAACAGCACATCAAAAAGCTTATCCATCACGATCAAGTAGGCTTCATTCTGGGGATGCAAGGCTGGTTCAACATACTCAAGTCCATAAATGTAATCCATCACACAAATGGAACCAAAGACAAAAACCACATGATTATCTCGATGCAGAGAAGGCCTTCGACAAAATTCAACAGCCCTTCATGATAAAAACTCTCAATAAACTAGGTATCAACAGAATGTATCATAAAATGATAAAAGCTATTTATGACAAACCTACAGCCAATATCATACTGAATGGGCAAAAGCTAGAAGCATTCCCTTTGAAATCAGGCACTAGACAAGGATGTCCTTCTTTCACCACTCCTATTCAGTACAGTATTGGAAGTTCTAGCCAGAGCAATCAGGCAAGAAAAAGAAATAAAGTGTATTCATTTAGGAAAGGAGGAAGTAAAACTGTCTCTATTTGCAGACGACATGATTGTATGTTTAGAAGACCCCATCGTCTCAGCCCAAAATCTTCTCAAACTGATAAGCAACTTCAGCAAAGTCTCAGGATACAAAATCAATGTGCAGAAATCACAAGCATTCCTATATACCAGTAACAGACAAATAAAGAGCCAAATCAAGAGCAAACTCCCATTCACAACTGCTACAAAGAGAATAAAATACCTAGGAATACAACTAACAAAAGATGTAAAGAACCTCTTTAAGGAGAACTACAAACCACTGCTCAATGAAATAAGAGAGGACACAAACAGATGGAAAAACATTCCACGTTCATGGTTACGAAGAATCAATATAGTGAAAATGGCCATACTGCCCAAGGTAATTTACAGATTCAATGCTATCCCCATCAAGCTACTAATGAACTTCTTCACAGAACTGGAAAAAACCACTTTAAACTTCATATGGAATCACAAGAGAGCCCTCATAGCCAAGACAATGCTAAGCAAAAAGAACAAAGCTGGAGTCATCACACTGCTGGACTTCAAACTATACTACAAGGCTAAATTAATCAAAACAGCATGGTACTGGTACCAAAACAGAGACATAGACCAATGGAACAGAACAGAGGCCTCAAAAGCAACACCACACATCTACAACCATCTGATCTTTGACAAACCTGACAAAAATAAGCAATGGGGAAAGGACTCCATGTTTAACAAATGGTGTTGGGAAAACTGGCTAGCCCTGTGCAGAAAGCAGAAACTGGACCCCTTCCTGTCACCTTACACTAAAATTAACTCCAGATGGATTAAAGATTTAAACATAAAACCTAACACCATAAAAACACTAGAAGAAAACGTAGGCAAAACCATCCAGGACATAGGCATAGGCAATGACTTCATGACTAAAACACCAAAAGCAATGGCAACAAAAACCAAGATAGACAAATGGGATCTAATTAAAATCCAGAGCTTCTGTACAGCAAAAGAAACCATCATTAGAGTGAACTGGCAACCAACAGAATGGGAAAAAATTTTTGCAGTCTACCCATCTGACAAAGGCTAATATCCAGAATCTACAAAGAACTAAAACAGATATACAAGAAAAAAACAAACAACCCCATTCAAAAGTGGGCAAAGGATATGAAGAGATACTTCTCAAAAGAAGACATATATGAGGCCAACAAACATATGAAAAAATGCTCATCATCACTGGTCATTAGAGAAATACAAATCAAAACCACAGTGAGATACCATTTCATACCAGTTAGAATGGCAATCATTAAAAAATCTGGAGACAACAGATGCTGGAGAGGATGTGGAGAAATAGGAACACTCTTACACAGTTGGTGGGAGTGTAAATTAGTTCAACCATTGTGGAAGACAGTGTGGCGATTTCTCAAGGATCTAGAAATAGAAATTCCATTTGACCCACCAATCCCATTACTGGGTATATACCCAAAGAACTATAAATCATTCTACTATAAAGCTACATGCACACATATGTTCATTGCAGCCCTGTTTACAATAGCAAAGACCTGGAACCAACCCAAATGCCCATCAATGATAGACTGGACAAAGAAAATGTGGCATATATACACCGTGGAATACTATGCAGCCATGAAAAAACGATGAGTTGGTATCCTTTGTAGGGACTTGGATGAATCTGGAAACCATCATTCTCAGCAAACTGACACAAGAACAGAAAACCAAACACTGCATGTTCTCACTCATAGGTGGGTGTTGAACAATGAGAACACCTGGACTCAGGGAGAGGAGCAGCACACACTGGGGGCAGTTGGTGGGGGTTAGGGGAGGGACAGTTCGGGGTGGGAAGGGTGGGGAGGGATTACATGGGGAGACATGCTGGATATAGTATGCACCTATGCAACAACCCTGCATGACCTGCACATGTATCCCAGAACCTAAAGTAAAATAAAAAAAATTTTTTAAAGCATTTTAACTGGTCCTCTTGCCTGTAGTTTGGGTTGTGCCTGCCCCCCGAATCAATTATCCTCTACCCAGTGCCTGAGTGAGCTTTGGGAGTGCATCTCTGAACACTGCACTCCTTTGCTTCAAAGTCTTCACGCTCCTTCTTGAACAGAGACTGGGGTCCAATCTTAATCTCTCTCTCCCCTCTGTCTCTCCTTTCTCTTCTCTCTCCCTCTCTCTCTGTCCATTTTTCTCTGTCTCTCTCCCTCTGTCTCTCCCTCTTTTTCTCTCCCCCTACCCTCTGTCCTTATTTCTCTGTCTCTCTGTCCAGGTGTGTGTGTTTCTGTCTCTGCCTGTCTCTCACATATACACACATAGATCAAACTGTATATTACACCTCTACTAAATTGCATCCAGTTTTCTGAACATACCAGATACTTTTATAATGCTGTTGCCAGAAGAGAGGGTCCCGATACAGACCCCAAGAGCAGGTTCTTGGATCTCATGCAGCAAATAATTCAAGACAAGTCACAGAGCACAGTAAAAGAATCAAGTTTATTGGAAACTACTCTGTTACTGAGTAGGGCGCCCTCAGAAAACAGGCAGAGGAACAGGCCATCCTTTGCTAGTGCCTCTGCTTACTAGAAACTAGAAGGAGCTAGAATTAAACTTGGAACATGCAGATGTGCTCATTAAAGGTAAAGGCTATTGGTGTTATAGATAACCATTAATCCTTCAACCTAAGCCCACTCATTAACAGTAATTAACTCATTAACACTCATTAACACTTAAGTAAAGCGGGCTGTATTCTTGGGACATCTGGACATTCTGCAGGCTTGGTTGGAGATGTTCTGTATGGCCATAAATATTTTGCAATTATAATTGATGGGCAGCTTAGACTGTGGCTATTTTCAGACTATTAGCGTTAACCTTATAAGTGCCTTGTGAGTACTTAGCTACTCACTTCAAGATGGAATCATTCAGGTCATGTTTTATTAAGCCAGAGGCCTGGTAGGCAGGGGTACCTCTAACATGTTTATTCTCCCTAGAAGGGCATTCCCTCCTATGCTGCCCATTTGGCCAATACTTGTGTATAAGTCAAGACTCAGCTTGAATGGTACATCCCTAGGAAGCTTTGCTTGAGTCTCTTACAGAATTGACACTACCCCTCCTGTGGTCACAGTGTGTCCTGAATATAATTCTTCTATGGGGTCTGTGATGCCTCATTAATCATGCTCACTTATTTACTTTTTTGTTCCTGCAAAATTTTAGCTCCTGTAGGGTGGAGAAAAATTTCTTAATTATCTTTGTACCTCTAGTGACCAGCATGAAATGAACACATCACACATTGTAAATAAATGAATTAATGAATTTCTATAGCAATTAATGATGACTCACCAATAATTTTCAGACCAGATTTTTTCCCTGTTAAGAGAGGTTAAAGATCCCCAGGGGGAACTCGGAAATTTGCCGAGTAAGTGGGCAGGGAAAGCTTCTTTCTTTTAAGGAAAAAATAGCCCATAGATGACTAACCTCTCAACCCTTCCCCCTTGACCTTCCCCCAACAGCTGCCCACCCTAAGGACTGTCTTGGTCTACTGGTCGAAGGTAGCTTGTGCAGCCAACTGTATGCCTTCTCAATTTGTTCTTTCTTAGGTAAGGTCACAGTTACTCTTCTAGAATCAAATTAGTGATTTAGATAGAGGGGACAGTACACATATACTGTCTACAAGGAGCCATGAGGACACTGATTTGGCCAAGCCAGAGGGTTTATTTTAGGAAGTCATGGAAAATAAGACTGGGTAGGTAAGACCAGATGTGAACAACAGTATGTTAGCAATGGAAGACAGCTTAGAAATCACCTCACTCGGAGCTTCCTAGAGTCAGGAAATGAGTCAATTTAAAGGAAAAAAAAAAAGGTTAAGAAAGTAATAAGTGAAAGTCAATGTGGCCAATATTGTGAGGGTGATATCAGAAAGATAGAAGCTGGAGAAATGTTGACCTAATCCAATACCTCCTCATATTATAGGCCAAAGAATGAAGACCTAGAGAAGCAAAATAATATGCCCAAGTCTAGCACGTGGAGGGCCTGGAGTGCCAATGTTCCAGTAAAAAGTCAGTCATAGTAATAAATCGGACACTGACTGTTCTATGCCATTTCAACTTACTGAATAGAAAAAAGTTTTGTTGTTATTAAATGAAAGTATTACAAAATAATTTTATCTTCAAGGAACCACTTGGGAGCAGAAAGGACAAGTTAAAAAAGAAAGAGCATCACGCGGCATGTGGCTTCCAAAGCAGCCAGTCCCTACTTCTCCTGCTTCAAAAACAATGGAAAACTCCAACACTGGAAACGCTCACTCGAAGACATTCTGAAATGATCAGTCATACCGAGCTGTCCTTGCTGTTCCGCTTCATCACGTTTGAAGCTTTGCCGACAGGGATGTTTGCTGCCTTGGCAAACATGATGATGGTGTCAAACCTAATGTTTCCTAAATTTTTGCAGAAATGCAGAGAAGACTTCCGTGGGAGCCTATTGTCAATTATCTGGAAAAAGAGAAGTTTGCAGACATTAGAAACAAGAACTGTGTGGGGATCGGCTCTGGGTTTTAATGAGAAGGATTCAAATTAGAATGTCGGCTATTTCCTATAGTTTGCTAAAAATAACCTGGGTGCCTGCTTCCTTCCCTGGTGCTTCATTTTCAGTGCCTGCTCATGCTGAAGATTCAGAAGAGATGGAAAATGTTCCTTGGGATCCAGTACCAGTGTGGTCTGCTCAGATAAATGTAATTTAGCTTTGATCTGCTCTCTTGTGCACCAACGGGCATGCTACCTTTAGGCTCCTGTCAGATTTACATTTGAGGAAGCTTCAAGGTGATGAGGCGAGCACAAACATCAAGCCCTGTTGATTTCACCTCTTAAATCTCTTTCCATCACTGCCACCAACTTGTCCCAAGCTGCCATCATTTCTTGCATGGGCCACTGCAAAGCCCTCCTGCCTGCTCTTCCTACCTTGAATCTGCCTTTCCCACTCCGACCCTCATAGTCTAGCTAAGAACAATCTCCCCACACAAATCTAAACATATCCCCCCGACACCACTGATCAATGACTCTCATTGCTTGTATGATAAAGACTAAAATCCTTGACATGGTCTACAAAGCAGGGACCTCCCCGATCTGTGCCCTAGACCCTCTCCAGCCCTGCCTCTCCCCACTCTACAGCCTTGCCCCTCTCCACTTGGCTCCCTACTCCAACCCATGGTCCTCATACTAGTGCCTTCTTCTCCCCATGCCCCAGCCCCACAGGGTCTCAGCTCATGTTCTGTCTTCCCCTCTTTATCTACCTAATTCTTACTCATCATTCAGGTCTCAATCCAGTAATCAGTTTTTCAGGAAAGCAATCCTGACCCTGCAGACAAAGTCAAATTCTCTTCCATATTGGTTCTCAGAGCCCAGAACACTTCTCCTTTGCGGCACTGATCTCTGCTGCAATTGCAGATTTATTTAATGATTAATTGATTAGCAGGATTACCCCTCTGGACTGTAGCCTCATGAGGCAGGAACCACATCTGCTTCATCGTCATTTGTATCCTCTGCATCCAATACCATGCCTGGCACATATGGGATGTTCAATATTTGTTGAAGAAAACAGAATTAATCTCCTGGTTTGGTGGGAACCCAGGCCTCCCTTTTCTTAACAGAGGTCCTTCCCAAGAGAATGGAAAATATTTCCATATCGGAGTACAGCATTTTCTCTACCTCAATCTGGCCCCATGAGTGCCCTTGTTTCCCATCCCTTACTGTTCTTGACTTAGTCGTTTTGGTGGGAAATGCCTGTATATAATAAATTGGGAGCGTTTTTCCCTGAATCTCCCTGAAATGTGGGGAATACATTAGTATTATGCTTTTCAGCATAAACTGATCTGACCTCTGCCTGATCTTTGGAGACATGAGTGCCTAAATAAACTCCATATTGTTTTTCAATTTCTTGAATCAAATGGAAGACCTCATAAATGGAAGATCCTTCCTCATTAAGTTAAATGATATATATTTTAACATTTGAGTCCAGATGAAGTCTAGCACTCTCTTGTATCATGGAGGAGATTTTAAAGAAGGAAGGGCAAGGAGAGAGTGAATGATGTCAAGGGAAGAGACTCAAAGATTTCTATGTGAAGCTTTAAGAAATCTGTCTGAGGGCCAGGTGCAGGCAGTGGCTCATGCCTGTAATCCTAGCACTTTGGGAGACCAAGATGGGCAGATCACAAGGTCAGGAGATCGAGACCATCCTGGCCAACATGGTGAAACCCCGTCTGTACTAAAATACAAAAAATTAGCTGGGTGTGGTGGTGCATGCCTATAGTCCCAGCTGCTTGGAAGGCTGAGGCAGGGGAATCGCTTGAATCTGGGAGGCAGAGATTGCAGTGAGCTGAGATTGTGCCACTGCACTCCAGCCTGGGTGACAGAGCGAGGCTCCATCTCAAATAAATAAATAAATAAATAAATCTGTCAGAGGAAGAGGAAGGGCAGAGTAAGACCAGCAACAGGCCCTCTGAGGCAAACGGAGCTTGGTTAAGGAAAGGTGACAGAGAGGGTGAGCTGTGACACTTCCTCACCCAGTCTGCCCCATACCCCTAACCTAAAGTAGATCAGACCAGTTTTTTGGTTTGGGGTAAGGTGCATCTGGAGCCAGGAGGTAAACCGAGCCCCCAACTGTGCAGACAGTACCCTGCCCACCTTTTCTAGAGGGACAGCATTCGGCATCTGGTGCTTTAGAAATCCAGCTCAGCCTGTGTTGAGAGAGTTATTATTGGCACGTTCTTGAATTTTATTGGGTATTTTAAAACAACAATTACTGCAAGGATACACAGAGGTCTATAAACACTGGGAAATGTATTTATCTCCTTGCTCTGTGACAGCTGGGCCAGCTTCCACATGCCAAATGTTTTGGGGCAGGGTCAGATCAAGATTTCAGATGGTCGCCAGCAGGGAGCTACTATTTTGGGGGCACAGGTCATGGGAAAGTCTTATAGCTCAAAGTTGGCTTCTGTGCCTATCCCATAACTTTTCCTTCAGCCTCGTGCATCACAATTATCAACAAACTTGTCAAATTTGAGGAAATCCTTTGGTATATTTGTTTAATGACCCAGATGTGGTGTTGCCATACAAGCCTAAGAGATAAACGGGCTCACCTTACAGAAGGGAGCAGGCAGCTTCAAGCCTCTCCTGCCTTTCATAGAAACAGACGCTGGACACAGTAGCTCATGCCTGTAATCCTAGCACTTTGAGAGGCCGAGGCAGGCAGACTGCCTGAGCTCAGGAGTTTGAGACCAGCCTGGCCAACATGGTGAAACCCCGTCTCTATTAAAAATACAAAAATTAGCTGGGCATGATGGCATGTGCCTGTAATCCCAGCTACTCAGGAGGCTGAGGTATAGAATTGCTTAAACCCAGCTTATCCAGAGCTCAGCCTGGGTAACAGAACAAGTCCCTGTCTCGAAAAAAAAAAAAAGAAGTAAACAGGAAAAAGAAAATGTTTAAATATCTTGTATTTAAGTATACATTTTCAGTTTTTGATTTGGGCTGAGTTTTAGTATGTCCCTTTCAAAACCTATAGCTGCAAAAAATACAGAAAACTACATGTCAATGCACTTACTTGGAAAATTTAAGTTCAGATTTTCAAAGGCCAAACAGCTGAGGTTTAAGGTCGTTCATCTGGAAAATATTTTCCAGCTAAGTGAATGAATGGGAAAGTTCAGGGTCACATGCCAACGAGAAGTCCATGCAGCTCTATTTGTTGTTTCTCGTTCATCGAGCCATGGATGGAAAAGGAAACTGATCAAGGGCAGAGAGTGACTTTGGGTCTCTTGAGGAACAACAGAAAGCAATCACAGATGAGGGTCTAGCGCCAGGACTCTGATTTTCAAACTTTAGTGCATAACAGAACCACCTAGGAGTGTTATAAAAACGCATACTCTCGGACCCTTGTGGTATGTGGCCCAGGAATTGGCACTTTCGATAAGCATTTCATATGATTTCAAAGTTGCCTGAGGAAAAACTATGCTAGGAAAGTTAAATCACAGTAGAAAAAACAGACACTGGAGTTCAGTACACACTATCATTGTTAAAAGCCCATGGGTAAAACCAAATATCAGAAAAAGTATAAATTCAAGAAATATTCAGGTTATTAGAAGGTCGAGTTCCATGCAAACATTAGGCAAGACCAAGGTAAGCTTAGCAGTTATCAAAAATAACTGTAAAGTAGTAAATGAGGTACCAAATTTTGGTTGCAAAGTGAGAGAAAACCCAACTCTGACTTATGCAAAAATTATCAAGAATCTCTTGGCCCATGGAAATGGAAAGTGTAGCAGTACAGCTGGTCTCCATGGAACTCAGAGGTCCAAACGACATCATTTAAACTCAGTCCCTCTGTCTTTGCCTCTTAAGTGTTCTATTTCCTCTGTCTTAGTTCTTTTTCCACGGGCTTTCCCCTTATGGGGAAGGTATCTTTCTGAAGTTCCATTTTTCCCTATTTGATTCCAAGTCTGTAGAAAAGAGAACTCCTCTTTCCCGATTATTCTAGCGGCGGCGGGGCGGGGGGGGGGAATAAAACACCAGGGCTACCTCTGATTGACTAACTTGGGTCTCAGGATCACTTCTGAAACAATTCCTGTGTCGGAGGTAAAAATACAGTTTTGCTGAGATCTGTATCTTCTTCCCACCCTTAGGGGAAGAAGGAGGCAAATGGAAAACCAAACTCCATTTATACAAAGCTCAGTGGGGAAGGGGAGATGTTATCCTGAGGAAAAAATCAGGATGCCCTTCCCAGAAAAAGAGGAAATAGATGCTGGAGATCAGAAGCCACAATTGTCCATTACGATGGCTGAGAATTATTTTTCTTGTGTATTTAATTATACAAAAATGTTCCTATCAGTTAGTATTCACTCGTTTTAGTAAGCATGGAGTTCTATATTTACATATGAATATTATATTATTAAAATGTCCTGTTTTGTTGTTCATATTCCCCAGTGGATTATAAGCCTCAAGAGGGCAGAGACTGTGTTTATCTTGTTTATCCATGTGTAGACACGTAGTCTCCAAAGTGGTATGTCTAAAAGAAGGTACACAGAGACAATAGTAGAATTTCCATTTATTTTTCTTACCTAATTTTTCCAAGGATAAATGGAAGCTTTATTTTAAGATTTAGGATATTATATACGCATTGGCAATGACAGTCTCACTGTGTTTAGAAGTCATACCATCATGGTAACGGTAATAAGCCTCCCAAGAGAAGCACGCACGTGAACTCTACTCCTTCTTGAATTTGTTCCTCCAGCTCCTGGCCTTCCACCCTCTACTCCGTCTCTTCGTCCCACTGATTTCCATTCAGACTTGTTACCTCACAGTATGACTAACCCCAGGACCTCTCTCTCAAGAACCACCCTCATCCAAGTGGGAGACCCAACTTCTTTCTGAGCCCAGCAAACTGGATGTGAGCCACTAGCAGTACCATCTGTTAATTCCCATGAACTTTATGCAAAGCTTCACTAATAAGGAACCCAACCTTTCAAAATGTGAACTGAAGAACAGGCTGACTTCAATAGTTAGCCAGGTAGGATTTATCAAACACTTACTATGTGCAGAGTACTGTGCCAGGAAGAGGGAGATGAGATTCATAAGGGAATAGCCTTGTTCTCAAAGACCTCAACCAGTTAGGAAAAGAAGTCATGTAACTAGACAGATGGCTGCACGTAGAGAGGGGGATGAGAATTACACGTGCTTCCTTCAAAATGCATTCCGCACTGCAGTTTTAAAGGGAGCACTGCTGTTACTCCCCACAGACAGGACCAGCTCTTCCTGAATCCCAGGTTCCTGGAGTTCTTTTCAACATAGTGTTGGGCTTAACCCTGCCTTACCTAAGCCAATGTCATTATTTCTTCTGTAGATAGAAACAAAGGGGGTTGGATATGTACCTGGTTTATCCAGTGAGTCAGGAAACCATCCAACAAAAACTAATGAGTAAAGATTTGATTCCAGGTTTAGAAACCAGACGCATCACCTGCCCAGTGCTCATTCCAATCATGTAAACAGACTGGCTCCATAATTTGTTCATCCACAATGGTTGCAGGCAATATTACCAATGCCCTATTTTACGTTTCATTAAGATTTCAATTTATCTCTTCCTAATTTAGTCTGAGTGAAGGATTGGTATGCCTTTAAATAAATATCACACAATCGTTTACTTTCAAAAGGCAAATAAGTTTAGGTATTTATTTATTTTGTTATAACATGGCCCTGAAGCAACTTCTGTTCTTCTATTTCTCTAACTATATCGATTTTGCCAAAAGTTGTAGTTCTTGGAGTTTTCCTCTTGACTGTCCCTAAGAAAGGAAATTTTTTTCCTATGAATCCTAAGTTTCCAAACAGATACCTCTCTGAGAAACAGACTTTAAGAGAAAGCTATTAAATGTGAGCATTCAAACTTTTTAAATCTGTACTGATGAAATAAAATGTCCCAAGAGACATTCAAAGGCCTCTTGGAGGCCCTAAGGCTCTACAAAGTCTTACTACCCAAGGTATCCAAGGCTCACAAAGGTTTTGCTTTTTCTTTAAGCCTAATAAGATTTGGCGTCATTCAAGTGACTATGAAAATAGTGAGTTACCAAAATAATCTTTGTTAATTACTTTGTGTACAAAATGAGTGGGGCAACTCATGTTTTTCCAGATTATCATGCCCCATAGCTGAATCACTTAGATTTTTTTAAACGCAAGTAACAGAAAACTCAACTCTAAATGACTTAAACAGTAAAGGGATTTAATCTTCCATAGAGCAAGAGTCCTGAAGCAGGTTGGTTTTCAGTTGATCAACAATGTCATTAAGAACCAGGTTTTTTCTCCAGGTTTTTCCTCCTTAGAATGTTGACTCTTAATCTCAGGCTTGACACACTACGGTAGAAAAAATGGCTGCAACCAGCCAGGTGCGGTGGCTCATGCCTATAATCCCAGCACTCTGGGAGACCAAGGTGGGTGAATCATCTGAGGTCGGGAGTTCAAGACCAGTCTGACCAAAATGGAGGAAACCCTGTCTCTACTAAAAATACAAAATTAGCCATGCGTGGTGCCTGTAATCCGAGCTACTGGGAAGTCTGAGGCAGGAGAATCACTTGAACTTGGGAGGCAGAGGTTGCAGTGAGCCGAGATCACACCATTGCATTCCAGCCTAGGCAACAGGAGCAAAACTCCATCTCAAGCATCACATCTTTACATACCAAACCCCAAAGGCTGGAAGACAGAATGTGCCATCCTTATTTGCCTGATAAAAGAAGTTTTATTTTCCAGAAGTCCTGCAAAAGGTTTTCCTCATATGTCATTGGCCAGAGTTGTACTATACACCTGTTTTTAAACCAATCATTGGAATGGAAATTGGAAGTAATCAAGATTCAGTCCTCTAAGGCACCCACATGACCAACAAGTATACAAAATTAGATTTCTATCAGCAGGGAGACATGACTGTCAGGTAGGGAATAAACAGCCTTTGTGGCCAAGACCAATCCAAGAACAGGGAGATGGGAGTGGGAACGGGGATTGACCAAAGGAAACAGCTTTGAAGGAGTTATATAACTCTCACCTTAGGACTGGCCTGGGATGTCAATGGCAAGCCATTCGTTTGCCATCTGAACTGAGTATACTGTCTTCAAAAAGGCTTAGTTAATTAGTCAACATATTAATTGGGGCCGGGCGTGGTGGCTCACACCTGTAATCCCAGCACTTTGGGAGGCTGAGGCGAGTGGATCACGAGGTCAAGAGATCGAGACCATCCTGGTCAACATGGTGAAACCCCGTCTTTACTAAAAATGCAAAAAATTAGCTGGGCATGGTGGCACGTGCCTATAATCCCAGCTACTCAGGAGGTTGAGGCAGGAGAACTGCCTGAACCCAGGAGGTGGAGGTTGCGGTGAGCCGAGATCGCGCCATTGCACTCCAGCCTGGGTAACAAGAGCGAAACTCCGTCTCAAAAAAAAAAAACAAAAAAAAAAAAACCATATTAATTGGGAAGAAGAAAGACCAATAGGTAACCATGTCCACTGACATGTGAGCAAGGACTTATTGATCAAATTAACTATAAGCCACATTGGAAAATAACAACGTGAATAATTGTGTTAGACATTTATCATATACCTGCCATGTACAAGCATTGCATAAAATGCTTATGTGATTTACATGTTATAGGAATGAAAACTGAAGCTAAGATAAACTAAGTAATTGCCAATATTCACACAACTGGTTTGCGGCAGAGCCAAGACTTGAATTCAAGGAAATCTTACTCTAAAGTACATATTCTTGATAGAGATAGTTAATTCTTGAATTTATTTGGGAAAGTCATGAGTTTAGAAACCTATGGACCATAGAACCGGCTCAAATAACTTTCTTCAGTTTTACTCACTTTGAGAAAGATATGTTATGCATTTGATATGGTTTGGATGTTTATCCTCTCCAAGTCTCATGTTGAAGTGTGATTCCCAATGTTGGAGGTGGAGCCTGGTGGGAGGTGATTGGATCATGGTGGCAGATCCCTCATGAATGGCTTAGCACCATCCTTTTGGTGATAAGTGAGTTCTCACTCAGTTAGTTCACACATGATCTGGTTGTTAAGAGTCCAGAATCTCTCTTTTCTTCTCTTGCTTGCTTCTGCTCATGCCATGTGACATGTCTGCTCCCCCTTTGCCTTCTGTTGACTGACAGCTTCCTGAGGCCCTCACCAGAAGCAGATGCCACACCATGCTTCCTGTATAGCCTGTAGAACCATTAACCAACTAAACCTCTTTTCTTTTTAAATTACCCAGTTTCAGGTATTCCTTTATAGCAACACAAAACAGCCCAACACAGCATCTAATAAGGCATAGTTCTGTGTGCTCTCCATGTTATGGAGGAAATGAAGGAACCAAAAATTAGTAAGATATAGTCCTTGCCCTCATTAAACTTTCAGTTTCCTCACATAGACAGATACACCAAGAATAGTCATAGTTTTAGTTTCAAGATAATGGAGTAAGTACACAGGGAATGATAGTCATTCTCTGTTCTGAAATAGTAAAATTACAGAAGAATTTGGGGTTTTTTTGAGACAGAGTCTCACTCTGTCACCGGGCTGGAGTGCAACAATGTGATCTCAGCTCACTGCAATCTCTACCTCCCAGGTTCAAGCACTTCTCCAGCCTCAGCCTTTGGAGTAGCTAGGACTACAGATACACACCACTACACCCAGCTAATTTTCGTATATTTAGTAGAGATGGGGTTTTACCATTTGGGCCAGAATGGTCTCCATCTGTTGACCTCATGATCCACCCACCTCAGCCTCCCAAAGTAAGAATATTTTTACATCAACACGTGGTCACATACAAAAACAAGATGAATTGATTTCATGGACCTGCAAATGTAAAGAATCTGGGAGACCAAAAGCCAGTAAGTAGGTCAGATAGAACAGGGAAATGGCATCTCAGGACATGCGTAAGTAGACTCATGGCCAACTATGACTGATAAGAAAGCAGAAATAATACAAAGTGTGCTCCACATACAGAAGTGGTAGCACCCAGGAGAGCCTGAGGTAGCCAGTAAACTAGGAAACACTGAGGCCTAGAAGAGCAGCCAGTGAGGTGCCCTACTGAACTGTACATTCTGCCCATATCTCACTCTCTCTTAAAGCAGAATATGGACAAGTTTTCAAAGATGCTTCTCTCCTTTTCCCAAATGGAATGTGTAAGCAGAGGCGGCAAGCAATATAGCAAGGAATAACAACTGTAAAGATGTACTTAAAGAGTCATCAACATTTGGAGAATCCCAATAACTCAAAAGAAAGGTCATAAACTTCTCTACAGAGGAGTCATATGCCTGAAGAAATAGTTAACAGAACAACCAGGAAAGTAATTTGAGTTAATGTCCTCTGAGATATAAGAGAGGAGACTGCATCCTTAAAACAAGAACATGTGGTTGTAAAACAAGAACAGGAAAAGAATCAGTCACAGATTTTTTGACATAAATATAAATATTAAACTTAAAATCTCACTAGATAGGCTGATGAGCAGAATGGGCAAAACTGTAAGGTGAACAATGAGAGTTAAAGCCTGGAGTTTGGTACTGGGGGGCTAAATGACTATAGAAGTTCCAGATTCTACATTCTACGTCCAGAAGAGAAAATCTTGTATTCCATAATTCTTAGTAAAAGTCTCAAGTTACCAGCTGATTAGATCACCTGTGAATCAATTCCTGTGGCTAACAGAATAGCACATATTGATTGGTTTAGACCTGGGTTACTTGAACCAGTCACTTCAGCAAGGCAAAATGAAATTACCTGGATTTGTTTATGCCACACAGGACCTATCCCTAAAACTGAGGGGTTGAGTGTACCGTACCTAAACAACATAGTTGTTACTCATGTGGTGGAGGAAAAGTTAATACTGGGGAGATAACCACATGTCCTCAACAATGTTTCCTTAAAGTAGGAAAGTGGAGGGAATGTCCAAAAGGGATTCAGTTTACAAAAATATTGCTGAAATTGGTGGAACACTGATGATACTCCAGGGAAGAGAAAGTAGCTCTAATGAAGAATTTTCATGGCAAGAGGCAAATACAAGATAGTTCTTGAATAGTAGAATTAGTAGAATTATGGGTGAGTTTTATATTTTGTTGTTGATTTTGCTTACCTGTATTTTTTATTTTTTATATAGTCAACCTGTGTGGTTTTTAAAATATTTTTAAAGATCACTTTAAAAATCAGGGGAAGGAGAAGATATGCTTTATTGATAAGTACTTGGAAAGCCAGCCCACAGGACAGCATCAGCCTATAGGTTTTTCTGCACCAGCATCACTTTTTAAAAAACTAGATTTAAAAAACAATATTGGAGTCATTCTTAGCTTTAAAAGTTCATCACAGGATTAATGCTTTTAATGCATTTTAAATATATTCTAACTTATAAAAGTATACCTACAATAAAGAAAATGTGGCACACATACACCATGGAATACTATGCAGCCATAAAAAAGAATGAGTTCATGTCCTTTGCAGGGACATAGATGAAGCTGGAAACTATCATCCTCAGCAAACTAACACAGGAACAGAAAAACAAACACCACATGTTCTCACTCATAAGTGGGAGTTGAACAATGAAAACACATGGACACAGGGAGGGGAACATCCCACAGGGGACTGTTGGAAGGTGGGAGGAAACAGGAGGGAGAGCATTAGGACAAATACCTAATGCATGCAGGGCTTAAAAGCTACATGGCAGGTTGATGAGTGCAGTAAACCACCATGGCACATGCATACCTATATAACAAACCTGCACCTTCTGTACATGTATCCCAGAACTTAAAGTAACTTTTTTTAAAAGTGTACCTACATATTTTAGGAACATCTCCACTGCACATAGCCACATGACAATTCCATTGGATATCCTGTCCTACAGATGCTAAAGGTTTCAACCAGGCTGAATATATTTCCAGCAGATTTCACTAAACACCAGGACCAACAAACAATTAAAGGAGCAATTTCAGTAAACCCTCAAAAAGAGTAAGATGGTGGTTGGGGTGGGGAGAACGTTGGGGGAGAAGTCAGGGATGGTGCAGATTAGTCAAAGGGTATAAAATTTCAGTTAGACAGAATGAGTAAGTTCTGGAGATTTACTGTTCAGCATGGTGACTGTAGTTAATAACCATATAGTGTATGCTTGAAAATTGCTGAGAGTAGATCTTAAATGTTCTCACCACAGAAAAGGTATATGAGGTTACTGACAGGTTAATCAGCTTGATTTAATCATTTCCACAATGTACACATAGAGAAAAACATCATTTTGCACCAAAAACAAAAAAAAGGGAAATAAAAAAGAAAAACAGGCTTGTTCAATGAAAATTAAAATAAAAAATAAACCCTCAAAGGATAAAGCCTTTATATTATACTCTAAGCCCCTGGGTGTTCCTTCAAGAAAAAAAATATATATATTTAAGTGAGCACTGAACATTTGAAAAAAGTCTTCCCTTGCTATAAACATTCTTTTACAAAATCTAACAATGGGTGATGAGACCAGCAGCCGGTGTCACTCTATCTCCGAACTGTCTTCATGCTCCTAGCCCTGCATAGCACTTGACAGCATATCTGGTTTAAACTTTAATAAGTAGGGAAGTAAGTATAATCCCCATACTATAGGGGAGGAAATCAAAGTTTTGAGAGACTAAGCAATTTGCTAAGGCCACATGTCTTTGCTAGAGCCAAGATTTCAATCTAATTTTTCCTTATTCTGGAACCCATACTCTCTCCATTTCACTAATGCTGGCTTGCTGGCAGAGAGTCAGAGTATTTATTCATTGTTTCAATAAATAATTTTCCACTACCTACTATGTGCCTAGTAGTATACTAGGCGGTCTAGAGAGACACATATCTTGGATCTCATGGATTATACTCACTAGGTAGATGGACAGGAAGACAATAAACCAATCTACAGAGCAATAAATATGCAATTATGAGTGGCAGTAAGTGCAACAAGGGAGAAGGACAGTGCTGAGTAGAGAGATGGTAGCAAGCTTACCTAAGTCAACCTAACCCTTCACAGGTCTGAGGAATCAAGAAGATAATCTCTTTCTGATAGCTGTCACGACTTACAGGTAGATGAAGCAATAACTCATAATAATAGCAAGGTCAGACCAATTTCTGCTACACATACTGAGAAAGAATATTATCCCTAATCAGTGGGATTTTGTGGTCTGATTTGATTAGCTGCTCCTTTGGAGAGGTTATTACCATTCCTGATAAATTGCATAAGCTACTTTCTGGTAGACTTCAAAGAGTTCAACAGTCCTTTTGTCAGAAGCATTTGTCAGAGCAACTCCATCTTGAATAGGCACTGGGTAAAATGAGGCTGAGACCCACTAGGCTGCGTTCTCAGAGAGTTAAGGCATTCTAAGTCACAGGATGAGACAGGAGGTTGGCACAAGATACAGGTCATAAAGACCTTGCTGAAAAAAACAGACTGTGGTAAAGAAGCCAGTAAAACCCACCAACACCAAGATGGCGACAAGAGTGACCTCTGGTCATCCTCACTGCTACATTTACACCAGTGCCACGACAGTTTAGAAACGCCATGGCAATGTCAGGAAGTTACCCTATATGGTCTAAAAAGGGGAGGCATGAATAATCCACCCCTTATTTAGCATATAATCAAGAAATAACCATAAAAATGGGCAACCAGTAGCCCTCGGAACTGCTCTGTTTATGGAATAGCCATTCTTTTATTCCTTTACTTTCCTGATAAACTTGCTTTCACTTTACTCTGTGGACTCGACCTGAATTCACCCTCTCTTGGGGTCTGGATCTGGACCCCTTTCCTGTAACACTTTCTAGAAAACTTACTGTGCTGGATCTTCTATTTGCCCTTCCAGCTCCACTCCCCACCCTTCTCCACCCCACTGAGACCTGGAAGCTGGCCTGCATGGACTGCACCCATGGGCTCCTGGGCCTTCCAGCTTATGTTGGGTTTGGCCAGATGAGAAGCACCAGCAGGAGACTGGAAATCGAAGAGTAGGAGGGAGTGAGGTTGGGTATGCATCTCCTGGCTCTCTCTGAGCAGAGACGCTATGGGCTGGTGAGAGCACTACTGCAAGACTCAGCTCCGGGCAGAGAGTGCCTTCCATGGAGCCCTGTTCTTTGGGTTCTAGCACTAGCTCCCTTCTCTTGCCCTTCAGGCCAAGGAATACTAATGGCTCCCACTGTTGCTAGCATAAGGACTGCAGTAACCTTTCTTAATATCCCCGTATTCTGCACACAAGATAACAAACAGTGTCTTTATTCAACTGTTTTCTCGTTACCTATTAAGAATGAGCCATCTGCTCCCTACCAGGATTCTAACACACCAAGCAGCTGATCATCAACAATGGGAGTGCTTAACAACCTTTGACCAGTCTCCCGGGATGTCTAATGATCTTTACCTAAACATTCTCTTAAAAAATATACAGTCTAGGCCAGGTGTGGTGGTGCATGCCTGTAATCCTAGCACTTTGGGAGGCCAAGGTGGGTGGATCACTTGAAGTCAGGAGTTTGAGACCAGCCCCGCCAACATAGTGAAAAACCCGTCTCTACTAAAAGTGTAAAAATTAGCTTGATGTGGTGGTGGATGCCTGTAATCCGAGCTACTCAGGAGGCTGAGGCAGGAGAATCGCTTGAACCTAGGGGCAGAGGTTGCAGTGAACTGAGATCACGCCATTGCACTCCAGCCTGGGCGACAAAGTGATACGCTATATTAAAACAAAACAAAAACAAAACAACAACAACAAAAAAACGATTTAATAGTGATTATCTAATTACCTTTTTTCCCCCTAAGAAGTCTGTATTAAGTAAGAAATCAAGTTAGTTTTCCCATAAGCCTCCTCCCTGGCAGCAAATTTAAAAAATACCTTTGATACATGTTTGCAATTAATTTGCCTGAGAAGTTACTTTAACAATACAGACATAAAAAGAATCATATATTCTATTCTGTAAATTCAGTGAAGTCCTAGTTTTCTGTCCTAGGTGCTGGGATAGTATCTTTTCTGACAAGTTCACTCAAAACTGTGATCTTGTTACAGGAAAGGGGTCCTAATCCAGACCCCAAGAGAGGGTTCTTGGATCTTGCGCAACAAAGAATTCAGGACGAATCCTCAGTGCAAAGCAAAAACAAGTTTATTAAGAAAGTTAAGTGGTGAAAGGACAGCTACTCCATAGACAGAGTAGGACATTCCCCAAAGTAAGAGGAGGAACGCATCTACCCTAGGTGCAATACTTGTATATACGGCCAGATGTGCTCTGCTACAAGGGTTTGTGATGAAGGATTAATTTCCTTAATTACCACATTTTGCAAGACTCGATATTATTATCTTTAAAGCAAAATTAGGAATGCCTTTGTTCTCCAGATATTGGGATATCTGGACGCTCCCAAGTCTGGGTCTGTTTAGTAACCATTATTACTTTGTTCCTTTAACCGTAAACATCTAGAGGCTAGGAAGGCCTGACTTGCTGAGAATGCAGCTCAGCAAGTCCCAGCCTCATTTTCCTGGCTCTCACTCAAAATGGAGTTGCTCTGGTTCGAACGCCTCTGACAATCTGAGGGACAAAATAGATGCCTCTAAATCAACTAAGATGAACCCTAAAATTAAGGAAATAAAATTACCTATAGGTCAAAGGTTCAGGACCAAGCTGGCATGAAAAATTTCTAAATTCCTATGGCAGTAAGAAAAACTACACTTTTACTAAATTCCCTAGCAAAAGGAGTTTTCAGACCACTTCTAAGTCTGATTTACTACTCAGACCACAACTCTGATTGGACAGAGGGCCAGCCTTACAAACATTCTTTTCTGATAAATAACTATATGCCTTAATCCAATTTCAGCCAACTGTGCGCAAATTGTCTTTGTATCCTATAGCTCACTTTTTGATTTAAAGGGCCAAACTCCCCCTCATTTTAACGCTAAAACCCCACCCCAAAGTGAACACAGGAAGTATGGTACATTTTATTTACCCAATGCACATGTTCTTGGCTCCCCTTATAAATATGTACAGCTAGGAATTCGAGACCAGCCTGGCTAATGTGGTGAAACCCTGTCTCTACTAAAAATACAAAAATTAGCTAGGTGTGGTGGTGGGTGGCTGTAGTCCCAGCTACTCTGGAGGCTGAAGCAGGAGAATCGCTTGATCTGGGAAGACGGAGGTTGCTGTGAGCTGAGATCACACCATTGCACTCCAGCCTGGGTGACAGAGCGAGACTCTGTTGCTCAAAAAAAAAAAAAAAAAAAAAAAAAAGGATAGCTTTTCCCCAAAACTCTACTGTGTCATACAAACTCAGTGCGGCATGAAACCCAACTGTCCCTTCCCTCCTTAAAAAGAGGGTATCTTCAGCCCCTGCCAGATAATATCTCCTCCCAGTTTGCAAACTGATATCACATAAAACTCTCCTTTCTGCTGTTTAGCCTGGTGGTCTTTTGATGACAAAGCAAATGTGATGATATTCTGGAGTCAGGATTCAGCTACCAAGCCAAAGTAAGGTCACAAAAATCCTCCAATCAGTATCTGAGCACAGGGTTTAAGTTTGGGATCAAAATCTTAGAGAGAAGGTAATGGCCCTGCAGGATCCTTATATCCCGTTTATGTAAAGGTGAGAATACTCAAACAATGTTTTAAGCAAATCCACACATTTAAAGACGCTCATTTCATCAGTGACAAAATTCTTACTCAAGTCCTCTAGCATAAGTCAGAGATGAGGAATCCTGAAGTCCCTCTGGTCATACCTGCCTCTAGAGTACAGACCTTGTTTGGAAATTTCAGATGCTACCTAGCCATCCCTTTAGTGCATGACTTCTGATTTGAGTACATAAATATTAACTATCTGCCTCTAAAGTGCAGATAAAAACCAACTAATAAAGATTTTACAATGTCTACATTGTAAAGTGTGAATATTTAAAAAGTAAATTACAGAGACTATAACTGATAAATGCCCTTAGGCAGATCGCTGCCATCCCAAGAGGCTGGCTCGGGTCACTTCATCTACATATAGAGCACGTGATTATTATCTTGTTACTCTATTCCTGTAAGACAAAGCTACATATAAAACATTAATATAAAGTCACCATGAAAAGCCATAAAATGCCAATGTATTTTATAGAAACCACATTATACTTGTAATTACCTAATAATCCATTCTCCTATATAAACTGTATTTAATTTTAAGAAACAATTGTTTATTAAATAACCCTATTGTAGTCTCAGTGGCATACTATTCCTTCTAAATTTACCATTTCGTTTTGCTCAGAATAAGTTTAAGTAGTTTGCAAATCAAAGCCCATACCCTTGGAAGAGCTTGGTATGAATGCTCACCATGGTTATACTGTGATCTGTGCTCTGGATCTGCACAATCCGTCTCAGAACTGCCTCATAGAGGAGACAAAACAACTCTTGCATCCTTACTCAAGTACAAGGAGGTGGTGGCATCCATTCTGCCAATTTCAGTTCATTCATTATTAGGAAGCTCATGCGAACATCCTGTTGAGGTTGACCTGCAACGCTTGGAAAGGAAAACCTAAAGTGTTTGTAGGAAGGCTGTATCCATCTTGCTGAAGATTACTGGCAATTATCCAATTTTTAAAACAAGAAAGGATCTATTTTTAGAAAGTCTACCTACCGTTGGCTAATTGCTTGGAAATGTTAGACAAAATACAATTTCTCAGGCAGTGAACCACCTCCGAGTAGATTTCCTCTTCTCAGGTGGACCCAATACATGACAGCTGCTTCCAAAGGACTGCCTGTAGTGTTTCATGTGAAGGGATTTCATTGTATTGTTTGAAAGAGAAGGGCAATTAGGTGCCATTAAGGTGAAAAACAGAGACTCCTCACTGAAATGATATGTATTCATAATGAGATTCATGTGTAATGAAGTCATGTGAAAGCTATTTCAGAGAATGAGCTATTATATTAAAATCTCTACTTTGTAAGAAATATAAAAATAACATTTCATGACAGACATTCTACATGCAAATTACGAATCTATTGACTGATCAGAGCTAAATCCACTAAGAAGTGCTTAAAAATGGAGAAGAGATACCTAAGGTGATTTGTCCAAGCAGATTGGAAGAAAAGGGGGGAAAATACAAGGAGGTGATGAGAAGAAGCTAGAGAAGAGAGTCTGCTAAATGGATATCCAGATACTAACAGAGTTAAACATGAACTTTGTAAGAATCCCCAGTGAGTGCTCAGAGAAATCTGAAGGCTGACATATAAGACTGTAGTCGTTTGGGTTTTGTTTTTTCAATAGCTGCAAATCATCTGATCCTTCTCCCATCAAATATGGGGTCTCTCCCTCCTCCCCTTGAGGGTGGGTGGCCTGTGATTGCTTCAACCAATATCATCCATGTGACATCGGAAGCTATGAGCTACTATCTAGTTTTGTTGGATGTTTGTTCTCAGAGAAGCCAGTTGCCATGTAAGAAATCAGAATACCACCTGCTGGACCACTGTGCCTAAGACCGCCCTGCTGGAGAGGCCAAGTGTGGGTGCTCTTGTCAATAGCCCCAGCTGAACTCCTGGCCAACAGCCAGCATCAACTGCCAGCCATGGGATGAGCCACCTTGTATTTGCAGTCCAGGGTATCTGTAGTTCAGATGACTGTAGCTTCCGTAAACATCTGACTGCAACTACAGGAGAGGCACCCAGTGAGAACTACCCAGTTGAGCCTTTCCCGAATTCCTGGTCCCTGGGGTGACTGTATTATATCAGTGCTAACCAGAACAAGGACTGATTCATCGACCTACAGGAGATCAAGTTGAGAATTTTACAAACTGCTATATTTTATGAACTGCATTAAACAAGCTTTAAGAAAAATAAGACTTGGAAACTGTTGGCAGGGTCTGGCAAACTGTCTTAAGAACTGTGGAGCCTTCTTTTCTTTACAGATCTAGAGAAATACCCCTGTCCCCCAGACATCAAATAGAACTGAAATAAATTACCCCTTAACTCTGGAATCTGTTTTCTCACATTTCATTTTACCAGAAGTACCACTGAGTACTAAAATATTTTTTCAAAATGTGTCCATTTGAGATGGAAAAAGAAAATGTTTATTTTAAAAGTACTACATTTTGCTGTTTTAATAATCCCAAGATGAATAGAGTCCTTCTTAGTTGCTCCTGAGCTAAATCTTTTTCACTAATAACAATTTTATTCTTAAAGGTTTCACTAGCTCTGAACTAAATTCTGTTGTGATTCATGCGATGTGTGGGTAGCAGCTAAAGACTTTCAAGAAGGGTAAGTTACTACAGGGGAAACATCCCAAGTGATTTTGAAAAATAAGTTGTAACAGTTATAAAATATGCATGGCAGAATCTGCAGGGAGCCCTAGAATTAACTGTGCTGAGGATTAGCTGCAGGTACATGGTTAGAAATGGAATAAACTGGAGAAACACCCTTTGGAAGAGTGGATTGGAACAAAGGTCTATGCTCATCAAAAGCTTCTGACAATTGGCCTAACAGGAAGACAGGTGCCATAGAATTACGAGGGGTTAGCAAGAGCTGAAGTACATGCAGATGCCAGACAAGATTTCTTCCTCTCTCTCTGTCTCATGCACATGCACACACACACACACACACACACACACACACACACACAGAGCAAATTATCTGAGAGCCATAAAATCAGACTAATCCTACTGGCTGTCGTTCTTCAAGGTGGACCTCTCCTGCAATGATTTTACCTTCCACGTAGCATGAAAATGTCTGAAAATGAGTCAGGCTGAACAAATCTTTGGTCTGCTCATTAAAGCAGACTACTGTAAAGAAATACCTGAGGCTAGGTAATCTGTAAAGAAAAGAGGTTTGACTGGCTCACAGTGCTACAGGCTCCACAGGAAGAATAGTGGCATCTGCTTCTGGGGAGGCCGCAGAGAGCTTCCAACCACGGCAGAAGGCAAAGTAAGAGCAGGCCATCTTAGGCTGGTGCACAAGTAATCATGGTTTTTTCTTTTGCTATTACTTTTCATGGCACCCAACTATTATATGGTGGGAAAAGGAGCGAGAAAGAGAGAGAGAGAGGAGGTGCTACACATTTTTAAACAACTAGATCTTGTGAGAACTTACTCACCATCATAAGAACAGCACCAAGGGGATGGTGCTAAATCATTCATGAGAAACCTGCCCCCAAGATGCAATCACCTCCCACGAGGCCCCACCTCCAACACGGGATTATAATATGACCTGAGATTTTGCAGGACACAGATCCAAACCATACCACTTGGCACAATCACAACACAGGAAAGTTATCACCAGCCTCTTGCTTTCTCCTTCTGTACCTTATGTCCCCCAAAGTGCAGTGCCCCAAGCTCTCCCTGCACTCAATTGTCCCCTCTTTTACCACGTGGTGTCACCCACTCAGTAATCCTTGCCTCAGGCTCTATTTAAGCGTCCTTACTAAGGGATAGTTTCCATTACAGGACTTTTTCCAACTCCCCGTCTCCATCCTCCAGTTTCCCATTCTGTGAGTCCTAAAATCCCTCCACCGACTCCCCATTGCCTTTAGGGAAAAAATCCAGACTCCATTTCTTAGTATTTGAGAATATTCCCAATTTAAGATCCTTAGAGCTGCCCTTCTCACTCTTTTCTTCCCCAGACAAAGGCAGAGATTCACTGTTTCTTCTTCCATTGCTGTTGGCCACCATGTACTTTTCCGCAATCGTATCTTTGTCTATGCCTTGCCCCCAACGCAGAATGCCTTCCTCCTACTTCAAACACGCATATGTCCACGTTCTTTCAAAGCCCAGATCAAATCTGACCACCTCCATGACATGTTCTCCTCTCCCCTGGACCACAGTGATCCTGCCCACCTCTGAAATCTCCATCAGTCATTTGGCCCTTACTCACACTGTGTTGTTACTCACTTGTTTAAATTTTTCTCTCAATGGAGGGCCATGACAATATCATGCATCCTTGGTATCTCCAATGAATCATGCCCAACCCTCAGCTTGTGTTAGATGACAATAATGCGGCAGTCAAGAGACAATATACAACAAAAACTCCTGACTTTGTGCTCTTTTCAGGGATCCAATACATGTAAGTGTTTTGTTTTCAACAATGTGATAATGCTGAGGAATAAAACGAAGACTCTGTTTTTTAGCTTCTCAACAACCAAATGGAGAAGACTTCATTGGGTCCGCTCAGCTGACTCTTTAGACCGAAGTAAGTCCTTCTAGACCCTACTTGCTCCCCTCGCGGTCTATATGTGCCTATAATGAGGACAGAAGCCTGTGTACTGTCTCAAATTCCCTTGATCACCTCTTTCTTTTTTTCTCTTGAATGAAATCCTACCTATGTCAAGTCACCCCTCCACTGATGGACTTAGATAAAATACCCAACTGCAGAGCATGGGATGTGGCCAACCTGGAAGGGAGGGAGGTTTGCTTCCTGCAGGATGAGACTCAATCAATAGGAAATGGGAGGGAGCAAGGCAGATAAAATCCCCCTTCTCTTTTTCTACTTCTTTTTTTTTTTTTTTTTTTTTTTTTTTGGCTCTGTTGCCCAGGCTGGCATCCAATGATGTGATCTCGGCTCACTACAACCTCCATCTCCTAGGTCCAAGCAATTATCCTACCTCAGCCTCCCAAGTAGCTGGGATTACAGGTGCCCACTACCATGCCTGGCTAATTTTTGTATTTTTAGTACAGACGAGGTTTCACTGTGTTGGCCAGGCTGGTCTTGAACTCTTGACCTCAGGTGATCCACCCACCTTGGCCTCCCAAAGTGCTGGAATTACAGGTGTGAGCCACTGTGCCCAGCCTCCTTCTCTTTTTCACCACTTTTAGCTCTTCCAAGGTATGGTGTCTCCTTGCACCTCTGCTGGGAGAAGTCCTGCACGCTGAATGAACACACCTGCTGAAGAGCCTGCTGCGTCCCTTGTCTCTCTGCAGCTCACTGTAAAGCAATGACTAGGGTGGTATACATTGCATTACCTCACCTCCCATCCTCCTTGCTTCACTTCTCTTTTTCTATTACCCTCCCTGCTTTGAGCTTGTACCTCCCCAAAAAGGGGTGAGCACCTTAATCCTTGCCTCAGGCTCTATTTAAAATAATCTCCTTTATTAATCACCACATTTTATTACTGAGACTCAGAGTTCTACTCCACAGAAGAGAGTACAAACACCAGCCTTCCAGTAGTATCTTTCAGTTCAATGTTTGATCTTTCATCTGCCCATTTGATGGAAAATCTGCCTTTCTTTCTGGGATCTTCTTCCTCTTTTAGACTCCAAATCTTACTAAGGTACAGAGAGTCAGACCTGGACATTCTTGCATCACTACTGGAATCAGGACAACCCCTTGACACTGGAAGACTTCACATCACATATGAGAGATTGCTGTTGTCTGCCAGGATCTATTCTCCCCTTCTTACATAGTAATATAGTTTTAATGGGGCACATGGCTGCCTAGTTAAAGTCTACAGTTCTCAGCATCTCTTACATCTAGGTGTCCCTGGGTCTACATTCTGGCAAAGAAGGTTATGAGCAGAAGTGATGTGTGTGCCACTTCCAGCCCTTGCTATCAAAAGAGTTGGTACTGCTCTGGCCCTTTTCTCCTTCCCTTAGGGTAAGAGAAAGAGAGAGAATGGGAGCAGCTTCCTTGCCCTGAGATGGACATCACAAGTTGAGAGCTGCTCAAGCAGCCCTGGACAGCTCACCTCTGGAATGTTACATATGAATGAAATAAATTTCCATCTTGTTCAAGCCACTGTGTTTTGGTGTCTTTTTAAATTATATCAGCATAAATCTGTTCCCTGTTAAAAATAATGCATACCTGATCCTGGTCCCTTTGGAAACTTGCTGTCACCAAAGTGACAGAGTCTTCTGTGGGGCCATGTTGTGGCAGGCCAGGTCTCACAAAAGCTGAACAGGCAGGCCTCCATGACAACCATTTCAGCACTGACTGAATGGTTAGGTTAAATATAAAAGGCTGAAAGAGCCAGTGTCCTTAGACAAAAGCTGGAAGGTAATAACAAAAACCCACCAAGAGTCTTGCCTAGGCCTTTCCTGGGCCTTGAAACTTGACAAGATAACGAAGGAACTCTTAACAGGACCCATTTAGGATTAAACAAGCTTTATTGGGGGTCTGAAGAAACTCCCCAGACCTCCACAAACAACTTTTATTGGGGGTCTAAAGAAACTCCCCAAACCTCCGTAATTTAGCAGGGGACAAGATAAGGGTAATCACCCCTAACACCTGGAGCCAACTAGGTTAAGGACATTTACTGAGGCTCCAGAGAAGGGTCTTCAGGACTCGGACATTAGGATAAACTAGAAGAAGTTAATCACATGTCTTTAGATGAATGCACACTTACATGTAGACTTTCAAGGTCCAGATCAAATCTGGGTGAGGAAGGAGACCCAGGCATCTGGGATCAACTCCCTCTTGACTTCCACATTGCATTTCAATAGAAAAAAAGTCTGGCTGACTTGCACCTCCTGAATCACCTTCCTGTAAATAGCACACTTGGTATAGGGGAAACTCTCCGGAAGACATTGTTTTTGCTTAAACAAGATCAAACCCCCACCCCACTCCTCCATTGGGAGACCAGAACCTTTTCACATGTGATTCCTAAAACTATAAACCCAAAACCCTTTCACATGTGATTTCTAAAACTGTAAACCCAAAACCCTTTCATATGTAATTTCTAAAACTGTAAACCCAGAAAGCTTTTCACGTGATTCCTAAAGGTGTAAATCCAAAACCCATTTTCTAAGGCTGTAAACCTAAAATTCTTTCATGCGTAACATCTAGAGTGTAAGCCTATATAAAAGCAAAGCCTCTCTGTTAGACGAGCTGGGTTAAGACAAATCATTGCCCAGCTCCCAGCCGTAATAATAATAATAAACTCCTTCCTTCCCCGTTCAGTGTTCGAGAGCTCTGTTTCTCATGGCCACTCCTGCTACATGAAGATGTCCATGACATGTTCTCCTCTCCCCACAACCACGGTGATCCTGCCCACCTCTGAATTCTCCATCAATCATTTGACCCTTACTCATACTATGTTGTTATTCATTTGTTTAAATTTTTTTTTCTCGTTGGAGGGCCATGACAATATCATGCATCTTTGGTATCTCCAATGAACCATGCCCAACCCTCGGCTTGTGTTAGAAGGTATATAAGCACTGGAAAACTTTGTAATTTTCAGTTGGTCTGGCGATATTTTCCTAGCCTTCTCCCTATATCCTGTTACAGAAACCAACTCTCTTCTTTCCCAGTTTGTTTGCATCTCCTTACTGGGCCATGAAAATAAGCACCAGACCCTCAGTTTGGTCCAGGAACAATGTCACTGCTTTGGCTGCTGACACTAGAGTCTGCTGTCACTGCCTGCTGAAAACCCAGCATTTTTAAGGTGTGTTCTCCCATGTAACGCACCAAGTTCTTGTTTCCAGTCACTAACCACAGTCAGGCCAGCTTAGACTATCTGAACAAGTTTGGGAGGAAATAAGTCCCAGTGGAAGACTCCACAAGTGACTAGATGTTTACCCTATATTTATTCTCTCCTTTTTCCTTGCTAAGTGAAATCTGATTTTGTAATGGGGTAGCATTTGCCATTGGTCCCATCCTGCAATATATCTTTTGCCCAGGGAAAAAATACTATATTCTTGGTCAAGACGGTGAAACCTCATCTCTGCTAAAAATACAAAAATTAGCCAGGCATGGTGGCGATTGCCTATAATCCCAGCTCCTTAGAGGCTGAGGCAGAAAATTGCTTGAACCTGGGAGGCAGAGGTTGCTGGGAGCCGACATCATGCCACTGCACTCCAGCCTAAGTAACAGAGCGAGACTCCACCTCAGAAAAAAAAAACTATAGTCCCACCCTCTCTGCATTTGAGGGTGACCATGCAACACAGTTTGGAAGAAGCCTCATGGTGACTTCAAGAAAGACTGGGAGACTGAGACAGAAAGATCATTTGAGGTCGAGTTTGAGATAAGCCTGGGCAACATAGCAAGACCTACCCCCTAAAGAAAATAAAACAAAACAAATTAGCTGAGTGTAGTGGAGCACACCTGTAATGCCAGCTACTTGGGAGGCTGAGATGGGAAAATGGTTTGAGCCCAAGAGTTCAAAGCTGCAGTGAGTGACAGCCTAGGTGACATAGTGAGACCCTGTGTCAAAAAAATTTTTTTTAAAAAATTTTTAAAGAAAGACTTTGATTTTCCACTATAGGTACCTCCCCTCCACCTTGTCACTCCCTTCTTCTTGAATGGAAAGTGAATATGGATATCCAGGCATGGTGGGGGATCCCTGTAATCCCAGCTACTTGGGAGGCTGAAGCAGGAGAATTGCTTGAACCAGAAGGCAGAGGTTGCAGTAAGCCCAGATTGCACACCACTGCACTCCAGCCTGGGTGACAAAGTAAGACTCCATCTTAAAAAAAAAAAAAAAGGAAAGTGAATATGTGGAGGCCTGAAATGGAACAGTTATTTTATGAAATCTAATGCCTGGGATGGCAGAACAGGAGCATAGAAAGATCCTAAAACACTGAAAACACTATGGAGCCAGTGCACCATCCTTAGAGTGCCTCACCACCTGCCTGTTATAGGAGGAAAAATAAATCCAGTGTGGTTAAGCTTCTATAGTCTAACTAACATATGTAGGACTCTACTATACGTAGGAAAAGCAATCTCTAACTGATATGCCCTTCCAGAAGCCCTGGATTTCTTTCAAAACTTTGTTAAGATATACCTAACAGCCTTCAAGTTATACGTAAATTATTTTCCTCCAAAGCAAACCAACCAAATTAAAGATATACCTTGCAAACACACAGTTCACCAAAATTACATGTTTATTGCTTTTATGTTCTACTAGGCTCTTAGCTCTATAAAGGTGGGAGCCACACTGGTCTTGTCCACTGCCTTAATCTCAGTGCCTAACACACTGCCTGAAATACACCTTAGACAGACGTCTACTAAATGAAAGAACTCAAACACATTATTAGTGCTTACTTAGATTATTCATGATTAGAACACAACTCACTCGTATATCCATTCATTCAGTCAGTCAATATTAGTTGATTGCCTACTGTGCAATGTGCACAATCACATTAGTTGAAGATCCTGTCAGAATAAAACAAAGATGCTACTCTCAACGAACTTATCTTTTAATGGGAGAGAGAGACAATCAACTTTTAAACAGGAAGAGTTTCGGACAATGGTAAGTGTGATAAAGATGAAGCTACTTTACCTGGAGTGTTCCAAAAAGGCAAAATTTAGGTATAATAATTCACTGTCATCCTATCAATAGGGCTTCAACCTTAATCACTTCAGTCCATGGAGCTAAGTTCTCAGAATTAATTGTTTTCTAAGAACAAGCGAAGGATGATATGATCCATTTCCCTTCTTTGGATTTGGCATTGCATACATTTCTGAAGAAAATAAAAGGAAGGGAGGTAATAGCGAGAAGAAAAGTGAAGAGAATAGAAGGGGAGGGAAGGAGAGGGAAGGGGAGGAGAAAAAGAGATAGAGAGAGAGAAGGACAGTGAGAGGTAGAGAAAAAAGAAAGAAGGAAAAAAGGAAAGAAATAATTTTATCCCACTAGTATTAAACAGCCTTCCTCTTCTGTGGTCAAACGGAGACACTATATGGGTGAAAGAGAAGGCCAAAGAGCAAGGTCTTCTCTAAAAGTAGACAGCATTGGAAAGAATTGCTAATATCCACAAGGACAGCCTTCCAACTTCCTGTGTTCAAAAGAATGCACTGAACGCTGTATTATTAATTTTGCAGCCCTTGTTTATGTTTTAGACTCTCCAACAGCCTCAATCATTATTCCTCAGATCCTCTCTGGGCTCTCTGATGTGATTTCTGAGCCCCCAAGTGAGCCCTCATCACATCCTAGGAGAACCACAGAGACATCCCCTTCATGTTCTCACCTCTCTCCACATTTGAGCTCCACAAACAAAGCAAGCTGCCCCTTTTAGAACTGGCTCTCCTAAGAGTTGAAGTGAAGACTACTTTTAATTTCTCAAGTCCAGAGAGGGCTGTAATACTGCCCAGCTCAGGCATGCTAGAAATTAATGTCACATGTTTTTATACCCTGAGTTAGCTTGGCAACTTTAGAAAGGAAAAAATGTTTTTAACTTGGCTGTGTTGATGGAGTAGAGACGTTTGGTTTTTGTTTGTTTTCTTTAGCGTTGATTAAATGAAAATGTGTTTACAATGTAAATACCCTTGTCTCTTCCCATAGGTGGGTTGGAAGAATGGCCGGGGTTCCAGGGAGTACAGGAAACGGGGTGAAGCCCTCTGAGCCCAGCTGAGGGATGTACTGAGGGAGGGCGATGGTATTAGAGAGAAAGCTGCTACATTTGCGGTGCTGTCAGTTTCCATAAAATGGGGATGATGGGGGCCAGGACTAGGGTGAGGCAAGTGAGGCATTCAGGGCGGAAAATTTCAGGAGGCACAAAACTTAAGGAGGCACTGTCCTTGAGGAGCTGACAGTCCAGCCAGAGAAATACAAATCCCACCAAATTAAAATAATAAACATGTAAAGTTGTAAAATGATCTGGGGTAGGGAAAATAGGTCTGAACTTTTAAAGAGAGAGAAGGATTCTTCCTAAGAAACGAAGATTCCAATATAGCCTTCCCACCAGTACAACTGCATTCCTGCACTTTTCAACTTAGCTAAACAGGTTTAGCTTAGATTGTGTGGTCCAGGTGGAACCCTGCCCTTATACCGCAGGGAGAGAAAGGGCCTCCTTAAATTGTATGCCCCAGGTCCCTCTCTCACCACATCCTAGTGCCTAGTTCTGGCCCCAGGGAAATGAGTTCTATTAGGATTTCAAGAATGTCCATGGATACAGACATCAATTCTCTTAGTCATGACAAATGAGCATGCAAAGGTGGAAAATGGGATTGGTGAAGAGTTGACAGATTTACCACTAAAAAGGAATAGACCTCATTTTCCTGGCTAAGAAGAACAAAGTGTGTCTTGGCTTAGAAGAGACAGGATCACTTTCCCATGGCAAAAAGAGGTGCAAGTTATAAAAACCCACCCTTGACTCTTCTCCCTCTTACACATGCTATTCTCTCTTTTCTACACCCAGCCCACCACCAAATTAAAATAGTAAACATGTAAAGTTGTAAAAGGAACTGGAGTCGGGCAAATAGGTCTGGACTTCGAAAGAGAGAGGATTCTTCATAAGAAATGAAGATTCCAATTGAGAAATCAAGGTTGTTGACCAAAGAGCTTTGTTGGGGGCTAGAAAAACCTCTACACCCCCCACCCAACTCCAAATAACCTCAATCCCTCCTTAGCACTCCACTGACAAGCTCTTGAGGCTTAAGACACTTTGTGTTTTCTTCTTTACCTCTTAACGTAAGGATTTGTATTTCTCTGGCTGGACTGTCAGCTCCTCAAGGGCAAAGATCATTTCTCCTTTGCCCACATTCTATCATGACACGGGAATCCCTGGCACATAGGGGTGTTGCTGTACAAGATCTAAAGCTCTTTGGATAGGGAAACATAACACAATGACACAGAGAGATGATAAGGCAGAACTCCTAGTAAAGGTGTTACAGGAAAGAGGATCCCAATCCAGACTCTGAGAGAGGGTTCCTGGATCTCGCACAAGAAAGAATTTGAGGCAAATCCACAGAGTAAAGTGAAAGTTTATTAAGAAAGTAAAGGAACAAAGAATGGCTACTCTAGGCAGAGCAGCAGGTTGGGCTGCTGGACTAATGTTGAATACAGTAAGAAATTCTTCTTCAAAGGTTTATCTTACTTAAGTTTCCTTGTCCTTTGTTCCCTGCTTTCAAGGCCAGACATTCTTACTCTCTGTGTTCTCCCCGCCCTGGTAAACAACCTTCCCGCCAGTCCGCTATAGAGCCCACATTCCACATCTGCTACCCAGTCTGTGAATTACCCCTTGCATCGCAACAGCTACTCCAGCTGAAACTGATCTTCCCACCTTCCCACTGGCATAACCGCATTCCTGAACTTTTCAAGTCAACCAACAGGGTTTAGCTTAGATTGTACTGTCCAACTCCAGCCAATGGAGTCAGGACACAGTAACAGGGACAAGCCACATTAGAGATAATAAAAATTGCTTTCCTTTGTTAGTGTGTGCTCTCGTGGTGACCAGACCTTTGAAAGGCACCCTTCTACAGGAATAAATTTGCTTTACTGAGAAAATTAATGTTTGAGTGCTATTTTTCTTGCACCACCAAAAATTTATTTTTAACAACTAAGGTTACTTATAGTTATTTCTTCTAAACAGGGGGTGGATTATTCATGAGTTTCCAGGAAAGGGGTGGGCAATTCCCAAAACTGAGGGTTCCTCCCCATTTTAGACCATATAGGGTAACTTTCTGACATTGCCAAGGCATCTGTAAACTGTCATGGCACTGGTGGGAGTGTCTTTTAGCATGCTAATGCATTATAACTAGCATGTAATGAGCAGTGAGGACGACTAGCGGTCACTTTCATTGCCATCTTTGTTTCAGTGGGTTTTGGCCAGCTTCTTTATGGCAACATGTTTTCTCAGCAAGGTCTTTGTGACCTGTATGTTATTCTGTGACTTAGAATGCCTAACCTCCTGGGAATGCAGCCCAGTAGGTCTCAGCCTTATACTATACAGTCCCTACTCAAGATGGAGTTGCTTTCGTTCAAACGCCTCTAACAAAGGCAGGGTCACACTGAGCGTTGCCTAAGGACAGGGTAATTTGGAGCTGGAGCTGTAGAGGCAGCTTAGTATAGCAATCAGGGTGGGGTTGGCTAGCTTTCATGAACTTTCCATGGATTGGCTAATTTGAATAATTTTGTGGACTCGAGGACATAGGGGCTGTTCCTAACTGTCTGGTACCTGGCTCTGGGGCAATTAGGGTGGGTACACAGAGGTCCAGAGTCTGAGAGATGCTGGAAATGTGAACTTAATCAGCTGTTTGAAAGGGAAACCAGTTGGCCTTTAGCCGGGCCCCAAAACTAGAAGACAGCATTTAGAAAAACCAAAAACTACATTACAGGTGCTTAATAAGTATTTTCTGAGTTATCACATTGATTTTAAAAACCTGATGTTCCTTTATCAGAGTTTACTTAGGTCACAGTTAAGAGGCTTAAAATGTAAATGCCCCTGAAAAAGGAAACACTGATTTGAACTCAGCCACTCTAGGAATTTAAGGCTCAGGTAAAAGCCTGGCACTGGAAGAAGTTTTGGGATATGTTGTTAGCACCCAAACAGCCAAGAAACCCTTGGGTTTGGCCCAGAACCAGCTCTGGCCTAAGGAGGGGCAATTTACAGGAAACATCTGGTAGATGAAGGGATAAGCATGCCTATATGCTGTAGTTTTTTTGGAAAGCAGAGCAAGATACAAACCAAGAAGCAAAATCATCCTAATTAACATTAAACAGATTTTCTCTTTCTTTCACTGACTCTTTTAAACCTATTAAAATATCCTGTAAGGAATTAACTATAACATTGGATTAGCTTTCTTTTCTCCTGGGCAGAAATCATTTGCATTGCTATTGGGCAAGAATCACTGTAATGCTATCAGTTTTCTACACACTAACCTTTATCCTTACAGATTGTAAAATAACTGAATCAATCATAAATGCAACTCAAAGGTAAGCATCCCTAGAAAATCAGACATTTCCATGCAGGATAGACCTGTTCCATTTAACAGCACCTAGCACTTCATTGGAAGGTCATCCAGAAATGTCTTTTGCCTAGCTCTAAGTTTGCATAATTTTTCTTAATGAACCACATCTTTTAAAAGTGCTTTGCAGAAAGCAGGGTCTCAAACAGGTATGTGTATACCAGTGTTCATAGCAGCATTGTTCACGATTGCCAAAAGGTAGAAGCAACCTAAATGTCCACATCAATAGATGAAGGGATAAACCAAAGGTGATATACACACATATACATACAATGGAATATTATTCAGCCATAAAAAGAAATGAAATTCTGACACACATTACAGCACGGATAAAACTCGAGGACACTGTGCTAAGTGAAATAGAAGCCAGACACAAAAGGACAAATATTACATGGTTCTACACATATGAGGTACCTAAAATAAGTGAATTCATAGAGACAGAAAGTAGAAGAGTGGTTACCAGAAGCTAAGAGGAGAAATTAATTGGGAGTTAATGAGTACAGAATTTCAGTCTGGGATGGTGTAAAAGTTCTGGGAATAGGCCAGGTGCAGTGGCTCATGCCTGTAATCCCAGCACTTTGGGAGGCCGAGGAGGGCGATCACAAGGTCTGGAGATTGAGACCATCCTGGTCAACATGATGAAACCCAGCCTTTACTAAAAAAATACAAAAATTAGCTGGGTGTGGTCACACATGCCTGTAGTCCCAGCTACTCGGGAGGCCGAGGCAGGAGAATCGCTTGAACTCGGGAGGCGGAGTTTGCAGTGAGCCAAGATCATGCCACTGCACTCCAGCTTGGTGACAAACTGAGTCTCTATCTCCAAAAACAAAACAAAACAAAAAAAAGTTCTGGGGATATATGGTGGTGATGGTTGTGCAACAATGTAAATGTTCTTAATGCTAGTGAATTGCACACTTAAATAGTTAAAATGGTAAGTTTTATGTTATCCGTATTTTACATACACACAGCAGAAAACTTTCAGAGAATAGGCTTCCAATAAAAATAAAAGAAGGAAAGGAGGAGGGAGGAAGAGAAGAAAGACAAATAGAAAGAAAGAAGTACTGTCCAATCGTCAGATCCACCTTTAGTTTGGGGAATTTGTGATTTGTGTCTGCTACTATGTGTCAGGTTCCACACTAAGCACCTGCATTAGTCTGTTCTCATGCTGCTGATAAAGACATACCTGAGACTAGGTAATTTATAAAGAAAAAGAGGTTTAATGGACTCACAGTTCCACGTGGCTAAGGCCTCACAGTCATGGTGGAAAGTGAAAGGCACATCTCATATGGTGGCAGAAAAGACAGAATGAGAACCAAGGGAATGAGGTTTCCCCTTATAAAATTATTAGACCTCATGAGACTTATTCCCTACCATGAGAACAGTATGGGAGAAACAGCCCCATGATTCAATTATCTCCTACCAGGTCCCTCCCACAACACATGATAATTATGGGAGCTACAATTCAAGATGAGCTTTGGGTGGCAACACAGCCAAATCATATTATTCCATTCTGGCCCCTCCCAAATCTCATGTTCTCACATTTCAAAACCAATCATGCCTTCACAACAGTACCCCAAAGTCTTAACTCATTTTAGCATTAACTCAAAAGTCCACAGTCCAAAGTCTCATCTGAGACAAAGCAAGTCCCTTCTGCCTATAAGCCTGTAAAATCAAAAGCAAGTTAGTTACTTCCTATATACAATGTGGTTACAGGCATTGAGTAAATACACCCATTCTGAATGAGAGAAACCAGCTAAAATGAAGGGGCTGAAGCCCCATGCAAGTCTGAAATCCAGCAGGGCAGTCAAATCTTAAAGCTCTAGAATGATCTCCTTTGACTCCATGTCTTACATATAGGTCACACTGATACAAGAGATGGGCTCCCATGGTCTTGGGCCACTCCATTCCTGTGGCTTTGGAGGGTACACACTCCCTCCTGGATGTTTTCACAGGCTGGCACTGAGTATCTACAGCTTTTCCAGGTACATGGTGCAAGCTGTTGGTGGGTCTACCATTCTGGGGTCTGGAGGACAGTGGCCCTTTTCTCACAGCTCCACTAGGCAGCACCCCACTGGGAACTCTGTGTGGGTTCCAATCCCACATTTCCCTTCCACACAGCCCTAGCAGAGGTTCTCCATGAGGGCCCCACCCCTGCAGCAAACTTGTTCCTGGACATCCAAGCATTTCCACACATCCTCTGAAACCAAGGCTCCCAAACCTCAATTCTTTGACTTCTGTGCACTCACAGCCTCAACACCACATGGAAGTGGTCAAGGCTTGGGACTTGTACCCTATGAAGCCACATCCTGAGCTCTATGTTGGCCCCTTTTAGCCACAGCTGGAGTGGCTGAAACAAAAGGCATTAAGTTCTTAGACTGCACATAGCAGAGGGATCCTGAGCCTGGCCCACAAAACCACTTTTTCCTCCTAGGCCTCTAAGCCTGTGATAGGAGGGACTATAGTGAAAACTTCTGACATGCCCTGGAGACATTTTTCCCACTGTCTTGGAAATTAACCTTTAGCTCCTCGTTACTAATGCAAATTTCTGCAGCTGGCTTGAATTTCTCCTCAGAAAATGCTATTTTCTTTTTTATGGCATTGTTGGGCTGCAAATTTTCCAAACGTTTATGCTCTGCTTTCCTTATAAAACTGAATACCTTTAACAGCACCCAAGTCACCTCTTAAATGCTTTGCTGATTCGCAATTTCTTCTGCCAGATATACTAAATCATCTCTCTCAAGTTCAAAGTTCCACAAATCTCTAAGGCAGGGGTAAAATGCCACCAGTCTCTTTGCTAAACTGTAATAAGAGTCACCTTTGCTCCCATTCCCAACAAGTTCCTCATCTACATCTGAGACTACCTCACTCTGGACTTTATTGTCCATATCACTATCAGCATTTTGATCAAAGCCATTCAACAAGTCTCTAGGAAGTTCCATACTTTCCCACATCTTTCTGTCTTCTTCTGAGTCCTCCAAACTGTTCCAACCTCTGCCTGTTACCCAGTTCCAAAGTTGCTTATCTTTACAGCAGCACCCCATTCTAAGAGTACCAATTAACTGTATTAGTTGGTTCTCATGCTGCTGATAAAAACTGGGTAATTTATAAAGAAAAAGAGGTTTAATTCACTCACAGTTTCACATGGCTGGGGAGACCTCACAATCATGGTGGAAGGTGAAAGGCACATTTTACACAGCGGCAGACAAGAGAATGAGAACCAAGTGAAAGGTGTTTCCTCTTACACAACCATCAGATCTCATGAGACTTATTCCCTACCATGAGAACAGCATGGCAATGACCCACCTGCATGAGTCAATTACCTCTCACCAGGTCCCTCCCACAATACATGGGAATTATGGGAGCTATAATTCAAAATGAGATTTGGGTGGGGACACAGCCAAACCATATCAGCACTTGTCATTTAATATTCACATTATGAGGAGTCATCTTGCTTGACTCCTCATAATGTTGTGAATTAAGAGAGGTTAAGTCAATTCTCTTAAGCCACACAGCAGAGTCAGTTCTGTCTTCAAAGCCTATGCTCGTAACCATTCCTCTATACTGCTCCTCTTATATCCAGCCAAATCTTCTTTCATTTCTAAATACAGAAAATTTTAGAATTATCTATTATACCTTCAAGCACTTTCATTTTATGCTTCCAAAGAAGGCAAATGAAAATAAATTTTTCCTATAAATCCATATTGAGTTTTTTTTCCCGTTGAGGTCTTACGGCTTAGAGTCTCGAATCTTCGAGAGTTTTTTTCTTTCTTTTTGTAAACATCGGGCTCAGCATATTGCATGGTTGAGAAACCAGGTAAGGGTGCTGTTGGGGGAAGAAAATGAATACACCATAAAGTGAACAATATACAGAAACATGAACATATCTGCCCAGTGTGTCTGACTCAACGATATAAAACCACATACACACAAGCAAAGGCTTGGTGGGACTCTAATTTTACATCAGCACCCCTAAAGAACGGGAGCTATGGCAAGGACGAAACAAACTGCTGGATTTTTGTAAAAACTTACTGATACTAGGTTTGGGAATATACTGTCTTTATTTACACATATCCTCTCTTCCATTTTTAGAGTTCTTTACAATTGGAGTATTAAATTTAACACTCTCTTTAAGGAGTTTCCACATGAAAACGATGACTAGAGACCCAAGTATCCATAGCAGCTTGTGAGCACCTCTCAACCCAGGTTAAGTTCCAAGGGCAGAAAAGACAGCATTGTGTTAAGCTGAGAAGAAAAGGAATCACTTCCTTCTCCATCCTGATCAGAGAGCCCAGCCATGCCACACAGATCAGGCAAACCTAATCCCGGAAACTGCACCATGGGCAAGAGGGTAGGATTGTCAGCAGAAGGAAACCCTGAGTCACTGAATCAATTCTTCTTTTATCGATCATGTGGGTAGAAGTGTAGGAAATTGCTCATTTTTTAACTTCTCTTAATGAGAGCAACATGAGTTAGTGGCTAAGGAGTTGGGGTGGTATTGTGGTATTGTGTTCACTTGTAATTAGAATTGAATCAACCTCCATATAAACGAGGGCCAGAGTCCTGCTGGGTAGCTGCCCACAGAGTGCTCCCTGCAAAGTTGTCAAGGACCAGGGAAGCCTGCCTGGCTCCTTCCTCACCTTCCCTCTCATCTCCACCACCCCACCCCCTCGACCCCCATACAGATTGAGCTCAAATTCAGTGCTCCAGGAAATTGACGTCGGAGGTTTAGATGTAAGTGGGTGACAGGACATAGTAAAGATGCTCGAGGAAAATTCACCTGACAGCAGGGGGTACAGAATGAGCTGGAGAGGAAAAGAATGCTGTTGGCTAGATTCCTTGACACAATAACTCAGGTGTGAGATGACAAAGGTCATGGTCAGGATGATAGACATGGGAACAACAAAAAAGGGACAGGAAAAAATAATAGTCTGAACTTGATGGTCATGCCAATGTGGTGGATGGACACAAAGGGGTCAGGGAGGACCTCAAGGCTCTGGGCTTGTGGGTGACACCTAGGTAACATGAGCATCCATGTGGAAAAAATCTCCAGGCAGGAGTGGAGACTGGTTTAGAGGAATCCACAAGGCAATATTTAGGGAGTGAGCTTTTTGGGAATTAGTTTTCAAAAGAGGGAAAAAATCAGATCAAAGAGCTAAAGGCCAAACCTTGGGAATACACAGTGTATGTTCTGAAGAGGGAAGAGTCCTCAGAGATGAGAGGAAAGAATATGGAAGTCATTTGGGGAATAACTATAAGGAGATTTGGGTAACCTTGACGTCTATCAAGCACATGTCTATAGTCTCTGTTGGCCTCTATTTTTTTGTGTGTGAGTGGAAGATTCTGGAGAAAATGCCCTGGTTTGGGATTTCCCCTATATTCCCTTTCCTTAGTCATTGTTTTGACTGTTTTGATTGCTTTCTTCAACCATTCAAACTACCCTGAACTCACCAAATAGTCCTCACATCCCAAATAGCAGGTAGAGCCTAGAGCAGACCCAAAGAAGCTCAGTCTATAGGAACAGGGTCTCAGTGCCAGAAGCTCTACCTATGCTGTTCCATTCTGTGCCGAGTCAGCTGGAACCTCTGGGCTGGGGAGAGTTTTGGCTGAACTGTCAGTGTATTTAATTTCTTCCATGTTCCCACCTCACTAATGTTATTTTCTCCTCCTCCCAGAAGAACTTCTACACAATCTCTACCAGCCCCAGAAAGCTCCAAGCCTCTGTATGCCTTTCAGAGTGACGGGGATGGGAGGCCCAAGGCCTCCTAATAAGGCTCCCTTTTCAAGTGAGTCCTCAGTTGAGTGATCACGGTGGACAGTTCTGGAATCCTGGACCCACACTGGGAGGGGAAAGTCTCTGGCAGTTGCCCCTATGCACCTGGTTGTCATCTTTGGTTACAAATGGCCTCCCTCCAGATGTTCTGAGCCAGGGCCTCCAGGGTGATTACCAGAACTAAACAGTGACAGTAGCTGAGCACCACAGACCTTTGGAAAGTCATTTCCCCCAGGAACTTTTCCCAGACTTGGTGTGCTTCCTGTGATTCCAAGCCAGTATCACTGTGGAAGTGCCTCATTCCTCACTCACAGAGGCAGGCACAAGCCCACTAAAACTCTCTTAGCTTTGGATGAATTCTCAGACTCCCCAGACCTCCTTAGCAACAACTCCTTAAATAGTGTCCAGGGGCCATATGCAAAATCACCCTCCTCAAAACACACACAACTCTTCGCCCTCCCACCCTCAACAGCTCTGGGTATCTCATAAGGAGACAATGATGTAAATTAGCCTAACTAAGGCTGAAGACTCTTCCTTTCTATTTTCCTCCTACTTTCTAGGTGAATCAGACTCATGTAATTGTTGTTCTGGCTATTCTCAGCTTTCTTTAGCCTAATTGCAAAGGAGCTAATAGTTGAATTAAAAAAAAAAAAAAAAGCAAAAGCTCTGTAGAGATGGTTTTGCTTTTTGGTCACACAGGATTGGCCACCTTGTGATTGCAAAAGAAATTGATTGGGTGATGCCCAAAAGACCTTGGCCTGGAGTTAGGCAGTTTAGTCCTTTGGCAAACTTTTTGTGCTGCTATAACAGAATACCTGTGACAGGGTAATTTATAATGAATCGAATTTTATTGACTCACAATTCTGGAGGCTGAGAAGTCCAATATCAAGGTGCTGGCATCTGGCAAGGAACTTCTTGCTGTGTCATCACAGGGTGGAAGGATAGAGGGCAAGAGAGTAAGAGGGGTCAAACTCACCCTTTTATAACAGCACCAATCCCACTCATGAGAGTGGATCCTCATGACCTAATTGCATCTGAAGGTCACACCTCTCAATAATGTCACAATGGCAATTCAATTTTAACATAAGTTTGGAGGGGACAAATATTCAAACCATAGCAACTATACTGTGTCAAGTTTTGATATGCCATCAAGTTTTAGGGTTTTAACCAAAAAATGTTGCCTAATTTAGTTGGCAGGAATTCTACAGCTATAACAGGTTTTCTATCTTTCAAAATGGATATTTTACTTTCAATTTAACCCATCGAAGGATAAGTCATTTTCCTTTGTTGGGGAAGCTTGTTAAGTTCAGTTTGAGTCTCAGCAGTGCCTACAGCAACAGTGTCTACAGAGTAATTTTATTTCCCCAATTACTGTCATTTCAACATAATTCCATCTGCAAAGCAAAGGATGGTCTCCCTCTACCTGGGAAAGGTCCCTGGAATCACAGTCCTGGTAGTCACATTGGAGTTGGGGACTGACAGACTTTCTAATTTTACTGTCTTCTGGCAGACAAGTGAGTACTTGTTGATATAATGCAGATAAAAACCTTACTTGCTCATCTCTAGCTGATAGCATCTTCAGTGCTAACACTCACAAGGCTAAGCCAATTTTAAAGGCAAATCTGGCACAGAACATAAAATGCAATACTTTGAAAATGTAAGGCAGGTTTTCACACCTGTCCCAGCCCAGTCTGACTTCCTCAGAAGCAGAGTTCAAGTCAAAGGCTTAGGTATTACTCCTTAATAAGGAGTACAATTTCAGGGAAGTAAGAGTGAGCAAACAGAGGGGTGAGGCAGGAAAGGAGGGATGCTTGGTGTCAAGCACAGCTGACTCCTTAATCTTGAAGTCTCAACTTCAGAGGGATGCCGTAAATGGCATCCCAAGGCAGTTTGTCCCTGGAAAAAAGGGGGCATCTCTCATTGGTCAAAGATTCACTCACAGGGCATGAATGCCCAAACTTTGGGGCTGTGCTGGGCACCCTAGAATACCTCCCAGTAGAGTTGTGGCTCCCCCTCATTAAGAATGCCCCAGGGCAGGGGGTGGAAGAAGTGCAGTAGGACAAGAGGCCAAGGCCTCTTGTGGAAATCGTGCCCTTCTGAAGTTGACTGAAGTCCCTGAGAAAATGTCTGCTGGAGCAGCCCAAGTGGTTGTAGGTCCCAAGGGCAGGTGAGATAGACAGAAACCAAGTGGTTCACTAAAGGTATTTAACACAATAATGTACCACAAATTGGCTTTCTAGAACTTTCTTCCATATCTGCACTGTGTGACCACCTCATTACAGGCCCTGTCAAGCCTTCAAAAAGAGCATACCTTTTATGTAAAACAGTATGGTTAACTGGACAATGTTTTGAAGAGGAATATAATTGGTTTAATAAAGTAGAATCCCATCCAGGAATGCAAATACGATATGGTTCTGCTTTTCCAGTCCCTGCTTTCTACTGGGTTCTGTCAAATACTTTTTCCCACTGGAAGAATGAAATTCCTTAAAGACATGTCAATTTAAGGCCATAGCTCTTCAATCACTTTCAGTTATAAAAACCATCTCATTTTGACTGTAAAGTTCTGCTCCTGTTTATAGGAACCTCTCAATTTCAAATTCAATACACAGCTCCCCATCCTGCCCACCCTTGCCAAGCCCAGACTAGAGTGGAGCATCATAGGGCACAGTCAACTCTCCCTGACCACACCCCTCCTTACTTGCTATGCTCCTCCTGCTGGTGTTGGGCTGGGAGGAGAGAGCAGGAAGACGGCACTGGCTCCATAAAGACTGACATTTGATCCTTTCTTTGGTTGGTTGTAATTACTTTTCTGTTTTTTCTCATCTGGATATGGGTGGATGATGGTCTCAACAGGCCTTACAGATGTAAGACTCACTTTCAAACTGGTTCTGAGGTATCTGGGGTCCCTTAAAAGGAGTGTTCACATCTTTAGGATGGTCCCACTACAGGTAGTCTAAGCTGCACCCTGTGGGAGGCCTTGGCACCTTGCTTCTTGGTGATGGTGCCCAATGAGCACACATCCCCTACCTCATCAACCCTAAAAGGCCCATAATCCTGGAATTTGCCAGTATACATTGTAGGAAAAGATGGCCAGGGGCAGACCTGTGTTATTTACAGTTAAATGATTACAAGCTTGTTTTGCTTTTTATACACTGAGATTTGTGCCACGGATCAAATGTTGCATTAAGAAAACTCCAAACTATGGTGCAGTAAAATAAAAGCAGAGATCAAGTGGTAACAGGAGGCCTATATAAAAACCATCTGAGAGTGCCCTATAACTGTGGAATGCTGCAGTGTGGTTGCAGAGCAGGAAAAACTGCTTTGGTCCCACATCTCTTCCCAACATAGAGCCTGCATGAGGGTCTCGTAAAGAGGGCTTGTGCAAAAACTCTGGAAAGGAATGCAACCTCTGCTCAGAAGATTCGGGAGGGTCTTTGCAGATGGGAGCTTGCATGACAGAAAAGTCTTGCAGGGCAGAGATAACCAGAATGCCACAGGCTCTGCCTATGTTCTCAGAATATGGAGTGATTCTGATTGCTCTGTGTCCACAATGCTCGGGAGATAAAAACTCCTCAATGCGTTGCGTGTGGTCAGACCTCATGGGCGCCTTATCTGGCTTATGCCTTATCCACTGTGCCTCCTTTGCAAATGCACCTGGATAGACAATAGGTGGTAAAAACTTAGTGTCCTTAGCATTTCTTAGGAGAATCACATTGCTATTGAATGCTGCAGACACATGCTCTTCCCCCGGCCATCTTCCTTCTCAACCCCCCTCCCCACAGCCCACAAGATTAACAAGATTATGCACCCAGTACAAAGCATGTGGAGCCCAGAGCTCAAGGCCAATATGATTAACCCCACACAAGAGTGCCTTGGACCCCTGGACCCATGCTGTGAACTTCTATTCTTGTTTCTGTCTTATTTCTTTTCTTACTCCCTCGTCACCACCGGAACATGGGGCACCCACGTACAGGATTGGGCTGGTTCCCAACATACGTGAAATCTATTTTCTGTACCTCTAGGAATAAGAAGTGTGAAGGGATGGTTTTTGCCTCCTCCTTACCTGGTCATCTCTCTTCATCTCTCTAGCCCCATCCAGAACTTGAGATGCCAGCTTACCCCTCTCGAAGACATTCCCATGTTGTACAGATGATTCTCTCCACACCCAGCTCCTTCCACTTGTCTTGGAGTTACTCTCCACCCCTATGAGGAGAGAAAGATGAGACGCAGAGGCTTTTCATACTGTTCTACTTGAAAAACCATTTCGCTCCCTCACGGTCTTCTACTGGATGTGAGATGGGATGGGAGACTAGGAGGAGCTGCAAGGGGTACTGGGAGGTGGTGGTGGTGCTAGTGTGGGACCTACAGAAAGTGCTGCCTCTCAGCAAGTGATTTTGGAATGCTGCTATCCCAAAAGCTGACCATTCTCTTTTTTATGATATGGAGAAACTAGTGGTTTTGTTTTCAGCAGTAAAGTGAATTATCAGTTCCAACCAATGTTAAAGACAACTCCTACTTGGCACCTATCTTCATCTTGTTGCAGAAATATCTCCAAATTGTTTTTTAAGAGTCTAGCGCTGTCATCCAGGCTGGAGTGAAGTGGCATGATCATAGGTCACTGCAGCCTTGAACTTCTGGTCTCAAACAATCTCTCACCTCAGCCTGCCAAGTAGCAAGGACTACACGTGAACACCACCACACTCAGCTAACTTTTAAAATTTTATTGTAAGATGTGGTCTTGCTATGTTGCAGAGGCTGATCTCAAACTCCTAGCCTCAAGTGATCCTCCCACCTCCAGCCCCTCAAAGTAATAGGATTATAGGTATGAGCCACTGTACCTGGCCACTGACTTTTTAAAGTATTATAAACCCCTGTGTCTTTTGGGGTGATTCTGCAGCCTCTATGAACTTTTGTGCTTATCCACCACGATCAAGTTGGCTTCATCCCTGGGATGCAAGGCTGGTTCAACATATACAAATCAATAAATGTAATCCATCACATAAATAGAACCAATGACAAAAACCACATGATTGTCTCAATAGATGCAGAAAAGGCCTTCAATAAAATTCAACATCCCTTCATGCTAAATACTCTCAATAAACTGAGTATTGATGGAATGTATCTCAAAATAATAAGAACTATTTATGACAAACCCATAGCCAATATTATGCTGAACTGGCAAAAACTGGAAGCATTCCCTTTGAAAATCGGCAAAAGACAAAGATACCTTCTCTCACCACTCCTATTCAAAATAGTACTGGAAGTTCTGGCCAGGGCAATCAAGCAAGAGAAAAAAATAAAGGGTATTCAAATAGGAAAAGAGGAAGTTAAATTGTCTCTGTTTGCAGATGATATGATTGTATATTTGGAAAACCCCTCATCTCAGCCCAAAATCTGCTTAAGCTGATAAGCAACTACAGCAAAGTCTCAGGATACAAAATCAATGAGGAAAAATCACAAGCATTCCTATACACCAATAAGAGACAAACAGAGAGCCAAATCATGAGTGAACTCCCCTTCACAATTGCTACAAAGAGAATTAAATACCTAAAAATACAGCTTACAAGGGATGTGAAGGACCTCTTCAAGGACAACTACAAACCACTGCTCAAGGAAATAAGAGATGACACAAACAAATGGAAAAAGATTCCATGCTCGTGGATAGGAAGAATCAATATTGTGGAAATGGCCATACTGCCCAAAGTAATTTATATATTCAGTGCTATCCCCATCAAGCTACCGTTGATTTTCTTCACAGAATTAGAAAAAACTACTTTAAATTTCATGTGGAACCAAAAACAGCTTGCATAGCCAAGACAATACTAAGCAAAAAGAACAAAGCTGGAGGCATCACGCTACCTGACTTCAAACTATACTGCAAGGCTACAGTAACCGAAGCAGTATGATACTGGTACCAAAACATATATAGACCAATAGAACACAACAGAGGCCTTGGAAATAAAGCCACACGTCTACAACCATCTGATCTTTGACGAATATGACAAAAACAAGCAATGGGGAAAAGATTCTCTATTTAACAAATGGCGTTGGGAAAACTGGCTAAACATATGCAGAAAACTGAAACTTCCTTACACTTTATACAAAAATTAACTCAAGATGGATTAACGACTTACACATAAGACCTAAAACCATAAAAACCCTAGAAGAAAACCTAGGTAATACCATTCAGGACATAGGCATGGGCAAAGACTTCATGACTAAAAACACCAAAAACAATGGCAACAAAAGCCAAAATAGACAAATTGAATCTAATTAAACAAAAGAGCTTCTGTACCGCCAAAGAAATTATCATCAGAGTGAACAGACAACCTATAGAATGGAAGAAAATTTTTGCAATCTATCCATCTGACAAAGGGCTAATATCTAGAATCTACAAAGAACTTAAACAAATTTATAAGAAAAAAACAAACAACCCCATCAAAAAGTGGGCAAATGACATAAACAGACACTTCTCAAAAAAAGACATGCAGCCAACAAACATTTAAAAAAGCTCATCATCACTGGTCATTAGAGAAATGCAAATCAAAACCACAATGAGAAACCATCTCACACCAGTTAGAATGGTGATTACTAAAAAGTTAGGAAACAACAGATGCTGGAGAGGATGTGGAGAAATAGGAATGCTTTTATACTGTTGGTGGGAGAGTAAATTGGTTCAACCATTGTGGAAGACAGTGTGGCAATTCCTCAAGGATCTAGAACTAGAAATATCATTTGGCCCAGCAATCCCATTACTGAGTATATACCCAAAGGATTATAAATCATTCTACTATAAAGACACATGCATATGTATGTTTATTGTGGCACTCTTAACAATAGCAAAGACTTGGAACCAACCCAATGCCCATCAACGACAGACTGGATAAAGAAAATGTTGCACATATACACCATGGAAGACTATGCAGCCATAAAAAAGGATGAGTTCATGTCCTTTGCAGGGAAATGGATGAAGCTGGAAACCATCATTCTCAGCAAACTGACACAGAACGGAAAACTAAACACCGCACGTTCTCACTCATAAGTGGGTGTTGAACAATGAGAACACGTGGACACAGGGAGGGAACATCCCTGTGGAAAGCATTAGGATAGCATTAGGAGAAATATCTAATGTGGATGACTGGTTGATGAGTGCAGCAAACCACCATGGCACATGAATACCTATGTAACAAACCTGTATGTTCTGCACATGTACCCTGGAAATTAAAGTATATTTTTAAAAAGTTGGTAGGATTTGCTACTGCCCTTTCAATCAGAAGGGAGAAGGTATACATTAAAGATCCATTTTTTTATTTTCTCAGACCTCAAGTTTTTCTCAAATAGGATTCCAAAAAGTTTGGGGCACCTCTTCAGAATACACAATTAGAGATTTCCAGACATTCCTCAGATATAAAGAGAGGATGCCCAGAAGACCCATCCAGCCTTGAGTTCTCAGAAGCAAGGAGGCTTTCACTCCTTTTGATTCATCCCAGAAAGAGAATGAACTGCCCCTTATCCTCAGCTTTTCTCAGAATTTCTCTGAAGCTAAATTAATTGCCACCACTCATACTTATGACTGCAGATTCATTTCTCCATCAGTCCTTTTCCTTGAGAGGCACTGAAATAACATCTTATGGCAATTGGCTGGCTCTTCTGTTTTTTTGTTTTGTTTTTTTTTTTCTGCCTTTATCTCATTAACTCCAGCAACTGAGCCCTCTGCAAATGTAATGAGGAAATCCCACTTTTTCTGGGGATAAGAAGACCAACCTTGGTGTTATCCATCAGGTAGGTGCAGCTGAGCTCAGGGGTAACACGTGGACAGTTCTAAGCCAAGCCAGCCTAGCTATCCAGATTCCCTAAGGGACTAGGTTCTGCAGGAAAGCTGAGATCTGAGGAGGCACCTTTTAAGCATCAACATTTTTATTTTGTTTAGTCATTTTACATGGCAATCTTTTCAAAATCCATTTCATACTTCCTAGCTTTCAACAGAATATATTGAATGCAATTAAGCCTTTTCTTGATGGAGATCACCTTATGGAACAGTCATTTTAAACATTTATTGGGAGCCAATTTTTGTTCCAGGCAGTATGCTAAAGGAATCAGATATGAATAAGACCAACACCCCATGACAGATAATTCGTAGTCTAGCAGGAGAGACAGAGAACTAATCAACTAGTTACAAAACTTTCTGATAATTAAATTAATTGTGAAAAGAATTACTTGGGAACACAGAAAGTAACATCTAACTCTCCTTGACTTTCGGAAAGGGAGATCCTTCGACAGAAATTGATGTCAAGAGTTAAAGAAGAAACGCTTCAGTTCAAAAATAGTGAGGATGATGGAAGAACATTCCAGGCAGAAAGAAGCATATGCAAAACATCGGAGTTGTGAAGGACATGCTTAGAGGAACTGTCAATAGTTTGGGCTAGCCAGATGGTAGTATGCACTGGTAAATGGAAAGAATTTGGACTAAGTCTCAGAGAGGCTGGTATGTCATACTGAAAGGTCTAAATATGACTCCTGAACTCCTTTCAAAGGGAGGAAATACATAAGCTGGTGACACTCTTTGGGGTTGTAAAAAATCAAATGTCATTTATATGTGGTACATGATAAAGAAATAGTTTTGCATTAAAAATATTTTTAGATTAGTATTGTTTCAGATATTACATTTCACTTTTTAAAGCCATCTTTAATAATTATTTTAAAATATAAATAGTTTGTTCCACTTAATAAGCAACGAATGCTCCTTAATTTACCTTAATTAATTTATGTAAGGAAAAGCGTGATTTCTTGGCCAATCCATTTAATATTAACATCTTGTATTGTGGGTGTGTTTTGAGATTGGACACACTTAATATAGAATAATTTTTATTGCACTTTACGGTAGCAAAAATAGATTAAAATTGCTTTCATGACCTAATGTTGGAATGTTTGCCTTTGCCATTAAAAAAAAAACTGAGTGGTTTATTTTTGAAATGTTTATGTTTGTTTCTAAATTATGAAATTAGAAAAGGGTTTCAGGCTGCTCTCTCCCAGTTCTTCCCAGCAAAGAACACATTACAGGTATTAATGGTCTTTATACCCAATAAACTAGAGACATAATTGCATATAACAGCCACTAGCTTCTTGAAGTATCAGAGATATTTTTGTTGTTGACATAGAGATATTTTGAAGGGCTATACGAGAAGTTTTATTATGTAACTGCAACTTCCAGATCTGATGAACTCATCTTGCAGAGAATTTAGAGAATGTTCTTTCTAATGTTTTTCACAGCTTGTTGTATTTCAACGTGGGAACCTGCATGTGTCCCATCTTTTGCCATTAATCCAGTCTGGGTATAAATTTTAAAATATATGACCAAAAATAAAAACAACTTAAAATAGTATAACAGCTAATACCCCTACAGCGCATATTAGTCCCCTGATACCTCAGCTGAATAAGAGCTTTAAGACAGTATTCCTGGCCAGGCACAGTGGCTCATGCCTGCAATTCCAGCACTTTGGGAGGCTGAGGTGGGAGGACGGCTTGAGCCTGGGAAGTTTGATTGCACCACTGCACTCCAGCTCCTGCAAGACACTCTCTTAAAAAAAAAAAAAAAAGTATTCCTTCTGATCTCATTTACCTTTTCCCACCCCTGCCCCACTGAGGGACATCAAATGCTTCTGCTTTAATGGGTGGGAATATTTAAGTAATGCTAATGTTTGTATTTCAATTCAGAAAAATAGAAATGAAACAGGAAATTGAAAAAAAAAAACTTTAAGGGCATGAACCCTCTGGATCATCTAGGATGTTTCTTGTTTGGGAAACACTGCTACTGACAGATTTTAATATAATTTGGTTTGCATTTTAAAATAATTTTTCTGGCAACAACAGTGGGGATGAATTAAGGAGAATTGAGCCTGAAGCCAGAGAGACCAGTGAGGAGGCTACTGCAATCATCCCAGAAAGAAGGAAAGAGAGTCATGGGCAATGAGCTGTTATATCAGGTCAAAAGCAAGGACTTAGAAATCAAAACAATTTCATCTATAGTTCTACAAACATCAATCCTTTGGGGGCCACCTGGAGTGTATTGAGTGTATTAAACTAAGTGGCCCCCACAGTGCTGTGAATACTGAATGATATGGTTTGGCTGTGTCCCCCCCAAAATCTCATCTTGAATTATAATCCCCATAATCCCTACATATCAAGGGAAGACCAGGTGGAGGTAATTGAATCATGGGGGTGGTTCCCCCCAAGCTGTTCTCGTGATAGTGACTGAGTTCTCATGAGATCTGATGGTTTTATAAGTGTTTGGTAGTTCCTACATTCATTCTCCTTCCTGCCACTTTGTGAAGGTGTCTTGCTTCCCCTTTGCCTTCTGCCATGATTCTAAGTTCCCTGAGGCCTCCCCAGCCATGCTGAACTGTCTCTTTCCTTTATAAATTACCGAGTTTTAGGCTGTCTGTTGTTGCTGTTTTTTGTGTTTTTTTTTTTTGAGATGGAGTCTCACTCTGGCCCAGGCTGGAGTGTAGTGGTGCAATCTCAGCTCACTGCAACCTCCGCCTACCAGGTTCAAGTGATTCTCCTGCCTCAACCTCCCAAGTAGCTGGGATTACAGGTGTATACCACCATGCCCAGCTAATTTTTGTATTTTTAGTAGAGATGGGGTTTCACCAGGTTGGCCAGGCTGGTCTTGAACTCCTGACCTCAGGTGATCCACCCTCCTTGGCCTCCCAAAATGCTGGGGTTACAGGTGTGAGCCACCATGCCCAGTCTTAGGCAGTTCATTACAGCAGTGTGAGAATGGACTAATACAGTGATCATCCTGACTTACTTTTTTACAAAAAGTCATGTTTTTGCCCTTTCCTTGCATTCATTGTTTAGTTCCTTCTAGCATAAAGCCACTCCCTTCTAATTTTTATTTCTAACCCATTCTGGGTATAGAAAATAGATACCCAAGTTTGTTAGACTTGGCAGGAAGCAATAGTGGCTAAGTCATTGGCGTGAGACTTGGAGCACTTGAAAGAAGGAAAGAAAGAAAAAGTTAGTTCACAACATTTATGTCTCTTTATCTGCTCAAAGGTGCTGTTTCTCACAGCATTCTGAATTGGGATTTGTCTCCGTTGAGTTTCCCCAGAAGCAGACCTTAAGACAAGGATTCAAGGGTGAAAAGTTTCTTCAAGAGATGAAGGGAACACAAGTAGGAGATACTAAGGCAACTACCACCATGGATGCTTGGAACTTAATCCCCTGGGGTTAAAAGTACATGCCTCAAAGTTACCCCACCAGGGGGATAGTTTGCTCTATGTATTCATCTCCCAATTCCAGAAGTCATTGGTTGAGAGCTTAATATGATTTGGATCTGTGTCCCTGTCCAAATCTCATGTTGAATTGTAATCTTCAGTGTTGAAGGTGGGGCCTGGTGGGAAGTGATTGGATCATGGGGCCAGTTTCTCATGGTTTAACACCATACCCTGGGTGCTGTCTTTGTGATACTGAGTTCTCATGAGATCTGATTGCTTTAAAGTGTGCAGCACCTCCCCTCCTTCCTCCTGCTCCTGCCATGTAAGACACCTCACTCCCCCTTTGCCTTCTGCCATGACTGGAAGCTCCCTGAGGCCCCTCAGAAGCAGAGGCCACCATGCTTCCTGTACAGCCTGCAGAACCATGAGCCAATTATACTTCTTTTCTTTATAAATTACCCAGTCTCAGGTATTTTGTTAGAGTGATACAAGAACGGACTAAGAGCTGTTTGTGGGGGTATTAATATCTGAGTAGGGGCCAAGGGAAAATTTCCTCTTAGCCCTCTGAAGTTTCGATGAAAATCAACTGTCAAAAGACAGATTCATAAAAGAAAAGCCATACAACATTTATTTTAATGTGCATAGATATCATGGGAGAATCACAGAATGATTACCCAATGACCCAGTGGAGTACAGTTGTTTATATACCCTTCATAGAGGAAGGGGAGATGGGGAAATGTGACAATTTGAAGAACAATAAATGATTTTTATGTGGAAATGAGTGGGCTTGGAGAACATACAAAGGCCTGAAGCAAAGTCTGTTGGATCTGCAGAACAGACAATGGCTGGTAGATGATCCACTTTGAAATACTAAATGGAAGCAAAATAGAAGGCAGTGATTTACAACAAGTCTGTCCCAGTGTGTTGATAGACTTCAGTCTTTCTTCCTGCAATAAAAGGTAAGTTAATGAAAATTCAGAGAAGGGACCAGAGGTAATTATTTTCTTCTTTTCTGGGACTGGACTTTAGGCAGATGAAGAAACTTTGTATCCTGTGCTTTGGGAGAGATGGAGACTGACAGACAGGAGGTGGGGGCAGGGGGCTCAGAGATCTTGAGGCTCCTTCTTTAGTCCAGCATGTCAAAGCACCATATTTGGGGATATCATTTTCTGAGTCCCAACACCTAGCACTCTGGCCTGCCCTGTGAGCAACAAAATGGGCTCCAGCAGCAAGAGAAAGAAGTTTCTTAGGGAAAGAAATGCCAGTGCCACCAGCGGGCAGTCTGGTGATGCACATGTTAGCGGTAAGAGTGAGGGAATCTCGGCAGGAAACACATAGTGACTGCTACAGGGTCCAGTCAGCAAAGGTTAGAGTGGCTGAAATTCTGCATGTTACATTATTATTATTATTATCATCATTGAAGAAGGAGACCTAAGCATCTAAGACCACCTCCCCCTTGACTTCCACATTTCATTTCAATAGGAGAGGTAAAGGCTGGCAGACTGGTGCCACCTTAATCACCTCCTATAGATCACAGGCATGGTATGGAGGAATCTTTCCGGAAGGCATTGTTTGTACTTAAACAGGATCAAACCCCCACCCCACGCCTACTCCATGGACCAAGACCCTTTCACATGTAATTTCTAAAGCTGTAAACTCAAGACCCTTTCACATGTAATATCTAGAGTTGTGATCCTTTATAAAGGCAGAGACTTCTTTTGTTAGATGAGCTTGGCTGCTAGGCAGCTACGCCCACTTGCTCCTGGCTGAATAAATCACCTGTTCTTTCCCAGTTCAGTGTCTGAGAGGTTTATTTCTTGCGGCCATCCCTGGTTTACTACTACCACTATATTTTACCACTTTAGAGACCTCAATTCAGTCAGAGTTCTCTGGTTTCTCAGTGCCCCCTACTGCTGTGCTCAAAAGCCAAATAAATGCATATTTTACTTACAACCACCTATGGGTCATCACAGCAATAATGGGAGAAAAAAGATTGGAACTAAAGACACAACTGGAAAGAGAGATATAGTCAGGAAACAGAAAGAGCAAGACAATGTGAAACATTTGTTTTCCAGGAAATAGCATTAACAGACATGGAAAGAGAAAGTCCTTGAAGAGAACAAAGGAGGGTTCTAAAAAGAGAAGTTTGAAAACAAACTGCACATGTCCCAACCTGACCAAGGCCAGCCGCATCTCCACAGTGGACATGCTCTGTGAGAGGAGCTCCAGCCTCACAGAAGTGGGTCAGGGAAAAGAACCCTGTATTAAACACCAGTGTCTGCAAACCCACAGTAACCCAGCCTTTAGACCCAACTATGGGGCAGTCCTCCCTCATCTGCTAGGCTGAAGGCTCCCACATTTGTCCTCAACTCAGATAAGACCTAGTCAACACAGAGCTATAACGTGTAATTCTTCCTGAAAGCTTCCAGGAAGTGAAGACACCTGAAAATATAAGACTTTTTTTTTAGAGTAGTTAGGTTCATAGGAAGATTGAGAGGAAGGTACAGCGAGTTTCCATATATCCCCTGCCCCTACACATACATAGGCTCCCCCATTATCAACATCTTTCACTAGACTGGTACATTTGTTACAACTGATGAACCCACACTGGCACATCATTATCACCTAGAGTCCATAGTGTTTACATTAGGGTTCACTCGTGGTGTCATACAGTCTGTGGGTTTGGACAAATGCATGAGGTGTATCTACCATTACAGTATCATACAGAGTATTTACATTGCCCTAAAAATCTTTCTGAGTATGGAAGACACTTTTTATTCTAGAATCTTGGCATGTTGGAGAGGGTCTTCTGGTCAGACTGACAATCTTCCTAGTAAGGGATTTTTAAATTTTTTTTTATTTTTCCATAGGTTATTGGGGTACAGATGGTATTTGGTTACACAAGTAGGTTCTTTAGTGGTGATTTGTGAGATTTTGGTGCACCCATCACCCAAGCAGTATACACTGCACCTTATTTGTCATCTTTTATCCCTCACTCCCCTTTCACTCTGTCCCCAAAGTCCACTGTATCATTCTTAGGCCTTTACATCCTCATAGCTTAGCTCCCACATATCAGTGAGAACATATGATGTTTGGTTTCTCATTCCTGAGTTACTTCACTTAAAATAATAGTCTCCAATCTCATCCAGTTCGCTGCAAATGCCATTAATTCATTCCTTTTTATGGCTGAGTAGTTGGATAAAGAAACTGTGGTATATATATAGTTTTCTTTATCCATTCATTGATTCATGAGCATTTGGGTTGGTTCCACGATTTTGCAATTGTGAATTGTGCTGCTATAAATGTGTGTACAAGTGTCTTTTTTGTATAATAACTTCTTTTCCACTGGGTAGATACCCAGTAGTGGGATTGCTGGATCAAATGGTAGTTCTGCTTTTAGTTCTTTAAGGAATCTCCACACTGTTTTCTATAGGCTGTACTAGTTTACATTCCCATCAGCAGTGTAAATGTGTTCCCAGATTATCACATCCATGCCAACATCTACTTTAAAGTTTTTTTTTATTATAGCCATTCTTGCAGAAGTAAAGTGGTATCACATTGTGGTTCTGATTTGCACTTCCCTGATCATTAGTTATGTTGAGCATTTTTTCATGTTGTTGGCCATTTGTGTATCTTCTTCTGAGAACTGTCTATTCATGTCCTTAGCCCACTTTTTGATGGAATTGTTTTTTTCTTACCAATTTGTTTTAGTTCATTGTAGATTCTGGATATTAGTCCTTTGTCAGATGTACAGATTGTGAAGATTTTCTCCCACTATGTGGATTGTCTGTTTGCCAACTGTTCCTTGTGGTATGCAAAAGCTCTTTAGTAAGTCCCAACTATTAATTTTTGTTTTTATTGCATTTGCTTTTGGGTTCTTGGTCATGAAATCCTTGCCTAGGCCAATGTCTAGAAGGGTTTTTCCAATGTTATCTTCTAGCATTTTTATAGTTTTAGGTCTTATATTTAAATGTTTAGTCCATCTTGAGTTGATTTTTGTATAAAGTGAGAGATGAGGATCCAGTTTCATTCTCCTACATGTGGCTAGCCAATTATCTCAGCACTATTTGTTGAAAAGGGTGTCCTTTCCCCACTTTTATGGTTTTGTTTACTTTGTCAAAAATCAGTTGGCTGTAAGTATCTGGGTTTATTTCTAGGTTCTCCATTCTGTTCCATTGGTCTATATGCCTATTTTTATACCAGTACCATGCTGTTTTGGTGACTATGACCTTATAGTATAGTTTGTAATCAGGTAGTGTGATGCCTCCAGATTTGCTCTTTTTGCTTAGTCTTGCTTTGGCTATGTGGGCTCTTTTTTAGTTTCATATGAATTTTAGAATTGTTTTTTCTACTTCTGTGAAGAATGATGGTGGTATTTTGATGGGGACTGCATTGAATATGTAGATTGCTTTTGGCAGTATAGCCATTTTCACAATATTGATTCTACTCATCCATGATCATGGGCTGTGTTTCTATTTGTTTGTGTTATCTATGATTTCTTTCAGCAGTGTTTTGTGGTTTTCCTTGTAGAAGTCTTTCACCTCCTTGGTTAGGTATATTCCTCAGTTTTTTGGATTTTTCGTTTGTTTGTTTTTTGTTTTGCAGCTATTGTAAAAGGAGTTGAGTTCTTGATTTGATTCTCTTCTTGGTTGCTGTTGGTGTAGAGAAGAGCTACTGATTTGTGTACATTAATCTTATATCCCAAAACTTGCTGAATTCTTTTATCAGTTATAGGAGCTTTTTGGAAGAGTCTTTAGGGTTTTTGAGGTAATCGTATCATCAACAAACAGCGACAGTTTGACTTTTTCTTTACCAATTTAGATGCCCCTTATTTCTTTCTCTTGTCTGATTACTCTGGCTAGGACGTCCAGTACTATGTCAAAGAGGAGTGATGAGAGTGGGCATCCTTGTCTTGTTCCAGTTCCCAGAGGGAATGCTTTCAACTTTTCCCCATTCAGTATGATGTTGACCATGGGTTTGTCATAAATGGTTTTTACTACATTGAGGTAGGTCCCTTGTATGCTGAAAGTTTTAATCATAAAGGGATATGCCAGATTTTGTCAAATGCTTTTTCTCTGTCTATTTGGTTTTTAACTCTGTTTATGTGGTCTATCATTTTTTATTTATTTTTTTTTTTTTTTGAGGTGGAATCCCACTGTGTCACCCAGGCTGGAGTGCAGTGGCATGATTGCAGCTCACTGCAACCTTCGCCTCCTGGGTTTAAGCCATTCTCCTGCCTCAGACTCCTGAGTAGCTGGAATTACAGACACAGGCTGCCATGCCCAGCTAATTTTTGTATTTAGTAGAGGCAGGGTTTCACCAGGTTGGTCAGGCTGGTCTCAAACTCCTGACCTCAGGTAATCCACCACATTTATTGACTTGTGTATGTTAAACCATCCCTGCCTCCCTGATATGAAACCCACTTGATCATGGTAGATTATCTTTTTGATATACTGTTGGATTCAGTCAGCTAGTATTTTGTTAAGAATTTTAGCATCTATGTCTATCAGGAATATCAGTCTGTAGTTTTCTTTTTTGGTTATGTCTTTTCCTGGTTTTGGTATTAGGGTGATGCTGGCTTCACAGAATGAATTAGGAAGGGTTCCCTCTTTCTCTATGTTGTAGAACAGTGTCAAAAGAATTGGTACCAAGTGTCCTTTGAATGTATGGTAGAATTTTGCTCAGTCTAAATCATCTGGTCTTGGACTTTTTTTGTTGGCAATTTTAAAATTACCATTTCAATCTTGCTGCTTGTTATTGGTCTATTCAGGGTAACTAATTCTTCCCGATTTAAGCTAGGAGGGTTGTATTTTTCCAGGAATTTATCTATCTCTTCTAGGTATTCTAGTTTATGTGCATAAAGGTGTTCATAGTAGCCTTGAATGATCTTTTGTATTTTAGTGGTGTCAGTTGTAGTATCTCCTGTTTCATTTCTTAATGAGGTTATTTGGATTTTCTCTCTTATTTTCTTGGTTAATATTGCTAATGGTCTATCAGTTTTATTAATCTTTTCAAAGAACCAGCTATTTGTTGCATTTATCTTTTGTATTTTTTTGTTTCAATTTCATTTAGTTCTGCTCTGCTCTTGGATATTTCCTTTCTTCTGCTGGGTTTGGGTTTGGTTTGTTCTTATTTCTCTAGTTTCTTGAGGTGTGACCCTAGAATGTCAGTTTGTGCTCTTTCAGTCTTTTTGATGTAGGTGTTTAGGGCTATAAGCTTTCCTCTTAGCACCACCTTTGCTGTACCCAGAGGTTTTGATAGGTTGTGTCATTATTGTCATTCAGTTTAATTTTTTAATTTCTATCTTGATTTTGTTTTTGACCCAATGCTCATTCAGGAACAGGTTATTTAATTTCCATGTATTTGCATGGTTTTAAAGATTCTTTTTGGAGTTGATTTCATGTTTTATTTCACTGTGGTCTGAGAGAGTACATGACACAATTTCAATTTTCTTAAATTTATTGAGGCTCATTTTATGGCCTATCAGATGGTCTGTCTTGGAAAAAGTTCCATGCACTGTTGAATAGAATGTGTATTCTGCAGTTGTTGGATGAAATGTTTTGTTTATATCTGTTAAGTTCATTTGTTCCAAGGTATAGTTTAAATCTATTGTTTCTTTATTGACTTTCTGTCTTGATGACCTGTCTAGTGCTGTCAGTGGAGTATTGAAGTCCCTCACTATTATTGTGTTGCTATCCATCTCATTTCTTAGATCTATTAGTAATTGTTTTATAAATTTGGGAGCTCCACTGTTAGGTGCACATATGTTTAGCACTGTGATATTTTCCTGTTAGACAAGGCCATTTACCATTATATAATATCCTTCTTTGTCTCTTTTTTTCTTTTCTATTTTTTTTGAGATGGAGTCTCACTCTGTCGCCCAGGTTCGAGTGCAATGGCACATTCTCAGCTCACTGCAACCTCTGCCTCCCAGGTTCAAGTGATTCTCCTGCCTCAGCTTCCCAAGTAGCTGGGACTATAGGCACATGCCACCATGCCTGGCTAATTTTTGTATTTTTAGTAGAGTCAGGGTTTCACCATATTGGCCAGGCTGGTCTTGAACTCCTGATCTGGTGATCTGCCTGCCTTAGACTCCCAAAGTGCTGGGATTACAGATGTGAGCCACCGTGCCATGCCTGGCCTCTTTGTCTCTTTTAACTGCTGTTGCTTTAGGGTTTGTTTTGTCTGATACAAGAATAGCTGCCCCTGCTCACTTTTGGTGTTCATTTGCATAAAATACCTTTTTCCATCCCTTTACTTTAAGTTTATGTGAGTCTGTATGTGTTAGGTGAGTCTCCTGTAGGCAGCAGATAGTTGGTTGGTGAGTTATCCATTCTGCAGTTCTGTATCATAAGTGGAGCACTTAGGCCATTTACATTCAATGTTAGTATTGAGATGTGAGGTACCATTGCATTCATTGTGCTATTTGTTGCTTGCGTACCTTGGTGTTTTTGTTTTTTGTTTTGCTTTTTAACTTGTATTTTTGGTTTACAGGTCCTATGTGATTTATGCTTCAAAGAGTTTCTGCTTTGATGTGTTTCCAGGATTTGTTTGAAGATTTAGAACTCCTTTTAGCAGTTCTTATAGTGGTGGCTTGGTAGTGGCGAATTCTCTCAGCATTTGTTTGTCTGAAAAAGACTGTATCTTTCCTTCATATATGATGCTTAGTTTTACTGGATACAAAATTCTTGGCTGATAATTGTTTTGTTTGAGGAGGCTGAAGATGAGGCCCCAATCCCTTCTAGCTTTGTGGGGTTTCTGCTGAGAAATCTGCTATTAATCTGATAGATTTTCCTTTACAGGTTACCTGGTGCTTTTGTCTCACAGCTCTTAAAATTATTTCATTTGTCTTAACTTTAGATAACCTGATGACAATGTGCCTCGGCAATAATCTTTTTGCGATGAATTTCCCAGGTGTTCTTTGTGCTTCTTGTGTTTGCATGTCTGGGTCTCTAGCAAGGCCAGAGAAGTTTTCCTCGATTATTCCCCCAAATATGCTTTCAAAACTTTTAGATTTCTCTTCTTCCTCAGAAACACCAATTATTCTTAGGTTTGGTCCCTTAACATAATCCTAGACTACTTGAAGGCTTTGTTCATATTTTCTTATTCTTTTTCTTTGTCTTTGTTGGATTGGGTTAATTCAAAGACCTTGTCTTCAAGCTCTGAATTTCTTCTACTTGTTCAATTCTATTGCTGAGACTTTCCAGATCATTTTGCATTTCTATAAGTGTGTCCAATGTTTCCTGAAGTTTTGATTATTTTTTTCTTTATGTTATCTATTTCCTTAAATATTTCTCCTTTTGCTTCTTGTATTGTTTTTTGGATTTCCTTGCATTGGGCTTTGCCTTTCTCTGGTGCCTCCCTGATTAGCTTCATAACTAACCTCCTGAATATTTTTTCAGGTAAATCAGGGATTTCTTCTTGGTTTGGATCCACTGCTGGTGAGTGAGTGTGATTTTTGGGCGGTGTTAAAGAGCCTTGTTTTGTCATATTACCAGAGTTGGTTTTCTGGTTGCTTCTCATTTGGGTAGGCTCTGTCAGAGGGAAGGTTTAGGGCTCAGGGCTGTTGTTCAGATTCTTTTGTCCCATGGGATGTTCCCTTGATGTAGTACTCTACCCCTTTCCCTATGGATGTGGCTTTCTGTGAGCTGAGCTGCAGTGATTGTTATCTCCCTTCTGGGTCTAGCCAACTAGCAAGTCTACCCAGCTCCAGGCTGGTACTGGGGGATGTCTGCACATAGTCCCATTATGTGAACCATCTATGGGTCTCTCAATATGGATACCAGTAGCTGTTCCCATATAGGTGGCAGTGGGGTGAAATGGACTATGTGAGGCTTGTTAGCTTTGGTTGTTTAATGTTCTATTTTTGTGCTGGTTGGCCTCCTGCTAGGAGGTGGCACTTTCCAGAGAGCATCAGCTGTGGTATTATTGAGAGAAAACAGTAGTGGGCAGGGCCCTAGAACTCCCAAGAGTATATGCCCTTTGTCTTCAGCTACCAGGGTGGATAGGGAAAGCCCATCAGGTGGAGGCAGGGCTAAGCATATCTGAGCTCAGACTCTCCTTGGGCAGGTCTTGCTGCGGCTGCTATAGGGGATGAGGGTGATGTTCCAAGGTCAACAGAGTTGTGTACCAACAGGATTATGGCTGCCTCTGCTGAGTCATGGAAGTTGTCAAGGAAATGGGGGAAAGCCAAGAGTCACCAGCCTCACCCATGCAATATGAAGCTCTCATGCAATCTGAAGGGCTGATCTAACTCCCACCATGCCCCCTCTAACAGTCCTAAGTCTGTTTCCAGGCAGTGGGCTAGCAGGGTTTAAGAACTTGCCCCAGGCTACCTGCCTTCCAGCTGCAAAAGAAAAGGGCTTGGTTCTTTCTCCACCTGTGGAGTCTGCACACAGGATTCGTACCCTCCCCCAAGTTCTGGCCAGGAGGCTTCTTGCCCAGTTCAAATTGTTACAATGGTCAGCTGCAGATTTCCTTCTCCCTGTGATGTTTCCCCCCACCACCACCTCTGGTGGCCTCCCGATGGATCCCTGTGGTGCCAGGCAGGAATGGCCTGCTTGGGGGCCCAGTGAACTCCCAGGGTATTTCCTACTGCTTCCTCTATCCCTGTACTTCGCTCAGCTCTCTAAATTGACTCAGCTCCAGGTAAGGTGGGAAACTTCTCCCACAAACAGACCTTCTGTTTCCCCATTGGGGCTGTGTGTTCAGGAGGGAGGATCTCCCTTTCCTACTTCAACAATTGGGGCACTCACAGTACTTGGGATGTCTCCCGGGTCCTACAGGAGGAGTCTGTTTTCTTCAGATGGTCTGTGGGTCTTCTCGGGATTCCTAGTTTGTCCCTGCTGTCATTCTGGAGCTAAAATTCACAATGCGAGCCTCCACATGCTGCTCTGTCCATCCGAGACAGAGCTGCAATCTAGTCCTGCTTCCTGTCTGCCATGATCATTCCATCTAAGTCCCCTGGTAAGGAAACTTTAGCTGAGGTTGTATTGTTCTTCACAGCTTGTTCAACCAGGTAACCTCCCTGAAAGACAAATATTCCTCTGAGATATTGAAAACTGACTTTCTGACCATCTTTCCTCATGATATCAAATTAATTATCTCTCCCATGGCAAGACCTATCACCACACTAGAGCAGAGACTACTAATTAAATTCCCAGCACCCATTTTCCCTCCTTTCTTTGTAGCAAAACCCTGATTGTATACTGAGCTGCAATCAGCCCAGCTAAAACATGTTTCTCAACCTCCTTTGCAGATTGGTCTGGCCATGACTAAGATCTGGCCAGCGAGAGAGAGTAGTATATATGGAATTCCTAAGACAGCTCCTTAAAATAAATGGACTCAGCTGGAAGCTGCATCCCTTTGCAAATCCTTCCCTTCATCTTTCTTGTTACCTGGGAAGATGAACATATGTTGGCATTCCATCAGCAATTGACTATGAGGTAACCTTGAGGGTTTAGTCTATATGCCAAGGGTGGAGGAGCAGAAAAATAGAAGACTGAGTCTCTATTGTGTTTTGACTGTGGTTAAAGATAGTTTCTGATTAAAATACAAATGTGTCCTAATAAGGTAAAGAATAACTTCTTACTCCTTTCACTTGTATCTTCTTGCCTCACACACTAAAGATAATGACTGTCTCAAATAAAACACTTCTTTCTTTTCTACTGTCCTATGATCCTTCTAGTATTTGAAACTTTTTGCCCAAAAATTACAGTATCTTAAGCAATAAATTAAATTTAGATGAATCTCTCAGTGTTGAAACTTTCAATTCATGAATATGGTATGTATGTCTCGGCAAATCTTTTTAAGGTTTTTATTGATTTCCTTTTTTGAGTTTTGAAGTTTTCAGCATACAGAACCTATACATGGTTTGTTAGATTTATATCTCGGCATTTTTTTCTTTCTTTGTAATTGTATTTTAACAGTTGTATGAAAATCTATTGTAAATTGTATAAAAATTTTGGTTTTCAATTGTGCATTGCTACTGTATAAAAATATGACTGATATTGTGAATTGACTTTGCATACTCTTGGATGGCTTAGTGAACTTGTTAATTCTAGGAAGGTTTTTTTGGTTTGTTTCTGTAGATTCTTTGGGATTCTCTTAATCCTGTCATGTGAAAGAGGGACAATTTTATTTCTTCTTTTCCAATATGTATGCATTTTTGTTTTCCTTGCCTTATTGCACTAACTAGAACCTTCAGCATGATGTTGAATAGGAGTGAGGAGACTGAACATTCCAGTCTTGTTTCAGAAAAACATTTGTTCTTTCATCATTATGTTGTTTGCTGTACATTTTTTGTAGGTGCTTTTTATGCAGTTGAGAATGTTACCCTCTATTCCTAGTTCATAAGAGCTTTTATTGTGATGGAATGCTGGATATTGTCAAAAGCTTTTTCTGCACCAATTGATATAATTATGTGTTTTTTCTTTAGACTGTTAATATGGTAGATTATATTAAAATCTACCTAAATCATGAAACTAAAAATTTCACTCTCATGTCCATTTTATCTAAGTTGTCATTTGTAAACTGAACCAGCCTTCTTACATTTCCAGGATAAAATTTACTTTGCCTTGCTGCTTTATCTATGTGAGTGTGTATGTGTGTATGTGTGTGTATTATATATACAAGCATACACACATACATATGAATATATGTACATATATATAGAGAGAAATAGTACTGTATTCAATTTGTTAATATCTTGTTGAAAATATTTGCACCTATGTTCATAAGGGATATTGATCTGTAGTTTTTTGTAATATCTTTTCTAGTTTTGGTATCAAAGTAATTCAGTAATCATACAGTGAGTTGCAAAGTGTTCCTATCCTATTTTTTAGAAGAGCTTGTATAGGATTGGTGCTATTTCTTCTTAAAATGATTAAGAGAATTTCGCAGTGAAAGCATCTGGGCCTAGAGATTTCTTTTTCAGAATGTTGCAATCCATGATTTCACATTTTTTGGTATGTGTAGGACTATTCATGTTATCTATTTCATCATGAGTGAGTTTTAGTAATTTGTGGTTTTTGAGGAACTGGTCAATTTTGTCTAAGTTGTTGAATTTATTTTATTTTATATATATTATATAAAATATATTATATAATTTTTATATATTATATATTTTATATATATAAATTGTATATATAAAATATAATTTAGATAAAAAATATAATAAAATAAATATATTATACATACTATATATTATAAAATATATATAAAATACAATAAATTCAATATAAATTTATAAATAACATAAATTTATAATATTTAAATATATTTATAAAATTTATAAAATTTATATATAAAATTTTTATATATAAAAATTATAAAAATTTTTAATTATAAAAATTATAAAAATTTTTAATTATAAAAATTATATATATAAATTTATATATATAATTTATAAATATATTTATAAATATAAATATATATTTTAATTTTCTTATTCCTGGTTTAGTGTCTTGTATAAGTTGTTGAATATATGGATGCAGAATTATTTACAGTATTTTCTTCTTATCCTTTTAATGTCTACAGTGTCTGGATTGAAATTACCTTCTTTATCCCTGGGTAATTTGTTGTAGGATGACCAACTGTCCTAGTTTGGTTAGGACTGGGAGATTTGCTGGCTATTGGACTCTCAGTGCTAAAACTAAAAAGTCCTAGGCAAATAAGGACAAGTGGTTATTCGTTTTTCTTTTTTCCCTTTAGCAGTCTTATTACAAGTTTATCAATATTATTGATCTTTTCCAAGAACCAGCTTTTACTCTTGTTGATTTTTTTCTGTTTTTAATTTCATTTATTTCTGCTGTTATCTCTATTCCCTTCCTTATGATTTCTTTGGGTTTATTTTTTTTTTGCTTTTCTTTTCTAGTTTCTTTAAAGTGGAAGTTAATATTATTAATTTGAAATATTTTTTTCTAATACATGTATTTGATGCTACAAATTTCCCTCTAAGCACTACTTTAGTAGCATTCCACAAATCTTAATATACTCTATTTCATTTTTGTTCAGTTCAAAATATTTTCTAATTTTTGTGGACTTAACTCTTTCTCACATGGATTATTTAGAAGTATGTCTTTAAATTTTTCAGGTGTTTGAGGACTTTCCTTTTATCTTTCTGTTATTGATTTCTAATTCCATTATTATCAGAGAGTATACCCATATGATACCAATTCTTTTAAATTTGCTGCTTTTTTTAAAAAATAATCCAGGAGATAGTCTATCTTGATGAATGTTCCAAGTGCACTTGAAAAGATATCTGAGCTCCAGTGCCTGCCCTACCACTGACTTAGCAATGGGACATTTGGGAAACCACCCTATCTCACATGGTCTTCCATTTCCACATCTGTAAAATGGGGAGAGTGAATCAGATACCGTCTTCAAGTACCCTTCCACCTTTAATACCACCTCCCCTTCTAAGAATAAACAAAATGAGATCGCTTCCTGCCTGTTCACCTGCCACTAATTAATCTTATCTGCTCCTGAATAAATGGACATAGAAAATACAAATAACCTATTTTCAAAGCCCTGTCTTTACTTACCCAGATGCCATGGGGAATTTGGGAAATAGCCTACAAAAAAAGGTTTCTTCCTCTAAGGCAGTCTTCATATAAACTAATATTAAGAAAGGAGGATGTGAATCTGTTTATGTTTTCTGAACTTGAAAAGATATTGCAACTTCTTTAGTCTCTTGCTAACCAGGCTTAATGTTACAATTCCTGTTGTGATCTGGGATTACAGAAGTCATTCCATAATCTCCTTGGCAAAGTGCCAACACACTAGCATTCTGCTGGATGAAAAGAGCATTGTTTCTCTGCTCAGTTAGACTACTATTAGCTGTCCTGGAAATCACCAAACCAGCCAAATACGTTGTGTTCAATAGTTCCCTGGGGTTAGAAGACTTGGGTATACCTTAAAAACACAGTCAAGCAGGCACAGTGGCTTACACCTGTAATCCCAGCACTTTGGGAGGCCGAGGAGGGCAGATCATGAGATCAGGAGTTAGAGATGAGCCTCGCCAATATGGTGAAACCTTGTCTCTACTAAAAAATACAAAAATTAGCCAGGCATGGTGGTGCACGCCTGTGGTCTCAGTTACTTGGGAGGCTGAGGCAGGAGAATCGCTGGAACCCGGGAGGTGGAGGCTACAGTGAGCCGAGATTGGGACACTGCATTCCAGCCTGGGTGACAGAGCGAGACACCATCTCAAAAAAAAAAAAAAAAAAAAAAATTAGCTACTCATTTGGCCAGCCACAGTGGCTCACACCAGTAATCCCAGCACTTTGGGAGACCGAGGCAGGCAGATCGCCTGAGGTCAGCAGTTCAAGACCAGCCTGGCCAACATGGAGAAACCCTGTCTCTACTAAAAACACAAAATTAGCCAGATGTGGTGGTGCATGCCTGTAATCCTAGCTAGCCTGGAGGTTGAGGCAGAAGAATTGCTTGAACCTGGGAGGTGGAGGTTGAGATGAGCTGAGATCACGCCATTGCACTCCAGCCTGGGCAAAAAGAGCAACACTCTGTCTAAGAAATAATAAACACAGTTAAGATTGTCTTCAGCAACCTGCATCCAGTCCTTTCTCCCTTCTCGTCCATCTGAAGTAGTTATTTTGTTTACAAATATTTCACCAGCATCACACTCAAGAAATCTAAGATTAAATAAAAACAAAAATGATGGTATTTCTGAAATATATTTCTATAACATGTCCATAAACAGAGAATGAAGAAATCAGAAGGATGAAAATGGAAGGAGGGATGGGGCATCAGCTGAGGCAGAATGGCGGGGGTGATACATTTTATAAATCCTCATCCCTGCAAAATAAACCACAAAGCAGGGGCTTCTGTGTCTCTTCTATCTCCCCACATGCCCATCATACTTTTTTAAAAGCAGGCATTAAGAATTTCGGAATAGAAGGGACATTCATTTATTAAACATCATCTAAAATAAAGAGTCTAATCTTTAAAAACCTTCTTCAGTGGAGGGAGCTCACAGCCCTCTGACACGGTGGGAAGCTTATCCTCAGGCACACAAAATGGCAGAGGCCAGTAGGGGGCAGCAGCACAGCAGGAATATTATTTATTTATTTATTTTATTGCACTTTAGGTTCTGGGGTATATGTGAATAATATGCAGGATTGTTGCATGGGTACATACATGGCAATGTGGTTTGCTGCTTCCATCCCATCAACTAAGTCTGGCATTTCTCCCTATCTTATCCCTCCCCAACTCGCTACCCCCACTGTCCATCCCCAGTTCCCCCCAACAGACCCCAGTGTGTGATGCTCCCCTCCCTGTGTCCATGTGTTCTCACTGTTCAACACCCGCCTATGAGTGAGAATATGCAGTGTTTGATCTTCTGTTCTTGTGTTAGTTTGCTGAGATTGATGGTTTCCAGATTCATCTATGTCCCAACAAGGTCACCAACCTATCGTTTTTTATAGCTGCATAGTATTACATGGTGTATATGTGCCACATTTTCCCGGTCCAGTCTATCATCAAAGGGCATTTGGGTTGGTTCCAGATCTTTGCTATTGTAAACAGTGCTGAAATGAACATATGTGTGCATGTGTCTTTATAATAGAACGATTTATAATCCTTTGGGTATATACCTAGTAATGGGATTGCTGGGTCAAATGGAAGTTCTATTTCTAGATCCTTGAGGAATCGCCACACTGTCTTCCACAATGGTTGAACTAATTTACACTCCCACCAACTGTGTAAAAGTATTCCTATTTCTCCACATCCTCTCCAGCATCCGTTGTCTCCAGATTTTTTAATGATCACCATTCTAACTGGTGTGAGATGGTATCTCAATGTGGTTTTGATTTGCATTTCTCTAATGACCAGTGATGAGCATTTTTTCATATGTTTGTTGGCCTCATATATGTCTTCTTTCAAAAAGTGTCTGTTCATATCCTTCGCCCAATTTTCAATGGATTTGTTTGTTTTTTTCTTGTAAATCTGTTTTAGTTTTTTGTAGATTCTGGATATTAGATCTTTGTCAGATGGGTAGATTGAAAAAAATTTTTCCCATTCTGTTGGTTGCCAGTTCACTCTAATGATTGTTTCTTTTGCTGTGCAGAAGCTCGGGAGTTTAATTAGATCCCATTTGTCTATTTTGGCTTTTGTTGCCATTGCTTTTGGTGTTTCAGTCATGAAGTCCTTAACTATGCCTATGTCCTAAATGGTTTTGCCTAGGTTTTCTTCTAGGTTTTTTATGGTGTTAGGTCTTATGTTCAAGTCTTTAATCCATCTGCAGTTAATTTTAGTGTAAGGTGTCAGGAAGGGGTCCAGTTTCTGCTTTCCGCACATGGCTAGCCAGTTTTTCCAACACCATTTATTAAACAGGGAATCCTTTCCCCATTGCTTCTTTTTGTCAGGTTTGTCAAAGATCGGATGGTTGTAGATGTGTGGCATTGCCTCCGATGCCTCTGGTCTGTTCCATTGGTCTATATCTCTGTTTTGATACCAGTACCATGCTGTTTTGATTACTGTAGCCTTGTAGTATAGTTTGAAGTCAAGTGGCATGATGCCTCCAGCTTTCTTCTTTTTGCTTACAATTGACTTGGCTATGCAGGCTCTCTTTTGTTTCCATATGAAGTTTAAGGTGGATTTTTCCAGTTCTGTGAAGATGGTCATTGGTAGCTTGATGGGGATAGTGTTGAATCTATAAAATACTTTGGGCAGTATGGCTATTTTCAGGATATTGATTCTTCCTAACCATGAGCATGGAATGTTTCTCCATCTGTTTGTGTCCTCTCTTATTTTGTTGAGCAGTGGTTTGTAGTTCTCTTTGAAGAGGTCTTTTACATCCTTTGTTAGTTGTATTCCTAGGTATTTTATTCTCTTTGTAGCAATTGTGAATGGCAGTTCGTTCTTGATTTGGCTCTCTTTAAGTCTGTTATTGGTGTATAGGAATGCTTGTGATTCTTGCACATTAATTTTGTATCCTGAGACTTTGCTGAAGTTGCTTATCAGTTTCAGGAGATTTTGGGCTGAGACAATAGGGTCTTCTAAATATACAATCATGTCGTCTGCAAATAGAGACAATTTGACTTCCTCCTTTCCTAATTGAATACCCTTTATTTCTTTTTCTTGCCCGATTGCTCTGGCTAGAACTTCCAATGCTATATTGAATAGGAGTGGTGAGAGAGGGCATCCTCGTCTAGTGCCAGATTTCAAAGGAAATGCTTCCAGTTTTTGCCCATTCAGTATGATATTGGCTGTGGGTTTGTCATAAATATCTTTTATTATTTTGAGATACGTTCTGTCGATATCTAATTTATTGAGAGTTTTTAGCATAAAGGGCTGTTGAATTTTGTTGAAGGCCTTCTCTGCATCTATTGAGATAATCATGAGGTTTTTGTCTTTGGTTCTGTTTATCTGGTGAATTACGTTTATAGACTTGCGTATGTTGAACCAGCCTTGCATCCTCGGGATGAAGCCTACTTGATCGTGATGGATAAGCTTTTTGATGTGCTGTTGCAATTGGTTTGCCAGTATTTTATTGAAGATTTTTGCATCTATGTTCATCATGGATATTGGCCTGTAGTTTTCTTTTCTTGTTGAGTCTCTTCTGGGTTTTGGTATCAGGATGATGTTGGTCTCATAAAATGGTTTGGGGAGGATTCCCTCTTTTTGGATCATTTGGAATAGTTTCAGAAGGAATGGTACCAGCTCCTCTTTGTATGTCTGGTAGAATTCGGCTGTGAACCTATCTGGACTTGGGCTTTTTTGGGGTGGTAGGTTATTAATTGCTGCCTCAACTTCAGCCCTTGCTACTGGTCTATTCAGGGTTTTGACTTCTTCCTGGTTTAGGCTTGGGAGGGTGTAAGTGTCCAGGAATTTATCCATTTCTTCCAGGTTTACTAGTTTATGTGCATAGAGTTGTTTGTAATAATCTCTGATGATGGTTTGTATTTCTGTGGAATTTGTGGTGATATCCCCTTTATCATTTTTATTGCATTTATTTGATTCTTCTCTCTTTTCTTTTTTATTAATCTGGCTAGTGGTCTGTCTATTTTGTTGATCTTTTCAAAAAACCAGCTCCTGGATTTATTAATTTTTTGAAGGGTTTTTTGTATGTCTATCTCCTTCAGTTCTGCTGATCTTAGTTATTTCTTGTCTTCTGCCAGGTTTTGAGTTTTTTTGATCTTGCTCCTCTAGCTCTTTCAATTTTGATGATAGGGTGTTGATTTTAGATCTTTCCTTGCTTCTTATGTGGGCATTTATTGCTATAAATTTTCCATTAGACACTGCTTTAAATGTGTCCCAGAGATTCTGGTACGTTGTGTCTTTGTTCTCATTGCTTTAGAATAACATCTTTATTTCTGCCTTCATTTCATTGTTTATCCAGTCAACATTCAGCACTTTGGGAGACCAAGGTGGACAGATCACTTGAGATTAGGAGTTCAAGATCAGCTTGGTCAACGTGGTAAAATCCTGTCTCTACTAAAAATACAAAAATTAGCTGAGCATGGTGGTAGGCGCCTGTAATCCTAGCTACTTGGGAGTCTAAGGGGGAAAAATCACATGAACCCAGGAGGCAGAGGTTGTAGTGGGACTCTGTCTCAACAAACAAATAAACAAACAAAGAAAAAAAATCCAACCATTCCAGGCAAAAAGGAGGAAGACCCAGGTTAAAAGGCAAATGTTAAAAGGCCACGTTCAGCATGACAGACAAAGAAAGACAGGGTGCTGGAGAGCAGTATAATTCAGGGGCCACCACATGGAAATTCTAATTCAGCACCAAACATACACGAAGCTCAGAGGAAAGATAAGCTTAATAAGCCACCTATGAAATAGGAAAGAATACCAGGAAGTCCAACTCAGGAAAAATGCAACTGACATTTATGTATCACTTTTTATAGCTTGCAATGAGATCAAGACTATACATGTTATCTCATTAAATCCTCACAGCAACCCAATCGAGTAGGTTAAATAATTTTACAGATGATGAAATGAGACCTCAAGAGACCTCATAACTTTCTCAAGGCTGCAGAGCTAGTAAATAGTGGGTCCAAAATGGTCCGCTCTTCATTTTCCTGATTTTCTTATTACTGATTATTTCAGAGATACAGTATGTGTTCCTCATGGAAAAAATCTATAGTCCTCACCGTCAAAGGCCACTACTGCATGTACTCAATTCCAACTCAGGAGCACCAAGGTGCACAGTCTTCCTGTGTCCCTTGCAGTACACTGTTCAGCAAGCTGCAGACCCAGCTGTGCCTTTACCACAGGGGGAGGGGGAGGAGAGGCTGGGTGAGGGTCTGGGCTGGGATGAGAGGCCCTCATCCCCTAGCTCAGACACATGCTTTAAGAAAGGGAATAAAACCTCCATGAAGCCATTGCTTTTCTGCTCTTTCCAATAAAAGGACATGCATGTAGATCCACTGGGCTCAGAGTGACCACCTGTCAAGGACTTCTAAATTCTCTTCAAAGATAGAAAATATTGCTCTGTGCACAACTCTTGGGATGGTTTAATCATGAACTGAATTTCACATAAAAACAGAGATAAGAGATTTGATGCAGTCCAAAATTCTTCTTTAACTTATGAAAGTTTTCAAAAGTACACAAAAGAAGAGAGAATAATATAATGAATTCAATACACCTGTCCTTGGATTCAACAATTATTCACTTTTTGCTCCAGTTGCTTCATGTCTTCATTTTTGTCAGCGTTACTTTTTTGTGGATATTTCTTCAAGCAAGTCCCTGTCGTCAGGCCATTTCACCTCAAAGTCTTTCCATATATCTCTCCAGTAGATTTTTTATGTATAAACACAAAATCTTTATCACAATCAATGGTATTAACACTCACTCTATATTCAAATTTTCAGCCAGGCATGGTGGCTAATGCCTGTAATCCCAGTACTTTGGGAGGCTGAGGCGGGTGGATCACTTGAGGTCAGGAGTTGAAGATCAGCCTGGTCTTACTTGGGAGTCTGAGGAGGGAAAATCACTTGAACCCAGGAGGCAGAGGTTGCAGTGGGACTCTGCAGAAGTTGAGGTCAGGAGTTGACCTCAAGTGACCCAGGCCAGTCTGGCCAACGAGGTGAAACTCTGTGTCTACTAAAAATACAAAAATTAGCTGGGCGTGGTGGCAGAAGCTAGTAATCCCACCTACTTGGGAGGCTGAGGCAGGAAAATCACATGAATCCAGGAGCCAGAGGTTGCAGTGAGCCAAGATGGTGCCATTGCACTCCAGCCTGGATGACAAAGCAAGACTAAAAAAAAAAAAAATTTTTTTTAATTGTTTCAAAAATGTATTTTTATAATTAGTTTCTTCAAAACAGGATCCAAACAAAATCGGGTCACTGCATTTGACTGTTATGTTGCTTAAATTTCTTCTAACCTAGAGTAGTGCTACCATCTTACTGCCAGTGAGCTTCCCCAGTTTCTTGAGTTCTTCAGCTGCGTTCTTTCTCACCTCTACACCTCTGCACCTGCTGTGTTTTCTGCCTGAAAGACGTCCCCTGGCCCATACATTACCCGCACATCTTCTGCTTGTCCTTCAGCTTTCAAATGGGATATTCTTCCTTTTATAATGTAGCCCTCTATCAGAGCTTCTTTTGTTAAACCCTTTGACTGTGATCCTAGTTTGCATATTGATTACTAAATTTGTCAAGAGTTGTTGCATCAAATGGAAAATGGCTACCAATGGGACTGGGCAAAAACTTGAGAGTCTGTTAAACGCAGGCTCTGATTCCACAGTTCTGGGATGAGGTGTGAGGATCTGCATTCCTGACAAGCTCTCTGGTGATGGCAGTGCAGCTGGTCTAAAGACTGCACATTGAGTGTGACAGGCTAGATCATTCCCCACTTCCTCTATCGTAACACTTACCACACTGTATTGTAATGGTTTCTTTGAATATCTGTCTTCCGTCTAGAACAGGGGTTTGTAAGCCATTGGAACAAAGCCATACCCGTTTGTTAATGTCTTGGATGTGACTGCTTTTGAGCTATAACATCAGAGTTGAGCAGTTGCAAGAGAGACCATATGGCCCACAAAGTCTGAAATATTTACCATCTGGCTCTTAATGGAAAAAGTTTGCCAACCCTTTCTTTAGACTGTCGTGCAGGGAGATAGTTTTTTCATTAGAGTATCTCAGACCCAAGTCCCAGACCCTGCCCATAGTAGGGACTGAATAAGCAAGTTACTGAATGATGAATAATGAGAGTAGCTGACAATAAGTAAGCGCTTACCACATGCCAGGAATTATACAAATGCTTTATATGCAGCATGTCATTTAATTTCCATGCTAACTCTGCAGAGGGGGAGGCTATTCTCAAATTTCAGATGAAGAAACAGAGGCTTAGCGGTTCCTTTCCTACTCATGTTGAAAGGACTCACAAGCTCATGTAATCTGACTCTAACACACTTTAACGATTGAAAAGTTGCCTGTGGAAAGGTAGGAACAACCTGTTTATCCTGGGCCCATCTGAGGCAGACTGAGTTGCTGTCTCTGTGAAAATGGCCACCAATGGGACTGGGCAAAAAAATTAAAAGCTCCTTATAGTTTCAATCAAAAGATGCCAGGTTAATTGAACATACACACACACTTCTTTGCAGTAAATACTATCCAATGATAGTGGACCCAGCCATACTTTAAAGAGTCCAAAGCATGATCTGTACTTAAGAGAATAGCATTATAAGATTATAAACTACCTAGGGGCTTCCTTTCCTTGGAAGCTCTTTCTTCACCCTGCATGCCCCCAAAACTCTTTCCTAGTATAGCACCTTACTCAGCCTTAAGCCATTGTACGCACTGGATAAGAAAAGGGCTACATGGAAGAATGAATCAGATGAAATCTATTAACCTTGAGAAAACTTCTCGTATATATTACTTCATTTTCTAGCACCAGAATTCCTGGAAGATAGGGAGAAGGGTGGCAACTAGTTTAACTCATCATTATTATTACTATTATTATTATTCTCATTCTGTTGAGCAGTGGTGTGATCTCAACTCACTGCAGCTTCAACCTCCTGGGCTCAATCAATCCTCTAGCATCAGGCTCCCAAGTAGCTGGGACTACAGGTGCGCACCACCACACCCAGCTATTTTTTTTTTATTTTTTATAGAGATAGGGTCTAGCCATGTTACCCAGGCTGGTCTTGAATTTCTGGGTGTAATCAATCCTCCTGCCTCAGTCTCCCAAAGTGCTGGGATTACAGGTATGAGCCACTGTGCCCAGCCTTATTATTATTTTATTAGAAGTCAAAGGCTAAAGTGACTTAGCCAATGTTTCATGCAATAGTAATAATTCCAGGAGTGAAGTGCACGTGTCTTACGTTCCAATATAATGAGAAAGAGAAGTTGAAAGAGAGATAGAAATAATGAAGGAGAAAGAGAAACACAGAGAATGGTAAAAAAGAGAAAACCACATACAAGGCAGATACTTGTCTGCCAGAGCAACTGAGCAAGCCCAGAAGCAGTGGTGAGAAATTAGCCTAGAAAAGAAAACTCTTTGATTATGAACCTAGTTTGCATATTGATTACTATATTTGTTAAGAGCTTTTGGATCTTATGGAAAAAAGAAACTGAGATATACATTTCAGAAAATCTCATAGTGATTATTATCACTGAAGGAATTTCCAAGGGACAAAGAGTCACTCCTCTTCTTAATCTGGAGAATAACACTGACATCCAGTCTCAAAAATCCCCTTTGAACAGACTGTTTCCCTGCCCTTGTGGAGAATTCTGTTTTGTGGCTCTAAATGTTCATCTCATTCAGAAATTCAAGGTTTGATAATGAAGGAACTGAGGTCTTGAGGAGCCTCCTTATGATCAAATTTGACTGCAATCAGTCTGTTCTCTATGAATTCAGATAGAATGGAAGCACGATTATCTAACTTTACAGTTTAAAAAAGAATTCCTTTGACTCCGCATTCAGACGAGATAGAGGAACAGGGTTACCTCTCCAGCCTAAATCAATAAAAAAAGTAGACAATATATGAAATAATTATATTCAAGGCACTGTACATCATAAAATGAAGCATAGTAATCCCAAAGAGACTGTGAACCCACAGCTGCCCTCAGCTTATTGTTCTGAAAGAACTTCCAAGCCAAGATGCAGGAAAGGGGGGCCTAAGCAGACCTCAGCAGACTCCTGATTTGAAGAGACTGAGCTGAGAGTCTGGGGGAGACCAAGGCAGTTAAAACTGTTAGGACATAGAAACAGAAAGTAAAAAGCTGCACAAGAGAACATGGAGATCAGTAGAGGGTCTGCCTTGAGAATTCAGGAATGTACTTATCGTCACATTTATGAAAGGAAACTACCCAAGGCCAGGGAAAGAATCAAACTAGAGAATTCAATGGAAAAGTGGAAACCTCAGAATTGACAGGACATTGGATAGATGACTCAGAAGGGTCTTGGGACCTGGTCCTATGTAAAGAATCTCAAAAGAGTTTAAAAGGATCAAACTGCTTCAAGTCACCTACTTGTATCCCAAAACTAAGCTCAATAATATTGTTAGGAAGAAACAAATTCCCTGTACCTAATGAACAATGTAAAATTCACAATGCTGGCATTTATTCAAAAATTACCAGGCATCCAAAGAAGTAGAAAAATATGACCCATAAGGAGAAGAACAATCAATCAAAACCAACCCAGAAAAGATTCGTATTTATAACTAGCCAACAAGGGCATTAAAAACAGTCATTATAACTATATTTCATATGTTCAAAAGCTTAGGGAGACACAGGAAAGAAATAAGAATGACCCAAGTTAAACTTGGATACATAAAAACTAGTGTCTGAGGTGAATAAAAATTGGATGGAATTAATGGCAGATTAGCTATTTCAGAAGAAAAGATTAGGGAACTTTAAAGATATATTAGTAGAAAGTACCAAGTGAAACAGAAAAAAATAATAATAAATTCTAAAAATAAGCTGTGAAACAACTTTAAGCATCCTAATAAACACGTGATTTGGAGTCAAAGGCAGAGATTGTCAGATTAATGAAAAAGTGAGATACAGCCACATGCTACCTACAAGAAACACACATTTGTTTTAAAGACACAAATAGGTTAAAAGAATGGGAAAAGATATATCATGTTATACTAATCAAAAGAAAGCTGGAGGCCAGGGGCTGTGGCTCACACCTGCAATCCCAGCACTTTAAGAGGCTGAGGCAGGTAGATCACCTGAGGTCAGGAGTTCAAGACCAGCCTGGCCAACATGGTATAACCCCATCTCTACTAGTAATATAAAATTAGCCGGGTATGGTGGCACATGACTCTAATCCCAGCTACCACGGAGGCTAAGGCAGGAGAATCACTTGAACCCCGAAGGTGGAGGTTTTAGTGAGCTGAGATCATGTCACTGCACACCATTGCACTCCAGCCTGGGCAAGAAGAGTGAAACTCCATCTCCAAAAAAAAAAAAGAAAGAAAGAAACTGGAGTGACTAGATTAGTATCAATAATATTCAAAGCAAAGTATATCACCAGTGGTAAAGGAGATCATTTCATGTGACAAAGAGATCAATTCATCAAGAGGACATAACAATAATAAAGGTTTATGCATCTAATAACAGAGCTTTAAAATACATGTAATGAAAGACATAATGGGTTCACATCTGTAATCCCAACACTTTGGGAGGCTGAGGCAGGAAGATCACTTGAGCCCAGGAGTTTGAGGCCAGCCTGGGCAACATAGCAAGACAGTGTCTCTACAAAAAAATAAATCTTTTTTTTTTTTTTTTTGAGACAGAGTCTTACTCTGTCATCTAGGCTGGAGTGTAGTAGCACAATCTCAGCTCACTGCAACCTCTGCCTCCTGGGTTCAAGAGATTCTTCTGCCTCAGCCTCCTGAGTAGCTGGAATTATAGGTGTCCACCATCATACCTGGCTAATTTTTGTATTTTTAGTAGAGATGGGGTTTCACTATGTTGGCTAGGCTGGTCTTGAACTCCTGATCTCAAGTGATCTGCCCACCTCAGCCTCCCAAAATGCTGGGATTACAGGTGTGAGCCACCACCTGTAAAAAATAAATCTTAAAAAATTATTTTAAAATACTTTAGGTCTGATGGCATATGCCTGTAGTACCAGCTACCTGAGAAGTTGAGGCGAGAGGATAACTTGAACCCAGATCTAGGTGGCAGTGAGCCATGACTGTGTCACTGCACTCCAGCCTAAGCAACAGAATGAGATCTTGTCTCAAAAGAAAAGAAATTAAAAGAATACTGATAGAACTGCCAGGATAGACAAATCCCTAACTATAGTCAGAGATTTTAATAGCCTCTCTCAGTAACTAACAGAACAAATGGAGATAAAATCAGTAAAATTAGAAAATACTTGAACACCACAAATAACCACCATGACCTCATAGTTTTTATGACATAATTGACACTCCACTCATCAGTAGCAGGATTTACATTTTTTTCAAGTGCATGACAGACTATATTCTAGGCCATAAAAGGACTCAAATCATGTAAAATATATAATCTCTGACTATAGTAGAATTCAATTAGCAAGATCTATGGGAAATTTCTCATTATTTGAAAATTAAGTAGCACACTTCTAAATAATCCATGAGTCAGAGAAGAAATCAAATGGAAAATTAGAAAGTATTTTGAACTGAACAAAAATTAAAAGACAACATATCAAAATTTGGGGGACACTACAAAAGCATTACTTAGGGGGAAATTTACTGCTTTAAATGCTTAAATTAGAAAATACAAAAGGTGTTATACCACTGACCTCAGTGTTTGCCTTAAGAAGCTAGAAAAAGAGGAGCAAATTAAGCCAAAATAAATAGAAGAAATAAATAATAAAGCAAGAATCAGTGAATAGAAAAGCAATAGAGAAAATCAGTAAAAGTAAAAGCTAGTTTTATGCAAAGATCAATAAATTAGACAATAGACATCTAGCCAGACTGATGAGGGGAAAAAAGCAAAAAAGCAAAAATTGCCAATATCAGGAATGAGAGGAGGAGAGGTGGAGCAAGATGGCCTAACAGAAGCCTCCACAATCATCCCCCAATAGGAACACCAAACTGAACAACTACCCACACACAAAACACCTCCATAAGAACCCACAATCAGGTGAGGGGTCACAGCACCTGGCTTTAAAATCATATCAAAGAAAGAGGCACTGAAGTAGGTAGGAAGGACAGTCTTGAGTCACCTAGCCTCCCACCTCCCAGCTGATGAGACAGCAGCTGGGGAAGCCAAGGGAACGCCCATGCCACTCCTTCCCCCAACCCCAGCTCCCAGCCCTGGGAGAAACTCCTTCCTTAATGCTTGAGGAGACGAGAGGGGGGCATAAAAGGGACTTTGTCTTGCAACTTGGATAACAGCTCAGCCACAGTAGAACAGGGCACCAAGTAGAGCCATAAGGCCTGCATTTCAGACGTGTCTCCCAGACAACATTTTTAGACATACCCTGGGCCGGAAGAGAACCTACTGCCTTGAAGGAAAGGATCCGGTCCTAGCAGGATTCATTACCTGCTGACTAAAGAGCCCATGGGCCCTGAATAACCAGCAGTGGTGGCCAGGCAGTACTCACCACCGGTTGTGGGTGGCACGCAGAGCCAGGCTGACTTCAGGTGTGATGCAGACACTCCTAGCTGCATCCTTCTGCCCGAGGAAGACAGAGGGAAGAATAAAGGGGACTTTGTTCTACAGCTTGGGTACCAGCTCAGCCACAGTGGGGTAGAATACCAGGTAGGCTGCTAGAGTCCCAGTTCCTGGCCTTGGCTCCTGGATAGTATTTCTGGACCCACCCTGGGCCACAGGGGAGCCCACTGCCCTGAAGGGAGAGACTCAAGACTGGGCATTCACCACAAGCTGACTGAAATGCCCTTGGGCCTTGAGGCAGCCAGGCAGTAGTTACTGCGGGCCTTGGGAGAAACCCAGGGCTATGCTGGCCTTTTGTCTGACCCAGCACAGTCCCCGTAGTGGTGACCATAGAGGTGCTTGCGACAGCCCTCCTCCAGCTCCAGGCAGCTCCGTACAGAGAGAGAGAGGCTGTTTTTGTTCGGAGGAAAGTAAGGGAAGAGAACAAGAGCTTCTGCCTGGTAGTCCAGGTAATTCTCCCAGGTCTTACCCAAGGCCATCAAGATAGTACCTCTACAAGTCTTCAAGAGCCACAGCATCATTGGGCTTGGAGTGGCCCCTAATGCAGACATGGCTACAGTGACCAAAGACTGAAATCACAACACCCAAGTCCCTTTGGATACCTGGAAAGCCTTCCCAAGAAGGAAAAGTATGAATAAGCTCATACTGGTAATACTACAATAAATATCCAACTCTTCAATGCCCAGATACCAAAGAACATCCACAAGCATCAAAACCATGCAGTAAAACATGACTTCACCCAGTGAACTAAATAAGATACAAGTGACCAACCCTGGAGAAACAGAAGTATGTGACCTTTCATACAGAGAATTTAAAATAGCTGTTTGGAGGAAGCTCAATGAAATTAAGATAATACAGAGAAGGAATTCAAAATCCTGTCAGACAAATTTAATAAAGATATTGAAATAATTTAAAAGAAATAAGCAGAAATTCTGGAGCTAAAAAATACAATCGACATACTCAAGAATGCATCACAGTCTTTTAATAGCAGAATTAATCAATCAGAAGAAAGAATTAGTGAACTTGAAGACAGGCTACTCGAAAAGACAGAGAGGAGACAAAAGAAAAAAATAATAAAAACCAGAATCTAGAAAATAGCCTCAAAAGGACAAATCTATCTGGGCATGGTAGCTCATGCCTGTAATCCCAGCACTTTGGGAGTCCAAAGTGAGTGGATCAGTTGAGGTCAGGAGTTCGAGACCAGCCTGGCCAACATGGTGAAACTCTATCTCTACTAAACTATAAAAATTAGCTGGACATGGTGGCAGGTGCCTGTAATCCCAGCTACTTGGGAGGCTGAGGCAGGAGAATCACTTGAACCCGGGAGGCAGAGGTTGCAGTGAGCCGAGATGATACCACTGCATTCCAGCCTGGGCAAGAAGAGTGGGACTCCGTCTCCAAAAAAAAAAAAAAGGTTAAATCTAAGAGTTAGAAAGATATAGGGATAAAAAATTGTTTATTCAAAGGAATAATAGCAGAAGTTCCCAAACCTAGAGAGAAGTATCAATATCCAAATATGAGAATGTTATAGAACACCAAGTAGATTTAACCCAAAGAAGACAACTTCAAGGCACTTAATAATCAAACTCCCAAAGGTTAAGGATAAAGAAAGGATCCTAAAAGCAGCAATGGAAAAGAAACAAGAAACATACAACGGAGCTCCAACACATCTGGCAGCAGAATTTTCAGTGGAAACCTAACAGTCCAGGAGAGAGTGGCCTGACACATCTAAAGTCATAACATGACTTTAACAAAGTCATTTCTGACTGAAACAACTGAAGGAAAAAAAACTGAAGGGAAAAAAAGATTATTCTAGAATAGAATATCCAGCAAAAATACCCTTCAAACACAAAGGAGAAATAAAGCCTTTCCTCGACAAACAAAAACCGAGTGATTTCATCAGCACCAGACCTGTCTTACAAGAAATGTCAAAGGGAGTTCTTCAGTCTGAAAGAAAAGGATATTAATTAGCAATAAGAATGAGAGTGGCTAGTTCTTTATACAATCTATAGATGTTAAACAAATAATAAGGAAATATTATGAACAACTTCATGACAATAAATATGACAATTTAGATTAAATGGACCAATACCAAATCTCACTTAGGAAGTAGACTAACTGAATAAATCGGAGACCTTGACTTTCTAGTTAAAAATCTTCCCACAAAGAAAACTTCAGCCCTAAATAGATTCACTGATGAGTTCTATATTTAAGGAAAAAATGACACCCATTCTACACAAAGTCTTTCAGAAAAGTGAAGATAGACATTTCAACTTATTGTATGAGGTCATCATTACCCTGATACTAAAACCAGATATATTATAATAAAATTTCAGACCAACCTACCTAGTGAATATATATGCAAACATGCTAAACAAAATTTTAACAAACTGAATCCAACAATATATGAAAAGTATAATATATCATGACCAAATAGGATTTATCCTAGGAATGAAAGGTTGATTAAACAGTGAAAAATCAACTAATGTAATTCATCCTATTATCAAACATTTTTAAGAGTTTGCTAAAAAGTAAAAACCATGTGATCATTTTAATAGATGCAGAAAATGCAGTGACAAAATCCAACATCCATTTCTAATAAAAACCCTCAACAAACTGGGAAAGGAAGGGAACTTTCTCAACTAGACAAAAAGGTCACCTAGAAAAACCTACAGCTTACATCATACTTAATGGTGAAAGACTGAATGTTTTTCCCTAAGATCTGGAATAAGACAAGGATGTCTGCTCTCATCACTTCTATTAATCTTGTATTTGAAGGTCGAGTCAGTGTAAAAAGGGAAGAAGAAAAAATAAAAGACATCCAGATTGGAAAGAAACAAACTTGCCTTTATTTATAAACAACACTTGGTATGATTGTCAATGTAGACAATCTGCTGGAATCTATTAAAAAGTTACCAGTATTAGTAAATAAATTGAGCGAGATTTCAGTATATAAGTTGAATATTTAAACATTATTATCAGGCCAGGTGCAGTGGCTCATACCTGTAACCCCAGCACTTTCAGAGACTGAGGTGGGCAGATTGCTTGAACCTAGGAGTCTGAGACCAGCCTGGGCAAGATGGCTAAATCCAGTTTCTTCCAAAAGTACAAAAATTAGCTGGGCATGGTGGCAGGTGCCTGTGATCCCAGCTACTCGGGAGGCTGAGGTGGGAGGATCGCTGAAGTGCCTCTACACTCCAGCCATGATTGTACCTCTGCACTCCAGCCTGGGTGACAGAGTAAGACTGTCAAAAAATAAAAATAAAATTATCATTTCTATTTACTAGCAATAAACCAAAAAGTTTACATTTTTTAAAAAGATCATTTATAATAGTGCCAAACATAGGGAATATCCAGGAATAAATTTGAACATCTTGTTTATGAGTTGAAAGACTAAAAATTTTTAACATGTCAGGTCTCACCAAATTGTTCTATAGATTCAATGCAATTCCTTTCCAAATTCTAGCAGGGATTGTTTTTTTTTAGAAATTCACAAGCTGATTTTAAACTTCATATGGAAATGCAAAGGAACTAGAATAGCCAAAACAACTTGAAAAAGACACAGTTGAAAGGCTTACATCATCTAATTCCAAGACTTATTATAATTTCAAGACAATATGGTATTGGCATAAAGTAAACAAATAGACTAATGGCACAGAATAGAGGGTCCAGATATCAGCCAATACATATGTGGACAACGATGTTCTGGCAGTTACAAAGACAATTCAGCGGGAAAAAAAAAACATAGTCTTTTCAAAAAGTGGTGCTGGAACAACTGTATCTCCATAAGCCAAAATATTAAACTTAGATCCAATCCTCACACCATATGCAAAAATTAACTCAAAATGGATCAGACACCTGCACACAAAACTTAAAACTGTAAAATTTTTAGAGGTCAACATAGCAGAAAATCTTCATAAACTTGAGTTAGACACAGATTTCTTAGCCATTTTATCAAAATCATAGTCAATAAAATACTGATAAACTCCACTTCATCAAAGTTAAAAACTTCTGCTCTTTAAAAGGCATTGTTAAGAAAACAAAAGGACCACTGAAAGACTGAGAAAAAATATTTGCAAAGCATATATTTGATGAAGGATATATCAAGGAAAATTTAAGAACTCTCGCAACTCAAAAATAAGAACACAATCCAATTATCCAATTTTTGTAAACAGGCAAAGGATTTGAATAGACAGACACTTTACCAAAGAAGGTATACAAAGGCAAACAAGCACGTGAAAAAAATGCTCAACATCATCGGTAATTAGGAAAATGCAAGTTAAAATGACAAGGAGATACCACCATACACTTAGAATGACTAACACTGAAAAGCGTGGCCATACCAAGCACTGGCAAAGATGTCGAGAAAGTAAAACTCTCATACACTCCTGGGAATGCAAAATGGTACAATCACCTCTAAAAATGATTTCTCAGAAAGTTAAAATACACCTACCATATGACCCAACCATTCTAGTTGTTGTTTTTTACCCAAGAGAACTAAAAGCATATGTCCACATAGAGATTTATACATGAATGTATATATCAGTTTTATTTGCAATAGCCAAAAACTGGAAACACTCCAAATGTCCATTAACAGGTGAATGAATAAACAAATGGTGGCATATTCATAACATGGAATACTACTCAGCAATAAAAAGTAATGAACTGTAAATACATGTTCATATAATAATACAAAACAATTATGCCAAGTGAAAAAATATATATAGTATGATTTTATTCATATACAATTTAAGAAAATACAAATTAATCTATAGTGATGGAAAGCAAATTAGTAGTTGCCGAAGGGGAAAAGATGGGAAGGGGGAGAAGAAAGGATTGAACACAGAGGCCGAAGGAACTTTTACAGGTGGCAGATATGTTTATTGTCTCGATGGTGGTGATAATCCCACAGGTATCTAACTTATTGTATGATGTAAATATCTGCAGTTTATTATGTGCACATTCTATTTCAATAAAACTGTCTTTTTTTTTAAAAAAATCCCTTAAGTCAAATTAATAAGATAGGTTAAGGTAAGACAGTGGTGCAGGCCATCAAGCATAGCTACATGGAAAGAAAAAATTAACCTGTCCCTGGAAGTATTATAAACAGAATGCAATTGCTTTCTTTTTTTTTTTTGGGTCGGTGGGTGATACAGTCTTGTTCTGTCGCCTAGGCCACTGGAGTGCAGTGGTGTGATCTTGGCTCACTGCAACCTCCGCCTCTCAGGTCCCAGTGATTCTCCTCCCTCAGCCTCCCAAGTAGCTGGGACTATAGGCACGCACCACCATGCCCAGCCAATTTTTATGTTTTTAGTAGAGACGGGGTTTCACCATATTGGTCAGGCCGGTCTTGAAACTCCTGACCTTGTGATCCGCCCAACTCGGCCTCCCAAAGTGCTGGGATTACAGGCGTGAGCCACTACACCCGGTTAGGATGCAATTTCTTTATGAAGCTTTCCTTCCTGCCTACAGGAGACCCCTCTTCCTCCCTCCCTGGCATTCCATGGTGTTTCCTGCTTACCTGGTAGTCAGGGCTTGGCATCCTATTCCCAACATGAATCATTCTGGCAATGACTTCTCTTATCTTTTTTCTCTTTTCTTCTTCATGGAACCCATTCTTAACTGATCTGTCAGTTTGAAAAAGAGATGATTTATGAATTCACAGAAAATTGTAAAACATGCGCGTGCGCACACACACACACACACACACACACACGACCACTGAAAGCAGCTCATCATGTTATCTCTGTTAGTACTGTCCCCTTCAACTCTGGGGAGATTTGCAATTCGAAGGACGCAATTGCTTTTATCCGAAATAAATGTTATAGGTGGAATTTTTGGCAGCACCAAGGAAGTACTTCGGGGCATAGGGAATTTGCTGGCGTCTACTTCACACTTTAAATCAATCTTTGTTTAAATAATAGTTCCTGTGTCCTCTTCCCATTGGTTAGAACAAATTTATTTAGAATCTGAAGAAAGGATAATTTAACAGCTTTGGCTACTTTTTTTTCCTCATAAATATACATGACTTTGCATTTTTAGTTTCCAGATGGGACTGGAATCTACAAGGTCAAAATACCAAAAGAAATGCTTCTCCAGCTTTTATACAGTGAAAAGTTCTGGAAATCTCATCTCCTGAGGGTTGGTCCCAGGAGAATGCTAACCTAATTTTCAGACAGTGAATTAAGTCCTGGATATGAGTTCTATAAAGTGTCTGAAGTGTTTCTAAGACACTCCAAATTCTCAGAGGCCATGGGCCCAGAGAGAGGGATATAGCTCAAAGATGCCAATTTTACTTCTGGGACTTAAGCAACCGGTTTAATTTGTTTTTCTTTATCTTTTTCCTTGAGGCAGGGTCTCACTCTGATGCCCAGACTGGAATGCAGTGGTGTGAACACAGCTTACTGCAGCCTCAACCTCCCAGGCTCAAGTGATCCTCCCATCTTAGCCTCCCAAGTAGCTGGGGCCACAGGCGTATGCCACCCTGCCTGACTAATTATTGTTATTATTTTGTAGAGACAGGGCCTTGTTGTGTTGCCCAGGCTAGAGGGCAATAGCACTATCTTAGCTCACTGCAGCCTCAACTTTCTTAGGCTCAAGCAATCCTCCTTCCTCAGGCTCCTGAGAAGCTGGGACTACAGGTACACACCACCAAACCCAGCTATGTTTCGGTGGTTTTTAGAGAGGGGGTCACTTCCTGTTGCCCAGGCTGGTCTCAAACTCTTGGGCACAAGCTATCCTCTCACCTTGACCTTCCGAAGTGTTGGGATTACAGATATGAGCCATGGCACGTGGCCAGCAAACAGTTTAAATACATTTATCATAGGGCCGCTATGTGCCAAGTCCTTTGTTAGGCAATGGGAACACAGCTGTGAATGACTGTCACCCTCCCTGGCCTTAGTAAGTTTAGAGCTGGACAAGAAGACACACCTACAACAGCAGTACCAAGTGTGGTAAGTGTCAGAGATTGTCATGACCATGTATGGGTGGGGAGCATCAGAGCAGGTTTCCTGGAGGAGGTAATATTTGAGACTTAAAAGATGACCAAGCAAAGAGAAAGAAGAGGGTTTCAAGCTTAGGGAGAAGGAGAACCCATATTGTATCTGAAAATCTTAGAGATGAGCAGTACAAATGAGACAGACAAAGAGAGAAACTAATTCAAAATGCGGCTGAGGAGGTGAGCAGCAGCTAAATCTTGCAGGGTTTTATAAAACTGGTAAAGAATTTTGTTTTGTTTTTGTTTCTGTTTTGAGATGGAGTCTCATTCTTGTCGCCCAGGCTAGCATGCAGTGGCACGATCTCAGCTCACTGCAACCTCTGGCTCCCAGGTTCAAGCGATTCTCCTGCCTCAGCCTCCTGAGTAGCTGGGACTACAGCTGCACATCAACATGCCCAGCTAATTTTTGTATTTTTAGTAGAGACAGGGTTTCACCATGTTGGTCAGGCTGGTCTTGAACTCCTGACCTCGTGATCTGCCTGCCTTTGCCTCCCAAAGTGCTGGGATTAGAGAAATGAGTCAGTTTTTAACCTAGGAACCATGACAAGATTGCAAAGATTTGAGTAATAAAGCATGGTGAACAGATGTGCATTTCAGATTCAGAATCCAGCAGTTTGCTTGAAGTCACTGTGTCGCCATTTAGCTTTAATGCTTCAGAGTTGGGCTCCTGAGCTGTACTGCCTAGGCTCACACTCTGCCTCTCTTCTCTGTTAGCTCTGCAAGTAAGTTAACCTCTCTGAGCCTTAGTTTCTTGTCTATGAAAGACAGCAATAGTACCATCCTCATAGGGCTGTTACAAGCATTAAGTCTGTTGGTACATGTTAAGTATTTGCAATTGTCCTTGTCATATATAAAAGACCCAAAAAAATCTCCATTTATACTTAGATAGCTCTTAAGAATCTCAAACATAGCATGTCTGCAACTGAGTTCCTTTTTAGCTGTCTCCATGTGGAAAATAAAAAAGACACCTACTATTTATAGAGCCAGAATCCCAAATAATCACACTGTTGAAATAATTCCAAAGGCAATAGAACAAAGAAAATAAGAAAGATAAACCATACACTGATGAAATTGTGTATAGAATTAAAACTAGAAGCTGATTTCTTAAAGGCTCATAAAATTAAAAAATCTCTAGAAAGATTCCTAGGAAAAGAAATAAAATGCAAAATAAACAATATTAAGAATAAAAAAAGAAATATTAATCTAGATGATGCAGTCATTTAAAAGCTAATGAGGATATTATAAACAACTTTGTATGAATACATTTGAAAATTTAGATGAGATGAGTAAATATTTAGACAAATATAACACCAAAACTGACTCAGGAAGAAATAAAAAATATAAATGTCCTAAAACCATTAAAGAAATTTAATCCATCTCTTTTAAATCCCACAAAGAAAACTCGAGCTCCATATGGCTTCCTAGCTTTTAATATTTATTAATTCTACCAAATAAATTTAAATATAAATTGAAAAACTGGTCAGGCATGGTGGTTCACACCTATAATCCCAACACTTTGGGAGGCTGAGGCAGGCAGATCATCTGAGGTCAGGAGTTTGAGACCAGTTAACCAACATGGTGAAACCCCATCTCTACTACAGATATAAGAATTAGTCTGGTGTGGTGGTACACACCTGTAATCCCAGCTACTAAAGAGGCTGAGGCAGGAGAATTGCTTGAACCTAGGAGGCAGAAGTTGCAGTGAGCCAAGATCATGCCACTGCACTCCATCCTGGGTGACAGAGAGAGATGCCATCTCAAAAAAAAGAAAGAAAGAAAGAAAGAAAGGACAACAATCTTATGCAAGCTATAGCCAAGTATAGAAAAAAGGGAACATTTCCCTATTTGTAATGTAAGGCTAAAATAATCTTAATACCAGACAGGGAAAATACAAGAAAATGAAAGTATAAGGCAGTCTCTCTGATGAACAAGGATAAAAAAACAAACAAAATATTAGAAAACTCAAATCCAGGAAAGTATAAAAATGAGACTACCACATAAACTAAGTTTGGTTTTATCCTAAGAATGCAATTCTGGGTTGACACTTACTTTCCTTCAGCACTTTAACAATGTTGTTCTACTTCTTCCTTGCGCTCATGTTCTCTGCTGAAAAATAGCCAGGCGAGTTATTTCCCACTCTAAGGAATGTGCTGTTTTCCTGACTGCTTTTAAAATTTTTCTCCCTTGTCTTCAGTTCTCAGCAGTTTGATTATGACATACTTGGACACAGATTTCTTTTTAATTTTGTTTGAGGTTAACTGAGCTTCTTGAATCTGAAGTTTATGTCTTTGGACAAATTTAAGAAGTTTTCAGACACTATTTTTTCAATTTTTTTTCTGCATTATACTTCTTATATTCTAGAACTCTGATGCCACAAATGATAGACCTTTTGGTGGTGTCCCCACATGGCCATGAGGATCTCGTTCATTTTTTCTATATATAGTTTATATTGGATAACATATTTCTCTACCTGCAAGTTCACTGATTCTTACCTTTGTCATCTTGAGTCTATTGTTAAATCCACCCAGTGAATTTTTTATTTCAGTTATTATACTTTTTAGTTCTAAAATATCAATTTAAAAAATAAATATTTTTATTTACTTGCTGAGATAGTCTATCTTTCCACTTATTAAAAGAATGTTTGCCCTTAGTTCTTGGAGCATATACTATGATCCAAGAAGTAATAGCTACTTTAAAGCTCTTGTCAGATAATTTCAACATCTGTGTCATTTTTGAATTAGTGTCTGTTGACTGTTTTTTGCCATAGAAACTGAGATTTGTCTGATTGGTTTTGTTTTTTTGGATACAGGCTCTTGCTCTGTGCCCCAGGCTGAGTGCAGTGGCACAATCACAGCTCACTGCAGCCTTGACCTCCTGGGCTCCAGTGATCCCCCTCAGCCTCCCGAGTAGCTGGGACCACAGGCATGAGCCAACATGCCTAGCTAATTTTTGTATTGCCTGATTGTTAGTATACCAAATAATTTTTTATTGCATTCTGGACATTTTGTTTATTATATTATCAGACTCCAAGTCTTGTTTAAATCCCATGGAAAAAAAATTTTATTTTTGTTTTGCCAGGCAATGGACCCCTTTGGCTTTAGGCCTTAAGTTCTGACTGTCTTTATGTGGGATGTAATTCCAGTGTCAGTTCTATGTCCAAATCCTTTCCTGCACTATTCATATCTATCTGACATGTGTGCCACCCAGTGACCAGTCTGAGACTTGGGTGGTGGCCTATCCAGTAGTTCACTTCTCAAGTCTGTGGTATGCTGTTTGGGGACAGGTCCACATATGTACAACTTAGGGGTGAACCCAGGAGCTTCATGGGGTTTCTTTCCCAATCAGGAGCTCATGTGATATCTCTGATACTTTCTGGCTCCCTGGGGTTCCCCTTTATGGTCTTCTGACAAGAAAGCTGGGGCTTTTTATTCCACTCTGCTGAATATTTCCCACAACTGAGCCTATGACAGAGACCAAGTGGTAGAAAGATGGAGGGAAAAAGCAAAATAGAGGTTTACCTTACACTTCTGGGACCACAGCCCCACTAATCTGAGAGGAAAGATAGATGTCCCCTCCTCAGAGTTTTAGGTGTTTGCATGTCTCTGCTACCCTATACTGCTGTTACCACTGCAAGATTGTCTTGGGCCCAGGATGCAACAGAAAGGAGAAAAACAAAGAGAAATGGGGGTGGGTTTCAATACATTAAGAATCCCCATTCTTACTCTTCAAGCCAATATTAGAGTGCCTCTCCTGAAGCTTGTTTTCATGTCTGGCTGCCCACTATGGTTTGGGCTGCCTTGAGTAGTCTAGGCTGGGAGATAAGAAAGGTAAAACAGTGGGGTAAAGTCATCACTGATTATGTGATACTTTGAATTCTCGTCTTTTTCTCTAATCTACCTGCTATCATTCACTTTCAGAGTCCTCAAATATCAGTTTCAAGTATTCTGTGCAAGTTTTGAAGTGGCATTCAGTGGGAGAGACGAAGTACAGTGTGTCTACTCCATCTTACCTGGAACTGGAACTCTGGCTCCTTCCACTTGCTCATTACCATTCTCAGTGATCCAGAATCACTTCCAACATTCTAGTGTGTCTGTATTGAAGCCAGCAAGAAGGAGGAAGAGATAAAGAAGGTAACCCTTCCATTTAAGAACACTTCCTATAAATCTCACATAATGTTCCCACTTATTTCTTACACATCAGAATTTCATCAAAAGGCCTCAACAAACTGCAGAGCAGGCTTTATTTCAGTTAATTATTTGCCCAGTTAAGAAATGTTGGCTGCATTGACAAGAAAGAAGAGAGTCAATATATAGGGGAATAGGTAGTAGCGGCTGTCACAGGTTTCTGGGGTTTTTTTGTTTATTTATTTTTGAGACAGTCTCACTCTGTTGCCCAGGCTGGAGTGCAGTGGTATGATCTCAACTCATTGCAACCTCTGCCTCTTGGGTTCAAGCGATTCTCCTGCCTCAGCCTCCTGAGTAGTTGGGACTACAGGTGCCTGCCACCATGCCTGGCATTTTTTGTATTTTTAGTAGAGATGAGGTTTCACCAAGTTGGACAGGCTGGTCTCGAACTCCTGACCTCAGGTGATCCATCTGCCTCAGCCTCACAAAGTGCTAAGATTGCAGGGTTTCTGGTTTTAGATCTTTCCAATTTCTTGCTCTAATCCTCACCCCTTAAAAATATCCAAAGTGTGTCTAGAATTGAAATCAACCTAAATATATTATAGAAGGTGGATAATGATTGCAGAATAATCCAGGCTGCTCTGCATTTTCTACTGGTCTCCCTGCAGTATCCTGTGATGGACTTCAAGGCAGATGATATTTGTGAAGCAGAAAATAGGAATTTTTTTTTTTTTTTTTTGGAGATGGAATCTCACTCTGTCACCAGGCTGGAATGCAGTGGCATGATCTTAACTCACTGCAACCTCTGCCTCCGGGGTTCAAGCAACTCTCCTGCCTCAGCCTCCCGAGTAGCTGGGACTACAGGTGCATGCCACTACACCCAGATAATTTTTGTATTTGTAGTAGAGACGGGGTTTCACCATGTTGGCCAGGATGGTCTCGATCTCTTGACCTTGTGATCCACCTTCCTCGGCCTCCCAAAGTGCTGGGATTACAGGCATGAGCCACCATGCCCAGTCGAGACTAGGAATATTTTTACCACCCCCTCAACTATCCCACGTAGGCTTTAATCCATCAGCAGATCTCCGAATTGCATCTGAGTTTGATGAGAGGAGCATGGCATAGGCTGGCTCTTTGAACACCCTCTCTCCTTTATATCTCCTTGCAGCCTGTCTCTCTCTGGTCTTCTACCTTCTGAGACCCTCAACCTGGGATAATTAGCCAGACTTTTGACATTCAGCTGGCTTTGAGGAGACTTAGGAAGAAGATAGCAGTTACTCTTATTTTTTTTTTCAATGAGTAAGAGGCCATTAAGATCAGAGAAAGGAACTGATAGGAAGAAATACAGTGTACAAGAAGAATAATTGAGAAACACAGGGAAAAAAGAGACTCTTTATGAGAAAGATTAAACTACTTATTTAGGCAGATATTCCCCCTAAAAGATCTATATTTCTGCCTCAAACATCCATGTATGAGGTTGTATGTGTGTATGCATGCAATTTTTTCAGGAAAATTAAAAATGACAGTATGTAAGCAGTGCAGTGTGTCTTATTAATTGTTAGAAGTACAATCATGTTAAGTTTGGCACTGGTCTAGTTCCGGCCTGCTTCAGTGAGATCTTTTATAGTCTCCTATTGCTAGCCTGTTCTTAACTAGGTGCCTGTGACAAACCTATCCTCACACTTCTCTCCTTTTCCCATAATCTTGTATGCATGTTACAGTTAGATAAAGATTCAAATCTGAGTTCTTTCACTTGTTAGCCCCTAGGAAATACTCAATGGGTGTTTATTAAGGGTATAACTATGTTTGGGGTGGCAAATGATACAATCTCTCAGAGCCTCACTTTCTTCAATAGACAATGGGGATTAAATCCTTCTTTCAGGATTTTTATGAGAATTAAATATTATATAATATATAAGGGACTTAATAAATATTCAGAAACAATAATGATAATCACCTCTACCTTTCTGAGCCTCCCCAAGGCCTGTCTAGAGTGAGTTTCTAGAATCAGCCTCCAATCCTATAGCAGACTCCAGTGAGATCCAGAAACAAATCAGACCTTTTGCATGTGACTTGCTGCCTAGAGGTCAGAGTGGCCACAAGCTTCCCTTCCCCTTCAAAGCTGCCAGGGGAATTACTGACTACAGATGAATATGCTTTGGCCAGTTCATCTCCTGCAGCCCTGAGACCTCTGCTTCACAGTCCATTTCCCCATAATTTTTTGCTTGCAAACGCAAGACGATTCTGCATGCTAATTGCTAAGGCCCCTGCACTTTAAGTTAATTGAGTTAATAACTGAGACTGCGGTTCACTTCATCAATCTTGTTGTTTATCCCATGGTTCTAAGTACATTAAAAATGTGATTTCCTCTGTTCTTCAAGACCTTTGAGGGTTTCATTTTTTTTAAAACAGGCTTCACAGTAAAGTATGAGGGTTTAATTACATCCACTGTTTTGTTTCCCTTTTCCCCTAGCGCTCCCTTATTTGTGTGTGTGTGTGGTTTTTGTGTTTTGTTTGCTCGTTGTTTGCTATCTTTTTCCACTCTCACACTAATGGCGACCCACAAGCATTTGAAAGACTTTGCACTTCCTTGAATCCAAGATTTCAGCAATGTAAGCATGAATCTCATTCACTTACTACAGGATTAGCCCCCGGAAGGTTGAAGGGCTCTCCTGGAATCCAGGCAGGGAGGCAGACTCAATCACGTGACGGCCTTTCTAGTGTGAAACAATCTCCTTATGTTGAGTCAAAGTCTGCCTTCCTATAATTTGAGCCCATGGGTCCTAGTTTTTCCCACAGTGACAAAACTACCTCTTATAAAATGGCATTTTCCACCATTTTCTTAAAAAGAACTACCTGGGTACTTGTTTAAAAAAACAGAACAAACAAAATTTTCTCTAGTCCTATGTCATACCCAACAAATCAAATACAGGGAAAGGCCTGGGATTCCTTTTTTTCCTTTTTTTTTTTCTTTTTTTTGAGATGGAGTCTCACTCTGTCGCCCAGGCTGGAGTGCAGTGGCGTGATCTCGGCTCACTGCAACCTCTGCCTCCAGGGTTCAAGTGATCCACCTGCCTCAGCCTCCCAAGTAGCTGGGATTACAGGTACCTGCCACCATGTCTGACTAATTTTTTTTGTATTTTCAGTAGAGATAGGATTTCACCATGTTGGCCAACCTGGTCTCAAACTCCTCACCTCAAGTGATCCACCCACCTTGACCTCCCAAAGTGCTGGGATTACAGGCATGAGCCACCGTGCCCAGACAGGATTCCATATTTTTAACCAGCTCCTCAGATGACTCTTGTGGTAAAAATGCTTTTCTGCCAGATTAATCTTCCTACATTTGAAGGCTATTACTATCCATACCCAAACTTTTTCTTTTCCAAAATAAAATATTTCTTGTTCCTATATCCAACCCTTCCAAGAAATGGTCTCCAGATTATTTTATAACCTATTCATTTTCCATTGTAAACAACAGATCCTATCAAGTTCCCTGTTGAAATATGACTCCCATGTGTGAAAACAATCTTTGTTTACTCATTCATTAATGTACTCATTGTTTTAACACACGTCTCTTAGTACCTATTATAGACAGGCATTGTGTTAGGTATTGAAGTTAAAGGAAGAGGAAGATAATCACTATTCCTGCACTGTACTTCTAAAACTGGAAATAAAGAAAGAAAGAGAGAAGGAAGGAAGGAAGGAAAGAAAAAGAGAGAGAGAAAAGAGAGGGAGAGAGGAAGGGAGGGAAGAAAGAATGGAAGAAGAAAGGGAGGGAGGGAGGCAAGGAGGGAGGGAGGAAGAAATATGGAAAGAAAGGAAGAAATACAGGAAAGGGGGAGAGAAGGAGGAAAGAAGGAAAAGAGAAACATAAACAAATTTTAGGTGCTGTGAAAGAAGCAAGCAAGAGGCCAGGGAAGGCATCCAGAAAATATGTTATTTAAGCTCAGTCCTATAAAATGAGAAGGACCTAATAAAGTAAAGAATCCTGGGACTAGAGCAGGCAGGACAAAAGCAGTGTTTAACAGACAAAGACCCTACAGTGGGCAGGAACCTGGCATATCTAAAGGCCACAAGAAAGCTGCTGTGGCCAAAGCATGTTGTACATGAGACAGATTTAAGGTGAGGTTGGAGAGATAAACAGAGACTTGACCATCATAGGAGACTTAATAGTACTGGGAAGAAATTCTGATTTTATTCTATATGAAGTATGAAGTCACCAAAGGATTTTAAGTTGGGAATGACATGATCTGGTTTTTATTTTAAGAAGGTCATTCTTGGCCAGGCACAGTGGCTCATACCTGTAATCCCAGCACTTTGAGAGACCGAGGCAGGTACATCACCTGAGGTCAGGAGTTTGAGACCAGCAAGATGGTGAAAACCCATCTCTACTAAAAAATACAAAAAATTAGCCAGGTGTGATGGCACACACCTGTAGTCCCAGCTACTCAAGAGGCTGAAGCAGGAGAATCGCTTGAACCCAGGAGGCAGAGGTTGCAGTGAGCCAAGATCATGCCATTGCATTCCAGCCTGGGTGACAGAGCAAGACTCTGTCTCAAAAAAAAGAAAAAGAAAAAAACAAACTAACAGAATACTGATACAAGGATACCATAAGGAAAAATAAGATAAAAAAAGTAGTAAAACTTGCCAACAGGTAACATCACTATTGGAAAATGGTACTACAAAACAGATGGAAATCATGAGAAAATATTTCATTAAGGATTAAAATAACTAATAAATAATTGCTTCTACAAAGGAAAAGAACAGGAGGCTGAGGCGGGAGGATCACTTGAGCCCAAAAGTTCGGTACCAGCCTGAGAAACATACCAAAGCCCCATCTCTACAAAAATAAAAAATAAAAAATTAGCAGGGCATGATAATACACACCTGTAATCCCAGCTACTCAGGAGGCTGAGGTGGGAGAATTGCTTGAGCCCAGGATGGCAAGGCTGCAGTGAACCAAGATCACACCACTGTACTCCAACCTGGGTGACAGAGTCTCACTCTGTCAAAAAAGGAAGGAAGGAAGGAAGGGAAGGAGGGAGGGAGGCAGGGAAGGAAGGAAAGAGAAGGAAGGAAGAGAGAACAAATGTAAGAAATAAACTCAGATATGGCAAGACTTCAGAGGGAGATAAAATTTGAGCCGGTGAAACTTGGGAAAATATCAGTGAGAAAAAAGCAAAATTTGAAAGGAACACAGGAAACATAGGCATTTTAGAAAAATATAATAGGGGAAAGGACTCCCTGTTGAATAAATAGTGCTGAGATAACTGACCAGCCATATGCAGAAGATTACAAATGGGCCCCTTCCTTATACCATATACAAAAATCAAGTCAAGATGGATTACAGACTTAAATGTAAATCCCCAAACTATAAAAATCCTAGAAGAAAATCTAGGCAATACCATTCTGGACATAGATATGGGCAAATATTTCATGATGAAGATGCCAAAAGTGTCTTCACAACAAAAGCAAAATTTGACAAATGGCATCTAATTAAATTTCAGAGCTTCTGCACAGCAAAAGAAACTACCAACAGTGTAATCAGAAAACCTACAGAATGGGAGGAAATATTTGCAAACTAAGCATCAGACAAAGGCCTAATATCCAGCATCTATAAGAAACTTAAACAAATATGCAAGAAAATAAAATCATTAAAAAGCAGGCAAAGAACATGAAGAGACACTTTTCCAAAGAAGGCATACATACAACCAACAAACATATGAACAAAAGCGCAATATCAGTGATCATTAGAGAAATATAAATCAAAACCACAATAAGATACCATCTTAAACCAGTCAGAATAGCTAGTTAAAAGCCAAAACATAGCAGATGCTGGCAAAGTTACGGAGAAAAGGGAATGCTTTTCACTACTTTATTCATTTTTGAAATGAAGAACTAAGGGCATTAGATAAAATTATAATTACAAATTATTTTTTATGAACAAAACAAAAATATCTTTCCCAATGTCAGAAGTACCAGAGAACTAATGCAAAGAAAAAGAAAAACAGCAAAAAGACTTCTCTAAATACAGAAAATATTAAATAAATTAGAATGTCAGAACTAAACCCAACATATCTGTCACATCAGTAATACAAATGGCTTAATTTACTTATTAAAACAAAAAGGGACATTCAGATTGGATCACTAAACAAAATCTACCTCTATACAGCAATCAGAATACACACCTGAAAAGAATGTATGTAGCAAGGTTGGAAATGGAAGTTTGTGCTGAGATATACTAAGCAAGTGCAAACAAACAAAAAAAGCAGATGTCATCATCTTAAATACAACGTAAGCTAGAATAAGAACCAGAAAAGCATTAAGTGGAGCAAAGAATAAATAAGATACAGAATACCTAAATAATTGATAAGGTACATTTAAATTAATATACATCAAACTGTGTATCCTAAAAATTAAGTACCTATGGTACTTTCACAAAAATTGATCATATATTAAGTCCACAAAGGAAACCTCAACAAATTCCACATACCAGTGTTAACCAAAAAAAGCCAAATTCTGTAAAATATTTGAAGAGGTTTACTCTTCTTTTTTTTTTTCATTGAGACAGGGCCTCACTCTGTCACCCAAGCTGAAGTGCAGTGGCATGATCATGGACCACTACAGCCTCTACCTCCCAGGCTCAAGTGGTCCTCCCACCTCAGTCTCCTGAGTAGCTGGGACTACAAGTGCATGCCACCATGCCCAGATAATTTCTGTATTTTTTTTGTAGAGAAGGGATTTCGCCATGTTACCCAGGCTGGTCTTGAACTCCTGAGCCCAAGCTATCCACCTGCCTCTGCCTCCCAAAGTGCTGGGATTACAGGTGTGAGCCACCTCACCCAGACTGAAGAGGTTTATTTTGAACCAAATATGAGTGACCATGGCCCAGGACACAGCCTCAAGAGGTTCTGAGAACATGTGCCCAAGGTGGTCAGGTTACAGCTTAGTTTTATAAATTTTAGGGAGACCGAAGTTACAGGAAAAGACATAAATCAATAAAATCAATGTATGTAAAGTATATATTCGTTCAGCCAGGAAAGGTGGGACATCTCGAAGCTGTGGGACTTACAGGTCATAAGTAAATGGAGTTGAAAATTTTTCTGATTGGCAATTGGTAGAAAGAGTTAAGATCTGCCTAGGCTGGGCGCGGTGGCTCACACCTGTAATCCCAGCACCTTGGGAGGCTGAGGCAGGCGGATCACCTGAGGTTGGGAGTTGGAGACCAGCCTGACTAACATGGAGAAACCCTGTCTCTACTAAAAACCCAAAATTAGCTGGGCGTGGTGACACACGCCTGTAATCCCAGCTACTCGGGAAGCTGAGGCAGGAGAATTGCTTGGACCCAGGAGGTGGAGGTTGCAGTGAGCTGAGATCGCACCATTGTACTCCAGCCTAGGCAACAAGAGAGAAACTTTGTCTCAAAATTTAAAAAAAGAAAAAAATTGCCTAAAGAGTTGAAGTCAGCAGAAAGAAATGCTTGAGTTGTGGCAGCCAAGGTTCTTTTTATGTAAATGAAGCCTCCACATTGCAAGCCTCAGAGAGAATAGATGGTAAATGTCTCTTTTCAGACTTTAAAAAGCATCAGACTCTCTGGAAAAGATCTAGTAAGCGAAAGTTACAGAATGCAAATTTCCCCCACAAGAGATGGCTTTTCAGGGCCATTCCAAAATATGTCAAAGAAATATATTTTGGGGTAAAATACTTTGATGTCCTTCAGGGCCTGCTATCTGTCATGTGATGCTGTACCAGAGTCAGGTTGGAATCTGGTATCTTATTGCTACAAAGAGTCTATTTGTCAGTCTTATGATCTCTAATGTCAATGCTAGTCAGTTGTGCCGAAACTCCAAAAGGGAGGAGGGTATAATAAGGCACAGTCAACCTCCTTTTATAGTCTGAACTAATTTGTCAAATTTCCTTGAGATCCCCTTATCCAAGAGAGTGGGGTCTGTTTAGTTGGTTGGGCAGTGGGATAAGACGGTTTGGATCTGTGTTCCCAACAAATCTCATGTTGAGATGTAATTCCCACCTCCTGGTGGAAGGCGTTTGTATTATGGGAGCATATTCCTCATGAATGGCTTAGCCCATCCCCTTGGCGATGAGTGAGGGAGTTCTCATGAGATCTGATTGTTTAAAAGTGTGTGGCACCTTTCCCTACCCCTTGCTCCTGCTTTTTCCATGTGAAGTGCCTGCTCCTGCTTCACTTCCCACCATGAGTAAAAGCTCCCTGAGGCCTCCTCAGATGCTGGTGCCACGCTTCCTGCAAAGCCTGCAGAACCATGAGTCAATTAATACTCTTTTCTTTATAAATTACCTAGCCTCAGGTATTTATTTATAGCAATGTGAGAACAGTCTAATATAGAAAATTGGTATGAGCAGTAGGGTGGCCCACACCTCAATTCCTGAAGGATCCAGGCCATTTGTAGTCCTGCCTAGATTGGGTTGTTGTGGGGTGGGCCACAGATCCAAACTGTATCGAGGGCTTTGAATTTTATTTTTGGCTTACACTAGAAACAGTACATGTAACATTTTCTAGTCAAAGGCAATAAAATTAGAAATTAACAACAATCAGAAAACAGAAAGTTTCTTTCACCTGCAAATTTTTTAAAACTCTTAAACAACTTAAGAGGTTTAAGGCCTAAAAAAATACAAACAAAAACTGCAGACTTTCTAGGAAAAAAAATAACCACGATGTGTCAGAACCTATGAAATACAGCTAAAGTCATATTCAGAGGAAAATAAACCACCTTACAAATATTCATAAAAATAAACATGAAAGAAAAAGGAACATGAATTAGGCATCTGACTCAAAAAGTTAGTAAATAGGCCGGGCGCGGTGGCTCAAGCCTGTAATCCCAGCACTTTGGGAGGCCGAGGCGGGTGGATCACGAGGTCAAGAGATCGAGACCATCCTGGTCAACATGGTGAAACCCCGTCTCTACTAATACAAAAAATTAGCTGGGCACGGTGGCGCGTGCCTGTAATCCCAGCTACTCAGGCGGCTGAGGCAGGAGAATTGCCTGAACCCAGGAGGCGGAGGTTGCGGTGAGCCGAGATCGCGCCATTGCACTCCAGCCTGGGTATCAAGAGCGAAACTCCGTCTCAAAAAAAAAAAAAAAAAAAAAAAAAAAAAAAAAAAAAAGTTAGTAAATAAACAACACAAACAGAATGAAGACAGAATAAATAAATACAAATAAAAGCAATATAATCAAACATCTTTTCTCTATAAACTACCCCAGTTTCAGGTATTTTTTTTCTTTCTTTCTTTCTTTTTTTTTTTTGAGATGGCATCTTGCTCTGTCTACAAGGCTGGAGTGCAGTGGCACAATCTTGGCTCACTGCAACCTCTGCCTCCTGGGTTCGAACAATTCTGCCCTCAGCCTCCTGAGTAGCTGGGATTACAGGCAAATGCCACCACACACAGCTAATTTTTGTATTTTTAGTAGAGACAGGGTTTTATCATGTTGGTCAGGATGGTCTCGAACTCGTGACCTTGTGATCTGCCCACCTCAGCCTCTCAAAGTGCTGGGATTACAGGTGTGAGCCACCGTGCCCAGCCAGGTGTTTCTTTATGGCAGTGCCCAAGATGGACTAATACACTGTATAAGCTTCCCCCTCCATCCCGTAGCTCAGGATATTTTCTAAGCTTCAATCGCTTCACCCTTCTTCTAGTCTCATATTTTATGGGACTCCCCAGCATGTGCACATAATTAAATACAATTTTCTGCTGTTGAACTGTTTTATGTTCATTTAATCCATAGCCCAGCCAAGGAACCAAGAAGGGTGGAGGGAAGCCGATTTTCATTCTCCTATGCTGTGCTGCAGGTAGCCCTTCACTCAAAGTTGCACCCCTTACTGGAGCAGTGTGTCTCCACTAGCTGTTCAAAGCAGGAACAGAAGCCTAGACATCCCAGACGCATGGGAAACAACAGTGAAGGGCTATTCTAGATCCAGAGCTGCCCATGAGGTCACCAGAGGTTTACTGGAACTGCATCACAGCAAAACTTCTCCTCTGTTCTCTCCTACTTCCTTCCCCTCCCTTTCACAGGTGTTTATTCCAGTGGCACTGCCTGATAAATGTTTGTACACTCAGCTCCCCCTCACAGTCCTCCCCTGGGGAACCCAAATGCAACAGAGCACTAACTAGCCAGTGAGGAAAGAAAGGACTGAAGTACATACACACGCAATAACCGACTGTAGGATAGTAGCCACAGATCAGAGGTAATGAGAAAACTACAACTTATTAATACGAAGGAAATGAATAATTTTCTAGGAAAATATAACAATAAAACTAACTCAGAAGAAAGAGAAAAATCAAGACAGATCTATTCTATAGGAAAAAGAGCAAGTTGTGAGAGTTGACCCCCAAAAAGTAGCATCAAAAAGCTGAGGAATTCTGTAAGACTCTCAAAGAACACAATTCTAATAGTGCAAACCATTTCAGAGCATGAAAAAATGAGGCAAGTTTTCAAATTCTTTCCATAAAGCCAATATAATAATTTTTTTTAAATGTGTCCAAGTGTACACAAAACAAACCACCTGTAAATCAGTCTCATATAAGGGCATCAATTCTAAATCCAACAACTCATTTAAAACTAATACATGGCTGGGTATGGTGACTCACTCCTGTAATCTCAGCACTTTGGGAGGCTGAGGCGGGCAGATCACTTGAGGCCAGGAGTTTGAGACCAGCCTAGCCAACATGATGAAACCCCATCTCTACTAAAAATACAAGAATTAGCCAGGTGTGGTGGCATGCACCTGTAGTCCTAGCTACTTGGGAGGCTGAGTCAGGAGAATCACTTGAACCCAGGAAGCCAAGATTGCACCACCGCACTGGGTGACAGAGTGAAACTCTGTCTCAAAAAATAAATAAATAAAAATTTTAAATAAAAAATAAAATGAATCCATCATGACCAAGTGGGATTTATTCCTGGAATGCTCCGACTATTCAATATTAGAAAAGCTATTAACATAATTTATCTTATTAATAGCTCTAAAGAGAAAATCACATAATCATGTTCATAGATGCTGAAACAGCATTTGACAAAACCAATAAGCCAACCTTCACAAAAACACACAGTAAAGTAGGGGTATATGGATACTTCTCAACATGATAGATCTATTTCATCCCCAAAAATCCACTGCTTACAATAAAAGAGTTCAGTACTCCGGCTGGATACAAAGTAAGTATACAAAACCTATAGTTTTCATATATATAAACAACAACCAGTTAGCAGGCACAGTAGAATTCTTTTATATTTAAGTAGTAACATAAAAGATAAAATACTAGCTAGGCACAGTAGCTCACACCTCTAATTCCAGCGCTTTCGGAGGCGGAGGTAAGTGGATCACCTGAGGTCAGGAGTTCGAGACCCAGCCTGGCCAACATGGCAAAACCCTGTCTCTACTAAAAATACAAAAATTAGCTGGGAATGGTGGTGCATGCCTATAATCCCAGCTACTCAGGAGGCTGAGGCAGAAGAATCGCTTGAACCTGTGAGGTGGAGGTTCCAGTGAGCCAAGATGGTGCCACTGCACTCCAACCTGGGTGACAGAGTGAGACTCCCTCTCAAAAAAATAAAAAATGAAAAGATAAGGATACTAGCATTGAGTTTAACAAAAAGTGTACAAGGATATAGAGAAAATGTTTAAACATCACTAAATGACCCAAAAGAAGACATGATCAAACAGCAGAAGCAAGTGGATCTGTTGGGCAGCTTTTGCCCTAATCCAGGGGATGTGCTGTACCCAGTGCTAGGAACCATGAGGCTTTCTCTTCCCATGATTTGGACCTTTATCGGGTTTTGTTCAGTAAATTCTCTGGGGATTGCCAAGGTGCTTCAGAAGTCAAGCTAGAAGGGGGCCTTGCCTTTTCTAAATATCACCTGACTGAAGACCCCAAAGCAGAGAGCCAGGCTGGTGCTCCCTCAGCTCTACAGGTGTCAGAGGAGAATAATGTCAGAGGAGAAAAAACCCCTGAGGGCTAAGCAGAAACCCCATCACTGTGCCAGGCTTAGCAAGGAACGGAAAGGGGCCTCAGAGGAGCAGCAGGAGCAGGGATGAGGAAGGGGAAGCCTGTTGGCACCAGCGGGTCAGAGGCCAGGCCGGCCTGGCAGCACACACTGTATCAAATGGGGATAGTAAGAGTGCCTTCCACATGGGAGGCACAGAAGATTAACAAGATAATACATTAAAGTGCTTATAACAGTGCCTTGCTGTTCGAAGTATTTACTATTATCAACCACAGACGTAGGCAGTTGGGGTAGGGAAGTTAAGTAACCTAATAGGTAGTCTGCTGATCAAAATCTCTTCTGGTCGGCCACTGGGGGTACCTCTTGGAGCCCGAAGACCCATGTCCTCTGCCTGGGGGGTTTCCTCTGTGGGAGGGATACTAGAGGGTTGGGTGCCTCCCGGGAGCACACACTAGAGAAACCACGTGTGTCTCCTCCAGGTCCACATGATGTACAGTCAACCACTGCTGGCTCAAACAGGCCAGAAACCTTAACCCTGGTCCAGCTGATCTACCTGTGAGTGAGCTGGGGTGGGGTAGTCAACTGCATGGAGTGCCTGAACTTTCCTGAGGTCCAGACCCACCCAGCCTCCACCCCTGGACATGGCTGCGGGAATAAGCCTGATGGACATCTCAAACATAAAGCAGCCAAAACAGAACATTGATCTGCCTTCCTTCCCAAGCCTGTTGCTCCCACGTGGCTCCCCTACACAGACAATGGTGTTTCCATTCATCCAGCTGCTTGGGCCAAAAAACTGGGAATCATCTTCAGTTCTTTCTCAGTGCCCACAACCCATCTGATGGCAAAAAGCCAAATGGCTTTTACTTCAAAATGTATCCTGAACCCAGCTGCCTCATCCTTTTCACCTCTCTCACCCTTGATGAGCCAAGTTACCATCATTCCTTGCCTACAATACAACAAAATCCTCTCAACTAATCCACTTCCCTCTTCTCTTGCCCCATTCTCCTTCTAGCAGCCAGAGTGATCTTGTAAAAACATACATGAAACCAGTTCACGAGCCCCTGCTTAAACCTCAGACTACAATCTGAGAAAACAGTGGCTTCTTCTGTCTTGTTTAGTTTATAGCCACATAATCTACAATAGTAGCTGGCACACTGTTGGAACTTAATAAACATGAAATGGATTGAACAAATAGATTAATGAATGAGGGAATAAATGAATGAATTTAAGTCCTTTATAAGTTCAACTTCTCTATTTCAAAAATGTGGGCAATTTTACCCACAGGGAATATCATCCACAGGCTCAAACAGGGCTGATGATTCTTTTGCGTCAAGTATGGAAATAACCTCTCAATATCATTTAGTATGTTGTAAATTATTCAAACTTCAATATACATTAGATCCTTTGACTGTCTTTTTTAATACCCATTTTTGACTACAGTTGTTCAGTCATATCATGGCTTAAACACCTTTAGAGGGAATGTAGGGATATTACCTTTCCACCATGGGTCACTAGTCACAAGACTATTCAATTACACACCCTAGGGTTGAATGTAATAGCATATGATAATGAGGGAGGCAGAGGTGCTATACTGGAAGGAGCCTGGACATCACAGCCAGGCCAACCTGGTTGTGAACCCCCGCTGCAACACTTTTTGGTTTTCTTTTTAATTTACTTCTTTTTTTAACTGATACATAGTATCTATACATATTGATGGGGTACAGGTGATATTTGGTTATATGCATGGAATGTTAAGGAAGGTAACATTAATGTGTAACAATGTGTTATACATGTAACAATAATGTGTAATGATCATATCATGGTATTTAGGATACCCATCACCTGCAGCATTTATCATTTCTATGAGTTGGAAGCATTTCAAGTCTCTCTACTAGCTATTATGAAATATACAATACTTAATTGTTAACTATAACCACCCTACTCTGCTATCAAATATTAGAACTTATTTCTTCTATCTAACTATATGTTTGTACCCATTAACCAACCTATCTTTATCCCCTTCTTCCATCCATACACTCTCCCTACCCTCTGGTAATCTTCATTCTACTCCCTACCTCCATGAGATCAACTTTTTTAGCTCCCACATGTAAGTGAGAACATGCAATATTTGGCTGTGTCTGGCTTATTTCACTCATCATAGTAATCCCCAGTTTCATCTATATTTCTGCAGATGATAGGACTTCATTCTTTTTATGGTTGAACAGTATTCCATAAAATACTATCTACCACATTTCTTTATCCATTCATCCATTGATAGACACTTTTTAACAGTGTGATCACACGCATAGCTGCCAAAGCTTTGGACTGAGTGTGAAGCTCAATTCAGCTGCTTACTAGCTGTGTGACCTTGGGCAAGTCACTTGGCCTGTCTGAACTTCAGCTTTCTTACATTTTAAATGGAGGAAATAATATAGTCCACCTACTATAATTGTCATAAGTCTCAAATGAGATAGTGCACACAAGTCACTTAGCAAAAAGCCTGATTTTAGTTAGGTGGTAAATGCTTAATAAATATTGACTATTATAATCTCAGGCATAAGCATTTGTGAGACAAATAAATCCACATATAATGTGTATATTGTATATATAATAAATATTAGTTCGATTTGTCTTAATCCATTTTCTGTTGCTTATGACAGAATACCTGAAACTGGGTAATTTGTGAAGAAAAGGAATGTATTTCTTACCATTGTTAAGATTGAGAAGCCTGGCTGGGCACAGTGGATCATGCCTGTAATCCCAGCACTGTGGGAGGCTGAGGCAGGCAGATCACCTGAGGTCAGGAGTTCAAGACCAGCCTGGCCAATGTGGCAAAATGTCATCTCTATTAAAAATAAAGAATTAGCTGGGTGTGGTGGTGCATGTCTGTAATCCCAGCTACTTGGGAGACTGAAGTAGGAGAATCGCTTGAATCCAGGAGGCAGAGGTTTCAGTGAGCCAAGATCATGCCACTGCACTACAGCCTGGGAGACAGAGCAAGACTATGTCTCAAAAAAAAAAAAAAAAAAAACTAAGAAGTCCAAGGCTGAGGGGCTGCGTCTGGTGAGGGCCTTCTTGCTGGTGGGGACTCTGCAGAGTCCTGAGGCAGCACAGGGCATCACACAGTGAGGGGGCTGAGTGCACTAGCTCCGAACTCTCTTAAGGGCAGAGCCCTCATGATCCAATCAGCTCTTAGTCTTTAAATTGCCTTAAAGGCCCTGCCTCTCAATACTGCCACATTAGGGATTAAGTTTCAACATGAGCTGTGGAGGAGACAAACATACAAACCAAACCACAATTCAACTCCATCCCTACCCTGACTCCACTCTCCACAGGGAGAGGAAAAAAACAAGGATATCCATTGCCTAGGTATTCAATGCTAGAAAAGGGAAATTTGATACTAGTTCAAAAAATATGTAAAAGAAGAGTTATAAGATATTTTTAAAAAGAAAAAGAGGGGGAAAAGCACAGAAAGCCTAGAAACTATTTAAATGACCACTTACTGAAAAACCAGGGAAAAAAGTGGGCCACAGACCAAAAATACCAGACACCCAAAACCAGCAAAGGCAAAGAGAGTGCCACAATGAAAGAAGACTTTTCAAAAACTGGATTGAGAGCCCAAGTATCCAGAATGGAAAAGTCCACAGAACATAACAAAGAAGAGCATTCAACAGGAACTTTTATTATGTACCTACCATATAACTTGGAGTAGGGCCAGAAATGACTATAAAGAGCACTTTGCAAAGAACTCCTGGGTCAAGAAGAGCTCTTTTCACTCTACTGCAAGGAGGAAGTGATCATTGTGTGGCCCGCTTATCCAAGTCTGAAAAAGACAGGAAGTGGCGGAGAAAACGGAGCAGTGAAAAGTGTGGGCTGCTTCAGCAGGACAGAGAGCTGGGACTCCTGGGTTCAAAAGCCAGCTGGGGCATGAAGGGGACATATTAGAAGACATTCACCACAGAGGCAATTTATCTTCTGTCATAATATTTATAAGCACAGATTACACTAATATAATGGCTACAACTTTTTGTTTTAACAGCCTAACAAATATCACAATAACTACCCAGGAGAGATGCCAGAATTATACGCGAGAGGTAATGTAACACAATGTTTTCATGCTACTGAACTTCAGTCGATGCAAACTCAACAAATGTGTCTTTGTGAAGAGGTCAAGTTGCTTATGTCACATGATGATTTGAAAGAGCCTCTTTGGGCTCTTTTATCATCTCAGAGAACATAGGTAAATTGGCTTTTTCCATCATAAAAGATGACTAGCAACATTATTCCTTATTTTACCAGCAATGATGTAATTTTGGATGCACATAAAAACATTTAAGTGACTCACAGTCTCCATAATCGACTGTCTTTATCTGACTCTCAGACTTCTTTTTACTTGTGATCAAATCAATTTCAAAATATTTATTTTTGCCTTTGTGTTGAAAGAGTTCAGTCTTGAAAAGAATGTTGTTGTGAAAAGCAACCTAGTGAGTCACTTATTATGATCAAGGTCAGCAATGAAATAATTCACCCATTTATGCCTTTACTTTTGCCACAAGGTCTTAAGTTTTCTCCACAAAAACAAACAACCATCTGATTCTTTGCTTGAAAATTTTAATGAGCGCCTTCTCCTAGTTGAGATCACATACAGATACGGGCTAGCGCAAGCTTTTAACTTTCTCTAAAAAAAGGCTGGTATTCAAACCACTGTTCTTTACACAGGTTAGATGCTATTTTTACCACTGACCAGCTGAGAACACTGATGCTTACTGAGAAAATCAAGACTCAGACCCTTTGAGGCGAAATAAGCTTAATAAATCGGGGTGTGACTAAGGTATATGCCCACGGCATGGCTTTGGCACCTGCTGCCTCTCCTGAGCTCTGTCTGCAAGCATACATGAGCATTGGCTCATGCTAACTGAATGCCTGCTCACTACCTCTTAGGTACCTTTGTATAAAAAATAAGGTGAGTCTTCAAAACCATAACAGGTGAATCAGTGTAAAAATCTATGAGCAATTTAAAAAGCGTAGGATGTACTTAGATGCTTATTTAAAACCTGGGCTTTACTGTTAAGGAAGCACAAATGGGCCTAAACATTTCTGTCTCTTGCATGATTAAACTGATCATGGAACAATCATTATTGCATAACATTTAAAAATCAATTATACAAATTTTGAAGGAGTCTCAGAAAGTCTTATGGCTAACAAGAAAGCTGTCTGGGCTAGAAATAATACAATGGAAAGCAAATAAAAATTGCTTGAAGCTTCTTTCAAACTTTAAGAATGACTTAATAGGTGAAAACTTGGTTGACCCCTATGTGATGGATCTGACTGTGTTTACACTCAGGAAGAGACAGCCGAGCTAAAATGATGCATTTTGCAACTTCAAAAGACATACCTGAACCCTGAGTGAGAGACTAAAGTCAACTGCATCTTTACCTTCTGACTGGACTAAAAGGCCATTAATGAATTTGACATTTGGTTGTGCTTGGTTTGTTTTATTTTTAAATGATGTGTGGGTGAAAATGTGTTGATTTGCCAAGTCCTTTTGGTCAAGTTAAAGAAACATTCAATCAGATATTCGATCCACTTGTAATAGCTTTGATAGTGCCATCTTTGCTATTCATTATGGAAATTCATTATGGAGCCTCAAGACCACACCCAGATGGCTATAATTATTATTTACTTCAGTTTGCTCTGAATGTCCCTCATTGTCACATGGATATTATAGTTTACACTTTAAATGGCTTTCAACCATCTATCTATGCTCTCAGTTGAAATTTTTTAAAATAGAATTTAAAATTATCCCACTTAAAAATAGAATGGCATTAAGATCCCTTTCCCTATTCCCTTCCCTTCTGTTCTCTTTCTTCCTCTTCCTCTTCTCTTCTTCTTCCTCTTCCTCTTTCTTCCTCCTTGCCCTCCTCTTCTTCTCTCCCTCTTCTTTATCTCTCTGTCTCTCTTCCTCTTTAGGAGGAAACTCATCCCAATTTTGGCTGGTAGAGCACCTAACCTGAACTCATATCTTATGCCACATTTCCTTTTCCTGGCATAGCCAATTTACTCCTCTGCTCTCCTCACCCACCATACACCACTTAGAGTCAGCAAAGGAAATCCTTCATTACCATCCTATGGAAACCCATGGAGATAGAGTTTGCAACATAACAGGAACATGAGGTTAAGATTTCTTTATTACACAAGAAGGAATGAAAATCTCTAGGAGGGATGTAAGACTACCAGGGAGGGAAGGCTATGGGATGGGGTAAGGGATCAAAAATCAAAGGAAGGGAATAAATCTGGGAGGAGTGAGGACTCTGGACACCTAAAGATGTTCACCTTCAGACAGTAGAAAGAAATGAGTTAACTAAAAAAAGTGACTCCTAGACCTCTGACTTCGACTCTGACTCGGTTCTTTAGGATGTTTATTTGAACCTTCAGCAAGGGAAAGCTTAACCATCCATCTAAGATCAAAACACATTCTGGCTAGGAAGGAGGGATGAGATGGTCCTTGGAGGCAGGCTGTGGCCCTTTTCTGAGCCCCTGTGGTGCGCTAGCCCCTCCCTTGTATATTACAAGATCCTCAAATAACTCCCCAGTCTGGATCCCAAAGGCTGGTTCCCATACCAGCTCTCTGTGGCAATTCCCCTGGGAATTGCCTCGTTGGTTACAAGTATGTTGCTGCAGGAGGAGACACCTGAGGAAAGAATGGGGAACAAATCACTAAAGCCCTCACCATCCCCAAATACAGCCTCCCTCACAACAATCCTGTTTGTTGAAAATGCATTTCTGTTTCCAAGAAGCATCACCTTTTCATGACAGTGGCCAATATGAGTTACTGTTTTCAAAGCACTTTTACAAATCTTTTTTTTTTTTTTTTGACATTTACAACAATCATGTAAAGCAAATCTCCTTTGTGGTTCTGTTGTAGATCTGTAGCTGAAAGGACGAAGGTTCTGAAGGTGGGATCAGATGGATGATACCTCTGGCCTTTGGCTCCAAATCCAGTTCTCTTCACATTACACTAGACCACCCTTCTGGTTTTTTTTTTTTTTTTTTTTTTTTTTTTTGAGATGGAGTCTCACTTTCATTGCCCAGGCTGGAGTGCAGTGGCACGATCTTAGCTCACTGCAACCTCAGCCTCCCGGGTTCAAGCGATTCTCCTGCCCCACCCAGCCTCCCAAGTATCTGGGACTACAGACATGTACCACCATGCCTGGCTAATTTTTTTGTATTTTTAGTAAAGACAGGGTTTCACCATGTTGGTCAGTCTGGTCTTGAACTCCTGACCTCAAATGATCTGCCCACCTTGGCCTCCCAAAGTGCTGGGATTACAGGCATGAGCCACTGCGCCTGGCCTAGACTGCCACTCTTAAGACATGTCAGACACTAGGCCTTTGCTGAACCTATGTTTTGGTTGGTTACTTTTGCACTAATTTAATATCTCTGAAACGATTTCTCGTTTTTCCTCTTCCCTGTTCAGAAAATGCCCCTAATGCATTTTCTGATATGTAGCAGAAAAGACACTGCAGTGGTTCTCAGGAGGGGCAGGTAGAACATCCATGAAAAATTCAGTGAGCTCTTTTGGCAAACAAAGCTCTTGCAATCTAACAATATTTGACCACTTCCCCAATCTTTTACATATGGAAAAGAATTGAAGTGTGATGTTTACCAACTGAGTCTCAACAGAGTTCTTTGTTGTAATTTTTATCATGGCTTCCAGAATTATTCATCACCCCATGAAGAGAATGCAAATGGGTACAAATACATTTTCTTTGCTTCTCTTTCACTGAATTATGTTTTGTTCATAGAAAATTCCCTGGATGAAAACATAATTGAGGCATGCCCTCAGAACCTGTTTCTCATGCTGGTTTGCAGAGGTTTCCCTCACTAAAACAGTCGTTCTACTTCATTAAAGTATTTATTGGACGCCTCATGTCTTTTTCAATGTCATCCCAGTTTAAAGATTAAGGGAGGTTTTGGTCTCTGAAAATATATTGGGAAGAATAGCGTGGGCAAGGGTAAGGAGAGAAGGACAGGAGAAAAATACCAAAGCAAAAGCAGTAAGAGCATCTCTTTACTCTGCCTAGTTTATATTGCAGCTATACAGAAACAGTCTAGGTTTCCCTTGGGGTCATTTTATAATGGACAATGGGCTCAAAGCAGCCAGGAAATCTGGCATAGGAGATTAGAGCTGGAAGAGACTCTAGAGATTATTTACTCAGTCCCTTCCAGTCTTGTTTTCCAGATAAGGAAGCTGAGGCTCGGATAGGTCAAGGAGCTTGCCCAAGATCGCAGAGCAAGTTGGTAGTGCAGCCATGCTGGTGTCACAGCCGGGGGGAGGCTCAAAGGCACAGTGGACACCAGCTTCCCCCAGGGGTCAGTGCTGGGCCGACAGTGCTCCAAAAGTCAAAGCCCAGCTTTAGTTTACTTGAAAGCCAAGAAACAAGGAAGCGGGCCAGGACACATCCTACTTCAAATAAACTACTTTCGTGGGGTTTGCACCAAGAAGAATTTTTAAACTGTCATATTCCTAATGTCATTGTGCCTTCCTGAGAGTTTTGCCCTTGGGCTGCTATCTGGGCTCCTCTCTGGATCACGAGCCAGGCCTCAGCTATTGCAAATATTTACAGTCTCCATCTCTCCACTTCCCATGTCCTCTGTCCACATTTCCTCACATGTAGACACATGCTTGTCCAAGTTAACCAGATAATCTAGAAGGAATGCACATTTACTCTGCTTAACTTACAAGTGGCACAAGATAGGCCTAAATTAAACTAAAAGTAACCACCATGAACATTAGAAATCTAACTTCTGGCTATGTCACAACCACTTGATACTTCTTGCCCTAAGACTTTGCTTAGTATCATAGGAATGTCAAATAAACAGAGCATGGTGGCTCATGCCTGTAATCCCAGCACTTTGGGAGGCCAAGGCAGGTGGAAGGCTTCAGCCCAGGAGTTCAAGACCAGCCTGGGCAACATGGTGAAACCCCATCTCTACAAAACAAAAAAAACTACAAAAAAAAAAAAATTACAAAATTAGCCAGGCATAGTGGTGTGTGGCTGTAATCCCAGCTACTCAGGAGGCTGAAGTGGGAAGATCAGTTGACCCCAGAAGGCAGAGGTTGTATTGAGCTAAGACTGTACCACTGCTCTCCAGCCTGGGTGACAGAGCGAGACTCTGTCTCAAAAAAAAAAAAAAAAAAGGTCAGATAAATGCACATCTATTACAGATCTCATTAAAGAGGGGCTTGTTGGTAAAGTGCCAAAGAATCTTGTTATAAGGTGCCAGGATGTTACAATGGCACTCAGTCTAAGTTATGGATCAGCCCCAGCATATGGCGAGCAAGTACTCACTTCAAAGGACCTGCTCAGGAGTTGGTTAAAAACTAGCTTTGCACTTATGGAATGCAAATAAATTGTGTAGCTACTCCACCCTAAAGGAGTGGGCATCGTTCCAAACTACTTAAGTGTGGGCTGCACATAATGACTTCCGCCCAAAACGTACAGTATGGAAAGAAGATTAAAGAAAAAAGAAGAATAACTTCACAGTGGAGAAATCTGACAAACGCTACCTCAGCCAGATGATCAAGGTCAACATCAACAGTTACAAATCATGTTGACAGTGTGTACCCTTAATATGATGTGATAAAAATGACACTTTACCTCTGTGAATTGTCTCCTAAAAACCTACAGCCCCATTGTAATACTGAGAAAAATATCAGGCAAGTTTCAACACAGGGATGTCTTACAGTATACCTGATCAGTATTCCTCAAAACTGCTGAGGTCATTAACAAGAAGGAAAGTCTGAAAACTGTCACAGTCAAGAGGAGTCTAAGGAGACATGGCAAATACAGTGGGCTCTTGAACAACACAGAGGATGGGGACTCTGGCTTCCCCCACCCCCCATGCAGTCGAAATTCCACATATAACTCTTGACTCCCCCAAAACTTAACTATTAGTAGCCTACTGTTGATCAGAAGCTTTATCTATAACATAAACAGCCAATTAACACATACTTTGTATGTTATATGTGTTATACACTGTATTCTTACAATAAAATATGTTAGAGGAAAGAAAATATTAAGAAAACCATAAGGAAGAGAAAATGCATTTACTATTCATTAAGTAGAAATGGAGCATCGTAAAGATCTTCATCCTTGCCGTCTTCATGTTGAGTAGGCTGAGGAGGAGGAGGAAGAGGAGAGGTTAGTCTTGCTATCTCAGAGGTGGCAGAGGTGGAGGAGGTGGAGGGGGAGGGAGGAGAAGCAGGCACACTTGCTGTAACTTTATGGAAATACATCATAATTTCTGTCTTTTTTGCTCTTTCATTCCTCTAAAAGCATTTCTATACCAATCTTTCTTCCACCATTTTGCTTTAGTGTTGGTGCCCATCTCACAAAAGAGTTCATGTTGAAAAAGAAGTCAAAAGCAGTCTTGAATAATCAGAACTCTTCCACCAGATTGTGTAAAGTCAACTTATTTTCTGGCACTCTTCTTCTATGTCTTCCTCTTCATCTGGCAGTGGTTTGGAAGCACTCATCTCTGACAAGTCATCTTCTGTAATTCCTGTGGTGCGATATCAATTAGCTCTTGAGCTTCCCCAAGATCTATCTCTTGAAATCCTTCACCCCTCTCCCCACCTTTTTGCCATATCTACAACCTCTTCCATGATTTCCTTGATTGGCTCTGTCATGAATCCTGTGAAGTCATACACAGCATCTAGACACAGTTTTCTCCACAGGTATTTATTGTTTCAAGCTTGATGCCTTTCTCAGCTTTTTCAACAACAATAATAGCATCTTCAAGGGTGTAATCCTTCCAAACATTCATGATATTCTCTCCATAGGGTTTTTTTTTTTCATAGCATTAACAATCTTTTCTATAGAGTACCAGGTTTAATCTCCCTTGAAGGTTCTTGTGACCTCTTGATCTGGAGGCTGAATTAGAGAGGTTGTGTTTGGGAACAAGTAGACCACTTTAACACCTTCAGTGCTAAACTCATGGGCTTCTGGGTGGCCAGGGGCATTGTCCAGCATTAAAAAAAAAAAAGACTTTAAAAGGAAGTCTCTTTCTGTCAAGGTGCCTTCTGACTTCAGTGACAAACCACTGATGGAACCAATCTAGGAAAAGGGTTCTCATTGCCTAGGCCTTCTTGCACAATCAAAAGCCTGGCAACTGGTGTTTATCTCTTCCCTTCAAGGCTTGGGGGTTGGCAGCTGTATATATAAAGGAAATCCTGATCATAAACCCAACTGCATTTGCACAAAACAGTTGAGTAGCCTATTCCCTCCTGCCTTAAATTCTGGTGTTCACTTAATCTTCCTTACTAATAAATGTCCTTCACAGCATTTTTTGCCAGAGTAGGGCAATTTCATCTACATTAAAAAATCTGTTCAAGCAGATATCCTTTCTTCTCAATGATTTTCTTAATCTGGGAACTCATCTGCTGCATCTTGGTTGGTATAAGCTGCTTCTCCTGTTATACTGACACTTTTTTAAAGCCATACCTCTTTCTAAAGTTATCGAACTATTTTTTGTAGAATTAAATTTCCCAGCATTAGACTTTCCTTTTGCTTTATGTTGTCATATAACAACTTCACTTTTAAAAAATTAATATTACAGTCTATAGATATGCCTTTCTTATAGCCATCCTGTACCCACATACAAGCTGCATTTTCAATATGAGATTAAGAGGTATTTTGCAAAATAAAAAAAAGTGCAAGGTTTTTGAGGACCTCAAATACCTTGGTCATCAAACAGTCTAGGCATGTAATAAAATATCACATGTACTCCAAAAATATATATAAATATGATGCATCGATAAAAACTTTTATTTAAAGTTTTATTTATTTTAAAATTATGTGTAAAACCGTTCTAAAAATGGAAAAAAAATAATTGCAAATCAATAATCTACCTTAAGATGATGGAAAAAGAAGAGTAACTTAAATGCAAACAAATGGAAGAATATAATGAAGATTAGCACAGAAATAAATGAAACAGATAATAGAAAAACAATAGAGAAAATCAGTAAACACAAAAGTCAGTTACCTGAAAAGATTTTAAAGTTTCAAACTTTTAACTTGACTGGCAGAAAAAAAGAGAGAAAAGACTCAAATTACTAAAACTAGGAATGAAGAGAGATTAATACCAATTCTACAGAAATAAAAATAATTATAAAAGAAAACTAAGAACAACTACATGCCAACAAAGTAGGTACCATAGATGAAATGGAAGAATATTTAGAAAGACACAAACTACCAAAACTGGCTCAAGAATAAATAGAAAATCTAAATAGATATATAATAAGTAAAGAGATTGGGTGAGTAATAAAAAAATTGTGAAGAAAAGCCTGGGCCCAAATGTCTTTACTGCTGACTTTTACTTAACATTTAAAGAAGCAATACCAGTTTTCCCAAACTCTTCCGAAATACAGAGGGGGAGAAACTACTTCCCAATTTGTGCTATGAGGCTAGTATTAGCCAGACATCAAAATGAGACAAACATATCAGAAGAAAAAAAACCCTGCAAACCAATAACTCATAAATAGGGACACAAAAATCCTCAATAAAATACTACCAAACCAATCCAGCAACACATACAAGAAATTATACACCATAACTGATATTTATCCCAGGAAAGCAAGGTAGTTTAATATCAAAAAAATCAAATAATATAGCATATTAATAGAATAAGATCCACATGATCATCTCAATAAATGCAGAACTAAAATTTGAATAAATTCAAACCCTTTTATGATAAACACATTGAACAAATTAGAGCTAGAAAGAAACTTCTTTAACCTGAAAAATGGCATCTATGAAAACCCAACTGCTAACATCTTACTTAAGGATAAAAGACTATATTCTTTTGATATCTTGTCTTGATATTTATATTCCATATTGTACTGGAGGTCTTATCCATGACAATTAGACCAAAAAAAAAAAAAAAAAGAAAGAAAGAAAAGGCATCCAGATTGGAAAGGAAGAGGTAAAACGCTATTTGCGGATGGCATGATCTTGTATATAAAAAACTCCAAATGATACACTAAAAAATCTTAGAATTAATAAATGAATTCAGCAAAATTGCAATACAAAAATCAACTGTATTTCTAAACACTTTCATTGAACATTTCAAAAATAAATTAAGAATACAATTCTATTTAGAATAGCCTCAGAAAAGAAAACTTAGGAATAACTTCTACAGAAGTAGTACAAAACCTATATTCTAAAAACTATAAAACATTATGAAAAGAAATTAAAAGAATACCTAAATAAATGAAAAGATTCCAATATTCATGGATAATTCCTATCAAATCCCAGCTGGCTTCTTTACAGACATTGACAAGCAGATCCCAAAATTTGTATAGAAATACAAGGGACCCAACATAACCAAACTATCTTGAAAAAGAAGAACCAAATTGGACAGTTCCATATTGTTTAACTTACTATAAAACTACAGTAATCGAGACACTGAGATACTGTCATAAAATAGACATATATATATATCAACAGAATAGAATTGAGAAATTAACCATTACATTTATGGTCAATTCATTTTAAACAAAAGTACCTAGACAATTTAATAAGTAAAGAATAGTCTTCAGTCGGGCATGGTGGCTTACATCTGTAATCCTAGCACTTTGAAAGGCCGAGGTGAGCAGATCATGAGGTCAGGCATTTGAGACCAGCCTGGCCAACATGGTAAAACCCCGTCTCTACCAAAAATACAAAAAAAAAAAAATTAGCCAGGCATGGTGGTGCATGCTTGTAATCCCAGCTACTTAGGAGACTGAGGTTGGAGAATCGCTTGAACCTGGGAGGCAGCAGTTGCAGTGAGCTGAGATTGTACCACTGCACTCCAGCCTGGGTGACAGAGCAAGACTCCGTCTCAATTTAAAAAAAAAAAAAAGAAAACCTCACAGTCTTCAATAAATGGTACTAGGACAACTAAATATCCACATGCAAAATAATAAAGTAAGACTTCTACCTCATACCCTATATAAAAATTAGCTCCAAAGGGAACAAAGTTTCAGGATACAAAATCAATATTCACAAATCAGTAGCACTGCTATATACCAACAGCAACCAAGGTGAGAAGCAAACCAAGAACTCAACTTCTCACAATAGCTGTAAAACAAACAAACACACAAAACCTAGGAATATGCCTAACCAAGTAGGTGAAAGACCTCTACAAGGGAAACTACAAAACACTGCTGAAAGAAAGCATAGATGACACAAACAAATAGAAACACATTCCATGCTCATGGATGGACAGAATCAATATTGTGAAAATGACCATACTGCCAAATGGAATCTACAAATTCAATGCAATTCTCACCAAAATACCATCAACATTCTTCACAGAACTAGAAAAAAAAATCCAAAAATTCATATGGAACCAAAAAAGAGCCCACATAGCCAAAGCAAGACTAAGCAAAGAGAACAAATACGGAGGCATCACATTACCCAACTTCAAACTATACTATACAGCTACAGTCACCAAAACAGCATGATACTGGTATAAAAATAGACACATAGGCCGGGTACAGTGGCTCACGCCTGTAATCCCAGCACTTTGGGAAGCTGAGGAGGGTGGATCACAAGGTCAGGAGATCGAGACCATCCAGGAGATTGAGACCATCTATGGTGAAACCCTGTCTCTACTGAAAATACAAAAATAGCTGGGAGTGGTGGTGTGTGCCTGTAATCCCAGCTCCTAGGGAGACTGAGGCAGGAGAGTCACTTGAACCAGGGAGTCGGAGGTTGTAGTGAGCCAGGATCATGCCACTGCACTCCAGACTGGTGACAGAGCAAGACTTCATCTCAAAAAAAAAAAAAAAAAAAGGAAGAGGAAAAAAAATAGGCACACAGGCCAATGGAACAGAACAAAGAATCCATAAATGAAGCCAAATACTTAGAGCCAACTGATCTTTGACAAAGCAAATAAAAACATAAAGTGGGGAAAGTAAATCCTATTCAACAAATGATGCTAGGATAACTGCCAACCCACATGTAGAATAGTAAAATACTGGACCATCATCTCTTACCTTATACAAAAATCAACTCAAGATGGATCAAAGGCTTAAATCAAAGACCTGAAACAATAAAAATTCTAGAAGATAATGTTAGAAAAACCCTTCTAGACATTCGCTTAGGCAAAGACTTCATGACCAAGAACCCAAAAGCAAATGCAACAAAATCAAAGATAAATAGATGGGACTTAATTAAACTAAAAAGCTTCTGCACAGCAAAATAAATAATCAGCAGAGTAAACAAACAACCCATAGAGTAGGAGAAAATCTTTGCAAACTATGCATGCAACAAAGGACCAATAATCTACAAGGAGCAGAATCTACAAGGAACTCAAACAAATCAGCAAGAAACAAACAAATAATCCCATCAAAAAGTGGGCTAAGGACATGAATAGACAATCCTCAAAAGAAGATACACAAATGGCCAACAACATGAAAAAATGCTCAACATCACTAATGATCAGGGAAGTGCAAATCAAAACCACAATGTGATACCACCCTACTCCTGTAAGAATGGCCATAATTTTAACATTAAAAACTAACAGATGTTGGCATGGAAGTGGTGAAAAGGGAACATTTTTACATTGTTGGTGGGAATGTAAACTAGTTCAACCACTATGAAAAACAGTATGGAGATTTTGTAAACAACTAAAAGTAGATCTACTATTTGATCCAGTAGTCCCACTACTGGGTATCTAACCAGAGGAAAAGAAGTCATTACATGAAAATGATACTCACACACACATGTTTATAGCAGCACAATTCACAACTGCAAAAATATGGAACCAGCCCAAATGCCCATCATTCAATGAGTGGATAAAAAAAATGTGATATGTATATATAATATATATGTATTATACACACACACACACATATGTATATATGAATACTACTCAGCCATAAAAAGAACGAAACAATGGCATTTGCAGCAACCTGGATGGAGTTGGAGACCACTATTCTATGTGAGGTAACTCAGGATCGGAAAACCAAACACTGTATGTTCTCACTTATAACTGAGAGCTAAGCTATAAGGATGTAAAAACATAAGGATGATACAATGGACTTAGGGACTCAGGGGGAAGGGTGGGAGGGGAGTGAGGGATAAAAGACTATGCATTGGGTACAGTGTACAATGTTGGGGTGATGAGCGCACCAAAATCTGAGAAATCAGCACTAAAGAACTTATCCATGTAACCAAACACTACCTGTTCCCCAATAAAACCTATTGAAATAAAAAATAATAAAACCTCAAAAAAACACAATTGTAAGTGGAGAAATAACCTCATAAAATATGGGCAAAAAATATGAATAGAAATTTCTCCATATAGTGGAATATTATTTGGCAGTAAAAAAGAGTGAAGTACTGATTCATGCTACATGAATGAACCTTGCGAAGTCATGTATAAGAAGCTAGTCATTGGGGAGTTGGGGAGAGAGAGCATGGGGAGAAATGCCAGATAGAGGTGATGGGGAGGAAGGCAGCAAATCACACTGCCATGTGTGTACCTATGCAACAATCTTGCATGTTCTTCACATGTACCCCAAAACCTAAAATGCAATTTTAAAAAAAAGTTAAAGGAAAAAATATTTTCTTAATCCTGTGGAAATTTTTATCAGCTCCCATATATTTTCTTTTAATTATAAGTAAAAATACATATCTAAAAAAAAAAAGAAGCCAGTCATAAAAGCCTTCATATTGTATGATTCTATTTACATGGAAAATACAGAATAGGCAAATCCACAGACAGAAAGCAGACTAGTGCTTGTCCAGGGCTGGGCATGCTAGCGACGGGAATAAGGCGTTTCTGCGAATGGGAATGGAATCTCTTTTTCGGCTGATTAAAAATCCTCTAAAATTGATTTGGTGGTGGTTATACAATGCTAAGAATATCCTAAAAACCACTGAATTGCCCACTTTAAAAGGATGAGTTGTGTTATATGCAAATTATATTGCAATAAAACTTTTTTAAAAAGTTTTGCAAGTCTTAGCTGACCAACCACCTTGTAGTCGCTAAGAATTTGGAGAAACCTAGACAGATGTTAGACAAAAAATGTCACAGGCGAGAATCTCCCCCATGGGTATAAGGTGGGCCTACCTTTCCTTCACTTCAAGATCAGTGAAAGGCCACTTCAGAAGCTTGATATGAATCCCTGAGGTGCACAGTGGCATGGCATAGACCTGAGGAATCTAACAAGCAAGAAGCTGGAGGCAGCAAGGGAGAGCTACGGCTGGGATGAAACTGCACTTCCACCAACAATGGGTCCAAGGCCCATACCTTCTGGGAAGGTTCTCGGTGCATAAGAGTTATTTAGGAGTGGCTTAGATCCTGCCTGAGGACTGCACGGAGGGACAGAATTGTTCTGTGGGATGTTCAAAGGCTGAGGGAGGAATCATGAGTGCATAGAGAGAGGATATATGCACCTTCAGGAAGGGAACTACCCAGGTGAAAGCCAACTTTAGACATCTACCTTGTCCATCTTCAAACATGGTGCCAGCCACGGCTGGGATTACAGCAAGGGGATGAAGCAGTTCAGGTGGGCACAAAATTTAAGGGGACATGAAAAAGTCAATCTCAAGATAAATATTTTGACGCAATATTTTAAAAATTAAAATTAAGGTAAAAACATCCATGATGAACAAAATATCAAAATGATAAATAAAGGTAGGCTTGATAATGGTGCTACACCAATCCATGATGGAACCTGGGGCAAAAGAAAAACTGTGTGTTCTACACACAGGCACACCCCTAAACCATTGCAGGTTCAGTTCCAGCCACATCAATAAAGCAAATACTGCAATAAAGCAAGTCACATAAAGTTTTTGGTTTTCCATGCATATAAAAGTTATGTTTATGTTTATACTTAATAGACTTGTATACTGTAATGTGTTAGTCTATTCATATATACTATAACATACTAGCCTCCTAGTATATTCTAAGTATATACTATACTAATCTACTAAGTATATATAGCTTCAAGCAATGTATATACTTTAATTTTAAAAACATTGCTAAAAAATGTTACAATCATCTAAGCCTTCGGTGAGTCATAATCTTTTTGCTGTTGGAGGGTCTCACCTCAACACTGATGGCTGCTGACTGATCTGTGTAGTGGTTGCTACCGGAGCGGGGGCTGATGCAATTTTGTAAAATAAGACAGTTATATTTGCTACATTCATTGACTTTTCCTTTCATAAAAGATTTCTCTGTAGCATATGATGTGGTTTCATAGAATTTTACTCACAGAAGAACTTCTTTCAAAATTAAAATCAATTCTCTCAAACCCTACCGCTGCTTTATCAGTTAATGTTATGTAATATTCTAAATCTTTTGTTATCATTTCAATAATGTTCTCAACATCTTCACCAGGAGTAGCTTCCTTCTCAAGAAACCACTTTCTTTGCTCATTCATAAGAAGCAACTCCTTATCCAATCAAGTTTGACAGAGGGATTGCAGCAATTCAATATTATCATCAGGCCCAACTTCAAATTCTAATTCACTTACTATTGTCACCACATTCGCAGTGACTTCCTCCACTGGAGTCTTCAGCCTCTCAAAGTCACCCATGAGGGTTGGAATCAACTTCTTTCCAACTCCTGGTGATGTTGGTATTTTGACCTCCTCCTATGAATCATGAATGTTCTTAGTGGCATCTAGAATGGTCAATCCTTTTCAGAAGGGGTTTCAATTTACCTTGTCCAGATCCATCAGAGGAATCCATATCTCTGGCAACTATTAACCTTAACAAATGTATTTCTTAAATAATAAATCTTGGAAATCAAAATTACGCTTTGACTCGTGGGCTGTAGAATGGACATTGTGTTAGCAGGCGTGAAAACAACATGCCTTGTACATTCTTGTACATCTTCATCAAAGCTCTTGGGTGACCAGGTGTGCTGTCAATGCGTAGTAATATTTTGAAAGTAATCTTTTCTTCTGAGCAGTAGGTTTCAACTGTGGGCTTAAAATATCCAGTATGCCCTGCTGTAAACAGATCCAGGCTTTGTTGCTCCATTTTAGGAGCACAGGCAGAGGAGATTTAGCATAATTTTTAAGGGCCATAGAATTTTTCGAATGGTAAATGAGCACTGGCTTCAACTTTAAGTCACCAGCTGCATTAGACCCTAACAAGGGTCAGCCTGTCCCTTAAAGCTTTGAAGCCACACGTTGACTTCTCCTCTCTAGCTATGAAAGCCCCGGATGGCACCTTCTTCCAATAGAAGGCTGTTTTGTCTACATTGAAAATCTGTTCCTTAGGCTTGGTCATCTTCACCAGTGATTAATATATCTAGATCTTCTGGATAACCTGCTGCAGCTTCTCCATCAGCATCTGCAGCTTCACCTTGTACTTTTATGTTACAGAGATAACTTCTTTCCTTAAACCTCTTAACCAACTTCTGCTAGCTTCAGACTTTTCTTCTGCAGCTTCCTCACCTCTTTCAGGCTTCATAGAATCGAAGAGAGTTAGAGCCTTCCTCTGGGTGAGGCTTCAGCTTACGGGAATGTTGTGGCTGGTTTGATCTTCTATCTGGACCACTAAAACCTCCTCTATATGAGCTGTAAGGATGTTTTATTGTGTTCACTGGAGTAGCACTTTTAATTTCCTTCAAGAACTTTTCCTATGTATTACCACTTGGCTAACTGATGCAAGAGGCCTGACTTTCGACCTGTCTCTGCTTTCAACCTGCCTTTCTCACTAAGCTTAATAACTTCTAGCTTATTATTTGGAGTGAGAGGTTATGTGACTCTTCCTTTCTCTGGAACTCTTAAAAGACCCTGTAGAGTTATTAATTGGCCTAATGTCAATATTGTTGTCTCAGGGAATGGTCAGTGGGACGATCAGAACACACACAGCTATTTTATTTATTTTTATTGTACTTTAAGTTCTGGGGTACATGTGCAGACCATGCAGGATTGTTGCACAGGTACATACATGGCAAGGTGGTTTGCTGCCTCCATCCCCCATCACCTATATCTGGTATTTCTCCCCATATTATCCCTCCCTACCCTCCCCACCCCACACTGTCCCTCCCCTAGCCCCGCCTCCACTGACCCCAGTGAGAACACACACATTGATTAAGTTCACTGGTCTTCTGCGGGTGCAGTTCATGGAGACCCAAAACAATTGCAATAGTAACATCAAGGATCACTAATCACAGATCATCATAACAGAAATAATAATAATCTAAAAGTTTGAAATATTGCAAGAATTACCAAAATGTGACCCAAAGACATGAAGTGAGCACACACTGCTGGAAAAATGGTGCCAACGGACCTGTTTGATGCGGGGTTGCCACAAACTTTCCATTTGTAATAAATACAGTATCTTTAAGGCACAAAAAAGCAAAGTACAATAAAATGAGGTATGCCCTGTATATCCTTAAGGTATGTTTTTAATGGTTCATTTTTTTCCAGAACATTAACACTATTAAATAATATGAAAAAATTACAAAATTACATATAAAAAATTTAAATTTAATTTTTTTAAAAAAATTAAAAAATTACAAAAAAATTATTGAAACCACATTATTTTAAATTCAAATGTTTTATTTACATCCCAAATAGAGTTATCATTTTAATTTACTGGCCTCAATGAACACAAACTTATCAATAATATTTTCAAAATCAAATTCTTCACTTTTTTTTTTTGAGATGGAGTCTCACTCTGCTGCCCAGGCTGGAGTGCAGTGGTGCAGTCTCAGCTCACTGCAACCTCCACTTCCCAAGTTCAAGCGATTCTCCTACCTCAGCCTTCCAAGTAGTTGGGACTACAGGTGCGTGCTACCACGCTCAGCTAACTTTTTCATATTTTTAGTAGAGACAGGGCTTCACCTTGTTAGCTAGAATGTTCTCAATCTCCTGACTTCATAATCCGCCTGCCTCGGCCTCCCAAAGTGCTAGGATTACAGGTGTGAGCCACCACACTAGGCCTATCACATTTTTAGTTGAAAGAATTGCTGTGCTTGACAATTTCTCTTGACTCAGCGATGATGCAAAAAACATTTTTAATTAACTACAACTTATTCTGTCTTTAAAATTTTGACATATTGTTCATCATGGATTTTTGCATTAATTTTAGTTAATTTTTGCATTAAAATGTTATTTATATTGTTTACAATTTTGGGGGCCCCTTAAGTTTCATGTCTAATCCTGGCTCTGATGTTAGACATGTCCATACTTGTTAGGAAAGACCTCTCCTGACATCTTCACTCTCCCCTTTCTTCCCTGCTTTTCCTGAAATGGTCAGAAACTTGGTTATCACACTGAGGAAGGAGGATAGGGAGCACAGGTGTAAGTTCTAAGTTGAGGAATCTTGAAGAATTCAATTAGGTCCTGTATTATGTTAGAGTTCTCCAGAGAAACAGAACCGATAGATAGATATATAGACAGACACACACACACACACACAGCCATGTGTCACTTAATGATGAGGTTGGTTCTGAGAAATGCATCATTAGGCAATTTTATCATTGTGCGAAGAACATAGTACTTACACAAACCTAGGTAGTATAGCCTACTATACACCCAGGCTATATGGTACAGCCTACTGCTCCTAGGCTACAAACCTATACAGCTTGTTACTATACTAAATACTGTAAGCAATTGGAACGCAATGGCAAGTATTTGTATATTTATACACAGAAAAGGTATGGTAAAAATACCATATGATAATCTTTTGGACCCACCACTGTATTACACACTATCTGTCACTGACCAATATATCATAATGTGAGGCATGACTTTATATACATGTGTGTGTGTGTGTGTGTGTGTGTGTGTAATGAAACTTCTCAGCCTTTATAATCCCATGAGCCAATACCTTATAATAATTTATATATATCTTATATATATATATACTCTATATATACATATATATGACCTATATATACACACACAGAGATATAGATATAGATTATAAGAGTTTGGTTCCCATGATTATGGGGGACAAGAAGTCCCACCATCTGCAGGCTGCAAGCTGGAGGCCCAAGAAGGCCAGCAGTGTAGTTCCAAAGCCCAGAGCTCCGAGAAGCAGCAAAGCCAATGGTATAGGTCCCAGGCCAAAGACCAAAGAACCAGGAGCACCAATGTCCAAGAGCAGGTTATGATGGATGTCCTAGCTCAAGAAGAATAAGCAAAGTTTTGTTTCATTTCATTTCGCTTCATTTCACTTCCCCTTCCCCTTCCCCTTCTCCTTCGCCTCCCTCCTCCAAAAAGAGTACAATTCCTTACTTTGTTGTTCTATGTAGACCCTCAAAATATTGGATGATGCCTACTGGCCTTGGTGAGAGAAATCTTTTTTATTAGTCTACTGATTCAAATGCTAATCTCTTCCAGTAATATCCTCACAGGTACACTGAGGAATAATGTTTTACCACATAGCTGGGCATCCCTTAGCCCAGTCAAGTTGATACATAAAATTAATTTATCACAGACCATTTTTCTTGGAGCAGGTCAGAGCTAAGGAAGAAGAGAACCTTTACCTAAACATAGACGAAGATTTGACTACTTCATCCTAACTGCTAAGATGCAACTGATTGTTCATTTGATGTCACCAGATTTTTTTCTTATCTGAGAGTAACCAAGAAAATTTGAGGCCTGCCCTAGATTTTATTCAAGAATCAGGAAAAGTAGCTGCCCAGAGCAGATTTGAGCCAGGAGCTGGGATTGGGGCCACCAATACCGTTGCTTTGGGCTATAGTTGAGATTTCTTTTTTTTTTTTTAATTCATTGCATTGGTTATATAAGGTTACCACTCCAGAAAACAGTCCTGTGAAAACAAAGAACACAATCACAGTGACTCTCTAGCCTCTGAATTTAGGTAGACCAGATTCATTGTCTGAAAGATGTGCTGTTTTTCAACACTATTTCCACCACTGCAATAAAACGTTTAATTTCCTTGTCCCTTTACAATGAGCGATCCATAATGCTATTTCTGCACATACTGAAGTTTGAGCTATTCATTTCTTCTTCTGACCTTTTAATCAAAAGCTAAGAATAGGGCCTTCTCTAAACTGACAATATCACTTTAACAGAATGTATTTTAAAATCAAGAAATCCCTCCAGCTACTTTCTTTTCCCCTTCCCCAATTACAGTGTTTCCTTTTCAATCTCATTCAACATTATCTTGGTTTTAATATCTTCCCTTTCAAGTATATTCCACAGTAATTTCCTCGGGGAATGCTGAGTCTTCTGTATTACATATCTCTATTAGCTTTTAAGTCTCTCTTCACCAGGAACACTTCTAGTGCAATAACCCAATTATTTCAAGGAAGATTGGAAAAGGAAAAGCTAGCAGAGAAGACAATTATGTTTGTGTGAAGTAGAGTTAGTACAACTGGCTTGAAAGTTTCATGACAAAGGAGGGCTGACTCTAGCCCTTAGGGAGTTTAAGAAATAGAAACAAAAAAGGGTGGCTGGCTGCTGAAGTTTGCAAAGTTCACTCACCTTCTAAGCCACAAGTATTGCAGTAGGCTGTAGCATGTTGACAATCACTATTGTCAGGAAGGCAATGGAAAGGTTTTAACCCCAAGCATGGCTTACCCAGGAGTTGCATATTCACATGCCAACAGGAAACCCAGAGGCCAAGTCAGTGCCTGAAGCTAGCTGGGTCTAAGAAAACTCTGCACGTTAAAAATACAGGAAGGGTCCTTATTCTCACAAAGACATATGCTCTCTCTTACTTCATGAAACACACAGCCCCTTCGGTTTTCCATTTTTGATAGAATTATGCTACTTTCTCTTAGTGCTTCTATAAGAAAAATAACAAGGTGAGTTTGATGATAAACAGCAACGTACAATGTCAAGTAGAAAACAGAGAACAATAAGGACTAGGAGGGACTGGAGAGTGCTTCCAGTGGGGCAACTGCCGCCTGGCACCAGCCTTGTTGAGGCAGCATCATTTGTCTGGGGTGATACCCAAGGTTCACCGTCTCGTGCTGAGGAAATCAAGGACGTGGACACACACAGAGTGAGGTTAAGAGCAGAGGTTTAATAGGTGAAAGAAAGAGAAGAGCTCTCTGCAGCAGAGAGGAGTCCTGGGGAAGTGGGTTGCCGCTGCCACAGTGGAATGCAAGGGGTTTTATAGATGAGCTTGAGGAGGTGGTGTCTGATTTACATAGGGCATGAAAGATTGGTTGGACCAGGTGTGCCATTTGCATAGGACCTGAAAATGTGGCCACCTCATATCCTAATCTTTTATTATGCAGATGGGCTCCCTGGCCATTGCCATGCTGCCTGTTTCTTTACTGTACATGTGGTGACAAAGAGAAGGGAAGAAGGCGCCTCCACATTGAACGTATCTTGCCTCCAGGTGGCCCTTTTCTATTGGCACAGCTGCCGGCATTCACCCAGGTAAGCTTTCAGCTTATCTATGTCTGCAGCTCAATTTTTCAGGCTGCTCTTTATTAGAAAAGAAATTATTTGGGGGCTTCTTTTTTGTTAAAAGGGAAATTCCGCCAAGGGCTCTTTTACCCTCACCACCTGCCCAAATAATTTCTTTCTAGCTCCTGTGTCATTGTTACTATGTGGGAACCTTGGTATTTCTATTGCCAAGAATCCATATATTTATGTCTTCCATTCACTCTTAAATATTGGTTCTTCTTTTTTAAAAAACACTTTATGGCCGGGCATGGACACTTATGCTGGTAATCCCACTTTGGGAGGCTGAGGCGGGCAGATCACGAGGTCAAGAGATCGAAACCATCCTGGCCAACAAGGTGAAACCCCGTCTCTACTAAAAATACAAAAATTAGCTGGGCATGGTGGCACGCACCTGTAGTCCCAGGTACTCAAAAGGCTGAGGCAGGAAAATCTCTTGAACCCAGGAGGCAGAGGTTTCAATGAGCCGAGATCACACCACTGAACTCCAGCCTAGCAACAGAGTAAGACACTGTCTTAAAATATATATATATATACACACACACACACACACACACACACATACACACACACACACACACATAGGTATATTCAGTAAAAAGATATTCTCAAGGTGATAAGAAACCAACTATTTGTTGTATTGTACCTTTTAATAGATGAAAATTGAGAACAGACATTATTGATTCAAGAATGGTGTTAGTTTTTTTCCTTTACACAAAATGTGTAGTCATCAATTCTTTGACTAAGAGGAAGGAGTCTCAAAAAAAAAAATTAAAAACCACTTTACAAGCCTACACCGATGGATTCAAATAACTGTCTCTACAGGATCTACAGGTTGGGTTTTACCAGAGTAGTAAAAGTTTATAAGATCTGCTATACACCCTCAGAAATTCTGTCAAGTTCAGCTAAATAAAGTACCTAAAGGATCTTGTTTAATTCTCTTTTAGTTTGAAAGATATAACCATATGTAAACATATATATACACACATCACATATACATAAAATAAACTCAGGCTAACTCAGTATTGGGTAGGAGACTCGGTAAGCCTGGTTCAATCATTCAGCCCCAGCTGCCTCACATCAGTACACTCGTGAGAGAAGCAGCTCAGTTACAAATCAATACCTGCAGTTCAAAGCGAGTTTTGATTTGGGATTCATATTTAAAACCATTGTTTATTGTCTTCTTTGCTTTTTTTTTTTTTTTTGAGAGGGAGTTTTACTCTTGTCACCCAGGATAGGTGCAATGGTACTATCTCGGCTCACTGCAACCTCTGCCTCCCAGGTTTAAGCAATTGTCTTCCCTCAGCCTCCCAAGTAGCTGGGACTACAAGCACCTGCCACTACAAGCCCAGCTAATTTTTGTATTTTTTGTAGACAGGGTTTCACCACGTTGGTCGGGCTGGTCTTGAACTCCTGACCTCAGATGATCTGCCCACCTCAGCCTCCCAAAGTGCTAGGATTACAGGTGCGAACCACCGTGCCTGGCCCTATTGCTTGTTTTCTTTGTTCACATCTTCCTACTACATGTATGGTAGGTTACTCCCAGCCGGAAGCCACTTGAGCTTGCTGTTGTATTTGAGTCAAAAGTAACACTGACCCTCCAGAGTCAAACGGAGGCAAATCACATAACTTGTATTTTATTATTTATTTATTTTTATTTTTTTTAAGACAGAGTCTTGCTCTGTCACCCGGCCTGGAGTAAAATGGCACGATCTCCGTTCACTGCAAATTCCACCTCCTGGGTTCAAGCGATTCTCCTGCCTCAGCCTCGTGAGTAACTAGGATTACAGGTGCCCGCCACCACGTCTAGCTAACTTTTGTATTTTTAGTAGAGACAGGTTTTCACCACGTTGGCCCAACTGGTCACGAACTGCTGACCTCAGGTGATCTGTCCCCCCCAGCCTCCCAAAGTGCTTGGATTACAGGCATGAGCCACCGCTCCCAGGCAAAACTTTTATTTTAGTTAGGGCCATCCAAATATGCCCTCCAAACTTCATATTCATATGAAGAGTTAAGATACATCAGAAATCAGGCTGGGTGCAGTAGTTCACACATGTAATCCCAGTGCTTTGGGAGGCAGAGGCAGGAGGAACGCTTGAGCCCAGAAGTTTGAGATCAGCCTGGAAAACACAGTGAGATCTGTCTCTACAAAAATTTTTTTTAATTTATTTTTAATTTTTTTTTTTTTTAAATAGAGACGGGGTTTCACCATGTTGGTCAGGCTGGTCTTGAACTCTTGACCTCAGGTGATCCGCCTACCTCAGCCTCCCAAAGTGCTGGGATTACAGGCGTGAGCCACAGTGCCTGGCCTACAAAAATATTTAAAAATTAGCCAGGCATGAAAGCACACACCTGTAGTCCTACCTGTTTGGAAGGCTGAGGCAAGGGGATCTCTTTAGCCCAGGAAGTTGAGGCTGCAGTGAGCTACGATCATGTCACTGCGCTCCAGCCTGGGTGTCAGAGCAAAACCCTGTCTCAAAAACGGGAAAAAAAAATCAGAAATCTCATTGTTTTAAAAAGATTTTCCATGGAAGACAAACTCATGTTTGGTTGTATGTGACCTGTGAATGAGTTGTCTGGGGACAGCAGGGTGTTGCCTCAGATGTTTATAAGGTAGAGGCTGTAGCGAGTTGTGATCATGCCACAGCACTCCAGCCTGGGTGACAGAGTGAGACCCTGTCTTGGAAAAAAAAAAAGAGAGAATTTTATAACTTTACTGAAACATTTGAGATTGATAGTCACTGATAATCTTGTTAGATTTATTAGATTCGTTAGCAATGTTTAAATATTTGGGAAAATTGCTACTTTGTTTAGACATTTTAAAACCTTTTAAAATAAAAAGGGATATATTACTTTTATAAGTAATGTGTAAAAGATTTTAAAGAATTGTATTAACTGGGTTAAATAGAATTATTTGATAAATAAAAATATAAGATACACATTAAACATAAAAGTTTACAGAAAATTAAGCTTCTGAATTTGCAACATTAATAAACCAACTACTTATTTTAAAACCCCAATTAGTACCAAATAGCTATGAAGGATAGCAGAAATGTTGTTCTGCTTAGAGCAGGAGCTTCAGGAAACCATCACCCTAATTTTTATCATTAGTTGTGTGACCCAGGGTTAAGTCACTCTATCTCTATGGTCCTTAAGTTTTCTCTTCATTTATAAAATAAGGGCAGTGGACTAGCTGATCCCTAAAGCACCTTCCAGATCTAACATTTCAGAATTCCCAGACCTCCTGTTCCATTTGCCATCCGTTCTGACATGCTGCTGATTTGACAGATTGCTCAGGAAGGCTGCCCCACCTTGATAAGAATCCTGTTTGGCTGTTCTCCAGGGAATCTTTTGGTTTATGGCTTTTGATAGCATCCTACTTGTTTATTTTTAAGCCTTAAGAAAATGTTTCCTTCCCCAAACCCAGCTAGGACAATAGGACAAACCATAAACAGGGAGAGCCTCATGTGTATAACTTTCTGTCTTGTTCCAGAAAGAGCCCTATCTTGACCTAGACTTTCTGAATCTAAAAGCCAATTATTTATTTCACCTTGTTCACAGGATGTCAAAATACTGGTCTAGAAAGTCCATTCTATTCTCAAATCAGTCAGATCAAAGAAGCTGAACAATTCAAACAGTTCAAGAAGACTCTAATGACCTTTCGAGTGAAGCAACCAGCTGCTTGTCTTTTTGGCTGGTTATCAGCTGAGGCAGCTCTTCCAGTAGGTAGTGCTGACCATGGGCAAAATGATGATGTCAGAGAGGTTATTCCCATGTGCTGATGGCATCTCCCACTTCTTAGGGGGTTTCTCTCAAATCTTTCCTTGGCAGTTTTCTTCCCCTCCATCAGTCCCTTCAGTTGTATTTTGTCCTGGGGCAGTTCTCACAGCCACCATGTTTTAACTGTGGGACCAAGTGAATAGATCACGTACTGCCTAACTCCATGGACTGCAAGGTCACTGCCCCTCAGGGATGTGCCACGACCCTTTGGATAACCTTGGACAAGTTTGACTTTTCTGAGCTCTAGTTTCTTCTAAAAAGGGGTAATAATATGTCTTTCACATGATAGCTTTGAGGATAGCTTTGATCTAATTAGATAGTGTATATAGAGTACTTAGCATGGAATGGAAGCTAGCACAAAGTACGCGCTCAATACGTGGCATCTCCACAACTATTAATAACTTGTAAATTTGAAAGATCTTCAACACATATGTGGAATTTGCATCAGAAAAAAGTCACTTACCATCCACTAAGGCTGCTCCTATGGCAGCACTGTGTGAAGGAGCTGAGTCATCACTACCTAGTTAGATACTGAGATTGACAGATAGGGAACCATGGTGCCTCTTGGGAGAGCAGAGGTGGGGTCATTTGATCTCGAATAACCACAGTTTTCTTAATCATAAAACAAAGAGCATTATAATATTGACTTTGTAGAGTTGGCCTGAATATTAAATGAGATAATTACATAAAATGTTTCACACAGACCCTAGCACATTGGAAGAGCTTGATAAATGTTAGCAATGATTCAAATGTAAGCTCCAGCTAAACATAGTTTAGATTACAGCTCATGCCTGTAATCCCAGTACTTTGGGAGGCCGAGGCAGGCAGATAGCTTGAGCTCACGAGTTCGAGACCAGTCTGGGCAACATGGTGAAACCCCATTTCTATACAAAAGAAAATACATAGATTAGCTGGGTATGGTAGTGTGTACCTATAGTCCCAGCTACTCAGGAGGCTGAGATGGGATGATCACTTGAACCCAGGAGGCAGAGGTTGCAGTGAGCTGAGATCATGCCACTGCGCTCCAGCCTGGGTGACAGAGCCAGACCTTGTCTCAAAAAAAAAAAAAAAAATTAAGTTTCTTGAGTTCTGGCTTGTTTTCTAATGCATCCAGCATTATAAATCATTTCATGTGGCTGCTCAATAAACACTTGTTGAATGCATATTATTAATATTATCACTGTTACCTTTGGGAAATTAAACAAGAAAAATCAGTCCTTAATGGAGAAGATTGTGTTTCTGTGTGGACACAATGCAAGGTTTTTAGGAGGATCTTTAGGAAAAAGCAAAAGATTTGTAAAACTTAATTTGGGGGCAAGAATGTAGTCTCAGAAGATGTATAGAAAGGTGGAGGCTTAGTTGGTAAACTCCATAATGTAAGCAAAGAACTTGTGCTAGCAGAGGGGTCAGTGGTTTTAATGAAAGCTAGGAGGTCAGAGGCAAATGCCATTGCTGAAGAGGAGGCTCCAGCCCTTCCTGTCTGATGTGCCTTCAGTATGGAAACAGATGCATCAGGCTGTCAGTTTCATGACAGTAACCATTAAAGTCAACCAGCTATGCCACCTTGTCCTGAAATTGGCTCCCAAAGCAGCCTTTTGTTTGTAATTCATGGTTGCCAATGAGAAATGTTCAGGCAGGTTTGTCTTACACAATAATTTTTAAAACATTTATAAATTGGTTGTTAATATTTATAAATCAGGAAATGGCTCCTATAAATCTGAATCTCCAACTTCTGAAAAATCAGCAGCTCTGGCCACACCAAACCCTGAGTAGCAAGAATGAGGTGAAGATGATATTGGCTGCATATTTTAAAAGTGGAATAGAGTCCCCTGTTCAGCCCACTCCCCACAGCTCCCTTTCACCTCACACCTGCTAATTCATGTCTTTACCTACCTGGCTTCATAAGCTGTTTCAGTTTTCTATCCCTCCAGAGAGCCAACAGGTTAATTAGCTGACACAATATGCCGGCTGTTATGTTTCTTGCTCCAAATGACTGAACTGTTACTCAGGCTTTTGCATCTGTCTCTTGTGGGTTTGATTAGTGTGAGTCAGTCCTTTGGGACACTTCACCTCCAAACACACAAACTAAAATCAAATGTATGGACCTGCTGAGGCTGTGGCTCAGGCTCTGCCTGACGTCCCAGAGACGTCTGCTCTCAGCTAACACTGACTATTCTCTGATTAGCACACTTCAACTGACCAAGTATCTTCATGGATTCCTCAGAGCACAGAGAGCAAACTGCCAAACGATGTCTGAAGGGCAGAAGAATCATTCACCAGCTGAGTTGCAAATGAGACACTGACCCAGTTAATCTGTGAACCTACTGCAGATGCTTGAGAAAGCTCTGTTTATGGTTGTCCTTGAAGGACTCAGCCTCAGATGTAGCCTCTTTGTGTTGCGCATAACAAAGGCCAATGCAAATTGCTATCGACAGACTCATTCTTGCCCTGGTTCCCTTGCCATCTCTTTGTGGCTTCCTTCATTAGCTCTTTTTTCCTCTCAGAGAAAGTCCGTGACCTTGGAGGCTTTTGCACTTCCTTTCTGAATCTGCACCATCACCGCTGTAATGGAATGAAGGTGTCTTTCTGCCACCCCAGGATCTGTGGCCAAACAGAAACCACAGATGCCCTCTCAGCTTGTAGCCTAGCCTTCTTCTTTCATCTCAGTTGGAAAGGGTCTTTGCAATTCACACTTTTTTTTCCTCTTCTCACATCAGAGCAAAAGCAAACATTAATTTAAAGAGCATCTTTTTATAATAAGAAAAACCTTCGACTTTCAACACAACCAAAAAGGAAGCCATTTGTCCATGCCTAGAGTGAGCTATCAGCATGCCCTCAGTATTACTTCCCCACTGGGGGTGACAGATATGCATTGAACCATCTGTACTTCTCCACCGGTTCTCAGGACCAGTGCTTGGCATTTGCAACTCAAATTAGGATTATTTGTGGCCAGACACTGAAGCTAACAGGTTTAAGGACAGACTAAACCCTTGGCTCCATTACTGTTGCTCCAACCACTACAGTGACTAACCCAGACATTCACGCACCTTCATGGGCAAAATATCTCAGTCACTTCAGTTCTTCTTTACAGTAAGAAAAGAAATATTGAGGCCAGGCGTGATGGCTCACATCTGTAATCCCACCACTTTGGGAAGCCAAGGCAGGTGGGTCATTTGAAGTCAGGAGTTTGAGACCAGCCTGACCAATATGGTGAAACCCTGTCTCTACTAAAAATATAAACATTAGCTGGGCGTTGTGGCACACACTAGTAATCCCAGCTACTCCAGAGACTGAGGCAGGAGAATTGCTTGAACCCAGGAGGCAGAGGTTGCAGTGAGCTGAGATTGCACCACTGTACTCCAACGTGGGTGACACCTTGTCTCATCCACTTTTCAGACAAGTGAGATCTTGTGTCAAAAAATAAAAACGAAAAAAGGCTGGATGCAGTGGCTCATGCCTGTAATCCCAGCACTTTGGGAGGCCAAGGTGGGCGGATCACAAGGTCAGGAGGTCGAGACCATCCTGGCCAACATGGTGAAACCCCGTCTCTACTAAAAATACAAAAATTAGCTGGGCATAGTGGCTGGCACCTGTAGTCCCAGCTATTCAGGAGGCTGAGGCAGGAGAATGCGGAGGTTGCAGTGAGCCAAGATGGCACCACTGCACTCCAGCCTGGTGACTCCGTCAAAGAAAGAAATAAAGAGAAAGAAAGAAAGAAGAGAGAGAGAGGGAGGGAGGGAAGGAAAAGGAAAAGGAAAAGGAAATAAATGAAAGGGAAAAGAAATACTGAAAATTATATACTCTTCAGGCTGGGTGCAGTGGCTCACGCCTTCAATCCCAGTACATTGGGAAGCCGAGGCAAGCAGATCACCTGAGGTCAGGAGTTTGAGGCCAGCTTGGCCAACATGGTGAAACCCCGTCTCTACTGAAAATACAAAAATTAGCTGGGCATGGTGGCATGCGCCTGTAATCCCAGCTACTCAGGAGGCTGAGGCAGGAGAATCGCTAGAACCCGAGAGGCAGAGGCTGCAGTGAGCCGAGATCATGCCACTCTACTCCAGCCTGGGTGAGAGAGCAAGACTCCATCTCAAAAAATTAAATTAAATTAAATTAAAAAAAAAGAAACTTATATACTCTTCTACGTGAATGTGTAGAAAATAACCTTACATTGTATTCTACATGTAGGAGGCAGAAATGTGAGCCGTGTCTACTGCTATGTTAATAGATTTTTCTGACAATGTCAGGTTGATTATCCACCTAAGGTATGGTCTATAAATCTGTTTACCACCCATCTTTCCCCTAGAGAAGGCAAAGAATAAAAGGAGCTTTAAGAAAGCAGCTCTCAACAGCCTCAGGGAACTGTTACACTTTCCTTACGTTTCTATGGCTCTTCCTGAGTCCCCATGTGTGAAGTCTTTATTTCTTAGAAACGCCTGGGACACAGCCATTACCTTATTTGCTCAAAAGGCTCAGGACCAAGAAGCTTAATACAAGTCAAGGAACTTGGAGTTAAAAAGGAAGTTGGAACTTTTCTCTGAGCCCTTGTGACCTTGAGATTCACAAAGGAGTTAAATGTCCATTTGCCTGAAAGGTAAGAATTTAAATGTCTTTGACTTCTGAAAATTAGATGTGCCTTCACATCTTTTCATAAGTGAAGTAACTTCACAGCTGTAGAAACCTCTAAAGAGAGATAACAGGTGTTTCCTTTCTCTTCCAAGTGTCCACACAAAGGTTCTTCTTCCATGGTTTGAAATTTCTAAAATCTTCACCTTTCCATTTGAAATTTATCAAAATTTCCATTTGATAATGACCAGATTATTCAAAATCAGGGAAGCTATGGGCAGAATCACTCAGACCTGATCCCCACTTTCTAGTGTGAACCCCAGATATCTAAGACAGGTCTCAGTTAATTTAGAAAGTTTATTTTGCCAAAGGTGAGGACATGCTGTGTGCCCAAGGTGGTCAGAGTACACTTTGGTTTTATACATCTTAGGGAGACATGAAACATCAATCAACATACCGAAGATGAACATTGGTTCAGTCTGGAAAGGCGGAACAACCCAAGCAGGAAGCGGGCTTCCAGGTCATAGGTAGATAAGAGACAAAGGAGGCAATGAGATATGCATTTATCTCAGTGAGCAGAGGGGTGACTTTGAATAGAATGGGAGGCAGGTTTGCCCTGAGCAGTTCCCAGCTTGAATTTTCCCTTTAACTTAGTGATTTGGAGGCCCCAAGATTTATTTTCCTTTCACACCAGGATGAGACAAGGGAGTATCTCTTAAAGCTAGAAAGAGCTAGCTTGGCAGCAAATAGAAGATTTAAACTCTAGAAATATAGTAGGTGCTGAAATCAATAGAAATGAGTGATTAAAATAATAACCAGGCCAACTAACAAGTGAACAAATAAACATCTGGAACTCCTGATTCCAGGAGAAGCAGGTAGAAAATCACAAATCCCAAAGGGTTTTCATCTTTTGTCCTCCACACTCAGAGTACTGCACAGATAAACAACTTCAGGTGTCTGACCATTCCCATTTCTACTGCGAGCTGTGAATCCACCTTTCTCTCCCATACAAAGAAGCTCGTGTCTGTGTTACAGTCTCGTCAAAGCACCACAATGTAGAAGATCAGTCAGGGTGGTGGGAAAAATTATAAGAAAGATGCAAACTTTCTTGGAAGGCCAAGAGGTTTTGCAAAGCTTTGGAATGAATGAGCCAAAGGTGACAGTCCTTACCCAGAGGCAATTAGGCAAGGAGCAGATAACAAGGGAATGTAGAGGAGTTTATCTAAATACTTGTTTACCCGTTTCCCTGGGAAACCAACCTTTGATCATCCACGCTGCAGAACTGCTCTGTACTCGGAGGTCAGCAGTGTTAATTACCCACGAATGGTGTTTGCTTTAGACCTTTGTCATTAAATCTGTTCTAAAATAAATATGAACCTCTCTGATATAGGTGGCTTCATGGCCAGACTCCCTCTTTGGGATCTGTGAGCCAGCGGGGGTGCCCTGGCCGTGCTCACACAGGCAAAACATCTGTGTCTGCTGCATTCTTCTGTCATCCATTGCTCAGACAGTCTGCTGGTCAGACTCGGCAGCTGGTGCCCCATGTGAGGATTGCTGCAATGGATTGGCAGTTGGTGACCCCAACGTGATCACACATATTCCGTGCCTAATTTGTACCACTCATCCATATGTTTTCCTTTTGGAAACCAATATTTCCATTATACCCCAAAACTCCACGTTTCCGACCTGAGTGCAGGGACAGGCTCGGTTTACCTCATGCATCACTAATTACAATATATCTGATTTAAATATTACTAATATCATGGTTTTAAGGAGACAATATGAGGCATTCCTACCAGCGAATTTGACATGCGATTGGCAAGATTTCTCTGCTCTTGCCACCAGAACATGCCCTGTCCCAGGTCCGACACAGAAGATTCATAGTTACACTTATAGCTTTTATAGTCTCAGCCATAATCATCCTAGCAACTGCTAGTGTGGCTGTACCATCTATTACTGAATCAGGGCAAAATGCTACTTTTGTAGAAAACTTGGCCAGAAATATGTCTCATGAACTTCCCTTACAGCAGGGGATAGATCAAAAGATTCTTGCATGCTTGCAAGCCCTCGAGGTTGCCTTGGAATATGTAGGGGAGCAGAAAGATGTCCTAGCATTCTGACAGCAGTTGAGCTGTGACTCGGAGCATAAGCATATGTGTCACCTCCCTACCATGGAATCCATCAATACGTAGTTGGGGTGAAGTGAAATACCACCTCTGGGGAACCTTACACGGTAATTTAACAGCAGACATAAAGCAACTTGAAACTAAAATTCTAGAATCCTAAATACCATAGATCTACATGCCCAACAAACAGCCATATGGAAGGGTGTGCGAGAATCTCTCTCCTGGATTGACCCCACTCCTGGGGGTCATTCCTTGACTGAAAAAGAACGTTACCAATTCTACTCATATTTGTCTTATGTTATTTACTAATTCTAGGATGCAAAGTTGGAACACAACTTATAACTGCTAGGCCTGACAAAACTGCTGCTGCACACATCTGTACTCTTTAATCAACAAAACCTGATGCAAGAAACAGAGAAGGGGGAGATGTAGGAGATCAGTCAGGGTGGTAGGAAAAATTATAAGAAAGATGCAAACGGGGGGAACTGGGGAGGGACAGCAGGGGGTGGGGAGTTGGGGAGGGATAACATGGGGAGAAATGCCAGATACAGGTGATGGGGAGGAAGGCAGCAAACCACACTGCCATGTGTGTGCCTATGCAAGAATCTTACATGTTCTTCACATGTACCCCCAAATTTAAAATGCAATAAAAAAAAAAAGAAGATGCAAACCTCCTTGGAAGGCCCAGAGGTTTTGCAAAGCTTTAGGAAGGAATGAGCTGAAGGTGGCTGTCCTTACTCAGAGGCAATTAGGTGAGGAGCTGATAACAAGGGAATGTAGAGGAGTTTATCTAAATAGCTTGTTTGCCTATTTCCCCGCTTCCCACCCCAAAACTAACCTTTGATCATCCGTGCACATAAATGCTCTCTACTGGAGGGGTTGGCAATGTTAATTACCCACTAATGGTGTTTGCTTGAGACTTTTGTCATTAAATCTGTTCTAAAATAAATATGAGCCCCTCTGGCATATGGGGGCTTCACAGCTGGACTCCCTCTTCAAGATCTGTGAGTGAGGGGGTCCCCTGGCCACGCTCACAAAGGCAAAACATCTGTGTCTGTGTACTTCTGTCATCCATCACTCAGTGTGCTGCTCAGACTCAGCACCACAATGTAGCAGTCTCTCACTGCCTGAGGTATTACCCAGAGCTCTTTGTCTCACGACCAAGAAAACTAAGGAGCAGGAACACCAAGGGTGAGGTTGGAGCGAAGTTTAAAAAGCAAAAGAATAAAGTTCTCCACTGTGGAGAGGAGACCTGGAAAAGGGTTGCTGTTTTTACATTTGAATGCAAAGGCTTTATAAGAAACTGATGAGGGCTGGACATCTTATTTGCATATAGTGCACATTTCTGGTAGCTCCACCCCATCTCCCTAGTGCGCATGCAGCCCCTTAGCTTGAGTTACTCCATATTGCTTTGTTCCCCTTACTGCGCACATGTCAGGGGATGAAATTTTCCACTGGGGGCTTATCTGGGCAAGTCACCTGTGTAGCCCATCTGTGTGGCTGTGTGCATGTCTTAGACAAGCTACCCCTCAACACACACACTTCATGCAAGTTCCCTTGTCTGTGCCTGCAGGCTGTTCTTCTGTTTGAAAGAACTCAGCCAAGGACCCACCCTAACTGCCTGCCTGTCTGGTTTCTTCCTTTCTCCTCTTTCATCTGCACCTTCTTAGGTGCATTGTGCAGGTTTGGCTGCCTGCGTCGGCCTTTGTGGGCCAAAGAGGACTCAGGGCTGTCCAGCTGCCCAGCACTGAGCCCTCCCTGCCTTGCCACCTTCTCATCTTTGCTTGCCTTCTCATCACATCTGTGAGGCTCACAGAGCGCCAGATGGACCAGAAGTACATGTCTCCTCTCCCGCTGGATCCCTGAACTTAAAGAGGATCTGTCCCCCAGATTTAGCCCCCAGAGAGGTGGGCTTCATGAGAGAACACAGGGCCACATGCCAGCACCTGGGCTGTCATTTTCCCCCAGCTCTCCTCTGCCTGCAGAATCCTGAACAAGCTTAGCGGGGCAGTCATGGCAGTTACAGCACCAGGTTCCTTCCAGGCCTGCTGAGTGTGGCTCAGACACTGGCTTTGCTGTTTGCATTTTCCTCCCAGTTGGAAATGTAAAAGTCCGTTTGGAAATTTAAAACCCTAGAAACAGGTGGGTTTTTATTTTACCCTTTGTACTGTATTCCAAAACCTCTCCTCTGAGAACAAATATCTGACTGATGCTGATGTTCTTAGAAAAGACAGGACAAAGAGGGGTCCTGGGAATGAACAACAAATGAGTCAACATCAAAATCACACCCCCACTGCCCTTGCATGTCAAAGAGCTTCTGGAAATCCAAAAATACAGCTCCACTGCCCTTTTGTCAAGGGTTTCTTCACCTGCATTTTATTGCGACTGGGATTTTTGTCCCCGCTGCCGTCAGGCTCACAAAGCTGTGGCCCCTCCTCAGGGGAGCTGCATCTGCTCTGCCTCCTCACTTCCTGCATCCATCTCGGAGGCACCCAATAAAGTGCATCTTTATTGTGCTCTCTGGGGTCCTGGCTGCTGGGTTCAAAGCTGGACCCACGTGTGCTGTCTTTCCCTCCTCTGAAGGAGACGCTGCCGTTCCCAGGCCACATCTAGATCTTTCACGAGCCTGATGCTCCACCTCTTCTCTTGGGTCATCTGCTCCCTGAGCCATAGGCCTGAGGTGGCCTCCAGGCTGAGGTGGGCTGTTGGCCTGGCTGCCTTGCCCCTCTCCATCTTCTTCTAATCACCGCAGAAACCCCTCTCTCACAGCTAACGGGCTGAAGATCACACTCCAGCTTCCTCCTGAGAGGAACGTCCAATTTCCCTTTCCTGCCCGAAATGAGAAATAATTGGGAGGCTTAGGACACGAACAGGAAGAAATGTAAAGATGTTTGATTTGGCTCTAGGCTGCTACGTGGCCCCCAAGTTTTCCTTAGGTAGAAAGAGAGCTCATGGTTTTTTTTTTCTTTTCTTTTCGAGACAGAGCCTCACTCTGTTGCTCAGACTGGAGTGCAGTGGCACGATCTTGGCTCACTATAACCTCTACCTCCCAGATTCAAGCGATTCTCCTGCCTCAGCCTCCTGAGTAGCTAGAATTATAGGCATGCACCACCATGACCAGCTAATTTTTTTGTATTTTTAGTAGAGACAGGTTTACCATGTTGGCCAGGTTGGTCTCGAACTCCTGACCTAAAGTGATCCACCTGCCTCAGCCTCCCAAAATGCTGGCATTACAGGCATGAGCCACCACACCTGGCTGATGGCTCATGTTTTAACAGGGCTCAGCCTGCTCCACCCCCTCCATTTGTCTTTAGGACATAGCTTAAAGATAAGATCCTGGAGCACAGGATCCACTGTTGTTAGTCCATAAAGAATCCTTCACGGCTCAATTACACTGTGCTTCTTTACATTTGTATTAAAAATAATACGATATAAATCTCTAAATGTAATATAAATAATCTATAAAATTAAGATTTGAACACACAAAGAGGAATGCAAATAAAGTCTGATAATCATATAACCAAATGTCTAACTCTGATAGGCTCAAGACAACACATAGTATTACTTGTATTGGAAGCTATTATTCTCAGTGTCTAATGAATGAATCGGAGGAACCATTTTTACTCATTTATCTTATATGTTCTGATGTTTTTTCATCCAAATGAAACGTAAAGGATGTTGGCCTAGACAAAAATTTTTCTATTGTGGAAGATAATTTAAATAGGGATTACTTAGCAAGATAATCGCTGCCTTTCATAATTCTCTTTAAAGAGATTTTTCATTAGAGTTCTCCAGTGCCTCAGTTTAGCAGTGGTTTTGTGTTGGTTTGTTTGTTTTTTTTTTGCATCTAAATGATTGATATTAACCTACTCTCTCCTGTCACCTAGGCAAATCATCCCTCAAAGGTAAAAGCAAAGTCAGCGGCTGGGTGCAGTGGCTCCAAGAACAGATCTGGGTTTTCAACCTTTTGTGATGAGTAACTCTGGTTCTGGGGGTGTTAGAAATCTCTAGTTATAGGTAAGAACAAACCCATATAAACAGTAAAAGGGGTGAGAGAGAGTCTGCAAATTATTAATGGGTAAAAAATGTATTTTTGGAGGCTGAGCACAATGGTTCATGCCTGTAATTTCAGCACTTTGGGAAGCCAAGGCAGATTGATCACCTGAGGTCGGGAGTTCGAGACCAGCCTGACCAACATGGAGAAACCCCGTCTCTACTAAAAATACATAATTAGTCAGGCATGGTGGCAGTTGCCTGTAATCCCAGCTACTTGTGAGTCTGAGGCAGGAGAATCACTTGAACCCGGGAAGCAGAGGTGGCGGTGAGTCAAGACCACACCATTGTATTCCAGGCTGGACAATGAGAGTGAAACTTCTCAAAAAAAAAAAAAAAAAAAAAAAGAAAGAAAAGAAATGTATTTGTGGACTACTAAACCGTGTTGGAAAGCACAAGGTGGCCCTTCTGAGCTGGGGCAGGAGATGTGACCCTAAGCAGACAGCTGGGGACAGGGTTGGACCAATATGAGTTTCTTCCCCTTGTCTGTCAGAGATGGCAAGGGTTAATTATTAGGCAGAAGGTACTTGGAATTAATCCAAAGGTGGATCTGGCCTCAGATAAGCGCACAGGGGAAAGAGAACTTAATGAGAATCTAGGGTTAGAGAGAAGCAGCTGAGAGAGAAACCAGTTCCAGGCAGAAGGAGGTTTAAGAGAAGGGGCAACTTCCAAACTACATTCAGAAAGTGAAGAAAGCTAAAAATAACTTGTTTTCTTCCACAGCTGGGGTCAGCAAGAGAGAAGTGTAGCTGGCTAAGCTTCCTAAAGTCAGGGCAAGAAGTTAAGATGAGAAGCCAGACTCTCTATGAAGTTATCAGTATATATAAAACTGCATGGGGCCTGCCCAAGAATAATGTTTAATTCTTATACTGAAGAATAAAGGACTTAACTATTAATAAGAATAGGGAAGGCTAGGTGCAGTGGCTCATCTCTGTAATCCCAGCACTTTGGGAGGCTGAGGCGGGAAGATCACTTGAGGTCAGGAGTTCGAGACCAGCCTGGCCAACATAGTGAAACTCCATCTGGATGAAAAATACAAAAATTAGCCAGGTGCAGTGGCACACACCTGTAATCCCAGCTACTCAGGAGGCCAATGCAGGAGAATCACTTGAATCTGGAAGGCAGAGGTTGCAGTGAGCCAAGATCACACCACTGTGCTCCTTCCTGGACGAGGGAGGGAGATGCTATCTCACACACAAAAAAGTTGGATTTTGATGAGGTTCAACATACTTCTTTCTTTTGTTACTTATGTTTTAGTTGTCATATCTGAAAAATGATCGCCTAATCCAAGGACACAAAGATTTATGCCTGTTTTCTTCTAAGAATTTTAGTTTTAGCTTTTCCATTTAGGTCTTTATTCCATTTGGAGTTTTGTATATGGTATGAGGCAGGGGTCCCAATTTATTATTTTACATGTGAATATCCAGTTTGGTCTTTATTAAAAAGGCTACTGACTTTTCTTTGTACTGTTATCAAAAAACAATTGATTGTAAATTTGACAGTGTCTCTCCCAATTATATTCTGCTGCTTTCTATGTCTATCTTTATCAGTACTTCATTGTCTTGATTACTGTAGCTTTGTAGTAAGTTTTAAAATCAGGAACTTTCCAACTTCATTCTTCTTTTTCAAGATTGCTTGGGTATATTGGGTCCCTTGATTTTTTATAAAAATCTTAGAATCAACTTGTCGATCTCTGCAAAGTAACTAGCTGGGATTTTAATACGGATTGCATTGAATCTGTAGATCAATTTGAGAAGTATGGGAATTTTAATAATATTAAATCTGCTGATCCATGAAGATGGAATGTCTTTCCATTTATTTGGGTCTTCTTTTAGTTTCTTTGCACAATGGTTTGTGGTTTATAGAATATAAGCTTTCTACTTCTTTTGTTAAATTTTTTTTTTGCTCACCTTCAACTGTCTTGATAGAGTTACATAAAAATTTTTTTTCACAAAAGAATGAACTATTTCATTCTTTTAGATCCTATTGTAAAGGGTATTGTATTCTTAATTTTGTTTGGGGAATGGTAAATTCAAGTGCATAAAAATACAATTTTTTTAATGTTAACCTTATATCCTGCAACCTTGCAGAACTGGTTTATTAATTCTAGTAATTTTTAAGTGGATTAAGGATTTTCTATATATAAGATCATGTCATCTGCAAATAGAAATGGTTTACTTCTTCATTTCCAGTATGGATGCCATTTATATCTTTTGCATGCCTAATTGCCCTGGATACAACTTTCAGGACAGTGTAGAACAGAAGTGAAAAGATCCTTGTTTTGTTCCTCATTTTAGGACAAAAGCATTCAGTGTTTCATCATTGAGTAAGATATTAGCTGTTGGATTTACCAAGCTCCTCATTCCACTGTGCCAAAAGCCACATGTCCAACACAACTGGCTATTTTAGGCCCTTTGCATTACTTGTATGCATTACTTGTAGACCCTTTGCATTACCGTATGAATTTTAGGACCAGCTTTAGGATTTTGATAGGGATTGTATTGAATTTGAAGGTCAGTTAGATGAGTATTGTTATCTTAACAACATTAAGCCTTTCGATTCAAAAGCATGGGGCATATTCTAAGGTAGACAGCTATCCATTTTCTCAGTTTTGGACCTCCAGAGAACCTCAAAATCCTTGCACCATAAATTATACTCTAGTAAACATCATTATAAATAATTATGCCCCCTATGAATTCAGGTAAGAAATTTTTTTGAAAATATAACCAGGTCTAGAATGGCTATACATATGGTGTGAATATATTTAATTTTGCCAAAGAGTGCTAGACTGCTCTGCTAAATGGCTATTCCAGTCTGCTTACCCACAAGCAGTTCATGAATGTTTTTTGTATTCCCAAAATCTATGCCAATAATTGTAATTATCAAGCTTTCTAATCTCTGACACTCTAATATATGTAAATTATTATCTTGTTGTGTTTTAATTTTTCTGTATCTGATCATCAGGGCTTGAGCATCCTTTCATATGTTGGGTGGCCTTTTGAGTTTTCCTGTCTGTAACTCATGAGCTCATGACCTTTGTCCATTTTTCTACTGGAGTTGTTGTCATTTTCTTAATGATTTTGGAAGGTTGTTATATACTCTAAATCCTTGCTACTCAGCTGGGAGTTTGTTAGAAATGTAGAATCCATGGCTTCCTTCCAGACCCACTGAATCAGATCTGGAGTACAACAAAATCCTCAAATGCCTATTGAAGGTTGAGAACCATTGTTCTAGATATCAAGCTCATTTTCAGTTTTAAACATTGCAAAACCCTTCTTTTATTCTATCAAAAGATGCTCATGCTTTCTTTTGTTATAAAAATAATTATGATTTAAAAAAGTAAAATTTTTGTTTTAAGGTTTCTGCTCTTTGCTCAAAACAATATTGTCTATATTTTCCCTATTAACTACATGGTTTAACCTTTTATAGTCAGTTCTTTCATATTAACATTTTTAATATATAGTTGTTTTCTATTTTCTATTTAGTTCTTGTTTGTTTTTAATATTTATTTATATTTTATACTTAGTTTTTTTTTTTTTTTGAGATAGAGTTTCGCTTTTGTCGCCCAGGATGGAGTGCAATGGCATGATCTCGGCTTGCCGCAACCTCCACCTCCCAAGTTTAAGCTATTCTCCTGCCTCAGTCTCCCAAGTAGCTGGAATTACAGGCATGCACCACCATGCCCAGCTAATTTTGTATTTTTAGTAGAGACAGGGTTTCACCATGTTGTTCAGACCGGTCTCAAACTCCTGATCTAAGGTGGTCTGCCCGACTCGGCCTCTCAAAGTGCTGGGATTACAGGCATGAACCACTGCACCCGACCTACATTTTTTTTTTTTTTTGAGACGGAGTTTCACTTTTGTTGCCCAGGCTGGAGTGCAATGGTACAATCTTGACTCACTGCAACCTCCACCTTCTGCATTCAAGCAATTGTCCTGCCTTAACCTCCCAAATAGCTGGGATTACAGGTGCCTGCCACCATACCCAGCTAATTTTTGTATTTTCAGTAGACAGGGTTTCACCATGTTGGCCAGGCTGATCTCAAACTCCTGACCTCAGGTGATCTGCCCACCTTGACCTCCCAAAGTGCTGGGATTACAGGCATGAGCGACCACACCCAGCCTATTTAGCTCTTTTATCTATTTTGAATCCATATTTTTATGTCATGTTAGGTAAGCATCTAGTTGTATTTTTCACCACATAGGGGTCATTTTTCCCAGCACCATTTGTCAGACAAACTAATGAGTCCTCCTTAATTTGTGGCATCCCAGTTACCTTATAGTAATTTCTCAAATATATATTTGGGTCTTTCTTTCTGCACTTTCTCTTCTGTTCCATCAGTCCATCTGACTGTTCTTGTACCATTATCATACTGTTTTCTGTTTTGTTTTGATTATAGCTCTGTGATATACTTTGATAGGACAAGTGCCCCTCTTTATACTGATTTATTAAAATTTTCTTAGCTATTTTTAGACTTTGAGTTTTTTCATATAAATTTTAGCATAAAGCTTAACACAAAATCCTCGAAAAGTTCAAATTGGATCTTCATTGTCAGACTTGACATATTTTGATACTTGGAGTGGGGAGATGATGACATGTTCAAAATATTATGTTGCCCCATCTTAGAACATGGACTATCTCTCCATTTATCAGATCTTTTTTATATCCTTTATGGAGGACTTGGTATTCTTGGTTAATTCTTAGATTCATTTTCATTTTTGATGCTATGGTGAATAGTGTGTTACTGTTATTATGTGTTATTATTTTCTAGTTAATCACTGCTGATATAAAGAAGCAGCATTTTAAAATTGATCTTTAATCCAGCAATATTGCTGTTGTGGTTTTTAAAAAGGTCCACATATTCTTTTGTCCTCCTCCCTTCAAGGAATAGAGTCTATTCCTGTCCCCTAGAGTATGGGTGTAGTGACTCATCTCTAACAAATAGAATATAGTGGTGAAAGTGATGATATGTGACTTCTGAACTATGTCATAAAATGTATTCGTTTCCTCTTGTTCACTTGCTTTGGGCAGAGTTATAGCAGGACAATATGTCCTGCCGTATCGTGAGGACACTCATGCAGCCTTATAGAGAGATCCATATGGTGAGGAACTGAGGTCTCTTGCCAAAAATCACATGAGTGAGCCATCTTGGAAGAAAACCCTCCAGCCTCAGATAAGTCTTCAGATAACTGTACCCTTAGAAAACATCTTGACTGCAACTTCATGAGAGACCCTCAGCCAGAACCATCCATCTAAGTTGCCCATGATTATATATTATAAAATTCCATTCATGTGAAATATCCAGAATAGGCAAATCTGTAGAGGAAATAGATTAGTGGTTGCTTAGGGGTAGGGAATGGGGGATAAGGAGATAATAGGGAAAGGATTTGGGATTTGGGTTTGTTCGTTTGTTTTGAAGTGATGAAAATATTTTAGAGCTTACTCTGGTAATGATGGCTGCACATATCTGTGAGTATACTACAATCCATTGAATCATATACTTTAAATGGGTGAATTATATAATAAGTGAATTATATCACAATAAAGGAAAGGAGGGAGGGAGGAAGGAAAGGGAGGAAGGGAGGGAGGGAGGGGGCAGGGAGTGGAGAGCAGGGAGAGAGGGAGGGGAGGGAGGAAATCAGAGACTACTATATCAATTCATTTCATACCATGGGAAAAGGCAGCTTTTTCTAGGCCCCCCCAAAACACTCTAGAATCTTGTTATTCTCAATTCTAGACTAATGAGGTCAACTTTCTTTATATTAACTAAGAGAGACTTGCAAGTGATCCTTCATAGGACAAACGGAACAATTTCTCTCAATTAAGTAAAGCCACACCTAGCTACACTTGATAATAAATTGCGAAGAAGAGTTTAAAGAAACCTACATCAATTTTATATAAAACGAAACCTTTTACAATGTAAATACAAGGGAGAAATAGATTCATACATTATTCCCTTACCTTTCCTGCTTTGTCTATAACACTGTTGACAGGAACTGCCTATATAGATCCCAGTTGGGAGTGGAGTCAACATCTGTATATGTGTAATACTTGCCAAAGTGATTTCAAAGGTAATAATTCACTTCCCTAGTAAGCGCTGTTAACAATTGTGTTGCTTTAAACAATAAACCAAATTCCTTTTGTGTTAGATTCCCCAGAGGACTCTAGTTTCATTCTGAAGCCAGCCTTACAACATGCGAGTCTCAATCTAGAGAGGCTGGCTGCTCAGCTCAGGGTGCTAAGCTACACTGTCATACTGGATTTAAGATGTTTAAATTAAATTAAATGAGAGTTGCTTCAAAGTGTGAGCTCATCTACAAATACGGCACAACAAATCATATTTGTCTCCCATAAGTGGTTTTAACAGCTGTCTTTTCACCCTCTCTCCTCCCCCTCCCCCATGTTTGTTACCTCTTTACAAAATTGCACCTCCTTCAGAGCCAGGATTTTCCCTTTCTCTTGTGTACCTCCCCCAGCCCCCAGTACCTGTGAGGGATCTTAGTGTGGGGGTGACACAGATCTCACCCCGCAGAGTAGACAATCAGCGTGGCTGCTGGGAGATCCACACTCCAAAGTTCAGCCATTCTGAATTTCTCACTCGGAATCTTTTTTACTCTTTTTTAACACATAGTTTTGCCAGTCCTAGCTACCTGATTTCCTAGCCAATGCAAAACTAGAAGTAGCTAACTTGTTGTTGGAGGTAAGCCGCTGGCAGATATGATGAGTATCAGATAACAGAAAGGGAGAAGAGAGAAAACCCTGAATTTGAAAATCACAGCAATCACTTAATGCAGGTGCAAAGCAACTTATATCTCAATAGCCTTTTGGGGTTTTCTGTTCTATAGAAACCGATTCCAGTCTTGAGTCATGGTCCTTTGAAAGATTGCATTATGCTCAAGATATTCTATTTCAAAGAGCAGAGATATATACACATTATAAAATTATATACTTACATATGTTTGAAATTTTTTGGTTCAAAAACATAAAAACATTTAAAAATATCGGCATTTAGAGAAGACAATTGTGCTATGTAGCAGTTAAACTTTTTAAACAGCCCACTCCTGGTTACTCTGAATTAACACAGGTGAACTTGATACTGAAAATAGCAACAGAGCACAAAATTATTTGTAAACATCAGTGATTCCTACATAGTGATATTCGGTACAATTCCAGAATTCCTCACTTAAACAAATATTTAATACCTAGGATGTGCTGGGTGCTATGTTAGGTGATGTGAGGAAACAAAAATAAGATACAGAACCTGTTCTCAAAAAGCCTGAGTCTAGTGGGTGAGATGTCTAGATTATGAAATACTTACCCCACGATATGGTGCTATCATAAAGTGCTTCAGAGCCACTAAGAGAGAAGCACATTATTCTTAGAAGATACAACTTTTGAGATGTGTCTTACTGGGTTTTGTTGTTGTTGTTTGTTTGTTTGTTTTGAGATGGAGTCTCACTCTGTCACCCAGGCTGGAGTGCAGTGGTGAGATCTCAGCTCACTGCAATCTCTGCCTCCCAGGTTCAAGTGATTCTCCTGCCTCAGCCTCCCAAGTAGCTAGGACTACAGGCGTGTGCCACCATGCCTGGCAAATTTTTGTATTTTTAGTAGAGAGGGGTTTCACCACGTTGGCCGGGCTGGTCTCAAACTCCTGACCTCAAGTGATTTGCCCATCTTGGTTATTGGAGTTTTGTGGGTGATCATAAACCTCACTCTTATTGCCTTGGAAGAAACCAAGAAAGAAATACAATGAAGATTAAAACAGTACATGCATATGAACCTGGATTTAAAGATAAGGCTTGGGCCAAGGGGCAAAAAGAAGTCTTTCTCACATTTCTCTCATCATCTAGACCTAAGGAACTACACACTTATGAAGGCCATAAAGAAACCAGTTGTGCAGAGCAGATTGTTACCCTGCCAGTGGCAGGGAGGAGTGTTGACTGCCTTTCACAGATAGAGCCCAAGAACAGGAGAGAGGGGGAGACCATGTATGGGAGACGTGAGCACGTTGGCCCCACCTAACAGAGATGCATGAATATTGGCGGGGGGTGTCAGATTTTTCCAGCTCTTTAGTGAAAGAAATCATGCCTCCTTCCATAAGGGGATGCAGCCAAGAGGAAGAGAGAAAGATCAGAAGTGTTTCTACAATACTGTTCTCAACTGGTGAATATAGTAGGAGTGGCCTTCTCTCTACCCAAACAGAAGAAGCAGTAATAAAGCATCCCATGCCAAAAGGTCTTGAAGGATAAAAGGCGATTCAACGGGTAAATGAGAGGAATCATTCCATATAAAGGGAAAGGCAAGGCAAAATAGGAAGGTTTCATTTTACAAAGTGCCTTGGGAAAATGGTGAGAATAGAGTCTCTTGACATTTATCAAGAATTTTTAACTAAAGGTGGTTGATAGTCCTAAATAAATATATTTCTATTCCTCCAAGTATAGATCTAAAAACAGCATAGATGGGCTCCACTCCATGAATTTGTAGTTTTCCTATTTGGTGATCACTGAGCCTTTTGAATCTGTGGGCTCATGTCTTTCAGTTATAATCCCCTTAAATATTGCTTCTATCCATTCCCCCTTCCTGCTCTCTCTGAGACTCCAGTTATCTTACATGTCTCTTACACTTGGTTCCTGTTTACTTTTCCATTTTTTTCTCTACATTTGTTTTGAATATTTTCTAATAACCTGTCTTCTAGTTACTTAGTAAACTACATGCACAATCTGTCATTAAACAAATTTACTGAATGCTTGTTTTTAGATATTATACTTTTAGAAGGTCCATTTGGGGAGCGTCTGAGCCTTTTAGATATTATACTTTTCTAGAAGGTCCATTTAGGAAGTCTCTGAGCCTACTCTGGCTCAAGAGACAATCCAAAGGAAAAAAAAATGAATTGGAAAAAGAATATCCATTTGATTCTTATATTTATAGAGTCTATTCCAAATATCTGATTAAATTATCTATTCTGTCATCTATTTTGTCCATCTTTTTTCTATTTTCTTGAATATATTAATCATAGTTATTTAGAAGTTCTTATCTGTTCACTCCAATATCTGTACCATCTGTGGGTCAATTTCTATTGTCTAGTTTTTTTACTTAGTTATTTAGACATGATCTGGCTCTTTACATTTTAGAAATTTCTTATTATATGCCAGCCATTTTGTATAAAAGACTTATGTAGGCTCCAGATGGTACTACCTTCCTCCTTTCCTCCATTAGGCACATCTGATGAGAGACAGAGCTGAACCGAGGCTTTGATACAATTTGGTAAGAGTTTTGGTAAGATTCAGCCTCCCTCATTTACCTCTGTTCCTAGGATGTGATCTTCCTGGGTTATCAACTGAGAACCTGGCAAGTACTCATGTCCTTAGCCATAAAAGACTCCAAGAGGCCAGGCGTGGTGGCTCATGCCTGTAATCCCAGCACTTTGGGAGGCCGAGGTAGGTGGATCACAAGGTCAGGAGTTCAAGACCAGCCTGACCAACATGGTGAAACCCTATCTCTACTGAAAATACAAAAATTAGCTGGGCATGGTGGTGGTACACACCTGTAATCCCAGCTATTCAGGAGGCTGAGGCAGGAGAATCGCTTGAACCTGGGAAGTGGAGGTTGCAGTGAGTCAAGATCACACCACTGCACTCCAGCCTGGGCGACAGAGTGACACTCTGTCTCAAAAAAAAAAAAAAAAAAGATCTGTTTTGCCTTTCAGGGGTTTTAAAGCTTAGGTTTTTAGCCTCCCACAGATTCGAATGTTGGCACATTTCTTGAGAGGGAGCATGACTATTTGTTTGAGGTCTGTCTAGTCCTCAACTGTATCACCCTAGTCTCTCCTAAATATTATAATCTCTCTGTCTTCCAGCGGCAGGCTTAGGGGCAAGCCTGAATTCTTAGGCTCTACCAGCTCCCAGAATTATTTCTCTCTCAGGTAAAAGGGCTTGTAGAATCTCTGTGTCAACATATCAAACATCCTATAGTTTTCCTCTGTTGCCTTTTTGTTTTCAGTTTAACTCCACCTGGTCATTTTCATTTCTTAAACACCTCCAGATCATAGGATATTTAACTCTACATTTAAAAACTTGCAGGCCAGGTGCGGTAGTTTAAGGCCAGGCACAGTGGCTCATACCTGTAATCTCAGCACTTTGGGAGGCCAAGGTGGGCAGATCGCTTGAGGTCAGGAGTTAAAGACCAGCCTGGCCAACAAGGTGAAACCCCATCTCTACTAAAAGTACAAAAAATGAGCCAGTCATGGTGGTGGTTGCCTATAATCCCAGCTACTTGGGAGGCTGAGACAGGAGAATTGCTTGAACCCAGGAGGCAGAGGTTGTGGTGAGCTGAGATCGCACCACTGCACTCCAGCCTGGGCAACAGAGTGAGACTCTGTCTCAAATAAATAAATAAATAAATAAAAATTAAATAAAAAATAAAACTTGCTATGTGACTCTTTATGGCGGGGCGCTGTGGCTCATGCCTGTAATCCCAGCACTTTGGGAGGCCGAGGCAGGCACATCACCTGAGGTCGGGAGTTCGAGACCAGCCTTGTCAACATGGTGAAACCCCATCTCTACTGAAAATACAAAAATTAGGCCAGGCACAGTGGCTCATGCCTGTAATCCCAGCAGTTTGGGAGGCTGAGGCAGGCACATCACCTGAGGTCGGGAGTTTGAGATCAGCCTGGCCAACATGGAGAAACCCTGTTTCTACTAAAAATACAAAAAAAAATTAGCCAGGTGTTATGGCACATGCCTGTAATCCCAGGTACTCAGGAGGCTGAGGCAGGAGAATCGCTTGAATCTGGGAGGTGGAGGTTATGGTGAACCGAGATCGTGCCATTGCACTCCAGCCTGGGCAACTAAGAGTAAGACTCAGTCTCAAAAAAAAAAAAGAAAAAATTAGACAGGCACGGTGGCATGCACCTGTAATCCCTGCTATTTAGGAGGCTGAGTCAGGAGAATCGCTTGAATCCAGAAGGCAGAGGTTGCAGTGAGCCAAGATCACACCTAGGAGACAGAGCAAGACTTTGTCTCAAAAAAAAAACATGCTGCCTAACTCTTTAATTCCCCAGACAGCCTCAGAATTCAGAAAATGGTGCATGGGGGAACCTAGCCATGTATATGAGGCTCCAAAAATCCCTGCTTTGAGCAGCCCAACTCTACAGGACCACTCAGACTTTTGCTGACTTTAACTGTCCACCCCATACCCACCCAAGCAGGTGACCTGTGCTGGAGTCAAGCTCTGATCCTTAGCCCAGCCCAGAATCAGAAAATGCCCTAGAGGGAAATAATGGGTAGGCAATTGTCCATTCATCTTTGGACAGTTCTTTCCTTTCTGAAAATTTAGTCCATTGTTCCTTATAGTATAGCTTCTGTAACTCTCTGGTGCTATTAAAAAGATGACCTTTGGCCGGGCACACTGGCTCACACTGGTAATCCCAGCAGTTTGGGAGGCCAAGGCGGGTGGATCATGAGCTCAAGAGATCGAGATCATCCTGGCCAACACAGTGAAACCCCGTCTCTACTATAAATAGAAAAATTAGCTGCGTATGGTGGTGCACACCTGTAGTCCCAGCTACTGGGGAGGCTGAGGCAGGAGAATCACTTGAACCTGGGAGGTGAAGGTTGCAGTGAGCCAAGATCATGCCACTGCACTCCAGCTCTGTCTCAAAAAAAAAAAAAAAAAGACTTCCGTAATGTATCCGCTTTTTAAACTTTTTCTCAATGGAAGAGTTGGCCTTCCATGACCTATCCAAAAGCATCTGGATTCACAGGAGGTTTGGCTCTGCCCATGGCTAAACCACTGCCCACCCCCAAAATGTATACTCTCTAGTCCCTCACTTTACTTTCCCGCATTGGATTCTTCACTTGTATAAAGATTGATGGCATGCCCTGATCATCCAGTTTTTGCCACTCCCCTCACCCAGTTCTCTATTAAGAATCTGTGCCCCAGTGAGGGACAGGCATTCAAGAACTGATTCCCCCTGGGTCCAGTGGGGCAGGGCTCACTGTCTGCACTGTGAGACTGGAAAGCCTCTGTCACCTTGAACATGCCAAGTGCACCCGCCTGCCTGAAGGGGTTGGGATTCATGGCTTTAGAACTGGCATATGAAAAGTTTTTTGGCTTTAGCCAGACTATTTAGAAAAAGATTTAAAGAAAGAGTTGGCCAGGATGGTGGCTCACACCTGCAATCCCAACATTTTGGGAGGCCAAGGATCACTTGAGCCCAGGAGTTGGAGACCAGCCTGGGCAACACGAGGAGACACCATCTCTACAAAAAAAGCTGTTTTTTTTTTTTTTTTTTTTTTTTAACTAGCCAGGCATAATGGTGCATAGATACGGTCCCAGCTACACAGGAGGCTTGAGCCTGGAAGGTTGAAGCTGAAGCAAGCCATGATTGCACCACTGTTTTCTAGCCTGGGTGATACAGCGAGACCCTGTCTCAAAAAAAAAAAAAAAATTTAAGCAAAGACTCGTGGTTCAAATTTTGGCCCTTGTGTCTCAAGTGAATGAAAAGCTTTGAGTGAAATATACACAGACACACACAGACACACACACACAGACACACACATACATACATATACATATATATATATATATATATTTTTTTTTTTTTTTTTTTTTTGAGATAAGGTCTCACTTTGTTGCCAAGGCTGGAGTGCAGTAGCATGATCTTGGTTCACTGCAACCTCTGCTTCCCACGCTCAAGCAGTCCTCCCACCTCAGCCTCCCGAGTAGCCAGGATTACAGGTGTGCACTACCACATCCAGCTAATTTTTTGTATTTTTGGTAGAGACAAGGTGTCCTCATGTTGCCCAGGCTGGTCTTGAACTCCTGAATTCAGGCACTCCACCTGCCTTGGCCTCCCAAAGTGTTAGAATTACATGCATGAGCCACTGCACCCAGCCTGATATATTTTTTTAATAGGCAATGTCAGTTAACCTCTCCCCCAGAAAAAAATCTAGATTTCTGTTGTTTTTTTAGAAATCAAGTGCTCCAATAACCAGGCTCACTGTTTCACATGGCAGCATTCAGTTGCAGATGCCACTCTGGGTGGGACATGCCCTCTCCAGCGGGGCCCGGGGAAGGCAGGTGAGGGACGCAGGTGCTAAATGCCTGTGGTCTTGTTCTCAGAGCCATGGAAACACATTGTGGGCTTCTGCAACCCCAGGATCAAACGCCTCCTACAAGTTCATACAGGGATCTCCCTCAAGGCCTAGCTCTGCTCTCCAGTATCTCACCTGTCTGCCTCCCTTGTGCCTGCAGCCTGCCTGGCCCCTGTGGGCACGAATAAGGCTGAATGACCAACTCAGGCTCCTGCAAGCCAGAAGTCAATGGCGGCCCCTAGCACACGCCTGCTTCTCTTGTCACAGCAGCAGACACAGTAACTCAGAAAAGCTGGTTCTGCAAACTTCCTGCTTTCTTTCACTGCTGCTTAAATGCAGTGTTTATACTACAGTAATTAAAAACAACTTCATTATCCAGTGGGAATGCAATTCTCTGCCCCTTTACCACATTCTGAGTCTTCTCTCTATGGCTCAAATATGCCTCAAACAAGAAACCAGTTGCTAGGAGACCAGCAGGCAAACTTCAAGAGACGGGTGGTTTCTGCCTTTTCTCTCTGAACTTCTCTATCCAATCCCAGCCCAGGCCAGCCTATCGGTACATTTAGAAAAAGAAAAATAGAAAACACCCCCTTCCCCCGCCCATTCTGTAACTTCAAAGGAGACTTTGCATGCGTTATTAGGAAAATCACAAAAATGGTTTTGAACACAGAATAAAATATGATGCCAACTTTTAAACTTGTACCTGTTAACTCTGCTGTCTGGCTTCTTTAGGATGCAAGCACGATGTGCTGGCAGAGAAACTCCTATGATGTTGTAAGGGCTTTTTTCTTTTCGTTTCATGTTCCTTCTTCCGGAAATATGAAGGTGGTGGGTCGGACCACAGAAAGAAACCTAAAAAAAAAATTAAAGCACCAAAAATTATTCTATACTGAATTTGCAATGTAAAGCGTTGACTTGGTTGGTCAGATAGTCTGGATCTTTTAAAAGATCTGAAAATCCAATTAAATAATAAAAACATTAAAATATTCACAAAGAAAATCGGCAACACCACCAATAAGAGATTATAAAATGTCATGTGCCACAGGCATGTCTAATTTGTTCTTTTAGTGGCAGGCGGTAAACAGGATGTTGAGAAATTGAGATTCGGTCTCTAAGTTGACAGAAGTCCCTTAGCATGGCACCGCTGTAAACAGGAGCCCTGCCAGCATCCCGGGCTGAGGAGCCTGTGATCTTTTCGGCATTTCCTGAAGTTTTCTGTTTGGAACAGGCTGACCCTGATATTATCCTGGGACCTCTTCTTTATGCCTGAAATAGCCAGAAAGACTGAAGGCTCAGTCCAGCTTGTAGAGACCAAAATGCTTACTATTTAGCCCTTTATATAAACACCTCTGCTTTACATCAATGCCCAAAGTTGAGATGTTTTTAGTTCTTCACGTACAACAAAAATATTTTTTACAACATTTGTAAAACCAATTAAATACATTCATTATTTTCAACGTCTTGTTTTCTTCTGGTAGTTCAATGATGTATACATAATGCATGTTAGTTACTCTTTATGTCTTTGTCCCTACAATGATCTAGCTGATTTGGATACATTATATGCATGATTTCTTTTCTCACTTTATTACTCATAACTAACAATCTCGTTTTGAATTCTCCATCCTGGAAAGGGACTATTTCTCCAATTCTAATCCAGATGACCTGTTTCAGCCATTTTGGCATCAAATTTCAAAATCATTTCTAGTAAATTTTAAGATTATTCACTATTTTCTGTAAATATGGTATTGTGGTTACTATCAAAAACATCGCTTACTTAGCTAAGCACTGAACACATAATATTATTTCCGGCCTTCGCACGCTTTTCCTTGTCTTTGTTGAAACCTTTGACCAGTGGCTATTTATCAGGTCTTCCTTTCTCAGTTTAGTAATGGCATGAGTGCTTTTTTAAGATGCAAGCCTGCTCACTTTTACTGTTTCCACTTGTTAAAAATGTGTGCAGTCATGGTTGGACGCAGGGCCTCATGCCTGTAATCCCAGTGGTTTGGGAGGCCAAGGCAGGAGGATCACCCGGTCAGGAGATCAAGACTATCCTGGCCAACATGTTGAAGTTCCATCTCTACTAAAAATACAAAAATTAGGTAGGCGTGATGGCACGCATCTGTAGTCTCAGCTACTTAGGAGGCTGAGGCAGGAGAATCGCTTACTCAGGAGGCAGAGGTTGCAGTGAGCCGAGATTGTGCCACTGTACTCCAGCCTGGCAACAGAGTGAGACTCCATCTCAAAAAAAAAAAGAAGAAAAAAAAAAATGTATGCAGTCCATTCCTCTTTCTCTTTTCTTCAATCTTTTTTTCTTTTCAGAGCTCCACTGCCATATTTTCTATGACAGGCTTGGCAAGGTGGCTTATACCTGTAATCCCAGCACTTTGTGAGTCCCAGGTGGATTGCTTGAGCCCAGGAGTTCAAGACCAGCCTAGACAACATAGTGAGACCCCCGTCTCTATGATTTAAAAATTTTAAAAAATGTTTAAAAATTGTTTAAATAAAAATAAATCAAAAGACAAAATTTAAATAAAGTAAATCAAGCTTTTTTAAAAGCTGAAATTTTTATTTAATATTTTGAATTTAGATTAAATCTTTTTTTTTTTTTTTTTTTTTGAGAGGGAGTTTTGCTCTTGTTGCCCCGGCTGGAGTGCAGTGGCACAATCTCCACTCACTGCAACCTCCACATCCCAGGTTCAAGTGATTCTCCTGCCTCAGCCTCCCAAGTAGCTGGGACTACAGGCATTTGCCACTACGCCTGGCTAATTTAGTAGAGACGGGGTCTCTCCATATTGGTCAGGCTCTTCTCAAACTCCTGACCTCAGGTGATCCACCCACCTCAGCCTCCCGAAGTGCTGGGATTACAGGTGTGAGCCACAGCACCTGGCAAATTTAGATTAAACCTTAAACATTTTTATAAAAACAGCACTATTTAAATTCTAATGGTCATTTTCTATAGCATTCCCAATATAAAGAATCAACATTGTGCTTCAAACCTGTTACCTCTAGCATTTACATATTTAAGAGGAATTCGTATTGTTTAATATTACAAAGCGCCCCTCAGCCACCATACCTTCCTGTTGTGAATATCAAAGAACCAAAACCATGAATTAGAACACAGAAAGAAGCAAGAGAAAGAACTCAGCACTATTGAGAAGCGGTATTTTGTTGTGTTTTGACGCTGGAAGAAAGTATTTGACAAGTGAATTAATCTGCCTTTCCTCCGCCCCAGGCACTTCTAATTATGAAATCCTTTCCACGTTTCTGAGCAGCACAACCTGTAAATTTTCAAGCCGGTCTGTCCAGCCACCTTTTGTTTGGAAGACACAGAGCGAAAGGTAAGAAAGGCAACTTCAGGCCAACATGACAAAACCCCATTTCTACTAAAAATATAAAAATTAACCCGGTGTGGTGGCACATGCCTGCAGTCCCAGCTACTCGTGAGGCTGAGGCAGGATTGATTGAGCCTGGGAAGTCAAGGCTGCAGTGAGCTGTGACTGTGCCACAGCACTCCAGCCTGGGTGACAGAGTAAGACCCTTTCGCTTAAAAAAGAAAAAAAAGAAAATTTCTCTGTGATCTGAAAGTGTTCCTGAAGATAGCATCTGTTGTTTAGGGTTACAGGTGACCCTCTGCCAGCTCTAGGGGCCACATCTGAGTGACAGAGGCACTAGGCATCCTTTTTTTCTTTCTCTCTTTTTTTTTTTTTTTTTTTTGAGACAGAGTCTTGCTCTGTCACCCAGGTTGGAGTGCAATGTTGTGGTCTCAGCTCACTGTAACCTCCACCTCCCAAGTTCAAGTGATTCTCCTGCCTCAGCCTCTCCAATAACTGGGATTACAGGTGCCCACCACCATGCCCGGCTAATTTTTGTATTTTTAGTAGAGACGGGGTTTCACCATGTTGGCCAGGCTGGTCTCGAACTCCTGACTTCAAGTGATCTGCCTGCCTCAGCCTCCCAAAGTTCTGGGATTACAGGCGTGAGCCACTGCACCGGGCCTAGGCGTTCTTTCACACATTGTGCCCCCAGGGGGTATGCGGGCCCCATAAGAGGGACAGTGCCCCTCTTACCCAGGTTTAAGGGTGGCACTGTGAGGGCCCGTTTCTCTGGAATAAGCCTGCCTAGGGCTGGGCCCAGGAGGCAGGAAGACTAGAATGGAATGTGAGAGCTTCCCACACTCAGAAAGGGAACCAGTGTTCCCAGGTTCTGAGCAGTCCCAGCGATGTGGCAGGGCCTCGGTGAATATCTGCTTGAACTCAGCAGGGGAGGCGGGGCCCAGCCTGCGCAGTGACCTCCACGCCCTGGCTCAGCAGGAGGGCATTGAGGACCAGGCGGGTCAGGATGAGGGGTCGGTAAACCAGCCAGTGGCAACCAGAAGACCAGAGGCCTCCTCTGCGTGCAGCCCGAGACCTTGGTAGGACCCTGGGAGGGAAGGAGAGAGCCTCTGTCATGAACAGAATTGTATTTCGGCCTCGCCAGATTAGATTTGATTTGAAGCAGGAAGAAAGAAAAGAAATATGACATTTCTCACCTCATTATGTTCAATAAAATCGGAATCCACCACGGAAGTAAATTTGGTTGAGTGGTGACACGCTTCTCTCCTCCTGGAAGCGAGCGGAGCCCGGTGTATGGAAAAGGGCAGACGTCGGAGCCTTCCTTCCCCACCGGACGGCACTGACGCTTCTGCAACCTGCCTTCCTGCATCGGGGACTGTCCCTGCAGGAGCGGCCAGGACGGCCTCGCTTCAGGTCACCCGAGGGCCTCTCAGGTGTTGGTGGATGGAGGTCAGCTGGGTGGCGGAAGTTTTGCCATCAGCCGGAGGAGAGGGCAATGGGGATTCTGGGCAGAAAACAATGCGGACCGCCCAGACTGGAGTGTAGTGGTGCAATCTGGGCTGACTACAATCACCACCTCCTGGGTTCAAGCGATTCACCTGCCTCAGCCTCCCAAATAGCTGGGATTACAGGCACCTGCCATCACGCCCGGCTAATTTTTGTATTGTAGTAGAGTTTCGCCATGTTGGCCAGGATGGTCTTGAACTCCTGACTTCGAGTGATTCTCCTGCCTCCTCGGCCTCCCAAAGTGCTGGGGTTACAGGCATGAGCCACCGCGCCCGGCAACAGAAGTTCTTTTTCCTCCGCCTGGCCTTCCAGATTCAAGCAAAGCCAGTGTCATTTGCTCAGGCCTCTCAATGTCCCTTTTGCCTCCAGAGACTCCTTCTTCACTCCCCACCCCGGGTACCCAGAAAAGTCCTTGAAAGAAATTGTGCTCCTCCTCCCCAGGGGTGGGGGACACCACTTGGCCAATGAATGGTTCCTCCTAACCTTACCTGTGAGCTCAGACACTGACAAGACTGCAGGTCCTGCTCAGATCGAAGCAGGGGCTATCAAATCCCAGGACGGCCCCGGATTCTGAGTCGTCTCCTTGCCTTCAGGATTTCTCCCCGCACAGAATCAGCCCGGACGCGCGCGCTTTCCCTTGAACGCAGGTGAGGACTCGGACAGCAGAGGGAGCCCGCAGCCCGCGGTTGGCGCTGAGGCCCTCGTCTGTTCCCGGGGCTCGTTGGCGCCTCCCGCGCAAGTTGGGGCACACAGAAAATACAGTTCTCGTGTATGAATGCCTCCCAGGGGATCAGAAGCTGGGCCCGCTGGGGTTTTCTTACAAATGTGTAACCTGCCTCGCTCTCCCGTGCCCATTAAATCCTCAGGAGGAAGTACCGCGTTCGTCCATTAAAGCCTGGTATGGCTTCTCAGAGACTCACAGTGTAATATCAGAGGTCCTTGACCTTCCGTCCGGATTCTTTTGCCATAACGGTTCTTCCTCTCCGCGGGAACCTGCAGGTTGCCTCTTCCGCCCGGCCCTCTGAACGGCTACTCTGTGGGCACGCAGGAAAACGTATGGGGGTCTCGGTGCTGAGCGCCCCCAGGTGCATCGTCCATAGGCAGACATTTTGATAATGAAGCTAATCAACTCCTTAACCAACTATCTGATAATATCTAATTTTAAAAGGCATTCATAGAGTACTTTGTGCTACAGTAATATTATTTCCAGTGAGGGGCTGGACCCAATTATTGCAATGAACCAACACCTCGGATGCAATGTCTCTTTCACCCTGCAACCCACAGCCAAGCCAGGTTTTCTTACTTCTGTACTGCCGAGGAGTCACAACTCTGCACCTCCTGCTCGCGGTCTCCACGCACAGATTTCGTGGGGGCAGGTGCTGTGGATTTCTGGAGATAAGCGCTAACAGCTCTGCCATGTGGGACTTTGAGGAGCGCCACGCTCCCTCCTGCGTTCTCCACTGGGGTATCTGGTTAGTTTTCCAGGTCTAGGGCAGCCCCCACACCCACCCTCTCTGCGGCACCGCGGAGGTCTCAGCTCCACAACTTTCGGCTGGATGCAGGGGCATCCACAGAACATTGATTACTCAATGACATGGGGCGGAGAGATCCACCTGCCAAAGTTTATCAGAGGAGCCAGAGTCTGCCTTAATCTTGCTCACACACTGCAGGATGCCTGGGGCTGAAGGAGCAGGGAGGGGCAGAGAGGCCAGGAGGGAACATGGAAGGAGAAGTGAGAGTAGGGGCTTGGATTAGGCCTGAATTCATAACCGCGGAATGACACTTCCCAAGGAAGCCTATTTTGTTTTGTTTTCAAGAGATGAGGTCTCTCTGTGTTGCCCAGGCTAGGGCAGTAGTGCAATCCCGGCTAACTGCAGCTTTGACCTTCTGGCTTAAAGGATCCTCCCCACTCAGTCCCACATAGCTGTGACTATGGAACTATAGGTGCGAGCCACCAAGCCTTGCTAGTTGTTCCCCCCACCTCCCCCCTCCCCCACCCCACCCTGTACAGAGAGTGTGGTCTGGTCTTGAACTCCTGGCTTCAAGCAACCCTCTCTCAGCCTCCCAAAGGGCCGGAATTACAGACATGAACCACCACACCTGGCCAAAGAGGCTTGTTTAAAATGATGGATCGAGGTCAGGTCATGCTCATAATCCCAACATTTTGGGAGGCCGAGGTGGGTGGATTGCTTAAGCTCAAGAGTTCGTAGACCAGTCTGGGCAACATGGCAAAACCCCTGTCTCTACATTCAGCTGGTGTAGTGGTGTGTACCTCCCAGCTATTCAGGAGGCTGAGGTGGGAGGATCACTTCAGCCCAGGAGGTCAAGGCTGCAGTGAGCCAAGATTGCCACCACTGCACTCCAGCCTGAGCGACAGAGTGAGATCCTGTCTCAAAATAAATAAATTAAATGATGCATCCTGGATGGTGGTGGCCGCAGAGCCTGATCTCAGCCAGGCAGTGTTGTTATCAGGGCGTATGACTCCCGTTTAAGTCCAATAGCATACTTTGTGCTAAATGACAGCATCAGCATTGTTTAAACTACTCAGCAGACTGAATCAGTCAAATCTGTAAGATGAGATTTAACTGACATACGTGTCTTCTTCCCATCCCATTGTGAAAGGAGAAGAAATACCCCAAACCACAGTTGAAAACACCTTAGGTGTTGGGATCGCCTCTGAGCTCACATGGGCTAGGATGCCAAAAAAAAGAGGGGAGTGAGGGTAGTCAGAGGCTGCCTGCATCCTAAGGACATTGGATGCAGAGTTGGAGGGCCAGTACCAGTGCCAGAACGCTGTGCTTATTTCTGGCTGACTTTGAAAGGAGCCCAGGAGGGTGGGAGACTGAGGCCAAGGCAGGGAGCAGCAGTGAGAAGCCCAAGGATGCTTGGTCCAGGAGAAAAGGCTGGGACAGGGAGAGGATAAGGCAGCCACCGCCAGACAGGAAAGGGCTGGTCCGGAAAGGGGAATGGAACCAGGCTCTGTAGGCTGGGAGCCACATTGGCCCAGGGCTTTCAAATCCGACAGACCTGTGTTCAAATCCAACCGAGTGGGTTGGCAATCTGAGTCGCAGCTTCCTCAACCAAGGGATAATTGGACAGCTGAGCTTCTAGAGCCACTCAGGGACAGGATGACAGCCGCGAAGTGCTCAGCAAAGTGCCAGAGCATGGGACGTGCTTCAGAAAGTGTACCTTTTGTTACCATCAGGTGGAAATTCGATGGAGGCAGATTTTGGTTTAGTGTAAAAGAACCTTCCAACACTTGGAGCTGCCTCACAGCTGAGTGCAATTTGGGCAGGATATGCATATTCGGGTGGTCACAATACCAAAAACTCAATGCTTTTGTGTACCTTGCTGCCTAGCCAGAATGATTGCAAGTATTTCCCTTTACCTCCAAGGAGAGTTGACGATGATGCTCTCCCTGCCTTTGAGGAAAGGACTATGCTTGCCCTCTATCTGATTACCCCATGTGGACCCCTTCCCACCACTGCACGGCAGAACAGCCAATCAGAGGGGAGGGGTGGGAAGTCCACAGCTGGACCTGCGGAGGCTGTCCTTAACCTGGAGGCAGTGGTTCATGTCGCACACATTAAGAGAGGCTCAGCCTTCTGACAGCACAGAACCTGTGGAAGCAGAGACGGCTGGCTGCACAGGGCTAGGAGGTGGAGAAGATTCACATATGAGAGGGGAGGGGCATGTCTCCTCCCGCTCAGACCAGCATCTTTCTTAGACGGTCACAGTGAGGCTGGGAGATGTTCATGGCAGCTCGTGGTTTGTGGTTGTGTCTTTTCCCTCCAGCTGGGGGCTTTTGATTCCACTTCCTGCTGCACCCTACAGCCAGGTCTCTGACAAAGTTGAGGATTTGAGCTCAGCCGGCAGAGCATGTAGCTGAGCACTGGAGGGAGATGTTGAGGGATTGAAGCTGACAGGTCTCCCACGGCTGAGCTCACACCCAGTCTCAAGGCGCAGAAGGCAGGCCAGCCAGTCTGCCTCCCAGTACCTCTAGGTGACCAGGCAGAGGGTGTCATGGCCTTGCAAATGTGAATTCTGGCGCATCACTTCCCTGGCAACAGAAGTACGATGGCTGTCATTGGTGCTGCAGAGGAGGAAGCTCCATGTGAGAAGTAGAAAAGTTCCTCCTCCAAGTTTCCTTTCTTAAGAATAATAAAAATAAATGTTAAAAAATAATAGTCTCTTTTAAAGACTGTCTTCAAAGCCTTCTTGCTTTTTACTAGTGACTCTGTGTTAAGCCCTATCCAATGTAGCTGTTAGATATAAAAGAATAAGTACATTCTACGTCTTGTGCTTTAACCGAGATACCTGTGCTAGACATGCTCACAGGCACGTGGCACATTCTATGTCCTTATATTTTAACCAAGATATTTATGTCATTATTTTTCTAAGTCCTTTCGCAAGCAACTTCCTGTCCGTTCCTTATCTAGACTTTCTCTTTTCCTTTTGTTCTCCATTGCTTTTTACCTGTTTGGAAAAGTTTTAAATTGTTAGCCAATCAGGTTTTAGTTTAGATTGTGAAGTCTAGCGCCAACCAGCAGAGATCAGACACAGCAGTAAAGGTGACCCCAAATGCGTAAGAGATAAATATGTCTGCCTTTCCTTTGTTCGTTGTACTCTCATACAACGAACAAGATAGTTAACAGGAGCACCCTTTCTACAGAAAGTAAAGATTGCCTTGCTGAAGGATCCTTTGTCTCAGTGCTGATTCTTCTTTGTAGCACCGAACATCTCTCTCCAACACTCGGGAACGTAGCTGACCCCCAGACTCACGCTGCACAGGCTGGGGCTTCCTTGTACTGCTTCACACCGGCTGCCTCCTGACTGCCCTCTGTCCTCTTGTCCTTCTCCTAGGCCTTACATGGTCTTCTGGAGGTGGTAAGGGTTGCCCCAAATATATAGCAAACCTTGCATTCTTGGGAATGAAGTGTGGGCATAGAGAGCTGCTCTTTCTTGGTCCTCAGCTTGACAGCATCAGACCCTCTTGGGACCTGCAACAATTATCAGCCTTTGCCATGGGGTTTCTGGGTTGAGACTGTTGGTCTTAGTGGAAAGAGGGGTGAGGGTGAAGGTTGATGTCCTCTTCCTTTGCCAGTATCTTCTCATGGCAAACCGCGGTACTTAGACAAAGCCAGAGAGAAAACCAGGACAGTGAGAGGAGTGGGGAGCAGCAGGGCCTCACTGTCCAGCACGGATGCTCCAAAGGCCTGCCCTGTCCCCAAGGTTACCTAAGGAATGGGGTCATTGCCCTCAGGTGAAATTAGTATTTGACTCAGTTTTTTATGGCTCTAGATGGAAATTCTGGTATTCTGATCCTGATGGAGGACTGAGGAGTCTGAAAGGAGAACGGGGCGATGGTAGTGGGGACAGAGGCAAGAAGCTGACTGTGGCAGATGAGAGGTGGTATGAACTCCGACAAGCCCCTTCCTGAGGGAGGGAGTGTTTCCCCTTTCCATGACTCTGGGCTTGACAAAGTATGAGGAAGCAACACTCTGATATTTCTGGACCTAGCTTTTAAGAAGACTGGCAACTTCTGGCTGGGTGTGGTGGCTCATGCCTATAATCCCAGCACTTTGGTAGGCTGAGGCGGGTGGGTCATTTGAGGTCAGGAGGTCAAGACCAGCCTGGCCAACATGGTGAAACCTGTCTTTAATAAAAATACAAAAATTAGCCAGGTGGTAGTGGCATGTGCCTGTAATCCCAGCTATTCGGGAGACTGAAGCAGGAGAATCGCTTGAGCCTGGGAGGTGGAGGTTGTAATGAGCCAAGAGTTGCAAGATTGGCAACTCCTACTTTGGGCTCTTGGAGCCCTAAGCACCATGTTGAAAGTCCAACCACCCTACCAGAGAGAGCACATGCGAGCTTTGAGACTATACAGAGAGCAAAAGGGGCCCAGCTGAGGCCAGCCTTCCCTTCTACTGTCCCCACTGAGGTGTCAAGATTGTGAGTGAAGCCACCTTGGGCTGTCCCAACCTCCCCAGCTGCCAGCTGAATGCTGCTGAGTGACCCAGTGTATGCCACATGGAGCAGAAGAATCACCCAGCTGAGCCCTGCCCAAATCCCCAACTTGTAAACGGTGAAGAACATGCTTGTTGTGTTAAGCAACTAACTATAAAGTAGTTTAAGAGGGCATATGTAACCAGAACAGTGGCTAAAGAGGTCATGACCAGGAGCACTGACTCCCAGGTGCCCCTCTGTGGGGCCTTGGCAGGCAGTCAAAAGGCATTTGGGCTTTTGCTGGGGTTTACACTTGGGAGCTGGGCTTGTTTTGTTCCTCTCAATCTGTTGCTTTAGCAAGCAGACTGCAAGGACCTTGGGCACAGTTTTTTGACAGATGGGCTTCAAGGTATAAACTGGAAATCTCTTCTTTATCTTTAAATTGCTGAAAACAGGGACCAACTTTGAAATCCCTGCCTCCTACCTGCTCAAGGATAATGATACAGAGCTAGCAACAGGATATTTTAGCAACATCAATAATGAGATCTGATTAGACCAGAGTGTAAAATTAGCATTGCTGTAGTTTTTCTTAAGGAGGGAAGAGTGTTATATACAATATTTAGAAGTTGGTTTTGAAACAGATTTTAATTGGCTTCCACTAAGCAAATGCTTCTTAGTTTGAAAAAAGGCAAACCCAGGTATAGTGTGGGGTGAGGCTGAGAACTATCAGCCACTGAGTAAATGGCTGCTCTGAAGGTCCCTCTGTCCTTCTCTAATGAAAGCACCATTCTGGCCAGACATTCCTCACCTATTGAGGTGTGGCAAAGCATCCATGAATCTAAAGCCTGATGACACCCTCACCTACCATGCTTTAACATGCTGCTCCCTAGCTCAGAAGAGCTGGCCAAGGGCTTTGGAAAGCTTAGGGTAAAGTTTCCCTGAAGAGCAGTTCAATGCCCACCCAAGTCATAGATACTAGGGCCACTTATTAAAATAAAGACTCTATGGTTCCAGCTTGGATCTATTAATATCAAATCTCTGAGCCTGATGTCCAGAAGTAGGAACTTAAACAATTTCTCTATGTGATGCTAATGCATTCTTAAGTCTGAGAACCACTGCTTTGAGTTTCTCAAAGCCTCTTTTATCTTCAGATTTCCATGGAATTTGATAAGAAGATGTCTCTTTGAATTAAAATTCATAGAAGAAACCTCTATATTAAATGAGAGAGAATATTGAAGCACTCTTTTTTTTTTTTTTTTGAGACTGAGTCTCCCTCCGTGTCCCCCAGGCTGGAGTGCAGTGGCACTATCTTTGCTCACGGCAACCTCTGCTCTCAGGTTTTCTGCTTCAGCCTCCCAAGTAGCTGTGATTACAGGAGGCTGCCACCACGCCTGGCTAATTTTTATATTTTTAGTAGAGATGGGGTCTCACCATGTTGGTCAGGCTGGTCTCGAACTCCTGACCTCAGGCGAACTGCCTACCTTGGCCTCCCAAAGTGCTGGGATTATAGGTGTGAGCTATGGCGCCTGGCCAAGAGACAAGAATGTTGAAGCATTTTAAAGCCCCCTCTCCTCTAAGAGCCTCCCAGAAGAGGTTGTTTCCTCTGAGTCTTCTGGCCTTAAGGTACGCTTTTAATTGTCTTTCTTTTGTTCCCTAACCTCTATCCCATTTACAACCCTGTGCCAATGATGCTACTGTCTAGATCCCCTGGGCAAAGCTCCATGCAACCATGTCATGCAGGGGACTGATAGGTTGAGACCAATAAAGATTGAGAAAATACAGATTTAATCTTGGGTTCTAGACTCAGAGGCTTGTGTTTGAATCCCAGCTCTGCCATTCACCAGCTACTTTACTGCAAACAAATTATTTAACCTAGGACTCTGTTGATTGTTCTGTAAAATGGGGACATGAATAGCACTCATCTCACAGGGCTGTTGTGAGGACTCAATGGATTGATAATGCACACAGAGTGACTGTCTCCTTCATATGTGTTAGATAGGATATATTATGGTGGAAGAGGGGCTGGAAGCCATGAAAAATGAGGAAGAGTCGAGAAAATAGCTAAGTTTTATCCTGGGGAAGACATAACATTGAGAAGACCTGACATTTTCTAATAAATTCATGGTTATTATCTGGGAAGAGAAATATATTTGTTTGTATAACTTGAAGTGACGGGACTGGAAGTAGTTGTAAAAATTAAAGGGAGGTTGGGCATGGTGGCTTACACCTGGAATCTTAGCACTTTGGGAGGCCAAGGCGTGAGGACAGCTTGAGCCCAGGAGTTCAAGGTCACAGTGAACCATGATCACACCACTGCACTCCACCCTGGGCCACAGAGAGAGACCCTGTCTCAAACAAAAACAAAAACAAAAACAAGGCCAGGCGCAGTGGTTCATGCCTGTAATCCCAGTACTTTGGGAAGCCGAGGCAGCTGGATCACGAGGTCAGGAGATCGAGACCATCCTGGCTAACACAGTGAAACCCCAAAATACAAAAAATTAGCTGGGCATGGTGGTGTGTGCCTGTAGTCCCAGCTACTCGAGAGGCTGAGGCAGGAGAATCGCTTGAACCCAGGAGGAGGAGGTTGTAGTGAGCTGAGATTGTGCCACTGCACCCCAGCCTGGGCGACACAGCGAGACTCCATCCAAAAAAAAAAAAAAAAAAAAAAAAAATTAAAGGGAAATGGACTTTCCCTGAATAAAAGGAAGAACGTAAAAGAGAAGTTGAAGGATCAAGTGTGCAGCCTCAGGAAGTAGAGAGTTCCCCATCACTGGTGTTCCCTATAACTTGCTTTATAAAGGTATTCCCTATAACTTGTTCCCTATAACTTGGATTCACTGGTCTCTATTTTGCCTCTTGGACCACAAAGTTCAAGGCCAGTTTGTCTTTCACACCACAGTTTTTCAAATCCTCAGTGAGCAGTGAGTCCATACTCCATCACAGTGAAGGGGAGATTGGAACCTGGACTGGGAGGCAGAATGTGTAAACTTTAAAGATCCTTTCCATCTTGATTCTGTGATTCATGAGTCTAAGTTTATTTAAAGACAGCAAGTATCCATTAAAAAAACATGAAGAGATAGGTTCTTTGTAAAGTGGTTCTTAAGCTGGTTTTCACTTCAAGCTCAGGACACCACCCAATCACCATTGATCAGCTATTTTGGAGACAAAATTTGTTCCCTATAACTTGCATTCACTGGTCCCTATTTTGCCTCTTGGACCACAAAGCTCAAGGCCAGTTTGTCTTTCACGCCACAGTTTTTCAAATCCTCAGTGAGCAGTGCGCGCATACCCCTACTCCCCTTCTCCCTGACAAGCACCAGGTCTTGTCTTTCCTTAAGTAGAATTGCTTGTTGGCAGTGCCTGTCAATGAAGTCCTCGCTCCCACTCCAGATGCTGTTGTTTATATTAAGCTACGCAGCATTTATCGCACATGTTTTAATAGGCATAGCCTCATTAATTTGAAATGTACCTACACTGGACTGAGTTTATCTTTGTACTAACTAAAAACAAAAAGAGTTTGCTAAGCATATTTATTGTCTTAAGATTAACAGAGCAATGTTTAAGCTTCTTATGAAAAGTAACTGTTTCAAATACCCTTAAGCTCTTTAAAAAAATTACTAGGTCACTTACAAATCCATCCTACCATTTCACTAAGACAAGTGACTAAAGGACCACCTCCAGGCAACTTTATTAGTAATTTCTTGTTTGCTCTTTGAATTGATGTAAAACTCCCTTCTTAAATGTATTTCACTCCCAGGAACACAAGGTAGGTGAGGGTGGCTGGGCTTATGAGGGGGGTGTGGTTTGGGGAAGGAAATGGCTTCCTTGGGTTTGGTGCTCAAATGCCTTATTACCATGCAATTTACCTAGATGTGTGCAGTGAGCTGAGAGCAGTTAAGGCAATACAGAGTTGGGAGCATCAGTGGCAAACTGGAGAAACCATCCCCTCCCAAGCCATTTATACTTTTGCAAAGGAGTTGGATTTTACTGGCAGATAGCCATTTTGTAATGCTTTTCTTAAACGCTGAATTACAGTCTTGCACAGGAGACATGACTGGGTGAGCTTATTAGAGATTCAGGGGTACACTAACAAGATCTCAAAAATGTGTAGGGAGATTGAGCCACTTGACACAGCACTGTGGGCAAGGAAAATGAATCATAGATGCTTTAACAGAACATATGATGAGATCTTTGAAGGAATACATTTACTTAAAGATAGGGAGTAAGGTACCCAGAGCTTTGGCTATTTTGTCTAGATCATTCAGGTTGAAAATGGGTCATGAGAGATACAAATGGAAGGATAAAATGAGCTGCATATGTTTAAAGGCAGGGCTGTGCCTGGCAGAGGAGCTGATTAAGAGGCATAATGAGATGTGCTCATTTAGGGTAAGTAATGGAAGGAACTTCGAGAGATGCCTGTTCACAGGACTGAAGGCAAGTGGGACTGAAAGGGTATAATGAGAGGTGTAATGAGAGAAGGGAAGGGGAAACACTCTCTTGGGTCTCAGGTGTGATGACTCAGACACAGAGGCAAGATAGGAGATGTCTGATTTGAAAGGGTGGAGGACCAGAAGGGCATAATCTGACAAGGTGCAAGGGAGCACAGTGCTGGCGGGCCCAGGAGGAGGAGGATCTTCCGAGAGGAGCAATAGAGGGGCCAGGCACTAGGAATGAACTCTAAGGTGATGATATTGTCTTCTCCAAAAAGACAGCCAGTGTCTTCGAGTGTTTGAGCCACAGTTTTTGTAAAGGATGTAGGGGAGACACAACTCCTTCCTCCTGTCTTTTCTTTGGACAGTAGCAGAGAAAACAGGCTATTGTGCAGCAAGAGCCTGGAAGTAAAGATTTCTTAACCATGTGGGAGAGGGATGAGGGATGTCAGGAAATGTGCTTGTCTTGTAACTTTGCGGTTTCATAGGATCTTGGAGACTGGGTGAGTAGGCTGGGCTGATGGTGGAAGTCAAAGACTTGAATTTAACATTCTCAGCCTGGAACCAAGTCTCCCCATCTCGTCCTCCCTGCAAACCCACCCCACATCCCCTGTGGCTACCCACTGAGGGCCTGGCTCAGGGGCTCTGTACCTGCTCCCCCAGCAGCTCTGCCATCCTAAGTTGTCATCTGCTCTGAGAGCACCAAAGTCACCCCCTTGCTAACCTGGTAACTAGTCTCATATAATTAATGGTGGAAAAGGAATTCCAGTCCCATCTAGGTAACACAGGAATTTAAAACACTCAAGTTTCATGCAGAGGGGGCTCTGAATCACCATTTTAGTAAAAAGGAAAAATAAAGTTCTTTTTTCTAACTGAATTTTCGAGTTATAATTTAAGCCTGTTTCCTTCTGCAAGGTGCTCTGTGGATGGTTAACTTGTCAATATAATAGTTATCTGGACAAGGTAAGTGCCTCATACCTTAGTCTCTATTTCTTTTAATACTAGCACCAATGGCTATTCTCCTGTTAATCTTATTTTTCTAAAGCATAACCTGGGAACCTGCAGAACATTTAAATATTTTCTGCTTAACAGCTGCACAATCACAGATCCTGGGGGTGCAGCCACGTGGCCTGTCTAGACAAACGCTCCAGGTGATTCGGATGCAAGCTCAAGTTGGAGTCACTGTTTTCAAGTTTATAGCAAAGGGTTAAAAGCACCTGACCAATATTAAGCAAAGTGGACGAGCTCATTCTAACTCTTCCATCCCTTAAGCAATTCTATGTAAGGAAAGACAAGATCTGGTGCTTGTCGGGGAGTAGGGTGTAGACTCACTGCTAAGGATTCAAAAAACTCTGCTATTAATAATACATCAGGGCTCTGTCCTGGAAAAATAACATAAAAGCACGAATGTATCAGAGATGTAGGACAAAAGAAGCCACTTGATGTTTACTGAGTGTGTACGATTTGCCAGTCACTGCCTTTACACGTCTGGTTCTGCTTAGTTCTTACAACATGAAGCTGTAACGACTTTACCAGACGAGGAAACCATGCTCGGAGATTAGGTAATTTTCCTAAGAATGCAGATGGTAAGTTATGGATGGGCTTTGAGCCCCAATCGAAGCCAAATGTCTTTTTCTCAAAAGATGATGATTCCTATGGAAGAGTGTGACAAAATTCATACATAGAAAAAGTATCCAACATTTCTGTGGCATCTTTATTCTTTTAAAATCACACAGGTCATATTTAATATCACCCAAGTCTTTTGTTTTTTTTGAGACAGGGTCTCACTCTTCACCCACGCTGGAGTGCAGTAGGGCAATCACAGCTCACTGCAGGCTTGACCTCCTGGGCTCCATCTATCTTCCCACCTCAGGTAGCTGGGACTACAGGTATGTTCCACGATGCCCAGCTAATTTCATTGTTTGCAGAGAGGAGGTCTCACTATGTTGCCCAGGCTGGTCTTGAACTCAGGCAATCCTCCTGACTTGGCCTCCCAAATGTTAGGATTACAGGTGTGAGCCGTCACACTTGGCCAGCCTTCATTGGTCGTTACTGACCCAGGTATGCCATCTAGCACTTTAATCTCCTTGGTTTAGTCTGGTAACAGCACCTCATAGTAGCTCAAACATTGCACTGTGAGACTGAAATCTGGTTTCGGACCATCATTTTACATTTCACTAGAGGCAAATAGGGCAAGTTTGCTGGGCCTGTTTCCTTTGCCCGTGGACTATTGTTCTTATCCCCACCCAAGGAGTCAGTAACCTAACCCAGCTTATCACCAGCGCCAGATCTGAAGCACAACCACGGGCCTTCCCAGTCAGCTCATGGATGAAGATCTTCCATCAATGCAGGCCCAACAGCACCTTCTCCCAGGAGCTCCCAAGCCATGTGCCAAGCCCTACAGAAATGACGAATAAACCCTCCAAACCACGTAGGAATTATGGTCTAAACAGACCTTTTAGCTTTTTTGTTCATCGGCATATTCTGTGGCATCATCTTATCCTAGTGCAAGAATTCTAGAATCTGTAGAATTGTTGAACCAAATAAAAGGAAGAAACTCTACTGTCAGCTCTCAATTAGCTGCACCACTGGAGAGGAACAGTGACGTGGTGGATTAAAAAAAAAAATTGGTTCAGTTTGACTTTGGAATGCATTGATTTTTTTTCAGTAGATTAACTTTTCTAATTATATTTTGCACAGCCTAGTATTAACAGGCATTTGTATTCCCTGAGCACACAACATCTGACATCGAGAGCTGGGAGATGCCATCCAAAAACACGCCGATCTCAGAGAAGAACAATGTTATGAAAAATCCACACGTGGATAATGAAGAGGAAACTAATTATGAAGTGCTCTGCAAATATTAAATCATAAGCAGAGAAGGCAAAATAGTAATTCTCTATAGACATGTGGACAGAGTAAAAAAGTTTATTAACATTCTGAAAAGGATGGAAATTTTCAAGAATCATCATTAGTGTTAATGAAGCTTGATGAAAAATTAGGATGCAAGGCGGGTCAATGAATTATTGGGTAGTTTTTCAAATAAGCAAACCTCAAGCAATAATACCAAAGCGTTTTAAAAGAGCATTTAAAATGAATTTTATTGTTTGAATTTTACAAGTAGTCTTTAGAGGCTTCAAACAAGAACTCTGTTGCAAAACTCTAATAAATAGCTTGCCCCAAGTCCCCAAACAAAATGTAAAACAAAATGAGAACTAAACTCAGAAGGATAAGCAAGACTTCAGAATGCTTGGATGTTAGCAATATTTCTCATTTACAAAGAGATATCAGGCAATGTACAATCTCCTTCATACAAGTCAGAGAGAAAGAGACAGACAATTGAAATCTTTACAAAGCACTCCGAAATCTTCCTATTTCCATGATAGAAATGTCACCAGAAAAAAAAAATCCCATGGAGAAATCACAATCAATAATGAAACTGTAGCATAAAAATCCGGTAGTGGATGTAGCGGGGAGAAGAGAGGAAAATCCATCCTGTTTCTTTCAGGGATGGAGAGAGGAAGGAATTGAGATTACTTGGGGGAGGGAACTTCCAAGCAGATGCCGCTAGAGTGCTGAGCGTTCCCTTAGACCCGAGTTGCCACTGAAAGGGCAGACGGGTCAGTTTAGTGACAGTTATGAAGGCAACAAACAAAGGGGTCTCCTCAGGTCAGTCAGCACTGGTCAGCCCCATGTCTCTGTGCTCTACAGCGGCGAGGGCCTTGGAACAGTGACCCAGGGGCCCGAAGCAGCCTGCATCACAAGACAGGAAAAATAGCACACCAATAATTTCTGCAGCAGAATCCTTTGGATGGCCACAAAAGGATGCAGAAAATGCCGTGCTGAAATTTCACACTGTGACATGCAGATTTCAGAAGCCCATTCTACTATCACAGTCATTGCTCCTAACAAGCAAGGATTAAAATTCACAATTAAAACATTCACTGTTAGCTTTTCCTAGTTACAAATACTGGTGAAGTCTTGCTCTGGAGAGAAAGATTAATTTAGTGATATGGTCATTTTGAGCAAGTTAGAAAACCAACTGCGTCACATTTTTATCTTTAAAAATCTTTAAAACGACATAATACTTTTGACCAAAATTCATTTAAAATGCATACAGATAATAAGGTTTTAATTTGTGGGGAATTCTGAAATCAATTAATGTTTGGAGCCAGGAAGCTGTAGAGACGTTGATTCCAATTACTCCTGCAGCAAAAGTGGGACCATCTCCCTGGGAGAAGCAGGAAGTGACCTCACAATGTGGGACTGGAAAGGGGTGTGGCCTGCAGGCACTGTCAGAGGGGCTCTGGTTTACTGACTTGCTGATAATAACCCCGATCCTGCTGATCTCTGGAGGACAGATACAAACAGCACTAGCTCATGCACGAGTCATTCAAGGGAGGTAGGCATTTTCTCAAAGCAACTCCCTCTCCAGGCATTTTAGGGAAGAAGGTAAGGAAATATCCCTCTCTACTCCCCAAACAAGTTAAAAAAACATTCTTTTTCTAGGAATAATGACATTTGTTAGGATAACAAGGGAAAGCTTGGGTTACCTGAAATTGATAAGAAAGCGGATGGGAATAGAGGCAGATGGGCCAGGGAGCACCCTGGTCCAAGGCCCAGTTTCTTCTTAAATACATAACAGATAAAGATATTGTGCAAAAAAATAAAGACATTCACATTTTAGCAGTTAAACTTTTATTTTACTTTTTAAAATTTTTATTTACTTTTTTTTTGTTTTTCTTTTCTACAAAAGGCAGGTGATGATTGTTGATCTGCAACCGCTGTGTTGTGCACGCCCCCTGGCGGAGTAGGACGCCGGGGAAGGTGCTCTGAGGATGCTTTCTATGGTGGGATCAGGGCTGCAGGACATGGGCTGGAGGGAGTGTCCGGGCCCTTCTCCTGTCCTCCTCAGCCTTCCCTAGCTCATGTCTATGGTGTTGAAGACCCATTCCGTGAACTTCTTCAGCTTGTCCGAGGCATTCTGGGACTCCTCCTGCAGCCTCAAGTTGTCCTCTCGCAGGTGCTGCACTTCCGCCTGAAGGTGCGCTTTGTCCTCTTTTTCCTGGGAGGGAGTATGAAGTGGAAAGGAACGAGGAGGTGGGGCCCCACCTTGCCCAGCTCTTCTGAGAAGTAGCTATGGACCTGTTTTGATCTTTTGCCCATTTCTATTCTTCGTTCCTCCAAACACCTGTCTAAACGGCCTGGTACCAGGTACTAAGACACTCTAAGCTCAGGGAATGGGGCTTCTAGAGAGATTCAAAAGCCCCAGTAACACTGACTACATGGGAGTCTGGGCTACTGACAAGGAGTAGGGTGTCCAGGAGAGGACCCAGATGGGGCTGGCTGAGGTTCAAAGCCTTTCACAAAATAGTGAACAGCTTTTCTGTACACCTAACGCCGAATGCCTCCTCGCACTGTGTGTTCCAGTGGCAACTGAGATCCCTGCAGCCCTGAACACGTGCAGGCAGAGGGAAGACCCACATCTTATTTCATTACACTACTTAAAAAGGACTCTCACGGTTCAGGGGCAGTTTGCACAGACTGGGCAATTTGCTTTGAGAATACATGTTTACCTTCTTCAAATCTTCCCGAAGCATCTTCAGCATACCTTCCAGCTGGTCCACTTTAGAAGCCAGAGTGGGAGAGGAGTCTTTACTGTCGGGAACAACAAACAAAAGACCATGTTGGCAGGGGCCTCCATGGCTGTTTTTTTTAATTTGAGAAGGCTGTATTTATACAATGGTTTTCAATGTCAAATTACTCAGAATGGCGACCCAATGTGTATTTTTGCTTTAAAAAAGAAAACGGTAATCTTAACAAAAGGTAATACAAGCTTGAACTACAGCCAATCAATAGCTTCCTTTGTTAAAGATGCTGGATCTTCACGACAAAAGAATAAAGGACAATAGTGAAAATGGTCTCTTTGGCAGCACAAGAGGTACTTTCTGGCAGACACAATTGTCAGACAGTAAAACGATTCCCCGGGAGGCTCTGGGATCTCTCTGGTGGGCTTTAAAAAACGAGTTACTCGGCCAGGCATCGTGATGGCTCACGCCTGTAATCCAAGCACTTTGGAGGCCAAGGCGGGTGGATCACCTGAGGTCGAGAGTTCAAAACCAGCCTGACCAACATGGTGAAACCCCGTCTTAATTTAAAAAAATAAAAAATAAATAAAAAATAAAAAAGGAGTTACTCCTCTGCGTGTGGGAAGGAAGCTGGGGAGGTGATGTGATAGGGCAGTCATCTCTGGTCCCCAAGTGTGGTCTTGGCTACTCATGCAACTGCAGCTAAGTTATCATGCCTACATCTTAAACCACTGGTCTAAGTATCTTGCTGGCCTAGCCTTAATGTCTTAAATTCTGTGCTAGTCTGATCAGAAAACAATTTTCTTCTCATTTTCTCACATTTTGTTTACGGCATGCTAATAATGCCATGCTAGTGGAGTACCGAAAGAAGCATGAGCAGGGGATGGCAGGCCAGCCAGCTAGCCAGACAGATGGCACGGCTGGGTACACTCTCACCTCAGGGTCCTATGGCTGAGAGACTGAAAACTTTTCTCGCCACATTCTCCTCTACCTGAGTTCAAGCTGCCAAAAGTATCCTGATTCCTAGCCAAGCCATACATCCTCAGGGGTACACCATAGAGAACCCAAAGTCTTCCATTGGGAAAACATGCAGCAGCCTCTTTCCAGTGCCGAGGGGGAAGAGCTAAGTGACTGAATTTCCTGGATCATGGAGTAAAAGGTATTCTTTACCTTAAAAATCAAGGTTTACGTTAGAATTCCTGACCTCATATGAACTGTGTTGATGTCTTCTGCTAACTCTAAGTCTACAACAGGCCCCGAAAGGCAAAACCCACTGTGGCGCAGAATGTGGCAAGGCTGTGGGCTGAAGGAGTGACCATGACCTCCAAACTCTAAGACAGGGGCCCAATGAAAAGCTGACAATGAATGAGTTTTAAAAGGGACATGGTCAGCTGCAATCTATAACTGCACAATATAGTACAGCAGGCTGGTCTGATTTTGGGTGGGCTGAAAGCCACAGACGTGGTAGAAAAGGGGCGGTGCTGGACAGATACAAAGAGACCGGGGCCGAGCAGCACTGTGTCCTTCGCAAAGCCACTGCAGCCTCATCAGGACTGCAGCCATGCTTAGGAGCGTTCCACTATTCACCTCCATTTGCATTTGTTTAGTCCACGCTGACCCAAGAAAAGAGCCCATCATCATCTTCATCTGCTTTTTTAATAATCCTTTTTCGGGAAAATAGTCTTGGCTCCCTCCGACTTGTCTTTCTTGGAGGCTCCTTCCTAACAAGGCACATTTGGGGCTCTCCTCCAATGCTGGGATATGTATTTTAAAAATTCTCAGTAGTTGACCTGATTGCTGCTCTCCTCACCCCAGCAGTGCCAGTGACGAGGGAGCACACCATCTCTCCTACACTCATAACAAATGATCCACTACTCTTGTGCCTTCTTGCTGAGAGCACTTCCTTGCAGACTTGTTCAGGGAAGTCCTCAAGCACAAGCCCCACAGTTTATCTGTGCCATTTACTTCAATTGCCTTTCCTGTTCTTGTCCGTTTCTGACCAAGTTTTATAGATACCTGGAGTTTTAATCACCCTTGAAAGTTTTTTTTTTTCTTTTTTTTTTTCTCTTGAGACAGTCACGCTGTGTCACCCAGGCTGGGGTACAGTGGCATGATCTCGGCTCACTGCAACCTCTGCCTCCGCCTCCTGGGTTCAAGTGATTCTTATGCCTTGGCTTCCTGAGTAGATGGGACTACAGGTGTGCACCACCACACCTGTAATGTGTTTTTGGTAGAGACATTTTGGCATGTTGGCTAGGCTGGTTTCAAACTCCTGAGGTCAGGCAATCCACCCACCTTGGCTTCCCAAAGTGGTGAAATTACAGGCATGAGCCACAGTGCCCAGTCTCAACAGGTTTTAAGGGAAGAGATTTCAAAAGAATGAAATTATTATGCAACAAGAAGTGCTTACTAAATGCTCCACGCCTGACTGATGGGATGCTTTAACATACATAAATTAGCATACATAAATCCAGCAACCTCAAAGAGTCAGTCTCTCCATAAATAGAAGTTGTAAAGTCCCTGCTCCTGACTCAGAAGAAAGCCCTCAGGACCTCAGTTATTGCCTACTTTTCCTCTTCCATACCATCTTAACATACCCTGGCGATTTAGCTTTCCAAACACAGACGTGAAGCAGCACACTGGGAGCCACTAAGGCTCAGCAAGCGCATGTACAAGCATGACCATCAGCGACAAGGAGGAAGAGTCCAAAAACCCAGACTGCAGGACGACACAGCACAGAGCGTGGGGACACTTACAGTAAATGGTCTCTCCTACCTGACCCAACGGGCCATGGGGGCATAAATGTATTATGGCATTAAACAATGAATATTGATAATTATGGCCATATGAGTCATCAAGAATAGGTTAATTATGTCTACAGTATTTGTTACAAAGCATTCTGACTAAAATGTAAAGTGTCTGGCCCTTCAATGATGAGCTTCCCTCAGCTCCTCCATGTGGCTTCCATCTCCCCTCCTCACAGCTGCAGTCACTGGCAGGTGTGACACAAGGTGCAGATATACAAGTACACACAATGATATAGACTGCCGTCGCAAGGGGGACCAACCTGCTGTAAGGCTTCATCTGGGCCAGAGCCTGTTCCTCCAGCTGATCACTGTTGGATGCAGCACTCAAGGGGCGATGGTTTTCATCACTAGCAGCAAAAAAAGAGGCTCTCTGGACTGGAAAGGAGAGAAGAAACCATTTAGTATATGGAACCACATCCCTGGGTCCTATCTATCAAAGTCAACAAGTGGTCTAGTGGGCAGTCATGTCTAGTATTTCCAGTGCATCCTGCACTGGAAATCTTATTTCCCAACCCTCACAGGGAAAAATATGACTGTTTTAGCTATAAGAGGATCGCAGCATTTTAATTTCCCTTTAAAAAACATTTGTGAGTTAATTTCTAGTCCCCCATTTTCCCTGCTCATCAAAGTAGCATTCTATGAAATGTTTCTCTGGAAACAGGCCTTGTGCCAAATTTCCAGACCAAAGCTTTCCACTCAGCAATGATATAAATGCATTTGAGAGCTAGTATTATGCTTCTTAAAACTTCTTGAGGTATGTTTTCCACAAGATTCCTGGCTACTCTGGTTGGCTTTAACATAAATCCATACCACCTGTGTTCCCAAACATATCAACTTAAAATTTAAGCCAAGAAAACACAATCAAATTTAAAATAATCTCCCATTAAAACCCAAAACTTCTACCATTTGTATAGGAAGGAGATTGACCAACACATTGAAAAATCAAGTTAGAACTGGGAATTTCCATCTGCTTAATAAAGAGCATGAAGGTAAAAGGCTTCGCTGCTGACCACTCCATGGATGCCTGACTTAGATAGATTCTGTGGCCTGGTAAATTTCCCCCCAAAATTAAAACTTGACTAAATAGCAATTTTCAATTCTCCCAACTAAGAGCAACAACAACAAAAAAAAGCAAGAAAAATCACCTGCTATCATAATTTTGTAAAGAATCTTTAAGAAATAAAAATTTGGCCAGGCGCAGTGGCTCACGCCTGTAATCCCAGCACTTTGGGAGGCCGAAGCAGGTGGATCACGAGGTCAAGAGATCGAGACCATCCTGGTCAACATGGTGAAACCCCGTCTCTACTAAAAATACAAAAAATTAGCTGCGCATGGTGGCGTGTGCCTGTAATCCCAGCTACTCAGGAGGCTGAGGCAGGAGAATTGCCTGAACCCAGGAGGCGGAGGTTGTGGTGAGCCGAGATTGCGCCATTGCACTCCAGCCTGGGTAACAAGAGCGAAACTTCGACTCAAAAAAAAAAAAAAAAGAACTAAAAATTTTAGAAAGATCTTTAAACTTGAGAAAAAAGTCTTCATTAAAAAAAAAGCTCTAACATAGGTGTCAAAAAAGAAAAGAAAAAAATACCCAGCTGACAATTTTATGTCAACATACATATACTGCACTACTTTTGTGTTTTCAGGACAATAGACAAGATCATCACCAGTGTGAGCACCTGCATTTAAGAACCACCAGTGTAAAGCGAGCACATGGCCGGTAGGCTGGCAGAGACAATGCTGACAGACAACGTGCTACTGCAAGCGGAGAGACAAGGAGAGGGGCGAAGGAGGTGCCCCATATTTGTCAGGATAGGCGCAGGGCCAAGCAGGACAAGCACTGTGATGTATCTGACTGTGCATTTAGCAACAATGTCTTTGCGACGCGATGAAAGACCCTCTCTGGATACATGTTCTTTTCAGTCAAGGGACAGCTGGGATTCCTCCACCCGCTGCCCTTCCCATATACAGAGGAGGTGAGGCATTCATATTATGAATCCTGTGGAGGAAACACCAGGTGGCATCTGACTACATAAGATGTGCCTAAGTGTCCAGCCTAGGGTCTGGTCCCTACTGAGTGCTCAGTAACTGGTAGCTCGTCTGGTGAGGCACCTATGTTGTGAGTGTGTCCAGAGAAGCAGAGTGGACAGAGACTGCTCACTCCGCCAGCCCACCACAGGGTGGCCCTGCAGGATCCTGGACTGCCCTGTTGGATTCAGTGGACTCACCCTCATAGGCTTTGGCAGCATCTACCAGGTTGGACCAATCCAAGTCTGCAGCAGCATCAGGCAGGGGCATCAGGCCAGGGTCGGGCATAGGCTGCCTGCGGGTCTCCTGGATGTCGGTGAGGGAGCTGTCTGAGGCCGAGAACTCTCCTGCAGGAAGGGAGGAGCAACAAAATGCTTCTCGTGCCTGTGGGAAAGCCACTCAAAACCCACCTATTTCCTGTTACCACAATAGATTTGTAAGCCATTTGTGACTGTCATCAATGTCCAGTTTAGCCAGCTGTTAGTGGTCATTTGAAAGCTGAGTTGAAATACGCATGGGCCTCCTCTAGTCTGTCTTCATTTTCTTACAACCTCCCATCATCTCCCTTCCAGCAGTGAGTCATGGCAAAGTTAGTTTTTCACTGAGGCACTAAGTCTGCTTTTGTGAGTGGTCTGTCCATAGCAGGGCCTGGGCAGCGCTGGCATCTGCTTTCCCACACAGAGTTCAGGGATTTGGACTGGGAAGAAGAGGCCTACTTCAGCAGAGAGCTGGAATTTGGAGCCAGGCCAGTGATGTTTCTTCCCATTAGAGGGGACAATAAGGCTTATTTTTATCTGGCCTGGGAGTGGTGAGGGACAGATGGCCCATGCCTGCCCTGTGTACTATTCAGGAGCAGCCCACTGGGTTTCATGGTCAAAGGTATCCAAGCGGGTGTGAGAGACAAATCAGGGTATGTGAGTGTGCTGGGTTACACAGACAGAGCTAAGACAGGAAGCTCATTTTAGGGATGGAACTGGCATTATTTTTCCCAAGGATGTGGTCCTCACGAGGTATTCTTTGGATCAGTTTTGGGTTGCAGCAGTCTAACATCCCAAGCTCTTCCTAAGGGGACAATTTGTTGAATACAAATACTAAACAAATGTTAACAACAAACTGACATCTTAACAACTAAGCTCTGCTTAGCCTGGGGCAGGGAGCAGGGAGGACTGGGCAGTGAGCCACCCTGTGCCACTAAAGGCAGTTGCTACCTGGTTCGTGCAGCCAGACAATAGGAAGGGCGGGCTGCTGGGGGCCAGGGAGAGCGTTGCTCATGACATGGAAATGCCCTTAATGGGCAGAAGCTGGGTGGACCAAGGGCAGAGCACACCACCCCACAAGAGGGAGCACCCTCGGAAGGTGACTGCAACACTCATATCCATGCAAACACACAGCTAAAGCTAAACGCTCAGCTAGAATATTTAAGTGACTCTAAAAAGACCTGTTTACAAGGAGTTAAAGAGTCTCATGTATTCAGACAGTCCAGTAAGCTAGTGTATTAAGTGCTTGTTTTCCCTTTCAAATTACAAAAACTGCTCTGAAGTACAGCTGCTAGTTGTTACTGTGCTTAAAATTAGCAAAATTATGAGTAAATGGAGTTAACAAATACTGCAAAATACTAAATGTTCAGTTTTAATTAAATGTGCTCCCACCAAGGGTAAGTAGGAGGAACAGATAATTCTGTGTGTCACTCACAACCCTTCTGCCCTTTTATCTCTGGGGTCCAAATTTCCATGTGGGAGATAAAAGAAGTCACCCTTCCTCATCTCCCAAACACAGTTCAGTGGAAGTCACCAAGCAAGTCAGGGCTGAGGGATCAGCCCAATGAGGACTGCTTGGTTAGGATGTGAAATCACTGCAGCTCCTGCCTCATTCAGGAAAACAAGAAAAGGTGATGGGAAGGGACTCAGAGAGGGCTGCCTGTTCCTTCCTTCAGCGGTGGATTCACATGGGGCCTTTGGTCCCCGGAATCCTCGTCTGGACAATGACCACGTGTTGGAGGCAGATTTCTGGGCTGCTCTTTCAGAATATAGGCTTCTACTACTCAGGGCCTACTCTGACATGACACATGCAGAGAAGACTTCACAAAGGGGCTACTGTTTTTACACTGCAAAGGTAAAATTAAAAGTACAGGGAATACGAGAGCAATCAAAGTAAGGCAGGAAATTGTAGGAATAATGGAATTCAGGGAAGAGTGACCCCGATGCGGGGAGAGAGGGAGAGAACAAGGTTAAAGGCAGGAGGTCACTTCCAGAAGGCTTGTTCTGGAGTCTGATGGTAAAACGTAGTCATTTCATGTGCCAACCGTGGTTCATTGGAGGTGACTTCCTGGAGCAAAGAGAACGCAGATTTAAGCTGCAGGTAGATGGGGGAGGGAGCAGGGGTAGCCAGCATGATCCTTGCATGATTCCTGCCAGGGATGAGCAGGATGGGTGGGACTGTGCTGCTGAGCAGTGAGCAGGGCGGAGACGGGGAGGAACATCCATGAGCATGGACTGAGAGGTCAAAAATAAGGCAGCGAAAGCAAGAGGTGTAAAGAAAATACCGTTCCAGAGAAGCAGCAGAAGGAAAAGAAATGTGGGTATGAATGGACACCAGAGAGATAAAAGCTGCAGAACTTGCAAAAGGAAAAAGGACAGAAGGGAGGCAGGGTGACAGCAGTGCGTTTGGTAAATGATCAGGAACACCGGTTCGTGACAGACATCTGCTGTGCTGGGCCACAGCTGTGAGTGGATGTATAGAGCCCTGGAATGGAGTGGGACAGAGACAGGACAAAAGGAAAGACCAAATTTAAATCCAGAGTCCCAGAAAATGGCCCATAATAAAACTGGGATTTAGTTGGGTCACAAAGCAAACAAGACATATGTGGACCAGGTGCAAGAATATGGAGGTACCCCTTATCCACAGGACTTTTCCTTACATAATGCTTGCCTGGCTCACTGCATGAATAAATGAGTCAACAAATGAGTGCTTGACACCACAGGCAATTTCCTTACAGTCTGGGAAAGACCAAGAACAATGGTAAGTCTGGGTTCTTATGGTGGCTACAGAAAGCAGTGGATACAACACTCTATGAAATAACTAATCTAGTGCTAGCCAAATTTGCTCAATCATAACAGCAGCTGGCATGGTTGCTAAGAGTATCAATTCCCAGCCTACTCTTTTGGAGATTCAAATTCAGTGGGTCTTGGGTCCAGTGCGGGACTCTTGTTATTTCTAGCAAGCAACCCAGGTGACTATGGCGGTCTGAGATTACAGGGGAGAGAGGGCGAATAAGGGGCAGGTGTGCCAAGACCATCTGAGCATGGATATAGGACTCCTCTCTGAGCACATCGAGTGGCAGCCACATCTGGGGACAGTGACCATCATCAACAGGGCTGTCCAGGCTGCAGCTGAAAGACCACTTACCATGCAACGACTTCATTCCTAAGGTGTAAGAAGGCCTCCTCAACGGGAGAGACTTGGGGAGAGAAGGGTACGTGCTACTGAAGAGGACGTCGTTGGGCAAGGCTTGGTCCAGAAGTGAAGCCCTCGAGGTGAAAAAGTGCTCCCTTTGGCCACTGTAAATGCTCTCATCTGACAGTGTTCTGTGCAAGGCCCGCCGCGAGGTGGGGGTGCTGGGGAAAGGAGACTGAGGAGACGAGAGTGCGTGGAACTGAAAAACAGCATCGAAACAAAAGAAAGTCAATTTTCTGGTTCAGATCCCTGAGACCAAGGTTGGGGGAGGGTGCGATAACCAAGTTACTGCTCCAGACACACCACCAGCAAGGCAGCTACAGGGCCATCATCTATTTCTACATCCACAAGGAGTTAACCCAAGAGTTCCTGGTCATTATTCCTCATAGCCTGGCATGCTGCCTGCAGTCTATCAGTGCTCCCTATGTGATTCAGGTATGTGATTAAGTGGACCTATCAAGACTGTATGTGGTTAAAAACAAGACTTTTAAGATCAGACAGATGTGAGTTTTATTTGAATCCCGTGTCTTTGACCAAATCATACAATCTCTCTGAGCCTAATTCCTCATTTGTAAAACGGGAACAAAACCTCTCAGGATTACCGCAAGGATTAAACAAAATGCTGGAATGAGCACAATGGCTGGTGTCCGTGGCATGATGAAATGGTGTTATGGCCCCTGGGAGAACAGACAGCCACAGTGCCAGGAGGGTATCCTAACAAGCTTGTAAGATGATAACATGCTTGCTGGGCAACAAGAGTATTTGATCATCAAAATACATTAACTCACATGGCAGGTAGCACTTGATTAACTACTAACTCACACCAACTGAACCTATCAAGGTAGATACATTTCACGAATTTAGGAGAAAATTTATTTTTTGAAGATGCACTTCTATTCATGACCTAAGAATAGGGTAGGCTGAGGGTAGTGGTTCATGCCTGTAATCCCAGAACTTTGGGAGGCTGAGGTGGGCAGGTCACTTGAGGTTAGGAGTTCGAGACCAGCCTGGCCAACATGGTGAAATCCTGTCTCTAATAAAAATGCAAAAATTACCCAGCTGCGGTGGTGTGCACCTGTAATCCCAGCTACTTGGTAGGCTGAGGCAGGAGAATCGCCTGAACCCGGGAGGTGGAGGTTGCAGTGAGCTGTGATCGCGCCATTGCACTCCAGCCTGGGCGACAGAGCGAGACTCTTGTCTCAAAAAAAGAATAAATAAATAAAAAAGAGGGAAGTCTGCTTTATAAATGACAAATAATTATATATTTATCTATACATGACAAATAGTTCCAGATAGATCTATCTCTTACTGACACCTTTTGCCTTTGTGACCAAATTTGATTTTACTTGAGATTTTTTTCTGGAAATAGCAAGCTTCTGAGAATCCCTTGCACTGAAGAACAGCAAATATTTAAATATCCAGCAACCTGAAGAGTAAAAGAGCATTTGGCCCATGAACAATAAAGTTATCATTATTCAGTTCCTCTGAGGCCACCGTCTGCCCCTATAGGGGAAACAATGTGGAGAGCAGGTGAAGATGTGAAGAGGCTGTCCCTGCTGGCTGAAAGCCACCCTGGGACTTCCCCTGACACTCTGAAGGGACAGGGAGAGAGAACAATTTAGCAAATGCTCCATTTAGTGGGCTCATTACAGACCCAGAAATCCACAGTGGATAGACAGGGCCTAGCATGCTTCCACTCAATGAGCCAGGAGTGAATCAGGTCCAAGCCACCCTCAGTGTGGTAAGCACAGCTGCTGCATAAACACCAAAGATGATTAATCAAACACATTGTGAATATAACCAAGGTGTGACCAATTGGGTAAAAATTATGTTCACTTTAAAAGATTCATGATGAATTAAATCCAAGGTACATATGTACTTGTCTAGAAAACTAAATTGCTGTGCTAAATGCTTTGAGAGAACTTGGAATGAAAGTGACAACTTCCCTTCTCTCTTTGTGGAAAAAAGTGTGCATTAGAGCCATTATGCGGCTTGCTGACTGTAATTTTCTTAAAAAATAAAACCAGATTAAAAATAAAACCAAATAAAAACATCTCCACCTGCAAGGTTCTAGGACCATCACATAAGGCTCCTGCCTACCAGGTCAGAGCTCAGATTCCTGTATTGAAAAAACTGCTGCTAAACAGTTTTCAGCACCTCAGGTTTTAGTAAGGGGATTTCCTTTTCCAGTACCCCCACCCTGATGGTTTTACAGGTGTGAAATCCTCCACCAATTCTAGTTTCAGCCTCTTTAGGAAATGTTAATATGCTTCAAGGCCATGAACAGCTACCTTGAAGAGTTCCTTTGAGCAGACAAAAGAAACGTCTTAGGAGAAGTTAAAACACCCTGCACTGAAGGGAGGCAGGACAGGAAGCAAAGGAAGCAATGCGCCTGGAGGCATGCTGCTCATTAAAAGGTAGGAGGACTCAGCCTTGTCCAAGAATGCTGGAATGGCCCCTCGCCCCATCCTTTTCAACTCCAGTCTTAAAGGTGTGCAGAACTATCCACTTCCCAAGAGCAGCCCCTGCCTGCCTTGCCTGTGGTTACCCAGGAGCGCGGCCCGGTGCTGCCAGCCCTTGGGAAAGAATCACAGTGGGGTGGGATGGCAGACCTGGAAGGGATTTCAGAGGATATTCGGGAAGGGGGTTGGTTCTAACTTGTGCTCCAAGGAGTCCTAAGGGTTTCTTATAGTGCCACTGCTAGGGAGAGGTTCAGGTGGGACCCAGAAGTCCAGGCCATCCTGCCCCTCCCATAAGAGAAATTCTGCTTTCTGAGTTTCTATATAATGTGGTTCCATGTGTGATTAAAAAAACAAAAAGGCTTCCTGAGCTTTAAGACTAGTGGGGCACCACTGATCTCCTCTGGTCCTCTATCTCACAGTTGAGGAACAGGGCCTGGAGAGGTGGCATTTTGCTTCATGCCAGTCTCCTCTTCTCTCATTCTTTTCAGTGCCCCTGGCTATTAGTGACATGTGTCACCTGCACTCACAAGAAGCCCTTTCTAAATACTGGAGCCACACGAAGCCTCTTCCTTTGGTATATACCCGAGAGCATTGGCACTACTGTCTGTTCACTTGTCAGACTGTATGCCACCCTTGGGGAAAATAAGGTTATCCCATCTCTGCTTGCCAGTGAGGTTTCTTAGAGTGCTGCAGCTCTGCCACTGTTCTTGAGGTCCATTCTCTGCTGGCAAATGAGCCTGGGAGTGACCCTGCCACTCGATACTGACAAAAGCTCATAGGTAGCACTGGCTATCCAGGAAAACCAGCATGGCACATGAGTGGCTTCGGAGTGTCATAGCCCAGAGTTGGCCACGATGCCTAGTACCCTGAAGCCTGAGGCAGCAGCTTGGAGCCTTGAGCCAGGAGTGGCCTGGAAGACCTCTCAAGGGCATGCCAGCCTTACTGACACAGCAGAGCCTCCATCATTGAGATGACGATTCTCAGAAGACAAAAGGAGCTACTAAGCTGAACTCATCTGAAACTAAACCTGCTCAAAGAAGATGAAACTGAAGAGAGAAAACCTGAGCCCATTCCCAGTTCCTGCTTACAGCCTTCTCACTGTGACGGTTTAGCCAGCAGAAGCACTTTCTTCACAGAGTCTCACAGTAATTACAGTCACAACATAAAGAAAGCACACTCCTGTTTCAAATAGGAATGCTAAAGTAATTCATTTTGTAAATAAAAGCCAAGACCTTGAATAAGGACAAAATCAGACATTTGCCTTCAACTATTTCTACTGCATAAGTAAATCAAAAGAATGAAGGCTCTGAGCTTGCCTCTTGCCAAAAATATTAAACTAGGAATTGGAAGAAAAACTCCATTCAAGGCAGGTTTTATTTTCCTTTAACCTCAAAGGAAACATCTGATATAATTTTTATTTTGAAACTGGTGCTTAAGCATTTTAATATACCTTTTTGGGTTCTGATGGATAAAGAAAGAAGTTTCAAGCACTATCTTTCACGAGGTTGCTAAGGAAACCGTTGGTGCCCTGAATCATGAGTCAGAACTGTTAAGTGCTGGCTTATGAGACAGAAATTACAGAAATCAAGAATGGCTACATCTGTACAATGATTTATTAACATAAACCATGTTAATAAATCATTTATTTCTCAGCAAGACCGTAGAGTGGTCCTTGGGGGTATATTCAGTTCCCAGGAATGTTGATTTTTTGGGTTAGGGGTTTATCTGGCCTATCTGGGAGATGCATGCATACGCACACACACGCTAGCATGGTGCTGGGAGAGCCTGAAGGCTACACCCCCACACAGCTGCTCCAGCCCGCCATGCCTCCTGCACTCTGATCACAGTTTGAAGCTGGTGTGTGGTTTAGGAAATATTCTAGCTTCTAGCTTCCATTTCAATCAATTCAGTCCTCAAAGTTCTTCCTAAAGCTTTCTAGTCTCTTCAAATAGACTGTAAATCATCCATCTAAGAACCTAGAGAACAGAAAACTTCAAAGTTTGCTGCCATGATCTTTCTGGGGGTACAGTCCCTTCTGCCAGGAGACCCAGAAAACCTCAGACAGAAATACCTATACTCAGAGTGACATACCTTCAGGTCCAGCTCAATAAACACCCATTCCAATCCCTAGGAGTGTGAGACTCCACACTTAGAAGACTAGAAAGAAGACAGCCGTAGGTGAGTTTTAAAGGTCCTACAAGCTGAGGTGAGTACACCAATTTTTCCATGTGGTCACATATAGGCCTGGGTGACACACAAACGTACACGCTGGACAGGTATTCAGGACTTGGTACACAGAGACTGAATTTTAGAGACTGAAGACATTTACAGTCTGGAATTCTGAGAGTAAAACAGAAGGCCGTATGAAGTCAGGGGAGTCTGGAACGTTCTGAAGGTGTGCGGGTAGACTTAGACTGCTGGACTGAAGAAGCAGCTGTGCATTTCCTTTTGGGGTGTGATGATGAGAGTGACTACTGCAGGCAGTTTCTCTGAGTGAAGAGCACACCATGTAGGGCCAGTAGGTTTGCTGGACACGGTCACTAGCAAACGAGGCCATTTCTGAGAAGAGGAGGAGTCTCTGGAAAGAAGACACTAAAGCCCTTAAGGAAAAAGTTCTAGCTTTCCACAGGAGTCACAGGCGTCTCTGCAGAGTTTCTAAGAAGCCGTATCACCTAAGTGATGTTTAGGGAATCATGCACTCTGAGCAGGATACAGTAGAAGAATGAACAGCTGTAGGGTTAGGACCAGGTTAACAGAAACCATGACTAATGACACGTGGCTGCAGGGACAGAGCACTGTCAAACACTGTGGACTAGTTATCAGGGAAATGGGATGATAGCATGCAGTGAGACTCAGTGAAGAGCAGTAGTAACGAACACCTTCTGGAAAGTGTGACTATGGTTAACAGCCCCATCATGTCTGGCTTGTTTCTAATTGCTATCTACCCTGAACTCTGTCTTGTACCTTAAAATTCTTCTGTGATTCAGGAGTTGGGCTTTCAAGGTCGATCAGTTTCTTTAGATCTTCTTCAATGGTGGACTTGGAGGTTGGCTTAGGAGATGCCCGGAGGTCTCTGGTTGAGGCACGCAGCCTGGTATGGGCAATTTCGTTGCCATCGCTCTGGTGACGCCTGGAAAGAAAGGGAAGAGAAGATAGATACCAAGTCAACAAGGTTGACTCGGACACGATGGGCTCCAAAGGATGTAAGTCAATAGAGAAATATTATGTGGAGAAACAGATCATTACTTCTGTTTGTATCAGAATCTACTCATATAATTGCTTACTGAAGAAACAAAACCAATTTGAAATACAAAATAAAATCTGATGAATAAGTCATTCTTTGAAATAAAGCTATTAGTTTTACTAAGCCAAAATTACCAACAAACTTACTAAAAGAGGCCAGGCGCGGTGGCTCACGCCTGTAATCCCAGCACTTTGGGAGGCCGAGGCGGGTGGATCACGAGGTCAAGAGATCGACACCACCCTGGTCAACATGGTGAAACCCCGTCTCTACTAAAAATACAAAAAATTAGCTGGGCATGGTGGCACGTGCCTGTAATCCCAGCTACTCAGGAGGCTGAGGCAGGAGAATTGCCTGAACCCAGGAGGCGGAGGTTGCGGTGAGCCGAGATTGCACCATTGCACTCCAGCCTGGGTAACAAGAGCGAAACTCCGTCTCAAAAAAAAAAAAAACAAAAAAAAAAACTTACTAAAAGACCACAGAGTATACATCCAAAATGCAACCTCTGCACAAACAAAAACAAAATAATTGAATCATTTAATTTTTTGCTGTACTACCTTGTCAAAAAGGCCTTTATTTTCAGGGGTACTCACTCACTTTCTAATATTCCCTCTGGTGCCTACTGGCCTAGTTAAGAATTACATGGGAAGGCTGTGATTAATATAATCAAAGGGAGGACTAGTATGGTCTTAGCACTAGAGGGGCAATTATTCTCAAGTGTATCCTTCAAACACACCCTTTTCGAGATGTAAGATTCCCAAATCCTAACATTTTGCAACAGATCTTATCTAAGGAATGAGGCAGAGAAATAATTTAAGAAAATTTTACTTAGGAAAAAAAATAATCCCACCAACAGACCAACTCCTCGAACCCTCTGGCCTGGCCTGGCCTCTTTTGTTGTTAAGAGATCACTCCAGACTTTCTGTTGTCATGTTAAAAGCAAGTCACCAGCAAGGAAGCAAAGTAACTCTTACTTTCTCGTGTCCATAAATCCCACAGAGTTTATGGTTCCTTCAGGTTTTTTCCATCCAATTAGGTACTTGCTAGTAGCGCCCTGGCGAGGGTAAAAACTTCTAGGACCAGAGGAGGAGGAGGAGGAGGAGGAGAAGGACGGTGCGAGCTGCGAGGAGGCGGCTGGATGAAGCTCTTCTTTAGGTGAACTTCGGGCACTGGTGAAAACCACTGGGCTGGCAGAGTGTCGGGAGCTCATGGTACTGAGGAGAAGCAGAGCAAAGACATGTGTATCAGGACCATTATGTCAGCTATAAAAGTGTTGTTCAGGGCACAGGTGATGGTTGGGTTGAACAGGAGTGAATTTTTCATAAACTATTAACAGTGATGGCTGGCTGGCCTTCCTGGCTTTCTCACTATAATTTAAATGTCTGCTCTCAAAATGACAGATGGCCACTAGGGCTTAGTCTGCACTTTAAGTTAAAAAGTAAAAATAGTTAAGACTATCAGGGACACCTTCAAACACATTGGCACCACTGACATTTGTCACAGGGGAGTTTAGCAGTGGCAAGAGACAGGAGAAAGAGAAGTGAAAGGTCTAGTCATCTCCATGCCTCTGTCTTGGTTTTCTCACAACTAGGGATTGTGGTGACGCTCTCTAGGACCAAGCTGAGGAGGGGAGAGGAGACTGAATCAGGGATATGGCTCTTCAGACTCACATCCAAGGCCAATGGGTACAATGAGCGCTCCCTCCCCATGGTAGCTGAGGTTTATATCAGCTCTAGAAGCTGCTCATCAACATATTTCAAACATTGGTTAAAGATTACAAAACTAGGTCCAGGCATGGAGGCTCATGTCTGTAATCCCAGCACTTTGGGAGGTTGAGGAGGGTGGATCACCTGAGGTCAGGAGTTCGAGACCAGCCTGGCCAACATGGTGAAACCCTGTCTCTACTAAAAGTACAAAAATTAGACAACTGTGGTGGTGGGCGCCTGTAATCCCAACTACTCGGGAGGCTGAGACAGGAGAATCACTTGAGCCTGGGAGGCGGAGGTTGCGGTAAGCAGAGATCGTGCCCATTGCATTGCAGCCTGGGTGACAGAGCAAGACTCTGTCTCAAAAAAAGATTACAAAACTGAAGTCTATATGACTAAAGAGTCCAAAACTCAGGGGTTTCAAGAGTTCCAGAACAGAAAAAGGCAGGATTTTCAAAATAAGGGATGAGAGTTTTAGTTGACTAAAACTTAAGTTAAAGGTGGAGGGCTTTTAATTGTAGGATTTCCATACTTCCTGCGCAGTGGTCTCACAGGACCACACTATTTGAGTCTTTCTGAGTTCTCCAGCATAAGGTGAGACTAAAGACAGCTAACTCTTACTATAATGGACTTTCAGTTATTTTTACTTGAGGTTTATTTAACAATATGTGGTCCCAAAGCATTCCTCAATGGCACTTTCATTTGTCAAAAATGAAGGGTACTGACCTAAATAAAGTATGGACTTTAGTTAATGATATTGTATCAATATTGATGCTTGGGAAACCCTTAGGGAGGAAGACAGCTGAATAGAACCCTCTAACAACTGGCCCTCCACAGGAACACCAAATTGAACAACTATCCACACAAAGAAGCACCTTCATAAGAACCCAAAATCAGGTATGCAATCACAGTACCTGCTTTTCACATCGTATCAAGGAAAGAGGCACTGAAGAGGGTGGGAAAGAGGGTCCTGCATCGTCTACGCCCACTTCCCCCCCACCCACCCTGGCATACCAGCTTGGAGAGAGAATCTGTGCACGTTGGGGAGGAAGAGGGTGTGGGATTTTGCATTGGAACTCACTGCTGCCGTGTCACAGCACAGCACAACACGGAGCAGAATTCTGCTGGTACCCATGGACGGAGCATTTAGATCAGCTCTGGGCCAGAGGGGAATCCTCAACCAGAGTGGGAGGAAGCAGAGTCCCAGCTGGTTCTGCCACCGGTTGACCAAGGTGGCCTGGGGTCCTGAATAAATAAAAGTGGCAGTCAGGCTACAGGAACTGCAGTCCTTGAACAAAGCCCCAGAACTGCGCTGGTCTAGGAGGAAGTAGACTTGGGGTACACATGACCCCGTGTGACACCAGCTGTGGTGGCAAAGGGAGTGCCTGCACCACCAGTCCTCCAACTCCAGGCAGGGCAGCTTGGGGAGAGGCTCCTTCCACTTGGGGAAAGGAGAGGAAAGAGCACAGAGGACTTGGTCTTAAAACCTGAGTGGCAGCTCTGCCACAGGCAAATAAAGCAGGAAGAATCCTGAAGCCCTCAATTCCAGAACTTTGCTCCTGAATGGCTTTCCAGATCCACCCAGGGGTCTGGAAGAGAAGGCAAGAAGAGAGTCTGGTGCCCTGAGGGGAAAGACCCAGACCCAGGAGGATTCACTACCTGCTAATTGGCCCCCGGGCTTTAAGTAAACATTGGTGATAGCCAGGCAGTAGTCACCATGGGCCTTGGGTAGGACCAGTACTGTGCTGTCTTCAGGTCTGAACCTGTGCAGTGCCAGCTGGGGTGGCTATGGGAGTGCTTGAATCACCTTGTCCAACTCCATGCAACCCAGCACAGAGAGAGGGTCCTTCTGAGAGGGAAGAGAGTAAGACTGCCTAGCAACCCAGAGATTCTCCCTATCTTGCCCAAGCCCATCAAGCCAGTGTGTCTTGGAGTTGGTGAGAGTCATACCGTTCCCAGGCTTAGGGTGCTCCCTAGTGCTGATACATCTGCAGCCACCACAAGCTTATATCGCAACAATCTCATCTGAATATGTGGAAAGCCTTCTCCAGAAGGACGGGTACAAACAAGTTCAGGTTGCCAAGACTGGAATAAATACCTTACTCTTCAATGCCCAGACATTGATGAATGTACACAGGCATCAAGAACATCCAGGAAAACACAACGTCATCAAATGAACCAAAAAAGGCACCAGTGACCAACCGGAGAGTGACACAGAATTCAGACAGAGAATTCAAAATGCCTGTCCTTGAGAAAAAGTTCAATAAACTTCAAGATACCACAGAGAAGGAATTACGAATTCTATCAAAAATTAACAAAGAGATTGAAATAGTAATCAAAAAATAAAGCAGAATTTCCAGAGTTGAAAAATTCAATTGACAAACTGAAAAATATATCAGTTTCTCAACAGCAGAAGTGATCAAGCAGAAGGAAGAACTAGTGAGCTCAAAAAGAGGCTACATGAAAATACACAGTCAGGCCAGGCGCGGTGGCTCACGCCTGTAATCCCAGCACTTTGGAAGGCTGAGGTGGGTGAATCATGAGGTCAGGAGCTCAAGAACAGCCAGGCCAAGATAATGAAACCCTGTCTCTACTAAAAATATAAAAATTAGCCAGGCATGGTGGCAGGTGCCTGTAAGCTACTCGGGAGGCTGAGGCAGAGAGTTGCTTGAACCCGGGAGGCAGAGGCTGCAGTGAGCCGAGATGGCGCCACTGCTCTCCAGCCTCGGCGACAGAGCAAGACTCCATCTGAAAAAAAAAAAAAAAAAAAAAAAAAAATAGAGGAGAAAAAAGAAAAAAAAATGAATGAAACATGCCTATAAGATTTAGAAAACAGCCTCAAAAGGGTAAATCTTTTTTTTTTTTTTTTGAAACAGAATCTCATTCTGTCACCCAGGCTGGAGTGCAGTGGGAGAATCTTGGCTCACTGCAACCTTCACTCCTGGGTTTTCCGCTTCAGCCTCACAAGTAGCTGGGATTACAGGCGCACACCACCATGCCTGGCTAATTTTTGTATTTTTAGTAGAGATGAAGTTTCACCATGTTGGCCAAGCTGGTCTCGAACTCCTGACCTCAAGTGATCTGTCCACCCTGGCCTCCCAAAATGCTAGGATTATAGGCGTGAGCCACCGTGCCTGTCTAGTCAAAAGGGTAAATCTAAGAGTTACTGGCCCTAGAGAGGATGTAGAGAGAGAAAGAGATCGTGGCACAAAGTTTATTCAAAAGAATAATGCAATTTTCCAAATCTAGAGAAAGATATAAATATCCAGGTACAAGAAGGTCACAGAACTCCAAAAAGATTCAACCCAAATAAGACTACTTCAAGGCATTTATTAATCAAACTCTCAAAGGTCAAGAATAAAGAAAGGATATCTAAAAGCAGCAAGAAAAAAGAAGCAAGTAACATAAAAAGGAGCTCTAATACATCTGGCAGCAAGCTTCTCAGAGGAAACCTTACAGGCCCACAAAGTGTGGGACAACATATTTAAAGTGCTAAAGGAATATTGATTTTCCAGCTACAAGAAATGTACTACACTAATGTAAGATGATGCCAACAGGAGAAACCTAGTGAATGGTTTATGGGAACTCTATCTTTGCAACTTTTCTGTAAATATAAAACTATTCTGATATTTTAAAAGTCCTCAGATAGGCCGGGCATGGTGGCTCACGCCTGTAATCCCAGCACTTTGTGGGCTGAGGCGGGCAGATCACTTGAGGTCAGTAGTTTGAGACCAGCCTGGCCAATATGGTGAAACCCTGTCTCTAGTAAAAACACAAAAATAGCTGGGTGTGGTAGTGAGCATCTGTAGTCCCAGCTACTCAGAAGGCTTAGCCAGGAGGATCGCTTCAACCTGGGAGGCAGAAGTTGCAGTGAGATGAGATCAATAAACACAGGTGCTCAAATCATCAGTTACCAGGAAAATGCAAATTAAAACCACAATGAGGGACCACTACACACCTATCAGAATGGCTAAATTAAAAAGACTTACATACTATCAAGTGCCAGAAAGGATGTGAAGCACTAGAGCTCTCATCTCATACACTGCTGGTGGGAGGTGGGAGTGCTACTTGTTACAACCACTTTGGAAAACTACTGCAGAGGTTCTACTAAGTTGAACATATGTATATTTCATGACGTGGATATCGTATTCCTAGAAACTCAAAAGAAACACATACGTATGTGTACCAAAGGACATGTACGAGAATTCTTAATATCAGCTGGGTGCAGTGGCTCACACCTGTAATCCTAGCACTTTGAGAGGCCAAGGTGGATGGATCACTTGAGCTCGAGTTCGAGACCAGCCTGGGCAATATGGCGAAACCCTGTTTCTATGAAAAAATAAAGAAATTAGCCAGGTGTGGTGGTGTGTGCCTATAGTCCCGGCTACTTTGGGGGCTGAGGCAGGAGGATCGCTTGAGCTCAGGGGGTTGAGGCTGCAGTGAGCCAAGTTCACACCACTATGCTCCAGCCTGGGCGACAAAATGAGGTGCTGTTTCAAAAAAATAAATAGAAGAAAAAGAAAAAAAAGTATTCTGAATATCCCAAATTGGAAACAATCCAAATGTTCATCAACAGCAGAATGGATGAGTTCTGCTATATTCTCACAGTGTCAATATAATATAGCAATGGAGATAAATTAACGTTACCTGCAACACATGGATAAATCTTAGCAACATAATGTTGACTTAAAGACACTGGACACAAATTAATACATAAGTATGATTCCATTTATATAAAGTCCCAAAATAGACAAAATAAGGCTATGATTTTCTTAATTTTTTTTTTTGTTTGTTTTTGAATCAGGGTCTTGCTCTGTTGCTCAGGCTGGAGCACAGTTGTACAATCATAGCTCACCATAGCCTCAGCCTCCTGGGCTCGAGCAATTCTTCCATCTTAGCCCCCTAAGTAGCCAGGACTAAAAATGCTCACTGCCATGATGAGCTTACACAGGTATTCTTAAAAGGATAACTGCTTAAATAAGATCAACCCTGATTCCTAGTTTTATCTGTTTATACAATGGGCTGACACTAGCCCCCAGGTGTGAAATGCCAGCACACTTTTGTTCACTAATGGTTATAATTGAGACAGCGTTACTTAATGATCGATTAGATTTAGGCACAAAGATACAAGAGAAACAAATGAACTACTCACTGGTATGACTTCCTTCTTTAATGTACACAACTCACAGTATGAAGCTGAGGCCTTTAGTACACATGGCCTCTAATTCAGTGGGCCTGTGAGCATCCCCTGGGAGCTCTTCCAAAGCATACTTTCTTGTGTCCCAATCCTAGGTATTTTAATAAAGGAGGAATGATGCCTGGAAGATAGGTAAAATATCCTCTAAGTGTTCACACCAACTGAGACCTACTGCTCACTCACATCCAGTTGAATTATACACACTGTTATGACTTGGTCAAAATCTAGTTCCATATTGTCTAGCTGAAAAAGGTGAAGTCGTGGCAGCAATGTTTCTCAAGCCACAGAATTTGGCCTCCCGTAAGTCTTGATGTAACTTTGGAGTCCTGGGCTTATGATAGATCTTCCCGAGCCCCAGAAATCTGTATTTGAACACACTTCCAAACTATTATGTTTTTTGGGGGTTGAAGAACTACTGCATTAGCCCTTCGACTCCTCCCACTCTAAAATGAGTCTGTCTCTGGGCCCAGCTGTGGGTGGGCTCCTTGAAGCTGACCAACCCACTGGCCTGAGATCACCGCAAAGGTCGTTCACCCACACACTTCACCTAAGAATCTCTGAAGTAGATTTAATTACCATACAACTAATATGAAGCTATCAGCTTCATAATTTTTAAGGGGAGCTGTGTGGCGGGGCTCTTTCATTATCCTGGAAATTTCATGTTAATTTAATAGGCTGCAATTTCATTTTGCCCACAGAGAGTTAAATCTCTTCATAGGAATTATGTAAGAAGGGATTGAGCCAATAATAACCAACAAAAGGAAAAGAGCATTAGATATAACAGGAAATAATAACTGTAATATCTGTTACTTTTCTCTATGTATAAGAAGTGAGTTTAACTGAGTATGGCCAAATTGTAATCACTAGAAATTTAGTCAAGGTGTCTCTAAATCCTACATGAAGAAACTACTAACTTTAATTTTTCTATAAACTATAGGGCACTTCTCCTTTCCTAAAAAGGAACCATTTTAGATTCTGTTTGGCCATGTCAGGATGTGAATTTTGCAAAGGAAGAGAGGATACACAAGTACATGATACCCCATATAAAAAGAGGAAAAGCGGCCAAGCGGTGGCTCATGCCTGTAATCCTAGCACTTTGGGAGCCTGAGGTGAGCGGATCACAAGGTCAGTAGATCGAGACTATCCTGGCCAATATGCTAAAATCCTGTCTCTACTAAAATACAAAAAATTAGCTGGGTGTGGTAGCACGCACCCGTAGTCCCAGCGACTCAGGAGGCTGAGACAGGGGAATCGCTTGATCCAGGAGGCAGAGGTTGCAGTGAGCCAAGATCATGCCACTGCACTCCAAACTGTCGACAGAGTAAGATCCATCTCAAAAAAAAAAAAAAAAAAAAAAAAAGGAAAAGAGGCAATGGGGTCACTGAGGATCTGAGACAGCCTTAATCTGTCCAAACTTCTCATCTTGACCTGATGCTCAAATGAAACCATGGACCACATGTGCTGCAACCTGGTGATTTACGTTCCCAGCTGTGGTGAAGCTTTATAGGAGGGGACGCTAGATGACCAAACTGCAAAAAGGATGCTACTCTCACGGGTGCTGCTTTACAGGGAGGACCTACATTTATTTGCTGACTTGACCAAGCGATGAGCCACACAGGATTGGGCAGTTTGAATATCATCAATCAAGGCCCTGAATGCCGAACTTATGAGGGCTGGGGAGATTGTTCTGAATTCCTGCATCGTTACTGAGACCAGCAATCCTGTGACAAACATCTGCCAGCCACTGTCTGTGCTGTAGAAAGCTGCTGATGGGAAAACTTGGAGTCATCTACTATTTGGGCATGGCACAGGGGTTTTAGACAAGCTTGGCCTGTTAAAAATGGTATTTCCAGGAAGGGGAAAGCAGCAATTAGTCACCTGTCAAACGGCTGTGGCAAAATCAGGGCAAAGGCTGAATGCTGGTCTAATACCAAGGGGAGGAGAGCTGATCAGGTTTCTCATGATTGCTCGCGCAAATAACAAGCCTTTGGGTGACCGATAATGTGGAGGATAATAATTAAGGAGGACTCCTCCCACTGTGTTCAGCACTAGCCAATTCCATACTCTATCCAATAGAGTATGGAACACAATTGAGAAGACACTAATTCCAAAGGACTGGTGGGGGGAAAACAAACCAGTGAAGTAGGGATGATTAAGTTGACAAAGAAGATATCCAAGTGACTGTAGTAAAGAAAAATTGTCCATCTATAAAAGGCAGATATCTAACAGTATAAGGGCATATTAGTACATACAGAATAGGGAAATGAGTGGCTAGCGATATACAGCAGAAGAAGCCCCAGGGATCACTGTGGACCACAAGATGAAAAGCTTGTAATGCTGAGCTATTTAATGAGGAGCTAACAAGATATCTATAAGCATTATTTTGTTGGGTATAGCTGAGAAGAGTGTCATGTCCAGGTTTTGCATCTAAAAAGGATAAAGAAAATAAAGCACAAAGCTTGAGAAGAGAAAATATGATTACAGGATGAAACACACAAAGTACAGTTATAAGAGCCATGGGAGATACCTGATTATTCAAAGATAAGAAACTAGAAAATTGTTAAGGCAGGTTATGTAGAGCTTCAAAAGGAAATGACAGAAAACCTTTGGTCTTAAAAGGACAGTTACAGTTTGCAATGCATTTGATAATCTTTTTAATTCTCAACAAACATATAAAAACAGTCATCTAGCAGGTAGAACAGGACTTTGGTTTGGCGGTCCTAGGCTATGCTAATGTATATGACATGGTACATTGTTACCAGCTGCAGGCTTTATCCATCAGCCACTTAGTTTCTGACCTACTGTCTATTGTGTAGACTCTTAACAAGCTCACTGCTGAAAAGCACAGTTTGCTGGCCAGTGAACTGAACGATGCAATAGCAAGCCATCTTCAATTGTTACCATGTGCTTGTATCTGTTTAATTTGTGCACCTTAAAGTCCTACCATGTATTCCATGGCCAATACGCCATCTCCTAGATTACAGATGATGGACAAGCCAGGTGAAATGGTACAACTGGCCATAGGCCACATAGCTGGTCAATGGTAGAGCTGAGACTTGAACCAGGGTGTCAGGCTCCAAATCTATTTTCCCTATGTTCCTCTCTCAACTTGCCTGGAGGTAGAGGGCTATACCAAATTTTCCTTCTTTCTTTTTTTTCCCAAATAACCACCTTATAGTCAATAATCTATATCCAATAACCAGGTTAAGGCAAGCAGGGCCAACCACATTTTCTCATAATCTTAGATGACAAAAATCTTCATGTCAAAAATTTTCATGTTTAGAAAACACTCAGCTCAGAAAAAAAAGAAAAACATTTATTCTCTCTTAATTGTATATTTAAGCTGTAGCTAGAGGAATGGAATTAAATACTGAAAAGGGAGAGGACTTGTTATATACTGAAATTATTTAGAAAAGTTGTATGGGCCAGATTCAGTGGCTCATGCCTATAATTCCAGCACTTTGGGAGGCCAAGGTAAGAAAATTACCTGAGCCCAGGAGTATGAGACTAGCCTGGGCAACATGGTGAGACCTTGTCTCTATAAAAAGATTAAAAATTAGCTGAGCAAGATGGTGCATGCCTGTAGTCCCTGCTCCTCCTCGAAAGGCTGAGGTAGGAGGATCACTTGAGCTCAGAAGGTAGAGGCTACAGTGAGCTGTGGTCCTACCACTGCACTCTAGCCTGAGTGTCAGAGTGAGACCCTGTCTCAAAAAATGAAAGAAAAAAAAAAGAGAGAGAGAAAGAGAGAAAAAAAAGTTGTGAAATCTCTTGAGATTTCTTTTTCCTTTTTTTGTTCCTAAAAAAGCAATTGCATGAATAATACAATTCTGGTAGAATGCTTTACAGATGACAAATAATGGACTCTCTGCCCTTTCTGAATTTCTTTTGTCTTATGATTTAATGACATTTAGAGAATTTGTGCTTACCGTATCAACTGAATGAATGGATTAGTTGCTTCATAGAACAAAGCAAAAAAATGTTTTGCTGGTGAGATCTGTATCAGGCATTTGTGGCCTGACAGAGGGCTCATGTTCTCAAGGTTCACTTGAAATTTCTCCCACAGTGGTTCTATTTTTCAGTCTTTGAGGTTACTAAAAGTAACTGGTTCTGGATAAAATAATCACCTACCCGCAAAGCTGGAAGAGGTGTGGCAAGATTGTTTAGGCCAGATCACCAGTTCTGCCGTGGAACAGCAAGATAAAACATAATCATGAATGTTCCTTGTGTACAGTGACACAAAGCAAATACTGTCAATTAAAATCATCCATACCCACTATCTTGGCTAAGGCAAATAGAGCCAACCACATCTCTTAAGAGAAGTTCTGGTTTTGTTATTTTACAGGTTGAAATTTCAAATTCTTAATTAGTCTGTAATATTTAGAAAAATAACATTCTCATCTGTTAGTGACAAAAAAAAAAAAAAAAAATCCAGGCAGAAGAGATTTAGAGAAGGAAATGTTACAGATAAAGACAATTGAGTAACTTTTAAACAAAGATGAAGGCATATTTTTCATGTACATAGGATGCCAATGAGAGTGCAGAGAACAAAATTTACACGTATCAGGGCATACACAGAGGCACACAGACAGCCTAGTGTGCCAGAGTAGCCCAAGGTAGTCCTAATGCTCAATGTAAACCACACATAAGAAGTCTTTCTTTTCCTCGACTCTCAAGAAACATACAGCTTTTGGGGCATGAACATTTAACTTACCAGGTCAACCAGCAAAAGCACATTCATGAAATTGAACTGTATAGACAACAGTGGGCCGGCATTTTTCTTGGTCTTTAACCAGTTCCTCTAGTGATAATGTCAGACACTGACCAACATATATCTAGATCCTGACTGATATTTGCATATAAGCTGTTCTAAAGTTCTTCCTTGTCATATTTTGTGGAGTTTAAAAACTTTTGTGTAGACATGACTTTACTAAGACTTCATGCTATACAAGGACTCTATGTACACTCTCATCCCTACAACAACAAGCACTGTAGCTCTGTGCAAATACTGATGCATCTGTACAATAACCTTCAAAATAGTGGTTTTCTAAGAGCCAGGAGTTGAGGATTTATGTGACTTTTGAACTGGTTTACTGAGTCATCAGGCAAAAAACATAAAGGAAAAGTTATTCTTTCTCTTTTTTTTGAGACAGTGTCTCACTATGTTGCCCAGGTTGACCTCTAACTCCTGGGCACAAATGACCTCCCTGCCTCAGCCTCCTGAGCAGCTGAGACTATAGGTGCATGTCACCGTGCTCAGCTAGTTATTCCTATTTGCTGACTGGCATGTATTGAGTATCAGTCTATCATGTTCATGTTGGTACAGCCTATGCAAATATAGTTAGGATGAAAGTATTGGGTAAAAAATCCTCTTGTACTGGATGGCAGTAAAAAGGTATATGTGATCACATGAGTGGGTACTAATTGGCTACAGGTGTCTGAGGGGGTCTTAGGGAAGCAAGAGGAAGCCAGTTTTGAGACTGGGAGAATGGCTGGCTAACAAGCGTGGACACCAAAACAAGTCAGGTCAGTCAGTTACAGAAGAGATGTGTATGTGCAAGCATGAGGTGGGGTTTTTAGCTTTCTCATGTGTGGCCTTAAAATTAAGCTCCGGCATCAGAAATAGCATTGGTCAGTAGGACTGGAGCATTTTATACTAACTGAGGAGGTCCTTGGTTGCCACGCAAACTGGCACTGCCTCCTGCAGAGGCCAGAACCCCAAGAAGAAAATGAATGCTGCTGGCAAGAATGTCTTTAAATTACTACTATCTTCACCTCACCTATGTTTACCACTAATCATTTTTTTTAGTGGTTCATTTTAAGATCTGAAAGTTAAACAGCCATTACCAAAAAATAAAATAAAATAAATTTTCTCCCTAAATTTCCAAGCTTCCTAAAGATACACATATATTCTAGGGTGCAATAATTTAGAGCAATTAATAGACTTTTTATTATAGAAAGTTATCAGTGTGTATGGCTTCTTTTAATGACATTCAAAAATAACAACTCTGTGTAAATTACCAACCTGTATTAATGTAGCTCTCCTGAGGAGCTACAAAAAATCTGCATGATCATCAAGAGGGAGACTAGAGGACAGAGGAGGTAGGAATGGAGCCCAGCCAGAAAGATGCAGTGAAACTTAATCACTGTAATTTGGATTTTATCACCAAGTCCCAGGTACAAGCTCTTTTAAGCACTGTCAAGACATCTCTACATTAATCGCTGTTCCTGTCTTCTGAGGACACAAACACTCTAATTTGCCGTGATTTTAGTTTTTCTATAGCAATGTGCATTTGGTGGCTAAGTCCCCTTTCCTCCAGAAAAGGCAGGCTGCTAAAGCTTTGATTATACCACTCACTCTGCCAAGATCAACATACCAAAGTCTCAAAACATCCCTACTTACCAGAGCCTAGAAATGAATGTGACTCAACAACTGAGTGGGTGAGAAGCTCTGCCACCTCCCTGAAAGGCCACATTCTTCTCTTCTCTAGTAAGTTTGACTTTCAATAGGAGAGTTATTTCTAAAGGGTGATTTCAATGATTCTGCATTCTTCCAGTTAGAAGCAGAAAATGTAGATACTCCTTTGAAGCCTTCAGGCAGCTCCAGTCAGCACATTCAGATAATATAAACCCAGGTGCTTTTTTCAGGGAGTTTTGTTGATGCCCTGGGATTTGTTAGATAATGACATGGCTGCACATTCTGTGCTTTGGTTTCAGAGGCCCAGCTGTGTCCAACCTCACTCCATGGTGATGCCATTTGAAATAAGATCTCTATAATCAATTTTCTTCTGCTATCACATTAGAGCAGAGATACATCTTCAATGGGAGACCATTCTTAAAAAAAGGTGTCTTACTTTTAAAATGGAGAATTGAAAACCAAAGAAACAGGAGTCAAACTAAACTTAAAAACCAGACAGAAACTGTTCAGATCTGCAAAATGTTCTAAGTCAATGCACAATCTACTGAGATGTGCCAAGAACAGCCAGCAAGTGTCATCATTCTGTCCTGTGTGATTCTGTCTATATCGTTATGGCATCTGAAGCCCACTTCCTGTTCTACTCTGCCAAACACATCTCTTATACCATTTGCATCAAACAATCTACTTTCTGAATTATGGAACAGAATACATAGTACTCAAAAATACGAAGACTACTTTTCCAATTTCATTTTGCGTGGGGGTCATGGAGTTTCCAGACCTATCACCATCATTTTGAAATCTGCAATGTGGTAGCAGTAAACAGAAACAAAACTCGTGAAAGGCTTCATACCATAGAGCCTAAAATTTTAAATGAAGGGAAGCTCAATCATCAGTAACGACAGCGAGTCCATGAGAAAATGGAATACTTGGCTGGACAAGTGAAAGGAACCTAAATTAAGTAGAGGATGTCCTCTCTCCTTAGGGTTACAGGGGCTTACCGAAAGATTATGTGCCTGGATGTCCATTTGAAAAATAAAAACTAAATTAAGCCTCTCTAATTGGCTACAGGTGTAGGTATTTTTCTTTTTTTGAGACAGAGTTTCACTCTGTCACCCAGGCTGGAGTGCAGTGGTGTGATCTTGACTCACTGCAACCTCTGCCTCTTGGGTTCAAGCGATTCTTCTGCCTCAGCCTTCTGAGTAGCTGGGATTACGGGTGTTATAAGTCCGGCTAACTTCTATACTTTTAGTAGAGATGGGGTTTCACCATGTTGGCTAAGCTGGTCTCGAACTCCTGACCTCAAGTGATCTGCCTGCCTCAGCCTCCCAAAGTGCTAAGATTACAGGCGTGAGCCACCACGCCCAGCCTCTACTATTTTTCTTGAGGTCATAATCATAACAGACCCAGAAGACAGCAAGGTTAGATGCTCTCACACATTGATCAATGACTGACAGCAGTCAAAGGTAAAAGGAGAAATCACACAGAAATTAACAGGCCTAAAAAGACAGTGATGGAATGCTTCCTTTTCATATGGAAGAATCTTGTCACATTTGGGATTTTAGGCTCAAATCAAGAGGAAACGACAAATGGTATTTATTTTATCTAGAGGTGTGATCTCCAAGGATACTAGGGAATGTGTACTTTCCTATTCTGAAACGTGTGTCTAATTTTAGCTACATGTTTCTGTTGGACATCCCCCACTCTCAACACATGCTGTCAGGAGCCAATTACTGAAAAAAAGTTACCAAGCAAATATCAGGTAAGTGAGGTTCTCAAATAGAAAGGCATTTAAAGGACACGCTTGGCTTTGTAAACAATACTCTGTTACTCAGAAAAGACCCCTTTCTTTTAAAAATATGGTCAATATTTTAAAAACATAGTCTTCAAAGCTTGTCCCAGTATATATATTCTCCATCAGTCACCAAAAGCCAACATTATAAAATTACAAATTTCCTCTCAAATTGTGGTAGCCAGGAAAATTTTTAAAAAAATCAAATCCAACTTTAAAAAGAATAAATCTGCAAAATTTTATCAGTCTAAAATAATGCACTAAAATGGCAGGATTAAAGTATTTTGAAGGCAAATAAAAGGCATTAAACATATAAAAATAATTGTCACTGCAGAAAAACCTCCTTTCCTTATACACTACTGAGCAAAGTAAAGTGGGATAACGCTAGGAAACTGGGCTTAGGTCTTGGCTGAGCATCGGAGAGACAGTGGGGAGGGCGGTTACCTTGTGTGGGAAGCAGCATCATTTATACTGAAGGTGCTGTTCTCCCTTGTCAGAGGGCTCGAGCCAGCTTGGCTCTTGCTGTGTATGTCTAAGCTCAGGGAAGACTCTGTTTTCCGGTCCAGGCCGTGGCTCTCTGTCTCCAAAGTCCGATCTGCCATGGAGATTACTTCACTGGAGCTGTGCCACAGGGGTGGCACTTTCTCCTTGCCTGGCCCTGAGCGAGGTGATGATGTGGCAGCCCCCAGGGAGGCTGTGCTGCCGTGGCTGGGGCCATAAGAGGTGGTGTCAATGCCACTGTCAGCAGAGGTGCCTTGCAGATAGTTATAGCTGTTGAGTTCGGATTCCGTGCGGTCCCCATCATACCACTTCTCATCACTATGGGCACTCGACGCATTGCTGGAGAGAGTATTGCTACTGGAGTGGCTCGAGTAGTGGCTATCAGACTGCAAAGGAAGCAGGATTTATTTGAGTGTAAAGTTTTTCTTCCTTAACAACAAGATAACAGAAATGACATTGTGATTAGTTTCTAGTTATGAGGCTCTGAAGGCCTAAAAGTTCCAATAATGACAAGTCAAAGTAAGATAGGGAACCTATGTGATTCTGGTCCATTCAGAAGTGTCCATGGCAAAGAGTACTGGAAATGTGCTTTTCGTTTTTTAATCTATTTTTCATTATTTGACTTATGCTAAAGTATCAATACTATTGAGATTATTTTAGTCAGGAAGAAATCTAAATTGTTATTAAAGTTTTAATATCTTAAAATAGAAAGGAAATGACATTTCCAAAGGGTTTATAATTAGAATGCATGCTAATTCTAAAAGCCTTATTTGTTCAGAGTAAACAGAAGGCTGAATCTAAGACTTATTCCTAGAGAGATCTCTTTCCCCAATTAGCCTGTGTTTAGAAGACAGCCTTTAAGACATGCTTTGAGGTAAAATTTATACAGAGGTACCAAGATAATTCAATGGGAAAAATTAGTTTTATTATGAAATGAGAGTGAGACAACTGAATATTCACATGCAAAAAAGAATAAAGTTGGAACACTGGCTCATGCCTATAGTCCCAGCACTTTGGGAGGCCAAGGCAGGCCAAGACAGGTGGACTGCTTCAGCTCAGGAGTTTAAGACCAGCCTGGGTAAAAGCAAAACCCCATTTCTACAAAAAATACAAAAAGTAGCCGGGCGTTGTGGCACCCACCTTTAGTCCCAGTTATATGGGAGGCTGAGGTGGGAGGATTGCTTTAGCCCGGGAGGTTGAGGCTATAGCGAGCCGAGATCATGCCACTGCACTGCACTCCAGCCTGGGTGACAGAGACAGAGCAAGACCTTGTCTTAAAATAAAAAATAAAAAAAAATAAATAAAGTTAGATCCTTACCACATAGAAGAAGAAACTCACAAATGATCAAAGATCTAAATGTAAGAGCCAAAGCTATAAAACTCTTGGAAGAAAACATAGTTTAAGTCTTCAGGACCTCTGGTTATAAAACAGTTTCTTAGATATGACAACAAAAGCATATGAAACAAAAGAAAAAAATAAATTGGACTTCAAAAAATTTAAAACTTTTATGCTTCAAATAACGCAATTAAACAATGAACAAAAGATCTGAATAGGCATTTATCAAAAAAAAAAAAAGTCCAATAAGCACATCAAAAAATACTCAATACCATTAGTTATTAGGGAAATGCAAATCAAAACCACAATGAGATACCTTTGGCTATAATCAAAAAGGCAGAAAATAATGAATGTTGGCATTGTTGGGAAAGTAAAATGGGGTGGTCACTGTGGGAAAACACTTTCAATTCTACTGTGGGTACATACCCAAGAGAAATGAAAATGCGCTCACATAAAAACCTGTACATGAATGTTTACAGCCAAATATTCAAAACAGTCAAAAAGTAAAACAAATAAAACATACGAATGCCCATAAACTAATATATGGATTAAAAAATAGGGTATATCCATACAATGGAATATTATTCAGCCATGAAAAGGAGTAAAATACTGATTCATGCTACAACATGGATGAATCTCGAGAACATTATAATCAGTGAAAGAATCAGGCTCAAAAGGCCACATATTGTGTAATTTCATTTGTATGAAATATACAGAGTAGGCAAATCCAGAAAGAGAAATTGGTGACTGTCTAGATCTTAGAGGGGATGACAAGCAGTTGGTGGTGGTGATGAAAATGCTCAGGAATCAGGTGGTGCTGGCTGCACAACTCTGTGAATATGCTGCTAAAAACCACTCAATTGTATACTTCAAATGAATAACTACTATGGTATGTGAGTTATATCTCAATTTAAAAAGTGTATAGAACTCTTTCTATATGCTGGCTTAGATGCTTAGAACATTTTATAGTTTTCCAAAGAAATAAGAATTTAAAAGATGTCTGAATAAAATAATATTTTAAATTACTGGTAGGCAGGAAGTCCAGATGCTTGCTGGAGATTAAGAAAAGAGGAGAGAAGGAACTCTGTGTATGTGTGTGTCTGTGCCTTTTGGTGGAGGAAGGAGCAGGCTCTTCATTGGCTAAAGGGAGGGGCAGGATGCCAGTTTCTTTCTTTTTTCTTTTTTTGATGGAGTCTTGCTCTATTGGCCAGGCTGGAATGCAGTGGCATGATCTCACTGCAACCTCTGCTTTATGGGTTCAAGCGATTCTCCTGCCTCAGCCTCCCAAGTAGCTGGGACTACAGGCAGGTGCCACCACACCTGACTAATTTTTTGCATTTTCAGTAGAGACAGAGTTTCATCATGTTGGCCAGGCTGGTCTTGAACTCTTGATCTCAAGCAATCCACCCACCTTGGCCTCCCAATGTGCTAGAATTATAGGCGTGAGCCACCGCACCCAGCCACCAGTTTCATCTCAAAGTGAAACATCTCTTCCCCTTGAAAAAAAAATCAATCCCAGTTATTTTGTTGGTGTTACTCAAGTTTCTGTCAATAACAACTTACATTAAGCCTTCATTTATTCTTAATAGGGTAGAACTTCTTTAGCTCCAGACCTGTGCTGTGGAATCTGGTGACCCTTAGTCATGTGTGGCTACTGAGTACGTTTAACGTGGCTGGTTTGAACTGAGATGTACCAAGAGTGTAAAGTACATAATCCATTTCTACAGAAACATAATGGGAACCATATATGTAATTTTTAATTTTCTAGTAGCCAAATTTTAAAAAGTAGAAAACAAACTGGTGAAATTAATTTTAATAGTATATTTTATCTAGCCCAACCTGTCCAAAATATTATTTTACCATGTAATCATTATAAAAATTATTAATGAGAAAGGGGAAATTTACAAATCGATTGGCATAATCTATCATTTAGTAGAACAGTGACAATATCACACTGTCACAACTTGCCTCAGTAAATATTTTCCTCATAGGAAGATTTTCCTCGGTGAATCTTTCTCTTCAGAGCAAAGTGCAGGGCATGCTCACTCTCTGTTGTTTTTTTAGCTTTAATATTCATTTTTCTACCACAAAACTTACATGTATCTCTCATTAAAAGTTCTCTGGGCATCTTCCATACTGAATTAGTAAGTATGAAATAGAGTATTTCCTCATTCCATAGAATGACGTGAGTATAAACATACACATTCCAGTGAACAGACACACCAAGGAAATCAACAAGCATGGGAAGGGTGTCCTGTCCCAACAGAGGCATCAGGGGAAAAAAGTGAGAAAAAAAGAGTAAGAGAGGGGTTGGAGAATGCTAACCTCTTATTCCCAATTTGACCTGTAAGTGAAAAGGAATTGTGTATTACTATAGCAAAAGGATGAAATGTGTATGGCTATGAAAGATAAGCAGTAGAGGAGGCATAGGGGAAGCTGCCTGCCTGTCTCTCATATCTCCTCTACTGTAGCAGTATCAAAGATATGGCTGGAGCATCAGTCCTGCTGGAGTCCTCTCATGGTTGGAGCAGGACTGACAGTCCAGCCATATCTCATGCTTGCAACTGTGTAAGCAAATAAAATCAACTTCTAACATAGTTCCATTCTTAACATTTCATGATTGTTAGTGATTGAATCAGATGACCAGACCTGTGGGGGTGGCAGAAGCACAGCAATGAGGAGTCATAATTTATCTCAAAGCAATCTAGAGGCCATGGCAGCAGAAACTGCAAGGCCATGGCAACAAACAACCACCCTTTGCCCGAATGATTTCCTCTTTGGCCATGCAGAGGAAAGAGCAGAGCATTTTCACAGTGCAAGGAAGGAACATTGCTAGGAATCTAGTATTTTTTAAGTTTACAGTTAACTTACATGCCCTTGTTTGTTTGGAGACAAATGAACCACTGGATCCTGCCGCATTAATCTCCCACTGGGGCTCTCTCGGAAAGCTGGCAGTACCTTTGATACTGCTGGGAGATGGCACGTTGGCTCTGGAATACAGCATAGGATATTATGGTGCAGGCACCAAGCAGAAACAAGCACATGGTAACAAATGAAGATGGCTTGCCATTGCATCTTTCAGTTCACTGACCAGTGAACTCTGCATTTCAGCAGTAAGCTCATTAAGAGTCTATATGATAGATAGCAGGTCAGAAATTTAACTGGCTGATGGATAAAGCTAGCAGCTGGTGACAACTTGTCACATCATACACATTAGCATAACCAAGTACCACCAAACCAAAGGCCATGAACAATGCAGCAAAGTTCAGAATCAGCTTTTGGTTTGGGGGAAAATTTAGATTATATGAATTAAATTTATGAAATTCATTCATTGCCAAGTGTGGCTAACCTAGCTTGGTCTACATTACCTAGACAGGCATGGATGCAATCACGTGTTACTTACCATGACACTTTGGAAATATTTTACCTGTATATTCATGCTGCTCGAGGACAAAAGAATTGAAATCCTGAGGTCCTCTATAACTGTAAGCTGAGCACAACAGAAAAGACACACAGCAACTAGTTTACTTAAAACAATTGCTTCCTTTTGGACTCCAAGCTGGCGTTCAAGATGGGTTCCAAAAGTGAGAGATAAGGAATTTATCCTCCATAACACTACTATAGCTAATAGCAAGAATCCTGAGCTTTTGCAACACCCTTCCTAACATGTAGAGGACAGGGCAAAATACTCTTTGACTCTCTCAACCATTTCCAAAAGCAGAGGCAGAAAAGCAAACATCCATAAAGATAAGTGAGCCAATTCAGGAAGTTACACTCCTGTCTCCACTGCCTGGAGGGTACTTGTTGATAATACACTGAAACCTAACCAATAAAAATCTCGTAAACATTCTCAATCAATGCAAGTCATTAGATAATGATATTCTTATAAACTGAGTAGAGAAAGGACAGCCCATTATATACTGAATATCGGGTACTGAGTAATAAAAATGCAACAATTATTTTTCTTGACTTCTCCCTGGAATGGCTTATACCAGCTAAGCCTTATGATTCCTTCTGATGTGCCAATTAGGAAAGGCTGGGTTATTTTCCTGGAATGCTGGGATATCAAAAATTATTTTGATATTTTATTTGAAGGGTTGGATTTTCAATGGTGAAAGGTCACCACTTGGACCTCTTGTACAGTGGTGAAAAGGCTTCTTTGGCAGGCTTCAGGAGTATCTTATTTTTTAAAAAGGTATACCTTACAAAAAAGATGAACAAGTATGTTTTAAAAATTCATCCACATTCATTTTTAAGTCTCACCTATTAAGAGTGGGATGTCACTAAAGTAAAGTAGATGCAAGGAAAAAAAGACTAGAGGGAGGTCTGTGTAAAGAATGAACAGGGGTCTAGGAAGAACCCTGTAATTACCCTTTGCATCCCTTCTCACTCTGTGTGACTCCCTGAAAGTAAGAGGCATGACACTGCACGCTTCACAAAGGGCTTGCTGGCAGCCTTGTTCAAAGCCTGCACTAGGAGCCAAAAAAAGCCGCTCAAGTCATGCTGAAGAAGGGATCCTTTTCACATGTGTCGTTACCATCTCAACAGTATCAAAACATATGGGATTTAAAGCATTCTGTCAAGAGTAGAAAAGCAGATCAGAATATGCTCAGGTTTTCTGTGTGGGGGTGGGTGGGATAAGAGGGAAAATGACAGATGGCTTCAATAACAAGGCACATCTCACTTAAGCTACTGGAACAAAGCATATCTTCAGAACCTAGGAATTCCATTTCTCTTCCTCAACTCCTGTCTTAGTGGGACACGTCTCCACTCCTTTCTATGTCCATGGTTAGTACGTTCACTTGGGCACAGTCATTAAAACAGGACAAAACAATGAATCTGCAGAGAAGATTAACAGATGGGTCTTGTCTTATATAGCCCTGAAATGTACACCCTTTTGTCCTAAATTGACATAACTAGAGATTAAATAAAGGAGGAAAAAAACCCAACAACCTAACAATCTAGATTCAAGTTAATGATGCATCAACTGTGTTGGTACCAAATCCCTAAGGCTTCTATGTTGAAAATCTTGTTTCATAGCAAAATGTTATTGTATCAGCTAGTGTTATGGTGTCACTGTGAAACAACACATATATACAAAGAAAGGGCTATGCACTAGAAATCCAGGCGCGAGCTCACTAATGCAAATCTCTTCCACCCAGATGTTTCTTACCGCTAAGACATTTCCTTAGCTGACAGCTTAATAGCAGAGTGAGAAGAATTTTTTTTTAAAGCACATCAGGGAGGAAAGAGATTCTAAGCAAGCTACAGATGTGACTAAACAGTAATTTTATCTCTTCCCCATTTTGTTCATAGTTTTGTTTTTTAACTTGACATTAAGTATACCAAGGAATCTCTCAAGGCACTTATTCTAGTCAAAAACAAATAAACAAGGGGAAGACGGTACTCAGTTTGGTAGTCTACTCTTTTAATCTAGGTGCTCAAAAATAATTCCTGTCACCTTTCCGCTTTTAAATTTGGGGTTACTTAGAATTCCTTTTCTCTTAGGTCTTATTTATTGCTTTCACTTATACATAATCTAACAGACTTCATTCTAATTCATATTTATTAACTAGGACTGTCTTTTATAACAATGCTTTGATAACGTCATCAAAAGGTGATCTAAGTCACCTTGTAAAAGCAACTTGCTTCTTGTAGAAATTGATTACTTACCCATCTGGTCAGCAATGCTATCCTCACTTCTTTGCCAGCTAGGTATTGATTTTCCACTGCCACCGATATCTGACTGGGTGTTCTGCCTGTCAATGGAGGCCGGGGATCTGCGGCTCACTCCAAACCTGTGGTGATTTCCGCAAAGGCAAAGACAACATCAGGGACCTTACCATGAGGGCAAGGCAGGCCTGGGTGTAAGGAACTAAATTTTAATGACCGGCACTACTGGTTTTTGCTTACATGTCTGTACTTGTATACACACCCCAGTTAGTGTTTATGTGGGTGTGGAAATGTGGATGTTGTGGTCAATATACATCACTCTGTTCAGAAAGGTATGTACGTTATGTAAACAAACTCCTAACAAGGGCAGAAGCCATTAGGACTGAGCTAACCTAAGATATGTAGTGTAAGAAACCAAAATTTCCTAAGCTCTCCTACGGCCAAGTTCAGACCTATTCACAGCCAAAAGAAAAATTTCACAATCTAAATATTAACATTCCATATGTAGCTTCCAAATGGTACATTGTGGAGGTTTATTTCTCTTAACTTAGTAGTTTAGTAAATCAGTAAGTCAGTAGTTCTTGGAACAAGTATTTTCTGAGTACTAGCTATGTGGTCTGAAATGCAAAGATTACCATCATTTAGATCATGTAAAAACCATGTTCAACCTGTAGAAATTTTGAATTGCCTTTGGGAAGGGCAATCTGGAAGCAGGTAAACTGGCCAAAAATAAAGGCAAATGTTTATTTCTGGAAAGAACATTTAGCTATTTAGCAAGCCAGTTTTATTTTTCCCTTTGTAGAATAATAATACATCCTTAATTAAAGCATATGCCTTGACTAGCAATATCAACAAAGTAAATACTGACTGAGCCCATGAAAAAGTGGCAGAGTGTAGAATTTAAATAGTCATATGGACATTGGACATTTACTAATTTATATGTGGTTACTAATGAACTTATACATAATCTATACAATAAAAGACCGAATAGGAGCTAGGAGCAGTAGCTCACACCTGTAATTCCAGCATTTTGGGAAGCAGAGGCAGGAGGATCACTTGAAGACAAGAACAGAGACTGGCCTGGGCAACAGTGTGAGCCCCCAGTCTCTACAAAAAACAAAAAATTAGCCGGGTGTGGTGGCCACTGCAGTCCCAGCTACTTGGGAGGCTAAGGTGGGCCTGGATCTCGCTTGAGATGGGCCTGGATGAACTGATGCTCGTAGGGTGTCTTCCTTGCTATAGGCTGATACATGTGTGGGCAGAACCAGCAAGTGGGGCACTGGAAAGGTAGGAGATGAACAGTAAAAAAGACCTGGAGCCAAGTTCCAACCCCCACCCAATAGGACTGAACAAAGTCACTGAATATTTGCCTCAATTTCTTTATGTGTAAAATGGCAATTCCATTGTAAGAATCCAAGGAGAAAAATCTACATAAAGCATCTGCAAAGTAGAAGGGGCTAGAAAAACATTTATCTTAATAAAAGTCTTATTATACCATCTCCCCAGTTACTGTTACACAAATGCAGTTCATGTACATACCCCATCATAAGGCTCATTAAGCAAAGCGACCTCACTTACTGACGTAGCACTTATCAAAAATAAAAACCTTGATTTATGAAAATTTCTAATTGATTAAAGTGCTAATTTAAAAAAAGGACTCACAATTATACTTTTTGCCATCTCCTCCCTAAGGGTCCTTGTTTCATTCATAAGAATAAATATACCTATTTATGATCCCATTCTAAATCTGTATTAAGATCTTTTTAAAAGGCATGGAGATCCAAGTTAGAAATGGATTCTAATCATGCTTTTACTTTTTTTTTTTTTTTTTAAAGAAACACTCCCGGCCTCAAGTAACCTACTCCTGCCTTAGCTGTCAAGTATCTGGGACCACAGTGCCCAGCTTGCTTTTATTTTTTGGTAGCAGTGTAAACTAAAGATAACCTTTTAAACATTTGAACTTAAAGCTGAACATTTTTCTGGCCCTCTTGTTTTAAATAAACAACAAGGTAAGACTATCTTTAAACTCTGCTTTGAAAAACATTTTCATCTGATGAACTTATAATTTCATTTCTCATATGTGCCCCCCACCCTCATTTTATTGTATGCCAGAGTATTAGGGATACCCAGTCCTGAGGAACTCAGACAAAAGTTGTTCTAAATTTTACTTGGTGTTGTTTTTGAAAAGTTTAATTGTTCCTTTGTTCGGAGAAGCACATAGTAGTTTAAGAGTCACAGTTAGATTTGAAGGAGTTTTAAGTAATCATTTGGCTGATACATGCAATACATTCAGTGACCAAGGACTCTACCTCATGAGGCCATCCACTTCTTTCCAGGGCAGGCTGACAGCTCTGAAATATCTTCCTCAAAATGGGCTGGAACCTTCTTCTCTATAACTTTCATTTACTGGCATCAGTTGTCCTCACAGACAAGTTTGATCCCTCATCTAAGAGTGCTGGAAGAAAGCTTGTGGTCTCCTCACCTCAACAATTCTCATCCTTAGCTGTCACATCCTCAGTTCTTTCTCCCACATGGTCTCCAAGCTCCTCATTTACCTGGGCCCTCTCTTTGGACCTGCTCTGCCTGGTTGGAATTCCTTAAAGTGAGTGATCCAAAAATAAATCTCCAAGGAGGGTGGAACAGGTCCTATGTCTTTTAAACAGTTTTGCTTTTTAACTACCTCTCATTCCCATCCTAAACTTGTACAGGTGTCTTTTCCACTTTGGCGGAAATAAGAAGTGACAAAATCTGAACTGTGAAACTAAACAATATATATAATGGACAAACGAATGCAATTTGATTTCTTTGCCATTGAGTTCTTTGTAGAGGCTACAGGAAGATTAACTTCCTAAGAAGTAGTTTAAACCTGCCATGAAGGCATTTTTCTACCTGGAATATTAACTGAATTCTCTCAGTTGTTTGTCTGCAAATTGATCAAGGCTGGCTGAATGGAAGTCATTTTACATGTCTGAGTCTAGATGAAAGAAATGATATCAACAGGGACCATGTACAATGGGACAAACGCATACCTACCCTTCGGGCATGGACTTCTGCCTGTAGGTGCCCCCCACAGAACCGGTATCACTGGATGAAGACAGGTTGCTAGGAGAGTTCCGACACTGGGATCTTGCTAAAGCCATGGATGAGACCGTCACATAGATGTCCGAACCAGGAGACAGCCTGCATGTGCAATGCAGAAAGATGAAGTCAATAATTCAAAGGGAAAATCCCAAGGCAATGCATGATGGATAATATCATATAAATGTGACAAAAACAGCAACTTCATGGAGATAGTGAAAATGAAGCCAGCTGGAAGCCTACAAAAGAAACCTTCCCATAAAATGACTCCCTAGGGGAACAGCTGGAAAACTGCCTTGAAGAGGGTGGGGGTGGGTATCAAAAAATAACAGGGAAAAAAAGATCTAGAAAACATGTATGCTTCCAAAAGCTAACAGAATTCAACTGGCTAAATTGCTCATGCAGTTTCTTAGTATGGCAGAGCAGAAGATAATTGAACCCAAGTGACATTAACATAGCAATTAATTCCAATTTCTCACACTAGTCCTCCCAGAGTATATGACCACAGTAACACTGGTACATTTTTTGTGTGCTTCTTTATTTTCCAATTTTATTATTCAGAGTCTGGAACGAATATTCAGATTTTGCTATTTAGTAAAATTTATAATTTTTGTTGGTAGTAGTATCACTATATAAAAACCTCCATAAAAAAATGTGTAAACTGCAGTTGTTGAATTTAACTGGAATTACTCAATGTATATAATATCACCATAGAAGTGTACTCCACATGGGCACCTCATATATCTGTTTGTGAAGTTATGGATCCTTCACACTGCCAACTGGCTGTCAAGGCAGAAACCATGGCTTTGTGGTCAGGACAGACATATTTTTCCCCTCTCCTCCTCTACTCTGGTAGGCAACAGGGCAACTACAGGGATATCAGTAAGTGATGCCATGCTGACAGTTGTGACTAGGTGTAAGCTAACCCTAAGTAACAATGGTATTTTATTTTGGAAGCAAATGCTAGCACAAATGACTCGAATCTTATAGCAGGGGAGGTCATCTCCATTTTATAACTTAGGAAATGAAATCTAAGTCATCATTCAAGTTCACAATAAGCCAGGTATCTAGACTCTAAGTCCAGTGCACTTCATGCTAAATTACTGCTGTCCCCTAGAGAAGGCCTGGGTTTTTTCTTTTTTTTAAACTCAGACAGTTTGCAATGGGTCTGCATGCTCAAACAACTTTACACATAAAGCTATCTTAAGGCAAGTCAAAGTTTTGAAGCCTTGAGATGGAAGCTGCCTCACTGGCAGAGGCCCTGTCCCACAGTGAACCAATTTATCTTCTGAAAGGGTCAGATGGGGCTTCAGGTATAGAAAGCTGAGAAGCTTTTCAAACAGAAAAAGAATAAGGATAGATACTAAAAAGTACAACTCCCAAATTCATCCATGCCCAAGGGGCAGATCTGATTTGAGAGCCCAGATTTGTTTCCGGCTGTCTCCTAAACATCTTCATGGACACCCTTCACTAGCAATCCAAATCAGACCTTGTCAAGACTAACACGTTTTATCCTATTCCCTAATGTCCCAAACTGTCCTTTCTATATTTGTTATCTCAAGCTAAACACCTTTTTTTGTACCACAAAATGGCTTTATTCACAGGACAACTTGAAACTGCAAGTCATGTGACTAGTCAAGCTAAACATGATGAAGCCATTTTTTTCTTCCTCTTTCTTTACCTTCCAGTCAATTGGGTTAATTAAGTTCAACTACTATTTACTGAGCACAAATTGTGTGTCGGCACTCTGGTGCTGGTCCTGAAAACACAAAGACAAAGAAGATACCTAGTTTCCAACCTGTTGAGGGGCTCCTGAGTTCTCTCACGTTCAGCCTGGGTCAGTACAAGTGTCCCAACGGGTCTCTCGACTTCCAGGATCTCTCCACCCCATTCCTCCAAAAGCTTCAACCCACCCTCTTACACCAAGTCATCTGACTGCTAAAAGCCTATCCAAAGCTTCCCTTTGCCTACAGGATAGAGGACCAACTCCCTGGGACCCTCTTTAAGGCCTTGAACTATGTGACCAAACCCCATCTTCATCACCATCCCCATTAATGGCTCCATGCACCCTACATTCTGAGACAGTTGAGGTGTTCCAGTTCTGACTCGACCCATTCACACTATTATTTATCTTGTTCTCTTTGCCTGGAATGCCTTCTTCCTTTGCTAGCTACTCACATAAAATCCTTTCTCGCCAAGGCCTGATCCCAACATTATAGCTCTGAATTCATAAATTAGAATCTCAAATCCCATGACAGTCTGTTTCTTGCACCATTACACCATGTCGTATACAACAGTTATTTTGTGTGTATTTGTCTCCCTTAATGTGAATTAAGATTTTGTGCTTAAGGGGCCAGGACTGAGCCTTATTTAACTTTACATCTCTGAGTGCTTAACATATTTTCTGAATGAAGGAGAATCCTTATCAGCAGTGTAGAAAATGAAGAAGAGAAGGGGGATTCAGGACAAGTACCACAGTTATGTCAGATGCCCCAAGTCAGGGGTTCTGAACTGTGGTGGGCCTTGAACAATAGTTGGTCACTAATAATAAAGTGCCAACATTTGTGAATAATTTAATACAAGTAATTATGACTCTGAAAGTTAATATGCCTTCTAAAATGCAAGAAAAGGCCGGGCGCGGTGGCTCATGCCTGTAATCCTAGCACTTTGGGAGGCCGAGGCGGGTAAATCACGAGGTCAAGAGATCGAGACCATCCTGGTCAACATGGTGAAACCCCGTCTCTACTAATACAAAAAATTAGCTGGGCATGGTGGCACGTGCCTGTAATCCCAGCTACTCAGGAGGCTGAGGCAGGAGAATTGCCTGAGCCCAGGAGGCAGAGGTTGCGGTGAGCCGAGATTGCGCCATTGCACTCCAGCCTGGGTAACAAGAGTGAAACTCTGTCTCAAAAAAAATAAAAATAAAAATAAATAAAATAAAATAAAATAAAATGCAAGAAAAAGGAATAGAGTTACCGGTGATAAAATTATATCTAAGCCCAAACACCCATGTGAATATCATCAATTTTACCTATAATGGCGAAAGAACTTAGGACAATGTCTGTTCTAACTAGTGTAAAATGGGGCAAATAGGGAGACTTGAGATGTCAGTGTTTGGGAAACGTGGTGAGAAGAAAAAGAGGCAGGGTTTGTAAAGTCTTCCTATTACCATTGTCGATCTCATTGTTGCTATACAGAGCGTGAAAAATATAGGTCAACCACCCACTGGCACTCTCATTAGGTTGCCAGATCTTGAAGTAGGGTATGCGTGGGGCAGGTATGGTGAGGCCACAGACTAGTGGGATACTAGTTCATCTCTACTTCAGGTAATGTGTTTTGATAGGAGAACATCAAAAGACATTTATCTGGGTACCATAACATGGGTTTCTCTTTATTCTTTTCCACTGAGACATTGCAGGAATTTCTCACTATTATTCTAAAGTAATTAACTGTAAGATGATCTGAAAGGGGTGGGAATGAGAGGAGTTGGTTATGAAAAAGAAAACCAAGTAAGGATTAAGGAATGACATGAATCCAAATGTAACAAAATACCACATTCTTTACAGCCTGAAGAGTTTGGCTCTTACACACACACCTAATAGAGAGAAACTTCAAATACAGTTTCATTTCATAGCGGCTTTGACTTTCTTACTGAAAAGGAGAGGAAGTGTTACAGAAAAATAGAAAAAAGGAGACAATAGTAGAACATTAACCCAGTGAAGGTTAATGCAACATGTAGGAGTCTGATGATTTTTTTGTCTTGGGGTAAACAAGTAATGCCAATGAAGCATATTTACAGTGAACGTTAAAATGTTTATGCTTCTATGAGGAAGTTACAACACAATTCCGTAGGAAAAGTCTAGATGTAACCTTTACATTTGTATTTAGAGTTTGTTTTTCTTACCCTGCTCTCCAAAACGTATATTAAGCTAAGATATATATCTCAGGCTACCTCTCAACCTCAGCTTTCTTATTTGGCAAATGTACCAGAAAATTCTATTTGGTTACTGGCGTTATCCCAAAGTAAAAAAACAGCATTTCCAGAAGGCTGGCATTCATTCCCATCCCTCTTTTGCATTTATATAACTCAATAGTGGCTTTGTTTTCTGACTGTTCACACACATAGAAGATACATAAAGCAAATGATGGAATGCTACCCAAATGTTTTTACGACTCTAGATGTATGTATGCTAGGCAAAGAAAAATTCAGAATTAGCCCTTATTCTGATGACTTACTATTTTTTCCAAATACTCTGAATTTGATACTATCACACAAATATTATTTGAGAACAGACCTAGTGGGAGAATGGGAGGCACTGCCTGTCTGGGTACTGGCAGTCCACTTCTACAGAGATAGCCCGTGGCTGATTATTAGAAGTTGGGCTGATTGCTATCCTGCCACTTTGAAGAAGTGCTTCAAGAACTGGGAGCAGTACCTCTTATACTGGCTGACATAGGAAAAGCAGCACACTGACCTCCTGAATCTCTGTCCACCCCACCCTACCCCACCACACAAGTGTACTCTGTTTTAAGGATTGCTAAGTCCAGTGAAGTTACAACAAGATCACAAGAGTCTTTTCTTCTCTTTTGAGACAAATCCAGATCTTTCTGCTTAGTCTTAAAGAGCCCCAAATGTCTGGTGTTAATGCCTCAATAGGTTTAGAGGATGAAAATTAATACCTCTTTCAACTGCTGTTGAGATCTTTCCATTCTGTTGAATACAGGCAATATTGTTTCTAAAGAATGCTCTCTGATCACTGTCAGAGATGAATTCTGTAAATCTTTTAGCATTAATTTCAGAGTATTTTCTTTCCTACATTTTTATAAATTTAGTAAAGAAATAACTAAACATTTTAAAAATAACTGATACTAAACATTCTCTGGGGCTTCCTTCTGCTGAAATAAAACACCAGGGCTTTTTTGTTGTATGCAGCAATTGAAAAAGTCATGATCATCACCATGAACAGACATTATTTCCACAGTCTTTTGACTACAGTTAATACTACACTTAACACCAGCTTTTCATTTATATGCAATGCATTTCACCGCAGTGAAAACAAAGAGTTGAAGGGGTTGGACATTAGGAAGAGATGGCCCAAGATAAGTCCTTCATTCTTCCAGAAGTAGTCTCACACCAGGCTAAAAGAAAAAAGAGGGCCAACACAAACACACACACACACACACACACACACACACACACACACACAGTCTCACACCAGGCTAAAAAAGAGGGCGTGCGCGTGCACACGCGCACACACACAAACGGATTTCTAATACGACCACCCCTGTCCTCCACTAAACCTATTCCATGAATCAACTCACAGGATGACATATATAGTGCCAACATTAATAGATACTTATTAAACTGATCACTCCAGATTATGACTGATTACAACTTATCAACTTATGGGTAAGGACTTCTAAGTCAGAAGTTGATGTTAGAATATTTTCCTAACTGATTAGGTAGGATTATTACATGTCTATTCTATTTCCTACTTTTTATTCCAAGGTGAGATATGTACAAGGACGTAAGCCTCTCAGTAACCCAAGTGCAAACAGTGAGGTGGTGGTATAAACAACTGAGAGCGTTTTAAATAGCAGCAGTGACGGACAAATTAAATGCTTGAGTCCATAATTAAGCACAGCATTTTTACCACAAATTAGGAATTAAAATGCTATTATCCAACCAGGGAACAGGACCAAGTTAAAGTCTTCTGTCTTCAGCCATGTATATTAACTAAGATTCTTCCAGAATTATGTAAAAAAAAAAAGAGAGAGAAATCTCTACAAGGATTCAAGGTGATGTAATTGGGTGCTATATCCAGACTAGAGTTTGAACAAATTGTGTTCGACTTCAAGCAACTTGTGCCTGGTCTTTTCCTCTCTTCCTGATGTGTACTTTGTGAACAGCACTTTGGATTTCGAATTTGGGATGTTCCACCAGCAAAGTTTAATGCAAATATGCCCAAAATTAAAAGAAAAAAAGTGAAATTTAAAAATTTCTGGTCCCAAGCATTTTGATAAGGGATGCTGAATCTGTACTATACAAATTAATCTTCACAGACTCTAAGAGGTGGGGCCTTGAGTCATGGGGATGCTAAAGTACAGAAGGACAGGATCCTGCCCACTGCCACACACTCCCAGTAGTGTAGCCAGGATGCAAATCATGGCCCCTGGACAGCACAGCCTATACTCCTGGTGCCTCTAGGAGTTTCTAGGCAAGTCACACTAATACACAGGTGGTCCTGCAGAGTGGAAGCCAGTATAAAAACATTTCCCTAGGCTGAGTGCAGAACAGCTACTTTTGAGGCCCAAGGAATGATTAATAAGTAACTGAAGAGCCTGAGCTGGGCACAGTGCTGGAGCATCCTCCTCCTGTTCCTGAGCCACTCTGGAGTTTGTAAATGAAGGGGAACTGGGAGGTGTGCCAAGCTCAAGCCATTGTGCCTATTTCCTGAATGCCTGAATAGGAACCACTGTTGCACTATCATCTAAAAATGTGAACTTGCAAATCACATCAGCTCTGATCCTGACATGGATGCCACAGCGCACTGTTTCCTGTGAAGAGTGGAAAACAGGAGCCTTCAGAGTCCAATGACTTTAAGTTAAATACGGCCCTCTGCTCTTCTCTCTTGTCTTGGCTGACAAATACACCACCAGAATTCAGTTTCAACTAAAACCTTTTGAAGGAGTCAATCAAAAAGATCTTGCATTTCACTTTGAGTCAATTTTAGAAAAGCTCTACCAGCAACATACTTTTAATATGAAGTATTCTAAACTTAGTCAACAAAAACCAAAGAATTCTCCTTAAATCTGCCTTTAATGCTACAGCTTTATCAGACTATCAAGTGCTTTGCCTTTACCTATCATTTAATTTTTATAAAAGGAAATTGGTTTATTTTCTCCAAGATAGATTAAATTCTGTCCCTGGTTATTTAAATAAGCCCTTTTAATATTAAAGGGTCATTGCCACAAACAGAAAGTTGAGGAAACTCTTTGGGTGGAAAGCTGGACTACCATGTGAAGTGTAGACATAAGATGGTAAACTACTCTATGGGGTTTCCTGATGTGATTACCAAAGAAAGTTTTTTAAAAAGTGCATTGGGAGCCTATTAAATGCCAGAGTCTGTGGCGGGTATTTGGAATACAAAGATGAGTAAAACAGGCTAAGTTTAAAAAAATGGACAAATAACACTAGAGCGAAGTTTAATAAATTTTGTGAGTGAAGATACCATGTGGTGGTAAGAACATTCCTAGTAGGGCAATTAAGGTAGAAATGGGAGGATAAGCATCAAGGAGAACATGGTGCTTGCAGAGGACAGCCGCTCACATGCCTAGGGATTGGCGGGGAGGTGCTGACGATGATGGGGAAAGGGGAAAGGCAAGGCCACATAGGTAAACTTTTTGGGAGGGGCAGGGTCTCACTGTTACCTAGGCTGGAGTGCAGTGGCATGATCATGGCTCACTGTAGCCTCAACTGCCCAAACTCAAGTGATCCTCCCACCTCAGCCTCCCGAGTAGCTGGGACTACAGGCACGTGCCACCACGCCCAGCTAATTTTTTAAAATTTTTCGTAGATATGGGGTCTCACTATGTTGCCCAGGGTGGTCTTGAACTCCTGGGATCGAGTCATGCACCAGCCTTGGCCTCCCAAAGTGCTGAGATTACAGGCATAAGCCATAGCACCCGGCCAATACAGGCAAACTTGCTGGGGAGTTGGACTTGATCCTGAAGGCTGTGTGGAGCCACGGAAGGGCTATAATGAAAGGCACACCCTAAGGAGCATTTCCATTTTTATTAGGTCTCCTTTCCAGGGGGAGGCTGGTAATTCTATCTGGAGGCTGTTGGCAACAGTTTAGGTAAGCAAAAGAGTCTTAGTGCAAAATGAGAACTTCTAAGGCAATGGCAGGAATGTGTGTGGAGATGGGATGATGGTGTGTGGAGGGGAAGCTGACAACGAATCCTACTTCTGCTCTGGATACTCAAGTAGATGGCAAAGCTGTCCACCAAGGTGGGTAACACATGAGACAGAAGAGGCAGAAAAAGGGGTAGGAGTGAAAAAGGTAAAGTCAACTTGAACTTGAATGTGAGACACTTTCGTGACTTTCAAGTGCAGATGTTCAGTAGGTAGTCAGGTATGTGAATATGAAAAGTAAAAACAGACCAAGGCAAAACAGATCAACTAAAGAACTGCCCACATAAGGATGACGGTTGAGGTTGCTAAAGTGGTTGGACCATCTAGAGGAACTGCACAGTGTGGGATTCAAATAAAAATGAGGAAGAAATGGGGAACACAAATTTCAAGGTGATAAGATAGGTGCAAAGAGCTGATGATACAAAAAAATCAGGAAAAATTTTGGAAGACAAGGAAATGGAATTTGAAGGAGGAGGGAGTAGTGAATGGTATCAAATAAGCTAAGGACCTAACACTATCCAGAAGCTTTAGAAATGTAGAAGTCAGCTGGGCGCAGTGGGTCTCATCTGCAATCCCAGCACTTTGAGAGGCTGGGAAGGGAGGATCACTTGAGGCTAGGAGTTTACAACTAGTCTGGGCAACAGTAAGACACTGTCTCTATAAAAAATATTTTCAAAACATTAGCTGGGTGCAGTGGCATGCACCTGCAGTAATAGTTACTCAGGAGGTTGAGGTGGGAGGACGGCTTGAGCCCAGGAGTTTGAATTTACAGTGAGCTAAGATCAATGCCACTGCATTCCAGTCTGAGTGACAGGGTGAGACCCTGTCTTAAAAAAAAAAAAAGAAAAGAAAGGAAAGGAAATACGGAAGTCAATGGGCAATGGAGACCTAGCTGGAGCAATTCCAGTCAAGTTCAAAATTCTCATGTTTCAGGATCCTCATGACTAGGCACGAAGCTGTGATCAAAAGGGGCAATATTTGGAAAGCACAAGTCCTGAAGCTTCTAACCACAGCTAATATTCAAAATAAAAGAAGATGAAACATTAAATGGTGCTTGTTTTGTTTGAAAGCAGAAAATGACAAAGTGGAAGATTAGCTTAGAATCTATATGAAATAACAAACATAGAAAGTATTTCCTTAAAAATCAAGACTGAATGGTCATATGACTATTACGCTCTCTTAGAGGAGAACTCTTTTCAGTTTGTTTCCATGATATTCATACCCTATATGGTGCTGGAGTCTGTAAGCAAGGAGGAAGAGAGGCTGCAGATGCGGGTGTCATAACTGCAAAAACAAAAAAGGCCCTCTGTCCAGCTTCTTAGAGTTATGTGCAGAGGACTCAAGTGGAGTGACAATGACATCCAGGTAAAACTCGGAAGTACCAACTAAGTGTTCAGTGAGTTCTAACATCAAATATTTACATAAAGGCTGGTAATACCAGCCTAAAAAAGGAGAAAAGAAAATCATTTTAAATGCTAAGATGTCTGTTGTTTATCCAAAGCCCCTCAAATAGCTCAACTTTTATAAGCATACTAACATAGATCAGGGTTTTATTGCTGATCCCGCATTATGTTTAAACACAGTAATGTATCAAATTCAGTGTACCACAGCCAGTAATTTTCATTTCAATCCTACCCTTAAGCTCTAGGTAAATTTGAGGCCAAAATAGTGATTGTATCATATTACCTATTTCTGTTGAATGAATGTTAATTCTGTTAATAAATACTACTCCCACAAATACTGTAAAATTCTGTAATCAGAAAGACATCTGAAGAGCATAAAACTCATATACTCAAACCAAATAGAAACTAGACTTTATTTAGATGGCAAATGGATCGCCAGTTCTTACTATGTCAGTTTCTCTTAACTACGTATAGAGAACATCATCCAACTGAAGAATTTTTATTAAAACTCAAAACACCAACATATTTCAGTATGTCATAAAAATCCTGACCTTGATATTAAAGGAAAAATATTCCACAGTTTTTGTTGTTGTTGTTAATGACCTTTAGGTCTGGGATATTACATACAAATTAAAGAAAAACTATGCTTCTACAAGCAGTAAATCAGTGTTTTCACCCAAAATGGATTGTGCTGGATCCAGCCATGGTGACTTAGGTGGGCAGATTTGGGGAGCACTGGCCGGCAGAATAGACTTGAGATGGCTGCTAACTTAAGTGTTAAGTATACCTGGTTTCTCTATGGTCAAACACAATTCCCCTAACTGGGGAAGAAAAAAATGAATGCAAGGAACAACCATAAATATTAGGCCATGCCATTACTGGTAGGGTAAGATTCAAGGTCTGGGAGACCCTGTCATTTGTTTTCATGATTTATGATTCCTCTGAAAGGCCCAAATCATACTTGGTGAGTTTCCCAGGTACAAATGTAAATGCCACTCAGGATGGCACTGACACAGGGAGAGTCAGATGGATGAGGGGTGCCCTGGTACTCCTCACTTCTAGATCTCAATAAGATATTTTGTTCTCAGGCCGGGTGCGGTGGCTCATGCCTGTAATCCCAGCACTTTGGGAGGCCGAGGCGGGTGGATCACGAGGTCAAGAGATCGAGGCCATCCTGGTCAACATGGTGAAACCCCGTCTCTACTAAAAATACAAAAAATTAGCTGGGCATGGTGGCGTGTGCCTGTAATCCCAGCTACTCAGGAGGCTGAGGCAAGAGAATTGCCTGAACCCAGGAGGCGGAGGTTGCGGTGAGCCGAGATCGCGCCATTGTACTCCAGCCTGGGTAACAAGAGCAAAACTGCGTCTCCAAAAAAAAAAAAAAAAAAAAAAAAAAGATATTTTGTTCTCAGTAGGACTAGAAAGGGTACACTTAAATTTTTCAGTTACATTTTACTAAATTTCATGGAGAAAGTTATATTCTAAAGTGAACTTTATGCATCTGGGGACTCAAGAAGGACTCTGGAAGTTATTTCTGATAAAAGTCATGAATCTGCTATATCCTCAAATATTCCTGGAGTCACAGTAGCAAAACAAAGTTCTGAAACATGGGTTGAGTAACTCTTATTCCAAATTCTTTGGACCAGAAACGTTCTGGATTTGGGATGTTTTTGGATTTTGAAATATTTGTATTACACTTGCAGTTGAGTATCCCTAATCTGAAAATCTGAAATCCTCCAATGGGCATTTCCTTTCAGCATCATGTCAGTGCTCAAAAAGTTTTGGATTTTGTAGTACTATGGATTTCAGATTTTTGGATTAGGATATTCAACTTCCTGTACCTTCTCTTTATGCCTCAAAATTAAAACTTAAAAAGACATTTTTATTAAAAATTAAGAATGATGTGATAAGAAACTAAACTTTAAATTTTCACAAAAGAAGAATATCCATCCAATTACCATATATTTCAAAATGAAGATGAGCCAAATCATCTTAATATCCTGGAAATTCAGGACTGAGATCTCACAAGTCATCTAAGTCCTGCAACCTAAGATCTGAAATCCTAGACTAGTGTACTTAACATATATCAGAGACTAAGGGGGCAGTAAGTAGAGGTTAAATTTTCCTGAAAACCTCATCAGCCCCACCTATGGCCCTTTCAACTCTGCAGCTTGGAGTCTCACAAACTACTTTAACAGCTTTCTAGAAGGAGTACTTGACGAGATGCATTTTCCTCTGGGTGGAGTAACGATGAAAGGCAGACACGAGTACACACAGAAATTACCTCTAGAACTCAAGGATCTACATCTGGAAAAAATGGAGTTCTGCATTCTCTAGCACTAAAAACTGCTCCCATCGAAAGGTGATACTCAGCTACAAAAAATTTTTTCCCTTTTAAAGGTCAGTATGACTGGCAAGGAGCTTCAGTTTCTGGTGCAGAAATTAAATTCAACATGGAATCAAAATACATTCTCAAATGGAATACTGTATAAAGGAAATGACACAAAACCAATTTCACTTGTGAAACCCTGCTGATTGTTCTGGAGAGAAAGAAAACAGCACTGAGAGGGGGGAAAAGGTCCTTCTCTACACAATGATTTCCTGGGTTCATCTTTCAAAATGTAGGCCAAATCATAAATTCCAGTTAGCACACCCCTCAGGGGCAGCCAAGTCTGGAATGTGTCGAACAAAGAATTTACTCAGAGGTCTCTTGGATGTTTTCCTCCTCAAAAATAAGGAAAGAGAGAGGAGTCCAGATGGTAATGGGGCCACTCTGGGAGAGGAAACTTTTATTGAGAGAAATAGCAAGGCTTTGGAAATAGAGTTCCAGGATGAAATGAGAAATTGTAGAAAGATGACTATTTTTTTGTTTTGTCTATTTTAATTAAATTTTATTTGTCTGTTTTTATTAAATTTCTATACAGTATCCTAGTAAGCTAAAATAGTTAAGTGGCAAAGTTTTATGCAACAGCTCAAAAGTCAGACTAAGATAAAGACTTCATAGTGTGATTTCTAAAGCTTCCTGCTCTCTGCTCCCAAACTGGAGTGGTGATGATTAACATGTATATGGGAATTGTTTTCCATGGCATCCTGCTTCTGCCAGACCTGGTTCTTGCCGCTCAGATGAGTCAGGCTCAAGTTATGGCTTCCACTTGGACCCTCCCTTCTCCCCAACACAGTTCCCGGAATACAGACTTCTCCCTAGCTCTAAGGGTTTTCACAAGAACATTCGGAGATGTGATCAAGGCAAGCAGAAGAGATGTGGAAAGGACAGTGGATGGACAGAAAGAAGTTGACTTCTAGGCCAGGCGTGGTGGCTCATGCCTGTAATCCCAACTACTTGGGTGACTGAGGCAGGAGAATCACTTGAACCCGGGAGGCAGAGGTTGCAGTGAGCTGAGACTGCACCACTGCACTCTAGCCTGGGTATCAAGAGCGAAACTCCGTCTCAAAAAAAAAAAAAAAAAGAAAAAGAAAAAGAAAAAAAGAAGTTGATTTCTAGCAGATGACTAACAGATTATTCAATTAAACTGTCTCCTCCTTTAGTGTACATGATTCAAGGTAACCAAATTTATAGTGCAATTACTTACAATCTATATAGACAATTTCTATTCCCATTTTTAAAGTACCTAATCTAGTTTAATTTTAGGCCTGGACTCTAGTTCAAAATGCTGCAGTGTCATACTGTTAACTCCAGACAAAAGTGCTAGGGCATCCTTGTAAAGGCAGAGTTAACCCATTACCTCTTGCAAGGGAACCCTCTATGACTTTCAATTAAACCACAACCTTTGGTTTCTTACTTTCTAGCATCCTTCAGTCCCTTTCCCTTTGGTTTATTTTACTCAGGACTAAGTGTTTTAACTTACCTTCATGTATATCATCTTCTCCTCACTATTCTTTCCTATTTTCAGAGTAATGAAAAATGTTTGTGCTATACTAGTTTTGCTTCCCATAATCCTTTATTAATAAATTGACACTAACACAGATATTCAACGAAAAACCTGCATTCTGTTGCTCTTATATGGTCACTGTCACCTCAAAGAGTTGCTGAATTCTAATCCACAGGGCCACTAAGCATGTAGTAATGACATCTATTGATCATCATATGGAAATTAAAGAGCAAAGCGAAACACCAGTGAGCAGAGCTGAAGGCTTTGCTAGAATCGATCTCTGTTTATCCCTATGGCTTTGGAACAGTATATGCTTTGAAAGCCACTATGGTATGCACCTCAGTTTAATTCTTCATTTCTAGTAAAATATGAGAAGACCTAAAACTAGTGCTTACAGGTCTGTGTTACTTACATTTGGGACAGAGATGTAGAGCAAACCTTTTGAAGGCACACTTACCGCCTCTCTAGTGGGCGCCCGTCACTGGAGATGCTTCGAGGGATGTTGGCAGCTCTTTCTGGAGGAGGCATCTTCCCATCTCCTTTTCCGGCATTCAGCCGTGAGGTCATGGGACTCTGCACCTGGGATGGGACTTGAGGTGAATGAGGCCCCTTGCTGGCGTTCCTCTGCCATTTGTTATTATTTCGGAAGGGAAACTTGAATTCATATGAAACACCTTCATTCATTTTGTACTCCATAACTGGCATGCGGTAGGTTTCGGAGCAGCTCCTATTAGGGGCAAGAAACAGGGAGAAACACAACACATATTGTATTTTCTTGTTGGTGGAACCACATTGATTTTCATTAACACTTAAAATGGATCCAAAATTTCACCCTATGTTTCAAACCACCTTTCAATCTTTGGGCCTATACTTATTTTCTTTCCAAAAACCAGAACCCCAGGAAGTATTACAGTAGTATTTTCCTTTACTCAATCCCAACTGTTGAGTGTTAGATGTGGAATCTTTAAAAAACAGTGGGACCCACGGTCACCCTGGGGGTGGCCAGACTACTGAGACCTGAGGAGGAAAAGCCACCAGGACAGCATGACAGGGGCATACCTGAGAGCATGCAAGCAGCTTCACACACCCACCACTGCAGACTGCAACCAGGCTCTGAAAGGGTATACACGCAGCTTCACAAACCTGTCACTGCACGTTGTGACCGGGCTTCAAAAGGGTATACAAGCAGTTTCACACATCTGTCACTGCACATTGTGACTGGGCTCCAGAAGGGTGTGCAAGGGTGTCATGGTGTGCAGTGGCAGATGTGTGAAGCTGCTGGTACAACTCACATCTCCAAGGAGTACTTTCTTCTTGGGGTTTCCTTATCAGTCCCCCAAATCCCCCCAAAGCCAAGGGTGACCTTTATCTGGCCCTATGCTCAAGGCTCCACTCGATCCCTTTTATGTTTTAATGGCAATGGCTTTCAAAATTTTCAGATGACAACCTAAGTAAGAAATACGTTTCACACCAAGACACGGCACCACCACATACACACACAGATGCACATCCTTCCTCTCCTATCTTCCACTTTGCTATGTTCTGAATACATTTCATCCAAAAATACACTGGGTGCAACGTCCTAAATTGATTTTATAATCTACTTGAGAGTTACGGTCTGTAGTTTATAGAACATTGTTTTATGGCACATTTGACATTACTTTCAGTAGTTAATGACTGCTATGTCATAAAACTTTTTCTCTAATATTAAGGAATACTACTTTAGGCTCTGATAACATTTTAAGCTTTGATTCTGATATTTATGACAAAAATATGCCACTGCAACCCTTTTTCTTGGTTGTTAAAAGAGGTAATACACTGTGGTATAGTTTAGAGTCTTTCATTTCTGACCAAATAAAGCATATTATAAAGACCTAGTATTCTGGATCTGTAAATACAATGCAAAAATGTTACATTTTATCAAAGGATCATTGATTAAAATGTACAATAATCCACAGAAAAATTTCATATTTGTTCAAAATCAGGACTAGCTTTGCTTCTCATAAGCAATGCTCTGTTTTAACTTGTAAATTCAAAGAAAAACATCATCTATGCCCCTTTCTGTTGGCTGCTAGGAACCAGCACACGTACAGAACTTTATCATCATGTATTTTGGGGACCAACTTTCCAAAAATTTTCACCTAAGCCATGTTTTGCTTTCACTACTACCTCTTCCACCACAAATCCCCTAGCTAAGCTTCTATTTTGTGATACTGTACAACTACTTTCTTTCTTTTCTTTTTTTTTGAGACAATGTCTCGCTGACTCACCCAGGCTGGAGTGCAGTGACATAACCAAGGTTCACCACAGACTCAACCTCCTGGGCTCAAGTGATCTTCCCATCTCAGCCTCCTGAGTAGCTAGGACTACAGGTAGGCACTGCTACACCCCGCTAATTTTTGCATTTTTTGGCAGAGACAGGGTTTCATCATGTTGCCCAGGTTGGTCTCAAACTCCTGAGCTCAAATGATGTACCTGCCTTGGCCTCCCAAAGTACTGGGATTCCAGGCTTGAGCCACTGTGCCCAGGCCACAAGTACTTCCATAGGCTGTTTCAAGTCCATTTTGCATCAGGCAGAGAATAAAATAAATAAAGATAATGGTAACAGACACAATAACAATAATAATGTAGTATCAAACAGACAAGTTACTTTTATCTTTAGGCTTCTTCAAACACTCTTTGAAATAGTCTTTTAAACTGCTTAACATTTAGTATGAAAACTGGCTACAAGACTTCTCTGGTCAAAGATGCTGCCTTCCCCATAGTCTACATTTTATTTCCACTACTCATAACATATAACTAGCAACTTTCTTCATATCCTACATTGGCCAAATATAGTACGATAAAGTCTGAGCAGGGAGAGAAGATCATTCATAGACAATGAAAAAGCACAGAAGGTTCCACAGAGCTAAACTTTAGCTACTCGCCATTTCTGATTGCCTTTCATGGCCAGGGTAACCATCACTGGCTCCTGGTCTCTTACTTATTTCTGCAAAACAGAAGAATGATATGTAGAACCAGGAAGTACACAACAGACTGAAGAATGCAGATAAAATCTGGCTTTTAATGCTATGTATAAGCTTTCCTAAAAGAGTTTTTATTATATCATTCTAAGTAAAATTCTGTGTTGAGGAATGTTAACTCTAATAATACTTATACAATGAGGCAGGCAGTAATTTAGCCACATTACCCCAACTCTATGAAGTAGACGCTATCATTATTCCTACTTTACAGAGGAGGAAGCAGAGGTCTAGAGAGATTAACTTGCCCAAGTTTACACAGCCAGCAGGAGGCAAAGCCAGGATTTGAACCCACAGAATTAATCCACCTGTAGGTTAGTCTTATTTTAGTCATTAACTAAAACATTCCAATTCTCCAAGGAAAACTCAACAACTTTTATAAAACCCAATTAAAGAGCTATGGTCAGCAGGAATTACAATGTCAATGCTAAAAGTGACAAGAGGTGACCTGCTGAAACCCTAAATTAATGGAAAAGCTACTCATCTCCTCATTCTGTTTTTCAGTCTTTGTATTCTTTCTCTTTTAGTCTCTTATTTCTCATAACTCTCTCCTTTTTCCTTAAGGCCCTATGGAATAAAGAGAAATGGGTGACTAGGAAATTGAACAGATCACAATCTGGACTCGCGTGTTAGAAAAGTTTTATTTTTGAGGATGGCTTGGTCCCTATAAGCCATGTGACTCTGGCTTGGGATAAAAACACACAAACTCTTTAGATCAAAGCTCCTTATTTGAAAATTGAGAGATCTGAACCAGATGATTTCTAACTGCCCTCTTCACTCTAAAGCAGTATGCTTTAGCACTTTAAAATACTGGATTTTTAAAATGAAGAAACAATGGTGTGACCTGTTCTTATTTAAGAGGTAATTTGGTCTTATGTAACCAGTTTACTTTTAGCTTGTCATTTTGAATGGCGCTTGTTTTCTTTAAGAACTACAGGCTAGTGGCCCTCAACAGAATAAAGGGTTGGTCACTCCATGAGATACCATCCAGAACATCACAGTTTAGTCTGTTCATCCAGGTGCTTTTCATCTTGTCCTGGGAATGATGTTGAAGATCCAGAGGTCACAGACTAATCTATTGACGCTGGCTACATACTCCAGAGGGGCAACAGCTGAGAGGTGAAGAATCAGGCAAGTCCTGCATAAGGGGCCCGCTCACTCCAGGGAGGTTTTCCAGTGAAGTCTCCCAGGACTGCATCCATCGGGCTGTCATGCTAACTGGCTCCATCCACTTTTTGGACAGCAAATGTACTTCTCCTAATCTCATTCTTATCATTGTTTTAATAAAAATGAAGCTGCTGATACAGAAGTGCTGGGAAGGAAAGAGCATGGTCCTTTTAAATGATATGGAAGCGGGGAAGGGAATTGCTGGGTAGAGGAGGGCATGGTCCCTGGTTAGCACTCCAACCCCATGGATCTAGCTGAGGACAAGCACTCCTGCCTTCACACCCAGACGTTGCATTTCCCAAGACAACCCTGGCCTGGCACACCCCCATCCTGTGCCTATAAAAACCCAAGACCCTAGCAAGACAGGAACAGAAGTGCTGGACATAGAGAGGAGCACATTGGTGGAGGCACACACATGTGGAGGTACACACATGGGGCTGGACATCAAGAGGAACTCATCAACAGGCACCAGCAAAACCACGTGGAGTTTGGCTGGGGCAGTCGGAGGAGAGCCCAGGCCACCAAGCAGCCTGACTCCAGGAAAAACCATCTCCCTTCTGGCTCCCCCATCTGCTGAGAGCTACTTCCACTCTATAAAACCTTGCACTCATTCTCCAAGCCCACATGTGATTGTTTCTTCTAGTACACCAAGGCAAAAACCTCAGGATACAGAAAGTCCTCTGTCCTTGTGATAAGGCAGGGATCTAACTGAGCTGGTTAACACAAATCACTTACAGATGGAAAAGTTAAAAGAGCAAAACTAAAAGAGCACCCTGTAACACAGGCTTCCTGGGGCTTCAGGAGCTGTAAATATACACCCCCTAGACATTGCCGTGGGGTCAGAGCCCCAGAGCCTGCCCATCTGTATGCTCCCCTAGAGGTCTGAGCAGTGGGGCACTGAAGAAGTGAGCCACACCCCCATCACACAGGCTGTGAGGGGGACAAGGGAACGTTTCCCATTTTACTGCCATGAGGATTAAAAAAGAAAATGCAGGGCATATAGTAGGGGCTCAGAAAATTTGCTATACTCTCCCTATCCCTTCTTCTCTTCAAAAAAGTATAGTTTGGAAATAATTCATAAAAGGGTCTTCATATTTCCCAAGAACAGGAAAAAGAGCCTTGTTTTACATTTTATTCACTCATTCATTCATTTTGAAATGGAGTCTCCCTCTGTCGCCCAGGCTGAAGTGCAGTGGGGCAATCTAGGCTCACTGCAACCTCTGCCTCCTAGTGTAAGGCCGGTTGCCTCGCCAGGAGCTTGGATTGCACATCCCCCCCGCTCCCCTCCTGCCTTTTTTCCGAAAGCTTGGACATGCTCGGGTTGTTCCCTTTTCCCCTTCTCGCACAGCCTGGCTTTCCCTTAAAGAACCCAGTATGCAAGCAGGGTCTTGTGAATAGCAGTCAAGTCTTTCTAGCCAATAGCAGCTGAGTCTTTCTAGCCAATAGCAGCCGAGTAATTCTAACCAATAGCAGCCAAGTCCTGTATGCAAACAAAGGCTTGTAACCTTACCCAATAGTAGTCCTGCTCTCCCACAACCAATCGAGCTCCTTCACTCCCTATAAAACCCCACGTCTGAGAGGAGTCTGTGTGACTTCTCTGGTCCCTACTGTTGGACCGCAGAACCTCGCCTGGGAGCCTGAATAAGCCTTTCATATTGGATCTTCTTGTGTTGGCCTCAGTTTCTTCTTTTTAAACTCAGAAAGAACAAACCTTACACCTAGGTCAAGCAATTCTCCTACCTCAGCTTCCCAAGTAGCAGAGATTACAGGCATGTGCTACCATGCCCAGCTAATTAATTTGGTATTTTTAGTAGAGAAGGGGTTTCACCACATTGGTCACGCTGGTCTTGAACTCCTGACCTCAAATGATTCACCTGCCTCAGCCTCCCAAGGAATTACAGGCTTTACATGTTAATTAAATACCACTTCTTTGTTGTTGAACTACTATATGCATTTTTAAAAAGCTGCTTTTTCAAAATTAATGACTCTCCCATGTGAACACACAAATCCATGTGTGTTTATATTACATCCTGGGGGTGTTTGTATTACACATAGTCATCATCTCCCCCACCCCCTTGCCTGTGTCCCACTTGGGGTCCTGGCGACCCTAAGAACCACCAGGCTGATGGGCAGAGGAGCAGTTTGCCTCGAGGTCTGTCCTGCCTCTTGCTGCAGCTGCAGTGACTGGTGGTAGAGTCTACTATTCAAAGAACAGAGTAATTAGTTGCTAGAAAAACAGCAGTGGGAGTGTGAAAAGCAGAGGAGAAGAAAAAAATGACACAAGAGCATTATTCTATTTTGTTGAAAATTGTAACAAGGTGTTAATGCTTCAACTGTTCCTTTTGAAGCTATTTCTTTTTTTTTTTTAGAGATGGAGTTTCACTCTTGTTCCCCAGGCTGGAGTGCAATCTCAGTGCACTGCAAACTCTGCCTTTCAGGTTCAGGGGATTCTCCTGTCTCAGCCTCCTAAGTAGCTGGTATTACAGGCACCCACCACCACGCCCGGCTCCTTTTTTTTTTTTTTTTGTATTTTTAGTAGAGACGGGGTTTTGCCATGTTGGCCAGGCTTGTGTGGAACTCCTGATCTCAGGTGATCTGCCTGCCTCGGCCTCCCAACGTGCTAGGATTACAAGAGTGAGCCACTCCCCTCAGCCCTCTCTGAGGTTATTTCTAAAGGAAGGAGAGAGGAGCAGGCTTTCAGCCCTCCAAAGGAATCAAAGCAATTCCCACTTGCCCTGCCCAGGTCTGATGGCTTTTCAGATGGAAACTGTAGTGAAAGGGGCCCTGTGCAGTGCACTAATCCTTTCCCTAGCCTCCCCTCCTGGCACCCAAACGACAGGTCACTGACGGCTCCACTGGCTCCTCCGGGAAGGCCTGAGAGCCTCACAGTGCTGTGACAGCTCATTCACTCCCTGGTGTGCTGGAAGTGGCAATCATCCCATCTACCCCAATGCTGCCTGCAGCGATATCACATCAGTAGCTTGTGGAACCAGCCACAGTGGGAGTATCTGCACCACAGAAATCAGCAAATACTACAAATAAAGTTGTTTTTTCCCCCCCACAACAGAAAGCCAACTTACCAGCATAGCACTGCTGATTCTGGTGTATAAGGAAAGGATCTGTGCTCCAAGCACACAAAGTGGCAGTTCAGAGCCTGGATTCTGATGTTAGACATAAATTTGCCAGATGAGCTTAGCAAGTTACTAACCTTTGAGTCTTGGTTTGTTTTAAAACAGGAATAATACTAACACTATCACCAGAAAGGTTGTTGTAAGAATTAAATGCACTAATCCATAAAAAGGTGCTTTTTCCAGGGCCTGGCATATTAAAGCAAAAAACTCAGTACATTAGTTATTTTCACTGACACACCACAATATACCTAGTCTAGTATACCTTCTATCATGGCTCCATCTATCCAGGTCCAGGTCTCTTATCTGTCTTTCTAGTAACAGGTATTTACAATGCCAATGTCAGTACTGTTGTCTCATTCCACCCACAGTCACACAAACCCATTTCCCTCTCCTTTCCCGCATATAACTTTGGGAGCTTAGCTACAAGGGAAAGACCTCTGAGAAGGCAAGATGGCATCACGAGGTCAAAGGCTCCATATTTCAGTAGATAGTCCTTAGACTAATGTCTATAACTCTTTACTGTAGGTAACTAAGGTTGACAATTTACAAAGATTAGTTATCTTCTCCCGTTTTTAACTGACTGTTCAACGCAATAAAGCAGACAATTTGAAGGAGAGACAGCAGAGAAAGAGACAAGAGAAGGAATGCAGCAAGGCTGGAGACTGTCATAAGCAAGAACCCCACTGCCTCAGTGAGCCACCTCACATCGTTTTTTGAATCACAGTTCAGCACATTACTTAACATTTAATGATGATATACTTGGGGAAACCACAAAAAGCTAATAGGGTTCATTAGGCCTGGTTAACTAGGGCAGGGTATGTGGGTAGGGCAGTTTCTGAATATTTCCTTCTCTCTAAAACAGGTGAAATTAAAAGTTCATATTTTGATTCCCAGGGAAATGCAGCCATCCAAAAGGCAGTTCTTCAAATTATCAGACAAAGGAATTTTTCTATATTTTGACATACACATATAATCCCTGGACCCCCTAGGTGGTAAGCAGTATTAGGAAATACTACCCTGAGCAAAGTATATAAAGCACACACACGCACATGCATACACACACACACATATATTTGCTGCACTTTACTTTTTTTAAAAAGACACAAATAGCCCATCATCACCATTAGCTTTCTACCACCTGATATTCATAAATACATGAGAGCTCAGGGTGTAGGACTGGTCATCTTAGTGGGAAAACAGGACACAGAACACTGTCTTGGCTTTAGAAAGCCTAAGAATCAATTACCAAAGCTTAAGATAAATTCTTGGAAAACAATAGTATAAAATAAAAAGATCTTAAAAACTAGTAAAAAAAGCATGTACGTGTCCAAAGGAGAAAATAAACAGTTGATTAAATTTGTTCCACCAAAAAACCTTCCCAGAGACAGAGAAATTAAATTTTCAACAGTGTTGCTGGCTTGGCAGGAGCTGTGGGGGGCTGGGTAGGGCAGGGAGCTCCTAGGCTTTCCCTTCTGGAAAAGACTAGGAACCAAAATGCCAAAGTATCATGAGCAGAGGCAGTTCACCTGAAGCCAATCCCTAGTACATGCAGATACAGTTAGGAAAAGCAGCTGCCAGGCTAAGACAGCAAAAGTCCAAACAATTGCTGAGTTTTGGGAAGCAATTGGGAGAGAAAAGAGAGTAAGAGCATCATGGAAAATAAAACAAAAAAAATTTGACAATTTGAGATGCTGAGTGTCTTTTAATGTTAAGTGTTTAATGTTTCTCAGCTCCTATTGGAAGATTCTTAAGACGGATATTGCCAGACTTCTCTATCTGTAATGGCAACTTTATATATTCAGAGATGTAAATACCAGGAATGGTCTCATTTAGTCACTCTTTCCAGCTGCTGTTGCCACACACTGAAAGGGAGCTTCGTCCTGAGTCAGGTTCCACAAATGAAACATTCAGCATCACATGTAATCTATTGTTCTACACAACACCTTACCCTCCTACCTGCTAAGAGATGTTCTACATGGTACACAAACCCTGCACTCAAGTCTCAGGCCCACAGCTGCCTCTTCAGACCTACCTCCGTGGAGTGCAGTCATCATGGGGAGGAATGATGACAACCTTCACCGTGACAGATGTTCTCAGGAGATCGATCATCTGCTCATGGCTAAGAGTGGCTACAGCCACCTTGCAGATCTCCACCAGGCGACTGCCCTGCCTCAGCCCTGCCTGCCAGGCATAACCGTAGGGCTCCACATCCGCCACGATGCCCTCATAGTTGACGTGGAAGCCAAGCTGTCCTAGCCCATTTCTTCGCAGAGTCATCTCCACTGATTCACAGCCTTTTGAAACAAACTAGACAAGGAAACAAAAGATATTGTGGTTTAAAGCAATAGGGTATTAAGTGGTGGGCACGGAACTGAAAAATCATTGCAAGAAGGGTTAGTTTTGAATACCTTATTGCCAGCTGAAGAGCAGTCTGGTTATTTCTTCTTCACTAGTCTCCTATTCATTAGGCCAAAAGGAATATACTTGTTGCATCCAAAAAGCTCAACGGCTTCCCTGAAGTTACAAGGAAACCTCTAACAGAGACCTACAGGGAGCTGGCAGTAAATAGAAACCATATACTGCTACTTATTTCGCCTTTGTAAAATTCAAGGCAGCAGATACTCAAGCAATTCTTTCACCACCACCAGCAGATGACTGGGCTGCAGCATCAAGGAACAGGTCACAGGCAAATGGATTACACACACACACACACACACACAGAGTAAATGTGTCTTTCCCAACTTCTTCTACCTTTCTGAAACATCCGTGGAAAACACAAACATGAGGTAAACTCTGTTTGCTTCACACATCAAGCGCGTTTTCAGAGGAGCTAACAACAGAGTGCAAGGTTCAGTAACTTGGCTCTAGTCTGTATTGAAAGCTTTATGAAAGAGAAATGGTATGTAAGGAAGTGGAAAGAAAGACTCACCTGCAACCTTTTGACAATCTCTTTGATCTCCTCGTTGTTAATAAAACTCTCCACTGAAACACATTCTCCTCGTTCATAGAAGATTTTGAGGCTAGTGTCAGTGGAAGTCCACCCTATCACATCTCTACAGGAACAATTGAAGACCACGCTCTTTGTTTCCTGTTCAATGAGCACGATGAACTCATTGGAGATCCCTAAAAGGCAGTCTAGTTCCATGGCCTTGCTGTAGTCTTTAGCCCGGACCACCCACACAATGGCTCCCATGCTGCTGAGCTCAGCTCCTGGGTATGGCTTAGACTTTTCCTTCTTCTTGGAAGCCAGAGAGATGAATGGAAACTTGCCAGAAGGGTCGATAGGGGTGTTGGTGACATTCTTTTCTGCCAGATCTTTCAGGTATTCCTGGCGAGTCCGAGTTGCCATAGCCCGGAACTTCTCCGATTTATGAGCAGCATTTTCTGCGTTTATCACTTTGGCCAAAAGAAAGTCCCTGAACACATTTGACTTAGGGAAAGTGACCCCTTTAGGAATGGGAGGACCAAAGGAAGGCACATCTCTGGACCTGGTAACAGCCACACTGAGAGACAAAGATCAAAGAGAGCCATGTCAGTACTTCTCAGTCTCACAACATCAGAATAAAATATACTTTCTCTCAAAGACAGAGACGTACCTCAGATGCAAACTAGTTGCTTATTTTGCCATGAGAAACAACATACATTTCTGCTTAATCCAAGCATATTTTTTCATTCAATCACATTTAGGATTTATACAACATAAATTTTTTTCTAGGCCAAAAACAAACCTCCCCAAATCCCAAAAGCTTATGCTATTAACTTTCTTTACTAGACAGGAAACTTACCATAACTCCATGGAAAAAAAAATAGGTTTACTGTAATATTCTGCATAAGACATTTTAAATCCTACTAATAATTTTTTTTGGGGGGGTTACTATAACCACATCGTCTTTCAGAACAAGCACACATTCTGTGAGAACACAAATGTGTTCTCCATTTTAGATATGATGTCTATAAGCAGAGAGCTTATACTGAAAATACCAGAAGATGCATGCCATAAAAGAAATGAATTATATTTTAATAAAATTTAACTAGTATTTTTTGGCCTAAGTGTGAGTCATTATGTAACCAGATTAAAAGTATAATTTTAAAATGAAAATTGGCATCTGAGTAATAGTATGAGAATAATCTTTATGTAATATCAACAATGCTTTAAAATCATATCTTTAAACTGAACTATTCCTTGGTCTTTTTGGTATTTTATTCTGACAGTCTATTTGTAAGAAAAATGTTTTCCTTCTTCCATTCTTCTAAGCAAGATTGATATAAAAAAGCCTATTTCAGTCATTTCTTCTGAATATATATTTAAAATTGGGCCTAAGAAAAGGATCATATGAACATCTGTAATAACCTATTATTTTTAACCTCAAAAGGAAAAAAATCTTCTCCTAAAACAACAAAGGAAGTTGTTGAAATAGAAAGAGAGAGGTTGCGTGTTTTATATCATGTTCCAAGATTTTAGTGAAGCTTGACATGGCTGGAAATAATGATTCCAACACATCAAATATTCCTCCTTCCAAATTAAAAGTGAGCAAATTATGCAATTATACTTAGTATTAGGGAAACAATAAAAAAATCTGTTTCTCTGAACTCTTGGAATAGAAATGGCATCATCAGAGAGTATGCATCTTTCAAATAAAATTAAAGAGTTTTGTTTCACTTTTTTTTAAAGAAGGGTTTTGCTTTAAGATATTCAGCTCTGCTTTTCAAGAAATAGTTATTTCTTGTGAAAATAAGAAAAATAAAAATCAGCAACCTCAGGATGCAATTATATTTTTGGTGGAATGGAAAAGCTACATGCTCAGAAGATGCCATGGGATGGCCTGTTTGTGGTTTCACAAGTATATTTTTAAAAGACTACTTAGTTCACTTCATAACAAAGAAAGGTGGCAAGCAACACTCCATTTTCTAACTGGAGTAGAGAATTCAGAGACTTCCATACAGCTTAATTATACCAATATGTATCAGGAAGGCAAATTTTCTTATCTATTGTGAACTGCCTGACTTGAATGCTGACAGCTGTATAATTTTAATTTGATCATGTTAATTTTTTTTCTCTTCAAAGCAAGCAAAAGATGCTGAAATCCAGGTTTGCTAGATTTTTCTAAGTGGAATCCTATAAGAATCCAGAAATATTTAATAACTTTCCTTTTAAAATTTGCAATTTTTCATCTGCTAATTTCACTCAAATTGTTATTCTTTCTCAGAAAATATCTGTGATTTTATTTTAAATAAGGAGAGCAAAATGCTCAGCAGAGGTGTGATTATAAGCACCCTCCATCTACTTGCCCATTTAACTGGTTTTCTACAGATCCATTTATTAATTGATAGAACTTTAGACAAACATACACTGAAAACCTACCAATAATTAAAGCAGTTATAACGAACTGTGAAGAAAAGAACTGAATCTTTAACATATAATTTTCAATGATTCACTGTGGTAGGGAGATAAATGATACAGGCACCGAAATCAGCTTTGCATAGTCAGAAATAGAATCCTTACAGAAGATGAGGAAGATGATACCCTGGAATGCTCTTTTCAAATAAAAAATTCTGTTTTGGATAAATCAAACTGGCAAGGTTTCTACAAAGTTAAAAGCTCATTAATTTAGATGCCACAAATTCTGAACTCTTGATAATAAGTCTTGGGTTAAGCTAAACAGAATATTTTTGCCTCTGTAAGAAAATAAGCCGTTCTAGAATCTCAGTTTGCTATATGTAATTACTTAAGATATATTAATTATAAATGGTTCTTGGTATTTTTAAAAGCAGATTCCAAAGGGCCTCTGCTTGGCCATGCTTATGTTAGCCTAGTTGGCAATTCTGTGCCTTCTTGGAAATAATACGTGCTTTAAAATCATAGCCAAGCTTTATTTACCCAGCATTGTTGAAGACTGGAACGTTCCACTCAAGAGGGTTATCTAGATGACAGAATTCAGAGGCTACAACACTGATGGAAAGTTATCACAGGAAGGGAACTTAGAGAACTCAATGTTCCTCAAATTCTTCCAATAAAATCTTGGATTTCATCTGAAAATTCACCCCAATTTTATATTCCACGGAAAAATATTTCTGTTCATTTCAACATAAAAATATCTTCTCACTCCAAAATCTCTGGGTACACTGAGGGACCAGGAAGGTGTCTTGTTTTTATTCTGTGGTTTGACATCTTTCCGAACCTCCGGTTGAGCAGCTGGTACAAATTCTTCACTTCTCCAGGAAACAGATGCAGAGAAGTAAAAGGGTTTGCCCAGATTTGTCAGAGAGAGCCAGGATTGGAATGTAAGCTTCTGGACAGCCAAGAGAGTGCTCCACGACAAGCCCACACTTACTCCCTCTGAGGAAGTGCTTTGAAACCTTCTACTCCTGAGGTGCCTGCTAAAAGGGACCATCCCCATGGGTTACATGGCCAAAGAGACGATGTGGCTGTTTCTAGTTGATATGGGCCATGTAACATTGGTTGGCATCAAACAGCTTGGATGAAGTAACAAGTCTTTATACTTACGGCAAACTTCAAGCTTACACATAAAAACGTCCCAAAGACTTCTAAACAGAAGTTTAGTGGATAAAAAGTGAGAAAAATAAGACATTTTAACTTTGGAAGCACCATGGAAAACCAGTAATAACCAACAATCCCCAGCCTAAAATTTAAAAGGAAGGTGACACAGAAAACATCAAATGGTAGAGGGAAGTCTCCTCTTCTTGGAGCCTAGATCAGATTAACTGGCCAGGGCAGCTTCCAAGAAAGCAGATCTGGGCAAAGGGCAGGAAAGATCAAACATGTGCCAATCATTCTCTTGATTTCTAATAATACTGATCTACCAGCCATTGAGCACCTACTATGCACTAGGCACTGTGCTCATGTTGAGGATAAAGGGTGAGGATGTCCTGGGCTTAGCCCTCCTCCAGAAACTCAAAGTCTGGTGGGAGCCACAGCCAATGGTTTGAGTCTTCTACTTGAGAAGTACAGGGTGCTGCTGGTAGCACTTAGGAAAGACACTTTAGTCCTGGGAAGTCCAGGGAGCCTTCTCAGAAAAAAGAAAAGCAAGAATTCATCAGATGAAGTAGGGGCAGGGGAGTGTGTGAAAGGAAGCCTTCTAGCCCAAGAGCAGCATGTGCAGAGTGGAGGGGCACAGCACGCTGTTCTGGGGAGTGGTGAGTGGCTCCAAAGGAGCGAGGTAGGCATGGCGTGCAGAATGGTAGATGAGACTGACTGACAGGAGGCCAGACATGAAGGCTCCCATGCAGTAAGCTATGCTCGCAAGTCTGAACTTTTCTCTAAATGCTTTTAAGCACAATGAATGATGTAATCAGACTCTTATCTTAGAAAGGTCAGCTGCAGTGGACAAAAGGGATGATGATCAATTGAGGCTTAAAACAAACCTTCTTAGAGAAATTTTGACCACTTGACCTTCTTGGATTTTTCTTCTTCTCAGCCGAAGCTTGCAAATTCTTTTTTTTTTTTTAAAGAGAGGAAAGAGGATGGACATAGACATTTAATGGACATGCATCACACTTCCTCTCTGCCTATGCTAGACATTTTACTTACAGGATTTTAAGTGGATGTCAAGCAGCTTCCCACTGCTTGTTAAGAAGTTTAACAATTTGGTCTAACTCCAAGTGCTTTTTGTACTACATCATACTGATTCCTTTCAACAGTTATTACATTTTAATTACCAGGTATGGAAACCTCTCTGAGAAGAGTAACATAAATTTCTACCTTCATATACATACCTACTGACCACAATTTAACATTTGCTTTGAAGACTCAGGGTCATTGTTATAACTACTTATTACTATTCTAGTTTTAAAATGATAAAAATTATTTAATTTCATCAAATAGTGTGTCAATGTTCCAATTTACAAATGTTTAGGATGTCCTAAGATCTTCTTTAGAGTCTTTTTCTCTAAACTGGAATCTAAATAGGGTCCACACATTGCAATTAATTCAGCTTTTAAAAAAATATTTTATTCTATAGATTCCCCTCCATTTTCTCACTATTTCTTACAACGTATTTATTGAAGAAATTGGGCTTTTTGTCTGCACAGTTATCCAGTGTATGAATTTTGTCAATTACAAACATGTTCCTCTGTCTTTTGTATTTCCTATAAATTGGCTTGTCTGGAAGCTTGATGAGATTCAGATTTAATTTTTTTTTGGGGGGGGCAAGAATAATTCATAGGTGAGGTTGTATTCTTCCATTATGAGGCACACATTTGTCTCTTTTTATGGGATTTGCATCCTTTGGTGATCAATGCTTAAATCCACTAATTCATTAGTTGTTGAAAAATGGTATTATTCTATACTGTGTTTTCATAGTGAAGCCCTCAGGACTGACTGAAGCATACAACAGTCCCCCTTATCTATGGTTTGCTTTCTGTGGTTTCAGTTAGCCCTGGTATAGTACAAAGAGGTATTTTGAGAGAGACACCACATTCATATAACTATTATTAAAGTATACTGTTATAACTGTTCTATTTTATTAACTACTATTAATATCTTACTGTGCTGAATTTATAAATTAAACATTATCATATAGGAAAAAAACATAGTGTATACAGAGTTAGGTACTATCCGTGGTTTTGGGCCTCCTCTGGGGGTCTTGGAATATATCCCTGACAGATAAGGGAGGAATTACTGTATTTGGTTTTTTGGTCCAAAATCAAATAACCCCAGACTGCTATGCTGATTGAATTCATATCTTTGATGCTAAGAGTTTTTCAGCATCTCCTCTAACAATAAACAAATATTTGTTTCCAGCATACACTCACTATTAACAGCCCCTTCATCTTTTTTTATTTTGTTGCTTCTAATCTTCTCTATCAACTGGGATCAGACAATTAAGGTCACTGCAATGATACAAATGAAACAATGGAGACTGGAGGGCTCCCTGATCGGTTATAGGATAAGTTTTAGCATGCAGACTTAGTGACTAATTTCTGAGTTCTTGGCTACATGATGACTCACATTAATTGCCCTCTGGAATTAGTCTGAATTAGGTAGTTACTCCTATGTAGGCTTTCTAGTCTCCAGGGAGATATAATACCACATTATTTTGAGATCTCATCTCTGCATCCACTATAGGGATTTTTCTCTCTTTGTTCTGTTATATCGCATCGTCTAGAGTAGTTTCTAGCACATATATGCTAAGGGCTGGATAAAGAACTAATAAAAAATAAATGAATAATGACAGTCTCCAAATTTATCTTTCTGTGTACAAATTACCTAGCATGGTAACACCGGATAATTTTTCCTAGAATTCCACTTACGTAGTGTTGAACTGATGGTCTAGCATACCGGGAGCCTCCACTATCCTTTCTGCATTAGTTATCTTGCCTGCATTAGTTATCTGTCCTGCATTAGTTATCTGTCCTGCATTAGCAGCCTTTTTATTGTGCTTTCCATTCTCCTTCCTATCTCTAGGCTTCTATCCTTTCTACTGACCACTCCTAGAATGATTTCTCTTTTTCCCATTGAATTCCATCCACTTATGCTTTAACACACACTCCAAATCCCAGCTTCTCATAAATATCCATGTAACTTCAGCCTCTAATGACCTGACACCTCTCTGCACTATTATAGCAGGACACTCTTTCAAGGAAACTTTTCCCCTTTCCACAGTTCAGATACCAGGTAGGTGTAAGTAAATAAATATATGTGTGTTCATGGTGGGGAAAGTTGGGACCAAGAGGTTTTAAATGCTTAAAAGCACTTGGGGTACAAAAAATAGTTAGAAAGAATGAATATATCCTAGTATTTGCTGGCACAACAGGATGACTATAGTTTTTAAAATAATTTTTACAGTTAAAAATAATTTAATTGCACATTTAAAAATAACAGTATAACTAGATTGTTTGTAACACAAAGGATAAAAGCTTGAGGTGATAGATACCCCATTTACCCTGGTATGATTATTATACACTGCATGCCTATATAAAAACATCTCATGCATCCCCAAAATATATACACCTACAATGTACTAACAAAAACAAAAAATTAAAAATAAATTAAAAAAGCATTTGAGTTACTCTAGCTGTATCACTTAGGGATAAAATTAAATTAGATTTAAATAAAACGAGTATAAATCAACCGATGTCTAAGTTTATCCACCAAACCACCTCTAATAAAAGAGGCCTATAAATTCATATCCCTAGTAGTTAGAGGAGTGGCTGGGTTTGAGAAAAACTCACGGTTGTAAAAATTCTTTGAAGACCGATGTTTTCTCTGAAAATTGGTATTTTCCATTCCACCTCAGAATACATTATTTTCATGAGAAAATAAGCTCATCCTCACCCCTCCCTCAACATTAAAGACTAGAAGAAAGGTGCTCTATTTATTCTGTGACTTCAAACACTTTCTGACATCATCATCTACCCAGGAGGTATGCCTGCCTCTTTTGAGAAGGATGGCAAAAAAATTACTGATCTTTATAAGTTTACAATAGGCAAAGGTCACTACTCTATAATCTCTTGTGATTTCTTTCAGTGATGTTACAAACTGATATGTTCTCTTGGATTTATAAAAGGGCCAAAATTCAACGCTTAAAAGCTGTGTGCTGGCCCTTCAAATAAGCCTGGTAACTAAGAAATTCCAGACGTGCTCACATGTCTTGAGCAGGGGTGTTCAGTATACCGCTCCCCACAAAGACTACTAGTGTTACATGATGGGGTTAAAAAGATGGGCTCTCAGTCAACAGATTAAAAATAAGAGAGAGAAGGTAAAAATCATAATTTTCAGGAGAGGGGTGATAAAAATAAAAAAGCAAAGCACTGAAGAAGGCAAACACACCTGCCCTCAGCAGTCTGTTTAGACTTGTGCGGTCCATTACAGTGGCCACTGGCCAGCTGTGGCTACTGAGCACTTGAAATGTGGCCAGTGCGACCAAGGAATATCAAATTGTATTAAATTTTAATTAATATGTGATTTAAAAACTGATACTTAATTCTGTTATTTTAAAGCTTTGAAAAAGTCCATTTGGAAGAATCTGGGTGTATTAAATCTACTTTTTCAACTGTAAATTTCATGAAATCTAAATATAGATTAAGCATCACCAATGAAAATTTAGCCTCCTAATTGAGATATGCTGTAAGTCTAAAATGTACTTCAGGTTACAAAGGCTTAGTCAAAAAAAAAACATGTAAGATGTCACAGTAATTGTTAAATGCTGGAAAAATTAATGTTGAAATAATACTTAGATATATTAAGTAAATAAAATGTATAAATGGATCAAAAAGTGTTAACATTAATTTCATCTATATCTTGGCACTTTTTTAAAAATCTGGGTATTAGAAAATGTAAAATTAATATACAGTTTGCATTATAGTCCCATTGGACGGTACTGATTTAGACAAGGGTTTGAAATTTCAAAGAAGAAATTTTCTTTAAAAGAAATTACATAGCTTTCTACTCCCCAAACTTTGTAGTGCCCATTCAAAATGGGTTTAGCTTTCTACTAAAAGTATGAAGTGGTATGAAATCCTTTGCATGAATCTAGTACATAGCATGTTTGAATTGCTCAGAGTATTTTCTAAATGCAAGCAGTTATCCATCCCAATTATAGCTGATGGCTCAGTGCTTTCATTCTACAACTAACCAGAGCAGCTTTCAGACACTATTTCCTTGATAAGAGGTTTCAGATCTAGGTCTTCATTGTTGGGGTTTCTACCCCAACTCTAGGAAACTACAGACATCCTTGGTCTTGGGTGTTCACCTAGGCTCAGCACTTGAGAAGTTCTGGAACAGCCTCTGTGTTGGGAGCTAGGAGTGTAAAACTCAGCTTTCCCAGCATGTGAGAGAGACAGCATAGCAGCATGGATAAGAGACTGGGCTCTAGAATCGGACTGGCTGCATCCCTGACTAATTCTGCTCAAAATACTAGCCAGCTAACCTGAGGCAAGTGACCTGGCTTAAATTTCATCATCTGGAAATGGAAATAAAAACAGTACGCATCTCAAAGGTGTTAAAGATTAAATGGGATATACATGTAAGATGTCTAGAACAGTGTGGGGCTTATAACAAGAGCTCAACCAATGCAGTTATTAGGATATGTGCAAGGAAGGTGACAGCCAGCAGGAGACCAACATAACCTCTACTTGTTTTTTTCTCTAAACTATGCTTACTCTACTCCTAGAATTAATTTGTCTTACTCCTAGAAATAGACAATGTGGATCCCACAAACTGTCAATCTGCATTGGTTACTGTTCATGGAGGCAACATTTTAGGATGGAAAGATTTGCTAAATTGTCCATATTTTGAAAGGACTGACGCATATATTAGAAACATCTTACAAATGCCAGAACATTATCCTTACACACTCTGGCACTACACCCATATCAAGCCAGCATCACAGGTCCCTATACCCTTCAACTCCTAACTCTCCAATATTCTTACAAAGAAAGGTCTCTGCAGATAGAGGCCTGAATTCTGATACTCATGTGACTATGTCAACAAGTGTCACTGAATGCTAAATAAAGTACAGAAGCGCTTTTAAGCTTGTAGTCAGAGTGCTAATGTGAATCATGTAAGTTAGAGGCAATGATTTAGGCTTCTTTAATAACAATGCTTTTCAAAAAATTAATTTCTCTTCCCTATATATTATAATTGTTCTTCTCTGCTCTTGGCATGCCAAAAGAAAAATATAATTAGCAGCATGAGTAATTAGTTGGTTGGTGACCAGATGGTATGGATGAAGGACATCACCTAAGGAGGAGGTGCAAATGGAAACGGCAGGTGTCTAACCAACATGCCTGGGTAATGTCAATGCCACCAGATTACGTCATCATGTGAATTCAGCCATCCGCACACACCGTTTAAAGACAAAAAGAAATAGTAATAGATTTCCCATTGCCACTTTAGAATGCAGAGCTAGATAGAGCCTCTGTGTGATAACCAGTCAACATTCATAGAGCCCCTGCTGTGACACCCATACACACCTATAACAGACACTGTCAGAGCAGGGATTGTGCACCCTGACGATGACGAAAACGTGCTGGAAGTGGGATCGGATGTTTTTTGGGCTGAATGGCTGTGCTCCAGGCTCTTGGAAAACAATTGTTACAATATCATTTCCAATGTGCCGCTTCCTTAGGAGCTACAAGAAAAAATAAGCAACCAACATAAATGACAATAATTTGCTCCACCCCATTTCCCTTATGTGGTTATATTTAAAACATTCATTATTAATCAGTACTCATTAAGGTAGGTAATCTACAAAGTTACTGTCAATGTTTTAGCCTGCCTTATCATTCCCTCAAAGGAAGAACATGGAAGCGAATATTCTGAAATTTGCATAAAAGATATAGCCATTCAAATAGATCTACCCAATATCTGGCATACTATGCCAGGTCCCAACATCTCCAAATCCTCAGTTTCTGTAACAACATTTCTGTTCCATTTTCACATAAGAAAAAAACGTGCCATGGGAAGATTTTTAGAGATGAGAATGGCTGAAATAATCACAATGTAATTTATGTTCTAGTTTAATCGGCTTCACTGAAAGAAAATAAGGCTAAGGTGTTTTCTGATACACATTTTGTGTCACAAGCACGGCATGTAGAAAAGTATAATATTCCAGAATGTTTCAACAATTAAAAGCAGGTAAATCTCAAGTTTAAACAGCTTCTTTAATTGCAATGAAAGCTGCTTAGGGACACCCTGTTTCATATTCAGTGGGTGTTGGATGCGTGGCTTTCAAACCCAGGCATCCCAGGTCATCCTAGATCAATGCCTTTCAGCAGTTAATTCAATAGTGTAAAGAAAAACTGAACAAAATTTGTGTTTCTCATACTTATTATATGGAGGCTCTTAAAAAAGAAAAACAACTGTGACATTTATATAAACTATCCATTAGATATAATCTTCTTCTTATAAAACCTGTATTTAAAAAAAGTCTCTAGTGACGTTAAGGCACACAAATTGCATACCAGTAAAATCAGTGATCTAGTATTGGCTGCCAGCTGGGAGAGACAATAGCCTTTTAGATTACGATTGAGAATTGGGAGTTAGAATGTTTAGGAAATGTACTTTTAACCTTAGAAATTTGAAAGCATCCCAAATTGTCTTCTAATGAAGCAGTTTATTTCCGAGTTCATTTCTAAATATGATATACAATCAGATGTTATGAAAATAAACGCTGGTGTGCACTGATTGCTCTACAGAACATACCAATAATTAAAGATTATTAATCTCCTCAAGATTGTGGATGTATCAAAAACAAATACTATTTATCTACATGTTGTGCCATTCCTGCAATGTAATTCTTTCTTCAAAATATGGCTTGACATATAAAAATAAGGGTCTTAATAAAAGACCCAAATGGAAACAAATCAATTTTTCCATATTTACTATATATTATGAAAAATAGTATTTATATTAGAAATGCTTGCAAAAGAATTTTTAATGATACATTTTTCCTGTTTTTTTCCTCCCCACCCCCCCGCCACCAAGCATAAAGTAATCTATATAGAGGAAAATAAATTTTTTGGCTAGAGAGTGAAAATTTCTTAATATGTTACAGTACCAATTTATTTCTCATTATGATTTAGGACTGTTCACATTTTTGCCTTGATTGGACTCCAAAATTAAATAATTTAGATAGCTGCCATTTAAATGCCAACTTTCTCTGCCTGGTACTTCAACTCATTTAGTTACAAAAAAAAATCCAATCTTGTTACTAAACTTTCTACCCTTACAAATCTCATCTTTCTCTTCTACGTGATCAGACAGAATAAGCCTTCATGCCCTCTTTAAGGATCATTTGTTAATGTTCTTAAATTTTTTATCTACTGACTGGTCAGAATAATAAGTTTAGTATGCCTTTCTTAGCATGTTTTTCTTTCAAAGAGAGCTAAAATTTGGAATTTGCATAAAACAAGTTATCAACAAAATACAGATCAGGGAGTTCATCTTAAAACAGGTTTACTTCAGATTTATAGCCAATTCATTGCTTTGCTACCCATTTTTTATTATGCTGACAATCATGAAAGGCAAAACTCTGTTACCTAGATTTGTGATTTAATCAAACCTAAAGTGATAAAATGTTAGATTGGAACAGTGTTTGGTTAAATTCTGTGAAAGAGGATGTGATTCATTCTGCAGCTGTCCTGTGCTCTGTTAGCACAACATTTGACAAAAAACAGAAATCCATATCCATTTGAAGGTCAGAAGTAAAACTGGACTGCTCAAGTTTGTAATAGCTTTTAAAAGAAGAGGTTGTTAGTTCTCTGATTCTTTTAAATTTCAGTTTGCTATTATTTATTTTGACATATTTTTAAAAATCAACTACCACATGTTCCCTAAAACAATACTGCCAGTTTCCAGTTTGCTTTGTAACAATCTGTCACCTCTTAGTTTCCACATTTTACTACCTCACTTGCACTTTAGTAATTAGGCAATGAGCTTTTAGATCATTTTAAGAGAAGCTCCGTGTATGATGTACACATACGCAATTGTTACTATGTTCCTTGCTATCTTTCAATCAACATGGTAAGGAAGAATATTATTCTGTTGACATTATTTTGACTTTTTTCCAAGTTAGTATTCTAAATCTCCTTTGAAATCTACAATGAAGCATCACAACTTTCCTGCTATGTGCACTAGCCCCTTGAGATGAAACTTCACCCACTATGGATGTTCTTTGCAACCCTGCAGAGTCATCTAATCACGAATGATTTCAACTTGTTCTCTTCAGATTTCATGAAAACCTCAATCCCCGTGGGTGAAAAGCAAATGATTAATTCACAAAGGCATCCAGCTGGCTGTTAACCTAAAATTTGTGTCTCTTCATTTGTTTTCAGCTCATTTGCTGTTCCTTAGCACAAAGCTTCCTGCTGCCGTGACAGGTGCAACACTAAATTCTGGTTTAAGATTTTACAAGCTTGCCACTTAGGCTTCTAGAGGAAATGAAACAAATGAAACACAGATAACAGGAGGATCTCTTACCTGTTGCTTGTTGTTGGGTGTGTATGGCAGCATGGTAGAAACATGGAACATAATTTCATAATCTTTGTATGTTGTGTACAGAGAATGGGTTCCAGTGGAGTCAGCTACAGTTAAAAAAAAATATAATGATGAGATGACTATAACAGGAAAAATAATTCATTTAAGAGAAATACCTCAAAAAAAAAAAAAAGAAAAGAAAAGAAAATGATTTAGGATGAAAAGATTCTAGACAAGACAGGTGTTCTTCCTATTTTTTGTACCTGATCCTCTTTGACAGTCTAGTGAAGCCTATGGATCAGATCCCTTCTCAGAATACTATTTGTAAAAGTATAAAATAAAACACATAAGAGTTCAAAAGAAATCAATTATACTGAAGTGCATAAGCATCAAATAATTTTAAATATGCTAAAGATTTATATAATAAGATTTAGCAGTTGGTCTAATATCTACTATAATTCTGAAGACATGATAAACACAAGCACTCTTGAGATATCTGTAACAACAAATAATATGAAAATATCTGTGCTTTCTGTTGGCAATGAAATCACAGGTAAATGAATTACTGTGGTTTACTGCCTATGGCCATGATTAAAGGAAATGCTAAATTTCAACTTGGAGTCAGTGAAAATAAAGAAAAAATTATTTCCCATCCAAGTTCACAGACCCCTGAATTCTGTCCACACACCAAGTTAAGAAACTCTTTTCTAATACTTCCAATTCAAGCAAGAGACCCGTTTTGTTCTTTAAAAAAAAAAAAAAAAAAAAGACAGTAATTTAACAATACCATTAATACTGAAGAAAAAGGTGCACAGCAATGTTTAACAATTTTTTTTAAGACAAGTATATTGTGCTTTCACTTTCCTTTAGGAAAAAAAACCTCTACTGCCTTAATCTTAACGACGTTTCAGAATCAATGTGCCCACAAATACCTGGAACCTGCAGGAAAAAGTTACTAACTGCCCAATTGAAAGGGAATATCCGTTTAGACTTGAAGGACCTGGACTTAGGGGTTGCAAAACAAACAGAACTACATTCATTATGGGTGAACTCATTTGAGACCCCTTTTTTTTTGAGAATGGAGTCTCGCTCTGTCGCCTAGGCTAGAGTACAGTAGTGAAATCTTGGCTCACTGCAGCCTCTGCCTCCTGGATTCCCATCTAAGTTCACAGACCCCTGATTCTGTCCACATATCAAGTTAAGAAACTCTTTTTGATATTTCCAATTCAAGCAAGAGACCTGTTTTGTTCTAAAAAAAAAAAAAAAAAAGACGATAATTTAACATGACCATTAATACTGAAGAACAAAGGTGATGAGTCCCAGCCTCAGCCTCCTGAGTAGCTGGGACTGCAGGTGCACACCAGCATGCTTGGCTAATTTTTGTATTTTTAGTAGAGACAGGGTTTCACCATGTTGGCCAGGTTGGTCTTGATCTTCTAACCTTGTGATCCACCTGCCTTGGCCTCCCAAAATGCTAAGATTACAGGCATGAGCCCACCACGCTCAGCCTCAACCCTATCTTTTGAGGACCAAAACACCTGATTGCATTTTAGAGAATGATGCTCTCAGACAAAGTCTCTGGTATATACCAAGAGGCAACAGTAGTTCTTAAAACTTAGTATGCACAGCATCAGCTGGGGAGCTAGATTAAAAGGCAGATTCCCAGGGCCCACTCCTCAAAATACTCCTCAGTGAGTATGGGGCCTCACAGGGGAATCTATTGTTCATAGACACTCCCAGGTAGCTCTAATGCAGTAGCTCCACTGCCTTTAGGTATGGCCCTAAGAATAGACTACAATTGTGGTTGCAGACAGCTTTCTAAAGATATTCTAGAGCTCTGAGTTTCAAGCTTGAGCTTGCTGGAGAATCTTAATTTTGAAGCTGACATAAAATGTGAAGGCTTAAAAACAGCCAAAAATAGAACAAAGCAAAGACTACTTTTCAAAAATTGGAAAACTATGTAACAACATATAAATATCCAAGAAAAATATCTTCTAAGTATTAATGATCACCACTACAAAAAATCTGTATTACCACAACAAATGATTCAATTGAACTATTTAAGACAGGTCTTGAACATGAAGAACTTATCTGTTGTCAAGGACCCTTTCTATAAATATCTATAGAATAGATTAGTACATTTTAAAACTTTACAGGGAATGTGTCATCATTGATGTGTACTTATACATGTGTTTTGAGTCAATTATAAGTTAAATTAATGAACCAGAAAAAAAAGACTGTCATTGGTATTCATTTATTACATTGTGCTTTATATTCCTGTATAGTTCTAAAAGGATTACTGCCAGAAAGGAAAACTGCTGGGGAAGACTACACTGAAGATCATTTGTTTTACTACTTCTAGCCCCTTCTCTCTGTCCTCTGCATGTCTCCTTTCACACAATGTATGCTACCTGACAAGCCTTTTTCTAAGGTCTTTTAGATTTGTAGAATTTGCTGATAATTTTCAACAGTTTGGAAACAGTTTCAAAAGTTTCAGCGATGAAACTAGGGCTAAAATAATGAAACTTTTCTTTTGAGAAGAAAGGAATTCCAAAATCCTGGAATTACTATGCACATCATAGAGGTGCTAAACTTTACCAGAAAGAATGCAAAAGGAATGTTTGTTATAAAGAAATAATTAACAAACAGACAACCTACAGAATGGGAGAAAATATTTATGCAAACCATAAACCCAATAAAAGACTAATATCCAGAATCTCTAAGAAACTTAAATCAAGAAGAAGAAAAAAAACAAATAACCCCATTAAAAAGTGGGTAAAGAACATGAACACACACTTCTCAAAACAAGACATACGCTAAGCCAATGAACATAAAAAAAATGCTCAACATCACTAATCATTGGAGAAATGCACATTAAAACCACAACGAGGGAGAGAGATCCAAGATGGCTGATCACTAGCAGCTCGGGCTCCTAGCTCCCAGTGAAAGCGCAGAGCACGAGAGGACGCCACACTTTCAGACGAACATTTGTTGCTCACGGACCAGGAGATTCCCAGCAGAGGAGCCCCACGGGTCGCCAGGGCGACTCTTGTGGCCGGCGTGGCGGTTTTGCTGGCGCCTCAGCGCGCCAGTTTTTGGTGCAGAGTCCGGAGATTCCCGGGCAGAAAAGCACCATCAATCTTAACACCGCTATTTTAGCTGTCGCAGTGGACTGCTCAGATTTCGGCGCTGGGAATCAACAAGTTGGATGTCCGCTCAGAGACCTAGTTAGAAAGTCGGTAATTACAAAGACGACAGACGGATAAATATATAATGAAGGGAAGAAATCAGCGTAAAAAGGCAGAGAATACTCAAAATCAGAATGCCTCTCCCTCTACAGGGGATCGCAATTCCTCATCAGTAACGGAACAAGGCTTAATAGATTACGAGTGTGTTCCAATAACAGAAGCAGGCTTCAAAATGTGGGTGATAAGAAACTTCTGTGAATTAAAAGAACTTGTTCTAACCCAATGCAAAGAAACTAAGAACCTTGAAAAAAGGTTTGACGAAATGTTAACGAGAATGGACAATTTAGAGAGGAATATAAGTGAAATGATGGAGCTGAAAAACACAACACGAGAACTTCACGAAGCATGCACGAGTTTAAACAGTCGAATTGATCAAGTAGAAGAAAGGAAATCAGAAGTCGAGAACCAGCTCAGTGAAATGAAACGAGAAGACAAGACTGGAGAAAAAAGGATGAAAAGGAATGAGCAAAGTCTCCAGGAAATATGGGACTATGTGAAAAGACCTAATTTACATCTGATAGGTGTACCTGAATGTGATGAAGAGAATGAATCCAAGTTGGAAAATACTCTTCAGGATATCATTCAGGAAAATTTCCCCAACCTGGCAAGGCAGGGTAATATTCAACTCCAGGTAATACAGAGAACACCACAAAGATATTCTTCAAGAAGACCAACCCCAAGGCACATAATCGCCAGATTTATTAGGGTTGAAATGAAGGAGAAAATACTAAGGGCAGCCAGAGAGAAAGGTCAGGTTATCCATAAAGGGAAACCTATCAGACTTACAGCAGATCTCTCAGCAGAAACCCTACAAGCCAGAAAAGAGTGGGGACCAATATTTAACATCCTTAAAGAAAAGAACTTTCAACCCAGAATTTCCTATCCAGCCAAACTAAGCTTTATAATCGAAGGAAAAATTAAATCCTTTGCGAACAAACAAGTACTTAGAGACTTCACCACCACCAGGCCTGCTTTACAAGAGCTTCTGAAAGAAGCATTATACATATAAAGGAACAACCAATATCAGCCTTTCCAAAAATATATCAAAAAGAAAAGAACATTAACACAACAAAAAATTTACACTAACTAATGGGCAAAACAGCCAGCTAGCATCAAATGCCAGTATTAAAGTTATATATATTCAAATTGGATAAAAAGCCAAAACCCATTGGTATGCTGCATCCAGACCCATCTCACATGCAACGATACACAAAGACTCAAAACAAAGAGAAGGAGGAAGATTTATCAACGAATCAGAGAGTACAAATAAACAAATAAAAAGCAGGAGATGCAATTCTCGCCTCTGATAAAGTAGACTTTAAAGTAACAAAGAGCAAAAGAGGCAAAGAAGGACATTACATAATGGCAAAAGGATCAATGTAATAAGACGAGCTAATGATTTTATAGATCAACGAGACAGAAAATTAACAAGGACATCCAGGACTTGAACTCAGACCCGGAACAAGTAAACTTAATACACATTTATAGAACTCTCCACTTCAAATACATAAAACATACATTACCATCTCACACCTATTCCATAAGTGACTACATAATTGGAAGTAAATCACTCCTCAGTAATTGTATAGCATTTCATAGGTTTAAATGAAATATTGGTTGGCTGCTCGTTTGTTATTTTCTTCCCTTATTCCTTCCTGTTTACATCAAGTATAATTATTGGTATAAAAGAGGTTTTCAATAGCCATTACTAAACTGCATTCTAGCCTGGGCAAGAAAGCAATACTCCCATTCTCTCTCTCTCTTTCTCTTCCTTTTTCCTCCTCTTCTTTATTCTTTTTCTTTCAAAAAAAAAAAAAACCACAATGAGATACCATTTCATACCAGACAGAATGGCTATCATTCAAAAGTCAAAAAATAACATGTTAGCAAGGATTTGGAGAAAAGAAAATATATATACACTGTTAGTAGGAATGTAAATTAATACAGCCACTATGGACAACAGTATGGAGATTTCTCAAAGAACTAAAACTAGAACCACCATTTGACACAGCAGTTCCACTACTGGGTATCTACTAAAAAAAAATAAGTTTATCAAATGGCACCTGCACTAATTTGTATATTGCAGTACTGTTCACAATAGCAAAGGCATAGAATCAACCTAAGTGCCTTTCAATGGAAGGACTGGATAAAGGAAACATGGTACATATACATCATGGAATAGTATGTAGCCATAAAAAAGAACATCATGTCCCTGGCAACAACATGGATGCAGCTGGAGGCCATTATTCTAAGTGAATTAATGCAGAAACAGAAAGTCAAATACTGCATGTTCTCACCTACAAACAATGGGTACACATGAACATAAACATGAAAAAGCAGATACTGGGGAGTCCAAAAGTGGGGAGAAAAGTTGAGAGGAGAGGTTGGAAAACCCTACTTTACCTCAAAATCTCCATCTACTAGGAACTATGCTCACTATTTGGGTAATGGGTTCACTAGAAGCCCAAACCCCAGCATTATGCAATACATCCATGTAACCAACCTGCACATGTCCTCTTGAATCTAACTTTTTTTAAAAGAAGACTGTTTCCTATATTACTAAAGAATAAGGCATCCAATGTTCTTATTTTGATATTTTTAGTGACCATGAAACCCTGAAACTATGAAAGTTTAAGAGAATGACTGTCAGGAAAATGTAAAAACAAAAAAAAGTTTTTTTATCTGGTTGAAGAGTGTATTGAGCAATCTTTAAAGGGACAATGTGCTTGTATAAGAAGGATGAAAGAATGATGCTACTTCCTATTTGTATAGAGCTTTAAAACTTAATAGGTAAATGCAGGCATTATATAGGTCACCTTGACAGTCACATGATCTGCCTCCAAATCACACCACCAGTGAGTCCACTAATATGGTCAGCACTCTACAGTTAAGTCATAGAAAGCAAAACTTCTCATATTCAAAGCAGATGATAATAATGCACTGAATAATTGAGGAATGGTAAGAATATTATTCTCAGTCGCTTTGAAAAGGTGTGATAACATCCTACAGTAAGTATTTCTATTTGAAGACAGTATGAACAGGTTGGTAAGTTTGTAGAGCAGTTTCAGACACAGCCAATGTCATGATCATCCTTGACTTCTCCTTTGCCTCAACTCTTTCGCTTTTAGGTAGTCTAAAGGTTGGATGATAAAGGTGTATGTATGTGAATCTGCATCAGGAAAAAGTAACTAGACTTTCATATAACTATTTCCTGGTAACTAAAGGATATATTTAAGAAAAGCTACATGAAGAAAAAAACCTATGCAACTTGGTATTTAGAAAGTTCCTTTTAAATATATGTGAACAAAAAGAGAAAAGTAATCTCATTAACTAAATGCATATAAACTAATAAAGTAATAGAATAAAGAAATCTTACTCAGCTGGGCGTGGTGGCTCGTGCCTGTAATCCCAGCACTTTGGGAGGCAGAGGCGGGTGGATCACAAGGTCAGGAGTTCAAGACCAACCTGGCCAAGATGGTGAAACCCTGTCTCTATTAAAAATACAAAAATTAGCTGGGCATAGTGGCGGGTGGCCTGCAATCCCAGATACTCAGGAGGCTTAGGCAGAGAATTATTTCACCCTGGGAGGTGAAGGTTGCAGTGAGCTGAGATCGCGCCACTGCACTGCAGCGTGGGTGACAAAGCAAGACTCTGTTTCAAAATAAAAAGAAATCTTAGGCTCAGTTTTTAACTTCCTTGCCACTATAGAACATATCAGAGATAAGACAAAATCACAGCTATGTTGTGGGTCTGATCCTTATCTATAGTTTGAAATATTGTAATAGTCAGCTGGCTGCTGGGGACCACTTATTCAAGACCCCTATGGAAAAGACAGATACAGACAGGTCTCACTCTACGTAACCTTGCCTCAGGATAGGGGCCAAATATTCACTTTGTGAACAATGGCATGTATTCAGGAGAATGCACACTCTGGATCATGTGGTACACTATTCCACTCACAAACTAGAATTCCACCTGCTCTGGCATCTACCATATTTATTAATTTTAAAAAAATGAATCCATAGTGATGATCAGGAGATACATTACTCTATTTCCATAAGGATGGGGTCAAAAAGCTTTTAGTACTTATTGCAGGCAAATTCATACAGAGCTAGTTTAAGGAATGTGTGATTGTGCATGGTTATGTGCCTGAGGATCAAGGTTTCTTAAAATTGCTAAAATATTGAGAGAAAAGAACAGAGCTAGTATGAGGCTGGTACTTAGGATTAGGCCACTAATATTTTCTACCTACTGTTCACATTGCAAGATACCTGCAATTACCTGGATTCCTGACTTGGAAGTAAGATCTGAATTTGAATGCCAATAGCATCATTTGCAAGATTACCACAAACAAGTCACTTCACTTCTCTGCTTCTTGATATTTTTCAGGTTGTGAGAATTAAGCAAAATAATGCATATGAAAGTGGCAGCCCATAAAAGATGCTCAATTAATGTGTTAGCTGGAATTTAGAATCTTGTGCAGTTAAGGTAACAAGTGCAGTTTCCTTAAAAACAATCCTTGTCTTCATTTGTCAGTCTCTAGAAGTCCAAATAGCCCTTTGCAGGTGCAAAGCATTTAGCAATGCTAGCTGTCCCTTTCCCTATCAAAGTTTATATTCTGAATAAAGAAGAATTTATTTTCTTTATGAAAAGTCTTATATCTCTTCTAAGACCCTGAATCTCAACTGCATTTTATAACACTACTAAAAAATGGAGGAGACAACAAACATTCACTACATTGCAGCAAATTATTGAAGGCAGGGCTCTGAAGGAAAGCTTTACAAAGGGCTTCTAACTCTCTTGTGTACTAACTTGCCAAATAAGCCTCAGTCAGGAAATAATTTCCCATAATAATCTACGTGGCCGTGCTTGGTGGCTCGCACCTGTAATCCCAGCACTTTGGGAGGCTGAGGTGGGTGGATCACTTGAGGTAAGGAGTTCGAGACCAGCCTGGCCAACACGGTGAAGCCCCATCTCTACTAAAAATACAAAAATTAGCTGGGTGTAGTGGTGGGTGCCTGTTATACCAGCTACTTGGGAGGCTGAGACAGGAGAATCACTTGAACCCAGGAGGTAGTGGTTGCAGTGAGCCGAAATCGTGCCACTGCACTCCAGCCTGGACAACAAAGAGCAAACCTCCATCACAAAAAACAAAAAATCCATGTATACAGCTAAAAATGAGGATGGTCTCCAGCTTTCAAATAACCAACTGCTTGTTGGGAAGTTTATTGTTGTATTTGTTGTAGTGTGAGGGAATGGTAATTACCTAGGTTATATCATCCAAATAAGGAAACAAAAAAGACGGAAAAATCCTCTACTAAAAATTTCTTCACTGCAGAATTGTTCGTCTGTGACATATTTATTTGCAGCTTGCTTGATACAAATCCTTATTTCTGAAATGTGGAGATGGTCTTTGTACAGATAACTGGGAAAAAGAAGAAATAGTTCAATAGTTCATTACTCCCTTTCCGGAGCCTCTCCTCGTTTATGAAAGTACTAAGATATCAATATGATCATAATGTATGACAAGTAGAGCTATCTCATGAGCTGGTTTGGGTACTGTTAGCCCAAGGGCTTAAGAGGGAGGAAGACATAGGCTAAAGGCTGGTCTTGGGGCTTTGCTGTGCTTCATTCCAATTTATGCTTTCTCTAAACACTTCATTACCCACACTATTGGGATCTGTACTACTTCCCTAACGCTTACTAGCTACCTAATCATGGGTATGTTACTTAGTCTAAAGAAGCCAATTCTGTAAAGTGGGAATAAATGGTATTTCAGCAGGTTTGTGGGAATTAAATGAGACGGCACATACATCAAAAGTATCCGGGACTTCTGCTTCTAGCCATAACACAGTGCTTGATATACCATGCACCGTGCCATTGTGAATAACTAGAAAAATTGATATAATACTTGAAAAACTGTTTGCAGACACTGGACAATAAGCGGTACTGGATAGTGATATTTGAGAAAAAAGAATAAAGAAGATGAGCCCTATGATCCCTGAGCTTTCTACCTTGAGACACTGCTGGGACAGTGACACAGAGCAGAGCACAGCACTGAAGGGGAAAGTCAAGACAGACTAGAGTTCAGGAAGTCTGAGGTGGCTGGTATTTGCTAGGCAGAATACCAAAGAGAAAGAAATTTCAGATGAAAGGTTCAGAAATCTATATAGGGGTCCCTTTGAGTCTTGAGTTGGACAGTAAGCTGCAAATGCATAAATTCCAAAAGCCTAGCAAAGACAAAATTTTAGGGAAAGAACAACTACCAAGGAATTATGAGCCAAATCATTCTACAGTTCACACTGGGTTGGGAGACATTAGAGTTCTGAGACAATTGAATATGCAAGTATTGAAGTGCAAGAAAAGTCATGTCTTAGTAGTACGGCTAAGTTAGCCAGAGTAAAAGCTACTCTAGGTATGCTTTAACAAAGCTTAAAAAGTAAGACTCATAAAAATCACACTGTTCTGCAACTTCACTGCCTGCCAAAACAAAACTCAACACTTAAAGAAGATAACAAATTTAAGACACTTGACAATGAAACATTTACAATATCCAGTATCTTATCAAAAACAACCAGACAAGTGAGGAAGTAAAATGTAACCCAAAGCAGGAGGAACTCCATTTAAAAAAGGAAACCGAAAATGAGAGAAATGATGAAATTAGCAGATGAACATTTTGAAACAACTATTATAAATATGTTTAGGGATTTGAAGGACAGCATGAACCTAGTGAGGCAAGAATAGAAGACGTTTAGAAAGATTATCAAATGCACCTTTCAGCCCTGAAACACAGTATCTTAAATGGAAATTTCATTGGATGGATTAACAATGAATTAAGACACCATGGAAGAAAAGAAAAACACAAGGAGCTTGAAGATATGTCAACAGAAATTATCCAAACTGAAGCACAGAAGAAAAAAAAAAAGTTGGGGGGGGGGGGCGGGAAAGAACCAGGGCCTCATTAACTCTGGTACACTAGTGAGTGATACAACATACGTGTAATTGGAGCCTCAGAGAGCAGGGAGGTAAGACAGAAAAAAATAAATAACAGCAAAAAGTATTTAAATTTGATAAATACAACAAATCCACAGATTCAAGTGACATCTACAGTGGGAATGATCCTTGAACATTTGTTCTGAAAAGCACTTTTTTAGAAAAAGAATTATATTCAAAGTTTCTTGACACAAAATAAAGTTAGATTAAGTGTGGTGAGATTACATCACAGCACATGGAACAAAGTCTTATCTCTAGTAGTATCATGCCCAGTAGGTGGCAGCTTAGGTGTACAGAGGCTGGTTGCTGCCTACTTTGGTAGTCTGTTACTATTTAATGCAGGTTTAAATGGCATGGTGAATGGAATCCTCTAGTTTTTGTCCCTATTAATAAGCTTGGGGTAAAAGATATGATTTTGTATACTGTTTTCTTAGGGGCTTCAGAGTTGGAATAATTTCCTACTTTTTGTTCATTTTAGGAAATGTCACATTTTAAAAGGACAGAAAAGGATACTTTTCTGTGACTCCTTCTCAGGAAATATAACCTGAAAGGTCAGACATGCCTCATAAATTTGAACTACTTAAAGGACAGTAGTTCAGTGAAAAAGAATCTTTCCCTGTTGAATGTATTATATAACTCTAAAACTACAGTAAGAGGCTGTTTGCTAATCCAGGGTCATCCCCCTCTAGCCTTTGCAGTTGTTGGGATAATTGGGCAAACTGTGCACAAAGTGCTTATTTTGTGTATTCCACTGTTTTACTACATGCCACATCGTTTAACGATATCCCAGCTATACATTTCTCGCATCACCCTTCATCACAGATAACGCACAATCTTATCAACTCCCAATCTGACCATTCATTTCTAGTATCACTGGGCTTATTACACATTCTCTTCCCAGATCCCTTCAATAATTCTTTGTGGTAGTGATAATTTATACAGCACAACAAATGGGGGCCACATGAATGAACTGTACATGGTGAATATCAGAATACCTGGATAAAAAGAGTTTGAGGGGATATTGAAATTTAACATCTTTATGCAGTTGCAAGCAGAGTATAGAATGTTAAAATAATATTTAAGTGGCTAGGCTATTTATGGGTTTTAATAGTCTCTCTTGCATGTCGTTTCCAAGTTGGCAACAGCAAAACCATGGCAACAGGAAATTCTTCCCTGCAGTGGAGTTTATGAATGCTTTTCTGTTTTCATGACTCAATTCCTTATTTAATTTCCTGTACAGAAAATCAGAGAGATTACTATAGACTGCAATACAGATGTGCTAATCCAAAGACCCTCTCAAAGAAAAACAGATCACAGGTGTCTATGGATGAATTTAAAAATAAAATTTAAAACTGCCTTCACACAGACACATAGCAAAAGTCAACACACTGTTTGGTTAGTCCCAGCTAACCAAAATAGATATTTGAGAATGTTAACTATTTTATTGACAACTTGGGAACTCGGTGTAGACAACCTTTTAGGTTCATGTACCATAAACAGACTGTTTCATTATCATGCTTTTAATCAACACATTTTATGAGGTAAACTAAAAGTGAAGCTAAAAAGCCTATTTTCTCAGAGATTAAGTTAGACTGTGAATAATAATAATAGAAACAAACAAAAACCCTAGATATGAAAAAAACAAAAACAAAGGCTGACTACATAGATGAACATGAAGACTATGAAATGAATTAATGGAAGCCAAAATTTCTAGGCTTACACTTAGATGGTTGTAAGTTTCTAGAGTTTTTCATCACCCTAACATTTGGCTAGATGTAATGAAATTTAGGCAATGCTATCCAGTGGCAATTCTGCGTGATCTGTGCCACTGCCCTACTCCATCCACACACCTCTGACAACTTTTTTTTTTTTTAACAGTCTAATTCTAGCTACTTTGGTTATGATCTTCAGCTGTTCTGGTGCTACGTCCTTCCTCTCTGGCTTTCTCTCCCCCATCACCAGCAGTTTTCTGCAATAAATGGCAACGTTGTTTTACAGATAATTTAGCAGATGTACAATGGCACAGCAGGAGGAAAATAAGCTAGTAGGAGGGTGTAAGTATTTCTTACTTTTGGTATCAAGCTGTGCGCGATATTTCTCAAATCCTTTGAGCCGAACTCGCTCTCCCAATAGTTGAAGGAATTCTTCAAAGGCTGGGCCAGCTGACTCATTGTTGTACATCTCTTCTTCAGTGCTCTGTCCAGCTTTGCAGTACATGATGCCTACTTTCTGCTGGTAGTTCAGCTGTGAAGGCAGGTAATACAATGCATATAAATACAGGCAGATCGACTTTGTTCCACTTAAATGCTAAAAGGTCCTAGAAGGCATATGCCCAGAAAATAGCTAACATCTTCCTTCTCTTGAAGTCCTTCTGTGTTTTGTGTCTTTGATCCAAAGAAAATAAAGTATCTATAAACTTCATAAATTGAGAAAAGGCCAGAAAAATAAATGAAAATTTCCTGTATATAAAGATCATGCATCATTAGACCAGATCTGTTAATACTATCAGAAATTTCTGGTAATCAATTACAAAGTATAAAATAAGGTTATTTAAAAAAAAATCCTGATAACTAAAGGCAATTCTTGTTTTATGGTGTCCCCCCTTTTAAAAGGGAGGCCTTTATAAATTTAAAAGCTGAGGTCTACTTTATAAAACATACTTTTTTTTTTTTCTTTTGAGACGGAGTTTCGCTCGTTACCCAGGCTGGAGTGCAATGGCGTGATCTCGGCTCACAGCAACCTCCACCTCCTGGGTTCAGGCAATTCTCCTGCCTCAGCCTCCCGAGTAGCTGGGATTACAGGCGCGCGCCACCATGCCCAGCTAATTTTTTGTATTTTTAGTAGAGACGGGGTTTCACCATGTTGACCAGGATGGTCTCGATCTGTTGACCGCGTGATCCACCCGCCTCGGCCTCCCAAAGTGCTGGGATTACAGGCGTGAGCCACCGCACCCAGCTATAAAACATACTTTAAAATAAACTGTTTTGCACTAAAAGTTTCACTAATTTTTTTTTTTGTAAAATTAGAAAAGACCTATCTCCCAATACTGTTTTCCCAATATATTAAATTACAAATCTTGCTTATATCTTTGTTACAGCACTACTATCATCAATACTATACTTAGAGAAACTTCTTTTTCCAACAGTTTTCTAAAAGATGAGTGTCTGCAGAGAAACTTTAAAAGAGGCTTCATAATGGCAAATCAACTCGTGGTTAACATTTCTTCCTCACATGCAGTTAAAATGAAGGATTAAGAGATTTACATATAACATTAATCAAAACATTTATTCATCATTGAAAAGTCATTTTGCAAACAAATTTCAAGGTGGTACTACTGATCATTTAACAAGCAATGAGTTTTCAACATAAAAATGTATACTTTGGGCTGGGCACGGTGGTTCACTCCTATAATCCCAGCACTTTGGGAGGTTGAGGGGGGCAGATCACTTGAACCCAAGAGTTGAAGACCAGTCTGGGCAACATGGTAAAACCCTGTCTCTACAAAAAATACAAAAATTAGCCAGGTGTGGTGGTGCACACTTGTAGTCCCAGCTACTCGGGAGGCTGAGGTGGGAGGATCATTTGAGCCCGGGAGATCGATGCTGCAGTGAGCCGTGATTGTGCCACATACTCCAGCCTGGGCAACAGAGCAAAACTGTCTCAAAAAAAAAAAAAAAAAAAAAGAAAAGAAAATGTAGACTTCGAATTCTCCAATGGCATCAGGACAATTCTTACCACTTAATCCTATTACCAGAGTGGCATTGCAACCACCATATCAGTAAGGTTTTGTCTAATAAAAGGAAGGGAAGAGGTGAAATTTTAATAGCTAACATTCACTGAATACCTACTACGTGCCAAATACTATGTGCAGTGTTTAACCTACACTAAATTCTTACCCTCATAATGGCCCACAAGGCAAATACTACACCTGTTTGACAGATGAACGAAGAGACTGGAGAATGGAAGAGGGAGTAACTAGTCCAGTAGGGAGAGACACAAGATTACAAACTGTCAGTTCCAGTGACTCAGCTCCATTAAATATCACCAGGACTCAACCAGGTTTGTCTTGCTCTATTTCTACCATTGTAACATATGTCTACAACTTCTTATTTGCAATTCTGAAGTTGAAAGGTAGAAACCAAATTTAAACACATTTGGCAGCTAAACTTGATATGGGGCTGACATTAGTACTTTTAATTTATTCATATTTGTGTGAATATTCACACTCTCCCTGCATAACTGATTGTGGGCTGCTGCCCCAGATCTCACTGGGAATATTACAACATGGGTCATGCATTTTATTACCTCTCTAAAATCTGAAAATTCCTGAATCCTGAAACACAGCTAGCCCTGCCATTTTTTTACTAAAGGTCTATGAACTTGAACTACCATTTTCAACTTTCCAAACCAAATGGTTCAGATAGTGATAACAGAAAATGTCATTGAGGGAAAAAAAAACGCAAAAAACCTTTGCTTGCTTTGTCCCCCTCCCCTGCACCCTGTTTAGCTGACAAGAAAGCTCAGCAGCCTTTGCATTGTGCATAGACAAGAGAGTTTCTGGAGTTCCATAATCCTATCCGCCTGACTCTATTTTACCTGCACTGGTTCGAGGAAGGTAAGGTTCCAAGTCGGAAACTTGCACATAACTGGATATACTGATATTGGAATATTTTAAAAATAGCATAAAACCTGACCTATTGCTACCTCAATTATTAACAGAAACACATTTGGGACTTAGTTCATTTTTGTATAGCACACATAAGAAAAAAAAAATCAGGGTAAAATTTCTGCCCACTACTGACATTTAACCCCTTTCTCAACTGGCCTGCTTCCAATGGCTGAATGTGGCTAATGCTTAGAGGGGAATGCTCCCACAGATAAAGGTTTCATCTTGGCTTTAGAATTGAGCTAAGTATCCTATTAGATCTCAACAAATAAAAAGAGAGAGATAGTCTCGATGTCTATTACAAAGGAAGTCCTTAATACAGCCAGATCCCAGGGCTGAACATTACCTGCCTCTCCCTCAAGGCAGAACAAAGAGACCAAGCAATCTGTAGAGAGGAAGGGGCTTTAAGTTACATGTTGTCTGGCTGTGCCTCCCAGGACAGACTTCGCTTGCAACAATGTAAAACAAAAGTCACCCTGACTAATGGGAAGCATTACAGTCACAATGAATTTGTAGGTGCCTATTTAAAACCTCTAAGATAGAGACCTAAGATTTCATTGTGCAACACTCAAAAGGATTCATTTATTTAAAAAAATAGTTTCCTGCAGAAAGAAGATAAGAACTTCCCCCAAAGTAGTGGACAAGCAGAATTCAAGGACACAACAATGTGCTTCTTCTGATTGAATTCTCATACCCTAGTGAGCTCCATCTGCAGATAGAACCAACTGGTTTCCCCAATTGTAAAAGGAATGATCCTTTAAGAGGATTAGGAAATTCCTTTGAAAGTCCAATTTCCTCTGGTTTGAAACTACCAAATGTCACTTGCTGTATCCTCAAAGGTGACAATATGACTGCATCTTGATTTCTACTCCAATTAGATAAAAGGTAGGTGGCATTCTCTGAACTCAGAATCCTTAGTTAGCAGCCATGCTCCCAGACAGAATGACATGTTGACACGAAGTTAAGTAAATGTAATCGGGAACATTCTAAAAGAAGCAAATGTACATGGAGGTAAAGCCATGATGTGGGGATTTTGGATTGTTTTGTGGTTATATAAAACAGTATTTATTGTTTGAGAAACACACAAACATACCTATATGGACTTACGTATCTGAATATACAATACTTTAAGGTAATGATCAAAATAGAGTTACGACGACACCAGATGCCCTCCTGGAACAGGCTAGGTTTATCCACAGTTTAGCATTCTGCTTTGGATAACCCCTGGGCCATTTAGGAATGCTGCTGTAATTCATGTCTGCAGATCAGCTGTTCATATGGAGCACTGAGGGAAGTGTTGGGCACTCAGTAGATGTTTGTGCCTACAAAAGTGATGGTGGTCAGTCCAACAGGACAAAGGGTATATTTGAGATGAAGGTCTTGAATCTCAACAAAGTAAAGGGGTCTTTCAACACCTACTAAAAGTAATGTGAGCTTCTACAGCTGGGAACCAACGGTAGATAAATTCGCTCTTCCTCTCTAGAGTTAAGACACAGACACTGCAATCTGACTTAAACAGGCATAACTTTCTGGAAAGATGGATGATAGTCACAGCCCTGTACTAGAACAGAGATGTGAATAACCAATTCTCAGAGCCCTCTTAGGAAGTTTTGCATTTTACGTCATCTTCCCTGGTATCATGGCCAGAGGAAGGCCACTGGGGTAGCGCAAACCATGAGAACAACCCAATTCTAACATTCTTATGAAACCTCTATTATTGTCTAATTAAATTTAGAAATTTAAAATAGTCACTATGAGTTATTTCACTGTGCAACAGTTCTTGAAGTGTGGACCGTGAACTTCTGAGCATCTCTGAGAACCTTCTTGTGGGGAGTGATGAATCATGACATCAAAACTTTCTTCATAACACCATGAAGAGTCAATCTGGTATTTTCCATGGACATATGCACTAAGGTGCATATGTCAAATTGCTGGCATCTTAGCATGAATCAAACAGTGGCTACAAACTATACCAGCACTCCTTGCGTTCTTTTTCTCTGCTATAGTCACCCCTTCCCCAAATAAAAATCCAGTTAAAAATGTCCTTGATGAAGCAGTCAAATTTAACTTGTATTAAATGTAGACATTGAGTATATGCTTTTTAATATTCCATGTGATGAAATGAAGCATATATATAAAGCATCTTTTGCCTACTGAAGTACTTTATGATATCTCAAAAGGAGAAGCACTTGTTCATCCGAGCTGGAAGATGAACTCTGTGTCTCTTTCATAGAAGACTGCTAGGCAGAATAATTTTCCCTTCAACACACCTACTTCCTAATCCCTAGATCCTGTGAATATGTAATGTTAACGGTAAAGGGGAACTCAGATTACAGATGGATTTAAGATTGCTAATTAGCTTATGGGGAGAGTAGCCTAGATTATCCAGATGGGCCCAATGACTGAAAGGTCCTTAAAAGTGGAAGAGGAAGGCAGAAAATGATAATCAGAAATAAGACAATGGAGGCGAGGTGGGGTCAGAGGGATGCAACACTGCTGGCTTTGGAGATGGAGGGCTATGAGCCAAGGTGCACAGACAGCCACTAAAAGCTGAAAAGGCCAAATACAGATTCATCCTTGGAGCGCCCACAAAGGACACAGGCCTGCCAACACCTTGATTTTAGCCCAGTGAGACCCATATTGAATTTCTAACCTATAGAACTGTAAAACAATGAATCTTTTTTTTTTTAAGGAACTGAGTAGGAGTAATTTCTTATAGCAACAATAAAAACATAACTAAAATCACCATTTTCATATGAAAGAACAAACAACAAATTATAATTATACAGGCTTGTGTATTTGGGAGATATTGTCTTGAAAATAAAAAGGGGAATCTGTTACTTCAGCAAAAACAACTGACAATATTTCCTGACAATAACAGAATTTAAGCTCTAAAGCAAAATTTAAATTTTGGGAAACTTATACCAAAAGGGTGTAAGTTTTTGGTATAAGTTCTCACTATGAGCTTGAGAGCTTCCCAAGACTTAAATCTTTTTCTAATAAGATCAATTGAATATTTTCATTATTGTAAACTAAGTAAACACTTACAAAATCTGCATAAGAGAACCAATTTTTCCAAATGACTGATGCATGAAATTACAAAATCATGGATGAGTAAAAGATTCATTCAAGGCCAGTCAAGGTGGTTCATGCCTGTAATCCTAGCACTCTGGGAGGCCAAGGCAGGAGGATCACTTGAGGCCAGGAGTTCAAGACCAGCCAGGGCAACACAGTGAGACCCTGTCTCTCTAAAACAAAAAAAAAATTAGGTGGGTATGGTGGCACGTGCTTGCAATTCCAGGACTTGGAAGCTAAGGTGGGAGGATGGCTTAAACCCAGGAGATGAAGGCTGTAGTAAGCCATGATTATGCCACTGCACTCCAGCCTGGGCAACAGAGTTCCACCCTGTCTTAAAAAAAAAAAAAAAAAGATTCATTCAAAGTGCATAAAAGTCAATGAATTTTTAATTTAACAGAATACACTCATGATTTCAGATTCCACATTGCTATTAACCTTTAAGAAACCACCATTTGTTGAGTTTTGGTGTTATATCAGAGGAAAATATCCACAATTAACTGAAAGGGCCATACGAAAGTCCTTCCTTTTCCAAGTACATAAACTCTTTTGCGGCCAGATTTTCTTCATCTACTCCAACCAAAACAACATATTGTAACAGACTGACAGCAGATGCACATATGTGAGTCCAACTGCCTTCTATTAAGCCAGACATTAAAGAGAGCTTCAAAAATAATACTTTCTTTGCACTAGTTTTCCATTTTAGAAAACATTTTTCACAAACATGATACTTATATTAACGTGTAATCATTTTCATTTTATTATTTTTTAAAATAACAATATTTTAAAATTTGTTTTGATTGTAATGTGGTAAATAAACACAAACAAAAAAGTCGAATAAACAAAAAGCTCTTTGGGATCCTTAACTTTTAAAAGAGTGAAGGAACTCAAACATAAACATCTGAGAACTGTATTGCTATGCTTTCTTTTCTATTTCTCTAATGACTAAAAAAGTCATCTAACTTTTCCTATGTTCATTGGTTATTCTGATAACCTTTCTTCTGAAAATCAGGATTTTTCCCTTTGGCTGCTGTTAAGATTCTCTGTTTATCACTAGTTCGAAACAATTTGATTATGATGTGTGTTGGTGGCATTTTCTGCATGTTTCTTATTCTTAGGGCTCATTGAGTTTCTTGGGTCTGCTTGCATCATATGTGGAAGAAAATCTGGAACTATTATTTCCTTAACTACTTTTTCAGGTCGTTCCTAACTCCTCTGGGGACTCCAATTACATGAATATTAGGTGAGGTGAAGTCGTCTCACAGTACATTGGATTAATGCTGGTTTTTTGCAATTGTTTCTATTGCTATGTTATCAAGTTCACTAATCCTTTCTTCTACAATGTCTATTATGCTATTAATTCTATCCAGTGTATTTTTCAACTCAGATACTATAGCTTTCATACCTATAAATAGAAAATGTTTATGTTTTCCAGATTTCTACTTAATATGTTCAATCTTCCCACTTCCTGAACTTATAAAAAGACATCAGAGTCATTTTTGTGGTTTTAATTATTTAATTATTTTATCTCCTTCCCCACTATAGGTCATATATTCCTGCTTATAGTTTTTAATTAAATGACTGTTCATCAGACATTACGAATATTTCCTGGGTACGTGTTGGATATTGTTGTATTCCTATAAAGTATTATTGAGCTAAGTTCTGGATCACATTTAAATTGCTTAGCAATAGTTTGAGCCTTTCAGTTCTTACTTTTAAACTCTGGTTGTGCCAGAGCAGTATTTAGTCTAAGGATAATTCTGCCCCACTATTGAGGCAAAAGCATTGAGGCTCTACTCAATGCCATGTAAATTATGAGGTTTTCCAGTCTGGTTTGTAGGAGTTGAAACTATTTGCACTAGGGGTAGACTGCTTATGGCTTTCTCCTCTTGATATTCTCTGTGCTCTGCAAATTCTAGCCTCCCTGGACTCACATGTCAATCTCAATCAGGGAGGACTCTGGGCTTCAACTGGGTATCCCCTCCCTATACTGTAGCCTAGAAACTCTCTTCAGGCAGAAAGCTGGTGCAATCTTAGGTTTTGCCTCATTTGTTTCCCACCTCCCAGACAATCAATATCCTTCACTGCCTGTCATCTGAAATAGGAGTTTTATTTTTCCCATTCCTGTATCCATATGCCTTTTCTTTTTCTTGCCTTATTGCACTGACTAGAACTTCCCGTACTATGCTGAATAGCAGTGGTAACAGCACATATCCTTCCCTTTCTCCAGTCTCTCACTATTAAGAAAACTGCAAGCTATAGAAGTTTTGTAGATGTTCTTCATAAAGCTGAGAAAATTCCTAGTTTTTATCAAAACTAAGTTCAAATTTTATCAAATGGTTTTTCTCCATCACTTGATATTATCACATGATTTTTCTTCTTTAGTCTGTTAGTATGATGGGCTACAGTAAATTTTTTTCAACACTAAATCAGTCTTGCATCTCTAGAATAAATCCAACTAGTTCATGGTCTACAATTTTTTTTTCTACTTTATTACATTTGCTAATTTTTTTTCCAAGGAATTTTACATGTACATTCATTCATGAGGGATGTGGTCAGTAGTTTGTTTTTTCCTACCTTTGTCTGGCTTTGGTATCAGGGCTTCATAAAGTGAAATTTAAAATGTTCCTTATCTTGTATTTTCTGGAAGCAATTGTGCAGAACTGGTGATAATCTTTCCTGAAATGTTAGGTACAATTTTCCAAGAAAACCATCTGGCCCAGTAGGTTTCATTTTTGAAGTTTTAAAGTTATGATTTCAATTTTTTTCCATAATCATAGGGCTATTCAAATATTCTATTTCAGTTAGCTGACTTGTGACAGTGTTTTTTGAGGAGTTGTCCCATTTCATCTTGTCAAAATTATATGTATTCAGTTGTATACAGTATTTCTTCAATACACTGTTGCTACTGGGAGGGTTGGTGGTAATATCTCATTTCATTCCTGATAGAGTAGTACTACCGTATTCATGAGGGATATGTTCCAAGACCTTCAGTGAATGCCTGAAACCGTGGATAGTACCAAACCCTATATAACTATATACATGTTTTTCCCTATGCCTAAAAATCTATAATAAAGTTGTTATTTTTTTTTTAAGAGTCTCACTCTGTCACACAGCATGGAGCACAGTGGCTTGATCATGGCTTACTAAAGCCTCCAACTTCTGGACTCAACTGATCCTCCTGCTTCAGGCTCTTGAGTAGGTGGAACTACAGACATGAGCCACCAAGCCTGGATAAATTTTTTTATGTTTTGTAGAGATTGTGTCTCACTATGTTGCCCAGGCTGATCTCAAACTTCTGGCCTCAAATGGTCCCCCCACTTCAGCCTTCTGAGTTGCTGAGATTACAGATGTGAGCCACTGAGCCCAGCTCAATAAAATTTAATTTATAAATCAAACATAGTAAGAAATTAACAACTAGTTATAAAATAGATCAATTATAACAATATAATGCAATAAAAGTTAAGTGAATGTACTCTCTCAAAATACCTTATTGTATTGTACTCTGCTATTTTCAGACCACAGTTGACTGCAGAAAGTGAAACCACGAATAATAAGGGACTACTCTGTTGACAAGATTTGTATCGTCTCTGTTTTTCTTTCTCAGTCTTGTTAGACGATTTTCAATTTTATCAGTTTTTTTCAAAGATCTAGCTGTGTGTGTGTGTGTGTGTGTGTGTGTGTGTGTGTGTGTGTGTGTGTACAGGATCTGGGCTTTATGAAAAAATTTTAAGGCACCCAAAGATGTATTTTTTTTTTTTTTTTTTTAAGATAGAGTCTCATTCTGTCGTTCAGGCTGGAGTGCAATGGCACAATCTTGGCTCACTGCAACCTCTGCCTCCCAGGTTCAAGTAAATCTGCCTCAGCCTCTTGAGTAGCTGGGACTACAGGTGGGCACAAACATGGCCCGGCTAATTTTTGTATTTTTAGTAGAGATGCGGTTTCATCATGTTGGCCAGGCTGGTCCCAAGTGATCCCACCACCTCCGCCTCCCAAAGTGTTGGGATTATAGGTATGAGCCACCACTCCCAGCCAGATCTAGCTTTTTCTTTCATTAATTTCCTTTAATGTTTTTCTATTTTCAATTTCATTAATTTATGCTCTATACCATTTCCTTCTTTCTACTTGCTTTGGGTTTATTTTGCTCTTTTCTTTCTAGTAACATAAGGTTACGACCTTAGATTTCTGGTTTGAGATGTTTTGTCTTTTCTAACGCGGCATTTAGTACTGTAAATTTCCCCCTCAGCCTGCTTTAATTGTATCCCACAAAATCTCATATGTTGTCTTTTCCTTCCCATTCAGTTTACATACATTTTTTCACTTCCCTTGAAGTGTTTTCTTTGACCCTCTGGTTATTTACAAATCTGTTTTTTAGTTTCCAAGTGCCTAGAGATTTCTCTATGATGTTTGTTATTTCTAGTTTCATTCCATTTTGATTAGAAAACACACTTTTTGTCATTTTATTTCTTTTAAATTTGAGGATGTTTATTTCATGGGACAGGATATAGTCTATCTTGGCATACATTCCATGTGCATATTAAAAGAACATGTATTCTGCTGTTGTGAGTGAAGTATTTTATGTCAATTAGATATTTTTAGTTGATTTTGTGAAGTTCTGTGTCTTTGCTGATTTTGTCTAGTTGTCCTTTCCATTGTTGAAGGAGAGATGCTAAAATCACCAACTGTAATTGTGTATTTACCTATTTCTCCTTTTAGTTTCATCTATATTTTATTTTTTCCTTCACGTTACAGCCGTTTGATGCATACATATTTAGAATTGCTGTTTTCTTGGTGGATTGACCTCTTCATCATTATGTAATGATCCTTTCTGTCTCTGTTAATTTCTTTGCTCTGAAGTCTACTTTATCTGACATTATTAAGCCATTATAGCTTTCCTTTGATTCATGTTTGCATGGTACATCTTTTTCCATTCTTTCCTTTCAACTTACTTATGCAAGCAACTCTATAGTTTATATAATTGGACAATGCTTTTTAAAATCCATTCTGCCTATCTCTGTCCTTTAATTGGTATATTTAGATCTTTTGCTTTCAATGAACTAATTTCTGCATTAGAGTTTAAGTCTGTCATTTTATCTTATTTTTCATTTATTTTCTTTACCTTGTCTTTCTGAGAATTACTTGAGTGCTCTTTAGAATTCCTTTTTGATTAATCTATAGAGCTTTGGAATGTATCTCTTAGTCTTAAGCTTTTTTAGTGATTGCTCTATGTATTACTTACTATATATATCTTTATCTACATAGCTGGTATCTACATGCATCAACATTTTACCAATTGAAGCAAAGTGTAGAAACTTCACCTCTCTTAGTATCTTTACTCTCCCCCATTTATAAAATACTTATATTTAAAAATTCCTGTATATATGTTTGAAAAACACATTTGACATTGTAGTTTTTGCTTCAAAGGGCAAAATAATTTAGGAAACTTATTAAGAAAAGTATTTACCCATATTTTTACTCCTTCCTTCTCTCTCAAGTTCCAAGACCCCCCGCCCCTTTTTCTTGAGGATGGGAGTTTCGCCTTTTTTACTGGAGTGCAGTGGTGTGATCTCAGCTCACTACAACCTCTGCCTCCTAGGTTCAAGTGATTTTCTTGTCTCAGCCTCCCAAGTAGCTGGAATTATAGGCGCATGCCACCACACCTGGCTAATTTTTTGTATTTTCAGTAAGACAAGGTTTCATCATGTTGGCCAGGCTTGTCTCAAACTCCTGACGTCAGGTAATCCACCCACCTCGGCCTCCCAAAGTGCTGGGATTACACGTGTGAGTCAGTGCGCCCTCCCAAGATCCCTCTATCACTTCCTTTCTGTTTAGATGACTTACCCACTTTTAAAGGGTAGGTCTACTTGTAACAAGTTCTCTTAGGTTTCCTTCATCTGAGATATCTCAGTTTCATTCCTGAAGGATATTCTCCCTGAACACAGAATTCTGGGTTGACAGTTTTTTTCCTCCATCTCTTGAAAAATTATCATGCCACTGTTTTCTGGCCTCCAAGGTTTCTGATGAAAAATCTGTGATTCAAATTGTTCTTCTCTTATAGGTAACATGTCATTTCTCTTTTGCCTTTTTTTTTTTTTCCCGTATTTAGTCTTCAAAAATTTTACTATGATGTGTCTTGCTGTGACTTCTTTGGGTTTATACTGTTTGGGATCTGCTCAGTTTCCGGTTGTTGGTATAAGCAGTGATTTTGAATTGAATTCTGGACATTTGAGATATTAACTTACAAGACTCTGGATCTTATTTAAATCCTCCATTTAGCAGGCTTTCTTTATTACCTTTCTGGTATCGAGAAAGGGACACTGCCAGGTGGAGTTGAACTTCAAGTTCCCTCCATGACATCTAAGGGAAAGGGGCACCTCTGAATTCCTAAGCAGTGGAGAGAGTTCCAGCTCCCTATTAGGTCTCTCCTAACACCACCCTGGCTGGTATCAGGCATGCATGATTACTACTCCCTGTGTGGCTTTCACTGACACTTTGATAAGGGGACCCTGTTATTGCTGGGTATGCCAAATGTCTGACTCTCCACCAGGCCTCTTCTGATGCCACAGTGGGGAGCTGGAGGGGTTGGAGGGGTGCTTCATTACCACTACACAGTGATGAAGGTTCCAGCTCCTCAGTTAGCCTTCTCTAATAATGCCTCAGCAAGGATTAGGGAAGAGGACAGGCTGTGGGTTTTTGTTTGTTTGCTTGTTTTTGTAGTGTTCAGTTGGAGTAGAGAGGTTCCTGTTTTAAAGTTTTCTGTCTAAGTTTGTCCTTTTTTTGTTTTTTGGTGTTTTTTTTTTGTCCTTCTGCAAAAAAGAACAGACTTTTGGGGGACATTTTGGCTTTGCCTACAGGCATTTCTGACTTCTTCAGCCCAAGACTGGGATATCTGAGCAAAGTGAAAACCCAGGGACCTCACGGCTATGCCATTCCTGAGATCTCAATGTCCCTAACCAGCCCGCTGCTTCCCTCCACCTTTCAGATTCATTTTATGTTTGTTTTTTACATGTGTCCAAGGTTGCTGGCTGTACTTAGCAGGAAGAATACAGAGAAATACATCTACTCCATCTTTCCAGAATCTAAAGTCCAAACTTAGTTTTAAAAATATTTTGTCCAATTTTCCTGGTTATTCTCAATGGGTGGGCTGGTCTGCAATAAGCAACTTTGCCATTACTGAAAGTAAAGACCTTGGTCATTAAAACAACAACAAAAAATTCATGTAATTCACATTATTTGCTTTGATTTGTTCTTTATATACATAATTCTCTTAACTACTTCCTGAAGATAAATCTCTATACTGTCCTCCAAAAAGAATGGCAAAGAAACTAGAAAAATTCAGTGTTGAGAGCAAAAAAATGCCAGTTAGAAAATGTATATCCTCGTTGGGAATTACTAACAAAAATCCAACTGCTTTAAAAAAAATGACATGTGGATACTAAGTAGTAAAGTTCAAAAAAAAAAATCTGACAAGAGATGCTTTCAAAATTATTTATATACAAGTACACATATTTTAATCTATTTTTATATTTGGCATAATGTAAAGGAAATATTCTACACACACAATAATTTTATCTAATAATGTGTTGTTCAAAATTTCTCACAAAGATAAAAAGCTTCATATTAGGTATTACGTTGATACTAAATGTACCCAATATTTTTGATACTGAGATGAATTTCAATTATATAGAAAAAAAGTCTTCATTGCAGTACTGTTTGTAATAGAGAAGGACTGAAATCTACACATAAATGCCCATCAATAGAGAAACTGATGAAATAAACTATGGTACAGCAGTACAACGGAATATTATGCAGTAGTAAAAATACTGGGAAACCATTCTATGTACCGACAAAAAAAATCTGAAAAATATATTACTAAATGAAAAAACCAAGTGTCTACAGCCTGTTATATTTTGTATAAGGGGTTAAATAAAGCTGCATATGCATATTTGGTGGTATATGCATAAAGAAATAGAAATACAGAAACTAACAGGGTGATAGCTATCAGGGAGGAGAGAAAAGGGTCATAGGAACAGGTGGAAATGGAACCCCGCAATGTAAACATAGTCGTTATTGCTTTGATTTGGGGACCATCTGAAACTACTGCCTACTTCAAATAAATCCTATAGGAAAGAAATTAACTTTCTATTTTAAAGCTGAATTTAAAACACAATCCACAATTCAAAATCCAGAAGACTGAAATGTCTGCCACCAGTTCCTGTGTCTTTTTGAATTGTGAATCACAGTCCTCACCTGTGGTCTTAGTCTTACTGTGTTCTATCACTGCAAACTGTAATCCTACCATAGCCATGTCTTCCAAATGCTAATGCTATTGGTCCCATTAATCAAGAATCTTCTCATTGGAAGGGACTCCATCCTGTCATCCAATCCAGCCTCAGCCAGGAAAAAACAGGGATGGGTCAGCAGAGAGTGATCACTACTTGCAAACACACAAGACAAAGCTACAGATGTCATTGCCTTCCTCCCCTGACTAGATGGCCGTTGTGGCTATTTCCTTCCTGAAAATGTACAGACAGATCCACCAGTTGTTTGGAATCAATTTGGTAGCCATCTGAACTCTAAACATGCATTTGCTAATATCATACTCAAAGAGAAGATTAAAATTCTAGAAATGGCAATTGTTCTGCCAAAGCTTCATTTATAGACAATCAGTTTTGGAAAAAATATTTCCCCAATGGGTCATTTTTCAAAACTAGCTGCCTGAATCAATGAGAAAATGACTAGTCAAACTCATTTCTCTTCACAATAAAATAAGGGAGCAAGGCAATGAATAGCCTAAGTCAGCAGAGAATTCCACTCATGTCCTTAATCAAAGGGTCAGTGCTATTCATTACCACATAAACATTGCTCATTTCCTTACATCCATTCTTGAGATATTTATTGCAGACTTAAATTAAATATGATCACTTTCTCTCTTACTCTATGAAAGATAACTTCTTAAAAATTTCAGAACCCAATGAATATTTTCATTTCACTGCATTTTTAATAATCTAGAAAAATGGTGACGATTCATTTAGGCAAAGTCATTATCATGTACATGAAACCTGACATTTCCTAATGAAAACAGAACTACCAATTTTCTCCACTGCAAACTAGCAACTGTACCTTAAATATTTATAAACCAAATCCATTCCAATTTTATTTGGGTTTAACATATTACACTGAATACTGGGCACTGAAGTCTGCAGCAATAAATCCAGTTTCTTCTCCCATTCATGGGGAGGGAAAGGAGGACAGAGTGGCTGATGTATTGGTTAAGAATGCAGGCTCTAGAGTCTAAGTGCCTGAATTCAAGACCAGTCTGCACAGACCCTAATTGTGATTAGTGTTTGTGTCTCAGTGCTCTTATCTATAAAACAGGAAAAATAATAGTATCAAAGGATTCTGAGGATTAAATTAATTCATGGAGACTATTTCATGCAGTACGTGGCTTAGTCACTGTCAATAAAAATCATCTACTTTTCTTATTCCCTTATATGTGCCTCACACTCCTGCTCAGCAGGATTCCTTGCTGCCTCATGAATGCACTGTGTGCGTCTGTCCTTCCAAGCCTTGTTCCTATTGTTCTGAGTATGGGCCATCCAATTGCTTACTCCCTGGCCTGACGAAGCCTTTTTCCCTTCCAAGGCCCATCTCATTCTGATCCAGTTAACCAATTATGACTTGTCCACATTGGCTTGTACCTCCATTGCTCTGTTTGCAATTCTCTTATTAGATTCATTATATTAACGGTGACATCCATTACAGTAATTTATGACCCTGTCTCCTTCATGGATAAAGACTATGTCTTACTATCCTATTTTGTTCTCTACAGTATTTAACAACCCACAGAGTCATACCTACAAAGCATTTATTGGATTTGAAACAGTCATGCTTACTTGTGAAAGTAAGCATAATACGTCACCTACAACAGAAACTCTCTCATAGGATATTTATAAAGATTAAATGAGATAATGCATTTAAAGGGCTACTAACAAGTTACTATCTTATTATCAACAGCTCCTATTTTTTGAATGTTTTATCACATGCCCAGCATTGTAATAAGCTTTACATGTGGGAACGCCTTAAACCAGGGCTTGACATAATTATCCTTCATTCTCCTTGCATAAAGTAGATGAAATATAGGTATTTTTAAATGATTGTTGATGAAAAATGGTTCTAATATGGCAAATTTAAAAGTATCTGAATTTTCTACATCATTTAAAAGTTGACTTGATTAAATGACAAAATTCCTAATAATTCACAGTAATGTTTTTACAATTATTTATCTATTTTTTTAAGAGATGGGGGTCTCACTATACTGCCCAGGCTGGTCTCGAACTCCTGGGCTCAAGTAATCCTCCTGCCTTGGCTTCCCAAAGTGCCAGGATTACAGGTGTGAATCATAGCACCCAACTTACAGCATAGTTTTGAGGATCAAAATATTCCAATATTCTACACTGAATTCCTAATTAGAAATAAAAAAATAAAGATAACAGATTTTTTAAAAAACAATTAAAAACAAAGTAATTCAAGATATGTAAATAGGATCTTGGAAATCTTAAAACTGAAGAGCAGTATTATGCAAATTTGTATCTAGTGCTTAGGACTATTATGGGATGACAGGTAAGAAAAACAGCTCTGGGAACTTCTGTACAACTTAGTCCCCTTGACTGTTTAATAGGCCAATCACTGCAATCTATTGCAAAGGGTTGCTGTGAGGATTAAATCAGATTATGCCAGTAAAGTGATTAGAATACAGTAAAATGAAACATATATTTATCTCATTTGTTTCTATCATGAGAGATGCCCCCAACTGTACTGCAAGTGAAGATCAAGATGCATGACAATAAGAATACAAATTTTCTAAAGCATCAAGTGTTCTTCTAAATTCTTACCAGTGTGAAAATATTAGCAGGTTAGTTTTGTCTTCTCACTGCCATTTTATATAACAATGAACATGGACATCAATAAGTAGTGAAAGACCAGGCACAGTGGCTCATGCCTGTACTCCCAGCACTTTGGAAGGCTGAGCAGGTGGATCACCTGAGGTCAGGAGTTCCAGACCAGCCTAGCCAACATGGTGAAACCCCATTTCTAATAAAAATGCAAAAACGAGCCGGGCATGGTGGCTCCCCTGGGTAATCCCAGCTGAGGTGGGAGAATTGCTTGAGCCTAGGAGGCGGAGGTTACAGTGAGCCGAGATGGCATCACTGCACTCCAACCTGGATGAGAGACTGAAAGCCTGTCTCAAAAAAAAAAAAAAACAGTAGTGAAAATCCCAGAAAGGCATCAGGATGGAGAATGTAAAAGCTTGGACAAGCCCCAAAGAATAAGTTCATTTTCTAAAGTAAATTTCTTCAGGAATTGAAATGTCCACTTCAGCTCCCACATATATATCAAGTTAAATAAAAAACAAATTACTAGATTTTTGTGCAGTGCTTTCTATTTTACAGATAAAATTTTAATTTACTTTTCTGTTCACTTTAGCTTTTAATAGTGGTAAAATGAGGAATTAAAGCACCAAAGTGTTGAAAGGCAAAATGCCACAATATAGGAAACAAATTGTGTCTTCTTTTTCAAAGCATGATTATGTAAGACAGTTAATAAAAAATAGAAAAGATATTAAAGGAATCATTTAAACCAAATGTAGAAAGAGATTTAAAGCTCTTTTTGATGAGTCCAGTTTCCTGGTATCACACTATGAATCTATTTAAATATAAAGATATACAAAGCTGGATATTTTAAAATATGACGACACAGATGGAAACTAAAAATGCTTTGCAATGATTCATATGCGTAATCCACTGCACTTATAAGCATTTCCTTTTTAAAATCTGTATTTGTAAAGGCACCAAAATAATCAGTTTCTCAAAATAATTCCAAGGCACTAATAAGATTTCCTACCAAAAAAATTACTCCCAAGATTAAAAGCCTAAGTATGCATGTCGTCTGCCTTATCTCAGTGCAATCCTGGCTTTGAATGCTGTGTGTATGGAGATAAAAAAGACAGAGGCCAACCCCCAGTGCTCTTTAGTTCCAGACACGGAGCTGTTCATATGGAATAGCATGCTTTGAACCTCTAGATTCCAATGCCTAGTAAAAACTATTGTTTAATAGTAATACTCCTGCTGAATGGGATGACATATTTAAGGCACTTACTTTCAAAGTAAAATTTAAGAGGCTGATTGCCAAATTTTAATTTTGCCTAGTAAACATATTAAAGAAAACAACTATCATATATTATGATTAATAATTTAGGAAGGAAGAGACATTTTAATACTTCCAAGAATAGGAAGGGCATAATTTCAAAACAATGGCCAGTTTTGTGAGTTAAATTTAACTTTGAGTTCAACTCTTCATAGTGTTCTTATCTTTTGTATGTGGATAGGACTACTCTTAACAGATCAGCACCATCTGTGATCTGGAACTTGGCAATCACTAATAGAGGACACAAAATGTGTCAGAAATCACCATAACGTCTACAACTATGGTATCTATTTTGTATTTACTATAGTTAAAACAAAAGAATGGCGATAAATATCTCCCTTACATAAAATAATGTTTTAATAGAAATTTCAAATGTTAAGTACATGACTATGTTATGTCTAAACGTTTTTATTCTCCTTAATAAACACAGTAATAGAAATGACTAAATCAATAAAGTTGGACCTAATCGTAGTTTTTCTATGCCTTTGTTAGAATAAATGTTCAGAATATTTACTGGAAAATAGGCTCCAGAATAGGTAAGTTTATACATCAGTAGTCTTTTGAATCATTCAAAGTGCATCAAATTTTCACATTACAAACAAGGATACTACTTACAGCATTCTTTAGATGTATGTGTCAAATAGACGTTAGCTGTGCATTATGAAAATTGAAACGGACAGAAAAGGCAAAGATTAGAAAAGAGACATCTGGCCAGGCGCAGTGGTGCATGCCTGTAATCCCAGATTGTTGGGAGGCTGAGGCAGCAGAACAGCTTGAACCTGGGAGGCAGAGGTTGCAGTGAGCTGAGATCACATCACTGCACTCCAGCCTGGGCAACACAGTGAAACTCTGTCTTCCAAAAAAAAAAAAGAGAGAGAAAGGAGAGAAGAGAGGAGAGAAAAAAGAGAAAAGAAAAGAGATATCTAACTACTGCTCCATTATATATTCTCAGCGGCTGAATTAAAATAATAAATATACCTTAAATATACCTGATTTTTTGTACTCCCATTCGTTTTAATAAAATTGGAATTTTTGATTAATTAAGGACGTCCTATACAAATTTGTTCACAAAATTATATTCACTACCTGGACCCTTCTGTGAAAATTGAACATAATAAGAAAAAATGAAAGAAATAAATAAAATATCTGAACCAATTTTATTTTTGGAGGAATTTTTAAATATAATTTTAAAACTACTACCACCCACTATTAGGATGCAATATAGCTAAAATGCTTAAAGAAAGAATTAAAGTAAGAGTATATAAATATATTATCTATAAAATTAGCCCATATGCTCAAATTATTCCAAGCAGAATGTGAAATTTTACATTTTTATATTTAAAAATCTTGGCTAGAATATACCTTTGGTGGTACTAATAGACTTTGAAACTCTTAAGCTTTTAAGAACAATGTGGTGAAGTGGCACAGACATTGAGGCAGACTATATTTGCACCCTGGTTCCAAAACTTATTAACTGTGGGAAATTGAATTTATTACTTAATCTCTCTGAGCCCCAGAGTCCTTATCTCTAAAATGCAAATAATAATAGTACCTTTCTCACAGGGTAAGGAGATTAAATGAGATAACACAGTTAACATACTTAGAGAAGAACTTGCAAACATGCTCAGTATTATTAATAATTTATTATTACTGTATTGTTATAAATATAACATTATTATTACTGCTATTATTTATTCTCAGACACTTGAAAAATTTACTATATATATAGATTATAAAAGAATTTAACATAGTTTAAAGTGTCCTATTTATAAATTCTGACATACAGAATTCATCAAAAGAGAAATGTTCAGCGTTCAAAGTAAGAAAAAGCAAAATAAGTAATTGCAAAGAGAGTGTCTTTCACAATAAAAGGTATCCATTTTCTCCATCAAAACAAGAAATATTAAGGTCTGTATTCTGGAAGCCTAGTGGGAAATGTGAGCAAGAATGCTCTCCTCAGAAAGACAAACTCACCCCTTGTTCATCCAGTTTCATGAGCTGCTCTGTGACCTTGGGCGTGTTGAAGGCCAATCGCAGGCACTGGACATTGAGCTCAGGAACAACGTGCTCCAGCACTTCTTTGAGAGGCAGCCCTCTAGCCGTCGAGTGCTTGGCTGTCGAAGGAATGGCATCCTCCAGGACTGAACCTCTCAGTGTCATGAGCTGCAAGAGAGACGAGCGCTGTGGTGAAGCTTCTGGGATGTGAGATGCCTGAAAACATGTACATGCACTGCAGGCCTGGACTGTGGGGCTCCTCATAGAGCTGGGGAATGATTTTTGATGGGAAAAGCCAGTGAGAGAGAAAGAATGAGAAAAGTGGTGGAGGATACTGAATACATGAAAAATGAAACCAATCTTTCAAGACTAGAGGGGGTCCAAGGAGCACATAATCAAGACTTCTGAGGATTTAAATACCAAAACACCAAAAATAACCAAAATATTTCTGAAGTAACAAAAATAACATTTCCTTAAAAGAGATCAGTAAAGATCACCATGTCTATATGGCTATACAATGTCACTATGCATACTAATTAGGAATTAAGAAGGCTGAATACCTAGAGTTTGGATGTTATACTTCTTTGAATTATAAAAAGGGGGAGATAAAGTTTTAAGCTTCAGAATGCATGGCTGACAACCATAAACTATTCATGTCACCAAATGCTGCTGACACTGGACAATCATCACTGTCAAAACAGCAGCAAAGGCAACAGCAGCTGAAATTACTTTTGATTTTCTCTTATTTCTTAAAATGCCTCACCTTCTTAAAAGACTCTCCATTAATACCTTAAGCAAAGACATTTTCCTATGTAATGATGATTTGTCAGAGAAAAGTTAACCAGATATGAAGCCCAAAGTAGTCTTAATTTCCAAAAATGTTTACATGGCAAAGTTGTTAACATAATTTAAATACTATATAAGGAAAGAAGAGAAAACCCATCAAATTGAATACATTTCCATTTAGCAACAGGAGCTACAAAAGCTAGTGGAGTGCATGTTGGGGACTGAGTGTCAAATATAAAGGTGTGAGGTCAGAAAGACACAAATGCAATCTCAGAAGGACAAGTATACTCAACAAAGCATAACAAGGTCAGGTCCTCGGAGAGTCCAAAGGCAGAGAATGGATCACAGTAGCTCAGGGCATAAAGAAAGGCCCTGTCGAAAGGAATGATTTTAGGAAATGGCCAAGAACAATTTCTACAAAAAGAAAATGTCAAGAGAGAACATGAGTAAAGGTATGGAGACTGGGAAAAAAAGGAGTTAAGCGGGAAGGAGTGATTATTGTAGATGGATACAAGAGTGCAGGGAGGAATGGATCATGCAGCTGCGAGCTGGGGGCGCACGGAAGACCCTGAAGCTGACTAAGTGATACATGCCTCAATGGGCTCCTACCGGTCAGCTCAGGACGTGCTCATAGAGGGACGATATATACTCAAAAATTAAGTGCAAATAAGACGAACTGCAAGAGGAAGCAACTGGAGGCAGAGAATATAATTAGAATGGAGGCCCTAACAGTCTTCAGGTAACAGGCAAACCAGGCATGATTTAGGATTAGCAGGGAAATGCGAACCAAAAGAAGAATCACCAGGGAAGTAAAATCTAAAATCTAGAACAGGGATGTCCAATATCTTGGCTTCCCTATACCACAATGGAAAAAGAAGAATTGTCTTGGGCCACATATAAAATACACTAATAGCTGATGAGCTTTAAAAAAAATCTCATAATGTTTTAAGAAAGTTTACAAATTTGTGTTGGGCCACATTCAAAGCTGTCCTAAGCCACATGTGGCCCTTGGGCCATGGATTGGATGAGCTTGATCTGTAACATTTGCCCACAGGTGAGGTCAAGACAGATGGGAGTAGAAAAAGCAGAACTTAATAACATCTTATTTTCAATACAGGAAAAAGTTAGTAGAAATATTTGCAGTCTATTCATTTGATGAGTATCTTTTCTCTTTTATTATAAACAATTTCTTTCAAACAAAAAGTAAAAATCATTTGCCTATTACTTAATGTATAATTTGACACAAATAGTTCTTATGTTGCTTTTAAATCATGGAAAATAGCTAACTCAGTTATTTGGCTCTTTTCTTCATGAGATAATATATAGCTTGAAATAGGGAACCACAAAGGCTAGAAGTGTTCTCAATTTAGAAGCCAAGACCAAAAACATGAGAGACTGCATCCTGAGCCACAGAATGTAGCTAACTTCATGAAAGCCAAAGCAGATGAGAAAAAGAATGACTCATTTTTTACATCCCAGTCACTAGTATTACTAATATTTTTGTTAATGATTTCCAGAAACAAGAATGAAGTGAGTCCTTGTAAGTCCTGTGTTCCTATGCTTAAAAACACTCGTGCCATAAAATTTTGCTTATAAACAAACTGCCATGCCTACAAAGGTATGTCTTCTTTTATGTTTTGCACAGTTTATTTCTACTAAAATCAAAGAGATTTGTTTGTATTTCTGTTATCTTGCTGTCAGTTACTGGCACTAGAGTGTCACTGTAATGTTTTCTTTTTTCTTGCCTTATTAATCTGCATGAGAAATTAGTAATATGAGAAGTCCCTGATACAAATTAAATCTTATTTCATTTGTAATAAGTAAAAGGGCTTCAGTGAAGAGTGAAATAACTCTCTCAAAGTCCAGGAGCTACAGACAGGGATCACTATTTGGAAACATTTCTATCAAAAGCCTTATACAATATTACCATTGAACCAAATTTAGGGATTATTTTTTATTAGAAAGAAAAAACATTATACAAAAACTTGTGGTGATTAATTACATAAACATTAGAGGGAGGAAGGAAGAAAGGAAAAGGAGGAGAGACATGGAGGAAAGGATGAAAGGAGAGAGGGAAGGAGGGAAGAGAGAAACAGGGAGGCAAGGCACTATCTGAGGCATCAGGCAAGCTGTACTGAACTACTCAGACAGAAGCCCCACCCTCATGAGGCTGCACTCTAGAGGAAGAGATTGAAAGCAAACAAAATGTAACAGAGAAGAAAGTGTTAAGTATTAGTGAAAAATAAAGCACTGAATTGGAGATGAAATGGGAAGGTAGTAGAAATTTTAGATTCAGTGGTCAAGGAGGGCCTCTGTGGTTTCTAAGTAAATCCTAGATGGAAATGAGGCAGCCTGACAGAGAACACAGCAGTGGGGAGGAATGACAGGCATCTGAGCCCCAAGGCAGCGGTGTCCTGAGGTGGCCCAGTGAGGAAGGAGGCCAGTGTGTTGGGGAAAAGATCGAGCCAAGAGGAGTTACAAGGGATGAGGTGCAGAGAGATAACTGGGAAGCAGATGTGCATGGTCTCCTAGGCTAGCAGGACAGTGGCTGTTTCTCAGAGGGAGATGAAGAGGCTTTCAAGGATTTTGAACTAAGGAATGACAAGATCTCAATGACATTTCAGGAGGAACCCCAATGGGTCAAAAGGATGCAGAGCTTCAGCACAGAAGTGGGAAACCAGTTCTCAGAGCAAGACTAGGACCAGGACTGGGCAGTGAGGGTGGGAGAAGTAGTTGAGTTCTGGGCATACCATGAAGACAAAATGAGCAAGTGCTGCTGACAGACCAGATCTCAGGGGCAGGAGGGAGAAGAGGGGAATAAAGTGTGACTTTAATGGTTTCCAACCTGAGAAAAATGCAATAATAGAGTTGTCATGAAGTGAACATTAATTTGAATGTAAAAAACAAGTGGTAATGGTTTTTTTGGACACTTGACTTGAAGCTTTTAGTCAAAGGCTAAGGAAACAGACCCAACAGACACAACTCATTCAAATGGGTTAGCTGGAGAGAGACAGAATCTTATGACCAAAGAAAGCAAGTAGAATATTTTGGGTCAAGGTAGTAAAGCAGAGAGAACAGAGGCGGGAAAGGTAAGAGTTAGTGTGGTTCACAGACCAGAGTGGAACTTATGCAGGTATTAAGGTAGGAGGCAGAGGCTGGGATCAACTGTGGAAAGCCTGCAAGACATGCCGAGAAGGGAAGCTCCTGCAAACCAGTGACAGAATCCGACAGAGAAAGAAGGAATCGTAGGAAACTTTAACCTCTGGCATGAGGGATGGGATGAACAAGTGGCAAGGTAATGAATTTAGCTGGATAAAAAAACAACACAGAAAAGGAAGAATTTGATGGGGGTTTAAATCAGAGTGGCCTTGGGAAGCGAAGAAGAGAATGGGAAAGACAAAAATACTTGGAAGTAAGATAACTGAGGATCACTAAAAACTGGTAGGATCTGGGAAGCTAGAAAGGAGCAACGACCTGCATACAACTCCAAAACACACAATGTGATGTTTTCTGTGCCTCTGTGCTCAGCAAAAGGATTTACACCATGTAATGATTAGCTTTGTCATGGAGAAAAAGCACATGAGAGTATGTTAGTTCACTTCTCTCTGGCCAGTATAAGCAACACATTAGATATTTAAGTCTTGTCTTTAAAAATCCTATATTTAATTTCCCTGGAGTTCAGGCTTAGGAACAATTACTAAGTGATGCCAACCCCTGAAACTTGTTTTGCATTCAATGGGAGAAATGAAGCCAAATGCCCTATTTAAAGTAGTTTCAAAACCATTATTTTCTAGATGACTCAAGGGTATTAAGTATTAATGCACAGCAAAAATCCTAAAGTGAAATAGCAGCTGAGAGGCAACAAATTGGTAACTGGCCCAATTATATAAGTTTACAAAGAAAAAGAAGAACCTCATAGTCCCAGACTTGTTCATAGGTTTTTTAAAAAAATTATGTGTGGGTTCTTTTTATTTTTCCATGTCTTTTTTTAGCCCAAACTTCATTTTAAAACAAAAACTCACAGATTGTGTGTATTTGGATTCCTAAAGAGCTCTAAAAGCCTGTTTCACTTACAATTAGCCCCTGGTTCAAAGAGTATACCTTCTAGGTCCCAGAAAATGGGTCTCAAAGATAGTAAAGTCAAAGTGGAAGAAGAGTCTCTTTCCCTCCTTTTTCTTGCGTGAAAACATGCGCTCAGCAAGAGCTTGGAAGAGTGAATTAAGTCTTTAGTGGCCTTCTCTTATCCCTAATACTCTGGCCCTCAAGTTGCCTTGGTGCTTTCCAGCAGCCCTAAGCAGGATACACAATATCCCACTGGGGATTCTGAGGGCTCCAATTTCCTTAGGCCACACTTAAAGGGCATATCTTTCTCTGAATCAAAACTCCTCACACGCATATTGCATCTATTCAGAGGCCGATGAAAAGAAGGGATCCAGATCTAACCATCTTATCCACCTCCATCTCCACCAGAATAAATGAAAGGGATCTTCACTTATTCCAAATACATCTGTGACCAAGTGCTATTAAATTTAATTGCTTTGCTACTGCTACCATTTGCCTTTTTTCCCCCATTTCAGTTAAACCTCAAACCTCTCTCATTTGTGACTTACCTCACTAGTTCTAAAAATTATTCGGTAGTTGTATGGAGATCCATTTTCTTTCATTTCTTCTGGTTTTTCCCTTCGAATGCTCACAGCCACTGGACCAAGATTCTCATCAGCCCCAAAATAGTTCCAATGTTCTTAAAATAAGACAAAACAAAGTTAGAAAATCTACCTAATACTTTGAAAATGTTACATTCTGCTCTGTATTTAACGTCACCACTCAGAAATCATATCAATAAAATGTAAACATTTAACAAATATTAATATTGTTCAATCAGTTATAAAAACAAAAACTTGGCTACATAGGTTTAGTTCCAGAGAAGATAACATTGAACACAGGTGGCCTGTTGAGCTTTTTACTACTCTACAGATTACTACTCTACTATTTCTCAAAATAAATTTGTATTTTCTCCCAATATCCTACTACTTAAATAGGTTACATTTGTGCATACTTCCTTGCCTAACAGAAGGCTTGTTCTAGGACTTTTTAGCTTCTGTTTTTTTGTTTGTTTGTTTGTTTTTTAATTCTAAACATATTGAGAACAGACTTTGAAGAAAGGGGGATTCCGCCAGATTAAAAAAGATTTCCCTGGATCGGAGAGAGAGATGTGTGGCTGTGAGTCACTGGGCGGCACTCTGCCCCCAGGGAGCCTGTGTATGGTGGAGCAGGCGCTCAGAGGAAAGAGCTTCACAGTGCCCCAGGGAGGCAGCACCCAGGGCTCTGGGCCACAGCACAGTATCTCACAGTGCAGGGCTAACGTAATATATGTGGCCAGGTGACTGACGAGCCCAGAGCCTCTCTTCAATGTTGTGGCCTTTTGCCCAAGGCCCCAAACCTTAGCACAAGCCTCCAAAGGACTGGTTTTGAATTTACCTTCTTGACAAAAAGAAAGATAGGGATCAAAATTAAGTTAATTTATAGAAAATGTTGAAGTGATATTTACCGTGCATATACGTCTTTTAAAAATTTAAACTGTTGATACACACATAAGATGTTCACAGATGAAGAAGTCCATAAAACACGAAAATATATGAAAAACTAGAACAGATAATTTATTTTTCAAACCTCAAAATGCTTACTTTTTACATTATTCTGTTTCATTTATATCTGACATGGCTAAATGACTGAATTGTGACATAATATGTCATCACACAAAATGCACACATATTTGAAAATACATGCTATTTACATACAAAATATAAGTATTCGAAAATCCATGAGAATAATAAGAAAAAATAGCATAAATGTCTAATCATGTAGTTTAAAATTTAAGTAATGCATATGAAAATACTTTGCGCGTACTAAAGCACAATTATAAAAGCTACAGTCATAAATGTTGAGGGCTCTCTAAGAATATTATCATAAGCCATGGGAATTCAAAAGAAGAAAAACACAATGGGAATACAAGCAACAAATATGTCATATATGAGAAATAACCCAATAAATGTCACAAAATTCATGTACAAACACTTATGTATATCCTCAGAGCACAGCACATAAGAATCACACTCAGATTATTTACTCTTACTTTGCACACAATTCTAATAAGCTTGGTTGTCTGGTCTTCAAGCTCACAGCTTTATTTCAGAGGTGTGATAATTCCAGATGTTGACAAAGTCGAGGGTGTAGGGCTGATACAGACTTGCATGCAGACAGCAATGTGATAGAACAACTGACAACAAGGAAGAAAACAGAAAGGGAGGAGACAGAAACAGTATAAAAAAGCCGACAAGAACTTAAGACAGCAGCCTGGGGCCATTTACTGAAGGAGCAGAGCTTAACACGCTTTGATAACCTCAGAGGATATTGTTGTATCACTGCAGCACAGAACAATACTGGATGCATCGAAGATGAGTGTGAGTCATATTCATTACCTGGTCCTTGTATTTCAAGGACTCTAATAAAAACCAACTTCTAGGAACTCCTCAAATACACCCACATACCTGAGAATGGGCAGGTGGCATGATAGTTCTCTGCGGGTGGAGAAATACCCAGATATAGGGCCACTATAAATTCGTCATCAATAATCTCAACTCATCCTCATCCTCAAGCTTTCCCTGGTCAACTCTCTCCGTTTCTCCAGGGCAGATGTTGCAAACATGCTCTATTCTCCTGTAACCATTCCTCACCTACCTTCTCCTTAATCTTAGCAAATGACAATGTCTGCATCAAAAGGAAATAAAGAAGCCATTTCAGATGCAAACTTACTCACCATCCACACAAATTTACCAGCATCCTGCCTCTTGCTTTCTTTTCTGTATGATCCAAAGCCCCACCCTGACCCTCATTTGCCCACTCCTCCTTCCTAGGCACTCAGGTTCCTTAATGACTCTTTTTTTATCTTCAACTTCTCTCTCTAAACTTGCTGATTCCCATCATCATTTAATTACCTTTAAACTCACATTGATTCTCAACTCCTTATCACCTGTCAGAACTAAAGAGTTATCTCTTCTGTCCTTTGTTCCACTGGAAACTTCTTGAAATAGCTGTCCAATTCCTCACTTCAGAATTATCATCTGAATTCCACTGCATGGGTCACCAATGACTTTCTCAAAGTTAAAACAAATGGTACTGTTGGTTCTTACCTGGCTCAAACTCTACATAACATCTAGCATAGATGATCACTTCACGTTTCTAGAAACACTCTTACTTCTTAGTTCCTATGACATCGCCTTCTTCTGATTTTCCGTCTACCACTCTGGCTGTTCTAGCTCAGTTTCCCTCCCTCTTCCTATCTGAATATTCCGCCCACTTTCAGAAGTTCAACTGCCACCTCAATGTTGATGACTCTCAGAAGTCTACAGGTCCACTCCAGACTTCTCTAAGTGTGAGATCTTTGTTTGTTTGTTTTTTGTTGTTGTTGTGTGTCTGTTTTGAGATACAGTCCTGCTCTGTTGCCCAGGCTGGAGTGCAGCGTCGCAATCTCGGCTCACTGCAACCTCCACCTCCTGGGTTCAAGCAATTCTCCTGACTCAGTCTCCGGAGTAGCTGAGATTAGAGGCATGTGCCACCATGCCCAGCTAATTTTTTATATTCTTTGTAGAGATGGAGTTTCACCATGTTGGTCAGGCTAGTCTCGAACTCCTGACCTCAAGTGATCTGCCTGCCTTGGTCTCCCAAAGTGCTGGAATTACAGGCTTGAGCCACCGTGCCCGGCCAAAGCCTGAGATCTTTACATTTACCTACTGGAACTGTTTGTCCCATAAACATCTGCAAAAGTGAAGCTAGCACCTTCCCACAGAAACCTTTATAGCTCTGCCTCCAGTCCCTATTTCAGCAACTGCTACCACATTCACCCAATTGTTTATGCCAGACCCATCATCATGCTCTGTGAATTCCAGTTTCTGGACACCTCTCAAATCTATCTTTTCCCAATCCCACTGCCACTGATTTGTCCTATCATCACTTGTCTGAGTGTTTGTAGTAGTCTTCTAACCGGTTTGCTTTTATCCAACTCATTCACACTACCAGATCCTTCTAAAATGCAAATCTGACCAACTACTACGAAACTTAAAACACTTAGGTTCTTATACCCTGAATTTCATGGTTTCCCAAATATCCTCATAACCTGTCACCATCAATCACTCCAGCCTCAGCTCAAACCTTTCACGCTCTTAAATCTGGAGAACCAATGATACCAAACTTCTCTTTCAGGTGCTCAAACTCACTGTCTTTTATTATCTGAAAAACTCTGCCTAGAACATTCTTTCCATAACCCCTCTGTATTTGGCTAAGTCCTCTAATTTTCGGGGCTCATCCTAAGAGTGACATAGACATCTTTGGTAAGAGGGATTCAATAATGGAAGAAAATTAAAGTGTTTACTTTAGATACTGATACTAATAACTTTATTTTAAAATGTTATGAATTCATAAAACACAAATTTTAAAACCAAATATTTAATATATCTCATGAACAAAAAACAGAAACATAAAAAATGTAAAAAAATATAAATTTATAAACTAAAAATATTAAACTTAATCATTTTAGTATTACTGGCAGATAAAATTGTGTTATTTTAAAAATCCTACATAAATTAAAACTAAAGACTAAAAATAAGGTTACTTTACTAATAATAAAAACTGTAAAATTAATGATGATTTAAACATTTTGTGTGTCATCATCAAAACCTGACTACGTTTTTTTGTAACTTTTCCCAGCTGCTGAAGTATATTTCTGAGTTGGGGGAATGGTGATGGGATAATTGCAAACTAAATTCAAACACTTTCTTCAGACTCTAACTTCAAACAAACCCATCTCTGGTTAGATAATGCTAGGAAGCTATTTTTGAACTTGTGTCAAGTTTTTTCATTGAAAAAGAGCTCTAGCTATTATTTTCCCAAATATCTTTTCCAGTCAGTCTTCATCGGTATCAGTTCTATTGGAATAGATGGAGACTCCGGTCCAATTTCCCATGCTAAATTCACCACTATCATCACCAGACTCTGCTTTTTCAAAAAGTCTTTGAACTTGAAAAAATTTATTTTTACACTAAAATAATTGTTCACTGTTTTTGTTCACTGTCCTTTTTTTGTCTCAAGGATTACAGAAGTATAGAAAAAAACTCTTTCTATATGAACACAAGTTTATCCTATTCCATGCCCTAATGTACCATTTAACCTTCTGGTAGAGAAGAGTTTCATTCAGCAAAAATTTTGGGTATTTTTTTTTTAGACAGAGTCTTGCTCTATCGCCAGGCTGGAGTGTAGTGGTGCAATCTCAACTCAATGCAATTCTTCAGCCTCAGCCTCCTAAGTAGCTGGTACTACAGGCATGCGCCACCATGCCCAGCTAATTTTTGTATTTTTAGTAAAGACGGGGTTTCACCATATTGACCACGATGGTCTTGATCTCCTGACCTCATGATGTGCCTGCCTCGGCCTTCCAAAGTGCTGGGATTACAGGCACGAGCCGCCGCACCTGGCTGAGTTCTTTTCCTTTTTTTAAATATGGAGTCTTGCTCCGTGGCCCAGACTGGATTGCAGTGGCACCATCTTGACTCACTACAACCTCCGCCTCCCGGGTTCAAGCAATTCTCCTGCCTCAACCTCTCAAGTAGCTGGGACTACAGGTACATGCCACCATGCCCAGCTAGTTTTTGTATTTTTGTTCATAGAGACAGGGTTTCACCACATTGGCCAGGCTGGTCTTGACTCTTGACTTCAGGAGATATGCCCGCCTCAGCCTCCCAAAGTATTGAGATTACAGGTGTGAGCCATCATACCCGGCTATAATTTTGAGTTCTAAGCTGGAAGATACTGGACTGCAGTCTCTTCCTTCCTCTCAGGTCCCTGGTCCCTAGGCAATGCATCTACACTTGCTCTGTAATGTAGCATTTTAAATTTATTTTCCTACTGCCCATAGACTTCCATTGTTCACTAGTGAAACCATCCATAATTACAAGGAGTTCTTCTAGCCTGATCCACAATTGTCACTCTCTTTCTTCTGGAGTGGAAAATTTAGAGGGGAAGGGGAAAGAGGATGGGCAGTTACAGATGAAGGGCATTAAAGAAAGGCCAAGGAAGACTTTGATGAGGAAATTCAGGACAAGGAAAGTCAGAAAAAGAAAAGGGGAAGAGAAGAAGAATTAGAAACTCGAGCAGGGTAGATAAAGTTTCTGATGGATGAACTGAAATACAGGTATTATGCCCCCAGAAATTATAATATTTGAGAGCCAGCATACTGGGATGCCAAAAACCAATACAGCAATCACCATATTAGAATGATGTAATACAGCAAAGCAAAGCGTTTTGCCAAGTACTCTAATAATCACAACAATCATAATAATATACATATTTCCTTCTTTTTTATAGATATGGCAACTTTGATTTAAAGAAGATAAGTCACTTAGCCACAAATAGTATATAGCAGTACCAGAGTCAAACATTATTTTAACTGCTGATTTCAAAGCTCATTTTCTTAGCCATTATAGGCAATATTATGTTTCCATAAGTTTCAAAAATTTTACTATGAATAAAAAAACATTAAATAAAACTTGATTCCTAAAGGAATAAACTATTTATCTAGTCCAATGAGACATAATGCTTTATTCCTTGATGTGCTGTTTAGCTAAGGTTTTGTTGAAAGGGAGAGAGACTGACATTATATCCATATACGGTTGACTTCTTCCACCCACTCCATTCCTCACATTTAAGACCTAAACAAATGTTTAGTCTGAAGTTTTCTTATTAGTTCTGGTTCTTGAGTTTTAACCAGGATGTACAAAGAGTACCAATGAATAATTATGTCATCATTAAAATGTTCCAGATAAATAGCTATATTTTTGGTTGATGCATTCACAATAATAAAAAAAATTTCACATTCTTAGTGAGGGGAAACAGTAAATAGTTCAGAGCTCTAAGTAATTAGATCAGCACAGTTCAATCACCTGATCATAAGGTGTACATAAGCATGTGTGTAGAAGGTAAAAAAAGTTAAGCTTGGTGTTTTACTTGTAAGGGGAAAGGAAATTACAGTTATAAGAGTTATAGGCTTCAACTAGCAACTTTTGGATCGCTTGCACTGGTTATCATGGTATCTGTAGGCTATGTATTAATCCTTCAGTTGCATACTTCCCTAAGGATATCTATAGCATAATCTGAGCTGAATGTAATTATTAACAGTAAAAATATAGTTTAATCTGTAAAGCTCTAATTTATGGCTTAAATCATCTACAATAGTTTAAATTTTTTAATAGAAAAAATAGATATGATGAACATGAATCAAAGAAACAGAAAGCAAATAAAACTTAGCTACTATCTCATACCTAACATAATATCAAAAAAAAACTGTGTTTCTGATATGAAAAACCAGCCCTTGGTAGAGATGTAATATTGCTGTAATACATTGCTGGTGGCACTATAGATTGGTATCAACTACTTCAGAAAGCAGTACAGCAAGATATTTTAAAGTCACAAAAATGTTCACATCCAAATCTTAGAATTACCCTAACTGACCATATAGAAAGCAAAATAAAACCTCTTCCATTTTTCTCTAGGAAAAAAAAATGTAGGTCCATGTATAATGGGGATGCTGAAGATACAAGTATAAGCAGACAGCATTGGGCTTCATCATATATCAGCAGATCAAAGAATGGAACAGTGACAACTTCAATAGTTTAAATTAAAATTATTTCACCATTTTTAACATTTTAAAGTATTTTTTTTAATAGCCTACTTGGTTGGTTGCATATGTGCCACCATCAGTATAGTTAACAACATAAAGTCTGACCCTCAATGTTTTCATCAGTTTAATATTTTCATTAGACACACACATGCACACATATGTTTATTGCAGCACTATTTACAACAACAAAGACTTGGAACCAATGCAAATGCCCATCAATGACAGACTGGATAAACAAAATGTGGCACATATACACCATGGAATACTATGCAGCCATAAAAAGAATGAGCTCATGTCCTTTGCTGGAACATAGATGAAGCTGGAAGCCATCATTCTCAGCAAACTAACACAGGAACAGAAAACCAAATACCGCATGTTCTCACTTGTAAGTGGGAGTTGAACAATGAGGACACATGGACACAGGGAAGGGAACATCACACACCAGGGCCTGTCACGGGGTTGGGGGCAAGGCGAGAGAGAGCATTAGGACAAATACCTAACACATGCAGGGCTTCAAACCTAGATGACAGGTTGATAGGTGGAGCAAACCACCATGGCACATGTATACCTATGTAACAAATCTGCATGTTCTGCACAGGTATCCCAGAGCTTAAAGTAAAATAAAATAAAACAAAATAACAAGTAGAAAAACCACTCACTGTTCAAATTTTTCAGGTTTTGTTATTGTGCAACTTCTTACATCTTAATCTGACTAATGACTAAGTTAGAAAGAGAGGACAGGGCTAAAAGATTGGAGAAATCAATGTAAAAAAAAAAAAAAAAGAAATTTCTTCTCTTGTTAAAAGGAAACACAGGTTTGCCAAAGTGGACATAATAAGAGGCCAACTGTTTAAAGAATGGCTCTCCTCCTGGGAAGTGCACCATTCAGAGAGTCTCAGTTTCTGGTCCTCAAAGGGCTCATCATAATTATAAGGGTGGAGGTTCCATGAAAACTAAATAGGCTTAGACTTTGCACCATAATCAAAACCAGGTCAGAGTAATGGATGGGGACACTTAAACAGGACTGGCCACATGCCGGAATTCTGTCCCAAAGCATGGCATTAAGCTTATAATTATTGCTGCCTAAGAGTAACTGCCCACATTTACAAAGTGCACAGTATTCTGACATTCTATTTCTTCTTCCAATAGGTATGACACTTAAAAAGTGGGGTAATGTACTTGCCAAGATTACATGGAATTTGGGGGTTTAAAACCGTAGCTGATTTTTAAAACCGTAGCTGATTTAAAACTGTAGCACCTAACTGGCCTCTAACTTTTCAATAAAAGGTAAACTTTAGTATGAAGTTATATTGATTACTGCACCAAAATGATTCAAGAAAAAAATACAAAGAAAACTCTATTTAAAATAAAAGGAGGACATACATTCCAACTTTTCTGTACATAAAAAAATTAAAAATAATAAAGGGAGGATAAAGATGAGCAGAATCATGAGAGTTTTTTTGTTGGTTGCCATCAGCCTATGACAAATGGCCAATAGTTATATTTTTTAAAATCAAAACTCACTAGTCATCAAAAAAACAACATGTCTTTTGTTGGTTTATAATAAATGTTCAAAAATAAAAATCGTAAATATTTGAAATAGTTAAGAGAATGCTAAACTACAGTCTTAAACATACCAGTGGATCTTTCTGGTCTAAGCTTTCTTAAGAGCAGTTTGGCAATAAAAATCAAGGCTCCTGTAAAGCTCACATTTCTTTCATTTACAGGGCTCCACCTTATGGTAATAATTAGATATGTGTAAAAATTTATGTAACAAAGCTGTGGCTATAAATAGAAATTAGGGGGTCTACAAACTTGACTTTAAAAAACCACATCTTTATTTTCACTAACTTCTAACTGAAATTTACTGTTTCCATCTATTATAAATGTAGGCAACAGACCATATTAATATTAGTTGTACATGTGACTTTGACACCAATAGAAATCACAGTTTAATATTACATTAAGGTTGTTGCAGACATTATCAGAATATTAATTACACTCACCCCTACTTTCAAATGATGGTAATTAACAGAGCTGCTGCCAGGTCTTTTTTCATGAAATAAGAAAGCAGCACATCCATTACTACGTCTCAAAATTGTAACACTTTTGCAACTGTGTTTGAGTATGCTTGGTTTGCTTTGTATTTTTATTCCATGCACTTTAACATTTTTCTGGCTGGGGGTCAGTGGCTAACTAATCCCAACACTTTCGGAGGTCAAGGTGGCAGAACTGCTTGAGCCTAGGCGTTCAAGAGCAGCCTGAGCAATAGTGAGACACCATCACTACAAAAAAAATTGGCCGAGTGTGGTGGCTCATGCCTGTAATCCCAACACTTTGGGAGGCCGAGGTGGATGGACTGTTTGAGGTCAGGAGTTCAAGACCAGCCTTGCTGACATGGTGAAATCCCCCTCTCTACTAAAAATATAAAAACTAGCCAGGCATAGGGGTGGGCACCTGTAATCCCAGCTACTTGGGAGGCTGAGGCAGAAGAATCACTTGAACCCGGGAGGTGGAGGTTGCAGTGAGCCCAGATCACCCCACTACACTCTAGTCTGGGCAACAGAGAGACTTCATCTAAATAAATAAATAAATAAATCTTAGCTAGGCACAGTGGCGCACACCTGTAGTCCCAGTTACTTGGGAGGACTGAGCTCAGGAGATCGAGACAGCAGTGAGCTGTGATCACACCACTGCTCCAGCCTGGGTGACAGAACAAGACGCTGTAAGAATAAATAAATACAATCTTATTCCAAGGAGAGTTCATAGGCTTCACTAAACTGTTATAGGCATCAATGGGGAAACAACAACAAAAAAGGTAAGACCAGATAATGTAAGCATTATCTATTATAACAAGAAATGGGGAAAACAACTGAAAAACTTTAAGAGATGGCATAGCCCATTACAGAAGCAGGACAAAAATATTAAACTGTATTTAAGAATCCTTATTTATTTAAAGAAGGAGTATGCATGTATTAAGACTGATGGGGTAGAAATAAAATCACTAGTACTCCTACAGAATTAATTTTCCATAGTTTCTATGTTTTTCTATAATTATATATATATATATAATTTTTATAACTGTAAGTTTGGGTTTTTTTTTGGCGGGGGGAGACAGAGTCTTGCTCTGTTGCCCAGGCTGGAGTGTAGTGGTACAATCTCAGCTCACTGCAACTTCTGCCTCCTGGGTTCAAGCAATTCTCTTGCCTCAGCCTCCTGAGTAGCTGGGATTAGAGGCACACACCACCACACCTGGCTAACCTTTGTATTTTTATTAGAGATGGGGTTTCACCATGTTGGTCAGGCTGGTCTCAAACTCCTGACCTCATGATCTGCCTGCTTTGGACTCCCAAAGTGCTGGGACTAAAGGCATGAGCCATCGCACCCAGCTGGAAGATTTTTTTTTTTAACTATTAAAAAATGCATTTGGTTTGCAAATGGTCAATGACTATAACGAATATGTTTAAAAGTTGCATATTAATGCAACTTTTTATTTTTAATGTTAATACCAATTCAAACATTTAGCTTAGGGTAAAAACATTTAAATGAAAGAAACGACAATGAAACACCTGTTTCTAACTGAATTTCCTTATATTTAAAACACCCTTTATACCTCCTTAATGGGGATATTGTAGCAAGATGTCTTCCTACATAAAAGGCTTTAGAAGGATTTAGGAGCAAGTCTCTAACACGTAGCCAGAAATTCAGTTAAGGCAGATGTCACTACTGCTCACAAGGGCAAGGACCCTGCAGTGTCCCAAACACTCAGCACAACCTACATATTTGTTGACTAAATGTTCACATGAGTCCTAGAGGTGCCTTCGGCTTATGCTTCTCTCATACTTGACTTGAATACAAATAGGAAGATGTCTCCTCTCATTGCCTTGATGCTCAGATTAATGGGCTCCCCATACAGAGGAGGGAGACAAGAAAAGGAATTGATGCAATAAAGCAAATACCTTTTTGAGGACCTAATTTCAGGGCTCAGAATGAGGGTCTCATTGTCTGAAGATATAATGAGATATGCATTTGGGAAATAGGTGGCAAGCTTGATTATAAATGTCATCAATTTCTACTCAAACAGCAGATCTAAAAGGCCCTTTGTTTTGAGAACGTCAAACAAAGAGCACAGAAATTCAGTGGAATATGGACATCAGTAAACAAGGCAGTTGCTTTGATCTTTTTATGTGGATGGTGTTGGGGCACAGATAACAATACCCCAAAGTATGGTGCTTTTGCATGCTGGACACTTTTGAATTAAAGAAACTGAAAAGCCTGAGAAGCTGCCTCAGAACCAAGGACCTTCTAATCTTCTCTAGCTTCTTCCCTGAAAGCCAGGGGAGGAACTCTCTGGAATCTCCTTACCTGACTGAGAAAACCTCTTATCAAAAGAAGTGAAATTGTCTTAAAACTCCTTCCCTAGGATCACATCAGATAACCAGGAAAGATTAACCACCTGAACTCACAGGCCAATTTTTGCAGTGATGGTGTCTCGCTATGTTGCTGAGGCTGGTCTTGAACTTCTGGGCTCAACCAGTCCTCCCAACCTCCAAAAGCGTTGCAATTAGTAAACCACTGCCCCCTCGCCAGAAAAATGTTTTAAAGTGCATGGAATAAAAATACAAAGCAAACCAAGCATAATTGAACACAGTTGCAAAAATGTTAAAAGAGAAAACACTAGTAGTCACCACACCATGACAGGCTTTTCATCTATTATGCTGAGGGTAGTTCCTGGGAATTACCTGGGAGAGCTTATCTGAAATTAAAACCACCATTGTTTGTAATGGAGTTCTGCCCCTCACCTCCTGTCACCTCCCCCTGGAACTCAGGAAGCTTTGTCCAGGACATTATCTATTCTTTGGGCTCATTCATTCCCACCCCCCAAAATCATTTACTACCCCTCACAACTGCCTATCTTCCCAACTCTGCCTATACCATAAAGGTGCTTTTTAAGTTTAAATCCTCTGGCCAATCTTTCAGTGTCATATCTTCTATGGCTCCTGTGTTTATGCATGTATATGACTGTATATGAAGGTTTTTATTTGTTTTTAATTTTTTTTTTCTGCCTGAAAAAGAAGTAATTTTTTTTAACTTTTCATCTGGACTACTTTTAGACTTAGAGAAAAGTTACAAAAATAGTACAGGTTATTTCCATATTGCTCACTCAGACTCCCCCAGTGTTAACATCTTATATAACGACATACAGTACAATAATCATTGTCAAAATCAGCAAACTAAGCCTGCTTGGTTGGGATGGGTTGGGAGTGTGGAGCGACTCCCCAGTGCAGGGTAAGTGAGAGATACCCAATAGGCCACATTTCCATTGCGGATTCACTCCTGTGATCCTCACTATGGAAGAGTGCCATGACCCTTGCAGGTCCTGAAACAGATATAAGGAGATGCCTGGAAACCATGCCAGGGCTTTGCTCAGGAGGAAGCTCACAATTGGTCCAACATACCATCCTGAGTCCTGTGCAGCTACAGCCAGACACCATTTTGAGAGCCTAGCCCCAAAGAGACAGCATCCTGTGCTAGGGATCAACAGCACTTGCATCTCCCCATTTCTGGAACCCCACTGACATCCCCTATATGCAGCCACTGCCACAGCAAGCTATTACCACCAGGGCTGAAGCATAGGCCAACTGGCAGCAAACCTCCTTCCTCCAGCAGAGAAGATCACCCATTTTCACATGCCCAGATAGACTTCACAGCGTCCAGGTACCATTGTTGTGGGCTGCCATCATCGGGCTGACGCACAAGGGAAGGACATGTTTTCCACCCATCTGCATGTGGCTGCTGCCACTGAAAGCAATCCCACCCTCCCCAGGAGTACAGCCATAGGGCAGCTGCTGCCATCCCTACCTGAATAATCTTCCAGGGGTCTGGGGATAATCCAGCCCCTGCCTACCACAGCCAGTGTTTCATGTGCCATCAAGGGGACTGAGGACAAGGTCTCTTGGCCCGCCACAACCATAGCTAACACCAGTGCACATCACTTAGAACTCAGAGGCTCATCTCACCACTGTTACTGCTATCACCCCTATCCTGTCTGCGGCCCAGGGCCCAGGACTCAGGACTCCACAACGGTAAAGCCCACTGCCATCATTACTGCTATCCAGGCAAGCTGCCTCTAGCCCCTGAATCAACTTGCTAGGACCTGCTAGCACAAGTGCCACTGTTTGCTGCTCTGAGGCCCAGGGACACAGAGACTCAGTCCAACACTGCTACCACTGGGACTCCCAGTCACCAGCAAAAGTTCAGCAGAGCCTCCATTAACAACTGTACCTGAAGTCACTGAGGAAATCACAGACTCCATTATGCTGCTTACAGACAAAGAAATTATACAGAGACTATACTACTAAAAGCACCCCAAATCAAAGTCAAAATGTCCTATCCAACCAGCACCATAGATAGATTTTCAGGAAAAACTTCTTCCCCATGAAAGCAAACTCAAAAAACTGCAAGAAGCAACTGTTACACCAGATGTGTACATAGCAATGTAAGGACACAGAAGGCATAAAACAAAAACAACAAAGAAATGTAACACCTTAAAAGGAATACAATCATTCTCAGTAACAGATCCCAATCAAAAAGAAATACACAAAATCCTGGAAAAAGAATTCAAAATGTTGATTTTAATGAAGCTCTGTGAAATACAACCAAATACTGAAAAACAACACAAATATATCAGAAAAGCAAATATATCAGAAACTGAATGAGAAATTTACCAAAGAGATAGAAGTCATAAAAAGAAACAAACAAAAATATTGGAAGCAAGGAATTCATTGAATGAAATACAAAATACATTTGAAAGCATCAACAATAGACTAGATTAAACACAAAAAAAGAATCTCAGCACTTGAAGACAGATCTTTTGAAACAACCTAGTCAGTCAAAAATTGCAAAAAATAAAAAATAAAAAAATATGCAAAGAGTACGTGACACAAGACATTATGAAGTAACCAAATATTCAAAATTTCAGAGTCCCAGAAGGTGAAAAGAAAATCAAAGGGTTAGAAAACATATCTAATGAAATAATAGATAAAAACATTCCAAGTCTAGCAAGACACTTAGATACCCAGATACAGGAGGTGTACAGATCCCCAAACAGAAACAATAAAGAAGAGTTTTCTCCATGGCATATTTTGGTCAAACCATCAAAAGCCAAAGACAGCGACAATTCCAAAAATAGCAAGAGAAAAGTGTGTAGTCACTTATAAAGGGACCCCCATCAGACTAACAGTGGATTTCTGAGCAGAAAACTTATAAGGTAGTAGAGAACGGGAAGATATAGAAGTGCTGGGGGGAAAAAAAAACCTGCCAGCCAAGGATACTATACTCAGTAGTTATCCTTCATAAATGAAGGAAAAATAGTCTTTCCTAGACAAACAAAAGCTGAGAAAGTTCATCACTAAATTCAGTACTAAAAATAAATGCTTAACAGAGTCCTGGCCCTGGAAGCAAAATCATGATATTTACTATCATGAAAACACATAAAAATGTTACTGCTCCAGAAAGCCACCAAACTTGGCCAGGTGTGGTGGCTCCCACCTGTAAACCCAGCACTCTGGGAGGCTAAGGCCAAAAGATTGCTTGAGCCTAGAAGTTTTGAGACCAGCATGGGCAACACAGTGAGACTTCATCCCTAGAAAAAAAAATTTTTTTAATTAGCTGGGGCCAGTTCCAGCACTTTGGTAGGCTGGGGAAGGTAGATCACTTGAGCTCAGGAGCTCAAGACCAGCCAGGGCAACATGGTGAAACTCTGTCTCTACAAAAAAACACAAAAGTGAGCCAGGTATGGTGGTGAGCCAGGTGTGGTGGTGTGCGCCTGCATTCCCAGCTACTCAGGGGAATGAAGAAGGAGGATCACTTGAGTCCTGGAAGCAGAGCTGCAGTAAGCCAAGATCAGGTCACTATACTCTAGCAAAACCCTGTCTCAATATATATACATACACATACTATATATATATATATAATATATATATAAAATAAATATATGTATAAAATAAATATATTTTTTTTAACTAGCAGGGCATGGTGGCACATACCTGTAGTCCTAGAAACTCAGGAGGCTGAGGTGGGAAGATCACTTAAAGCCCAGGAATTCAAGGCTGCAGTGGACCATGATCATACCACTGTACTCTAGCCTAAATAACAGAGTAAGCACCGGAAGAAGAGAAGAGATGAGACGCAATGCGACAAGACGAGACAAGACAAGAGAGAAAGAAGGAAAGAAGAAAAGGAAGAGGGGAGAGAGGGGGGGAGAGAGAGAGAGAGAGAGCGCCACCAAATCACAGTGGTAAACAATATGAGAAAGAACCAGATATATAAAATAACTAGAAATCAATTAATAATGTAACAGGAATACGTCCCCACCTATAAATAATAACCCTGAATATAAACAGATTAAATTTTCCTCAGAAAAGATATAGATTTGGCTGAATGGAAAAAAAAATGACCCACCTATATACTGTCTATAAGAAATTCATCTTACCTCTAAAGAAACATACAGGCTACAGTAATAGGATGAAAAAGTTACTCCATGGAAATGAAAACCAAAATTCAGCAGGAATGTGTACATTTAGATAAAAAAGACTTTAAGTCAAACAAAGTAAGAGACAATTTAGGCCATTATATAAGATAAAGCAATTCAATAAGAGGATATAACAATTCTAAACACGTATGCACCCACCATCAGAGCACCCAGATACATAAACCAAATATTATTAGATTTAAAGAGAAAGACTCCAGTACTACCATAGTTAGAGCAGTGGTCCCCAACCTTTTTGGCATCAGGAACAGGTTTCATGGAAGACAATTTTTCCACAGATGGTGAGGGCAGGGGACAGGCATTAGTTTGATTCTTTTAAGGAGCACACAACCTAGATCCCTCTCATGCGCAGTTCACAACAGGGTTCATTTGCGCCCCCATGAGAATGTAATGCCACCGCTGTTCTGACAGGAGGCAGAGCTCAGGCGATAATGCTTGCTCACCTCCCGTGTGCAGCCTGGTTCCTAACAGTCCACAAGCTAGTGGTTGGGGACTCCTGAGTTAGAGACTTCAACACCCTACTCTCATCCTTAGACAGATCATCCAGACAGAAAATTAATAAAGAAACACTGAATTTATGCTACCCATTAGATCAAATGGATGTAACAGACATTTATAGGGTATTTCATCCAGGAGCTATAGCATACACATTCTTTTCATCAGCACATAGAACATTCTCCAACACAGACTGTATGTTAGGACCCAAACAAGTCTCAATAAAACTTTAAAATTTGAAATAATATCAAGTATCTCCTGAGACCACAATAAAAACTAGAAACCTGTAATAAGAAGAACTCTGGAAACTGTAAAAATACATAGAAATTTAACAACATGCTCCCAAACGACCATTGGGTCAAAGAAGAAACTAAAGAGAAAATGAATAAATTTCTTGAAGCAAATGAAAACCAAACTACAATGTAAAAAAACTATGGGATACAGCAAAAATAGTGTTAAGTGATAATTTTATAACAATAAGTGACTATATAAAAAATGGACAAAGATTTCAAATAAGCAATCTAATGGTGCACCTGAAGGAACTAGAAAAGCTTACAAACCAAACCCAAAATTAGTAGAAGAAAAGAAATAACAGATCACAGAAGATTTATACAAAATAGAGACTAAAAACACAATAGAAAAAAATCTACAAAATGAAAAGTTGGTTTTTTGGAAAGACAAAAATACAATTGATAAACCACTTGGTAGGATAACCAAGAAAAAAAATAGTGAAGACGAAAATAAAATCAGAAATGAAAAAAGAGACATCATAACTGATAACTACAGAAATACAAAAGATCAGAGGCTATTACAAACTACACACTAACAAACTAGAAAACTTACAGGAAATGGATGAGTTCCTGGACACATACAACATATCAAGATAAAATCCAGAAGAAATAGAAAATTTGAACAGACCAATAACAAGTTATAAGACCAGGCAGTAATAAAAAGTCTCCCAGCCGCGCGCGGTGGCTCACGCCTGTAATCCCAGCACTTTGGGAGGCCGAGGCGGGTGGATCATGAGGTCAAGAGATCGAGACCATCCTGGTCAACATGGTGAAACCCCATCTCTACTAAAAATACAAAAAATTAGCTGGGCATGGTGGTGCGTGCCTGTAATCCCAGCTACTCAGGAGGCTGAGGCAGGAGAATTGCCTGAATCCAGGAGGCGGAGGTTGCGGTGAGCCGAGATAGCGCCATTGCACTCCAGCTTGGGTAACAAGAGCGAAACTCCGTCTCAAAAAAAAAAAAAAAAAAAAGTCTCCCAATAAAGAAGACTCCAGAACCCCATGGCTTTGCTATTGAACTCTATCAAACTTCCAAAGAACACACATTTTCCTCAAAGTATTCCAAAAAACTGAAGAAGATGGAATTCTCCCTAACTCATTCTATGAGGTCAGCATTACCTGATACCAAAACCAGGTATGGACATAACAAAAAAAGAAAACTGCAGGTCAGTATCCCATATGAATATAGATGCAAAAATGCTCAACAAAATACCAGCAAACTGAATCCAACAGCACATCAAAGAAATAATACACCACAACTAAGTGGGATTTATCCCAAAGATGCAAAGATGGTTCAAAATATGCAACTCAATGAATATGACCTATCACATCAATTGAATGGAAGACAAAAGCCATATGATCATCCCAATAGACATAAAATGTTTGGCAAAATTTAGCATCCCTTCATGATAAAAACTCTCAACAAACTAGGCATACAAGAAACATACCTCAACATAATAAAGACCATAAATGACCAATCCACAGCTAACATCATACTGAATGGGGAAAAGCTGAAATTCTTTCCTCTAAAAACTGGAACAAGACATGAATGTCTACTTTCACTACTCTAATACAGTACTGGAAGTTCAAGCCAGAGCAATCGGGTAAAATAAAGAAAGAAAAGGCATCTAAATTGAAAAAAATGAAGTCAAACTGTCCCTCTATGCTCAAGATGCAATCTTATATCTAAAAAGAAATTAAATCTGCACCAAAAAACTCTTAGATCTAATCATTAAATTCAGTAAAGTTGCATGATACAAAATCAGTATCAACACAAAATTCAGTAGTGTTACTTTACACAAACAATGAATCAGCTGAGAAAGGAATCAAGAAGGGAATCCCATCTACAATAGATACAAAAGAAAAGAAAAGAAATGTCTAGGAATAAATTAAACAAAGTTGTAAAAGACCTCTCTAAGGAAAACTATGAAACACTGTTGAACAAAACTGAAGAATACACAAACAAACATGTCCCATGCTCATGGATTGAAAAAAATTATCATTAAAATGACAACATTTTACAGATTCAGTGCAAATCCCCATTCAAAAATACCAATGTCATTCTTTGCAGAAACAGAAAAAAATCCTAAAATTCGTATGGAACCAAAAAAGCAGCAAAACAGACAAAACAATCCAGAGCAAAAAGAACAAAGCTGGAAACATCATACTACCTGACTTTAAAACATATTACAAGGCTACAGTAATCAAAACAGCATGGCACTGGTCTAAAAACAGACACAAAGACCAACAGAACAGAATCCAGAAATAAATTCATATATTTACATACAACTAATTTTTGACAAAGGTGTCAAGAACACACACTAAGGAAAGGACACCCTCTTCCATAAATGGTGGTGGGAAAATTTGATACCCATATGCAAAAGAATGAAACAACGCCCCTGTCTCTCACCATATACAAAATCAACTCAAGATAGATTAAAGACATAAACATAAGACCTGAAACTATAAAGCTACTAGAAGAAAACAAAGGAGAAATGCTCCAGGACATCGGTTTAGGCAAAGACTTTATGGCTAAGACCTGAAAAGCACAGACAACAAAAACAAAAATACACATATGGGATTATATTAAAGTAAAAAGCTTTTATACAGCAAAAGAAACAATCAACAGAGTGAAGAAACCATGAGTTTAATGGGGTAAAATATTTCCAAATTCTTTATCTGACAAAAGACTAATACTCAGATTATACAAGGAACTCAACAGCAAAACAAAAATAAAAGACAAATAATCCTATTAAAACAAGTATAAATAAACATTTCTGAAAAAAATACACACAAATGGCCAATAGGTATATAAAAAAATGCTCAAGATCACTAATTATAGGGGAAATGCAAAGCAAAACCACAATAAGATAATCATCTTACCCCAGTTACAATGGGCATTATTAAAAAGACAAAAAAAAACAAGAGATGTTGGTGAGGATGCAGAGAAAAGGGAACTTATATACTGTTGATGAGAATGTAAGTTAATACAGCCACTATGGAAAACAATATGGAAAAAAAACTAAAAACTACCATGCAGTCCAGAAATCACTACTGAGAATTTATCCAAAGGAAAATAAATCAACATATCAAAGGGATATGTACCCTCACATGTTTACTGCAAAACTATTTGCAATAGCAAAGATACAGAATCAACCTACATGTCCATCAATGAATGAATGATGAAAATGTGGTATGTATATACACAAGAGAACATTATTTGGTGACAAAAAAGAATGAAATCATGTCATTTGCAGCAACATGAATGGAACTGGAGGTCATTACGTCAAATGAAATAAGCCAGAAACATAAAGACAAATATTGCATGTTTTCAGGCATATGTGGGAGCTAAAAACGTTGATCTCATGGAGGTAGAGAGTATAATGATAGATATTACAGGCCAAGAAGGGTGTGTAGGTGGAAGAGGGGGAGGAGGAAGGGAGGGTGGTTAATCAATACAAACATATGGTTAGACAATAAAAGGTCTAATGCTCAATAGCACATTGGAATGACTATAGTTAGAACGATCTACTGGTATATTTCAAAATAAGTTAGAAGAGAGGCCTTGAAATGTCCCCAACACATAGAAATGATACTCAGAAAAGTTCTTATTCAAATTTCATCAGTTTCCACTATGTGGAATCCCCCCCAAATCCCATGTTGCATTTTGTTATTTCTCTTTAATCTCCTACAGATTCTAAGAGTTCCTTAGTCTACTTGTCTTTCATGACCTTGACACCTTTGAAGAGTATTTTATCTCTGAATCTGGGTTTGTCTGGTAGTTTCAGGTGACTGAGCTGAGTCTGGGCAAGAAGACTATCCTAAGGTTCCTATCAACCTCGATTCACTTATGTAAGGCTGTGTCTGCCAGGTTTCTCCACTGAAAAGCTACTATTTTTCCTCCTGTAGTTTACAAATGTCTTAAGGGAGATACCTGGAGATCATACAAATCCTGCTTCTCCTCCCATTTCTCCTTAAACAGTCATTCACTGATTTTAGCATTTATCAGTTGTGTTCAGTAAAGTTGACAATAGTAAAAATCAGTCTCTGTGATGGTGTTTTGTGCCTATGGGGATCAACTGGTGGTCTTGGTAAATTTCCACAAAACCACCATGACCACACACAGATCTATCTGTGGTCTCATTTCCTGAAAACAGAGGAAGAGGAACTGCAACGTATTATTCAGTGTCTGGAGTATAACACAAGGCCATATACACAGAGGGCTTCCTCTACCATTCTCTTCCTGACGCTAAAAATACAAGATACATTGGCTCCTCAACTCAATAAATTTTATACTTTGTTCAGTAACAAACATTCATTCATTTGTAAAACCTGACCTTCTGTTCTGTGGCCCCTGCCTTCAAAGCATGCTTACACTGGCTGTGAATTAATGCATCATAGAAATCATAATGCAGAAGCAAGAGGTGCTAGGGTGGGTCGGGTCAGTGGTGGGAGAGGATCTGCACCTTGGAGGAGAGGAGTTCAGAGGGTTGCATAACCCTAGAGGACAGGCAGGAGCTTGTCAGGTGGCCAGAAGTGGAAAGGAAGAGGAATCTATTCCAATGCATACCCTGGGGAAGAGGAAGGAAACTCAGCTCCATGCAGGAATGGAAAATGATAAAGCCCTTCCAATTTTGACACACATGTGGGTTTCTATCCTGCAGCCTGATCATTGTGCACTCACTCCACAGGGACACCTCCCTATAGAAAGGTTACACTACTACTTCTATGTAAGAAGGCCAGCTGGGGAGCCACAGGGGAACCCAAGCCACTTATATTAAGCCGCCTTGGCCTTTATTATAAACGTGATAAAGATCACTGGACAACTAACAGGATGAAGGAGAAAAGACAAGAAAAGTAAAATATACAGCCAGGAAGATACAGCTGATTCCCGAAAAAGAATTTAGAAAAAAATTTTTTAATAAATACCAATACAGAAATGGGAGGGGAGGTTAAATAATAAGGAAAAGCTATTATGAAAAATAGCTACAAGGCAGGCACAGTGGCTCACACCTATAATCTCAGCACTTTGGGAGGCTGAGGTGGGAAGACTGCTTGAGCCCAGGCATTGGAGACCAGCCTGGGCGACATGGCAACACCCCATCTCTACAAAAAAATCTTAAAAAATTAGCCAAGCATGGTGATGCACACTTGTGATCCCAGTTGTTGAGAAGGCTGAGGTGAGAGGATCCCTTGAGCCCAAGAGTTTGGGACTGCAGTGAGCTATAACTGTGCCACTGCACTCCAGCCTGTGACAGTAGAAGACCCTGTCTAAAAACCAAAAAACAAGTTACTGGGGGATTAAAACTTAAGATTGCTGAAAATAAAATTCAGCAAAAGGACTGAATAATAGAACACACCGAGCTACATACCAACTTGTCATAAGATGAAATCTATGAGTATAGAACAAAAATAAAAAGAAACTGAAAGGCCAGGCATGGTGGCTCACGCCTGTAATCCCAGCACTTTGGGAGGCCAAGGTGGGCAGATCACGAGGTCAGGAGTTCAAGACCAGACTGGCCAACATGGTGAAACTCCCTCCATCTCTACTAAAAAATACAAGAATTAGCTGGGCATGGTGGCTCGTGCCTGTAATCCCAGCTACTTGGGAGGCTGAGGTAGGAGAATTGCTTGAACTGGGACCTGGGAGGCGGAGGTTGCAGTGAGCTGAGATTGTGCCACTGCACTTCAGCCTGGGCTACAGATGGAGACTCCATCTCAAAAAAAAAAAAAAAAAAAAGAAAAGAGAAAGAAAGAAGAAAGGAAAGGAAAGAAAAGAAAAGAAAGGAAAAAGGAAAGGAAAGGGGAAAAAGGAAAAAGGAAAGGAAAGAAAAGAAAAGGAAAAGAAACTGAAATTACAAAAGAAAAAAAGTGGAAGATAAGTCCAGGGGTTCAACCGTCCATCAAAATAGAGTTCCAACAAAGGAAGCAAAGAGACTGTAGAAGGCTTTTTAAAAAAACCTCTATTTAATAGCTTCTCATTCATCTTAATTGCACTAATTGCAGACTATAAATACTATGAAGGCAGAGGTGTATCTCTATTTGTTCTCCAGGCACTGTATCTGGCACAAAACAGATGCTAAACATAATCTGAATGATTGAACAAATGGATAAATGAGTGTATAAATGTGCAGTTACTTTAATTTTTAAAACTACTTTAAAAAAATGAAGGACACTCTTGTCAATAGTAAATAGAATAATACATTTTTATATGTGGGTGCAACACTCTGATTTTCCTTCTAGGAAGAACTTGCAACCCGTTTGGTCACAAGAAAAGGGATTAGTTAAAAGTCTCTGGATGCAATGCCTTCAAATCTACTATAATTTTTGAGCTAGGCCACACTCTTCCTGTGCAGCCCCTGTCACTAGCTGAACATGCGGGGTAACAGGACCTGGCTATTACTCCCCAACAGGGAGTAATGTTCTAGTAATGCTTCTCTAATGCTCATTTTTGTCCCTTTGTGTTGGTTGAGACTTTTTCAGATCAGGGTCTGAGGTTCTCCCTGCCTAATCTTCCTTTGTCTCCTGTTTCCTTTTAAGGACTGAAGGCTTTCTCTGCGAAATCATCTGTCACAAACCTAAGTTACTCTCACCCAAGCTCCTCACCACTTTCAGTCTTGTATTGTCTCAGCATGTGCCTCTCAGATGACCCACATGTTTGTTATATGAGTAAATAAAGGACTATCTGGCAAAGACAAGAGGTTAGATTTTAAGTAGAGTAGACTATAAAGGCACTAAGAAACCTAGAATTTGGGTAAGAGGCATGAGGACCTGAAGTTACATATAAAATTGGCAATGGGACTTAAGGAACAGAAGATATCTGCAGTTTGAAGGTAGACTAGTGACTGGAGGTAGAACACAATGAAGATGAAGAAGGCATCAAAGAAGCTTTAATTTACAGAAGGAGAGCAATGATGAGGAAGGGAGAAAAATGGTGAACTCCAAATCTCTCTGCACATGGGTTTCACATGCCAATGAGATAGCCATCTGGGTAGAGGCAGATTAACAGCTGGTGAGAAATGCAGCTGGAACTAAGGAAAAAGCCTGGGGACAGAGGCATTTTATTTGGATATAAACGTATCCAAATACTAATCATCTTTTTCCAAAGAGAATTAAGGTCATTAATGATACAGGATATATATATAAATCATGCTAATGAAACAGAATAGGAAAATAAAAGATGAAAGTGGAAAGCAGATGTGTTAATAATCAAAGTTGTAGAGTTGAGTATCAAATTTGGTTCTGGGAGTTGAAGCAAAACATGAGACACAGTGAAACAAAACACACACAATACCTATCAGAAAGGCAGGCATTTGGTAGCTACTGGTTTCAACTTCTGGCATCAAACTCTAAAATAAATTTTTCATGTGAACTTTCTAAAGGGGCTGATGAATAACACAATGAAAATGTCTTCATCACCAGCTTTACTGCAAAACAAACTCTGTTTTTATATGACTGGTTCTTAAAAAGATGACCTTTAATAAAGTCAAGTGTTTGAATTAGTGTGGTCTTTGATGGCCTATCTTGATTTTAAAATAAAACACATGTAGGAGCAGTTGAAGCCCATGCTCCTTTAACCAGCTTCCACAGACCTCTGACTTGAGAGGCTTAGGCACTGTGAAAGCCTTCCAGATTAGGGTGCAGCTGAGCCACGCTGGGACTTCGAGATCACAGTGAAGACGAGGACCTCTGCTTTCCAAGGAGCAAACACACAAAACCACAATACCTACTGGCTTCGTTGCTACTGGAAGCCCTGGCAGATAAAAGGACAGCAGCAAAACACACTCTTAGCTTAGTTTCTCAGGAAGGCATTTAGTGCTTCAAATCTCCCTGTGAAAGAATACATGAGGAGCTACCTTCAAATGAATTACATAGTTTATATATAAAGCGTGTAAAAATAAAACAAGATTGAAAAATATTTCAATAAAAAATGAAAGGCAAGGGCATTAAAACAATTGTTATATATGTACAAAATCTTTCACCAGTCAATTCATTTTGGCAGAAATTAACTGCCAAATTCAACAATGTAGAACACGACATGGTTCAGGAGAGCAGACTTGTTGACCTTGGAGTTTACCACTTATCTGAAATCTAAAGCTGTCCACATCCAAAAACTAAATGTAGAATAATTATGCTTAAAGAACTCTGAATTGTAAGGTATCCTATGGTACATTTCTTAAGCCTAATATTCACAGCAGAAAGATTTTTTTAAAAGCCAAAAAATAAAAAATAAAAACCTGAACAAAATAGGCACATATTTTTAGAAATATACTTAGCTAATCATATTCCCTGATATTCTATATGCATTATAAAATAACCCACTAAAATTTATAACAGCTATTTATGATGCTTATTTGACACACTAGAATTTGAAGAACAGCTCTTGATAGCAAAATTGAGAGTATATGAGGGTCCTAAAGCTGCAACTTTAGTACAAATGAAGTGTGGTATTCTAAAGAAACTACATTAAAGATGGCTGATTACAAGAGGGTGAGAGGTAAAGATAAAAAGAGCAACTGAAATATGCCTTGTCTCCTCAATCACTGTTCAAACTGATTTGTGTGTGTTTTGGGATGGAGGAGGAGGAAGGTGAACAGTAAGAACAATCAAATCTGGTAGCTTACAGTTATCCAAAGAATACTCAGGTGTATAAGCATCAGTTTCCCCTCTTTTAGGGAATGGGAAAATATTCTTAGATGTGCTTCAGACCCAGACACTATGTTTGTCCTGCGCAGTGTGCAGTAGAGGGAGGCCCTTCCCTATCACAGCACCTTCAGTAACTTGACTTTGAGAGTAACACTTCACCTACCATGCAGATAAGCCTATCAACACTGTTGATCAGCGGAGCAACAAATGCCACTGTCAAGAGCCCATGGGCTCCTTTGTCTTCATTAATGCATTCCTCTGTATAAGATTCAAGGGGAACATACTTCACAGACAATTATATGCTCACTGTAACATTGAAGAAGTCCTGTGGGGCCACAGAAACCAAGGTGAGTAATGGCTTAGAAAGGGTCTCCTCCTCAATAAGCTATGCAGGATATAGGCAACATCATAATTATTCTATAACTTAGTATTTTCTACTTACAAATTTCCTTAGTACTCTGATCATGGTACTATTTTATCTAAATAAAAACACAAGCCGGGCACAGTGGCTCACACTTGTGATACCAGAACTTTGGGAGGTCAAGGCAAGCAGATCACTTGAGGCCAGGAGTTTGAGATCAGCCTTGCCAACATCGTGAAACCCTGTCTCTATTAAAAACACAAAAATTAGCTGGGCATAGTAGTGCCCAACTGTAATCCCAGCTATTTGGGAGGCTGAGGCACGAGAATCACTTGAATCCAGGAGGCAAAGGCTGCAGTGAGCCAAGACTGTGCCACTGCACTCCAACCTAGGTGACAGAGCGAGACCTCATCTCAATAATAATAATAATAATAAAATAAATAAAAACACAAAACATATACCTACTCAAAGGAAGATAAGTAATTCTAGTTAATCTGAATGCAGAGCTACTGCCTACTTTGTGCCTCCCTAAGGAGGATGTGGCTGTATCACTTGAACTTCTATCACCATGACAGGTTCACCCTGGGGTCCAGTGGGCACTAAGTGAGGAACTCCAAATAAAATACCAAGAAGTAATGCAATAAGTGTTAGCTAAATTATTACTGTTATTTAATCCTGGGTCTCAATATAACCACACCGTCAGTAGCAAAATGACAAAGAGAAGTGGGCATGAGAAAGGACTAGAAAAAAGCATCGATGGCATGTTGCTTATTTTAGTAAGTACAAACAATGGGATTCCTCTATTGATCCAGCATCTTTCCAGAAATGCACCTGGCTTATATGGAGTCAAATATCCTCTGAAGTCTAAATTTGTAACATAATGTTTATGAAAACAACATAATAATAAAAAGTGATGATAGCTTCTTCAGCAAAATATGATTAAATTTTACATATAATATCGGCTGTATAGCATACTTTAGTAAGGTATTTCCCCTCCATCCCCTCCCTGCCCTAGACTTAGCCACAATGAAGTCAGGAATGCATCAAGCAGCCAAATGGTAACTACCTGGTGATAAGAGGCTGAGTGACAGCCAGGTCAGCAGTGCCACATCTTGGTGCTAGAGGATAAATTACATCTGACACTGATGTACTCCTTCAACAAGAAGACTTGCTTTAACATTCTGATTAGGAAAAATGAATTTGTCTGCTAATTTCAGTGAATCAAAGTTGTCTATTATAAGACAGAGTTATTTGTTTAGGTATGTTTTAAACTATATAAAAATGTAAGTAACAGTTTTTTAAAATGCACAGTTTATACTTTATGGAGCTTAATTTCTGCTTCAAATTTTGTTATCCAGAGCTATTATTTGTGGTATATTATCATATTATAACAAACTGCCTGTCTGACTTGAAAATTCTAAGTTGTATGGCCCAAGAAAAGCTATTACAGTAGGTGCTCTGTGTAACTGACTTCCACTGGACAACTTCCTGGATTAACCACTGCTCATCATTCCCTCTGCAAACCTTACTGATGAATACCCAATGGCACTAGCAGTCTAATGGGCAATCCCTAGTGCCATACATACTTTCTGCTCCCACCAGAGTGGGCTGTGTCTTCCCAAACATGTTTATACCAACTGACTTGCTATTTTAATTATAAAATGTAATTATTATGAAAGCTGATGAAGTAGTACAAAAGATAAATGTTGTTCCCATAAAAACTAAGTTTTTATACAGACAATAAAGGCAAGTAATTAAAAAGAAAGCTGTTAGATTAAATGTGGGCAGGACAGCTACAAAAAAATGAGAAAAAAAATTATAAAATCTAAGATTTTGTACTCAGATTATGTCGTTAGTCTCTATGTTTTTACTCTTATGGTTTAGCCTATTAATACAACATAGAATTTAAAAGAGTAGAATCGTTGTCGAAGAAAAGCCCTTGGCCTCACAAGAGTTTGGCAAACATATTTTTGTGTTTTAATAACAATAAAACAGTTCAAACGTATACTTTTTAACAATTCCCTGCTTTAGTTGATATTTTCAATTCATTAGTCCCAATTATGCTGGGAAAGAGGGTGTTTTCCAGGCTTCAAATTAGTAACTACTGGATTAGTGGCTATTAGATTTATGAGATTATTATGAATAAACAGGGTTAATCTGGAATCTAGGCATTCACATTTTTATTCCAGACTTTTCAAAGATAAAATACTTTAACTAAGATACTCCATCTCTTTAACACAGCCGAGATCAGAGAACAGTGATTAACAACATGACTGCTCAGACAGCCTGGCTCCAACATTTGCTAGCTCCAAGACAGCCTATCACTTAAGTCCCAGTTTTCTCAACTGGAAAATAAGGTTAATAATACTACCTACCCTCCTGGGCATCAAGAGGTTGAAATGAGAAAATGTGGCATAGCAAATGCCTAGCACAGTGCTTGGTACATAATAAGTGCCCAAAATGTTCATTAGTATAATAATGTTATTATACTGCCTAATATGAAAAAAGTACCCATTACTATATAAATTAGATTATAACTAGTATGTTTGATTCAGTGTCAGTTTTTTTGGGTGGAAGCCATTTTGCCTCCACCTATCAACATCAGAAACACCTGGAGAAAATTTGTGTGGGTACAGTAAAGCAGGGGTTCTCAGCTAGGGGTTAGTTTACCTCCTAAGAGACATCTGGCAATGCCTGGAGACATTTAAGCTGTCACAACTAGAGGGAGGAGGAAAACCTGGGGCATTTAGGGTGTGGAAGCCAGGGATGCTGCTAAGCATCCTGCATCCTATGATGCACAGGACAGTCCCCCACTCCACCCTACCCCAACAAAGAATCATCTCACCCCCAAATGCCAAGTTGGCAAGAATGAGAAACCTTGTACCTTAAAGGACAGTGTAAGAGAGATGTAGTTTCTAAAATATGAACTTCAGAAAATTATTCTGAGAAAATAAATGTTTAAAAACGATGTTGGGATATTCAATACAATATTGATTCCAGAACCCATGCCATGGATACATAGGAATTAGACACAGGTATTTAGTCACAAGACAAGATTGTTTCCTGTCAATAAATCTTCTGGAATGGGGTCTATCATGTAGTAATATTAAGATATGTTTTATAAAACAATTATTATAAAGTTATGAGTACTAGATTTGAAACTAAACTTCACTCAGAAGAATACATTTAAATACCATTCAAACCCCTAAAACAGTGGAAATCAAAACACTGCAGGAGTAGTTTGCAGACAGGGAGCCTCTCGCCACAGGCCTCTTCACTTGGCTGCAGAGATGACTGATCTACCTAGTGGAACACAGAGGTATGTCCTTTGTCGGTGATCACCCTGTTTCCTTCTTTGCCTACCTGGATAACTTAAACTCATTCCTTAATTAATGCTGCTCAAAAACACCATTAGAAAGCTTGTAAGAGTTCATTTATACTACTTACTTTTCAGTAAATCACAGTGGTCTTTCTTAAAAGTATGAGATAAAACTGTGTATAAAGTATAATCTATATATATTTATATATAATTTATATATATATATATATTTTTTTTTTTACTCTCCCACTCAAAGAAAAGATTAGAAAGGAAGTGGACAGTATGTCAAAGGTACTGCTCTCTTCTGTGCCTTTACTACTCAAAGACCTAGATTTGATTCTTGGCACTGAGACTTACTGGCTCTGTGACTTTTGTCAAATAATGTAATTTGTTTTCAAAATACTTCCTGTAAATGGACAGGAATATATAATAATTCCTATCTACTGATGACATTGAAGCAGCAAAAAAATGGTTCCTGTACTTACTGAGAAAGTGCTAAAAAATGAAAGTAGCATTAAAACTAGTTTTGCAATCCTTAAAAAATAGCTATATTTCAAATACTTTCAACTTTGTACATTTGTCCCTAAAGGTGACATGGCAAATCTACTATACAACAAAGACTATAATTTCAAACACTAAGTCAAAAGGACTTTTTAATTTTAAAAGTACTATTCAAAAACAAGACATTTATATATCTGAAAAGGGAAAGCAACTCAAAAAATGGAAAAAGAAATTGCAGCAAATGGCTCTTTAGCTATTTACCATCAAGAAAGATAAGGAAATCATGCAAATATTACATCACATTGCTAATAAAAATCGTAATATACAGTACTTTTATTCACAAAGTATGGCAAAAGAAAACATAAGAAATAAAAGATCTCTACTTACCCTTCTGGTAGAAAAATTTTCTATAATAGTATGCACCCAGATCCACGTGTTCCACGATGTATCTTTTCACTCTGTCTAGGTGCAACACCAAGTTCTCCTTGGGCACTTCAAGTACTGCCACTCCTGCATTTGTGCAATGGGAACTAAGGGTAGACTCAAAGGAGGCACTTTCACATCCACTAAAGGAGCCAGAATTTGATTTTGAAAGGCTGATTTTCCTCTCCCCTTCTCCACCTATCTCATTCCGAAAATATGGACAGCTCATTACAAGCTCATTGCTTTTATCATCTCCCTGGTCCATGCTGAGGCTTCCTTTGGAATTCAGGTCCTCCGTGCTGCCCATTGGGGAGCTAAAACTGGCTGAATGAGACAGAGGGCCAGAGACCAAGGATGCCACGGCAGCTGCTGAAGCTCCAGTGGTGGTGTTTCTCCTCTTAATCACATTGTGCCTGTTCATAATCGCCTCATTCAAATCAAATAATATACTCTGGACATCATAGTGGGCAAAGCACTTTGGACACGTCCAGGGCCTGACAGAGTCTTCTGATCGGTTATCTTCAAGATCTGATGACTTCCCAAGTTCTTCACCTTTGGCATTGCGCAATTTACGAAAAATAGATGAGTCTCCAGTTTCAGATTTTGAACGTCGCTTGAGTGGTTTTTCCCTTTCCTTAAAAAGCCTGAGGTTCTCTCTCTGTGAGATAGGCCCATCTATAACGTCCAAAGAGAAACCAGAACCCTTGCCACCACCAGTAATGAGAAAGTCACTGAGCTTGGTTGGAGTTGGACCTCGATCAGATTTGTCATCTTTGTAGCCCTTTAACAAATCAAAAAAGCTTTCTCCGGACGTTCCCTGTTTATCAATTGAAGATGTGCTACCATATTCCCTGTGCAGGGATGGTCCAGTCTTATACGTAGGTGAGATACATTCATCAAAGCTATCCACATCAAGTTCACTTATGGTGATATCACTGTTGCTTCGCTGCCGTATTCTGCGAAGAGCTTTTCTAGGGGAGCTGGGGTAGGCTTCAGGCATGAGAAATCTGGAGTCCATGTTCTCCGACGGTCTTGTCTTGTTTTTCAGCGTGTTCTGTATGCTTTTCAGCATGGCTGAGTCATTGGAATTGAGGCTAACAGAACTTCCCTGACTCACAGGACTGCTTTTGGAGGACAGGCTATCAAGGCAACTTGAGGTTTCTATTTCCTGGCTTGAACGGCTAGATTCTTTTATGTTTTCCTTTCTTGGGGGCCAATCTGCAATCCTTGCCCTTACCCCCATCTTTGGGACTCCGGGGGTTGAGGTTATATGGTGAGAACCTTCACTTCGGGGGGGTCCTACAGGAGCCATAACTGATGATCCTAAGCTGCCATTTTGGGACCGGAAACGCCGCATGTAGAAATCATCAGTGTGGACTTTGGGGGTGCCATCTGTGCCAACAACAGAGGCCCTGTCAGTGGCAAGAGGCCTTTCTGTCTGTGACCGTTTCAAGCTGGTCATGATGTAAAAGTAAGTAGACTTAAATCCCTGCAGAAAGGACCATCATATCTGTGTTTTAAATGTGCACACTTCTCTTTTGGAGAATGGCTTCCAGAAAATACAACGGTTGCATGAGCTCTTAATCTTTTTCATTTAAAAGGTTAAATGATGCTTTATTTGTAAACAACTGAAAATTTGGAACTTCTAAAGGTTATAATCCACAACAGTTTCTTTGCTTCACTTTAACAGAGGGCTTTCTTTCACAAAAAACTGAATGGAACTTGTATTACTGAGATTCTGTGGTTGCCATAATCCCATGCTTTCTCTAAAAGAGAAAAGGATAATTTAAATTAGCAGAAAAATATATCTAAAAATAAACATGCAATTGTCAAAACCAGACACATGAAAATAAAAGACTCAATAATGGATTGGGATTCACAGTTCCACAATCCATATTTTTAGTAAAGCAGGTTTAAAAGAAAGGAAGAAAGTAAAAACCATTTGATAAAATCCATCATTTATATTCTTAAAAAAAAAAGACTATTAAAACTTCATCTTAATTGAACAGTTCCATAAAATGGAAGGTCGGGGAGGGGTACATCTTGTTCTAGGATATCATGGCTCCTACTCCAAGTATAGACTTTTGCTCCAATGACCTCTAAAAATGTAGAATACCATGAACCACTGTGATGACCAGAAGTTTGAGATGTAACCAACTGAATAATTAGAGCAATACAGTTTTTTGACAAACGTAAAAACTGAAAAATGACTTTATCAAATTCATATGCTACAACAATCACTTTTTAACTCCTCTCTTCCAAAATAAATACATGCTTTTTTTGTTCCTTAACAAAGACTTAACATAGTTGGCAAAAACAAATACAGCAGAAAGAAAATAAAAAGCGTTTTCCTGGAGCCATTCTATCTATTAGCACTCTGTATTTTCCTCTACTTTATTACTTACCGAGACGAGGATATTGCAGAATGAATCCAGCATTCACCACCACCTCTTCTCAAGCTTTCTTTAGTTTCTTCTACTCTTTAAAGCTAGAAGTATCTCACTAATGAACAAAATGCCTGCATTTCCTTATGCAGTACAACCTACTCCACCCCATCAGTGCTAATTTATGAAGACGGCAGAAACAAAACACAGCTCTGGGTGGCCCTCTCCATATCCCCAACAGATTACAGAGAACTGTTAGCATCCTTCCAGGTGACGGGCATGGAAATGAACTTCCTCATGAGCACGTCAGGCAGGAGGCAGGAGGCACAGATTCTGAGTACAAAATTCTGCATGGTTGCGTACATTCTGAAAAGAAAGGCAGAGGCTCCTTTTCCAAGACTCCACAAATTACACAAGAGGTGGCCTTTAAATTCTTGCCAAATACATGTTTGGAAAGATGCTGCTGAACCAGCACTGAGCTGACAGGGCGGCATTGTCTACAAATCACGGCTCTGACACCCGAGGACGACCCGCACTTGCTGCACTCTCCACTCAATAGTAACAAGCACTTACTTCCACGATAATTAAGCATCTCCCTAGTCGGCTTCCTGCCTCCAAGGCAGGCGCTTTCATTTCTCTTGCAGCACACGGCATCATTTTAGAAGACTCGCTTCTATTTAAAGGTTGGAACATGTAGGGGTGTTCAAAAAAAAAAAATGCATGCTGCCTGCAGAATGCAGGGCCAGGCGAGCTCTGGCTGGGCTCGTGCTGGCTGGGTCTGTGCAGCCGTTCAGATAAACGCCAATTGTTTTCACTAGCACTCCTCTTCACCATCTTTTGTAAAAGGGATAATAGTTTCGCACTGCTACCTAATTAAACCTGGCTTTTGAGCTTTCTAGATACTTCTACTGTCAGACTGCTATTATTCCCTTTACATTCCAGAACTTTACATGTTTCTCTTTCAACAATAAGCCTTCAAGTGACAAAACGTGCTAACTGTTGCTTCCAAGGATATCAAAGGACAGCATGTACAGCCACAGCAGAGGTTCAAGAAATGATCCTCATAAAATGGAAGGAAAATTGATCAACTGAACCAAAATGCAAACACCTGTTCATCTTCCAAAAAGCTGATTATTTCAATATTCTATATAGAATAAATAATAATTATAAGTAGATTCTTATAAAAACTAGATAGTTTCAACATTTCCCACAACCTCACAGAAATCCAAATAAATCATCTTTCATTCCCCAAACATTCATTCTCTAAAAGGACAACACACCAATCCCACCATGATAAAAACTCTTGCCACATTTCATTTGCCTTAGAAAATAATTTACTGTAGAACTGTCTTTCTTATGATATGTGAAGTTATTTCCATTACAGGAGAAAACTAAAAGCTGGCAGTAAAATACAAGAAATAAAACTGACTTGGAAATGCTGTCTTCACCATCAGTATTTCTCTTCCAAACCATCTCATATACTTCCAATATTTTAATGGGTTTATAAAATGTTATTTTTAAATAGAAAAATTTCTTACCAATTCAAAAGAAATTTCAAGACTCCCATTACATTGTATAACAACAATTCAATGTTTTCTTTTCATTTCAAAATACAGATGAGCACATGGGAGAGAGAGAAGCCACAGTTTAGTGGCCTGTAAAAACTGATGAGGTTCGAGATGGGCAATTATGTTAAATAACAGATTTTTTTTTCAGTCATAAGGACCTTTCTTTTTATATATTTTTTTCTCCCTCTCATTTTCCATCTCTCTCCCTCCCTTTTCCCATCCTTATTTATAGCATCAAACCCCTCTGAGGTACAATATAAACATAGGGCACTGACTAGCATATATAGAAATATACATGCTTTGCACTTATTAAACTAGCCAGTCAAAAATAACACTGTCCATCGCTGTGTGCCATATGATGACAGATCATTAAAATCAATTCCTTAGGGTTGGCTGAAATAGTAAACCTATGTTGACAATGATTAGCAACTCTCTTAAATATCAGCAAACCTGTCTAAGTACCAATATGGTAAAAAGCAATAGAATTAAACAGAAGAGCAATACAAATTCACAGCATGTCACCTCCATCTGTTGAAAGAGCAGGTTATATAAAAATTTTCCTTATTACACGTTTAATTTTACAGCTCTAGATACTATTTAAGTCTATGGTAGATCCATGTAGCTAGAATACTAATCCTATCTAGAGGGCCCACAGTTTAGTTCAATGAGTTCAATTCAACTAGTTCAAAGTCTTTTCAGCACTCAAGATTTCTCACAACGTAACCCACCATTCTTCCAGAAGAAATGCTTCCTCCACTCTTCTAAATCACTCCCTATGTTTCTGTAGTCTCCTCTGAGCATGTCCCTCCATCAAGGTAAGCTCCAGGTGGTATAAGGGAGACGCAGACAAGGAAAAAGATGACAGGGATGCATGGGTCATGCCTCCTTCCTGTACACTTCCCATTCTGATTGTAAGCTCTTTAATAACAAGAACTATCTCCTGGTGGGACTATTTATACCATAGTAGGTCAGCTATTTAGAATATCAAGTCCCAGAGAATGCTGAAAGCGGAACCTCTTATGGGAATCTCTTGATTGCTAAAAACCCTTGTCATTCTGGCTCTGTGAAGCATCTGCACTCTGAACCCATCCTTCATCCTGAAACTCTCTTTTCTTGACCTCTGTGATAACCACATGCTTCTTCATTTTCTCTTGCCTCTCTTTTTGTCCACTACTCATCGTCTGTAGTGGGGTCCATTGAAAAGCTAGTGATCACAGAGTGGTGTCTATGGTTTACCTCTCTTGCCATTTTTCATATTTCTGGAAGGGAGTATAAAGGGTATTTCTATAAGGATGCATGTGAACATTGAGTATATTAGGATGAGACAGAAGCATGGGTCCACTGCAGTAATAATATCACTGTGGAAAGCAGCATGTTGACTGGGTTGGATCATATTTGTCTGTGCAGCTGAACAAAGACAGAATAATGAAGTTACTGGCTGGAAATCTGCATGGTAACCAGTGCTCTGTCTGGTGATGCTATAGGTGCCTGCAGCTTTAAATATCATCTCTATGCTGTTACCTCCAAATCTCTGGTCATGATTCTCTCCATTAAACTCCAGATAAAATAGTGGCAAGTCCTCATTTGATATCTTCTTTATTTATCTATTTTACAATGAATTAACCAACAAGTAGAATAATGAAAAAAAAAAAAACTTTTTTTCAAGAAATGATTAAGTGGTAATGAAGTGAGCACAATAATTCAAGGAATAGAATGAAAGAAACAACACTGTACCAAGGGCATAAAGAACAGTTTAAAGCTTACCTAAAAGATGTGGGAAGGGGTGTGGTTGGGGGAACACTGCAGTTCCTGTTATGAAAGAATTACCATGCAACATGGTAGGGTCACCAAAAACATGTAGTGTTCCTCATCAAATACTTCCACATTCCAAAATGAGATCTTCTCAGATTATTTAACTGGTATAGCCTAAAATACAAGGCCAGCTCTCAATGTTTCATGGCAGTAGAAAAAAACATGCTGGTGAATAAACTATTCAAATACCTGAGTCATCCAGAGATATACACTACAGATGAATTTATAAAAATTTCCAGGCCCAGCACAGTGGCTTGTGCCTGTGAACCCAGCACTTTAAAGAAGGCCAAAGCAAGTGGATGGCTTGAGCCCAGGAATTTGAGACCAGTCTAGGTAACATGGTGATAACCAGGCTCTTAAAAAAAAGAATCAATGGAAATAGTTTTTGAAGTTGTGTACACAGATATAGAATGCCTGTAAATATTTAGTTCAGAATGTAATAGAATACTATTAAAAACAGAAATGTAACTTCACGTACTTGAATATTAGATTAGGTAATATAATCAAATAAGGCAAACTATTTTCTTTACATTCCTTCTTGGCTTTCCTGAATTTCACTCACATTATATAAAAGTAACATCTCAGACAGAAGGGATGTCTTACTCTTTCAAGTTAGCCTGAAAGACATCTTAGTACAATGTCATGGGTAATTTAAGATTTATGAATCAGCACAAAACTTTTTAGAATGGAATTTCTACCTCCTTTCATTTTCCTATTCTCCCTTCAACAAAAAGCAGGAAGAGCTGAGAGAAACAGCTGATAAATCTAGTTCCTGCTCTCCTAATGTTCACTCTGAAAGAGACAAAACTGATGTAAACAAAGTAGATTAAAAAAAAATTGAGAGAGAGATCCAAGATGGCTGATGATTAGCTGCTCGGGCACGTACCTCCCAGTGAAAGCGCAAAGAACGAGAGGACGCCACACTTTCAGACGCATATTAGTTGCTCACGGACCAGGAGATTCCCAGTGGAGGAGCTCCACGGGTCGCCAGGGTGACTCTTGTGGCCAGCGTGGCGGTTTTGCTGGTGCCTTAGCACGCCAGTTCTTGGTGCAGAGTCCGGAGATTCCAGGCAGAAAAGCACCATCAATCTTAACACCGCTGTTTTGGCCGGCTCAGTGGATTGCTCAGATTTCGGCGCAGGGAATCAACAAGTTGGACGTCAGAGACCCAGTTTGAAAGTCGGTAATTATAAAGACGACAGACGGACAAATATATAATGAAGGGAAGAAACCAGCGTAAAAAGGTAGAGAATACTCAAAATCAGAATGCCTCTCCCTCTACAGGGGATTGCAATTCCTCATCAGTAACGGAACAAGGCTTAATAGATTACACGTGTGTTCCGATAACAGAAGCAGGTTTCAAAACGTGGGTGATAAGAAACTTCTGTGAATTAAAAGAACTTGTTCTAACCCAATGCAAAGAAACTAAGAACCTTGAAAAAAGGTTTGACGAAATGTTAACGAGAATGGACAATTTAGAGAAGAATATAAGTGAATTGATGGAGCTGAAAAACACAACACGAGAACTTCGCGAAGCATGCACAAGTTTAAACAGTCGAATTGATCAAGCAGAAGGAAGGATATCAGAAGTCAAGGACCAGCTCAGTGAAATGAAACGAGAAGACAAGAATGCAGAAAAAAGGATGAAAAGGAATGAGCAAAGTCTCCAGGAAATATGGGACTATGTGAAAAGACCTAATTTACGTCTGATAGGTGTACCTGAATGTGATGAAGAGAATGAATCCAAGTTGGAAAATACTCTTCAGGATATCATTCAGGAAAATTTCCCCAACCTGGCAAGGCAGGGTAATATTCAACTCCAGGTAATACAGAGAACACCACAAAGATATTCTTCAAGAAGACCAACTCCAAGGCACATAATCGCCAGATTTATTAGGGTTGAAATGAAGGAGAAAATACTAAGGGCAGCCAGAGAGAAAGGTCAGGTTACCCATAAAGGGAAACCTATCAGACTTACAGCAGATCTCTCAGCAGAAACCCTACAAGCCAGAAAAGAGTGGGGACCAATATTTAACATCCTTAAAGAAAAGAACTTTCAACCCAGAATTTCCTATCCAGCCAAACTAAGCTTTATGAGCGAAGGAAAAATTAAATCTTTTGCGAACAAACAAGTACTTAGAGAGTTCACCACCACCAGGCCTGCTTTACAAGAGCTTCTGAAAGAAGCACTATACATATAAAGGAACAACCAATATTAGCCTTTCCAAAAATATATCAAAAAGCAAAGAACTTTAACACAATAAAAAATTTACATCAACTAATGAGCAAAACAGCCAGCTAGCATCAAACGCCGGTATTAAACCTATATATATTTTAATTGGATAAAAAGCCAAAACCCATCGGTATGCTGCATCCGGGCCCATCTTACATGCAACAATACACAAAGACTCAGAGAGAAGGAGGAAGATTTACCAATCAAACAGAGAGTAAAAATAAACTAATAAACAAAAAGCAGGAGATGCAATTCTCGCCTCTGATAAAGTAGACTTTAAAGCAACAAAGATCAAAAGAGGCGAGGAATGACATTACGTAATGGCAAAAGGATCAATGCAACAAGAAGAGCTAACGATTCTATAGATCAATGAGATAGAAAATTAACAAGGATACTCAGAACTTGAACTCAGACCCGGAACAAGTAAACTTAATAAACATTTATAGAACTCTCCACTTCAAATACACAAAACATACATTACCACCTCACACCTATTCCAAAGGTGACTATATAATTGGAAGTAAATCACTCCTCAGTAATCGCATAGCATTTCATGGGTTTGAGTTAAATATTGGTTGGCTGTTTGTTTGTTATCTTCTTCCCTTATTCCTTCCTGACTACATCATTAAGTATAAAAAAAAAAAAAAAAAAAAAAAAATTTGTAGTAAAATTAACAAAGTGAATACAAAAGTTATAGATATAAAACATGGAACATGATAAAGCCACATTTGAATTTAGAGATAAGAAACCAACTTAAAATGTGCCTGTTTGGATAGAGGAAGGGTCAAAAGGGAAAAATCACATTTCCCTCCCACTGACCCTCCTAAATAAAAAAGTTCAGTGAAGAAGGTTATGCTTCAAAGGTTTTGTTAAGCTTGAATATACTTTGTAGAGCTGAAGGTGAAGGAGAGAACACAAAAGTTTGGCAGAAAGCTTGAGGGTAGAAGAACAACAACAGAATAAAGAATGTATGGAACAAGTTACATGGTGGAATAATAGTAATTACTATTATTTGAGACAGGGTCTTGTGCTGTCACCCAGGCTGGAGTTCAGCTGTATGATCATGGCTCACTGCAGCCTTGAACTCCTAGGCTCAACTGATCCTCCCACCTCAGCCTCTTGAGTAGCTAGGACTACAAGCATGCCTCACCATGCTTCGTTAATTTTTAACATTTTTTTGTAGAAATAGGGTGTTGCTTTGTTGCCCAGGCTGATCTTTACCTCCTGGGTTCAAGGGATCCTCCCAAAGTGTTGGAATTACGGGAGTGAGCCACTACACCCAACCCATGGTGGAATGATTGCTAAATAGTAAATTGATTCAACAGCTGGCAAAATAAAGGAGAACAAAGTACATGTCAGTGTTTATCTCTTACATTTAAATATGACTAATCTCATGCAACAAGCAAATAATAAAATACCAAAGATCTAGGTTGGAAGAGCTTAAAGTAGGAAGGGCAAAAGGAGTAAAAGGTAGTAAGAAAGGTAAAAGTGAAACAGAATTATTAGAGGGAAATAGTGTTTGAGGTGTAACAAGTTATAACAACACTTAAAAGGAAAACAAATCAAAAGCTCACCAACTCATTGGAGGCACTGAGAGTTTCCATGCCTGCCACCAGGATATCAAGAGAACAGCTGAGACTAAAGCAGCAAATGAGTGTTTTTATCATAATAATTGTATGATACACAATTATCATACATTTTAAATACATTTTAAAAACTTGATCACCCAATGCTGTAAATTGAACTGATTATCAAATCAAATCCGGTATTAAATAACTTATTACCAAATATATCTGGGGAAAGAGGAACATGAGAAATAGACGCCCCGGGACAACCAGTAAATACCCAGCACACAGGGTAAGTGCCTGTCCATTTTCCCAACCTGTGCTCAAATTCAAGTAATCCACAAAAAAGCATTGTATAATTAAATAAGGCAGCAACAGAGTGTATATCACCTTTCTCAGGAAATCACGATACATGTTGGTCTATTAAAGTCTCCAAGAAATCTGCAGTCATAGTGGCTCATGTCTGTAATCCCAACACTTTGGGAGGCTGAGGAGGGAGGACTGCTCAAACCCAGGAGTTCGAGACCAGCCTGGGCAACAGAGTGAGTTCCCATCTCATTTTATTAAAAAACAAGAAACACTACCACCGTTACTAATTTTATTAACTAAGAAATGTCTTAACTGATTTGACCATGGACTCACTTAAAAAAAAAAAATCAAACATTTTATACCACGTATTCTATTGAATATAACTGGGGACAAGCAAGCCCATATTTCAGAAGAATACAGGATAAAAACAAAACTGAATATACATAACAAATTTTGATATGTGATAGATGATTGATAAATAGATAGATAGATAGACAGATAGATAGATTGACTGACTGACTAAAAGGGCAACATAAGTTCACCAAAGGACTGATAATGTTTCTTTGAATTATGAGTAATTTGGGTTTTTTTGTATTTGTCTATTTTTATTTTCTGAAATGAACATTGTCACCTTAATAATAAGAAACAAAACTTACAAGAAAAAAAGCCATTTTTCTGTTGCTAAAAATATAAAATATGATCTGCAACTGTGGTATGATGACCGTACATTTAAATACTAATTATAAGATACTACACACTTTGTTAAACCTCCAACCATTCAAATCACCAAAAAAGAAAAATCCAAGAGATATCAGGTCCTTCCTGTAAGATGTTCTTGTGCTAAATCCCCTAATTAAAATAAAATCAAAGAAGGCTGTATAAAGTAGAGGCTACTAAAGATTATAAGATTTGCAGTATTTATAGGATTTGAATAATTATTTCACATAGATGATTAACACAACTGCTTATATTTCCTCATTTGCAGATGCTTTCTTTATATTTAATATTGACATAAAAGTCCCCTTGTGCCCAGCAGCCTTCACCTTGTCCCCTCACAAGACTGTAGTGACCTAGGAAAATCAGATGAGGCTGTCTAAACAGAGCACAGGTTGCCCTTGTTGGTTCCCCTTTCCTGGGAAGCATCTACTTCCCTGTGCACATTCTGTCCTTTTCACAGTCCTTCTTCTGCAGAGACTGGGGCTAAATTTCAAGAATGTCTCTATGCAGACTTGACACCAACACCCTGGAGAGCTTTACTAAAGTGCTACCTGCTATCAACGGCTCAAGGAATCGCATACTGGGGGAAGAGGAATCTGGTAGTACTGATTTTCTTCTTTCAGGGCAGAAGGGAAAGAGATGAAGTCAGATTTTCATTAGATAAGCCATGAAAATTGCCTTTGATCCACATATAATGAACTCTGTAAAAATCACAGCAGAGAATCTGCATCTCTAAGATTTTCAGGCTGCTAACGTTGGCAATTTGAGCCAGTCACTGTCAGTGACACAGAAGGACCATCTCTACCCTCAAGTCTCTAGTGTCTACCTGGAAACAGAAGACAGGTATGTAGAAAACGGGAGGGGGCTCATCAAGAAGGAACACCACAAATGGCTTTATTAAGGATATCATGGTTTTCTTCTTTGAATATTTATGTTCCAAAAAGAATTTAAGAAACTGCACTTGCAAAAACACATTTAAATTTAGCTTAGGAAAAGAGTAAAAAGGAATGTAAGAACAATGGGCGAACATAATATCCAAACCATTATTAATCGTGATTGATATCAAGAGTAAGTACATTTCCCTTAGCAGATTTTGAAATATCACCCAAGAACCTAGAATGTAAAAGAAAAAAATTAAAATCATTCCACATTGCTTTAGCATGTCCTTAAATACAGACTGCAGATAGTTCCTGTGTCTGACTATACCATTATCTCTGAGCATAACCTCTCTCCCTCAAGATATCTAAGACAGCAGGACTCTGTCACCCATTTCATTTTCTCACACATGCTCATTTCTTCAGTGCTTGCCAGCACCCCAGGAGTACAGCTGACCCTTGAACAACACGGGTTTGAACAGTGAGGGCCACTTATCTGCAGACTTTTTTTTCAACAAATACACTGAAAAATATCTTGGAGACTTGTGACAATTTGAAAAAACTACATAGCCTAGAAATATGGAAAAAAATCAGTAAAAAGTTAAGAATGTTATGAATGCATAAAATACACGTAGATATTAGTCCATTTTATCATTTACTACCACAGAAGATATATTAATCTAAGCCAAAATGTATCAAAACTTACACACAGAAACACAGATCATAAATGGTGCCATTTGCAGCGGAGAGAAATGTAAACAAATGTAAAGATATAATATTAAATCATAACTGCACAAAATTAATTATAATACATATTGTACTCCTAAAATAATTTCATAGCCATAGCCTGCTGCTATTGTGGTGAGCACAAGTGTTAGAAGTCTCTGATTAAAAACTAATCCTCTCCAGGTGAGCAGTTCCTCTCTCTGATAAACTCTATGTCAGAGTAAAAAGTGACCTCTCATGGTTCTGGTGTATTTTTCATGCTTAGTAAAATACATAAACCCTCAATAACACCATGGTACCCATATGAAGTGCCACTAGTGATGCTAAAAGTGCTCCCAAGAAGCAAAGTCATGACTTTTACAAGAATTGGATTGCTTGATCTGTACCATGGATTGAAGTCTGCAGCTGCAGTTGCCTGACACTTCAGACAGATGAAGTGAACTCAGGATACTGACAAATACAGTCAAGTACTGCAAATGTATCTTCCTGAGGATTTTCTTAATAACATTTTCTCTTCATTAGCTTACTTACTGTAAGAACACACTATATAATACCTAGAACATACAAACTATTATATGTTCATTCACTGTTCATGTTATCAGTAAGGCTCCTGGTAAACAGTAGGCTATTAGTTAAGTTCTGGGGGAATCAAAAGTTATACTCAAATATTCATCTGCATGGGGGGTGGGAGTCTGGGCACCCTAACCCCTGCATTATTCAAAGGTCAACTGTATCTCCATTTTATGAATAAAGAAAGAGGATATAGAGGTAAAGGCATGGCCAGGCCAGGTACAGTGGATCACAACTGTAATACTAGCACTTTGAGAGGCCAATGAGAGATCGCTTGAGCTTAGGAGTTTGAGGCCAGCATGGGCAACAAAGCAAGACCTTGTCTCTATTAAAAAATAAAAAAAATTTAAAAAGGCTGGGAGTGGTGGCTCATGCCTGTAATCTCAACACTTTGGGAGGTCAGGGAGGGCAGATCATGAGGTCAAGCGTTCGAGACCAGCCTGGCCCCCGTGGGGAAACCCTGTTTCTACTAAAAATACAAAAGTTAGCTGGGCGTGGTCATGTGCACCTGTAATTTCAGCTACTTGGGAGGCTGAGGCAAGAGAACTGCTTGAACCTGGGAGGCAGAGGTTGCAGTGAGTGATGGAGCAAGACTTTGTCTCAGGGGGAAAAAAAAATTATCCAGGCTTGGTGGTGTGTGCCTGTGGTCCTAGCTATTCAGGAGGCTGAGGTGGGAGGACTGCTTGAGCCCAAGGGGTTGAGGCTGGAGTTAGCTGCCATCAGACCACTGCACTCCAGGCTGGGTGACAGAGTGAGACCATCTCAAAGAAAAAGATTTGCCCAAAGTCATAAAGTTAAAACAAACTGTGTATACACAGAGTCAGGCTTGGCACAGTGGCTCACATGTGTAATTCCAGTACTTTGGGAGGCCAAGGCAGGCAGCTCACCTAAGGTCAGGAGTTTGAGACCAGCCTAACTAACATAATGAAACCCCACCTCTACCCAAAAAATACGAAAATTAGCTGGGTGTGGTGGCATGCGCCTCTAATCCCAGCTACTCGGGAGGCTAAGGCAGGAGAATCATTTGAACCTGGGAGGAGGAGGTTGCAGTGAGCCAAGACCACGCCATTACACTCCAGCCTGGGCAACAGAGTGAAATCCAATACACACACACACACACACACACACACACAGAAGAAGTGCTCACTATATAGTGAGCTCTCTCTCAGTCAATACTGGGCTAGTGGTTAAAAAATTTATGGCAGGAAAACTACTTTGAAAATATATTGGAAAAAAGGCTCCCTTATTGTGGGTGGGAGACCCCATAGGAGACCCTGCAAGTGCCAAGGCAAGGGTCTGAAGCCTCAGCTCATTCCCATATGAATACAGTATTAGAAAAGAATTAGTGACATAGTTACATAAACTACAGGCTCCCGCAACCATGCTCGGCTAATTTTTGTATTTTTAGTAGAGACAGGGTTTCATCATGTTGGCCAGGCTGGTCTCGATCTCCTAACCTCGTGATCTGTCCACCTCAGGCTCCCAAAGTGCTGAGATTACAGGTGTGAGCCACCATGCCTGGCCCATGCCATTAGTTTTCTGATTTAGGCCCGGAATTCAACAGTAACTGGCACCGGCCCACAAACTGCTTCCTTCTTATATTAACAGAAGGAAGCAGGCTAGCCCTAGACAAATCACCGTGCCCTCTTCATAAAGCTCTATCAAGTGACTGAGCCCAAATCAAGAATTCAATATTGAAAATTTAAAACTGTAAATTATTAAGAATACCTTGTCTGAGCCCATCATTTTCCACCTGTGATATGTCAGAGCCAGAAACTATAAGGCCGCCTAGGGTTAAATAGCAAGGGGCAAGCCCACGTTTACAGCCAGATTTCCTCATTCCCCAACTTTTACCCTGACTGGTGCACCATGCTGTCCTTTCAGAGCATGTCTGTTCAATAATCTGCTTCCATCCATTGTAACCAGTTATGCACCAGGTACTGCTTATTACCTCACTAACTCCCTAAAGCAATCTTTAAAGAGTTTATCCACTGCAGTTCATACATGAAGACTCAGCAGCTCAGAAGAGACTGGGTCACTGTTCACGAGTCTGATCCCTTAGCCATGTTCCTTGTACCAGGGCGCCCTCCTTTCTAAAAATGCTTCCTTTTCTGCTACTTACTGAAATTCCAGGATTCAGTCTACCTGTGGTTTGGCCTTCTCTTCCCAGTGAGATTTTCAGGCTCTTGAGGACAAGATCTGTCCAATCCTTATCCTTAAAGCATCTAAGCTTAGTACCCCTGAAATGTAATCACCAGAAATAAAGTTACACGCTTTCAGCTAAAATAGAATAGAAATTAACTGATAAATTATCAGAACTTCTATTGTAATCTAAAATATAATCATGGTTATTTCACACATTTCTGTATTGAAGGAGAAATGCCAACAAGTCCACGTTAGCAAAATTTAATACAAGTTTCAGCTTCATCTTTCTCTTTTAAAGAGCCTTCACAACAGTAATCAATGAAAACTAGGTTTGTCCCTCTCCCCACAATCCACTCATCAAAAGAACATAGAAAACAAGCATTAAAAACAAGCAGATCTCTTAAAAGATTAACAAGAAGTGACACAGAACTGGGAAGACACCATCACAATAAAATAACTCAAAGGTAGAAACTAATCCGCAAAAGAATAACTATTTAAAATCCTACCAAAGTAAATCCTACACATTCTCACAGGACAATGGAAGGCAGTGTGGTTAATACAGCATTGAAGGGAGAGACAATAGAAACCAGAAGCTTTAAAAAAAAAAAAACAAATTAAAAACAATTACCATCAAATTAATGATGGTCAAAATAATTTTTACCTTTCACCCTCAAATAATTTTTCTCCCCACAAAAGTCTCTCCTTTGGCCTTTTACAAAGTCATTTTTTAAACTGAGTTATATGCTTATCAAATATTTTAAAAACTGAAATAGTACAGAAAAAGTGAAAAGTATACATCTTCAACATGACCGAATCCCAAGCCCAATGGCAGTCACTCCTAATAGTACACATATTCTTCCAGGCACTGTGTGTGGGCTGGGGGCACCGACAGTAAGACACTGAATGATAAGGACAGAGGACAGAAAAGATCCAGCACAAGGGACAGTCACTTCTGCAGAGACTTAAGTATTTACGGAGCCAGAAAAAGAAAGGCAGAGGGGTGGATGATGAAGAGCCAAAGAATCTGCTTATGCTCAGAGCAGCAAAGGACCTCCTCCCATTCAAAGCTGACGTAAAACGCTCGATGAAATGCTTCATATTGGACACATTTTAAATCCTTTATTTATATGATGGCTCCAAAAATAGAAGCCCTATACAAGTAATTCTGGCAACTCGTCAACAGGAGCAAACAAAATTTTTTTAATGCATACCACATCCTTCCAGTTTTTTTAAAAAACAGCTATGCACATATACAAATATACGTACATATGTGTAACTTTCAAATAAAATTATCATTATTATTATTATTTTGAGACAGAGTTTCACTCTTGTTACCCAGGCTGGAGTGCAATGGCGCGATCTCGGCTCACCGCAACCTCCGCCTCCTGGGTTCAGGCAATTCTCCTGCCTCAGCCTCCTGAGTAGCTGGGATTACAGGCACGCGCCACCATGCCCAGCTAATTTTTTGGATTTTTAGTAGAGACGGGGTTTCACCATAGTTGACCAGGATGGTCTCGATTTCTTGACCTTGTGATCCACCCGCTTCAGCCTCCCAAAGTGCTGGGATTACAGGCATGAGCCACCACGCCCGGCCCTCAAATAAAATTATTTTAATCTAGTCCCCTAAACTTAAAAATCTCTGATCTCTCAGTGAGATTTTCCTCACAAATGTATTAACTTGATCATTTAAATGCTTATTAACAAACTAGAAAAAAAGTTAATCAAAATGCAAACCAACCAAGTATTCAAAGATAAAACCTTGTGGCAGGAAGTCTTTTGTTTTTTTTGGCCAACCTTTTCATTTTTGTGACAAAGTAAAATAAATCCTCTAGCCAGAATAGTAAGTTTGATCTTAAAATGTAGTCTTCTGTGTCTGCAATAATGCTAATTTTAAAAACTGATCACTTTGCCTATTCAAGACTGTTTATAAGGTACATATGAGAACAAGACTTTTACACTCTTTTGCTTACATGTTCACAATAACTTCTCTGTTTTCATAATATCAGAATTTCCTAAGTGCAAGATAAATCCCCTAATTAACAGCTCAATCTCTCCACACTCTTCCCACCATGCTCCCTGAACCCTGAGCTCCAGTCAAAGGGACAGGAAATCAGTTAACAATTTCTTGAATGCACCAGGTTCTCATGAGACTTCAGGAGAAGCCACGTGGTAACTTCTGCAGGAATACAATTCCACACAATTCTCTTTCCTCCTCCTCCTGTTTTATTCTTATCCACCCATTACTCTTCTTTAACTCTTACTCCTCCTTCAAGATTGCACTGGGGTATGTTCTCTTTCAGGAAGTTGTCCACCTCTTCCACCCCCACCCCTACCCCACCTTATTCTTTTTACAGCATCCCTTAAATTTATGGCAGTTAAAAATCAAGATTTTTGCTTTAGAAATCAAAATTTCTACTCTAAATAAATCATGATTTCACTATGTGTTATTACCTTCTAACACTAGATCTGCTGCCAAGAAAAAGTGAGGAACTGTCTTTTTGAAACTTTCTGGCATCACTGCAGTTAAAACAAGTTTTAAAGAAAGAATATGTTGAAATAAGAAAAATTCTGTAACACAAGCACAAGAAAAGGCCGATCTAGTGTCCTAACAATCATGAGGATAATAAGCATCAAAGACATACAAATCAAAACAACACTATACCCACTAAGAAAAAGTATTGGAATGCCAGTACCCACTGCTAACAGTGATACAGTTAAAACAGACATGTTGCAAGAGATAACAGACATTTTTTCCTTTTAGGGAGAGAAAAACCATTGGTGGGTAAACCAGAAAATATTCATGTTGTTGAGCTCTGCAACCTCTCTTTCAACATTTGGAAATGTATAGTTGTCAAAAAGCAGTAGGGATTTTCCTCTACACAGCTCTCAGGGATCTTTCCTCCTGCAGCAGGTCCCAGGAGCTCTGCTGGTTTGCCCTTTCCTTGTGCAGCTGTAAACATCCTCTCTTTCTCTTTAAGTCCCAAACTTTCTCCATATCCTTGGTTCCCAAAAGACAATCACAGAGAACACACTGTGATTGCTCAGTTTTCTGATGCACCACCCACTGAAATGTAAGTGCTTCAGGCCAGGAACTGCATCTTCTTTGATTTTAGGATACTTAGTCCTTAGTAGAGGCTTAATCATTAATGCCAACCACATTTGAACAGGAAAACAGGTGGTATAACCAAACACTGAGAAGTGATTTTACAATCTATAAGAACTGTGCAAAGATGCTTACAGCCACTTTGAATTCATAGCACTGTTTCCTTCACTATTTCCTTACACCTTAATAGCATGCTCATACTGCTACTTTTTAATTTATCAGTCTTATATAGTAACTATTGAAGTCCTGTTGTGGAAGATGAGAAATCAGCACACTTCCATTAAGTGTCTCTCCCATTTCCTTGCCCCATTCTATGGACCTACTTATGTATTTGTGTTCACATGTGTGTATATTAGTTATATCACATAGCTATATATATCAGGATTTATGTACTATGGCTATATTTGCTCAGTTGCCTACTTTACTTTTCCTGAACTTAGTAACTGTTTCATTTATTTTCATTAGCTTGATTTCTATTATACCTATGTTTAATTTTTCCTACATACAAAAGAAGCAAAAAATTCTTGCTATTGTTTCCACACAGTCAAAAACAACAGGTTCCTATCAATTCCATTTCTCTTCCCTGAAGACCTCTCTCCTAGAGCTCCCCTCATGCCCCAATCTAGCTTCTGATTTCTAGGTCTTCTGAAGAGGCATTCCTGGGAACATCCCACCAATCACCATCTTGGCATTTCCTTCCTTTCTCTCCTAGATGAATCCCATGTCTCCCATATTTCATTTCTTCTTTTCTTAGTTCACTCCCTCACCTGGATGGATCACTACCTTCTTCATTTACTAACTGCCTAAGAAGGGGTGTATGGGTGGTAAAAGCTTTGAGTCTTGGCATGGCTAGCTTTAAACTGACTGACAGCTGGCTGGGCATAAAACTACAGAGAGTAAAACATTTACCATTATAATTTTCAAGGTTGCTATGGTTTGAATATTTGTACAATCCAAAACTCCTGTTGAAACTTAATCCCCAATGTGGCAGTATTGAGAGAAGGGGCCTTTAAGAGGTGAGTGAATCATGAGAGCTGTCCTAGTGAATGGCTTAATCCAGCCACAGATTAATGCATTAATCAGCTATCATGGCAGTGGAACTGGTAGCTTTATAAGAAGAGGAAGAGAGACCGGAGCTAGCATGTTAGGAGGCTCAGCCCCTCAGCATGTGATGCCCTGCACCGCCTTCTCGGGATGCTGCAGAGTGGCCACCAGCAACAAGACCCTCGCCAGGTGCAGCCCTTGGACCTTGGACTTCTCTGCCTCTGTAACTATGTGAAATAAATTCCTTTTTAAAATAAACTATCCAGTTTCAGGTATTCTTTGTAAGCAACAAAAAATGGACTAGGACAAAGGTATTATTTCATTAACTTCTAGTTTTTACTGTTGCAACTGAGCAGCTCAAAATATTCTGATTCCAGTTTTTTAAATATATGCTCTTTTTCTGGATTGTTTTAGGATTATCCCTTTCATCTGGAATATTCTTTGTGTTGTTCTTTTTATGGTCCTTGTATTGGTATTGGACACTTAGTGGACCTTTTTGACTTCCAGTTGAGTGAAATTTTATTTCATTACTCTTTGATTAATTCCTTTTCCTTCCCATTCTTTCTTCTTTCACTCTGTAAATGTTCTATTCATTGGATACTGGGCCTCCTGAACACTTTCTTATTTTTTCTCTTGCAATCTCTATTTCTTTGTCTTTTTCTCTTAGGCATTTGAGAGACCTTTAAAAACCTCATTTTGTCCAACCAGACTATTTAATCTTTCACATTGATTCTTGGGCTCAATTTTGAAGATATTTTGTGTTCTCTGTTTCTCCTGTTTAAAAAAATCATCTGGTCAGGCATGGTGGTCCACGCCTGTAATCCCAGCACTCTGGGAGGCCGAGACAGGCAGGTCACCTGAGGTTAGGAGTTTGAGACCAGCTTGGCCAACATGGTAAAATCCTGCCTCTACTAAAAACAGAAAAATTAGTTCATCTCAAAATAAAAATAAAAATAATAAAAAAAATTTAAAAATTCTATTCTTGTTAGTGAATGCAGTATTTTCTCTCATTCTAATAAACTAATATTTTATGTTTTCTTTTCATATTCAGTACCTATATATTCCCCAAATTTACTTTTCTTCTGTTTTTGTCACTGTCTTTCACATGGTAAGTTTTGCTCATATGTCTGCTATAGGTTATCCTTTTGTATTTAAAATTGAGGCATTAATATAGCAGACTGGGCCAAGCACAGTATCTCACGCCTGTAATCCCAGCACTATGAGAGGCCGAGTGGCTGAATCTCTTGAGCTCAGGAGTTCAAGACCAGCCTGGGCAACATGGCAGAACTCCATTAACTACCAAAAATACAAAACTTTAGCCGGGGGTGGTGATGTGCGCCTGTGGTCCCAGCTACTTGAGAGGCTGAGGTGGGAGGATTGCTTGAGGGTGGGAGGTGGAGGTTGTGGTGAGCCAAGATCATGCCACTATACTACAACTTGTATGAAAGAGTGAGACCCCATCTCAAAAATAAATAAAGATAAATGGATTTTAAAAAAAGAAAAAAACATAGCAGACTGAAGCTCTGTATGGGCAGGGCTTGTTGACTTCTAAACAGACTTCATGAAATGGACTAAGTAGAGATCCAGTTGGTTTACCTGGGGAAACGGGACAGAGGGGAAAACAGTATGACTTCCCAACATCTGCTTATCCTCTAAACTTTCTATCTACATCCAGGGAATCTCCTTTCCTGATACAAAGTCTGCCTTCCATAAAAGAAGCTAAAAATGCCGAAATGTTACTTAATCCAACCATTCTTACAGATAGGAAGCAGACAATCTGCCCCTCAGCCAATGAGGCATGTACATCCCCGACTCTGAATCAAGAGTAGTGTCTAAAGAAAGCAAGAAAGAGGTGAATCCATTTACACAGAAGGTGGTGGCAGAAGCAGTGCCCATGGTGCACACTGGCACCCTCAGGACAGTGCCAGTGGTGGCAACGTCAAGCTAAACATCCAGCATTCAAGGGCAACACCACACCAGTCTACCTGTGGGAACAACGGTTGTCTTGGCTACCTGGCCTCCTTCATTTTTGCCCATTTTTCAAACCCACTTCTACAGCCTTTCCAGTCATTCTATAAGCCACTAAGTATTATTTCTATAAATTCTATTCCTTCTTAAATCAGACAAAGGGTTTCGTCTTCTATACTGAGGGATCCACGAATGTCAGTATTTGTAGTTCATTTCTAGGATACATTTCAGTGTCTCTGAAGAAGAATGGTTCCATTTCCTGTCTGACTGTCAGCATCCTGGGAACAAATCTCAGCAAAAAATACTTCAAATAATTTCTATTTCCAGAGCCTCTATAATTACACAACAGTTAGGGAAAGGACCCCATGTATCTACCTAAAACTAATTCCACCCCTTGGTGCAATCTTCCCAGCTACCTGCAGCCCTCCAATCTTGAGGTTGTATAGGGTCAATACTTTCTGAAATCCCTCAGTAAAAGCCATTCAAGCCACTCTTTTCACATCACTATATTAGTTAAATTAAAATTCATGCCCCTCTCTCTGCTGACCAAAATGATGTTGATCATTCAAATCTGCTCCTGTCTTTTCCCCTTACCTGTCCTTGTAAATTTCTATGTTTCTATATTGCTTGAATAACACTGGCATAGGGCTTCAGGGGGGAAAGGAAATAACTGCACATGTTCAATCCAACATATTTAACTGGAAACTGCTACATGATAAACTGAAAACTATTGATTATAAAATATTTGACACATGCAAAAACATACTTGCCATCCAGATTTAATAACTGTCAAGTTTGCTGCACTTCAAAAAGGAATGAAACATTATGAATATAGCTAAAATACAACTTCCCATTCCATGCTTCTCTTGGCCTTTCCAGAGGAAATTTCTTCCTAAGAATGCTATGCATTCTTCCCACACAAATTTTGTTTAACTTTTACAAAACGGAAATTGACCCATAATAGTACTGTGTGTTTATGAAATTTATATAGATGGTATCATTTGGAATATATCCTTTTGCAACTTTCTTTTTTCACCCAAAATTATTATCAGGATTTGGTTGCTTTATGGAGTAGCCATTCTTTCATTCCTTTACCTGCTTAATAAACTCGCTCTCGCTTTACAGATTCACCTTAAATTCTTTCCTGCACAAGATCCAAGAACCCTCTCTTGGGGTCAGAATTGAGAACCTTTCCAGTAACATCTTCCCAGCAAACTAAGGAAAGACTATACTAAGGAGACCTCGACCCAAAGGAAACAGTGCAGCACCAACTGGCCGACTCTGGATATCACCTTTTGTCAGAACTCTGAGTTATGAACGGCCCTCACCATACTGTTGCTTTCTGACCTCACTCCTCTCTACCCTGGATACAAGACACCCTAACAGGAAGGCAAGAATACTATTGTCCCATTCGGCCTGACGAAGTTACAAAAGATGGATTTTTGGCCCTCTACAACCCTTAGGGTTAAGGGCTCCCTTGTAAAAGGAAGGAGAGAAATAAGTCATAAATATTGAAACCAGAGTGACTCCATCTTGTATAGGAGCTGGGTAAAATGAGGCTGACACCTATGGGCTGTATTCCCAGGAGGTTAGGCATTCTAAGTCACAGGATGAGATAGGAGGCCCACACAAGATACAGGAAAAGACCTTGCTGATAAAACAGTTGTGGTAAAGAAGCCAGCCAAAACTCACCAAAACCAAGATGGCAATCAAAGTGACCTCTGGTTGCCCTCACTGCTCATTGTATACTAATTATAATACATTAGCATACTAAAAGACACTCCCACCAGCACTATGACAGTTTACGGATGCCACGGCCATGTCTGGAAGTTACCCTATATGGCCTAAAAAGGGGAAGAACCCTCAGTTCTGGAAATTGGCCACCCCTTTTCCCAGAAAACTCATGAATAATCTGCCCCTTGTTTAGCATATAATCAAGAAATAACTCTAAGGAGGCTCAGTCGAGCAGCCCATGCTGCTCTGCCTACGGAGCAGCCATTCTTTATTCCTTTACTTTCTTAATAAACTTTCTCTCACTTAAAAAAAAACTATTATCAAGATTTCTCCTTGTTGCTACAAAAAATTATAGATCCTTGATAAATAGCTTCTGTATGATTTTCCATTTTTTTGTATACACCAGAATTTGTTGATTGATGTCTAGATTTCCAATATTTTGCTATTAAAAACAATGATATGATGAACCTTCCTTTCACACCTTTAGAAACATGTCAAAGTCTCTCTAGGGAGCTCTAGAATGGGAACTGCTGAAAGTTTAAGTTGAAGCATCTTTCAACATCCTTAGAAAAAGTCAAACATCTCTCCAAAGTTCTAACAATTTTACAACCCACAGTAATGTATGGGGCTCTGCTTGCTGCCACAGCTTTGCCTTTAAATTATTACTAATATAAAGATATAAAGTGTCATCTTGTTCCTTTCACTGGGCTTTCCCTGACCATTAGAGAATTTTAATTTGTTTACTGCTCTTACCCACTTAGGTTCTGTCCATTTTTCTAGTAGGTCTTTTTCTTCATTGTTACTGATAAGGTAGAATTTCGTTATATGCTATGGCTATTAACTCTTCATTAGACATATATGTCTGAGTTTATTCTCAATCTGTACCTTGTGTTGACTTTTATTTATTCTCAATCTGTACCTTGTGTTGACTTTTATTTAAGGTATTTTTTTTTATTTAGTTTTATTTTGTTTTTTTCATTGCATTTTAGGTTTTGGGGTACATGTGAAGAACATGTAAGATTGTTGCATAGGTACACACATGGCAGTGTGTTAAGGTATATTTTTTATACTTCTGTATTTGAAAATTTTAACATGGCAAAATTTATAATTTGGGTGTTTTGCTCAAAAGGCCTCCCAATCTCCAATATCATACAGATGTCTTCCTATATTTTCTTCTAAAAGTTCAGAAGTGTTCCTTTAAAATAGGATTAAATGTCTTTAATTCACCTAGAATTTACAGAAATATACTTTTATTATACTGTCCCACCACTACTACTTAAATAGCCATCAATACTTTTGAATTACTGACTTGTATACATTGTCAAAAACAATTTCTCATGCATGTGAAGGTCTCTTCTTGTGATCTCTCTTCTGTTTTGATGGTGAATTTCTCTATCCGTGTGCCAATGCCACAGCATTATAATACATCCTGCTAACCCCATTAATTCTACTTCCTTGGTTAATTTTAGAATCACTCTGTCAAGTTTCATGCCAAACACTCTTGCTTTTGTTCTTTCATTTTTGAATTGTACAAATTGATAAATTAGTTTAGGAAATTTTAAATTATTTTTAATATTCAGATTTCCTATTCAGGAACATATACAGCTCCTATTTATTTAGAGCTGCTTTAGTATCTTTTAATTCATAAGGCCATTGCATATCTTCTCTTATTTACTATTATAAAGTAAATTATAATATTTTATTTTGTGACTAGGGTCATTCATGTTATCCTATTTTCTAATACACTATTACTGGTATACTACAAAACTATTGGGTTTTTTTGTTTATTTACTTCATATCCAGTAATCTTACTGGATATGAAGTCTTATTAGAGGTAATATTTTGATGATTCTCTTTAATTTTCCTAGTTAACACTCATATCATTTTCAAAATGATAATGTTTTCCTTTTGTTGTCTTATTGAGTTGGCTAATAGTTAACATGGCCGAAATTTAAGATACAATGTTAAATTTAAAAATAAATATATTACATCCACTCTGTGTACATATATTTATATAGCAAAAGCACAAGGGCTTCAGGGGAATATAGAAAAATGAAAACAGTTAATTTTTTGGAAGGATTTTTCTTTTTATAAATATTTGCTATAAAGCAGTTTTCCAAAAACTATAATTACTTTGGAAGTAATATACAGGAAATTACATACACCCCATAATTTTTATTAAAAGTAATGTGAGATCAGTAAGGAAGTCATAAAAACATGGCCAGACTATTTAAAGGAGGAGTAAATCTTACCATCTACGGTATTTATTTGTGCAATGATACAGGATTTGACAAACCAAATGACTAGTATTGCATATAATCCACTACCTTCCTTAAAGCATATGGCAAGGAGTTTTACAGATTATATTATTATATTTCTTACTACATGACTTTTGTATGGAGAAGAGACAGATTATGCTTTCAAAATCATTTTTGAAATGCTATTAATTTTGGCTTTATTACAAAATTAATGAAAGGTGGAACCTTCAGTAAAATCTCTGGGCAGAACTACCAACCCCCTTTCCAAAACCACATTCAGGATCTCTGTAATTAAGAACACATATGGAAAATGACTTCAAAAAGTCTCCTGTAAGACAAGGTCTCCAAAGCCTAGCAAATTACTAAGAAGAAAACAAAAACAACACCTGACCTAACTGAAAAGCTTGTGTTATATAAGTAAGACAAATACTGATCAATAGAATGAAGGAAGAATTGTTAGATCATGTGAATGGAAGACATTAGAATATACATTAAAAACAAAACACTAGGATAAAAATGAGAATTTCTAAATAGAAACTCCAAAAGAAAAAAATATTAATAAATAGAAAAGAGCCAATGTTCTTCAGAAGGGGACCCATTTTTCCACATTCTCACTAACAACTTAAATTTTTTTGCAAATCCTGATCATGTAAAACCAAGTACTCTTTGTAGGAAGAGAAACAGAAGGCATGGTTCAGAGGGTGAACGGAAAACACAAGAAACATACCTTTAACTGAGGAGTTGAAGTAAGGAAAAGTACTGATAAAAACCTGCGGAAGTAACTAGTACTTATTTTACTATTAAGTGGACAGCTACACTAAGTGGAGAAAGAGGTTAAGAAGAGGAAAGAAAACGCCAACGATGGCCGGGTGTGGCGGCTCACACCTGTAAACTCAGCACTTTGGGAGGATCCTGAGGTCAGGAGTTTAAGACCAGACTGACCAACAAGGCGAAACCCCGTCTCTACTAAAAATACAAAAAAAAAAAAAAAAAAATTAGCCAGCCTTGGTGGCGTGCACCTGTAGTCCCAGCTACTCGGGAGGGTAAGGCAGAAGAATTGCTTGAACCTGGGAGGTGGAGGTTGTAGTGAGCCGAGATTGCACCACTGCACTCCAGCCTGGGTGACAGAGTGAGACTCTGTCCCAGGGGAAAAAAGAAAAAAAGAAAATGCTGAGGATAAGAAGTCATGACAACATCAAGGAAGAGGAAGAAGACTGCACATATTTCTAAGTGGAGTGCCTGTTGAAACAAAAGAAGACCTCCATGTATGCTGAAAAATAAAAAATAAGAAAAAAAGTCAAAAAATAAATTCATTTATGCACATTATACCCAAGAAAAGTGGGTCTAGAGTATAAAGCATATAACAAGTTATAAAAGAAAATGGTTATTAAGAATGAAAATGAGGTTGGGTATTGTGGCTCATGCCTGTAATTCAAGCACATTGGGAGGCCAAAGCAGGAGGATCGATTGAGCCCAGGAGTTCAAGACCAGTCTAGAAAACACAGCAAGACTCCATCTCAAAAAAAATTTAAAAATGAATACAGGTTGCTGCATGCCTGTAGTCCCTCCTACTTGGGAAGTTGAGGTGAGAGGATTCCCTTGAGCAAGGATGTGGAGGATGCAGTGAGCTGTGTTTGTACCACTGCACTACAATCTGGGCAGAGTAAGACCCACAGTCTTAAAAAAAGAAAAAAGAAAAATGAGAAGAAAAACATAACTAAGATTTGTTGAGTACTATATGTATGCCAAGGACTGTGGAAAGTACATTACAGAATAAGAAGAAAATGCCTACAAATAGACATATAGTGCAGTAAGAATACACAGGAAAAGTGCCTAAGATTTCTGGAGAGTCACAAAAACCTTCACAGAGAAAACAGCGGAGCTGAAACTTTAAGGTAAAATAGGACAAACCTAGGGTGCAAAGTCTGGAGACAGAAGTTTAGTAAAGAAGACAGTGTGTACTACAGCAGAAAGGAATGAATCAAAATCCACTGCACTGTGAGGTAGTACAGAATAACAGGACTGAGTACGGAAGCAATGAGATAAATAGGTCATGAGAAATGCTTTAGGTCAGATGTTACACTCAAAATCATTTGAAGATATAAAAGGAAATGTCATGTCCATTAAATCAAAAGGCACTGAGTGTAATTCTTAAGGATCATGGTTTAAAAAAACACCTTAGTAATATAAATGCAAAAACAAAAACAAATTACTTTAACTTATTAAAAGAACCTCAGTTTGTACTAAGAAAGAAAATACAAAATCCAAGATGTAAAAACCAAAAGAAGACAGAGAAAATTTTAAAGAAGATATTTAACAAAATTGTGTTAAGAAAAAAAAAATGAAGAGGTACTATTATTGTCAAGTTTAAAAGAAAAATATCAAGCTAGATGTTATGATAAAAGAAATATTTGTACTAAAATATGACATTTTATGTCAAGTAGTTATAAATAAAATCAAGACAAAAATTAAGATATAAAAGAAGAAATCAACTGAAACGAATCACAATAATTAGACAAATATTTATTATATGTCTACTCTACACCAGGTATTAGTACCCAGACTACAGTACTGGATCAAAGTGACAAAATTCCCTACCTGCCTTCCATGGAGTTACAGTCTAGGGAAACAGGCAGATAACAAATGAATAACAATATTTTTTGACATGCTACAAAGTGTTGTAAATAATAATAAAGCAAGAAAGGGCGCCAGGCACGGTGACTCCTGCCTATAATCCTAGCACCTGTGGGAAGCCAAGGCGAGCGGATCACCTGAGGTCAAGAGTTTGAGATCAGCCCGGCCCATGTGGTGAAACCCCATCTCTACTAATAGTACAAAATTAGCCAGGCACGGTGGTTCATGCCTGTAATCCCAGCTATTCAGGAGGTTGAGGCAGGAGAATCACTTGAACCCAGGAGGCAGAGGTTGCAACAAGCCAAGACCGTGCCATTGTACTCCAGCCTGGGCGACAAGAACAAAACTCCGTCTCAAAAAATTAAAAAAAGAAAAGAAAATATTTAGCTTTACTATCATAAAAGAAAAAATTTCAAGGAATTCTTCACTTGTTAATTAACAAAAAAATTTTTAATTGCCAATAATCAATACTGGGGAAACCGACAGAAAAGATTTTATTTTTATATCTTGCTGGGTTAGCACTGTGAAGTAGTACAATGCTATTCGATTGCGATCAGCTAAATGCTTCAAAAGACATTAAAATATGAAGAATCTAAAAATAATATATAACATTAAAAATAATCTATATAAAGATGCAATTACAGCATTGCTAATAGCAGCACAAAATGGAACTAAATGTATAACTGGGAAATTATTAAGTACATTATGACACCAAAGTAATTTTTTAAATAATATATTACATGGGAAAAATTTTATGATATAATGTTAAGCCTAAAAAGTAGAATATAAATTTATATATATATGATGACCATTGCCCATGTCTTTTGAAAATGAATCATCTTTGAGCCATTTTAATTACAAATAAAACAAAATTAATCTTCTAAAGAGCTACTAAAAAGAATTCCTTTTAGAAAACACAAATTCATTAAATAGCTTTCAAATTTAAATTTTAGAGTATTAGGACTAAATTTTCATTTTAGCAAATAGTTAATATTAAGCAAGTCCCTAAAACATAGTATTTGCTATCCTAATACCTAAATCATACCCTACAATGACAGGCTATATATGACTACAGAAGACTACCTGAAGAACCTGAAAAAAAAAATCCCTAATTTATTCCAGAAGACCAAGAATCAAGATAACTCAAAAATGCATAGGACTTTCAGATTTACCTAATACATACTGTCTTCATTCCAGCAGGTACAGAAGACACAGTCCATTACCTAACCTATACCCATTCTCTCAATTCTTTACTAACAACAGATTCTCATGTTGCTCAAGTGGGTGTGTGATACCTTGGTGTGAATCTTCTATGCTAGCCCCAGAATATACATCAGGAATTTTCTAAATTTTCTAATGGACTATTTTGCCTTGCGGCCATGGACTGGTTTAAGGGTAACTAATCAGGATTAGATTAGTCCTAAACCAGGGCTAATGAAAAGTAAACAGAGATCTGTAGCACTCTTTAGCTTTCCTGATAAAAGGGGGCTGATTCACCTAGTCTTTACCTGCTACCTTCTAACTTCCCCTTCTTCCTCCTGGAGTATAGAGTACCTAGAAGAGCAACAGGCATCTTACCATTTAGAAGGCTAGCATGAGGAAAGCCACCAGTTGAATCAAGAAAAAAGATCCAGGGTCCCTTGTGGCATCACTGAGCATATATAACAGCCATGGACTGTTGATTTCTGGGGCTGCTTTGTATGTGGGAGAGTTAATTGCCTTTTGCTTACACTACTAGAGAGGTTTTCTGATGCTTGCAGAGGACTGCATTCCCGACACAACAAGTAAATCTGAATAGGTAAATATGATTTTTACTCACAAATACTTACAATTAAATATTTACCAAAAGTAGACAATATTTTGATCAAAGCTGAAGTTTAAACAGGAGTTTGTAAGTAGAATGAAGAAACAAACACATTAGTGGTAGGTAGATTACAGTAGGGTCTTTCGCATCTCTAAATTCAGTTACCATAATAATTAGAGTCCACTAAAAAATATACAAATGACTTACACATGGAGCACAAATTTAGTGTGTTAGTGAAAAGTCTCACTCCCCCAACCTATTTTTCAATGATTATTCAAGGAAAAGTTTTCCATATCAAATCTAGTTCAGTAACATGAAGTGAAACTTCATACAAAAAAGTAAGTTTACATAATTCTACATTGAATGGAAATAAACTTCTTATTTTTTCAATAGTTAAAAAATACGCTTTTGGAAATTTTAAAAAATGTTTTAATATGTTAGAAAAAAATGCAGACAAGTTTTTATACTGTTCATAACCATGAATCAAGCTGAAATTATACTCATGACAAATCAGAAACTAGGTCAAAATCTTTTGGTTTAAAAAAAGTTTTCTTTTTATTAATCTATATTTATTTATCAGGTAAATAAAATGTTACCATATTTCACATAACATCTCTATGAGACCCTTACTGCCCTAAATGATAAAATGATAAAATCATGAATGCTTGACAATGTTTTAACACAATCTTGGCATAAAATTTTTCTGGGAGAGTCCAATGCCACTGGGCAGGGAGAAATCTGTAACAGCACATACTATTAAGAAGGGCTGGAAAAATTTCCTTTTGATGCCACTCTCTGCAAAAAGTAAAGCTGAGGCTGGGCGCAGAGGCTCACGCCAGCAATCCCAGCACTTTGGGAGGCTGACACAGGCAGATTACCTGAGGTCAGGAGTTCAAAACCAGTCTGGCCAACATGGTGAAACCCTGTCACTACTAGAAATACAAAAATTAGCTGGGTGTGGTGGCATGCGCCTGTAATCCCAGCTACTTGAAAGGCTGAGGCAGGAGAATTGCTTGAACCCGGGAGGCAGAGGTTGCAGTGAGCTGAGATTGTACCACTGCACTCCAGACTGGGAGATAGAGCAAGACTCCATCTCAGAAAATAAATAAATAAGATCGAGTAGAAAATGAAAATGATGTTGACACCTGCTGCTAGTTTGCATGCATTCAAAATGCTTTAGAAAGGCCAAGTGCCCTGGCTCACACCAGTAATCGCAATATTTTGGGTGGTCAATGCAAGAGGATCACTTGAGGCCAGGAGCTTGAGACTAGCCTTGGCCACACAGGGAGACCCCATCTCTACAAAAAATAAGAAACGTAGCCAGGCACAGAGGCGTGCACCTGTAGTTTCAGCTAGTCAGGAGGCTCAGGTAGGAGAATCACTTGAGCCCAGAGATTTGAGGCTATAGTGAGCTATGACTGTGCCACTGTACTCCAGTGACAGAACAAATTCTGTCTCTAAAAAATATGAAAAACAAAATGCTTCAGGAAATTAAAAAGAGAGTCCCAGATTATCTAGATTCACAAACTAAATCTTCCAAGTAAACTACCTACAAGTGTACATACGCCCATTCAACAGCAACCACAGCTTTCACCATCCTTCCACGTCATTTCTGATTACAGTTCTAGTCACAGTCAAGTGAAAGCAGAGAGAGCATTTAGCTAAGGCTCTTTACTAACATTCTCCCAGAAAAGAAATCTACCTTGGAACATGATGGAGCTCTCCGCATCTATAGTTTCTTGCTGTCTCCTAAAAACCTATCACTCTTGATGTATCCAGAAAGTTAACAGCAAAGGTAAAACCAGGTTCATCTTTAGAAAAACAATGCTCTCTGTACAGTCATGAGATCAGTGAATGTCTCATAGAATGGCTGGTAAATTCTAGGTACTTAAGCAGAAGTATTCTTTTTCCTATACTTTTAAGTCTGTGCCCTGATATTCACTCAACAAATATCCATTATTCCATAAATATTTGAGGTATCATTCTATGTGCTAAAAATACTGCCCTAAAAACGTTTACATTTACTTCAAGAGAAAGACAATAAACAAACATATGATGTAAAAGTAACACAATGAACTTAGGTGTTGAATTCAATAAAAAATTTTTTTTACCTATGTCACCTGGAATGCCATCAAGAATATTACTTCTCTAAGTGAGTTTTTGGTCTAAAAATCATGAGACAACTGATTTACATATCACAAACCAACACTTAATTATTACCTACAGTGTAAGTTAGTAATATTCATTTGCCAGCAAATTGGAAGCATTTTCATTTCAATTGATTTATATATTTCTAAAAAACTGAATGTGTGCAAATTAGAAAAATAGCAGTTATCACCACAAACTATGCAAAAGATAATATTTTACATTCTGTTGGCAGTCAACTTGAGTTAATGCTACAATCCATAACTATCACAGGAAAGTGAGGTAGGTTTCTTTATATCTGTTACATTTGAAAAGAGTCATAATTTCTGGGCCTCTTAAAGTATGAACTCACATAGGAGTCAATCATGATTAATTTAATTTTATTTTACTTTGTTCATTTTCATCTTTATATTCAATAAGATACTTTCACAATGATCCAAATGTAACAGAAGCACAGATTAACACAGAATTAAACAGGCATTCATGTATCAAGTACCACATCAAAGTCAGAAGTTAACAATTAGCACAAGTGGCCTCTTCGTGCAGACAACTACGAAAATACAACCTGTAGTAACCATGATCAGTAGCAAAGTGCTCCTAATTCTCAAATAGATTTTTTTTCTTATGAAATTAATGGGTGGAAAGAACTCAGTCTGAAATCAATAAAATGTCAGGGAAAAAATGTGATATCAAATGGGGAAATGTTTTCCATGAGTAAAACTAATGAAAGAAATCACAAAAGAAAATGTTGATTTAGTTGCATGAAAGTTTTAAACATCTGTACATTAAAAGGCAAACCAAATACCAGTTTTTAAAAAGTACAATAAATACAACATGGATTGAATATACAGAATACATGCAAAGAGTTGCGAGGCAAGATAAAACACTAAGACTCCAAAAGAAAAATGGGAAAAGAAGTATTAACAGGTGTGGTGTTATGATACCTACCTACATCAGTTTTTGTCCATGGTTCCTGGCTCCTAACTCCCACAGTCCTTGTTATAATGTTGGGGTACTTCAGGCCTCAGAAAACAGAATCTCTTTCTCTCTCTCTCTCTCTGACCTCCTGTCCTTTCACCTGCCCAAGGCAGGACTCTAATCCGATTGCGGATCAAAAGACTCTCATTCCAGAGAGTCCTGCCCCATATCCTAGGGGAAGGAAAGCTCTACAGAAAAGCCAAGAAAAATCTGAATAGACAGGTCTTGCTGGGTTTAGATATTGTGCTTTTTGTCCAATCATATTTCTACATGGTTGTCAACCAGGCCATGTAATGAAGCCTCCTTTTATAAAAACCCAAGAGGACCGGGTCTGAAGAGCTTCTGGAGAGGTGAACATGTAGAGGTTCTTGGAAGGTAGTGCACCCAGGCAGGGCATGGAAGCTCCGCACTCCTTCCTGATACCTCGCCCTATACATCACTTCATCTGAATCCTTTGTAATATCCTTTTAAATAAATTAGTAAACATGTTTCCCTGAGTTCTGTGTGTTGCTCCAGCAAATTAACTGAACCCGAAGAGGGGCTTGTGGGAACCCCAACTAAAGTCAATCAGTCAGAAGTCTGGAGGCCCAGACTTACCAATGATGTCCGAAGGTGTAAGGGGCAGTCTTGGGGTCTAAACTCTCAACCTGTGGAATCTGACCCTATCTTAGAGTAGACAGTGTTGGAACTGAATTGAGGACACCCAGCCAGTGTCTGCTGCTTGGCGTGTGGAGAGAAACCCCCACACTTTTGGTCACAGAAGTTGTCCTCTGTGTTGATGATTGTCATGGTGGTGTGAAAGTGGAGGAAAGACACAGTTTGAGAGAGTTTTTCTGAAAGAGTAGGCAATTCACGAAAGAAAAAATAATAGGTTACACATTCAGAAAATGTTTCAGTTCAATATATACAACACACCCACACCTCATTTTATGGCCCTTCACTTTACTGCACTTTGCAGATACTGTGTTTTTCACAAATTGAAGGTGTGAAGCAACCCTGCATTGAGCAAGTCTGTCAGTGCCATTTTGCCCACAGATGTGCTTACTTCCTGTCTCTGTGTCACATTTTGGTAATTCTAGCAATACGTCAAACTTTGTCATATAATGTATCGGTTTTGGTGATCTGTGATCAGTGATTTTTTCATGTTACTACTGTAATCTTTTGGGGTGCCACAAACCGCACTCACAGAAGACGGCAAACAATCGATAAATGTCGTGTAAGTTCTGACTGCTACACCCACCAGCCGCATTTCCCAACTGTCTCTCTCTCTTCCGGCTCTCTAGTCACTGAGACACACACTGAAATTAGAATGGCCTCTAAGTTCAAGCGAAACTTGAAAGTGAAAGGAAGAGTCACAGGTGTCTCATTTTAAATCAAAAGCTAGAAATGATTAAGCTTAGTGAGGACGACATGTTGAAAGTTAAGAGCGGCTGGAAGTTAGGATTGTACCATTAGCCAAGTTGTAATGCAAAGGAAAATTTTTAAAGAAAATTGTAAGTACTACTGCAGTGAATACATAAACGATAAGAAAGAAAAAACAGCCTTACGGCTGAGATGGAAAAGGTGTCAGTGTTCTGGAGAGAAAGAAGATGAAACCAGCCACAGCATTCCCTTAAGCCAAAGCCTAATCCAGAGCAAGGCTCTCTCTTCAACTCTATGAGGGCTGAGAAAGGTGAGGAAACTCAGAAGAAATATTGGAAGCCAGCAGACATTTGTTCTTCATGTTTCAGGAAGGAAGCTGTCTCCAAAACACGATAGTGCAAGCTCACCAGCAAGTTAACCAGAAGATCTACCTAAAATAATTGATAAAGGTGACTACACTAAACAACAGATTTTCAGTATAGATGAAACAGACTTCTCTTGCAGGAAGATGTCCTCCAGGACTTTCATAGCTACAGAGGAGAAGTCAACGCCTGGCTTCAAAAGTTCAAAGAACAGGCTGACTCTCCTATTAGGGGTTAATGCACCACCCAGTGACTTAAAGTTGAAGCCAATGCTCATTTACCATTCTGAAAATGCTAGGGCCCTTAAGTATCCTTTAAGAAAAGTAAAAAGTATTAATTTTACAAAATTTGCTCATTAGCTACTGGAAGGAGTGAAATTGGGTTTTTTTTTTTAATTAGGAATATGTATCGAGAGCCTTTAAAATGCTTACATTTTTTTCCCAATTATTTTATTCCTGAGTATTTTTTAAGGTAACAATTCCAAAGATAAAATTCTGTGCAAAAAAATGTTCATCACAGAACTATTTAGGATGGCAAGGAGCTATAAACAACCTAAATGCTCCCAAACTGTGCTAATAGTAATAAATATTGTAAAAAGGATGGTAGCCCAAGTGCAGCAGATCAAAGGAACAAGAATAAAATACCCAAAACCTCACCAAAAAGTGTTCTAAGAATCAAATCACAGGATGTTGTAATTCGTGAACTGTTATCTTTTTCTTGTCAATACAGAAGTCAACGACAACAACAAGCCCTCACTAGCGCTTTATACAGAAGGTCACGTGTGGCAAGTGTTACTCAAGAATGCTGAGAACATGTTAGGTTTCACAGTGGGGCAGAATTGACAGGGAGCTAAAGACTTAAAGCAACAGAAAAAGAACATCTTTTCTCACCAGCCCACATCAGGAAAGCAGATACATTTTTTTTAATTTTCTTTTTTTTTAAATCTTTATATTTTTTATTTTTAAGTCTGTGGTACTTAAGTGAAACAATTTTCTTTAAGGTCATCCACTTTTAAATTCAATATCATGACTTCATGTGTGCAAAGAAAGCAATAATACTGTGTAAAAAGAAACGAGGCATCTAAACTTCCTTAAACTAACCTTTGAAGGTTTGAACACAATGAAGCCAAGGTTCAATATCAGGACACTAATTTATTCAGAAAAAAAAAAAATACTGTTTCTTAAACAGAAAAAATTCTCTAAACTACCTTTGCTGAACAGAATTAACTTATCAGTACCATGTTCCTACAAACTAACAGAAGATGCTACAGCTCATAAATATTAGGAAAGAAAACTTTTTCTCTAATTTTATATTCATCCTTGGTACATGTGAAAGGATTAAACGGAATACTCCATTTAGATAGGCCAAAGCTCAAAGTCTGTAACTGGAGGAGGGTATGAATTTCAAACATAAACCACAACCTGAAAAATAATCTGTATACTTTGAGACAGAGTTTTGCTCTTGTTACCCAGGCTGGAGTGCAATGGCACGATCTCGGCTCACCGCAACCTCCGCCTCCTGGGTTCAGGCAATTCTCCCGCCTCAGCCTCCTGAGTAGCTGGGATTACAGGCACGCGCCACCATGCCCAGCTATTTTTTTGTATTTTTAGTAGAGACGGGGTTTCACCATGTTGACCAGGATGGTCTCAATCTGTTGACCTCGTGATCCACCCGCTTCGGCCTCCCAAAGTGCTGGGATTACAGGCGTGAGCCACCGCGCCCAGCCCAATAATCTGTATACTTTACACAAAACACTGTGCTAAGGTGTCAGTTTAAGAAAGCTGACAAGAATTGCATTTATTCAATGAATCAATCAGTTCTACACTAAAAACTATGTTACATACATTCTGATATTTGTTTTCCATATGAAAAAAAAGAATTGTATATCATGTAGAGGAGCCCTACTTAAACAATACAATGGGATCTCTGAAGCACACAGATCTATAAAATGGGGGCAGGCCAAGGAAAAAATCTCCTTCCCTACACATTCCTGGTGTATTTTCCCTTATCTCAGAATATCAATTCATAGGTCTGCTCAAATTACACTGTTAGCATTTCCTAAGGAAAAAATAAGCTATGGAAAACACGTCTTTCCTATCTCGACGTCCAATTAAAACATTCAAACTAATACCCTATTTGGCTGACTGAGGTAAGGAGGAAGAGAGGAAAAAAGAACTCAGAAGAAAATGTTTTTTCCTCTTCTGTCATTACTGTTTTTAATTTAACATGTCTCCAAGTGTTTAGCTCCATGGTGATGGGAGCAGGCGAAAAATATAGAAACACTGAAAGAACAAATTCCCTCAGAATATTTTAGGGTTCCTAACGCAAAGTGTACTGTGGAATTATAGAAACATACAAGTTGAAAATAGATTCTTATAACTTAGTAATGGTGGAAGATGAACAATCTTTCCTTATAACAGCTTTTAAAAATCTGCTACATTCCCCCAACCAAAAAAACTCAGCCAGATTTCTATTTGATTTTTAAAAATTATCTCCCAGTGTAAAGAAAATAGAAGAAAATGTATTCATTGTTTAGAAGAGTGGATTTCATTGGGGGAGACTTTGCCCTCCAAACATGACACTGAGCAGTATTTGGAGATATCGGCAGTCTGAACTGGGGAGGCACTATTGGCATCTCGTGCGTAGTGTCTGGGGATGCAGCTAAACACATAATTCCACAGCCCTCCACAACAAAATTATCTGACCCCAAATGCCAAAGTCCTGAAGTTGAGACGCTGGTTCAGAAATACTTTCAACACTGAAATGTGGAGATTTATAATCACTCAAGTTCCAAAACACAGTCCCTTAGGTCAAAGTAAGTAAGGAGGGCTCCAGGGCACTCTGCAGTCCCCACAGACTGACTGATATACGCAATGGTTGAACTTCATACTAAGGATACAAACTCAAAAGCTGATGCCAGAGAAAAATTCAACTATTGAATAACTCATAAGCTTAAAAGAAACAAGGTATGGGAAAATACATTTGTAAATAAACCTAAAAGTTTAGCTAACATAAAATCAGTATGATAACCTATTAAATAAAGATAATATCAATGATGTTCTATACCTTTTGTGGTAGTAATAATAGCTATGGTACAATTAATTTCCACTTACTGATTTTTGCTTGCTAAAACTTTCAAGATCTCCTTTTCCTCAAAGTTTTAATTAAATGCCTTAGGACACATTTATTTTTTACTACAATTAATAGTATTTTCTGGCCTCCGTTCTGTGAACTGTCCTAAAGTCTGGGGAAAGGATGGCAGGTACAGCAATCAACGTCATCATTCTTGAGGGGCTTACAGTCTAGTAGGGGAGAGTGAGAACAAGCAAATGAATAAACAAGAGAAAGATCAGATAGCTGGAAGTGCATCCAGAAAATTAAAATATAGTAATAGGGTCAAGAGTGGCTGGCTGGCTACTTTCAACTGATTTGGTCAAGGAAGACCTCTTTGTGAAGAAGTCATTTAAAATTATATGACTAAATATCATGAAGGAATCAGCTACTCAAAGCATAAATGTTCCAGGCAGAGGGGAAGAGCAAGTAGAGAGATCCTAGGACATGAGCAAATAAAGGTAAAAAGTGTCAGTGTGGTCGGAGGGGAAAGGGAAATGACCCAGAAAAGAAAAGACAGATGGTGTGGGGCTGTGAGGAAGCTTGCAGGCCCTGGTATGGGGTTGGACTTTAGGAGCGACGTGAGGCCAGGCGTGGTGGCTCACGCCTGTAATCCCAGCACTTTGGGATGCCGAGGTGGGTGGATCACAAGGTCAAGAGATCAAGACCATCCTGGCCAACATGGTGAAATCCCGTCTCTACTAAAAATACAAAAATTAGCTGGGCATAGTGGTGCGCGCCTGTAGTCCCAGCTACTCGGGATGATGAGGCAGGAGAATTGCTTGAATCTGGGAGGCGGAGGTTGCAGTGAGCCAAGATTGTGCCACTGCACTCCAGGCTGGTGACAGAGCAAGACTACGTTCTTTAGAAAAAAAAAAAAAAGTGCAAAGTGAAAGGCTTCATGTTCTACATCCTTGTCTCATGACATAACCCAGCTCAAGATCAAACCAGCTTGCTTTAAGGTGGGATCAGCAGAGATGCAGAGAAGCAGACAGAGTTGGACACTTTCAGAGGCAGAGCCAACAGGGCATACGGATGAATTAGATGTGGTTAAGAAACATATTACTAGAAAAAAAAAAAAAAAAGAAACATGTTACTGATGGGTTTAGAAAGAGATGAATCAGGGATAACTCCTGAATGCTTAGCTTGAGCAACTGGACAGATGATTCTCCCTAGGAATTCCGAATGAGGGAGAAACAGGTTTCAGGTCCATAAATAGAAAGACTAGCCATCTTGGTTTGCCTGGGAAGAAGGGGTTTCCTACAATGTGAGACTTCAGTGTCAAAACCAAGAAAGTCCTAGGAAACAAGGATGAGCTAATTATCCTAGACACACATGAAGGTTTTTGTTTTTTCAGCTCACTGCAGACTTGAATTCTGGGATCAAGTAACCCTCCCACGTCAGCCTCAATTGATTTGGTCAAGGAAGGCCTCCCTCTGCAAAGAAGTCATTTAAGATAATATGACTAAATGACAAATGTCATGAAGGAATCAGCTACACAAAGCATGAATGTTCCGGGCCAAGGGAAGAGCCAGCTAGGATATGAACAGACAGCACATCCAAGGTAAAGAGTGCCAGTGTAACTAGAGAGGACAGGGAAATGGCTCAGGGACTAGCTGGGACTACAGATACATGCCACCATGCCCAGCTAATCTTGATTTTTTGTAGAGAAAGGATCTTGCTTTGCTGTCCAGGCTTGTCTCAAACTCCTAGGCTAAAGCAATCCTTCGGCTTCAGCCTCCCTAAGTGCTAGGATTGATCACAGTTCTTCACTGACCATGTTAAATAAGCAATGTCCATTGGACATCACTGTGGAAATAATCAGAAAAGCAAATGGAAATACAATCTGAAGAATGAGCTGGATAAACAGAGTTAGAAACAAGAGAGGCATACAGAGGATATTTCAAGTCATGCAACTAGATGACATTGCTTTGAGAGAGAAGAGAAACCAGTCCAAATGGATCCGGTCTTTCTCTTTTTCACAGATCATATACTGAAAGACAGCTGCCTCAATCTGGTTCTCCATCAATACACTCACTGCTCTTCAGACTTGAGACTCCATGTTTTGACTCTTACTTTCCAGATCTCACCAGATAATTAGAAACACAAAGTAAAATGGACATTTCAGATGTTTTCAGTGAGCTAACAAACTGCTTTGCTTAAAACTTCAGTTCTGACTACTCTACACTTTACCCTTTCGGAGCTCCTCTCTAAGAGTCACAGAGAAACCCAGCTGCATGAAACAAGTTTATTGTCCTTCATTTCCATTTGGCTTTTTTAAACTTAAAAAAGAAAAAAAATTTTTTTTGAGACACTGTCTCACTCTGTCAACTAGGCTACAGTGCAGTGGCATGATCACAACTCACTGCAACCAACTCCTGGGCTTAAGCGATCCTTCCACCTCAACTTCCCAAGTACCTGCGACTACAAGTGCACATGCCACCACATCTGGCTTTTTTTTTTGAAAATTTTTGGAGACACAGGGTCTTGTTGGGGTTTCCAAGTCTTGGCTCAAGTGATCCTCCTGCCTCAGTCTCCCAAAGTGTTGGGATCACAGGCGTGAGCCACTGCACCCAGCTCCCTTTGCCTTATCCAAATCTTTTCTGCAAAGAAATCCTACTATTGCTACAGCCAAATGTTTGGCCTCATTTTTCCTATTCCCAAGCAGTACTACTTGCCCCCTATTCTAATTATCCTTAAGAAGCATGACCGTCAGCTCCCACAATCAAAAAACCAAACTCTCACTACTGAAGGAGAAACACAGAAGAAATGGAGTCAGTGAAAACTCTCTGAGGGCAAGTTTCATTCGAGAGGATCCCACTGGTCAGCACATTAGTCTCTTTGAAAAGAGTCTAACATCCTTGGTTTCAACTTAACTGGGTACATTGGAATTTATAAAAAGGAATAATTACCAGAGTGACCCAACAGATGGCCCATTAAACTCTGGGATTTGTACAATGTGTCTGGTGACCTATTTCAAGGAACTGGATAGAAACCTCCCAACTGGCCAACCTGTGATTGAAAATAGGAAGTGTTTTCAGCTGACCTTCAAATCTAACTCTTTCTGGCCAAGCTAGGCAGAAGTAGTAAGAGAATAAATAAAACATCAGAAATAATCAAAAGAGATCCTGGGACCTGGAATGGCTGTCAGCAGAATTACCTGGCTCACATACGGGACAGTTCCTTTTCTATGAGGGCAAGCATCGTGGCTAGGGAGAACAAGAAATCTTGGCATTTAAAAAAGAAAAAAAAAAAGGTAGTCTCTTCCCTAGATAATGAGGTGAATGAAAAGGTAGAATTCCAGAGACAGAAAATTGATGGGAATAAATTATGCCCAGTAATCCCAAATCTATTTATAAATGGACTTATCACCTGAAAGGCCAAGGGAGCCACCAAGGTCACCCTTGAAAAACACATTCCAAATCTTTCTCCAACACTTAAAAACACTTAAATGCCGAATCATTTTAAACTCTTATTAAGTTTACTAAATTAAAGCATTTTTATCATATGTAAGGAAAACAGAAAAAGCAGACTTGAGTTTAAAATTAAAAACAATAATAGTAACCTCTGAACGATAAGACTTAATTGCTCACGGTTAAATAAAGTTTAAGCTATATTTCCCTATATAAACCTGCCTTTTCATTTCACTTTTGTTTTCCCTTTGGAGACAGTCTCACTCTGTTCTCTCAGGCTGGAGTACAGTGGAGCCATCCCAGTGCACTACAACCTCTGCCTCTCAGGCTCAAGCAATTCTTGTGCCTTAGTCTCCCAAGTAGCTGGGACTTCCAGTGTGTGCCACCTGTGCTCAGCTGGTTGTTGCATTTTCAGCAGAGACAGGGTTTCAACATGTTGCCCAGGCTGGTCTGGAACTCCTCGCCTCAACTGATCTGCCTGCCTCAGCGTCTCAAAGTGCTGAGATTACAGGTGTGAGCCACCATGTCTGGCCTTATTTCACTTTTATACTGAATATTAAATTAACTTTCTTCTTAAGAATATTAGAAACATGAACATCCAAATGTAAATTACACTTGAAACACTTATTTTTCTGTTGATTCAAAGTTGATAACTGCATTTTTAAGGCACATATAACATATTCATATACAATGATTTTATCTGCTATCTAAATACCTCTTGTGATCACCATACTCCTCCCCGTAAGAATATAAACAAAAAATCTACTAGTGATAAAAGACAATTTATCTTTCAAAGTTATTTCTAATTTTGTAAATGACAAAAATGTAGTAAATAAAATGCTGACAGCAGACTTCATTACACAGTTGAGTTTAAAGACTTCTGATCTTACATTTCAGCAAAATAAGGCGATATGCCCCCATATTTAATGGATACTAAGTAGCACACATTTGGCAGAAGTAAGAAATACATATTTCAATTTGAAAAAAATTTAAATGCCTTTGTTTCACCTTCATTCAAATGAAATCACTAAACAATGCCTGACACATCCATTACATTTGCAATAAGGCATCGTTTATAGTTTTATAATTTAATTATCTGGACATAATCACTAGCTGGTACCTCCTCAAAAATAAAATGTGTTCTGTGATGCCATTATGGCTTTACAAGAACAGGAAGAGCTACTGAATAAGAGAAGCAATCTGGCAAACAAAGATGGAGCAACAGACATTGTTTGGGTGAAGAAATGGAATGAAAAACCCAAGACAGGAATCTTGAAGTGCAGCTCACCAGCATTTGTTATTTAAGGAAAGGGTCTGCTCTGGGTAGAGCGGCAAGTTAGAGAGTCATCCAACTGTCCAGCAGCATGGAAGGAAAGAAGCCCCCAAAGGAATAGTTGAACAAAAAATTATTCTAGAAAATTAATACAATCCAAAATAATTTTCAGGCCGGGCACAGTGGCTCATGCCTGTAATCCCAGCACTTTCGGAGGCTGAGGTGGGCAGATCACCTGAGGTCAGGAGTTCGAGACCAGCCAGGCCAACACAGTGAAACCCCTGTCTCTACTAAAAATACAAAAATTAGCCGGGCGTAGTAGCGCACACTTGTAATCCCAGCTGCTTGGGAGGCTGAGGCAGGGGAATCACTTGAACCTGGGAGGTAGAGATTGCAGTGAGCTGAGATCACACCACTGCACTCCAGCCTGGGCAACAGAGCAAGACTCCAGCTCAAAAAAAAAAACACAAAACACAAAACACAATTATTTTTATATTAAGTTATGAATCTATCCAATAATAATATATGACATGTATGAACAAAAAATGAGTTATTCAATGAGTTCATTCAAAAACCTTTTTTTTTTGTTTCTAACATATATAACATTCTATAGAATTTCTAAAAATAAAGACAAACAAGTTACAACCCTCAAGAGCTAGGGAGCTATTAGGGGAGCTCTTTACACAAAAATTATATAGTATATAATGCAACAAGCACCACAATATAGTTCTGACAATTATGCTTCTGGCTGGATTTGGAAATTGTGGCATGAAAACAAGAAGAGGTACAATCAAGTGTGGAGGAAAAAAAGAAAGCCAGATACTTAATCTTGGGTGACTGCACATGAGGAGCAAAAAGAAGTGGTATGAGCATCTCCTTCAGTAGGCCTTTTCGCTGACCCTCACCAGATCAAGTGAGAAGTCCACAAGGAGGTCCAAGGAAGCATCCATTCATAGTACTTTCCATGCTTTACAGTGATCTTTTAGGACAGAGACCAGATCTCGTCAACTTGTATAGCTTCAGTTACCAACACAATTAGTCATATTGTACCTGCTCGATAAATACTTGATAAATAAGGAATTCATTAAAAACAAATGAATGCAGGTTGGGCACAGTGGATAACTTGATGTCAAGAGTTTGAGACCAGCCTGGCCAACATGATGAAACCCTGTCTCTACTAAAAATGCAACTATTAGCTGCATGTGGTGGCATGCGCCTGTAATCCCAGCTACTCAGGAGGCTGAGGCATAAGAATTGCTTGAACCTGGAAGGTGGAGGTTGCAGTGAGCTGAGATCATGCCACCGTACCTGCACTCCAGTGTGGGTGACAGTGTAAGACTATGTCTCAAAAAAAAAAAAAAAAAAAGAATGCAGAGAGAAGAGAGTAAAAGAGAAGAAGCTATGTTCACAAAGGTAGAAGGGCCAAGAGAAAAAGCAGCAAGTAACTGCTTGGGAAATGAGGCAGGAAACAAACAGAAAAATGGGAGTAATGCAGTAACGTCACAAGCACAGGAAAGCTTAATATGTGGATTAAACATCGTGAACTTAAAAAACAGGAGTTCACAAATTTATAGGACTTTAAGAGCAGAAGCCATAGTGTAAAAAAACCTAAGTATGAGACTTTCCCTTTTTTTTTCCTGACACAGGGTCACACTCTGTTTCCCAGGCTGGGGTGCAGTAGCACAGTCCCAGCTCATTGCAGCGTCGACCTCCTGGGCTCACCTTCTGTGATACAGCCTGGAACTACAGGCACGTGCTACCAATCCTGGCTAATTTTTTATTTTTTGTAGAGATGGGTTCTGACTTATGTTGCCCAGGCTGGTCTCAAACTCCTGAACTCAGGCAATCCTCCCACTTCAGCCTCCCAAAGTGCTAGGATTATAGGCATGCGCCACCATACTGAGCCAAGTATAACACTTAACAGTGAAACACTGAATACTTTTTTCTTAAGATCAGGAATAAGGCAAGATGTTCATTTGCACCACTCCTAGTTAGTGAGCCACTACAAGTTCTAGCTAGTTCGATGGGCCAGAAAAAGGGTTTTAAAAAGTATAAAGAAGGAAAAGGAAAAAATAAAACTGTCATTATTAACACAATCAATCATGATTACATGACAATTACCTACATATACACTCACATACACACATGCACACACAATCTGAACTAGCAACTCAATTTAGGAGGTTTGCAGGATATCAGGTCAATACACAAACAGCAATTGCCTGTCTGTATACTAGCAAGTGAACAAAAAGGAATTCGAAATACAATACTTAGAGGATCACAAAAAATCCAGTACATCTAATGAAAATCTACTATATCTAATGAAAGATGTACAAAACATCTATACTGAAAACTACACAACACTGTTGAAAGAAGTTAAGTGAAGAGGTTTGTGAATGGGATACTCAGTATTATTAAAATGTCTATTCTCCACAGACTGAAAAATAGACTCAATGAAATCCCAGTCAAAATCTAACAGGCTTCTTTTTTTTTTGAGACAGACTCTTACTCTTTTGCCCAGGCTGGAGTGCACTGGGACAATCTCAGCTCACTGCAGCCTCTGCCTCCTGGGTTCAAGCAATTCTCCTGCCTCAACCTCCTGAGTAGCTGGGACTATAGGTGCCTGCCACGACACTTGGCAAATTTTTGTATTTTTAATAGAGACAGGGTTTCACCATATCGGTCAGGCTGGTCTTGGAGCTCCTGACTTCAGGTGATCCACCCACCTCAGCCTCCCAAAGTGCTAGGATTACAAGTGTGAGCCGCCACGCCTGGCCTATTTTTTTTTTTTAATGACAAGTGATTCTAAAATTTACAGAGATAGTCAAGCGATCTATAATATACAAAGCAATTAAAGGGAAGAAATCAGGCTGGGTGCAGTGTCTCATGTCTATAATCCTTGAATTTAGGGGGGCCAAGGCAGGAGGATTGCTTGAGCCCAGAGGTTTGAAACTAGCCTGGGCAACGTAGTGAGACTGCACCTCTACAAAAGTACGAATTAACTGGGCATGGTGGTGTATATCTGTAGTCCTAGCTACTTGAGAGGCTGAGGCAGGATGATCACTTGATCCCAAGGATTTCAAGGCTGCAATGAGCTATGATCATGCCATTGTACATCTTTAAAAATAAAAATTTAAAAAAAAAAAAGTTAGAGGACTTAATTATCTGATTTTAGGTCTTGTTATAAAGCTACAGTATTCAGGACAGTGTATAATTGACTTAAGAACAGACAAATAGACCAGTGGAACAGATGAGACTCACAGGTATATAGTCAACTGATTTTCAACCAAGAACTAACTCAACTGAATGGGAAAAGAACAGTGTTATCAACAAATGGTACTAGAAAGAAATAGGAAAACAGTGCAAGTAAATCTTAACAGTGTTTCATTTCATACACAAAAAAATTAGTAATGGTTTATCAACCTAAAAGACAAAACCCTAAATCTTCTTGAAGTAATCATATTAGCTCAGCAAAGATTTCTTAGATAATACATGGTAAAGCATTAACTATGAAGAAAACCCGAGAAATTGAACTTTAACTTTTTATTCATAAAGAGACATCGTTAAGAAAATGAATAGGTAAGCTACAGACAAGGAAAAGTATTCATAATATACATATCTGACAAAGAAATCATATCTAGAATACATACATAATCTTACAAATCAGCAATTAAAAGGCAACAACAATCATTTAGAAAAATTTCCCACACACAACCTCACAACAAATATAAAGGAGCCCAGGGCCTGCCTTTAACACTGCACATGTTCATTTTACCATTCGCTGAAGCTGTTTTAGAAAACTGTATGATATGAAATATATTTCAGCTCAAATATTAATCAAATCCAAGTGTACTATGGTTAGTGACAGGATCTATACATCAAATAGCAAAAGACATTCTGCCATAAAAAAAAAGGTACTGACCACAAGAATGGCCAATCAGCACATAAGAAGATGCTCAAAAATCAGTCATCAGGAAAAAGCAATTAAAATAATAATAAGATACTATCAAACACCTGCAGAAGAGCTAAAAGTTTGTTTAAAAACTGATAATACCAAATGCTGCTAAAAAATGTGGAGAAACTGGAACCCTCATGAATTGCTGGTGTAACTATAACATGGCACAACCATTTTGGAAAAACAGCTTAGCAGTTTCTTACACAGTAAAATATACATCTATCCTATGACCCAATGATTCTATTCCTAGGTATCACCCAAGAGAAATGAAATTTCATGTCCACAAAATGACCTGTACAAAAATGTTGGTAGCAATTTTATTCCTAACAGCCAATAACCAGAAACCCAAATCTTAAGGACAATTAAGATCTTTACCTTTTATTGGATATATATAAAATACCTAAACTTAAAAAGAACTTTTAAGAATTAAAAATAAAGATATAAAATAGTGATGGGGTAATTCTCCCACTCCCTCACTTTTTGTGATCTCCATACTGGAAGCAAGGAGAGAGAGAATGGAAAAGATCTGAGAGTGAGTGGGGCTGTGAGTGCTGGAGAGAATAAGGGAGAGCCAGAGAAGATTTACAGACAAAGAAAAAGCATAAAGAGATGAGAAAGGAGGAGTAAGTGGAATGACACAATTAGAGAATTCACATCCCAGGGAAGATGAGAGGGACTGGCAAAGACACAACAAAGAGGTTAGCTACAGAAAAGAGTAGGATTTCATAAAAGTTGAGAAACATACAAAGTTAAGAATGAAACACAAAAGAAATGAAGGGGCTGATGCACAGTAGATCATGCCTGTAATCCCAGCACTTTGGGCCAAGGCAGCAGGATTGCCAGATCCTAGGAATTCCACACCAGCCTGGGCAACATAGCAAGACTCCATCTCTACCAAAAAAAAAAAAAAGGAAGAAGAAGAAAGAAGAAAGAAGAGAGGAGAGAGGAGACAGGAGGGAGGAGGGAGGAGGGAGGAGGAGAAGGAAAGCCAGGCATGTTGGTGCACACGTAACTACTTGGGAGGCTAAGTGGGGAGGATGGCTTGAGCTGGAGCCCAGGAGTTCAAAGATGCCAGTGAGCTATGACTGTGCCACTGTACTCCAGCCTGGGTGACAGAGCAAGACCCTATTTCTAAAAAATATAAAAATACAGAAATGAAGGAGTTGGGGGACTGGGAAGTAACTTCATTCCCTAGCAGGTTGGATCCATGATCATGCCATTCATTGATTTTTTCCTGTCTCTTAACCCCAAAGTCAATAAGTTGTTACTAAGCCTTAGGTGTTTTTCAATTCTTTTGTGCCATTCAATGGGAAATATATGGAATGGGGAGCTTTGAGCTATTACTGTGCAATGGCTACAATATTTATCTAAAATAATGAGAGAATAACTGGCAAAGAACTAGAATCTCTATTTTGAATGATGCATGCACTGTGTCAACATACCTTAACTTTTTTGTTGCTATTGTCAGAGACAGAGTTTTGCTCTGTCACCCAGGCGAGAGTGCAGTGGCACAGTTATAGCTCACTGCAGCCTTGAAGTCCAAGACTCAAGCAATCCTCCTGCCTCAGCCTCCCAAGCAGCTAGGACTATAGGTGTGTGCCAACATGCCCGGCTAATTTTTATTTTTTAATTCTTATTTATATAGCGATAGGGTCTCACCATGTTGCCCAGGGTGGTCTCAAACTCCTGGGCTCAAGCAATCCTCTCACCTTGGCCTCCCAAAGTGCTGGGATTACAGGCATGAGGTGCCACATCCAGCTGAGATTAACTTTCATAGAAAGAAAGTTAGGTAAGTATTGTAGCACTGGCCCATCTGTTTCCTGCTCTCTGAATGATTTGTTTTGCTACTTTTAACATGTAACTACGCTTTTGGGTCTTTATCTACTTATCCTTAAAATGGAGATGTTATAGATAGTAAACATTAGAATCCTTACATTACTAAAATATTTTAAAAATCAAACATGCTCTCTTGGTTAATGTACTCATCTATACGCAGAACTTAACATTTAATAAATGATCCAATAATGAAGCTAACTCACCTCACATGGAGCAGCAAATAATTCTCAACAGGAGGAAAGAGAAAAAAATTATCTTCCATATAGCATAAATAAGCTCGTTCTTTTTCTTTTTTGAGGTGGAGTCTTGCCCTGTCGCCCAGGCTGGAGTGCAGTGGTGCGATCTTGGCTCACTGCAACCTCTGCCTCCTGGGTTCAAGAGATCCTCTTGCCTCAGCCTCCTGAGTAGCTAGGACTACAGGCATGCGCCACCATGCCTGGCTTATTTATTTATTTATTTATTTATTTTTAAGTAGAGATGGGATTTCACCATGTTGGCCAGGCTGGTCTCAAACTCCTGACCTCAGATGATCTGCATGCCTTGGCCTCCCAAAATGCTGGGATTACAGGCGTGAGCCAACCGCACCCAGCCAGCATGAATAAATCCTGATTAATGTGTTACAGCTCGACTTTCTTTTCACCATATATTTGAATACACTTTTTAAGTACTACATGATTTTCCCCTAATTTCAAAAAATGTAATATCTAAATAACTATATCTCTAGAAGGAAGAAAATTCTGTTCTAACAAGAGTCCAAATGTTTTCAGTAGAATGAAACAAGTATTTCCCTTATCAGTGTATTCTTCATTTTCTCATCTGGCAAAGACAACACTTCCAACACAAATGACACACCTTTTTGTTAGTCCTGGCTATTAACACTGCATTTTTAATTTACTTTTTAAATTTAAAAAATTTTATTTTTTGTAAAGATGTGGTCTTGCTATATTGCCCAGGCTGCTCTTGAGCTCCAGGCCTCAAACAATCCTCCCACCTCAGTCTCCCAAAGTGCTGGGATTCTAGGCATGAGCCACAACCAGGCCTCGCTGTACTTTAAAAAAATCCAAAATTCCTAAAAACAAAATTCTGTGAGTCAGTTCTATCAGACTTTCATGGTATTTTTATTTCAGTATATATTGGAAATGAAGGAACAGACGTGAACTCAGAAATGTTCCTCTAATCAGGCAGTCTCGTAATAAGAGGCAGGATCAGCCCAGCTCTACCCCTCAGAGGAACTAGCTGCCAACAGCAAGCGATTAGGTTCTGAAACAACTCCAAGGGGCTTGTCAATGTAAACTATCGGCTGCTATAAGAAATGTCAAATCCCCATGATATGATATTTTTAGAACTTCCCACCAGAGTCAACACAGGTTTACTATAAAATGCGAGAGAGCATTTCTGATGAGGAGCTGCTGCCAATGCCGAAGCACTTCTCAGCCTGCTTCCAAACGTAGATGGTATCGTCCCTCTGGATGAGGCGTGCGCCCAGATACTGTCTTGCACAGAAGCAGCTTCTCTTCACCGTGAGGGTGTTGCTGACAATACAGACAATAGTTCCGCTTCCTAGCTACTGTAACAGATTTAATTACTGGGCTATTTTGGGAGACCAAGGAAGGAAATGCCCCCCTCTCCAATTCTTCCTGCAAATTATATTTCCTGTAGTCTAGGTCACACATCTCTCCATGAGAAAAGTTTTTCAGATTAACATATACAAATTGAAAAGCCTGAGGGCAAAGAGTTAAATCACAAAACAAAAAGCATTATTCTATGTAAAAGATCAACAAAGGCTACAAAAATCCATCTGTCAGAAAAATAGTCCTCTCTGAATAAGAAGTTAGATTCAGACTTTCTGGTCAGTTATTTTTCATGAGGCCAAGAACTTCACGGTCATTGCCAATAGAAATTTATTGCCATATATAAAACACAGTGATTCTTCAACCTGTAAATACGATGAAATACTAGCAACTCATTTTAATGCAATATATGTCATATTTGTTCAATGTGCAAATAGATCTCCACTGGAAAAGTTCCAAGCTGGCCTAATGGAAAAATAGCTATTTTCTGGAAACAGTATTGTCAAAAGTAGCCATTTCACCAATGGAGATCATGTACTGAATAAAGAATATTTATACTAGGTCACACAAGCAAAGAGTAATATAGAAAAGACAATATTCCTTTCCATTTGTGACACTTCTAGAGCTTATGAGAGAGTGTTTTTGTATTCATCATCTCATTTTGGAAAATCGACCAAGGAGCAGGAAGGACTTAAGAGTGCATCCTTGAATGGGGTGTGCACTGACTGTCCTCCAAACAGATCACATGGCTTTATAAAGGCCACACAAAAAACAATGCAGCTCTCCGCTCTTGGAGGAAAAATACTAAGGAAATCAAAATGAGTATATCTTCTCTTGTGCTGAAAAACAGTTAAGAAATACTAAGAAGCTATTTTATAGACCACTGTGTTCTCTCAGATTTGAAAGCAACCCTTCATGACTGCAGTTAATGATGTGCACATTTAATAAACACCACCAAAACAAACAAACAAACAAAAGTCTGAAGAACAGACTATAACTACGTAAGAAAGCAGGTTTTCTTTCTTTCTTTCTTTTTTCTTTTCCTCGATCATTTATCAAGCACTGAAACATAGAAATGGGACTACTTCGCCCTCTTATATCCAGAAGTACCAGAAAACAGACACAAACTCCAAAAAGCCCCATGATCCCGCCTCTATTACAACCTCAGGAAGACCGTAAACTTAACAATGAAGCTTATAGACCAGACTTGGCAATAAGGGCAGAGAGATCTGAAATAGCGAACTGGAGAAGGCAGAAGAGACACTCAGGAGTCCAGATCCCATTCCACCAGACGATACACATGTAACTGCCTTGCTTGCAAAGGATGATGTGCCTGTGGTACCAGGTAGAAAGATGATTCCTAAAGCAACTGTTTCAAGCTGTGGCTCCACACCACCTCTAGAGAACTCTAAGAATCTCAAAGAATTTGGCAAAATTTCAGGACAAAATTTTATTTCAGCTAATTTATGCAAGACTGGAAAAAAAAAGTAAGAATAGATAGAAATCACCTCACTGGGACCAATTCTTACCTTAAAAACGTAAGGGAAAATAACTTATCCTTTTGAGAAAAAGGGAGATCTTGGTACATAAGAGTAGGGAAGAAGATTCACTTCTTAAAAATCAAAACTGTTCACATTATTTCATAGCGTCTTCACAGAACTGATGAAGGAGGAATTCATCTGGTAGGAAATTAGAAAGGAGAGAGTGAGCCTTTTATTCCCCCCACAGTTAACAAATCAGGAAGTCAAACTATTAACTGACTATACATTATGAAAACAAACACTGACAAGCTGGCTATTGCTCAAACGCCATCCTCAGACCCTGATGAGAAAATGGCAGTTACCTGGTCCAATTCAGGGTCTCACAAAAACAGTTAAAGAAGCAATGAAAGATTTTACTTTTTAAAACTACAAATTCCTCACCTGAACTCTTTTTCTCTCTCATTTTCTTCCCACATCTGGCCCACCACTTCATTCTTTACCTGAACTTGATTTTATTACCATCCTCCACTTAGAAGAAAGTAAAACTTCTCTCTCAAGGAAAAAAAACAGAGAAGGAAATGGACATGGAGGGGAAAAAAGCCCACTGTGAAGGAATGAGAATGAGGAATGGGAGGCCAACTGAAATACTTTATCTAAATCCTCTGAAAAGAGATTACACTGGAATTGCTCATCTAAAACAGAAACCTATCAATTTCTCTTTGTGCAGAAGTAGTAAACTTAGCCAGGCACGGTGGCTCACACCTATGATCCCAGCATTTTGGGAGGTAGAGGCGGGTGGATCACCTGAGGTTAGGAGTCTGAGACCAACCAAGCCAACATGGTGAAACCCTGTCTCTACTTAGAAAAAAAAAACCAAAAATTAGCCAAGCCTGGTGGCACACGCCTATAATTCCAACTACTTGGGAGACAGAGGTGGGAGAATCATTGGAACCCAGGAAGTGGAGGTTGCAGTGAGCCAAGATCGTGCCACTGCACTCCAGCCTGGGCAAAAGAGCGAGACTGCCTCAAAAAAAAAATAAGTAAATAAATAAAAGAAATAGTAAACTTAATAGAATAAGTAACCCAAGGATAAAGAGATCATGTTTTAACTTGGTAAGAATCCAAGAGGTAAATAAACAGGGATGTCACTACCATTAGGGCTGAGAATAGGTAACCGAAATAAACCTCATGAGAGCTGTGCAAGAAAACCAACCAATGCACAGCCCTAGCATTGTGCATAAAAGACAAGAGTTCAGAACTACTGAATATGATCACACAAAATCTAAATATCCGATAAAGAAAAACAGGCAAGAAAGATACAACTGCTACTTACTAATATTTTTTAACAAGTACAAATTTGCTTATTGCTTCCTTCAGGTATTTAAATGCTAAAATCTCAATATGATGCCTAAAATTAAACACACATTATAACACCAGTGAATCAAAATGTGAGCATTTTCCAACAATACAACATTATAATTTAAGACTTAGCAATATTTGCCTAATTTAAGTCAGTCTCTCAATGGAGGGACTGCAACTGCAGAAGCGTAATCCAGCAAGCTACTGTTGTAGAACCGAAAGATCTTCCAAGACAGTGCTATGTTCTTGCTAACATTAACAGCTGCTGAAACACATTCTTTTAAAAATCATTTTCTTTCAGGGGTGGAGTTTCAAAAAGAATTACAGGCTAAAATCTAAACAGACACTGTTCCAAAACTGAATGAGACCACAAAATGCAGACTTCCTTTAAAACAACTTTTATACTCTTTACTTGAAAGAGAGGGCAGTGACGAAGCTCTCGTTATTTGCTCTGTTTATACCACAATGGCTTCAGGACAAGAAACTGTGGGGATCATCACTAGCCAACTGGTTTAAGTGCATTATTGCTCATAGAGAAAGCTTTTGTTAAGCATAGACACTTAAAAGAAGCCCACTGGAAGTTAAGAGGGCTGTGGCATACTAAGTTATTCTGATCAGAGAAGAAAACCAACAAACAAGTGCTTGGAAGCCATCAAAACAGCACAAAGGACAACTACTTTCAGATCCAGGGAGATGACTGTTACATAAACCTTTGTAATGTAATGATTTGAAAGCCAGACACTATCCCAAGTTATTGTAAATTGAAGGAGGAAAGAATGTTAGTGGAATAATCAGAGAGATTTTAGTGTAGAATTTCTTACATTTTACAATGTAGCATTGTTAACTTATGTGAAGCTGCTGTAGGATGGACAAGGCGACAAACAAGAGAAGAGGGACATCAGATAGGATGTGGCAAGGGACAGATATAATATGTTAAAAAAAACATTTTAAAAAATCTAGGAGGGACTGGGTACAGTGGCCCATGTCTATAATCGCAGCATTTTGGGAAACTGAAACAGGCAGATCATTTGAGGCCAGGAGATCAAGAACAGACTGGTCAATATGGTGAAACCCTTTCTCTACTAAAAATATATATAAAAAAAAAATCAGTTGGGTATAGTGGTGCATGCCTGTAATCCCAGCTACTCAGGAGGCTGAGGCAGGAGAATTGCTTGAACCTGGGAGGTAGAGGTTGCAGTGAGCTGACATCATGCCACTGCACTCCAGCCTGGGTAACAGAGAGAAAGGAGAAAGAAAGAAGAAAGAAGAGAGGTAGGGGAGGAAGGGGAGAAAGAGAGGAAGGGAGGAAGTGGGGGAAGGAAGGGGAGGGGAGGGGAGGGGAGGGGAGGGGAGGGGAGGGGAGGGGAGGGGAGGGGAGGGGAGGGGAGGGGAGGGGAGGGGAGGGGAGGGGAGGTAAATCTAGAGGAAAATTCATGCTTACATAGAGAAACATGACCTGCATAAGAAAAACGCTTCCTAAAAATCAATGGAAACAAAAGTTAACCAGAATAGGACAATTTCTCCTTCAAGAGGTGTTTTCCTTTATCTTGTAATAAAATGAACACAGCTAATAAATACTTGGAGTTTAGAAGACATTAAGTCTAACACACACCATACATAGATATTTAAGAATTTCTGGCTGCCATCATCTCCAGGCAGTCCCTTATTAATCATTGGCACACCCTTCTTGATGGCGTGCTCTGTGTTCTGTGAGAAGATTATTATTAGCCAATGTTAGTAATGGCCAATTCTGGATGGTAATATTACACATGGTTTTCATTTTTGTCTTTATATTTACATGCATTTTCTACTTTTTTTACTAGTATTTTTTTAGCAGTTATTTTTAACATTTGTTGAGAATAGTGTATTAAATGAGATTTTTCTCAATGCTCTGAATGAATACAACTGAATGAACATTATTCCAAGTGATCATCAAAATACAACTAAAGGATCAAATTATAGTAGCAATGAATGCTGGACCTTGGCCTAAATCTTTACGATCAATAGACTCTATACACTTGCAGAATAGATGAATGTACACTGGCTTATCCATCTTTAAATTAAGGTCACTGTGTAGTAACACAATGGGGATACCATCACATTCAGGGAAGGAGCCAAATATTCAGATAGAAATAGAGACAGATGGTCTCTCTGCACACACTGTTTAGTAAAGCTTTCCATTTCACAAAGGGGACACCTAACTCTATAGGCCAGACTAATTCTATTCAATTGGTTTGGAAAGGAAATTTTTTTTAAAAGTGAGAGTGGGAAGCTTTTATCATCAGGGATTACCATTCACAAAACTGGGAAAGCATCTGTTACTAGATGGAATAGGGTATAATCATGCATAAAACTCCTTTAGATATTTTTCTACCCACTAAGAACTCTAGAAGTTTTGGTTAAGGTCTTACAGCACTGCACCCACAAACAAAAGATATTTGCTGCCATAAATATTATAATTTACCCAAGTTAGTCCAGAAGCCATAATGTATTGTTAAATTCCCACTAAGGTCAACCTTTTAGGCCCCTCCATTTACATATTGGCTAATGACTCAATTATTTATACAAATGCAAACCAAGGGTAATGAGGTTGGGTGGTTTGTTTTTGGTACTAAGGCATGGTCTCTTGGCTTACAATTGCAAAAAGAGATTAGGGGAAAAGTCAACTGGGTACTAAGCAAGTTCTGTGACAAACAGGATCAGTTCTTAGATTTTATTTTTTGTAGAGATGGGGGTCTCACTATATTGCCCAGGCTGGTCTCAAACTCCTGGCCTCCAAGCAATCCTCCCACCTTGGCCTTCCAAAGTACTGGAATTACAGACACAAATCATGGCACTCAGTCAAACTGGCACTCTTTGTGAACACAACCTAAATCCCTAACATGGAAGTTTTTGTAATTTGTATTAGGGAAAAGATCTTCACCTACCCACCTCATGAGGAATTTTATCAAAGGTACTGACTGATGAAGAACTATTATACCAATCAGTTTCTTAGAAACTCACTCTAAAGTCTTTCAGTTTAACTCAGCATATGTTCTAATAATAATTCTATAATTTGAATATGCAATTTTCAACAACTCCAAAATGAAAGTGGCAGGGTCTAACAAATAGCAGTGCCCTATACTGACAAAGACAACCCGACTCACAAGCATGTTCATGTACAACCACAGACGCAAAATGGCAGTTATGGCTACAAAACACAAAATTACACAGTGAGCTGTGGCTTTCTTCTACTTACTGCCAAAGACGAATTCCTGTGAGATGCCTGCTCACATATATTCCAACATGAAAATAAGGATTTATTCACATATTAAAAAGCCAACTCACATTACAAGTTGAAAATTTGGCCTTTTTGCTGCTGAATGAATAAATTTGTGTGTCCTTTTTCTCTTTAGAGCAGACGCAGTGCTGGGAGCTAAGTGCTGGTAAAGATTCCTAATAAACAATCGGAAAAAAACGAAAAAGGGTCCTCTATCTAGGAAAAGTCTTCATTTTATGTCTATCCCTAAGTGACTTATAAATGCCTTCGACTTTAGAATATAATTAAAGTTTTCTTATAAAGTAAATTGAGACAAAGTAAGAAAACTTTTGATTTTTTTTTTTTTTTTTTGAGATGGAGTTTCGCTCTTGTTACCCAGGCTGGAGTGCAATGGCGCGATCTGGGCTCACTGCAACCTCTGCCTCCTGGGTTCAGGCAATTCTCCTGCCTCAGCCTCCTGAGTAGCTGGGACTACAGGCACGTGCCACCATGCCCAGCTAATTTGTGTATTTTTAGTAGAGACGGGGTTTCACCTTGTTGACCAGGATGGTCTCGATCTCTTGACCTCGTGATCCACCCGCCTCGACCTCCCAAAGTGCTGGGATTATAGGTATGAGCCACCGCGCCCCGCCAAAACTTTTGATTTTTAAAAAATAAATCAAAACACTGTCAACTTACTACTTAGCAAACACACAAAAAATGACTTTTACCCACTTCATTGCCAGGTACCTACAGGTCTCAATAAGTCTACTGACCCATCATTTTGAGAAAGGGAAGAGAGGAGTATCAAACTGCCATTCTAAATACTGAAATACCGATTTGTGAGACTAGTTAGGAGGAAGCAAAACAGATATAATACAAGTTTCCAGGATTTCCTTTGCCTCCATTGCCCTGTAGAGGTTAAGCAGAGGCTGCAGGCAGCAAGACAGGATTGAATGTCTAAGTGGAGCAACACATGAGAGCTAGAAGACAGGCCACACTTCCTACCTTCTCACAAAGGAAAGTAGCATAGGAAGCATGGACGAAGCTTCTAAAACTGACCCATGAGATCAGAACTGCCTACAAATGACAAGTATTCCACTGCTTTTCACTCTATCCAGGGAAAAAAATTTACTTTCATGAATATATATGTGTCCTCTATAATACTTTCAAAGAACAAGTCTCCTTTTCTAATTTTCTCAATCACAGAAGAGTAGAAAACATTTAGTAGCATTCTGGATAATTTGTGCCAATTTAGATGATTCATGTATTGCTTTTCCAGACTAAATGGTCTATGGCCAGAAAAGTCAACAAGGGTGCAGAGAGCAAGACCTAATTACAGATCTGAGTCAGTGTCTAGAAGTTCCCTCAGCCCAGGGGGCCGTTCCCCACAAAGGCAGCATTTCATCTGGCAGTACAAAAACAAGCCAAGTGTTTGTACCACTTTTCATATATATATATACAAGTCCTTTTGTATGCCTTTAATATAGATGCAATATGCAAGTCCTTTCATACAGAAGAAAGATGACTCCATTCCACAAGAAACAAACAAAAAAGAGTAGTATCAGTTCACTGAACAGATTTTTCAAAAAAAATTTCTGATAGGCTTTTCCCCTTAAAATCCAACTATAACACTCAGGTTTTTTAAAAGAGAAAATGCACACAAAACATATTACACAGCAACAAATGCATTCACAAAGTATAAGAACTTCAAACAATTTCGACAAAAGATGTTATTGTTTTCCTTCTTGTAATATGGATATAATATGTACAAAGGGAAAAAAATCTTTTGAGCTCACTTTTTTCCAAATGTTAAACATTTAAGTAAAAATGGCACCCAGAAAAAAAACCCAGAAATAAACATACTGTTGTAAATTTTTCTCTGATACTTTATCAGTAATTTGGTTCCCAAGTTGAAAGAACTAATGATTTCTGAATGGAACTAACTATTCAGTTTCATGGAAGCCACACTGCAAACAAGAGCAAAGGGTAATATGACTGCTCCAATAGTACAGGAATGAGGTTTTTGAATGCAGAAGTTAAATGACTTAAAATTCATTTCAGCCTGGGCATGGTGGCTCACGTTTGTAATTCCAGCACTCTTGGGGCTGAGGCGGACAGAAAATACAAAAAATTAACCAGGCTTGGTGGTTCATGCCTATAATTCTAGCTAATTGGGAGGCTAAGGTTGGAGGATAACTTGAGCCCAGGAGGTCAAGACTGCAATGAGCTGAGATTGTACCACTGAACTCCCACCTGGGCAACAGAGTGAGACCCTGTCTCAAAAAAACAAAACAAAACAAAACAACAAAAACAAAAGCAAACCAAAAAAAATACATTTCACACAAGAACAAGACGATCCCTAAGATCATCATATAAAATGATCCCTAAGATCCAATATTGGGTCACAAAGAAAATAAGGGCACAACAAAGATTAAGGAGGCTCCCAGATGACTCAGGTATAGTACTGCTTCAAGGTAGAGCTCGACAGCCAGTTCTTAGGAGTAGATCCCTCTTCTATAACTACTGCTACCAGTACAAAGTAACATAGTGACAAACTGACAAATTTAGGGGGGAAAAAAACAAAGAAAAAAAAAACAGAAGTAAATTTTGTAGGCATAATGGCAAATTGTCACAATGCAGAAAAATGATGCCAGAAGCATCACTCGGACTACAGGATGAACAGAGCTATTTAAATGAAACAGCAACCAACACACTCAGAAGAGCTCATTAATAACACAGTTAATCTATCAGTATCCTGCACACTCCACACCTGCACAGGCGTAGAGAGTGAACTCAATGGTAATGGTAGGCCAATTACCAGAGAAAAGTGCTTTGTACTAGTAGATAAGATAGAAAGCTATCAGTATGTTGGTACAAACTCATCAATGATTCAAAATCTAAAACATTCTATCACAGATCACTAGGATGCCTAATAGTAGATCTTTTCACAAATGCCTAAGAATAGATTTATACCCTCTTTCAGTGATCCTGCATTTATTCTAAACTCCCTTATGATTTTGAGTAATAAATGCACATAGCACCTACATTTACCCAAAGTTAAAAAGCATCTACGAATCATAAAATGCGTATGTGGGAAGAGCACAAACAAATGCATGGGAATCATAAAGACCAAAACCAGGATAGTGGTTTCCTGGGGAAAGAGAAAGGGAACTGCTATTAGGGAGAAATATCCTGGGATTTTGAATGCTCAATGGAATTGGTAAACATTTGATTTCTCTATAGAGTGTTGAGGAGAGGTAAAAAAAAAATATGAATTTTGTTTTTCTGCTAATCAAAAGAGAGCTGAGGTAAGGATATTTGTGTTACACCTTATATGCTTTTTATATTTAAAATATTTCTGCTAATTTTTCAAGAACAAAAACAAATAAGGAATTAGAAGAGTATAGACTGTTCTAAGAAAACACAAAGAGCAAGTCTACACTGCCAAATATACACCTACCTATACAAAGGGATGATTTCACCAGTACCTAAGACCCTTTTTAGCATTCACAGCCCAAGTTGGTTGATTAGCAGACAAAACTTTCTGGGATGGGGGGAGAAAGAGACAATCTAAAAGTGATATATTTTATTCTCATGTCTTTGAATATGAAGTCATTACCTGCTAACTGCTAAAACTGAAGAATATGCCAGTCAACACCAACACACTCTGCCAGTTTAATTTAATGGTATTATTTTGCCTTGCTTTGCAATTACTCCCACATTTCCCCAGGGAGAAACTAATGGATTACTAAAAATAAAATGGAGATTAAGTGAATCACTTAGGCTGTTTTGGCTCCTAACTCAAACTGGCTTAAATAAAAAGGAAATGTATTGGCTCAAATGCTTGGATGTCAGGGGAAGGGCAAGCTTCAGGGCTGGTTTCCTTGTGATTCTGGACTCTGTCCTCCACCCTGTGTGGCTTCTCATGCAGTCCAGAAGCCAGAATGCTGCAGCTACACCAGACCTCACACCAGCACACAACAACATCTAGAAGAAAAGAGGCAGCTCTGTTCTAACCATGAGAAGCCTTCTGCCAGAAGATCCAGGCAAACCTACATTGGAACCATGCTGGGTAGAACAGGATTACAGGACCATCTTTGAAACCATCCCCCTGGCCAGGTAAACTCAGCACTCACTGATGTAGCCAGAGTTCATGAGTCAATCATGGACAAGGCAGAAATGAGATTGTTCCTAATCAGGGTGAGCTACAGTCAGTTCCTCAACCCTGTAACAGGAGGAATAGATGAGATGAATGATACGGATCCAACCCTAATGCTCACTCAGTATTATTTACAGGGAATAGCCTTAGCAATACTGTGTGTACCAGAATATGAAATAAATCACTATTACTATATATATAAAGCTATAGATTCAAAAGGCATATAACAAATGAATTCATCTCTTTGAGAAAAGTAGATTTTTTAAAATTCTGTCTCTATGTTTTCATTTCTCCAATCAGAAATTTACAGATAGAAAATCAACACTTTGCAAAGCAGGTAGGTCATATGAAGTATGGCATAGTACTTACCATATTCTTGTGCCATGGCTACCAAAATTTAGACAACAGCATCCACACCAAAAAGATATAACCTGAAATAAAATTAGGGGGGAAAAACCTGTTAAATATAAAGCTGAAACAAAAAGGGGGGAAAATATAATTTTTTTTTTTTTTTGAGACGGAGTCTCATTCTGTCGCCCAGGCTAGAATGCAGTGGCACAATCTCGGCTCACTGCAACCTCTGCCTCCCGGGTTCAAGCGTTTCTCTTGCTCAGCCTCCTGAGTAGCTGGGACTACAGGCGCACGCCACCATGCCCAGCTAACCTCTGTATTTTTAGTAGAGACAGGGTTTCACCATGTTGGCCAGACTGGTCTCAAACTCCTGACCTCAGGCAATCTACCCACCTCAGCTTCCTGAAGTGCTGGGATTACAGACGTGAGCCGCCCCACCCGACCAAAAAATAGAATTATTAAACAGACCTCAAAAATCATGTAGTCTACTCACTACAAGACACAACTAACCTGTTCAATCCAATGCAATTTAAATCTAGATAAATCAGCTTCAATTTCTAAATTCCTCAACTTGAATATCTGGAGAGAGATTTCTCAGGAGAAAAAAACGCAAAACTATGATTCCAGTACTTGACACTGCATCATCTTACTTAGTAAAATCTACGAATATTCAGTGCATCATGGAGTGCTGAACAAACACACCATAGAACCTGAGATTCTTAAGACCCTGGAATTTCTTGTAACAAATTGAAAAGGGAAAGATAACAGCTGGGTACAATGGTTCATGCCTGTAATCCCAGAACTTTGGAAGGTTGAAGTGGGCGAATCACTTGAGGCCAGAGGTTTGAGACCAGCCTGACCAACATGGTAAAAACCCTGTCTCTACTAAAAATACAGAAATTAGCCAAGGGTGGTGGCACACGCCTGTAGTCCCAGCTACTCCGGGGGCCAAGGCATGAAAATCTCTTGAACCTGGGAGGCGAAGGGGGCAAGTGAGCCGAGATTATGCTGCTGCACTCCAGTCTGTACAACAGAGTGAGACTCTGTCTCCAAAAAAAAAAAAAAAAAGGCGAGGCGGGGTGGAATTAAGAACTTTGTCCTTATCCAAACCCCAGGTCAAATAACTATATAACAAACCACACTTTCAATTAAGAGGGACTGAAAAACATAAAAGTCTAACTAAGCTTTAAGACAATGAAGTTTACAGGTAGTATTACGACAAGGCTGAGGACTGTCCATATATCCACAAATATACTGTCTAACATCACCTTAGTGTGTGTGAGATTCAGCCATGTTGTTGTACTCATTACGGTTAATAAAATTTTTTATTTTTAAAGCATTAAAAGAATAAAAGTGGAAGCCTCAAAACAGAAGGAAATACCTGCTATACATATATCTACCAAAGGACTGATTCAGAACACATAAAGAACTCCTTACAAATTAACAAGAGGGCTGTGCACAGTAGCTCATGTCTGTAATCCCAGCACTTTGGGAGGCTGAGGCAGGTGGATAACTTTAGCCCAGGAACTTGAGAACAGCCTGGGCAACATAGCAAGACCCTGTCACTACAAAAAAATTAAAAATAAAAATAAAAAATTCAATATCTTCCTTGGTTTAAAAAAATCAAAAATTAGCCAGGCATGGTGGTGTGTGCCTATAGTCCCAGGGAAGCTGAAGCAGGTTGATCGCTTGAGCCCAGGAGTCCAAGGCTACAGTGAGCTGTGACCGCATCACCACATACCAGCCAGAGCAAGACTCCATCTCTGGGGGAAAAAAAAAGAAAAAGAAGAAGAAAAAGACAGGCCACCCAAACAGAATATAAAAATGGCTAATAAACATATAAAAAGGTGTTCAACTTCGTGCATCACCATGGAAATACAAAGTAAATTACAATGAGATAAAATTACATAATGATGAAAATGGCTAAAATTTTAAAATCTGACACCACCAAGCCTTAGAATGTGCAGCAGTTCAACTCTCACACAATGGTGAAGGGAATATAAACTGTGAAGCTGTTTGGCAGTATCCAATAAAGCAGAATATAAACATGCTCTGCAACCCAGCAATTCCACTCCTAGGTAAATGCCTACTGAGAATGTGGATACACAGGTCCCCAAAACACAATAATTTTCCAATAAGTATTAGTTGTAATAGCCAAAACCCAGTAACAAATTGTGGAATACTAATCCAATGGAACACTATACAGCAGGAATCAGGTTTGTTTTTTTTTTTCCATAAAGGGCCAAATAGTAAATATTTCAGATTTTGCAGGCCATAAAGTCTCTGTCGCTGTCAAATCTGTTCAAACCTGCCTTTGGAGTACAAAAGCAGCCATAGACATTATGGGCTTGGCTAGGTTCCAATAAAACTTTATTTACAAAAACAGCCAGTCCACCAGCCTTAGTTTTGCCTGCTACACAGCAATGAATAAAACTGAACCATAACTAATGCAACAACACTGATAAATCTCACAAACATAATGTTGAAACAAAGAAGCCAGACACATGAAAGAATATACTATATGATTCTGTTTTATAAAGGTCAATAACAGGCAAAACTATGTAAGTCAGAATAATAGTTTCCACTGAGTGTAGGATGTAGGACAAAGTAGAGACTGGGAGAAGGAAAAGGGGAGAATTTTTCCCTGATTTGAGTGGTAGTTTCACAGTTATATTCAATTTGGAAAATTTCATTAAGGTATAAATTTATAATGTACTTGTCTTCATTCTAAATAAAAAAGTAAAACATTTTAGTAAGTATTATGAAGAATACAGGACACATTACTAAGTGGATGCTTTCTCATAGTGTGCTATACTCAGGTATCAAACGCTGAAGCAATGCAAGCCTTGTGCCCTCACAAAGCAAGTTCCTGAAGCTCTCCCTTCACATTTACAGTGTGATGTCTACATTGCAGCTAAACCCCTCTTCCAAATTTCATGTAGGACTTGAGAATGAGCTAGGATTAGACGGCATACACAGGAGTGGCAGTAGGTAAATCGATAAAGAGGGAGGAAGAAAATAACAGATGGGTGAAGAGACTGGTAGAAATAATGCCCTGCATTTTAGAATAATCTGCTAAGTAAGCAATATAGAATTTAAAAAGTAACATAAAAAGCTTAGAAACACAATTTGGAAGGTCACTGAACTTGCCTTTTGGACGAAAATAAAGACAATTTAAAAGCTTACTGAGGCCCTTAAAAGGCAGATGAAGGGATTTATTTCTGGTACAACAATTTCTTCCAATCTAACAGATTAAATAGGCAGGAAGTTTCAACTTTCCAAGTGAAGAAGCAAACCTGGCAATGATACAGTCTTGACTTTCTAAGCCTACATGTTTTCATATTATAAGGATTCATGTTCCATTGTATGAGTTTATGTCATTAGCGAAATGAAAAGAGAAGAAATAAAGAAAAGACGGTGAAAATAATTGAAATCTAGTCACTATACTGAATAACAAACAAGTGCAAGAACTGGACTATAGGCTGGGAATGCAAAGACAAAGTCCCTGTCTTAGAGGAGCTCACAGCATAGAGACACTGACAAGCCTATGTATCAAAAATTTAAATTAAAAGTCATAAAAGTCAGCTGGGCTACATGGGAAACCCCATCTCTACAAAAAATACAAAAATTAGCCAGGTGTGGTAGTGTGAGCCTGTAGTCCCAGCTACTCAGGAGGCTGGGGTAAGAGGATAGCTTGAGCCTGGGAGGTTGAGGCTGCAATGAGCCACGATCATGCTACTTCACTCTAGCCTGGGTGACAGAGTGAGATTATTAAATGCAGGGAGACTAAGAGGCAAGTGAAAAGAAAATAAGGAAAGACCTCTTCCCATAAAGGTAGGAGTGGAAGTAAGTTTTGAATGATTACAGATAGGCAAGGTTAGGAGAAAAGCAGCATCATTCCAGGCAGAGGGAGAGAATGTATGCATGGAGACATGAATGAGTCTGTCACATCTGAGGTATAACGAAAAATCTGAGACAGCCAGAATATGATGTACAAGGACAAGCTAAAACTGAGATGTGTCCAGGTGAGGTGGCTCATGCTTGTAACTCTAGCACTTTGGGAGGCCGAGGCAGGAGGATACTTGAGCCTAGGAGTTTAGTTTGAGAACAGCCTTGGCAACACAGTGAGACCTTGCTTGTATTTAAAAATAAATAAACAAATAAGTAAAACTGAGAAGATGAAGGGGCTTGTCAATCACATTGAAGTTTGAATTTTATCTTACAAGCATTATGGAACCATGGGAGTGGGAACTGGGAAATGAAAATGGAATACAAGGACTAGAAGGGAAAGTGCCATGTCTCAAAATATATCTTTTTGCATAGTTTTGATATTCAGAACCATGGTAATGTTTCACATAATAAAAATATCAAATAATTAACATCAACCAATAGATGAGGGGAACCTAAAGTGAAACATAAACAGTAACAACTAAACTACATTAGGAATATATAACATAACCACATAACCACCCTGAAAGGAATGCAGAAGAACTAACCACTGTGGAAACTAGTATCTTGACTATAGACATTGAGGCTAGAGACAAAACAAACACAGAAAGGAGAAAGGCTAGAATGAACTCCAGGGTGTTAGATTTGAATCAGAGGTATCACTATGAAATTATGGTTTTTAACATGTATTTCAATAGGCAGACAGGAACAGACAAATGCAGATATGTGTAAACATACATATATTCATTTCCTAGCTCTGTCCTCTGAGAGAGCCTAAGGGTAATTACATCTTAATAGCACAATTAGCACCCAGACGGTGGTTTATAAACATCATCCTTCAATAAAAAGAACGAGGACTATTTGGAGAGATGTCTGGCTGCAAAACTGGGACAGGAAAAATACCAGGTGAGCCTGAAATATCTTGTAGTGCCAAGAAGTAAGAAGTCCTCAAAAAAGATGGGGTATTCTTAAAAGGAAGTGGAACCAAACTGAAGAGGCCAAATCTGGGACAATTTAATGGATTATAACCTATAGGATAAAACAAACATCCACAAGTCCATAGTGATAAAAAATAAATAAGTGAATGTATAAGTACATGGAAGAGAAGGCCAAGCTCTTTTTTATAGAATTTCAGTGGAAACACGTAAAAAGAATAATGGAAGCAGAAAAACCACCATTTGACAAACACCACAGATTAAAGGAAATAAGGAAATATAACAACTAAATGCAATGTTTGATCCTGGATTGGGACACGGTCCAGACAAAAGACATTATTGGAATAGCTGACAAAAAACAAATGCAGTGTAGAGATTAGTTAATAGTATCCTATCAATGTTAATTACCTGATTTTGATAATTTTACTGTAGTTATATAAGATATTGACATTTGGGGAAGGTGGACAAATAGTAGATGAAAGTTGTTTGATGTATCTTTTTTTAAAAAATTCTGAGATTGTGTTAAAATGAAAAGCGAAAAAAGAAAAATATAGACAGCCAAAAGATTCTGAGTCATAACCTTCATCTAAAGTCTAGTTTCAGGCTTTTTTCTCTCTATGCCAAATATTAAAGTGTGATATTTACAAAAAAAAATAAATGCACATATGTATAAATGAGAAGTTTGAAAATATGAGCAAATAAGGGACTGTAAATAACCAAACAGTATGGAAAAAGAAACAAACAGTAGAGAAATTTAAAACGTGATAACTGAACTTTAAAACGCAAACCTTAAAAAGAGAGATTAAGGCCAGGCACAGTGGCTCACACCTGTAATCGCAGCACTTTGGGAGGCTGAGGCAGGTGGATCACCTGAGGTCAGGAGTTTAAGACTAGCCTGGTGAAATCTCACCTCTACTAAAAATACAAAAATTAGCTGGGTGTGGTGGCGGTAGTCTGTAATCCCAACTACTCGGGGGGCTGAGGCAGGAGACTCGCTTACACTCAAGAGGCGGAGGTTGCAGTGAGCCGAGATTGTGCCACTGCACTCCAGCCTGGGCAACAAAGCAAGAAGAGAGATTAAGAAGCATAGATGACAGAGTGAATAGACCTAACATTTGCCTAAAAGGAGTGCAACTTGAGCATTCCAAATCAGAAAATCTGAAATCTGAAATGGTCCAAACTTTTTGAGTACTGACGCAACACATGACGCTCAAAGGAAACGTTCACTACAGTATTTCAGGTTTTCAGATTTTCCGACAGGGATGCTCAACTGCAAAGTATAGTACAAATATTCCAAAATCTGAAAAAACCTGAAATCTAAAACACTTCTGGTCTCAAGCATTTCAGATCAAGGACACTCAAACTGTACTAGACGAACATAATGGAGAAACTCTCTGGTACAAATGACGCCAATCCTTGAATCCAGATAGGCCGGCAAACAAGAAGCAAGTGAAAAATCAATACCAAGAGACCTAAGAGGAAAACTACAGGCCACTAAATAAAAAGCAATCTTAAAAGCAGTAGAAAGAAAAGAAAATCGCCTACAAATGTATACCAATTAAGGTGATGGCTTATTTCCCAGCAGCAACAATGGAAGCCACAAAAGAGAGAGAACTATTATTTTGAATAAACTAAGAGAACTATCAACCCAGAATTACATAGCTAGAGAGAACTCCTTCTAGAACAATAAACATTTTCAGGCAAACAAAACCAAGATTTTACCATCAATAGACACATTTTTCCACAGCAGAAAAATGATCCCAGATGACAGACCTATAAGGCAGATGAAGGGTGATACCACACAAAAGATGACAACCAAATAAAGGGCTAACAGTCAGATGAAAGATGACTGACCCCATTCGTCATCAGAAATAAATCACAAGGTGGTGCCACTACATACCCATTAGAATGGCTGAAATTAAACCATGTCACTAAGAATGTGGAGTAAATGGGACTCTCTTATACCTTTGGTAGCAGCATTAACTGATACGGCTCCTTCGGAAAATTGGCAGCATCTATTAAAGTTGAACAAATGAATATGTTATAACTCAGCAATTTCACACCTAGGTAGACAGCCAGCATAAATGGACACATATTTGTAGCAAAAGATACTAATGGGGTTCAACATACGCTACTCCAAAATATGGCATTCTTAGCATTTGAGAAAACCACAGAAGCAACTTTCTCCTGTCCTTCTACTATGAAGTAGGCCATAAAAGAATTCTCTAGCCTTCCTCCAAAGTAGGTCATAAGACCTTCATTCCATAGGTATCCTCCTTATACCTATAGGAAAAGAATGCCCTTATCTCTGAAGACACAGGGACACGGAGCAGCTGGACAAATAGGTCTAGTTTATTACCACTATATCATACCCGACCTTGTCCAATCATCCTTCTGCATAACTGCCCAATCATCATCAAATTTAGCATAAAGACACAGAGATGTCCCTGCTTCTTTGGATCTTCATTCTTGAAGACTCCTGTGTCATGTAAAATTTATATTAATAAATTTGTATGCTTCTCTCTTGTTAATCTGTCTTTTGTCATAGGATGTCAGCCATGTACCTAGCCATTGGTAAGAAACAGAAATCTTTCTCCCCTACAGCATAAATAAGGATGTTCATAGCAATGCAATTCATAACAGCCAAAAACACTGCAGTGTACATCCACAGCAGAAAGAAAAGATAGGCTGGGCACAGTGGCTGATACCTGTAATCCCAGCACTTTGGGAGGCTGAGGCAGGCAGACTGCATGAGTCCAGGAGTTCGAGACCAGCCTGGGCAACATGGCGAAACTCCATCACTACAAAAAATTTTTTAAATTAGCAAAACATTCCTGTAGTCCCAGCTACTCAGGGGGCTGAGGTGGGAGGATCACCTGAGCCTGGGAGATGGAGGTTGCAGTGAGCTGAGATTGCACCACTGCACTCCGGCCTAGGTGACAGAAAGAGGCCCAGTCTCAAAAATACATAATAAGAAAGAAAAAAATAGTAATTGAGGAGTTCCATATAACAGAATGCTGTAACAATAAAAGTAATAAAATATTGCTACTTGCAACATGAATCATCATGAATGTAATGCTGAAAGAAAAAAGCCATATACAAAAGTATATACTACCTAATTCCATTTACATAAAGTTCAATGCCAGGCAAAACTAATCACTGCTATAACTAGTAAGAGTCCCATCAGGGGCTTCTAGAAATGACACTTCATTTTCTTGATCTTAGGGCTGGTTTCTTGGATGAGTCCAATTTTTGAAATTCATTGACCTATCCATTTAAGATCTGTGTTCTTTCTGTGTGCATATCATACTTCAATAACATTTATTTAAAAATAGAATAAATAATAAGCAAAAACACTAGCAAGAATATCACAGAAAGAATACTGTGTTCTCATGGCATCCTATCAGTGACAAACAATTTTGACTTGTATTCTTACCAATGATGTTCGCTCTGATTAACTGATTAAGGTGGTATCTGCCAGGCTTCCACCACTGTAGAGTTACTTATTCTTTCCCTGTTTGTAATTAGTATTTCATAAAAAGGTAATCTCAAACTATATAAACATCTGGTTCCTCATCAAGCTTTCAATTAATGCATTTCTTTTTTTTTTTTTTGAGACAGAGTCTCGTTCTGTCGCCAGGCTGGAGTGCAGTGGTACAATCTCTGCTCACTGGAACCTCCACCTCCTGAGTAGCTGTAACTACAAGTGGGCACCACTACACCCAGCTAATTTTTGTATTTTTTAGTGGAGACAGGGTTTCACCATGTTGGCCAAGATGGTCTCGATCTCTTGACCCTGTGATCCGCCCGCCTCGGCCTCCCAACGTGCTGAGACAGGCATGAGCCACCCTGCCCAGCTTCTGCATTTCATTATTTAAAAAAAAAAAATTTTTTTTTTTAATTTTTTTGAGACAGGGTCCTTGCTCTCTCACCCAAGCTTGAGTGCAGTGGTACAATCACAGTTCACTGCAGCCTTGATCTCCTGGGCTCAAGCAATCCTCCTGTCCTCAGCTGCTAAGACTACAGGTGTGTGCCACCACACTTAGCTAATCATTTATTCATTCTTACATTTATGTTATTCATTAATTCATTAAGTGGGTTATAATCCATTATTATTATTGTTTACTATAATTAATCACTACTATAATCAATCAATCCATCTTTTTTTTTTCTTAAGAGACTAAGTCTCACTCTGTCACCCAGGCTGGAGTGCAGTGGTGTGATCATAATTCACTCAAACTCCTGGGCTCAAGCAATAATCCTGTCTCAGTCTCCTGAGCAGCTGGGACTACAGGTGTGTGACATCATATCTGGCTATTTTTTTTTAATTCACTTATTTAGAGACAGGGTTTCACTATGTTGCCCAGGCTGGTCTCAAACTCCTAGCCTCAAACAATTTTCCAGCCTTAACCTCCCAAGTAGCTGGGATTACAAGCATGAGGCACTGTATCTGGCAATCGCTATCACTATTTGTTTGGTAGCACAACCTTCCCAGATTTGGCCAGTAGAAACCCCTTCGAGATGGATTCTAGGTCATTTTGACATTACCAGATCATTTATTTAAAAATCATTTCCTCATTTTCTGAAACTACATGTTTCAGTCTCATTTCTCCAAGGAGTACTGGTTCCTTTTATTAGAGAATTGTATTTAGAAATCAAGATTCGGGTACCAGGTATGTTCACTGTTATTGGGAGATACTTCTAGGCACTGTCAATGGGCAGTGCTAGGGAATATAAATGCATATGTGTTATACATCTACATCCACAGGATTCTATTGGGAGGGTTTTTTTTTTAAAGGTAGGGTCTTACTCTGTTGCCCAGGCTGCAGTGCAGTGGTGCGATCACAGCTCACTACTGCAGCATGAACCTCCTGATACTCCCACCACAGCCTCCCGAGCAGCTGGGACTACAGGCGCACGCCACCACAACCGGGTAATTTTTCTAGATTTTGTAGGGATGGAGTGATACAGTTTGGCTGTGTCCCCACCTAAATCTCAAGTTGAATTGTATCTCCCAGAATTCCACATTACGGGAGGGACCCAGGGGAAGGTAACTGAATCATAGGGGCCCGTCTTTCCCAAGGTATTCTCATAATAGTAAATAAGTCTCATGAGATCTGATGGGCTTGTCAGGGGTTTCTGTTTTTGTTTCTTCCTCATTTTTTCTTGCCACCACCATGTAAGAAGTACCTTTTGTCTCCTGCCTTGATTCTGAGGCCTCCCCAGCCATGTGGAACTGTAAGTCCAATTAAACCTCTTTTTTTTTCCCCAGTCTTGGATATGTCTTCATCAGCAGCATAAAAATGAACTAATACACAGTGTTTTGCCATGTTGCCCAGGCTGGTACCAAACTCCTGGGCTCAAGCAATCTGCCTGCCTCAGCCTCCCAAAGTGCTGGGATTACAGGCGTGAACCACTACATCCAGCAGGATACTTTTTTAAAAAAAAACTCAACAAATTCCAATCAATGGTGCCAATACTAGTAACAAAAAGCAGACAAAAAGAAAAAACTTGACAAGCTGACTGTATATGAAGTTCACATGAAAAATCAAAAGCCAAAGAAGAATCAAGATACCACACATGAACACAACACTAATGAGAGGATCTGCCATACAAACTATTAATTATAACACAGTAAGACTTGCAGATTAATAGAGAAAGACTGAATTATTTAATAATGGTACTTGTAAACGTGTTATGCATGTGGAGGGAAATTATACTACATTCCTGTTCTACTCTCTATATAAAAACAAACTTAAAGACTTGCATGTAAAAAATAAAATACAAAACTTTTTTTTTTTTTTTTTTTTTGAGATGGTCTCCCTTTGTTGCCCAGGCTGGAGTACAGTGGTGTGATCTTGGCTCACTACAACCTCCACCTCCCAGGCTCAAGTAATCCTCCCACCTCAGCCTCCCAAGTAGCTGGGACTATAGGTGTGAGCCATCACACACGGCTAATTTTTGTATTTTTTGTAAAAATGAGGTTTCACTATGTTGCCCAGGCTGGTCTCCAACTCCTCAGCTCAAGCAATTCAGCCTCCCAAAGTGCTCGGATTACAGGCCTGAGCCACTATGTCCGGCCAACCACTGTACCTGGCCTCATTCTACATTAAAATAAAAAACTTCTGTTCATTAAAGGATACCATCAAGAAAATAAAAAGATAAGTCACAAATTAGAAATCATATCATCAACAAAATATAAGTATCTAGAATGTATAACTCTTAAAAATGTGTAAGACAAACAATCCAAGAGAAAAATAGATAAAAGTTAGAAAAGAAAACACAAAAAGTCCTTAAATACAAAAAATGATGCTCAGTTTCCTTTCTTAGTAATTAGGAAAACATAAATTCAAAGCACCTTTACACATCTACTAGCTTCACTAAATTTAAAAAGTCAAACAATGTCAAGAATGTGGCAAAGATGTGAGGCAATGGAAAACATTCAGATGCTCTGGTGGGAATGTACATTAGTACAATCACTTTGAAAGACAGTCAAGATGTTAGGTAGACAGATGGTATGGCATATCCTACCATCCAGCAATTTCACTCTTAAATTTATGTTCACTGAGAGATGTGTCGCCCGGAGACACATATAATTGTTCATAACCACAGAAAACTGCAAACAACTCAAATTCCAATAGTAAAATAAGAAAACAGAATGTGGTTTTGTTTGTAGGAAAATCAGTGAACTATGATGTTAAATGCATCAAACAGAAAAACTCAAGAAGACAATGTCCCTCAGTATTTCTGCAGAAAGAAATTTGTAATAAACCAAAAAAAAGTTTTTTTTAATTACATTACAAACTTACTTTAGGCTGGGTCAGTATCACTTAATAGTCATTAAAACCTTCCCAAAAGTTTTGTACTAGGTATTTTAGATGTTTCCAAAACATATACAATTTAAGTCCACCAAGATATAATGATGTGGTCCCCAGTTTTAAAAATGATAGTGAATTCATGGCACACACTAAACAAAATAAAACAAAACCATAGATGTTATTTTTATTTACAGAAGGTACTTACATTCCCAAAGTTCAATTAAAACACTTCAGAAAGCACCATTCACACTGGTTTTTCAAAAGAAAAAAAAAAGGGTTTTTTTTTGTTTTGTTTTGTTTTGTTTTGTTTTGTTTTTGAGACAAAGTCTCATTCTGTTGCCCAGGCTGGAGTGTAGTGGTGAGATCTTGGCTCACTGCAACTTCTGCTTCCCGGGTTCAAGCAATTCTCCCACCTCAGCTTCCTGAGTGGCTGGGATTATAGGGGCCCGCCATCACATTCGGCTAGCTTTTGTATTTTTAGTAGAGATGTGGTTTTGCCATGTTGGCCAGGCTGGTCTTGAGCTCCTGACCTCAAGTGATCCACCCACCTTGGCCTGCCAAAGTGCTGGGATTACAGGCATGAGCTACCACACCCAGCCAAAAAAAGGTATTTAAAAAAAATTAAGTCTCACATTTATAATCCCAACTATTTGGGAGGCTCAGGCAGGAGGATTGCTTTAGCCCAGGCTGGGCAATACAGGGAGACCTAATCTCTACAAAAAATTTAAAAATCAGCCAAATATGGCATCACATTCCTGTAGTCCCAGCTACTCAGGAGGCTGAGGTGGGAGGATTACTTGGGCCCACGAGGTCAAGGCTGCAGTGAGCTTTGATGATGTCACTTAACTCCAGCCTGGGCAACAGAGCAAGACCCTGTCTCAATACCAACAACAACAAAGTTAAAACAAAAATCCTGCTATTTTATTAGTTAGCTACAAGGACACATGAGATTGTTTCTCTTGGGCTCAGACCAAGTAGACTATGAATTTGTTTAAACATATACATATTTAAGAACAGCATATTTCAACCAAAAAAATTAAACTCTTCAAGTCAATATAACTGGATTTTAAAACAAAACCAAAAGCCACCTTGCATGAGCAGAATGCTTAGAGTTCCATGCATGATGCCTCTGATTTCAATCAGCACTGGTGTCACCACTGCCAAGCTGATCTGACCCAAGTTAGAGTGAGGTGCACTTACAGGCCTAGTAACCACCCTTAAAGCAAAGGGTTCTTTACACCACTTAAAGTTAACATATTTTAACAGTTTGAAAACATCATAAAGTACATAGTTGAATTTGGCATCAAAGATAACTATCTACTTTTCTTGGGTTTAAATGTTATATAATAGGCCAGACACGGTGGTTCACGCCTGTAATCCCAGCACTTTGGGAGGCCAAGGCAGGTGGATCACTTGAGGTCAGGAGCTCAAGACTGCCTGGCCCACATGGCAAAACCTTGTCTGTACTAAACAAAAAAAAAATTAGCTGGGCGCAGTGCCATGTGCGTGTAATACAAGTTACTTGGGAGGCTGAGACAGGAGAATGGCTTGAATCCAGGAGGTGGAGGTTGCCGAGATCATGCCATTGCACTAGAGACTTGGCAACACAGTAAGACTTCATCTCAAAAAAACCAATGTTATCTAATAATGTTAAGAATTTAGAATATTAGGGACCATACTTTATATGGGTAACAGTATGTACAAAATCTTTAAAACAGATGGTAAGTTACATAGAGACATCAAGCGACAGTTCTAGCTGATTCAGCTCTAATTCACTGTTTACTTTCTAACAGCACTATTTCAAAAAGAGCAATTCCATAGCCCATAGAAGAGATTTTCATTTTAAGTAGAGGTGACATCTTTACTTATGTAAAAAGCAATTATACAGGTTAACAGAAGAAATGAATTGCTACAGAATACACTAGAGATGTGTTTCAGCAAACCATTAGTTTTCATTCTCAAGGGTATGTACTAAGTGTATCAGCTTAACAATCATTGAATTTATTAAGCCATAATTTTGCTACACGAATTCTCCATTCTCTCCTTCAGAGCACTCTGAATAAATCAGAAAGCAATGTTTGCTTTCCTCTCTACGGTAACAACTGTGTATTTGGCCTGAATTCTAAATAACCAGGTTCTTTATAAAATTTTTGGAATTTAGCCAATATACAGATCTTTTCACTAAACATAAGCATGAAGGAAATAGGATCAAATCATAACTTTCATATTTAACTACTCAAAATGGGGGAAGACAGCCTCCTCAGACAAGTAGGAGAAACATGCACAGAACTCCCCATCACCATACATGCTCTCCTATCACTACAAACAGAATTGTTTTTGAGAACCTGAGGCATAAACATTCACTGGATGTTTGTTGGTATCAGTATCTACAGTCTAAAATCTATTGGTGTAATACTTAGCACACAGTGTCTTTTACACTGATTAAGAGCACACTAGGTGTGATGGTTAGTTTTCCATGTAATGTGGGGTGTCTACAGCACTTAGTTATTTAATAGAACACTAATCTTGGTGTTGCTGTGAAGGTATTCTGTAGAGGGAGCTAACATCTACTATCAATTGCTTTAAGTAAAGAAGATTATCCTCCACAACGTGGGTGGGCCTCATCCAGTCAGGTGAAAGTATCAGAGGGGGCAGTTAGTCAGACATATACAGGGCAGGAGTGGGCCCCCACACCCACCAGTAAAGTTAGGCAACCATCAGGTGGTGGTCTGGCAGTTGTCACACTGCCTTACTAGAATATTAATAGGTCACAGGCAGCACCAGGGAAAGGAAGTCTCCCTACAGACGGGAAACATCTGAAACTGGTATCAGCAGCTTCCTAGTAAGTTCTCAAGGGTTGGGCGAATAACCACAAGCATGCACATTAAGAGGCAAAATGGCAGAGGATGACCTTCCAGGGACATTCTGCTGGTAAGGGAAGTGCAACTCCAGTAAACACACTGCACATGCTCCCCTCCCAAGCACTAACAGGCCACTGTGCATACAGACAACCCACCGCAAGGGAAGAATCAGAGGAGAACAGACACCAGACCCTGGAAGTATGCCACCATATAAAACCCAAGTCAAAAGGTCAAACCCTGCACTTGTCCTTCAAGTCGCCCTCAGTATCTCTGCAGATGCTGGGCCGCTTCCAAGTGTACTTTCCTTCCTTATGTTCCTGCTCTAAAACTTGCCTGGGTATCTTCTTCTGCCTTATGCCCCTCAGTAAAATTCTTTCTTCTGAGGAGGCAAAAATTGAGGTTGCTGCAGACCTGCATGGATTCACCACCGGTAACAAAAAGCCTTAAGAGCAACAGCAGCAGACTGACTCCCAAGGAAGAAATTCTGCATCATGACCGCAGCATCATCTGCCTGAGTTTCTAGCCTGCCCTACAGATTTCTGACTTGCCATCCCCCAACTGAGTAAGCCAATTTCTTTCTTAAAATAAGTCAGTCAGGCCAGTCTCACAGGCTTACTCCTGTAACCCCTGTCTTTTGGGAAGCCTAAGTGGATCACTAGAGCTCTGGTGTTTGAGACCAACCTAGGAAGACAGCAAGACCCCATTTCTACAGAAAAATTTAAAAATTACCTAGGCACAATGGTACGTGCCTTTAGTCCCAGATACTTGGGAGGCTGAGGCAAGAGACTGAAACCTTTGATCCCAGGAGTTTGAGGTTACAGTGAGCTATGACTGCACCACTGCACTCAAAACGGGCAACAGAGTGAGACCTTGCCCCTAAAACAAAACAAAAATCCCTCAATATCAATTTCAGTGTCTCTGTCTTTACACATACAAATATATTTGTATTTATAAACACATACACTCTGGAGAACCTTAACTGATACACTAGGTAAAAAGAAACACTATGTTTCTTCTATGTACCACCAACAAATTCCAACATCAAATCATCAACTAGGATATGGGGAGTTCCACAACAACCAAGTGTCTGATTCTTGGCAGACGCCAAGACACCAACCAGATGTCATGCAGTTCAATTCTATGGTGACACTGTCTACCTGCAGTTAGTTGCTGATGAAGAATGCCAAACTCTGTAAAATACTTGAAAAGATTTATTCTGAAACAAATATGAGTGACTATGGCCTGAGGCACAGTCTCAAGAGGTCTCGAGAATATGTGCCCAAGGTGGTTGGGTTTCGGCTTAATTTTAGGGAGACATGAGACATCAATAATAGATGTGAGGTATACACATTGGTTCGATCTGGAAAGGTGGGACAACTTTAGGGGGCAGCAGGAGGTGGGTCTCAGGTGGATTCAAAGTCTAATTGGCAATTGGTTGAAGTAGTTATTAACTAAAGACCTGGAATAAATAGAAAGGAGTATTTGCGTTAAGATAAGGGGTTGTGGAGAAAAAGGTTCTTAACACATAGATGAAGTCTCACAGGTGACCGCCCAGAGAGACAACAGATGGTCAGACCTTTAAAAGGTGCTAGACTCTCAGCTAATGACTTCAGGACTGGAAGGGCCTGGAAGGGGAAAGATCTAGTTAACAGAGATTCTTTATAGATGCACATTCCCACCCCACCCCCACCACACACACAGAAGATGGCTTTGCAGGGCCACTTCAAAATATGGCAAAGAACATACTTTAAGGTAAAATATTTTCATTTCCTTATTTCCTGTGATGTTATGCCAGAGTCAGGCTGGTTAAGTAAAATTCAGCTGATGAGATTTTATGGTTTATGAAGAGTGACTCCCCAGACCCCTGTAGGAATTTGGGCAAGAGACAAAAAGGTCAGAGTTTAGTCCTCGTCGCTCAGATCCCACAAGGATGCTCCTACTTCAGATGATAATCACCAAGTCCAGGCCTCAGGTATTTTTTACCTACAGAAAATAAACTGCATGGGAGGTGGGAAGGGAGTTTCTCCTGACCCTCTACTTGAGTTCGAGAATTTCCTAGAAGGACTCACAAACTCCAGAAAACAGGTACTTACATTCACCAGTTTGTTACAAAGATACAAGTGAGCCAAATGGAAGATGCATAGCATGGGGTAACGGAGGAGGGAAGCCCTCTCAGGGCACAGCACCCTCCAGCACCTGCATGTGTTCACCAACCCAGAAGCTCTCTAAGACTGTCCTTTTAGAGAGTTCCCATCTTCCCTCCATGCATCTAAGGGGATGGGATGGAAAGTTGCAAACCTCTAATTGCATGATTGATTATCCTGGAAACCAATCCCCATTCTAAAGCTGTTCAGAGGCTTTCAACCACCAGTCATCATATTAATATACAAAAAGACACTCTTATCACTCCTGAGAGGTCAAGTGTCTTAGAAGCTCTGTCAGGAACCAGGGACCAAGATCAAATACTGTAACAAAAAATGCTCCCGCCAGGAGCAATGGCTCATGCCTCCAACACTTTGGGAGGCAAAGGCAGGCAGATTGCTTGAGCCCAGGAGTTCTAGACCAGCGTGGGCAACAAAGTGAGACCCCCATCTCTGCAAAAAAAAAAAAAAAAAAATCAAAAATTTGGCCAGGCATGGTGGCCCATGCCTATAGTATCAGCTATTAGGAAAGCTGCGGCAGGAGAACTGCTTGAGTCCAAAAGGTAGAGGCAGCAGCGAGCCGTGTTCGCACCACTCTACTACAGCCTGGGCAACAGAGTGAGATCCTGTCTCAAAAGGAAAGATTAAAAAAAAGATACTTCTATCATCCCTGACAGTCAAGAAGGTTCACAGGGGTTTTAGAAGTTTTAGAAGATCTGTGCCAGGAACATGGGTCAAAAACTAAATATATACTTCTTATGTCACACTAGGCAACATGGGAAACACTAGTTTTAAAGGTTTTTAAATTTTAAGTCATTCAAGGAAAAAGGCACTTTAATTCAATTCACCTGGGGAAGAAAGGCATTCCTTGTTTACTGAAAGACCATACATAATGACTGAAATAATCACAAAAGAGGATCATGGGAAACGTACTACACTCTCCATATGAAAAACATTTTGGGGGAAGACAAGGGAACATTAGTTCTGATGTGGGGTCTGGAAAAAGGGGAAGACGGCTAGAAGAAAATCAGGCAAAGTGAAACAAAATGTCACACCTGGGCTGAGCTGCCAAGGCACGTACTCATTCACCCAACCGTTTTAAGCTGCTAATGCTTCAGGACTATGTCCCAGGTGTTTTACTTTGACTGTCTCATCTGATTGGTTCATACCAACATTAAGTGGTACATACTGTTATTATCCATAATTCTCAGGAGGGATGGAGGAGCTAAAGACATAATTCACACAAGGTGACACAGCTATGAAGTGGTACTGTTTCCCAAATATGAACCTAGGCCTTGATTTGAGTTACTGAGCTACATGCACCCATGGCAATATTTCCCTGGGAAAACAACAGGGCAAAAACATTCTATGCCAGATAATCTTATGAGCAATGTCACAGATATATTAAAAGTAAATGGTATATTATGTTTGAGATTTGTACATAAAGAAAGGGGAGGGAGTAGGCCAGGCACGGTGGCTCACGCTTGTAATCCCAGCACTTTGGGAGGCTGAGGTGGATGGATCACCTGAGGTCAGGAGTTCGAGACCAGCCTGGTCAGCATCATAAAACCCCATCTCTACTAAAAACACACTGGGTGGCCGGGCGCGGTGGCTCAAGCCTGTAATCCTAGCACTTTGGGAGGCCGAGGCGGGTGGATCATGAGGTCAAGAGATCGAGACCATCCTGTTCAACATGGTGAAACCCCGTCTCTACTAAAAATACAAAAAAAAAAATTAGTTGGGCATAGTGGCGCGTGCCTGTAATCCCAGCTACTCGGGAGGCTGAGGCAGGAGAATTGCCTGAACCCAGGAGGCAGAGGTTGTGATGAGCCGAGATCGCGCCATTGCACTCCAGCCTGGGTAAAGAGCTAAACTCTGTCTCAAAAAAAAAAAAAAAAACCACACTGGGTGTGGTGGCAGGCGTCTTGTTACCCAGCTACTCAGGAGGTTGAGGCAGAACTGCTTGAACCTGGGGGGTGGAGGCTGCAGTTAGCCAAGATCGTGCCACTACACTCCAGCCTGGACAACGAATGGGAGGGAGGTGGGGCAGGGGAGGGAGGGAGGAGAACTAAGGGGAACTAAGGGGAATTAGCATGAGTGGAAACAGAAAAGTGTCCTGTATAAAGAGAAAAGATTTTTGGTTCAACGTTGCCAAGAACTGTTAAATAAAATTTATGGGAGGCCACTGTTTTGAACTGAGCTTCTGCATTTGGCTCCAGCAGGCGAGATCAAAGTGGAGACACTTGTATCGAGTTGAAACTTTAAGAACAGATAAATTCCGAACAGGCCAGTGCTTCCAAAAAACCCAGGAGATTCACAAAACCCAATCCGAAAGAGCCCAGTCAACCTGAACTGGCATGACCCAGATGTTCCGGTCTCTTTTGCTTTAACCCTTACAAGAAAAGTAAGCTGAACTAACCTGATGTTAACAAATCTGCTCTTTTATATTGTGCTGTTTCCTTGATCTTGCTCAAGGTACCTTACAAAAACACAACTGTTCTGCCATGCACAATGGAGCTTCAAATCTGTAGATGTAATGCTTCCCAGCTCATGAATAACGAATAAAAGCCAATTAGATGATCAAATTTGTTGATTTTGTTTTTAACCTACAAATTTGCCTGTTTTCCATCCTATCTCAACTTAATAAGAAAATAAAAACCAAATTCATAAAGTATAGGAAATCCTAATAAAGATGATATTAGCAGACCAGACCAGTGAGAAATAGAAAGCATATGGAAACAGCATGAGGACAAACCCCATAGGGCCAAAGAACTGTAACTCCTTACAAGTAAGAGGATGGACCGTCAAATAAATTTTCCTAGCAGAATCCAGGAATAACTGGCAATGTCAGCCGACGCTGGGAGAAGCAGCAGGGCAGGCCTTGGATGGCGAGTCAGGGAATTAAAACCCACACACGTTATAGGAAAATCTACCATACCCAACAGGTACACTCACCATGTCTTCTGTAATAAGAGTCAACATGCTCTACCAGGTGAATAAGAATACAGCAAAGCTGAATTCAACTTCTTATTCTACCACTTACTACAAATAAATCTACGACAATCGCTACTGATCCCATGAAAATCAGCAACACAGAAAGGAGTACTGAATTCAAGAATACCTAAAAAAAAAATTCATACAAAAAAACAGACTACATTTTTCAAAGTACAATACATTCCCTCAAGAAATTGGAGGAAATATGCTATCCATAAAAAGAAAAACAGAAAACTTTTTGGCTAAAACATAATTATTGGGAAATAAAAGCATGCAGGGTGAATCAGCATCAGCTCCTGGAAGTCTGTGGCTGGCTTCTCTACCCCGGATGCCATCCCCAGTGGACATACTCTGTGTTCTAATACCTTTTCTCTTTCTGGAATCACTTCTTTGGTTTCTCTTCAGCTTCTAAACATGTACAAACTTCCTTTAAATCACAAAAAGCCTTTCCCATGACCCAGATCCCTTTCCCAAATAAAGAAGTAATAAGGTAAAGAGGTGTTAAAAAGCTGAATACATGGTTTTACTATTATACGAACAAAGAAACAAGAGAATAATGGGGAGGGATAGTTGATAACATACCAAACTTAAAGTGCCACCTTTATAGGAGAAGATTACAAACTAAGAGCCTGTATATAGAACTTTGTCCATGGGCATATTTTCCTTGGCCCATGTAGTGTTTCACAGAAATTCAACTCCATTTTTAAAAATCACATATTTAAACTGAAAATACGGATTAACAACTTCATTTAAAAAAACTGTTAGATCTGATAGCTTTGAGGCCATAATCTCAAATAGCAATGGTGGCTGGAGCCAATGGCCAGCATAAGCCCTCTCATTCTCCTCCTCTCCTCGTTCCTCAAGACTGTCTTCCTCACCTTGAGCTTATGCCGGCTGCCATCTATCATCCCACTTGTCCTCTTTTTCTCCTACAGTAGAAAAATATTTTTTCTTACCGCAAGGCCTGCTTTTACTTATTGCCATTGTAGGCCAGGGCCCTGAGGTCACTTAAGTTGGTGAGTCTCGGCCAGGTGCAGTGGTTCACGCCTGTAATCCCAGCACTTTGGGAGGCCAAGGTGGGCAGATCATGACGTCAGGAGTTCGAGACCAGACTGACCAACATGGTGAAACCCCGTCACTACAAAAATACAAAAATTAGCCAGGCGTGGTGGCGCACGCCTGTAGTCCCAGCTACTAGGGAAGCTGAGGCAGGAGAATTGCTTGAACCTGGGAGGCAGAGGTTCCAGTGAGCTGAGATCATGCCACTGCACTCCAGCCTGGGAGACAGAGTAAGACTCTGTCTCAAAAAATAAATAAATAAAAATAAAATAAAATAAAAGGTTGGTGGGTCTGCTGCAGGATGACAGAGTCAAAAGAGGAGTTGAAAACACAGACCTCTAGCTGGTAAGAGAAGGCTGACAAGGCTAGAGTCATGACTTTAGGGGAGCTTGATATAAGTTAAAATGAAAGAAGACTGAGCTCACAAAAAAGAATGTATTAAAAGGAGATGGCAATTAAGAAGGAACTTTAAGAAATAAACATAATTGAAGTCACTGTGAGAAACTGAAAGGTAACAGTACGTAACAGTAAGGGAAAAGGAAGTACCAGGAGTGAGATGGTCAAGATAGATTTCAAAATGAGTTAAATTGATGGCGAAAAGATGACAGCAAAAATTCATTCAGTTGTGACACTTCAGCCATAGGAAGAGATGATGGTCCACTGTAATCTATTTAACAACCAAATTCAAGTCTAAACTACCCATGAAACTGTACTACATCAGTTGGTTAAGGTTAACACAGAAAGATATATGTCTTAATTACTGTCAATGTAAATGTGTATTGAGGTCTTAGAAGACATTTTTCATTGACCAGAATTATCATATGACAAGTTTCATCTTACATGTTAAAAGCACTTTCAAATGAAATGAACAGGCAGAAAAAAAAAATTAGGCATAAATTAACAACAAAAATTCCCTCCAACTGCTGCACTGTATGAGAGTACATTGTGCTATCATAACAAAAACGGTCAGTTAATAAAGTGAAAAATTACCAGATTTTCCTCTAAATTTTTATGTCATGAGAAGAGCAAAAAGGCCCATTTAACCTAGAAGAATTTAAAGCATTACATTGCAAAAGCCATCAAACTGTGAATAAACATTAGTACCTCTGCACATTTGGCTTAAAAAGAACATAATTTAGAAATTCTACAATATAAAATAGGTGTATCTGCTATGGCGTTTGTATTAGACTACAAAATAGGCAGGGTAAGGTGGCTCATGCCTGTAATCCCAGCACTTTGGGAGGCTAAGGTGGGTGGAACGCTTGAGCCCAGGAGTTCCAGACCACCCAGGGCAACATAACGAGATCCTGTGTCGAAGAAAAAAAACAGTTTTAAAAAAAAAAAATAGATTACAAGATAAATAAATGGGAGATATAATATGGAGAGAATTCACAGGGAAATATAAATTCAATATTAAACACATAGTAATACCCTTATTAACAATAAAAAAAAAACATTAGAGCAAAAATGAAGTACCATCATTGTACAACTACTAAATTAGCAAATAATATTTTGTACATTTGGCCGGGCACGATGGCTCAGCCAAATCCCAGCACTTTGGGAGGTCGAGGCAGGTGGATCACCTGAGGTCAGAAGTTCGAGACCTGGCTGGCCAACATGGTGAAAACCCATCCCTACTAAAAATACAAAAATTAGCCAGGTGTAGTGGTGGACGCCTGCAATCCTAGCTACTCAGGAGGCTGAGGGAAAAGAATTGCTTGATTCCGGGCGGCAGAGGTCACAGTGAGCCAAGATCGTGCCACCGCACTCCAGCCTCAGCCTGGGCGAAAAGAGCGAAATTCCATCAAAAAGATATATAAATATACATCTATATTTGTGTATGTGTATGTGTATATATATATTTGTGTGTGTGTATACATATATTTGTGTGTGTGTATATATATATTATTGTAAGTAATGTTTAGCAAACCGCTGATAATCCTTAGATAAGTAATTAACAGCACTCTTAGAAAAGGATCTTACCTAAATAACACAACAGATGCAAAAGGTTATAGAAACAAAAATACATTCTACTACAATGTTTTTGAAGCAAAACAAATAATCTGGAAACAAGTCAATTATCCAACAATAGACATACATAGGAAACTATGGAGCAACAAAACTATAACCTATAACTTTTTGTTCATGTGATGATAATGAACACCATGTGCAAACCTGGAAAAATAACTGATACCATGTGAAGGTGGAAATAGAATACAGGTTGAGTATCCCTTATCCAAAATGCTTGGGATCAGAAGCATTTCAGACTTTAGGTTTAGCTGTTTTTTTTTTTTTAAATATTTGCATATCCATAATGAGGTATCTTAAGGATGGAACCCAAGTTTAAACACAAAAATTCATTTATGTTCCATATATACCTTATACACATAGCCTGAAGGTAATTTCATACAGTATTTTCAATAGTTTTGTGCACAAAACAACATTTGTGTACACTGAACCAGCAATGAATCGCAAGCTGTCACATCAGGTCAGGTGTGGAAATTTCCACTTGTGACGTCATGTTGGTGCTCAGAAACTTTTAAATTTTAAAGCACTTCAAATTTTCGATTTCTGGATTAGAGATGCTCAACTTGTAACATACCTTCCAAGATTAAAAGTACAGTGGTAACCAATGAAAAACAAGGCCAAGACAAAGATATAAAAACACAAAGTTCAAGTAAGTATTATACTGGAGTGATACATTTATGAAGCATTTTATATTTCAATATTATTTTAATAATAGAGTAGATGAAACAAAATCTAGGCATCACGGGATAACAAGATTGGCACAGAGACAAAAAACTATAGCAACAGTGCTAAAAAAAAAAAAAAAGAGGAGAGAGAGCTGCGAGATCCCAATGTTAGACAGCAATAAAGACAAGTTTTGACAAATGAACTAAAAAGAGGTCACCAGCTTCAGAAACTTAGAAAGCTACTAAGAACCTAAGAGTGAGCCATTTCTGCAAAATGGTAGAGACATTGATCTTACACAGATGCTTAATAAATAAATGAGGTAGGGAAGTATCTGTGAGTGAGCCGAGCAATGCAGGGAAAGAAGAAATTGTTGATCACCTAGGGGAAGAAAGAAAGAACCGTGATAGTTTGGAAAAGAATGAAGGTTGAGAAAAGTTTTTTAAAGTATAAAATAGAAGGAAAGTGAATAGTCAGTAAAGAGAAACACTGAAAATGCAAAGGAGAAAGAACACTACGAAATGGCTCTTGGAGGCCACATAACACAAGAACTCAGGTTATATGAAGCACAATGTGGCTTTTCATTGTCTGCTCCCAAAAAGCACTAAATTTGTCTACAAAAGTGATCCTTCATTAAAAATTTTCATATCTTCTTCAAGTCCGAAATACTGATTAGAACATGTCTACAACAGTATTTTAGCAAAAGGCAAGCCACAGTTCAAATGAATGATTCTCTATTGACTTCTAAAAAAGTTAGAGGTCCCAAGTGAAACTCCAAATAAAATAATTGTGTTAGAGCAGGGAATGTTTGAAAGGGATCTAAAATTCACATTTTTCTTCACTTCATCATCACTGAAATCAGTATGCATCTTATAATTTCTGGCATCTTAGCAATGTAACATAGTTTCGAAGGCTCAATTTTTTTGCCTTTTTTCAAAAGTTTTCTGATTCAACTCAATTCCTCACAGAGCATTGTTTTTCCTTAATAGTACATAAGATGATGATGTGCCTTACACTAGAAAGTATCTTTTATTTTTAAAAATATAGTGTCTTTTTGTCCTTACAAACTGCCCTTACGTGTTACTATATAACTACAACAGAAAAGGAGGTAGGGAATAGAAAGGAAAGCTGGTATGTGCATTTTTAAACTACTCTGTTTTATAAAAATAGGAAACTGTGAACATATCACCAGATTTCTGATTCTATAACTAAATGATCCCTATGGTCCTGATTCAGTAACGTTTATTCATGCTCATAAATGCAGAACGTAAATCTTCCATATACACATTTCACAGCACCCCATGTGAGTAATGGTCATGTTACACCACAGGAAAAGTGACATTTAAGGAAAAAGGATAACAAAGACAGAATACTTTCATTTAAACACAAAAAGTTTAACGTATTTTTCTATTGAACAAAGATCACAGGCAAGAATATTTTTATTAAAAATATTAAACTTTTAGGGCTGGGCACGATGGCTCACATCTGTAATCCCAGCACTTTGGGAGGCCAAGGCAGATAGATCACTTGAGGCCAGGAGTTTGAGACCAGCCTGGGCAACATGGCAAAACCCCATGTCTACAAAAAATACAAAAAGGTAGCCAGGCCTAGTGATATGCGCCTGTACTCCCAGCTACTTGGGAGGCTGATACGTGAGAATCACTTGAACCTGGAAGGTGGAGGTTGCAGTGAGCCAATATTGCACTCCAGCCTGGGCAACAGAGCAAGACTCTGTCTCCAAAAAAATAAAATAAAAAATAAAAATATTAAACTTTTAAGAGAAATACTAAATAAGTAACTATCACTCAGGGCAATTTAAAATACATATTAACACATTTGCAACTTTTCTGTAAATATAAAATTATTCCAACACAGTTTACAAAAATAAATATATACATACATATTAACAATTTTAATGACAATTTTATTGGTGTTTTATCTCAACAAATGGGTTGTCTAGAAACATTAAAGAAAAATATTTGAAACATTTACACTGTCAAGCACCTTTGGCAATTACTATAATCAAAATTCACCACTCTGAACTGGATGCACTACAAATTTTTAAATGTTTTACAAATAAGGAAACCAAATTTGCCAATCAATAAATGTATTATACTTCTGCCCATATTGTTGGAAACATAAAGGATAATCAAGTCAATGAAATCAGCATCTTAAAATGTTTCTTCAGCATAGTCAGCTTATTAAGGACAGCCATTTACTCAGAAAACATTTAAAAGTGTGACTGAATATACACATGGCTTCAGCATCAAAACCAAAGCAGGTACCATGCCTGAAAATTCCATCACGACCTCCTAGTTGTATAACTTTGTAATTTACTTTCATGCACATTGTCCTTAGGATAAAATGAACTATACTATTAGATATAAGAACTCCAGATCTTCCCATTTTAAAATAATACTATCTACACCATTTGTAGCTAAACTTAGACATACAAAGTTCATCATGCTAACAAATATCAAGCACATTTTTTCAATAGAGGTCAAAGGCATGATGGCTACAAAATTTCAAGATAATCAACCAGGATAGATGTTACATCATGCAAAAATTGCAACTAATTTTGTCCTATAGCAAGGGGGACACACATAAGAATTCAAAACTGAAGAGAAATCCAAGATGGCTGATCACTAGCAGCTCGGGCTCATAGCTCCCAGTGAAAGCGCAGAGAACGAGAGGTCGCCACACTTGCAGACGAATTTTTGTTGCTCATGGACCAAGAGATTCCCAGCAGAGGAGCCCCACGGGTCGCCAGGGCAACTCTTGTGGCCAGCACGGCGGTTTTGCTGGCGCCTCAGCGCGCCAGTTCTTGGTGCAGAGTCCGGAGATTCCCGGGCAGAAAAGCACCATCAATTTTAACACCGCTGTTTTGGCCAGCACAGTGGAATGCTCAGATTTCGGAACTGGGAATCAACAAGTTGGACGTCCACTCAGAGACCTAGTTAGAAAGTCGGTAATTACAAAGACGACAGAGGGATAAATATATAATCAAGGGAAGAAACCAGCCTAAAAAAGCAGAGAATACTCAAAATCAGAATGCCTCTCCCTCTACAGGGGATCGCGTTCCTCATCAGCAACGGAACAAGGCTTAATGGAGAACGAGTGTGTTCCATTATCAGAAGCAGGTTTCAAAAGGTGGGTGATAAGAAACTTCTGTGAATTAAAAAAACTTGTTCTAACCCAATGCAAAGAAACTAAGAACCTTGAAAAAAGGTTTGACGAAATGTTAACGAGAATGGACAATTTAGAGAGGAATATAAGTGAACTGATGGAGCTGAAAAACACAACACGAGAACTTCGCGAAGTATGCACAAGTTTAAACAGTCGAATTGATCAAGCAGAAGAAAGGGTATCAGATGTCGAGGACCAGCTTAGTGAAATGAAACGAGAAGACAAGATTGGAGAAAAAAGGATAAAAAGGAATGAGCAAAGTCTCCAGGAAATATGGGACTATGTGAAAAGACCTAATTTACGTTTGATAGGTGTACCTGAATGTGACAAAGAGAATGAATCCAAGTTGGAAAATACTCTTCAGGATATCATTCAGGAAAACTTCCCCAACCTAGCAAGGCAGGGTAATATTCAACTCCAGGTAATACAGAGAACACCACAAAGATATTCTTCAAGAAGACCAACCCCAAGGCACATAATCGCCAGATTTATTAGGGTTGAAATGGAGAAGAAAATACTAAGGGCAGCCAGAGAAAAAGGTCAGGTTACCCACAAAGGGAAACCTATCAGACTTACAGCAGATCTCTCAGCAGAAACCCTACAAGCCAGAAAGAGTGGGGACCAATATTTAACATCCTTAAAGAAAAGAACTTTCAACCCAGAATTTCCTATCCAGCCAAACTAAGCTTTACAAGCAAAGGAAAAATTAAATCTTTTGCGAACAAGCAAGTACTTAGAGACTTCACCACCATCAGGCCTGCTTTACAAGAGCTTCTGAAAGAAGCACTATACATATAAAGAACAACCAATATCAGCCTTTCCAAAAATAAATAAAACAGCAAAGAGCATTGACATAATGAAAAATTTACACCAACTAATGGGCAAAACAGCCAGCTAGCATCAAATGGCAGTATTAAACTCATATATATTCAAATTGGATAAAAAGCCAAAACCCATCAGTATGCTGCATACAGACCCATTTCACATGCAACGATACACAAAGACTCAAAACAAAGAGAAGGAGGAAGATTTACCAACCAAACAGAGAGTAAAAATAAATAAATAAAAAGCAGGAGATGCGATTCTCACCTCTGATAAAATAGACTTTAAAGCAACAAAGATCAAAAGAGGCAAAGAAGGACATTACATAATGGCAAAAGGATCAATGTAACAAGAAGAGCTAACGATTCTATAGATCAACGAGACAGAAAATTAACAAGAACATCCAGGACTTGAACTCAGACCCGGAACAAGTAAACTTAATAAACATTTATAGAACTTTCCACTTCAAATACACAAAACATACATTACCACCTCACACCTATTCCAAAAGTGACTACATAATTGGAAGTAAATCACTCCCCAGTAATCGCATAGCATTTCATAGGTTTAAATGAAATATTGGTTGGCTGCTTGTTTGTTATTTTCTTCCCTTATTCCTTCCTGTCTACATCATTAAGTATAATTATTGGTATAAAAGAGGTTTTCAATACCCATTTCTAAACTGCATTCTAGCCAGGGCAAGAAAGCAATACTCCCATTCTCTCTCTCTCTTTCTTTTCCTTTTTCTTCCTCTTCTTCATTCTTTTTTCTCTTTCTTTTTTCCTTTTTTGTAAAAAAAGAAAACCTCAAAATTTTGTTAGAACATGCTAGAGTAGTTTAACAACTTCTGATATTAAAGCTTCTATTTTGAACAAGCCTGTTTGTTCTACCTGAGGGAGCACCCAAGTACTCTGGGACTGGGAGGGGCATCTTCCAGGTGTCCCATTGGCGTAAATGATTGACAAATGAAAAGTGATTACCAATCTAGAGGAGAGGAAGCTAGAATATGACCTTTCTCATATTCTATCATTACTTAAGTCCACAAATTCCAGTACACTAGAGATAACACCTGTCAAATATTTTAAAAACATGGAAGACAATGAGGCCACACATATTGCTACCCAGAGTCAATTTCAAAAAAAAAAAAAAGAATTCAAAACTTCTGGAATTTTATTACTAAGTCTTCTTCTAAAACATATGGAGACAATCAATATTGTCCGATTATTTAATATAAGCAATGTACTATGCTAAGAGAAATTTAAAAAGCAGCTCCTGTCCTCAAGAAAATCATAGTATAATGGGGAAAGAAACATAAAGAACTTCATTAATATGTGGCAGAACATGGTGTTAGGAGTCTTATGAAAACACAGGATAAAACTATGAAGTATATTAAACCATAACCACATCTGCACTAATGTAGGTGAAAAGTAGTCTCTCTGGATTAAATGGGTCACTAAGAATAAGACCTGATCAGTATTTTATTTAATTATCTGTAACATGTTTTAAACATTGACAGGTTTTCATATTTAATATACTCTACCCTAATAGCCAAGAACTTTTGTTTCTGGGCCTTTAAAATACTCAAGTTTCTAGGCTGAGTGTACTGCCTCATGCCTGTAATCCCAGCACTTTGGGAGGCTGAGCTGAGCCAGGTAGATCACTTGAGGCCAGGAGTTTCAAACCAGCCCAACGTAGTGAGACCCTGTCTCTATTAAAAATACAAAAAAGGGCCGGGCGCGGTGGCTCAAGCCTGTAATCCCAGCACTTTGGGAGGCCGAGGTGGGTGGATCACGAGGTCAAGAGATCGAGACCATCCTGGTCAACATGGTGAAACCCCGTCTCTACTAATACAAAAAATTAGCTGGGCATGGTGGCGCGTGCCTGTAATCCCAGCTACTCAGGAGGCTGAGGCAGGAGAATTGCCTGAACCCAGGAGGCGGAGGTTGCGGTGAGCCGAGATCGCGCCATTGCACTCCAGCCTGGGTAACAAGGGTGAAACTCCGTCTCAAAAAAAAATACAAAAAAAAAAATACAAAAAAAAAAAAAATTAGCCAGGCATGGTGGCACGTGCCTGTACTCCCAGCTACTTGGGAGACTGATGCATGAGAATCATTTAAACCCTGGAGGCAGAGGGTGCACTCCAGCCTGGGCAACACAGCAAGACTCTGTCTCAAAATATATATATGTATTTTTTCAAGCATTTCAAAGGCCCTTGTAATAGTAAAACTAAAATAGCCAAATAAAAGCATCAGTTCATTAAGGTAAAATGATTTCTAAGAACAATCATGGCTAATACTGAAGAATTCTAATTACTTGTTACATTCAATTATTATTATTATTATTATTATTTTGAAACATGGTCTTACTTTGTCACCCAGGATAGAGTGACCTGGCAGCTCAATGCAGCCTCTACCTCCCGAGTTTAAGTGGTCCTCCCACCTCAGCTTCCCAAGCAGTTGAGACTATAGGCACACACCACCATGCTCAGCTAAATTTTGTATTATTTATTTATTTTTTGACAGAGAGGGGCTTTCACCATGGTGCCCAGTCTGGTCTCAAACTCCTGGAATCAAGCAATCCTCCCACCGTGGCTTCCCAACTTGGTGGGATTATAGGCATGAGGCCACTGGGCCCAGCCTTCAATTAATTTTTTAATTAAGCTTTTATTTAAAAAAATTGAAATATATAAATCCTATATGTACATCTTTTAGAACTTTCAGAAATGGAACCTACCAAGGTAACTACTACTTGATCAGGAAAGAACATTACAAAACTCAGAAGCCACCCTCATAAGTCCTCAGTAACCTCCAATGCTAACAACCATTATGACTTCTAGCACCACAGATTAGTTCTGCCTGGTTTTGTACGGTCCCTTTACAACATGGGAAAAGTAATTTATTTAAATAAGGTCAAAGAAGTATGGACACTTCCTTGTGTCTTCTTTGGTTCCATACTGTGAACTTTATCTTTGTTGCTATAGAAAGCAAAATACCATAGATAATTTCTCCATTTTAACTTTTTTCTTCATATGCATTTATTTTTATTTATGTATTTATTTTTGAGACAGAGTCTCGCTCTGTCACCCAGGCCAGAGTGCGGTGGCTTGAATATGACTCACTGTAGCCTTGACCTCCTGGCCTCAAGCGATCCTCCCACCTCAGGCCTCCCAAGTAGCTGGTACCACAGGTATACAACACTGCACCCAGCTAATTTTTAAAATTTTTTTTAGATATGATGTCTCACTAGGTTCCCCAGGCTGGTCTCAAACTCCTGAGCTGAAGTAATCCTCTCGCCTTGGCCTCCCAAAGTGCTGGGATTACAGGCGTGAGCCACTGTACTTGGCCCCTTTTAACTTTTGATGAGCATTTTGTTATCTTCTAGTTTGATATAAGCACAAATAATGCTGCTATAAACACTTTTGGCATATTCTTCAGGGCACAGATGTGTGTGTTTCTGTTGGATCTGTACATTTGGTAATGAAACTGCTGGATCAAAAGTTCTAGGAATTTATACTCCCACTAGCAGGGTGTATAAGGTCCAGTTGCTCTACACTTGAGATTATCTTTTTCATTTGTTCTGCGGTTAAGAATACAACAATATAACTGTGGCTTTAATCTGTACTTCCGTACTATATGATTTTGAGAACCTTTTAAGAGGCTTATTTTATGTTCCAATTTGTGAAATGCTTCAAGTCATAGATCTTTGGCTGGAGGGAGGCAAGAGGGAGGGGGGTGTCTGGCTTTTATTGATTTGTACCTCTTTATGTATTGGGGTTATGAGTCCTCCGTTGGATGTATGTGCTGCAAACATTTCCTCCCACTCTATAGCTTGTCTTTTTGCTCTTAATTTTTATTTTGTTGAAGACAAATTCTTCTTTTTTTTTTAAAGACAGGGTTTCACCATGTTGGTCAGGCTGGTCTTGAACTCCTGACCTCAGGTGATCCACCCGCCTTGGTCTCCAAAGTGCTTGGATTACAGGCGTGAGCCACCACACCCAGCCATGAAGAGAAATTCTTAATTTTAATATATTCAATTTATCAATGTCTTCTGTTATCTAGTTAATGACACTCAAACACTATCTCCAAATGTAAAAAAAAAAAAAAAGAAATATTTATATTAATTCAACTAGTATTAGCATGTTTATAAAAGATATTTTAAACAAGTTTATGCAGGGATTTTAATTTCTTTTTCTTTCTTTTTTTTTTTTTTTTGAGACAGAGTTTCACTCTTGTTACCCAGGCTGGAGTGCAATGCCGCGATCTCGGCTCACCGCAACCTCCGCCTCCTGGGTTCAGGCAGTTCTCCTGCCTCAGCCTCCTGAACAGCTGGGATTACAGGCACGCGCCACCATGCCCAGCTAATTTTTGTATTTTTAGTAGAGACGGGGTTTCACCATGTTGACCAGGATGGTCTCGATCTCTTGACCTCGTGATCCACCCTCCTCGTCCTCCCAAAGTGCTGGGATTACAGGCGTGAGCTACTGCTCCCGGCAGGATTTTAATTTCTAACAAATTTGGTATACTTGTTCAACAAAAAAGAATCTTAGTGCTTATTTTAGTGAGAAATGGTTAAGAACTGAATCCCTGGTTCTATTCTCATTCAAACAATTTTACACAATGACTCTTAACGACAGGTTTTGCTTTCATATCATGAAGAAATTGAGAATCTAAGTAAATGTGATTTAAAAAAAAAACAAAAAACAAAAAAGGCCCCAAACACAAAGTACAGCCCTGAATATCTCATAACTAAAATTAGGGCAATGATTATTTAGTACATCAATCACCTGTTTTTTCCCCCCTTGGCTAATTTCTATTGCTATCCTATTTCACATCCTGAAATGAGAACCAAAAATAACTGAGGAAAATAAAGCTGTTAGATTGATAATTTAAGATACGATATTTGCATAACAAATTACCATATTATGATACAATTATATATTCCTTAAACAAGAACTTGCTTGACAGGATGAGGCACGCAAAGCAGCAAAGTACTTTAAAAACTTCAGAAAAAATCTGGTCAACAATACGCAAGCAGATGTTGTGCTTATATAAATTACATACATAGGAATAGTTTCCTTTTCTCTCTCTGTATAAATATGTATTTTTGAGACAGGGTCTCACTGTGTTATCCAGTCTGGAGTACAGTGACAAGATCACAGCCCACTACAGCCTCAACCTCCTCAGGCTCAGGTGATCCTCCTACCTCAGCCTACCAGGTAGCTGGGACTACAGGCACGTGCCACCTCCTTTTCTATTTTTATAATCTTTGTATTAAACCAACAAACTATTAATCAAGTTTTATTTATAATAAAAGCATCAAAATGACTTCATGCATCTGGGAAAGAATCAACCCTGCAATACATTATTTAAACGTTTCTTTTATGCAATAACAACTTGAGAAATACACATTTTCTCGTCACTTGTTAGGTTAGTATTAAAGATAAATCACATAAACTCTTCTGAATCTTCATTATCATTTGAAGAATCTGAAGTATCCCAACTTCCCCAAAATGCTTTTTAGCAAAAGTATGCCATACTACATCCTCAAAAATCAATAAATTAATATAAGTCTTGTAAAGAACATTTGATAACATATGGTTAAACAGCACAAACAGAAAACCTAATTCATCCCATCTAGTCACAAACAGCAATACCTCACTTAACAGGAAAGCTCTATCTGACAAATTCTACTCACCACATCATGGCCTAGAAAAAGCAGCAAAAGAGTTGGTAAGCAAATTACATAAAGAAAAAACAAAAACTACCCAAATCAAGACTGTTCAACAGTATCTATATAATTCTGAAAACAGAAGAACATGTATTGCACAGAATACTATTTTTTCAGCTTATAGACAATGCTCTGTGCATACACAGATTCATACTCACAGACTCCTTAGATGAATTCCATGGCCCCAGTTTGGAGGAGCACTAAAAGAGATGTTACAGAGTTTATGTACTTTCCTTAGAGAAGAGCTCTTGGGGAATTTACCGAGAAGCACTTTACTATTTTTTTTTTTTTAAAACATGGTTCTAATAGCCTTATTCGTGATCATTTCATAAAAGCAGTAAACCAGAAAGGGAATGTAAGTGGAACCATTGCCAGAATCAGGCATGCTAACAGCAGAAAAGGAATGCCTGAAAGAGACATAACAGCCTTACACCACTCAATAGTCCTTGCAGCCTTCCCTGTAATTCCAAACCCATATGACAATTACAGTTCATACAATGACTCTGTTATCAAGAAAAGATTATATTTTTAAGTGTACTTAAAATAATATTTCTCAGAAAAGGTTAACATAGTAAATTTAAGACTCAAAGAGGACACTCTACCAAAGAGGTATAAGGAGGGCAAATACATGAAAGATGTCTGAAACCATTAGCCATTACAGAGATGTAAATTAAAGTCATAAGAAGATACCACTACACACCTATTAAAATGCCCAAAATTAAAAATACTGGCAATACCATGTGGTGTCAAGAGTGGGAAATGAGAATTCTCAAACATCACTGGTGGGAACGAAAAATAATACAGTCACTCCTGAAAGTGGTTTGTTGGCAGTTTCTCATAAAGCACTTACCCTATGACTCAGAAATCACGCACCTGGGCATCTATCCTAGAGAAATGAAAGCTTACATTAACAAAAAAACCTGAACACAAATGTTTATAGCAGCTCTATTCATAATCACTCAAAACTGGAAACAACCCAAGTGTACTTCAACAGGTGATTATATAAACAAATTGGTATATCTATACAATAGAATATCCTGCAATAAAAAGGAACTACTGATACATGCAACAGCTTGGATGAATCTCAAAAGCAAGTTTAGTGAAAGCAGCCAGTCTTGGAAGATTACCTATTGCATGGCTCCATTTATATAACATCCCAATTTATTAAGTTAAATGACATTTTTTAAAAGAAAAAATGACAGGAATGGATGGCAGATCAACAGGTGCCAGGGATTATGGGAAGGCAAAGAGGTGACTATAAAGGAATAACATGACGGAACTGTAGGGGTTTACAAAACTCTTCTGAATCTTCATTATAATGAAACTTACAAAAATCCAGACATGTGTTTAAATTCCTGGTGTTGTGTACGTGTATGATCATTTAGAATGGTATGCCTACCTATAATCCCTGGCAACTGTTGATCTGCCATCCATTTCTGTCATTTTTTTCTTTTAAAGAATGTCATTTAACTTAATAAATGGGATGTTATATAAATGGAGCCATGCAATAGGTAATCTTTGTGTGTGGTGGCTCACACCTGTAATGCCAGCACTCTGGGAGGCCAAGGGAGAAGCTGAGTTCAGGAGTTCAAGATCAGCCTGGGCAATAAAGTGAGACCCCCATCTTAATAAAAATAAATAAAACCGTAGGATCATTTTTAAAGGATTCTCTTTTTACTTTAAAATAAAAATATTACTGGAGAAAAAGAGGGACAATTTATAATGAAAAAAATGGGTCATCAGTGAAATATAGTAATTAAAAACCTATATGCAATCTAACAACAGAGCACCAAAACAAATAAAACAAAAATGAACAGAACTGAAAGGAGAAAGACAATTCGCCGATAATTGAAGACTTCAAAACCCCACTCTAAATAATTGATAGAACAACTGGACAAAATATCAGCAAGGGTATAAACACTAGACTAGTATTATTAACAATACTGACTCAACTGACATCTATAGAAAACTTCATCCGACAACAGCAGAATACACATTCTTTTTAAGGTCCAGGTTAGACCATTTGCAATGTCACAACACAAGTCTCAAATTTAGAAGGATTAAAATGATATAAAATATGTTTGCTGACCACAAAGAATTAAAATCAATAATCAAAAGAAATTTGAGAAATCTCCAAACACTTGAAAATCCAACGATAACATCCAAACAACCCACGGGTCAAAGAAAAAAAAAACACAAGCAAAATTAAGAAATATATTTATTTAATTTATTTATTATCATTATTATAACTTTTATTTTTAGACAAGGAGCCTCGTTATGTTGCCCAGATTGGCCTTGAACTCCTGGGCTCAAGTGATCCTCCTGCTTCAGCTTCCTGAGTAGCTGGCACTATAGGCACATGACATTACAACCAGCTCAAAATTAAGAAATATCTTAAACTGAATAAAAACGAAAATACAACATGTCAAAATTTACGAGAAGCAGCTAAAGCTGTGGCTAAAGCCAACTTTATACTTCATTTTATTTTCTGAGAAACGATCTTGCAGGCTGAAGTACAGTAGCAAGATCATGGCTAACTACAGTAGTCTCAAGCAATCCTCCCAACTCAGCCTCCCAAGTAGCTGGGACCACAGGCACATGCCACCAAACCCCAATGATTCTTGTGTTGTTTGTTTGTTTGTTTGTTTGTTTGTTTGTTTGTTTGTTTGTAGAGACAGGGTCTCATTATGTTACCCAGGCTGGTCTCGAACTCCTGGCCTCAAACGATCCTTCCACCTTAACCTCCCAAAGGGCTGAGATTACATTACAGGTGTGAAACACTGCTCACAGCTGAGAATTTTATAGCTTTAAACTCAAACCTATTTTAGAAAATAAGAAAGATCTCAAACTCCACATTAAGAAACTAAACAGTAAAGTAACCCCAAGCAAGCCGAAAGAAAGAAGTTACAGTTTAGAGCAAAACCCAATAAAACTAAAAATAGAAAAATAAGAGAACAATCAATAAAACCAAAAGGCGGTTCTTTGAAAAAGTCAGTAAAATCAACAAACCTTTATTTAGATTGACCAAGAAAAAAAGAAAATTACCCAAAAAATTACCAAAATCAAGAACAAGGGAGCATCACTACTGACTCTACAGTATAAAATACAAATGTATTTTAAATATATAAAAAGAAAATATAAAAATATGTCATCAAATTAGACAAATTAGATAAAATGAACAAATTCCTAGAGAGACATAAATAACCAATACTGACTCCAAAAGAAACAGAAAATCTCAATATACCTAAAACAAGAAACTGAATTACTAATTAAAAATCTTCCCACAGGGGTGGTAGTGTGGCCGAGCGGTCTAAAAATCTTCCCACAAAGAAAATACCAGGCCTAGGTGGCTTCACCATGGAATTCTATCAGATACATAAAGAAGATAAAATACCAATTCTTCACAAACTCTTCTAAAAAACAGAGAAACACTTCCCAACTCATTCTGTATTACCACAGTACTAAAGCCAGACAAGAACATTACAAAAGAAGAAAACAATGAACCAATACCCCTCAGGAATATACAAACATTCTCAATTTAAAAATCCTCTGTCTGGGTGCAGTGGCTCCCACCTGTAATTCTAGCACTTTTAGGAGGCCAAGGTGGGAGGATCGCTTGAGCCAAAGAGTTCAAGACCAGCCTGGGCAGGGCGCAGTGGCTCATTCCTGTAATCTCAGCACTTCAGGAGACTGAAGCGGGCAGATCACAAAGTCAGGAGTTTGAGACCAGCCTGGCTAACACGGTTAAACCTCGTCTCTACTAAAAATATAAAAATTAGCCGAGTGGGGTGGTGTACTCTTGTAGTCCCAGCTACTCAGGAGGCTGAGGCAGGAGAATCACTTGAGGTTGGAGTTAGCCTACTGCACTTCACCCTGGGTGACAGAACAAGACTCCATCCTCCCCTACCCCCAAAAAAAAGACCAGCGTGGGCAACATAGTAAGATCCCAACTCTACAAAAAGTTTTAAAAATTAGCTGGATGAGGTGGTGTGTGCCTATAGTCCAGCTACTCTTGAGGTTGAAGTGGGAGGATCGCTTGATCCCAGGAGGCTGTGGCTACAATAAGCCAAGATCACACCACTGCACTCCAGCCTGGGCGAAACAGCAAGACTCTGTCTCTAAAAGAATAAATACCTAACTATTTTGTGGGGGAGGGCTAAAGGGGCAGGCACCACAGACATATTATTTTGACAGGAATTGAGCTGGAAACTGGAGAACAGTTACAGAAGTAAAAGAGATCCCAGACTACCTTCCAGGACAACAAAAAAGGAGGTAAATGTATGAAAATGCCATTTGCTGGCCAGGCACAGTGGCTCATGCCTGTAATTCCAGCACTTTGGGAGGCAAAGGTGGGAGGATCGCTTGAGCCCAGGAGTTTAAAAGCAGCCTAAGCAACAGAATGGACCCCATTGCTACAAAAACAAAACAAAACAAAAACAAAAACAAATCTAGCCAGGCATGGTGGCACACGCCCATGGTCCCAGCTACTTGGGAGGCTGAGATGGATCGCTTGAGCCTGGGAAGTTGAGGCTGCAATGTTGTGCATAATTGTGCCCTGGGAGACAGGGTGAGATGCTGTCTCTGAAAATGAGACTGGCTTTCACCCACAAATGTTTTGACCACTAAAGAGCAGATGCACGGGCCTGGTCCTATCACATAGTCTTCAAGTCTTAACCAGACAACAGAGGTTGTTTATATCCAGAGTTTATATTAACATGATCTATATCCAAGAACAAAACTGCTAAATCCAAGAACAAAATTGTCTCAACAGATGTCTGCACTATTAAAAAGCTCTGTCAAGTTCTTTCAGAGTCAAAGATTTTTCTTAAAGAAAAGGAACACACTAAAAATATCACCTGTAAATCCCACTTCTGGCTCTTTTTTAATAGAACATCAAGTTGACCCTTTATGCTGTTGGAAAAAACATGGCTATATTGAAAATTGCTTGGGCCCGGGAGTTTCTAAACTAATAAAACCAACACCACGGTTCTAAATTATCTTCTGCCTCATCTCCCCTTGAAACTTCAAGCAATCCACACTTGTTCCTTGCTGCCAAATCCTTGCTGTAACTGTGCCATCAGGTTGCTAGCACAAAAAATTGAGTTAATATACCACCTTCTTTGCACTCAGCCCTGGTAGTAGCCAATATTTCCCAACGTAGCCAAACAAAGATCTTGTTGTCAGGGACCAGTGTCTCAGCCAATGCTGGCTGCCCTGCTGCCCCACCAATAGACAGGCTCAAATACAGTCACATCATTAGGTGACAAAGGGGAGATGCTGCTGATAGACTTGGATTAGCAGAAACAGGAGAGCATTTCTCCCACACACACAACCTGAACTATAATAAATAAGGATCATCAGGTAAATACTCATAATTCTCTTTATTTACAATTTACTGAAAATGTAGCCTACAAATGCGAACTCTTCATGGGTGCGTGTGTGTGTGTGTGTGTGTGTGTGTGTGTGTGTGTGTGTGTTTTTGAAATAAAATATCAGGCCTGAAATGGTGGCTCATGCCTGTAATCTCAGCACTTTGGGAAGCCAAGGCAGGTGGGATCATTTGAGCACAGGAGTTCAGGACCAGCCTGGGCAACGTGGCAAAACCCCATCTCTACAAAAAATACAAAAATTAGTCAGGCGTGATGGCACGTACCTGTAGTCCCAGCTACTTGGGGGACTGAGGTGGGAGGGTTCTTAAGCCCAGGAAGTCGAGGCTGCAGTGAGCCGTGATTGCACCACTGCACTCCAGTCTGGGCAACACAGCGACACTGTCTCAAAACAACAACAATCAGGTTGCTCCCTAATACCATTGCTTATATTGCTTCTAGAGCCCTTATTACAGTTCATATGTCCATATTTGTTTCATGTCTCTTCCACTAAGCCATTAAGTTCCAGGAAGATAAGTACAATGTCAGTTTGGAGAAATACAACATCCCCAGAGCCTAAGCCTGACACAGAAAAGGGGCTCAAGGGGAAAAAAAAGAATGAATGATTATCACCAAAAGAAAAGACTGTAATTTAAACTTCAGAGAACTGCGCCCAAAGATAGCTCAGAGTTTCCAAGAGCCATACTTAGTTTGCTTGAGTATCCTGCTGTAATGAAGGCTTTACTGGAAAAACAAAATCGAAATTAAGAGACCGCTGAAAATCAACTAGCAGTTGACATTTCCTTTCCAATGAGTTAGAAATACATTAATACGTGGATTTAATTTCCTTTAATTTTTAAATATGGACGTTCAGTCTGTTTTTTTGTTTTTTTTTTAAGAGTTTCACTCTTGTTGTCCAGGCTGGAGTGCAATGGTACAATCTTGGCTCACCGCAACCTCCGTCTCCCGAGTTCAAGCGATTCTCTTACCTCAGCCTCCCAAGTAGCTGGGATTACAGGTGTGTGCCACCACACCCGGCTAATTTTTTGTATTTTTAGTAGAGACAGGGTTTCACCATGTTGGCCAGGATGGTCTTGATCTCCTGACCTCGTGATCCGCCCACCTCCGGCCCTGTCCTATCCTGTTTGAAGGGAGCATCTGAGGATTAAAAAGGGTAACTACTTAAGCACTCAGTGATACAGAGAGTATTATAAAAAATTAGGATATCATAAATATCATTGCTAATAAGTTAAATTAGCAAACTTCCCAGTATCAGGAATAGGCATCTTCATTCCTATAAAACCACTACCTTTGAAAATGTTCTCTACAATGTATGTATGATACTAGGTAGCTAATACTTAAGGTCACCTTTATAAAAGAATTCTACTTTTTAATAGATTCAGCATTTATGTTACTATGAAAAATAACTATTGCAAGCAATTATTTTGCTTTTGTTCAAATAGGTATACAACAAAGAAAAAATGACAGATGCTTCAAAATGTTTCCACCAGTGTTTCAAATAATGTCACTGTATGACACTTTATGGGAACTAGTTAATGGCATGGCAATCTTGGAGATGTTCAAACGTTATCTGTGTGGGCAATGCAAAAATATTCACAGTAGTCCTCTGTTGGAAACACATCAATTATTATAATAACATGGACAATATATCCTCTTATAAATAAAATACAAGTTAAAAAACCTTATTTTCTCTTTTTTAAAAATACTTATTTTGATGTAAAAAAAAATTACAGACACAGTCACAAAATAATATATAATTTTGTGTTGCTGAAAGTACCAAAAAGACACAATGTTAAGCACTAAAGGTGTCAGCCTCAAGGAGAACTATTATACAAAGGTGTTCCTTAAGATGATAATCATGACTACAAGTAAAGTGATGACCAGAAATAAATAGAGGTTTTCCTACATCAAAATAAATGCTTACGTAACATTGTTAAATCATGAAGAAAAAAATAACTGTCCTTCAAGGTTATTTTTAATTAAGTCAAAATAACTTATTACCACTGTTTCAATTTTAGTTGAAATTTTAGGCAACAATTCAAATATATCTATGCTAGCTCAATATATGTTCACTTCTCTGATAATTAAAAAGTTAGCAATAACCTTCTCAACTCCAACCCTACCTATTAACGTATCTGTTTAACATATTCTATGTAAACCTTAGACTTGGGTGTGACAAACGAGGCTTGAAAGAATCACTTCATATTTTGATAACTGAGTATTCACTTGCATAAATGAATAATGCTAAGTTGCGACATGTGATAAACTGACTTCCATCCCTGTGAAAGCTGCCACTAGTCTCACCTTTCTCATTTGTAGGCTTACCAACATTTATTTACAAGCCTGTCCAACCCACAGCCCGCAGGCCACGTGCAGCCCAGGGAAGCTTTGAATGCAGCCCAATACAAATTTATAAACTTTCTTAAAACATTATGAGATTTTTTTGCAATTTTTCTTTTTCTTCCTCTTTTTTTTTAAGCTAATCAGTTATCATTAGTGTTAGTGTACTTTATGTGTGGCCCAAGACAATTCTTATTCTTCCAGTGTGGCCCAGGGAAGCCAAAAGATTGGACATCCCTGATTTGCACAGTCTCCAAAGGAAAAATTCCTGACCTCACCTAAATAAAACTGAATATATCAATACAATGGTCTTATTACCTTGCAATTAACCTGTTAAATTGTCTTTCCATATTCTCTAACCTTTCCTAATCAAACTGGAAAACCACCAATAAAATTAGTGTCGAGAAATCAGATTCAATTCTGCAATGAATAACCTCTCACCTTCTCACAAATTTCCTAGAAGTAATGAGTGTGGACCGAAGATGTGTGGCACACAGACTGGGTCCCAAGTTACAAGCACACTGACTTCATCTAGCTTTGAATGCATACTGCCTTTCAGAGTCTAAAACAGAACCTATCAGATCCCTAGGCCCCAAATGTACCAAAGGTCAGTTTTCTAAAGGCAATGTCTATTTTTAAACTAATATAAGTTGGGTTCTAAATTTGACCTGCATGTAAATGACCAACTGGAGAAGAATTTCTGGCTGGACTCTTAAGCAATTTAAGTTGCTTGAGGAATGGTCCAAACAAAGTTCATTTTATACACAACAGACAAAGCTTCTCTTAGCAGCAGGCGTCTTCCACAGAGGCGAGAGCAGCAGCCGTGAACAAGGAGCCATCCTGCAACTGAGGAGCCTGGAATTCACTTCTTCACATAATGATAAAAGCAGGCCATTCTCTAAGATGGTTTGGGAAAACCAATTTCCAATTGCTCAGTATAAAAGAATGAGCATATTTTATAAAAAACAGAGCATATTTTCAGTGGCGTGCAGAGTACATGAATACCATTCAGAAGAAGATGCCAACAAAAACCTACAGTATTTTCAAGCCTCCTCACAGTACTCTTCTCTTCACAAAGTACAAGTTCACAGGCCACACTGACCAAAAGAGTCTCAATGGTAATGAAGAAAGAATTTTCTTTTGAATTTTGTGTTCAGAAACAGGTTTTCCTTTATTTAAAGGAAAACCATGAATTTCCTATTATAACATTTTTTAGAGATAATTATGGCACCAACTGATAATTTTGGAAATTTTCATCATTCTCAATTTTGAGGAAGCCTCAAGGTACTGGGAACTTTTACAGTTTTTTAAAAATTATTTTCAAGGGTACTACAACAGTGATATAAGGTTGGCACTAGCATACTGTACTACTTGGGAAATTATGGCCTATCAATTTTAATATCCACATTTGAAAAATCACTTCCAGGACAGAGAGAGATACTAAAACAAATACACCTCTGAAAACACATCTATAAATATAGAACTACATAAATTATATATCTAGTTTTTAAACCAAAATAACAGTAATTCAGTAAACTCCATTTTAAAAACTATTAATAATCAGTAATAAAAGTGAAAATAGCAGACGTGCCCATATGTACATGTCACTAACAAGGTCAGCCTTCTCTCATTGGTCAGCAGTTCTGGCCCCCTCCACCACGCCTAAAGATAAACCAACACAGTGAATCAGAGGGCAGAGCAAAGCTAGACATCTCCTTTTCTAGATATCTGAAAAATCACTCAGACTTTAATATTCAAAAAGTATTGACCATGAGAAGTCAAAGTACAGCATCTGCATCAAAAGCCTTGATTTTGTCATGGCACTTACACACTGAGGATAGGGTATATGTGTAGGTATCTATCTGTCTCCCTCACTTCCCTAGAAAATCCTAAAGGTAAAGACTACTCTTGTTGTCTGTTGCAGCTCTAGAACCCAGCACATAGCAGATACTCAAGTGTTAAATGAACAACTTGAGCAAATGAATACAGATCTCCTATACTGAGTCTTCCAATGACAGATAATTATAGTTCTCAATTATGCCCTGGTATCCGCATGAGGTCCAGCTCATTCAACATAACAAAATGTGGTGGAAAACTGCTGTTACCCACCTCATTCTCATGTCCTCACTTCCTCATGTCCCCAAGGGCCGAGTAGAGTAAAAGTGGACACTGGAAAGTTCTACCCATGCACATTCATTTATTACCTATTTACTGAGTACCTACCATGCCCTACACACCACCCATGGATGCCAGGAACAGAACAACTCTAACAAACACAGCGTAACAACTGCCCTCCAAGAATTTATCACTGAGAAAAGCAGAAAAGTTATTGCAATGCAATGTGAAAAAATGATGGATATACAGAATGTGTGCTTCCTATGAGAAGTCTGTTTTTGGAGTATTTACAGGAACGATCTCATTTTCTCCATATTACCACTGCTGAACTTCCTCTCTGTGATGCAGCAGGCAGAGACCAGGGAACATTCAGTAGGAACACCTAAGCCACTAAACCAGTCAGAAGGTGATAGGACGGGGAGGGAAAATAGCATGTCCATGAAAAGAAGGCTGAGCAGAAGAAGTGAAACCTGAAGGATCAACAGAAGTTTCCAGGTTGAAGAGTGGGTAAGCAGAACTTTTCATGCAGAGAACTTACCAGACAGAAAAATCCAGAGGCTTCAATAAAAACCACTGTGCCACCAGAAGATCATGGTAGAATTTGGTACTGGATCAGAGTGTAGCTACCCAAAGCAGTCCTTAACATGTGAGGGAGAGAGTGTTCAAGAGTTCTATCTAAAGGGCCTCTGTGAGAAAGAAAGACCAGATAATTTCACATAAATATTTCTAAAACATGAGCCTTTGGGAGAAGCATGAAAAAATTTCTTACTTGGTAGCATGTAATATCAATCCTGTTCTATTTTTAAATTCCAATTAATATTTATAGATTTAAAAGATTACTTACTGGAGAGTAATAAAGATGCATTAAGAATTTTACAAAAGCATAAAAGTGACCTGGGAAATAATTTTTCCAAAGCTAAACTATTTCTTTAAAATACTCTTAAATAACACCCTTCCCTCTAAATCTTGGCAAGATGGTTAGGCAGATTCATGACTTAAAAAATAAAAGTTGTATTTGATGGCAGAAAGTCAACTTTTTCAAACTCAATTTCCACTCCCCTCTGCTTCTTTAGCAATAGAAGTATGATTTTATTTGGGCTGGAAAAGTGCCCATTTAAACACCACACTTGAGCCTCCCTTGAAGACAGCAGTGGCCAAGGAGTTTTAAGTAGAAGTCAATGGGTGGAGATTCCAGAAAGCCTCATTTGCCTGTTTTCCTTTCCCCTCCTCTTGCAGACAACTAGGCTGGAGCTCCTGTGGATTTGAAGACAAAGGCCTTACACTAAAAAGGCTAAAAGCCAGGAGCCTGCATCCCTTCCTGATGACTTGATAGAACCACCACCCCAAGTGGTTGCCCAACAGAAAATTAAACCTTGTATAATCAAGTCAGATACCTGTTCCTACTAGTCAAACAGAAATTTCACTGCAGATGCTGGAGAATATTTAAAGTACACACGGTAAGATTTGGCAAAAAGCAATTGCAAATACATTTAGGGTATTAAAAATACACTATCTTTTTCTGTCTAAATCGCACATCCGTATGATTATGAAACATCTTTTTAAATCAAAATAAATGTTTTCCAATGTTTTCTTTGGGCAGGAAAGACATCTAGTTCTTGAAACATCTGATCTACTCTGGGTGCTGAATTAGGGAGTGTGAGTAGGGCCAGCAGAAAGATCTCTGGAGAGCTGGTGTATGGGCAATGTCGGGGCGGGGGGAAATGGAAGTTAAACATCAAATGCAAGCAATTTACAAAGGCTTCCTTGTGTTTTACAAGCCAGGTGAACTGTTACATAACAGTCAATTTTGGGGTCTATGCTCTAAACCAGTGGTCCTCAATCTTGTTGGCACCAGAGACTAGTTTTGTGGAAGACAATTTTTCCACAGACTGGAGCAGCAGGGAATGGTTTCAGGATGATTCAAGTGCATTACATTTATCATGCACTTTATTTTTTTTATTATTATTACGTTATAATACATAATGAAATAATTATACAATTCACCATAATGTAGAGTCAGTGGGAACCCTAAGCAGGTTTTCCTGCAACTAGATGGTCCCATCTGGGTGATGGGAGACAGCGACAGATCATCAGGCATTATTTTCATAAGGAGCATATAATCTAGATCCCTCACATGCACAGTTCACGATAGGGTTCATGCTCCCATGAGAATCGAATGTCACTACTGATCTGACAAGAGGTGGAGCTCAGGTGGTAATGGGCATTGGGAAGCAGCTGTAAATACAGATGAAGCTTCACTTGCCTGCTCATCACTCACCTTCTGTTGTACAGCCTGGTTCCTAACAGGCCACAGACTGGTATCGGTCCATGGTCCAGGGGTTGGGGACCCCTGATGTAAATGAATATCTGGTTGCCACTGCCCATCATCACAGGATTTTGTGAACTTAACTGTAATAGTATTCTTCTTCTATTGATACCATGTCATTTTATTTTTAAAAGGTAGAGTTGCTTTATTGCAACTCACTTGATAAGTGAGACACGTTATTTTATTTGTTTTTTTGTGGAAATATTATTGTACCTCATTTCTCTACTCCCACCCTCCAAAATAGCTAAAGGATTATGGGCAATGAATTATGCTAATCTAAACATAGTAATTTCACAGGGCTGGGATGGAGTAAGGAGAGGGAAACTCCTGTCTTTGTGCAGAATCAGAAGTCTACTAACTACAGAAGAGTCAGGATCATATTCTCTACTCTAACTTAATTCTAAGTATAGGTTTTGTTTAAAGCTAGAAACAAAATCCAGTTGGAGACATTAAGCAAAGTAATTCCATTTCCATTTTTAGCTCTGTTCACTTTTTAAAAAAAAAATTATTCCTCTCTATTTCAAATACTGGTTGCCAAACTAAGAATCAGCCGTCAAGTCTCTGCTACCTGACAACTGTTGAATTCCTACTGTATGGTTAAGTTGTTACACAAACATCAATTTTCTTTATAGGCAAACTGGGATAGCAAAATGAGCATAATGTGCAGATTCAAACCTAGATTTCAATCCTGAGTCTAATAATCACCAACTGCAGGTAAAACCTTGTAGATTAATTTCTCTCTCTCTCTCTGGCACCAATTCCTAAAAATCATAAAACGAAAATAATGCTTGGCCTTTCTGATACACTATGAAATCATTCCCCTTCTAACATTGTTGGAAAAATTAGCGCTAATATATATAAAGAACCTAGCAAAATGTTTGACCCACAATGGGCATTTTGTAATTATTAATATGATGCTAATTACTAAAAGGTTTTAAATATTTAAGTAACTAGATTACTTGAGTATCAAAGATGAAAGATGAGAAGTTAAAAAAGTAAAAAAGGTGAGAAAGTAAAAAAAAAAAAGCTGTCCAACTAAAAGCATCAAACAAAATAACAAAAGGAGAGGCAGAGTAACTTCTAAGCAATAGTGTCCTCTCAGCTGCTGCTTAGAACACCTGTAGTGTTGAGAACTCACTATCTCAAAGGGAACTCTACCATTCGTTCAAGGCCCCATTAAGACATACTGAGCATAGTGTCTATTTTATGTGTCAGTTTCTGCACCAGGCTTGAGGAATACAAATAATGAGGACAATCCCCTGCTTCTGAGGAATCCACAGTTCCCTCATATGAACAGACAAACACAGCATAGACATAAGCAACCAAAGAGGCAAACACAGGGTGCTATGGAGTGCACAGGTGGGACATGCAGGCAAACCTAGTGGTATCAGAGGGAAGGAGTAGAATCTTACAGGTAGGTGACAGCATAGTGTATCAGAAGGGCCTAGTTCCAAGCAGGAAGTGACAGATGATATGGTTGAGCAAGGTTTCCATCACAGGGCTTGAAGGCCACATGGAGAATCCTGAACTTTCTCCAATGAGCTGTGAGGAACCTTAGAAATGTTTTAAGCAACAGAGTGACAATGGTTAGACATGTTTTTTGTACAGAAACTCTGGTGACAATGTGGACAATGAAATGGGTACAAAGGTGGGATGCGATGGTAAATCAGTAATCCAGTAAGCAAGAATAAGGCTATAGAAACATTAACTCACATTTTAAACTCGCCCAAACTGTTAAAATTACAATAAAGTTGGGCCTCCCTTGATTTCTGCAGAGGTTTTATACAAATGTAATTTCCCAACAATTATCAATGGCTCCAGAAGAACAGAATCAAGTGATCTGGTTTTAAAATCTCACAATGCAGGAGGCTGAGGCAGGAGAATTGCCTGAACCCAGGAGGTGGAGGTTGCAGTGAGCCGAGATCGCGCCATTGCCCTCCAGCCTGGGTAACGAGAGCGAAACTCCGTCTCAAAAAAAAAAAAAAAAAAAAAAAAAAAATCTCACAATGCATGATAAAATGTAAGCAACATCGTACATGAAAGATGAATTAGGAGACATTTTCACAAAGATCAATGTGTAACTTAACCCTAAAATACCACAGAGCACATTTCCCACTACCAGTTTCATGCCCAAATGCCTTTAATTATAATCAGCTGTTAACAGAAAAACTATACCCCAAACATGTACAATTTGTCTCTACAGTATGGGTAAACTACCATCTAAAACAAATATTTAGATTTAGGTAAATAATAAAACTCTAATAGCCCTCAAATTTTGACCACCTTTAAGACTTTTCCTCCCAAAGACTTGAATGTCCTTGGCCTGCAAATATGAAGTCACTTATCAAAAAGAGAGTAAAACAAATCTCCAGATATCATAAAGGATCATATCTGTGCTTAACTGTCGGTTGAAATTGTTCATAAAAAAGAAGAATACCACACAAGTTGTCTGGCTGACTATGAGTTGGCTACTGCCTGTGCATTCACATACAAAAAAAAAATGTGTATAAACATGAACAGCCAGGCACAATATCCATCTGGACAGGATGTTAACACCATTTCTCAATTTCTTACGGTGTTTCTTATATTCTTTTCTAGAAGTATAAAATCTACCAACCGGTTAAAAGCACTTCAATTTTATACTTCTAGAAGAGAATTTCTTATATTCTCTTCTAGAAGTATAAAATCTACTAACTGGTTAAAAGCACTTCAATTTGGGTGAGAGGGAGAAAAGATGGAGAGGAGTCAATTCTTTGAACCCAGATAAGGACTCATCTCCCTAAGATCATTCAGAAAGCTTAAGAGGTTAAATGCATCAGAGCCCCAATTCATCCCTACAAAAAAGGTACCAAATTCTTCTCTCCTTGAACCTAATCCTGTCTAAGTCTTTCTTGGATTTGGTCCCCTGGCACAGGTTTAATGAGGCGCATTTCCACACACTTTTACTGAGAGAGATGTACTCAGGGAAAGAGTGGCAACAAAAAGTGTCTCCTTACGCTACACTGACTTGGGGAAAATTGGCAGAAGAAATGTGCTAGTGGCATAATGAATCCTCGAACTGAGACTGATCCCATTCCTTCCTTGGTTGAGACTGGATAATGACTAAATCCAGCACTTGATTTTGAAGCTTCTATACCTCTGGTCAAAATACCCTTCACTACTTCATTTGGTCTTCACTATCTCTTCCCTCTCAGACTTTCACCCCATTTAACTTGGAAATCTTATAGCTGAAAGCTGAAGAGCAAAGGCTCTACAGCCAGACCCTGTAGATTCTAATCTTCAGCACTTACCTACTCTCTGTTCCTGTTTCCTCTCCTGCTGATCAGGACCAGCTTCACAGGGTTCTCCTGAGGATGACATGGCATCACGACCATGTGAGCTGCTAAGCACAAGACCTGTCACAGAGCTCCATAAAGGGTCCCAATGGTCTTATTAGTCTTAAGTAACAAAAGCATGCAAACACTTAGGAGGACAGTGTTCAAGCCCTGTGACACTTGCCATTTTGTGGCAAATAAATACTAAAAGCATAAAAATACCAATCAGTTACCATCATGATATTACCTATAAAGGGATGTCATAGGATTATCCAACTATCTTCCATCTTTATATTTTATTATTGTTTTCTATCATTAAAATGCCATGTGAGCTAGTCTTAATTACCTTAAACTTCACCTTCCTAATTTTCTACTCCTATATCCTGCCGTGACTCTATTAACATGGCCTGCTGAGGTAGATTGCAAGAGATTTATGATCACCTATAGTTAAATTCCCCCTCACTAATTTTTAATGGTTTTCTACTGATAAATAATGACTTAAAATAAATTAGCTAATTTTTAGACCATGTAGTTGTTTTCACTAGGAATCCACTGAACTATATTTGTTTTTCACCAGTTGTCTGGATAATTATATTTAGTCCATGTTTTTAAAAAGTCAGTAGAGAATAAATATGTTAATCATTAGCCTCTCTCTTTTTTATGGACTTCTTTATGTTTTGTTTTGTTTTTTAAGCAAAGGTCTAGACTGGAGTACAACTGGTGTGCAATGGCACTTCTCAGCTCACTGTAACCTCCGCCTCCCAAGTTGAAGCCATCCTCCCCACCTCAGCCTCCCAAGTAGCTGGGATCACAGGCATGCACTACCATGCCCAGCTAATTTTTGTATTTTTTTGGTAGAGATGGAGTTTTGCCATGTTGCCCAGGCTGGTCTCGAACTCGTGAGCTCAAGCCATCTACCTACCTCAGGTTTCCAAAGTGCTAGAGTTACAGGCGTGAGCTACCACTCCTAGCCTGGACTTCCCTATGTTCTCTAATTCGCCTTAACTTACGCAAGGGATTCAGAATGAAAACGTTATCAACTCACATCTCAGAAGCAACTCAATAACTGGATATAAAAGACTTAAAATTAGACAATTTTTAATGTAACAAAAGATGAGAACCACAAGGTAAACAGAACAGTGAATGGCTCTAAGTGTCCTGAGTGCATCTCTACAAAACCCCATCTCTACAAAAAAATTCGGCACCTAAAATCAAACAGCACTAAACATAAATTTATATATGGTATTAAAATGCTTAAATGTTAATTTTTTTGGTAGCGAAGAAAAGCAAGAAAAGAGCCCACTGTGATCCTAGCACAGAATTTCCACAAATCTGAAAGGTTTCTACTTTGTTCTTGTATTTTACACAATGTATATTATTTCAGCCAAGATAATATGACCTTTTGTACTTTTGGTCTTTTTTTTTCTGAGACGAAGTCTTGCTCTTCTGCCCAGGCTGGAGTGCAGTGACTCAATCTCGGCTTACTACAACCTCCGACTCCCAAATTCAAAAGATTCTCCTGCCTCAGTCCCCCGAGTAGCTGGGATTACAGGCACCCGCCACCATGCCCAGCTAATTTTTGTATTTTTAGTAGAGACAGGGTCTCACCATGTTGGCCAGACTAGTTTTGAACTCCCGACCTAGGTGATCTGCCCGACTAGGCCTCCCAAAGTGCCAGGATTACAGGCGTGAGCCACCAGGCACAGCTGACTTTTTTTGTTGTTTTTTTAAAGTCTAAGAGAAACAACTGTCCACAGAATGCATATTATTTTAAGATGTGTGCAATTTGTGAAAAACACTAGCCTGGCCGGGTGCAGTGTCTTACACCTGTAATCCCAACACTGGGAGGCCAAGGTGGGTAGATCACCTGAAGTGACTCAATAGTTTGAGACCAGCCTGGCCAACATGGCAGAAACCCATCTCTAACAAAAAAATTAGCTGCCAAGGTGGCAAACACCTGTAATCCCAGCTACTCATGAGGCCGAGGCAGGAGAATCACTTGAACCTGGGAGGTGGAGGTTGCAGTGAGCCGAGATCACGCAACTGCACTCCAACCTGAGAGACAGAGCAAGACTCCATCTCAAAAAACAAAAAAGGAAAAGAAAAACACTAGTCTTAAATTTGTATTTAAAAACAGAGGAGGAGTGCATGCAATGGTTCATGCTTGTAATCCCAGCATTTTGGGAGGCTGAGGCTGGAGGATCCCTTGAGCCCAGGAGTTCAAGATCAGCCTGGACAACACAGTAAGGGCTTGTCTCCACTAAAAATAAAAAATTAAAAAAAAAAAATTAGTTCAGCCTGGTAGCATGTGCCTGTAGTCCCAGCTACTAGGGAGGCTGAGACAAGAGAATACCTTTATTCTGCGAGGTCAAGGCTGCAATAAGTCATGACCACACCACTGCACTCCAGCCTGGGTGACAGAGGGAGACCCTGTCTTAAAACAAAACAGGGGTTTAGGCAGGTGTATTGGCTCACGTCTGTAATCTCCTAACTTTGGGAGGCCCAGGCAGGAGGATTGCATGAGCTCAAGAGTTCAAGACCGGCCAGGGCAATATAGTGAGACCCTGTCTCTACTTAAAAATCAAAAAATTTGGCCTTGCATGGTGGCACACGCTTGTAGTCCCAGCTACTCAGGAGGCTAAGTCCCAGCTACCCAGAAGGTCGAGGCTCCAGTTACTCATAATCGTGCCATTAAACTCCAGCCTGGGTGACAGAGCAAGACCCTGTCTCTAGGAAATGAATACATACATACATACATACATAAAAGAAAAAGAAAACAACTACATGGTCATAAAAGAAAAAGAGGGGTGCTGGTCCTGGGTTGGATGAAGGAAGGACACTTCATCTCATTTCTCCATTGAATGCAGTTATAATACCTGAACTGATTACAAACAGCTATTTGAGGGGTCTGAAAAGTAAACAACAGCAGGCTGATTAGGGAATAAGAATGAATGTCAAGGAAATGAGGTTCCCATTTTTTTCCTATGAAATCACCAGCCTGGACTCAAGGCAGCTGGACATGGCATACCAAGATGTGGAAAGAGGGAACAAACTGAGTTTTAGCTAGAGAAGCAGAAAAGGGGATTCCTAAACCTGAGGAGAATGGGGGAAACACTCCATTTTTCTTTCTTTTTTTCATTCTTTTGCTTCCCAATCCAAGGCAATTCCAAGGTGGTGGTGGGCACTGGTGACAACAGTCACGTAAACTCTGAGGGAAAGGAAGCTTCCTGTCTGATTAGAGGAGCTATGATCCCAAGATGTAGGGGCAAACATCTGCTGCTTTTTTTCTGTCTTCCTGCCTCTTGGCCTGGAATGCAAGCAGTCACAGGAAGTACACTGCCCCATTCTAATGTCTCATCTCTGTGACCGGAAGAATAAAAAGGGGAACTGAAGGGAAGGAGGAAGTCACAGAGAAATCGATTCACACAAATATAACCAATTGATTCTTGGTAAAGGTGCAATGGCAATTTAATAGAGAAAGACTGTCTTTTCAACAGAGGTGCTGGAATAATTAGACATCCATAACCGAAAAAGGAAACCTGACCTAAAACAGAGCATATACAAATATTAATTCAAGACAAATGATATATCGCTAAATAGAAACTATAAAACTTTTAGGAGAAAACATAAAATCTTTATAACCTTCAGTTAGTCAAAGAGTTCTTGGAAATCACCTCCACTGTACTTTAAAAAAAAATGATTAACTGTACTTCTTCAAAATTAAAAATTCTTGTTCAGAGAAAGACACTATTAAGCAAATGAAAAAAATAAGATCTAGACTTGGAAAATATTTGCATATCACATATGCAACAAATACTTTGTATCCAGAATACATAAAAACAAAATAAAACTGAAAACTCAACCAATAAATAATCCAATTATTAAAAACTGGAACAGATGTTTCATCAAAAAAAGATATACAAATGGCAAGCATGTGAAAAAATGTTCAATTTCATTGGCCACTAGGGAAATGCAGATTAATACCATAATGAGATACCACTACACATTCATCCAAATGGGTAAAATAAAAAATACTAATACCTTGATAATGGCAAGTGCAGTCAAGGATGCCATGCACCTGAAACTTTATACATTGCTGGTGTAAATGCAAAATGATACAAATACTCTGGAAAATAATTTCAAAGTTCCTCAGAAAGTTAAACATACACCTACCATGTAATCCAGCAATCCCACTCCTGGGAATTTACCCAAGAGAAAGAAAGCCTATGTTCATACAAAGACTAAAACACAAATGTTCACAGTAGCTTTATTTTTTATTACCCCCAAACTAGAACTAGAACAAACCAAATGTCCCTCAATGGGACACTGGATAAACTACAGTAGCTCCACACAGACGGATTCTACTCAGCTACTAAAAGGAACCAAGTATCTATACTACCCACAACAACTTGTATGAACCTCAAGGCATTATATGCAGTGAAAGAAGTCAGCTTCAAAAGATGATCTAGGTCCTAGTACTTTGGGAGGCCAAGGTGGGTGGATCACCTGAGCCCAGCAGTTTGAGACCAACCTGGGCAATATGACAAGACCTTGTCTGTTAAAATAATTAATTAAGTTAATTAATTAAATAATTAAAGATGGTCTACTCTATGCTTCCACATACATGACATCATCCCAGAGATAAATACTATCTCTCTCTGGGATACGGCCTGGGCAACATAGTGAGACCTGTCTCTTTTTTTTTTTTCTAAAGAGAGAAAACTATAGAGATGGGGAAGAGATCAGTGTTAGTTAGACAGGAGGTAGAAACACAAAGGAACTTTTTTTGTTGTTTTAAACAGAGTTTTGATGTCGCTCAGGCTGCAGTGCAGTAAGAAGCATGATCTCGGCTCACAACAACCTCACCTCCCAAGTTTAAGCAACTATCTTGCTCTTGCCTCAGCCTCCCGAGTAGCTGAGATTATAAGCAATTTTACTTCATGTTAATTTATTTTAAAACCAACAAATTGACAGATTTGTTATTCAGAGGCACAAAAAAAGTTTAAAAAAAAACAAAAATATCTCAAATTTACAAAACAATATTTTATGACTAACTTACATAAATATGATACTGAAAATTGCCACAGAAACTATTTTTAAAGGTGATGGAACAATGTAGTATTAAGTGTTATTTAAGCCAGTGTACTAATAAAATATTTTTAAAGCTACCACAAAACCATTTCTTTCCAAAGTTAACTCCTCAGCCACAAAAATATGACTGTTTAACAGCAAGAACGCTAATGTTCAATAAACCCCAACAGTTCCTGCCATTTGGCTTCTGGATTTTGAGATGCTGATGTTACAAAGCAGGTGAAACATCCAGGAAACAGATGCATGAACTCAGAGTCATCCAAAACTTGTCCACTACAATCCAGGCCCATCTCTATCCCCAAAGGGTTTTACACAACTCCTCCACAGGAAGCACCCAATACACACACAATTTGTTTTAAAACTTGAAGAGTGTGTACACAAAGGGAAAAGGTCACGGAAACTGGTTTCATCAGGAGCATCTGCACTGTGTCATCAAGATCCACCACAACGGCAGTTGCTCTACAACATACCCAAAATTGACCTACCTCACTGTAAACCTCCTGCTAGAACTGACGCTTTCCTCAATGGAGTAAGTTCCTCCACTGAGGAACAGCTCTCAATTGCACTGTTTAATGAAAATGATCCAGCCTAGGTTCAAAATGCTGTGATAAAATTATTTCCTAACTCTGCACTCTCTCTGTCCAAATACTATTAGTCTTCCATTGCTTCAAAGCATTTTTCTGGAGTCGCTTTTGCCTTTTTCAAAGAAACACAATAATAACCATTAAAAGGGCAAAGGGATGCTGCCCTCATTCCACTTTGACTGTACCTTCCCGTTTTAAGCTGTGTCCCATGTACATAGCTCTGGCCATTCAATCCATAAAATAACCACAAATGTCTATTTGGAAGACATTTTGAAAGTAGAATTTTTGTTTTAATGGAGAAGCTATGAATAATTTTTTTCTTTCTAATTTTCTCTATTTTCTAAATATTCCCAATACTAAAACATCAAGATAAGTGAACAATTCCGTTTCCTCTACTCCTGACATAATTTGCAAGAAATTATGACAGTGACTTGTATTGCTATTCAAATACAAGGAAAAATCCTACCGTTTGAAGGCATTATCTAATTCCCCACCACCATCACCACAAAAAGGAGGAAGGGGAAAGATATACCAAACTTTCCAACAACATTGTTCTCACCAATTAATACAAAAATAATTCATTTACAAACACATGGAGAGTCTGGTTATTTCTAAATGGGAGAGACTGCTTCTTGATGTGTTTAGCTTGCTGGAGAACAGTATGCAGGAACAGACAAGCATTTAACAAGCCTGCTTTGATTATAGTATTTCAAGCCTAAAGTATATGCTACAGCATTCTTTAAAGAGTGGTACTTCTTGGTGTTCTGTCAGACATGTACTTAAAAATAATCACCTGGCTTCACATGACCAAACCTTGACTCACATGCACCAGGAACACTGTTTTTTATCAGATGTTAACTATGAACAGGGATGTCAAGTGACACCTTTACAGCAGTGCTTTCCTTTCTGTTGCCTAAGATGATATTATATCTATTAGTCTGAGTGGCCAGCAAAGACATTCTACATTCAAAAGAAAATCAACAGACGGAATTTCACACATGCACACACACCTACACACACAAAATTTTCTTAAGAAAACTCATTCATTTTACATGATTTAGAGCCTGAAATTTAAGAGTTTCCCCCTCCTCCGGGCTGGAATATATTAGCAATGCCTACTGGCAAAAATGCAAGTTAGAAAATCAGAATTAAGAATGCAACTATAAATAGCCAAATGAAGAGAGGAAAAACTAGAAGCTATTATGTGAAGCCCGAAGATTCCAGTCAGGGGAGGGATTCTCATGGGTCCTATGTACTGACAGTAGAGACTGATCAGCACTGTGGTGCACAGCAGAGATGTCCTCACCTAAACGATCACAGGGTTGAACTGAGATTACTCCACAAACCCCTTACAACTAAATAATTCTCATTCTATAATTCTGGCACAAGATTGAGATCTTTTTATATTGTGAGCTCCTTACAGACTTTGTCTTCTTTATCACCCTGGCATGGTACCTAGACCTAAGAGATACTCAAACAGATGCAGAATAGAATGAATTAAAAAAGAAGGTCAACTACATGCAAATGACGGTATCTTCCAGTGGGCATTATCCACTGGTCCACTGAAGTACTCGGCACACTCCCAGGTGGCCAACAGCACAATCGCCTTCAGTTTGGAGAATATTTGTAAGTGCATGACAATTCCATGAAAGAGAACTAAATTTTCTTAGACCAAATTCACTTTCCAGCTAACTTCACAGTTGATCATAGCTTGTACTGGGAGAAGTCTCAGCTCTGCCAACTGTTTACAGTTCATTTGTATTTGCATTATCTACATTACCTTCAACCCATAATTCTCTGTAGGAATATTTAAAAGCCAAGTGTCAATTTTGTAGCTGTTGCTTTAATTAAAACTGGTTAACATAATCTGTAAGTCTGACGAGTAAATGCAGCATGTCACAACAGGATGAAAGCAAACCAGGGAATGCAGGATCCTTTGCACTGTGGAAGTTCCACATAATCCCAGGATAGCTGCATTCCATAAAAGACATTTGTCATCTGACAGATGACCTGAGCAAGGTTCCCAGTTTCAATCAAATATTAAATTATTAGTAAATGTTAGCTTATTTCTTAGAACAGCTTAATGACAGCTCTAATATTTTCTTCCTGTCCTTCAGCAAATGCACACATATTAGAAAACACAGTTCTAGACTCCTGAGAACATTTCTGTTCGCAAGTTATTTTTCTCCTATCACTTTGACCATATCACCCAAATCCTACCTCAGCATTTTTAAAGTACCATTATATAAGAGAGAAAGCCCAGAATGATCTTCCTGTTTCAACAGACTTGCATCTCATACAGTTTAACCTTTTATCTTTTATCCATGAGTAGTTTCACATATAGGATTTTTAAGGCAGATCCCCACTACTCCTCCTTTTTGTACCTGACTTTATGGAAGAAAAAAACCAAAGAGCAGTGCCAGAAATGAAAAGACCAATAAATTTACGATCAGAAAATCTGGGCTCAAATTCTCCCATTATTCGCTGTGTGACAAGGGGTAGGGGAACAAACCCTTCTGAGACTATTTCTAAACTCAGGATAATTCTACTTTGTTCCATTATCTTGGTTATTATAAAGAGTAATAACAATTATAAATGATGAATGATTATGAAAATCAAAAGTAATTTTATCTCTAGACTTATAAATAATAATAATATATGTACATCTGATTAAATAAAGGTAATTTTGTTATATCTTATTGTACTTATATATAAAGGCTGAAAGCAATGCGTACTGTTTTCATTCATGTTCTCTTTTTGTCATTCTATGAAGCACCAACCTCAACAGCAACCAAATTCAAAAAGCCTCTCTTTAAAGTTTCATGTCACCCATTATTATAATACAACTATCATGTAATTAGAAAAATAGTACCAATTTAAAGTGGAAAATTAAGCCAGGTGCTGTGGATGGCTATAGTCCCAGCTACTCAGAAAGCTGAGATAGGACGATCGTTTGGGCCCAGGAGTGTGAGGCTTCAGTGAGCTATGAAGCTCCAGCATGGGTGACTGAGTAAGACCCTGCTTCTTTTAAAAAAAAAAAGTTTTCATAGAATTCTAGCAAGACAATCATTTTTAGGGCTCTTGGCACATACTGTAAGATTATTCTTTACAAAGTTCATATAGCAAAAACTCACTTAACCAAGATACTAGGATGATACTTGGTTTGGAAACTGAGAAACACTATATATCTTAGACATTTTATTTGAACTGAACATGCTATATATTCATTTACCAATTTTCTAATGTAAGGATAAGGCCTTTTCTAAGAATAATCAGTCTACCAATTGACTGTTAGTCTAGTCATTCTTATACAAACCATCCAAAAAAGCATCATTACAACTTTCAATTTCTCTTTTTAATAGAGTAGAGCACGAACTCAAAGGCTGTCAAGAAGCAATCTGAGAATCCTTACGTAGTTTAATTATTCCCCCCAATCTTTCATAGTCATCATGACCACATGTAACATATTATAATAGCAGTTTTGAGTTTGTGAGTTTTTTTGTTTTTTTCTTTTTGAGACTTGCCTTTGGAAGCTTTCCAAAGTATTTAACATATTTTAATAGAAAAATAGTATTTAATCAGATTACATAACATTTTAATTATGCAATTAAAATAACAAGTCCTACTGACCAAAACAGGGTTTGCTACAAACAAAACTGACTCTTGATCAATATTCAAGTCAACCAGCTGACGCACAAGGACATGAGAGTCTAGATGGTGGCTGCCTGGCCCCAGGCAGTTAGGGTGATGGGCATCCATGCACTTCACAGGAGGAGGTGGTCCCTGATGAATGCTCGCCTCTCTCACTGAGTATTATTTTAAAAGATATTTATTAACCCTTATGTGTTTGCAGATGTGAGATAAACACAGGAGGCCCTGAACTGCTTCTATTTTCCTCTTCTACCCAACCTCCAAATGTTGGGCCTCAGGGCTTGGAGTCAGGTAGGCCTGGTCTCCAGCACTCCTATTTTTTCTGTCTCAATTCAATCACTAGCTGACCTCACCCCCAGTCCCAAAGCTTTAAATACCATCCAGAGACTGAAGAATTTCAAATTTAAAACTCCAGATAACATCTCACCCAAGCATGTCAAACTTAACAGAACATGGATTATCTAACTGCCAACCTGTTCTGTCTGCCAGACCAATAACCTCTACCACCATCCACATAGCCACTCAGGCCAAAAGACTAAGTTGTCTTTGACTTTCCCATTTGTAACTCCATAGCCAATCTAATAGAAATTCCTGTCACCTCTCTGTGTTTCAGTGTTTTCCTGTCTTCTGTCCTTAAAATATAAGCATCTAGAGGGAAAGGACCCTGTCTTGTTCAAGGATGTGTCTCCAGCTCCCAAAGCAGTCCCTGGCACACAGTAAATCCTTAATTCACACTATTCCACCCCCCGCCCTCCCCTGAGACGGAGTCTTGCTCTGTCATCCAGGCTGGAATACAGTGTGACAATCTTGGCTCACTGCAACCTCCACCTCATGGGTTCAAGCAATTTTCCTGCCTCAGCCTCCCGAGTAGCTGGGATTACAGGCATGTGCCACCACATCCAGCTAATTTTTGTATTCTTAGTAGAGAAGGGGTTTCACCATGTTGGCAAGGCTGGTCTCTAACTCTTGACCTCGAGATCTGCCCACCTTGGCCTTCCAAGGTGTTGAGATTACAGGTGTGAGCCACCCCACCCAGCCCAATTCACACTATTAAGTGGAAAACACTCCTAAAAAATCCAAATCCTCTGGGAAGTTTTCCATATATAATTAGAAGAGTAAGAGAAAATCTTCCAACCCCTATTAAACTACATAATACTCACAGCTTGGGAACAGACTATTGCCCCAACTCTCTCATTTTATATACATATGGACCCTAAGGTTTAGAAAGTTTACATAATTTACCCCAGGATCATAAGAACCCAGAGCTCCTAATGCAAACACCCAATGACCTATACAAGTAACTCCACCAGGTGAACACCCACTGAGTCCCCACTCCTTTTGTTATATACCAGACAACTCTTGCAAGTAGTTGGAAAATTGGATTGAATAAACATCAGTTTTGTGTATTTTTTCATTGGAGGTATGTAAGAAATCATTCTGCAGGTGCCTTCTTGCAATATGCCCAGTTACATAGTCACTTGAAAAGCTTGGGTGCTACTGAAGTGCCAGATAGCAATTCAAAGCGGACAGGAATTAAAAGTCATATTGTCCAGATTCAAAATCCGAAAGTCGTTAGAGCAAGCTATTACTGCTAACTTTGCTTCCTTCTTTTACAAATATATCCCTATCAGGATCTACTATAAAGAGAGAAAGTAGCTGGGTGTCTGTGATTTGGTAATGGTCATCCAGTTTCACATTTATATTCAAAGGTTCTTTATAACCTAAAGCCCCAACCAAAGGCTCCCCAGTTGGTGTGAAGAAATGTTACCTTACAGATTTAATCATTTCTCTGTCTCAATCTGAATACCCAGGTATTTACAAGGCTCCTAGAATTTCTTCATTAAACTTCCTTGACATACGTAAGGGGTCTACCAAGCACCACCAGTCCCAACCCCAACTCATGCTGCTGCCCCAGGCTCAGGACTGACCCGACTACAGAAGTCAGGTCTCCCTTCAGTTCCCACCCTACTCACATGACCACACCATCCTCCTGGCTATGACGGAGCATGACTTATGAATTATCCAATGCTTCATCAAAGTTCTGCCTAATTTGTTTTTATTGGAAACAACTAACAAGCACTTGAAAAGCAATAAAATAGTTTTCCCACAGATGTCATTTTACTCCTCATAAACAATGCCCTATGAGGTTTACAGCAACACCACCTTCCTCATTTTTCACATGAGAATATGGATGAAAAGGGGACCAATGGTACACTGTAGTAAAGTCCACAACTGCACCAAAGTCCTCCAGAACAAAACCCTTGCCCACACTATCAGCGTGTGCATTAGATATCTTTGCTATGATTAGCCGAAAGAGCATCATTCAGTCCACTCAATCGTTCATTCCAGCTCTACACTGCCTTGATTTTTTTTTTTTAATTTTTGCACTCGGGGATGGGTTAAGAAACATAAAGCTTTTGTTTGTCCTAGGTCATAAAGCTTTTTTATGACCTAGGGTCATAATTTGGGGAAAGGGGATGAGAGGACAAATACATAGGAGGTCAAACAAAAATAATAATGCAAGAAAAACAGTGTTGCCCTCTCACATCTGTACTGCACTTCAAGTATGTAGAGTTTTCATGTGGATTTAGAAACCCCTCACCCCATCCCCGAACAATAACTAAGCACTAAAGTGATGCTGGGGTTTGGTTTAGATGGCTAGGGAAGGTATCTTGGAGGTGAGATTCCAGTGGACTCTGCAGATGGGTTAAGGTCTCAGAGAGGTTGAGGTTAAGGAGAGAGCATTCCAAAATCAGCAATAACATAAATGGCTTGAAAATGAAAAAGGCTTGGAAAGTAAGGGAACTAGGCTGGAGTACTTGGTTTTTCTAGTGTGGTGTAATAAGAGCTACAGATGAAAACAAGGGAGATTGTTAACCAGGGCTTAGAACTCATCCAAAATGAATGACTATGCCTGCAAGAGAACAATGAACGTAACAAGTTCATTTTCATTATGTTTTTCCCAGATACAAAGCTGAGACTTTTCATGATGGGTTTTTATAGCTCCTGTCCTCCATAACCAAACTTCACCATTTATACTTGTTCATTCTATTTTTGCTGCAAAAGATTAAGATCTTTTTACTTATACATTGCTGTAATACTTTGATTTGTATGTGACATGGTTTGGATATGTGCCCCTGCCCCAATCTCATGTTGAAATGTAAGCCCCAGTGTTAGAGGTGGGGCCTGGTGGAGGTGTTTGGATCATGAGGCAGATCCCCCATGAATGGCTTAAAACCTTCCCCTTGGAATGAATGGGCTCTCATAACATCTGTTTTTTTTCCCAAATGTGTGGCATCCACCCCTGCCAATCTCTCTTGCTCTCATTCTCACCATGTAAGACACCATCACCGCCCCTTTGCCTTGTAAGCTTCCTGACTGTAAGCTTCCTGAGGTCTCCCCAGAAGCTGAGCATATGCCCACACCATGTTTGTACAGCGTGCAGAACTGTAAGCCAATTAAATCTCTTTTCTTTAGAAATTAACCAGTCTCAGGTATTCCTTTATAGCAACACAAGAATGAACTAACAGTATATATCTTCATTTGGATACTTGCTTAAATATGGCTCTAGCTTTCAAAGTAGAGATAATCCCTTTTATTTGGTTTGTCTGCCTTAGAGGGTCTAGAACATGACTGTAAGCTTCCTGAGGTCTCCTCAGAAGCTGAGCAGATGCCCACATCATGTTTGTACAGCGTGCAGAACTGTAAGTCAATTAAACCTCTTTTCTTTATAAATTAACCAGTCTCGGGTATTTCTTTATAGCAATGCAAGAATGAACTAACAGTATATATCTTCATTTGGATACTTGCTTAAATATGGCTCCAGCTTTCAAAGTAGAGATAATTTCATTTGTCTGCCTTAGAGGGTCTAGAACAATACTCAAGAAAGTTACTCTACAAATGTCATTGATGGATCAGGAAATAAAAGATCTAATTTTTAAAAAACTGTAACTGATTATAAGAGAAGCCCCTGTAAAACACACACACACATACACAAACAGAAGCCCCTGTAACATACACACACAAACAGAAGCCCTGTAACACACACACACACACACACACACACACACACTCACACGCCCTACCTATTTTTCCCCTTTATAGTCTCACTCATTTATCCTTACTGCGTCCCCGGCATTGTTTTAAGCATTTTATGTATACTTTCCCAAGGCCACACAGCTACTAAATAATAGAAGCCAAGATCTCTTATATTTTTTTTAAGAGATGGGAGTCTAGCTGTGTTTGCCAGGTTGGTCTTGAACTCCTGGTCTCAAGTAATCTTCCCACCTCATCCTCTCAGAGTGCTAGGATTACAGGCATAAGCCACCATGCCCGATCAGATTTGAATGAATCTAGACAGTCTGATGCAAGAGGTATGCACTAAACCTTTATGCATGATATTGTCTCTCAAAATGACACATTATACTTAAAAACCTAAGGGATAATTTTTGCTTCTTCGGTTTTTAAGCTGTGGCACCGATCAAATACTTTCTCAAAACTGAGCACAATGCAAACTACAATTACTCTTTTTAATTACAAAAAAATACTTCAAGATTTTAACAGGCTTCTACATAATGCATTTAAATTTAGGCTTTGCATGTTGTTTTTATTAGAAAGTGCATCTGCTCTTGGCATTAAATTAGCTATTTTATAATTACACAATAAGAATGTGTCACCTGATCAAACAAATAGTGAATGATGAATGCTGCTTCTTGGAAAAATTTCTTTTTAAACATATTAATATACAAATAGATAGGGAAATATTACTTAATTCAAATAACCTAATATCTATAAAAACAGAACTCTTTACCTGTAAAAATAGTCAACACTCACTTGGATGACAAAGAATCTAACAATGCATTTGTAAATATCCATACACATACAATGTTGGCTCACAGAATCCCAGCGACAATAATTAATGCTGACATAAATCTGGACACTGAAATGGCAATGAACGGAATTGCTGGTTTCTCATGACAATTAAAAGTGTTGTTCCAAGCAGGCAGGAAAATTTCGCTCTAGAAATGTTGAAAACTGTGTCTATGAGTTATGAGATAAAAATAGTTTGTGTTATATCCCTAAAATCATTAAATACTACATATATTAATGACTGATTTATAGATCAAAAGCACTCACATAGCATGCCTTAACTCAAAATGGAGAGAATTACTATGAAAGAGAAAATTGTTATCAAATAAACTGAAAGAACAAATAACGAAGGTCATTATATTGGTTCCTGTGCACAATAAAAAATAGTTCATTTAAAGACAATTGGTCAATGTGCTTGAGACCATGAATATCCATTTTAGTCAGAAATAGTGGCAAACCCTAAGCACAAGAAATACTACTTAAGAAAATGTATTTAGTTCATAGTGCATACAAATCTCCACTTTAGGCATCATTTTGGGGTTAAAAAATATAATGCTGCTAAGAGGACACAATTAGAACACAGTGAATCTTATTACTGGTTCTTTTTTCCAGCATTAATGCCTGCTGTTTATCTACACAAATAAAGAGCAGCCTGGGAACTGTCCTAGTTTCTTTGAGAGTTATCAACTGAAGCTAATGTTTCCTTAGAGAACTCCACTTTGAAAGGGTACTATGAACCTGGCCAGTTTTCTTAGCTGTTTACACAAACACAAGCACAACTTGCAATGTGGGCAACACCAGCTCAGATGCAATCTATGTATCTTCAAATGAGTCTCCCAGTTGTCCTCACTGTGTTCATTTGCTCTGCCAAAAATAAACAGCCTTTCCCCTAGTAAACAGCAGGTAAGAATGGGTCTAATCATAAATTCTAATGGATGACAGTCCAATCACAAAGTAAAGCTCTCTTTGGTGGTAGCATTAGCTTCTTTCTGCCCTGCTCAAAATACCCCTACAGTACATTGTCTTGGACAGGATCTCATTTAATATATGAAGCCCTGTGATGATTAATACTGAGTGTCAACTTGACTGGATTAAAAGATGTGAAGTATTGATCTTGGGTGTGTCTATGAGGGTGTTGCCAAAAAAAGATTAACATTTGAGTCAGTGGGCTCGAGAATGCAGACCCTCCTTTAATCTGGTGGGCACAATCTAATCAGCTGTCAGCGAATATAAGCAGGCAGAAAAACAAGAAAAGACCAGACTGGCCTAGCCTCCCAGGCTTTATCTCTCTCCCATGCTGGATGCTTCCTGTCCTCAAACATCAGACTCCAAGTTCATTAGTTTTGAGACTTGGACTGGCTCTCCTTGCTCCTCAAACTTGCAGACAGCCTATTGTGGGACTTGTGATCGTGTAAGTTAATACTTAATAAACTCCCCTTGAGCTACATATATAATTTATATGTCTAATTTGTTTTTAGTGAAAACAACTAATTAGCACTTGAAAAGCAACAAAATAGTTTTTCCACAGACGTCACTTTACTCCTCATAAACAATGCCCTGAGGTTTACAGCAACATCACTTTCCTCATTTTTCACATGAGAATATGAATGAAAAGGGGACCAATGACACGCTGTAGTAAAGTCCAGACCCGCACCTGTATCTCCTATTAGTTCTATCCCTTTAGAGAACCCTAACTAATAACAGATTGTGGTACCAAGAGTGGTTCTAGAGGAAGAGAATATTAAGGATAGAGTTTTTTTTCATTGGTTCTGGGGTTTCTGGAGTTGGCTGCTTAATATGCTAAGGACTCTACTTCTAATATTATGGAGAACACTGAGAGTCCTTGGCATGAACTGTTTAGAGAGTTAGGTAAAATAAATGCATTTGACACTCCTGATTCACCACTCATAAGAGGCAAGGAGTTTAGTGACTCTCTACATAATACCTTTGACCATATGTGGAGAACCAAGAAACACAATGAAGCTCATTGGTTGCTCCTAAGTTCAGTGGACAAAGTGATGAAGGAAAACTATGAACTCAGGGATTCTGTCTCTCTGCTTCAGAAGCAGATACTGAGCCTCAAATCTGCTAAGGTTGCCCAGAGTGAGAGTCTTATTTCATGTAGACAAAGAGCTGAAATTGTGGAAAAGCAGACACAAGCTCTTATCACGGAAGTAGCTGACCTGCAACAAAAGGTGCATGCACAGCCTCACCAGGTGTCTACTGTTAAAGTAAGGGCATTGACTGGAAAAGAAGGGGACCCTGGCAACTTGCAATGGAGACGGTGGGAGGACCCTGATGAAGCTGGGGACCCTGAATTTGTAAACTCTGATGAACCTCTTTTGCCAGAAGCAACGGCTTCCCCATCCCTAGTAGTGGCAATATCCCCTCCTGGGCCCATGTTGCCTTCAGCCTTTCCACCTTTGTCTGAGAATATAAACTCTGCACTTCCTGAGGCAACAGTGATGGCCTCCCCTGAGGCAGTTGCCAGGCAAAATAATATTGATTCTCCTCAAGAGCCACTCCGACACCCCTGTTTGCTTCTAGACCTATAACTAAAGTTCCAGCGGGCCCCTAGAGGTGAGGTTCTGAGTGTGACCCATGAGGAAGTCCACTGCACTTGAAAAGAACTGTTTGAGTTGTCTAATTTCTATAAACAGAAATCTGGAGAACAGGCATGGGAATGCATATTGAGGGTAAGGGATAATAGTGGAAAAAAACATAGAGTTAGATCAGGCTGAATTGATTGATTTAGGCCTACTAAGTAAGGACTCTGCTTTTTTTTTTTTTTTTTTCTGAGATAAGAGTCTTGCTCTGTCGCCCAGGCTGGAGTGTAATGGTGCAATCTCAGCTCACTGCAACTTCTGCCTCCTGAGTTCGAGCGATTCTCCTGCCTCAGCCTCCTCAGTAGTTGGAATTACAGAAGCACACCACCATGCCTGGCCAATTTTTATATTTTTAGTAAAGACAAGGTTTCACCATGTTGGTCAGGCTGTTCTGTAACTCCCGACCTCATGATGTGCCCGCCTCCGCCACCCAAAATGCTGGGATTACCGGTGTGAGCCACCATGCCCGGCTGGGACTCTGCTTTTAATGTTGCAGCTCTGGGAGTTAAAAGGAGTTCTAATAGTTTCTCTGCTTATCTGAAATATGGATTAAAGGATGGTCCACTGTGCACGAGCTGGAAAGGCCTGATCTCCCTTGGTTTAATGTAGAGGAAGGGATCCAAAGGCTGGGAAGATTGGGATGTTGGAGTGGATTAGTCACTTTAGACCTACTCATCCCAGCTGGGAGGGTTCAGAAGTTATACCCTTGATCAATGCCTTGTAATGCCTTGTGAAACAGATTTCTCGGGGAATTCCTGCATTTTTGAAGAGCCCTGTAATGGCTCTTCTCTGTATGTCAGATCTCACAGATACTGTGGGAAGCACAGTCACTCAACTACAAAATTTAACTACAATGGGAATAATTGGATCCTGAAGTGGCAGGGGCAAAGTGGTGGCTGGCACTCAACCATCAAAGGCAAGGTCGGCATAGCTACCATAATAAGCAGCAGAGGCAAAGAGGCAATCAGAATAATCTGACTTGTGTAGAGCTCTGGCATTTGCTAATTAATCACGGTGTTCCTAGAAGTGAAATTGATAGGAAGCCTACTGCATTCCTACTTAATTTATATAAGCGGAAAACTTCTAGGTCAAATGGACAAAAGACTAATTTGAATTCCAATAACAGAGAATCATGGCCATTAATCAGTTTCCAGACTTGAGCCACTTTACAGACCCAGAACCCCTTGAATGAGGGGAGGCTGGGTCCCCTGGAAAAAGAACCTCACTATATTATCAACAATTTATGAAGTGAATCTTTCTCCCATCCTTCCCCCAAGGAGACCTCTGGTGCTTTTTCAGGGTAACTGTGCACCAGGGAAAGGGAAATGATCAGACATTTCAGGGACTACCAGACACTGGATCTGAACTGACGTTGATTTCAAGGGACCCAAAATGTCACTGCGGTCCTCCAGTTAAAGTAAGGGCTTGTGGAGGTCAGGTAATTAATGGAGTTTTAGCTCAGATGCAACTTACAGTGGATCCAGTGGGTCCCCAGACTCATCCTGTGGTCATTTCCCCAATGCCAGAATTCGTAATTGGCACAGGCATACTTAGCAGCTGGCAGAACCCCCACATTGGCCCTCTGACTAGTAGGGTGAGGGCTATTATGGGAGGAAAGGCCAAATGAAAGTCACTAGAGCTGCCTCTACCTAGAAAAATAGTAAATCAAAAACAGTATCACATGCCTACAGAGATTGCGGAGATTAGTGCCATCATAAAGGACCTGAAAGACCATGTCCCCATTCAACTCTCCCATTTGGCCTGTGCAGAATACAGATGGATCTTGGAGAAGGACAGTGGACTGTCATGAGCTTAACCAAGTGGTGACTCCAACTGCAGCTGCTGTACCAGATGTGGTTTCATTGCTAGAGCAAATTAACACATCTCCTGATACCTCATATGCAGCCACTGACTTGGCGAATGCCTTTTCCTCCATTCCTGTCCATAAGGCCCACCAGAGGCAATTTGCCTTCAGCTGTCAAGGCCAGCAATATACATTTACTGTCCTACCTCAGAGGTATATCAACTCTCCAGCTTTGTGTCATAATTTATTCGGAGAGACCTGATCGCTTTTCACTTCCACAAGATATCACACTGATCCATTGATGACATTATGCTGACTGGATCCAGTGAGCAAGAAGTGGCAAACACACTGGAGTTATTGGTGAGATATTTGCATGTCAGAGGATGGGAAATAAATCCAACTAAAATTCAGTGACCTTCTACTTCAGTAAAATTCCTAGGGGTCTAGTTGTGTGAGGGCTGTCAAGATACTCCTTCTAAGGGGAAGGATAAGTTGCTGCATTTGGCCCCTGCTACACCAAGAAAGAGGCACAAAGCCTAATGCACCTATTTGGATTTGAGAAGCAACACATTCCTCATTTTTATGTGTTACTCTGGCCCATTTATTGAGTAACCCAAAAGGCTGCCAGTTTTGAATGGGGCCCAGAACAGGAGAAGGCTCTGCAACAGGTCCAGGCTGCTGTGCAAGATGATCTACCACTTGGACCATATGACCCAGCAGATCCAATGATGCCTGAGTTGTCAGTGGCAGATAGGGATGCTGTCTGGAGCCTTTAGCAGGCCTCCATAGGTTAATCACAGCAGAGGCCTCTAGGATTTTGGAGCAAGGCCCTGCCATTTTCTACAGATAACTACTTCCCTTTTGAGAGAACTCTTGGCCTGCTACTGGGCTTTGGTGGATACTGAACATTTGACTATGGGTCAAGTCACTATGCGATCTGAACTGCCTATCATGAACTGGGTGCTTTCTGACCCATCCAGCTATAAAGTGGGTTCTGCACAGCAGCAGGCCATCCTCAAATGGAGGTGGTATATACTTGATCGGGCTCGAGCAGGTCCTGAAGGTACAAGTAAGTTACATGAGGTAGTGGATCAAATGCCCATGGTCTCCACTCCTGCCACCGTGCCTTCTCTCTCCCAGCCTGCACCAATGGCCTTATGGGGAGTTCCCTATGATCAGTTGACAGAGAAGAGACTAGGTAGGACCTGGTTCACAGATGGTTCTGCATGATATGCAGGCACCACCCGAAGTGGATAGTTGCAGCACTAAAACCCCTTTCTAGGATATCTCTGAAGGACAGTGGTGAAAGCAAATCTTCCCAGTGGGCAAAACTTCAAGCAGTGCACCTGTTTGTGCACTTAGCATGAGAGGAGAAATGGCCAAATGTGCAATTATATACTGATTCATGGGCTGTAGCCAATGGTTTAGCTGGATGGTCAGTGACTTGGAAGAAGCATGATTGGAAAATTGGTGGCAAAGAAATTTGGGGAAGAGGTATGTGGATGGACCTCTCTGAGTGATCAAACACTGTGAAGATATTTTTATCCCATGTGAGTGCTCACCAACGGGTAACCTCAGCAGAGGAGGATTTTAATAATCAAGTGGATAGGATGACCCGTTCTGTGGACACCACTCAGCCTCTTTCCCCAGCCACCCCTATCATTGCCCAATGGGTCCATGAAAAAAATGACCATGGTGGCAGGAAAGGAGGTTACATGTGGGCTTCCACTCACCAAGGCTGCTCTGGCTATTGCCACTGCTGAGTGCCCAATTTGCCAGCAGCAGAGACCAACACTGAGTCCTCGATATGGCACCATTCCTCGGGGTGATCAGCCAGCTATCTGGTGGCAGGTTGATTATACTCGACCTCTCCCATCATGGAAAGGGTGGAGGTTTGTCCTCACTGGAACAGACACTTTCTCAGGATATGGATTTGCCTATCCTGCATGCAATGCTTCTGCCAAGACCACAATCCATAGACTCACAGAATGCCTTATCCATCAACATGGTATTCCACACAGCACTGACTCTGACCAAGGCACTCATTTTATGACTAAATAAGTGTGGCAGTGGGCTCATGCTCATGGAATTCACTATTCTTACCATGTTCCCAATCATCCTGAAGCAACTGGATTGATAGAACAGTGGAATGGCCTTTTGAAGTCACAATTACAAAGCCAACTAGGTGACAATATCTGCAGGGCTGGGGCAAAGTTCTCCAGAAGGCCGTGTATGCTCTAAATCAGCATCCAATATATAGTACTGTTTCTCCCATAGTGAGGATTCACAAGTCCAGGAATCAAGGGGTGGAAGAGGAAGTGGTGCCACTCACCATCACCCCTAGTGATCCACTAGCAACAGTTTTGCTTCCTGTTCCCACGACATTACGTTCTGCTGGCCTAGGCATCTTAATTCCAGAGGGAGGAACACTGACACCAGGAGACACAACAACGATTCCATTAAAATGGAAGTTAAGATTGCCACCTGGACACTTTGGGCTCCTCCTACCTTTAAGTCAACACTAAGAAGGGAGTTACAGTGTTGGCTGGGATAATTGACCTGAACTATCAAGATGCAATCAGTCTACTACTCCACAACGGAGGTAAGGAAAAGTATGCACAGATACAGGAGATCCATTAGAGGGCATCTCTCAGTATTACTATGCCCTGTGATTAAGATCAGTAGGAAACTACAACACCCAATACAGGCAGGACTACAAATGGTCCAGACCGCTCAGGAATGAAAGTTTGGGCTGTGCCACCAGGAAAGAAAACCACGACCTGCTGATGTGCCTCCTGAAAGCAAAGGGAATACAAAATGGGTAGTAGAAGAAGGAAGTCATCAATACCAGCTATGACCACGTGATCAGCTATATAAATGAGGATTATAATAGTCATGAATATTTCCTCCTTCTTTTGTTAAAAACATGTTCATGCATGTATACACTTGTACTAAGAAAATATCTTCATTTTATTTCCTTTTCCTTTATCATGTGGCATAAGATTTATTGACTTCACATCGGCATTTAAGTATTGTTAACTTTTTTAACAGTATTCGGGTTCAGGATTGGTACATTTCCAGTTGTTCGAAAAACAGCTGTATCACGTTAGGCATAATTATGACTTCATTATCGTCTTTATTTGAAGATTACATATAATCTCAGGAGATGTGTATGGGTTCAAGTTGACAAGGGGTGGACTTGTGATTGTTAATACTGAGTGTCAACTTGATTGGATTGAAGGATATGAAGTATTGATCCTGGGTATGCCTGTGAGGGTGCTGCCAAAAAGATTAACATTTGAGTCAGTGGGCTGGGGAACGCAGACCCACCCTTAATCTTGTGGGCACAATCTAATCAGCTGTCAGTGAATATAAGTAGGCAGAAAAACAAGAAAAGGCCAGACTGGCCTAGCCTCCCGGCCTATATCTCTCTCCTGTGTTGGATGCTTCCTGCCCTCGAACACCAGACTCCAAGTTCTTCAGTTTTGAGACTTGGACTGGCTCTCCTTGCTCCTCAAGCTTACAGACAGCCTATTGTGGGACCTTGTGATCCTGTAAGTTAATACTTAATAAACTCCCCCTTTGTGTGTGTGTGTGTGTGTGTGTGTGTACATATATCTCCTATTACATATATCTCCTGTATATACATATCTCCTATTAGTTCTATCCCTCTAGAGAACCCTAACACAAGCCCCATTCATTTCCCCCGAAGTATTGCAAAATTGACTAGATTACCAGTATATTGTAGTGTTACCTATTTCAACTCACATGCTTGGAAAGACTTAAAAGAAGCCAACATTCAGAAAATTTACTGGAGATCTACAGTATGTTCCCCTACATATCACCCACAAGTGTGTGACTATGAAAACCTCTCATACTCTCTTTCCCCTTTAAAATGGGAACCTTGTGAGACATATTATGCTTACAGCACTGCTAGCACATACCAAACACCTTCCTAAAATACGTACCAGCAAAACAACATCTATTGCTGAGAATTCTGGGTCTTTTTTTTTTTTTTTTTTTTTTTAGGACAGAATCTCACTCTGTCATCCAGGCTGGAGGGCAGTGACGCTATCTCAGCTCACTACAACTTCTGCCTCCCGGGTTCAAGCGATTCTCCTGCCTCAGCCTCCTTAGCAGCTGAGATTACAGGCACGCATCACCATGTCCAGCTAATTTTTGTATTTTTAGTACAGACAAGGTTTCACTATGTTGGCCGGGTTGGTCTTGAACTCCTGATCTCAAATAATCCCCCTTCCTGGGCCTCCCAAAGTGCTGGGATTACAGCCATGAGGCACCCGGCCAGACAGAGAATTCTCTTTAGCATTAGACACTGGTAGTGATAATGTTGATTACTACAATGTCAAGGGAAAAATCTCAAAGGCTAGGAATAAGGGGTGACTCTAGCAGAAGTAAAAGCTGATAGCATATGTAGAGCCCCATAATATATCTAGTAAAAACAATGAATTAGGCCAGGTTAAATAGGTGAATCAATTCATTTTACTTCTACTTCTTCTTATATAATATCTCTACCTGATAAAATATATGCACACCAAAGTTGCAGTCTTCTTCTACACTTAATACCACTGGTTTCATAATGGGGATGAACCCTGTTACTAAAGAACATTCATTTACTAATAACAACATTTTTGTTACTCTTAAGGAAGTAAGTCTCAAAAAAGGTTTTGACCAAAATGCTATATAGAAATATGACTTAACGTATAATCTTCACCCCGATCATTGCTCAAAAGGTTCTAAACTTCTAAATCAAATGTATTATTACATATAATGTCTAGAGTACCAAAATCTCAGAGTGCCAAAATTCTCATTTATAAAATTGAAGTAATATGTCTCTTAAGGAGCTGAATAACAATAATAAAGTATGCAAAAAAAACTAATTCAAGCTGGACCAGACACTTACACTTAAAGCCGAAACCACAAAGCTTGCAAAAGAAAACACAGAAAAATGTTTTCGGGACAAGGAGTAAGTAACGACTTCCTAAGACACAGAAAGTAATAACCAGAAAAGAAAAAAAAGATAAATCAATTAGATCTCATCATATTTAAAATTTTGTATCTTCAAATGACATTCTTTAAAAAAAGACTCAATAGGCAAGCCACAAACTGGGGGAAAAAGTTGCAAAATATAAATAAATCTAAAAAAAGAACTGGAATCTAGGATATATAAGGAACTCTTACAATTCAATAATGAAATGTTCATTGTAGGCCAGGGGCAGTGGCTCATGTCTGTAATTCCAGCACTTTGGGAGGCCAAGGAAGGCAGATCACCTGAGGTCAGGAATCTGAGACCAGCCTGAGCCAACATGGTGAAACCCCGTCTCTACTAAAATTACAAAAAATTAGTTGGGCGTGGTGGCACACACCTATTATCCCAACTATTTAAGAGACTGAGGCAGGAGAATCACTTGAACCTGGGAAGCGGAGGTTGCAGTGAGCTGAGACTGCACTATTGTACTCCAGCCTGAGTGACAAAAGCGAAATTCCATTAAAAAAAAAAAAAAGTGTTCATTGCAGCTTGTTTACCACAGCCTGTTTGGAGGGAACAGGTCAACAGAAAAGGAGATGCTGACAATTTCTCTTTTATGAAGAATGGAAGAATGGACGATTGGTAGCTAGAGGAGGAGAGGAGAAGACTATGTGAAGGAGAAGGCAGGAAATAAAAGTCAGATGGATGCTAGGACAGTTTCAACTATTAAAAAATATATTCTACACCGTGTCGGTGAGCCTCCATTTAAAAGATATTTACTGTAATCCCAGCACTTTGGGAGGCTGAGGCAGTAGGATTGCTTGAGGCCAGGAGTTTGAGACCAGCCTGAGTAATGTGGCAAGATCCTGTCCAAATTTATTTATTTATTTTTAAATAACAAATAAATAAATTTGGATTTCAGATGGCAGTATCGATGTCCTATTAAGTTGGTTTCAAAAAACTTCTGCACAAACCTAATGCTGGAAACAATAATTTTATTTAGATTTATTCAATTCTCCAGATCAAGAAACTAAAGGTTGTTTGGAAGATGTTTTTTATTTTAAAAACTGCATTCATCCGCCAGGAAAAAAAGAGTGAGTAAAGACTGAAAGATTGAAAACTTAAAAATGTAAAAGGTGGGCCAGGCGCGGTGGCTCACGCCTGTAATCCCAGCACTTTGGGAGGCCGAGGCGGGTGGATCACGAGGTCAAGAGATCGAGACCATCCTGGTCAACATGGTGAAACCCTGTCTCTACTAAAAATACAAAAAATTGGCTGGGCATGGTGGCGTGTGCCTGTAATCCCAGCTACTCAGGAGGCTGAGGCAGGAGAATTGCCTGAACCCAGGAGGCGGAGGTTGCGGTGAGCCGAGATCGCGCCATTGCACTCTAGCCTGGGTAACAAGAGCGAAACTCCGTCTCCAAAAAAAAAAAAAAAAAAATGTAAAAGATTTTTAGAACTGGATTAATATATCATATTTACTACATTCTCTGTTTTGTCTAAAAATAAACTAATTCTTCTATAATAATAGGCCAATGCTATAAGGATACACACAAAGTAATATAAAATAGCACAGAGTTGCCAATAATGATTAATGTTTTCTGGCCGTAATTCCTGGGCTGTGATATTATATAACTGTACAGTTGGTCTGTCTAGACATGCTATTCAGTTGTATTCATAAAACATACCACACAACCACACAAGTGCTGGCAGACCAATGTAAAATAAACAGTTATCCACTGCAGTATTTTAGTACATAAAATTGATAGGGTTGTATTTTTAATATATAGATGTTGAATACTTTTAACAGTAAGAATTTCTTACATTTATTGCAAGCTTTTCAAACATAAATCTAAGCATATGATGAATGAAGGTGTGCCTGTTCTCTCTCATCTGATATGCTCGTCTCTTAGTTTTGTGACCGTGGCTGCTTTTGTACTAGCCATTACTATACTCTTGCAGTTAAACCGTACAATAACTTGAGATGCTGTTTTACATAAATTAGTAAAAGAAATATCTCAACAGTAGGTTTCTGTCTCAGAAGATTGTTAGAATCTGTTTAGACCTAATTGCCAATTAGAAAATGATATCACATGTGAAACAAAGTAATTTATGTTTTTCCCTTTAGCTGTAAACAAAAACAAACAAAATCGCACACAAGTTCTGAGTACCATCAACACAATGGTAAATGAAAGAGTTTTGAACAGACTAGTTAAGATGTCAAAACAACCAACAGTAACCACCAAAAGTGTATTACGTAAGTAATATTTAAGTAAGAATGCATCCTACTACCATAATATATGAAGGGAGAGACATCATAAATACTTGGAAAAAACAAGAAAGAACAATTTAACCTAATAACTCAGGCACTGAAGGCAAACAGATGTGGGTTCAAACCTCAGCTCAGGTCCTTACAAATTATGTGACCTTGTAGAAACCAATTTACCCTTATTAGTAACATGAGAATTTCACAGGATGATTTTAAAGATTAAATAATACATGCCAAAGTCTTTAGCAAAGTCCCACATATGAATTAAATTTAATAATAATGGCAAGCATTATTATTATTGCTAACTTCTCAAAAGGCCATAACCTAAGATAATCAAATTTAATCATAAAATCACACCAATTAAATCACAACAATTTCTAGTTTAGGAATTTTGTCTTGTGATCACAAGAGCATTATGGAACACAATAGAATTCTAAATTATAAACAAGCGATATAGACAGCGGAAATAAGCCATTCCTTTTCCTTTCTCCTAGTCCAAATAATTTAAGAAAAGGGATAAAAGAAAGGAACAAAAACAGTCATTTGGAATCAACCACTTCAACAATCATTCACTTATTCAAACAATGGCATACATTCAAGCATAGCTAAAGATAAAACTAAACAATTTCCAAGTAACTAACAAAACTGCACATTTATTTCCTCTTACCTGTAAGTCAACTTTCTACAGTTAACATTACATTTTCTGAGACAGGCCACAACCATCCGAACAAGTATCTGCACATGATAAAAATACGAACTTAGTAAAAAGGCACTGTATTCTACCTCATTCAATTCTTCATTTGTACATTCACTCATGAAGGATCTAGCAGGTTCTGACTCTTTGCCAGCCCTGTGAACTACTAATAAGGCAATAACGGCAATCCCTGCAGGGATACAGCATCCATGAAAGTGTAAAGAAGGTGTGACATCGGATGTCCTGTCTCAGCACATGATCCTGAACCTCCACAGTAAAAGGGCAGATAAAGGGAGTAACTGGGGTGACACCAAGTAGATAGAGCCAGAGCTTACAGGGCCTATCTCATGTGTGCTCTGTCTGATCTTCATCTTGAAAGCTATGCTTTTACAATACACACCATTTTGTTGTTTCTCCTTTTATTCATAGTACTCATTTGTTTAATCAGCATATGTGTTCAGTTATAAGATAAACTCTATACTGCTTTTGCCCCCAATCAGACACCAATTTCTAAGTATCCATTTTCTAGGTGTCTATCCATTCTTCAAAGATAGTTCCAAGACCACCTTCTCCGGAAAGCAGAAGGCTTCAGTTAAAAAAATTATCTCTTTGCTGCTACAGTATTACATTTACTGATATGTGTATCTTTAATTAGATGCCTGCTTAAAAATGTTTACTTAATATAATAAGAAAGTATGAATCAAGAACAACTCTCTCCATGTAATTCCCTAATAGCCCTTTATCTGAGATTCAGTAACTGTCAATCCATTTTTATATATTACTGGCGCCCAGGATACCTAAAGAGTTGACAGAGAGTTGTTCAATTTAAACCAAAGGTTTTAAATACTAGAGTTTTCCGTAAGTATAATTATAAGATCAGAGTTGGGAAATTTCCATCTACCCTTTCTAATTATGTGACCTCCTTTAATCTTTTTCAGCCTCAATTGCCTTGTACATAAGATGGGTATAATATACCTATATCACAGTACTGTTAAGAATAAAATAAGAAAATATGGATGACAATGACTGGTCTCCACATTTTTTTAAGATGGCCAAGTGATGTTCTCTATGAAGTCTCTTTCTAGGATTTCTCTTTTTTTTTTAAACAGTCTTTGAAACAGTCTCGCTCTGTCACCCAGGATGGACTGGAATGCAACGGCTCAATCTCAAATCTCGGCTCACTGCAACCTCCACCTCCCGGGTTCAAGCAATTCTCCTGCCTCAGACTCCCAAGTAGATGGGATTACAGGTGTGCACCACCACAGTTACTATGAATAAAGGGGATGAGTCATTCTTGTATTTTTAGTAGAGATGGGGTTGCACCATGTTAGCTAAACTGGTCTTGAACTCCTGATCTCGGGTGATCCATCTGCCTCTGTCTCCCAAAGTGCTGGGATTACAGGCGTGAGCCACCACATCTGGCCTCCTTCATCTAAGATTTCTAATGTAACACTTCAAGGATCTCTGAGTTTCATTTCATGATCAAAGAAACTTTAGTATTAAAAATTAAGAACTGCACTCCAGGATTATGATTCTCCTATAAATATTCCATATAGCTATTAGACTCAGACTTAAGTCTCAAATGCACTTTCTACTTACATTAAATTTACTTGTAATTTTCTATCCTAGAGTGAGATTATTTTCAAAGTTACTCTGCAGCCTGGGCAGCATAGTGAGAACCTGTCTCTACAAAAAATTTTAAAAATTAGCCAGGCATGGTGGCACACACCTATAGTCCCAGCTATTTAAGAAGCTGAAGTGGGAGGATTGCTTGAGCCTGGGAGTCAAAGGGGCAGTGAGCTGAGATCATGCCACTGCACACAGCCTGGGCGGCAGAGCAAGATTCTTTCTCCAAAAACAAAACAAAAGAAACCCCAAAAAAAGCCAAAACCAAAGTTACTATGAATAAAGGGGATGAGTCATTCTTGGCATATTGTTCTGAAGACAATTACTGCACTAAAGCCAGAAAGCATTTCCTTGTAGATTTTTTAAGTTGAATTCTTTGATAAACCATTTTAATCAGTTACATTGTGAAATGGACACATAACTTTAAATATTTCACAATTTCAAACATTCACTAAATATGGAACAGAAAGTCATATTAAATTGGATCATCAAGCAGCAAAGTCTGGATACACTGACAAGTTGTATCTATTAGTGATTATCATAAAAAATGACACAGAAAGGTCTAGAGATTTGAAAAACTTGGGGCACAGTACATCCTGAATGCCAGAGGAAAATAATAGTTTCTGTGAATATTGAAATAAGTCAAACTAGCAGAGATCAGTTTAAAAACCTAAGATTTAAATAACATAAGATTTCCCTCGAGGGGAAGATCTTGAGGTCAAAGCACTAGTCCTCTCTAGTCATCAGGGAGATGCAATCTGTACAACAATGAATACCACTTCATACCCACCAGAATGGCTAAAATCCAGACTAAAAATATAAAATGGTGATGGGGATGTGGAGCCATTGTAACTCTCACACACTGTGTGACAGTCAATTAGTAAACTACTTTAGTAGAAGGCTTTGCTTTGCAGTGTCTACTAAATCTGAACAAATATTAATACATATCCTATAACTTGGGAATCCCACTCCTAGGTATAGGTACCTAATAGAAATGTGCACACATGGTCAAAAAAAGAAAAAACAAGTATAAAAATACTTATAACAGTATTAATTGTAAAATGGTCAAAATCTGCAAAACAAAATAGATGTTCAGTAGTCAATAAATTATAGTATATTCACATTATAAAATACTACACTAAAAAATAACCCTTCCTATATATGAAAATGTGAATACATTTCTCAAACATTACGTTGAGTAAAAGAAGCCAAACCAAATAGTACATATTATTTCATTTTTATGAAGTTCAAAAGCAGGCAAAACAAGTCTAAGGTGACTTAAGTCAGAACAGTGGTTACCTTTGGCAGTATAGGGAGAGGTAGGTAGTGAAATGGGAGAGGACATGAAGGGGCTGTTGGAATGTTGGTGGTATTCTAATTTTTCATTTTGATGATGGTTATACAGGTCTGTTAAGTTTGTGAAAACTTAGCAAAGGTGAAAATGAATCTATGTGCTTTTCTATATACATGTTAAGCTTTTTAACTTATAAGCAAATAAATGTATGAATATAAAATATTCAAATACTTTATATGATCAAAAACATACATATTCAGAAGGCCAGAGTAGTGTTTTGTTTACAAAATTGTTCTTGATGTATACAATTCCATGAATTTTTGTCTTATACAATGACCATCCTCCCTTCTCTGAAATATTTTATTTTAATTGACACGTAAAAATTGTATGTGTTTATCATGTACATGTTGTTTTGAAATGGGTACACACTGGAGAATGGTTAAATTGAGCTAATTAACATATGTATTACCTCACATACTTTTCATTTTTTGTGGTACCAACACTTAAAATCTACTCTCCTAGCAAGAATACAGTACACAGTTATTAACTTTAGTCATTGTGTTGTACAAGAGCGTGTGTGTTTGTTTTTGAGACAGAGTCTCGCTCGTTACCCAAGCTGGAGTGCAGTGGTACAATCACAGCTCACTGCAGCCTCCACCTCCTGGGCTCAAGTGATCCTCCCACCTCAGCCCCCTGAGTAGCTGGGACTACAGGTATACACGACCATGCTTGGGTAATTTTTAAAATTTTTTTGTAGAGACAGGGTCTCACTATATGGCCCAGGCTGGTTTTGAACTCCGGGACTCAAGCCATCTTCCTGCTTCAATCTCGCAAAGTGCTGGAATTACAGGTGGGTGCCTGGCCTACAAATGATCTCTTATCTACTAACTTATCTATTAATTTATTATTCCTATCTAACTGAAAAATTTGTACCCTTTAATCAGTATCCCCCCCCAAACCCTCACTATCCCCCTTTATCCCTGATAGCTACCATTCTACAATCTACTTCTAGTTTCCATATGTAGGGGAGATCACGCGTTCTTTCTGTAACTGCTTATCTCACTAACATAAAATCCTTCAGGTTCATCCATGTTACTATAAATGAAAGCATTTCCTTCATTTTTATGGCCGTATAGTATTCCATTGTGTATATACACCATATTTTCTTTACCCACAGATCTGTTATTGGACACTTACATTGATTCCATATTTTGGCTATCATGAATAACGCTACAATAAACATGAGAATGCTGATATTTCTTCAAATATTGATTTCAATTCCTTTGGATATATACCCAGTAATGGGATTGCTGGATCACAGAGTAGTTCTATTTTTAATAATTTGAGGAATCTCCATATTGTTTTGCATAATGGCTATACCAATTTACATTCTCACCAACAGTATGCAAGGGTTCTCTTTTCCCCACATCCTATCAAACACTTGCTTTATTTTTATCTTTTTTAATAACAGCCACTCTAACAGGTGTGAGGTTCACTGGTAGCTCTAATTTACATCTCTTAATTTCTCAAATATTTTAGAATGAAACTTTTTATGGCTCTATAGTTGGATGTAGTACTAGATAGAGCTATAAATTAAAAGGCTATAATCTAGAAAAGTTTTCATCAACAATAGTCAAGATATTTTGTCATTCATTAACTAGTTGAACACCTAATGATATGGAGAACTTGCCTAACCAGAATGACTCATTTCTTTGAGATTTTGTTAAATTAATAGCTTTATTACAAAGATTTTAAATCCTTTTACATAAATGAGGACACAGTCTTAGAGAACACACTATCTAGCTATAAACTGACACCTTAGGAAGTAAATTAAATCTACAGTATCAGTATAAGGGTGATGAGAAAATCGATAAGGCCTCCAAACAGAAATATGACAGAATATAAATCTAAATAGATCTGTTTTCTTTTGGAGAGAGATCCAAGATGGCTGATGATTAGCAGCTCGGGCACGTACCTCCCAGTGAAAGTGCAAAGGACGAGAGGACGCCACACTTTCAGACGAATATTAGTTGCACACGGACCAGGAGATTCCCAGTGGAGGAGCTCCACGGGTCGCCAGGGCGACTCTAGTGGCCGGCATGGCGGTTTTGCTGGTGCCTTAGCACGCCAGTTCTTGGTGCAGAGTCCGGAGATTCCCAGGCAGAAAAGCACCATCAATCTTAACACCGCTGTTTTGGCCGGCTCAGTGGATTGCTCAGATTTCGGCGCAGGGAATCAACAAGTTGGACGTCAGAGACCCAGTTAGAAAGTCGGTAATTATAAAGACGACAGACGGACAAATATATAATGAAGGGAAGAAACCAGCGTAAAAAGGTAGAGAATACTCAAAATCAGAATGCCTCTCCCTCTACAGGGGATTGCAATTCCTCATCAGTAACGGAACAAGGCTTAATAGATTACACATGTGTTCCAATAACAGAAGCAGGTTTCAAAACGTGGGTGATAAGAAACTTCTGTGAATTAAAAGAACTTGTTCTAACCCAATGCAAAGAAACTAAGAACCTTGAAAAAAGGTTTGACGAAATGTTAACGAGAATGGACAATTTAGAGAAGAATATAAGTGAATTGATGGAGCTGAAAAACACAACACGAGAACTTCGCGAAGCATGCACAAGTTTAAACAGTCGAATTGATCAAGCAGAAGGAAGGATATCAGAAGTCGAGGACCAGCTCAGTGAAATGAAACGAGAAGACAAGAATGCAGAAAAAAGGATGAAAAGGAATGAGCAAAGTCTCCAGGAAATATGGGACTATGTGAAAAGACCTAATCTACGTTTGATAGGTGTACCTGAATGTGATGAAGAGAATGAATCCAAGTTGGAAAATACTCTTCAGGATATCATTCAGGAAAATTTTCCCAACCTGGCAAGGCAGGGTAATATTCAACTCCAGGTAATACAGAGAACACCACAAAGATATTCTTCAAGAAGACCAACCCCAAGGCACATAATCGCCAGATTTATTAGGGTTGAAATGAAGGAGAAAATACTAAGGGCAGCCAGAGAGAAAGGTCAGGTTACCCATAAAGGGAAACCTATCAGACTTACAGCAGATCTCTCAGCAGAAACCCTACAAGCCAGAAAAGAGTGGGGACCAATATTTAACATCCTTAAAGAAAAGAACTTTCAACCCAGAATTTCCTATCCAGCCAAACTAAGCTTTATGAGCGAAGGAAAAATTAAATCTTTTGCGAACAAACAAGTACTTAGAGAGTTCACCACCACCAGGCCTGCTTTACAAGAGCTTCTGAAAGAAGCACTATACATATAAAGGAACAACCAATATCAGCCTTTCCAAAAATATATCAAAAAGCAAAGAACTTTAACACAATAAAAAATTTACATCAACTAATGGGCAAAACAGCCAGCTAGCATCAAACGCCGGTATTAAACTTATATATATTTTAATTGGATAAAAAGCCAAAACCCATCGGTATGCTGCATCCGGGCCCATCTTACATGCAACAATACACAAAGACTCAGAGAGAAGGAGGAAGATTTACCAACCAACCAGAGAGTAAAAATAAACGAATAAACAAAAAGCAGGAGATGCAATTCTCGCCTCTGATAAAGTAGACTTTAAAGCAACAAAGATCAAAAGAGGCGAGTAATGACATTACATAATGGCAAAAGGATCAATGCAACAAGAAGAGCTAACGATTCTATAGATCAACGAGATAGAAAATTAACAAGGATATTCAGAACTTGAACTCAGACCCGGAACAAGTAAACTTAATAAACATTTATAGAACTCTCCACTTCAAATACACAAAACATACATTACCACCTCACACCTATTCCAAAGGTGACTATATAATTGGAAGTAAATCACTCCTCAGTAATCGCATAGCATTTCATAGGTTTAAATTAAATATTGGTTGGCTGTTTGTTTGTTATCTTCTTCCCTTATTCCTTCCTGACTACATCATTAAGTATAATTATCAGTATAAAAGAGGTTTTCAATACCCATTACTAAATTGCATTCTAGCCTGGGCAAGAAAGCAATACTCCCATTCTCTCTCCCTCTTTCTTTTCCTTCTCCCTCCTCCCCATTCTCTCTCTCTCTTTCTCTTCCTTTTTCCTCCTTCTTATTCTCTCTCTCTTTAAAAAAAAAAAAAAAAAAAAAAAAAAAAAAAAAAAAAAGAATCTGTTTTCTTTTGTAACGGGACACAATTGGAAAAACTGGTGATTTCACCAAGGCTTTGACTGGAATGGTGTGCTCTCCTTTACAGAATCAAACCTGACTTATGGAGCCAATAAAGCCCTTGGAAAACTGGCCTCATATAAAAAAAAAAAAAAAAAAAAAAAAAAAAAAAAAAAAAAAAAAAAAAAAATAAATCTAAATAAAAAATTGTATTTATTTCTGTTATATTTGCATATTAACATTATAAATACACTGCCAGGAATGTAAAAAATCATAACAGAAATTATGGAAAAATGCTAGATTTAGCAAAAATATTAGATGTATCTCTGGGTTTAGGATTTGGGATAATTTTTACTTTAGTAAGTTTTATTTTATTGTTTGCATTGTTAACAATGAACATATATCATTTTTCAGGTTAAAAAATAAGCTAAAAGATCTGAGAAAAAGGCAGTTCCCTTTCAAAAATGAGTCACTGTATGTTTTCTTCCTGATTCACAGAACAAATTAAATTAGTGGGAGAATTCTTCTCAATTTTAAGACCTTTCTCCCAATGTTAGCTTTCTGGCATCTGTCGCAGAATACCTACAAGTAAATACCAACAAAGCTCACATAGCAGAACAAATAACAACAGTAGCAGGAAACTGGCACCAAAAAAATTCATAATAACATTAATAAATCATGCTTAACTCAGACAGTTCCCCCACCTCACCTCTAACACTGAGCCAGCGGTTGTGATTTTATGTCACATACATGTAACTGTGTTTATTTTCTGCTAGTAAAACCACTGTTAGTTCCTAAGATAAAATTAAGTATATCAATATTTCCTGATTTTCTATTAAAATCACATTAACTTCCAGGTGCTCTATTGTCTGAACAAAAACAAGGACCTAGAGGCATCCCTGTCACCATAGGTGTAGCCTTGTTGACTAATGTTAGCTATATCCTAAAGACAAGAAAAGGGAAAAGTGAATTCAGCTCCCTAGGAGCTCAGTAGTAAATTACTCGCCAGGCAGAATTCTGCCCATTATCTCAATTACTCTTGCCAAAAAAACTTCATTTATTCAGAGAAAAAAATAAAAGCCGAGTCTGGTTTACACTCCCAGCTAATCAAGCCATCCAAACAAACCTAAACTAAAACATAACTAAATTTCCTGATTACTTCCTTGAAAGGTAGTCTTACTAATTAGGTAATTTACAACAGGACCTTGGCAAACCAAAGAGAAACCCTGAAAAAGCAGCAGCCTTTTGCTGTCCCTCTGGCTTTAATCACCATGAAAGTCACCCAGTCCTGCTATCAACCCACAGAACACAAAGCTAATGACTCACGTTGTCACTGACAATGACACCAAGAAGCTCAACAAACCTTGGAAAACAATAGACTTTCACAGTGAGCCATTAGTCAAATAACTATGCACATTAAATGAATATTCTGGATAGCACTCTAACAAAAGATCAATAGTAGGCCCGGTGTGGTGGCTCAGACCTGTAATCCTAGCACTTTGGGAGGCCGAGGCAGGTGACTGCCAGAGCTCAGGAGTTTGAGACTAGCCTGTGCAACATGATAAAACCCCATCTCTACTAAAAAACACAAAAAAATTAGCCAGGTAGGGTGGTGCACACCTGTAGTCCCAGCTACTTGAGACGCTGAGGCACGAGAACCACTTAAGCCCTGAAGATGGAGGTTGCAGTGAGCAGAGTTTGCGCCACTGCACTCCAGCCTAGGCAATAGAGTAAAAGCCTGTCTCAAAAAAAAAAAGCGGGGGGTGGCTTTTAAACTTCCTATGGTAGTTAAAGTAAACCATAGTAAAGTATCCACTACCTAGTGACACCAAATATCATCCCCACAATTCTGCACTGGCAGAATAATCAGAACTCTAAGGGAAGCATTTGTTATTATTTTTAAAAGGCAACCCTAAAGTGAGCTAAGAAATACACCATAGCACCATGGGCTTGTTTGGGGTCCCACAACAAATCCAGCTCAGTAGATCTAAATTGCCTCTTATTTAGGCTATGAACATTTGAATAAAGTGATTTTCAAGTTTTATTCTTTATTATGTTCAACAAATTTTCCTTTCATTACAATACCAATATAAAAGCTAACAGACAACGAGCACAGTGGCTCATGCCTGTGATGCCAACACTCTGGGAGGCTAAGGCAGGAGGATCACTTGCCCAGGAGTTCAAGACCAGCCTGGGCAACACAGTGAGACCTTATCTCTACAAAAAAAATTTTTTTTTAATTAGCTGGGCATGGTGGTGCATGCCTATAGTCTCAGCTACTCAGGAGGCTGAGATGGGAGGATCACTTGAGCCTGGGAGGTTAGGGTTGCAGTGAGCCATGATCATGCCACTGCACTCCAGCCTGGGAAACAAAGCAAAAGCCTGTCTCAAAAAAAAAAAAAAAGCTAACAGAAGGTAAAGTTTCCAAGTCAGGCTTCTACAACTTCAGACACACAAATGCCTCTGGAACTATTTCTTCTGGCCAGTATTGTAAGATCACAGACAGCAAACAGATGATTCCTATCCTGCGATATTTTCTTATAAAGGCCATCTTTTGGCTGGGTACAGTGGCTCACGCCTGTTAATTCCAGCACTTTGGGAGGCCTAGGCAGGTGGATCACCTGAGGTCCAGCCTGACCAACATGGAGAAACCCCATCTGTACTAAAAATACAAAATTAGCAGGGCATGGTGGCGCATGCGGAAGCTGAGGCAGGAGAATGGCTTGAACCTGGAAGGCGGAGGTTGCAGTGAGCCAAGATTGCGCCATTGCACTCCAGTCTGGATGACAAGAGCAAAACTCCATCTCAAAAAAGAAAAAAAAAAAAATAGAGGCCATCTCTCTTATCTGCAGGATCTATGTAACTCATTGGCAATGTATTTTCAAATATGGTTTGTCAAGAAGAGAGGAAAAAAAGGCAAGAGTTTCACCCCTTAATGTGTCAGAAAAAGAATTTGGGACAGCAAAAGAAAAAAGTCATTCAAACACTCTGACCTATTAATTCTTATTCTAGATAATTATCCTAAGAAAATATTCATATAAAAATACACACACAAATAACAACCCTGAAGACTGATTTTTAACAAGTGATTAGACAAATTAATATATAACAAGATAAAAACGTAAATTCTTCCTTTTTTTATATTTTTAGAGACAATGTCTCGCTCTATTGCCCAAGCTGAAGTGCAGTGCCATAATCATAGCTCAGCTGCAGCCTGGAACTCCTGGGCTCAAGCAATCCTCCTGCCTCAGTCTCACAAAGAGCTGGGATTACAGGTATGAACCACAATATCCAGCCTCTAAAAGTTACTTAAATAAAATAAAAGGTATGCTAAACATAAAAAGCAGAATACAAAACATATATATGACAGAATTTGAATTTTGTTTTTAGAAAATATATATGCATAGAAAAATAAAAGAAATAAACAATATTAGAAACACAAATGAGCATGGTTTCTTTTCTGATCCCTTTCTATTTTCCAAATTAGCTAAAATCAGCTTTTACTTATTTAGTTGGCAAAAAACAATCCCTTTAAAATAAACAAAAAGTGTGAGCCAGGCATGGTGTCTCATACCTGTAATCCCAATACTTTGTGAGGCCAAAATGGGAGGACTGCTTGAGCCCAGGAGTCCAAGATCAGCCTGGGCAACATAGTGAGATTCCATCTTCTACCAAAATAAAAAAAAATAGCTGGGCATGGGGGCAAATCCCTGTAGTCCCAGCTACTCAGGAGGCCAAGACCAGAGAACACTTGAGCCCAAGGAGGTCATGGCTGCAGCGAGCTATGATTGCACCATTGCACTCCAACCTGGGTGACAGAGCAAGACTCTGTCTCCATAAAAAGTAAATAAATAAATAATAAACAATTTGTTTTCCATTAATAATTCTGTTAAGTTACTTAATATCTAAATTCCTTATTTGGTACAATTACAATAACTTAAAGACAAGATGTATTTTGCAAAAGTAGTAATTCAGGTAAGAAATATTTGTCATCCAAATGTTACAATCAACAAATGTTGAAAATATTTACACTAATCAGTGTTGTACATTTAAGAGAGATAATTATGTTAAGTAATATTAATGTGAAATGCATGACTCCATATAGTACATATGCACTTAAGTGAACCACCAGTACAACCAATTTGAGAGACATTATCCAGTCTCTCTTCCCATGCACATCTAAAAGCTAAAATTAGTACAAACAAATTCCGCCAGGCTAAAATTAGACTTTGTTTCTAGATACAAGAATTAAAATAAAATTAAAAAAGCCTTAGACTTTATTTCAAAATAAAATTCCTGAGAAAGAAACAGTGATCAGTGTAGCTAAACAAGATTAAATTTCAGCTCCAGCTGATAACTTCTCTCATCTCAAGACAAAAAGAGATAGGATAAAACGGCTTATCTTCCTTATTATATGGACTAAACATTCATCAATAAGTATTTCCTATAAAGGGCAAAAAAACTGAATTTTGATTCTAATCCTACACTCTCACCAAGGTCTCAGACAACTGAGAATACTCTACGTATCAGGAAATATACAGGAGGTCACTATTTTGAAAGAACTAAGTTTTCCTTCTTTCCATGACAATCACGATTTTCAGCTTAATGGTTTTTTTTTCTCATGCCAGGATAAGTAAAAACTGTCAATGAAGCAATTAGACTACATGCTGTCTCCCACTAACTACAATTATTTCACATGAATGCTTTGAAAGTTCATATCACAAATTTTCTATACTTAAATGTGGCATCTATTAGCTTTTGCTCAGCCTTCTAACTCCTGGAACCACCGGGTCCTGAGGTAGAGGTATCCTTCCCATGTTTAGGAACCGGCTCTTCCAGGCACAGAACAAGCACTAGCTAGTAGCTAGCTCCCTACACCAGGCTTTAGTGGCAAAGAGCACTTCATCAGCTTCTTTATAATATTCCAAAGCGGAGATTATCCTTTGTGATTCCTTTACATAATACAAAAACTCCAACTCAATGACATGTGGGTACAAAGTCTAAAGAGTCTGGGCTTGGCTGAAAGACATCTGATGACTCCATTCTCCAGGGACCAAAGGGAAAGAGGTCAGTCTTGCTTTTGACAGTCACACTGAGAACACTCACTACTGTCTTTCCAAAAAAGTAAATCACAACCAAGCTCCCAGGATGAGCAAAAGAAATGCCAACCTGGAAACTGTAGATAGGAAATGGTCTCAGGCACTGAAAACTTCATTGGATATTCACTCCCTATTCGGAGAACCATGAAGCAGGAGAGTCTGAGAACTTTTTACCTTCTTCTGAAGTTGCTCTGATTTCAAAATGTTATCCTATAACCCCCAAAGAAGTACTGAATGGCATACTTTTATTTTTTGAGAGTGAATCCTAATGTGATTGAGAATTTTATAGTGATCCCATTGAAGTAAATGAAATCATTCTTGGTGTTCACAGAGAGCTGGGAAGGCCTGTAGCTCCATGCTATTTGTAAAGGCTCCGAGTGCCTAAGAGGAAGCAATGGGTATTACTTTCGAGAGTGTGAATTGGCTAACGCACTTGCTAGGTATACACAGAAACTAGACCTCAGGGTATCTGAACACAAGACAAGGAACATCCTAACACCACTGACATCTAACCTTCACAAACGTTTTGTTCTGCTTTGTTTTAGTGACTACAATAGGATTGTTTGACAGAAACTGATAAATGAAGAAAAACAAGATTGCCTGGACTTCACATTATTTATCTCCTATGGGTCCAAGATAAAATGTGTGTACTCTAGGCTCTTCTTCTCCCTCCTAGTAAGTGCCAAGGAATGTACTCCATAGACCTGTGGAGAGGGGGATTCCCATGCAAGTTATTTTCAGCAAGAGGAGGATGAGAGTGGGTCCCAGTGGGGGAAGAGTATAGCACCTCTGTTACAGAAGTAGTCCCTATCGACTTCCTTTTTTTCTCAGAAAAGGGTTGTTGTAACTATGGTTGCAGATACATGTGTATGCCATCCAATACTGTGAGGTTGGGTTTTAAAAGTCTAAATTCTACAGAGTAGAAACTATTCTGCCTAACCTGCTTAGCATAACACAAGCTCATTACCAACAAGAAAAACCATTGAGTCATGACAGACGTAGGGAAGGGCTCCTGGAAGCACATTTGTTGGTTTTCCAAAGGTCTTATTGCATGTCATCTCAAGTACCTTAAATATTGGCAACATCTGTGCTTCAACTTGATAAGTGGCTTCCATTTGAAAACCAACTTCATCTTATATTTATTCAAAAGCCCATAAAAAGGATTATAAGAAACTGTAAGTACAAACAAGTATAAAAAGATAAAATTCTTTATCAATGATTAAATGTGACCAGTTTTCAGAATTTGTGTATTGATTAGCCCCAAAAATTACTTTTAAAAAAAATATGATCAGCAACAGACAAGTACCTAGAATACCAATAAAGTCTTGTGTGTGATCCAGCAACTACCTCCTTCACACTAGATACTGGACTACAAAATTATAAAATGGAATTCCAAAAGGTTAAACATTTTCAGACAGAATGACACTATGAAATTTCTTAAAGAATAAAAACCAAATCTCAGGACTTTTTGAACACAAGCATTGTAAGCACAAAGTTTACCTCCCTACCTACTACTGTAAAATGGTTCCAACATGAATTATATCCAGAGGTTTCTAAATGATACTCCAATAACCATCTAAATGTGCAACACGCCATACACTGTCTTCAAGAAAATGTAAGAAGTCACAAAAACATAGGCTCGTTTATGATTATCAAATCTTTCCTTTTTTTTTTAAGAGGGTCTTGTTCTGTCACCTAGGCTGGAGAACAATGGCACAATTACAGCTCACTGCAGCCTCGACCTCCTGAGCTCAAGTGATCCTCCCATCTCAGACTCCCAAGTGGCTAGGACCACAGGCACATGCCATTGCACCTGGTTAACTTTTATTATTTTTTATAGAGACAAGGTCTCACTATGTTTCCCAGGCTGGTCTCAAAGTCATAAGCTTACACAATCCTCCCGCCTCAGGCTCCCAAAGTGTAGGAATTACAGGCGTGAGCCACCACACTTAGCCAATCATCAAATCTGTGTGTGTGTGGTTTTTTTTTGGAGACGGGAGTCCCACTGTGTCACCCAGGCTAAAGTGCCGTGACAGAATCTCGGTTCACCACAACCTCCACCTCCCGGGTTAGGGTGATTCTCCTGCCTCAGCCTTCCAAGTAGCTGGGACTACAGATGCCTGCCACCACGCCCAGCTAAGTATTTTTGTATTTTTAGTACAAACGTGGTTTCACCATGTTAGCGAGGATGGTCTCGATCTCCTGACCTCATGATCTGCCCACCTTGGCCTCCCACAGTGCTGGGATTACAGTTGTGAGCCACTGTGCTCAGCCCAAATCTTTAAATAATCACTTTTTTCTGATATTTTCCCATTTTTCCCTATCAGTAAAAAAACAAAAATCATACTTTTTTTTTTTTTTTTTTTGAGACGGAGTTTCGCTCTTGATACCCAGGCTGGAGTGCAATGGCGCGATCTCGGCTCACCGCAACCTCCGCCTCCTGGGTTCAGGCAATTCTCCTGCCTCAGCCTCCTGAGTAGCTGGGATTACAGGCACGCGCCACCATGCCCAGCTAATTTTTTGTATTTTTAGTAGAGACGGGGTTTCACCGTGTTGACCAGGATGGTCTTGATCTCTTGACCTCGTGATCCACCCGCCTCGGCCTCCCAAAGTGCTGGGATTACAGGCTTGAGCCACCGCGCCCGGCCTAAATCATACTTAATAAGTATAGAACAAAAGAAAAAAATACAACACAAAGAAAAAAATTTATAGAAATTTCTCCATTTATTTCAACTTTCTCTTCATTAAATGTTAACAAAATAACATTTTTTCATAGTTAATTACTATAATTAAAAAAATAAATTCCAAGTTCCCAGGGGGAAAATCTCATTACTCTTCCATGCTTTGGCAAACCTTCTTGTGCTTCCATCTATACTCTGGGCTTTGAGTCAAGTAAATGAAATCTTGGCTGGAAAGGAGGTATGTTATTAAATAATTTAGGATACTGACCCTTTCTAATGCAAAAGGAAGAGGATGTCAATATTACACGTTCTGAATGTTGTTAATTAGCCCACAAGATTTTACATTTTAAGTTACTTTTTTCTTTCTTTCTTTTTTTTTTTTTTTTGAGACAGAGTCTTGATCTGTCGCCAAGGCTAGAGTGTAGTGATCTCAGCTCACTGCAACCTCGGCCTTCTGGGTTCAAGCCATTCTCCTGCCTCAGCCTCCTAAGTAGCTGGAACTATAGGTATGCACCACCACGGCTACCTAATTTTTTGTATTTTTAGTAAAGACGAGATTTCACCATGTTGGCCAGGCTAGTCTCAAAATCCTCAGGTGATCTGCCCGCCCCGGCCTCCCAAAGTGCTGGGATTACACACATGAGCCACCACACCTGGCCATACATTTTAAATTACTTCTGATCTATGTGGTTACTTTATCTAAAAAGAATTATAATTGTTACTAATATTTTAAAGCAACGTATCAAAAAAAAAATGTTTTCATCTTTGTAATTAACTAAAACCTACAGAACTAGGAGAAAGGAGTGTTAATCAAAAACTTAGCCAGTCTTTTCCATCCAATATAATAGTCACTGAATAGGAACAATTACCCAAGATTATACGTTCATTCAACAAACATTTATTTAGTACTTAAATGTCCCAGGCACTATACTCAACCAAGGAGAGTCAATGATGAACATACCTTACAGACTATGTCCTTCCATACCACCACCTTTAGGCTCAACTAGAAAATGTGCTTCACAATTAATCCTAGTTTTGAATGGATTTTCTCCTGACATTGATACTAATACATGGGAAAAATTTTAGTAAGAAGCATAAAAATATAATGCTCTCCAAATAGCAGTATGATGGCTACGTTTTTATAAATAACCTAGATGGCCAAAGGTTCAACCAAGATCCTTTGGGAACTTCTGGGCAATAATACAAGGACACAGGCCACTAGGAAGTCTGACCAGAGCTGGCTCTTTTCTCGTGCTAAGGAAGTCAGTTTAGGGAAGGCCACACCAGGTCCCATCTAAATGTTTTGGCCAGCCTATGCCCCATGGGAAAATCTCCCTATGCAAGACTTTGGATCCGAAACAGAACTATAAATAACCTCCATCAGTGACAGACTTAGTGGCTGTGTATGTAAAATAAGTTGCAGAAATGCCATTATTCAAACAGATTTATGACAAAACCATGCTTATAGTCATCTCAAAGCCATGAACTCACCAAGGTAACAAGATGCTGAAAATTTATACAATCAGAATTACAATTCATTAAACAAACAACTAGATTTAATTGTCTTTTTCAAATATAAGTCTGAGATTTTTTTACACTGAATCTTAACTTTCCTTAGTGATATCTTTTAAAGAACTTAGAAAAAATTTCAGTTTTACACAAAGATATATAGCTAAAGACAAAATTCAAGTTCAGTAGGAAAAAAGAAATCACGTATCTTCACCTGCCCCAAAACCATCAATGGTTTCTCAATACCTACATAAAAGGGGTACAAGTTCTTTAATTAGGCACTCCAAGACCTAGACAAGTCAACTCCAACCTAAATTTTCAAATCCATTTCTCTGTATACCAATCCACAAATACACCACTCCAGGGAAACTGAACTACTCTTTCTTTTTTTTTTTTTTTTAAAGGTAATCAGTTATTTAATTAGATTATTAGGACATTTAAAACACCAATTTGTGAGGATAAATTCCATTTGTCAGGGCAAACACAGATCGCAGGTAGCCCTGGAGCTGAGGAATGGCTTTGACTTTTGGTAAAATTTGTGAGTCCACAGCTTTCTGATCAATCTTGCGCTGCTCTGTAATCTCGTATTTCTCTTTTTCTGTGTTGAAGATCTCACCTTCCTGGTGTCTGGGCTTCCGCAGCTTCTTCTTCTTGAAGTAAGCATCAGTAAGATGTTTTGGGATTTTTACATTGTTGATATCAATTTTGGTTGAGGTGGCAATGACAAATTTCTGGTGCGTTCTTCGCAGAGGAACTCGATTGAGGACCAGAGGTCCAGTCACAAGTAACAAGCCACTAGCCAGCTGCTTCAGGAAAACCACCCTCTTGCCCCTGTGGCATCCAGTGAGGATGATCAGAATGGTCCCGGGAGCAATGCTGGCTCGAAGTTTTCTCACGTGCTGACTAAAGGGTTTTTTGCCGTGGCTCAACAGCTTTCGAGGCACATCTTCAGTAGGATAATACCTAGGCATTTTGCGAAGTTTAACCACCCGGGTACCGCCATTTTTGTCACCACCAACTGGTTTTGTAACAGTTGCAAGAATCTTCTCCTTCTTTTTCTTTTCAACCTTGGATTTAGCCGCTGAGTACTTCCTCTTGTACGTGGCCTTTCTGGAATACATGGCAGATCAGGAATACCTGCCAATTCCTCTGACAAGAACAGGATTGCGGCTGCAATGGGGCTTCCCCTTCTTGGGCTTTTTAGCCTTGAGGTTACCCTTTTTCACTTTGCTACCAGCATCAGCCTTCTTAGCTTCAGGTTTCTTCTCTTTAGTATCCGGCTTCTCAACTTTTTCACCCACCATCTTGCAAGATGGGAAAGAGAACTAAGGCCCCAGCTTCCAGTCTGTAAGGAATCCCGGGAAGTGTGCTGAACTATTCTTTGTTATCCGAATACACTCTTCACTTCAGATTTTTCTTTTTCTTTCTTTTTTTTTTTTGTTTGAGATGGGTTCTCACTGTCATCCAGGCTGAAGTGCAGTGATGTGATCTAAGCTCTGTAGACTCAACCTCCTAGGCTCAAGCTATCCCTCCCAGCTCAGCCTCCTAAGTAGTTAGGACTACAGGCACCCACCCACACCTGGTTAGTTTTTGTATTTTTTGTAGAGATGGACTTCCACCATGTTGCCCAGGGTGGTCCCAAACTCCTGAACTCAAGTGGTCAGCCTACCTCGCCCTCCCAAAATTCTGAGATTACAGGCATGAGCCATGGCACCTGGCCATATTTTAATTTTTTTCATCATCATACTTATGCTACAAGTTTAGAAGCTTAGGCAGTGGCTCATGCCTGTAATTCTAGCACTTTGGGAGGCTGAGGCAGGCAGACTGCACGAGCTCAGGAGTTCAAGACCAGCCTGGGCAACCTGGTGAAACCCAGTCTCTACTAAAATAAAAAAAAATTAGTCAGGCATGGTGACATGTGCCTGCAGTCCTAGCTACTCAGGAGGCTGAGGCATGAAAATTGCTTGAACCTGGCAGGCAGAGGTTGCAGTGAGCTGAGATTGTGCCACTGCACTCTAGCCTGGGCAACACATTAAGACTCCATCTCAAAAAACAATGTAAGTTCAGAAGCTTTAGGAGGACATGGTCTGTGTACAACTGACCTCCTTTCCCTGCTCCTCCTCCCATATAACAGGAATTAAATGAGTTAATAGGGAGTGTTAATGCTTCTAAAAATAAATCATCCAAATCATGAGATTATTCAACATCTCATGGTTCTTCTGCCAAGTAATTCATCACCACTAAGACCCAAAGTTAAAGTTTGAATAAACATAGACAGCTCTATCACATCCGGGCAAGGAAGTCAACAAAAATCTTTTAAAATCAAAAGAAAACTTTTTACCTGAATAAGCTTCATTAGTGGTAAAATACTCAAAAACAATAGAAAACCATGAACTGAAACTAAAAATGGAGGGGAAAAAAGACTGTGCTACCAAACTTTATAATGTCCATTACATTATTCTTTTCTCCTCCAGTCAAATCTTTTCTTTGAAAGATAAATGTTTTCCATTCCATACTCGTGAGTAATTATGAAAATAAAGTAGCATATAGAGGGTAGAGGGTTTTAAGTTATTAGATTCATCAAATTAAAGTTGACTCAAAAAATACATTTTGACCTTGATGCTTTCCAATGTGCGTATCACCTCATTAAAACATCTGTTTTCTAACTCCAACATTTCAAAATCAGTAAACTTATGGAAAAAAACAGAATGCTCCACCATACCTTTTCCTTGCGAGAAGTGGTGGTAGTAAAGAAGAGGGAGAGGGTGGTAGTGAAGAAGACGGTAGTGAAGAAGAGAGAATTAAATATTGACTTTCCCCCCTCCTGTCTGCAGCACATTCCTTAACACTATAAAAAGAGGCTTGAGTTTAATTCTCAGTTCAATGAAGCCTGAGAAGCCAGTTGCTGAAACAGAAATTCATCTGGGAAACCAGCAATCCTTTGTGTTGCCCGCCACTCCATGAGGTCTTCCTGGGTGAGGGCGATGACAGCTCAACTTCTCCTTAGGGTACCACAAGTGGGCTCTTGGAAAGGCTCTTCCCAGCTAAAACTACATTAGATAATCAGATCAAAAATTAGTAAGCAAGAAAGCAGAGGCCAAAAAAAACCTGCTCTCCTAGGATTTTTGGATCAATTCTAAGTACTTTCCTTCTCCTACTGCCAGCAGCACCCATCAATTCCCATAGTAACCAGCCCACGGCTTTCCAACCAGCCCAAAAGAGAGGCAAGTAAGCTGCAGGCAGAAGCACATGAGAGCATGACCCAAAACCCAGGCACCAATCTAACAGTTACTTGGTGGCTTAAACATTCCAATTCTACTTCCTTCCTTCTCTAATTCCCAGATTCCCAGATGGCCCACTCCTCTTTCCTGTCAACCTGATGTCGAGACAAGGAGGAGGATTTTTTTCTAGAATTCTGCACAATTTTTCTGTTTTCTGGTGCAATTTCTGTTTATGTCTGTTTGGTACTAAAGCAACCATGGTCCCTTTACCACATGTGCAGAAATGTATAATGTTGAATCTGCTGGAATCAAAGTAAAAATTGCAAAGATATGGGGAGTGATATTTTGAGATTTGGGAATAAGGATGAAAAAGGAACAAAGAATAAAAGGTGCTGCTGACGTGGGTGGAGACGATCTTAGCTTTGAGAAGAACAGGATTCATTATGTGGGCTGGTCAGGAGTAGGAACAAGAGCAGGAAGGCCACAGGGGATTGAGAGTACTTCTGTCCCCAACCTTCAAGGTCACAGAATCAGGGGCCAAGACTCATTACAGTGATATTCAACAGGGAAAGAGGGAATTATCAGAACTAGGGTGAAATGTGGGTGATGATTAAAGAAGTTTGAAAGAGAGAAAAAAAAGTACACCTAGCTGATTCTAACATCGAAAGAATTACTATGGTAACAAGAGGTTTTTGGGTTTTTTTTTTTAACTAAAAAGTAAGGTAGAGAAGCAAACTACAAGTGCCTAGCATAGGCTATGAAACAATTCTGAAAGCTTTCACATCTTCGTTAACAGAATTTAATGGCTAAAATGAAAGGAGATAAGGAGGGTGACAGAAGGTACTGCAAAAAGCAGTACTTAAGTCACTGGTCATGTTTTCCTTAGGAAGACGCTGAGTAAACAACTATAGGGTTACAAAGCGAGCATGCGTACATTTTAAATTTCAATAGATACTTCCAAATTACTTTCTATTGAGGATCACACAGCAATATGGATAAGCTCTCTAAACTTTTACCTACTGTATGCAAGACACCTTGCTAATTACAGAATACATTATAATAAAAGACCCTATCTTATTCAGCATCACTAAAAGTACAGGGAAAACAGGAATGTTTGTGGTGATAGAATTAGTATGATGAGTAACTGCCATCTGTAGTATCAGTAATGAAATATTTGTAAAATAGGCTGGGCATGGTGGCTTACGCCTGTAATCCCAGCACATGTTATAAATATATAATAATTTAAAAGGTCTGAAACTGGTTCATGAACAGGCCATCAAATCAACGGATACAACAAACATTCTAAAAAGACTTCAGGAATTGATAAGATAAAATGTGACATCAGTGTAGAAAATATAAATTGCTCAATAAATGATAAAAGAGAATGGGTTACCAACTCACATGAAAATAAATTCCAAATTGCTTTAAAGTCTTAAACATTAAAAAAAACACACACACAAAAGTATTAAAAGCAAGAGATATTGTTCATAATCTTGAAGAGCTTAAGACCTAAGTAGGACATAAAATCCCAAAACCATAAAGTAGAATAGTAATAAATCTGATGATCCAAAAATAAATGCATATATAGCAAAAATTACCATAAATGACAAAATACAAGCCCAGTGGAAAAAACTAGTAGTTTTTTCCCTATCACAAAGTGCTAATTTCCTTTTTACATAAAAAGATTATTTCCATAGATAAATTGGCAGAGTCAATTCACAGAAAGAGAAATTATTCTTAAGCACATGATAGCATGTTCAACCTCACTTATAACAAGAAAAATGCGCAGAAAAATAGCGATGAAGTTCCATTTTTTTCACCTATGAAATTTTTAAAGATCAAATAGTTAAATCAGACACTACCTGCAAAGGAGAGGTAAAATATATACATGGCTAAGAAGAATATAAAGGTATATAAAGTTTAGCAATAAAGATAAGAACATAAATATTCTTTAACCCAGAAATTCCTCCATATAAACTATGTATGTGCAAGCTCAAGGATAGCCACTGTAGCAGTGTTAATAATATCAAAGACTGGGCCAGGTGAGGTGGCTCCCGCCTATAAGCCCAGCACTTTGGGAGGCTGAGGCAGGAAGATCACCTGAGGTCAGGAGTTCAAGACCAGCCTGGCCAACGTGGTGAAACCCCATCTCTACTAAAAATACAAAAATTAGTCGGGCATGGTGGCAGGTGACTGTAATTCCAGCTGCTTGGGAGGCAGAGGCAGGAGAATCACTTGAACCTGGGAGGCAGAGGTTGCAGTGAGCCAAGATCATGCCATTGCACTCCAGCCTGTGTGACAAGAGTGAAACTACATCTCAAAAAAAAAAAAAATTGGAAACAACTTAAAGTCCATTATTAAGAGACTAGGTAAAAACTGGAATAAAACAGAATGAAAGCATAGTACAATATGCTACCATTTGTGTAAAAATAAATTTTTACAAAGCATACATATTGCTGGGCACAGTGGCTCAAACCTGTAATCCCAGCACTTTGGGAGGCCAAGGTGGGAAAATCACTTGAACCCAGGAGTTTAAGACCAGTCTGGTCAACACAGGGAATCTCTCACTTTACAATAAAACCAATAAATTAGCTGGGCATGGTGATGTACACCTGTAGTCCCAGCTACTCAGAAAGCTGAGGTGGGAGGATCACTTGAGCCAAGGAATTCAAGACTGCAGTGAGTTTTGATTGCCCCACTGCATCAGCCTGGGCAACAGAGCAAGACCCTGTCTCAAGAAAAACCAAACAAACAAAAGAACATACATATAAATGAAATGTGGCATTTCTGGATTGGATCCTGGAAAAGAAAAAGAACAGGAGCAGAAAAATAGGTGAAATATGAATAAAATTTATATAGTTTAGTTTCACTGTATAACCCTGGAATATTATTCTATGGGCATGTAATATCTCATTGGAAAACATAAAATTTAGCTTTTAAAATCTAATTATTTTGTGATTAACTTCATCCATGATATTCCGATCCTTCTATATATTGCTGATAAGAAACATCAAGGGTGTATGTATTGCTATAAAACTTTTAAAGTACATCCATTATGAACCTAACATACAGGACATCTGTCTCATCTATTAGATTTCAGGACCTTAACAGTAGAGGTGCAGGTCCTTAACAGTAGAGGCTATGTCAAACTCATCTCTATACTCAAAGAATCTGAAAAATATTTACCACATAGAGTTCAACAAATGAAAGCCAAAATTAATAGGTTCTAGTCCAATGATCCAATTTTTAATTAGTGAGAAATTTTATATTTCAAATGTCTCAATAATTCTAAGGGTTTCCTTTGATCCTTAGTCACAATGACATGGAAGAGAAAAGCAAAGGACAAAGAGAAGTGAAGTAATTATCACTAAGGATTTAAGTAGGAAAATAGAGAGGCATTTTAAATATACTACCTTCCAACTTTCTAAACATTTTGCTCTGTTCTGGGGGCTGTAGAGAATATAAAGATAGATAATATATAATCCTTACAATAAAGTTTGGGCATGATTCATTTAAAGTCAACACTTGAAAAGGTTAAAGTATGAAACTGCCTTGGATTTTCAAGAATGTTTTCCATGGGAAAGCTATTAAATGCTTTTCAATAAGGAGCTTTTGCACCTTATTTTGTAATGTAAGAATGTGATAAAACTCTGATTTTAACAAAGTTTTGGTCTTCTATGATGTTTTCTCAGGAAAAAAATCTCATAGCATGTTTAAGAAGTCTAGAAAAGTGCTAGGTGTGGGGGCTTACACCTGTAATCCCAGCACTTTGGGAGGCTGAGGTGGGAGGATCCCTTGAGCTTAAGAGTTTGAGACCAGTCTAGGCAATATGGTGAAACCCCATCTCTACAAAAAGTACAAAAATTAGTTCAGGCATGGTGATGCACACCCGTAGTCCAAGCTATTCAGGAAGCTGAGGTGGGAAGATTGCTTGAGACCAAGAGGTTGAAGCCACAGTGAGCTGTGATTGCACCACTGCATTTCAGTCTGGGAAAGAGAATGAGACAGTATCTCAAATAATAATAAGATTAATAATAATATCCAGACAAGAATCTACCTTCAAACTCCATTGATAACCTAATTTTCCGAATATAAAATCCAAAAGATAATTCAGGAAATACAGACTCTAAGTTCCCTGAATGAGTAAAAAGAATACAGCTAAAGTTTCTCCCAAAACATTAACAGTGCTCTCTAACTCCAGGAACTCAGAGCTCTAAGCCTTAGCTCTAACACTATACAGCTAGGAGAAGAGAAATAGGAAAAGGAGGAGAGGAGAGGAAGGGAGGTGAAGGGGAGGGGGAGAAGAAAAAGGAGGAGAGGGAAGGGGAGGAAGAGGAGGAGGAGAGAAAGGGAAGGAGGGAAGAGGAGAGGGAAAGGAGGGGAGGGGGAGGGAAGAGGGGATGGGAAGAAGGGGGAGAGGGGAGGGGAGGGGAGGGGGGGAGGAGAGGGAAGGGGGACAAGAAAGCACCACCTAGACAGACAGTCATTGATGAGTTTCCCCATTCCAACTGATTACCATTTATCACCTCCTTTTAGTCAATTCTATTTCTATATGGCTGTCCACACTTTGTTGAACCTAAGCATAAAAATAGACAATTTCCCAGTATCTTTGGGTCTTCATTCTGAAGGCTCCTGTGTACACACATTAAATAAATTTGCATGCCTTTTCTCCAATTAATCTGCCTTTTCTAAGTTGATTTTCTACCAAATCTTCAGAAGGGCCAAGAGGAGCTCTCCCTTGGCCCTTACAGTTCATTCATGTTAAAGATTATGAAGTCTTCTAACTTGGCTTTCATGTGATTTTTTTGGTTTTGTTTTGTTTTGTTAGATACTTTCTTGCTCTGTTGCCCAGGCTGGAATACAGTGGTGCAATCACAGCTCACTGCAGCCTTGACCTCCCAGGCTCAAGTGATCCTCCTACCTCAGCCTCCCAAGTAGCTAGAAGTACAGGCATGCTCTACGATACCTAGCTAATTTTTGTATTTTTTTACAGAGACAAGGTCTCACTATGTTGCCCAGGCTGGTCTCCAACTCCTGGATTCAAGCGATTCTCCTGCTTCAGCCTCCCAAGTGCTGAGAGCCACCACACCCAACCTCATGTAATCTTGCATGTACTAGTTAGTCCACACATAACTACTTCTGTGAGTTATCTTAAGGAGTGTATACTGCTACTTGACATTTTTACTTTCTTTGCCACTTTTCATAGTGTGGAAGAAAGACAGCAGCACTGCGGAAAGTTGCAAGAATATTCACCCATATGAAAAGACATGAATTACCAGTGGGTGGTTTTCTTCTAATTTATTCAACATAATTCTTAGCTCTAGACTGCTAGCTTGAAAGGTGATCGCATGAAAAGCAGACCAAAGGTCTGTGAGTAGGAGTTAATAGAGCATATTGTGCATTTAATTATCTCATCAACTGAAATTGTCCCTTTTGAAATACACAAATAACACTGGGTTGCTAACAAATCTGTTCTAAAGAAGTTCTTTTTCCCCAAATAACAAAAAATATCATATAACTGTATATGATATTATCTCTACAGGACCTGTATATAACCTTTATAGTATCAATAACATGTTCTTCACATTTCCACAGTGAAGGATAAAACTGAGTTGATCAAGATTTGAAATAATACCCATCTTTAAGGATGAACAAGAAAAGCCTTCCTGAGGAAATGAATTTGAATGTGTTTCAAAGGGAGGGAAAGGTGAGAGATGGTGAAAAGAAAGGGAAATTACAAGTAAGGAAAATACCCTGTGCAAAAGCTGCCCCTGTGGTTTCTCAAGAAGCAGAATCCCAAGGTGATCCCATGACTAAGAAAGATATTAGTTAACCATGAACAAAAGTGAGAGAAGCTACACATTATGTGACACTCAGTCTCAGTTTTCTCATCTGTTATAGGAGAAGGATGGAGTAAGTGATTTCTCGGGTCCCGCTCAGCTTGTTTACTATGAGGCACCTGCACTGGGAACCTGATGCTCCCAAAAACCCTGCTGGACTCCTGGCTTATTAGACCCATTTGTTAGATGAGTAGAGTGAGGCTCAGAATACTGATGAGATCTCCAGCTAGATTTTAGAGATAAAATGGAATAGACATAACTATCATGGAGAAAGAAGTTGCATCTGAAGACTGGTAACTTTAAAAACCAAAACTTCTGAAAATAATTTACTCATAAGTATTACAGTTTTTTCTTTGCTTAAAAGATCAAAAGGAAGAAATAAATATTCCCCATCATACCAGACAACCATGCAAAAAAAAGGCAGGGGGTGGGGAATAAATACCATTCCTTACTTTGAAGCCAACAGTCCTTTAAGAGAAACTAGAGGAGGTGGTGTGCGTCTTTCTGCCCAGCAGTAGCTCTCATTTAATTATGTATTCCCTCTGCCTGTGATGTCCATAATGAGGCAGGTGTGATGCCAAATATACAACACATTCCTTAGCCATCAGAACACAGATTAGCAGTTAACTGAAGAGGTCTTCCAAACTTCAGAAGCACTTAAGACAACCCTCACACCTAGCTTTACCTCCAATGCACGGATTCTAAAACAAGGTGTTACTTTTACACAAAACCTCAATGGTAATTATAATAATTTACCTGCAATTATTCAATAGCAGAATTCTTTATTTCCAAATAAATTCACCTCTGGTAGCAAAATACAGTGCAATAAATAAAACTATCCTTAAACTTCAAACCCAGTATAAGCTAATGAGGTCTATCTATTTGTAAATAAGAAGTCAAGTCTTCAAGCATAGCTCCTACCCTGTACCATTTCTCCACATAGAAACATACGGGATTAAAGAACCTATCCTCTGCTGATGGAAGCCACTCTGATAAAACAATTAGAGAGTGTCTATTACAATATCCCATGACCTGACAACTACACAGAAACATGCCCATATACACAGGGCCAAGGACAAGATGTTGCCTGCAGCCTTGTTTATAATCAGGAAGTATCAGAAACAGCCTAGAAGTTCGGCAATTAGAAAAATGAAAAAAAAAAAAAAAAAAAAAAAAAAAAACAATCCCCATGACTAGGCAGCAGTTGAAAAGGATGAACTGGGATTATATGAACCAACATGAACAGCTATCCAAAGCATGTTGTTGAATGAAAAAAAAAGTTACAGATATTAAATACAATGGCAATTATGTGAAGTTTCTAAAATACAAAAATACAATGCTTTTATATTATAAATGAAAATAAAAGTACCAAATCAACAAACTGTTTACCAGAAAGCAAGCCAGGATGAGGGAGGTGGAAGTACACAGGCACTCAAACCTTATAGATGGACTCATTTATTACTTCCATTAAGAAAATTAATTTTGAAAAAATGTCTCACAAGAACATAATTTTATCAAGTGATTTAGGATTAAATAATATGGTGAAATAAAAATAATATCTCAGCAACTATTACATAATTAAAATGAAATTGAGGAGCAGGTTCTGGGATGACCATAGAGTAGAAAACACCAGGAATCTGTCTTCTCAACCCAGACAATAGATGCACTGGCTGAATCTATCCAAAATTATTAATTTGGAGCTGTGGAACCTATGGAAAACTTGCAACTTCTAGAGGAAGGCTTGAAGAGTACATTGAGGTTATTTTCACTTAATTTTGACTCTTCCCATAGTAGCAGCTACCCATCATCTACCCCAAGTCCTGTAGCAGGCAGCTGTGCACACATTCCTAGAGCAGTTTGCACATAGCTGGTAGTAGCCAGGATGGGCAAAAAGGACACTGTCCTCTAAATATCAGGGTGTGCTCTAATGGCTGACTGCTGCTTCTGATCACAAAGGCGTTGAACCTCCTTTTGGCCAAAGGGACTTAGGGCATTTAACAGGCCAGAGCCCTTCTCCCCAACCACCCTTCAATTTTCTCTTTCCGCCTTTTAAGGGTCAAAAACAATCACATATATGGGGAAAATTAGAAAGTGACCATGTATGGCCAGGGAAAGCTGTAGACTCAGAAAACATCTGAAGAGATCTTAAATTTACACATCAGATTGATTCTTAGCAGAAAGACAGCCTACAATAAAAATTAAAATAAACAGTAAAAAAGAAAAAAAAAACAGCAGATCATAAGGAAGGGGGAAAATCTGATTTCCAGAGTTAGCACATTATGAGATTAAAATGTTCAGTTTTCGGACAGGTGAAGGCAGTACTGAAGTTCCACCAGAGCATTTAGGCAAGAAAGAGAAATAAAAGACATTCCAATTGGAAAAGAAGTAAAACTACTTCTGTCCACAGGTGATATAATCTTACATGTGGAAATCCCAAAAGATTCCACAAAAAAACCTGTTAGAACTAATAAATGAATTCAGCAACATAGCAGGAGACAAAGTCTCCATAAAAAATCAGTTGCATTTCTATATACTTACCAATGAACAATCTGAAAAGGACATTACGAAAAAGCATCAGAAAAATAAAATACCTAGGAATTAACCAAGGAAATGAAAGACTTGTACAATGACAACTATAAAACACTGCTGAAAGAAGTTAAAAGAAAATAATTAAATAGAAACACTTTCCATGTTGAAGGACTTAAAGGCTTGATATTGTCAAAATAGCAATATTACTCAAAATAACATAAAGATGTAATACAACCCCTATCAAAATCCCAGTGATATTTTTGCATAAATTCTAAAATTTACATGAAATGTCAGGGGACCCAAATAGCCACAATAATCTTGAAAAAAAAAAACAAAGGAAGAGGACTTATACTTTCTGATTTCAAAACTTATTACAAAGCTATGGTACTCAATATGGTACTGGCATAAAGACAGATTTAGAGACTAGTGGAATAGAATACAGAGCCCAGAATAAGCTTTTGCATATATCGTGAAATGATTTTTGACAACAGCGCCAAGATCATTCAATGGGGAGAGGACAGTCCTTCCAACCAATGGTGCTGGGAAAACTGGGTATGTAAAATAATACAGTTAGATAAACACTACTTACAAAAATTAACTCAACGTGAATTGAAAACTTAAATGTAAGACCTAAAACTATAATGCTCTCAGAGGAAAACATAAGGCAGCTTCACAGCCCTGGCTTTGGCAATGTTTTCTTAGATATGACATTAAAGGCATATATAACAAAATAAAAAATAGACAAACTGGACTTCATTAAAATTTTAAAATTTTGTGCATCAAAAGACTATCAACAGACTAAAAAAGCAACACACAGAATGGCAGAAAATATTTGCAAATCATATTCATATGTCTGACAAGGAATTAAGATCACAACCATATAAACTATAACTCAACAACAAAACAACCTGATTCGAAAATGGCCAAAGATCTTGAATAAACATTTCTCCAAAGAAGATATTAAAATGGCCATAAGCACATTAAAAAAAAGTTCAACATCACTAAGCATTAGGGAAATAAAAATCAAAAGTAATAGAATCACATATGATTCAACAATTCCGCTTCTGGGTATTTACCAAAAAAACTGAAAGCAGAGTCTCAAAGAGATATTTGTACACCCATTTTCACAGCAATATTCTTCATAATAGCTAAAAGGCGGAAGCACACAAATGTCCATCAATGGATGAAAGAATAAGAAAAATGTGGTACACACATACAATGGAATATTTTTAGCTTCAAAAAGAAGGAAACTTCTACACATGCTACAACACAGATGAATCTTCAGACATTATGATAAGTGAAATAAGGCAGTCACAAAAAAGACAAATAGTGTATTGTAATTTCACTTACCTGAAGTGCTTCAAGTAGTCTAAATCACACAGAAAGAAAGCAGAATGATGGACATCAGGGCCTGGGCAGAGGTAGGAGTGGGGAGTTACTGTTTAATGAGTATAGAATTTCAGTTTTACTGAAATGAAAAGAGTTATGAAGACGGATGGTGGTGACGGTTGTACAACATTATGAATGTATTTAATAGCAATGAACTATACAGTGAAAATGGTTAAGATGGTAGCTGTATTTTATATTTTTTAAAAAGGAAAAAACAACAAATAAAAGTTAAAATAACTACAAAAACTCAAATCAAATGGAAGAAGACAAACTACCATATGAACAATTATCACATCATAAATGAAGGTGACTCTGTCTACTTAAATGGCCCCATGAAGCTTCAGCTGGTATAATTAATTATTATTGCTTTGAGCCTACACATATAATCTCTTTCCCAGGCTACAACTTTGACAATAATGGAAAGGGGTCCTTATATAAAACTGTTAAAAATGTTGGCATCACTAAATAAAAATGTCATACTCCATTTTCATGACTAAGAATCCTTTCCCACTGTATTGGGATTATAGTAGCCTAATTTATATGAAAATAAAGCATTGTAATAAAGGTCAGTAACAATAATAATAAGGGTCCCCTTCTTGTAGTAAATCTCCAGAAAATCAGGGCCTGGGTAAGCACCATTTACCTCCTCTACTTTCAGTCCTGTCAAGGAACGACCAGGCAGTCTGTCTTTTACACAACCATCTTCTACATTCCCCAGGGAAAACAAAATGGACTTTCAATCCAGGGAATTGCATCCCCCATATTATAGCCAACCACAATAGCTACTAGAGTAAAAAAGAAAGGAAGAAAGGGAGGGAGTCAAGGAGGAAAGAAATAACCAATTTGCTGTTATAATACATATCATTAATGTAAGCTTTACCTATTATTTTATTTTATTTTATTTATTTATTTTTCTTTTTGAGACGAGTTTCGCTCTTGTTACCCAGGCTGGAGTGCAATGGCGCGATCTCGGCTCACCGCAACCTCCGCCTCCTGGGTTCAGGCAATTCTCCTGCCTCAGCCTCCTGAGTAGCTGGGATTACAGGCACACACCACCATGCCCAGCTAATTTTTTGTATTAGTAGAGACGGGGTTTCACCATGTTGACCAGGATGGTCTCGATCTCTTGACCTCATGATCCACCCGCCTCGGCCTCCCAAAGTGCTGGGATTACAGGCTTGAGCCACCGCGCCCGGCCCATTTTATAATTTTTTTAAGAGATAGGGTCTCACTCTGTCAGTCAGGATGGAGTATCATAGCATGATTATAGCTCACTGCAGCCTCGAACTCATGGGCTCAAGCAATCCTCCCACCTTAGGCTGCCAAGAAGCTAGAACTACAAGCAAACGCCACCATCCCTGCCTGCCTACTTTTCTCTCTCATTTCTGTAGAGATGGGGGTCTCACTATGTTGCCCAGGATGGTCTCAAACTCTGAGCCTCAAGCAATCCTCCTGCCTCAGCCTCCCAAAGCACTGGCATTACAGGCTTGAGCCACTATGCCTGGCCAAATTTACTTTAAATATAATCAACTGCATCTTTCTCATTTTAGTTACTATAATCCCATATTTAACAGAAAATAAAAACTAATTGAAGAAAATAATAGAAAAATGTCTTTATTCAATCATTAAGTATTAAAAGTAGCTCCTAAAACAGTATGTGCAATATGATCTTAACTTTGCTTTTAAAACCTATGTTTGATCACACAGAAGAACAAAAATGAAAGAAAACTATTAAAATGACCCAGGACAAATGACCTGGTTTATTCCACAACAAATACATGAGAAAAAGGGAGGGAAGTGAAAATGCTGCAGATTAAGAAAGACTTAAAAAGAGACAGGTGCTATGTGTTAAGGCTGCTTGAACCCTGATTCCGACAAACCAACTGTAAAATGACAATTTTGAAACAACGGAGAAAACATGGACTAGGGCTTACATGACTAGTATACATAGTAAGTTTGTTCATGGTGATAACATTGCAGCTATTTTTTAAAGTGTTTCTCTATTAATAAAAAATAACTGAAGTATTTACAAGTTAAATAGTATAATATCTGAAACTCCAACACAAAAACACAAAAGCAGGAGAAAGACAGAATGGCAAAACGCCCCTGTCTGTGACTGTGGAAGCTAGATGATGAGTACATGGGGCTCACTGCACTTTTCTCTCTAATTATGTGTATGTTTGGAAAATTCCATGGATAAAAAGTAAAAATGCTAGCAGAGATAGTTACTTCTGGGTGGTGAAGACTGAGTGATCTGGTGGGAATTAGGTGATTTTTACTTTAATCTATGTGCCATTAACAACATCAAGATTTTACACAAAGATGAGTTACTTTGGTTACCTAAAAATCCAAATGTTACTCCTTTAGTAGATAGATAGATGGATAGATAGGCAGGGAGGCAGACAGATGGCCTTTCAATGCCCTGTTCAAATGACGCCACCTTCATAGATTCAATCCTCCCTTTATAAATGCCTCAATGCATTTATTTATATTTCTACTAAAGGCCTTATGTTTGGTCATTTTCAATTATCTAACTCTCCTCTAGAAAAACAACTTGATTACGAGGGGGCATTTTTTTTTCGTATTTCTATCCTGGCTAACACTTAAGCAAAATGTTCTCTCTGTATAATTGATATAAAATAATTATTTGCTTAATCAACTTTTCTACTCATAAATTCAGGGAAGAAACAGCATCAACAGAAACAGAATTATCTTTTTTAAGACAGGATCTCACTTTGTCATCCAGGCTGAAGTGCAGTGGTGTGATCATAACTCACTGCAACCTCAACCTCCCAAGTTCAAGCAATCCTCCCACCTCAGCCTTCCAAGTAGCTGAGACTACAGGTGCATGTCACCATGTCCAGCTAATTTTTTTTTTAGAGATGGGGTCTCACCATGTTGCCCAGGTTAGTCTTGAACTCCTTGCCTCAAGAGATCCTCTTGAGATTTCCAAAGTGCTAGGACTGAGCCATACCAAAGTGCTATGTATAAGCCATCATCCCTGGTCCGAAAGCTTTCATTTCAGTCCAGAACCTGAAGGTTCCTACACAAAGACAGATACTCATCAAATGCTACCTAGTCAACTTCTCAAAACATTTACTTTTCAGTTGACTGGAAAAAAACATTGTACCAGACAAGGGTCAATTACTGAATTAAGTTATAGACTTAAAAAAAAAAAACTGAAAGAAAACAAAGTCCATTAGCTCTTCAGCAACCATTCACTGTTTAACCTACTGAAGGCTCATCCAGAGTGTCAATCAGACCATTTTAATTAAGGAAACTATTACAGGCGGAATTCAAGGCTAGTCACGTACTGAGACAGCAACGGTTCAGGAAGTACCTCTGCCCTAAGAGGCTGATATCACACGGAAGGGCTGCCCACCCATACCACTCATGTTTCCCTTATCATCTACTCACTGGAGACCTTGGCCCATTTTTTGCAGATGTGAGTAGTAACAACTTTCAAGCCAAGGACATTCATCTCAACATTCTCTTGCTTATTAAAAATCTTATCCAAAAAGATACAATAAAGCCCTCCCCGCAGGAACAGCAAAACCTCCAGAACATGGCATGCTGAACTTCCCCACGTGTAAGACTTTACCCACCATATGGCCTTAATTTTGCATACATGGTTTTGGTGAAAGGCACTTAAATACTAGTGAAGACATTTACAACTTCCTTTTATATATAAAATATGCTAGGGATTGACAAACATTAAAATAAAGTCCAGGTTCTAAAATAAAATCCCCAACACTAACAGTTTCCCAAACTCTTTGAGAAACATTAGAGATTCATGATGAACTTGGCAAATGCAAGCTTCTCCCAAGCTTCTACTCCAGTTCTTCCCTGTAATCTGCTGTCTCAGAAGCCAGGTATTCAAAAATGCTTAAGCAACCCAACTTTTTAAGGCAAACAGGGGCAGGAGGGGTTGGGGCTGAGCTCCGTACAATCCCACTCTGACCTCCACCTACAACCACACAGTTCATGTTCTCTCTTCTCTATTTTCTGATTCCTCCCTTTAAACTTTTGTTCAAATCCACTCCTATTGGCAAATTTTAAATCTACTAGACAGTCAAAAAAGTGGGCAACATAGTACCATTATAAAATTACAATATGATACTATTATAAACAATCATATCCATGCAGATCTGGGCCCAAAAAATGATCAGGTATTAAGAAATAAGGCACACTCCTCCAAAGACAACTTAACTCAAATGTCTCTTACCATTTGCTCCACTAGAATGAGTTTAAAAGAGGCAACTCTATTTGGCACGGACAACTGCTGCTCTCTTACATTCTGGAGAACATAAAAATAAGAGAAGAGATGAGTGAGAATAAGTTGTTCCTAAGGAAGAGAAAAAGGGTCAATAGCACTAGTAAATAGGAAAGAGTCAAATCACCATTCTATTGGCTGATAAAAACATTTGTTAGGCCAAAGGATTTCATATCATTTTCTTCTTTAAGAACAAAGAAATGGGCTTTGAATAATAAAAAAAGGGTAACCAAATAATTCTGAAGTGACCTCAGGCCATGCCAAACTTAATTCAAGCTAGTCACAGCCAAAGATGAAAGAAAGATGCTATAATCATCCCCTTGCTACTATACATTTTTAATATTTTTATATTATAGTCAGCATTTAGAAAATCAAATTGTCTAGCACTGCTGACCCTTCAATAATATGGATTTGAACTGTGCACGTCCACTTAAAAGTGGATTTTTTTCAGTTACACCAAGTGTGCCTGACTCTCCTGCCTCCCCTTCTTCCTCCTCCACCTCTGCAACTGGAGCCAGCAAGACCAACCTCTTCTTTCCCTCCTCCTCATCAGCTTACTCAACACAAAGACAATGAGGATGAAGACCTTTATGATGATCCACTTCCATTAATGAATAGCAAATACATTTTCTCTTCTTCAGGATTTTCTTAGTAACATTTTCTTTTCTCTAGCTGACATTATTGTAAGAACACAGTATATAATACATATAACATACAAAATACAGGTTATTCAACTGTTTATGTTATTGGTAAGGCTTCTGGTCAACTGTAGGCTATTAGTAGTTAAGTTCTGGAGGAGTTAAAAGTTACAGGCAGGCCAGGCATGGTGGCTCATGTCTTTATTCCCAGCACTTGGGGAGGCCAAGGGAGAAGGATCACTTGAGGTCAGGAGTTCAAGACCAGCCTGGGCAACATAGTGAAAGCCTGTCTCTATTTAATTTTTTAAAACTGTTAGAAATGTTTAAAGTGTGCTTATTCAATTCAGTGTTTATATTCTAAAATAATGCTACTCAAAAAATAATTTAAAAAAGAAAAACTGATTTAATAAGGTACACATAAAACTACATATATACAAGGTTGTGTATGTGTGTGTATGTATGTGCATGTGTGTATATGTGTGTGTAGACTTTTCTTTCTTTTAGAGTATGGAAATTGTTTTAGATATCCGTTAAGTAGAGAAACAGCACTTAGGAAGGAAGTATACACTTAGAAGACCAAGAGCCATGTCACCAACAAGTTGGGAAAACTATTGAGTCATAGCCTCCTCCTCTGTTGCCTGAGGAGACCTGAGTAAGTATGGATGTATAACAGAAGAATCTCCCACCTGACCTAATAGAGATGCCGTACCAGCATTACCAGGTATCACTGCTATTAAAAGAAGATATTTCAGTGCCCAGAGCTTCAAGTTATCAAACTATACAACTCAATTCAAAAGACAAGGTGTATTTAAAACACACACACCAAAAAAAAAATTTTTTTTAAGAAATCCTAAGAAGTAAATGAAACCCAAAATGCTCTGTTTTGAGTCATGAAATCCATCAGTTCTTGCTATTGTCTAGACTTACATCTAGAGCTACATTGTAAAATCTTTATAGGCATGTGTTAGATTTCTGTGAAAACTTGGTTTAAATGTAAACTTCTTATCACACTGTTAGTTTTTGTCTTAATAAAACTATAGATTATAAAAAAGAACAAGACAACGTGTAGTTACATGACACAGAAGCTAAACAAGTGTCTGGTCTCACAGTAGTATATAGAACTTATACTATATAAACAGGTGTCTGCTCAAAACTGTCATATTGAAGCTTATCAACCAGGAGTTATTCTTAAAATACCATTAAGACGTCCAGGCACAGTGGCTCATGCCTGTAACCCCAGCACTTTGGGAGGCCAAGGTGGGCAGGTCACCTGAGGTCAGGAGTTTGAGACTAGTCTAACCAATATGGCAGAACCTCATCTCTACTAAAAATACAAAAATTAGCTGGGTGTGGTAGCACACGCCTGTAATCCCAGCTACTCAGGAGGCTGAGGCGGGAGAACTGCTTGAACCTGGGAGGTGAAGATTGCAGTAAGCCCAGATCACCTCACTGCACTCCAGTCTGGGAAACAGAGTGAGACTCCATCTCAAAAAAAAAAACTTATAAAGACATATGAGAACTGCACTGAAGGTACACATTTCTATAATATATAGCTATTCTGGAAGGAAAAAAAAGTTTATGTAGAAAAGCAGCTTCTGATTGGGCATGGTGGCTCACGCTTGCAGTCCCAGCCAGCACTCTGCGAGGCAGAAGTGGGCGGATCACAATGTCATGAGTTCAAGACCAGCCTGGCCAACATGGTGAAACCTTATCTCTACTAAAAATATAAAATAGCCAGGCATGGTGGCAGGCACCTGTAATTCCAGCTGCTTGGGAGGCTGATGCAGGAGAATCACTTGAGCCCAAGAGGCAGAAGATGCAGTGAGCAAAGATCCAGTCATTGCACTCCAGCCTGGGCAACAGAACAAGACTCCATTTTAAAAAAAAAAAAAAGCTTCCAAGATTGAGGTGAAAATCTGAGGGCATTCAATAATATGTGCTGATTTTTCTTCCCTCTCGAAGTACCAGAGCAGGGCTATGCTCATAGAGCATTCCTGCAGGCTGCCCGCTTCACCATTAAGCAATTCTTGACAGTTCCAAAGATACTGTTTTCAAAGACAGTTTTTCAGTTGTGTTGCTATTAAAAACCTGGCCTTTTCAAATGGCTAAAAATTACAGAGATCTAAAAATCTTTTTAAGATTCTATCTCTATTAAAGAAGAATGATACTGGGAATGGTCAACTAAATGCAACCCAAAAAAGTGTCCTAATGTACTTTAACAACATTTTCAGAGATAATCATTCCCAAATTTCCCTTACTGAAATTCAAGGAAAGTCCCAAATAGCAAGCCACTTTGAAAGCAGTGCTCCAATTACCCAGCCCTTAAGCTCTGCACAAAGGTTTACAGAGGGGAGATGCTCAGATAACTTGACCATCCTTTACAGGATGCAGTCACTCCAGAAGAGCTGACTCCTTAGGCAATTTTCTTTTAACAAAGCAGCAAATAAGAAAAACCTCAAGGTCTTTGTTTCAGCATCTGACTGAGATCAAGGTTAAGTGTAATGAAACCTACATAACCTCAGAATTTAACACATGACAGTATTTTTGGCCTGTAGAAAATGTGTCTCCCTTAATCTGCATTAAGCTGTTATTTTCTCAATAAGAGAATATCTTTTTTTAATTGTTAAAATGTTTAAGAAATGTCCCCAAAACTATTTGAGTAGGCCAAGGATAGAACTGGAATTCTGCCTAGGAGTAAGCCAGTACAGCCACTCTAAGAGCAACAGTAATACATATACCACTATATATCAGTTAAAGGGTAGATCATCCAATCATTTCTCAATTGTTCAGGATAAGCTTGGTACCCCAAATTACACACCAATGCATTAGAGTTAATAAGATTCTTAGAACATGCATTGAAGTACAAGCTCTCATCAAATTTTAAGAAATACAGAGGAGATTTTTAACGCATTCACTATGGAGGGAAAACATAGATAAGTAACAGGAAACCTTATTAACTTAAATAGCCAGAAAATTATATGAACTACTTCATCTGCAAAGATGACAACACTGAATTCCAGAATCAATGACTAAAACTGCACAAGCATTTCCCATCTTTTCCTTTTCCATTTCAAAAAGGGAAAAGCCAGTGGGCAGAACATATAAGACATTTGATAAATCAAAATTCTGCTATAAATAGCAGGTCTTTTTCTTTTCTTTTTTTTTTTTTCCTGAGATGGAGTCTCACCCTGTCCCCCAGGTTGGAGTGCAATGGTGCGATCTCAGATCACGGCAACCTGCCTCTCAGGTTTCTAGTGATTCTCCTGCCTCAGCCTCCCGAGTAGCTGGGATCACAGGCACCACCGGCACCACGTCCAGCAAATTTTTGTATTTTTAATAGAGATGGGGTTTCACCATGTTGGCCAGATTGGTCTAGAACTCCTTACCTCAGGTGATCCACCCGCCTCAGCCTCCGAAAGTGCTGGTATTACAGGTGTGAGCCACCGCACCCAGCCAAACAGCAGGTCTTCTAAGAATGATAGTCTGAGTGGCATTCCCTCCCCACAATGTGACTTCGGGACTAATCCACTAACTCACTTATTCCATTTCAAAGTTAGCAGTAAATCTTGCTTTTGAGTCCAACTTCAGGTAATCTCTCAAACCTAGATTAGAATAATTATGAACTTTATTAATATAGTAGTTATTTCGAAATTTTAAAAAATACACAACTATATCGAATAGTAAGTAAAAGGGGGAAAAATCACCACTACTAATCAAATCACAATTCAGACTGGTCTCGAACTCCTGAACTCAGGTGATACACCCTCCTCAGCCTCCCAAAGTGCTGGGATTACAGGCGTGAACCACTGTGCCTGGCCTCAACACACATTTAAATTTAAGCCAACCAACAGCCATTCCCACTTAAGCAACAAATTCTTGCTTGGCTACTCATTCAGTCTGTACACAAATTTGCTACTCAAGTATCTCACCCTGGAAGCTGTATGTACAAAAGAAAAAAAAGTGACTTTGATGAGTTGGTCTATCACATGCATATGGGAATCACTATTCCAAAACACAGGGAGCAATTCTGTACCCCCAGGGGACATCTTGCAACAACTGGTAACATTTCTCGTCATCGCAGGTAGGAGTACATTATTGGCATCTAATATATAGAAACTAGGGATGCTGCTAAACATCTTACAATGCACAGGACAGTCCCCTCCAACAAAGAATTAACCTGCCTAAAACAAAAACAGTGGTGAGGTTGAGAAACCCTGTTCCAAAGAAATCACTCTGCTTTTTAGAAATTCCACAATTCTCACACTGTTCATTTCAGATCAGATAATAAGCTCCCAAGTAGTTGGATTTCCTATGAATGTGAAGCTTATTGGTTAAAAGAATATGCACACATGCCCAATGGTAGTTGTATGTACCAATTTCTAAAATGTATTAAAATAAGTCAGACATGTCCATAAAAGCTTCCAAAAAAAATTTTTTTCGGTTTGCTGAGGTTAAACACTATTTCAAACTATGTAATTGCCAAACTCTCTTCCCAATCACATAAAATGGCAGCTAAGAAGAATAAAAATCATCAGAACTTAGTTTCACTCACAGATATTTCCAATTCCTACTGAGGACAAAAAGGGGAAGTTCCTCTTCCCAGCCTATCACCCTGGACATTAGGACTCCCATCTTTTATTCAGCTAAATATAAAAGCACTTCAAACAAGACTTACCACAGGCCTATCATGCCCTCACACTATGATCTCATGTAATACAGCAGAACAGAGCTTAATAAGACCCTACAACAAGGCTTTCCTACACTGCCATAACCAAATCATACAAACATCAGAAGAAAACTGTGGGTAAAATAAATCTGTAAGGAAGGAATGACCAATCTTTTTGACTTCCTTGGGCCACAGTGGAAGAATTGTCTTAAGCCACACATAAAATACACTAATAATAGATGGGCTTTAAAAAAACTTGCAATAAGATTTCATAATGTTTTAAGGAAGTTTACAAATTTGTGTTGGGCTGCATTCAAAGCCATCCTGTGCCACATGTGGCTTGCGGGTTGCAGGCTGGACAAGTTTGCTCTAAAGGATACTCTGAGAGTCAGGTATCTAAGATAACAAAATCTGCTGTTTTCACATGACTGGCCTACAGCTTGCATCCACAGAATAGGTGAAGAAATCTATAACACTCAAAATACATACTTCGTTTTGTTCATCTTTAATTAATGAACTATAACTAATTATATAAATAAGATATACCTGGCACCTGATGTGTACTAGTAATCCACTTAGGAACATGAATAAACATGCAAATTTTAAACTCAAGCAAAAGGATAGGATTTATGAACACACTTAGAAAGATTCAATCAGAATTACTCCATTCTAATTGAACAAGATTTCCATATGTGGCAAATGGGCATATTCTAATTAAAGTCTGACTTTGTCTTCTGAATCCTCAGTGCTACACAAAAACTGCCCAAATGAGGCTCAACCACAGTAACTTGAAGCAGAAAGCAGGCCAGGGGCCATGGGTAGAGGGGCAGAGACCAGTGCTCACACCCCAAGGCACCAGAAGGTTTGGCACTGCAGGTAGAACCTGGTCCAGAGGCAGGACTCCAATCAGGAGCTCCCACCCACTGCAACCTCTGGACCAGCCAACTCCTTGGGAAGTTTTGCTGAATGCCACGCTTATCCAAAGCTGAAACAGAGTAGATGAGGTTAACATATGTTCTAGATTCAGGGTGCCTGTGAAATCAGTGTAGAGACTACCACACCTCCATTATAGAGAGACGACAACTGGGGAAGGCAGCCCCAGTCAAGAGCTAGAAAAGTAATGACAGAGACAAGGACAACTGTTCAATATCCATCAATGACTAAGAGAACAAAGCAATGCTACAAAGAAAGGAAAGCCCAGAAATTACTAGGAAGGTTCAGAAATAGTAAGGCACAATATAAAATTTAACCTCTACCCTCATTTTTTCTAGATTTAAATTAGTCCTTAAGTAAAAACTCATAATAAAGTTTCAAAACATAAACATTTTTACCCTCTTAGCAGTAAAATATATTCAGTTCCAAAAAAGAAAGGCTGCTCAATTTCTTGTCAAAAGCAATCAGAAGGCCACCTACACTGTAAAAGCAGCAAGAAAAAAAAACAAAATGCTAAAGAAAAGTCTGATGTGTGGGTGTATACTAAGTGCAATGTAACTACCACCCTGAGTTTTCAAAAGTTCTTTTCCCTGATCATTTTGAGAAATATGAAAATTAGTATAACTGCTAAAGAGAAGTTTGACCTCCAACCTATCTAAGGAAAACAAACCCTAGGATGGATTTAAGTCTCCTTCAACTTCAAAGAAGGGAAAATCCTGAAACATATTAAAGATTTTCTTTGTAAACTCCTAGATAATAAATTTTGGATAAAAATCAATGTGGCTTATTAAAAAATAAATCCCCCCCCCAAGGTAATCTAATTTATTGTTACTGAGGACACCCTCTTATCAAGGGACTGCAAGAATTGTATTTCTTAACTTAAATATCGATTTGACAACCCATGAAGACACAAGACAGGTGTTCTTCCCAGAAAAGTACATCCCACTGGTTCTTTGACCCCAAGGTATAAAATTTATTCTTATTCTTCCTTTCCCTGCAATTCTAAATACAAAATTACTACATAGACAGAGACAAGCAAATAAAATGGCTGAAAAAAGGCCAAAGAAGTGATGACATCAGTGGTAACCATATAATCATTACGGCCCTTGCAATATACGTAAACAGTATATTAGAAATTTTTATAGGTTAGTTATCTTCATTTTTGAGGCTTCCTCATCTCAGAAGTTGATCTTCCCAGTTGCTCAAGCCAAAAACCTACAATTCATTTACATTCTTCTTTCACACCCCACATCCATTCTGTCAAGAACTATAAATTCTACCTCCCAAAGACCATCTGATTTCTTTACTTCTTTCCATCTATACTGTCTTCACATTGGTTGAAACCACTATTATCTCAACTAGACAGCTACCCCCAATTCCTCATTAATCTCCTTTCTACCCATGATCATTTTCCACTGAGTAGTCAGACTGACTTGTTAAAAGGTTAGTAAACTACATCTTATTATTCCCCTGCTTAAAAGCCTCTAACGGCTTCCCATGGCCTCAGCTGTTAAGATATGTGAACAATGTAAAACTTCTGCCCTACATGTGGGCTAACAAGTTAGCCTGCCACAGTTATATGGATGCCTACAGAAGACACGAGTCTCTTGGGTCAGAGACAAAGGACATCATTATAGCAATAGCAGTGGCCAAAGTATCAGCATTTTTTGGTGCTAGTCCCTTAAGCCTCAATTCCCACCAGGTGACACAAAGAGAACAAGATGACATCAGTACAACAGCAGGTTGCGTCAAGGAGAGTAACTCCAAGCTTAGTGAACTGAAATATGTTGTAATGCGCAGTAAGCTTGCCTGGCCTTTACCCCAGAAGGGACATTCTCTTTATCTTCCAAGGTCATTCACTATACAAATCACTCTTGAAAAGATCATCCAGAAGAAAGACAGTCAATGTAGAAACACAAGAGACACATGGAGAACTGTCCCCAACCTTAGAGTAAGAACCAAATTTCTTGCTATGGTCTATAAGGCCCTACATGATTGGTTCTTTCTCTTCAATTTCATCTGGAACCTCTGTCTCCCCAGCATACTCGCTCTAGCTCCACTGCCCATCTTTGATGCCTTCCAATAAGCAAAGTTCTTTAATGCCTCAGGGTCTAGGTTTGCACTGGTCCTTTGTCAAAAATGTTTTGTCTAGCTTAGATGTTACTTCCTCAGAAGGACCTTTCCTGGTCAATCTATCTACTTAAGCACCTACCCTCACTTGTTATTATCTTTTTGCCACTTTGCTCATTCATTTGTACAGTAAGCATTTACTGAGCACCTACTACGTACCAATCATTGTTACCATAGGCACAATAATTACTTTATGTTCTTGTTTATTTATTGAGTCTTCCTTGAGATGGAAACCTTGTCTTTTTATTCATCCTTAAATACCTAGAGCTTAAAATTGTGCGTTCATTAAAAACTCTGTTGAATAAATCAACAATTATTAAAATACCAAGAATCGACATATTTGCAGGTCAGTATAGGAAACCAGCATGACACTGCACAAGAAGTATGGAATTGGAGCTAGAAGTCCTAAATTCAAACCCCAGAATCATCATTTAATAGTGCCCAAGGAATTCTACTAAGTTATTTGTAAAATGAAGTCCCTTCCTGCCTAACTCACAAAATTATTGTTAGGATCAAATAACTTGAATAATATTTAGCATTGCAAAGGCTTCCATTGAAATTTATTTGTTAATAAATCAATTTATTTGTTAAATAAATTTAAATGGAGGCCTTTGCAATGCTAAATATAATTCAAGACCTATAACAAGTTAATACTTGACAGTCAATAGTCATTCATTCAACAAGAATAGACTACATGCCTACATTGAGGCTGGCCCTACCACGGAAACTTAAAATAAAAATTTATAACTTAAGTGAAATTAGAAAATACTTTGTTCTTTAATAAACTTGAAGGGGAAAAATGGTTCTATCCCCCTTAAATACCGTTTGGACATGCTTTTTTTTTTTTGAAACAATCTCTCACTCTGTAGCCCAGGCAATCTTGCCTCACTGCAACCTTCATCTCCCAGGTTCGAGCAATTCTCCTGCTTCAGCCTCCTGAGTAGCTGGGATTACAGGTGCATGCCATCAAGTCTAGCTAATTTTTGTATTTTTAGTAGAAGACAGGGTTTCACTATGTTGGTCAGGTTGATCTCGATCTCCTGACCTCAGGTGATCCACCCACCTCAGCCTCCCTAAGTGCTGGGATTACAGGTATGAAACACCGCACCTGGCCTGGACATGCCTTTAAAATTTTCAGATAAAAGGTGAGTTGCCTTTACCTGATCTTGATCCTAAAATACTCAAAGAATACTTTTTGGTTACCAAAGTTATTTTTAGGCAAGCCAATCCAATGCAAATTTTAAAAAAGTTAAGACTACAGTTACACCCCTGAGTGCCAACCCTCAAAACAGAATTTTAGCTTTCTGGCAAAAGTATGAATGTATAAATTTTAAGTATTAATTTACTGATTTTAACTAAAACCATCACTGTGAGGCAGAGGGGGGTGTGTGTGTATGTTCAAGGGAAAGTAAGCTTCATCCTATAATGCACCAGGTGGCCTATAGGAGAAAACAGAGTGATCATACTGAAGTGTGAGCAGAGGACTGGCAACTCGACTACAAACCAGACTATCAACTCAGACAAGTCAAACAGCTGGCTTGAGCTCACCCACCCACAAACTCATTTTCTATAACCTCACAATAAAATTACTCAGAATTTAATTTTAAAGGGTACTGCTTCTCTAACCTAACACTGAAGTATAAACTGACAAAAAGGACAAACATTTTTTAAAAATAGAATGTGAACAGTATGATTAAGATTCTTTTTATAAAACATTTTTCAAACTCAACATACATATATGTAAATAATAGCAGGTACACTGTGCTAGCAAAGAGAAGGAATATGAATTGATACTTCTAAAACTTAAAATCAAAAAGAAAATATTAAATTGAGGGAGAAAAGTACATGAGAATTCTGTTTGGAACTGCTAAGAAAGATACCCAGTTTCAGAAGAATGGAGGCAGATGATCTACAATGTACACATGAGTGGCATTAACAGAAGCACATATTTCAATATATATAATTATATTCAGAAGCTTTTCATTACTCATGTGAAGGTCTCTCAAAAACATGCTTCTTTACATGTTATTTTAAAGACGGCTACCTATTCCGAATGTGGAAGAAGGTGGGGACAGCAGCAGTTATAAAACTGTTGACACAGTCCTCAGTAACAATAAATACTATTACAATAGTAAAAATAAAATTTAGGACATCTAGAAGCTTCCTCCTTGATACTAATTAAATAGCAAAATATCGAATTGTCTTCCAATTAAGTCATTTGTCTGCAATATGCCAGGCACATATTCTTTACCTCTTATAATCAATGTAACAATTCCAGGACATGGACATTATGTATATTGTAGGAAGGAGTATAATAATCAGTGAAATTTTAAATCTTACCCAAGGCCAGGCACGGTGGCTCACACCTGTAATCCCAGCACTTTGGGAGGCCAAGGCAGGTAGATTACCTGAAGTCAGGAGTTTGAGACCAGCCTGGCCAACATGGTGAAATCCTGTCTCTACTAAAAATAAAAAAATTAGCCAGGTGTGACGGCGTACATCTGTAATCCCATCTACTCGGGAGGCTGAGGCAAGAGAATCACTTGAACCTGGGAGGCGGAGGTTAGAGCGAGCCAAGATTACATCACTGCACTCCAGCCTGGGAAAGAGAGAAAGACGTTGTCTCAGAAAAAAAAAAAACTCACCCAAGATAAATTAAGAAGTGGTGGCACTGTTATTTAAACCCAAGACAATCCTATTCCAAATCCTTGCCCTTTTTATACAATGCTATTTATATTGCCTCTCAATATTCAATGTGTTCCCACCAGTATATGAATGAATGAGACTCATTATTTCATTTAATTCCTATAATACTCTTGCAAGGTAATTATTAGCGACTTTTTTTTTTCATTTAAGAAAAAAAGACTCTGAACAGTTAAGTAACTTGGCCAATGTCCTACAACTACCTTAGTAACAGGACAAGCAGGGATCCTACCCTCAGTCTGCTTGATACAAAGCCTAGGTTTCTGCCATTGCATTACACAGCCTCCACCTTACAGTATTTATAATAATTATAATTTATGCATAATTTGTAACTTATTAGTTTACTGTTGACAATGCTACATGAAAATGCATGTTATTAACAACAAACTTAAAATGTATTTTATATTTTTTCAGAAAAAAACTGGAAAAGTACACAAGGAAAAAAATTTTACAATATTTATGAGTGATAAGATTACTGATAAATTTTTTATTTCTATTTTTCTGGTTTTTCCTTAATTATAATATATAACTTACCAAAAGTTAATTGTTTTCTTAGCATTCATTGAACATTTCATATTATTAGTTATGCCTATCTGCCTTAATTAAATATAATTTTTGCTAAAAATATTGGGTTAGGCCAGGCATGGTGGCTCATGCCTGTAATCCCAGCACTCTGGTAGGCCAAGGAGGGCAGATCATGACGTCAAGAGATTGAGACCATCTTGGCCAACATGGTGAAACCCCAACTCTACTAAAAATACAAAAATTAGCTGGATGTGGTGGCACATGCCTGTAGTCCCAGCTACTCAGGATGCTGAGGCAGGAGAATCGCTTGAACCTGGGAGACGGAGGTTGCAGTAAGCCAAGATCACGCCATTGCACTCCAGCCTGGCAACAAAGTGAGACTCCGTCTCAAAAAAAAAAAAAAATTGAGTTAAATGGGAACACTACCTGAGGTAAGTAATACAAAGAAAAATGTTTTAGAGCACACACAAAAAAGCTACATTTCAGAACAGATATGTGTCTTTCTGTTTTCTGGAACCTATCAAAACTAAATTCTGATTGTAAAACATGATAAAGTTTAATATAACTGCAGAGTTGAACAAACAGACGAACACAAAGAAAAATATGTCACACAATTAAATCAGACAGTTGTTAAGTAACACCAAAAAAAGAAAAAGGCAGCCTTTTTCTATTTATCCAAAACAGAATAAAGAAAGTAAAAGAGAGTTATTCAGAATCCCATAACTTGAAGGCAATGTTCAAGGAAAATTACTAAAACCAGCCAAGTCAATGTAACTTGAGAAGAACACCCTTAGAAACTACAGCACAAAACCTTAAAAAAAAAAAAAAACTGTCAGTTTTAGTGACTCTTCAGGCATTTGAGCAGATTAACAGCAATCTAAACAAACTAGTTAGTGGCTCTGAAATGCTGTTGAAGCTAAACAACAAACCAGACCATGAATGCCCACATTCAATCAAATTTACTTTTCAAAATATATACTCTTCTCATTTTGTTCAGTGATTCCATATCATGTTCACTAAACCTCTTTGGAAGTACTGCTCCTCCATTGTGGAGGCAGCAGCAAGTGCAACCTGAAAATGGGAGGTGCATAAATTTCATTTCCCTAAAGGAAACCACCACTCAACTACTCACCGCATAATCTGACAAGAATTTAGCATTTGTCTTAGAAGCAATCAAGTAATATACACTCCAATAGAAGCACAGGATCAGGATGGTAGAAAAGGGGAGCTTTAACTTTTTCCAAAAATTGTTGTAAGACCTGAAGCAAACATGACAACACATTAAGATCTGATGAAGCTGGAAGGCACTGTATTATTCCTTATCCTTTCCAGTTTGTTTGAAATATTTTAAAATTAAAAACAGTAATAATGTTTAATATGCATAGGTTAATACAACACTCATTCCTCCTGGTATGTTTGAATCAATTAAAACACACACATACAATCTCAACATCCCTCCAGTCTTATCTACGCCACTTGATCACCCAAGGCAGCCACTGCTGACATGAATACCAAACATTTCCCAAGATTCAATCTGCTCCTTTGCAAAAAATGAATTCGGAAAAAGCACCATATGATAGGATAAAAAAAAAATTCTTTATGTAATGATGCCAAAAATAGTCATATGTCCCCTGAGATGGTTTACATGGATGCCTTCAATCTACTTCTAAAATGAAAATAAGTAGGTTTACTTCTTGAAATGGCACAATTCCAGAACAGACAGTCCTAATCCCCCAGAGGAAAGCACAGGTTCTCAAGGCACCTTGCAAAGTGTGCTACCTACTTTTCACACCAGAAAAGTCACTTTTGGTATTAAGACGACAATAAGATCTATTAATAACAAGCTCAGACCTTTAAAAAGTGAGTTCTTGGGCTGGGTCTGGTGGCTCATCTTATGTCTGTCATCCAGCACTTTGGGAGGTGAAGTCAGGCAGGCAGATTGAGCCCAGGAGTTTGAGACCAGCCTGGGCAACACAGTGAAATCCCAACTCTAAAAAAAATTTTTTTTAAATACACTTTGTGAGGCCAAGGAGGCTGGATCACTTGAAGTCAGGAGTTAGAGATTAGCCTAGCCAACATGGTGAAACCCCGTCTCTACTAAAAATACAAAAATTATCCAGGTGTCATGGTGTGTGCCTATAATCCCAACTACTCAGGATGCTGAGGCAGGAGAATCACTTTAACCTGGGAGGTGGAGGTTGCAATGAATTGAGACTGCGCCACTGCACTCCAGCCTGAGGGACAGAGCGAGCGACTTAAAAAATAAAAACTAAAAAAGTTTGGTGGTTTACACCTGTAAACCCAGCACTTTGGGAGGCAGAGAAGGGAGGATGGTTTGAGGCCAGGGATTCAAGAACAGCCTAGGCAACATAGCAAGGCCCTATCTCTACAAAAAAAAATAATTCTAAACCCTAGCCAGGAATGGTGGTATGCACCTGTGGTTCAAGCTACTCAGAAGGCTAAGGTGTCAGGATTGCTAAGCCCAGGGATTTGGGGTTGCAGTGAGCTATGATGGTACCACTCCACCCCAGCCCAGGCAACAGAGCAAAACCCTGTTTCAAAAATAACAACAACAAAAAAAGTGCATTCTTAACTCTCTTCTCACTGAAAGAACCACAGTCCACATTTGTATGGTACTTTTGACTACATGGGCAAAGGGCACTAAGTGGAAACTGCTCTCATTTATAGGAAACAGATGGGGTGAATAATACATCATCAACTGCCTCCCTCTTCCCTTCACTAGAATTTAAGAAGCATTTGGTTAGTGATAAAACAAAAACTTGAAAAGCAGAAAGTTCACATCTGAAACAGGACTTGAATATGCATCAAGGAACATGTTATGAGCATCATAGTGGTTAGTCCTAAATGACATGATTTCAGCTGTATGTTTCCTTATTCTCAAAAATAAGTGCTGTACTTGCCACTCCTCAATGAAAGCTAAGATCTGCACCCTCACCAGCCAAACAGGTTAGATTTTAATTAAGGTACAATTACTACTTAAGAATATGTATTTACTTTAATGCACACACGCATGAAACGTCTATTGGGTATACGGTTCTGAGCAAAAATTTGTGGAGCTCCAAAGATCACGATGATCTTGACCTTCCTTTTGAAAAGTTCACAACCTAATTCGCAGGGAAGGATATGTAAAAACAGCAATAACACAAAGTATAAGTAGGTACCACTTCAAGGACAGCAAAAGAACATGAAGTTCTACTTTGGCCTTACTATCCACCTGTCATCTAGCTTTGGCCTCACCCTTCAGAAAACCAGGGAACTCAGATGCCTACTTCAACATCATTTCTGGCATCCATGAACTTGTGTGCTATCAATCATCATGAGATTATAAAGATGACCATCAAATCTCAGCATCCCAAGAGTGTCAATTATTCACTACACAATGCATGTCAATCAGAGTCACTGATGATGTTGAATATCTACTTTTAAATACAGGGAATATATTCATCTGAATGAAACTTGGAGGACTGGTAATTCTATCAGGAAGATTAAGTAGAAATGAGTACTGTATTTATTAATAATGCAAAAGAAAATGCTACAATTCTTTCTTGGTTCCACTCAGACCCAAAGAATCAACATTTACTAGGTGAACTGCTGTTGACAAAAAGTACTGCCATCATTGTAGTGAAAACATAATTTTATGTTAAAAAAAGCAGTTCAGAACTTCCAAATAATACCTAAATTGGAACATAACCTCCAAAAATTAATCTAAAGAAATGCAATTACATTTTAGTTATTTAATTTCAGTTAGGCCATCAACCTCTCAAGAAAAACAGAAACTCTATGCAGGAATCTGTCACATCTAATAAAGGTCAATTGAAAGCAGAATACAAACTTTGCCACGTAAGATGCTAAAAATGCCTCACTGTGTACTTATAAGATGTACAAACAAGATGAAATAGTGGCTTTTGTCATTAAAAGCCTCCTGAACAAAAGGAAGTCTAAATACCATACTTGGCAAATAATACTAACAAAGCACCACTCCACTAACAACCAAATTGGAAAGAAAATAGTTCATTTGCTGGAACCAACTAGAAGGACAAGGAGAAAGACTGAGGGATTGGCACTGGAAGGCTGGAACCATTCCATGAAGTTTTTAAATGACCTGCTCAGGAGCTTAGCTTAGCCTGCAGGCAGTGAGCAGCTACCAAAAGGTTTATTAGAAATTGCCACAATCAAAACCATACATGCCTGTATGTATGTGTACACACACACACACACACACACCCCTTATTCCCTGACCCCCCCCAAAAAAAACTTTAATAGTATTGTGAAAGACAGCCTGAAAGAGGAAAGATACTGAATAAAGAAATACTAGTAATAAGATCGATTGCTGCAATTTTTGAGGTGAGACACTACTGGAGACTGAACTAGGGTAGTGGGAATAAAGAAAGTAATAAATGTAAGAGAGACTTAAGAGATAAAACTGACCACACATAGAAAACAATTATATGTCATGATAGAGAAAAATGGGATCAAAGTCTACTAAAATCCTTATCTTGAAGGACTGGAGAAGATGGCAGTACTGTTGTCTAAAGTAAGAAATTGCACCATCATAAAATAAACACACTATTCTCAAAAATAGTATTTCTAGCAAGATAACATTTGACTGACCTTTAAAGTTATTAATAGTTATATTCAACAGTCAGAAATCATCCATTAGTCACACAGAGGCCAGTCCTAGAAAGAGACTCAGCTCTAAATGGGCATTTTGCAATCTGTCCATTTCATTTACCTTAAAACAGGTCAGTAAATAACTTATCAAAAAATATGAGATACTCTACAGAAGAAACATTCCACAAATGGAACAAGAGTCTCCATGATGAATACCATTTGCTCAATGAATTTTGTAATAGAATCTAATTTTAATGCTCTTAATGAGTTTTAGCATTAACTTATGACATGGCATTTTAAGATACAGTAAACCTTTTTAAATGACACATGTAGCATAATATAACATATGGTAAACTATTAACAATGCTACTCAAAACAATATAAAATTATAGATACACAATGTAATTTAGGGTTAATGCCTAACGTAAGAGTCAAAGAAAATTTCAGCAAAAACAAATTATACCAATTTTACCATACCACCTTCTTAATATTCAACCTCAGATAACTGACGACTTGGACCAAAATTGCTTTGCAGAATATGCTGGTTTCTAAAGATTAACAGACTGATCCTGAACTGAGAAAAACACACAAACCCAAGTCAACAAGTCAAAGTACAAGAGTAAATGAACAAACTGGGGACAATAGTTGGCCAGGAGCATAAAAATTAGGTAAAAAAAGAAGTGGGGCAAAAGAAACTAACACATTTTGAGGGTCTGCTAAAAGTGCGGCACTGGGCTGAGAAACCCAAGTGAACTGATTCAGAACCCAGACACTCCCCTTTACCCCAAACTCACTATATAATTTTAGATAATTGGGTATAACTTCAAGAGAGCAGAGAAGGCTTGGTAACCAGCATATTCACAAGATCTAGAACAGCACCTGGTACAGAGTAAGTCCTCAATAAATATTTACTAGATGCATGCATTAATGGACAAATGGATAGATGGCTGAAGGATGGACTTTACTTTAAATAATCTGGATCATGCATATAGAAGGAGATCTTGACATCTTAAGCAAGAGAGGACAAGAAATGTTCTCCAAGCTACTATGTTCCCTTCTCTAAGGAGCACAGGACATCACTGTAGAGTGTAAAAGGCATGAATTCCACTACCAGACCGGGAAGGGAAGCCAAGTTTCAGACTTACCCTTACTGTGTCCCTGGGGCAAGTTACTACTCTGCGGCTGAAGTACGTAGACTAATTCCTTAATCTTGAAGTTGTAAAAAGCCTTAACTAAAGTAACACCTACAGAGTTTCTAGCAAGTACCTGGTGCATAGTTTTCATACTTAATAAATATAAATCCCTCCATATACGGGCCAAGGGAAACAACACTGGTGCTGACACAGTCCTGGTCTTAAAGTCCACAAGAGGAGTCTCAGTGAAAGGAATCCTAGCGTGGACTACAGCAGGACCAGCTCTTGAGTTTTCAAGAGACAGAGTCTTGCTCTGCCACACAGGCTGGAGCGCAGCAGCACAATCATAGCTCACTGCAGTCTCAAATTCTTGGACTCAAATGATCCTTCCACCTCAGCCTCCCCAGTATCTAGGGCTACCGGCAAGCCCCACTGCACCCAACTAATTGTTTTTTATTTTTTGTAGAGACAGGGTCTTGCTATGTTGCCCTGGCTGTCTGACACTCCTAGTCTCAAGTGATCTTCATGCCTCAGCCTCCCAAAATGTTAGGATTACAGGCATGGCCACTACACCCAGCCTTTGAGTCATTTTTAACCATCAATCCCAAAGCCTCACTTATCATATTATGTTAGCAGCATAAACAGTCATAGTATGAGCTTACGTAGAACTCAAAAAGGAAACTGGACTCTGCCAGTTCAGTGAAAAACAAAACACCACATGCTCTGTGCCTGACAATTTCACACTTGCCAAAACTATGCATATTTTTTGTTATTATGTCACAGCTTCTTTCTTGAAAATATTTGAAGCATATTTTGTAGATCTGATGAAATTATGAATCATTACAAACTCTTTTTAAGAAAAATTTCCTAAGGGCCCTCTCCAAACTAAGAGACCAAAATAACTGCACATTTGGCTATAATTATGCCTTTATACATTTTCTCTCTCTTATTTCAATAGCATCATATTATATAATGCAGCCCCATTATTAAACATGACAGTAACACCCAAACTTTTTATCCATAATTGAAACAATGAAAAGAATTTTTTAGCAAGTTCTAATATAGTTTCTTCTTTTGAATTAGTATTAAAACAAATCACATAAATTATTTTAACTATCTTCCTTCTTACTGCTTATCTATCAGGTGAAGAAAATAGCAGGTCTCCTTAAGTTTACCTTAACTTTAGATGGTACCTTGGGCACATTATTCAACTATAAACTTCAGGTATGTCTCCAATGTTTTTTGCAATAGGAATTCACACATATTTAATTCAAACATGATTCCAAATCACTAAACTCAAATACACAGTTAAACAGTTTGTTTTAGGATGAGTTCATTTTATTCACTGCTGATTTGAAATGAACATTACAATGGATGTATACACCAGGAGAGACTGGAGAATAGGTGAATAGGTCTGAACAGAGGAAGACGGTCACACCAGAAACATTTCTCAGGCAAGACGGTTCTCTCTTAAGAACAAGATCTGAGTATCATTCATCAAGTCTAGAGAATAATACATAAATGGAACAGGAGATCAATGATATAATATTCTGATAATTCCAAACCATTTCCTAAGCTACAAAATAATAGTAGCAGGTGGTTCCAGTTAATGAATAGACATTTGGAAATTAATGCTGTATCATTAAATGGTGAATGGAGAAATTTAAACTATTTAGGGTAATAGGGGAGGCACACCCTATTTTGATTAGAATCAGCCGGAAGCTATGAGAAAAAGGATGAGTGCCCAGTAGAACAACTCTCTTCAGAGATCTAGGCTGATATGTTGGCAGGTGATGAAGAACAAAATTTGGGTAGCAAGTCTTGAGCTCCAATTGTAGGCACACCTGATCAGCTTCAACACCTTCCTCCACCCTTGCTGGCGTACATCCCAAGACGCTTTCTGAAGATAACAATGCTGCCCTAGCAATCTACCCAGCTAGGAACAGGATTTGCTTATTCTACTATCAAATATTTGTCTGCCTGAAAATTTATTTCCTATTGTTTGTTAAAGAGTGAGACTTTCTAGTACACATCAATGTTCAAAATAATCTATTTAAGCATATCAGATTTTCCAGGATCTGCTCAGCCCCAGATAACCAGACTACTGGTGTTACTGAACTACAAAGCCATTATTTTTTTTTTTAGAGATGGGGTCTTGCTGTGTCACCCAGTCTGGAATGCAGTAGCATGATCATGGCTCACTGCAGTCTTGACCTCATAAGCTCAAGTGATCCTCCCATCTCAGCCTCCCAAGTAGCTGGGACTTCAGTTACATGCCACCAATCCCAGCTAAAGTTTTTTTTTGGTAGAATTGGGGGAAGATACAAACTGAGTTTTGCTATGTTGCCCACGCTGGTCTTGAACTTCTGGCCTCATGTGATCCTCCTGCCTTGGCCTCCCAAAATGCTGAGATTACAGGCATAAGCCACCATGCCCAGTCACAAAGCTATTATTAAAGCAAGTCCTGCTAGCATAAATATGGTCCAATAACATTTTATAAATCAGCTTTGCCAAACTATGAGCTCCACACCATAACAGAACACAAGCTGTTCTTTAATTGCCCATAGTGTACACCCAATTTAATTTGGAACATTTCTTACCACAGATTTCCTGCACTCTCAAATGCATATTCACATCATCTTTCTGTAAATGCCTATCACTTCTTTACAAAATTATTTTACCCTTTTTAGAACTCAGATGTATTTCTTATTGAAAATATGATTATAGTAACTTGGTAATTTTTAATGAGTATTATTAAAAGAAAGTAATCCAAAATACAACATGGTCTTGTAGAAACTACGAATGCCCCTCCATATATTGACATCCTCTCTATTGAAATATTTAATAAGGGAGTCAAGAAAAGTACACACCTACACTCTTAATAGGTTTAAATCAACTGATTGGTATGTTCAACTATGTATTTATGATATCTCATGATGTTAAATTCCAAAGCCAGAGCCGCAATAAAGTATCAATATGGTAAGGCAAATGAGAATTATATTCATTCATTCAAAAATTACTGAATGCCCAGAATGTGCCATTTATTGAGAGCTTACAGGCACTGAAAAGTTAAACAGAATACATAGTCCCTGTCTTCAAGGATTTTATGGTCTAGAGGAGCAAGTTAAATAAAAAGTTTCAATAGTACTGTAACGGAGGTATGTGTTATGAAGTAACTCGAGGAAAGCAGAAAAACTCTAAAGAGTTAACTTTTAAGCTGGTTCTGAAAGGAGAATAGGAATTTATTCGGTAATTTAGAGGAATGTTCAAGGAGAAGAAACAGCAAGAGCACTGAAAGGCAAGAAATCACATTATGCAAGGACTTCACCACCACTAGAACAAACAAGGCTCAGTGACAGGCAAATGAGAAGAAAGCAATCAGCAGGGAAGGCAAAAGCCACATCCAGAGGGCCTCTGCCATGTTAAGGCACTCCGCTTTCATCCTACAGATTATGGGGAACTCCTCAAGCATCTGCCTGCACAGGAGCCCGTCCTCAGGAGATAACGGGTATTGGAAGTTGTAGCTTTTCTGGCTCCCCAAGCCTCTCTGGCTTCCTCTTGCCTGGACAGCTGAGACCTGAAGGAGTCACTGGCAAGGAGAATGAGTGGATACTCTTCCTCCAAATCTGAATGAACATAGGCTGAAAATCATCCTCAGGGTCCTCTTAGTACCCACCTGATGTCGAATGGCTTCAGATAATCCTTAACAGCGAGGGCTCTTAGAATGGAAAGGGAACTAGTAGAGCAGTCTAACTTCTCACACCCGCAAGAATCCGTACAATACACCTTGATCTACTGCTGCATACTGGACAACGACAACGTCCTCCCTGTGCCTTCTTTTCTCAGAATCACTTGCTATAGTCCTCCTAACCTGGCATCGCTTGAATGCCTTTCTGAAACTGTCTCCCTCTCTCCTTAAAATATACTCTCCTTAGAGAGTCTCTCTTTAGAATGTATTCTAGTTGGTCAGAAGAAGACAAAAAGAACTCCCATGTGCTCTAACCATGGCAGCGTACCATAGGCACATTAGATTCTCAGAGCAGAACATGCTATTTTTTGGCTGGCACTGACCTTTACGGAAGTACAGGATCTGGATCATTTTAAATCTGTGGTCAAATAAAACACCTGATCCTTGTTCATATCAACTATTCTCATAAGCACCATTTACCTGTCCTTCAAATCACATATCACAGTTATAATTTAACATTTATATGTGTGATTATTTAAGTAATGTCTACATTCCCAGCCTATAGACTAAGAATACTGAACGCAGGCACAAAACTAATTGTTGTTGACTTTTTTTCATTTTCCCTTCTATTGTCATTATCCTGTGAAGTCTTAGTAGAGTACCTATTCCAAAGGAAAGGTTCAATAAATGTCAGATGAAGAATTAGATACATTAAAAAATTACATGAAGCAAGCTATATTAAGTGTCATTCCAGCAACAAAATCAACATTCTACAGAAGGCCAGTGGAGATTTTTTTCACTTCCTCTGCGGAGAAAAGGTGTCGTGGAGGAAGGGACACGTAAGCAGATTCCTGAATAGTGAGGTTTTTGTTTTTGCTTTTGTTTTTTTGAGATGGGGTCTCATTCTGTCACCCAGGCTCAAGTGTAGTGGCACTATCTTAGCTCACTGCAACCTCCACCTCATGGGCTCAAGTGATCCACTCCTGCCTCCCAAATAGCTGGGACCATAGGCACATGCCACTATGCATGGCTAATTTTCTTTTTCTTCTTTTTTTACTAGAAACAGGGTTTCATCATGTTGCCCAGGCTGGTCTCAAACTCCTGAGCTCAACTGATCCACCTGCCTGGGCCTCCCAAAGTGCTGGGATTCTGAATGGTATAACATTGAAACTAAAGAAAAATATTTGGGCACAAAAAAAAACAATAATAATTGTTTCTGAAGAACAGTTATGTACATGAGAAAAAAGCTTAAAATATTAAGTTAACAAACAGGATGCAAAAGAGTATGCCTGCCTCTTCCTCCGAAAAACCCTGCGAGAAAATAGTTTAAATATTAATAGTAGTTGCTGCTGGGCTTACTGATGATTTTTATTTTATTCTTTATGCTTTATTATACTTTATAATTTTTCTCTAAGATTTTTGTAATCAGAGGGAAAAATATTTGGATTGTTTAACTCAACAGCTGTATCATTTTAAGTCTTTAGGTTTTATCAAACAGGTTTCTGGACCATTTTTTCACTGTCATACTTTATTTGAATGGCATAAGCATAAGGAATGCTGGATAAGAAATTTCAGTCCCAAAGAAAATTACAAATTATCCTCCTACCCCAACCTTCATAAATTGCATTTACTCTCTAATCTTTTTCCCATCTTGACAACATGTGAGAAAGGACTTATATTTACAGGTAATACTAGAAAATCAGAAACTAGTACCAGCGAGTGCACTTGCCCACTGAATATCAGGGGCGTCCTTTCCTACTCTCCTCTGGGCCCTTCGGATGATGAAACACAGCACCACATTGACCCTCGGCATGTCTGACTGAGGAAAGGGTGGGTTTCTGATGACAAGTCCCTATTAAACATGAGGAACACAAAGACCCCTTACTGCCTTTCTACACACTTTAGTGTAATTGATTTAACAAGTTGAGAAGTATGCCACAAAACACTGCCTATTACCAAATAAATGAAGAAAAATATATTCAATAGTCCTAAACATGAAACATCTCACTTGTCCCCTGCAATCTACAGGAAATCTGAAATGGGAGATTAAAATGTGCTTCTATGTCTAAGATTACATAAAATATAAAAAGTGGTGAAAAAAATTACCACTTTAAGTAGATGTCAGATTTCCTACAAATGGTACTATCTTAAAAATAGAAATCCACACAGAAGTAAAAGATTTTCTGAGCAATGATCATCAATCAAGTCTCTTCCTTATCTAGTCAAAGATGGCAAAAGGAAAACATGGAAACTATGAAGGAATGCACAGTTTCCAGATAGTTAAACCTATTACCCACTGAGCCATCTAGACAGATTCCTTATACAACTCATTTTTCTTTCCTCTTAAAAGCCCTAAGCTTTGACCTACTGGTCCCTCTTCCCTTCAGTTACAACCAACTACCCATCTCCTAGGGGTCTATTCCCCTAACGATTTCCTGCAGAGGAACCAGCCCTATCTCACATTTTATCAAGTCTTCCTATCTTTGAAAAATCACACAGACAAATCTTTGGTGATTCATCAAAAGCCAATTCTAATAAACAGGTCAGACACAGTGGCTCATGCTTGTAATCCCAGCACTTCGGGAGGCCAAATAGGAGGAATGCTTGAGCCTAGGAGTTCGAGACCAGCCTGGGCAATATAGCAAGACCCTGTCTCTACCAAAACAACAACAAAAACTAAAAAACTAATAAATAGGTAAGGTGGTAAAAAGTACATATGACACATCATGACTACAGAATCGAAATCTCAGAAAGCTCTTCAATGAGGAATGACAATTCTGGCTGAAATGTAGGTAGCACTAGGGAGACTTTGATTTAAGAATAAATCAATCTGGGCAGCTTTAAGATCCTAAAGTTCCACAGGTGGTACTGATGTTCAGCCAGGGCTGAGACCCACTTTCAGAGACCTTCAGACTGTCACTCATGTAATCATGTATTTAAGCTTCTACCATCTTCTGTGGGAAATATCTCTAGCCTCTCACTTCCTACCATGCAGATTCTAAGTTATCCTATTAAAATAGAAGAGCATGTGTGACGTGCAGGCCAAAAGAGTGCCTCTAGAGTCTGGAATTTGACATAGAAAGGGTAAGCTTCAATTATGTTAAAATCTCAGTTAGATGCATTCAGAGCATTTCCCCAGGCTATGAAAAGAAAAGCTAAAGTATGTGTAGAAACTATGCACTCTTAAATCCTTAATGTATACAGTGGATAATAATATTCATATGGTTTTGTAGATAGTTCCTTGTGAATGATCTTCCAAATACACAAGATAAATTAGACTTAACTTCTTGGTTTGTAGCTTGGGTCAATTAAAATCTAGGTGGTAGATTCTGCTTTGACAAAAACCTGCGTCTGTATCTTTTATTGAATAATTTTTGTATTACTTTTTCAAACTTGTGGTACATTATTCTAAAATGAGCAATAATGAACAAAGTATTCTGCAATATCTACTGACTTAGGGAAAACTTAAAATCATATTTTAGGCCTTCTTCTCAATAAATGCCATTTTCTGAACACTGGAGTTGTTTCTCGCAAATTCAAATATTTGAAAACTTTGTATAAAGCTGTGCACTGATAGCTCAGTTAACAACAAACCTTGCTCTGAAGAGTGATCCGTCTCGGCTTTTATCCAAAAGGAAGATGAAATGTAATGTGTTTATATCATACCAATACTCTAGAAATTAACTTGGATTCATCTTTAGCATAATAAATTGAATAATACCAAAAGTATCTGCCTTAGGTTTTTATTTAAATGTTAAGTACAACAAAACCAACCATTTCAATGGCTCCAGAAACAAGAAAAGACACAAAATCCAGTAACTTAAGCAACAAAGGGTTATGATGCTGGTTAAGTAGTTTCCTCTATATAAAAGACATTCTCCACGTGTAGAACAGAAATCGTAACACATTCCTGCTACAGAACATCTGCAGAGGTGAAATGGTTACCTAGAAGAATAGTTTGAAACATTTATGCATACCTTTTCATAAAGTCTTTTTATTTAATAAATTTTTAGGTGCCTTCTGTTATTCAGACAGCCTATGTTAACACCTACAGAAGCCACACGCACAACTTTCTTGGCTACAGTAATCATGTCTTTGATTACTGAATTAAAGACAAACTTTAAGATGTAACCTTTAGCTAAATATTTTTTTCTTTTTTTTCCTTAGACAGGGTGGCATGATCGTCACTCACTGCAGCCTTGAACTCCTGTGCTCAAGTGATCTTCCCACCTCAGCCTCCTGGGGAGATGGGACTACAAGCTCATACCAGCACACCTGGCCTAGTCAACTATTTTTAAATAGTTCTGTATTAATAATATTTACTCAATCTATCTTTTAATATCTATCCACAACTAAGAGCCAGCTACTGTTCATAGGAAAGATAGGCAAACCTAACACAAACTAATGAGAAAATTCACAGCAATAAGAAGAAAGAACTGGACTGAGCCTCAAAAGTCTCAAGTTTGGATCCTGGTTAAACCTCACATATCCTCAGGAGATCAACTTGATCTGTCTAAATCAACGGTACTCAAGGTATGTATCAATGAGAGAATACATATGAAAATGATTTTAAACTAAAAATAAAAGGATCACTCAATTGTCTTCCAGTCAGGAGCTGCCAAGACATGAAAACAAGTAAAACAGTGTTCCTGTTTATTCATCTTTGAAATTTTGCCATTTTCTTCTTCCCTTCCCTTTCTTTCTCCCTTTGTTTCTTCATTTCTTCATTTTACAGTTATTTACTATGCATCTACCATATACCAGATATAGTCACTGTGATGGTTAATATTGAGTGTCACCTTGATTGGATTGGAGAATGAAAAGTAATGTTTCTGGGTGCATCTGAGAGGGTGTTGCCACAGGAGATTCACATTTGAGTCAGTGAGCTGAGAAAGGCAGACCCACCCTCAATCTGGATGGGCACAATCTAATCAGCTGCCGACACAGTCAGAATAAAAGCAAGCAGAAGAACACTGAAAAGACTAGACTGGCTGAGTTTCCCAGCCTCCATCTTTCTCCCGTGCTGGATGCTTTCTGCTCTCCAACATTGGAATCCAAGTTCTTCAGCTTTGGGACTTGGACTGGCTTCCTTGCTCCTCAGCTTGCAGACGGCTTACTGTGGGACCACATCTTGTGACCTTGTGAGTCAATACTCCTTAACAAACTCCATTTTATACATACATCTATCCTATTAGTTCTGTTCCTCTAGAGAACCCTGACTAATATAGTCACCACACTATCCAACAAGATAGGCAGTAGTCACACGTGGCCATTAAGAATTTGAAATGGCACTAGTACAAACTGAGATATACAGTAAGCATAAAACATACACTAGATTCTGAGGACAAACGAATGTACAAAAAGAAAGTATCTCTATAATTTTTTATATTTATATGTTGAGATATTTCAAATAAATCAGGTTAAATAAAATCTATTATTAAAATTAAATTCAATTCTTTCTTTTTACTTTCTCTTAATGCAACTAGAAATACTTAAATATAATAAAGGCTCGGTGTACATCTATTAGACAGAGTTATTCTAGACCCTGAGGCTTTACTAGGGAACAAAACCAAGTCCCTATCCTCATGGAGCTTTTATTTCAACATCTATAGCAATAAAATCTTCAGTAATCAGCAGCAAAAACTAAAAACCAGCAACTGTTGAAGAGAAGTCTCTGGGATGGAGGCCACACCCACACTTACCTACTTCCCCTTAGTCCTCACTCCACCAAACGCAGGGCCCATGGTCCCCAGAACAATCAGAGTCAGTAAAATTGTGAGTTATGAACTTGAACATGTTCAGGAAGACTGTCTCTACCCTGCTGGGCACTTCTGAGAACAGGACCAATTTTAATCTGAACTTCTGAGGGAGAAAGCTTTTAATCTGGAGCATTGGTAGTTTCAAGGCATCATTTTTTTAGTACTCCGGGTTGTGCCTTAAAAACATTTTAAAAGGTTTCCAACTGTTGAAAGATCTGTCTTAACAATGGAACCCTCTCCTGGATTCTAACATCCTCCTTTATTACAAGAGTCCTTTATCGCTGTCCTCTCCACAAGTCTGATTAACCCTAACTCTCCTCAATACCTTTCACTCCCCACATCACAGCCAGAGTGCTTCCAGATAAAGAGCAAAAAGCTGAATTAAACAACACAGGTCCATCACAGCAATGCTGAAAGTCCCTACTGATCTGAAGGAGACAGTCAAAGGAAACGTGAGTCAGGCTGACTACAGAAGACATGCCAGTTAAATGTAAGGTTATTGGCGGTTTTAAGATTTTAGAGAATATCCAAAGAGAGAGTTTAATTTAAACCAAATGGGCTCATATTTCAATAGCAGTTTACCACCAAAAATGGCATGTTGAGCATTTGAATTTCATATTCCATGTGTTAGGAACTTACCTTAAATTCAAACCACAACATGGCAAATGTTTTGCTGGCCCATACATCTTTCTGGCTGACTACAAAGAAATCCAGGCTTTTGAGAAAGTCTCCATGCCATAAAAGGCTCTATCGGGTGTAGCAGGAAAGCACAGAGGCTCCAGTTTCAAGGCGGGTGGTGTCGTTTCATGTTCAACCCATTCCTATGCACCACTCATACTGCTTTCTCTGCTGGGTGTGCCTCGTCCCTTCTGCCAACTCAAATGTTAGGCCTTCAAGGCCAAGCTCCAAACCCAGGCCCGAAACAAACCCAGAATAATCTCTCTCCTTCATTCTCACAGAAACCAAAGTATTAGAGCATAAATCATTTTCTCTTCTCTAGGGATTTTGAACACCTGCAACTCAAAGAAAGCAAAAAAAAAAGTCAGCATGACATCTGAAAATTCATCACCCTCCCTTTCATTCTGTTGAGATTCATCTGATCTTTATTCAGCAATAATGCTGTGCCTAACACCAGGGACATGAAAAGGATGCACAGGAAGAATTCAAGTAATTTGCAGTCTGGCTGAGAAAAAAACAAGCACATAATGACCCTGCTACCTAACAAACGCTTTATGAAAAGAACAAGCAAAGTGCCGCTAGAGCCCATGGAAGGGCCCTTCCTCCTGGGTGATTCAAAAAGCCACACAGAATACCTAATAAATGAGCAAAGAAGTTAGGAATAAGTAGAAATTCTCAAGGAAAAGTGGGTGATATGGTTTGGATATTCATGCCTTTCAAATCTCCTGTTGAAATGTTATCCTCAGTGTGGGTGGTGGGGCCTGGTGGGAGGTACTAGATCATGGAGGCGTATCCCTCAAGATGGCTTAGCACCATCCCCTTGGTGATGAGTGAGTTCTGGCCCAGTTAGTTCACCCAAGATCTGATTGTTTAAAAGTGTGGGGCACCTTCCCCCTCTGTCTTCCCCTACCACCCCTGCTCTTCCCTCTCCTTTTCCCTTTCACCATGATTGTAAGCTTCCAGAGGCCCTCACCAGAAGCTGAGCAAATGGTGGTGCCATGCTTGTACAGCCTGCAGAACCATGAGTTTTACGCTCTTTTCTTTATAAATTACCCAGCCTCAGATATTTATAGCAATACAAGAATGAACTAACACAGTGGAAAAGCCATTTCAAAAGCAGTAAAGCATGATATATTAAGAGAAATGAGAGAATGAGCTTAAAACCCTCACACAGAATCATTTGTAAAATATCTTCCAATATATTAAATTATTCATCTGGGCATTCCAGACTCTATATAAATGAAACCCCATCCAGCTTTGCTACAATTCCCAAAGTATAACACAGCAAGAGTGGACTCTCTAGGACCAGTCTGGGGTCAGATCCTACTATGTAACCTCAGTCAAGTTTCTTAACCTCAATTTCCTCATCTGGAAAATGGGAGGATAATAATACCTACCTCATAGGGTTACTACGTTATTGTTATGAGGAAATTATAATATAAGAACACTTAAAACAATTAGCACAAGTTAAACATACAATAAACACTAGCATTATTATTATTTATTTTCCATGTTAGACAATGTAGCAATCTGCAGTTGTTATCCTCAACACATGCCCACGCCTCAATCTGAAGAACTCTTCATAGGTCCAAATCCCACCTAGCAAGACAACTTAAATACCACCTCCCACATGAAGGTTTCATTCCCTTTATACATTGGGGAAATAAGCGTCTCTCCATCCTTTAAACTCTGAGAATATTCTGATGGGCTTCTCTGGGGCACCCATCACTGTATTATGATTATGCCCACTTCTGATTTCCTCAACAAGGCTACAGCTCTTTAAGAGCAGAAACTATATCTTATTGATCTTGATCTTCCCCAGAGAACTGATCTTTCACATATGGGCACTCAATATTTGCTGTTGAACACATAAAAATACTCTCTCATTTAATTAAGTCAAGAACAGACTAGCCCTTTTAAAAGTGCAATAATATCCATCAAGCAATTCATCCTAATAAAACAAACCCTTACCCAGCGAGAAACTCTTGAGCGCAATTCTACATAGCTCGGTCGTTAGTGACTCCTAAAGAAAAGTCAAGAACAAGATGGTGTTCTTAAAGTGACTGACAACTGCCAAAATGGAGTGACCTTCGGACTACTACTGACTAAATGAATCTCTCTCCTTCGTTCTTAGTTCTCTGAACAAGTTCTAATGTAAATTTGTTTAGGCTTTTGTTACCTTTCTGTTACGTATTGACAAAAGGTGGGACAAAGTTTCCATATCATATTCACTGCTTATCCTGATTCTAAAGCTTATTCTATCCAGTTATGTTTTCTACCACCCAAGTAAAGGAAAGCTAGCTAAGAACCACCCAAAACATTTGGCTTATGCAATAATAATGTCAGCACCAAACTACACAGAATTCTCAGCTTTAGCAACTCTCTTCCTAGTGAAAGCAGAGGGAAAGAGCAACTAATCCAGAAATCACCACTGTCCTAACTAGATAACATCATTATCGCTAAGTATTACTTGATTAAAATTCTAAATTTGAATTAGCAGAAAAAATGTTAACTTGTATTGGCTTCCTATTACAATTAGAAACATTCTCACATTCAAGCACACTCAAGGAATTCAAAGACATTCTTCATTTACTATGCAGAATTGAGGACTTTTCTTTAAAAAAGAACCTCAAAAATTTAAACAAAAAAAGAGGAGAAAATAGGATAAAGCAGAACTCAAACAGTACTACCCCTTCTCTGTAATATGTATATGCAGTTATTTTCATAATATTACAATGGGTATCATGGGTTCAAAAAGGAATTAAGCATAGAAAGGTGGTAAGATTATCATACCAGAAATATATTCACAGAGAAGAGGGCACCAAGAATAAACAACCTGACCAGCACACACACACTCTACCGGAAATCTAGAAAACCACCACACTGCAGTTGCCAACGAAGTACCAAAGTCAGTCTGTCTGTTTAATTTAATAATAACGTTACCTTATGGTAAAGATTATTTTCAATATTTCTAAGACCAAAAAGATCGTAAGGAATGGGAATTCACCAGAATAGCTTCTAAAACCTGAATCCACCTGATTTTTCAAGTGTTAAATCTGTTTATACTTTATGTCAACAAATATAAACATTCAGTTATATAACTCTATTTTCTATTTTTTAAAACTATTTTTAATATAACCATTGTCATTATCATAAAATTAGCAAAATCATTATAGATTTACCATTTCCTCTATAATCTAGCTTCTTCCAAATATATAAATATGAAGAATGGGATGAGGAGATTCCAAACTCATTAAATAAGTCATATAAATGAATGTCTTACACTTATCCAAATGCCAATTGTACTATGGTGGTAATAGCCAGTTATTAATATTCCTTTTTTTCTTCATTTCTTCCCATTAAGGGTGGGAAACTTCTACTTTTCCTCACGTGTGAAATATGCTTTAAGAGGCTTACACGGGCAGCATACAAGTGTTGCTAAACTGCTAGTACTTGGATCTTTGGTCTTCAAGTGCCATGGATTTTATACTCAAACATGACGATAACTATGTAAGTATTATGATGATTAAGAGATCAAACAGGGCTGGATCTAAAAGGCCTGTAAAATAGATTCTGTATCCCTACTCTACTTGAGATCATCTCCCTGCTTCTCAAGTCTAACAGCTATGGCTTTATGAAGGCTAACCATCCTTGACATTGCATGGATTTTAGATTTCTTCTACCCTGCTTCCCAAAAAACTTCACAGTCCTGTATCCTATTCTCTCAAAGTCTTGTTCTCCAGATAAAACTAAATTTTTGTCAAGAGGCCAAAGGCAGATAACATCCCAGGATATAACTTCTTCAGTAATGACACGGGCACTTAACAGGAATCTTTGGAAAGCATCCCAAAATACCAGATGGAACATGGAGCAATTTAGAGGCTTGTAAGCTCTTGAGCATTAAAGTGCAGCATTTGGGCAGCTGTCTACTCTACCTTCATGCAGAACTGTATCTGGGATACAAAGAAGTTTGAGATGAGCATCATTTTACAAAGCATGGGATAAGTGACCAGTGTTTACAAATGAAATGTATTGTATATACTTTTCAAAATTTAATATTTTTCTCCTCTCCTTCCGTCCTGCTATCTTTGTGATTTGAAAGCTATTTAAAATGAAACCCTGGTTGGGCACAGTGGCGCATGCCTGTAATCCCAGCACTTTGGGAGGCTAAGGCAGGAGGATTGCTTGAGGTCAGAAATTCAAGACCAGCCCGGGCAACGTAATGAAATGTCATCTCTATAAAATGAATGAATGAATGAATGAATGTCATTGCTACTAAATAAATAAATAAATCCTTAGAATTAATTCACCCTCTACACACTGGGTGGAGTGGAATTTAGAGTCATTCTGTTTGAAATGACTGGTAACGTGTCCATTCGGGGTAACTCTGTTACGAATATGAGGAACTGATTTTTGGAGCTCTTGTGCAGTATTTGAAAGGACCTCATGTTACTGTAGACAGCTAAAGAACTGAAATAGAATGCCTCTGATAGTGCTTAGAAGATCCTATAAGCATATTGTGTATTTTTTTAGAAAAGTTCATACAATACATTTCATTTTTAAACACTGGTAACTTTTTTTTTAAGACAGAGTATCACTCTGTCGCCCAAAATAGAGCACAACTGCATGATCTCAGCTCACTGCAACTTCTGCCTCCCAGGTTCAATCGATTCTCTTGCCTCAACCACCCAGGTACCTGGGATTACAGAGGCCAGCCACCAAGCCCACCCAATTTGTTTATATTTTATAAATATTTGTTTATATTGTAGACATTGAGTTTCACCATGTTGGCCAGGCTGATTTCAAACTCCAGACCTCAAATAATCCGCCCACCTTGGCCTCCCAAAGTCCTAGCATTGTAGGTTTGAGCCATTGGGCCCGGCCAACACTGCTAACATTTTAACCCATTCCTTTAGATGTTAGGCAGGAGATTATCTGTAAACCCAACTATTCACAGTTCCATTCAATCAGAAACATTTCAATTAAATGAAAAATATTAATATCCCTAAGAAAACACTCAAGGGAACTCTACAGATGTAGGCTCCATCCTATGGAGCAATTTCTCACTGAAGACTTATGTGACCAGGTATTTATTCCTGTGTTTGTAAAGTGTAATCTGTGATTATGCAATTGAATATTACAGACACCCCAGGCCATTCTGTGTTTAAAAATAAGTTTTTATAGCTATATCCTGCCAAACAACCATAATACCACTTAACCTCTGTTCAACTACTGCCTGAATGAACTTGTTAGGTTTACACTAAAATACAAATGCGAAATGAATACTAGGCCAAGGAATGTAATGTCGATATATTGAAAGAGGAAGAAAAATTCCTTATATAATGCTCCTTAGTCACTAGGACAGAATGTACATGAATATTTAAATTCTACATACTAAAAATTTAAATGTAGAACACAGTCAGAAATAGTGAATTGTAAATTTTGGAAAAAGAAGTAAATTCCTCTAAGAGGAATTTCACCTCAAAAAACAGTTCCTTGTAGACAGCAATAAGGTATAATGTTGTTTCTGAATCTATCCAAGTAAATAATCTGGATATGGGAGAAGAAGAAGAAACTGAGAATTTTGTTTACATGTATTGTTTAGAGCAGAATGCTCAAGGTTTTATTTGAATCTATGCATACTGATAGCAACTAAAAGTCACTACCACTCAATTGCTTCCTGGAAGCAGACTAATTCTTAGTGTACAAATTCACACAGGAAGGTGAGCCAGCATACTCGTTCTCTTCTGTCAGGCAATCACCCAGTATGTACTGACCAAAAATATGTCATTTAAAAGATTAAAACCATGAACAAGACAGTATCCTAACATCTGAACTGTGGTTTCTCGTATTTTCTAACCTCTTAATAAAAATAAAGGGTTCAGCCAATAAGTCTCAGAGTCCATCAACAGATTTGTTTCAACCATTCAGCAGTCGTATGTTAAACTTAAGATGCATTAAGATCAAGTAAGGGTTAAGAGGCTGACACCTTCACCTGGCCTCCAGACTATGCCACTTAGAACTGTTTTATTTTACCATTCAAGTGAAATGTGACACAAGAGTATAAAAAGAATACATGTGAAACTATACCTTTGCTTAAACTCCAATTATAGTGAATATTATTGAGAAATAACCACCCATAGCTCCTTAAAACACTCAATTATGCCTATAATAAAATAATAACAGATATTTTAATATGCTTAAAAAACTCTGGCCAGGCGCTGTGTTGCAGGCCTGTAATACCAGCACTTTTAGAGGCAGAGGTAGGCAGATCACTTGAGCTCAGGGGTTAAAGACCAGCCTAGACAACAGGGTGAAACCCTGTCTCTACCAAGGGAAAAAAAAAAAAATCAACCAGGCATGGTGATACATGCCTGTAATCCCAGCTACTCAGAAGGCTGAGGTGGGAGGATCACTTGAGCCTGGGAGGTCGAGGATGCAGTGAGCTGAGATCACACCACTGCACTCCAGCCTGGGTGACAAAGCAAGACTCAGTCTCTAAAAAAATAAAAATAAACTCTGAAGCTGCCTTCTGTTACTTTCATCAATAGAGACAGATCATTTTAATCTTTCATCATTCATAAACAATCCATTGCAAAAATATTCTCCTTATTATTACTCAAGGTAAGGCAAACATTACTACAATTCCATTTCGAAATTCATTTTGATTACCACCACTAAATGTTCTAAAAAGTATTTGTTATTCACACTAAAAGTACTCAGGATAATGGCTGATTAAATATGAAGTGAACTACTTAGTCTAATACTATGTCACAGTGAGAAAACAGCATTATTTATCAAGGTCATCCTTTTATTTAACAAATAGAATTAAAGATCAACTTCTCTCATTTAGTGGCCCTTTTTACTACAAAATATCATTCTGATTAATTCATTAAGTATTTGCCTTTATATTATAGTATTAATGTATATCGATTTTACTATAAGTACTTTCTATAGAGTAGATACTGCAGAGCCTGGACTATTTCTGCTTATGTTAAATTATTACTGCTATTTAAAAACAAGATGTACAAATATAAATAACATAGAAACTAAACTGTGATGTCATAGATACAGGGTACCATTTCTGATTTTGGCAAAATCCTGGGAGACTGTTGAGTATCACAGTAGGAAGCAAGACCTTTGAATCCTGGATTCATAACCGACCTTGGGCAAGCAAGTTGGCCTCTCTGATTCTCCATTTCTAAACACTTCACCTGAATAATACCACCAATTTCACTGGGTTACTGAGAAGATGAAATGAGATACTGTATGCTCTTAGTAAAAGTATGTATAATAAGCTCTTAGTAGTCACCATAAATAAGTACTGGCCCTTACTGTTGTGTTGGTGTTATCACTGAAGGGCAATTATACAGCAGTCATACTAAAGGAGTCACATTTAAGCAATGCACACACCTGTCTTTAAAAGTCTATCCTAATAGTGAAACAAGAGTACCACAAAAATAAAACAAACAAAATGTACAAAAAACATAGAAAAGCTCTCCCAGAAAAGGTCTAACATACTTTCCAACAACAACCAAAAAAAGTTGGAAGTTCTATTTTGACTTGAATAAACAAGGTCTAAGATTTCACACAGAAGACACTTACTACTTAACCCCCAATACCTTGGAAATAGATAAATCTTTTAGTAAGAATTAACTAATGTTTTAATTTGAAAAAAAAAAAAAAAAAAAAAAAGGCAAGGCTGGGCAAGCTGACTCACGTTTGTAATCCCAGCACTTTGGGAGGCAAGGGCAGGTGGATCACATGAGGTCAGGAGTTTGAGACCAGCCTGGCCAACACAGTGAAACCCCATCTCTACTAAAAATAAAAATTAGCCAGGCATAGTGGTGGGCACCTGTAATCCCACCTACACAGAAGGCTGAGGCAAGAGAATCGCTTGAACCTAGGAGGCAGAGGTTGTGGTAAGCCAAGATGACGCCATTGCACTCCAGCCTGAAGGACAAGAGTGAAACTCTGTCTCAAAAAAAAAAAAAAGCAACAAACATTCATTAGCTTTTTAATAAAAGTAAAAAATTAGAAACAGGCTAAACATCCATCCAATGGAAATATATAAAAAATGTATACAGCTATTAAAAGAATGAGAGGTTTATATATCCTCACATGGAATGATCTAAGACATGTTAATTTACAAAAACAAGGCACACATACAGTATTACTATTTATGTTAAGACAAACAAAAAAATTTCTATCACAAACATACATATTTATGCACTTAAATGCATACCAAAGGATTCAAAGTATGCAACTAACAGTGACCTCTGGGCATTACTCTGCATAATTCTGTGTTATTTTATTTCAGTGAGACCATATTTATATATTTCTTGTGTAACTTATAGATCCCAAGGAAAGTAAGCCAATAAATGCACTGGGTTAAAACTGAGTAAGAAGAAATTAACTTTATAATTTACAAAAATCCTTTAACATACTACTTAACTTGATCCCCACAATGAGCTTTAGAAATTATAGTAGTATCCTTACTTTTAAAGTGAAAACAGACTCAAATAGTTATTAATCCAAAGTTAATAAATGCAGAGCCAAAACAGAAACATAGTCCCCTAAATTCAGTGTTCCGGTGTTTATGCTACAGCACCTCCAAAAACTGAAAACACTGGCATCTACACCAAGGCTCTCTCTCTCTCTGCATTGCTTCTGGTTCCTGCGAAAGATCACAGTGCAGAGGAAAAGGCAGTAGAATAGGAGTCAAAAGACCTGGATTCTTGTCTTGACTACACCACCACTAAGACATCATGGTAAGTCAAACTCTATAACAGTAATTCTCTGTAGCTGCATGACAAATTCAACAGTGACACTTTTAAAAAATACAAACACCCAGGCCTGATCTTTAGAGATTAAGACTTAATTGGTCTAAGCTATCAGAACTTCTGTTGAAAGCTCCCTAGGTTATTCTAATGTGCAGCTTGGTTAAGAACCAGTTTTAAGACTTAGTAGCCCTGGCCAGGCACACTGGCTCATGCCTGTAATTCCAGCACTTTGGAAGCCAGAGGCAGGAGGATCACTTGAGCCCAGGAGTTCGAGACCAGCCTGGGTGATATGGTAAAACCCCTTCTCTAACAAAAATTAACCAGGCATGCTGGCATACAACTGGAGTCCCAGCTACTCGGGAGGCTAAGGTGGGAGGATGGCTTGAGCCAGGGAGGTGGAGGTGGAGGTGAGCCAAGATCTGAGCACTGCACTCCAGCCTGGGCGACAAATAAAAACAAAAATAAAAGATGTTAAAAACCACTTGTGCTACATACTTCACATAGCTGAAATGAAGGATGAATGCAATAATACGTAAACAACAAAATGCCTTAAAATGCAAATAAATTATTAGTCATTCACGTGTGCTAAACTTGTGTACTCCACTGGGATAGAGAGAAGCTGAGAAACTACCACGTCATCAACAACTACTGAGCAGTGAGAAAAGGCACACAGATGACACAAAGGCAGTCATGACTAACAACCTCAGGGTCTCAAAGGGCCTACAGGCAATAGTGGAAAGAGGGCTTCAAAAAGGCTGCCCAGAGGAGACCCTTGAGTTAAATTCTAGCATTATCGACAGTGGGGCACAGCATACGCAGGCAAGTAATTCAAGATATTCCAGGCTCAGAAGAGTGGCTCATGCCTGTAATGGGACGAGCTGGGGCACTTTGGGAGGCTGAGGCAGGAGGATCACTTGAGCCCAGGAGTTCGAGACTAGCCTGGGCAACATGGTGAGATCCTGTTTCTACAAAAAAATAAAGAATTAGCCAGGCATGGTGATGTGTCTGTGGTTGGTCCCAGCTACTCAGGAGGCTGAGATAGGAGGATGGCTTGAGACCAAAAGGTCAAGACTGCAGTGAGCTGTGATCATGCTACTGCACTCCAGCCTGTGCAACAGAGTCAGACCTTGTCTTAAAGAAAAAAAACAATTGGCCAGGCATGGTGGCTCATGCCTGTAATCCCAACACTTTGGGAAGCTGAGGCAGGTGGATCACTTTAAGCCAGGAGTTTGAGACCAGCCTGGCCAACAGGGGTGAAACCCCTCCTCTTACTAAAAATACAAAAATTAGCTGGGTGTGGTGGCATGCGCCTATAGTCCCAGCTAGCGTGGAGGCTGAGGCATGAGAATCCCTTGAGCCCGGGAGGCAGAGGTTGCAATGAGCCAAGGTCACACCACTGCACTGCAGCCTGGGCTACAGAGTGAGACATCAGATGATGTGCTGTAGGGCAGAGGTTCTGGGCAAGAAGTTTCAGGACCCTGAGGGGTCTACAAGGTCAGAATTATTTTAATAATAAAACCAAGACACATAACCACCAAAAACTAGAAACAACCTAAATGTCCTTTAACTGGTAAGTGTACAAACTATGATTTATTCATATACTGGAACAGGACTCAGCAATTAAAAAAAAAACCAACAACAAATTAGTGAGACACACAACATGACTGAATCTCAAATGCCTTATGTTAAATGAAAGCAGCCAGATTCAAAAGACTATACACTGTATGATTCCATTTATATGACAGTCATGAAACAGCCAGACTATAGGTTGGGAGAGAAAATAGGTCAGTGGGTGCAGGGGTTGGGAAGGGGAACATTTGGGAAAGATAGAAATGTTTCATATCTGCATTGTATTCAAAACCGTATGTGTTTACACTAAAAAGGGTAGATTTTCCTGAATGTAAATTAAACCTTGATAGATAAATCTAACTTGAAAAAATAACATAATTTGCCTTTTTCACTCTTGTAAGAGTACAGTGTTTGTGAAAAGCCACATGACTGTGATAATGCCATTACTCTGCAGCTAAGGAATGAGTGCTTATGTATTCTTAGGTTTTACCTTTTTCTCCATTTTAATTTCTAATACGGTAAATAGTCATGAATGTAATAGACAGAAACAAAAACTCTCCTGAGTCCTCAATAATTTTTAACAGCGTAAAAGGTTTCTGAAGACCAAAAGAGTTTCGGAACCACTGCTGTAGATAAGGAGGAAGCCCTGATGTGTTCCAGCAGGGGAAACAGGAAAGAAGAGTGGACAGAGGGAAACTAGTAAAGTAACTACAGCATCTGATTAAGGCTGACCCTGGGACAGGAAAGAAAATAGGTCCACACATCATCTGTATCTTGTTATAAATCCCAAGCCAGTTTCTAGGCTGACACTTTGCTGGTGCATTAAAGTTTTACTAACTAATTTCTGTTAACTAGTAATATAGTTATGAAATTAAATCTGCTACAGGAGTCATCCTACAACACATTTCTAATCAGTGATTTGTGGATTATTTACTCAGTTGCCAATGTTCCTCTTCACACGATGATAATAATTTTAAATTGACCTTCACCCATTTTAAGCTTGAAAACTATCCATCCTAAAGAGGCTCAAAAACTAATTTACAAGTGACTCAGTACCTCATGATCTATTAGGCAAATCAGGTCATTCTTTAAACCCAATGTGTTACTTCTCTGAAATACGTTTTCACTTGTACTCAGAAACACTATGACAATCTCAACTCAGCACAATTTTTCCTACGCATTGTGGTTTTCTGGATGGGAGGGGAGGGTGAATAAGTTGTTTCTGTCTTTGTTTGGCACAGTTCCCTTTCTTCTTGGGGAAAACTCATTTCTAAACACAAGCTCTGTAAATTCCAAATTATTCCAAGTACAGATCTTTTTCTACAATCTTCTCATATCCAGAACTATTATAGTACTTTGGTATGCCACAGAGGTAGAGAAGTTATTCTTAAAACCATCCATGTCTTTAGCTTTAAGTAAACAGAAAACAGATTGATTGATGACAGACTCATCAATCAATCATGAGATGGAAGTGATTATTAGAAGGTATTAGAAGAAAGGATGATCCCTTTCCCAAAAAAACTTAAATACAGTTTTATAAGCCACTTTAAATGAGAGAGAGAAAGAGAGAGAGAGAGAGAGAGAAAGAGAGAGAGAGTGTGTGTTATTTGCCATTATATATTGCTTCTCTAATTGTTTTAAGTAACCAAGCCCACTGACACCTCAGCTAATACCAAACAGATGGGAATCTGTATGAGGAATTCAATTTGGCACCTTTCAAAAAATTCACCTATACTTCTACTACAGAAGTCTGAGAAATTCCAGACTCCTGATAAAGTGAAACTAGATCTTTACCTGAAAGTATAGTCCTTTGATTCTACATTTCATAAAAATCTTGGAAATTAGACTACAGTCAACACTACAGAAGATTCAAATTAAAAATTTCACCTAAAGACTGAAAAGGGGGAAATAATTAATTCGAAATGCATGTAAAGAGTGAAAAGGGGAAATGATTAATTTGAGATCCATGTACAATGCAGATAAAAATATCAATTTGATCAAAGATGAAATTTTCGTAAATTTGTTAAAGCCAAATGTTTTCTGCAGGAAACCTGTTTTCTGTGACTCAAATCCAAAATGGAAAACGTGGGTGGTTCTTCCTGTCTTACCATTAGAGTCAGCCAATTGGCTAGCGAAGCTTTCACACAACTTCAGCTCAAACCCCAGCCTTCCATCTGCTTTAACACTACCATACCTTAGTAGAATGAGAGAGGAATAAAGGCTTTCTCTAGCCTCAAAGTAAGTCTTTCACAGGGAACCTTTGGCTTATTCTATCTAAACCATACTTGACCAAACTGCCCAGCTTTTTAAAACTTCAAATCCAAAAGACGTGAAAAATGGTAGCAGCTAAATCACAAAATAATTCATGGACATTAAAACTATCTCTGGCTGTGGAGCTGATTTCTAAAAAATCAGCAAACTCATCTCTCAAGTACAAAGCTCCAGTGACAACACACAGGCCAGCTCCAGCCCATTACCTTGACCACAGCGGCATCTCTTTCCCACCCACATGGCACCCACCATTTGCCAAGACGGGCTGCCAACAGAGACCACATTTGAACTTCTAAATATGTGACTCTGCCAGAATGGAGTATGAATCCAGCATTTCTGTAGGGTATGTCTGCATATCCACCTAAAGCTTCTAAACTAGCTAGTGTGAAACATTTAACTGAAAATATCACACACAACAGTATGCCTTCAGCGAGAAAAGACCACTAGTACATGATACTAGTACAGTAAAACAATTGTGTATACACTATTGCCCAACTAAATCTTAAATCTTTAAAGCACTGGAAAACCTTCTAATGCAAGACAATATAAATTCAGGCAGCGGCTTCCAATGGGGATGTAAGGACCCCACAGGGCAAACTGCTCAGGGGCAGCAAATGTCCATTCCTAAAGATTCCAGGCCCACTTAAAAATCCTCATGTCTCAGGAGGCTTTTTTCTTAAAAAATGCTAAAAGGCCCATACAGTTCACCATGCATAGTAGAAAAAGGCCCTTCACAGGCCACCAGTGACTGCACAGCAAGTTCTTACATAATGACTTCTCTGGTAGTCACAGGAAAACCCATTGACCAGGCTATAGTGAAGGGCCCTGGTCCTCAGATAGTCATCTCGAGGGAACTGTTGTTACATGTGGAGCCATTTAAATGTGAAATACACACATACTATTTGTACATGTGAGTTTTGGAAAGTATCTGTGAGGAAGCACTAAGCATATCATGAACAAATACAAACCATAAGCTTATAGAGCCAAAAGAGACCCCAATACCCCTTTACCACTATAATACCCTAATTTTACCAATAAAACTAAGTCAAAACCTCCTGACTGCCAGCCCAAGGCTCCTAATGGTACACCTGCTTTCTAATCAACTGTGAAAACTACATTTTGGAGCATAATGAAATTGAGTCACAACTCAGTTGCATGACAAATATCTCATTTAACCATGGGCTGCAAAAGCACAATTTACATAAAAGATTAAGAAGTAAAAACCTTTATTATATTCCTAGTGAAGGGGGAAGGGTACAGTGAGGTTTGCTGTCTTTCTCCATACCAGTATAACTTTATCCTCAGGAAAAAAGCATATATAAACTATGTATACAAATCATCTCTCTTTCCAAAAACTGCTGTCAAAACCAGTACATCTAGCAAAAAGATACAAAATACGATGTCTTACTGCCCTTACAAAGAATGCTGAAATGGCATAAACAACAATTCTTTCCTCTCAAGTTAAGATTTAAAATATTTTCTAAGTTATTTTCACTGCATTCTCATTAATTTCCTCTAATTTAATTTTAGAACAGATCAAGTAGATATATTTCTTCATTTTAGTTTCTTTAAAACTGATTTAACACTTCTTCTAAGACAATAACCTACAGTGATCTCTCATTCTGTGCATTTTCTCAACTTCCAAAAGACAGTTCCTCAACTAAGCACGTTTTTGCAAGACTATAATAATGCACATGCTTACACACATAAAAACAGAAAGACAAATACTTTGTACAGGATGAAATAACTGCAAGACTTTTGAAATTGTTAAGGTAAATTGCAGATCTCAAGTTCATAATTGCTTCCTGGTTATCTCCAAAGAAAGGCTTGTACATTCCTCTCCTATTGATACTTCAATGAAAATTTGTGACAAAATTCATCGCAATTCTGCCATTAACTAGCTGTGTGATAGAACACTGAGTGGGGTCATTTAAGCTTTGGACTTAGGCTCATAAAGTTAGCATATCTGCTTTCTACGGTATTTTCTAGGTTTCTTAACATCTTCCTAAGACATTATCTATCACCTTTATTGTCACTGAATTCTAAAAGTCAAATGTATCTTTAGATAATAAAAATGACCATTTATAAACTACCTTACACCCTAGAACACAATAGAAGACTACCATCAGCTTAGCTATCGAAAACTTTAGAAGATTTTAAACTTTATCTTCCTTAAATAGATCACTTTGTCTCATGTTTTGGCATTTCTTAAAAAGTTTGGATTAGTAGAAATGTACTCTCACATCTAGATGACCCTGCTGAAGCACCATCCAAATCTCCCAAGATGGGAGATCTTGATGACTTCACTTCCTTCCTCATCCATCCTCTATCACCTCAGTACCTTGATACTCTGAAACTCAACTTTTCAGCCACAATGTTGACAACAAAAACATTTTAAATCACTTATGTTATAAACCAGCTACATATCCAAGTTTGTATCTGAGAATCTCTGTATGCATTTTTATCATTTAGTACTCTAGATTTTAATATCTAAAGACCAGTTCTGGCTGGGTGTGGTGGCTCCTGCCTATAATCCCAGCACTTGTGAGGCTGAGTGCGCGGATCATGAGGTTTGGAGTTCAAGACCATCCTGGCCAATATGGTGAAACCCCGTCTCTACTAAAAATACAAAAATTAGCTGGGCATGGTGGTGTGTACCTGTAATCTCAGCTACTTGGAAGGCTGAGGCAGGAGAATTGCTTAAACTGGGACCCGCAAGGCGGAGGATGTAGTGAGCTGAGTTCCATCAATAATATCTGCATAATCTCATGACTCTTCATCTGAATCGAGTTCCCTATTTATTGCCAAACAAGCAAGGAGGTTCTAGAAAATCATATACAACACAACTCATGCACTTACTTTCTTTACATACAAACTGATGATTATGCCATCCACAGTAAGTCAATAAAACAACAACTAGGACTGAGAATCTGCCATTTTACCAGTAGGAATCCCAAAAAGTAGCTGCTTTTGCCAAGTTCATTCATTCAACACATATTTATTATCTACTATGTGGCAGGCACTTTTTATTTTTTGTCCTGGGGATACATAAACAGAGGAAAGTCCCTGCCTTCATGCGCTCTACTAGAGAAGATGACACACCATAAACAGAAACTATAATAGACAAATTATATCAAGATGTATATATATGGTGTATTAGTCTATTCTCGTGCTTCTAATAAAGACATACCCAAGACAGGGTAATTTTTTTTTTTTTTTTTTGTGATAGAGTCTCACTCTGTCACAAGGCTGGAGTGCAGTGGTGCGATCTCAGCTCACTACAACCTCCGCCTCCCGGGTTCAAGCAATTCTCCTGCCTCAGCCTCCCGAGTAGCTGAGACTACAAATGTGTGCCACCACGCCTGGCTAATTTTTGTATTTTTAGTAGAGACAGGGTTTCACCATGTTGGCCAGAATGATCTCCATCTCTTGACCTCATGATCGCCCATCTCAGCCTCCCAAAGGGCTGGGATTACAGTCACACCACCCGCCTGATACTGGGTTATTTATAAAGAAAAAGATTTTTAATGGATTCACAGTTCCACATGGTTACGAAGGCCTCACAATCATGGCTGAAGGCGAAGGAGGAGCAAAGTGACATCTTACATGGTGGCAGGCAAGAGAGCATGTGCAGAGGAACTGCTCTTTACAAACCATCAGATCTTGTGAGACTTATTCACTATCACAAGAACAGCATGGGAAAACCCGCCCCCATGATTCAATTACCTCACACTGGGTCCCTCCCACAATACATGGGGAATATGGGAGCTACAATTCAAGATGAGATTTGGGTGGTCACACAGCCAAACCATACCATGAAGTCAGAGGGGATATGTGCTTGATATGGTTTGGATTTGTGTCCCCACCCAAATCTCAAGTTCAATTTTAATATCCAGTGTTAGAGATGGGGCCTGGTGGAATGTAACTAGATCATGGGAGTGGATCCTTCATACATGATTGAGTACTATCCCTTTGGCGCTATTCTAGAGTTTCACAAGATCTGGGGAGAAGCCCCTTCCCACTCTCTCTCTTTCTTCCTCCTACTCCAGCCATGTAAGATGTGCCTCCTTCCCCTTCACATTCTGACAATGACTAAAAATTTCCTGCAGCCTCCCCAGAAGCAGTCATACTTCCTGTACAGCGGAACTGTGAGCCAATTAAATCTCTTTCTTTACAAATTACCCAGTCTCAGGTATTTATTTACCAGTGTGAGAACTGACTAATAGAGTGCTATTGTAAAGAAAAAGGACAGGCTGGTACAAAAAAGGGATTCAGGAATGAATGGAGGGCAGGTGGGCTGCAATCTTAAACAGGGTGGGGTCAGGGTAAGACTCACTGAAAATGCAGAGTCTAAGCAAAGACATGAAGAAGATGAAGTGAGCCAGATTGAAGTTTCCTAGTAATTCTTAACTTGTACTGACTATACACATAATGGCAAATGCTTTAGCAAAGGAGTTATATATGAGCAAATTTATAAACTCAGAAGACTAAAATAGAAGAGAGCTGTATGTAAACCCCTTCATTTTTGCAGCTTATTTTACCAAGTGAAACTTACAACTTCAATTAGGTATGCTTGGTGTGTTTTTACCCCAAGTGTTGTTTTGAACAAAATTCTTACTTCTGTGATTCATTTTCCTCAAAATTCAAAAATAAATGTCCCACTGTTCATTTGAAACATAAAAGAGCACCAGTGCTTGCGGGGCAAGTGGCTCACGCCTGTAATCTCAGCACTTTGGGAGGTCAAGGCAGGCAGATCGCTTTGAGTTCATGAGTTCAAGACCAGCCTGGGCAACATGGCAAAACCCATCTCTACAAAAATACAAAAAATAGAGGCCAGGCACAGTGTCTCATGCCCCAACACTTTGGGAGGCCAAGGTGGGCCACTCACTTGAGGTCAGGAGTTTGAGACCAACCTGAACAACATAGCAAAACCTCATCTCTACTAATAATACAAAAAAAATTAGCTGGGAATGGTGGTGTGCTCCTGTAATCCCAGCTACTTGAAAGAGGCTGAGGCATGAGAATTGCTTGAGCCCAGGAGGCAGAAGTTGCAGTGAGCCAAGATCACACCACTGCACTCCAGCTTGGGTGACAGAGTAAAACTGTGTCTCAAAAAAAAAAAAAAAAATTAGCCGGGCATTGGTGGCTCATGTCTATAGTCCCAACTACTTGGGAGGCTGAGGCTAGAGAAATGCTTGAGCCTAGAAAGCAGAGGTTGCAGTGAGCGGAGATCATGCCACTGCACTCCAGCCTAGGTGACAGAATGAGACCCCTGTCTGGGGGAAAAAAAAAAAAAAAAGCACCATCACTAGGACATCCTGACTACTACATCAGGGCTCAAATCTCAGTATGGCGAATCCAGGAGCTTTTACCAGTGTGGAGAAACCTGTGCTTTCCTAGAGAGTTCAGTGGGAAATGAATGGGCTATGAAATCAGGCACCCTTATCACCAACCAGCTATGTAGTCTTGAGCAAATCACTTCTCGCCCTGGGATTTGGTTTCCTCAACTATAAAATCAGGGTGTTGGACCATGTGATTTCTGAGTCCCTTTTAGGGCTAAGTCTATTTCACACACACACACACACACAAAGGAAAAAAAATCTTCAGATAAATAGCCACATATTAAAAATTATAATATTAGCTAGGCATAGTGACACACTGTCCCAGCTACTCGGGAGGCTGAGGCCGGAGGATCACCAAAGCTTGCACATAGGAGTTTGAAGCTGCAGTGAGCTATGATCACACCACTGCACTTCCCCCTAGGTGATCACAGCAAGACCCTGTCTCTAAAAAATGAATAAATTTTTTTAAAGATATAATGATGTCATGCTTTATAATTCTGCTAACCTACCATCAGACTCAATTTCATTCTTCAATATTCTTCAAATAACTAATGAATTTATACTGACTGATTCATAAAGTCTCAACTCTCTCTCTCTCTGATTAGAACAAATTCATAAGAATGGGTCTTGACTTGCAGTGGTATTCACCAAGAATTAAAAAAAAACCTGGAAGTTCTCATCTTTGGCTTTCCCATCAACATACTCCTGCTATAGTAAATAGAATTTTAAAGTAACACAACCATAAAACTGCTGAAATTTTAAATATTCTTTATGTATATCCCCACAATGAAATATTATTTGTTGTTGTTGTTATATTTTGTAGGGACATGGTTTCACTCTATTGCCCAGGCTGGAGTGAAGTGGCACCATCATAGCTCACTGCAGCCTTGAATTCCAGGGCTCAAGCGATCCCCCTGCCTCAGCTTCCCTAGTAGCTAGGACAACAGGTGTGCTAATTTCTTTTATTATTATTATTTTTTTTTTTGTAGAGACAAGGTCTTGCTATGCTGCCCAGGCTTGTTTTGAGCTCCTGGCTTTAAGTAATCCTCCAGCCACGGCCTCCCAAAGTACTGGGATCACAGGCATGAGCCACGGTGCCTGGCCCAAAAAGTGTGTTTTTAAATAGTAGGTTTCCTTTAAAGTTTCACTTAAAATCTTATATTATTAATTACTATTATACTACTTATAATTAACATTAAATTATTTTAAATAGGTACTGTAATGAGTATGTTATTCATGGAGCCCCAAATCATCTTTGTTACTTTTTCACTATTTCCTTACTGTATAAATCTCACCTTCCCAATACAGAATTTTAAAAAAGAAAGCAAATAAGCAAATTAGGGGTATACAGGCAGACACGTGAATTAAATTCCACCAACCAGCCATGCCACATGGGACTCCTTTAGAACAGAGTTACGTAGGGAAAGTGGAAGAAGCGGGGAAGAGTCTTGCTTGGCTTCCTGGTTTGCAGCACCCTGACTGTATCAGGAACAGCACCTCAGCAGGCCTGCTCCACAGAGCAGAACTGGCAAACATTCCTAGAAACTCAGCGTACAGCCTCTTTTATCAGCCTTCCCAATCTGCTAAACTATCGCCCTTAGTAAATCACTTGCTGCTAATACTACTAGAATAAATCTTAGTATCTGTAACAAAAACCCTAACCAACACGCATAGCAAATATTCATTTCATTATTTCCACATAGAAGAGCTGAGACTGAAAAGAAAACAACACACAGAACATTCCACCATATAAGCCAAGAGTTTTTTTGTTTCAAGCCAGGGCTTACAGTCATAATCAACACTTCGAACCTTCCCTTATATGTACTTTCTCATAAATTTCATCACCTCTGCCATGCAAGGAGAAGAAAATGGTTTTTGCCTACCTAATGTTCTATCAATAAAGAGTCTGATGACAGTAACTTGGCAAGATATTTGAGAAGACGATACAATAAACATCACTTTCTACATCAGCTCAAGTTTATGGAGAATCCTGCAGTGTTAGGTAGCACTTTCAGAACATTCCACAACTGCAGGCAAAGTGATCTAATGCTGTATTTGAATGCCAAAATGATCGGTACTTCGTGCCAAGGCATAACTTAACTCACAAAGAAGCAGTGAACTTTTCACTGATTTTCTGCATCCCTCAGGGTAAGATAATCATGTTAAAACTACAGACACACCAGATAGCTAAAATATGACACTACTACCTAATACTAAAAACAGACTGGAAGCACTGAGAAGTGATTATGCATGTTAAAATTCTCTTCTTGGTATAAAGATTAAGTCCTATAAAATTACTTGGCAAAGATGGAAAAAGTAATCAGCCATTAATAATACTGGTCCTTAAAGTGGCAACAGAATCTTACAAAGGACATCTGATGTCTTTGACTAATTAAATTACTCTACTATCAAACTACACAAGGTACTTTTCAAGCAATACTCAAAGGCAAAACTTTATAAAGATCACTTACACACTCTGAAGGCTATTAATGACACTGATAATCATTCAGTGCATCTCAATACTCTGCCAAAGCACAAGTATGCATTGTCAGGGCAGAGTGATTCAAGACAAATCTCACTAATTTTAGTGCCCCATGGGCCCTGGGTCTCCAGGCATTTAGCAAGCTCTGCCTTTGTCACTGCAGAACCTCACCTCGCCTCCTGTTCCCTGAATGGCTTTTATCAAACAATTTATAGTGCACTTAGCTTTAGCACTGATGGCGGAGAGAATGGGAATATGGAAAAATTAAAACATAAATTATTTTTTCCCTAAGAACAAAGCAAATCAATTTGCTTAAGAAAACTTAGAGCTTGGCTGCTTCAAAACAAAATTTTAAAATTTCATAGAGAATGTCTGAAAAGAAGTTGCTAAGATGACTCTCAAGCTTTACTATGACTACACGTGTACCATATGTGTCCTCTGGTTGCACCTGGCACACACACTCTTTTTTTTTTTTTTTTTTTTTTAAGAAATGAAGTATCAGGCCAGGCACTGTGGCTCACATCTGTAATCCCAAGCACTTTGGGAGGCTGAAGTGGGCAGATGACCTGAGGTTAGGAGTTCAAGACCCGCCTGGCCAACATGGTGAAACCCTGTCTCTACAAAAATACAAAAAGCAGCCGGGTGTGCTGGCAGGCGCCTGTAATCCCAGCTACTCGAGAGGCTGAGGCGAGAGAATCACTTGAATCTGGGAGGCGGAGGCTGCAGTGAGCCAAGATAGAGCCACTGCACTCCAGCCTGGGCGACAGAGCAAGACTTCTTCTCAAAAAAGAAATGAAGTATCTCTAGGCCAGAAATGACACATAGCCTACTTTAATTTTTTGTTTGCATCTCATGTTTAGACTCTAATCTCAATCAATCTTATTGCAAAAGTAAGGGTATGATGCTCATTTGTTAATAGTGTCAAGATCTAAGGATACGTACATGATACCACAAATCAGTGATTCCCAAAGCTGGTGTGCAAAACAATATCTGCATCTGTAGGTCCTCAGAGAAATGGAAAAAAAAAAAAAACTGAGTATTTCGTAAGGCTAAATTTATCCAATTTAAATGCTTGATTTTTATTCTGAAATTGTGTCTTTCCTATTCTTTCAGTATTCAAATGGTCTTTCTTTATAAAATACTGAAAAAAATATAAGATTACATCTGTAAAATACAAGCAGATGGCTAGCACTACTCCAGATCTTCTGCATCTTTTCCCCATCTCCAACTTCCCAATTTCCCTTTCCAGTTGCTCAGGCGAAAAATAAAAATAAACACTAAAATAAGACCTAGTGCCATTCTTCTCTCTTTCTTCCACATCCCACTTCCAGACCATGAGCATATCCTTCAGCTTCACACTCAAAACCTATCAACAGTCAACTATCCCATATATTGCCACCACCAGGTCGAAGTCATCATCACCACTACCTCAGACCACAACTGCCTCTTAACTGGATTCCAGCTTCAACCCCACCCCCAGCAGGCTACTCTCAACATAGCAGCCCAGTGACTCTGAAAACCTAGGTAGGACCATGTCAATGCTCGGCTTAAAACCCTTCTGGAGTCCCATCTCAGTGAGAGGAGTCTTTATAAGACCCACCTGCTCTCTCAATGCCTCTCTGCGCTCATCTCTGCTCCTCCGTTCCTGGTCACGCCCTTCTACGGACCTGGCCTTGTGTTCTTCACACCTGCTGCCTCTTTGGTCTGAAATGTCTCCCCCAGGTCAGACATTTGTATGATTAGTGACCTTACTTCTTCAGGAGGTTACTTGAAATTCATCCTCATCTTTGTGACCTGGAGACAAACTAAAATTTCTTAAAACAGGACACCATTAAGAGAGTAGAAAAGGCAAGCCAGCAAGTGGAAGAACATACATGCAATGCACATATACAATGGAGAACTCATCCAGAATGTACTTTTTAAACTCCTATAAATCAATAAGGAACATGGTATTTAGTCATTTTATTTATTAACATAATTTGCATACAGTGAAATTCACTCTTCTTAGTGTACAGTTTTTCTGTGGGTTTTCACAAATGCATATGGTCATTTAACCACAACCACAATGAAAATACAGAACATTTCTATCATGCCAAAAAGTGGTATCACAATGGCCAATAAGTATGAAAAGGTGCTCAAATGCATTAGTCTTCCACAATGGAACCTCTCTACACATCTACCGGAATAGCTAAAGCTAAATGGCGGGAAATGCCAAATCTTGACATGTCTGTGGAGCTCTCACATGCCACTAATAGGTATATAAATCGATAAAATCACTTTGGAAAACTGTTTCTCAGTATCCACCAAAGTGAATATACACATATCCTACAACCTGGCAATTCCACTTCTAATTATATCCCCTAAAGATGACATCACTAAAAAGAAATATACAAGCATGTCTGCTGCAGGACTACTCATTAGCTAGAGACAGAAGATAGTACTCTGGTATCATGATACAATTTAATACTCTACAGCAACAAAAATGAATAACCTACAAATACTTTTAAGACCATAGATGGATCTCACCAAATCAATGTTGAGTAAAAGAAGCCAGAAACAAAAGAATATATTATGCATGATGACATTAATATAAAGCTCACAAACCAGAACACTAACCTATGGTGTGACTTCTAAGGAGGCAAGGCTTCAACTGGGAGGAGGGGCAACCAGGCCTCCTAAGGGGCAGTTAAAATTCTGTTTCTTAATTTGAGTGCTGATTACACAAGTGTATTCACTTTGTAGACATTCAACCCTCCCAGCTACTCAGGAGGCTGAGGTGGGAGGATCACCTGAGCCCAGGGAGGCTGCCGTGAGCCATGATCACAACATTGCACTCCAACCTGGGTAACAGAGTGAGACTCTTGTCAAAATGAAAAAGAAAGAAAATTCATTCCATGGCACACTTGTGCCTTCTGCACTTTTCTGTATGTTTGTTATATAATATAAAGTTTGTTTTAAAAAAGAAAAATTAACCTTCTCAATGAGGCCTTCTCTGGCCACACTATCTAATATTTCCACCAGTCCCATTATTTCTCACATGCCTTCCCCACTTATTTTTCTTCTTTCATGCTTGTTAATACCTAGCACACTATCTTACATCCTAGACATATTTTAAAAACTTATGCTGTTCACTGTCTGGCTCCATCCACTAACCTGTGAGTTCCATAAACACACATATTTTGTCCAGTTGGCTGAGTACTCGGTCCCCATTGGCTAGAATAACACCTGGAAGATAGTAGGTACTCAATATAATCTATTATTAATTAATTAATTTAATTTATTAATTTATGAACTGCACAGCATTGCCCAATTTAATTATGTTTAATTATGTTTCTGGATTCAGGCCATAAGTTATTATAGTTGTCTTGTTATACTTCAACAGTAAGTTGGTTGTTGTTCTGTTTGAATAATGCTTCTCAACATGGTTTTGAGAGCTCTCATCTTCCAAGCTCCAGATCAGGTTTCAATCAGTTTATGGTAAAATAAAACACTCTGAATTCTATTCACACTTATCTTTATAAATGAAAGCTGAGGCTGCATTAACCTTTCTCTCAGTCATATCCACCCTATTGACTCATACTGACTTTAGAAGCAAATAAAAGTAACAAAGGGACTTAATTCCATTTTTTCCTTCATATAAACATAAATCAAGAAATATTCTCAATCTATCATGGTACCTTTAGTCTCGAGTCCTAAATGTAGAAATTTTCAACTATCTCCATCTACTCTTATTGTAAGTTTTAGCTAGCCATTTCCACAGCTTTCTGTTAAAGCTGTGGTTCTCAACTTTTTCCACCACTGCTCCCCTAAAGAGACTTTTTAGGCACTTTTTCTTAACCACCTCTCCCAAAAAATTCTGGTATCACAGATATACTATTTATCTGTTTATGTAATTATACTGTCCTTTCAACCTAAATAGTAAGTATTTCTGTCCCCACAACCCCTACAATCAATTTTACATTGCTGAAATTTTATAAAGGCATATTTTAAACTTTGAAAGTAGTTCGTCAACTACTACCGTATCTTTCTAATTTTACTTCACAGGTAATTTTGTCAACAATAAAACCATTTCAAAGATCAGAGCTGTAACCTACAGAAATCAAATACAGAGTGCAAAAACACAAGATGAAATGCTTCTCTCCCAGCTCATGCAGATCCATCAAATCTACTGCTCTGCTCAACAAAGCTACAAATCCACCTAATACTCATCGCACATTTTCTCAACTTATTCAAAAGGACAGCATTTTGTTAAAACTAAATATTCTGTTGAAATCAAAAGACAGCATTCCCTTAACTGATAACCTATTCAAACTTTTCAAAATCTATTTTTAAAAGAAAACAAGATTAGCACAGAATGACTTATTTTAGTCTCTTTTAAGTCCCTCCGGAATCTGTTCAGGACCACTGCAATTCCTAACTTCACTCTTATAAGAGTTTCCTATTTTCCTGGGCTCAAATCAGTACGTACTATTTTCTATATTATGAGCAAACTTTTTCAATGTACATCTGATCATTCTGCTCCCTGGATATTTAAAATCTTTCCAGGGCTCCCCTAGGTCTATAAAAGCCCCAAGTCCATAGCATAACAGGCAAAGCAATACCTCCCACTTCTTTTTTCTCAAGATGGAGTCTTGCTCTGTCGCCCAAGCCGGAGTGCAGTGGTGCAATCTTGGCTCACTGCAACTTCCGCCTCCTAGATTCAAGCAATTCTCCTGCCTCCGCCTCCCGAGTATCTGGGATTACAAGCCACCATGTCCAGCTAATTTTTTTTTTTTTTTTAATTTTTAGTATCGAGGGTGTTTCACCATGTTGACTGGTGGTGGTGGCTCATGCCTGTAATCCCAGTACTTTGGGAGGCCAAGGCGGGTAGAATACGAGTTCAGGAGTTTGAGACCTCCCACTTATAAAAAGCTTTTGCATAAAGCTTTTGCATAAAGCTTTACTCCATCTAGCAGAAAAGCTCTTATAACCAAGCCTCACACCTGCCTGCCCTCCCGACTCTATTTTCTCTTTGTCTCTTCAGATTTTAGAAGCAGTATCACCTCTTCAAAAGATGTCCTATTCTCCACATGCTCCCCTGTATCACAAGAGCACTCCTGAACCAGCTTCCTAGGCACTCTGCCTATATTTGGGGCTTACTTACTAATGCGTCCTGTTACGAAGTTTCCCAACCTTAAACCATGGACATGCAGTGGACACTGCAATCTAAAAATTATCTTGCGCATTCTGTCCTAGAAGGAAGACTCTATTTATTCATGTAGCATAGATTAATGCCTGAGAAAAGCATCTGGAATGCCAACTACTACCTTATCAAGTTTTAGAACACAACACACTTTTTACTTGGAAATTACTCACAAAGAAATCTAAGGTAAACTCTGTTCTTGGTTTTGTTCCCCGATACTTTCTTCCTGAGAACTCCCAGATATCCGTTCCCTAAGATGCTGCTTCCACATCATGGTCCCCGCAACAGCAGAAACACTTGTGGGGGCCTTTTCCCCTTTTCCTCACAAAATTTCACCTTAGGCCGGGTGCAGTGGCTCACACCTGTAGTCCTTGCACTTTGGAAGGCCAAGGTGGGTAGATCACAAGGTCAAGAGATCAAGAACATCCTGGCCAACATGGTGAAATCCAGTCTCTACTAAAAATACAAAAATTAGCTGGGCATGGTGGCACTGCCTGTAATCCCAGCTACTCAGGAGGCTGAGGAAGGAGAGTCACTTGAACCTGAGACGCAGAGGCTGCAGTGAACCGAGATCACGCCACTGCACTCTAGTCTGTGGACAGACCAAGACTCGGTCTCAAAACAAAAAATTCACCTTTTACTGGACAGAGCTCTGTTTTGCTTGTTTTTAGAAGCCAGTTTTTTCAAAGACAGGAAACATGAAAGTAGTAACAGTGGTTACTCTTGAGTGGCAGAATGATGGATGATCTTTTTCTTCTTCATACTTTCCTGTATTTTCCAAATTTTCCACAAAGTCTTATGGTACTTTGTGGTACTGCTTCCGTAATATAAAGAGGAAAAAATCAAAGATGGCACATTTAAATTATTTCCTTCATCTCCCGATAGACATTTTTCTCTGTTCTTCCTGAATTCCCAACTAGCTGGAGGCATGCTGAGAACAGAACTGCAGCGTTATCTACGAAACACATAGCTCATCCACAGCCACTGCCTGACACAAAACAGCTCAAAAAGTATTTGTTGAGTGAATGATGAATATTAGGTAATAATTACAAACGGACTTTGTAAGATTGATGGTGGTTGGACCAAGGTTTGAGAGTGGCATGTCCTCAATATTGTTGGATTATTGTAGTTATATGACATTATTTAAAAGGTAGCTTTCAAACACTCTTAAGCAGTTCAACATGAAAAGTCTTTAATGTGAAGACAAAGTGAACCAATCAAGGTGATTTACTGCTGCAATGGTAAACCAAGAACAGGATGATAAATAGGCTAAGGTCCTTGTGCATCTTGCTATAAATGAGTGCACCAGGAGTGGAATTCATTCAATAACTTCGGGGCTCTCTGCCATTTAGAAGGCACATCGTGGCCTTGTTTGGCCACCAAAGTTCAACAATCCTTTTTAAAATTAATCTTTGTTCTTAGGAAATTAATAATCCTAAATACTAAAGCAAACAAGAGATTAAGATAAAACCACCCCAACTTAGTTATTATATCACCAAAAATCCTTATCTAATAAACCAAAGCAGAAAATCTTGAGGATTTATTAACATGAAAGAGAAATCTCAAATATTTGGTTTGGAGAAATGAGCTGTACATAAGGTTTAAAGAAGGTATACTAGATTCAAAAAACATACAAAGTCCAAAACTCAATAGAAAAGTTAAGGTATAAAAAAATGTACTCCTTTCCCATCATAATCTAAGTTAACTACAGGAACTTTACTAGCAATTGCATTTGTCTGATCAACTGAACATGTTTCCTAGATGGAAAAGCCAAGACTGAACTTATACTTATACTTTCTGTATTTTCAATTAACTTCAGTTTGGTCAACATCTCTTTAAAAATCTGTGTATTTCTAGGGGACTCTTACACACTGTTGGTGGGAGTGTATATTAGTTCAGCCACTGTGGAAAGCAGTTTAGAGATTTCTCAAAGAGCTTAAAACAGAGCCACTATTCAACCCAGCAATCCCATTACAAGGCATAAACCCAAAGGAAAACAGGCCGGGTACGGTGGCTCATACCTCTAATCCCAGCACTTTGGGAGGCAAAGGCAGGTGGATCGCTCGAGTCCACAAGTTTGAGACCAGCCTAGGCAACAAGACAAAACCCATCTCCACAAAAAATACAAAAATTAGCCAGGTGTGGTGGTGCACACCAACAGTCCCAGCTACTTGGGAGGCTGAGCCGGGAGAATCACTTTCACCCAAGAGAAAGAGGCTGCAGCAAGCAGAGATGGTACCACTGCCCTTTAGCCTGGGCAACAGAGTGAGACCCTGTCTCCAAAAACAAAAACAAAGAAGAAAAAGAAAAGAAAAACAAATCATTCTACCAAAAAGACACATACGCTAACATGTTCCTCGCAACACTATTCACAATAGCAAAGACATGGAATCCACGTGTTCAACAACGGTGGACTGAATAATGAAAATATGGTACATATATACACCATAGAACACTATGCAGCCATAAAAAAGAATGAAATCATGTCCTGTGCAGCAAAATGGATACAGCTGGAGGCCATTATTCTAAGCAAATTAATGCAGGAAAATAAAAGCAAATACCACATGTTCTCGCTTAAAACTAGGAGCTAAACATTGGGTACCGATGGACATAAAAATGGCAGTAATAGATACTGGGACTACTAGAGAGGGGAGGGAGTGAGGAAGGGATGAGCTGAAAACCTAACTATTGGGTACTATGGTCAGTATCTGGGTAACGGGACCATCAAAAGCCCAAACCTCAGCATCACGCAATATACCCAGGTAGTAAACCTGCACCTATACCCCTGAATCTAAAACAAAAGTTGGTGGGAAAATCTGTATATTTCCAATATGCCTCCAGGCTCCTAAAAGACATGTATTTCAAAATAAAGCAGATGGTGACTTGATGACAGCCTGATAATTTTAGGGCAACTGGTGGAAGTCAATGACAAGATGACAATTGCACAACACAATCCATGCTGCAAGATGAGAAATAAAGCATTTCACCCCCAAAAACAAATGTCTCAAGTTTCCTGTCTTGCCCAAGTTGGAAAGTAACATGAAGGTGTTACTAGAAAAAATTCTGTGGTTATTACAAACTTAGTGAAGATTTGTATTTATTTCACCAAAACACACACATTTCATCTAGCTATTCACAGTAAAAGCATCTGCAATCCTGGGCCTTGGACTTCCCTTGGCAGGTGTCAGTCCACTGTGGAAGTTGTTCCCCACATCTCAGTAAGTTCTGTCAGCCAGAAAGGACATTCAATGACAACCACTACTTTGAATCCAGGCAAGAAAGGAAATTAAATATACTATCTATGACTTTTCTCTAGGAGTTTGAGATACTAGCACATCTTCACCTCCTGAAAGTGCACTCATCTACCGCTTATTTTTTTTTTTAAGACAGAGTCTTGCTCTGTCACCCAGGGTGGAGTGCAGTGGTACAATCACAGCTCACTACAACCTTCACCTCCTGGGTTCAAGCAATTCTCCTACCTCACCCTCCCAAGCAGCTGGGACTACAGGTGTGCACCACCATACCTGGCTAATTTTTTGTAATTTTTTAGTAGAGATGGGTTTTTGCCATGTTGGCTAGGATGGTCTCGAACTCCTGACCTCAGGTACCACCTAGTTTTTATTAGTAAAGCCTACAAGGAAGTGAGGGAAAGTAAAAGTAATGGTATTAACTCCTATGCAAACCATGCCTGAGTCTCCTGGAAAAGGTAAACAGGAAAGCATCAGAAAGTTAGGTGAGTATCTAAAAGCTAGGGGAACATCCTGAAAGCTAGGGGAGCATCAGAAAGCTAGCGAGTTATTTAGCCTATCTTAGTTTCCTTACATCTATTAAATGTTGATAACACCTATTTCTCAGAATTTCATGAGGATAAAATGAGACGGCATAAGTAAAGAACCTAACATAGAATGAATTCATTGGTGGTGTTCAGCAAAAGATATTTATGACCATTATTAACCTAGGCACTAGGGACGTCACCGTGACAGGCCAAAGTCCTACAGCAGATAAGGAAAAGAAACCACCAAATGGGCCACACACCAACTCTGTGAAATCCAGATCATCATTAAAGATACAAAAAAACAGTCCCTGACTTTCCATCTGGGCACAACATGAACGAATAATAAAACCACATACTAAGCTATAGCAGCAAGACCAGCCTTTCATTGAAAAAACAGATGAAGATTTTTTTATCATCAGTACAGCATAGTGTTTAAAACAAACTATAAGTTTAATTAACAGGGTGGTGGTCACAGCTACCTAAGTGGACAGGCTTTATGGCATTCCCAACAATAAAATACACTTTATGTATACAGCCAAAATATGACTGCAACTACTCTGGTCCCAACAGATGACTGCATCAGATAATGCCTCAACTCAGTAGCTGCTGCAATGTATGTTAACAGAAGCAGAAATTCTGAAACAGGAACTCAATATCCTGGCTCCCACAGAGTCCTGGCTCCCACAGAGTAGTTACTCAATAAATGATAGCTGATATTAATCACCAGGAAGCAACAAAATCTAAAGCTGGAGTCTGCCATGAAACAACAGAAGACAGAATGGCTCCCTTTCAACCAAGACTGAAGTTGTATGAAAACACCTGAATAGGCCGGGCGCAGTGGCTCACACCTGTAATCCCAGCACTTTGAGAGGCCAAGGCAGGTGGATTACCTGAGGTCAGGAGTTCAAGACCAGACTGGCCAATATGATGAAACCCCGTCTCTACTAAAAATATAAAAAATCAGCCAGGTGCAGTGGCACATGCCTATAATCCCAGCTATTAAAGTGCTTGCAAAAAACAAAATGTGCTTTGACAGAGCTTAGTGAAAGAAGTCAGTCACAAAATACCACATATTGTATGCTCCCATTTATATGAAAAACACAGAAGAGGCAAATTTATAAAGACAGAAAGCAGGTTAGTGGTGGCCTAGGGCTGGGGTCGGGGAGGAGGGGTGGGGCTGGAAAGAAATGGGGAGTGACTACAAATGGGTTTGGAGTTTCTTTGTGGGATAATGAAAATGTTCTAAAATTGTTTATAGAGATGGTTCCAGAACTGTATGAATATACTAAGAACTACTGACTTGGTAATTTAAATGGAGAATTATAACTCAATAAAGTGGTTATTTAAAAAAAAAAACTTCAGGAGTACAGAAATAATAACTGTGACTTCAGACACTCAGCATCTCTCCAATAAAAGCAACTACTACACTTACACTTAAGTTCAAATAAAAAGCCATTAGACAATTTGGAAAGCCTAAAAGATATTTTAGGAAGACTAAGACAGTCATGTTCTTTTTATGGGGAAAAACAAGCATGAAAAAGACACAGATTTAAACGTATAGATCCCCTTTAAATAAGTTCTTACAATTGACCAAAATTTTCTAATACATGCTTAAAAAGGAAAGACAAGGTTTGAGTTTTCTCTTCAACAAATAGGAACAATTATGTCAAGTAATATCATTCTGGGTACCTATGGTTCAGTTTATTAGAAGCTGAAACAAAAATAATGTACAGTAAGCCAATTCAATGAAAAGCAAAAGATTATGTAACTTAACAATTACTGAGCAGATGGGTAAACCTATATTATAGATTTGAAGACCCAACAAAAACCCTAATGTAGAGAGAGGTCCTTTTGCTTGGAACATACAAGAAAACTATTCAAAATAACTTCTGCCCCCATGGTATCTCCTGAAAAACATAGTTCCTACCTCCCTGATGCTTTCATTACTAAAGCCATTGCCATTCTCTTTCCACTGAACACTTAGAATGCTTACTTAGATGGTATTCCAACAGTTACCATTCTTTCTTAGACGGCAGTCATCAAGTTATATTCACTGCATGTGTCAGGCCCTTTCTAAATCAGAGGACCTGCAATGGGTGCGCAGTCCAATGCCCAGTGGAACCTTGTTGACTGATAATCAAACGAGGACAGCAATGAAGAGTGGTAGTATTTCTGTTCAAAACTGCTTATGGATTAGAAGAACCCAAACCCATCACATCTGTTGGCTAAAGACGTTCTTAAAGGAACAATTAACTGGTGGGAAAGTATAGATTATAAAAATACTACATTTCAAAGATATAACTATTTACTACTACCTCCAATAACAGACATTTAATAAATTCAAAATGCCACTGATTAAACACAAGACTGATGCTTTCAACATGGTGGAGCCTAAGCAAATCTTAATTCAATAGATTCAAATACATACTTAACATATTTCACCTGCCTACCAAAAAAAACGTAAAGCAGTCAAAAAACCTACCAAGTATTCTGAATCCAGAAACATGAAAAGTGGTCTCCCTAAATCATCTGACCTATTAGACCCTATCTGTTAAGGGATTCAAGTTATGGAAAGCCTAAAATAAAGAATTTGAGAAAGACAGTCATTTTTCTACCACAATACCCACACACCTAAATAAATTAATTTGGCCCAAAGCTATGTTTATTAAGAGCAAGTCTGGTACCACACTGTCAAGTAGTAGCTCTACACAAAATGAAGCCCTCTGGACACCCTGGAGACAACTGAAATACATACCAAGTTCTCCAAGAAGCTGCCCACAAATTGCAGGAGGGATCAAAAAGAAAGCTTTCACATCTACTGGGAAAGAAATCAGGCTTTGGAGGGCAAATGCTAACTTTCCAAAATACAATGTGGCCTATGAGTTAAACAGTGCAAAACAGACCACAAAGGACACAAGATGGTAGCCAGTCTACTTTCCAGAAATAATACAAGACATAGTTTTACAAGTTTTAACTTCTTTTTTTCTCATTTGATCTCAAGAACTGTGAGAAGAGCAGACACTTTCCCCATTTCATAGATGAGAAAACTAAAACTCATGAAGATTGACAGAACTTCCCAGCTGCCTACTTGACTGCTCCACTTGGCGTATCAACTTCATCTCATACCCAACATGTACAGATCAACTCAGTACCACACCCAAACCTGCTCCTCCAGGCATCTCCATTTCAGTAAATGGCCACCCCATTATTCCAGTTGCTCAGGCTAAACACCTTGGTGTCATCCTTGAGTACACTCTGTCGCACTCCACATCACATCACCATCAGTGGACCATTTTAGCCCTACTTGAGATATATCCAGAAACCACTCACTTCTCATCACCTTCACGGCTGCTATCATATCGCACCTATAGAGCATTGCTAGAAATCTCTAACATCTCCCAATTTCCACCTTTGCACTATTCCCCATTCTATTCCCCTACACGACAGAGTGTCACTTTTTAAGATCTGTCAGACCAAAACTCTTTGTACAAAACCCTCCAGTGGCTTCCCATCTCACTCAGAGTTGTTCATTGATGTATCCCTAGGATGAGAACAGTATCTGCCATCTATAAAGTGCAGAATGATACTGCTGACTGGTAAATGAAAGACCATTAAAGTCACACAACTACTATGTAGTAGAGCCAGGACTAGAACAAATCTTCCAGTGTTCTTTGGTAACAATGAAACCAGATTTACGAAAAGCAACAATCCACATGGGAGGTAATTCTTAAATTTTACTTTGTATAACTGAATCTTTTCATGTATAGTCAATACTGTGTTGAATTTCCAACAAATTAAAAGGAAAATATCACTTTATAAAGCCATGAAATCTCACACTCAGAACTCTAAATATTACTTGTTTGGCAGCATGAGCAAATGCCTGCTTAATTATCACAGTACTGGCAGTCAGATCTTTAGCGTGACTGTTCTGCATTCCGTGACATGATGTTATCATTATCCTAAGACTACTCCACATAAAAATGACCAGAGTCTGAAAGATTCAGAACCAAGCACCTAGAAGAGATAACAAGCATTTCCAAATCTCCTGCACACACATTACACCAATCATCTGAAACAGGAATTCAGTTTCCAGGGTGTTTCCAGTAACAACAGAAAGGTTAGGTTCAGAATTGTCTACTACCAAAATTATAAAGAAAAACTCTGAGCCGAATTTAAATGTTGATTAATTTCAGATCAGAATGAAACTAACACTAAAATTATCCACCATTATGGCATTTTCTCACTAAAATATTTTAGAGTTAAAAACTCTACATTTCCTTCTTCAGTTCTTTCAAAAACATTTCTACTATCTATAAAGAGGCCTAAATCTTACTAAATCATAGTAATAAATTTTTACAGGTCTTAAAGGAAACTGAATTCAACCCTCAATTTTCTCCCTTTTACAAAGAAGAGATTATTTGATACATAATGGGTAAACAATGAAGACTTATTAAGTGAATAAAGCAATGAATGAATGAAGATCCAGAAGGGTTATATGACTCTTCAAAGCTCCAAAATTAATATCAAAATCCAGGATTAATCAGAACTAGCTTTCCAGATTCTTTTGGAGTGGGTGTGGGAGCAGAAGAAACCAAGATTTAAAAACCCTATCTGGGTCCTCAGGAAAATCTTAACCAAAAGGCATTACAGCCAGTTTCTTTCTGTTCTCTTTCTTTGAAAGGCACTTGATAAAATAAATTTTGCCGAGACATATCTCCTTGGAAACCAAAATGCAGCTGCCTAGTGTTTCTTTCTATGTATAAATAATATTTAATATAGGACCATTATAATAAACAACTGCAATTGTTTTTGCATCAAAAGCAAAACAGGTGGCCTTTGACTAAAAGAAAAATCCAACGAGAGGAGAGGAACAGAACATTGAAAAGGCCACATAAGTCACTAGAAGAGTATTAGCTACACAAGAACAGGAACCATGTATCCTGTTTACCAGCAGCAGCCACCAGTCCCCGGCATATAATGGATTTCAATAAATACTCATAGGAAAAGTGAATAAATTACTCCTTAGAAACCCACCAATGCAAACAAGAATTCATTTGGTCACCAGTCAACATACCTTGCAGATACAAATTCATTTGGTCACTAATAAATCTTTATGACAGGCCTACTACATACAAGCATACTACGTTTTTCCTCCATGAAACTTCTACCAAATGTCCCTTCAAATAATGTACTCAACCACAATTATCCCCATCATTGTATTAAGAAGATGAGAAAATATGTCTTCAGTAGCCACAATTAGTTACTACAGCAGTCACTAAATTTGCTGTTCTGGCTTCAATTTTGCCTTCGATTCATCCTGTACAACCCAGCCAGATCAGTTTTTTTGGGACTTTTTTTTTTTAACACATCCAAAACATAAAACAGTACTGTGGTTAAATAGTCTATCTTCATATATGGCCCACTGCTATTCAACAAGCAGATACAGAGTATCTAAAACGACCAGATTGGAAAAGGAAAGACAACTCAGCGTCAAGGAAAAAATTATCACAAGGACAGTTCTTATAATAATTTCTCTATATCACTGTGATGCAACTGGCACAGAGTGTTGGGTATGAATACCCACTAAGGTACACATCTGACTGTTGTGATAATGCAAGATTCACTGCCTTTTTGAAGCGTTCCCAAACCACTAGACTCAGTATCTGTGAAAGCACTTTACAAACCGGAAGTGCTAAACAAATAGCTTTTACTATGCTGCTTGCCAATGATAGCCTCATACATTCAGCCATTAAAATCATCTTACCTCATTTTCTAAGTGTGTCTCGATCCTTCAAAAAAGGAAACATTCTTTGTTTTATGTCACTTCTTTATTACTCAATATCTAGAACAGCATAACTTAAAAGTGCCACTTACACTTCCTGATTTCAGAACATATTACTAATCAAAACGTGTGATAATGGCATAAAAACAAAGAGACCAACAGAACAGATACCCCAGAAACAAACCCACACATATATAGTCAAATGATTTCTGGCAAGGGTGCCAAGACCACTGAATAAGGAAAGGACAGTCTCCTTAACAAATCGTGTTGAAAAAATATGATCCCCACATGTAAACAAATAAAAGTTGGACCCTTATACTACACATAAAAATGAACTCAAAATGGGCTAAAGACCTACATGTAAGACCTAAACTATAAAACCCCTACAAGAAAACGTGAAGAAAAAGCTTCCCAACTTTGGACTTGGTAGTTATTTCCTGGATATGACCAAAAGCAAGATTAGCCAAATGGGACTACATCAAGATTAAAAATTTTGTGCATCAAAGGACACAATCGACAAAGTGAAAAAGTAACCTGGAATGGGAGAAAATATTTGAGAGTAACCTATCTCATAAGGAGTTAATATCCAGAATATATAAAGGACTCCTACAACTCAACAACAACAAAAAAATAAAATAACCCAATTAAAAAATAAGCAGAGGAACTGAATAGACATTTACGCAAAGACAATATACATATGGCCAACAAGAATATGAAAATATAATCAACTTCATTAATCATCAGAGAAACATATATTGAAACCATAATGAGATACCACCTTGCATCCATTAAGATGGTTACGATTTAAATTTTTTTTTTAATTAGCTCTGGGTATGGTGGTGTGCAACAGTAGTCCCATCTACTCATGAGGCTAAGGCAGGAGGATCGCTTAAGCCGGGGAGGCAGAGGCTGCAGTGAGCCGAGATTGCACCACTGCACTCCAGCCTGGGTGGCAGAGGGAGACCCTGTCTCAAAAAAATTTTAATTAATTAATTAATTTTTAAAAAACAAAATAAGCATTGGTAAGGATGTGGAGAAGTTAGAACCCTTATGAACTCTTGATGAGATTGTAAAATGGTACAACTATGAAAAACAGTATGGAGGTTCCTCAAAAAATTAAAAATAAAACTATCATATGATCAGCAATCCCACTTCTGGGTATATATACAAAAGAATTAAAAGCAGGGTCTTGAAGAGATATCTGCACACCCATGTTCATAGCAACAATACAACCACCAAAAGGTAGAAGCAACCCAAACATCTATCCACAGATAAATGGATAAACAAAACATGGTATACTCATACAATGGAATACCATTAAACCTTTAAAAAGAAAGAAATCCTGTCACATGCTACAACATAGATGAACCTTGAGGATTTTATGCTAAGTCAAGTACTCCAGTCACAAAAAGACAAATACTACATGATTCCACTTATATGAAATCACCTAAAGTAGTCAGATTCATAGACACAGAAACTAGAATGATGGTTGCCAGGGTCTGGGAGAGGTGGAAATGAGGGCCACTGTTTAATGCTTACAGAGTTTCAGATTTGTAAGATGAAAAAGTCCTGGAAATCTGTTTCACAACAGTGTGAATACACTTAATACTACTGAACTACACACTTAAAAATGGTTGAAATGGTAAACTTTCTATGTTTTTACCACAATTTTTTAAAAAGAAATGCCAACACACAATATCAAATTGCATGTACACGTCCCATCTCCCATCTCCACTGCAGGAGTCTAAGCAGCCTGACTCTTTTTACAGTCATTTCAGGAGTTCTTCCAAGTTGTCTTTTTGAATCAATGGGCCTCTACAAAGGATGCAGAGGCTCTCCTTTCCACCCATCCAAAATGAAGTTTCTGCAATCCCCAGGTGGCTGCATTCTGGTTTAAGTCCATTACTTATTTACTTTATTGTCAAACATAGATCTAAAAATTATAAAAAAGCCAGTGTTTTCAACTGAGTGGGGGAGAAGCATAACAGAATCACCTACTGAGCTTCTTCAAATCACCCATCAACCTTAGTATCTAGCATTCTCCCCCAAGAGAAAAGCCTCAAGGTTCACTGCAATTCTCTACCCCAGCACTCACTGCTTCCCCCAAACACACATCCTACCAAACCACAGATAACCACTACTTTCAAACATCACCTTGAAAATGGCCTTCAGAACAATCCCACCCAAACCAATTACTAGGCTGAGGTTCTTGAACTTTTAATAAGCCTTTTCTGTGAATCCTATAGCTCTCTGTAAACTACCATTTATCTACCTGAAACATTATTTTGTTACGCAATTAGTACACCTTGCTTCCCATTAAAAAGGATCATCATTAATATGCTAATTTTAAAAATGTATAAAACAACACTGAGACTCTTTGAAGAACCACAGGCATTTCTCAAACTGGAAAAGAGACATGGTTTAGGAATCATATTCAGGCTTCCGAACATGTTTCCCAAGAGCATATTCTGAGCTAGGAGTCAAACCTGCCCCAGCTACACAAACACACACACAAGCATGCACACATATGCACACAGAGCACTCTCCTCATATGTCAAATACCAGCTACTAAGAAGTCGGGCTCTGGGAAAGCATACTGGCAGAAGCTTCTGAAGTCTTCAGTGGAGCAGCCAGAAGTATGGTTAAGGAAAAAGGAGGAGTTAAAGCAACTACATACTTATTTCAAGAACATGTGTTTTTGAAAAGTCTTTAAAAGCAAGCAGTATGGTTCAGAGCCACAGCACCATGCTTCTTGCAAGAATATGGGAAAATACTGACTCCATTTTTATTCCTAGCTATATACAGGTGAAGCAAGCAATAAAAGTATCAAATTTGGTGAAAATTTTAGGACATTCTATTAATTTATAGTTCTCCATCTTATAAGCACCTCCTAATAAGCAGACTATCTCTTCCTGAAGGCATGGGATACCACAGTCCAGTTAGCATCTGCTTCTCAGAACTGAAAAGCAACGTAAAAATAGAGGTTCAGGCTGGGTGCACTGGGTTCATGCTTGTAACCCCAGCACTGTGGGAGGCCAAGGCAGGCGGATGACCTGAGGTCAGCAGTTCAAGACCAGCCTGGCCAACATGATGAAACCCTGTCTCTACCAAAAATACAAAAAATTAGCCAGGCATGGTGGCATGTGCCTAAAGTCCCAGCTACTCAGGAGGCTGTGGCAGGAGAATCACTTGAACCTGGGAGGTGGAGGCTGCAGTGAGCCAAGATCACACCACTGCACTCCAGCCTGCATGACAAGAGCAAAAACTCCATCTCAAAAATAAATAAATAAAAGGTTCAATCAATTCTGGGAGCTAGAGACTATTTAAGGAAAGGCAATCAGCTCAAAAAAATAGCAAATTTGGCCGAGTGGCTCACATCTGTAAGGCCAAGCACTTTGGGAGGCCAAAGCAGGAGGATCACTGGAGGTCAGGAGTTCTAGACCAGCCTGGCCAATGCGGTGAAACGCTGTCTCTACTAAAAGTACAAAAATTAGCTGGGCATGGTGGCATCCGCCTGTAATCCCAGCTACTTGGGAGGCTGAGGCAGGAGAATCACTTGAACCCAGGAAGCAGAGGTTGCAGTGAGCAGAGATAGCACCACTGCATGGCAGCCTGGGTGACACAGAGAGACTCCATCGCAAATAAAAGGAAATCAGGTTGGCACAGTGGCTCACACCTGTAATCCCAGCACTCTGAGAGGCCGAGGTGGGTGGATCACGAAGTAAAGAGATTGAGACCATCCTGGCCAACATGGTAAAACCCTGTCTCTACTGAAAATACAAAAAAATTAGCCGGGCATGGTGGCGGGCGCCTGTAGTCCCAGCTACTGGGGAGGCAGAGGCAGGAGAATCGCCTGAACCTGGGAGACAGAGGTTGCAGTGAGCCTGGCGCCACTGTACTCCAGCCTGGAAGACAGAGGAAGACTCTGTCTCAAAAAAAAGAAAAAGAGTAAGCAAGCAGAACCACAAAACCAACCAATGACTATACCTGTTCATAGCTTTGGTAAAAGGCTTTATGGAAAAAGCAGAAAGAGAAGAGAAATAACCACAATTAACTTTAACTTTCATATCTGTGAAATTCATTTAACCTAGACCTGCTCTGGGGGAGGAAAGAGGAAAGAAATCCAAGGGCAGCAGCACTGGCTGTCAGTTCTGCTCAAGTTGCCTTTGACTGACCCCTGAGTTTGTGCAAACCAGCAATTCTCCTTCCCCAAGCCGGCATTCCCAACAAGCACACGTTCTCCTGCCTCTCCTGAATTGGAAAAAGGGAAATCTAACATTATGTAATTGCCTGCTTCCACAATTCAAACTTAGGCATACTACAATCCTAATTAGAGGGAGAACTTAGTGCAACATGACAAGCAACAAATTAGAAATCTACAGGCTGAAACTTCTCATCCCAGACTTGGGGCAAAGAGAAATGCCTTTGCCTGACTTTGTGGCACACCTACTACTACTTACTACAGGCCAGCTAAAGAAGCCCCTGACATCCCTCCATGTCATTTTGGTGTCATCTCTCTACGCCTTTAAGAAAACACTCTGTTCTATTTGCAAATGGGGTTATTTTACTCTCTCCAGGCCAGAATAAAAGGAGAAAAATTGTTGTTGACTGGTGAACATTACCTACTGTTAAAAGATCTGCCCCGATGGTTTTTTGTACCCTCATGATTACAAACCAAATCACTATGTTCTTCTGTCCCTTATGCAAATCATCCATGTTTAAAAGACCCAGAACCCATGGAATCTTTCCCATGCTTCTATGACTCACTCCAGAGCTCATCAACAGCCCACCAGAAAAAAAAAAAAATGAGCTACCATCTAAGAATAATTAACTTAAATATAACCTTTGAAAGCAAGGTGCCATCAAAGTGTATGGGTTTTGTTTTTGTTTTTGATTAGCGAGGCACAGGAGAAAAACTAAAAGCAAAAATTCAACAAGGCCAATTTTCCATACCAAAAAAAGTGCTGCAGATAGAAGGCTGGATTGTCAATCTCAAGGGATAGTGGAATACCCTTATTTGTGCCTGTCTGTAGAATAAGACTCAAACTTCTGTGTGAGCACTGACAGAATACCATAATGCTTCTCCAGGAAGAAGGAGACCACCTCACCTCAAGGGCATTCACCCAACCAGCAGGGAAGTTTCTTCTCTACTGGCTCAGATTACTCCACTGGAAGGTTGGGTGACACAACATAAATTAGTCCCATTTTCAACAGGAAGCTCCTATATTTTCCTGTTTTATGTCCTGTTTTATCTCTCCACCTGACTGACCCCCTAGCCCCAATCTCTAGTAACCCTTACATGTCGCTGAGAAAGAAGGCCTAAAATTTAGTTGGCCATGGTCCAGACACAAGGATGGTACACCTAATTCCTTCTGCCAATGGAAATGAGTTTAAAAAGAGAAGAAAAAGATGAACCAAAATACATTCAGTTTAGTTTTTCTAAAAAGCATGCAAGTACATTATGCTCTGAGCTAATAAAGATTTCTTTAAAAACAAAACAAGAAAGCCTACAGACTCTACCATGTACAAACTTTAACTCATATTTACTTTTTCCATAACTTTGTCATTTGAGTAACTCTTAAAGCTTGGTTACCAAACATTACATCAATGTTGTTTTCATAGGCTTACGATCTTACCACAGATTGTTTGTTTCCTTCAATTTTGCATCTTCTCATTTTGGATATTTAATAAATTCTGAACTCCTAAGTGAGAGGAGAAAGTAGTAAAATTTTAACATACTCTAAGATAGGAAAAAAAAACAAAATAAACGAATATAATTAAATATGGACATCTGTCTTCCAATCACTGCCTAGTCATTAACTAGTTCTGGAACTTTCAACAAATCACTTCAACTTTCTGGGCTTCAGCTTCCTCATATGTAAAATGGGAAAGATGAGCCAGTTGAGTCAAAATCCCTCCTAGTTCCAACAATCCATGAATCTGTCCAACAAAAAGTAAAAAAACACCATTACAAATAAGACTTTATAGTTTACAAAGTGCTTTCATACATATATTCTCATTAATTTTCATTGCTCATTTGTGAAGCAAGTTCTGAGCCCATCTCTCCAGGAAACAACAGTAAAGTTCAGAAAGAAATTCAATTATTTTTCAAGATCTTACAATCAGAAAATAGCAGAGCAGCTTTTTGAAACCCAGACCTTCGAGGACAAATATAAGGCTGTATTATTTAAAAATGTTTAAATACATTAAAATTCAAAATAAATAAATAAATACATACATTAAAATTCAAAAATAATTGCCTACAATGCATAACCTTTATGGGGGATCAGGGTACCATAACCCCAAATAGCCCCACAGGACTACAAGTTCCAAGCGGCCAGGAACACTCTTTTGCTCACCACTGGAATCACAGAAACCAAAAGTGTACCTCCCAGATAGCGGCACTCAATAAACAATGCTTGACTCACCACTCAAAAGGTTAGGAATATAGGGATGCTATGGGGGAAAAAATTTTCTGAATTTTGAGATTTGAACTTCTATGATTTGAGGCAAAGGAAAAAATCAAAAAGGTACTCTATCAGAGCTCTAGTTCTTTATTAGGAGAATGAGTCTATATCTTTCATAGACAAAATCTAGTAAGATCAGTGAACCAACAGGCTCAAATCTGAGATGTCAGCCAAAAATCTTTAGGATATGCATACTTCATTTGTGCACTAATATGGACCAACAGAAATGATAACACAACGGTGAGGACTGAGAAGAGACACATAATCAGATTACTAATCACGACAAACTTTCCACCAAATTCCACTCTCACACCATTTCAGCTCTCTTTATGCTATTTCACAGCTCAAAGAGATTTTTTAAAAAAGAAAAAAAGTCACATATCTACAAATTCAGATTGCAACTTAAGATAGGACATATACACATCTCAACTAAGATCCCCCAAAGTCTATAAAACTGCTCATCTCAAGCAATCTTCAATCTATGACTTCAATAACTTACTAGAAGGTGTTTTTGAAAATTTCCTAAACAATCAAGGTGGGGGCACTATACCAAAATTACACACATACTTCAAAGCAAAAGCAAAGCAAATGCAGAAGCCTGAAAATACTAGTGAAAGGATAAAGGCAAAAGAAGAGTTAAATGAATCTCAATACAAAGTATCAGAGAGGTGCTCTGGAATTATTACCTAGAGCTCAAGTCAACCTTGCCATAGAATCCTCCAATGAAATCACAACCATCACTAACTCACACTTCAGATTTTTAAAGTTCACTGTACCAGAATTGCAATTTCAAACTCAAGGAGCCGAAGTAGGAACTGCAGAGAAGCTAACAACAGCAACACCTACTGACTGTCTCAAGCCACTCACCAAACGTGTTCTCTCAGTCAATTAGAGAAATCGAATGACAGTCAACTTTAAGAGTGCTTTACTTAAGCATTAATGAGATAAGAAAATTAGTTGTCAGAGAAAGAAAGGCATTCATCCCCCAAAATCTCTTATTTTGCCTCTAACTATTTATGTGGAAACAATCATTCATCATTTTAAATGCACTGTTAATTGCTAATGTTTTAGTAAAATTTATTCCATGAGAAAAATGTTTTAATACTAATACAGTTAAGAACAGAGATGTCATCTAATAGTTGGACACATCAGTGGCCATAATAAACTAGCTGAGACCTACTATTACCACTGTTCCATATTATCCTCTTTTTAATCCTGGTAAAGATAGCTTAATTGCAGCTTTCAAAAAACGAAGAGAAAAATGAAAGTTGTTAAATCAGGATTATAAAGAAAATTAATATTGTTACTAAACTGGCTGCAGGAAGGGATTCTGTATGATCTAACCTTGTACTTTTCCAGAAGATTCAGTCAGAGAAGCTTTGCCTTGGACGGATACTCCATAAGAGAAAACAGGAGAAAGTTGACACTTATCTCCCACAGAGTACCAGCACAAAAACAATGGCTTTAAGAGTCTGACTCAGAGTTTCAACATGAAAGGTTTGCTTTATAGAGGAAACGCCAATCCCAGTCCATCCAGATAGACCTGGAACCTGATGAAAGTCGACACCTCTACTCCAAAATTTGCATCGCATCGCTGGCTCCAGTTTAGAAACATAATCGTTTCACAGGTAGTATGCATTTCAGTGAATGCTGCCTCTAAACTATCCATGAGGAAAAATAAACTCTGTAAGGTAAACGTAGTCTAGAAGCCACCAATCTCCAAAGGCTTCCCTTAGAAAAATGCCAACAATTCAGCTAAACATCTTCCTTGAAAGTAAGCCATTTCCCATCTCTCTCTGTTTTCCAAACCGCGATGAAATTTCAACCTGCCCAACACGATTACTGGTCCACCTAGAAATGCCGTGGAGCGATTTAACAGCCTCGGAAATTTCCTTTAAGGTCAGGAGAGAAGCTGGTAACAGATGGGGCGAAGGAGGAAAAGTTCTTTTTGCGGCACACTCACGCCTCCCAGCCCTTTCGCGGTTTACTCGCTCCCTGGAAAGCAGGTTAGAGCATCCCAAAATTTCATGTCCCCAAGACCCCCAAAGGGGAAATTAACCACCCTCGGGCACCGAGCTGTACCTCTCCATTTCCCACAACTCAACCAACTCGGCCTGCCTACTCCAGCACAGCCTGCAAAGCGCTCACCCAGGTGACCAGAGAGGAAGGGTTGCCAGGTGGAAAAGAGAGCAGCGGGGTGGGCGCAACCGCCCGGACTGGGGCAGGGGTCTCCTGGCCTCCCGCAAAGGCGCCTGCCCCGCAGTTGTGCAGATTCGGGTTCTGAGGTGCGTGCGCGCGCCGGGCGCGGTGGAGTCGGACTCGCCCCCGCCAGGCTGCGCTATCAGCAAGCCACCAAATAGGAAATCAAACTTTAAACGGCCTCCCGGGGTCCTGCTCCGGGCCCTGGACCCCAACCCCGGCCAGAAACGGGACAGGGGGTTGTCAGCGGCCCTGCACCCCCGCACCCCCAAGGACCCAGGCGCGGGGGCCACTTACCGTTCGGCCCGACCTCCCGGTGCCGCCGCGCGTCCCGGGCGCGTCCGTCGCGCGCTCTCCCTGGGGAGAAAGAGAAACCGTGTAGACGGTCGGCGCGCGCTCACTCGCCGCCTCCTCTGCGGAGAGCAGCGAGGCCGGGCCGGGGCGGGCGCCGAGCACGGAGCGGAGGGGGGACTGGGGGAGGCGGGGGTGGAATCAGCCCAACTCCCGAGCGTGGCTCGGAGGGGGACCCGGAATGCAGGCTGGCGGGCGGGCAGCCGGCAGGGGCCGAGCTCACGGAGGAGGGGAAGGCGGAGGTGGCCCCGTCCTCGGGCATCAACTATTGTCTAGGCGCCCGGGCCCCCGCCCGCGCCATCCCCGAGATTCAGCACCCCCCATCACGCCCGCCCGCAGGGGAAAGAGCTGAGGGGGCGGCCAGTACAGGAAGCAAGTGCGGGGGTCCGTGCTCCGAAGATCCGAGGTGGGCGCGGGGGAGGGGGGGAATGGGGAGGTGCGTACCGCGTGGGGGAGGGGACAGGTAAGTGCCGACGGGGGCGGGAAGGCCTCGAGGACCGGTGGGGGAGGAAATGGGGAAGGAGCCACCGAGGCGGGAGGGGATGGAGTGGTTGTGGGGGCGGCCTCTTGGGCCCAGACCTGGCCCTCCCCGGGGACCCTCCAGCCGGGGATTCGGCGCTGCACTGACTTTTCGCTCACTCGCTCACGCACGCACTGAACTCGCTCACAAAGTTGCCGGCAGTGGCGGCGCCTCACTCGCCCTTCCCCTCCCCGCCCCGCCTCCCGCCCCATTCCTTCCCCTCCTTCACTCCTCCCTCTCCCCCAAGTCTCGGGTGAGATCACCGCCGAGCGGTTCTGAGAGGCGCGCAAATCTCGCGAGAGAAGCGGCGGCTGGGCCCTGCGGGCGGAGGAAGTGGAAGAAGTCGCGGGAGGGTAGGGGACCGCGGAACTTCTGGTTGCTATGACGACGGCAAAGCCCTGGATTCCTGTCTCTTGCGGAGAGCAGAGGCTGCAAACGTGGGTGCAGTTTTCAACCTGCCCCCTCCCCTGCCCGGCGCACGGGCGGTGTGGAAAGCGAGGGGTGGTTGCAAAAGGAGAATTTTTACACCGATTCAACAGGGCATCTCTAGAAGACCACAGTCATGGTATCTGGCCAAATTTGGCAAATGAGGCTAATGTATTAAGAGGTTTTGGGACACGTTTCTACCTAGAAGCCAACACATATCTGCACCCCAAATTTCTACCATGTATTCAGTTTTTCAGCCTTTTCTTCCAGTCTCACGCCAACTCCCCCATGCTCCCTTCCTCCTCCTCTTCCCAACACATATACACACACAAACATACCAGACTGGGCTCCTTCAGGAACTGGCTCATTCATCTCTGTATTCTCAGCGCCTCCACAGGCTTGGTCCATACTAGGTACTGGCTACTTTTTTGAAAAGTTGAACGCAACAGTCCATACCTGCCCTCAGTACTTGCCTTTGGCCCTACCCTAGAGAGTACCGTCAAGTTTGGACTCTTATCAACCACCCTCCCATTTCTATTAACACCATGTCTTTTTCAATGGTCATAATCTCTCCTTCATCTTTTTCTCATAAAAACCCTATTCATCATGGGGAGGGGAACAGTTTTTAAAAAATCATTAGGCATCCTCAGACGCCTTTATACCTACTCCAAAATGCTATTAAGAATGAAGATGAGGGCCGGGCGCGGTGGCTCACGCCTGTAATCCCAGCACTTTGGGAGGCCGAGGCGGGTGGATCACGAGGTCAAGAGATCGAGACCATCCTGGTCAACATGGTGAAACCCCGTCTCTACTAAAAATACAAAAAATTAGCTGGGCATGGTGGCGCGTGCCTGTAATCCCAGCTACTCGGGAGGTTGAGGCAGGAGAATTGCCTGAACCCAGGAGGCGGAGGTTGCGGTGAGCCGAGATCGCGCCATTGCACTCCAGCCTGGGTAACAAGAGCGAAACTACGTCTCAAAAAAAAAAAAAAAGAATGAAGATGAACTCTCCTCAGGCCCGTGTCTTCTTTTAATTGTAGAAACTTTTCTAAAGTGAGGGTTATTATATACCCACAGCCTAAATAAAATGGATATTGTGAATAGAAGTTAAGCTTCAGCTTTGTATTTCAAAATGAATGAGTAAAATTAGATTCCGTGGTAGGTGGATTGTATCTCAATTTTTTAAGTTCCTATCCATGAACATGGGGAAACCATTATTTAACTCAGTCCCACAGAACTAGAAACCTAAAGCATGAACCTAAGCATATGAAGACTAAGCAGTCAAAACTTTTAAGTCACTTGCAAGTTTAAATCCTAAATCAATTAAAGTTTGTGTATTAGAAACCTAAGTGGGCCTGGTGCAGTGGCTCACACCTGTAATCCCAGCACTTTGCAAGTCTGAGGTGGGCGGATCACAAGGTCAGGAGATCAAGACCATCCTGGCCAACATGGTGAAACCCCGTCTCTACTAAAAATACAAAACTTAGCTGGGCATAGTGGCATGTGCCTGTAATCCCAGCTACTCTGGAGGCTGAGGCCAGAGAATCTCTTGAACCAGGAAGGCGGAGGTTGCAGTGAGCTGATGTCACACCACTGTACTCCAGCCTGGGTGACAAAGTGAGACACCATCTCCAAAAAAAAAAAAAGAAACGTAAGTGACACTGTGATAAAAAGTAATAGACAAAGTAGTCAGGAAACTAGGGTTTAAGTTGCCACAAATAATTGAGTCTCCTTGAGAAGTTATTTAATCTCTGATTCTTCATCTGTGAAATGAGGGGGTAGCCCACATGTTAGGTTATTACAGCTTTGAAATTCTATAGCTGGTTGGCATGGTGGCTCACATGCATAATCCCAGCACTTTCAGAGGCCCAGGTGGGAGAATTGCTTGAAGCCAGTAGTTTGAGACTATCCTGGGCAACATAGAGAGACCTGTCTCTACAAAAATAAAAAATATTAGCTAGGTATGTTGACATGCACCTGTAGTCCCAGCTATTCAGGAGGCTGATGCTTGAGAATCACGTGAGCCCAGGAGTTAAAGGCTGCAGTGACCTATGATCACACCACTGCACTCAAGCCTGGGCAACAAAGTGAGACCCTAAACATATATATATTCGGAGCTCTTAAAACTATAACATTTTCCAATAAATAACAAATTTTCCTTTTACAGCAAATGATTTAAAAAAGTTTCATTTTATAGTATGTCAGTTTCACAAAGTATAGCTACATGTTGACAACTTTCTTTAAATGTTGACAATTTTATTTTAAAATTTCTCTTGTCCCAACTACAAAGACAACAAAAATATTGACCATGTTACAGTAATTTCAAAGGGAATCTATAGTTCATGATTTGCTTTTACACTAACTCAAAGCGGATTCCTTGTTATTTAATAAATACTCTAATTCAAACCAAAGACCCAAACTAAATACACTAAATACACTCCCAAAATAACTATAAGGAAAGAGGGAGGGAGGGAGGGAAGGAAGGAAGGAAGGAAGGAAGGAAGGAAGGAAGGAAGGAAGGAAGGTGGGTGGGAGGGAGGGAGGGAGGGAGGGAGGGGAGGGAAAGGTCGGGCAGGCCTCAGATTCATTGATATTAAAAATATGTTTAATATCACATTTTCACAAAGAAACACAATGGAACATCACCATCAGTCCTGTAAATCTGTTTTAAGGAACCATCTTTCACAACATTGCAAAATATTATAAATCAGTTGCAGCTCATTTGTTCTGGCTTAGCTTTTAACATGATTTTGCCCTTAAAGGATGGCTGCCAATCTACCTCCACCAACGCAGTACAATTTCAGGGCCATCTGTTTTATGACTCCCAGATAGCCTTTTGAAATAATTGACCCAAGTGCTAGCCAAATCTATTAACATTTTTCAATGCTTCTTATAAGGCTCAAGAGATGGGTGTTGGCCTCAAATTACAAAAATAACTTCCCTAATCTTCAGACATAGTAAAATAGTAGAAATTGTCCCAGGGATCTAAAACTGCTCTTTCAAGGCCCTGGGCTGCTATTTGTCCCTCACTGATGGCAGAACTTTCATCCGAGTTTCTAAAGGAGATAAAAAGTAAAAGCTACCAAAGCCTAGTTTCCAACTGCACTTTCTTTGGGTCAGTCACTCCTGCTGTATCCTCCTGACCGTCCTAGGGTTTCAAAACAGCAGACATCAGGCAGCAGAAGAAGGAAAGGGGGAACAGAGTTTGCCAGGAGCACAGACTAGATCTCAATCCACTTCCTGCCACTCTCTTTCTTGGCTCCTGTACCCATCTTTGCTCAATTCCCTTTGCCCCACTCCACCCGACCCCCACACACAAAGGATATGTAACCTTTCTAATGGTAAGAACATCTAGTCATTTACTATGTTGCTCCCTCCCTATTTGCTTCTGCCTTCATTTGAACCCAGGTGAATTCATTTCTCTCTGGTTATTTACTTCTATTCAACAAAACACCGTAATGTATAGAATATATCAAATATAGAATGAATTTTGACAGAGAGGCCTACCACACCAGGAAATTTTATGTATTTCTTAATATTATAAACACTGATTCACATTTGCATGACTTACAGTTAAAATCTGATTTTACCGGCCTATTATCAGTCAGTTCACAACTCCAGTAGCTGTACATCTACAGGGCATTATTCTAAGTGATATTTAGAAAGATTACTCTGAATAATTACAAAGGTCCAAAGTGCCCTCAAAATTATTCAGGATTAAATGATATCCCATGTTGTTTCAATTTTAGGGTTTTGTTATTTTAGCCTTGTTGGTGTAACTGTGTTTTCGTGAATACTGGATTCCTTAGAAAATGCCCCTTCTCTCATTTATGTAGTAGTATTCATTACAAGTCTAAAACACCAACTACTTTATAACCATTTAATACTCCGTTACTCTACTAACAGCAAAACTGCTATACTTCCCTGTACTCTCCCCTCCTGTTTAAAGGACTATTTCACACTTTCTCCTCCTTAATCAAACCTCCACCTAGTACTTCCAGCTAATGGCCTTGCTCCCTCTTTTGTTGGTAAAAGAAATAATCATAAGAGAACTGAACACACACACCCTCCCTATCACTGTCTACCAGCCTACCTGTATCTGTCTGCATATACTCCTCTGTCCTTCCTGTCACTTATGAACTCTCAGTGCTCTTAGACAAGATTAGCCTCTTGATCTGTGCATTAGTGTATCGCCTCTAACTCAGGGACATTGATTCAGCAACTATCTCCACTCTCTTGTATCATCAAATTTTCCTTCTCTACTGCGTCACTTCTAAGGGCTTACAAGCATGCCAGACTATCTGCCATGGTAAAAAGTAAAATGCTTCCTAGATTTTATGTCTCCCCCGCTTCACTTTATAACTGGAATCTTCAAAAGGCTCTTCCAGGCTTGCTGTATTCAATTCCTATCCTTCCCTTCCCTTGAATCCACTCTAAGCAACCTTTCACCCCCGCTACTCCACAGCAGGTCTTCTCAGGGACATCAGGGACTGCCTCATTGCTAAATCTGGTGCTCAACTTCCAAGCTCACCTGGCTGGAACCCTCAGCAGGCTCTGATTCCTAACCCCTCCCTCTCTCCCCTCCCTCTTTCTAGCCCAGCCACACTGGCATTCCTGCTATTCTTTGACTACACCGGGTGCTCTACTGCCTCCAGGCCTTGCATTTGCTCTTTCCTCTGCCTGGAGAGCTCGTTCCCCAAATATCTGCATGATTCACTTTCTGGTTCTGTTTAGATGTCTGTACAGAGGTAACTGTTGGTAATCTGCCTGCTTGCTCTTGGGTGCGCTCTCTCTTTTCCTGCTCTACCTTGCAGTGGGGCTGACCCCCCATGGGCCATGTTTTCCAGGACCCCTTGTCAGGGGCTTCCAGCTGGGTTCAGCCATTGGGATGCATAACAGGAATTTGGGACAGATGGAATACACAAGTGAAAGCCTTTCTTCTCCTCTCTCTGCTTCAGGCAGAGTTTTAGTAGCAAATGCATCTCCTTAGGCCCCAGGTTCCACTGGGTGATAACCATCCCCACGCTCTGATACAACTTCAGCTGGAGGGGGATAGTAGCTTCCTGGTGTTAAGAATCTCTGCGTTCCCTCATCACCCTAGTTAATTTCTCAGCTCTTCCATACACTGTGTAGCTTCCCTGTATAAAAATTCTCTCATTTTGGCCAGGCACAATGGCTCATGCCACTAATCTCAGCACTTTGGGAGGCTGAGGAGGACAGATCACTTGGAGCCAGGAGTTGGAGACCAACATGGCCAAACCCTGTCTCTACTAAAAATGCAAAAACATTAGCTGGAGGCTGAGGTGGGAGGATTGTTTGAGCCTAGGAGGTCGAGGCTGCAGTGAGCCAAGACTGCGCCACTGCATTCCAACCTGGGTAACAGAGCCAGACCCTGTCTCAAAAAAATAATAATAATAAAATAAAAAACTAAAATTCCCTCCTTTTGAATGACCAAGACCAGCTTCCATTCTCCTAACTAGACCTTGATTATTACAGTCACGCTTTACGAAATAGCAATCACCCCAATCTCATACTCCCCACACAGCTCTATTGCTCTCTGAAGTCCTATCACTCCCTGACATATTATCTAATTGTTTGTTGGTTTATTGTCTGTCTTCCATCTAGAAGGTAAGATCTCTGAGGGCAGTAACTATATGTCTGCTTTATTCACTGCTGTATTCCCACCACCTGGAACAGTGCCTGGCACGTAGTAGGCACTTAACACATTTTTCAAATGAGCAAATAGTGCTAATTCAGACAAAATAAAAGTGCTAGCAGAGTATGGTAAACAGAACACCCCCACCCTCCAAGATGTCCACATCCTAATCCCCAAAACCTGTGAATATGTTACCTTACGTGGAAAAAGAGATTTTATAAAGATATGATTAAGGTAAGGATTTTGAGATAGGGAGATTATCCTGGATTATCTGAGTGGGCTCAATGCAACCACAAGGTGGGTTCATAAGAGGGAAGTAGGAGGGTCAGAGTTAGACATGGAGATGTGACCACAGAAACAGAATCAGAGAGGAATCTGAAGATGCTATACTGCTGGCTTTGACAATGGAGGAAGAGACCATGAGCCAAGACATGTGGACAGCCTCTAGAAGCTGGAAAGGCAAGAGAAACAGATTCTCCCCTATAGATTTTGTGAGGAATGCAGCCCTGCCAATACCTTGATTTTAACCAAGTGAGACTTATTTCAGACTTCTGACCTCCAGAAATGTAAGATGATAAAATGGTGGTGTTTTACGCTCCAAATCTGTGATAATTTGTAACAGCAGTAATAGGAAACTAACAGTGTTTAATCAGGTATATAATCTCTTTGTAGTTATAATGTGTGTCTTGTTTAATCTTAAATCCCTACAATTTAATACAGCTCCTGACAAAGATAGGCACTCCATAAATGTGCAATGAAAGAATCAAGTTTAACAGCAAAGCAGAATCAGGTCTCCCATTCTGATGGAGTGGAAAATCCCTTACCTGGCTTTCTGGCTCAGAAAGCACCTTGCTATTAGGAAGCCTTTGTGAACTTTTTGAGCCACGAAGATATAGGGGTATAGGGTAGAGGCCATCCAGGTCTTAGGCATCAGTGTCAGCTAGAGAGAATGAGGACAAGTCACAAGGGCCTTGTGTGATATACTCAGGACTTGGGCTTTATTCTGTAGGCAATAGGGAGCCATTGAAGGATTTTCAGCAAGGGTGGAAACATTCACATTTGCATTGATAATGCATAGAATATTAGAAGCATGAGATTTAGAAATCCATGAGTTGGAGAAGAGGTCAGAACTGTGATCACAAATGCAGCAAGCAGTAGCTTATAAATTGCTAGTATGTTGCATGTAGGTAACATTTTTTTAGAAGGAGTTTCCCTCTTGTTGCCCAGGCTGGAGTGCAGTAGCACCATCTTGGCTCACTGCAACCTCCACCTCCTGGGTTCAAGTGATTCTCCCGCCTCAGCCTCCTGAGTAGCTAGGATTACAGATGCCTGCAACCACGCCTGTCTAATTTATTTTTTGTATTTTTAGTAGAGACAAGATTCACCATGTTGGCCAGGCTGGTCTCAAACTCCTGACCTCAAGTGATCCACCCGCCTCAGCCTCCTAAAGTGCTGGGATTACAGGCTTGAGCCACTGCACCCCGCCTAGATAACATTTTAAGTAACATGCATCCTCACAAACTTTCTTTCCTTATCATAGGCATTTTCTTTTGAAACAATTTTCCATTAAGCTACTCATGTGTTTCCTGGGTTTTCAGGTAATTTTCTTGTAAACATGGACAAATTTTTTTAAAAATCCCAAAAAGGATGAAAAGTTTTGGCCCACCAATACTTTTGACCTTTTTCTCTATACCATAGACATCAGCACATGCTACTCCAGTTATAATATTCTTTTTCTTTTTCTTTTTCCTTTTTTTTTGAAACAGAGTTCTCTGTGTCGCCCAGGATGGAGTGCAGTGGCTCGATCTCAGCTCACTGCAACCTCCACCTCCCAGGTTCAAGCAATTCTCCTTCCTCAGCCTCCTGAGTAACTGGGATTACAGGCACACAACCATACCTGGCTAATTTTTGTATTTTTAGTAGATACAGGGTTTCACTGTGTTTGCCAGGCTGATCTCGAACTCCTTACCTCAGGTGATCCACCTGCCTCAGCATCCCAAAGTGCTGGGATTACAGGTGTGAGCCACTGCACCAGTCCCAGTTATATACACACACACACCACACCACACACATACACACCACACCACACCACACCACACACACACACACACACACACACACAGACACACACTACATATATTAAATTGTCTCAGAACCATTTCAGGATTTTTTATTCATCCTACTAATAATATTTCCTTTTAGGAAGCTCTTTGAAGCATTTAAAATAACTTCAATATTGTCTGAGGAGCTGGAAATTCCCTTCCAAACAACCCTTTCCCCTTTATTCCTTTCATCAGTTTTCACAGTAGAGGTGTCAAGGAAGGAAGGTGAATTTTAAAAGTCCTTTCTCTACTCTCTTGTCTTTTTTAAATCCCCAGAAATGAAAAGAAACTTGCTCATGACTTGGAAGCGGTGGGCTGAGGCCTCCCAAGACCATCTGGGCTGTTCCATTGCCAGCCAGAGTGGAGGCGACATTCACACAAACCCAGGAGCTGCAGGGGCACGTGAGCTCCAGCTGCTTTGTGGTATCCAAGGAGCGCATAGTGAGATTCTGCAGGAGAAATCATGCTTTGCATGTTCTTGAATACAAGAAACATGTGTAGTGAGGGTTTCTGTTTGCAGGCAGGCCAAGCAAAACTACTGGAATATTAAAGCCATCACAGCCTTTATTTAAGGGAAAAGAGGACAAGAATGAATATGCTGATAGTTCAGAGATATTTAGGACCTTCAACAGCTCAGTACTCATCCTAAATTTTTACAAATCTTAGATGAAGCTTTTAAAAGCCCTTTTAAAAGGACTTTTATTTGTTCTTTTCACGTGGGGGAAAAATGATGAGTATATCTACTCAAGTATGAGAAATGGCCATGGCCACTCGGTGTAATTTTTTACTTATCCTCTAGCTACACAAAGAAAATAGCACCGAGTGTAGTGGAGGAAAATCTACTAGACCTCAAGCCTGGCTTGAATTCAATTCTGTACTCTAATTCAGACTTTATCTTTACCTAGCTGAGTCAGATAAATTATTTAATTTTTCTGGACTTCTCTTTCTTTTCTTTTCTTTTTTTTTTTTTTTAGACTGGGTCTCACTCTGTTGCCCAGGTTGAAGTGTAGTGGCGCGATCTTGGCTTACTGAAACCTCCACCTCCCGGTTTCAAGTGATTCTCCAGCCTCAACCTCACAAGTAGCTGGGATTACAGGTATGCACCACCCACCAGGCTAATTGGACTTCTCTTTCTTTAAATACAAAAGGAGAGGGCTAAGAGGCCATCCTTCCAGACTAAAAGTTTGTATGTTTATGTGTTACCATCTTTCAAGAGTCAGTTTGCTCCTGGTCAAGAATCTTTCAGGGGTCTGTTTGCTCCTGGTCAAGAATCTTTCAGGGGTCTGTTTGCTCCTGGTCAAGAATCTGAGGTCTAGACTTTTGCTCAGAGTTGCTGAACCTCTCTCCCTTCCCGTTTATTTTACTCTTCTTAGGATGGTCTCTACCTTCCCCTCCCCTCTCCTGTCCCTACCACACCCCATTCTACAACCCCATCTGAAATATCAAGGGTGACGATAACTCACTGGTAGGTTGGAGAGGGATAAAGACTTCTGAGCAATTCTCATAGACACCTCCTGTTCTCTGGTGCTGGCTGTGACTGGCACTGCTAGAGTAGATCTTGATCATTGCTTCTGGCATGGCCCGCCCATACCATCTGTTCTTATTGGCAGTGGAATTTTCAGGACTGCTACTCCCAGCTGCTTTCTCTTAGAACCTTAGAACAGCCAGCTTCTATGTCCCGGAGCTTCTGGGCAGTTCCTTTACTCATTCCATACTTCCTCTAGAGGGCAGCACAAATCACAGTCTCTGCCAAGCATATGGAGTTGGGATCAACACCATGACTCAGGACTAGCTTGTAGAATTCTTTCAAATTCCCCTAGCCTGGCATGAGAGTATGGGAGCAAGAATGAATAGGTCAGGCACGGTGGCTCACACCTGTAATCCCAGCACTTTGGGAGGCTGAGGTGGGCGGGTCACTTAGATGCCAGGAGTTCGAGACCAGCCTGTGCAACATGGCAAAACCCCATTTCTACTAAAAATACAAAAATTAGCCAAGGGTGATGGCACACACCTGTAATCCCAGCTACTCAGGAGGCTGAGGCAAGAGAACTGCTTGAACACAGGGAATGGAGGTTACAATCACCAAGATTGTGCTACTGCACTCCAGCCTGGGCGACAGAGTGAGACTGTCTCAAAAATAATAATAAATAATTAAATCATAATGAATAGATTTATTATTATTAATACATAGGTTTATTTATTAATAATAATAATTAATTAATTAATCACATCCATTGGCCTTCACTTGAAGAGTTCAGCATGGTAGAGTCAGATGGAGCTGACTTGAAGTCCCACACCCACTTCCAGCCTGATTAACAGAGTGGTTTTAGAAAAAGTTAACTCCTCTAAGCCTTGGTTTCTTATTTTTCAAGTGGGAATAATAATGATTGCTTCTTAAAAACACATGATTATTTGAGGATTACACGAGATCATACACGTTTTGTTAGACTCTGTGGACTGGCTATCTAGGGGCCATCACAACTCCCTTTTCTCTTGCCCTCTGAGACTTCCCTGAAGTCTCTAGAACTAGCTAAACATAAACTGAGGGCTTTATTTTGAAAACTGTGAGTTCCAAAAGATACCTAGTGGTAGAAATACAGTCCCATCTAAACTCCTTCCATCACTCATGTGCTCCTCTTTCTGCATCTGCCTCTATCTACAGCATTCTTCTCTCTTTCTAAAGACTAGTTTCCTCCATTTTTCTGGTCCACATGGGGAAAATATCTCCTGGGCTCAATCTGAATTCAAACATCTCCCCAGTTTTCAAACTACCTGGGGAGAAAAGTAACTGACTGACATAGCTTTAAATCAGGTACCCACCTCTAGATCAATCAGCTGCAACCAGGATCCTGGAGGCATGTTGCATAAAACGTCATGGAGGAATCATCACATGACTGTGGGGGTGGCAGTTCCCAGGGAAGAGGGAGGGCAGACAGTAATAAATGTCTAGGGTGGAGGAATTATATAAAAAGCATTAAGACTAGGTTTCAGCTGTTAAGATTATGATATAGTTGGGGAAAAGACACTAACATTGTTTTCAGTTTAAATTTATTTTGATGCTGAGGGGGTTAATGTAGGGAAAAACCAAAACAATCAATAGTGATGGAAAAAAATCTTCTGCCTCTTGAAGTCCAGTCAGTGAAGCTCAACAGTGCAGTGGTGGGGGTAGGTGGAGTGAGAACGTTTCACGTTTTCTCTGGAAGACATTGGCTCCTCAGGACTTTCTGCCCTTATGGAGCTCCAAAAGCACTTTTATTAAAAATAAAAGATGGCTAGGAGGCAGGTCTTGTCAGAGGAATAAACCATTTAAAGCGGAATCTTTCTGCTCTGGGCAGGAATTAATAGAATTAAGCCATGAAGGGGGATTTACTATACCCATGAAAGAGGTTACAAAGTAGGATAAGACAGGATTAAGGAGCATAACTAGAGTTCATGAAAAAAGAGATCAAGAAGTTGGGGACCACCCCAGGAAGCCAGTGGGTGAAGAAAGTAGAGAAGGGAGGAGTGTTCCCAGAGGGAGAAAAAGCAAAGGAACTGAGGATGGGGTGAATGTGGCATATTCGTGGACAGTCACATTGTGCAAGAGAGTGCAGCAATCATTAAACTATGAGATTTGCAGTGAAAGCACCCAGGGTACCTATTGAAACATAGATTCCTCACTGCTGGTGCAGAGGTTCTGATTTAGTTGGTCTGGGATAGGTCCCAGGATTGAACCTTAATAAGCCCTCTAGGAGCTGTGCTCAGGGAATCTACAGAGGACTGCTTGAGAAACACTGGTATCTCCACTGGCACTGCCTATTAATTAGACAAAAGAAATGGCTTCTCTTTTGGGGTATGTGTTTGCTGGGTGACAACAACCGACTACCAGACTGTGAAGTCCCTCCTGATGGCCCAAGAGAGCTGCTGTCAGCCATTGCCACCAAGGCCACCAATTTGCCAGTGACAGTTCTGGGGACTCCTTTGTACTCTCAGCCCCCAGAGGTGCCACTTGATTATCAGCTGGTTTGGCCTTCATCTCACATCTTGTGTGCTTTTACAGGATTACACCCAGCCCAAGATGCAACAGAATCAGTCTAGATGTTGAATTCTTCTTAGACAATGTTGCTGTTTATATGTCTTGCTGATTCAGTTACTTGTCTTTCACTACCTGATTATAGTTAATTTTTATATAAACTTAATAATCAGCATTTGTGTAAAAGAGTGATTTGTTTACTTTAATCTGAAAAAGAGGTTACATGTTTGAAGAGAAAAATGCTTCTATTCCAAACTTCTGAAGAACTGGTACTATTTACTAATTGCATATTCTTTTCTTTTTCTTTCTAAGCCACTTTTTATTTCCTCTCCTGCAATCCAACCCACATAATTTCTGTGAAGAAAAAGTGGAGTGGTGTCATTTTACAAGAAAACTCAGTTAAGAATAAGTCCAATCAATTGCCAGGTGTTGGGACTGAAATGGAAATTTCTTAGTACTCCACCCAAGTATTTTCATATTAAATAATTATCTTGTCATCATTTGATTTCTGAGTTATTCTCTTCAGTTTTTGTTGTCTTCAATATCCAAAAAATTGAAAATGCTAATAACATGTTCTGGTCCCTTGAATCAGAGATTTCTTTTTTTTAAATTAATATATATTTTTTATTGCACTTTAGGCTCTGGGGTACATGTGCAGAACATGCAGGATTGTTGCATAGGTAAATACATGGCAATGTGGTTTGCTGCCTCCATCCCCATCACCTATATCTGGCATTTCTCCCTATGTTATCCCTCCCCTAGTCCCCCCACCCCACAGACCTCAGTGTGTGATGCTCCCCTCCCTGTGTCCATGTGTTCTCATTGTTCAACACCCACCTATGAGTGAGAACATGTGGTGTTTGATTTTCTGTTCTTGTGTCAGTTTGCTGAGAATGATGGTTTCCAGGTTGATCCATGTCCCTACAAAAGACATGAACTCATCGTTTTTTATGGATGCATAGAATTCCATGGTGTGTATGTGCCACATTTTCCTTGTCCAGTCTATCATCGATGGGCATTTGGGTTGGTTCCAGGTCTTTGCTATTGTAAACAGTGCTGCAGTGAACATTCGTGTGCATGTGCCCTTATAATAGAACGATTTATAATCCTTTGGATATATACCCAATAATGGGATTCCTGGGTCAAATGGAATTTCTATTTCTAGGTCCTTGAGGAATCACCACACTGTCTTCCACAATGGTTGAACTAATTACACTCCTACCAACAGTGTAAAAGTGTTCCTATTTCTCCACATCCTCTCCAGCATCTGTTGTCTGCAGATTTTTTAATGATTGCCATTCCAACTGGTGTGAGATGGTATCTCAATGTGGTTTTGATTTGTATTTCTCTAATGACCAGTGATGATGAGCATTTTTTCATATGTTTGTTGCCCTCATATAAGTTTTCTTTCAAAAAGTGTCTGTTCATATCCTTCACCCACTTTTGAATGGGTTGGTTTGTTTGTTTTCTTGTAAATCTGTTTTAGTTTTTTGTAGATTCTGGATATTAGCCCTTTGTCGGATGGGTAGATTGCAAAAATTTTTTCCCATTCTGTTGGTTGCCGGTTCACTCTAATGATTGTTTCTTTTGCTATGTAGGAGCTCTGAAGTTTAATTAGACCCCATTTGCCTATTTTGGCTTTTGTTGCCAATGCTTTTGGTGTTTTAGTCATGAAGTCCTTGCCTATGCCTATGTCCTGAATGGTTTTGCCTAGGTTTTCTTCTAGGGTTTTCATGGTTTTAGGTCTTATGTTTAAGTCATTAATCAATCTCGAGTTAATTTTAGTGTAAGGTGTCAGGAAGGGGTTCAGTTTCTGCTTTCCGCACATGGCTAGCCAGTTTTTCCAACACCATTTATTAAACAGGGAATGCTTTCCCCATTGCTTGTTTTTGTCAGGTTTGTCAAAGATCAGATGGTTGTAGATGTGTGGCATTGCCTCCAAGGCCTCTGTTCTGTTCCATTGGTCTATATCTTTGCTTTGGTACCAGTACCATGCTGTTTTGATTGCTGTAGCCTTGTAGTATAGTTTGAAGTCAGGTAGCATGATGCCTCCAGATTTGTTCTTTTTGCTTAGAATTGACTTGGCTATGCAGGCTCTCTTTTGGTTCCATATGAAGTTTAAGGTGGTTTTTCCAGTTCTATGAAGAATGTCAAAGGTAGCTTGATGGGGATAGCACTGAATCTCTAAATTGTTTTCGGAAGTATGACCATTTTCACAATATTGATTCTTCCTAACCATGAGCATGGAATGTTTTTCCATCTGTTTGTGTCCTCTCTTATTTCCTTCAGCAGTGATTTGTAGTTCTCCTTGAAGAGGTCCTTTACATCCTTTGTTAGTTGTATTCCTAGGTATTTTATTCTCTTTGTAGCAATTGTGAATGGCAGTTCATTCTTGATTTGGCTCTCTTTAAGTCTGTTATTGGTGTATAGGAATGCTTGTGATTTCTGCATGTTGATTTTGTATCTTGAAACTTTGCTGAAGTTACTTATCAGTTTCAGGAGATTTTGGTCTGAGTCGATGAGGTCTTCTGAATATACAATCATGTCATCTGCAAATAGAGACAATTTGACTTCCTCCTTTCCTAACTGAATACCCTTTATTTCTTTTTCTTGCCTGATTGCTCTGGCTAGAACTTGCAATACTACATTGAATAGGAGTGGTGAGAGAGGGCATCCTTGTCTAGTGCCAGATTTCAAAGGGAATGCATCCAGTTTTTGCCCATTTAATATGATATTGGCTGTGGGTTTGTTGTAAATAGCTTTTATTATTTTGAGATACATTCTGTATATATATAGTTTATTGACAGTTTTTAGCATGAAGGGCTGTTGAATTTTGTCGAAGGCCTTCTCTGCATCTGTTGAGATAATCATGTGGTTTTTGACTTTGGTTCTGTTTATGTGGTGAATTACGTTTATAGACTTGCATATGCTGAACCAGCCTTGCATTCCCGGGATGAAGCCTACTTCATCGTGATGGGTAAGCTTTTTGGTGTGCTGTTGCAATTGGTTTGCCAGTATTTTATTGAAGATTTTTGCATCTATGTTCATCATGGATATTGACCTGAAGTTTTCTTTTCTTATTGAGTCTCTGCTGGGTTTTGGTATCAGGATGATGTTGGTCTCATAAAATGATTTGGGAAGGATTCCCTCTTTTTGGATTGTTTGGAATAGTTTCAGAAGGAGTGGTACCAGCTCCTGTTTTATGTCTGGTAGAATTCAGCTGTGAACTCGTCTGGACCTGGGTGTTTTTTGGTTGGTAGGCTATTAATTGTTGCCTCAACCTTAGCCCTTATTATTGGTCTATTCAAGGTTTTGACTTCTTCCTGGTTTAAGCTTGGGAGTGTGCAAGTGTCCAAGAATTTATCCATTTCTTCCAGGTTTACTGGTTTATGTGCATAGAGCTGTTAGTAGTAATCTCTGATGGTGGTTTGTATTTCTGTGGGATCTGTGGTGATACCCCCTTTATCTTTTTTTATTGCATCTATTTGATTCTTCTCTCTTTTCTTTTTTATTAATCTGGCTAGTGGTCTATCTTTTCAAAAAACCAGCTCCTGGATTTATTATTTTTTTGAAGGGTTTTTTGTGTCTCTACCTCCTTTAGTTCTGCTCTGATCATAGTTATTTCTTGTCTTCTGCTAGCTTTTGAGTTTTTTGGTCTTGCTCCCCTAGCTCTTTCAATTTTGATAATAAGGTGTCGATTTTAGATCTTTCCTTGATTCTCATGTGGGCATTTATTGCTATAAATTTTCCTCTAGACACTGCTTTAAATGTGTCCCAGAGATTCTGGTACATTGTGCCTTCGTTCTCGTTGGTTTCAAAGAACATCTTTATTTCTGCCCTCATTTTATTGTTTATCCAGTCAACATTCAAGAGCCAGTTGTTCAGTTTCCATGAAGTTGTGCAGTTCTGAGTTAGTGTCTTAATCCTGAGTTCCCATTTGATTGCACTGTGATCTGAGAGACTGATTGTTATGATTTCCATTCTTTTGCATTTGCTGAGGAGTGATTTACTTCCAATTATGTTGTCAATTTTACAGTAGATGTGATGTGGTGTTGAGAAGAATGTATATGCTGTGAATTTGGGGTGGTGACTTCTGTAAATGTCTATTAGGTTTGCTTGGTCCAGTTCTGAGTTCAAGTTCTGGATATCCTTGTTAATTTTCTGTCTCGTTGATCTGTCTAATATTGACAGTGGAGTGTTAAAGTCTCCCACTATTATTGTGTGGGAGTCTAAGTCTCTTTGTAGGTCATTAAGAACTTGCATTATGTATCTGGGTGCTCCTGTATTGGGTGCCTATATATTTAGGATCGTTAGCTCTTCTTGTTGCATTGATCCTTTTACCATAATGCCCTTCTTTGTCTCTTTTGATCTTTGTTGGGTTAAAGTCTATTTTATCAGAGTCTAGGATTGCAACTTCTGCCTTTTTGCTTGGTAGATCTTCCTCCATTGCTTTATTTTGAGCCTATATGTATCCTTGCATGTGAGATGGGTTTCCTGGATACAGCACACTGATAGGTTTTAACTTTTTATCCAATTTGCCAGTCTGTGTCTTTTGATTGGGGCATTGAGCCCATTTACATTTAAGGCTAATATTGTTATGTGTGAATTTGATCCTGCCATTTTGATGCTAGCTGGCTGTTTTGCCCATTAGTTGATGCAGTTTCTTAGTTGTGTTGATGCTCTTTACAATTTGGTATGTTTTTGGAGTGGCTGGTACTGGTTGTTCCTTTCTGTGTTTAGTGCTTCTTTCAGGAGCTCTTGTAAAGTAGGCCTCATGGTGATGAAATCTCTGAGCAATTGCTTGTTTGCAAAGAATTTTATTTCTCCTTCGCTTATGAAGCTTAGTTTGGCTGGATATGAAGTTCTAGGTTGAAAGTTCTTTTCTTTAAGGATGTTGAATATTGGCCCCCACTCTCTTCTGGCTTGTAGGGTTTCTGCCGAGAGTTCCACTGTGAGTCTGATGTGCTTCCCTTTGTGGGTAACCTGACCTTTCCCTCTGGCTGCCCTTAGCATTTTTTCCTTCATTTCAACCCTGGTGAATCTGACAATTATGTGCCTTGGGGATGTTCTTCTTGAGGAGTATCTTTGTGGTGTTCTTTGTATTTCCTGGGCTTGAATATTGGCCTATCTTGCTAGGTTGGGGAAGTTCTCCTGGATAATATCCTAAAGAGTGTTTTCCAGCTTCTCTCCATCACATTCAGGTACACCTATCAAATGCAGATTAGGTCTTTTCACATAATCCCATATTTCTTGGAGGCTTTGTTCATTTCTTTTTACTCTTTTTTCTCTAATCTTGCCTTCTTGTTTTATTTCATTGAGTTGATCTTCAATCTCTGATATCCTTTCTTCTGCTTGATCAATTCGGCTACTGAAACTTGTGTATGCTTTGCGAAGTTCTTGTCTTGTGTTTTTCAACTCCATCAATTGATTTATATTATTCTCTAAGCTGTTTATTCTCATTAGAATTTCATCAAACATTTCTCGAAGGTTCTTAGTTTCTCTGCATTGTGTTAGAACATGGTCTTTTAGCTCAGAGAAGTTTGTTACTACCTACTTTCTGAAGCCTGTTTCTGTCAATTCATCTGACTCATTCTCCATCCAGCCTATTTCCCTTGCTGGTGAGGAGTTGTGATCCCTTGGAGGAGGAGAAACATTCTGGTTTTGGGTGTTTTCATCATTTTTGCACTGGTTTCTTCCCATCTTTATGGATTTACCTACCTGTGGTCTTTGTAGTTGGTGACTTTTGGATGGGATCTCTGAGTGGACGTCCTGTTTGCTGATGATGAAGTTATTTATTTCTGTTTTTTAGTTTTCCTTCTAACAGTCAGGCCCCTCTGCTATAGAACTGCAGAGGTCCACTCCAGACTCTGCTTGCCTGGAGATCACCTGCGGCAGCTGCAGAACAGTAAGGGTTGCTGCCAGTTTATTCTTCTGTTATTTTTGTCCTAGAAGGATACCCGCCAGATGTCAGCCAGAGCTCTCCTTTGTCAGGTGTCTCTTTGGATATACAGGGGTCAGGGAGCTGCTTGAGGAGACGGTCTTTTCCTTATAGGAGCTCAAGTGCTGAGCTGTGAGCTCCATTGTTCTGTTCAGAGCTACTGGGCAGGTATGTTTAATTCTGCTGCAGCAGAACTCATAACTGCCTTTTTTGTCCCCAGGTGCTCTGTCCTGGGAAGGTTGGGCTTTATTTATAAGTTCCTGACATGCTGCTGCCTTTTTCAGAGATGCCCTGCCCAGCTAGGAGGTAGCCTAGTCACAGTCTGCCAGCAGAGATGTTGCTGAGCTGCTGTGGGCTCTGCCCAGCTGCTGTGTGAACTTCCTGGCGATTTTGTTTATAGAGGTATAGGTAGAACTGCCTTGGTAATGGCGGTCTGCCTCAGTAATGGCAGACTGTCTCTGTAATGGCAGACTGCCTCGGTAATGGCAGACTGCCTCAGTAATGGCAGACTGCCTCGGTAATGGTGGACTGCCTCAGTAATGGCAGACTGCCTTGGTAGTGATGGACTGCCTCAGTAATGACGGACGCCCTTCCCCTCACAGAGCTGGACTATCCCAGGTCCAGCTGTGCTTGCTGTGAAACTCTCAATCCAGAGCATTTCAGATTGCTGGTCTTTGTGGGTGTGGGACCCACCAAGCCAGATCACCTGGCTCCCTGTTTCAGCCCCCTTTTTTTCAGTTGAATGGATGACTCTGTCTCCCAGGCATTCTGGGTGCCAGTTGAAATGGCTGCCCAGATTTGTGTGAGTTTTTGTGCAGAGACCCGCTGCGCCAGCTGAAACAGCCATGCTGGAGACTTGTGGTGCTTTTCTGCCTGGAAATCTCCTGGTCTGTGGGCAGTAAAAACTCATTTGGAAATGCGGTGATCACTCACCCTCTGCACTCTAGGAACTACACTCCAGAGCTGTTCCTATTTGGCTATCTTGGATCTTCTCCGAATCAGAGATTTCAAGTACACACAGAGTGAAGGAATTTTCATCGACTCTCCCATCTGTGCTCTGATTTCTCTTATTCTTCATCCCATCTTTATTTCTGACTTTTTTTTTTTTTTGCAGCTATATTTCTCAGGACCTACCATTTGGGTGAGAAAGGAAATGCATCTGCCCTCTGTCTTTATGTTTTTTTAATCTAGTGGTTCTCACTCTGTCATCACCATGAAGAGTCTTTTGGTCTGATATCTAATTTCCATCTAATCCCATTCTATTAGAAATGTTAGTTCTATTGAGTGATGAACTCTTCCAATAATCAGAAGAAATAATTATGAGGGCTCAGTCCTCTTGAGTCTAAAGTACTAGATATAATCCTATTTGAAATCTGTGTACTGAGGTTGGTCAGGTTCTCTGGTCTATGCTGCCCAAGAACACACAAAATGAGAAACAGCACTTACTGGCCACCACTACTTGTGGTAAATCAGCTAAACTGTCCTCACATGTGTACCATCCTGCTCTGGTCAGGTGAACAGTAGCTATGAATACACGAGTTGATCTCTGCCTGCTGAATAGTATACATGGCGTGCCCCTCAGGATTTTGTTCTGGTTATTTATGGTTATATAACAAAGTAACCTAAAACTTAAGTGGCTAAAAAAGTAATAATTTTATTATATCACAGATTTTGCGGGTCAGGGAATTCTGGCAGGGCCCCGCCAGTAATTCTTCTGCTCCAAGTGGTGTTCTGCTAACAGTCTGCAGGCTCCACTCACCCCTCTGCACCTTGACAGATGTATGGAAGGCTGAACTCTTCTGGGACTGTGAACTGGCTTCTCCAGCAAAACAGTCTCAGGGTATTCAGACTTACATGTCAGGGCTTCCAGAGAAAGTGTTCTAAAGGACAGAAAGTAGGAGCTTCCAGGGCCCAGGAATTGACATAACATTACTTCTGCCATATTCTGTTGATCCAGCCATTATATCACCTGCCTATGTGCCTATGTAGTAAAGAATATGTAGCCATCTTTAATCCATCACAAAATTTATTCACTAAACATTTATAGAGAATGTAGTAAGGCCCAGGCTCAGTGTAAGACTCTGGGAATACAGAGGAAAGTTATCACATTCCTGTAACCTAGAGGTTATATGGAGTATGTTGTATAGTTCCTATTCAGAACCTTCCAATAATTCTCCAAAACGACATGTCAGCAAAACCTAGAATACATTTTAGAAAGAGATAATTTAAACAAAAAAGAGAGAAAATTCACTAATAGTCTCCAGTTGCTCGTAATTCAAATGTCTGTTTATCTAACACCTGGCATGCAAATAAATTGTGATGTGGTGCTGAAGGCTGAAGTGCTAGAGGGCAAAATAAATGGCAAAGATAACATCTTTGAGGAATAACTCTTGTGCATCCTAAGAAGAAACTGTAGTCAGAGCTTAGTGATAGAGGGATACATTTCAAATGGCTTCAGTTCTCATCTGTAAGGCAAATGATTAGGCCAGTTATTACCCCTGGCAAACTTGTCAATCACAAATCAGAGAAAGCTCACACTTGTAACAGAATGTTAGGATCATGAAGGAAGAGCACAGCATTCACATATCATCTTCTTGGGAGAAAGGAAAATTAATGTCTCTAGTTCAGCGGCCTTCTAGTTAGGATGTTGCCAGCCCTGAAGTAGAGGTGTTAGGTAGAAAGCCACTGAGCTTAATAGACTGATGTGCCACAATTGTTTAAGATTTGAGATTTCCAGCAAGTGTTCCAGAGAATATGGTCACACTGTAATAGACTACTGTGTTCTTGAAGCAAAAATATCGTAAAGAGATTTTGGCTATGGGGAAACCGGTTAGGTTCTGCTTTCTAGGCATGTTTTCTTAGGGGTCTGGCCATCAACATCACTGACCTACAAACTGTTCCCTGAATATCATGTTCTCTTGGGTCTCAGGGCATTGCTCATGTTGCTCTCTCTGCCTGGAAAACCTAGTTCATACTGGAAAAGGGAAAGGAAAACTTGAGAGGTGGTTGGGACCAGAGAAATGGCTGCAGAAGCCCAGTATTTGGAAGGCACATAGTTGTTCCCATCAGTGATGCAAATGACAACTGCTGTGGTTTAGAGAAGGGAAAGATAATTAAGGACTCACATGATAGGAAATGGCCTCATGTAGTATGCACAAGCTTTAGCTAAACAGAGATGTCAAAGAAAAGGATTCCAGGCTGCCAAAACAGCACATATAAGAAATGGATGTGGTTCTGGCCATTGGTTTTGGAGCACCTACTCTGTGACAGGCACTGGCTGGTAACAAGTCCAGTAAGGGAGCAGGATGCATTTGGGAGACCCCAAGGAGACTGGCCCAGTGCCAGAGTCTGTGAGTATTTGACGAATGTTGGGAGATAAGCTTAGCAACATAGGGATGGCCAAGTTAGAAAAAGTCTTGAGTCCTCTACTGAAGTCTCTGAAGCCAGTATTCCTTGTTCTAGAAATAGAAATGTCTTTGTTTATTTCAGAGAACTTTTTTTTTTTAAAGACAGAGTCTTGCTCTGTTGCATAGGCTGGAGTGCAATGGTGCAATCTCAGCTCATTGCAACCTCCACCTCCTAGGTTCAAGCAATTCTCCTATCTCAGCCTCCTGAGTAGCTGGGACTGCAGGCACACACCACGACACTTGGCTAATTCTTGTATTTTTAGTAGAGATGGAGTTTCACCATGTTGGCCAGGCTGGTCTTGAACTCCTGACCTCAGGTGATCCGCCTGCCTCAGCCTCTCAAAGTGCTGGGATTACAGGCATAAGCCACCACGCCCGGCCTATTTCAGAGAACTATGGATAGATTTCTTTCCAAAAGCATAATCCATATTTCACAGAAAAAACCCAGTACCTGTACACTACATACATCTCTGTTGTCATCACTGCTAAACACAATTTGTATAAAGGATCATATGCCTAGTAGTTCTTGATACCAGTCCCTGTACTCTTTTACTTTTCATTTTTATTTATATATTTTTGCTATAGACATGGTCTCAACTGCACATTGTGCAAATGATCTTTTTTTTTTTTTTTAGGCAAAGAGAAAATTTTATTTTCTTATTCTTGAAATGGTTGTAAGAATTTTCAATGCTAAAGTTCACTTTCAAGTACGATCAAGAAATAATGAGATACCAAATGTAAAAATTATGCAGTTTTCTAATTTTCTCCATTGCTTCTTAAACCACTGAAAATAATTTCACAATTCAACACATTTAGGCATCTTCTTCTTCATTTTCTACATTTTTTCCTTCTTTAGGCAACAATGGATCAATCTTCAGTAATAAACCTTCACTTGTCGAACTACGAAGGAAAGCACGTATCACAAAGGGACCCAAACTCAGCGGTCTGTGCCTACAAACTTCATTAATAACTGCTTGCAGATTGGCAGCTATCTGGTCACTTGACATATCCAATGTTGCTATTCTGGTCTGGAGAAAGTTCTCTCTTTCTTCATCTACCTTAATTTCAAGTCCATTTTTTAAAAATTCTAGCATTTTGGGGATGTCACGGCCAATGGAATTTTGAGAAACCTTTGGAAATCTTTTATTCAGTTTCTTCCTCAATTGACTAAGTTCAGGCATTATTTCTGGAACAGTTACATAAAAGTCTACGACAATTTCATCATCCAAAATCTTCCGTATCAGATTAGTACCTCCTGCAAATGCAGCTCCATTTTCTTCTGCTATTTCGACCTCTGATGCATTCCCTGTAAATACAGCGACTTTCTTGATTTCGGAAGCAAATGGGTATGGCAAACTAACAACACTGGTAAATGGCTCCACGTCTTTCTTCTTTCCCTGTGTCGTATCCAGTGTCAAGTCAAGAAAAACACTTTGCTTTGGATGAGTAAAATCAAGAACTTGAAATTTCTTAAGTAAGTGAACAGCTTTCTCCACCTCATATATCTGCCTTGAGTATAAGCATTTTAAATAGACATCATCCTCAGGTTCACCTTCCATATAGAGATATGCCTTTATTTTTTCTATTTCAGCTTTTTTCTCATCTGGTGTTTTTTCTTTAGCACCTTTTTTTGTTTTCTTTGCAGACTTTGTAGCAGCAGCAAAATGTCTGTTGGGCACCTGAACATTTACAGAACAAGGACAAAGTGATGTCTGATAAACCATCTTGAAAAGGCTATGCCTTTGATGATGTATCAATGCCTTTGAAGAACCTAGAGACCAGAGACAACACTGGGGGCATTTTCAGCACCCAGAGCAGAATCCGCCTTGCACTCTGCTGCAACCAGAGACTCGGTGCCAGAGCCATTTACCCCACAAGACAACCCCTTGTCTTACCTCTACCCCGCAAATGATCTTTAAAGTATCATTAGATTTGTTTGAATGAGCAATTATGAAATTAGGGTTACCCTCATTTACATGTTGTGTTTTCCTAAATCACATTATTAAAATACTCACTTTATCCAGGAAGATGAGGCTAGAAGAAGGAAGAATAAATGACATGTGTAAAGCAGTCTCCTAAAAACTGAAGAAAAATATAATGAGTACCCCCCACTCTACCTATCATATAGGGCCCACCTTAAATCCAACTTCCTCCATGGTATTATCCCTGACCCTTCCATCCTCAGTGATTATTCCCCTCCCTCATTTCCTCATGCTTGTACATCATTATTTAATTCTCATTACTCTTTTTGAGACCACAAGGTCTTGCTTTGTTACTCAAGCTGGAGTGCAGTGGCATAATCACAGCTCACTGCAACCTTTACCTCCTGGGCTCAAGTGATCTTCTCACCTCAACCTCCTGAGGAGCTGGGACTATAGGCATGTGCCACCATGATTTTTTTTTATAGCTATGGGGTCTCACAATATTTCCCACGCTGGTCTCAAGCTCCTGGGCTCAAGCAATCCTCCCATCTCAGCCTCCCAAAGTGTTGGAATTACAGGTGTGAGCCGCTGCATCCTGCCTCTCATTACTTTTTAGAAACTAACATAATAACCACTTTGCAAACAAGAAGTAGGTCCTATACATCTTTTATATTGCTCACAGTGTAGCTAATAATAGCCAACATTTACTGAGTATTTAACCATGCCAAGTGCTTTACATGCACGATTTGAATTAATTTTCACAACTATCCTTTCAGTGCTATCATTACTCCCACTTTACAGATGAGAAAAGTGAGACCTCATCAAGATTATATAGGCAGTAAGTAGTGAATGCAAGATTTAAACCCAGGTATTCAGACTCCAGAGTCCATGTACTTAGCTACTTCTTGAAATAATATAAACAGCATTTACTGATGATTTAGTGTGCTCCAGGCATTGAGTTAAATGCATTACATGGATTATTTCATTATATATATATTATATATATGTACATATGGCATATAAATACGTATGGCAAGTACTATTATTGTCCCCATTTTAAGAATAAACCAACTGGCCAAGCATGGTGGCTCACTCCTGTAATCCCACTTTGGGAAGCCGAGGCAGGAGGATCACTTGAGGTCAGGAGTTCGAGACCAGCCTGGCCAACATAGTGAAACCACATCTCTACTAAAAATACAAAAATTGGCTGGGTGTCGTGGTGCACGCCTGTAGTCCCAGCTTCTTGGGAGGCCAAAGTGGGAGAATCACTTGAACCTGAGAAGCAAAGGTTACAGTGACCCGATATTGCACCACTGCACTCGAGCCTGGGTGTCAGAGTGAAACTCCATCTCAAAAAAAAGGAATGAAGAAATTGAGAGGTAGTGAGGTTTAATGTCTTTGTCAAGATCAGATAGCTAGCAGGGGCTAGAACACAGATTAAGACCAGCCATGACTCTGTCCCACTAAACTGCCACTTAGTATAGTGAGGGTAAAGTATGTAATGAAGGAATTCCTAATGTAGGAATGCTTTCTCTAAACCACATTCCCATCGCTAGAATTCTATTACTTCAACCATTTCTTGCATGACAGTTTTCCAGTATCTTAACTGTCCTAGGCTTATCTCAAATAATGTTTATCTTAAAATATGGTCTTCTGAGCTAGAGCAAACAACTCGTGTGGGATGTGATCAGACTCCATCCTAAGTTTGCTCACTCAAATGAAATTACAAGATCCTTAGGCCAGAATCACTACCACCCACATTTCCATGACTTCAGCCCATGGCACAGAGTGTCATGTCCATTCCCATCTTCTGTCATATGGTCTCTGAAGGTAATGGAGGTCAGGATTTCCATCTCCATAGGAAGTGGAGGTGTTAGGAATGCTTTCCATTGTGAATAACAGAATATCTATTGATGGCTTAAACAAATGGGCTTATAATTCTTACATAGCAGCAGTCAGGACATATGTGGCTGCTGACATTAGTTTTGTAGTTCAATGATGGCAGAGTTGGCATCTCTATGATTTACTTGGCCTTTTCTTGCTGGTTACAAGTTTGCAGGAAAGTTATAAAGAAAGGGCAAAGGACTGTGCCGATCCTGTTTCTTTTAGCAGAAAAACAAAAGCTTTCCCAAAAGTATCTCCAACCAAGTTCCCCTCTGTCTTCCTGGTTACAGCTGGGCCGTGTGGCACTGGCTGCTGCAAGGGAGGCTAAGAAGTCGGGGAACAAGACTGCCCTGCATGTACTTTAGTCCTTTTATAACCCATTGCCTAGGGCGGGACACACTGCTGCCCAGAACAGGGAAAAGTGAAGAAGTCCTGGATGTTGGAGGGTAGATAATGGTGTATGCCACAGTGGATCATGGAAGTAATCTGTAGCCCTATACCCAATGTCTAATTTACTTAAGGAGGAAATTAGTTTTTGGGCAGCAACATATACATCCCATTGTATCCATCCTCCATAGCCTCAACCACCTGCTATTCATTCCAGATTCCCAATAGAACTGAAGTCCAGCCATGAATAGAAGCCATGAATTCACCTAGCTTCTGCCAGTCTCTTTCTCTGTCATGAGGCCAATCATAACTTCCAGCAATCCAAATAGTTATCTCTGTTCTTGGACTCAGACATGACCTCTAAGAACAAGTGCTGTTTGTTTCTCAGAAGCCCTGCCTCATGTCCCACTCTACCAGATCAGACTTCTTGGTTTTGGACTTTGGCCCGGATGGGATTGTTGTCCTGGCTGGTTTCCGTTCAAGTTCTCTTTGCAACTGGGACCTCCTAGCATGCCTTGAAGCTCAAGCCACACCATTTATGACACATAATAGATTACTAAATAAATTCTTGTTGAATTGCTTTGAATATTCAAATTCCCAGGATGTCAACTGCTGTTATTAACAGCAATGGCCATCTGTTAGAAATGCTATTAAGAAAGTAACCTCATTCAATGAAGATTTGTAGCAAGCTAATTCCAATGTATTAGGCAATATGGTAAAAGATAAATGAAGTTTCATTTTTAAAAAAGAAACCGTTGAAAGTTCCATGCATCGAATAATGAACCACCACAACAAACAAACAGCAATAAACCAGGACAGGTCTACATATGGATTGATCTTGTGCTCTATTGCCAATTTACACTGAATATTGATGACTGAGGTTTCAGATAAAGTAAGTAAAAGGAGAAATTCATAAGGCTTATAGACTAACAGGAAAGCAAATATGGTAACAGCATGTATGATTCTTGGTATCTATATTCAGAAAAAAAAAAGTCTCATCAGAAGAGTGGAAACACATTTCATTACCCAGATAATTTTATTTAACCTACCATATATCTCTATAGCTTAGAGCTAAGAAGAATGCTTAACCACAATAACCACATTCTCCGAGAGTCCTGGTAATTCCTGTAATTCTGCCAACTTTTGATTTTCTATTTTTTTCTTTAATTGACTTATTGCATATATGTACTATTGAAAGTCATCTCAAAGTCTTTTTTTCAAAAGATGGTTTTATTTGGAAAGAAGAATAGCCCAAGGCGGACAAAGTTCAATTTTTTGTCATCTAGCTTTTTATAAAAGGTAGCATATTCTAATAACTAGAAGAAGATAAATAGGTAGATAGCATGTGCCTTTCATACTCCTCAATTGGATGTTTAACAAGGTTTGACAGGGTTTGAATGGCAATTACATGGAGATTGGGCTCTCTGGCAAGAGCCTGCATGGCAGACATTGTGCCTATGTTGCTAATTGAGGAAATTTTCATATGCTGTAGTGACTGAGTGTGCATATGTTAGAGATGTTATTTGGTTATAAAAGTTCAGAAATCCAACTTCCTTTCTTACTGTCTTAAGGGGGTCTCCTAACCTATTTAGGTAGGGCGATATTTTCCTCCAGGAGAAATTCAGATAGTTGAATGAATGCTTAATTGAGACCTCAGAGCACCACACCCTGACCAGACATGCACACTTAGATTGATTTGTAGCGACTTACGGCACTGTGTTGTAAAGGGTTCTGAGATTTCATCCAGACCCAATGGAAGCAATGCTCTGCTTCATGAATGGGATCTCTCAGGAATGGAGTGGGTGTGCAGTGGGAAGCATGAATCCATATGCCATCAGTGCTATGGATCAGTGTCATCCCTGAGAGCTTATGAAACCACAGATTGCCATGTTTTAATAAGCCTGGGGTGGGACCTAAGAATTTGCATTTCTAACTGGTTCCCAGGTGAGTCTGCTCCAGAAACCGCATTTTGAGAATCACTGCTATAGGTTACAAAACATTTTTAACCAGGACATTTTTAAAACAATTTTAAACAATTGTTTCCAATTGCTCTAGTCATAGAAAATCCTTGATAGATCACAGGAAGATTTTCTGATTTTAATTAACAAACATCTCCACGGAGTCACTTGGAAGAGCTAGTGCCCTATAGAAATTGACATTCTGGATGAGTTGTTTGATATTGATCATTTAAAGTTTAAGGAGATGTTAGCTAGAAACAGCAATTTGGAATTTAGTCTAACTAATATAGAATAGCGCTATCAGTGCCAATTAGATACCAGGAAAAGCTGCATTGCAAGCCCTCCCCTGGTGCATGGATCCTGTAATCAGAATACAAGAGGACAGCTGTCGTCCTGTTTGCTGGGCCTGCGGGATGGCATCCTGCTCATCTAACAGGCATTAACATAGTTAATAACTTAGTGCATGACAGGCAGATGGAGTCTTACATATGTTACCACATTTACTATAGCACGACATTTAATGCTCATATTAATTCATTCTCCAGATAAGAAAACAGAGGCTCAAAGAGGTTAAATAACTTCCTCAAGGTCATAGAATTGGTAAGTGTCATAACTAAGACTTAAATCCAGGCAGTCCACCTCCAGGGCTTAAACTCCTAGGCCCTGCACAAGATTGCAACTGTAGGCCAAATTGAATTGAAAAAGCATTGGTTAAAGAGCAGAGCCTTGTTTTCATAACACTTGGATCAGATATTGGATGTTCAAAGATGATTTCTCCCCACTTTGATTTGAAAAACGCTATTTTAATACCACTTTGGTTCACCTAGATCTCTGTTGTCCTTACATGGCATGGTCACCCCAGTGACCTGTATGGGATCTGTTTCCAAAAAAGCTCTACACGTGTCATGCATTGTCAATCATATCACTTTCTAGACACGCCAAGGAACTTGGTTATTTAAAGGAATCTACTGGCAAATGCTCTTCTTGGAAAATGAAAAAATTTTGTAATTAAAATAATCACCCCATGTTCTGTTTTTGACAAGTCTGATTATATTTTAGCACCAGATTTTCCTTGGCAGGTGGGAGGTGTCTGGTTTGAGTGGGAAGAGTATCACCCAGAGGAGAAACCAAGAACCAAAGCCAGAAGCCCATTTGCTATTTTATCCTTTTCCTTCTTCTTCTTTAAAGGGCAAGATGGGATTTAGGCCAGGAGTGGACATGAGTACTCTGACCATGGATTTCTCTGTCTAGGTAGTTGTCACTCCTATGCCAGGAGAGTGTCACTTTGCCCACCAAGACTCCCCATAGTGGTCTCCACCACAGTCTGGTGGGCACATTGAACCAAGTCACCAGCAACTGCAAGGCCAGCATCATTTATTTTTTGGTAAAGATCAAGGAAATGAGAGAAAAGGGTAATCAGAAGTTCTCATACCAGAAGCCAAATAAATCCTTCGTAATTTTTCCATGTATTCATCCAAGGGGGAATTATCAAAAAATTCAATGGCACTTTCTTGCAGAGGGTTCTCATCTTTAGGAATCTTAATGGGATTCTTCTCATGCGTGTGAGTTTGCCTGAAACTGTCTCTGTGTACCTAACTGATTCACAGAGCTGTTTTGTGTGTGAAAACTCTGGGGTCATGAATAGGGAAGGGGTGGGAAGACAATCCCAGACTAAAGCCTGGGCTCCTGGAATAATTGCTCTGCAGCATCAGCTTCTTTATGAATCTTCACTTATTGTTATTGAAATTATGTTTGAAAACCTGAAAAACTGTCTCTAATACCTGAGTCGTATTTAGATCAACGCTTCTCAAACTTTTCCACTGAGGTGCCTCTAATGCAGCAGAAGGATTGGACCACACTCTGCCCCTGGCCCTCCCACTCTCCTGATGTCTGTGGGTCATGGAAGGAGATCCATGACATATCCTCCTCCAAGTCCTCTATTTTAGCTAAAAAATTCACATAGATTTTGCACCCCTGCTTTGGGCCTTGGAGTGTGAGTTACCCTAGCACAGGAAGATGGGCACAGGTCATGCTTCCACCTATTGAGCTGTCAGATTAACTCTGGATCATCTAACTCTAGCTTTTGAGGTCACATGTGAGGCCAGATCCTTTCTCAAATATGAACAGATACAGTAAAATCAGTGTAAGTTCTACTGATTATGGTAAGGGTAGAGGGAAAGGATGTGTATAACTTTAGCCTGACAGAAGGATTTGTAAAAATTCAGATGTCAAGCCTGGTGTAGTGGCTCATGCCTGTCATCCCAGCACTTGGGGAGGCCAAGGTGGGTGGGTCATTTGAGGTCAGGAGTTCCTCCAGACCAGCCTGGCCAACAGGGTGAAACACCACCTCTACTAAATATACAAAAATCAGCTGGGCCTGGTGACAGGCACCTGTAATCCCAGCTACTCTGGAGGCTCAGGCAGGAGAATTGCTTGAACCTGGGAGGTGGAGTTTGCAGTGAGCAGAAATTGTGCCACCGCACTCCAGCCAGGGAGACAGAGGGAGACTCAGTCTCAAAAAAAAAAAATCAGATGCCGTGAAATGAGGGTTAAAAGGGAGAGAATACAGTATGTGATGGCCCAATTCTGCCACCCTAAATATGTGAAAATATTTTTACAAGGCAGGGGAGTGGGGTTTGGAGAGAGCATGTACAAAAGCATCTTAACTCTTTTCAGGGATCATCTCAGTGGTGGTGGGATTGGTACTGTCACACTGAGTCTGTTGAGTATAAGATCAAGCAGTAGCACCCAGGGAAATACACCCCTCAGCTCTGCCGCCTTTGGAAGCATAGTTGAGTGACGGCCCCAGCTTCCATGCTCTGGACCCACCCCCTTCATCTACTGAGTTGGCAGTGGGACCATTCCCCCAGGGCTGCTCCCAGCCATTGAATGAGCAGGGCAGTACATTAGTGCAGACCTACTCCTATCGGAGGCAGGACTTCTGCAGCAGGTGACTGTCCCCTCCACCTGGACAAAGGTTTCTTAGAACTGAGCTGCAGTCTAGGGCACTTGCTACAGATCTACTTCCCTCCTTTGGTCCCTTTCTCAGTGTTAGACATAAAACTGGATCCCTGCTATTCTTGTTTCCTTCCCTTTGCCCTTCTCAAATGTTTCCCTACCAAAAGCTCTTGCATGTTTAATCCCATCTTGGTGTTTGCCTCTTCAAATACCCAAAGCAACATAAAAATAGATGGGCAATTGTGAGATGTTCTAATTCCTAGGATTCTTAGTATGAAAAGAGTTATACGTATAATATGGAATAAACTAAGTAAAAACCCTGAATCTTGAATGTGACTTGGAAGGATCAGCATGAATTCATGAGGTTTTTTGTTTGTTTGTTTGAGACAGGGTCTCACTCTGTTGCCCAGGCTGGAGTGAAGTAGCATGGTCATGGCTCACTGCAGCCTTGACCTCCTGGGCTCAAGTGATCCTCCTGCCTTCAGCCTCCCAGGTAGCTGGGATTACACACATACCACCACACCCAGCTATTTTTATTTTTTATTTTTTGTAATATAATATGTTGCCCAGGGTGGTCTCAAACTCCTGGCCTCAAGTGATCCTCCTGCCATGGCCTCCCAAAGTGTTGGGATTACAGGCATGAGCCATGACACCCTGCTGATATTTTATCTTTAAACATCAACCAGCCTCGAGGATGGTCCCCAGTATTTCTCTCCTTTGCATGTTCATGTCCTTACATAGTTTCCTCCCTTCCCACTGACCTGTGTAAGCAATAGGGCATCATGAGATGGACAGGGTGTGACTTCCAAGACTAGATCATAAAAGATATTGTGGCTTCTGCATTGTTCTTTTTGATTACTTGCTTCTGGGAACATTAGAGCATTCAAGTGGCCCTGAGGAGAGGCCCACGTGGTGAGCCACTGAGGGCCCTGCCAACAGCCAGCACCAACGCGCCAGGTTTGTCGTGTACCACCTTGGAAGTGAATCTTCCAGTCCAGCCAAACCTTCAGATGACTTTAGAACCATCCATGTAAGCTACTCTTGGATTCCTGACCCACAGAAACTGTTTGAGGCAATAAATGTTTATTGTTGTTTTAAGAAGCTATGTTTTGCGGTAATTTGTTACATAGCACTAAATAACTAACACATACACACTTATAACTTTGTCAATTGAAAAGGCCTATAAACAATGTCCTACCCAGTCAAAATGGGCTCCATGAGAACTTAGATTATGGTCTTGAAATATCTATTCACTCTGAAAGGAGCCAGGACTTCTTAATGAAGTGATTTAGGGTAGGAAATGTACCAAATGAACCTGGAACATATTGTTACTCCAAATAGTTCTCTCAAAAGGACCCAGGAACCAACTTGAAGTGGCATCTTTAGCCCACGATGGCAGGATTTGAGCTTCAATAATGACAATAACTGCAGTGGATTGAAATCCTATCAGATATGTTTAAATCCATGAATCCAAAATGCTACTTAAAAATAATTGGCCGTCTTTGGAGGTTGATGGGGAAATAATTGATTATCTTGAAAACTGGTTAAAAAAAATAGGAGTCAAGCATTCGCTGGCATTTTCTATGTAAATTGTACCACTGGATTAGTAAATGAAGGAAACATCTCTTTATAAAAGTATTTCAGGCCAGGTGTGGTGGCTCACACCTGTAATCCCAGCACTTTGGGAGGCCGAGGTGGGTTGATCACTTGAGCTCAGGAGTTCGAGACCAGCCTGGCCAACATGGTGAAACCCCATCTCTACTAAAAATACAAAAATTAGCTGGGCATGGTGGCAGGCACCTATGATCCCAACTACTTGGGAGGCTGAGGCAGGAGAATCACTTGAACGCGGGACGCAAAGGTTACAAGTGAGCTGAGATTGTGCTACTGCACTCCAGCCTGGGCAATAGAGTGAGACTCTGTCTCAAAAAAAAAAAAAAGAAAAAAAAAAAAAAAGGATTTTAGCTAACAAATGAAAAAGAAATGAATTAGAACATCACCACTTTGTAATCCTTTGAATTCAGGGATTTAGGCATTATCAACAGCTTCTAACATCACAGGCAGACAAACATCATGTGCCTCCTGATTGAAAGAACAGAACACCACCTGTAGTCTTGCCAGTGAGATCAAACTGAAGTCCAATTAACCTTTGGATCCAGCTGCCAACTGGCAGGACATAGAGGACAGAAGCATCTGTTGAACTCCACCATGAGTATACAATCAGCAAAGGCCAAACTGTGGAAAACGATACAGGTCAAACAGCCTGAATTCTTTAACAGGTAAATTGTAAGGAAAAGAAGGGGCTGAAGGGAAAAACTTTATATTGAAATAGACTTAAAAGAAACGAGATTTTTTAAATGGGCAGGATTACACTAGTGTTTAAGAATACATAGGTTAGTGATAAAATGACAAAGAAACAGAAGGAAGTGATTCCTATAAAACAGTGGTTCTCAAACTTTTAAGTATTCATGAGAATCACCTGGAAACAAATTTAAAACATGGATTGCTGGGCTCCACCCCAAGTGTTTTTTATTTCGTAAGTGTGTTATGGGGCCCCATAATTTGCTTTTCTATCAAGATTCTAGACACTTTGAGAACCACGGCTATAAAAGTCAGAACAGCAATTTCTTGGGATAGGAGGGTGAGAATGGAGGGAAGGGACTGTAATTGAGACAGGATATGTGGAGGGCTTCTGGGATAGCTGTCCAAGTTCTATTTTTTGACTTTGGTGTTGGTTATAAGAAAGTTGGACATACAATAATTCATTAGGCTGTACATTTGTTTCATGTGTCTTTTGTATCTGTTTTAATTTTATTTATTTTGAGATGGAGTTTTGCTCTTGTTCCCCAAGCTGGAGTGCAATGGCATGATCTTGGCTCACTACAACCGCTGTCTCCTGGGTTCAAGTGATTCTCCTGCCTCAACTTCCCTGGTAGCTGGGATTACAGGCATGTACCACCACGCCCAGCTATTTTTGCATTTTTAGTAGAGATGGGGCTTTTCCATGTTGGTCAGGCTGGTCTCAAACTCCCAACCTCAGGTGATCCACCCACCTTGGCCTACCAAAGTGCCGGGATTACAGGTGTGAGCCACCACGTCCAGCCTTGTATCTGTTTTATTTTTTTTTATCATGAGGTTAAAAATAAACATTCTGCAAGATTAAATAAATAACAGATTTAAATTTTTACAGTCCAATTGAGTGACTTTCTCATGTTCCAAAGCCAGGAAGTAGGTGTGGGACATCTATCTCCGTATCGCATACACAGTCTGGATTCTAGCTGTAGACTCCATATGGGCTGTCATACACCCTACTACAGAAATGAGAGAAATCCCTGGGAAATGGAACAGTCTCACACATGAGAGACATCTCTGACAACTTATTCATAACTGAATACTCATTCATCTTTACCAGTAAGTGATATTTCTGAAGCACCAATGAAAATGACGTCCTGTGCTCAAAATGAAATGTTGAAAGTTAGAAAGAAAAAAACAAAACAAAACGTGGATCCAATCTCAAGGCACTTTTGGTTTATTGGGAAGAAGTGGATTATTTTAAAAACTACAAATAAAGTTACATAAAATTAGCAAAGTTGATATACTTTCTGTTGCTCTTTTCAATATATTTAATTTTAAAAATTTATGATTATCAATTTAGAAGTCATATTTATAAAATAGTCTTAAAATATTTATGAAAAAAGTTCTGGCAAAGTCTTTATGATAACATCTTTACAGTATCTTATTTTTATTTCATCTTGCTTCCTTCGTATCACCATCAAATTTTATTCAGTATCTTCTCTTTGCAAGATACTGTATTGAGGGTTTTACAATAGCTTGATTGTTATTAAATTAAGATAAATAACCTAGGCATATTGCCATTTGGCTGAGGGCATAATGTTAATATTAAGTGATAATCTTCCTGTCTCTTGCCTCTCTCCTACTTCAGTGTCAGCAAGATGATCAGTGTTCAGATTTTCATTTTCTTTGTATTTCTTCTCTTTGAATTTGGTATTACATGGACAATACAAATGCTGTGAAATTGTCTAGGTGCCTCTAGAGTGCCAGTACCTCTGAGGGAGTGACCAGGAATTGATAGTTATGTACTAAGGACCTCCTTTATGGTTTTTAACAATTTTCTCGGATCACATTTTTGGGAAATCGGATGAGAGATATAGACTTGAAACTCAAAAGGTGCACCCACAAACCTCATGACATTTCTAAGCTGTTTGCCAACACGCATGCATTTCCACTTGGGTTCAAGGACTGGTTAGAGAATATCTAGCTTTGTTATACCATACCACGCCGAGTGTTGGGAATAGAAATATGAAAACAAGTTGTACCTGTTCTCCAGAAGCTTTCACACTCAGTGAAGAAAAATTAGACAAAAATATTTTATTATGATAATTCTTTTTTTTGAGACAGGGTCTTGCTCTGTCACCCAGGCTGGAGTGCAGTGGTGCAATCACACTCACTACAGCCTTGACTTCCCCAGCTCAGGTGATCCTCCCACCTCAGCCTCCTCAGTAGCTGAGAGTATAGCTGTGCATCACTATGCCTAGCTAATTTTGTAATTTTTTTTTTTGTAGAGACAGAGGTTTGCCATTTTGCCCAGGCTGGTCTCAAACACTGGTCTCAAACTCTTAGACTCAAGTGATCTTCCTGCCTCAGCCACCCACAGTGTTGGAATTATAGGTGTGCGCCACCATTCCTGGCCAGATAATGTTTTAATTGAGCTATGTATGGATAAAAGCCTTTTGGTAAATGACACTATTATTTCTATATGTTTATGCCTTTTTCCAAAATGCCTTAGAGCTCTTTATAAATCATACTATCCAGATGGAAAAACAAGGAAAAAAGAGATCCTGAGCTTGCCAAATATGACTCAGCAAGTCAGTGACATGCCTAGAAATAAAAATGAGAAATGAAAGAAGTTTTCGACAATTTACCTTCAAACAAGCCATCTCTGCACTTGCTCAGCAGTGCAGTTGGAAGAGAGGTAACTATGACACTGTAGGAGGAGAAGCCAGTGAGTCAGCTCAACGTGGAGACCATGTTTGAAGAGAGCCCTCCTGTGTGGAGCAGTGCAGAAAAACTCTGACTCCATGCCTTAGTCACTTCCTCCCTTGAGGCTGGAAAGCCATTGTTAGAGGCATTTGAACCAGAGTGACTCCATCTTGAATAGGCGCTGGGTAAAATAAGGCTGAGACCTGCTGGACCACAGTCCCAGGAGGTTAGGCATTCTTAGTCACAGGATGAGATAGGAGGTTGGCACAAGATACAGGTCACAGGCCAGACATGGTGGCTCATACCTGTAATCCCAGCACTTTGGGAGGCCGGTGCAGGGGCGGGCAGATCACTTGAGGTCAGGAGTTTGAGACCAGCCTGGCCAACATGGTGAAATCCCGTCTCTACTAAAAATACAAAAATTACCTGGGTGTGGTAGCGCACGCCTGTAATCCCAGCTATTCAGGAGGCTGAGGCAGGAGAATTGCTTAAACTCTGGAGGCAGAGGTTGCAGTGAGCCAAGATTGCGCCATTGCACTCCAACCTGGGTGACAGAGCAAGACTCTTGTCTCAAAAAAAAAGACAGAGGTCACAAAGATCCTGCTGATAAAACAGGTTATGGTAAAGAAGCTGGCCAAAATCCACCAAAACCAAGATGGTAATGAAAGTGACCTCTGGTGGTCCTCACTGCTCATTATGCGCTAATTTATAATGCATTAGCATGCTAAAAGACACTCCCACTGGCGCCATGACAGTTTACAAATGCCATGGCAAGGTCTGGAAATTACCCTATATAATATAAAAAGCGGAGGGATCCTCAGTTCCAGTAAATCTCTGCCTCTTTCCAAGAAAACTCATGAATAATCAATCGTTTGTTTAGCATATAATCAAGAAATAGCTATAAATATACTCAGTCAAACAGCCCATGCTGCTGCTCTGTCTATACAGTAGCCGTTCTTTTATTCCTTTCTTTTCTTCCCTTCCTTCCTTCCCTTCCTTCTTTCTTTCTCTTTCCTTCCTTCTTTTTTTCTTTCTCTCTTTCCTTTTTTTTTTTTTTACCCTGAGAAGGAGTTTCGCTCTTGTTACCCAGGCTGGAGTGCAATGGCGCGATCTCGGCTCACCACAACCTCCACCTCCTGGGTTCAAGCAATTCTTCTGCCTCAGTTTCCCAAGTAGCTGGGACTACAGGCGCACGCCACCATGCCCAGCTAATTTTTGTATTTTTAGTAGAGACGGGGTTTCACCATGTTGACCAGGATGGTCTCGATCTCTTGACCTCGTGATCCACCTGCCTTGGCCTCCCAAAGTACTGGGATTATGGGCGTGAGCCACCACGCCTGGCCCCTTTCTCTCTCTTTCTTTCTTTCTTTTTTTTTTTTTCTGAGCTGGAGTCTCGCTCTGTTGCTCAGGCTGGAGTGCAGTGGCGTGATCTCAGCTCACTGCAACCTCCACCTCCTGGGTTCAAGCGATTCTCCTGCCTCAGCCCCCTAAGTAGCTGGGATTACAGGCACATGCCACCACGCTTGGCTAATTTTTGTATTTTTAATAGAGACGGGCTTTCACCATGTTCTGGAACTCCTGACCTCAGGTGATCCACCCACCTCAGCCTCTCAAAGTGCTGGGATTACAGCACTTTGCTGTGAGCAGCCTCACTCAGCCTGTTTCTTACTTTCTTAGTAAACTTATTTTCATTTTATGGACTCACCCTGAATTCTTTCTTGCATGAGGTCCAAGAACCCTCTCTTGGGGTCTGGATGGGACACCTTTTTGGTAACACTCCACCAGGCTTTATGCAACTGCCTATCCTGTCACCTGCATTTTCTTTGTTCTGTGACACAGAACCTGTCAATTCTGACTTTTTAGAACAGCTTCACTTCCTGCAGGTGGACCAAGTGGGTAGAGGTGGAAGGTGAAGTTTGTAAACTCTGTCCCACAGTCTTTGGGGGAAGTGTGTCACGCTGGCTTGAGAGCCCTGTGAGTGTCCCGGTGGAAAACAATCCAGAGGAAATTAGGTGTTTCTGTCCCCAGGACCTAGCCTGAGGCCTGGCTCACAGGTGGATGCTTAAGAAAGGTATGTTGTGAAACTGAGGCCATACTTCATGACATGTAAAGTCGTAAAATCATGTAATCTGTGAAAGGAGAATAAATCTTGAGACCCCAAAATCACGAAGCCAAAGGGAAAAGTCAAGCTGGGAACTGATTAGGACAAACCTACCCTCCATTCTATTTCTAAAAAAGACAGCTACTAAGATTTTTTAAAAACTACATACCTCTCTCATAAGGAATTTCTTTGTGGACAAAGGACAGAGAGAACACAAAGTCACCCCTCTGATCACTGAGATAAATGCATATCTGTTGCCTTCTTTGGAAAGGCTAATCAGCCACTCAAAAAAATTCAATGGCTTGTCTCTTACTTACCTATAACCTGGAAGCCCCCTCCCTGCTTCAAGTTGTCCCACCTTTCCAGATGGAACCAATGTGGATCTTACATATATCCATTGATGTCTCCTGTCTTCCTAAAATGCATAAAACCAAGCTGTGCCCCGGCCACCTTGGACACATGTAGTCAGGACTTCCTGAGGCTATGTCATGGGCACTCATCCTTAACTTTGGTAAAATAAACGTCCTAAATTGACTGAGACCTGTCTCAGATATTTGGGATTCACAAATCATACTTGCCAGAATGTGTTAGAGTTGTGTGCTTAGTATTCTCTGCTAAATTGTGGTTTCTTAAAAGGCAAATATGACATTCATTTATTTCTGAATCCTTAATACCTAACAGATGACCTGTAGCACAGTATATAGATGCCCAATAAATTAATGAATGAGTGAATGTAGAATTATGGAGAGTCTATATTATGCTAGTTCTGTTTTTAAAATAAAAAATTTAGAGATGTCTCATTATGTTGCTCTGGCTGGTCTTGAATTCCTGGGCTCAAGTGATCTTCCCACCTCAGCCTCCTGAGTGGCTGGGACTACAGGATCAAGCCACCATACCTGCCTTCTAGTTATTGATTTGGGCTTGGAGGAGACGGAGTTGCAGAGAAAAAAAGATTCAAACCAAATTGTTTAGGACATTTTTGCTAGCCTAGTTCTTGTTTTTTTTAAAAAAAAATTCAAGCAGTAATCGAAAGTAGAAAGAATTAAGTAACACACCAGAATTGTCTGAATCCAAAAGTAACCATGATGAAAATGTGGTTAATATCATTTCAGATGTCTTTGAATATATAAGCTAACAGATAATATTTTTAAGTATTAAACTGATCCATTCTAATTTCTTTTTTAATTGGTTCCCCAGTAGCCTTCCACCCTTAGGGTTGACTTACTGAGTTAGGAGGGTTATTGTTCTGGCAAAGAACAGGTACTACCTGGAACAGGGAACATTGATCACAGCTAAGTTTCTTGACCCCTTAATTTCAAACAAGAAAATATTCATGAAAGACAGACACTCTAAAGAAAGAAAAGAATCCTTAAGCTATATTTTCTTCCCCTTTAATGTCAGGACTAGCTCTGTGGGGCTCTGACCAATTTCTTCCCTAGCATAGAGTGAACCTCCCTTCTCCACGGCTCATGCCATGAGGCTGGCTCCTCTAGGAAGAGCATGTCAGAGGAAGTACGTGCTACAGACGAAATGGAAACCCCACACCTGCCCCTTCTGGCTGGCTGCAGAAATGGAAGGATCAGACAGGGGTTGAGGAGCTTAGACACAAAGTTCTGGTTTTTGATATCCCTTAGAGCCGAACTTGGTTGTAGGAAAGGAGGAAAGGGAGTGTTTTGTTTGTTTTTTTAAAGACGGGGCCTCATTCCTGTCCCCCAGCTGGGATGCTCACTCAACTTCCTGGGCTCAAATAATTCTCCTGCCTCAGCCTCCTGAGTAGCTGGGACTACAGGTGCACACCACCACGTCCAGCTAAACTTTGTATTTTTTGTAGAGATGGGGTTTTGCCATGTTGCCCAGGCTGGTCTCAAACTCCTGGGCTCAAGGGATCCACTTGCCTCAGCCTCTCAAAGTGCTGGGATTACAGGTGTGAGCCAGGAAAGGGAGTGGTTTTTTTTTCCCCTGAGATGGAGTCTCACTCTGTCGCCCAGGCTGGAGTGCAGTGGTGCAATCTCTGCTCACTGCAACCTCCGCCTCCTGGGTTCAAGTAATTCTCCAGTCTCAGCTCCCAAGTAGCTGGGATTATGGATGCACACCAGCGCACCTGGCTAATTTTCTGTATTTTTGGTAACCGTGTTCCCTAGGCTGATCTCGAACTCCTGAGCTCAGGCAATCCATCCACCTAGGCCTCCCAAAGTGCTAGGATTACAGGTGTGACCCACCGTGCCCAGCCTAAGAAAGAGAATCTTAAAGCATCCAGATAGTTAAAGAAGGTGCAGGAACTCAGAACTCAAGGGCTTCCCCCAAAACGCTACAAGGAGGTATCGGTCTCTAGCATAGCCCTGCACTCCCTGACCTTCAGCATGGCACCAGATAATAGTGCAGCAGCATTGACTATCTACAGATAACTAAACTAACTACAAGTAACTGAACTATCTACAGATATGTAGATAATTTAACCTGATATAGTGTTTCTCATCCCCCATGGCTTATATGTGGCCTTCAGAGGACCCAGAAGCTCTTGCATGTCTGAGGACAGAGAATGCAGAGATGTCGATAGGATAGGTGCACAGGCAGAAGAAGCCTGAATGTAGAGATGAATGGCCAGGACCGTAAACTCCAGTGGCAGGGTCTCAAAAGCCCGGAAACTGCCTAGAGCAGCCAGTTCACAGCAGAGATCGATGATGATGGGAGGATTTAGCATGGATTTGAGGATCTTGACATAGGAATATCATTGCAGATCTTGACATAGGAGTATCCTGGATTATCAGAGTGGGTCCTAAATGCAATCACATGTATCTTGTAAGAAGGAGGCAGAGATGTTTAACGCTGATAGAAAAGGAGGCTGGGTGCAGCAGCTCACGCCTGTAATCCTGGCACTTTGGGAGGCTGAGGTGTGTGGATGACTTGAGGCCAGGAGTTTGAGATCAGCCCAGCCATTATGGAGAAACCCTGTCTTTACTAAAAATAAAAATATTAACTGGGCATGGTGGTGGGTGCCTGTAATCTCAGCTACTCAGGAGACTGAGGCAAAGAATCCCTTGAACCCAGGAGGCAAAGGCTGCAATGAGCCGAGATTGCACCACTGCGTTCTAGCCTGGGTGACAGAGCAAGACTTTCTCCAACAACAACAACAACAACAACAACAATAAACCCAAACAAAGAAAAACCAAAAACAAGCAAACAAACAAACACTGATAGAAAAGGAGAAGGTGATTGAAGATGGAGGTGATTGAAGATGAAATAGAAAAAAGCCAAACTTTAGATAAATATATCTTTACCACTCAAATATATTGCTTCCTAAGAGTTCCTTACAATTAAGAAGAAAACTTGTTGTTGTTGTTGTTGTTGTTGTTGTTGTTGTTGTTGTTTGAGATGGAGTCTTGCTCTGTTGCCCAGGCTGGAATGCAATGGTGCAATCTTGGCTCACTGCAACCTCCACCTCCCAGGTTAAAACTATTCTCCTGCCTCAGGCTTCACAGATGCTGGGATTACAGGCATGCACCACCACACCCAACTAATTTCTGTATTTTAGAAGAGATGGGGTTTCATCAAGTTGGCCAGGTTGGTCTCAAACTCCTGACCTCAAGTGATCCACTCGCCTTTGCCTCTCAAAGTGTTGAGATTACAGGCATGAGCCACCACACCTGGCCAGAAAACCTTAATTTTTAAAAAGGCAAAACATAATAGGTTGGAGTGTTCATAAATATGTTTCAATTTTTAGATATTTGGACTTCCTAGTATACTTTCATGACTTGCTCCCAACCCTTCTTCTAATGCTACTCAATTCTGACCACATTAATTTTAACTTCTTAAGGTTTTGATATTTGCATTGCATTCATTTCTACAGCATAAATCCCATGGGATTTAATGATAATTTCAAATTCTTTTAACCTAGTATTTCCATTTCTTACTTCTTTATTTTGATTCATCTCCCAGTTGCCTGCATTTCAACTTTATCAACAAGGCATTTTTTTCAAGAAGGGTGCACGGTAATGTATTCCTTGAATTCTGGCATGCTTGAGACACTCCACCTGTAGCCTTCATACTGATAATCTTCATACTGATAAAATGGATAAAATTCTAAAGTCACAGGTCTTTCCCTCTGAACTTGGTAAATATTTTTTCACTGTCATCTAGCATTAAGCATTGTGACAGTTTGCTTTCATTTGTTTTTCCCCTCCCTCTCTCCCCCACTTCCTTCCTTTCTTCCTCCCTCCCTCCCTCCCCACAGCCCCCTCTTTCAACTATAGTTTACCCACTCAATGCCTAACTGATTGGATTCTATTTTTGAGCCTTTTCAAAATTTCTAGTAAGAAACTGTATTTCTCTCCTTGTTTGATTGCTGCTAATAAAAACTGTAAGTTGATTGGTAAGTTTTTTTAAAAAAAATTATTTCTTTTGTTTTGCTTTTGTTTTAGAGAGGGCAGCTTTTATTATTTGCATATTAATCTGGAAAACAGTTCTTCTTGCTATATTTATCTGAACCCCTTCAAGGACTAGTTTGGAGGATCAGTGTTAGAAGCTGTCCTGGAGCCCCTCTTGATTGTAAATGTGGAAGACACACAAAGCCAGAATGTCTCTACATGCTGGTTCTCTCAGCTAGTACAGAATACATGCCTGTTGCAAGTAGCAACTTGAGAAATGGCCCTGATATATCTGAAAATAGCTCTCCTGTTTCCACTGTCTTCGTGTTTTGGAGCTAGGTTTTCCCAGATCCTTTCCACACTATCTCCATCTTCATCATTTCTCTTTATCACCATCCCTCTTAAAATGCGATTCCCTGCACAGAACACTGTAGCTGTGGTCTCATTAAAGCAGGGCACAGCAGGTCCTGGTCTTCCTTTGTTTTGGACCCTCTAAGTTTATTAATATGGCTCAAGTTCATGTTAATGTTTTCGACAGCCATATTTCACTATTTACCCATTATATTCTGTATCTAAAACTGCTAAGCCTTTATTTGTTTCACATGTGCTGCTGTTAAGCTGTCTCGCTCCCATCTGGTATTTGTGTGGCTACTTTTATTTCCTTGTTGTATGTTGTTTTGTTTTTAGACCTTCAGTTATTCTTTCCACTTAAGTTCATTATTTTAAATTTTGTCTATCATTCTGGACTGTGGCTATTTTGGATAAAAATGTTATTATTTGATGCATTGGCTATAGCTTCATGTCATAAGAACATCACCGGTGTCCTCATCTGGCTAGTCGTAACAGTTTTGGGGTCCGTCAGGCATAGGTTTAAGTTCTAGTTGCTCTATTTATTAGTTATGTGATGTCGAACAAGATAATGGTTCATTCCAAGCCTCAGTTTTCTCATTTATAAAGTGGTGATAAACAATACTACCTACTTTGTAGCATTAAAATGAAGTGCTTAGCACTGTGCTGAGCATATATTAGGCACTTAATAACAAGGAATTGTTGTTAGCATTATTGATTAAAATGCTAAAAAGGAGCTGATAGGAAAGAGTCCCTTGGCAGGCCCTTAGAAATTCCCCCAAGATTTGCCTTAACTCTATAACCAACAACCTTTGCCAATGGTCTTAACAGTTTTGCGTCTATTAATGGCATCATCAAAGAACATTCATTTTGTTTGCAAGGTTAAAATGAGAGATGTGTCAAATATGCTGCTCAAATCCAGTTGAACTCTACTGTGGCATTCCATCAGCAGCCTACAGAAAAGGAAACAAGGTTACTCTGGCCTTGCTCTCTTCTGGGGAACCTTTGCTTTCTGGTCTCTCGGATTCACTGCTTCTCTTTGTAGGAGCTAATGAGTGATTTATTCAGCAGATGTCAACCTCACTAATCTATAGAGGTTATGTAGTAGTCCATTCTCACACTGCCACAAAGATACTAGCTGAGACTGGGTAATTAAGGAAAGATGTTTAATTGAGTCACAGTTTCACTTGACTGGGGAGGCCTCAGGAAACTTACAATCATGGCAGAAGGCAAAGGAGAAGCAAGTACCTTCTTCACAAGGTGGCAGGGGAGAGAGAGCATGCAAGGGAAATTGCCACTTTTAACCATCAGGTCCCATGAGAACTCCCTCACTATCACAAGAACAGCATGGGGGAAATCTTCCCCATGATCCAGTCAGCTCCCACCAGGTTCCTCCTTCAACTCTTGGGGATTACAATTCAAGATGAGATTTGGGTGGGGATACAGAGCCAAACCATATCAGGTGGTTTTCACAATAGGGTTCAACACAGTGCCCCATCCTGGGGAAGAGAGGGAGATAGGATGCAGGAGGTCTTGCCACTTCTGTGATACCCAGAACATCTTCACTTTGACCAGTTATCTATACTTGGGTCCCATACATAGATGCAGCCTACATTTTGTTGATGTTATTATTTTTGAGAGAGGGTCTCACTCTGTCACGCAGGCTGGAGTGCAGTGGTGCGATTATGGGTCACTGCAGTCTCAACCTGCTGAGCTCAAGTGATCTTCCCACCTCAACCTTGGGAGTAGCTGGGACTATAGGCATGTGCCATCACACCTCGCTAATTTTTAAATTTTTTGCAGAGATGGGTTCTCACTACACTACCCAGGCTGGTCTCAAACTCCCAGGCTCATGCAATCTTGCAGCCTTGGCCTCCCAGAGTGCTTGGACTTGCTCTACCAAGTATCTAGGTTTTAGAGTTCCTGTGGCTTTTCCAAGTTGTGAATATCACTCCCTTCTCCTAATCTCTCCCTCTCTCACACATTTCTACATTTATTCTTTTCTCTTGTTTTTAAACATAGCCCCCCACCCCCAAGTGTGTGTGCTACTCTTTTCTAATCCTCTTTGGGCTTTTAAACTTACTTCTCTTCCTTGTCTAATGTTTCTTAGTTTTTATACCTAAGTTTCTCATAATGCTGCCTGTGTAATCACATTTAATTTTTTTTGTTTGTTTTCTCCCCATTTTTCCTTACCAGTCTGCTTCATATATTTAGAAAATATTGACTGGGCACAGTGGCTGTTGCCTGTAATCCTAGAACTTTGGGAGGCCAAGGTGGGAGGATCACTTAAGGCCAATAATTTGAGACCAGCCTGGGCAAGATATCTTAAGATCCCATCTTTACAAATAATTTTTTAAATTAGGCAGACCTGGTGACATGTGCCTGTAGTCCTAGCTGCTCAAGAGACTGAAATAGGAGAATTGCTTGAGCCTAGGAGTTCAATGCTGCAGTGAGCCATGATTGTACCACTGCACTCCAACCTGGGCAACAGAGACCCTGCCTCAAAAAAGAAAAAAGAAAAGAAAAGAAGAGAAAGAAAATATTTGTCAAGGCTTAGCTGTGTGCCAAACAGGGGTAGGACCTAAGCACTGGGGATACAGCACCTGGCTTCCATTTCCAAGGAGCTAAGGGCTATCAACAAATGAACAGGCAGCTGCAATACAGTGACTGCTTTGTCACATTCCCATTTCTGATATTTTCCCTTTCTTTTGAGCTACTTTCATTTTATAGCCTGAGACGTTGGAATAAATCTTGGGCAAGTAATCACCTTTACTAGCTGTGAAAGAACATGACTCTACACTGATTGAAACTTGGGCAATGGGTTTATATTAAAGACTGGAACGAGAAAGGGAACTGGCATGTATTAAGTGCTTAGTGCATGCTCAACATTAGGCTGGCCCTGCTAACATCCCTTATCTTACTTATTTTTCACAATTACTTATTTTTCATCCTAGCTCTTAAAAGGATAATAAAAGTAGCTAACACTGCATGTTCACTATGTGGCAAACACTTTTAAACCTTCACTTCATCCTCATGACAATCTTCAAAGTTGAGTACCATCATTCCCCCATTTTACAAATGAGAGAGCTTGGACAAAGAAAGATTAAATAGGGGAAAAGGAGTGATTGTGAGTTCCACTGCAGCAGATTTAAACATCCCTGCTTAGCAACGCTGAAGGGAGCAACGGAGCTCCCAGCACAGCATCTGAGCTCTGATAAGGGACAGACTGCCTCCTCAAGCGATTCCCTGAGCCCCGTATATACAAAGAGACACCTCAAACAGGAGAGCTCTGGCTGACATCTGGCAGGTACCCTTCTGGGAAGAAGACAACAGAGGAAGGAACAATCAGCAGTCATTGCTGTTCTGCAGCCCCCATGGGTCATTCCAAGGCAAGCAGGGTCTGGAGTAGACCTCCAGCAGTCCTCTAGCAGAAGGGTCTGACTGTTAGAAGGAAAACTAAAAAAAGAAAGAAACAGTTTCAACATCAACAGAAAGGATATCCACTCAGAGACCCCATTCAAAAGTCACCAACTTCAAAGACCAAAGGTAGATAAATCCACAAAGACGGGAAAAAAACAGCGCAAAAAAGGCTGAAATCACCAAAACCCAGAATGTCTGTTCTCTCCAAGGGATCACAACTCCTCACCAGCAAGGGAACAAAACTGGATGGAGAATGAGTTTGACAAATTGACAGAAGCAGGTTTCAGAAGGTGGGTAATCACAAACTTCTCTGAGCTTAAGGAGCATGTTCTAACCCAATGCAAAGAAACTAAGAACCTTGAAAAAAAGTTAGATGAAATGCTAACGAGAAGAACATAAACAACTTGATGGAGCTGAAAAACAGCATGAGAACTTCTTGAAGCAAACACAAGTTTCAATAGCCAAATCGATCAAGCAGAAGAAAGGATATCAGAAGTCAAAGATCAACTCAATGAAATAAAATGAGAAGGCAAGATTAGAGAAAAAAGAGTGAAAAGAAATGAACAAAGCCTCCAAGAAATATGGGACTATGTGAAAATACCTAATCTACGTTTGATAAATGTACCTGAATGTGATGGAGAGAATGAATCCAAGCTGGAAAACACTCTTCAGGATATTATCCAGGAAAACTTCCCCAACCTAGCAAGGCAGGCCAATATTCAAGTCCTGGAAATACAGAGAACATCACAAAGATATTCCTCAAGAAGAGCAACCCCAAAGCACATAATCGTCAGATTCACTGCAGTTGGAATGAAGGAAAAAATGCTAAGGGCAGCCAGAGAGAAAGGTCGAGTTACCCACAAAGGGAAGCCCATCAGACTCACAGCAGATCCCTTGACAGAAACCCTACAAGCCAGAAGAGAGTGGGGGCCAATATTTAAATTCCTTAAAGAAAAGAACTTTCAACCCAGAATTTCATATCCAGCGACACTAAACTTCATAAGTGAAGGAGAAATAAAATCCTTTACTGGCAAGCAATTGCTGAGAGATTTTGTCACCACCAGGCCTGCCTTACAAGAGCTCCTGAAGGAAGCACTAAACATGGAAAGGAACAACCAGTACCAGCCACTCCAAAAACATACCAAATGGTAAACAGCATCGACATAATGAAGAAACTGCATCAACTAATGGGCAAAACAACCAATTAATATCAAAATGGCAGGATCAAATTCACACATAACAATATTAACCTTAAATGTAAACAGGCTAAATGCCCCAATCAAAAGACAGACTGGTAAATTAGATAAAGAGTCAAGACCCATCAGTGTGCTGTATTCAGAAGATGCATCTCACGTGCAAAGACACACATAGGCTCAAAATAAAGGGATGGAAGAAGATTCACCAAGCAAATGGAGAGCAACAAAAAGCAGGGGTTGCAATCCCAGTCTCTGATAAAAAGGACTTTAAACCAACAAATATCAAAAGAGACAAAGATGGGCATTACATAATGGTAAAGGGATCAATGCAACAAGAAGAGCTAACTATCCTAAATATATACGCACCCAATACAGCAGCACCCAGATACATAAAGCAAGATCTTAATGAACTACAAAGAGACTTAGACTCCCACACAATAATAGTGGGAGACTTTAACACTCCACTGTCAATATTAGATAGATCAATGAGACAGAAAATTAACAAGGATATCCAGGACTTGAACTCAGATCTGGACCAAGCAGACCTAATAGACATCTACAGAAATCTCCACCCCAAATCCACAGAATATGCATTCTTCTCAGCACCACATCACACTTACTCTGAAATTGACCACATAATTGGAAGTAAATCACCCCTCAGCAAATGCAAAAAAACAGAAATCTTAACAACCAATCACTCAGACCACAATGCAATCAAACTAGAACTCAGGATTAAGAAACTCACTCAAAACCACACAACTACATGGAAACTGAACAGCCTGCTCCTGAATGACTACTGGATACATAATGAAATGAAGGCAGAAATAAAGATGTTCCTCAAAACCAATAAGAATGAAGATACAATGTACCAGAATCTCTGGGACACATTTAAAGCAGTGTCCTCACAAACCTCACAAAAACAAGCAATGGGGAAAGGATTCCCTGTTTAATAAATGGTGTTGGGAAAACTGGCTAGCTGTGTGCAGAAAGCTGAAACTGGACCCCTTCCTTATACCTTATACAAAAATTAACTCCAGATGGATTAAAGACTTAAACATAAGACCTAACAGCATAGAAACTCTAGAAGAAAATCTAGGCAATACCATTCAGGATATAGGCATAGGCAAGGACTTCATGACTAAAACACCAAAAGCAATGGCAACAAAAGCCAAAATAGACAAATGGGATCTAATTAAATGTAAGAGCTTCTGCATAGCAAAAGAAACAATCATTATAGTGAACCTTCAATCAACAGAATGGGAAAAAATTTTTGCAAGCTACCTGTCTGACAAAGGGCTAATATCCAGAATCTACAAAGAACTAAAACAGATTTACAAGAAAAAAAAATAACCCAATTAAAAAGTGGGCAAAGGATATGAACAGACACTTTTGAAAAGAAGACATTCATGCGGCCAACAAATATATGAAAAAATGCTTATATCATCATTGGTCATTAGAGAAATGCAAATCAAAGCCACATTGAGGTATCATCTCACACCAGTTAGAATGGTGATCTTGAAAAAATCTGGAAACAGCAGATACTAGAGAGGATGTGGAGAAATAGGAACACTTTTACATTGTTGGTGGGAGTGTAAATTAATTCAACCATTGTGGAAGACGGTGTGGCAATTCCTCAAGGATCTAGAAATAGAAATATCATTTGACCCAGCAGTCTCATTACTGGGTATATACCCAAAGGATTATAAATCATTCTGTTATAAAGATACATGCACACATATGTTCATTGTGGCAGTGTTTACAATAGCAAAGACTTAGAACCAACCCAAATGCCCATCAATGATAGAGTGGATAAAGAAAATGTGACACACATACACCATGGAATACTATGCAGCCATAAAAAAGGATGAGTTCATGTCCTTTGCAGGGACAGAAGCTGTTGGCAAACTGACACAAGAACAGAAAACCAAACACTGTATGTTCTCACTCAGAAGTGAGTGTTTAACAATGAGAACACACATGGACACAGGGAGGGGAACATTACACACTGGGGTCTGTTGGGGGGTGGGAGGGCTAGGAGAGGAATAGCAGGGGATGGGGAGATTGGGGAGGGATAATATTAGTAGAAATACCTAATGTAGGTGACAGGGGGGATGGATGCAGCAAACCACCATGGCATGTGCATACCTATGTAACAATCCTGCATGATCTGCACATGTACCCCAGAACTTAAAGTATAATTAAGAAAAAGAAGAGGCCGGGCGCGGTGGCTCAAGCCTGTAATCCCAGCACTTTGGGAGGCCGAGGCGGGTGGATCCCGAGGTCAAGAGATCTAGACCATCCTGGTCAACATGGTGAAACCCCGTCTCTACTAAAACAAAAAAGTAGCTGGGCACGGTGGCGCGTGCCTGTAATCCCAGCTACTCAGGAGGCTGAGGCAGGAGAATTGCCTGAACCCAGGAGGCGGAGGTTGCGGTGAGCCGAGATCGCGCCATTGCACTCCAGCCTGGGTAACAAGAGCGAAACTCCGTCTCAAAAAAAAAAAAAAAAAAAAAAAGAAAAAGAAGAATATTAAAATAAAAAAAAAGAAAGATTAAATAATTTGCCCCACATCACAAAGCTGATGCATTAGGGCGCCAGGATTAGAACCAACTGGGCTAGCTCTATGGCCTGCACACTTAACCATGACGTTATACAGGGGCACAGACTTCATTTTTTAGTAAGGAAGCAGAGCCCTGAGGAGCTTAAAGAACTCCAAGCAGACGCAGCAAATCATGGCAGAACTGAAGACAGGATGGGGTAGAGATGGCCCATGAAATAGCTGGTCAGCTGCTATGGTGGGAAGTGGGGCCAGTTCTATCCTGACAATGAGATGGCATTCCTCATGGCAATGTTAGGAATCAGCTGCCCTCCCTCCTTCCTTTCCTCTTTACCTCCTCCCTCTCTATTCTTCTCCCTTTCTCAGGCACATGAACTCCATATCTCCTGTCCCAACTCCACCACCATCACCACATGCACATACTCAAGCCTGATTTTTTTTTTTTTTTTGGAGACAAAGTCTCGTTCTGTCACCCAGGCTAGAGTGCAGTGGCGTGATCTCGGATCACTGTAACCTCCGCCTCCTGGGTTCAAGCGATTCTCCCACCTCAGTCTTCCAAGTAGCTGGGACTACAGGCACCCACCACCAGGCCTGGCTAATTTTTTAAAATTGTTTATAGAGATGGAGTTTCACCATGTTGGCCAGACTAGTCTTGAACTCTCTGACCCGAAGAGATTTGCCTGCCTCAGCCTCCCAAAGTGCTGGGATTACAGGCGTGAGCTACTGCACCCAACCACGTCTCATCTATATTACTTGGAATCATATCCAAGTGCCAGGAATCAGAAAGCTACCCTTTCCTTGACTCCCTGCTACTATCCATTACTTAAGTAAGACAAAAAGGAACAAAGAAAAAAAATTTATTGGCTTGTACTAAGCAAATATGGGTATGTTAATACATTCACTTTCAAACTCCATTTGTTTACTGATGGAAATTACTTGGGTATATTCTTTAAACTGAAAGCAATTTCTTCTGAGGAAAAGATAAAAGAAACAGTGCCTCTGACCTTTGATATTAAAATACCTTTAGGTTTCCTCAGTGCGTGGCAAAGCACAGGCAGATTTTACAGGTTTCTCAAAAGCTGCTGCGAACTGTACTTTCTAAGTGCTGGCGCTACAGCTCAGGGGACTATTTCCTCCTCAAAAAGGTGGATTAGTGAAAAAGTAGAATGACCAATGCTAGAAAGATATTACCAGAAAGTATAAGTAAATGTATCACACGAGGGCAATGTCCCTAAAAAATAAGAAGTAATGTACTGGAGCCATTTCAAGATTCTTCCATCAATCTTTCTAGGATTTAGGAATTGAATAAATTCTTAGGAAGGAAGCACTAGTAAGCCAGGTACTGTTCTGGATGATTGGAGCAGGCATAACAGCACTAAAAATTGAAGACCCTTTTCTCAGGGAGCCCACCTGCTAGAGGGAGAGCAGGGGATAAACCAATGAACCAAGAAGTTTAAAGTTTGCCATGTGGTCGGGGGACTGAGAAGAGTAATAGAGCAGGGTAAAAGGGAGAGACACTGGCGGGATGAGTGTTTGGTTTGATAAAGTGAGCAGTAAAGGCCTTTCTGAGAGGGTAACAAACATTTATATGTATATATTTATTTATTCATTTATTTATTTTGTGACAGTCTCACTTCATCGCCCAGGTTGGAGTGGCATGATCTTGGCTCACTGCAACCTCTGCCTCCTGGGTTCAACTGATTCTCCTGCCTCAGCCTCTCTGAGTAGCTGGGATTACAGGCACACATCACCACACCTGGCTAATTGTTGTATTTTTAGTAGAGATGGGGTTTCACCATGTTGGTCAGGCTGGTCTTGAACTCCTGAGCACAAGTGATCTGCCCACATTGGCCTCCCAAAGTGCTGGGATTACATGTGTGAACCACCATGTCCGGACTGAAAAGGTAACATCTAAACAGAGACCCAGTAAGGGAGTGGGCCTTGTGGTTTAACCAGGAGAGGAGCCGTCACATGCAATGGTCTGAGACAAGGCTGTTTCCCATATCCAAGGAAAAGCAGAGAAGCCTGTGGAGCAACAGCGGAGTAAAAGTGGGGAGAACGGTGGAAGGGAGAAGAAACTTAGAAGTTTATTCTGACAGGGTTGGGTAGCCTTTCAAGGTTTGGAGCTGAGAAGTGGTAAGAACTGAGGTGCCTTTTAGAAGGACTGCTCTGGCTGCTATGTGAAGAATGCTATCCCTCACCATAGGGAGTGAGAAAGCTGACAGCCTAGTGGAGAAGGTGGGTGATTTATGGGTACTTGGAAACTGAAGTGCCCAGTGTTTAGAAATCTGTAACAGGAAGGTCTGACCCAGTCTCCAGCCAGGGGAGGCTTCCTGGAGAAAATGACGTTAAACTGAGACTTAAGGGATGAGTAGTAGAGGAGATACTGAAAACCAGAGGTGTTTAGAACACACCACTGTCTCTAGGGAAAATTTGACCCTGGTTTCGGGCCCCTCAGTGACCGGTTGGCTGGCCCTTTAGTCAGTTGGGAATACAAGTCATTATTCTCCAATTTTCTTATAAATCTGGGTTTTGCTATATGGATTGCATTAAATGCATGGGTGCCTTTGTGTACAGCTTGTCTTCTTCAGGTTCTTGCCAGAGTTGAGAATGGAAGCAGCTGTGGCACATTGGAAAGAATGCTGAATCTAAGTGGGCTGGGGTTCATATTGCAACTCTGTCACTTACTAGTTGGATGACACTGGTATGGTTTCTAAACCTCTCTGGGTCACCATGTTCTCAGTAGATAACACTTAGGTCTAAAGGATATATGAAGTAAGGTATATAAAGGGTTAAACACATTAGTAGCTGCTTGTATTGGTCTGTTCTCACACTAAACGGATGCATTAGTCCATTTCTTGCCTGAGAAAGGGAGAAGAAAAGAGAGGGAGGAGTAAAAAGACACCTAAGACTGGATAATTTATAAAGAAATGAGGTTTAATTGTCTCATGGTTCTGCAAGCTGGACAGGAAACAGCTGCTTCTGCTTCTGGGGAGGCCTCAGGAAACTTACACTCATGGTGGAAGGCAAAGGAAAAGCAGGCAAGTAAGGCATGACCGGAGCAGGAGAAAGAGACAGGAGGTGTTACACACTTTTAAAGAACCAGATCTCACATTAACTCACTCACTCACCATCATGAGAACAGCACTGAGGGGATGGTGCTAAACCATTCATGAAGGATCCTCCCCCATGATTCAGTCGCCTCCCACCAGACCCCACCTCTAACACTGGGATTACAATGAGATTTGGGCAGGGATGCAGATCCAAACCATATCACCTCGCAATAAATTCTAGTTAGAAATCAAAGCAAAGTGGACTTCTAACCAATTGATACTTGCTGTTGCTTGAATATGTATCTCAAAAGTTCATATATTGGAAACTTAATCTTCCCTCATGGATTAATGTCACTATCACAGGAGAGAGTTTGCTATTGAGGGAGTTGCTTTGTTATAAAAGTGAGTTTTCTCCACCTCTCTTGCTCTTTCCCTCAAACCATGTGATATACTCCTTCATATTATGACATAGCAAAAAGACCCTCACCAGATGCTGGTGCCATGCCCTTGGACTTCCCAGCCTCCAGAACTATGAGCTAAATAAACTTTTTGTCTTTATAATTACTCAGTCTGTGGCATTCTGTTATAGCAGCCACAAACAGACTAAGAATATTTGAGGAAGATACTTGGAAGGCAGCTTCGCATCCATTTCTCTGAGCAGTATATAGCTAGGCTCTGGAGTTACATCCACCAGTTACTGGCCATGGGTACACTGTCTAAACTTGAAGCACCAATTTTTTCATCTGTTAGGTGGGGCAAGTCATAGTTCCTGTTTCACTGGGTGGTGGTGAGGACCAAATGAGATGATGCAGGCAAGCTGAGAGAATGCCTTATGTATAGCAACTACTCTATAGAAGTGTCTAAATCCATTTTATGCTGCTGTAACAGAATACCCATTTATATCCATTTGTAACAAAGAGGAATGTATTTCTCACAGTTCCGGAGGCCAGGAAATCCAAGATCAAGGTGCCAGCAGGTTCAGTTGTCTGGTGAGGGCTGCATCATCTGAAGGGAAGGAATACCATGTTCTCACATGGCAGAGAACAAAAGAGCAAACTAGCTGAAAGTTACATGAAGTCTCTTTTATGAGGGCTTAATCTCATTCACAAGACAGGAATTCTCATGACCTCAATCACCTCTTAAAGGCCCCACCGCTTAATCCCATCATATTGGGCACACCTTAATTTTGGAGAGGACACATTCAAGCCATAGGAGTTAGATATCATGATTATGTTCGCTCCCTGTATCTGGCTAGTTCATCAAAAGGCTATATCTCCAGATTTTGTTGGTTTAGTGGATTCTCACTTTCTCCCTTCACCAGTGGAATATACAACTGTGCTTGAAGTGTTGGTGTTGACGCTCTGGTAAAAGGGGAAGTTGAAGCTAAAGTAGAGGGTTGGGGACAATAGAAACATCTCCCACTCCACATCCCTACAACAAAGTCCCCAGGAAAAGGCTTGATACCTTAAAGCACTCTCAGTATAAATTCTTGGCTGCTTTTCCATCTTATGACTTTCTGAACTTCTTGTCTAGACACGTTGCCTTCCCTTGATGTCTTATCTAATGCTAAACTGTTTCCACCTCTGCCTGTTACCCAGTTCCAACGTTGTTTCCACATTTTTGGGTATCTTTACAGCAGCACCCCACTCACTGTGGTACCAATTTACTGTATTAGTCCGTTCTCACGCTACTATAAAGAACTGCCTGAGACTGGGTAATCTATAAAAGAAAGAAGTTTAATTGACTCACAGTTCAGTATGGCTAGGAAGGCCTCAGGAAACTTACAATTACGGTGAAGGGGAAGCAAACATGTCCTGGCAGCAAGGAGAAGTATGAGCCAAGTGGGAAAAAAAATCCCCTTATAAAACTATCAGATTTTGTGAGAACTCACTCACTATCACAAGAGCAGCATGAGGGTAACCACCCCCATGATTTAATTACCACCCACCAGGACCCTCCCATGACATGTGAGGATTATGGGAACCACAATTCAAGATGAGATTTGGGTGGGGACACAGTCAAATCATATCAAAGCCTACAGGACTTAAAAAAACTAACAAAAATTATCAAATTAACCTCCAAAGAGGCTGTACCAATTTATATTCTCACTGGCAACATTCTTGAGTGCCAATTCCCCTAGCAGAAAACATGTAAATATTAAGAAATAAGTAGTATCATGAGTTCTTTCACTCTTTATCAGACAATGTCAAATTCCCTTTACAATAATTATTTTATGTAATCCTGACTACCCTCTGAAGTAGTTAGTAGTATTATGCCCATCCTAGAGAGGAAGAAACTAAGTCTTGGAAAGGTTAAACAGCTTGTCCCAAGCCACATGTTTAATTATTGGCAAAACTGAAACTGGAACCTACGTTTGCCTGATATCAAATCTATCCTCTCAAACCCTGTACTCTACTGCCTCGCTATTTATTCTTACTGTGTCTTTAGCCCACATAGAGAAACACAGAAAAACTTTTCTATCTTGCCTCAAGATTCTGCCCAGCAGCCCTAACATTGCCAGTGCCGGAAATTGGTTGAGGGCAGTATTGCTCAGAATAAGCTTGGGGCACTAGAAAGCTGCAAAACCATATTATCCGCTAATATTAATAGAACCTTCAAGAATCATAATGAAGCCTCATTGTTATGGTTTCCAGCAGTGTGAATAACATAGGAGTAGAGGAAATTTACTTTCACCTTTCTTTTCTTTGCTAAGTAAGAACTAACTGTATCTTCTGGCTGCATTTTTTAAAAGCAGTCTCAGGCTTTTCTTATTCTTTGTCATGGACCTGAGGCAAGGTTCACACAGGTCCTAGTCTATGCCTATTTGATGCTTCTTGGATATATGCCCAGTTGCACAATCAGGTATTGAACTTCATTTTTTCATAACACATAACCACTGCAGGAGGGAAAAGAAAGCCCTGAATGGAATGACCTGTGCTTATAGTATAGATTTTGTTGTAACAAGGTCAAGAAACTGCAGCAGTTATTAGTCATTGACTAGTTCTTAGAACCCTGCTAAGATACAAATTGCCAACACAAGAAAATCTTGAGGTTCACCTGGGCCTTTTAAAGTAATTAAGAAAATTGGGTAAAGGCAGAGCGAAGTGGTCATTACAGAGCATGGGAACCTTGATGGGATGTGATAAGTTGACCCTTGAAAGAGATATGATCTCGTGCTGTGGAGAAACACAGGGGCACTCTTATCAAGCAGTGATTGAGACAGAGACCTAGATCAGTCTAAAATAAAGTGATTTAACGCAATAGAGAGTTCTCTATCTTGAAGCCTAGAGAACTGGCAGCAACTGATATAATCATGTAGTTTTTCTTCTTTATTCTATTAATCAAATGGATTACACTTACCTATTCTTTTATAGTTTTATTGAGGTATAACTTCTATACAATCAAATTCACTCACATTAGATGTGCAATTTAATTAGTTTTTAAATATCTATACAATCATCCAATCACCACAATGTTTTTAGGCTTTGTTCTGAAATCTTCTATTTAATGTCTGTTATTGGTAATTTATATTTTCTCTTTTTCTTTATCAATCTTGCTAGGTGTTTACTACTTTTATTAGTCATTTCAAAGAATTAACTTTTGATTTATATTCTCTTATTTTTCATCTGTTTTCTAGTTCATTGACTTGTGCTTTTATCTTTATTATTTCCCAATTTTTACTTATCTTGGGTTTAATTTGTTCACTTTCTTTCTAGTTTCTTTCTTTTCTTTTTTTTTTTTTTTTGAGATGGACTCTCGCTCTGTCACCTAGGCTGGAATGTAGTGCACAATCTTGGCTTACTGCAACCTCCACCTCCCAGGTTCAAGCAATTCTCCTGCCTCAGCCTCCTCAGTAGCTGGAATTACAGGCACACGCCACCATGCCTGGCTAGTTTTTTTGTATTTTTAGTAGAGACAGGGTTTTGCCATGTTGGCCAGACTGGTCTCGAACTCCTGACCTCATGATCCACCCGCCTCAGCCTCCCAAAGTGCTGGGATTACAGGCATGAGCCACCACACCCAGCTATAGTTTCTTATGTTTAAAATGTAGATAATTTTGGAGGGTAACAGCATTATTGAGATAGAATTCAGATACCACACAATTTACCCATTTAAAGTATACAATTAAACAGTTCTAAGTACATTCATGGGGTTGGACAACCAATATCAAATATATTTTAGAACATTTTCATCACCCCAAAAAGAAACCATATACTCTTTATCAATCACTCCACCCGCTCCCACAGCTCTGAACAACCACTAATCTAATTCTTGTCTCTATAGATTTGTTCATCGTGGATATTTCCTATAAATGGAATCACAGAATATGTGGTCTTTTGTGACTGATTTATTTAGTATAATGTTTTCAAGGTTCATCTATGTTATAGTATGTGTTAGTACTTAATTCCTTTTTATTGCTGAATAGTATTCCATTGTATGGACATAGCATATTTTATGTACATTCATCAATTGATGATAAATGGCTGATTTTCAGTTTTTCTTCATTTCTAATATAAATACCTAAAAGTGTAACATTTCTCTGAGCACTCCTTTATCTGCATAATACAGTTCTGATATCTTGGATTTTATTGATAATTCCATTCAAAATATTTTCTAGTTTCCCTAGTCAAATAAATCATGGATTTAAAAAATAAACATATTAATTAATTTCCAAATGTTTGGGACTTTTGTCTATATCCTGCAGATTGATCTCAATCAATCTATCCTCACATTCACTTTTTCTCCAGCTACCTCCAAGATGCTGTTAAGAGCATCTAATGAATTTTTCATTTCAGTTATTGTACTTTTCAGCTATAAAATTTCCATTTTCTTCTATTTTAATAGTATCTATTTCTCTTCTTTAACCTGATTCCCCCACCAGGTTTATTTGCTATGACCAAATTTTTTCTAAATTCTTAAACACATTTATAATGATTGCCTTAAAATCTTGTCTATTTATTGCAGCAACATCTAGGTCATCTCTGGTTCTTTTTTTTCCCCCGAGTGTGTGTCACATTTTTCTTGTTCCCTCGCAAGTTTTGTGATTTTCAGTTGAATGCTTGTTATAATGGATACTACAATGTAGAGACTCTGGGTTCCATTATGTTCCTTTGAAGAGTAATCTTTTTAACTTGGCTGGACTCAGATTCCAAACTCTGTCTCCCTGCAGTCAGCAGCAGTTGAATTCTCTGCTCAGGTCAGCTTCCAGCTGCTACTTTTTTTTATTTCTCTCTCTCTCTTTTTCTATTTATGGACCAGTCAAGAAGTTGGGTGGATTTTTTTAAAGATAGATTTTGGGTCTCACACTATCTACAGTAATTCCCTTCTAGGATTTCAAAGATAGATTTTGGGTCTCACACTATCTACAGTAATTCCCTTCTAGGATTTCACCCTTAATTCTAGCCAATCTGCTAGTCTGATCCCATGACAACTCAAGACAGTGGATTAGTGAGTGCACACAGGTAAAAAAGTTGCAGACTTGGAAATCTCACAACATATATTCTGCCTTTAAAGGTGAACTTCTTGCCACTTTGTTTTGATAAATCTCCAGTATATTGAAATTGTTCTTTTTTTAATAAACATTTTTCCAGGTTTTATAACTGTTGTTTATAGGAGGATTAGTCCAACCAAGCTGTTCTGCCATTACTCGAAGTTGAAAGTCATTTTCAAACAATTTTCAAAATACATACCACTTACCAACACCTTATAGGGAAGATATACAGGGATCTATCTATGGTATATTCTAAAAATATGGTTTCAGAAAGAATCAAGGTTTACCGAAATACTATAGTAATTTGAGAATAGAAATCTTTACAGAAAATCACCTTCTTCTCCCTTAGGTATGTGTATATATATATATATATATATATATATATATATATATATATGTTAGTTTTTAAAATGGAAAGAAAACTGAGGAAAGAATAAGCAGTCAAACTATTTGAATAAAAAATTGGCATTTTTCATAGAAAACTTCATTTAACATTGAAGATGTTGTCACATTTCTGCATGAAATTTAAAGGTTAAAATTTTTCACATATTCTGCCAAATGAGGGTCAATTGCTATGTTAGATGTCTGCTAGTCAATCTTGTCTCACTCAAATTACCTATCTCTGTACATGACAAACAAGCATCCCTCAGTCTGTGGCTACAGCAGCTGCCACAGAGTTAATGTGGCTGAGGATGGCTGGGGCACAAAGCAATCCCACAGACTTGAGGTCCCAATTGCTGCGAGGGGAAGCAGCACAGCAAGGATTACCCTGTTTAATGAGCAGAGGTCATGTCTGATTTTATCCCCACAGAAAAACTCAGGTGAACTATTTGCAAGAATTTTACAGTAAATATCTCACGCAGACCAAAAATTTTAAAGTCATATAAATGAAGCTAGTCTTACAACCAGGTAATTGGTTAATGGATTGACAATATGAGTCAGGAAGGAGGGAAGGAAGGAAGGAAGGAAGGGAGGGAGGGAGGGAGGGAGGGAAGAGGGAAGGAAGGAAAGAGGAAAGGAAGGAAGGGAGAGAGAGAGAGAGAAAGAAAGAAAGATTTAGAGGAAGCCAAAGAGAGAAAAACAACTTGGTTCTCAAAGGTAGACTGAGACCTTGACTGAAAGACATAAGGGATGGGAGTAAACTATGAAAATGTTACCAGATGAAAAACAAGAATGAGTTAGGGGAGGCAACATAAAAACTCAGTGTCGTTCTGAAGAGCCACAGACATTTAACATTCAAAGCATCTTGCCATGTTTTTTTAATTGGTCAGCATATCATTCTGGGTATATTTGAAAAGTATTAAAAATTTTTAATTGTAGCAACATATGCATAGCATAAAATTTACCATTGTAAACATTTTTAAGTGTTCAATGGCATTAAGTACATTCACATTGTTGGGCAACCACTGGCATATTTTAAACACTGTAGACTTTTATCATGGCCCCACCATAGCATTTCCTACTGCCTACTGTCTTGAAACCTAACAATTTTCCCTTGAGGAATAAGGACTCAGGAAAAGACATTGCAGACTGATGGGTAAAAGTTACAGAGAGAAAGAATCTGGCCCAACATGAGAAAGAACTTTCTAAGTTTAGATCTGACCAGCAGAGGAACGGGAGGCCTGTGCGCTCCCCTTTGAAGGTGAAGAGCGTTCACACAGGGGCCCTTAAGCCATCTGTTGGGTGTGTTTTAGAAGGGATTCCTGTCCTGGGTGGGAGAGGGATCTCTGGGCTTCCTTCCAACTAAGAGATCCTATAGTGGAACTGACTTAGAAATTGCTGAATGCTCAGGTTTCAGATGAGTTACTAGAGTTCAAATATACTAGATTTGAGCTTTAAAATAGTCACACTTCAAACCACTCATTGACCAGTTTTAACCTTGTCTTAAAATTGTCTGTTGTTTTGTCTAAACTATGGAGAAATAATTAAAAGTTGATTACTTGGTTTCAGGCCCAGCCCAACCACTTATCAGCCGAGAGATGTAGGGCAGGCAACCCTCACAAGGAACTGCTTTCACTCGAAAGGGCTCTGCAGGCCTTTAGGTTTGCCCCATTCCAATCCATTTTCCACACTGCTACCAGAATAATCTTTCTTTTTTTTTTTTTTCTTGTACATATTTTTTTTTTAAACGAAGTCTATGTTGCAAAGGCTGGTCTTGAACATTTGGGTTCTAGCGATCCTCCCACCTCAGCCTTTAAGTAGTGGATCTTAACAAAGCACATGCCACTGTGCTCAGCTCCAGAATCATCTTTCTAAGATGGAAATCTGATCATGTTACCTTTTCTTCCTTTAAAAAGTTCTTCGATGGTATCCTTTCATTTTAAAAATAAAGTTCAAGTTTCTAAGCATGGCATCCAAGCCCACCCTGCTCATCTCTTGAAGTTTTTCTCTTGTCTTTCCTCCCTTAAACTCCAGTCTTTTGCTGTATCGAATGACTCTGTTCTCCAGTCTTATTTATCTGGCTAACTCCTACATACTCTTCAAGACTCAGATCAGATATGACCTTTTAAGGAAGCCTCCATTTCCCCTTACAGCTCAGCCAGGCCTCTTTACAGCACCTCATCATCTGTGGCCATTACACAAGCATTCTAGAAAAAGAACTTTTGGTGACCTTTCAGGTCTGAAGGGAAAAAAACGAAGCTGGATTCCTGCCTGAATCCACACAGCACTGCAACCAAAAGATGGAAGGATTAAAAACTAATCTTGGACTGGGGAAGGTCTTTGTATACATGACATAAAATACAGAAGCCATTTTAGAATGTTAAATACAATCATATGAAAATTTTTGAATTCTCTGTGTCAAAAAACATGATTAACAAAATCTAAATACAAATGATAAATAAGGAAAATTTGAAATGTATCTCACATAAAGAGTCCCTACACAACAATAAGAAAGCAAATACATATATAAAAATGGGCAAAGAATATAAACTGTATGCACAAAGAGTTACATATGGCTTTTAACCAAATGAAAAAGTAAACATCATTCTAAATTTTATTAATGGTAAGAGAAGTGCAAATTAAAAGTGCAATGGGATTTTTTTCATCATTCAGATCAGCAAAGATTTAAAAATCTGAAAACGTTGTTAGTAAGAATGTGTGGAGACCAGTATGCTACCCATACACTGAGTAGAAAGATAAATTGATATAATATTTATGGTGACATGATCAAAATTACAAGTGCACATTCTCTGGATTCAGTCATTTCATTGCTGGAACTTTATCCATAAATATGTACGTGAGTAAAATGGCAAATTGAGCGCAGAGCAGTCCTTTTTCCATTCTCTGATTGGAAAGTCTCCTAATAGCTGTTCCTTGAAACTCTCCTAATTTTCTTAACATATTTGGTGTTTGTGGGGTGAGTATGCAGCACTTTAAATCACCGACTCAATTTTTCTAATGGGTATTGGTTTGTACAGATTTTCTATTTCTTCTTACGTTAGTTTTGATAATTGATTCTTAAGTTAATTTTGGTAATTTATATTTTGTCTAAGTTTCTAATCGTAATTTATATTATTCTCTTAAGATTTTAAAAATATTTACTATTTATATCTTTCTTGTTAATATTTATCTGAACATTTTCTTTGTTTTCTTTCAGTCTTTCTCAGTGTAATACTCCTTAGTTGTTCAAATATAAGCCCTTGGTTATGTTGACTCTCCACTGTTTGCTATTTTGTCAATATTTGCTCTAAAATTTTTTATTTATTTGCTTCATTTTATTTTCTTTGGATTTTACTGTCTTATTCAATTTTCTACCTTTTTGAGTGGAAGGATTTATTTATTTATTTCAAATCTTTTTAGTTTTAACACATTCATTTCAGGCTATAACTTTCCCTCTAAATATTGCTTTAGTTTTCCATAGGTTTGATATGTAATCCTTTTGTTTTTCATTCTAAATATTTGACAATTTCTTCTGATTTTCTTTTTATCTCATGAGTTATTTAAAAGTGAGTTTTTCCCAACTTTTTCCTTTATCAAATTTTATTTTGAAAGATGTAAAAACTATAGAAAAATTAAAATGAAGAAATAGTAAAATGAACACACTTACATTACTTATCTAGTTTCATAAGTTGTTAATATTTTACCACACATTTTTTCTCCATCAATTTTTTGGGGGGAACCATTGAATGTAAGTTGCAGACATTATGACACTTTCCCCTAACTAAACATTAACTATTATTATTATTGTTGGACTTTTTTTTGTTATGTAGCATTACTCTTAAAGCTTATTAAAAACTTTTTACTTAAATTCTATTTTATCTGCTATTCATGTTGGTATATAGGCTTTGTTTTGATTAACATTTGTAAGGTAATCTTTTTTTATTTTTGTTTTACCTTTTTATTTCAAACTTTTCAAACATGGTTTTTTTTAGCATGTTTCTTAAAAGCTGTGCTTTCCTGGATTTGATACTAACAATGAACTATCTGAAAAGGAAACTAAGAAAACAATCCCATTTACAATAACATCGATAAAAATAAATACTTAGGAATAAACTTAACTAAGGAGATGAACAATTTGTACACGGAAACTATAGAACATTGACAAAATAAATTAAAGAAGACAAATAAATGGAAAGACACCCCATGCTCATGAATTGGAAAACTTAATATTGTTAAAATGTTCATACTGCAGATTCAATGTAATCCTTATCAAAATGCCAATGGCAGATATAGAAAAAACACTTCTAAAATGCATATGGAACAACAAAGGACTTCAAATAGCCAAATCAATCTTGAGAAAAAAAGAACAAAGCTGAAGGAATCACACTTCTTGATATAAAAATATATTGTAAAGCTAGAGTAATTAAAACAGTATGGTATTGCATAAAGACAGATCTATAGACCAATGGAACAGAATAGAAAGCCCAGAAATAAATCCATGTATATACAGTTAGCTGATTCACAGCAAGCGTGCCAAGAATACACCTTTGGAGAAAGGATAGTCTCTGCAACAAAGAATATTGGGAAAATTGCATATCTACATACAATTGAATAAAACTGGACTTATATCATACACAAAATCAACTAAAATGAATTAAAGACTTAAATGCAACACTTGAAACTGTAGAAATCCTTGAAGAAAACATAGAGAAAAGCTTTATGACATTGATCTTGGCACTGATTTCGTGGCTATGACACCCAAAGCAAAAATGGACAAGTGGGACTAAAAAGCTTTTGCACAGAAAAGGGAACAACCAACAGAGTGAAAAGGCAAGCTATGGAACAGGAGAAAATATCCAAAATACAAAAAGAACTCCCACAACTCAGTAGCAAAAAGTAAATAAATAAGTAAAATAAAATAACCTGATAAAAAATGGTCTTGAATTGAATAGACATTTCTCCAAAGATAAGAAGATGCTTAATGTCATTAATCATCAGTGAAATTCAAAACAAAAACCACAATGAAATAGTACTTCACACCTGTTACACCTGTTAGGATGGCTATAATCAAAAAAGCAAAAGACGACAGGTGTTGACAAGGATATGAAGAAATTGGAACCTTTCTACGCCATTCATAGGCATGCAAAATGAAAAAAATTATGTAAAACAATATAGAGATTCCTGAAAAAAATATAAACAGAAATACCATATGATCCAGCAATTCTACTTTTGGGTATTTACCCCAGAGAATTGCTATCAGGATCTTAAAGAGATATTAGTACTTCCATGTTCACTGCAACACTATTTACAATAGCAAAAATGTGGAAACAATCTAAACATCCAATGACAGATGAATGGATAAAGAAAATGTGGTACCTTTTCCGCCTCAGGCCGCCGCCGCGAGAGGAGCCGCCGCCGCGAGAGGAGCCGCAGCCATGTCTGCGCATCTGCAATGGATGGTCGTGCGGAACTGCTCCAGTTTCCTGATCGAGAGGAACAAGCAGACCTACAGCACCGAGCCCAATAACTTGAAGGCCCGCAACTGCTTCCGCTACAACGGGCTGATTCACCTCAAGACTGTGGGCGTGGAGCCGGCAGCCGACGGCAAAGGTGTAGTGGTCATGAAGCGGAGATCTGGCCAGAGGAAGCCTGCCACCTCCTACGTGCGGACCACCATCAACAAGAATGCTCGCGCCACGCTCAGCAGCATCAGCCTCGTGATATGCAAGAACAAGTACCGCCCGACTTGCGCATGGCAGCTATCGGCAGGGCCAGCGCCATCCTGCGCAGCCAGAAGCCTGTGATGAAGAGGAAGGGAACCCGCCCCACCAAGAGCTCCTGAGCCCGCTACTCCCAAAGCAATGAAGAGTCAGCTGGCCTTCTCAAATAAAAAAAGAAAGAAAAAAAGAAAGAAAATGTGGTATATACATATAGTGGAATATTATTCGGCCTTAAAAATGAAGGAAATCTTTTCACATGCTACAACATGGATGAACCTTGAGAATATTATGCTCAGTGAAATAAGTCAATGTAAGGACAAATACTGCATGATTCCACTTATATGAGAGAGATAATATAGCCAAATTCCTAGAATCAGAAAGTGGAATGGTGGTTACCAGGGTGTCGGGTGGAGGAGGGAGGGGAAATGGGGAATTAATAAATCAAGGGGCATACAATTTCAGTTATACAAGGTGGATAAGTTCTAGAATCTGCTGTACAACATTGTGAATCTGCTGTATTCAGTTATACAAGGTGAATAAGTTCTAGAATCTGCTGTACAACATTGTGAATCTGCTGTATTCAGTTATACAAGGTGAATAATTTCTAGAATCTGCTGTACAATCTGCTGTACAATATTATGGTTAACAATAGTGTGTTGTAAACTCAAAATTTTGTTGAGGGTAGGTAGATCTCATGTTGTGTTCTTATTACAGAGGAATAGAATTTAAAAAATTTTAAATGCAATTTGTGACTCTCCATATTTTAAATGTTGAATTATTATTACTGTTGTATTGGCAATAATTTCTGTCACTTTATTTTGTATTTTCTGTTTGCTATTTTTTTTTCTTTGCTGTTTCTTTTCTTTTCTACCTTCAGTGAAATATGACAAAGTTGGGATACTTTACTTTTCTTCTTCTTTTCTGGATTGGAAGCTTAGATTGTATTTTTGTGCCTTTAGTGATAACTTTCTTTTTTTCTGTGATTTTAAAAATTGGCACCAACAAACTATGTCATACATGTATATTCAGATCCTACCATTGAATGCCTCTCAGTCATTGGTTGCTAATGTGGTTTGGCTGTGTCCCCACCTAAATCTCATCTAGAATTGTAGTTCCCACAATCCCCATGTGTTGTGGGAGGGACCTGGTGGGAGGTAATTTAATCATGGGGGTGGTTACCCTCATCCTGTTCTCATGATAGTGAGTGAGTTATCATGAGATATGATGGTTTTATAAGGGGCTTTCACCTCATTCACTCTGCACTTCTTGCTGCTGCCATATAGAGAAGGGCATGTTTGCTTCCCTTTCTGCTGTGATTGTAAATTTCCTGAGGTTTCTCCAGCCATGCAGAACTGTGAGTCAATTAAACCTCTTTCCTTTATAAATTACCCAGTCTTCGGTATGCCTTTATTAGCAGTGTGAGAATGAACTAATACAGTTGCAACTCTTAGCAAGAGAAAGCACAGAGGTTCTGCAGTGGTTGGTATATTTTGTTTCTCATGAAGTTACCAGTGCTCTTTTCTCTTTCTTTTATTTTCTCAAGGAAATTCTTCCTTTGTTTTGTTTTAAGGACAGACACTATGTTTTATACATCTTTGTATTTGTTTATAATTTATTTGAGTGTGTATGTGTGTATATGTGTATACATCTGATGAGTTTTAACAAACATATACATAACAAACATGTAATCTACTTTTATATCAAGATAACAAATATTTCCACCACCCCAGCAAGTTTCCTTGTGCCCAATGGTCCTAGAATTTTTTTTTTCCAAATTTAAATGAGTGTTGCCTGTTCTAAAACTTCATGTAAAAAGACTCATACAGCATGCACTTGTTTGTCTCTGGCTTCTTTGCTTAGCATAATGTTTATAAAATTCGTCTAGGTTGTTGTGCATGTCAGCAGTTTGTTTTGCTGAGTAGTACATAATTGTATCAATATATAAAATTTGTCCATTTATTCTCCTCTGGGTAAACATTTGGTTTGTTTCCAGGTTAGGCGGTTGTGAATAAAATTGCTATGAACATTCTTATGTGAGTCTTTTTGTTGGACATATGTTTTCATCCTCTTGATTAATTACCTAGAAATCGACTATTGGCCCATAGATAATTACATATTTAAATTACTAGAGATCATTTAAAATTGTTATGTCTTCCTTATGAATTGAAACTTTTATTATTATGACATGATTCTCTTTATTTCCAGTAACACTCTGTCTTAAAGTCTATTTGTCTGATAGTAATTTAGACATCCCAGTTTTCTTATGTTTACTATTTGCAAGAAAAAAAAGCTTTATCTAGCTTGTTACTTTCAATCTGAGTCTTTACATGTAAGGTCTGTCTCTTATAGACACAATATGGGTGGGTCTTCATTGTTTTATTCAGTCTGACTGTCTCTTTTAGTTGGAGTATTTAGTCTTTGAATGCATTTATGGATATGATCAAGTATAGGTCTAACAATTGCTATTTGTTTTCACTTGTCTAATCTGTTTTTGTCCTTTTGTTCTTCCTTTCCTGCCTTTCTGTGATAAGGAAATATATACATTCCCAGTTAAATTCCCACATTGACTTTTTAGGTATCCTTCTTCATATCACTTTTTATAGCGGTTGTTTTATGGCTACAAATATGCATCTTTAACTTATCACAACCTACTTAGAGTTAACATTGTACTACCTCATGTAACATATAATTCCTCAACACTATAGTTCCATTTATCTCCCCATCCTTCATTTTATTGATATTCTATGTATTTTTTTCTACTTACATGATAAACCCCACAATATAGTGATTTAATTTCTACTTTACAGATTCATATGAGTTTTAAAAAATAGGATAAGAAACAAATTAATTATAGTCTAGTGGCAGCCAAGAGAGTGTGTTGCTCAGACCTCCCTTCAAGAACTCCTGCTGTGATATCTTCCAGTTGCTGCACTTGCAGTTCTACTGGGGCATTCATGCCAAGGCCATACTATCTCCCAGCCAGTGACTGAGCATAGCAGAGGTACTAGAGCCAGGCCATTCTTGGCTTATGTGGGACTCCTCTCATGGGCATTCTTTACTCCAGAGATTCTGATTGGCCTGGACAAGATTTTCTCAGAGCTGCACTGCAGTAAGACTTCTACACAATCTTCATTTCTTCCCTTTCACTTTTCAGATGTCAGACTTACATTGCCATCTGAGGTTTTCCCTGTTCTTCCTTCTACTTCCTTTTATCCTTCACAGGCTTTCCCTAAGTAAATCTCATGCATGTCTAGGTCCATCTTGGCATCTGCCTTTTGGAGGACCTGAATGGATGTAAGTCTGCTATACATCCATATATTTACCATTTCTGGTGCTCTTCATGACTTCCTCTAGATTTGAGCTTCAAGCATTTATCTTTTTTTTTTTTTTAATCTGAACTACCTTTCTCATAGTGCAGTTCTGTTATTGACAATTTTTTTTCATTAAAAATAAATCTGAATGTCTTCAGAATTCACCTCCATTCTTGAAGGATATTTTTGCTGGATATAAAATTCTGGTTTGGCAGTAGAATTTTTTTTTCTTCCTTCAGCTTTTGAAATGTTGTTCAATCGACTCTAGCCCTCATTATTTATTTAGCTTTTTTCTTTTTAGAGACAGAATCTTGCTTTGCCACCCAGGCTGGAGTGCAGTGGTGTGATCATAACTCTGTATAGCCTCAAACTCCTGGGCTCAAGTGATCCTCCCATCTTGGCCTCCCAAAGTGCTAACATTACAGGCAGGAGCCACTGTGTCTAGCCCCCTTCATTATTTTTTGTTAGAAGACTGACATCATTAGTATCATTGTTTCCTTGTACAGTATAATGTGTCTTCTTATCCCTGACTACTTTCAAAATTTTTTTTCATTAGATTGATTGAAAAATTTTTTTTCATTAGACTCACTGTGATGTGTCTTGTGTGGTTTTATTTGTTGTTATACTGCTTAGAGTTTGCTGAGCTTCTTGAATTTTTAAATGTATGGTTTTTTTTTTTATCAAATTTGGGATTGTTTTGGCCATTATTTTCTCAGATGTCCTTTTTTCCCAAGAATTATCTCTCTCTTTTCCATTTACATTAATGATAAGCTATTTAATATTATTTTACATGTTACTGAGATTGTGGAGGGTTTGTTACAATCTTTCTTTCTCTGGTCTTCAAGTTGAATAATTTCTATTGACTTAAAAGTTTTCAAATTTACTAACCTTTTCTCTTTTTTTTTTTCCTCAAAACTTTTTTTTTTTTAATTGTACTTTAGGTTCTGGGGTACATGAGCAGATCATGCAGGATTGTTGCATAGGTACATATATGGCAATGTGATTTGCTGCCTCCATCACTCCGTCACCTATATCTGGCATTTCTCCTCATGTTATCCCTCCCCCACCTCCCTACCCCACACTGGCCCTCCCCTAGTCCCCGCAACAGACCCCAGTGTGTGATGCTCCCCTCCCTGTGTCCATGTGTTCTCATTGTTCAACACCTGCCTATGAGTGAGAACATGTGGTGTTTGATTTTCTGTTCTTCTGTCAGTTTGCTGAGAATGATGGTTTCCAGATTCATCCATGTCCCTACAAAGGACACAAACTCACCATTTTTTATGGCTGCATAGTATATTCCATGGTGTATATGTGCCACATTTTCCTTGTCCAGTCTATCATTGATGGGCATTTGGGTTGGTTCCAGGTCTTTGCTATTGTAAACAGTGCTGCAATGAACATATGTGTGCATATGTCCTTAATAATAGAACGATTTATAATCCTTTGGGTATATACCCAGTAATGGGATTGCTGGGTCAAATGATATTTCTATTTCTAGATCCTTGATGAATTGCCACCCTGTCTTCTGCAATGGTTGAACTAACTTACGTTCTCCACATACTACTGGAGACAGCAGTATCTGCTGTCTCCAGATTTTTTAATGATCACCATTCTAACTGGCATGAGACAGTATCTCAATGTGGTTTTGACTTGCATTTCTCTAATGACCAATGATGATAAGCATTTTTTCATATGTTTGTTGGCCACATAAATGTCTTCTTTTGAAAAGTGTCTGTTCATATCTTTTGCCCACTTTTTGATTGGGTTTTTTTTTCTTGTAAATCTGTTTTAGTTCTTTGTAGATTCTGAATATTAACCCTTTGTCAGATGGGTAGATTGCAAAAGTTTTTTCCCATTTTGTTGGTTTCTGGTTCACTCTAATGATTGTTTCTTTTGCTGTACAGAAGCTCTGGAGTTTAATTAGATCCCATTTGTCTATTTTGGCTTTTGTTGCCAATGCTTTTGGTGTTTTAGTCCTGAAGTCCTTGCCTGCCTATATCCTGAATGGTTTTGCCTAGGTTTTCTTCTAGGGATTTTATGGTGTTAGGTCTTATGTTTAAGTCTTTAATCCATCTGGAGTTAATTTTTGTCAGAAATAATAAGGTGCAAGAAAGGGATCCAGTTTCTGTTTTCCACACATGGCTAGCCAGTTATGCCAACACCATTTATTAAACAGGGAATTATTTCCCCATTGCTTGTTTTGTGAAGTTTGTCAAAGAGCAGATGATTGTAGATGTGTGGCGTTGCCTCTGAGGCCTCTGTTCTGTTCCATTGGTCTATATCTCTGTTTTGGTACCAGTACCATGCTGTTTTGATTGCTGTAGCCTTGTAGTATACTTTGAAGTCAGGTAGCGTGATGCTTCCAGCTTTGTTCTTTTTGCTTAGGATTGTCTTGGCTATGTGGGCTCTTTTTTGGTTCCATATGAAGTTTAAGGTGGTTTTTTCCAGTTCTGTGAAGAGAGTCATAGGTAGCTTGATGGGATAGCCTTGAATATATAAATTACTTTGGGCAGTATGGCCATTTTCAGAATATTGATGAGCATGAAATGTTTTTCCATCTGTTTGTGTCCTCTCTTATTTCCTTGAGCAGTGGTTTGTAGTTCTCCTTGAAGAGGTCCTTTACATCCTTTGTTAGTTATATTCCTAGGAATAACCTTTTCTTTTGTGAACTCAATCTGCTATTGAGTTTAGGCAGAATTTTTTCCTCAGATACTGTAGTTTTCATTTCTTTACTTTTATTTATTTATTTATTTTCGAGACAGAGTCTCACTCTGTCACCCAGGCTGGAGTGCAGTGGCACAATCTTGGCTCACAGCAACCTCTGCTTCCCCGTTCAAGCCATTTTTGTGCCTCAGCCTCCTTAGTAGTTGGGATTATAAGCACGTGCCACCACACCCAGCTAATTTTTGTATTTTTAATAGAGACAGGATTTTGCCATGTTGGCCAGGCTGGTCTTGAACTCCTGCCTTCAAGATGAGCCCACCTTGGCCTTCCAAAGTGCTGGGATTACAGGTGTGAGCCATCATACCCAACCCATTTTGTTTATTTTTATGGTTTTTATTTTTCTGCTGATACTTCCCATTGTTCATTTATTATGATCATACTGTCCTTATGTCCTTGAATGTATTTATAATAGCTGCTTGTCTACTAATTGGTTAGTAATTGCAACATCTGGTTCATTGTTGGTATTTATTGATTACTTTTTCTTTTGACGATAGGTAATATTTTCCTATTTTGTCATATGGATCATGATTTTGATGGTATGCTAGACACTGTGGATGATATGTTGTAACAAGTGTGGATTATGAAGTCTTCTTTTAAAAGATGTTGAGTTCTGTTCTAACAAGCAATTCTTAATCTTCTAACCTTCATATTTAACTATACATTTTTCTAATACTTAACTACTTATCAATATTTTTATCCTCCCAAATTCAATAACAGTTCTAACTTACTCTATCCTTTGTATATTTTCTCTCCATCTTATTATTGTTGTTTAGATTTATAGTTTTAATCCTTTTTGAAGTCTCAGAAATTGTTCATTATTTTTTACATCAATACTTTTTCAACCTATTTTATCATTTTCTAGTCTCAACATTGTTTCTGTTTTCCTAAACTTTCTTTGTGATTTTCTTTTTTTTCTTGCTGAAATATATTTAGTAATCCTTTAGTGATGGTTCACTAAAGGTGAGTGGTTCACTAAGATGGTTTCTTATTGCTGTGTGTTTGAAGCATGAGGATATGTCAAAGCTTTCACTTATGGGGTCATCTTCTGAATTAATGTATATACAAAAGTATTCATTGCAGGAATGTAATGGCAAAATATCATAAACAACCTAAATGCCCATCAATGGAGGACTGATTGAGTAAGTTGGGGTATTTAGAACAGAATATTGTGCAGTCATTAAAATGGCAAAGTAGGGGTTTCTTTTTTTTGGAGATGTGGTCTTGCTCTGTCACCCAGGCTGGAGTGAGTTGGCACAATCTTAGTTCACTGCAGCCTTGAACTCCTAGGCTCAAGTGATCCTCCCACCTTAGCCTCCTAAGTAGCTGGGACCATAGGGATGTACCACCATACGCAGATAATTTTAAAAATATTCAGCCTGGTGTTGCTATGTTGCCCAGGCTGGTCTTGAACTCCTGGCCTTAAGCAATCCTCCTATCTCAGCCTTCCAAAGTGCTGGGATTATAGGCACGAGTCACTGCGTCTAGCCAATGAAGTGGTTCTGGGTATACACTTCTTATTGAATGAACTTCAAAATATACTACTTAGTGAAAGAAGCAAGATGCAAAAAGCATGCATCAGTGGTCACCAGAGTGGGATGTGTGAAAATCTACTGAGATATGGAAAGAAAGTATTAGAACTTCTATTCAAATTTATTTTGCTATTTATTTTAAAGATCAATATATACATTAGTTCAGTAGTAAATGTATATAAATTATCTATGTCTATATATTTCTTTCTATCTATCTATCTATCTATCCATCTATAGTGATATTGGGTTTCATTCTGTTGTCCAGGCTGGAGTGCAGTGGTGCAATAATCTCTCACTGCAGCCTTGAACTTCCAGGCTCAAGAGATCCTCCTGCCTCAGGCTTCTGAGTAGCTGGGACTATAGGCACACACCACCATTCCCAGGTAATTTTTAAATTTTTTTTGTAGAGATGGAGGTCTCCCTGTGTTGCCCAGGCTGACCTGGGTTATGAGACTGGCCAATTTTTGTATTTATGGTAGAGATGGGGTTTCACCATGTTGCCCAGTCTGGTCTCAAACTCCTGGCTTCAAGTGATCCACAGTCTTCGGACTCCCCAAGTGCTGGGATTACAGGTGTGAGCCCTCAGGCACAGCCAGTAAATATATTTTTTTAATTTGATAAAGTACAAATTAGTAAAGACTGGATTTAGTGATTTTTTTAAAAAAGGACATTTGTATATGTTTGTATATTTTTTAAAAAATTTAACTCTGGAAGGGTAGAAAAGAGATTGGTTGTGGTGGCTGTTTCTAAGAAGGGGAACTACCTAGCTAGGAGCACAGAGTAGGAGGGAGACTTCCCTTATCTTAGATTGTCTTTTGTCCTCCTACATTTGGATAGGTTCATAGTATGTATCCCCCTCCCAAATAATTATTTTTATTTTGGAGAATTCACATTAAAAAAGAAAAGTCATTTGTTGCCCTCCATCTTGGGCCTACCAGCACTATCTGTCATCTCGACCACATAGCAAAACCTTTTTCATCTCTTGATGAAACTGTTAACTTGTTAGGGAATATATATATATATGTTTTTAAGTCATAAATCAGAGAGCAGTTTATTTGGTGGCTTAGGTTAGGATGTAGGGCAAAGGAGAATGAAATTAGATTAGGCCACAGCCATTACCCCTTGCCTAGAAGAGAGTCGAAGTCTAGAAAGAGATCTGAAATTTGTCAGGCATAGAGTGAGAAAGTGGAAGCAAGGGGATGAGAAGCCTGGCAAGAGTAGAAGACAAGAGAACAAAGATCCATGTGGGAACAATGGGCATTTTCCTTTAGCATCAGACCCAAGGACAGAGAAGAGAAGGGAAATTTGAGTCCCATCTATTGCTCAATGCTTACTGAATTAAGTGCGAATGTTTTAGCCTGCCATTCAAAACTCTCTACATAATGTCCAAAGCTCACCTGTCCCCCACACTTTCCATTACCCGCTATGTGTACTGCATCACTTAATATTTGTCCTCACTGATCTGGATCATCGCTAACAATGTCCTCTTGACCTGGATTGTCATCTTGTCTGAGCTCCTATAAAAATCCTACCAACCCTTCAAGGCTCTTTCAAAATGCCCTACTTCCCTGAAGGCTTTTTTCTTTTTCCTTCAATGGATGCCTGGTTCTGCTCCTTTGTAGAGAATATGCTTTTGTGACTTTTATCTTTATCTTCAAGTCTAGTTATTTGTGTACTTGATTCCTTTTATTCAACTGAAAATGTCACTTACTTTCCTGTCTCTTTCAATTTCCTGGAGCAGAGTCCTAAAATGCAGATCAATGCCCAAGACATTTATTGGATATGGTAGGTGAAAAGCATTTAGTTCATTGCAGTAAACTGATATATATCTTACCGGAGTGTCTTCCTTCTAAAAAATCAACTCTCACTCTATTTTAAAACGTTGAAGACATTCTTTGTCAAACAAATTGACTTCCTTTTCTATGTGCTGATCTTCATTGAACCACATCTTGGTCCCATGAACAATTCATACTCCATCTCTTACTGCCAATAGCTGGTCTTCAAACATGCATTTAACCTGGTGTACCAACATAGCAAACTGTTCTCACCCATAGTTTTAATCATTCACAGTGGCCTAGAAAATTAATGACATGCTGTAATTTATAATATTCCTGAAACATGAATTTGTAAGAGCTTCCTGGTATGCAGGAGTGTCATTTGTAGATGAGTGTAACTAGCTGACTTCCTAACACATCTCACCACAGCCTTGTTTGCTATTCACTCTAGAATCAGTCACACAAGAGTGAAAGCCCAAAGTCTCAGAGAGGTAATGGCTTTAGATAAGTTTGTTTGGCTCCATTGTTGGCTTATACCATATTTAGAAAAATATATTAGTTACCAGCATTTTTTGGATACATTTGTGTTAACTAATCCACAGTTTACCTTAGCATTCACTCTTTGTGTTGTACATTCTATGGGTTTTCACAAACGCAAAATGTCATGGACCCACCATTACAGCATCTTACAGAATAGTCTCACTGCCCTAAGAATGCTTTATGCTCTGCCTGTTCAGCCCTTCCTCTTTCCCCTAGAACCACTATCTCTATATTTTTGTCTTTTCCTGATTTTTTACTGTCTCTATAGTTTTGTCTTTCCCTGAAAGTTATGTAGTTGAAATCATAAAGTACGTAGACTTTCTAGATTGGCTTCTTTCATGTAACAATATGCATTTAAGCTTCCTCCATGTCTTTTTGGGGCTGAATAGTTCATTTCTTTTTATTGTTGAATAATATTCCATTGCATAGCTGTAACACAATTTATCATTCACCTATTAAGGACATTTTGGTTGTTTCTAGTTTTGAGCAATTAAGAATAAAGCTGTTTCAAGACCAGCCTGGGCAACATGGCAAAACCCTATCTCTACAGAAAAATACAGAAATTAGCTGGTGTGGTGGTGCTCACCTGTAATCCCAGCTAGCTACTCAGGCTGAGGTGGGAGGATCACCTGAGCCTGGGGAGGTTGAGGCCACACTGAGCTGTGATTGAGCCTCTGCACTCCAGCCTGGGTGACAGAGTGAGACCCTATCTGAAAAAAAGAGAAGAAAAAAAAAGAATAAAGCTGCTATAAACATTTGTGTTTGGGTTTTTGTATGGACATATGTTTTAACTTCCTTTGGAAAAATACCTAGGTTTTGCTTGCTGGATCATATGGTAAGTCAATGTTTAATTTTTTAAGGAACTATCAAACTGTCTTTCAAAATGGCTATGTCATTTTGCATTCCCAGCATCAATAAATGAAAGTTCCTGTTGTTCCACATCTTGACCAGCATTTGGAATTGTCAGTGTTTTAGATATTGGCCATTCTAATTGGTGCATAATGGTATTCCACTGTTTTATTTTGCAGTTACCTTATGATATATGATGTTGAAGATCTTTCGTATGCTTAATTGCCATCTGTATGTAATCTTTGATGAAGTATCTGTTCAGATCTTTTGCTGAAATTTTAAAATGAGGTTGTTCACTTTCTTATTGTCAAGTCATAAAAGTTCTTTGTAAATTTTGGATTATAAATCTTTTATCAGATATATACTTTGCAAATATTTTCTTCCAGTCTACAGCTTGTCTTTTTCATTTTCGAATAATATCTTTCAGCTGGGCACAGTGGCTCATGCCTGTAATCCTAGGACTTTGGGAGGCCAAGGTGGGCGGATCACGAGGTTAAGAGATCAAGACCATCCTGGCCAACATGGTGAAACCCCGTCTCCACTAAAAATACAAAAATTAGCTGGGCATGGTGGTGCACGCCTGTAGTCCCAGCTACTCGGGAGGCTGAGGCAGGAGAATTGCTTGAACCCGCGAGGCAGAGGCTGCAGTGAGCCAAGATCGTGCCACTGCACTCCAGCCTGGCGCCTGGCAACAGAGCAAGACTCTCTCTCAAAAATAATAATAATAATAATAATAATAATAATAATAATATCTTTCAAAGTACATAAGTTTTTAATTTAATAAAGTTCAACAGATATTTTTTTCCATAGATTATGCTTTCGGTGTTGTATCTAAAAAATCATCACCAAGCCCAAGGTCATTTGGATTGTCTTCTATATTGTCTTCTAAAAGTTTTGTAGACTCATGTTTTACATTTAGTTCTGTAATGTACTATGATTTAATTTTGTGAAAGGTGTAAAATCTGTGTCTAGACTTGTTTCATATTGTTTTGTTTGGCATGTACGTGTCAGTTGGTTCAGCACCATTTGTTAGATAGACTATCCTTGCTCCATTGAATTGCCTTTCTCTTTTGTCAAAGATCACTTGACGAAATTTTTATGGATATGTTTTTAGGCTCTGTTCATTGATCTATTTGTCTACTTTTTCACTAGTATCTCACTGTCTTGATTATTGTAGCTTTATAGTAAGTCTTAGAGTTGAGTAGTGTTAGCCTTCTGGCTTTGTTTTGTTTTTTTTTTGAGATAGCCTTTTGCTTCAGGCTGTCAAGCAATCTTCCCACCTCAGCCTCTCAAGTAGCTAGGACTACAGGCACACACCACCATACCCAACTAATTTTTTAAAAACAGTTTAGCAGAGATGGGTTCTTGCTATGTTGCTCAGATTGGTCTTGAACTCCTGGCCTCAAGTGATCCTTCTGCCTCAACTTCCTAAAGTGTTGGGATCACAGGTGTTGGGATCACAGATTACAATACTTAGGATATTCTTCTTTTATATTATGTTAGCTGTTCTAGGTCATTTGCCTTTTCTCTTTTTTTTTTCTTTCCCCAGCCTGGGGTGAAGGGGGCAGGATAGAGAGGCGGAGTGGATGCGGGGGACCGAGTGGTGGGTGATGGGATAGAGGGGAGGGGGGGTGTGCTCAGTCATTTGCCTTTTCATATAAACTTTAGAATCAGTTTAAAATAACTTGCTGTAATTTTGATTGAGATTTTGTTGAATCACAACACAATATAGATCAGGTTGGGAAGAACTGACATCTTAACAACGAGTTTTTCTATCCATGAACTTCAAATATCTCTCCATTTATTTATATCTTAATTGATATCTTTCATCAGAATTTTATAGTTTTTCTCATATAGATCTTATACATATTTTTGTTAGTTTTATACGTAAGCATTTCATTTTTTGGTGCTAATGTAAATGGTGTTGTGTTTTCAATATCAAATTCCAGTTGTTCATTGCTGGCATATAAGAAAGTAATTGACTTTTATGTATTAACCTAATGTCCTACAACCTTGTTATAATTACTGATTCATTTCAGGAAAGGTTTTGGTTGATTTTTTGAAATTTTCTACATTGGCAAACTAACGTAATTTGCAAAGAATTTTATTTCTTCTCAATCTGTATACATTTTGTTTCCTTTTGTTTTTAAAATTTTTTTTAATTTTTGTGGGTACGTAGTAGGTGTATATATTTATGAATTACATGGGATATTTTGATACAGCCATGCAATGTGTAATAATCGAATCGGGGTAAATAGAGTAACCATCCCCTCAAGCATTTGTCTTTTGTGTTTTAAACAATGCAGTTATACTCTTTTAGTTATTTTTAAATGAACAATTAAATCATTTTTACTATAGTCACCCTATTGTGCTAGCAAATACTTAGGTCTTATCTATTCTATTTTTGCACTCATTAACCATCCCCATCCCCCACCACCCTTCCGATCCTCTGGTAACCATCCTTCTACTCTCTATCTCTGTGAGTTCAATTGTTTCCATTTTTAGCTCCCACAGATAATAGAGAACAGCCATGTTTGCCTTCCTGTGCCTGGCTTATTTCACTTAACATAATGACCTCCAGTTCCATCCATGTTGTTGCAAATGACAGGATCTCGAACTTTATTAGGGCTGCATAGTACTCCATGGTGTATACGTACCACATTTTCTTTTTCCATTTGTCTATTAATGGACACAGATGGCTTTCAAATCTTGGCTATTGTGAACAGTGCTGCATTATTTCCTTTTCTTGTCCTATTACATTAGCTATGGCTTCCAGGATAAAATAAAAATACATCATATTAAGATCTATATTTCTGGCTTCTCTTAGGAAAAAAAATTAGAGAACTGGGCATGCAGCCCATCTTGGCAGGCTTTGGCTAGAATTGAGCAGTGGTTACCCTTTTTAAGTGGGGATCATCTTCTAGTTCACTGCAGTCTTCACCATTTCCTGGTAATAAACACTTTATCTCTTTGTGAAAAATGACATTTGAGATTAAACTCTCTTTAAATTGAAAAACATGGTCCAGGGATACCAGGATCTGCACAAAAATCAGAGAAAACTCCCTATGGACATGATCTGGAAGAAAATCAGGAGCCTCCACAGACAACTCCCCATTATACATTTGGGGGTTCACTAAGATCTCCAAATATCCCCTGGTATATGTTTATGTTCTGCTAAACAGGCAGCCCCCATCTTATCTCACCTCAGTCACAGCAACCCTTTCTATCCCCTAGATCTTAAAACTCAGGTCCTACGCTCCCTATCTTTGGTCTACAAAGCCTCAGCTCTCACCCTTGAACTTGATCCATACCTTTCCTTGGCCCTCTATCATTGCCATTTGGTAGTAGTGCCACATGCATGTCACTTTCCCTGCCTCTGCAATTGTCATTGTACAGAATACCTTGGTGTCATAGGAATCCAGTGAGTCGGACCTATGTTGTTAGTGCTCTAACTCGACTGTGGTTACTCTAGAATACATTTTGTACTTCAGTTCAGTTGTGTTAGGGAACTTTATCACCATGATCACACCATTTCTTTACGGGAACATGTGTTGGAATTCCAAACGAATAACTTAAGGTAAAATACAACCTGTTGCTGCATTGAGGCTACCTGCAGTCCAGTGAGTGCAGGAAGACCATTTTGACAAACAGATGTCAACTGCTTCAGAGCTTTGTGCCAGGTGGGACAAACCTGGAGTTTGTGTATAGAGCTGTATCATGTCACTCTGTGTGTGTGTGTGTGTGTACACATGCAGCATGTGTGCATACATGAGCATTCTCATGTGTATGTGTGTAGAGGGGAAGAGAGAGAAAGCATCATCACATCATCACAGTTCACCCACACAATGTTCTTTTTTTTTTTTTCTGAGATGGAGTGTTGTTCTATCACCCAGGTAATAAGTGCAGTGGCTTGATCTTGGCTCACTACAGCCTCCATCTTCCAGGTTCAGCGATTCTCCTGCCTTAGCCTCCTGAGTAGCTGAGATTACAGGCACCCACCACAACATCCATCTGATTTTTATATTTTTAGTAGAGACGGGGTTTCACCATGTTAGCCAGGCTGGTCTGAAACTCCTGATCTCAAGTGATCCCCCTGCCTCAGCCTCCCAAAGTGCTGAAATTACAGGTGTGAGCCACTGCTCCCAGTATACAGTTCACCCAGTGTTCTGATTGGAACATTTTGCTTCTAAGAATTTTGGCCCTTACAGGTTTCATCTCCTTTCTTCTTTGCAGCCAAGTGCAAAGAAGAAACATCAGCTGCAAATAGCCAACTAGCTTCAAGGATCCCCTTTTGAATTTCAGAAGAAAATTAACTGGGTCACAGGGTAATGAAGCTAAGTATGGGCAAACTTCTTGAAGCTCTAAGCAGCAGTTCTCAATCTGGATGCACATAAGAATCACTAGAGGCTGGGTGTGGTGGCTCACACCTGTAATCATAGCACTTTGGGAAGTGGAGGTGAGCGGATCACTTGAGGCCAGCCTGGCCAACATGGTGAGATCCCATCTCTACTAAAACAAACAAGCAAACAAAAAACTAGCCAGGTGTGGTGACATGTGCCTGTGGTCCCAGCTACTTTGGAGGCTGAGGCAGGAGAACTGCTTGGACCCAGGAAGCAGAGGTTGCAGTGAGCCGAGATTGTGCCTCTGCACTCCAGCCTGGGTGACAGAGCAAGACTCTGTCTAAAATAAAAAGAATTACTAGAGAGCTTTTAAAATCTACTAATGCCTGGGCCCTACTTCAGACCAATTAAATTAGATTCTCCAGAGTGGAGCCCAGGAAATAAGTGTGTATGTGTATGTAGACACACACACACACATGCACACACACTCCCCAGGTGATTTAAATGTGCAGATTGAGAGCCACTTCTCTAAAGGGGTGATGCTCAAGCCTGTGCCTTTTCAGGTGTGATGCTAGCACCCAATAAGCTTATCTGAGTAAGGATCCCATACACACTCCCACAGAGGAACAGTTTATAGATACTTTTCTTTTGTGACATTACAGGCATCTGATATATTAGAAGAGAACTAGGCTTCCTTTTTCAATATTCTTTCAAAGGCGGTGGAGGAGTAGGAGGCACAATTGAAACCCAGCAAGATAACTGAAGCAAATAACTCCAGGCACAGATAACAAAAAGTTGTTCTACATATCCATTAAATATAGGCAATTGTTGCTTTTAGAAGAAACGTGATTTTTACTAAATCTTCTCCTGTCTGGAATTACCTATAAATTTCTAAATTAACTTGCAGGTGCTGAGACATTTCTTTTTGAAAGAACAGTCTCTTTCCCCTGATGGCCTCCAAAATGATTTCCTTTCCTTCCCTTCCTTCCTTCGTTCCTTGCTTCCTTCCTTCCCTCCCTCCCTCCTTTCTTTTCTTTCTTTTTCTTTCTTTCTTCTTTCTTTTTTTCTACTAGATGGGAAAGGAAGTTCTTTATGTGTTCAAAGGGAACACATGAAATCTCATCAAATCAGGAATCCAATTAAAATACTTTCTCTCTGGCTCATTCAACAGTTGAGTAAGAGCTAGAAAGGGAGAGAAATTATGAATATTAGTTCCCTCAGAACAGATTGGTCAGTATCTGGCAGGTCTAAAATAGGTTAAGCCTCCAGAAGAGGGCAATTTGTACAATAAATGACCAGAAACCAACACCCAACATCTTAATCAAAATGGGAGGTCAGATCCAGTTACTGTCCCAAGTAAATTAGGAGTGAGGAACACTGATCTGCTTTAGAAACTCAGCTGACTTTCTTCTGGGGTAGGGGAATGTGCTCCAGTCTCAGGGACTGGGATATCTAGTCAGAGGTGCTGATTCATTCTCTCTGAATCCACAGGTGGGGACCTTAGGGTTCATGGATCTGGGATAAGGCAAAAGTGAAGAGGCTGAATGACATGGTTTGGATCTGCATCCCCATGCATATCTCATGTTCAGTTGTAATCCTCGGTGTTGAAGGTGGAGCCTGGTGGGAGGTGCCTGGATCATGGGGGCAGATTTTCCCTTTGGTGCTATTGTTGTGATAGTGAGTTCTTCTGAGATCTGGTTGTTTAAAAGTGTGTGACACCTCCCTTTCTTCTCTTCCTCCTGCTCTGGCCATGTGAAGTGCCTGCTCCCCCTTCACCTTCCACCATGATTGTAAGTTTCCTGAGGCCTCCCCAGAAGCCAAGCAGATGCCAGCATCATGCTTCCTGTACAGCCTGGGGAACCATGAGCCAATTAAACCTCTTTTCTTTATGAATTACCCAGTCTCAGGTATTTCTGTATAGCAGTGCAAGAATGAACTAATACAGTGAACATCCAGGGCAGTGGGGGAAACAGAAGTAAGGCAGAAGTAGGAATGAGAGGTACAAGAGATGGGAGAGGGGTCCATATTTAAAGGTCCATACTTAGATCCTATCTGTAACTCATTTACTCTTGTTGCACACTGACTCATCTCTGAGCTAGGAGAAGCTCGCATGGATGGCAGAAGTTTGGCTCTTGAGTTTAAAGTGGAATGGTGTCCTGAGCTCTTGCTGGTCATTGATGAGTACAGGGAAGAAGGTATGGCTGTATTGACTGGTCAGCTAGAATCACCATCACATCAGGAAACATGACTGAAGAGCCACGCTCTGAGGATGCTGTCATCATAGCAGGAGACACATAGCCTTCTATGTTGTCATTACTGCAGCTCCTGTCAGACTTGCCCAGACAGGCCAGTTTAGTTAGAGTGGAAGGACTCATCGGGCATGGAGAGGCAGGGGCCCATGAGGCACTGATGCAGGCAGGACAATGAGAGAGCCGAGGAGCATGAGGACTGGGAGCCATGGTGCCCAACACACTGGCTAGTGTGCCAACCTTCCTTTTTATCTCTGCAAACTTTGATTTTTTTCTAGAACTTGACTTCAGGATTCTAAAAATAAAAAACAACAGAAAGTCCTGACATGGAGGCTCCCTCCTGTAATCCCAGCATTTTGGGAGGCCAAGGCAGGAGAATCACTTGAGTCCAGGAGTTTGAGATGAGCCTGGGCAACATAGTGAGACCCCATCTCTATTTAAAAAACAAAAACAAGCAAGTAAAAAACGACACAAATAATATTCATGTATGGTCATACATCTAGTATATACCAGGCACGCACAACAATCCTTTTTGCTTATTTTCTTTTGCACATACTAACCCTCCCTTCACCCACTCCCTGACCTTCTCTTTCTCTTCAGTTTCCTGTTGCGTTTGGCCAAGGGTGGGAGATAGTAATGGAGGTCAGACAATGAGAGGACAGAAAAATAGGGGTGTTAGTTTTCCACATCTCCATGTCTATAGCACCTAGGCCAGAACCATTTTTCATGGATTTACAGAATGCCCCATTTATTGCTATGATATCTGTATTAGTCCATTCATGAACTGCTATAAAGAAATACCTGAGACTGGGTAATTTATAAAGAAAAGAGTTTTAATTGGCTCATGATTCTGCAGGCTGTACAGGAAGCATGGCTGGGGAGGCCTCAGGAAACTCACAATCATGGCGGAGGTGAAAGGGAACAGCACATCTTACAGGGGTGGAGTAGGAAGAAGAGAACGAAGCGGGAGAAGCCACATACTTTTAAAGAACCAGATCTTGTGAGAACTCACTCACTATCATAAGAACAGCAAAGGGGAAATCTGTCCATGATCCAGTCACCTCCCACCAGGCCCCTTCTCCAACACTGGAATTACAATTCAACATGAGGTTTGGGCAGGGACACAGAGCCCCGCATATCAGCATCCCTCACAGCACTGCCTCCTCTGAATGAACTCACGTGCTGAAGAAAGGGTCATGGAGACGGGTCTAGAGAAAGCAAGTAGCTGCCTCGTGCCCCTCAGCTAGAAAAGGGAGTCAATAGTCAGACCAGAGTTGATTCTGAACTCCCTGCTGTTTCCTCCAAAGTGGCTGCATCTTATTATGGCCATGGTGAGTACGTCTTCTATCATGGCAAAATGTTTGCGCTGCACTGAGACTCAAAGAAAGTGATTTAAAATGTGAGCAGGAGAAAACAGTATGTTGTGGTGGAAAGTGCATTGAACTGAATGAGGGTAGTGAGGTTTAAGGACTATCTGTTGCTGTCTGAGACAACAAGAGAATATGTTACCTCACAGCTCTTCACCTCAGTTAGTCCTCCCCAGCAGAAGGAGGGCAGAGAGCCAAAGGGGAGGTTGAGACCATCCTGGCTGAGGGATGTTTCCCACCCACATCCAGTCACCATTAACCAGAGCAATTTCATGCGCAGTTGGGTCCTCATTCCTTCTCCTTTGCAAGGTGAATCCTGATTCTGTTCGCCCCCATCTGAATGGCTGTGTGCTTTGGGGAAAGAATCCCCCCAGAAGGCACCTTTATAAGTCCCTCATAGCCTGTTGATCTCATTTCCCTTGCCAAAGGACTGCTTTGCGAGGAAGTGTAAGGCACTTTTGGCTGAAAAGATGTAAGGGAAACTTACAAGAGGCTCTCTGGGAAGGGATTTCTTGGTCTTAAGAAGTTACACAAGTGGAAGGATTTCTCTCTTTCCCACAGAAGCCATGAGGAGAGCCATCCTTAGAGGACACCACTCCACAGATAGGAAAGGGAATCGATGCCAGGAATCTGGGTCCTTGTCGTCAGAATTGACCCCTGACTTAAATAACCCTGGAACTACCCTCTCTCATTTAACTTCTAGTTTTATGAAATTGTAAATGTTCCTACAATGTATGGATAATGTATTCAAACTCCTATGGTTCAAACTCTTTTCTGCTGGATCTTCAGACTGTGGTTCCTGTATTCACTTCTAACATCGAAGGACATCATCTAAGGGAGATAGTTCTGTCTTGGTCATTTTGGATATTCTTATTTTGTTGTCTTTGTCTAAATTATCATGTATTTCCTTTAAACAGTCACCCCTGCCAGGTATGGTCAAGTATCATATAATAAAATCTTTTGAAATTTAGGCTCCCTGTCTTCTGAATTTGCTGCCTTTACCGTTCTCTATTCTCAATTCTCCCAGCTTTCAATGTTTTCTCCATTACCCAGTATTCAACTTGCTCTCTTCCTCGGGTTTGACTTTGAGACCTGCCTTTTCTATTTTGGCTTTGACTTCCCATTATTTAAGATCCAGGGAGTGACAATTTTACTGCCTTCCCATGATTTAGGTAATGTCCCTAGGATTTTCCTTCCCATTTCCTACCTCAGTACTGTCACCTTGATTCCCATCTGGGTCATCTTGGGATCTTTGCTTCGAATCCTTTTCTGTTTGAATTTCTCTTCTGGGCTCTACTGCTAGCACATTTTCTTACTCAATCCAGAGGTTTTATCCAGTTGCTGGGACTCTGCAGTCTGTCTGCACTGGCTCTAAGTTCCCTCCCCAAAGTGCTGAGTCATCATCAACTCTGCTTCCCAAAAGGGTTGCTTCTCTCACATGTGCACTTCATGAAAAAAGCCAGAAGTAGCTGTTAACTAGGAAGAGTTTCTCCCTCTGTGGAGTTCTGCACAATCATCTCTGCCCCTTCTCTGACAGGCAGAAATTTAAACCTTGCTCTGTGTAAGGTCTGTTCTCGCTGAGGATAAAACGAAGAAACTGAGGCCAGCATGAAAATAATCCAATGCGAAGGGTTTTATTTGGGCTCCCAGGTGAGGTTCTGCGGTCTGACAGGAAGGGCCAGAGAAGTCGGGCGGACTCCTCTTAGACGTGGGGTTTTATAGGGAGTGAAGGCATTTGATTGGTTGTGCTCAAGGTGAGTGGGACAAAATGGTGGGAAGTGGGGCCCGGATGAAACAAAATGGCAGGGAGTGGGGCCTAGATAGGACACAATGGTAGGCAGGAAGACAAAATGGCAGGCAGGGAGTGGGGCCCAGATAGGACAAAATGGTAGGCAGGAAGACAAAATGGCAGGCAGGGAATGGGGCCTGGATTGGACAAAATGGTATCAGGTAGATCCCGGCGGGGCTTTTTTTCCCGGGCTCCCAGGGGCAGGGGTGTGTGCGAGCTCCTGGCAAGGGAAGGAGGTGTGTCCGAGCTCCTGGCGAGGGGAGGGAGTGTGTCCGAGCTCCCTGCAAGGGAGGGGGGTGTGTCCGAGCTCTCCACGAGGGAGGGGGGTGTGTCTGAGCTCCCCGCGAGGAAGGGGGTATGTCTGAGCTCCCCACAAGGGAAAGGGGTGTGTCTGAGCTCTCCGCAAGGGATGGGGGTGTGTCCAAGCTCTCTGCGAGGGAGGGAGGTGTGTGCGTGAGCTCCCGCAAGGGAAGGGGGTATGTCCGAGCTCCCCGCGAGGGAGAGGGGAGCGTCCGAGCTCTTGGCAAGGGAAGGAGGCGTGTCCGAGCTCCCTGTGAGGGAGGGGGGTGTGTCTGAGCTCCCTGCGGGGGAGGGGGATGTGTCCAAGGTCTTGGCGACACAACCAGCCTTACATTCCAACCTTTTGATGATAGATAGAGGGTGCCACTCTTTCTGACTATTTCCTGCTAAATAGGGGCAAAGTAAGGGGGACAGGTCAGTCAGCTGGCGCCTCAACTGAGAGTCGGACACGTCCAACTTCTCGCATACGAGCTTGTAGCACTGTATTGGGTTCCAGTGGTGGGACCTTGTTTCCAGGATTCCTGCAAGTAGAATTGCCAGGCATAGTAGGGGCTGGCTTTAGGGGGAGATATTAGAAGAAATGTTAGGAGGAGAATTCGAAAGATCAGGAGTTGATGGGCAGGGGCCATGGGTGAGGCGAAGGCGAGTGGGGCCCAGGGATTTGGATTTCCACTGGTCATTTTGCGGTGCCACTTTAAGGTGGGACACATGATACCACGGGGTGTGACCCAGGAGCTTGGCAGCTGTGGGGGTGGTCAGGATAACAATGTGGGGTCCTGACCACCTGGGCTGCAGAGATCCTGGCTGGAGCTCCCGGAGGAGAACACTGTCACCTGGCTGTAGGGGTGCTGCTGGGTGTGAGTCTCCAAGCCCTGGAACAACAGGGAGAGTGCGATCTGCATGCTCCCTGAGTAAGTGGAGGTATGAGGCTAGGGGAGGTGGTTGTACTGGGAAATTATGAGAAACCAGGAAGGGTCAGCCGTACAGCAACTCAAAGGGACTAAGGCCTGTTGGTTCCCGTGGGGTGGCTCGGATCTGGGCTAGAGCAAGAGGTAGGAGAGTAGACCAAGAAAGTTTTACCTCAATGGTCAGTTTGGCTAAATGGTCTTTGAGGATGCCGTGGGCCCGTTCGACCCTATCTGATGACTGAGGGTGGTAGGGGATGTGTAGTTTCCAGGAGATGTTGAGTGGGGCCCAGATAGGACAAAATGGTAGGCAGGAAGACAAAATGGCAGGCAGGGAGTGGGGCCTGGATTGGACAAAATGGTATCAGGTAGATCCCGGCGGGGCTTTTTTTCCCAGACTTCCGAGGGGGTGTATGCCAGCTCCTGGCAAGGGAAGGAGGTGTGTCCGAGCTCCTGGCGAGGGGAGGAGGTGTGTCCGAGCTCCCCGCGAGGGAGAGGGGTGTGTCCAAGCTCTCCACAAGGGAGGGAGGTGTGTCCGACCTCTCCGCGAGGGAGGGAGGTGTGTGTGCGAGCTCCCGCAAGGGAAGGGGGTGTGTCTGAGGTCTCGGCCACACAACCAGCCTTACACTCTGGATATTTTTGATGCAAACGGACACACTCTCAAACCGGACACAACGCTGTTTTATGCTGCTGACCACCTTCTCATCCCCAGGCTTAGAAATCAGGCCTTCTTCTGTTTGGTATTAGGTATTTTAGGTATTTTGGTATTTATATGAGAACTACATTTAGAGCTGAGAGGTATGCAAAAATGTACAAAAAGGCTCCCTGTCCTTGTTTTAGTAGGAGATGCCTGCCTACCTTCCAGCTCTTAAACTCCATGCTTCCAAATAAGACAGTTAAATATTCCACTTTATGGATTGCTAACAGATTCTTGGACTGAAGCAAAAGTCACCCTTAACACACCTGATTGGATAACAGTGCAAAGTATGGTGGCATAGCATGTGCAATGCATTGTCTTTTCTTTCTAAAAACTAATTTTATGAAACTCCTTAATTGAATGGGGCTTAAACTTCCTGTGGCATAAAACCAAATAGAATTACACCGATGCTAAAAATGTAAATGTATCCCAGATACTACTGACTGATGTATTCATGGGAACATTTAGGCCTGAAGACTTGTGTGCATGCACTGTGATGGTAAAGCAGAGCCCGACGATCATGCATTTGAGATGGAAACATACATGGGAATTTCTTTTGAATTCTCTGTTTTCTTAGGATTTTAAAACTAGTTTTGACCTTGAAAGCCTAGAATGTCAGATCTGGGATGATCTCTTAAGAGATCATTTGTTCGTTCTTCAGATGGTGAAAGGATGCCTGGAGGAGTAAAGAGACCACTCAAGGCCATTCAAAGTCCTGCTGGAGCTGGGGCCAGGTCAGTTCAACACATCGCATTCAGCCTCTATTTCGTGCCTATCACTGCCCTCGACATTGAGATCCAGATGTAAAAACACAATGATTGCTCTTGAGGTTGCCCCCAAAGTGTTCAGATGTCCAGGTCAGTTCTTCTTCTGCTTTCTTTCTCAATTCTGAATAGATTTCTTGAGAAATTGGAAACTCTATATTTCATTTAATAACAGAGCATGCTTAGGAGAGTAGGAAAAAATAAAGGAATAGCTTCCTATCTCCTAGTCTTGAGCCCCATTCCCCAAGCAGAATCCTACACTGAGTGGCAGAGGGTCAATTAGCTCTGCCCATTGCAACTTCCTTCAGTACCCATAATTCCACAGCACAATCTTAATTCTTATTATTCATTCATAACACATCCATGGATAGCCACAGTCCGGTGACATTTTGGCTCATCACTATCTCCCTGTTCAGTGGCTGGTTAGGGGATATCCTTTGGAGAATGCACATATGACATGCTTATTTTCCTTTTTGGGGGGTAAAAAGGGAGAACAGGCAGCCACTCAAGTAGGAAAATTGCACAGGGTGATGCCGCTCTAGTAGTGTGAAGATTTTGGCTCTGATGTTGGGACCTGCTATCTCTCTTTTAGTGCTGTTGCCAGGCAGGCTTGTCACTGACACAAATTTTCCTCCCTGATAAGTTGAACTTTCCCCCACACCCCCCAACTTCATTATGCCTGCAGCCGGAGCTCTGCTGTAGAGGAAGCCATGCCAGACACTGTGATTCACGTGCCTAAAATATCAACTGGCCTGGGTATGCGAGTGAGGCGATAAATCTGGAAAACATAAATCAGATCATCAGATGCTATATCTGTTCCCGCACACAGGCTGCAGCAGGCATGGCAAAATGCCCTCCAACTCTGGGGGCTACAGCCAGGTGGAGGTTAAAGGATATAAGGATATAACTTAAAGACCAAGGAAAGGTGGGCAAGGAGGGCCAGAGCTGACATGCAGAAGAGGACTTAAAACCACCGCCATTCAGCACAGACACCAGATATGGGACATGGATTCAGTCTCTGAGACTGTAGGGAGAGGCTGGACAAGGAAGCATAAAGAGAGGCCTCCAAATCTTCTAATGTAAAGAGCTTGGGCTAATGTGTAGTCCCTGAGTCTGGACATGGGAGAGAAGATGCGCTTCAGCTTCACTAGGAACCGTCAAGATGAGAAACAGAATTTACAGAATCTGGTAGGTAGAGAGATTACTTAAAGAAGACTCTGGAAAAAGCCAACCAACATGGCCCTTCCTTTAGTGAACAGAGAAAAGTGCTTCCATTGAGCCATTTAATCATTCCAAAGCACAGAAGAGAAGGGCCTTGGCGCTATAGCTGAGGCTGGGCCATCAGATCACAAGCTTTCTTGACCTGGGCTTGGGAATAGCTGGCTTGTTCACAAATGACAGTGCTCCTCCATAGGAAAGTAAGGAGAGTTCATAGCTCAAATTTCTAATGCTCAAGCCCTGCTTTGCCAGAGTTAGGTCGTGCTGCCTCAGTGTGACCCAGTGAAAAATCACATCAGACCCTTTGGGGCTTCGTGCCTGGGGACATGGGAGAATAACTAGGAGTAGAGAGGAAACAGATGTGGGATGAGGTGAAGCTGGGAGCCACATTGGATATCCACTTAAGGAAATTAAGCAGCGATCCAGGTTCCACCCCCAAATGTCCAAGAGTCACACCCAAGGGAGTGAAGGAAGACCCATGTGTGCATTGAAAGGCTCTACTTGACATCATGGTGTCAGATGAATCAGGCCAGCGCACCTGTCTCCAGGCATCAGCCAGTGAGACCATCTCAATGCACAACAAGGTGAAATGCTGAGAAATTCATTGCGGCTTATCTCTTTTGCTACTGTGACCTGTCAGCAAAAACAATGGAAAGATAATTTTCCCCTTTCCCTTCCAGGAAAGGCAGCCAGGGCTTTGTGTTCCCAGATCTGGGTGCCTTGACCCCAGGCAGGGGATTTCCAGCTTTTTGTGAATCAGGCCCACCTGGGGGAATGAAGGAGGCTTCCTTCCAAGAAGGGTAAGGGATAAGAGGTAGAAGTTTTTGTTCTTTGTGAGTAAGAGCATGCCAGGGCCTGACCCTGAGGAGGTGGTTGTATCTAGGAAACTTGGAAAACAAGAAAGGGTAGGTTTGTGGGATTCTTCAGATAGCCTGTCCCCTAAATTTTGTGACCCAGCCAGATAGGAGATGGGCGTGAATATTCACTGATCTTAGACATTGTGGCTTTGGGAGCAGGATTAAGTATTTTCTTAGGGTGCCTAGGGATGTGGAGAGGAGCCTCAAAGGCCGACTTTGTGGTTGCCTGGAACAGAAATACCCAACAGAGGCAGGGACCAACATATGACAGAGGCTTCAAAGAGAAGAAACAGCCACATGACAAGAATGACCCAACTGATGGAAAATAAGCTGCTGAATGAATTGACTTTGATGATCTGCCAGGTCCAAGACTTACTATTCTCCATGGCCCCTGTCTCTTCTTCGCAAGCTGATCACAATGCAGAATGACTGACACAGCACCCATGGACTTCCAGTTCACAAGCACACTCTGTTCTCCTTCCAGCCTGGGCCAGTGATGGTTGTACAGCTGTGCACCATCTGAATGCTACTATCTAGTGATAAGTCCATGCTCATGGATACTGGGGGAAGACAAAGGTTGTAGATTGGCCAGGTCCAAGGTTCTGACAAGAAACATTACAAAAGCTTTAGATTTCACTTAAAAAGCTTCTGTTCCTTTCATTGCCAGAATGTGAAGCCCACAGCTGGACATCATCAAGCACCAACCTGCAGGGGGCCATTTCCTTGTTTGCACAGGAAGCCCCCGCATACTCTATATTGCTCTAGAGTCACACCACCGAGCCAGTCAAGGTCCCAACTCTGGCCCTGACACATTGCTGGCTTTGACGTTGCTTTCTGAGTTCAGTTCATTTCCTGGGTCATCTCCCTGGTAAAGACAGCACTGCCTCATTCAGGCAGGTGCTCAGCCGGCCGTGCTCGAAGTCCCTCAATGCCTTATGCCTGGTCAGCGGTCGCAGGGGGTGAGACTTGTGGGTGTCAGTTGGCTTCCTTGTGCCCCAGTGCTGTCCTTGTCATCTCTCTTTATCCCACTTTCTAATGTTCACCCTCTCTTCTCCGTTAGTAAACTCCCAAGACTTCTTTAAGGTCTACCTTAAGCACCCTTCTCTGGGATCATTCCCAAAACCTCAGCAGAACTCACTGCTTCTACCTTTACCCTTGGTCCATGATTTTATTTCATTGTAGATTATAGTTAATTGCTTACCTATCTTTCTTTTTTTTTTTTTTAAGGTGGAGTTTCGCTCTTGTCGCCCAGGCTGGGGTGCAATGGTGCGATCTCGGCTCACTGCAACCTCTGCCTCCCAGGTTCAAGTGATTCTCCTGCCTAAGTTTCCTGAATAGCTGGGATTACAGGTGCCCTCCACCATGCCTGGCTAATTTTTATATTTTTAGTAGAGACGGGGTTTCACCACGTTGGCCAGGCTGGTGAATCCTGACCTCAGGTGATCCACCCACCTCGGCCTGTTAAAGTGCTGGGATTAAGGCATGAGCCACCACATCCGTTGTCTGTCTTTCTCACTAAAAAAATGCTTGGAGGAAAAAAAAGCCATCTTTTACTAATTCTCTGAGCCTAGTGTAAATACAGGTATAATAAGCATTTTTCCTTCTGTCATTTACAAATTCATTTTAAAGAAATACTGTGTAGGTGGAAAGCTCAGACTAGGGAAATATCTGGTTTCCAAGAGATCACAAGCTATCCAAGTCAAAAATTCTAGTAAAATTGCATGTGGAAAAAGAATTTTGTTTTTTATAAAAATTGTAAAATATACGTTAACATCAGATTTACTATTTTGGCTATTTTTATGTGTACAACTCTGTGGCATTAAGTACATTCATATTGTTGTGCAACAGTCACCACCATCCATCTGCAGACCTTTTTTATCCTTCCCAACTGAAACTCTATATCCATTAAACAATAACCCTTCATTTCCTCCCTCCCACCCAGTCCCTGGCAACCACTATTCTACTTTCTGTCTCTATGAATTTGACTACTCTAGATACCTCGTATCTGTGGAGTCGTATTTGTCCTTTTGTGACTGGCTTGTTTCACTTAGCATAACGTCTACAAGGTTCATCCATGTTGCAGCATGTGTCAGAATTTCCTTCCTGTTCAAGGCTGAATCATATTCCATTGTATATGTATATATGTACACCACATCTGATTTAGCCATTCATCTGTCAACAGACACGAGGCTGCTTACACCTTTTGGCTATTGCTGCTATGAACATGAACATAAAAATATCTGTTCAAATTCCTGCTTTCAATTATTTTGAGTACAGAGTCAGAGGTAGAATTTCTGATAATTCTATCCTTAATTATTTGAAGAATCATCATACCATTTTCCATAGTGGCTGTAACATTTTACAGTTCCGCCAACAATGCACAAGCATTCTAATTTCCCACACCCTCACCAACACTTGTTCTTTAATCTTGCTTTGTCACCAAGGCTGCAGTGCAGTGGCACGATCTCGGCTCACTGCAACCTCTGCTTCCCAGTTCAAGCAATTCACCTGCCTCAGGCTCCCAAATAGCTGGGATTACAGGCACCCACCACCATGCCTGGCTAATTTTTAAAAATATTTTTAGTAGAGACGGGGTTTCACCATATTGGCCAGGCTGGTTTTGAATTCCTGACCTCAAGTGATCCTCACACCTTGGTCTCCCTAAGTGCTGGGAGTACAGGTATGACCCACCTTTTTTTTTTTTTAAATATCTCTCCCAACCAGTGTGAAGTGTTATCTCATTGTTGTATTGATTTGCATTTCCCTAATGATTGGTGATGTTGAACAAAAGATAAATTTCTTTACTAAAATTTTTTAGATTATTAAAGAAATATATCATATACTATAGAACATTTGTTGGAAAATACAGAAATAATAATTAGAGGAAAGTGTAGGAACATACGAGAGAAAAAAAACTTTAATTACCTGTAAGTAAATACTGTTAACATTTTAGGATACCCTTTCAGTCTTTTTTCCCATGTAAATGAATTTTTCTGGCAAACATTAATTTTCTTAGCAAGAAGTCCCCACTCCACTCTGCCCCTAGAAGAAAACTTTTTTCTTCAGTGAATTATGTGATCAGTTCCCTGAGGGATACACTGGAGGAAAAAGATATGTCTGTCGTCAGTTTTTGATTTAATACTGGGTTTTTTTTTGTTGTTGTTGTTTGTTTGTTTTTTGGCTGAGCAGGTATGAGACAAAGAGTGAGAGTCAATTGCTCGGGCAATGAGCCTTTTAGGGCTGTTGATGTTGGAAGGGATGCATTCAACCAGAGATAAGTAAACAGGCGAGGTGAGGCTGCTGGCAGAGGCAGAGGAAGAGAGCTTTGGAGGAAAGAACAGATACCCATGGAAGATTTTGATTACGTTTCTGTGATCTCACCAGACCTTCAGTAAAACCTTTATTGTTTACCAGTGCATGGCAAAGTACATTTGCTTGCTAGGAACATCAGGAAGGTGCCAGAAGACGAACAAGGATGAAGAACAAGAACAAAGCCTTGTCCCAGGGCTGAAGCAGAAAGAGATAGAGCTCATGCACTTGTATATGGGCCTTTAGAAAACTTGGGAGAGGGGCAGGGTGCAGTGGCTCATGCCTGTAATCCCAGCACTTTGGGAGGCTGAGGCAGACAGATCATTTGAGGTGAGGAGTTTGAGACCACCCTGGCCAACATGGTAAGACCCCATCTCTGCCCAAAATACAAAAATTAGCCAGACGTGGTGGTTTACACTTGTAATCTCAGCTACTCAGGAGGCTGAGACAGGAGAGTCACTTGAACCCAGGACACAGAAGTTGCAGTGAGCCACGATATTGAGCCACTGTACTCTAACCTGGGTGACAGAGCGAGATTCTATCTCACTGAATTAAAAAAAAAAAAAAAAAAAATCTTGGGAAGGTACTGTAGACACTGCTGTGTTAGCATTTTAGCATTTCCCCGTGATTTAACAAGCTTCTAAAGCAGCCTGTCTGCAGCTAATCACCCAAAGTCCACTTTTTCTTCCTGAGATCCTTTGCAGTTACATGTGGCCATGTGACTAAGTTTTAGCCAAGGTAGCGTGGATATGGTTTGTACCGTTTCTGAGCCAAGGTTTTTAAAAAGCAGGGGGGTGCCCCTTTCTGCTTCTTCCCTTTCTGCCAGCTTAATGAGGGTGATAACAAGGCCTTAGGGGATGTGGGAGCCAAAAGGCGGAAGAAGCCTGGGTTTCTGAAAAACCAATGGAATCATATGGAACAGAGCCATCTGCTGATCAGGATAGCTTGCTTCAGACTATTATGTGAATGAAAGTTAAGCTTCTATTATTACCACAACCTAAGATACCATCAACAGATGCAATTTAAATTACCTAATACTCTATCGTTAGACATTGATACTGGATAAACTGTATTTTGAGGTGTAGTATTGTGTGTTTAGCTCAGTTTCCCAGTAGTGGGGTTCATCAGATAATATGCTTTTGGCTGTAAGTAACAGAACACCCCATTGAAACTCATAAACAAGAAGGGATTTATTAGCTAACTGGGAGTCCACTGGTACAGTGGACTACATTGTTTGCTACAATGATGTGAGGATTCAATTTCTTTCCGCCTCTCTTCTCTTTTAGACAAATGTTGTTTGCCTCCTAGGGTTGATTTCCTGGTGATTGTAGAAGAGCAGGCTGCAATCAGGCTTATACGCTCCATTGTTCCCATGCAACAGGGAAGTATGTTTCCCACAGTTAACCAACAGCAGCTCAAAGCTTTGTGCTGATTGGCTCATCCCTGAACCAAATCCTGTGGACATGCAGGTTGGCTTCCCCAATGTGGCCTTGACCAATCAGGGCTGCCTGCTGGAGCTGAAGTTGGCCTGGTCCCACACAAAGCACATGACTGCCACAAATGATGCCTATTTTTATAAAGGGACAGAGAGACTGGGTTGCCCAGATATACAGAGGAGGAAGTCACTTGACTTCAGCTTTTTCTGAAATAGAAAAAGTTCTTTTGAGGATGCTTAAAAAAAAAGTGAAGTAATTTCACCCTTACATGGATTAAAATATGTCTCTGGAAAAATTGCTTTCTGCAAAAAAGACAAGAGGATTGAAACTGTGAAAGAGGTAAATGATTTAAAGCCAAAGTCACAAATTCCACAACCTGGGAGAAACTAAATGATTTGGAAACAATGTCCAGCTATTTCAGAAATAATGTGTGTGTGTGTGTGTGTGTGTGTGTGTGTGTGTGTGTGTGGTTTATATATATATATATATATTTTTTTTTTTTTTTGAGATGCAGCCTCAGCCTCACTCTGTCACCCAGCCTGGAGTACAGTGGCATCATCTCGGCTCACTGCAGCCTCCACCTCCCAGGTTCAAGCAATTCTCCTGCCTCAGCCTCCCTTGTAGCTGGGATTACAGTTGTCCACCACCACACCTGGCTAATTTTTTTGTATTTTTAGTAGAGACAGGGTTTCCACCATGTTGGCTAGGCTGGTTTCAAACTCCTGACCTCAAGTGATCCACCCACCTCAGCCTCCCAGAGTGCTAGAATTACAGGCATGAGGCACTGTGCCTGGCCAGAAATAATATTTTGTAAGAAGCACTTTCATAGTGAGATGGCACAAGGTGGAATAAAAAAAGACACTGGTATATCCTGATGTCATGTGCAGAATATTTAAGTTCAAATGTATTTATCAGACTGTTACCTCCATGTTACTGAAATGCCTTACACACTTACCATGTGCATTAAGCCATGAGTCAAGGACACTACCTCTACACAAAGTTCAAGCTGCATACGCTGATCTTAGCTGTTTCCTGGACATTATACCATGTACTAGTAATAAAAGAGAGGTGGTTAAGTGCATGCTTTTCTTCTCTTATTACATTACTCTTTACCTTTAAGACAGCAATTAGATTTTACTTGTTGGTTCAGAGAATTAGGCCAATTATTTTAATGCAACACAAATAATTTCTCTCAGCACAGACGCTCTTTGATAGGCTTAAAACCCCTGCCTGTGAAATCTGCACAAAGAAAAGAAATGTGAAGAGATCTGCTATAATTAAGATTAAGCTCAACAGCAAAGCAGGCACTGAATTTTAAATTAACTGGCAATGCCAACCATAAAATGGTCTAATTCACCTTTTCTACCGTTCTATGGAGACAACAAAAGCGAGGGAGCCTGCTCCGCTTCTTTTCCTGTCCTACCCGCTTCCCGGTGCAATCCAGTTGTCTTTCCAACACAGTCCTCAACATCTAATTCAACTACTCCTTCCTCCACAGAAACCTCCTGGGCTACTCCAGCCCTTACCTCCCTACTTCCTGGCCGTCACTGCAAGGGCAGTAAAGAATAGGCACGAGAGCTCAAACAGTGAAGTCAGTCAGACCTGCAGTCCACGCAGACCTCAATATGCTCGTATGTGACTGAGGGCAAGTTACTCATCCCCTCTAAGCCTCAGTTTCCTCCTCTGAGATAATGCATGCAGAGCACTCAGCACAGTGCCTGGCTGGAAGCAGTCAATGAACGTCAGCTGTTATTCATATTTCTTTTTTCTTTTTTTTTGAGATGGAGTCTTGTTCTCTCGCCCAGGCTGGAGTGCAGTGGCGTGATCTCAGCTCACTGCAACCTCCACCTCTTGGGTTCAAGCAATTCTCCTGTCTCAGCCTCCCGAGTAGGCTGGGATTACAGACACACGCCACCATGCCCAGCTTATTTTTGTATATTTAGTAGAGATGGGGTTTCACCATGTTGGCCAGACTGGTCTCAAACTTTATTCATATTTCTATATAGTCTCTCCTCATGCCATTTAGAGTCTCACAACACTGGACAGGTAGTCCAGCTGGACAGTGCACAACGCATCTTGCTTGCACTCAACTAAAGAGAATTAAAAATGCATTTCAAAGTGGAGATGGTTGTGGACCAGATTAGACCCAGAAGGCAAGTGGCTGCAGGGTGAGCGCTGCACCAGGTACGTCTCTGTTCTAAGATAGGCTTGCAGCGAGTACCCATAAATACAGAATGAAACTACCACAAAACTCCAACCAACTCAGGTGACTAAAAGAAACTCCAGGGCTGCTGCTGAGAGAGAACTTGAACTTGAATGTCAGCACACGGTCCAAAGAGCACTGCTAGTTGGAAGTTTTTGTTAATGCCTGGTCAAGCAGACATTTGGATTTTGCTGGAATTTAGAAATAGGCCAGACTCACATATGAAATTTTTATGTCTTAGATTCTGTCTTAGTCCGTCTACTACAACAAAATACCATAGACTGGGTGGCTTATAAACAATGAAAATGTATTTCCCACAGTTCAGAGGCTAGGAAGTCCAAGATCGAGGTGCGGCACATTTGATATCTGGGGCGCACCCACTCTCTATTCATAGATGGCTGTCCTGTTGCTGTATCCTTGAGTGGCAGAAAGGGTGAGAAGCTCTGCCGTCTCTCTTATAAGGGCACTAATCCCATGTAAGAGGGATTTGCCTCATGACTTCCTCACCTTCCAGAGCCCCACCTCCTGGTGTGCTCACCTTGGGCTTTAGGATTTCAGCATATAATTTGGGGTGACGCGAATATTCAGACTAGCAAATTCCAATTGGGTTGATGGGAGAGGCAACATTTTGTTACAGGATCTTTGGGGTGTCACTTTTCTGGCTGGAAAACTGTGGCCAGTGGCACCCTTGCCTGAGTTTTGCTCGGATCCACTGGGCTCATTCTGCCCACTCAGCCTGGCAGGCTGTGCTCGGCTCATGCTACCAGCCTGGATCCCACGCCTCCAAGGGAGACTGCAAGTCAGGTTTGGAGCAGTGAGGGGTGTGTGAGCAAGTGTGGGGTCCAGCCACTGTGCACAGATACACTGACTGCTGCCATGGGGCGGGCAGCTCCAGGTGCTGGCACAGGCGCCGGCTCTGTGTGAGGCTGTGGCTGGGCCAGTTGCACCACAAGCAGGTTCCACAGCTGGCACCAGGGAACACGGTGGTGCCCAGAAGCTTGGAGACTCCGGGAACCGCAGAGCCCCAAAGGAGAGTGACAGCCCTGGCTTGGGGAGCAATCAGGTCTGGGCTCCCCGGAGGGCTGCAGCTCCTCTCTCTTTCTCACTTCTCTCCTCCTTGTCACTCATAACATGGCGAGCAAGGAGCATGTTTCAGCCCTGTTTGTATTACAGCTCTTTTAGCCTCTCCATTTGGCAGGTCCCAGGTTCTCGTCCTGTGTCCAGGAAGAATGGGGTACACAGACAAGTGAAGGGTGAGCAAGACAAAGAGGAGCTTTATTGAACAACAGAACAGCTCAGAGTAGACCCAAAGTGGGCAGCTCCTCTCCATAACCAGGATGTCCCAACGAGTGCTCAGCTCTCAGCAGAGAGAGTAGCTCCTCTCTGCTGGGCAGGCTGCCCCAAAGAGTGTTCAGCTTTTGGTAGAGAAGGTAGCTCCTCTCTACAGGCAGGTCTTCTCATAAGTGTCCAGCTGTCGGCAGAGAGGGTAGTTCCTCTCTGCAGCTGGTTGGCCTGTCATCTCCCCATCATCTCTCTGTCCTCTGCTGGAGTCTGGCTGAATCTGAGGTTTTAATGGGCCTTAGAGGGGAGGAAATGCTTGCTGATTGGTCCATGAGCAGCCATGGGCCAGCCCAGGGAAAAGCACGATTAAGTTCCCCCTGCTGTCTGCAGGATTGGCGGCAGAGTCCCCAGGCTTCAGGCCCTCCCCACTTTGAAGGTGGGGCTTCACCAGGGACCAGCCCCCTTCTGCCCAGGTGTCTGCCTTCTACCACTATTCATGGTCCCAAGCTGTTCATGCCAGAGGCCACCTGCAAGGCCAGTGCCAGGCTGTCTCAGCCCCCCTCCACCTCCCTCCCATGCTTGTTGGTACCCAAAGTCCAGAGGGATCTGAGGTGGCAGGGGAGGGGTCCTAGGTGGCAGGGGGCTGGTGTGTCAGGCATGTCAGCACTGCCCACAGTGTGTGCACACTCTTCCATGCTGTAACAGTGCTGGGGCTCGGCCTGGACTTTTCCCAGACCAGAGCAGCACCAACAGTGGGGAGAAGCCAGGCAGCGGGAGGAGGCATTTCTGAGAGTGGGGGGTGAGGTGGGGAGTGGCAAGGAGTCTTCCTGGGCCCCCAAGAGTGCAGAGATGCCTGGGTCTGCAGCCAGGGAGCTTCCACTCCACCAACTCAGAAGGGGTGGAGCTCCTGCTTGTCCCCAGCTCCCACTGGGTCTGTGGAGTGTGCAGCCCCAGCCACGCTTCCTTGCAGCCTAGGGCGGGGCCTCCAGGTCCTTGCCGGGCTACTCTCTGCCTGCTCCTCCATACCTGACAGCACCGTTTCCCCACCAGTGGGCAGCTCAACTGGGTCTATCATAGTGGCCCCTAGGGCAGCAGGCTCCAGGAGGCTCCCAGGGGCAGGCTCTGGGGACTGTCCACTTCCTCCTTGTGCCCTCCTTGCAGTGACTATGGGCAAGAGCAGCGACACAGGGCCAGGTCCGGGCCTGGGAATGGGTGTCCCCTGGCCACGCCAGGATGGGCGCAATGCAGTTGGCTGCCTCAGGGATGTGGGGCACAGGCATCCCACTGCTGCCACTGCTGCTCCTGCCGCCACTGCCCACGTCCCTGCTGCCATGGTCGACATAATGGCAGCAGATGCTTCAGATGGCCCGCCACTGCCATCAATTTAACATTTTTAAGAGAACGACATATTTTCAATCACCTAAAAAAAATGAGTTAATAGTTTAGGCATGGTAGCTAATGCCTGTAATCCTAGCACTTTAGGAGGCCAAGGTGGGAGGATCTTTGAGCTCAGAAGCTTGAGACCAGCCTGGACAACATAGTGATATCCTGTCCTTACGAAAAATCAAAAAATTAGCTGGATGTAATGGTGCACCTGTAGTCCCAGCTACTCAGGAGGCTGAGGCAGGAGAATGGTTTGAGCCCAGGAGGTTGAAGCTGCAGTGAGCTGTCATCACACCACTGCCCTCCAGCCTGGGTGACAGAGCGAGACCCTGCCTCGAAGTAAGTAAATAGGCCATTTACAAAGGATTTTTATAAATTTGTTAGTTGAAACAAGTCTGTTAGGCCCTGAACTGGACAACACAAGCTAACCAGCACTTGTACTTGGAGTGACAGAAGTTTCTTCCTTTCTCAAATGCAAATATTCATTCGTTGCTTTTTCATGGCCAGTGGTAAGAGCCTGTGCTACAGAATAATGTAAATCAGCATCAGAGCCCTGGCTCTGTTCCCCGTAAGGCACGGGATCTAGAGTAAGTTACCTGTGCTCGCCAAGTATCCATTTCCTCATCTATGAAATAAAATAATAATTCTTCCCATCTGACACTAGATTTGGCCCCACCCAAATCTCATCTTGAATTGTAGCTCCCATAATTCCCACATGTCGGTGGGAGGTAATTGAATCATGGGTGCAGGTCTTTCCTGTGCGGCTCTTGTGATGGTGAATAAGTCTCATGGGATCTGATGGTTTTTTAAATGGGAGTTCCCCTACACAAGCTCTTTTGCCTGTCGCCATGCTCTTCCTTTGTCTTCTGCCATGATTTTGAGGCCTCCGCAGCCATGTGTAACTGTGAGTTAATTAAACCTCTCTTCTTTGTAAATTACCCAGTAGTATGTCTTTATTAGCAGCATGAGAACAGACTAATACACCATCTCACATATTTGCTATGAGGATAAATGAGATAAACCACGCAAAGAACTCAGCCTAATATCTGCCACATAATAAACACTCAATAAATGCAAGCAGTTACCATAGTAACTATTCCACAATTCAGTTTGACTAAAGTGTTTAATCACAAACTTTACATGGAACTTGCAGATAGTACTTGACTGTTTTGAGGAATTAACATTTTTTAACCCATGAATTTTCTGATTAGTGTTCTGTGGATATTAAGAATGATAGGATGAGGCCAGGCATGGTGGCTTACACTTGTAATCCCAGCACTTTGGGAGACGCTGGCAGGAGGATGGTTTGAGCCCAGAAGTTTAAGACCAGCCTGGGCAACACAGCAAGACCCTGTCTCAAAAAGAGAGAGAGAGAGAGAGAGGGAGAGAGAGAGAAATGATAAGGATGAAAGTTGTCACTAAAGGTTTGTATAGGAGATGAGAAAACTAGACCCAGGGGTGAGAGGGATTGATATAACTTATAATTACCTACCTGAGAAATCAGCTCTTCTTCCAAATTGAGTTATTTTCCTACCCTTAGCAAAACATGCTTCAATTTATTCTCTGACTTCAGAAAACTTCTATAAATCAAATACCTACCAAATCATCTATGCCCTTGAACTGAATCTAGGAAACTCTGACTGATCATATTTATGCACTATATTACCGCAAGAATGGGCGAAAAAAGTAATTTTCCTTGGAGAGCTTTGAAGAATAGATTGTCTTTTGTTTATGTATTCTGAGGTGATGTCATTATCTCGCTGTCACTGGGAGGGTGCCAGGAGTTGCGATAGGGCTGGGCCCGGGAGCAGTGATGGATTGCACCTCTCACCTGGACCCTTCCTGAACAATAGCCCCTTTGTCAGGCTGTGGGCCCAGGCCTTTCTGCATGTGAAAAGAAGTGCAGTCACATGACCTGCATGAGGCCTGAAATTCTCACATCAGCCTTCTTATAAGACTACTGTAGCCATAAAAGCCAAAAGCTATAGCTGGGGCCGGGCTCTGGCAAGGCACTGAGAATGCAGAGGTGACGACCCAGACAGGCATGGCCACTGGCTTCCTAAAGCTTACAGTCTAGTGGGAAAGACAGCATGTAAACAACTGGCAACCAGGAATTAATTGCAGTTGAAATGAGCTCCATGAAGCACAGAACAGTGTAGGGTGTTATAATGGAACCTAATGGGGAGGGAGAGGAAGAGTTAGGCATGACATTGAAAACACATTTTTAAAAATATCAAAACGAGCACAGAAACATGATATAGAACACAAACTGTTCCTCAGTTTTAAAGATAAAGCTGAAGACAGCAGAAAAATCACATTTGCCTAGGGTGGGACTGACAGTGCCTCGTCCTCTCCAAAGTTAGAAGTTGAGGCTTCCGGTTGCTGGGAGTGGCTCAGTAGAAGGAGTTTGAGAAGCTCTGGCAGGGACACAAAGGGTTTGGGCTCCAGAGGTCAAGCCCTCCAGAGGTAAAGGGCCCCTAAGACAATGAGAAGGGACCTCCTGGATGACTGGAGGGCAGCCAGTGTCTAGGCGGTCCACGGCCCAGATTGGCAGCCATCAGTACCCTTTCCTGGCCACGCCATTCTCCAAATTGCTCACACAGCCTGCAGTGTTGCCTCCTCAGCCCAGGCTGCCCACCTCGTTTTGTGTTGCCATCTGATCTTCCCTCAGGGTGCGGATGAGGCTGTTTGTCTTGAGACACAAAGGAGCCTGTTTGTGTGTGTGTGTGCACACACGCACACAGAGAAAGAAAGATGAGAGGAGAAAGACATCTGACCCGCTCTCCTTTCCTACTGTCGTCTGTTCCAATCTGTTCATCTCTTTTCGGAGAAATTGCCAATTCATCTGCTAATTTACCTGATTTTCAGTCCATTCTCTTGGGACACAGTGGGCTCAAAGACATCACCAAATAATGTCAGCCATCATTTGACCCCTTTCCCAACCCTTCAGCCCCAGTCCAGCATCTTCAAACTTCTCTTACTAGACTTTCCTGGATGAGGCATTTCTGAGGCATGGGGAAGAAGCAGTCAGATGGAAGCAGTCAGGAGCAGTCACCGCCATGGGATGAGGAGTGACTGAGGGAAAGAAAAGAAAATGGAAGTAGAGAAGGCAGTCTTCCCTTTCACAAAGTGTGTGGGCCACGGTGGTATCAATTGCAGGTGAATCTCTGGGAACAGAAAAGCTCACTAAACAACAGAACCTGAATGTTTTGGGAGTCTTTCCCAGAACTACTAAATCTTAGAATTTTTTTTCTTATTTTTAATTGTTTTTGTAGAGACGGAGTCTTGCTATGTTGCCCAGGCTGATCTTGAACTTTTGGTCTCAAGCAATCCTCCTGCCTTGGCTTCCCAAAGTGCTGGGATTATAGACATGAGCTACCATGCCTGGCTTTGAATGGTAGAATTCTTGAACATCATCAAACCTACAAAGGCCCAAAGTAAAACATAGAAAAGAATAACTGAAAAACAAATTGATCTCTTCAAACCTTTAATAATTCTATTCTGGCTGGCTGCAGTGGCTCACACCTGTAATCCTAGCACTTTGGGAGGCCAAGGCAGACAGATCACTTGAGGCCAGGAGTTTGAGATCAGCCTGGCCAACATGGTGAGACCTATCTTTACAAAAAACATAAAAATTAGCCATGTGTGTTAGCCTGTGCTTGTATTCCCAGCTACTCGGGAGGCTGAGACATGAGAATCACCTGAACTGAGGAGGCGGAGGTTGCAGTGAGCCAAGATCATACCACTGCACTCCAGTCTGGGTAACAGAGCAAGATTCTGCCTCAAAATAATAATAATGATAATTCTATTCCTACAGGACTCCAGTTATTTATAATGGCATCTCACATTCCTAGATCTCTTGACATGCATCATTAGCGGTTGTCTTGCTGTTAGATTAGTTTGTCACATACAAAAAGTTTTTACCTTTATGACAATTACAATAAGCAGAGGATGTTGGTGTTGATACATGATAGTTAATCTCATGCGCCCTAAAACTGCACTTTTGTATTTAGCTTCACTATAAAATTTGATGCTTTATTATACTGAATACATTTTTTTAAATCCTAAGAATTTAAGTTACACAATGCTACAGTTTGAATGTTTCCCAGAATTTATGTTTTAGAAACTTAATTCCCGATGTGACAGTGTTTGGAGGTAGGGGCTAACAGGACGTGTTTAGGTCATGAGGACTCCATCCTCATGAGCAGATTAACGCCATTCAGGAAGGGCCAGTGGGAGTGGGTTCTCTCTCTTGCGCTCTTGCCCTTCCACTTTGCCATACAATGACAAGCAAGAAGGCCCTCACCAGCTGCCAGTGCCTTGATCTTGAACTTCGCAGTCTCCAGAACTGTGAGCCAATGAATTTCTATTTGTTATAAATCACCCAATTTCAGGTATTCTGTTATGGCAGCCCAAAATGGATTAGGACAGTGGCATTTCAGACCAGCTGGAGACAGAATAAAATATTCAATACATAGCACTGGATTGCTATGCTAATTGTTTGGGGACAGAGAAAAGTTAGACTGTCCCACCCCACCTCATACCTTACTTAACAATTAATTCCTTATGATTAAAGAGCTGAACATAAAGCAAAACTAAAAACTTTAAAATATATTTAGCAGAATGTGAAAAAATCATCCTGAGATGGGGAGAATCTCCTAAAGCAAGACTTAAATCCAGAAACCTTAAATAAAATAACTGACAGATTTGTTTATATGAAATGGCAAATTTTGCATCTAAAAAGATACCATAAATAAAATTTAAAAATAAAATGGGTGGGGCATGGTGGCTGTCGCCTAGAATCCCAGCACTTTGGGAGGCTGAGGTAGGGGAATCACTTGAGGTCAGGAGTTCGAGATCAGCCTGGCCAATGTGCTGAAACCCCGTCTCTACTAAAAATACAAAGATTAGCTGGGTGTGGTGGTGGGCACCTGTAATCCTAGCTACTCAGGAGGCTGAGGCAGGAGAATCATTTGAACCTGGGAGGTGGAGGTTGCAGTGAGCCAAGATCGTGCCACTGCACTGCAGCCTGGGCAACAGAGTGAGACTCTGTCTCAAAAAAAAAAAAAAAAAAAAAAAAAAATCTGAAATGACTAGGCTAGAAGCAAACAGAGTATACCTCACAAGCAGCCTCCCCAGGTAATCTTTTCTCAGTAGAACTCCTCTTATCTTCAACACTCAGACTTCATAAAATGTCCATATTTCTCCAATACAATATTTTTTGTACCCATGTTTATATAGAACATTTTATTTGTACATTCCCCAAACTCAAGACAACATTTTAAACAAAGTAGGATGTGTGTGAGGGAAAGGGGAAGAATTTTCCAGTTACTTTCCAATTATAATTGGAAGGATGTCAGAATCACATGCAGATGTTTTGGAAAGTGCCAAGTGTCAGCAAAGGGATGTGAGTAGGATGTTGATGGCTCCACACAAGCAAATGTCTGTTAAAAGTCCTATTTACTGTTTGTTATCAGGAAACAATGTTTTGTGAGGTGGGGCAGCTCATGCCCCTAATCCCAGCACTTAGGGAGGTCAAGGCAGGAGGATTGCTTGAAGCCAGAAGTTTGAGACCAGGCTGGTCAACATAACAAGACTCTGTCTCTACAAAAAATAGAAACTTAGCCAGGTGTGGTGGCACACACCTATAGTCTGAGCTACTCAGGAGGCTGAGGTGGGAGGATTGCTTGAGCTTAGGATTTAGAGGCTGCAGTGAACTATGATCATGCCACTGTACTCCAGCCTATCAGAGTGAGATCCTTTCTCTAAAAAGATAAAAAATAAAGAAAGCAGTGTTTTAGGCATCTTACGTACTAAGTAATTGGTTAAATACATTGACATATTCCAGTGTTTTAGGAGATTTATTGGCAGTGTTATATTGATAGGAAATGGACTTCTCGTTAGTATTTTCATTCAGTTTCTGGCATTTAGGAATGAGTTTCTGATGTAATCTAGACACAGATGGTAATATAGACAGATCACATTGAGAAAATACATAAAATGGTTTGTTCAAATCTAAAAGAAAAAGATGAAACAGAAAAAGATTTAAAAATCACTAATGGAAACAGACAATTCCCAAGAGAAAACAAATTGTGAAATTAGCCAGTAAATATGAACAGTACTCAACCTCACTGTAAGCAAAAAAATACAGTAAGTATATTCACTTGATCTTAGCCAAAAGGCCGAGAGGTGATATATTAAGTATATTTAAACAATGAACTACCCTTTTAAAATCCATCAGATTTACAGAAGTGAAAAATTTGATAATATTGAGTTGTTAAAGATTTGGGAAATCAGGCACTTTTACATTTCTGGTGGCTGTGAACATTGATGAAGGCATTTTTCATGGAAAATTGCTGGTATCTATTAAAAACTGTAATGCATACATACTTTAACAACTATTTTCTAGAAACCTATCATTCAGAAATACATATATTCACAAAGACGTATGCATACATATGAATAAATATTGCAGCATTATTTGTAATATCAAAAAATGTTGAAAAGATCCAAAATGTACAGCAAGAATTTAAATATATTATGATATGAAACACCGTGCTATCATTGGAAAAAGTCAGGTAGACTTATATGTACTGAGATGAAAGCATATTAAGTGAACAAAGCAAGTTGCAGAAAACTACATGCAAACTTCGATATTTATGTGAATGCCTGTAGAGATATGTCAGCAAATACATAGGCAAGGAGATTGAAAGGATGCACCCTGAACTGTCTAGAACAGTTGCTTCTGGGAGAGAAGTAGTTGTTGGAGGAGGTGCTGGATGCTGGCATTCTCCTTTACCAAACATTCCAGCTTCTTACCCTGCAGTGCCTCTCCCTGCAGGAAGATATTTTCCCATACTGTTGATCTCAGGAATGACCATATTATTTGCTTTGGCCAATAACTGATGTTGGTCACTTTTGTGCAAAGTTTTAGAAGTCAGGGCACCATTTGCCTTATCTTTTTCCTTCTGCCATGAGATCCAGATAGAGGTTAGGTTTTTCCATTAGTTTTGGTTCTGGAGTCAAGATCATAAAAAGCAGAGCTCATAAAAGCAGGACTTAGGAAAAACATGAATGATCGGGTGCCATGGATCACGTCTGTAATCCCAGCATTTTGGGAGGCCAAGGCAGGTGGATCACTTGAGGTCAGGAGTTTGAGAGCAGCCTGACCAACATAGGGAAACTCTGTCTCTACTAAAATACAAAAGTTAGCCAGACGTGATGGGGCATACCTGTAATCCTAGCTACTAGGAAGGCTGAGGCAGGAGAATTGCTTGAACCTAGGAGGCAAAGGTTGCAGTGAGTGGAGATTGCTCCACTGCATTCCAGCCTAGGCAACAGAGCCAGACTCCGTCTCAAAAATAATATTAATAATAAAATAAAATAAAAAATAAATAAACAAATAATGTTTTTAAAAGAAGAAGAAAAATAGAAAAACTTGCAATGCGAACAAGAAAAACAACCTCGCACCTATAATCCCAGCACTTTGGGAGGCTGAGGTAGGAGGATTGCTTAAGGCCAGAAGTTTAAGACCAGCCTGGGCAACACAGGACAAATAAATAAATAAAGCCACTGAGGTTTGGGGACATTTGTTACTGCAGTATAACCTGGCCTGCTGTGACTGATACCAATAAAGGAAGACTTCTACGGGTTTTTTTCCATAATTTTTTTAGTGCATGGACATTTTGCAATACACATAGACTTAGTATTACTTATAAACTAATTTTTAAAAATTGACACCTCAGCAAAACTACAAATGACTACCTGTCAAGGGCCTTCAGGATTGTTGACAATTAGAAACTGCAAAAGCAAAATCCTGGAATTCCAAGGGCAAATTTGAAGTGCCTGCCTGAAACGTGACTGCACACCAGCACACTGTGTAGTGCTGTGAGGAGGCAAGAGGGCTGTTGTCAAGCCAGTGACCAAGAAATATAGAGGGCAACTAGATAGGTGAGAATTCTTCTTGCGTACATTAGTGGAAGGAAATTAGGGCAGTCAGCATTCCACCTTCTAACCACAGTGCTGAAGCGCATCCCAGTAAATGGTGGGATCATAGTGGCTGCTTTTATAAACATGATGAGATGTTGTTCTTCAGTCGTAGGGATTAAGTTGCAATGATCGCTGAGTCACTGTTGTCTGAATGTGCCCGTCTCTTCAGATGTGTCCTGAACACAAAGAATTTGAGAACCTCTGGCTCAGGAAGTAGGGCCGGTAATTATGCGTAGATTCTTCTTTCCTGGTGGCTGCTGCCCCTCGCCCAACTCTAAATGCTCAGCACTTACTCCTTCATGGAGCACCCGTTCCATGGGGGCCAGGTGAGACCGAAGAAAGAGGCTGACAGTTCCAGTTCCTCAGAAACATACGTTTAATCGGGACTTACAAACAGAAGCCATGTCTGTGTCTCAGGCAGCGGTGAGGCAAAATGGTGGATCCTGCACCATTTATTTTCACACCCAGGGCTTATATGCTATTGGAAAGGGTATATGCGATTCAGAATGGGTGTGTAGAACAATCGAAGTACTGTAACATTAAGGTTGTTTTGACCTCAGGGTAGGATTTACAGTAACTACCCACTCTGACACAAGGAACATCAAATAAACTGGAAATCTTAGAGGCCTTCCTAGAGCAAGGGTTAATCGGAAGTTAAAGTGATGGATTAGCATCCAAGATGAAGTTGCTTTGGCCTCCACACACCTCCTCTTTGGCAGGCACTGTAATTGCCGTTAGCAATACATTCTCAATTCTTGCTCTCAAATGCATAACCTAGTAGAGGAGACAGGTACATACATAAAGGCATAGATAACAGTAATAGCAATAGTAACCCGTTCTTAAGGGCATAGTAGTTTTCAAACATTTATAGTTCACACATACACACACAAACCAATCCAGCAAGCCCAGTATAATTCCCCTACTTTTGCGGATAGGGTCACTGAGACTGAGAGAAATGAACTGGCTTTCTTAGGTTCTGACAGACCATAGGTAGAGACTCAGTCTCCAGTTCTTCTTGTCTATACTAGGTGACCTCCTGTGCAAAAGGATGAGTAAATAATAGCATCACAGTGAAACAAAAGGCTGTGAGGCACTGAAGAGGAAAGCCTTGAATCAAAACTTTAACCTTGAGAGCGGAATGCAACAATCCAGCTTTTCATTTACTTTGTTCCCAGAGGTTAAAGCAGACCCCAGTGAGTGGAGTGGCCTCCTGAAAATCTGACTTTGGTTAGCATTCCTTTCATTTCTGCCTGCATGCCCGCCTCCTTCTAGTACTGGAAGTAAACATCTTACTTGCTTGGGGCATGGGGTAGGGAGAGTAAAGTCCTCACAATAGGTCTGCTGTTGTGCAAAGAATTCTGCAAGATGCAGATTTAAACCAAGGCAGTGGGGGCAGTGGGGGAAGGGGTGGTGCCAAGGTCCAACCCATCAAGTCCCTTCTGTAGCTGAGGCTGGGAATTGGTCACATATATTTGCCATCAGCTGAGTGATCTATTTTAACATTTTTCCTCGTTAGGCTCTCAGCACAGAGAAATATCCTAGGAGATTAAGCTCAGTCAGTTATGTTCTCTGTTACTTAAGGGAGTTTAACCTGAACAAGGGTTTAGCAGGGCTCCCAGTCCCAAGACCATTTTCATATGGGCTCATTTTCCCACTTACCAGGGTGAGTGAGAACAGTGAGTGGAGGTTTCACCAACAGAAACCAAATATCTGAGCAAGGGCCTTGGCGGTGGTCTCCTGCACTGGGCTCTGCTTTAGGGCTGAGGTCTCAGCCTTTGCAGCACAGGATCCACAGGAACCCGTGGACATGCAGCAGAGCCAGTGGCTTGTTAGCCAGGGAAGAGAAATTCCGGACAACCTATGGGATGTGAGTGACTCAGCTCTATATTGTGAATGGAAGTCAGAGAAAAAAGAAATTCATAAGAGCCTTTTAACAAGTGCCCCAGCTGACTAAAATGGTAAATAAAGACAGAGAAAGCCTGGGTGCGGCGACTCATGTCTGTAATCCCAGCACTTTGGGAGGCCGAGGCAGGAGAATCACTTGGGTCTAGGAGTTTGAGACCAGCCTGGGCAACACAGTGAGACCTTGTCTCTACAAAAAATAAACAAAATTGTCAGAGGCGTTTGAACCAGAGCAATTCCATCTTGAATAGGGACTGGGTAAAATAAGGCTGAGAACTACTGGGCTGCACTCTAGACAGACATTCTAAATCACAGAATGAGATAGGAGGTCAGAACAAGATACAGGTCACAAAGACTGCTGATAAAACAGTTTGCAGTAAAGAAGTCAGCTAAAACCCACCAAAACCAAGATGGTAATGAGAGTGACTTCCAGTTGTCCTCACTGCTACACTCCTACCAGCGCCATGACAGTGTACAAATGCCATGGCAACATCAGGAAGTTACCCTATATGGTGTAAAATGGGGAGGCATGAATAGTCCACCCCTTGTTTAGCATATAATCAAGAAATAACCATAAAAATGGGCAACCAGCAGCCCTCGGGGCTTTTCTGCCTATGGAGTAGCCATTCTTTTACTCCTTGAGTAAACTGGCTTTCACTTTACTCTATGGATTTGCCTTGAATTCTTTCTTGTAGGAGATCCAGGGACCCTCTCTTGGGGTCTGGATTGGGACCCCTTTCCAATAACAAAATTTGCTGGGCAAGGTTGTGCATGCCTGTTGTCTCGGCCACTTGGGAGGCTGAGGTGGAAGGATCGATTGACCTCAGGAGGCTGAGGCTGCAGTAAGCTGAGACTGCACTATTGCACTCTATCCTAGGTGTCAGAGTGAGACCTTGACTCAAACAAACAAACAAACAAAACCAAAAACAGAAGAAGATAGAAAATGTCAGTGAAAGAGGCAGTTACCTTGTGCCTGAAAAACATGGGCTTCTTCATGGAATGTGAGAAAACTGTATAATCATGTCAATGGAGCAACAGGTGGTGAAGATTTCTTCAGAGTTGTGATTCAGTGACATGTAGTGTCAAGTTTATATGAGTGTCACATTTTCTTTTAATAGTGTTAAAAATGACTCTAAACTTTGAATCATCAAATTATACTCAGCTGTTCTTAGGGGACGTTTTGTGCTTTAGTGAAATGAGCAACTGAGGTTGCAAAAGCCAGTATGGTGTGCCCTGTTTCTGACCTCTTAACCTGTGGGTGTCTTGAGGAAAAAAGTGGCTTAAAAAATAAAGTCTTTATTTCTCCTGTGCCTGGAAGGGCCAGGAGAAGGTGGAGGGCAGGCGATGTCAGGGGGCACTCCCTCTCAGGGTTGTGCAAATGAGTTTCTCCTTAAACTTTGTGCTCTCAGTGCCTTATTGGCCCCAGCCTAGTCCTGGCCCTGGGGTCAAGCACAGTGCAGAGAGGATAACAGCAGCTCCTTGGCCAGGCACAGTGGTTCACGCCTGTAATCCCAGCACTTTGGAAGGCCTTGGCAGGTGGATCACTTGAGGTCAGGAGTTCGAGATCAGCCTGGCAACATGGTGAAACCCTTTCTCATAAGTAAAATAAAAGAAAATAAAAGTAGCTCTTTTGTTGAATGAATAAGGGGATAAGCAAATGAAGTGTATAATGAAGGGCATACACATTGGAAAACTCTAGATACTGAGATACTGAGTGTTTCACAGCCTTTGTCCAGCCTGCGTTACAAAAGGCTCATGTTGAAGTATGTAACAGGGCCTCCAGTATCATCTTAGCTCAGGCTGCTATAACAGCATAACATATGGTGACTCAGACAACAGACATTTCTCTCTGATGGTTCTGGAGGCTGGAAAGTCCAAGATCAAGATGCTGGCAGATTCAGCTCCTGGGGAAGGCTCTCTTCCTGCCTTACAGATGGTTGCCTTTTCACTGTGTGTTCCTCACATGACAAAGAGAAAGAGAAAGAGTGGGTGGTCTCTTTTCCTTTTTTTTTTTTTTTTTGAGATGGAGTCTTGCTCTGTCACCCAGGCTGGAGAACAGTGGCACAGTTTTGGCTCACTGCAACCTCCACCTCCTGGGTTCAAGCAATTCTTCTGCCTCAGCCTCCCAAGTAGCTGGGACTACAGGCACATGCTAAATGCCCAGCTAATTTTTGTATTCTTAGCAGAGACAGTTTCACCATCTTGGCCAGGATGGTCTTGATCTCTTGACCTCGTGATCCACCCGCCTCAGCCTCCCAAAGTGCTGGGATTACAGGCATGAGCCACCGCACCCAGCCCCTTTTCTTATAAGACATTAATCCCATCATGGGGGCCCACCCTCATGACCTCATCTAAACCGAATTACCTCCCAAAGGGCCCACCTCCAAATCTCATCACATTGGGAGTTAGGACTTCAGCAAATGAATTGGGGTGAGACAAGGCACAAACATTCAGTCCATAATGTAGTGCATTAAAATTATACATTTTGGGTCCCTACTTCGGCACAAAAGTTTGATCACAGTAATAGAATTCTAAAGGGGCCGCCAAGATTCCTGCACCCAGTGTGCACAACCTGTGTAATCCCATCCCTTGAGTGGGTGGGCCTGACCTAACCAAGTGAACTCTTTAAAAGAGGGTGTAGAGGTTAGACATCAAAGAAGTCAGAGATCAGAAGCACGACAGGAATTTTTCTTGAAGGAGCCAATACATACATTGTAAGAGGGCTACAGGATCAGAAAATAAGAGAGGCCTCCAGAAACTCAGAGCAGTTCCCAGTGATAGCCAGCAGGAGAGTGGGCAACTCAGTCCTACAACCACAAGCAACTAAATTCTTGATGCCAGCCTCATGAGACCCTGAGCAGAGAACCCAGCCACATCACACCTTCACTTCTGCCCCACTTTCTTGCTGGCTGTCACCGGGGACTGCTCTGAGCTCCTAGGTGATCATGAATTTGTGTTTTATTAAGTGGCTAGGTTTATAGTAATTTGTTACATGGCATAGAAAGCTTATCTCCTTTCTACAATAGATCAGTCCACCTTTCCTGGGTCTTCTGTCTTATTAAAAATAGCTCTTATTTGGTTGTTGATTATATTTTCCCTTGCATTAATATATAACCTCTTCCTTTTAATCCATAACCACCTTCTTTTTTCTCCTACTGTTTCCTTTAGGAATTTACATAGCAATTTTGAATCTACTCCACACATATTGTTATTTAAACACTCACAGAAAACTATTATCTTCCCCCCACCCTCTTCAAAGCATCTCCAGGGCACATATTATTGCGAGGCCTCTATTTTCATCCTTGCAACCAGTGTTCTGAGCTTACAGAGCTTATCATGTTTATTATATAACAACAAGACATAAGCCAAAACAACTTGCTGTGGGTTTTTAAACATAGCAACAGCAGAAATCTTTTCTGGGCTTGAGGAAGACACTTCAAATGTCTACTAATTTCAGCAATTTTCTGGTCTATGGGATGAAAAGTCTAAAACTGGTTGTGAAGGTATTTAAGTACACTTAGAGAAAACCCACCACTCCACCATCAGACACCATGACGCAAAGTGCTCCCTGGTTGGGATTCACAGGCTGCCTCTCAAAGGAGTGTTGCCTGTGTGGCGAATGCTCTCGGAGGAGAAAGAGAAAGGCACGAAACAGGGACCCTTCAAAGTTGGCACCATGGTAATTCACTCTGTGGCACAGGGCTTGTTCCTCCCTTTTTTTTCCTTTTCTAATGGGGGGACCATTAGCAGTTGTATTCAGATGAAGAGCTCATTTAGTTGTAAGTGCTAAAAACTCAATCTGGTTTAAGCATAGCAGGTTTCTTGGCTGATATGAGGGATTGAGCCAAGCCTGTGCTATCTTCCTTGACCTCCCCTGTTGGTTTCTTTCTCAGGCACCCACTCCCCACACAATGCCTTTCGCTTCTCCACCCCCAGTCCAAATATCTGGCCTCACCCCATGGAAAAAGGGTGCCTCTTTCCTCCATTCCAGCCATGAACCCTGGGCTGACCCCTTGAGCTTTGGTCACACGTCCTCCCCTTAAATTAGTGCCGTGGTCAGGAAGACAGAACCCACTGGCCAGCACACGGCATGTGTGTCTACTTCTAGAGCAGGAAGATGGGGACTGAGTGTGGGGGAAGGCTGGGTCACCAGAGGAAAACCAGGGTGTTGTTACCATTGTAGGATGGGGTGAACACTGGGTGAACCGCACACGGCCTCCAGCAGCAGGACCTATCCCAGTACCAGATAGAGCTGGGAAGACTTGAAGCCCAGAGAGGCCACAGGGAGCAGAGGCTTCTCTCCAGCTGGATGCTTCCACTGAGCCATGCAGCATCTGACACATTCATCTATGTGTGTGTGCGCTTCTCACCCAGGTCGCCTGCCTGGAAGTAGAGTCAACGTGGAGGTGCATAGCACAGTGTTTCTCTGCCTCGGGCCCTCTAATTTTCTCTCTTGGCCCACAAGGGGTGGGAATTTCTGTGCCCCTGTCCCTGTGTTCCTCTGAGAGTGGTGGACTGCCTTTTCTCCCTACACAAAAATCTGAGGCTGTGGGTGGGAGTCTGCGTGCGGCAGGAAGTGGGAAGCTGAAGTAACCTTGAGGCCCAGGTCTTTGGAAGCCCACATTGTCCCTAGAGCTGTTGCTTCTCTCCATGGGCTTGTGGGGTTCTTCTGTCCCCACTCGTGTCCTATTGGATCTGCCACCCAGCAGGACCTCTCTGGATCCACTTCCTATGGGATCTCCCCAGAGCATCTTTCAGAGGTGCCATGACCCCTGCTTTCTGGATTGAGGTAGTAGGAAGGGCTCTCTCTTGTTTGTTTGTTTGTTTCTTTCTTTCTTTCTCTTTCTTTCTTTCTTTTTTTTTTTTTTGAGACAGACTCTTGCTCTGTTGTCAGGTTGGAGTGCAGTGGCACGATCCCGGCTCACTGCAACCTCTGCCTCCTGTGTTCAAGCGATTTCCCTGCTTCAGCCTCCTGAGTAGCTGGGACTACAGGCACGCATCACATACATGTCTAATTTTTTGTATTTTAGTAGAGATGGAGTTTCACCATGTTGGCCAGGATGGTCTCAATCTCCCGACCGTGTGATCTGCCTGCCTTGGCCTCCCAAAGTGCTGGGATTACAGGCATGAGCCACCATGCCCAGCCTCTTATTTCTAATTGAATACTGGCCTATGCCAGGCTAACCAAATACTCCCTGATCATTCAAAGTGTCTACTCCATGCCCTTGGGCAGATTCCATTTCTGCTTAGCCAGAGAGACTTCCCTATTCCCTCAAAGAGTTAAACACTCTTAGATGGGAAAGGCAGGAGATTTTCTCTATGTAGTATACATATTTGGAAACTTGGCTCTTAGCAGTTGGGTGTATTATATGCAAAAATAAAGTACCTATTAGTTTTGCTGAATTTTATTAATATTAAGGGTCAATTATAAAAGCACCCATTAGGTCTATAACAGCATACCTTAAAATATATCCTAGTGAGGTTATCTATTTGATTCATGATGCTTAAGTCATTAATTTTGTACTTAACGTAGGAAATGTGATTGATTCACTCATGTGGCAAACTTGCACTTATTAAATATTTATACAGTGTAAGGTACTGAGCTGAGGAACACAAAGATATCTAACACTCATATCTTCTCCTCCAAAAGTTTATAATCTACTAGATGAAGCAAGCACATAGCACAAAAATAGCTAAATGAGGTTCTGTGTCAGAATCAGTCTGTTTCTTGAGGAATACAACTTATTTGAAGTTCACCTAACTTCAAGCTTGAGGAGTTTTTACTGAAACTAACTAAGGTTTGGCTCAGGTGTCTGGTATTAGAAAGGGCCACTCAGAAACTCCAAATACTGTAAAGTTCTGCATACCGGGGAGGAGCTATAGAGTTTCAGGGATTCTTTCACTTCGAAATTAAGAATTTTTTTGTACCACTCTGCAAGAAGCTGTGTAAAACCCAATGGAAAAAAATGACTAAATCATTCTTGATCTTCTGGCATTTAACAGAGCAAAATGTAAGTGGAAAGGGAGCAGGAATATCAGATTATTAATGGCACATTAACTATCTGAAGAACCTGTGGGTCAATAGAGTGTGCAGAGAACCCTTTAAAGGGAATGTATCATGTGAAGTCAAAACAGATGGATGGCAGAGTGAGTGAGCAATGATGAGGGGACATGTGTCAGACACTGACAGGGTCTGCTACAGGCACCAGGGAGAAGCCGTCTCAAAGACTAGAGCCCCACGTCGATGCATCTCTGGAAAGGGCCCTGGTTGGCTTATCTTTGGTCACAAGCCACCCTTGGGCCAGTCAATCACTTGGGCCCAACATAGCTGATGGCTGTGTAGTAGCCATGGGAGCTACTGGGGTGGGAATATGTGGGAAAAGTAACCGTGAGGGGTGTGCCCTAGCTAATGAGATAGTCCTAGAAAAAGGGTGCCCGGTATGCCTGACTTTAGCTGGAGAAATTTCTGTAGCTCAGCTTTCATTCTCCATCATTCAGCATTGAGTTACTCTTGTTGCGTCTACGACTCTGACATTAGGTCCCAGTTCTAAAAAAAAAGGCAAGGATGAGACACTAAAGTGCCCACCTGGATGGCTGAAACAGGGTATTGTTCTTCACCGTGCACCATGTGAGTCCTGCCCCCAGTAACTCAGTTCTTCTAGAACTGGACTTCTCAGAGACCGGGGTCTGTATGAGTCTGTTCTCACGCTGCTGGTAAAGACATACCCGAGACTGGGTAATTTATAAAGGAAAAGGTTTAATGGACTCACAGTTCCACATGGCTGGAGAGGCCTCACAATCACAGCAGAAGGCAAAAAGCACATCTTACATGGCAGCAGGCAAGAGAGAATGAGAGTCAAACAAAAGGGGAAAACTCCTTATGAAACCATCAGATCTCATGAGACTTATTTACTACCATGAGAACAGTATGTGGGAAACCGCTCCATGATTCAGTCACCTCCCACTGGGTCCCTCCTGCAACAGGTGGGAATTATGAGAGCTACAGTTCAAGATGAGATTTGGGTGGGGACACAGCCACAGCATCTCAGGATCCTTACCCTGAACCTGGGCCTGTGACCCAGCTCCACTCTCGCTGGTAGACTAACCTGATGCTAACTGCAGAACACCCCATTTTCCTGGAATCTCAGCTGCTATGCTTTTAGCTCCATGTCTGCCTCTTCCTGCTGCAGTTACCGAGCCATGATGACTGCCTCACAAAGGCTGCCTGCAAGGCAAGGCTCAGTGTGAAGGCTTTGCAGAGGCTTGATCCATGGAGCGAAATAGAAAGCGACTGAGAAAGTCAGGTTCCTGGAGGCAGCCGGCACCAAAATTGTCTGGGAGGGCAGGGTTACTCCAAAAGATTGTCTGGGGGCATTCTCACACGTTCCTGACATCTTCTTCTCTCCATACTTTTGATACAGGGGATTTGAGCTGGTTGGAGTGGGTGGACGAGGTGGAATAAGGAAAAAAAAATGCAGACAGCTTCAGACACCAAAATCACAAAATCTTACTGTGGATTCTGTCCATTCCTGGACATTTGGTTCATTTTAGGGGGATGCTTGAAAACCACACACACAAATGCAGATTACACGCAGACAACTACATGGCTCCCCAGCACGTTCCACTTTCCTGGATGTGACCCTTCAGAAACCTCCCTGGGGAGGGTCTTTGCCATCTCCTCCCCTCCCCAGAGAACTGTAGGGTAAAGGAGGGCTAAGAGTGAAGCTTGACAGTGAACTGGCGGTGTGCACCTCTTCTTACTTAGATCATCGAAACCCCTCCAAGGATGTGAAAAGCAAGCCCGCATCTGTGAGGCTTGCCAGACTCCAGAGATGACTTCCAAACTGACTCCACAGGCTAGGCAGGAAAGGTTTCTCTGCTCTCTGGGCAGTAAGGAGGTCATCAAGGCTGGCATGGTGGCTCATGCCTGTAAGCCAACACTTTGGGAGGCCAAGGCAGGCAGATCCCCTGAGCCCAGGAGTTGAGATCAGCTTGGGCAACATGGTGGGACCCCCATCTCTACAAAAAATACAAAAGTTAGGCCAGTGTGGTGGTGCACACCTGTAGTCCCACTTACTCTGGAGGCTGAGGCAGGAGAATTGGCTGAGCCAGGGAGCTGGAGGCTGTGGTGAGCTGCGATTGCTCCACTGAGCCACTGCACTCCAGTCTGGGTGACAAAGCAAGACGCTGTCTCGAAAACAAACAAACAAAAAGCAGTGTTCACAACATCTGCTTTTAAAAACTTCAGGGATATGAGGAGACTGATCTCTAAGGTATGCAAGTCCTTGGTTTTTAGAAAGAATCACTGGACTTTTTTTTTAAAAAAAGCAAACTCATAGTTAATAACAATACATCGTGTACTTGAAAATTGCTAAGAGAGAAGATCTTAAGTGTTCTCACCATAAAAAAATAAGTGTGTGAGGTAATGCATATGTTAAATAGCTTGATTTAGCCATTCTACAAAGTGTGTGTGTGTCTATATATATATATGTATACAAGCATCATGTTTTATAACATAAATATATACAATCTTTACTTGCCAATTAAAAAAAGAAAAAGCCAACTCTCAAAAGAGAGGAGTGGTAGAGATGGTGCTAACTCTCTGTCCACTTCTTTGTTCTTTTTATTCTGAGCATTTCGGTGAAGGCAGTGTGGCCCAGGAGGAGGATGGGGCCGGAGAGCAGGCTATGGAGGGAGGATACTGGCTGGGCCCTTTCCTAGCTGTGTGACCTTGGGCAACTTACAGAACCTCTTGAGCCGTAGTTTCTTTATCTAAAAATGGTCATAATAAGAGAATAAGAATAACTGATGTGAAAAATGAAATGAAAGAATGCATGTTGACTGGGCGTGGTGGCTCACGCCTTAATCCCAGCACTTTGGGAGGCCAAGGTGGGTGGATCACCTGAGGTCAGGAGTTTGAGGCCAGCCTGACCAACATGGTAAAACCCCGTCTCTACTAAAAATGCAAAAATTAGCCGGGCATGGTGGCACACACCTGTAGTTCCAGCTACTCAGGAGGCTGAGGCAGGAGAATCTCTTAAACCTGGGAGGCGGCGGTTGCAGTGAGCTAAGATCATGCCACTGCACTCCAACCTGGGCGACAGTGAGACTCTATCTTTAAAAATAATAATAATAATAATGCATATCAACCCTTAGTTCATTACTTAGCACATGGAAGAATCTCAGGAGGACACATGTTTTGTGAAATGGTGAGGGCAGAAGGTGGAATAGGATGAAAGCAGGCATCTCAGGAGGGTGTCATGAATGGACCTCACCCCTTTTAAGCTCTGTGAATGTCAGACTTTGTCCTGCCCATCCTGGAATCTCCAGCACCAAGCAGGGGCCTGGTGGAGAGTAGGCTCTAAGGAAATGCTTGTTAGACTGAACAGAGCCTTGGCTGAGCCCTCATGGAGGAGAGATTTGCAGAAAGGGAAGGAAAGCAGGTGAGAGAGGAAAGGACAGAAAGACAGGAGTGAGGTCGCAGGAGTGGGCAAAGGCTACACAGAGACACAAAGATTCCCAGTGATAAACTCTTAACTGTGCCCTGTCTTTAGAGCTCCCATAAAATGAATGGACTGGCAATGGAAATGTTTCAAAAGTGCTTTGGAAGCCAGATGGGAAGCTTATGTAATTGTTTTTACTTGCAAGCTCCAGTGAAAATAATGAGCCCTTTTCTTGCCTGCAGGGGAAGAAGGTTCTGGTTCAGACATCTCCACCTAGCCCTCCCATGTGCTCTGCAGATGCCCTTCGGAAAAGCTGCCTCTTCTATGCGGTGCTTCTGGGCAGCTGGGGAGCAGGTGTGGGGGCAAGTGCTGGGGGGTTGGGCAGGGCGAGGAGAACTGGATGTTCCACCCTCACAGCCAAACACATCCCACATCTCCTCCCAGAGGCAAAAAGACATCAAAAGAAAACCACATTCTGAGGCTGGGTGTAGGATGGTGGGGTGGGGACCAGGGAGAGACTTTTAAGACTTTTAATTCTTAAAGGGTAGTTGTAGATATGTGGTATATGAAAGCTGCTGGAAAGTAGTAAAGTGCTGTACAAATACAGTCATCATTCGGTATCTCGGGGGATTGATTCCAGGACCCCCTCACTCCAGGACACCAAAATCCAAGGATGTTCAAGTCTTTACTATAAAATGGTGTAGTATTTGCATATAACCTACACACATCCTCCCATATACTTTAAATAATCTGTAATTACTTATAATACCTAATAAAATGTACATGCTATACAAATGGTCATTATACTGTATTTTTTTAAATTGTATTATTTTTATTGTTGTTTTTCAATATTTTCAATCTGCAGTTGTTTGAATCCATGGATGAGAAACCAGCAGGTAGGGAAGGCTGACCATGTAAAGCTTTGTTAGTTATTAGTGTGGAGAGAAGAAAAAAACACCAGAACAAGAGATAGGTCAGGATTCTTCTCCCTGCCTTGCTGCTCACCCCTTGATGGGCAGGCCCACTGCTAGCCTCTCTGGATCTTCGTTTTTCACCTGCAAAACAATGTTAATCTCCCTGATCCTACCCAAGGTCAAAAATGATCCCTGGCTTTTCCATGCTCAGAAGGCACGCGGCCCAGGTTTTTACTTGACCTGTACTTCATTCTGTCTAGTGTGTGGTTTTTCTCAATACTTCAACTAATTGTTTACACAACTCCCAACTCAGCAGATTATAAGCGCCATGAAGGCAGGGACTGATGGGGAACACGGTCAGTTTTTCATTTTCAGTCATTTACTTAAATATTTACTGAGGTCACTAGGCACTGTGTTAAACTCCAGAAATATAGCAGTGAGCAACTCAGATAAAATCTCTGCTTTCTGACTTTGCTTTCTGGTGGGGAAGATAGATAGTAATGATCAAACATAACATAAAGAAGAAAACGAAAAGACAGCAGGCCCCTGTGTTGCACACCTGCAGGGGGCGCTATTTGCATGAATGTAATGTTAATAGCTCTCTCTAGTATTGTGCAAAGGCAGCGACTCTGGTGATGCTATATCCCCAGGGTCTGGCCCAGTGCTTAATATGCAGTAAACATTCTGTAAATATTTATTCAAGAATAAGTGAATGAATAAATAAGTGGTCTTAGTGTGGTAAAGTCTTTTAGTATCCAACTATACCCATGTTTCTCTCTTTTGGCATACACCTGCTGGCTCCTTGGAGTTAGAAAAGCCATGTGACTGATTCTGCCCAGTGAGATGTAAGCAGAAGTGCTGAAATTTACTTCTGGGTGGGTACCTGACCATCTCCAGCTGTTCCTTCCCCTGCTGCAATGACCAGGGCAGTTGCAAGACAGTGGATTTTCCATCACCCTGAGCCCCTGATTGATTTTGTGGAGCAGAGCAGACCCTCATTGGATATGAAGCATTTGCAAGTTGTTATGTGAAGGCCCCGAGACTTTGGGGTTGTTTGCTACCATGGCATAGGCCAACCCATTCTGACTAACGGTCTCACTCTCCTCTAAGTTCTTTGAGGGTGGGGCCATGGGGCTGAGCATAGGGGCAATCTGTAAATGTTCAAAAAGAAGTGATAGAAGAAAGAGTAATGCACATTGATTAGTAAATATTATCAGTCTCTTTTCCCTCTGCTTGAATTCCTCAGCTCTTAGGAAACAGAATAGCTAGATTGTATTATGGGTGGGTTTCCTCTTACCCATAAGGCCCTGTCTGTGGCAGGTGAGGCAATGCTGCCCTTTTCTACACAGGAAAAAAATACCAGTTTCTTTCCATGTGACTCAAACAGTCTAGAGAAAGGACACAGGAAAATCCCCAGATTTGGAGCAAATGGGGTCTTTGCCTACTCAAGCCCCTTTATTGTGGCGTGCATGAAACAGAGAGATATCTGTGGCTGTGCTGTGAGTACAAACAGAAAAACGGACAAAAATTCTCCACTCTCCACAGGGTGGGGAACACGCTGCTATAGGTCCTCTCCTTAGACGCGGGTCCTCAGACCCTGGCCTGCATCTGAGTCCCTGGAGGGCTCATTCAAATAGATTGTCAGTGCCCACATTACATTTGTGATGTGATTTGTCTGGAGTGGGGACTGAGAATGTGCATTTCTGGTAACTCCCTGATGAAACTGATGCTACTGGTCCAGGGACTGTATTTTGAGAAACCATTGCTGAAGACTGATGCTCTGCCTTTCAAAGTCAAGAGTAAATGCAACACCTGTGAGACTGGCGCTATAACCTGTTACTAGTCATTAACGACACGGGATCAACTAATTTTTTTTAGATTACTCAAATAAAAATGGGATAAAAGATGGAGGAAAGAAAAGTTTCAGTAAGGAGTGGGCCTGGGAAAGAATCTAGTTTGAGTACTGCTGCCCAGAGGAGAGACAGATGATGTCTTAAAGGAAGGTCCTGGGGTTGACAGCCAGAGGGATCTGGGATCAATATGGGTGCAAAGGTGGCCATGGAAAGACAAGTTTGAGGGTTGATCATTGCATAGTGAAAAGGGCAATGGACTTGGAGTCCAGAAACCTGCAGGCCTCTCCCACAAGACCTTGTAGCTGCTGGCAGCAGCCAAGGTGAGCCACTTTGAAGTCAGGTTAAAGCAGACTTAACAGCTTTTGCGGGGAGAGTCTGCTGTGATTAACTCAGCTCCAGCCTTAACCTTTTTTGCACGAGGAGGTAGGTAAGCCCTTTCCAGGGCCCCATGTCCAGTGCATTGTCTGTACTCAGACTGTGTTCCGGCATCCTCCTGCTGGCTTCTTGTCGACAGTCTCCAGCAGAACAGAGTTGCGCTGTGCCAAGGGTTAGTGTAGGTGGCTGTGACTCATTCAGCCTCATGGGGAAGCAGATGCTGCCACTGTAACCATCGCTGCTAGGGAAACAGGCTAAATAAATCCCAGATCCTTGTAGAGGGCAGAAAACAAGCTGCCTGCAGCCAGTAAGCCAGCAGCTCTGGTTCTGATCTGGTTCAGCCACTGCAACAGCCTATGCCCAGCTCTCAACTTCGGGGCTTACTGGGGACTGGGATTGGGAACAGCAACAACAGAGGCTTGTGCAGAGGCTGGAGCATGTGACAAGAGGTGGTGTATTAGTCCGTTTTCGTGCTGCTGATAAGACATCCTCGAGACTGGGTAATTTATTTAAAAAAAAAAAAAGAGGTTTAATGGACTCACAGTTCCACGTGGCTAGGGAGGCCTCACAATCATGGTGGAAGCCAAGGGAAAAACAAAGGCATGTCTTACATGGTGGCAGGCAAAGAGAGAATGAAAGCCAAGCGAAAGGGGTTTCCCCTTATAAAACCACCAGATCTCATGAGACATATTCACTACCATGAGAACAGTATGGGGGAACCATGCCCATAATTCAGTTATCTCCCACTGGATCCCTCCTGCAAAATGTGGGAATTATGGGAGCTAAAGATGATGAGATTTGGGTGGGGACACAGCCAAAGCATATCAAGTGATCAGAAGGCTGTGTCTGAGGATGGGTGTCCGTGCACAGTTGCAGGATCCCAAGCTAAGCCTCAGGCACTAGGCTGTCAAGTTCACACAAATCCCTCTCCGAAAATCTGTGAGATATTTGTGCTTACTAGTGGGGTGGGGAGAAGAGAAGAGAAACTCGCTCTTTTTTTTTAAGACAGGGTCTCACTCTGTCACCCAGGCTAGAGTGCAGTGGTGAGATCTCAACTCACTGCAACCTCTGCCTCCTTGGTCTAAACTATTCTCATGCCTCAGCTTCCCAAGTAGCTGGGACTACAGGTGCACACCACCACAGCTGGCTAATTTTTGCATTTTTTGGTAGAGATGGGATTTCACCATGTTGGCCAGGCTGGCCTTGAAGTCCTGATCTCAAGTGATTCACCCACGTTGGCCTCCCAAAGTGCTGGGATTACAGACCTGAGCCACCATCCCCTGAGCCAAGAAACTCACTCTTGATTCTCTTCTCTCTCCTATTTGGAAAAGAGCAGCTCCATCACTAGACAATGTGAAGCTGCCCTCTATTCCAACTGGCCAGAAATCGGCACCCTGAGAAGTGTCTGTTTTGTCATAAACCAAGAAAAGGAAACTGAGGCCAGAAGGTGCAATGATCTAACCAAAGCCCCACAGAGGCTTTTGGAGGCAGCGTCAGGCTGGGCCCCTGGTATCCTGGACACAGAGCCTCATCATTTTCCACTGGACCCTGCACCCCATGGAAACAATCATGTGGGGCTTAGGGAATTTGCTTTACCGTGAATAGCTGCTCTCACAGGTAGTGGGTGGTGCCATTAACAACATGCGCTGCTTTTTCCAAGAGCAACAGGGAGTCTCTAGCCAATTTTCTCCAACTTCATCAACTCCTAAGCCAGGCTAATGAGTCTGTGGCTCTGCCGGTCAGATAGTGGGACTCCCAAGAGTTTTTAGGTTTGCCTAACATCCTGTCATCGCAGGGTCAGGAACAGAGTCAGAGTTGGGCCTCTTGGGTTTTCAAACCAGCCCTCCTGAGGCAGTAAATGTCCAAACTCATCAGTCCCATCTGATGATTCTCAGGTCATTCCCTCCCCTCCAAAGGGGGGGGAAATGATATCCCTAAGTAATAATTCCTAATAAGGACTCGAGACAGATGAGACATGGAAGATAGACAGGACTCTAGTTCTATTTCTGTCACAAACAGCTGTGTGGCCTTGGGAAGTCACTACACCTCTCTGAACCTTGGTTATGTCAGCTCTCGCATGAGACGTGATCTGCCCCACCGCCTTTGAAGGTGGTTGGGATCTGACATATATGGAAGTGCTTTGAAAAAGTTTATATAGGAGGATGTTTTCTTATCCCGAATGAATGTTCTAGAAGGGTACCAGGCAAGGTTGTGCAATGAGGAATATTCTCCATTTTCCTGAGAATGTACTTGTTTAAATATAACTGTGTGGAAGCAGGCTCTGGAACATAGGACCTCGGCCTCCCACTGTGCCTGTCTCTTGGTGGGACAAATGAAGCTTGTGAAATACAGCTGCGGCTTTTTAGGGGGAGTCTGGCCACTCCAAGGAACCTTCTGGAGTCACAGCAGAGATTCTAGGATGTCGTGCAAATACTAGTGGAGCTCCTACACTGACGGGGTGCTTAGCGTCAGGGTTTTAAAAGGCAAAGGCCCTACCGGGGAAGATTGCTAAGTGTGTACGGAGATTAATCAACACTGGAGAAACCAGGGAAGGCTTCAAAGAAGAGGAGTCAAGTGGCCTATACAGATGCTAATGACAGTGACAGACTCATCTGAGCCAAGGCCAGGGCGGAGAACTCCTATTTGAGATCAGGGAAGAAGTTGGGTCTAGGAAGCTGCAAGTCAAAGGAGCGAGAGAAACAGGGCCACAATGGTGAAAGTGCTGCAGAAGCACAAGCAGAGCACCAGCCGGGGAGCAGGGGCCAGAGATTGCGATCAGCCTCCCTGAGTCTAGAGCTTGGACCATGTGAGAGTGGAATCCACCCAAAAACAGCTCGGGAGCAGCCAAAGCTTTTAGGGTGACCATGGATTGATGGCCTGTATTTTTTCTCGTTTTCATAGGCCACCTGGTACGGGAACATGGGATGATCCTCATGCCTGAAAGGACCAGGTTCAGCACAGACAGTGAATAGGACTTCCAAAGATGGAGACAGGAGATGATGGGTGGGAAAGTGGGTTGATGGGTGCGATGATGGAGTCCGGAGATGATGAAGGGGCTGAAATGCCAGCAAAGGCCCCCGTGTGATGACAGGCCCGGAGTGGGATGGTGGAGGCCACTGTCAGAGTCGGGGAATGCTGTAAAGTCCAATGTGATTTTATTTGGTGAGCCTGGGGGTTAAAATGAAAGGCAAGAACGGAAAGCCAGGGAAGGCCAGAGCTTAATGCACAGCCAGAAATTTGTACTTTATTCTGCAGACAGTGGGGAGCTGTTTGGCTGGTTTTGAGAATATTTCATCTGGCTGATTATTCTGGCAACAATGTGGGGAAACTCAAGTGAAAAAGACCTCTTGGCAAGAGGAAATAGAGACCTTAACAAGAGCAGGGGCAGTAGAGAATAAAAGACAGATTTCAAAGAAATTCTGGAGGCAGAATCAATAATACCTAGTGATAGACTGAAAAGGGGAGCTAGGCATAAAGAAACAACCCAAGGAGATTATAAATTGCAAGCTTGTGTTGAGGAAGATGGTGATACAAACAGAGAAAATACAGGAATCAAAATTGGAAATATGAAAAGCAGAGGATGTTTATGAGAAAAGATGATGAATTCAGTTGTAAATATGTTGACATCGAGGTGTGTGTTGGGTCACCTGTGTGCCAGCATCCCTTTGATACATGGAAACACAGGTCTCCAGCAAAAGAGGGAAGTAGATTGGAGATGAGCTCATCTGGTGGGGGGGGGGCCAAAGTCATGGAAATAACTGATATTTAAAAGGAGAGGGTAAAAAATAAAAGGAGGAACGTGCTTGAAAAGAAAACCATGAGAAATACACAAGTATAAGTCCACAGGAAGGAAGGAAGGAGGAATCAAGGAAGGAGGCAAAGAAGTCGTGATTGACAAAGGTGGAGGGAAAAGCCAAGCGCTCTATTCCTGATGCTGAGGGAGGTGCTGCAGAAACAGGGTCAAGGCATTAGTCACGTCTCTTTGGAAATCAACTCCAACTAATGTCAACGTCTAGTGGATTTATTGGCTTGAAATTCAGCCAGTGTGTAGTAGTGATATTGGCTGAAGTGGCACTTGGTGTTTTGCAGCCTTCCAATGTTGATGTCCCCTTCTGGCAGCATGCAGATTTCCTTTTGAGGCATTTACTCTCCTCTGATAGACGCAGTCCGGTGGGGTCCATCCTTAAGGATCAGGCTTGTGCCTCCAGCTGGGTCCATCTACAGGGTCCCTAGAACTTGAATCTTGAGCAGAATGAAATGAAAAAGACAGAAGGGTAGGATCCCGCCTCACAGAGGTCTGTCTGCATAAATCGTTCCACCATGTGATTATTCTAATCTATCTTGCATCTTAGGCTTTACAGGGACCTGGATTCCTACCTGCTTCCAAGCTTGGCTCTTCAGACTTCCATCATTTCTCTGAATACCTGACATCCTTCAGATAAACTCTCTTTGGCTGGAAATAACGTGGCTGCATGTAACCAAGAAGTGCTGACTGATACAGCCTTAGGCACACACTTCCACCTGACTTCCTCCGCCATTAGGATCTGGCCTCGGAAGCGCAAAGACCAAAGGAGAAAAATTCAGGGTTGAGCAATTGTGTGCACTGCTCGACAGTCACTGAGGCCTGGGAGGTGGCGTCATGTCAAAGGACAGTGGCCCTTACTCCTTAATTTGACAAAGTGGAGGAAGGAGCCATTGCCCTAAAGATGGGTGGATAAAACTGTACCTGTGAAGCCTGGACATCTCACCAAGACGCAGATTGATTCTGTGGGGCTGGGGCTGGTCCCAGGTTGAGGCTGATGCTGCTGGCGCCTGGTCCTCATTTCAGTGGCAGAACCCTCAGGGGCACAAACAGGGAGACTGTGTAGGCTGAAGAGGGGGGCATTTAGGCAGTTCGGAACATCTGTAATCAAAACAGCTGTTTCCGTAGCATTACTGGGGTGAAAGCCAATGACAGTGAGCAGAGGGAGTTGGAGGGAGGGGGCAGATGATGAGCGACGGAGTGTCTGAGAGCACGGCAACACTCGCCCTCCTTGGGTGTCACAAGGATGTGCTTCGCAGGGGAGTTCTGGGTAAATACATGCCAGTGTTTGTGGGAGGAGGGCAGGTGCATGGAAGCCTGTCCCACTCGCCCCTGCCCAGTCTTGCCTCCTGCTCCTTCCAGCACTCGCCATGCCGAGCCTCACGGGCTTCAGGTGGTGTGGCCCCTCCACTCACCCTCTCTATCGCCCATTGGGTGCTCTTGGCCTCTTAGGGGTTTTCCACACTTTTCTCCTCTCTTTCTCCATCCTGTCCAGTGTTGTCTTATCTTTCCTGTCACCTCTGAGAACTGTTTGAGATAAAATAGAAGATTGGGGCTGGACATGGTGGCTCACGCCTGTAATCTCAGCACTTTGGGAGGCTCTGGGGCAAGTGGATTAGTTGAGGTCAGGAGTTCGAGACCAGCCTGGGCAACATGGTGAAAACTTGTCTCTACTAAAAATACAAAAATTAGCTGGGTGTGGTGGTACACACTTGTAATCCCAGCTACTTGGCAGGGTGAGGCAGGAGGATCACTTGAACCAGGGAGGCAGAGGTTGCAGTGAGCCAAGATCGTGTCACTGCACTATGGCTGGAGGGGACGGAGTGAGACTGCATCTCAAAAAAGAAAAAAAGAAGATAAAAAGATGGGACATTAGTTGGATAATGGCATTTCCCTGCTCAAAACCCTTCAGTGGCTCTCACGTTACTCCGGTAAAAGCCCAAATCCTTCCAGTGGCTCCCAGGGCCTTCAGTGTCCTGGCTACCCACTCCCCTCAGTTCTTCTCTCCCACCCTCACCTCACTCTCAACATTGGGGTCACTGGCTTTTCCTCAAACACACTACACAGGATTCCGACTACGGTTCCTTACAGTTTTGTATGGAGTTGGTTCCATCACTCTCTTCACATCTTTGCATGAAAGTCACCTTCTCCACATAAAATTTGACCATGCATGTTCACAGCAGCACTGTTCACAAGGGCCAAAAGGTGGAAGCAGCTCAAGTGTCCATCACCAGGTGAATGGATACACAAAATGTAGTCTATTCATAGGATGAAATGCTATCTGGCCTTATAAAGGAATGAAGTCCTGATACATACTACAACATGCACGGATCTTGAAAACATTATGTTCAGTCACAGAAGCCGGACACAAAGGACCACATATTGCAGGATTCCTTTTATATGAAATGTCCAGAATTGACAGATCTACAGAAACAGACAATAGATCAGTGGTTGTCCAGGGCTGGAGGGAGGGAGGAATGGGGGAGTGACAGCTAGTGGGTACAGAGTTTTCTTCAGGGTGATGAAAATGTTCTACAATTGATTGAGGTAATGGTTGCATAAATCTATACATATACTAAAAAACATTTAGTTGTAACTTTAAACAGGTGAATGGTGTGTGCTATAGTTTAAATGTCCCCTCCAAAACTTTCGAAATTTAAAATTTAATTTCCATTGTGATGGTATTAAGAGGTGAGTGGGAGCTTTGAGAGGTGATTAGATCATGAGGGCCCTGCCTTCATGAATGAATTAATGCTGTTATTGCAAGAGGGGGTTAGTGTTCCAAGGAGCTAACTTCTGGTAAAAGGATAGGTTTAGCATCCATTTTTTCTGTCCTGCGTGCACACTTGCCCACCATGTGGTATTGCAGCAGGGGATATTGCTGCATGGAGCTTCTTGCCAGATGTCGGCACCGGGCTCTTGGATGTTTCAGCCTCCAGAACTACAAGTCAAATAAGTCTGGGTTTTGGGGGTTTTTTTGGTTTTTGGTTTTTTTTAGAAGGAGTCTTGCTCTGTTGCCAGGCTGGAGTGCAGTGGCACAATCTCAGCTCACTGCAACCTCCGCATCTTGAGTTCAAGCAATTCCCCTGCCTCAGCCTCCTGAGTAGCTGGGACTACGGCATGTGCCACCACACCCAGCTAATTTTTGTGTTTTTAGTAGAGATGGGGTTTCACCATGTTGGCCAGGATGGTCTCGATCTCTTCACCTCATGATCCGCCTGCCTCGGCCTCCCAAAGTGCTGGGATTACAGGCATGAGCCACTGCACCTGACCGATCTCTTTTCTTTATAAATTACCCAGTAAATGGTACTCTCTTATAGCAGCAGAAAGTAGACTAAACCAGTTTAGTATTAGTCCGAGTGCTCTAGCGCTCGAAAATCAATAGGTTATATACACACATATATATGAAGAAATTTATTATAGAAATTGACTGCTCAATTATGGCGTCCAAGAAGTCCCATGATTTACTGTCTGCTATTAATAGCTAAAGACCCAGAAACGCTGATGGTGTAATTCAGTCCAAATCTAAAGGCCTGTGAATTAGAGAGCTAATAATGTGTGTAAGTCCTGGCCTGAGTCCAAAAACCTGAGAACCAGGATCTCTGATGTCTCAGGGCCAGAGAAGATGGATGTCTCAGCTCAAACAGGAAGAAAACATTCCTTTTCTCCATCTTTTTGTTCTATCCAGGCCCTCAAAAGATGGGATGATGCCCACTGGGGTGGGTGAGGATGATCTTCTTTACTGGGTCTACCTATTCAAATGCTAAGCTCTTGCAGAAACATCCTCACTGTCGCACCAGAAATAATGCTTTAACAGCCGTCTGGATACCCTTTGCCCAGTCAAGTTGACATATAAAATTAATCATCACATATGTGAATTAGATCCCAGTAAAGCTACTACCCATGCCCCCGCAAAGGTCATCTTGTCAGACCTTCCCCCACCGCTCTGCTTGGAATGCAAGCGTCTTCCTCACCCTCCCTTCTCACTACGGTACACATGCTCTATTTTTTTCCCATAACACTAACACAAGCTATGCCACTCACTTTTTAACAAACTATTCTTTTATGTTTCTTGTCTCTCTTCCACTACAATGTAAACTCAATGAGAGGAGGAATCATTTTCCTTTCTGTTTTTTTTTTAAACTGGTGTATAGAGCCTAGAACAGAGTCTGGCATTTTAGTACACTCTCAGTAAATATGTGTTTATGAATGGACGGTGGAGAAATGTGGGAGAGGTGCCAGGAAAGAAGTTTGCAGCTGAATTGCGACATAGCAACTTGGAGGAAGTTGGAGCACACATTCAGCATCATAATTCTCTCCTCTATACTTTCTGTTTTCCACATTTTCCAGAGGTAGCTTCCCGCAGAAGCCCACAGGATCCCATGGGAGAGATGTGGCCACGAACTCTCATAAGCCTTGAGGCATTGGACAGCACTGGGCAGCTTCCATCTGGAGACTGGTGTGTACCTAAAATGTGCGGCTCTGTGTTTAAAAAAAAAATTGTGGTAACATATGCACAACATAAATTTACCATTTTAACAATTTTTAAGTGTGTGGTTCAGTGGCATTGAGTACCTTCACACTAATGTTCAGCCATCACCACCATCCATCTCCACAACTTTTTAATCTTCCCAAATGAAAACCATGCCCATTCAAGATTAACTCTGCCTTCCTCTTCCTCCCCTCTGCTCATAAGCATCATTCTACTTTCTGTCTCTATAAACTTAACTACTATAGGTGCCTCTTATGAGTAAAATCCTACAGTATTTGTCCTTCTGTGATTGGCTTATTTCACTTATCATAATGTCCTTAGCATTCATCCTTGTTGAGCATGTGTTAGAATTTCTTCCCTTTTTAAGACTGAATAATATTCCATTATATGGATATACCACATTTTGTTTATCCATTCATCCATGGATAGCCATATGGATTGCTTCCACCTTTTGGCTATTGTGGATAATGCTGCCATAAACATGGATGTCCAAGTATCTGTTGGAGATCTTGCTTTAGTTATTTTGGGTACACATCCAGAAGTGGAATTGCTGGATCATACAGTAACTCCATATATAACTTTTTGAGAAATCACTGTCTGTTTTCCACCCAGGAGGCAGAGGTTGCAGTGAGCCAGATCACGTGACTGCACTCCAGCCTGGGTGACAGAGTGAGCCCCATATCAAAAAATAAAAATAAAAAGAGAGAGGAGACTGAAGCCCAGGAAACTTGTGAGGTCGCCCTGGTTCACAAAGACAGTGGGCAGCAGAGCTAGATTTGAGTGTAGCTCCCTCTGACCCCAAGTCTTAACTTCCATACCAGCAGTGCCTGGTGGCTGCCTGCAGGTCTAATCAGGTCTACAGAAGCATTTTGTTTGATCATCATGTTTTAAAAATGTATTAGTTTCTATGGGACATGATATTATTCCCAACTCTTCAGGGCCCCACTCTGTGGGAGGCTAGCAGCTCCCCACACCATCTGGAGGGAGAAAGACACCCCCTTCCCTCCCCTGCAGTCTTTGGAGAAGCTGGGGGGAGACATGCTAGTCCTGTTTCTCTACATTTTCAGAGAGGATTAGGGGATCCCTTATAACTCAGTCTACAGCCTCAAGCTGTGGTCAGGTGGCGGGAGTCCATCTTTCAGGACCTGCCTGGGAAGTCTGGCTGCCTTCTCAGGTTTGAGAGTTGCTGGAAGCCCCACTTCATCTGCAAGCCCCAAATGAAGGAATTAGGCATTTTGAGGAGGGGCTGAAGCTGGAGTGAGCCTAGCTTTGCCTAAGACCTTGGGGATGCAAACGGGTTCTTTATGGTCCCATGGCCCCCTCTCCTTGTATGCCCTCCAAGTTAAGTCACATAATTTCCTTCTTTTTCTTTTTTTTGACTCATGCCCATTTTCTGTACAGTAAGAACCCCAATAAACTGTGCAAGTAACATAAGATCCAACTCACAGGACTTACACCTGCAGGACTTACTGTTCTAACATAACAAGGAGCCTGGAAGTCCACAGTTATAGGATGATTTTAGTAACTCAACAGTATAATGAAAATCCCAGGATTTTTCTTTCTTTCCTCTCAACTATCCTTGGTATACAGTTTTTCATCCTCATGCTTGTGGCCTCATAGTTGCAAGAGGGCTGCCACAGCTCCTGTCATCACGTCTGGATGACATCAATAAAGAAAAGGAAGTCATCCACCATGTTTTCTCCTTTTAACAGAAAAGCAAAGACTTAGAGAGGCCTCCTGCAGAATTTCCCTTATTTGTCTGTATTAGTTTCTTACTGCTGCTGTAACAAATTGTGACAAACATATTGGCTCAAAACAATACAAATGTATTATTTTCCAGTTCTGGAGGTCAACATCCCAAATGGGTTTTACAGGGCTAATATCAAGGTGTCAGCAGATGATGTTCCTTCTGGGCTCTAGGGAGGAGAATCCATTTGCTTGCCTTTTCCAGCTTTTAGAGGCTTTCTGCATTCTTTGGCTCATGACCCCTTCCATCTCCGAAGCCATCAATGAATAGTCAAACCTGTCTCATGCTGCATCTCCCTGACACCAACTCTTTGGCCTCTCTTTTCAATATTTCAGGACCTATTTTTATTTCACCTGTAATTCCATCTACAACCTCCTTGCTATGTAACTAACATAGTCTTAGGTTCTGAAGATTAGGATGCAGACATCCTGGGGAGGCCATTATTTTGTCTGCCAGTGTCCTGGGCCAAACCAGACCTCATCACCACCACCAACTGCAATTGGTGAGCTTGGTAAATCCATTAACTGGTGAAAGGGAGCAAGCTAGTCATGATTAGCTTAGACTAGTAATGTTTCCTCATCTGAATCTGTCACTGTTACTCAGATCAAATCAGGGTTTTATTGTCAAGAAAAAGGTGTGAAGAAATGGCTTATTGTGTTGGCTGCTAACTGTTGACCACAGCAAGGTATAGCTGACTTCTTGGTCTTCGCTAGTCACATGTCACATATGTGTTTTGTACTGAGATGGGATGGAAATTGCTCATGTGAATGTTCTCAGCCCGGGCCCACACCCTGAGCGATCCAGAGGACTCTAGCTTTGCCAGCCAGAGTTTTCATTCTCTCCCCTTCTCCTCCCCAGCTCTTCAAAGAAAGAATCTGCCCAGACAATATGGTTTTCTTGTTGTTTTTTGTAAAGAGCAAAAAGGAGCAAATTAGAGAGATGGGAGAGTTAGGGAAGAAATTGTGCCAATGTATATAATAAAACTCTGATAGAATGAGGGGGAAAGAGAATGAGAATAGAATTAGGAAGGTTTGGAGGTAATAGGGGAGTTTTCCCAAGGGTTTTTAAACTACTTTGAGTTACACAGTTAACTGTGACTCCACTCTGGAATTCAACCAAATGGTAGATTCAACATAAATTATTACGAGTAACTGGCCCACCCTATCCCCCCTTCCCCTGGGCTAACTTGCTGGTCAGTGGTACTAGTGAGTGCCTGGTGAATAGTAAACACTGGCTTCAGAGTCTTATTTGTAAAATAAGTCTTTTGACAAGATCTTCCAGTTCTCATCAGCTCTGATCATTTATAGTCCTGTGGTTACTATGTGAAGTGCAGGTCGAGCTACTTTTTGTATTTGGATTTTGGAGGTGTCCAAGATTCCAAAATTGGCTGGCTGGAATTCTCAGAAAAACTAGCTCCCTAGAAATATGCCGGGCTGATTTTTGAGTGCAGGCTTCCAGGGATTTTACCCCTCCGGCTTAAAGGGGGGTTTCTTTCTTGTGTTCTAAAAGATGGACTCAACATAACTAATACACAATTTGGAACTCTGGCACTGATAAGATCACTTAAATCCTCTTGGCTTCAGTTTTCTCTATGCAAATGGTCTCAGTAATTCCCATCATGGGGTGTTGATGTGAGTATGAAAGATAACATATGTAGGGCATGTGGCACACAGTAGGCACTCAATGAAGACTAGCTATTATTATGCCCACCAAGAAAGAAATCCTTGGCTGGGCACAATGCCTCATGCTTGTATTCTCAGCATTTTGGGAGGCTAAGGTGGGTGGATCACCTAAGGTCAGGAGTTCGAGACCAGCCTGGCCAACAGGCAAAACCCTACCTCTACTAAAAATACAAAAATTAGCGAGGCATGGTGGCACGTGCCTATATTTCTGGCTACTTGGGAGGCTAAGGCAGGAGAATTGCTTGAACCCGGAGGCAGAGGTTGCAGTGAGCTGAGATTGTGCCACTGCACTACAGCCTGGGTGACAGAGCAAGACTCTGTATAAAAAGAAGAAAGAAAGAAAGAAAAGAAAGAGAGAGAGAGAGAGAGGGAGGGAGGGAAGGAAGGAAGGAAGGAAGGGAGGAAGGAAGGAATTCTTTATTCCAAAAAGAAAAGAAAAAAGAAAAATGAAACTTGATGTTCAGTGATCAAAGGCGAAAAATCTAGCTATCTTTGGGATAGTGACAACCACCACACAATTATCAAAAGCATCTTGAAATTTTTGGTCACAGATCTCAGAGCATTCCTGTTTTTTTCCTGTTCTATACATTGCACACTGATGTTGCTTGATCACCCCTGCATCTGATTACTAGCATACAGGGTGTATAGAAGAGCATACCTACTAACGAAACAGGGGAATACCTGTTTGCATGTCCCCTTTCGAAACATGGTGTAAGATTCTCCTACTCTGTATGACCAGGACCCTGTAAACATCACACAAGAGTAGAAAAGCTGTTTCTGCAAATTTGTTGGCAAATTTCATCCCAAGATCCCTCAGCCCTACACTGTCCAATACAGTAGCCACTAGGACACATAAACTGAAATTAAGTGAAATGAAAAATCCATTCTCTTGGTGGCATATGTCACATTTCAGCTGCTCCATAGCTCCATGTGACTAGTGGCTGCCACACTGAACAGAGCATAGAACATTTCCACCGTCACAGAAAGTTCTATTGCACTGTGCTGCCCCAGGCTGCTTCACTTAGCTTTTAATAAAAACAAACCTTAAAAGAAATCAGTCTGGCAGCTGAAGCACTAGTCCTGATAAAAGGGCAATCTGCCATTCTGGCGAGGACCATTTTCCCAGCAACCTATTGCATGAAACAGAGCCAGCCTGGTGACCCCCGGGTGGAAGAGATTTTGTGAAGCCCATCTCCCTGGGCCCACAAGGGCTCCACTGGGAATTGCGTTTCCGTCCAAGTGAAGTGACGGCAGCTTCTTGACTGGTAGCTTCACTAGTCACTGTTCCCAGTTGGAGACTCAGAGAGTGATCTCTCAGATCTAGGCTTTAAAAGTCCCCTTCAGTGCTTAGTCCTGGAGCTATTAAGGGTTGCTGGCTTTCCCCGCAGTCTGCCCAGGCCATGGATAAGCTGGTAGGTATGTCTTTGCCAGCTTCTCTGCCTGTCAAAACCTCCCCAGCTCTTAGCCACTTTCCCAAATGCCACCTTCTTTCAGGACCTCCCTGACTCCCTGTGATTCCTGTCTTGGCACTTTTTTGCAAATCTGCAAGAGTCTTTTGCTGCCTCTTGGTGTCTGTGGACTTTCTCCTCTTTCCTGTTAGCTAGTAGACGTCTCAGAGGGCAAGGCCTGTGTTTTGCACCCAGCACAGCGTGGGGTACCGCGGCTTCACATGGCAGATACTAATTGGCGGAACTTGATCCTTGTAAACCCCACACGGTCCAGGTGCACCCTGAAGCATTCTGTGGGAGGGCTCAGCCCCACATACTTGTCACAGAGGAACGCTGATGGTGGCCTCCGTGCCTGCCACTCGCCACGGTTTATTCCGCCATCTGCCAGGGCTCCCACCTTGGGAAGGGCACAGTGGAATGACGGGCTCAGGCTGCCAAAATGCAAACTTCCCTCTGCTCCTAACTTGTGCCCCTTCCTTGCTGGGTGGCGTTAGGAACATTATTTTACATCTCTGAGTGTCATTTTCTGCAAAACGGGGACATAAATAGTATAAATCCCCAGGAGTTCCTGTAGAAAAGAAACAAAATAACGTACATAAAATGTCTGGCAAATAATAAACAATAAATCATAATTATTGCATTATTATTATTATTCTCAGCAATAGTGTAATTGTTCGGGGAAGTAGCTTCCTGGCTTCATTCATTCCCATATTCCCACTTTTAATCTTCAGTTCCTTGGTCTCCGTAATCATCATCACACTAAGCGTCTCCCAGCCCTGCTTGCCCTGGCCTCCTGCAGCCCCCGCGTGGGCACCTACCTGCCTCCCAGGTGTGTGGGCCCCAAGACGCCAACTCAACTGGATAAGTGTGCCTTCTTCAGGCGGAGGATGCTCAATAAGTTTCAGCTGGCTGGAATTGCCATTTTCAGAAAACTCGCTCCCTAGAATTATGTTGGGCTGATTTCCGAGTGCAGGCTTCCAGGGTTTCTACCACCTCCAGCTTAAATAGGGTGTGTTCGCGGGAAGAAGGGAAAGGGTGTTGGAAAATCAAAGGAGAGAGCCTTCAGAGAGTATCATGTATCACCAGGAATAACAAAACAAAAGGTGTAAGCCAATTCTAAGAGCTTTCACTAAAATGACATTTTGGAAAAAAGAATTTGGGACCCACGAAAGCGTCAATGATCAAAGACCAGTGGTTTACAGTGTTGGTAAGAGTGCAGGTAACAGGTATCCTTCTAATGATGCTCTTCCAAAATGTGGAAAGAAACTTAACGTATTGTTGAAAATGTTCGTACTAGAAAGACACTTCTAGAAATACAGCTCAATGATATAGTCAGATCTGTAGGACAAAATTTAGATAAAAGAGTATCGGTGGCAGTGCTTGTTTATGAAAAGGAAAATTTGGAAGCAGTCTAAATAAATGCCTTGATATGTAGAAATGCTTTTTGCAAGAGTAGAGATCTATTACTAACTGAATGGAATATCATGAAACATTGAAAATATTGGGTTTAAAAAGGTTTAATGATGGGAAAATTAATATGATGTAATGGGAAGTGAAATGAGCAGTATGTAAATTCCTTTTAGGGGTTAGCGGAAGGTGGAGTCGTATTGAATGAGAGTTACTGACTTCTTAATGGAAGGTGGAAGATGGAGTTAGAGCACGGCGTTCACTGAGAATCTGGATGCTTGGACCCAGGAGCCTTTAAGGGATGCCTTGATTTGGAGTGGCAAGCTGGGACACACAGACTGCACAGAACAAGGAGCAGACAGGATATTTGCTTCCCGGCTGCATCATCTCATCAGCATCAACTGTTCCCTGGCAAGATCAAACCCGAGGGCAGGTGGTGGAGGGGGTTTGCCTGCCATTGTACTACGCTTGTGTGGCCCCCGGGCCTTCCTTGGATATCTCATGTGGCTGCTCTTCACCTCGGCGTTCACATGATAGCGGAGCCAGCGTCCCTTGAAATGATGTCCAGCTTCATGAATGGCTGACTCAGTGTCCCCCCGGCTCACTTTAAGCAAAATTGTATTTTGTTTGTTGTTGTCGAAACTCCAGTTTTGTTCGGGTATCTTCTCCCCTGCAGACCCAGCCCCAGCTCAGGAGGTGGAAGCGGATCAGGGTAAGCGCATCGGAGCTCGGTCTTCCCTGGCTATTGGTCCAGGGGTAAGCATGTGACCTAAATGGAGGCCGAAGGGGAAGTCAGCGATGCACCTGTGGCCACGTGGGGGACGAGCCTGAGGATGAAACTAAAGCACAGTGAGGGGTGAACAAACTGGGATCTCAGTGGTCTCACTGAGTTGCCATCTTACAGCACTTAGGGGCCACCATCCTGTGGACTTTCAGTTAGGTTAGGAAAGTCGCTTTTCTCACTAACATAATTTCTATTTTAAACCTCTTAACTGATACCAGTGGGGAAGCCAGGAGAATGACAGACTTGAAGTCATGGAATTGGATTCTAGCCCTGATCTGCCACCAACTGCCATGACTTTAAGAAATCTCTCAACATCTCTGAGCCTCGGTTGAGTCATCTGTGAAATGGGAGTGTTGGACTAGATGCTGTACCAGGTTCCTTTCAGTGCAAAGGTTCCATGACTCTTCATCTCTAAAACAGCAACTTATCAACATTTTCTAATTTCTTCACCAAAAACAACCTCCTTGTATAAAGAGCATACAAAATCCACTCGCGGCTGGGCGCAGCAGCTCACGCCTGTAATCCCAGCACTTTGGGAGGCAGAGGAAGGCAGATCACGAGGTCAAGAGATCAAGACCATCTTGGCCAATATGGTGAAACCTGGCTCTACTAAAAACACAAAAATCAGACTGGCGTGGTGGCGCCCGCCTGTAATCCCAGCTACTCGAGAGGATGAGGCAGGAGAATCGCTTGAACTGAAAGGCGGAGGTTGCAGTGAGCCGAGATTGCCCCACTGCGCTCTAGGCTAGGCTGGCAACACAGTGAGACTCCGTTTCAAAAAAAAAAAAAAAAAAAAGCCACTTGCCTTGATTTAAAACAAACGCAAGCACATATTGACCAGATTTTCAGCTCTGCTATTTCCCTGGAGCTGCCTCTGGGTACCGAGGCAGGCTGGAAGTCATTCCTGCACTACCCTTCTGCCTGCCTGTGAGTCTTCCCCGCCTCTCCTGCGTTCGGGGCTGTCTGAGAATCGGTCCCATCCTTTCAGCCACAGAATCCTCACATGAAGAGAAAATGGACAACTAACCCCACAGACTTCACCATCGCTTGCAGGCCGGCATATAAGGCCCTGATGTCTACTCTGGGCCTGCTTGAGCCTTACTGAGCTCCAACCTCACATCATCCTGAGAAAAGGGATCCCTGGATCACTTCCAGGTTATTCATCCGTGTTCTTCAAAGTCTGAAGTGGTTGTCATCTTTAACAGCTTAGCAGTGGCGAACACATTCACTTCTAATAATGAAGAGAAATTATTTAGGCGGGTAATTCCAGTTCATTATGCATTTCTTTTCCTTTAAAAACTGCCTCCTTTGCCATGATCAGGTCTATGCACCCGGTAGTATGAAATGCCAACTCCAAATTCTAATTGCAAAATTCACGCATGTTAGAATTGAAAAAATATAGATAATCACGAAGAAAAAAAAGGAAAATCATTTATATTATCTTATTATCCAGAGATAGCCACAGGGGCCCTGGAGTATATTTTTCCAGCCATTTGTGTGTGTGTGTGTGTGTGTGTGTGTGTGTGTGTGTGTGTCTGAGTTTTAACTAAAAAAGGACCACCCCTCGTCAAGAAACAAAGCAAATTGTAAGGTATATACATTTATCCCTTAATGGTGTAAAAAAATGGCGATTATCTTTCCCAATACATAAACACCCACCTTTGGCATCATTTTCATGACCTCATAGTATAACACCCGCACACAAATCACTTATTTCACCAAACTCCTAGTGCTAGACATCTAGATCCTTCCCACGTCTCCAAAAAGCATGGTGTTCCCTAAACCAACATCACCAGACCACCCAAATAAACCACTTGCTGTCTCCTACTAGGATTCCGGGCCCTCCTTCATGGGTAGTCCCCCTTGCTCTCTGCCACCAGCCCAACTTCAATGGGGACTTCTTTTGGTCACTCCCAACCTCACTTGTATCAGAACTTCTGGTGCCACAGCTGGTGTTGAGTCGACTTCCAACTCACCAGCCCTTACCTCATGAACTTCTACCAGCTTTGTTTGAAAAGTCAGTCCCAAGGATGCAGTCCTGTGCTGGTAAACAGGCTTCTCTTAACCCAAACCCACTGAAAGGTCTAGAATGAGGGTCCAGAGGTTGGGGCTCTGCATCTCCCTTGCTCATCCTCCAGGAGCAGGAGTCCTGCTCTGGAATCTGAGCTGTGACTGGCACCCAGCCTCCAGTATGCCAAGTGCCCCTGTGCAGCATGTTACTAAAGCTTTGGAATAATACCACGAGGTAGGTTCATTATTATCTTCCTTTTACATGGAGGGAACCCAGTGCAGAGGGGATAGGTGACTTGTCACGGTCTAGTGGCTTGGGAGATCTGGAACCTATACTGAGGTCTGTCTGACCCCATCACCTTTGCTTTATTAGATAATTACCCAGTATTACCTGCCAGGGCTTCCTCATGAGGCCCACAGCCAGGCTGCATAGGCACAAACATGACCACTGACCTTCAAGCACATACCATTCCTCCTTCTTTCTGCATCTATCTTGAGTGTGTTAGGATAACAATGAAACTGCTGTTTTAAAAAAGCCCTAAAGATGGGCCAGGTGTGGTGACTCATGCCTGTAATCCCAGCACTTTGGGAGGTCAAGGTGAGAGGATTGCTTGAGGCTAGGAGTTCAAGACCAGCCTGGGCAACATATCAAGACTCTGTCTCTACAAAAAAAAAAATTTTTTTAAGTTAGCTGGGTGCAGTGGCACATGCCTGCAGTCCTAGCTGCCCTGGAGGCTGAAATGGGAGGATCTCTTGAGCCTTGGAGTTCAAGATTACAGTGAGCCATGATCACCGCACTTCATACCAGTTGACAGAGCGAGACCACTGTCTCAAAAAACAAAGTCCTAAAAATGCGATGGCTCTCTGCCGATGCATCGAATGGCTAAAATTGAAAAGAATTTGTGTTGGCAAGGATGTGGAGCAACTGGCGCTCCCACACACGCTGATGGAAATGTTTGGAAAACTGTATCGCAGTTTCTTTTCTTTTTCTTTTTTTGTTTTTTTTTTTTCTGAGACAGTTTCGCTCTTGTTACCCAGGCTGGAGTGCAATGGCTCGATCTCGGCTCACCGCAACCTCCGCCTCCTGGGTTGAAGCAACTCTCCTGCCTCAGCCTCCCGAATAGCTGGGACTACAGGCGTGCGCCACCATGCCCAGCTAATTTTTGTATTTTTAGTAGAGACGGGGTTTCACCATGTTGACCAGGATGGTCTCGATCTCTTGACCTCGTGATCCACCCTCCTCGTCCTCCCAAAGTGCTGGGATTATAGGCGTGAGCCACCGCGCACGACCTGCAGTTTCTAATTGAGTTTAATATGCTTCTAAGCTGTGAGCCAACAGTTCCACTACCAGGTATCTATCCAAGAGAGATTAAAAAAAATAAATGTCTAAAAAAGAATTGTTTAAAGCCTGATTGTGGCTACTTTATTCATAATAGCCAAGAAGTTGAAATAATCCAAATGTCCATCAATAAGAGAATGGATAAACAATTTGTGATATATTCATACATGGGAATTATACTCAGCAATAAACAAGAATAAATTCCTGAAAACATTTAACAACATAGATCAATCTCAAAAACATTATGTTGAATGATAGAAGCCAGATACAGAAGAGGTTTATGGTTCCGTTTATATGAAGTTCAAAAATAGGCAAAACTAATCTAAGTGGAGAGAAATCAGAAGAGTGTTTACCTGGAGAAGTGGGGACAGAGGTAGGGATGGCTTAGAAAGGGTAACGAGAGAACTTACAGGGAAGATGGGAATATTTTATATAATGTTTAGGCTAATGGTCATATGGATATATACCTTTGCTAAAATTCACCAAACTGTACACTTAAGATTTGTGTATTTCACCATATATAAGTAACATCTCACTAATGTTAGCATTTTAAAATGCAAGGGCTCAAACAAGGGAGTTTTATTTCTCTCCCACAAATCAGTCCAAGATGGATAGGTGAGCTCCACTCCATAAAGTTATCTAGGTAGCAGATAGCTTTGCCATGTACAGATCATTACCATCATCTGCATGGTCAAAGATGGGCCATCCAGGCCTGGCTCCAGTCAGTCCAAAGGAAGAAGAAGCTCAAGGGAGAAGCAGTGAGCAATGTTTTCTCAGCCATGCCTGGAAGTGACACCCACAGCTTTCTCTCCCATTCCGTTGGTTGGGACTTGGTCACATGGCCATAGCTCTCCACAGGAAGGCTGGGAATTGTAGCCCTACTATTGGAGAAGGGTGAAATGAGTTTTGGTGCATAGCTGGCAGTGTCTGCCCCATTTGGTCTCCTGATGCTTAGAAAACTCTTGGACCTGTGGCCTTCTCCTTGTTTCCAACTTCAGGACCCTGGCCAAGTTCTTTTCATAGCAGAGGAGGCACCATGAACTTCAAACTAAAGACCAGCCCTTGCCAGCCACACTGGTGGAATCCCGTGGTGCCATAACTTGTAGAACAGTGTTCTACCTGAAGAAACAGTGGCATTTGCAACCACGTGGCAAGCACTGAGGTAGAGTGCACCAATTACCACAAGTTCCCTGGGCAGACAGCAAGGCTTCTTCTTCATTGTTTAGACTGAAACAGGAGACAAAGGATGGGGGTGAACTGACCCACCTCACACCTCAAGATCTCGTTATGGTGAGTTCTAGTCTGGAGACAAGGCCATTTCTCAGAGTAGTGACACAGGTTAGGCAAAGCCAGCCCTAAGCTGGGTCAATTCTTTAATGTGATTAAATTTCTCATTCAATTAGGTTGCTATTGGGAGGTTCCAAGGAAAACCAGGAGGGGAGTAAGCATTGCTTAACAACTGCCACAAATTAAGTCCAGGGAATTTCAGATAGAGGGTGCAAGCCTTACAAAACACCTGTAAAAAGTGGGGTCTTCGTAGTGTGTACACCAAGAGTGAACTCCAGCATAACTGTGGACTTCGGGTGATAATGTTGTGCCAGTGTAGGTCCATCGATTGTAACGAATGTACCACTCCAGTGGGCAATGTGGGTAACGGGGGAGGCTTGTATGGGTGGGGGTAGGGAGATAGGGGAACTCTCTGTCCTTTCTTCTCACTTTTGCAGTGAACCTAAAACTATTCTAAAAAACAAAGTCTGTTAAAAAAACAACACTGGGGCCTTCATCCATTTCAGAGAGAGGAAAACTGACACTTGTCCAGGATACTCTCAACACTGTTTCCCCATTGGGTCAAAAGGGCCTGGGAGGCCAGGGGCAGTGGCTCACGCCTGTAATCCCAGTGCTTTGGGAAGCCAAAGTGTCAGATTGCATGAGTCCAGGAGTTTGAGACCAGCTTGGGCAACATAGTGAGACCCCATCTCTACAAAAAATTTTAAAATTAGCTGGATGTGATGGTGCGTGGCTGTAGTCCCAGCTACCCTGGAGGCTAAGGCAAGAGTATCACTTGAGCCTGGGAAGTCAAGACTGCAGTGAACTGTGTTTTCACTTTGCTCCAGACTGGGCAAAAGAGCAAGAGAGCCTATCTGAAAAAAAAAAAAAAAAAAAAAGGCTTGGGGCAGGAGTTAACTCAAGCCCCCGGACACTTCTCTCTTCCAAGCCACCTCATGCAATTAGTGGGTGAGAAGAGAGCTGGCAGGCCAAGCTGGGAAGCCAAGAGAAGACTTTCTAGTTCCAGTGAATTTCAATCCCTGTGTGTCCTGAGGACTGAGGCTCCAAAGCTTCCAAAACTCAAAGCACCTGCCAAAGCCAGCAGGTAGGTGATCCCCTCAACAGAGCTGACTCATCAGGCAAACTTATGAAAGTCCAGGTACAGCTGGAGGATGGAAGGAGAGTATCTGCACATGTGCTATTTTCCCTATGCCTGTATTTTACTCTAATTACTTTTGATTGATCCGTTAATTCATTCTTTTTTTTTTTCTTGAGACGAAGTCTTGCTCTTTTGCCCATCCTGGAGTGCAGTGGCACAATCTGAGCTCACTGCAACCTCTGCCTCCCAGGTTCAAGCAGTTCTCTACCTCAACCTCCCAAATAGCTGAGATTATAGGCTGCCATCACCACGCCTGGCTAATTTTTGTATTTTTAGTAAAGACGGGGTTTCACCATCTTGGCCAGGCTGGTCTTGAACTCCTGACTTCGTGATCCACCTTCCTTGGCTTCCTAAAGTTCTGAGAATACAGGTGTGAGCCACTGTGCCCAGCCTGATTCATTCTTGTATTCATTCAGTACACTCTTACTGAATTCCCCCTCCAGGGCAGATCTAACTTTTGTTGGGGCCTGATACTTATTTGGGAAACTTCTGTAAGAAAAATTATGGCTGGTGTGATGGCTCAGCCCTGTAATCCCAGCCATTGGGAGGCTAAAGTGGGAGGTTTGCTTGAGCCCAGGAGTTCAAGTGGCCTGGGCAACATAGCAAGACCCCATCTTTAAAAAAACACAAAAATTGGGCCAGGCGCCATAGCGCACGCCTGTAATCCCAGCACTTTGGGAGGCTGAGGCAGGTAGATCACCTGAGGTCAGGAGTTCAAGACTAGCCTGGCCAACATGATGAAACCGGGTATCTACTAAAAGTACAAATATTAGCTGGGCGTGGGTAGTGCACACCTGTAGTCCCAGGTACTTGGGAGGCTGAGGCAGGAGAACTGCTTGAACCCAGGAGGTGGAGGTTGCAGTGAGCTGAGATCATGCCAGTACATTCCAGCCTGGGCAACAGAGAGACTCTGTCTCAAAAAATAAAAATAAAAATTAGCCTGGCATGGTGGTGTGCACTTGTGGTCCCAGCTACTCAGAAGGCTGAGGCAGTAGGATAGCTTGAGCCCGGGAGGTTAAGGCTGGAATGAGCCATGATTGCACCATTGCACTCCAGCCTGGTGACAGAGTGAGACCCTTTCTGAAAAGAAAAAAGAAAGGAAGGAAGAAAAATGACAAATCAAAAATTAGATATAAAAGTCAATATTTATTTAGAATGAGAAGAGAAATCACAACACATGAGTGTCCTGAACATTTAGGTTCCTTTTCTCTGAGGTCTTTTGGGCAATTGACCTTGTATAAAAACGCTTCCCTCATTCATCCTGCCCCACTAGAACATTCTAGACTCCTAGTCCTTCCAGGGCCCCTGCAGGGGAGGGTCCTGAAGCCCAAGTTTCATTAACTCCCAATAAGTTCCACCTCTGCAGGAGGGGGAGGCACAGATAGCGTCTGCTCTCTTGGCACTGTTCATCAAATACCATCAAGTAATCACACTAATAATTTATAATCAAATACTGATTAGTTCCATGGAGAACAGGAAAATGGCACAGTCTCTGAAATTGTGTGATAAAGAGAATGGCAGACCAGAGGCTTCAGGTGGCCAGAAGAAGGTTCCAGACAGGGGATTAATATGACCCCAGATATTTGCTCACTCCTCAATCTTGCTGAGGTTTTCTGTTCATGTGTGAGCTTCCTTCCCCCCATCACCCCCTGGCTTCCGCCAAAAGGCCCCGCACTGGGCCTAGTTCCATCTGCACAGCTGATTAGCTCTGAGCTGGTGGCTGGCGGGTGAACTGGCCCTGAATTCAATGCCCAAGGAACCTCCACTATTCTGCCCTACTCCTAAATGGACTCCAGGTCTAGCTTGGATTTCCTTCCCGTCTCCATCCTCAAGACAACTCCTCGCTGCTTCAGCTGCAGCCAGCGGCATGCTGCTACAGGGCACTGGGAAGGTGGCAGCTGGCACCACGCAGGGAGTGGGAACAGAGCCAGATGCCTCTGCAATTCCCAACTTCACAGATGCTGGCCACAGTGGACTCTCTTCCACCACTGCTCAAACACCAAGACCTGAAGAGACCCTGGAGCAATAATGTGATGAAATGAGGGCTGAGGGACAGAGTGTGGGGCTGGGGTTGGGGTGGGAGGAACAGGGACCACCATACAAGCCATTCCAGGAAGCCCTGGGAAGCACTTACTTAATTGCATGCTTCATTTCTGTGTAATTGGGAAAGGAAGAAGCATCCGCACCTAGCTCAGCACCTGGCACTAGCAGGCTGCTGGCAAATGTTTGTGGAAGGAATGCATTAATGGATGAAAGGATGCATGTCCTGCTCAATCTTCCTTAGAGAATGAAAAGGGACAAGTGGGGGTGGAGGTGTGTTTCCTGCAGGATCCCTGTGCTGCGAATGCATCCCAACCTCAGGCTTGCAGGAGAGGGTCTTCAGGCCATTCGGTAGGGGAAGCAGAAAGCAGAAAGCTGCAGAGGTGGCTCCATTTCCAAACAGGGAGAAGTGCCTGCCAGCCAAAGCCCAGCCTCCAAATGAGAGGTTGAAAAACCAGGCCCCACCCCATCTACCCCAGAGCACGACCTTACGGATCCTGCTGAGCCCCAGGCCCTGCTCACCGAGGAGGGTAGAGAAGCATTCAGCATACTCCAGAAAGGAGCTTCTATAGCTCCTGCTTCCCATTGGCCCCAGGTCTCTCTGTTTGTAACCGCCCAATGGGTTCATCTTGTCACTGCAGAGCCAATTTAAGACAGGGGAATTGCTTCCTTTTTCTTCCTCTTCTTCATTCTTTTTTTTCTTTCTTTCTTCCAAAAAAAAAAAAAAACTTAGGCTGGGTGCCATGGCTCACGTCCATAATCCCAGCACTTTGGGAGGCCAAGGTGGGCAGATCACGAGGTCAAGAGATCAGAGACCATCCTGGCCAACATAAAATGCAAAAAAAAAAATTAGCTGGGCATGTTGGTGTGCACCTGTAGTTCTAGCTACTCGGGAGACTGAGGCAGAAGGATTGCTTGAACCCTAGAGGCAGAGGTTGTAGTAAGCCAAGATTGCACCACTGCAGTCCAGCCCCGGCAAAAGAAAAAAAAAAAAAAAGACAGGGGAATTGCAATGGAGAAAGAGTAATTCAAGCAGAGACGCAGAGCTGGCTGTGCAGGAAAGTGGAGGTTGTTTTTGTTGTTGTTTTGTTTTGAGACGGAGTTTTGCTCTTCTTGCCCAGGCTGGAGTGCAATGGCACGATCTCGGCTCACGGCAACCTCCCCCTCCTGGTTTCAATCGATTCTCCTGCCTCAGCCTCCTGAGTAGCTGGGATTACAGGCATGCGCCACCATGCCCAGCTAACTTTGTATTTTCAGTAGAGACGGAGTTTCACCATGTTGGCCAGGCTGGTCTCAAAATTCCTGACCTCAGGTGCTTGCCCATCTTGAGCTCCCAAAATGCTGGGATTACAGGCATGAGCCACTGCACCTGGCCTGGAGTTTTACTATTACTCAAATCAGTCTCCCTCAGCACTCAGGGATCAGAGTTCTTAAAGATAATCTGGCTGGTAGAGCCTCGGGAAGTGGAGAGTGCTGATTGGTCAGGTTGGAGATGGAATCATAGGGGTCAAAGTGAGTTTTTCTTGCTGGTTTCTGTTCTGGGTGGGATGGCAGAACTGGTTGAGCCCAATGACCCATCTGGGTGGTGTCAGCTGATCCATCCAGTGCAGGGTCTGCAAAATATCTCAAGCACTGATCTTAGATTTTACAATAGTGATATTATCCCCAGGAGCAACTTGGGGAAGTTCAGACTCTTGGAGCCAGAGGCTGCATGACCCCTAAATCGTAATTTCTAATCTTGCAGCTGGTTTGTTAGTCCTGCAAAGGCAGACTGGTCCCCAGACAAGAAGGGGGTCTTTTAGGGAAAGGGCTATTGTCAATGTTGTTTCAAACCATAAGCTAAATTCCTTCCCAATATTAGTTTGTCCTATGCCCAGGAATGAACAAGGACAGCTTAAAAGTTAGAAGCAAGATGGAGTTGATTAGGTCTGATCTCTTTCACTGTCATAATTTCCTCAGTTATATTTTTTGCAAAGGCAGTTCCATTCTTGCCAAGACTTCCTTGAACATTAGTCTATCTCCCCCGTGACTGATGCATTCATGGCACTTTTGTCGGGCTTTCTTCTCAATGAGACGGTAAGAAAGTTTGAGGACTACGGAAAGGACGAAACCATCCCTGGTGCCACCAACCAGATCCCTCCTTGTCCTTGGCATGTTTGGTCTCAGCCATCGTTCATAGCAGGCAGCCCAGGGCCCTTGGCTCCAAGTGTCCACCTGTGCATGAGCCATCACCGCCCACCCCCAGGTCCTCCACAGCAGCACCCAAACCCCAAAACTGCCTACACGGCAAGGGCAGGGCCAGGCTGGGGTGGATGGAAAGCTGCTCCAGGTCCAAGCGTGTCTGAAAAGACTGCAGGCCTTATTCACCAGAAACATCAGAAGAAAAGGGAAATACTGGATGGAAGGGAGCTGACTACTGGGAGAGGGCCAGGCCTGGCCTGAAGGCCCAGAGATGAGGGGCGGATTGCTCCAGGACCCCAAAATTGCACACAAGTGGCAGCCCACCTTGGATGATCATCAGGGTTGGTATAGGAAGGAGAGACTCAAACCTTACCCGCAGGCCTGCAGTTCTCCCACTTCCTCTGGCCAGGTCTGCATCTCACTTCTCAGGTCTCCCATCTTCTTTCATTCCGGGCTCAGTCCTGGCAATTTCCAGAAGTTAGTCCTCCCTCCGATACTTCGGTTGTGGTTGCCGATGGCATGCCCAGGTGGAAGAGGGAGGGGCCGGGTGGCAGGCGCTGGTGCTGTTAGCAGTGCTGACCTGCTCTCTTGCTTCAGGGCTGCTGGAGGCCTGGCAGAGATGCTCAGGGAACTCCTGACTCCACTTAGGTGTGTGCCATGGTCCTACTTGGGGATGAAAGCAAGGGAACCTGGACAAATTCCCATTTGATGTAGTTGCTCACTGCACATGGCATGTGTGTCTGGAACACACGTACACACACACACACACACACACTCTCTTTCTTTTGTAAAAGAATAGTATAAAGCTACATGGCTATATATATATGCATATCTGGATATAGACATAGATGTCATATGGTTATAATGCTTTACAGTTTACAAGAAGCAGGAATTGTGTGGGCACAGCATCTTCTCTCTTCCTGCAGCCTGGATACATTTTGCTTAGTTTGAGATTAAAAAATAGGAAGAGAGAGGCAGACAGGTGATGCTTTCTAGTGAAAAGAGCAGAGTTAGAAGTAAAATGGCCACGTGACTTTGGGCAAGTTATTTAACCTCTCCCAGCTGCAGCTTTCTTCTCCGTAAGCCTGGGATAATATATTATCTACTTGAGCATATCTAGCGCCCAGATCTTGGTTCCTAGTGCTCTTCTCCAGTAAAATGAACTAGGCTCCCTGGGAGAAATGGCTGATTCTAGGGCTGGGGCAGAATGGAAGATGAGCCTGGAAGGCTAAGAAAAAAAGAAAAAAGTTGCTCTCATAGAAGTGAAGTGTTAAAAAGTAGTTACTAAAAGCTGGTAAGGGTGAGAGAGGAGGAGGAGAAAGATAGAAGTCGGTTAAAGGACACAAAATTACCCTAGTGTTTCATAGCACTAGTGTGACTATAATAGAAAATAATTTATTGTATATTTTCAGATAGGCAGAAGAGAGGACTTTGAATGTTCCCAACACAAAGCAATGATAAGTGTTTGAGGTGATGGATTTGCTAATTACTCTGATTTGATCATTACACATTTTACACATGTACTGAAATATCACACTGAGCCCCATAAATACGTATAATTGTTATGTGTCCATTAAAAATAAGAGACAGGCCTGGCGCAGTGGTTCACGCCTGTAATCCCAGCACTTTGGGAGGCCAAGGCGGGTGGATCACAAGGTTAGGAGTTCGAGACCCGCCTGGCCAAGATGGTGAACCCTCGTCTCTACTAAAAATATAAAAGTTAGCTGGACGTGGTGGCAGAAGCCTGTATCCCAGCTACTTGGGTGGCTGAGGCAGGAGAATTATTTGAACCCAGGCAGCAGAAGTTGCAGTGAGTCAGGATCAAGTCACTACACACCAGCCTGGGTGATACAGTGAGACTGTCTCAAAATAATAATAATAATAATAAATATACAAATAAATAAATCGATCGAAGATGAGCCTGGTGCATCTTGGAGTATCAGAAAATAAGAAAGTACTAAAAAACAAAACAAAACACCTAACCCACAATAAAGATGGCGATGGTGGTGATGGTGGTGGTAGGAGGGGGGCATGAATCTGCCAAAGGCACACAGGGGAGCACGGAAAGGGCAAGGGCCGAAGTTAGAACAATTTAATCCTTTTCCCATCTAGGAAAAAAAAGTGCAGCTCGCTGCCAGCACTCATTTAATTTTAAATAAACACGCTCTTTGAGGCTGAAGAAAATCTGACTGGTTTTCAATGTGAAAATAAAACAGAAAAACTGTTCTTAGAGTTATTTCTAAACAGAAGGAACATCAGAATTATCTGAATCATCAAAATCGTGTATTTCGGAAAAATCGGATTCATCAAATGAATCTTCCGCCAACAACTGTTTGAGAACGATGTTAATTAACATCACGTGTAGGAATCCTATATTTTCTAGGATTTGACATTTTCCGTGATTGAGAATCACTATATTTTTAAATGGAAATACCACCACTAAAAACAGAATGCTATCAATAGAATGATGTCTTTTGTTTCCAAATTCCATATACTAGAGGGATCCGAAAATAATAAAAGTGAGCTATTTCGTGGCAAAGTTATCTCGAGGTAAATGCTGCAGCTGCAGGCACCACCAGCGAGTATTCTCGGGGCAAACGGGAAAAGAGTTAACGAAGAAAATAATGAATACTTCGATTATAACCCAAAATACAAAATAAATATCCGTGAGCCCAGATTGACATAAATAAGTGATTGGATGAATAAATACATGCGAGAGAAAGGACAAATCTTCTACGCATAACAATTCCAAGTAATTTTCTATAGATACTCTGCTCTTTTAAAATTATTATTATTATACTTCAAGTCCTAGGATACATGTGCAGAATGTGCAGGTTTGTTACATAGGTAGACATAGGTGTACATGGTGGTTTGCTGAGCCCATCAACCTGTCATCTATGTTTTAAGCCCTGCATGCTTTAGGTATTTGTCCCAATGTTCTCCTTGCCCTCCACCACCCAGAGCACCTGGGGGAAGGGGCGATACTCTGCTCTTAAAGAGGTGACAATACTATGCTTCTTAAGTACAGGCTGCACACAATCACTTTCTTTCAATCCGTACAGTGTGGAAAGGGGATTTAGAAAGAGAAACATTGCAGTGAAGAAATCTGACAACCGCCCCCTCAGTCAGGTGATCAAGGTCAACATCGACAGTGAAACGCTGTTTTAAGAGTACATACCCGTGATAGGACGTGATGGAAATGGCACTCCGCCTCTGCGGTCTCCTTCCCAAAAAATACACGAACCCAGTCTAGTCACAAGAAAAATATCAGCCAAGTTACAATGAATGGATATTCTACAAAATATCCTGATCAGTACTCCTCCAAACTGCCACGGTCACCCAAAACAAGGATATGAGAAGCTGTCACAGCCAAGAGGAGCCTAATGCGATATCCCAGATGGGATCCTGGAGCAGAAAAAGGACATTATATAAAAACGGTGGAAATCTGAATAAAGTATGGACTTTAGTCAACAAAATATTGGCCAGGCATGGTGGCTCACGCCTGTAATCCCAACACTTCGGGAAGCTGAGGTGGAGGAGTGGTCGAACCCAGGAATTTGAGACCATCCTGGGCAACATAGTGGGAACCAACCTCTAGAGAAAAAAAAAAAAAAAAAAAAAGTTATCCGAGCATGGTGGTGTGTGCCTGTAGTCTCAGCTACTCAGAAGGCTAAGGCAGGAGGATCGCTTGAGCCTGGGAGATAGAGTAAGCTGTGATTGTGCCACTGCACTCCAGCCTGGGTGACAGAGTGAGACGTCTGAAACAAAACAAAACAAACAAGGCCGGGCAGGGTGACTCACGTGTGTAATCGCAGCACTCTGAGAGGATGAGGCAGGTGGAGGAGGTCAGGAGTGTGAGACCAGCCTGGCCAACATGGTGAAAACCTGTCTCTACTAAAAATACAAAAATTAGCCAGGCCTGGTGACGCTCGCCTGTAATCTGTTACTTGGGAGGCTGAGGCAAGTGAATCGCTTGAGTTCAGGAGGCAGAGGTTGTAGTGAACTGAGATCTCACCGCTTCACTCCAGTCTGGGTGACAGAGCGAAACTCCGTCGCAAAAAAAAAAAAAAAAAAAAAAAAAACCCAATAAAGTATCAATATTGAATCATCAGCTGTGAAAAATGTACAATCCTAACATGGTAATAGCAGAGGAAACTGAGTGGGAGGTTTAGAGGAGTGCTCTGCACTATCTGTGTGATATCTCTATAAATCTAAAACTGTTCTAAAATTTTAAAGTTTATTTTTAAAAAGGTTATCTCTCTCACAGGGTTGCGAAGATTAACATGCAAGGAAAATGCTTAGCGCAGAGCCTGGCAGGTGGTGAGTGCTCATGGCAACTCAGTTATTATTAGGTACCAGAGAGGAGAGACGCTGCAGTGAGCTATGTGCCGAAAAGTGTATGAATATATGAATTATGACTCTAATTCCCAGTTCTGGCCACAGCCCCTTGTCAACAAACAACACACAAGAGCCGCTCACCTCCTGGGGAGGGCCACCACACTGGATTGCCTAATTTGCATCTCTCTAAAAACCAACAGATCAATGGATGGGTGGCAGTAGCAGTGCCAGCTGATGCACTAATCATAGCAAAGATTAACATATTAGGGCTCGCTGATTTGTACAGAGCCAATCAGAGCAGAATGTGCACAGCAACAGCCCCCAGGGGAAAGGAGTTCCTCCCACGGAGCTTTCCTAGCTGGATGCTGATGGCGCTGGCTCCCCTGCGGGGCTGCGCGCTGCCGTTCTGGTTAAACTGGATCTTGTGCGCCAACTTGATCCCCTGCACCAGCCAATGATGAGATTCCTCATGCCAGCCACCACCTTTGTACCAGACACCTGCCACGACGAGAAACCACCCCTATCTGCCAGGTCACATGGTTTACTCTAGGGCTCAAATACCTGTGGCGTTGACTCAGTCCTTGCCCCAGTGGGGCTCAGTCATCTGAACATAGAGCAGAAAGAGCAGTGAAGATCCCAGTGGGCAGTCTTGGCTTTGGCGAAATCTAAATCATGGAGAAACAAATCCAGAGGTAAGAAACCCAATAGTCAGTGTGTTATTTTGCATATTTCGAGTTGCAAGAATAGAAACCCCATTCAGCTAAGTTGGGATGGGGTTTGGGGAGGGAAGTGACATTTATTAGGAAGACAGAGAGATTAGCTCACACATCCAGACCTCAGGAAGGCAGAGTTGGGGCTGCTCCAGGGACCACCCACTGGAACCTGCACTCCAGTACTGTGAAGAAACCCCCGGTGGGTTTCTTGTATCTGCCCTCCTTACTCTCAGGGTTCCTTCCCCTAGGCAGCTGGAACCGTGGCACAGATGGCTCCCAGATCCACTATTACCCCAGCTTCACCAACAGAGAGAGAAAAGGCACCGCTCACCTCCCTCTTCTTGCCAAGCTTCATTAAAAAAAAAAAAAAATCCAGGAAGGACACTGATTGGTCCACCTTGACTCACATACTCTCTTCTACACCAATCAGGCTCAAGGAGTCTGTCATGGAAGTTGTTTGCTCAGTTCAGACCGCAGGCCAGCATTAATTAGGACAGTCCAGGCACAGAAACCACTACAGTTATTTATTTATTTTTAAATTCTGCTTCCCTTTTATTTTATTTTTTATTATATTTTAAGTTCGGGGTGCATGTGCAGACCGTACAGGATTGTTATATGGGTATACACATGCCATGGCGGTTTGCTGCATCCATCCCCCCCGCCAATATCATCTACATTAGGTATTTCTCTTAATGTTATCCCTTCCCAATCCCCCCACCCCCTGCTATCCCTCCCTTAGCCCTCCCACCCCCCAATAGGTCCTGGTGTGTGATGTTCTCCTCCCTGCAGTGATTTAAACACAGAGAGCCTCATATAAAGAATTTCGAATTATATGTAAAATAGTGAATCGAGTGACTGAAAAGAGGTAACAGCTGCCTGAGACAGCTACTAACACCAGGGCTGGAGGAAAAAAGGGAAGAGGTTGGAATAGTTAAAATTTAGAAATTTAAAGGAGGGACCCAGGCTTTTGAGGAGGAGATGCCAGAGGCACCAGCTGGTTGGTTTCTCTGAGGGGGATGCAGTAAAGCTGATTGATTCAACCTGAGGTGGGAAAACTGCAAATTGGATTCAGCTGCATTGTCTCCGCGGGACAAACAAACGTGGTATATCCATACAATGGACCATGATTCAACAACCAAAAGGGGCCAGGTGGTGCGGCTCATGCCTGTAATCCCAGCACTTTGGGAGGCTGAAGTGGGTGGATCTTAAGGTCAGGAGTTCAAGACCAGCCTCCAAAATGGTGAAACCCCCATTTCTACTAAAAATACAAAATTAGCTGGGTGGTAGTGACACGCACCTGTGATCCCAGCTACTCAGGATGCTGAGGCAGGAGAATCGCTTGAGCTCGGGAGTTGGAGGTTGCAGTGAGCTAAGATGGTGCCACTGCACTCCAGTCTGGGTGAGAGAGTGAGACCCTGTCTCAAAAAAAAAGGAACCGAGTACTGATACTAAGACATGGATAGACCTCACAAATATCACACTAAGTAAAAAGCGAGATGCTACAGGTCACCGAGTGGAGTGTATGCTTCCACTTAAATGAAGTGTCCAGACAAATCGAATCTGCAGACAGAAAGGAGGTTGGTGGTTGCCTAGGGTGGGGGTGAGGCTGGCACAGAATTACTTTAGGGAGTGATGAAAATAGTGTAAGATGTGATTGTAGCCATGGTCACACAGCTCTGTCAGTAGACTAACAATTATTAAATGGCACACTTAGAAGGAGTGAATTTACAGCATGTAAATTATACCTCAATAGAGCTTAAAATAAAATTCAAAACACAAGTAGACAGAAAACCATAAGCAGCAGCAAATTCCTTCACCTTCTGTTGCCTGTCTGCATCTCTCTCCTGCCCCCTATGTGTAGAGCTTCAGCAGGAAGAGCTTTGCAGCAGACAAAGCAGAAATATGTTCCTGAAGTTCCAGCCTCCGCCTCGCAGAGTAGGATAGAGCAGGTGAATTTGGAGCAGAAAGACAGTTACTTAATAACTGTTGCAGGAAGGTGAGTGCTACCCAAAGGAGGGAGAATTCCTGGAAAAGGGCTGGAAGATTTGCCAGGCAGTCTGAACAACGAGGCTCCAAAGCAGAGGGCCTGGGAAGCTGGGGGAAATGCGTAGGAATGCAGACTCGAAATCCTGGAGAAAAGGGAACCTAGAGAGAGAGAGACTCTGGTGCTCCTGGAGTCAAAGGACCTGGCAGGTGCTGATAAGCAGGGCGCCAGGGATGGGTGAAATGGTTCTGCACCTACAGACTTTGCAGACAGGGAGTGCCTTGTTCCAGAAGGCATCACATCCTCAGAGTCAAGGGGCATGCTAGTCTCACCCACGGCAGGGGGAACTCATCCCAGTACTGTGGGTTGTGAGAGCCACTGGGTCTGAAATACTCCGGTTAAAGGGCTCCTTCATCTGAGATCACCCCTTTCCGCCCTTACAAAATGCAAATACTCTTAAAATGGCAGCCCAGGTTTTTTTCAGTCTGAAGTATGTACCACATGACTCCCATGTGCCAGGCACTGTGCTACCTCTGGCCATTTCTAAATCACTCCTTCCCCCCATAGGAGACAACACCAGCAGATGAGAGGGATGAGGAAATCAAGAGAAGGGAAGTTTCTGAACGCAAAGCTTCTGGACACTCAGGAAAGGCCAGCCTAGAGAGACAGAAGGTGGATCTGTAGTTGCTGGGAGTTGGGGCTCTGGGGGCAGTGACAGCAAGCGGGCATGAGGTTCCTTCCTGGGGCAATGGGAATGTTTTGAGATTAGATGGTGGGGATGTTGCACAACTCTGCCAATAAACTGTCAACAATAAACTGTCAACAATCACGGATACAGTCCGCTGAATTGTGCACTTAAAATGGGTGAATTTTATAGTATATGCATTACACCTCAATACGGTAAATTTTAAAAAAAGAAAAGTATCTCAAAAGCAAGTGTTTATGGACACTTGAGTAGGTAAGGACAAGAGTCCACTGAGGACTCAGCGCTCAGCCAGCACAGGGGCTGCTGCCATGAAGATCTGTGAAGCTGATTGCCGCCACACGCCCTCCCTGCTGCAGCTGTGCCGGGGCTGCCCCTGCCTGGGCCTTCCTGGTGGCCCCGCGGAAGAAGGCATTGCTCATCTGATTGGTCAGAGTTTCCAGACATTCATCTTCTCCCTTTACTGGTGAGCAGGATCATCGCGTGCTCAGTTCCACATTCCTGCCTCGATTTCTCCCCACTATCGCTGTGCCTGTGAGGGACGAGGGCTGACAGTCAGCCCTTGGGCAGGCCCTGGCAGGGAGCTCTGCCCTCAACTTCCTTTGTCCATGCAGCCTGAGACTGAGATTCAGGAGTAGGATGAGGGTCTACGGCTGTGGACGCCCACCCAGAGGTTACTGGGTTCTGGCTCAGCTATTAATAAAATGGCATATTCGTTCCTATTCTGCACTTGTCACTTGTGTGTGTGTGAAAAACTAAGGCAGCATATGAGCATTTCTGGTCTCTCGCTATGAAACACTCAAACACCATCCAACTCTCAGCTATACTGCCTCAGAGTGTTCCAGGTTGAATTAACGACATGCTTAATTATAGCTGGAGCAAATTCAGATGCTGGGTTGCAGCAGTAGGGCTGAACACTTACAGATGAGCCTGGCTCTTAACTGACCAGTGCTTCTTACACTTTAATGTGCATTCACATGACTTAGGGGGTCTCCCTAAAATGCAGGTTCTGATTCCGGGGTGACACCCTGGAATCTGTGTCTAATACGCTCCCCGTGTTGGTGTCCCTGCTGGTGCTTCGTGGACCACAAGTTGAGCAGCTGGCATCTAGAGTTTCTCTGCCCAGGCTATGAAGCTTCTGCTGCTTCTCCTGGAGCAGCCGCCTGCACAGGAAAGGCCAGGCCTTTTCCCAGCAGAAGCTCATGTGTGTACACTGAGGGACTCTAGGTCTCTACATCGGATCCTGGCTCCACATCCTGCAGTGGCTGCAGGTCCGAATCATAGCCATAGCAAAGGCAGCAGCTGCCTCACTTATCACCCGGCCCACCGCCACCAGCAGAGAATGTAAGGAGCAGCTGATTAAGCAGAAAGGGATGTGCTCCAGCTGAGATCAGCCATTCACCAAGGACTCCCTTAGTGGGGAGAGGACAAGCGCCATCTGCCCCCTGCTCAGCACCTTTGAGGTCTGACTCCTGCAGGTGATGGGCCCTGAAGTGCAGCCAACAGCAAACAAGACAGAATTTGCTGCCAAAGGCAGAAACAGCCACACCTGAGCTCACGTGGCCATTGCCTGATCCAGAGAGCATGTGCTTAGCATCACTAGGTGCCATGGACAGAGACAGAGATGATGAAGACCAGGTTCTTGTCTTTGGGAGCCCACTTCCCTGGGCAATGTGAAGTGTCAATGACCCGTGGGCCATGGCAGGGTGAAAAGGAGGCCCCAATACAGAGAAAAACTACTTGGGAATACGGAGACACATGCCAGTAGGGAGAAGAAACTCCCTTGGAGAGGGTAGCATCAGAGCTGCATCTCAGAATGTGGCTGGGATTGTAGTGGGTGGAGACGAGAGAGAAAGAGAGAGATCACTGTCTATGTGGGGGAAATGCGGAAGGGGGATGTTGAGCACACATCTGTGGGATGGAGGGTCTGTGTGCCTCTGATAAGGAGAGAGATGTGCAGCTCACTGTGCCCATTAGCATCTGCTACGTGCTAGACACTTTGTGGACATCGTAGTGGCTGCAGGAAGTGAAAGAACAGGAAGTACTCTTAAAATACACATTTGTGTATTCTAAAATATCCAGAGGTCACAGGCAGACAGATCCATGAGCAAAAGAGAGAGCAACAGAGGAGTTCAGAGAAGGGGTCACATTCCTTGAGGCCTGTCTTTGGAGAACTGTGAGTACCTAGAAAGCAGCCAGGCAGGCAGGCAGATGATCCGATTAACCAGGAACTGGCCTTCCTATATATAGAACTAGAAAGCGTGGCCCTTTTTCATTGGTGTTCCACCTCCACGTTCAGCAACTTCTCCCCACCTGCCTGACACTGAAGGATCCGTTCAGTATCCCGGAGCAAGCTGCTATGGCTGTAAGGGTGACCTGACGAGTAATAAGGAAAACTATCCAAAGCCTGGAAATAAGGCCAGGAAGATATTTGTACGTCCTTTCAATGTTGTGCTGAAATATTAACAGGCTTGCCTTACAATTATTAATTTTCTAGGATAATGTATTGTATTGTTTGATTATCCTGTTTACTATTAACTGAGGGCTCAAACTCTGAAGTTGCAAGTTAGCCTGCAGAGTTGTGCAGATGCAAATGATTCCTGTCCAATAGAAGAGTGCAGGAAGTAGAAAAGTTCCTTTTAAAAGTTTCCTTTCTTGTTAAAGAGTAAGTGTGCTAATAACTTTTTGTTAAGCCCTATCCTGTGTAGCCGTTAGACATGCCATACTTACAGGCACGTAGTACATTCTATGTCCTTGTACTTTAACCAAGGTATCTGTGCTGGATGTGCTCACAGGCATGTCCCAGCTCTCCATTGCTTTTACCTGTTTAGAAAAGTTTTAAGTTGTTAGCCAATCGTGTTTTAGTTTAGATTGTGAGGTCTGGCTCCAGCCAGTGGAGATCAGACACAGCAGTAAGGACGACCCCAGATGTGTAAGGGATACATTTGTGTGTTTTCCTTTGTTCATCGTACTCTCGTGACAAGACGGCTAGTGAGAGCACCCTTTGAGTACCAACAAAAAGATAACCTCAAAGATTAGGGTTAACTGCCCTGTAGCATGTTAGCCAGTTGTGTATCTAACCTATGTAGCCAATATTCTTTCTTTAATAAGACAGTATAAACTCCAATTCTTCAAATGTTTTTTGTTTGTTTATGATTTTTAAAATTTTCTTTCCAAATATGTAGCTTTGCAACTAGTTTTGACTGGGCACAGTGGCTTGCAGCTGTAATCCCAGCACTTTGGGAGGCCAAGGGGGGCGGATCACATGAGGTCAGGAGTTTGAGACCAGCCTGGCCAACAGGGTAAAACCCTGTCTCTACTAAAAATGCAAAAATTAGCCAGGTGTAGTGGTGTGTGCCTGCAGTCCCAGCTACTCGGGAGGCTGAGGCAGGAGAATTGCTGAAACCCGGGAGGCAGAGGTTCCAGGGAGCGGAGATCGCCCCAGTGCATTCCAGCCTGGGCAACAGAGAGACTCTGTCTCAAAAACAAAAAAGAAAAATAAATAAATAAAAAAAAATTGGCTTGGTGTGCTGGCATGTGCCTGTGGTCCCAGCTACTCAGAAGGCTGAGGCAGGAGGATAGCTTGAGCCTGGGAGGTTGAGGCTACAGTGAGCTGTGATGGTGCCACTGCACTCCAGCCTGGGTGACAGAGCAAGACCCTTTCTCGAAAGAAAAAAAAAAAAGGAAGAAAAGTTACAAATCAAAATTAGGCACAAAAGCTAATATTTATTTAGAATGAGAAAAGAAATCACAACACCTGAGTGTGCTGGACATTCAGCTTCCTTTATTCTGAGGTCTTTTGGGCAATTGACCTTGTATAGAAATACATCCCTCATTGCATGCATCCTGCCCCACTAGAACACTCTAGACTCCTAGCCCTTTATATCTTTCTCTTGCCTTATTGCTTAGACTAGGGCTTCTGGTACTATATTGAATAAAAGTGAGCATTGTGTCTTGTTCCAGAGCTTAGCAGAAAGGCTTCAATTTTCCCCATTTAGTATATTAGCTGTGAGCTTGTCATATGTGGTCATTACCATGTTGAGGGATGTTCCTTCTATACTCAATTGTTGAGGATTAAAAAAAAATAATTAGGCCAGGCATGGTGGCTTACATCTGTAATCCTTGCATTTTGGGAGGCTAAGGCAGGTGGATCACTTGAGCTCAGGGGTTTAAGACCAGCCTGGGCAACATGGCAAAATCTCATCTCTACAAAAAAATACAAAAATTAGCTGGATATGGTGGCATGTGCCTGTAACCCCAGCTACTCAGGAGGCTGAGATGGAAGGATCTCCTGAGCCAGGGAGTTTGAGGCTACAGTGAGCTGTGATCACACCACCGCACTCCAGCCTGACTGACAGAAAGAGTGCAGCAGTAAAATCATAGCTCACTGCAGCCTCAAACTCCTGGGCTCAAGCAGTTCTCCCACCTCAGCCTCTGGTGTAGCTGGGCTTACAGGTGCAAGTCACTGTGCCTGGCTTATTAAGGATACCCATCATGAAGGAATGTTGGATTTTATCAAATGCTTTTTAGTACTTACTGAAATGATCATATGGCTTTTGTCCTTGATTCTATTGATGTGATGAGTCATGTTTTTTGATTTACATATGTTGAACTATCCTTGCATCCCTGGGATGAATCTCACTTGATCATGGTGAATGATCTTTTCAATATGTTACTGAATTTAGTTTGCTAGTATTTTGTTGAGAATTTTTGCATCGATGTTCATCAGGAATATTGGCCTGTAGTTTTTTCTGTTGCATCTTCAAATGCTCTTTGAACCAGCCTTACCAGTTCACTGTGTTTCCCTCATTAATGAATGAATCAAATAAAGTTTTCAACCTGTGTTCAGTACAAAAGTCATACTTTTGGCCAGACACGGTGGCTCACACCTGTAATCTCAGCACTTTGGGAGGCCAAGGTGGGTGGATCACCTGAGGTCAGGAGTTCAAGACCAGCCTAGCCAACATGGTGAAACCCCTTCTCAACTAAAAATACAAAAATTAGCCAACTGTGGTGGTGCACACCTGTAATCCCAACTACTTGGGAGGCTAAGGCAGGAGAATTGCTTGAACCCAGGAGTTCAAGTGGTTGAATTGCTTGAACCCAGGAGTTCAACCCAGAGGTTGAAGTGACCTGAGACCTTACCATTGCACTCCAGCCTGGGCAACAAGAGTGAAACTCTGTTTCAAAACAAAAACAAAAACAAAACAAAAAACAAAAGAGCCGGGCGTGGTGGCTCACAGTTGTAATCCCAGCACTTTGGGAGGGAAAGGTGGGCAGTTCACGAGGTCAAGAGATCGAGACCATTCTGGCCAACATGGTGAAACTCTGTCTCTACTAAAAATACAAAAAATTAGCTGGGCATGGTGGCATGCGCCTATAGTCCCAGCTACTTGGGAGGCTGAGGCAACATGGTGAAACCCTGTCTCTACTAAAAATACAAAAAATTAACTGGGCATGGTGTCACACGCCTGTAGTCCCAGCTACTCAGGAGGCTGAGGCAGGAGAATCGCTTGAACCTGGGAGGTGGAGGTTGCAGTGAGCTGAGATCACACCACTGCACTCCAGCCTGGTGACAGAGCAAGACTCCGTCTCAAAAAAAAAAAAAAATGATTTTTTTAACTTTTTTTTTTTTTTTTTTTTTGGGACTGAGTTTCACTCTTATTACCCAGGCTGGAGTGCAATGGCACAATCTCGGCTCACCTCTGCCTCCCGGGTTCAGGCAATTCTCCTGCCTCAGCCTCCTGAGTAGCTGGGATTACAGGCACGCACCACCGTGCCCAGCTAATTTTTTGTATTTTTAGTAGGGACGGGGTTTCACCATGTTGACCAGGATGGTCTCGATCTCTTGACCTCGTGATCCGCCCGCCTCGGCCTCCCAAAGTGCTGGGATTACAGGCGTGAGCCACCGCGCCCAACCCGACTTTTGAACATTATGCTTACCCAGTTAGAAATTGGAGACTCTAAGTATTATGAGAGAAAAAAATGTGAATTGATGTTAGAACTTTATGACAGACTAAGAGAGTCATTACTCAGTTCCACTGTTAACAAAAGAAGCCAGAGACCCCAAGAGGTAATCTTTCAGAAGGAAGAGCTCACATAGACTAATTGAGTATGTTCACAGGTGAGGTTTGAGATTGCTTTGCTCATGATGTGTGGCTCAAGTTGTAAGTACTCCCCAGACGTGGAAACCTTAGTAAACAACAGCAAAACATGTGAGTGTAACATTTAAAGGGTATTCATCTTGGTGCCCTCATATGCAGGCATCTGGACCGGGTGGTTGAGTGTCATCCCAGCAAGTCGGGGCACTGGTCACATTGGTCTGTGTAGGACCAGTTCTCATCAAGTCACCGTTGGCAGCAATGACAACGGAGACCTAGGTCTCAGGCATGCCTGATCAGATATTCCCACCCCAGTCCCTCTCCACCTGACATTTCTTCTCTAAACTGGTAAACTGGGCCACATCTATTATATATACATGAGGGCAAGTAAGAGATTTCCTTTCAAATTAGAATTCCTGGCAGGGTGTGGTGGCCCACTCCTATAATCCCAACACTTTGGGTGGCTGGAGGCTGGTGGATCATGAGGTCAGGAGTTCGAGACCAGCCTGGCCAACATTGTGAAAACCCGTCTTGACTAAAAATATGAAAATTAGCTGTGCGTGGTGGTGGGTGCCTGTAATCCCAGTTACTCAGGAGGCTCAGGCAGGGAGAATTGCTTGAACCCAGGAGGCGGAGGTTGCAGTGAGCTGAGATTGTGCAACTGTACTCCAGCCTGGATGACAGAGCAAGACTCCATCTCAAAAATAAAATAAAATAAAAAAAGACTTCCTCAGCTAAAAAGGAAAAATTTGGAAAAGTCTGCTCTGGATCTGTAGGCAAGCATGGAATAAATGACCAACCCCATGAAGGAGGAAAGAAAAACCCCAGAGAGAATGAGCGTCCTTCAGTGGTCACCTGGATCATTCTGTGGGGCAGACCACGGCAGCCAGGTTGGGGTTATGTATCAGTTTTGCTATATAACAAATCATCCCACATTAGTGGCGTAACATAACAAACTTCATTACCACGAATCTGTGCACTGGCTGGACGCCTCCACCTGTCTAGGTTGGGCTCTGCTGACTGGTTCTGCTCCTTGCTGCAGACCTATGGGTTGTCAGGGGTTGCTCTGCTCCCTTACAAGAGGGCAAATGGAAGAACATGAGGCCTCTTAGGCTCAGAACCACACACCATTTCCTCCATTGGCGTCATTGGCTAAAGCAAGTCATACAGCCAAGATCAAGGTCAAATCTTTGCCTATAATTAGGCAATGGCAAGGATTTGGGTGCAGGGAGAGGTGCAGGATTGGGGCCATCATTCATAGGAGAGGAAGGGTTCATGTGAAACAAGTGCTAATGGCCTATGGAAGCCCCGACCACCTGCGTGCTTGCCTCCTGCTGGCGCAGCAGGCAGGGCTGGGCCACCTCTCAGCCGCACCTCCACACACCCAGCCAGTGTCCAGGGGAACCAGGGCTAAGACACACAACTGAATGGCACTGGGCCTTTGAAAAAATAGTCATCGTCACCTCACTGTTTTTTTCTCTTCTTCTCTTCCCTCCTCTGATGAAAATTTTAATCATTTCAAATGAGCTGATTCCTACAGCCCATTAAATTGGTTCTTGTTCCACCTCATTGTGCAGTGGAAGTTTCAAATCAGTTTAATTACTGTGTTGGCATCCAGGGACAACACGACATGTCAAGCGGATTCTAATGGAGGCCTTGTGTTTACTGTGATGGCGTCTACAATTATCAATAACGTTTCTTGCAGCTCCTGCTGCCCTCCCTTGTGAGGATGGAGAAGAATTGTAATGACTAGACTGTGGACTGCGAGTTGGGGCCTCAGGACACAGACAGATAATCGGGGAATTAAACCACCGCAGTTACTATTTATTGGGTGTTACCCAATTCTGTGGTGAGCCCTGGGGGATACGTAGTTGTGTGGGGGTCATGGGCCAGAATTCAGGGAGCTGGAGGAATTTCTGGATGTGGCTGAGGTCGGAAACTGTTTCATACCAAATTTACTGGCACTGTAGAAAAGAACCGTGTGTGTGTGCTCGCACCTGTGTGTATGTGTGTAAGAAAGAAAAAGAGGAGAGAAGTCGGGTGCAGTGGCTCACGTCTGTAATCCCGGCACTTTGGGAGACTGAGGCGAGTGGATCACTTGAGGTCAGGAGTTCAAGACCAGTCTGGCCAACATGGTGAAAACCTGTCTCTACTAAAAAAAAATAAAAAAATCAGCCAGATATGATGGCGGGCACCTGTAATCCCAGGTACTGGGGAGGCTGAGTCAGGAGAATTGTTTGAACTCAGGAGGCGGAGGTTGCAGTGAGCCGAGATCGTGCCACTACACTCTAGCCTGGGTGACAGAGCAAGAACCTGTCTCAAAAAAAAAAAAAAAAAAGAGAGAGAGAGAGGAGAGAGAAAGAAAGTGGTCAAAGAGCTGAGTAATTAGAGGACACACTCAAGCCCTGGAACTTATAATCAGCTGTCCCCCCACAAGGTCACGCAGATGGGGGAGGTGGAGCACAGTAAGGTGAATTGCACACACTCTGCAGTCATTCATGGCCACCCTACCCCCAGCCTCATTAGCCAGTGGAAACAGACTATGGTGGACAGGGCTTGCAGCGGCCAGCAGGAACCCTGGCTGCAGTGAGGTGCCTACCTAGCTCTCCACTGGCCCACAAGGCAGGAGCGGAGGACAGTGCAGGAGCAGCCCAGAGTTCCAGTGCGACCCGAGTGCCAGCAACCACCCAGATTCCTGCTCTACAGCAGGCCTCTGAGATTCTCCAAGTCCCTCTCCACAAGGAAATTGCAATCAGGACCTGATGCCTTCAGCCAATTCTGCCCCCGGGGGCAGTCTATTTTTATCAGGGAAGGACCCGGGAGCAGAAGGCTAAGGTCGTGATAGTGACACGGATCCCCAAGCCATTCATTCTGAACAGTAGATGAAATGTGTCCTCACAAATACTGCACGCTGGAGACAAAGAACGTAACAGTTGTACACATATTCTCTCTACTCCTTCAGAACCTTGGGAAATAGATATTACTATCATTCCCATTTTGCACAAGAGGAATCAGAGATTTAGAGGGGTTAAATTACCCGTCTGATTTCTTTTTTTTTTTTTTTTGAGACGGAGTTTCGCTCTTGTTACCCAGGCTGGAGTGCAATGGCGCGATCTCAGCTCACTGCAACCTCTGCCTCCTGGGTTGAGGCAATTCTCCTGCCTCAGCCTCCTGAGTAGCTGGGATTACAGGCACGCGCCACCATGCCCAGCTAATTTTTTGTATTTTTAGTAGAGACAGGGTTTCACCATGTTGACCAGGATGGTCTTGATCTCTTCACCTTGTGATCCACCCACCTCGGTCTCCCAAAGTGCTGGGATTACAGGCGTGAGCCACCGCGCCCGGCCCTACCCGTCTGATTTCTTTAATCGTATAAGGAGTTTTCAGTCCTTCTTCTCTTTGTTCTAATTCTCTGAGGTTAGACCCATTTTCATCCAGCAAGAGCCGGCCAAAGCCTGGTGAGTCCTGTGCACGGACGGAGCAGGGCAGTGGGCTGGGGAGAGAAAGCAGCCTGGAGCAGAGCGGATGAGCTGGCTGGAGGTCGGGGGCAGGCTGCGTCCCACAGTTCAGTGCCAGGTGACAACGGATACTCAGAGGATCTCTGAGGAGGCTCAAATGTGCTTGAAGGACAGGGCTTCCTGAAGCTCCCAGGATGCAGGTTTAAATGACAGTTATCTAAATCTCTAAGGGACGGTTGGCTCTGAAGGGCTGGGGATGAGGGAAGCTAGAAACCTGGACTGCATACACTGCACCCCGGATATGTGGTAGGTGTCATGGCTTTTACATACGTTACCAGGTTTTATCATTGAAATTCAAAACATAAAAATGAATATACGTTTAGAAAGATTCAAACAACACAACTGTATGTAGAACAAAAAGCAAATTGCCTTTGACATGTCCCATCTTCCTCTAACTCCTGGCAAAGATCCCATCCCTCCTCAAAGGTGGCCTTTCTCCCACATTTGACAGCTTCGTGCAGCTTCTAGACATGTTCAGACAGTCATATTTGTGAAATAATAACAGACAGCACATAGGAGAGCTTCCTAGGCACCAGATACTATTCTGAGTTTACACACAGACACAGAGACATATATTTCTTTTAAACATGTAAATGGGATTACATTCCACCTATTTCTTGAACTTGCTTTTTGCTTAATACGTTTTTGAAATCATTCCACGTTAGTACTCATGAAACTGACTCCTTTTTTAAAAGTTATTTTATCTTTTAAAAAGTAGTGCATGTATATGGTAAGAATTTCAGTGTGAAGAATGAGAAACAGAAGGTGAGAGTTTCCTGTCCGCCCATTTCACTTTGCTTAGTTGTCTAGGTGCCTCACTCAATGTATATGTATTTTTACTTTTTTACTTAATGGCTTTGCAACTCCATGTTCTCGCTTCATATAATCTAGACATCTCTTCTTATTACAAATAAACATTTACCACATTCATTTTTAACTGCTGCATAGTGTTCCACTGAATAACCGTATCCCTCTTAGTTTCATCAGTCCCCTGGGGTAGCGGTCATCCAGACTGTTACTAGGGCTTTTTCAGTTATGACAATGCTGCAGCGAATATCCTCATGCCTACATCTTCGCCTACATAGATGAGCGTTGTGTAAGAGCCTGCTCAATGGTCTCTGTTAATGAGTCTCCTCTGCTTTCTTTAATCATACGTCTCTGAATTGTAGTACATTTATTCAAAATGCTTGAAACGAGAAGTGTTTTGAATTTCCATCTTCTTTGGATTTTGGAATATTTGCACACTGGTTGCGTATCCCAAATCTGAAAATCTGAAATTCTCCAATGAGCATTTCTTTTGGGTGTAATGTGGGTGCTCAAAAAAAAGTTTCAAATTTGGGAGCATTTCAGATTTTTGGATTTGAGATGCTCAAGCTGTAGGCACATGGCTCCCAGAATAAAGAAGACTGCATTTCTCGGCACTCCTACATTTTGGTATGGCCACGCGACTAAGTGCTAGTCAATGGGACGTAGCAGAAGCAATGCGTGAAACTCTGGGATTGCAGCTTTAAAGGGAAGAAGTGTGGCTGCGAACCTTTCCTCACTGGCCTTGCAATGTGGATGTGGCAGGGAGCGCTTTTCTATTACGCAGATGAGGGTAGGATAGCAGAGCAACAAAATATAAACCCTGGACCCCCAACACCATGGAATCACCCAATTCCACACTAACAGCTGTAGATTGATTAAGCTGGGCTACTATACCCAGAAAGAAATATACCTCTGTTGTGTTTAAGCCACTGCTATTTGGGTTCTCAATTATGGCAATCAATCCAATATTCTGATTAAAATTAATATATTTATAGGATAAATTCTGAGCAGTGGAATTGCCACATCAAAAACTATATGCATTAAAAATGTGATTTCTAATGCCAAACTGCCTTCTACAGCTGCCACACTAATTTATACTCCCACCAACAGTACGTGATGGCACCTGTTTCACCAGAGCCTCGCCAACACTGCACATTAGCAAGCTTCAAATGTTTGCCCATAGTTGAAAAATAGCTAATAATTTAAAATGTTATATTAATGTAATTATGATGAAAAGCAGAGTCTAAGCCAATGGTTATTATTTTTTGCATACGCTATCTTCCATCCTTATGCCAATTCTATGGCATGTTATTATTATCACCATTTAGTTTACCTCTAAAATGTGAACTGTGCAAGATGGCACAGTGTATAAGTGATGGAGCCAGCTCTGAATTCAGGTCTGAGTCACTCTAAAACCAGAGCTCTTTTGTCTGCCTTGCCAGGGTTTCCACCTCCCTGTATTCACCTGTATGTGTACTGAACAGGAACATGAGGGCCCAGACAGGCAGATTGGTCTCCATGGCCAGGTCCACCTGGGCCCACTGAAGCATCGATAAATTACCATCATCAAGCTCTGACCTCAGGTAGTTGGACTCATGAACTCCTGCTTAAGACAGAGGTTGCTGTGAGGTCTTCTTCTGCTTTTCTCATTGAATGGGAAAGGCCACCAAGCCTGACCAATTTGTAAGCATCTTCAAAAACATTTTTTTCCTTTAGTTGTATTATGTCTAAAACCAGCGGAGAAAATTGCCTTTCAGAATAAAGGTTGTAGCATGATCGTTGATACCCTACATTCCAGGCAGAGAACAGCATCCTGACCAAAGGAAGAGGCCTTTGAGCTTCAATTTCCTCATCTTTTACTGAGAATAATAATTAGCTTCTTATCTTTGGTGAGAGAGAAGAAGTAAATGTAAATGTATGCTTCGTATACAGTAGAAACGCCATAAATGATGCCTATTACTTTTTAATCGTTAGGACTTCTTTCCCAGACCCCTGCAGTCACAGGTTTGTGAAGCACACACATTTATAGTGATATAACTAGGCCTCATTTATAAACTCATTCAGAAAATATGTATTGCTCAGTCTTGACATCTTTGGGCATGACATGAGGATGCGAGTCGTAACACTAATTAACACATAGATAGTGCTTACACCAATCCAGGCACTGTTCTGTCTTTTTCATGTAGTGAACCCATTTAATCATCACAACCATAACACTAAGCTGGAGGATCCCCATCTTACAGATAGGAGAGTCTTGAGCTGAGAGGGGTCAATGAGCCCCACCTCTCAGAGTTAACCCCAGCGCCCTGGGTGAATTTCTTACACCTCCTGTAGCCACATCAGGCTTCTCGCCATTCTCAGCTGCTGTTCCCAGGTGTTCCTCCCCTTGGAGAATATCCTAGCCGCCTGTATTAGTCTGTTCTCACATTGCCATAAAGAAATTCCTGAGAATAGGTAATTTATAAAGAAAAGAGGTTCGATTGGCAGAACTGTGAGCCAATTAAACCTCTTTTCTTTAGAAATTACCCAATTAAACAAGAAGCAAAGCAGCTTCTGCTTCTGGGGAAGCCTCAGGAAACTTAGAATCATGGTGGAAGATGAAAGGGAAGCAGGCGTGTCTTAGGTGGGTTAAGCAGGAGGAAGAGAGGGAATAGGGAGTTGCTACACACTTTTAAACAACCAGATCTCATGAGAACTCACTCACTATACAGTACCAAGGAATGGGGATGGTGCTAAGCCGTTCATGAGAACTTTGCCCTCATAATCCAATCAGCTCCCACCAGGCTCCACTTCCAACACAGGGGATTACAATTGAATATGAGATTTGGGTATGGTTCCATCCCTGACCCCTCCCAAATCTCATGTTTTCACATTCCAAAGTACGATCATCCCTTCTCAACAGTTCCCAAAGTCTTAATTGATTCCAGCATTAACTCAAAAGTCCAAAGTCCAAGTTTTATCTGAGATAAAGCCAGTCCCTTCCACCTATGAGCCTGTAAAATAAAAACACAAGTTAGTTATTCCCAAGAGCCCTCCACACTTTTCCAGCCTCTGCCTGTTATCCAGTTCCAAATCTGCTTCCACATTTTCAGGCATTTTTATAGCAATGTCCCACTCCTCAGTACCAATTTTCCATGTTAGTCTGTTCTCAAATGGCTATAAAGAAATACCCGAGACTGGTAATTTATAAAGAAAAGAGGTTTAATTGACTCACAGTTCTACAGGCTGTACAGGAAGCATAGTGGCTTCTGCTTCTGGGGTGGCCTCAGGAAAGTTAGAATCATGATGGAAGGTGAAGGGGAAACAGAAACGTCTTACATGGATGAAGCAGGAGGAAGAGAGAGGGAGGCAGGTGCACACTTTTAAACAACCACATCTCATGAGAACTCACTTACTATGCAATACCAAGGCGGGGATGGTGCTAAACCATTTGTGAGAATTCTACCCCCATGATCCAGTCACTTCCCATCAGGCCCCATGCTGGGGATTACGACTGAACATGAGTTTTGGGTGGGGACACATTTCCAAACCCTGTCACTGCCATTTCCTTCCTGGAGCGCCTCCAGCATCACCTTCTTCTCCCTCCCTCTGCATCGTTTCCTACCCTGCTCCTGCCTCCCCTCAAGCCTTCTCAATTCCCTGCTCTGTTGTAAGTCTTCACTGAGACCTATGACAGCTCTCAAGGGCAGGGATGTGTCTGATTCATCTGTGCATCTGGGGCCTGGTCTAGCCAGCAGAGGCAGCCTTTCCAGAGAAGAATCAAGGGAAAAAGAGCTCAAGGAACAGGCCTGGAGCTCCCTGGTTGAATGGAACTAGGGAGAATATTGCAATAGTGTCTGGATTCTTAGAGTACTGGCCCATCTCTGTACTTCTTAGAGTACAGGAGAGAAGAGCTGGCATCCAGGGAGCCATGAGACCTCATTGAAACGGGGGGAGATCTGCCATTTGGAAGGCATGGCAGGAACATCCCTCACCCCTACTCCCCTTTCTGAGACAGACAGAAGCACTCACGGGGACATCTGCTCACACAGCCTGTGGGAGCAACCGCTCCTGTAGATCCTGGTGAGGGCTGGCTGGGGAGAAGGGGAGGACAGCAGCAGCCCAGCATGTTGCCAGACAGCCAAACCTCAAGGACAGGAAGCACCCAGTGGATTCCTACGCTGATGTCTCCAGGCTGGATTTAGGCTGGCCCCTTCTCTTGTGTTTGGTCTTCGTATTCTGGGAGAAGTTTCCCATAGATTATGTCCTAAGACAAGAGAGTCCAGTCAGGAGAAAGAATTCCTGAGGCTCCCTGAACCTAAGCACTGGGTGCAGGGGCCCAAGGCTTCATGGCCATGGGGTGCCATGTGCCCTCTTTGGCATGTCCAGGAGAACTAACACCCATCCAATACAAAAAGGGAAAAGTCCAGGGGATTTCCACTCGACAAGAACTCATGAAGTTGTACATATTTTGCCTGACTTGAACCCAGCTAGATTTCTAGGTGGACCCAGGGAAGAAGTGAGTGGGCCAGAAGGCCACTTTCTTATGGGACTTTGGCCTCTGCCTGTTGCCGGCAGCACTGAACCAGGAATGCCTCGAGGATGGGGATGGAGTATGACTCTTTTTGCACCCCTAGCCATTAGCACAATACATGACATACACAGAGTTATCAATACGTTTTCATTGATTGAATTAATGAATAGAAGGAAAAATAGATGAAAATGGATGAAGATCAACAATGGATCTAAATGATTAAAGTTTAAAATGCCAGTCATTAGTTAGACCACCCCTCCCACCACCACCCAGTAACTAACATCATCTTCTTTTACAATAATTAGACAAGCTTTACGGTAACTTAGGTCACACTTGCTAACATGTCCCAAATTTTACCTATGAGACTAGAGAACAAGAACATTCCCACATGGTGGCTTCTCAGGTAGACTTCTGGTCTGTCCAGGGCAAGTGCTTCCAGGATAAAATCATTAGACCTTATTAGTTGAAAGACTTTGAAGAACACTCTAACTTCAGTTTCCCAATCTGTAAAATGGGGTAAAAAGCATAACTATCTCCAATTATCTCCTGAATTAAATGAGATAATTCATGTAAAGCACCGAGCTGAGTTCAGAGCATCTAGTAAGTCCTTAATAAATGCTAGCATCATTATTACAGTCACTCCTGTAGTCCAGGGTACCCCAGGCTGGAGTACAGTGCACAATAGCTCACTGTAACCCTTGAACTCCTGGGCTCAAGCAATCCTCCCGCCTCAGCCTCCTGAGTAGCTGGGACTACAAGCACGAGCTACCATGGTTGGCTAATTTTTAAAAATTTTTTGTAGACTGGGTCTTGTTTTTGTTGCCCAGGCTGGTCTCAAACTTATGACCTCAAGCAATCCCCCTGTCTCAGCCTCCCCAAGTGCTGGAATTGCAGGCATCAACACTGCGCCCAGCCTTGGGATACTTTTTCAATGGACTTTCATAATATTTTAGAGAATGGAATTTCCCACCCTCAACGTTATTCTTGCCTGCCAAGCACAGATGTTCTGTCTTTGAAAAGGACGGAGGCCTCTCTTTAAAAGACAGAGCCCCAGGAAGGTGGTGGCTGCTGCCTCTGGAGCGTAGTCTCCCCAGAGCAGGCTGGACTGTGAAGGCTCCCAGCCCCGAGGGACTGAACAGGCACTAGGTCGAGCAACGGCCTGGTGATCACTCTGGATCTACGCACTCCCGTCCCGCCACCCCCACCTGCAAGGGAGGGCACCCCTCACTCCTCTGGACTGGGGCTTCCCGGGACAGCCCCAGGGAGAAGGTGCTCTCACTCTTCCCACAAGACTGCAGAACACTGTTAATTTCAGAGTCATAGGGTGGATTCATTTTCAGGTTGTCAGCAGCATCTACGTGCAACACGGATCACCTGTCAGCTCCTGCAGGCCTCATTCTGTGAAATGAAATAGGAGACTCAGGGTCAAATCATTTGGAAAGACAGGAGTTCAGTCCTTGGCAGAGCAAGAAAGAGGTCAAAGCCTGAGTTACTACCTTTACTGGGCTTAGTTTCCACATAGGAAGGTAAGACAAACCCAGCAGCATAGCACATTGTTGCTGAACGGAACTCGGGTCGATCTGCTCTGGGTTTTTCACCGTTCACTTGAGGACACCAAGAGGCTCAGTAGCACTGCCCAAAGCCACAGAGACAGCTTGGGCTGAGCCGGACTAGACCCAGGTCTCAGGCCTCATGCTCGACCATACTTTTTTTCTAAGGTCTAGTTTTTGTCATAAGGGAATGGCCACACTTTGTGGAGGCAGCCAGGGAGTTGTTGCTATTGGCATCTAGTGGGTAGAGGTCAGAGATGCTGCTGAAAACGGTACATACATGACAGCTCCACAATAAAGAACTGTCATGCCCAGAGCGTCAACTCAGCTGGCCCTGTTAGTGAGTGGAGGTGCACTCCAGGCTGATCACCAGCTTCCTGGAAGAGTGGAATTGCAAGAGGGGAAAAAATGCAGTGGGAATAGCTTGTAGTTTAGCATTTCCACTGTTCGGTGAGAAAACAGATGTAGCGTCTTTTTTTTGACACTCCTGGTACCAAGTGCGTGGCGTGTGTTCCACACCCGTGACCTATTCTCTGACATTAACAGGAATCCAAAAATCAATTCCGTTCTGACACTAACTCCTGGAGTTAGAGCCCACCGCACGTGGCACAAGGCTACATCCCAGACTGCCCTGCTTCAGATGCCAGCCACATGTCCAAGAAGCCGCCCATACTTCTGACTGACTATACATGTGGGGTTTCTACAAGCCCTTCCTCAGTTTTGATAATTCACAGCTCATAAAACTCAGGAAAACACTTTAATTAACATTTACCCATTAAGTATAAAGGACATAATTCAGGAACAACCAAATGGAAGAGCTGCACAGGGAGGGAGGTTTCCATGCCCTCTCCAGATGCACCACCTTGAAGTGCATCAATGTCTTTCTTTTATTTTTTAAACAGGGTCTCACACTGTCACCAGGCTGGAGTGCAGTGGTGAAATCATAGCTCACTGTAGCCTTGACGTCCTGGGCTCAATTGACATCCTGTGCTCAAGGAGTCCTCCTTACCTGCCTCAGCCTTCCAAGTAGCTGAGACTATAGGCACATACCACTATCCCTGGCTAATTAAAAAAAAATTTTTGAGAGACCGGGCACAGTGGCTCATACCTGTAATCCCAGCACTTTGGAAGGCTTAGGTGGGAGAATTGCTTAAGACCAAGAGTTTGAGATTAGTCTGGGCAACATAGTGAAACCTCATCTCTACTAAAAATAAAAAAGTTAGCTGGGCACGGTGGCACATGCCTGTGGTCTCAGCTGCTCAGGAGGCTGAGGTAGGAGGATCACTTGAGCCCAGGAAGTCAAGGCTGCAGTGAGCTAAGATTGCACCACTGCACTCCAGCCTGGGCGACAGAGCGAGATCCCTGTCTCTTAGAGGCTGGTCCTGAACTCCTGGCCTCAAGTGATTCTCTCATCTTGGCCTCTTAAAGTAATATTTTTCTCAACCTAGAAGTTCTCTGAATCCCTGTAATTTAGGTTTTGTTCTTGTTTTATTCAAACACTTTTTTTTTAAGAGATAGGGTCTCTCTCTGTTTCCCCGGCTGGCCTCAAATTCCTGGGCTTACGCACTCCTCCCACCTCAGTCTCCCCTGTAGCTGGGATTACAGGTTTAAGGGACCGTGTCTGACTTCACTTAGGAGTTTTTTGGGAGATTTTTATCTGACTTCTTTTAGGAGGTTTTTCTTAGCGGGGAGATTTTAAACACAGCTACACTGCTGCGCTTGTCTCACCTTCCTACGTAAAAATTAAGCCCATGCAAGGTAGTAACTCAGGCTTTGATCTCTTTCTTGATCTGTCAAGGCCTGAATTATGCAGACATGATTGATGAAATCATTGGCCATTTGGCGATTGGACTTAATCTCCAATCTCTTTCCTCTCCTTGAAGGTCAGGAGTGTGGGGGTCGGGCTGAAAGTTCTAACCCTCTAATCACATGGCTGATTTTTGTAGTGACCAGCCCCCACCCTGATGCTGTCTAGTAGAGCCTCTCCATGAGTCATCTCATTAGCATACAGGACAATCAATTCCAAAGGTTTTGAGGCTCTGTGTCAGGAACCAGGGACAAAGAGCAAATATTTATTTTGTATCATACCACAGCAAGCCCCGGATGGCTCAGTGTCTTGGGCTGAAAGGGAGGGGCTGTTTGGGTCAGGAGACAAGAGAACCACAGTGGAAGTGTCCTCAGTGTTCACACTCTCCTGTGCGGTCGGTGGCCTCAGGCTTTACGACGTGTAGGTGATGTTGGATCCGGGTCACCTCATCCTATACTCAGGCTATCCAATGTGTCAGACGCCAGCCTTTTTGTAAAAGTTGGGGAGAGGGTGCTATGGTCAGAATGTTTTTGTTCCCTCCAAAACTCAGGTGTTGGAAACTTATTCCCCAATGCAACAGCATTGGATGGTGGGGCTTACTGGGGGGTGTTCAGGTCACGGGGGTGGAGCCCTCATGAGTGGCTTAAGGTCAGTCTAAAAAGGCCTCGTGGATGTGGGTTCCCTCTCTTTTGCATTTCTGCCCTGTAAGGAACAGTGATTGTCCTCGCTCTGGAGGATGCAGTGTGTAAGATACCATCCCGGAGGTGGCCCTCTCCAGACATTAAGCCTGTTGGCACCTTGATCTTGGACTTCTCAGCCTCCAGAACTATGAGAAATAAATTTCTGTCCTTTTTGGATTACCTAGTAATTTTTATAGCTGCACAAAATGGATTAAGACAGAGGTCATAGCAAGCTTCAGTTTTTACTTTTTCCCCTTGCAACTGAACAATTGCAAGCAGAAAGAACAACTGAGTGCTTTATTTCTGCAACCACCATGCTAATACTGAGTGAAGGGGAGGGAGGGATGAGAGCTTGTCTTCTTTCCTTGTGTTAATTGCAACATCTTCCAAAATCCAGCAAGGAAGGCATGAAGTGAGCCTACCCAGGCCAGTCTCCAGAGGAGAGACTGTAGCTACAGATTGGTATATTTCCTGTTGGTGGTGGCGGCAAGGTTTCATAGGGGCCTTTGCTTGCCTTTGCTCAAAATGAAATGCATTGACATCAAAGGAAGTGGTAAAACTGTGGGCATTCGATATTCTAGAAACATGGCATTTGGAAACGTGCAGACCTCAAGAGGGAGTAGCTTCTCGTGAAGATCTGATACACAAGTGCTACCCAGACAAGGAGCTGACTAGTCAGGAAGTGTGGTGGGCCTTGACGCAAAAACTCAAACCACAAATGTTTCACTTCTAAATTTTGCAGGCTTTGTTATAGAGACATGTTTGTCAAGCCCTTCATAAAACAAAGGGATGACTGGGTTCTTTCCCTTCTTCACGGTGACTACGTGCATCTTCTATGAACCTCCCCGTGTCATGTGGTCAGCTTCTAAGATAGACTTTACCAATGAGTCTGTTTACAGATTCTCAACCAGAGGCCTTACAGAAATGCACTTTAGCTATTCTTTTGGGATGCAGAAGTACATGAGCCCCAGACCTCATCCCCAATCAGGCCGTGGGGTGGGAATGATGTGGTTACTAATGGTGGTGGGAGAACAGGGATGGTGGGGAGTTTCCTGTGGATGGTCTACTACTGAAGAAATCTCTCTACCTCCTGGTTTGATCCAGGTTTTCCAGGGATAAAATAAGAGGGGAGGAAACAAAGAAGTAATTATTCCCCAACCCCCAAAATCCCCCATCTCTGACTCAGCTCCCAGCAGAGCAGTAACAGGTCCCTGCTGATCAGATGGCATCAGAAGGGGGTGGGTGCCTGGCTGTGTGCAGTGAGGAGGTCTCAGCAGTAGCCTCTGAAGTTGACCGCCTGGCTGGAATCTAGCTGTGCTACTCACTAGCTGGGGAGTTCACAGCAAGTTACTTCACCTCTTGTGCCTCAGTTTTCTCTTCTGTCAAAAAGGAGTACTAATCGTAGCATCATTCACAAAAGCCAGAAGGGCGAAGCAACCCAAGTGCCCATCCACTGAGATATCCATAAACCAAATGTGGCTAGACATACATGGAATATTACTCAGCCTCCAAAAGGAAGAGAATTTGGACACATACTGCAACATGAAAGACATCATGCTGAGTCCAAGGGTGAACACTGATGATTCCACTTAGATGAGATACTTAGAGCCATCACATTTGGAGAGATAGAAAGTAGAATGGTTGTGGTCAAGAGTTCAAGACCAGCCTGGCCATCATGGCCAAACCCTGTCTCCATTAAAAAATACAAAAATTAGCCAAGTGTGGTGGCATGCACCTGTAATCCCAGATACTCAGGAGGCTGAGGCATGGGAATCACTTGAACCTGGGAGGCAGAGGTTGCAGTGAGCTGAGATTGCACCACTGCATTCCAGCCTGGGCAACAAGAGCAAGACTCCGTCTCAAAAAAAAAGAAAAAAGAAAAAAAGAAAGAAAGAAAGAAAAGGGAAAGTAGCATGGTGGTTGCCAGGGCTGAAGGAGGAGGGGAATGGGAAGTTCTTGCTTAATGAGTATAGTTTCAGTTTTGCAAGAGGAAGAGTTCTGGAAATGGGTAGTGGTGATGGCTGCACAACAATATGAATGTACTTAATGCCACTGAACGGTACACTTAAAAATGGTCACGATGGCAAAGTCTGTGTATGTGCATTTCACCACAATTTTTAAAAATAAATAAGTGAGGAGAAATAGTAATAGTACCCACCTCAGGGTTGTTCTAGGATTAAACGAGTTAACTGAGTTAATTTGCTGGTTCTCTACCAGGGCGCTTTTGTCCCCTCCACCCTGCCCCCCAGGGGACATTTTGTTCCCGGACCAAACGGGGGTCGGCTGCTATTTCTCTCGGCCCAATAACAAGATACAGATTAACTGTGGAGGAAGAGAGGTTTTCTTTTCTGCAACTGGTTACAGGGAGAAAGTCTGGAAATTATCACCAGACCAACTCAAAATTACAAAGTTTTCCAAAGCTTATGTACCTTCCAAGCTATATGTCTACATGTAAGTGTGCATTCATTTAAAGACAAGTGATTAACTTCTTTTAATCTCTAACTAAAGTCTGAGTCCTGAAGACCTTCCTCTGGAGCCTCAGTAAATTTACTTAATCTAAATGGGTCCAGCTGCTGGGTGATTACCCTTATTTTGTCTCCTGTTAGATCACAGAGGTTTGGGGAGTTCCTTTAGATCCCCAATAACCTTGTTTGTGGGGACCTGGGGAGTCTCTTCAGACCCCCAATAAAACTCGTTTAATCCTAAATGGGTCCTGTTAAGAATTCCTTCATTATTTTGTCATGATTTAAGGCCCAGAAAAGACCTAGGCAAAACTCTTGGTGGGCTCTTGTTACATTCCAGCCTTTGTATAAGGACACTGGCTGTTTTTAGCTTTTAATGTTTGACATAACCACTCAGTCGGTACTGAAACACTTGTTACGGAGGCCTGCATTAGTGAGACCTGGTCTGCCACAATTTGACAAAAGTTGAATGCCACAACTGTAGAAGGCTGGTTGGTGCTCCTGGCATCTGGAGGGTGGACGCCAGGGAGGGAAATACCCGGGACAGCACTCCACATCAACACATAGAAGACCTGTCCCACCCAGGATGCCGAGGCTGAGAAGCTCCAGTGCAAAGTACCTGTCGCAGAGGCCAGAGGCCAGAGGCCAGAGGCAGTGGCTCACGCCTGTAATGCCAGCACTCTGGGAGGCCAAGGCTGGTGGATCATCTGAGGTCAGGAGTTCAAGACCAGCCTGGCCAAAATGGCAGAACTCCATCTCTACTAAAAGTACAAAAATTAGCCCAGTGTGGTGGCACAGGCCTGTAGTCCCAGCTACTCCGAAGGCTGAGGCAGGAGAATTGCTGGAACCCAGGAGGCAGAAGCTGCAGTGAGCCGAGACTGCACTACTGCACTCCAGCCTGGGTGACAGAGTGAGGTTCTGTCTCCAAAAAAAAAATTTAAAAAAGTCTTCCTCGTAATTTCTGTCTGTTGTCCTCACTAAGATTGGGTGTGTGCACACATCGCTCACCTGAGGTGTGTCGGCAGCACTGAGGCCCCTGCACCGAGAGGCTGGCTGCCTGCGATGTCCTGTTAACCCAGGACACAAACGATCGTTGTGGTGTACTAGAACACCAGACGCTAGGCGACCTTCGCCGCAGCGCAGTCACCTTGTCGCAGTCGGCGGTCCCCCTCGGTGCGGATGGAAGCAGAGCAGCTTGCCCTTTGTCCCTTAGAGGCTGCGCTCAGCCCGAGGTGGTGGCTGAAGGCGCATCCAGAGCCATCCTTACAGCCCCGCGTGCAGCCTCTTGTGAGAGTTAGTGCACTTTGCACACCCATTCTGCAAGACCCAGGATCTTTCCACCGGGAATTGTGATGGTAAGGTTTAGGGTGCCAGGGCTCATATTTAACCAGGAGAAAGAACTTACGTGTGGCAAATGCGCAGAAGTATAGGAGCCACGCAATACGTGTGTAGGAGACACTGCGAGTCGCCAGGCGAGGGACCTGTAGTGTGCAAACTCCTGGCTTAGACAGGTCCCAAGGGCCTTTCATCCATTGATTTTTCCTTCCTCACCTCTCTTTAGGGATGCGTGCATGTCTTGGGAGTCCCTTTCCCATTCCCCTGACCCCAGCACCCCACCCTCAGTCTCCCGCCAGCGTCGGCTGAGCTCCTGCTGCCATCTTGTGGCCGTTCACGCAAGTTGCACCAGAGGGGCGGAGCCCCTGCTGTCCTTCCTTGTCCTAGTACTTCATTTGCAGAGATTTGGGAGCCTTCCTGGCTCTGGGGTGCTCATTTCCTTCACGAACAGAAAGAACAGCCACTCCTGGGCACATTGCTGTCATGTGTGAGGATGGAAGCACTCTCTGCCATGGGATTCTCTCAACTATTCGCAATTTCCCTCTCTAGAAGCGCAATTCACTGTGTGTGTGTGTGTGTGTGTGTGTGTGTGTGATTACTGATAAGGGGCAGGTACAAGAAGCAGAGTAGGCACTGATGCTAGTACTGTACCTCAGAGGCCTCAAGGAAGAAGTTGTCTCGTTTTGAGCCAAGGATTTAGGCGTCTCTTGAGAGACGAAAAACGTGAGCTCCAAAGCTCATGAAAAGCTCCATCACAACAAAGGATGGTCTTGTCCTTTTAGCCACATTCCGCCATTCACATGGCAACATGTTGAGATCTTGGCACTGTCCCCAGTTGGCATATGGCTTCCATGTTGTCTCCACGTTGGCACAGGGCTTCCAATTTGAGCTCTTTGAGGTGAAGAACCTTTCAAGTCCACAACCTGCATCTCACACAGGGCTGAGCCTAGGGAAGGTATTAAATGCTTCTTGAATGAAAGAACCTTATTTTCATTCAGATGCTATGTGGTCAGCATCTCCTGTCAATTCTTCTTCCAGAAATCGTTTTCCTATCTATAGCCCCCTCTCTCTACTCCCAGTGGCAACGTAATGGATGCCACGTGCCACTCAGATTTTCCTTTATGATGACATGCTCATTCCCCTTGACTGCACGAAGTTAAGTCCTTCCCCAGGGACTGCCCTCCATCCAAAGGAAACTGAGTCACCCAAAGTTAAATCTCCTCCTGGGGGCAGCCCACATCCCGTAACTAATCAGTGCTGCCAGGGGACGCCTCAGACCCTGTACCTCCGATCAAGACAACTCTGAAGGACCATCAGAGACCCAGAACGTCCTGTGGGGTTGGCTGAGGCCTCTGTGGTGACTGCATTGCAGTTCAGCTCCTCCCTCTGCCCAAGGTGCGTCCTTCGCTCCTCACAGGTTGAGGGTTATGCTTACACTGGAGAAAGACAGCAAAAGGCCGAGGGCAGTTACTCTATGCTGAGGGCAGAGTGTCAGAGTCCAACAGGCCTCCTTGGTAGCATTTAAGAGAGCCTCCTCACCTCCTTCAATCAGCTGGCAGAAACGGCTGAGCTCAGAAGGGAGTGGAGCTCCAGAGAAGACTGAACTCTCAATTTAGGTGGGTCCACTGTGCCAACGCCCTAGCTGGGAAGGAGACTTGAGATGGGAATCATGGTGGCTCTAGAGCTTTCTGTGAGAATGGCTGAAGCCTCTGCCGTAACCACGTTACAGTTCAACCTGAGGTTCTTGAAACCCCAGGTCCACCAAACACTGGCCTGTAGATGTGACCCACACCCCTCTGCTTAAAGACAAAGACTCCTCATACTCCTCGTAATCGACTCCCATCTCCCTGCCTGGCTAATAACCATAGTCAAGCCACAGCATAACCAGGCCAGGAATGTACTGGGTCCCCTGAGGGAGAAGGAGACTATACATCAAAGAATCTATAGGGCCTAGCCAGCAGGTGCCAGCAGGAGAAAACTCCCATCAGGAGAGACAGCAAGAGTCCCATTCAATTAAGCTATTGCTGCTGTAAGTGGACCTAAGTTCAGCTGCTCACTACTAGAAAGCCAGACAAGAGAGGTGAGAGTTGGTGGAAGGAAAAGTTGCCTTTAATTAAGTGCTAGCAGGCTTGCGGAGTTGGTCTTTACAACTTGATTATTTTTCCTTCCACCAACCCTCACTTCTCATGTTTGGCTTTCAAGTGGTGAGCAGCCAAACCTGGGTCTGGTTACAAATTTAGCACCCTATTAGATTCGAACTGGCCCCCCACCCCTGCTCCACTAGCCATAAGTACAGCTTTAATTAGACAAGAGACTGATTTCAGTAACTTTCTCTTGATAAGAGATCATGACTATGCACTAGTTCTGGCCTGTTTAGAGAAATTGTGCACTTGAGTGCCTGTGTCCTGAAAAGAACTTTTGACATATAGGGCCTAATTATAATAGATTTAAATGTTAAGTCTCCACCCCAATGAAACATAGATCATGTTATGTGCATATTTAATGCATGTCACGAATACACCTTCATATTAATAGCTCCTCCTATAACCTGTCAAATATATATGTTTAACCTGTCATCTTATCCCCACAAGAGCTCTGGGTACAACTGACAGTGGGGAATGTGCACTATAGCTAAGACTGAATGCTGTGTGTACATTCCAGTTAACTCTGGAAATATATCCTCAACCCTACACACATGCACAAGCAAACTCATTCTATGCCTGATTCCACAATGTCCTTAAATCAATGGCTCTCTTCATGATCTTGAACAGGCCCCTCCTGTTAAAGAAAAAAAAATGTTGCTCATAATTTTGCTACCAGAAAGGGGTCTTGATTGAGATCCCAAGAGAGAGTTCTTGGACCTTGCACAAGAAAGAATTCAGGGTGAGTCCATAAAGTGAAAGCGAGTTTATCAAGAAAGCAAAGGAATAAAGAATGGCTACTCCATAGGCAGAGTGGCAGTATGGGCTGCTCAACTGAGTATACTTACAGTCATTTCTTGATCATATGCTAAACAGAGTATGGATTATTCATAAGTTTTCTGGGAAAGGGGCGGAGATTTTCTGAAACTGAGGGTCCCTCCCTCTTTTACACTATGTAGAATAACGTCCAAACGTTCCCATGGCATTTGTAAACTGTCATGGCTAGTGGGAGTGTCTTTTAGCATGCTAATACATTATAATTAGTGTATAATGAGCAGTGAGGACGTCTGGAGGTCACTTTCACCGCCATCTTGGTTTTGGTGGGTTTTGGCCGGCTTCTTTACCACATTCTATCGGCAAGGTCTTTATCACCTGTATCTTGTGCTGACCTCCTATCTCATCCTATGACTAAGAATGCCTTACTTCCTGGGAATGCAGCCCAGTGGGTCCCAGCCTTATCGTATGCAGCCCTTATTCAAGATGGACTTACTCTGGCTCAAACACCTCTGACAACTTCAGCCATGATTGTAGGGATAAGTTTATTCTTCTGCTGTGGGCTGCGTTGCTGTTACACACCCACTATGGTGCTCCAGCAGATCTCTTTTGTAAGCCCAGGGACTCAGGAATACATTCAACTCCAGGAAGACAGGTTCCATTCCATGACCCCTAAACTATGCCATTTTTCAGCAGGAAGTAGCCAGAATAAATATGCCATTCCTATTCCATAGAGATGGAATACAGTTTGACAGTGGGGGAGTTTGTAACTAGGAACCTCAAATTTAAAAAGTACCACTTTTTTCTTCCTTCCCTCCCCTCTCACCTCTTCATTCTTCCCTCTCTAGGCACTCCCCTCTGACAATGCATGCTTATCTAATTATGTTTTTGCTTAAGAAATCCCAGAGGCTAATCTTGAAACAAACCAGGCGTGGAGCTTCCATTGTGGAATTCTCCTGCTTAAGGGGAGTCAGAAACAATTAGTCCACCACTGCCACCAAGGTGGAGGGCAGGTGGGTTAAGATAATGCCAACCAGACCTCCAAAAAGTGATGATCTAAGAAAGCCGTTGGAACACGACACACAGATTCTGCGCCCTGCACTACTCCTGCGTGTCTCCCATACCAAGTTTCACTGTAAAAGTCCTATGGTAAAATTTAACATTTTAAATGGTACTTTAGAACGCTAGTTCACCATCTTCTTGGTTTGCTGACTCTCCAATTAAACCTGCTTTTCCTCCCACCAATCCTCTCCTTTTGTGTCTGGCTTTTGCAACGGTGAGCAGCTGAACCTGGGTCCGTTCGCGCTGTCACCTAGTCACTTGAGCTTTTTGTGCGAGACAAGCAGACAAGGAAAGAAGCTACCACCATGGCAGGGTGACTGACCTGGGTCACCAGGAGGAGGTGGGGGTGCCACATAGTGGGGGCAGGAGGGCACACAGCTGGCACCCAGGTGATCCACTAGGGTGTCTCATGGAAATCCCTTGCCCAATTTAAATGGAAAATAGCCCTGTAAAGCAGACACTGCCTGAGAAGGGCATGGGGACTAGAGGTCCAGAACTCTCAAGGATGAGGGAGTTGGGTCACACCAGGAGGTAAGCCACCTTGACTAGCAGAGGCGCTGGCTAAGGGGAACTCTCAAAAGGGTCGCAGGGGAGGGAGATATGCAGAAATGAACAGTGCAAGAACTAAAGGGGATGTTGTGGTGTTCTGCCCAGATTCCACTTCAGGAGGGAGGTCATCTGTTCCCCTAGATTCCGGAAGTGATCCCTTCCCAGGAATCACCCTCAGCTATCTTTTTACCATTCAGGACATCTTAGACCGGCCATCTAGCTTCAGGCCTCCCCGTGGATTTTGACAAAGCCTTTGATGTAACTGCATTGCAGTCCAATTTCTTTCTCTGCCCTATTTGCTTCTTTTACTCCTTCACAGTCATTGTTCCTAAAAGCACTCTGCCCCAGTAAACTTCCTCTTCAAAAGCGTCAGGCTGAGTCTGCTTCCACAGAACTTTATCCACTGCAGTCAACATCTTAGTTCAGGCCAACATTGCCTGGAGGAACCTCAGTTTTAGCCTTCAATGATTTCCTTAGGGACTCCCTTTCTATGCAAATGCCCTTTAGGTCTGCAGTCTAGCTCCTAAAACCAAAGTCTGTTCAGTTTAGCACTGATTATGTCAATTATAAGCTTATCTTCCCAGGTGTAGAATAAAGACAGATGAGATCAATCATTCCTCCACTACCTAGAGATGTCTGCATAATCTATTCTTTCTTTATTCCCTTTCTCTTCTTCATTTTTTTTTCCCTTGAGACAGGGTCTCGCTCTGTCAGCCAGGCTAGAGTCTGTGGCATAATCATAGCTCACTGCAGCCTTGACCTTCCAGGCCCAGGTGATCTTCCCACCTTAGCTTCCTGAGAAGCTGGTACTACAGGCACACATGACCACACCCAACTAACTTTTTTTTTTTTTTTGTAGAGACAGGGTCTTCCTATTTTGCTCAGGCTGGTCTGGGCTCAAGTGATCCTCCTAACTCACCACCTGAGTAGCTGGGACTACAGGCGTATGCCACCATGCTCAGCTAATTTTAAATTTTTTTGTAGAGATGAGGTCTTACAAGATTTCCCAGGCTGGTGTCACACTCCTGAGCCCAACCAGTCTTCCCACCTTGGCCTCCCAAAGTACTGGGATTATAGGTGTGAGCCACTGCATCTGGCCTGAACTTTCTTTTAAAAATTAGACTTTTAATGTCTTTTAAGTATTTGTTTGCTCTTACTTTAAAAGATATAAAAAAAGTTCTTTGATATAAGTCTCCACCTGCTCCAAATTGATGGTGTATTTGGGAAAAGTAATTAAATTCTTCTTAGAAATGTAATAGAGTAGGAGGTCTTGTAAAGTGATGTCCTTTGAATTGTAAGATGAAGGGAATTTCCGGCTTAACATTAGTAAATTTGATACCTATGGTTAAGATCTATTCTCCCCAGACAAAGCAGGAAAGATGAGGGCTGCAGTAACCCAATTAAAGTAGCTAGGCAGAGATAGGAGCTAGATGTGAAAGCTGGAGCCTAACTCAGTGTATGAGCATAACCAAAGCAAGAATTTGATAATGGAAGAAATGGGGTTGTTCTGCTTGAAGTCTTGCAAAAGGAAGTCAGGCTGGGCGCTGAGGCTCATGCCTGTAAACCTGCACTTTGAGAGGCTGAGGCAGGTGGAAAAGGAAGTCGGCCAAAACTTTTGTGTTTGCTAGAGTAAGGAAAAAAACGAAAATAAATATTCTATTACTAGTGAGTCAGGATTTTTCTCAGCCCCTTCACTGGACTTGCAATAGGGGTGCCCCGTTTACTTGCCTGCCACACTCAACCCCTTGTGGAGGGAGCACGTGAGTGAGTGAGTGTGGGATCCAGCCAGCCACTACCAGTGCCAGCAGGAGCAAGCTCCATGCAGGGCCTCGGCCAGACCAGGTGTGAGTGAATGAGTGTGGGATCTGAATGGCCACTCTGGGTGCCAGCAGGAGCAAGCTCCATGTGGGGGTGCCTGTTACCCCAAAGCCCCAGGGGGAATGTCACAGTGTTCCCTTAGCTAAGCAGTCTGCAGACGGCTATGTGTTAACAGCGCAGTTGGCCCCTTGCCTTTTCAGGTGGGGCAGCTGCTTTCCAACAGGAAGGGCAAAGAGCCAGTGTGACAGTCTTTTTGAGTGCCTACACTCGGTGGGTCTCAAGCTCTTGCCTAAGAAGAATGAGGTTGCACAGACACTAGAAGGATAGCGAAGGCGGATAATTTTATTAAGTGATGGAATGGCTCTCAGTGGAGGGGGAGCTAGGGGGGATGGAATGGACAGTTAGTCTTTCCTGAGGTCCGGACACCTCTTCCCTGAAGTCAGGCCATCTCTCTTCTCCAAAGTCTGGCGTCTCTCCTCTCTATCAGTTGAGTCTGGGGTCTTTATAGGCACAGGATGGTAGGGGTGTAGGGGATGTAGGTACTTTTCTTTTCCAAAAGAAAAGATTGGTAAAAAGACATTGCTCAGAAAGAAACAATCAGGAGACCATATGCAAAGAGGAATAGAAGTTCTCACTTTCAGCTGTGAGTTTCAGGCTAATTTGACTTGAAGGTGGGGTGTCACCGGGACCTGCCCATCTGCCTAGAATTTCTCTGCCTCTTGCCTCTATCACTAGAACAGGAAAAAAAAAAAATAAAGCACGTTTTTCCCAACCCAGGAAGAAAAAATACACTTCCTTGTGCTCTGTGTTAATTAACTTCTGATGCCAATGTGGCCTCTCGGTTATCTTCTGACAGAAAGCTGGGAGTGCCCTAAATCTCTGGAACTGTAAACTAATAAACTGGCATTTTGATCAACGTATTGATCGACTACTTTTATTATCATTAGTCAGTTCTGAGGCTAATTGAGGTTCTCAAAAAAAATTAAGTTTATAAAACCTTTAGGTTCTCAAAAAATCAAGTTTAAGTACTAACTCCTAACAAAGCCTAAAGCCAACCATATTTCAATAATCGATCTGTCCCTCTCCTCCCTCTCTCCCCCCACATTAATTCTAGCTCTTATATCAGCTTTCTCCTTTATCTAAAACACACCTTGTACTTTAGCTGGAGGAAGTAATGTTAGTGAAAATTGCATTAGGAAAAAATGCATCCTAAATTTGATTTTATTTTCCATGTTATCTAGAAGAGCAGAGACCAAGGATCTTGGATTTTTAAAGGCCCCATGTCCAGTTTCCATGAGGCTTGCTGTGTGGCCATGGGCAGGTGAGCCAGGACTTGCCTGGGTGTTATGCCAAGCCAACTCACTATTGGAGACGCCAATGCCTCCCCTATGCTTTGCTAGCCATCTTTTTTTTCTTTTTATTGAGACAGAGTTTTGCTTTTGTCGCCCAGGCTGGAGTCCAATGGCGTGATCACTGCAACCTCCGCCTCCCAGGTTCAAGCAATTCTCCTTCCTCAGCCTCCCAAGTAGCTGGGATTACAGGCCTGTGCTACCACGCCCAGCTAATTTTTGTACTTTTAGTAGAGATGGGGTTTCACCATATTGATCAAGCTGGTGTGGAACTCCTAACCTCCAGTGATCCACCCACCTCAGCCTTTCAAAGTGCTGGGATTACAGGCATGAGCCACTGCGCTGGCCACCATCAGTTTTTCTTTGGCCCTCTCATGCATGATGCAGATTACCTGTAAGTTGCCTTTGTGACCCAAATTTCAAGGAGGTGACTTAATATAGGTAGAGAAGCAGAGATGTTAATGAGGAACACGTTGGAACTTGTAGAACTGAATATCTTTCCGGTTTCCAGAAAGGAAAATATTTGATCCAAGTGAAGCTATTTTTTGCTTCCTATTTTTTGGCCCCAAATCTTCCAAGAAAAAGTCTAAGATCACACAAAATGAATCATATGGTTTACAGTAGTTAAGCCATTTAACTTTTCCAAAGACTCATCCCACCAAGCTCAGGAACAACACAAAGTTCACTCCCTTCTTACCTGAAGCCTATTTCAGTCCTTGGGTTACCTATGGAGACTTTATTCCTTTGGAATGAATGGAAAGCTTAAGCTTAGGGCTGGAAAAGCACCCTGCATTGGCTAAGCCCCGTCTCCGTCTCCGCTATTGCTGCAGCTGTAACACCCCAGGGGGCAGGTCTAAAATGGAGGAGAGTCATTAGGACCTTAGGCCAGGAAAGTCTCTGCCTAGAAAGGAGAACAGGAAAAAACTCACTGCGCTGTAACGAAAAACACTGATTTCGAAATCACAGGTATTGTGACTCTGTCATGTAACCAGAGCCTGCAGAAGTACAAAATGTTGGTCAGATCCTACGTATGTGTCATGGGTCTAGACATTGCTGCTTTACCTGAGGTGTCTGGCTTACCTCTATGATACATCTTGGGTTGGATGGGACACAAACGTCGGATAGCTGCCACGCCCACTGAGGCCACTCATCTTGTTTTCCCTCAGCTCCTAGTATTCAAGTGGATTGGTTTGTACCACAAAACCCTGTACACTCCTCTCACTACCTCTAACCCTCCAATAGTGTCTGGGTACAACTGTAGGCTAGCTAGCAACCAAGGCATGGCTAACCTGAAATGAAAGAATATAGCAGGTAAAGTCGAGGCAAGACAAAGTCAAAGCTTAAGTAACAAGATACTGTAATAGATGGGTGAGGATGCCAATTGACATTAAGAACCTGGAAACCATCATTCTCAGCAAACTGACACAAGAACACAAAATCAAACACCGAATGTTCTCACCCATAGGCGGGTGTTGAACAATGAGAACGCATGGACACAGGGAGAGGAGCACTGTACACTGGGTCTGTTGGGGGGAAATAGGGGAGGGACAGCAGGGGGTGGGCAGTTGGGGAGAGATATCATGGGGAGAAACGCCACATATAGGTGAAGGGGAGGAAGGCAGCAAATCACACTGCAACGTATGCACCTATGCAACAATCTTGCATGTTCTTCACATGTACCCCAAAACCTAAAATGCAATTAAAAAAAAAGAAAAAAAAAGAATTGACAAGAGGTTAGCTTGTTTCAGGTCAACCCTTGAATCAGAGATAATAAGGAAAGCTGTACAAAGTATAAAAATATACTTGAAGACATTGGAGTGTTACCACAGTAACTAAGACTTTAGGGGCCAAGACCCCAGAGAGAAGGGAAGTCCAGAGAGAGGATTGGTATTTGGTGTTGTAACAGGACTGCTAGGTTTGTATGTCCCCCCGGTGACAACAGATGAACACTACACCGACAGTGGGGTCTGCAGTAACATTGGCGTTTAATAATCGCAAGGCCGCTGAATGAGAAAACGGGGGTGGGGAGGGTGAGGGGAATTCTCAAGCCGCAAATCTGTTCCCTCGAGGGGTCCTGGGCAAAGGATCTTTAAGGAGGTGGTGGAGGACGACAGGCTGGAAAACTGGAGTTGTTGATTGGTCCTGGTAAAGAGATGAAATCATCAGGATGTGGAAACTGTTCTTCCATGAGTCAGCTTCTTACTGGGCCCTTCAGACCAGCTAGTGTTGCTGGTTTCGTTGGTATGCAAAACCTAAAGGAGAAACTCTTGAATTTTATCTATAGAACAAAGTCTTGTGACAAGGCCTACATTATCCTGGGGTAGCAAACAGTGACCAGCTACAAGGAAGTGGGCCAAAGGGCAAGCTGGCTTAATGATCACTGCTCATTGTGCTGCAAATCTAGTGGAATTTTATTTTCTCCCTTAATCAATTTTATAGTTTTCTTGGGGATGGTTTCAGTGCCACATCTGCCACTTTGAAAGCAGTGGCTGAAGGCTGGGTGCAGTGGCTCACTCTTGTAATCCTAGCACTGTGGGAGGCCGAGGTGGGTAAATGACCTGAGGTCAGGAGTTTGAGACCAGCCTAGCCAATATGGTGAAATCCCGTCTCTACTAAAAATACAAAAATTAGTTGGGCATGGTGGTGTGTGCCTGTAATCCCAGCTACTTGGGAAGCTGAGGCAGGAGAATTTCTTGAACCCGGGAGGCAGAGGTTGCAGTGAGCCGAGATTGTGCCATTGCACTCCAGCCTGGGCAACAAGAGCAAACTCCATCTCAAAAAAAGAAAAGAAAGCATTAGTTGAGAAACTGAGCAGTGCTTTTGGACTCCCACAAGACTGGTATTTGTAACTACAATTTAGGGCCCACCAAAGATGAAACCCAGTCTTAAGTTTGGATATCTAAAGGGTTATGCCCTAGGAGTAAAGGTGAAACCGATCAGTTCTCAGAAGGCTGAAGTCCATCTTCCAAACAGCACATTCCCTCATTTCCTACCTTGTTTGCCAAAAGAAAAAGTAGATGATCTTGAGGAAGATTATAACATCTAGAGCCTCAATTATGTACAGATTTTCATATACAATGTCTTGCATTCAATCAGAAATAAATAGGCAAACAAAAGACAAAACAGAGAACCGAGAAAAAAAAAAAAAAAACAGAAACAGAATCACAGGAGACCCAGATGTTGGAATTATCATATACGAGCTTTAACTGTAGTTAATATGTTTAACAAATTAAATAGCAAACAAGAATATCAGCAGGTAACTGAAAATATATTAAATAATCAAATGCAAATTCTGGAACTGAAAAACACACAAATTAAAATGAAGAACTCAATAGATCAGTTTAGCAGAATATTAAATATAGATGATGAAAGAAAAATAAAAACTGGAAGATATGTAGAATATTTAAATAGGGAGAGATTAAAGATAGAAAAGTCAAAAAAGAACATATGGGACATAATAAAAAGGTTTAATATATGTGTATAACTGTGGTGTGAGAGGACAGAAAATAATATGGCAGAAGGAATATTTGAAGAGATAATGACCAGGATTTAAGAGATAATAAAAAACACTTTGGCAAGACAATACAAAGAAAACTACACACAGGCACTATCTGGAAAGCTATTAAAATTCAAAGACAAAAATAATTGGAGGATTAAAAATACATTGCCCTTAAAAGAGCAAGAAGACTAAAAAAACCATGAAAGGCAGAAGACAATGGAATGATTCCTCTGAATGGCAGAAAGAAAATAATTGCCAAGCCAAATCTCTGTATCTCACAAAAACCTTCAAAAATGAAAACAAAAAGACATTTTCACTGTAAGAAAAAGAAAAACACAAGGAATTTGTCATTAGCAGATGAAGAAATGGTAAAGGGAGTTCTGCAGGTAGAAGAAATATAATTCCAACGAAACCACAAAGGTAAAGGAATAAATAACAATGGAAAGAATAGGCAGGGCATGGTGGCTCATGCCTGTAATCCCAGCACTTTGGGAGGCCGACATGGGCAGAGCACCTGAGGTCAGGAGTTTGAGACCAGCCTGGCCAACATGGTGAAACCCTGTCTCTACCAAAAATACAAAAATTAGCTGGGTGTGGTGGCGTGCACCTGTAATCCCAGCTACTCAGGAGGCTAGGTCAGGAGGATCGCTTGAACCTGGGAGGCGGAGGTTGCAGTGAGCTGAGGGGAAAAAAAAGACTGTCAACAAGATTAAAAATCCTAACTATATGGTGGTTTATAAGAGTATACCTTACATATAAAGCATACGAAAGTTGAAAGTAAAATGACAAATGTATACTATATAAACCTGATAGAGCTATACTAACATCAGATAAAGTAACTTTAGGGCAAGAAGTATTACTAGAGAAGAAGAGGGCATTTCATATTAAAGGAGACAATCTATAAAAAAAACCTTCAAACTTACATGTATCTAATAACATAGCCTCAGATATATAAATCATAAATTGATGAGTAACAAATGTACTTTAATATTATAGACATAAATGTACTGTATACTATAGACTTAAAAGTCCATAATATACAGAATCTGAACAAAACTGGAGATATAGGTATGTATATATAAATAATAAGAAGGCTATCATTAAAGAATATGCATTTTTTTTTCCTCGATTGCCAATTGCAACATTTACTGAAATGGACAATATATGGAGCCACAAAGAAGGCTAACAAGTTCCAAAGAATTAATATCATACAGTTTCTCTGACTACAGTTAAGTAATAACTAGAAAACAATATCTGGAAGATCACCCAATATTTGGAAGCTAACATGGGTCTAGTTACCCATGGGTCAAAGAAGAATTCATAATGAAAATTAAATAATAGTTGAACTGATTGTCTTTAAAAAAGATATATCAAAACTTGTCTAACACAGCTAAAGCCAATGCTTAAAGAGAAATTTATAACCTTAAAATGTATAAATAGAAAAGAACAAAGGCTGAAAACCAAAGAACTGAGTGTCCATCTCAAGAAGCTAGAAAAATAACTAAATAAGAAACCAGAAGGAAAAAATATAAATGCAAAAATAAATAAAGTGAAACAAAACAAAAAAATGATCAACATAACCAAAAACTGGTTATTTGAATAGGCAAGAGAAGGCAAAAATAACCATTATCACGAATGAAAAGGGGGACATATCTACAGCTGTTACAGAAATACTGAGTCACTTTATGTCAGTAAATTTGAAAACGAAAATGAGATGGACATATTCTTGTAACAGTGACTCTCACAGCACAGTTTACAACCCTCTGGGAGTGTTCAAGACTGTTTTAGATAACCAAGGAGGTCAAAATTATTTTCATGATTCTAACGTATCATCTTCCCTTTAATTAACTGTATTACATTTGTAATAATTGTGCAAAAGCAGCGATAAACCTGTGTGATTTGTCACAGTCAATCATGGCAAGTCTATTTCTCTTGTCAGTGATTGGTTTAGAAAACCAGGACATAGGACAACATTGAGAATCTTGTATATGTCAAATGTTATCAATGAGATGCAAGCAGAAACACCCTGTGGCTTCAGAGAAGTTTTTCCTTTCAAGAAAGGTAATAAGGAAGTAGTTTTTCTCCTTCTGGATGAGGATGTATGTGGAATGCAGCCCAGAACTACAGGCAACTGTCTCTTACCTGAAAAGGAAGCCAGCACACAATACAGAGTGGAGTTGAGAAAATTACAGATACACTGAACTGGAGTAACATGAATAACCCAATCCTGAAAGCTGTTTCATTTTGTAGTGAGCCAATTTTCTGTTCCAGCAACTTTAAGTTTTTGCTTTATTGAAACTGTAAACAACCTAATTAACATTATAGAATTCACTGCTTAAATAAATGCTGTTTCACAGTGCAATGTACAAAAGGGGTCTCTCAGATTTACAAGCTAGACAAATTTTTCTCTATACAAAGGTGCACCTTAGACATTTGTACTACCCGGTAGGGTTACCACGGAGACATTTGTGGAATATTGTACTATCAATTGGTATACAACTGAGAAGTGGTGTGTGGTGCATTATTGAGCATTCATTAACAGTACAGCTGACCTTTTAAAAAACTGCATGGGTCAATTTATATGTGAATTTTCTTGTCTCTGCCATCCTTGAGACAGTAAGACGAACTCTTCCTCTTCCTCAGCCTATTCAGTGTGAAGGCAATGATGACTTTTATGATGATCCACTTCCACTTAATGAACAGTAAATATATTTCCTTAATACCATATTCTTTTCTCTAGCTTACATTATTGTAAGAATACAATATATAATACATATAACATACAATCAATCAACTGTTTATTGGTAAGAGTCCCAATCAACAGTAGGCTATTAGTGTGAAAAATGTGAATCTGAAAGAGCCAGTTCTTCAAGATGAATCCCAAGTGACTAACTGGCCCTGAATTTAAAATGAAGCCAAGCAGCCATTTGCTGACTGGAATCACACACAAACTCTTGAGTTCCCTGAAAATCCATTGCTTTTTATCTTTGGAACTACCAGAGCTCACCTGAGCCAACCAAACACAGCTCCACTGTATTGACCAATCAGAACTATGCAAGTTTCAATCCTTCATTTGCATAAAAGGACCTGATTGGGAAACTTGGGCAGGAAATTTTGCTATAAAACCCCAGTCTTCACTTTGGGAGGCCCAGGTGGGCAGATCATAAGGTCAGGAGATCAAGACCATCCTGGCCAACATGGTGAAACCCTGTCTCTACTAAAAATGAAAAAAAAATTAGCTGGGCGTGGCGGCACATGTCTGTAGTCCCAGCTACTTGGGAAGCTGAGGCAGAAGAATTGCTTGAACCCAGGAGGCAGAGATTGCAGTGAGCCAGGACTGCACCATGGAGCTACAACTTGGGTGACAGTGCAAGACTCTGTCTCAAAAACAAACAAAACCCCCATCTTCCCTTTGTTCTCTGAAACGTACCTCCATTTTACACCAAACACTGCATCTCCTCAGTTTTACAAACTGTTCACTGAAATAAAATATCTTTCCTCCAAATTCCTTTGTTCACAGGAGTTGATTTGAAGGAGTCAAAAGTTACATGCAGATTTTCAACTATGTGGGCTGTTGGTACCCCTCACCCCTGCATTGTTCAAGGGTCAACTGTATTACAAACACATAGAGGCACTACTGGGTATCTGCTTAAGTTCAGTGCTATCCTGGAATGTTGACTTTATATAAAGACAGGTCAAGAATATTTGCTTTAAGATGAGGACAGAGATCTGGAGCATTTTTACATGGGCCAGTTGCTTTTGTAACCATAAACAGTGCTCTCAGAAGTAAAAAAGAAACTCAGACTGAAAGACGATTTTTCCCTTTTGGCATGGTTCACTGGGCGCTGAAACTGAATGGCCTCTTTAAAGTTTCACAGACAAGGTAGATTCATCTCCAGCCACTTGCTGTTAATGCTTGAGAAACTGCAAAGCAACCTAGGTATCCTCTTGAATTAAATTACATTTTCCAAAGGGTGAAGTGTAATTCTATTTAGTTGCCTTTGATAGCCACATATGAAGGAGGAAGAATAATTTTTTCTAAGACAGGGTCTCACTTTGTCACCCAGGCTGAAGCGCAGTGGTGCAATCTCAGCTTACTGAACCTCCGCCTCCTGGTAGAGTGATCTTCCCACCTCAGCCTCCCAAGTAGCTAGGAATACAGGCACACACCACCATGCTCAGCTAATTTTTAAATGTTTCTGTAGGGACGGGGTCTCTATTGCCCAGGCTGAGAATAAATATTTCATGTAAGTGCTGATTAAATACCCAGGAAGCCACCATTCTGTCATGCCCTTACTTAACAAAGTGTTGCTTTCCACCCTACCCCAGGGGAAAGCACACTTAACATGGCAAGATTCATTGGCTATAGCTCAGCAAAACATTTTGGATCCTTTAGGAGGAAAAAATCTTACATAAACTGCATTTTAAGAATAAAGTGGTGCAGGATCTGGATTTAAAAAGAAAAAAAAAAGAATAAGGAAGAAGTTTTATGGGACCTAAATTTCAAGTCAACAGCCCTTTGAATCTCTGGCTCTAAGATAAATGCAACTCATCCAGGGAATTTCTTTCTTTGAAGATGTGTTTTATGCCACTGTGACCCCAGAAGAAAGATAGCCAACTATTTGGACCCTGATGCAAAAGGTATATAATCTGTATCCTGCTGGTTCTGGTTCTTACTAAGTAACAGTTAAAATGATGCATTAAAGGATTATAAGTGATTTAATCAAGAATATATTTATTCTCATTGTAAATCAGCTTGTATTTTAAGTATTATATGTAAAATCACTGGGTTAGTACACACTGCAAATATACCAAACAAGTTTGTACCCGCCTGATTTTGACGACCATAATCCAAATGTTCCTTCCATTTTCTGTGCTGGAATTTAGTGTGTGATTGAACACACATGTTTATCATCCCACATGTTCCATCTAATATTGTTAATATGTAACATCCACATCAATTCAGAAGATACAAACTACAACCCTTCCACTAAGAAAAGTGTGAAAGAGACCATCTTTGAACATGAAGCATGATGTATGCTTTTGATCTATTTTAAGTTGAAGCACATGTTTACAGGCCAAAGCTTATTTAAAATAATTTCAGAACCAAGTACATGTTTTAAGAACATGCCATACAGAACTGAATATAGTGTACTCTAACTTTTCTCAATTTGACAAAAAATGGACAGACGGCAAAATGAAAAAAAAATTTATTTCCTCAGTGTTTATCCACTGTCAATACTGTATTTTTGATGCAATATATTTGCCAAAAAAACTCAGCCTTTATTTTCCATTTTAAACAACTACAATATTTACAAGCTGTTCAGAATAACACTCAGACACACACACACACTCACAGACACACGTAAGTACATATGTCCTTATCTCTGGTTTATACTGAATGCTGGTAAAGGCCATGAATACTTTTCAGAGCCCATGATCAGAAAAGGAAAACCCATTTTCCTTCTTACGTCCACTTTCCAAGAATCATGTTCAATATTCCTCCTTCCATTTCCTCATGCAGAGCTCATTGCCAGACTTGTATAGGGTTAATCAGTTTTTACAATTTACTTTTACTTAAACTATAAGCTTTTAAAAAGCATAAGCAGACATGATCCCCTCCCCCAAAAAACATCTATTATTTTGGTTGTAGAATCAAGCTTCATATATAAAAAATATTGTTCAATCACAAGTACACTAAACCCAAGAGTCATCTGGAGCAGCCATCTTATGCTCTATTACTACTCTGTTGTGAATCCCAGGGCACCACCTCATTGTGCAGGTAATACCCAGGAATTCATCCCCATCACAGTGTTAGATGACCTTTGTTCCTTTTAGCTTGGCTCCACCGAATTATAAATTGTCAGGTACAGCGCTGAGGCATAAGAAAAAAGGTATAACCCTATATAATAGGTATAAGTCTTAGAACAGAGTTGTCATATAACCTTGTGGTGACAATCAGCTCTAGTTCCACCAAAGAATGTGAGGTTGATTCCACAAAATGGCAGATAATGAAGTTCAACTCACAAACATAAGTTATTTATCTTAATCCAGAAAGAGTATGTGGCTTGTAGGCAATAAAGAGAAATTGTTATCATACATAATTCTTGACAGATGACTCTGGTGAGGTGATTCAAAATAGAAAATATACTTCTGTTTCCACCAAACTTACTCCACACATATCCTACCAGATTTATTATAATAATTAATTCCTTTCCAATCACAATTCTTCCTAGACATTTAACAAGTAAAAATAACACAGCCTGGATGCATATTAACCAAATTAAAAAAAAAAAATGAAGAAAAGGCTTTTTAATACTTTTTTTTTTTTTGAGACTGAGTTTCGCTCTTGTTACCCAGGCTGGAGTGCAATGGCGTGATCTTGGCTCACTGCAACCTCCGCCTCCTGGGTTCAGGCAATTCTCCTGCCTCAGCCTCCTGAGTAGCTGGGATTACAGGCATGCGCCACCATGCCCAGCTAATTTTTTGTATTAGTAGAGATGGGGTTTCACCATGTTGACCAGGATGGTCTCGATCTCTTGACCTCGTGATCCACCCGCCTTGGCCTCCCAAAGTGCTGGGATTACAGGCTTGAGCCACCGCGCCCGGCCCCCTTTAATACTTATTTTTAAAAAGCTATATTCAATGTAATATTAAAATTATGCTGCCCCAATGCATGGTAGTATCTAATTTTTCTTCTTTCTCAACACCAATAAAACAATATCCATGTAAGTAAGAATGAAACAGAATGTCCTAAGTCCGTTAGCAAGTTCCATGTGCCATATTACCTTGACTGACATTATTCTCTCCACTAATCTTGGAATTAAAGGAAAAGTCTCTAGAATAAAAAGGGACATTTTATACCTTATCTGATCAATGTATCCTCTATCAAAAGAAAAAATTAACTGGGTTTGTGTCCAAAGTAACTTTATATGATTACCTTACACAAAAAAAGAATATGAATGAATAATGAGGACTTAAAAAACAAACACACACCCCAGAAAAGGCTTTGTCCATATTCATGAAAAATTAATTAAAATAAATATAAAAGAAATTAACAATCTGGACAGCAATTTATGTTTAAGTAGCTAGTAAATATAAAGTCAAAGGATTCTGACAAAATCATTATCACCTTTTTCTCAAGTCACATATTTATTTAGGAGGAAAGATGCTTGAAAGCTAGCTATAAGAAAAGGACAATTCTAGACAACAGCAATTCACCAAATGCAGAGCTGCTAAGCAGAGGCAGAAGGATGATGCTCAGAAGCACGGAGGAATTTATCAAGGCTAAGCTGCCCCTGCTGAAAAATACGAGGCTGAGTTTTGTATTTTGGTATGTGATGGAAAAATAAACTAATTCAGAAAGAGAAACACATCTTCTTATTGGGTTTCCCACACAAAAACTTATATTTTCATTGCCTGACATTTAGTACACAGAGTAATCTTCCATATCTCACTTAGGATATAAATACTGTCTGACTACTTCTGTTTCAAAAATTAGAAGTATTTCAGATATACTTGAAATATTTTCCAAAATACTTCAAATCTAATAGAATTAGATTATCATCCTCCAGTAACAAAGTCAAAGAAGGCAGAACACTGGTTAAGTTTGTTCACTAATTTCCTAAAAGGCAATCTCTTAGAAAATATACATACAGCCTTATCACTTACTCTTCCAAGTTCCTTAAACATCAACATCTTATGTTGATCTAGATTCTTGGAAAAATTAAAGTTCTTTAGCAAAAAAGTCAACATTAAAGTTTTATCCAGTGTTGAAAATGGTGTAAAAAGAGAGTTCACACCAAGGTATAAGTTGGAAGATTAACCAAAAGCTTAGTTAGGAGCTATGTTTTTTGTCACTGAATGAAAGAAAAAAAGGAAAAAAAGGCAACAATTTATAACTCATTCCATGATTATCTTTCTCTTATAAGCGGGGGTTGGGGTGGGGAAGAATTAAATAAGAAAAAACAGAAAGATTTCAATCATACAACGTTATAAAAAGGAAATGAATAAAAAAGCTAGTGTTTTAGTTATATCTTTTTACTTTCAAATTATGGAAATCGAAGCATTGGCAATATATAAACTAAAGACATTAATGTAGGCTGAAGTCTTGTACATAACTGAAAAAGCTTAAGTTAAGCAGAGAATCTAAACAAGTCATTCACGATTCTGAGCAGGGGGTGACAGGTGAGGCAGGAACAAAAATTTATGATGAATTAAGTTAATGCAAGTATTATATTTCCATATAATTTAGATCAAATTATTCTTAAGAAATGAATGCTTCTTCAATTATCACCATTTCCCCTGATGCAATTACTAGAAAAGTATTATGATTTTTAAAAGATTGTCAGTTTTAGACTCTTAAGAAAAACAACAGGGCTTCTCTCAGGGTTCCTAAATTATAAACTCACTAAAGAATTATATGTTAACAAAATTCAACTTGTTTTGAGAAAAATATACATCAATTGCTACCCAAAATCAAAACCCATCATGTATGTTCCATATAAAATCTAGTCTTGCATTTGAAATCTGACTTTTCAGAGTATGTGATGCATTAAAAATTTTTTTGGAGCAGGGGCTAGAAATAAAAGAATTCCAGCCCTTCTGATTAAATCATGTGAAGGTCAGATTTTTTTTTTCTGTGTGGGAAAATTAATTAGCTTCCGTCTAAGACCGAAAAGGCTCTACTTATCTCTTATCTAGGCAATGACCATGAAAAGATCATAATCACTTCAGAAAGGGAACAAGCAGAAGGGAACATAGTTACTTTGAGAAGATTTAAAAAATACAAGTACATAGAGAAATTGATTATAAATTCAGTTTCAGGAAAAAAACCCTCCAAAACCAAAAACACTGAACTTTAATGGCATACTGTAGATCTGCCAAAATGAGGCAAATGCAGAATATAATGACAGTATCAGAAAAATACATTTTTTAAATGGTCAATTTAGAAAGGGTACCTTTGTATAAAGGTTCAGTAAATCATTTGACAAGTATTTTTAAACAGTAAATTTTGTAAAGTGTGAAGTCTACGGAAATGTCAACACAAGGCACATTAGGTTCTGAATGACCACAGAAGTTTGAAATTAGAAAAAGGAAAAATAAACAGGTTTCAAAGTGGAAATGCAGTAAGATTGGTATGTTCACTATTTCTTAGTTTTCATTCCTTCTACTGTAATGTTATGCTATAATGTGAGATCTACATCAGAATTAGTAGGAAAAACAGCTTCTCTCTTCTGTCACCTCAATAAAAGATACTTTAAATCTGTACTGTCTAATACAGTAGCCACTAGGTACATGTAGCTATTGAGTACATGAAATATGGCTAGTGACACATGATGAAATAGTAATACTTCGAATGTACTGGATTAAACAAAATGCATTATTAAAATTACTTTTACCTGTTTCTTTCAATGTTCTATTCACAAGGGGTACAAAGATGGCTGCTCCTAAATGCTCAGAGGAGATGTACAATTTTCTTTGGAGTTTCACAACAAAAGGGAAAATTTTCTTAAGGATTTAAAAAATGCTAAAAGTTGCAAATTAAATCTAAATTGAAATTCCCATATCGCCCAATTGTAAATAAGAGTAATATATTTCCCTGAATATATATATTTTTAAAAAACCAATAAAATTTAAGTTATGAGACAACATATGAATTAAGTCAATTTCACAGTTATAAATATTTCAATTTACAGCTACACACTATAAATTACAGGAAATAAAATTCAAGTAATAGAAAAAGAAGAGGGGAAAAATCAAAAGCAAAATTATTAAAGAGGGATATAATAATAACTGCACCATTTGGATATTTTTATTTGAAAAAATTTTACTTGATTAACTAAACTGCATGTGAATAACTTCAAGAGCTAGAAACTCATAAAATAAATAAAAGGCAATCGATCCTTTCTTTAAATTCCTGGACATTCACCTTCTTCTTAAAGAAAAGCATTTTCTTCCTAGAAGCGAGCCCAGCAGAGCCTGCCCTGCTGGAGAGAAGCAGAGCGCATGGGCTCCTCTGAGATGTGGACACAGGAGCTGGCAGTGGTGTTCACATGACTGATCCGCTGACTATTGGCTCTGGGAAATGTCAATGATGAAGCTATGTATATCTTGAGATAACATATTCATTTTAAAGAAAACATCCAATGTCCTGGCATGAAGTATAGACTACTAACAGAAAAATTAGCAGCACAGTTCCTGCTACCTATGTTTATAAGGGAAGGGGTTAATCCCAAAGGCAATTTAAATAATGGTATTGTATTTTATTTTTATATATAAATAAATGTTCTGAGAAATCTCAGACTTTAGTGCATTGCTGTAAAAAATTAGTGCAGTTTTTTTTTCATTAAAGTTTTTAGCGCTTAAGGAATAAGATAAATCTATGTCTGTTCATAGTCTTTCTCACTGTACATTAAACTTTTATACTGCTATAAGTCAAACAGAACATTTCTACACTGGTCTGTTTTTAAAAATCAAGGTAAATGAATTTCATGTTCTATGACAAAACATGGCAATTATTTTTGGCAAAGAAATTAGAAAAATATGAGATCATAGTTTAGAAATGAAGAGTTTGTTGATTTAAAGCATAGGCAATGCACAGGAAAAACTTTTTTTAAGGATGTATTTTAACAGAACTTTATCTTTCATGCAAAATGTTTTCTTGGCAGCTAACTTAAAAAAATATTTCGGCTTTATTTGGGGATGGAGACAGTGACAGGAGTCAGGGTGAAGGGCAAAGGAGAGGTGCTTAACCAAGCTCATTCTGCTTTCAGTCTCTCCCATACAGGATTGATGTGATACCTGCAGGCATCTTCTGCTTGCTCCTCTCTTTTTCCAGTGTCTTGGAATTGAGAGGGAAGAAGAAACGTCTTTATAACACATTGGCTCACACTTCAGCCCCAAGTTCTAGTACCCCAGTTTCAATTACAGTCACATATTTATCATCAATCTGGACCAGAAGCACTGCCTTGTCGATGTGGGATCTAGTACCTGGATCTCTGCTGCAAGGCACCCATCGGTGAATCACCTAATGATTCAGAATAAAACAAGAAGTTAGTGCTGGAGACCTGGAATATACTCACAAACTCTTATCCCCACCCAGGATTAGAAGTAGCAATTTTGTCTGAAAATTATACATATGTATAAATCAGCTAAAACCATGCATCCAAGTGAGGCAGACTTCAAAAAACGTAGACCCCCAGACCACTAGCTTGTAAAAGAACTTACATGGCCTTCCATGCCCTCCTGTGGACTCCAGTCTTTCCAGCTATTTCTCCCAGCTTTTAACCGAATTCCCTCATCAGGCCACTGTAGCTCTTTCCTTTTAGACAGGTTGATCCCTTCCAGAATTTGACCGGGATCCACAATCTATATAATAAATACAAACATTCCAATTCATTTTTCTTGATGATGAAAAATTATATAATCTCAAACAAAATGTTTTTCACATGACTCTTTGTGTCTCAAGTTATTTTTTAAATTCCTGTAATGGAATTAAAAAAAAAATCTTAAGAACTACCTCTTGAATTATTTTCAGCCTTCTGGTAGACCTCACTGCAATGGCCATGTGGTAACGGCAGAACAAGGAACAAATACCACCACAAAAACTGTTTGCTTTCAGTTTTTAAGTTCGAAGAAACTTTTCTCCAACATTCAAAAATATTCTAGTCTTGAGACTAAGATAAGATGTGTTTACACAAGAGTCCTTCATTCAACAAGTAAGAAATAAAAACAAGTAATAAAAACAGCACAAGACCACCTCTGGGCTTACTTACTTGGACTCTGTAAATCACTTCACCCTTTCTGGTGTGTGAATTATTGGCAGGACTTAAGGTGTTGCCTGGCTGTGCATCAGTGGCACTGCCTTGACCGCCCTCTGTTGCAAGAAAGCCCACTAGAGTGTGATGTTTGCAGGCTGGGATGCTTTGGCTGGAGCTGCTGGAGGAAGGGAGGCCATGCTGCACACAGGCCAGGCCACTCTGACTGGAGGGTTCCATTTGGTTCACCATCGACAGGCGGGACTGGATAGATGATGGCAAGTTTCGAAGCGATATCTGACTGGTGGAAGAGCGCCGACAAGGCACAAACCCCGTGGCGGACATCCGGAGGGACGAATGCCGGCTGCTGTAGCAGTAGGAAGACTGGCTGGCTACTGAGGCCCGGGCAGGAGACTGTCTGACCAGGCCCGACTGCACAGAGTGAGCGCTGTGGCTAGTGCCTAGGAGGAGAAACAGCAGCATTCACTCAAAGTAGAATGACTCAGACACAATACTTCTGTTTTACGTTCCTAAGACTTTTTCCCCTAGGCAATTAATTGGTGAATTGATATAACTTATTAATGTTTACGCCTAAAACTTTTAAAGTTAAGAAAAAGAAATATGTATCTGAGATCTTTTTCATATGCGGTTTTTGTAACATAATTTTTATTTGCTAACGTTTTTTAGAATTCAAATTCTGAGGCATATGAAAGACCTAATTAATAATTAAATATCTGACAGGAAACATCAGGAGTTAAGGTTAGGATAAATCCTAAAATATGTTTCACAGAAATATTTCAAAATAACAAGAATACTTCTGTAACACATCAGAAATGAACTATCTCATGGAAATGAGATGGTCAGAGATTTACTGAGAAATACTACATGATCTCTCTCACTCGTGGAATCTGAAAAATCCAAACTCACAGAAGCAGAGAGTAGAATGGTGGCTGCCAGGGGCTAGGGAGGGGGAGGTGCTGGTCACAGGGTACAAAGTTCCAGTGAGTGAGGAGGAATAAGCTCTGGAGGTCTACTGTACAGCCTGGGGACTACAATTAATAATAATATGTTTTATGCTTAAAAATCGCTGAGTAGCTCTAAAATGTTCTTACCACAAAAAAATAGGTATATGAGGTAATGGATATGTTAACTAGCTTAATTTAATCATTTTGCAATATATTCACATATTAAAACATGATGATGTACACCATAAATATATATAATTTTTGCCAGTTCAAAAAGAGAAATATTTATTAAGGCCCTACTAAATGGCATGGTCTATAACTACTATTTCTCAAAGTATGGTTATTACTGCCCTTTCAACCTCTTCCAAGGAAAAGCTACACTGCCTATAGAGAGACAGTGAATACCATGCTATAATTTTCATACACATTCGGGAATCACTGCTAAATAGGAATGATCAGTGGTACTGAAAAGCAGGTTCTTCTACGTCCTTTTTCAGGTGGCTTGATTTGATTCTTTAGACTTGTCTTTTTCTTGACTTGTAACAGTAATGTAAAATTAATTACATTGAAAACATAGCTACATGTACTTTTTACCTGAAAATATAAAGAACTAATCAATGTAAGAGCAAAAAGTACATTTAAAGAACACTGAAAGTTTTATATTTTCACTCAGAAGCAAACAAAGAACAACCAAAATGTTGATCTATCAGGTCTCTTCACTTGAATCCCATATTGAAATTTAATAAATGTCTTTCAATTTAAGTAAATGTCTTGGAACTTTATCTGATCCATGTGAAGCAGTCAGGGGGGCAGTCGGGGAGAGGATCAACTCTCCATATGGCTGGATCAACTGATCATCCATATGGAGACAGTTGAGATCTGCTTCCTTCTGCACACCAAGTGGACTGCTGATCTCATATAAAAGGGAAATTAATAAAAGCTACCTTGAGGGCCTAGGGACAGGGAAAGTTTTCTTAATTAGGACATAATGATAAAATACATGATTAGTAAATCATTCTTAATAAAATTAAGGACTTCTCATCAAAAGAAGGCAAGTAACTCTTCACAGTAAGAGAATGAAAAGCCAATGGACAGAATGGGAAAAGACATTTGTAGTACAGAAAACTGAAAGAGCTCAAATCCAGACTATAAAACACAAATCAATAAGAAAAAGATAACCAAATAAAAAAATAGGCAAAAGATGTAAATATGCACATTAGAAAGAGGAGCTGCTGATAAATTCATTAAAAACTTCCATCTTAAGTATCAGAGTAATGCAAATTAAAACAATTAAAATTAAATCAACCTTTCTTTCTCCTGCGCCCTCCCACCCCCATCCCCTACCCCGCGTGAGCAGGCAAGGAGCAGTAGCAAGAACTGACATTCTTCAAAGTTGGGAAGGTTGATAGGACTAGTGAGAGTAACAACTGGTTAAAAAAAATTTCTTTTTTCTGGAAGATTTTTGGCATTATATATCAAGAGTATTATTCTCATAAGCTTTGGCCTAGTTCATTTTTAAAATTTCTGGTCTATGGAAATAATAAACAGTTACAAAGACTTATATACAAAGATTATTACAACATTATGTTGGAAGAAAAACCAAGTCATTGTCCAACAGGGGAGAAGTTAATTATAATTAATATTTAACTATTAATTATAATACTTAAATATTAGCCTTTAAAAATTACATTTTCAAAGAATCCTTAATATACCAAAATGTTTATGTTGAATTATCAAGTTTAAAAAGCATATAATTACATATATAACAAAGTATGAACGAATGAGATAATACAAGTACAACCTGGAATTAAAAAAAATTCTATTTCTGTATTTTCAAGTAGCTCACATATAGTCCTCTTTATACACATATACTAACCAGCCTCTATGCTAAGAAGCTAACATTAGACATATAACTTTGTTTCACATTACCTAGTGGTGGAGGATAAGATGTGACAGGTGGGTGGAGCCCGGTTCCTGATCCCTGCCCAGGATTTCCAGTGCTTCCCTGGGATACGTTGCTGTGGGGATCATTGGCAGTTGTTGCGTTGTTACCGGTGCAGGAAGTCCCACCTCCAGCATCAGAATCTTCAATATTGCCACCACTGTTACATCCAGCTCCGCAACCTTTCCTAAGCCTAGGAACAAATATCAGAATAAAAAACATTATCCCAAGATCACTTCAAAATGGGTATTTTATTCTTTTTCCAGCTATTCTGAACTATTAATGCTACTAATGTTTACCTTTTAAGTCTTTATGGTGCAATCAATATTAGGAACAAAAAAACTTACACATTTTCAAAGAATGGATTAAGAACTATAACTCTCATTCACTATCTCAAATCCTTCCAATTTACTTCACTTTTATATACTCTATTATGTGTCCTGCACCACGATAAAGAACTGTATATAACTCAGTTGTACCATTAACATCAAAACAGCATGGTACTGGTACCAAAACAGAGATATAGACCAATGGAACAGAACAGAGGCCTCAGAAGCAACGCCACACATCTACAACTATCTGATCTTTGACAAACCTGACAAAAACAAGCCATGGGGAAAGGATTCCCTGTTTAATAAATGGTGTTGGCATAACTGGCTAGCCATGTGCGCAAAACAGAAACTGGACCCCTTCCTTACACCTTACACTAAAATTAACTTCAGATGGATTAAAGACTTAAACATGAGACCTAACACCATAAAAACCCTAGAAGAAAACCTAGGCAAAACCATTCAGGACATAGGTATAGGCAAGGACTTCATGATTAAAACACCAAAAGCAATGGCAACAAAAGCCAAAAGAGACAAATGGGATCTAATTAAACTTAAGAGCTTCTTCACAGCGAAAGAAACAATCATTACCAGCAACCAACAGAATGGGAAAAAAAATTTTTGCAATCTACCCATCTGACAAAGGGCTAATATTCAGAATCTACAAGAAACTAAAACAGATTTTCTTGTAAAACAAACAAACCCATTCAAAAGTGGGCAAAGGATATGAACAGACACTTTTCAAAAGAAGACATACATGAGGCCAACAAACATATGAAAAAATGCTCATCACCACTGGTCATTAGAGAAATGCAAATCAAAACCACAGTGAGATACCATCTCACGCCAGTTAGAATGGTGATCATTAAAAAATCTGGAGACAACAGATGCTGGAGAGGATGTGGAGAAATAGGAACGCTTTTACACTGTTGGTGGGAGTGTAAATTCGTTCAACCATTGTGGAAGATAGTGTGGCAATTCCTCAAGGACCTAGAAATAGAAATTCCATTTGACCCAGCAATCCTATTACTGGGTATATACCCAAAGGATTATAAATTGTTCTATTACAAAGGCACATGCACACATATGTTCATTGCAGCACTGTTTACAATAGCAAAGACCTGGAACCAACTTAAATGCCCATCAATGATAGACTGGACAAAGAAAATGTGGCACATATGCACCATGGAATACTATGTAGCCATAAAAAGCAATGTCATGTCCTTTGCAGGGATGTGGATGAATCTGGAAACCATCATTCTCAGCAAACTGACACAAGAAAAGAAAACCAAACACCACACGTTTTCACTCACAGGCAGGTGTTGAACAATGAGAACACATGGGCACAAGGAGGGGAACATCACACAGTGGGGTATGTTGGGGGTTGGGGCGCTAGGGGAGGGATGGTTGGGGGTGCGGGGAGGTTGGGGAGGGATAACACTGGGAGAAATGCCTGATGTAGGTGACAGGGGATGGAGACAGCAAACCACCATGGCATGTGTGTATACCTATGCAACAATCCTGCAAGATCTGCACATGTATGTACCCCAGAACTTAAAGTACAATAAAAATTAAAAAAAAGTTTCTCATGGCTGAATGCATTCTGTATAATCAGCTAACTGTTTAGAAATTTTTGTAACTTTTTCATTTAATTAAATTTCAAAAAAAAAAAAAGTCACAGCTGGAAACAGAATTGTTGTTGTTGTTGTTCTTTTTATTCCAAGACCGAGTCTTACTCTGTTGCCAGGCTGGAGTGCAGTGGTGTGATCTCAGCTCACTGCAACCTCTGCCTCCTGATTCAAGCGATTCTCTTGCCTCAACCTCTCAAGTAGCTGGGACTACAGGCACCTGCCACCACACCCAGCTAATTTTTGTACTTTTAGTAGAGATGGGGTTTCACCATGTTAGCCTTGCGATCTGCCCACCTCGGCCTGCCAAAGTGCTGGGGTTACAGGTGTGAGCCACTATGCCCAGCCTAGAAACAGCATTCTTACCAGTGCCAATGTCTGTTCAGTTACTCTGAAGTATGTAACCCCTGAAAACCTAATTTATTTATACTGTTAATATAGTGTACTTGAAAAGAGGTGCTGAAATCATTTTTCCTATTTTTTAAAAATGGAGAGTGATTAAGCAAACAAGGACAATTGGGCATTCTATGCCATTTTTCTTAGAGGGAAAGAATTTCTTTAAGGTAATTATAATATATTAAATATTTTTTGGAAAGAAAATTTCTTTGAATACTCTAATGGCTGATATTGTGCCTTCTGTTTGGGCAGAGATTAAACATTTGAGAGTTTGCTGCTTTATTTGCCAGATTTGGTTTTCCTTAAGCTACATATAAGAATCTGAACAACTCTTAAGAAAAGGAAAATAATGTTCTGCAAAGTTTCTTCACTATCCAAACTATGATGTTCCTACTCCAGACATCATCATTTACTAGACAAAAGACAGAGAAAAAATTCATGTGAATACTTGAAAACACTCTAGATTTCAGATCTGAGTAAGAATGTATTGTTAAAAAGGCAGCAGTATCTCTGCATTGCTATCAAGTCTCAACACGTACAGAGTGCTCCCCCTAGTGTTGAAACAGAATGGTAAACTAGAAAAAGTAATCCACTTACATGTTGTTTTTCTTAATTCCCCATCTGTATAGAACAAATACCCACATATTCTAATAGTGGCAATGTACAACAGAAATTAAAAAAAAAAATTAAATAAAGAGAATTTTCCAAGATTCTATCAAGTAACAGAACAATGGTTCTTAACCACGGTTATACATCAGATTTATCTAATAAGATTTTGATAAGAATGCTCAGATTCCACTTCTTGAAGTTAAGAAATAATGGGTTCATAATGTACCATGGCACCTGTGGTTTTTTTCTACAAGCTTCCCAGGTGACGCTACTGCACATGCCTAGATTAAGAGGGTCAGGGATACACCAGCACTGAATAATTCAACCCTTTGGCTCACCTGTGCCAGGTTGACACTATGAAATTCCTGATATTTCCCAAGCTGATAGGACCCCCAAGAATGTCTTTAAGCTGTTCGTGGCTGTCGGAGTAAGAAGTTGTCAGGGGTGAGACAAAGATTGGGTAGCCAATAGGTTGATCACAAGATGAGTTTATCATGTTTCTCAGGGCTTGCTTTGCATTTTGGATGCTACCTCTCTCTGGGTTACGGTTACGTAGAAAAACAAGCTCCTGCTGTTGACCCGCCCAAAGACCTCGGACACATTCCTTATTCACCTGAAAACCAGAACACAAGGGAATCAGGTCAAGGGGCCAAGAATAAAATTCACACAAACAGAAGAGCAGAAATGGGAGGAATACAAAAGATATTACAATAACTAGTTGTGAAAAGCAGGAAACAAATACAAGTAGGGCACGTTTAAGAGGTAACCAATTTCCCTTTGTCATTAGCAGGTTGCTAAATAATAAGCATCTACAGAGCTCTTTCTTCATGCTCTCTCTTTAAAAGTATCAAGTAAATGAAGTCAATTTAGTTTTTTAAATTGGCAAAGCACTCAATTTTATAAATAAGACAATAGACATCTTTTATAGAAACGAGAGATAAATATTTAGGGTTGAAAAAATGTTTATAACATTTATCGGTTGATTAAATAATGTAAATTTAAAAAACAACTACAAACTATCAAAATAAAATTTCAGAAATTAAGCCTCTTAAAGCCCTGAGATGTTTATAAAAACAAGGAAAAGTTAGAATGAACTATTTAACTTCTGATGTCTATTAAGTACATAGTATGCTATCATTTTGCAACCTAGGAATCATATCATATTAGCAATATGGTGCTGACTTTTTACAAAGAGATGCTGCCCAAATTGCATATATAAAAGATATAAGATCTGCCATTTAATGGATAAAAAACTGTCAAAACTGAAATAACCAAAAATTTTAAGGCTTTAAGGCATATGAGAAACTTTCAGAGGACAGAATTAAGTACTGAAAAAACTAAGTCAAATTAAGTGCTCATAAACAACAAAGACTAATGTAGTATGGGCATTACATTTTTTCTGTGAAAATACTTTCAATCACTTTTTAAAAGTTTAGATCAAGGCTGGGTGCAGTGGCTCACACCTGTAATTGTACCACTTTGGGAGGCTGAGTCAGGAGGATCACTTGAGCCCAGGAGTTCGAGACCAGCCTGGGCAACACAGCAAAACCCCGTCTCCAGAAAACACAAAAATTAGCCAGGCATGGTGGTGCATGCCTGTAGTCCCAGCTTCTTGAAAGGGTGAGGTGGAGGATCACCTGAGCTGAGGGAGGTTGAGAGACTGCAGTGAGTCATGATCATGCCACTGCACTCCAGCCTGGGCCACACAGTGAGACTCTGCCTCAAAAAAAAAAAGTTTAGATCAAGTTATTCAACTTCTATTTTTTGGACACAAATAATACCTCACTTACTTTAATGACTCTGAAGCTCAGGTAGCGTCTGTTGAGCATGATGATTTTATATTCATTGGTGCCATCATCCATGACATGCCGCAGAGCAAGCAAGGAGGGAGAGTTGGCAAGTACTGCGCTCCGCCATGCAGGGTCCCCTTCGTGGGCTATTACAAGGTTTTTCTCATGAGATACAATGGCTTCATAGAGCACAGTAGGGTCATCATATTCATCTGGAGAAGTAAAATGATCCTAAACACAAAAATAATATATAAATTTTTAAAGGAAAATAAGAGAATTGATGATAACTTCTATAGTTACTAAGTAAAAGTTCTTAAAAACTGGTTTAATATGAATACTTCCATGCATGTTAATATTATTAGAGATAAATTATAGATTCTTAATCATAACCAGGTTAGGAATTAGCTCATTACTGCTATACTATTTTTATAAATTCCTTAATTCAACCCTCTCCTCTAAGTTCTAGAGGAATAAATATCATTTCTGGTTTTTATGTTTTCTTTGTTTTTCTTTTTCAAGTTGGTTTTTCTTATCTTTGATCATTATTTTTTTCTGTTGAAGGATTATTTCACTATTAAGTAAGTAAGACTAAAACTATATAAGGTCTCTAGATTGTGTTTCCTTTTAACTAGATACTTTTCATATAAAGCCATATCTCTAGAACGGGTTCTAATATACCACTTTATCCTGTCTCTTACCTAGTTAAGATACGGCTCAAAGCCATGGGTTTGAGCACAGATTTGGGGTCCTAGTCCTAGAGAGGTTGGTAAAGTTTTCTCTGAAAAGCCTCTTGGTCTTAATAACTACTCATTCATTTGATAGTTATTCAGTATCCACCATGTACAAGACTCTATGGCAGGTAGCATGGATGAAACAAAGAAGTATATAAAATGTATCTCTCTATTATAAAACTACACATTAACAGGGACAGGACATATACTGAAATACTCATAACACAAATCTATAGTTTTGAAATGGTATATTAAATAAATGTAAATATTATAAGCTGCTTTCATATTTATAGTCGGGAGGTTGACAAATTTCTGTATCCAGGTAAAGTAACCCATTTGCAGTCAAGTCAACTGACCAGAATTTGTGCTATGTGAAAGGAGAAGAATGACAGCGAGAAGGGAATACCCTTAAGGATACAGCCTGTTAGCTGGGGGGTTGAGATATGTGAGATAATACTGTACCCATAAGTAATGCTTCAACGTGTAAAATGTTCTACAAAACATTATTTCATTGGAATCTTACAACAATCTTGTCAAGTAGTTGAGTAGATAATACCTGCATTTTACATGTTTAAAAACTGAAGCTTACAGAGGCATAGTTGCTTCCTAAGTTTAGGAATTTAGTAAATGCCAGGCAGAAGATTTTGGACCTTGAAGACTGGTATTCTGAAATAACTCAGTTAGATAAAACAAAGAAAAAAGAATAAAAGAAATTAACAGAGTCTTTGAGGAATATGGAATTATGTAAAGCAACCAAACTTACCGATTAATGACATTCCTGAGAGAGGAGGTAGAAAAGTAAACAACCTGACAAACACATTTGAGGGAATAACTCAAGAGTATTTCCCTAATCTTGCTAGAAAGGTAGACATCCAGGTACAAGAAATCTGAGAACAGCTATGAGGTATTATAAAAACTGAACATCATCAGGCATAGTCACCAGGTGTCTAAGGTCAACACTAAAGAAAAAAATCTTCAAGGCAGCTAGAGAAAAAGGTCAGATCACACAAAGGGAACCCCATCAAGTTAATAGTAGATTTCTCAGAAGAAACTTTATAAGCCAGGAGAGATTGGGGCCTGTTTTTAGCATTCTTAAAGAAATTCCCACCAATAATTTCATATCCTGCCAAACTAAGTTTCGTAAGTGAAGGAGAAATACAATCTTTTCCAGACAAGCAAGTGCTAAGGATATTTATTACCACTTGACCAGCCTTACAAGAGATCCTTAAGGGAGTTCTAAACATAGAAACAAAAAAATAATACCTGCTACCACAAAAACACACTTACTTAAGTACATAGCCCACAGACCCTATAAAGCAACCACACAGTAGAACTATGAAGCAACCAGCTAACTACTTCATGATAGGACCAAAGTCTCACATAACAATATTAACCTTGAAGGTAAATGGTCTAAACACCCCACTTAAAAGACACAGAGTTGCAAGACAGATTAAAAAAAAAAAGATTCATTTGCCTGGTGTCTTCAGGAGACCCATCTCACATGCAATGACACTGACAGGCACAAAGTAAATAGCTGGAGAAAGATTTTTTTTTTTTAGATAGAGTTTTGCTTAATGTTGCCCAGGCTGGAGTGCAATGGCATGATCTTAGCTCACCGCAACGTCTACCTCCCAGGTTCAAGCAATTCTCCTGCCTCAGTCTCCCGAATAGCTGGGACTATAGGTGCGTGCTGCCATGCCTGGCTACTTTTTGTATGTTTAGTAGAGATGGAGTTTCACCATGTTGGCCAGGATGGTCTTGATCTCCTGACCTCATGATCTCTCCACTTCAGCCTCCCAAAGTGCTGGGATTACAGGTGTGAGGCACTGCACCTGGCCATCGGAGAAAGATTTATCATGCAAATAGAAAACAAAAAAGTGCAGGGGTCATTATTCCTATATCAGATAAAATAGGCTTTAACAGTAAAAATGGACACAAAAGGTCATTACATAATGATAGAGGGTTCAATTTAACAAGAAGACATAACTATCCTACATACATATGCACCCAATATTGGAGCACCCAAATTCATAAAACAAGGTTTTCTTGGCCTACAAAAATAATTAGCCACATAGTAATAGTAGGGGACTTCAACACCCCACTGATAGTGTTAGATCATTGAGACAAAATACTAACAAAGAAATTCTGGATTTAAATTTGACACTTGGCCAACTGGATCTAATAGACGTCTACAGAATACTCCACCCATCAACCATAGAATATACATTATTTTCATCTGCACATAGAACATACACTGTGATTGACCACATGCTTGGCCAAAAAGCAAATTTCAATAAATTAAAAAAAATCAAAATCATAGTAACCATACTCTGGGGCCACAGTGGAATAAAAACAGAAATCAATACCAAGAAGGTCTCTCAAAAACCACACAACTACATGGAAATTAAACAACTTCCTCGTGAATGACTTTTGTGTAAAGAAATGAAAGTAAAGCAGAAATTTAAAAAATTATTTGAAATAAACGAAAACAGAGACTCAACATGGCAAAACCTCCAGGATGCAGCAAAGGCAGTGTTAAGAGGAAAGTTTATAGTGCTAATTGCCCTTATCAAAAAGTTAGAAAGATCTCAAATTAACAATCTAACACCACACCTGGAGGAACTAGAAAAACAAGAACAAACTAATTCCAAAGTTAGCAGAAGAAAAGAAATGAGACCAGAACTCAAGAAAATTGAGACACAAAGATGCATACAAAGAATCAATGAAACCAAAAGTTGGTTTTTTGAGAGGATAAACAAGAACAGACCACTAGCTAAGCAAAGAAAAGAAAGAAGATCCAAATAAGCACAATCAGAAATGACAAAGGTGACATTACAACTGATTCTACAGAAATACAAAAGATCATCAGAAACTATTACGAAAAGCTCTATGCACACAAGCTAGAAAATCTAGAGGAAATGGATAAATTCCTAGAAAGACACAGTCTCCCAAGATTAAATCAAGAAGAAATCAAAACCCTGAACAGACAAATATTGAGTTCTGAAACTGAATCCATAAAAAAAAAAAAAAAACCTACCAACCAAAAAGCCCCAGATGAGATGCATTCACAGTTGAATTTACTAAATGTACAAAGAAGAGTTGGTACCAATTCTAAGGAAACTATCACCCCACCCCGCTACAGAAAAAAAAAAAAGAACAAGGAAGGAATCCTCCCCAACTCATTCTATGAAACCAGCATCATCCTGATACCAAAAACCTGGCAAAAACACAATGAAAAAAGAAAACTACAGGCCAATATCCTGATGAACATACATACAAAAGTCCTCAACAGAATACTAGTGAACTGAATCCAGCAGCACTTGAAAGTTACTTTACCACAATCAGGTAGGCTTCATGCCTGGGATGCAAGGGTGGTTCAACAATATACAAGTCAATAAAAGTGATTCACCACATAAACAAAATTAAAAACAAAATCTATATAATCAGCTCAACAGATGAAGAGAAAGCTTTTGATAAAACCTGACACCCCTTCATGTTAAAAACCCTCAACAAACTAGGCATTGGAGGAACAACCTCAAAATAATCATCTATGACAAACCCATAGCAATCATACTGAATGGGCAAAAGCTGGAAGGACCCTCCTTGAGAACCAGAACAAAACAAGGATGTCCACTCTCACCGCTCTTATCCAACACAGTACTGAAGTCCTAGCCACAGCAATCAGGCAGGAGAAAGAAAAAAAGGCATTCAAATAGGAAAATAAGTCAAAGTATCTCTCTTTGCTGCGAATATGATTCTATACCTAGAGAACCTAGAAAACTCTACCAAAAGGCTCCTAAAACTGATAAATGACTTCAATCAAGTTTCAGGATACAAAATCAGTGTACAAAAATCAGTAGCATTTCTACAAACCAGTAACATTCAAGCTGAGAACCAAATCAATAACGCAATCCCATCTACAATGCATAAACACAAACACACACACTAGAATACATCTAACCAAGGAGGTAAAAGATCTCTACAAAGAGAACTACAAAACACTGCTGAAGGAAATCAGACATGACACAAATGGAAAAACATTCCATGGGTTATGGACCAGATAAAATCAATACTGTTAAAATGATTATACTGCCCAAAGCAATCTACAGCTTCAACACCATTCCTATCAAGCTACCAATGTAATTTTTCACAGAATTAGAAAAAAACTATTCTAAAATTATATAGAACCAAAAAAAGAGCCTGAACAGCCAAACAATTATAAATAAAAAGAACAAAGCCAAAGGTATCACATTACCTGACTTCAAATTATAAGGCTACAGTGATCAAAACAGCATGATACAGGTAAAAGACAGACACACAAACCAATGGAACAGACTGAAGAATCCAGAAATAAAGCTGTACACCTGCAGCCATCTGAGCTTCAACAAAGTTGTCAACAATATGCAATGGAGAAAGGATTCCCTATTCAATAAATGGTGCTAGGGTAGCTGGCTAGCCATTTGCAAAATGAAACTGGACTCCTACCTTTCATCATATACAAATATTAACTCAAGATGGATTAAAGATTTAAATGTAATACCTAAAAATATAAGAATCCTAGAAGAAAATCTAGGAAGCACCATGTTGGACATCAGCCTTGGTAAATAATTTATGACTGAGTCCTCAAAAGCAATTGCAACAAAACCAAAAACTGACAAATGAGACCTAATTAAACTGAAGAGCTTCTGCACAGGAAAAGAAGATGTCAACAAAGTTAAACTGACAACCTACAGGAGGGGAGAAATTATTCACAACTATGTATCTGACAATGGTCTAGTACCCAGAATCTATAAGGAACTTAATTCAATAAGCAAAAAACAACCCCATTAAAAAGTGGGCAAAAGACAAGAACAGACACTCCTCAAAATAAGACATACACACAGCAAACAAATGTGTAAAAAAAAGCTCAACAAGACAAATCATCAAAGAAATGCAAATCAAAACCACCATCTCATACCAGTCAGGATGACTATTATTAAAAAGTCAAGAAACAACAGAGGCTAGCGAGGCTGAGGAGAAAAGGGAATGCGTATACAGTGTTGAAATGCGTATTAGTTCAGTCACTGTGGAAAGCAGTTTGGAGATTTCTCAAATAGACAAACAGAACTACCATTTGACCCAGCAATCCCATTACCAGTATATATCCAAAAGAAAGTTAAGTTGTTCTACCAAAAATACACATATACTCTTACGTTCACTGCAACACCATTAACAATAGCAAAGATGCAGAATCAACCTAGGTGCCCATCAATGGTGAAATGAATCAAGGCAATAATGTATATATACACCATGGAATACCACGCAGCTATAAAAAACAATTAAGTCGCTTCCTTCTGCAGCAATATGGATGTGGATGGAGGTCATTATCCTAAGCAAATTAGCATAATTCTTAGAAGGTTCCCCTCTTCTAGGAATTGCCTTTAGCTAAGGAACTGCCTGTGTAGGAAATGCCGGGACTGGGCGGGGGGGCACATCCTTCTCTGTATGAGGTGGAAAGTAAGGAGGTACACAGCATAAGTTTTGGAGATATTGCTAATTTCAGAATTTCTTCTAGAATCCAGCTAAGGCCAGAATTCAGCTAAAACACATTTTGCTTAGCTACTTCCCTTTTCCATCCACTTCTAACACTTCTTTACAAACACTTCTTGAGTGTGCCCCTCAATTAATCTCTTGCATGAGAATCCTGGACTCTAACCTGTTTCTACACTGCTTGATCTAAGACAGCATTCGTAATAAAGCGATAAGCAGTTCTTCACTTCTGTATATCGTACACCAACTCTCCTAATTTTTCTTTTAAATACTGAATTCACATTTTCCTATACAAGCAGATAGCCAAGATGTCATATGATGTGCTGTCTTTTAGCAAATAGTTCTATTAGGAAAGCAATGCCATCTTTGTAGAGTAGTATTTTTACAATTAGTTGAATGAAAAAAAAAAAAAAGTCCAGACATAGGCAATAATTTTTTTTTTTTTTTTTTTTTTTTTTTTGAGACGGAGTTTCGCTCTTGATACCCAGGCTGGAGCGCAATGGCGCGATCTCGGCTCACCGCAATCTCTGCCTCCTGGGTTCAGGCAATTCTCCTACCTCAGCCTCCTGAGTAGCTGGGATTACAGGCACGCGCCACTGTGCCCAGCTAATTTTTTGTATTAGTAGAGACGGGGTTTCACCATGTTGACCAAGATGGTCTCGATCGCTTGACCTCGTGATCCACCCGCCTCGGCCTCCCAAAGTGCTGGGATTACAGGCTTGAGCCACCGCGCCCGGCCGGCAATAATATTTTTATTACTTTTTCTATTTTTTTTTTTTTGAGACAGGGTATCGCTTTGTCACCCAGGCTGGAGTGCAATGGCATGATCGTAGCTCACTGCAACCCTGACCGCCTTTGCTCAAGTAATCCTCTCACTTTAGTCTCCTGAGTACAGGCACACACCCCCATGCCAGCTAATTTTTAAAAAAACTTTTTGTAGAGACGGGGTCTTGCTATGTTGCGCAGGGTGATCTCAAACACCCAGGCTGAAGTGATCCTCCTCCTGCCTCGGCCTCTCAAAGTGCTGGGGTTACAGGCGAAACCCACTATACCTGGCCAATAACCATATTCTTAAGAAAATGAACAAAAAGTTGGAAATTATCAGGCATTCCCCAAGTGGAAAATGTTGAATCTTGTTTAAAAATCTCGTTTCACTGGCTTTAAAATGGTTGAATGAATGTAAAGTTCTACGTACACTGAAAACTGTGAGATGCCTCTGTATGTGGTAATTTGGAAAGATGTCCATGTCATATTAAATGAAAAAAATGGCATGTTACAATTAATTTGTCTAGCAAAATTGCATTTTTAAAAAGGAACATATCACACATGTAGATGGAAATATATGTGCTTAGAAGAAATCAGAAAATATATATCAAATTACTGGCAGTGATTGCTTCTTGGGGGTACTGTACAAGAATATGGAGTGATGAAAAGATGTTTATTATTGGGTAATGTTTACTTTTTAAGAATATTAAAGAGATAATGTTATCAGTTTTACTGGTAAAAGTTTTCAGAAGAATTTTAGGAATATACTTGAAATGTTATAAACATATGCACAGGATATACTACTTTTTTAGAACAATGAAACTCATTCATTAAAAAAACATTTACAGGCCACTGTACCAAGCAAGGAGTATAAAGATTAATTAGAAATTATTTTTGTCCTCAAGGATATCACAGACTGTAAAATTTTCAGCACATTATCATATGTAAACTCATTTGGATTTTGATTGGTTTATTTTGGTTCTAACAATTATGTAATCCTCAAAGAGTACTAATAACAAAGGAAAATAAATAATGAGGAAAGATATTTTCCTGAGGATGAGAAAGAGAACAGAAGAAAAAAGCAATTTGCTTAATCTGAGTTTTTATTAATCTTCTACAAAACTGGGATGAAAATAACTTTCTGGGTCGTGGTGATCTAATGCATATGAAAGTACTGTGTACATGTAGGGCACTATGCAATAGTAAATACTACACAGATCATAACAGTTTCTTATTGGGGTTTTTTTTAGAAACAAGGTTTCGCTCTGTTGCTCAGGCTGGAGTGCAGCAACACAATCATAGCTCACTGTAACCTCAAACTCTTGGACTCAAGCAATCTCCCATCTCAGTTTCCCAAGTAGCTTGGACTAAAGGCATGCGATACCCTGCCTGGCTAATATTTATGTTTCTTTTTTGCAGAGACGTAGTCTCACTATGTTGACCAGGCTGGTCTCAAACTCCTGGCCTCAAGAGATCCTCCCACACCGGCCTCCCAACATGTTGGGATTACAGGCATTAGGCACCACATCCAGCAGATCATAACAGTTTTAATTAACAGAAAGTAAGCACATATAATACATAAGGTTGGAGGGAGGTGGGGAAAGAACTAGAAAGAAAAAAATTCAAAAACACCTATGAAATACTAAAAGTACATTATCAAAGACCATGTCTGAAAGGCAAAGGTTAATAGAAATTTTATATTTTCAGCTTTCTGGAAACAGAATCTTTTTAAAAGTCAAGTTTGAAATACAATTTATAATAAAATTTACCCATTTGAAGTGTACAGTTAGATGCATCTTGACAAATGTGCATACCCAGGTAACCACTGCTGCAATCTGGATAGAGAGCATTTCCATCCTGCCTCTTGCATTTACTCTCTAAACTCCAAGCAACCACTGATCTGCTGTTTGTTATTAGTTCTTTTTATTCCTGAGTAATATTCTGTTGTGTGAATATACCATAATTGGTATGCCTGTCTGCTGATGGACATTTGAGTAGTTTCCAGTTGGAGGTTATTATGAATAAAAACTCTATAAACTGTGTTTAAGTCTTTGTGTAGACATATGCAGTTGACCCTGGAACAATGCAGGGGTTAGGGGTGCCTACTCCCTATGCACTCTAAAATCCATGTATAGCCTTTGACTCCCCAAAAATGTTAACTACAAACATCTTACTGTTGACTGGAAGCCTTTCCAATAATATAGTCAATTAACACATATCTTGTATTTTATATATATTATATACTGTATTCTTATAATAATGTAAGCTAGAGAATAGAAAATATTAAGAAAATCATAAGGAAGAGAAAATACATTTACTGTTCATCAAGTGGAAGTGGATCATCATTAAGTTCTTCAACTTTGTCACCTTCACATTTGGACTAGGCTGAGAAAGAGGAAAAGGAGGGGTTGGTCTTGGCAGTCTCATCTCAGAGGTGGCAGAGGTGGAGGAGGTGAAGGAGAGGAAAGGGAAGCAGGCACACTTGGTGTAATTTTACCAAAAACATTACACTTTTCTGACATTTTTCCTTTTTCATTTAAGAATGCTTCCATATAGGACCAATTCTTCTTCTACCTTTTGCTTTAGTTTTAGTGCCCATATCACAGAAGGGTTCATGCTGTAAAATAAGTCAAAAGCAGTCTTGAATAATCAGAATCATTCCGCCAGACTGTGTAAAGTCAACTTGTTTTCCGGCACTGCTTCTTTGTCTTCCACATCATCTGGCACTGGTTTGGGAGCACTCATCTCCATCAAGTCATCTTCTGTTAATACTTCTGGTGGGGTGTTTAATAGCTTTTGAATTTCTCCAAGAGTCACACCTTGTAATCCCTCATCCCCTACTTTTTTTTTCTCCGTATGCATAATCTCTTTCATGATTTCCTTGATTGGTTCTGTCATAAATCCTGTGAAGTCATGTACAACATCTGGACACAGTTTTCTTTAGCAGAAATTTATTATTTTGGGTTTGATGGCTTTCACGGCTTTTTCTACAACAAAAATGGCATCTTCAATGGTGTAATCTTTCTAGACCTTCATGATGTTCTTTCAGGGTTCTCTTCCATAGCACTGACAATTCTTTCCATTGAGTATCATGTGCAATGAGTCTTAAAAGTCTTTATCATACCTTGATCTGGAGGCTGAATTAGAGATGCTGTTGGAGGCAAGGAGACCACTTACACACCTTCAGTGTTGAACTCATGAGGTTCTGGGTGGCCAAAGGTACTGTCCAGTATCAAAAGAACTTTAAAAGGTCCTTTACTGGCAAGGCACTTCCTGACTTCAGGGACAAGGCATTGGTAGAACCAATCCAGGAAGAAAGCTCTCTTTGTCTAGGCCTTCTCGTACAATCAAAATAGCAGGTAGTGTTTATCTTTTCCCTTCAAGATTTAGGAGTCAGCGGCTTTATAGGTAAAGACAGCCCTGATCATAAACCCCACTGCATTTGCACAAAACGGTAAACTTAGCTTACCCATTCCTGCCTTAAATTCTGGTGCTTGCTTGTCTTCCTTACTAAAAAATGTCCTTTGTGGCTCCCCCAACCCCACTCCTGCCACAGAATAGGGCACTTTCACCTGCATTAAAGAGCTATACAGGCAGATATCCTTTCTCCTCAATGATTTTCTTAATGGCATCTGGGAATTCATTTGCTGCCTCTTCCTTGGCAGAAGCTGCTTCGCCTGTTATCTTGACATTTTTAAAGCCAAAGCTCTTTCTAAAATTATCGAGCCATCCTTTGCTGGCATTAAACTCCAGCTTTAGATTCTTCACCTTCCTTTTGCTTTAATTTGACATACAATGACTTCGCTTTTTCTTGAATCATATTAGTGTTTATAGGCACGCCTTTCTTACAGCAATCCTGCATCCAACATAAAAGCTGTATTTTCAACACGAGATGAAAAGGTACTATGTAACATGTGCAAGGTTTTCCAGCTGCTGGTGTAGTAACAGTGGAAGCTTCACAAATTTTTTTTCCACACTGGTCCCTAGGATGGATTCACTTATGTTGGAATGGTGGGCAACCACAGTTGCAGACCTCAGTCTATGGCATGTATCAAGCAACTGGACCCTTCCTTTTAATGTTACAACTTTTCTCTGCTTCTTGGGAGCCCTTTCAGCATCACTAGTGGCATTTTGTATGGGTCCCATGGTGTTATTCAAGGTTTATGGTACCACACTAAACACAATGAGAAATACATGAGAATTGCAAGAGATCACTTTTTATTGAAATACACAATTGACTGGAAAGGTGAACTGCTCACACAGAGATGATTAGTGTCACATGGCATTTTAAGCATACTCCCACCATTTGAGCTCACTGCAGTAGCAACAGAAGGTGACTATGAAATTACTGTAGTGGTATAATATTAATATATACCACAGTTAACTTTATGCAGTTAAAATTTAATACTGCATCTTTATGTTTGTTTACATTTCTCTCAACTGCAGATAGTGCCATGTACAGTCTATAAGTGTTTTTGTAAGTTTTGATAAATTTTAACTTTTTATAATAGATTTCTATGTTTTATGGTAGCTTATAAAACAAACTAGTATCTATTTTTATGCATTCATGACATACCTAAGTTTGTCTTATTTTATTGCTATTTCTAGGCTTTGTAGTTTATGTTTTTCAAATTGTTGCAAATCTCCAAAAAAGTTTCCAATATATTTACTGAAAAACAATCTGTGTATAAATGTACCTATGAAGTTCAAACCTGTGTTGTTCAAGGGTCAACTGTACTTTCATTCTCTTGTGTAAACATCTAGAAGCAGAATTATTGGGTTGTAAGGTAGATGTATATATCCTTTATTTTAGTATATAAGCCTATTGTTCACTTTTATGGATTTTCATGAGCCTGTGAACTTTGGCAATGACTAGTACTGATTTACACATCTATAATTTCCTGCCTGAGAAATACTCATAGACAACCCAATGTCTTGCTCAAAGTGATGATCAATAAATGGTTGTTGTTTATGACTTCATAGGTCAATCTCCATCTTCCTAGAAGGTATATCAGAATTAAGGAACTTCTCTAGGTTGCATTACATTCTCCACCTCTTCTCCTCCCCTCAGCCCTCCATGGTTCCTGGGTTCCAATTCTACAACCTCACCTCCCTGTTTATAACTGTTGTCAGTCCTGGCTAATGATGGGAGAGTGCAATATCCAAGTGTGCTGGGCCAGAATATAAAGTAGAGAATCACTGATATTGGCAATAATGACACAGCCAAAGGAATATTTAAGGAAAGAGACCTGGCAGCAATAGGCAAGAGAGTGCTTGTAAGAAGAGACTAGGGGCAGGCACCCAAGGCATCAGAAGCTTTAAATTCTGTGCTCAGTTTAATCTCAGACAAGTTGAGATAAAATATCTGTCATAACACTTATTATTAATTAAAGAAGTTTGTCAGAAGCTATTAGAAAATTATGCTATAAAAAAGAGAGTATTTCTTATAAAGCAGATATATACTTGGTACCTTTCCAGAAATTTCTAAGTTTTAAAAACATTTTAATCTGAAGTAATTATCTTTTTGAAAATGCATTGAATTTTGTCTCAAAACTCTAAAGCTAGTCTGAAGATGGACAATTCTATTTGATCCCAAATCAGTATTTCCCCCATAATCCTCAAACAGTGTTCCATTTTTCACAGAGATTTTCAAATAATGTATCCCTTATTAGTAATGTTCCTGAAGGAAGTGAGATTGTTAACTTAATTCTCACACTTTAGATTATATTAAAATGACTTGAAGAGTAAGCCACAATTTGGGAGCAAAAGATTCAATTAGATTTCAGCACTGCGGATACACTTTAATGAGTCTTATTGTGGGGTCTCTGTCATCAGATTTGATAACCATTTTCCCGTGGAATGATTACAGGAACAAGTGCCAGTACTTAATTTCACAATATATCCTTGCAATGATCTAGGGCTTTACAATGCATTGTGGAGTTCACTTTTAATGTCATTACCCTACTAAGATATTTAGCTAAGCCTAAGTCTGTCTTAACCATCTATTATTCTATATAACACATGGAATGAAATTCATCATTCAGTAACAGCAGCACTTGTAACACTCCTGAAGTGTTACTATACTACATTTAGAGTTGGCTAATATTCATACAAGAAATAGACAGGAATTACAATCACATGAAGTCAAAACAAGTATTATGGGGGCCAAAGACCTTTACTTATAGCTTATAAATAATTTTTCTTTTTCTTCACATTTCATACCTGTATCAGTCGCTCTCTACCGTTAATATTCAAATTTACTATCAGAAACATAGGTTCAGGTTTTAAAGTTTAAAATATCTTGTCATGAAATCACATTTTTCTTTTATTCGGATCAGAATATTTCTCAAAAGGTTCCTAAAACACATAACTTGGAAGTTGATATTGTTTGGTTGTGTCCTTACCCAAATCTCATCTTGAATTGTAGTTCCCATAATCCCCACGTGTCCTCAAAGGGGCCTGGTGGGAGGTAACTGAATCATGGGAGCAGTTACCCCCCTGCTGCTGTTCTCATGATAGTGAGTGAGTTCTCATGAGAGCTGATGGTTTTATAAGGGGTTTCCCCCCACTTTTACTCAGCACTTCTCCTTGCTGCTGACATGTGAAGTAGGATGTGTCTGCTTCCCCTTCTGAATGACTGTAAGTTTCCTAAGGCCTCCCTACCCCTGTGAAACTGTGAGTCAATTAAACCTCTTTCTTTTATAAATTACCCAATCTCAGGTAATCCTTATAGCAGCGTGAGAATGAACTAATACCGAAGTCACTTGAAGAAGGATCAGCAAACACCAGTAATGAATCAGAAAAATCTCATCTTCTTACCTGATGAAGTTTAATGGACATACGGATCCCAGGGACTACTACTTTCCTTAGCAATTCCATGTCAGCAAAGATCCATTCATCTCGAATTGAAGAAATACGGAAATCTCCTTTAAATAGGGCATGCAATCCATAGAGGAATGACTCTAAATTACTGTTAAGATTGGAGATAAAAGTTCACATGTTTTGACAAAGGTCTTCCATGACACTGATTCTTACATCTGGGTGTGCATCAGAATCACCTGGGAGTGTTTTGAAAAATACAGATTCCAGGAACTAACATCAGAACCCTGAACCAGAATCACAAGAGATAGGGCCTATTCAACCTGGGACCCTTATTTATGAACCACTGTAATAGTGAGTCCATGAAAATAAACAATAGGCAAAGAGCCTATTAGTTAAAATAAATTTAAAAAGCTTAAGGGAAAACATGTAGTTATTAAAGAAAAAATTCAAAATACGTGGTATTTCTTAATTCTGATTCATTTGGATGTGTATGTTAGGAAATCCAGTTTAGATTGAGAGTTTCCAAATCTAATACATGACTATGTCAAACGTATAAATACCCTGGACAAAGACTGGAAGGAAATATGAAAAAATAGAAATAAATGAATTTATTAAAAAAAATAGATGTAAACAGGAGGAGACCAATCAAAATTCATGGGGTGGTTATATTTTAAAATGTCTTAAATTCATTATATTCTCATTATCAGTGGCTACCCACATGTGTGAATTTTTTTTTTTTTTTTTGAGACGGAGTTTGCTCTTATTGCCCAGGGTGGAGTGCAGTGGTGTCATCTTGGCTCACTACAACCTCTGCTTCCTGGGTTCAAGCACTTCTCCTGCCTCAGCCTCCTGAGTAGCCAGGACTACAGGCACTCACCCATCACCACGCCCGGCTAATTTTTATATTTTAGTAGATACGAGGTTTCACCATGTTGGCCAGGCTGATCTCAAACTCCTGACCTCAGGTGATCCACTCACCTCGGCCTCCCAAAGTGCTGGGATTACAGGCGTAAGTCACGATGCCCAGCCACATTGTGTGAATTTTAATAACCAGTTAGGACAACTCAACTATGTCTAAGAAGATGATATATAGAAATATAAAATCTAAAAAGACTTTACAATAAATTAGCATAGAATACATGCTTCCATGAAAAATGATTTTAGATTTAGGTTATACAGCTTCCCATACTCTCTTCCTCAGAACAGAAATGCCTTCTTTACCTGGACATATGATGGGATGCAGTCCCCAAAGCTCTCCGTCCAAGTACACAGAGTCCATAACAGAGAGTCACCAGAGAAGAATCTTTGTCCACATCCAGTGGCTTTAAAAAACAAAGAACATTAGTTATCAGAAAGGTATATAAGTATTTAACAATTCATAAATCTAATTAACATAGAGAAATAATAAAAAATTCAAAAAGTACATAATTTCTATCCCTCAAAATAAGCTTAGTAATAAAACAGTATGAAATGAAACATGAATGTGTATGGGGATACACATATCCTTAATAAAATCTAAAATTTCATAATAATGGAACATAATTAAAACAAAAAACTGACAATATTATAAAATATTAGGATTTTAGCTAAAGATTTCAAAGTACTTACTGAGATTATTGATATTACCTTCTTCTGAAAATACAATATGTCTATCTATTAGCTACTTATGTTTTTTCTCAACTACTCATTTCTGACCATAACTTGAAAAGCAGGCTATTAGTGGCAGCTGTGTTTGCCTATTAGTGACTATAAACATAGTAAAGAAAATCAAGTTGATATTCATAAAATATTGTTTCCCCTCAATCTTTTCATTTTTTAACAACTGCATACCTTACAACTGAAAGAAGCTAGTAACTCTCCTCTGTTTCTCCCTCTAAGAAAGCCCTAATAATAATCACTGATCACCTTACGTAATACTAAAGAAAATCTTGGTAGTATCTCAGTTACAAAAAAAACAATCAAGGGCAGTGCTTCTCAAAGTATAGTCCTAAGACAAGCAGCATTAACATCACCTGGAAACTAGTTAGAAATGCAAATCTCTGGCCACTCCAGATCTCTGAAATCAAATTCTGGAGGTGGAGTTCAGCAATCACTCTTCAGGTGATTCTAATGCATGCTAAAGGTGAAGAATCAATGATACAGGCTAATAATTAGCTTAATTATTCTAACTTTGCCAATGGTATTTATTTTTTGCTTTATAAACCCCATTAACTTATAAACACAATAGGGGAGCAGTATAAGATATTAACTTACTACTGATTGGTTAATTGTCATTAACTCAATAATTTAATTAATGGCAACTGTGTTAGAGATGTTCTAGTTGCTTGCCAGTTAGATTGTTTCTAAAGATGTATTACCTCGTACAGCACATACTCTAGTTTCATTGAGTAGGCATTTTGAAAAAAATTTGAGGTCCAGGATACAAAACAGTAAATAAGGAGTATGAGAGCACTAGTTTTAAGAAATACAAAAGAAAAATAAAAGAGAGTGGGTGTAGACTTGAAGCTGTATAAAGAAAAAATACTAACAGTAGTTACAATGGGTGATTTTCATTCTTTTTTTCTTCTTCCCTACCTCCCTTCCTCTGTCAACTTCATGGGCTAAAAATGTATTGTTTCTGTGATGAGAATTGTTTTTTTAATTCAGTTCAGGTTTACCTCTGCCAAGATGATGCAATAGAGACCACATTTACCCTCCTACTTGAAACAGCCAAAGAATTGGGCCGTATACATGAATACTAGCCACTGGACACTAGTCCCTGAGAGACACGAAAAAAATGAGGTAGCCTTACAATTGACTGAGCTTATTACCTAGAGAGTTTCCAGACCACAGCACAAGAAAGGGGAGCACAGATTGAGCGAGAGGCCTCAGAGTCAGCTGGAGCTCATAGGGCAGAGTGCTAGAGAGGAGAGAGAGAGGCGAGGGAACATGGAGATCTGCAACAGAGTGCTGATAAGCACACGCAAAGAGGACCCAAGACTGACAAAAAAATCATCTGAAAAGAACAGAAAGGAACAACGGAAAACCTTAGCTAGAACACTCAGGGTGTATTGTCTTGGTCATGGGGAAGAATTAGCTCTAGACTAACAGCTGCTCTGGTCCCTGCAAAGCAAGCCCTGAAAGAATCAAACTGTATCCAAAGAATTTAACTGTGTCACAAAACGAAGTTCAAGAATTATTTACAGAAATACATAAATATCCACCAACCTTGAGGGTAAAATTAATCAAGTCTGGCATCTAGTAAAAAACTGACAGGCATGCAAGTACCAGGTAAACAGGACCCATAATAAGAATAACAATCAATTAACCACTCAATCAAAACTGACTCACAACTGACACAGATGTTAGGCATAACCCACATGGATATTAAAACAACTATTTTAACTATATTCCATAAGTTCAAGAAGGCAGAGGAATAACTGAGCAAGTTAAATGCGGCAAGATTTGTAGAAAGGATCTAAATCAAACTTCTAGAGATAGAAAATGAAGCAATGTCTGAGATAAAAAGTATACTGGGTGGGATCACTGGCATACTAATTCAGAGGAAAAGATAAATGATCTCAAAAACTTAGCAACAGAAACTATGCAAAATAAAATAGAGAAAAAAGACTGAAAATAAATGAACAGGGTGTCAGGGAGCTATAGGATAATCGAGCAGCCTAATATAAATATAATTGGAGTTCTTGCAAAAGGCGGAGAGGAAAACAGAAAAAACTATTTTTAATAATGATGGAGGGAGCATCTTGGAGTAATCCAACTCCAATCCTTGTTGATAAGGAGAACAGAGAACCAGGCACCTGTATGGCTACTAAGGATAGGCTGATGAAGCTGGGGCCTTATGACTGACAAGACTGTTAAAGCAAAAACTTCTATTCCTGCCTCGATGAAACCTATCCAGAAGTAGAAAATTGCTCCCCTTTTGATCCTACAGATTTTGAAGAATTTTGACCTGCCTGAGAAGCACCAGATTGCACACCTCCCCGCCTCGAATGGAGTGCTTCTGGTGGTTCTGGATGGGAGAGAGAACTGGAAAAGATGTTACCACTGGGGTCCCCCCTCACCAGGGAAGATGCCCTCTCTACCACAGTTTGTTGCAGTCTCCTTCAATCATTCTCTTGATCATGAATGTTTGCTTATGACATAGATATTTATATTTCTTAGTGCTTTATAGTTTGTTTGTATTAATAAAGCATTTCTTTAATACATTTTTTAAAATGATGAAAAGTCCCCAAATCTGAAGAAAATGATGTACCTACAGATTCAAGAATCTCAATGAACTTCAAGAACAAGAAACAGGTGGCTGGCAAGATGGCCAGATAGGAACATCTCTGGTCTGCAGCTCTCAGCAAGATCAGCACAGAAGGTGGGTGATTTCTGCATTTCCAACTGAGGTACCTGGCTCATCGGGGACTGGTTAGACAGTAGGTGCAGCCCACGGAGGGCTAGCTGAAGAAGGGTGTTGCCTCACCTGGAAAGCGCAAGGGGTGAGAGAACTCCCTCCCATAGCCAAGGGAAGATGTGAGGAACTGTGCCATGAGGAACAATGCCCAGATACTACACTTATCCCAGGGTTTTCACAACCCACAGACCAGGAGATTCCCTCAGGTGCCTATACCAGCAGTGCCCTGGGTTTCAAGCACAAAACTGGGTGGTCATTTGGGCAGATACCGAAGTAGCTGCAGGAGCTTTTAATTATACCCAGTAGAGCCTGGAACACCAGTGAGACAGAACCGTTCACTCTCCTGGAAAGTGGGCTGAAGCCAGTGAGCCAAGTGGTCTAGCTCAGCAGATCCCACTGCCACGGAGCCCAGCAAGCTAAGATGCACTGGCTTGAAATTCTTGTTGCCAGCACAGCAGTCTGAAGTTGACCTGGGACAGCTCGAACTTGGTGGGGGAGGGGCATCCACCATTACGGAGGCTTGAGTAAGTGGTTTTCCCCTCAATGTGTAAACAAAGCCACTGGTAAGTTAGGACTGTCTGTCCCTTAGCAGAGCCACAAAGCAGTGCCACAAAGCCACTGTAGCCAGACTGCCTCTCTACATTCCTCCTCTCTGGGCAGGACATCTCTGAAAGAAAGCAGCCCCAGTCAGGGGCTTATAGATAAAAGTCCCATCTCCCTGGGACAGAGTACCTGGGGGAAAGGGGAACTGGGGGCGCAGCTTCAGCAGACTTAAACATTCCTGCTGGCTGGCTCTGAAGAGAGCAGTGGATCTCCCAGCACAGCACTCAAGCTCTGTTAAGGGACAGACTGCTTCCTCAAGTGGGTGCCTGACTGCTGTACCTCCTGACTGGGAAATACCTCCCAGCAGGGTTCGACAGACACCGCATACAGGAAAGCTCCACTGGCATCTGGCGGGTGCCTCTCTGGGACAAAGCTTCCAGAGGAAGGAACAGGCAGCAATCTTTGTGGTTCTGCAGCTTCCACTGGTGATACCCAGGCAGACGAGGTCTAGAGGAGACCTCCAGCAAACTCCAGCAGACCTGCAGCAGAGGGACCCGACTATTAGAAGGAAAACTAACAAACAGAGAGGAATAGCATCAACATCAACAAAATGAATGTCCACACAAAAAACCCATCCAATGGTCACCAGCATCAAAGAACAAAGGTAGATAAATCCACAAAGAGGAGGAAAAACCAGCACAAAAAGGCTGAAAATTCCAAAAATCAGAACACCTCTTCTCCTCCAAGGGATCACAACTCCTGGCCAGCAAGGGAACAAAACTGGATGGAGAATGAGTTTGATGAACTGACAGAAGTAGGCTTCAGAAGGTGGTAATAACAAACTCCTTTGAGCTAAAGGAGCATGTTCTAACCCAGTGCAAAGAACCTTGAAAAAAGGCTAGAGGAATTGCTAACTAGAATAAATAGTTTAGAGAAGAACATAAATGACAAAGCTGAAAAACAGCATGAGAACTTCGTGAAGCATACACAAGTATCAATAGCTGAATTGATAAAGCAGAAGAAAGGATATCAGAGATTAAAGATCAACTTAATGAAATAAATCATGAAGACAAGATTAGAGAAAAAACAATGATAAGGAACAAAGTCTCCAAGAAATATGGGACTATGTGAAAAGACCAAATCTATGTTTGATTGGTGAACTTAAAAGTGACAGGGAGAATGAAACCAAGTTGGAAAACACTCTTCAGGATATTATCCAGGAGACCTTCCCCAACATAGCAAGGCAGGCCAACATTCAAATCTAGGAAATACAGAGAACACCACAAAGATACTCCTCAAGAAGAGCAACCCCAAGACACATAAGCATCAAATTTACCAAAGTTTAAATGAAGTAAAAAACGTTAAGAGCAGCCAGAGAGAAAGGTCAGGTTATCCACAAATGGAAGCCCAACAGACTAATAGTGGATCTCTCTGTGGAAATCCTGCAAGCCAGAAGAGAGTGGGGGCCAATATTCAACATCCTTAAAGAAAAGAATTTTCAACCCACAATTGCATATCCAGCCAAACTAAGCATTATGCTTCTCCATAAAGCGAATGAGAAATAAAATCCTTTACAGACAAGCAAATGCTGAGAGATTTTGTCACCACTAGGCCTGCCTTACAAGAGCTCCTGAAGGAAGCACTAAATATGCAAAGGAAAAACCAATACCAGCCACTGCAAAAACATAACAAGTTGTAAAGACCATCCACACTATGAAGAAACTGCATCAACTAATGGGCAAAATAACCCCCTCTCCCCACTACACACAAAAAGCTAGCATCATAATGACAGGATGAAATTCACACATAACAATATTAACCTTAAATGTAAACAGGTTAAATGCCCCAATTAAAAAACACAGACTGGCAAACTGGATAAAGAGTTAAGATCCATCAGTGTGGTGTATTCAGGAAATCCATCTCACGTGCAAAGACACACATAGGCTCAAAATAAAGGGATGCAGGAATACTTCCCAAGCAAATAGAAACCAAAAAAAGCCAGGAGTTGCAATCCTAGTCTCTGATAAAACAGACTTTAAACCAACAAAGATCAAAAGAGACAAAGAAGGGCATTACATAATGGTAAAGAGATCAATGCAACAAGAAGAGCTAATTATAATAAATATATATGCACCCAATACAGGAGGATCAAGATTCATAAAGCAAGTCATTAGAGACTTACAAAGAGACTTAGACTCCCACATAACAATAGCGGGAGACTTTAACACCCCACTGTTAATATTAGACAGATCAACGAGACAGAAAATTAGCAACGATAGTTAGGACTTAACTCAGCTCTGGACCAAGTGGACCTAATAGACATCTACAAAATTCTCCACCCCAAAACAACAGCATATACGTTCTTCTCAGCACCACATAGCATTTATTCTAAAATTGACCACATAATTGGAAGTAAAACACTCCTCAGCACATGCAAAAGAACGGAAACCATGACAGTCTCTCAGACCACAGTGCAATCAAATTAGAACTCAAGATTAAGAAACTCACTCAAAACTGCATGACTACATGGAAACTGAACAATTTTCTCCTGAATGACTACTGGGTAAATAACAAAATAAAGGCAGAAGTAAATAAGTTCTTTGAAACCAATAAGAATGAAGACACAACGTACCAGAATCTCGGTGACACAGCTGAAGCAGTGTTTAGAGGAAAATTTATAGCACTAAATGCCCACAGGAGAAATGGGAAAGATCTAAAATTGACACCCTAACATCACAATTAAAAGAATTAGAGAAGAAAGAGCAAACAAATTCAAAAGCTAGCCAAAGACAAGAAATAACTAAGATCAGAGCAGAACTGAAGGAGACAGAGACATGAAAAACCTTTCAAAAAAATCAATGAATCCAGGAGCTGGTTTTTTGAAAAGATTTGTAACAGACTACTAGTCCGACTAATAAAGAAGAGAAAAGAATCAAAGAGGCACATAAACAATGATAAAGGAGATTTCACTACTGATCTCGCAGAAATACAAATTATCATCAGAGACTACTATAAACATCACTGCAAATAAACTAGAAAACCTAGAAGAAATGGATAAATTTCTGGACACACACACCCTCCCAAGACTAAACCAGGAAGAAGTCAAATCCCTGAATAGACTAATAACAAGTTCTGAAATTGAGGCAGTAATTAATAGCCTACCAACCAAAAAAAAAAAAAGCCCACAACCAGATGGATTATTCACAGCCAAATTCTACCAGAGGTACAAAGAGGGGCTGCTGCCATTCCTTCTGATACTATTCCAAACAACAGAAAAAGGGGAAGTCCTCTCTAACTCATTTTATGAGGCCAGCATCATCCTGATACCAAAACCTGGCAGAGACACAACAAAAAAAGGAAATTTCAGGCCAATATCCCTGAAGAATACCGACGCAAAAATTCTCAATAAAATACTAGCAAACTGAATCCAGCAGTACATCAAAAAGCTTATCCACCATGATCAAGTCGGCTTCATCCCTGAGATACAAGGCTGGATCAAACAAATGCAAATCAATAAACGTAATCCATCACATAAACAGAACCAATGATAAAAACCACAGATAATCATCTCAATAGATGCAGAAAAGGCCTCTGATAAAACTCAACAGCACTTCATGCTAAAAACTCTCAATAAACTAGGTGTTAATGGAACCTATGTCAAAATAATAACAGCTATTTATGACAAACCCACAGCCAATATCATATTCAATGGGCCAAAGCTGGAAGCGTTCCCTTTGAAACTGGCACAAGACAAGGATACCCTCTCTCACCATTCCTATTTAACATAGTATTGGAAATTCTGGCCAGGGCAATCAGGCAAGAGAAATAAATAAAGGGTATTCAAACAGGAAAAGAGGAAGTCAAGTTGTCTCTATTCGCAGATGACATAATTGTATATTTAGAAAACTCCATCACCTCACCCCAAAATCTCCTTAAGCTGATAAGCAACCTTCAGCAAAGTCTCAGGATACAAAATCAATGTGCAAAAATCACAAGCATTCCTATACACCAATAACAGACAAGAGAGCCAAATCATGAATCCCATTCACAAATGCTACAAAGAGAATAAAATACCCAGGAATACAACTTACAAGGGATGTGAAGGGCCTCTTCAAGGAGAGCTACAAACCACTGCTCAAGGAAATAAGATAGGACACAAACAAATGGAAAAATATTCCATGCTCATGAATAGGAAGAATCAATATCATTAAAATGGCCATACTGCCCAAATTTATAGATTCAATGCTATCCTCATCAAGATACCATTGACTTTCTTCACAGAATTAGAAAAGACTACTTTAAGTTTCATATGGAACCAAAAAAGAGCCCGTATAACCAAGACAATTCTAAGCAAAAAAATAAAGCTGCAGGCATCATGCTACCTGACTTCAAACTACACTACAAGGCTACAGTAATCAAAACATCATGGTACTGGTACCAAAACAGAGATATAGACCAATGGAATAGAGCAGAGGCCTCAGAAATAATGTCACACATCTACCACCAACTGATCTTTGACAACCCTGACAAAAACAAGGAGTGGGGAAAGGATTCCCTACTTAATAAATGGTGTTGGGAAAACTGGCTAGCCATATGCAGAAAACTAAAACTGAACCCCTTTCTTACAACCTTACACAAAAATTAAGAAGGATTAAAGACTTAAACTTAAGACCTAAAACTTTTAAAACCCTAGAAGAAAACCTAGGCAGTACCATTCAGGACATAGGCATGAGCAAAGACTTCATCACTAAAACACCAAAATCAATGACAACAAAAGCAAAAATTGACAAATGAGATCTAATTAAACTAAACAGCTTCTGCACAGCAAAAGAAACTAGCATCAGAGTGAACAGGCAACCTACAGAATGGGAGAAAATTTTTGCAATCTATCCATCTGACAAAGGGCTAATATCCAGAATCTACAAAAAAAATTTAAATTTACAAGAAAAAAACAACCCCATGAAAAAGTAGGCAAAGGATATGAACAGATATTTCTCAAAAGAAGACTTTTATGTGGCCAACAAACATATGAAGAAAAGCTCATCATCACTGGTCATTAGAGAAATGCAAATCAAAACCACAATGAGATACCAACTTATGCCAGTTAGAATGGCAATCTTTAAAAAGTCAGGAAACAACAGATGCTAGAGAGGACGTGGAGAAATAGGAATGCTTTCACACTGCTGGTGGGAGTGTAAATTAATTCAACCATTGTGGAAGAAAGTGTGGCAATACCTCAAGGACCTAGAACCAGAAATACCATTTGACCCAGCAATCCCATTACTGGATATATACCCAAAGGATTATAAATCACTCTACTATAAAGACATATGCACACATATGTTTACTGTGCCACTGTTCACAACAGTAAAGACTTGGAATCAACCCAAATGCCCATCAATGATAGACTGGATAAGGAAAATGTAGCATGTATACACCATGGAATACACAGCCATAAAAAAGGATGAAAATAGGATGTCCTTTGCAGGGATATGGATGAAGCTGGAAACCATCATTCTCAGCAAACTAATACAGGAACAGAAAATCGAACATTGTATGTTCTCACTCATAAGTGGGAGTTGAAAAATTAGAACACACGGACACAGGGGGTGAACATCACACACCAGGGCCTGTTGGAGGGTAGAAGGGAGATAGGGGAGGGATAGCATTAGGAGAAATACCTAATATAGATGATGGGTTGATGGGTGCAGCAAACCAACATGGCATGTGTATACCTATGTTAACAAACATGCACATTCTGCACATGTAACCCAGAACTTAAAGTATAATAATAATAATAAAAAAAGAAACATGAGAAAACTACACTAAGGCACATAATATTTAAATTGCTTAAAACCAGTAATAAAGAGAAAATCTTAAAAGTAGCCAGTGAAAAAAGATATTATATTGCATCTACCTTTTTTTTTAGGGTGAGCCTTAATTTATTTATTGTATTTTAGGTTTTGGGGTACATGTGAAGAACATGCAAGACTGCTGCATAGGTACACACGTGGCAATGTGATTTGCTGCCTTTCTCCCCTTCACCTATATCTGGCATTTCTCCCCATGATATCTCTCCCCCACTTCCCACCCCCCGCTGTCCCCTCCCCTATTTCCCCCCAACAGACCCCAGTGTATAGTGCTCCCCTCCCTGTGTCCATGCGTTCTCATTGTTCAACACCCGCCTATGAATGAGAACATGCGGTGTTTGATTTTCTGTTCTTGTGTCAGTTTGCTGAGAATGATGGTTTCCAGGTTCATCCATGTCCCTACAAAGGACACGAACTCATCGTTTTTGATGGCTGCATAATATTCCATGGTGTATATGTGCCACATTTTCCCTGTCCAGTCTATCATCGATGGGCATTTTGCACCTACCATTTTTTCAGAGGAACAAAGAAAAGAATGACAGCAGACTTCCCATCAGAAACAATGCAAGCCAGAAGACAGTATAGCAACATCTTTAATCTGCTGAAAGAAAAAAATTAGTTCAAGCCTGGCAGCACTATTTTGTTACTGCTGGAGAAGGTGTGTGCCCTATTCCCTAAATCACATTAGAAATTCTCACCAAGAATTCTTGCTAATACTAACAACAAAAGGGAAAGAAATTCTTATTATTTGAAAAGTAGTTAAGGAAGAAACTGAGATGAATCCTTTCACTTTCTCATTGAAGGTAACTGTAATGCAGTTAGTTCAGGATCAATCTTATACTACCTTGAAAGGAAACTACGGAAGAAGGGTCTGAGGCAGCTTTTAAACATTTAGATTAGGACACTACAGCTTGGAGTCAGCAAGTCTGGCTTGATTTACGTCCCTAGGAAGAGGTTATTCTGGGAATGTTGATTCAGAGAGTAATGTGCAAGACCTTAAGGAGATGAAGATAATCTTGTTCAACTTAAAAGAAAAACTAGAGCAGAAGGGAGAGTATATAGCTGGACAAAATACAACTGATAATTTTCTTCTAAACAGATTATAGGAGTGGAAAATAAAACAGAGTAGGATTAGTGAAATAAGCTACCCAAAGAGACTGGGGTTACCCAAGTTTAGAGGTAAACCTTTTGAATATATAATTTATTACCAATGAGGAGGATTTCCTTGAGCCATGTTTATGACCTCAGCAATAATCTCTAAGAGAAAGGTCCTGAAGGTAGGATGGGACCCTGTTTCTGAGTGGATAGACTATGAACCCCTAGCCCATAAGACATCATAATTAAGTAATAACAAAATAACCAATATCGTCCAAGTCAAAGAAGAGCCATAGAATAATATGACCCTTCTCACTACTCCCCTCAACAAAAGTCAGTCCAAGGATTTGAGAATGGTATGCAAAGCATTTGAAGTATATTTTATTTATGAAAAAATAAAGCTGCTTGTTATATGTTTGGAAGAAAGAAGTTTAGCTTTGAGGTCCTCTATTTCCAGCTGTTGCATACGGGTCTTCTAAGCCTTTTGTGAGGTTATTTTATTCAACTCATTATCCTTCCTTTTAAGATGTACTACTTCGCTCAGTATATACTGCACATCTAGTATAAAAGCTCAAAGGCCACTGCTCAGAGAGGAAGTACAAGATGCTCCTGTTCTTATTGATGGAGTAAAATGAGGCCGATATGATGGCTGTCTTACTCTAAGTGGTGGCAAAGGAAGGACTAAACCAGGTGCTAAATCTGAAGATGGTCAGTAGGCATCTCCTAGACCACGATGAAGGAACCAGTTGTCAAGGTAGCTCACTATGTTCCATGATCACAGGTAAATCTGTACATAGGACACTGGTGGTCCAACTACACAAGGGTTTTGCTTAAAAAGCAGTAGTGGTGGTAGGAATCAGCTTTGTAATCACAGGTCTTGGCACTGCGATTATGTTACATGGAGTCTGACCCGGGGTGTGATACTACCACAAGAATCATGAGACCTAGAAGGAAGCTGCAGTTGCTGAAGTCCCTAACTCATCATACTTTTAGGATAAGACATGTTATCCAAACGTGTGGACTGGGAACAACCAGAATTAAAATCACCTAGGGTGATACAGACTTTTATGTCTCCAGCCTAGACCTAGATCAGAATCTTGCAAGTGGGGCTCAGGACTGTATTTTTACAAGTTCCTATGTCTTTTTTACTCACATTAATATTTGAAAATCAATGGTCTAGAGGCACACTGTCCAATATGGTAGTCACTAGCTCTATGGGCTATTAAATTTAAACCAGTTAAAATTAAATAAAATTTACAATTCAGCTCTTTAGTTGTACTAGGCACATTTCACGTTTCACAGCTGCATGTGGTAGTGACAGCACATTTCCAACACTGCAGAAAGTCTATTAGCCAGCACTGGTCTAGACTTTGTATTTCGGACAAAGACATTTAATTATCCTCAAGTGTGGCAGACAGAGGTGGAATTTCTTAAGGACTAGATTTTGGAGGGTAATGCATGGAATTTGAACGTATGTGCATGCATGTGCATGCCCAGGGTGGAGGGCCTGGGCAGCGAGACTGGGACACTGCAAATGAAATAAAGAGGGAGACCACTTCCTTTAACCTGTTTTGGCAGAGTTGGTTTGGCCCAACCATAATGAACCAGAAGGTTGTCTTAACCAGAAGATCAAAAAGAGGAAGGTCTGGAAAAACTAACCTCATAAGAACGAACAGGGACATTGTTTGTATCTTTGGAAAAACCTGGATTCAAAGAGTTGTAAATGAAATAGACAAACTCTACCTTTGCTCTTCGGGAAGAGCAGTACTCTATCCAGTTGAGGTAAATCACACAGAAACTCTCCCTAGATATGCCTGCCAGTCGGTGGTCATAGTCTTCATCAATGTTTGGATTAAAGGTCGGGTCCACATCGACATAATTGCGATCTGCACACAGACGAAGTCCTTCTTGCATTGTCTCATTAGCTAGCCACTCCTCTAGCTTAGAAGAGGTTGTAACATAATAAATGATACCCTAATATGAACAAGAGGGAAAAAAGGAATTCAGATTAAATCACAATTTCAATGAACTAAAATTCCTCAGTGAAATAAATTCCAATTATTTATAATGATAGTATGACTAAAAAGTATTTTATTCCCCCTCAATATTCTACATATATATTTTAAGAACACTATAATAATATATCTCAAGGCTTACTGGATGAAAAAACATTTAATACTTTAAAATCACAACCCTAAATTCAGCAAAGCAACTTCAAAACAATTCTATTTATTTTATTTTATTTTATTTATTTCTTGAGACAGTCTCACTCTGTTACCCACGCTGGAGTGCAGTGGTGCAATCTCGGCTCACTGCAACCTCTACCTCCCGGGTTCAAGGGATTCTTGTACCTCAGCCTCCCAAGTAGCTGGGATTACAGGCGCCCACCACCACATCTGGCTAATTTTTAAATTTTCAGTAGAGATGGGGTTTCAGTATGTTGGCCAGGCTGGTCTCAAACTGCTGACCTCAAGTGATCTGCCTGCCTCAGCCTCCCGAAGTGCTGGGATTACAGGTGTGAGCCACCATGCCTGGCCCTAATCTATTGATTTTAGAGCTTTTGAACTTAAGATATTTCAAAAGAGGTTAAAACAAACAAACAAACAAAAACAAAAACAAAAAACACTTTGGTGCATTTATGTTGAATAATTTCCTTATAGAGAGTTATTAAAGCCATCTGGTGGTCCTAGGTCAAGTTATAGAGATATATATTTAGAACTAGAAACAGAAAATGCCACACGCACATGTGAGTGAAAAAATATTGTGAAGTCAATCTCTAGCTTCCTGAGGTTAGGTTTAACCAAACATTAAATGGAAGGCTCAACATTCATCCCAATCAGCAAATAAGGTGGTTATAAGACATGAAAATTTTAGGCTTGGCATGGTGACTCATGCCTATAACCCCAAGCACTTTGGGATGCCAAGGTGGGAGAACTGTTGGAGCCCAGGAGTTTGAGAGCCTGAGTAACATACCAAAACCTCATCTCTACAAAAATAAAAATAAAAAATTAGCTGGAAGCATACACCTGTAGTCCCAATTACTCAGGAGGTTAAGGTGGATGTATTGCTTCAGCCCTGGAGGTCAAGGCAGTGGTGAGCTACAACTGTGGTACTGTATTCCAGCCTGGGCAGCAGAATGAAACACTGTCTCAAAAAAAAGAAAAAGAAAAGAAAAAAAGGTGTGAAAAGTTCAGATGTTGGTCATTAAAGCTTAGCACACATCTTCTTCTTAAAAATAGTGGCTTCACCTAGAAGCCTCTAAATCACAACCATACTGTATTTCTGTAAACTCTTTAGCAAAAACAGAATATCTGGTGCAGTAAAGGATTAACCTTGCCCAACTAGAGGTTTGGTCTTTACCCTCAGGTTCTAGGGGGTAACCTCTAAGCCTTGGGATGCCCTGCCTGTTAAAGAGTCCTTTTTCAGCTGGGATCCTAGAGCCACACAGTATCACCAAGACCTCTGGACGTCCTGGAGACTTAAGTTGGCCATGTGGATGGTCAACCTTGCCTACATGACAGGACACCAAGTGCGGGCAAGCTTCCTTGGTGGACAACACCCTGTGAGTACTGCCATGCTTCACTGCTGGGAGAAACAGGCATCTGCACAACTCTGCTGTGAGAGGACAACTGGAAGCCCCTTGACTCGGTGTCTCTGGACAATATCCTATGTACCTCTTCCTTTGGCTGATTTTAACCTGTGTCCTTCCACTGTAATAACATGAGTGTAATGTATGACAACTTTGCTGAGTTCTGCAGTCTTTCTAGCAACTTAATGAACCTATGAGTGGTCTTGGGGACCCTGAAATTACAGTTGATGTCAAAAGTGAGGGTGGTCTTGGGGACCTCTTGAATTTTGCAATACTTTTCTTCAGTTTATTGAATGAAAGTAGTGCAAAGCAGTGGTCAACAGCAAGGTCTTAAGATTCAGACAAGCCTGGGTTTTAAATCCCAAATTCTACTTGTTAGAGGACCTTGGGCAAGTTAACTTCTGATCCTTAAGTTGTTTATTTGTAAAATAGGGAAATACTTCTCTACAGAATTAAGATACACATATGTGTGTATGCATATTTGTGTATACATATTCCTTAGCATAATGCCTAAAACACAAGCTACAAATGTCTATATTATTATTATTATTATTATTATTTTTTTTTTTGAGACGGGGTTTTGCTCGTTACCCAGGCTGGAGTGCAATGGTGCGATCTCGGCTCACCGCAACCTCTGCCTCCTGGGTTCAGGCAATTCTCCTGCCTCAGCCTCCTGAGTAGCTGGGATTACAGGCACGCGTCACCATGCCCAGCTAATTTTTTGTATTTTTAGTAGAGACGGGGTTTCACCATGTTGACCAGGATGGTCTCTATCTCTTGACCTCGTGATCCACCCGCCTCGGCCTCCCAAAGTGCTGGGATTACAGGCGTGAGCCACTGCGCCCGGCTAGATTATTATTAATGAATGAATGGAATGAATTCCAGTAAACAAAGAAAAAGCAAGACCTTAGTAGGTTTATTTTTATGGACTTTTCTGGATCCTAGAGAATTTAAATAAGTACTTAGAAGCAAAGCACAAGCTTAAAAAAAAGTGCTTTGTCACATACACATATATATGTCATTCCCAAGAAGAAACCGATTACCTGAAGATCTAAGTAGGCACATACTCTTACCTTGACATAGTAAGTGGTGAGTACTTTCCGAAGATCAAAGACTTGAAGCATAGAAGCAGCGCTATTATCAGTGATGCTATAACCTTCTAGAATATACTTTGTGACTATCACTTCCCAAGCTAGCCATCGCTGGCTAAATGCAGCATTAAATGAAAGCATGTGAGGAATATGGCCAGGTTCACAACAGCAAAATCCTTCATCTTCCTCTACACCTTCAGTAATGGCCTCCACTTCCCGTTGTTGACAGTAGGTACCTTAAAAATAGAGAGAGAGAGAGAGAGAGAGACACCATTACAAAGGGGAAAAACCAGAAAATGGGAAAAATGAATGCAAGGACACCTGAGATTTAGAAAAAATACATATTTTATAGCAACTGAAAGTATGTGATGGATTTGTCTTAGAATATTCATTAATGAATTATAGCAAACTCCAGAAATCAGGCATATTCTATATTCATATCCTGCAAAAACACAATGTGCATTAGCACACTATGGGTTCTGAAAATTTGTGTAGTAAAGTAACTTTAATTTTGACTTATTTCTAAATGTTTCAAATGGGTTTACAATTGTGTTTGTATCAAATAAAGAACCAAAGAGTAAAGGCATGTTTCCTGAAGGTCTCAGTTAATTTTAAAAATACAAAAATCAGTGGGATGTTATTGAAGTAAAAATACAAAAATTTAATTACTATCACCAACATTTCCATAATAATGTTACATAGTGTTGACAAGAAAAACCCTTGACTTGAACCTGACATTGATATAAATACATGCTGTGGATGACTATTTAATAAGATACTCCCTAAAAATATACAGGCATACATTGTTTTATTGTACTTTGCTTTATTGTTATTTGAAGGCATTGTGATATCTACAAATTGAAGATTTGTGACAACCCTGTGTCAACAAAGTCTATTGGTACCATTTTTCCAACAGCATGTGCTCACTTCCTTTTTTCTGGATCACATTTTAGTAATTCTCTCAATATTTCAAACATTTTATTACTATTGTATCTATAATGATGATTTGTGATCAGTGATCTTTAATATTACTGTTGTAAGTACTCTGGGGTACCATAAGTTATGCCCATATAAGATGGTAAACTTAAATTGACAAATGGTATATAAACTCTGCTCCACTGACAAGTCATTCCCCCATCTCTCCCTCTTCTCAGGCCTTCCTATTCCCTAAGACACAACAATATTGAAATTTTGCTAATTTATAACACTACAATAGCCTCTAAGTGTTTAAGTGAAAGAAACAGTCACATGTTTCACTTCAAATCAAATGCTAGAAATAAGTAAGCTTAGTGAGGAAGGCATGTCAAAAGCCAAGTGCATTAATCTGTTGTCATGTTACTATAAAGAACTACCTCAGGCCAGGTGTGGTGGCTGATGCCTGTAATACCAGCATTTTGGGAGGCCGAGATGGGTGGATCACGAGGTCAGGGGTTCAAGACCAGCCTGGCCAACATGTTGAAACCCCATCTCTACTAAAAAACACAACAATTAGCTGGGCATGGTGGCGCATTCCTGTAATCCCAGCCACATGGGAGGCTGAGGCAGGAGAATTGCTTGAATCCGGACCAGGAGGTGGAAGTTGCAGTGAGCTAAAATAGTGCCACCGCACTCCAGCCTGGGCTACAGAGCTACAGAGCGAGACTCTGTCTCAAAAAAAAAAAAAAAAAAAAAAAAAAAAACTACCTGAGATGGGGTCATTTGTAAAGAAAAGAGGTTTAATTGGCTCATGGTTCCACAGGCTGTACAGGAAGCATGGCTGGGGAGGTCTCAGGAAACATAATCATGGTAGAAGTTGAAGGGGAAGGGGAAGCAGGCATGTTTTATGTGCTGGAACAGGAGAAAAAGGGCTAGGGGGAGGTGCTACACACTTTTAAACAACCAGATCACGTGAGAACTCACTATCATGAGAACAGCAAGGGGAAAAATCCGCCCCCATGATCCAGTCACCCCCTATCAAGCCCCTCCTCCAACACTGGGGATTATAATTCAACATGAAATTTGGGCAGGGACACAAATCCAAACTATATAACCAGGATAGGCCAAAAGTTAGGCCTCATGCACCAAATAGCCAAGTTGTGAATGGAAAGGAAACATTCTTGAAGAAAATTAAAAGTACTACTCCAGTGAACACGTAAAAGAAAGCAAAAAAGCCTTATTGCTGATATGGAGAATGTTTGAATGGTCTGGAGAGAAGATAAAACCAACTATAATATTCCCCTAAGCCAAAGCCTAATCCAGAGCAAAGTTCTGTCTACAATTCTATGAAAGCTGAGAAGCAACCAAGCTGCAGAAGAAAAGCTGGAAGCGAGATTTAAGGAAGCTGTCTTCATAACAGAGAAGTGCAAGATGAAGCTGCAGTAAGTTATCCACATCTGTCTAAGACCACTGATGAAGGTGACTACATTACATAACAGAGTTTCAAAACAGACTAAACAGCCTTATGCCAGAAGAAGATGCCATCTAGGACTTTCACAGCTAGAGAGAAGTCAATCCCTGGCTTCAAATCTTCAAAGGACAGTCTGATTCTCTCAAAAGGGGTTAATGCAGCTGCTAAATTTAAGTTGAAATGCTCATTTACCATTCCAAAAATGCTAGAACCTTTAAGAATTATGCTGAATCTCCAACTGTGCACTATAAATGGAATAACAAAGCATGGATGACAGCACATCTGTTTATAGCATGGTTTCCTGGATATTTTAAGCCTACTGTTGAGACCTTCTGCTCAGAAAAAAAGATTCCTTTCCAAATATTACTGCTTATTGACAATGCACCTGATCACCTGAGAGCTCTGATGGAAATGTACAGGGACATTAGTGTTGTTTTCATGCCTGCTAACACAACATCCATTCTGCAGTCTGTGAATCAAGAAATAATTTCACCTGTCAAGTCTTATTACTTAAGAAATAAATTTTGTAAGGCTATAGCTGCCACAGAGGTATTTCTCTGATGACTCTGGGCAAAGTAAACTGACAACCTCCTGGAAAGGATTCACCATTTTAGATGCCAGTAAGAACATTCTATGATTTATGGGAGGAGGTCAAAATGTCAACACTTATAGGAATTTGAAAGAAGTTGATTCTAACTCTCATGGATGACTTTGTGGGGTTTCCAGACTTCAGTGGTGGAAACAACTGCAGATGTGGCAGGAAGAGCAAGAGAACCAGAATTAGAAGTGAAATCTGAAAGATGTATCTGAATTGCTACAATATCCTGATAAAACATAAAGAGATGAGGTGTTGCTTCTTATGGTTGAGAAGAAAGAAGTTTCTTGAGAAGAAATTGACTCCTGGTGAAGATGTGAGCCCTGGTTAAAATGACAACAAAGGATTTAGAATGTTACATAAACTTGATTGATGAAGCAACAGCAAGGTTTGAGAGGACTGACTCCAATTTTGAAAGAAATCATACCGTGGGTAAATGTTATTAAACAGCATCATATGCTACAGAGGAATCCTTCATGAAACAGAGAGTCAATAAATGCAGCAAACTTCATTGTTGTCTGATTTTAAGATCTTGCCAAAGCCCCCCAACCTTCAGCAACCACCACCCTGACCAGTTAGCAGCCATCAACATCGAGGCAAGACCCTCCATCAGCAAAAAGATTACAACTCATTGAAGGCTCAGATGATCCTTAGCATTTTTTTTAGCAGTAAATTTAAAAAATTAAGATGTAGTACATTATTTCTTTAGACATAACGCTATTGTACATTTAATACACTACAATATAATGTAAACATAACTTTTACATACAGTAGAAAACCAAGCAATTTGCGTGACTGGCTTTATTGCAATATTTGCTTTACTGCAGTAGTCTGAACTCAAACATGCAGTATCTCCAAGGTATGCCTATACATACATATACATGTTTTTCAACATAGTAAGAACATATGCAATATTACAAAGTATCTTTTAAGCCAATAATATAAATGAAATTTAATCAAATGTTTTCTGGCATCTTTCGAGAGGGTCATGTTTTACTAAAGCAATCTTTTAAAATAAAAATAATTCTACTAATTCGCTATTTAAATTGATTTTAAAAATGGAAACATGGCTGAATGTTTTAGAGATACTGATACGGTTAGGCTGTGTCCTCATCCAAATCTCATCTTAAATTGTAGCTCCCATAATTCCATGTGTTGTGGGTGGGACCTAGTAGGAGATAAGTAAATCATAGGGGCAGTTTCCCCATACTGTTTTCATGGTAGTAAGTAAATCTCAAGAGAGCTGATGGTTTTATAAGGGGATTCCCCTTTTGCTTGGCTCTTATTCTCTCTTGCCTGCCACCATGTAAGATGTGTCTTTCGCCTTCTGCCATGATTGTGAGGCCTTCTCAGCCACGTGGAACTGTAAGTCCATTAAACCTCTTTTTCTTTATAAATTACCCAGTCTCAGGTACGTCATTATCAGCAGTGTGACAAGTGACTAATGGAGGTACTTATAAACTAGTTTCTGCTTATTTTGCAATTGCAGGATTTTTTCATCTATAGTCACAAACAAAATTAAAATATAGTTATTTTTTATGTGAACTTAGTCATATATATGAATTTTTTTTTCTTTGAGATGAAGTCTCACTCTGTCACCCAGGCTAGGGTGGAATGGCGTAATCTCGGCTCACTGCAACCTCTGCCTCCTGAGTTCAAGCAATTCTCCTGCCTCAGCCTCCTGAATAGCTGGTATTACAGGCACGTACCACCACACACAGCTAATTTTTGTATTTTTAGTAGAGACAGGGTTTCACCATGTTGGTCAGGCTGGTCTTAAACTCCTGACTTCGCAATCCGGCCGCCTTGGCCTCCCAAAGTGCTGGGATTACAGGCATGAGCCACTGTGCTGGGGCCACTTAGTTATATTTTGATATCAGTATTTTACTAGTTTTTCAAAGCTTTGAGAAATTTTGCTTTTTTCTCCATATGCTAGAACAAGTTAGAAATTTATAGAAGAAAATTCCTGAGTCTTTTTTTTTTAAATTGTGAAATGAAGTTGAGACTATTTCTTAGGTTTTATGTGTTATTACTTCATTTTTCCTTCTTTCTAGGAAGTTTATCAAAGATTTTTAAATGAGGAAATAACATGAGAGCTGTATTTTGTGAGGATCACTGTTAGTGGTGGACAGAAATCAGACGCAGCAAGAGGAAATGTAAAATTTTGGACATTTACTCAACTGAGGTCCTTGTTCATAGCAGCAGAATAAGGAGAAAGGGACACCTGAATTAAAGCAGAATATTTTTACTCTACCATACTAATCCCGTCTAATTCCACCCAATATACCCTACTAATATAATTTGCTCCAAAAATGAAGTCAATAATAAGTACAGGAATTAATATTAATAACTGAAAAAAGAATTTTTTTCTGAGCAAAATGTATTACTAGGAAATATTCTTTTTTCAATTATTAATATTAATTAATAGGGATTCTAGGATATCTATGAGGAACTATTACCAATTGTTCCCTGGATTAGCTGAATCTTTCAGCCACTTCATAGTGAATATTGCTGGTAAAACTAAATAAAACAAAGTCATGGAAACTAGACATGTTTAAACTAATTTAAATAAAAACGGAAAGGAATCCAGTCAGCAGACATACTATTGATGTGTAAAGTTTGACTTGGAAAACTGTACCTTGTACAGTTTATATTTATAAGTAAAAAATTAATATGGAAGAAAGTATAATCAGAAAGTTCTGATATAGACAAAAAAAAGACTGATAACCCAAATTTTTCATATAAAGTTCACATGAAAATAACCTAGAGTACCTGTAAAATCAAAATGGAAATAAGATATATGAATGGGTTTAACTAAGATCTACAAAAACTGATCAAGAAACTTGTTTCAATTTGCTTAAAAGTAAGCATCCAGGATAGACAGATAAAATTAAAAAATAATAAATTGGCTAAATGGAGTCTGTCTCAGAAAGTAGATAAAATGCTCAGCAGATCCAAATATCTGCCTGACAAAATGATGACACGTTTGATTAATATTTAGGGGGGAGGGGTGAGACAGGGGATCACACTGCAAAGGAAAGAAACCAAAGATTACATCAACATGTGAGCAAGAATATACTCATCCCTCATGAGAACTCTGGAATGAACTGAAAGAAGAAAAGGCTATATACTTACATTATTTAACCGTTCTATGAAACTAACAAAATACGTACTATATACTAATTGCTGTGTGTGATAGGTACTGGATACATAATGATAAATGAAGCACATGTGATTCCTGCCCTTTGGAATCTGCCTATATTCTGGAAGAAACATTGATCAACTTCAGCCCTGGACCAAATCCATGCTTAGAATAGTTTCAATATTTTTAGGGGGTCATTTAGAAGAAAGAAAAAACAGCAAAGAAGAATATGCAACAGAGAATGTGTATGGCTCTCAAACTCTAAAATATTTACTGTCTGGCTCCTAACAGAAAAAGTATGCCTTTGGCTAGAGAAAAAATAAACTTTAAACAATAAACCAACACAGTCACATGATGCATAACTATGGGGATACATTCTGAGAGGTGCTGTTAAGAAATTTCATTGTGCAACCATCATAGAATGTACCTACACAAACCTAGATGGTAGAGCCTACTGCACATTTTGGCTATAGAATATAACCTGTTACTCCTAGGCTACAAACCTGTACAGCATGTTATGGTAGTGAATAATGTCGCTAACAGTAACACAATGGTAAGTATCTATGTATCTGAACATATCTAAACAGAGAAATGGTACAGTATAAATATGGTAAAAAGATAAAAAATGGTACATCTATATATGGCACTTAACACACATGGAATTTGCAGGACTGGAAGTTGCTTTGGGTGAGTTACAGAGTGAGTAGTGAGTGAATGAAAAGGCCTAGGATGTTATTGTACACTACCATAAACTTTATAAATACTGTAACTTAGGCTACATGAAATCTAATTAAATTATTTTATTTACCAATAAATTTACCTGTTTACTGTAACTTTCTTAATTTATAAACTTTTAACTTTTAAAAACCTTTTGTCTCTTTTGTAATAATGCTTAGCTTAAAACACAAACACATTGTATGACTGCATAAAAATAATTTTTCTTTATATCCTTACTCTGTAAGCTTTTTTCTATTTTTAAAATTTAAAATTTTTTTACTTTTTAAACTTTTTTGTTAAAAACTAAGACACAAACACACACATAAGCCAACGCCTACAAAGGGTCAGGGTCATCAATATCACTGTCTTCCACCTCCACATCTTGTCCCACTGGAAGGACTTCAGAAGTAATGACACACATGGAGCTGCCATCTCCTGTGACAACAATGCTTTCTTCTGGACACTTCCTAAAGGACCTGCCTGATGCTCTTTTTGAGGAGGTATCACTTTTGGAAGAAGTATGTCCACAATAGGTTGCTTGGTTTGTTTCTTTCATTCATCATAGATTTGCTTGTATGCAGAAAATGTGGCAAGAACACTCCTCTCTATTAATGAACATCTTTTGGTATTAGGGTCCATGTTTTCAAACTTTTTAAGGAGCTTGTTGAGGTCTGCAAAAGCTTCTGCTAAACCCTTCACCATCAGTTTTCTTGGGGTTTCTTCTTTTTCTTCTCTAATAGTTTCCCTTTCTCTTGCCTGTTCTTCAGCTATGCATTCCTGTTCCAGTTCCAACATCCTCTCATTAGTCAGTTCCTCAGAAACCACCTCTAGGAGCTCATCAATGTCATCCTCATCCATACCATGATTAAAGTTGTTTGCCATCTCCAACCACAGCCATGTTGATTTTTGCAACCTCTTCATCCTTGGAAAATCCTTTAAAGTCACAGACGAACCTCGAGTGTCTTCTTCTAGATGCCACTCCTACCCACATTGGTGACATCACCTTAAGCAAGGTTCTTGACGCAGTCATAGATGTAATCCTTCCAGAATTGCATCAGTGTCTTCCTCAGTTGTAAAAATAGCCTAGGTAAACATCCTTCTCAGGTAGTTGGCCTGAAAAGCTGCTGTAACTCCTTGATCCATTGGTTGATCAGAGAGATGGTATTTGGAGGCAGAAATACCACTGATACTGGGGATAAAGATCACCAATAAAAGGAGGATGTGTGGAACATTATTAACAATAAGCACAATCTTGAATGATATGTTATTCTCCAAACAGTACTTCTCCATTGCTCTAGCAGAGCAATTCAGGAGGGCATCTTGGAAGAAAAGCTGGGTCATTCAAGACTTCTTATTGCTCCTGCAATACACTGGCAGTGTATGTTTAGTGGTAAGCTTGACGGCCCTGGGGTTCTCACTGGGCAAGATCACAAAGGGCTTCCATTTGTAACCTGCAACATTTCCCCAGGCAAGACTCTTTTCCTGTCCTTAATGCCTTGAAACCCGGCATTGACTTGGCCTCTTCATGGATGAAAAGTCCTTTCCAGTATCTGTTTTCAGAACAGCAAGCTTTCATCGATACTGAACATTTGCCTTGTCAAGTAATTTTCCTCACAATCAGCTTATCTAGAGTTTTCCAAAAATTCTTCAGCTGCTTTCACATCAGCATTTACAGACTCAGTACTTACCAGCTTTCACATTATGCAACAAACAACAATTCTTGAATAAAATCACCCAAAGCTATCAGAAAATTCAACACTGTAGTTGTGCTCAACCTTTTCTTTCAATATTGCAAACAAACTTTTTGTTTTGTCTGAGATTGTCATGATGCTGAAAGGTATATGCTTCTGTGTCTGGTCTTCAGTAGTTTCTCCATGTCTGATTTAGGCCCTTTTCAAATTTTTGTTAATCCTTTTGTCTTCAATGAAGTAGATCCTTTAATAGCTTTCATCACTTTGTTCTCATTCTTCAAGATCATAGCTATAGTGAAATGGGACATAATTACCTGGCAAGCAATAACCATTGCTGATTTGCCACCTTCATAGTCCTTAACCACTTTTAATTTAGCTTACTGGTCAATCTACTCGAAGTGGCCTCTTCTTGGCAACATTAGCTGTAAATTTTGTACACATAGGGGCCATAAAACAAAATGACACAAGATCAAATGAAACACAGAGAAAATGATGCAATCAAGAAACATGGTAAATGTGAGATGTATGAGTCTGCCACTGTCATAACGAGACATACTGTTCTAAAGTAAACTTTTTTTAATAAAAAAGCACATTCTAACCATAAAAAGTATAATATGGTAAACACAGTTATTATCATAATCTAGTACTATGTACTGTACATAATTGTATGTGCTAGATTTTTATATGACCGGTTAGCATAGTTTTGTTTACACCAGCATCACCATAAACACAAGTAATGCTATGTGCTAGGACAGAATGGTTACAATATCACTAACAGGAATTTTTCAGCTCCATTATAATCTTAAGGGATCACTGTGATACATGTAGTCCACTGCTACAGTCCATGACTGTGTAAGAGTCTAACGACAAACACAGGGTAAAACAAGATCATCACGTGGGACAGGTGGCTAGAGAAGACTTCTCTGAGAAAAGGACATTCAGGCAAAGGAATCAGTCAGATGGAGGATTAGGGGAGGAAGAGAGACGGCTGGTACCTTTTGGCAAAATGAAGGGCAATAAGGAGTTCTTAGTAAAGACTAGCACATCTAAGAAACTGCAAGAAGGCCAGTACGGCTACAGTGAGTGCAGATAGTGCTGTAAAGTGAGGATGGAGAAAGTGGCAGAGGCCATATCACAGAGTACTGTAGGATATGTTCTGGCAGTTGAATTGTATCTTAAATGCAATGAGAAGTCACTGAAAAATTTTAAGCATGGGAATGTCATGATCAAACGTGTCTTTTAAAAAATCCTGGCTGGTGTGGTGGCTCACACCTATAATCCTAGCACTTTGGGAGGTCAAGGCGGGGGGGTTGCTTGAGCTCAGGAGTTCAAGACCAGACTTGGCAAGATGTTGAGACTCCCATCTCTACCAAAAAAAAAAAAAAAAAAAATTGCCAGGAGTGGTGGAGTGCACCTGTAGTCCCAACTACTCAAGAGGCTGAGGCAAGGGGATCCCTTGAGCCCAGAAGTTTGAAGATATAGTGAGCTGTGATGACGCCACTGCACTCCAGCCTGGGTGACAGAGCGAGACCCCTGTCTCTTAAAAAAAAAAAAAATGCTTATGTCTAAGAATTATAGGTATCCCTTGTTACCCAAATCTGTAGGAGTTCAAATAGTAAGGGTTACTCTATTTCCAAATTTGAGTTTCAATTGGCAAATACTTAGCATTTAGACAGCAAAAGACTTATCCAAAAGTTTATTTGAATCTACTCAATACCAGAGAGTGAAAATCTGGATAACTTTTCTGATTTGGAGAACTACTGATCAACATGATGGAGTGAGCAGATGGTAAGAAGAACCCCTTTCCATTTCACATACATAGAAATGTTAGATAAAACAGCCTCCCACATAGATGTGTTTTAAAAAATTAAAATTAAAAAACAAGGATGAAGTCTTCAGGTGCCAAAACTTAAAAAGGAAGCTAAAAGTCACAGCAGTAGTAGGAATGGTGGTAAGGGTATGCTAATTTTTGGATGAGCCTAGTTGAATTAGGTTTGAACAGCCTGGGGTTAAGACTCTAGAAGAGACAGAATTAAGGTCCTAGGCTCCTGATGGAGAGGCAGAAACAAATATTCATAAGACAAGAATAGGATATTTTGAATGGCAAGAGAATATGAATGGATTATAAACAGATCACAAGTAAACATCACCATTCACTCCATTAATTTGAGTGCTGCACAGCTAAAGACTTATTTCTAGTGAACAACGTAACTTCTAGACTAGTACTTGCTCCACTAACATAGACACTCCACAGCAAACGTGCAAGCCTTCTTAAGCAACACCAGGGTGAAAATAAAGCTATGGGGTTATAGATCTGGCTTCATCCTCTTTGTAGTCAAATGCTTTCTTATTTCTATTCCAGACTAAAAATACTCCAAAGTACTTCTTAGACCAGATAAAAAACTCTCTGAAAACTCTTAAGTCTAAATGTTTCCTAGACTGGAAAGATATTCAGTAAAAGGACTTAAACATCCTATGAAACCAGTTTCTACTGGTGCTTACATGTTATTCAGTTTTACAGGAGTTGATAACATCAAGTTGATGTTTCTGAATGCATGATTTTCTGTAAGTAACTTTATCAGTGCATAAAACTGCAGAGGGCTGATGGAAGGGAGAAAGGCCAGTAACTACTTAATGGGTACAGTGTTTTATTCTGGAATGATGAAAACGCTTTGGAATGAGACAGAGGTGGTGGTTGCCCAACACTGTGAATATACTAAACACTCCTGATTTCTTCGCTCGAAACAATTTTATTTTACATGCATTTCACTTCAATTAAAAAGAATTTTTGAGGACAAAGCCATGGTGTCTATATAAACATAACTCAGCTAACTATTCTGTCTCGAACAAAAATTCAGTATTCCATGTTGCTAGCTATCTGGCACAACTGGTCACAAAAGGGACCAGCAACAGACCAAGCACAAAACAAAAGAAATTCAACCTATCCAGGAAAACAAATCAATTATACACTAATGCTACTACCTTTACATATGAAGCCATACTGCAAACATGATTCTTCTTGGAACATGGAATGTGGGGTGAAAAAATCTAACACTTACTCTTTAACAAATTTTCTCATTCCACAAGCACAAATATCTAATTCTATGAGAACCAGAAGGTTTGAGACAGAAACATGTAAAACTTAGGTGCTACTGGAGTATGCTATAGAAATAAAAGGTGAATGAATGTCTTACCTCTGAATTCAAGTCCCCGCAGCTGAAAAGTGACCAGACCATTGCCTATCTCTATAAGGTGTACTAATGCATTGAGATAGTCAGAGGCAAGGATAAAACAGTCCCCTGTACTGTAGTTTCCCCACCGTCCTAGTAGCAAATCACCACAGAGGCTATGTTGTAGGGATCTAGTTAAATGTTCATAAAAGATGGAATTCAGATTGTTGTCATCTGATCCTGTAAAAATAGATTTTAAAAAAAGTTAAATTTCACCTTAAGTCCCCTTTACACACAAGGTTGTTAAAAATATTAAAAACTTCTAGTAAGAGTTTATTTGACAAGGAAAATAATATTCATACTCTTACAGTTTCTAGTAAAAGTAACACAAAAGAAAATGAAAAAGGTTTCTGAATTTAGATTTAGAAGTCACATAACCTCTCAGAATCTACAGTTCCCATTCACAAAATGTGGGAATTTGATCTGAAGCAATCTAAGGACTTTCAACCTATTCAACAGTTCATAATTATTCAATGAAATATGGCTTATAATTAAAACCATGTAAGAGAAATAAAAAAAAATAAAAGAATTCGGAAGAGGAACAAAAAGATTATATGGTAAAGGAAATAGATAAAATAATACAAGATTTGAACAAATAAGACAATCGAAAAGAAGTTGGTTAGTCAGTACTAGCCATATTGAGATGACTAATATTAAGCAGAAATAAACAGTATATAGCACAGAGAACCTTAAAAAAAACATTAAGATAGGCTGGGCATCATGGCTCACGACTGGAATCTCAGCATTTTAAGGCTGAGGTAGGCAGATCACTTCAGGCCAGGAGACTAACCTGGCCAACATGGCGAAACCCTGTCACTACTAAAAATACAAAAATTAGCTGGGTGTTGCAGTGCATGCCTGTAATCCCAGTTACTTGGGAGGCTGAGGCAGGAGAATCGCTTGAACCTGGGAGGTGGGGGTTGCAGTGAGCCGTGACTGTGTCCAGCCTGGGTGACAGAGCAAGACTCTGCCTCAAAAAGAAAGAAAAGAGACATTAAAATAAACATCACTTAATAAATGATATGACCATCTCTAGAAGTAACTCATCCAAAGCAATAATCTGTAAATGCATGTCCCAGTACTGGTGAATGGTAAAATATTCAAAGTTTAATAATTATTTAAAGCTCAGTCTTATTAAATAATAATGAAAGGGAAACCCCAGATTCTAATGTCAACAAAATGGCTGTATCAATTCTATGTCAGCACAACACAAACGTGTATATACTGATTCAGGACATGGCCTTTGGTTATGCAGGATGGCATCAGCAACATGAGAAATCTAGCCCCTTACAAGCATACACTAGAGCTGAAATGCTTATTTTCTCTACCAGAACATGATGATAGATGGTCATTCATATCAAATAACTAGTTTTCCTTAGTCCAATTTTATCACTGAGAATCTATCGGATTTGAGGGAATTTATGAGTCAAATAGATACAAATATTCCAGTACACTTGGGAGTAATATTTCTTTTAGTAAATTAATACACTGAAGTTCTGGTTGATATGCTAATCTCTGACTGTTTGTGACAGACTACTATTGGGTGGGCCAATAAAATGATGTTTCTCAAATGACAAAACTAAGAACCAGACTTCAGATAACGGTAACACCAGCAAGGTATCACCCATTGAAGCTCTATCCTGACTGGCTATATGCCCCAACTTGATGACATCTCTGTACACAATAAACTGAATCAAATTAAATTAATATTGACCTAAACATTGAGGGAACGGTGGAAGCAAACATACTAATAAAACATGTGTCAGTCTGACTGCATGCCCTTCAACACATCTGGCCAGTTTTATTTTAACCATTTTTCTACATTTTAACCTAAGAATAATCTTTGAATGGAATTTTTCATTCTTATAAGCATTCTTAAGATGCATTTTATAAAAGATGGGTATAGAAATTGTAGCTACTGTAATTCACATATACTTTGCTAAAGTAAAACAAATAATATTTAGTTTTAAAAAGTGAATATTTGGAATTCATAGAGGATTCCCAACAAATTAGGAGTGAATATAAATATACATATATATAAAACAAATCCTTAGACTTGCCTCCTTATTCACAAATAGAGCTATTACCTGGATTTCTATCAAGCTGAGAAGCCAATCTGGTATTTGAATGATCCACTCGTTTTGTGCTAAAGAAAATAAAACATTTTTAGTAACTTTCTTTACATTAAAAAATATTTAACAACTAAGAGTGAGGGAGAAACTATAGAAAATGAATAAAGGTTACCACTTTATGAAAATCTCTAGAAAAAATCTGTGATTAGTGTAATGATAAAATGCCTTGTCAGCACTTTTCGGAATTAAAAAAAATTCTCCATCCTTCACCACACATCCACATAGCAGATTTTTTTTTTTAATTGTACAGTGTATGGAAAGACATTTATGCATGCACTGTGGAAAAAAAAAGCTGACCAGGATGAAAAAATGTATACTATATATGGTTCTCAGAAATTCAAAGAGCTTAGAACATTCTTTGCCAAAAGAAGGTGTATCTATTAATGCTCAGTGATGCAGTGTTCTTTGGAACCGTAGTTCCCAAAATGTGGTCCATGGAACTCAAGGCTCTTTCAGGCAGTTTTCCAGATCAAAACTATTTTCAAGGTAACACTGAGCTGTTATTTGCTTTTTTCATCATGTTGACAACTGCACTGGTGGTACTAAAGCAATGGTGGGTAAGCCCGTGGTGCCTGGGCATGAATCAAGGCGGCAGCACCAAATTGTACTAGCCTTCGCTGCCACACTTGCACAATAAAGCAAACAAAAAATCCAAATTTCACATAAAAATGTCCCTAATGAAGAAGTAAAACGTATTAACTTTATTAAATCTCAACCCATAGTACGGCTTTTAATATTCTGTATGGCAAAATGAGAAAATACGTATGAAGCACTTCTGCTGCCTTCTGAAGTACGATGGCTGTCATGAGGGAAAGCATTTGTGCAACTGCTTCAACTCCAAGCTGAACTAGCTGTGTTTTTTTTCTTGGAACACCATTTTTACTTAACACTGATAGACAAATTATGAGACTATTTAGATGTGGGCACTTAACAGATATTTCTCAAAAATAAAGAAATTGAGCCTGTTATTTCAAGGGAAACAACTGGAAATACCTGTTGACAATAATAAAAATCCAAATTTTCAAACAAAAATTAAAATTTTAGGGAACTCATATCTACAACCATGAGCTTGACAGCTTTCCAATAATTAGAATTTCTTTCCAATTGGTGGTGATATCAATGAACATATTTTTAAAATCACTATATAATAAAATGTATCAACATTTAGAAAATCTATTACTCAATGAACTAGTAATTTCCAAATATCTATTACAAAATTATGCATGGGCAAAAGATCCATTCAGAGTATACTTATCCATCAGTAACTATATTGATATAATATAGTTCTAAAAGATCACAGATATGGTTTTAGATTCCATATTGCAAGTAGCTTTTAAGAAGCTCCATTTCTCGGGTTTCAGTGAAAGATCAAAGAAAACTATCCATGATTGTCTTAAAAGACTATTAGAATACATCTTTTTTGGCTGGGCACGGTGGCTCATGCCTGTAATCCCAGCACTTGGGGAGACCAAGGCAGATGGATCACTTCAGGTCAGGATTTCGAGACCAGCCTGGCCAACACAGTGAGTGTCAGGATAAAATTGTTTTTCACATACTTCAGTCAAAACAATATACTGCAACTGACTGAATATATAGGTAGATATGAGAATCCAGTTGTCTTTCAATAAACCAGACATTAAGAGATTTGCAAAACTATATAACAATGCCACTCTTCTCGTTAATTTTTTTTTGGGGAGGGGTAGAAATATAGTTATTCTTAACTTTAAAATGTTATTTATGCTAATACACAACAGATACCATATTGTTATTTTTAAATTAGTTAATAAGTAAAGATTTGAAATTTTTTAGTTTTTCTTTCCACTCCAGTAAATATTAGTAGATAAAATTCATATTTTTAAAACTCTAGTGTTTCCAGTAATTTTTAAGAGCATAAGGCTGGGCGCAGTGGCTCACAACTATAATCCCAGCACTTTGGGAGGCCAAGGCTGGTGGATCACCTGAGGTCAGGAGTTCAAGACCAGTTGACCAACATGGTGAAACTCTGTCTCTACTAAAAATACAAAAATTAGCCAGGACTGGTGGTGGGCACCTGTAATCTCAGTTACTTGGGAGGCTGAAGCAGGAGAATTGCTTGAACCCAGGAGAGGGAGGTCACAGTGAGTTGAGATCACACCATTGCACTTTAGCCTGGGTGACAAGAGCGAAACTCTGTCTCAAAGTATAAAGGGGTTCTAAAACCAAAAAGAACTGCTGCCACTGAATATTACTTTGGGCTAATTAGTCCAGAATAATAATAATAAATAACACCGAAATTCACCAAAATGGGAACTACTTATGTGTGGTTTTAGACAAAGGACCAGAGTAAGTTTCTAGTCCATTGTTTAAAAGGTGAGATTACGATTTTCACCTATTAAATATTCCAATTTGTAAAAGTATGGAGAGAAAGGCAGTCATGGAGATGGTCAGTAGAATTATAAATTAGCACAAGCTCTTTCTAAACCAATGTGTTAATATATATTAAAAGCCTTTAGCCAGGCATGGTGGCTAACGCCTGTAATCCCAGCACTTTGGGAGGCTGAGGTGGGCGGATCACCTGAGGTCAGGAGTTAGAGACCAGCATGAACAACATGGAGAAACCCCATCTCTACTAAAAAAATTACAGAATTAGCTGGGTGTGTAATCCCAGCTACTTGGGAGGCTGAGGCAGAAGAATCGCTTGAACCCAGGAGGCAGAGATTGCAGTGAGCCAAGATATGCCATTGCACTCCAGCCTGGGCAACAAGAGCGAAACTCCGTCTCAAAAAAAAAAAAAAAGAAAAAAGCCTTTAAAACGTTTATGCTCTGTAACTCATAACTCCTAAAAGTATTCCCTTTTAGGAATGCTTTCTGAAATAAAATGAAATGTGGAGAGATTACATACGAGGATAGTTACTAAGCTTTAGATTAAATAGTTAGTCTAAGGAACCAAGCCTAAATGGAGAAAATACTTCATGCACAAAGATGGTCATTAAAAATTTATCTTCTCAAAATAGCAGAAATAACTTGTAAAAATTTAGCTTTAGAAATAGGCATTTCTAAGAAAACTATAACCCATTATGACTGCTATAATGATATTATACAGCATAAAGTTGCAGAGTATTATTAATGTGAAATAATTCTAATATCACTGAAAGAAAAAAGATATAAAAATGAACATACTCAATCAGAATGCTTAAAAATATCTTTTAAGTAGAAAAAAATGGCTGAGCACAGTGACTCATGTCTGTAATCCTAACACTTTGGGAAGCAGAGGTGGGTGGGTTGCTTGAGCTCAGGAGTTCAAGAGCAGTCTGGGCAACACGGTGAAACCCCATCTCCACAAAAACTTCCAAAATTAGCTGGTGTGGTGGCTCATGTCTGTAGTCCCCACTACTTGGGAGGCTGAGGCAGGAAGATCACTTGAGCCCAGGAGGTGGAGGTTGCAGTGAGCCAAGACGTACCACTGAACTCATCTAGGCGACAGAATGAAACCTTGTTTCAAAAAATAATAATAATAAAAGAAAAAAAGAAAAAAAAAGTAATATCTTCTGGTCTCTTCTTTTACATACTTTTCAAATTTTAAAAATATTTATAAAGTTTTAGCAAAACTAAATATTTCAATACAATAAATTATGAACCATCAATTTTAATAATAATGCTGTCAATAGTTTTTCCCAGTAGAAAAGATAAAAACTGTCTTTCAAGTGTTTTACTTTACTCACTTATAGTCTCTCTCCCAGAATTTCACAGGTCGGACATATGAAGTGATGAATATTGCACTTCCCAGAAAGGGATTCAGTGGAGTAGAGAAGAAGGCCGAGACAGCAGCCTGAATGAACAGCATGGCTGAGTCTATGGGAAAACTAGTTAAGGAAACTGACATTCATCTAAGCACAGATGCCAAAAAAACTGTCACAAAAACCTAGCAGACACATTTAGATTACATCAATTAGAGACATGAGGTCCACCAGAAGAATACAAAAGAAGGTATCACCGGGCAGCCATTAAGGGGTCATCAACAGAAAAACATATGGAAAGTACAACCTGGTATGATGCTTTCAAGGGAGCCAAATCAATATTTGCTAATATGTATTTGGTAAAAGTTCATATATAAATCTTGGGAAGAGATGTTAGAGTTCAATTTTCCACAAAGTTAAAACTAAAACTTGTACATATCATTTAGTCTGCCTTTCCATATCAACGTGGTCACTAACCCTTACTGTTATTTAGAAATTACTTCTAAAAAATGGTGAGAATAGAAAATTTTGGACAGAAGTTTAATTCTATTCATTTCATAATCACATCATGAAAAAACGTTTTATACCTTCATTTATTAAAAAATAATGCTAAACACATTTCTTGTATGTATTAAAAATTCCTGGACTTTAATATCCACATATGCAAATTTAAGATTTTAAATCAGCATTACTTCCTTACAAAATCTGAATACTTTTCTTATGTTCAGATGATCTGCAGGCCACAGATATTAATACAAGTTAAACAATCAAAATCAGGTAAGTGTGGATGCAAAAGATAATGAATTTTTTTTTTTTTTTGAGATGGGAGTTTTGCTCTTGCTGCCCAGGCTGGAGTGCAATGGCGCTATCTCAGCTCACTGCAACCTCCACCTCATGGGTACAAGCAATTCTCCTGCCTCAGCCTCCCGAGTAGCTGGGATTACAGGCATGTGCCACCATGCCAGGCTAATTTTGTATTTTTAGTAGAGACAGGGTTTCTCCATGTTGGTCAGGCTCGTCTCCCCAACCTCAGGTGATCCACCCACCTCGGCCTCCCAAGGTGCTGGGATTACAGGCGTGAGCCACCGTGCCTGGCCAAGATTATGAATTTTTGATGATTTATTACACAGTAAACTCTTATCTATGCCTGTGAAAGGTTAAGCCTATAAACCAACATTCTTATCAAGGATATGACTGTCCATTCTTATTAAACTTTAATTAGAAGGATACGGGGCACTGCAAAAGGCTGAGCAAAAGCATGGAAAGCAGAACCCCATGTGATCTGCCACGGGGCAATATAGGTATACACGAACTGCAATTTATAAAGGAGTTCCCAAAGCTGCAGGAGGAAAAGAATAGCTGTCAGTAAAAAAAAAAAAAAAATCATCAGATATTTGAATTAGAAAATGAAAATCCTGTAAAATATATCTTCTTCCTAATAGGGAAATGGCACTGAAATTATTTGCCATTTGCACAACATGAAAAGATATTATCAACTGCCTAAACACTGCACTTACTTCTGAATAAAGACACTTTCTAAGCAGAAATAGGTAGCTATATATATGGATTTGTGTTTCATCTGTTTAAAATATTCTGTGCCCTCTACTGGCCATATTACTGCTACTACAAGCAAAACTAAGTAAGGTAGAAAGCAGTCAAATAATTGTTCCTGAAAAAAAAAAAAAAAAATCAAGATGTCTGTAAAGCTTAAGCAATACATATATTTATTTTATTCTAAGACACATTTTCCCCAAATTTTAGTGCTTTGGAAACTGAGTATGTTTTAATGTCAGAAGGAATGTGAAAACAGCAGTTATAATACAGTTGTCACTGCATGTTTCCATAGAAATTAAGTTGCGTATACTAGGCATCTGTTCATAACCTTAATGATAGTCAGTGGAAACAGGATACACATTTTAATTTTATTTAAGGTTGGACTTGTTACAGTTGAATACTTCTTCAATGCTCAAACCGAGTTGTTGTACTTGTCCAAGATTGCCTCTGCATGATTAGGCAACAATCACTTCATCTTTTGAAATACTTTAACTAATTTACAAATGAACTCCCTTAACTTCCAATTTAAAAAAGAAATCACAAATTCAACCAATTAAAAAATGCAGATAAACTGCAGTATTTTTGCCATGACTCAAAATTATACCAGCAATCCTCGGCATTAATGTAATCAGGATCATGGTAAGTAAAAGCAGCATGTATATCATCGTGATGCCATTACAATGACTTAAAAGCAATGACTCAGAAACCTCTTCAGATTCTAAGTGTGAAACAAACTATATTCCAATTTTGACTGTAATATTAAAGAAAAACTAATATGTAATTACATGGGTAAGGATTGGTAGGAAAAGGAATTTTTGTATACATTTATTTCCTTGAAAGGTTATTAAATCCATGATATAGCTTGCAATGATATCTTAACACAAAAAATATATCTGAAGAAATCCCTTGAATATTACTATCATTGTTAAATTCTATCTATTGACCAATTTAAATAAAAACCCAAGGGGAAAGCTTTCTCTGTTTTGTTCACTGGTGTAGCCTAAGCATCTAGAACAGTTCTAAAACGTTTTTTGTTTTAAAAAAAATTAGCAAATGGAAGTATTAAGAAAATCCAAACTAATGGGGAGTTAAGTGTAGCAACTATATTTCAAAGATTAGTTACTTTATATTTTACTGTAACCTTCACTTTTTTCCAACCAGTCTAAGATGAAATACAATTTTCAATCTAAATATTTGAGTTTGTGAGAAACCACATGCTTCTTTATACAATTCTCTGATTAACTTTCTGGCTTCCTCCTTTGGTTAACAACCATACTCACTAGAAGAGGAAACAAATGATAAAAATGCAAATTAGTGACTGAACAGATATAATACTGAAATATTTTGGAAGCTATTTATCACAATATTGAAATTATCAATGAAATTTTGTTCAGATTAATGGCTTTCCATTTTTTCTGTTCCCATCTAGGTCAGACTACTATCACATCTGAATTACTGTCATTATCTCCTGAGCTGTTCTCCGTACCTTTCGGTTCTCTCTTCCCCAACTGAAGTCAAATGTGGCTGACCAGGCTAACTTTCCTAAAATTGGAATTTCATTGTGTTTTGTAGCTGTTCATTTGCTTCAGCTCTCTGTTACCTATTAAATGGGATAATATGTGTCAAAGTCCTTTGTATGTAGTCAGTGTTAACATGAAATTTAATCCCTATTTCACTGACAATCTGACTGTACAGCCTATTTCACTGAGAAAGGTAGAGTGATTTAGCAAAAAGATCCTTGGGTTAGGAGGCAGAAGACCAAGGTTTTACCATCTAATTCATAAAAGGCCTAAGAACATATATCTTATGGGTAGATAATGAATTTTAGCAGCAGCCTCAAAGTTCAGAGTATTCTGCAAATGTCACATCAAGCTAATTTCTGACTGCTCCCATCAGGCTTCAGTATCCTCAGCATCTACACGCTTCACTGGGCCATGTCAGAGTCCAATTCAATTATTATCACTTCTGTTTCTAATATTCAAAACTATACACCTTTTGAGAGATTCTATATATTTAAAAATACATACTTTTTTTTTTTTTTGAGACAGAATCTCGCTCTTTCGCCAGGCACCAGGCTGGAGTGCAGTGGCGTGATCTTGGCTCACTGCAACCTCCACTTCCCGGATTCAAGCAATTCTCCTGCCTCAGCCTCCCAAGTAGCTGAGACTACAGGCGCGTGCCACCACGCCCAGCTAATTTTTGTATTTTGGTAGAGACGGGGTTTCACTATGTTGGCCAGGATGGTCTCTATCTCTTGACCTCGTGATCTACCTGCCTCAGCCTCCCAAATTGCTGGGATTACAGATGTGAGCCACCATGCCCAGCCAAAACACATACTTATTAATGTTTCTCTAACTGTTTTATAAAACTTAATCTTATCGTCCTAGCTATAGAAAGAAATAAATCTTTTATAAATCACAGTGACTATCTTTGTTTAGGGATTCTAATGTGCTTCTAAATAATCAGTTGAAGAGAGATACTACTTACTTAAACAATAATAAACCAAATGAAATATAAGAAAAACCCTGACTAAATACCATATAACATAGGGAGACAGTTTTTATAAGGATATTCCTTTCAGTGATAAATTACCTTGTTGAAGAGTATGGACATAAAGAAGAGATCCAACAGCATGGTCTCTGAAAAAGCTTCATAGTCAAATTTGAAAAAGAGCACAGTAAAGATGACTGTGACATACTGATATGTAGGGCTGCTAAAAGAGGATCGTAGCAACTTCAAACCAGCAATGGTGATCATTAAAGCACCTAATCTGTGACACAAAGAAAACACAAATCAACTAATGACTGAAAACATTAGAAGAGACAATAACTTAAAATAAAATTCACCATTTACTTTACTATGCTTACAATGTATACATTAAATGGAAGCTTCCAAAAAATGATGTCTATAGCTAGGTAAATCACATCCGGAAAGTATTTACTTCCTTTTAATATTATTCATTATGATTCTTAACCTTTATATGAACGACTATGTTTTAAAAATAATCATATTGCAATTCTCTTATCTGATTCTCTAGTTTCTCAATATTTCTATTACTTTAACATCAACTGCATTTAGCAAATGAAAAACATATTAATGCTTACTCAACAACAGGTACCTCCCCTATTGGGCAGGCCTATCAGACCACCATGGTTGACCATCTAAATGGTGTAAGTTACATCATGCGTCAAAATAGCCATCTAATTTAAAAATTAACCTTATTTGTAAAATGTCCTCCCATAAAATATTAATCGACAATAAGATGTCTGGAGTAGAGAATATGTCAACAGCAGAAACAGATGTTTAAAAAAGGGAAGTCAAGGACAAAATGTCACCTAAACTTTTAATCTCACAGTGCCTTGCATGAAGGAAACACTCAATTATTATTCAACATTTTACCGACAACTTAAGATATTGTTTATAACAGCCCCCAGAAGTCAGACAAGATTAGAAGACTACTATACTTACTCTGTATCTAGTTTCTTTGGACTAGCAATTGCCTCTGCACTGCTACTAAGTTCATTGAGAACAATCAATGGATAGATTATATTCTTCTCCATGAAAAGAAGCCACACATGAAGTTTCTCAAACCACATCATAGTGGCCGCATCTAACAAGGCAATATAAATCAAGAAAACTATATGTTATCTAATGTATAGTTTGTCAATGTGATGAGAAAGAAAAATTTTACAACTCAAATTTAGTACCAAACTACATATAAAATGTTTTTAAAAAGCCAGTACTTTAATCAACTGTCAACTTCTATGAGCTCTGAGATACTTACAAATTTGTAACTTAGACATGATTTAACATTTAGATGAGTTTCATTTTAAACTTTAATTCTTGAAACCTCATATTTTAACCATAACTTTTCTCATTTATGCTTACAACTTATGGAAAAAGATTACTGACGATTATTACATTGGTTCTTCTATCCAAAATAAAAAAAAAAATGATATGATTTGAATTCACATACTTCATAAAAGTCATTTTCATTGGCAATAATATTTTTTTCCAATGCTACAAACTATCTCATTGGAGAAAGTGTCTAGAATAAATTAAAAGATTTAAAACATGATTCTTTGGCTATCTGAAACCAGTATCATCTGGCTTTAGTAAGTTCTCTAAGAAATAATATTTTTTCTTTGAGTTGCTAAAATCAGTACAGAAGAAACAACGACTTTGCTGTTAGTACTATAAATTAGTCAAATGTTATACTGATCCAAAATTTGTATTTAAATTAAATGTTCTAAGATTTAAAAATTTAAAAAAAGATCAATAATTTGTTTTAATGAAAAGTGGTGGTCTTTAAAACAAACTAGATGTGTCATCATTTATATATGAAAGCAGCAATAGTTCACCATTAAAAACATATCTCATCCTGAATTATTTTTCTGAGGGTATAAATGGGCCAATAAAGATTCTTAAGCAGTTTCAGATTACACCTGTAATCCCAGCACTTTGGGAGGCCAAGGCACGCAGATCACCTGATGTCAGGAGTTCAAGGCCAGCCTGACCAACATGGAGAAACCCCGTCTCTACTAAAAGCACAACATTAGTTGGGTGTGGTGGCACATGCCTGTAATCCCAGCTACTTGGGAGGCTGAGGCAGGAGAATGACTTGAATCCAGGAGGCAGAGGTTGCAGTGAGCCGAAATTGTGCCATTGCACTCCAGCCTGGGTAACAAGAGCAAAACTCCGTCTCAAAAAAAAAAGATTCTTATGCAGTTTCATGTCATTTTTCTTTATTAGGAAGCTTTCAAAGACTTCAGGGTTCTTTAAAAAAGTTATATTCAAGCAGCTGAATGATTTACTCTATAATAATTTGCTAAATGAAAAAAAACTGTGAGAAAAAAGTTGGCTGATTTCATCACTGGTATATAATTATGACATAGATATGACCATTTATTATTTCTCTAAAATGAGGAAGTACAATATATTACAGTAACAGGGTCAATTAACAAGAATTGAATACTTACAACAGGAAAGAAATGTCAGGGTTTACAGTGGCAAGGAAGAAGCTTAGCAAGTGAACTAGCGTTCTATCTCTTTTTCATCATTTTATACTTTATTGCAAATCTGAACTAATAACAGCAATTAAAAATGTTTTTAATTTCTTTTCACTTTATCAACTCTTTTACACTCCTCTCTGGTAGGACACAGTGTCTCTAGCAGAAAAAGGAACAAAGACCTTTCTTCCTCCCTAGGCATTAAGTTAAAACTATTTCAGATAGAGAGACCTTAAAGAGGACTGGATTGCCTGTATATGGCATTGAAAACTAATTAGGGGGAACAGTAGGCTCAGGAAAGAGAAGTAATGGACATACACAGGAGGATTCATCAATGAGAATTCTGTGAAGAATAATATGGAGAGGGGAGAAGTAAGTTTCTTCTATGGAAAATTGGCACTGTAGCACTGATACCCATATTTCAGCTAAAATAAAGCATCCTGCAAGATATTTGATTCATTAACAGCTTCAAACTTAAGCAAAAGAAACACAAGCCAAAATATTCCTTGATAATATTCATTTAACTCAGTCATCTATCAATATAGTAAAGGGAAAAGTGCTAATGAAATACTTACTTCGAACTTCATATTGATTATACTCTACTGTCTTTAGCAGAGGATGAGAGAAACAGTGCCACGGTAGCTGTTTTCTAACTTGAGGCAGCACATAATGTGTTACAAAACCCACAAAGCCAACCAGTGTATATAACACATACTTGAGAGCAGGCTAAAAAAAAAAAAAAACAATAAAAGTGATAAAATTAGGAGTGATTTTGAGACTCACTGTAGAAATTCTAATTTGTCAGTTCAATTTTCCATTTGATAATGGACAACATCCATTTTAAGAATCTAAGAACAAAGTATTTTCTACAGTTAACATTTCTAAATTATGTAGTTTGTTCTAATCAGTCTTGAAAGTTAGTGACTAACTTTCAATATGACTATTCATATATCATAGATATTTTGAAATGTGTTAACTACTTTCTCTGGTGTCTTACACTACTGTATAATGAGAGAGTGGCCTAAGGTGTATTGCCTATTACATGAATGTTCTATGAGATGTTTAGAGCAATGTATTAAATTGTTTTCAGTAGCAGAGATAATGGGGTAAGGCAGGGTCCACCTGGAGCAGCTGGCTGCATGCACTAATTCATAGTACATGGCTTAGTGCATGACTGTGTGCCTGTCCCACGGCAAGGAGGCCCAGGTGTCCTGTAACCACTGGCCTTGTTCACTGTGGTGTTCTCATCTATAACCATCACTGACCTGTTCATCACAGCCAGCAAGAGCCCAGTCTTTCCACTGCTACCCCTCATGCTTCACAGGAGGGTCATCTTCCTAGACTGCATCACCAATTACAACAAGGCCTAAAAGCTTGATGCATACTTGTGCAAGTGCACAGGACGGAGACCATTTATGACTATGAAGGCTGTGGCAAGGCCTTCAACAGGGATTGCCATCTGAGGTGCCATATCCTGGTTCATACTGGAGAAAAGCCATTTGTTAGAAAGATGTATGCATCTTAAAACTTCTGTTCCCTGCTACAACCAACAGTCAAGTATGCCGACTAAAGACTCGACAACCACCACCATAGGCACCCATGTATGCCGACCCATGGCCCAAGGACTAGCAAACCCAACCTACTGCAGCCACTACTGGTGCCTGAGGACTAGACTGCCTAGCTCTGTATCCCTAGCAATGCCTCATCACAGCCTCTATTAACAAATGCAGCCTAAGCCACTGAGGAATTCATAGACATCACTGACACCAATTACAGCCAAATAAATCATATGGAGAGTACACTACTATATACACCCAGAATCAAAGCCAAAGCATCCTGTCCAACCAACACCACAGATACAGCTACAGGAAATGGTCTTTCTCTCCAAACGCCAATCCATACAATTGGAAAAAACTATTATATCAGATGTGCAGATATCAATGTAAGCACATAAGAAACATGAAAAAGCAAGAACATACAGTATCTCCAAAGGAATATAAGTTTCCAGTAACAGATACCAAAGAAAAGGAAATCTATGAAATGTCTGAAAAAGAATTCAAAATAATGATATGAAGGAAACTCAGTGAGATACAAGAGAACACGTATGAATAATATCAAGAAATCAAAATATCAACTCATGATCCAAATGAAAAACTCAACAAAGAGATATATCATAAAAAGGAACCAAACAGAAATTCTGGAACTGAAGAATTCAACAAATGAAATAAAAAATATAAGCAAGAGGTTCAACAACAGATTAGATCTAGCAGAAGAAAGAATTTCTGAACCTTAAGACAGTTTAAAAAAAAAACCCTTGGACCAAGAATAAGAAAGAAAGAAAAAAAGAATTTAAAAACCTATGATATATGTGACACCATAAAAATGACCAAACACATTTGAATTTTGGAGTTTCTAGAAGTCTATTTAAGAAAATAATAGATGAAAATTTCCCAAGTCTTAGAGGAAATACAGACAAACCCAGATATGGGAAGCACAGGGTTCCCAAATACAATTCACTCAATAAGGTCTTTTCCAAGGCACATTATAGTCAAACTGTCAAAAGCCAAAGACAAAAAGAGAATTCTGAAAACAGCAGGAGAAAAGAGTTAAGTTATATACAAGGAAATCCCCATCAGATTAACATCTAATTTCTCAGTAGAAACCTCACAAGCCAGAAGACAATGGGGCGATACATTCAAAGTACTGAAAGAAAAAAACTCTTCAGCTAAAAACAGTATACCCAGAAAAGCTTTATCCTTGAAAAATGAAGGAGAAATAGTATCTTTACCAAAAAAGCAAAGTCTAAGAATTCATTATCAGTAGACTGGCTCTACAAGAAATTATTGAGTCCTATAATAAGTAGCAGAAGGATGCTATCTACCATCATGAAACACATGAGGATAAAATCATTGGTAAAGAAGATAAATGATTTTTTTTAAAAAAAGTCAAATGTTATTACTACAAAAAAAAAATCAAATTGGAGGGTAAACAATAAAAGCAAGAAAGGAACAAAGGATATAGAGAACATTCAGCAAACGATGAACAAAATGATGGGAGTATGCCTTCATCTAGCAAAAAACTTTGAATGTAAATGGCTTAAATTCCCCAGTTAAAAGATGTAGAATATCCAGATGTGTATCCTGATGCCAATGTAAATATAAGTAAAAATATAGTCTGCTTGAATTTTTTTTTTAAAGAGCCAACTATATGCTGCCTACAGGAAACTAACTTCACCTATAAACACACACATAGATTGAAAGAGAAGAAATTTAAAAATATATTCCAGGCAAATAGAAACCAAAAGCATGGTGGCAGAGCTATACTTTTATCAGACAAAATAAACTATAAGTCAAAAGACATGAAAAGAGACAACGAAGGTCATCATATAATAAAGGGATTAGTCCAGAGAGGGTATAACAACTGTAAATATATGCACCCTACACCAGAGCATGCAGATACGTAAGGCAAATATTATTAAAGCTAATGAGACAGACCCCAATATAATAATAGTTGGGAACATCAATAACCCAATTTCAATATTGGACAGATCACCTAGACAGAAAATCAACAAAGAAATATCAGACTTAGTCTGCACTGTAGAACAAATGAACCTAGCAGACATTTACAGAACATTATGTCATCCAATAGCTGCAGAATACACATTCTTCTCATCAACACATGGGACATTCTCCAGGACAGACTACATGTTATGCCACAAAACAAGTCTCAACAAATTTTTAAAAACTGAAATCATATGAAGTATCTTTTTAGACCATGAAGAAATAAAACTAAAAATAAATAAGAGGAACTTTGGAAACTGTACAATTAAACGGACATTAAAAAATGTGCTCCTGAATGAACACTGGGTCAATGAAGAAACTGAAAATAAAATTTAAAAATCTCCAAAACAAATGAAAATACAACGTACTAAAACCTACTAAATATAGCAAAAGCAGTGCTAAAGGGAAATTTATAGTAATAAATGCCTCCATCAAAAAAACAGAAACAGTGCAAACAACCTCATGATGTACCTCAAGGAACTAGGACCTAAGAAAGATAAGAGCAGATATAAATGAAATTAAAATGAAGAAAGAATACAAAAGATCAAAGAACTGAAAAGTTGGGTTTTTTTAAAAAGATAAATAAAATTGACATATCTTTAACCAGAAAATCAAAGAGAGAAGACCCAAATAAATAAAATGAGAGATGAAAAAGGATGTATTACAACTAATACTGCACAAATTCAGAGTATCATTAGTGGCTACTATGAGCAAGTATATGCCAATAAATTGGAAAATCTAGAGGAAATGGATTAATTCCTAGACACATACAACCTAGCAAGATTGAACAATGAAGAAATCCAAAAGCTGAACAGATCATAACATGTAACAAGACTGAAGCCATAATAAAAAGTCACCCAGTAAAGAAAAGCCCAGGACCAGATGGGTTCACTGCTGAATTCTTTCACTGTTGGTGGGAATGTAAGTTAGTACAACCACTATGGAGAACAGTTTGTAAGTTCTTGAGAAAACTAAAAATAGAGTTACCATATTATCCAGCAATCCCAATGCTAGATATATACTCAAAATAAAGGAAATCAATTTATTGAAGAGATATCTGTATTCAATGTTTGTTGCAGCACTGTTCATATTAGCCAAGACTTGGAGGCGACTTGGAGGCAACCTAAGTGTCCATCAACAGATGAATGAATAAAGAAAATGTGGTACACATACACAATGGAGTACTATTCAGCCATGAAAAACAATGAGATTCTGTCATTTGCTACACCACGGATGGAACTGTAGGTCACTGTGTTAAGTGAAATAAGCCTGGTACAGAAAGAGAAACTTCACATGTTCTTATTTATTTGTGGGAGCTAAAAATTAAAACAATTGAACTCACGGAAATAGAGAGTGGAAGGATGATTATCAGGGACTGGGAAGGGTAGGACGGGTGGTAAGGGGAGGTAGCGATGGTTAATGGGTACAAAAAGTAGTAGAAAGAATGCATAAGACCTAGTATTTGATACCACAACAGGGTAACTACAGTCAATAATAATTTAATTATACATTTAAAGATAACTAAGAGTATAACTGGATCATAACACAAAGGACAAATGCTTGAGGAGATGAATACCCCATTTACCATGTGATTATTACACATTTCATGCCTGTATCAAAGTATCTCATGTACGCCATAAAGATACACACCCATTATGAAAAAAAAAATGAAGAATGTCTAGAGGAATAATGCCCGAAAATTTCCAAATTTAATGAAAACTATAAACCACAGATTCAATAAACCCCAAACACAGAAACATGAACTATGTGAAGGTACATCACAAACAAATTTGTAAAAACTAGTGATAAAAAGATAGCTTAAGAAAAAAGATAAGTTATCTACATAGGAATAAATTCAGTCAGAAGCAATAAAAGGGAGAAGACAGTGGAGCAACATCTTCATGCACTAAAAGAGAAAACAACTGTCATCTTAGAATTTTATACCCAAGGAAGTATCTTTCAATACCAATGGTGAAATAAGGACTTATTCAGAGCTACAAAAGCCAAGAAAACGTGCAGGTTTTCACCACAAGAAATGTCCTAGGACAGCCAGGTGTAGTGGTTCACACCTGTCATCCTAGCACTTTGGGAGAGCAAGGCGGGAGGATCACTTGAGCTCGGGTTTGAGACCAGCCTGGGCAACACAGTGAGACTTTGCCCCTAAATAAAAAAGAAATGTCCTAGGAAATCTTTCAAGTAAGAGGAAAATAACACCAAATGGAAACATGGATATGCACAAAATAATGCAGGGGACTAAACATGATAATTACATGCCTTACAGATGAAAGGAATAGTCCTTAATGAGCTGTACTTAAGGAACAACACCTAAGAAGCCTTACCCATACCTGAACCTGATTTAGATAATAACGTTCTAGACTTCCAACTGGAATGAGACTTTTGGGGATTTTAGGAGAGGATATGTACACTTTGCATATAGAAGGAATGTCGATCATGGAGGTCTACTAATGGACTGTGGTAGTCCAGCTTCTGAAATGGTTCCCATGATCCTTGCCTCTTGCTTTTATACTTTAGTATATTCTCTTCTCACATGTACCAGGGTTGGTCTATGTACACAACAGAATATGGAAGAACTAGTGGCATGTCATTTCCAATATCAGGTTATAAAAGAGTACAGCTCCTGTCTTAGGCTTTGTCTCTCAAGGATCACTTGCTCTGGGAGAAACTAGCTGCCATTTGTGAGTACAGTTAGGCAGCCTATGGTGAGGACCACATGGAGGGGAACTGAGGTCTCCGGCCAATAGTCAGAAGGAACTGAGGCCTGTAAACAGTGAACTCAGATAATTGTAGCATCATGAAAGATCTTGAGCTAGAATCATCCAGCAAAGCCACTCCCAGATTCATAACCTAGAGAAATCATTAGAAAATAAGTATTTGTTGATAAAAAAAAAAAATAAAAAGTCATGTATTTCAGTACTATGGACAAACGTTAACATCAAATCAAAAGTCAGTCCAAACAAAGTTATAGTCACATGCTGCTTAACAACAGGATGCATTATGAGAAATGTGTTGTTAGGCAATGTCGTCACTGTACAAACATCAGAGTGCACTCACATAGATAAGACGGTATAGCCTACTACACACTGAGACTATGTGGTAGAGTCTACTGCTCCTAAACTACAAAAATGTATAGCATGTTACTGTACTGAATACTGTAGGCAACTGTAACACAATGGCAAGTATTTGTGTATTTAAACATATACAGGCTGGGTGCAGTAGCTCATGTCTATAATTCCAGCACCTTGGGAGACTGGGGCAGGAGAATTGCTTGAGCCCAAGTGTTTGAGACCAGCCTGGGCAACACAACAAGACTCAGTTTCTACTAAAAACAAACAAACAAACAAACAAACAATCAAACAAAATTCTTTAAATTAGCTTGGTGTGGTGGCGCACATCTGTAGTCCTAGTTACTTGTGAGGCTGAGTGGGAGGATCGCTTGAGCCCAGGGGTTCAAGATTACAATGGACTGTGATCATAACACTGTACTCCAGCCTGGGTGACACAGTGAGACCCTATCTCAAACAAACAAGCAAATAAATAAAAGAAGAAAATGATTCCTTACCTGCAATACTGTGAAAACTGTGCTTACATGAATAGCAAAATACAGCACACCAATTACAATGCATACTACTAGGTCAGACTGCAATCGTTCACTCTGTAGGGGTAAAAAAGGATTATTAAACAATTACATCAAAATTTAAAAAATCTTTTTCCTTTATTCCCAATTGGCAAAGTTTAAGAAATAACTTTTTGCCTGGCTAGCTTGGTTGGTATTAAAGAAAAAAAAACAAGAATTTTTCATTGATACTCTTAACATTTCTAGATCCCATTCCGCCCCCCGCCCCCGCACCTCTCTTTTTCTCTCTCTCTGGAGTTTCACTCTGTTGCCCGGGCTGGAGTGCAGCAGCACAAACTCGGCTCACTGCACCCTCCACCTCCTGGGTTCAAGCGATTCTCCTGCTTCAGCCTCTCAAGAAGCTGGGACTGAAGGCATGTGCCACCATACCCCACCCCACCACACCCAGCCAATTTTTTGTATTTTTAGTAGAGACAGCGTTTCACCATGTTGGCCAGGCTGATCTTGAATTCCTGACCTCAAGTGATATGCCCACCTTGGCCTCCCAAAGTGCTGGGATTACAGGAGTGAGCCACCACACCTGGCCACACTTCTATATATTTTCTACACATAATAATTAACCACAATAAATCTTATTTTCTTCCTCAATTTCCTCATATTTTGATTTTGACACTGTAATGCCAAGGAAATTGAATAACTTATCTAGTTCTGCATGCCATATAACATATTATAATACAGTCTTTTAGAATGAAGATTTTATTCCCCCATTGGTCTGTACTTTTTTTTTTTTTTTTTTTTTTGAGACAGAGTCTTGCTCTGTCACCTAGGCTGTAGTGCAGTGGCACAATCTCGGCTCATTGCAATCTCCGTCTCCCAGGTTCAAGCGATTTCCCTGCCTCAGCCTCCTGAGCAGCTGGGATTATAGGCACACACCACCACGCCCAGCTAATAATTTTGTATTTTTAGTAGAGATGGGGTTTCATCATGTTGGCCAGGATGGTCTTGATCTCCTGACCTTGTGATCCACCTGCCTTGGCCTCCCAAAGTGCTGGGATTACAGGCGTGAGCCACCGCGCCTGGCCTGTAAGTTTTACTTTTACATATGGAGAAACAAAATAAGGTACCTTAAATTACTATAATTTTTGTTTGTTTGTTTTTGAGACAGGGTCTCACTATGTTGCCCAGGCTGGAGTACAGTGTCTATTCACAGGTACAGTCATTTCACACTAGAGCTCAGAACCCCTGGGCTCAAGGGATCCTCCAGCTTTAGTCGCCTAAGTACCTGGAACTACAGGCACGTGCCACCACTCCTGACCATAGTGCCATTTATAGGGGTATATCCCTTTGGATAACTTTTATGTTCATTGGTCTTTCGACACATGAAAACCATGTGCTTAAGTCTCATTTTACTTAGTACATTTTGGTTCTATCAGTGGTTATAGAAAGACCAGAAACCTCTTGATATCTTTGGTCATCAACTCACCTCTTAGACTTTTGCTTATAAGCATATTCAGAATATCCTACTATACTTAACATGAAACATCCTCTGCCAATATGGAAACTAAAGTTAGAAAAAAGCCATTCTAATACCTTGAGAGTTTTATATTTCTAAAGTTTCTGAAAGAATATGTGAACAGGTCAAGCTCACTGAAAGTAAATGTGTCTAATTCAACATCTATATAAATTCAGTCTTTTGCAAAGGAAAATTACCTAAATCTGAGAAAAAGATTTTGTTTTACTCCATAAACAGGCATGAATTTACAGAATTCATTTCTCAAATAATTACTGAAAGAATATAAGCAACATTATAATTCACTAAATTACAAATTTTAAAAATTACTGCATTTACTTAAGTATATTAAATTAATAAAGGTTATTGTTCTCTCCTTCAGCCTGGAATACACAGTTTTCAGACTGCCCTTGAGAAATAAAACAACCTAAACTAACGAATGACTTACCAAGACATAGTTTTTTATTTCAACAAGATGAACAATAACAACAAAATGAATCTAATTTATGTTAATACTAATGTTTCAGATCCTAGTCTAAATTGAATAGGAATAAAAGTTCTATGACCAATGAAATTACTTAATTTCATCTGACCTAAAAAGAAATGTTTAGTGTTCTGTTCTACACACAAACCAAGTCTGAGGAATGAGCATTTCTTACATGTTAATATTTGGAATAAAGACAATCAACAATGTACAACGAATCCTATAAACTATAACTATACATTTTTCTCCAATTGCTAAAGACTTTCAAAAACTGTCATCATATAACATAATCAACTGTCTAAGATTTAAGTCTTTTAGGTGATTCTAAATGTTAAAACTTACAACAGAATTTCTAAGTTTTTCAGGAAGTGGATCTTTTACTTCGGCAAGAGGGTCTTCTGGATTTTTCTCTTCCATTTTTGGAAAAATCCTGGATTGCACTAAAGAGCTTTGTGTTAAAAAAGAGAGAAAAAAAAAAGAAAATACATATATAATCTGAAAACCAATCAAATGGGCAATAAAGTTTATGATAGAAAACCAAGTGATTCAAGTATATTTAATCATTACCAAATGAGAAATTCTAAAATGTTTAGGATACCATAAATAAGCATACAGTGAAAATATTTTTATTAAAACATAGTTTCAATAATTGGGAAGGAAAACACTAATATTCTCAGCCAATCTGATTAGAATGACCCAAAGTTAACATATTTTGAAACTTAATATAGATTAGGCCAATAGCACTTTGGAAAGGCACTGGGAAAAAGAAATTTTGAAAGTTACTTAAAAAACATCACAAACTTACTTAAATTTCTTTAATTCAGTAACAACTGAGTTCACTTACAAAAGTACAGATGGATCACTGCTTTGTCGGCTGAGATGATAAGACACTGCCACTAACAAACCACAAAAAATGGAAAATAGTACTGGAATATGCTGACCATCCCAAGAATCCTGTGGAAATATGAATTTAACAGAATTATATGCTTCTAATTTACAATATAGTACATAATCCTTTTATGTCAGTATTTTGGAAAAGACAATGAACTTAAATTCAACAAAATTTTTAGCCATGTTAATTGCATTTTGTTCCAGAAAAATTTAGATTTATTATTTTCTGATGAGCTAGAATCTAGACACTAGATGTCTTTGGTACTAAAGCTACAGATTTTTTGGGCAAGGGGGCATGGGAGCTCTATTCATACACTAGGAATAATTCGCTTTTGATGCATGTGGCTATCAATTCTTTAACATTTTAAGTGCTATTAAAAGTTTGTAGTAAACTGTGTTCCTTTTTGAAGAATAAGATATATTGATACAGTAAATTTTATATACAATAATAGAGCAGAAAAAGATAATACATGATACATTAGGCAAAAGAAAAGGCTGACATTTGGTGTGTTGCTTTCTTCATGCCTTTGCCCATATAATATATATGTCCTCCACAGCACTGAGCAGGCATTCAGTAACTGTTTTCTGAATGAATGAATGTGCAACCCTAGAAGGAGATACCACAAAGGCTAACTTTCAAGGCCACCACACATGTGGTCACTCCAATGTGAGCTCTGCTCATTGTAGCATATCTGGAGTCTATCAGCATGACAGCTGGCAGAGAGTGGGCAATACGCTAACTGGAACAGGTAACAGTTCTTAAGTATGTCCTGTGAGGTGGACACTATTCTAATCCTTCATTGTTCTCTGGAGATTCGGAAAGGAAACATGGTAGGAGTGGGGACCCAAATGGTGGTTTTTAATACAACTTGCTTTTTTTCCCCACTTAAAAGTAGACTTGAAAATTGTTTCACATCATAACACAGACATTTTATTTTTTTAATGGCTACATCAAAATCTTATATTGAACACTGTGTAGAGCCGCATCCTTGGATCTTTGTATTTCCCAAATAATTTTTACAATAACCTTGAAAATATGTATTATTACCCCCCAATTTATAGATAAGAAAACTAAGGCACAGAAGAGGGTTTAAATAATTTGTCCAGTTAAGCGGTAGAGCCAGAAAGTGAACCCTTGATATGTTTCAATGTACTGAAAAGAAAGTTAAACAATATCTTAAGAGCTTGAGAATAAAAGGGAGATAAATACATAAGAAAGCAAAGTATAGGAGAAAATAAAAGATATGGACGAAGAGCATTTACCCAGTGATAATAAGGTAAATATATCAGGTATATGAGGGAGACAAGAGAGGCTACAACATGTGTAGTCAGGCTGGGATGAGAGAAAGTTAAGTCAAGCCTCTGGGAGACCCTGTCTTGAGCGATCCGCTTTCTCAACAGGAGGAAGCATTCTCTCTCTCCCTCTCTTCTTCTCTGTCTTTCCACTCCTAAACCCACTCCTTGTGTGTCTGTGTCTTGAATTATTTCTTGGCGCGAGACAACGAACCATGGTGCCTAGAAAGAGCTATGAAGTTTGCCATTGAGGAGTTCTGCCTCTGGTGCCTGTTTGCTCTGTCTCTGATGGCTGCTGGAAAATCTGCTCATGCTGTGAAGGTGCTGAAACAGTGTATCTACCTAAAGCCAGACAATGCCACCATCCCTCTCCTCGCTGCCAAGTTATGCAGGAGCTCCCTGCACTGGTTGGAAGAGGCTGAAAAGTTTGCCAAACATGTCACTGATGTGAGAGAGAAAACATCAGAGTTCAAGGCCAAAGGCCACTTAGCTCTGGGACTCATGTACAGACGTGAGCAGACACTACAGTGCGAGACGTCCCACCCATGGAGCTGTTGAGCTGCAGGGCTGGGCTACCTAAGTCTACACTGCAGGATTCCCATAGTCCCCTTCTGTCCCAGGATGGTGTAGAGGTTGGAGCATTCTTGTGTGCTGTCCTGTGGGGTTCCCGTGCTGCTGTCCTCTTTGCTTGGTCTGACAGGAGAATAGAAGGGCAGGATGGAGGGTTCTGTGCCAGGGCTCCTGGACCTTGTTTTCAGGTGCATTATGCTGCTGGTGCACTGGGCACCTCACTGGGCCTTGAGTGATGATTTGCCCACTCAGCCTTGCACCTGCCCCTGTCCCAGCACTTGGCCTGGGCTGCCCCATGTGAAAGGATGTTGGATATGAGGTATAAGAATGTAGAAGAGTCAGGGACAGACACCTCCAGGAAGCTTCCCTTGACTGGTCAGGAAATGCCTCTTTTCCATTTGCACATTTTAATTGACAGATATGTACACGTGCGGTGCAGCTGCTCAACAGACACCCAAGGGCTCTTGGGTGCAGTGATTTTGGATGTACTTAGAGTTTTGGTGGAAGGGCTTCTGGCTAAGAAAAAAGTCTTGCATACTTAATGAAGTTTTCAGTGATGTTTGCAGAAAGTTTAAATTAATCTTTTTCTGAACTGTTACTATTCTTTAATCATGTTGTTAAATATAACAAAAATGTAAAAAAGAAATCTCAGAAACAAATGGGTAACTTAATGAATTTGAATTAGTATAAGGCAAAATATCCTTATAACCATGACCCTGCTCAGGACCTCATTTATGAAATTTGAATTAGTATAAGGCAAAATATCCTTGTAACCATGACCCTGCTTAGGACCTCATTTATGATGATGAGCAAAGGAATATGAGAGACAAAAGCCATAACTTCCTAGACATAAGCAGGGAATCTGGCTTTGAGCTGCTTAATGGCCAAGGCAAATTTTAAAATTAACACTGGCTATATGGGGAAAAAACAAAACAAAACAAATACAATACAAAAATGCATTCTAGATTTCTTAGGGAAACAAATAAGAACTGGCTGTCATCAAGATTTAAAAGAAACATCTTCCCCCCAACAGACCCCAGTGTATAGCACTCCCCTCCCTGTGTCCATGTGTTCTCATTGTTCAACACTCGCCTATGAGGGAAGGGGACAGCGGGGGGTGGGGAGTTGGGGAGGGATATCATGGGGAGAAATGCCAGATATAGGTAAAAGGGAGGAAGGCAGCAAATCACACTGCCACGTATGCACCTATGCAACAATCTTGCATGTTCTTCACATGTACCCGAAAACCTAAAATACAATTAAAAATAAATAAATAAATAAATAAATAAATAAATAAATAAAAATAAAAGAAACATCTTGATTGAGTCTTTACAGGAGGGATACTAAACAAAGCACCGAAGGACATCAACGTGACAGCCCTGTGATAAAGGGACCACTGTTTTCTTACACACACTCTTGGAAGGTGCCTCTGTGCAAAGAGCAGGCAAAATGCTGAAGAGAAATGTGGGCAAGGAAACCCTAGAGGTGACCAGACAGTCTAGTCCAAATGCAGCTCTCAATGGTTTAACCTAATCTAGGGATATAAACTAGAATACGTTCAGGAATAAATGAACCACATGCATTCTAAACAATCTCCAAAAAAAAGAGAGAGGGAGAAACAGAAAGTAAGTCAAGCCTCCAACTTTCATAAAGGGCAGTCCATGGGTTCTGCTGAAGATGTCAGAAAATACAAGAAAGAGAAATAAAAAGTAGACATATGGAGGTAATGCCAAAAAGAATCAGTTAAAAATAGTAAGTCTGAGGAAGGTAAAAGGGGTTAGGAGATTGCTGTTCTTGCTCTAAGTCCTGTAAAACTATTTGACACTGTGATATAGAATGTACAACTTTAATAAATATTAAAACTAAAATATATATATATATATATGTCCAGTACAACCACTTTGGAAAACTGTTAATTCCATTTCTAGGTATTTATCCAAGAGAAATGAATACACATGTCCACAAAAGGACTTGTACGATGATGTTCACAGCAGGCTTATTCATAATATTTCTCAACTAGAAACAACTCAAATGAGCATCTCTAAGACAGTAGGTAAACTTTGATATAGGCATACAATGTAGGTAAGAAGGAATTAAAACTAAATGGAATACTTATCTACAATAAAAAGAAACAAACTCCTGATACACACAATGTGGATGAATCTCAACAGTATTACACTGAGCAATTAAGTCAGATACAAAAGAATACATATGGTACGATTTCATTTCTATGAAATTCAAGAACTGCAAACCTAGTGTATAGTGAAAGAAATAACAACAGTAAGTATTAGGAGAGAGAGGAAGAAATGTGAGGAAACTTTCTGAGGTAATGGAACTCTCTTAGATCTTGATAAGGGTATAAATTACATAGGTGTACGCATTTGTCAAAACTGATTTATCGGATTGTGTACTTCAGATAGTTGGATTTCACTGTATGTAAACTTTGCCTCAACTAAAATAAAACAAAATGAGTATTTAAGAAAAAACCTAAACAAAAGATGCCTGTCTTTATTTGACAAATACTTGACACTACTTACCCCTCTCAGACAAAAGAAGAGCATTCTTATCTCAAAATGACCTGTTCATTTAGATTAAAAATTTAGAAATATCATGTACTGAAAGCAATTCATAAACACTACCACCTGTTGTCTGTGCCCCTACTAATTCGTATGTTGAAATTCCCACCCCCAGTGTGATGGTATTAGGAGGTGGCACCTTTGGGAGGTCAGGAGGTCCTGAGAGTAGAGTCCTCATGACTAGGATCAGAGTCCACATAAAAGGAACCCCAGAGGGCAAGTCCTGTTTCTGCCACTGAGGATATAAGAAGCTAGCTGTCTGCAACTGGGAAGAGAGACCTCACCAGAACCTGACCATCCAGCACCCCAATCTCAGACTTCCAGGCCCCAGAACTGTGAGAAATAAATTTCTATTGTTTATAAGCCACCTTGTCTATGGGTACTTTGTTAAAACAGCCTGAACTGTAAGCCTTAACTAAGATAGTTAACTACTACCTCTATTGAATCACTAACTATAAAAATTTTTAAATGTTTATGATTACAACTTGTTGACAATCTTTTAAAGAGAAGTTCATAAGGCTCATCCAGATCTTCTAATCCAATAATGACATTAAATTTCAATGTATTACTTTTTATTAGCATGCATCTTAAATTGTAGTCCCTGAGCTTGTTTTAATGAGTTTAAAAAAACTTTGATATAAAAAGCAGTTAAATTCTTAACTAGAATTTTAAAATTAATTTCATATCCTGTAATTATGCCTACCCTTATAGCAGATGAGCCTAGTTTTCCATAATCTGTTCCTAATATTAACCTATGACTACTACAGGAAAAAGAATTTTCTTTTAGTGATGGTTAACTATTAAACCACTTTCAAATTCAAAGTAGTTGAGAATGAGAATAATGTTTAACATATGAAGACCATGAAAATTAATGCTAAGTGGCAACAGGGGAAAAAATTATTATTAGTTGATTTTAAAACAACCCTCATATAGAAATATAGCCTTAAAGACAAAACACACTACATTTATTGCTCACCTTTAAAGCTCCATAACATAATCCATACAATAAGGCTACTGCCACAATGCTACAGACAAAACTGTAAAGTGCTGCAAGCAGGCTTGTAGTGGCTAGACAGGGAAAGAAAAAGGAAAGAAATATGTTATAAAAACATATGGAAAAAAATTTAAAGGTCACTGAAAAGCATTTAAAATATTATAATGTCAACAATCATTAAATATCTACTAAGTTGAATTCAAAAAATTCAGTTACTTCATTTTGTTCTTTCAGAAAGATTTTGACATGACAAAGATTTGCTATCCTGAATCTTTGCTACCAGATAAAATACATTCATCTTGGAAGTAATGAACATTTATATGTAGCAAGAAAAAATTATACCTATAATATGCTTCAAGAATATATCTTATATTAACAAAAAATGTGGAAAAATGAAGCTTTCAGAGCCTGAAAAGGAACTGGAGATGTATTAAGTGTTCACTGAAAGATATTTATCTATGTAAACAGAACCTATGTTACCCACAGAAGTAAATCTGTATTCCCATGTGTTAATTTTCAGAAAAAGGTATAGATCTAATTGCTAGCAATAGCAACAACAACAAAATAGATTCAATGGGAATATTAGTAATAAGGAATAGGGAATGGCTAAGATATTTAGACTTTAGTTTTAAAACATGGGTAACATTTCCTTCGATAGTAATTTAATAGTAATCATAAATCTATATAAAAAATTCCTTGTGAGATATTAGAAACCTAATACCTTGCACAAGATTGTAAATTATAGTATGACAAAAGTCCATTATCACAAATTACCTACATTAAGCCCTCCTCATAGTATTTACAGTAATATAATACCAAGAATAGTCCCTAAATATTAGAATTGTCTTCTACCCATTAAGCTATGCTGATTGATGAAATCAGTTCTGTCTTAATTCAATCCCCTCAAAGAATTTTCAAAACATTAAAAATTCTCTAGTATAATACACAGCAACATAGAAAAAGCTCAGTTTGTACTTAAAATTAAAGCCATGATGTCGATATTTTATCACCAGAGAGGATTTCAATGCATATGCTTGGAAAATAAATGAGGCCTGAAGATGTGAAATGTGTAGAGAATGAACTATAAAGTTATAATAATTTCTTTCCCTTTCATTTTCTCTAGTTGCACACTCATCTTTCAGTAAAATTTTCAATGATTATACTAAATAATGGTATATTTTAACCATGGTGTGTGCCAAATAATTATTTTCAGGTTCTACAAACCATTATCTATTCCAGAGTAATATGGCTACAGTCTTATTTTTTAAATAAAATATACATATGATATACGGAAATAGATTTTCTAAGTATATCAGTTCATAGCCACACAGTCTATTCAGTGAACAGAGATAGTCTTTAAAAGCTTACTTATTAGTAAAATGCTTTTAGATTCTGGTTTTGGTGTTAGCATTCTAAGGATAAAACAAAACTCGGAAACCAAATACAAAGACCTACTAAATGCACATACTGGTTTAAAATCCAAATATAATGCTATGTATCAAACTTCAATCTCTTCAGGATAGATGATATTTTATAAATACCTAAGTACATACAGGTTCCATGTAAACTCACTATAACTTTAAGTTGCAGACATTATTTTATCACTTCTTACACATCTGCTTCATTATACCTGGCTCTTTCTCTACAGTAGCAGACCTGACTATTTTTTCCTATTCACATTAATTGCTTCTCAGTCTTAAATGATTTAATGTCTTTTTTTTTCCTAATTTCAAGCCTGAAGCAAAAACCAGAAAAGCATTTCAATGGTCAGTTGATTACTTCATGATCTATAAATGTAATACTATAATGTTTATAAAGAAGTACTTACCATTACCACCAAAGATATGAATATCCAATTGTTCACAAAGGTACATTACAAATGTATTCACCTGAGGCAGGAGACCAATGAAAAACACTATTGGGAAACAGAGTGTAAACACTATAAAAAGAAATAAAAGTATATTTTAAAATATTATCCTGTATCCATTCTTGTGTCCACTGAGAGGTCATAATTAATTTTTTAAAACCCCAAATTAACATAAACTACTAAGCAATTTTTATAAGATAGCATTTGAAATGATATATCTCAACATAATTGCTTGGGTAGTAAATAACATCTTTTCAATCATTAACAATACTTTTTAAAGTTATTTCAATCATTTTCATTTTCATATAATAGAAACTTAAATAACAAATCAAAAAAAATTTTTCCATTACATCTACTCCAAAAACAAAAGAATTACTATAATACTTGTTCATCATTAGCTTTATTCACTTATAATAGTCCTATCACTTTTGTTCCTCAGAGAATATTATAATAAACAGTAAAATAAGATTATTAAAAGCATTTTAAGCTGTATAATTGATATATTTATCAGTAAAATGTTGATATACAAATACATTAATTTTAAGATTAGAGATACTTTAAAGATGACTCACCTATAACTAAATCCCTGGCTGATATAAACACCAGTGGATTGGTGAAAGTTATTCCATATAATTTGAACTTGGTTGCAGTCAGGTTTCTGCTACCATAATCCAAGAGCCAAATAAGACCACAACATAAGCAGAAATAAACTGGTCTACTGTAGGCAATGATACGATTATGACCCTGAAAATGATATTTTTTAAAAGTCAGTTTATAGTTAATTTTAAAAGTCACAAACAACTACTGAGATCATTGATGGCTTTATTCTAAGGGTTCAAAATTTTTCCATATGGAAGCCAGATGTCTGACAGTCACAGAAGGGATTAACAAATGTAGAAAGAAGGAAGAATAACAGAATGAACTCTGAGATTCTGGACTGAAACAGAAGTATCAGTGTGAATTTTTTGTTTTTTCTTTTGAGACAGGGTCTCACTCTGTTGCCCAGACGGGAATGCAGTGGCATGATCACAGCTTATGGCAGCCTCAGCCTCCTGAGCTCCAGTGATCATGCCACTTCAGCCTTCCAAGTAGCTGGGATTACAGGCACATATCACCATGCCTGTACTTTTTTTAGAGATGGGGTTTCACCATGTTGCCCAGGCTGGTCTCAAACTCCTGGACTTAAGTGATCTGCCCACGTTGGGCTCCCAAAGTCTCATTATTTTTAATATGCATAAAAACAGATAAAGGAATAGGTAAAACCTATGTATATACATGTGTATATATGTATATACATACACTTCCTAGCTTTATCCACTGAGAGGACCTAGATGCAATGAGATTGTAGCAATAAAGATTACTAGCAACCAGATCTTACTTTATAAATACCATTACCTACCAAAAAAGATGGGGGCTCCATAGAGAAAAGACTGGTTTCTGGCTACGACAGGGAAAGTATAAGATGACCCTGGAACATATTGTTGTGACAAAAAGGTAGAAAGTACTTAAAGAATGATAGAGATATGTCAAAAGGACACAGAAAGCAGTGTGATGGACTCCCAATGGCTAAATCAGGGACAATCTGAGCATCAAAATAAATACTACTAGTAACGTTATAGTACATTGAATAAAATAATCCATGTATCCACACCAATACATACCTACATATATAAAATAGAAGGGAAAGCTCTTCCTTATAGTATTAATAAAAGGTCAACTAATAAACGTAGAAGGAATGATGGGATGAGAAAAATCACCACTTGGCAACCATCAAATGATAACTGAATCAGGCAAGAAACATGAGTAGACACTAAAACTACTAGATAGAAATTTATGGAGTAGGAGGACACATATACAATCTTGAGGCATCTCCCTATGAGGTATTTATTTTATTTATTTATTTGAAATATTTATTATCTGCAAGAGAAAAACAGTAACATTCCAGTAAAGTAGTTGTTCTTAAGGAATTGGGAGGGGGTTTTGCTCCCCAATGCACATATGGGAGTATCTGCACACATTTCTGTTGTCACAACTGGGGAAGTGGTGCCACCAGCATCTAGTGGGTAGCACTAGAGAGAATGCTAAATATTCTACAATGCAATGGACAGCATCCCCTACCCTCAAACAAAGAATTAGCTAGCCAAAATGTTAATACTGTAGAGATTTCAGACACCCTGCAGACAATACCCTTAACCAGAAGATCAAAATTAGCATCACTAGTAACAGGATAAATCAATATATGCTTCCTAATATGATGCACTTTTGTAGTATTCCTACTTAAATAAAAGCATGGCCTTATCAAATCAAAAGAAACATCTTCAGCACCATAAGACAGGTGAAAATATAAAAAAAATTTAAAATTTTTTTAAAGAAAGAAAATCAGACAAACTCAAATTGAGGGATGGTCTATAAAATAACTGGCCTGTATCCATCAAAAATTTCAGTATCATGAAAGACAGCTGCTGAAGAATTGCTTCAGATTAAAGGAGGTTTAAGAGACCAAACATAATCAGGGACTTTCTACTGCCAGTGAAGACAATGGGCAAAACCTGAATAAGATCTGTACATTAGAAGACAGCATTTTATCAGTGTTAATGTTCTAATTTTGATAATTATATTGAATTAATATACTTTGCTTCTAAGAAACATACACGGAGACATTTAGAGGTAAAGGGGCATCATGACAGCTAGAAGAGAGAAACGAGAAAAGAAAATCACATGCTAGAAAGGGATTAAGCAAATATGGTTAAGTGTTAACACGGGGATCTGGATGAATTGCATTTGAAATTCTCTGTACTACCCCTGCAACATTAAGTTTGAAATAACATCAAAACAAAAAGTTAAAAAGCAGTGTTTCCATATATCATTACACTTCAAAAATATTCTTACAAAATAGTAAACATAATCAGTCAAAAAATAAAACCCACACTTGCCTCCTGGTTTTATTTTGCTCATCCATTCTCATTATTCATTATTCCAGTGAATGGATTAAAAAAATTATATTCAAGGAAAAATGATAAACTATTCTTGAAGTCTATTTTTGAACTACTTTAAACAGAATATCCTTTGTTCTATTAAATACTCAATTTAGATCTAAAATGAATCACACTTCACAATAAATACTGCTAGGCAGATAATATTTTTGTCTAAAGTCACAAAGTAAGTAACAGTTTTTATTCAATGGCCTTAACACCAGACTAATATATTATTTCTTTATTCTTCCTCCTAATGGTTACTCAAGTGAAATAATATAAAGGTTTTCCTACTTCAAAATTATATTTTCAATACCTATTCACAAGCTATTATTCAAAACTTATTAAACACAAATAATCATCAGTTTATAAGAACCATGTCTACTCCCTAAAACAGGCTGTCAAAAAATGAATTATTATGCTCAATTTCAACCAAGATTTAGAGTCCACAAGTACAGTGTCATTTTATTTCAAGCAAACAAAACACCTGTATTTCTAGTGGTGTGTCAAAACATAAATGAGGAAAATAAAACATAAATTTTAGTTCAGTCTGATGCATTCCAAACAAAACAAAACAAAACACACAAAAAACAAACCACAAACGCTTTGATAAATATTAAGGAACTACAATGCGCAGTCATATTAAAGTGACTTACATGTCTGGGAGAAGAAGAATCTGGTTGAACACTCTAAAAATGAAACAGAAAGACAAATTACACTCCTGAAGTCCTGCTAATCTTACAACCAACTTTCAAAATGCCTGAAATGGGGAGCCGCGGTGGCTCGAGCCAGTTGTCCTGGCTCTTAAGAAGGCGAGGCTATGCGTTCAACGTCAACCTGGGCAATATGAGAACCTCTCAAAATGCCTGAAATGATTTTAAGTAAATATTCCACAACCACAAAATGACCTATATTAATAATTCTGTTCCAGAGATGAAATATCAGCTCCAGATACCAGTGTCACTGTGATATTAAAAACATCTCAAATCTTTCCTGACAAAAGTCAGAAAAAAAGATTATTTATTATTTATTTATTTGTAACTATCTTAAAGTTTCTGCAATAGCATATGATAGACAGATCCATCTTACTGTTTGGCTTACTGCTATGTACAAGTATAGTTAAGGTATACTATATACAAGTATAGTATTTCTCACAGGACATCATTCCATTCAGGAAATATACAATAACAGTGGTTAGCTTATAACAAGAATTCTAGTTCTTCCCATAAAGTCCAAGCTTACTAAGTAATTCAATGGTATTTGTAATAAATATCTGCATTTGCATATCAAAATAATCAAGTAAGTTAAGCTGTATCCTTTGAAGAGACTTTATTGACTTCCCATAAAAATGTTCAGAAGGTATTATGCAGCTACTTCCCTAGTCATGACTTTTCTCCCAAGTTTCAGTTCATTTCCAGTGGCATACCTTACACTTTCACTAGGATGGTCTAGCACCAGTCTACCATTCGACACTGGACTGAGCTCACTGAGTTTGGCATTTGGCCCTTGGCCAGATCTGAGTCCAGATAATCTTTAAACTCCTTTAATCACAACACCTATCCTCTAAAAGCTTCTGTTCTTGTCTTTCTTATTCCTGTTTATGACATTATTCTTCTTCTAGGCAACTAGTTACAAAAATCTGTCACCTTTAACTTTTTCCATATTTAACCACATTAACCTGAAAGCAGTGGACAAAATTAATTGGACAACAGAGACACTAGAGCCAGAAAACGAATTTAAATGATTTAAGGCACTAAAGGTATAGTACAAGAACAACAACCAGTAATTTTAACATGGAATCATTAAATGTCATCAAAGGGACTGGATTACTTGTTATTAGGGAACAAGGACGAAGGAGCAGAGACTCTAAGTTTTTTAGCTGGTATATCACTGCCAAAAGCAAAGAAATTGGGAAAGAAATATTAACCAGAAGATGATTAATTTGCTATTTTAAAAATGTCTGTTAGATTTATAGGACTAAAGCTGGCAAAAGAGGTGAAGACTCAGATATAAATCTGGACATAACTCATATACGAAGGCAACAAATAAAGTAACAAACGAGGATGACTTCACTGGCAAGGAACTGTAAACCAAGAAGATAATCACATAAAATCCTAGGGAATTCTCATAAATTAAGTAGTCGAAAGAACAAAGAGGCATCAACAACAACAAAAAAGAGTCATCTGAAAAGTTCAAGAAACTCCTGAGCTAGCTGCAGGAGTTGTTTTTTTCATACCCCAGTGGCACCTGGAATGCCAGTGAGACAGAACCATTCACTCCCCTAAAAAGGGGGCTGAAGCCAGGAAGCCGAGTGGTCTAGCTCAGTGGATCCCACCCCCATGGAGCCCAGCAAGCTAAGATCTACTGGCTTGAAGTCAACCAGAGACACTTGAGCTTGGTAGGGGAAGGTGCATCTACTATTACTGAAGCTTGAGTAGGCAGTTTCCCCTTCACAGTGCAAACAAAGCCAACAGAAAGGTCGAACTGGGCGGAGCCCACCGCAGCTCCCTAAAGCTGCTGTAGCCAGACTGCCTTTCTAGATTCCCTCCTCTCTGGGCAGGGCATCTCTGAAAGAAGGGCAGGGCATCTCTGAAAGAAAGGCAGCTCCAGTCAGGGGCTTATCGATAAAACTCCCATCTCCCTGAGACAGAGTACCTGCGGGAAGGGACAGCTGTGGGCGCAGCTTCAGCAGATTTAAACATTCCTGCTGGATGGCTCTGAAGAGAGCAGTGCATCGCCTAGCACAGTGATTGAGCTCTGCAAAGGGACAGACTGCCTCCTCAAGTGGGTGCCTGACTCCCGTGCCTCCTGACTGGGAGTCACCTCTGATCAGGGGTCGACAGACACCTCATACAGGAGAGATCTGGTTGGCATCTGGCGGGTGCCCCTCTGGGACAAAGCTTCCAGAGGAAGGAACAGGCAGCAATCTTTGCTGTTCTGCAGCCTCCGCTGGTGATACCCAGGCAGATAGGGTCTGGAGTGGACCTCCAGCAAACTCCAGCAGACCTGCAGCAGAGGGGCCCAACTGTAAGAAGGAAAACAAACAAACAGAAAGCAATATCATCAACATCAACAAAAAGGACGTACACACAGAAACCCTATCAGAAAGACACCAACATCAAAGACCAAAGGTAGATAATTCCATGAACATGAGGAAAAACCAGTGCAAAAAGGCTGAAAATTCCAAAAACCAGGACACCTCTTCTTCTCTAACGGATCACAACTCCTCGCCAACAAGGGAACAAAACTGGACAGAGAATGAGTTTGACTAATTGACAGAAGTAGGCATTAGAAGGTGGTAATAACAAACTCCTCCAAGCTAAAGGAGCATGTTCTAACCCAGTGCAAGGAAGTTAAGAACTTTGAAAAAAGGTTAAAGGAATTGCTAACTATAATAACCAGTTTAGAGAAGAACATAAATGACCTGATGAAGCTGAAAAACATAGCACAAGAACTTTGTGAAGCATACACAGGTTACCCACAAAGGTAAGCCCTTCAGACTAATAGCAGATCTCTCTGCAGTAACCCTACAAGCCAGAATAGAGTGGGGGCCAATATTCAACATTTGTAAAGAAAAGAATTTTCAACCCACAATTGCATATCCAGCCAAACTAAGCTTCATAAGTGAAGGAGAAATAAAATCCTTTACAGACAAGCAAATGCTGAAAGGTTTTGTCACCACCAGACTTGCCTTACAAGAGCTCCTGAAGGAAGAATAAACCAATAGCAGCCACTGCAGAAACATACAAAATTGTAAAGACCATCGACACTATGAAGAAACTGCAGCAACTAATGGGCAAAATAACCAGCTAGCATAATAATGGCAGGATCAAATTCACACATAGCAATATTAACCTTAAATATAAACAGGCTTAATGCCCCAAATAAAAGACACAGACTGGCAAATTGGATAAAGAGTCAAGAACCATTGGTGTGCTGTATTCAGAAGATCCATCTCATGTGCAAAGACACACATAGGCTCAAAATAAAGGGATGCAGGAATATTTCCCAAGCAAATGGAAAGCAAAAAAACAGGGGTGAAATCCTAGTCTCTGATAAAACAGACTTTAAACCAACAAAATCAAAAAAGACAAAGAAGGGCAATACATAATGGTAAAGGGATCAATACAACAAGAAGAGCTTAACTAACCTAAATATATATGCATCCAATACAGGAGCACTCAGATTCATAATCAAGTTATTAGAGACTGCAAAAAGACTTAGACTCCCACACAATAATAGTGGGAGACTAACACCCTACTGTCAATATTAGACAAATCAACAAGACAGAAAAGTAATAAGAATATTCAGGACTTGAACTCAGATCTGGACCAAGTGGACCTAATAGACATCTACAGAACTCTCTACCTCAAATCATCAGAATATACATTCTTCTCAGCACCACATAGCACTTATTCTGAAATTAACCACATAATTGGAAGTGAAGCACTCCTCAGTAAATGCAAAAGAATGGAAATCATAACAAACAGTCTCTCAGACCACAGTGCAATCAAATTAGAACTCAGGATTAGGAAACTCAATCAAAACCGCACAACTACATGGAAACTCAACAACCTGCCCCTGAATGACTACTAGGTAAATAAGGAAATAATGGCAGAAATAAACAAGTTCCTTGAAACCAATGAGAACAAAGACACAATGTACCAGAATCTCTGGGACACAGCTAAAGCAGTGTTTAGAGGGAAATTTATAGCACTAAATGTCCACAGGAGAAAGCGGAAAAGATCTAAAATCGACACCCTAACATCACAATTAATAGAACTAGAGAAGCAAGAGCAAACAAATTCAAAAGCTAGCAGAAATAACTAAAATCACAGCAGAACTGAAGGAGATACACAATACACCTTACAAAACAGAAAAATAAACAATGAATCCCGGGGCTGGTTTTTTGAAAACATTGACAAAATATATAGACTGCTATCCAGACTAATAAAGAAGAAAAGAGAGAAGAATCAAATAGATACAATAAAAAATGATAAAGGGGATTTCACCATCAGAGAATACTATAAACACCTCTACACAAATAAACTAGAAAATACTATAAATATCTCTACACAAATAAACTAAAGAATACTATAAACACCTCTACACAAATAAACTAGAAAACCTATAAGAAATGAATAAATTCCTGGACACATACACCCTCCCAAAAATAAATCAGGAAGAAACTGAATCTCTGAATAGACCAATAACAAGTTCTGAAATTGAGGCAGTAATTAATAGCCTACCAACCTAGAGAAAATACTATACCAACAGAGAATACTATAAACACCTCTATGCAAATAAACTAGAAAACCTAGAAGAAATAAAGGATAAATTCCTGGACACATACACCCTTCCAAGACTAAACTAGGAAGCAATCAAATCCCTGAATAGACCAATAACAAGTTCTGAAATTGAGGCAGTAATTAATAGCCTACCAACCAAAAAAAAAAAGCCGAGGACCAGATGGATTCACAGCCAAATTCTACCAGAGATACAAAGGGGAGCTGATACCATACCTTCTGAAACTATTCCAAACTATACAAAAAGAGGGAGTCCTCCCTAACTCATTTTATGAGGCCAGCATCATCCTGATATCAAAACCTGGCAGAGAAACAACAAAAAAAGGAAATTTCAGGCCAATATCCCTGATGAACATCAATGCGAAAATCCTCAATAAAATACTGGCAAGCCAAATCCAGCAACGCATCAAAAAGCTTATCCACCATGATCAAGTCAGCTTCACCCCAGGATGCAAGGCTGGTTCAACATATGTAAATCAATAAATGCAGTCCATGACATAAACAGAACCAATAACAAAAACCACGTGATTATCTCAATAGATGCAGAAAAGGCCTTCAATAAAATTCAACACTCCTTTACACTAAAAACTCTCAAGAAACTAGGGATTGATGGAACGTATCTCAAAATAATAAGAGTTATTTATGACAAACCAATACCCAATATCATACTAAATGGGCAAAAGCTGGAAGCATTCCCTTTGAAAACCAGCACAAGACAAGGATACCCTTACTCACCACTCCTATTCAACACAGTATTGGAAGTTCTGGCCACGATACTCAGGCAAGAGAAAGAAACAAAGGGTATTCAAATAGGAAGAGAGGAAGTCAAATTGTCTCTGTTTGTAGATGACATCATTGTATATTTAGAAAACCTTCTCATCTCGGCCCAAAATCTCCTTAAGCTGAAAAGCAACCTTCAACAAAGTATCAGGATACAAAATGTGCAAAAATCACAAGCATTCCTATACACCAGTAATAGACAAACAGAGAGCCAAATTATGAGTGAACTCTGATTCACAAATGCTACAAAGAGAATAAAATACCTAGGAATACAACTTACAATGGATGTGAAGGACCTCTTCAAGGAGAACTACAAACCACTGCTCAAGAGGACACAAACAAATGGAAAAACATTCCATATTCATGGATGGGAATAATATTGTGAAAATGGCCATACTGCCCAAAGTAATTTATAGATTCAATGCTATCCTCATCAAGATACCATTGGCTTTCTTCACAGAATTAGAAAAAACTACTTTAAATTTCATATGGAACCAAAAAAGAGCCTGTATAGCCAAGACAATCCTAAGTAAAAAGAACAAAGCTGATGGCATCATCAGCTGACTTCAAACTATACTACAAGGCTACAGTAACCAAACCAGCATGGTACTGGGACCAAAACAGATTTATAGACCAATGGAACAGAACAGAGGTCTCAGAAATTATGGCACATCTACAGTCATCTGATCTTTGACAACCCTGACAAAAATAAGCAATGGGAAAATAATTCCCTATTTAATAAATGGTGTTAGGAAAACCAGCCAGCCATATGCAGAAAACTAAAACTGGACCCCTTCCTTACAACTTATACAAAAATTAACTCCAGATGGATTAAAGACACAAATGTAAGATCTAACACCATAAAAACCATAGAAGAAAACCTAGGCAATACCATTCAGGACACAGGCATGAGCAAAAACTTCATGACTAAACACCAAAAGCAATGGCAACAAAAGCCAATATTGAAAAATGGGATCTAATTAAACTAAAGAGCTTCTGTACAGCAAAAGAAACTATCATGAGAGTGAACAGGCAACCTACAGAATAGAAGAAAATTTTTGCAATCTACCCATCTGACAAAGGGCTAATATCTAGAATCTACAAGGAATTTAAACAAATTTAAAAGAAAAAAACAAACAACTCCATCAAAAAGTGGGCAAAGGATATGAACAGACACTTCTCAAAAGAAGACATTTACATAGCCAACAAGCATATGAAAAAAAGCTCATCATCCCTGGTCATTAGAGAAACGCAAATCAAAACTACAGTGGATACCATCTCAGGTCAATTAGCATGGCGATCATTAAAAAGTCAGGAAACAACAGATACTAGAGAGGATGTGGAGAAATTGGAATGTTTTTACACTGTTGTTGGGAGTGTAAATTAGTTCAACCATTGTGGAAGACAGTGTGGTGATTCCTCAAGGATCTAGAACTAGAAATACCACTTGACTCAGCAATCCCATTACTGGGTATATACCCAAAGGATTATAAATCATTCTACTATAAAGACACATGCACATGTTACTGCAGCACTGCTCACAATAACAAAGACTTGGAACCAACCCAAATGCCTATCAATGATAGACTGGACAAAGAAAATGTGCCACATATACACCATGGAATACTATGCAGCTATAAAAAAGGATGAGTTTATGTCCTTTGCGGGGACATGGATGAAGCTGGAAACCATCATTCTCAGCAAACTAACACAGGAACAGAAAACCAAACACTGCATATTCTCACTCTTAAGTGGGTGTTGAACAGTGAGAACACATGGACACAAGGAGGGGAACATCACACAGGGTCTGTCAAAGGGAGAGGTGCTAGGGGAAGGATAACATTAGGAGAAATACCTAATGTAGATGACAGGTTGATAGGTGCAGCAAACCACCATGGCACATGTATACCTATGTACAACAAACCTGCACATTCTGAACATATAACCCAGAACTTAAAGTATAATAAAAAATAATATCTACTACTGTTAAAAAAAAAATAAAGCAAATTCTTATTTTAACAAATACAGTTTCCTTTTAATACAAAAAACAGTTTTTAGGAAGTTCTAATTTACATAATTAGAACTTCCATAAATTTACATATTAAAACATAAACAATTATTTTGAAGATTTATATGCCCCCTTTTGTTCTCTACACAATCTTATGTAAACATCCAAGAAATGTAAGCCTAAAAATAATTATCTTACTCTAATTCAGTAAATGATATAAAATCTTCTGCCTTTTACACAAATATAATTCCATAGCATGAAAAGAAAAGATGCTGGTACCTTAAGTAGTGAGTATTGACAACTGGCTATGACCAGGCAGAACTGGAAGACCCAGATATCTCTGAAGAAGCCTTGTATGAGAAGAATAGATCCCAAAAAAGCCACGAGAATAGCCAGGATGACAGCTAACACATTTTCCAGGATCTCACGATTTCTAAAGATAGAAAAACTTATGAGTAAGTATATTATAAATATAAGAAATTAACTGAATGTTAAAAAGGGAAAGGAAGACATAAATATGAAGTTCATAATATGCTGAGATGTCTTTTTGGTACTGAGTTTGAACAAGGTTTTAGATCATACTTAAAACAAACTAGTTTCATATGGACATAACATGAATTCTTATATACAAATAAAACATGCTACAGTGAATGGTGGAGTTCCAATTACATAACATAGTTTTAGTTTCTATTTTAAAAATATTACTCTCCTTAATATCTGCTTTTCTGTTTCATTGGTTGCAAACAGCTAACCAACGTGGATGGCAAATAAAATATGCATACAAAGAATCAAGTTATGTTTAAAAAACAAAATCTCAAAATAGTTTCTAGAAAATTAAATTTAAAACATTTGTTATATGACAAAGCAAAATTCTGGCACTAAGTGATTTCACCTCCCCCATCTCTGAATCATCTGAAAGAAATAGAAACTCACTTATTAGAATTACTTAAATATGGGCTGTTACATATCTTGAGAATAAAGGTAGGGACAAAAACCTCTATCTGCTTCTATCAAAATTGCTAAGACAATTCTATACTTTATTAAACTGACATTGTAAGAGAAACAATATGATGCTCAAGATTTACATATATATATGTGTGTGTGTATATATATCTATATAAATGAAGATTATTTTTATGTCATACACACACAAGAATCTATCTCATTACTTCTCGGGAAAATTTTATTCACAAAATGTTATACAAATACATCTTTTAGTTTATTTTACATCCTAAAATACTTTTAAGTCATATTTTTAAAGACTATTAAAAAATGAAAAAAAAGCTCAGCACATCTGCTATATAAAGAAAGCAGGACAAAAAACCATAAGCATAGAAGGATATAAGTTCTGCTATTAAAAAATTAAACAAATAGGTTAAAAAGGACAATACATCAAAAATAGCATTACTAACGATGCTTCTTTCCATGGAAGAATTATGGTTTGCCTCTGTCTTCAAAACTTTGTACATATTTAAATTTTCTACAATAAGGAATTACTTTTATAATCATTTAAAAAAAATTTTTTATTAACCCAATTCCATATTTATCACAATCAATTGGGCCTAAAAATAAAATTCATAAACATCTTTGTACTATTTCCTTTAATGGTTCTACCAGATAAAAAAGTTCAATAATATTTCCAAATCAGTACGTTACTGGCATTTCTATTTGATTTTAGGTGGTAGTTATGCAATTTCAGATTTGCTAAATTCAATGACCTCTTTTCAATCCTTGGCCTGCCTGAATAGTGCTTGTCATTGAACATGTCTTGTCTTGTCTTTAGTTTTTTAAAAATTTTCAATTTTGATGAGTCCAATGTATCAACTTTTTTTATTGATCTTGTTTTTGGCGTCATAGCTAAGTAATGTCTAATCCAAGTTCATAAAAATTTTCTCCTATGTTTTTTTATTTTCCCAGAAGTTTTGTTTTAGGTTTCACATTTAAGCCTATGATACATTTTCATAATGTGGCATGAGGTAAGGCTACAAGTTCCTTATTTTTATTTGCTTGAGATGAGGTTTTGCTATGTTGCCCAGGCTGGTCTCAAACAATCCTCTCACCTCAGCCTCCTGAGCATACACCTCTGCGTCCATCTCTATTTCTCTACATATGTAAATCCAATTGTTCCACCACCATTTGTTGAAAAGGCTACCCTTTCTCCATTTCATTCATCTGAATATTATTTTGATGCCACCTGGGCCTAGAGTTTTCTTTGTGGTATAGTTTCTAAACTACAATTTCCACTTACTTAATACATGTAAGACAATTAAGGTCATGTACTTCTTTCAGAATGAAATTTCATAATTTGCCTTTCAAGAAATTTGTTCATTTGTCCAATGCTGAATTTATTTGCATATAGCTGCTCATATCATTCTCTAATTATCCTTTTAATACCTGTACAGTCTGTAGTGATTAACTAACATTCTTCATATTGGTAATCTATGTCTTTCCTCTTCTTTTTTTTTCTGGTCAGGCAGGCTAAAGGTTTATCAATTGATGTTCTCAAACTTTTCATTTCCTTGATTTTCTTTATTGTTTCTCTGTGTCCTCACTGAATTATTTTGTTCTTTACTATTACGTTTCTTTTGTTCAGTTGGGCTTATGTGCTCTTGTTCTTCTAGTAAGTGGAAGGTTAAGTCATTGATTTGAGACCCTTCTTTTCTAATCTAGGTGTTTAGTGCTATAAATTTTCCTAAGTACTGCAGTTTAGTGGCATCTACTAATTTCTCTCTTGACATCTTCTCTAATCCATGGGTTATTTAGAAGTGTTATTTAGTTTCCAAATATTTGGGGATTTTCCAAGGTTCTATTTGCTTTAATTTACCATTTAATCCCACTAAGTACGATTGGACAGTGGATCTTTTAAAATTTACTGACTCTTGTATTATGGCTAAAAATATGATCTATCTTAGTACATGTTCTGTGAGCAGTTAGGAAAATGTATATTCTCTTGTTATGGGTGCAGTGCTCTGTAAATGTCAACCAATTTAGGTTGGTTGATAATACTGTTAAAGTTTACTATATATCCTCACTGATTTTCTAAATAGTCTATCAATTATTTAAAAAGAAGTGCTAATTTTTTGTATTTTTAGTAGAGACGGGGTTTCACCATGTTGACCAGGATGGTCTCGATCTCTTAACCTCGTGATCCACCCGCCTCGGCCTCCCAAAGTGCTGGGATTATAGGCATAAGCCACCACACTAGCCTCTGTTTTTACAGTTAAAGTACATTCCTTGTAGGCAGCTTGGAGTTGAATCTTGTTCTTTTTTATCTAATCTGCCAAGTCATTTGTTTCCTATTGTCTCATCTGTTCTTTGATCTTTTTCCATTTTATTGATTAACAGAGTAATTTTTACAATCCATCTTATCTCATTTTGACATATTAGCTACAAGTCTTTTGTTATTTTAATGGTTGCCTTAGGGTAGGTTCTGGTAAGAATTTTTAAAAATATGTTTGTAAAGACAGGGTCTCACTAGGTTGCCAAGGCTGGCCTCAAACTCCTGGGCTCACAAGTGATCCTCCTGCCTTAGCCTCTGAAAGAGCTGGGATTACAGGTATAAGCCACTGTGTGCAGCCTAGGGTTTACAATACACATTTATGACAGTCTACCTTCAATATCTACAATACACATTCATGACAGTCTACCTTCAATGATATATCACTTAACATATAAGAAACTTACAATAGTATGCTTTTATTTCTCCCTTCTCTGCCTTTGTGCTATTATTATCATAAATTTTACTTTTACATGTTATAAACCACACAAAGCATTATTTTTGTTTAAACAGTTAACTCTTAAAGAGATTTAATTAATAAAAAAAAATCTTTTATATTTATCCATGTAGTGACTTACCATTTCCATTTATCTTTGTTCCTTTGGGTAGACTCATATTTCCATCTGAGATAACTTTCCTTCTGCCTGAAAGACATCTTTCAACATTTTTTGTAGTGTGGGTCTGCTCATAAAGAATTTTTCCTGATCTGAAAATGTCTTTATTTCACTTTGGTTTTTAAAAGATATTTTTGCTATGTATAGAATTGTAGGTTGATAGGGTTTTTTTCTTTTCAGTGCTTTAAAGATGTTCCTCTGCTGTCTTTTCATTTCATTATTTCCAACAATAAAAAGGATATCTTCCTTTTCCTTGCTCCTCTTTCTCTTGCAATTTAAAAAGTTTTATCACTGGTTTTGAGTAGTTGTGTGTCTTGGTGTAGTTTTATTCAAGTACTTTATGCTTAAGGTTCACTGGGCTTCTTGAATGTGATAGTTTTCATCAAATTTGGAAAGTTCTCCACCCTTATTTCTTCAAAATCTTGGTCTCCTTATTTCCTCTTGTAGTTGTCCCACAGCTTTCTCTCATTGTGTTTTTATACTCTTTTCATTGGGGACAGTGGGGAGAAGACTCTTCTTTCTGTTTCATTCTGGATAGTTTCCATTGCTGTCTTCAAGTTCACTAATCTTTTCTTCTACAAGGTTCAATCTACCATTAATCACATCCAGTATATTTTTAATCTCAGGGATTATAGTTTTCAACTCTATAAGTTTGATTTGGGACTTCTGAAAGTATCTTCTATGTCTGTAGTTAACTTTTTATATTTTTCTTTGTTTTTTTTTTGTAGTTAACTTTTTAAACATTTGTAAAGCAATTGTAACTGTTTTAATGTCCTTGTCTGCTAATTCTAATACCTATGCAAGCTACAGTTTGGTCTCAACTGATTTATTATTCTTGTTATAGGTCATGTTTTCTCACTTCTTTGCACATCTGGTCATCTTTGAATGCTAGACATGGTGAATCTTAACTTGTTGGGTGCTGTGTATTTCTGGATTTCCATAAATCTTCTTAGACTTTATGTTACTTGGAAACAGTTTGATCCCTTCAGGTCTGTGTTTTATGACTTCTTAGGTGGGTCTGAAGTAGTGCTCCTGCTAGGGCTAATTATTCCCCACTTTCAAAGATCTTCCTGAGTATTCTACACAAGGCACCATAAAACATGAATCATAAACATCTCCAATCTGGCTGGTAGAGAAATGTACTATTTCCAGTGCTGTGTGATTGCCAGGAACTGTTCCTCTATTCCTTTTCACATGGCTCTTTCCCTAGCCTCAAATAGTTTCCTCGCATACAGGAACTTATCCATACTCTGTCAAACAGTCAAGGTGACTCAATGCAGATCTCTAAGGTTCTCTCTCTAAGCAGCTCTCTCCTCTCTGACAGTCTGTCCTATGGGCTCTAACTGCCATAGTCTCCCTGGACTCTTAGCTCTATCTCCTTAACTCAGGAAGTTGGCTGGACTCTACTTCTGTTCTCCCTTCCTGTCTTGCAGCCTAGAAACTCTCTCAGAGCATTAAGCTGGGGCAATTGTAGGGTTCATGTTATTTGTTGTCATCTCTCAGGGATCACTGTCCTTTTCTTTCTCATCTCCAATGTCTTGAAAACCATTGTTTCACGTACTTTGTCTATTTTTGGTTGTTTCACATGGGATATAAATCCAGTCCTATTACTCCATGTTGACTGGAAGCAGCTGTTGGTCACCAAGTTTGCAATACAGTAGACTCATGTGTTTGCCATTAATATAATAGGGTTAAGAAACAGAAACAGAATCTTCCTCTTATAACTGTTACATAGTATTTTGGATTATATTACCTATAATCTTAAGATCATTAACATCTCATATTCTTTGGCTTTTGAGTAGCAGTTGTATGAGTCTCATTGATAACAAAAATAATTTCTTTGTATAAAGTACTAAAATTGCAACAAAAATATTTTTAATGGATTTAAAATAGGCAATGTTTAGAAGCCCTGTTATCTTAGGTTTTATCTCAAGAGGACAAAAGCAGAAAACATTTCTCAACATGATCACCAGTTAAAAACCTCAGTGGGTAATTAAGGACACTTCAATTTAAAATCTACACATATTGTTAATATCATAATATAATCTCACCTATCAAACAGGGCCAAAAGTGTGAGTCTGTCAAAGTTAATGCCAATCCACAGCTGGGGTAGAATCCAAAAACGGTAATAGTGTTTAACCTTTTGGGCAGCTTCTTCTGTTGGGCCATAAGTAGCTGCCAAGTCAGGGCTTAGATCAATGTCCTGTTGCTCCAACAAATCTGTATCAATGGTCAATAGTCTATTCAATCGAATCTGTGGGAGAGAGAGCTAAAAGAAAGTCAGCATTGAAAGGCTGAAAATATCTTCAATATTTATTAAATATGTTTATTCAAAAAAACCTTCAAGATTCAAGAGTTACTCAATTAGCTTATCAGTTATCTAAGCCTCTTAATTTTCTTCTCTAGTACACTCTTTTTTTTTTTTTTTTGAGACGGAGTCTTGCTCTGTTACCCATGACGGAGTGCAGTGGCACAATCTCGGCTCACTGTAACCTCTGCCTACTGGGATCAACCAATTCATTCTCTGCCTCAGCCTCCCAAGTAGCTGGGATTACAGGTGCCTGCCACCATACTCGGCTAATTTTTTATTTGTATTTTAAATAGAGACAGCGTTTCCCATCTTGGCCAGGCTGGTCTTGAACTACTGACCTCGTGATCCATCTGCCTCAGCCTCCCAAAGTGCTAGGATTACAAGCATGAACCACTGCACCCAGGCTACTCTTTATGAATATGATTACCAGAAACCATAGAAGGTGACAATAGGAAGTGAACTAAAACAAAATAAATTAATCAATAAATCTTTCATAAATCATTGACTAGAAAAGTATTTAAAATCTTAAGATTTTCTCAGAGAATGCTTAAGAAAAAAATCTTAAGATTTTATAACTGTAGAGCTAGCGAATCCATTAAAACCACTTATTGTGAATCGTTAGTGGCTTCTCTTCTCCCTGTGACATTTATAATCTTTTCTCCTTAAGCTTTGAACCTTATTATTAGTGTCAAATCTGAGCTCCACTGCACTGGAGCTGATGGCAGCAACTCTTATTTCTTCCCATAGTCTCTTATAATTGTTGTTAACTATATTTCCAAATCCCTTGCCCCTGTTTTTTTGTTTTTTGTTTGTTTGTTTTGGTAGGCTGCTCACTTGAGGCTATACAAGAAATTACTACACTACATTTCTTTTAACTTCAACTCATCTATGCACAAGTTTACCAGTTTCCTTTTCCCCTGAAAACATCAAAAGTTAACTGTATCTGGCACAGTACTAGGCAGCATTTCGCTACCTCAAGGCTCCCCTATCATTTAAAAGTAGAAAACAATAAAACAATCATCTTCCCATGTTTGCTTTCCTATGGAGTTTCCAGGAATACACTATAGCCAAAAAGTAGGGACGGTTTTTACTTTTCAAACACATATCTGGGTACAGTTGAGAAAATTTACTTTCTATATATAACACAGCCATTTCTATCTCTAAGCATTGACAAATACTTTCCAAAATAACTTTTAAAATACTCTATCCCAGGGCTTCTTAACCTTGTACTTTTGTTTCTTATTAAAGGACTTAGAAAAAGAGAGCCACTGGAGGACAAAGACAGCAAAGGTGATTTTTACCATAGTTTGCAAAAAATTTTTTTGTAACTTCATCAATTTTTATGGCTTTTATAGCTATCTATATAAATACATATTTCAGATTTAATCTGAAAACACATCATCTTGTAAAAAGAAGGAAAAACCTACCACATCATGTGGATAAAATCGAACTGAGGTAGAACTGGATACATGAGAATCTGTGTCACTAAAATAAAATAAAAAAGACTTTAGGGAACAGTTTGTCAAACAGAAAGAAAAATATATCCTTTAACAATCAGATGAGATTCACATATCTTCACTTTTCCATGTTAACTTCAAAATGTAAAATAGCATTTTCCTAGAGTTGTGACAAGAGCATAGCCTCTGGTTCAGTGTCTACATTCAAATCTCTTCAAATGAATAAGATCTTGGACTAGTTACCTACCCACTTTATACTTCCATTTCCTCTTCAGGAACATATAACAATAGTATCTGTATGACAACGTTCTTGTGAAAGTGTTTAAATGAGATAATCCAAAGAAAACAATTAACATATTGCTAACCAGTAAAGACACAATAAACTTAAGCTATAATGTAATAACCTACAACATAATTCAGGTTCCACAGTTCAGTCATGTTTGGATTTTAAAACTTGATACTTTACCACATTTATGGTGTAAGAAATTGTTCTCTTGAATTACATTAAACACGGTAACAGCGTTTCTATCCCTCCATCCTCCTACTGTTTCCACTGTTACAGAATCAGGGTAAGAGTCCAATTTAATAATTTTTTGAGAGAGTGAATTCTGAAACTGGACCAAAGGAGCTTAAAGAGCATAGTTACCTATATGTTCTACTTTTTCAGCATGTGGAGCTAAACGACTGCAAGATCTTATTGCTTTAAAAGGTCCCTCAAAACAAAAAAATTAGTAAACTGCCCATAGATGTATAACATGTAAATAGACGTGATGTATTATTAAACAAGTCCTAAAATAAGAATCAATAACTCTTGAGGGAAGAGAAAGCTAATTAATCAAGAATAGGCTTCAAAGTGCAATTTGAATAGATAAGCAATAAGATCAAAATTTTAGAAAACAAAAATTTTAACACCTTCTAAAACTGTAATTATGTTTTATGATCAAGATTTCTAATTTATTCGCTCTTCTGACTTCATTATCTTACAAATTTCTTCAGAAGGGGGAAAAGAAAAGAAGCTAAAGGTAACATATGACATACGCTTTAAGAAATTCTTCCTTAAAGCTGGTAAATTTAAAACAAAATGAAAGCTGATTATTTAAAAAGGTACTTGACCAAACACTTACAAGGAAATAAAATTTTAAAATTACATAAAGAAAGAGAATTAACTGATGGGCTTGAACTTAGTTATGTAAGAATTTAGAAGAAGAGTTAAGTCCTGATTAGCTTTAATACATTATACAATATATAGAGAACGTGAAATTTACAACTGAATTTGACACTGTGGGAAAACACTGTGCCACTATAAGATCTTCGGAATATTTTGATTTAGCTTTAAAACACAGAATAGCTTTTATTTTAAAAATAATGTTTTCTTTTTTCCACAGCAAAAAAATTCTACCTTAAGTTTTTAGAAACAAATGTATTGTGACAAATTATTACAGTCAATATAAAGATGTTTTCAAAATAAATTTTATATCTGACCTGGTGACTACAGTTAACAATGTACTAAATACTTGAAAATCACTAAAAGAGTAGATTTAAGTGTCCTCACCACAAACAAAATTATAAGTATGTGAGGTAATACATGTTAATTTTAGCTCAATTTAGCCATTCTACAATGTATACAATATTTCAAAACATCAGGTTGGATGCCATAAATATTTACAATTTTTATTTGTCAATTAGAAACATTTTAAAAAATCATAAAAACAAAAAAATTAACTTTTATAGTTCTAGGCTTAAAAACATTAAACATGGCAAACATATGAAAGTACACATGCTCCTAATGTGACTTCACACATACCAGATATTGGATGCTCTTCTTGCTGCTGGTTCAAAATTCACAAGTGACATATCACAGCCACCAGTCTCATACAGCGTAGAAGAGAACTTACCTAGCAAATAAATGATTATTTTAAAAAGCCATTAGAATACTCAGAATTTTTCCTTCAAGATATGCTAAATTTCGTAAGTTTTTACATCTTAAGAAAATACACTATAACATTTTTTCAAAAACATTTTTAAAATAATCTGCATGTAATTCAGCATGATGTGAGTTAAAAAGGAATGCTGGACAGTAGGGTAAAATGTCAACATACACAATCAGGTATTAAGGAAGGGACTCAAGTCAGCTTTGCAATACCAATCTCTTTTTTCTTTTTCCCACAGCACATTCCCTATTCAAGTGATCATATGAATGAATATAATGTTAAAAGTCACCTGACAACTACTTGAAGCGGGTGAGCAGCCATTTGCAAAGCTTAAGTTTGGGATCACTAAACTACAAGCCCACAAAATTGTGTGACTGCCTCTTGAACTGTGTTTTCCAAAGTATCTAATAAAGGTCAATGAATTGAAAGAGCTAGTATTGTTGGTGATAATTATATTATTTAATGAACATTACTTCTTGTATATTTCTACCATAAGAGCTCTATGAAAAATTTAGGAACAGCAATTGCTACAGCCAAATACCACTATGAAACTAGTAAAAGGTTTAGAAAATCATATTGGTTGCAAATGAATATAGTTTTTTATAATGAAATTTTTAACTCCACATAATTCCTGAGACATATTCTTCCCCTTTGAGGATCTGTTGTAGCCCTATCAGTGATGAAGAGGGAGCATAAATTAATTAATATAAATTTCCATGAAGGCAATGAAATAAGGTACACAACTCTGCAACCATTTTGTCTAGTCCAGAGTATTGTTTGAGTATTTATGAGGTTTTTATTTTATTAGCTGGAATTAATGAGGTTAACAATAGGAATCTTAAAGGACAATGTTGACTTGATGGCAGGGCTAAAAGTCAGATTTTCCCATGCCTACAATGCAAAGAGTGTGCAATCAGGATTTTATATTTAAGTGAAATACTTGAAAAAAAATGCTAATAAAAGGAACCCATAATGTACTAATATGACTAAGGGTTTATAGAACATCTCAAACATTACTTCATTCTTTAAAAGGACTAGAACCAGAAGATAAAATACTTTAACAATTTGAATTATTTAAGTACATTCTATGAATCATGAAAGTTATGGTGTTTTCTGTAGCCACATTTTTTTTGTCAGAATAATATACTCTTGAGATAAGTTAGGAAAAAAAAAAGGTTTTCTACAAAATGCTGAGTTCATTTGCTGTCTTTTTCCAAGGTGATTCAGCAGGTAAATTATTTAAGACTCTCCTACCCCCGTCTTTTAATCATATGTCATTCATCCTTAGCACCTCTAATAGAAACTAGATTAATGAGCTAAAATGAAATTATACAAGCTGTCAACTTGTCTACTTTTTAGATGTGTCACTGAAAGCTTTTTTTAAAGTGGTACGGTAAGTTACAGAAGTTGCTACTGAAACAACATTAAAAATACTCAATTAAAATTAAAAATTTTTAAATTATACTTCTTAATGCTCTTTTCTGTATTCATTTATTGGATAATCAATGATTAGCTGTGCTATTATAATAAACTTACATTAAGAGAAAAAAGAACTACATGCTCAAAATCATGGAATGCATAAATGCAGAATTATTATTAATCATATTAAATGACTAAATCATAGATTAACAAAGAACAGGGAGGGCTTGGTTACTGCATGTGAAACAGTAAAAACAGATTGCATAAATGTATTGTCATAATGTAATTTATATATATTTTAGAAATGTTAATTCTGTATTCAACAGAACTTAAATTGTTACAGTATTTCTCAGTATTTAAACTTTCCAAAGGATTTTTATTAACATATAAGTTCTGTTCTTGGTATATTACAAATAATATGTACCTGTAACAAAACAAACTGAAGATATTATCTTTGTAATTTTCAAATGAAACAGTAAAAGAATATGATGTCATTATACTACTATGTTGTCTTTTATGTATAAATATCTAGTATTAAACTTATATAGAAATGGTTGCATTTTCAATAAACATAAAAAATGCAAAAAAAAAAAGCTTTTCTAGACAGAGAGTTGAATAAATTGAGTAGTTCTATTACTACCTAAATTTACAACTCTGAATGATTCTATGCAAATTGCTAACAAGTAATAAAATTTAAAAATTTAAGCAGAGGCATAAAATATGTCTAAAAGGGAGGTTATGATTTGAATAGAAGTACATGACTTCAACAGTGTTTTTCTTTTTCCTTAAGGGGCTTTTGTGTGTCTATTAAACTTTAGAAGCATGTTTAGGTTCTTAAAAATACTCATGGCACTTGTCAGAACAAATTAACATTTTAATAAGGCTTCATGGTGTAGTCCCAACTTGACTCCAAAAGCACAATTCTATGTCCCTCTTTTATCTTTGAGTTTGGCAACTTACAGCACTTTAGAAGTACCAACTTTTACTTTGAAGATAAACACATCAGAAAAAAATTACACTAAAGATGTATTTTAATGGGCTAATGTAACCTACTGAAGGCAGCTTAAAAAATAACCAATCAGAAATAAGTATATATTATTATTGGTTTATAAAGATTATGTTAAATTTGTACAAGTTTTCTTGGCATACATAGCAATTTTACTATTTCTTTTGAGATTAAAACCATCATATTTAAACCTCAGATCCAAAGTAAAAATGTGCCATTACAATACCCATTTTAATATTATTCTGCATTAAGAAAAATACTTCAATACTATTTTTTTCTAATAAACAGAAAAGAAATCAGATCAAAGAAATGTTCTCCTCACATGAATTTTGATTACAAACTAAGGCATCTCATCATGATTCAACTGTGACCAATTAATTATATCTGACAGAATGCCTCTGTGATAAGGAGAAAACAATCAATTTCCAACAAAATAAACAAGATTAGAAACTGGAATTTCAGACTTGTAAAAATTATACTGGCAAAGAGACTGCATCTCTAAAAGACACATACACAAAAAGCTGATATGCCAGGCATAGTAGCTTATGCCAGTAATCCTAGCATTTTGGGAGGCAAGGCGGGAGGATTGCTTGAGCCCAGGAGTTCAAGACAAGCCCAGGCAACATGGTGAGACCTTGTCTCTACACACACACAAATAGACAAACACACATACAGACACACACACACACACACAGCAGCTGAGTGTGGCGGCATGCACCCATGGGCCTAGCAACTTGGGAGTTTAAGGTGGGAGGATCACTTAAGCCCAGGAGGTTGAGGCTGCGGTGAGCTGTGTTCATGCCACTACCCTCCAGCCTGGGCAAGAGAGCTAGACCCTGTCTCAAAAAAAAAAAAAAAAAGTTAAGATACCTAGCATTTCTTAGTTTTGAATACTCAATAGTGACTGTTATTGTCCATAAAATTTGTTAATTACACATGACCATTTTTTGAAGTAATATTTCAAAGTAACAACTATAGGTCAATAAGTAAGTGATGAGCAACAAATAGGAAGATGAATAAAATTGGATATTTAAGACAAAGGATACTTGAAGCATTTGCCTAGAGCCATGAATGGTGCAGACAGCAAATTCTGATCAACGTTCACAAGATACTGACAGAAGACATGGGAAATTAATGGGATTCTCTAACTTGTCCTATCAGTAAAAGTCCTCACCACACATTACAAAGTTGAGCATGTCAAGAATTTTAAGAACAGTGCTCACCTGAGAAACTCCCATTGTACTTTTTTTTTTGAGACAGAGCCTCACTCTGTCACCCAGGCTAGAGTGCAATGGCACAATCATAGCTCACTGCAATCTCAAACTCCTAGGTTCCAGAGATCTTCCCACCTCAGCTTCCTGAGTAGCTGGGGCTACAGGCACACACGACCGTGCCTGGCTTACTTTTTAAAAATTTTCTGTAGAAATGGTGATCTCTCTATGTTGCCCAGGCTGGTCTCAAATTCTTGGGCTTAAGTGATCCTTCTGTCTTGGCCTCCCAAAGTGCTGGAATTACAGATGCTAGCCACTGAGCCCAGCCTGTTGCATTCTTGAGATCACTCATTTTTCTAGAGATAGACCTACATTTATCTTGGAAAGAGGTGGTTACTAGAACAAATTATCTATAGGGTTTTTTTCATCCTCCAAGTATCAACAACAAAGTAGGTCTCTTAAACTTCTTGAATAATTTTCTTCTTTTAACCTCCTACCTCCCCCACCTTCCCTTCATTCTGTGCCTTTAAGCCTGATGCACTGTCTAAACGGACTTCTCATTTTTTTAGTATTACTTATAGGGCAGGGAGGGACTACAAGAACAAAGAGATACATGGGCAATAAATGTATAAAGTGAGTTTTTAAAAGACGTTTGGGGGACCACATATAATCTACATGACTGAAGTATTCAATAAGTACAAAAAATGCTTATTTCTGATGGAGACAGCATTGTGTTCATAATGCAATCTCAATGAATATACTATTATACTTTTAAAGAGAAGGCCTTTAAGATCAATTCTAATTTCTTGGATAGCACCTCCCTTACTATTATAAGTGGTGACTCAGTTTTCACCCAGACAGAAATTACTCACTACATTTCTGCTTACTGGTTAATGTAGCAGTCCCCAACCTTTCTGGCACAAGGGACCAGTTTCATGGAAGACAACTTTTCTATGGATCCAGGGGATTAGAAGATGGTTTCAGGATGAAACTGTTCTACCTCAGATCAGCAGGCATTAGATTCTCATAAGGAGCAGGTAACCTAGATCCCTCATATGTGCAGTTTACAATACAGTTCATGCTCCTATGAGAATGGAATGCTGCCACTTATCTGACAGGAAGCGGAGCTCAGGCGGAAATGCTCGCTCCCCACACCCCGCTCACCTCCTGCTGTGCGGCCCGGTTCCTAACAGGCCACGGATCCATGCCAGTCCATGGCCTGCGGGTTGGGGACCCCTGGGTTAATGGACTTGTTTCTCCCTAGATTAGGGGAGAAATAAAGGGGTCAGAAAACTTTTCCTGCTAAGGGCCAGATAATACATATTTTAGGTTTCATGGGCCAGATAACCTCTGTTGCAACAATTCAAGTCTACAACTGTAATATGAAAGCAGGCAATGACAACATAGAACATAAACATAAATTTTATTTATTTACAAAAACAAGTAGGTATAGAGCTGGACTTGGCCCACAGGCGGTGGTTTGCCAACACCTGTCCTACACCAAGAATCTTAGGCTCCAAAAACTTCTTTAATTCTCGTGATGCAATGGAAATCAAGTCACTATGTACTTGTAACTTCAAGTTTCAATATTTAGAACAAGTCTTTTTCTTAGAATGTGCAATGTTGTTCCAGCATTTTAAATCAGAAGAATAAGGAAAAGGATAGGTATAAGAAGAAAGTCTGGTTTAGAAGACAGCTCTGGGGACCTGGTAAGGAAAGACAGATATCTCTACTGCTTGGCAACTACAAGAAAGATTTACATACTGATATATTTTACTGACATGGCTATCTGATTATCTAGTTCTGCATTAATAAAATATGCCTTAGTTAACTGTTAAAGCTCCACTCCTGCTTGCTACTCTCCAAATCAGCTGAAGTGTCCAAAAGTGAATGTACAAGTTCATATTTTGCTGTTATTTCATTACCCACTCACATTTTATTTCAAAAAGACAAGTTCTTCTTACTTGGGTAAAATAATCCATAACAACGATACAGATGACAGGTAAACAAAAAGACAAGCCACAGAATGGGAGAAAATATTTCTATCTGACAAATAAGTTGTACTTAAAATATCAAAAGAACTCATACCTCAACAGTTAGAAGATCAACAACACAATTTTTGTTTGTTTCTTTTTGTTTGTTTGAGATAGAGTCTCGCTCTGTCGCCAGGCTGGAGCACAGTGGCACGATCTTGGCTCGCTGCAACCTCCGCCTCCAGGGTTCAAGTGATTCTCCTACCTCAGCCTCTCCAGTAGCTGGGACTACAGGCATGCACCACCACGTCCAGCTAATTTTTGTATTTTTAGTAGAGAAGGTCCATGTTGACCAGAATGGTCTTGATCTTTTGACCTCATGATCTGCCTGCCTCAGTCAATTTTTAAAATGAGTAAATTTTTGGACACACTTCACAAAAGAAGATATATATGTATCTGGCCAATAAACACATCAAAAGATGCTTATTATCTGTAGTCATAAATTTAAATTTAAACCACAATGAGTTACCATTATATACCCATTATGTCTACAATTCTATAGGCCAATGAAAGCAAATGTTGGCAAGAAAGGGAACTACTGGAACTTGCTGGTGGGGATATAAAACTGTTTTCAGAAAGACAGTTTAGAATCATAACAGCCAAAAATGGGAAACAACACAACCATCGCCAGGTGAACGGATAAGCAATATACAGCCTGCTTATACAACAGAATTCTCAGCAGTAAGAAAGGACAAACTACTCACACAGTCAAACAGCACAATGAATCTCAGAAAGCATTACAAACACTACAGGAAAAGTACATACAAAAGGCTGTATACTGTATGACTGCACTTATATCAACTGATAGAAGAGGCAAATCATAATGACAGAAAGCAGATTAGTGGTTGCTTATGACCAGAGGCAGAGGAGAGATGGACTGCAACAGGGCACAGAGAATCTTCTGAAGGTGATGGAAACGTTCGCATCTTGATTAAGGTATTCGACAGGTATACACGTCTGTTAAAACTCCTTGAATTGTACACATCTAACAGATGCCATTTATTGTACCTAAATTATATATCCATAAAATTGATGAAGAAACGAGAAAATAAGATTGACCAGGTAAGAGTCTAATGAGCAAATAACAGCATGCAGTCAGTGAAATTGCCACTAGATGCTAAGATTTGGGGGAATTACATTGGTATTTGCTGTCCTGTTTCATGGTTTCATTTAAAAAATATTACTCATCAGAAAATTAAAAAGTAGTATATAAAAAGAAAGTTCCTCACTACCCAAAGATAGCCACTGCCAAGAGCATTTTCTGTGTTCCTCTGAACAGAATCTCCCCTCACTGAATTCTGAGCTTTTGTCCACCTAGTTAGATACATTTTTCAGCCTCTCCTGCAGCAAGAAGTTGCCATGTGATTATGTATGACCAATGAAAGGTGGGAGAAAATGAAAGGGACATTTTCCAAATTTCACTCAGGAAGATAAAGGCTAGATGTCCTTGACCTTTTCTATTGCCTCCTCACTCCCGTTTGCTGGAAAATGCCAACAACTACAGCAGGCACTCTGGACCAGGCAAGAAAGCCACATGTGAAAGATAATGTAATCCATTCATCTGACAGAAATGGTTCCCATTAGACTCCCAATGGTTCTCATGAGAGAAACAGAAATTTTTCTTTTATTTCAATGATTTGGGGAGGGTCTCTCCTTGAAAGAATCTAACATATATTCCAACTAATGCATATACTAACAGCTTTAATTTATAATCTTAAGAATGGTTAATGTTAGAAAGCAGATAATCTAGTCTACTGATTCAACAAATTATTTACAACATACTAGCAAGAGACAAATTAAATATCTCAACCTGTCCCTGTAAGTTTCTATAAAATTCCTAGAGCTGTTCACGTACCCAAAACTATTTGAAATAATATTCTAATACTCTTCCCACAATAACAATGATAAATTTCTGAGCATTATCCAGGGGATGAAGATAAGCATAAATCAAATTCATCCAGGTTTATTTTTAACTTATAATATTTGTGGTGATACTTCCAAACTCTGCATAAACTACAACTTTCCATAAAGCAATTAATAATATATGTCAAAGCCCCAATAATGTATATTCCCCTTGACTGATAATTCCATTTCAACATTATTTATCCTAAGAAAATAATCACAGCAACTGTTCACAAAAACTTACATAATGGACATTCAGCACAGTGTTCATTACAATAGGAAATATCAGGAAACAATGTGAAGACTAACAATGGGATTAGTTAACTGGTTAAATGATATAATACTTTATCAACAATGACAGAGATGATTATATAACAAGCTTACAATTGCCAAGCACTGTTGTAATTGTATGCTTATACATATAATCCTCACAATAAACCTATGAAGTAGGCATTATTTTTGCCTTCCTTTGATAAATGAGGAAACTGAGGCACAAGACAAGACAATAACTTTCCCAAGATCCCATAGCTAATAAGTGATAGAGCACAGATTTGAAGTCAAGAAGTCTGACTCCAGAGTCCACTATATTGTACTGCCTTTCACGTTCATCTAAGTGACAAAAAGCTATGCGGCCACTTAAAAACAAGTCAAAGAGGACAGGCGAGGTGGCTCACACCCGTAATCCTAGTACTTTGAGAGGGCAAGGAGGGTGGATCATCTGAGGTCAGGAGTTCAAGATCAGCCTGGCCAACATGGTGAAAGCCTGTCTCTACTAAAAATACAAAATTAGCCAGGTGTGGTGGCGTGTGCCTGTAATCCCAGAGACTCAGGAGGCTGAGGCAGGAGAATTGCTTGAACGCAGGAGGCGGAGGTTGCAGTGAGCTGAGATTGCATCACTGTACTCCAGCCTGGGCAACAGAATGAGACTTTGTCTCAAAAAATAAATAAATAAATAAAGTCAAAGAACAGCTAATAACATGAGTAAATGTTCAGACTAAGTGAAAAAAGCAAGATACAAAACTCAAACAGTAGCACAAAAGTCACATAACATGATCCTAACTCTATTTTTTAAAAGTGCATATACACATATATATTTAAAAAGACTGGAAGGAATAAATTACAAAATACTAATAGCAGATATCTCTGAGTGATGAGATTGCAGATGAGTTAATTTTCTTCATGATATTTTCCAGTATTTACCAACTTGTACTTCTATTGTAAGGATGGGAAAAGCACATTCTAATTTTACCAAAAGAAATTAGAATATAGTCCTTAAACCTTTTAATACTTCTTCCTTTGAAATATAACGAAGGCTGTTAATTGTTTCAATAAAAATAAACATTTTACATTCATTTATATATACTTTGTTGCCCCTCACCCCCCCAAAAGAATTAAAGAATAGAATTTGGTATTTTTTTGTACTCAAAACAATAATAAAGGACAAAATCAAACTTGTTGCAAAACGACATAACTTTTCTGTTCAAATGAATAAAAATAATCTACCATAACATAAGGAACTGAGGTATAAACTCTAAGGTCCCTTACAGTCCTCTTACTCTATATTAATAGTAACAAGGAAAAGTACTTATAGCTCAAAATGCTACACAGTAGCATATACAATCTTTTTAAAACACCAAGACTAACTCCAATAAAAATCACTGCAAGTATTATAGATCACCTGAGTCTCTGCTTTTTAAAGTAGAAAATTTAAAAGCTTCCAATTTATGTTTCTGCTATAAATTGCTTAATAATAAAGGCAATGTTGCCAGGTTTCCTTCAATAATTTCCAGCCAACTACATTTTCAAGTTTACAAGCTCTAGAATAAAGCAGATTACCTCAAAGAATACCTCCTTTGTCAATCCTTACACAGTTATAAAACAAACAAACAAAAAACCTAAGGAAAATCAATTCAAACATCGCTTTTTAAAAATCAGATACATTAAGAAAGTCTTAATCAGAGAAATACTACTCATGATATATATGTGCTTTATAATTACATCTTGATAAATATAAAACTCTCTTGTTCTCATCTCTTGTCAACACTGTAACAGTAATTTTTAAATTTTTCACATAAAATAAAAATAATAATAATTTCATATATAGTTTCAAAGCATTTCCTCACCCCTGACCACTAATTCCACCCACAGGTAAAAACCACAGTCAACGTTTACTGTTTTATCTGATCTCGTCTAGAACATTTTGAGATATTGTGTTACACATTAAGAGTGTATGTAACTACCAACTATAATGGCATGTTTCATCACTGCATCAACTTATTAGTCTTAATTTGAGGAAGCTAAGATTAGTAACTGAGAATTAATTCCCAAATTCTATAGAAAAGATTAGCAGATATAAAATGGAACTTTAAGGCTACCTGAGTTCAGAGTCTCTTGTGTGACTTAATCCGGGCATTACTAAGTCACAGCTTTTTTTATTTAGAATTTTTGTAGTTTAATTCAGAAAACAGCATAAAATCAACAAAAAAAATAGCAATTCCAATAAAAGACCAATCAGAAGAAAATTAACCCTTAATATGTGGTCTTTAAAATAAAGAACAACATATTATACTGAAGAATTTGAGAAATCCTGATAGAAATACCCTTTTCAAAGATGTTAACTTCCAAAACTCATCTACCACTTAAGTCATTTGAACCCAATTTTTTTTTTAACTAGGTTCACATGGAAATGAAAGCTATAAATAAGAAAGGAAGCCATATAAGTTTTTTCTTTTCTTTTTTTTTTTTTTTTGATACAGGGTCTCACTCTGTCACCCAGGCTGGATTACAATGGCGTGACCTTGGTTCACTGCAAACTCTGCCTCCCAGGTTCAAGCAATTCTCGTGATTTAGCCTCCTGAGTAACTGGGATTATAGGTTGTGCCACCACACCTGACTATTTTTTGTATTTTTAATAGACATGGGGTTTCACCATGTTGGCCAGGCTGCTCTCAAACTCCTGACCTCAAGTGATCCGCCCGTCTCAGCCTCCCAAAGTGCTGGGATTACAGGTGTGAGCCACCAAGCCTGGCCTAAGTTTTTCCTTTTAAATTATGCCACTTATATTCAAATTCTAAAATTAACCACGATTAACAATTTTGCTTACTAAATACAGATGATACAAGCACTTTCTCTTCTGCTGAATAAGCTACTAATAAAATCCTCGTAATGCTATCCTCAGTGAATTTTTTCCATGATGTCTAATGTAACCTTTTTCCATGATGTCTGGTAAGCTCAAAATGCAACAGAGAAATAAGGATTCTCAGGGTTTAGTATAGGAAGTGGACATGGTTATCTACTATGACACTATAAAATAAAGATGTAGAAAACACAGTTTAGGAAAACTATGTAGGTTTGGAATTAAACAATGTCTGATTCAGAGTTTTCTTTAATCCAAAACAGCATAGGGACATGTACATAGACAAACATATGCACTCAAACATATATGAGGAGTATGCATATATGTATGTTTTATATAAATTAATTATGCATATGCATGTATCTTCACATGTAAAAACTGGTTAAAATTTTTAATAGAAGCAGCTAAATTTGGAAAGAAGCAATCTTCTCTAAATATCCTACTTTTAGGGAATATCACAGCTAACTTTAACATATTTGAGTAAGAAGTACCCAAATTCATTCACATATTTTCATTCACATAATTCACTGCTAATTAAAATCATGTAGAAAATTAAACCACACAACAAAAATATTCTAGCTTCTCTACCAACTGCTTTAAGTTTAGTTGCAGTTCATTTTCAGAATCTTTTTTGGTCAACTTTATAGGCTTTAAAACAGATATACACTCCATTGATTGTTTTGTGCTCATTATTACTAAGCATTCAATTTGGCAGCATTCAAATACGACTGAGCAAGACCTAGTTTAAGGTGGCAGTTAACACAAAAGATAAAATCCAAATTTGAAGAGAGTATCTTGAATATCCCCCAGCAGATGCTAAAGTAAGAGGGTTTTTTAATCTTCAGAACTGGCAAAGCAGTTCATACATAAATATTTTCAATAATTGGCATATAATTTAGAATGAGACTTAATCATTAAAACTCACTTAGCAAATTTTTTGAGCAAACTAAGAATTCTTATGGAGGTAAATCATCTACTATTTCCTTTTATGCTTGAGCTGATAAAAGTCTAAAACTCTGAAAGAGATTAAAAGGAAGCCTTTTATTTTAGCTGATACACTACTATAAAGCCAATGAGGAATGAGATGGTGACTGTAATTTTATATTCACAGATTCACAAATCCTTTGGGTTAAACAAAGAGATATAGCAATATAAAGTTATTACATAACTGAATATATTTGCAACCAAAGAACTATCACTTACAACTAAAACAAGTAGCTAAATTAGTGTCTACCTCATTCTCCCTCAAGCAGCCTCCTTATAAATTTTCTTGCCTCTCCAAATTACAAACTCAAAAGCAAAAGCATACCAAATTTAAAATGTTTTATTGTTTTCTCATTTTATTTAGAACTCACCATACATTCTGTTATAAATATCTTAGATTACCATTTTCAAGTGTCTGTGAGATCTGCTGAAGATGACACTTTTCATCAATATGCATACATATTTATTAATATCTCTCTACAACTAAGCATTTTTACAAAATAGGAAAAGAGTTGAACTGGTAGCATATAAAGTTTTATTAAATCCTAATTTGGACAACTTATACCTCATATCCTTCCAGTCAAAGCAGTAACTGGATTATCATCTTCGCAGGTAAAAAGCAATTATAATGAATAAACAAAATCACAATGAGTAAACACTTTCAAGTGAATATTTTTGAATAACTAGATTTTCTTCATTAAATATTTACTTAAACCATTACTAACCTGCATTCTGAGAACAAGAAAGCCAGACTATACAGAGACATAGAAACCAAAGTAATATAAAGTATCATCCTTAAATAATGCATAAGGCAGATATTTGAGTAGATATGTATCACTGATGTTTAATGATACCACATCTCTGAGAATTAATTATTCAATAATTTATATGTATGTTTATAAATGTATTAATAAAACCAGAAATAAACTTTATAACATTACTATGTAACATTAGTATGGATCCATGATGTCCTCAAATTTTGATTTATAATAAATCCTACCACTGATGATGAACATATTGTGAAATATAGAATACCTTAAAGAAAGATTCTATAGTGGCAGACAATTAGAAAGCATTTTTCCCTTTCCTATAGCACATTCAAAATATTCAAAGAAATTAAAGTTTACTAAGAATCTTTTTTTAAGTCAACATTTTCTCCTACATGGTACAAATGCCTGAGGAAAACAGAATTGAGTATGAACATATAGTAACACTTTAACTATCTATTAAAAATGGACAAGCCCAATAGAAAATATAGACTAAGAGTAGAGAGAAACAGAAAAGGAAAAAGCAAAAGTCACATTTTCCTATCACATAGGGCAAATCCTATACAAAAAGTGCTGCTAGGCATAGTTCCAAACTGAAGCTATCTCAAAAAAGAACTGCTTGTTACCCATTATCTTCTGCATTATAGATTTTGTATCATCAAGATTACATAAGGCCTGCATACCAAGTTCATCCTGCAAACTGCTACCGCCTACAGCAGATGCATTGTCATGTGATGCTTCTAAGTGGACACTCCCATTTCTCACCAGCAAGGAGGCACTAGCACTGAGCACTGCAGCCTGGGAATGGGGGCGGGACTGGACTTTGACCTGGGCTGTGGACTGCTGGCCTTGCTGACCATCTTGAAGGCTAGGAAAAAACATGGATTGGGGAGACATTACAGGGGAGAAAAGAGAAAACAATACCTAGAATGAAGTAAATATAGAAAACTGATTTCAAAAAGGCACTTTTTTCAACATGACCTAAGAAAGAGCCAACAAACTTTGTAAAATATACAGATTACACGGACAACTTAAATCTTCTGGCCCTTACAAATTTGATTTGAAATGACAAATGCAGTCAACATTAAATGTTCATGTAAATTGGTCTTTTTCCACATCAAGCCAGCTAAATTCTAGTGTAAGGAAAAAGAAAGCAGCAAAAAAGAATCATAAGTACAATATATGTGTGCTGCAGCTGGTCCCCAATGGATAAGCTCTATGTTTCAGTTAAATATGCATTTTCATTTATAGCCTTGTAATGACCCTAGAATTGTGCTTTCAAATATTCTGAGATCTCAAATTCACAATAAAACAAGTTTACATGCACTTGAGAACCAAAGAATCTTTACCAAATGCAACCAAAATAACAATCTTGAATAAAAAAAAAAATCACAAACTAGTGCAAGAAAACCAGAATAACTGACTTAACCAAGTGAAATACAAATGGCCATGGGAAATAGTCAGAAGTAGAATTAATATAAAGTGTTATCTATAAAAAGCTTACATCTTTCTGAAATAAGGCCTTGTGATTTATGTACAAAGTATTAAACAGTTATGTTCCCTTAACAAATTTTGTTATTTCCTCTTCCAAACCGTATTCCAGTCTCACTTAAATGGATCCATCATTTTAGAAAATCTTTAAATTTGGAAACTGGTAATTTCTCAAATGATATTAGGCCTTTCTAAGTTTGATAAAAACTTTTAAATACTTGGTATTTTGAGATTAAAAATTTATTTATTAAGAATTTTAATAAAAATAATCTAAATTAAGAGACTGTATTATTCTTAACTCATTTTATACTTTCATATTTTTGCTACTATGAATTTTAATGTTCTTAGTATAATATTTAGTCAAATTTAAACTGACAAAACTCATGAAAAAATGTTTTGGGTATAATTATTATTCTCTACATGATGTTCAATGCAACTCTGCATTCTGTCGACTGAAGTTTACCTTGAACAATCCCAGAGTCTGCAACTAAAATTATTAAACCTCTAGAATGAACAGAGGAATCCTACTTAGGATGGCCTTATTCAGTTACTTTTATCATTTTTCATGGGTATCAACATCTTTCTAATACTTTTAATTCAATGTAATGGTTTCTCTGGTAGATATAAAACAACTCATGTATTTCAGAATGACCATGAAATAAAAGGCTATGTTGAAACTTATATACATATCTTAAGCCTGTGGTTATGGTAACAGAATACATTCTGGAACTACACTGCCTGGTATAGTAGCCTGTGACTATCCAAATTAATTAAAATTTTAGTTCCTTGGTCCTGCTAATAATTTCAAATGCTCAGTAACTACATAATATAGCTAGCGCTACCAGAGGTAACAGCTATCAAAGTAGGCAGTAGTGAGTAGTTAGTGTCTACCATGTTGAACGGGGCAGATTATAGAGTATTTCCATCATCCCAGGAAGTCCTATTAACCTGAACTACTTTGAAAGATTTTTCAGGTTTCTTTTAGAGCCACTGAAAAGTATACATTCTAGGCAGAGGCTAAGAATGCACGCAACATATGAAAAAAACTAAGTCTACAAAATGTGAACTTGTCAGTCCTTACTGGCATTATTTTAAGCCATAATAACAGTATTTATTTAATTATTTATTCAGACTGGAATATTTGTAGAATAGATATAAATCAAGAGATCTTGGGAACTAATATAATCAGATAGGTTTTTTATCTTCCATACATACATAATTTATGTTACTCTTCCTTCAGAATCTATCTAAACTTATCCACAAACCTTACCAAAAAGGACAAATTTCATGAGGAAGAAAATACTGAGAAAAAAATGTTTAAGTAGTTCAAGTACCATGTCTCTGTGTCCTTTCAGATTCAGAAGACAGAGAATTTTAGAAAATATGTACTCAACAAATTTTTCTATCAATTTTTTCACTTGACATCATAAGCCAAGTTGCCATACGGCAGCTAGACATATTTTAGCATGAACATATTAGAGTATATGCTCATCGTCAACATGGAGATGCACAATGTATATCCAATATACAAAAATGTTTTTAAGATATTAGACAATGCATAAAAATCAACTCCAGAATTAAAAAAAAATAAAGAAAATTAGCCAGCATCCATGTGATTATAAACATCAGGTTTTTAACTATCAAAGGCCAGTAATCAAATGTTGGTATCTCTTGAATTCCTATTTTCACAATCCTTTAATGGAAGCAAAAAAGTCCATTATTTTCACATAACTTGTCACAAAACATATTCCTGGAGGACTACACTTCATCCTAAACTAATAATTGGTACAAATAAATCTTTTTATACACTTCCAACTCTATATCAAAACTACCAGTTTGAGTAAGGGTAGCAACTATTCTATAACACTGCAAAAGAAAAGGTAGAAATTTAGGACTAAAACTATAGCTATCATTAGCATCGCTGACATGCAATCTTAATCGTTAACATTTCTCATATGAATGACTGAAAAATAGGTGGTCTTGGTCTTTCCTTCTTCTGTATCACTTAATTGGCACCTGACACATTCTGCTTATACTGCTAGTTATCTTTCTATGTGTCTCCCCAACTAAAATGTAAAGTTTAGGCATATGATTACATTATTCTCATATATCTCTAGATTCTGAAAAACCAAGAAGAGTGTTTTGAATAAAGTACAAAAAATAATAGTTGGTGGATTCATTTCTGAGCACCACAAAGGGACCCCCATGAATTCCTAATCGTGAGCTCTCAGTTATTACTATGATCTTATTTTATTACAGATTTTTCAATCTTGTATTTTAAAAACTAAATATAAGAATTTAGATTTATAAAGCTTTTTTCTACTGATAAAGCTTTTCCCCCCTTCTGTGAAATGCACTGATGATTTCATTCCATTCCATTAACTAGAATTAAAAAGATATCACATTTAGCATGATAAATGTAGAACTCTTAATATTTGTATTATAAATATTTTAAATATTTGTCTTTTTTAGGCCTACTAACTGGGAAGAATTAGCAAAGCCTACAAAACCTACCTATAAAGTTAACAATTTTTTAAATTAAATAAGATTCAGAAAATAATTCTGAAACAGTATATTCTTATAAGCATTATAAAATAAACGCAAATTCTCTTTGTAAGAAAATTGATAATTCACTCCCAATTCTTGGAGACATATATTTTTCCAAGTGGCCCTTCAGATGGTCACTTATTCATTAAAGTTTAAAATAAATTAGTATATTTACTAGTATTTATATGGTACTTGTAAAGAAAGTGTAGCCACATCTATTCCATTTCTTTTTGACAATTTTTCCAAATTTTAAATGATGTATCATCTTATATTTATTTAAAGATGAGATTACTATTCTGTAACTCGCACTGAAGAATAACACCAATATATTTTACCCGAATATTTTTATAATTACAAAACATGATTTTAATAAATTGGTGTTTCTCCCTAATTCCCCACAGCTAAATTTTTACTTTACCCATGATGAAGTCAGCTTATTTAAGATATTTACAACCTTTGTACTAGGAATATCCTGGAACCTCCATAAAAACTACAAGCTGATTACTAAAAGACTACTTTTCAAAAACTATAAAAACTCTTTAAAAATAAGTAGTACACAACATCCTCATTTGAATGGTGATGGATTTAAAACCCTAGAAAAACATGGGAAAAGTGTATATGATTCACTGGAGTTAGAACACAGCTCTGTAATATTCCACCTGGTAGAGGACAAAATACTAATTTGTCTACATATGTTTGCTGAGTGGTATCCAGCAGGCTCATTAGTGGCAAAGAATAAAATAATTTTTAAAGACTGAAAAGCAAAAGTTAAAAAAAAAGTTTAAGATATATAAGCATGGAGTAATAAAGCAAAGAAGTTGCCTTTGGCAAGTATTATTCAAGGGGCAAAAAGAAGAGGTTAGAAACAAAATAGAACAAGTAAAATAAAATGCTAAGCTCTTTCTGCATGTTGAAACTATGCCCCAAATCCATCAGCAGAAAGAAAAGTTACTTCAGGCAGGAAAAGACAAGGTAGAAAGGAGAAAGAGGCAGGAAAAGGCAAGGTAGAAAGGAAAAAGAACAAGAGGGCTCACAAAGAGCAAAGGGCTTAGAAAAGGTTTCTAGAACAAGTGTTTCTTTTAAATTGATGGTCTTCTCATTTTTATATTTTAAATATTGTTTTAATTAATCCATATACTTTTTATAGAATTTTGTCTTATTGAAGAATTAGTTAAGGAACATGATCTATGAAAGACAAAGTTCTTTTTTTTTTTCTGAGATGAAGTCTCCCTCTGTCGCCCAGGCTGGAGTGCAGTGGCACGATCTTGGCTCACTGCAACCTTTGCCTCCTGGGTTCAAGCGATTCTCTAGCTCCAAGCCTCCTCAAGTAACTGGGACTACAGGCACATGCCACCATGCCCAGCCACTTTTTTTTGTATTCTTAGTAGGGTCGAGGTTTCACCATGTTGACCAGGCTGGTCTTGAACTCTTGACCTTAGGTAATCTGCCCATCAGCCTCCCAAAGTGTTGGAATTACAGATGTGAGCCACCACACCTGGCCTTTAAAAAAAAAAAAAAAATTTAAAGGAGTTTTAATTGAGCAATGAACAATTCATGAATTGGGCAGCCCCTAGAATCACAGCACATTTAGAGAGATTCCAGGGGTACCTTGTTATAGACAAAGTTCTTGACTATAATGTAAAATCTAGGAAAATAAGCAAGTCTTAAATCTCAGGGGAGTATGAAATAAAATATTTTAAAGAAACAAAGATTTTGCTTGTTTCAAGAACAAGGTTTTAACAAGAGGAGTTTATCTCTTCCAGTCTACCAAGCACTCAACAGCAGTTATTTCATCAAATGCTCTTCCTTTTGAATTTAAAATTAAAATGTACCCAGAAAATAATTTGTAAAATGGTACTCTGGGACACAGAGGCTAATAAAAGTATTTCATATAATATATGCACTGCTTAAGTAAGCATATATAAAGTATTTATATCCATTTTATAGGCAGAGCACAGTGGCTCACGCCTGTAATTCCAGCACTTTGCGAGGCCAAGGCGGGCAGATCACTTGAGGTCAAGAGCTCAAGACCAGCCTGGCCAACATGGTGAAACCCCATCCCTACAAAAATACAAAAATTAGCCGGGCGTGGTGGTAGGCACCTGTAATCCCAGCTACTCAGGAGGCTGAGCTAATAGAATCACATGAACCTGGGAGGCAGAGGTTACAGTGAGCTGAGATCAAACAACTGCACTCCTGCCTAGGCAACAGAGTATCTCAAAAAAAAAAAAAAAAAAAAAGGTATTTATAACCATTTTTGTATTCTTAAAATAAAGTCCAAGTCTTTTGGATGGATTTTTATATTTCTAATTCAGGGCATGGATTCATCAGATTTCATGTAATTAAGAATAAAGCAGTTACTACAATTTTAATGAAAAATTATCCACAAAGTTATGAATGGATGCTTTCTTAGGACTACTGGAAAAAGTAATGATGTTTTTGTTTACTACACTACAGAGGTTGAAAAATAAAGATATACATATAAATATGTATATCTCTCTCCAATTGAGCACACTTCACAGAAGTTATATATGTTAGTTCTGTCATTTACCAGATCCTGGTGATTATAAAAGGCACAAGTTTTAGGCAATATAAAATAAAATATATAATATTTTAGTGAAATAAAATAATCAAACTGGCTTATCAAGGTGAAGTCAATTATCGGTTATTCCTCAACAAGCTCACCATTCAGTTTGTATTTTTTCATATTATATTAAATACTGTCAAAATATTGGGGAAAATGTTGCATTATTATTATTAATTTAGAGTGGGAGAAGAAAAAAGGAAAGCTGACTAAGGCCCACTATATACATCCTATAACTGTCCTCAAGTGATTCTCCAACTTAAAATTGACTAAACCAATCTGATCACTGTTTAAATAGTGCAACATAAAGCATGCATAATGCAACAGGTTCATGGTCACATGCAGAAAAAGCTGAAAAGTATAGGAAAGCTTAAATGTATAGGAAAGAAAAAGAAAGGAAAAGAAAAACAAAGCTCTTCAAATGCTTTCTTGGAACTGACAGAACAGATTAGTAGGGCTGTTACATGCATGCTAAACTTGGTGGAAGTGAAAATACCGTACCTTAGGGGTGATCCGATGAGCAAAGTAGGAGGGGTAGGGTTACTCCCTGCATTGTGCCGGCGCCGTACTGCCTGGCGCCTAAATGTGCTGCGTTCACGACGAAATGACACTGCCTCCTCGCTGGCTTGTGCTGCTGCATCAAGATAGACTTAGGTCAAACAGGAGCCTAGGTCAGAGATGTAAATAGCAGCTGAGCCTGGCTTTCCCTTGACTTCCCACCCTCACGGGTAAAGTGAACTTGTCTAATTAATCCAAACTGTTTTCATATGAATACTGTCAATCTATCATATCAGGCAATACACAAAAAGTATCAGGCATTTATTTAAAGATAATTTTTTCTTTAAAAATAATGTTTTTGACCTATTGTCTAGCCTCTCCATTTTCTCTTCAACCTCAGTTTCCTATTTTTTAAGATCACTGTTGTTTTAAATCTTTTCCTGAAAGTCTCATTTATTTTGGTCCCATATTCCTCTCTTCCCCCATTAATTAAATCAACCTTAAAAGTACAGTATTTATTAGTTTCCGCTAATGGGAATAGGGAATTACTTTCTTACATTCATGAGTACAGTAAAAGCAGCAAAGATAGTACATTTCGCCGTTGATGACAAGGAGTAAGGCAGTAAGTTTATCTCACAGTACCCTATGCCATAATTTTGGCAGCATTAAATCAAACCTCTGGTTGTAAAGTTGCAAAACCAGTGTGTTAATTCAACACAGCATGAACATATCTTACTGTAAGATACTTCATTACCATGAAACTTTATTCAACTCCATGCCCTGGCTCTGGTCCTCTCGACTTTAGGAAGCAAATATTGGCAAAATGGCAAGTATAGCAACTCACAGCTTAATCTGGAAGCAATAAAGTACAAACTAAAGCCAAGCATACAACATGAGAATACCACAACAATGGCTTAACAGAACTACATATATCTTACAAAACCACACCAATTGACTGATTCGGGTTTCTAAAGCAAAATGTAAAATGATTTTCATCCATGTGAATATAAGACAAAACAATAGTGTGATCTAAATAATTTGGGAATCATTTTGCTTTTGAGAAAGGGCATTTTGATGCTAAATATGAATAAAAACATAAGTTAGTAGAGAAACATTCTTTCTAAACATGAAATTTCCTTTAAATTCCTTTACATGTAGGATAAAGTCCATGTATACAAAAATTATATATGGCCTATGAGAACAAACAATGCAATTAAATCTGATCATCTACAACCGTTGTCCAGTGTGGTAGCCATTAGCTAGAAATAAATTAAATAGAAAGTCAGTTCCTGAGATTCATGAATCATACTTCAAGTGCTCAGTAGCTACATGCAGCCAGTGGTTACCATTACTGAACAGTGCAGATACAGAAAATTTCCATCATCAAAGTCGTACTGAACAGTGCTTATCTAGAAAGATAAGGTTGCCTTTTTGTTATCACAGTTACAAGGCATATTACATACTCTGCCAATTCCTGACAACCATGACTTCCATGAAATGAAAATGCAATCAGCATTGCCACAAAGGAGAAAACATGTACTAGGGCAGGGCAAACAAAGGATGAAGGATGAAATAAAGCAGAGAAGAAAACAAGCCAACTGAGGGAAGAAATAAAAAATTAGGTGAGCAATTGGTATACCTGCTAACAGTTCTTAGACATCAATAAGGTTTAACAGTTTTTAGACATCAATAAACCTTAATTTAAATTCCTCAGGTTATGGAATTTAAATCACTATTTAAAAACTCAATTCAAGAATCATTTTGTGAAATATTATATTAAGATTTCTGGCCGGGCATGGTGGCTCACGCCTGTAATTCCAACACTTCAGGAGGCGAAGGCAGGTGGATCACAAGGTCAGGAGTTCAAGACCAGCCTGGCCAACAAGGTGAAACCCTGTCTCTACTAAAATTACAAAAATTAGCTGGGCATGGTGGCGTGTGCCTGTAATCCCAGTTACTAGGGAGGCTGAGGCAGGAGAACTGCTTGAACTGGGACCTGGGAGGCAAAGGTTGCAATTAGTCAAGATCGTGCCACTGTACTCCAGCCTGAGCTATAGAGCAAGACTCCATCTCAAAAATAAAATAAAAAAAAAAAATATTTCTATTCTACAGTTATAAATTATTATGCTATTATTTATACACCACTATTTGTAATAAACTGTTATGCTCAATTTACAAGTCAAACCAACTACATCAAGAAACTTTCAAACATTTTTTTCTAGTTGCAGATACTGTTTCAACCAAAATAGCAGAGTAGAATTTACCAAGATGTAATTTACAGAAGATAATTCAATCCATAAAATATACCAAAATTATTCAGAAAAAATTGGAAAAAAGCAGTATGTAATCACTGAGTATTGAAAATAGGAACAGAAATAGGAGATAGTTTTCTTTACTATCTTCTTTCTACTAAAGACTTAATGGTGTTAATCTTAAGTAAAAGCGAATTATTCCACAGTACTAGGGTGAAAAGACAAACTACAGTGTCTATTTTTAGTCAAAATGGTTCTTCAGAAAACGATTTTTTTGCTAGTAATACACCATTTGTATTTTGTTATCTGCAAAATAGCTACATATTTTATCACTTACTTTCTTAACAGTCTTGAAAACACATTAAGATGAAAGTTTTGGCATCCAGTGAAAAATGTTTAAATGGAATTATGATCACTGTCTATGTTGTCTCTTACAATATTTGGGGGTAAACACCTATTGTTACAAAAATTTTCAAAATGTTTACTATGGCAACTGCTTTAACAGTAGCACACATTCAAGTAAAAATGCTATAATTTATGGTCACAGTATATATGATTAAGCCATGCCCCTGGGAACGTGGTACTTACCGAACATCTCTATTTGGAATAGGGTCAAGTAGGAGTCCAGTTCTATTCCAGCCAAAGGAGGAAAAATGTGTCTTTAAAACTTATAATTTACTGTAAGCATACAGAGTCACATGTTATAGTCATATCTGATAAAAATTTGCTTCCAGAATCCAATTGTAATAAGTTCTTGGCTGGGCATGGTGGCTCACGCCTGTAATCCCAGCAATTTGGAAGGCCAAGGCGGGCAGATCACGAGGTCAAGAGATCGAGACCATCCTGGCCAACATGGTGAAACCCCATCTCTACTAAAAAAATACAAAATTAGCTGGGCACAGTGGCGCGCGCCTGTAGTCCCAACTACTCAGGAGGCTGAGGCAGGAGAATTGCTTGAACCTGGGAGGCAGAGGTTGCAGTGAGCCAAGATCACACCACTGCACTCCAGCCTGGCACGTGGCGACAGAGCGACACTTGTCTCGAAAAAAAAAAAATAGCTTTTTCCAGCCTGCTGCCGTGTAAGATGTACCTCTTCCTTTTCTCTCATGATTAGAAGTTTCCTGAGGCCTCCCAGGCCACGTGGAACTGGTATTATAACATAGTGGTTCGGTGGGAACACTGGACTCAGACCGGCAAGACTTCCAAAATAGCATTCAATTTATGAACAACAGTTCCCATAGACCTATCACAGCCAATTGAACATCCCATGAGGCTCACCATGTTGGAAAAATGACGAAAGCGATTGCTACATTTGTGATTTGCTTAATTTAATTAATTGTCCACTATGATAACCTTAGAAAAATGGATGACTTGTGTCTCTTCCGGAAGAAACTTCTGCCCGAACCACTGAGAGGTCTGGAACAAAACACACAGTATCTCTGAGGTATGCCTGTATTTGAGATATCTCTAAGTGAAATACTACGCTTCATTCCTGACTTTGCTACAAGTTGTTTTATTGGAAAAGAGAGAATTGGACATTGAGATGAGGAAACCTGTTGAGGGTGAAATAATGAGGAAGATGCATCTGTCAAGCAGCTCTAAGAAATATGATTCTTTTCACTCATCAAGACCTTGGGACAGGCTGGATGTTTGAGTTCTAGGGACGAAGGCCTGAGGGAGCCAAGCAAATGTGCTTTTATCATGCTCTGGTCACTTTCTGGAATGGGGCTAATGCTGTACATACTTCTGAACTCAGGTGGGGCGGAAGTAGTAGAGAATCAGCCAAGTGTTCACTGTTCACCTAAAGTCTTAATAAAACATGTTCACACACACACACACACACACACACACACACACAAAAATAGCTCTTCTTGAATAATTTAACGTTACAGAAGAAAAATAGTAACAAAAAAAAATCTAATTTTTTAACAATGGAACCAGAGAAGAGGAAGAAAATATTTTATTTTTCTTTCTTTTTTCACTATTTCCAGTAATGGCTATAAGCAAGAGAAAATATTTTAAAAACTGGTTTTGGAGTTGACATTTTGACACTGCTTAAAACCCAGTATCTCTGGCAAAAAAGAATAAAATTAACTAATTCAACAGTAACAGCATAAAATGTAGATAGTGAAAAATTAGCACTCTAGTACAACCAAATTTTATGAATGTGTAGGTAAAACAGAAAAATCACTCAAGCAATTCAAAAACCGTGAATGACAAGACATATAAAAAACTTCTAAGGATATATATCCAGAGAGTTGTATATTTTTAAATGTATTTTTTCAAAATTACAAGTCTTGACTTTCTAAGCATTTATTTATGTTAAAAAGACTGACTTCACGATCATAGTAAGTTTAAGAAGAATCTTCAGGCCGGACACAGTGGCTCATGCCTGTAATCTCAGCACTTTGAGAGGCCAAGGTGGGTGGATTACTAGAGGTCAGGAGTTCAAGACCAGCCTGGCCAATATGGCGAAACCCTGTTTCTACTAAAAATACAAAAATTAGCAGGCGTGGTGGTAGGCATCTGTAATCCCAACTACTCAGGAGGCTGAGGCAGGAAATCACTTGAACCCAGGAGACAGAGGATGCAGTGAGCCGAGACTGTGCCACTGTACTCCAGCCTGGGCAACAGGAATGAAATTCTATGTCAAAAATAAATAAATAAAAATAAAAATAACAGGAGCCTTCAGATAATTTAGCTTTTTATTTTTGTTATTCTGATGCAATCACTCACTTAGGTTTAAGCATTTACTAAATGCCCAAGTTCAATTCATGAATAAATCAAAAATAACCTCTGACATCTTAGACAGCTGCGATCTGGTCCATCCCTGAAGATAAAGAAAGTAAAATCCATAATAAACACCTCCCACCTCAGGAGTTACTTCCCATTTACCACAATGAGATAAGAAAATTCTACACGTTCTAAGCTAAGTTATTTTACTGCAATTATTTATATTTTTATGGTAGTATTATAATTACAGACTATCAGCTGGTTTTACTCAGTGAATGAAAGCAGAGAAAGCATTAAAGGCATCAACATACTTCTAGAATGGCTGGGATGCTGAAAAGAGGAAAATTTAATGAGGTATTAAGGAATGGCTATCCAAATTCTATCTCAAAAATTGGAAGTTGTGAGTATAAATATGCACAGATAATGATGCTACTTTAAAATGATGTCAATCATATACCTGCTTAATCTGTGATATAATTCATAAGTAATAAGTTACTTTCTAGCTGTCATATATTGCTAAGACTGGCATCTTGCAATAGCTCAATTTTAATTAAATTAATAAAAATTTAGACAGAGGAAATTGCTCAAGTGTTCTTTTCAGTGAGAAATGTTTATCGTGAGAAAAAAAGGTATATATCTGGAAAGATCACAAAAATAAAAACATGCATTTAGTACTTCAAAAAGATCAGAAAAAATGCTAATGGGAAAATAATTCTTAAGAAAGATGATGAAAGTATGAAACAAGTAAATATATATATATATAATCTCAGTAAAATAAAAGACATCTGCAAACATTCTGAAATACACTGAAATGTTCAAGATAAAAACTATTTTATCGAGAACTAAGATGGCCAAATAGGAACAGCTCTGGAGTGCAGTTCCCAGAGAAAACAGAGAGGGTGAGTGACCACCGCATTTCCAAACAAATTTTTACTGCCCACAGACCAGGAGATTCCCGGGCAGAAAAGTGCCACAAGTCTCTAGTGCTGCTGTTTCAGCTGGCGCAGTGGGTCTCCGCACAAAAACTCACACAAATCCGGACCCCGTTTCAACTGGCGACTGGAATGCCTGGGACACAGAGTCGCCCATTCAACTGAAAAAACGGGGAGCCAGGTGATCTGGCTCAGCTGGTCCCACCCCCACAAAGACCAGCAATCTGAAATGCTCTGGATTGAGTTTCATAGCAAGCATAGCTGGACCTGCGAAGGTCCAGCTCCGTGGGCGGAAGGGCGTCTGTCATTACCGAGGCAGTCCACCATTACTGAGGCAGACTGTCATTACCGAGGCAGTTCTAACTATACCCCTATAAACAAAACTGCAAGGAAGTTCACACAGCAGCTGGGTAGAGCCCACGGCAGCTCAGCAATGCCTCTGCTGGCAGACTGTGACTAGGCTATCTCCTCACTGGGCAGGGCATCTCTGAAAAAAGATAGCAGAATGACAGGGACTTATAAATAAAGCCCCACCTTCCTGGGACAGAGCACCTGGGAAAAAAAAGACGGTTATGAGTTCCGCTGCAACAGACATAAACGTACCTGCCCAGTGGCTCTGAACAGAACAACGGAGCTCACAGCTCAGCACTTGAGCTCCTATAAGGGACAGACTGTCTCCTCAAGCAACTCCCCAAACCCTGTATAATCAAAGAGACACTCATAAAGGACAGCTCAGGATGACATCTGGCAGGTATCCTTCTGGGACAAGGTAACAGAAGAAACTGGCAGCAACCCTTACTGTTCTGCAGCTGCTGCAGGTGATCCCCAGGCAAGCAGGGTCTGGAGTGGACCTCCAGCTGTCCTACAGCAGGGGGCCTGACTGTTAGAAGGAAAACTAAGAAACAGAAAGAAATAACTTCATCAGCAACAAAAAAGATGCCCACTCAGAGACTCCATCTGAGAGTCACCAACCACAAAGACCACAGGTAGATAAATCCACAAAGATGGGAAGAAACCAGCACAAAAAGGATGAAAACACCCAAAAACAGAATGCTTCTCCTCCAAGGGATCACAACTCCTCACCATCAAGGGAACACGGCTGGATGGAGAATGAGTCTAATGAATTGACAGAAACAGGCTTCAGAAGGTGGGTAATAAACTTCTCTGAGATAAAAGATCATGTTCTAACCCAATGCAAAGAAACAAAGAAGCTTGAAAAAAGGGTTGACAAAATGCTAATGAGAATAAACAGCTTAGAGAGGAATAAAAATGAATTGATGGAGCTGAAAAACACAACACGAGAACTTCGCGAAGCATACACAAGTTTCAATAGTCAAATCCCCCAAGCAGAAGAAGGGATATCAGAGATTGAAGATCAACTCAATGAAATAAAACGAGAAGGCAAGATTAGAGAAAAAAGAGTGAGAAGAAATGAACAAAGCCTCCAAGAAATATGGGATTATGTGAAAAGACCTAATCTACATTTCACAGGTGTACCTAAATGTGACGGAGAGAATGAATCCAAGCTGGAAAACACTCTTCAGGATATTATCCAGGAGAATTTTCCCAACCTAGCAAGGCAGGCCAATTTTCAAGTCCAGGAAATACAGAGACCACCACAAAGATATTCCTCAAGAAAAGCAACCACAAGGCACATAATCATCAGATTCACCAGGGTTGAAATGAAGGGAAAAAAGGCTAAGGGCAGCCATAGAGAAAGGTCGGGTTACCCACAAACGGAAGACCATCAGACTCACAGCTGATCTCTCAGCAGAAACCCTACAAGCCAGAAGAGAGTGGGGGCCAATATTCAACATCCTTAAAGAAAAGAACTTTCAACCTAGAATTTCATATCCAGCCAAACTAAGTTTCATAAGCGAAGGAGAAATAAAGTCCGTTATTTCATCACCACCAGGTCTGCTTTACAAGAGCTCCTGAAAGAAGCACTAACACAGAAAGGAACAACCAGTACCAGCCACCCAAAACCGTACCAAATGGTAAAGAGCCATTGACACAATGAAGAAACTGCATCAACTAATGGGCAAAACAAACAGCTAGCATCAAAATGGCAGGATCAAATTCACACATGACAATATTAACCTTAAATGTAAATGGGTTAAATGCCCCAATCAAAAGACACAGACTGGCAAATTGGATAAAAAGTCCAAATCCACTGGTGTGCTGTATCCAGGAAACCCATCTCACATGCAAGTATACACACAGGCTCAAAATAAAGGGATGGAGGAAGATCTACCAAGCAAATTGAGAGCAAAAAAAAGCAGGAGTTGCAATCCTAGTCTCTGAAAAAATAGACTTTAAACCAACAAAGATCAAAAGAGACAAATTCTTAATGACCTACAAAGAGACTTAGACTCCCACACAATAATAGTGGGAGACTTTAACACTCCACTGTCAATACTAGACAGATCAACAAGACAGAAAATTAAAAAGGATATCCAGGACTTGAACTCAGATCTGGACCAAGCAAACCTCATAGACATTTACAGAACTCTCCACCCCAAATCCACAGAATATAACCACAGCACACTTACTCTAAAATTGACCACATAGTTGGAAGTAAATCACTCCTCAGCAAATGCAAAAGAACAGAATCATAACAAACAGTCTCTCAGACCACAGTGCAATCAAATTAGAACTCAGAATTCAGAAACTAACTCAGAACCACACAGCTTCACGGAAACTGAACCACTGGCTCTTGAATGTTGACTGGATAAACAATGAAATGAAGGCAGGAATAAAGATGTTCTTCAAAACCAACGAGAATAAAGATACAATGTACCAGAATCTCTGGGACACATTTAAAGCAGTGTCTAGAGGAAAATTTAAAGCAATAAAAGCCTGTATAAGAAGCAAGGAAAGATCTAAAATAGACATCTTATCGTCAAAATTGAAAGAGCTAGAGGAGCAAAATCAAAAAAATTCAAAAGCTAGCAGAAGACAAGAAATAACTAAGATCAGAGCAGAACTGAAGGAGATAGAGACACAAAAACACCTTCAAAAAATCAATAAATCCAGGAGCTGGTTTTTTGAAAAGATCAACAAAATAGACCACTAGCCAGATTAATCAAAAAGAAAAGAGAGAAGAATCAAATAGATGCAATAAAAAAAGATAAACGGGATATCAACACAGATTCCACAGAAATACAAACCACCATCAGAGATTACAATGAACAACTCTATGCACATAAACCAGTAAACCTGGAAGAAATGGATAAATTCCTGGACACTTACACCCTCCCAAGCCTAAACCAAGAAGAAGTCGAAACCCTGAATAGACCAATAACAAGGGTTGAAGTTGAGGCAGCAATTAATAGCTTACCAACCAAAAAAAAGCCCAGGTCCAGATGGAGTCACAGCCGAATTCTACCAGACAGACAAAGAGTAGCTGGTGTCACTCCTTCTGAAACTATTCCAAACAATCCAAAAAGAGGGAATCCTTCCCAAATCATTTCATGAGACCAATATCCATAAAACATCTGATACCAAAACCCCGCAGAGACTCAACAAGAAAAGAAAACTTCAGGCCAATATCCATGATGAACATAGAAGCAACAATCTTCAATAAAATACTGGCAAACTGATTGCAACAGCACATCAAAAAGCTTATCCATCACGATCAAGTAGGCTTCATCCAGGGGATGCAAGGCTGGTTCAACATACGCAAGTCTGTAAACGTAATTCACCACATAAACAGAACCAAAGACAGAAACCACATGATTATCTGAATAAGATGCAGAGAAGGCCTTTGACAAAATTCAACAGCCCTTTATGCTAAAAACTCTCAATAAACTAGGTATCAATGGAACATATCTCAAAATAATAAAAGCTATTTATGATAAACCACAGCCAATATCATACTGAATGAGCAAAAACTGGAAGCACTTCCTTTGAAATCTGACACAAGACAAGGACGCCCTCTCTCACCACTCCTATTCAATATAGTATTGCAAGTCCTAGCCAGAGCAATCAGGCAAGAAAAAGAAATAAAAGGTATTCAATTAGGAAAGGAGGAAGTCAAATTGTCTCTATTTGCATACGACATGATTGTATATTTAGAAGACCCTATTGTCTCAGCCCAAAATCTCCTTAAACTGATAAGCATCTTCAGCAAAGTATCAGGATACAAAATCAATGTGCAAAAATCACAAGCATTCCTATACACCAATAACAGACTTAAAGAGAGCCAAATCAAGAATCAACTGCCATTCACAACTGCTACAAAGAGAATAAAACACCTAGGAATACAACTAACAAAGAATGTAATGACCTCTTCAAGGAGAACTACAAACCACTGCTCAACAAAATAAGAGAGGACACAAACAGATGGAGAAACATTCCATGCTCATGGTTAGGAAGAATCAATTTTGTGAAAATTGCCTTACTGCCCAAAGTAATTTATAGATTCAATGCTGTCCCCATCAAGCTACCAATGACCTTCTTCACAGAACTGGGAAAAACCACCTTAAATTTCATATAGAACCAAAAGAGAGCCTGCATAACCAAGTGAATTCTAAGCAAAAAGAACAAAGTTGGAGGCATCACACTATCTGACTTCAAACTATACTACAAGGCTACAGTAATCAAAACAGCATGGTACTGGTACCAAAACAGAGATATAGACCAATGGAACAGAACAGAGGCCTCGGAGGCAATGCCACACATCTACAACCATCTGATCTTTGACAAACCTGATAAAACAAGCAATGGGGAAAGGATTCCCTGTTTAATAAATGGTGTTGGGAAAACTGGCTAGCCATGTGCAGAAAGCAGAAACTGGACCCCTTCCTGACACTTTACAGTAAAATTAACTCCAGATGGATCTAAGACTTAAACATAAGACCTAACACCATAAAAACCTTAGAAGAAAACCCAGGCAAAACCATTCAGGACATAGGCATAGGCAAGGCCTTCATGACTAAAAACCAAAAGCATTGGCAACAAAAGCCAAAATAGACAAATGGGATCTAATTAAACTCCAGAGCTTCTGCACAGCAAAAGAAACAATCATTAGAGTGAATCGCCAACCAACAGAATGGGAAAAAATTTTTGCAATCTACCCATCTGACAAAGGACTTATATCCAAAATCTACAAAGAACTAAAACAGATTTACAAGAAAAAAAACAAACAAACCCATTCAAAAGTGGGCAAAGGATATGAACAGACACTTTTTAAAAGAAGACATATATGAGGCCAACAAACATATGAAAAAATGCTCATTGGGAGGGTGGAGAAGGATAACATGGGGAGAAATGCCAGATATAGTATGCATCTAAAGTAAAATAAATAAATTTGAAAAATAAAAATAAAAAATAAAGAAAAAATGCTCATCATCACTGGTCATTAGAGAAATGAAAATCAAAACTACATGGAGATACCATCTCACGCCAGTCAGAATGGCGATCATTAAGAAATCTGCAGACAGATGCTGGAGAGGATGTGGAGTAATAGGAACACTTTTATGTTGTTGGTGAGAGTGTCATTTAAGTGCCAAAGAACACTGCCCAATTTCTAAGCATCAATTCTGAATTAAAATAATTTCCATCTGTGAAAACATTTTAAAGGACTGGCCTACTTTTTGACAAGCCAAGGAACAGGAGTAAACAATAACAAAATTATTAGCTATGGCCAGGCTCGCTGGCTCACGCCAATAATCCCAGAACTTTGGAAGGCTGAGGTCGGCGGATCACAAGGTCAGGAGTTCAAGCCCAGCCTTGCCAATATGGTGGAACCCCATATCTACTAAAAAATACAAAAATCAGCTGGGCGTGGTGACAGGCACCTGTAGTCCCAGCTACTCGCGAGGCTGAGGCAGGAGAATCGCCTGAACCTGGGAGGTGGAGGCTGCAGTGAGCCAAGATCACGCCATTGCTCTCCAGCCTGGGTAACAGAGTGAGATTCTGTCTCAAGAAAAGAAAAAAAAATTATTAGCTGAGCTTTGAGTTAAAGAGAATTTGCATATCCTTATTGATATTTTCTACAAGCTCAGAAGCCAAACAAATATAGCTTCAGTATTACTTACTTTTATAGGTGATTTCTTATCCTTTTTAATCCTTTGTGAATGAGATGAAAGATATCAACCCTTCAGATACAATTTTGCATCTACTTTCAGAACAGTCCCTTAATAAAGGTTCATTTGTGATGTACATATATATTTGAAGCAACATTTTTGAGAGGGGAAACATCCTTTCAATGAAAGACATAACTGTCTTTGTTTATATAATGAACGTACAATACATAAAGCATTTTCACATTTCTACACTCATTAGGTTCAAGCTCACTAGAGTCTGATAGTTAACTGTGAGACAGGCCTAGACAGTTATTATTCCTGTTTTACAATTGAGGAAATTGAGGCACAGATTTGATGGCTTGCCAGAATATTCAGACAGTAATTAGAGGTGGTATGAAAATGTAACCTTTTGATTCCTTACCCAGAACTTCACTACTGAGAGAAAGAAAATCACGGTAATGTTCCTACTTAACAAAATCATGCATGGGCTGGTTTTGGGAATTCTATATGGAAACATTTATTTGCTTCACCAATAAACACCTCTTTTCTTGATATTGTTGTAAAGGAAGATAATTTTGCCAAACCTATTTTGCTGTATTTAATGAGCATTCTTCTACGCGGTTTTATATGTCTAAGCTTTTTTCACAATAAAGAACATCTTTCCTTTATAAATCAAGGTCAGCCACATATACAATGAGTACAGCATTATACTTTAATACAGCATAAGTTATGCTATTATGATGTCCTTGAACACTATTAAAATAAGAAAGATAGTCTGCCCCTGCATTGAATAACCACACACCACTGGGTTTCCTACTTTGGCTTGTATAGTTATTACAGCTCCTCTTTTAGAGTCAGCTGTGTATTTCTTCTGCCGTCGTAACTTCAGCCTCTATAAGTACCCATCCCATCCACTAATTTGTTGCTTCTAACTTTCCATGTAGACTGGGATATCAGAAAATTAAGTTTATTAGTCTTGAGAGTCTTTCTATTTAGTAAAGTACATAAGCTATAATTTGCATTTTCTTGTCTGTTTACTGGTCTTTATCTTCCATCTAATGCTCAATGATATTTGGATACAAAATAGCACACCTTCAATTTATGTGTACAGCACAAACCCTCATAAATTGTTTATTGAAAAGATCTGACTTTTCTTTAAATAATTGTTTCTTTAAAGATTATCTTTGTTTCCCAACACAAGATTAGGATCCTATTTCATGCTTACAGAATAATGACTCAAACATTACATTTAAAATAAGTTTCACAGAGAAATACAGGTTAAACAATTCAGAAAAAAGCACAAAGAATAATAAGTAAACACAAACCTCTCCACTAGGGCTATTCTTTGTAATCCAATAAGTGATACACAAAATATAGTATAATAACAGTATTGAATCACACAGGAAATAAGTTTAAATGGCCCAAAAGAAAAGGACTTTATTAAAAGCAATACAAGCTAGAAAACACAGTACATTTTTCTACCATATAGCCTGTATATAGTTTTCATTTCTTAAAATATTAGTCATAAATTTAAAATATACCTTATAATTTAAAAAGAAAAATTAAGTATAAAACAAGAGATCAACAGAAAATGATTTAGTCTGGCCTTAAAACATATTTCCTGTCTTAGTAATCACAAACCATTATTGATGAAATCCAGTTTTAACCAAAGACTTTGATTAATGATGACAGGGCCTATGAAAACAAACTCTTGTTATGTGACAAAAAAAGGTAAGTTATGGCTGGTCCGAAGGTAGTGAGTTATCTCAATTGATTATTCACAGTCAGTTACAGATCGAACTACTTGTTCTACTCTTTCCCCTCTTCTCACTACTGCACTTGACTAGTCTTTAAAAAAAAAAAAAAAAGTAAGTTATATGACATACTACTGCCAAAATGAGGTTAAAATCTATGTCACTAAATTGATGTTAATAAAAAATGTTTTTCCTATTGGCATTATGTAAGAAACTGGGGAATCAGATATTTATATTTTTACTATTATTCAGTTTCACAATGGCAGACTTAGAATATCACTAATTTATTTCTATATTCAATCATTTTCTTCTATTTTAATTTTATACCACTGAATTAATAGGGTTAAAGAACAGGCTACATTGTGTAGCATAACTAACTGGCCTTGAATAGTCACAGCAGCACTAGTAAGCATTTACCATGTGCTAGGCACTGTTATAAGCATTTTCCTATATTAACTCCTTAGTCCTCACAACAACCCTATGAGATAGATACTATAATCATCTCATTTTCAGGTGAGGAAGCTGAGGTTTATAAGTAGCTTTCCTAGAGTCACAACAGTGAAGCCCACATACTAACAAAGGTATTTGACTTCATGTCACTAAACTAGATTATCTCCTATTTTAGAGTACTTTTAGTACTTTAGTATATTTCCTAAATTCCATCTCTCCACACCACCACCACCTACCTTAAAATAAAACAAAACGAAACTGTTGGAGAACTTATCAACACCTTCAAATTCTTTAAGATAAAATCTATCTGTGCAAAGGTATATGAATGGCCAAGCAGTAACATGATTTGTTGACAGGTCTCAGTAGTACAGTATGTAAGAAAGGACAGCCCAAAAACATTTATTCTACATTGTCAGACATTTCTTCTAAATTGTAACAAGTAATAATGCTAACATAAACAAATATCTTTAACCAGTATTTGAGTGTCTGTGTAATTTTTAAATAATGAGAATCAAAACAAATCCCCTTCCACTACCTCCAAACTTCCAAAAAGCCCAAATAAACTCCCAACAAAACCTCTATGTTTAGTTATGATAAAAACCAATTAAAAAACCTCCAACACATTTAAGTGCTTTAGTTTTGCTCTTGTTTGTATTTTAAACCCAATGAAACTCAAATAAAAGTAGTCTTTGAAATCCTTAGGCAAAAATCCTTAGACAAAAAAAGGTTTTAAACAGCTCACAGATTATTACATTTCTTCCAGTGAAGTAGATGGAAATTTTTATTTCATTATTTGTTTCTTAATATTTAATGGAGTTATTTTTTAAAAAGAGTACAAACAAAGAAAACAAAATCTAGAGCCTGGAAAAATGAGGGCTACTATAACTTAACAGGACCAAGAGGCAAATAACACCTTTCAGGTAACTTTTCTTAAAAAACAGAATACTCCACATTCCCCATGAAAAAGAAATGACATATTAAATATAAAGGCCTGAATTTACTACATACTTTTGTACATATTTTTGCAGTACTGACATTTCAACAATATTCAGAATAGCAATATTTTTCTATTATAGCATGTTTACTTAAAATTCATTTCGATAATTTTAAAAATTAAGCTATATTTTAAAATCTAATTGTTTCTTGCATTCCGTGAACATATCTGATATGATTTGTGTGAGAAATCACTACAAGCATTTCAGATTGTTTACAAAAAAAGAGAACTATATCCAGGTCAAAGACTCAAGGGAATTTAATTACTCCATTGTCACTAAATGGTTATAACCACTTCAGATATTATTAGTTCTCAATATTTAGGTTTGATAAACTATATTCTTCTTTAGGTATGAGATAATTTCTTTACATTCCCATTAGAAATTAAGCTGGCTAAAAACTTCACCCCCCAAAAAAATCTACGGAAATGTTTACCACAATATAGACTTTTAAAATACTCTGGATGAAATTAACATCTTTGAGAGAAAAATTCATATGTTTCAGAATGTATGTACAAACAAAATCCAGTTTAACTTTTAATAAGTGACTGAACATTACTATATTAAACAGACTATAAACTTTAAAACTAAAGATACAAGCACAAATAAAGGGAATAGCGGTAGAGGCTAAAAAAGCTAAGGTACTAACAACAAAAGACCTGATTCTTCTGATTCTGAAGCAGATTCCATAATAAACAGAACCAAATAAACAAAAGATCTTGGGCAGAAGAAAATAGCAAGAAATAACAACTCTGAAATAAACAGGCCAACACACACTGACAGAATATCCAATTTTGCACAATTCTCCATAAACCTGAAATAAACTATTACTTTAACCAGAACACCATCACTGTTATTATGGGGGCATCTTACATCAATTAATGGATACCAAATGTCAATATAACCTACAAATCTCGATTTAATAAACGTTAATAACGTGAAATTATAGAAAAAAATATTTTTGTAATGCCTGAAACTTAAGCAAGAAATAAAACCAATGACACAGATTTTTAAAAAGAGCCATAATTTTCAAAGTACATAATCAGAGTAAAAGTAATATTTGGAAAACTCTTATATAACAGGCTGAGTGATCTAATTCTGAAAGTTCAGTGTCATATACTGTATAAGAGATGACTAAAACTGGTTTGGTGCCCTTACATAATTATATATTTTACTGTTGCTACTGTTATAAAAAGGAAGGGGGCTAATTTTTGTTATTTCCGGCAAAACATTTACAGGTGGCAGCTGGCTTAGAAACTGGTGCTTTTGACACCATCAAGAACAAGTCAACATATTCAAATATTGCAACCAAAAAAATATTTTCTTGGTGTTCATACCACAACCTTTTCTAATCTACCTCTCCATTCAAGAAAGGTTATTTTAATAACAGTGGAAACAGAAGCATATTTTAGTAAGTACTACTCCAATTAACAGTAAGAAAAAGTAGTGACTCTTAGAGAAATCTCTTCTTACAGTTTACTTACCTCCACTGACTGCATCTTGCTCTTCCCCTTCAGGAAATGCAACCTGGTTTGGCAAGCTATTCCTAGATCGAGTGACTGTCTCTAACTGGGAAGCCCGTCCTAATAAAGATAGCTCATCTAGCACCTCTCCCTCTTTGGCCTCAAGATCTGATTTTGAAGTAGTTAAGGGCTTTATGCTTTCAGGTGCCATTAACCTGTTTGAGTCATTCAAACATGCTACTGTGCCACTGTCCAGGCTCAACACTCGGGCACGAGTCTTGGCACTATTTGTGCTAGAAGTCCGTCGTGTTGCACGCTTTTTGCCGGTTCCTTCAGGACCCAAATGAGCTTTGTGTGTGTGTTCAGAGTCTGTGCCCCTTTCTTTATGAGTGTGTTTGGTCTTTAGGGCACTGTATCTGCCTTCAGGAGACTGACAGGAATGAGAAGTGGTGCTAGACGAGCTATCACTGCTGAACTGGTGAGCAGACTGAACACTTGATGCTCTACTCAAGTCACTTTGATCACTAGAGTCCTCGTCATGACAAAATATAGCACTGTGTGGCTTGGTACCAGAAACACCTCGAAAGCAAACATAGTCCCTATGCCGACTTGAATCAAAACTGCTAGCCCGTTTTTTTCCTGTCCGTCTCCTGCCCGACTTGTGGGCAGAAGCTGTCCGATGGATTACACTAGAAGATTTCGGTCGAACATCCCCTTCCTTTTGCTTTCCACCAACATCTTTACACACTTTGGAATCCACAGAAACAGCTGACTTATCACTCTGCTCTTCTTTGTTTTCTGCAGTGTTCCCAGGTGGTCTGTCCCCTTGGGAAGTAAATTCATTTGCATGGGGATTTTTATTGGCTTCTTCAGATGCAGAGGTGCTGAGACCTCTCTGGTTGTGCATCTCATCAGAGGGGGCAGAGTCCTTGGCCTCGTGAACCCCACTGTTGGTACTCGCTTCCACAGCAATCTTTTCACTGCTAGTCCTTTTGACACCAGCACAGCTACTCTTTTCCTCTGGGCCTGCACAGCACTCTTTTTTCCTCCCACTTTTTGTTCCTGCTTTAGGAGATTCCTCATGCTCTGACAAAATGCTCTCTATGTGAGTTGAGCTGGTATGCTCGCTTTTATAGCTGCTGACAGTACTGTTAGTGTCCCGGTCTGTTCCACTGCAGTAGCTCTCTGTTGACCCACTACTCCGTGTGCTCAGGCTCCTCAAGCTGTCCATGCTTTTGTCTGCTTTCAAAGGTTTGCTCTTCCCACTTTTTGTGGGTGGCTGAGAAGTATTGATTTTCAAGTCACCAGCCAGCTGAACTTCCCCAGATAAACCAGAATTTTCCACCAAGGATTCTTTGGATCCAGAAAGAGGCTTGGAAGATTCTAACTCACTAACTGGATCTAACCCACGTCTTTGCTGATAAAGGGGAAAATCATTCAGTGAAGTGTCTGGAAAAGCCACAGCAGAGCTAGAAGTCCGTGGTACACCTCGCGGCCGGTGGTCTTTTCTATAAGAGTGTGAGTGTAAAGGTACAAGAGAAGCTACTTCTGTGTCACAGGCACTGGACAGAGACTGATCAACATGGTGGTGGTGGCTATGACTTGGCAGGCTCACTTTGTCACTGACGTCTCTTGGTAAGTCCTGTCCACAAGAGGATAAGGAAGGCTGAATGGAGATGAAGGAGTCATTGGAAACAAGACGAAAGAGCTTCCGATCAGTTGCCAAATCTGTTTCAAACACATATTTGGAAACGTTAAAATAAATGTATGATCTGCTTTTCTACTGTTTAACAATGGAAAGAATTCACTGCATACAGTAAATAAAGTATAAACAATTTCTCAAGTAGTTCACCAAAGAGCTGGCTTCTGTTTCACAGCTGCACAAAGAAAGCATTCTACTCATGAAATGAATTGAATTTCCAAATCTTTGGGTCTTCATTTGGCCTCAGAAAGAGTTCTATAGACTACCAACAATGAAATAAGAGGCAACAAAGGATTATACTTAAAACAGACCTGGATTTCTATGCAAGCTCTGTCTCCAACTTACTAACTAGGTAACTCTGGGTTACCCCTCTAAGTCTCTATTTCTTTATCTGTAAAACGTGACACCAACCTCACTGAGTTACAAGCAAGAAATAACTGAGTTAATGACATATACTGCTTGACACAATGCCGTCACCATCAAAGGTAGCTATCAATATTTTACCTTACTAACATAACACTAAAGTCCTTTCAAAAAGCTAATACGATTATTTTACAAATCAAGAAAACCTAATCAGAAACAAACAAACAAAAATAGGCTGACCATTGCCCAAACAAGATATAATGATATAAGACATCTTGCTGTTCAGAACGGTTAAAACAGCAATAATTACAGAACAAAATACTGCATTTTATCTGTCATTATTGGTATAGCCATTATAAAATACTTCATGAAAAAAATACTTTTCTTGTATCTCTAAGATCACTGCTTTAACCCTCCCTCTAGACGAGTGATTAGTGACTTATCATACATACTATATACATAAACGAAAATATAGATATAAATAAATGCATCTACCTACCTACCTACACTGTCTTGGAATATAGCTTGACAACCAAGCAGCACAATAGCTGATTTTTTAATATACGTTTTGACAGACAAGGAGATTTGAACCTGCTGTTAGTTCAATAAGAAGAAAAATTATTGGTTTATTTGTCATAGCTGCATAGACAAAGTACAATAACTGATTCTATAGTAAGTCTGAGTCTTCCTAGTAGAATCTCAATGACCAAAGCAGGCATTTCCCCCTAAAATTAAATAAATGAGTTACTAAAAATGTTTATATACTTTTTAAAAATCTAAATGTAGATTTAGCTATGATTAATTAATTAATTAAAAACTCACAGATAGCCTCTGGAGTATACCATAAAAATTGTAGCTTATAAATGTCCAATCATACTTTTTCTTACATTTTAAAGTTTTCAAGATAAGTAAAACCCATGTTCTTTATTATTTTACTACCACAGCTGCTACTGTAGTTGGGTTCTTATATCTTCTAAATATCAAAATTTAAAAGCTAGCTTTGTAGTTTCTGTAGTATTAAATCTTAATGTTATTTTTTAAAAACTCTATCTCGAATATGCAATTATGGGTTGGTGTGATATTCACACATTTCAAGGATATGAATTTTACAGAAAACTTATCGACTCTGAGCAAGTAATTGAAAATCACTAAATCTAAGATAACAAAGGATTTTTTTTAAATGCTAATGATCAAAACCAACTTCCTTCCGTGAAATTAATAAAACAGAAATGAAAGTATTTCATTTTAAAAGACAGCCAAACTTACTTTAATACATGCACTTTTTTTCTATACTGCTAAATAAATATACCATAAAAGGTTTAATTTTGTTAGAAAGAATTTAGGTGGTTTTAGGAAATTTTCAAGTAAATACATTTTTTCTTACTGTTATCCATATGAAAAAAGATTATATCAAAGAGGCCCAAATCAACACAAAGAGATACTATTTTTCATTAAATCAAACTTTTTTTTTTTTCGTAATTGTTAGTGGCATTTAGAATAGGAAAGGCATACTGTTCATAGTGGTACCAACTGGTATAACCTTCTATAAAGCAATCTGGCAATAAGGCCAAGAAACTTGAAAAGGTATTCTTACCTTCAAGGTAGGAAACTGTTGCTAAAGGATAGAGTCAAATATGTGTACAAGGTTTTTAGCACAAAGTTGTTCATGTCACATTATTATAAAAGTTCTTAAAGCACAAGAAGTATAACAATGTCCTATACATAATGGCTAAATAAGTTATGAAGTTTACTAATAATTACATACAAGTACGAAAAACATTTTCAAAGACTATGTAATAACATGAGAAAATACTTAAGTGAAAAAGGTGGTACTATATAAAGTATAATTCCAATTCTGTAAGTTTATACAAATGCTAATGGTATATATGGTATATTTTTATAAATGTAAAAAGTGATATACCACAGTTAGTCATAAAAAGAAATAACATCCTGATACATGCCAGAATAAGGTAAGTGAAAGAAGCCAGGCACATTAAAAAAACACAAATGATTGCATTTATATGAAATGTCCAGAATAGGCAAATTTATAGAAACAGAAAGTAAACTAGAAGTTGTCAGGAGCTGCTTGAAGAGGAAATGGGGAGTGTAATGGGTGCAGATTTCTTTCTGGGGTCATGAAAATGCTCTTGATTTAGATTGTGGTGATGGATGCACAATATTCTAAAAACCACTGAATTATATCAAAATAAAAAAATATAAAAAAGTGATATGCCAAGAAAAAACTAGTTTCTCAGTGGCAGAAGTGTAAATCACACTTTCTCTCTTCTGATCTTCCTCATCAATTGATTATGGATAATAATCAATTATACAAACATGCTGTTATTTCTCTTAAAACATCTTACAAAATCAAAATCCCTCCCTTATCTTTACTTCCCCTGCTCGCTATCACCTTTAAAAGACTCACTGAAAAAGTGGTCTATATTCACTCTCTGATTCTTCTCAAATTCTCTTTGGATTCCAATTTAACTCCCCTAAGACTGTGTTTATCAAGGTCACCACCATCCTCTCCATTATTCAATCCAATGGTCAAGTCTCAGTCTTCATGTCACCTGACCTATCAGCAGCACTTGACGAAGCTGGTCAATCCATTCTCCTTGAATACAGGCGTATAACAGTCTTGGTTTTCCTTTGATTTCACTAGTTGTTCCTACTCAGTCTCCTGGACTTCTTAAACTAAAGAGGCTCAGGATTCAGATCTTAAAACTTTTTACTTTGTCTTGCTCTGTTATTCAGGCTGGAGTGCAGTAGTGCAATAATAGCTCACTGCAGCCTTGATCTCCCAGGCTCAAGCAATCTCCCTGCCTCAGCCTCACAGGTAGCCGGGCCACAGGTGTATGCCACCACACCCATATAATTTTTTGTATTTTTCTTAGAGACAAGGTTTCACCATGTTGCCCAGGCTGGTATTAAACTCCTGGCCTCAAGCAATCCTCCCACCTTGGCCTCTTAAAGTACTAGTATTACAGGTGTGAGCCATCACACCTGGCTAGAACTTTTCACTTTTCTACCTATACTCCCTCTTTGTAAATCTTATCCAGTTTTCAATCCCCATGACAAACTAAAATTCAGAAATATTTGTAACTAGTTCCTCCATTTTCTACCCAGTCCTCATATTCATATGGGGATGGTCTGAAGTTCTGATCTTGGATAGGGAAGACAAGAGTGAGAGGTAAGGAAACTAGATTATCTTAGAAGTGAAAAAGTTGAGGATACACCCCAATATCCTGTTTTCCCCCAGTCATCCTGAATGATGTGACAAAATGCCAACTAATCAACTAACTATTAGCCAACTAACTAAAGATCATTGTCCTGTAAATCCTGTAAATCCAAACCAGAGGAGAATGGGAAGAGTCCCAAGTGATATTTAAGCCAGCATGAACATTTGCCACTAGGTGGTGCCAAACCCTAGCCAGGAAAACGGATTTGGATCAAGAAGTCAGGCCACATAAACCCCAAGCAGCTAACCAGAAGGCTTGCCCTGATAGTTTATCAACCTCATAATACCCAACCCCTTAACTGACATGACTGATTTTGTTGACTGAGGAGGAGCAGATTTAAGGTGGAGTGTAGTGGTGCAACCATGGCTCACTGCAGCCTTGATCTCCCAGGCTCAAGCAATCTTCCTGCCTCAGCCTCACAAGTAGCTGGGCCACAGGTGTATGCCACCTGTGTTGTTGTTGTTATTTATTCACTGACAACTTCTGAATCCCAAACCCTCAACCCAGACCTCTTACCTGAAATCTGGACCTCTCTATCTGCTCATTGCTGCGTACAGGTCTAACAGCACTGATATGCCTTGAACTGAACCCCCTAACTTACCCCCCACACTCTCTCCACCTCGAATCTATTTCTTAGTCTTCCTCCTTTCAGTTAGCGGGCCCTCGTCCTCCCTGATGCTTAACTCAAAAGCCTTTAAGTCATTCATGACCAATACTTCTCTCACACAGTGTATCCAAATCCATAACCTATTTTCTTAGTATCTTCTACACACAGTCAGACTACTTCTCACTACTCTGATCTGTGCTCTGGATTGCTGCACTAATCTGCTAAGTGAGCTCCCTGCTTCAACTTTTGCCCCTTTTAACATATTCCTCAAAACAGATGCCAGAGTGATTCCAATGAAATGAAATACAACCCTTTAGCAGTTCCTTATCTTACTCTGAATTAAAATGCACCTTTAAAATGGCTTACAAAACTCCATACAGTTTGGCCCTTCACTTACTTTGAGCCAGTCACACACAATATTTCTCAAACCTGACAGGCACACTCCTGGTTTAGGGCTTTGTCCTTGCTGTTCCCTCTGTGTGGAGGAGGCCCCTTCCCTCAGATATCCTGAGCGCTCACTCCTTCTTCAGGTCTTAGCTCTCAGAAAGGCTTGCCTTCAACTACTCTATTTAAAATTAAAATTTCCCCAGTCCCCACCAATCCCTATCTTCTGTCTCTACTTACTACATATATGTTGATTTATACCAGTATGATTCCATCTTAATAGTATGGAAGCCACATGAGGGTGGAACATTTTGTCCTTTTATTCACTGATTTATTTACAGTACTTAAAAGAATGCCAAGAGTACTCAACAATATTTGTTAAATGTTAAACATATGGAAAAATGTTACATGATAAAAGCAAGTTTTAAAACTATATGAAAGTAGTATAAATTTTAAAAAGCATAATTCAAAACTAGATTTGAATTACAGGACTGCCACTCTGTAGCTGTATGACTTTGAACAAGTTTCTTATAACTTCTCTCTAAGCAATAACATGCTCATCTGTAAAGTGAGAATAGTAACAGTACCAACTTCAAATGTTTATAGTGAAGATTAACTGGATGAATGCATATAAATAAAATGCTTAGAAGAGGACTTAAAACAAGGGTTGACAAACTTAAGGCCAATGAAGCCAAATCCAGCCCTCAAACTTGTTTTTGTAAACCAAAATTTTAGGAGAGCACAGCGATGCCCACTATTTGTTTATGACTCTTTTCACTCTACAATAGCAGAGTTGAGCAGCTGAGTAGCAAGATAAACCACATGTCCTACCAAGCTATTTGGTCCTTTACAGCAAAGTATCCTGACCCCAAACTTGGCCAACAGTAAGCACCCAGTGAATGGTAGACATCATTGTCTATGTTAATGCATAGCTGCAAGGGTAGATTTGTGTATATAATTCCCAACCTGCCAGACTATAAAAATCTTATTTATATATGGTACTTTCCAGATATGAAATAAGATATATAATCCCTAAACACAAGGGCACCAACCCCTCTAAGGTTATTATCTAGTTGTTGAGACACTGTGATGGTCTCATACTGTAGCAATGGATATTGCTATTCTCAAAGAAATTGATACTGATTGCTTGAGAGAAAAACAGAGAGAGAGAGAGAGAGAGAGAGAAAGGGTCTCCCTCTGTTGCCCAGGCTGGAGTGCAGTGGCACTATCACAGCTTACTGCTGCCTCAACATCCTGGACTCATGTGATCCTCCCGCCTCTCAGCCTCCCAAGTAGCTGAGACTATAGGCACACACCACCATACCTGGATAATGTTTTTTATTATTTTTTGTAGAGATAGGCATCTTACTATGTTACCTAGGCTGGATGTTTTTAAAAGTTTCCATAACACAAAGTACATTACATACATACACACACACACACATACATTTATTTATTATTTATTTATTTGAGACAGAGTCTTGCTCTGTCCAGGAAGAACTGCAGTCATGCAATCTCGGCTCACTACAACCTACGCCTCCCAGGTTCAAGTGGTTCTCCTGCCTCAACTCCTGAGTAGCGAGGATTACAGGCGTGGACCACCACCCTGGATAATTTTTGTGTTTTTAGGAGAGACAAGGTTTCACCATGTTGCCCAGGCTGGTCTCACCTGGCCTCAAGTGATCCACCCACCTCAGTCACCCAAAGTGCTGGGACTGCAGGCACGAGCCACTGTGCCCAGCCCACACAGTACATTTAAAGGTCTTTTCAGTTTTAGGAATGGGATATAGGGTTAAATAGGGCAGTCCACAGAAGCAAAGAAAGAATGACAGGGTACTGTAATTCCAAAGAAGCAGAGAGTTACAACAATAAACTTAAAATTCCAACTAACAGTAACAAAATATGCTTGTAAGAAATGAACCTGGGTAAAATATTAATGGGCAAACGTCCTAATTTAGCTATCTGTTTGTAGCCTCATAAATAAATTTCATAATTAAAAATAAAAAATTTGTCAGCCTGTCTGCCCACCAAACATCACCCATAGGTTAATAAAAATAACAGGGTTACAACAGGGTGGCAATAGTGAGACAGGTTTCTAATCTATTTCTGGCTCATTAATTATAGAACCTTGGATAATCTCCATTAGAAAATGGGGATGACATATCTGTTGCTTTATTTTTGAAAATTAGAAATCACACATGAAAATGTGGTAGTTAAAAAAAATCAGTAAAATTCAAAATACTCATTTACAACGGAGTTGAAGAAGAAAAAAAAATCACAAATAGCCAAAATTTGTATTAACAATCTGCAACATCCATGCTGGTAACAGATGCACAGTTTCTCAGTAAGTCCAACAGCAAGTTATTTCTCTATGATATGGTTTAAATATTTGTCCCCCTCCAAATTTCATGTTGATCTTCAGTGTTAGACGTGGGACCTGGTGGGAAAGGTTTGAGTCACAAAGGTGGATCCTTCATGAATGGCTTGGTGCCATCTCTGCAGTAATGAGTGAATTCTCAGTCTATTAGTTCACACAAGAGCTGGCTGTTTAAGAGAGCATGTATAGCACCCCTCTCCTCTCTCTCTCTTTCTCTTTCACCATGTGGCACACCAGTTCCCCTTCCCTTTCCATCATGATTGGAAGCTTCCTGAGGTTCTCACCAGAAGCAGACGCTGGCACCATGCTTCTTGTACAGCCTGAACCATGAGCCAATTATACCTCTTTTCTTTATAAGTCACCCAGTCTAAGGTATTTCTTTATAGCAATGCACATGGACTAAGACACTATGTCAAAACTTATTACTGTTTTTGCAGTTGGCAAGAGATGAAGCAGCTGGCATTTGGAGATCATACTGAATGGAAAATAATAGTTTCACATATCAGGTTATCCCTAAAGCTGGGCTAGTTGGTCTGACCAACTAAAGTAATAGCAGATTCTTATCTCCCATCTCATATTCACTCTGGGGCACATACTCACAGAATTTCTCTGTCCATGTTTATCTGACAGAACATGTATAACTGAGTTCCAGTAAGCTAAAAGCATGTATAACTCTGTATAACTACCACTCCAGTAACATTTTATGTTAATGTTTCCTTAAATACCATATTAAATTGTTATAAACTTCCACCAAATTTTATGCAGCATATTCTACAAATTCATTCTGGTCACCACAGTATATGACATCACGGTAAAGAATAATGTTCTTACCTTGTTCTTCACTTCCTTCCTTACAAATACTAGAACTCTGGCCCAGACTTAAACTGATATCATCAGAAGTCTTAGCAGTGTCAGTATCTCCTACAGAGATAAACATATGAGGATATTATATTAACAGTAAGGCTGTAATGTGCAGGAAGTATTAATACAGCAAAGAGTACTGGTGTCTGTCAACTAAAGCAGTTTTGTGTATCAAAGGTTACAATAATGGAAGATGCACTGAACTAACAGGAAGTATCATGGACTATAAGAGCACTTAATTATTCTCACAGAACTAAAAACCAAACAATATGGAAAGCTTTAAAATGTAAACTAATAAAACTATTTCTTTAAAAACAAGTGGATTTTTAAAAGGAATGCAAATTACATAACAACTTGAACCAACATGAATTTCCTTCCCAGGGAAAATTAGTAACCTAAAAAACTGTAGGGTGGAAACAATATGAAATTATCTGAATAGAACAAATAGCAGAAAATAACTTGCTCTTTTTAGTGTGTCTCATTGGTGCCCACATTCAACGGTTCACATCAAATTACTTAGTTTTCCGTGAACCCCACTAAAACCCATGAAAGTGTTTTCCCTCAAAGGCAAGGAAATTTCTTATAGATCAAAACTTATATAATTCATGCAAGGTAATGTAAGTGGTCAAACACTTTTGTGAAATTTGGATGATGAAAGAGAACATGATGTAAGTTAAGCAACCTTTAATAAGATAAATAATTTTATCTATAAAATAATTTCAAGAACGATTTTTTCATTACATTTGAATGTACAGTACTGTTATCTGCATTACAACCAAAATGAAAGGGAAAGTCAGGGGCAACTTTCAATTTAGATCACACCTACCTTTAATAGTTGCTGCTGTTCCAAGACGCGAGGAACCAGATCCGATCTGAAAACATGACATGAAGTAAGATACTTGTTGGACAAGTTCTATTGGAGCCATGCAACCTGTTTGCTGTGGCTGTGGCACAGGCTGTGCATGTCTTACTGATTTGCAGAGCTACCCAATCCCTCTGCGTGCTCAGGACTCATGGAGTCCACCCACGGCCAGATCCTCCAATCTCAAGCAACTCATGTCATACAATTATCATCGTTTTTCATACTGCATCATGACATGTTCATGTTATAAACAAAAGCAAAACCAGGCATTATGTCTATCTGAAATAAATTTAGACTTCTTAGGGTATGAAAGGAAGGTCTGCAGAACAAATATATTAACATATGCTACAAAGTGCAACACAAGTTGTGCCATCAAATTGTTAGTGTATCATTATGTACTTTCTTTAGTTACAGGCAAAAAGTAAGTACTTCTTTATAGAACATTAAAAAACAAATCAATAAAAGTCTAAGGCATCCATGAAAAATGAATTTTTAGCACAAACTGTAAGTAGAAAATTTAAAACCTGTTGAGCTTTTAGCGCTTATATTCAAGACGGTTTAACACTTCCCTAAAATTTCACAGCCATTATTTATTATACCAGCATGAAAATCATATAAATAAATACCACAAATTTCACAAACACATTAAGAAAACCAAAGATAACAACATAACAGTTACTAAATCAACAAGTCTTAGCAATTCTTCCTATAATTTGTTTTCATGAATTCAAAGAAGAAAACAGTCAAACAAAGTTAACACTGTAAAATAAAATTAAGAACATTCATATAATACTTCATATTTTACCAAGTCTTCCTCTTCATTGGTTTGATTTAGCAGGTGTATATCACAAGAAATACACTCAAAATATAGGTTAATGTTGACTTTGAAGGGGCATGAGGGCCTTTCTTCATCTGGATGACAACGGAATGGGTACACACAGATGTGAAAATTCACTTAGCTGTACACTTAAGGTGTGCACCATGCTGTACAAGTTATATGCCAGTGAAAAAGTAAATAAAAATAAGCATACATATATAGGTTGAAACTACAAATAAACTCTTGAGGTAGCCAATAAAAAATAAGCTTTGTAATAATTTTGAACTATTTTATTAAACTTGGTTCTTCTAGTTTTTCCTAATTTCTGCTTTCAATTAGCCACATAAGACATTACAATTTGCCAGCAAGAAAAAAACAAAAAGCATTTTATTGCAAAAGAAAGTTTCATTCTTATAACACCTGTTACATAAGTTATAAAATTAACATATGCTCTTTTTCTACTACAATTAAACATAACTTCCTAGACAGAAATTTAAAAACAAGAAAACAAAAACATCATTTTATGCATACCATTCCAGGAATTTAAACTTAAGAAAAAAATGTTTAATATGGATATGGCAGTCATTTGCTCAGAAGCTCAAAGTATTCCCTTTCTCCTTCCTTAACAATCTCCTTATTTTGTTACAAAATTGGTCATACACCTTCTGATCTATAAGAAGTATGCCCAGTCCCGAACAAATGCCACACTATCACCTCCAGATTTAGGTGAAAAACAACTCCTATTTCTTTTTGTTCTCTCTCTCTTTTTTTTTCTTTCTTTTTATAGAGATGGGGTTTCACCATGTTGACCAGGATGGTCTCTATCTCTTGACTTTGTGATCTGCCTGCCTCGGCCTCCCATAGTGCTAGGATTACAGGTGTGAGCCACCGCGCCTGGCCCAACTCCTATTTCTTTAAGTCACTACTGGTTGAGTATTCTATTACCTGTGGACAAAAACCTTCTTAACAGATATAACAGAGTGGTTATATTTTATTCTTTATACTTTTCTGTATTATGCCTCCCGTCAAAATATCTAATAATTATGACTATTTACATGTGAAATAACATGGCATCCAGAATATATAGTACATCCAAATGTGATGCATTCCCCAAAGTGTCACTGTAGAAAAACACTTAATGTTATTAATGCTCATGATACAACCAATTATGACATTATGTATTATTTTAATTTTCCTGTTTACCCTCACTTGTTAAATTTCCTAAAAATGAAAATTTTTAAATTAAGAAAAAATAGTATCTTTCTACACTGGGAGTGAAGTTTTTTATTTAAGTGCTTTGCATAAACTAAAATATTCCACTGTTTCTTCTCTATAGCAAGTGCCATAGGAAGGATTATTAATACCAGGAAAGAAAGGTTACTTCTAACTAGAGAGTATATTAGGCAAGACCATCTTCCCTAAGAAGCCCTGCCTGTCTGTCCAGCTGGAAACAATTAATTTATCCTATGAAATCATTAGCTCTTCTGTACCGTTCCTATGGCAATTTTTACTTTGTATCTTACGCTTATATTTTCTTGGTAACATATATCACATCTTTATCTTTGGTTACCACATCTACTATGAAATTACAATCTGTCAGTATAAGACACACTCGCCAACCCAGACTAAGTAGAATGCCTTAAATAAAATGGGCACTAAAATATTTGATGTTAGAAAAGTGACAAAAGGAAAGAGGAGGAGGTAAGGAGAGGAAAAAAAGGTGGGGAAAAGAAAAAGAATAGAAATGGAGGGTAGAAAATGAAAGGGAGAAAGGCAGAGGTGAAGGAAAGAATGGTAACAATGACTATGACGTAGCTACTATGGTCAGCAGGTTCACTGTTTAGTACAGAAGAAATTTACATAAAGTGTTATCATGTATAGCAATATCTTACACATCATATAATAAAATACATACAAGAAACAACAGTATGTCTACAATAGCAATATCTCCATCAATATACAAAAAGCCAGACTCTACCTCATCACTTCAGCTTCTTTAAAGGGTAAGAATAATTATGTCAACCATTTATTTTGTCACAATATAAAACAAAAACACTAAAATCCAAGTATCACAACAGCCTCCAATATTTGCCCATTTTTATTAAAAAGTTATTATTAAGTAAAAGGTATGCTGTGTGTTTTAACAACACACACACATGCTTTAATCACAGTTAGTAAGGGACTCCCTACTGACTACATCACATTTGGATGTACTATAAAAAGTAAGGGACTCCCTACTGACTGTGGTTAAAGTTCCAACAGAGACGATATCAAGGTCACAGGCTCCAAAAATGCCTGGCCACTGCTGGCCCTTTCATCTATCCTATTGCAAAAAGGAAAAAAGGTCTCCAAAAGACAATTGGAGAAATGTAGGCTTACTCTCTGAGGGTCTGATACTACCTACATTTGTCATGAAGAAAGCCCAGGGTTAATTAAGAATATAAAACACAGCCATATTCAAGAATTGAGGATGGGTGTGGTGGCTCACGCCTGTAATCCCAGCACTTTGGGAGGCCAAGGCAGGCGGATCACGAGGTCAGGAGTTTGAGACCAGCCTGACTAATATGGTGAAACCCTGTCTCTACTAAAATACAAAAATTAGTTGGGCATGGTGGTGCATCCCTATAATCCCAGCTACTCAGGAGGCTGAGGCAGGAGAATTGCTTGAACCTGGAAGGTGGAGGTTGCAGTGAGCTGAGATCGCACCACTAAACTCCAGCCTTGGTGACAGAGTGAGACTCTGTCTCAAAAAAAAAAAAAAAAAGAATTGAATTATTTCATTCTATAAAAAGAGACTGAGAGAAGCCAAGGCCACAAAAAAACAGGATCAAGGATAGTAATCCTTGTCTTCTAACAGGCATTGTAAAATCTGAAACTTAAAAAGTATCAATCTAAGGCCGGTCATCGTGGCTGAAATCTGTAATCCCAGGACTTTGGGAGGCTGAGATGGGCAAGATCACCTGAGGTCAGGAGTTCAAGGCCAGCCTGGCCAACATTGTGAACCCCGTCTCTACTAAAAATACAAAAAAATTAGCCAGGTGTGGTGGCAGGCACCTGTAATCCCAGCTACTCGGGAGTCTGAGGCATGAGAATGGCTTGAATCCAGGAGGTGGACGTTGCAGTGAGGCAAGATTGCACCACTGCACTTCAGCCTGGATGACACAGAGCAAGATTCTAGCTCAGAAAAAAAAAAAAAAAAGCATTAATCTAATTAATATGTCATAGCTCTTTTCACATTCTTTAAACAAACAAACAAACAAAAAAAGACTCTTCACATCTCCCATTCCATCAGCTTGTTATGGAAGGAAGACAAATTTAAGAACCTACATGTTCTGTACTATAATCAACCACAACCAAAACTATTACCAAAACGTCATTCACTTTAACTTTAAATCATGAACATGCTAATCAAATAGCAGCAAATCTTCTATCAAAATATATTAGAAAACAAGACCCTGTTCAAGATTTTGATTCATATAGTGTTTTTCATAACATTGTTCTTAGGGCTACCGATGCAGAAGAGTGGAATACTACACGACAGAGTAGGCAGAATTATGTCTGCTATTTGTTCATTTGTTAAATAAGAAGCTAGTTCTGATCTACCTGCAATGTTTTGTTATCTAGACACATAAAGATAATTAGCAATCATTAAAGTCAACTGTACACAAGGCAGTATATAAAACAGAAGAAAAAAAGAAAATCTATTCCGTAGAGCCTTATAAACTGCCACATAAATAAGTACTCCATCTGCAAGAGAAAGGGTCTACACCATACGGTGTTTGAAAATCTTGAGAAATGTAGGATAGTTACAAGAAGAGTTTAGTTAGACCAGAAAATAAGGAGGACTAAGTCTCTCTCTAGAACAGAAAGGAGGGAGAAAAGAGAAGAATGGTTTCAATCCACAAGCAGTGTCGTACAATAACAGGAAGACTGGAGTGAGAAGTAAGGTCTAGTCTAGACCCTGATATAAATCAGCTATTTCTTCTTCTATATAATTAAAGGACTGACATAATGACCACTAAAACCTATAGTTATGTAAAGGTCTGCTATGAGAAGACCATGAATGTTTCTCACAAAGTTCATAAAATTTTACTCTATGCAGTGAAATCATCTGCTGAGAAGGACAGCACATAAATAGTCCCAGGAATAACTGGGACTTTGATTAGCGTACAGGTATTTAGGATGAATAAGAGAACTAGAGCAGCAAAGGTCCAGCTAAGTTCTGAAATAATACGTTAAGGGTTACCATTTTAAGTTAAAGTTACACAATAGAAAGACATTAAAATTGGTAAAGGCATATTTGTATTTCACTTTTAGCCTTACCATTAAACATCTTGAACACTGAGAGATTTTCAGCATTTGTTTTTATTTTTTGGTCACATTTAAACCAGAGGTTACTACAGACATCTACATCTCTCCAATACAGATGATATGAAGGTAGGTAAGCCAGTGCAAGCCAGAAGCTCAATGTCCTAACAGTACTCATAACTGTTATGATCAAAACTGTATACCCAAAGATGAGTCTGTGGTAATGCTTAATGAGGATGTAATTAACTAATGTGAAAAGTAACTTTAAAAGAATATCAATAAAAGACATTATTAATAAACAATTAAAAATTAATAATCAGAAAGATAAGACAAAACATCAGCTGACTTAAAAACATGAGAATATCTGAGACCACCATCAGGAGGAGGGAAAAAAGGCAAAATAAAACAGTACAGGTTCCCACCTGGTTGCTTGGATCTAGACCGGCATAAGAGTTTCTGGAACTGCAACCAACTGGGGGTGTGGCCTCTCGGATGAACTCAGACATCTCAATCCCTCCACCAGGATCACTGTGGAGAAAAAAATAAGAAAAAGAGAACTGTCATTATTTTGCTTTTCTTTTGTTATTTTTTTAAGTTATACTTTTTTTCTATAAAACTAAGAGGTTCTAATTTTTAATTGAGCAAATAGCAAAAAAGGTAAACAATGATCATTCTTCATTTATAAGTCTGATAATTGGAACTATTTTATAATAACATCACTACTTGAAAATATGTAAAACTTTCTTATTCCAAATAGTCTACATCCAATTCAACTTTAGAAACAGGCCTTAATTACAATCATAGCAAACTAAATATGTTATGATATGTGCCATCAAACCACTCTTACAAAGAAATGATTGCCTTTTGCTTCCCAAGAGCAAAGATAAATTGTTCAATTGTAAACACAGAATGCAATCAGATATTACATTAACGAATCCCCGCGAGATCAGTCCAAATGAGCCGCATGATACAGTGATGTGCGCACAAGAGAACAGGCACCCTGGTCAAAAGCTATTTGTATCTGTATTTTTTCAGTAAACAGAATGTATCTAGAATACTAACTTGTTTTACAGAACTGGAAGCCTAAGATTTTAGATATGTACGTGTTTAGAAGGCCAAAGTTAAAAAAGGAAAGTGATGCTCTGTAGTAACAACGTAGAAAGACAAAAGAGAAAAGGAGTAAAATCAAAGCACTGGAGAAGTGCAAACACAGTATGTAAAGATAACAAGAACCCAGATTTACAGGAAAAAAAACCACACACCAAATTTTACAAAACTTAGGAAATGCTACATAAGGTTCCTTAGGGAGACAACTCTTAGAATCTAAGTTATAATCCTACTTTTGCCGTGCGCGGTGGCTCGTGCCTGTAATCCCAGCACTTTGGGAGGCCGAGGTAGGCAGATCACGAGGTCAAGAAATCAAGACCATCCTGGCCAACATGGTGAAATCCTGTCTCTACTAAAAATACAAAAAACTTAGCTGGGCGTGGTGGCGCACGCCTGTAGTCCCAACTACTTGGGAGGCTGAGGCAGGAGAATTGCTAGAACCCAGAAGGCGGAGACTGCAGTGAGCCGAGATAGCACCACTGCACTACAGCCTGGGTGACAGCAAGACTCCGTCTCAAATAAATAAATAAATAAAATTAAATTTAAAAAAATAAAATAAGTCCTACTTGTTGCCCAGAGTTTTTTCTCATTCTACCTGGTATAAACAGAGTAAGTATGCAGTAATTTTTTAGCTGTTATTATCAGGACAAAAGTTACAGTGTATGTGTTGGATATTACAGAGGATATATCTTGCTTTCTGGCATCCAATTCAACCTCCTGATTATCAAAAAAAAAGAAAAAAAGCCAGGCGCGGTGGCTCACGCCTGTAATCCCAGCACTTTGGGAAGCCGAGGCGGGTGGATCACGAGGTCAAGAGATCGAGACCATCTGGCCAACATAGTGAAACCCCGTCTCTATTAAAAATACAAAAAATTAGCTGGGCATGGTGGCGCGAGCCTGTAATCCCAGCTACTCAGGAGGCTGAGGCAGGAGAATTGCCTGAACCCAGGAGGCAGAGGTTGTGGTGAGCCGAGATCGCGCCATTGCACTCCAGCCTGGGTAACGAGCAAAACTCCGTCTCAAAAAAAAAAAAGAAACCCCAAATTCTTCAGGTAAACCACCTTATCCCAAACTCTCATAGGCTTTTGGATAATGTTGACCCCACCCTCAGGTTTAGGCGTAGGCTCTACTGTCCAAAGTCATTAGCATATCCCATTCTTCTGGTCACTGAAATTAGCTCTATAATAAGCACAGGAAACAACCCAGGTGAGAGGAAATTTCTCTGTATCTGCTACTCTTAATGTTGACACTTAAGGCCTGGAGGTGCTGCAGCCATCTTACAACCATAAGGAAGAGCCTGTTCTAAGAAGCCCACTAATGGAAAAGAACAGAGTCTGGCTAGAAGAAGAGAGGCAGGGACATGAAGTGACAGTTTGAAATGCTGCATCCTGACACATCTGAAGACATCCCTCACATGCAGACTTTTCAGTAATGTGAGCAGTAAATTCCCTTAAGCCTTTTTGGGTACAGTATTCTGACAGCTACAATCAAAAGATATAAGCAATACATAATTTTCCATTTAATAAGTATTTAACATTTAGTAGTTTAATTCTAGTGTGTTTTTATTATCTATGATCTCACAATTATAATGTCCCTGTTAGCTTAACAGGTTCCTAACTCTAAGCCATTGACTACAGTCAGCTAACTAAGGTTCAATAAAGAAAGCTAGCTTTCTAACTTACTATCCATTTATGAAAATAAAATAGATTAGAACTCAGGTACACATGTAATGGCCAATTCAGTATACAAACACTCACTGAGAGAAACGTAGAACATGGCTCAAGTTTGTAAGCTGTCTGGTATTAACTCATACAAGCTATGTAAGCCAGAAGGAGAAATTTTTCTAAACTGGAAAAACCTTAAGTGTGTATACAGAGGCACTATCACCACACTGCATTAGTAATGAATATTCAGCAATATCACGGTTTCTCCACTAGAATGCATCCACTAAGTGAGATCCAAAGAAATCAGAAGACGGAAAGCAAGATACAGATTAAGAAATAAAATAACAACACAGAAAGGAGAGAGAGCCCTCATCTTGCCTAGTCTATATACATATATATACACACACACACACACACACACACACACACACACACACACACAATATATATATATATACACACACACATATACATATTATATATATACAGATATATATGTATCAACTTTATTGAAATATGATTCACATATCACACAATTCACCCTTTTAAGCTGTATAATTCAATGGGTTTTAGCCTATCATTAAATTATGAAACCACCACCAAAGCCAATTTTAGAGCATTTTTGTCACCTCAAAAACAAACCCCTTTAACCATTACTACCCTTCCTTTCCATCCTCCTTAGCCCTAGACAACCATTAATCTACATTCTGTCTCTACAGATTTGCCTGTTCTGGACATTCTATATAAATGGAATTATATTTTATCTTTTGTGTCTGGCTTCTTTCACTTAGCATGTTTTCAAGGTTTATCCATGTTGTAGCATGAATCATGTATTTCATTCCTTTTTATAGCCAAATAATATTCCACTGTAAGGATAAACCTATTTGTTTATCCAGTCATCAATGGATGGATAATCTTGCCTAGTTTCATACATAACTTCTGATAGCAAGTCCAAATTATTGCAATCTGAAGATACAGTTATTATTAATAATAAATAAAAACAGGCTGGGTGTGTGGTTCATGCCTGTAATCCCAGCACTTTGGGAGGCCAAGGCAGGCTGATCACTTGAGCCCAGGAATTTGAGACCACACTGGGCAACATGACAAAACCCCATCTCTCAAACAAAAATTACCCAGGCGTGGTGGTATGTGCCTGTTCTCCCAGCAACTCAAGAGGCTGAGGTGGGCAGACAGATTTACCAGGAGGTCAAGGCTGCAGTGAGCTGTAATTGCACCACTGCATTCCAGCCTGCGCAACAGAGCAAGACCCTGTCTCAAAATAATAATAATAATAAATATTTACCAAGTACTTACTATATTCCAGTCATAGGAGTATGTGCTTTATTTGTATTTTCTGATGAAACTTTTTTGTAAGTGCAATTATTCTCCTTTTACAATTGAAAAAACTAAAAACCAAAAGGTATAAAAACTTACCTAAGGTCTCAGAGGAGGAATGAAACATAAACAAGTCACTAGTAAATGGAGTTCAGGTCAAAGGGGAGGATAGAAATAATACTTCTTCAGCACTCTACAAGTAAGTTATCATATCTGTTCTTTCTTTTTTCCCACACACTTGAATATAGGTACTCATAACCAGCATGGCCTAAGACAGGGCTCAAAAACCAGGTCTGCGAAACTCTAAAGCCCACATTCTCACTTTTTGTTGTTGTTGTTTATAAGAGACAGGGTCTTGTCCTGTCACTCAGGCTGGGGTGCAGTGGTGCAATCATAGCTCACTGTAGCCTCAAACTGCTGGGCTCAAGTGATCCTCTCACCTCAGTCTCCTGAGTAGCTGGGACTACATGCACATGACATGACACCTGGCTACTTTTTTATTTTTTGTAGAAACAGAGTCTCACTGTATTACCCAGGCTGGTCTCAAAATCCTGGCTTCAAAGGATCCTCCCACCTTGGCCTCCCAAAGTGCTGGGATTACAGGTGTGAGCCACTGTGCGTGGTCCTCATTCTTTCTAAGAAAGCATACTGCCTTACACCAAATAGGCACTGAAGTTCTCTTTCCAGTTCAAAACCGAAAGAAAACACCACTATTTAGAGCAGGGATTTTTAAACTCAGTACTATTGACATTTTCGGGTCACATAATTCTTGACTGCAATTGTAGGATGGCTAACAGCATCTCTGGCCTTTACCCACTAGATGCCAGTAGCAACCCCCTCAGTGTGACAACAACAAAAAAGCTCCAGACATTGCTAAATGTCCCCTGGGGGGCAAAATTACCCACTCACCACCACCCCCCGCCTCTGCCCTATTGAGAAATAATGATTTAGAACTAATGGTCAAAGATCAACACTGCATGGGAAGAAAGGAGGTATCAAAGGAACAAGAAAGATGAAGGGAAAAAATGGACAGCTGCTTTTATTTAAAAACCCTCTAGTAAAATTTCTGCACTTCTTTCTTCTCCATAAATTCAGAAGTAAAACTCTTAGCCAAGCTTTAGGTGTTCTAAATATAAACATATAAAATAGCTGAGTAAGAGTTTTCTTTGTTGGCAAGACTTGCAGGTTTGCAGAGATTTCAGCACATACATGGAAAGCATAGTAGTTTATAACTCCCACAGAAGCAAAGTGGTCTACTGCAGTAAGCAATACACCAAATTCAGGTACTACCTACCTTTATGCCTTAACTTCCCCACCTGTTAAAAAAAAAAAAAAAAAAACCAGGTACAGGCAGAAAAGCAGAAGGGGTCTAATTGAATTACAGAGAAGTCTTCACAAACGAATTTGTTGATTATCAGTATCATATTAATTGCTCATACTCAGGCTTTGATCAGAAACTTTGCAACACCATTAAAGTACCGAGTTTGTAAATCTAAAGTAAAATCATACTCATAAAAACAAGAATAGATAAAAACAAAGTTCCTATATTCACAGGTACAAAGTTCCTAAACAGAATAATCTCTCTCAGAAGACAACCTAAAATCCAGCTTCATACAGTTTAAATTGATCCTTAGTTTACAATATTATAAGCATTATTGTCCTGAGAAACATAGAGAAACCGTGATCTTTCTTCAAATGTTTATATTCAAATCCTAAAATTAATGTTACCTCCTGAAGCATTAGACATGTAAAAAAAAAAAGTGACTGTTTCCCTAAAATAAAGATTTAAGCATTTTTAACTGCTGTACCGCATAAAAGAGAGACCAATGAAAATCATAAAGCTTAAGTAGTTCTGCTATACTTACTCATTCATACAATAAATTGAGAGGCACAATGTACCACAAACCATGATAGGCTCTAGAGATACAAGTATTTATTTTCCTATTCATTTCTTTTCCTCAGAATAGAACATAAGATTCACAAGTGGGAGGGTGAGGAAAGGAGATGTCAAAAACAAAAACCTACAACAAAGATCTTACTTAATAGTGAAACTTAAAAACATTCTCTTTAAAGGTTAGAAAAACGAGAAGGAGGTACAAAAATAATATTTCGAACCAACCATGTGCTAGAAATCATAGTCAGTGAAAAAAATTAAACAAGAAGTATAAGGACTAGAAAGAAATAAATAAAATTGTGATCATACAGACAAAGGAACATCATTAATAAGGGAGTTTAATCAGATTGCTAGACACAAAATATTGCTACATTTTAGGGGGGAAAACAAAATTATAAAAAATTTTATAATAGCATAAACACTATAAAATAAATTTCCTTTTAATGGAGAAAATGAAAAACCATTACTGAAAGACATTTAAAAAGACTAAATAAACAGAGAAATTCAAAATTGTAAAGATACAAATTCTCAGCAGCAGGATCTACAAATTCAGTGAATCTCCAATAAAAATACCAAGTTCCTGTAGACTTTAAAGTTTACATCAAAAGTCAAAGAGCCAAGAATAGCAAAGTCTCTTCTAAAAAGAATATGGTGGGAGGTTTATCCCACTAGCCATCAAGAGTCATGGTTTAAAGCTGATAAGAATAGTGTGGTAATGGCACAGGCAAGTAGATCAACAGATCAGAACAGAGAACCCAGAGACAGGCCACCAGAAATGAAAATTTAGCTTTTGCCAGTGAGAGTGCTGCAAATTACTAAAGAAAAGATACTCCATTTAACAAATACTGGGTAAATCAGAAATTAATTTAAAAAAATAATAATAAGCCTTAAGAACCTACCTGAGACTACAGACTAAAATAACTTCAGGTAGAACTAAAATGTGAAAACAAAAGAAACATGAAACTTAAAAAAGACAATACAGAATACCTTTCCGATCTTTCTATAGAAAATAATTGAGACACAAAAATGCTAGCCAGTCACGTGGCTCACACCTGTAATCCCAAAACTTTGGGAAGCTGAGGCGGGTGGATCACCTCTAAGGTCAGGAGTTTGAGACCAGCCTGGCCAACATGGTGAGACCCTGTGTCTACTAAAAATACAAAATTAGCAGGGTGTGGTGGTGCATGCCTGTAATCCTAGCTACTCGGGAGGCAAGGTGAGAGAATTGCTTGAATCTGGGAGGCAGAGGTTGCAGTGAGCTGACATCGCTCCACTGCACTCCACTGGGCAACAAGAGCAAAACTCCAGTCTCAAAAAAAAAAAAAACCTAATTATTAAAAAGTGGTAAATTTCATTGTTCTAAATTTAAAAATACATGATAATCAAAAAAACCTTCAAGGAAAGCAAAATGGCAAGCCACAACTGGGAGATGACTGGAATATATACATAACTAATAAAGAAGTAGCATGAATATATAAAAAAAAATTCCTAGTAATCATTAAGAAAAAGACAACTCCAAGGAAAAATGAAACAAAACATAGAAGAGCATTGGAAAAAAGAAAAAACCTAAATGGACGATATATAAAAACGTAAGATGCTTAACTTCATTAGTAATCAGAAAGATTAACTGAAAGTCACAATGAGATGCATTTTACACTTCGTGAATGGCAAATTTTTTCAAGATAGGGTCTTGCTCTCTCACCCAGGCTGGAGTGCAGTGATGTGATCAAAGCTCACTGAACTCTTGAAGTCCTGGGCTCAACTGATCCTCCCACCTCAGACTCCCAAGTATCTAGTACCACAGGTGCGTACCACCATGCCCAGCTAGAGTTTTTCATTTTTTGTAGAGACAAGATTTCACTATGTTGCCCAAAATGATCTGAAACTCCTGGCTTCAAGCTGTCCTCCCACCTCTGCCTCCCAAAGTGTTGGGATTACAGGCAGAAGCCACAGCGCCCAGCCAATTTTCTGTTTGTTTTTTTGTTTTTTAACCCAAATCAATAGCTAAGTGAATACCAAATTTTAAAAGTTTACCAATATCAAATGTTGATGAGGATTGGAACAATAAGGATTTTCATACACTACTGGTGAGAACATAACCTGGTAAAATCATTTTGGCATACAGCTTGGAATTGCCTAAAATTGAACATGAAAATGCCTTATAAACCAGCTTACATAAACAAGATATACACATGTACCATAAGACAAAAAAAAAACTAGAAATAACCTGAATGGCTATAAATAGAAGAATGAATAAATAGATTGTAGTCTGTTCTTAAAGTGGCACACTACATGTCAGTGAATATGAATAAACTCTAGCTACAAACAACAGCATGAGTGAGTCAATAAAATATAATATACTGTGCAAAAAAAAATCTCTCACAGAGAAATGCATATGGTATGATTCTCTTAGGCTGTCCTAAAGCAGACAAGAAATAATAATAAATATATTCAGGCATATCTACAAAGATTGTGTAACAATAAAGAAAAGCAAGGGAGTTATTCACAAAAAATTCAAGATTATGGTTACTCCTGAAGGGAAAAGTGGAATGAAATGGGAGAGGAATGTCATGAAGCTTGTATGGTATTTGTATAATATTTTATTTCTTAAGCTGTGGTAGGTAATGAAGTATTCACTTGATTACTACTAACACAGTGTTTGGAATATATATTTCACAATAAAAAATTTTTTAACGAAAAGAAAATGGAAAAAAAAATCCAGAAGCAATGACAAACACAAATAATATCCAGAATAATTAGAAAAATTATCAAGTGGTTACTATGTGGCAAGAATTATTCTGAGAGCTTTATATATATAATTTCATTTATTCATTCTAACAATCCTATGAGATTGTTCCATTATTTTCCTCATGATTCTGACAAGAAAGCCAACGCATAAAAAGCTTAAGTAACTTCTCCCATATCATACCATTAAGAAGCCTTGGCTGACTGAGTGCAAAGTCTACATTCTGTTTGTTTATCCACAATATAAGAGTATGCATTTCTTAACAGAAATAGAATAGGCTTAAGGAATATACAAAAACCATTTTAAAAATCTGAAACGTTATAAAACATAAAAGATAAGTGAATAAAGAGATGATAAAACATATGAAAAAATGGAAATCTCATCTATATCCCTATTTTTAAAATTGAGTTTCTACAAATTTAATAGAATTGTCATAAAAATTCTAACAGAGGCAGTGAGCTGTGATCTTGCTACTGCACTCCAGCCTAGGTGACAGGGTGAGATTCTGTCTCTAAAACAAAAACAATAGCCGAGCATGGTGGCGCATGCCTGTAGTCCCAGCTACTCGGGAGGCTGAGGCAGGAGTATTACATGAACCCAGGAGGCGGAGATTGCAGTGAGTCAAGATCATGCCAGCCTGGGTGACAGAGTGAGACTGTGCCTCCAATCAATCAATCAATCAATCAATCGAGGATGGCCAAATAGGAACAGCTCTGGATTGCAGTTTCCAACGAAAACTCAGAGGGTGAGCGATCACTGCATTTCCAAACTAATTTTTACTGCCCACAGACCAGGAGATTCCCGAGTGGAAAAGTGCCACGAGTCTCCAGCCCGGAACTTTCAGCAGGCACAGCGGTCTCCGCACAAAAACTCATACAAATCCAGATGCCGTTTCAACTGGCTGCTAGAACAGCTGGGAGACAGAGTCACCCGTTCAACTGAAAAAAAGGGGGCTGAAACAGGGAGCCAGGGGATCTGCTCAGCAGGTCCCACCCCGACAAAGAACAGCAATCTGAATCGGTCTGGATTGAGAGTTTCACAGCAAGGACAGCTGGACCCAGTGCAGTCCAGCTCTGTGGGAGGAAAGGCGTCCGCCATTACCGCGGTAGCCCACCACTACCAAGGCAGTCTGTCATTGCTGAGGCAGTCCACCATTACCGCGGCAATCTGTCATTACCGAGGCAGTCCGCCATTACCGAAGCAGTTCTAATGATGCCCCTATAAACAAAACTGCAAGGAAGTTCACACAGCAGCTGGGTAGAGCCCACGGTAGCTCAGCAATGCCTCTGCTGGCAGACTGTGACTAGGATACCTCCTTGCTGGGCAAGGCTTCTCTGATAAAAACGCAGCAGAATGACAGGGACTTATAAATAAAGCCCCACTTTCCTGGGACAGAGCACCTGGAATAAAAGGCAGTTATGAGTTCCGCTGCAGCAGACATAAACGTACCTGCCCAGCGGCTCTGAACAGAACAACGGAGCTCACAGCTCAGCACTTGAGCTCCTATAAGGGACAGACTGTCTCCTCAAGCAGCTCCCCAAACCCCGTATAACCAAAGAGACACCTCATAAAGGAGAGCTCAGGCTGACATCTGGCAGGTATCTTTCTGGGACAAAGGTAACAGAAGAAGAAACTGGCAGCAACCCTTACTGGTCTGCAGCTGCTGCAGGTGATCCCCAGGCAAGCAGGGTCTGGAGTGGACCTCCAGCTGTCCTACAGCAGGGGGCCTGACTGTTAGAAGGAAAACTAAGAAACAGAAAGAAATAACTTCATCAGTAACAAAAAAGATGTCCACTCAGAGACCCCATCTAAAAGTCACCAACCACAAAGACCACAGGTAGATAAATCCACAAAGATGGGAAGAAACCAGCACAAAAAGAATGAAAATACCCAAAATCAAAACATCTCTGCTCCTCCAAGGGATCACAACTCCTCACAACCAACGGAACAAGGCTGGATGGAAAATGAGCCTGATGAATTGACAGAAACAGGCTTCAGAAGGTGGGTAATAACAAACTTCTCTGAACTAAAAGATCATGTTCTAACCCAATGCAAACAAACAAAGAACCTTGAAAAAAGGGTTGACAAAATGCTAACGAGAATAAACAGCTTAGAGAGGAATATAAATGAATTGATGGAGCTGAAAAACACAACACCAGAACTTCACGAAGCATACACAAGTATCAATAGCCGAATCCACCAGGCAGAAGAAAGGTTATCAGCGATTGAAGATCAACTCAATGAAAAAAAATGAGAAGGCAAGATTAGAGAAAAAGGAGTGAGAAGAAATGAACAAAGCCTCCAAGAAATATGGGATTATGTGACCTAATTTTTATTTGATAGGTGTACCTGAATGTGACAGAGAGAATGAATCCAAGCTGGAAAACACTCTTCAGGATATTATCCAGGAGAACTTCCCCAACCTAGCAAGGTAGGCCAATATTCAAGTCCAGGAAATACAGAGAACACCACAAAGATATTCCTCAAGAAAAGCAACCACAAGGCACATAATCCTCAGATTCACCAGGGTTGAAATGAAGGAAAAAAACACTAAGGGTAGCCAGAGAGAAAGGTCGGGTTACCCACAAACGGAAGACCATCAGACTCACAGCTGATCTCTCAGCAGAAACCCTACAAGCCAGAAGAGAGTGGGGGCCAATATTCAACATCCTTAAAGAAAAGAACTTTCAACCTAGACTTTCATATCCAGCCAAACTAAGCTTCATAAGTGAAGGAGAAATAAAATCCTTTATGAACAAGCAATTGCTCAGAGATTTCATCACCACCAGGCCTGCTTTACAAGAGCTCCTGAAAGAAGCACTAAACATGGAAAGGAACAACCAGTACCAGCCACCCAAAACGTACCAAATGGTAAAGAGCATCGACACAAACTGCATCAACTAATGGGCAAAACAAACAGCTAGCATCAAAATGGCAGGATCAAATTCACACATATCAATATTAACCTTATATGTAAATGGACTAAATGCCACAATCAAAAGAACCAGACTGGCAAATTGGATAAAAAGTCAAAACTCATTGGTGTGTTGTATCCAGGAAACCCATCTCACATGCAAGTATACACATAGGCTCAAAATAAAGGGATGGAGGAAGATCTACCAAGCAAATCGAGAGCATAAAAAAGAAGGAGTTGCAATCCTAGTCTCTGATCAAATAGACTTTAAACCAACAAAGATCAAAAGAGACAAAGAAGGGCATTACATAATGGTAAAAGGATCGATGCAACAAGAAGAGCTAACGATCCTAAATATATATGCACCTAATACAGGAGCACCCAGATACATAAAGCAAGTTCTTAATGACCTACAAAGAGACTTAGACTCCCACACAATAATAGTGGGAGACTTTACACTCCACTGTTAATACTAGACAGATCAACGATACTGAAAATTAAAAAGGATAACCAGGACTTGAACTCAGATCTGGACCAAGCAAACCTCATAGACATTTACAGAGCTCTCCACCCCAAATCCACAGAATATACATTCTTCTGAGCACCACATCGCACCTACTCTAATATTGACCACATAATTGGAAGTAAATCACTCCTTAGCAAATGCAAAAGAACAGAAATCATAACAAACAGTCTCTCGGACCACAGTGCAATCAAATTAGAACTCAGAATTCAGAAACTAACTCAGAACCGCACAGCTTCATGGAAACTGAACCACTGGCTCTTGAATGTTGACTGGATAAACAATGAAATGAAGGCAGAAATAAAGATGTTCTTCAAAACCAATGAGAATGAAGATACAACGTACCAGAATCTCTGGGACACATTTAAAGCAGTGTCTAGAGGAAAATCTGTAGCAATGAATGCCCACTTGAGAAGAAAGGAAAGATCTAAAATAGACACCCTATCATCAAAATTGAAAGAGCTAGAGGAACAAGATCAAAAAAACTCAAAAGCTAGCAGAAGACAAGAAATAACTAAGATCAGAGCAGAACTGAAGGAGATAGAGACACAAAAACACCTTCAAAAAAATCAATAAATCCAGGAGCTGGTTTTTTGAAAAGATCAACAAAATAGACAGACCGCTAGCCAGATTAATAAAAAGAAAAAGAGAGAAGAATCAAATAGATGCAATAAAAAACGATAAAGGGGATATCACCACAGATTCCACAGAAATACAAACTACCATGAGAGATTACTACAAGCAACTCTATGCACATAAACCAGTAAACCTGGAAGAAATGGATAAATTCCTGGACACTTACACCCTCCCAAGCCTAAACCAAGAAGAAGTCGAAACCCTGAATAGACCAATAACAAGGGTTGAAGTTGAGGCAGCAATTAATAGCTTACCAACCAAAAAAATCTCAGGTCCAGATGGATTCACAGCCAAATTCTACCAGACATACAAAGAGCAGCTGGTACTATTCCTTCTGAAACTATTCCAAACAATCCAAAAAGAGGGAATCCTTCCCAAATCATTTCATGAGACCAACATCATCCTGATACTAAAACCCAGCAGAGACTCAACAAGAAAAGACAACTTCAGGCCAATATCCATGATGAACATAGATGCAACAATCTTCAATAAAATACTGGCAAACTGATTGCAACAGCACATCAAAAAGCTTATCCATCATGATCAAGTAGGCTTCATCCCAGGGATGCAAGACTGGTTCAACATATGCAAGTCTATAAACGTAATTCACCACATAAACTGAACCAAAGACAAAAACCACACGATTATCTCAATAGATGCAGAGAAGACCTTCGACAAAATTCAACAGCCCTTCATGCTAAAAACTGTCAATAAACTAGATATATACAGAATGTATCTCAAAATAATAAAAGCTATTTACAACAAACCCACAGCCAATATCATACTGAATGGGCAAAAACTGGAAGCATCCCCTTTGAAATCTGGCACTAAACAAGGATGCCCTCTCTCACCACTCCTGTTCAATATAGTATTGCAAGTTCTAGCCAGAGCAATCAGGAAAGAAAAAGAAATAAACGGAATTCAATTAGGAACGGAGGAAGTCAAATTGTCTCTATTTGCAGATGACATGATTTTTAGAAGAGCATATCGTCTCAGCCCAAAATCTCCTTAATCTGATAAGCAACTTCAGCAAAGTCTCAGGATAAAAAGTCAATGTGCAAAAATTACAAGCATTCCTATACGCCAATAACAGACTTACAGAGAGCCAAATCAAGAATGAATTGCCATTCACAATTGCTACAAAGAGAATACCTAGGAATACAACTAACAAAGGATGTAAAGGACCTCTTCAAGGAGAACTACAAACCACTGCTCAACGAAATAAGAGAGGACACAAACAGATGGAGAAACACTCCATGCTCATGGTTAGGAAGAACTAATATCGCAAAAATGGCCATACTGCCCAAAGTAATTTATAGATTCAACACTATCCCCATCAAGCTACCAATGACCTTCTTCACAGAACTGGAAAAAAACCACATATGAAACCCAAAAGAGAGCCTGCATCACCAAGACAATCCTAAGCAAAAAGAACAAAGATGGAGACATCACACTACCTGATTTGACACTATACTACAAGGCTACAATAATCAAAACCGCATGGTACTGGTACCAAAACAGAGATATAGACCAATGGAACAGAACAGGGGCCTCGGAGGCAACGTCACATGTCTGCAACCATCTGATCTTTGACAAACCTGACAAAAACAAGCAATGGGGAAAGGATTCCCTGTTTAATAAATGGTGTTGGGAAAACTGGCTAGCCATGTACAGAAAGCAGAAACTGGACCCCTTTCTGACACCTTACACTAAAATTAACTCCAGATGGATTAAAGACTTAAACATAAGACCTAACACCATAAAAACCTTAGAAGAAAACCCAGGCAAAACCATTCGGGACATAGGCATAGGCAAGGACTTCGTGACTAAAACACCAAAAACACTGGCAACAAAAGCCAAAATAGACAAATGGGATCTAATTAAACTCCAGAGCTTCTGCACAGCAAAAGAAACAATCATTAGAGTGAATCGCCAACTAACAGAATGGGAAAAAATTTTTGCAATCTACCCATCTGACAAAGGATTTATATCCAAAATCTACAAAGAACTAAAACAGATTTACAAGAAAAAAACAAACAAACCCATTCAAAAGTGGGCAAAGGATATGAACAGACACTTTTCAAAAGAAGACATATATGAGGTCAACAAACATACGAAAAAATGCTCATCATCACTAGTCATTAGAGAAATGCAAATCAAAACCCTATTGAGATACCATCTCATGCCAGTTAGAATGGAGATCATTAAAAAATCTGGAGACAACAGATGCTGGAGAGGATGTGGAGAAATAGGAACACTTTTACACTCTTGGTAGGAGTATAAATTAGTTCAACCATTGTGGAAGACAGTGTGGCGATTCCTCAAGGATCTAGAAATACAAATTCCATTTGACCCAGCAATCCCATTACTGGGTATATATCCAAAGGATTATAAATGGTTCTACTATAGGGACACATGCACACGTATGTTCATTGCAGCAGTGTTTACAATAGCAAAGACTTGGAACCAACCCAAATGCCCATTGATAATAGACTGGATAGGGAAAATGTGGCACAAATATACCATGGAATACTATTCAGCCATAAAAAACGATGAGTTCATGTCCTTTGTAGGGACATGGATGATCCTGGAGACCATCATTTTCAGCAAATTGACACAAGAACAGAAAATCAAACACCACATGTTCTCATCCATAGGTGGGTGCTGAACAATGAGAACACATGAACACAGGGAGAGGTGCATCACACACTGAGGTCTGTGGCAGGGGACTAGGGGAGAGACAGTTGGGGGTAGGGAGTTGGGGAGGGATAACATGGGGAGAAATGCCAGATATAGGTGATGAGGATGGAGGCAGCAAACCACATTGCCATGTATGTACCTATGCAACAATCCTGCATGTTCTTTACATGTACCCCAGAACCTAAAATGCAATTATATATATATATTTATTTAAGATTTAAATATATGTATTAATTATGTTTAATAAGATTTAAATATATATTTATATATATATTTAAGAAAAAAATAAAATAAAATTCTAATGGAATTTTTTGGAGGATAAGCACATATGAGGATATCTCACAAAACCAAGTATATGCATGAGAATAATCAAATTAATAACACAAAGAGTCAGGTGTGGTGGCTCATGCCTGTAAATCTAGCACTTCAGGAGGTTAAGGCCGGTGGATTACCTGAAGTCAGGAGTTCAAGACCAGCCTGGCCAAAATGATGAAACCCCATCTCTACTAAAAATACAAAGGTTAGCCAGGTGTGGTGGTGCATGCCTGTAATCCCAGCTACTCTGGAGGCTGAGGCAGGAGAATTGCTGAAACCCAGGAGGCGGAGGTTGCAGTGAGCTGAGATTATACCACTGCACTCCAGTCTGGTTAACAGAGCAAGACTGTCTCAAAAAAACACAAAAAAACCAAAATAATAACAAAAAAGAAAAATTAGACTAGAGTCACTCACAGTGCTAAGTATTAAGCATATTATAAAGTTACTATGATAAAAACAACATGGTATAAACAAAAAAAGGCAGAAAGATGAAGCAGAAAACCAAGTTCAGAAACTAGCTTAAGTATATACAATATACCACATAAAAAAGAAAGCATTTAAATTTACAGGGAAAAAATTCATTACTTAATGAACAGTGTTGTGACAAACAAACCTAAACAAATTACGTTTAATGTTTTCAAACTGACTACAATTTAAGAGTAAGAAGTAAAATGATAAAAATACTAAATACAGATACAAAGACCTTAATTTATTCTTTATTTATATAATTTGAGGGAAGGAAAATCTTAGAAAACATGTTATCAAGAGCAGAAATAATAAACATACAAAATTGGACCACAGAAAAATAAATTACAGGATATAAAGAGACTGACAAATAAAATCCTATAAGCCGAGGAAGAGTATTTGACACAAAAGGGCTAATATCCTTTGTTTAAAAAAAATCCCGAAGTCAATGGCAAAAACAAAAATCCACCAGCAGAAAAATATGCAATTAACAGAACAAATATAATGGTAATAACAAGAAAAATACCTCCATTTCACTAGTATTTCAAAAATGGAAATATTAAACAATAATTTAATTGTTTAAATGTTAATATTAAACAATGAGACATCAAAGTTTTTCAAAATACTAACTACTTGAGTTGTCAAAAGTGCAAAAAAAAAAAGAGGCTGCTGAATTTCTGGTGATAGTCATTAAATGGTAAAATCTTGGGAATTTGGCAATAAATATTGGAAAACTTCAAAATGTGTTTAGCATTTCTAGTAATTCCACCTCTGAAAAACTACGGTAAAACGTTCAGGCCAGGAGTGGTGGCTCATGCCTGTAATCCCAGCATTTTGGGAGGCCAAGGAGGGTGGATCATGAGGTCAGGAGTTCAAGACCAGCCTGGCCTAGATGGTGAAACCCCATCTCTAGTAAAAATATCAAAAATTAGCCGGGCATGGTAGCACACACCTGTAATCTCAGTTATTTGGAAGGCTAAAGCAGAGAATTGCATAAACCAGGGGTATTGGGCCACTGCACTCCAGCCTGGGTGACAGAGCAAGGCTCTGTCTCAAAAAAAAAAAAAAAAAATTGAATCATTTAATATTTAAACATCACAGTTATCTAATATTAAAATTCCAAAGTAATTGATATAATTAAAAATAGGATAAATTATTATACATCCACACAATGAGATACTGTGCATCATTAAACATAATGTCACAGAATAATTGTTTTCACTACTTCAAATATTTGCTGAGTACCTATCAGTGCCAGACACTGATTTTGGACCTGGGAATATAATAATTTATAAGAAAAACAAGGTCCTTCCCTTCAAGAAGTTTATAAATGCAAATAAGTAATAAGACAATTTCAGATAGTGATTTAGGCAATAAACAAAAATTACAAGGGTAAAATATGTGTTTAATTAACAAACAGGGTACTCATGTTAAGAATACGGAAAAAAATGTGATTGAAAAAGAATAAACAAAGGCTTTCAATGCCCTGGATATCACCTGTTTTAACAGAGGAGTGCCCACTTTTTGTTATATTACTTATGCCTTGATATCTGAAATATTTCATATTATGCTCAGTGGAAACAACTGCTTAGATTATTTGATCTTTCTCACCTTGGTTATCAGGAATATAACAGCATCTACCTACTACAATTGTTTTGAGGTATGTCAAGTGTTCACCAAAAAACTTTTTCTAGAGTTATATTAGGGGTACCTATTATTTGTGTAAGGTCACAAACTTTTGACTATGAATAAAGCCCATACTTCTGACAAAAAGAGAAAGTGGAAAGTGGCAAGGCCAAAGTCATGCTACAGAATGTGAGTGAGCAACAGGGATCACTTCAGCTGGGATGGAAAAGGAAAGCCACCAGGATGAGTTGACATCTAATCACAGTTGAATCCTAAGAAATCAGTCTTGCAAAGATCTAAGAGAGAAAGAGCTAAGTTTCTAAGGTAAGAATATATAATTGAAAGAAATTTACAATAGATTAAGTAAATCACACAACTTATAAATGTCAAGTAAAATATCACAATCTGCTTAAGATATGTATATATATATATATACACACACACGTACATTTTATTTATATGTATAAATAAAAATAAATACTGAGATTTATTATTCATGCTCAATAATTTATTTAGGCTGTTGGTTTTGGTCTTTAGTGTGAACTATAATATAGTAGTGTATTGTTCTAACCTGTCTAGCAATGAAGCCAAAAATATTGTATTGATTTAATCCCCCGAACACGCCAGTTAGCTTAGCTCTGTTCTATTACAATCTGTACCTGTCATTGTATCCACAGGGTTAAGATCTAACACTGACTTAAAACCATATTAAAAAAATAAAAACAAAAACAAGTACAACATAATAATCACATCATTATACAGATATCACGATCTAAATCATTACAATCTGAGTGATACAGGTTTCCTTACCTCGGTCCATTGCTGTCTTTTCTCCTGGTTGAACAGTTGCCTTGTTCAGCTTTGGCTCGCTGATCCGTGAACTCATTTGCAGTCCTATCTACAATTTCTCCAGCATCAAGTGCTCTGTGTAGTCGATAGTTGACCATCTTCAGAACAACGAAAACAGCAGCTATCACAGGACAATAAACTGCTACTATAATCATGGAAGAAGGAAGGGCCTTTAAGAGAAAGAAAATAAGGAAATACATTTTAAAATACTTTCTATTGTATTCAATTAGAGAAATCTGTATCTAAAATAATAAACACATTTACACATAAAGCACAACTATGTTACTAGCACTAAGCTACAAAAGTACTTATATAACTGCGCTGCCCAACGCAAAAGACACTAGCTACATGTGGCTACTGAGTACCAGAAATATGGCTAGACTGCATTGAGATATAAGGTGAGAATAAACTAACACTGCATTTCAAAGATTCAATATCTTAAAAAAGAATGTAAAATATCTCAATTTTTATGTTGATTACATGTTGAAATAACACTTAGATTATGTTGGGTCAAATAAAACATTATTAAAATTAATTTCACATGCTTTTTACTTAATGTGGCTACTGGGTTAAATGAAAGTTGCCAGGTTAAAAAAAAAAAAACAAACGTGGCCGGCCGGGCGTGGTGGCTCACACCTGTAATCCTAGCATTTTGGGAGGCCGAGGTGGGTAGATCACCTAAGGTCAGGAGTTCAAGACCAGCCTGGCCATCATGGTGAAACCCCATCTTAAAAAAAAAAAAAAAAAAAAAAGTGGCTACTAGAAAATGTTAAATTATATATATGGCTTGCCTGCATTACATTTCCACTGGAAAGCACACGTATACAGTCCATACCAAAAGCCTTATCATACAACTGGAGAATAAATATATCACATTACAGTATATATGACAAAAATCAATGCTGTGATCCAAATATAATCCCTGTTTATGGGCTCTGTGTAACCAATTTTTAGGACACATTCTTTGTATACCAGAAAATTGGAAGTTAAAACTGTCATGTGCATGACCTTAGAACTGTGACCATAAAACCAAGTAAGATATGGAAGACACGCAAAATCTAAGTGGGTTTTATTTTAAAATAAACATTTAAAATACTTAAAAATTGTAGCCTGCCAAACAAAAAGAATAAAAGAACACAGAACAGAATCAAGTAACAGATTAAATGAAATAAGTCAGCCAAACATCCTGCGTGTGGGGCTGAAGGCCCATCATACAGGAGGATTCAGTGATGGGGAATTGGAGTCCATGGGTGGCAGGCTTGGAGACCAGCTCACTGGGAAGACAAGGCCTAGAGTCACTGTTAGCAGAGGTAATACAACTAGGCTCAACTTATCCCACTTTCATGAGAAAAATCACCCTGACATCTATAGCTCTAGACCCCACATGTTTTCATAAGATTCAATTTCAGTTATGTAAGAACATGACTCCAAATTGGCTTTAAAAAAGTAACCTCTAGCTGGGCATGATAGCAGACACCTGTAATCCCAGCTACTCAAGAGGGTGAGGCAGAAGAATCACCTGAACCTGAGACTCGCTTGAACCTGGGAGGTGAAGGTTCTAGTGAGCCCAGATCATGCCACTCTACTCCAGCCTAGGTGACACAGTGAGACTCTGTCTCAAAAATAAAAAAAAAAAAAAGGAGTAACCTCAAATCACTTGAGATAAAAATAAAAAGGTCTTGTTGAGCCAGGCAGGTTTAGAATACAGATATGATCTAAGTTTCTTTAATGAAAAAAAAAAAGTTCTTGAGAGGGAAAGATGGTGGGTTGCAATTGAGAGGGGAAAACATAAAATCCACAAATTAATACTTTTGTGTTGAGTGTGAGCATAATAGCTATATATCAAATATTTGATATTTTCAAATATTTGGATTAAGAAGTCCTGCATATTAATGTATCTAAAAAATTAAACTTGCAATTCCAATTTAAAATATTACTGAATAACTGGTTTGGGCTTATAATTTTAAGTTGAGAAATATATTTAGAAGTTTACAAAATCCATAATTATCAGATTTGGAAGAGTTGAGTACTTGCATGATATTGTGTAATATATATTTGGTCTTCATCCCAGTTTTCTGGCATAATACTCTTAAAATCCCTGGAATCTCCAAACTGGTAATTTTTGTTCAATATTAGGTTGACTGGTGCCTGGAGGCTCCTGGATAGCCTGAGGAGCAGGACTGGTTTCCAGGGGAGCCAACCCTCAACCTCCAAGAAGGGAAGAGGGGCTGTAGGATGAGTTGATCACTATTAGTCCTTTCTCAAGGACTGGGTAATTTATAAAGAAAAGAGGTTTAATTGACTCACAGTTCCACATGGCTGGGAGGCCTGAGGAAACTTACAATCATGGCAGAAGGTACCTCTTTCACAGGGCAGCAGGGAACAGAAATGAATACCAAGTGAAGGTGGAACCCCCTTATAAAACCATCAGAGCTCATGAGAACTCATTGATTATCAGGAGAACTGAATGGGAGGAATGCCCCACAATTCAATTATCTCCACCTGGTCCTACCCTTGACACAAGGGGATTATCACAATTCAAGGTGAGATTTGGGTGGGGACACAGAGCCAAGCCACTTCATTCCACCCTGGCCCCTCCCAAATCTCATGTCCTCACATTTCAAAACACAATCATGCCCTTCAAACAGTCCCCCAAAGTCTTAACCCATTCCAGCATTAACTCAAAAGTCTAAGTCCAAAGTCTCATCTGAGACAAGCAAGTCCCTTCCACCTATGACCCTGTAAAATCAAAAGCAAGTTAGTTACTTCCTAGCTACAATGGGGTTACAGGCACTGGGTAAATACACCCATTCCAAATGGGAGAAACTGGCCCCAAAACAAAGGGACTACAGGCTCCATACAAGTCCAAAATCCAGCAAGGCAGTCAAATTTTAAAGCTCTGAAATGATCTCTTTGACTCTATGTCTCATAACCAGGTCACTGATGCAAAGAGGTGGGCTCCCACGGCCTTGGGTAGCTCCACCCCGTGGCTTTGAAGGGTACTGCTCCCCTCCTGGCTGGTTAATGAACTGGCATTGAGTGTCTGTGGCTTTTCCAGGCACATGGTGCAAGCTATCAGAGCTACCATTCTGGGGTCTGGAGGACAGTGGCCCTCTTCTCACAGCTCTATTAGGCAGTGCCCAATTGGGACTATGTAGGGGGAGGGGTGTCCAACCCCACATTTCCCTTCCACAGTGCCCTAGCACAGGTTTTCCATAAGGGCTCCACCACTGCAGCAGACTTTTGCCTGGACATCCAGGCATTCCCATACATTCTCTGAAATCTAGGCAAAGGTTCCCAAACCTCAATTCTTGACTTCTGTACATCCACAGGTCCAACACCACATGTAAGCCACCAAGGCTTGACGCCTGCATCCTTGAAGCAACAGCCTGAGCTGTACATTGGCCCCTTTTAACCACAGCTGGGACGCAGGGTACCAAGTCCTAGAGACTGCACAAAGTAGTAAGGCGCTGGGCCCCACCCAAGAAACCACTTTTTCCTCCTAGGTCTCTGGGCTTGTGATGAAGACTTCTGATATGTCCCAGAGACCTCTGATATGCCCTGGAGACATTTTCCCCATTACCTTGGTGATTTGGTTCCTAGTTACTTAGGCAAATTTCTGCAGCCTTCTTTAATTCTTCCTCAGAAAATGGGGTTTTGTTTTCTATTGCATCATCAAGCTGTAAATTTTCCAAACTTTTATACAATGTAACCTTTTGAACAGTCTGCTGCTTAGAAATTTCTTCCACCAGATACTCTACATCATCTCTCTCAAGTTCAAAGTTCCACAAATTACTAGGGCAGGGGCAAAATGCCACCAGTCTCTTTGCTAATAAAGCATGGCAAAAGTCACCTTTATTCCAGTCCCTAACAAATCCCTCATGTCCATCTGAGACCACCTCAGCCTAGCCTTTATTGTCCATATCACTACCAAGCAGTTTGGTCAAAGCCATTCAACAAGTGTCTAGGAAGTTCCAAACTTTCCCATATTTTCCTGTCTTCTTCTGAGCCCTCCAAACTGTTCCAACCTCTGCCTGTTACCCAGTTCCAAAGTCACTTCCACATTTTAGGGTATCTTTACAGCAGCACCCCACTACCCGGTACCAATTTACTGTATTAGTCTGTTCTTATGCTGCTATGAAAAATACCTGAGACTGGGTAATTTATAAAGAAAAGAGGTTTAATTGGCTCACAGTTCTGCATAGTGGGGAGGCCTCAGGAAACTTACAATCATGGCGAAAGGCACCTCTTCACAGGGCAGCAGGAGAGCGAAATGAGTACCCAGTGAAGGGGGAAGCCCCTTATAAAACCAACAAATCTGGTGAGAACTCACTTGCTATCTCAAGAACAGCATGGGGAAAACCACTCCCATGATTCAATTATCTCCACCTGATCCTGCAGTTGACATGTGGGGATTATTACAATTCAAGGTGAGATTTGGGTGGGGACACAAAATCAATCATATCAATCACCAATAGTCAAGAAATTATGTAATCAATCATGACTACATAATGAAGCTTCTATAAAAACCCAAAAGGCCTGGGTTCAGGAGCTTCATGATACCCAACAAATGGAGGTTTCTGGAGTGTGGCATGCCCATGAAGCTCCAGGGCCCTTCCCACATGCCTTGCCTCATGCAATTTGGCATTTGTATCCTTTGTATTAATAATATCTCCAGGTAGACAGTGTCAGAATTGAACTGAAGGATACCCAGCCGGTGTCTGCTGAAGCACCTGCTGCAGAACTGGTTGACTGCTGAGTGTTTAAGGACACCCCCACACATCTGCTGTCAGAAGTGTTCCATGCTGTGATAGTACAGTAGGAGAACTCAGTTTGTTTTTTCTGTAGCCTCTCAACTTGCAAACATTTGTCAGATAATTTAAATCCTTAAAAATGAATACTAAATTTACAAATGAAATTTGATGGGGTCTTAAGCTACTAAAAAAAAAAACCCTTTTAAATTATTGTTAAAATACGTTAGAAATGTAAAGAGTTGAGTTTAAAATTCTTAGTTGTTTAATTTATAGCTTTAAGAAATCTAATATTCATTATGAAAAACAAAAGAGCTCTGAATAACCTTTTCTGAGCAAAATGGCCACTCTCAAACACACAACACAAATTGTTTTGATACATATAAACACATACACATCTCAGAGGATTTACAAAAATTCTGTGTGACACTGGCTTCCATCTGAAATATATGCCATAAAAACCAGAATTCTTGGAAATTATTTACTTCAATATTCTCATTTCCAGACAGAAATTTGAATGACGGCCGGGCGCGGTGGCTCACGCCTGTCATCCCAGCACTTTGGGAGGCCAAGGCGGGTGGATCATGAGGTCATGAGATCGAGACCATCCTGGTCAACATGGTGAAACCCCATCTCTACTAAAAATACAAAAAATTAGCTGGGCACGGTGGCGCATGCCTGTAATCCCAGCTACTCAGGAGGCTGAGGCAGGAGAATTGCCTGAACCCAGGAGGCGGAGGTTGCGGTGAGCCAAGATCATGCCATTGCACTCCAGCCTGGGTAACAAGAGTGAAACTCAGTCTCAAAAAAAAAAAGAAATTTGAATGACTTAGCCAAGATCACCCATTTAATACCAATATTAAATGAGATTTCTTATGCCTATTTCAGTGCCCATTTTGCTATACACCACATTGCCAATGCCACTTCCAAACATAAAACGTCAATGAAAAATAAGAGTTCCATTGTAATTCACCGTAGTCCACATTAAGATAAAAAGTACTGATATTAAGTGGACAGAAAGGCAACAACCCCAACATTATTACTAAGTGTTAGACAAATTCATTGAAAATATTAATGGCTCTTCCAAATGGGAAAAGATAAAACAATGAATGGTTTACGGGATCTGCCTCTACAAAAATAGTCAAAGATTGTGAATGCTTAAAACAGATCTAAATAAATTATCTCCCCCTACTATTATATTGCTAAGAGCAGTAGCCAACTGGATGCCAAAAACACATTGAAATGTGCAAGATTTACATATTAAGTAAAGAACTTTCTTTTAAACATAGAGACAGTGTCTATGTTGCCCAGGCTGTTCTCAAACTCTTGGCCTCAAGTGATTCTCCCACCTCAACCTCACAAAGTGCTGGGATTACAGGCGTTTGACACTATGCTCAGTCCAGAATTTCTTTCTTAAGAGCACTGAACAGTAAAAAGACTTAAAATAAAAATTTAAGTGACCATTACATACTAGAAACCAATACCTGATGAATAATACTTGTATTTTCTATTCAAATTACAAAAGTTACCCATTTATTTTCTACTATCTGATTTAAATGCAAAAGCCCTGTCAGTGGTTACTCTTTAGGTTTCTGGGTGACAAAGGACAACTGTGCTGTAACAGTTTTACTTTTCCCAAAGGGGATAAAAGTGCATAGACACACACTGGTCTGTCTGGTGACCAACTTATTCTCGACTCTACTTGCATTACTTCATTGGGCTATCAGCTGATTCCAGAGCAGCAGACAATATTACCAGCATATAATAATGGATCATAAAGCCTTCCTGTAATTGTGATTCACACTGTCATGCAATGTATCTGCAGAACTTTTTCATTGTGCAAAATTGAACTCTGTATCTATTAAACAACTTCCTTTCTCCTATACCCCAGCAACCACCACTTACTTTGTGTTTCTATAAATTTGACTACTTTAATGTTGTTGTTTTCTTTTACAAGTCCAAGGAAGCAGGAAGATGTGATAAAGTTTGGAACTTCCTAGAGACTTGTGTAATTTCAATGTGAATATTCTTAATACTGACACTACTGAAGAGTACATTTAAAAATGGTTAAGATGGCTGTACCCAGTGGGTATGACTGTAATCCCAGCTATTTAGGAGGCTGAAGGGGGAGAATCAATTAAGCCCAGGAATTCAAGTCCAGCCTAGGCAACATAGTGAGACCCTATCTCTGAAAAAAAAAAATTTTTTTTTAATGATTGAGATAAATTTTATGTTATATGTTTTTTACCACAATTTTTTTTAAAAGCTGGATGGATAAATATTTCACTTTGTTTTCTCTCCAGTAAGGAAAGAAAAGCAAATGTTGAGAAACAAGCTAGGAGACCGAGTCATTTACCCTACAGTTTAGTCTTCTTAAATTCTGACAGCTTATCCTTAACACTGAAGATTGTGCAATTTCATCCAGGAGTGATAGGTTCAAGCTATTCAAGACGCCAAATACAATTCTAATAGGACTCTTGAAAAAGGTCACTTGGCATCATGGAAATGGTCATACAAGAATTATCAGTCATGAGGTAACCTTATTATTTCATTTAAAAACTCAAGTGAATAATTTTCCCCTATGACTAGCACTCTGCATGGCAAAAATGCAACCTTTTACATAATACTACTTTCCTTGTGCAGCAATGTAATGGTTTTGTTTTGGATTCGTAACTTTCACTACCTCCTTCACCACAGGCTGAAGATCTGGAAGTATACTGTAGCCAAAGATTGCCTCCTTAATATACTTGTACCTGTTCTCCATCAGAATGGATTTCCAGTCTATGTAACAAAGTGATTATCAACTAAATCTAAATACTTAATGTCAACTAGCTTCTAATACTTAGTGATTATGATATGCAAGGTACATTTTTAAGTGCTTTAAATATACTAACTCATTTAGCCCTCACAATCACCTCATAGCTCTATTATTCTTCCCATTTTCAAGATAGGGAAACTAAGGCACAAAATGAGACATGAGAGAGCAGTTTGGCTACACAGTCAGGAGTCAGCAAACTTTTTTCTTAGGGACAAACAACATATATTTCAGTTTGTAGACGATCTGTTGTAACTACTCAACTGTGCTGTTACAGCGTAAAAGAAGCCATAGATATGTAAACAAATGAACATGCTATGTTCCAATGAAACCTTATAGACAGAAATCTGAATTTCATATAATTCTCACACATCACAAAATATTACTTCTTTGATTTTTTTTCAAGCATTAAAAATGTAAAAATCATTCTTAGCTCATGGGGCATACAAAAACCTAGATGGGCCATAGTTTGCTGATCTCTACTCTAAATGAAAAATTATTTTCTTCTCTAACCAATAACCCAAACAGAAGGTCATCAAGCTCTTCTCCCTCATACATGCCATGTACAAATCTATCACCTCCAACACCAGTTTCTTCCAACAGTAAAGCAAAATAGCTGCTAATAAACACAGGCCAGTAATTGCTCTTTCATAATGTATTAAATCAAGGCACATTCAACAGTGACACTTAGTAACAAAATTCTGAAAATAGCTCCCCTAGCTTGCTCTCCAAGCAAAATAATTATAATTAATTTTTTAAAGTGTTTTACAATTTTATACCTGTATGTTTTTTGGTGTCTTCCCTCAGTGAGAAAATGTTATCAGTTTACACTAGAAAACACTATTTAGGATTATTGTAAAAAATACAGTTGGTTCCATAAAAATCCCTAGAACAATAATAAAAACTTCAACAGACATGTTACTATTTAACATAAAAGATAACTGACTAGGGAGTAGGAACAGAGAGCCTGTCAGCACAAAAAAGGAAAAATTGTAATCCCAGCACTTTGGGAGGCCAAGGTGGGCAGATCACAAGGTCAAGAGATCAAGACCATCCTGGCCAACATGGTGAAACCACATCTCTACTAAAAACACAAAAATTAGCTGGGCATGGTGGTGCATGCCTGTAGTTTCAGTTACTTGGGAGGCTGAGGCAGGAGAATCACTTGAACCCGGGAGGCGGAGGTTGCAGTGACCGGAGATCACACCACTATACTCCAGCCTGGTGGCCGAGTGAGACTCTGTCTCAAAAACAAAAAAAAAGATACAAATATGAAACCTGTGTCTTACTGTCTCTCTAAAAAGATAGATTAATTGTAGGAAAAATCATAAAAAGTAAAAATAAAACAATCTAAGTCACCCTTTCAAAATACAAAGATACCCCAAAGTTTACATTTCTTCACATCTCCTTATACCAGATGTTTTTCCTCAAAATGTTTAACTACAAATTTATAACAAATAAATAATTGTTCCTCCCCAGAAGCTGTACTACCTTATAATACACTATAGTTTCATACCCAACTACTAGAAAAGGTTGAGTAAGTTTAACTATAAATTTATAACAAATAAATACAATTGTTCCTCGCAGAAACCATACTTTGCTGCCTTATAATTCACTACAGTTTCATATCCAACTATTAGAAAAAGTTTAGTAAGTTTTGTTTCCAAATTGAAAACACTAAATTTATTTAGATTATTCTTAAGTCCATGTTTCTCTGTGTATGGTTTGGAATCTCTGAATGCTCCCAACTACCAAAGTGAGAAAATGGTGCTCCTAGTGAGCTATGACAGAAACAATCACTAGTATATTTAGAGAGAAAAACTTAAACTTTTTTAGCTTTAAAGTTCTGTCTGGGCCAGCCACGGTGACTCACGCCTGTAATCCCAGCATTTTGGGAGGCCAAGGCAGGTAGATCACGAGGTGAGGAGTTCCAGACCAGCCTGACCAACATGGTGAAACTCCATCTCTTAAAAAAAAAAAGCTCTGTCTGTTCTGCTAATCTCTTGTAGAAAAGGAACTAAAAATTAAGTAATACCAAAAAAAATCTGGCAGATGAAAACCAAAATTAGTAGAATCTGAAGGCAGTATGCCTTATACCCTAGACGGGGGAAAACGCATGCACGCACGCACGCACTCCCACACCCACACTAGTTCTATCCTAACTTGTAAGTTCCATCCATCAATATATCTGGCCTAATTTTTCTTAACATTCTTTCAGATGAAAACTAAACATTTATAACAATAGGAGTGCTGCCTTCTTTCTACTGTCTGCTCAAAAATCAGTTCATCCTATGGCTGTTTACACCGTGGGCAAATGACTAATGGGAAAAAGAATTGACCATTATTTTGTCAAACAAGCTCTGAGATGGCCAATTGGTCTCAAGTTTTAGCTTTTCTACTGGTACGTCCAAAGGGGTGGGAGTTGGGGATACCTCTACTTACTCATGATAGAAAAAAAACCTTTGGCTTTTTCCCAGATAAAATGGTTAAGTGAATTCCTGCAATGTTTGCAATTCAGTTCCATAGCTGTCCCACCTTTCATTTTTGGTGGATGGAAAGAATGTTGGGGAGAAGGGAGAAAGAAGGGCTTAGTATTCATATATTGCCTATAAATTTAGAAAATATTAATTAAGCGGGATCAGAAAGAAAGTGAATGTTTTTAGTAAGGCTTACGGTTTTCCATATACAAGCTGCCCCCAAAGGACTCAAAAAAGGCCCTGATAGTAACAGCCATGGCCCTAAGGATCTAGCCCTCTTGCCACAGTCTCCTTTGGGGACTGAGGTAAAGCATTCCAGCTAGAAGTCTCCTTTCAGGGAATGGAGTTGCAGAGGAAAAGGAGAAAAATGCTCTCAATGTTGAGATTCAGGCATACTTTCCCATAGGAAAAAAAATCAAAGTGATATTCTATTGAGCTAACTACACAGGGCCAAACTAATTTCAGAGGGTCAGCTGGGAACCTGTGTAACAAACTCACAGTGCATTTCCACCAAAGCCAACTAGTTTACAAATGAGCTATTGGAACTTGAGCATATCCATATTTCTGCAAATGTCTGCTACATATTTTAATACAAATAAAATAATTAAAAATAATAGACATTTTTAAAAAATTTGTTTATGTTGCTCCATAACCTACATTTGCATTAATATTTATATTTTAAGCTACAACAGAATGCTCTTCTTAGGGAGGTAACAGTCAAAATTTACGCCACATCATCCAGCTGGAAAAGGACTAAAATAATATAGTACATGCAACTCATCGTCAACAGGTATTGACTCTATTACTCAGGGCAGAAGTCACTATACCAAGAGCTAGAGACGAGCAGCTTGATCCATATGAAGCCAGGTAGTGACTTGTAGTCCCAGCTCTTTGGAAGGCTGAGGTGGGAGGACTGCTTAAGCCCAAGAAGTTCAAGGCTGCAGTGTCCTATGACTGCACCTGTGAACAGCCACACACTACAGCTTGAGGCTGAGGCAGGAGAATCACTTGAACCCAGGAGGCAGAGGTTGCAGTGAACTGAGATCGTGCCATTGCACTCTAGCCTGGGCAACAACAGCAAAACTCCGTCTCAAAAAAAAAAAAAGAATCAAAATAATTTAATAACAGAAGCATTAGGCCAATGGAAGAGTCAAACTGTGAGGATTAAAAATAAATATATTAAAATATTAAAAAATTAGATCAAAAATTTGGCTTATATTATTTTCTGTTTCACTAACATTTAGTGGAATAAACAGCAAGCTGAATTCCTAACACAAGAATGAAAATCAGGCTGGGCATGGTGGCTCATGCCTGTAATCCCAGCACTCTGGAAGGCCAAGGTGGGCAGATCACTTGAGATCAGGAGTTCGAGACCAGCCTGGTCAATGTGGTGAAACCCTGTCTCTATTACAAATACAAAAATTAGTGAGACTTGGTGGTGCATGCTTGTAATCCCAACTACTCAAGAGGCTAAGGCAGAATTGCTTGAACCTAGGAGGCAGAGGTTGCAGTGAGCCAAAATCGCACCACTGCACTCTAGCCTAGGTGACAGAGTGAGACACTGTCTAAAAAAAAAAAAGAATGAAAATCAGTAAGATACATAAACTTTAAAAAGTATATTAGCTCTTATAAGAGCATTACCAGAACCCATAGATCACTTCCATCACACTTGCCCTGAGTTCAATTTGCTTCAAACAGAATGATGGTATTGCATGCTGTACAATACATTTCTACCTTTAAATGAAAGCACTACAATTAGGCAGGTTTAACACACTATGTTTAACATGAAGCAAATGTGAAAGATGCCTAATAGAAAAAAATTTTAAAATGTAGAAGAGTGTATCCTACCACCATAAAGGCAACTAAGTAAGACACACTTAAAGAAAAGGAGCTTGATCCATTCATGCAACAATTTACTGAACACCTATTAAGTCCCAGATATTTTTCTAAGGAATGATAATACAGCAATAAACATGATCATCTCTCTGAGCTGCTTAGGAAAATGACAAATTTAGTGTCTTTCCAAATACTACATACACTGGGTTATACTGCAACAATCCTTCGAAGAAGAGTACTGTTATCTCAATTTTAAAGATGAGAAAACCGAGGCTATGAAGTCATATGCCCATAGCTGGTAAATGGCAGAAAGTGAAGTGATACCCAGTCTGACTCCATAGCCTGCGTTTTTAAGCACTACACTGTACTGTCTCCCTCCAATGCAGGGTTTCTCACCCATTTTTTTAATTAGTCCCCCTCAGTAGCCTTTTTAGACATTCTTTTCCTAATCATGCTGTGAAATTTTAACACAGATACACTGCATACTTGTATGTGCTGCATGCACATCTGTACTTTATATGTAAAAAGAGTAAGATTTTTTTTTTCCACACATGCATCCCTCAAGAGCTAATTTTTGTCCCCCTGAGGGTAACACCACACCCACTGAGAATGTAAACTCTGGGGCAATGTTTCTCGCTGTGGGCACGGTTGACACTTTAAGCCAGACAATCTTTTGGTGTGGGGGACTGTCGTGTGCACTGTAGGAGGTTTAACACCATCCTTGGTTTCTACCCACTAGAAGCCCACAGCACTGCTGTTTCAAGGCTAGGTTAAAATCTCCCAAAAGAGGTTTACATTCCTTGAAACATGCAGCTAAGTGGTAGCAATTGCTTCTCTTGCTATTTACATATTCATAAGGACTATAGTACAGATTTTATTCATAATGAACTGGAATGGACAGGATATACACAGACTGTAAATGCTACATCTCTGTAGCAAGAGTGAAGGAGCACGTGTGATAGCAGGAGCAATGGCAAGAGAGTATCTGATATAAGCAAAGCAGGTAAAGAACCCCACATTAGACCAGTAAATGAAAGCACATGGAAGTTTAATGAAATCCATTTATAATGTATGCCATAGAACAAGGCTAACCCTGGCCCCAAACGATCAGTGAGACAAATCATCTCACTTTAAGTATATGTGAGAACCATAACTAAATCCCTGGGAGAACACTGTACTAAATGGGCTTCCACTATATTCACATAATACGTTGGTCAAGAAGGAGAGCCAAGATTAAGGATATAATTACACTGAGATGGGAAGGACAGCTCTGAGAGTTTTGGATCCAGAACACATTGAAAATGATCAGGAGAAAACACAAATAAGAAAAAACAAAAGCCGGGCACAGTGGCTCATGCCTGTAATCCCAGCACTTTGGGAGGCCGAGGTGGGTGGATCACGAGGTCAAGAGATCGAGACCATCCTGGTCAACATGGTGAAACCCCAACTCTACTAAAATACAAAAAATTAGCTGAGCATGGTGGCGCGTGCCTGTAATCCCAGCTACTCAGGAGGCTGAGGCAGGAGAATTGCCTGAACCCAGGAGGCGGAGGTTGCGATGAGCCGAGATCGCGCCATTTCACTCCAGCCTGGGTAACAAGAGTGAAATTCCATCTCAAAAAAAAAAAAAAAGAAAGAAAGAAAAAACAAAAGAAAGAAAACAATCAGGAGATGCTCAGTTCATCTCAAATCAATCACAGGTAGGCTTTCAAATGCAGACTAATCAGAAAGAAGCATTTGTATGATGGTGGAGGGTGATGGAATGACTACGGCAGTAGTCCTGAGGTCAAAGGGAAAAAACAGCAGGGCAATCTGTGTAAACGTAAGCCGGTGATTTAACCTCCAGGAGCCTCTGTTTCCTCATCTGTAAAAGGAGATTAACAGCCTCATCTTACAAGTCTATGAAGAGGATTAAATAAGAACATTTGAAAGCATATGGTGCATGGGTATATGACAGCACGATAAATATTTGATATATTAATAATGTTTAAACAGTATAGTGACAAGATTAAGACAAGCAAATAAAAAGACCTGAGCAGATACAGTTCAGAGCAAAGATGAGCTACATTAAAAAAAAAAAAAAAAAAAGATGAGATAGGTGAGATTTGTGAGCCCTCAGAATACAGAGATGTCTGATAGTGAATGATCAGAAGTCACTAGATAGAGAAATCTTTCTGTAAAATGGGAAAGAAAAAAAGAATCTATTTTTCAAACAAAAACAGTATGCTTGACAGTAAAACACTAGAATTTCCATTAAAGTAAGGAACTAGACAAGGCTGTCAACGTTTTCAACATTATTTAATACAGACGTAAAGATGTAAAAGTACCATGCAGAGCAATTACATAAGATAAAAAAGCAGGCTGGGCTTGGTGGCTCACACTTGTAACCCCAGCCCTTTGAGAGGCCGCAGACAGATCACTTGAGGTCAGGAGTTCAAGAACAGCCTGGTCAACATGACAAAACCTCATTTCTACTAAAAATACAAAAATTAGCTGGGCATTGTGGCACATGCCTGTAATCCTAGCTACTCAGGAGGCTGAGGCAGGAGAATCACTTGAAGCTGGGAGGCACAGGTTGCAGTGAGCTGAGATTGCACCACTGCACTCCTGCCTGGGCAACAGAGTGAGACTCTGTCTCAATTTAAAAAAAAAAAAAAAAAAGATAAAAAAGCACAAATAAGTGAAAACTGCTATTTACAAATATAATTGCATATCTGAAAATCTCTTTAAAAAAATCAACAGAACAATGTAAGAATAAGCTAGTTCAGGCCAGGTGCAGTGGCTCACGCCTGTAATCCCAGCAAGCAGTTTGGGAGGCTGACGTAGGTGGACTGCTTGAGCCCAGGGGCTCAAGACCAGCCTGGGCAACATAGCAAAACCCTGTCTTTACAAAAAATACAAAAATTATCCAGGTATGGTGGTGTGTGCCCACAGCCCAGCTACTCAGGAGGTTGAGGTGGGAGGGTCACATGAGCCTGGGGAAGTACAGGCTGTGGTGAACCATGATCACGCCACTGCACTCCAGCCTGGGTGAGAGAATTAGACCCAGTGCCTAAAAAATAAAAAATGAAAAGGAATAAGCTAGTTATATAAGGTGACTAGTTCAAAATTAATAAACTAAAATCAATGGTTTTAGCTGCAACCTAACAGAAAAAGGATATTAAGTGAAAACCAAAGAAATCTGAATAAAGTATGGCTTTAAGTTAATGATATATCAGTATTGGCTCACTGGTTGTGACAAATACACCACAGTAATAATCTAAGATGTTAACAAGAAAAACTGGATGTAATGTACATGGGATCTCTCTGTACTATCTTTGAGATTTTTCTATGCACTCTAAAATAAGGCTTATTTTTAAATATCTGGAGGGCAATTTGATAGTTTTTGTTTGTTTTTGAGACACTCTGTCACCCAGGCTGGAGTGCAGTGGCACAATCTCGGCTCACCGTAGTCTTGACCTCCCAGGCTCAAGTCGATCCTACCATCTCAGCCTCCCACATAGCTGGGACTACAGGCACATACCAACATGCCCAGGTAATTTTATTTAGAGACAGGATTTCCCCATAGTGCCCAGGCTAGTCTCGAACACCTGGACTCAAGCAATCCGCCTGCGTCGGCCTCCCGAAGTGATGGGATTACAAGCATGAGCCACAGCACTAGGTAGTATTTTTCAAAACTGAAAAAGCATTAACCCTTTGACAGAGCAATACTATTTATAGGAATTTATCTTAATAATGGACCTGGACACATGTGAAATGACTTTATGCAAATTATTTACTGCAGCATGTTTTGTGTTATCAAAAGGCTGTTAAAAAAAGTGTGTCAGCTGGCGACAGGTTAAATAATACATCAAGGCAATGGAACACTATTCAGTATTAAAATAACTCAAGAAGCCCTTAGCTACCAACAGGCTGATGTTTTAAGGTATATTAAGTTGGGGGTGGGGGAAGCAGTATATACACTAGTGTGGTAGGGGAGAGAGACAGATATATCTGAATTTTCATCTTTATGCTATAGTGGGATTCACAAAAAACTGTTCATAGTGGTTTATTGTGGGAGGTGGTACACAAGTGGACAAAAGGAGGATCATGGGCAGGTAGAGAAGGGCAACCTTTCCCCATCTTTTGAAGTTTTGCTGTTTTTTAATCATGCAAATGTATTACTATATTTTAAAAGTATTGGAAGTAAACATGAATTTTGTTTAAAACAATCTTTAATAGGTATTAGACAAAAACATGAAATTTTCTTACAAAACTTTAATAGGGAAGAATTTTATAGCATGGGAAAAAACTGGTAAATGTGAATACTATGTATTTTAAGGTTATATACTCAAAAAACTATCATAAAATTAAAAGACAAATAGGGAAATCTTTAACAAACCACAAATAACTAATCTTTATATATACAAAGAACTCTCATAAATCACTTAGAAAAACACGTTTAAAAAAAGACAAAATATACAAAAGGCAGTTAAAAGAAGAAAGATATATATACAGATGTGTGTATGTCTACTAGGCATATGAAAAGATACTGAAAGAATTCATGATTAAGGAAACATAGATTAAAACAAGATGCCATTTTACACTATCGCATTGAGAAAGATTCATAATAACCAATGTTGGTACAAACAAAAAGAAACAGATCCTTTCACATATTGGAGAGAATATAAATTGGCAGATTTTTTTGAGCTATTATTTGGCAACATCTAGTTTGATTTTAAATGTGCATACCCTTTGACACAGTAATTTTTAGAAACGAATGCTACAAATCCCACAAGTCTTATGTCACTAATGTATTGCCACGGCATTGTTTGTACTAGCAAAAAAAAAAAATTTAAGTAACATCCTAAATGTCCCCACTAGGGAACTAATAAGTTATAATACATTTACACAATTGGTTACTCTACAAATGGTTCAAAAAATGAAGAGTTACATGTACTTCAGTGGAACCTGCAACACAATACAATCCCAATGGCTATTCTGAGTACATACGTATATAAATATATGTTTGTATATATACACTACCAAGAGGTTAACAACCATTATCTCTGAGGAGTGAAGGATACAGAGTAGGGGACTTTAATTTTGAAGTATATATACTTGACTACTGTCTGGAACAATTTCTACCACTAACAAAACCTAACAAGGATTTTTAACTTACAGGTGAAATGCCCAAGAAATATACTATACTGGTAAAAAGCACTATATAAGTTGTACTATTATCATAATAGTATACATTATTCCAAGAATCAAGTTACTCAGCAATTGCTTCACTGCTGAAAAAAGGAGACAAGTTAAACCAGAATCTAACTAAGTAGGAAAAAAGGTATTTTCAGGTATTCACAAAAAACAGACCTCCCAGTACAGTGACCGTTAACTTGGAATAGCCATCAGAATCACCTATTCCAAAGTGTGTTTCAAAAAACAACTCCTGCTCCAAATGTACCAAAAGACAAATTATAAATATTGCCTGAAGCATTTAGGGGTGATGTGTCATAATGTTTGTAACATACTGTCAATTGAGTCAAGATATGTGTGTGGGAGAGACAGAGTATGTACAGATAAATAACATACATCTGTATATAGTTGAAACAAATGTGTTTTTTCAAAAAGGTTCATAATAGTGGAATCTAGGTGGAACATTCTATTTTCTTGTACATTTGAAAATCGTCACATCCAGAAATTGAAAAAAAGATTACTTCAAGTATATTTTTAAGTATTTTAAGTGTATTTTTCAATAACATATCCTGGTATTCTTCAATATTCCTGTGACATTAAGGGACTAAAATAAGTTTTGTTTATAATAAAGCATATTTTGTTAAGATTAGCTATCTTTATTCTCACTTTAAAAATATCTTTAGCAGCCAGGGCAACATAGGCAGATCTTGTCTCTACAAAAATTCAAAAATTAGCCAGGCATGTTGGCACACCTGTAGTTCTAGCTACGCAGGAGGCTAAGATGGTAGGATCACTTGATTTATAAATCAAATATAGATGAAATTCAGGATTTCATTACTAAAATGCCACAAACCAAAATTCCTCTTTATTCCCCATCCAAGTTCATTTCAGTTTTGTCATAAGGGTCATGAGGGTCTGTGATGCTTGTGGAAATTATGTGTAATGTATATTCATGGCATAAATAAAATGCTGCTGAGTGAAAATGAAATTGGTTTATTTAGGTTTTCTGAATTGTTTTCACATCCTTTCTTTTACCCATTCCAGATACATACCAGGAATGATGATATAAGTAATATTCTCAGAAGTTAAAAAATAACTCACTGAGAAACCCTTAATGTGTTAAATAAATTAGAATAAAATACTTGATAGCAGAGCAAAACACTACATCCCATTCTTCTAACAATCTTTTCCCTAGAACAAAGATTCATTTGCCCAGTGGGAAAATTATGGAAATGCTATTCCAGCACAAACAACCTCATAAAGGTTCCACCATAAGGCCTACCACAATGCCCGGCACACAGTAAAGGTTCTGAATGTATGAATATACTCTGCATAAAGCATTCTAGGAAATAATTACATCCTCCTTCCAATTCCTGAGCACTTAATGACACATAAGGGATTAGTCATATTCTACCTTACAATATGGCTGTGTACTTGTCTCATAGCCTCAATATATAAATTAGGAAAAACAGCATTATACAGGGAGCCAAGAGACAGGTGTCCATACTGCTACAAATGAGGTCTAGTCTCTTTCATCTTAGAATTACTTCATTTTATGAAATTTGTCATATGTGAAATACCTCAGTTTAAAAATAGCCTAATATAGGTTAATGCTTAACCTATATAAGGTTATTCAAAAATATTCAGAATACTCTCCCTCTTTTGTCCATCTAAAATGTATCTACCACAGATGTAAAACCTTTTACTAATTCTTCTCATAAGATACAGCTGACAAATTGTTATACATTGTATAAATCCTCAATGAACAAAATCACAGCCTGTTTAGGGAAAAGAAGAAAACCATAGTAAAGATGAGAATAGATGCAACACAGTATCCTGGATTGGATCTTGAAACAGAAAAAGTACAACCTATGAAATCCAAATAAAGTCTATAGTCCATTAATAGTACTGCACTAATGTTAAGTTCTGATTTTTTTTGAAACCATGATTATGTAACATTTTAATATTAGAGGACACTGGGTGAAGGGTAAAATAGTAAACAGGAACTCTATTGCCTTTGCAACTTGCATATAAATCTAAAATTATAACAAAATGTAAAGTTTTAAAGATCACAACTGAGATAATCAGATCCATTGAGTATATGTCCAGACAACACTCAAACAAGGAGGAGGAGTAGGAAAAGGAAAACATCCAGATAAGTGATTCAAGCTTCTCAAATTTGTGACTAATCTTCCTGCCTGTTCTCAGGGCAGTTGGCGCTCAGGGTTCTATCTGGCTTGTTCAAAGCTCTTTAGAATGCAACTTTTTTCCCCCTTAAAACCTCAAAGGAAATGACTTGCTTTTATCTAGGTTTTCTTTTCTTTCTTGTAACACAAAGCAACTAGCCCTGACAGTGCAAGTTATAAAAGATGCAACTGCTCAGGTTCCAATGATAAAAGTAGAACTCAGAACTGTTTGACAATTCTACCAAATAAAGCATCTACTATTTGGGGGAGACAAGCAGAGAAGCCAGAGGAACCAGAATCGGTAGCTACTTATTTCACTGTGATTTAGTAAAATTCATCTATATGCTAAAGAAGTCAACAGCAATCAACTCTATAGAATATTCTTTGTAATCTTCTCTTTTCCATATAATTAGTCTGTGCTATTCTAGCGTTACTACTCTCAACTCACCTGCCAAAAACTTCTTACCCCCTCCAGCTTTCCTCAGAGACACAGGAAAATCATTTGATTTAACTCAGATTAAGTAACAGAAGGAGGCACTCAGTCTCTCTCAAAGAAACATTTCTGCTTGTCAGTTGCTTGCTGTGAAAATTAATTACAAAGAATAGGAAAAATCAGATCAAATTTCTTATGCAATATATGTTAGTGAAGTAAACATCCTTAATTTGGACTAAAAAAGTTGAAATTTTAAAAATACTTTAAGAAAAATTTAGTCTACTGTCAAGGACAAAATATTACTGATACTTATTACTGAATGTTTTATCAAATAGTCCACTGAATCGGGTGCAGTGGCTCATGCCTGTAATCCCAGTGACTCTGGAGGCTGAGGCAGAATGATCACTTAAGGCCAGGAGTTTGAGACCAGCCTGGGCAACATACCAAGACCCCCAGCCACAACAAAAAATTTAAAAAACATAGCTGGGTATGGTGGCACATGCCTGTAGTCCCAGCTATGCAGGAAGCTAAGACAGGAGGATCCACTGAGCCTAGGAGTTTGAAGCTGAAGGGAGTTAAGATGACACCACTGTACTCCAGTCTGGGCAATGAACAAGACTTTGTCTCAAAAAAAAAAAAAACTACGAACAAACGAACACTACATTAAATAAGAAATTGACAACAATAACACCCTGTTTTGGAAAAGTGTTACGTGAAAGTAGGAAAACAAGTACTCTGACTACTGTTGTCAGAGATACAAATTAGCATTACCTTCCTAGAAGGCTATTTGGCATTTTTAACCATTCTCCTCTTTGCAAAATGCAGGCAGATCTTATTTTGTTGTGCTTTGCTTTATGGTGCTTCACAGATACTGCATTTTGTACAAATTGGAAAGTTGTGACAACTCTGTGGAGCACGTCTCTATCGGCAACATTTTTCCAACAGCATGTGCTCACTTTGTCTCTGCATCACATTCTGGTAACTCTCAGTATTTCATACTTTTTCATTATATCTGTTATGGTGATCTGTAAACAGTAATCTTTGATTTTACTATTTTATTTTAGAATGAAAATAGTATAAATTCTAAAATAAAATAGTGAAATCAAAGATTTGTTGATGGAGGAACCATCAACCTTGCCTACAGACGATGGTAAAGAGTGTTCAGGTGAAAGGAAGTCACATGTCTCTCATTTTAAATCAAAAGGTGGAAATGATTAAACTTACTGAGAAAGGCACATCAAAAGCCAAGACAGGTAGAAAGCTAAGCCTTGTGCACCAAACAGTCAAGTTCTGAATGCAAAGGAAAAGTTCTTGAAGAAGTTTACAAGTTCTACTCTAGTGAACACACAAATAAATAACAAAGCAAAACAGCTTTGCTGCTGATACGGAGAAAGTTTGAGTGGTCTGACTAGAAGATCAAACCAGCCACAACATTCCCTTACTCCAAAGGCCTAATCCACAGCAAAGCCCTAACTCTCTTAAATTCTACGAAGGCTAAGAGGTGAGGAAGCTGAAGAAGAAAAGTTTGACACTAGAAGTTGGTTCATGAGGTTAACAAAAACTGTCGCCATAACATAAAAGTTTATGTGAGGCAGCAAGTGCTGATGTAGAAGCTGCAGCAAGTTATCCAGAAGATCTAGCTAAGATCACTGATGAAGGTGGCTACACCAGACAACAGATTTTTGGTGTAGATAAAACAGCCTTCTGGAAGAAGATGCCATCTAGGACTTTCATAGCTAGAGAAGAGAAGTCAGTATCTGGCTTTAAAGCTTCAAAGGACAGGCTGACTCTTCTGTTAGGGTCTAATGCAACTGGTGACCGTAAGTTAAAGTCAGTGCTCATTGGCCATTCCAAAAATCCAAGACCCTTAAGATATTCCAAATTGACTCTGTCTGTGTTCTATACACGGAACAATAAAGTCCAGAAAACAGCACATCTGTTTACAGCATGGCTTACTGAATATTTTAACCCCAAGAGACCTACTGGTCTGAAAAAAGATTCCTTTCAAAATACTATGGCTCCTTGACAAGGTACCTAGTTACCCAAGAGCTCTCATGGAGATATATAAGAAAATTAATGTTGTTTTCATGCCTGCTAACACAACCATTCTCCAGCCCCACAGATCAAGGAATAATTTTGACTATCAAGTCTTAGTATTTAAAAAATACATTTCATAAAGCTATAGCTGTCAGAGAGTGATTACTCTGATGGATCTGGATGAAGTAAATTAAGAACCTTCTGGAAAGGACTCACCATTCTACATGCCATTAAGAACATTTATGATTCCTGGGAGGTCAAAATACCAACACTGACAAGGTGTCTGGAAGAAGTTTATTCCAACCCTCATGGATGACTTTTAAGACTTCAGTGGAGGAAGTCCCACAGATGTGGTGAAAATATAAAGAGAACTAGAATTGGAAGCAGAGCCTAAAGATGTGACTGAATTGCTGTAATCTCATGATACAACTGGAACGGATGAGGAGTTGCTTCTTACGGGTAAGCAGAGAAAGTGATTTCCTGAAATGCAATTTGCTCCTAGTGAAGATACTGTGAACACTGTTGAAATGACAATAAAAGATCTAGAATATTACATCAACTTAGCTGATAAAGCAGTAACAGGAATTGAGAGGGTTGACTCCAATTTTGAAAGAAGTTTTACTGTGGGTAAAATGCTATCAAGAAGCATTACATGTAAAGAGAAATCTTTCATGAAAAGAAGAGTCAATTGATGTAGCAAACTTCACTGTTGTCTTATTTTAAGAAATTGCCACAACCACTGCAACCTTCAACAGTTACCTCCATCAGTCAGCAATACATAGGCAAGACCCTTCACCGGCAAAAAGATGACAACTCACTGAAGGTTTAGATGATCTTCAGCATATTTTTAAGCAATAATGTATTTTTAAATTAAGGTTTATACCTTGCTTTTTAGACACAATGGTACCACACACTTTCTATAGCATAGTGTAACTATAATTTTTATATGCACTGGAAAACCACAAAATTTGTGACTCATTTTATTGCAATATTCGCATTATTATAGTGAACTGGAACCAAACTTGCGATATCTCCAAGGTATGCCTGAACACTCATTCCCTGGCTCTTTTTTCATTTTCATCTTCATTTTACAACTCTTTCTCCTTTGCTGATTTCTAAATGCTGTTTAGGCCTTTGAATTCTCTCCAAGGCCATTTTTTTTAATGAGTTATACTTTCTTCCCAGAAGATCTTATCTATATGCTGATAACTTCCAAGTAACTTTTACCCCAAATTTCTCTCCTGAACATTCCTCTTTGACTCTCTGAACTAATGTTTTCCAATCTCAAAGATACCTCCAAAATTGTTCAACAATCCCACCATTCCTCGATAGTTAACTTTCCCACTCACCAAAAGTAAGAACAGCATGTCACATTTGGGGGATCTTTCTCAAACCTTAAATATCCTCCTCACCTCCTACTTCACTCACTTTGTCCTTTAAGGAGATTACCTAAATCATAAAAGACGAACCGCAACTTTTACCATGAACTGTTTATCCCTTCCTCCATGAGCATTCATCCTGGCCTCCTTCCATCCTCCTCTAAGGTTAATCCTTTACCAAATGTGCTTTCCAGACCACAATCCTATTTTGTGTTCTTAGGAACCCGAGTTACCTAGCAATTTCTCATTCTCTCATTTATATTCTCTCTCAACATAAAGATTCACTCAATATTTGTAAAATGAGCATTTATCAAAGAACATATGCATACTCTTTAATCCAACAAGTCTATTTTTAGGAATTTATACAAAATACTAGTACGAAGATTAAACTACAAGAATAGTCACCCTACTATTTTCTAAATAGCTAAAACCTGGAAATGACTTACATAACCAGTAAGAGGGAAATGATTAAACTGTAACACATCCCTACTATGATCTATTAAAGCCATTTCCCCCGCCCCCATGGAAACATTAACAATTTAAAGTGAAAATAGGAGACTTGTAAACAGTATGAATTCTACAAGCCCATTTTTGTAAGCAAAGAAGTATTTAAAGCTCCAAATATATTTTTGGTTACGAAAATGTTCTACAGACAGGGGTGATGGAATTACCAATAGTTTTATTTTCTTTTTACTTATCTATAAATTTCTGATGTAGACAAATAAACCAGAACAGTTGAACAAAAAGATTTTTCATTAAAACATGGTCTTATTTGGAAAGAGAAAAGGGTTTTGAGATTCAGTAGTTTTCCAATGCCTTTGAGTTCTGATAAAATCTATCCTCATGTTGACATCTTTATATATACTAGCCAAAAACTGGGAAAAGTCTAGCTGCTTATCTAAACAAGAATGGATAAAGGTGTGCAAACTGTAGTATAGGCATACAAAGGAATATTACTCAGCAATAAAAAGGAACAAAGCTACTGATACAACACCATGGATTAATCTCAGCCACATTATGCTGAGTGAAGGCAATTTACACAAAGCATACGCTACATGATTCCACTTCCCTGAAACTCTAGAATAGGAAAAACTAATATATAATGAAAAAAAGTCAGAACAAGGATGAGGACTGACTCACAAGGGCAAGCAGAAACTATCTGGAGTGATGCTGATAGTCTACACATGCTGAGTTTCACTACACAGATGTGTGCATTTATCAAAACTTATTAAATGATTCGCTGAAGATCCATGCCTTTAGAACTCTACCTGACAATGCACCTGCAAGAGTTTAAGGGTGATTCATATAGATGTGTACCTTACCTTACATGCATCTCCCTAAAAACGGATGGACAGATAGAGGGATAAAACAGATGGAGACATAATATTTAAAAACACAGAATCCAGGTGGTGGGTACAGTTTTCTCAACTTTCCTATATGTTTGAAAATTCTTTAATAAAATGTTAAAAAATGTAACCCTCAGTAAGGTCAGTTAGAGAAAGCAAACTACCTAATTGAATCTGTGTATTCAAAGGCTAGAAAAAAAAATAGATACTTTCCTAGTTTTCCAATTACCAAATGATTTGGAGTAATTTTCTAGTGGCAGAAAACACTCCACCTTTATGTAACAAAAGACAGTAGAACATTTTAGAAATCAACTGCTTTTTCTTTTTTTTGTAAATTAATACACGTTTCTACAAAGTGACAAATATGGCTGCTTTCTTGGAGACCTCATTTGTCTTTTTTCTTTGAGATTCAGCAGGTACATGTGCAGGTTTGTCACATAGGCACATTAAGTGATGTTGAGGTTTGGCTTCTAATGATACTGTCACCCAAGTAGTGAACACAGTAGACAACAGTTTTTGAGCCCTTGCTCCCTATTCACTTTTAGAATCCCCAGTATTTATTGGTGCCTTCTTTGTGTCTGTGGGCACCCACAGGTTTAACTCCCACTTATAAGGGAAAACATGTAGTATATGGTTTTCTTTGTTAACTATCTTTGGATAGCGTACTCTTAATTTATCATAGGTAATATGATAGATAAGAGCTATTATCTGTGCCATGATGAATTATGGAAAAAGTTAGATTCACCTTGATCCTAAATATTGAAAATACTGGTAAAAGGCACAAGCTATAGATCTAAACAGGCCATCCACTACTCATTAAGCTTTTCCTAAGATGTATAAAATACTCTAATACTTAAAAATCATATGTACAATGGCTAATTTATAGTACCGTAACTTTTCTAGCTTGATTTAAGCTTTTAGAGAAATATAAATTTTAAAATATGAAAATTCCTGTTTTAGTCATCTTTACTAAATCTTGTTTAAAATGATCTTTAAATACTTTTAAATTGGGGGGAAGAAAATGACCTGAGGGCTTTAGAGTAATCCTCACTAATAAAAAATGTATCATTCTAAAGATGATAAAGATAACAAAAGATGTATCATTCTAAAGATGATAAAGATCAGTTACAGAAAACAAGACAACCAGGAAGAAAAAGTTGAAACCTTTATAAATTTAGTTCATGATTTAGTCTGAATATAATCTCTCCACAGATTTAAATGGTATATAATACTGTACATATCATGTATGTATGTATAACTGCACAGCTGCATGCACAAAAAGCCATATGTGCTGCACTTGTAGTGATTTAAGTGTTTTTCAAGGGTCATTTTCTATTTTTCAGTAATTTTATATTTGATTTTTGTCTTAGAGACTGACACTGAACCTAACCCCTAAGTAAGTAGCTCTACCATATAATACAGCCTACCACAATACTCCCTCCACCTCCAGTTGTTCTATATCAGTTGACAAATCTAAAAGAGCTTCACATGTATAATAAAAAATTCATTCAACAAGTACTTATTCAGAGCCTAATATGAGCCAAACAGTAATGCAGACACTTGATATACACTGCTGAGTACATCAGACTTGGCCTCTGCCCTCATGGAACTCACAAGGTATGGCAGTGGAGGGTGTTAGAGAGGGCAAACAAGTAAACAAAAACTAATACATATATATATGTTTGTGGTAAGTGCTATGGAAGAAAGTTATGGGATGGAATGATGAAAAAAGAGAGGGAACCTATTTATGGTTATCAGGCTCGGCCTCTGTGAGGAGATAATACTGAAGTCCAGTCCTCAAAATTAAGTAGCAACCAGCCTCGCAAAGAGCAAGAGGGAAGAGTACCCTTTCAGAAGGCACAACATGTGCAAAGGTTCTCATAGGAGGAAAAAGCTCAGTGGGCTAAAGTAACAGAAAGAAGGCCAGCATGACTGCAGCACAGTGGGAAAACTGCATTAACTGTAAACAAGGCAGAGTAAGTTTTGGTGAGCGCTTGGTAAAGATGCTGGATTTTATTCTAAGTGCAGAAGAAAATCTTTAAAGAATATTTAAAAGAATGATGGCTAGTCTGATGGTAGTGGGCCATCAGAACTTATTAACATTAGTGTCACTAAAGTTGGTATACAACCCTCTACTGCTAAATTTGACTGGTTTTTAGAAAAAAAGAAAAAAAAGAATGACACAAACAGATTTATCTCTTTTACTTTGAGCAAAAAGTGTTAAGATTTGCTCAAAAGCGAGGGGTCGGGGATAAGCAACTAATACAAGACTAACATTAACTAACATGACAGAGTGAGGAAAAACGTTTTGTGGCAGTGTTTAGGGGGGAATTCAGAAGCATTTAGGCATGATACCTCTGAGATGCCTGTGAGACAGCCAAGAGTTATGCTGAGTAGCAGCTGGATGTAAGTTAGGGGCTGGAAGTTAGAAATATTGACCAAGTTATTTAAACTTACCTAGAGTGTTTATAAAATATAAATCAATAGGCCATACTCTAGATCTACTGAATAAGAAAGGGTTTGCACATCATTAACATTGTCAAGTGACTCTGATGTCAACTGGGGTCTGGGAACCACTTAGGTAATAAATTTTAATGTTCTATTTCATCACCGAGGGATATACCACTTTATAAAGGAAAGCAATATATTGAGCAATATGTTATATAAATGATTTGACTTAATAATCCCAGAGCTATTTAGGCTCCTCCAGTCATACAATATTACAGAGGAAACACTTCTAATTAACCATTTTTTCAAATGACATTTACTGAAGGCCATTCTGAAGGTGAATAATTTCTTCTATTTTACAAATATTTTCTTGCAAAACACCCATGAAATATCTTACAAATCAGTACATCAAGGTTCAGAAAGGTGGAGTCTTGTCCAAAGTACACACAATCAATAACAAAGCTAAGATTCAAAAATCAAGACACTAATTCCAATCTGCTTTCCACCATACAAAAATGCCACACATCCCCAAAAAGCTCATCATCTGTGACACGTACAAAAATAATTGTAACTGGATTAAAAAAAGAATGAGGCAGGGTGCAGTGGCTCATGCCTGTAATTCCAGCACTTTGGGAGGCTGAGGCGGGCGGATCACAAGGTCAAGAGATCGAGACCATCCTGGCCAACATGGTGAAACCCCATCTCTACTAAAATACAAAAATTAGCTGGGCGTGGTACTTAGAGTCTGTAGTCCCAGCTATTTGGGAGGCTGAGGCAGGAGAATTGCTTGAACCAGGGAGGTAGAGGTTGCAGTGAGCCGCGATCACGCTACTGCACTCTAGCCTGGCACCTAGCGACAGAGCAAGACTCTGTCTCAAAAAAAAAAAAGAATGAGTACCTTAAGGGAAACAGGACAATCTGAATTAAGCAAAAATTATTTCTTCATTTTCACTACTTGAAAGTTTCTTAGGCCAGGCGTGGTGGCTTACGCCTGTAATCCTAGCACTTTGGGAGGCTGAGGTGGGTGGATCACCTGAGGTCAGGAGTTCAAGACCAGCCTGGCAATCATGGTGAAACCTCATCTTTAAAAAAATAAATAAATAAATAAAAATAAAATAAAAAGTTTTTTAACTGCAGAAACTATATATTCCACTACTCATCCACAAACGCTCCTAAATAGACAGCGTAAGTGTTTGAATCATATACAAAAAGTCCTGGACTGTTTCCTAACTCACTGTACAATCTCTCCACAGATTTAGGCACTTTTGGGGGATATAAATAAAAGGGAGCCTGGACAGTGACTTTGGCTTCAGAAAGCTCTGTGTAGACCCCAGCTCACAATCCGCCCACTAACAGCAAAACCTTGTGAGGACACGAGGTTAAAGAACCTATACATATACTTTTAAAATAGTCATTATCACTTACAGTTATTGTAAGAGCATGCAAATAGTAACCTATGGCTGTCTGAGATTTTAACACAAAATGTTGGATTTTGCTTTATTTTAGGTATATACTTCAAACTATCTATCTACCTTAATACTGTGCTACTAGTGTGTTTCCTAAAATGTTTATGAAACCTCTGTGCTGACCACCCCTGGTCTAGGATTCATCCCTCGACTACAAGATCAGGGTCCTCTTTACTTACCCTTTCCTAACAGTTCTAAAGCTTGTAACAACTCGTTACCCCCGGGGGCTAGAATTTTAAGTTCCCTGAAAGCAGAAGCTGTGTCTCGTCCAATTCTCATTCATTCATCTGAGTACTACCATGTGCTTTACAGTAATCTAGGTCCTAAGAATACAGCAGTGAACAAAACCAAGTTCCTGCCCTCTCAGAGTTTATACTCGAATAAGATAAGACAGACATAAAAACAAATAAATAGATATCAGTTAGGAATAAATGCCATACTATTTTAAAAGGGGGTAGGTGGGTTACTAAGTGTTGTGAGAGCTGGGGAAGTTGCTATTTTACATAGAGAAAGCCTCACGTATATGAGAACCTGCAATAAGTGGAGCAGCCACACAGGTAATCTGGAAGAGAGGAGTAATCCAGACAGAGGGAAAAGCAAGCACAAAGGCGCTGAGGCGGGAACATACTTCTTGTGTGGCAAGAAGAGTAAGAAGGCAAATGTGTGTGTGGTTCTGAGGATAGAGACACATGAGAGGGCAGGCTCTGAGAGCAGAAGAATGACATGATCTGAAAGAATCACAGAGGCTTCTGTGTGGAGAATAAAGAACAAAAGCAGTGAGCCTCATTAGAGCACTGCAATAATCCAGGAGAGAGAATGGTGACGAACCAAGGGAATGATGATGGCAGTGATGATGATGGTGGTAGTGGTGGTGATGGAGAAGGAGGTGGAGGCGGAGGAGTTAGAGGAGGAGTTGGAGGAGGAGGAGAAGGAGGAGGGGGAGGAGGGGGGGGAGGAGGAGGAGGAGGAGGAGGAGAAGGAGCAGGAGCAGCAGCAGCAGCAGCAGCTGGAGTCTGGTTAGGTTTTGAAGATAGAGCCCACAACATTTGCTGATGAACTGTATGTGAAGAAAGAGAAAGAAAAGAATCAATGAGAGTTTTTAAAAGGTTTGGGAAGCGTGGGATTCCCATTAGGATAAAGAAGTCAGAAGCAATCTCAGAAAGTGTCTAATACACAGTAGACACTCAAATATTTGAGAATTCAGTTTAACTTAACTCCCAAAATGAAGCAAGTAAACTCAATGTATTGGTTTCCATTTGCTCTAATATTCTTTGAGTAACATTTGCTAGTTACACAAAGAGACTTAACCATGACCACACAGTTTACTGCAAGTGTTATTGGACCCAGCAACTAATCCTTACCTCTCAAAAATCATTTTCAGATTTAAATCTACGATTCTTCTGGACATAAAAGAAATCCGTTTTGAAAGTTTTGTGACAGCCTGAGAATTCTTACACCCAAAGTAATTAACCCGTTCATTAATGATGTCGTATTCCTGGAAGGTATAGTAGTGCAAATAGAACTCCCTAGGCTAGAATTAATTGAAAATTATAACACTTCATGATAAATTTTCAGAATGCAACAAGACTGAACAAGTCCCCCTAATAAAATAAGCCACAAGACATCAGCATTTCTTAATGGCTTTTTTTAAAACCTCAAACAATAAGTCCCTTCAAAACAATTTCAATGAAAAATGTGAATCTGTTTGAGAATGTGAAATGCAGCACATCCTCCCCCAAGCAGACACTTTTCCTGCCAATTAGTGAAACTAAGCTTCACTTAGGGAAGAATTGGGTGTCCTCACCTTTTGCACTTCTCATAGTGGTATTCCTGAATTTTCTAACTCAACACCCTGTGTCTAGCTCCACGAAGAACCCCAAAGTTAGCAGAAATATATTCAAAGGAATTCTCCTAAAATAAAAAGTTCAGATCCTTTCCACCCCTCCGACTACTTTAAAATTTTATATGAAGCTTTAAGTATCATATCTGTCCACACGAGTTTCCCTAACGCCCCACCTAAGCTAAAATGCTTTAAAAACTGCAACAACTTTCAATGTCGCTTTAAAAACACAGATGATTCAGAGGAGCTGATCGCACCGAATTCAGCAACAGGCAGTACTCTCCCTACTCCTATCCGCCAAAGGCCTTGAACCAACCCAAACAAATCCGCTGAAATGCCAGCCAGATTCCCCGTATCTCCCCGTTCCCTCCCCCAGGGAGGCCAGGAAGCACCACGGCCATCCGACACGGGACTGAACAAAAAAAGAACCGCTGGGAACGAAGCACAACGGTTTTGTAGAAGCAGGAAGGTTCCAAGTCGGGTTTTCCACCACCACCCAGAACCAAGAACCAGCCCGGACGACCCCACCACACACACACTCAAAGCAGAGCCGCACGGTCCCCCGCGCTCCCGGAGCTCTGCACGCGGATTAGTGGCGAGGCAGCGGGTGGCCTCTCCGGGGAGTCCGGGGAGCCCGGGGCGAGGGTCGCCGCAGGGGCGGGCAGTGCTGGGCGCCCCCGGGACCCAGCGTGCCAAGGATAGATGCAGCGTCCCCTAAAGGCGCAGAGCGCTCGGCGCCTGCCACACAGCCCCACGGGCGGGGGGCCCCGGCGGGGACGGCCTAGCCGGGTGGCCGCGTGAGGGACCCCCCGAGGAGGAGCCTAGGACGCTGCCGCTTCCCAGCGAGCGGGCGGGGGCGGCCGGAGCGGGCTGCGGTGGGCTCGTTGCTTGTTTCCTCGCCGAAACCCGGGAAACCCCGAAGAGAGGAGTGGGGAGCACTCCCCGAAGGGAGGTGGGCGCGCGGGGGTGCTCACGCCGAGCGGGCGGCGGCCCCGGGGGGACGAGAGCCCCGGGAAAAAGAGGAAGAGGGCGCGACCCCAGCGCCGCCCCGCCGGCCCGCGGGGAAGGAGCCACCCGCTCCCCGCCCCCACACTCACCATGTAGAGGGTGAAGGGCAGGCCCAGCAGAAACAGCCACAGGTAGAGGTGCAGCGCGTTCACGAAGGTGGCCTGGTGCGGGTCGTAGTACCAGCCCCCGCTGAGAGCGGCCCACACCCCCTGTCGGAGGATCTGCAGCGTCTGCGACCCCATCCCCACCCGGCGCCGCCGCCGCCGCCGCCGCCGCCGTCGTCGTCCCCGCCCCGGCCCCAGCTCGGCCTCGGTCGCCGGAGCCTGCAGCTGCCCCGTCTATCCCCCTCCGGAGCTCCGGGAGGGCGAGCCGGCGCCTCGGCGGTCGCTGGTGCTGCTGCAGGAGGAGGAGGAGGCAGCGAAAGAGGAGGAGGAGACCCGGGAGGAGGAGGCGGCGAGCGGCGGGGCGGAGGACGGCGGAGAGGAGGAGACCGGGCTCCTGAGCACCGCCGCCATCTTGTCTCCTAACACCCAGAGCCGCGGCCAGGCCCCAGTCACCCGCGGCCCGCCAGCGCCCCCGCCGCCGCGACCCCCGCCGGCCGCCAGCCCTGGGCCAGGCGGAGAAGGAGGCCCGACTCCCGGGAGCGACGGGGAGGAAGCCGCGCCCCCTCCAGCTCCTCCCCCCCGCTCCCTCCGCCCCCTGGGCTGGCCCCCGGCCGTTGCGTGCCGCGCCTGGGCCGCCGCGGGCGCCTCCTGTCGACGTCCCAGAGAAGCGCGCGCCAACGCGGCCCGGGATCAAGGCCCGGGGGCTGGGGAGGTGGCGGAGATGCGGCAGGGGGTTGGGGGGCGTCCAGGGACCCCATTCTGCCCTTGGTAGACCCGCTGGCAAGCTCACCTACCAGTCTCTAAACGGGGTCTTTCCTACTCCGAAACTAACAGATATTGACTCCAGAAAAGTGTCCTTGCTGTCATTTATATTTATAAAAGACCTAAGAACAACTGAAGCTAACATCTGAGATACTCACTGAAGGCCTGAAAGAATTGGGTACGGCAGATGACACTGTTGAAAAGTCACAAACGCACCCAAGTTGAGCAAGAACTGTGTTGGCCCGTGTGTGAAAAAATAGCCATGTCCAGATGGGGAGAATTTACTACTTCCAAAGACAAGTTAATAGAAGTGGCACGAGACATGAAAGTACTGAGTGGACAGGTTATCATTTGTACTCAGTGATTGCATTTTTAAATGTGCTGTAGCTAGTAGCCATTTTTATCAATGGGCCAATCTAAACAGGGTTGAAAAAGATTAACTGTGACTCTACCTCAAACTACAATAGCGTCTTGCAGGTCTCTTTTTATAGCTGTAAAAACGGAATCATTCTTGGCTCTGTGTAATGTTTATAAGGCGTGTCTGATCTCATTGAATAAAATTTTCTTAAAAAGAGTTTGAAGTTTGAGTTTATTGAAGTTTGACTTTTATGACAATAAAAGTACTTTGTATTCCCAGGTTAAAGTTGCTGTAATTAATGAGGGAAACGAAAGCCAAAGGAAACTAGTAATATTTTAAGAAGAATAATGAAAAACCATCACAATACCTCCCCGTGCCATACCACTTATAGCTGATCAAACACTATCATACCCATTTCATTCAGAACTTCAGGACAATCCTTTGAGGGCAGCATAGCAGCTGTTGTTATTTTATGGATGAGAAAACCTAAACTCAAGTAAGTGATTGGTCAAGTGCTTATGGCCACCAGCAGTCACCATAACTGCATGAACTGAACTTTGGAAGTTCATTTCTCAAGGCTCTCCACCTTATCCATTTCAAGTAAAAGTCTGAACTGATTAAGAACTGCTCAGCACCTTCTGGTTATCTGTGACTAGCTTAAATATATGAGCAGTTGTCATCAAAGGGCAAATTCTTAGGGCAGCGCTCCATAGAAACTCTATGGGGTGTGACCCAGCAATCTGTTTTAACAAGCCCTCTGGAGAATTCTAATGTACCTTAAAGGTTAAAGCTACCACTGTAGAACACCACACCATCCCTAGCCTTGATTTGTTGATCTCCTTATAATCACAAAGCCACTGAGTTCCAGTAAACTATCTTGAAATTGAGAAACAGTGGACAAAATATACTTTAAAGTGTATTTGTATATCTAAAAGCAAAATTATGATTAAATAATGCAATTTTACAATTAAAATAGTGGCCTTGAAGCTGGTGTTATACATACCAGCTATTGCCAAGTTTTCATTTGTTTCCCCTTAAAGGAGACAGGAAAGATCTCTGAGAAAGTTTTGGAAGTAATCCCAACCTTTCTAACACAAAGGAAGATGTAAACATGGATAAAATTCCAATACCACATCAGTTTCCACACCAGCAAAGATCTGCTATGGTTTAATATAAAAGGATTAACTGTAATGAGGGTGAGGCGGATGGGGAAAAATGGAAACTAGAACCAGATACATGCATGCAATTGGAGGCCAACCCAGCTGGCGTGATAAACATTCAGCCAGAATGCGGTATCTGGAGGATATGGAACCGGCAGCGGGCCAGGAAGGCAGCCGGCATCAGGCCTGTTAAACAGAGAATGTGGGTGTTGGAAGCCAATGGACAGCTGGAACACACAGCCTTGGAAAATCCAGGAGTGGGCAAAAATTGGGAAATCATGGCAAGCCTTGAGAAAATGCTTATAGCAAAGCCCCAGCTTCAGTGCTGGGGTTTTCTAGGTCTGCCCTCTAGTTTCTACAGGAAACTGATGAGAATAAATAGAATTCAGATCTTAGCGCTACTAGGCAAGTTTGGGGACCCAATAGAACAAATATCCAAAGGCTGGATCTGGGGGGACAGAGTGAGACTTACAAACAAAGTGGGAGCTTGATATCTAGAACTAGGACCGAATTTCACACTGATTATGGTTGCCTTATGCTGAAGTCCCAAAGTGTTAATATAAAACTCTAGTTGCCCTCCAAAATGACTGGGATTGATCCCAGAACCTAGAGGTGGGAGTCATATGGCAATAGCCAGTGAGTGAAAAGGGGTTAGCAGGATTGGCAGGCCCAGAGAGTGGAAAAGGTAGTTAGAGACTACATCTTTCAGCTCTGGACTGGTAGGAACATATTAGAAAAAATGCTAATTAACTGACTTAGTAGCAATTGAAAATATCCAGTGAAAAAGCTGACCTTTCCAAATGACTGACTCAGTCACTGGGGTGAGGGGGGAGAGAAACAATCCTACAGTGCTCTCCGTAGCTCTCAAAATGTTTGTGAATGCTGCCACACAAACTTCGTATTTTATAAACTAGAAGCTAAGGCACAGAGAGGTTAAATGGTTTGTCTAAGGTAGCACACTCTATCATGCCCATAAAAAGCAGGACAAAAATCCAAGGAACTAATTTTGCTAAGTGTTAACCCTCTTAGCCGTGCATAGAAGCCATTAATAATGTTACACTTAGCATGTCAAAGTTAGCAGCCATGACATACTACCAAATCACCATTTGACATTTGCTCATCTTCAGCTAATCCTATTAAAATCATATTTTCTGACTAGCTCATAGGCCTCCTGGGGACTGAGAGTATTTGACAGCAGATGCTCTCTCCTGCCTGAAAAGGACAAAGCTGAATGTACAAAATCTAATAACCCTACCCAAGCCCACCTTGGAGCAGAGTCGTGCAAACTGCAGCTCTGATCAATTTTGTGTGTCAGTTATCTACTTTGGACATATGGCCCACATGTCCTGCCAATGATCCAGATGCAGTCAGTATCCATGTCTTCTCCCAGACTGACCCCTTTTCTTTCTCTTAGTGAAACCAACATTTCCAGCTCACTCAGACTTGGAACCTCATATATCCTTCCCATTGTCTATTCTCCGCAGTCTCTTCTGCTCAACCCTTCCTTTAGGTTGCCAGATCAACCATTCTGTTGATCTGGCAACGTAAGATCAACTCATACCCAGTAGTCTCCTATTACTACCAATGTCTCCTCTTCTAAGCCATTCTACCTTCCACCAACAAATTAATCTCCCTAATCCACTCTTAAAAACCTTTAATTCCCTTCAGGACTAAAGGGATACTCCTTAGCCAAGCAAAGTCCCCAGCAACCTGAATCACTTTATTCTGCCATTTCCCAGCATGAACCCTTTTTTTTGGTGAATATCAGTATAACTATATGTTTATCAGCCCACTCATTTATTAATTTCTGCCTCTGTGCTTTTACTGACACCATTTGCCTTACTTAGAAAACGTTATCCCTCCACCTGCCTACTAAAATCCACTATGACTACTCCAAACCCATTTTTCTATTTTTTGAACAGCCTAGAGCACTCACATGTTCCACTCATTTAGCACTTAATTGTGTGCTACTTCGTATCCCTCCATCTAAACGGTACATTCCTTGAGGGCAAGGCACTTCTCAGCATGTCCCACAGGGCCTACCAGAGAAAGCTGTTAGCATCAATTAACACTCAGTTCATATACATTGATGAAATAAAGCACAGAAACCAATGGCTTTCCAATTAGAGATTTTAATCTGTTTTTGTCATTCATTTGATAACTCTTCAACATTTCAAAGCATTTTACCAGTTTAGAAAAGCAGTTCAAGGAAGGAAAAAAGAGTATAAAATGAAGGTAAAGAGAATTTGGAAGAGAATGCTGGGCGTGGTGGCTCACACCTATAATTCCAACACCTTGAGAGGCCTAGCTGGGAGGATCACTTGAGCCCAGGAGTTTGAGATTAGACTGGACAACATGAGCAAAACCTCGTCTCTACAGAAAATACAAAATAAGCTGGGCATGGTGGCATGTGCCTGTGGTCTCAGCTACGCAGGATGCAGAAGCGGGAGGATCACCTGAGCCTGGAAGGTCAAGGATGCAGTGAGCTGTGATTGCACACTCCAGCTTCAGTGACAGAATTAGACCCTGTCACAAAAAAAAAAAAAGAAAGAAAGAAATGAAATGAAAAAAGGGAAGAAACAAACAATAAGAGAAGTGCCTTAGAATTCTTCCCTGGATCTCTTTTTGCCATTTGCTGGGTACTGCTTTATATCACATCAGGACAATAAATATCAAATGGAAACTTCCCAAATCTCACATAATATAATTATAAAATACCATCATCTGGATATGGAGCTAAACAAGTGAAAATAAAAGACTTTCTTACTGACTAGGAGATGATTCTTCTTGGAAATCTCAACCCAATCTCTCTTTTTTTTTTAAATGTCAACTCCATGTGATGAGTAATTTAAAATACGTTTTTAGAGACACCAACTAGTTTAGTAATTCTTGTTACAGTTTTGTGTCATCCTGAGAGTGTCTTCTGTTACGTCTCAAAAAACAAATTCACTTCTTAAACTTACCACACTTTGGGAGCAGGGCAATGAAAGGAAAGGGGAAGCATACAAGATATTGCAAAACTCCCCAAATATTGTGAATCCCTAAATTAAAAATAATATACGCAAGCATTGTTTTTCATCTTTTCTTTTTCTTTTTCTTCTTTTTTCTATTTTTTTCTTTCTTTCTAAAGAAGAATGTTTTTCATCTCTTGACATTAAAAGATTCTTCTATGTCAGTTTGATGTCTAATGTGGTTAACTATATCGTATGACAGAGCTTATTTATCTTTTTTTTTTTTTTTTTTGAGACAGGTTCTCATTCTGTCACCCAGACTGGAGTGCAGTGGCACGATCTCAACTCTGCAACCTCGGCCTCCTGGGTTCAAGTGATTCTTGTGCCTCAGCCTCCTGAGTAGCTGGGACTACAGATGAGCACCACTACATCCAGCTAATTTTTTTTTTTTTTTTTTTTTGAAGCAGTTTCGCTCTTGTTACCCAGGCTGGAGTGCAATGGCACGATCTCGGCTCACCGCAACCTCTGTCTCCCGGGTTCAGGCAATTCTCCTGCCTCAGCCTCCTGAGTAGCTGGGATTACAGGGACGCGCCACCGTGCCCAGCTAATTTTTTTGTATTTTTAGTAGAGACGGGGTTTCACCATGTTAGCCAGACTGGTCTCAAACTCCTGACCTCAAGTGATCTGCCTGCCTCAGCCTCTCAAGGTGGTGGGATTATATGTGTGAACCACTGCGCCCAGCCTTGTTTATCTTTCTATTTCAGCTAAGGTAGCAAAATTCCCGCAGGACCTACTAGGCCAACTTATGTGGCTGGATGATTCTCTGAAGAGTTCACCCCCTGTATTAGTAGCTACCAGTGTCATCCAAAGCACCTTCCTGTAGTTAAGTAGAAATGAGAGTTGTCACCTTTGGAGGCCAGATGTCTGGCTCCTCTGGCAAGGAGCACCAGGAACATTCCTTGGTGGGAAGGTGATGTTCATAATGGAAAGAGCCTGAGGACTGGAATCAGATGAACCTGTGTTTTAATCCACCTTCTGCTACTTTCTAAATTAGTCCTAGCCCCAAGTCAAGGAATCCAAGCAGAATTGAAGAGTCCTGGAGAATTCAAGGTTGCAGACTCATTGCATTTCATTTTGATGGCTGGAGCTTTTTTCTAATGACAAAAATGAACATTCCAATGACATCATAAAAAGATCTTTCCCTTGGAGACTTTTCACTGCTTCCTTTATGGAAACCTTGACAGTCCATGGGAACATATTTCCTACTTGTTTTTTTTGTTCATTTGTTCAGGGTTTTTGATTTTCAGCAGGGTTTGGTTTTGTTTTGCCTCACCTACTATCACGAGGATTCAGCAGCTGTTAATATACACAACTATTTTCTAATTATGTACAAATAATATATTTTGTATATACAGCATAGGAGGGTGATATGTAGCAGTATAAAATCTCTCAAATCAGAAAAGAGCATGACACAAAGTAAAACCTCCCTGTTCTTGCAGTTTTCTTGCTCCGTTTCTGTCAGTATTTCCTTCCTGTAAACTCATTATATTCTTTTTTTTTTTTTTTTTTTTTGAGACGGAGTTTTGCTCTTGTTACCCAGGCTGGAGTGCAATGACGCGATCTCGGCTCACCGCAACCTCTGCCTCCTGGGTTCAGGCAATTCTCCTGCCTCAGCCTCCTGAGTAGCTGGGATTACAGGTATGCGCCACCATGCCCAGCTAATTTTTTGTATTTTTAGTAGAGACGGGGTTTCACCATGTTGACCAGGATGGTCTCGATCTCTTGACCTTGTGATCCACCCGCCTCGGCCTCCCAAAGTGCTGGGATTACAGGCGTGAGCCACCGCGCCCAGGTACTCATTATATTCTTAAGTCTTATGACAAGTGTTTCTCAGTGTGTGTGTAGTCCATGGATAACCCCAAGTCAAAATCTTCTGTTAACAACAGACTTCTAGCCAGGCACAGTGGCGCGTGCCTGTAGTCCCAGCTACTTGGAAAGCTGAGGCTGGAGGATCGCTTGAGTCCAGGAGTTCTGGGCTGTAGTGCACTATGCTGATCGGGTATCCACACTAAGTTCAGTATCAATATGGTGACCTCCCGGGAGTGGGGGACCACCAGGTCACCTAAGAAGGGGTGAACCGGCCCAGGTCGGAAATGGAGCAGGTCAAAACTCCCGTGCTGATCAGTAGTGGAATCGTGCCTGTGAATAGCCACTGCACTCCAGCCTGGGCAGCATAGCGAGACCCCGTCTCTTAAAAACAAAAAAACAAACTTCTGGATCCAGGTGCCATGATGCATGCTGGTAATGCCAACTACTTGAAAGGCTAAGACGGCATGATCACTTGAGCCAGGGAGCTGAGAGTAGCTGAGGCAACATGGTGAGACCACATCTCTAAAAACAAACAAACAAACAAACAAACATATAATCTAAGTTATGGTGCTTTATACATAGGGTATGGAAAAACTTCCTCAGTGTTTAGGTATCCCTGAAATAAAGAATTAGTATAAACACCTATTGTTTTCTATCTTTTGGTATTAAAAGATAGAGTTCCAAGCATCCAATAGAATACTGAAGTATCTTTTAATGAACTAATAAAGATTGATCCTTAAAATATATGGTGAAGTGGCTCGGTGCTGTGGCTCATGCCTGTAATCCCAGCACTTTGGGAGGCTGAGACAGCCAGATCACTTGAGCTCAGGAGTTCAAGACCAGCCTGGGCAACAAGGTGAAACCACATCCCTACCAGAAAAAAAAAAAAAATACAAAAAATTAGCTGGGTGTCATGGTGCATGCCTGTAGTCCCAGCTACTTGGCGGGGGGGCGGGGGGGCTGAGGTGCAAGGATCATGTGAGCCCAGGATGTCAAGGCTGCAGTGAGCTGAGATCATGCCACTGCACCCAAGCCTGGGTGACAAAATGAGACCCCGTCTCAAAATAAATAAATAAATTATATATATATATATATATATATGTAAGGGAAAAAAGTATAGAACAGTATGTGTCATATGCTTGTATTTGTGTAAAGAGAAAAGAATATATTGTATGTGATTATATATGTACTGAATGTCCCTAGCAGAACATGTGAGAAAATGGGCAGCAGGAATTGCCACAGGGGTGAGAGACTTTACTTTTGATTGCATACCTTTTTTCTTAATGAATTTTACATCATACACATGTTATCCCTTTTCTTTTTTTTTTTTTTTTTTGAGACAGAGTCTCACCCTGTCCCCCAGGCTGGAGTGCAGTAACACAATCTTAGCTCACTACAGCCTCCGCCTCCTGGGTTTAAGCCATTCTCATGCTTCAGCCTCCCAGGTAGCTGAGGTTACAAGTGAGCACCACCACACACAGCTAATTTTAGTAGTCAGAGTTTCACCGTGTTGGCCAGCCTGGTCTCGAACTTCTGACCTCAAGTAATCCGCATGCCTTGGCCTCCTAAAGTGCTGGGATTACAGGCCTGAGCCACTGTGCCTGGCCCATGTTACCCATTTTCAAAAAGTAATAACCAAACAAAAATAAATAAATAAATAAGTAATAACCTGGGCCGGGGAGTGGGAGAGCCAATTCCTACATTGCACCCAAGGCTTGCTAAATTGAAATCTCTCACATGAAGCCCGGAGACATGCATTTTTAACCAGCTTCTTTACTCTTCTGCAAGCTGGTATTGAGAAGCACTGTCCTTGGCCTTTCCTTTTTAAACATTTCTTTCTTCTTTTATTTCCTCTGAGCTTCCTACCATCACCACCACCACCTCTTCTCCTCCCCTCATTTCCTCATCCATGGTAGATCTCATAGTTTTCCAACTTAATATATAGTCATCCTTTGTTTTCTTCTTTTCCTTTTGAGGTGTCGTTCTTGCCTAAGAAAATGACTTCATCTATGCTCTCTACCCCACCACCTAAACCCTACTGGGTTTGTTAACCTTGGTCCTTCAGGTACCACCAGCTTTCCCTTTCTACTGGCACTTTCCTCCAGCCCACAAACAGGTGCTCTTATCCTGAGGGCTACTTCCTCCTCTCCCTTGCAGCCAGCTTTCTTAAAACAGTGCCCTTCACCTGCCTTGACCTTCACTCTCATCACTGCTTGTGCCCACGTCATCAACGATTTCCTAGTTGCCAAATTCAGCAGGCAATTTTCAGTCTCCGGCTTATTTAATCTCTTTGCTTCTAGGTCACTACTCCCTCTTCCTGGCTTCCTCCTCTCTAATTACCCTAGACTTGAGTCTCATTTATGGAATCCTCATCTTCCTTCTACTTCTCAGAGTTGTCAGAAGATAAATAAGGGGGAAGAAAATCCCATCATCCATTTCCGGATTCTTTTTGATCCAGAAGATGCTGCAACATCCTCCCCACCTGAATTATGTAGTGGCCCTCAGCCTGTGGAATGACTAGGAAATGGAAATAAATTCCTTATGAGGAGTGATTAGAAATATGACACCTCAAAAATATTTGTAAAAATCACTGTCTGAAGAACAGAAAAATGAGCTCTGCCTTAATCATGACAGCTGTATTCTAAATTTGCTTTTTGGGTTTTGTTTCAAATCCCTCAGTCCTGATAGCCTCGAATTTACTAGGAATTCTTAAACTTCCTAATCTCTAATTTATGTAGAGGTTTTATAAACATTTATTTATCTATCCATTCTTCCTTTGGACTTGCATTTTGAAAACCTGACAACTTATTGAGAGTTTGCTCGGGCCAGCCTCTCTACCATTTTTCATCCAATTGGTCCTTCGTATTACTTTTTCATCCTAAAAGTAACACATTCATGGTATTTTTATACGAGAAAATATAGGAAAGAGAGAGAAAGCTTAGTTAATAGGCCCACTACCCAATCTCGACCAGTGTTAATGTGTGATAATGTTTGCCCTGGTCTCTCCAGCCCTTTTCCCCTCTGCTGCTGTACTCTATTCTAATAGGAGTTCAGAGCCTGATTTGGAAAGTTTTTATATCAACACATGCCATGTGCTTTGGCAGTTTGCTAAGTCTGAGAAACTTCAGAGACATTTTTTCCTTCTGACTTACCCATGTGTTTCACTTAGATTCTTGGAAACATTCTCTGTGCTACATGGCTACTAGCCTGCAGCTTCAAGTAACAGAAAATTCTATTCAAACTCACATCGACAATAAGGAAAATGATTGCTTCATACAACTGGAAGTCCAGGAGGCAGGCAGGCTTCAGGAGCAGCTAAATTTAGTGGCTCTGGATCTCTCTCTCTGCAGTGCCCTGTGATGACCTCTTATGTGTGTTGGCTTCAGCCTTAGGGGGCTTCCCTCATGGAGGCAAAATGGCTATAGTCATTACAGATTTCACATAGTGATGCCATCAATTAGCAGTTCACCTAAGAGCAAGGAAATTTCCCTCCCAGGAACTTCCAGTATACGTTTGGTTACATGTCTATTCTTCTTCTTTTTTTTTTTTTAAGACAGAATCTTGTTCTGTCATCCAGGCTGGAGTGCAGTGATGTGATCTCAGCTCACTGCAACCTCTGCTTCCCAGGTTCAAGAGATTCTCCGACCTCAGGCTCCTGATAGCTGGGATTACAGGAGCCCACTACCACGCCTGGCTAATTTTTGTATTTTTAGTAGAGACAGGGTTTCACCATGTCGGCCAGGCTGGTCTCGAACTCCTGACCTCATGATCCACCTGCCTTGGCCTCCCAAAGTGCTGGGATTACAGGTGTGAACCACCGTACCCAGTGTCTATTTTTGGATCAACCCCTGTCCTCAGGCCACTACCATATACTGACTCATTCTGGCCTGGGTTCCTGAACCAATTACTGCGCAGGGGAATGGAATTACCCTTAGACCAGTCAGTTCCAGATGTGAACTGAGGTGTAGGGGATATGCTGGGAGGGATAAATGCCTACATAAAACTGGATTGTGTTAGGAATCAGAGAGGAGGAACAGATACTGAGTGCCTGTTTCAGAACACCCTCATCAACAATGCATGTTGTCAGATTTTTGGATCTTTGGTAATTTGATAATTGAAAAATGATGTCTCAGTATAGCTTTAATTCGAATTTCTCTATTGTGAGTGAGGCTGAGCCATTTGCATGTGCTTAGGAGCCATGTGTACTTTTTCTCCTCAGGTCCTGCCTGTTCATATTCTTTGCCCCTTTTTCTTTTTTAAAATTTTTTTTTTTTTTTTTTTTGAGACGGAGTTTCGCTCTTGTTACCCAGGCTGGAGTGCAATGGCGCGATCCCGGCTCATTGCAACCTCTGCCTCCTGGGTTCAGGCAATTCTCCTGCCTCAGCCTCCTGAGTAGCTGGGATTACAGGCATGTGCCACAATGCCCAGCTAATTTTTTGTATTTTTAGTAGAGACGGGGTTTCACTATGTTGACCAGGATGGTCTCGATCTCTTGACCTTGTGATCCACCCGCCTCAGCCTCCCAAAGTGCTGGGATTACAGGCGTGAGCCACCACGCCCAGCCCCCTAAAATTTTAACTCTTATTTTGGATTCAGGGGGTACATGTGCAGGTTTGTTTCAAGAATATATTGCCTGTTACTGCAGTTTGGTGTATGATTGAGCCTGTCACCCTGGTAGTGAGCATAGCCCAGTAGACAGTTTTTCAGCCCTTGTCCCCCTTCTGCCTTCCTCGCCTTGTAGTCCCCAGTGTCTATCATTCTCATCTTTATGTCCATATGTACCTAATGTTTAGCTCCCACCTATTAGTGAGAACATGTGGTATTTGGTTTTCTGTTTCTGTATTAGTTGGCAGCTGTATCAGTGTTCCTTAAAAGGTCATGATTTCATTCTTTTTTATGGCTATGTAGTATTCCATGGTATATACATAGCACATTTTCTTTATCTAGTCACTGTTGGTGTCTTTCCCCATTTTTCTATTGCATTGTTGGTCTTTTGCTTTCTGATTTGCAGGAGCTCATTATATGTTAGGGAAATTAGTCTTTGGTCTGTAATAGAGCTGGACATATTTTAGCAGCTTGTCTTTTTTTGACTATGTTTAGGGTTTTTTCTACGCTGAAAATTTTGATGTTCAAAGATTGAATGTATTAATCTTTTCTTTTATAATTCTGGATTTAATGTCATCATTAGAAATGCCTTTTCCACTTAAAGGTGAATAACCCTCTTTTAGTTTTTTCTAATACCATAATGGTATCATTTTAGGAATTTAAATATTACTATCCATTTGGAATTTATCCAGGTCAGGTATAAGGAATAAATTCAATTTTGGTATTTTTCTCATTTGATTGACTTTCATTTTATACTGTTCCATGATGATGGCTGCTTCTTGTTTTGTGACACTCACGTTTTGCCAATATTCCCTACAGTGGTTTTAAACATCTAAGTTTTCATTGACTTTAATTAGCAAAACAGTAACTCACAAAGTTTCTGTAAGTTACTGCAGGTCATGATATATTTTAGAGGTTTGGGAGGGGATAGGGTAAAAATGTCTTGAAATAATATAAAGAATAATACTTGTTGCATTTTAATAATCATTGCTATTTGGAAATGTACTTACTCAGGTCCTTTACTCACTATAAAAATCATTAAAAACAATAAAGTATGGTTCCATGATTTAAGTTACTTAAAATTGGCATATTAAAAGTTCTACTTATCAACCTAGGCCCTTTTTAGTTGTGGAATGATGAGTCTTTTTACTCTCCTATAGGCTTGCGGGAGGTAGTGTGTTCTTGGTTGCATTCTAAGACTCTGCTGAGCCCCGAAGTCTTTTGTTGTTGTTGGAGATAGAATCCTGCTCTTTTGGTCAAGCTGGAGTGCATGGTGCAATCTCAGCTCACTGTAACCTTCCTCTCCCAGGTTCAAGAGATTCTCCTGGCTTAGCTTCCCAAGTAGCTGGGATTACAGACATGCATCACCATGCCTGGCTAATTTTTATATTTTTAGTAGAGGTGGGGTTTCGCCATGTTAGCCAGGCTAGTCTCAAACTCCTGGCCTCAAGTGATCCGCCCGTGTCAGCCTCCCAAAGTGCTGGGATTGCAGGCATGAGCCATCATACCTGGGAAGCAGCAAAGTCTTAATCAAGAAGCAGCCCACCATGGGGAATAAAGCCCCCTTTATGACCGTACAGGATAGGGGAGCCCACCAGCAAAGACAAACAGAGACAACTCTCTGTTCCTTAAGCTGTGAATTTTGGCAGTGGAACTAGCCAAATCCAAACACTCATGAATACCCAACTGCCTTTCACTGCAAGAAGAATGCAATATGCATTGTGATTCTCTAGTGGATAGAAACTAATGTCTATCCACAACAACAGGATGTCATGGTCACTGCTGAGTAGAAATCTTTTGACAAGTACAGATAGACCTTGGCTGTAGCACTGTCACATTGCATTATAGTTATTTGTTTACTTTTCTGTCTTTCCCAGGAGCCTGGGATTTCTTTAAGGGCAGAAGCTCTTTGTCTTCTTTGAACCCCTATAGCTTAGTACACTCACCCCTGTCTGTCTGAATGTGCTCATTGCATGCTCTTTCTCTATGTGGGCAGTCTGCCTTCGCATCCCACTCTTTAGTACTCGCTGTTGAGCAGCTACCATGTGTCAGCCACTGAATGAAGGCACTTCACATGCACTGCCTTTTAAAAATTCTCACAGTAGTTCTCTGGGGTAGGTACTTCTATTTTCCCCATTGTAATAGTGAGGGAACTAAGGGACAACAGATAGGTCAAGTAACTTACCCAAGGTCATGCGGATAATAGGTGACAGAGCCAAGACTCAAACCCCAAGTGGTCTCACTCCAGTGCCCGCTGCTCACAACAGCTATACTACATTGTTTCTCTCCAGTGTGTTGGGAAGAAAATAAATCCTATGTAAAACAAGTACTTACATTTTGCCTTCTAGAAGAGTGGCATAATTTATCTCCTGGGTTGTTTTTGTGATTGCTGTTGTTTGTTAGAAAAAATGTTTTGATGTTCCTATTTCAGTAATCCCACTCCCACTCCACCCAGGGCAGGGGAAGAAGAGAGTGAAACAAAGAAGGCTAAATTAGTTTGTGTGAGAAAGAAATAGGAATTTGTGGGGTTTTAGCTGGCTACTCAGAGAGACAGCCTAAGGATCTGAAAAAAAAGATTGAGACATGAGAGGGTGGAGAACTCTGGCCAACCATGGGCCAGCTAAATCCTACACAAGTTCAAGGGCAACATGAAATTTCCTTTGGTGAGGAAGACTTGAGGAATTCAAAAACAACCCTGGCCTATCAGCAATGGTTTGCAACCCACAATAAGCATACGTAAGAGGGATTTTTCAGGGAGGAAGAAAGAAAAATCATACCCAAAGTGAAACAGAATCATCCTGGGAGTCAGGGGGAGGGCAGCAGAGGCAGGGGCTGAAAGCGACAGTTTGGAACAGGCAGTGGCAGTGAATCAAGCGGCGTCTCTCAGCCCACAACTAAAACAAAGTCACCCATAAACCTACAGGAAATATTGTAAGTAACTTTCCACCATGGGCTGGGGGACTTGAACAAAACTGTCTCCCAGGCCAGGCACGGTGGCTCATGCCTGTAACCCAGAACTTTGGGAGGCTGAGGCCAGTGGATCTCCTGAGGTCAGGAGTATGAGACCAGCCTGGCTAACCAACATGATGAAACTCCATCTCTACTAAAAATACAAAAATTAGCTGGGAGTGGTGATGTGTGCCTGTAATTCCAGCTACTGGGTAGGCAGAGACAGGAGAATTGCTTGAACCCAGGAGGCGGAGGTTGCAATGAGCCAAGATCACGCTGCTGCACACCAGCCTGGGTGACAGAGTGAGACTCCACCTCAAAAAAAAAAAAAAAAACAACCAACAACAACAAAAACAAACAAACAAACAAAAAAAGACTGTCTCCCAAAATCTGAGGACACGGAAATATCTGCTTATAGTAACACTCTTTTTTTCCCTTCTATAATTGAACCCCATTGCGGTTTGCTCAGTTGCATCAGATAACAATTATCATTTTAGTGTCAGTGTAGATTAGGGCTTCGTTCACTTCAGCCCTGTTAACATTTTGGGGTGAATAATTCTTTACTGCAGGGATAAAGGCTGGGCATTGCAGGATGTTTACCAGCAACAGCATCTCTGGCCTCTACACACTAGATGCCAATAGCTTTAACACTCCAGTCCTAAACTGGGAAAATCAAGGTCTCCGGATGTTGCTGAGTATCTCCTGAAAGATAAAAATCTCTTCTCTCTGCCAATGAGAACTGTTATATAGATGTAGATCTTCATTTAGTGCACACTCATATCCTGTGTTCTTGCATCAAAACATGCCTTTTTTAACCTTCAAGAAAAGAAACAGCACAACATCACAAGTTTGCGTAAAAATGGCTCCCACCAGTCTGGCCAACATGGTGAAATCCTGTCACTACTAAAAGTCCAAAAATTAGCTGGGCGTGGTGGCTGGTGCCTGTAATCCCAGCTACTCAGGAGGCTGAGGCAGGAGAATTGCTTGAACCTGGGAAGCGGAGGTTGCAGTGAGCTGAGATCGCACCACTGCACTCCAAGCCCAGGTGATAAGAGCGAGACTCCATCTCAGAAAAAAAAAAAAAAAAAAAAAAAAAAAGGCTCCCAAACATTTCGAGTGTTTCTGTTATCATGCTAGGTTGTCCAACCTCTGAATTTCTCAAAAGTTTTTCAAAAATGTTTACATTTTATTTGTGTTGTAAGAATGTTACAGTTTTCTATTGCTTGTATCTACAGACATTGTAGTAGTATCACCATTAACAGAACACTGCAGTTTTGACCTTATATAAAAATAAGAATTGAGAGTTGGTTATACAAGCTTTCCCTATAAGCAATAGCCTATTAGAAGTTTCATTATAAGCAAAGGGTATGTGTTAGGGATGTGTACCCAGTTTGATGCATAGCAGGGCTGAAAGGTAGTATGTGTACTACCACAGTCAGATCAGGAAGGCGGCACAATGAGCCACAGTCATTCTCCACTGGTGTCTTTCAGAGATATTCAAAATGGATGATATTCACACAAGCAGGCACACAGTCATAGGAAAACTCAGATTCAAACTTCGGTGAAACCTGGTGTTTTCCAGTGAAGAAAGCAAGGCAATAACTTACAATCATGACAACTATTATTATCTCCACCAGCCATGGTCTGTTAGTACCATTGCACAGATCTAATTGACGTGTGTGATTCCCCAGATAGCTTATTGCAATTTGACCTATTCTTCCTGCTCCAAAAATCCACTTCAGGCTAGGGGCAGTGACTCATGCCTCTTATCCCAGCACTTTGGGAGGTCAAGGCAGGTGGATTACCTGAGGTCAGGAGTTCGAGACCAACCTGGCCAACGTGGCGAAACGCTGTTTCTACTAAAAACACAAAAATTAGCCTGGCATGGTGGTGCCTGCCTGTAATCCTAGCTACTAGTGGGGCTGAGGCAGGAGGATCGCTTGAACCTGAAAGGCAGAGGTTGCAGTGAGCTAAAATCATGCCACTGCACTCCAGTGAAAATCTGTCTCAAAAAAAAAAATAAATAAAAATAAAAGCACTTCAATACAAGAAAATGAGAGACTCTGATTTATGATTTTAAATTATCACTATCAAATATAATTCTTTTGTTAATGATGAATTCTTGTGTGAAACATCTCACAACTGATTGCCATACAGTGAAATAGAACCTGTTTACTGGGAAGGGTATAGGATTGGGATTCAGAGAGACTATATTCATTCTGGATTGTAACTCACTGCCTGTTGCTTAAGAAAGCAAGTCTATTTCCTCATCTGTGGAGTGCATAAAATAACCCCTTTGTCTCAGGCTTACTGAGAGAATTAAATGAGATTTGAAACAGTATGCTGTAAATTGCCAGACAAGTGTCAATCATTGTCATTGTCTCCCACAACTGCCAGTTCCTTGCATGGGCCACCATGTCTGTAGCATAGCCCTATCAAGTGTCTGGATTTTTCCTGCTATAAGCCCACAAAGGAGCCTCCTCAGTGATGCAATGTGTATGTTATTTTCTTGAGGTTAAAAAATAATTTCTCTAAATTGAGGTGAGTTGATACACTTTTCCAACCCAAATATCAGGTCTACTTCAGCAGCTGGTAAAGGAAGGAAATTATCCTTGCTCCTATTTCTCTCTGCTCCTGCAGAGTAAAACAGTGGCTAAAAATCAAGATTCTCTGAGACTATTTCCTTTTTAGCATTATCCTGGTGTCCTGGGATCTGACATTGACCATTAGAAATTTCTTAAGCAGCAGCAGACTGGGAAAAGCAACTGCCAGTAGCTAAGGAATACATTAAAACTCTTAGAAGAAAAGAAAAAGTCACAAAGATAGATGAATATACTGAGTTGACTCATACTCTTCAATAAAGAGTAGTCATCTTGATGGTGACATTCATCCTGACTATGCTAAACAGGTGACCTATTCTATCAGTGATGGCGTCCAGAGCCATTAAAACATAATGTATATCATTATGTCATATATGAGGGGAAAGTTGACTTAAGTTTCCAAGATCCCAAGGGTTTTATTTAATAGGAAAATTTGATTCAATAGTAGTCATTAAAAAAATGGAAGGAAAACAAGGGGAGGGAGTGATAAGAGTGGGAAGCATTAGACAGGAAGCTTGTAGAAAATGCCCTGAAGGCTTGAAGTTGGCACTACTATAAGTCAGGGCCAGATTAGCTAGGGGACTGGAACAGACAGCCATAGAGGAAGAGGCTGGGAGCTACCAACACAACCATTCTAATAATGTTCTTCTCTTATCAAGCAAACTCAACTTCCTTTCTTTATCGTCTACTGTGTTTTTTTGGTTTTTTTTTTGAGACAGAGTTTTGCTTTTCTTGCCCAGAGTGGAGTGTAATGGCTAGGTCTCGGCTCACTGCAACCTCCACCTCCTGGGTTCAAGCAATTCTCCTGCCTCAGCCTCCTGAGTAGGTGGGATTACAGGCATATGCCACCACATCTGGCTAATTTTGTATTTTTAGTAGAAATGGGGTTTCTCCATGTTGGTCAGGCTGATCTCAAACTCCCGACCTCAGGTGATCCACCCACCTCGGCCTCCCAAAGTGCTGAGATTACAGGGGTGAGCCACCGCACCTGGCCTCTATTGTCTACTTTCTAAGTGCTCACTAGTGGTTCCATTACCCTTGTAGAAATGAGAGGCTCGACTATTCCTGTTTGGGTGGAAATGATGAGAAAAATATGTCAGGATATTTCTCACTCTCCTCTCTCCACCCCCATGAACATCTCCCACCCCCAGGGCCCCAGTTCTGCTTTTCTTCACTTAAAAAAACTTCAGACCAGGTTGGGTACAGTGGCTAACGCCTGTAATCCCAATACTTCGAGAGGTTCAGGTGGGCAGAACTCTTGGGCCCAGGAGTTGGAGACCAGTGTGGGCAACATGGCAAAACCCTGTCTCTACAAAAAAAGATAAAAAATTAACTGGGCATGGTGGTGTGCATCTGCAGTCTCAGATACTCAGGAGGCCGAGGTGGGAGGACCAACTGATCTCTTGAGGTCAAGGCTGCAGTGAGCCATGATCACACCACTGCACTAGTTTGGGTGATGAAGTGAAACCCTGTCTCAAAAATTAAAAAAAAAACAACAGAAAACCAAAACCTTCAAATCATCCCTCTTCTGTGAAGCCCTCCTTGACCTCTCCAGCACATACTAATTTTTCTTTTCCTTAATACCTACAACTTGTACGTAACACAGTAAGTGGACACAGTAGACATATTTCTGTCTCATGTGTGCTGACCTTTTCTTTCCAAATAGAACATAAACACCTTGAGGATGGGAGCCACATTTTACACTTGTTGAAATCACCTGCCAAATGCTGTGATTTGGTGATTAGCCCGGCGGGGACCAACTTAGGCCCTAGAGTATCTCTATAGTCTGGGAGAATGTAAACAGCTTTGGAGGTACTAAAAATGCAAAAATGCAAAGCAGAGTATGAGTTTCTCAATGTGATAGCATCAAATCAGCCTTGCTATTGGACCTACACAAATCTTTTCTCTGATTCTAGTAGCCAGCCTTATTCCTGAACATCAAGTCCCTAGGTCTCTTTTCAGTGACCTTGTTGATATTCCATTTCCTCTAGATTGTGCTCTTTCTCTTGCTAATCCTTTAAAAAAAAAAAACCCAAATCAGCTTTGTGCAGTGGCAATATCACAGCCAATGAGGTTTACCCGAGGCGCAATTATTGCTAATTGAAAACTTGCCCCAATACCCCACCATGACAGCTTGAAATATAGTTGGCATTGGCAATTTTGGGCAGTCTCTACAGGGACTGAATTAAAACAAAAAGAAAAAATAAAACAAAAATCCACATCTTGCCTCTGAACCTCGAGCTCTGAGGTACAGTCTCTGCCACCCACTATCCTGAGCAGCCCAATTGGATTTCATGACTGCCCAGACCTCTGCAGTGTGTGGGTTGTGCTCCACCCAGATGTAGTTAATCTCACACCCTCCCCAGCACTGCTTGGCCAGTCTGCTTCTTTGTTCTGACTCTTTCTGCCAAGATCTTCTGGAAACGCCTGCCTTGCTCCTGGGCTCCTGGCTGGTCTCTGCACCCTTTCCATTTTGCCATCAACTGAGCCATCATTCTGAGATTTAAGAAAAAATTCCCCTCAATATTAAAGACACAGCAGACAAACACACGTGCAAATACCCATACTCACATGTTCCTTTATCACTGAGGAAATTTCTACTACCTTCCTAAATTTATATTTTCCCTTTTCAGGCATTTAGCATTGTCTCTAGGTCTTCCAATGTTATGCTTGGAATTTTCTTTTGAGAAAAGATTGATGTATTTTTTTTTCCTTTTTGAGTTTCAACCCCCAAAAATAATCCAGGAAAAGATAGGGGGAGGCTGGGCTGGTTCTTCTTCAACAGGCTTTTGCTGCCAAGGAGGACAGTGGATATGACCTACATCCAGGCTACCCCCAGCCCGCTTCTCCCCTCCTTTGCTCAGGGGCGAGACAGTAGGGGTGGCGGGGGCAGCTGGGAGGGAAGGTCCAGGGCAGTGATGCTTTGGGATAAGAAGTTGAGCTGGGGGAAGGGGAAGGAGCAGCCCATGTACAGTTACCATTGCTCAGTGACAGAGCCTTAAAGCTTGGCAAGGGCTGAAGGTACCACACGGCTGTGGGTGAGGCAGGCTAAGTGGGATGGCTGCAGCCAAGGAGCTGGGGGAGGGCAGAGCTTGGGGCTGGCCCTCTCCCCTCTAACTGATGATCTGCCAAGGTTCTCCGTAGCCTGTCATGCTGGCCTGGGAGGCCCCTCTGTTGCTGCCCATCTGAAGGCCAATGACATGCTTTCCCTCCTGCAGCTGGTTCTCTGTGAATTCTCTCTTATGCTCCTGTGCTTTCTTCATAAACCAGTTGGGATCTCCACAGTAGTGTCCATCATTCTTGGTCACTGCCAAGCTGCCCAAAGCCTTCAGGGTCCTCTGCACTGCTACCATGTCTTTGCCTTCAAAGAGGTCAACAGTCTGGAACATGTCAGTCTTGGTGACCCCATAGTCCTCAGCTGCCTTCGGGAACTGGGCCACCTGCTCCATCTGCTTGAAGACCCTGGAGGGCAGGTTCTCAGGCACCCTCACAGACTTGGAGTCATCAGGGTACAGGCTATTCACCAGCTTGCTCAGAATCACGCCGTTTTTTAGCCAGACCTGGAAGCCCAGGTGCCCACGGTCTGGGCGGCCCACATCAGGGCCACACTGCACTGTGATCCACTCCACCAGCTGCTCCTCCAGCTCCTTGTCATACTTTTTCTCGATTTTGGACTGCACTTTGCGGCTCATGCCATAGGAAGGACCCTTGTTGGCCATGTCTGGGGATAGAGGGCTTCCTTCGGACTCGCAGGAAGGAGTGAAGACTTGTACCTGGGCTTGGACAGACAAGACAGGGCTGTCTTTAAATAAAAGAATTTTCTTTATTTTATTTTAAATAAAGGGGAATTTTCTTTAAATAAAAGTGGCCCTTAGAGGTCATTTACTCCAACCTTCTTATTTTACTCCTAGTCTCTACTACCCTACGCATCTATTTGGAAGCTAATGGCACAGGATTTTTGCTAATGATGCCTTTATCAAGAAATTCTCTTTGTCTGTTAGTAAATTACCATGATCCTAGAAGATTTTATAGAAAGTCTCAGCTTACATTACAAAGGATCCTCATCAGGTATGAGCAAAAAAAAAAAAAAAGAAAGAAAGAAAGTCTCAACTTAGTAATCAGTTACCATCAAAATACATTTTTCTATTATTAAGGGAAGACAATTTCCTTCTCAGCCCCAGAAGGGAGGCACACACGCGCGCACACACACACACTCACAATATGATCAGCCAGCTCTCTGTCTGGAACAATCAAAATACCTCCCAGCTGGAATGACAGCATCATTTTATTGACACTGAAATAGGAGGGTGATAAAGCAAGTCTCAGTAGGCATAGCAGAAGTGCACTGCTTTTATGATTTATATTTCAAAAATGATGCCATGGGACCAAAAATGCAAAGCAGAGCTTATTATGTGCTAGCAAAAATGGAGTGAAGGGCAGTCACCTCAGTTGTACCTTTTAAGCTCTAAAGGAAGCAACACCACTACCAATTTTCCCTCCTCACCCTGAGGTTGCAATAGACATTTGGATTTTCCTACAGTCATCACTTCATTGTTCTCTATGCTGTGAGTGGGCTAAGAAAATGACGTTATTTCCTGTGTGATGATCTTGCTAGAACTTTGGAGGCATTAAGGAGAACTTCAAAGAAACAGAATCACTAGGACAGTCATCCTTCAGCCCTGGTTGGGGGCAGAGTCGGGAGAGATTCCTTCCAGGACCCCTGGATACCAAAATCTGGAAGATGCTCAAGTCCCTGATATAAAATGGTGTAGTACTTGCATATAAGCTATGCACATCCTCCCATACTTTAAATCATCTTTAGATTATTTATGATACTAATACAATGTAAATGCTATGTAAATATTTGTTACACTGTATTACTTTTATTATTTTTATTGTGTTTTTTGTGTGTTTTTTATTTTTGTTTTTTGTTTTTTTAAACAAATATATTTAAACATTTCTAAGTAATTCTTTTTTTTTTTTTTAAAGACGGGGTTTTACCACATTGGTCAGGCTGGTCTTGAACTCCTGACCTCAGGTGATCCACCTGCCTTGGCCTCCAAAGTGCTTGGATTACAGGCATGAGCCACCACACCTGGGCTTTTGAGTGTTTTTGATCCTCAGTTGGCTGAGTCTGTGGATGTAGAACCTGGGGATATAGAGGGTCAACTTTGTTGTCCTCCTTAGCTCCACCTCTTTATGAGGGGCTGTTGTTGGCTCCTGCAATAGACTGAATGTCTGTCCTACCAAACTTATATATTGAAACCTAATTCTCCACATGAATGTATTTGGAGGTAGGACTTTTGGGAGGTGATGAGATGTAGCCCTCATGTATGGGATTAGCGCCCCCATAAAAGAGATCTCAGAGAGGTCCTTTGACCCTTCTGCCACATGAAGACCAGGAAATGAAGAACCAGGAAATGCTCTCACTAGACACAAAATCTGCTGGCGCCTTGGTTTTGGATTTCCCAGCCACCAGAACTGTGAGAAATACATTTCTGTGGTTTATAAGCAATTCAGTGTATGTTATTCTGTTACGGCAGCCCAAATGAACAACATGGCCACACTTTCCAAACCCAGAATCCACAGGGTATGTGTGTTGCTTCTCTCTCTGCTTTGCTTGGGGAGAAAAGAACTCTCCCCTCTATAGAGAACCCCTGGGAATCCTCTCTGCCTGGAGGTTTCCAGCTGCTTGCTTTCGACTTTAACTTCTCTTCTGTCACATGCAAGTAAGGAAAACAATACTGGGTAAACATTTTCTAAGATATACAACCTTAGGGCTGTGTCACTGGAAGAAAATAGACTAGAAATCAGAAAAGATGGGCTTGATTCCTGTGATCTCAGTCAGATCTTCGACGTCGAGATATCACAAACTCTCCTTCTTCAAAGTGCAGGCACTGTTCATCAGCTCATGTCATCCGTGGGCACTTAGAGTTCCTTGAGTAAGAAGTACTGCCTTCTATAAACATCTCAGCTTCTGGAGACTTATTTCCAGACATTCCTAATGAGTCAGTGAAAAACCCCAAATGATCTATGTATCAATTTGTTTTACACTTTCAGTTTATACAATAAATGAGAAAAGGGCTAAGCTCAATTTGCTGGAAGTTGACAATCCTTTTTTTTTTTCCTGTCAACTTTAAGACAATCCATTTTTATTTTGAAATCATTGTTGGTAAATTTTGTACCAAAGGAGAGGCTTATAGCAAGAGAGCAGAAATGAAAGCAGAAATTAGAAAGCTTATATAGTCTCAATTTCCACGACTCTAAAAACATTGATCAATCAACAACACAGTCATCCAGGAAAACCAAAACGCTTTGTGGTAGGCAGAATTCTAAGTTGGCCCCTAAGGTTTCCTGCCCCTGCAATCTGTAAGCCTTCTCCCACTTATTCAATCAAACACTAACCTGGGTTCTGCTGTGAAGGGATTTTGCAAATGTAATTAAGGTACCAAGATAGGGAGATTGTCTGGGTGGGCTTGATCTAATCATGTGAGCCCTTTAAATCTGAGTCTGGAGGTCAAAGACAGAAAAAGTCAAAGAGGTTTAAAGTGTGAGAAGAATTCAACAAAAGGGAGATTCTCCATTGCTGGCTTTGAAGATAAAAGGAGCAGGTGGTAAGAAATGTGGCAGTTTCTAGGAACTGAAAGTGGCCCCTGGCTGACAGGCAGCCAGGAAACAGGGGCCTCAGTCCCCTAACCGCAAGAAACTGAAGCTGTGACAACGAAAATGAGCTTTGGCAAGGCTTGAGCTCCAGATAAGAACACTGCCCAGCTGACATCTTTTTTTTTTTTTTTTAAATAAAGATAGGGTTTCACCATATTGGTCAGGCTGGTCTATGAACCCCCAACCTCAGGTGATCTGCCCGCCTTGGCCTCCAAAGTGCTTGGATTACAGGCGTGAGCCACCATGCCCGGCCCCAGCTGACATCTTGATTTAGCTCTGTGAGAAGATGAGTGGAATCATGCCCTTCCCAGTTTTGGGGGAAAAGCTGTAAAGTAACACATGGGGAGTTGTTTTAAGGGGATAAATTTGTGATGATTTGGTATGCAGCATAGAACTAAAATCCATGCTTCCTGAATGGTTCTAAAGCTTCTTAACCTAACCCTAAGACCAAAACCCAACCTCCTTCAAAGAGAAACCTGCCAACCACTGTGAACCAAATCTATCAGACAAGCCTCTTGTGACTCAAAGTATGACCCATGGCCCGACAGCATACATGTAACCTAAGAAATGCAGCGTCTCAGGCCCCATCTGGATCTATGGAATCGAAACCTTCATTTTATTTTATTTTTATTTTTATTTTTATTTTGAGACGGAGTTTCGCTCTTGTTACCCAGGCTGGAGTGCAATGGCGTGATCTCGGCTCACTGCAACCTTCTCCTCCTGGTTTCAGGCAATTCTCCTGCCTCAGCCTCCTGAGTAGCTGGGATTACAGGTACGTGCCACCATGCCCAGCTAATGTTTTGTATTTTTAGTAGAGACAGGGTTTCACCATGTTGACCAGGATGGTCTCGATCTCTTCACCTCGTGATCCACCCGCTTCAGCCTCCCAAAGTGCTGGGATTACAGGCGTGGGCCACCGCGCCCAGCCAAAACCTTCATTTTAACAAATCACCTGGCGACTTGTATGCAAATTAAAGTGTGAGAAGCACCAGTTAGCATTTTAATTCAGAGCTGGAGATCTGGAATCAGCAAAACCCATGCTCCCAACCTGGCTTTACAGTTTTACTAGCTATGTGGATTTAGACAGGTTGCTTAACCTCTCTAAACTTCTATTAATAGGTAGAGTGGAGAAGATAATAGTAATGGGTGTATAGAGTTGTGGTGAGGATTAAATGGGACAGTATGTAAAGTGCTTGAGCCTTACATTTTGGCCTGTCATCAGCCTGGCAAACAATAAGTGCTTAATAAATTGTTGGTTATTGTTTGATTGGGCACTAATAGCATGAATTGAATGTAGAGGGAGCTGGTAAACCGAATCAAGTGGAAACATGTAGGATCACTGTGGCCGGCATCCTCATCTGATGAAATATGCTGTCACATGGCTCCTCAGAGACTGCAAAAGGTTGTGACCTTGGTTTTCTACCTAACACTAGGCTGGGTCAGCCATGCCATCCCAACTCCCGTAACCATCACTCTCTCCCGTATCAGCGTTTAACCTCCCTGGGCTTGACCTCACTTAGCTAATGAGATCTGGCCGGAAACCATAGAGATGGTTGTCAGCAACTCGGGGCAGGTGGTATCCCTGAATACCAACGGCAGCTCGCTCCACAGAAAGGATGAAGAGCTATCCCAGAGGCAGAACACAGCCTGTTAGCTGTTTTAACAGAAATCTAAGCTTCTTCTTATTTTTGTTGGAGGGAGTGATGGCAATGGTGACAATGGTGTTGGTATCACTGAGTATAAGAACAAATGCATAAATCAACAGTGACAACTGACTAATACATAAGCGAGAGAGCATTTGTGATCAATTCTGCAGAGGCCCACTCCCCCTCCTGGTGGTTTCTCTGTTCTTGGCAAAGCCTCTCACTTGCTTTATTTCTCAGCCTGAGCCAAAGCAATCCCTATAGTTCAATATAAATAATGAGGGTAACAGTGATAATAACAATAGCTCTCATTTATTGAGTGCTCCAAATGCTAGTCACTCTTCATATATTATTTATACTTCTTATAACAACTCTTTGAGGTAGTCATTATTATGTTCCTTTTTAGCCAAGGAAACAGAAGCCTCAGAGAGGTTAAGTGCCTTGCCCAAGTTTACACAGCACATAAGATAGTCTTGGACTCACACCTGAGTCTGCTTGACTCTGAAACCTGTGCTCTCTTCACTTTGTCTCTACGACACAGCTGTGATCCTTGACTGGGCTCTTGGCCCTTTGCCTGGACACTGTATCTAGGCCTTGGATGCTACTTTCCAGTCAGCTCCTGAGCTGCCTTGCTCCTGTCCTTCCCAGGTTTGCACTGCTTTGGCTTCTGTCTTTGCTAAGATGCTCACCTGTCTGGCCCCTGGAAACATATGGTGCTCACCTATTTCTTGTCAGTCCACATGGTTCTGCCCACAGGTTTTCTAATCTGACTGCTCATAAGCTTGCTTCCTGGGCCTGACTGATGAAGGAGTGACTTGATGCTCCCAGACTCTGGGTAACTGCCCCTCATTCTAGACCTTCCTGCCTCACAAGTAGAGTCTCCCATATCGTCCAGCCTGGCTCACCATTGCAGAAGACTGTTTCCTGCCTGTGTCAGAGAAACCAGCCCACCCAGGTTCTTCTATCTGCTCCTGCTGTGCTCTGTCTTGAATACTCTTCTTTTCCTTCAAAACCACATTCTATTGCCCAGCTCACACCTGACTCAAAACCCAACATAATGCCCACAGAGTAAGACCTCAACCTGAAATCATATCTTTTCACTATGTGACCTCACCGACCCTTTCAAGTTCCAACCTTATTTTCCAGCCAATTGTTTCCCATCCTTTCTCTGTGATTTTCTGCTAGGCCTTTTCTCCTGCTCTTCTCTGCCAGGAAATCTCATTTCCTCTGTGCTAGCTCAGGAGCATCCAAGATCTAGCATAAAATCCATCTTCTTTACAAAAATGGCCCTAATCCTCCCAGCTGGAAACGGTCTCTTCCATTCATTGATCTACTGTGGCACTGTATTTAGTGACACTTAACAATTTTCTGCATTTTGCCATTGTTAATTATGTACATATTTTTTCTCCCCTTTTATAGTATAAGGTCTCTGAGCACAACGAGCATCTGATATTTTTTCTTTTTGGTGGCTTTACAGTGCCTAGCAAAATGTCTTGTTCACAGTGAGTGCTTGATAAAAATTTACTAATCCATCAGATGGATGGATGGATGGATGGGAAGAAATTATAGGAATGGAAACCCTGGCTGAGTTTTTTCAGTCAGGTAGCCATGACAGGAGAAAGGCTTCACCTTCAGGGAAGCGTGTGATCGTAATCACCGATGGGAAAGAATAGCTTGAACCAGTTAACCACGCTGCAGGTAAAATCAGGCCATGTGTGTTTACCATGTTTTATGTTTACCAGGCTGCATCAGTAGGATGCTTTAAAATGTGGGACAGAAATCCCAACTCAACTTCAAACTAGCTTTTATCATAAGAAATGCATTGGCTTCAATATAGGATGTCAAAGGTTGGGTGGGGTTCAGCACTGGTGGATCCAGTGGCTCTTGCCAGCTCTCTGCTGTGCTATCCCCAGTGCTGACTTCACTCTGGGGAAAGATATCTGAGTTTTGGAGGGCTTCTAGTAGTTGCTGGGTTAATTGCTTCCCTTTTCACCTCCTACTAACTTCCTGCGATTCTTTCTGAAGGGTAAGAAAGCTTATTTTCCAGAAGTGCTTAGAAAACTCCTCTTTATGACTCATTGGTCCCAATTGGCCTTGGTCTGCCTACTCCAGGCCCGTTTACTAGCAAGGGGATGGGGTGGGGTTCAGATCACTCAGGGGCCACCTTGGAGCTGCAGTAGAACCTGTGAAGGAGAGTCACTACAACACCCCTTACACAGGAGACAATTTTATGGGGGCCACTTCAATGAAAGGTTGGCTCTTATGACCTCACTTTAGACAAGCAGTAAGCAATTCAAGAAGTGTCATCCAAGAGATCTCATTGTCATGAATTTTACAATATATCTGCTGGCCTAAGAGTCTTTTAGTGCTTCTTGTGCAAATCCATTGGTTAGTCAACAGGGTTTACGGAACACATGCTGTTTAGATAGTGTTGTTCTAAGCACTGTACAAAGTCAGGAAAACAAGACAATGTACTTACTTTTAAAAAAAGTTTTTTTTAGAGACAAGGTCTTGCTATGTTGCCCAGGTTGGCCTCAAACTCCTGGGCTCAAGCAATTCTCCTACATCAGTCTCCTTAGTCACCGGGATTACAGGCATGTGCTGCACTGCCTGGCTTATTTTTTAACAGTAGAGAGAGCATTGAGGAAAGTACTCCTATTTTGTTAATTCTGCTCAATTATTTTCCAGAGTGTAGAAACTGCTTGATGTCCTTCCTCCTTTCTTTGTCCCTCTCATTCAGCTCTCCCTTTCTTGTCACTAATTTACCCTTTTCTTATTCTTTCCTCATTTCAGGAAAGCAACATAGCAGAGATTAGGAATGTAGAATCTGGAGTCAGATTTCTTGGGTGGGAATTTTCACTTTGAGTTCTAGCTGTGACTTTCCAGCCATTACTTCATTTCTCTAAGCTTCTATTTTTCACTGGTAAATCATACCTAAAAATTATGCCTACCCTCCCTGGGTTATTCTGGAATTTAAAAAAGGAAGCACATTAAAAATGATTAATAATGGTTAATGATTTTTATTTTATTTATTTTATTTTTTTATTTTTTGAAAAGCCTACAGCATCCGGTATTCCCAGGCAGTCTCCCACCCAAGTATTTCATTTTCTTCTTTATTCTTTTTTAATTGTGTCACATTTTGTGTTCTCTTCCTCCCTCCTACATCCCACAGTGATAGGCTGATAGAAAATATTCAGAAATAGAGTGCACAGAATCAACTTCCTAGTGAGAAATGGAATGGAACCATTTCAGTTCCTTCTCTTTTCTTCATTATAATTCGAGTATTTAAAGAGTGCTATATGAATACATTTAAGGCAAAGATGGAAATGTACAAAACCAGTTGAGAGGAACACATATGTGATACATATGGAAGCAGAAGCATGAATGTTCTGTTCTGCGTAAGCATCCCCCAGCTGACAGTTCCAGCTTCATAGAGGCCTAGTTCATTCAACTGGTTAGAGCACCTTCTGATGTAACCAAGATCAAGGTTTCAATTCCAGAATGTGGTGAGCCTACTTTATCTATTTGATGGCTGCAGCCTGCTCTCCTGAACCTGGCCAGCCATCATCTGTAAATGCATCCATTGTTCAGAAGATGACCAATCAGAGGAATGTGGTTGAAACAATGCAAATGGATCACCTTACTAGGAAACCACACGGACAACAAAAAGTACATACTATCATGGGCGTGGGTTCGTTGTGTGATGTTTGTACATGAAAAAGGCACAGACCAAGACATCATTATAAAGTTCATGGAAAACCGATAGGTTTGAAGCTATAGGTTCCACAGCAATTGACAGCCTATAAAAAAGATTACTGCTACATCTCTTGTTTTTAATGCCCCTGCTCTCCTTAGAGACCATTTGGAGAATAACTTTCTGTTCCTGTAGACTAGACTCAATTGCTGGAAGTATCTCATATGGGAAGATTTTCCTGACATCTCCTTCTCCTCAACTGAATTTCTCTCCAACCCCCACCCCTTCTAGAGTTATGTGCTCTCTTTACTATGCTCCTTTTCTGTCATATTATGTTGGTTACTAAGTCAGCTTGGACTGCTGTAACATAACATGTTATGGCACTGGGTGCCATAATACCCAGTCTATGTTATGGATTGAGTGGCTTAAACAACAGAAAATTATGTTCTGACATGTCTGGAGGCTGGAAGTATGAGATCAAGGTGCCAGCATGGTCAGGTTCTTGTGCGGGCTCTCCCCGTGGTTTGTAGATGACTACCTTCTCTCTGTGTCCTCACATGGCATATATATGGGGGTGGGGAGAGAGTGAGAGAGAGAGACTGCAAGCTCTCTGGTGTCTCCTCTTATAAGGGTACTAATCCCATTATGAGGACTAATATGGTTTGGATGTTTGTCCCGTCCCAATCTCATGTTGAAATGTGATCCTCAGTGTTGGATGTGGGGCCTGGTGGGAGGTGAATGGATCATGGAGGTGGATCCCCTGTGAATGGCTTACCACCATTGCCTTGGTGATAAGTAAGCTCTTGCTCTGAGTTCACATGATGTCGAGGCCTTTAAAAGTGTATGGAGGCCAGACACCATGGCTTATGCCTATAATCTGAGCACTTTGGGAGGCTGAGACAGGAGGATCACAAGGTCAGGAGTTTGAGACCAGACTGGCCAATATGGGTGAAACCCTGTCTCTCCTAAAAATACAAAAATTAGCCGGGCATTGTGGTGGGCACCTGTAGTCCCAGCTACTGGGGAAGCTGAGGCAGGAGAATCGCTAGAACCCGAAGGGTGGAGATTACAGTGAGCTGAGATCGTGCCACTGCACTCCAGCCTGGGTGACAGAGTGAGACTCCATCTCAAAAAAAAAAAAAAGTGCACGGAAGCTTTCCCCATCTCTTGCTTTCACTCACACCATGTGATGTGCCGGCTCCTCTTCCTTTCTGCCATGATTTTAACTTCCTGAGGCCCTGACCTGAAGCAAATGCCAGCACCATGCTTCCTATACAGTCTATTGAACGGTGAACTAGATAAACCTCTTTTCTTCATAGATTACCCACAACTTCAAGTATCTCTTTACGGCAACACAAGAATGGCCTAGTACAAGAACCTACCTCATCACCTCATCTAAACCTAATTCCTTCCCAAAGGCCCCATCTTCAAATACTATCACATTGTGGGCAAGGGTTTCAATATATGAATTTGGGGAACACAATCACGACATAACAGTTACAATTCTTTTTGAGGCAATGCATGTTCCTTTGACATGAGTGATACTCATGTAACGTGGAAGTCACATTAATTCATACATGATTTTCCCGGCAACTTAGTATCAAGGTAAGCTTTTCCACATTTGCAGAAATAGCCTTAGCCATATATGAATACTTTCAGAACAGACTGGAATTGATAGTACAAGTTCTGCTTGGTTTAAGGGCTTTGAGTATTGCTGTCATTTCCACCAGGTAAACTATTCAAGGAAGCTAAGAGTAGAATGATGGAGCTGAGGAAACATTTCCCTCTACAGACACATTGAACAAAAGAAAGAGGCTACACCATGGATCATTCACAAATTTGATGAAAATGATCTAGAAGCTGTCTGGCCTAAAGCTGCCTCTGTATATATTTTAAGTCTGACCTAAAGGTTTCTCCATACACAGTGAACTGTAACCTAATTTGATGCATAAACAGACTGGTAACTGAGTCTCAGCCAATCACAGCAGCCAAATTTCAGTTAACCACAGTCCGCCAACTGTTCACACCAGGTTCAAATAGGGCAAATGCCCAGCTGTAGCCAATCCAGCCGTTTCTGTACTTCACTTATGTTTTCCACAGGTCACTTTCCTTTTTCTGTCCATAAACATTACCTGACCATGTGGCAGCCCTAGAGCCACTCTGATTCTGTTTGGGTTCTTGTGACTGTTCAATTCAATAACTTTTTTATTTTTTTGAGACAGAGTCTCGCACTGTCATCCAGGCTGGAATGCAGTGGTGCAATCTCTGCTCACTACAACCTCCGCCTCCCGGGTTCAAGTGATTCTTCTGCCTCAGCCCCCTCACCAAGTAGCTAGGACTACAGGCACTTGTCACCACATCCAGCTAATTTTTTTGTATTTTTAGTAGAGACAGGGTTTCACTTTGTTAGCCAGGCTGGTCTCAAACTCCTGACCTCATGATCCGCCTGCCTCGGCCTCCCAAAGTACTGATATTACAGGCATGAGCCACCGTGCTCGGCTGAGAATTTTTATTTATTCAATTAAACTTCGTTAAATGTAATTTGTCTAAAGTTTTTCTTTTAATCGATGGCATCAGAAGTGGATCCAAAGTAGAAAATTATAGTGAGATTTTCAAAATGGGGACAAGATCAAAGAAGAAAAAAAAAGACAAAGTAGAAAATTAGCTGGATGTGATAGCACGTGCCTGCAGTCCTAGCTACTAGGGAGGCTGAGGTGAGAGGATCACCTGATCCCAGGAGTTCAAGGCTGTTGTGAGCCGTGATTGCACCACTGTACTCCAGCCTGGACAACAGAATGAGACCCTGTCTCAAAAATAGAAAAAAAACCAACAAAATCCCCCACAAAGTAGAGCTTCTAATTACCCCCAGGAGGATGGAGTGACCAAGCAAGGTGCCCGCTGGGCCCGTGGTGTCCACTGCTCTCACAGCAACTGGGAATCCTGGACCAGTTCTGTCTTAGATTCTGAAGTACCACAGATGTGTGCTTTGTGCTATCTGAGTTTGAGCAAATTTTTTTATCTGGATTTGGTTCAGAAGTCACAACAAAAACTGGAGTCGGTCCAGGATCAAATCAGATTTGATAATTAACTGGACTGGATCCAGTTAGAACCCTCAGATGTCTGACTGGGTCAATGGAAACTGGCGGTAAATGGCAATTAGTGTTTTGTGTTCTTTCTCCTTTGTTTCTTTTTCTTACACACTTGGGTAGGGAAAAATCATGGGCTAACTTGGCCAAGAGGATCTTAGAGCCAAAGCCAGGAATCAACATAAAAATAGGATCTTTGGCTGGGCGCGGTGGCTCACACCTGTAATCCCAGCACTTTGGGAGGCTGAGGCAGGCGGATCACGAGGTCAAGAGATTGAGACCATCCTGGCCAACATGGTGAAACACGTCTCTTAAAAAAAAAAAAAAAAAATGGGATTCATAATTTTTGAAAAACTGAGTATTTCAAAACTGAGATCCCACCATTGCCCGAGAGCCTTGGCGACAGAGCGAGCACTCCACCTTCCTGGTATGCCTGCCTTTATGTATACATAGTATATAAGTATTAGGCAGCAGCGAATGCTTGCAAAAATGGAGAAATCTTGCTAAAGATGATTTAAAATTATGGTGGATCATTCAAATGAACAACACTGCACTTTAAGAAGTGCATTTAAAAATCAGGGCTCCTGAATTAGGTTCACCCGGGATGCCTATCGAAGCTTCTAAAAAAAATTTCAACATTTTCATTGCCTCTTTTAAAGGCTCTTTACAATAGACAACTAAAGGTCTCAAATGACTAATCGATAAGGGAAATGGAATTTGTTAACATTTTGGCTTAGTTACCATCCTGCCCCAAGGTGGAAAGTAAGCTGAATAAAGTGCTTATAAAAGGTAGGGCCTCAGGTAAAGTAGGCTTGTTTCTGTTTTTCAAAGCTATCCAGGCTGAGTCCAGGCATAGAGAATGCTTTCTCTGTCCTCTTCATTAATGGACACCACTCTAAACTCAGTAATTTAGCTAAGCAAGAGAAGCTAAGTTAAAAAGACCACCTATTGAACTAAATCCTTTCTGGCATTTATCTGGCTATTTTGAAACCCTTTTGTAAAAGAAAATCACATCTATGAAGGAAATCTCTATTTGTAAGAGTGTCTGCCTCTGTGCAACGGAAAGAGACAGAGAGAGCTAAGCCTCTGGAAACTCTTTAAATTGAAAAGGCATTGATTTAAATTTATCTAACAAGGTTTACCTTTGTTTAAGGTGCTTTTCCTGGTCATCTGGTCTTAGCTGGACCTTTACTTATACCCTCCTTCCTTGGTTTGGGCAAATGGTGGTATTTAGGCCTGAAGTAGGGAATGGTTGCGGGGAAAGATGAATGGGCCCTTAGAAAAATGAGTCATGGTCTGTGACAAGGTCTGTCTTGGTGTGATGCAACCTCCTCTCCAGTGATAACAGTCCATCTTCCCTGGTTTCTGGAACTCCCTAGGGGAGAATGTCAGAGGCATTTGAACCAGAGCAACTCCATCTTGAATAGGGGCTGGGCAAAATGAGACTGAAACCTACTGGGCTGCATTCCTAGACAGTTAAGGCATTCTAAGTTACAGGATGAGATAGGAGGTCGGCAAAAGATACAGGTCATAAAGACCTTGCTGTTAAAACAGGTTGCAATAAAGAAGCCAGCTAAAACTCACCAACACCAAGATGGCGATGAAATGCCAAGGCAACATCAGGAAGTTACCCTGTATGGTCTAAAAAGGAGGGACAATCCACCCCTTATTTAGCATATATAATCAAGAAATAACCATAAAAATGTGCATTTCTATGGTAGCCATTCTTTTGTTCTTTTGTTATCTTAATAAACTTGCTTTCACTTTGCTCTACGGACTCACCCTGAATTCGTTCTTGTACGAGAGCCAAGCACCCTCTCTTGGGGTCTGGATCGGGACCCCTTTCCTGTAACAACAGGATTGATGGCATTTGGATTCCTTTGGAAAATCTGTCTTTAGGCAAATAAGGAGAATTTTTAAAGCCTTGCTTTGCACACCTGTTAGTAGCAATAGTATACAAATGCAACATATTTTGGGGTCATATCTTCTGAACTTCTGAAACTGACTTTGCAAAAATTATAACCCAGGAAATTATGACAGTGAAAGAGATCAGACCTAACCGACTCCATCTTGCTTCTAACCATTAAGCTGTCCTTTTTCATCCCTGGGCATAGGCCGAACTAACCTTGGGAAGGAATTTAGTTTATAGTTTAACTCTGAAACAAAATTGATAACAGCCCTTTTCTGGAAAAAACAAAACAAACAAAAAAAAAACCCTTCAAAAAAAAAAAAAAAAAAGAAAGAAAGAGAAAAAATCTGGCTAGAGTCACAGAGGGAGCACAAAAATAAAACAAACAGATCAAAACCCTTCTTGTCTGGGAACCAGTCTGCCTTTACAGGACTAGTAAATTAGCCACAGGATTAGAAATTATGGTTTAGTGGCGATGTAGCCTCCAGCAGCAAGATTCTTAACCTCCCCAAATTGCTCCTGGGGAAAGCGTAACTATTGTAAAACCTAAGATCAGCGCTTTAGATGTTTTGCAGACCCTGCACTCCATGGATCAAGTGACACCACCCAGACTGGTAATCTGGTTGTACCAGTCTTGTGATCTCATCCAGGAAAAGAAGACAACAAGCAAGAAAACTCACTTGACCTCCCTGTGATTCCATCTCCAACCTGACCAATCAGCACTCCCCACTTTCCGAGCCCCTACCCACCAAATTATTCTTAAAAACTCTGATTCCTGGATGCTCAGGAAGACTGATTTGAGTAATAATAAAACTCCATCTCCCCCAAAGCCAGCTCTGCATGAATTACTCTTTCTCCATTGCAATTATCCTGTCTTTATAAATTGGCTCTGTCTAGGCAGCGGGCAACGTGAACTTGCAGAGCAGTTACACTTCTTCAATGGCTAGCTTTGTTTAATAAGCAATTCAAGCATAATGGTAAAGAATGAGTAATTTAGGTGAATGTGAATCACACAAAAATTTATAAATTAATTTATCATAGTTTCAAAAATCTTTTCCAGCAGCTTAAAATCTTAAAATTATGTTAAATTAATTAAAAGTCATCCAATGTCTGAATTATTTCTAAGTAAGTTAAAATACTGAAACATTTATTATTAAGCATAACTTTAGTTTACATACTTCAGCATCTTGTTTTTATAGAAGTTAAATACATAGAAGTTAAATATAGTTGGATCTGTTAAGAAACATAAAAATCTGGCTGGGCGTGATAGTTTATGCCTATAATCCTAGCACTTTGAGAGGCTGAGGCGGGCAGCTGAGGTCAGGAGTTTGAGACAAGCCTGGCCAACATGGCAAAACCCTGTCTCTGCTAAAAGTACAAAAATTAGCTGGGCATGGTGGCGTGCGCCTGTAATTCCAGCTGAGACAGGATAATCACTTGAACCCAGGAGGCAGAGGTTGCAGTGAGCTGAGATCACGCCACTGCACTCCAGTCTGGACAACAAAGCAAGACTCTGTCTCTAAATAAATAAATAAAAGAAACATAAAAAAATGAGGAAACCTAACTTTCTAAAAATTAGGAGATGGCCTTCATCTACAAATACTGATATAAAACAGTTCAAAATTGCTTCCTTGACTGTTCACTGGAAATTAATGTTACTAAGAGTTAAAATTATGATTAATGTATTAATTAAAATATAATACAGATATGTGTACTATATGTACTATATATGAAACAGGAGGAGTTCCCTTATCCCCTTCACAGGGTGTGTGACAGGGGTGTGGCTTGCTTCTTTGGTGCATTACTTCTCAAACCATAGGGGGAGCATGCAGGTGGGCAGGCCATGGAGAGCATTTTTTGGGCTCCAACCCCACAGCAGAGTCCAGAGTTGAGTGTTGACAGCTCTTGAAGCCCCAGTGGGTGTGTGTTACAGTGTGTTCTTTCAGCTTTGCCATCTGCTGGTGGCTTGTGTTAATCAGCTCAATTAGACCCTTCTCCTTATCGCAAAAACAGAGGGCTTTCTGTATCCTGGGTTCTTGCCCTAGTGTACTGGAAAAATCGGATCACATGTGGATTTGGAGAAGGAGTGCAAGGTTTTATTGAGTGGTGGAAGTAGCCCTCAGTGAGCTGAATAGGGAGTCAGAAAAAGGATGGAGTGGGAAGGTGGTCTTCCCCTGGACTTGAGCTGTCCAGCAGCCAGGCTCTCCTCCAACCGCCCCTGCCCGAATTCCCCTGGGCGTTGAATTGTTCTGCCATCAATGGCCTAGTGGTGTCTGTCTTCTGCTTCTCTCAGTATCCAGCTGCTTGTATGTGTACCCACTGGGGTCTCAAGTTTTTATGGGCACAGGATGGGGGGCGTGGTGGGCCAAAAGGCAACTTTGTGGGTGTGAAAATAGAAATCTGTTCTCATTTAGGTTCGTGGACACAGGGTTGAAGATGGAACCCTCACCAGGGACCCCACCCTTCTCTACCCAGCACTTCCCTGCCCCCCTCCTATATCATATGCACATATACAATAACATGTGTAATATATACATATAGTACATATGTGTACTATATGTATGTACTATATATGTATGTAATATACAAAATATATAGTACATATATGAACACAAAACACAAAGGTACTATACATATAGTATAGCATGCATGTAGTATAGTATGTACTATATATAGTATGGTAAATACTATACGTATACTACAAATATTCTGTATAGTGTAAGGTCTGTTCTCGCCAAGTTTAAAGAGAAGAAACTGAGGCCAGCACGAAAAGATCCAATGCGAAGGAATTTATTCAGGCTCCTGGACGAGGTTCTGAGGTGTGACAGGAGGGGCCGGAGAAGTCGCATGGACTCCTCTCAGACAGGGGGTTTTATAGGGAGTGAAACAGCTCGATTGGTTGTGGGAGAGCAGGACTGCTATTGGGTAAGTTACAAGCCTTTACCTAGGACTTGGCTTGTTGTTGGTTGGAATTACTCGGCTGCTATTGGTTGTTAAGACTCAGCTGCTATTGGTTGTTAAGAGGCTAGGGTTACCGCACCTTGTTTGCATACTGGGCTCTTTTAAGGGAAGGTCAGGCTGTGTGAGCATGGGAGAAGGGAAAAAGCCTGAGCATGCCTGAGCTTGCCTGAGCTCCTCCGGGCTTGTCCGAGCTTTTGAAAAAGAAGGGGGGGCGGTGTGTGTCCAAGCTCCCGGCAAGGCAACTGGCCTTACATATAGTACATATATTCTATATAGTACATATATATATATAGTATGTATGTACTGTACAGAATTGTTTCTTTTGTTTTTAGTTATATATATCTAAAATGTACTACTGATAAAGGCAGGAGGCAGACAAATGCTTAGGCAGATAGGGAAGAGTCCCCAGGCTAAAACCTCACTTTCAAGCCTAAAACAGCCTGAAGTCTGAAAGACTGGAGTGCTAGTCCCAAATGAAACCTGTGACCCAGAGGGAGAACTTCTGCCCTTGTTTGCTCACCCTTTTCCAATTGATTCTTCCCGAATAATGCCTTTTAACCAATAGAATGTTGCCTTTTCCAATACTACCTATGGCTTGCCTGGGCATGCCCACCTGTGCACTGGAGCATGGGGTGGGGCCATCAGGAATTCCTGCCTTATGCAGGGGAGGAGCCTGGCCTCATCAGCTCATGTGTGATGGCCCTGGTTTTCAATTGTAAGGGAGAAATCTGCTTGGAGAAACACTCTCTTTGCTGAGAGCTTTCCTTTCACTTAATAAATTTTGCCCCCCTCACCCTTCATTGTGTCAATGTGCCTAATTTTTCCTGGTCATGAGACAAGAACCCGGATTACGCTAACTAGGGAGCAAAAATCCTGCAACATTTTTGTGGCCTGTACAGGGATTTATCAGAAGGGTGAGTAAAATGCAGCCCCAAAAATATCTTTCACTTTAATTTCTGCGGTTTCTCATCCTCAGACTTCTTCTGAAGGCAGGGAAAGCTGCCCCCATCCCATCGCTCTCAGGGGTCGGGAATGTCAGCGTTGGTCCAATCCAGTCTTTTCTATGATATTTTCCTTTTTTTTTTTTGGAACTATAATAATGCCTTTTTTTCATTATTTTTTGTCAGAACCTAGTATAATGACACCCATCTTTTCTTTTATAATATTGGGAGTATTCTACCCTCACTCCAATGGCCACAGGCATGCACTTGGGACAGACAGGTGAGCAGCGGCTCGCCACCACCCGCTTCCCTCCCAGCTGGGGCACATGGCCATGTCTGCTGCGTACACGTGCTGTGTTCAGTGGTCACACAGTGTGGAACTGAGCCACAGCCACTGCCTGGGCCTCAGGGTGGTCTTGGGGGTCCAGGGCCCTTCAAGGCTGGCTGACCACTGTTCCCCAGCCTGTGCCCATGGAGTCTTCCCCTCCCCCAGCTGAGGGGTCCAGCTTGGTCTGAGCCTGAGGGAAGAAACGGGAATTAAAAGATTCTCTCCCTGTTGGAGAAACTATTTGCATTAGAATAAGAGGTTTCTTCCTCAAGGATCTTCCCCAGCCCTACACTTAAGCTGTTCTTTTTCCTTTTCTCCATCAGGTCAGGAGTTAATGGGTTGGTGGGAAGGTAGTTGCAGTTTTTGCCATTATTTAGCATGGTGGTGACCACAATTGCTTTTGCACCAACCTAATAACACAGCCCTGCAAATACAGGGGGCTTCTTCATGCCAGTTTTTTTTTTCTTGAAAGGTGAACTTCTGCATGCCAGACATTTTTTTTTTTTCTTGAAAGGCCTTTTAATAGGCCAGGACCCCAATTCACAAGACAGTGTTTTCTATCCCTTGTTGGAGGAGGACCCAATTCCATGGCTTCACCAGCAACTTAATGAGTCTGTGCACCAGCTGAGACACATTCTTGTCCCAAACTCAATTCCAAGCTTCAGGTTGAAGCTCTAGGAAAGAAAACTGGATCTGATGGCAATGGAAGTTAACAGACATAGCACAGGTAAGCATGTCTAAATTCTGCCAATTAAGCCAAGCCTCCTGTTTCATGGATAGAGGTTATGCTAGTATCCATGGCATAAATGAGGTCTAGGGAACTTGAAAGCTACTGCCAGCAGGGGGAAAGGCAGTGCGTAGATAAGAGTGGATAATCCCACCCCTGAGCCCCCCATTAACTTGGGTGTAAGGTCACGCTGACACTCATGGGCAGCACTCTGTCATTGTCACCAGGACTCAGGGATACAAGGAAAGAAACAAGGAAAGGGTTGCCTCTCTTGTCTCACCCTCACATACCCTGGATATTTGCTGGAAAGATAAGGGAACTAGGAATGATTTGCTCCCCTCTTTCCAGAGGAGTAGCCATTCATCTTCAGTCTTTACCCCTTTCAAATGCATCCTGAACCCCTGGGACTCCTTTGGAAAGAAATCAAAAACAAAAACAAAATTTCTTTATTTCCTTTTTTCACCTCTGTTCTCTCTTCTCAGATGGGTAAGTGTGTCCCCATACTACAGCATACTACCCTTGGATCCATCCTCCAAATTGGGAAAAATTAATATTCCAAACCTTAAACTGGTTGCCTTAGAATTGAACTCAGAGGAAGGGAACCCAGAAGGCTGACATTCTGGCAAAAGGGTTAAAGTTTTATCATTCATTCTTTTGGCCTCTCTCTCCCTGTACAAACCTAGAAAAGGAATGACAAGGATCACTGTTTATATTCTCTGTAAAGTTTTGGTTAATGAAAAAGGATTTGTGTGGTTGGTCTTAAGTCGTAGCCAATCTGGTGTGATTTGCATGCCTTTCTCTATGATTCTGTCAGGAAAGGGGTACCTTAGGACAGGATGTAGGCCTAGGACCCCATAAGCCTGCTGTTCAAGTCAGCCTGGCAAACTGGTCAGTAACAAACTTGGCTGCAGGACTCCATCTTGTTTTACGTCCTGTAACCACATGGCAGTACTTTGTTTTAGTCTCCACCATTTTACAGTGATGACCTGGTTCGGTCCTGACTTGAGAAATGAGTACTTTTGGGTTGATATCTGTGTGTGACTTTTGCCATTTGCTGATTCTTTTTCCCTCCATGAACAACTTCTAGCTCCGTTTCTTAAATCTTTCTTTCTCTGGGTTACTTTTAAAGGTCCTAGATTTTGTAAAAACTGCTTACTACCCCTTTGAAAATACTTCATACACTTGTGGTTAACTCATAACCTTAATTGAAGCTTGTTGTGAGGAGGGAGACCCAGGCATCTCAGATCAACTTCCCCTTTTTCCTAAGACTGTAAACTTCCCCTTTTCATTCCTAAGACTGTAAACCGAAGCCCTTTTCATATGTAATTCCTAAGACTGTAAACTGAGATCCTTTTCATATGTAATTCCTAAGACTGTAAACTGAAGCCCTTTTCATATGTAATTCCTGAGACTGTAAACTGAGATCCTTTTCATATATAATTCCTGACTGTAAACCGAAACCTTTTTCATATGTAATTCCTGAGACTATAAACTGAGACCCTTTTCATATGTTAAGCTATAAACCTAAGATTATTCCACATGTAACATCTAAAGTATAAGCCTATATAAAGATGGAACCTTCCTTTGTTGGGGGAGCTTGGCTGTTAGGCAACTATGCCACCTTGCTCCCGGCTAAATAAACTCCTTCCTCCTGTATTCGGTGTCCAAGAGATCCATTTCCCGTGGCCACTCCTGCTAAAGTTGGTTTCACCCATGGGGTTACTTTTGGTAATGTTCAAATGCCAGAAATATTGGCAGCTTGGCATGGCAAAAGTCAGGTTACAAGGGATTTAAAAGGACTTTAGGACTTTCTTAAAGAGCACTCAACTTAATTAAAAGTGGATATCCAAGTTACAGGTATATTTAAATGGCCTTTATGTTTCTCTCTTCTTGAATCTTGCTTTTCTGGAAAAAGGTTTTTTCCTAATTTGAATGAATTACTCTTCTCCCCCATGTCTTGCACCTCCTTTTAAAAAAAATCTTTTTTTTTTTTTTTTTTTTTTGAGGTACGGTCTCTCTCTTGTTGCCCAGGCTAGAGTGCAGTGGCACCATCTCAGCTCACTGCAACCTCCACCTCCCAGGTTCAAGCAATTCTCCTGCCTCAGCCTCTTGAGTAGCTGGGATTACAGGTTCATGCCACCATGTCAGGCTAATTTTTGTATTTTTAGTAGAGATGGGGTTTCACCATGTTGGTCAGGCTGGTCTTGAATTCCTGATCTTGTGATCCACCTGTCTCAGCCTCCCAAAGTGCTGGAATTGCAGGCATGAGCCACTGTGCCCAGCTTGTCTTGCACCTCTTAATGAGAGGCCCTAAGTTTACTTCTGTTGGCCTGGGACTCCTTGGGAAAAATGAAAAAAGGTGCCACAGATTCCAATTTGGGAGAAACCTCTCTTTCTTTCATGGAACCCCAGGAATTAGAGACAGGCCAATTTGTATCAAACTTTATTTTTGTCTTCCAGCTATACCTGTGTATCAGGCCCTGTTTCTAAAAGGGCTCCACCCTGAGACCAATAATCCAATTGAGAAACTGGCAAATGAAAAATCTTGCAAATACTGGATCTCTTTTTGTCTGTCGTATAGTTATATATGTATTATGTGTGTGATGTTTATATAAAAGAGCTCTAATTAATTGACCTAAATAAATAAATAAGCACTTAGATCAAATATTTTTTGAAGGAAAAGTAAAAGCTGTGATACCTTTTAGTTCACATGTGACTTTAATCTTTGAGAAATAAAACATCTTAAGGATTATTGGTAAAAGATGCAAATATTGTTAAAATGTAAATAGGTGGTCCAAATTATGCAGGTCAGATATTAGGTTTGCTAAATGTTTTAAGGTTATAAACTCCTTTGGCTTTGGAAAACTGTTTGACTTGCCTGCTTCACAATTGGTAAGGCCTGGGGACATATGGAATTAACCACACCCTTAACTACACTGGAAGAAGTCACATTTCATTGGCTCCTAGTGCATAATTTAAACAACTTAAATTGATAAGAGTTATCTTATAACATGTAATTGAAACTACAGATAATAGATTTACCTGCAAGGTGTGTAAGAACAGTAAAATGTGTTTTTCATAAGAGATTATATGAAGGTATGGAAGGCCGGGCGCGATGGCTCATACCTGTAACCCTAGCACTTTGGGAGGCTGAGGTGGGTGGATCACCTGAGGTCAGGAGTTCAAGACCAGCCTGGCCATCAGGGTGAAACCCCATCTTTTAAAAAAAAAATAAAGCTAAAGGCTTAAATAAGTTGTAGAAGGTTTCTAAAAATTAATCTTGCAAAAGAAATTCTGTGTGTAAACATTAAATACATTCAAAATGGTATAATATGGTTTTTCTGTAAATTGAGCATTGAAATAAAAGAATAAGTTTTCCTTAAGGTGCTAATCTGCTCTTTAGCAAAATTAGTAAAAAGGGCTATAAAAGAATCTTATAAGAATCTTACCTCATGGTCAAATGGTTAAGATTAGATAGACTTGTCTTTAAGGTTTCATTAGAAAATTGGGGTTGACATTAAGAGTAAACTAATGTAAGGGTAAAATTTGGCTTTTTTTCCCTTGTACAAGATTTTCATATAATAATAAAGGATAATGAGGTTGGTCACTGTGGCTCATGCCTGTAATCCTAGCACTTTGAGAAACCAAGGAGGATGAATCATGAGGTCAGGAGTTTGAGACCAGCCTCACCAACATGGTGAAACCCCATCTCTACTAATAAAAAATACAAAAATTAGCTGGGCATGGTGACACATGCCTGTAATCCCAGCTACTCAGGAGGCTGAGGCAGGAGAATTGCTTGAACCTGGGAGGTGGAGGTTGCAGTGAGCCGAGATTGCATCACTGCACTCCAGCCTGGGTGACAGAGTGAGACTCCATCTCAAAAAACAAGCAAACAAAAAAAATGGATAATAAAAGATTTTTATTTGCCTTGTGAATAGACTGCCAAGGAAAAGAAAGAGAAGACAGGAGACAAATTTTTTGGAACGCCACGTCTTTCCTCTTAATGAGTAAAGGTGTTTGCCTTGTTTCAAAATTTTTGAATCATAATTTTGACAAAATAAATAATTTATGGTAATCTGGAGTTCTGTTTTAAAGTACCAAGTACTTTGAACCTCTAACATGTTTAATAGGTTCCCCAAAATCAAATTTCAATTTCAAAATTGGCTTTCCTGACCCCTAGCTTTTGTGTGCTATAGAGGGCCCCTACTGCATCCAAAAGAGAGGTTAAATAGGATTATTTGGCATGTTTAAGTGTGTGGGATTGCCAAAATGAGGCTTAATATTCATCAGGTTATATTTCAGTAAATAACATTAATATATGTTCCAAAATTGTATGGGATTTCTAAAATTCTAATGTCTGAGTATATGCTACCAATCATAATTAAGATTTTTACAGTAAGTTATTATAAACCACAGAGATAACCAAATATCTTTGTCAATCATGTATTTACCTGTAATGACTCTGGACATTTTGTTATTCACAGACAATTGTTTCCTTGTTTAGATCTTCTTCAAAAGGTAGTTTATAATCAGCTATAGAACTTTGACAGGTGCTCTCAAATGCAGGTTTCTGATAACTTTGGAGATTGTGACATTTGAATGGTAGAAAAACACACAGGACTCATGAAGAATTAAAATGTTTAGGAATATCAAGCAGAACAAGGGTTAACAGAATGAACTAAATTAATAGAAAGCTGAAGTAATCTTTTTTTTAACTTTTGCTTGAAACATTGCTTATCTTTGTTTTGTTTTTCAGAGTTAAAGACACTTTCATTTTGAGCTATTTACAGTCTTTAATAATTGAGTAAGTTATATGCCTGTGAACAAAATTTGGAGCATGTTTGTTTCTCTTTGCCTGATTCTTCTAGAATTTGGAAACTATTTGGGAGTATTCTTAACTTAGAGCAATATAGTTGTTTGCATCAGTGCAATAAGAATCCATTTTCTTTTGCAACAGGATGCAATTGAGTTTGCTTTCCTTTAAGGAATCAAGCTCTACTTGCAGAGCTGATAAAAGCCCCTTGGGAAAACTGGCCTGATACCTTGTCTACACAGTCCCTATACAGGGTTCCTACTGTGTATGGGGGGTAAAGAATATCACTTTCTAACAGGCCCAGGAACCCCATATTCTTGGAACCTCAAGAAGAAAGGAATTTACCCAACTCATAGGTATTTGGAGTACAAACCCATGGCTGAGCTTGGTTTTAAAAGGTCTTATCTGAGATTCCCTGTGGAACAGAGTTCCATCAAAGCCAATTTGAAAAGCCTATGTAAAAATAATTATTCTTGCTGCCTTTATGCAAATAATCAGGCCAAATATAAGACTAAAGTTTATTTTGCAAACAACTCAGTCCTATCATGATGTGTTTTTAACAAAAATGAGGACTAGAGAGAGAGAAATTATGTCTCAAACCTTATCATACATCTGTCATTAAATTGTAGACTCATTGGTTGTTTTAAAGCTTTTTTGTCTACATTTTAGACTAACCCTGCTTATTCCTGTGAATCAACTAGTGACCTCCTCCTGCAGCTCAGAAAAAAACAAAAAGGGATGGTTAATGTAAAAATCTGGTTCAATATTCTAGTTCTAGGCAATTATCCTGCAAATCCTGCCAGGTGATAGGAGTAAATAGGGTGCCCATAACCTGGAGGTTTCCTTTTTGGGAAAACAAGACCAAGGGAGCTAACAAAAGTCAAGCTCCATGCACCCAAATCTTAGCAGGTGTAACTATAGCCACAAGTTATCTGGATGTGCTGGTAGCTTTGGGTTTTTGAGCTGCCCTTACTCCCCACCCCACCTGCCACCTTTTGTCTCATTTTGATACATGTCTTCTAATAACTCAGTTTGTCTCTTCTCATCTTCAGATCATCAAACTCCAAATGTTCATGCAACTGGAGCCTCAGATGATGCCCCCGCCGCCTTTTTTTTTTTTTACTGGGGATCCTTAGACAAGCCTCTGAGGGAAATCTGACTGCTGTTTTCTCAAAACAGCACTCCCTGCCAGCAGAAAGCAGTTAAGATCGATCTTTATTCTTATTCTAAGGGCAGTTAGATGTACCTCTTAGAGGGTGGAATGATTAATAGATGCTGAAGGTAGACAAATGTCTAGGCAGATAGGGAAGTGTCCCTGGCCTAAAACCCTATCTTCCAGTCTGAAACATCCTGAAGGCTGAAAGCTGGACTGATAGTTGTAAGGCCGGTTGCCTCACCGGGAGTTCGGACGCACACCCGCCGCCCTTTTTTCCAAAAGCTCGGACATGCTCAGACATGTTCCCTTCTCCTCTTCTTGCACAGCCTGGCTTTTCCTTAAGGAACCCAGTATGCAAGCGGGGTCTTGTGATTCTAGCCAATAGTAGCCAAGTCTTTCTAGCCAATAGCAGCTGAATAATTCTAGCCAATAGCAGCCAAGTCCTGTATGCAAACAAAGGCTTGTAACCTTAACCAATAGTAGTCCTGCTCTCCCAAAACCAATCAAGCTCCTTCATTCCCTATAAAACTCCATGTCTGAGAGGAGTCCGTGTGACTTCTCCAGCCCCTCCTGTCAGACCACAGAACCTCGCCCAGGAGCCGATTAAATTTCTTTATTCCAATAACTGGCCTCAGTTGCCTCATTCGAACCTCGCTTGCTTCATTCAAACCTTACACTAGTCCCAGATGAAACCTGTGACCCAGTGGTAGAACTTCTGCCCCTCTTTGCCCACTGTTTCCTAATTGATTCTTTCTGAATAATGCCTTTTAACCAACCGAATGCTGCCTTTTCCAATACTATTTATTGGCTTGCCTGGGCATGCCCACATGTGCATTGGAGGATGGGTTGAGGCCACTAGGAATTCATGCCTTATGCAGTGGAGGAGCCTGGCCTCATCGGCTCATGTGTGGTAGCCCTGGTTTCAATTGTGAGGGAGAAATCTGCTTGGAGAACACCTCTCTTTGCTGAGAGCTTTCCTTTTACTTAATAAATTCTGGCCTCCTCACCCTTCAATGCGCCTGCATGCCTAATTTTTCCTGATTGTGAGACAAGAACCTGGATTTAGGTGAACTAAGGAGCAAAAATCCTGCATCACTACATATATGTAATATATAGTAATCTGGAGTTCTGTTTCATAGTATTATGTAGTATGTAGTAGTACATATTACATATCTGTAACTAAAAACAAGAGAAAGAATTCTGTATGCAAAGTGTGTAAGAAAAGTGAGGTATGTTTTTGGTGAGCAAGTTTATAAGGAAGGTATAAAAATGAGGTTTTGTTAAAAGAAAAGTAATTTTGTCTAGTTAGGTCATCTAAAGGTTGTTTCAAAATGAAGGAAGAAAGAAGTAGTATAAAAAATAGAATGAGTGTTAAAAGTTTAAAAAAGAAAGAACAAGAGTAAAAGAATTTTTTTGTGTTTAAACTAGATTAAATTAATTTATTATAAGGATTGAAACAGTATTAAAAGTAAATCTAATATAAAACTATAATTTCATTTTTTAAACAAGAGTTTCGTGTAGTATTAAGATACAGTAAAAGATTTTTGTCTTCTTTTTGAGTAATCTGCAAAAGAGAAAGAGAGAGAGAGAGAAACCAATTTTGTGTGCCCTATGCTACCTTTGTTAGGTCTTTGGAAAAACGAGTCTCCTCTCTATCAAGGGGTAAAGAGTTGTGCTTTTTAAAATCTTTTTTTTTTTTTGAGATGGAGTTTTGCTCTTGTCACCCAGGCTAGAGTGCAATGGCACGATCTCGGCTCACTGGAACCTCCACCTCCTGGGTTCAAGCGATTCTCCTGCCTTAGCCTCCTGAGTAGCTGAGATTTAGGTACCTGTCACCATGCCCAGCTAATTTTTGCATTTTTAGTAGAGATAAAGTTTCACCGTATTGGCCAGGCTGGTCTCGAACTCCTGACCTCAGGTGATCCTGCCCGCCTCAGCCTCCCAAAGTGCTGGGATTACAGGTGTGAGCCACCATGCCCAACCAAAATTATTTAATTTTGACTTTGGCTAAATTAGTGACTGTTATTTTAGAATGACCTATGATTTGTTTTTGATCAATCTTCTAAACCCTTGACATATTTGGCAGGCTTCTCAAAATCAAATTTCAAGATCAAAATTAAGCCTTTTTAACCTCAAACTAACTTTGAGATGTTCCAGAGGGCCCATGAAGCATACTAAAGAAAGATAATAAACAGGCTTACTTGATATGTTAAATTTATAAGAAGTATTGTCATATAAAAAGTGGTGTTTGCCTGGTGCTGTTGCTCACACCTGTAATCCCAGGACTTTGGGAGGCTGAGGTGGGTGGATCACGAGGTCAAGAGATCAAGACCATCCTGGCCAATATGATGAAACCCCATCTCTACTAAAATACAAAAATTAGCTGGGTGTGGTGGTGCATGCCTGTAGTCCCAGCTACTCAGGAGGCTGAGACAGGATAATTGCTTGAACCCGGGAGGCGGAGGTTGCAGTGAGCCAAGATCACACCACTGCACTCCAGCCTGGCTCCTGGTGACAGAGCAAGACTCCGTCAAAAAAAAAAAAGTGGTGTTTAATCTTTTTTTGAGTTATATTTGTATGGATATGTTATTAATATGTGTTCCAAAATTGTACGTGCTTCCTAAAATTCTGATATATCCTGGTATATTATCAATCATAATTATGATTATTATGTTAAATGATTGTAGATGACAAAAATAACCAGATTTCCTTGTCAACTGTGTCTTTAACCATGACGATTTTAAGTCTTGTTGTCCATAGTTAATTGATCAATTCTGATACTTTATCCCGAATGTTCTTTAAAAACCATTGTAATTCTATTTGTATATTCAAATAGGTTGTATATTCAAAGAGCTTCATGAAAAAGATGGTGTTCACAGTCTGGATGTTTGTAACCCCCACATCTCATGTTAAAATTTGATCACCCATTTTGGAGATGGGGCTTAATGAGAAGTATTTGGGTAATGGAGACAGATCCCTCATGAGTGGCTTGGTGCCATTTCTGTGGTAGCAAATGAGTTCTTGCTCTATTAGTTCACATGACAGCTGATTGTTTAAAAGAGCATGGCATCTTTCCACTGTCTTTCTTTCTTCCTCTCCTGCCATGTGACATGCCAGCTCCCCTTCTCCTTCTGCTATGATTGGAAGTTTCCTGGGGTTCTTACTAGGGCAGATGCCAGTGCCATGCTTCTTGTATAACATCCAGAGTACTGAGCCAAATAAACCTCGCCCTAAATTACTCAGCCTCAGGTATTCTTTTATAGCAATGCAAAATGGACTGATACCAATGGAAAGACTTCTGATAGCCTTAAATTCATATGACTGGACTGTGTAAGAATCCCCCAGACCTCTAATGAAGAGATTTACTGGTTTATAAAACTGCTAAGCAGGACAACAATTAATTAAATACAAAAAAAAAAAAAAATACAAGTCATCCAGTACTGAAATTGTTAAGATATGCAATTTAAAGGAACTCCATGATTCAAGTCAAATTATTGTATGATAGCACATTCAGTAAACAGTGCTATGCACCTGAATTAAAGAAATAAAATTGGTATTTAAAAGGCTATAAATGGCTGGGTGCAGTGGCTCACACCTGTAATCCCAGCCACTCTGTGGGGGCCAAGGTGGGCAGATCACTAGAGGTCAGGAGTTCGAGACCAGCCTGGCCAACTTGGTGAAACTCTGCCTCTACCAAAAAATTAGCTGGGTGTGGTGGCATGTGCCTGTAATCCCAGTTACTTGGGAGGCTGAGTCAGGAGAACTGCTTGAAGAGGTTGCAGTGAGCCGAGATCACACCACTGCACACCAGCCTGGGCAACAGAGTGAGACCCTGTCTCAAAAAATAAAATAAAATAATAAAATAAAAAGGCTATAAATCCAATTTTAAGCATGGACTCATGGAGAGCCAAGGTGGCTGCCTGGTCCTTCCTGAGTACTTAATGCTTTCATTATTAAAAGCTGTGCACTCCATGGCTCATCATGGAAGAGATAAAATAATCCAAATAATGAACAAATATACGCATTGGTGTGGTGACTGTTCTAAAATTGTTAAAATGGTTTATGACCAATGTTTGGTTTATTACATTTAGAATCCTGGAAAGACAAAACTTTAGGTACGGGCAGTTTGGACATTTAGAGTGCTCTTCTTTCTTTTTCTCTCTCTCTTTCTCTCCTTCTTTCTTTCTTTCATCCGTCTTGCTCTGTAGTCCAGGCTGCAGTACAGTGGTCTGGGCTCACTGTGACCTCTGCCTTTTCGGTTCAAGTGATTTTCGTGCCTCAGCCTTCTATAGCTTGGACTATAGGCGTATACCACCACACCTGGATAATTTTGGTATTTTTAGTAGAGATGGGGTTTCCTGATGTTGGCCAGGCTGGTCTTGAACTTCTGTTCTCAAGTGATCTGCCCATCTCGGCCTCCCAAAGTGTCGAGATTACAGTTGTGAGCCACTGCGCCCGGCCTCAGTTGCCGTTTTCAGTGCATGTTTCTTCGTTGTTTAGAAGCTTTCCTGGGGCCAGGCTTGGTGGCTCATGCCTGTAATCGCAGCACTTTGGGAGGCCGAGGCGGGCGGATCACAAGGTCAAGAGATCAAGACCATCCTGGCCATGATGAAACCCCGTCTCTACTAAAAATACAAAAATTAGCCGGGTGTGGTGGCACGCGCCTGTAGTCCCATCTACTTGGGAGGCCCAGGCGGAAGAATCGCTTGAACCCAGGAGGCAGAGGTTGCAGTGAGCCGAGATTACGCCACTGCACTCCAGCCCGGGTGACAGAGCAAGACTCCATCTCAAAAAAAAAAAGGAAGCCAATTCTATAACAGTAGCTAAAAGTTATTAGAAAATGTTTTCTCATGGGGTATTCTCAAAGAACTCTCTAGGGATAAAGGTACTTGTTTCACTGGGCAAGTTGTAAAACAGTTAAATAAAGTATTACAGATTTAATAACCTTATATGAAGCTAACTGATTTGACTGAATTGCCTTGGTATTGCAGATTTATAAAAGATATTGCAGATTAATAAAAGTCAGATGAACTTACAGTGGAGATCGTAAGTTGACCCACTTATAAAGGGTCCTAAATTCTGATATAACTAAATGATGCAAGGCTTTGATTCATTATGTCAAAGTGTAGTTTCACCAGGTAAAGGAAGCTTTTCAGAATGCACCGACCAAGAGCAATCAAATCCTTCATGATCTAGAACCCAGAGATTTGGTTTTCTGGAAATGGTATCAGAGAAAGACTGCCTTTGTCACTCACTCTTCAGCCAAACTTGGGGACCTTGATACTTGAATCCATATCTCACAATTCAAAAAGGGCCCCTCCAGACTCTTGGAACTATGTATACCCAATGAGACTTTAAGGTAAAGCTAACCAAGGAAGTTTCTCCCCAGAAGCAGATGGCATCCAAGACATAAGCAGCTTCCCCAAGATCACAGATCAAAACTTCTCTGCCATCATGAAATTCTTACTTCTCTTAATCTTTCCTTACATATGCCTACCTCTTGCACTTGGCAGGATAATGCCATAATTAGAATTTCACAATGAGGAGCTTTTATGGGTAACTTCACGGAGTGTTGAATCTGTCATGCCAAACCCAGATCCTTACATGGCCTAAGGGATCCTTTAGTTAACCTGGTGGGTAATTTTGGCAACGTTCCTAATATAACTGTTGTTCAAATTGTACTAGTAGTAAGATTTCTAAACTCACTTGCTCTCACTCCCTGTTTTGATTTCACCCAGTAATGGGAAACTAAAACCATGACCAATGAGTATATCACAAGACAGGTTTACACCAAAGCCCAAATGGAATTTCTTGCAAACTGACTTATGTGTCAGGATATTATAGAACTCTTTTAACCCATAACTCTTCCTCAGGCCCTTAGTTTGAAGTTACTAATTTCACCATTCCAAGTAATACATCCATGAACAATAGAACTGGAAAAGGGACCTTGTGTCTATCCATGGGGTACACCTTTATCTGTGGAGGATTTTGCAGCCAGCCTTACACATGGGCAACATATGCCTTGATGGACTGAGCATGAAGAGCCACTGTTAGATCTCTTTTCCATGGCTTGGAGTAAATATAAATGAGGCAATAATTAGAAATGTATTCCTGGCTGGGCATGTTGGCTCATGCCTGTAATCCCAACACTTTGACAGGCCAAAGTGGGAGGATCACTTGGGTCTAGGAGTTTGAGACCAGCCTAGGCCACATAGTGAGACCCTGTCTCTACAAAAACATTTTAAAAACTTAGCTGGGCATGGTGGCACATGTCTGTACTCCCAGCCACTTGGGAGACTGAAGTAGGGAGTATTGCTTAAGCCTGGAAGTTGAGCAAAGCCCTGTCTTATTAAAAAAGAAAAAAGAAAAGAAAAGGAAAGAAAAAGAAAGAAAGAAAGAAAGTCCTTACATTCTATTGCAAATTCTATTGCAAAGGCTATGGTTGCATAACAGACTTCTTTAAATTCTCTTGCTAAAATTGTACTAGATAATAGAATTGCTTTAGATTCCCTACTGGCTGAACAGGGAGAAATGTGCAGTTACTGACACTTTTTGCACATGGATGAATATACTGGGTATTATAGAGACTCATTTGCAGAGGATTAATGAACAGGCTGCTTGGTTAAAATAGGTACACTCTTTGTCTGGCTTACTCTTTGATCTATTTGATTTTTGTTTGTTTGGTTCATGGGGACCCTAGCTGAGGAGTGTACTGCAAACTGTTGGCATTATCCTCCCAGTGACAGTAGTCTCCATGGTGCACTGTATCTTCTCAAAAGTTTTAAATGTTTGTTAACATGGCAGCCATCTGTAGAATGTCAAATTGTAGCTCTTTGGCTAGAATGACAAAAACTCAAGAAATGCATGATCATGAGGATATCATAACCTATGAATGACATGCTGAGATGATGGTAATTGAAAGTAGTTCTCTAAATTACCAAATGATGGTAATTGAAAGTAGTTCTCTAAAGCCTTAGGTTTTGGTCATAATCTGACCTAGGAGAGAACCTGACCAAAAGAAGGGAATTGTTTTTTTTTTTTCATTTCATAAATAATGTACTTTATTTTATTGCATATGGCTATTAAGGAGGGCATCCATGATCAATACAGACTAAATACAATGCACTATTCTAGTCCAGTTTATTCTCGTCTCCAGCAGCATCACATTGACCCCTATATACAGCGTGTACAGTGGGGGAATTGTTAAATAAATTCATTGTTTTGCACTGAGATCCTGTCACTTGCACTGCTGCCTTTTGGAGCAGGTTGTACTGAAGGCGTTCCACTCTGGATGCTTCCTGCCTTTGCACCTGCGACCAGAGTCAATGGAGAAACTGTACTGTCTCCAGGCTTCTGTGATCTGATCTCTGTAGCATATGTATGAACCATTTGCTGCTCAAGTCTCTGAGAGTCCAACCATTTCAGAAAACACTTCCAGTTGGGAACAGACAGGAACCAATGTAAGAATTCAACTTCAAGTTCAAAAACCAGTCCCCTAGGTTACAGAGCAAGAGTATAGGAGAATTGCAACCTCCTTATCAGCCTGAACATGTTCATACCAAGCCAGACCAGGACTGCTGCCCGCTGCAGGTCACCACCCTCAATTTCATCTTTATTCCAATTGTCAGGAGAACCATATTTACCCTGTTTACTATTAGTGTGAGTATGGACATGCAGCATCATCAAAACTTGTGTTCCAAGGTTCTCCTGTTCATGGTGGTGGGAAACTGCACAGTGCTCAGGGCATGCCAGTCATCCTGGACCCAGTGCACAGCATTTGACTCTTCGGTGGCATCCTCAGTACCCGTTCTCCCTGAGACCATAGTTACTGCTTCCCATCCCTTGGGGGCAGCCCTGAGTCTAGTCCAGTAGTAATCAGATTCCAATTTGGAAGGGGCAGCTGGATTGTATATCTGGTTAGTAATGCATATGCTCTTCACGTGGCTCCTGTTAGAGGAGGCAGAAGTGTTGAATCAAGAGGAAGAACGACTATGGTTTATAAACATTTTAATGTAAAAACTTGCATTTGAATGGAGCGGTCCTGTTTTCCATATCACAACCTCATTTGATGTTATTGAGTTTGTTATTCTTTATTATTTTATCTCAGTGAAAACTGTTGATCTTGTTCTAGGAAAAAATTAAATTCTTTAAGTTTCCCCCCCACCCAGAAAATTTTCTTTTAACAAATCAAATACCAATGTATAGGTCTTACTGTTATAGGAAAGGGGTCCTGATTTAGACCCCAAGGGAGGGTTCTTGGATCTCACGCAAGAAAGAATTCAGGGCAAGCCTGTAGTGTAAAAGTGGAAGTAAGTTTATCAAGAAAGTAAAGGAATAACGGATTACGCCTGTAATCTCAGCACTTTGGGAGGCTGAGATGAGCAGATCACCTGAGATGAGCGGATCACCTGAACAGGAGTTCAAGACCAGCCTGACCAACATGGAGAAATCCTGTCTCTACTAAAAATACAAAGTTAGCCAGGTGTAGTGGCACATGCCTGTAATCCCAGCTACTTGGGAGACTGAGGCAGGAGAATTACTTGAATCCGGGAGGCTGAGTTTGCAGTGAACCAAGATTGTGCCATTGCCCTCCAGCCTGAGCAACAAGAGCAAAACTCCATCTCAAAAAATAAAATAAAATAAAAAAGAAAGTAAAGGAATAAAAGAATGGCTACTCCATAGACAGAGCAGCCCCGAGGGCTGCTGGTTGCCCATTTTGTGGTTATTTCTTGATTATATGCTAAACAAGGGGTGGATTATTCATGCCTCCCCTTTTAGACCATTTAGGGTAACTTCCTGATGGTGCAATGGCATTTGTAAACTGTCATGGTGTTGATGGGAATGTACCAACCAGAGGTCACTCTCATTGCCATCTCGGTTTTGGTGGGTTTGGGCCAGATTCTTTACTGCAACCTGTTTTATCAGCAAGATCTTTATGACCTGTATCTTGTGCTCACCCCATCTCATCCTGTGACTTAGAATGCCTAACCATCTGGGAATGCAGCCCCATAGGGTTTTAGCTTCATTTGAAGCTAAATGAACACTAGCTTTAAACTAGTGTCCTAAAGAACCATCTTAAGTTTTACCCAGTCCCTACTCAAGATGGCGTTTCTCTGGTTCAAATGCCTCTGACATTATGTCTCAAAGAAGGAAGTCTGAATCCCCTAGGTTGAAGACAGCAAATAATTGACTGATACTAGATACAAATATCTGTAGATTTAACTATTGTTTTTATTAGAATTGTGATTGTTTTTGTTAGTGCTCTGTATTCAAAGTTTTGTAGGTTTTCAGAAATCTGCCCCTAACTAATTGCCACCATAGACTCTGTTATCTTAGTGCACAATCTTGCAATATGTGAGTTCTGTAGGAATGCATACAAGATGTTACACCAGAAATACCTGTGCTTGTTTATGTGTCTGTCCTGGAACAGTATGTCTGAGACTTTACTATGCATATGAATCACCTGGAGTTATTTCTAAAATGTAGATTTTGATTCAGTAGGTCTGAGGTGGAGCCTGAGATTGTGCATTTCTAAAAAGTTTCCAGTTGATGCCCGTGATGCTAAAGACACATTTGAATAGCAGAATCTTGGAATAGACTGTGAATTTGAGAACAAGTGTTGTGCCTTATTGGTCTGATATCATCAGTGCCTTTTTTATATGCTTGTTGAATGAACAAATAATCACTGATTCATCACTATTTACTCATCTCTACTGCCTGTAGGAACCATAGTTAAGTAGATCACGCACTCACATCCCCACCCAAACTCATTCTTCACCACATTCCCTTCCTCACTGATGAGTTTAGGGCTGGGTGTAGTAGCCCAGGCACAGCAGGAAGAAGAGGATTGGAATCTTCTAATTTAACTCTTCATATATGGAAATAGGTTCAGGGATTTACTCTTAATTGACGATGATTTTCCATGGTAGTATAACCTCTCTTAATTTGTTTTCACATGTGTTAATATTATTTGTTAAATATGTCTGGAATGCATTTCTATATAATTTGGTCTAAAATCAGTAGTTTCAAGAATGACAAACCTCCTGAGTCAACAAGGACATGTTGTCAGATCTGCTCTTAACAAGTCTATGCTATTAATGTATGGTATAGACCAGGAGTTAAAGGTAATTAACCATAAAGTTTTCAACATATAAGATCCAAAGAGGTGCATGGATTCTTGCAGTTGAGTCCAAAACTCATACCACTTGCCACACGAAACCCATTAGTCAAGAGACATGGTGTTGGGGCCAGGAAAGTAACTTTATTTCAGACAGCCAGGAGGCCAAGAAGAAGGCAGACTAGTGTCCTAAAGAACCAAATTAAGTTAATAGAATGTTAGGCTTTTTTTATGTTAGAGGAAAGGAGAAGGGAGAGGGCCTTCAGTTGAGGTCAAGAGGTGACTGATGATCATAGACATCTGGGTGGCAGTGAGGGTCCGAGCTGGGGAGTTGTGAAGCTTCTTTGTCCTTGGTCAGGTCACAGTACTCCTGCACATCTTTAACATAACATTGTTACTTGTGTGTACACCTCCTTATCTTCTTGAAGATTAGTTTTGAGAAGGGACAATTATCATCCTTCCTTTAAAAAAAGTTAAGCTATAAATTAAATTCCTCCCATAGTCAACTCAGCCTATGTACGAAGAAAAGTAAACTTCCTGATGTTGCTATGGCGTTTGTACACTGTCATGGATGCTGGTGGGAGTGCAGCAGTGAGGACAACCAGAGGTCACTCTCGTGGCCATCTTGTTTTTGTTGGCTTTTAGCCAGCTTCTGTACCGCAGTCTGTTTTATCAGCAAGGGAAGGACCTGTATCTTATGCTGACCTCCTGTCTTATCCTGTGACTTAGAATGCCTAACCATCTGGGAATACAGCCCAGTTGGTTTCAGCCTTATTTTACCCAGCTCCTATTCAAGATGGAGTTGCTCTGGTTCGAATGCCTCTAACGCTTTGACCAACTCCCATTTTATAGCTAAGAGAGTGGAGGCTTATACAATTACATTAATTTCCCTAAGATCATGTAGCCAGTAAAAGCATGGAGCTGGCATTCAAATCCCAGTCTTTCTCATTCTAGTCATTAGCACACTATCCTCTGCTGTCCTGTAAAGTATAGGATGGGTTTTGAACATCCACCAGTGGAGGCAGAATTTAGGTGGACACTGAGACAAAGCATAAGGCAGTTCAGGTGCTCTCTCTGACATTATGGATGAACCTCTTTGGGGTGTATTGTCTTAAGCCACACTTTGACCTAAGGCTTTAGAATCACCCAACAATGTATTCAAAAGTCTTTCTTTTGAATACTACTTTTGCAGTTTTTCGTACATAAATGACATGAAAATATGCCCATTCTATGCAGTTTAAAAAATACTTGGGGCTGGGCATTGGGCTCACCAGTAATCCCAGCATTTTGGGAGGCCAAGGCAGGTGGATCACTTGAGGTCAGGAGCTCGAGACCAGCCTGTCCAACATGGTGAAACCCCCGACTCTACTAAAAATTAGCCAGGTGTGGTGGAGGGCACCTGTAATCCCAGCCACTTGAGAGGCTGAGGCAGGAGAATTGCTTAAACCTGGGAGGCGAAGGTTGCAGTGAGCCAAGATCATGTCACTGTACTCTAGCCTGGGCAATACAGCAAGACTCCATCTCAAAACAAATGAACAAAAAACAAAAACAAAACAAAACAAAACAAATTTGAAAATACTTGGTATATTAGTTTGCTAGGGCTATCATAACAAACTGCCATAGACTAGGTGGCCTAAACAGCAAAAATATATTTTCTCACAATTGTGGAGGCTAGAAGTCCTAGATGAAGATGCTGGCAGGATTGTTTTTTTCTGAGGCCTCTCTCCTTGGCTTGCAGATGGCTGTCTTCTTTGTGTATCTTCACATGAATTTCCCTCTGTGTCCTAACCTCTTCTTATAACATCAGTCATATTGGATTAGGTCTCACCCTAATTACCTCATTTTAACTTCATTACCTTTTTAAAGACTCTATCTCCAAGTACAGTCACATTCTGAGGTGCTGGGGATTAGGACTTCAATATGTGAATTGGGGACCCATCACACTTGGATCAGCACATCACGCTTATTCAGCCTATCACACTTGGATCAGCAAGGTAGCCCTTGAAAAATAATACTGGGTATAGAAGAGAGATCTTCAATTTCTAATTCAAAATTAACAATCACATGTGTTTTACATCTGATTTCCAATAATAACTATTCAAAATTATTATTCTAATGTTTCATCCTCTTAGAAAATAAATGTATTCATGCTGCATGCTGAATTTTCTTTTAGGAATTGTGGTCTACAATGTGCAAGAATGCAGGCCAAGGACTGTAAACACACACACAAAAATAAGAAACAATATGCCCTCAGCATTACACTGCCTGGAAAGTAGATTTCTTATCTTAAAAATCATTTCAAATCAGACACCCTCTAGGAGAAGATATTCACACACGATGTGTCTGACAAAGGCCTAATCTAACAAATCAACAAGCAAAAAATAAATAATCCCATTAAAAATGGGCAAAGGATATGTCTCAAAAGAAGACATGCAAGTGGCCAACAAAAATATGAAGACCTGCTCAGCAGCACTAATTATTAAAGAAATGCAAATCAAAACCACAGTGAGATGCCAGTTCATACCAGTCAGATGGCTATTATTAAAAGGCCAAAAAACAACATGCTGGTGAGGCTGTTGAGAAAAGGGAACGCCTGTACACTGTTGGTGGGAGTGTGAATTAGTCCAGTCACTGTGGAAAGCAGACTGGAGATTTCTCAAATAACTTAAAACAGAGTTACCATTTGACCATTTGACCCAGCAATCCCATTACTGGCTATGTACAAGAAAGAAAATAAATCATCCTACCAAAAAGACACATGTTTATCACTGCACTATTCATAATAGCAAAGACATGGAATCAACCCAGGTGTCCCTCAATGGTAGATTAAATAAAGAAAATGTAGTACATATGTACCATGGAATCCTACACTGCCATAAAAAAAGAGTAACATTATGTCGTTTGTAGCCACATGGATGGAGCTGGAAGCCATAATCCTAAGCAAATTAATGCAAAACCAGAAAACCAAATAGAGCTGCTTTCACTTGTAAGTGAGAGCTAACCATTAAAAACACATGATCATAAATATGGGAATAACAGATACTGTGGACTACTAGAGCGGGGAGATGGCGGGGTTGGGTTAAGCAACTACCCATCAGATATACTCACCACCAGGGTGACAAGATCCAGTCTACAAAAGTCAGCATCATGCAATATTCCCATGTTCCATTTACCTCTCTATTTGTTCCCCAGCCCTAATCTCTAAAATTGGCTCCACTTTCAGAGATCTGCATATGTAGCCCCTGTATCTAAAATAGTTGAAATTAAAAAATATTATTTCAGGCCAGGTGTGGAGGCTCATACCTGTAATCCCAGCACTTTGGGAGGCCGAGGTGGGTGGATCACCTGCAGTCAGGAGTTCGAGACCAGCTGGGCCAACATGGTGAAACCATGTATCTCCTAAAAATACAAAAAAAAAAAAACAAATTAGCTGGGCATGGTGGCAGGTGCCTGTAATCCCAGATACTCTGGAGGCTGAGGCAGGAGAATCACTTTTTTTTTTTTTTTTTGGCAGAGTCTTGCTCTGTCGCCCAGGCTGGAGTGCAATGTGCGATCTTGGCTCACTGCAACCTCCGCCTCCTGGGTTCAAGCAAGTCTCCTGCCTCAGTTTCTCCAAAACAGCTGGGACTACAGGCACCCGCCACTATACCCAGCTAATTTGTGTATTTTTAGTAGAGACAGGGTTTCATCATGTTGGCCAGGCTGGTCTTAAACTCCTGATCGCAGGTGATCCACCCACCTTGACCTCCCAAAGTGCTGGGATTACAGACATGAGCCACCGTGCCCAGCCTGAGAATCTCTTGAACCCGGGAAGCATAGGTTGCAGTGAGCCAAGATTGTGCCACTGCACTCCAGCCTGGGTGACAAGAGCAAAACTCTGTCTCAAAAAAAAAAAAAAAATCATTTCAATTCATTATTACATCTGACTACAAGAGCAATATCAGTTTGTAAAGATGAAAAATTTTTAATACATTTATAAACTAGAAAGAAAGTCTCCAGGAATCTCATTCTTATGGATGACCACCAGAACAGTGGTTTTCTGACGAGGAACACTTTTTTTTAAAAAAAGAAATCATGGCCGGGAGCGGTGACTCACGCCGGTAATCCAAGCACTTTGGAGGCCAAGGCGGGCGGATCACCTGAGGTCGGGAGTTCAAGACCAGCCTGACCAACATGGTGAGACCCTGTCTTAAAAAAAAAAAAAAAAGAAAGAAATCATGTTAGCTTAATATGTAAAACAGATTTTAAAAAAAAAACAAAGCTCATCCTTCTGGATTCTCCCTTGGAGTTTACCTCCCTTCTATCTACCTACTAGGTTCTTTAGTAATCCAAACCCTGTAGTATATATGCCACATTCTTTTTCTGATTTTCAGATAGTTAATAGTATTTGTTTATTTTTCGAATTGGATTCCTATATATCTTAGTCAAGTCAATTACATCTGTTAGGCCTCCAAGTCCAGGCCTGGCCATTTTAGCCTTGGTGGCCTGCACATACACCTCTGGATGGTTTCCATGAACCAGAAAGTCTGAAGCAACCACAAGTAACCAGGTGGCCACAGAAAGAAGTAAAACAACTTGTTCCTGCCTCAACTAATTGCTCTGCAACCTGCATTCATTATTCCTGTTCAGCCTTGCAAAAATTTCCCCCTGGACATTGGGTTTCTCAAGACCCCCACCCCTGTAACTATGTAATCTACCGCACCCTCCCCTCTGACTGCAACCAATACTCCCCACCCTTATGATCATGCCTGATTGTAATAAATGACCCCTACCTTGTGATCATGCATCCCATGATGCCCTTCCCCTCCCCAAGATAGATTACTGACCCTTACCCTTGTAGTCATGCATCCTGTGATGTCCTCTCCCTCCCCAAGATAGATTACTGCCTTTAACTGACCATTTACTCCAACCTATATAACCAATCCCCTCTCCTATCCCCTTTGCCTAACTCCTTTCTTGGACTTGCACCCAAGCGCAAAATAAACGGCCTTGTTCCCCACACAAAGCCTGTCTGGTGGTTTCTTTACGTGAGTGACACATGTGACAACATCCTTTAAGGAAAGACAGACCTGTGCAATTTGGGATTATGGTGTCTATTACAGAAGCACACCATAATAAGGGATTTGGTTTCATCAATGGAACAGTCCCCTTGTTTTTAGATTTTCTGATACTGGGTGATACAGCAAGCCTCAAAGAAAATTAGAAAACTTCAGCATCTTTTAAAAAAAATTTCAACTGCAGTAAAAAAAAAAAAAAAACGCACGTAAAATTTTATTTTTTAAAAGATGGAGTTTCACCATGATGGCCAGGCTGATCTTAAACTCCTGACCTCAGGTGATCCACCCACCTCGGCCTCCCAGGCGAGGCGTGAGCCACCGTGCCCGGCCAAAATGTACCATCTCTATAATTTTTAAGTGCATAGTTCATTAGTGTTAAGTGTCTGCACATTGTTTGCAATAGATTTCCAGAACTTTTCCATCTTGCAGAACTGAAACTTTGTACCCATTAAACAACTTTGCATTTTCTTCTCTTCCCAGCCCCAGGAAGGAGACAATGTCTTATGTTGTGGGGCCAAATGTGCACTCACTGCCAGAAATCATATCCAAGTGACTGCCATATTGAGAAGGGAGTTGGCTGTTTCATATGTCCCATTTGGGGAAGCTATTCTGAGCTCTTCTCTTCTTCCATCCTTACTCCCATACCCTGAGCCTTCTCCTTGCTCAGCTATCAGGATGGTGGCTATGATAGACAAAGTCCCTTATAGGTCCAACGGTGGGTTGCACCTGCAGCTGAGCAGAGACATCATTGGGATGAAGCCAGGATGACTTCAGGAAGGAAGAAAACTGCATCAGTGAATGTCACTGGCCTTCTTTCTTTAACCTTCAACATAGATGCCACTTTCCTGAATGCTCAATCTAAATCGTGTCCTCTGTTACCCACTTTCGTGGAAGAATCCTATACCTTTGCCGAGAAATACCAATCAAAATTTGACATTTTATCTACCACTCTTTTTTGATACACTTTCTTCTCTTGGCTTCCGAGAAACCACACTAACTGGTTGTCTCTCTACTATTCTGGCTGATACTTCTCAGTTTTTTTTTGCTAGTTTCTTCTCATATCTCTGACCTCTAAATGTTGGAGTCCCCAGAACTCGATCTCTTTCCTCCATGCTCAATGCCTTGGTGGTCTCACCCAGATTCATGGCATTTAATACCCATCTCTATTCTCATAACCCTTGAATGTATATCTCCTCTGAACTCCAGATTCATTTATATCTTACAGGACATCTCTATTAGGATGTCTAAAATAGGCAACTCACACTCAATTAAAGACCAGGCTGGTTCTCTCCATTCTCTGAAACTAGCTCCTTCTCTAACTAAGTTAATGGCAATTATAGCTTTCCAGTTGCTCAGGGCAAAGACCTTGATAGTATGCTTGCTGCTTTTCTTTCTCTCCATAACTTCAATTTGCCAGCAAATCCTGTCTGTTCTACCTTCAAAATATATCTAGAATTCAACCACTTTTTACCACCCCCCATTTGTCTAAGCTCCCATGATATTTTGCCTAAGTAAATGCAATGATCTCCTCATCAGATTCTTTACTTCTGGCTTTGGCTGTCTGCAGCCTATTTTCATCACAGGTCAGAATGTTTCTCATAGTACATATGAGAGATTATGTTGCTTCTCTGCTCAAAATCCCTCAGCGGTCTCCAGGAGAAACCAGTCCTTACTCTGACTTACTAAGCTTTTCATTATCTGGTCTCTGTTACATTTTCTTTTATCTCTCTCTCTCTCTCTTTTTTTTTTTTTTTTTTTTATGTTTTTTGAGATGGAGTCTTGCTCTGTCGCCCACGAGGGAGTGCAGTGGCACGATCTTGACTCACTGTAACCTCTGCTTCCCAGGTTCAAGTGATTCTCCTGCCTCAGCCTCCTGAGTAGCTGGGACTACAGGTGCCTGCCACCATGCCTGGCTAATTTTTTGTATTTGTAGTAGAGATGGGGTTTCACCATGTTGGCCAGGCTGGTCTTGAACTTTTGGCCTCAAGTGATCCGCCTGCCTTGGCCTCCCAAAGTGCTTGGATTACAAGCATGAGCAACTGCACCTGGCCTCCTCCCAGTTTAAAATTCCCCTTTCTTCCTTTTTTTTTTCTCCTTAGGTTTTATAGAGATCTTCCATACCATGGAGTTTACATATTTATCTTGTTTATTTTCTATCTTCCATAATGGAATGTAACCTTCTTATAAGAGAGGTTTTGATCTGTTTTATTGACAGTATTAGCTCCAATGCTTAGTACAATGCCTGCCACATAGTTAGCTCTTAATAAATATTTGTTTAAAAACCGTGAATTTCCAGCCTGACCAGTATGGCGAAACCCCATCTCTACTAAAAATCCACCCAGCACTTTGGGAGGCTGAGGCGGGTGGATCACGAGGTCAAGAGATCGAGACCATCCTGGTCAACATGGTGAAACCCCGTCTCTACTAAAAATACAAAAAATTAGCTGGGCACGGTGGTGCATGCCTGTAATCCCAGCTACTCAGGAGGCTGAGGCAGGAGAATTGCCTGAACCCAGGAGGCAGAGGTTGCAGTGAGCCGAGATTGCGCCATTGCACTCCAGCCTGGGTAACAAGAGCGAAACTCCGTCTCAAAAAAAAAAAAAAAAAAAAAAAATCCAAAAAAATTAGCCGGGCATGGTGGTGTACACCTGTAATCCCAGCTACTCGGGAGACTGAAGCAGAAGAATCGCTTGAAAGCAGAGGCGGAGGTTGCAATCAACTGAGATAGCACCACTGCACTCCAGCCTGGGGAACAGAGCAAGACTCCATCTCAAAAAAAAATTTAAAAAGGAAAAAGAAAAACTTCATGAATTTGTGGAATTAATTGATCAATGTATCTGATAACTCTCCTAGAATGTGAACTCTGAGACCAGAGATCAAGCCTGTTTTATTCACTCTTGTATTCCTAGAACTGAGCACAAGGCCTAGTGAGTTAGTAGATACTCAGTAAGTATGTTTTAAAGTAAATCAAGATGTCAACAATGCCAGTACTGACAGAAGGAATGTATTCAAGGGAACTGGTAATGCAGATGTGGCAGCTAGGAGGCTGCCTAAACAGTCCCCAAATTCGTCTTGGAGTATTATGGATTTTGTTGGGAGTCATTTTTCATATATGCTTAGGGTCTGACAACTTGAAATGACACACAGTAGTGTGTAGCAACGGTGTTGCACGTGCTTGGAGTTTGAGTTCAAAAGTCAACATGTGTGACAAAACTCATGTATGGAAAAGAATCACCATGAAAAATCTCTTAAATCACCCACATACAACAGATTACAGAGTTTTATGTATTCTGTGCCATCTCTCAGTAAATTCAACACAGCCAGTTTTCCCTCCAGAGTTGAAACAGATGGCCATGGCTGTTTCTTTGGTTAAGTACCAGATGAAGTAGTTGGCTTGAATTTAAGAGCCATATTGTAGGGAGGAAAATTACATATATATGTATATATTCATCTGTATTATTTCCTTTTGCTGAGCATAGAGCTGAATTCCAGCAACTTAAATGTTTGTGTACTGGAACTCCATTGTACCATTTGATCTTCAGCGTTGTAAAATCCTTTTCATTGCTTATTATGGATCCAAGGCCTGGTAAGCAGAAGGGGGTAGAAATAACCCTGTGTGGTCATTGCATAGTTGACATGACCAATTAGAAGAATGTCAACCATAATGAGTTTCCAAATTAAAAAAAAAAATCCTTTCAGCTGGGTGCGGTGGCTCACACCTGTAATACCAAGGCTTTGGGAGGCTGAGGTGGGCGGATCACTTGAGGTCAGGAGTTCGAGATCAGCCTGACCAACATGGTGAAACCCCGTCTTTACTAAAATTACAAAAATTAGCCAGGTGTTGTGGCAGGCATCTGTAATCCCAACTGTTCAGGAGGCTGAGGCATGAGAATCACTTGCACCTGGGAGGTGGAGTTTGCAGTTAGCTGAGATTGCACCACGGCACTCCAGCCTGGGCAACAGAGAGAGACACTGTCTCAAAAAAAAAAAAAAACACCAAAAACAAACTTTTAACTAAATTGAATACAGGCCCTCAACCCCCACAAGAGAGAATAAAGAGCATGTATGGAGTGCCCACTACATACTGAGTACCTATGGCTTTGTGTATATTGTCTCATTGAGCAGCCTCATAGCAACCATTTGAAGAAAGTATTCTAATCCCTGTGACCTGGGTGTGATTCTCCACAGCAGTCAGGCAGGCATGCAGGCTTGGCCATTGCCTGAAAGAACACACTTAGCCATGGCCAAAGATGGAGACACTCTGAGCCCAGCACCACATGGTGCAAACATTCCTGACCTCTTCCCATAGCTTGTCTTTTAGTCCACACCAGGTCAGCCTTGCAGGGCTGCTTAGAGACCTCTTTCCCACCCACAAAGGTAACTGGAGTATTTATCTATGAAGAAAATTTTAAGAGCAAATCACCTTGCTCCATGAGTTCTGCATAACGGCACTCACTTTATAGATGGAGTTGGAAAATTTTAAATTCCATTTTGTTGTGAATTTATGAATTACTTACAAATGACCTCATTTAAGGGGTGGAAGGAATCACAATCATTTACTATGTTTCTCTCTCTCTTTTTTTTTTTTTTTTGAGACAGTATTTCACTCCGTTGCCCAGGCTAGAGTGCAGCCACACAATCTCTGCTCACTGCAACCTCTGCCTCCCGGGTTCAAGCGAATCTCCCACTTCAGCCTCCCCGGTAGCTGGGATTACAGGTGCGCGCAACCATGCCTGGCTAATTTTTGAATTTTTAGTGGAGATGGGATTTCACCATGTTGGCCAGGCTGGTGTCAAACTCTTGGACTCAAGTGATCCGCCCAACTTGGCCTCCCAAAGTGCTGGGATTACAGGTGTGAGTCACTGCACCCAGCATACTACATTTTTCTTTTGAACATGTTCTCTACTTTGTGTCCTCATTTCTACATAGGATAAGTTCTTTGTTTCAGCCAGTTCTCAATGAAAGGCTACAGCACCATTGCTTCAGACAAGCAGCATTGGAATAGTTCATCTTGTTTATTTTTTATTTTTTTAATTTTTTTTGAAACAGAGTCTCACTCTGTCACCCAGGCTGGTGTGCCGTGGCATGATCTCAGTTCACTGCAACCTTTACCTCCTGGCTTCAAGTTATTCTCCATCCTCAGCCTCCTAAGTAGCTGAGACCATAGGCGTGTGCCACCATGCCCACCTAGTTTTTTTGTTGTTTTTTGTATTTTTAGTAGAGACAGGGTTTCACCGTGTTAGCCAGGATGGTCTTGATCTCCTGACCTCGTGATCTGCCTGCCTCGGACTCCCAAAGTGTTGAGATTACAGGCATGAGCCACCTCTCTCAACTGTTCATTTTTTGTAAGAGACAGAGTCTCACTCTGTTACCAATCCTGCAGTGCAGTGGTGTAATCATGGCTCACTGCAGTCTCACTCTCCCAGGTTCAAGTGATCCTCCTGCCTCAGCCTCAGAAGTAGCTGGAACCACAGGTGCATGTGACCACATCTGGCTAATATTTTTTTTTTTTGTAGCACAAGATCTCCCTATGTTGCCTAGGCTGGTCTCAAACTCTTGGCCTCAAGCAATCCTCCTGCTTCAGCCTCTCAAAGTGCTGGGATTACAGGCCTGAGTCACTGTGCTGGTCTCTTGCTCATTTTTAAACACTTCCTCATGTGTTTCCTCATCAGCCTCTTTAAGTATCACAATTTCTTCCATGTCTCCCCAAATCACATTTAAATATTGATCATAAGCCTGGTTTATGCTGCCAGTGTCTAAACCTTCTAACATTTTTCTTTCCTTTGTTTTATATCCCCTCTTCCTCAGGAACCTGGCTTCATTATACCACTGGCCACTGTGTTTAAATTGGGGACAAAACCCTCAAGTTGGCCACTCTGGTAAAGATGAGGAAGAAGCAAGAGGGAGAAGGAGGCAGAGATGTGATAATTCTGCATCTCCTGTTTATATATAATGGCAGTGGTTCTTGGGAACTTTAAACAGCTTTTCCTTTTACCCAACTAGTAGGTTGCAGAGCTAGGAGTTGAGCCTGGGTCAGTGAGGCTCCAAAACCCCTCTGTTTCCATTACATCACACTACTTTCTGTAAGAAGCAAAATCCCATTAAATGCAGGTATTGGGTAACAATGATGAGCTGACTTTGTATGAATAGATGGAATCATGAAGAGTTCACTAAATAGGTCTGGATGTGTGATTTTGGAAAAAAGGCAGACTAAGTGAAGGACTTCCTTCAGATCATCAACACTGTGAATGACAAAGCTTTGCTCTGTATCATGCTGGATGTTTTGGCACCATGCTAGATGTTTTGAAGAAGACACACATCATCCTATAAGACTGCACTCAAGGGACTTACAGTGTAGCTCAGGGAAAGTATCAGGCATAGAGCACACTCAAACCGGATAATTAAGGTGAGTGTAAGGGACTAATTTATATATAAAGATGTGAGTGAGGTTCAGGGAATTGGAAAAGCGGTATTGCTTTATTATGCAGTACCCTGGGTTCTAGCAACAGCAGGATTTGGCCACCCATGCCTCCAAAACATGCCGGGGAAAGGGAAAGGAACAGAGCATAGCTGCATGAAGAGGGAGGACACACCCCTCTTTCAGAAGCTGTGATCTTCAGTAAAGAGAAGCAACCAGCCCATGGTGACCCATCAGGGAGGGAGCCATAGTAATAAATATCCCAATCTCATTTTCTCCACTCTTGAACCTCCTGGTGATGCTTCCCATTAGCTAACCCCAACCAGAAGCTAGAGGGCAAGCATTGATTCTATCTGCAAAGACCAGTTCCCTAGGCACAGCAAGAAATTTAAAAAAGGTAAAAGTGAATCTGAAAGGACAATTTTATAAACTTTAATTTATAAGATAAATTAAAAGGTAGTTTTATAAATTGATACACCATTTAAGTGTATTGTGGAGGTTGCAGATTACAAGAGTATTTCTGTAAATTGTTTTGTGAAACATACCTTCATGCATTTTCAATTCACAGTATCATTTATTTTATTTTATTTTTTATTTTTTTAAGGGATGGAGCCTCGCTCTGTTGCCTAGGGTAGAGCACAGTGTCTATTCACAGGTGTAATCACAGTTCACTGCAGCCTTAAGTTCCTGGGCCCAAGGGATCCTCCGACCTCAGTCTTCCAAGTTGCTGGGACTACAGGCATGTAGCACTATGCCTGGCAACAGTATCATTTTAATATATCCTGATGTTCTCTTATGGGTTAGTTTCATGTAAAAACAGCCCAAATTAAATGTTGAGATAGACTGGCTTCCTGGCTTACCCGAAGTGAGAGATGAGGTGAGCTAAAGACTTCTGAATTGAGCACATTTCAGTTGCATTGTATAGCAATGTTTTTGCTCATTTTTTTCCCCATTGCATAACTTTATTCCATACACTCAGATTTTTCTCCATGCCCTTTTCCATCATTTTATCATATCTCCCTCTCTTCCATTTTTATTCTCTCCTTCTTTCCTCCAATAAAAAGGGCTGCTTGGCTCACACCTCCATCAACAGACGCTTGGAAATAATGCACCATGGCAGGTTTTCAAATATTTTTTCTTTCCTCCCTCCGGAGAGAAAAACAAAAGGGTAAAGATGGCTTGAGGGATTGGATCAGAACATTGTTTTACTGGAATTTGCAGCTGTTTCTGGATTGCAGAAGTCACTGGAGGGAAACAATGTGCTCAGGGACTGAAGGAAATAGTTTGGCTCCAATCTGTCCCAAGTCATCTGGGGAGGAATGTTTTCATTGTTGCAAAGGTTGCTACTCCACACAGATTTTGCTTCTCTCTACAGAGAGTGTGTGTCTGAGGAGAGGCATGGGAAATTCACATAGGATGGGAGCAAAACAAGGCCAAGGTAAAATGCTGGTGAAAGGCAAAGGCAGAAAAATAACTGACCTTTGGCCAGGACACAGACCATTTTCTGGGATCTGGCTTAGACATGCAGCTCATGAAAGATTTAACCTTTATTTCTTACAGTTTAAGGGCTAGGTAAGCCAATGAGATTTTCATTTTTACCAAGCAGGCAAAATGAAGTTGGGCTTTATATAGACAGGTGGATCCAGTAATAAATGAATGAGAGACTCATTTGGCTTCTCATCGATGACAAGCTGGATTTGTGTGTCTGAGTACTGCTGGCTCCGTATCTATATGGAACAAATAAATCTGTGCACACCTTTGCACTCCTACGTATGCATTACTAGTACTGTTTGAAGTGGCCTCTGGAACTGTGTGTTTTCCTTCCAGGGTGCTCTTCCTGCCGTGCATCCTGTCATCTCTATGGAGGGAGCCTGTAGAACACCTGTAGTTAGGCAGAAATCAGGGTAGGTGGACAACGGTGGTCACCCAGCCACCTACCAATACTCATTCCAGCTCCTCTTGGTAGATATTTCTGTTTACTATTAGGTTCACATATATTCTTTCTTCTTTTTTTTTTTTTTTAAGAAAATTAGTATATGGATTGAATGCTGTCCCTGCCAAAAGACATTGACTCCAGTACCTATGAAGGTGACTTTATTTGGAAATGGGGTCTTTGCAGATGATCGAGTTAACATGCGTCATTAGGGCAGGCTCTAACTCAGTGTAAAGATGTCCTTATAAAAAGAGGAAATTTAAACAGAGACATACATGCATGGAGAGAGGACAGTGGGAGGACACAAGGAAAAGATGGCCATCTACAAGCCAAGGAATACCTTAGGCTACAGAAGTAAGGAGAGAGACGAGGAACAGAGTCTCCCTCACAGTCCTCAGAAGAGACCAACCCTACCAACACTTTGATTTCAGACTTCCAGCCTCCAGAACTGTGAAGCACAATACATTTCTGTTGTTTAAGCCACCAGTTTGTGGTACTGTGTTTTGGCAGTCTCAGGAAACAAATACAGTTAAGTTTGATAAAAATCTTCTGGTCCAATCTTATTTCTCCAGTGAAGAAACTGACGTTCAACAAATAAAATGACTTATGCAGTTGTGGAGCTCGTTGGTGGACGGGACTCTAAATTCCCAGATCATTCCTCTCTCCAGTGCTATAACTGGTGTGATTTGGATAAATCACATCAGGCTTCTACCATTGGATCAAGAGAATGGAGCGACGTCATTCCTATCTTGTAATGTACACAGTACTAGATTTTAAAAGTTTAAGACAATGTGGAGTGGGTATGCTTCTCCTGTACTTTCAGTGTCAGTGGGTTTTGCTAATGCTCACTGGCTCATCTTTTTTTTTTTAGGGAGTCTAGCTGTGTCACCCAGGCTGGAGTGCAGTGGTGCAATCTTGGCTCACTGCAACCTCTGCCTCCTGGGTTCAAGCAATTCTCCTGTCTCAGCCTCCTGAGTAGATGGGACTACAGGTGCCTGCCACCATGCTTGGCTCATTTTTGTATTTTTAGCAGAGACAGGGTTTTGCCGTGTTGGCCAGGCTGGTCTTGAACTCCTGATCTAAGGTGATCCTCCTGCCTTGGATTCCCAAAGTGCTGGGATTACAGGCTTGAGCCAAAGTGCCCAGCCTCACTGGTTCATCTTTTTAAAAGACGTAAGAGGTTGAAGAGATTGCTAGTTAGGTTACATATCCAAGTTACAACTTATATGTAAAAAGAGCTAGCTACCTAGGGCACTTATTGGGAAAGTCAAGGACAATTTCATCTACATCTGGCCACTTCTCTTATAAAAATCTAAAGTTCTGGTGAAGCTATTGGAGCTCCCTGGGCCAGGCAAAGTTGTGACAGGTGAGAAGTACAGAGTATGTGTCCTACTTGTAAGCTGTGGGTGGCAGAAAGCCTCTCAGCTCCCCTGTCTTCACAGCTGTAAAATCAGTGGTTGCCATCTTTAGAGAAGGAAAGAACTCATCAGCCTGCCTGCCTGCTATGTTTGTCCTCTCCAAAACTCATGTGGAAATTCAATTGCCAATGTAATGATATTGGAAGATGGGACCTTTAAGAGGTAATTAGGCCAGGGGTGGGTGTAATGCCTTTCTAAATGGGTTTTGGGACTGGGTTATCTCTTTCTCTCTTTGCTCTTACACTCTTCTGCCAACAGCAAGTCCCCCACCCCATTCCCCAGAGAATGCAGCATTCAAGGTGCCATCTTGGAAGCAGAGACTGGGTCTTCACCAAACACCAGACCTGCTGGTGCCTTGATCTTGGACTTCCCAGCCTCCAGAACTGTGAGAAATAAATTTCTCTTCGTTATAAATTACCCAGCCTCAGGTATTCTGTCACGGCAACACAAAACAGACTAAGATATTGCCTCATTTTTCTCTGGCTTCTTCTGGGGCCCAACACACTGCCTGGCACTGCCCTTCCTGTGTTGGGGGGATGGAAGGGCCCACTATGCTCTCCACACCAGACTCCCTTTTGGTCCTTAGTTGGAGCTTTCAAGGATCAGTCTCCAAGCTTCCATCTGACATGGCCGGGGAGGCACAGCCAGGAAGTCGGTCATTTTGCTTCCTCTCTTTCTTTGGATGCTAGCAGAGCTCACACTTCACACACACTTCCTACAGGCTTCTCTGCTCACTGCTCCCAAGTCGCTGCTCCATGCTACTTGGAGGAGTGGTTAGTACAGTCATCCCTCAGTATTCATGGGAGATTGGTTCCAGGACCCCCTATGAATGCCAAAATTCACAGATGCTCAAGTCCCTGATCTAAAGTGGCAAGTACTTGCATATAACCTATGCACCTCCTCCTGTATGTGTGTGTGTGTGTGTGTGTATACATATATATATATATATATATATTTTTTTTTTTTTTTTTTTTTCCTGAGATGGAGTCTTGCTCTGTCACCCAGGCTGGAGTGCAGTGGTATGATCTTGGCTCATTGCAACCTCCATCTCCTGGGTTCAAGCAATTCTCATGCCTCAGCCTCTCAAGTAGCTGAGACTACAGGCATGTGTCACTATGCCTGGCTAATTTTTTGTATTTTTAGTAGAGATGAGGTTTCACCATGTTGGCCAGGCTGGTCTTCAACTCCTGACCTCAGGTGATCCACCCACCTCAGCCTCCCAAAGAGCTGGGATTACAGGTGTGAGCCACCATGCCCAGACACTCCTGTAGACCTGAAATCATCTCTTGAATACTTATAATAGCTTATACAATGTAAATTGTTGTACTGTATTGTTTAGGGAATAAAGAAAAGGAAAAATTCTGCACATGTTCAATATGAATGCAACCATCCATTTAAAAAATTCTTTAATATGTTTGATCTACAGTTGGTTGAATCCATGGATGTGGAAACCATGGGTATGGAGGGCCGACTGTAATTGGATTTGAACTGGGAGAGAAAGGTTGCAGGAATTAACCTTTATCATTGTCTGATTTTGAGAATTAAGGGGAAACACCACACACTAAAATGTTCAATTTATGTACAAGACTTTGGGCCAAAAGGACATAAATTACCAAAATAATGACTGAAAGAAACAAGTTGTTGGAGAAGATTGGAATTTGTTTGCCCACCTGGTTTTGGTCTTATAACTTGAGGTATAGAGAAATTTTAGTGAAGCAGGTAGTTAGAAAAGTAGTGAAGGCTGGCTGCAGTGGCTCACGCCTGTAATCCCAGCACTTTGGGAGGCCAAGGTGTGTGAATCATGAGGTCAGGAGTTCAAGACCAGCCTGGCCAAGATAGTGAAACCCTGTCTCTACTAAACATACAAAAAATTAGCTGGGAGTGATGGCAGATGCCTGTAATCCTAGCTACTCAGGAGAATGAGGCAGGAAAATTGCTTGAACCCTGGAGGCGGAGGTTGCAGTGAGCCGATATTGTGCTGCTGCACTCCAACCCAGGTGACAGTGCGAGACTCCATCTCAAAAAAAAAAAAAAAAAAAAAGGAGTGAAGAAGAGAAAAGAGCTGTGTGATCACCATCTTATCCAATTTGAATCCCTATGGCTAAATAAACATCAGCAAAAATCTGACCCAACTATTTAAGAGAGGTCTGGTGAGATTCTGGCAACACACAGAACTTGTTTACAAATGACTTTCAAAGGCCCTATGTACTTTTACCTTCTTGGGCCCTTTCCTCCGTTAAAAAAAAATTAAATGGTATTTGACAATTACATTGGTATAAAGGTAAATATATTATTATATATTAAAACATTTTCTTTGACCCTAAAGTTCATTTTTTCTTCTGATTTTAAATGAAATTAAAACTATTTCATGAGCTCCTAACAGTATTGTGGGCCCTAGGTGCTGTGCCTACTACTGTGCTAAAGGTGAAGTTGGCCCAGGCCTTATGGCCCTGGGAACAAAGTGTGGCATAGAGTCAGTTAGGGAGGAGGCCCTTCTTTCAGCTTCTGCATGAAATTCATGTTGACTCTGATATCCTCCTGATAAAAAGTCTCAGGACGCTGCAGAGATAGCACCCGAGGCATGGACTTTGGCATTCTCGTGATGGGTAGTGGCACAGATAAGGCTGCTTAAAGTGGTTCTGAGACTAACACACATGAACAAGTGGGAACTAAAGCAGAAAAGGACAATCAGGATGGAGAATTCATGACGACTGTGGTGACAGACTGCGTTTTTAATATTTTGAGATATTAATCAGGGTGTTTTCCTCCTGCAAGTCCTTATATCTTTACCCTTCTCTGATGTTAACTAGCATTTATTGCTGCAGAGGACAAATGCTATGATAGAGAAGTATAGAATTTCAAAAGCCAATACTCCCCCATTATTTTTGTTGAAGTATAATGTATTGACAGTAAAATGTGTCCAAATTTAGTGTGCAGTTCTACAAATGTTAACAAAATTATATAGTCATGGAACCAGCGCCACAATCAAGTTCCATCATTCCCCCCAAATTCTCCAGTATCTCTTTGTAGTCAGCCCTTTCCCTGATCACAGCCCCAACAACTACAGGTGTTTTCTGCTGCCATTGTTGTGCCTTTGCAAGAATATCACACCAATGGAATCATACCATATGAAGCCTTTCGGCTCTGTCTTCTTTCCCTTAGCATAACGTATTTGAGATTTCATCCATGTTGTGTGTATCAGTAGTTTGAGTCTTCTTAAAAATTGTGTAATATATATGTAATATAAAATTTACAATTTTAAGTGTGCAATTCAGTGACATTAAGTACATGCACATTGTTGTGCAACCATCACCACCACCTATCTCCAGAACTTTTTCCTAAAATAAAGCTCTGTATTCATTAAATGATCCCCCACCCCATTCTTCCCTCTCCCAGTCTCTGGTAAACTGGATTCTGTTTTCTGGCTCAATAAATTTGTCTATTTTAATTACCTCACATAAGGGAATTATGCAATATTTTTTCATTTAGTCTCTGGCTTATCTCCCTTAACATAGTGTTTTTAAGGTTGGTCCATGTAGCATGTATCAGAATTTCATTCTTTCTGAAGGCTGAATAATATTCCATTGTATACATATGCCACGTTTTGTGAATCATTCATCTGTTGATGGACATTTGCATTGCTTCTGCCTTTGGGCTGTTGTAAAAAATGCTGCTATAAATACTGGTATGTTTGTTCCTTTTTATTGCTGATAAGTACTGTATCACATTTTATGGATGTAGCACAATTTGCTTATTTGCTGACCTGTTGAGGGACACAGGGTTGTTTCCTGCATTGGGTGAGTGTCCATAAAACCACTGTAAACATTTGTGTTTATACATGTTTACATTTATAAATACCTAGGAGTGGAATTGCTGGGTCATATGATACAGGAATTTTCCACTTTATAAGAAAGTGCCAAAGCAGTTTTCCAAAGTGGCTGTATTATTTTGCATGCCTACCAGCAAAATATGAGCACTCCAGTTGCTCCACACCCCTGTTAGCACCTGATACTGTAATTTTATTTATCAGTTATTACCCGTTTTAGTCAGCGTGAGTGGCATCTCATTGTAGTTTTAATTTGCAATTTCCCTAATGACTAATGATGTTGTATGTCTTCTCATGTGCTTGTCATCTGTACATTTTATTTGGTGAAGGTTATGTTCAGCTCTCTTGCTCTCTTTTTAAGATGGGTAAGCCAACACTTTCAGTTTTCAAGCCTGGAGTTTTGTGCATCAAAAGTCTGCATCCCATTCTAGCACAACCTCTGACAGTGATTGTAGGGCTTCCTTCACCTGCAGCCAGAGCCAGCACTGCTTGTTATCATCATTCTCCAAGCGAACAAGGAAATCATTGTAGGGCAAATGATTTGCTGTCGATTGAATAAATACTTTTTATTCCAAATGACAGAGAACCTGGTAGCAAGTCTATCAGACTAACCCAGAGGTCCCATCTCTTCCCAGAGTGGTGGAAAGAGGGTAGGTTTTGGAATTAGACAAATATGCTTTGAAACCTGATATTACCCATCATGAACTGTGTGTCTCTGAGATAGTACTTCAGCACTTCAAGGGTTATTTTCCTTGTCTGTTGAATGGGGATAAGAATCGCTACCTCTGGTGCAATTCTGATGCTAGCTACCCAGAGTGAGGACAAATTTCACATGTTGAAGGCACAGTCCTCTGTAATACTCCCCTCACTTCAGACACCCACCACAAGCTCTGAGGCTCCCAGGCCACCCGCACTTTTGACCAATTGGCTACAAATTTAGGGGTTCTTACTACCCCCTCAGCTTTGATAATTTACTAGAAAAACTCACAGAAATCAGGAAAGCACTATAGTAATGATTGCAGCTTTATTATAAAGGCTACAAATCAGGACCAGCTAAATGAAGAGATACATAGTGTGATGTCTAGGAGGGTTCCCAAATGCAGGAGTTCTCACGTCCTCTGAACACATCCCCTTCCCAGCATGTCAGTGTGTGTCTTAGTCAGTTCTGGCAGCTATAAAAAAATACTGTAGACTGAGTGGCTTAAACAACAGAAATTTATTTCTCACAGTTCTAGAGGCTGTGAAGTCCAGGTTCTGGTGTTGGCCATCTTCCTGGTTTGCAGACACACACCTTCTTGCTGTATCTTCACATGGCAGAGAAAGAGATCATCTCTCTGTGTCTCTTCTTATAAGGACACTAATCACATTCATGCAGGTAGAGCCAGAGCCAGCATTGCTTTTTATGCCCCAAAGGTCTCCCCTCTAAATACCATTACATTGGAGACCTGGGATTCAACATAGGAATTTTGGGACGATACATTCAGTCCATAGCAGTTTTTATCATCAACCAGGAACTTTGATTGAGCTTCAGTGTCCAGGGTTCTTATTGGGGTTTCATTGAATAGCCATGGTTGACAGAATCATTGGCCACATGATTGAGCTCAATCTCCAGCTCTTCTCCTCTTCCTTCCATGGAGGTTATGTGATATCCCATGGCTCAAAGCCCTAACCTTGTAATCACATGGTTGGTCCTTTTGGTGTGAACAAACCCCATCCTGTGTCACCTCATTAGCATTAACTCAAGTGTGGTTCAAGGGGCCCACCATGAATAACAAGGCACTCATTACTCAGGAAATTCCAAGGATTTAAGTCCCCTTCCCAGGAACCAGGAAAAAGGCCAGACAGATGCTTTATTACATAACACTACCTAGTAGATTTATCACAAGAATAAAAATTTATACACATAATGCATTTAAAACAGTATGACACATAGCAGGTACTCAATAAATGATAATTATTAGCTATTAATATGTGGTAGCTCATACTATAAACTATTAAGGACAATTGTTTCTTTGTATAACACCTGTAGGGTATTGCATGTAAAAGGACACTTAATAAGGCATTTTGATGATGAAGGAATTACTCTGTTGTCTTATAAAATCTCTTTTTATTAAGGATGCTATTTCCACGTGAAATTAGTACCAGACTCAATTTTCAAAATAAGGACCCATTAACAGATATTTTAGTTGTGAGACAGAAGGAATTAAGTGGAAAGAGGCCAACTTTATTAATGATTATGTTGATATTGATACATTTTAATTTTTTATTTTTAACTCACAGAATTCAAAGGTGGTTGAAATATATGTGTTCATACAAATAGCCTTTTGGGCCATTGGAGATAACTCCAAAAATTTTTGCCCTGTTTGCCCTATTATATGCTTAAGCTCCTACTTTATCATACAGTAATTTCAGTGAGCTTAAAAGCTCCCAGTTCTGGATTCTTAATTGAGGAAGCCCATGACCGCATTCTTAGTATTTTGAACGCTTAGCTACATCACTAGTGATGTTTAATGACATGCAAATTTGTATTAGGGTTCACCAGAGAAACAGAAGCAAGAGGATGTATGTGTTTGTGTGTGCATATGTGCATGTGTGGGCGCACCTGTGTGTGTCTATAAAGACATTTATTCTAAAGGAATTGCCTCGCCCAATTGTGGAGGCTTGGTTAAGCCCAAAATCTGATGGGGGAGGCTAGCTAGCTAGAGATGTAGGAAAGGGTTTCAGTTTGATTCCAAAGACAGTCTGCTAGTGAACCAGGAAAGAACTGATGTTTCAGATGAAGTTTGAAGGCAGTCTGCTGGCAGAATTCCCTCTTGCTCAGGAAAGGTGAGCCTTTTGTTCTATTCAGGCCTTCAACTGATTGTGTGTGGCCCACCACACCATGGAGGGCAGTCTGCATTACTCAGAGTCCATGGATTTGAAAGCAAATCTCATCCAAAAACACTCCCACAAAAACATCCAGAAGAACTTTTGGCCAAATATCTGGACACTGTGGCACAGTCAAATTGACACAGAAAATGAATCATCACAGAATGATTATCCCTAATACATGACCTGAGGTGATATGATGTGACACGAGTGCTTCCAACGTATACACAAAATGAGCAGAAGGAAGTACTCCAAAACACTTTGTGCAACTGTGCTAAGATAGTCAAATTAGAATCATTTGTTATTTTTTCCTGAGCACCTGGCTTGAGGAAAGGCCTAGTTCAAAGAGGAATTAGGGATATTAGGATAAATCTCAGCCTAGGACAACTGGGTGTAGCCTGAGGAATATGATACACCATGGATGGGTGAACCCATGGACAGGACCCAACCAGAAAGATTCCTCTAAAGAAAGAAGTATGCTCAGAGCTGGAGTTTCATTTTATTTCTTTTGAGATAGAGTCTTGTTCTGGTGCCCAGGCTGGAGTGTAGTGGCACAATCTCAGCTCATTGCAACCTCCGCCTCCTGGGTTCAAGCAATTCTCACGCCTCAGCCTCTCAAATAGCTGAGACTACAGGCATGTGCCACTATGCCTGGCTAACTTTGTATTTTTCGTAGAGATGAAGTATCACCATGCTGTCCAGGCTGGTCTCGAACTCCTGATAAGTGTTTCACCTGCCTCAGCCTCGCAAAGTGCTGGGATTACAGGTGTGAGCCACCACACCTGGATTGGAGTTTTACCTGTAATTGTAACATTCACCAAGCAAAAGGGAAGAGGGAGGGAATGAGGAGAAATGTGGAAGAGAATGAGAAAACGTCTTGTCACGACACAGGGAAACAAGTTTAGATCAAGAACTGGCCTGCTTCACTCTGAAATTATGCTCATTTTACTTAATGGGTTTGCTAGACAAGCTGACTCGTACACTTGCTATTTTCCGCATCTTTTATGTGTGCACTTCCATTGCCTTTCAGGCTCAGATGGAAATTTTGCTTCTGTTACATTTTGTTAAATGAACAAGCTTCGGTGGCTTCTTCTATTAGATCAGCTTCATAAATCAGCTTCTCTGTTCCTTAATCATTTATCTTGCTCTTTCCTGGACTCTCTCCCACTTATCTCTTTCCGGCATGGAGTTACCCATGGCTGAACACAGTGTCCTTGATCAGAGCACAACTGTTCCCTCACGTCCTCTCTCCTATCTCTCCTCAGTCCTTTCTCTCCATCCTTCCTTTCCAAACTCCTCCTGTTAGTGAAACGCGTTTTAGACACTGCTTTCCTCTCAGCTCTGCCCCCAGACAAGACTCTGGGCCAAATCTTATCTAAGCACTTCTCGTGGGTGTCTCTGTATTTGTCTACAAACTTGGCAAACTTCTTCAGGCCAGAGTGACATATGGTGGTGCACTCCTGAACCAGGAAACTCCCACAGAAAGCGTGGTGAAATTGGGGCTCTCAGAGCAGCTGGGGGCTGGAATTCAGTGCTAATGGTGAGAAAACTGTTAGGGGGGCCTCACGCTAAACTTAGACAAACTGTGAAGTGGTAGGATTTATTTTCAGGCTGACCACTTTTCCTTCTGCCCCTACAAGCCCTCCTCCAAGTTTTCAATGTCCACAGACGCCTCCTGGATGTTCTGGTCTTCTTAACCAGAGCTGCCCAACCTGGATGGCCAGTGGGATTTTGTGTCTAGCTCTCTATGCTTACACTTATTCGAATTTACATTTAATTAGCTCTCAACCAATGATACAAGGGCAAGATGATTTGAAACAATCCTTCACTAAAGAAGATATAGAGATGGTAAATAAGTACATGAAAAGATGACCAACATTAGCCAATAGTTCAGTGGTTCACACCTGTAACCCAGCATTTTGGGAGGCTGAGGTGAATGGATCGCTTGAGCCCAGGAGTTTGAAACCAGCCTGGGCAACATGGTGAAACCCTCTCTATAAAAGACACAAAAAATTAGCTGGGTGTGGTGGTGCACACCTGCAGTCCCAGCTACTCAGGAGGCTGAGGTGGGAGGATCACTTGAGCCCAGGAGGTTGAGTCTGCAGTGAGCTGTGATAGCACCATCTCACTCCAGCCTGGGCAACAGAGTGAGACCCTGTCTCAAAAAAAAAAATTATTCATTAGGGAAATGTAGATTAAACCCACAATGAGATACCATTTTGCATTCACCAGAATGCTTAAAATTAAAAACACTGACCAGACCCTGTGATGTAAAGCAACTGGAAGTGGCATACACCACTGATGGGAATGCAAAATGATACAGCTGCTTTGGAAAACAGTTTGACAGTTCCTTTAAAAAGGAAACATATATGTACCATGTAACCCAGCCAATCCATTTCTAGGTATTTACTCAAGAGAAATGAAAGTATATCTCCACACAGAGACTTGTATACAAATGTTCATTGCAGCTTCATTTGCAATAGCCCCGGAACTGTAAGCGACCTCTATTAGTTTGCTCAGGCACCATAACAAAAAGCCACAGAGTCTGTGGCTTAAACAACAGGTATGTATTTTTTCACAGTTCTGGAGGTCCGAAAGTCCAAGACCAAGGTTCTGATCAGGTTCTGGCTCTGATGAGGGCCCTCTTCCTGGCTTGCAGATGGCCTGTCTTCACATGGCCTTTCCTCTGAGTGTGCCCCAGGGATAAAAGGAGAGCAGGAGGAAGAAGGAGAAGGGAATGGAAGGAAAAAGGGAAGCTCGGCCTGAGAAACCTTACAGCTTCCACCAGGGCCCTTCCACCACGTGCTCCTGCAGCACCAGGCTACTGAATGACATCAGCTGAGAGGAACAGCTAACAGCTAGCACCAAGGCCCCGTCCTGTTAGTGAGGTCATCTTAAATCATCCTGCTCCAGTAAATTCACCAGATTACTTTAAACTCATGAGTCACTCCAGGTGAGACCAGCAGAAGAACTGCCCAGGTGAGCACAGCCCCACTACAGAATCATGAACAAATAAATGGTTGTTGTTTTAAGCGGCTGAATTCTGGAGAGGCTTCTTAGGTTGTCATAGATAACTGCAACTCACCTAAGTGTGTGAAATCTAAGGCACATGTGAAATCTAAGCCAGTTCTCAGTAAGCACCTAAGAACCCATTTCTAATGTTTTCACCACCTTGCCCTGTAATAATGGGCAAGTCACTTACTATACGCACTGCTATCATTTTGCACTTCAAATGGACACGTTACCATGTATTTCAAAGGGGTGTGTTGAAAAAATTATTTTGTAGGATGTTTCTATATGTAGTTGAGTGGGAGTGAAAAGTTTGGTAACATATTTAGTCAGTGGGTCTATCTTGATAGCTTTGGCTAATAAGGTTTCTCTGTTGAGGCTGTCCTTAAATAGACAATGTCAGGTTGTTCTCCAGCAGTCTTCCTACTACTGATTACTGCCTCTTCTCTCCTGACCAGCTCAATTTACCTTCTTCTCTCCTGGTGCTCCTGTCATCTTTGGCACAGGTCCGCTGGGATTGCTGCAGCAGTCTTGTCTGGCCTTTATCCTTTTCATCTGGGAGGCCTGTATCTTACTTCTATCTTTTCCTCCTAGTGCAGTGCTCTACGTGTATGATGAATGATGAAACTCTTAAGCTTCTGATTCTTGAGTAGAAAGGCCCAAGCAAGGTAAAACAAGGTAAAAAATTTGACTAATTCATTAGAGAGAGAAGCTGCCCTATAAAAGAGGTTCAAGGTTCTGACACTGCTAAAGCCAGTGTCTAGGATGTGTACAGCAAAAGACCTGGGGGGCAGACCTTGTTTTGCAAGAATTGTCTGAGTTGGCTCTTTAGCAATGTAAAGTTAAAGCAAGTGGTGGCCCATCTTCCTGGAGGAGTGAAGCAAACAGGGCCAGTTTCATGGCTAAGGCTTGGTCTAATCCCTGGTATGTACCTGACTTTGAAAGAGGTTGGAGAAACATGTTTTTGGATCCAAGGACCCTAATTAAATGAAACGGATCTAATACCCAGGCTACAGCTCTCATAGTTTAACATTATTTGATATTTTCATTGCCTAAGATGATTCCAACCTGGCTGGGTGCAGTGGCTCACACCTGTAATTCCAGCACCTTGGGAGGCTGAGGTGGGCAGATCACCAGGTCAGGAGTTCGAGACCAGCCTGACGAACATGGTGAAACCCCATCTCTACTAAAAATGCAAAAATTAGCTGGGCATGGTGGCGCATGCCTGTAATCCCAGCTACTCAGGAGGCTCAGGCAGGAGAATTGCCTGAACCCAGGAGGCGGAGGTTGCAGTGAGCCAAGATTGTGCCACTGCACTCCAGCCTGGGTGACAGAGTGAGACTTCGTCTCAAAAAAAAAAAAGATGATTCCAACCAAGTCCAGCAGGCAGAAAGGGACATCAAGGCTCCCCAAGGGGCAACTTGACTTGATAACAAGAGTTAACTGGAATGGCAATTTGTCTGAACACCAGCACTGACGTTATCATATTGGAAAGGCTGGAATGGGCAAAGTGTGTTAGGCTGGAAACCGTTCCTGGCCTAGTTACCTAGCACTTTTTGAATGAGCTTTGGAAACAGTACCTGTGTATATGAGTGTAACACACTGATTAAACTTTTTTAAAAAAATTTTGAGACAGGGTCTCAAAAAAAAAAAAGAAAAGAAAAAAGAAAAAAAAGCTGGGCATGGTAGCTCATGCCTGTAATCTAACCACTTTGGAGGCCAAGGCAGGTGGATCACCTGAGGTGGGAAGTTTAAGACCAGCCTGACCAACATGGCGAAACCCCGTCTTTTAAAAAAAAAGAGACAGGGTCTCGTTCTGCCATCCAGGCTGGAGTGTAGTGGCAAGATCTCCACTCACTGCAACTGCCTCCGCCTCCCGGCTTCAAGCAATTCTCATGCCCCAGCCTCCCGAGTAGCTGGGTTTATAGTTGTGCACCACCACTCCTGGCTAATTTTTGTATTTTTAGTAGAGATGGGGTTTTGCCATGTTGGCCAGGCTGGTCTTGAACTCCTGGCCTCAGGTGATCAGCCCACCTCAGCCTCCCAAAGTGCTGGGATTACAGGTGTAAGCCACCATGCCCAGCCTGATGAAACTTTAGAAGCTGAGGCCTGTACAGGTGTGGTAAGATCATTACAATGCCCAGGGGCTAAAACTCTGTTGTAATGTAACAGTGGGGGAGAGACAACCTCTTTCTCTACCTCTCATTCCCTGACTCATTTTGTTCTGATGAATAATATTTAGTTAATATTTGGATGTGCATTAAATTATGTTATTTTCTATCCCTAGTGACATATAATCTGCATAATTTGTAGGTCTTGACTAGCAGTGGAAATGAATACTTAAAATTTCTGTATCCAGATTCTTTGTCAAATATTTATTGTTCAAAGAAACACTGATATACACAGATAAATAAAATTATTATAATGAAGTCATTTTGAAATAATATTTAAGCAAATTCTATTGTGAAAGGAGGCATGGAACAGTGGAAAGAACTCTGATTTAGTGGTATTAAGACCTGAGTTCTGGTCCTAGATCTGCTATTAGTTAGCTGTATTACTGGCCTATTATTTATGATTCTATGAATATTACTTTGGGAGGAATCTTCTATAATATTAGGAAGACATTTTCATGAGGGACCTGTGTTGAATAGAAATACATAATGCTCATTAAGAAAATTTATAAGGTAATCCCAGCTACTCAGGAGGCTGAGGCCGGAGAATCACTTGAACCTGGGAGGCGGAGGTTGCAGTGAGCCGAGATCGTGCCACAGCATTCCAGTCTGAGTGACAGAGTGAGACTCTGTCTAAAAAAAAGAAAAATTAATAACAAAAAATATAGGCCTATCTCTTTATTTTTATTTTTTAAAAATAGGGACAGGGTCTTACTATGTTGCCAGGCTGGTCTCGAACTCCTGTCATCAAGCAATCCTACCTTGGTCTCCCAAAGTGCTGGGATTATAGGCATGAGCCACCTGACTCTACCCTGTCTTTTTAATCACCACTTTTGTCCTGCTTTGGAATCTGAGTCCTGATTTTATTTTTTTGCTTTGGAAATAAGCAATAGGTAGCTTGGCAGAAGAGAGAACAGGTGTGGAGGGAGCTAACAGAGGTTTTGTTGAAACAACAGACTTGCTTTCCTGAAATAAGCCTCAGCCTTCATCCAAATGCCTTGTGTAGATTTCCATAAATAAAAACCTGATGGTAAATATAGATTCATTAAAGGGTCTTAAAATAGGAGCTAGGCTGGGCTATAGGCTTGGGCAGGGGACACAATACAACTTTCCTTTTCTACCTTTTTCTTCTTTTTATTCATTCATCCATGAGCTTTCATCTGAAAAAGCAGAGAGCTTTTATCTGAAAAAGCAGAGACTCCTTGGTTACAAATACTTGATTGGCTAATTTGGTTCAAAAGGTATTTATTTTGTAAGTTATGAAAATCTGGGGTGACTACAGATTTAAAGGAACAACTGAACAACTGAATCCAGGGACCAGGCACCGTGGTCTCAGCAGGGCTGAAGCTTTTCTATGTGGTGCTGCCGTGGATGGCCTGGCTCCAACTGCCCTCTGAATTTGCATCTAAGCTCAAAGTTCAAAGTCCCCAGAAAGTGAATCTGTTGCCCAGTTTAGGACCTAAGTCCACCCTGTTTATGGTCAGGGGAGGGGTCATGTGATTAAAATCTCACCAGAAGAACAGGGAAGGGGGTGAGGTGGCTCCCCGAAAGTGTGTGTGAGTGGGGTTTAGTGGCTGTAACCAGAGGAGGAGGGCCGATGGGGAAACACCATGGTGTCCAAGGCTCTAGAACTTCTCAGTGAGAGAGCTATGTCAGATGCCCCCAAAATGCTCTCAGAGCACAACTGGGTAATTTCAGGAGCATTGGGAGCCAGTTAGCCAGACGGCTGACATCCAGTGGCTGGTTTATATTTTAAAGATTGCAGCCAACATTTTTTCTTCCTCTTCTTACAAGCTTGTAAACAGCTGGCATTCAATGATACTCATTGACTGATGGAATGAGTAAATGAATGATGACACAGCTGTTACATGGGCCAAGGGAGGACTTCTGCTCTACATTAGCCTGAGCAGAATTAGTTTAGAAACTGTTTAATGGTAATTGAAGCCCACCAGAGCTAACTGTAGCAAAAGCTGGCCCTTGGTGAGATACTGTTTACAGCAGGCAGGGACAGATGGGAACCAAGGCTTGAATGAAGGGGAGCCTCTTGTTTTCATTCTTCTCTGAATGTCTACATGCTTTCTCTGGATGCAATTTTTTTTTTTTTTTTTTTTTGAGATGGAGTTTTGCTCTTGTTGCCCAGGCTGTAGTGCAATGCTGCCATCCCAGCTCACTGCAACCTCCACCTCCCAGATTCGAGAGATTCTACTGCCTCAGCTTCCTGAGTATCTGGGATTACAGGCACCCACTACCATGCCTGGCTAATTTTTTGTGTGTTTGGTAGAGATGAGGTTTCACCATATTGGCCAGGCTAGTCTCGAACTCCTGACCTCATGTGATCCACCCACCTCGGCCTCTCAAAGTGCTGGGATTACAGGTGTGAGCCACCATGCCCAGCTCAATTTGGTAGTTTCAAATTTTTAGTCCACTTAGAAAATAGCTTTCTAAGCCTCCAGGATTTGTATCTCCTCTACTCAAGAGCCCAGAGTGACTGAGATCGAGCCACTTCATTCCCATTCCTAATTCACAGCAGGGAATCTAAGTGGCTCAGCATTGGGCCAGGGGTCTACACCTGGCTCAATCAAACAAAATGGCACCTGAGGAGGGGCACACCACTGTTACGTAGATTTGGCTATAGGAGCAGTTCTTGGGGAAAAAATAAGGGAGATTCAGGCAGACAACCCAATTGGTACCTCCCACAAAGCCAAATAATATCTTACTACTTGTTTACATTTGCATAGTGCTTTAAGAATACTTGATACCCATGACCTCATTTCATTCTTGGCACAACCTTATGAGGTAGGCAAAACAATTATTAATATTCTTACTTCACATCTACTTTATTTCACCTTGCTGTGGGTCTATTTAAAAAAATTCCTATCTCAGCCAGGCATGGTGGCTCATGCCTGTAATCCCAGCACTCTGAGAGGCCGAGGCGGGTGGATCACAAAGTCAAGAGATCAAGACCATCCTGGTCAACATGGTGAAACCCCGTCTCTACTAAAAGTACAAAAATTAGCTGGGCATGTGGCACGCGTCTGTAGTCCCAGCTACTTGGGAGGGTGAGGCAGGAGAATCACTTGAACCCTGGAGGTGGAGATTGCAGTGAGCCAAGATCATGCCACTGCACTCCAGGCTGGCGACAGAACAAGACTCAGTGTCCAAAAAAGAAAAGAAAAGAAAAAATTCCTATCTCTTCTGTTTGACTTTGTATTTGTTGAGAGCATAAACTATATCCTTTTTACCTTTGCACTTAGATTTCTAGTACCTAGCTCTGGGCTCTGTACCTGATGGGCATTTAATTGATATTTCTTAAATTGAGAACTGAGAATGATCTGATGCAATCCTCTGCACCATGGTTGGTATGGATTGGTGTCCCCATGTTATATATGAGGCAACTGTGGCCCAGAGAAGCTGCAGCCGGTCCCTGGGGATGCGGCACCCAGGACTGCTTCTCCAGGAATTCAAGATGCTTCTCCTCGTTCCTCTCTTTTAAGTATCAAATCTCTATTTCAGGCAATACTGGAGATATTATTTATTTATAATTCAAGTTTTCAGACTTTTCTTAGCAGCAGGTTATAAAAAGGAGAGAAGCAGAAGCTGAGACAGGGAGGAAGCAAACAGAATGGGGCAGAGGTGGGCATGGGAGGCTGAAGGCTTCCAAGAAGATAAGCTCCTCGACTGTTGTTAGTGGATTCGGCATCTGCGGCGATTCTCCCCTAATCCAAACCAGAGGCTTTGGGGCTTCTGAGAACTAGGATCACTATTTTCACAGCAAATGATGGGAAGGAACCCAGGTGTCACATGTTGAGGGTTTATCAGAATCAATGGCTGTTTTCTTTTCCTCTTCCCTCTCCTTCTTACCTACGCTTATTAGTGATCTAATGTCACAGCCGCAGAGTGAGAGCAGGGAGAGAGGAATGAGCGGGGAGTATGGGACCGAGGGGAAGAAAGAGAAACAGGCCAAATGCAGACCCACAGGCAGCTCCTGAGCTATCCAGATCGCTTCGCCTGTACAGGAAGAGCTGCAGGCCGGAGGGAAGGGAAGAGGTCCCGGTTGGAGCAACTGGAGTGGCAGGAGGCGAGTGGGTCGAGGGAGGGTCGTTAACAGGCACTAGAACACATATTTACAGCGGGTGGCTTAAATTAAGGGCAGCACACTCATACTTAGCCACTCCCATGCTTCCCACAGACATCTGAAGTGTGCAAAGCGCGCTCCCTGAGCCCAGCCCATCCAGGGGCGCGGCCTGCCTTCCTAGAGGCAAGGTTTCCTGCACAGGCCTTGAGCCGCTGCTCCAGGGGAGAGCTGCCGCGAAACCGAGGGGATCCTTCCCTTTAAGAGGAGGGGGCGAGGAGGGAAGGAGGGAGCGGAGTAAAGGAGGGAGCGGAGGAGGGAAGGAGGGAGCGGAGCAGCGAAGGAGGGAGCGGAGGAGGGAAGGAGGGAGCGGAGGAGGGAAGGAGGGAGCGGAGGAAGGAAGGAGGGAGCGGAGCAGGGAAGGAGGGAGCGGAGCAGGGAAGGAGGGAGCGGAGGAGGGAAGGAGGGAGCGGAGGAGGGAGCGGAGGGAAGGAGGGAGCAGAGCAGGGAAGGAGGGAGCGGAGGAGGGAAGGAGAGAGCGCAGGAGGGAAGGAGGGAGCGGAGGAGGGAAGGAGGGAGCGGAGGAGGGAAGAGAGAAGAAGGAGGGAAGGAAGGAAGGCGGAAGAAGGAAGGAAGGGGGAAGAAGGAAGGAGGAGGGGAGGGAGAGACGGGGGAAGAGAGGTTGGGAAGAAGGAAGGAGAGAGGGAGGGGAAAGGAAAGGGGGGCGAGCGAGCGAGAAAGAGGTGGGGAGAGAGGAAAGAGGTGGGGAGAGAGGGAAGAGGAGAGGGACGGTGTGGGGGAGGTGGGAGAGAGAGGAAAAGCGAGAGAGAGCGAGGGGTGAGGGGAGAGAGAGAGAGCGAGAGACTGCGAGGGGAGGCGGGGAGAAAGGAATGAGCGGAGAGACAGAGAAAGGGGGAAAAGCGAGAGAATGGGAGAAGAGAGAGAGCGAAGGGAGAGAGGGAGAGGTAGAGAGAGGGGAGGGCGAGGGGTGGCGGGAGAGAGAGAGAGAAAGAGGGGGAAGAGAGGGAGAGAGGAGAGAGGCGCGCGCTGGTTGCCCCCGTGAAGCCCTCAGCTCCGCCAGCCCTATTCCCCCTCCCGCTGCCAGCCCTGCGTCCGCTTGGGGAAACTGTTCCTCCAGTACCGCAAAGAAACGACTCAATGCCTTCCAGAGGCGCGGACGCTGAGCGCGGGACGCCACGGCCCCAAAGCCGCCAGTGACCGCAGCTCCGACCCGCGGCGGGAGGCCGGCCCGAACGTGGGAGCCGAGCCCGGGGCCCTTCCACACCCGCTGCGGACCTAGCGCGTCCTAGGCCCGACCTCCCCGCGGGGAAAGAGCAGCGCCGGGGATCCCGGGGCCCGGGCACGGACCGAGAGCCCGCCCCGTCCCCGCGAAGAGGGGCAGAAGGGGACGGGCGGGGGCAAGGGGCGGAGGGGGCCCGGAGTCTCAGCTGGGAGGGAGTTACCAGAAGGGGGATCGAGGCAGCCTAAGCCTCCGCGCGGAGTCCCGGAAGGCAGCCTCAGTAGCTCGGTGCATTTTGCACCAAGATAGGCTGTTCCTGGCAGGGTGGGGGTGGGGAGGGAGGTCCTCCCGTGGGTAAATCAGAGAACCGAGAATAGATTCTGGCTCCGACACACGCCACCCCTGCTTGCTTAGTGGCTCTGCGCCTCGGTTTTTATACGAAGTGGTAATTCAAAGTACCTAGCGCATAGGTTTTTGGTGGATTGAATGGGAAGGGCAAGTGAAGTCCTTGGCACAGGCCCGGCACACCGACGGAGGGACCCAAGAATGCCAGTTCTTTTTGCTGTTATTCCCTCCAACCCCAGCTGTCCTTTCACAGAAGCAAAGCGGATAGACACCAGAAGACCCGGTGCGAAAGTCTGGCTTGTTTAACATAAAACCCACACTCCCTGAGGAAGTGGATTCTGAGTGGGAAAAGCTTTGGAGTCAGCAGCAGGAATCCCTGATTGGATCTTGGGCTTCTGTTCCTTAGTACTGTCTTAGCCACACTAAATAACCTCCCTGAGCTTCTGTTTCCTTATTAGTAAAATGGGCTAAACAGGTCCCGACCAGGTAGTACAATCCCTTCTGTCTTTATTGAGGGCTCAATATGTTCTAGGCACAGCTCCTAGGGCTGCCTCTGTATTATCTCAGTTAATCTCTAAGCTACTTTAGGAGGTAGTTATGATTTTTTTAAAATTCCCATTTTGCACTTGAAGAAACTAAGACTTAACAGAGAGAGGCTAAGTAAATTACACAGTGAGTCATGGCAGAACTGGACAGAACTGAGATTCAATGCAGGCAATCTGGTTACAGAGTCTAATTTTTTTTAAAGAGACAAGGTCTTACTCCCACTCCCAGGCTGAAGTGCAGTAGCGCAGTGGTGCCATAGCTCACTGTAACCTTGAACTCCTGGTAGCTGGGACCAGAGGTGTGCACCACTATATCTGGCAAAGTTTTTAATTTTTTATAGAGACAGGGACTCACTTTGTGGCCCAGGCTAGTCTTGAACTCCTGTCCTCAAGTGATGTCCTGCTTTGGCCTCCCGAAGCATTGGGATTATAGGTGTAAGTCACTATGCCTGGCCTCAGAGTCTGTATGTACTCTTAGTCAGTACACCGGCACTTGTCTGTAAAAGTGTTTTCTGAACTCTGAAATACTACTTAAATGTTGTCTGTGATTACAGTGAGTGCTACAGTTGGTAGGTCGGTGGCTTTGTCTTCGTATACTAACGGAGAGAATGTCTATCGGTACCAAACCGACTGCCTAGTACTCAGTAAGCTCTCTCAATCACTCTGCCATCCCTTGCCCACATCCCAAAGAAGGAGTGTGCCCATTCAAAAGAATAGCAATTCCATCATGTACAGAGCAGGGGCAGAGGGTGGAGTATAAAATATTGAAGAGACAGACCATGAAGCTGCCTGACCTGGGCATCAACAAAACCCAAGGATGGGAAGTCTTCAGATTGGAATCTCCCCTACTTTTCATTAAACACAAAACACGGGAGAGTTTCCCTGATGTTCCACCGGCCCAACAGGTTGCTCTCTGGGGCTCCCACTGACTTCACAAGGGTCCCATCCAGTAACCTAGAGAACAGGTAACTGTCTTAAAGGTCTTACCAGTGTCAGGAGACTCATGTCTCATGTCTATGAGCAAAAGATTCACAGCCTTCAACTAGGTAAGGCAGAGCCATTTAAAAGGTCTCCTTGAGTAGAAATCTGGAAAACCACATTAGAAAGTAATTTATCATTTGAGTCTGAATATTTCCTAATCATGATTGCACTCTTAGTCATTTTATGGAGTTAAGGTTTTCAGGGATTAAACTGTTGTCATTTAACAGTTGTTGAATAAATTCCAGACCTACATAATCATGCCCACTTGACCTCTCTACTTGGGTATAGAACGGTGATCTTCAACTCATCATGTCTAACATTAAACTGCTGTGATTTGCCCCAAACCAGTTTCTCCCACATTCTCCACTAATGGCAGTTGCTCAAACCAAAACCCTTGAAGTCATCCTTGACTCCTCTCTTTACGATTCATCAGCAAACCTGGTTGGTCTACTCTCAAAATATATTTCTAAATTCTGACCACTTTTTACCATACCCGTTGTCACTTCCCTTATCTAATCTGCTGTTGTCCCTTGACAAGCTTATTGAATAGTCTCTTCTTCTCACAGTCCTGGCACTTGGTTTTCTGAAGTCTGTTGTGAACCCAGTAGCCAGAGTGATCCTGTTGAAAAGGCAGACCACACCACTCCTCTGCTCACTGAAATCTTCAGTGCACCAGGCTCTTACTACCCTTGAGTAGTAAGGGCTACAAGAGGTAGCTTGAGTTTGCTATCTTTTCTTGAATACACAGGCATTTTCCTGTCTCAGGACCTTTGTGCTACCATGCAGTTTGCCTGCATACAGATATAGGGGAATGCTCTTCCCCTATATCTGTATGGCTGGTTTCCGAAATTCTTCCAGGTGTCTTTACTCAAAAGTCACCTTGTTGGCCGGGTGCCATGATTCACACCTGCAATCCCAGCACTTTGAGAGGCTGAGGCAGGTGGATCACCTGAGGTCAGGAGTTTGAGACCAGCCTGTCCAACACGGTGAAACCCCATCTGTACTAAAAATGCAAAAATTAGCTGGGCATGGTGGCATGCACCTGTAGTCCCAGCTACTTGGGAGGCTGAGGAAGGAAAATCATTTGAACCTGGGAGGCGGAGGTTGTAGTGAGCTGAGATCGTGGCACTGCACTCCAGCCTGGGCCACAGAATGAGACTCCGTCTGAAAAAAAAAAAGTCACCAGTCACCTTGTCAAGGTTTTCTCTGGCCACTCCAAAAGGTAGCTCCTCCTAACATTTCACATCCCCCTTCCTTTTTTTTTTCTTCTTTGCATTTACCCCTCTCTAATCTGATATGTATTTTAGTTGCTCACTTTGTTTGTTTCCCATATTAGAGCATGAGCTTTATGAAGGGAGGAGATAAAGGAATTTTTGCAGGAAAGGATTTTTGTTTGCTTTGTTCACTATTTTATCCCTAGTGCCTTGAACGGTGCCTGACACCTGACATGTAGTAGACACGTGTATAAGCATTTGGTGAGGAAATGAATGAATAGAATAAAAACGAGAGACCCCAAATTAGTGTGGACCTTTTGGTAAGTCACTTACCCTCTCTACACTTCAGTTTCTTTGAATGTGAAATTGAGTGTTGCACAAGACAGTTCTCAGTTTCCCTCCAGCTATATGCAGACATCCCTGAGTTAACCTGAAAAGCTGAGAGCAAAAAGCGTCTGAAGATTTGGGTTCAAGCCCCAGTAACATCACTCGCCTGAGTCTTAGTTGTCAAACAAATTGAAAGGGCTCCACCCAGTGACCACGAAGGTTATTCTAGCTCTTGAAATAAACCAGAAAAAGTGTCATTAAAAAAGGAAAAAGGCACCACACCCTTCAGTACCACACGGTGGCGCAATGGTCTGCCTTTGTCTCTGAGAGGGCACTGCTATGCCAAGTCCATTATGAAACAGCCCCGACTACCGTGCAATGTATTATTCAGACAGCTGTGACGGTTGCACATTCCTCAGATCTTATTGGTTTAAATAACAAAAATATTTAAATTGATATTGTTTTAGATAAGAAGGCACAAATCTCAAAACCAAAACAGCTTACGTTTGAACTCAGTCTTGCCAATGTGATGTAAAGACCAACGTTTGCCAGGAGCAGTGGTTCACGCCTGTAATCCCAGCACTTTGGGAGGCCAAGGCAAGCGGATCGCCTGAGATCAGGAGTTCGAGACCAGCCTGCCAACACGGTGAAACCCCATCTCTACTAAAAATACAAAAATTAGCCAGGCGTGGTAGTGGGTACCTGTAATCTCAGCTACCTGGGAGGTTGAGGCAGGAGAATCACTTGAACTTGGTAGGTGGAGGCTGCAGTGAGCCAAGATCGCACCACTGCACTCCAGCCTGGGTTACAGTGTGAGACTCCATCTCAAAAAATAAGTAAATAAATAAAATAAAGACTGAAATGTTTAAAAAGCTGAAGAAATCTAAGTCTATGTCAGGCAAGGGGTGCCACGGCCATGCTAACTTAGTCCACATATCTGTCTGCACATAACCAAGAATTTCCCTCCATGAGGTAGGAGAGGTGGAAATAAAGGGACTGTTTGGGTTCTAAGACCTTTTGTTTGCTTGGAAGAAGCAGTTAAAGCCTCTAGTAAATAAAAAAGACTGTGAACCTAAATAAGCCCTTAACAGGAGTCATTGTCATTATTGTAACTTATTAGCAGTGTCATCCTCAGGTTCTGTTTTCCTTCCTTCACTATCTCTCCAACTAACAATAATGCTTCTAGTTTGAATTTCGTATTTAAAAAGATAAAAGTGATCTTGTAGGTCTTTATTATAATTACACAAATATCACATGGTTATTTTTGCTGTAGGAAAAATAAAATAAAATGAAAGTGACATGTTTGGCCATCTGTCCCCACCCCTATCTCCTGTTGAATTGTAGTCCCCAATACAGGAGGTGGGGCCTGGTGGGAGGCAATTGGATCAAGGGGGCAGATTTTTCATGAATAGTTTAGCACAATCCCCTTGGATATGTGAGTTCTCCAGAGATCTGATTGTTTAAAAATATGTGGCACCTCCCCCGCCACTCCCTTGTTCCTGCTTTCTCCATATGATGTGCCTGCTCCCCATTGCCTTCTGCCTTGACTGGAAGTTTCCTGAGGCCTCCCTAGAATCAGATGCTGCTATGCTTCCTGTAAAGTCTGTAGAATCATGAGCCAATTAAACCTCGTACCTTTATAAATTACCCTGTCTCAGGTATTTTTTTTTTTTTGAGACAGAGTCTTGGTCTGTTACCCAGGCTGGAGTGCAGTGGCGTGATCTCAGCTCACTGCAACTTCTGCCTCCTGGGTTCAAATGATTCTCCTGCCTCAGCCTCCCAAGTAGCTGGGGCTACAGGCATGCACCACCATGCCTGACTAAGTTTTGTATTTTTGGTAGAGACAGGGTTTCACCACGTTGGCCAAGCTGGTCTTGAACTCCTGACCTCTGGTGATCCACCCACCTTGGCCTCCCAAAGTGCTGGGATTACAGGCGTGAGCCACCACGCCCGGCCAAGTATTTCTTTTTCTTTTTTTTTTTTTTGAGATGGAGTTTCGCTCTTGTTACCCAGGCTGGAGTGCAATGGCGCGATCTCGGCTCACCGCAACCTCCGCCTCCTGGGTTCAGGCAATTCTCCTGCCTCAGCCTCCTGAGTAGCTGGGATTACAGGCACGCGCCGCCATGCCCAGTTAATTTTTTGTATTTTTAGTAGAGACGGGGTTTCACCATGTTGACCAGGATGGTCTCGCTTGACCTTGTGATCCACCCGCCTCGGCCTCCCAAAGTGCTGGGATTATAGGCGTGAGCCACTGCGCCCGGCTAAGTATTTCTTTATAGCAATGCAAGAACAGCCTGATACAGAAGGCAATAAAAATTACCCATGCTCCACCACTTAGACAGAAATAACTGTTAAGATTTTTATATTATCCCCCCAACACATGTGTAATCATATTTTATAATAATTTTTTTCACTACTCTTTCATTTATCATTATACTGTACACATTTCCACATCATTAAAATTTTTCATGATTGCCATCAGCATACTTTTTAAAAATAACCTGTTTAAAATTGACAAATAAAAAGTATATATATAGTATACAACATGATGTTTTAACATGTATACATTGTGGAGTGGTTAAATCAAGCTAATTACCTATGCTTAGCCTCACATACTTATTTTTTTGTGTGGTGAAAACACTTAAAATCTACTATCTTAGCAATTTTAAAGTATAAAATATATTGTTACTAACTATATTCCCCATGGATCACCATTCACAATAGATCTCTTGAACTTAGTCCTTTTTTCTAACTGGTAACCACCATTTTCCTCTCTTTTTCTATGAGTTCAACTTTTTTAGATTCCACAAGATCTATTCCATAAGGGAGTTTATGTGATATTTGTTCTTCTCTGTCCAACATACTTTTCTAATTAGAAAATTGGAATATTTTAATGGTAGAAAATGCTAAATAGTACAGGACAAAGGAAAAAAGATCACTCCTAATCTCATAATCTAGATTGGTGATAATTGCTGTTCACCTTTTGATAAATTTATTTCAATAATATTGATGCATATATATTTTTCATATTAGGAATATATTATAGTTTTCTCTTAATTTTTCAAATTTATTTAAAAATTACAACAGATTTCTTTTTTTTCCTACTTAACATGATTATTTTCCCAGTCATTTTATGTTCTTCAAAAACCCCAATTACAGAAGTAATTTTCTCTTTCCTGAAATCTCTCTTCTTATGATTGGATCTGTTTGAGGTCCTTGATGGAAAGGCTTTAAATGAAGTCCTTGCAGATTCAGTATGGTTGTAAGCAGTGTAATTTCAGAGGGTTGTCCCATGGGCTCACTCTGCAACCAGGCTGGATGAAGCAGAAATGATTTGACCTTCACTCCCTAATTAAAGGCTCCGATCATCGTTAAAATGCAACTTGCTCTCCAGAGATGCGACATTCTAAACAGCCCCCTATAGTTTATTGCTTTTCTGAACTGAGGTATTCCTAGGAGATAGAAGAAGAAAAGAATAAAGATTTCTTACCTTTTTGGTGGTTCAAGCTGCATTAACTCATAATTCCTCATAGAGTAATTAAAATACAATCAATTGTAATAACATTTACAGTTTATTAAGCACTTATGATTATGTATTAGGCAGTGCCAGGAGGACCTCTTACTGCATTTCACCCTCACAGCAACCCCATTTTATACAATCTTGTGTTACTAATAATGAAACAGAGGCTCAGAGAGGTGAAAGGCCTCCCACAGTCATGACAAGTTGATCAAGAACTCAAACCCGGGTCTGATTCCAAAGGTCTGTTCCATCAGCCCCACCACACACCTGCCCACACCATTTGCTTAAAATCATATTTAATGCAAATGGAGATTATGAATGAGGAACTAGGGCTTCTTTCCTGAAATGGTATAACATCAGAGGTGAAAGTGGTGGGGTGGCTCTTGTAGAAAAGGTCAAAGGGGCCAGGCATGATGGCTCATATCTGTAATCCCAGCATTTGAGGAGATGGAGGCATGAGGATCACTTGAAGCCAGGAGTTCGAAGCTAGCCTGGGCAACACAGTGAGTCCTTGTCTCTATCAAAAATTAATACAATTAGCCAGGCGTGGTGGCATGCACCTGTAGTCCCAGCTACTCAGGATGCTGAGGCAGAAGGATCCACTGAGTCCAGGAGTTTGAGGCTGCTAGGTGATGAGTGAGCTATGATTGTGCCACTACTCTCCAGCCCAGGTGACACAGTGAGAGCTTGTTTCTTAAAAAAAAAAAAAAAAAAAAAAAGGTAAAAGTCTGCTTGAGGGATTTTTTTTTTTAGCATCAAAGTACTAATTTTAAATATTTCCCAAAAGAATCAAGGAAAGAGTGACATTCATTAACTAAGTCATAGTCTAGGCTCAAATAATAACAGTAACTGTATGCTAGATTGTATGCTAAGCACATAACATATTTAAGATAGGTACAATTATTCCTAATTTCCAGGTGAGGGATCTAGGGCACAGCGGGGTTAACTTGCCTAATGGCACACAGTAAGCATAAATTCAAATTCAGTCAGAAGCCCAGACCCCAAACTCTTCTTTAGTCTATGACACCTTCCCTCCTTCCCTTCCCTTCCCTTCCCTTCCATTCCCTTCCCTCCCCTCCCCTCCCCTGCCCTCCCCTCCCCTCCCCTGCTCTCCCCTCTCCCTTTTCCTTCCTGTTTCTCTTTTTTCTTCCTTTCTTTCTTTCCCTCCCTTCCTGTCTTCCCTCCTTCCTTCACCCTTTCCTCTCCTCTCCTTTTTCTGTTCCCCCTTTTTTTTTTGAGAGAGAGAGGGTCTTGCTTTGTCACTTAAACTGGAATGCAGTGGAGCAATCTCGGCTTATAGCCTCAACATCTCTGCTCAAGTGATCCTCCCATCTCAGCCTCCCAAAAGCTAGGACCACAGGCACCACCATGCCTGGCTAATTTTTCTATTTTGTAGAGATGGGGTTTCACCATGTTGCCCAGGCTGGTCTTGAACTCCTCAGCTCAAGTGATCTACCCACTTCGGCCTCCCAGAGGCCTCTGTTCCTTTTTCCTTCCTTCTCTCTCTTTCCTTTAGGGAAAACCCTAGGTTCAACTTCCAGTCAAGAGGCCTGGGTGTAATTAAAGGGTATTTCTAGGGGGTAATGGGCAGGTGAAAGACGGAAAAAAATAAGTTGACTATTTGCTGGGTGTGAGCAGCATGCTAAGAGCTTCTGCATGTCCTGTCTCATTTAATCCTATAAACATCCATTAAAACCAGGTTTTATTATTATACCTACTTAAAAATGAGGAAACTGAGGTTCAAACAGGTGCCTTGTCCAAAGTCACAGCATTTTTAGAGGACAAAGCCAGGATAAACCATAATCCGTTGACTTAAGTCTAATGCCAACTTGCATCACAGATTGCTATTTTTTCCCTACCTTACACTATACTTTTCAGTGTGGTAGAGAAAATGTTTCATTTTTGGGGTGACATCTGCCAAACCCCCCCTCAAAATCTTCATAGTGGTAAAATCTTGGTAATTCCACTTGACTGTCAAAGTCTTTTACAATCAGCCCTTCTATTTCATCACTTTTATATCCCATCACTCCCTTTTTTGCATTCTCTCCTCTTCTCTGGCTGAAATTTCTATTATTGCTACTCATTACATTACTATCTTTTCTTTCTTTTTTGTTTTTCTTTTTGAGACAAAGTTTTGCTTTTGTTGCCCAGGCTGGAGTGCAATGGCATGATCTCGGCTCACCACAACAGGCTGGAGTGCAATGGCATGATCTCGGCTCACCACAACCTCCACCTCCCAGGTTCAAGCGATTCTCCTGTCTCAGCCTCCTGAGTAGCTGGAATTACAGGCATGTGCCACCACACCCAGCTAATATTGTACTTTTAGTAGAGATGGGGTTTCTCCATGTTGATCAGGCTGGTCTCAAACTCCTGACCTCAGGTGATCTGCCTGCCTCGGACTCCCAAAGTGCTGGGATTACAGGCGTGAGCCACCAGGCCCGGCCCATTACATTAATTTCTATTTCCACATCTTCTATTCTCTATTAATCAAGTTTTATATATCTTTCAATGCCCAACTTAAGCATCTATCTCTCCTCATCCATTCTAGTCCTCAGGGAAGGCAATATTTGATCACTTCTCAGCCCTACTCAAAACCTTTCAGCGATAACCTTTTATATGCTGAACAAAACCAAGGCTTCTTAGCCTAGGATTCAAGTCAGTCATCCAGTTGCAAATAAGTACTGAGAGTCAATTATGTACTAAGCACTCTCTAGGTGCTGGGAGAGGTGTGGAGAACCAGGCAGACTGATTCCTGCCCTTATGGTGAATGCACTATACATTAAATAATTACAAATAATCAATTACATAATTACTAGTGTGAATCAAGTAATTACAGGGCCCTCTACAATCTGGTCTCAACCTATCTTTTCAGAGTTCTTTTTCATCCTTTTATTCCATCCAAATGGCCACCCTTTCCATGCTTTCCTACCTCTGTGGCTGTGCCCATTCCCACCCTCCTTTCCTGAACACACTCTTCCCTGCTGCACCTCGTGCCCCGCCAGGATCAGTTCTGGTTCTGCCTCTTCCATGCAGCCCTGCCAGACAAGTTTAGTCTGAAAGATCTACCCTCATTTGAATTCCTAGCACTTATTCATTCAACAAATATTAACTGAATGACTTGTTGACATGTTTGATGAATGACTCTTTATGAGATTCTAAACACATGCTATGGTATTAAATATTTAAGTTGTGCAGGGAATTAGAGTTTTCCTATTGAGAAGGATCAATGATTTTTCTCCTCTCTTCCCCTCTTCCCAGGGAGAGGGAAGGAATTCACGAAACTAAATAGTAGAACATACAAAATAATGGAGAAGCAAAATGACAATAAAGTTACCCAATTACTCATAATCCCACTACTTAGAGACCCACCACTGACATTTTTCTCTGTTTAGTACTTTTTTTCCTGTTTCTGTTTTGCTGTGTGTCTACAGTCAGTTTGTAAAACTCTTTTTCCCCCAAGTTAAAAAAGCATTTTTTTTTGAGACAGGGTCTTTTTGTCACCCAGATTGGAGTATGGTGCATCGAACACTGTTCACTATGGCCTTGCCCTCCTAGGCTCAAGCAGTCTTCCTTCCTCAGCCTCTTGAGTAGCTGGGACTACAGGCTTACATCACCAAGACTGGTGAATTTTAAAATTTTTCATAGAGATCGGGGTCTTGCCATGTTGCTCAGGCTGGTCTCCTTCCTGGGCTCAAGTGATCCTCCTGCCTCAGCCTCCCAAACTGCTGAGATTTCAGGCACAAGCCACCATACCCAGCCCCAAGTTAAAATTTTATCAAGACAATCTTTTTCTTATGGCTTAAAAAAAAAAAAAACAAAATACCTCCACCCCTACTTCCTTGCTCTCTTCTGCTTGAGGGTGGAATGGTTTTGTCTAAAACAAATCCTAGAGAATTTATTCAGATTCACCTATATCTTTTCCAGGTCACAGATCCTATATTTAGTAAGAACCTGAGCATTGTTTTACGGCCTTAAATAGAAATCGTTTCTCAAGACCTACTCTGGATGCTTTTTAGAACAAGCCTCATCTCTCTTGTTGTAGACCTCAAATGTGTGCTCTGACTATACAGTGTAGTCATATTGATGAGCAAACCATAGAATGTCCAAACTATGAGGACATAGGATATCTTCCAGTTCACACCCCTCACTTTAAGAGTACAGTGTTAGGGCACCTGCCTAAAGTCACGCAGCTGCCTAGTTACCTTTCCAAACTGCCCCACTGTCTTTAGTTTGTGTAATAATAAACCTCAAACTAAAATTCAACAAAAGCACTCACTCTTGCTAAATAAATCTTGTCTATTCCTACCACTGAAGGAGAAAAGGTAACAATGTTTGGTAGATCTTTCAGCACTGGCTTATTTAGAAATTTCAGAGGGCTAGGTGAAGTGGCCCAGGCCTGCAATCCTAGCACTTTGGGAAGCTGAGGGGGGTGGATCACTTGAGCCCAGAGTTCAAGAAAAGCCTGGGCAATAGTGAGACCCTGTCTCTACAAAAAAATAAACAAAATTAGCCAGGTGTGGTGGCACGTGCCTGTACTCCCAGCTACTAGGGAGGGTGAGGTGGGAGGATCACTTGAGCCTGGGATGATGAGGCTGCAGTGAGCCGAGATTGCGCCACTGCACTCCAGACTGGGCAACAAAGTGAGACCCTGTCTTAAAAAGAAAAAAGAAAGAAAGCAGTATCAGAGAACCTTTCTTACTGGAAGTCAACATTGGTATGATAGGATTAAAGTAAGAAGAAACATTATGGACCTCCTATCTCTTTCTTAATGTTCACAACACGGGGTATAGCAAAAGCACATAGGAAGAGGACGTTCTCACTCATGAACTCATCATCGGCTTCTGCGTTTATTCTGCTTTGGTTCTTCTTAATTTGACCTCTATAGATTTCACCACGATCCAAGATGTAATTCCACCAGGTAAAAGAAGCCAGCCGGGCGCGGTGGCTCACGCCTGTAATCCCAGCACTTTGGGAGGCCAAGGCGGGTGGATCACGAGGTCAAGAGATCGAGACCATCCTGGTCAACATGGTGAAACCCCGTCTCTACTAAAAATACAAAAAATTAGCTGGGCATGGTGGCGCGTGCCTGTAATCCCAGCTACTCAGGAGGCTGAGGTAGGAGAATTGCCTGAACCCAGGAGGCGGAGGTTGCGGTGAGCCGAGATCACGCCATTGCACTGCGGTGGCTCACGCCTGTAATCCTAGCACTTTGGGAGGCCGAGGTGGGTGGATCACGTGAGGTCAGGAGTTCAAGACCAGCCTGGCCAACATGGTGAAACCCTATCTTTAAAAAAAACAAATTAAAAAAAAAAAAAAAAAAAAGAAGCCTAAGGATTGCCGAAAAGTTGGCTCCCTTGAAAAGCCCAATTCATGGCAGCGTTCCCAGTCTCAGTTTGAAACCCAGTAAGGTGGTCTCTTGCCTTTCTGAATTCTAAAAAAAGAGTCGCATTGGATCTCTTCCTATAGGAATCCAGGAGAGGGCGAGTTGTGGTGCAGTCTTCATAAAGGGAAGAACTTTCAGACTCATTAAAAAAAAGAAAAAGAAAAAAAAGCGGGGGGAAGAACTGTAGTGTTCAGAGTTCTAATGAACATCCCAATGGACCTAAAAGACTTCAATAGGAGATGAACGGTTCCGGGTGAGAGTGGCCCTCTAGGTTGGACTAGGGCAGAGCCAGATCCATGAGAGGGGAGAATCCAACTGTAAAAGGGATCTGGGGAAGAAAGAGCTCTGATGGGTGTGCAGCCCAGCTCGCTTCCCCTGTGTCTACTTTCAGAAGCCCCTTTAGGATGGAGAATACCAGTAGTGCCCAGTGCAGCCCCTACCCATCCATCGCAAACAAAGGCAATGGCCTCCCTTCCAGCCTTTTTAGTCTGAATGAAGTCTCAGTATTACCTTTTAGGGTTCACCCTTCCCTCCTCACGCATCCAGTGAGACCGGAGCCTCTTCCTGCCGGGAGGTGCTGAACTCTCCCAGGAAACGGACAGGTGCCGCAGACCAATGGTGGGAGCTGCGGCGGGCCAGTGGGCAGGAGAAGTGGGTCGACCTGGGTTTGAGAATGAGAGAGCCCGCAAAGGGGGCGGGCACGGTGCGGCGGCGGCGCACGGAGTGAGAGGGACCTGCGAGGCTGCCCCAACCACTGTGGAGGAACCGGGGACGGGGCTGTCGCAGCCAATAGGAAGGCGGCGGGCGCGGGGCGGGGCAGTCGCCGGGCGGGCCACCCTCGGGTCCGCAGGGCTTGGGCGGAGCCAGGCCCGCGTCAGGTGGTCCCGGCGAGCGGGCGGCGCGGGGGGCGGGGCGCGGCGCGGCGCGGCGCGGAGAGGAGAGCGGCGGCCGGCGGGCGGCGGCGGGCACCGGCTGCGCGAGCAGGTACCGGCGGCGGAGGTGGCGAGGCCGCCCCCAGGGGGCGAGCGGGCAGGCGGGGACTCGGCCCGCCGCGCCCCTGGGTTGCGCGGGGCGTTCGCGCTCGGCGCTCTCCTCGAACCGCGGCCACAGCCCCGGCGAGCCGGCTGTCCCAGCCCCGCCAGCCCGGGCCCTACCTGCGGCCGCCGTCGGGGGGGTTCCTCCCAGCTCTGCGGAGGCGCATGAACAATAGGCGGCGGCGGCTCCTGCGGGTGGCGGCGGCCCCGCACCCTATGGATCGGCCGCTCCATGGAGCCCTCCAGAGCGCTTCTCGGCTGCCTGACGAGCGCCGCCGCTGCCGCCCCGCCGGGGGAGGATGGAGCCGGGGCCGGGGCCGAGGAGGAGGAGGAGGAAGAGGAGGAGGCGGCGGCGGCGGGCCCCGGGGAGATGGGCTGCGACGCGCCGCTGCCCTACTGGACGGCCGTGTTCGAGTACGAGGCGGCCGGCGAGGACGAGCTGACCCTGCGGCTGGGCGACGTGGTGGAGGTGCTGTCCAAGGACTCGCAGGTGTCCGGCGACGAGGGATGGTGGACCGGGCAGCTGAACCAGCGGGTGGGCATCTTCCCCAGCAACTACGTGACCCCGCGCAGCGCCTTCTCCAGCCGCTGCCAGCCCGGCGGCGAGGACCCCAGTTGCTACCCGCCCATTCAGTGTAAGGCGAAGGCGGGGCCCGGGAGCCGGGCGGAGAGGGGGAATGAGGGAGGCCGGGGGCGGGGTGGGGGGGGGCGCTGTCGGGGCAGGAAGGGAGCCCTCCGCGAGGGCTAGAATGGGGGTGGGTGGAGGCACGATTGACCCGGGTGTGGGTGGCGCGCGCGCTCGGGCAGCCCGGGCTTCGCTTGGTGCACTCGAGTCGCCGCAGGGCCTGCCCGCTCCTCAGGCACTTGGGCTTCTTCACCTTCATTTGGCACCGCAGCAGTGGCTCTCGATTTCCACTTTCTGAAGTTCCAGCCTGAGAATCTGTTTCCCAGTCCCTTCCTCTGTTACCTTCCCTTTCCCCCCTCCCCCCAATTCCCAATCTGGAAGTGTTTATGGCAAACTAGTGGTTAGTGTCCTAGCCTTGGTCGCCAAATTTGGGACCTTGCCACCACCTCTTCTAATGCCTCTCCCCGCCCCTTAAAGGCATTTGCTTTCAAAGAGATGGGGGTGTCTCCCGCAGGGCTGGGCCGGCTCACCAGTCCCGGAAGCCTGTGTGAACTCAAGGCTCAAGTGCCTGTAAAATGTCAGGTTGATTTCTTGGATCCTAATCCTTGTATCTCAGAAGTTGTACCTTTAGAAGTCTCACTGATTTAATGTGCTGAGGGATGTGTGTGTCTGGAGTCGGGGGTGGGACAAGTGATGATCAGAGAGGGAAAAGTATGTAGTTCCCCCATGGGAGATCAGGATTGCAAGGTACAGTGGCAGAATCCCAGTCCCTTGACAGTGAGGCTGTTCGGGAGATACATTTTCTCCTTTCTTCTCACCCTAGATCCTTGCCCATATTTGGAACTGGTCAAATCTCAGAGGGACCATGCTCAGGGGTCTCTCCCAGGGCCTTTCTCCCAGTGTCCTGGTTTCCGTCAATTTTCCAGGAGCCCCGTATTTCATACCCTGTAATGAAATCTGTGTTTTTACAAGGGAGTTAAATTGCCATTAGAATCCCTTAATCATACTAGGTTGTTTCAGAAAAAAACATGTAAATATCTCTTTAGTGCAGTTTACACTACTTTGTATTTGAGAGTTTCCGTAATCTCTTATCTGTTAAAAAGGTATTGTTAATATATATTAATTACTGTTTATTCCTTATTTTGTATACTTCCATCTTAGTTGATTTTTTAAAATGTCATTAGCAAGGACCAACTTTAAATATTTAGTTTTAAAATTTCCTTTGTAACAATTACATTTCTGGCCCTATTTTTTACCTCAACAGTTGTGTTACTTTATCTTAAGATGTGTGTATTTTTCTTTTTTGAGATGGAGTCTCGCTCTGTCACCCAGGCTGGAGTGCAGTGGCGCAATCTCAGCTCACTGCAACCCCTGCCTCCCGGGTTCAAGCAATTCTCCTGCCTCAGCCTCCTGAGTAGCTGTGATTACAGGCGGCTTCCACCACGTCCAGCTAATTTTTGTATTTTTAGTAGAGATGGGGTTCACCATGTTGGCCAGGCTGGTCATGAACTCCTGACCTCAAGTGATCCACATACCTTGGCCTCCTAAAGTGTTGGATTACAGGCATGAGCCAAAGTGTCCGGCCTATCTTAAGATTTTTTTTAAAAAAACTAGCATGTAATATCAAAATCATAACCTCTTTACTTGTTTTTCAGCTGTTCTTTTTCTGTTGGTGTTTTGACTATCAAATTGATGTTCAAATCTTTCGGTTCCCCCTCTCCCTCTCATTCAGTTTAAAACTTCATATTTCTTCATTTTGATCTTTAAAATACCTGGAGGTAGCAAATTACTTTAAGTTGTTTCCAGGTACTACATCTTTTTGGCACTAGTTTGGTAGGCTGAAGGCTAAGCATTCTGGCATAGTGTTTTGAAATAGTGTTGAAAATGAACTTGGTTATATATTGGAAGAAATATGAATAGCCTGGCATATTAGAAAACATAGTGTCATTTTAAACATAAGTGAGATTTTGATTCTGTGGGTGAAGTTTTGTGATTTTGTTTTCTGGGACAGCTAATGTCAGAGTAGAAGAGCTAGGTGAGGTTCCTGATCAGGAACTCAGTTTCTTTAATATCTTGTGCTCTGGGTGCCAGAGCAGTCAGGAGTGAGTATGACTTAGGCTGAAAAACTGTCCACAGAGGCACACATGGCAACAGTGTGATACTTCTTCATTAGGTGGCCAGGACTTATCTTCATTGTCATACAGGTTACCTTGGATAGAGTGGATTCCTAAATCTGGAACCCAAATGTTGAGAAAGTAGGAAATAACTTGTTCTAATGGTAAGAATTGACTTGAAGAATATGGCATTTGAAAGACATGGTACGTTCTTTTATTTGGCCTCGCTAGGAGTTCTGATTTTGACTGGAATTAATTTCTGATAATTCAAAAAATTTAATTTCAGTCAAAAACTAATTATTGAGTACCTAGTGAATGATAGATACTGTATACTATGTTAAACACCATAAAGAAGTGATAAGATGAGGAGGTGCTTATAAGATACGTGAGGGAGATTAATGATGTAAATATAAAACTTATTGCAGTACTTTGGTGAAGATGCAGTGCCTTGGTTCATCAGAAGATGAACATGGGCTGTTACTGATTGGTGCATCTCTCTCATCTGTGTGCTCTACCAGATCAGTTTGTGTCACTCAGAAAGCGAAGATGATTGATAAACCTTGTCTCCAAAGACTTGGAATGAAATTGAGCCACTGATACCTCATCCCCAGAGTTACCCTTTTGAACTTTCCCTCTGAGCATGTGTTGTGACATTACATTCTAGACCATGAGTAGAAGATACTAAGTCAAGTAATAGTGTTCAGCTTTAGTTTCATATTATTGCTTCTTAAAGTGAGAATTTACCTTCAAACTTCATTTAAAAACTTTTTTTTTTTTTAATTTTTAGATACAGGGTCTCACTCTGTTACCCAGGCTGAAGTGCAGCTGCGTGATCATAGCTCACTGCAACCTCGAACCCCTGGGCTCAAGAGATCCTCCCACCTCAGCCTCCCAAAGAAGCTGAGACCAGAGGCCCAGCCAATTATTTTTATTTATTTATTTTTTATAGAGATAAGGTCTTGCTTTGTTGCCCAGTCTGGTTTTGAACTCTTGGCTTCAGTCAGTCCTCCCGCCTCAGCCTCCCAAAGTATTGGGATTACAGGCGTAAGCCACTATGCCTAGCCTCAAACTATTCAAAACAGAAGGGGAAACTACCAAATATCATGACAAAGAAAAGATATAAAAATGATATTATAAATCATTTTACATTCATATAGTAATCTCCTCCATTGTAGGTACCTGATAGCGTTTAACTGTCTATGAATGACAACTATAAATAACCCAGGAGCTCACTCATCTTCTTTATTATAGTGAAAGGTGAAAAATGTACAGTTCCAAACTCATTATCTTGGGAGATATAATCTTAGGTATTATATGAAAGTTTCTCTTACAAGAGTGTTGTTGCTGTTTTCACACAGGGTATACATTAAGGTTATTAGTTTTAACTTTTCATTATCTACATCCACTAGAAATAGGACATATTTTCAGATGTACTTAAGATTTTTGAGTGAAGTGTATACCATTCACTTACTCAAAACCCACCAAAATGTGCCTAAACATTCAGTTTCCAAGCATATGATTGAGAGGGAATAACATCTTGACTTTAAAAATGGAAGGAATAGGCTGGGCATGATGTCTCATACCTGTAATCCCAGCACTTTGGGAGGCTGAGGTGGGCAGATGGCAAGGTCAGGAGTTTGAGATCAGCCTAACATGGTGAAATCCCGTTTCTACTAAAAATACAAAAACTAGCTGGGCATGGTGGTGCATGCCAGTAATCCCAGCTATTCAAGGGGCTGAGGCAGGAGAATCACTTGAACCCAGAAGGTTGCAGTGAGCCGAGATTGTGCCACTGCACTCCAGCCTGGGCAACAGAGAGAGACTTTGTCTCAAAAAAAAAAAAAAAAAAAAAAAAAGGAAGGAATAAGGATTTATTCCTGGAAATATCCTTCCATAGAAACTGAAAAATGTGCTGAATACAGCTTGACCTGATTCTTACTTAAAACCAGGTCTTGACTCGAGCAGGGAAGGGAAGGAGAGCCCCACAGACTCGGCTGCAACTGAAGCTCTAGTTCCTTAGTTCCTATCCCAAGGGACTGAGCAGGGAAGGAAAAAAAAGGTCCCTCCTCCCTCCCTTCTTCCTGGGTTCTGCCTTTTATCTGTTTGAAGGCTGTGTTCTATACTTTTCTTGGAGTCTGGTCATAATATTTTCTTAACTAAATAGCAAGAACTTGAGATTTTTAATGTTCTACCCAAAGAGAGGTTATTGCTTTTCCTTCCCTGCAGAGGTTTTTAGAGGAGCTGTCCTTTCAGCACCCTAGTACTGAATCATATCCTTTAAATCTCCCTGTGTTTATTTTTTCAATCTCTTCTGCATTTAAATAAATGTTTAACACCTACTGTGTGTTTACAACTATGCTTAAGACTGGAGGAAAGAAGGGAAGATACAAGAGAAAGTACAGTAGTATATTTCCCTTAAGGAGAATTCAGATACTCAGTTGAGGAAATAAGATAACAGATACAAATTTGTTAAAGAATCACACATCTTTTCATATGTGTAAAAGCTGCTAGAAAAACATGAATGTTCCTTCCCTCCATGACCAAGAAGACTCTTAATATGTATTTCTCCAAAAGGGTTTCTAATCTTTCTTTATAACATAGGCATATTTTTCTCATTCATATAGATGACATCAGGCACAAATTAGTAATCAGTCAGGATTCATTTTGGGGCTCAGAAATGCTCAAGCTATTTTAAGCAAGAAAGAGATTTAGCATAGGAAATTCAGTGCTTGCAGAATTGTTGTAAGGGCTGAAAGACAAGGCTCTCAGCTGGGCCTATGTGAACAACTCCCAGAACGTAGCAGAGCTGGCCCACTAGCTCAGCTGCTACTTCGCTAATTGGGAAGATACAGAATCAGGAGTTGCCGTTGAAGCTGTTGGCTTCAAAAACACCCTGTGGTATCTGCAGCCCAGAGATTAGGCAACCATTTGGCTATGAAACATTCCTCTCCACATCTACCGACTTAGTGATTGGACACCAACATGCTGTGGCAGAAAATCCCCCTTCTCTACAGCTGTGCTAACAGGGAGAAGCAGCAAGAAGATGGTCTTCATCTCACTTCTGCCTTTCAAATCTTGTGCATCTAATTAGGAGAACTTAATTTGCATTTAGAACTTTAGCTGTAAAGGAGTCTGGGAAATGTAGTTTTTAGCTTCCTAGCCTCTGTAGTACTGCAATTTATGCTAGAAGGATTTTGGAATGGATGCCGATTGCTAGTCTACAATATTCTGCAATGACATTCATTCTTCAGGAAGACTGCTGGGTAAAGTGATAACCTTTTGAACAGTTGGAATTTTGGGGTCAGGATGGGCTATACTTTTTGTATATCTAGAGACTATACACTTAACTTATCCTCCTAAGAGTTTTCTTTGTGCAGACTGCCAGTTGCGTTACAAAATACAAATGAATATTAGCCCCAGATGGGATAGAGGTATTATAATTAAGCAAGAACAGATTTTTTTTAGCACCACCAGCGTCTGAGTGGAGAATGGAGGTGTCATGGGGCTGGCTGAGTAAGGAAGGGAATAGTCAGCAGTTAGCAGTTCCTCTTTTGGTCTTGCCAAAAGTTCAGAAATATATCTTTGTTTTCTTAGTTTTTTAGTAAAGTGTGATTATTCTCTGTATTTGTTTCAGAAGGTCCAGTTCCAGTTCAGTTTTTTTTTTCTAGATCTGAATTGGGTTTATTTCCTCCTGAGGTAGTGTGTTAGTCCATTCTTGCATTGCTATAAAGGAATACCTGAGGCTGGGTAATTTATAAAGAAAAAAAGTTTAATTGGCTCATGGTTCTGCAGGCTGTACAGGAAGCTTGGTGCCAGTATCTGCTTGGCTCTGGTGAGGCCTCAGGGAGCTTTTATTCATGGTGGAAGATGAAGTCAGAGCAGGCATGTCACATGGTGGGAGCCAGAAACAAGAGAAAAAAAGAGGGGAGGTGCCACACTCTTTTAAAAAAACAGATCTTGTATGAATTTGAGCAAGAACTCACTCATTACTGTGAGGAGGGTGCCAAGCCATTCATGGGGGATCAGCCCTCATGACCCAAACACCTCCCACCAGGCCTCACCTCCAGCACTGGGGATTACATTTCAACATAAGAATCAGAGGGGGCAAATATATGAGGTAGTTTTTTTTCCATTTTATTTCAACGATCTGTTGGTCACCTACAAAATGTTTGGCATGGCAAGTGCAGTGGTAAATGAGGCAGACAGAACCTCTGCCCTTCTGGGTCTCACAATCTGGCCTGGACAACAGGCATTGAACAAATAATTAAGTAATTGTAACCTTGATGACTCTTGTGGAATGGAAACTGCCATGGAAGTGTTTGATAGGGACCTGACCTCGTTTGGTTTGAGGGATGGAGAAGTTCCACTGTGAAACTGATATTTAAGACCTGAGGTATAAGTATGAATCAGCCAGATAAAGACAAAAAAGAAAATAAGATAGAGAAGAGGGTTTCATGCGAGAAACAAAACACACTTTGCTCATATAGCACTTAACACCATATGTAGCTTGATTTATAATCACTGGCAGCTATTATTATCTACCCATGAAAGCCTTTCCACACAGAAAGAAATATACAGTCAAGTACCTTAGGTTCAAACTCTGTATTTGGGAAGAATGATTGGTTGGGTGGGATACAGAGACCATCAGGGCTTGGACTGAGGCACAGATGACTGCTGGAGTAAGATCTCTCTAATGAGGCTCCTTTCCCATGTGTTTCAGTCACCAGGTCCTGGTAGAACCAAGTTCTGAAAGGTTCCCAAATTGACTGCGTACCTCCCATATTCACTGCTGCTGAGGTTTAGACCTCTGAGCTGCAAGGCCTCCTTAAAGGGTCCTTTTGCTGTTGGGTCTCTGTCCTCCAGGTTAGTTTCCAGCAGCTGCCAGAGTTGGTTTCCTTTCTAAATTACAGGTCTGACAACATTCTTTACTGAAAGATACATTACGCCTCTTGTTTACAATGTGAACTTCAAGCCCCTCAGAATGGCTTTAAAGATATTTTCTGGCCTGGTTACCCTCAACAAGGTTTTGAGCCTCGTCTCCAATCCTGATGCACATGACCCAGCCCCAGCAGACTCCCTGGAGTTCCTAATAATATACCGTGTATTCCCTGGTCCATGTTCTTGGCTCCCGTCCTTCCCTCTGCCTGATTGTCCTTCCCTACCCTGATTTCCTTCATTGTCTGAGATCTCTCCCACTCATTCTTTAGGGTCCATTTCAAATGTTACCTTCCCTGAGAATCCTTTCCCCACTCACCCCCTCAGTGCTCTGTGCTGCTGTGGGAGTTAGTGATTTTCCTAAGCCTCTAATCATACTTCTGCAGAAGCTCTTCTCATCCTATGGTTTGGTTGTTAGGTGTCTGCCTTGGTACTGAGTTGGGTGCTTCTCACCACTGAGCACACAGTAAAGCTGAATAAGTCTCAAAGAAGGGATCTTGGCAAGGTGCATCAACTCATGCCTGTAATCCCAGCACTTTGGGAAGCTGTGACAGGAGGATTGCTGAGCTCAGGAGTTCGAGACCAGCCTGGGCAACATGGCAAACCCCATCTCTATATTTAAATGTATTTTTAAAAAAGAAAAAAAAAAGGATCTCCCCCATGTTCCCTTTAGTTAAAATAGTTGATTTTGGTACAGGATTCTGCATAATTTTCTAGGTGAGATTTTTTTTTTCATGAATATTTATAGAATGCCTACTGTGTGATGACTGTCACTAAGGAAAATGCAAAGGAAAATAAGTTAATTGCAGTTCCTGCCCTTATGGAATTTACTTTATAATGGGGAGACAGAAAGGCCCAGCAAATAGACAACCTGCCCTGTTTACCCATCCAGGTAAATGAATGGTTAAATATGGTGTTTTCAGGATGTTTTTGACTTGCTTCTTTTTTCCTTCCCTTTCTCAGTGTTAGAGATTGATTTTGCGGAGCTAACCTTGGAAGAGATTATCGGCATCGGGGGCTTTGGGAAGGTCTATCGTGCTTTCTGGATAGAGGATGAGGTTGCTGTGAAAGCAGCTCGCCACGACCCTGATGAGGACATCAGCCAGACCATAGAGAATGTTCGCCAAGAGGCCAAGCTCTTCGCCATGCTGAAGCACCCCAACATCATTGCCCTAAGAGGAGTATGTCTGAAGGAACCCAACCTCTGCTTGGTTATGGAGTTTGCTCGTGGAGGACCTTTGAATAGAGTGTTATCTGGGAAAAGGATTCCCCCAGACATCCTGGTGAACTGGGCTGTGCAGATTGCCAGAGGGATGAACTACTTACATGATGAGGCAATTGTTCCTATCATCCACCGCGACCTTAAGTCCAGCAACAGTGAGTATGAAGAGATGGGGCTGGAGGGGCTCAGAGCTGTTGCAGATGCATTCCATGATGTCAGTAGGAGTGGGTTCCTGGCCGGTTGCGGTGGCTCACGCCTGTAATCCCAGCACTTTGGGAGGCTGAGGTGGGCAGATCACCTGAGGTCAGGAGTTTGAGACCAGCCTGACCAACATGGAGAAACCCTGTCTCTAGTAAAAAATACAAAATTAGCCAGGCTTGGTGGCAGATGCCTGTAATCCCAGCTACTCAGGGGGTTGAGACAGGAGAATCACTTGAACCCAGGAGGCAGAGGTTGCAGTGAGCTGAGATTGTGCCATTGCACTCCAGCCTGGGCAACAAGAGCGAAACTCCGTCTCAAAAAAAAAAAAGAGTGGATTCCTAATGGAACCTTAGTGGGCAGTGAAACTCCTTGCTTAAACACATTCCATCCTTGAATTGAGATGTAGGGGGTGAGATGAGTGCCAAGAAAGATTGGTTTAGGAAGAGAGGAATGAGGCACCTGAGGAGTTTGGGATAATTTTGAGGTTTTTTTAGCAGTCAAGAATGGCCTTGTCTGCTATTCTTCCACATATCAGAATGTGTAATTCTGATAGGCTGTGCAAAAAACATATAGATTTATTTTTTCACTTGTAGGAAGTGTGAATGTCATCACAAAAGGGGTTTTCCTCTTTGTAGAACAAGAGGTAGAGCAAACCTTTATTATCTGTTTGAATGTTTACCTAAACACCTCAACTTGAGGTACCCATCAGAGAAGGGAGTGTAAGAAGAGAATCATATTGTTTAAACCGTGAGCTGATTCAGGTCGCAATGTCCATTTGGAGAGCATGACTTGCTAGTAATGTTACTGACCTCCTGTAGCCCAAGGGTAGTATTAATTAAATGTCATAATTACCTAGTGTTTAATAGCAGGGAACTGAGAAGCAATTGTTTTGGATTTTAAGCAAGTGTTAAATATTAAATGGTGAATTAGTAGAAGCTCCAGTCCTTCATGGTGGCTGAATCAGCAGGGCTAGGAATACGCTTCTTTTCTGTGGTAGTTTGTGCTCTCTCTTGCCTAAACTGGGTGGTAAAGAGGACACAGTTGCATAATGGTATGTACTTAAAATCACTTGGAGCATCCTGTCCCAGAGAGGAGAGCATTTGAGTTGAAGGACTTTGGTTGGGGGTAGCATGGGCCCCCAGGGACATCACTCTCCCTGCATCCTTCAGCTTTGAGCCTGGAAATCCTTCAGACTTTGTTTTGTTCCAAGCTGTTCCAGATGTGGTTATTTTTATGTTGATGCTATTGTGAATCTGTTTACTTTTAAAACTACATTTTAAAATTATGTAAGTAGTGGTAGGGCACAGTGGCCTACGCCTGTAATGCCAGCACTTTGGGAAGCTGAGGCAAGAGGATTGCTTGAGCCCAGAAGTCTGAGACAGCCTGAGCAACAAAGGGGGACCTCATCTCTTAAAAAAAATTATGTGAGTAGTAAGTGTTTCTTGTAGAAAATTAGAAAGTGCAGATAAAAAGAAGAGGAAGTTAACCTATAATGTTTTCCTTTAGAGAGAACAACTATTACATTTGGCATATCCTTCCTGACATTTTTAAAGCGTATCTGGGTTATACATATACAAATATACACTTATCTTTTCTACCTGTATTCTTTTCCCCCTTAATAATAGAAAAATTCCTTCTTGTATGAGCATGAAACATTAAGTATGTATTTTAGATACGATGCATGTGAAGTCTTTAAGTTATATTAAAAATCTGGTTTCTCTTTTTCTCTTTGCTGTTTTCCTGTCTCTTTATCATATGATTATTTTCATCTACCCTCCCAAATTCTATTCTTTAAATAAATTAAAGCTTTTGGTGACCTCTTTTCAGGGTAATTTCTACCTAGAGATTGCTTTAAGTGATGGGATAAGAAGAACCAGATGTATTGCTGGAAAATGTCATGGAGAAGCTGAGTTTTCTTTATTTTACTTTTCCCAATATCTTTATCATGTTGAGAGAACTAGGCAAAGTACTGTAATATTACATAATTGAGCTCATTTAGAAAGTTGGGCTAGGATAACAAAGTTGTAAAAATTAATAGTTTACTTGATGAAGTTTTGAATTTTAGCATAATTTTAAGCTATACATACACATTTTTACCTCTTAGGAGATTTGTATTTAGGAATGGAGGCTCTTATGAAGGACAAGTTACCCTGTCAAGGTTCTGCTGTTTGTAGGAGAGGGCAAGAGACAAAACTGCTATTCAGGAGACAAAACTCTAGTCTATTCTTTGTCCTTATGTGGGTTTTAGTATTGTCAAGGGGGAGCCATCAGGATTGCAGGAGTTGTATAATACTTACACATTCGGCAGTATTTTAAAGGACCTTCTCAATACAGTTGATGCCCAGTAATGTTTATGGTCCACTGGACTGCATGGTTGGTGCTGACATTGATGCTAATTGTTAAATCTTACATGTGTGTTGGGGTAGCACGTTGACATTTTTCTATGGGTGGATGTTTGCCAAGGATTGTATGTATGTAATATGAGCCTTGATGATACCACCGGTTTTTGTTTGTTTGTTTGTTTGTTTGTTTGTTTTTGAGATGGAGTCTCACTCTGTCGCCCAGGCTGGAGTACAGTGGCGCCACCTTGACTCACTGCAACCTCGTCTTCAGGGTTCAAGCAATTCTCCTGCCTCAGCTTCCGGAGTAGCTGGGACTACAGGCATGCGCCACCATGCCCAGCTAATATTTGTACTTTTAGTAGAGACGGGGTTTCACCATGTTGGCCAGGATGGTCTCAATCTCTTGACCTCACGATCTACCCACCTCAGCCTCCCAAAGTGCTGAGATTATAGGCGTGAGCCACCGTGCCTGGCCACCACTGTTCTTATTCCATTGTAATGTGTACATGCCCTGAAAATGATTGTCTTTAATTTTAATTTTATTTATTTATTTCTTTAGAGACAAGGTCTCACTCTGTCACCCAGGCTGGAGTGCAGTGGCATGATCAGTGCTCACTGCAGCCTTGGCCCTTGGGCTCAAGTGATCTTCATACCTCAGCCTCCTGAGTAGTTGGGTTATAGGTGTGTGCCACCATGCCCTACTATTTTTTTTTTTTTTTGAGATGCAGTCTCGCTCTGTCCCCCAGGCTGGAGTGCAATGGCGTGATCTCGGCTTACTACAACCTCCGCCTCCCAGGTTCAAGTGTTCCTCCTGCCTCAGCCTCCCAGGTAGCTGGGATTACAGGAGCCAGCCACTGCACTGTAGGGCTGAGGGCCCCACAGGGTCGTGGGGTGAGCCTTATGCTGTGCTGAGGCACAGGATCCGAGAAATAAAGAGACAGGACACAGAAGTACAAAGAAAATGCAGCTGGGCTCAGGGGGCCACGCCACCTATAAGCGGAGTCAGGCGAGGCCCCTTATGTCCAGAAGCATGAGTATTTATTGTGTATAGGTTAGGGGCAGGGCAGTGAGTGAAATCATCTTTAAGGATAGTGATAAGGTCATGAGCAATAAAACATGGGGTCCACCCCCATTAGGTCACCTAGGCCAGGAGGTGGACAGTGCGCAGCAAGGGGCCCGTTCCCATGAAGGCAAGGGCTGTGTGCAGTAAGGGGTCCACCACCATTAGGTCACCGAGGCTTGAAAGTGGGCCGTGCGCAGTGAAGAGGGTGCAGTGTGCAATACTTCTATCTATGGGCAAACTACTTCTAAGAAGATTTATAGGAGGATGCTTTAAGTCACATAGCAGTGACAGAGCTATCAAGGTGACCGCCACCTTCTGGTAGCTTCCAATGGGTTCTATGGGAAGATACTATTCAAGCAGCACAGTAGCAAGAGCTGATAAAGTTCACAGTCACCAAGGTGGATTGCTGTTCTGAGGGCAGCCTTCCACAAGAACTGGAGCAAGGTCGTACAACTCCTTTATCAGGAGGAGTGGCTCTTGCCCCAAGCCTGCCATACAGCGGGTATTTTTATGATACTGAACACTGCTGCCTGGGCCATGGATTCTTGTCCTGGTTTAACTGTTTTTCCCTTAAATCATGCTCTGCACTGTGTCTGCTCTAAGCTTTCCTCCAATTATGAGCTGCTTATCCCTTAATTCATGCTCTGTACTGTGTCCACTCTAGGCATTCCTCCGATTATGAACTAAGATATAATTATAGGTATATATGTAGAGAAATATTCTTTAGGCACTCATACTATCAATTATTATATGATTATATAGAGAGGATTATATAGAGGGATTCTTCAAGCCCTATTTCTATAAACTAATATATGATTATGTAAAGGATTATATAAAAGGAAATAGCTGAGTAGTAACACTATAAAGTGAGATATTTCTCAAGCCCTAACTGTGCCAGGGTTCTGCTTAGCTCTCATTCCTCGGTGCCTATATAGGGGGTTACCCACACCGCACTTGGCTAATTTTTATATTTTTAATAGAGACAAGTTTTCACCATGTTGGCTAGGCTGGTCTCGAACTCCTGACCTCAGGTGATCTGCCTGCCTCGGCCTCCCAAAGTGCTGGGATTACAGGCGTGAGCTACCATGCCCAGCCTTTTTTTTTTTTTTTTTTTTTTTTTTTAATAGAGATGGGGGTCTTGCTTTGTGGCCCAGGCTGAAAATTATCTTATAAGTGTTATGCCACTTCCTCGCCCATTGTCTCCAGCTTGGGAGCCATGACTTCTTTGTATTTTGTAGACAGGAGCACTGGCTTGTTTTCCTTGCTTTGTTAAGGGTTCCAGAGAATTGGATTTTGGTCATTGTCATGCAAGGGCAGAATACTAGGAATTATATGTGTTAGTTGACCTTGACCATTAGAGAAAAGAATGTGTATGCATGGGAGCTGTCTTTGTGGGAAAGAAAAAGCAGTTGATGGTAAACTCCTAGCTGTTAGAAAGGCTCAGTAAAGTGACTTATTAAAATGTTTTTTTATCCTGATCACCCACTTTAAAAAGTCATTTGCAGTTTACTGGCAGTGAAACGAGTATAGCATATGGTATCCTATGTTGATACAGAATCTACATTGAGTTTAGGTTGATTGTGCGTAACCTGAAAAGCCAAACAGAATAACAGTGGCTAAACTAGGTCTACATTTACTTGTCTTTGAAAAGAAGTCTGAAGGATTCTAGGGCAGCTCCATATTGGTGTCTGGGACCCAGTCTCCTGTTTTTTACTACCTCATCCCAGTACATGGCTTCCATCCTCATTGTCACCCTGTGGTCCAGATGGCTGCCGGAGTGCCAGTTAAGAGGTCCAAGTGACGGGCCTGAGGAGGAGGGGAAGCAGAAGCACAGAAAAGGTGTCCCATGTGGCTGAGTTGGCTCCCATAATTTCCCAGAAGTCCAACATGGCGTATGTGCTTGCGTTAATTGGCCAGAGTATGGTCGCCTGGCCATTGCTAGCTGCAGAGTGGACAGGAAGATGGAGGCTTTTATGCTGGGTGTCAGTGAGCCCAGCTGAGAATCAGGGTCTGTTACCAAGGAAGAGCATTGCTGCTAAGGAATTGGCAGCTAGCAGTCTTACCATGGAATCTTAATGCAGGACATGTATTGGTATGAACTATTACCTCAGATGTTTAGCATCACACAGCCAAACAAGTTTAGCCAGGCCTGGGACATGTGGCTCAGACCCCTGGTTTAACTACTGGTTTATACTACTTTACCACCATCACATCGTCAACTTAGCATCACACCCTAATTCTACTTGCAAAAAGCCTCTGGCTATAAAAATGGATTTATGTCTCTGCTCCATCAAATTGGGGAAAACCAGTTACATGATTGTCAGCAAACGCATTGAAAGATGGTCTTAAATGGAAGGGTTGCCCTTTTGGGGGCAGGCAGATGAACTTCAGGATTTTGTGTAGTAGGGTGGCTTGGCGTAACGGCATTTGGCAGAAGAGCAGTTTAATAGTGTCCATTAAAAGTTAAATAAGTGGTTGGCCGCGGTGGCTCATCCTTGTAATCCTAGCACTTTGGGAGGGTGAGGCCTGTGGATCACCTGAGATCAGGAGTTCAAGACCAGCCTGGCCAACACGGTGAAACCCTATCTCTACTAAAATACAAAAATTAGGTGGGTGTGGTGGCAGGCACCTGTAATCCCAGCTACTTGGGAGGCTGAGGCAGGAGAATCACTTCAACCCAGGAGGCAGAGGTTGCAGTGAGCTGAGATTGCACCACTGCACTCCAGCCTGGGTGACAGAGCCAGATTCTGTCTCAAAAAAGAAAGTTAAATAAGTGAAAATATAAATATTTAAATAATATGAAAAAGCTTTGGAGAATGTAAAAACGTCCAAAGTGTCATTACTTTTATATTATTATTAAATCACTTTTCTTCTCTTAGAAAATACAGAAAAGGGCTGGGCACAGTGGTTTAAGCCTGTAATCCTTGTACTTTGGGAGGCCGAGGTGGGTGGATCTCTTGAGCCTAGGAGTTTGAGACCAGCCTAGGTAACACGGTGAAATCTCATCTCTGCAAAAAATACAGTAAAATCTTGCTGGGTATGGTGGCACATGCCTGTGGACCCAACTACTTGGGAGGCTGAAGTGGGAGGATCACTTGAGCCTGGAAGGTCGAGGCTGCAGTGAGCCGTGATTGTAACATGGCACTCCAACCTGAGTGACAGAGTGAGACTCTATTTAAAAAATAAATAAATAAATAAAAAAGAAAACAGAAAAACACAGGTAAAAACTGTGTGTTTTTCCAGTTTTTCTGCACATTTTTATGTGTTTGTTTTTACCCCTAGATAATATCCTAACAAAAATATTGCTTGTAGCATATGTTTCTCCTCCCTCTTGTCAGTGCATTGGCAGCCTTTGCCCCTAGTCACTACACTATTGCCTGCACATTCCTGTTGGACAGCTGGGGTATTTCATGTTGTTCTGTGTGGCCCTTCAGTGCTTTAGTTTCATATAATTGGAAATAACGTCATTCTGCTCACAGGGCCACAGCATCCACATTGCATTCATGTTTGATTTATCCCCTACCTGTACCTTTTTTGGGTTTCAAGCAACTCATTCTGAATTTTATAGCTGAAAGAGCAGAAGTGCGTAGTGAACTGTGTTTGGTTTGGGACTAGGCACACCTGCCTTCCTCTTTTCAGATGTCAGCTTAAATTCTCATGAGATCTTTGCTGCCTTCTCTTCTTCTAGAGGCACTTTCTCCTTTAGCCAAACTGGTCTCCCCTTTCCCACTTGCTGGCAGGGGTGCCCTCGCCTCATCTCTCTGCCTATCCAATACCTCCACAGTTTTCTGTGCTCAACTCAAACCTGGCTTCTTCTGGTAACCCATCATGTATCCTTGCTATGGTCAGTGCTAAGTTATCATTTGCTAAATGTGTATCACCTCGTAGTTTGTAGAAGAATATTGGAGTAACAGAAGGCTAGAACCACTAGTCTAATGGCTGCAAGTTCAAATGCCTTCCAGCCAGGGTGAGTCAATCTAAAGCACGGATAGGCATTCACAGGCCATAAGAAAACAAACACCGTGCTGGCCTGCAGGCCAACCTGCCAAGTTATATCCTCTGGCCTCTTTTTGTTGGCTGTGATTTCAGAAGCATCCCTTACATCTCCAAATAGGTTTTGTATCTTTAGCCCCCAGCATAGTTCCAGGTGCATAGTAGGGTCCTCAATAAATGTATAGATAAAAGGAATGAATGAATAAATGAATGAATAAAATGTCACATGAAGTGGTTTACATATGGGATCCCAAAATGTAAACATTCCCTTTCTCTTATCTGTGATGTCATTCATACCTCACTTGTGTGGAATTATTTATTTATTTTATTTTTTATTTAGTAGAGACAGGGTCTCACCATGATGCCCTGCTGGTCTTGAACTCCTGGGCTCACGCAATTCACCTGCCTTGGTCTCCCAGAATTGGGATTACAGGCATGAGCCACCACGTTTGGCTACGTGGGAATTTGCTTTTCATCCTCAGAATCCTCAGGCCCTTGATGATCCATCATAATTGACTGAGCCCAGCCACCTGTTTTGGATGCTGGAGTGTGGTATTGTGACAGTGCATTCCTTATTAATCTCAAACGCCTCTGCCTTCTCCCCTCTTCACACTTTTCTTGATCACCAGCCCAGCTAACTCACTGGTCCGTGTTTCCACTGTAGCTATTGCCGGCTGCTAGGAGTGGCTGGAGCAGACCACTGCCCAGTACTGCCGGGTCTACTCCCAGTCTGTTCTGTCCAACCTCAGTGTTCCCTTTGTTCCCAGCTTAGGGATTGCCTGTCATGCTCATCATAGTGCCTGTTCTAGTTTTGTTAAATTGGTGGATTGGCTGCTCCTCTTAGAACTGGAAGCCCATGTAGCATCTCCCCCTCCCAATTTTGCTCACTTGCACCTTGTCCTCATCTCCACCATTCTCTTGGAGTTCACAAGATCAGGAAGCCGAAGACATGCTTTCACAGTGTTAGGATGGCAGAGCTTTTGTCTTTCTTCCTCTTGGTCTCAGGTCAGAGTCTCGCTCTGTTGCCCAAGCTGGAGCACAGTGGTGCAATCTCGGCTCACTGCAACCTCTGCCTCCCAGGTTCAAGCGATTCTCCTGCCTCAGCCTCCCGAGTATCTGGGATTACAGGCACGTGCCACCACGCATGGCTAACTTTTGTATTTTTAGTAAAGATGGTGTTTCGCCATATTGGCCAGGCTGGTCTGGAACTCCTGACCTTGTGATCTGCCCACCTCAGCCTCCCAAAGTACTGGGATTGCAGGCATAAGCCACCACGCCTGGCCCAGCAGGCTCTACATTCTAAGCCCTGGAGTATACCTGGACCACACACTGGCCAAAGCCCCTGACTGGTTTTCCTGTGCAGGATTTCTCATGGCTGCTGAGTTTGGGGGCTGCCAGACCTGTGGCATCCTGTGACCCGCTGGATCCCAGTCTTTAGTGTCGTTGTCCTACACACATGATAGAGCCCATTCTGCCTGATGGAGGAAGCAGCTAAGGCATGGGAACCCTGGACAAGGATGATGCGGCATTAGACTTGCCTCGAAAAAGGATGAGGAGTAGCTGTAAAAGCAGTTTTTTCCTTCAGGAGAATGAAATAGGCAATCAGACATTCCCAGAGTGGACCTGGGAGGCAGTGAAGTATCAGCTGGAGAACCCAAATCTTGGTCCTTTTTGAGAGGTAAGTAAATGACTTTTTGTACGCTTCATGGAGGCCTCTCCAAATGAAATACTTCTGGAAGTACCTGGCTCAGGTGCTTCTGTATTTCCCTGTTTTTCTCCCCTCAGTCAGGTCCTTTAGTGGTTTTTGCTACACATTCCTTCTTACAGAGAGTTGGAGGATGATGGATGTGTTTTGAGGATTTTCCCAGGCAAAAGTGTACAAGCATTCAAATAACTGGATTTATCTTTTGGTTGCAGGAGGCTATGCCAGAGGTTAGCTAGCAGCTACCTGGCAGGTCTCAAAGCATCCTGTTCAGTGGATGGCTAGCATTTCCCATGAATGCAGAGACACGTTCTGCAAGCCAAAATAAATACCTAAGTGAATAAAGCTGAAATGAAGCCTATAACCAGCCAGGTGAACAGGACTCAGCAGAAGAAACCAATGAGGCTGGAGATCAGTTCTTTTTTTTTTTTTTTTTTTTTTGAATTGGAGTCTCAGTCTGTTGCCATGTTGAAGTGCAATGGTACAATCTCAGCTCACTGAAACCTCCAACTCTCCCTTGTTCAAGCGATTTTCCTGCCTCAGCCTCCCAAGTAGCTGCGATTACAGGCACGTGCCACCATGCCCAACTAATTTTTGTATTTTTAATAGAGACGGGGTTTCACCATGTTGGCCAGGATAGACTTGATCTTCTGACCTCGTGATGCGCCCACCTTGGCCTCCCAAAGTGCTGGAATTATAGGCGTCAGCCACCATGCCTCGCCATCTCTTGGTTCTTTAACATGGTTTAGGAACCCTACCTTTCCCTTTTATCCTGTGCCTTTGTGGCCATCTCTGCACAAAGTTGGTTTTCTTTTATGGGCCAATTGGAGTGTCTGGTATTAAGAATACAGCAGCAAACAAATCAGACAAGGTCCTTTCCCTCCAGGAGCTCCCTGTGGGGTCAGGGAGAAGGACCTTGATCAAAGTAAAGTTACACAAAATGTAAAGTCAAGACTGGTGAGTACCATGAGCATGGCTGATAACGGGACATGCCTGGAGAGGAGTGCTGGAGAATTCCCTAAGGAAGTTTTGTTTCCGATGTGATCTGAGAGAGGGAAGACTAGAGACAAAGTGGAAAGGGAAGCTGGGACAAGGAGGTTCCAGTCAGTGAGGCCAGCAGGCCTGGGTGCCCAGTACAGTGTGGCCTCTCAGGAGGCAAATTGCACGTTTGGATTCTCTTGCCTCTGTCCTTTCCTGTGGTTGGTGGAGAAGGATTCATAAGGAAAATGGATCCCTTTGTGGGCCACGTGCCTTTGTTTCACCAGCGGTTGCTCTAGAGTCCTGCCTAACTCTGCTTCTTATTTCATCACCATGGAGGTTCTCTGCAGCTTATTCAGTGGGGCGAGAAGTAGCTCAGGACACCGGGCAACTTTGAGGCTCTCATAATGCCTTGCTGGAGTCGGAGCAGGAGCTTGTGCTATAGGGTTGGGGTTTCTGGACTGTGAGCTTTTGGTTGTTGAAAGCAGCGTTGGTGAGTGGTTGAATGCAGGGCAAGAAAGGCTTTGAAAGGCCTGCGGGCTCTGATTTCCGGATGAATATTTAGTCTCTGCCTCTTTGATCTGTTTCCTCTAATTTGAGCCACAATTGCCTGGAAAGTAAATAATAAATTACTGTATCTTCCCTTTCCCACATCCCTCCCCAAGCAAACCTGGTAAGAGCTAAGTATTGACCACAGTTTGCAGATGGTCTGTGGCACTGTCATTGCTCAGGTTCAAGATTGTCCTTCAGGATGTCTAAGGAGATGAGAGAAGAGCCTGCCTATCTCTCCTTTCCTCTGCATCTCTTGGAAAATTTTCCATTCCTTAACCTGGTTCTTCACCTCATTTTGATGAGGTAGCTCAGGATCACTTATGGATAGGATGCAAAGCAGTGATGTCAGTGGTCTGGTTGAGTCAGGAGAAATGTAGCTTCCATCCCAGGTCTTTACTGTGGAGTCCCTTTCAATACTCCTGACAGCCTCTTGGGGAATTGCACTTTGTTCCTCTTATAACGTAAAGATTAACATAGGGCCAGGGAACCACCTGGAATCTCTGCAAAATGTGGATAGATTCATTTTGGAGGGAAAAGGTCATGGCTGTTATTAATGTAAGACTCAGAGAAGGTTATGAATCAGTATCATTACAGAGAACTTAAACTAGGCATCTGTGTAAGAGGTGTTCTGGTGCAGTAGAAGGAACATGGGCCCCAGGGCTGTCCTTGACACTGACTGGCCAGGTGGCCTTGGGCACATCTGTGATCTCTCTGGACCTCAGATTCTTCATCTGGAAAATGAGAGGTTTGGATAAGTGGTCTCTGAGGTCCCGCCCAGGACCTAAAGCATGAATGTCTGTGTGTTTGGGAATGTTAGTGACTGCATGGTTTGTCTCCCTCTGCGTGTCAGGCTGCAATGTGCTCAGTTCTCCCCTTCAGTGCTTGTTCTGGCAAGGGCTGTATCTCCTGAAAGGGAATCTTTGCCGAGTGGTTTAGTGGAGAACACAGTTGACAGGGGCCCACAAGTGCTCCCCTTCCCCCATTGCTGCTCAGGGCATGACAGATGGCTTTGCTGAGAGAAGATGCTCTGGTCACATGAACCATCGTGGGGATTCACAATAATCCAAGAACAGCCTTCCTCCTAGAAACAGGACACAGTTAGTCGCATGCCAGTCTGTCCTTGGAGCTAAGCAAGGGGCATCCTGGTGTCCCAGAGCTTTGCTGCTGCTTTGATTTACACTTGCTTCCTGCTCACTTTTTTGGAACAACATAGGGCTTTTCCAGATAGGGCTCAAGGTCACTTAGGCAACTTTAATTGTGTGTCTCATATATCCCCACTCACCAGCAGAATCACAGGATGACATGTGCTCTGTGCAGTCCACTATACTGTAAGAGTGAGACATATAAATTAGACATATTATAAGCTGTGGATTGCATGTCCTTTCCCCTCCTAACTTCCCTAGGGTTTTTGCTCTTTGTAGGAAACTCTAAGGTTTTGATCTGAGAAGAAAGCGTTTTCCTCTTAAGATTGGTTTTGGGAACCACTGTGGTCTAATGGAAGAAACACTGGTGTTGGAGTTAGATAGACTTGGATTTAAGCTACTTCTTGAGCACTTGACATTGGGCACGTGGCTAACCTCTTGGAGTTGCAGGAAATCTCATCTGTAAAATATGAACAGCACAGAAATGAACAATACTGTTTTAAGATTATATGAGCTATTGTATGTCAGTATCACACAGGCACTGCATTCAGTAAATGGCACTGTGCTTTTTTTTCTTTCTAAGAAGTAGGAGAAACTTCTTTCCATTCCTTCTTGTTTTAGTTGCACACAGGATATGGCTGAATTTCCCTTTTTAAAATGGTGCGTGAGGGTTTTAGGCAGCTCTGAGAAGCCCTCTCGTAAGCCAGCCAGGCATAATTTTACTGTTCCCACTGGAACAGGCAGATTTATTTCTGTGGAATCCCCTGGAACGGATTGAGCCCCACCAGCCCCCTCTAACTGTGCAAAAGCCTCTAGTGGAAAAGGCCCATGCGTCTTGCACCCGCTGGACTCAACCTTAACTCGAAGTGCTAGGTCCTCTGAAAAATGCTGTCTTGTCCTGTCTGTTCCAGGCTTTGGCTTGATTGAATGGGACAGCTGGCCAGTTTTATGGCTCTGCTGGACTCTGAGCTGATAATTAAAATGCTTTTGCCCCAGGAGGAAGGCAATATATTTCTTTCCCTCCCTTCTGTGCTGCATTAGTCTGCTTTTTTCACATCCTCCCCTGGCCTCCCTATGTCAACTTAGCTTTCTTGCTACACAGTGTCATTTAAGACTCTGGAGTATTCAGGGTGGGTTGAAGAGATTTTATTTTGAGTTTTGTGGTCTTGTTTTGGAAGGTACACAGAGCATGTTTGGCCCCTTTTCATCTCTGTATAAAAGCTTTGTTTCCTACAGCTACTCTAAATCTGGTTGTGTACAGTACTTAGTAAGTCCTCAAGAAATGTTTGTAGTTATGATAATCACAGATTCTAGCAGTGTGTCTTTCCCCTACATACCTCCTTCCTGCATAGACATTCTCCAAACAACACCACACCTCTTCTCCTTTAGAGCCCTCATTTACGATGTGAACCCTCGGTTCTTTTGGAGATGAGCCCATGTGAGCTGTGGGTGAGATTGGATTTGAGTCCTACGTGGCTCTGTGACTTGCTAGCTAAGGACCATGAAGCAAATGACGTACCCTCTGTGGCTTAGTTTTTGCAGATGTAAAGTGGGAATAATTATAATACCACCGATCTTATCTCGTAGGGTATAAGTCAGGATTAAATAAGATCATTACGTCAAGTTCTTAGGAGTGCCTGGAACATAATAAGCACACAATATATTGCCCGTTTTCTTACAATTCCATCTGCCATACCTATTCCCTTAGTATTTAGATCACAATTTGTGATTATATTTTTGGGTGGTATCTTTTGTCTTGTGCTTGCATTTCCATTGCTTTAGTGATATTCTTTCCAGTTATACTGTAGAATTTAAAAAATTCAAAATGTATTGCATACACATTGGTAAAAATAGGACAAAACTGAAATACAAAGAAAAGTCTGTCTCCAGAAAAAGAGAGAGAGAAAAAAGAAAAATTTCTCTTCTTCCCACCCTAAACCCTAAGTTTACTTCTTAGAGGCAAATGCAATTAAGTTTTTTTTGTCTCTGATAATTTTTTCTGTGAAAACATGGAAATCTCAATAGACCTCTCGACAGCAGAGGTGTTGCTGTTTTTCTTCCCTTCATCTTCTCCTGCTCCCTCTGTCTCCTCTCCCCTCACATCATGCCTACTATAGGACTTTGCATATAGCAGCCCAGGTGTTTGGTGACAGTTCCAAGGTGGCCAACCAAAAAATCTTGTTCTGTTTTGTTTCTTGTCCCTAGTTCCTTTCTGGATGGACTCAAGCCCTTTTACTAAATGATCTTTGTTTGTTTTCTTCAAGCCTTTGCTTTTATATATCTATTTCATAAACTTTTCAGGAGCTTGGGTCCCTAGAGGAAGGTGTTCTTTGGAGTAGCTTGTGAAGTCAGAAGCCCAATGTGTGTCTCTGGAATGGCCCAGCTGTGAAGGTTCTGACTGTCCTTCCATCCCTTGGAGCAGGTTTGGGAGTGGGGCTCATTGTAGCAGTGAGGCCCATTGTACCAGGCCCATTAAGCAGATCTTAACTATAAGACCTTTCTCTGCAAATCATTGTGACTGCAAGCTGATGTGGCTGATGAGGCAATATAACATGAAAAAGTATTGTTAAAAAAAAGAGTTATTCTAGATTCCAGTGTGCAGATACAACTGTTTTCATCTTTATATTTGGCTTTCCTATTCTTATCTATATACCTCATCTCCTCCTCCCGTTTTAGTCATGGTGTACATGCCATCTGGACACTTAAAAAATTTTTTTGTTTCTGCATTCTGTTAACCTTCAGGGTCCAAGAGGAAGGAGGATGCCATAATCAGTGAGTACCAAGCAAAACCAAAAACTAAAAATAAAAACAATAAATAAGAGGAAGGAGGAAAGGACTATGGTTAGGGAAGATAGTGATAGTTCTTGGGTGCTCGTCATTCTTGACTTTCTTTTTTGCTTATTGATGTGATTAGAGCTTACAGGAACCTTACACTTGTGACCCAGAGAAGTTGAGTGACTTGTCTAAGGTCATCCTGATACTCATGACAGTGTTCTTTCTTTTAGCCCCACAATGGAACTCTGTTACTCTGCCAGGCTTTCCAGCTAGGACCAAAGGTATTTTGGACAATAGTGGAAAGATGATCTGTACCTCATTTGAGGAACCAGGGGGACAACTTGCTTATAAGGTCCTAAGGTCAAAGTTTGCAGTGAAGTCACTAGTTACTGTGGGATGAAGTCATGGTGTACATGCCATCTGAACTTTTTCCTGGCTACTAACATGAACTCGATCATTTTCTTTAGTATGTTATATAGAAGGATAACAGTGTTCAGTATTCTTCTAGGTGGTACAAATTTTTAGGAAGAAAAGAATAATAAGATCATTTTCTATTTCTTAAGCAGTGGACTCCTAGCTCCCTGTGCTTGCAGATAGGAATCCCTGCTTAGAGACAGAAGGGGATCCCAGAGTGGACCGTTAATAATCTCCCTGCTGTTGGCACAGTTGTGTGATAGAGAGTTGTTTTTCCCTTTTCTCTTGTCTTAGGAGATCTACCCTTACTAAATATTTGGGTTAAATTAAAATAAAATTGGCTTGCTTTACCCAAATGCACAGCAGCTAGTAACAAGGAGAGATGCCCCATCACATCCCATGGATGGCAATGGAAAATCAACTAAGGACTTACACTTTTCCCACATAAGCTTCAGATGATTTAAGATTATTAGTGTAACCTGACATTATCTGATACTCTCCTTGGCTTATTATTCATGGTGACAGTAATACATGGCCCTCATGTCCTTCACCTCCTAAATAGTCCTAGAGGTAGTATAAGAGTATGGTAGTCCCCTTTTATCTGCCATTTCACTCGCCCTGGTTTTAGTTACCCATGGTCAATTGTGGTCCAAAAACATTACATGGAACATTCTAGAAATAATGATTCATAAGATTTAAATTGCACACCATTCTGAGTAGCATGATGAAGTCTCATGCCTTCCCACTCCATCCTGCCTGGGATGTGAATCACACCCTGTTCAGCTGTCCATGCTGGGTATACTACCTGCCTATTAGTCACCCACATGGTCTGTCCTGACATCCAACCATTGACATTGTCACAGCGCGATGATCCAAGGCCATCCAAAGCAGATGATCCTCTGACTATATATCAGAAGGTTGGGAGTACCAAACACTGGGTCACTGTTACAATCGCTGTGTCATCTACCTCACTTCATCTCATCACATAGGCATTTTCTCATAACCTCACAAAAAGGGTGAATACAGTACAACAAGATCTTTCCAGAGAGACAGAAAAACCACATTAGTAAAACTTTTCTTATAGTATAATCGTTCTATTTTATTATTGTTGTTAATCTCTTACTGTGCCTAACTTATAAATTAAACTTAATTATATATATGAATGTATAAGAAAAAACATAGTATATATAGGGTTCTATCCATGGATTATAGGTATGAATGTATAAGAAAAAACATAGTATATATAGGGTTCTATCCATGGATTGGGGCATTCACTGGGGATCCTAGAATGTGTCCCCTGAAGATAAGGAGAGACTACTGTAATCATGCTTTGTATTTGGCGCTTTAGAATTTTATTTGAAACAGTATCTACCCGAGGTACTCCAGGAAGGGGTGGAAGTATCCCCATTTTATTACAGAAGAAGCTTAGGCTCAGGGAGGTTTAATGCCTTGCGCAAGAACACATAGCTAGAGAATGATAGGGCCTGGACTCAAATGCCAGGCTCTTGAGTGCTTGCGTGGTTTTCTTTCTGCTCTGCTCCTTGGGAACAGATTGCAATAGGAGATCCTCCTCTAGCACTTTGTTCTACAGGACAGACCCTGGGACTCACCAGAGTCTGGGTGCAGCGGGGCTAGACCTGGACAATAAACCTGGTCTTGGGGCCTTTGTGGTGTAGATCATCCCACATTTGGAACTACAGGTAGGAGATCCTTCACTTCTCCAACCCAGGGCCTCTGGCATCTCCAGACCTGATGGTCCTAAAATGCACAAGACCTGAGAGCTTGTTTCTCATTTCTCTTTTCCCCAGCCTCCCCTGACCTCCAAAAGCACAATTTGAACCTTTGCCATCCTTCTGTAGCCTCAGCTTTGCTTCAGTTTTTTTTTTTTTTTTTTTTGTGATAGGGTCTCACTTTATCACCCAGGCTGGAGTGCTGTGGCCTCTGCCTCCTGGGTTCAAGTGATTCTCTTGCCTCAACCTCCTGAGTAGTTGGGATTACAGGCACCTGCCACCATGCCTGGCTAATTTTTGTATTTCAGTAGAGACAGGGTTTCAACATGTTGGCCAGGCTGGTCTTGACCTCCTGACCTCAAGTGATCTGCCCACCTCGGCCTCCCAAAGTGCTGGGATTATAAGCGTGAGCCACTGCGCCTAGCCTCAGCTTTGCTTCTTGTTAGTGTTTGTCCTGAACCAAAGTTGTGCTTGCATACAGCTGCCCAGAAGTTGGGCCATTGCAGAAGCTTCCACTTTATTGGGCTGTTATTCTTACTTGTGTTTGTGTTGTGGTTTTGTTTTTTATTTTATTTTATTTTTTGAGATGGAGTTTTGCTCTTGCTTCCCACGCCAGAATGCAATGGCATGATCTCGGCTCACTGCAACCTCTGCCTCCCGGGTTCAAGTGATTCTCCTGTCCCAGCCTCCCAAGTAGCTGGGATTACAGCCATGTGCCACCATGCCCAGCTAATTTTGTATTTTTAGGAGAGACAGGATTTCACCATGTTGGTCAGGCTGGTCTTGAACTCCTGACCTCAGGTGATCCACCCGCCTTGGCCTCCCAAAGTTGCTGGGATTACAGCCGTGAGCTACTGTGCCAGGCCATGGTTTTGTTTTTGTTTAAACAAAAGAAGTATATATAGATGTCAGATACATTCAGAGATGATTATTTATGGAATTAAAAAATTTAACCAGAAAAGTAATATAAACATTCAAAAAGGGTTTGGACACATCTCTTAATTGCAGAGCCCTGTGTGGTTATTCAGATGCCACGTCTTTCAGCTCTGCGTAGTCTGGGAGGTGAGCGGGCCCTTCTGGGGTGTTGCTTTGCAGCTGAGTATATGGCCAAATGGACCATGCCTGAACAACAGGACAGTCTTGTTCCTCATGGAGGAGTGTTGGGCATGCTTTGTGGTGCTCACTTAACACTTCATTATGAGAGACAAATTTGACTTCACTGTTCATTCCTTGATGCTCCAATTTGGATTGATTGCCAGTGGAATAACACCTAGACTATCAACGAGTGAAGCCTCCAGCTATTTCCTTCTTCCACCTCACAAAGAGAATTTTGACTTTGCTGTTCCTGGAACTTTTGAACTTTGTGGTAGGAGGAAAGGGGAGGGGACAAAGAGTAGAATCCTTCAAGTACTCTCTTTTGGGAGGAATTTTGAGCAGGAAATAAGGGAGCTTCTTTGTGTAAGGACAGTGGATGGAATTTAAAAGGGGTATTTGAGGAAGGGTTGCTGTGGATCATATGAATCCTTCGGATGCTCGAGAAAAGTAGGAGTCAGACTAATTTGAATTTACTTTAGGATGCTGTCTTTCTTCCCACCTTACCCTCGTTTGGACACAGCACTCTCTTGATATTCCAACATGTGAGTCCGTGGCTTTATATGCATAACTAGGTTGCAAGGACCATGAATCTGGCCAATTTTAGGTTTACAAGCATTTTGGTGCTTGATTTGATGTGTAATATATTGGTGGAGAGACTGGATAATGACCTTCCAGTAAGCGTAAGAATGACCCCACTCAGGAAAAAGAAGATACTCTTTTTTTTTTTTTTTTTTTTTTTTGAGATAGAGTTTCGCTCTGTCACCCAGGCTGGAGTGCAGTGATGCTATCTTGGCTCACTGCAACCTCTGCCTCCTGAGTTTAAGTGATCCTCCTGCCTCAGCCTCCCGAGTAGCTGGGATTACAGGTGCATGCCACCACGTGCGGCTAATTTTTGTAATTTTTTAGTAGGATGGGGTTTCACTATGTTGGCCAGGCTGGTCTCGAACTCCTGACCTCATGTGATTCAACCACCTCGGCCTCCCAAAGTGCTGGGATTGCAGGCGTGAGCCACTGCACCTGGCTGGAAAAGAAGATATTCTAAGACCTTTCCTCACATGAGATTTTACTGAAGGCAGGGAGTAAGGCATTTGAGCATTTCCCAGCAGTTTCTGGGTATGCCTGTTATGCCCACCTTCCAGGAAGCAGGGAAGGAAGGAAAGGACTGGCTTTCACCTAGAAACTGAGGTGTAACATCTTGAGAATTTGTATAGTTTTGAGTTTTCCCTATCATGGTGAGATCCTCAACTCTGTCTCATGGGGAATAGGATTTGTAGAAGAATTTTTGGAGGTAGACTAAGAAGATGCTAGGAAGTCTCTTCTTCTCCATCCAGTGGACATGGAGGTGGGAGGAAGGAATTAGAAAAGCATAAACTGAATGACAGTGAGTCAGAGCAAAGCTAGTCTTGGCCCGAGGAGGTACTTGAGGTTGGTTCCTCCCTGCTCTTACATGGAGAGGTTGAGATGTGATTCATAGGAAACTTTAATTGGTGTTTCATAGCTTTCCAGGGCTGTAAAGGACTTGTGGTTCACAATGGCAACTCCCAGTGTTTTGAGCCTTTGTGGTTGGGACTTCCTTGCCTGTAAGGTGATGGGATGAAGGTGGTATCTGTGGTGGGTTATATTGCTTCCTCCTCTGCCCTCAAATCCTTTCTCCTCTGCGATGCCTGGGGTGAAGTGCAGGTCACAGAGCCTGGAATGTTTTCTTTGTGTGTAGATTATGATTCTCAACCAATTTGGGTAATTTTATTACCCAAAATGGCCTCATAAGAAAATGACGATGCCTGCTATTGTATAGATGCTATAGGAAATATGACAAATCTATTATATACATAACGTAGAGGTCACTTCCACTGCATTGTTTCCATCCTTAGGAGTCATGCTATGTAAACACATCCCAAACAACCAGAACAGTGTGATACAGTAGGGGACAGCATGTTAAGATACATGAGATGGAGTCTGGAGAAAGCAGAATTCCCTGAGAGGCCTTGATGGAAGGAATAGGCCTTAAAGAGCAGGTAGGATTCAAGAGTTGGTAATAGGGCAGGTAGGCCATAGCTGTGACCTCCCAGGGAAGGCAGCCTGCCCCAGCTCAGACAGAACCAAGTGTTCACTGATGCTGTGTCCTATCACCTAGGTTCTTTAGGTAATTTCTAGACCTGGAATGTTGAATAGGAAAGCCATGCTCCCAAGAAGTTGAGTCTTCCATGTAGAAACAGCTCCTCTTTCTTTTTCTTTTTCCTTTTTTTGAGACAGAGTCTTGCTCTGTTGCTCAGGCTGGAGTGCAGTGGCACGATCTTGGCTCACTGCAACCTCCATCTCCCAGGTTCAAGCAATTCTTCTGCCTCAGCCTCCCAAGTAGCTGGGATCACAGGTGCATGCCACCATGCCCGGCTAATTTTTAGATTTTTTAGTTTCAGAGGTTTCATCATGTTGGGGTTTCATCAGTCAGGGGTTTCATCATGTTGGTCAGGATGGTCTTGATTTCTTGACCTTGTGATCTGCCCACTTCGGCTTCCCAAAGTGCTGAGATTACAGGCATGAGCCACTGCGCCTGATGAAACAGTTCCTCTTTCTAAGCTCCTCTTTCTCCTCTTTCCAGAGAGCCTAGGCTGGTACGGTTGTGGGCTGGTACAGTTGCGGGCTCTGAATCCGGCAGACCTGGCTTTGGGCAGAGTCCTTGACCCTGAGCCCATTTCCTCTTCTGTAAAATGGGGATAATTCTAGTATTTACTCATAGCATTGTAATGAGGATTAAATTAGCATAATTCCTGGCACAAAGTAAATGCTCAGTAAAAGATAGCTTTTCCTTTTCAAACAATTCAAGAGCAGCAGCAGATATGAGACTAGATTCACAGCGTGTGTCACCTACTGTTTCCATTATTGTTTCTTCGGAACAGACCACCCCAAACAAGAACAATTTTATTAAGCTCATAGAGTCTTTGGGTCAGGAATTTGGCAAGAGCTCATTAGGGATGGCTTGTCAATGTCTGGGGCCTCATCTGGGAAGACTCGAAGGTGCGGCGGAGGCTGCAGATGAAGACAGGAACCATCTGAAGGTTGATCACCCACATGCTCGGTGCCTGAGCTGGGAGGACCCAGAGGCCAGGACTGCTGATTGGGGTGCCCACGTGCAATCCCTCCATGAGCATGGCTATCTTAGGTCTCTTGGCCTTATGTGTTGTCTAAAGGCTGTAAGCCCAAGTGTTCCAGTGAACATGGTAGAAGCTGTAGCATCTTTTCTGATCTAGCTTAGAAGTGAAGCATTTTCATTTTTTTTGCATTCTGTTAGTTAAAGTGAGTCTCAAGACCACTCAGATTCAAGTGGAGAGGACATAGACCCACCTGTCAGTGGGAAGTGTCAAGATCACACTGGGGAAAAGCACAGAGGATGGGAGATGATGGACTACTTTGAAAATGCAACTTCCATGCCTGCTGAGGGAACTCTGGTAGCAGAGTTTGGGGATACAAGGTCCTGGAGAGCCTGTGTGGCAGCTGCACCCCATGGCCACATGCCAAGAAAGAACTGCTTTCTGTTGACAAAACCATCAAACATCTGATAGGCTTCCTCTTGTTTATTTTTATCTGGTATGTAGCTGGGTGCTTCAGAGGCGTGACGGAGATCTGGCAGCTTTTCTCAGTCAATTTGAGCTGGTACGGTGGGAAAATTCAGGTCAGGCAGGTGGTTGTGCAGCCACTTCCCTTACTAAAGAGCACCTCCTCTTTAGTAAGGAAAGTGGCTGCACAAAAGCTCCACCTCTGCCTTTCTGTTTCCTGCTGGTGATATCTGTGCCTGGATGAGGTGAGGGATGGAGTCCCGGCTGGTTTTCTGGGCTTAATTTGCACAAGATGGCAAGGGCTGTAGGTGTCCAAGTAGACTCCTTTTGAAGCAGTTATATTTTAGGATGTTAGACAGACCTAGGTGTCCTGCAGACACATGGTGGGAGGTTTGGTCAGGGAGATGGTGCTTATTCTTCTGTTTTAATCACGAGAACCTTTCACTCAGAAGCATAGGAGATGTGGGAAGTGGATATGACCTCCAAGAAATAGATGAAAGTGAAGTTCCCAGAGAAAGCTGGGACTGGTTAAAGGAGTCATTTTTCAAGGCTGATGCATTGTGCTGTGCTTGCTGGAGGCCATAAATATATTAGTTCCCTATCATGTCTCCTTCTATCCTCCAGCCCAACAAGGCAGCAGAAGCCCTCACTTATGCTGTTAAGTCATGCGGCAGGTACGGATGTGGGCACATGATGAGGAAGGTTGGTGCTTTGGGTTGTTTCTCAAGTGCTGGACCACATGAATACTTCTGATTTTTTCCCTTGTTCCCCAGAACACATATTCACAATACGGCCAGCCAGAGTTGTTTGGGAGTGGCCTGGAACCCTGGACACCCTCCAGGTTTAAACTGTCATCCCAGTATTCCAATCCTATTAACTAACCAGCCTGTCTGAAAACTTTGCATAAGGTCTGGGTGCCTGTCTGAAGGATCAAGACACTAGCCAGCCCCAGGAAGCTCATCTATGCATTCTTTCTCCTCTGGCATCTTTCTTAGCTTGTGCCATTCCCTGAGTTCCTTGCTACATGCCCTTGGCTGACATTGTAAAGCGCATTACACTGAAATCTGGGTCCTTGCCAGAGATGTCCCAGATGAATGCAGGACTGAGCTGCCTTAGCAAAGAGTGGCTGTTCTCAGCATGCCAGAACTATGGAACTGCATCTGGTCTAGTTAGTAGCAGTCTGTAATATGTGAGTTGGTGGCTACAACTGAAAATGAAGGAACCCTGTTTCTAGGTGTTTGTGGTTGGAGAAGAATGGAAAGCTTTGGTTCCTGTTGGAAGGGATGAGTGGGTGGGTGAATGTTAGGAGGAGTGGGGCCACTAAGCCCCCCTGAACTCACTAAATGCTAGTATATTCCTGTAAGATTGGTGACAGATAGGGACTTGGCCAGAGCAAATAAGTGATGTGATGCCAGAGAGATTTGCTAGGACTCATGGGCCACTCTTTCTCTGGTTATAATTCTGGTCTTGGATGTTGGTTATATTTTAGAGGCTTTAGCCCTTTCTACCCGTGGTGCTGGTGTCTCCTTCCCAGAGAACTGGGTGGACACTGCATTAGTCAGGGTGGGGCCTCATATACCTCTTCACAGCCAAGGTCTAGTGTCTCAAGAGTTGACTTGCCAGGGCATGTGACATTCTGGTGACCAGTGGTCCTTATGCTTCAGGACTCCAACCAGTATCCCTTGACCACTTTTAATAGCACCAGACTTTGATAGGGAAGACTTTCTGAACCCTGGGCTGTGATGGAGCAAGGAGACCCTGCAAATCCATAAAATAACCATTCCCTCTGTTTTTGAGGCTGTTAGGAGGGTCCATCCTGGGATGAATGAGCAGTGAGTAATGTGTCTCTTATGGCTCACTATGGTTGTTGGTGAACAGTGGAGCTCGGGTCCAGAGGTTTTGGAGTGGACACTTATTCTTTGCCTTTCTGATATATGAATCTCAGCCTTTCTTACCACTGTGTAAGAGTGCTTTCTGCTGCTCTCGGGATGGGTCATTGGATAGGGCATACATATTAGAAAAGAAAAAAGATAAGTAGATGGTAATTTGATATGGATAGGGGCAGGAACTGGAGATTCTCCTGAGAAATGGCTACCCCTTTGAGGTGGGCATTGGGTGAAGCAACAAGACCCTAGAGATGGGTAGAAAGTGAACAATTAGAACACGTGGCCACAGGGAGGGGAGCATCACATGCTGTGGTCAGTGTGGAGGGGGCTAGGGGAGGGACAGCAGATGTGGTGAGGGATAATGAGGGGAGAAATACCAGATATAGGTGATGGAGGGATGAAGGCAGCAAACCACCTTGCCATGTAAGTACCTGTGCAAAAATCCTGCATGATTTGCACATGTATCCCAGAACCTAAAGTACAATTAAAAAAAAAAAAAAGAAAGTGACAGATCTTTTAGTTCAGGGAGTTTCATAGTTTTTATAGCCTAGTGTAGTGAGGGCTGATGGGAGAGATTCTTTTTTGAATCAAAGTGGAGGTTCTAGGTTGAGAATGCTTTATTTGGGGCCTGAGTGAATAGCTATATGGGACCTACCTGCTACTGCTAGCACCAAATATAAAATCTATTTTGAGGTTGAACTTCTAACAGAGCAGAGCTTTAAGACCATAGGGATTCCTCTGCTTTATTAATTTTTTTCTCACACTTGTGAACATTTAAGTTTTTTGGTTCCTAGCTCTCCCACTGACATTCCTTACAGTTAATCTGGATATACCATGTAGAGGTTGAGGGGTGGTATGGAGTTTGCAAGGTCCAGCCTATGCTACTCAAAGCAAAACTCAAAACTTCTGAAATGGTTTCAGACCTAGTGTAGGAGAGTTTCTTCTCCTGTTCATCAGCACCCTCCCCTCAAGCCATAAGCTAATATACTGTCTCAGACATGGTGCTTTTAACATGTATTTGTCCTAAGTTATGCCTGGGGAGATACTGCCTGCCAGCAAGCTTTGCCACCATACCTTGCCAAGCTATTAAGAGTTTGATCTTTAGTGTCTGTGAGCTTCCCAAATATTTATTTTTGTTTTCATGTATGTATTTTTTTTTTTTTTTTGAGATGGAGTTTCTGTCTGTTGCCGATGCTGGAGTGCAATGGCGCAATCTTGGCTCACTGCAACCTCTGCCTCCCAGGTTCAAGTGATTCTTCTGCCTCAACCTTCTGAGTAGCTGGGATTACAGGCACCCGCCATTACACTCAGCTAATTTTTGTATTTTTAGTAGAGATTTGCGGCGGTGGGGCGGGGGAGGTTCACCATTTTGGTCAGGCTGGTCTTGAACTCCTGACCTCAGGTGATTCACCCGCCTTGGCTTACCAAAGTGCTGGGATTACAGGTATGACCCACCCCGCCTGGCCCCAATTATTTAGTCTTAACTTCTCAAGCACTCTCATTTAAATATAAAAGTCTGGTTTCCTTCCCTAGAAGGAGATGAAATAAGACTCAGGTGGCTTGGTTTTAGTCCAAGACCTCCTGTGTTCTAGTGGAAAGGGCAGTGGACTTAGAGGTAGAATTAGGTTTGACTGCTAGCTTTGGTGGCTTTTCTGCCAGTTCTCTTCTGTTCTAACCACAGGTTTCCCTCCTTGTCCTTGCCAGTGAGAAGCAGTCATCAGCTTGACAGTGCCGCGTAGAAACCCACTCCCAGTGCTGGGCTCTGTGTTCAGTATAGTTACAGACATTGGTCCCTTCGGGATGTGGGATTCAGGGAGGTTCTGCCCAATGAATTTATAACATGAGACGGTCCCCAGGCAAACAAAAGTAAGATGTGGGTCACACACTGTGGCCTATGAGAGACTGGTATTGTAGAGATGTATCATCTCAACATTTGACCCCCAAATGGAGGGGGCAGCAGGGTATAGTGGAAGGAGCATAGGCCTAGAAGCCAGAGCAGGATTCAGATTTTGACTCTTCACTTCCTAGATGTGGAAAAGTTACTTGCCCTTTGAATCCTAGCTTCCTCCATTATAAAATGAGGATGCTACCTAACTTGTGGGATTGCCATGAAAACTGCATAAGGTAACGTGGATGTGAAGTGTCTAGTATTACACCTGGGATATAGTAGGTATGCAAGAAATAGTAACTGCTATTATTATTATTAAATAATTTATGAAAGTAGCAAAAATACAGGTGTATCCCAGATGATTTTGACAATGATGAAAGAAAAACATATCGCTTATCATCTTGTATACTAATGTTTTATTATGATATAGTTACATATATTAAGCTGCCTACTATATCTTTTTTGTTTGTTTGTTTGGGGATGGAGTCTTACTCTGTTGCCAGGCTGGAGTGCAGTGGTGCAATCTTGGCTCACCGTAGCCTCCGCCTCCCGAATTGAAGCAATTCTCCTGCCTCAGCCTCCCAAGTAGCTGGGACTACACATGTGCCACCACACCCAGCTAATTTTTGTACTTTTAGTAGAGATGGTGTTTCACCACATTGGCCAGGACGGTCTTGATCTCTTGACCTCATGATTTGCCCGCCTCAGCCTCCCAAAGTGCTGAGATTACAGGTGTGAACCACCACACCCAGCCTATTTTTTTATGACATAAATTTTATTGTTGTTGTTTGTTTTTGGGATGGAGTCTCTCTCTGTCGCCCAGGCTGGAGTGCAGTTGCGCAATCTTGACTCACTGCAGAGGCAACTTCTGCCTCTCAGGTTCACGTTATTCTCCTGCCTCAGCCTCCCTAGTAGCTGGAATTACAGGTGCCTGCCATCACACCTGGATAATTTTTGTATTTTTAGTAGAGACGGGGTTTCACCATGTTGGCCAGGCTGGTCTCGACCTCTTGACCTCAGGTGATCCACCTCAGCCTCCCAAAGTGCTGAGATTATAGGTGTGAGCCTCCATGCCTGGTCTGATATAAAATTTTTGAAGTAATGTGTATATAATCTAGTTTAAAAAACCAAAATATATTACAAGGCTTGTAATAAATAACAGAGGTCTCCTGCTTTATCCTTTGTCACTCACTGACTCTTTCTCCTGGCTGGTGATCTTCTTGAGGGGAGATACCAGTTTAATTTATACAGTATTTGAACACCCGGTGCCTATTAGCACAGTGCCTAATACATATGGGCTTTCACTACATGTGAGTTATTATATTATTTTTGAAAAGTTTAAGTGAATACTTAGTATAGAATATAGATTTCAGGTTGATTAATTTTACGGCAGCCTGGAGAGGCTATCCAATCTTCTGTTATGGCACACTGAGACTCTGTTAACTGGGGTCTTGGTTTTGGTTCAGATTTGCAGTTTTAATATGTCTGTGTCTGTTTTGCTGTGGTAATAAGCAAGATATTTATTGTAGGAATTGAACTTTTTTTTAGATCAGGTAGGTTAGCTATGAGAAATAGACACCTAAAGTAACAGTAGCTGAAATAAGTATCTCTCTTGTATGTAAAAGTTTGGCAGGAGACAGCCTGTGATTGGCAGGACACCTCTGTTCCTTGAGCCTTACCTCCTTCTTGTTCACAGCTCTGCTAACTTCTGAGGCATGATCGTGTCCTCATGGTCCAAGATGGTAGCTAGACCTCCAGCTATCACATTCATTTTCCAGATAGCACAGTGTAGAAAGGGAAGAAGAGCAAAGTCCGAAGGTCCAGTTACAGAAAACAGCCACAATGACTCTTCTTATTTACCTGGCTACAGCTTGGAACAAAGAGCCTGGAAAATGTAGTGAATGTTATGAGTGGCCTGGTGCCCACCTTGCAATTGTAGGCTCTATTACTATGAGAGGAGGGGAGAATAACCACTGAAGGGCGACTAACAGTCTGGGTCACAGATTTCAGGCTCTTTTCCTATCGTTAATCCCTTGTTAGTCCTTCTCTGATATGCTGCCAGGATTGCTAATGTAGCAATCCCTTTCTGCTGTGTTTTCAATTTGTTTTCTCTTTCTGCTGCTGACTCTGTCCTTCTGCTTTAACCCTTACTTGGAGATTTGTCTCCCATACACTCCTTCAGAGTTGGAGACCTTGAGACACTTGCTTGGATGTGAGATGGAAGCAGACAGTTAATTCCTTCCATGGGGCAGTGACCTACTGCTTTCTGCATAACGTCCTTATAGTTGCAGCATTGAGGTCAGTGGTTCCCTTGGAAGGGGATTACTGAAAGGTGTCTTTGAATCTAACAGTGTTTTTATAAAGTGTAATTATTTCTGTTTTTCAAATGTGCATGGGTGCTGTTGTGTTGATAAAATATGAATTCACTTAAGAGCATTTTCTTAGGGTGTTTAGCATTTTCTTGGTGTTTAATATGGCATGGTGGTCTGGAGTCCTGACTGATTTCATTCAGGCCTGGGCTGAATGAAATGTCCTGGCTCTGCCTCTTACCACTTGTGGACCAGCCTCTCTGAACTTCAGTCTCCACATCTGAAAGTGGGCATAGTTATGGTACCAATTTTCCAGTATTGATGAGAAGATTAAATAAGATTACAGGTGTAAATCACTTAGCCTAGCACCTGGCACATACTAAGGGCTCCATAAACATTAGCTGTGGTTATTATTCTCTTCTTAATCAACACACTAAAAGTGCAAGTAGCATCATAATGGCTTTTTTTTTTTTTTTCAGCTGAAAAGACATATTTTGAAAGGTTGGAAATCATTACTGTAGCTTCTCAGGGGACTCCAATATAGCCAGCCCTGGAAGAGGTAGCTGGGGATCAGTACTTAAACTGATTTAAGCAGACACTTTTTGGGATGATTGGCATTCGTTTATTAATCCCAGATGAATGTTAATTGAGCACTTGCTATTCCTCTTCAGGTCACAGGCATAGAAAGGAAGGCCACTGTAGTTCAGTTTTACTCTAGTTCAGGAAGAGGTCACTGTATCGAATGCTCTCTCTCTCTCTATCAGGAGCGTTTTGTACCCATTCATTTGCTTTGGTTTCCTCTTCTATACCAAAAGGGAGTGACTCCTAAATTCCACAAGGACCCAGTTCTCTCCACCTTTCCGCAGTTACTGTGGCAGGGACTTTTGGCCACCCTGCCTGAGTGCTTGTCGGGAAGTGCAGCTTTGCTGGTTGTGCCAGTGGAACCCGGTGCAGCTCTGCTGACAATGCGGAAGCTGCTGGAGCCACTGTTGCTGTTGGCATCTCCCTTCCATCTCTAGGCAGCACCACAGCTCTGCTGAGGTCGAGTCAGGGAGTCTAGGTGGTGAATCATTTGCCTTGGTAAGCAAGTCTGGCCTCTCTTGGCCTTGCCTGGAGAGACAGAGCAGGCAGAGCACCAGTGGCCAGGAGAAGCTGGGGGATGCACACTGGCCATGCTCTGGCCGCCTGGCAGTGGTCCGTGAGTCAGGCTCTCCCATGCAGCTCTTGCTGCATCAGCACAACAGGGAGCCTGCTCTGTGTTGGGTCTGAGATCCTCTTCCTTCCTCCACTGAAGGCAACGTGCTGTAGGAAGCAGATGTCTCAAGTGCCACTCAGGCGCCCTAATGGCTGGCTGTGTCTAATGAATAGGGCTTTTTTGGGGTAGAATCACCTCACCTAATTCCTTTGCCCCTAGATTTAGCTGTTCTTCAGCTCAGATGGGTGGTGGAGCTTGGCTGGCCCCAGGGAAGGACTGACACAGCTTTCAGGGAGCTACAGACTCTAAGAATATCAGAGGTGTAGGGAAATGGGGGCCTGGTGAAGGTTACACAGTGGTGGAGCCAGAACCCAGACACCCTGAGTCTCCATCTGTTGCCTTTTTCTTTCTGCCTTGGTATAGCTCTGAGATTGTTCTTACTAAGGTGAGACAGGATGCCGTGACATAGATATGGAGTTTAAGCCCTGGGCTTTGGCAGGAATAAGCAAGAGTACATGTATGCCTTCCTCTATCACACCCTCCCAGAATGGATTTTGCCTATCAGGAGAGATGGAAGAACTAAGTGGTGGAAAGCTGGAAGCCTTTGAAAGTTTCCTTTGAGTGGAGACTATACTAGTTTCCTTCTCCCTACCTTAAGGAGACAAAACTGAAGGCAAGGTTCTATGCTAGGGTAGCAGATTGAACATGTCAAGTGCTACAGCTGCCTTTACTCCCTCCTGAAACCCAGTGAAAACCACAGCAAGCCCACAAGGTGGATGGGAGAAGAGATGATAGCTATGAAGTTTTGGAGGCTGGAAAACTGATGGAGAAGTGGTAATTAACTTAGAACATTTGAGAAAGATAATTCTAAGCGGACAGTAGGGAAAGCAAAAAAAGCAATCCTTTTACACCACAGAATCTCCTCCACTTTATGCAGTCACTTAACTCCCTTTTCTTCTGGAAGGGGTAAAACAAGAATTACTGGACTGGAGACACCAAGTACAGAAAAAAAATAAAATAAAACAAAACATACCTTCTACACGTTCTTTCTAAGGAACTGCTGGAGAATGCACACCACCATAGCAGGGGAAGGACTCAGTAAAGAGTGGAGTGGGCTACAGGACACGGGGATTAACACAGGAGGGAGATGAAGGGAACCCCTGAGGACTGTGTACCAGACATAGAGGATGGGCAGCTTAGATCTGAGCAGTGTGACTCAGGCTGTCATCACCAGCTTACCTGCAGTCATTGTGCCATTGATTTAACTGGAGGACTGACTACCTGGGGAAGCCTGGGGCAGATTGTATCTGCTCCTGACTGTCTTGCTCATGTGCTGATGAAGCTCCTGTTGCCCCTCCTTGCCCTGGCGAATGGTTAGACTCATTTTATATTAACTGAAGTGTTTTCCTTGCCCAACCCTCAGTGCTAAAGGTAGGCCCAACTGAATTTAGAAACAGAAAATATGAGCCAGGCACGGTGGCTCACGCCTGTAATCCCAACACTTTGGGAGGCCAAGGTGGGCGGATCACTTGAGGTCAGGAGTTAGAGACCAGCCTGGCCAACATGGTGAAATCCTGTCTCTACTAAAAATACAAAAAAAATTAGCTTGGCGTCCTGGTGTGCACCTGTAATCCCAGCTACAGCAGGGATTACAGAAGGGTTGCTTGAACCCAGAAAGTTGAGGTTGCGAAGTACCAGGATCATGCCATTGTACTCCAGCCTGGGTGACAGATTGAGACAGAAGAAAAAGAAAGAGAGAGAGAGAGAGGGAGGGAGGAAGGGAGGGAGGAAGGAAGGGTAAAAAGAGAAAGGAAGGAAGGAAAGAAAAGAAAGAAAGCAGAAAGGAGGGAGGAAGGGAGGAGGGGAAGGAAGGAAGGAGGGAGGGAGGCAGCAAGGAAGGAAGGAGGGAGGGAGGGAAGGAAGGAAGGAAGGAAAACAGAATTCAGAAGAGTCCCAATCAAGAAAGAAAGAGAAAATAAGAAAATACAAATACAGAAGAGTCCCAATCACCCTGACCTGTACCACCAGATGCCCCCATTGTGGTGACCTGCTCTGTGTTTCTAAGACTTGTTCATGATCTTGCCTATCAATTTTCTTAGGAAGGGCTCTTGTAAGTTCCATGGGAACGTGGCCAGAGACTGTTTAGCTTATTCCCTTTGGGAAGGCTCCATTTAGCAAAGGCAGTATTTTTACCCCTCTGTGGTGTTGTGGGTGGAATAGTGTCCCCTGCAACCCTCCATACAAACAATATGCTGAAGTCCTAACCTGTGAAATTTGGAAATATGGTCTTTGCAGATGTAGTCAAGTTAAGATGAGGTCATACTGGATTAGGATGGGCCCTAATCCAGTGACCAGTGTCCTTATAAGGAGACACAGACAAACAGAGGAGAATGTTAGGTGAAGATGCAGACAGACACACAAAGGGAAGATGGCCATGTGAAGATGGAGGCAGAGATTGGACTTAATACTGCTGCAAGCCAAGGGGTGCTAAAAACTACTGGCAGCTGCCAGAAGCTAGAAGAGTCAAAGAAGGATCCTTCCCTAGAACCTTTGAAGGGAGATGGCCCTGCTGACACCTTGATTTTGGACTTCTAACCTCCAGAACTGTAAGAGAATAATTTCTTTTTTTCTAAGCCACCCAGTTTGTGTTAATTTGTTATGGCATCCCTAGGAGGGTAGGACACACAGCTTCGTTTTTTGTTTGCCACTCACTTTTTCAAAACTAAACATTGTCTTATTTAGAGATGTGTACATAGATGGTAAAATCATAAAGAGAAGTAAAGAAATGAATAACAGAAGTCAAAGTTGTCAGATGCTTGGGGAGAGAGGAAGGGTGGGGGGTGGAGAGAGACACATGGAACTTTCAAAGGGACTGGCTGGGGTTATGTGGGTTTTCATGTTATGTTCTTTAAACAATATGTACATTTTTTAGTTTTAGAAATGGGGTTTCACTGTGTTACCCAGATCGGAGTGCAGTGGCTATTCACAGACACACACATAGTGTACAACAGCCTCGAATTCCTGGGCTCAAGCCATTCTCCTGCCTCAGCCTCCCAAGTAGCTGGGACTACAGGTGTGCACCACCACTCCCAGCCATATATACATTTGTACATATTACATGTATACATTTTAATGTAGTCTCCTATGTGTATAATACATTTAACAATAAACTTTAACAAATAAAACAAAATGTAACCCTCAAAACCAAATTAGCTGAGTTACCGAATCTAGGAGAGATGGCGCCAAATTATCTAAGCCAATGCAGGCCTGAGGACATGAGTGTTGGCACCAAGGTGAGCATTTAGCAAATCGGAGCCCCTTGTACTAATGGAGATGAATAATAAATAAGAAATCTGAAAATGACATAGATCATCAATCAACGCTAAGTTTCCCATTAGGACCTAATGGGAAAGTCTCCTCAGTGGTGCCAAGTTTTGAAAGTCTGGCCTCAGCTAAAGAGTATTAGGTCAGACTCACAAAGCCCTTTGTGGCAAGACACTCCCATTTCTCCAACTGACCTCCTAATAGGATGGCCTTGAGACCATTTTAAGTGGCCTGCATTAAGCAACATTGAATCCCAAAGAAAGTCATTCAACTTCTCTGTATACATGGAGGATCAACATTCATTTTGGAGCTCTTGGTCTATAATTCCTGTCTAACACTTCCAGTCTTTCTTCTCAAGCAGAGAAGGCAGGCCTTAGGCTCAGCACTTTGACCACATGTGGGTCTGCTAATACACCATTTATTTTTGTTTCATTTTATTTGTTTGTACAGGTTACTCAGTGTTAGGAGAATTTTTGGCTTTCCAATTTACAATAGTGATATAAAATTTCTTCTTTAATTAAAATTTTTTTTTAATTTCTAATTTTGTGGGTACATTGTAGGTATATATATTTATGGGGTACCTGAGATATTTTGGTACTGGCATGTGATAATCACATCATGGAAAATGGCGTATCCATCCACTCAAGCATTTGTCCTTTGTGTTACAAGCAGTTTGATTATACTTTTAGTTATTTTTAAATGTACAATTAAATCATTTTGACTATAGCTACCCAATTGTGCTATCAAACACTAGGTCTTATTCTATTTTTTTATGCCCATAAAGTTTTTTTTTAATAATTATATTAAATGGTATATATAGGTGGTGTCCTAATTGGGAAATAATCAAGAATGATGTCTTTGTACCAGGCACAGTGGCTCACTTCTGTAATTCCAGTGTTTGGGAAGCCGAGGCAGGAGGATCACTTTAGGCCAGGAGCTCAAAACCAACCCGTCTCTACAAATAAAAAATTAGCTGGGCATGGTGGTGCGCACCTATAGTCCTGGCTACTTGGAATGCTGAGGTGGAAGAACGCTTGAGCCCCGTAGTTTGAGGTTACAGTGAGCTATGCTTGTGCCACTGCACTCCATGCTGGGCAATAGAGTGAGACCCTACTTGACCTGATATTCACTTTTGTCATGTTATCTTTCCTTATAGAAGGGGAAAGTCCACTGATATAAGCTAAGAGTCTTCAGGTTATCTTTCTCTGTGTGTCCCCTACCCCACCTGGCACCAACTGGGTGTGTTAGTCACTGGCGAACCCCTGGCTGAGGTATTACTCTTTCTCTAGTCTCCTCTCAATTCCCCTCCACCCCCTGCCCCAATACCTGGCAACAATAAGATGGGGAAGTAGATAGTTTTAGAAGATGCACAGATATCCCATTAGTCAAGTATGTGACCAGCAAGAGATGAGTTCTTTTTTTTTTTTTTTTTGAGATGGAGTCTTACTCTGTCACCAGGCTGGAGTGCAGTGGTATGATCTTGGCTCACTGCAGCCTCCACCTCATGGGTTCAAGTGATTCTTCTGCCCCAGCCTCCCAAGTAGCTAGCTAGGACTACAGGTGTGTGCCACCACACCTGGCTAATTTTTTTTATTTTTAGTAGAGATGGGGTTTCACTATGTTGGCCAGGCTGGTCTTGAACTCCTGACCTCAGGTGATCCACCACCTCGACCTCCCAAAGTGCTTGGATTGTAGGCATGAGCTACCGCCCAGCCGGGATGAGTTGTTTCAGAGAGCTTTGTCCTATGTTTGGTTCCTGGAGGGGACATGGCATAGGTTCCAGAAGAAAAAGAATGAGGTTTCACTTTCTAGGAGTCATACTCTATCATATGCTTGTGGAAATGATGAGACCCATATATCTGCAGCAGTCGGGAATGATTGGAAGTGCATATATTGTTAGATGGTGTGGTATTTGGATGCTGAAGGAAGAATTCAAGAAAAAGAAGTGCAGGATAGACTAGTTGATCAATGACAGCTTTAGGGGTTAGGCAGAAATGGAGGCAGGGCTTAAAGACACATAGGAGTTCTTTTTGGCCTCTGTACAGCATGGCACAGAGGTGAAGAATGTCACTCTGAAGTCAGACAGATCTGGATCTGATTCCCATTCCCATCCCTCACTGACTGGGCAACTGACTTAACCTTTCTGTGTCTGATTTGGAGTGCATAAAATGGGGAAAAATAATTACATCTACTACTTAGGTTTGATTTAAGGATTAACAAAGGCAATGGACATAAACAGCATTGTGCCACTACATAGTAAGTGATCCGTAATGAGTAGTGTCATTATTAATCAAGCATTCCATTTATTTATACAGCAAAAACATATTGCATGGTTATTGTGTGTCAGGGACTGCCAGGCCTTCATGTCAGTCCTGGAGCACTGAACCCTGTGGTTTCCATTTATGTACAGGATACCTAATTATAATAATAGCTATAGTGTTCTGAGTGCCAGGTACTCTACTAGTTGCTTCATTTCTGTATCACCTTTAATCTTTATCCCCATTTTGTAGAAGCAGGAATTAAGGTTCAGAGTTTAAGAGATTTGTCCAGGATCACATTGAGAGTGTCAGGCCTGGGATTTAAATTGTCCGCTCTCTTTTCCTGTTCCATACTGACTCTTGTTGCTACCATCCTGGATGCATTATGTCCAAAACTAAACTTGGCTTCCTCAAATGGACTTTTTCTCTCCACTTTCTAATCAGGGGCACCACTGGTCTGCTTGTCACCCAAACCTGAAAGGCTGGATATGTCTTCCTTCTCCATCAAGCCCCTACATCTGGTTAATCACTAGGTCTTTAGTTCCAATGTATCTTTTCCTCTCTGTTCCCCTGCCTGGCCAGGCCCCCGTTGACTTAGGCCTGGACTTGTTCGTCTCAGTTACACATCACTTAACAGCAGGGATACGTTCTGAGAAATCCATCATTAGGCAGTTTCATTATTGTGCGAACATCAGAGTGTTCTTATACTGCACACCTGGGCTATATGGTGTAGCCCAAGCTTGTCCTGCATGTGGCCCAGAACAGCTTTTTTGCTTTTTTTTTTTTTTTTTTTTTTTAGTTTCTCAGCTGTTGTTAGTGTATTTTATGTGTGGCCCAAGACATTTCTTCCAGTATGGCCCAGGGAAGCCAAAAGATTGGACACCCTGGTGTAGTCTGTTGTTTCCAGTGTTACTGTACTGAATACTGTAGACAATTGTAATGCAGTGGTAAGAATTTGTGTACCTAAATGTATCTATACATAGAAAAGGTACAGTAAAAATATAAGAATAAAAAATGATCTACTGTTATAGAACACTCACTATGAATGGAGCTTACAGGACTGGACTTCGCTCTGGTTGAGTTGAGTGGTGAGGGAATGTGAAGACTTAGGACATAGGTCTTCATGTGGTACACCACCATAGACTTTATAAACATTGTACACTTAGGCTACACTAAATTTATAATGAAAACTCGTTTTTTTAGATGGAGTCTTACTCTGTCACCCAGCGTAAGGCATAATCGTGGCTCACTGCAGCCTCTGCCTCCCAGGTTCAAATGATTCTTCTGCCTCAGCCTCCCGAATAGCTAGACTACAGGCACATGCCACCACACCCAGCTAATTTTTTGTAGTTTTTGTAGAGACGGGTTTTTGGTATGTTGGCCAGGCTGGTCTTGAACTGCTGACCTCCAGTGATCCTCCTGCCTTGGCCTCCCAAAGTGGATTACAGGCCTGAGCTACTGTGCCCAGACAAAATTTTCTTTCTTCAATAATAAATTAATCTTAGTTTACTGTAACTTTTTTACTTTATAAACAAAAATTGTTTACTTCTTAACTCTTTTGTAATAATACAGCTTAACATAAACATACTGTAGAGCTATACAAAAACATTTTCTTTTATCTTTATTCTATAAACTTTTTTCATATATTACTTTTTTTTTGATTTTGAGAGAGGGGTCTCACTCTGCCACCCAGATTGAAGTACAGTGATATGACCACGACTCACTGCAGCTTTGACTTCCCAGGCTCAAGTGATCCTTCCACCTCAGCCTCCTGAGTAGCTGGACTACAGGCATACACCACCACACCTGGCTAATTTTTCAATATCTTTGTGGAGACAGGATTTCATTATATTTCCAGGCTGGTCTCTAGCTCCTGGGCTCAAGCAATCCTCCCACTTTGGCCTCCCAAATTGCCGGGATTTCAAGCATGAGCCACTGCCCTCAGCCTACTTTTTTTTTTTTAACATACATTTTTGTTGTTGTTTTTACATTTTAAACTTTTTTGTTAAAAACTAAGATGCAAACACACACTTTAACCTTGTTCTACACAGGATCAAGATCATCAATACCATGGTCTTCCACCTCCGCATCTTGTTCCACTGGAAGGGGCAAAACAACCTGGCGCTGTTCTCTCCTATAATAACAATGCCTTCTTCTGAAATACTTCCAGAAGAACCTGCCTGATGCTGTTTTACAGTTAACTTTTTTTTTACATAAGTAGAAGGAGTGCACTCTAAAATAATGATAAAAAGTATAGCATGCTGGCCAGGCACAGTGGCTCCTGCTAGCAATACCAGCCATTTGGGAGACTGAGGTGGGAGGGTCACTTGAGCCCAGGAGCTTGAGACAGGCCTGGACAATGAACTGAGACCCCTTCTCTACAAAAACTAAAATAATTAACCAGGCGTGGTGGCATGCACCTATAGTCTCAGCTACTCAGGAGGCTGAGGTGGGAGAATCACCTGAGCCCAGGAAATTGAGGCTGTGTGAACTATGACTGTACCATTGCATGCCAGCCTGAGTGACAGAGTGAGACCTTGTTTCAAAAAAAAAAAAAAAAAAGGAAATACATAAACCACTAATATAGTTGTTTATTACATATGGTACATAATTGTATGTGCTCTGCTGTTATACAACTGGCCACACAGTAAGTTTGTTTACAGCAGCATCACCACAGACACATGAGAATACATGGTGCTATGATGTCATGACAGCTGCCATCATCACTAGGTGATAGGGAGTTTTTAGCCCTATTATGTCTTATGGTACTGCCATCATGTATGTAGCCTGTCATTGACTAAAACGTCATTTTGCGGTGCATGACTATTTTTGCCATTGCCCGACAGGAGAGGTGAGGTTTACACAATCTACTCTCATGGACTTCACCAGAATTTGATAAAGCATTCTTAAACTTTTCAAGATGTGAAAGCATGACAATTTGTTATTGTCTCAGCTGTTTGTCAGTAGTAGAAGTTTATAGCGGGCTACCTGCAGTGGTACAAATATGTAAACTGCTTTGACTATAAGCTTTCTCTTCCACTCAGGAAAGCATGTTGGGAGATAATTGCTCCCCACTCTGTGTTTTAAAGCTTTCCTCTTTAAACAAATGGTGCTGGGACAACTGCATAGCCACGTGCAAAATAATGGAGTTGGGCCCCTATTTCATATTATATGCAGAAATTAAAGATGGATCCATGACCTAAATATAAGAGCTGAAACCATAAATGTTTTGGAAGAAAAAATAGAATTAAATCTTCATGATCTTGAATTTATTAAAGGATTCTTAGATATTACACCAAAAGTATGAGCAATAAATAAAAAAAATAAAGTGGACTTCATCTAAATTAAAAACTTGGGTGCATCAAAAGTATCAAGTAAATGAAAAGACAGCCAACAGAATGGGAGAAATAGTTGCAGGTCATGTATCTGAAAAGGGTCTAGTATCAGAATATATGAACAGCTCATATAATTAATAATAAAAAGACAAGTCAGGCACGGTGGCTCACGCCTGTAATCCCAGCACTTTGGGAGACCGAGGTGGGTGGATCACAAGGTCAAGAGTTTGAGACCAGCCTGACCAAGATAGTGAAACCCCGTCTCTACTAAAAATACACAGATTAGCCAGGTGTGGTGGCACGTGCCTGTAATCCCAGCTACTCGGGAGGCTGAGGCAGGAGAATCGCTTGAACCCAGGAGGTGGAGGTTGCAGTGAGTCGAGATTGCGCCATTGCACTCCAGCCTGGGCGACAGAGTGAGACTCTGGCTCAAAAAATTAATAAATTAATTAATTAAAATTTAAAAAAATCAATAAAAAGACAAACCATCCACTCTAAAAATGGGCAAAGGACTGAATAGACATTTCTCCAAAGAAGATATACAAATGGACGACAAGCTCATGAGAAGATGTTCAGCATCATTGGTCTTTAGGGAAATGCAAACCCAAACCACATTGAGTTACCGTATCACATGCACTAGGATGGCAGTAAGAATATCAATAATAAGGAAAATAACAAGTGTTGGTGAGGATGTGGAGAAACTGGAACCCCCATAGTCTGCTTGTGGAAATGTAAAATGGTTCAGCTGCTGTGAGAACAACTCTGTGGTTCCTTAAAAAGATAAGCATGAATTTCCACGTGATCCAGCAAATCTCCTCCTAGGTACATACCCCTCAAATGACAACAAGTATACATATATAGGAACAGACATGTTCATACACACTAGTCACAGTAACCAGAAAGTGGAAACAACCCATGTGTCTATCGGTGGACAAAAGGATAAACAAACTGTAGTATGTACATACAATGGAATATTATTCACCTATAAAGAGGAATGAAGTACTAATATAAGCTATAATGTGAATGACCCTTGAAAACATGTTCAGTGAAATAAGCAGATGTGTCACACATTGTGTGATTGCATTTATATGAAATATTTAGAATAGGTAAATCCATAAACACAAAGGAGATTGGTGGTTGCAAGGGGTTGGGAGGAGGGGAAATGGGGAATAATTGCTTAATGGGTACAGGGTTTCCTTTTGGTGTGATGAAAATGTTTTGGAACTAGACAGGTGGTGGTTGTACAACATTGTGAATGTACTCAATACCACTAAATTCTTCACTTTGAAATGGTTGATTTTATGTTATGTGGATTTCAGCTTTTAAAAAGCTGAAAAAAATAAGGCTTTCACAAACTTTGCTGCTTTAATGATTAGTAGTAACAGGTGCTTGGTAGATACCAGTATTTCAGGACACAATTGTTCAGAGTCACTGTCATGCATCACCAATCCCAGCTAAATTTTTTGTATTTTTAGTAGAGATGGGGTTTCACCATGTTGGCCAGGCAGGTGTTGAACTCCTAATCTTAGGTGATCCACCCGCCTCGGCCTCCCAAAATGCTGGGATTACAGGTGTGAGCCGCCATGCCCAGCTGGGAATTTTTTTTAACAGTGCTGTGTGTATCTTAGTTTCTTCATCAGTAAAACAGAGATGGCAATAGTACCTGCCTTGTAAGTTGTTGTGAGGAATAGAGATACTGGCTATAAAATGGGTGGTACAAAAATGGATGCACTGTAGATGTTTAAGAAATGATGGCTCTGACCATCAATCCATGGCAGTTAAATGCTGGAGCCCACAGGGGAGGCCAGGAGGATGGCAGAAAGTTCTGTTCTGCGGTTTCCCTGTGATTAATGCAGACTCTGGTTTCTTCTATATTCCTTTCCTTGCCCAGTATTGATCCTCCAGAAGGTGGAGAATGGAGACCTGAGCAACAAGATTCTGAAGATCACTGATTTTGGCCTGGCTCGGGAATGGCACCGAACCACCAAGATGAGTGCAGCAGGGACGTACGCTTGGATGGCACCCGAAGTCATCCGGGCCTCCATGTTTTCCAAAGGCAGTGATGTGTGGAGGTAAGGTCCACAGGGGCAGGGACAGCATTTCCCAGGTCCATCTTGGCGGCACACACATTTCAAGACTTGGAGAATTGAGGTTACATAGAAACCCCGGCACCCAAAATAGGTCTAAGTGATGTCCCCCCAGAGTCATCTATGCTAATTCCCATGTTGCCAAGGAACAGTTTCTAATGCTTTCATCTACCAAAAAAAATCCCTCAAGTGTTACACGCAGGCCGCTTTGTGCTGGTGACTGCTCACTAGGAAAGGCCAGTAGATTCCGGGGGCAACATGTACTCCCATCTCTGCCCTGTAAGATGGGAAGGATACTCAGTCCCTTCTGGAGATCTTCGTGAGGATCAGCCTGGCTTGCTCAGCAACAGTGCTAGGCTTTCGTGGCTGTTACTGCTGAACTTGGGAAGGGGATTGACCCAATGTCCTTACTCTAAGCTCCTGAGCCAATGACTATTCTTTGTGCAATCTCTTTTTCTTGATGGCCTAAAATTATCTTTTCCAGGTATCTAGTTAATCTTTCAGTCAAGGCTCTATCTGTTGACATTGACCCAGAAATGGGAAAAAACAGTTCCCAAGTATGTACCCAGAACTATAGAACCACAGACTAGAAATGACCAGCCATCCTCCTAGTAAATATGAGCCCAAAAGGTTGCAAGGAAATAGATCTAAAAATTTTCCCAGCTGAGGAAGGATGAGCAGCTACACAGTATATGTTGTCATGGCTGTGGGACAGTAGCATCACCTTGGTATACAAAAGAAAGGATTGGAGCTTATCATTGTGTATCAGTCCATGGAGTTATTGTCCTGATGTGTTGTAAAGTGAGCTTCTGTGTGTGTGTGTGTGCGTGCATGTGTATTTTAAATAATTTTAAAATATTTATTGAGCTATTATTCATCTTGAGCTATCGTAAAGCTCATCCTTTGTGCACTTTAGAGTGTATAAGTTGGCCATATACGTGGCTCATACCTGTAATCCCAGGACTTTGGGAGGTTACAGTCGGAAGATCTCTTGGGCCCAGGAGTTTGGACCAACCTGGGCAATGTAGCGAGACCCCCATCTCTACAAAAAATTTAAAAATCAGCCAGATATGGTGGCATGCACCTGTAGTCCCAGCTACTCAGGAAGCTGAGATGGGAGGATTACCTGAGCCTGGGAGGTCGAGGCTGCAGTGAACTGTAATTGCACCATTGTACTTCAGCCTTGGTGACAGTGAGACCCTGTCTCAAGAAGTAAATAAGCATATAAGTCAATGGTTTTTAGTATATTTAAAAGGTGTGTATGGGTCACCATTGTTATTAGTTTCCTAGGGCTGCTATAGCAAATTACTGAACCTAGTGGCTTAAAGCAACAAAGTACGTGCTTTTGTAGTTTGGAGGCCAGAAGCCTGAAAGTGATACGGGCAGAGCCACACCCTCCACAGACTCTAGTGGAGATAATGATTCAATTAAGGATTCTGGGAATTAGGACATGGACATAGCTTTTAGGGTCACCATTCAGCCCATTACAACCACTTTCTATTTCCAGAACTTTTTTTTTTTTTTTTTTTTGAGTTGGAGTCTCATTCTATCTCCCAGGCTGGAGTGCAGTGGCACAATCTCAGCTCACTGCCACCTCTGCCTCCCAGGTTCAAGTGATTCTCCTGCCTCAGCCTCCCAAGTAGCTGGGATTATAGGTACACGCCACCATGCCTGGCTAATTTTTATATTTTTAGTAGAGATGGGATTTTGCTCTGTTGGCCAGGCTGGTCTCAAACTCCTGACCTCAAGCTATCTGCCTACCTTAGCCTTCCAAAGTGCTGGGATTATAGGCATGAGCCACCGTGCCTGGCCAATTTCCAGAACATTTTTTTATCACCCAAAAAAGAAGCCCCATATCTATCATCAGTCATTTCCTAATCCTTCCTCCTTCTACTCCCTAGTAAACACTAATTTACTCTCTGTCTGTATGAATTTGCCTATTCTGGACTTTTCACAGAAATGGAATCATACCATGTGTGGTCTTTTGTGATTAGGCTTTTTTCATTTAGCATAACGTTTTCGAGGTTCATCCATGTTGTAACTTATATCAGAATTTAATTTCTTTTTTAAGGCTTAATATCTTAAATTAATTGCTTTAATAAAAAAGAAAAAAAAGGCTTAATAATATTCCATTGTATGGATAGACCATATTTATCCATTCATCAGTTGATGGGCATTTGGGGGGATTTTGCTTTTTGGCTGTTATGAATACTGCTACTGTAGACACTTGTGTACAACACAAGCTTTTGTGTAAGCATATTTTTTCAGTTTTCTTGGATCTATATCTAGGAGTGAAATTGCTGAATCATGTAGCAGTTCTGTGTTTAACTTTTCCAGGAACCACCAAACTTTTTCATCATAACTATATCATTTTCTTATATTCCCATTACCAATGTATTAATGTTCCAGTTTTACTACATCTTTCCAATACTTGTTATTATCTGTGTTTTTAAGAAAAGTTACTATGTCCATCCTTGTGGATGAGAAATAGTATTTTATTGTGATTTCTATTTGTATTTCACTAAATGACTAATGATGTTGAGTATCTTTTCATGTACTTATTGGCTAATTATATCTTTGAACCTGAAGAAATGTCTGTTCAAATCCTTTGCCAATTTAAAAATTAGAATATTTGTCTTTTTTTTTAAATATTTTTTTTGGGTGCCGTGACTCGGATTTATTTGTCTTTTTATTGTTGAGCTGAAAGAGTTCTTTCTATTCTCTTGTCAGAAAAATGATTTGCAATGATTTTTTTCCATTCTGTAGATTGTTTTTCCACTTTCTTAGAGCTAGTCTTTGAAACAGTGTTTTTAATTTTGATGATGTCTAGTTTACTTTGTCATCTGTGTCATATCTAAAAAACACTGCCTAATCCAAAGTCATGAAAACTTACACATCTATGTTTTTTTCCTAAGAGTTTTATAATCTTAGCTCTTACATTTATGTCTCTGATCCATTTTGACTTAATTTTTGTATGTGGTGTGAAGTAGGGGTCCAACTTCATTATTTTTCACGTGGCTATTCAGTTATCCTGGCCCCATTTATTGAAAAGACTGTTTCTTCCCATCAAATTATTTGTCTGGTCACTTTTATCAAATGTCAATTTACCAGAAATATGAAGGTTTATTTCTAGATTCACGGTTCTACTCCATTAATCTATGTCTGTCCTTATGCCAATACCACTCTTTCTTAATTGGTATGACTTTGTGGTAAGTTTTGAAATTAGGAGATGTGATTCCAACTTTGTTCTTTTGAAGATTGTTTTGGCTATTCTGAGTCCTTTGCATTTAATAAATCTTGGGATAATTTTGTTAATTTCTGCAAAATAGATGGCTGGGATTTTGATGGGAATTGCATCAAATCTGTAGCTTTGTGGACTATTGACATCTTTTTTTTTTTCCCCCAGACAGAGTCTCACTCTTGCTTGAGCTGGAGTACAGTGGTGTGATTATGGCTCACCACAGCCTTGACCTCCTGGGCTCAGTTGATCCTCCTGCCTCAGCCTCTTAAGTAGCTGGAGCTGCAGGCATGCTCCACTTTTTCTATTTTTTGGAGAGACAGGGTTTCGCCATGTTGCCCAGGCTAGTCTCGAACTCCTGGGCTCAAGCTATTCACCTGCCTTGATCTCCCAAAGTGCTGGGATTACAGATGTGAGTCACTGTGTGTGGCCCTATAGACATCTTAGTAAGTCGTCCAGTCCATGATCATGGGATATCTTTCCATTTGTTTAGAACTCCTTTAACTTATTTCAGTGATGTTTTGTAGCATCTGTATATTGAATCTTATTTTACCATGCATTAATTACAGGGTGAAGTAGCTAATGAGAAGAAATGAGTTTAACTTTCCTTGTACTATCTGACCTGATCTCATTGAGTTGAGTTGTATACTGATACTCAGCTGTTTTTGATATATAAAATCAGCAATTTCATGTTTCAATTTTAACACTTTCATTGCTTGACCATATGCTAATGAGATTAATACATTAATTAAGCTAAGCTTCTATTACAAAGAGGCCTGCAGATATGGAGGCTTAAATGAGATAGAAGCATATTCTCTTTCACGAACTAGTCTAGATAGTCCAGGCTGGCAGGGCAACTGTGCCCCATGAGAGCTTTTAGGAACCTAGGTTCTTTTAGATTCCCCCAGTGCATTGACCTTGACCGAATGGTTAAATGAGGTGACTGTTAACATGTGTATTACAGTTTTCATAAAAAAGGAAGGAGAGCTTATTCATGTCAAGCACAGTTTATCTTTAATTTGAAGACCATTCAGAAGTTGTACACATCTCTGCACACCCCATTTGCCTGCACTTGGTTATGTGGGCACACCTGGCTCCAAGGGAGGCAGACAAATGTATGTTCTAGCTGGACAACTGTGTGTCCCACTAAAGCTCTTACTATGGAAAAGCAGGAAGAGTAGCTTTGAGGGAACAAGCAGCCACTTGTCACACTCAACTTTCTCTTGCGTTTCTTAATGGAAAACCATGACTTCTCAGCAACATGATTGTTATCTACCTCCAATATTCCTACTAGGTTTCTCCTCCGATCCTAACCCTGAAATTGCCCAGGTTTTACTGTCACACACTCCAGAGGTTTCTGCTGGTGATGATTTGGACAGAGTTGTGTCACGTATCCAAGCATGTTCCCAGTGGGAAGGGAAAGCACAAATGCCTCACATGGAGTCTTCTCGGGATGACAGAAGTGGTAGATAGGGAAGGACAAGGCCATTACAGAACTTTTTTCTCCACCGAAAAAATAAGGGCAGGACCTTTCAGCTTTTACCCTAAGTATCCTTATTGTAAGACTAACCTCTAGGTCTTGCTATAACCATGATCCTAAAAGTAGGCTTGAAGAGCCTCTGGTGAGAGGCATCTGATAAAATTATTCTACTCTCTAGAGGAAATTGCTTGGAGGTAAACCTCAAATCAAAAGCACTTTGGATGATGTGTCTTGGATATTGCCACATGGTCTGCCAGTAGGTCTCTAGTTTTTCTAGTCTAAATTTGTTCCCAGGACTTAGGCCTCCTGACCCAGTTTGGCTGATGATGGTGGTTTGAAAACACAATTCACCCTCCTACCTAGCTGTCTTAGCTTCTATGCTGCAGGATTTCCTTCAAGGCACAATTTATAATCCACTAAATGGGCCTTTCATTCCTCCTTCCTCAAACCTATCCATCTAAGTAGCTCTAAATGGTTTCTCACCTTTAGCAGAGGAAGATGTGTGCCCACTGCTGTACATAAAGCAATGCTTGTACACTGGTAACTGTTGTTACCACCTACAAATGCTTAAGGGCTGGGTTCTGTGGTAATGTTATAAATATTTTATATTCTTCACAAGAATCTCCAAAAGTAGGGATCATTATTTCCATTTTATAGATGAGGTAACTGGGCTCACACAGTTTCAGTCATGTGCCTAAGTTCACCCAGGTGGCAGACATAAAGCTATGATTAGAACTAGATATGTGTGTAGTGAAAATCTGTGCTTGTAATTATGCCACCATCTGTATGCTCTTGTTCCTGTACTTAAGGGAGCCTCTTTCTGAATGATCAGCCCACCCTGCCTAGGACCCAGCAGGGTGTCCCAGGGAGGGGCAGGGCATGCCTAGGGACTTGGTACAAAGCTGTTTCCCAAACTGACTTGTAACTCACTGACTCATTCAAGAAGCATTTGTGGAATGCTTGCCCTGTGCCAGGTACTGGCTGAGTCTGAATGCCCCACACCTTGCCCCTCCTGGAACTCATCCAGGGCTGGGGGCCTCGGCGCCTCTGCTATTCCAGGTGCCCAGGACCAACTGGTTTGTCTTTCTGCTTTTTGAGTGTGCTTCTAAAGTTCTCCTGCAAATGCTGTGATGGAGGGTGAGGTGATAAAGGGCTGGATCCTCAACTGTGTAAGTTTCCCAATCTGCTTGGATTGGGGACTGCCTCAAGAAGGCTATTGCTGAAATCTTTACCTTTCTTTGTGCTGTGTGAGTACAGCAGTGGTTTCAGTCAGAGGGCATTGTCCCACAAGGCCTTCTTGCCTGTTGGATGTGGGATGAGGTGGAGGCATTTTCTTAATCATTTTAAGTTTAAAAAATTACAATAGTAAATGTTTTCTACAGAAAAAAATTAGAAAATATGGATGAACAAGAAAGAAGAGACAGGAAAAGAAAATCAGCATGAACCCACTTATAGAGATAATGCGTATTGATATTTTGGTGTGTTTACTCCTATTCATATGCTCATCTGCTTATCCCTAGTGGGATCTTTCTGTTTTGTAAGTTGCTTTTTGAATGTAATATAGCATGAACATATTACCACATTAATAAATATGTTGTTATGTCAGTAAGTCTATCAATATATATATTACATATATGTTAATAAATATATCATCATTTTGAATGAGAGTTCAGTTGATAACAAAAAGAATTATATGCTACTTTCAGTTTATAAAGTGCTTTCACATATATTAGTTCAATTATCTTTGCCAAAGACTATTAAACAGCGTGGTTCCTGGAATGTGGGGTCACAGATAATTACCAAGTGCAAGACATTCCTCAGCCCACCTTATTCAAGGGAGACTGGTCCCCTCCTTTCAGAGCATGGACCCTGAGCTGAGCTGGCAGTCTAGAGATGGTACAGGTTACTATGAAATAGAGCTCTGGCCCAGCACAAGCGTGAAGTTGCTGTGCCTTTTGTCAAGAAAGGTGGCTGTCTACTTTTCCTCACTTTGAAAAAAACAAGCACCCCTCCTCCACCTCTGACCCTAGGAAATGGTTAAAGGGATTACCAGGCCTTGGGAGGTGGTTAATTATTGACTCAAGAGTAAATCCTCTGAGGGTTGGTTTAGGCAGTGAGGGCTTTTAGGAAATTACTGGCTGCACTGTGGGAGCTGGTGGGTCTGTGTTGCGGGGAGGAACTCAGAGGCAGTGACTTAGCTGAGCGGGGACTCAGAGGCAGTGACTTAGCTGAGCAGGTTCTTCCAGGCTGCTTGCAGATGGTCGTCAAAGGACTTATTGACCTTTTAATCTTGGGAGGGGAACTAAGTTGGCTAAACCTCAGGTAAATCCCTACTGCCCACCTCTCCCTGGAGCTTAGATCCATGTAAACTTGTATTTCTCTTTAATTTCTGCAGTCTTTTTTCCTGCCAACAGAATACCAAGTCTTCATTTATATCACCCACCTTCCATTGTAGAAATAAAGAGGGATATTGGCAGAGGAAAACCAGTTTAGTCAGCCTCAGAAAGCCTCCTCTGAATGCCAGTGTCCCTCAGCTGACACCAACACTGTAGTTCAACATAAGCCTCCTCAGACATTCTCATTTCAGGCCCTGTCCGAGAAGCCACAGGGCTGCTAGCCATAGATAGCCATAGCTGGTAATTTCTGGACAAGGGGTAGTTGTTGGTGTTAGTGATTCCTTGTGACAGTTCTGCAAGGTCAGTATTGCTGTCTTTGTTGTCGGGATGGGGAAACTGAGGTTTGGAGAGGTGAACTTGCTTCCCTAAGGGCACATAGCTGTTAAGAGAATCCAGGCATTTGACTCAAGTCTGTTTAGATCTTTCTCTGGTAGCATTCTGCCTATGTTCTCACATTTCTTTTAGCTGTAGAACCCCTGAAATGGGATAAAATGCAGACGAACAAAGAAACAGGCTAGGTAAGAGTAGAGCTGCCCTGGATGGAGCTAACGGGGCCAGTCTCAGTCCCCTCTCCGCCCCACCCCCGACCGCTTCCAGGTGGTCTGAGACACCTTCACAGGACGCTTAGAGCTCAGTGTGAAAACTGTCACAGAAAGGTTGCAGGGACACAAACAGGACATATTTGGGTCTTTGAAACACTCTGTGACCTTTCCAGGTAGTTAGGGTCCAGATACCAACTGTCTTTGCCTGGCTAGGAGAAAAGGGCTCTGTGGGACCTTTGGTTTTTATTCTCCAGGATGGAGGTGGCATTAATTCCAAGAGCAAGCAATTGAGGATAACAGTGGCTCTGGCCTAGGAATTTGGTCAGCAGGGCTGAGAGTTCCTGGAGGTCACTTGGTAGAGGCTCCCCAGCATGACCACTACCTGGATAAGTCACATGAAAGGTTTGTTAGGAAGTGAAATAGTGCAGTTTTGATGGTGTTTAGGTTTTACTCTAGCCTGCGGGACTGTCTGACCAAGCACTCACTCCTGTACCCACGCACACACCCACTCACATATCTATGAGTGCTTCCTGTGTACCAGAGCTTGGGCTAGGCCCTGAGAATGCCAATATTAAAAACAACTCTCCCTGCTCTTTAGGAGCCCATAGGCGGGCAGACAACTACAATAGATGGCAGCCCAAACAGCTGAGTAACATCTGGGGATGTTGGGAAGGCATCCTAAACTGTCCAACCCTATTCCCATCAGCCTCCAAACTAAAATCCATCTCCTTAGACAAGTCAAGACCAACTGGCTACCAGGCTTTTTGTTTTTTCCTGGCAAGATGCATAAAGAAAATGATAGTATTTGAAAGCCTCACTGGGGTAAAGCCATCATCCGATGAATGAATAAATGATGGGACATTTGAGTTAGATCTTGAAAGATGATTAGAGTTTACCAAGCAGAGAAATGGTAGAAGGCATTCTAGGGAGAAGAAATTGGGAATTGGTCTGGGCCCACCATGATGTACTCTGTGTATGCCCTTAGTAATATGCTACTAAACACGTCTAAAACTTGCTTTCCTCATGTGCAAAATGTTGATAATACCTATCAGAATTGTTGTAGAGATACACAGTGATGTTTGTAAAGTACCTTAGCACTCTTCACATATAAGGTTTCATAATAAATAGCTACTGAGTTTATTATTATTATTATTATTAGTTATTTTGAGACAGAGTCTTACTCCGTTGCCGAGGCTGGAGTCCAGTGGCGCAATCTTGGCTCACTGCAACCTTTGACTCCTGGATTCAAGCAATCATCCTGCCTCAGCTTCCCAAATAGCTGGGATTACAGTTGTGCACTACCACATCTGGCTAATTTTTGTATTTTTAGTAGAGATGGAGTTCCGCCATGTTGGCCAGGCTGGTCTTGAACTCCTGACCTCAAGTGATCCGCCTGCCTCGGCCTCCCAAAGTGCTGGGATTACAGATATGAGTCACCATGTCCAGCCTATTATTATTTTTTAAATTAATGTGACCTTTGTTGCTGGTTGCAAAACTATTGTTGAGTTTGGTGTTGAAAACATAAGGAGAGCCATTCTTCTAACTGTTCATAGCCTTATGGTTTCTTGTCTTGACTTATTCCTGGAAGGACTGAGTGCTGTGTGATTGTGTCTGGTTCTGATTGTGAATTCACAGACTAATTCTTTCATTAAGCTTTGTACTCATATTCACTGACTCATGGGACACGAAAAAAGAAATTCTTTGTGTGGACTTGAAGGATAGGCAGGGCACACTGAAGTTCTCACAGCTGATGTGCTGCTCTGTTCTACCGATGTGGTCTATCCTTGTGAAACTTTTCCCTTTGAATTAGACAAAGATCTTGGTTAAGGACCCACTCACACTGATCCGGGGGCAGAAATCTATTCAACTTAGTAGGCATTTAAAGAAATCTTTTATAGAACAAAGTCTGCTTTCAGTGGTTAGCTCTCTGCTTTTTATAAAGCTAAAACAATATATATATCTGTTAATCCTAGCACTTTGGGGAAAAGAGTGTATCTGTGACAAAAGCTTAAGTTTTCTTAAAACAAAAAAATTTATACTTGGGAGGCTGCCTTTTCTTCCAGTTTATTTCATTAATTATAGTGACAACAGGCCAGGTGTGGTGGCTCACACCTGTAACCCCAGCACTTTGAGAGGCCGAGGCCGGAGGATCACTTGAGGTCAGGAGTTTGAGAGACCACCCTGGTCAATGTGGTGAAAACCCATCTCTACTAACAATACAAAAATTTGCCAGACGTGGTGGCTTACTCCTGTAATCCCAGCTACTCGGGAGTTGGAGGCAGCAGAATCTCTTGAACCCGGGAGACAGAGGTTGCAGCGAGCCAAGATTGCGCCACAGCACTCCAGTCTGAGCAACAGAGCAAAACTCCATTTAAAAAAAAACCAAAAAAACAATAGGGATAACAAAAGAGCTATGGCTATTGGGCACTTATTAAAACATTATAGTAGCTCATTTAATTAAACAATAGCCTAGCCAGACTGATAGTGTTATTTGTGCTTTACAGATGAGGAATTAGAGGCTTAGAGAGGTGTACCTTGCCCAAGGTCATATAGATAAGGAAGTATGGAAGAAAACTCGAAAACCTAGTGTGCTTCACTCCAGAGATTTTGCTTTTAGCTAGTAGGCTTTATGGCTTCCCTTTATGATCACATTAGTATTTCTATTTCATTAGTCTTGCTATATGTTGGGAAGAATGTGGGCTGCTCAGAGAAGCCTCATGAGCTTTTGGGGTTAAGTTGTACCTGAGGTTTATTACATGGCTTCTGTCTTCTTCCTCTCCTTAGCTATGGGGTGCTGCTTTGGGAGTTGCTGACTGGTGAGGTGCCCTTTCGAGGCATTGATGGCCTAGCAGTTGCCTATGGAGTGGCCATGAACAAACTCGCCCTTCCTATTCCTTCTACATGCCCAGAACCTTTTGCCAAACTCATGGAAGGTAAGTAACCCTTGGTCTGAACCAAACTGGAAACACTTTGCTTTCTTATAAGCAGTGGGTAGAGTTTGCCCAATTCTATGAGATCAGTTATTGAAAGAGGAGATAAAGTTTTAGTCACCTAAGGAGGAATCCTATGGGCAACTGTCTTCTTCAAGATGACGTCCACACCCTGCTGCAAGCAGGTCACATCTCCAGGGACTGTAGAAGTTAAATTAGTAAAAAAGCCTGCTGTGCACTACTTCAGCATATTATTATCTAATGCAAAATCAGAAAATATAGCAGCTTTTATGTCGGGACCTCTGAGTGCCTTAAGAGAAGTGAAGAACATCTGAGGAGAAGGAACTCTAAACGTCATCTAGTCAAACCCCATAATTTTATAAGTAAGGAAACTAAAGCTAAGCGAAGTTGAGTGGATGGGTGGCCGCCCCCTTAGGGAGTGGCTGAGCTGCGATTAGGTAGAATTCACTTTCCCTGACTCCCACTAGAATGCTTTTCATCCTCTCCTCCTCATCACCCCATTGTGGGTGTGGGGAAGGGCTAACTCGTTTATTTATGGGAAACTAAGGCCCAGGGCATAGTTCCCCATTGTTCATTCCTGAATCAGGTAGTAGCATGGTAAATTGTGTTATGGTAATGCTTTGTACAAGAAAACTCTTTGGGCTCACTTTTCTTATTCTTAATTAACAGCCAGAATGGAATGAGTACCGAACTGCTGCATCTTATTTTCATTTTCACTCTTTATGGTTGTAATGGTGGGCAGCTTGGTTTACTTCTTGAGCCTTATTTGAGGTTATCTAAGTTCTGATCTCTGTTTCTGGAAGAAGTAAGAGGTAGTTTTCTGGAAAGTGAGGCCATGTAGTAGCCTAAGTCTTATATGTTTACCTCTATCCACTCATGCTCTCTGTGTATCCGCATGTTCTATTCAGACTGCTGGAACCCTGATCCCCACTCACGACCATCTTTCATGAATATCCTGGACCAGCTAACCACCATAGAGGAGTCTGGTTTCTTTGAAATGCCCAAGGACTCCTTCCACTGCCTGCAGGATGACTGGAAACATGAGATTCAGGAGATGTTTGACCAACTCAGGGCCAAAGAAAAGGTAAAAAAAAAAAAAAAAAGAAAAAAGATATGCATTGAATTAGTAGACCTCATCCACTGGGGCCTCTGGACTGGGTCTGACTGACCACCCTGATTCTAGCATGCCCACCTTTCTGCTTGGTGTCTACTTAATTGTCCAAACCAGAGAACAATTACCAGTGGGATGTCTCACCCTGCCAGCTGGAAATATGAGAGGTTCTCGAAATATTTCGTGATTATATAATGGACTTCTAGAGGAAGGTTAACTTGATACAGGGACACTTCAACCTTGAGGATAGTTATCAGAACATCCTTCCAGTGTCTTTTTGACATCAGAATCAGAAATAGAATATGGGCTAAAAATACCATGGGTCTGAAATTGTGCTGCATTTTTCATGTTTTTATGAAAAGTATTTCAAGCCCAAACCAACCAGGGAGTTCAGAGACTCCTACCCTACCAGAGATCTGCCTTTTTGTTTCAGTGGCCATTCCCTAAATGGCCCCTTTCTGTTCCCTCAATGTGTCCCTAGCAGTCAGTATACACACAGGCGAAGCCAGTCACATGCAGTTATATTGCTTATATAGGGGCAGGACTAAATCTAAGAGATGTAGCTAGGGGCAAGAGGGAAGTCTTTATAGATTTGGTTAATTTCTTTTTTCTTTTCTCACTCTGCACTATGGGAATTTGGGATGTTAGTAGCCATATGATAATAATGATAGCTAAAATTGTTTATGGCTTTATGGTTTCCCACTTTTTCCACTTGAAAGGTTTGATGAGACCTTTTTTATCGGTTTTATCCAGAAGTCCTATGGCTCCTGCCATCAGTGTGTAGGGCAGGTGTTATTACTATTTCCGTCTTAGAGCCGAGGGTTGGCAACTTGCCTGAAGGAACAGAGTTAGTAAGTGGAGAAGGAGAATCTTGAATGTGGGTCTTCTGATTCCAAAAACCTATATTCTTTGTAATATTATATCAGTCCATTCTCACACTGCTAATAAAGACATACCCAAGACTGGTTAATTTATAAAGGAAGGCGGTTTAATCAACTCACAGTTCCACAGGGCTGGAGAGGCCTCAGAAACTTACGGTCATGGTAGCAAACAGGTCCTTCTTCACATGATGGCAGGAAGAAGAAAAAATAAGTGCCCAGTGAAGGGAGAAGCCCCTTATAAAACCATCAGATCTCGTGAGAACTAATTCACTATCACAAGAACAGGATAGGGGAAACCACCCCCGTGATTCAATTATCTCTACCTGGTCCCTCCCAGGACACATGGAGATTATGGGAACTACAATTCAGGATGAGATTTAGATGAGGATACAACCAAACCATATCAAGTATCATTTTTGTTCACTTACACAAATGACTTGCACATAATTTCTGGAGCTGATTTGAAGAGATTAAACTCTTTATGGAATATGACAATTCTGAACACATTACTGTTTGCCAAGTCAATGAGCATTCTCTAGAAGAATGGAGCGAACTTAAAATGACTCTTTAGGGACTCTGGTGGCTGGACCTGCACTGACTGTTGAGCAGAATGATTACGAAAGACTTCCTCTCACTAAATACTATTCCATCTAGAAGAATCCCCAGAGTTGCTGGCTATTTTTTGTTTTGTTTAGTTTCGTTTTGTTTTGATTGCTGAGTCACTGACTCTTGGTTATCTTTCTTTTAATTGATGAAATTATAAGGGTACCAGCCAGTAAGAAAAATGAAGGTTGGATTTTGTCAGTAAGTAGTTACCAGGAGTCAAACTCATTCTTGTAAAAGCTAACATTTGTACAGCATGTGCTGTGTGCCATGCTTTCTTATAATTTATATGAATTATCTTATTTAATAAGATAATAGTTGTCTGTTTCAATGATGTCAGTGCTATTAACTCCATATTACATGTGATGCCCATATTAACTTGCCCAAGGCCACGCTGTAATGATGGTGAAGCTGGGACCTGAACAGGCAGTTTGTTCCAGAGTCCTTGCTCTTAGCCACCATGCTAGGATGTCTCTCTATTATAAGGCTTGTTTTTGGTAAGTGAGAGTAAGATGTAAAATGAGCTTTCTCTCTGGAGAGATTTTTCTTAACTCATTCTGTATGTGGAAGATGTGATTTGCAAACTGTGCAACACAAATAGGTGTTGCACAAGTAGAAGACACACCATGTTTGAGTGTCCTCCAGGTGAATGGTGTCCTAGGCATATACTCCACAAATATCCTGATTTACCCTGTGATTCAGCTAATTCCTCAGGATGGATCAATCTACTGCTTCTGAGTATTATTGTGAGAATGCATTGGTGTCATCTAGGATTTGCATTCCATTAAAGAGAGAAGCTTAGAGCTAAACATCCCTTAGATAAGAGCATGCAGGAGATGATGACTTGGGAAACTTGAAATTAGCTTTGACTTTTAAACTTTTACACATAACAGCAAAATAAACCAAAGAGGAATATTTTTTCTACATATTTTTTCTACATCTTCCATGAATTTTTGTTCTCTTGGTAATGAAGACAAAGTCATGGGACAGGGAAGCAAAGGATTTGGAGGGTGCACAATTAGTGTGAGGTTTATTTCATCAAGGAAGAAGTAGTTCAGAAGTTCAAGTTCAACTCTCAGGAACTTATGATAAATCTGTGTTCCCATAAAGAAGAATTGCATTAATAAAATTGCACTCGATCTCCTATTATTAGTTCTATTCATTCATTTATTGACTTGATAGTTATTTGGCCACTGGGCACCTACCACGTGCTAGATGCTTTTCAGTGTGCTAATTCTTTTCTCATTTATTTTCTATCACTGTTTTTTGTTTTTGTTTTTTTTGAGGCAGAGTCTTGCTCTGTTACCCAGGCTGGAGTGCATTGGTGTGATCTTGGCTTACTGCAACCTCCACCTCCTGGGTTCAAGTGATTCTCCTGCCTCAGCCTCCCAAGGAGCAGGACCTACAGGCACCTGCCATCACTCCCAGCTAATTTTTGTATTTTTAGTAGAGATGGGGTTTCACTTGTTGGCCAGGCTGGTCTCAAATTTCTGACCTCAGGTGATCCACCCGCCTCAGTCTCCCAAAGTGCTGAGATTACAGGCATGAGACATCATGCCTGGCCTTCTTTCTGTCTATCACTTTTATGGCTATTTTGACATTCTCCTGGGGATGGAAGACAAGCTGAATGGGGAGTTTATAGCATCCGAATATTTTATTCATTTCTTGATCTGTTTCCTCTCTTCCAGTGTTCACCTGCTGCTTGGCTTCTCCAATATGGGTTCACATGCTTGTTTTCTAGCTCTAGGTTCCCTTTCTACACTATTTTGTTTTAATCCAGAAATGGTTACTTCTAGTGAGTATTTCATTGAGAAATTAGGTTTCAACCATGAAAGTGTTGCTGTGACTCCTTTATTGAAGAAATATCCTGGTTTTTTAGACATGGCTCTCTCAAGTTCTACCCCACACCCTACTTTAATCCTAGGCTCAGGGTAACCAGTATGAACAATTTAAATTCTAGATTTAAAACTTTTCTAGACATGCTTTGTTTTCTTTCCTGTTTCCTGGTTCTATACCCCCTCCTGTTTTCTTTCCTGTTTCCTGGTTCTATACCCGCTCCCTTCTTTCCAGGAATGTAGTGCTGGGCTCACTTATGAACTCATGCGGAAGGATAAAGGGGAGGTAGGGAAGAGGTTCTGCCATCTGATGTGGCTCCTACTTCCATTCTCAGAGCAGGACAAAGGGACTGTTCTTGGGTCACAAGAGGCAATTCCAAATGGGACTTTGTCCCAGTTCCACCCTCTAGCTTTCTGGCTTCAACTCTCCCCCTAGCAGTGTGACTGACTGTCCTTCAGGTTTTGCAGGGGCCCGGCCTGCTCTGGGGTGACATCTCCTGTGCTCATTAATGGTTCGTTTCAGGGGAGTGTGATAGAGCAGCAGCCGAATTTGGTTCTAGAGCAAGTGCCTGAAAAAGACCTCAGGAAATGTTCTCTTTTTCCCTTGCTATGCTTTCATGATTCTTCCAGAGCAAATCATTGGCCTTTAAGATACGGTGTAAGTTGAAACCACATACCTCAGTGGATTAATTCCCCAAGTGAATGTAAAGATTTAGATGACATGTCTCACATACCTTTTGAGCAGCCACCCTGGAAATACATTTTTATTTGATTATTAGGTGTTGCCTGGAGGATGATTTATGTATAATAGATATATTTTAAGCTGGATTAAGTTGGCTCTGGTTTAAAAAACATCTTTTATATAATAGAAAAATCTAGGCTGGGCACGGTGGCTCATGCCTGTAATCCGAGCACTTTGAGAGGCTGAGGCAGGTGGCCAGGAGTTCAAGACCAGCCTGGTCAACATAGTAAAACCTAACCTCTACTAAAAATACAAAAAATTAGCTAGGTTTGGTGGCACACGCCTGTAATCCCAGCTACTTGGGTGACTGAGGCATGAAAACCATTTGAACCAGGGATGTGGAGGTTGTAGAGGCACTGTCTCTAAATAAATAAATAAATAAAATAGAACCAAGTTTGTAAATAAATACATGATTATATTTTCTATTCAAACCTTTCTCTCTATATTTAATCACAGGCAATTTTAATGAAGGAGGAAGGATTAACTAGAAACTGTCAGCCCCCATCTCTAGGGCTTGGCCTATGGCTTTAGCTTCTCTGGCTGTCCACTCAGTATGGCTGTTCTGAGCCTTCCTTTCCCCACTGTTCAAGGTGATCTGGTGTAGATTTACCAGCTATCGAGTCCTCTCTCTCTCTCTCTCTACTGAGCATCATAGGAGAGCTCTCCAGGTTGCCATGAGCCCTCTGGGAGCTCTCAGGCCTCAACCCAGCACCCCTCTGCACTGAACACCTCAGTCTTTTCTCTGATGATTCTGCCCATCCTGCAGGAACTTCGCACCTGGGAGGAGGAGCTGACCAGGGCTGCACTGCAGCAGAAGAACCAGGAGGAACTGCTGCGGCGTCGGGAGCAGGAGCTGGCCGAGCGGGAGATTGACATCCTGGAACGGGAGCTCAACATCATTATCCACCAGCTGTGCCAGGAGAAGCCCCGGGTGAAGAAACGCAAGGGCAAGTTCAGGAAGAGCCGGCTGAAGCTCAAGGACGGCAACCGCATCAGCCTCCCTTCCGGTCAGTGGCCAGGGACTGGCTGGGAAATGGGAGGAGGGCAAGGAGCTGGTGTGGCAGAGGGTTTGTGGGAGCCCGCAACTGAGCTTGGAAACATGACACCCTGGGGCTTAAAATCTAGCCTGTTTGAAATGGGCCATTCTGTCTAGTAGAAAGACTGGCGTGCTGAAAATCTACCCCACTCCAGGGAAATAGTTGCATGTGAGTGAACACAGAATATAAAGTGAGGACAGCCTGGCAAGGTCCAGGCTACTAGAAGCCTGGTCGCTCACAGGGGCACATCTCACCTTAGGCAAACCTGGAGAAGAAAGCATGAAGTTGAGGGGAAGCATTCCAGGGTGTGCATGTGTGAGACACAAGAAGTGTTGGCTATGCAAAATAACTTGTCTCTAGGTTTCTTTTTTTTTTTTTGAGACGGAGTTTTGCTCTTGTTGCCCAGGCTGGAGTGCAATGGCAATATCTTGGCTCACTACAACCTCCACCTCCTGGGTTCAAGCGATTCTCCTGCCCCAGGCTCCTGAGTAGCTGAGATTGCATGCATGCGCGCCACCACGCCTGGCTGATTTTTGTATTTTTAGTAGAGACAGGGTTTCACCATGTTGGTCAGACTGGTCTCAAACTCCTGACCTCAAGTGATCCATCCACCTTGACCTCCCAAAGTGCTGGGATTACAAGTCTGAGCCACCATGCATGGTCGAGGTTTCTTTAATAAGTTCTCTAACTGAGATTAGGTTGAATGTAATAAGAATTTACATGATAAGATTAAACCAGGAGGCTTAGTATATAAGAATTTACAGGGTAAGATTTACATGTGGCCTTTCAGACACACATATCAGTTGAATAAAGGTACATTTATTGTACTACAGCCTTGGGGAAGATATAAAGAAATATGAAACTAGCAATTAGAATCTTTGTGGTGTGTAATGTATCCATGGAGGGAGCTGAATGCTAAAATGTGTGTTGATGTAGATAAAAATATTCATTGTATTCTAAGTCTATAAGGCCCTAGAAAGCAGGCTTATTAGAAGTGTAAGGAACAAAGAAAGAATAGTCTAAAAGGGGCAGGAGCAGATGATGTTAAGCACTAGAATGGTGGCTTAAGTACACATAAGGGAACTCGTTCCATGCAGTTGAGTGAATATGTTCATGAGCCATGTTTGCTGGTTTCCTTGCTGCACATTTGTTTTTCCTTTTCAGGCAGCATGGAGTCTTTAAGCACCCCTTGAGCATCTAGCATGTGCCAGCGTATTTTTGCATGCTGGGATGCAGATAGCAAAGCCATAGTTCCCACTTGCAGGGAGATCACAGTCTGATTGGGAGACATAGGTGCAAGCAGGCAGCTGTTTAATATACCTCTTCAATAGAAGAGGAGACTGAAACTCAGAAATTCAGAGCTGTAAGTTTTACATTCTTCATGCTGTACCGTAACTTCCTTTGGAATGTGTCAGAATTGGAGCCATTTGCTCCAGCTCCCTCACTGCCCTAGGTTCCCACAACGGCTAGTTGTTGATGCGCTGCTCTGTCTGCACTTAGTGAGGAGAATCAGTCTCCCTGCTTCGGTCCCTGAGTAGAGGACCAAATCTATCTGATAATAGATTATGTAAAACCAATCATTTTAAGTTAAGTTTCCTAGAATAATCAACAATATCTCATGAGCTAAAAAGCTATTCTTAGTACATAATTGCTTGATCTATATTCATTATATAGACAGCTTTATGAAGCTCACTAATGAAGTTCACTTGCACAGTGAATTTTCCATCTTTTCATATATTCCTCTCCCCATGTCCCTTGGGAAAAAGAGATGATTCTAAAAGAGAACATTTCCCAGGTGAACAAAGAGCTTTTCAGGAAACTGGGGCCTGTCCCTCAAGGATGCTGAGGAATGTCAGATTTCTTATATGAATTTGCTTATGGGAAATTTTAGTGCATACACGTGTTTGTCTTTCCCCAAGCAGATTTCCAGCACAAGTTCACAGTGCAGGCCTCCCCAACCATGGATAAAAGGAAGAGTCTTATCAACAGCCGCTCCAGTCCTCCTGCAAGTCCCACCATCATTCCTCGTCTTCGAGCCATCCAGTGTGAGACTGTTTCCCAAATTAGCTGGGGCCAGAACACACCAGGGGCACCTGTCCCCTGCTCTGTCCAGCCACCGATTGGTCCAGGCTTGCTCCATCCATAACTTCTGCCACCTCTCCTCGACAATGTGTATATACATGCACATATGTACGCAAACCCTTAGCCCTCCCCCTTGTCTCTCTCCATTAACTTTACTACTGCCTCCTCTACCTTTTAGTCACATATCAGCAAAGGGATTTGTGGGTATTAATGGGATCTTCAGTGGTTCACAAAGCAATTTAGAAACTGGTTTGTGATGTAGATACAGGTTGCTACCTGGCCTGAGAACCCAGCAAACTCTTTGCCATATTTGGGGCATCATTGTTTTTCTTTTGTCCATACTTCCCAAGGAAGGGTTTTTTTTCAAAGTATAGACCCTAAGGAAACTTGCCAAAGACTTTATAATAGGCCTAATCTGGACCAGTTTTATCTTTGCTGCAGTATTTGCTTAAAAAAATATACTCACACATACATATAAGTGTATGTGTGTGTGAATATACACCTATATGTGACTGAATTCGTTTCCCTGATTTAAAGTCAGAGAGATTTTATTTAAAAATCCGAGATTTCTACCTTTCCTTTAAAAATGAAATCAAATCCGTGGGTTGATTTTTTCACGTGGCTGCAGTTGGCTATATAGCAGCTTCCATATACTCCATATTTTGCATCAGCCCCTTCAACTCTTTGTGTTTTGGTGACTATCTCACTTTGCTCGTTGATGACATAAGCACAGTCCCTGGGGCATTTGGGTCTCAACCCTTGCTCCCAGGTATTAATGTCAGAAAAATATTCGTCCCCTCTTATCTCTCTTATTCTAGGCCTGTTCCTTCCCCTCTCCTACTCCTGACTTCCTTTTCCATAACCTTGAACTCCTCATTTTCTTCCTTCTCTGCCCTTTCTTTCCAAGAATTTCCAAGAACTTCCACACCTTCCTTACCCCTTGTCTTTTTTTTCCCCCTTCACCTGCCTCCTTATTTGTTCACTATCCAATCCCACTCAACAAAACAAGTTCCTTAAGTCAGATCTGTTTGGAACTCTGGTGTCTGGCCGGCCTAAGCTCTAGCTTTTCATTGGATTTGTGAAAACTGAAGAAGTGTTTCCATGTTTAATACTTTGAGAGAGCAAAATGATTGATGGCTGAGAACTCCATTACTTTCCTGGAAGGTTCCACTTGGGCACAGAGTTTTTGATAAGGTCTGACTTCCCTGCAGCTCCAAATGTGTGTGTGTGTGTCTGGTGGTGTAGAGGCTAGTTTGGGGGAGCCCTGTCTGTCCATTTTCTAGATCCTGTCCAACCCTTGTTATTCACAGTGACACCAGGTGAAAGCAGCAAAACCTGGGGCAGGAGCTCAGTCATCCCAAAGGAGGAAGGGGAGGAGGAGGAGAAGAGGGCTCCAAAGAAGAAGGGGCGGACGTGGGGACCAGGGACGCTTGGTCAGAAGGAGCTTGCCTCAGGAGATGAAGGGTAAGTGCCAGACGACATGAAATTCTTTCTCACTTGAAGATGGATGCACCATTTAAACATATGATATGAAATATCTTTTTTTCTCTGTCATGTGTTTGAACACTTGCCGAGAAATTACAAGCTTCTTAATCTTTACAACAGTTTTTCAACCTCCTTGTTCCCAGAACCTCCTAGGATAGTCATGGAAAACTTTTTCCATAAAGAACCAAATAACACCTATTTTAGGCTTGTGATTCCTATGGCCCTGTCCCAACTGTTCAGCTCCACTATTGGAGCACAGAAGCCACCATAGACATGGGCGACATGTAAATGAATGAACATGGCTATGTTCCAGTAAAACCTTAGGAAAGCAAGTGACTGGCAGGGTTTAACCCACCACCTGTAGTTTGCCAGCCTCTGAAGGTGTTCTACTCAGAGTAGCGAGTAACCCAAGCATGAACCAAATGTGAAAAGTTTTGCCAGAGTGTTCTGCTTATACTTGGCTCTTCTTTCTTAAAGCATTCATGCAGAAGAAAGAGAAGAAAGAGCAGAAGTTAACAGGACTCTCTTGCCTAGAGGCTCTTCCTGAAGCAGGGGCAGGTAGCCCTGGTATTGCAATTGTATATAACTCCAGGGCCGCTACAACTTCTTTCTGGCCTTACCCCATTGCCACACTGCCATATATGACGGCCTCCTCTGGGCAGGGCACAAGGGGGCTGAGAGCTTTGAATGTGCCTGTGTTCTCACTTGTGGGCTTGAGGCCTAGGGGTCACATTCTCCCCTGAGCCTCAGTTCTTCACAGGCCATGCACTCATAGTGTAGTAGTGAAGGTCTTTGACTCTGGCACCAGACTGCCTGGGCGTAAACCCTGGCTCCGCCACACCTAGCTGTGTGACCTTATGTTTTCTCATTTATAAATGGGATAACATTATTACCTGTCTCATGGAGTTGAGGCAAGGATTAAATAAGTTCATCTTTGTGAGTGCAGAGAGGATGAGCTGGCCCATAGTGAGCATGTGTAAATATTAGCTGTGATGACACTTACTGCTTCTCATGCAATTTTACATCATACCCAAAGAATGGATGGAACCATTTACACTTCATATTCTTGGTGTTAGAAGCTAGCACAGTGTTTCTTGATGTTTCTATTAAATACGTGCAAAGAGAGCCAGTAGTCTCCTTCTATGTCTTTTAGTGACTTTCTAAGGAGCTTCTCAGGTTGAATATTAGCCTTACAAGTGCCTTGAACCTGCAAATGGCCTTGGTAGTCTTTTAAATACTAAGATTTCATGTCCAAAATCTGTTACTTTCCCATGTCAGATCTGAGCTGAAGGTAAAAATAACAGTTTGATTCATAAAGGATTGACTCTCTGAAGCTTTGGAAATCACTAGATACCTTCGAGCAGAAAGTTTAGATATGTAGGGCAAACTACCTCCGCTATGTAAGAATCCAGCAATGGAATCCTTGGGGGATGGCAGATTCTTCTACTGAGTTTTAAGTGAGAGCTCTCTAGTTTGTCCTTTGAGCCCTAGGCTAGAGTGGGGTTGAGCTGGGTCTGAGAAACTCAGTCACCCTGAGTCTCTTGTTATTTCTTGACATTAATGTGATTCCAGATAGAGTTCACCGGGCTGGCTATGGATTTTAACAATTCCTATGGTTCTGCTTCATTTAAAGATTTTTTTTTTTGTCTTGGTAGTAAATTAACTTTATTTCACATTGCAAAATATTAACTTTGGAGTTTTTTTCTTCCTCACAAACTTTTGAAGGAATTAAAAAATGCATGACTTACTTTTTTCATGATTCTCAGTTCCCACTGAAGAAATAAAAGTATATTCTCCCCAGACTTGAGTGAAGCCCTCTTTAATGAAATTTTGAGAACTTCTATATGGTAATATTTCTAGTTTTAGTACCTTTTGACTAAAGAAAATATGTGATGACCAAAAGCCATTTTGAATTCAGTAATGTTAAGTGAGTTTTGCATCTTCATTCTTTTAAAAAATAATACATATTTGTCCAAAATACATACCTATCTATAGACCACTTGGATATCTATGGATTCACAGGCCCCCTGCAACTATGCTGCAGCTGCCCAGAGATCTTAGTCCTGGGCCTGTCATGGCTTAAACAGCACCGTCTTGTTAAGATCCTTTCATGGTGTGGGCTTTGCAGCTGGATAGTGGGAAGGCAGCTGGCGATATAGTGTGAGTGGAGCCTTGGGTGTTGTGGTGTGGGAGAGGCTGAGCTGGATGTGCCCTCCATTGCCTGCTACTGATTCTCTTTATTCATTGAAGATCCCCTCAGAGACGTGAGAAAGCTAATGGTTTAAGTACCCCATCAGAATCTCCACATTTCCACTTGGGGTGAGTCTCATCTTCACCCTTCCACCAACTGTCCTAGTAACAATCTCCCCTCCATTTCCCTGTTCTCACAGCATTCCCCATAGAATCAAGCCTCATTATTGCCAGGGCTGAACTGACTTTTTTGTTTTTGTTTTTGTTGTAAGCGGTACCATTGTGCACCTTGGGAAAATTCCTGTGTCGATCTAATTTTACGTTATTCTTCACTCCACTGACCACTCCAATTAGGATACTCCTGGCACTCTTGGTTTTCGAGAGGCAATATGTGGCTATTTATCCTTTGGTCTTCAGCACTGGTTTTGACTTTACTCGTCTGGATTTTCCTGGATCCAGAGCTGGAAGTGATGTTACAAGAGTCTCAGTTGGAAGCCCCAGGCTGTGGGTTTGGCAGCATGCTTGTCTCTTGCTCTATATTTTGGTTGAAACCAGTGGTGTTTGGGACGTACTTTAATTTGCTGGTATTTCTGATAGCACTTGAAACAATTCTGAGGTCAGGGAAAACGTTGGTCCTTCTGTCTCTCTCAAGATGGCTGGGACTTTGGGGAAAGTGGGCTTTAGATGAATGATTCTTCTAGCCTTAAAAAAAGAAAGCTGCCGGTGGCTCACGCCTGTAATCCCAGCACTTTGGGAGGCTGAGGTGGGTGGATCACGAGGTCAAGAGATCGAGACCATCCTGGTCAACATGGTGAAACCCCGTCTCTACTAAAAATACAAAAAATTAGCTGGGCACGGTGGCGCGTGCCTGTAATCCCAGCTACTCAGGAGGCTGAGGCAGGAGAATTGCCTGAATCCAGGAGGCGGAGGTTGCGGTGAGCCGAGATCGCGCCATTGCACTCCAGCCTGGGTAACAAGAGCGAAACTCCGTCTCAAAAAAAAAAAAAAAAGAAAGCTGCTCTGGTCGTAATCCTGATATTTCCAGGGCAACCATAGCCCACGGATTCCTCAGTCCTCCCTTTTACTGTTCTCTAGGGAAAAGACCAGTGCTTCTAGGCCTCTGGTTCCCGCCTCCTACAAGGGGGTTGGCAGGGTGCCCAGGCTGTATCCTCGGAGAGTTACCGGCTTTCCATATGAGCTGATTACAGGGATTTGAAAGCGAGCTCCTGTCCTCTGTCTCTCCATCCCCAGACAAACCGAGGGCTCTGCTTCAGCACTGTGCACTACCCACATAGGTCTGTCCCACAGTGCACTGGGTTGGCGTGGCTTTGTTGGTTGATTTTTCATTTTGAAAAGGGGATGGCTTTGAAAGTTGCCTAAGCATGCCATGAAGCTTGGAAGGAGAGCCTGAGAAACGCTGTGCGTGGAGTAGCCTGGTCCGCCTCTGCTGGCTTGGCGGCCCAGTGCTTGCCTGGCTTCGCAGGTCTTTGCATCACAGTAACTGTAATGCCACAATGTGTTGTGTTCAGTGTCTGCTTTGAGTGCCTCTCCCTTGAGATGGGCTGAGGCAAGACCCCTGCCAGCAGGACCATCCTTATTCTTTCTGTCTGCTTGCCAGCCTGCCTGCTAGTTCTTTCTACAGTTCCATAGCAGCATGTGAAGGGGGGTGGGTCATGTTACTGCCCTTTCTTCCCTGGAGCATGTACATTTCTGTTTGTGAAGCAGGTGGGCTTGGTAAGAGTCATTGCCTGTATGTACTCCAAGGCTCTTTGGTAGAATGAAGCAGGTAGGGAGCAACGTCTCCATAGACCCATGGAGCTGAGGGTCAAGTAAGGAAGGTAACCAGTTCTAACAGTTTCCTCTTGTCCTCTGATTCAGCCTCAAGTCCCTGGTAGATGGATATAAGCAGTGGTCGTCCAGTACCCCCAACCTGGTGAAGGGCCCGAGGAGTAGCCTGGCCCTGCCAGGGTTCACCAGCCTTATGGAGATGGGTAAGCATGGCTCTTGTCTTGGCTCTCTCCCTGCTGCCTCGGGGCATTCTTGCCCAAGCTTCTAGGACCGTTTAAGGACCCCTAGCACTGCTTCATGGAGGCTGTCTCCCCTTCTACTCAACTCCTGCCCCCTACCCTGTCTCTTCTTAGTTTGCTCTTCTCCCATTTCATTGAGTCTCCCCAAATTATAATTTCCTCCTCCTGCTGTCATGGAGCCTGCCCTTGGAGTTCTATCCCAAGGGACCAGTGGTAGTCTTCTTAGAGCAATGAAGAAGGGTGAGGCCTTATGTCAGCCATTTACCGTATCTGGGTTTAGTTCCCCAGTGTGGCAAGTCCACAAAGTGGGGGATGGCAGTAAGGACACTGCAGCCTTCCTCCCAGGAAGCTCTTCCCCTGTTGCCCTGTGATGACTGAATGGGAAGGTGCTTCTCCACGCTGTCTCTCAGACGGTGCTGTCTCTGTAGATTTCCAAGGTCATGATACATCACTCAATAGAGTAGATTAGTTGTCCTGCACTAGGGATTCTAATCCTTTGCAGGATACTGGTCAGACAACTTGCTAGGCCATTGTTCTAGAAGTCCAGAGGCCCTTTTAATTTTAAGGTACAAAAACTTTGGGAATGTTTCTGTTCTAGAATGTTCAGTGTTCTAGAAGCTCATACTGCACTTTGTGTTAAGGGCCTGGTATTAGGGCTCTCCAGAGGGAGAGACCCAATAGGAACCAAAAGGAAGTTTATTAGGGAGAATTGGCTCACACAGTTACAAAGGCCAAGTCCCATGATAGGCCCTCTGCAAGCTGGAGAATGAGAAAAACCTGTAGTGTGGCTCCCAGGGAAGGCAGCAGAATGGCTCAGTCCCAGTTCAAAAGCCTTAACACCAGGGAAACCAGCAGGGAAACCCCCCCAGTCTGAGGCCTGATAGCCCCTGAAAGGCCTCTGGTACAAGTCTGAGAGTCCAAAGGCTGAAGAACCTGGACTCTGATGTCCAAGGGCAGAAGGAGAAAAAGTGCCCCTCTCCAGAAGGTAGAAAGAGAGAGAGGAAGCTGAGCAAGCTCAGCATCCCCCTTTTTCTGCCTGCTTTGTTCTAGCCTTGCTGGCAACCACTTGGGTGGTGCCCACTGACCTTGAAGGTGGGTCTTCCTCTCCCTGCCCCCTGACTCACTTCTCAGTCTCCCCTGGAAACAGCCTCACAGACACACCCAGCAGCAGTGCTTCACCAGCCATGTAGGCATCTCTCAGTCCAGTCAAGTGGATACCCAAGTAACCATCACAGGTCCGTTATGAAAGAAGTGGCCAATTAGCTGATCTTCTTTTCTGCTCATAAGGAAATGGACTCTGGAATGGAGAGTGGTTTCCCTATGTTGGGGGGTGGATAAAGCCCTCTTGGTTCAGTGTTGAGTTCCATGTCCTGCTCATCACACCACTAGACCTTTGTGTCCCTGGCACTGAGACAGGAGGCCTGGGTTAGGGGAAAGGACCAGATTCTTCTATCTGTCACTTCATTTGCATTTCCTGTTTCTCTCCCACTTCTGTCATCTTCACAGAGGATGAGGACAGTGAAGGCCCAGGGAGTGGAGAGAGTCGTCTACAGCATTCACCCAACCAGTCCTACCTCTGTATCCCGTTCCCTCGTGGAGAGGATGGGGATGGCCCCTCCAGTGATGGAATCCATGAGGAGCCCACCCCAGTCAACTCGGCCACCAGTACCCCTCAGCTGACACCAACCAACAGCCTCAAGCGGGGTGGTGCTCACCACCGCCGCTGTGAGGTGGCTCTGCTCGGCTGTGGGGCCGTTCTAGCAGCCACAGGCCTAGGGTTTGACTTGCTGGAGGCTGGCAAGTGCCAGCTGCTTCCCATGGAGGAGCCTGAGCCACCAGCCCGGGAAGAGAAGAAAAGACGGGAGGGTCTTTTTCAGAGGTCCAGCCGTCCTCGTCGGAGCACCAGCCCCCCATCCCGAAAACTCTTCAAGAAGGAAGAGCCCATGCTGTTGCTAGGAGACCCCTCTGCCTCCCTGACGCTGCTCTCCCTCTCCTCCATCTCCGAGTGCAACTCCACACGCTCCCTGCTGCACTCCGACAGCGATGAAATCGTCGTGTATGAGATGCCAGTCAGTCCAGTCGAGGCCCCTCCCCTGACCCCATGTACCCACAACCCCCTGGTCAATGTCCGAGTGGAGCGCTTCAAACGAGATCCTAACCAATCTCTGACTCCAACCCATGTCACCCTCACCGCCCCCTCGCAGCCCAGCAGTCACCGACGGACTCCTTCTGATGGGGCCCTTAAGCCAGCGGCCCTCCTAGCCAGCAGGAGCCCCTCCAGCAATGGGTTGAGCCCCAGTCCTGGAGCAGGTGAGACTTATTCCTCTTTTCTCTTTCCTTTCTTTGTACCGCTCCTTTTGTAGGCCTCATTTTCTCTTTCCACCTCTGGATTTGAGTGAACATCTTTCCTCCTCTTAGCCAATCAAGAAATGCGGTTTTGGGATCAGGGAGGTGGCCAGGGCTGGCTGTCTTCTCTCTGACCTGTGCCTCAGAGGGTCTTCCCTGAGGATTGAGAGAAGACAGGCAGGTTCTAGGAAGAATTAGAAGACCTGGGACTCCTTTGGAATGTCCAGGCCCTGAGTCTTAGGGTAGGATCGTGTTTTCAGGGCACAGGAAGGTCAGGAGTCTAGTTTTTCCCTGAGGAGGATGATGCATTTACTAGGAAGGAGTCTTGCACTGTAGGTGGGAAGGGTATGTTCTGCCACATAGCTGGGATTTTGCCTCTCATTATAGCGTTAGTTCACACACTCAGAAGGCAGGCTTCCACCTATTCATCACATCTTTCAGCACTCACCCCTGACTCATACCTGCCTCTTCAGGTGTGGAGATGTGTCCAGGTAAATTGCTATTCCTGTGCATATGCCTGTCCTCTCCACCTGAGACCTAACACCTGGGCACACACACTCATCCCCGGTCTTTCTTGTCACCATCCCTTGCTCCCTGGGAGACCTAAGTCTGTCTTGGAAGCAGCCTCTAATCCAGTAGGGAAAGAGGGGATAGTAATATCCTTTCGATTAGATTTAAGTGTCAACAACAATTGTATTTAACCATTGGCTTGACCTGCCCTCCTGTTTTTTGGTTATGCTCAGATATGTGACCTCTTTGGGAACAGAAACCCTACATGACTCACCTTCAGACTTCTGATACCTAGCTCTGTTCCCGTCACATGTTTATACCATAAATGAACAGTAAACAAAGAGATGAGCCCTTAAGTCAGGGGTCAGCAAGCTTTTTTGGTGAAGGGCCAGATAGTAAATATTTTAGGCTTTGGAGGCCATACAGTTTCTGTTGTAACTACTCAACTCTGCTGCTGTAGTGGGAAAGCAGACACTGGATGCGGCTGTGTTTCACTACAATTTTATTGTTTTCATTTTTTTTCAAACAAAGTCTCACTCTGTCACCCAGGCTGGAGTGCAGTGGCATGATCACAGCTCATTGTAGCCTTGACCTCCTGGGCTCAAGTATCCTCTTGCTTCAGCCTCCCAAGTAGCTGGGACTACAGGCATGCACCACCATGCCCGGCTAATTTTGCAAAAAATGTTTGTAGAGATGGGGTTTCACCATGTTGCCCAGGCTGGTCTCGAACTCCTGGGCTTAAGTAATCCTCCTGCCTTGGCCTCCCAAAGTGCTGGGATTATAGACATGCACCACTATACCCCATCTAAAACTTCATTTATAAGCACAGGTGGCCAGCTTGTGCCAACATCTGTCTTAAGTTATTTCATTACAGATAAGACCCCCATATATCCTATTATTCTTACCAGATACAGGGATCATGGCCTTCTAGTTCACTATTGTGTCCTCAGTACCTCCCAGCCCACTGCATGGCGCATAGTAGATGCTCCACAAATGTTTGCTGATTCATGTTCTCCTGAATGCATAGGGATTTGGTAGTGCTGTTGGGGAGTAGTGGGTATCTAGCCTGGAAATATGGTGCATCTTCTGATGCCTCTCCCTTTGTCTTTTTTTGACCAGGAATGTTGAAAACCCCCAGTCCCAGCCGAGACCCAGGTGAATTCCCCCGTCTCCCTGACCCCAAGGTGGTCTTCCCCCCAACCCCAAGGCGCTGGAACACTCAGCAGGACTCTACCTTGGAGAGACCCAAGACTCTGGAGTTTCTTCCTCGGCCGCGTCCTTCTGCCAACCGGCAACGGCTAGACCCTTGGTGGTTTGTGTCCCCCAGCCACGCCCGCAGCACCTCCCCAGCCAACAGCTCCAGCACAGAGACGCCCAGCAACCTGGACTCCTGCTTTGCTAGCAGTAGCAGCACTGTGGAGGAGCGGCCTGGACTTTCAGCTCTGCTCCCGTTCCAGGCGGGGCCACTGCCCCCTGCCGAGCGGACGCTCCTGGACCTGGACGCAGAGGGGCAGAGTCAGGACAGCACTGTGCCACTGTGCAGAGCAGAACTGAACACACACAGGCCTGCCCCTTACGAGATCCAGCAGGAGTTCTGGTCTTAGCATGAAAAGGATCGGGGTGGGCAAGGGGGACAGCCGGAGGAGACGGAGGGGAGCTGGCGGGCATAGCCCTTTCTCAGTGTTGGACCCCCTGAGATCCAGCCCTACTTCTTGCACTGATAATGCACTTTGAAGATGGAAGGGACAGGGCCACTTCAGAGGGTCTCCTGCCCTGCAGGGTCTTTCTACTCATGTCCACTGGAGGGGCTGTGGCCATCAGTTCTGGCTGTGTAGGGGAGGGAGGGGTGCATGCATGTCCCCCACCCTCCACAGTCTTCCTTGCCTTTAGAGTGACCCTGCAGAGTCACTCAGCCAAATCTGTCTGCTGCTCCCTCTCCTCAGCCTGTTGGGTGTGCGCAGAGCTGTCCTGGGGTCCCTTTGTTAGCCCTGAGTTTGGCTTCCTAAACACCAGTATTGAATGTTCTGTGATTGATTTTGCTCCTCCTCCGCTCTCCCCCAACACCCAGCTATCAGAACCTGGCTTGGTTTGAGATGGGAGCTTTTCTGTGTCCTAAGCCCTTTCATGCTAGCAGGAAGACTGAAAGCGAGTGGCCCAGTGTGGGGTCATAGGGCTTGATAGACCTGGCACTACCTATCTGCACTTCAGGTGCTCCACCTATTTATGTGAGCCCACAGGTGGAAAGGGGAACTGCCCCAGTGAGAACAGGGGGATGGGGGTGTTGGGAAAAATACAGTGAAGTTGCAGTGGAGAGGTTAATGGAGTATGTCCTTCTTCTTTTGGGAAACACTCAAAAGGCAAACCAGCAACTGTTGAAGGTACCCATTTACCTGCTTGGGGTCAGGACCTGGTCAGACCAGGTTCAGATACAATCATATGCTCATCCCAGGAATAGTTTCTTGGAGGACTCACTCACTCACGGGTGCCAGTTCTAAGTCAGAGACAAAATTCCTGTTCCTTTTGTTGTTATTCCCTTCCTTTGGTCTTCACTCTAATCCCTGGAGTTTGTGGGCTTTCGGTTATGTGTTTGGTTAGTAGATATCACCGCAGTGCCCCAGAATAACATATGAAGGTGAGTCCTGGGCACTGAGAGTTGGGAATTCACTCTCATCTGGGCCGTCCATGTTGTGATGCCCTTGACGTGAAATGGAGCCAGCAGGAGTACCTTCTGTAAATGCATGTGGCAAAGTGCTATTTATAGGGTGCCCAGGGAGCCACTGATGTACGATCACCTCTAGGTCCCTCATACTGGAAACTGACCAAGGCCTGTGCTGGGCTCTAGACATGAGCTGGGTAGGAAGGATAGCAGAAGACAACCCTGACCTTTCTGGAAGTTGTTGCCTTAACTTGAAAGTTGAGCTTCCTCTAAAGCTTTCTTATGGATGTCCTCACCATGCCACTACTCTGAGACCTCTTGTTAACACAAATGTGAACAGTTGTCTTTATGTGGGAATGATGACTTGATTGGGAGTAGCGTCTCAAGGTCATTCCCCTCTTCCCTCGAGACTCTCTGAATGCTGCTCCACTGTCTTTTGTCTTGGAGTATTTCTCTGGCAACATTGGAGGTAACTCAGCAGGTTCCTTGCATTTGCTGCCTGGATGTGCAGCTGGCAACAGTGATGAATTGGTCACTGCGCTTTCTCTATAACTAGGATAGATGTCCTGCCTTGGGGATGACAAAAGGGGTGACCTTCGTTTTCAAATTGTTCCTTGCTTTATGAGCCCATTAGCACCTTGGTTCAAGGGACCTACCAAGTCTTGGACGGGGAGGCACTACTGGTTTTGTTGGCCAAGGTTTTGTTACTGCTTCTCTTCTGTGTCCTTCTCTTTGTTCAGTGAAGCCAAGATGTAAAGGATTGTTTTTTTGCCCCCCTTCTCCTACTCTTGGGCTAGGAGGGAAAAATGTGGATTTTACCAGAAATTCTAGCCAACCTAGTGATCCTTCTTAATTCTTGATGGGGAAAAGTACATAAAAAGTCTGTTCTGTGCCCTCCTTCCCCTGAGCCCTCCGTAACCCCAGTCTAAGCCACAAACACATCTGTCTAGACTTGGCTCCACTAAATAGCCCTCTTCTGGCCCTCCAAACCATGCTGGCTGTACACAGTGCTTTATGGTATGAGGCAGAGATTTTTCCTTTGCTCGTTTTTAACTTTTGCCATTGTGTTAGGTTGCAGCCATCTTTCCTGGAAAGATGTAGTGTAACTGATGTAGTATAGATTGAATGATGGCCACCCGCCATTGAGTGAGAGGTTGAATGCCATCCTTACTTGTCCACTATGGGGAAAGACAAAGGAAGGCTGGGCCTTTGCTAAGGAAATCGTCGTACCTGAAAGAAGCAAAAGCAGGGTTATCTAACGATGCTGCTGTGAGCATCCAGGAAGAGGGAACAGTTACCATCTCGCAACTGCTACACACCTGATCTCTGATGTGCCCTTGACTGCCGCCCTCTCTCTGTGGGGCAAGGCTGGAGATGGGCTAAGGATCTGTATAGCAGCAGGTCTCAGTGGCTTTCTATTCACTAGGGTTCCCATGCTCTGTGGTCCTGGTCAGAAGCAGGCCCTGGAGCTGTGGATGAAGCCACTTGAGTGGCAGTAGCTGGCCCTGCTTTCCCCTGCCTTCTCTTTGCACAAAGACATATTCCTTTTGCTCTTGATAGGTGCTCACTACATGGAAGATGGTGATAGGAACAGATACTGCTCTCTGCCCCTGCTCCTTGGATCCTTCAGCTCCTAACGCTGATTCAGATTATCCCCTGGGGACCCCCTTGGGGATCCAGACTGCTGCCAGGAGGTTGAGTAGATATCTCAGTTATCTGGATGTTCTTTCTGAGAGGCTTTGGTGGATACCCTTCACGTGGCATCCCTAGGGTCTTCTGGTAACAATAATAGCAACAATGATATCTTACATTTGTGACAACTCAGAATAGTGCTAACTTTTCCTCCTGACCTTTGCAAAATGACATCATTTTCCTTGTACATTTGATACACTTGCTAGTAGAGAAGCGGAAATGCTTAAAGATGAAAATTCAAGTGAAGAGAAATTAAAAAGTGGCTTGGACTGATTGCTGAGTGAGGCCACCGGGCTCTGAGAACTGAACAGGTTGGCTGCATTCCCTATTCTGCTTTTGCTGTGTGGCCGTAGGCTTGTCTCTTTAGCCCCTCTCAGATTTCCTTCCTTTAAAAGCAGTCATCACATGCTTCCCTCTCAAGGGCGTTGGGTGTATGTATCAGAGAAGATCAGTGAAGCACTGCAGCTCCTTGCCAGCTCCCAGAGGGAGCTTACTTCATCTCTACAGGGTGAGTTGCTGAAGTTGAGACCTTTGCCTGGAGGGAACTTGCCTTTTGTCCTTTGGCTTCTGGAAAAGGAGTGATTTGGAGGTGGCTGAGCATGACTAATGGGAGCCTGTCAGGCCCATGCCCTTCTGCTGCATTTATGTAGCACCTGGTGTTGACAAGCATTCCTTCCTAATTCCCCCACTTAACTTGTCGGACACAGCCTGCCAATGTCATCCTCACCATTTGTGTCTTACAGAGAAGGAAATGGGAGAGGAAGGTTGGTAGCAATGTCAGAGTGACAGTTGGCTGTCTCTGATTTCTTGGGGTCATCAGTCTGATTTGTTTAGAGCCTGGAATCATCCCAATTCCTGGAAGAATATTTGGGAAAGGGTGCCCTTGCCCTTGGGACATATGTCATGGTCACTAAGCCCCCTTTCCCTCAGGCTGCTGTTGCTCAGAGACATAATTAGATACCCCTGGGACATCTAGACCTGACTTTTCAGGAACTTTTTTGCCCCTAGGACATCTAGACCTGACTTTTCAGGAACTTTTTTGCCTCTGTGGTCTCCACATTGGAGTCCTCCTTCCCTTCTTCTTCCCCTGTGTGAAGGAGACACCTCCCTAACGATCCTAACTCATCCAGCTCACTTTTAACAAAGCAAAGAGCAGAGGGCACTGAAGACTGGATGGCTGGGAAGACACACCTTGGGTTGGAAACCATGCTGGCAGGAACCTGGTGATCAAAGCTGCCTGCTTCCTGGGTGTGTGAATTTGCACATCTTTTCCCCTCTCTGGACTTTAAAAGCCTACTGTGAACTGGGGATGATACTATCTACTTTCCCTCCCGAAGCCCTTCTAACTTTAAAATGTATGGTCCTGGAGCCCTGAGACCTGCACAGAAACTGCAGCCTTGCTAGATGGCTTCCCTTGTGCAGAGAAGTGTGCGTGTGTGTGAAATATATGTACAGTTTTATGTTAAAAACCGTCGAATATCAGCTGTTTCATATGGATCAACCTGATGTACCTGCCTCTCTCTTTGGCTTTAGGTCTGAGAATGACTTGTCTTTGTCAAGGTATGCTATTATTAGAAACACATTACCAAATGCATCTCTTCTTTCAGATCAGCATATTCCTAGACTAGGAATTCATATTAATGAAAATTCACATGTGAAAGGAAAACCCATTGCTATTTCTGGGGAGGACCTCAGTCCTGGGCTTTTCCTTGGTTTTGCTACCTGGATGCTCACCACTTCAGGTACTAGTGTTGGAAGGCAGGAGGAGGAAGTGGAAATCCTGCTGATTAAGGCTAAGTAACAGGGTTTAGGTGCCTAATTAGCGTGACCCAGCTGGGACTTCTGGTTGGCTCTGTAGGCCAAGTGAGTCTCTTATGGACTTCCTCTCAGACTGCTGTTTCATTTTGTCCTGATGAGATATTGATGGTCATGTCCACACCCTTTCTCATCCTTTTCCCTTCTTGGGCCCTGGAAGTACCGTGGCCTCCCTAGGCTGTTCAGGGAGCCCTGGCTTTACACTTCAGCATGTTGGGCTCACTCCATGATCAGGAGCCAGTAGGACTGGTCCTTCCTGATTCTTACTGCCTGTGGTTCCCCAACCCCTACAGGGAGCCTGCTTTGGGTCTTGGGCTGGAAAGAGAGAAGAGCCCTGGGTGCCAGCTAGTTATGGGAGCTGAGCTTTTCTACACCTCTTTGTTAACCCTTGGAAACAGACCTGCCTTTCCCCTGACCCATCTTCCTACCTGTCTGGTCTGACCTGCCCTCTTTGAAAGCACTCACCACCTAGTTTTACTAGGCTGATTGGCAGGTGTGGACATGATACGTGTCTATCGAGATAGGTGTCTAACTAGTTAGGTGTCTCAGGATGGGACACCAGAATACAATTCCAGGCGTGCACAGACAGGGCTCTGCTACTGGGACATGTGGGGTAGGTGTCTGGGCATTCTGAACCCAGAGGTCAGAGTAGTCACAAGCGGAGCCCTAGGGAGCGAAGGCCCCAGGGACATGGTGTTCCTTGCCCTGTGCTCATGAAGTCCAAGGCTAGGTTTCTGAAGTAGTATGCTGCCCGTTCCTGAGATCCTTCACACCTGGACACCTACCCAGACAAAGCCTGACTGAAAATTTTGATACTGCAGTCATCATGAAATTTTTCAATAATTCTGATTTTTAAAAAACATTGCATTGCAATATGATTTATCTTGATTACTGAAGTTCTTTTTCTTTTTTTGGTGCCCCCTTACATTTTGCACCAAGGCAAGGGCCTCACTCCACTCTAGACCCAGCTCTGCCTGCCCCTCACCTGGACCTGTGAGAGGGACTTACGTACCACTGTGAAATAGGTTTCATGTTTTTTCTTACCCTTCCTCTCAAATCCTGAGTGAGGCAGCAGCTCTCTGGAAGTGCTTGAGTTTAAATAGGAGTGTAGACTTACAGCAATGAAACATCTGGGAGTTTTTAACTTTGGATCTACACCTGGGTGTGACATTTCCTTGGTGTTCTCTGCCTGCCTTTCCAGCTCTCAGCAGCCCTGAGGACACTCGTGGGTGTGTGTGCGCTCTGCGGAGAAGGGAAGTGATTATGGCAGAGAGGCTCCTTTAGATTCTCATCTTAAACCTCTTTGAAATATCTTTGAATTCTAGGAGAAGTGAATAAACTTCACTCATTCTCTCTTCTAGATTTCAGAAGAGACTGAAGCAAATGGAGGCTTTTTCACTCCCTGGCATGCCAGGAGCCACTTTCCCTAGCTCTGTGCCTGCACAGTGAGTCTTCAGAATTTGGCTCATCACATCCTCTGCTAGTATCATTTCCACCACCCTCGTCATCCTCTGTCATCTTTATTTCATCCTCATCATTTCTCTCTACCTCCAGTTCAGAAGCCATGCTGGCTGTGGCTCTTTTCTTCATCACCATCAGAGTGAGGCATAGATGTATCCTGGCCTAGGTATGGAGACTAGTAATAAATGATAAGAAATCATTAAATTTTTTCCATGTGGGGAGTGTTATTCTAGCAATTCATATATATATTTAATTTTTGACTCCTTACAATAATTCTGGGAGGTGGGTATCACCCCCATCTAAGGTTGTGGAAACTGAGGCTCTGATAGTTGTGTAATTTGCCCAGGGTCACACAGCGAGGAAGCAAGTTGTTGATCGGCTTGGTTCCAAAGTCATCTCTCTTTTTCCTCTGAGCACATTTCTAAGCCACTGCTAAGGCACTCTGAGATAAAGTTGGCCTAGCTCAGGTCCACCTAGGTTTTGAGATTGCCCTTTGCCCAAGGAGGATTGTGTCCTTGGCTCTCCTGTCGTCGGCCTGTGATCGGACTTGCACCCAGGCTGGAGTGCAGGTCTCAGCTGACATCCTCGATGCTGCTGGCTGCTTCCTCGCCCTGTTGCCTCTCCAGTGACTCCAGGGGTTCGAAGCACATAGGAGTTGGACATACTAATTCTGTAGCTCTTCTCCAAACACCACTGAAGGCCGTGAGCCTCTCTTCTCTGTTTCCAGCCTGCAGGTGCCCCACTGCTGCTCTTCATTCCAGCTTCTCACTTTTCTCCCAGTCTCTTGAGCTTGGAAGCCTTACTGTAGCTCGTGTCTCCTCCCTGGGCACTTGAAGTCAGGCTTTTGCCTTTCTGGCACATTGAGCCACATGCCCTTGATACCCAGTTGTAGCAAAGAAGGGAGGTGATGAACTTGCTCACTTTCTTGTCTAATTTCCCTCACTACTCATCCTGCACATTGACTCACAACCACTACCCCACCCCGACCCCCAGATATCTTATAGTCTAAGGTGATCTTTTAGAGGATTAAGGAAAGGAGTTGGAGATGGGTTTTACTTAGTTCACAGAAAAGCTTTCTTTGGGATTTTCCTCCCCCATAGGGCTTTTAAGTCTAGGCGAAGTGAAAGTTCACGTATGTGTTTGTTTGGTTCCTCTGTAATTAGCTACTAGTTTTTATCCCTAGACCTCCTCTGCTCCAGTGTCTTGCCCACGTGTCCTGCCCTGTGTCCTTGAATTCCCATTTTGCTTTGGGATTTAAGTTATTGTATGTTGTCAACAATATTTAAAGACGAAAAAGTCCTGAAGGAAACTTACCAGACTCTTTCCTTTGGCTTTTTTTTTTCTTTCAAGGTACTGTAAATTGTTAACTAGGGATGCCAAGCAGGCTTGGTTCAGTGGCTAAACCTCTTAATGTATTACAGTGTAATGCTGATCTCAGCCTGGTCCCAACGCCAGAGCACACGGAGACTTGAATAAAACTGTTACAATGATTACTTCTGGTTTGCTGTGGTTCTTCATAAACTCATCCTTTTCTCTCTTTCTTTCTTTTTCTTTTTCCTTCCCTCCCTACCTCCCTCCCTCCCTTCTTTCCTTCCTTCCTTTTCTCCCTCCCTCCCTCCCTCTTTCTTTTCTTTCACTCATTGCCCAGGCTGGAGTGTGCTGGCATGGTCTTGACTCACTGCAACCTCTGCCTCCCTGGTTCCAGCAATTCTCCTGCCTCAGCCTCCCGAGTAGCTGGGATTACAGGCGTTTGTCACCACACCTGGCTGTTTTTGTTTTTTTAGTAGAGACAGGGTTCCATCATGTTGGCCAGGCTTGTCTTGAACTCCTGACCTCAGATGATCCACCTGCCTTGGCCTCCCAAAGTGCTGGGATTACAGGCATGAACCACCGTGCCCGGCTGCTTTTTTCTTTTCTTCTTTTCAGAGATGGGTCTTGCTATATTGCGCAGGCTGGAGTGCAGTGGCTGTTCATTGGCACGATCCCACTGGTAGTCAGTATGGGAGTTTTTTGACTTGCTCCGTTTCTGACCTGGGCCGGTTCATCCCTCCTTAGGCAACCTGGTGGTCCCCTGCTCCTAGGAGGTTACCATATTGATACTGAACTTGGTGCGGACACCCGATCAGCATAGCACACTACAGCCCAGAACTCCTGGGCTCAAGTGATCCTCCCACCTCAGCCTCCTGAGTAGCTGGGACTACAGGCATGTGCCACCACGACCAGCTGCTTTTTTCTTTTTAATTAAACTGAATGCTCAAGTAACTGGACTGTTTCTAGGGAGTTTTCATATGTAGGAAAAAAATAACTGGAGAAAGACGGAAATGCTGCAGAAAAGAGGAGGTGAGAAGCCTCTCTGAGTTGTCTGCGAGCCTCCAGCAGGACCATGGGGGCCTTTGTGAATGAAGTGCCGAACAGTGCAGTCTCTGCTCATAGTTGACTTTCACACAGCTCGCGGATTTTGGCTTTCAGAGCCACTTGTGAGTGTGTGCTGTCTCCTACTCCCTACCACTAACCATGCTGACATTCCTGGTGAGGTTGTGAATGGAGCTAAGAAGACAAACACATGGAGTTGTAGACGTGAATAAGATTTACTGGCTATGAGTCACAGATTCCTTGTGGCTCTGATGCTCTTGATGGCACTTGTCAGCTGTGTGACCTTGGCAAGCCACTTAACCTCTCTGGGCCTCTCTGGAGCAAGCTGATCACCAAGCAGCCTTTGTGCCCTCACTTTCCATGATTTTGTGTTAGGTGGGGATGAGGATAAAGCAGACAGGATGAATCTTGTTTGAGGCCATTCTTCACTGTGTGAATCCTCTAGTTCATCACTCAGCTACAGGTGGAAAAAATGACTTCTGAACTTAAATATTCAGACACCCTCATGCGTGAATGCTGTAACTTTTCATTTCTCTCTGGCCTCCTTGCTCTTTTCTCTGACACCTGGGGAAGGGTGACTCTGAGGTGAGGTGCTGTGTTGGATGCTTGGATTGTGAGAGCAAGGCTGAGATTCTGCTGAGCCTTCAGGTTAGTTTGACCAGGATCTAGATAAACCAACTGGGCAAAGATGAAAAATTGACCAGTCTCCTCACTGGTGCCATATGGAAAGGTGCCATATACTGTTTTTGTTTTGTTTTGTTTTGTTTTGTTTTGTTTTGTTTTGTTGAGACAGAATCTCTGTTGCCCAGGCTGGAGTGGAATGGCAAGATCTTGGCTCACTACAAGCTCCACCTCCTGGGTTCAAGTGATTTTCATGCCTCAGCCTCCCCAGTAGCTGGGATTACAGGCACATGCCACCATGCCCAGCTACTTTGTATTTTTAGTAGAGATGGGGTTTCACCATGTTGGCCAGGCTGGTCTCAAACTCCTGACCTCAGGCGATCTCCCCACTTTAGCCTCCCAAAGTGCTGGGATTGCAGACATGAGCCAGGTCACCCAGCCAGGCAGCATATACTGTTAACATGTATACAAATTGCTACATGTTTCTGGAAAGCAGCTTGGCCATATGGTATTAAGAACTATAACACAGGCCTAGTAATCCCATTACTACTCAACAGTAATAAAAGCTTTCAATGTGCCAACCGTTCACTACAACCTATGTTATCTCATTTACAATATTTCAACATCTTTAAGAGTAGGTCTGTTATTATCTCCATTTTACATTGAAGAAAGGGCCAGAGGGTTGAGTAACATGCCCAAGACCACACAATTGGCTAATAGTGGAGCTGAGATTTGTCTGATTCTGGCATCTGCATTTGTATCGTAAGTTGGAGTTGGATGCAGACAAAGATTTATAAGTCATCCCAATGTTATTTACAGGAGCACTCAAGAGACTACAAATGACCCAAATAAGAATCTGGGTCTTCTTCCACCCTCTTCCTTACCCAGCAACATAGAATCTGAGACAGTGAGAGCAAGAAGGCTCTCTTTACAAATTACAAAACCGTCTAAATTCCTGACAACAGGGGGTGCTTAAACTGCTTCTTTTTAAGGCATTTTTTGAGTACCTTTCTGTGCCAGGTACCAGCTGGACACTAGAGATTGGCAGCTTCTTTAGGCAGGTTCTCAAAGACTATATGGTCTGGTGGGAGAGACCAAAATGTGAAGAAATCTTTAAAATAAGGGAGTCAGTGTCATGATGGGGTGCTAAAGGAGCACCGTGGACTGGGTTTAGCCTGAGCTGGGGCTTCACTTCATGGAGGAAACAGAACCTGAGCTGAGTCCTAAAGAATCAAAGGCACCAAGGCAGGAGACGGTGAGATGCTCCCTCTCCTCTCAAGCAGCACAATTCTGTCTCTGCATTTTTAAAAAAGTGAACCTTGTGATACCTCACCCTGGGTTCCTAGCTCTGGTTTTATGGACCATGTGAAATATTATGTGGCCATTAGATTATTCATGAATAGGTTATTCATGAAGTTAGATTACGCATGAATAATTAAGAAAATGTGAAAATGCTCATGATAAGCTAAATGGTAGGATACAAAACGTTTCTAAAGCAATTTGATCCCCATTATATACAGAAAATCTATTTATATTTAAGAAAATACACATCTGATAGGCACAGGAAAAAGACTGGAAGGAAGTCAGTTATCTTTGTGGGGAGATATCATAGATGATTTTAAAATGTTTTTAGGATTTATTAAACTTTAAAAAAATGAACATAGGTTACTTTTCCATTCAGCAAAACAATGACAAATGAAGTAGTTTGAGGATGCTTTCCCATCCTAACCACTTTCCTTTGCAGATGTTCCAGAGGCCCAGGCCACTGGCTTCAAGGCTGTCCCCTGCCCTGAGCAGCATGACAAGGTGATTCCAGAAGCCCTACTTATGGAAGGTAGAACTGGAGCCCACCTCCTGGCCCCCTCACGCCTTTCTTCACCCCTTTCCTCCAGTGGAGAGATGGTGCTGGAACGGTGAGCACCTGCAGACTGCTAGCGGAATCCAGTGAGGGCACACGAACACAGAATGTTCTAAGAAGGAGGTGCTGTGGGAGTCTCCTAGGGGCACAGCTAGTTAGGGATGTCAGGTCCCTGCACAGGCAAGCAGCATGTTCCTACAACACAAGTGCACATCCCTCTGTGAAAGGAGCTGTGCTGGGCCTAGGTCCACCACACCCTGTTTACTCGCCTGTGGAATGTGCTTCATTCAAGGCTGGGGCTGATGTCCTAATCCTCTGAGCCCTCGATCCCCACCCTATCTAGTCCAACTAGCTCAAGCTGGAGAACATGTTTTGCCATAAGGGGGTGGGGTGGAGGTGAGGGTGGGGTCCGCCACCCTGTCCCCTGCTCCTCTCAGTCACTGATCACACTGCTGCCATCCAACCAGGAGAGCCTGGTGTGGGGTCTCAGTGGGAGACACTGGACACTTCTTTGTGATGGAAGGACAATGGGGAGGCTTGAGAAACATCAGCCCTAGGAAATGTGCTCATGGAACACAGGTTGGATCATGCCACATGCAATGTCTGCAGGAAAGGATCCAACATTCTTGAGCACGGCCTTAAGGACCCCACCCGATCTGGCCCCAGTCTACCTTCCCAAACGCCCATCACAATTTCCCTGCCTCCAGTCCTTCCCCACCCCTAAGACTTGACACTTCTCTGCTTCCTGAAACACTTGATTTTCCAGGAATGGAGGCCTCCTGCCTGAGAGTGTATTATCCTCTTTATGAAATGACTTTCTGGCTATCTACCCAGGTGTCTAAGAAGACTGCAACCTTTAGGTGGTCACCAAATTAAGTGGTCAGGCTGGGTGTGGTGGCTCATGCCTGTAATCCCAGCACTTAGGGAGGCCAAGGTGGGTGGATCACCTGAGGTCAGGAGTTTGAGACCAGCCTGGCCAACATGGTGAAACTCCATCTCTACTAAAAATACAAAAAAAAAAAAAAAAAAGCTAGGCGTGGTGGCACGTGCCTGTAATCCCAGCTACTTGGGAGGCTGAAACAGAAGAATTGCTTGAACCTGGAAAGCAGAGGTTGCAGTGAGCTGAAATGGCACCACTGCACTACAGCCTGGGCAACAAAGTGAGACTCCATCTCAAAAAAAAAAAAAAAAAATTGAAGGAGACAAGGCAAGATGGGAAAGAAGAATAGAGGCAGATTTCATCCTTTAGAAGATGACCGTCACCCTGGTGAGACTGGACATGCTAGGATGCAGTGGAGAAGCGTACCAAGCACCATGGGACACCTGCAGATGGAGGGGCATCCTGCAGATGGAGGGCTAGTGAGGAGTGGCCTGATAAAGTAGCACTGATTCCCACCTAGTTCTGTGCTTTACCCAACCTGAAAAGAAAAGACTCATCCCTCCGATCCTCTGACAGATGGTTATCGAGGCCCTACTCTGGTCCCAGTTGCACTGTGACTGGCAAATTCCGGTTCCATGTAGGACCAGACAGGTCAACAAGTGAGGTACTCTTAAGACAGTAGGATACAGTGGGGGATGGCGCTGTGTGGAAAGGCATTTCCCATCTAAAAGCAAATATTTAACTCATGCTCAAACACATCGTCTCTGGGTTTTAAAACCCCTGAGGGCAATTGAAACAGAAAATAACTGCCACTTTTTTGGAATTTGCCATCTAGTGGGGAAAATCAGGTTAAGCCAACAATTAAAGCACTATGATCATCTCTATTTCAATATCTATCTGTCTATGTCTATCTCGGTCTTTAGCCATGTCTATATTTCCTATATGGTGAGAAGGAGAGAGACAGGCACACATAGGCAGAGAAGAGGTGAGAAGTACTGTCTAAGTTGAGACCTGGAAGATGAGTAAGACTTAAATAGTCCCAGGAGGTGGTGGTAATGGGGAAGCACGTGAAGGGGATTTTATCCTCTGCCAGCTCACTTATCTTGCATTCCTTATCTCACAGAGCACTTTGTTCTTGAAGCCTTTTCTTTATCATAAGCACTAGTGTTAGGAAATAACTGGTAGAGAAAACAAGATTAATTTTTACACAGGCGGGAGATGAAGTGGGTGGTTCTGCCTGTGCTATTTAGTTTGCCCTGGGGTGAGGAAAAAAAATGTCTCTCAGGACACATTCTGTGGGGAATCAGAAAAGGGAATGGATAATAACACGAGGGGTGAGAGGTTTAGGAGATAGATTTCAGGCACAGGGAATCTTTTCCTTGCTCTTATCTCTGAGCAAATGATATTAAAATCAGAATATAACAGCCCCTCCCTCCTTCCTCCTACAACCCACCTCCGGAGGTTTGTCCCAGTAAATGCAACAGTTTTCAATATTTGGCCCATCGATCCCTGGGGATATGTGAGGTCAAATTATTTTCACGATAACACTAAACTGTTGTTTATCTTTTTCCCTGTGTTGATGTTTGTACCCCAAAGCATAGCAGATCTAACTCCTGGCATCTTGGCATGGGCAGAGACACCAAATGGGACAGCACGCCTTATATTCTCCATCACCAGGCCCTCGAAGTAATGGAAATGCAAGTTTCACTGAAGAACGTCCTTGATAGAGCAGTAATTACTTAGTAACATTACTGTGTTAATTAAATCTTGACCCTTGCTTCAGTATATCTTTTTAACACTATTGTGAAGTCACATCAAGTTCTTCTGCTGTGCGTTGAAGTACAAGGTTGCCTGGAGGAAAAGCGCATATGTGATTAAGGTGTGAGCCGAACTAGCTGCCTTTTCTTCTTTTTTAAATGAAATACCATTTTTACTTGAAAGAACACTTGTCAAGCAAACTATGATTATTCAGGATTGAGAATTTCCCAGATATTTTCTCACAAGTGAACAAAGTTAGCCTGTCACTTCACTGAAAACAACTGTATTTGTTGCCAACGATGAAATTCAAGCTTTCAATTGAAAATTAGAATTTTGGAAAAATTTGTGTAATTCATGAACTTGGCAGCCCCTCCCCTCCCCTTCCTTTTCCTTCCCTTCCTCTCATTCTCCTCCCCTCCTTTCTTCCTTCCTGACAGAGTTTTACCCTGTCAACCAGGCTGGAGTGTAGTGGCATGATCATGGCTCACTGCAGCCTTGATCTCCTGGGTTGAAGCAATCCTCCTGCCTGAGCCTCTGAAGTAGCTGGGACTACAGGGACTACAGGCACAAGCCACCATGCCCAGCTAGTCTGTTCTTTCTTTTGTCTTTTCTTTTCTTTCAATGGGACCTTGCTAAACTGTTCTGAAACTCCTGGGCTCAAGCAATCCACCCGCTTCAGCCTCCCCTGCTGGGATTACAGGCATAAGCCCTCACCACACCTGGCCTTGGCAGTTTCTTCATAACTAAAGATTTTTTTAAGGAAATGGGTAACAGTATCAGTAAATGTGATTTTTTGATGGCATATAATGAAATGTGTCAACACTGAAGATCTGTATTACCCAAGGAACCACTATTTTCCAAATGACAGTGAATGAGATTACAAAATCATGCATTCAAAAATGCATTCAAAGTCCAAGATAGAACAGCAGGTTTTAACATAACAGTACCAAAAGTTCATGGATGTGGTTTCAGATTCCCATTCCAACTAACTTTCCCTCCCCCTCACCATCCCTGAGACAGAGTCTTGCTCTGTTGCCCAGGCTGGAATGCAATGGTGTGATCTCGGCTCACTGCAACCTCCACCTCCAGTTTCAAGCAATTCTCCTGCCTCACCCTCCCGAGTAGCTGGGACTCCACACCCAGCTAATTTTTGTATTTTTAGTAGAGACGGGGTTTCACCATGTTGGCCAGGATGGTCTCAATCTCCTGACCTTGTGATCTGTCTGCCTTAGCCTCCTGAAGTGCTGGGATTACAGGCGTGAGCCACCATGCCTGGCCGTCAACTAACTTTTAAGACATCATAACTTGTAGAGCTTTGGAATAGTATCAGAGAAGAATACCCACAATGATTTTAAAAGGCTATTAAAATACTGGTGTTTTTTTCCAACTACATATCTGTGTGAGGCCAGACTTTCTTTGCATGTTTCAACTAAAACAAGATATTGGAACAGATTGAATACAGAAGCAGATATGAAAATTTAGGTGTCTTTTAAGTCAGATGTTAAAGAGAAGTGCAAAAATGTAAAATAATACTGATTTTTTTCATTAAAATTTATCTATGTTAAACATTTAACGAGCTTATTATATTTTACAATAGATCAATAAATGTTTTCCAAAATTTATTGGTTTCATTTTTTCTTTCTTTTTTTTTGAGATGGAGTCACCCAGGCTGGAGTGCAGTGGTGTATCAGCTCACTGCAACCTCTGCCTCTCGGGTTCCAGTGATTCTCCTGCCTCAGTCTCCTGAGTAGCTAGGATTACAGGTGACTGCCACCGCACCCTGCTAATTTTTGTATTTTTAGTAGAGATGGGGGTTTCACCATGTTGACCAGGCTGGTCTCAAACTCCTGACCTCAAGTGATCTGCCCACCTTGGCCTCTCAAAATGATGGGATTACAGGCGTGAGCCACCGTGCCTAACCAGTTTCATTTTTGAATAGGATAACTGTGATAGATATGACACATACTCAGGTGCTCTTTGGGGTCTTCAATCTTTTTTTTTTTTTTTTAATAGTTTTTTAAAGGGTACTGGAATACTTGAAGCACCACCAGATGGCGCTGATGAGAATAAAGAACAAATTTTGTGTGCGTGTAAGAGAAAGAGGAGAAAAGAGAGGGAGAGAGGGAAAATATGAGTGGGATCGTAGTAGTGAGTTTTATGATGTAAAATTTCCTAATGGCAGTGATATTTGTAGTCTCTATAGGGGAAAAGTGACAGGCCTGGGAACCTAATCAATAGGTTTCTACAATCTAAATTAGATGAGTAGATTTATGCCAAATAATATGTTGGGCTTTTTTTTTTTTTTTTTTTTTTTTTAACTTCCTTTAACAAAAGCTAAGCACATTTTTTGGAGGAGTTCCCTGAAGCCTCGGAAACTCAGCAGATTAAACTGAAAGAGTTCGGTCTTTTCCATTTTGTGTTGCTAATACGATAACGTGAGTCTCTGAGGCTTAAGAGTGAAATTTAGGCAGAGTCATTCCAGGAAGGAGTGCACTGTAGAAACCTCACAGTCTGCAGCTTATCCTCATGGGTCCTTGGAAGACCTAAGTGGGTAGGAGGAAGTTGGAGTGGAGGCTGATGAGGTGGGGACGGGAGAGGCCACCTTTGAGACAGAGTTAGCTGGGTGTCTAGGTGACAAAATTGTGTAAACAGCTGAGCTTTGTGTGAGGAATTATAAACAGGCATGGGAAAACTTGGAGCCAAATTTATTTTTCTTTCAAGGGCTGTCGGAAATAGCTGACAAAGGATAGAATTCTTTTCCAGAGCTGAAGTTTTTATTGGCAATGCTCTTTTAAGGGCCACTAATAAGAAGAAAAGCAAGAGTCTGACCTGAAGGCTGGCTTCATAAGTGGGTTCATGAGCTGCCAAAGAAGTGGGTGCGATGGGGTATCAGCCCTCCCTCCCCTGCAGGCGGGGGAGTACTCACACATTCACAAACACTTTTGGGGAACCCACTATCTCTGCTATGCACTATGCAAGGCGCTGGGGCTACAGTGGGGACTGAAATAGATGTGGTCCCTACCCTCAAGAGGACTCGTTTGGCAAAAGCAAAGTCAATACTGAAGAAACGTAAACATTTTCTTGCCAATGCCCCCACCCCCAACCCTGCCTCACAATTGGTTTTTAAAGTGTTTCCTAGTCTGCTGGCTCATTCTTCAGTAAAACATTATCAGTGCAACTGGCCAAGTCAAATGGCAGGTTTTCCACATGAAGATGACAGTCAGCATGATCCTGAAAGTGGCTCAGAAGGGTGGGGGTGCTGCTTAACCTTGACTGCCTTTCTCCATGGCCTTCCCCTTTCCTGCCCTTCTTCTTCCCACGAATATTTATTGAGTATCTACTAAGTGGTATGTGTTGAGACAACAAAGTTGAACAAGACATGCTTTGTCTCTAGCCCGGTATGTGGCGCTTACACGTATGTAAATAACAATAAGAAGATAATTGCAAATTGTGATTAGAGGTATGAAGATTGTAGGGGATGGGAATCAATTTGAGATAAAAATGGTCAGATAAAGTCACTCCAGGATTTCTCAACTTTGGCACTACTGACATTTTGGGTCGGACAATTCTTTGCTGTGGGGGACTATTCTGTGCATTGCAGAATGTTCGACAGCGTCCCTGGCCTCTGACCGCTGGATGCCAGTGGCATGCCCTGACTTCCATTTATGACAACCAAAAATATCTCCTAACATTGCCAAATGTCTCTTAAAGGGCAAAATTCCCCCCTTTTGAGAACCACCAATTAAACCTGAGACTTAAAAAATGAGGATCCCATCAAGAGAGGATTGCACTAAAGGTCTTGTAGGCCACAGGGAAGAATATGGGCTTTGTGCTAAGTAGAAAGCAATCAGCATTTTCCACTGCAGTGCCATTATCTACTGTGAATTTTGAAGTGATCATTCGGGCTTCAGAGTGGAGGATGGATTAGCTGGAGTTATAGAGAAAGTCAAAGCAGTCATAGTTGGCTGTTGCAATTGTCCACCCAAATCCAAGAAATGATGGTGGCCTCAGTTGGGTGTTGATACTGGAGATGAGGAGAAGATTAATGTTCAACATTTTCCAAGAACATCCAGGTCTTGCCAGTGGATTCGATGTTGAGATTCCATCCCTAAGCACACCACCACAGTGTTCTCCGTGCTCCTTGGTGAAGTGGGAACATTTGCTCAGGGTTAGACTTCAAGCCTGAACCCCCATATCTGCTTGCTAGTAGCTCTTATTACCATATGTAGCTGGGATTAATGTTTGGTTTGAGAGAGTGTGTAGAAGTGAGTGCTCTGAGTTCATGGTGTCTGTCCCCCGTGATTCTGGTTGATGGTGAGTGTCTCTTAAGCGATGGTTTCTGCTTATAAACCTGGAAAGGTAGAGAAAGCAGCACTGATTAATGAACGAAGGCCAATCATGGCTAGATCCCGATGCTTCACTTTTGGCTTTCAAAGCCACTGATGATGCAAAATCCACTCAGCATCTCCAGTGCAGTTGAGGAATCTTGTGTTCCTCAGTAGGGATTAATGGAGGCATAGTTATCTGGAAGCCCAGAGTGGGAAGAAGCAAAGCTGTTGGTTTGCATGACACTTGGCCATGAGCCTGTTGACAGAAGCCAGAGGGTAACTGACAGGCATTTAAAAACTGGGGACTGAGGCTGTTTGGTGAAAAGCAGTGTTCCCAGGAAAGTGGGTGAGCAGCAGGGACCAACTCTTAACAACATATTAGAGGCGCAAGTAAGGCCTGTTTGTGAGTTTGTTTTTAATTGCATAGAACATGGTTGCCAGGATTTTAAATTGTAGTGCTCTAAGCATGTAATTAAGCAAGAAGGCTTAGTTGGCACCAGTTGGGATCCCAAGTTGTTGATGTAGCTTATGATAATGATCTTCTGATAATAAAATTCAGAAGCTGAGTGTGTGGGGGTCCCTAGCCCTGCTTGTATGTTTTTCCTCTGGGCTTCCAAGCTCCCGGTAAAAATAATCAGCCTCCTTCAGTGTGTTTTTTTGTTGTTTATGTGAAAATCCCTGTCTAGGTCTCAGTCTGGCTTGTGGCAACGAGGTTCAGGTGAAGGGGTTTCTGGATCTGAAACAAAGGTCTATCATCTCAGCTCAATCATGAGCCCTCCCAGTCACTGCAGATGCTCCGTGCAATCTCTTTTTCCACATAAAATCACAGGATTTTAGAGCTGGGTGTGAACTGAGCAATTATCTTCTCATTTTCTATATGAGAAATCTGAGGGCTGGAGTCATGAACTGACTTCCTCAAAGCCACTCAGCTGATGTATGGCATCAAGAAATAACCAGGAGCCAGGTGTGGTGGCTCATGCCACCATGCAATCCCAGTATGTTGGGAGGCCGAGGCAGGTGGATCACCTGAGGTCAGGAGTTCAAAACCAGCCTGGCCAACATGGTGAAACCCGGTCTTTACTAAAATACAAAATTAGCCGGGCACAATGACACACACCTGTAATCCCAGCTACTTGGGAGGCCGAGGCAGGAGAATTGCTTGAACCTGGGAGGCGGAGGTTGCAGTGAGCCGAGATTACACCACCGCACCATTGCACTCCAGCCTGGGTGACAAGTGCAAAACTCTATCTCAAAAAAAAAAAAAAAGAAAGAAAGAAAAGAAAAAGAAAAAAGAAAGAAAAAGAAATAACCAGGCCTGGAACCCAGCACAGAGTCCCTTCTGATATAACTCCGAGGTCCCTCACTGAGCTCCAGAGCAGCCTCTCCCTCACCCTCGTTCCCCCACCTCCTTCCACATGAATTTGCAACCTCTTTGAAATCAGTGACTTGGTTTCCCTGGCTTTCTGCAGGAAGTGTGATGGCAACCCTGCTGCAAAGGTTTCACGGAGAGAGAAGGGGAGCATCACAGCTCAGTAACCAAAATGCAGTGTGAAATGGTAGGAGACAGTTCACTCTTCAAGTCACCAGGGAGCCATTTCACCTTGGCAAAGGCAGCTTACTTAGTGGACCGTAATGGCCTGGAAGAGTTCCTGCCCCTCCTTGAAGTAAGCAATTTCCTCTGTTCAGCTCTGCCTGTACTGGCCCATTACATCCTAAAGACACCGTGTGTTTACCTACCAATTATCTGGAGTGAGAGCCAGCCCTTTCAAGAGGTCCTCTTTGATCTTTCCTAGGAATATCCTGGGAGGTGGCTGGGCACATGGAGGGGTTCTTGCTGGAGGAGAGAAAGGAAGGCACACAGAAGGTTCCAAGAGTGTACAGGAGTCAGGACTGGGTCTCTGGGGCCCCTGGCCACCTGATTCCTACCCCTGCATTCTGCCCACTTGGACTTTGCTGCTGCCTGGCAGGTAGAGGACTTTAAAGAATCCCAGCTTGCTCCTCCCCAAGCCAGTGAAGGAGGTGCTTCTTATTGGAGGTGGATGAAGGTAAAGTGCCCGAGGATCTTTGGGATGGAAAAGCTTCTGTGCTCTTTCGAGGTCCTGGGTATTGTGGATGCCTTCCTTTCAAATATTCTGTCCTACCCTCTTATAAGTTCATGTATTTATTGAAATTTATATTCTGATTTTTGTTTCCAAAGATAGAGACATTATACTTATTTGGAAATGGAATTCTTCATCTCCTCCCTGGTATCAATGTTGGACCACCCAAAACCCTCTCTAGACAGAACAGAATCAACTCCATTACACCAGCCTATCACCTAGGGAGCCCGCAATGGGGCTGAGCAGGAGCTTGGGAACCAGTTCTAGGTTGAAATCTCAGCACCCAGCACCATAATTAAGGATGTTTTCTAACTTCAGCCCTCAGGGCTCCTCCCTGCACTCCTGTTTCGGAGTCTCCAGGCTCTCCTTCCAACACTTGGTGCTTGCCTCGAGGCCTTCGCACTCGTGCTTCCTTTTCTCTGGAATACTCTTCCCTTTGGGAGCCACAAGCCTACCCTCTTCCCTTCTTCAGACCCTTGCTCAATGCCACTGAAGTGGTGTCATTCGGGGTTATACTCAAGGTTTGTTGTCTCACACCAAGGAAATCAAGGACACAGATGCACAAGAAGTGAGTTTAAGAGCAGAGGTTTAATAGGCGAAAGAAAGAGAATAGATCTCTCTGCTGCAGAGAGAAAGGGGCTCCTGAGTGGGTTTTCTGGCTCTGTGGTGCAATGCATGGAGTTTTCTAGGTGAGCTTGAGGAGGCAGTGTCTGATTTACATAGGGCCTGCGAGATTGGTAGGAGCAGGTGCACTATTTGCATAACTCAAAGAAGCTGGACATCCCACCCTAATCTTTTATTATGCAGATGAGGTCTCTACCTGGCTATGTGGGTTGACACGTGGCAACAAAGAAAATGAAAGAGGAGGCTGGGCGCAGCACTTTGGGAGGCCGAGGTGGGTGGATCACCTGAGGTCAGGAGTTCCAGACCAGTATGGCCAACACGGTGAAACCCTGTCTCTACTAAAAATACAAAATTAGCTGGGCATGGTAGTGCATGCCTGTAATTCCAGCTACTCAGGAGGCTGAGGCAGGAGAATCGCTTGAACCCGGGACGTGGAGGTTGCAGTGAGCTAAGATCGTGCCACTGCACTCACTCCAGTCTGGGTGACAGAGTGAGACTCTGTCTCAAAAAAAAAAAAAAGGAAGAGGGGACCTCCATGTTGGCCACGCCTGGCCCCCAGGTAGCCTCTTCCTATCAGCACAGCTGCTGGCATTTACCTATGCAGGCGTCCAGCTTGCTTATTTATGTCTGCAGATCGATGTTACAGGCAGTCCTTTGTTAGAAAAGAAATGATTTTGGGGCTGCTTTTTGTTAAAAGGGAAGCCTTACCAAGGACTCTCTTACCCTCACTAACTGCCTAAATAATTTCTTTTTAGCTCCTGTATCATTATCATGTGGAGGCTTTCCATGACCACTCTCCCTACACTGCAACCCTGCCCTCCCTGTCTCCATCATCTCCCTTGCTTTATATCTCTCAATGACACTCATCTCCCTCTGGCATTTCAGATAATTCACTTTTACTTTTTGTCGATTGTCTGTCTGCCCCACAATGAACGCTCCATGAGGGCAGGGATTTTTGTTGCCTTTATTCATTGCCATATCCCCAGAGTCCAGAACGGAATCTGGCCCCTTGGAAGAAGCTTAACAGATATGAACGAATACGTAAATTTGAGCAAGTAACTTACCTCACTGAGCTCATGTCCTGTCTCTCTTAAAAGGATGGCATCATGAAAATTAAATCCAACAATTGCTGTAGGGAAAAATGATTGCTAACATATATTGAGAGCTTATTCTGTGCCAGCTTTTAAATGTGCTAAGTGCTTTACACGGATCACCTTATTAAGTCCCCACAAAATTCCTGTGAGGTGAGTATTCTTTTAATCTTCATCTTACAGGTGAGGAAACTGAGGCTTAGAAAACTTGAGTCACCTATTCAGGGTCATGCAAAATTCAGATCCATATTTGTTTGAGCTCAGAACCAGTAGTTTTTTTTTCCTTTTCTTTATTATTTTAAATTTTGGGGTACATGTGCAAGATGTGCAGGTTTGTTACACAGGTAAATGTGTGCCAGGGAGGTTTGCTGCATCTATCAACCCATTACCTAGGTACTAAGCCCCGCATGCATTCACTATTTATCCTGATGCTCTCCCTCCTCGACTGCCCCCGACAGGCCTCAGTATGTGTTGCGGAACAGTGCTCTTGACCCCGACAGCACATGGCTGAGGCCTTGTGTGTGGCCAAAGCTTGACCAGTGCTAATTCTCTTCTCCAAGGCACATAGCACAGCAGACTTGCACTGTCTGTCTGGCCTCTTCTTTTGGGATCCTGTTCCTTCTACTGAAATCTTATATCTTGGAAGCATCTGCTGGTCTCAGGAGGCAGTGTGGTGTGATGTGGTGTGGCAATGAGATGGCAAGTTTATGAACTGGGTGACCTAGGTTCTGACACCTCCTTTGCCCCCAACTTGCTGTGCGATCTTGGGCAATTGCTTCTGCTCCGTAGGCCAGGTTCTGACGGTGTAATGAGCATGAGGTCCCTCCCAGCTTTAACAGCGCTGGGACTATTGGAGAACTCCACAGGGCTGTGTGGTGGATGACTCATCTCAGAGGATCTTGCACCCCCCACCCCTCGGCTGTGGCCTTGGCCCAGATCTGCTCATGAATTAGTCCCTCCTACTTTGATGACTGCTGGGCTTTCCCCTCCCACACCTCTTGAGCTTGAATTTCAGGTTGCTGGATTTGAGTGGGAGGTTGGAGGAGGTAACCATCTAGTGATTTTCTAATCCCTTCTCTAGGGGAAAGATCAAGAGAAAGAAAAGGAAGGCACCAGAGCCACTCCCACCCCACGTGGCACAGAGTCATTGCAGGAAATACAGTTCTCTTCGGGGAGCCCAGCACCCTGGAAACCTCAGGGACTGCTATAGCAAAGGACATCTGCCCACCAGGCTCTTTCCCATTCCCCAGACCTGCCTTCTGCCAAAAGGGTCCCAAGGATCCCCTTCTCTCCTGACTCTAAAACTGTCTCACTTGAATTTCAAGTTCTTTTGTTGTTATTTGTTTGAGACAGGGTCTCACTCTGTCACCTGGCTGGAGTGCAGTGGCATAATCATAGCTCACCGCAGTCTCAATCTCCCAGGCTCAGTTGATCTCCCCACTTCAGCCTCCTGAGTAGCTGGGACTACAAGCATGTGCCACCACTGCCAGCTAATTTTGGTATTTTTTTGTAGAGAAGTTGTTTCATCATGTTGCCCAGGCTGGTCTCAAACTTCTGGGCTCAACTGAAGCTCCCAACTCAGCCTACCAATATGGTGGGACTATAGGCATGAGCCACCACACCAGGCTGAGTTTCAGGTTCTAAGTTGAGAAATCATTTTTTCCTCCCTGTGAAATGAAGGATGAATAAGCCAAGCTAGCCAATGGCTTGGGTTATTTTCCTCAATTCATTTATTCATTCATCCATTCATTCAACATTTATATGCTAGAATCTTTGCCAGAAACTAAAAGAGGAAATTAATTGGGTCCTGGCAAACTTTTGAGGAGAATTTAATAAAGGGACTATTTTCAAAGGGGAGGGCAGAGTGCCGAAAAACAAGGGGTAGTGCCATCTCCTGGAGCCAGTAACATCAGGAAGATATTATCAAGCCTAGGCTGAAGGGATGAAGGGAGAGAAAATTCCCAGAATCCAGAAGCAATGAACCAGGTGGAGAGGGCCACCGGGTAGAAGCTATGCTTTGGCTGAAGGACTCATCTAGCTGGTGAAATGATGACCTTGACCTTGACTTCACCCTCTTCTCTCCAGTGGCTGAATTCCATTTATGTGGTTATTACAGGTCAGCCTCTTGGGGTTCACAGGAGGACAGAGAAGGGTAGGGAGGGGATATGGAAGAAAAAATGGATGATTTCTAGCACAGAAACCAGACACAGTCTCTGTCCCCAAAGAGCCTGCATACGGTTAGGGGAGCAGCAGTGCAGAGCTGAATTACAGTGTGATAAATGCGTTATTAAAGATATGAACAAAGTATGAGAGGAGTGCAGGTGTTAGAAAATGAGCTGTCAGGGAGGGGTTAGTGTGCCTGAAGGTGAGGGAGACGGTTCCAGGGAAGAGGATGCAGAGGAATTGGTTCTCAAAGGCTGATTAGGCTTCTTTAAGGAGGCAATGTCTAAACTGAGATTTGCAATATCAACAGAAATTAGCTGGGAGGAGTCCAAACATGGTGGAAAACGTGTAAAAGCTGGAGGTTGAAAGAGAGTATAGCACTCTTCGGGAAACTGTGAGTGATGGAACAGAATAAAGACTGTAAGGTGTTGTGGGGGGTGGGTGGGCAGGAGATAAAGGGGAGTAGAGAAGAAGGACCCAGGGCATGAAGAATTATTTTGCCAGACTTAGGAATTTGAAAATGTTTCTAAGGTTAACGGTAAGTTTTTAAAAGGTTTTCATCAGAGGAGCGATAGCATTGCATTTCTGTTTTAGAAAATCACTTTAATTGAAGGGAAAAGGGTGGGTTAAAGGCAGGTGGATTAGAAGGGATATTGTTTTTGTAATCTAAATGAGAGATGGCAGCAGCCCCAGGTAAACTGGTAGACGAGGGGGTGGAAAGAGGTATTAAGAAGTCAAACTGGATGGGATTTAGGGATTGAATATGGGAATTAGGAAGACTTTAGTTCCGGGAAGATGGTAATATGGTTCACTGAGATAAGGAGCTTAAGAGAAGGAACAATTGTATGTGTGTGTGTGTGTGTGTGTGTGTGTGTGTGTGTGTCTGTGTGCGCATTGAGGAGGAGAGTGAATCATGATGGAGGAGATGGAGGGGACTGATAAATGATCCAGTTTAGAGCATATTGAATTGATGGTACTAGTAGGATAACCAAATGGACCTGTTAGTGTTTTTTCTTTTCTGAGATGGGGTCTTGCTATGCTGCCCGTTCTGGAGTGCAGTGGCTATTCACAGGCATGGTCATAGTGCAATGCAACCTTGACCTCCTGACCTCAATCAATCCTCCCTGCTCAGCCTCCTGAGAAGCTAGGATTACAGTGCACACCACCATGGCTGGCTCTGTTAGTGCTTTGGACAAGGTGTTCAGAAGGGGTCTAGGTGGAAGCTATAGATTTCAGAACCATCAGATGCAAGTGATGATTGCGAGCAATGGAGTCCATGAGATCACTGTGGAAAGCTTAGAGTGAGGAGGATAGAACACTCTAGAATGCTGACTTTTAAAGAATGATCAGAGGTAGAGGAACTCACTAAGGGGATGCAGGAGTCGCCTGATAAGAAGGAAAAGAACTTAGAGAGAGTGGAGTCATAACCGCCAAAGAGAATATTGAGTTCTAAGAGGAAGCAAGAGGAGGAGTAACATGTCAAAACATTGCTGAGTGGCCTGTGCACAGGAGTTAGTTAACAGTATGATTATCCTTTCTCTTTCGGAGTCTTTTACTCAGATAGATAAGAAGCATTTCCTGGGCATCTACAGTATGCTTATTATGGGTTAAATTGTGTTCCCCCAACAAATGTATAGGTTAAAGTCAGAACCTCCTGTACGGCACAGTGTGACTGTTTGGAGGTAGAGCCTTTCTCTGTCTGCTATAACACAGCACCACAAACTGGGGGGCCGAAACAGCAGAAGTGTATTTTCTTCTCAGTTCTGGAGACTGGAAGTCCCAGATCAAGGAGTAGCAGCGTCTGTTTCTGAGGAAGTCTCTCTTCCTGCCTTGTAGACTCCCGCCTGCTCTGTGTCCTCACATAGTAGATGGAAAGTGAGTGATGTCTCTTCTTTCTTTATTTTTATTTTTCGAGACAAGGTGTGGCTCTGTCACCCAGGCTGGAGTGCAGTGGTGCAATCTTGGCTTATTGCAACCCCCGCCTCCTGGGCTAAAGCGATCCTCCCACCTCAGCCTCCCAAGTGGCTGTGACTACATGCATGCACCACCATGCCCGATGAATTTTTGTATTTTTTGTAGAGATGGGGTTTTGCCACGTTGCCCAGGCTGGTCTGGAACTCATGAGCTCAAGCAATTCACTCTCCTTGGCCTCCCAAAGTGCTGGGATTACAGGCATGAGCCACTGCATCCAGCAGATGTCTCTTCTTATAAGGACACTAATCCTATCAGAGAAGGGTTTCACCCTCATGACCTCATGGGACAAGAATTAATTCCCAAAGGCCCTATCTTCAAATGCCAGCAACATATGAATTTTAGTGGGGATACAAACATTCAGTACCTAACATTTACCAATGTTTATTCTCTGATCTGTGATAACAGAAGGTTCAGCTGGGCACTTTGCCGCATAAAGATACTTCTGGCCAGGCACAATGGCTCACACCTGTAATCCCAACACTTCGGGAGGCTGAGGCGGGCGGATTGCTTGAACCCAGGAGTTTGAGACCAGTCTGGGCAACACAATGACACCCTGTCTCTACAAAAAAAAAAAAGAAAGAAAAGAAAAAATTAGCCAGGTGTGGTGGTGGTGGTGCACACCTGTAGTCCCAGCTACTTGGAAGGCTGAAATAGGAAGATTACTTGAGGCGGAACAATGGTACCCCTGCACTCCAGCCTGGGTGACAGATCAAGACTCTGTTTCTTAAAAAATAAAAAAAAAATACATATATATTTATTTACTTTATATATATTTATTTTACATATATGTGTATGTATATTCCCAGTCTCCTTTGTAGTTGGGTGTGACCGTGTGACTAGGCTCTGGCCAGCAGAACTTGAGTGGAAGTGATGTGTACAGCACGCGCAGTGGTACCCATACAAGGAGAGAGACCCCTTCTCCCCCTTCACCCTCTTTCCTTCTTGCTGCCTGGAAGTGCAGGCATGTGGTGCAGGGAGCTGGAGCATCTTAGACCATAGGATGGAAACCTTGTGTTGAAGATATCAGAACATAAAGCTGGAAAGAGCCCGTACGCAAGACACCACATGGGCACTCTCCCAGCCATGGACTGATTTTACGTGGACTATTACTTAAGAGAGAAACCCCTACCTTGTTTAATCCACTATTATTTTGTTCCTTATAATAACAAGCAAACGGCTATTCTAAAATAGCTAGGATGGGGCTAAACCACGGTAGAATCTCCGGTTTGTACTGTACACGTGGGCCCCATCCTATTGTGCTGTTGTCATGTGCTAGGTATTGTGTTAGGTCTGTGTTATGTATTAGAATTATTTTCTCTAATTCTCACAATGGTTCTGTAAGGTAGGCATCATTAGCTTTTGTGTTCATGTTGAGGAAACTAGACTCCAGAGAAGTTATGCCATTTACCCCAAGGAGCTCTGTTAGTCGGTGACAGAGTCAGGGCTTGAATCTAGGTCAGTGGTTCTTAGCCAGAGGCAATTTCACTCCCTGGAGACATATGGCACTCTTGAGAAATTTTTGGTTTGTCACAAGTAGGGGTGGGGAGGGATGCACTCAAGGGTAGCAGAATGCCACTGAACATCTAAATATGCACAGGACAGGCCCCACAATAAGGAATTATCTGGCCCAAATATCAACCATGCTGAGGCTGAGAACCCTTGAGGACCCGTCTACGAAAAGCTCATGCTCCTTCCATTACACCAAAGTGGGAGATGGAAGTTAAAGAGGGAGTTATGAAAAAATGATGCAGAATAATGTCATGAAAATAATAACAGAACAATGTCATGAAAAGTCATTTTAGGAAGCTGAACCTGGAGGGGTGAGAAGGATGAGCTGGAGATGGGTGAAACTGAAGCTAAGAAAACGATTATTGGAAGTCACAAGCTGGTCCAGGTGAGAGGCAGGAAGGACCTGGAAGGGTGGATGGCTGGGATCCATAAAGGGAAGAGAAGTTAAGTGCCAGTGGCAAGAACTTGACTGAGAGCAGGTAGAGGACGCGAGAGGCAGGGAGAAGTGAAGGCAGAGCTGACTCTGCTCTCCACGGGCATACTCTCTTCCTCCCCTCCTCCTCCTCCTCACCTTCCTCCTCCTCTTCCTCTCTTACCCTCTTCCTCTTCCTCCTTTTCCTCCTCTTCCTCCCCTCCTCCTCCACTTCTTCCTCCTTTTCCCCCAAACTCTCCCTCTTCCCCATCTTTTCCCTATAGCCCCCTGCCCCATTGGCATCTGCTTCTGTCTTCCTTCCTGCTAACCCCTTTCTCTAGTGGGCGTGCCGTTTTCCGCTGACCCCCGGTTCTAGGCCATGGGTCCCACCCCCATCAAATGCAGCATGGAAAAATCTTTGTTTCCTCAGCTTTGTTCCCTGTGACCAGAAAGAGTAAGCTCCCACAGCGACAGCAACAGACTCTGACGCATCTTTTCTATCTTCTCTTTCCATTTCCTTTAAAACTTTTGGCTTTAAAAATGTTGGCCAGTGTGTAGGCTTGTTATAGAGACAGACAAGTGGCTCATGAAAGCACCTCAGGGAATTTCTGACATGAGGGAAGAGGAAGGAAATCCTTTGTCTCACTTTTGTTGTTTCCTTTGGACTGTTTTCCAAAGGACACTGGCCTGCTGACAAGGCATCCCGGGGGCCTTGGGGCTGGCCCTTCCCTTTCCTTGTCCCTGGTCTATGTCTGTCCTGGTAGCCTGGTGCCTGCTTCAGGGCTGGGAACTGGGGTTGCCAGGCATGCTCTGAGCCCTGCTGGCAGAAGCACTCACGTTTGGCCTCTACCTCTGCTTCCCTGCCCTTCTCTTCCCCAGGTCCTGGGTAGCCCTGTTGAAAGGCCAGTGGCATCTCATGCCTTCAGAAAAATTTAGTCAATGAAGAGGCTATATAATGAGCTGATTGCTTTCAGGACTGACAGCTAAAGTCTGTGACAGTCAGCGTCAGCACTGAGTTAGCCATCCAGAGGGAAGGTGCGCACTTTCAAGCTAATGCTGGATTCCCAGCTACTCCCATTGGCTAGTGAGATGTGCTACGTCCATTTCATCTCTTCTCTGTCTTCAGCCCACGTGCTTTCCTCTCCTCTGGGTCCACTGCTCACCTGCTCTCATTCTGTTCTTTAGTACTCTGTTCTCTCTCCTCCCACACTGTCTTCAATGAGAGCCAGGCCTTGGTGAATGGAGGGAAGTCCAAGTTCTCCTTTGGCTTCTGGCTCCCAGCATCTCCTCTTGCTGTGCCCTTTGCTCACCCTCTTTCCAAGATCCGCCTCCTCCAGGCTTCTCCACCCATTGCATCACCACCTTTTCCTAGGAAGGATTTGGACACCGGTCATGTGTATCCTCAGCAGCCTCATGGCATGATGTTTTAGAACACCCATGCACTTGGGAACTTAGTAGCTTGAGTTGGAATCTGGGCCCTGTTCCTTACACCCAACTTTGGATATGTTAACAAACATCTCCATGGGCAAGTTTCCTTGATCTGCAAATTGCGGCTAACAGTATATATCTCATGAGATTGTGAGGATTAAATGAGTAATGCATGTAAATACTTTGGACAGTGCCTGGCACTTGAGGAGTCGTATAAAAATTAGGTATTACTACCATATGAATGTAGATGAATGTGCTGTACCTCAATAAAGAGTTGGGTGGGTAGGAGAGGTCCCCTTTCGTGCCATGGCAAGCTCAATCAAGGGCCACCGTGGGGGGACCAGGCTGTGGGAATGGCCAGATCAGTGCCTGCTGCCATCAACTCGGCCAGGTGAAATTTGGTGATGACCAGAAAAGGCTGAGCCAAATGCCCAAATCAGCACAGTGGGCTTGAGACTTTGGGAGCCACTGTGGAGCAGGAGAGCACAGCCGAGATAGGGGATGAAAAGTGGGTTCTGCACAGGCAGGGCTGACGTCATTGCTACTGGCACTGGGCTGCAGGGTGAGCCTCAGGCCAACGACGTGGGAGAACGGAAAGTGCCACTGCTGCAGGAGGGGCGTGTGCATGGCCAAGATGGAAGACGCGTTGCTTCCCTAGGAACCTGCTGGCCGACTGGTAGGAGGGACCGCAGCATATGGAGGGCTGATTGCTAATAAAAACCATTTTGTTGTCACCCGCCTCCATATCCTGTGCCCTTGTTAGGTCCTCAATGCAATTCATAGGCTTTTCTTTCCCTTCGCAGGAAAGGTTCCTTGGCAAAGCCTCTGTTCCCCCTACAGTCACACCCAAAGGTGTATGACTTACAGTCTTCTATGTATCTTCTCTGCTTTCTCTAAAAGGGAGAGAGGGAGAGATGGAAAGCTTTTTTTTTTTTTTTTTTAAAGACAGGGTCTCACTCTGTCTCCTAGGCTGAAGTGCAGTGCCACGATCATGGCTCACTGTGGTCTCTGCCTCCTGGCTCAAGCGATCCTCACACCTCAGCCTCCTAAGTAGCTGGCACTAACAGGCATGTGACCACCACGCTCAGCTAATTTTTGTGATTTTATGTGTTTGTTTGTTTTTGTAGAGATGGGGTTTCTCCATGTTGCCCAGGCTAGCTGTGACTTTTATGAAAGAAACAGTATCATTACGCAGCAGGACAACAGATGTTAGAGATCCAGGATCTCCTTCTGGCGCTCCCTGGCTCAATGGTGGGGCTATCTTCCCAAGGGAGGAGCAGCAGAGTGCACACAGCGTTCCCCGGCTCAAGGCTTTGGGGGCACCGTTCATCCTGGGGCATCACTCACATCTGCAGTCCTAGGAGGAGGTGCACAGGGTGCAGATTTGCATGGGGAGCCTGGCCTCAAGAGGGACTCTGCCTCGGGATCCCTTCCTCCCTGTTCTTGGCTCTCTTTTATGAAAAGCTGTGGGTGGGGGAAGGTGACCATGGGGACTGAGAGCAATCAAATTGAAATGCAGGGCTAAGAGAGGCCATTGCTTGGGGAATAAAGAGAAAATTCATAGCAGAGGGAAAAGCAGGCCCTAAGCTTCCCCGCCACCATCAACTTGGTCTCACCTTAAGCTTCTGAGGGCAGGATCCCCTCTTGGAGATGATGCTTCAACATAGCTACCTCCCCACCAGTTCATTAGGAAGACAAATGCCTGAGCCAAAGCTGCCGAGAGCCAATTCTTTAGGATTCTTTTTCTGGTAACTTTCACAGCATTACCAAGCTAATGGAAGGATCCCAGGGATACATCTGATGCTGTGAGAAACAGGAAAAGCAGGAGCCCACAAAGCCATCAGTCAGGTGTGTGTGCCTAGCACAGTGGCAATGCGCAATGTCCTGATACAGACCTTTGTGGTCCCCTTGGGCTCAGGAGGAAGCATAATTCCAAATGATATAGTCACATGGCAGGGCAGGGCTGCAGTGGTAGTGACTCAGCAGGAAAAGATTTAGTTCCTCACAAGATCTACCTTGAGGGATATCTGGGCCAGAGTGTAGTGGTTGGTCTGTTTGCTTTTATACTCTGCAACCCATTTATTGACACAACTGTTGTGTTTTTCAATGTTAAGCGAAATGCTATGCAAAAGTATCCTCAAGCCAAGTCCCCTAGCTCCAGGGGTGATTATTAAAATACTGCCAGAAATTAATCCTTTTATGAGAGAATGTCAAGGAGGTCCTGGAGTCTGGGGGAAGGGGCCTTGGATGGTTCAGGGCAGTGCCGTTTACCAGCCTGGAAGAAAAGCACTTTAATATTTTCAACAACCTGTATTGATACACACGTGTTGGCTGAATGTCAGCCCTGCCTAGCCCTCACCTCAAAGTAAAGCTTTATTGTATAAGCATTCTGGTACTCACTCTTGCTTGAATATTGAATAAATCCCATTCCTCATCTCCATATCCCTATATGGTTCTTTCTGCAATGTGAATTTTAGAAGACTCTGAAGTGTGAGAAATCTCTCTGCTTTGACCAGTCTTTTGGGCAAGGCCTCATGTGTCAATATGGGTGTGTCAACTTCCTTTCCAGCTCAGTTCCAACTATTTTCTTTCATACAATACATACTTTCCAAATGGAACGTCTTGCTGTTTCTTTTCACACACACCCTAAGCATTCATGTCTGTAAGCCTTTGCTCCTGCAGTTTCCTCTACCTGGGTGCCTTTTTCTTTTTTCTCCTTGTGTCCAACTCATGGCCAACCTTTAAGGCCTTTCCAAATGCCACCTTTTCCATGAAAGTCTCCAACTATTCCTCTCTTCAGAAATGCTCTCTCTGTGTCCTGTGACATCTTAAAGCAATTTTTAAAAATTTCAGCATGGCACTTATAATTTCATCATCGTCATCATCATCATCATCATCATTTGGTTGGGTTCATTGAGAATCTACGGTGTGCCATGAAAATATTCTGTGCTCTACCGTCTCATTTGCTTTTCTGTCTTGTAAAAATAGTGATATATGTATGCATGTTTTCTCCCTTTCTCGCTTCCAATAATAAAGCTAATGGAATTTGGAATAAAAAAGATTTGGGTTTGGACCCAAGTTCCATTATTTGGTTGTAGGCATTTAGGCAGATTATTCAGGCCTCCCAAGCTTCAGCTTTCTTGTTGGTAAAACACCGATAATAACACTTACCTCACAAGGGGTAATTGTATTACATCAAATAATAATAATTGCCAACATTTGTTCAGTGCATATTATATGCTAGGCAGTGCTCCAAGTACCAATTCTGTATTATTTAATAATTTAAATCCTCGCAGTAACCCTCCGAAATAAGTAATAGTACCCTTACTTTAGAGAGGAGAATTTAAGGCAAATAAGCCAGTCAGTGGATGAGTTAGAATAAGAATTTTGACTTTAGAATTCTCATTTTTTTTTAAATTAAAAAAATGTTTTTTGAGATGGAGTCTCACTCTGTCGCCAGGCTGGAGTGCAGTGGCACTATCTTGGCTCACTACAACCTCTGCCTCCCAGGTTCAAGTGATGCTCATGACTCAGCCTCCTGAGTAGCTGGGATTGCTTACAGGTGCCTGCTATCACACCTGGCTAATTTTCGTTTTTTGTAGTGATAGGGTTTCATCATTTGGCCAGGCTGGTCTCAAACTCCTGACCTCAAGTGATTCGCCCTCCTTGACCTCCCAAAGTGCTGAGATTACAGGTGTGAGCCACCTTGCCTGGCCAGAATCCTCCCTTTTAATCATTACCAACAACTGCCTCCCTAGGGTGGATAATACCTGGCCTGGGCTGGATATTGTCTGAACAGTAGGTAGCCCAGTATCTGGCAAGTATTTCAAAACTGGCAGCTGTAATTCTTATTCCCATTCATATTGCTCAGGGCTGGGGTCTATCCTGTGCATCTTTGTTTCTCCACAGCATCTCATAACATGAAGAGCTTGCATTTGTTTAGTGTTTTCCATATGGCAGGGATTGTGCTAAGCCTCTAGCCCTAGCAAATGAATAAATGAGTGATTGAATAAATGAATGAATGAAAAGAGCAGACAAAAGCTCTTGAACAGTAGGCAAAGGATGTCTGAAAAGAGGATACATCCCTTCCAGGTTACTCATCAGGCAAGAAGATGATGGGGTGGAGGAGAGGCCTCCCAGGGACCTGAATAACTCCCACTAGTCATCAGTATTTTCATTAATGACTTGAAAGACGGAGTGCAGAGTATGCTAATCAAATTGGTGAAGCCTGGGAGGCAGAATAGAAGCTGAGCACTTATGAGGGAAGCTGGAGCTTGCAGACAGTACTTGACAAAGTAGAGAAATAAACAGAGTCAATAAACAGAGCTTCAGGAGCTGCAGACTTCAAGTGGTGCCAAGGGATCAGCTGTTACTAATGGATTGCCCAGCAAGATCGTCCACCCACTTTTCCTTGGTCTTCACCTGGCTTGATTACATCTTTGGAGCAAACCTGCAGGAGGCGTACACAGTTTCCTTGATGAGGGAACTCGTCTGGGCCTGGAAGCCTCATGGATGAAGTCCTCACTCCAAAGGCTAAGCTGTCCCTACACTCCTTCCTGGACTATTCCTTGCTCACCTTACTCATCTGCCTGGCTGTGTCTCCGTGGAGAGAAGGGGCTGGCTCCACCTGCTCCACAAAAGAACCAAGACTCAATAAAAACATAAAATGAGACTGTGATCCAGTGGGGAAGCTCCACCTCTGCCCTGCCAACCTCTAGGAGGAAGACAAAGTCTGACGGTTTGGCAGTTACAGGAACGTGAGGTGTTAGAGTCCCAGCTTCATCCTTCTCAAGTTACGTGGAGTTAGGTAAGTCTTTGAACTTCTCTGAATCAAGCTCTTTTGGTTACAATTAAAAGACATTTGGTTTATCTTAATCAAAACAAGGCATTTAACTGGAAGAATACAGGGGGTGTGTGTCTTAAAACACTTGGGAACTGGACATTCAGCCAGGCCTTAGGGAGAAAGATCAGGGTAGATGAGCTGCTCTGAACAGAGGCGTGGCCACTTTTTTCCTCATTCATCTGCTATTGGGTTGTAGAGTTCTCTGTTTCTGCTTTTCTCAGCAAATCTGATTCTTCTTCTTCTTCATTTTGTTTTTGAGACAAAGGTTCACTCTTGTCCCCCAGGCCAGAGTACAATGGCACGCTCTCTGCTCACTGCAACCTCTGCCTCCTGGGTTCAATTTTCCTGCCTCGGCTCCCCCAAGTAGTTGGGATTACAGGCGCCCACCACCACCCCCAGCTAATTTTTTTGTATTTTTAGTAGAGACAGGGTTTCACCATGTTGTCCAGGCTGGTTTCGAACTCCTGATGTCAGGTGAGCCTTGACAGAGCAGGAGCATCGCCATCTTGGACAAGACCCTCATTCTAAAGTTCACCTTAATAAAAAAAAAAAAACCCTAAATCCAAAGGGCATCAATGTAATGGCTAAGGTTAGCATGACCATCAACCACAAATAATGTCTCCAACCAGAAACATTCCAAACTCCTCCCTGACCAGAGACATGCTAGCCCCTAAATAAGCTCCTTCCTGCTGGGAAGATGCTAGCCCCGAGATAACCCCACTCTGTGCTGGAAAGATGTCTGCCCTAAGATAACCTCCCCTCCTCCCACAGAGATTCCAACCCTGCCATAAACTTCTCCACACACATAAACATTCCAAGCTTGTGATAAGGCCCCTCACCCTAAAACCAATGTATACTCTTAGTCTGTAAGAGAAAGCACTCTTGACCAAAATCAGCCAGGAGTGCCTCCCAGGTTTTAACTAAAGAAAACCTGTCCTGCTGAAGGAATTAAGAGTCAGACACAAGTTAAAAAAAGGAAGAAAGAAAAAAGAAAACCTGTCTTTAACTGCCAGCTGCACTTCGTTTTTCTTTCCTCTTTATTTAACTCTTACAATCCTTCCACCTCCCAAAGTGTTGGGATTACAGGCGTGAGCCACTGCGCCCAGGCTTTTTCTTTCTTGATTGGCCTCAGGGTGCCCATGACCAGACGCCTCGTTCCAGTCCCACCTTTATGAAGAACCTAACAGGGGGGACAAATGTCTCTATATCCAAATCTACATTTCTGGGAAAAAGAAACTGACTGGCCCCACTAGAATCAGGTTTCTACGTTGGCCCAATCAGTCAGGGCTGGCCTGAGGACTGGAGGGTGGTATTGCTGGGTACCAACGGTCCGGCAAGGGCCCACCTTTGTGGGGGTGAAAAGTTCTCAGAGAAGAGAAATCACCCAATTAGCTGTTCAATGCAGTCTCTGAGCCTCAATTTTCTCATGTGAAAAATGGGATAATATTACATGTCTCATAAGAATTGAATAAATATTCTATGTAAAATGCTTAGCATAGTGGCTGATACATAGTAAGAGCTGCCAGTTGAACAATTGCTCTTTATTCAAGATAAAGCCCACTGGAGTTGGTAGGAAGATCCCTGAGGTAGTGTGGACTTGGGAGGGGAAGGGTAGTGCAGAAGGCACGGGCTTGAGTGACGTGAGTATGGGGAATGCATCTCCATTCATTTGTCCACTGGGGGAGACAGGGTTGTAAACCATTAGGGGTGTGGACATGCAAATGTTGTTCCTTCAGGAGGCCTGACTGCTAATTCCCAGCTGGAGGACAGGTAAGTGCTACCATGTCTTGGGTACCCAAACTACCCTTTCGTTTAATAGATATTAATCGAATACCTACTATGTGTCAACCTGCTAGTTGCTGGAGATATAGCATATTTGCATTCTAGTAGGAGAGAAAGACAAATAAGGATAAACAAGTAAAATATATGTTACTGGCAAGTACTAAGGAGAAGGCATAAAGTGGGAAGAGATATGTGACTTGTCAGCCAGGTATGTGAATATTGACATTTTAAATGGGATAGCCAGGGAGAGCCTTACTAAGAAGGTGTCTTTTGATTAAAGACCTTGAAAGAAGTGATGGAGCTAGCCATGTTGTCTGGGGAGTGGAGGCTGAGGTCGGGGAAGATAATTTCAGATAAAGGGAACACCAGTGCAAAGGCCCTGAGCTGGGAACCTGCTTGGTGCCATTAAGGAATCACCGAGAGGTCAGTTATCGCTGAAGTGGATGGAGAGAACAGGTGATAAAGTCAGAGTATTATAGGACCCAATTATGTTGAACCCTGTAGTTCATAGTAAAGGACTTTAGCTTTTACCGTGAATGAGGGGGAAGCTATTGGAAGGTTTTAAGCAGAGGAGTGACATGATCTGAATCAGGTTTAACAGGGTCATGCTGGAACAGAGTGCAGGGATCAAGTGCAGAAGTCATGAGTCCCGTTCGAGGGTAATGTTAGGGGAGGGTCTTGGAGCGGGGTGACAGTAGTAGTGGTAGAAGTAGTCAGATTCCAGCTATATTTTGAAGTTGGAACTGACAAAATTTGCTCAATTACTGCGTTGGCCTGCTAGCAGTGACATCAATTTCAATTCTAGACAAAAGTTGGTACGCTATCCTTCTTCCTGCCACCCAATTATTTCAAAACATGTCTCTGTCAAACACACTCAGAAGTCACCCCCCTTTCCATGGAGAACTGAGGGTCAGAGGACTCTATGGGGTCACAGCCATGGCTACTGGAGTCAGGAAGCTCGGAGGCCAAGCTTTCAAAGAAGAAGCACGAGGGATTCTGACTGTGGCTGCAGCTCTCTTTCAATTTAGTGACCTGACAGTGGTGCCCGAAGTCACAGCTTCTTTCCCTTCTTAGTTTTGGGGTGCCAATTTAGGGGTCTCAGGATTGAGTTGCCAATGCAGGAACAAGTTGCCAACCTAGAAGGGCAGGGAAGAACCAGGACCATTAAGAAGTACTGAACTTGAAGTGCCAAAGAAATGAGTTTGGGTCCCAGCCCTGTCACCATGGGCCTTAGTGTCTTTAAAGGGGGTCCAATTAGATGAGCTTCTTTCAAGCTCTAAAGGTCTGTGAAGTTTGGCCAAGAACAATGTTTTGTTGGCCAGGCGCAGTGGCTCATGCCTGTAATCCCAGCACTTTGGGAGGCTGAGGCAGGTGGATCACCTGAGGTCAGGAGTTTGAGACCAGCCTGGCCAGCCTGGTGAAACCCTATCTCTACTAAAAATACAAAAACTATGGCCAGGCGTGGTGCCAGGCGTGGTAGCTCATGCCTGTAATCCCAGCATTTTGTGAGGCTGAGGTGAGCAGATCACCTGAGGTCAGGGGTATAAGGCTGGTCGCCTCGCTGGGAGCTCGGACAACCCCTCCTTTTTTTCTCTGAGAGCTCGGACATGTCCACCCCCTCGCACAGCCTAGCCTTCCCTTAAAGAACCCTGCCAAGATGCAAACGAAGTCTTGTAACTCTAGCCAATAGCAGCCGAGTCCTGTATGCAAACGAAGTCTTGTAACTCTAGCCAATAGCAGTCAAATCTTGTATGCAAATGAAGTCTTGTAACTCCACCCAACTGCAGTTTTGTCTTGCCCACACCCTGCTCTCCCACAACCAATCGAACACCTCCACTCCCTATAAAACCCCACGTCTGAGAGAAGTCCACACGACTTCTCCGGCCCCTCCTGTTGGACGGCAGAATCTCGCCCGGGAGCTGAATAAATCCTTCGCATTGGATCTTCTTGTGCTGGCCTCAGTTTCTTCCTTTTAAACTCGGCGAGAACCTAACAGACCTACAAGGGGTTTGAGAACAGCCTGGTCAACATGGTGAAACCTCATCTCTACTAAAAATACAAAAATTAGCCAGCCATGGTGGTGCATGGTAGCCTGTAATCCCAGCTACTCGGGAGGCTGAGGCGGAAGAATCACTTGAACCTGGGAAGTGTAGGTTGTAGTGAGCCAGGATCGCGCCATTGCACTCTAGCCTAGGCAATAGAGAGAGATTCCATCTCAAAAAAACCACTTTTGTTATCGAAGATATTTACATCTCTGGACTTGGCTCCATCAGAGTCCTCATTCTTTCAAATTGAGCCTCCTATAAATCAAGAGAGATAGGTGAATTGCATTTGTCCAAAATGGCATGATAACAGAGAGGATGCCGTACAGCTAGACTAGCAGGCCTGGGCTAGGAAAGCTCATCACGCTCCTGTCAACAGGCCTCACTTCTGAGCCCCAGCTGGAGATGCTCATCTTGGAGGCAAGGAGTGAGTCTGCAGAATGAGAAGCATGGGAAGGCGAACCCAGCAGTTTAGTTTCCTTGTTCCTAGTTGCCTTTCCTCTCATGTTTCCTGTGAGTTGCCTTTCAGAAAACAACTCAGGGCTATTAGCCCCAGGGCTTCATGTGTGACAGAGGCAGGGGGAGAGTTTCCTGGGGACGGGGCCTGTCTGTATTTTGGGTGCCACCAGGTTATTCTCCTTTTATTAGCTCTTTTTGAGGCATCTGTCTGATGGGAGGAGCTGTAGAGAATTTGAGCTCTCCTAGGTCTGGACAAAGGGAATCCCTCTTTTGTGACAACACAGGCCCTGCCAGCCATCTTGAAACCAGCTTAGGAGTTGTTCCTTCAAGCCAATTATGTGAATGCCCCAATTCTCCCTTCTATACTCCTGAACTGGTCAGCATGGCCCTTAAGACTGAGAACCAAATAAGAAAGTCATAAGCCCCTCAATCATCTGAATGGGTTCCCTCTTGGCCAAGGAGACCCCAGAGAAATCTTAAAAAATGAGTTCCCAGCCAGGATGGGATGGGAGGTCAGGCATGCCTCTTATACGCCCTCCCTTTTGCAGTTTAGACACAACTGACCAGCACTAATGTTAAAATAGAGACCATAAGACTGAGGAAACACAGATCCTTTGTGGTAGTAAGATACCAAGTAATAGGCCAGGTGCAGTGGCTTACACCTGTAAGCCCAGTACTTTGGGAAGCTGAGGTGGGTGGATGACCTGAGGTCAGGAGTTTGAGACCAGCCTGGCCAACATGGTGAAACCCAGTCTCTACTAAAAATACAAAATTAGCCAGACGTGGTGGCATGCACCTGTAATCCCAGCTACTCAGGAGGCTGAGGCAGGAGAATTGCTTGAATCCAGCAGGCGGAGGTTACAATGAACTGAGACTGCACTGCTGCACTGCAGCCTGGGAGACAGAGCAAGACTCTGTCTTAAAAAAAAAAAAAAAGGCCGGGCATGGTGGCTCACGCCTATAATCCCAGCACTATGGGAGGCCGAGGCAGTCAGATCACGAGGTCAAGAGATTGAGACCATCCTGGCCAGCATGGTGAAACCCCGTCTCTACTAAAAATACAGAAATTAGCTGGGTGTGGTGGCACTTGCCTGTAATCCTAGCTACTCAGGTGGCTGAGGCAGGAGAATTGCTTGAACCCGGGAGGCGGAGGTTGCAGTGAGCCGAGATCACACCACTGCACTCCAGCCTGGGCAACAGAGCAAGACTCTGTCTCAAAAAAAAAAAAAAAAAGGATACCATGTTATAAACAGGATCTAAGGCTATGCCAGGCAAGGGTGAAGTCATGCACCCCTACATTTAAAGAATAAACTATGTCCCAACTGCCACAAGGGTTTTCTTCTTCTCTAGTAATCAAGCACTGGCCTCGAGATAAGCAATGCTGAAACAATTGTAGCTTGTCCACTGCCAGATGCTAATAGACCCGCCCTGTTCCACAAGAAAAAATTACAGCTTTAATTAGACAAGAGGCTAACTTGAGTAACTTTCTCCTGATAAGTGCCCACTCACCACGGACTGGTTCTAGCATTTACGGAGCTTGTGCACTTGAGTGACATCAGTCCCTGCTTCACCTTTTGACACATAGGGCCTAATTGCAATGCATTTAAATGGTAAGTATCCACCCCAAAAATGAACATGGGACACATGTAAAATGCATGTTTGTTCAGTACGCATGCAGTAGGGTCCCCTTCATGAATGTTTATAGTTCATCCTATAACCTGTTGAATATGTATACTTAGGCAAATTTACCCTTCGGCATAAATTTCTGTTCCAACTCCTCCTCCCTTTAAGTGCCTGCTAACAGTCTCTGCCAAAGGCTACACTTTCCAGCTTGTTAGGTTGGCCACCTGCAGGCTGCAAACCTGTGCCAGAAATAAAGCCTCCTCTTCAGACTTAGAGATCTCATGATTTTAAAGCTGATAAGACCGTATTTCCTGAATGGCCCCTGAATCAGTGACACGGGCTTGCTGGTGATGCTGTATGCGTGTCTTGGAGGAAGATTCACATACCATATAGTTGTTTTTTTCCCCAACTGAGATTCAGTGAACAAACTGTCAGAATTACAGCTCACTTAAGGATTTTGCTTTATGATGCAAAAGCTGTGCTGCTTAGACAATAATGAGATGGGTGAAATGCAAAGTGAGAGCAGTGGAGGCTGAGAAAAAGAGAGGTTTTCGTTAGGGCAACTTTAGGCCATCCGTCTGCCCTCGTCTTAAGCTTGTGCAGAAGTAGGTGAAGCTGAAATGGCTCTAGCTATCCAGCTTATTTTCTTTGCCCTAATTTTTACTCAAACCGTTTTTTTTTGTGGCACAGGGGCTCACTTTGTTGCTGAGGTTGGAGTGCTGTGGTGCAATCACAGCTCACTGTAGCCCCAACATCCCAGGCTCAAGCAATCCTCCCACCTCAGCCTGCCGAGTAGCTGGGACTACCAGCATGTGCCACCATGCCCAGCTATTTTTTCTTTAATTTTTAGTAGAGATGGAGTTTTGCCATGTTGCACAGCCTGATCGTGAATTCCTGGGCTCAAGCGATCCTTCCACCTTGGCCTCCCAAAGTGCTGAGATTACAGGCAGGAGCTACTGCTCTGGGCCTATTGTAACTCTTTGCCCTGGCTATTAACTGTTGAGATCTCACTGGGTTATAAACACTATTATATGCCGATCATCAAGGGTGAAAAAATGAATAAGACACATGGTCCTACTGGACATAATAGCATGTGCCTGTAATCTCAGCTGTGTGGGAGGCTGAGGCAGGAGGATTGGTTGAGCTCAGGAGTTCAAGACCAGCCTGTGCAACATAGTGAGACCCCATCTCAAAGAAAGAAGAAGACACAGGGTTCCTGCCCTTGAACTTTTGCCTAATGTGGGAGACAAACATGTAAACTAATAACTAGATGCCCAATCCTTCACTGAATAGCCAGGGATTACCTTTTAAAAATTCAAGCTGGCTGTTCTTAGAATAAGCTAATTCTTATTCAGGTCACTGCCCAAACATTTTGTGGATGAGAAACTTTCTTTTATTTTTCTGACAAGATGTTATACTGGTTAAAAAAACTTTGTTTAGGCCGGGCATGGTGGCTCAGGCCTGTAATCCCAGCACTTTGGGAGGCCAAGGCAAGCGGATCACAAGGTCAGGTGATTGAGGCCATCCTCGATCCTAACATGGTTAAACTCCATCTCTACTCAAAATACAAAAAACTAGCTGAGCGTGGTGGCACGCACCTGTAGTCCCAGCTACTTGGGAGGCTGAGGCAGGAGAATTGCTTGAACCTGGCAGGTGAAGGTTGCAGTGAGCCTAGGTCATTCCACTGTACTCCATCCTGGGTGACAAGAGCAGGACTCTGTCTCAAAAAGAAAAAAACTAAAAACTTCGCTTAAACACTTACCACACTCTTATCCCATACTTGCCTATGTAAAAGCTTAAAATTTCCCCTCTGGACACCCATGCTAACATCCCCCTCTTGCTCTTTGTTCTTTTAAGTAGTCTCTTACTGGTCAAGTGGCTTTGGTTCCCACCTCAAGATCATGGTATGTCTCAGTAGATGATAAAGAACTATTTGCTCCAGCTCTTATTCTTGGCCTGTACATATGATCACAGCTTCCCAGTGCATCCCAGGTTCCTCTTCCTCAGCCTTCTACATTCCATTCTGGTCTGATCTGGTCTATGTTATTCTTTTTTTGAGACAGGGTCTCACTTTGTTGCCTGGGCTGAGTACAACTCACTGCAGCCTCGACCTCCTGGGCTTAAGCAATCGTCCTCTCAGCCGTTTGAGTAACTGGAACTATAGGCATGCACCACATCCAGCTAATTAAAAAACAAAATCTTTTAAAACAGGGTCTCACTATGTTGCCCAGGCTGGTCTCAAACTCCAAGCAATCCTCCCAACTCAGCCTCCCAAAGTGTTGGGATTATAGGCATGAGCCACTGCACCCAGCTGGCACTATTTCTATATTTTTTTAGATGGGGTCTCATTATGTTGCCCAGATTGGTCTCGAACACCCAAGCTCAAGCAATCCTTCTGCCTCCTCCTTCCAAGTAGCTAGGATTACAGGCACATGGCTATCACACCAATGAGACCATGTGTCTCCCTCACTTTTGCATCCTTGATGACAGGCATGTAATAGTGTTCATAACCTGCTGATCTCTCAACAATTAGTAGCCAGGGGAAGAGTTTACAATACAGATCAAAGGCAAGGAAAAGAAGCACACCTCGAATACTCATCTATTCAGAGGTGCAAAGCCATCAGCCAATTCTAGACCCCTTGAACTGCCTGAAATTCACCTGGAAGCTGATTTTGCTACTGTCTTCTTGCTTGTTTGCTCTTAGAACAGCAGCTGTAACTTCCCATAACTCAGACAAGTCAAGGGGTTGAAAAGTGAGGCAAGAAAACTGAGCTGCACAGAAACAATGGGTAGAGCTGCCAGGTTATGAACTAGACCAACACATGACCTTCCCAGCAAAGCTCAAGATTCTGGTTCCCATGCCTGATAGGGCTCCAGAGGTCAGAGGCCAGAGCCCAATCACTATGCAGCAATTCCAGAAGGAGAAACTGTTTTGGGGCCAAAGGTGCCAGTGGGAGGGTAAAGGAAACACCTCCACCTTATTCCCTCATAACAAGCACCTTTTGGTTGGAAGTCATAGCTTTTCTTTTGTTTAAATGGTAACTGGTAGAATTTTTAAATTTACTTTTAGATTATCTAATTAAAGGAAAAGTCAACTCATATGGTCAGGAGAGGAGAGAAGACACATATTATGGTTTTTAAAATCCAACTGTCTTTTCTTAGAATTGAATGACAGGCAGGAAAGGAGGCCAGGAGTTTTGCAGGGAAATCCCTTAAACGTGCCTCTTTCCCTTCCATTGCTTCATCAGCAAACATTTATTATGATATGCATATTACCCAATATGCAAGAATAGGTCCTAAATTCCTTCCTTCTCCTCCTTCCCTTTACAGCTTGGTCCTAATCAACAACCATTTATTCTTTAGACCTCAGCTCCCTGAGACTTTTCTCCCTTGAATAGTGATAAGGCTTAAAATGCAAACGGTCCCCAAATCCTCAAGTATGTGGAGGTATTATTAATCATTTGTAGATTTTTCACTGAAGCCACTTTTGATGTGGAAGGGACGGAGGGTAGAGAACAGGGGCTCCCGAAGTGAGCAGGAGGAGGGAGCTGTAAGGTGGTCCCATGGAGGGTAGCAGTGAGGTTTAGGAAGGGGAGGCTGGAGATCTCACAGATTCATTCGGCCAACATCTCAAGTTCTGAGGATGCTTGAAATTTAAGTGAGATTTTTATCCTGGAGATTCAGAACCTGACGTGGTTTCATTCCAGGTGAAGGAGGGATGAAAGTAGTCAGAGCGGGTTAGTACCAGAGACAATTTAGGCTGAGAAGAGGATGCTCAAGGCCTTAACCTCCCAGGGAGAATGGAGTGCTCTCCATCTTGGGAAACAGTTTCCCACATCACAGTGGGCCAAGAACGTGGGCTTTAGAGAAGGGCAGCCTGGCTTCACACCTTGGTCTTTCCACTTATTAGTTGTAAGACTTTGGGCAATTTATTTGATCCCTCTGAGTCTCAAATCTCTCATTAATAAAATAGAGGTTAGAATAATAATACCTACCTCATAAAGTGACATTTACAAACCCAATAAGGATAGCAAAAAACAGTTCTGGCACACAGTAGCCAACAGATGTTTTCTATTATAGGATTGGATTATTCTGTAGGGAGGAAAATGGGGAACTAAATGGTAGGGTTGGGGCTATGGATTATAAGGGATGGATTGAGGTTATGCAAAGAAAGAGTTTAGTCAGGGGTGGGTGATTGGAGGCAAAGGTAGTGTGTGGAGTCCTTACCTTGGTCCTCGAGATTTTCGGAATGGTGACGTGCCAAAAGCCTTAGTGACACTGAAGAATACTGTGGCTTATTTATAATCAATATGTAGCTAGATAAAGGAAGGGTCAGAAGGAGTATGTGGATACGGGGCTGGGGATTAACTGACTCTGCAGGCTGTCTGCCTATGCTCAGGAGTCAGGCCACTCTATCCCCTCCCGCTTAGTGTGGTCCACAGACCAGCTGCATAGCACCACCTGGGATCTTGTTAGGCAGAGCCTTGGGCTCTGCTCCAGTTCTGCTGAATCAGAATCTGCATTATAACAAGATTCCCGGGTGATTCATGCATATATTTAAGCTTGGGGGAGATGTGTGAGCTGCAGAGATTTAAAAACTCTTTATACCAGGACAGAATGCCATCAGGTGATGCTAAGAACCTTATTACATTCTAATTTTAAACTATACTTTAGTGGGCTCATCCTTGAATAAAATCTTTGTATATGGACCAATAGCAGGAGGAAACCATATCACCAATGTGCCTTTGACATATTTAACATTCTTGACCCTGACTCACGTGTGTACACACACACACACACTCACACACACTATAACATCAGCACTATTCAGTATGAGTTTTGATTACCAGACACAATTCCTGTATTCATGATTCACTAGACATTCCCTAATGCATAATTTCTATTAATAGTCTTATTAAAAATTCCCTTATTGCCACCTGCCAGGGGATGCAGGAAATCAATTCAAGCAACCTTCAGCAGTCCTGAAGGAAGACTTTAAGGTCTCTGTGCAAAGAATCCAATCCCAGAAGGACTGAGAGCCAGGTTAAAGAGTCTCTTGCCGTGTCCAGCATGGTTCCTTGAATACATCATTGCTTTGTGCGTCAGTTTCTCTTCTGCAAAATGAGCCACATGATTGACAAGGAGGGTTTTAGCTTATTGAACAGACTCTCCGTTTCCCCTTCTGTTTTACCCTTCCTTTTTCTGGATTCTAAAGAGACCCCAGCTTCTTTTAACTAGATGCTGGTGTCAACCCGAGAAGGTGTAGGTTTAGACTCAGGCTAAGACCGTGAGGCTTAGAGGCTCAAAGGTAGTTTGGTTGCAGGGAGTGAAAAGGGACAAGAAGAAGCTAAAGGGTTTAGCCCTTCTGTAAGCTCAATGCCAGCTCAGATGATACCTGAGGGTCCTAAATTATCTCATGTTCAAAGGTTTACAGTTCAATCCACTGTGGATGAGGTGTTAGTACCTTGCTTACACTGAATTACATGCCAAATGGGCCACTGGCATGCCTTTTTAATTTCTTCATTTCCTTATCACAGATGTTTCTATAAAATGCTAGTCTAACCAGAACCTATAACCATGCCTGATGGTCAGATACCCAGTCCCCATTGTTCTTATTCATTCCACCCCTTCATCTTTTCTCAAGCCCCTCTGCGTGGACCAGAAGGATCAATTCTGTATGGAGTTTTCTAGGATATCCTACCATGTATTTGTAGAACATTAGGACTGTAAAGGACTTTATAGTTCAGTAATTCCCAAATATCAGTTTATGAACCGGTACTGGAATTCTAGTTTTAAAAAAAAATAGTTTCCTAGATCCCATCATGTATATTTTTTAAAATGCTGGCTGGCTGATTCTGAGACTCTGACAGATTTCTGACTCACCTTCACCCATTTATAGATGAATATAAGGCCTGCCACAAGCTCAAGGTCTCTCAGCCAGGGATGGCGGATCCAGGTTCAGGCTTCCGCAGGCATAGGTCAGGTGCTTACCTGCATTTCGAAGCCCACGTGTGTGTCAAAGAAGCAGAAGCCCTAAAATGCTTAATCAAAAGTAATCAAAAAGTAAAAATTTAAGGAACATTTTGATAAGGTGGCTTTGACTTTACCATAGTTCTCCCCTGAAAGAAGGGAGGACCAGTGTCTTTCATACATCCCTTCCCCACCCCTACCCCAGCCTACACTTGGCCTGTACCCAAAGCCTCACTGCTCTGAGGTTGGGGGAATGAGGGAATGGACGATGTCTCTCCATGATTGCACAATTTGTTACTTCTAAATCTAGGAAAATCATTTGCCTTATAGGCTGCCAGATTCCATTTAAGACTTATCAAAACAAACAAAGTAAAGCAAACATAAAACCAGACCAGACAAGAGCTTTTGCTCAAGACTTCTCAGATGACCTTGGAAACCTTTGCAGCCCTCTCTTGTAGGCAATTGTTTCTATGCAGGTGACTCTCAGACCTTCCTCTGAGCCCTTCCCCTCCCCCAGCACACATCCCGCTAGGATGTCCTGTCATCACCTTCCTCTTCACTGCATCCTAACAGAACACAGCCCTCTCCATCCACATGGGTTATCTCCAGGTGCCTCCTTTGGGTTGGTGCTTTCTCAATGCTTCTCATTTCCTAAGCTTGAAAATTGAAGGGAGGCTTCTAGTTAAGCACCCTGGACTCCATCGTTGGTCTTATCTTGTGTTGGATTAAGGACAGAAGGAATTATTAAGTCTGTAGGTGGCATAAAGTTAGGGAAATTAGCAGATACGGTTGGCAGAATCAAGACCAAAATGTTCACAAGAAGCTATGAGGAAATATGAAAAGCAATATGAATATATTTAATGGGAATAAAATTGTATTGCATTAAGATAAAAAAGTTGCAATACTGTATTTTCCCACTTATGTGAATGTTCAGAACAATTTTGTTTTTGCAAAATGAATCTATAGGGCTAGAAATCAGAATAGCGGTTGTCTCAGGAGTTTGAAGAGGAGATTGACTAGAACGGGGCATGAGAGAAGTTTCTAGGGTGATGATGATGTCCTATATTGTGATTGGTGTATTGTTGCAGGAGCCTATTCACTTATTAACTAATGCTTGAGATCTGTGCATTTTATGGCACATAATTATAACTCAATAATATAATATATGAGGTTTCTTTGGAGTTATTTTATATTGTATCGTTCTTTAAAAAGTAATGGTACAAGTAAGAGATGGAGCCACAAGCATGCTACATTCCAGCTGTGAAACGATTGGATAAAAAAGCAAGGGAGTTTGCAATCCAGAAGTAGGGAAATGATGATGGTCCCCTGTTTTCTGTGCTGGTCAGCACAGTTCTGTGTGTCATATTTAAAGAGGGACACTAGGCCAGGCGCAGTGGCTCATGCCTTTAATCCCAGAGTTTTGGGAGGCCCAAGTGGGAGGCCTGTTTGAGCCCAAGAATTTGAGACCAGCCTGGGCAATACAGTGAGACTTCCATCTCTACAAAAAAATGAAAATAATTAGCTGGGTGTGGTGGCACATGCCTGTGGTCCCAGCTACTCCAGAGGCTGAGGGGGGAGAATCCTTTGAACCCAGGAGTTTGAGGCTGCAATGAACCATAATTGTGCCACTGCACTCCAGCCTGGGCAATCACATCACACACAAAAAAATGAAGAACACTAATAGACTGAAAAACAAAGCTCAGAGCTGAAAAACCTGTTAGGAGAGGAGTTGAAGGAACTGAGAACACATAGGCTGAAAAACTAGGAGACTGTAAAGGCAGCTCAGATGACTGACTGTCATTAAATATTTTGAACAATGTTATGTTGAGAAGACTGTCTTTCCCTGGGCAGGGACAAGGAGATTGTGGGTAAAAGCTACTGAAAGACAGATTCAGCCTGATATAAGAAGGTCCATTCTAAAAGGCAGAATGAACTCAATATGGAATGGGCTGTCTTTGACACAGGACTCCCTGGAAGTGTTCAGGCTGTGGCTAGAGAGCCAACTGTTGAGGCCATCATAAGATTTTAATGTGGAGATCTATGATTTCCCGAGAATCTGCTATGTGCCAGGCACCCTGCTAAAAGCCAGAGATAATCAACACCATAAGACATGGCAAAACAAATGAACAAATAACTAAAACAAAAGCCAGAGACAAAATGAATGATCTGATTATTACCCAATAATTACCTAATACCAAATAATGCTTACTTTGTACCAGACACCATCCAAAGCAGTTTACATACATTATGACATTCCATTCTTAAAATAGTTATGAGGGAATGGTACTACTACATCCCTATTTTCATAAATGAGACACATCACTCATACATGTTGAAGTCTGAGGTTGAACCTGACAAAGGGTGTGTGCACCAGCACAGGGCCCTAAGTGGAGGCTCACCGCATAGACCATTGAGCCCTCTTCTCCCCTAGGGCTCTCATGCAGACTGCAGTTTTGACTCTGTCTTGATTCAGCAGCAGAGGCTACAGAAGGGTCTGGGGGTGGGCGCACTGGACATTCCATGAAGGAGCTGGATTAAAAGAACTAGTCGGCCCCACCAATCTGGTTACCTGTTGGTGGGGATCTTCCTGAAGGTTATACAACTTTGCTGTCCCATATGGTAGCCACTAGCCACATGTGACTGTTGAGTAGTTGCAATGTGGCTAATCCAAATGGAGATGTGCTGGATGTAGAAATTACACATTGGGCCCAGGCACGGTGGTTCACACCTGTAATCCCAGCACTTTGGAAGGCCGAGGCGGGTGGATCATGAGGTCAGGAGTTCGAGTCTAGCCTGACCAACGTGGTGAAACCCTGTCTCTACTAAAAATACAAAAATTAGTTGGGTGTGGTGGTGCATGCCTGTAATCCCAGCAGCTCGGGCTGAGGCAGAAGAATCACTTAAACCCGGGAGGCAGAGGTTGCAGTGAGCCGAGATCACACCACTGCACTCCATCCTGAGTGACAGAGCCAGACTCCATCTCAAAAAGAAAAAAAAAAAAACAAGAAATTACACATTGGTTTATGAAGAAAAGAATGTAAAATGTATCACTTATAATTTGTATATTAAGGATATGCTGAAATGGTAATATTCTAGGTATATTGGGTTAAATAAAATATATTATTTTAATAGTTTCATTAAAATACAATGCACCATTGAAGATATACACTCCTTTATACTTTTAGCATATTTAGAGTTATGCATCCATCACCACAATCAAGTTTAGAACATTTTCATTACCTCAAGAAAGAGTCCTGCACCCCTTAGCTACCACTTCCCAATCCTCTCATCTCCCTGACCCCTTTTGCTAGGCAACCACTAATCTGCTTTCTGTCTCTATGGATTTGTCTACTCTGGAGATTTCATGTGAATGGAATCATAAAATATGTGATACTTCGTGCCTGGCTTCTTTCACTTGGCATAATGTTTTCAAGGTTCGTCATGTTGTTGCATCTATCAGTACTTCATTCCTTTTTACTGTGTGTAATATTCTGTTGTGTGGATAAATACACCACATTTTATTCATTCATTCATTATCAGTGTTGATGGGCATTTTGGTTTTTCTCCACTCTTTGACTTTTATGAATAATGCTGCTATGAACATTAGTGTATAGGTTTTTGGGTGAACACATATATTCAGTTCTTTTGGGTATAGACTCAGGAGTGAAATTGCTGGGTCACCGAGTAACTATGACTAACCATTTCAGGAACTGCCAGACTCTTCCACAGTAGCTGCATCATATCGTGTTACCACCAGCAGTGCATGAGAGTTTCAGTTTCTCTGCATCCTCACCAGTACTTGTTACCTGTCTTATTCATGACAGCCATCCTAATGGGTGTGAAGTGGTCCTGCATTGTGGTTTTGATTTGCATTTCTTTAATGTCTAGTGATGCTGATGATCTGTTATTGTGTTTATTGGCCATTTGCATATCTTCTTTGGAGAAATATCCCTCAGATCCTTTGCCCATTTAAAAATTGGATGGTCTTTTTATTATTGAGTTGTAATAGTTATTTATATATATTCTAAACAAAAGATCCTTATCAGATATAAGATTACACACATTTTCTCTCATTCTGTGGGTGGCCATTTCATGATGCTGTCCTTTGAAGCACAAATATTTTTAGTTTTAATAGATATAAGGTCTAGTTTATCTACTTTTTCTTTTGATGCTTGTGCTTTTAGTGTCATATCTAAGAAACTGTAAGTTCTTTTAGGCTGACTGACAGCACCATGGACTACACCATGATAACATCTGTAACTTGCACATACACTCCAGATGAGTTCCTGGAACTAGAAAGTCTGAAGTAACTGGAAAACCATAAAAGGAGAAGAAATAATCAACCCCTGTGGCACCTAATTAACTTTGAGACATTCTTCTATTGTTCCTTATTCCCACCTCAACTGATAAGGCAATTGGACTTTGTAACTGACCTTGGTCAACCTTGTGACTCCAGACCCTAAGACCCCCTCCCAGCTTGCAAAAACCACCCTGAACTGTAACTTCTGTAACTTTCCACTGCCTACCCCAAACCTATACAACCAACTCCTATCCCACTGCCCTGTGCTGACTGTTTTTTTGGACCCAGCCTGCCCATACCTGGGTGAATAAATAGCTATGTTGCTCACACAAAGCCTGTTTAGGGGATCTCTTCATTCAGAGTATGCGTTTAACAGAAACCATCAACTAATCCAAGGTCATGAAGATTTATACCTATGCTTTCATCTAAAAATTTTATAATTTTAGCTCTTACATTTAGGTCTTCGATCCATTTTGAGTAAATTTTTATATGTAGGGATCTAACTTCATTCCTTGGCATGTGGCTATCCAGTTGTCCCAGTACCATTTGTTGAAAATACTCTTTTTTTCTCCATTGAACTATCTTGGTACCCTTGTAGAAAATCAATTTACCATAAATACTAGGGTTTATTTCTGGGTCCTCATTTCTATTCCATTGATCTATTTATTGTCTGTCTTTGTGCCAGTACCATACTATCTTGATTACTGTAGCTTTGTCATAAGTTTTGAAATCAGGGAGTGTGGGTCCTCCTACTTTGTTCTTTTTCTATATTTTTTGGCTATTCTGAGTCTCTTGAATTTCCATTTGAAGTTTTGAATCAGTTTGTCATTTTCTGCCATGAAATCAGTTGGAATTTTATAGAGACTATGTTGAATTTGTAGTTTAATTTGAGGAGTATTGCCATCTTAACAATATTAAGTCTTCCAATTCATAAACATGGGGTATCTTTCCATTTATCTTAGGTTCCGTTAATTTCTTCCAAAATCTTTTGTAGTCTTCAGAGTAATAGTTTTACACTTCTTTTGCTATTTATTTCTGGGTATTTTGTTTGTTTGGTTTTTGAGAGGCGAAGTCTTGCTCTGTCACCCAGGCTGGAGTGCAGTGGTGCTATCTCAGTTCATAGCAACCTTTGCCTCCTGGGTTCAAGTGGTTCTCCTGCCTCAGCTAACCACGAAGCTGGGACTACAGATATGTGCCATCATGCCAATAATTTTTGTATTTTTTAGTAGAGATGGGGTTTCTCTATATGTTGGCCAGGCTGGTCTCGAACTCCTGACCTCAGGTGATCTGCCTGCCTCAGCCTCCCAAAATGCTGGTAATACAGGCATGAGCCACCGTGCCTGGGCTATTCCTGAGTATTTTATTCTTTTTAAAATTTTACTTTAAAGAGACAGGGTCTCACTCTGTCTCCTAGGCTGGAGGACAGTGGTGTGATTGTACCTCATGACAGCTTCAAACTCCTGGGCTCAAGCGATGTTCCTGCCTCAGCCTCCCAAGTAGCTAGGGCTACAGGAAGGCACCACCATGCCAGGTTTATTCCTGAATATTTTATTCTTTTGTGTTTTTCCTTAGTTTTATTTTTGCTTAGAATGTATTATTGAAAGAAATATTCTGTATTTCTTTTTACTTTTTAAAATGTGACTATTAGAAAATTTAAAATTATTTAAGCGGTTTACATTACATTTCTAAAAGGTAACACCGCTCTAGAATAAAAAGGGAGATTAGTGAAAACAAAGGAGCCTAAAATAATGGGATATATTCAATGTACTCATGACATTATGCCCCTGGAACTACATGTGTGAGCTAAACTTGGTCTAGAATCTTCCCTATTATAGAAATCATAAATCTTGAAGAGTTCTGACTGCAGTCAGAGAAAACATGCCTAGCCACGTGTTCCTAGTCTACATGGAAGGGCTTTAATCAGATGTAACCTGCAGGGTCTTCTGTGATTTCTCTGCCGTTTGGGCTTCCAAAGGTAGTAAAAGTTACATTGCTGGAGCCCAGGTATGAAAAACCAGAAAAAAGGTAAGAAGACAGCTAATGTGATGTTTCTTTCAAATCTTTTCACATTATATCCAGGAAAAGGAGTAGTGGAGTACTGCCATAGGCACTAGTGTGACGCTTACTCATCTCTTATCGCTCCTGCCCCACCCTGTTGGCTCCCCTCAAGAAATTCTTCCTGGATCCTCTGGAGTTGGAATAGATTCCCTCTTCTATGTGTTCCCATGACTTTTTGAGACAGGGTCTTGCTCTGTCACTCAGGCCGGAGTGCAGTGGTGTGATGTTGGCTCACTGCAACTTATACCTCCTGGGCTCAGATGATCCTCCCATCTCAGCCTCCCAGGTAGCTGGGACTACAGGCATGCACCGTCACGCCTGGCTAATTTTTTGTAGTGACAGAGTTTTGCCATGTTGCCCAGGCTTGTCTCAAACTCCTGGGCTCAAGCAATGTGCCTGCCTTGGCCTCCTAAAGTGCTGGGATTATAGGCGTGAGCCACTGCACAGAGCCTCCATGATGTTTTCTGTGACATTTCCTACGCAGAACTGACACTCCTCATTTACTTTTTTTTCTTCCTTGTACACTGTAAGCCCCTCAAGCAGAAACAACACCTTGTTACCAGTGACTGGAAGAAGTACTGAGTGCGGGAGTGAATAAATGAGTACTATGCTCCTTCTTTCTTTAGAAAAGAACAATTTTGTCGGGCTCTGTGGCTCACACCTGTAATCCCAGCACTTTGGGAGGCTGACGGGGGGTGGATCTCCTGAGGTTGGAGTTCGAGACCAGCCTGACCAACATGGAGAAACCCCGTCTCTACTAAAAACACAAAATTAGCCTGGCATGGTGGCACACACCTGCAATCCCAGCTACTTGGGAGGCTGAGGCAGGAGAATCACTTGAACCTGGGAGGCAGAGGTTGCGGTGAGGCAAGATCGTGCCATTGCACCCCAGCCTGGGCAACAAGAGAGAAATTCCATCTCAAAAGAAGTGAACACTTTTACAGCATATATATATGTACATATACATATATATGTGTGTATATATATATTGTAAGTGTATTTTGGTTTAGTGGAAAAAGTATTTTATTGTCAGGAAACTGACCTGAGTTCTAGTTCTGACTTTGCTACTTACTAGCTGAGTGACCTTGAATAAATCTCTTAACCTTCTCTGGACTTATCTCTCATCTGAAAGAAAAGAGATTTGAACAACTGAGCTTCGAGCTTCTGTCCAGCCCTAATATTCTGTGAGACGTGGAAAACAAGGCAAGTCTAGGGTTCAAATGTAGGCTCCCTTTCAGACAGGCAACTCAACAGAGCAGCCAAAATGCCCAGCCTTCCCAGAGGCCTCCACCGCCTCCCCCTCCTCCGTGTCTTAGCAAATATTAATAGTCAAGGGCCTTGTCGAATGTGGTTTTTAATAGAATCCAATTTCAGTCCATTTAGAGTGGGACTTTTCATGCTGACTTGGTAATCTGAACTATGCCACGCCTGATGGACTGAATGCATTTTCCCTGCCTCTGCTGCCTGCCCTGGGCTGCTGTGGAGAGAGAGTGCTGGCATTGGGACCAGGGAGTGGGGCATCTTAAAGCAGCTGCAGATCAGCTATTTGACCTCATAACCGGTCTTGTCTTTCCCGGCCTGAGGCATGTGATGAGGATACCAAGGGCACTGGAAGGGGAGTCAGCAGTGGCCATTCTATTTCCTGGTAATTGCCGTCTCCTTGCAGCTCAGAGGCTGCTAGCCTCCAGTGGATTGTCAGGAAGAAAACAGTGTTCATTGTTGGATGTGACTGGAAGACAGTTGATTCCGAGAACCATCGGAATTATTCCAACTGATTGCTGTGGAGTCTCTTTGAAGCCTGGAGTGGCATGGGGTGGAGTAAGAAGCTTCCTCTTTCTACTCCCCACCTCCAAGTACTTGTCCTGTTTGATCAGAGAGTAACCTAAGGGCCTATTGGAAGGTTCCCTTCCTTCTACGGTGCAGAGAGGGGGAATGTGCAAGGTGAACATGCGTGTATTAGCAGCTGCACCATAAACTAGGAAACCAAGGCCAGGGAGAGTGAGGAAAGGAAATAAATGTTTATTCTGTGCTTACTCTGTTCCAGCCGCTGAGCTGGGAGACACTTATTTCTTAATCCTCCCAATGCCCTTTTAAGGGATAAAACATTCTCCCCGAGCCTGGCCAACATGGTGAAAGTCCATCTCTGCTAAAAATGTAATTAGCTGGGTGTGGTGGTACGCACCTGTAATTCCAGCTACTTGGGAGGTGAGGTGGGATAACTGCTTGAACCCAGGAGGCAGAGGTTGTAGTGAGCCAAGATCGCACCACTGCACTCTAGCCTGGGCGACAGAGCAAGACTCTGTCTTGAAAAACAACAACAAAACATTCTCCCCATGTACAGGCGAGGAAAATGAGGGTCAGAAAAGTTAAACAACTGCACCAGGGTCACACAGCTAGCAGATGCTAACGCTGGTATTCAAACAAAACTCCATCTATCCACTGTAAAATGTCACATGGTTTGAAACAGTGGGGTAGCATGCTCTGAAGTTTGTCTGCTGGGCCTTCACCTGGCTGGTTACCCTCATGGTGTTCACAAAACTATAGAATCCTCAACATTATCCCCGTGGAATCTGATTCAATGGGTATAAACTAGAGCCTGAGATTATATATTTTTAAAAAGCTCTTCCAAGTGATTCTGATGTCTTAGAAAGCACAGGGCTGGAGCACGTGGCTTCTCTTCTGACCCAAGTCTTGTAGGACATCTTCATTTCTCGGAAGTACAGATCTAGTTCAGCCCTGCATTTACCTCAAGTAACATCTGCCACTGAACCCATTATTCATTCATTCCAGGCTCAATGCTCAACACTTTCTGAGTACCTGCAATGTGCCAGGCATGGTGCTCGACATTCTGGTTGCAAAGATGAATATACCACAGTGCCTGCCTTGAGGAACACCCAGGGTGTGCGGGAGATAAGTGTAAACTAGAAATTCCAATGCGCTGTAGCAAAAGCTAGGCTGAGATAGGCTTGTGTTGCTTTAATAACTCAGACTAAATGGCCAAGGAAGGCTTTCTGGCAGTGATCCTGAGTTAAGGCCGACAGGAGTTAGCAAGGCAAAGACAGGACTGAAGGGCTAAGGAAAAGCCAGTGAGGCAGAGGGAAGGAACAGTGTGGAAAGGCCCAGAGACCCAACACAATGGTTCAGGGCAGCACAAGAAGCTGTGCAGCAGTGAAATGTAGGGTACTTTGGGAAGAGGGCCAGGAAGTGAGCCTGGAAAAATCAATGGAGACAAAATATGAAAGACTGTGTGGGTTGTTAAGGAGTTTGGACTTTATCCTAAAAGTGACGAGGCACCACTAAAGATTTTTAAGTTGTGGAGTGACATGGTCAGATTGTGTTTTGGAAAGGTCACTCTGATAGAAATAAGAGAATGAACTGTAGGCAGGAGAAGCTGGCAACAGAGGAACGAATTAATTGCAGAATTAAGAATTTTATGTATGTCAAAAAGCACCATAAATAAAATTTGAAAGCAAAGCACTTGGAAAGCATATTTGCAGCATTTCTTGACAAAAATAATATTCTTGATAAAATTACAAATCGATAATAAACATACCAATATCAAATAAATAGAAAATTCACAAAGGAAGAAGTACAAATGGTCAATAAGCATATGAAAATGTTATTCGCGAAGAATCAAAGAAAGTTAAAATAACATTGACATACTATTATCCCAGCTATCAAATTGGTAAAGATTTGATAAGTGATGATTCTTAGTGTTAGGGGTGCAGGGAGCAGGGTACTCTCTAGGCTCCAAATAGGAGAGTGTTTTGGTACAAACTTTCTGGAGGGTGGTTGGCAACACGTATCAAAATTCTTAAAAATAGCCAAGCAAGTCTCTTCTTGGAGTTTATCGGAAGGAAATAGTTATAGACATGTGCAAAATTTAGCTACAAGAATGTCAATTGCAACACTATTTACAATAAAGATTGGGAACAAATGAAATAATCACTATTTGGGGATTGATGATAAAAAAAAGGGTGCATCTGTGTAATGAAGATACTGTTGAGAAAGTTTGAAATGCAGAAAATGTTCATGATATTATTAAGTGAACAGAAGGAGCAAAAAAGAAGTGTTCAATATGCTGCCATTTGTGTGTGATAAAGGAATATATACACATGTTTGACGATGTGTAAGCATCTCCAGAAAGATGAGAGGGAAACTAGATGCTGGCAGACAGGGTGGGAAGAATATTTGCTTCCGACTACAGAGCAGTTTGTACTTTTTGAAGTTTGTATTTGTGTCTATATCACACATTCTAAAATATAAATATGCATTTTAAAAGTTATTAAAGGGTATATTTGGTGTGATCAAGTTTTTGTTTAAAAAAACCCCACAACTGTGTGTGTATGTATGTGTACATTTACACCAAAAAGAACTAAAAGGTATATTCAAAAGAATACACATTTGTCTTGGGTGGTTAAGCTTACGGATTGGATTTTGTCCTTTTTTTTTTTTCTAAAACTTCTACAATACACACGTGATGCTTTCACAATAATTAAAAAGCGTTAGTTTCCCCCCCAAAGAGTCCATCGCAAAAGTCCAGGCAGGAGATGACAGTGCAGGTCAGATGCATGATTAGTACTCGAGCTATATATAGGTCAGCAGTGACATCCACAAAGTATGTAATTAAATCACAGTTCTTGTTTTGGGGAGGGGTGAGGAGAAGGAAGCCGAAGATTTGGTAGAGAGGATGAACCTGGTTTTGTGCTCTAAAGCCTTTGTTGGACAAATGCACAGAAAATTCAGCCCTACCACCCCAAACATCAACCAATACCCCAGGCAGCTTTTTTCTTTGGGATTATTTAACTTCAGGTCACAGTGAATGGAGTTCCAATAAGCCTCTATATCTAAGTCACCAAACAAGCAGATGGCCTGGATGCTTGTTCTATGAGGTTCTGAGAGGCCGTCCTCATTTCTTTCTGATTTTCAATCTTTCTACTTTGGATGGCTGCAATCACATCCCCAGTGGTCCAGCTCTGCCCCAGCACACTCATGTAAACAAGACCTCTCTCCTGCCTCCGCATGGGGAATAATTACTCAGAGTCCTTCCTGATATGTACTGACCAAAGGAAGACCCTGGCAGTTTGAACTGGTTCTCCAGGCAACCCCTGCCCTCCTCTTCATCTTTGTATTGGCCAACTCACAAACGTTCTAAGTTGGAGGCTTGGGAATGGAGATGGGAGTTAGGAGGTTTGAACACATGCCCGTGTGGGGCCATAGGGTAGTTCTGGGTTAGGGTCACGTAAAACCAGCTTGGAGGAAGAGAAGAGAGCAGAACATAGTAGGGCTTGGAAAGAATGTGGCAGCTGAAACAGCTTCTTCCTTTTCCTCTTCTTCAAAGACTGAATTCTAGGTGAGTAACAGGAGGCCCCTCAATATTTCTAGGACCTTCCTGTAGCCCCCATTGAAAGCTTTTGGGGAACTATGTGAATGTAACTTATGCTGTTGTTTTCTGGGCCCCTCGGCTGTGATTGAATCCTGCTGTGGTGGGGCTTCTCCTTAAATGAATAACCCATATTTAACTTTGTGTTTCCTTTCAGTCTCAATTGTGACCCTTTCCCAATGCTGGGGATGGGTGGTGAATGCTAGGTGAGTTGTTGTGACACATGCTGGCTCCATCAGCAAGTAGAATGAGCAATACACAGACATAACTGTTGGACCTCAGCTGCCTTTTTCTGACCTGTCACTGCTCTGACCACTAGGGATTCTGGTCTTTTTGGGGCCTTGAGTAAATACACAAGGAGGCCATGTACCATCACTGACATCACGAATACTTTTCAGGTTAATACATATTGTCCTGTTCTTGAATGGTTACAATTGCCCGATATTACACTTATAGAGAGGCAACTAAGTATAGCATAGTTACTAGCCAGAGCCCTGGAGTCAGACAGGCCTGGTTCACATACTGGCTATGCCACTAAAGGCCATGCAACCTTGAGATAATTAATTTATCTGGTTTTCAATACTCTTACCCATCAAACAGGAACAGTATTTCAGAGTAACTGCATGAAACAAATGAGATTATACATGTAAAGATCTGAAGATAGTGCATTTAATAAATCCTAACTATTCACATTATTGCATCTGTATATATTTTAATTTTGTACAACATTGTCTTTTTCACTAGTCACACAAAAAACACATGAAAGTGCTCTGATAATTTTAAAGCATCATATAAATTAAAGGTGTCATTGGTAATAATCTCATATGCATTTCTTAACCCTTCCATCTCCTTGAAGACTGAGACGACACCCATGTCCCATAGCATATTGCACAATGATGGGCAAACAGTACGCCCACTAAATGGTTCTTGCTTGACTGAAGCAACATGGCGTAGCATAACGAGCACAGACATCAGGAGACTAGGCTGGGATGAAATTGGTTTAAGGCAGGAGAGCCAGTCTGCAGTCATCATTTATTCATTCAACAAGTATTTGTTGAACACATTCTATGTGCTAGATATTGAGTTCAGAAAATTTCATCAAAAGAAGACTGTACAAGTTCTGACAAAGCCACGCCCCTGGGCGGTCTCCACAATCCCAGCACACTCTTAAAAGCACAAAGGCTGCAGCCACTATTGTCTGCCAGTGGACAAATGGCCAGTTGCTTTGGGGGAAGCCCCATCCTGCCTGGCTGTAAGTAGCTCTGATTGAGGGTTGGAGGAGGGAGTAAAAGTGAGGGAGTGGGCTGCTTCCAACAGAAATGGCAGGAACTACTGCCTATTAATTTATTTTTATTTACACTGAATCGGTCCACAGTTCAATCTCCTAGCCTATACAATACTCTTTCCCCTGGCTGTCGTCTTTCCCTCCCTGTCACCTACACAGTTACCCTGCCTCAAACCTTGGCCCACTTCACTCTGCCCTTCTGGGTCACAGCTGCCTGTTGGGTGGGAGTCTGGGGGAATGGTATGTGTGGTCACCAGAGGGCACCGAGAGTGGGCTTCAGTGGCATGTGAATCCTGGCAGAGTCTCGGATCCCCGAGGGGGAGAGGAGAAAGCACAAGCCGAGACAACGAGAAGGGGAAGGAGGCAGGGGCTGACGTGGCTGGTGGTGGGTGGGGCGGTGGGAACTCCAGTGTACACATTCACAGTCTCCGTGTCGGCTTCACCAGTGCTTCTGCTGTTTGTCTCGTCCCTGGATTTCTAACCATTGCCTTGAGATGCTCTGGCTCTGGTCTGTCAGGAAGGTGTGGAAGGATCCAGTTCCTGGGCTGTGTGCCTGCTGCCTGTGGGAAGATACACCTGCTAGGCTCCACCTCGGTCAGAAGCACTGGCCAAACTCAAAGCCACAACAGCATCCCAGCCGGTGAGACTCCTCTCCAGCTGTCCCAGCAGAAGTCGGCCCCTCTCAGTCGCTGACCTGCTAGAAGAGAGGATGTCTCCATTGTCCGGGCGACCTACCAGATTCCAAATTTGCATCTCTCCTTCTTTTCACATTGGGAGGAGACAAAGAGCTGGGGTGTAACAGGAGGAAAAAAGGGGGAGCCAGAAGAAGTGGGGAAAAATGGACAGAACCCAGGACAGGGCTCTCTGCCAGGGCATGCCTGGAAGTCCCTGGTCAGGCGTGGGCGCAGCTCTGGAGCTGCTTCCTGGTTACATGGCTTCTTTCTCTCTCTGGGAGCATCGGCTGAGCTTCATCTCCGTCAGCTGGATATACCGAATCACGTTGGTGTCTGTGAGGAGAGAAACAAACCATAGGGAACACCAGGCGAGTGCAACTATCACATGTATGCAGAATCAGCAAAGGCTGTGTCTGCAGACCACGAACAGGCCAGGCTCACTCAGCCAAGCTCCCTTCTGCTATCCATGGTGGCTGAGAGGGCAACCAGATGTCGGCCCTGTCCTTCACTGCCTCCCTTTAGCAAATGTGGACAGGTTGGCGTGACCAAGGGAATAAGAGAGAGAACGGGTGGGAGAGGAGAGAATATTTCTCTCCTTTTTCTATGCAGCAGCATAGCCCAGTGATTTCCCAGCCGGTGGAGTTAGTTTAGTGAGACTCTAGTTGGAGGTTAACATCAGGCAAGTTGCCAACTTCTCTGAGCCTCTTGTCCCATCTGCAAGAAACAACCTCCTTTTCTTTTTTTGAGATGCAGTCTTGTTCTGTCACCCAGCCTGGAGTGTAGTGGTGCAATCTTGGTTCGCTGCAACCTCCACCTCCCAAGTTCAAGCAATTCTCCTGCCTCAGCCTCCTGAGTAGCTGGGATTACAAGTACACACCACTGCGCCTGGCTAATTCTTGTATTTTTAGCAGAGACAGGGTTTCCTCAGATTGGCCAGGCTGGTCTCGAAATCCTGACCTCAGGTGATCTGCCCACCTCAGCCTCCCAAAGTGCTGGGATTACAGGTGTGAGCCACTGCGCATGGACAACAACCTCCATTTTTGAATGCCAACTTTGTGCCAGGTTTCTAACCTTCATGATCTCATTTAATCCTCACTACAATCCCTCAAGGTATATATCCTCCTCCTCACTGTGACAAAATGGAATAGAGACCTAGGGAGATTAAGTAAGATGCCCAAGGAGACACATAGTAAATGGTATGTCTGGCTGCAAAGCCTGCCTCTCCTGAGGACTGTAATACCTGCCTCATGAAATTGTTCTGAAGACCAAAATAGCTAAGTCTATAAGTACTTAAAACAATGATCAATAAATATTAGTCTAATGTAATTTTTTTAAAACTTGAAGAGTTTAAAATGACTTTGCTTCATTGTCTTATTTTTGTCCTTATAAGTAGGGTCAGACTACCACCTCACCAAAAGTGGGGCATTTCTTCCCAGTTCCTGTTATTAAATTAGTGAGGAGGGCATGGCATGGAACAGCTGCTAAGTTCCATATACACCAGAACATAAGAGTGACAGGGCTGCCTGGAATAGTTACTTCTGGAAGTAGAAATGAATACTATATCATGCTAAAAAAGCCAGGCGCATCCTCCAGAACAGTGCTGGCAGATAGCAGTGCTCCAGAAAATTCTGTTGAATGAGTCCAATTCTTAGTCTTCAAATTGCTTACAGTATAATTGGTGGAACACAATTTATATACAGAAAATAAATCAACAACAAGGTGTTCTTTAAAAAGATAAAAAAGTGTACATTTGGACATTTGTAAATTGATCCTAAAGTTCTTTAAAGACTTTTGAAAGGAGGATTGCATTAAAAAAAAAAAAAGACTTTTTGAAAGGAGGATTGCATTAAAAAAGAAAAAAAGGCTGGGTATGGCAGCTCATGCCTATAGTCTCAGCACTTTAGGAGGTTGAGGCAAGAGGATTGCTTGAGCCCAGGAGTTCAAGACTAGCCCTGGCAACATAGCAAGATTTCATCTATACACAAATAAAACACATTAGCCAGGCATGGCGGTGCATGCCTGTAGTCCCAGCTACTGAGGAGGCTGAGGTGGGAAGATCATTTTAGCCAGAGTGGTGGAGGTTGTAGTGAGCTGAGATTGCACCACTGCACTCCAGCCTGGTCGACAGAGTGAGACTTGTCTCAAAAAAAGAAAAATTAACCACATAAACAACAATAATAGCAACATCAAGTCAAAGTTGTTGTTTAAATGCTACTTCCTCAGAGAGGCTCTTTCTGACCACTTGGTTTAAAATAGCTCTCCCTTTACTCTTTTTTTTTTTTTTTTTGAGAGAGGGTCTTGATTTGTCACCCAGGCTGGAGTGCAGTGGTGTGATCTCGGCTCACTGTAGCCTCCACCTCCCAGGCTCAAGTGATCCTTCTGCCTCAGCCTCTGGAGTAGCTGAGTTTACAGGTGCCTGCTACCACATCCAGCTAATTTTTGTATTTTTAGTAGAGATGGGTTTCACCATGTTGGTCAGACTGGTCTTGAACTTCTGAGCTCAAGTGGTCTGCCCCCCTCGGCCTCCCAGAGTGCTGGAATTACAGGCATAAGCCCCTGCGCCTGGTCCCCGTTTACTCTTAATCTCTTTATTCTGCTTTATTTTCTTCACAGCATTTATTACTACTAAATATTTCATTTGTTTACTGTCTGTTTGCTTGTTTACCAGGTGACTTCTAGCCATCCTTTGGTGGAGAGCACCTCTCCCTGGGTTCTGTCCCCTCTCCACACTTTTTTCCCCACTTAACAATAGACAGTGAACCATTATAATAGAAGCTCTTTGAAGGCAATGACTTTCTTTTGTTCACTACTATGTACCTAGCAACATTGTACCCCCTCAATAAATATCCGATGAATGAATGAATGAATGACTGGGCGGGCGAATGTGATGTAAGTGAATGGTATAGATAACACATGCTCTAAGGAATGTGATTTGACTAGAGAAGTCAGAGCATGCTTTCTGAAAGATGCTGGGCTTAGCATCAAAATTGCCTGTTTGTATTCTGTGTCATCAGCCAGTCGTGAGCTCCTCATGGGAGGGACCATGTCTTTTCATCTATTCCCTTGGTGCTCAGCACAAATCTTGGCACATAGTATAAATTCAATATGTATTTATTGAATAAGTGAAGAGAGCTGGATTTTGAGTTGAAAAAGATGAGGAATTCTATACTCTATATGAAGAGAAGAGGTACCTGTGCTCCTGGACCTCAAACCCTAGGCAAATGCTTGGGATGTGTGCTCCTCTTACTTAGGTCTTATCATATATCTGATCCCTAATTTTGCCATCTCTGTCCCTGCTTGGCTCTCCCAGCCAAGAAAACTGTCTGCTGCAATGAGAAGGCCCCAGGAGCCACCAGAGTGGGGACTAAGTAAAACAGCTATTTCTGCCTTACCTGTTGGTTGTTGGGTCCTTGCTTCTTTCAGGTAGTACAGTGCTTTGTCGTAGTCCCCAAGGTGGTAGAAGGCCACACCAGACCGATAAAGGGCCTTGAAGTTCTCCCCTTCCTTCTTCAGGACTTTGAGGCAATATTCCTTGACACGTTCATAGTTTACCAGCTCAGCCTGGAGTAGGCAGGCTATGGTGGAAGGGAGGGAAAATGCCATCAACACAACAGCGGCCGGCTCTGCATGTCTCCCTTGAGTTCTTTCTCTCCAGAGGTTTAGCAAGGTTGGGGTTATCCACTGGGGTTTACATCATGGAATTTGTCTTCTAATAATCCTAGGCTCCCCAACCAGTTTCATCAATAACAAGCCATGTTAACATGCCTTGAGCAAGTCACTTAACCTTGTGTTATGGGTTGAATTATGCCCGAACCTCCACCACCCAGAGATATGCTATAGTCCTAACCTCCAGTACCCAAGAATGTGACCTTATTTGGAGACAAGGTCTTTACATGGTGATCACGTCTTATCATAATCATGAGGTCGTTAGGGTAGGGCCTAATCCAGTGTGACTAGTATCCTTAGAAAAAGGGGGACTATGGACACAAAGACAGACACATACAGAGGAAAGATGACGTGACAACACATGGGGAGGAGATAGCCATCCACAAGCCAAGGAGTGCCTGAGGCTACCAGAACCTCGCAGAGAGGCATGGAACAGATTCTTCCTCATATCCCTCAGAATAACAACCCATTAACACCTTGATTTTGGACTCCTAGCCCATGGAACTGTGAGACCATACATTTCTGTTATCTCCAGTCACCCAGTTTGTGGAACTGTGTTATGGGCACGTTGAATACAGTGAGTTCCAAATTTCTCTTCAAAGAATCAGTATACCAATATGGCTTGTACCCCTGCTCTCTTTAAAACAGCCAATCAGAATTAGCTTAGACTGTGTAGTCCAACCTTAGCCAATAGTAGGAGCAACCTGCGTCAGGGATAAGAACTCCTTCCCCTCCCCTGTTCAGGTATGCTCTCGCCATTGCTCCATCTGCAAGATGCACCCTTCTATAGAAGTAAAAATTGCCTTGCTGAGAATATTTATGTTCAAGTGCTATTTCCTTTGTGGCATCGAAAATTTGCTTCTAACAGACAGCCTTAGGAATAAGCTACCAGAGGCAATCATCATCATCATCATCGTCATCATCATCATCATGATCATGGCCAATATCTGTTGAGTGCTTACCTTAAACAGATGCTGGTCTCATTGTTTTATATGTATTACTGATATAATCCTCAGAATACTCTGATGTGGATACTATTATTGTTTCAATTTTATAGGTAAGGAAGCTGAGGCCCAGAGAGCTCAAGAAATTTCTCAAGGCCACACAACATGAAAGAGGCAGAGATGAGATTTAAACTGAAGCTGTCTGGCTCCAGAATCCAAGTCCTTCTTTTTTTTTTTTTTTTTTTGAGACGGAGTTTCGCTCTTGTTACCCAGGCTAGAGTGCAATGGTGCGATCTTGGCTCACCGCAACCTCCGCCTCCTGGGTTCAGGCAATTCTCCTGCCTCAGCCTCCTGAGTAGCTGGGATTACAGGCAGGCGCCACCGTGCCCAGCTAATTTTTTGTATTTTTAGTAGAGATGGGGTTTCACCATGTTGACCAGGATGGTCTCGATCTCTTGACCTCGTGATCCACCCACCTCAGCCTCCCAAAGTGCTGGGATTACAGGCGTGAGCCACTGCGCCCGGCCAAGTCCTTCTTTATCTAGTTGTTGGAGGGATTATATAAAATAATGGCCATAAAGTACTTAACGTGGGCTTGGCACATAGCAAGCATGAAAAAAAATGTTAGTTAACATTCTTAGAATGTTAACTAACCAGTACCAGTAACATCTGCCTCTGACTTCCCTCAAGTTCCCTTTCATATATATTTGCCACTGCAGTTCCTGAGAGAAGGGGCTTTCTGGTAGGCTAGTGACCAGCTCATACAGGGCACATGTCAGGACATGAGAGATTTAGGTGCCCAGGCCAGAGGAAACTATGGCAGGCAGGTCCCATGGTGGAGAGCCTTCCCCATCCCACAAACAGTCATCTTTGAGTAAACCATCTCCCTTTGAAGCTTTCTCTCACCAGCTCTGAGCCACAGGGAGCCACAGGGCTGGGACTAGGGCTACGACATTCCTGGAGCATGACTGAATGACCTTGAAGAATGACTGAAATTTCGTGCCCTAGGCACCTCACTCTAATCCCAGCTCTGCTGAGTCACCTCGCCTCCATTTTACCACTCAAATATCTAGTAGGCACAGACCAAGGGCAAAGTATGTTGTATACTTTGGAGGGATTACAAAAAAAGAGACAGAGGAAAATGGCACCTGTCTTCTTCAAAGCAAATAAAAACAGAGACTTAGTAGGCAAAACTACTGCTTCTGTCCACAACCCGGCTGGGTGGCTGGGGGAGAATGCTGATGCTCTGTTCCTTCTTTGTGCCCAGACTTTTCCCACACTGAAAGAAGACACCTCAGGATAGAGACAAGTCACTGATTTCAATCTTGAGGGGTCTAACTTCAGTCCTTCTGACCTCTTAAATAACTTCACAGGTATCAGAATTGCTGAGATTTTTAGGAGACCAGACTTTTCTTGGAGCATTTGGGACCAAAAAACTCCATTCTTTCACAGAATGAGGAGAACTACACAGACTCTCAAGTCGACGGTATGAGGACTAGGAAGTGAAAGAGAATCAGCCCAGATCTAGAAACTGACCTGTCAGGTTTCACTGGATGCAGGGCAGAAAGCCAAGTCAACAGGAGCAACAGGCTGCTAACCACCCTACGGGCAGCTTTTGTTCACCAGGACTACAATCTTCTGGTGCGCCAGGGGGTCCTTCTGATACAAGCCCCCCTCCCCTCCCCTCTCCTCCCTCCATGGTGGGGTCTTAGGCCCTTCTGTCCTCTTCCTCACCCCCATGTTGTTGGAGCCTGTGCTGGTGCTTATAGAGCGGTACAGAGAGAGGGGTTTCTGTAAAAAGGTTCCTGAATATGAACCTCATTGACACATACATGTGTGCAACTTGGCTCCCAGGTGCTCCCAGAGCTAAAAGATGTCCTGTTCACAGCTTCCACAAGCCCTGCCTGATGTCCTCTCTGACCGGGCCCAGAAGCCCTCTTTCCGTCTAACCCTCCCTCTTCAAGCAGACACTTCTGTTTGCTGACCCCAGCAGTCTAAGAAGTGGACCTTTGTTTATTTTAAAAATGTTTAAAAATTTTTCTGAATGCATAAAATGGTGGTGATGGGGGGCTGTGGGGACAGCAAAGAGGCCTGGAAATGGGAAAGCCTCCCCCCTCCCACGAAGGGTCAAAGGAACCATAGCAATCAATTTCTGGCACTTATTTGGTGAAAATATTTCTAGTTCCCCCTGCAGATCTGGTGGGAACTGGGATACCTGGCTGTGGACCAGGGTTCAGACCTGGGGGAAGGCAGAGCTAGGCTGGTTATAGGGTATGGAGCCTCAGCTGACACCAGAGGCAGGGCCCAGGAAGATGGAGAAATGGGCTGTCATCCGGAGAAATGCTGGGCCAAGAGGTGGAATCTGGATAAGAAGTTGGGGTGCCAGGCCAGGACTTTGTTTTTGAGATGGAGTTTCGCTCTATCTCCCAGGCTGGAGGGCAGTGGTAGTTCACTGCAACCTCGGCCTCCTGAGTTCAAGCAGTTATCCTGTCTCAGACTCCTGAGTAGCTGGGACTACAGGTGTTTACCACCACACCTAGCTAATTTTTGTAGTTTTAGTAGAGACAGGGTTTCACCATATTGGTCAGGCTGGTCTCAACCTCCTGACCTCAGCTGATCTGCCCGCCTCAGCCTCCCAAAGTGCTGGGATTACAGGTGTGAGCCATCATGCCTGGCCCAGGCCAGAACTCTTAAGGGAATCCAGGGGTGGAGGGGTGACAGCCAGGCTGGAGGCTGGCCCCAGGGCTACGAGTGATTTTAGGCACCTCTTTGCTTTGGGTGGGTGGCTACTGGTACATCTAACAAGCCCATGGGATAGGTAAGATGGGATGATGGCAGGCACACGTGAAGGCTGAGGACATTAAGAAGAGGTGGATGGGCTGCTTCCTGATTGCTCCATCCCTGCCCCTGTGGCCATTAGCCAGGACCTGGGGTCGCAGTGAGTGGACCTCAGGATAAGTGGCATCGTCCCACAGTGTGTCCTCCTCATGGTTATTAATCCCTTCTCTGGTGTCAGAGGTGCTAAATACTTCACATACACTATATCTTTTAATCCTCCCATCAACTCCATGAAACGGGTTCTATTTTTATGCTTCTTTTATAGACGATGAAGCCAAGTTCCAGAGAAATGAAGTAACTTGCTGAAGGTCACTCTGCTGAAAGGTGGTAGAATTAGGATATCAGCCCACTTCTGTCGGACTTCTAAGACTGTGCACTTGACCTCTGGGGTGTCTATGGGCCTGCATTTGAAGCTGTCAGAAACCCACACAGCCCCTGGGGAGAAAGAAAGATCATCTGTGGAAATTCCCTTCTGCTGTGTTCCAAAGCTAACAAGCAAAAATTGATGCCTAACTGCTGGGCACTGGGCGGGGCAGTGGGATCAGGTGATGAGCAGACAGCCCCTCACACCATCCTCCTAGGGCTAACAGACGGGCGGGGAGGGCAGAGGTCACGTTATCTCAAATATTCACATGTGGGCTAAGTGCTATGAAGGACAAAGGTAGAAGAGGAGCATACCTAGGCAGGAGGGGCCTTACCTTCCTCTAAAGGATTGTGGGAAGCCTTCACAGAAGAAGTGGTATTTCAGCTGGGATCTAAAGATTCTTTCTCAGCCTTAGCACTATTCGACATTTTGGACTGGATGATTTTCTGTGACACGAGGATGTCTTGAGTCTTTCAGGATGCTTAGCCGCTTCCCTAGCCTCTTCTCACTATATGCCAGTTGTGACAACCGAAAAAATGTCTCTGGACATTGCCAAGTATCCCCTGGGTGGTGGGGTGGGGATAAAATTACCCATGTTTGGGGAATCACTGATCTGGGTGAAATGGAGATGTTTTCTAGGCAAATCCCAGAGAAAGAGAGCCAGCAAGAGGGAAATGGCCTATTTGAGAAACTTTGGGAAGCCATGCATGCCATGTGGGAGCAGAGAGCCAGAGGGAAGGGTCAAAGAGGGCGAAGCTGGAAAAGAAAGAAACCAGGGCACAGAGACCCCTCTGGTCCATGTAGAGGATCTGGGACTTCATTGTGAGGCAAGAGTGGATTTGGATGATGAAATGATGGTGACTTGGGGGACCAGAGTGGGGCAGACAAGCAGGAGAAACAGATCAATTTAAGTGGCATCCAGGAGGTGGAAGTGACCAGCAGCAGGGAATCTCTGCAGTATTTTCCCTCTGCTGTCCATATTTGCAAGTTAGAACCCTTATCTGGGAGATCTTTATTGTCATTTTGGATTTCCTGATTGTCAAGAAGTGTTTCTCCATGTTGTGGTGACCTGATCTCTGTTTGAATTAAGGTTTATTGTGTCACAGTTTCTGTACTCTGCCATTTGGCATGCATCTATATCTTAAAGAGTACTGAACTAGAAATCAAAAGAGCTGGATTCTAGTCCTGTCTTTGCCACTAGCCAACATTATGAAAATCACTTTCCCTTTCTGGGCCTCTGTAAAACGAGGAATCTAAATTTCAGTAAATAATCTCTACCATATCTTCAGCTCTACAGCCTGTGAATACGAATGTTTGCCACTTAATAGAAGGACAAAATTGTTTCACTGGTTCCCCTTCAAAAGGATTTCCATTCTCCCTATTGATCAAGGTCAGGTATCTTCTGCTGGGGAGGACAATCAGTGATCAAGAGGGCTTTTCTAAGACAACAATTCCATTCCTGCTGTGTAGATTTTTTTTTTTTTTTTTTGGCATAGAGATTGGATTATGTTCTGATGTGGGTCTTCCTAAGGCATGGCACTGGGGTGAGATCTTCCCTGAAGGTCTGAAGGGAGTAAACTTCCCCACCATCAGTCATCCTGAGCAGAGGAGGCCATTGAGTTGGGAAGGCAGGTTCTGGACTGATTGCCGAAGGAACCTGGCCTGGGCTCTGTGGATATACTTGGATTCAAAGAAGGAGTCACTTGGCAGCAGAAGAGATGCAGGTGGGAGACGCATGGCGAAGGGCCTGGGCTCTCAGATAACCATGTCTAGAAGCTCCTTTGAAAGAAATGTTATTAACTTTCTGGTCTTTGGGTCTTCAGAAAAGGCTGAATAAATGCAATGGCCTGGAATCAGCCAAATTGTGGAGAATTAAGACTAAGTCTCTATCAAGGCGTGGGAAGAAGTGCTAGAAGAGAAACAGCCTTCCTTGAGCCAAACAGGGTGATGGCAGAGGTGGCCAGTGCAACTTACAAGAGAAAGGCAAATCTAGGGGACAAGAATTGGAGCTGCAGATCTCCAACTACCCCTCCCAAGTACAGATTCCTCCTCCACTGCCAGCCTTAGGCAGTTGGGGTATGATCTTATGAAAAGGACTGGAGGGCCTTCTTAGCCCCACAAAGGGGTCTGTGGTGAGCAAACATGAGAGAATCAGCTACTCAAGGAGCCGCCTTCCATACTCATGCACACAGACGGAAAATCCCAAGTGTGATGTTCCCCACAGCAACCACACTGAGACCTCAGGCTGAAGCATGTCAAGTTCTCCACGCTCTGGCACCTGTCTTGTTTTTTGTGTTTCCTGGTGCATGCAGGGCAAAATGCCACCCACTATGAAAGGAAGAACAGTTCATGCAATCACGGGTTTTCTTCTTGTAGCTGACTCACTATCGTTTGCTTTTACCTGCTGAACAGAAGGGAAACAAGGGCTAAATAGAAGGAAGACCAGATTCATCTGGGGCCAGGAGTGAGAAGGAAGAACCCACTCTACAAGGCTGCCTCACTGTTTTGGGTTGCACTGTATCCATTTATACAGGATATGTTACAGTCCTCACTCTCACAGTACCTAAGAATGTGACTTTATTTGGAGATAGGGTCTTTGCAGAGACGATCAAGTTAGAATGAAATTGTTAGAATAGGCCTGAATCCAAATGACTAGAGTCCTTATAAAAAGGAGAAATTTGGACACAGAGACAGACACACACAGTGGAAAGATGATGCAATAAGATCTAGGAAGACGGCCATCTACAAAGCCAACGAGTGCCTGAGGCTACCAGAAGTTAGGAGAGAGGCCTGGAAGATTCTTCCTCACGCGCTCAGAGGGAACCAACCCTGCCGACACCTTGATTTTTGACTTCTAGCCTCAAGAATGACAAGACAATGAATTTCTGTTATTTTAAGCCACCCAGTGTGTGATAATTTATTACAGCAGCTCTAGGAAATGAATATACCTTGCTATGACTGTTTCTTAGAAAACTATTTAGGCTTGGTGTGATGGCTCACACCTGTAATCCCAGCACTTTGGGAGGCTGAAGCGGGTGGATCACCTGAGGTCAGGAGTTCGAGACCAGCCTGGCCAACATGGCGAAACCCCATTACTATTAAAAATACAAAAATTAGCCAGGTGTGGTGGTGTGCTCCTGTAATCCCAGCTACTCAAGAAGCTGAGGCAGGAGAATCACTTGAATCCAGGAAGCAGAAGTTGCAGTGAGCCAAGACTAGGCCATTGTACTCCAGCCTGGGCGACAGAGCGAGACTTTGTCTCAAAAAAAGAAAACTATTCATAGAACTTATTTAACATAGAGATTCACAGACTCCAAGCCCAGCAACTCAGGTTCCAAAGGGCTTGGGTGGAGCCCTGTAATCTACATTTTTAGTAAGTCCCCAGTGAGCTCCTGCAGGTGAGCCTCCTCACCTTCTGAGAGCATACTGACATTCTAGCATTTGAGATATGTATTTCTTTTCTTTTTCTTTCTTTTTTTTTTTTGAGATGGAGTCTCGCTCTGTTGCCAGGCTGGAGTACAGTGGCGTGATCTCAGCTCACTGCAACCTCTGCCTCCCAGATTCAAGCGATTCTCCTGCCTCAGCCTCCTGAGTAGCTAGGACTACAGGTGTGGGCCACCATGCCCAGCTAATTTTTGTATTTTTAGTAGAGACGGGATTTCACCATGTTGATCAGGATGGTCTCAATCTCTTGACCTCGTGATCTGCCCGCCTTGGCCTCCCAAAGTGCTGGAATTACAGGCGTGAGCTACTGCGCCCGGCCGATATGCGTTTATTAAGAACCATCCAGTTGGTTAAACTGGATGAAAAGAGTCCAGGACAGCCATGGGGAGCTCCAGGACTACCCACAAGGGCAGACAGGTGTCAGATGGCCAAGTCCTAGAGCTGGAAATCTGCACATGTGGGCAAATAACTGTTCTCCATTATGCTGTCAACTTGTGACATTTGGATACTTTTCTTAGTGATTTGAAATACTTTCCTGGAGAATAAGAACCCTGGCCAAGGAGATGGGGAAAAGGAGCAGCAAAACGAGTTGCTCCATGATGAACTCAAGAGAATCTGGCCCTGCACCAGTGGACAGTATCCATTCATCCTCCCAGAAGGGCAATAAGAGGAAGAGCAGGTGATCTTTATTGTGCATGAATGGGACAGGCGCTGCTCTAAGCATTAACTCATTTAATCTTGACAACAATCTATGAGGTAGATTCTAGTATTTTGCCCATTTTTCAGAGAGGAAAATGGAAGCCCTAGGAAGTTGAATCACTTGCCCAAGGTCACAATGCTAGTAAGTGTCAGAGCCAGGATTTGAACCTGGGTCATCTGGCACCTGAGATTGTGCTGTGCTTTTGACCATTACACACACTGCCCTCCTAGGATGCTTACCTGCCTATAATGATTCTAACTCAGTTCTTTCTTTAGACATATTTGAGGCATAGGTGCTGCCTCCTGTGGGGGTTAAGTGTGAGACCCTAATTGTGCCAAACTGTTCTCACTTTATATGTAAATACTTCTCATCTGGAAACTTCCTATATAACCCTCCAGAACCTTCTCTCCCACTAGTTCCTTTGCATTCAGAGAGAAAAACAAAAAATAAGGAAACAAAACCAAGTGCAAAGTTTTCCCTCCTGTTGCTGCTGCTGCTTTTTTTTTTTTTTTCTAAGTTCTAAAACCACCAGCATCTCCAATTCCATTGAGAGTCTACTGTTATCCTAATAGGGCTGACATGACACGTTTCTGGTTTCTTCCTGAAACAACATCTATCTTTGCTTAGCTAGTGCTTACAAAGCTAATCCCCCGATTATTATTTTTTACTTGAAACTTTTATTGTGATTATCATAGATTCACCTCCAGCTGTAAGAAACACTACAAAGAAACTCCCTATACCCTTTATCCATTTTCCCTTAGTGGTAACATCTTGTAAGTTGATAGTACAACATATTGGCTATGATATCGACACTGATACAATCTACAGATCTTATTCAGGTTTCCCTAGCTTCACTTGTACTCAGTACGTATGCGTGTGGTGTTTAGTTATATACAATTTTATCATGTGTAAGTTCCTCTATCCTCATCTCCCTCCTGTCTCACCTCCTCTTTAACCCCCGACAACTGCTATCCTGTTCTCTATTTCTAAAATTGTGTCATTTCAGAAATATATAAATGGAATCACATAGCATGATATCCTTTGGAAGGGGCTTTTTACACTCAGCATAATTCCCTTGCAATGCATCCAAGTTGTTGCATGCACCAACAGTTCATCCTTTTTCATTGTGCTGTAGTATTCCTTGGTATGGATGTACTACAGTTTGTTTACCCACTTATCTGTTGAAAGATAGCTGCACTATCTCCAGTTTTTGGTTATTATAAATAAAATTGATCGCTTCTCGGCCTTTTAGCTAAGATCAAGCGTAATAAAATTGATAGGAACAGTCGGGTATAGCTTTTATTTCTCTAAGATAAGAGCTCAAGAGTGCAATTCCTGGATCATAAGAGAAATAATTCAATTTCTTGTCATCAACCATGATGTTGGCTTTATTATTATTTTTTTTTGTAGATGCTTTTAACTGAGATCAGGAAATTTCTATTTCTAACTTGTGAAGAAATTATTATTTTTTAAATATTTGTGAATTATAGTACACCCTTGCCTAACAGTAATGCTTTGCAGAACCTGTTTGGGAGTCTCTCTAATGAACTCAGATCTGCCCTTTAGTTTTACAAAGAATAAAATTATTTTTCATAGGCATATTCCCAAGTCAGGATCATTACAGTTATTTATGAAATGTGTCTCCCTTGCTCTTTCAGACAAGCATCTCTAGAACATCTTTAAATTCTCACACAGCACCTATCACAGTGGTTATGCTCAATTGGCAGCAAGACCTAACATATATATCGTGTTTTACAACTCATTTGTCCTTCATGGAGACTCTGGGAAATAGGTATAATTAGCTCTGCTTCCAGGAGCTGAGGCTTGGGAAAGTTAAGTGACTTGTTGAGCCCACTCAGCTCTTACAGGGAAAGAGCCAGTGTTACTTAACCCCAAATCCCATATTTCCAATCGAACAGAGCTGGTGGTAACGGTGGAAACCTGGACTAGCTGATCTCTGAAGATCTTTTTCAAGTCTGAGGACTGATGAGGCTGGCTCAGAGTTAGCTTCCTACAAGTGGCCATTTCTTTGTTCACTACAATACCTGTTTCTCCTGCCTGCTGCCCTGGGAGTCTCCCACTACTGCTGCTGCTACTCCCACTACCAGGAGCTGTTTGGCTTTATCTAGGGGACTAAATCTCCTTTGATTCCATTCACATTAATTTCTGGCCTTCCACTTTTCCAATCTAGTATGTGCTTGCACTAGATTCAAACAAACACTGTCAAGTGTGTCTTTTCTTTGTTTTAGCAACACTGTCTGAAGATCTCTCCTTTTCACCATAACCAAGCTGCTCCCTTGAATCCCTCTGATTCTTCACATGCCCCAGCTTTGGGATCACTACCAGAGCTGCTGCTTCCCACTCATCATCACTACGCAATTTCGGGTAGGCACTCTTAGTAAACTTAGTCAATAAGGATTCACTCATCATGGCCTGTGCCCAGGGCTTCACAAGGAAAATGGAAAGCATTCAAGAGATATATCTTCAAGGAGTTTATATTCTTTTTAATTACCCTCTGTTGGGAAAAATAGCTGTCAAAGCGGCAGATGAAACAGCTAAGGTGGAAGGCCAGTATAAAATCCTATAAACTGAGGCCAGGCATCGTGGCTCAGGCCTGTAATCCCAGCACTTTGGGAGCTGAGGCCAGCAGATCATGAGGTCAGGAGATAGAGACCATCCTGGCTAACACGGTGAAACCCCAGCTCTACTAAAAATACAAAAAATTAGCCTGGCATGATGGTGAGCGGCTGTAGTCCCAGCTACTCAAGAGGCTGAGGCAGGAGAATTGCTTGAACCTGGGAGGCAGAGGTTGCAGTGAACCAAGATCATGCCACTGCACTCCAGCCTGGGTGACAGAGTGAGACTCCGTTTCAAAAAATAAAATAAAATGAAATAAAAAATCCTACAAGCTGAAAGCTTATGTTGACAGTCCTTTAAGGCATATTGGAATCTGCCCAAGGGAGTTGTAATGCCAAAGCTTGAGGTCAGCTCAGCCCTTTGGCACCAATCTGGGTGCTACGGCAGAACATTTCTGTTATCCCACCCATGGCCCCTTACTCTCACTCTTGCCTTTGGTGTGGTAGACAAAGAGGGAGAAGGCAGTAGTGAAAAGATGGTAGCAGAACTTTGGAGGGGTCAGATTGGCCATTTGGAATATGAGGATGAGTATATTCCCAGAAATATTCAGAAGAAACCCATCGCCCCATATTATCTTTTTCTTCTCAGCTCTGGCCAAGTACACAAGTCACGTCGATTAGCAGAAACTCTAAGCCAGGATAAGGGAACATCTTAGAAGCCAAAGCTCTATCCTGTTCTCTTTTTGGACATTAAGGAATGTCTTCCCCGTTCCGATCCCCTCTCCTGCCCCAGCGATGTCTCCCTTGTTCCTACTGCCTCTCCCACCATCCTTCCCTCCTGCCATCAGATGTATTTGGGGATCAGATAATTAACAGGCACGTGTATAGCAGAAAGAACACTTCTGTGGCAGCACTGTGTTGTAATCACAGAATGCTGGAAATAACCTAAGTATCCATCGGTAGATTAGTTAAATAAATAATGGGACATTGGTGCAATGGAACATTACACAGCCATTACAATTATGCTTTAGAAAAATAATGACATTGAAAAATATTTTCAATGGAAAACACTGGTGGAAAAAAATGAAGGTTGCTAAAGTTTGTGCAGTATTAACCTGCATGTTGTGAAAAATAAATGTCCGTGTGTGTGTGTGTGTGTGTGTGTGTGTGTGTGTGAAGATTTTTTTTTTTCTTTTAAAAGTTCTGCTCCTTCTGTATGGGTGTAGAATTTGTAACAGCTAAAGCAGAGTTTCTCTAAGGGAAGAAATTATCTTTTTGGAGGAGACTGGCTTCATCAACTGCTTCAGGTGGGGAAGGTGAGGCTTACAGGTCAGTAGTAGGCACACAGGTAGATGAAAAGATGCCCAAGCTGCTTTGCATATGAAATGAAGGGAATCTGAGAGTGGGAAACCTAAGAAGCTAAGAGGAGCTGGAGGGGAGACAGAGTCCAAGCAGCATGGCAGGGAGCTGGAACCTGCCAAAAAAACGGTGAGTGGTCCGTTTGAAATTCCTGGTAGTCTGATGGCCAAATGAGTTTTAGGAGGAAGAATTTCTAATATTCAATTTTTGAGATGTAAACTCCTTCTGTATCCCATAACCTTCAGTAAAGTCTAGTGAAATCATACATCTGGGTGTAGGGGTGCTGTGGAATGTGAAAAGGAAGTGGCAGCAGCAGGAAGTCAAGTGGTCCCTTGGTTGTCATGCAAACAGTGAGCAGCATCCTGTGGGAGTGGAGGGGAGAAAAGACAGGAGGTCCCTGCAGTGGCCCCAGCCCACATGAGAACAACCCCTTCTTTCCTAAATACACCTGGAAAGGTAGACCTGAAGGAAATTGGCTGATGTTTTACATATAAATGATTACATACCCACAGGGAAGAAAGATGGCAAGGAAATAAACCAAAACAGGTAAGAGTTGTCATCTTGGGGTGGTAAATGACAGTTTTATCTTCTTCTTTGTAATTTTTTTTTCTTTTTTTTTCTGAGATGGAGTCTCACTGTGTTGCCCAGGTGCGGCTGGAGTGCAGTGGCGCAATCTCGGCTCACTACAATCTCCACCTCCCAGGTTCAGGCGAGTTTCCTGCCTCAGCCTCCCGAGTAGCTAGGACTACAGGTGTGTGCCACTATACCCGGCTAATTTTTGTATTTTAGTAGAGATGGGGTTTCACCATGTTGACCAGGCTGTTCTCAAACACCCAACTTCAAGGAATCTGCTGCCTTTGCCTCCCAAAGTGCTGGGATTATAGGCATGAGCCACCTAGCCTGGGCTGCTTTTGTGTAATTTCTTATATTTTCAGTGTTAAAAAGTTTAGCCTAAAGCTGCCTCCTTACATATTCTAAGTTTGGCCTAAAGATGTCTTTGTACATAGTGAACCATGGTGAACTCAAAACTAGCTGGGTGTGTAAACAGTCTGCAACCTACTCTTATGCCAGTCAACTGAGTTTTAGCCAATCGAAGGCAACCAACTGTTCAAACTGAGTTCAAATAAGGCAAATGCAGAGCTGTTAACAATCAGCTGTTTCTGTACCTTCCTTCCATTTTTTTGTACAGTGGCTTTCCTTTTTCTGTTTCGTAAATCGTCTTCCACCATGTAGCTGCACTGAAGTCTCTCTAAGCCTATTTGGGCTTGGGAGGCTGCCTGATTCACGAGTCATTCTTTGCTCAATTAAACTTTGTTAAATTTAATTTGTCTAAGGTTTTTCTTTTAATATCAATAACTTCTGCAATTATGATGCTTTACTTGTGTAATTAGAAACTTTTTTTTGTTTGTTGTTTTGGAGATAGAGTCTTGCTCTGTCACTCAAGCTGGAATGCAGTGGTGCAATCTTGGCTCACTGCAACCTCTGCCTCCCAAGTAGCTGGGACTACAGGCATGCACCATCACACCTGGCTAATTTTTGTATTTTTAGTAGAGAAAGGGTTTCACCATGTTGGCCAGGTTGGTCTCAAACTCCTGACCTCAAGTGATCCACCCGCCTTGGCCTCCCAAAATGCTGGGATTACAGGTGGGAGCCACCATGCCCAGCTAGAAGCTATTTTTAAAAAGTCACCTCTGACCATTATCATCCCTTCAGAGAGAGCAGGGGGATAAGGGGGAGAAGAACTTGGGAGGAGAGGTGTGAAAAGGGATTCAGAAGGGTTTCCTAGACAGAAAGCACTGCCTGTTCATGGGGCACTGTCCTGGGGAGGCTTAGGGTCATGAGGGGACCCTGGGTATTTTGGTGGAGGAGAACCTGTGAGCAGACCCAAGGGTCATACCTGCTAGTGCTCTCACTCCCAAGATGCCTAATTAAGCCAAGGACTTTCTTCATCCTACCCCCGTAAGGAAGCTCAGTAAGCTGGCATCTGCCTGATGCACAAGAGGGTGGGCGGGGCAGGCCTGAGGCTGCCAGCCCCATAGCCTCTCTCTCGGATGTCTCCTTCTCCCACGAGCCTCTGCCATCCTCTGTTTCTCTTCCCACCAGAATGCTTTCTTGCTTGTTAAGCTCCCCTGGGAACTCAAATGATCGCAGCATGTATCTTCTCTTCCCGGCAGGCAAATCCTTATTTTCTGCTGTCAGATTCTCAACTGGTCTGACTTGTGAGAGTGCCTGAAGTTCTTTCCCTGCTGTTTCATTTCAAAGACAGGGTCAGGGGGAATCCTGGGGCAAAGTGTGAAAAGTGGCAGAGAGCAGGCACTGTCTCACTGAGCCTTATTCACTTAGAGAATCTCAGGCTGGAGATGATGTGTGCCTAGAACCCACAGTTTCTAAGTGTTTCTTAGACTGACCCAAATCCTGAGAAGCTGGAAGGGGGACAGACCCCTGACCCAAGGGCTCTTGGTCAGGTTGGAGCTCTGCAGTCTTTCAGGTAACTGATGAGTTACTTGTTCACTCAGCCTCCCCAGACCAGGAATGCACCAGGCATGGTGGTAGGAAATGTCCACACCAAAGGCTGTTGGCTTATACCTTCTCACCTCCCCTGTCTTGCAGACACTTTGGGAGATGAAACTCTTTCCCCTGACCCCTGTTTTGTCCTCACCTTTTTGTTCACTTGCTTCCCATGTTCCCCATAGCCTTCTTTGCTGCATTCTTTTCCTCTCCCTTTCCCTGTATTTCCCTCTGTCTTCATACATACTAGAGTAGGAGTTAGATTCAAATATCAATTAACATCTATTAAGCATCTTTTATGAACCAGGCACGGTGCTAGGCATGTGTGCAAGTATCATTAAATTTAATCATCATAACAATCCTGTGTGGTACATTACTATTACTCCCATGCTGTCATGGAAAACAGAAGCCACAGTGGTTGGGTCCTGTCCAAGGTTAATGGAGGAATAAGTAGGGAAGCTAGGATTCAGATGCAGATTTCACTAAGTAAAGACCTGTTTCCATTATGCCACATTGCCCCTCAGGTTTTCTGAGGACTAGGTTGCTACCTGTCTTTTCCTCTGTGTTCTGTCTTCCTTGCCATCCTCATGGGCACAAGTGGGATACCCCTCTCTGTATAGGCATCAGAGTCCACTCAAGTTTCCAATGGCCCTGTGGTCTCCACACCCTGGAGGTACAGATCCATTAGAGAAAGGAGTGCAGTTCTGACTGGACATAAGCAACAGGCCTAGAGTCACATCCCCAGATGCTCCAATCCAGTCCAGAATCCCCAGGGCTTGCCAGCCTACAGCCATGGGTGGCCGCTCTCTGAGATGCTATAACTTAGCCAGCAACTGTTCTCTCAAACTCTTGCCAGTCTGTTTATCAAGAGCTTTTGTTTTGTTTTATTTTCACTGCTGCCAGTACTTCCTGGCCTAATATAGCCAGCATTGCCAGGTTTCTGATGCTGAATGGCTGCTTGATTAGTTGAATTTGGGGATAATCTAGGGAGATACAGCAGCAATGAGTACTATTTGGTGCCATCAACTTAGTTCCAGGGCCCAGATAATGTTTTATATAGGCTTCAATTCCTACCCATATTTCTCTCAGAAATCCAGTGTTTGACTGCATCATCCAAGGAGGCTTTGACGTCCCTTTGGTTTACCCCCAGATTTGCAAGGGTTGCCTTGGAAATCTCAGTTGAGATCTTTTAATACTTATTTGTCAGCACATACCAGTAAGCTGGAATAAAAGAGAGCTTGTCTCTTGTTTCCTTCCCCAAATGTGACAGAAAAATCAAGGCAAGGAGGGGGTTGCTAGAAGCTCTTTGAAATCCTGCATATTCAATGCTTCTGAAAGAAAGCTTGTTGGGAAGCTGATCTAACCCCCAGTGATTACAGATGGGGAAACTGAGGCTCAGCAGGATGTGACTTGCTCAAAGTCACAGAACAAGTTAGCAGCAGAGCCTGGACTAAAACCCTGGCCCCTACTCCGTGTTTAAAAAAAAACCCAGAAAATGTTTACATTTGGACTGTGAAGAGCCATAGCAAGCGTCCAGTAAAGATCCAATGAATTAGTGAGCTTCCTTCTGGGTGCTTCAGCTGCTCTGGCTGAGCCTCCAACACGTGGGATTTCTAGACTCAGGAGCTAACAAGAACCTTAGATGCTGAGCACCTATGGTAATCCTTCTGTCATGCCTTTCTCAACACCAGAGACATATTACTAATGTTCAGGACTAGCCTTCAAATTTCTACTTTGATTTCTCAAGACCTCTTAACTAGAATTCACACACTCTAAAGCAAGGGAGGAAGGAAAGAGGAGAGACATGGGTGGGGCTTCTGCAGTCTCTATGTTCATTAAAAATTATTACCCATGGGGCTTCTCACTCCCCACTGTCCATACAAATTCAAGTCATCTTCCTGGTGACATGGAAGGACCTAGGGAAATGATGACCCGGTTTCAGAACACAGGACACTTTCCCTTTAACCATCCATGATGGCCATAGAATGGGAGTCCTAATCACACAAGGCATAGTCACAGTAAAAGAATGTCTAACCACTAGAAGAAAAGACTAGAAGATGGGCAAGAGAGTTACCCTAAAAATGTCAAGGCTTGTCCTTGCTACAGAGATTATATATACTCTATGTTGCTTCAAAGAGTAGAATATTGGTGGATTAAAATAAATTTCAGTGAGGTAAGCTTTAGTATCTAAGGAAGAAACCCCTAAAGATGGAGGTGGTAGGGTGAATGGCTAAGACTGCAGGCTTTGGAATTATAGACACAGTGGATGAGACATCCCAGTTTGCCACATACCACTATGTGACCATGGGCAAGTGACATAACTGTTCCAAGGTTGAGTTTTCTGTCTCACAGAGTTGTACAGATCAAATGAAAGTATATGTATGTAAGTTCATGTAAGGCGGGGACCTTGTCCTTCATGTCAACTGCTGTATACCCAGCCCCCATGCCTGGGATCTGGTGTTGTATAGTAAGTGCTCAATAAACATTAACGGAATGATTGAATTTATTGGATCCTTAACATGAGACAGATGCTAGGACAAACACTTTCATTCATTTTAAACACAATTGTGGAACACCTGTGATGTACTGGGCTTATCATGGTAATCCTTTCTGTCATTACCGATACCATTATTATTACAGTTGTTGTTTTGGTGGTGGTAGTGGTTGTCAAAAAGTTTGCTTCAGGTGGTGGTGAATATCCCTATCATTGGAAATGCCTAGCTCCTGCGGGATGACAAGTTGGTAGTATTGGCAAGGGAATCCATGTACCTATGTAGGATTTGGGGTCATATCCAAATCCGAAATAAAAATTCTGATTTTACAGAAATCTTGAGCTTGCTAGTACCACTTCATACTTTTGATGGGTATATAACATTGTATGTGTATATAAGATAATGAGCTTTACAGTGCTAATGAATAATTCCAAGATCATATAAATGCCACAAGGAAGGCTAAATTCCCTTAATCTCTGTAGTATTATCTTTGGCTTTTTTATGTCTGGAATCATTGTCCGAGCCAGATCTTAGAGTTGCTGCTCCATGCCTGGGGCTGGGCCACACTAATCATCTGGGCGAAATGGAAAATTTTGTTCCAGACATGGACATCTGCCTTCCCAAAGGGGCTTAGGAAATCTCTGGTTGGGTTGATGGAAACATTCAGTTATCACCCTAGCTGTTTGGAGTAGGCACAGTCTGGTGGTGAAAGACAACAGCTGTAAGGAGAGGACTTCCTTATAGTGAATCTGGAGGTCACCCACAACACAGCTCTTGGCTGCTCCACATCTCGGCCTTCCTGTCTGCTCTGCAGCTGAGTCTCCTTGCCTTGGAGGGGGCACTTCCATGTATTTTGGCTTTAGGGACTCTGATTTCAAGATGGCCTAAAAAATTCCTGGCTAAAAGCCACCTGACTGATTTCCCTTGAAGGTGGACTAAAGAGCTTCCAAATCCACTTTAGGAACTCAGCCCAAAGTCTAAATTCAGAATGTTCTTCCCAGTACCTTCCTTGAAAGCATTCTGCAAGTTTCAATTCTCACTTTCTTCCTTGGAAGAAGGTATTACAAGCCCCATTTACATGACCCTTAAGATTTATTGGTCAAGGTGCTACCTAAGGAACAGCCTCAGGTCAACAACAGCTTAGCCAGTCAAGCTCTCCCATCTGGACGGCAAGATCTTGGCTGAGCATCTTAGCATGAGGCCTATATTCTTTTCCCTTCCTTGGACCAGTCCTTACCCTAGTAATTCTACTCTGACTACAAGGTTACTGCTTGTCTCTAGTCCCTGACCTCGTTTTCACCACTGAGTTTTTGCATTTGTAATTCATCCATCTTTACACCAACTTCTGTTGAATATCCTTTGTTCTTAGACTCTGCCTCAGAGTCTGTATCCAGTTTTGTTCACCTCAGATGTACCCATCCAGCCATCTTCTGATGTTCCATTGAGGGCTGGCTTTAAGGATAGGCAACTTGTGCTGTTGCATAGAGCCCCACACTCAGAAGGGCCCTGTATTTCATTTAATACTCTGCTATTGCCTTCTTGAAATTATTTTTTATTTTATTTTATTTTATTTTATTTTGAGATGGAGTCTTACTCTGTCACCCAGGTTGGAGTATAGCGGGGCAATCTCGGCTCACTGAAACCTCTGCTCCCAGGTTTAAGCGATTCTCCTGCCTCAGCCTCCCAAGTAGCTGGGATTACAGGTGCCACCACCATACCTGGCTACTTTTTGTATTTTTAGTAGAGATGGGGTTTCACCCTGTTGGCTAGGCTGGTCTCGAAATCCTGACCTCAAGTGATCCACCCACCTCGGTCTCCCAAAGTGTTGGGATTACAGACATGAGTCACTGTGCCCAGCCGCCTTCTTGAAATTCTTAATCACTGTATCTTTAAACTTGCGTTTTGTAAGTAAAGTCTGATGGGACAACACAGCATGAGCAGGGACAGAGGAGATGGGCACAATACCACTCTTTGCTGCCCCATTTGCATATAGCATTCAAAACGCTCAATGAGCAAAGAATTCTAGGAGGCTCATGATGCATGAGAGTTCATCAAGACTTAATTATGCCCATAACTAAGTGAACAAGCTGACAGTCCCAAAGGGCCATGCTTTCCATTCAAATTAGAAATGGCTTCAAATGTAGGAATAAAAAACGTTCTCAGAAACACAGATAATCTAGGAACCCTATCATATCCTTTCCTACCTATGTTGCTTCCTCCTATTAGCCAACCACTTATGCTGAAAAGGATGACACAGAAGGAAAGGGTAGGGTAACGTACAGCCCTTTTTCCTTTCCTAGCTCATCTGAAAGCCTGGTAGAAAGTGTGTATATGAAGTATGCATATAAAGTACACATATAAAACAGTGAAATAAAAATAGTTCAGTTTGTTTGGTGCAGTATTTCCACTGTTCTAGTAAGAATAAATACATATGCATGTATGAGCTACAGAAGTATAAACTGTATAATTTTTATAATCCCTTATATAAGTAAAGTGCTTTTATAAGTTCATTTAAAACTGGCATCACACAATATAAAGAAGTGTAAAATCAGGCCAGGCATGGTGGCTCACGCCTGTAATCTCAGCACTTTGGGAGGCTGAGGTGGGCGGATCATGAAGTCAGGAGTTCGAGACCAGTCTGGCCAAAGACCAGCCTGGCCAGTATGGTAAAACTCCGTCTCTACTAAAAATACAAAAATTAGCCGGGTGTGGTGGCATGTGCCTGTAATCCCAGCTACTCGAGAGGCTGAGGCAGGAGAATTGCTTGAACCCGGGAATCAGAGGTTGCAGTGAACCGAAGATTGTGCCATTGCACTTCAGCCTGGGTGACAGTGAGACGACAACTCAAAGAAAAAAAAAAGAATAGTAAAATCTATGCTAACAACTACATCTAAAAATTTTTTTATTTGCAATGACATTAAATAGCAAATACAAAACACCATGTTGAGAGAGAGAATGAAAAAAAGAAGAAAGCTTTATCTTTTAGGATCTTTAACGACACTTCCTCCCTGCTTTTTGAACAAAGAGTCCTACATTTCATTTCGCGCTGGGCCCAGCAAAGTATGTGGCTGGCTCTGATCCCATGGCTTTAAGACACGTCCACAAGCACCGAAAAGCTTGTTTCAAAGCAGCAGCATTCCAGGCCTTTTCCCAGTGTGACTTCCTTCTAGGCATTGTCACATCCCTATCCTGAGGCTTCAACTGGGATCAGTGGATATTAGCTACCCCTTTGGTAAGATAAACAAAAATCTCCTAAACATAGCTGTAAGTAGATGGGAAAATGGAGGTAAAGTGAAATGGCAGTGGTTTATCCAAGGTCACAACGTTTCTCAGGGACAGAGGCACAAGCTCCTAGTCTTCAGGTCCAATGCCATGGTTTGTTGATTTCCATCTCTGCTGCTGGCATTTGAGCCTCGAACATCATTTGAAGATACCAACAAAGTCATTGTATGTTGTATCCCTTTGATCACACTTCAGCTAGGGCCCCTACAGCCCCACAAGAACAGATGTAGGGCAAAAGTCTCTGCCCTTCAAAGGGTTCAGCACAGAACATTCCAAGGCCCCAGGGGAGTCCTGTGTCTTGTTCAATGTCAAGAAGAGTCCACCAACAGGCCAATACATGCTTCCTTTGTAGCCTCTGTAAAGATCAGATTCCTATGTCCCCCCAGGAAGGTCAGGGTATCTTTTCTAATCATTGTATCAGAATCATTGGAAATTCTGAAGAAACAGAATGCTCCCTACCTCTTTCTTTGAATTTCTTGGAAAATAAGATATGCAAAAATCACATTCAGGGGCCCTGTACAACTGGCCAGATCCCTTCCAACCAAAAGGAAATCCCAGCCAGAAGAGACCACAACCTGGAGCACTTTGCAAATTGCCTGCACACCCTTCATATGGCCCTTCAAGTCATCCAAATAGGTTTTCAGATGGACATCTCTTAGCACATTCTAGCTGCCCCCTTGCTATTCTTTTGGAGGCTTCCATGTGGAATACAAGCATTCACTGAGCCTAGATTTATTCCAGAAGCCTCATAACCACCTCTTGTTTAGAGCAGCGATGCCCTTAGCAACACAGCTTAATTCTCCCTGGACTTCTGGGTTAGTAGTCCAAGTTCCTCCTAAACCCCAGTCCTCTCTCTCTATGCACAGCTTTGTGTAGAAGGAGGACAGACAGATCCTTGATTAAATATATTCAGACTGCCCCAGACCTGGAGCTTGATGGGCTACTCAGCTGGTGCTACAGCCCTGGTGGAAGGGTCAGCTGCCATTCTTCCAGAATAAATCTCCAGTTGCTAGTCTCCTTCCTTTCAGCAGGCACACAGGGGAAAAGATATCTCATGGGCCATGCTGCACTGTTCTGGCTCTCACACCACCACCAGTGATCATCTTTCCTTCCTTTCTAGACAATGAGGACTATAAATACACATGTAAAATTTTTCTGTTGCCATTTAAAATAATCTTCATGAAACTATTTTTATGAAATGTAAAAATGCTTCTGATATAAGTAAATGGGATTAAAAGCAGGATACCCAATTGTACACACAGGAGGACCTCAGCTTCATAAACTCTTTACATTTATTCACAGAAAAAAATACAGGAAGGAAATACACCACAATGGGTTTCTAACTGGATTAGAGGTAACTGTGTATTTTCTTCTTTAAATGTTTCAGTATTTCACAAAAAATACATATTATATGCATTGATTATTTTGTAATCTAACAAGAAAGGATACTTTCCTATTAGCTTGGGACTTCTGAAATAGTCATCACTGATTTTATACATAGTCCTGAAGGAAACAAACACAAGGTTTCTACTTCTCCTCAAAGTGACTTTTAAGTGGAACCATCCTCCTAGCTGAATTTTCTAGACAGGATACAGATTTTAGCTTTGACAAAACTGCTTTGCCTGTAATCTGTTTTTTTTCTTGTGTGAAACTTGACATTTGCAAATAGCCCCATTAGAACCTTCAATCAAAGTACTCTACTCTATTTCTTTCTCCTGGTTACCAGGCCTGAGAACTCCCAAAGGAATTTCCAAAGTAAAAGGCTTTGAAGCCCACCTGAAACTGGGCTCAAGGGAGACAGAGGCCCAATGGATGCTGACTTTGTGCATCAAAGTATGATGACAGGAACATTGCCTTTGAAGAATGGCTCCAGAGCCTTGAGCTTTTTCTCTGCAAAACTGATATTTCTTTTATATAGATTATAAAGATTTAAAGAGACAATGTATGGAGGATGCCTAACAGCATAAACAATTAATTATTAATATAAGTAGTGGGCACTGGAGAAGGCAGCAGAGGGGAACATCTGCTATTGCTACTTCCAATTCTCTCACTGTTGAAGTTTTCCAGTGTGTGAGGTGAGGATGGGAGTGGCAGAGCTGTCTAGATTTCAGCCCCACCCTAACTGGGCTGGCCCTGACTAAGGACACATCTTTGATTTCACCATGGAAATGTAACCACATCTGGGGTGGAGGGCAGGCAGTGCTAGCCACTGGCTGGCAGCCCTAGTAAGTCCATGGATAATACTTACTAAATATAAGACTCCATTACCACTCCAAAATCACCACATTAGCAATCCACAGTGCCTCTTCCTCCACTCCTGGCTGCTCTGCCCTTTATTCATGGGGCAGCAGCCAGTATGCCAAAGACTTACGGGAACTAAAGGACTCAAGCTGTATCTTATAATGGATTGAAGAGTCCATTTTTGCTGTACAACAATTTTATCTGCTGCTATTACTGCTAGTATTGCCATTAGCACCACCATTCCTCCAACTGCTGCTACTACTACTCTATTAATCCTTTAAGTTTGTAAACTACTTTTTACAAAGTGCCTCTGTAACCTGGGTTTTTCCTGATCAAAGATGAAACTGGGCATGGCATTATGGGAAGATAGAGGTAGGCTAATACTAGGAACCTCAGAGGGAACAGAGAGATCTGCATTTAAGAATAGAGCAGAATTGCCAGTATTTATTTTCACTCCCCACTGCCTGGGCCTCAGACACATTCACCATCCCTTGCCACACCCAGTCACACTTCCACCCCTACCCTGCTCTAACTGTCCATAGACAGTTTCGGCAACCTCACACATTAGGAACTAGGAGGAACTGCCCTTTATTTGATCGGAGAAGGCTGACCACACCAAAATCTCACCAAATGGGGCAAGAGAAGAGGAGAGAATGCTTTTCAAATTGCCTTTGCCAACCTCTCCCACCTTTTCACAGGAAGGCCTTGGCAAGAGCCAGACTCTTCCTTTTTTAGAGACTTTAAATTTTCCTGCGCCTAAATTAAAAATTTTTTAAATGCCTGATTTTGGCCCTTTTCCCCAAAGGGAAGGGAAAAAGTACAGAGTATTTCACAAAAAATTCCAGAGAGAATTGGAAGTAGCAATAGCAGATGTTCCCCTCTGCTGCCTTCTCCAGTGCCCACTACTTATATTAATAAGTACTTCCCCGTGGATAAGGCATGTACTGGAATTCCTTACTGCTGGAATGTACACCTTCTTTGCCCAAGAGAAGGGCCCCCTTTTCCTTCAGCCCTAGCAGCCAGCTGGCGTGGGGGCTGATGCTACACATAGCGAGAAAGGGGCAGGGAGAGTGAGAACGCAGCCTAGTTCAAGCCCAGCCATGAAGCAGGTATCGTTTGAGACTGTGGTCTTCACCTGGCAACCGGGAGCCCCAGCATAGCTCAGAGAGAAGAAAGTGGCATTCTGGAATCCATTTTGCTCAAGATGCTGAAGGCACGGTGTCTAACTCCCCTTTGCTCATGGGGCCAAAAAACTTGGGGAAGACCTTACCTACAGGGAGGCGGTTAGTTGGGGAAAAGGCGAGGCCAGTCCTTGGTGCCAGTGCTACCTGAGGAGAGTGGACAGGTGCGTGGCCTCCCTTGGGACCCTCCCGCAGGAAAAAGCTGGGCTAGCGGTGGGTGCGGGGGGCCCACCCCGGGCGCTACTTCTGCATTTTGGACCCAGGTCCACTGGTGAGCAGTAGCAGCAGCAGCCATCTCCAGGCCAGCTGGGTCCCCTTCTATCTATCCAGTCATTTCTAGGTGAGATTTACGATGTATGCAAGCGAAGGGACGAGAGGTGACTATGGCCTTTGGAAGGTATAATCCTGAAAGTCACACTTTTTCCAAAGCGCCTCCCTCCCGGGTTCTCCTCCCGAGAGCAGCACAGTCACAGCAGGGGAATCTGCACCGCGGGCGCGCCGCAGTGGTCCGCGGAGGGACCGGGGACCAAGGGGCGGGGGACGGAGGGCAGGGGACGCGAGGCGGCTCACCTGCCAGGCTGTTGTAACAGTCGATCTCGATGGCTTCCACCGTCTTGCTCTGCTCCTCCGAGAGGCGGCCGGGCTTGGGGGCCCCGGCTGGGGAGGCCGTGCGCAAGTCGCGCTCCCGTTCCCCGGGGGGCGGCAGCAGCCCCTTCAGCTCCAGCAACGCCCGGTGGTATTTACCGATGGCTTCACGGAATTTCTTGTCCTTGTAGCACTGCGCCCCTTGGCTTTTGAACTCGTGCGCTCGCCGGATGAGCTCGGCCGGCTCGGCCGCCGCCCCGACCTGGCCCCGCGCCGGGGCTCCACCGCCGCCTCCCGGGACGCTCAGCGGCGGCGGTGGCCGCTGCCCCTCTCCGGCCGCGGGCGGGCTCGGGTTCCCCTTGGCCCCGGCCACCGAACCCTTCCTCTCCATTCGGCCGCCGCCCCGGCGCCTGGTGCGCGCCGCGATCTGCCCGCCGCCGCCGCCGTCGCCGCGCCTTCCCGGGTTTAAAAGCCGCGGGCGCCGGCCTCGCGCCTCGCAGGCTTGGTGGCGGCCGTGACACCCCGCGGCGGTCTGGCGCCCCGCACTCCCATTCTCCCCGCTGCTGCCAGAGGCTGCTCCCGCCGCCGCCGCCGCCGCCGCCTGGGACGCCGGCCCCTCCCCCCACCTCCCCGCTCCGCACCGCCCGCTCCCGCCCTCCTCCCTCCGCAACCTGCCGGCGGCGGGGCGTGTGCTCGTGGGCCCGGGGCTAGCGCCGCTGGGGGACCGCGGCCCTGAGTGGGGTGGCGAGGATGGTCGCTGACCCGGAAGAAGCTTGGCTCGCTCGAAGGAGGGGAGGATTAATGACAAAGACGGCCCCGCTTTTTCCCCTTCAATCCCTCTCTCCGAGGCGCGCAGTCTGAAAGGGAGGGGGTAGGTGTAGGGGGAAGGGGAGTGAGTGAGAGAGAGAGAGAGAGAGAGAGAGAGAGAGAGAGAGAGAGAGAGAGAGAGAGAGAGAGAGAGAGAGTGTGTGTGTGTGTGTGTGTGTGTGTGTGGATGGGGCGGCGGCGACGAAATGCGTGCAGAAATAGATTCTTTCTTAAAAACTACAAGGAAAGGTGCGGCGGGGAACAAGGGGCGCAGGCGCAAGCCGGGGCTTCTAGTTCTTCGCAGTAAGATGTTAATATTTTTAAGGGGGCAGGGCCTCCTTTTTGTGGATCCAGGTTGCCGCTGAGGTGTGTCTCGGTGTGTGTGGCGGCCAGGGGGCCCAGAACGAGGCGTGCTGTACAGCGTGTGGGGCGCCGTATTCTGGGAGCCTGTGTGTGCGTACGCTGTGTGTGCGCAGCTGTGCAGAATGAATCACAGACATCAGAGATGGAGCACCTGTTACTGTGGGTCATCGGCTTGGCGTGCGTCCGGTCTAGTTTCCATTTACAGGACAGTTCTGTGCCCTTCCTCAGGAGGTCCCATTCCTTCCTTCATTCTTTCGGTCAATTCTGAGTGTCAGCTGTTTACTGGGGATTTGCTAAGGCTAAGAGGCAAGTCATTCCCCTGCCCTTAAGAAACTCCCAGTCTACAGGCGAAGATACGCCACCCACCAGTGGAGTCGCTGGACCAGGTACAGATGGTGCCTGTCACTGGGGAGGAACAAAAAGTCCTGTGCAGCCCTGAGGAGGGGAGGGAGAGGTCGCTTTTTGCGTAGTGGTAGATCAGGAGGCTTTATGGAGGAAATAGCATTTGAGGACCTTGAAGGTTGGGTAGGATTTGGCCTGAGGAAATAGAAGAAAATGGGATAGCAAGAGTGACGAAATCCAGCAGAAGTCCTGATGTTTGAAATCTCAGGTGTGTTTAGGGCATAGAGGTTTGATTTTATGTCCTAATGAGAAGTAGTGGGAAATGATTGGGTTGGATTACGGAGGCTTTTGGACGAAGAGTTTGGATTTGATTTTGTGGGCAATGGAGAAGCCTGACATTTTTTTTAGTGCCCCCCCCCCCATGATGTTAAGGAAAAAATATTCTAGACGACAGGTTGTCAGAGTGCTGTTCCCAGACCTGCAGTGTCAGCATCACCTGGGAAACAGTTAGAAATGCAAATCCCAGGATCCTACTCCAGATCTACGAAGTCAGAAACTCTCGGGGTGGGTCCCAGTTAACCAGTATATTGGTTCAGATATACTGCTTTAAAACCTTGCTACTCAAAGTGTAGACCTCGGGCCACTATCATCAGCATCACAGGAGAATCTGTCAGAAATGCAGAATCTGCGAAATCCCACACCTACTGACCCAGAAGCTGCATTTTAACGAGCATACCAGGTGATTTGTTTACCGATTAAAGTGTGAGAAACACTGCTCTAGAGATTTTGGAAAATACAGTAAAGTATAAAGAATCCCCCAATCTACACCCAGTTGTAGTCTTTGTTAATATTTTGATGGAATTCCTACCAGTTGTTTTCTAGCCATCTATATTTGTACAAGTGCTCTTTCAGCAAACATAAGTGGTATGGAACAATATACACAATTTGTTTACTGCTTTTTTTTTTTTTTTTTTTTTTTTTTGAGTTAGGGTATTTCTCTGTCGCCCAGGCTGGAGTGCAGTGGCATGATAATTGCTCACTTCAGCCTCAAACTCCTGGGCTAAAGGGATCCTCTCATCTCTCACCTTAGTCTCCTGAGCAGTTGTTACTATAGGTGCATACCATCATCCCTGGTTAATTATATTTTGTAGAGATACTGTCTTGTGATGTTCCCCAGGCTTGCTTCCCATGCTTTTTACTTTACATTATATGTAATTAATTATTCTTTTAAAGCCTCATTTTTGATAGCTGTCCATTATTCCATTGTAAGTAGCTGGGTGCAGTGGCTCATGCCTGTAATCTCAGCACTTTGGGAGGCAGATGTGGGTGGATCACTTGAGACCAGGAGTTCAAGACCAGCCTGGCCAACATGATGAAACCCCATCCCTACTAAAAATACAAAAATCAGCTGGGCAAGGTAGTAGGTGCCTGTAATCTTGGCCACTTCGGAGGCTAAGCAGGAGAATCACTTGAACCTCGGAGACAGGTTGCAGTGAGCCGAGATCACTCCATTGCACTCTAACCTGGGCCACAGGGGGAGACTCCATCTCAAAAAAAAAAAAAATTCCATTGTAAGGTCTATTATAGTGTACTTAAGCATTCTTCTAGAACCAGACAGATTTTGCTATTATAAACAATACTGAGATAAAAATAATAGATACCACCTACATATGTATTTACATTGTGCCAAGCATTGGGTTAAGCACTTTACATATGATAATCCATTGAAATCTCATAATAACTTAGTGAAATCAGTATTGTTGTTATCCTCATTTTAGATACCAAGTCACAGAGACTTGCCTGAGATTATACTGCTAACGAGTAGTGGAGCTGGGACTTAAACTCAAGAAATCTGCTCCAGAATCTATGCTCTTAACTATCTTTATACTTAAATTTCTGTCCTATTCTTTCTTACAAAAAGTATTTCAAGTTTTAATAAAGTCTTGAAACACATTGTCAACTTGCTTTTCAGAAATGTTGTACTGACTTGTGCTCCCATCAGCAAATGCTAGTTTCACTGCCTCGTTGCCAACATCAAGGGTGAGCTCTTAAGAAAAATTTTCTAATTTGATAAATTAAAAATGCATATAGAATTAACTGAGATAGTTCTATAAAGGTGAACATTTTCACATATACACTTGTCATTTATAGAGAACTGAGGGCTTTTAGTTGGACATAATTTTAGCATGCTAAATTATACATTATATTTTATATTTCTTTACTTTCCTAAATGCTTTGACATCTTTCATCTCATTTGATCCTCACATTATCCCCAGAGAGGGTAGATGATTCTCTGCTCACAGAGTGTGCTTGCAGTGGTATCTTACAAGTGAGACATCATGTAAGTTCAGTGATTAAGAGATTCTAGACTCAGAGAAGTGTTAGCTGGAATTCTATCTTTACTATTTCCTGGGCAAGTTATTCAACTTCTGAAAACTTCAAATTTCCTCATTCATGAAATGGGAATACTGCTTACTTCATAGGGTTGTTGTGAAGCACATTATAAGTGCTCAACAGATGGCAACTTTAATTATTGCTCATTAAGACCTGTCATTACTGAATTCCATAAGAATGTTGTGACAGAACTCCAGTTAATCCATAAATATTAGCCAACCGCAGGCCCTTTTTACTTTAAGGTATTGCATCAGGTAGAGCAAAGAGAAAAAATTGGAGGCTGGGCGCTCTGAAGTTTTGCTGTTGCCAGTTCTTAAAATAACTTAGATAGGACAGGCTACAGGAGGCAAACATTGGATAAAGATCCAGGCCTGGGATTTGGCTCCTGTCAGAAATAAGACATGAATTGGGTCACAGTGGTGACAACCATTTAAAGGTAAGAAATACTGACCCGCCAAATTGCTTTTTGTTTTCCCACTGTGTGCTGGCTTAATGGTGCAGTACCTCACTCTTAGATTTTGGGTTTGAGGACGAGGCTATGAGAAACATGTAAGCTATGAAGTACTACCCTGTGTATGAAGCAGAACACAACACAGGAGCTTAGTAGTAGCTCCTATAAAGGCGAGCATGAATGAGGAAGGGAGGGAATATTAGGAGCAGTAGCATAGAGTGAGAGGAGAATTACTATGCCCATCTGTCCCACTCCACAGAGTTGTGTGTGTAGGTCTAGAAGTGTTCTGTTTGCTTGTTGTCAGTATGCTTCTGTCTCTGTTTAAACCACTCATTGGTAAACGTGTTTTGGCTTCACAGAAATGGTTTTCTCCCTTCTAATGGAATTAAATAAATGCCAACAAGAATTTCTTAAACATTCTTTCATTAACCATTGGCCGTATGCAGAGCACTATTTTAGGAAGTGAGAAAAGACCCAAATGACAGAAAATTTGAGGATGAACTTAAGAGTCAGAAACTCACTGCTTCTCCACATGATTATAGCAGCACGGTTCACAATTGCAAAGATAGGGAAGCAACCTACGTGCCCATTGACTAATGAGTAGATAAATAAAATGTGATATAATATACACCATGGAATACTGCTAGGCCATTAAAAGAAACGAAATAATGTCTTTTGCAGCAAGCTGGATGGAGCTGGAGGCCATTACTCTGAGTGACATACGAGTAGAAAACCAAATGTTCTCATATATAAGTGGGAGCTAAGCTTCAAGTACGCAAAGGCGTACAGAGTGGTATAATGGACTTTAGAGATTCAGAAGGGGGAGAGTGGGGAGGACCTAGGGATAAAAAATCTATACATTAGGTACAATGTACACTACTTGGGTGATGGTTGCACTAAAAATCTCAGAATTCACCACTATATAATTCATGTAACAAAAAATCACCTGTGCCCCAAAAGTTATTGAAATAAAAAAGACAAAAAATATAAAAAAAAAATCAGTGCTTCTCAAACTTTAATGTATATATGAATTGCTTGGAGAGCTCATTAAAATGCAGTTTTCTGACTCTGTTAATTTAGGCTGGGGCCCAAGATTGTGTTTCTAACAAGCTGTCAGGTGCTGCTGATATTGCTGGTCCATGGCCCACATTTTGAGGAGCAAGTGTTTAGAGGGAAGGGAGGTTCAATAGCTTCCCTTCTTTCCTAATATTCACCTTTTCCTGGAGAGGAGTAGTTTACAGATTGGCCAGATTCTAGGGAATGAGTTGATCTGTGTTTAACATGAACAGAGCTATGAACCTCCATTCAGCTTTCTCTTAATGCAGCAGAAATAGGTAAACTGAATCAGGGCCTTCTCTTGGGATCTGGCCATGTTTTCTCTTCCTCAAATGCATAGCTAAGTGTACGTATTTTGTTTGCATCTTGTCTAACGTGGCAGGACGAAAAGTGAGTAGGTTTTGATATGTCATGGGGAGAGGAAGGCCCTTGTAAGCCTTTAGTATAGGCTCTAACTTTGTTTTGTTTGTTTGTTTGTTGGAGACTGAGTCTTGCTCTGTTGCCCAGGTTGGAGTGCAGTGGCATGATCTTGACTCACTACAACCTCTGCCTCTCCGGTTTAAGCAATTCTTATGCCTCAGCCTCCTGAGTAGCTGGGATTACAGATGCATGCCACCATGCACAGCTAATTATTGTACTTTTAGTAGAGACAGGGTTTCACTATGTTGGCCAGGCTGATCTTGATCTTCTGACCTCAATTGATCTGCCCGCCTTGGCCTCCCAAAGTGCTGGGATTACAGGTGCACCTGGCCTCTAACTTTGTTTTTAAAGGAGAGTTTTACATTAAGAAATTGAGCATTTATTCAGGTAACTATAAAGTGGTGTTTTAATTTCTCATCTGTCAGTGGCACGAGCATATATGGACTCTTCATGAACCTCACGAAGGAGAAAGATGACTGGGCCACACAGCAAGTTTCTAGTACTCATGGTACTTTGGCCCAATGTCATCAAAACCTATCTCTTGTTTCCTAACAAGCTAGCCTTGAACACACACCATTGAATCCTATGGATGCTCACACCACTAGTGAAATAGCTCATTACTGCTGAGATAACGCTGGAAGATTTCCTAGAGAAGTGGGTGGAACAGTTTTGAAGGAAAGACCTTTGCATGGTAAACGTTAGAAGGCACAACATTCCTTTACAGACTTTAGGCATTGTGTCTGCCCCAGGTCGGATCTTGTTTCTGCCTCTTGGAGTACTTGACTCTTCTGCTACCCACTGGTCTTGGAAGACTGGAGCCGCCTTTCTCTCCACACTCACTCTGGAGCTTGCATACTTTCTAAACAGATGGCTTGTGCTGCTTTGTCTCTTCCTTCAGCTCAGTTTCTTGAGCATATGTGAGACATGTATTTGAATATCTTTTGTACTAAGCTAAGCTCTTCAGGGTTTAGTCACATGACAACCAAATCAAAGCTATTTTGGGGATGTTTTTCTAATTGCACCAAATTTTACAATTTACCTGACAAAATTATAGCATTTTCATTATCAGATGTTATCCATATTCAAATCTTCAAATATCCCTCTGTGGGAAAGCAGATTTTTGAGTTTTTCATGTCCAGATGTAGCTAATGTGATATTCATATTTTCATTCATTCTACCTTCTGCCTGCAACCCCAGCCCAACAACAGATTTCTCTATGATTCCAGAGCTTGGTTCGGACTGACATTATTTAGAAAAATAAGGTCTCTCTACCTATCTGTACTGTCTCCTACCACCCAATCCATTTTCTGACTGCCTCATCTCCAATATCAGTTGAAGCCCTCCTTGGGGCCGTGACATCATTTATTTGGATCAGCTACCAGCCTTCCTTAGGGCACTCTTCTTTCCCCTATTCCATCATGGTGTCCTCTAGCTCTCTGCATTGTCCTGTCACCCCCCTACTTGCTAGTACCTAATCCAGTCTTGAGCCCATTATATTACTCTATCTTTCTACACCATAGTGATTGCTTTAAGGGAGGAGCATGAGGACCAAATAGAGACAATCAGAGTTTTCTCTGAGATTTATATATAGACTTTGGAAGACAGAAATTCTTTTTTCTATTCTTTTATACTCACTAAAACATAGTTTATGGCCGGGTGCGGTGGTTCATGCCTGTAATCCCAGCACTTTGGGAGGCCAAAGCGGGCAGATCACGAGGTCAGGAGTTGGAGACCAGCCTGGCCAACATGGTGAAACCCCATCTCTACTAAAGATACAACAATTAGCTGAGCACTGTGGCGGGTGCCTGTAATCTCAGCTATGCTGGAGGCTGAGGCAGGAGAATTGTTTGAACCAAGGAGGCGGAGGTCACGGTGAGCTGAGTTGCTACTGCACTCTAGCCTGGGTGACAGAGCGAGACTCTTGTCTCAAAACAAACAAACATAGTTTATTAATTTATTCTGAACTTTGAATTATGGACAAATTTAAACATATAAAAAAAGAGTAGCAGAATGAATCTTTAAGAACCCATCACCAAGCTTACACAGTTATCAACAACCAATATTTCTTGCTATATGTTCAGTTTTCCAGATGTGCTATTCTTGTGTCTCTGTGCCTTTGTACTTACCATTTCCTATGTGTTTCATGTTTCTGTATTTCTCATTTTCTTGCTCTTAGAATATTAGGTCTTCCAGTCAAAGTCACCCAGATTTGCCAAAAGATCTGGCACAAATGTCACTTCCACTATGAAGTCCCACTGACTTTTTTTTTTTTTTTTTTTTTTGAGACGGAGTTTCGCTCTTGTTACCCAGGCTGGAGTGCAATGGCGCGATCTAGGCTCACCGCATCCTCCGCTTCCTGGGTTCAGGCAATTCTCCTGCCTCAGCCTCCTGAGTAGCTGGGATTACAGGCACACGCCACCATGCCCAGCTAATTTTTTGTATTTTTAGTAGAGACAGGGTTTCACCATGTTGACCAGGATGGTCTCGATCTCTTGACCTCGTGATCCACCCGCCTCAGCCTCCTAAAGTGCTGGGATTACAGGCTTGAGCCACTGCGCCCGACCCCCACTGACTTTTATATATAAGGTTGGTGTTCCTTCTATTATGATCTGGTAGCTCCTTTTTCATGCTTTTATACTGCATTGCACTTATTTATTCAACATCCATTCAACAAACTTCTATTAAATTATTTCACTGTTTTAGGTGTTGGGGATCAATGAATAAAAAAGGCAAAAATTGTCACCTTCGCAGAATGAGGGGAGACTGAAAATAAACATCACAAATAAGCAAATTACATGGGTTGTTAGAACATGATAATTGCAGTGGAAAAAGTTTAAGTGAAATTGGGTGTGTGTCTGTCTTTACATTTTTAATAAGGAAAATAAGATAAGCCACACTCATTACACTGCATAATGGTTATTTGCTTCCTTTTTTATCTCCACAACTAGACCGTAGCTATTTGAAAGCAGGGGTTGTGTCTTATTTTTTTTGCAGTCAAGCACCTAGTATATATGTTAGCAGGCATTCTATAATCATTGTGGAATAAATGGAAAAAACAGAAGAGTACAAGACACCAACTCTAAAGACTCTTGGTGTCAAGGAAGGGTTTTTTGTTTTGTTTTGTTTGTTTTTGAGATGGGATTTCACCCTATTACCCCAGGCTGCAGTGCAGGGGTGCCATCACTGCAAACTTTGCCTCCTGGGTTCAAGTGGTCCTCCACCTCAGCATCCCAAGTAGTTGCGATTACAGGCATGTGCCAGTATGCCTGGCTAATTTTTGTATTTTTAGTAGAGATGGGGTTTTGTCATGTTGGCCAGGCTGGTCTCAAAGTGACCTGCCTGCTTTGGACTCCCAAAGTTCTGGGATTACAGATGTGAGCCATTGTGCCTGGTCTTTTAAATTTTTTTTTTTTTTTTTTTTTTTAAGAATAGTACAGGTACATGGGAAAAAATTTTTTTAAAAAGTACTCTATATAATGCAATATATATTAAAAATACTATGTTTTCCTTCTCCCCGGGCTCCAGCCTTCCAAAATCCTTCCCAATGGCATCCATTGTTACTTGTTTTTTATGTACCACTCCAGAGTTAGAGATTATCTGTCTCTCTAGCTTTCAATGTAATACATCTTCAATTACAAGTATTATCTTGAAAATCACGATATTTCAGTATATAGAACTACTACATTTTAAAACATAGCTGTATAATATGTGTATGAGTACATCAGAATGTTTTTCATCAGGCCTCAGTTAATGGGTGTTTAAGTAGTAACAAAGATGTTTTGATGAACCACTTAACTAATGGAAAAGTTAGGTTGTGGTGTGAATCTGTTGCATCACATCTTCATATTTAACTAAGTCAGTAGCTTACCTGTCAGGGAGAAGGCTAGTCTCCACACCTCTGTGTATATCATTTAATTTCACCCCATACCCATGGGGTTGTTATTATGAGGCTCAACTTAGAAGAAGCCTGAGGTTTTCAGAGGTTCAGTAATTTTGTCCAAGGTCAGACAGCTTTAAAACATATCTACCTGACTCCATGCTTTTCGGCTTCCTTAGAATTTTTGGTATTCCTGCAATAAAGAGGATCTCTGCGGAATGCCTGGTGGATGTTCCTGGATGATCTTTGATTCTTTCCAATCCGAAGATGCTCCAACACTGTGCCACCCCCTGCTGTCCATTCCCTGTCTTTTTCTGTTGGCTTTATGTCCTAGGAGGTTGACCTCTGCACCAACTGGGCTCTTTGCCCTCTCACTGAAGGTTAGCTTTGGCAAAAGGGAGGCACCAACATGAGACTGGAGGATGAAAGAAGAGAGATTAACACTTTTTTTCCCACTTCCTCCCTGCTTTGGCACCAGAGTTTCGGCAGCGGTCAATTTGTATCACTATTATAACTGGGGGGAGGTGGGCTTCCTCCTTGAGTCTACCTCTTAATGGATTCTGGTGACACAATTTCCCTCCCCTCCTCTCCCCTCCCCTCTCTTTCCTTTCCTTCCCATTTTCTTTTTCTTTTCTTTTTTTTTTTTTTTTTTTTTTTTTGCCTAAATATCTTCCCTCTTGCTAGTCTCTGGATACTTCAACATTCTTTCTTGGTTTCTTTAACCATGCCCACACTTCTATAAATAGCCTTTGTATTAAAAGTCTCTTCAGATGAACCATTCATTAGTTAGATTTTGTCTTCTGTCATAATCCTATTATAAATATATTTTAAGATATAATCCCTTACAGGGGAATTTTAAAGAACTGATGCTATAAGGTTCAATGAAATTAATCTCTAATGATAAATTTCAGGCTAATTAAGGGTAATTGGAAGTTTTTGCTCTCAAATTCTATCTACTTGGCAGCAGCCTGTTTGGCCAAGCGCTAAGATCAGCTCTGCTGTTGGTAGTATGTAGATTTTTTTGGTCATTGTCTTGTTCCTCATAATTTTATATGAATCTCTGACACTGTAACCTTGGGTTTCCGTTAGCAGGCATTTAACATTTTAGCAGTCTTTTTTGAATCTCCCAACCCCGCCAATCACACTACGTTTTTTCCTACAGAATTGCTAGAGAGATATATTAGTTATCTGTAGCTGTGTAACACATTACTCCAAAACTTAGCAGCTTAAAATATCACTTATTGTCTTCCAACAATCTCACAGTTCTTGTGGGAGTCTCTTAGTTGTGTAGTTCTGGCTAAAGTTATTTTAAGATGTTGCAGTCCAGCTGTTGGCCAGGACTAACGTTATCTGAAGCCTCCGCTGGAAGAGATTCCAGCTCCAGGCTCAGTCACATAATTATTGGCAAGCCTCTGTTCCTTGCTGGCTGTTGGCTGAACATCTTGGCATCTTGATGATCTTCTGCATCATAGGCCCTGAGTGTCCTCACAATATGGTACCCAGGTTCCCCCAGAAAAAGAGATCTAAGAGAGCCATAATCTTTTAAAACCAAGTCTTGGAAGTGGCATGTCATCACTTCTGATGTACAGTTGACCTTTGAAGAATTGGGGAGTGGGGTTAGGTGTGCCAACCCTGGTACAGTCAAAAATCCTCGTATAATGTTTGACTCCCCCAAAACTTAACTAAGAGACTACTGTTGACTGGAAGCTTTATGATAACACATAAACAGTTGATTGACACATATTCTGTGTTATATGTTTTATAGACTATATTTTTAAAGTAAGCTACAGAAAAGAGAATGTTATTAAGAAAATCGTAAGGAAGAGAAAATATATTTACTATTCGTTAAGTAGAAGTGGATTATCATAAAGGCTTTCATCCTTACCATCTTCATACTGAGTAAGCTGACGAGGAAGAAGATGAAGAGGTGTCGGTCTTGCCGTCTTGGGGTGGCAGAGGAGGAAGTGGTGGAGGAGGTGGAAGGGAGTAGAGAGAGGCAGACACACGTGGTGTCACTCTGTGGAAATATATCATAATTTGTATCTGACCTTTTTGCTTTTCTGTTTCTCTAAAAATGTTTCCCTGTGGCTCCAAATCCTTCTTCTACCATTTGCTTTAGTTTCAGTGCCTATATCATGGAAGGGTCCATGTGGTGAAAGAAGTCGAAGATAGTCTCGAATAATTGGAAATCTGCCAGATTTTCTATTGTCAATTCATCTTCTGGCCCTGCTGCTTCTACTGTGTCTTCTTCCTTATCATCTAGCACTAGTTTGGAAGCACTCAGCTCCATCAGGTCATCTTTTATTAATTCCTCTGGTTTGGTATTAATAGCTCTTGAATTTCTCTGAGATCCATATCTTGAAACTCTTTATCCCTTGCCTTTTTTTTTTTTTTTTTTCCATATTCACAGTCTCTTTTCATGATTTCCTTGATTGGCTCTGTTGTAAATCTCATGAAGTCATGCACAGCATCTGGACACAGTTCACTCCAGCAGAAACTTATTGTTCCAGGCTTGGTAACTTTCACCACTTTTTCTGTAACACTGATAACATTTGTAATGGTGTAATTCTTCTAGACTCGTGACATTCTCTCTATTGGGGGTTTCTTCCTCAGCATTAACAATCCTTTCCATAGAGTACCATGTTTAATAAGTTTTAAAGGTCCTTATGACCACCTTTTCTAGAGGCTGAATTAACAACATTGTGTGTGAGGGCAAGTAGGCCATTTCAACACCTTTAGTGTTGAACCCATAGAGTTCTGAGTGGCTGGGGGCATTATCCAATATCAAAAGAACTTCAAAAGGCAGTCCATTACTGGCAAGGTGCTTTCTGACTTCAGGGACAAAGCATCAGTGAACCCAATCCAGAAAAAGTGTTCTCATTGTCCAGGCCTCCTTATCAACCAAAAGACTGGCAGCTGGTGTTATCTTTTTGTTACAAGGCTCAGGGGTTAACAGGTTTATAGGTTAGGGCAATCATGATTATAAACCCATCTGTATTTCCATAAAACAGTAGAGTTAGCTTATCCCTTCCTGCCTTAAATTCTTGTGCTCACTTCTCTTCCATACTAATAAATGTCCTTCATGGCATTTTATTTTTAAATAGGACACTTTTATCTGCATTAAAAACTTGTTCAGGCAGTTATCCTTTCTCCTCAATGATTTTCTTAATGGCATCTGGGAACTCATCTGCTGCTTCTAGGTTGGCAGAAGCTGCTGCTTCTATCTTGACCTTCTTTTAAGCCAAACGCCTCTTTGTAAAATCACCATCTTTTGCTGATATTAAATTCTCTGCCTTTAGATCCTTCACCCTCCTTTTGATTTAAGTTGTCATATAATGACTGCACTTTTTTCTTGAATCATATTAGAGTTGATAGGTACATCTTTCTTATAGTAACCCTGCCCCCACATAAAAACTGCATTTTTTTTCTTTCTTTTGTTTTTGAGACACAGTCTTATCTGTCACTCAGGCTGGAGTGCAGTGGCACGATCTTGGCTCACTGCAACTTCCACCTCCCAGGTTCAAGCAATTCTCTTGCCTCAGCCTCACAAGTATTTGGGATTACAGGTACATGCCACCACACCCAGCTAATTTTTGTATTTTTAGTAGAGTTGGGGTTTGTCATACCGGCCAGACTGGACTCGAACTCCTGGCCTCAAGTGATCTGCCCGCCTTGGCCTCCCACAGTTCTGGGATTACAGGCATGAGCCACTGTGTCCAGCCTAAAAGCTGCATTTTAAATACGAGACAAAAAGGTATTTCACCAAAAGTGCAGGGTTTTGCATCTGCTGGTATAGCTGCAGTGGTGGCTTTGCACATTTGCTTCCCCCCCACTTCTTTTTTTTAACAGTGTTCCTTATGGTGAATTCTTTTATTGTAAAATGGCAGGTAATCGCAGCTGCACACCTCAATCTACCATGCATATCAAGCAATTTAACTTTTTCCTGTAATGTCATGACTTTTCTCTTGTTCTCAGGAACAGTTTTAGCATCATTAGTATCACTTCGTATGGATCCCATAATGCTATTCAGTGTTTATGATATTGCACTAAACAAGATGAAAAATACTTAAGAACCAAGAGTCACTTTTTATTGTGATGCACAATTTACTGAAGAGAGGAACTGCTCAAAGAGAGATGATTAGGGTGTTTTAAGTGACTACTCATAACACTTGAGCTCACTGCAACAATGAGAGAAGGTGGCGACAAAACCTTTACAGTAGTGTGGTTTGTACCATTAATTTTACCCATTTATGATTTCATTTGGCATCTTTACATTTCTCTCCACTAAGATGGTGCCGTGCACAGTCTTAAGTGATTATGTGCAGTTTGGTAAATTTTAACTTTTAATAATAGATTTTTATATATTTTATGGTAGTAAATGATAAAATAGACTAGTGTTTATATATACTTATGCAATCATGACAGACCTTTTTTTAAAAAATATTTCTAGGCTATGTAATTTGTCTGCAGTTTTTGTAGATCTCCAAAAAATTTTCCAATATACTTATTGAAAAAAATCTGCATATAAGTGGATCCATGCAGTTTATTATAATTTATTTTCATTTTTATTTTTTGAGTGGTGCCATCTTGGCTCACTGCTGCCTCCTCCTCCTGGGCTCAAGCAATCCTCCCACCTCAGCCTCCCAAGTAGCTAGGACTACAGGTGTGTGCCACCACTAATTTTTGTGGAGGTTTTTTTGTTTTGTAGAGATGGGGTTTTGCCATGTTGCTGAGGCTAGTCTCAATCTTGGGCTCAAGTGATCGCCTATCACAGCCTTCAAAAGTGCTAGGATTACAGGTGTGAGCCACCATACCTGATCTCTATGCAGTTTAAACCTGTCTTGTTCAAGGGTTAACTGTATTCTGTTGGTTACACCAACTAAATCTGATGCAAGTGGTAGACCACATAGCTTGTGAATACCAGGAGGTGAGAAATACTGAGGAGACACTTTAGAGGCTGGCTACCTAAAAGTGAAGGAAGCGTTGTATTTTGTATTGCACCTAGCCATATGCTAGAGCCTAAGAAGCCATTCGTGTTATATCAAAAGAAAAAATAAAGTAAGTTGACCATTGATCACAATAACGTATACAAGTACACATTTTTATTACAAAGGTCAAGACATTGAAAGGAATTTAGAGCTCAAAGCTCTTTAGCTTTTTCAATTTTCTGTAAATTTAACTTTCTACTCTTAAAGTAAGGAACATTTTAAAGATGTTAAAATATCACTGGCTCCTGGAACATTTCTTTGAAGCTACTCTGATGATAGGAAGGGTACATAAGATTGTGCTGTCAATCACTACCTTAAGGTTCCTTAGTTTTGTTTTTTTTTGAGATGGAGTCTTGCTCTTGTCACGCAGGCTAGAGTGCAATGGTATGATATCGGCTTATTGCGACCTCTGTCTCCTGGGTTTAAGAAATTCTCCTGCCTCAGCCTCGCAAGTAGCTGGGATTACAGGTACCAGCCACCATGCCTGGCTGATTTTTGTATTTTTAGTAGAGATGGGATTTCACCATACTGGCCAGACTAGTCTCAAATTCCTGACCTCAAGTGATCTGCCTGCCTTGGCCTCCCAAAATGCGGGGATTACAGGCGTGAGCCACCATGCCCGGCCAGGTTCCTTAGTTTTTAGTCTTTTGGAGGCAGGATTTGTATGCTGCTTTGACAGTATTGCTAGTGACAGAATCTGGTGGAGTGGTGCAGACCACAGGGTCCAGTGACTGCCAGAGGTAACATGCTGCCTGCACTGTGGATTTATTTAGTTGTATGATTTGGGGCTCTCTTCCTGCTTATGCAGCCTTGAGTCAGTTATTTAGCTCACATGGTGATTCTGAGAGCTACTCCATAGCCTTTTTTTCTTTTTTATTATAAGTAGTATTTTATTCTTATTTCTTATAAGTAGTATTTTACTTATTTATGTTAGCAAACTAACATAAATATGGATATGGAGTACACCACCATATCCGGCTAATTTTTGCATTTTTAGTAGAGATGGGGTTTCACCATGTTGACCAGGCTGGTCTTGAACTCCTGATCTCAGGTGAGCCACCCACCTCGGCTTTCCAAAGTGCTGGAATTACAGATGTGAGCCACTGTGCCTGGCCCTGAAACCACTTTTTTTTTTTTTTTTTTTTTTTGAGATCAAGTCTTGCTCTGTTGCCAGGCTGGAGTGCAGTGGCGCAATCTTGGCTCACTGCAACCTCCGCCTCCTGGGTTCAAGTGACTCTCCTGCCTCAGCCTCCTGAGTAGCTGGGACTACAGGCACGCATGCCCAGCTAATTTTTGTATTTTTAGTAGAGGTTGGGGTTTCACCATGTTGGCCAGGATTTTTAAGTGTAGTTTAGTGGCATTAAGTACATTCACATTGTTGTGCAAACATTACCACCATTCATCCCAGAACTCTTTCCATCTTACAAAACCGAAACTCTGTACCCACTAAGCACTAACTCCCTCCTCCCACCAGACCCTCATAGTGTTTGTAAAAACTTGTGGTAAAAAATTCATGACGTAAACTTTACCATTTCAACTATTTTTAAGGGTATGGGTCTGAGGTATTACATATAATTGCTTTGTTGTGAAACAAATCTCCAGAACTTTTTCATCTTGCAAATCTGAAACTCTATGCCCATTAAAAAACAACCACACTTTCCCTTCTTCCAGCCTCTGGCAACCACCATTCTGCTTTCCGTTGTTATGTATTTGACTACTCTAGATACTTCATATAAGTGGAATCATACTGTATTTGCCTTTTGTGTGTGTGTGTGTGACTGGCTTGTTTCACTTAATAAAATGTCCTCACATTTCATTCATGTTGCAGCATGTGACAGGATTTACTTCCTTTTTATATTAATAGCTGAAAAATATTTCATTGTATGTAATACTTTTGCTTATCTGTTCATCTGTTGATGGACATTTGGATTGCTTTCACCTTTTGGCTATTGTAAATAGTGCTGCTGTGAACATGGTGTGCAAATAGCTCTTCAAGACCTTGCTTTCAGTGGTTTTGGATTTGTACCTGGAAGCTGGAGTGTTGAATCATATGAGTTTTATTTTTAATTTGGTGAGGAAAATCCATACTGTTTACCATAGTGGTTGCACCATTTTATAATCCACCAACAGTGCACAAGTATTTCAATTTCTTCACATCCTTATCAACAATTTTTATTTTCTGAGTTTTGTTGTTGTTGTTTGGTTTTTTGGATAGTAGCCATTTTAGTGGGTGCTCAGTAATACCTCATTATGGTTTTGATTTGCATTTCTCAGATAAATAGTGATGTTGAGCATCTTTTCATATGCTTGCTGGTCATTTTTGTATCATCTTTAGAGAAATATCTATTCAAGTCCTTTGCTCATTTTTAAGTTGAGTTATTTGATTTTGTTGCTGAGTTTTAGGAGTTCTTTATATATTCTGGATATTAAGCCCTAATTACATAATATGATTTGCAAATATTTCGTCTCATTTTATAGATGTCCTTTTCACTATGTTGATTCTGACTTTTGATGCACAAAAGTTAAGTTTTGTGTAGTCCTAACTGTCTATTTTTGCTTTTGTTGTCTGTGCTTTAGGGATCATATTTCAGAAATCATTGCCAAGACTAATGTTAAGAGATTTTCCCCTATGTTTTCTTCTAAGAGTTTTATAGTTTTAGATCTCATGGATCTAAAACTATATATTAAACTTTATATATTAAAGATTTAAATGGATTAAATCTTTAATCCATTTTGAGTTAATTTTTGCAAATTGTGTGAAACAGGTTTCCAACTTCATTCTTTTGGATGTGGATATCCAGTTTTCCCATCACCATTTGTTGAAGACTCTGACTCAATGACTTTACATGACCTGTCTTCAAGTTTGCTGACTATTTCTTTTGCCTGATCAAGTCTGCTGTTGGATCCTTCTACTAATTTTTTTTAGTACAGTTACATTTTTCAGCTCCAGAATTTGCTTGGTTCTTTTTTTATAATTTCTATCTCCTTGTTGTTATTCCCATTTGGTTCGTGCATCATTTCCTTGATTTTATTTAGTTGCCTATCAGTGTTTGTTATCTTTTTGATACCATCTTTATGATAGTGTTCGTTATCTTTTTTAAAGCATCTTTATGATAGTCATTTTAAATTCCTTTTCAGGCAACTCATGGATCACATTTCTTCAGAATTGATTTCTGAAGTTTTATTTGATCATTTGGACCACATTTATCTGTTTCTTTGGATGTCTTACAATGTTTTGCTAGAACTTGGGCATTTGAAGACCTTTTCCAGTCTTTGGCTTCATAGAGGAAAAGACCTTAACCAATCAGCCCTGCTGGAGGATCTAGGACCTCTCAAACCTTTTCTGATCTCTTACTCCTTCTGGTGTCTGCCTGTGGAACTGCAACTCTAACCTGCTACTCACCTCTGTTTTTGGTGACTTCCAAATGCTTGACCTGGTCCTGTCAGCACTGATTTCTGTTAGGTGAGACGGAAACTAATCTCTTGGGCAGCCCCCAGATAAGCCAGAACATTGAATGCATGGTTCGTTATTCTGTTGACTCCCAAGTTGCTCAGGTTTATGCCACGTAAAGGAAAGGACACAGATGGGCATGCCACATGCTGCAAAATTGTCTATCCATCTTGTCAGAATCCTTCTTGGTTTTACAATCACCTGGGTGCTGTAGCTTCTCAACCTGTCTCCAGAGTTCTCACAGAGTTATTCTGGTCTGTATATTGTTAACTCAGTTGGGTTAACAATAACTGTGGGGAAAGGAGGGCCTGTATCTTCCTATTCCACCATCTTGCTGACAACACTCCCTCCCACTAAAGTCTTTTAATCAATTCCCTTTGGATTTGAGTACCTGAGTGATATAATGTAGTTCCTTTGATGTCCTAATGTTGAAACTAGGATGTCATCAAGGTTTGATGTGTGAAAGGGGCATTTCAGACCCAGCAATAGAGACCTCTTTCTGAACAGGTGGCTATTTCCAGGTGCCTCACATCACACTCTTGACTACCACAAATGTTTGAATTGTGTGGGATCACTCTCATTGCCCTGTGATAACTATGGAATATGGGTTCATAATCATGGAGCTCCTGAATATGGCCAGATTTCCCTTCTCTTCTCTCTTACCCAAGATCTTTTCAGATCTGCAGAATTGCATCTGAACTCCTGCAGATTCTGCTAGTGCTGCAACAGTCTGTCACCAGCCAAGCTAAACATCCATTATTTATTTCCTGTTCTTGTATTCTGCCCCAGCCCTTCCATATGTAGAGATGCTGAGACTTTGTTGGTAAACTCAGGACTAGAGTGTAGACCTAGGAGGAAGGTATTCGGCCACAAGGGTGGGTAGGACAGAGAGAAAAAATTAGGATGAACATACAGCTTCATTTCCTCTTAACTTTCTTACATGAACCAGATAATCTTAAACTAGGAATGTAAAATACCTGCCCTGTCAAAACCAGAAATTCAGGGCATTCCAAACTCCTCCAGTAGATAAAAGTTTAGGCTCACTGGTGGGGGTTAAAGAGGCCATTTAAGGATAATATTGAGAGAAATATAAAAGCACATATTATACCACCGGCAGAATTTACTAAGTTTCCCTTCTTTCTTACTTCTTTCCTTTTTCTCTTCTTCAAGTCTTTCTTAATTTGCTATTTGCCAGCAACCAAGTTGCATTGTATTGACAGATATATTGAATCTTCATTAAGTATTTTTCTGTGCTAAGAAGTAAAGAGACTGTATTGTTTTAAGTTGGCTGTTGCTTAAGTTACAAAGTGAATTCCCTCTCTTCTTCTACATATTAAGTTGGCTCTGATAATGCTACTACCTTGTAATATGGATTCATAAACATAGAGAATATGGCCAGATTTCCTTTCCATTCCTGTTACAAAGTAGGAATGCTACTACTTTATAGCATTATCAGAGCCAGCTCAGTATGTGGAAGAAGAGAGGGAAGGTCTAAAGAAAAATTCAGAGTCAGAATCGTTAGATCTGAATTGTGGGGCTAAAAGAGCAGTTCAAAGTTGTTGTGGGAATTGGGGCCTATCAGACAGTTAGAGGGAAAGTACAATAAAAGAGGCCAAGTGTTCATTTTGCAATCTAACCTATTAGCTTAGAGACTTTGGGGAGTACCATGCTCAGGATTTATTTAAAATATATATATTTTAAAAACTAGGATTATCTCCTTTACCAATCCTCTTTCAGTTAAAAAAAACAAAGCCAGAGAAAGGTAAAATATTTTTTGTTTTGTTTTTTGTCTCGATATATCTGGGATTTGGAATTCTTCTTGAGCACTAAGAAGGAAATCTAGCCACCCTAATGTTTCTGAGCCAAAAGAAGAGCCAATAGAATACTGCTTGGTGAAGCAGAGGCTGTCAATGGCAAAGGCGGCTTCTGCTGTATGGAAAGGTGCTAGATTCTTCCAGAATCTAGTCGGAGAAAGTGGGGTGACTCAGCCCTTTTCCTGTACCTATAAGGTTGAAAAATAAACTTTTCTGCCTCATTTTGGCTCTGAGCCAACCTGTAGTGTTTCACCTGCCCCTTCCTCCTCAGCTACTTCCAATGCTGAGGCCAGACAAAGAACTTGTTAAACCAAGTTGAATATAAAGTTTCTAAACTTCTTAAATATCCTAATATTATAAAGTCTATATATCACTCAAAACCATAATTTTAACAGTATATCTTATGTGAGATAAAATGTGATAAGCCATCATGGTACAGGAACAAATCACGGAATCTTTGAATAGATGGTGGGGGATGGGTAGGAGAAGAGGGTCCTTAGAGGTCACCTAGGCCAAAGTGTGGTGATTACAGTGAAGTCTCTGAAGTTAGATTTTTCATATTCAAATCCTGGCTCTGCCACCTGTCACTTGTGTGCATTCAGCAGGTGACAACTTCTCTAGGCTTCAGGTTCCTCATCTTAAAAATGGGGACAATTGGCCGAGTGCAGTGGTTCATGCCTGTAATCCTAGCACTTTGGGTGGCCGAGGTTGGCAGATTGCTTGAGCTTAGGAGTTTGAGGCCAGCCTGGGCAACATGATGAAACCCCATCTCTACAAAAAAATACAAAAAAAATTAGCCAGGCATGGTGGCTTGTGCCTGTAGTCCCAGCTATTTGGTGGTGGGGGTGGGGGGGTGGTGCGGTGCTGATGCAGGAGGATCACTGGAGCCCAGGAGGTCGAGGCTGCAGTATTCTGTGTTTGTGCCACTGCACTCCAGCCTGGGTGACAAAGTGAGACCCTGTTTGAAAAAAAAAATGGGGATAATAGTATACTTACTTCATAAAACTGTCGGGAGGATTAAATGCTAAAATCTTGTCAAGTGTTTTCATTGAATTTCTAGGGCATAGTAAATACTCCACACAAGTTCATTATTGTTGAGGTAAGTATCATCACTGACACAAGTAAAAGACAAAAAATAGGAGCTGGGATAACGTTGTTAGGGCATTGGTTCTGTGACCTTGGGAACACTATTTAGCCTCTCTAAGCTCCAGTATGCTCTCATAGCATTGTTGTGAGGCTTACATGAAACAATATTGTCTCTAGTTTAATATCAGCCCAACTTCAGTGGTTACTATTTAGTCAAAACTGAGACATAGAGAGATTTACTGCCAAACTAGAGAAACACTGTAGTGTTCCCTAAAAATGGAAGTAGGGGCAGGGGAATGTAGAAGATTTGGTGTTGAAGGAATCCCACTAAAGTTTTGTGGTCAACCTAACTTAGGTTTAGGCAAGTGCTTACCATCATTCTAGTCTAGGCTGGGCTCTTCTTCCCTGGAAGAATGCCTAATTTTGTACAGTGATGAATTAACATTAAAGAAGGTAGTTCATTGGACTATTTATGTGTCTGTGGCAGCTGCAAAGAAAGCATAGGTTTGGCATTACCCTATTTCAAACACTTAAAAAGTCAGTTGCTGTTGTTTCCAGAAAACAAGATAACCTTCATTACCACTCTCTCTAAGTCACTTCTTTCAAATGTAGCCCAGTGTAGCGATTACAGTGAGGACTCCGTGATATAGTGAGCTGACTGGAATGAAAAGCATCTAGAAGAGCTTGGCAGATAGGACTTCCTTCGTAATAAACACCAGGTTTTGGGTCACTCATGCTCTCAGACTACTCTGCTTCTTCCCTCATGGCTCTGATTACAATATGGTTTATCAGTGTTTTTGTCTGTATCCCTCACTAGACTGAAATGTCCAGACTATGTCTATCTTACTCACTTCTATTTCTCCATCACCTAGCACAGTGATTGGCAAAGGAGGTTACATTGTAAATATTTGTTGGATGAATGAATAAATAATAACACAAAAATATCCTTTTATAGTGTAGCACTTTTAAGGTTAAATCAGTCACATTTAGTGATGTTAACATGTAATCAGAAATGGAAAGATCCTGAAGTTCTCTCTTGATCTGCATCTCCTGCTAGTCGATCATTGGGAATTATCATCCCATCACATGCTCCAGTGCATGTAGCCTATAAGAGGGAGTGAACCAAGTGCATGATGCATGAGTCTTGAAATGCTGGTTATAACAACAGCTTGAGATGTCAAAAGTTTTCATTTTATACAGATTTGTGAACCTAAAAAGTCACTGAGATTCTCAGGAGAATACTTAGAAATGACTTTTGACCCACTATTTTGCATTGAATAACCAAGAAATATTTATTGAATATGTCATAGTATGTGTTGCACCATATTCTGAACATCAGACAAAAATCCCAGCCTTTGAGCTTTTATACACACACATATACACACACACTCTCTCTCTCCTTTATTTTATTAAAAATTTAAATTTATTGTATTAATTTACATATTGTTATACATATTTATGAGGTTTAATTTGATGTTTCAATACCTATATATGTTGTAGAATGATCCAATTAGAGTAGTTAAGGCATCCATCACCTTATGTACTTATCATTTCTTTGTGGTGAGATCATTCAAAAGCCTCTCTTCTAGCTATTTTATAATATGCGATATTTTACTGTTAACCATAGTCACCCTACTGTGCAATAGATGATCAGAACTGATTCCTTCTATCTAATCCTAACTTTACTCATTCACCAACCCCTCCTATCCCTTCCTCATTTCTCTCTTCAGTATGTGGTAACCGCTGTTCTGTTCTCTGTTTCCATGATACTCTTTTTTTTTTTTTTTAGATTTCACATATGAACCATGCAGTATTTGTCTTTCTGTGTCTGGCTTATTTCATTTAACATCATGTCCTCCAGGTTCATCTATGTCATCACAGATGACAAGATTTCATTCTTTTTATGGCTGAATAATATTCCATTGTGTCTATATACCACATTTTTTTAATCCATTCATTTGTTGTTGGACATTTAGGTTGATTCCACATCTTGTAGAATTTGGCTGTGAATCCATCTGGCCCTGGAAGGATTTTTTTTTTTTTTTTGGTTAGAATTTTAAAATTATGCATTCAATTTTATTAGTCATTATTGATCTGTTCACGGTTTCTATTTCTTCCTGGTTCAATTGTTGGAGGGTTGTATGTTTCCAGTAATGTATCCATTTCCTCTAGGTTTTCTAGTTCATGTATATAGAGGGGTTCATAGTACTCTATGATGATTTTTGTATTTCTGGTGTATCAGTTTTAATACCACTTTTCACATTTCTGGTTGCACTTATTTGAATCTTCTCTTATTTTTCTTCTTATTTAACTAGAAGTCTATCAATTTTGCTTATCCTTTCAAAACACCAACGTTTTGTTTTGTTTATCTTTCGTGTCATATTTTTGGTCTTCGTTTCATTTAGTTCCTCTCTCATCTCTCTCATCTTTATTTTTTCTTCCACTAGCTTTGGTTTTGGATTGTTCCTGTTTTTCTACTTCCTTGAGGTGTGGCATTAGGTTACTAATTTGAGATCTTTCTATCTTTTGATGTAAGCATTTAATGCTATCAACTTTCCACTTAACACTGCTTTTCCTGTATTCCAGAGGTTTTGGTATATTGTATTTTTATTTTATTTTTTGAAGATTTTTAAAAACATTTCTCAATTTCATTGTTTATCCAAAAGTCATTCAGGAGCAAGTTGTTTAGCTTTTTGTATAATTAGTGCACTGTAGTTTTCTGGAGGGAGTTGCAGTTGATGACGTAGGCCCCTTTGGGCTGCAATGCTAGTATGATAACTGCATCCCCAGCTCAGGCACCTCCATTCAGAAGCCTCTTGACTGCCTGAGACACTTCCCAGGCAGCTCTGCTGAGACCTTGTTATTGTGGGCCTTGGTGAGACAGTTTTATCCACTTTGACTCCAGACCTTTTCACTCCTAGCCCTTCCCCCCTCCCCCTTTCTTTCCATGGCCCTACAAGTCCATAAAAAGCAGGAATCTTTTGTTTGGAGCTCCTTGGTAGTGAAATGATTTCCCCTACCCGTGCTTCCATTTGACCGTTGCCTGGCACTGTTCCATTGGGAAAAAACACTAGGGAGCCAGTGCGTTTCCCTTTTGACTCTTGCCTGCACTGTCACAGCAAATGAATTGATTGTTACTTTCAGTTTGGCTTATTGTCCTTTGGGCACCTCAACACATGGTAGCTTGGCACACATCTGTTTGGTTTCCCTGTCTTTTAAGTAGGAATAAGAATATTCCATTCCAGCCCTCTTCTATTATGGGCTCTGTGCTCTTTGAAATGAGAACTTTTATTATTATTATTATTATTTTGAGACGGGGTCTTGTTTTGTCACCCAAACTGGAGTGCAGTGGTGCAATCACAGCTCACTGCAGCCTTGACTTCCCCAGGCTCAGGTGATCCTCCCACCAGATTCCGGAGTAGCTAGGACTACAGGTGCATGCCACCATGCCCAGCTAATTTACATATATATATATATATATATATATATATATGTAGTTCTATATATATATATATGTGTGTAGTTCTATATATATATATATAGTGTGTGTGTGTGTATATATATAGTATATATGTGTATATATATGTGTATATTGTAGAGATGGGGTTTTGGCATGTTGCCCAGACTGGTTCCAACTCCTGGGATCAAGTGATCTGCCCACCTTGATTTCCCAGAGTGCTGGGATTACAGGCATGAGTCATCACACCCAAGCTGAGAACTTTTATTCAATATACCATAATTCTACTTTTTCTTTTCATTTTAGTAAGATTCAAATATTTCAAGAAAAGGAGAACAAATAATTCTGATGTACATTAGACTACATTTGATAGCATACCAAAACCTCTAAAATGAAACAAATATTTTTCTTGGCACACAGAATAATGTGATTAATTTTAGCCAGATGGAGAATGATTATGTATTAGCTACATGTAAATGAGATATGAGACACTAAGCAATGACCCACTTCATAACTTTAAATTGTACGGATGAGAGTCTTTGCCCCATGGTGGTTTAATTATTTTCTTGGAAGACATTACACATCTTCATTCAGAAACTTAATGAATTTTACAATTACTCTTTCCTCTGAAGTCACAAGTGATGATTCCCCATCTGGATTGGTAAAGAACTCACAGCAAGAAAAATCACTGAAGTGTGAAAAACTCAGGACAGAATTCTTTTGCTGACCACTTACCACTTTTGCACGTACCCAGCAGCCCACTGAAGGACTCGCACCTGTGTGCCTGGGGAAAGTGGGGAGAATATTTCTTCTTTTACACCTCCAAGGTCTGTATCTTTATTACTTTGATAGTTCCTGCCTTAGTTTAGTTCACCATCACCTCTTGACTGGATTATTAAGAAGTATTCCTTAATATGCATCCAATCCACCCTCCACACTGACATCTGAGTTCTCATTCTCCAATGTAAGCCTTTGTTAACTAGCTAGTGCCTTTAGAATCAAGTCAAAATTCCTACATGCAGAAAAGCCCTAACAAACAGGGCCCAAGCGTCCCTTCCAGTCTCATCTTCCAGCACTGTCACATTGTATGCACAAGGCACAGTGTATTTGCTCCTCTTGGAAGAAAATCCCTCCCACTTCTGTGACTCTTTACCAGCTCCCCTATCTCTTCCAGCCAGAAAAAAGTGCCCATTCCCTTTCCTTTACCAGGAAAATCATACTCAACTTTCAGTACCTAGTGCAAATTTCAGTTGCTGTGTCCAATATGTTAGAGGCAGAACAGCAAAATGGGAAAGAGTAAAGATTCTGGACACTTATGCTCTTCCATTGGTCATGTTTGTAAGATTGAGTGACTTGTTTAACTTTCCTAAGTTTCTGTGTCCTTATATGTAAGTTGGTGATTTAACAGTAACTACTGCATCAGGTTGTTGGGAGGACTAAATGTGATAATATTTCTAAAGCACTTAGGTCTGTGCCTGGCAGTTCATAAGTACTTAATATGTAAACAGTAACTATTATTCTAGTTTTGCTGACATTTTCTTCAACCCTATATTTTAGCTTAACTGACTTTAAGAAACTTAATTAAATTAATTTATTTTTGAGACAGGGTCTTGATATATTGCCCAGGCTGGGGTGGAGTGACTGTTCATAGGCACCATCTCACTACGGATCAGCACGGGAGTTTTGACAGAGGTTTCCAACCTGGGGCAGTTCACTCCTCCTCAGGCAACCTGATGGTCCCCTGCTCACAAGGGGTCACCATATTGATGCCAGACTTAGTGCAGATACCCAGTGGAGCTTCAGGCACTACAGCCTAGAACTCCTGGGCTCAAGCAATCCTCCCTTCAGTCAAATAACTGGGACTACCGGAATGTGCCACCACACTCAGTTAAAATGGCTTTTATACCTAGAATTATATTAGCTTGGGTGAATTGAATAACCAAGGTGACAACATTACCAACTCTAGTTCATTTATTCCTTAATATTTACCACAGCTGTATGTCATGGAGTGTGGCCGAACAAGTTATATTGAACTGTCATGTGGCAGTGACCCTTGTAAGTATAACTCTATCAAGAACTATTAATCCAGGCTCAAGCTTTTTTATTTTGGGAATTCTGAGAGTCTTGTCAGGTATTTATAGTGCTCTGCTTTAATAATAAGCAACATGAACATCACCAAATAATTTAAAGACTCTATCTGTTCCGTGAAAGGGCACAGCAACTCCTAAATGCCAAAGATGATGAAAAACCAAAGAAGGAAGTGAACAAATCCACTTTGTTGGTTTTGGGTAATTTATTGTGGGAACTTACAAACAGAAGTGTGGTTTTGGGCATACGCGAGATAGGTAGATTGCCGCACCCCAAGCCCCCAGACCCAGGGCTTATATCTTGAGAAGAAAACATACGTGCTCTGGAAGGAATGTGTAGGCAGCTTTGGGCATCACAGCCTGTGATTTCTGTGACAACAAGGGTTGTTTTGGAGGAAACCTACAATAAATAGATGCTTCTACATGAAGAGAAATACATCAACTAGCCATTTTGGAGGCATTCCCAAACTCAGGGTTAGTTAGAAGTTACATGGCAGATTCGATTTTAAAATAAAGTTACCCTCGTCCCCATAATACCTTTGTAAAATCTTTCTACCTATATTTGCTATGCCTGTATGGAGAAAAATACTTCCATTGAATTTATACATACAAGGCTTATTTTTATTACCACTTCAAACTTACTCATTCTAATTTCACATCTAATTTACTTCAATTTCAATTATACCTCAAATTCAAATTTATTTTCATTCTATATCAAAATATGCAGTGATCACTATGCTTTCCAATCTTGCTTTTGAGATCTGACAAATTCTTATATTTGAATACAGTTTTCTGGTAAGAGGAATAATAGATTTGCAACAAAAATTATGAATTACTTGTCTCATCTTTGAGTGTATATATGTGTACATATATGTCTTATTCATCTAAAATACAAACTTAAGCATGTTAAGAATAGAAGCATTTCCCATTATTTCATGCCTCCATGGGGGCTTTAGATCTGACTGATATTCTGTAAACTTATAACATGTATTACATCATTTTTCACTTTGTATTATAATATTGAATTATATGGCCATTCTGTACCCACCCACAACTGACAGCTGAATGCATAAATAAATGAAGACTGAAAAGATGAATTGTTTGTTTGAGTGATTTGTCTATGAATCAGACAAATATTTTCAGGTTTGTACATAGCATATTTTAAAAAATGCCCTGATGTTAACACATATACGGTATGGTTTTACATTGTTTACATGGGTTTACTGTATATCTAAAAATTATATACATTGATACTCTTCATTTGTATTTAACTTGAAGATAACTTAGCACAAACTGGAGACAAGAAAAGACACTGTATTATAAAGTCTATTATTTTCATTTTTTTTTTTCCCTGCTGTTAAGGTTTATTTGGTTGGTAGCGAAGTTTTAAAATCTTCTTTTCTTTCTTTCTTTCTTTTTTTTTTTTTGAGTTGGAGTCTTGCTCTGTCACCCAGCCTGGAGTGCCATGGTGCCATCTTGGTTCACTGCAACCTCAACCTCCCAGGTTCAAGCAGTTCTCCTGCTTCAGCCTCCTGAGTAGCTGGGATTACAGGCATATGCCATCATATTCAACTGATTTTTAAAAAAATTTTTAGTAGAGATGGGATTTCAACATATTGGCCAGGCTGGTCTCAAACTCCTGACCTCAGGTGATCCACCTGCCTCGGCCTCCCAAAGTGTTGGGATTATAGGTGTGAGCCACTGTGCCCAGCCTAAAATCTTCTTTTAATTCTGATCTGTGAAATGACATTGAATCTTACTCTTGACCACCCACAGAAATGTAAAGAATTAGCTTACTTTATGTGTCAAAATCACATAAAGCCATACTCACATGGACAGACACTGGTAGGGAGAGGGTCACTTTCATCTGGCAGGAAATTGAACAAAGACCCAGAAATTTTCTTATTAATAAATATCTGGTAAATATTCTTAAATAAATATACACTATACATGAGCCTATGAAAATAACATATTTCTTTATGTCCACATATTGTAGGTTTAGAAATAAACGTAAACTTCAGGAAAACTCAACAGGAGATAATTATTAAAGAATACAAACAACATAATTACCAGAAAGACAAGCCTGGTATCAGGGTTACCAGGTGACCAATCCCAGGGGAAAGTAACATGAAAGTGAATTGGAATATAGAGTCATCCATATAGAGTCATCCAATTAGCCAAATGCCTGGGCAGTGAGGTGTCTGAGAAGAAGTGGAATTGAACATGTTATTTTATGGTGGCTTAAGAAAATTTCCTAACAAGTCAGTAGAGAGATGATGAAGAGAAGGCAACTATTTGCTGACATGTTACTTCCTGTTTCCTGCCTTCTCCCTACCCACCACTTTGTCTCCAACTAAAATTTTGTTAATCATCAATTGTCAGCATCCACAGAATATTAAACCTTTTTTTCAAGTTTTTTTTTTTTTTTTTTTTTTTACATATTCTAACCTTGCTTGCACGAGTAGAATTGTCCAGATAAATGTATGTTCGTGTGTATGTGTGTGTGTGTGCATACACATTTGCTCTCCTGTGTATTGGGTTAAGGGTGTGAGTGAGGATAGAGAGACAATAGCATTCCAAGTTTCTAGGTAGAACCATGTCCAAAGACCCAGAGACATAAACATCTCCTACAGTCCGGGGATCTGTGAGAAGCTCATGTGGCAGGGGTTCAGTGTGTGCAGTGGTGATTTGGGGTTGAAAGATAATGCTGAAAAGTAGGTTGGGGCCCACTTACATTTCATGCTGTGGGCTGAAAATAGAGTCGGTAAAGCTTTTAGAGCAAGAAAACACTATTTATAGAAAAATTACCCTGGCAACAATGTTCAGGCAAGACAGAATGGGTATTGGGATGAAAAGAATAGCAGTGGAGATGCAGAGGAGAAGCCCGATTCAAGAGAGGTGCCTAAGAAGAATGGACAAGACTTAGCACTAGATTAGTGTGGAAGGTAAGGAAGAGGGAGTGGCAAGGTTTCTAAGCTAAGATCAAGAATACAGGTAAGAGTGAATCTCTTGTACTTCGAAACAGAACAGCAAGTTGGAGCTATCCAGTATGCAGTTACAAATATGTTCCTGGGGCTCAGGAGAGAGTTCTAGATTAGGCTGTTTTGTGAGCCATGATAATATAGATGAAAACTGCAACCACAGTGTGAATTAAATTATCCAGAGAGGAGAGTGAAAAGCAGGATGACAGGAAAGATAGGAAGATCTGACGATTAGATGTCTTATAGGTAAAACAAAGGAAGAGAAGCCAGTGCAAGGAATAGAAAAGAAATAGTCTGAGAGGTGGCAAAAATACTAGTGGAGGGTAGTACTATGGAGACCGAGAAAAGACAGTATTGAGAAGCTGGGGTGTCTAACACTGCCAGATTCTGTACCCAGCACTTAAAGGATGCATTGCCTTCTTAAGCACATATGATCATATAAGGCACGAAGCAAATCTAAACCAAATTTAAAGAATAGGTATTATGTAGAACACGTTCCTTGAGAACAATGCAATTGAGTTAGAAGTTAACAGGCTGGGCAGGGGTGGGTGGATCACCTGAGGCCAGGAGTTTGAGACCAGCCTGGCCAATATGGTGAAACCCCATCTCTACTAAAAATACAAAAAATTAGCCGAGCATGGTGGTGTGCACCTGTAATCCTAGCTACTGGGGAGGCTGAGGCAGGAGAATCACAACGGAATAAGACTCTGTCTCAAAAAAAAAATTAATAACAAAAAGATAAATTTTAAAATTCCATATACCTGGGAATTTAAGCAAAACTCCTAAATCAAAGAAAAAAATCAAATCAAAACTTAAACACTTAGAACTAAATGATAATGAAAATACATCAAAAATTAAGGTATGCAATTAAAGTGTTTCTTTGGGGGAAAGTTTGTAGCCTTACATGCTTACTTAAGAAATGAATAGAAGGCCCGGCACAGTGGCTTAGGCCTGTAATCCTAGCACTTTGGGAGGCTGAAGGGGGCGGATCACTTGAGGTTGGGAGTTGGAAACCAGCCTGACCAACGTGGTGAAACTCTGTCTCTACTAAAAATACAAAAAAATTGGCTGGGCGTGGTGGTGGGTGCCTGTAATCCCAGAGGCTGAGGCAGAATTGCTTGAACCCTGGAGGCAGAGGCTGCAGTGAGCCAATATTGCATCTCTGGGCAACAGAGGGAGATTTTGTCTCAAAAAAAAAAAAAAAAGAATAAAAACCGAAGATTGATTAATTAATGTTCACCTCAATAAATTAGAAAAAGAAAACAGAATAAAACCAAAGGAAATAGAATAAAAGTTTGAACAAAAATATGAACAGAAATAAGTGAAACAGAAAATATACAATAAATGAATTAATCAAGATAAATGTCCATTCTTTAAAAATAGAATCAAATTAGATAAATCTTTGGTGACATTCGTACATTAAAAAAAGAAGAAACAAATGTGATTAAAAAGGGAGACATGGGCATAGCTATAGCCCAGATTAAAAGGACAATATGAGAATACGTTGAACCATGTTATTACTGATAAGGTCCCGGAATTACTACTTTCTTCCCTGCATTTTTCTTCAGGAAATTGTCTAATCCTCTACCCACAGGTTCTTAAGTGTAAAGCAAGAACTTCCAGCAGATTTCGAAGATATTGCCACTGCCACCTCCTTTTCAGGGTTTGCTGGGATTGTTACTTCAGATACAGCAATTCGACTTTGAGCTCCTACCTGCTGTATTGAGTTGATAGTCAAGGATCTTCCTTGGGATACTTCTCTTTGCTCTGCTCCAGAATTAACCAAGGATCTCAGGGGCATACTCACCCAAAGAAAGAGTGTGGGGGTTGTTAAATATCTTCTAATACCATACTGGAGTATGATTATCTAGTTTGTCTTTGTTATTGCTTTTTTTTTTTTTTGAGACGGAGTTTCGCTCTTGATACCCAGGCTGGAGCGCAATGGCGCGATCTCGGCTCACCGCAATCTCCGCCTCCTGGGTTCAGGCAATTCTCCTGCCTCAGCCTCCTGAGTAGCTGGGATTACAGGCACGCGCCACCGTGCCCAGCTAATTTTTTGTATTAGTAGAGACGGGGTTTCACCATGTTGACCAGGATGGTCTCGATCTCTTGACCTCGTGATCCACCCGCCTCGGCCTCCCAAAGTGCTGGGATTACAGGCTTGAGCCACCGCGCCCGGCCTGTTATTGCTTTTTGATGCCTCTTGGAGTCTTACTTAAAGTTAGCTCTGTGTAATCTCATGAGCCCTTGACAACTAACCTGCAATGAGAGGAAAATCCACAAAGGTTCTTTGAGGGAAGATGATTCTGACTGAACCAAGCTTATTTGTACTCTTAAGTTTAGGATTCTAGGGTTAAAGCTTAGTGATTCAATTTTTTGGGTTTATGATTACAGCCACTTCCTAAGGTGAACAGCTGCTTTCAAAATTACTGCCTCAGGTCAGGTTTTGGCATTTGCCTTAAGGGGTTGTGAAATCACACAAAAAATTGGTACCATACCTCTCCCTGGACCACTGGGGCCAATCTCAGAGTTTCCAAGGTAACTTTTCCAAAAGAATTTCTCAGTATTTCTAAGGCAGTTTTCTGCCCTGTCTTGTATAATGAAGTAGCTGAACTTTCCCTCACTAAATAAGAAGGAAAAACACCTCACACATTTGTCATTTGCTAAAATACTTTCCTAGCAGTGATGGAGACCCAGGTATCTCAGATCAACTTCCCCTTTGACTATCACACTGCATTTCAATAGAAGAAAAGGCTGACCGACTGGCGCCTCCTGTTTCACCTTCCTGTAGGTGGCAGGCTTGGTCTTGGGGAAACTCTCCGGATGGCAGTAGTTTTACTTAAAACAAGATCAAACCAGAAACCTTTTGATGCGTGAGTCCTAAAACTGTAAACCAGAACCCTTTCATATGTGATTCCTGAAACTGTAACCTTTTCACATGTGAGTCCTAAAACTGTAAACCGGAACCCTTTCATATGTGATTCCTGAAACTGTAAACAGAAACCTTTTCACATGTGAGTCCTAAAACTGTAAACCGGAACCCTTTCACATGTGATTCCTTAAACTGTAAACCGAAACTCTTTTCATATGTGATTCCTGAAGCTGTAAACCAAGACCCTTTTCATATGTGATTTCTAAAGCTATAAACCTAAGATTATTCCACTTGTAATATCTGAAGTATAGGCCTATATAAAGGCAGAACCTTCCTTTGTTAGATGAGCTGAATTTGGACAGATCATTTCCTCGGCTCCTAGCTGTAATAAACTAACTCTTTCCTTCGGTATTCGGTGTTCGGGTGATCTGTTTCCCACGGCCTTTCCTGCTACATTTTGACACCAAACAAAATATAACCATGTTGCTTTTGTTTAGAATATTAGTATAAATAAAGTTGATGTGCATTTTGCATTATTCTAACATCAGGAGAGATTTTAAGAATTTTCTTGTAACGTCCCATAAATTAATCTCCATTAACAATCTCATATTTCATTTATTATTGAATTAATGAAGTTTATTATTTATCTGAGGGCCGCCATATCATCCATTCACTTATACATGAATTTGTTCATTCAACAAATATTTGTTGAACACCTACTATATAAAAAACACCCTGCAGGAAACTAAGTAAGTAACACTAGGTAAACACAGACATGACCATGTCCTCACAGAGTTTATAGTCTAGAGAATTTCTTTTTTAGAAAAGAGTCTGAATTCAGGCTCTGCAATCATAGAGGTATTCCTACAAGGAAAGGCACACATTTCTATAGGTACAGAGTGGGATGACATGACCTGTGTAAATTTAGAATATTGGAGAGAATGTTAGAGAAAACAAAACATAGTAATGAGGATCATGGCGTCAGGTATTTAAAGGGAGCTTGTGTGAAGAAAAGCTGTTTATCTAGATAGTGATCCTATGGCGGAAGATGAGTATCCATGAGTATCATTTCATTTTTAACCAATCAGAAATCATTCCCACTTTCTTACTGAAGATCTTTTTTTCTCTCTCTTTCACTTGCATTCTCACATTTACATTCCATCTAAGTCTCCAAATCATAAAGCTTCAAAAGGTCACACTCTATATAGGGGAGGCAGGTACACATTTTAACATATCCTACAGAAAATAGGTTACATCAGTATTACCGATTTTATGGAGGAGATAATACATAGCAAAATTTTTCTTGTGTGTGTTGTTTTAACTCAATAAAATCTTATTTCTTGCTTTGGATCCAGTTTAGGTCAGCAAGGTGGTTCAACACCTGTGGTCAGTCATTCAGAGACCCCACTCCCAACTCCCCCTCACCACCACCACTTTTAATTCATGACCTTAGGTTTTTCTGGCATCTAGCTGGTGAATACAGAGAGAGAAGGTGAATATGGAACCAGTGTTTTTCACTACCTTGGCCTGGAGGTAATGCTTATCACTTCCATTCACAGTCCTTTGATGAGAACTGGCTATATAGCTCCATCCAGGTGGAACAGGGGTAGAATATATAGCATAGCTGAATACCCAAGTAGATAATAAGTTTGGCGAGAAGCTAGCTCATCTGCTTCAGTCAGTCTCCTCATTTAAAAATGGGAGTAATAGCTGCTGCCTCACAAAGTTGTTTTGAGGGAACAAAGTGCTTAGCATAGTGCCTCATCCATAGTAAGTGGCTCAATAAGCACAGCAAATACTTTGGACATCTATAAACAAATTTCCACTCAGAACTAATACCTTTGTGGCATTCTACTCTTTCAAATCTTTTAAAAGCTTCCTATTTTCTTTGAATAAAAAATAAATTATTGACCAGACTCTCTATCATCTGGCCCCTGCCTTCATTCCCAGTCTCCTTTTTGCCACCATTAATCCTTCACTCATATAATCCAGCTTACACTGGCCTTTCTATGGTTCTGACACCACCCTGTTTCTCACTGTAGATTCCATGGTCCTCTCTGCCTGAAATGCTTGTGCCTCAGCTGTTCACATGAGTGATTCACTCTCATCTTCTAGGTCTCATCTCAGGTATCACTTCCTCAGAGGCCTGTCCTGACCATCCTATCCAAAGTGGCTTCCTCCCTGTCTCGTCTTCTCTTGTTTTTGTTACCGCAATCTGTAATACTCTTCTTTTTAAATTTATATTTCTTTATTAATTGAAACAATTAATATAAGAGAAATAGAGATGGGGTCTCACTATGTTGACGAGACTGGTCTCCAGCTCCTAGGTTCAAGGGATCCTTCCACCTTGGCCTCCCAAAGTGCTAGGATTACAGGTGTGAGGCTGTAATGTTCTTCTCTATTTGTTTACTTGTTCATGGTCTTTCTTTTCCATCAGAGCTGCTGGCTCTTTGAAGCCAGGGGCTTTGTCTGTTTACTGACTTATCTTCTGAAATGAGAGCTGAGCAAAGCATATAGTAGGTGTTAAATACTTGATGACCAACTGATGAATGAACAATTTTAAGATATACTGGAGATATTCTCTTTGGGTCTTTCACATTATCTAACAACATACTCACATTTCCCTATTATTATTTCCATATTCCCTTCTAGGTAGTGTTTTAGCTCTAGCCTTCGCTCTCAGCTAAGCTTCTTGAAAGCACAGTTTACACCCAATGCCACCTCATTTTACTCCTGAACATATCTTCCTCTGGCTTCTGCCCCTTCCTACCATTCCACTGAAATTATTCTTGTTATGGGCATCCAATTTACCAAATCCAATGCCTGCTTCTTGGCAGTTACCTTACCTCATTTGTTTCCTTGATGCTGTTGAATACTCCTCGAAACTCTCCTGCTTTGACTTCATATTCCTAAAGATACCAGTGTATAGCAGTGATTTGCAACTGAGAATAGTTTTGCTGGGGGAGGTACTATTGGCATCTACTTGGTAGAAGCCAGGACTGCTACTAAACATACATTTGCCTTAGGCAAAGAATGATCTGGCCCAAAATATCCATAGTGCAAAGGCTAAGATACCCTGGTTAACAGGATGTTTTGCAGATACTTTATGAACAACATGGTCATGATCAGAAATAAATCATTACTTCTTTTCTCACCTACTCACTTATTACTTGTTATTCCTAATCTGATTAATGGCACTTGTGTCTTATAAACCAGTATCTTGAAAATCATTTTTAATTCTTCTCTCTCCTTTATCAGGCCCATTTATTAGTCACTAATTCCCTTTTGATTCTATCACCTAAATATTTTTAATCCTCTCTTTCCCCTCAGCTACCACTGCCTTTTGCAAGAATCCCCTAAATGGACTCCCTGCTTTGAGTCTTACAAACACCTCCAACTCATCCTCCTCAAGTAATCTTTCTAAAATGGAAGCTTGATCACATTTCTCCTATTGCCTACAAGATAAAGGTTTAGCTTCCAGGTCTCATTTATCATGTGTACCATGTGTTTTATTATCTACAGATGTGTGTTCTGTCACTATTCTTCCTAATCTCCTTCTAGCCTAAACAAAACACCAAGAAACAAAAAACTAGGCAAACAAAACAAAAACCTTGATGTATCTATCACACTTCTTTCTATTGGACACGATATTCCTCCTTTTTGCAATGTCCTCCCACTAGGGTCCCAACCAGGCCCTCCTGAAAATGTCCTTCCTGAAAAATTCTCTCAAATTCTACTCTGTGCATGCACGTATTTCTGTTGTGACACCTATTTTACACATACCATCTCAGGCAGAAATTCCCCAAACTGAAATGTACAGGCCATGTACTTTTATTCTACTGAGGTTTAAAAATTTTGACTTCCTTATCTATGAGGTTAAAAATCCCCATTAAATTCATGGTCTTTCCCTCTTGCCCCTGCGTTGTGGTTAAATTCTTGGGGAGTCTTCACAGTACCTAAGTTTTGGAGAAGATGTAGGCACCCACCCTCATTCCTCCTTCAGATTTTGGTATCCTCTTCCCAGTATCTGTGTGTTGTTTGCACATTTTTCTATCGTTTTGCTTTTAGAGCCACACTGGAGCTTGAGAATCTGAGGCTTTCTGTAGTTTCCCTGTACGCAGAATCATTCCCTCTTTGGAGTCCTGCTACCTACTCCAGACTACTTGGAATGCAGACATTTGCTATTACTCTGGGACCCAAGGGTATTTCCTTTCTCTTAATCTTATTAATATTTCACTTCAGAAGCATTTCCTGTCTTGTGAAATTTTTCTCAGAGGCTTCTTTAATTGGTTTAGATTGTTAATGGATTTAGTCACATAAAAGCCAAGGACTCCCAAATTCTCTATGTTGAGTCCTGTCCCATCCCAATATCTGAGGCAGGGTGAAAAATATAAATGACCATCGTTCCTAAATCTAACAGCTCAATGTATACACCAGAGGAGCTTTAAAAATTGAGATGCTCCCACGCACAATTCTACAGCATCAGAATTTGGTTGTTTTTTTTTTTGACGATCACAGAAGATCAAGACAGAATTATTCCTGTACTCTGTCTTCCAATTTTTTTTCCCGGTAATCCTCCCTCCTCTTCTCCTTCTTTGGCCCTTCCCTCCCCGCCCAGTCTTTCCCAGCACACCTGCACAGGCCTTTCAGCGCCCCGCCCCGCCCGCCCCGCGTTTCCCGCCCCGCGTTTCCCGCCCCCCGCTTCCCGCCCCGCGCTTCCTGCCTCCCCGCCTCTCTCCATTTCCGTCCCCTCCTCTTCCGCTCGTATCTCCCAGCCCTGCCCCTCTCCTGCCCTCCCCGCCCCCTCTTCCGCTCTACGTTTCTCCTTAGTCTTGCGCACTCTCTTCAACCTGCTACTTCCGGCGGCCTAGGCTTACGTTTACTTTGCGCCGGAAAGAGAACCTGTGAACGCTTTCGGCATTATGGCGGCGGTGGATATTCGAGGTATGTTGTATTGCTTTACTTTGTCTCTTGATTGTCTGTGGACTAGTTTGGGATGTTATAGCTCGCAGGCTCAAGGTTCAGGTTCCTTTGTGTTAGGTCTCAAGCTTTTCCCAGTGTTTTTTGTGGTTGACGAGTTTTTCCAAGTTCTTGGATCGTCTCTTGGAAGCGTAGGAGGGAAGGGGTTGGAAGCAGCTCTGGGCTTTGAGTCTTTAGAGCTGGAGTATTGTTCTACACGCATATCTCTGCAACAATAGAGCTATTCTGTTGGGGTGAAGGAATGGTCTTTGGGCAGAGAAGGGAGTGGGGTAATGAGCCAACTTGATTTAATTCATGTCTTGGGACTTGGCATGGTGATTCCCTAATACGATCGCGCCCCACGGGTCCCTGGGCATGAATCTCAAATGTTTTCAGTTGTAAGGTTTATTTTTGAGTCGATAATACTTTACATCGAACATCCATCAATTATTACGGGCAGGTGTGAAAAATTCTTCACACCTGAACTGAATTTTTCACACCTGAACTGTAGAGGTACTCAATCAGTGACTAAATTTATGGAGATGCCACCCATTATTGATCTTGGGGAGCATGTAGAGTTGTTTTTGTTCGTATATACGGTACTTGATTTTTAAAGGGAAGTGTTTGAGATACTGTGCCTTTTTCTTCTCTCTCTCTTTTTTTTTTTTTTTTGAGACGGAGTTTCGCTTTTGTTACCTAGATTGGAGTGTGATGGCGCGATCTTGGCTCACCGCAACCTCCAGCTACTGGGTTCAAGCGATTCGCTTGCCTCAGCCTTCCGAGTAGCTAGGATTGCAGGTGTGCGCCACCATGCCGGGCTAATTTTATATTTTTGGTAGAGACAGGTTTCTCCATGTTGGTCAGGCTGGTCTCGAACTCCCGACCTCAGGTGATTTACCCGCCTCGGCCTCTCAAAGTGCTGGCTCACGCCACTGCGCCCGACCTGAGGCGCCTTTTTCTATATTAACTGGATTGGAGTCTAGCACATTTATTACAAACATTCTCATTTATAGTTATCCGGTGATCTTCAACATTTCTGGATCACGATTTTACATACCTTTCTTTCATTATAAGTGGGAGTTGCAAATGCCTAATTTCATCCTTGCCGATTGTTAGAATGCTGTTAGACTGCTTGGGCTATGTTAACATGTTGCCTTGCTACAAAATAAGAGAAATATTTAGTCTATCAGACTATTTTCAAATATTTAGTTGGTATAATTTTTTACTTACAATTTAGATTTGTTGGGATCATGGTAAAGACTCTGAGAGTGTGTTTGGTGTGTTAAAGGAACAGCAAGGAGGCCAATGTGGCTGGAGGGAAGTGAGAGAGGATGTGGGAAGGAGATGAGGTCAGAAAGATGTTGAAAGCCATGATAAGGTCTTTGGCTTCTCCTCCGAATAAAATGGAGAGCCACTGGAGGGTTTCCATCAGAGGAATGATGTGATATGATTTTTTTTAGGAATATATTGCCTGCTGGAAACAGTGTAAGAGGGCAAGGGTAGAATTAGGGAAACCAGTTAGGAGGTCATATCGATAATGCATGGAGGTTTGGACATAGCTTGGACTAAAGTGGTAACAACAGAGATGGTAGAAAGTGGTTAGAATCTGCCTGACTTGGTAGTGTATTCTTTTTATGGGGCTGGGTTCACAGATAATCTTCAAGTGCAACAGATAATTTCATTTTCATAGCCATAGACCGTAACTCTTACCTCAACTCTTACCATAACTCTTACCTCTTAACCATTTTCTAGAAAAATATTCTTGGATACTTGAGTTCATAAATGGATTGAGAAAAATCACTGACCAACGTAGTACTTGTACTTGATCCTCAATCATGAATTAATCAACATTGGCTGGTTATTTTAAATCAGATCCTATATTGGTTCCTGATGAGTAAGACACAGCCCCAGTTCTCTAAAAACTTGTAATTTAATGGGAAGATGCTTGTGCTTCTAGGTTATGATAATAAAAGTGTATAAAAATTGCTATGAGAACATAGAGAAAGAAGCCACCACCAACACCATCGTCATCCCAAGTAGTATTTATTGGGTTATTACAATGTGCTAAGCATTTTACATATGGAACCTTAGTATGTAGATAATATTATGATCCCATTTTATAGATGAGGAAACCGAGGCACAAGGAGATTAACTTGCTGAAGTTTTATTTCCTTGTGCCATTCTGCTATGTGGTGGATAATTGTGGGCAGTGAAGTAAGAATCTAGTGTAGCTAGATTGTGAAATGCCATATTAAGGAATTTGGATCTTAATCTTTTGGACAGTAAGTGTGCACCGCCATTCTTGCCGTAAGATGTGACATAATTTGATTACTTTGCAAGCATAGCATTATTAAGGCCAAATAGGATTGAGGGAAGACCTAGAGGCAGGGAGCCTGATAGGAAGCTGTTGTCTGAGTGACATTTGGAAGATTAAATAAATAACAGTGGCAATAGGGATGAAGAAGAGGAAATGTATTTTATGAGACTGCATCCTCTCTAGAACAGTACTCATTGTTCTGTGTTCTTCCAATTTATAGTAGGACCTCTGGCTTCTCTCACAAGTTCTTAATATCTCTGTAGTGGGCATTTTCATTTTGAGACAGTTTAGTATGTACAACTGTGATCTGTAGAGCTAGGTTACCTGGATTCAAATCTCAGCTCCACCATTTAGTAGCTCTGTGACCTTGGACAAGTTACTTAGCCTTCCCATGCTTTAGATTCTTCATGTGTAAAATAGTCGTATACTACCAAATTCTTTGAGTTATTGTGTGGTAAAGTGATTAAACAGGGACAGGCACAAAGTCAGTGTTCAAAAATGAGAAATAGGATTATTTCCATTTGCATTGGTTTTATATGTCATATATGTCTCATTTTTCCTCTTTGAATTAGTTTACTAGACAAGGAAAATAGGTTAGAAATAAGTACTGATGAAGAGTTTTCTAAGTATGGAAACAGCTTTGTAAAGAAAACTTACAGGGAGAATTTACTGAAGTCACATGGAGCAGATGACATTTAAGATTCCTTCTAATTCTGAGAGTCTGATTCCATACTTAAACTCAATCTATCCAAGACACATTCATTATCATCATGTCCCTAAATGAATCTATTAACTCCCCGTAATTGTTTGTAGGTAGGATCTATAATTACACATTTATTTGTTTTTGTGGATTATTCCGCCTCTGCTGAAATTATGTTGTTAACACTATTATCAATAATTGATTATGGCACCATATAGACATAGTGTCCTGTGAAAAACAAACCGAAACTGTCCTTCTAGAAATACTTTAATCATGCCTAAGGAAATAAATGTATAAGTAGTTTTAGTGTAAATAAACCTATGTTAATAATTGCACTGTAGTATTTAAAGCTGAGAATGATGCTTGTCTTTAGTTGCTTTTCATTACAAAGACTCTTTCCAAAATCTTACTTCCTGGTCTGTTGTGTATTTGGTTATTGCATGATCCAGTTATGATGGACCATGTAAATAATCTATACTAATTATTTGGTTATTAACATACTTTATCTGTCTCCTCCTGTATAGCACATAAAGTACATTTTACCTTTATATAATTTTTCTCAGTTGAGTCATTTTGCTCAAAACTGCTTGCCACCTTGAATTGGATCTGACTTCTTTGAAGATATCGGAGGTAATAATAGTATAAGAGAGACTGAAGGTTTTCAACCAGTATTGTATAGGCATTTTGATGTTCATGATTTACACCTAGTGGTGTTCAGTACGGTCAGTGGTATCAAGTATCATTGAAGCCATTAGCCAATAAAAGCCATTTATTAAAAGTATCTAGCTCTATTTATCATGTCTTTTTAAAAGCTATGGTTTAATTCTACTCTAAATATGAAACTGTATGGCTGTAGTTAAGGGCATTCTACTTCCTGTTTATCCCTTAGCTTTTACATCATTATCATCTCATCTACAATAATAGCTTCCTAACTTCTCTATCCCTAATTGAGAGATCTTAAACTAGTGGCTAAGGATACATGTGGGCATACATGTTGTCTGAAAATTTTGAATTCCTTGCCAGCATATAAGGATTTCCTTTTTTTTTTTTTAAAGATGGGGTTTCACCATGTTGGTCAGGCGGATCTTGAACTCCTGACCTCAGGTGGTCCGCCCGCCTTGGCCTCCAAAGTGCTTGGATTACAGGCGTGAGCCACCACGCCCAGCCTATAAGGATTTCCAATTAAATCCTTTCTAAATTTTAAATCTTATCACTTCTTCACCTAATGAAATTATTCTCTAAAGATGTAATATACTTTGTATTTTTACACCTCTGTATATACATTCTCTCTGCTTGGAATTACTTTGCTCTTTTCTCTATATAAGTTTCTATTTATTCTTTAACATATTATGCTAAAACCCACCTTCTAACCCCATGAAAAATCATTTTCATTCCCTCAGGTAAATTATTCTGCTCCTTCCTGTATAGTCTCATAACACATTTCTTCATATTTTTTTTTTGAGACAGTCTCGCTGTGTCACCCAGGCAGGGGTGCAATGGTGAGATCTCAGCTCGCTACACCTCTGACTCCTGGGGCCAAGCAATTCTCCTGCTTCAGCCTCCCAAGTAGCTGGGATTACAGGCATCTGCCACCATGCCCAGCTAATTTTTTGTATTTTTAGTAGAGACGGGGTTTACCGTGTCTTTATTATAACGCTTACATCATGTTATTGCTTTCTTGAATAATCTCTTCTGTTACATCATGAGAGTGTGTTGGTTAGGATCCATGTCATCCTTATATTCATAATGCCTACTACATTAAATGTATGATAAATGTTTGTTGGATTGAATTCTTTCTTTTTTTCTAATCCTTTATCATTTTGTTTTCTTTCCTGTAGACAATCTGCTGGGAATTTCTTGGGTTGACAGCTCTTGGATCCCTATTTTGAACAGTGGTAGTGTCTTGGATTACTTTTCAGAAAGAAGTAATCCTTTTTATGACAGAACATGTAATAATGAAGTGGTCAAAATGCAGAGGCTGACGTTAGAACACTTGAAGTAAGTTATTTTAAGAAGGTAGCATTTTTACCAAATACAAGTTTTGCAATGAACAGTTCTTTCAAGCTGTGGATCATGAAGTCCAGGGTAGAACTTTTAGAAGAAAAAATGGAATTTTGTTTGGGTTTGTACAAATTTGACATGCAAAGTAATTATTAGTATTCACTTTTAACGGAGGTCTTTTCTGTATAACTTCATAATGTTTACTTTAAATGTAACAAGTTTTGATTTTGATCTGATGAGTGATTTTGGCAATGCTACTGTTATTCTCAACCAGGGAACTGTAAATATTGTCTCTTCTATATCTATTTTATATTATAAAAGTATTTGAAACAACTGTTAATACAATTTTCCTGTTGTCAGCTAAATATTGAGGAGGGGCTTATAAAATTAAATTTATGTCGTATTTTAAATGGCTTTTGTTATGGGGCAAATACAGCTATTGGGACAACTTATTGTTGCTTTTAAACATAATCTGTCAGGTAAAAAAATTTGTTGGGGTGAGGAAAAAGTTTTTGAAGTTTTCTAGTTTGGTAGTATATATAGTTGAGTCTTCATGGTTATTTTTATATTTTATATGTATTTATAGATTTAGTCAGAAAGCATCATGGCATTTTGGTTGCCTTTTTGAAACGGACACTCTTCGGTGTACTTTCCTGACTGAAAATAATCAGATTTAAATTTATGACACATTTTTGTAGAGAAATTTTGTTGTTTAAAAACAAATCTTACTTTATCTATATGCCACCTGTCTGGGAAAATAGCCAGTTTTACTCAACAGCCAGATTATAACACCAAACACAGGCAGTTTTAATCCTATTTAGTGTTGCCAAATTTTTATATAATAATTTGAATGTCATATGAAATTATTGTAGGGCATTTATAGATCTTTGGATATCTGTGTTGTGTTTTCAGTCAGATGGTTGGAATCGAATACATCCTTTTACATGCTCAAGAGCCCATTCTTTTCATCATTCGAAAGCAACAGCGGCAGTCCCCTGCTCAAGGTAAAATGTGTAAACTTTAGGCATTGTTTTCTTTTTAAAATACCATGATTTATTTCCTTCCTGACCTAACTTGTTTTTTGATTGGTTTCTGTTTGAGGGGGGTCCCCAAGACCACATACATGTTCAGTACCATGCTACAGGACTCACCAGACTTAGCATATGCTCGTACTTACAGCTAAGATTTGTTATGGCAACACAGTAAGGGTACGCAGCCAGATTAGTGTTGGAAAAATGCATGTCAGTAGGGTCTGTAGGAATCCATGTACAAGTTTCCTATGCTTTCCCTCTTGCTTGTGAAGGGCCACACTGAGTGTGCCCTCCATCCAGCAGTGAAATGCAGCTGCACTCAATATGTCTGCTCAGGGAAGTCCATTTGAGACTCTGAGCCAGGGATTTTTAACGAGGGCCAGTAGCTTGGACATCCTCTGCTTACCAAAGTTTTAGATTCTCTAAAAGAAATCTGGTGTCCACTATAATCACATTGTACAAGTCATCTGCAGAGGCTGGTACAACAGGTATAACTATCATGTAGAAAATGTTTGAAAAGTCAGTTCTACTAGTTTATAGTTGGATACCAGGACTCTTTCAGCATGCCCAAGGACAACTCTTCGAGTACTAACAGTCAGAACAACTCACTGCATCAAAGCTACCTCACAGTTGGGATACCAACTGAACATCAAGCATCCCAAGTAACTTTTCTTTTTTTTGACCTCTGAACTTTTTATTGGCCTCCTGCTTCTCAAAGAGTACACTGCTTCTGATGGCTTAATGTCTCAGAACTTTGGTGTTGTTGGTCTCAGATACCACTCTGCTGTCCGCTACCTGATGGGTGGTGGTTTTTTGGTTGGTTTGCATGGAATTGCTCCTGTCCAGGGCATCACCAAGATTAAAGTCCTTCTGTCTTAGAGCAGGTGGCAGTAGGTGGCGATCTCAGCCTCCAGCTTGACCTTGATGTTCAGCAGGGCCTCGTACTCCTGGACCTGGTGCTGCCCCTCTGCCCTGGTCTGTGCCAGCTCCGACTCCATGTGCAGCAGGATCCTGTTGAGCTGCTCCATCTGCACGGCATAGCGGGCCTCCACCTCCCTCAGGCCATTCTCCAAGCTCGACTTCAGATTTCTCATTGAGTCCAGGTCAATCTCCAAGGACTGGACTATATGTCTGAGCTTCGTGAGCATCACCTCAGCAGCTCCAACCTTGGCAGACTGTGTGGTGACCACTATGATGCTCTCCTCAATCTGCTGAGAACAGTACTTTTCTAGTTCCTCTCGGTTCTTCAGAGTCTTTGTATTGGGCCTGGATGTCTGCCATGATCTTGGCGAGGTCTTGAGATTTGGGGGCATCTGCCTCCACGATCAACCTAGAGCTGGCAATCTGGGTTTGTAGCCCTTTTACTTCCGGTTCATAGTTCTTCCTCATGAAGAGCAGCTCCTCCTTGTTACCTCAATCTCTGTCTCTAGCTGCAGCCAAGTGACATTGGTGTCATCAGTGACCTTGTGGAGCCCATGAATGTTGCTCTCCACAGACTGGCACGTGGCCAGCTCTGTCACATACTTGACTCCAAAGTCGTCAGCAGCAAGACGTGCGTTGTCGATTTGTAGAACGACGTGGGCATTGTCCACAGTATTTAAGATCTGAGTCCTCAGGTCCTTGATGGTCTTGAAGTAATGGCCCCAGTCTGTGACCTGGGGTCCCTTCTTCTGGATTTTGCTCTCCAGTCCCTGGTTCTCGGTCTCTAGGCTCCTCACTCTGTCCAGGTAGGAGGCCAGGCTTTCAACCAGTTAGGTTCAGGCTTGCATGATCTCCTTCTCATTCTGGATGCCTCCATTCCTGCCAGACTCCGGCCATCCCCATGGCCAGGCGCCTGCAATCCCAAGTTGCCCTAGAAGCTGGTGGAGTGGGACATGGAGATCCAGGAACCAGAGCCACCGATGCCTGCACATACGCTGTTTGTGCTGCTGACCAGCCAGGCACTTTAGTGGGGTTCCTGGATGGAGCCCAGGGACCAGTAATTGGTGGAGAAGGTGGAGCAAGTGGCGAAGCTCATGCTGTCCAGGGAGGAGAGCGAGAGGACAGGACTCAGGCTTTGCTGACAACCACAATTAACTTTTCTTTTCATCTCAGTCTACTAAGTTAATTCTGTTACAAAATGCATGATAGATGCAATCATACCAAATTAATAGAGGACCAATTGAAAATTCTCATTGATGGATGCAACTAAAAGCCATACCTGGGTTATACTACCTACTGAAAACTTGGTTTAGAAACAACACTGAAGAGTATAGAGTCCAGATCTGGTTTTGAATCAAAGAGCTAGACACCTTTTCCAGTGACAACCAGAAATCGAAGACATTTAGAATCAAGCCAAGACCATGAATAAAGTCATACTGAAGAGAAGATTTAAGATAGGGGAGCCAGATGGGTGTTATTCCAGTTACATCTCTCAGTTATACCCTCATTAAGACATTTATGAAGAACCTTTAACTTGGCATTGATTTCAAAGAATGACTTGGTAAAGAAGTTGTGACTCCAGAATCCAAATTTAGTTTCAAAATCTAAGATCTAGAGTCCCTGCCCAGAGTGAAAGAGAACATTAGAACTAAGGCAAGGCTAGGAGCAAGACAAGATTTCCATGGTGAGAGGATTCAAGGTAAAGAAATTACACAAGACGGCACTAGCCTCACTAGCAGCTGTCTTATTCCTTAGGACCCAGCACTGGGGCACAAAAGCAAGCTCATTGCATTTGATATCTTTACACTGGACCCCAAGTCTGTCTTGCTCCAGTGTCTTACTCCTTTAAGTAAGGTTGATGACAACAGTATTGGCATCATTTGGGAACTTTTTAGAAATGCACTCTGCCTACTGAATAAGAATCTAATTTTAACAGCATCCCCAGGTAATTCAGATGAATGTTAAAGTTTGAGAAGCACTGCTGGAGGGCAACAGTGGGCATACTTTTTCTGAAAAGGGCCAGTGACTAAATACTTGGGGTTTGTGGGCCTTGTAGTCTCTGTGACAACTGCTCAATTATTGCCAGAGCAGCCACAGATAGGTAAATGATTGGATGTGGCTGTTTTCTAGTACAGCTTTACCAAAACAGTAATTGCTAAACCCCGCCTTATGGGAAAATATCAGATTTTAGTTTTTTTTGTGAGAGTCTGTTTAGCAATTTGTGTCCATAGCTGTATTCATAAACCTTTTTTCCTACTGTTTTAGTTATCCCACTAGCTGATTACTATATCATTGCTGGAGTAATCTATCAGGCACCAGACTTGGGATCAGTTATAAACTCTAGAGTGGTAAGTGGTCTTCACATTCTTTAAGCACTAAAGAAAATTTTTAATTAGCTACCTTGCTTCCAATAATCAAATGAGCTCCTCTGCCTTGTGTAAGTTGCTATAAAGTGTTGACTATCAGAATGTTTTGAACTGTGGTTACTGTGAGCCAAGTCAGTGCTCAAAGTATATTTCACAGTTCCAATTATATAGTAATTTAGGTTCTGAAAAATAGGTTCTGTCTTTGCATATGTGACATTTTGTGAGTATTTACTTTGGAAATTTTGGTTGACCTAATGAGAAATTTAGAATTTGTTTTTCCTTTTACAAGCTTACTGCAGTGCATGGTATTCAGTCAGCTTTTGATGAAGCTATGTCATACTGTCGATACCATCCTTCCAAAGGGTATTGGTGGCACTTCAAAGATCATGAAGAGCAAGGTAAGTAGAACACCCAGACCCTCCTAAAACACTTTTGATCCTCTGAGAATGAAGCTGTTTTCTTTAGGAAAATGGCTGTTGATCTTCTCTAGGTGTGTATCACTTTTTCATGGGATGATGACTTTGTTGCAGTTGAGATTCATGTAAGTAGATATGGTAATCATAGCTTTCACATAGGAACAGATACAAGTTTAGTCTGTTAGGTAACTGGTAGTCTTTGTAAAGGTGATTCAAGATTTTAAAATATTTGGGGCCAGGCGTGGTGGCTAACTCTTGTAATCCCAGCACTTAGTAATGCCAAGGCAGGCAGATCACCTGAGCCCAGGAGTTCAAGATCATCCTAGGCAACAGGGTGAAATCTGGTCTCTTAAAAAAAAAGAGAGAGAGAGACATAGGAGAGACAGTGATGTGGAATGAGCAAAGATGATATTCCCTAGTTACCTGACTGTGGGGTTATCTTGGAATCTGGAACTTGTTATTCCTCCAGTCTTCAAAGCAGAGGAGTTGAGAGAGATTGCCTTTTAGAGCCCTATCTCCAGACAGCCAGTCTGTTTTCTGATCCTTCCATCTCATCACCTCTTGTGGCTCCAGGTCCTCTAAGTTTCCATCTAATCTGCTACTGTGTTCATCGTATTTTACTGTTCAACTACCTCCAGAAATGTGCCTATAACAGCATACTTGTATTTTGCATTTCCTTTTCTGAGAAATAGCAACTCAGAATCAATTACTGAAGGAAACATGGCCTTTGTATAGAATTCAGACCTGTATCATCTTCTTAATAGTAGGTATAAGCAGGAACATTTGATAAAGGAAAGTTTGCCTTTGTTGACTAAAATTGGCCCAATGGCTATTTTCCCCTACCATAACCAAATGTTTGGAATAACACTTATCTGGAACCCTTTGCTTAGAGACCGTTTCCCAATACACCTCCCTCCCAAGGGCAAATCCCACAGGTAATTAACTTCAGAATTTCTCTTTGAGGTTCTTTTCTTTTTCGTCTTCATGATTTTCTGTTTTGTTATTTTTTTTTCGGTGAATTACAGTCTTAATAACTGAATATGGTAGATTGAGTTTTTGAAGCCTGCATTTTTTTATTTGTTCTTAGTAGGTTTTGTGAGAAAAGACCATTTAATACACTTAAAATATACAAAGGTAAGGCTGGGTGTGGTGGCTCACACCTGTAATCCCAACTCTTTGGGAGGCTGAGGTGGGCAGATCATGAGGTCAGGAGTTCAACACCAGCCTGGCCAACATGGTGAAATCCTGTTTGTATTTTGTAAAAGTACAATATATTAGCTGGGTGTGGTGGCAGGCATCTGTAATCCAGCTTCTTGGGAGGCTATGGCAGGAGAATTGCTTGAGCCCGGGAGGCGGATGCTGCGGTGAGCTGAGACTCCACCACAGCACTGCAGCCTGGGCAATGAGACTCCGTCTCAAAAAAAAAAAAATACAAAGATAATTTCAGACCAATAATTTGGATTGTGATCTTGGTAATTATGAAAAACTTCAGCTTTAAGACTCTTAAGTTTGTGTATGCTTATGTACCAAAACTCAAGTAGCTTTAAAAGACATGTATCACCTTAAATGGTAGAATTTAACTTCAGTTAAGAGGGAGAGTTACAACACTTCTGTATATATGCTGTGTTTACCTGATTTGGGGAATTATCTTTGGTATAGCAGGCATTAAAAATGTAAGGCCAGTGCCTCCTTGGGAGCCGAATGGACACGCCCTTCTCTCTCCGCGCCTAAAAACTACGTCATCATTCTGAGCACATTGCTCAGCATTTGCCCTCTCCACGCGGGCTCCCCCTTGCCCATTTCCGCATTCCAATCTCAGCCCTGCACCCACCAGAAATTTTGAAAAGGCCTGCCAAGAACCTGCCCTATGGTAGCTCCCCCATACATCCTCGGCCAGCCCCTCATCCGTGCTCACTCCCTTCATACCCAATGGAAATGCCCCCGCTTTGTTCACCTCGCCCTTCCCCAGTCTTTTAATACCCAATAGAACTACCTTGTCTTTGTTTCCCCCATAGTCAATCAACTACTTCTACTCCCTATAAAACCCCACGCCCCAAGAAGAGAAGCGCGACTTCTCCGACCCCTCCTTTCGGACCGTAGAACCTCGCCCAGGAGCTGATTAAATTTCTTTATTCCAATAACTGGCTTCAGTTGCCTCATTTAAATCTCAGTTGCTTCATTCAAACCTTACAAAAAATAATGAAGTTTTTGTATGTTCATGGTGGATAAAGATTTGTAAAATATGAGACACCAAACTAAGTAGGCAATGTTTTGATTCAAACTTCATATTTTAATAGATAAAGTCAGACCTAAAGCCAAAAGGAAAGAAGAACCAAGCTCTATTTTTCAGAGACAACGTGTGGATGCTTTACTTGTAGACCTCAGACAAAAATTTCCACCCAGATTTGTGCAGGTAATGAAAATATGTGTGGTTAATCTTTACTTCTTTTGTATGGCATACATATTTATTTTTAATTGAGAACTGTTTCAGATGTGACCTAAAATTATTGATTTTCCTCATTAGTTAAAAAATCTCTGTATCAAAGGAAAGGTTTTGAAGGACTGCGTGGAAGAAATGGGCAAATGGAATGGATTTAACACCGTTTTGTGTTTCTTACTGAATCTTCACAAACTTTGAGGACTGCATATAGATTATATTCTCATTAAAAAGGTTGCTGAAGGTGTCACAGGTGGTAACAAAATTAGAATATGAAACTCATGCTCTTTTTACTCTACGTGCTGCCTTCCAGCCTGATGTAGTAGATATCTGAACAACCTAAATGATAGAATGACAAAAAGAACAGAACATCTGAAGTAGAGTGTTTGGCATAATAAATAGAGGAGGCAGGAGTGATTAATAGAGGTACACGACATTGGGGCTTTAAGTTATACGAATTCTACTGTGTGATTTGGAGGGACAGGGAGATTTCTAACAACAATAGCAAATCCACCTGCCATTCTACTTAATGAGCTTTTGGAGTGAAGTAGGTATGTAATGTAATTGAAGAATATGCTGTTCTCATGGCTAGTCTCAGTTCTTAAGGACCTTTACAGGGTGTACACACAAAATTATATGTCCTGTGTTTGTTAGGAGCTCTTTAAGGGATTTTCCAAGGGAAATTTTAAACTGAAATTTTTCATGAGATGACTTTAGAACAGGTCTCCCCTTCTCTCTTCCCTGACTCTGCTGTAGTGAAAGATAGGTGCTATTGGAATTGTGATGTGGTGGTGAAGAGAGCAGAAGACACAAGATGGAACTCAGAACAGGAAAGCCAGTTTAGAGGAATCTCATGAATTGCACTTGAAGATGGAACATTGTCTGTTGAATAAATTAATAAATGAATTATAGCTGTGTGTAGGATGATGAGTGATATCTACAAAATGTAAGAAGTTAGGTGTAGTTGAGCATTCATTTGGTTAGTACATAATGTATGCTAGGTAGGCCAGGGGAAGACAGCTAGACATGTGCTGTCCAGTATGGTAGGCACAAGGCACATGTGACTATTAGCATTTGAAACACAGCTAGTCCAGAGATTGAGTTGTGATATAAGTGCAGTATGCATACTGGATTTCAGACTTGTATGAAAAAGAAGGTATGTAAAATATCTCAGTAGTTTAAAAATATTGATTATATGTTGAAATAATATTTTAGATATATTTGGTTAAATAAATGTTTATATTTAAAAATGTGACAAGAAAATTAAAAATTACACATATAGCTTGCATTTGTGGCTCACATTCCTTTTGAACAGTCCTGATCTAGAAAATGGTAATAGAACATGCAAAACCAGAAACATGAGTTAGTGAACATGTGTTCAGAAACCAGAAAAATCCTCTGAGGGTTTACTCTTTGTTTTTGTGAGGGGAAGAGTAATGGAAGATGAGACTTAAAAGGTGGATTAAGGTCAGTTGAGAAGGATTTTGTATGCCATGCAAAGGAGTTGGGATTTAATCCTATAGGCCTGTGTTTCTTCTCTATTTTAAACTTATAACCCATTACTTCTCCCATAAACGTAACAGGGCTCCCGATGCATTCAGAGTTATTTGAAGTTTTAAAACAATAGCTATCATAACCAAAGACCAGCCAAACCAGGGGAGATTTTGTATACTCTTTTTCAAGTATATGCTCTCTAGGAGTGTATTCTCACTGAAATCTCTGCTACCTCATCTTCAAGTGACTAGCTGAGAATTATTGCTGATGGCAATAAGGACCATTCGATGTTTTAAAGTAGTTGGCAAGGGAGTAATGTAGTCAGTTTTGTGCTTTAGAAGATAACTAATGACAGTATGATGGAGGATGCTTAGGAAATCACATGTAAAGTTTGAATTCAGGGCACTTAGATTGTGGAAAGCTTGAATTAATTCTGTGGCCATAGAATAGAGAGGAGACAGATATAGGAGATATTTCAGAGTAGGATTGCTTTAATTTGGTGGTTAGATTTTGAGAAATTGGACAAAGGGTGATTCTGGGGTTTCAGGCCTAGAATTAGATTGGTATTGTTAACTAAAATTCAGAATACAGGGAAAAACACAGATTTTGGTTTAAATACAGTAGTTAGGGGTTTGGTTTTCATTGACCAACCTACAGAACATTGAGTAGTTTCCTGTTGTATTTGAGTTGTGAGGTACTCCAGTGAAAGACAACTTTTTTTTTTTTTCCTGGCTAAGGATGCTACCTTGAATCTTATTTGCTGTTCTATCCTGGTGAGCTAGGCTAGACATTGTAGAGAAAGCTCAAAGACTCTCTTGATTCTTAAAATAAAAACCCTTGGCTGGGCATGGTGGCTCACGCCTGTAATCCCAGCACTTTGGGAGGCTGAGGCAGGCGGATCACGAGGTCAAGAGATCAAGACCAGCCTGACATGGTGAAACCCCGTCTCTACTAAACATACAAAAATTAGTCAGGCATGGTGGCATGCATCTGTAGTTCAGCTACTCAGGAGGCTGAGGCAGGAGAATTGCTTGAACTCGGAACGCAGAGGTTACAGTGAGCTGAGACTGCGCCACTGCACTCCAGCCTGGGTGACAGAATGAGACTCCATCTCAGAAAATAAAAAATAAAAAAACAAAAACCTCTTTAGAAAAGCACAGTAATTTAAAAAACATGAAAGCAGAGAGAATAATTAAAAATGAAACCCCATATACCCTTTAGCCTGCCTCAACAGTTATCAAAAATGGCCAAGCTTGTTTTATCTCTTCTTCCCCTACTTTCTCCCAGTTATTTTTAAGCAGACTGTAGACTTCATATCATTTCAGTGAGCTTTTTACCTTTTTCTTTTAAAGGTTTAGCCTCATTCATACTTACATCATCATATTCCCGAACTCCACATTTCTTTGACCATCCAAGGGCCAAAAACGAACTGCCAAAGATAGAGTATGTTCAGCTCTGTGTAACATAACTAGGAGAAAGATGGCTTTCTCTAGAACTATTAATAATCTTTTTTGCTTTTCCTACCAAAAATTTTTGTAGCCTCAGATCTAGAGAAAAAAAAAATCTACTTGAAGTCTCCCAGAACTTCTTTTAGCTCATATGAACTCTTCTTTTCTTTACCCATTGTGTCCTCCAGAACTATTTGTACTTCGGATACAGATACAGAAGGTATTCCTACTTACCAATTTTATTGAGCAGTTGGGCTTGTGATACCCAGGGATGTTGCCCCTATAAGGGGATGTTCAGGAAAATATAGAGAAGTCCTGCCTGCTTCTTTGGAGCTCCTTTTTTCATATTTTAATTGTTGTTACTGCTGGAAGTTGCACTAATACTGATGTGATGAGAGTTTTGGTCCTCAGAGCCTTTTATGGGGACTGTCTTTTTTATTGCTGTTTTTAGAAGCTGCTAGAATACCATAGGATATTACTTCAACTAGGATTATCTAAACCAAAGCCACCTGATTAAATTTGCTCGAAGAGGCACCCTTGCTATATATTCCCATCTCAAACCATATTCTACTAATCTGGCAGGATTTACTAGAAAAGATTAGACAGTGTATTATGTTGGGTAAATAATGACATTATTCCAATGTCCAAATATAGTTCAATGTCCAGTATAGCTTAAATGATTCAGTGCTGGCAGTAGAAAAATTCCCCCTTTCAATTTTTTTACTCTCCTCAGTGTTCCTCCCTATATTTCCTTTCCTATTTTAAAGAAAAATGATTTGTTTCCTCAGAATTACTTTGGACATGTTTAAGTACTGATATTTTCACGAGGTAATATAATATATGGCTTTTTTGGGGGTTCTCATGATGACTCCCATATTTGGAGATTGCTAGCAGGACTCAAAGGACTCAGCATGTAGTTGTACTCAGAGCTAAGATTTATTGCTATAATGCAGTAAGGATATATAGCCAGATCATAAGGGAAAAAGACACAGCAGAGTCTGGAAGAATCCATGTACAGGCTTCCTTATACTTCCTCCGTCCTGTAAGAGATTACACAGAGTGCACTCTTTTCTCAACAGTGAAAATGCAGCAATGTATGTGTGATATTTCTGCCCAGGGAAATCCATTAGAGACCCGGTACCCAAGTCATTTTTATGTAGTTAGGGGTGAGGCTCTTCATGTAGGTACCCTCTACCTAGCACATACCAAAATTTCACAACCTCTGAAGAAAGCAGGTATTTAGCCTAAATCACATTTTTTGTAGAGTCTAGGCACAGTGAGTCACTGTTATCAGGGAATGGTGGGAAACCTCCAAATATCCAAAGTTTCTAGACACTAGCCAAGGGCCAGCCTTGCGAGCAGGCTTTTCTAAGTGTAGCAGCCTCAGACCTTCTTTGGTAACCCTTTTATTGCACAGTGGGTAATAATATGCTCAGTTTTGGTCTTGTCAAGTGTAAAGTTTCCCAGGACTTGCAGTTGGAGTGGGATAGTTGGCAGTTGTCAGCAAGAACCTGGAATGTGTAATATCAGAAAATTTTGTAGTTATTAGGAATAGGAATAGGTAAGAAGGCTTAGGAAGGGCATGTAAATCCAGAAAGATTCAGCAAACAGATGGAGGTCATTAGAAGTGAAATGAGAGAACTTTTTTCTTCTCAGATGATATGGAAGTAATAAGGTGTTTTAAGTGTGTGTGTATGTGTGTGTGTGTATAAAGTTATAATAAGTTTAAAGGTAGGTGGTAAGGAAGTTGGTGGTGGTGGCATCCTGGTTTTTTTGTTGTTGTTTTTAAACATGGGTGACAGTGTCATCGGATGAGAATGAGGGGGTAGGTTGTGAACCTTGACGAAGAAGACTAGATTGTTTTAGAGCATTTAACTTGGAGAATGGGGCAAAGGAGATGACAGCTTAATCAAGTGAAAGAATTGCTGTACAGAGTGAAGGATCTGACCTTGTTTCTGACCTCTAATCTTTTTTTTCTGTAGATTGGTTTTTAATAATACACTCATCAGAAATCTCTTTTCCCTCCAAATTTCCCTTGCCTGCCAACTTTAAAAGTCCTGGTTCATCCATACTTCATTCTCCCTTCCCATAATTCATATCCCCAAAGAAAATTAAGACTTTAGAGTATTGAAAGACTTCATTATTTCTTCCCATTGGATTCTACTGAATTGCTTTTTATAAAGCATTGTAGCCTGGGTCCACACAAGGCTACAATGTTAAATGTTCAAATGTTTTTATGGTTGGTTGACTATCTTGTTCTAGTTTTTGATTTGTGTCTTTTCTGGAATGGGAAATAAGAAGTAGGAAATGATAAATTTATAGTATCTAAATAGAAGTTTTTCTTCACAAAGTCATTTGAAATGTAATTTGGATGAAGTTTTCATTTTATTAATATGAAATCAAGAAGAAGAAACTTTGCGAATCTGACCTATTTTCTTTTTCCTCTTCCTCTCCCTCCCTGTTTTCTAAAAAATCATAGCAAAAGTCTGGAGAAAAGCCTGTTCCAGGTATGGTTCATCTAATATTCTTATTAAGCTTGAAATAAGATTGAACAGCCGTAAAGCAGTAACAACTACAGCATGTGAAATGAGCTATGGTCATTTTGTCCTTCTAGAGCAGGGGTGTCCAATCTTTTGGCTTCCCAGGGCCTCATTGGAAGGAGAATTGTCTTGGGCCACACGTAAAATAACACTAATGATAGCTGATGAGCTAAAACAAAGAAAAGTTGTAATATTTTAAGAAAGTTTACAGATTTCGGTTGGGCCACATTCAAAGCCATCCTGGGCCACAGGTGGGATAATTTTGTTCTAGTTTCTCATTGTAATTTTTTACTCCTAATCTTTGAGATCTGCTCAACTGTCAGCAGGTGGTGCCATGGTGGTAGTGTTTGTGGTAGTGAAAAGATGAATGGGGAGGGAAAGAGTAGGTATTGAGGTGTGAGGAAGCCAGTGCGATTCAAGGTTTTTTCCATCAAATCTGTGTGTATTTTTACACAATGATGTTTTCTGTTACATTATCGAAAGTAGGCATTGAACCGTCACGGTACTGGGTTGGAATAATTATATATCTTGTTTTTACGTACTGTCTTACTTAAATGCTCTATAGTTTTGTCTAGTATTACTAATTTCCTTGAGTTATCAGGTTGTTAGGTTTGTAACTAGGTTCTTGTATACACCTGCCTGGGGAAACAGCTAGATTTAGAACTTGAGATAAGCAATTAAAAATGAATTTGAAAATGTGAATCATTCATGTTAACCATTGTTTGAATTTATCTCATCCCTCCACCCATATCCCCCTTCCAAAAAAATCTACTTTTGATATCTAAGTGGATCAGACAAAGAAAGAGGCAGAACCTGTACCAGAAACTGTAAAATCTGAGGAGAAGGAGACCACAAAGAATGTACAACAGACAGTGAGTGCTAAAGCCCCCCCGGAAAAACGGATGAGACTTCAGTGAGTATTAGACAAAAGAGAAGCCTGCAAGACTCCTCGTGCCAGTTATCGTACCTCAGTACTGTGGCTCTTGAGCTTTAAGGTACTTTATTGTAATCATCTTATTTGTGTGGAATGCACTTATTCTTTAAGAAAGGATATTAGGCCGCTGCGGTAGTTCACGCCTGTAATCCCAGCACTTTGGGAAGCTGAGGTGGGTGGATCATCTGAGGTCAGGAGTTTGAGACCAGCCTAACCAATATAGCGAAACCCTGTCTCTACTAAGAATACAAAAAGTAGCTGGGCATGATGGTGGGCGCCAGTAGTCCCAGCTACTCAGGAGGCTGAGACGAGAATTGCTTGAACCCGGGAGGCGGAAGTTGCAGTGAGCCGATAATCACGTCATTGCACTCCAGCCTGGGCGACAGAGCGAGACCTCATCTCAAAGAGAAAGGATATTATTCGCATCATGATTTCTAGTGAATATTTGTTATATATCTTCTGTAACCTTTCCTCTCCTGGACTTGCGCGGCCTACTGACTCACATGTTTACTGGTAGATATGTTTAAAAGCAAAATAAAGATATTTGTATATATTGCTTCATTTTGACTTTTTTCTTTATCATGACTGATATTTTTCAGATGCATTTTGAAGATACAAAGGATGTTAAAATAGTAACTAAGAATATTTCCTTTGGTTAGTTATATATTCCTCAGTATTTAGTTACTGACATCTTGAAAGATGACAAAAAGGAAAAACCTCACTCACCAATACCATTACCCTATAAATACTGTAACAGTGTTGTGAATTTTAGTCTTACTCTGTGTGTAATTTTTTTTCAATAAAGAAAAGGAATGTATTTTTTTTAACAGCTATAGAGGCTGAGAAGTCCATCATTGAGTGGCTCCATCTGGTGAGGGCCTTCTTGCTGGTAGGAAGTCTGCAGAGTCCCTAGGCGGCACAGGGTATCTCACGACAAGGGGGCTGAGTGTGCTTGCTGCATGTAGATGCTTTTAAAACTGTACTTTAATCATTGCTTTCATACAATTTTACTTTATTATATCTATTGTAAGCTTTTTTCCATGTTTACATAGTTTTTATAGACTGTTTTAGTGTCTGAATGATTATATCTCAGTTTTCTTTCTGTGTTACACTTGGGATTTTCCCCAATTTACATTGTTTTAAATAAGACTGCAGTGATTATATCTTTGTATAATGCCTTTTCAATATTTTGTATTTATTTATTTAGGATAGAGTTCCAGAAGTGATATCACTAGAGTCTCTGCATTTTTATTGCTCTTAGTCCATATTGGTAAGTTGTCCCTCAAAAGATTGGACTAGTCATCAAACAGCAAAGTATGAAATGTGTATCAGGTTTTCCAGAATTGCTACCACTGAATTTTGTCATTTATGTTTTTTGTGTTAAGTAGCAAAAGTGGTGTTCTAGTATTTAAAGTGGTTGAACAATTTTTCATCTTTGTTTTCTGCTTTTATGAAATGTCTGATTTTATGTATTGTGAGAGATTTTTGTCTTTGAACTTTTTATCTTGACATAATTTCAGGCATACAGAAAAGTTGTAAGAATAGTACAAAGAATTCCTAAATATACCTTTTACCCTAGTTCTCCATCTGTTAATATTTTTCTGTATTTTAGTCTTGACTTTTCTTTCTTCTGTCTCTAACTCTTGCTCTCCTGTCACTTGCTGTTTCTTTCTCCCCTCTTTAGCTTATTCATGTTTCACCAGTGGTGTCAATAATGTCATTTACAGCAGAAGAAAATTCTGAGTTATGGGTTGCATTTAGTTGTTGTCTTTTCAGTCTCCTGTAACCTGGAATAGTTCTTTAATCTTGCTTCTTTTTCATAACCTTGATATTTGAAGAGTTGAAGCCATTCATTTTGTAGAACATCTCAATTTGGATGTGTTTGATACATTCTCCTGAAGAAATTCACCTCATGCGTATTTGTGAGGAATGCCATAGAAAAGATGCTTATGGAGGCACATGCTGTCCATTTGCTCCTTTTCTGGTGATGTTGACTGTTAGACTTCTTGTTGAGTTCAAGGAGGAAACAGACCGGAGTGAGGAAATTAAAAGCCAATTTATTCAGCTCCCGGGCGAGGTTCTATGGTCCTGGAAAGGGGCCGGAGAAGTCGCGCTTCTCTTCTTTGGGCGTGGGGTTTTATAGGGAGTAGAAGTAGCTGATTGACTACGGGGGAAACAAAGACAAGGTAGTTCTATTGGGTGTTAAAAGACTGGGGACGGGCAAGGTGAACAAAGCGGGGGCATTTCCATTGGGTGTGAAGGGAGTGAGCACGGACGAGGGGCTGGTCGAGGACGTACGGGAGAGTTACCATAGGGCAGGTTCTTGGCGGGCCTTTTCAAAATTTCTGGTGGGTGCAGGGCTGAGATTGGAATGCGGAAATGGGCAAGGGGGAGCCCGCGTGGAGAGGGCAAATGCTGAGCAATATGCTCAGAATGATGACGTAGTTTTTAGGCGCGGAGAGAGAAGGGCGTGTCCATTCGGCTCCCAAGGAGGCACCGGCCTTACATTGACATTGATCACTTGGTTAAGATAGTGTCTGTAAGGTTACTCCACTGTAAAGTTTTTTTTTCCTTTTGTAAGTTACAGGTATATTGTGGGGAATATTTTGAGGCTCTGAGTATCCTGTTATTTCTCAAACTTTTACCCACTGGCTAGCCTCCATTGATAAGTCTTGCCTGAATCATTTATTACTCTGATTGTTGCCAAAATGGTGATTTTCTGATTCATTGTTCTATGTTATTAGGTAGCTTTCTGCTATAAATAAGAACTTTCATTTTGCCACCCCCTATTTTAAAAATATCATTGTGGACTCCTGGATTCTTATTTTATTCAGTGGGTACATTTCTTTACTGTCATTCATATTGATGCCCAAATTATCCTAAATTGGGCCAGTGGGAGCCCCTTCAAGCTGATCCTGTGTCCTTTCTATATGACTTCATCATACATTGAGTGTTTTCTTTCCTCTTTAGCACAAGAAGATATTCTAGGCTCATTTCAACCCTGGAGCCAGGCACTTCTATTTCTTTGAGTGGAGAATAGCATTTGGAAGTCAAGGTCTATGTGCTGGGTATGTTCATTGCTACCAGGGTGTCATTGCTTCTAGGCCCTTTCAACTGACAGTCAGGAAATAGATATATGAGTATGTATGTGAGTGAATACACATACATCCATACACATCCATGTCTATCTGTCTGTGTATTTTACCTATATTAAAAGCTACCATCAGTTCATACCGATACCTTCAATTTTAGTCCATCACCACAAAGTTCACCTTGTTCTCTTCCATATTGGCAAATCTGTGTTGATGACTATTCTGGTTCCCATTATCCACAATGTATTAACTTAGTTGCCTGTCCCTAGAATAACAACATAGGTTGTTGTTGTTGTTGTTGTTTTGTTTTTTGTTTTTTTTTTTGAGACAGGGTCTCACTGTTGCTCAGGCTGGAGTGCAGTAGTGCAGTCACAGCTCACTGCAACTTTGAACTCTTGGACTCGAGTGATCCTCCCACCACAGTCTCCTGAGTACCTGGAACAATAGGTGTACACCACCATGCCTGGCTAATTTTAAAACATTTTTGTGGAGACCGAGTCTTGCTTTGTTGCCCAGGCTGGTCTCAAACTCCTGGACTCAAGCCATCTTCCCACCTCAGCCACCAAAAATGCTGGGATTATAGGCATAAGCCACTGCACTTGGCCAACAATGAAGTTTTGAAATTCTGGAGGAACCTATACTTTTGCCAAAAGGAGACCTCTAGGCCAGGCACAGTGGCTGACACCTGTAATCCCAGCATTTTGGGAAGCCAAGATGGGTGGATCACTTGAAGTAAAGCATTTGAGACCAGTCTGGCCAGCATGGTGAAACCCAGTCTCTACTAAAAATACAAAAATTAGCCGAGTGTGGTGGCATGGGCCTGTAGTCCCAGCTACTCTGTAGGCTGAGGCAGGAGAATCACTTGAACCCAGGAGGCAGAGGTTGTTTGCAGTGAGCCAAGATCATGCCACTGCACTCCAGCCTGGGCAACAGAGTGAGACTCCATCTCAAAAAACAAACAAACAAAAAACACCCCTATTTAGTTCAGTATTTGCTTGAGTCCTGGTCTTTAGCCTCAGGACACATAGTTCAGTACTGTGTTAAAAAATTACTTGGGCTGGGTTAATTCTTTTTCTTTTTTCAGTGTGGTTATGTTACTCATTTAATAGATGGTTCAGCTTATTTGTTTTTATTTTGAATTCTATTTTGCTTCCCACCCCCATTCTTAATGATTTCTTTTTGTCTTATTTTGGGGTATATGAAATGTTAGCATGGTTCCAAATGTCAGTACTGTCTGAAAGTTTCTCCCCACACCTACCCATTACTTATTTCCACCCATTTTAATTTACCTTCTTAAGGTAATCAATCTATTCTCTAGTTTACTGTCTTTTTTTCCCCACAAATGAGTAGATATTTTATTTTCTTATATAAAAGACAGCGTATTATATAAGCCCTTTAACTTTGTTTAATTTGCTTTTTAAGTATTTTTTATTTTTTCCAGCAAAGCTCCTTTTCTTTCAGCTACACTGTAAATTACCACATACAGAACAGTATACACAGTAATGGAGTAAAACTCATTGTAACCATATAACTTATGTGGGTTAAGAAATTGAACTTTGCTAGTATCCCAAAAACTCCTTTATGTTCCTTTCTAATTTTAACGCTTAATCAGCTTCATCCTCAGTTTATGATAATCATTTGTTGTCTTTACAGTTAAACTGTATAACCATGCATCCCTAAAAATGTTTAGATTGCCTATTTTTAAAATGTAATATAATTGGTTCAGTGTGTGCATTTAATGTATGGCTTTTTTTTTTTTTTTTTTTTTTTTTGAGATAGAGTTTCGCTCTTGTTACCCAGGCTGGAGTGCAATGGTGCAATCTCGGCTCACCGCAACCTCCGCCTCCTGGGTTCAGGCAATTCTTCTGCCTCAGCCTCCTGAATAGCTGGGATTACAGGCATGCACCACCATGCTCAGCTAATTTTTTGTATTTTTAGTGGAGACGGGGTTTCACCATGTTGACCAGGATGGTCTCGATCTCTTGACCTTGTGATCCACCCGCCTCGGCCTTGTGTGGCTTTTTTATCTGTAAAGTTCATCAAAGTTGTTTCATTTGTAGTTATTTTAATTTCTGTATAGTATTATATTGCAAAAATATATTACAACTTTAGAATTCATTCTAATAGTGATAGACATTTGTATTGTTCATAGTTTTGGGCTGTTAAAATTGCTTTTGTGAATATTCTATTTTTATGAACTTCTAATATGAAATTTCAGAAATATTCTAATTTTATGAATATTATATTACTTTTTGGTATATGTTATGGGCTGAATTGTGTCCTCTTCTTCTCCAAACAAGGTATATAGAAATCTTAACCCCCAGTACCTTAGAATGTGACCTCATTTGAAAACAGGGTTTGCAGATGTTATGGGTTAAGATGAGGCCTTACTGGAGTAGGGTGGGCCTCTTATCTGATATGACTGGTGTCTTTATAAAAAGAAAGCTGTGTGAAGAGACGAAAGCAGAATGCCATGTGAAGATGGAGGATCGTAGTGATGCATCTACAAGCCAAGGTATGCCACCTGGCCAGTCACCAGAAGCTAAGAGGCAAAGAAGGATTCCCCTACAGGTTTCACAGGACGCATAGCCCATAGCCCTGCTGACCCTTTGATTTTGGATTTTCAGCCTCCAGAATTTTGAGACAATAAATTTGTTGTTTAATTTTACCATTTTATTCAAATTGCTGGCTCATAAACCTGCCTTTATTCAACTTTAGTTGATGATGTGAAAATACTTAACCAAAGTGGTTATACCAGTTTATACTCTAGCCAGCAGGGTATGAGGCTCCAGTTGTTCTACACTTTGGTTGACCCTTGATATTGTCAAGGAAAAATTTAGTCATGGGGTGTTCAGTGGTATCTTTTTGGGGCTGCAATTTACATTTTCTGGTAATTGGTGATGAACATTTTTTCATATGATTTGACTACTTGGATACTCATCTTTGTGTTTTCAGGTCTTTTGCACATTTTTTTGGTGTTGGTTCATCAATGTGAAGTACATTCATGTTGTACTTCCACTTCGCCATTATTTGTCTCCAGAACTTTGTTACCATCCGAAATAGAAACTCTGTATCCATTAAACAGTAGCTCCACTTTCCCTTTTTCTTGTAGCTCCTGGCAACCACCATTCTACTTTCTGACATTTACTAGGTACCTTATATAAATGGAATCATACAGTATTTGTCCCTTGACTTAGTATGATGTCTTCAGGTTTTATCTGTGTTGTAGCATGTGTCAGAATTTCCTTTTTAAGGCTGAGTAATATTTCAGTGTCTGTGTGTGTCTACAAATATCTTGTTTATTCATCTTTCAGTGGACATTTGAGTTGTTTCCACCTTTTGGCTGTTGTGAATAATGCTTCTATGAACACTGATATACAAATGTCTGTTTGAGTCCCTGCTTCCAGTTCTTTTGTGTATGTATTAAGAAGTGGTAATTCTGTTTTTAACTTTTTGAGGAACCACCATGCTGTTTTCAATGGCAGCTGTACCATTTTACATTTCAACCAGCAATCCCTGAGGGTTCCAATTTCTCCACATCCTTACCAATTCTTACATATCCTAATGGGTGCAAGCTGGGATGACACTGGTTTCTTAATATCACTAATCACCTGATATTATTGGTAGAAAGTAGATCTCTACCAATGATGACTAGTAATATTAAGATTTTCATGTTCTTATTGGCTATTTGTTTAGCTTTTTTTGAAACATGGTCTATTCTAGTGCTCTGAACATTTGTATTTTTTTAATTATTTAGACTGGATGTGTATATTTTTTGTTTATTTTTATTGACTTTGTCAGATATCGATTGTATGTCTGTGGCTTTATTTCAGGGGTCTCTATTCTGTTCCATTGGTCTATGTATCTTTTTTTTTTTTTTTAAGCCAGTACCATGCTGTTTTGGTTACTGTAGCCTTGTAGTATAGTTTGAAGTCAAGTAATGTGATGCCTCTGACTTTATTCTTTTTGTTTAGGATTGTCTTGGCCAATCCATGAGCATGGAATGCATTTCCATTTATTTGTGTCATCTGTGATTTCTTTCAGCAATATTTTGTGGTTCTCTTTATAGAGATCTTTCACCTCCTTGATTGGATGTATTCTTAAGTATTTTGTTTTGTGCCTCTTGTAAATGGAATTGCATTATTGGTTTGGTTTGTAGCTTGAACATTATTGGTGCATAGAAATGCTACAGATTTTTGTATACTGATTTTGTGCCTGAGACTTTGCTTAAATTATTTATTATGTCTGGGAGTCTTTGGCAGAATCCTTAGGGTTTTCTGGGTATAGAATCAGTCATCACTGAAGAGAGATATTTTGACTTCCTTTTTTTTCCTATTTGTATGCCTTTTAATTCTTTATCTTGCCTGATTGCTCTGGCTAGGACTCTCTCAACAGACACTTCCAAAAAGACATACAAGCAGCCAACAAACAAAAAAATGCTTAACATTACTAATCATCAGAGAAATGCAAATTAAAACCACTGTGATAGGCCGTCTCACACCAGTCAGAATGGCCATTATTAAAAAGTCGAAAAACAGATGTTGGCAAAGATGTGGAGAAAAGGGGACACCTTACACACTGTTGGTGGGAATGTAAAATTTCTGCACCTGTGGAAAGCAGTTTGGAGGTTCCGCAAAGATATGAAAATGGAACTACCATTCGACCCAGCAATCCCATTACTAAGTATCCTCCCAAAGGAAAGTGGATCATTCTACCAAAAAGACACCTGCCCATGTATGTTTATTGAAGCACTATTAACAACAGTAAAGACATGGAATCAATCGAGGTGCCTATCAACAGTGGATTGGATTTAAAAAATTCTGCATGTACACCATGGAATACTACACAGCCATAAAAATGAATCAAATCATGTCCTTTGCAGCAACATGAATGCAGCTGGAGGGCATCATCCTAAGCGAATTAACACAGAAATGGAAAGCCAAATACCACATATTCTCACAAGTGGGAGCAATACATTGGGTACACATAGACACAAAGATGGGAACAGTAAACACTTAAGATTCCAAAAGCAGGGAGGGAGGGGGGCAAGGATTGAAAAACTTGCCAAGTACTATGTTCATTACTTCGGCAACAGCATCCTTAGAAGTCCAAACCTCAGCATCACATAATATACCTATGTAGCAAAACCGCATGTGCACCTCCTGAATCTAAAATTTAAAAAGAGGCATCTGTTCATGTCCTTTGCCCACTTTTAATGGAGTTACTTGTTTTATTCTTGTTGATTTATTTAAAATCCTTGTAGATTCTGGATAGTAGTCCTTTGTTGGATGGATGTTTGCAAATAATTTCTCCCAGTCCGTAGGTTGTCTGTTTTTTCTGTTGTTTCTTTCACTACATAGATGCTTTAGTTCAAGTAAGTCTCATTTGTCTATTTTTTGTTTTTGTTGTATTGCCTTTGAGGTGTTAGTCATAAGTTCTTCGCCTAGGCCAATGTCCAGAGTTTTCCTTAGCTTTTCTTCTAGGATTTTTATAATTTGAGGTTTTCCATTTAAGTCTTTAGTGCATCCTGAGCTAGTTTTTGTATATGGTGAGAGTTAGAGACCCAATTTCATTCTTCTGCATATGCCTAGTCAGTTTTTCCTGCACCACTTATTGAATATGGTATCCTTTCCCCAGTATTTATTTTTGTTGACTTTGTCAAACATCATTTTTAAAATTGGTATTTTTTGTGTGGTTTTGAGTTGTAGAAGTTCTTTTAGATATTCTAGATGTGAATTCAGTATTAATTTTATGATGCACAAAGATTTTCTCCTATTCTGTATGAGTTGTTTTTCTCTCTGTTGATAGTGTCCTTTGATGTACAAGAAAATTTAATTCTTATAACGTCCAATTTATTTCTTCCATTGCCTGTGCTTTTGGTGTCATCCAAGAAACTGCCAAATCCAGTGTCATTAAGTGCTTCCTCTATTTTCTTCTGAGTGTTTTCCAGTTTTAAGTTCTTACATTTAGTTCTTTGATCCATTTTGAGTTAATTTTTAAGTATGCTGTAAAGTAAGGGTCCAGCTTGTTCTTTTGCATGTGGATATCCAGTTTTCCCAGCTCCATTTGCGGAAAAGACTATTTCTCCATTGAATAGTTTTGGCATCCTTATCGAAAATCATTGACCTTGTGTTTGAAAGACTCTATTGTATTCCTTTAGTCCATATGTCTATCTGTATACTAGTACTATGCCATTTTTGATTACAGTAGTTTTGTGGTAAGTTTTGAAATCAGAATGTGTGAGAACTCCAACTTTGTTACGTTTCAAATGAATTTTAGAGGTTATAATTCTGTGCCAACCATTTTTGAAGCGTTGAAAGTAGTTTTTTCATATATTTGTTCTGTTTGTTCTAGTGTTCTAGTTCTTAATGGTGTAAGGGCACATTTGGTACCAGTTACTCTACTATGGCAGAAAGTGGAAATCTAGTAGTTTTCAATTTTATCAAACACATTTTATATGTACTTTTTTGGGAGGAGCATCTGTTGAGATAACAGATGATACTTCTCTTTTCTTCTGATAATATGATGGATTATGCTGTTTGCATTTTCATCCAAATGTTAACCAATTTTGTATTTCAGGAATAAACCCCACTTTTTCATGATATTATCTGTATTATCTTTTTTATGTACTATCAAGGTTAATTTGCTGAGATTTGGTTTAGGATTTTATACTTAATATCATGTGTAAGATTAGCCTGTAGTATTCTCTTGCCTGGAAGTTCTTATTTTATTTTAGTAACAAGGTTATGTCATCATATGTTGGGAAATAATCTCTTCTATGAAAGAATTTGCATACCAAACAGTGCAATTCCTGGAAGAGTTTCTAATACCATTATGCCTTTGAATGCCTGTTCTTGTACCTAGGCTTTCTTATCCTTACTCTTGCCTTCTTCCTTCTTCCTGCTTATTCTTCACAGCCCAGCTCGGGATACATTCTGGGAAACATTTCCTGAGTTTCCTGGTCTCACTAGGTTGTGAGTCCCCCCCTGTCTATTGTGAAGGCAGCTTAATCCTATCACTTCTCCTAGTGGGAAAACTTTAGCCAGTTATCCTATTATTTATTTTTGATTTGGGTGGGGACACAAATTTAAACTAGATCATTCCATCCCTGGCCTCTCCCAAATCTCATGTCCTTCTCACATTGCAAAAATACAGTTATCCATTCTCAACAGTCTCTCAGCCTTAACTCGTTTCAGCATTAACTCAAAAGTCTACAGTCCAAAGTCTTATCTGAGACAAGGTAAGTTCCTAACATCTATGAACCTGTAAAATTAGAAACAAGTTACTTCCAAGGTACAATAAGGATACATGCTTCCATTCAAATAGGGAGAAATTGGCCAACACAAAGGGGCTACAGGTCCCATGCAAGTCTGAAACCCAGCAGGACAGTCATTAAATCTTAAAGCTCCCAAATAATCTCTTTTGACATGATGTCTCACATTCAGGGAATGCTAATGCAAGAGATGGGTACCCAAGGCCTTGGGCAACTCTGCCCCATGGCTCTGCAGGATACAGCCCTCCTTCCAGCCGCTTTTGTGGGCTGGCATTGAGTGCCTGTGGCTTCTCCAGGTGCATGGTTCAAGCTGTCCATGGAGTTACCATTCTGGGGTCTGGGGGATGGTGGCCCTCTTCTCACAGTTCCTCTAGGCAGTGCCCCAGTGGGGACTCTGTGGGGGGGCTCTAATCCCACATTTCCACTCTGCATAGCCCTAGTAGAGATTCTCCATGAGTTCTGTGCCCTTTCTGCAGACTTCTGCCTGGACATCCAGGCATTTCCATACATCCTCTGAAATCCAGTTAGAGGTTTTCAAACCTCAGCTCTTGCCTTCTGCATACCCACAGGCCCAACACCATGTGGAAGCTGCCAAGGTTTGGGGCTTGTATTCTGAAGTCATGGCCTGAGCTGTACCTTGGCCCCTTTTAGCCATGGCTGGAACTGCAATGGCTGGGATACAGGGTGCCATGTTCTAAGGCTGCACAGAGAAGTTGGGCCCTGGGTCTTGCCCACGAAACCATTTTTCCCTCCTAGGCCTCCAGGCCTGTGATGGGAGTGGCTGCCAGGGAGGTCTCTGAAATGCCCTGCAGATATTTCCCCCATTATTTTGGCTATTAATATTCAGTTCCTCTTTACTTATGCAAATTTCTGCAGCAGACTTGAATTTTTCCCCAGGAAGGGTTTTTCTTTTCTATTGTATGGTCATTTTCTAAACATTTATGCTCTGCTTCTCTTTTAAATATAAGTTCCACTTTCAGACCATCTCTTCCCTCATGAATATGTGCGTACACTTTTAGAAACAGCCAGGTCAAATCTTGAATGCATTGCTGCTTAGAAATTTATTCCACCAGATACCCCAAATCATCTCTCTCAAGTTCAAAGTCCCACAGATCTCTAGGGCAGGGGCAAAATGCCACCCGTCTCTTTGCTAAAGCCTAGCAAGAATGACCTTTACTCCAGATCCCAATAAATTTGTCACTTCCATCTGAGACCACCTCAGCCTGGACTTCATTGTCCATATCACTATAGGCATTTTAGTAAAAACTATTCGATAAGTCTCTAGGAAGTTCCAGACTTTCCCATATCTTCCTATCTTCTGAGCCCTCCAAACTGTTCCAGCCTCTGAATGTTACCTAGTTTCAAAGTCACTTCCACATTCTCAGGTATCATTATAGCAGAGCCCCACTTCTAGTACCAATTTTTTGTATTAGTCCATTCTCACACTGCTATAAAGAACTACCTGAGACTGGGTAATTTATAAAGAAAAGAGGTTTAATTGACTCAATTCTGCAGAATTAACAAGAAGCATGACTGGGAGGCCTCAGGAAACTTACAATCATGGTGGAAGGTGAAGGAACAAGCACTTTCTTTAGATGGTGGTAGGAGAGACAGAGTGTGAAGTGGGAGGTGCCACACACTCTTAAACCATCAGGTCTCATGAGAATCACTATCATGAGAATAGTAGAGGGAAACACACCCCATGATACAGTCACCTCCCACCAGGCCCTTCAATTCAACATAAGATTTGGGTGGGGACACAAACCCAAATCATATCAGATGTTTTTTGAGTTTTGGAAAGATTTTCTATTTTTTTTCTATGGGTCTGTTACATTTCTTTTCAGGTTTACTTATAGGTATTTTATAATTTTAGTTGATACTGTGAATAAGATCTCCCTCCCCCCAAGCATTATATTTTCTAAGTGGTTTTTGATATGTTACTGGAAAGCTACTGATTTTGGAGTGTTTATTAGCATCTTTATTTGGTCATCTGTCTGGACCATTATAAAATCTTTTTTGATTGAGTCTTTTTTGTATTCCAGGTAGACTATCAGAAAGTTCATGAATAGTAATAGTTCCGTGTTTTTATTTCTAATTATATTTCCCTTCTTTTAGTTTTAGTAATACATTTAAGATTGCCATTAAAATATTGACAGTTATTCTTGTCAACATCTTTACCTCATTCATGAATTTTTTTAAATACTCCAGATGATTTTCTATGATATTTTTTATTCACAGCTTGCTAATAAATTTTATATTGGATCACTATTGAGTTGGATGAAAATATATTTTGAGAATGCTTTAGATTTTCCTACATTTTTTCCCCTTTATTCTTTTTTTTTTTTTTTTGAGGCGGAGTTTCACTCCTGTTACCCAGGCTGGAGTGCAATGGCGCGATCTCGGCTCATCGCAACCTCCGCCTCCTAGGTTCAGGCAATTCTCCTGCCTCAGCCTCCTGAGTACTAGGATTACAGGCACACACCACCATGCCCAGCTAATTTTTTGTATTTTTAGTAGAGACGGGGTTTCACCATGTTGACCGAGATGGTCTCGATCTCTTGACCTCTTGATCCACCCGCCTCAGCCTCCCAAAGTGCTGGGATTACAGGCGTGAGCCACCTCGCCTGGCCGCCCCTTTATTCTTAATGTAGTGAATTAGGTTAATGGATGACACAATAATTATTATTAACACAAGAGTAATAATAGAATAACCTTCCTATCTTGGTGATATACTTGTCATTTAAATTCATTCCTTTATTCAAATGGATTTACTTTATGGATCATCCCTCCCTTGCTTCTTTCCTTTCTTTCTTCATCTTTACCTCTCTCCTGCCTTCCTTCCCTCCATATACACAAGTCAAAGGAGCAGCAAGCATAAAGACCCTGAGGTGGGAGAATACTTTGACCTGTTAGTGGATCAGCAAGTGGATTAATGAAATTAACAAAGGAAGAATAAATAGAAGATGAATTAGGTAAAAAAGGAGGGAAGGGTAGTGATGGCAGGAGGTATATTGGGTACAACTTCGTAAAGCATTGTACAGACTTTTACTATGAATGAGATGGGAAACCACTGCAGCACTATGAGCAAAGTAATGATATGATATGACTTACATTAAAACAATCTCTCTGATAGATGGGAATTGAGTGTTGGCTATAAGAATGGATGCAGAAGACATGTTAGGAGGCTAAGGCAATAATCAAGATGGGAGACAATGGTGAATTTGACCAGGGTGATAATGGTGGGGATAGTGAGAAGTGATCACATTTTGAAGGTCAAAACAATAGGATTTGCTGACAGATAGGTTGTGGGATATGATGAAAAAAGGAATTAAGGATGACTGTAAGGTTTTTGTTCTAGGCAACTTGAAGGATAGAATTGGGATTAACTGAGATGGGGAAGGCTGTGTGTTAAGCAGATTTAGGGAGGAGGCTGTGGGATGAGGGGGCTAAAGAATTCAGTTTGGACACAATTATTTTCAGATGCCAATTAAACATTCAAGTGATGATGCCATGTAGGCAGTTGGAAGCATGAATTTAGGTTTTACAGAAGTCCCAGTCTGGAAATATACATTGTGGCATCATAGAATATTTATAGTCTTTATGGTCTTTAATACCATGAGACCATCAATAGAATGAGTATAGGGAGAGTTAAAAAGATGTCCAAGGACTGAGCACTGGAACACTACCAACACTTAGTGTTGGGAAGATATAAAAGAATAGCAAATGAATATGAGAAGTAGCAGCTAGTAAAGTGATCCCATGGAAACCAAATGGAGAAAGCAATTCAAAGAGGAAAAAGTCATCAACTCTGTCAAATGCTGATGATAGTTGTTTTTGTTTGCAAATGTTTTTCCCTTTGCCTGGAATTTGTGTATTCTGTCCCCCCACTTTTTAAAATATATTTTATTTTTACTTCATTTTCATGTCTCCCCTCCAATAACTTGTACTTCGAAGAACACTGTGCACACCCATGTTATATAGCACTTACCCTGCTCCATTGTAGTTCTGTACTCTCTTACGTATTTCTCCCAGCTGGACACTGAGCAACTCTCTACAACTCTGAATGCTGTACTTGGCACTACACACACACACACACACACACACACACTCATACATATATATGTATAACACAGACACACATATATATGTTTGAAAGTTAAGTAATTAATCAGCATCATTATCATTATCCAGAAACATCTAATTGGCAGCTAAAGACAGCTAGAATCTCCAGGGTTCCTTTCTAGTAGCCAGGGTAGTAAATATCAAGTCTGATCTATTTATGTTTTCTTACCAGATTCCTTTGTGAAACTAATTCACTGGAGATCCTGGGCTTTCTATAAAATCCTTGTATTTGACGATCATATTTTTTATATCTCTTCCTAATTTTTGTCCCTTTATAATTTTTTGTCCCTTTATGGCTCTTTTATTATCCTTATTCTTTGCTTTGATTGCTTCTACCGTTTCTTTCAGATTTTACAAAGGGAGCCTGTACCTATCAATATTCTGTCTCTGTGATTGTGCCACACACTTGTTACCTTGTATTTGATTAAAGGGTGTATCCACAGAACTAATATGATAAAAATAGTGGAATGCATTCCAGGATTTCCTACTGAGTGCAACTCTACCTTAAATGGAAAGAAATGAGTACTTTTTAAGGACAAGATGTTTAATTTAACAAATTCAGTGCCTGTTTGCCTTTCAATTAAATACAAGGAACCAAGAAAATCTGCATTTGATCATACATTTTTAATCAGGAGTGTCCAATCTTTTGGTTTCTCTGGGTCATACTGGAAGAAAAATTGTCTTGGGCCACACATAATATATACTAACACTAACAGTAGGTGATGAACTAAACAAAATTGCAAAAAAAAATCCCATTATATTTTAAGAAAGTTTATGAATATGTGTTGGGCTGCATTCAAAGCTGTTCTGGGCCACATGTGGCCCATGGGCCACTGGTTGGACAGACTCATCTTAATTAATGAATTGGAGGTCACTGGACAGTGATCATGCAATATCTTCTCTTTCCAAAATAGTTTTCTTTGAATTGGTGAATACTTTGTAATACTTCTGTCCTGTTTAAATCCTAAACAGGATTTTTCTTGAGTAAAAACTTTGTTGAAAACAGTACTCTGATAAAACATAAATTAATCAGGTAAGACAAAAGAGTGTGAATAGAATTACTGTGCAAAGAAAAATTGTTAATAGTTGGGGGAGACTACCCCCTGGAGCTAAGCCACTGTTTGAGCTTCCTCCATAGTCAGTAAACTCACAGTAGGGAGCAGCCCACTCATATAAACAGTGGCAATCTTAAGACATTTCTCCAATTTGCAGTCATATATAGAATAATTGACACAGTTCCTTCTTATATACATCTTGCCTAGACCACACAAAGTGCCATCTTTTACTTGCCTAATAAAGTAATAGTTCCCTGACATCTGGGGCCATTAACTAATATTTTAATTATAGCATTATGTTGTTTTACATTGGAAATTGTTCATATATTTTCACAGTGTACTCTTCCACACAAATTATTTGAAGAAGGGAATCTTTTGTGTATTAAACCTTCCACGCCACAGGGACTGAAATGATCTCCTTCTATATTAATTTTTTATAGCAGTTCAGAGAGGCACTTCTTACTGTCTGACCAAAAATATACCAACATTGTTTATTGTGACTGTTGAACATTTTGTGATAGGAGTAGACACTGGAGACCACAAAGTGTACTATCCTATACATAGAGATCCTCAGGGTACCACCTTGTGCTTTCATAGCACCATTCAGGAAGGTCACATGCACTGATGTGTGCTCTACACAACTTTCCCAGAGAAGCAAATTTACATTTAATACAACAAGGTCCAAAAGCCCAAGGTTTTAATTTACAATTAGAGTCATGGCAAGGATCCTTTCTGCACTGAGGTTCTGATCCACAGTCACACTCTTCTTTACCTTCCAGTATCTTGATACCACATTGTTCCAGTGGGTTAACATTTCAGGAAGATAATGTGTTTGTCAGACTCCTTTTGTGGTTCATGAGGTTAACCACAAGGCTAAAAATGCTGGTACTTGTATTATAGGCATTCATGATGCAATGTTTTTTTCCTGCATAAGCAGAATTCCTCAGTGCAAGACATACCAAGATTATGGCTCAGTCGGTGAGCAGTGGCTACTACAAAATGAAAGAAGTCTCTTATTACAAACTGCTGACCCAAAATGAGAGGAGCATATTCCTGAGATCCAAGCTAATCCAAAGATTAAAAATTATTGCCGGCCGGGCGCGGTGGCTCAAGCCTGTAATCCCAGCACTTTGGGAGGCCGAGGCGGGTGGATCACGAGGTCAAGAGATCGAGACCATCCTGGTCAACATGGTGAAACCCCGTCTCTACTAATACAAAAAATTAGCTGGGCACGGTGGCGCGTGCCTGTAATCCCAGCTACTCAGGAGGCTGAGGCAGGAGAATTGCCTGAACCCAGGAGGCGGAGGTTGCGGTGAGCCGAGATCGCGCCATTGCACTCCAGCCTGGGTATCAAGAGCGAAACTCCGCCTCAAAAAAAAAAAAAAAAAATTATTGCCCACAGAGATTCCCAGAATCACGTGGAAAATGAGGATAAAGATGAACACTTCTGCATTCGCTGAAACTGTCAAGAAGTTGACTTATGTCTTGTTCAACATTGTTAAGATTCCCATTTCCAAATCTCAGTCTCAAAGAAACCTGAAGGCCTAACTGTAGCGAGGTAGAAACTGCTAAACTGATCACATTTATCTTCTGTTGCCTTTGAGTAGTTGAAACTATAGTTGCCCACCACTACAACTCCACAAAGGGCCAGCAGTGAGTCCACTAGCCCACAGAATGTTGTGGTGGTTTTGAGTTCTCAACTTCAAACCGCAGCTTCTGATACTCTATACAGTTGTCCCTCCGTATACCCCAGGGATTGGTTCCTGAACCCCCATGTATGCCTAAATCCATGCATACTCAAGTCCTGCAGTTGGCCCTGCAGAACCTGTGTATAGGAAAAGTTGGTCTATATATGTGGGTTTCACATTCTGTGAATACTGTATTTTCTGCATCTGCGTTTGCAGAGGGCCGACTGTATTTATTGAAAAAATTGCACGAGTGAGCCTGCACAGTTCAAACCCACATTGTTCAAGGGTCAACTGTATTTCCTCTTCTGTTAAGCCTCATTTCATGGTGACAAATGAATCTTTTTTTTTTTTCCTTTTTCTTTTTTTGAGACGGAGTCTCACTGTGTCGCCAGGCTGGAGTGCAGTGGCACAATCTCGGCTCACTGCAGCCTTTACCTCCCGGGTTTGAGCGATTCTTCTGCCTCAGCCTACCGAGTTGCTGGGGCTACAGGCATACGCCACCACGCTCAGCTAATTTTTGTATTTTTAGTAGAGATGGGGTTTCACCATGTCGCCAGCCTCGGCCTCCCAAAGTGCTGGGATTACATGTGTGAGCCACTGCGCCCGGCCAGACAATTGGTGTTCCTATGTGGTAAAATGCCTTATGGGCTGGATTTCTTAAGTTTGCTTGATTATCTGTATCTGTATATCCCTCCAAAGTCTCCCAATGGGGTACTGAGGACTCCCAGAGACTGAGGGCTCCATATAACCATGATAGTAGCAGTCATCCTGGACAAAGGACTGATCTTCGTGGGGAGTGCGCTGCTCAGTGCAGTTGAACACTAGGAAGTGCCTGGAAACCAAGGGCTTCGGTATGGTACCTCAGGTGCGGGCTGTTAAGACAGCCTTCAGACCTGTTGAAGGCCCCACCTCGCCACCAGGGGAAATTTTGGGGAATCATCACTTGGGTCGGGTGGAGCACCAGTAGAGCCTGGTTTGTGAGCAGCAGGCAGGCGCCAGGAGCATCTCCCGAACAGCAGGAGAGTGTCCTGCTGCAGGCTTCCTGCTGCACCTGTCTCAGGCAGCTGCATTCTGGAAAGACTTGGTCGGCGACTGCTAGGAAAGTGGGCGTTGGAGACTAGAGTCTGAAAATGCTCTTCGGAGGAAGGAGCTCTGCTTCCTGGTTTGTTGGCCGCCAACCTATCCTGGTAGTGGCTTCTCGTTCTTGGTGTGTTAAAAGGAACTGTCTTGGGTACATCTTTGTAGCAATGTGTAAGGAAAAAAAAAAAAAAAAAGAACTGTCCCAGGTAAGGATTCTAGGGACAGGAAGCTGGTGAGACTAGGATTCTAGGGACAGGAAGTCCGCAGGAGAGAGGTTTAACGGACAAAGCAGATGGTGAAAACAAGAGGGAATTGAACCAGTAACTAGTGGTTTGGATGGGAGAAGTAGGGTGCAGAGGGACGAGTAGAGACAGCAGAAAAAGGAGCACTGGGTTGATGGAAATTAAATTCAGAAGAGAAACCTAAGGAATCTTGGCCAAACTGTAACAGGTTATAGGAAATTAGAGCCAAGGCTAGATCACCCCTTAATGTCTGTCGTGAAAAAAAGAAGGTAAAACTAAATTTTTGGTAAGTTGTTTTCACTGAGAACTGATAAAAGTTTGCTAAATCTAGCTGCTGGCTGTCTCTAAAAGGGATTTAATGCAAGAATTTCCCAAGAAAGACTAAGAGGGTGTTGGTACATTTTCAGCAAATTCCTGCAGTAAGTAGTGTGCGTGTTACAGATAATTCTCTAAACAGTGATTTTTTAAAACTTTGACAGTTAAAATTGTATATATTTAAGGTATACAACTTGATGATTATATACACTTGCCTTGTGAAATAGTCACCACAATCAAGCTAATTAATGTGTCTACATCTTGCACAGTTACCATTTTATTTTATTTTTTTGTGATGAGAACACTTAAGATCTCTTGTAGCAAATATCAAATATAAAATACAGTACTGTTAATGATAGTCCCATTGTTCATTGTACATTGGATTTCCAGAACTTACTTACTTTCATTACTGAAACTGAGGAAGGAAAATAGGGTCTGGAGGCTGGGAACATAAGGCTGATTCACACTTCAGCTGTAATAGGAAATATCCTCTCTATAGGGCGTATACCATAAATGACTTTGTAACTTTACTTCATCCTCTCAATTTACATAGGGCATACCCAAAGCAACCAATGGAATACTCTAGGGGATATTTAAACTCCCAAAAACTCTGTCATGGGGCCTTTGAGCCTCTATGCTCAGGCCCACTCCCACACTGTAGAGTGTACTTTTCATTTTCAATAAGTCCCTTCATTTCTTCCTTGCTCTGTTTGTACATTTTGTCCAATTTGTTCAAAATGCCAAGAACCTGGACACCCTCAACCATTAACAAAACTTTGTACTCCTTGACCAACATCTTCCCATTTCCTCCTACCCCCAGCTCCTAGCAACCACTATTTTATTCTCTGCTTCTGTGAGTCTGTTTTAGATTCCACCTGTAAGGATCAAGCAGTATTTGTCTTTCTACATCTGGCTTATTTCATTTAGTATAATGTCCTCCAGATTTGTCTGTTGTTGCAAATGGCAGGATCCTCTTCTTTGTGAAGGCTGAATAATATTCCCTTGTGTGCGTGTATCACAATTTGTATGTTCATCTGTTGACAGACATTTAGGTTGTTTCCATATCTTGGCTATTGTGACTAATGCTTTAGTGAACATGAGAGTGCAGTTATCTCTTTGAGATCCTGATTTCAGTTCCTTTGGATATATATTTATAAGTTGAATTGTTCATTGTTCTAGTTAGTAGGTAGTTCTATTTTTAATTTTTTAAGGAATCTCCATACTGTTTTCCATAATGGCTATACCAATTTACATTCCCACCAACAGTGTACAAGGGTTCCATTTCTCTACATCCACACCAACACTTGTCATTTTATTTTCCTAATAGTAGCCATTCTAAAAGGTATTCATTTTATTTGTGGCTATTGTAAATGGTATTGCTTTTTGATTTCATTTTCAAATTGTTCACTGTTAGCATATAGAAATGCTACCAATTTTTGTATCCTGCAACTTTACTAAATTTATCAGTTCTAATAGTTTTTTGGTGAAATCTTTAGGTTTTTCCAAATATAAGATTATATCATCTGCAAACAAGAATGATTTGTCTTCTTTCTTTTCAGTTTGGATGCTCTTTACTTCTTTCTCTTGTCTGATTGCTCTAGCTAGGACTTCCAATACAATGCTGAATAACAGTGGTGACAGTGAGCATCCTTGTCGTGTTCCACATCTTAAAGGAAAGGCTTTCAGTTTTTCCCATTCGTGATACTAGCTGTGGGTCTGTCATATATAGCTTTTATTATGTTGAGGTATGTTCCTTCTATACCAGCTTTTTTTTTTTTTTTATCATAAAGCGATGTTGAATTTCATCAAATGCCTTTTCAGCATCAGTTGAAATGATCACATGGTTTTTGTCCTTCATACTGTTGATATTATGTACCTCATTGATTGATTTGCATATGTTGAACCATCCTTACATCCCTGGGATGAATCCTGCTTGGTCGTGGTGAATGATCTTTTTAACATGCTTTTGAATTTGGTTTGCCAGTATTTTTTTTTAAGGATTTTTGCATTAATATTCACTAGTGTTATTGGCCTGTGGTTCTCTTTTTCTTGATGTGTCTTTGTCTGGTTTTGGTATCTGGGTAATACTGGCCTTGTAGAATGAGTTTGGATATATCCTCTTCTCTACTTTTTGGAACTGTTTGAGTAGAATTGGTGTTAGTTCTTTAAAGGTTGAGTAGAATTCAACAATGAAATCATCACATCCTGAATTTTTCTTTGCTGGGAGACTTTTCATTATGGCTTCAATCTCGTTACTTTTTATTGTTCTCTTCAGGCTTTGGATTTCTTCATAGTTCAATCTTGTAAGTTGTATGTGTCTAGGAATTTATGCATTTCTTCTAGATTTTCCAATTTATTGGCATGTAATTGCTCATAGTAGCCTCTAAAAGTCCTTTGAATTTCTGTGATATCAATTGTGATGTCTTCTTTTTCATCTCTGGTTTTATTGATTTGGGTCTTTGTCTTTTTTCCTTAGTTAGTCTTGCTGAAGATTTGTCAATTTTGCTTAACTTTTCAAAAACTAGCTTTTTGTTGGTTTTCTGTATTTTCTTCATTTCAATTTCTTGAAATGTTGATCTTTTGTATTTTCTTCATTTCAATTTCATTTATCTTTGCTCTGATCTTTATTATTTTTTTCTTTTGCTAACTTGGGGTTTGATTTGCTCTTGCTTTTCTTGTTCGTTAGGTTGTTTATTTGAAGATTTTCCTTTTTTTTGATGTAATTGCTGTGACAGGAAAATATCTTGGGCCCCCAAAATCACTAAGCTAAAGGGAAAATTCAAGCTTGGAACTGCTTAGGGAAAATCTGCCTCCCATTCTGTTCAAAGTCATCCCTCTGCTTACTAGATAGATGTATATTCTGATTGCCTCCTTTGGAAAGGCTTATCAGAAACTCAAAAGAATGCCACCATTTGTCTCTCACCTATCTGTGACTTGGAAGTCCCCTCTTTGCTTTGAGTTGTCCCTACCTTTCTGGATGGAACCGATGTACTTGTTATATAGATTGATTGATACCTCATGTCTCCCTAAAATGTATAAAACCAAGCTGTGCCCTGACCATCTTGGGCACATGTCATCAGGACTTCCTGACACTGTGTCATGGGTGCATATCCTCAAACTTGGCAAAATAAACTTTCTAAATTAACTGAGACCTGTTTCAAATTTGGAGCCTTCACAAGTGCTTATACCTGTAAACTTCTCTCTTAGTACAGCTTTTGCTGTGTCTCATAGGTTTTTGTATGTTGTGTTCATTACCATTTGTTTCAAGAATATTTTCAATTTTCTTCTTAATTTCTTCATTGATCCACTGTCATTCAGGAGCATATTATTGAATTTCCACATTTGTACGGTTTCTAAAATTCCTCTTATTGATTTCTAGTTGTATTTAATTGTTTTCAGAGGAGATGCTTGATGTTATTTCAGTTTTTGGAATGCTTTCAGACTTGTTTTGTGATCTAACATATAGTCTTGTTCTTGAAAATGATCCATATGCTGACATTTCAACATGAGATGAAATGTTCTGTAAATATCTTTTGGGTCCATTTGGTCCATAGTGCAGCTTAAGTCTGATATTTCTTTTTTTATTTTCTGCCTGGGACATCTGTCCAATGCTGAAAGTGGGGCATTGAAGTCTCCAGCTGTTATTGTATTGGAGTCTATCTCTTGCTTTAGCTCTAATAATATTTGCTTTATATATCTAGATTCTCCAGTGTTAGGTGCATATATATTTACAATTGTCATATCTTCTTGATGAATTGACCCCTTTATCATTATATAATGACCTTCTTTCTTCTTTTTTTTCTTGAAATCTATTTTGTCTGATATACGTATAGTGACTGTTGCTCTTTTTCAGTTTCCATTGGCATTGGATGTCTTTTTCCATCCCTTTATTTTCAGTCTCTGTGTGTCTTTATAGGTGAAGTATGTTTCATATAGGCAACAGATTATTGATGTTCCCTGTTTGGGCAGATGTCAGGTAAGTACAGCCTGATTCTGCTTTCTGCTGTGACAGGACAGCACTGAGTTCAATGCAAAACCTCACGATCTCTGCACTGTCCATCTCCAAGTGCACAGATTCTCTGTGCCAGGTGGGATGGGGGAGGGGTTATGTCAGCAATTCAAGACTGTTTTTCCTGCCCCCTTCAGCAATATGAAGTCAAAACCGGGCACTGTGAATGCTCACCTACTTTTTGGTTCCTATGAAGGTGCTGCCTTTGTGTAGATGTTGTCAAACTTGGTGTTTCTTCAGTGGTGATGATGGGTAGAGCCTTCTATTCAGCCATCTTGCTCCACCCAAAAATCTTTTCATTATATTTTTAAAGGTATTTTCTCATGGTGCTTGAATTTTTCAATTTATTGCCCTAAAGTTGTTCCTTAGTACCTTCTCATTGTTTTAAAAATATGTATAGGAACTAATACTTACAATTTGTGTTTTCTCTATTAATATTGATCAATATGGCTATGTATTCATAAATTTTATTATTCCTTTCAAGAACCAGCTTTTTTCTTTGATTAAAAATTTTTTTTAATTGAAACATCTTTTAATGTTGAAAATTTATTTTTAATTGACACATGATTATACATATTTATGGCATATAGTGTGAAGTTTGATATATGTTTATAATGTGTAATAATGAAATTCATATAATTAGCATATCTATCACCTCAGACATTTATCATTTCTTTGTGATGAGAACATTAAATATTTCTAGCTATTTTGAAATACATAATATATTATTGTTAACCCTACTGTGTAATGAATTATTTTATACTTTCATTCTTAGCTTTTATTTTATTCTGTTAAAGGTTTAGATATTATTTCTGTTATTTTTTAAAATTACTTTTTATATAAAATATTTTTAGTCTTTTGCATTTTTCATATATACCCTGCAAGCCAGAAGTTTCCATGTAAGCATTGCTTTAGCTGTATCCTACAAGTTTAATATGTAGTATTTCCCTTACTAGTTATAAATTTTCTATTATACATTTTGAACATATTTGGACCATGGGTCATTTAGAAGGATGTTCTTTAATTAAGGAATATAATTATTTTCTAGCTGTAAGAGTTAAAGAAAAAGGAAAGAAACATGAAAACTGGCTCAGCAGTCAAAAACAGGTTTATTTTAGAGCATAAACCTGAGAGGGGCTTTTGGCCAATTTTGATAAGGAGTGCTCTCTCTTACAGACTAAGAGTTTTTACTGGTTTTAGGATGAGAGCTTATCACAGGCTTGGAACGTTTCTGTATGGGGGAGAAGTTTATGGCAGGGTTGGAATGTCTGGTCGGAGGGGAGGTTATCTTGGGGCTAACATCGCTTCGCCTGGAGGGGAGGTATCTTGGGAATGGCATATCTCTGGTTGGGGAGGGGTTTTATCTTATAGTTGGAATGTTTCTGGTCAGAGATGTCATTTGTGGTTTATGGTCATGCTGACCTTAGCCATTAGGCTGATGACCTTTGGATTTAGGCAATTTTTGATCAAGGTGAACTTTAAAATGGCAGTGCTTGTCCAAGATGGCAATGTTCCTTCTCTTTCAATCCAGCCCTATAGTTATAAAAAGGATGAGGGGCAGTGTGTTCTTTCTGGCTACTTCCTGTGGGTGAGGGGTTGGAGAGTTTTCTGGTCTTGGAGTAATGCCATCTGTAGATGTTTTGGGGTAGTTGTTTGTGAAATGGTCATGATCCTGTCAGTTAAAAATCTTTGAAAAAGGTTAAGTAGGCAGGGTAAGAACATTAGTCTTAGGCATATTATTAGGAGAGGGCCCAGGAATGGGATGACCCATGCTATTGTTTTGTTCCCAAACCAAGAATCTTTTTGGTTGTTTTGGTATTCCCTTAGCTTTTTAGCCCTTTCTTTAAGTTATTTAGCAGTGTTTCTTACTAGGCCTGACTGGCTGAGATAGAAACAACATTCCTCACCCAGTGAGAGGCAGAGGTGCATGTTTGGAAAGGCCCATATGTTATTTTCTGTTGGTAACTGTTATTCCTGCTGTGAGGATAATAATTAAGCAAAATGCTATAGTAATTGAGATTCTCTTTCTGATATTCCACCCTGAGCATGCTACAGTATATAGTCCTGCTGCAAATAGAGTGGGTAAAACATTCCCCATAAAGGTGGCATAGTAAATAATTTCCATTAAAAAGTTTTAATATTTGGCTTAAAAAGAGGGGTAGGAATGACAAAAAGTATTTGATGAAGTAGGGGTATTAGAATTTAATGTAAACAGTAGAAGATAATCCAAATTGAAAAACATTAGGCAACACTAGAATTTAGCAACAGGTATACTATAGTTTTTCAAACATAATTTTCTTTCTTCAGTTTACCATTTTTTATTAAAAGACAAATCACAGTAGGACTGGCTTGCTTTATTATACTTGGGTTTAATTATTTTTATATGGTGCAGCGAGAATAATTATTTGTTACATTGTTTTTTTTTTTTTTTTTTTTTTTTTGAGATGGAGTCTTGCTCTGTCCCCTTGGCTGGAGTGCAGTGGAGTGATCTTGGCTCACTGCAACCTCCACTCCCTGGCTTCAAGCAATTCTCCTGCCTCAGCCTCCCAAGTAGCTGGGATTACAGACACCTGCTATCATGCCTGGCTAAGTTTTGTATTTTTAGTAGAGACAGGGTTTCACCATGTTGGCCAGGCTGGTCTTGGACTCCTGACCTCAGGTGATCTTCCCGCCTTGGGCTCCCAAAGTGCTGGGATTACAGTCATGAGCCACTGCACTTGGACACAGGCCTTTTAAATTGGCTTTGATGGAACTTTGTTCCATATATGGAATCTGAGATAAGACCATTTTAAAGCCAAGCCCAGCCGTGGACTTGTATCATCAGATACCTGTGAGTTGGGTCAATTTCTCTCCTCTTGAGGTTCCAAGATAACTCGGTGTTCCCAGCCTATCAGAAAGTGTCATTCTTTACTTACTAGGAGGATGGTTTTCCAAGGGCTTTATTGGCTTCATAAGTTTAATTCCTTAAAGGAAAGCATACCATTCCAGTCAAAGCCTTGGTAAAAATAACAAGTTTTTCCAATTATATCCTCTTACAAAAGAAAACTGGTTCTTATTGCACTTAAGCAAATAACTATATTGCCATAACTTAAGAAGACTCACAGATAGTTTCCAAATTGTGGAGAAAATCAGGTAGAGAAACAAGTATGCTACAGATTTTGTCCATGAGAGTATACCAAATTGTTAAAAGCTGTCAATAGCTCAAAAGAAAAGTTTCTTTGATTCTTTGAAAAGCAAAACAAAGGATTAGCAATATTTTAAGCAAAATGACGTCAGAAAGATCACTCTTGTCTCCTGTTAGTTCAGTTCATGCAGTTAATTCTTGTCCTGCTTTTTATCAGAAACCTTCATTCAAGGGCACCTGTTAGAGCTTTATACCTGATTATAAAGCCACCTTCTAAAGAGGACTAAAATAAGACAAGAATTGTTTATGGATGACAAAAAGTTTTAGGGTAGCCAAAGTTAAAGACACAATAGACAAGGAAATCTGTTACCTTTGTGGCACACAATAATTTTAACATAACAATTATAATTATTACTGATAAAGTGTTACACTAAGATATATCAGAATTATAGGAGTATCTCAACTTTGAAACACATACCAATAACATATTTATACAAATATAGCCCGAAGAAAGCCAAACACCATTTTATATTTGACAATGCTTCCTATATGATTTTATACCAGATAAGCCAAGTTTTACCTTTATGTTAGTGTGCTCTTAATGTTAAACTCAATTTTTAATAAAACCTTGTAGACACATGCACCTAATGTTAATGTTTGACCATAAGGTAAGATTTTTATAGACCTTTTTTAAACCTTTTATAATCTTTGTTATAAAGCTGGTTAGTGTTTTAAGAAAATCCATTGTGCTTTTACTTTAATGCTCAATTTACAGAAAAACTGGATGATACTCCTTCAACTTGAGCCAATACGTTTATGCATAGAATTTCCTTTACAATTAACCTTTTAAAACTTGCTTAAACCTTCATTTTTATTTTATTCAACTTAAACTAATTCACTGGAGAGCAGCCCCAGCCTGAGCCTTGCAGTCCCCTTCAGGTTAGTTGTCCTCCTCACACAGATTGCTCAAAATGTGAAGTGAGAGACAAGATGAGGTGGGTGGCCAGACTCTCAGGATCCAGCAGGATGAGCAGCTGCTATCCACTGCTTCCTGGATTGCAAGACAGCCTCTACCCCCAACACCCATCCCGGGTTTTGGCAGCAAATGTAAGAGTTAAAGAAAGAGGAAAGAAACATGAAAAGTGGCTCAAGAGTTAAAGATGGGTTTATTTTGGAGAATAAACATGAGAGGGACTTCTGGCTGATTTCGGTCAGGAGTGCTGTTGCTTACAGAGCATTTTTATTGGTTTTAGGGTGAGAGAGCTTATCACAGGCTTGGAATGTTTCTGTGTGGGGGATAAGTTTACTGCAGGATTGGAATGTCTCTGGTCCAGAGGGGAGGTTATCTTGGGGCTGACATCTCTCCAGCTGGAGGGGAGGTTATCTCGGGGCTGGCATGTCTCTGGTTGGGGAGGGGTTTATCTTATGGTTGGAATGTTTCTGGTTGGAGATGTCATTTGTGGTTTATGGTCCTGCTGACCTGATGCCCTTTGGATTTAGGTAGTTTTTGATCAAGGTGAACCTTAAAATAGTGGTGCTTGTCCTATTGTCCTAAGATGGCAATGCTCCTGCTCAGTCACTAGCTCTTTGTATTTATATAGTTTTCTTTTTAAATTCTGTAGTCATTAAAAGACATATACTGTGCAATTCTCTTTTTTTTTTTTTTTTTTTTTGAGACAGAGTTTTGCTTTGTTGCCCAGGCTAGAGTGCAGTGGTGTGATCTCAGCTCACTGCAACCTCTGTCTCCCAGTTTCAAGCAATTCTCCTGCCTCAGCCTCCAGAGTTGCTGGGATTACAGGTGTGTGCCACCATGCCTGGCTAATTTTTGCATTTTTAGTAGAGACAAGGTTTCACCATGTTGGTCATACTGGTCTTGAACTCCTGATCTCAGGTGATCCACCTGCCTCAGCCTCCCAAAGTGTTAGGATTACAGGTGTGAGCCACCATACCTGGCTGCAATTCTTATTTTTAGGATTTGCTGATACTTCCATTATGCCCATGGATATTATGTATTTGGATATATGTTCTATGCACATTTGAACTTCATAACCATGCTGCTATTGTTGGGTGTTTTTACATGTATGCATTAGGTTAATTTGATTAACATTTCTTAAGTTTTCTATTTCTTTATTGATTATTTTTTAAATTGTTATAACAGTTACTGAAGTGTGTTATACCAACAAGTAGACTTTGAATTTTTCTATTTATCTTCTTATATCTCTTGCAGTTTCCTTTATATATTTTGAAGGTATTTGTTAAATACAAATTCCTGTTGAATTTCATTCTATGAAATATATCTTTATTTTTGTTGCTGCTTCATCATTTCTGTTATTAATATGGTTTCTTCGGCTTTCTTTTGCTAATGTAAATTAGTAATATGTTGCAAGTATTTTGGAGTAGAAGTTATTTCCTTCCAATTCAGATTTGGAATTTTTCCCTCTGGAGCATGTTGAGATCCAATTCTTGTTTGTATTTAGAGCTGATAAGGGGTGGTAGGAGTATGTCTTGAGGAGTCTAGGTATCCCGTTGCAGGATAAGTACCCCAGCTGAGGTCATTATAAGGTCTCAAGCTTGAGGTGGCTAGACTTCTCAGACAGGAGAGCTCTAGGCTCTTTCACTAGTAAAGGAGACTCAGGGATATTTTGGAGCTTTTTGATGTTGAAAATCATCCAAATTAACCTAGAATTCTCTATGTCAAGTCTCAAGGTTTTTCCTCTTTCCAATCAGTTTCTTCCCTTTCCCTTGACATATCTAAGTATTCAACTTATATTGTGACTCTGCAATCATTCCAATTAAATTTTATTTTCAGTTAGCTTAGTCGTATGGCTGAAGCAAAGGAGAGATTCTTTTAGGTTCACCATTATAAGCTCTCTGTTTGCACTGTGAATTTCAAGCCTTAGGCCTCATCATGTAAATTTTCCAGCATAATTAAATATATATAGCTATTTCACTTCTCAGTCTTTGAGGTACTCATAATAATCACAGCAGTCACTATATCCCCTTATACACTTGTGTCAATAGGGCAGTTCACTACAATCAACATTGAGCAGTAGCTAATTGTGATGTCACTGCATGCCACTCTTCATTGGATTAGAGTTCAGCAGTGTGTTTAAGACCAGTGTTGTGCCCAGATCAATCCCAGATTCCCATTTTATCTTTCTCTTTTGATATCACTCCTAGTACCAAGTCTTGTGTCTGTCAATATCCTGTCCAGAAAAGAAAAAGCCACCAAGGAAAATTAATATAGGAAAATTTTAAGAAGTTATTAGAGGACTGAAAAATAAAAATCGAACACTGAGAGACCCAGAGGTAAGATTTGCTAGAAGGAACTACAGTATTATTAACTATATGCATATTATTATAGAGCAGATCTCTAGAACTTTTTCATCTTGCATGACTGAAATTATATATTTATTGACTAGAAACTTCTCATTTCCCTAATCCCTCAGCACCTGGCAACTAATATTCTATTTTTTTTCTAATAAGAGTTTTACTACTTTAGATAGCTCATAAGTAAAATTATTCTGTATTTGTCCTGTGACTGGCTTATTTCACTTAGTATAATATTCTCAATGCTCATCCATGGTGTAGCATATGACAGGATTTCCTTCTTTTTAATGACTATTTCTTTGTACGTATATACCACCTTTTTGGCCATTCACCTGTTGGGAAGCAATTAGATTTTTTCCACCTTTCGGCTATTGTAAATAATGTTGCCATGAACATGGGAGTGCAAAGATATCTTCAAGAGCCTGATTTCAATAATTTGGATAAATACCTAGAAGTGGGATCATTAGATCATATAGTAGTTCTATGTTTATTTTTTTTAGGAACCTTTATATTATTTTCCATAGAAGCTGTGCCATTTTACTTTCCCACCTCCAACATTGGAAGTCACATTTTTTTTTAAGCATGAGGATTTTATATGATACTTGAGAAGGTTTCTATAAATATAAAATAAAACATAAAAGTAATTTAGGATAAGATTAATACATTTGAAAAAAAATTTTTTTTTTTTAATTTGAGACAGGGTCTCATTCTCTTGCCCAGCATAGAGTGCAGTGGCCCAATTTTGGCTCACTGCAACCTCTGCCTCCCAGGCTCAACTGATTCTTCTGCCTCAGCCTCCTGAGAAGCTGGGACTACAGGTGCCTGCCACCACACCTGGCTAAGTTTTGTATTTTTAGTAGAGATGAGGTTTCACCATGTTGGGTAGGCTGGTCTCGAACTCCTGACCTCAGGTGATCCACCCGCCTTGGCCTCCCAAAGTGCTGGAATTATAGGCATGAGCCATCATGCCCAGGCTAAATGTTATTTTTTCTAAGAGGTTGGTTTGTTTGTTTTAATTTTAAGTTCTGGGATACATGTGCAGAATGTGCAGGTTTGTTACATAGGTATACATGTGCCATGGTGGTCTGCTGCACCTATCAACCCATCATCTAGGTTTTAAGACCCACATGTATTAGGTATTTGTCCTAATGCTCTCCCTCCCCTTGCCCCCCACCTCCTAACAGGTCCCGGTGTGTGATGTACCCCTCCCTGTGTCCATTTTTTCTAATTGTTCAACTCCCACTTAGGAGTGAGAACATGCACTATTTGGTTTTTTGTTCCTCTGTTAGTTTGCTGAGAATGGTGACTTCCAGGTTCATCTATGTTTCTACAAAGGACATGAACTCATTCTTTTTTATGGCTGCATAGTATTCCATAGTATGGACACTTTAGCAATATTAAGTCTTTCAGTTACATGATGATCTTTATTGATGTCTTACTGAATGTTCAGTGTTTTAAAAATATAAATTACAAAGAGTCTACAACCATACCCAGATTTACTTATTTTATCAGAAAAACTTGAGAAATTTGTAGATCAAATTGAGAGACAATAAGTGTACATTGTTGAATAAGAAAATTTTTAGGTTTCTGAAAAAAAAAAAAAAAAAACCTAACTTGAACTACACCATAGACCGTGTGGACCTAGCAGACATACACAGAACATTCCACTCAAAACGTCAGAATATATATTCTTCCCAAGGGCACACAAAATGTTCTCCAGGATAGTTCACATATTAGGTCGTCTGACCACAATGGAATAAGAGTAGCTCTCAGTAGTATAATGAAATCTGGAAAATTCACAAATACACTCATTCATCACTTAACAGTGGGGACAAGTTCTGAGAAATTTGTTGTTAGGTGATTTCGTCATTGTGCAGACATCATAGAGTGTACTTCTACAAACCTAAAATGGTATTACCTACTATATTGGATAGCCTATTGCTCCTATGCTACAAACCTGTACAGTATGCTACTGTACTGAATACTGTAGGCAACTGGAATACAGTGGTAAGTATTTATGTATATAAGCATATTTAAACATAGAAACAGTAAACATACGGCATAAAAGATTAAAAAAGGTTCACTTATTTAGGACAGTCATCATGAATGGAGCCTGCAGAACTGGGAGTTTCTCTGGGTAAGTCAGTAAGTGTGAGTAAATGTGAAGGCCTAGGACATAACTGCACACTACTGTAAACTTTATAAATATGCACTTAGGCTACAATAAATTTATTTTTAAAAATTTCTTTCTTTAATAATAAGCTTACTGTAACTTTCTTACTTTATACACTTTTAATTTTTTAAACTTCTGACTTTTGTAATAACACTTAGCTAAAACATAAAAACATTGCACAGCTGTACAAAAAATTTTATATTCTTATTCTATAAGCTTTTTCTCTTTTTAAAATTATGTATTTTTTCTTACTTTTTAAATTTTTTGTTAAAAACTAAGATACAAACACAAACATTACTATTTTGGGTTCAGTTACCTTTAAGTTTGGGTATGTGCTTAAGAAATGACTTTTCTTCTTGTCAAGTAGCATTCTTACTAAAATTTTCCTTTGCTAAGTAAAAATATACAAGACAAACAGAATAGTTGGAGTTTTGATTGATTTGATTCAAACTAAATCTGAGTGGTTCTGGGTGGCATTATTTCTCCCCTATATACAAACAAAAAATAAGTCCCCAGCTTACATAGACAAATGTTTTCTAAAAGATCAGCAACAAATCAATGACACTATGTCCTTTAAGCCATTCTTCCCAATTCCTCTTTCTGAGGCAGAGAGAGAGAGTGATAGAAACAAAGCTAAGATTTAAACTATTTTCAGTAGTAGAAGACATTTAAGGCCAAAAAGTGTACTATTAACAGAATTCTTATGTTCCTAAGTTATTGTCCTTCATAAGCCAATGCCAGCTAAGAATTAGTTACTTGTACTGAATCCCTCTCAAAGAGAATTTTATAATTAACTCACTCTTGTTAGTGGCTGTGCTACAGGAAAGGTATCAAAGCAACCTATGCTATATGTATGATATATAGTAATGTAAAAAGTGCATCACATTCTTGATTTTCAGTTTCTCATAGCAGCAGCAGGAATCTAAGACAGAAAACCGTTGTATTTTCATTCTTAAAATGCAACAATATCTAATAAAATATATTCAAGATCATGAAAGGATCCTCCTCTCTGAAAGATAAATGAAAATAATAATAGACAAACAGGGGTAAACTAAAGGCATTCATTCATATTTACATATTAAAATCACTTTTGTTAACACCAAATCTTTACATCTAGCAAAAGAAATAAGCATTTTAAGAATAAAGCAGACATTACTAAAGCAGTATCCATTTTCACTCTTTGATTAACACCTGAGGAAAAAAGGGTATGCAGAAAGCTATATAATTTGTCTCAAGTTAGTTTGTTGGTCTGAAGAGTACAATTTTTTTTTTTTTATTGCATTTTAGGTTTTGGGGTACATGTGAAAAACATGCAAAGTTGTTGCATAGGTGCATTCATGGCAGTGTGATTTGCTGCCTCCCTCCCCCTCACCCATATCTGCCATTTCTCCCCATGCTATCCCTCCCCAACTCCCCCACGCTGTCCCCCCCACTCCCCCACAACAGACCCCCGTGTATAGTGCTCCCCTCCCTGTGTCCATGTGTTCTCCTTGTTCAACACCCGCCTATGAGTGAGAACATGTGGTGTTTGGTTTTGTGTTCTTGTGTCAGTTTGCTGAGAATGATGGTTTCCAGGTTCATCCATGTCCCTACAAAGGACGCGAACTCCTCATTTTTAATGGCTGCATAATATTCCATGGTGTATATGTGCCACATTTTTCCTGTCCAGTCTATCATCGATGGGCATTTGGGTTGGTTCCAGGTCTTTGCTATTGTAAACTGTGCTGCAATGAACATTCGTGTGCATGTGTCCTTATAGTAGAACGATTTATAATCCTTTGGATATATGCCCAGTAATGGGATTGCTGGGTCAAATGGAATTTCTATTTCTAGGTCCTTGAGGAATCGCCACACTGTTTTCCACAGTGGTTGAACTAATTTACACTCCCACCAACAGTGTAAAAGTGTTCCTATTTCTCCACATCCTCTCCAGCATCTATTTTCTCCAGATTTTTTAATGATCGCCATTCTAACTGGCATGAGATGGTATCTCAATGTAGTTTTGATTTGCATTTCTCTAATGACCAGTGATGATGAGCATTTTTTCATATGTTTGTTGGCCTCTTGTATGTCTTCTTTTGTAAAGTATCTGTTCATATCCTTTGCCCATTTTTGAATGGGCTTGTTTGTTTTTTTCTTGTAAATCTTTTTTAGCTCGTTGTAAATTCTGGATATCAGCCCTTTGTCAGATGGGTAGGCTGCAAAAATTTTTTCCCATTCTGTTGGTTGCCGATTCACTCTATTGACTCTTTTGCCGTGCAGAACAACAATTTTGATATGTACTGAAAGTAAAACTAAATTGGAAAATAAATGTTTGTAATTTTTAATAAGGCTGTAGAAAAGGGATACTGGCTGGGCACGGTGGCTCACACCTGTAATGCCAGCACTTTGGGAGGCTGAGGTGGGCAGATTGCCTGAGGTCAAGAGTTCAAGACCACTCTGGCCAACATGGTGAAAAACCCCGTTCTCTACTAAAAATACAAAAAAATTATCCGAGCGTGCGCCTGTAATCCCAGCTACTCAGGAGGCTGAGGAAGGGGAATTGCTTGACCCAGGGAGGTGGAGATTGCAGTGAGCCGAGATTGCACCACTGCCCTCCAGCCTGGGTGACAGAGCGATATATAATCTCAAAAAAAAAAAGAAAAGAAAAAAGAAAAAGATAAAAGAAAAGGGATATTGCAGTATTATAAAATGGCTTTAGAACTCTGGACATAACAAAATTGTATGGATAAATAGGGAAGTCTGGATCAGCAATCCCATCACATATGAGGATAGCTGTTGTATAGTTTCTAGCCCATATCAAGTTATTTTTTAAAATTGATTTTCTGTCTGGATGTTCTATCCATTATTGAAAATAGGGATTGAAATATCTTATTATTATTGTGTTGCTTTCTATTTCTCCCTTAAATTATGTCAGTGTTTGCTATATATATATGGGTTCTCCAACATTGGGTGCATATATTTCTAATTGTTATATATTCCTGATAAATTGAACCCTTTATCATTATATAGTCTCACCGTTTTTCTCTTGTAACAGTTTGTCTTGCTTTTAGATGCATATTAAATTATTTTTACCACACACAAGATATAGTCAAACCTGCTTTAGGAAGCTTCCTTCATTCTCTAACACAGATGTTCCAGGTGACTGCCTGTTCTGTCAGACTCAAGGAAACTCTCTTTTCATGCAGCCACCTATCAGCCTGTTTATAGTTTTCTCTTCTCGATAGCATCATCTACTGTGTCCTTGTCAAAACCTTTCCAGGTTTAGGTTTGTATATTTTCCCAAGCCTCTCATTTCTTGGGTGATTTCTTTCATCATTGTCAGTCAAATCTGGCATAGGTCAGATTATGTCCACTAAGCTCTGCAATGAGGAAACCTTTTTGTTTAACACATCCTAAGAGAGGATTCTCCAATTCTGCCTGGACATATGGAACAGTTCAGCCCCCCATACATTAGGGGAAACCTATGTTTCCAGTTATTAATATAATCATGAAAAGAAATAAATTATCTAGTCATTAATATAATGATGAAAAGAATATGAAAAGAACTTTCTTAGAAAATGCACTTAATTGATCCTTATTTATTCACTTTCTGATCCATTTCCTCACAACCATATCTCTAAAAAAGAAGACAGTAGATGGCAAAGATATAAAATTATCTCCTAGTTGTTCCAAACTCACCTCCCCAAGTGTGTAATCAATTCAGTTACTTTTAATATTGTATTGAATTTCACATTCACCTTTGTTTTATGCAAGTTTTGACGTAATTGAAATCATATTAAGGACACTAAGCTTTCTTTAGCCAAAAATATGAACACTTTACATCATTAACAAGATTTCTGCTATATTTTTCTACAAAATTGTAGTTTGGTGATATGGTAGAACCATACATGAAAGAGCAGACAGTATACATAAATATTTGTATATGATGCTTATACAGAAATTTACAGAATACTCATGATGCAAAGCAGAAGTTTAATCTGAACATTGAAGGATACTGTAATGTGGTTCAAGAATGAGGAAAGTTTAGATGGTTTAAATAAGGGTAGAGCATGAATAAAGTTCCTAAAGCAGAAGTGAGCATATGCTGTGTGTGGAGCTCATTGGATGGGTTGAAGAGACTGGCCTGACATTTGCATGAGGGAGAGGGACAGAAAAAGAAAACTGGATAGAGGTGGTGGAGGCAGAGTCAATTGACTTTAAGAGCCACTTGGTATGGTCTGTAACTGAGAGGACCTTGCTGCTAAGCAGTTAGATCAAGAACTTAATCCTCTGTGAGATCTACAGAGATTTGTTTCCTTTTACCATGTGAGGTGTCAATTCTTACATTTGTTTCTTGAGAGGGGCAATGCAGACCATTGATGACCGTGGCCATTAAAGGGACTATGGGCATAATTGTTCATTTTGCTGGTAAGTGATTCTTGTCCATTAAGGAGAAAAAGCTCTAGTGGCAAGATGGTAGCCTTGGGAGTATGTGAGAATAAAGGAAGATAAATATTTTTAAGGTTAGTAAAGATTTAAGCATGTTCATGTACTGGAGGTAAAGAGAAAGTAATGAAGGAAAAGTTGAGGCTAAATCTGATGGTAGAGTTAATCTTCAAGTAGTAGGTAGGACTCTAGAATTCATAGCACAGATAGAGGGGCTGTGAGCTGGAACTGGAGGAAGATACATCTTACACTGAAATTGAATCCAAGAACCCAGGAAGAGTTAAGAATGACTGTAGCTACAGATAGGATTTTATTTTCAGCAAAGAAAGAGGCCAGAGTTTTGCCCTAAAATCTTTCATTTTCATTATTTGGCTACTGCTCTTCCAAATGGATTTTGACTGTGACCCACAATAAGAAATGTAGTTTAGTTTACGTTAAGACTCAGTGAGCATGAGAGTGTGCAGATATAAACAGACATGGAAAATTGAATATAAACTTTGGTTACAGTGTGTGAAGGTCTTACTAAGGATCTGTGTAAAACCCGCTGATATTTTTACACAGTTGTATGTCATTTGGTTGTGACCCACTAAATTGATTTACAGTTTGTGACCTGAGTTTGAGAAACATGAAATTAGGCTGTGACTGTGAGTGAGTAGAAAGATCCTAAGATGGGGTGTTGATGAGTTTTAAATTGTTACTGGAAATAGAAGAAAGAGTTAATTACTGATTCAGAGGAAGATTCTCACAGTGGTTAAAATCCTAGTAATATTAGAGGAAAGGCCTTCAGAATTTACCAGTTCACAAAATTAATGGGAAGGCAATGTTTCCTAAAGATTTGTCTCTGGAGTAATGCATTGATGGCATGGACTAGCCTATCACAGATTCTTTGGAATAAACTTTTGTATTATAACCTTATCATATTTCTGACAATACTTAATATAGGTTTTATCTTCTCTATAAGGCTTTTTCTTTAATGATTCTCTCTCAATTAACCCATTTCCATCTTAATATTCCAAACTCTGTGACATATACCAAGGATATTATGAAGAGAGCTATGGAGAAGAAATCTAAATTGGGATTTCACCTCTATCAGAGATACTTTTCCTAAGAGGTCTCACCTAGTAATCCTGATTTCCTCTTGTGGCATCTGGTGGTCATCCATTAGTTCTGGAAACCTACACAGAGGGATACAGGTTTTCTTGACATCATAATGCTAAGGATGTTGCACATGTTCATTTGTGCTCTTAGAATATTGAGGCCACCAGTATGTGTTAACAGTGTGTCTCCCAAGTTGTTTTAACATTTTGATTTCAAATATTGAGCAAATCATCAACAACATTTTTAAGTGAAAGTTGGGAACTGAGCAAAATTAGCTTTTACTTGAGCCAAAATTTGTTTTCAACAGTAATAAGGTTTTCAAGTCTACTCAAATTGTGGTCTTCTGAACATTATAAAGAACGGACTATAGGCTTAAGCTCCTCTGTGTAGCTTTCTTTGGAACATTGAGATTGAAATCGGCAGATCCAGGTAACTCACCAGCCATGTGAAAAATAGAATCAAATCTGTATTGACATGATCAGGAGGAGCCTCTCATGATAGAGATTATAATGCTAGTGGGCTGTGTGCACTGCCCCAAAACAGCTGCCCCACTCCCTGTTACCCCATCATATGCCTTCCTTTCTTGGAATTCCCAGGGCTTTCCTGCAGATAAGAATAGATTATAAAATTAAAAAGTCTTGATTGGAGGAGGTCTCCCAATACTAATAAGCCCTTGTAAAGGGACTTTTTTGACTACCAATTTAGAGCAGAATGAGATATACATAAAATATCTGGGATAGGAGATGGGAGATAGAGCAAACTATATTAAAGGAACAAAAAATGATGGGTTTTAGATGTGTGGTACACATGCTTATTGAATGTGCAGGTTGTCAGTAGGTTTTTGGTTGGAAGAAAGATTTGTGTCAGAAGCCAATGTCTTTAAAATGAACAATTTTGCCTGGTATGACAGCTCATGCCTGTAATCCCAGTACTTTGGGAGACCGAGACAAGATTACTTGAGTTTGAGACCAGTCTGGGTAACATAGTGAGACTCCATCACTACCAAAAAAAAAGAAAGAAAAAGAAAAATTAGCTGGGCATTACAGTGCAGGCCTGCAGGTCTAGCTACTTGGAGGCTAAAGTGGGAGGATTCCTTGAGTCCAGGAATTTAAGGCTGTAGTGTGCTATGGTTGTGTCACTGCACTACAGTCTGGGCAACAGAGCAGTACTCCATCTGTAAAATAAATAAAATAAAATAAAATAAATACATTAAAATAACGTGGAAAATGTCTTGCCATTTTACATGTTTAAAGAACAGTATACAGTGAATCTTTATGTATCTATCATGGAAATTTGACAATAACTCACCTATGTTCAATCTACCCCATCTGGAAATCTTATTGCCCATACGTATTAAGAGAATCCTATGCATTTTATTGCTTCAAATATGGTCCAAATACAAGAATCACTTTGTCTTTTTTCTCTCTCTTCTTCACTCTTTCCATCCCACCCACCCCATCCTGGCTCTTTCAGTTTTTATTTTCAGCACTGCAGCTCTGATGGTCCACTCCACCAGGACACAGATTCCAGATCCTTAAACGTCAGCCTAGCACCCTGAACAGCTCAGAGGGAGGAGCCAGACCAGCAGTGCCTCATACCTTGTCATTGTCCGCTCTAGGCAGATGGCTCCATAATCACAGCTTCATGATGGCAGTGAGTGAGCCCCTGGTGCACATCAGGGTCACTCTTCTGCTGCTCTGGTTTGGGGTGTTTTTGTCCATTTCTGGCCACTCTCAGGCCAGGCCTTCCCAGAGTTTCACTTCCTCAGAAGTGGTAACCCCTTTGAAGGTGATCAGCAGGGGCAGAGGTGCAAAGGCTCCTGGATGGCTCTCCTATAGCCTGCGGTTGGGGGGACAGAGGTACACTGTCCACATGAAGGTAAAGAAGCTGTTGTTTGCCACACACCTCCCTGTGTTCACCTACACGGAGCAGCATGCCCTCCTCCAGGATCATCCCTTCATCCAGGATGACTGCTACTACCATGGTTATGTGGAGGAGGTCCCTGAGTCCTTGGTTGCACTTAGTACTTGTTCTGGGGGCTTTCTTGGAATGCTACAGATAAATGACATTGTTTATGAAATCAAGCCAATTAGTGTTTCTGCCACTTTTGAACACCTAGTACATAAGATAGACAGTGATGATACACAGTTTCCACCTATGAGATGTGGGTTAACAGAAGAGAAAATAGCACGCCATTTGGAGTTGCAATTGTCATATAATTTCACTCTGAAGCAAAGTTCTTTTGTTGGCTGGTGGACCCATTGGCGGTTTGTTGAGCTGGTAGTGGTCGTAGATAATGGTCGATACCTTTTCTCTCAAAGTAATGCATCAGTAGTGCAGCATGAAGTATTTAACATTATCAATATAGTGGATTCCTTCTATGATCCTTTGGAGGTTGACTGGAATTGATATATGGACTTCATCAAATCCACTTTCTACCAATGTAGACCTAGATAATATTTTAGAAGAATTTGCTATTTGGAAGACTTATAACCTTAATAATCGACTACAACATGATGTTGCACATCTTTTCATAAAAGAGATGCAAGGCGTAAAGCTTGGCGTTGCCTATGTTAAAGGAATATGCCAGAATCCTTTTAATTGTGGAGTTGACGTTTTTGGAGACAACGGGTTGGTCATTTTTGCAATTACTTTGAGCCATGAGCTTGGTCATAATTTGGGTATGCAACACGACACTGAATGGTGTGTGTGTGAGCTACAGTGGTGCATAATGCATCCCTACAGAAAGTTGACAACTAAATTTAGCAACTGCAGTTATGCCCATTATTGGGATAGTACTATCAGTAATGGATTATGTATTTACCCTCCTCCATATCCAGGGAATATCATTAGACTGAAGTACTGTGGGAATCTAGTGGTTGAAGAAGGAGAGGAATGTGACTGTGGAACCACACAGCAGTGTGCAGAAGATCCCTGTTGTCTGTTAAACTGTACTCTAAGTCCTGGAGCTGCTTGTGCTTTTGGATTGTGTTGCAAAGACTGCAAATTTCTGCCACCAGGGACTTTATGTAGACAAAAAGTTGGTGAATGTGACCTTCCAGAGTGGTGCAATGGGACATCCCATCAATGCCCAGATGATGTGTATGTGCAGAATGGGATCTCCTGTAATGTCAATGCCTTCTGCTATGAAAAGACATGTAATAACCATAATATACAATGTAAAGAGATTTTTGGCCAAGATGCAAGGAGTGCATCTCAGAGTTGCTACGAAGAAATCAACACTCAAGGAAACCGTTTTGGTCACTGTGGTATTGTAGGCACCACATACGTAAAATGTTGGCCCCCTGATATCATGTGTGGGAAGGTTCAGTGTGAAAATGTAGGAATCATTCCCAATCTGATGGAGCATTCCACAGTGCAGCAGTTTCACCTCAATGACACCACTTGCTGGGGCACTGATTATCATTTAGGGATGTCTATACCTGATATTGGTCAGGTGAAAGATGGCACGGTATGTGGTCCAGAAAAGATCTGCATCCATAAGAAGTGTGCCAGTGTGGTTCATCTGTCACAAGCCTGTCAGCCTCAGACCTGCAACATGAGGGGAGTCTGCAACAATAAACAACACTGTCACTGCAACCGTGAATGGGCACCTCCCTACTGCAAGGACAAAGGTTATGGAGGTAGTGCTGATAGTGGCCCACCTCCTAAGGAAGGATTAAATGTGATGGGAAAGTTGGGTTACCTGTTATTATTGTGCCTTCTTCCTTTGATTCCTTTTTTATTATATTGCTTACTTGTGCTTTTTAAGAAACGTACAAAAAGTAAAAAAGATGAAGGATAAGAGAAATGGGAAAAAGGAGACTAAGCCTCATACTTCATTGTTTAATCTCCAATTTTTCTTTTAATAATAGAAAACTATGAAGGCATGTCTTACTGTTTAAACAAAACTTCATGGACATTTCATGTCAGGATCACAAGCATTAGATATCACAGCAAAGGATTCCTAGCATATTCTTACTTCTCTGTGGTGTCTTAAGCAATATTAAAGGTTCATTTTCCCAGAAGTCATCTCTTTATGTTTCTTGAGAAAAGGCACAGAAAAGATAGTTTTATACTGGTGTCCCTCAGTTCTAACCCTCCTCTTTTTTTTTTTTTTTTTTTTTTTTTTTTTTTTGCTATACTATGTAATGTTCAGGATGTGTCTATACACACCTCATTTCTGTTTGACATATTTAGCTATGCTAAAAGGGGGCAGTAGAAGTAGCCTGGAGTGATGATGAGGGGAGAAGGGAGCTTTCTTTCCTGTGTGCTTACCATGAGTGTCACCATTATTTTGGCTGGGGCCATTCACTCTGGTAATCATATTTGGTTTCAGATTCCAGTTCTGTTGTCACTTTTAGAATCCCTCTCATTTTTCCTTAGAAATACCAGCAGCAGCCCTGGAGTGAGCAGGGTTGTGGTCCTCTGAGTTCTTAAGGCAGCAGCAGCTGTTCACTGTACTGTCTTTAGAGGCCTGGGTCCTTACTCTGCAGGAAATGTTCTTTAATCATCTCCACTCTAGTAAGCCTAACTTCTTTTTTCTGTTCTCCTGGCCCTAGAAATGTTAGGTGCCTTCTGTAGCTACTTTGTTGTTGTAGGTTGAGTTCTCTGTAAGCAAACACTGGATTGGAGTTTCAAGTACAAGATTTTGTTAGGGACCAACAGCTGTGAAAAAAGTCAAGGAAGTTGGTTGTACAGATGAGATGTATAAGTACAGGCATAACTTGGAATAATACAGGTTCAGTTCCAGACCACTGCAATAACAGGAATATCACAATAAGGTGAGTCACACAAAATTTTGGTTCCTCAGTACATATAAAAGTTATATTTATACTATACTGTAATCTATTAAGTATACAATAGCATTATGTCCAAAAATGCAATGCCTTAATTAAAAACATTTTATTGCTAAGAAATACTAAAAATCATCTGAGCCTTTAGTGAGTCGTAATGTTTTTGCTGGTGGAGGGTCTTGCCTCATTGTTGATAGATACTGACTCATTAGGGTGGTGGTTGCTGAAGGTTGGGGTGGCTGTGGCAATTTCTTAAAAAAGGACAACAATTAAGTTTGCTACATTGACTCTTCTGTTCACAAATACTTATCTAGTATGTGATGCTGTTTGATAAGACCTTACCCACAGTAGAACTTCTTTCAAAATTTGAGTCAATCCTCTCAAACTTTGCCACTGCTTTATCAACTAAGTTTATGTAATATATTAAATCCTTTGTTGTCATTTCAACATTGTTGACAGCTTCTTCACCAGGAATCAATTCCATTTCAGGAAACCATTTTCTTTGCTCATCTATAATAAGCAACTCCTCATCCATTCAAGATTTATCATGACATTACAGCAATTCAGTCACATTCTCAGGCACCACTTTTAATTCTAGTTCTCTTGCTATTTCTGCAACATCTACAGTTCTTTCCACCACTGAAGTCATCTGTGAAGGTTGGACTCAACCTTCCAAACTCCTTTTAATATTAATATTTTGACCCCCTCACATAAATCAGGAATGTTCTTAATGACACCTAGAATGGTGAATCCTTTCCAGAAAGGTTTCAATTGATTTGCCCAGATCCATCAGTGGAATTACTATCTATGGCAGCTATAGCCTTATGAAATATATTTCTTAAATACAAAGACTTAAAAGTCAAAATTACCCCATCCATGGGCTGCAGAATGGATGCTGCATTAACAGGCATGAAAACAACATAAATCTTGTACATCTCCATCAGAGATCTTGGGTGATCAGATGTATTGTCAGGGAACAGTAATATTTGAAAAGATATCTTTTTTTTTTTTTTCCTGAGCAGTGGGTCTCAACAATAGGCTTAAAATATTCAGCAAACCGTGCTGTGAACAGATATGCTGTCACCAAGGCTTTGCTCTTTCATTGACAGATCACAAACAGAGTAGAGTTAGCATCATCCTTAAGGGCCTTCAGATTTTTGGAATGGCAAAGGAGCATTGGTTTCAACTTAAATTCACCACCTGCATTCGTCCCTAACAAAACTGTCAGCCTGTCCTTTGAAGCTTTGAAGCCAGACATTGAATTCTCCTCTCTAGCTGTGAAAGTCCTAGTCTTCTTCCAATAGAAGGTTGTTTCATCTACATTGAAAATCTGTTGCTTGGTGCAGCCACCTTCATCAGTGATCTTAGCTAGATCTTCTGTATAACTTGCTGCAGCTTCTTCATCAGTACTTGCTGCTTCATCTTGCAACTTTATGTTATGAAGATGACTTTTTTCTTAACCCTCATGAACCAACCTGTGCTAGCTTCAAATTTTTCCTTGGCAGATTTCTTACCTCTCTCCACTGTCATAGAATTGATGAAGATTAGGGCCTTGCTCTGGATTAGGCTTTGAGTTAAGGGAATGTTGTGGCTGGCTTAATCTTCTATTTAGACCACTCGAACATTCTGTGTATCAGCAGTAAGCTGTTTTGCTTTCTTATCATTTGTGTGTTCACTGGAGTAGCACTTCTAATTTTCTTCAAGAATGTGTCCTTTGCATTCACAACTTTGGCTGTTTGGTGCAAGAGGCCTAGCTTGGCTTTTGACATGCCTTTCTCATTAAGCTTAATCATTTTTAGTTTTTGATTTAAAGTGAGAAATGCAAGACTCTTCTTTTCACTTGAACACTTAAGCTATGGTAGGGTTATAAATTAATCGACCAAATTTCCATCTTATATGTTAGGGAATAGGGAGGCCCAAGGAGAGAGAGAGAGATGAAGGAATGGTCAGTTGGTGGAGCAGTCAGAACATACACAATTTTTTTGCTTAAATTTGTCTTTCTCATATGGTTGGGATTTGTGGCACCCCAAAACAATTATTATGGTAACATCAAGGATGACTGATCACAGATCACCATAACAGATACAATAATAATAATAATAATGATAATAAAGCTTCAAATATTGTGAGAATTACCAAAATGTGACAGAGACACAAAGCAAGCACATGCTGTTGAAAAAATGGTGCCAACAGATTTGCTTAGCAAAAGATTGCCACAAACCTTCAATTTGTAAAACAAAACCAAAAAGAGTATCTGTGAAGCACAATACATTGAAGTGCGATAAAAATAAGGTATACTTGTATATCACAGCCTCTGCCAATCTGGCAGTGAACTCTGGACTGAATATTGCTTGACTGATTTGTCTGAGTTGGGTCAAAATGGTCTGGTCTTCATCCCTTCAGTTTGTTCATTCAGCGGATGTGTGAGAAGGGCATGAGCTTGGTTAGGGTGCCTCTTTGTAACTGAGGCTGACCCCAAAGAGTTAGCACCTGGATGCTGTCTTCTGATTATAATTCCTGCAGAATTATAGCAAGTCTTCTTGAAGGAGGATCCAAGAAACATATTTATATATTCTACAGTCCAATATTTGCACTGCTCCTACCCACTTTTTGATATATGTTGTGGGAACAATGCCTCCAGGATTCTGGTGGACATCCCTTTCTGTGGGAAACCTTAGAAAAGGGAAGTTAATGGGATAAACCATAGTCCCTCTGTGACATTTGGGATTGAGGCTGAAATGGATACTTACTGTCTCACTCCCCCACTGTCCATTCTGGTTTCCTTAACTGTGTGTTATGACCCAGGTCTTTATCTAAGATGTGAGCACTTGGTCATCATGCCCTTCTCAGGCTGTAATTGCTGAACATGTCCATTTAACTCACCATCAGGCTGGGGAGTACCAATAGGCACCTAAGGAGATCACCTGGGTTCTATACATATATCCCTATGTTTCCGTCTTAGAAGCTCTGCCGCCTCCTGATGATTAGGGTGAATCACCTCTGTCAAGAATGTGATTGTCTTCTTTTTGGTGCAAGGACACAGTGAGTTCTAGTGGCAGCTTCAGCTTATAATTTATTGGGACTCTAACTTTGCCCTGTGAAAATATGACCCATTTGGGCACCAGGACCTTTAAGCTGCAGAGTCCAGAATTGCAGGAGGCAACAAGCACAAATCACCCCAGTGAGTCACTGTGAGTGGCAGTAAGTGGGATCACTCCTGTTTCCAGCCCTTGGTTCACGGACCAATGTAAAGATCTGTAGTTCAGTGCATACAATTCATCCTGGGAAATGGTATCCTATTCCTGTAGTATATTGCCTCGGAACAAGTGCTTCAGCTTTAGCTCAGTTGCACCATCAGTAGATATTTCCAACGCTTTATTAGGCTGGCAGCTCCTAGATTATGTTGTCTGTTATACAGCCAGGATATACCATGTTCTTTGGCCCCCTTCCACAACTTCTTCACTGTAAAGTGGTACCTTGGTCTGATATGATATTATATGGAAACAACAGACCAGTGGGTCAGATACTCCAAATATCCAAAGATATCGGTGCTCACTGAGGCTCACTGCCTTACCTCAGTGTGATAAGGCAAATTCATATCAAGAATATGTGTCTATTACTGTAAGAATGAACCACTGACCCTTCCAGGATGGTAATGACCAATTATAGTCAATTTCCCTCCAAGTGTTCTTCTAGGAATAATGCCAGATTGGGTGATCTGCTTGGTCTTTATTGTTAGTTCGCTGATGGCATGCCTCTGCTGCTCCAGAGGCACACACTGTGATTCTTTCTCTGGGGCTTACCACAAACTCCACTCAACATCTTTTTCTGTCACAGATACTTTCAACATCATAGGGTCTACTAGAGAGTATGACCCCAGTGGAAGGTTGTTTGTATCACAACCTGGTCCTGGTGCAGAGTTCTTTCCTTCTCTGGTTTCCACTCAAAGATGACAGCATTATATGGTACCAAATATAAGGAACCAGAGTAGTGGTCCTAGGTATCAAATTTGCTGCCTCCAGGAACCAAAGCAATCCCTAGGCATTGTGTTTCCTTCTTCATGGTAGGAGGTGCAGAAAGGAATAATTTGGCCTTTCTTTGGAAGGGATAACCCTGCATATTCCTGGCTGTTAGAAAACTAAAAATTTTACTGACACAGCATGTCCTTGATCACAATTTATTATTCTTCACAGAACTTATCTTCCATCCTCTGAGCTCATGTGTTTTACCAAGGCCTTCAATGTCATTTCTACCTCTTGTATACCTGGCTTGATCAACATGATGCCATCAATGTACTCGATCAATGTGATGTATTGTGGGATAGCTAGACAGTCTTCTCACTATGTTATGACAGAGGGTGGAAGTATTATCATAGCCCTGGGCCCATAAGACCAATAACTCACTGTAAGTCAGAGCATTGCTAAGACTTTATTACCTGGTCCTCATATATGTTTTCATTCTAACAGGAAAGTCATCACAATGTTTTGAGTACCTTGATATTAATGTCAACTCAGTCCCTGTGTGCAATAGTCCTTGAAATGGATAGATATTCCCCCTTCCTTTGCACAGCTATGTAAGTGGCCTTAGTTCCCTTTGGTGAAGGGCTGGGGGTCATTACTGTTTATATATTTGCCATGGTGTTATGGCATCCTGGTCCCAGGGCTCACTCAGGGAGTGAGTTCCAGCTTTGAAAGAAGTTCAAGTCCACAAACTGGGAAAGTGATTAACTTTTAGGGAGGCAACTGCTTTTTGCTTCCCAGTCATCTATGCTTGGTTTCTTCTATTGGCATAAAGTAGTATCCTTATTGGCTGCCTATCTATTTTGCCCTTAAGGATTTTGAAATCCTTCTACTACCATCACCTAAGGTCTTGGCCGCCATTCTGACCTTGCCAGTCTTTATGACTATTGCAACTTCTTATTCTCTGGGATGGTTATATATTGCCTCCTGACCTCTAGGTGTCAAAGTCATATTATCACCACTGCTAGCAGTGAGCACAGTTCTGTAACACCCCCTCCTACTCTGAGTCCTGGCTTACAAAGACTCAGTACTGGACCTTCCAGTGATGCCAGTGCTCCTCTTATTAGCACATTTTTTATGCCTTTGGTAAATGGTGTATTTTATGGACATTCCTATGGAACATTATCATCTGAAGGCCACGTAGAATTCCATTTCAGCATGCCCATTTCCATGAAGCCTTTAATCCCATAATCATTTATTATGGCAATTCTGGCATTTCAGCTTCACTGTATGGGCATTACTTTTTCCATACTTCTAGAAGCCATACCAGGAACAAATTTGCACCATGCCCTAGGGTCCTTGTGAAGGTGTAAAATCCTATATCTTGGGAGAGTGAACTTTTTTCCCTTCCCAATTTTACGTTTGCCATTTGATTATGCATCTCAGAATGAAATACCTTTTCTCTGAGCATGCTGAGCACTTTTCCAGTTGATTATGCTGTGACTGAATCCTAGCTTTATGCCTAGTGGCCGAAAGAGGAGGTGGGGGAAGGCTCTGCAAGACACCCATTGCCTCATAGTGGAGTGGCCTCTGCATTCTCTTTCACTATTCCAGGATGAATCACTCCTGCAGACGAGTATATGGAGCGTGAGTTCAAGGGATCCAGTCAGATGTTCCCATCCTGTGTGTCAGAGTCTCAAGTTTTTTCCACCAAGGTCCTGATTACAGCGCTCTCTTGATTGGGCATTTAACTTTTTTTTTTTTTTTAGGTTCAGCTACTTGGATTTCTTTCTCCTCCCCTGGAAGGAAATGAGGGCCACTTTGTATGCAGTCAGAAGGGATACTGACATTCATGCTGGATTTTAATTGCCTGTTGCTCAACATCAGCTGCTCAGTATCTTGCTATAGTACATCAAAGGCACTTAGCAATAACTCTTCAATGCTTTTATTCTTATAACTCCAATTTCCTCCTTACCTCTTCTAGTAGGCAGAATTCTAAGATGCCCCCCCACCAACCCCTGCCTTGCATCCCATCCCCCTGGTATCTGCCTTTATGTATTATTCTCCCCTCAAGCTTGAGTGAGACCTGTGATTTGCTTCTAACTTAGACTATGGCAAATGTGGGAATTTTGCAGATGTCATTAAGGCCCTTAACTAATTGACTTTAAGTTAATCAAAAGGGAGATTTTCCTGAGTAGGCCCGACCTACCAGATGAGCCCTTTTAAGAAGGGTCTGGAGGAAAGACTTAAAGCTGCAGACACTTACTTTCCTAGCTTTGAAGAAGACAGCTGCCCTGAGTTCTACAACTGCCAGAAAATGAAACCTGCAACATCCTGAATGAGCTTGGAAGAAGATATTTTCTTTGATGAGAAATACAACTCAGCTAGTCCCTTGATTGTAGCTTTGTGGGACCCTGAGCCAAAGACCTAGTTAAGCCTGTCCAACTCCTCACGAATGAAAACTGTGAGATAATAAATGTATGTTGCTTAAGACGCTAAGCTTGTGGTAATTTGTTATATAGTTTGGAAAATGAATACAACTCAAACTCTTGCTCCATCTCATCTGTTAGTGATTTCTTCCCCAGTGGCACATATTCCAAGTCACTACTTATGAGAGTTTTAACCATTGGAATACCCATCTTGTGCCAGGGGCTGTTTGTGTTCCACCTATCACAAGAAAAGAGTCCCTCTTACCAGTTCTTGGGGGCAGGCTAACTCACTGCAGCTGTGTCAAACTATGAAGTAGTGGAAAGCTCAAGGCTGGCTGCTGACCCGCAGGGGCACCTTGCCTTCCATGAGAGGGAACCTGGGCTTCTCACCTTCTGTTATGTTTTTCTTATCTTGTGTTTCCTTTCCACGTTTCAGTCCTCTAGTACTTGTTTAGCCACGTTTGTATTTCACCATTCTGTATATTACATTATTGCTTTTAAAGTAACTTATATGCTTTGGTTTTCCTATCTGGGTAGTGACTCATACAGCATATTGAATATATTCTTTAAATTTTTAGCAGGCATGGTGTCCTTTTGTCACTCTGGCTTCACGGTGCCCTCGTGTAATCCTTGAAGTCTACAGACCTGCATGGGGAATTGGCTTCTGGGAAGCCTATCAGGTAGCTGGGATTCACCCATTCAATTCCCCTCAAAGTTGATTTGTAACTCAAGCCGATATTAGTATGTAGATCTTTAGTTCCTCAGAGGGCCTAATCCTAAAGTGACTAGGGTACTGTTGTCATAACCTTAATGGGGACGCAAGCTGAGAGCAAGGCAGAAACCCACTAACCAACATTAGGGAACAAGCTAGCCTCTAATCTCAGGAGAAAGTGGAAAAAATAAAACTTACACATAAGTGCAAGCTACAACTGCCTAGGAGGAAGAGTAATTTTATATAGAGCCCAGGATGTTAGTCTAAAGCTGTTTAGCCAAGATCAGTCTCCATTCTAGAAAGGGGAGCTAGTGTTGGACTTTCTTGCTCAGGTTACAGCTGGAGCTATAGGAGAAATGCAGAGACTGGGGAGACAGGGACTGACAGGGAAACCAATCACTCTAGACATGGGTATAGGTGGCTAAGTGACCAAAAAAAAACCTCCCTTTCTACCTCTCAGAGCCTTGGCTCTTAGATTCTCACATGACTTTAAAAGTCTTGATTTTATTTTAGATTCAGGGGGTCCATGTGTATGTTTGTTACATGGGTATATCTCATACTGACAGGGATTGGGCTACCAGTGTACCCATTACCCAACCAGTGGACATTATACCTGATAGGTAACTTTTCAACTCAACCCACTTCCATCCTCCTCTGTTTTGGAGACCCAGGTGAGTATTGTTTCCATCTTTATGTCCATGTGTACCCATTGTTTGGCCTCTACTCATCAGTGAGAACGTGCAATATTTAATTTTTTGTTTCAGTTAGTTCACTTCCTCCTCCCTTTCACCTCCCCTTACTTTCTCCTTGTCCTATTTTTCCCGTTTCTTCTCTGGCTTCCCTTTCTTCTTCCTCCTGTTCTTTACCTTCCTTACCCTGTTCCTCCCATCTTCCCTGTTTGTTTTTTTTTAAAATTATACTAGAAGCAAACACATGAACATTCATTTTGTGAAACATTAAAATTTCATAGATAGAATTGTAATCCCATTTTACTGTCTGCCTATCAAGAGGAAACTTTATCAGCTTATTTGGCAATATTCCAGACTCTTTTGTTTATACGTACATTACAAAATAATACATAATTTTGATGGACATGTAGATGTCCATAATGGTGCTATTTTTGTTATAGATTTTCATAGTTCCCACACTGTTCTATTTTATACTATCTATGCTTTTCCACCACATCTAAAAATATCTTCTACTAACTTTGTTTATGGTGACAGAATTTAAAATTTGTTAAGTAGTCACATTTCTTTTCTCTAACACTGAACTTTTTAAAAAGATTATTGGACAAGAAACATTTTTCTACCCTCAGATAAAAAAGACATTCTCCTATTTTTTCTAGTAGTTTAAGAGGAGTTTTCCCCTTCATATTTAGGTCTTCATTCTTTTTGAAATATGTTGTGTCTCTGTGATGTACAGATAGAATTTCATTTTTTCATACAGAAAGCCAATTTTGCCAAACCCTGATTTTATATGTGTGTATACATGTGCATGCACACACACACACAAATATATTTGCCTGTTTCTAGGGTTTAAATTTTTTTTTTTTTTTTTTTTTGAGATGGAGTCTCCTTCTGTTGCTCAGGATGGAGTGCAATGGTGAGATCTTGGCTCACCACAGTCTCTACCTTCTGGGCTCAATTGATCCTCCCATCTCAGCCTTCTGAGTAGCTTGGACAACAAGTGTGCATCACGATGCCCAGCTAATTTTTTGTATTTTTAGTAGAGATGAGGGTTTTACCATGTTGCCCAGGCTGGTCTCGAACTCTTGGACTCAAGTGATCCGCCTGCCTCAGCCTCCCAAAGTGCTGGGATTACAGGTGTGAGCCACTGCACCCAGCCTAAGTTTTAAATCTTCATGTATGTTTGTCTGTTTCTATACCAATTCCACATTTTAATTACTATACATTAAAAATAAAACTTGATAAGTAGTTGGTGTAGATGCTGATCCCCTTGTCTGATTTTCTTTTCAATTTGTTTTGTTTTTACTTAATGTTTTACTTTTTCAAATATATAATTTTAATATTTTTCAATTTTCTTCAGGTGTCTTGGGGCATGATTGACAAAAATCACATCTATTTAGGGTATACAATATGATTTTTTTTTTTTTGAGATGGTCTTGCTCTGTTGCCCAGGCTAGAGTACAGTGGCATGATCTTGGCTCACTGCAACCCCCACCCCCCATGCTCAAGCAATCCTCCTACCTCTGCCTCCCAAATAGCTGGGATGAAAGGCATGCACCACCATGCTTGGCTAATGTTCAGAAACATTAAGTTTACCCTGCCCTGATGGCTCCTTTGTGGAGAATGCCTTTTAGTTTGTAATTAGTGGTAGGCAGGTAACAGCTGCCTACTTGGTAGATTCTTGCGTTATCAGTAAATGTAGAGCACCTGTGTATTAATAAGAATCACCTGTCTAAGAGCAAATAAATACGCGGTCGAGAATCTGCTCAGGGCCTTCAGCCTGGAATGCTTTCAGCCCCTGAGGTTCTCAGGCTGTTGGTACCCCAGATAGATCCACTCTGTTCTATCTGGGTGTCTGCCTCTTAATACCTTCAGTGCCGCCTGGGTCGGGGGGTGTCCCAACTGAGTTGGTACTCGGCTTTCACCCCCTCCCTTTCAGGGACACCAATGATTCATAGATTTTGCCTCTTAATCCCATACTTGTCAAAGAATTTGTTCATTTTTAAAATTCTTTTTTCTTTATTTTTGTCTGACTGTCTTATTTCAGAGAACCAGTCTTCAAGTTCTAAAATTCTTTCTTTTCTTTTTCTTTTTTCTTTCTTTTCTTTTTTTTTTTTGAGATGGAGTTTCACTCGTTTTATAGTTGTTATTTTATTCTTATCTCCTGTATCACTTTATTGTGATTTTCATTTTCCTTGGATTGGGTTTTGCCATCCTCCTGAATCTTGGTGATCTTTGTTCCTATTTATATTCTGAATTCTATTTCTGTCATTCCAGCCAGTTCAGCTTGGTTAAGTAAGAACTCTTGTTGGAGAGCTGCTGCAGTTGGAGGAAATATGACAGTTACCAAAGTTCTTGCATTGATTCTTTCTCATCTGTGTGTGAGCGTTCCTTTAACTGCAGTGAGATTGAATACAGTCAATAGATTTCTTTTCTGGATGTTTTCACTGGACCAAGACTATCTGTAGGGCCTTTATTTGAAGGTGACTTCTTGTCTGTTATGTTAGTGAGGTATTTTTGGTGTTGAAGCCTTGGGGTGTGATCCAGCAGGTGACACTTAGACTTATTGGGCAGTTGGTAGACTCTTGCTCTGTTGTGAGGCTCCTCTGTTTTCCTGCAGTTGCTGTCATGTTCCCTCTCAGTGTTCTCCCTTTCCCTCTTAAGTGCAGCCTGTAGTTCACGACGTGGCACTCCTAGGCTGCCCACTGCAGCTCTTGGGTAGTTTCAGTGTTTATGTTCTTCTCTCAGGTTAGAGGTAGCAGAGGAAAAGATCTTAGTAGCGGTTGTGGCCAAGGGTCATTTGCTTGACTCCTTGGGGCTCTAACCCAGAGAGATGCAGGTCAGCAATTGCTCAGTGCAGTCAACCCAAGATAAAGGTTTTGTGCTGTGGGTTCAAGCCATGGGTTCCCTGTCTGGTAACAAGCCATGGGAAGTGTATGGGACCCATGGGAGATGGACTGACCTCCTCACCTTGGGTCAGCTGCAGCTTGTTGGAGGTATGAATAAAGTACTTAGGATCTCCACTTCTTCATTAGTCTGAGGGTGGCAAGGGCAGTTCCCTTGGGAGCTTTGTTAAGGGAGGTATATACCTGTTGCTGGCCCAAAGACACCTGTAGGAAGTGGCTAGAGACCCCTGCTGGGAGGTCCTTCCCCGTGAGGAGGAATGGGATCAGGATCCATTTTAAAAAGCAGTCTGGCCACATTTTTGTAAAGCAGCTGTGCTGTGCGGGGGTCCACTTCAGTGCCCACTCACTCCAGTCACTCCAAAGCCCAAAGGCTGAAACAGCTAAGTCACCCAAACAGCAAAGATGGTGGCCTGCCCCTCCCTCTGGGAGTGCCATCCAAGGGTAATTCAGATCTCTGTTAGTTGGAGAGCTTAGGCAGGGTGGCTCAAGTCCCCAATTGGGAGGTCCTCCCCAGTGAGAAGGAACAGGATTGGGCACCTGCTTAAAGCAGCAGTCTGGCCATGTTTTGGTAGAGCAGCTGTACTGTTCTGGGGGATCCCTTCTGCTCTAGGTGAGCTCAGACTCTCCAAAGCCTGAAGACTGGAATGGCTAAGGCACCTGAACAGCAAAGATGGTGGCCCACCCCAACTCCAGGGAGCTCCTTCTTAGGGAAGTGCAATGCCATTACTGGTAGCTGACTGAAATTCCAAGACAATGGGTCTTACCTTGTGAGGTGCTGTGGAAGTTGGGCCTGTGGGCTGTTGCTGCTTAGCCCCTTGGATTCATCCTCTTTCTTAGAGGTATGCACAGGAGTCTAACCTCCCACTTTGCCAGAGCTGCAGCTACTTTTGCTAGAAAGCCCTGTATCTAAGGTCTCAGAGTCTCCATACATGCCTGAGCAGCTGCTCTGGCAAGACTCCACATAGTTTTGTCTGTCAGACTGAAGACTAAAGGCCCTGTTGGAGTGGGTTCACAAGGAGACCTCTTGACCTGTGAGTTGCAAAGATCTGTGGGAGAAGCATGGTTTCCTAGGGCTGCTCGTGTATTCACTGCTTCCCTGGGCAGGGGAGAATCCCATGGCTCCATGTTGCTCCTAGGTGGGCCGTTTGTCCTGTCTTGCTTTTCTTTGTTCTCTGTGGGTCAGGCTGTTTCCTTGATTAATCCCAATGCAAGTATCTGAATGTTTCAATCGAAGTTGTTGTATTTATTCGCCTCTTCTCTTTCTCTCCATAAGAACCATGTACACTGTCTGCTTCTTTTCAGCCATTTTGGCCAGTTCTTTTTTTCTCTCTCTCTTTTTCTTTTTACTATGCTATAAGAAGAAGTTCTTACAGCATCTATTTTTATTTTTGGACCATTTATTATGTTATTTTTCACTATGGGGTACTTAGAAACTATACAGAATGTTTTTCCAAACTTTGTATTAAAATTCTTTAGTTTTTTAATTTTTTAAATAATAATTTTATTTAATATAAAAAATATAGAACAGTTTACAAATTTGTATGTTATTCTTGTGAAAGGGCCATGATAATATTCTCTGTATTGTTCCAATTTTAGTATATGTGCTTCTGAAGTGAAGACTGTTCTCGTTTGTGTGTATGTGTGTGTGTGCATTTATAGTAGGTATATATATTTGTGGGTTGCATGAGATGTTTTGATACAGGCATGCAATGTGAAATAATCACATCATGGAGAATGGGGTATCCATTCTCAAGCATTTTTCCTTGGTGTTACAAACAATCCAATTAAAGTTTTTTAGTTATTTAAAAATGTACAATTTATTATTGACTGTAGGTACCCTGTTGTGCTATCAAATAGTAGGTCTTATTCATTCTTTCTATTTTGTTAAACCCATTAGCCATCCCAACTTCCCCTCTTCTCCGATGTCCCCTTCCAAGCCTCTGGTAACCATTCTACTACGGCTCTATGTCCACAAGTTCAATTGTTTTGATTTTTACATCCCACAAATAAGTGAGAACATGCTATGTTTATGCCCAGCTTATTTCATGTAACATAATGACCTCCAGTTCCATCCATGTTGCTGCAAATGAAAATGACAGGATCTCATTGTTTTTAATGGCTGAATAGTACTTCATTATGTATATGTACCACATTTTTAAAATTCATTCATCTGTTAATGGACACTTAGGTTGCTTCCAAATCTTAGTTATTGCAAGTAGTGCTGGAACAAACCTAGGAGTGCAGATATCTCTTTGATATACTTTCTTTTGAGTATATACCCAGGAATGGGAATGCTGGATCATATGGTAGCTCTATGTTTATTTCTGTGAGGAACCTCAAAACTGTTCTTCATAATGATTGTATTAATTTACATTCCCACCAACAGTATACGAGGTTCTCCTTTCTCCACATCCTCAACAGCATTTGTTATTGTCTGTCTTTGGGATAAAGACCATGTTATCTGGGGTAAAAAGAGATCTCATTATAGTTTTGCTGATGATCAGTGATGTTGATAGTGATCAGTAGTGCTGATGATCAGTGATGCTGAGCATCTTTTCTTATACTAGTTTGCCATTAGTATGTCTTTTTCTTGAGAAAGTTCTATTGAGATCTTTTGCCCATTTTTAAATTGGATAATTAGATTTTTTTTTTTTCCTGTAGAGTTGTTTGAACTCCTTATATATTCTGATTATTAATCCCTTGTCAGATAGGTGGTTTGAAAATATTTTCTCAAATTCTGTGGGTTGTCCCTTCATTTTGTTGATAGTTTCCTTTGCTTTGCAGAAGCTTTTTAACTTGATGTGATCTCATTTGTCCATTTTTGCTTTGATTGCCTGTGCTTGCGGGGTATGCCTCAAGAAATTGTTGCCCAAACCATTGTCCTAGAGATTTTCCCCAATATTTTCTTGTAGTAATTTCATAGTTTGAGGTCTTAGATATAAGTCTTTAACCTGTTTTGATATTATTTTTGAATATATTGAGACATAGGGGCCTAGTTTCATTCTTCTGCATATGTATATCCAGTTTTCCTAGCACCATTTAGTGAAGAGACTGTCTTTTCCCCAGTGTATGTTCTTGGCACCTTTGTCAAAAACGACTTCACTGTAGGTGTGATAATTTGTTTGTGGATTTTTTATTGTGTTCTATCATTCTATGTGTCTGTTTTTACACCAGTATCATACCATTTTCGTTACTATAGCTTTGTAGTATAATTTGAAGTCAGGTAATGTGATTCCTCCAGTTTTGTTATTTTTGGTTAGGATAGCATTGGCTATTCTGTGGTTCCACATAAATTTAAGGATTTTTTCTACTTTCTTAATTTTTTTTTTTTTTTTTTGAGACAGGGTCTTGCTCTGTCACCCAAGCTGGTGTTCAGTGGTGCGATCATGGCTCACTGCAACCTCTGCCTCCCAAGCTGAAGCCATCCTCCCAACCTCAGCCTCCTGAGTAGCTGAGACAACAGGTGCATGCGACCACACCTTGCTTATTTTTGTATTTTTTTTGTAGAAACAGGGTTTTCCCATGTTTCCCAGGCTGGTCTCAAACTTCTGATCTCAAGCAATTCACCCACTTTGACTTCCTAAAGTGCTGGCATTACAGGCACAAGCCCTTGCACCCTGCCTTTTGTGTGTGTGTGTGTGTGTGTGTGTGTGTGTGTGAAGAATCTTCACAGATGATAAAAATGTAAATTCCATACAAATTTTATGATTGTTTTTTCTATTTTGATGAAGAATCTATTGGTATTTTGATAGGGATTACATTGAGTCTGGAGATTCCTTTGAGTAGTATGCACACTTTTACCACAGTGATTCTTTCAATACATAAACATAGAATAGTTTTCATTTTTTTGATGTCCTCATCAATTTATTTTATCAGTGCTTTATAGTTTTCATTATAGACATCTTATATTTCTTTGGTTAAATTAATTCATAGGTAGTTAGATTTTTGTGGCTAATGCAAATAAGGTTACTTTTTAAATTTCTTTTTCAGGTTGTTCACTGTTGGCATATAGAAATGCTACCAAATTTTGGATTTTGATTTTGTATTCTGCAACTTTACTGAATTTGTGTATCAGTTCCAATAGCTTTATTGTGGAGTCTTTAGGTTTTTCCAAATATAAAATTATATCATCTGTAAACAATGATAATTTGACTTCTTCCTTTCCAATTTGGATGCCCTTTCTTTCCTTCTCTCGTCTGGTTGCTCTAGCTAGGACTTCCTGTACTATGTTGAATAACAATGGTGAAAATGGGCATCCTTGTCATATTCTAGACCTTAGAGGAAAGGCTTTCTGACTTTTCCCATTCAGTATGCTACTACATGTTAGTCTGTCATATATGGCTTTTATTATGTTGAGGTATGTTCCTTCTATACTTAGTTTTTTGAGTTTTTGTCATGAAGGGATGTTTTATTTTATCAAATGCTTTTTTTTAGCATCGATTGAAATGATCACATGGTTTTCATCCTTCATTATGCTGATCTGATGTATCACATTGATTTGCATGTATTAGACTGTCCTTGCATCCCTTATATAAATCCCCCTTGGTCATGATGAATGATTTTTCTAATGTACTGTTGAATTATGTTTGCTAGTATTTTGTTAAGGATTTTTGCATCAATATTTATCAGAGTTATTTTCCAGTAGTTATGGTTTTCTTTTCTTTTTTTTTTTTTTTTTAATGTATCTTTAGCTGTTTTTGGTATCAGGGTAATACTGGCATCATAGAAAGAGTCTGGAAGTATTCCCTTCTCCTCTACTTTTCAGAATAGTTTGAATAGGATTGGTATTAGTTCTTCCTTAAATGTTTGGTAAAATTCAGCAGTGACACCATTGAGTCTCAGGCTTTTCTTTACTGGGAGACTTTTTATTACAGCTTCAGTCTCATTACTTGTTATTGTTCTAGACAGGTTTTGGGTTTCTTCATGGCTCCACGTGTGTGTGTGTGTCTGTGTGTGTGTGTGTATTTGTGTGTGTGTGTCAGAATCTTGCTCTCTTGCCCAGGCAGGAGTGCAGTGGCATGTATATCAAGTCACTGCAACCTCTGCCTCCCAGGCTCAAGCAATTCTTGTGCCTCAGCCATCCAAGTAGCTGGGATTACAGGCACGTGCCACCATGCCTGGCTAAATTTTTGTACTTTTAGTAGAAACAGGGTTTTACCATGTTGGCCAGATTGGTCTCAAACTCCTGACCTCAAGTGATCCACCCACCCTGGCCTCTCAAAGTGCTGGGATTACAGGCGTGAACCACCATGTCTGGCCCATGGTTCAATCTTGATACATCATATGTTTTTAGGAATTTGTTTCTTTCTTCTGGATTTTTCAATTTATTGGCATATAGTTGCTTATAGTAGCCACCAATGATCCTTTGAATTTCTGTGGTATCAGTGGTAATGTCTTGTTTTTCATTTCTGATTTTATTTGTATCTTCTCTTTTTCTCTTTTAGTCTGGCTAAAGGTTTGTCAATTTTGTTTAACTTTTCAAAATTCCAAGTTTTTGTTTCATTGAGGTTTTTTTGTATTGCTTTTTAATTTTAATTTTTATTTATTTCTGTTCTGATCTTTATTGTTATTTTATCTCCTAATTTTGGGTTGGTTTCCTCTTGCTTTTCTAGTTCTTTAAAATGTATCATTAGATTGGTTTTGTTGTTGAAGTTTTTTCTCTTTTTAATGTAGGCGTTTATAGCTATAAACTTCCCTCTGAGTAATGCTTTTATGGTATGCCATAGGTTTTGGTATGTTTTGTTTCCACTATTTATTTCCAGAAATTTTAAACATTTCTTTATAATTTTTTTATTGACCACTGGTCATTCAGGAGCATATTGCTTAATTTTTATATATTTGTATAACTTCCAAAATTTATCTAATTATTAATTTCTAGTTTTATTCCATTGCGGTCAGAGAAGATGGTTGATATTTTCATTTTTTGAATGTTTTAAGACTTATTCTGTGATCTAACATCGGGATCTATCCTTGAGAAAAATCTGTGTGCTGAGAAAAATAACATGTATTCTGTGGCTGTTATATGGAATATTCTGTAAATATCTATTAGATATATTTGGTCTATAGTGCAGATTAAATCCAATGTTTCTTTGTTAATTTTCTGTTTGCAAGATATGTCCAGTGCTCAAAGTGGGGCGTTGAAGTCTCCAGCTGTTTTTGTGTTGGGGCCTATCGCTCTACCTTTAATAATATTTGCTTTATATATCTGGGTGCTCCAGTGTTGGGTGCATATGTATTTACAATTGTTATATCCTGTTGCTGAATTGACCATTTTATCATTATATATTGACCTTCTTTCTCTTTTCATATAGCTTTTGTTTTGATATCTATTTTGTCTGACATTAGTATAGCTACTTCTGCTCTTGTTTGGCTTAAACTAGCATGGAAAATCTTTTTTCATTCCCTTATTTTCAGTCTATGTGTGTATTTATAGGGGAACTGTGTTTTGTGTTTGTTTTTGTTTTAGATTGGAGAGTTTAGTCCATTTACATTCAGTGTTATTATTCATAAGTAAGGACTTAAACCTGCCATTTTGATATTTGTTTTCTGGTTGTTTTGTGGTCATTGCTTCCCTCTTTTCCTCCTGTCTTCCTTTAGTGAAGGTATTTTCTCTGGTGATATGATTTAGTTTCTTGCTTTTAATTTTTTGTCTATTCATTGCATTTTTGTTTGATGTTACCATAAGGCTATCTTACAATCCATTATTTTAACCTGATGACACAGTTTGCATAAACAAGCAAAAAGAAAACTAATAAAAATTGTATGCCTTAACTTCAACCCCTGCTTTTTAACTTTTTGTTGTTTCTACGTGTATCTTATTGTATTCTCTATGTCTTAAAAAGTCATTATAGCTATTATTTTTTTATCAGCTCATTGTTTACTTTCGATAATGGTAGTTTATATACCACAGTTATAGTGTTATAATATTCTGGTTTTCCATGTACTTACTATTACCAGTGAGTTGTGTACCTTCAAGTGATTATTTATAGCTTATTAACATTCTTTTCTTTCTAATTGAAGTACTCTCATTAGCATTTCTTGTAGGACAGGTCTGATATGTACAAAATCCCTTACCTTTTGTCTGGGAAAGTCTTTATTTGAAGAATACTTTAGCCAGATATAGTATTCTAGGGTAAATGTTTTTTCCTTTGGTACTTTAAATACATCATGTCACTCTCTCCTGGCCTGTAAGGTTTCCACTGAATAGTCCAACTGCCAGATATATTGGAGCTCCATTTGTTTCTTTTCTCTTGCTACTCTTAGGATTTTTTTTCTTTATCTGTGATCTTTGGGACTTTGATTATTAAGTGCCTTGAGTTAGTCTCTTTTTTTGGCTAAATCTGCCTGTGCTGTTGAGGTCTTATTTTTCAAAATTCTTGAAAAATTCAGTCCAATATTGTGAAACATTTTCTTGATGTTTTCTTCTAGTAGTTTCATCGTTTTTAGATTTTACATTTAAGGCTTTAATCAATTTTAAATTAATTTTTGTGTATGGTGAGAGTCAGGGGTCTGGTCTCATTCTTCTGCCTATGAATATCCAATTTTCCTAGTATAATTTATTAAAGAGCCTGTCTTTTCTCCAATATGTGTTCTTGGCACCTTTGTCAAGGATCAGGGTTGTGGATTTATTTCTGGGTTTTGTATTCTATTCTATTGGCCTATGGGTTTATTTTTATGTCATTATCATGATGTTTTGGTTACAATAGATTTGTAATATATTTTCAAGTCAGGTAGTGTGAGGCCTCCAGCTTCACACTACAATGGAGTCTTTTATGATTTCACATGAATTTTAGGACTATTTTTTCTATATCTGTGAAGAATGTCATTGGCATTTTGATAGGGATTGTATTAAATTTCATTGCTTTGGGTAGTGTGGCCATGTAAAAAATATAAATTCTTCCATTCTATGAACAATATCCTTCCACTTATTTGTATCCTCTTCAATTTCTTTCATTCAAGTTTTATAGTTTTCAGTGTAGAAATCTTTCACCTCCTGGCCTGGCATGGTGGCTCACACCTGTCATTCCAGCACTTTGGGAGGCCAAGGTGGGCGGATCACCTGAGATCGGGAGTTTGAGACCAGCCTGACCAACATGGAGAAACCCCATCTCTACTAAAAGTACAAAATTAGCCAGGCGTGGTGGCTTATGCCTATAATCCCAGCTACTTGGGAGGCTGAGGCAGAAGAATCAGTTGAACCCAGGAGGTGGAGGTTGTGGTGAGTCGAAATTGTGTCACTGCACTCCAGCCTGGGCAACAAAAGCGAAACTCCACCTCAAAAAAAACAAAAAAAAATTTTTTGCACTTCCTTGGTTATGTTTATTCCCAGGATTTTTGTTGTTGTTGTTGTTGCTATTGTAAATAAAATTGTTTTCTTGATTTCTTTTTCAGATAGCTCACTATTAGCATATTGAAATGGTAATAATTTTTATGTTGATTTTGTAGCCTGTTACTTCACTGAATTTGTTTATTATTTCTAGAGGTTTTTTGGTGGAGTCTTTAGGGTTTTCTATATGTAAAATCATGTCATCTGCAAACAGGACCGATTTGATTTCCCCTTTTCCAATTTGAATGCCTTTTACTTTTTTGTCTTACCTAATTGATCTGGCTAGGACTTCCAGTATAGTACTGAAAGTGGACCTTCTTATTTGGTTCCTGATCTTTTCCCTTTTCAGTATGATGTTAGCTGGGAGTTTGTCATATATGGTCTTTATTGTGTTGAGGTGCACACTCTGTATCTAATTTGTTGAGGAATTATGTCATGAAAGGATGTTGAATCTTGTCAAATTGTTTTCTGCATCTATTAAAATAATCACATGGTTTCTGTCATTCTTTCTTGTAATGTGGTGTAGTGCATTTGTTGATTTGTGTATGTTAAATCATCTTGCATCACTAGCATAAATCCCACTCGATCGTATTGAATAGTCTTTTTAACGTGCTCTTGGATTTTGATTGCTAGCACCTCACTAAGAATTTTTGCATCTACATCCATCAAGGAATTTTTGTTGACCCGTTGTTTTTGTTGTTGCTGTGTTGTTTGGTTTTGGAATCAGGGTGGTAGTGCCTGGTAAAATTAGTTTGGTAGTACTCCTTTTCAGTTTTCTGGAATAGTTTGAGGAAAATAGGCATTAGTTCTTCAAATGTTTGTAGAATTCAGCACTGAAGCCATTAGTTCCTGAGCTTTTCTTTCATGAAAGACTTTTTATTACTGATTCAATTTCCTCACTCATTTATTACTGATTCAATTTCCTCACTCATTACTGGTATGTTCAAATTTTCTATTTCTTTATAATTTAATGTTGGTAGTTTATATCTGTCCAGGAATTCATCCCTTTCTTCTGTGTTACAAAATCTGTTGGCATGAATAGTCTCTTATGACCCTTTGTATTCTTATAGTATCAGCTGCAACATCTTTTTCATCTGTGATTTTATTTATTTGAGCCTTCTCTCTTTTTTTTTTTTAGTCTAGCTAAAGGCTTGTGGATTTTGTTTTTTAAACCAGCCCTTCGTTTCACTGATCTTTAGTTATTTTATTAGTCCTTTTCTTTGTTTATTTCTTCTCTGAGCTTTATTATTTCCTTCCTTCTACCAATTTTGAGTTTGGTTTGTTTATGCTTATCTCTAGCCTAAGTCTTAGAGACTAAGTGCTTGTGAACAGAATACCGGTAGAAATATGGACAATAAAGGCCTTTCCAATGAGGTCTCAGATGGAAATGAGGAGTATCTTATTAGAAACTGAAGGAAAGGTCATCCTTGTTAAAAACGGGCAATATACTAGGCTGAATTATCTTCATGACTGAGGATATTGTGGGAAAAAAATTAAAAAGCAATGAAGCAGTTCATTGGCCAGGCATGGTGGCTCATGCCTATAATCTCAGCACTTTAAGAGGCAGAGACGGGAGAATTGCTTGAGCCAGGAGTTCAAGACCAACCTGAGCAATATAGTAAGACTTTAGATAGATAGACAGATAGATAGATAGATAGATAGATAGATAGATAGATAGATAGATAGATAGATAGATGATAGATAGACAGACTACATATATATGGTATATATGTACATGTGTATATACAGACAAAAATATTTTATTAATATAATTTTGCTTAGATATTTCTGCTATACACACACACACATATATATAAACACATATATGTAACAACAAAATAAAATGAAAGTAATACATAGTGTATATATAGACATCTGGCCATACAAACATCTAAGCAAAATATTAATAAAATAATCTTCATGGCTTCTATCAACTGCTTAGAGGAGTAAATGCCAGAAGAAAGTAAGAATTTTAAGACAGAATTTATCACTAAAAGGGAAGCAGAACATAAAGACTTCAAAAATTCTCAACCTGGATTTTCTTCTCCATCTAAGACTCCCATATACATATATTGTTCTGCTTGATGATGTTTCATTATTTCTTTATGTTCTGTATACTTTTCTTCATTCCTTCTTGTATCTTCTACTCAGATCAGATAAGTTCAATTGTCCTATCTTCAAATATTTTCAAGAAACGAAGACTTTTTTTTTCTTAAACAAATCTGCAGTTGGGCAACCCTACTACATTTTTCATTGTAGTTACTATACCTTTCTGCTCCAGAATTTTCATTTATTACTTTTTTGTAATTCTATTTGTTAAACATGCTCATTTTGTCCTTATATTAGTTTTCTGATTCTTCTGGGGTTTTCTTGTCCATGTTTTCTTTTAGCTGTTGACTATACTTCAAACAGTTCTTTTATGGACTTAGTCTAATAAGTCTGATGTCTAGGTTCTATTGGGGATGATTTCTGTCCATTTATTTTGTTCCTTTGAATAAGCCATGTCTTACTGTTTCTTTGTACACTTTGTGCTTGTTGTTGTTCATGACAGTAGGGCATTTGATTATTATAATGTGGTAACTGAGAACATATTCTCATTCCTTCTGGTAATGCTTTTGAAAAATTTAATTGTTGAGGATATAAGACATTTGTTTAGATGTTTTTCCAAAAAAATTTAGCCAAGGCTATCTGGTTGTATGTGCTCAGTAAAGATGCTGTTCCTTTAGCTTGCATTAACTAATGTTTTGACAAAGATTTCTTTAATTATTGGAGTATTTTGAAGATGGCGTTTTCTTGATATATGTTTGTTGTAAACTTTTGAATCTTTTTTCAAAGCTCTTACACAGTTGATTCAGATAGCTGAATTTCTAGGTGTTTTTCTTTTTCAATGTTTTTGTGGGGAAAGGAGAGCTTGCAGCTTTCTAGCCTGGTATTTTACTGATGTCACTCTCACTTAAAAGTTTTTAAAACACTTATGATTTCAAAAACTAATACATACTAACTTATGAAAAGCCAGATGAGACACAAAAACAGAATTAAATTCAAGAAGATTTTTAAACACACACACACACACACACACACTCTATTACTCTCAACCATCACTCATTTTAAAAGAACTTCTCTGTACCCACAGACAGTCCTCTTCACATCATTGAAATAGTCAGCTAATTTATACAACATTGTTTCCTGGCTGTATCTTTTTAGTACCTGTGATATGATTACACACACACACACACACACACACACACACACGTTTTCATTTATAGTTCCTGGCCCACAACCCTGTTACAGTTTTGTTATAATGTTGGAGTGCTTTAAGCCTAAGAAGCAGACCTCAAGAAACAGAATCCCTCTCTCTCTCTCTGACCTTTTCCTGTACTTTTTCACCTGCCCAAGGTAGGACTAATCTGATTATGGAGCAGAAGACCCTCTTTCCAGAGAGGATCCTGCCCAATATCCTCAAGGAAGAATGGTATACAGAGAGGCCAAGACTGAACAGACAGGCCTTGCTGGGTTTAGACCATGTACTTTTTGTTCTATAACATTTCTGTGTGGTTGTCAATCTTGCCTATGTAATGAAGCCTCCATAAAAACTCAAAAAAACAGGGTTCAGAGAACTTCTGGATAACTGAACATGGGGGCTCCTTGATGTTAGTGCACAGGGATGGCATGGAAGCTCTGTGGCCCTTGCACCATACCTCAGCCTATGCATCTCTTCTTCTGTATCCTGTATAATACCCTTTATAAAAACTGGGTAAGCATAAGTGTTTTCCTGAGTTCCATTCCAACAAACTCCAAAAATTAACCAAACTCAAAAAGGGGTCATGGGAACCCCAACTTGAAGCTTGTTGGTCAGAAGTTCTGGAGGGCCACACATGTAACTGGTAGCTGAAGTGGAGGCTGGGGGGCAGTCTTGAGGACCGGGCCCCCAGCCTGTGGGATCTGACATTATACTCAAGTAGATGGTGTCAGAATTGATTTGGACGACACACAGCTGGTATCTGCTGCTTGGTGTGTGGGGAAAAAAGCCCCACACTTTTGGTCACAGAAGTCTTCTTTTGTGTTGATTGTTGTGGCAATGGGAGAGCAGAGGGAAAAAAATGATTTGAGAGTTTTCTTGAAACAGTACCTGAATATAAAAAGCAGCCTAATTATCTTTCTAATATTACTTCCTTCATGTCATCCCCATTCATACATACTCCAGTCAAGACTTCCTGTCATATCAATACTAGTTATTATTTCCTCCCTAAATGGCCCAACCCTTTTTATGTGTTCCTATTTTTCAATAATTCTTAATATACATCTAATGTATAAATTAGTACATTTTATAATTCTTAGCATTATGATTGCTTTTATTCCTCTTCCTACCTTTACTTACTTACTTTACTTACTTACCTTACTACATTACTTTCTTCTTAGAATTTTTTTTTATTGTGGTCAGTTTATTTCAGGCTGAGATCAACTCATTCCTGAACTTTTAAAATATTTCTGACTGCACTGAATTAAAAACAAATCTTTCAGTACTGTACACAACACATTTAAACATTAATATATTCTTTCAGCCAGGCATGGTGGCTCACACCTGTAATCCCAGCACTTTGGGAGGCCGAGGCGGGTGGATCACGAGGTCAAGAGATAGAGACCATCCTGGTCAACAAGGTGAAACTCCGTCTCTACTAAAAATACAAAAATTAGCTGGGCATGGTGGCGCACGCCTGTAGTCCCAGCTACTCGGGAGGCTGAGGTAGGAGAATTGCTTGAACTCAGGAGGCAGAGGTTGCAGTGAGCCGAGATTGTGCCATTGCACTCCAGCCTGGATAACAAGAGTGAAACTCCATCTCAAAAAAAAAAAAAAATATATATATATATATATATTCTTTATTTTCTAAATATTACCTTGTGTAAATCTTCCCAATTAAAAGATATGATTCATAAGAGAAAAATTAATGAGATAAGATGCTTTAGGTAACTTCCTTATACCAAGTTGAGTCTGTTTTCATGCAATTCTATGTTAAAATTATTTTTGAAAAGGAAAAGAAGATGGTTTCTGAGATAATTTCATAATGTGTTAATTCTGGATTGAGTCAGAAAGAAACTGAAGTCAGACCCTTTATAGAAAATTAACTCTTGAGGTGTGCTTAGCTTACGATAAAATACACAGATTTTAAGGGTACAGCTTGATGAATTTTTATTTGAAATTACCATCTCAATCAAAATACTTGATTGATACTTTACATTGTTCCAGAAAGGTCCCTTATGCTCCTCCCCCACTCATACATCTAGAAACTAATAATTACATTTCCATTTCCATAGATTAATTTGAAGTATCCTAGAACTTCATATAAATTAAATCATCCATTAACTACATCATTTGGTCTGGTTTCTTTGTCTCATAATTTCTGTAAATTTCATCCATGATCGTGTGTGTTTCAGAAGTTTGTTCGTGTTATTACAGAGGAGTATTCCAATGAATGAATATATCAGTTTGTTTATCCATTCTCAAATCAAGGACTGGTTCTTGGTTTCCAGATTGTAGAATGAATTTATGAATAATGCTGCTATGAACATTCATAGACAAACTATATGGGTAAGTTCCTAGCACTGAACTGGATGGATCACAGCATAGGTATATGTTTAACTTGATAAGAAACTATAGTTACACACCCTAATTTTTCTCATGACATTTGTCTACTCTCCAATTCATTCATTACCATAACTCCATTTGATTTCTATAACTCTAAGTCTATCCTCAAAATTCTTTTAAAGAGAAGTTTCCGCTTTCCTTATCATTGTACACGCTTCTCTCTTTTAATTACGTGTTGAATCCTTTCCTCATTTAGGTTTCAGAAAAATGTCCTTAAGTGTCCTAAACCTGCATCAAGCCCACTTACTCATCAAACCCCATTTATGACTTCCCTTAGAGGACAAGGGACATTTCAGCTCAGTTATACACTACTATTCTCAATTCCTGCCATTTTTTTCTCTTCCTTTGACCCCCTGGCCTAGGTCTCCAGCTCACTGAAAACAGCCTCCCCTGATGAGCACACCATTGTTATGTAATAGTCTAACACTTCCCTCCACCAGGGGGTGCCAAGCCTGCAGACTCACTCTGATTTCCTCATAACTGTCCTGAGGAGAAGGCTGAAGACTGAGGAATCTTCTTTCTGCCTCCCACTTGACTGCATTTTCTTTGGTCAAAGGTTCCCTTATTCATGGGATCTGCCTGGGTTCAGGACCCGTTAACAGGTGCTCTCTGGCTGCCTGTCCTCTGGGCACTCTTGTCCCAGGTCTATTGCTTTCATGACCCACCAGGATGGTGCTTCACTTCCTCAGAAACTGTGATCCCCAGGAAAGTGCCCCATAGGAGGGGCGGAGTTGAGATGCCAGACCAACTCTCTTACAGCATGCGTTTCCAGGGCCAAAGACACGTGATTCACATGAAGCTCAAGAAGAACATGATACCCAGACATTTACCTGTTTTCACTAATAATGACCAGGGGGCCACGCAGGAGAACTACCCCTTGGTCCCACGAGACTGTCACTACTACTGCTACCTGGAAGGGGTTCCCGGGTCTGTGGCCACATTGGATACCTACTGTGGAGGTCTGTGTGGCATGCTGCAGGTGGATGACTTGACTTATGAAATCAAACCCCTGGAGGCTTCTTCCATATTTGAGCATTTGGTATCACTGCTTGTGTCAGAAGAAAGTCCAGGAGAGGCAAGTAGGTGTAAGACTGAAGGGGAAGAGAGAAATCACGAATCTGAAAAGGTAAAACTGGCTGAAATTCCCAGAGCAGGTCACGTTTACTTGTGGCGGCATCGTAGAAAAAACTTGAAACTTCACTACACGGTTACTAATGGAGTATACTTGCGGAAACCTAATGTGTCACACATAGTAGAGAATGTAGTGATTCTTAACAGCATAATACATACCATTTTCAAACCAGCTTATTTAAATGTCTATATACGTGTTTTGTGCATATGGGATCGGAGGGATTGGGTAATATCTTCTGGGAGGCCTCAACACATTGTACCAGTGTTTGGTGTATGGAAATCTAAAGCCGTGTATCCTCACATTGCACGTGATACCTCAGTTGTTTTTACATCATATCGACTTGAAAACTATGAGTGTTATGCCAGCTTTGACGGACTATGCAACCCCAACTGGGGAGCAATGTTTGTCTATTTAATGAGGTACACCTGTTTAGGGGGGCATGCGTTACAGTGCATGTGCTGGGTCATAACATAGGCATGCACCATGATTCTCAGGGTTGTTACTGTTTTCGAAGAACCAACTGTGTCATGGCTCCTGTTCCTGATCTTAATATGTTGAGCAATTGTTCTTATGAGAGAATGCAACACTTATTGAGGCAATGGGATCCTTGTTTGAGTAGTTCAAATATTGAATACACTAATTTTCCTTATGTAGTTCTTCATTGTGGAGACAAACTCAAAAATCAGAGGGAAGAGTGTGACTGTGGCTCCCTTAAAGATTGTGCCAGTGATAGATGTTGTGAGACCTCTTGTACCCTTTCCCTGTATTGCAGTGTTTGCAATACAGGACTTTGCTGCCATGAGTGTAAATATGCTGCCCCTGGAGTGATTTGCAGAGATGTGGGTGGTATATGTGACCTACTGGAATACTGTGATGGGAAAAAGGAAGCATGTCCAGATGACTTCTATGTCCAGGATGGAACCCCATGTTCACTAGTATCTGTTTGTATAAGAGGAAACTGCAGTGACCATGATATGCAGTGTCAAGCCCTTTTTGGCTACCAAGTGAAAGATGGCTCCCCAGCATGCTACAAAAAAATTGAATGTGATGGGTGACCGATTTGGAAACTGTGGGGTTATTCGAGGGCGAGGGGGAAGTAAACCTTTTCCATGTGAACAAGATGATGTTTTTTGTGGAATGTTGCACTGTAGTGGTGTCAAAAGCATTCCCGGTGGAGGTGAGCACACTACATTTCGGAGTCTATTAGTACAGGAGGTAAAAGAAGAAAAATGCTTTGGCTATGATGCACACCAGGGGACAGAGTTGCCAGAAATGGGGCTGGTAGTGGATGGCGCAACCTGTGGCCCAGGAAAATACTGTCTTAAACACAATTGTACTTTCTATCAAGACCTGCATTTTGAGTGTGATCTTAAAGCATGCAATTACAAAGGAGTATGTAACAACCAAAACCATTGCCACTGTGTGCATGGGTGGCAGCCACCAACATGTGAACTGAAAGGAAAAGGAGGTAGTGTAGATAGTGGCCCTCCACCTGACAAACAATATCGTCTTTCAGGCAGGGTACTTGTGAGTACAAACTGAGTACTACTTTTAATATTTACTCGTTACATCCTTTTTCTGGTTTCACTTCTCTTTGGTGGTTTTTCAAAAGCAATAGAATTTATGGACAAGAAAGTATTGAAAAATACTGAACCTGATGAGTAAATACTAACAGGAATGCACACAATGGAGAAAATCACATTGACACTTTACTGGGAGATACAATCAATAGTCACTCTGACGATTACATCACCTCTTAGCAATTCTGATGTCATCTTGAAATAAAATCACTTGGCAATTTAAAAAGGGTCTGTGTGTTTAAATTTACTTAACATTTTATGTCTGGTCATATTCTTAATATTTCTATAGATGATGGCAGAAACTCTTAGATTCACTAAAAAATGGACCTGTACTCATTTAAGATTTGGGGTCTAATGTTTTCTAGATACCTCTGTGGCAAATCCTGTTTGTAATAATATGCATTTATTTTAACACTCTTAAGGTCTTTTTCTTTTTGAGACAGGTTTTCACTCTGGTGCCCAGGCTGCGAGGCGGGAATGCAGTGGTGCCATCTCAGCTCACTGCAACCTCCGTCACCCAGATTGAAGCAATTCTCCCGCCTCAATCTCCTGAGTTGCTGGGATACAGGTGTGCGCCACCACACCTGACTAATTTTTGTATTTTTAATAGAGACAGGGTTTCACCTTGTTGGCCAGGCTGGTCTTAAAAACTCCTGGCTTCAAGTGATTCACTCGCCTTGGCCTCCCAAAGTGCTGGGATGACAGGCGTGAGCCACTGCGCCTGGCCTTAGGTCTTCTTCTGATGGATTATATATGAGATGTTTGTTATTTGTCCATTTTATTATTAGTGTTAAATAAGCATGAAAGGCAACTTTGGCAGTGATACAGTAGGAAGGTTTTAAAATTCTTTTGTGTCATAGGCACCTTGAATTTCAACAGTGATTCTACCAACTGCTGATTATGTGATTATAGGCAAAGTCTTAATATTTCAGAGTTTCAAGGTTCACGTTTTACATTCACAGTTGAAACGTACTTTGACAAATCTTGTGACAATCAAAAGAAAGCACCTACGAAAGGCCTGAAACATTTTAGGCACTTGATACATGCTGTCTGCTATCATTTTCATCATTCTCGGTATTTTTGCATGTGCTAAGCCTGGGGAATCCCATATGTAATGTCTGGCTTTTTGTCTTTACTGTTAAACTATTACAGAAAGGGTCATTATTCACTTATAAATCACTTCTCAATTCTCCGGATATTAAAGGTATGAGATCTCCTATTTAAAATCTCCAGGAATTGCCTAAGCCCCGCCTATCCATAAATTACAGGATGCAACTGACTGTCTGATACATGTACAGTCATAAAATCTTACCTACAGGGAAACAAAAAGAATCATTTCAGAAATAGTGCACTAAGGTTGGGCATGGTTACTCACAGCTATAATCCCAGTGCTTTGGGGGCCTGAGGCGGGAGGGTCACTTGAGGCCAGGAGTTTGAGACCAACCTAGGGAACACTGTGAGACCCTATCTCTATAAAATATCAAAAAAAAAAAAATTATCCAAACATGGTGGCACATACCTGTAGTCCTAGCGATTCAGGAGTCTGAGGAGGGAGGATCGGTTTGATATCAGCCTGGGCAACATTGTGAGACCCTGTCAACACAAAATATAAAGAATTTATCTAGGTATGGTGGCACACGGCTGTAGTCCTAGCTACTCAGGAGGCTGAGGTAGGAAGATCACTTGAGGATAGGAGTTCAAGACCAACCTGAGCAAGATAGCAAGACGCTGTCTCTAAAAAAAATTTAAAAGTCAGCTGGGTGTGATAGTATGTCCCTATATAGACCCAGCTAGTTGAGAGGCTGAGGCAGGAGGATCACTTGAGACCAGGAGCTAGAGTTTACAGTGAGTCATGATCATACCACTGCACTCCAGCCTGGGTGGCAGAGTGACACTGTATGTGTGTGTGTGTGTCTGTGTATTAAAATATTTTCTCTTGTTTTTAGGGCTTGTCATATCCAACAAAAGGTGATGTTCCAGGTCAAATAGTAAGAGGGAGCTGGCGGTGTGGAGGAAAAGAAGCAAGGGGGTCCTTAAGAAGATAGGGATCAGGACAGAAGGGAGGTGAGAATCAGAGGCATAAACAGAGGTAGACAGAAGGGAAAAGGCCTTTGAGAAAGGAAGAACATCAAAGTTGTTGAAAACAGGACTCAAGACTAGAGACTGTTTAATGTGTTTCTTTTTTTGGTTTTGTCATACCAATTAAAGTAAGTTATCTGTGGTGTACCATCTATTCTGCTACCCTTCTAAGGTGACACAAAAATGCACAAGTTTGACATGCCCCAAGTAACCAAAGGCACTGCAGTTCAAATTTATACCTTATGAAATCACGCCACTTAGGAATTCGACAGATTGAGCAACGTTGCACCAGACCATATATCTACACAGATCTGGCCAGCTGTTTGGGTTGAATAAGAGTTTCCCTAGTAGAAGAATTTGAGATAATAGAAGAGTCTTGTCCCACCTTAGGAAAGTTGCCTAAATTCTCTGCACATCTAAAGAACTCAGAAAGACAGAAGAAAAATACTGACTTCAGTCTGACAAAAGGTTACCTAGAAAAAAATCAAAGCATGCAACCACCATGCTATGAAACAAAGTCAGGTGATGGGATGATCTGTGCAGCAAACCACCCCGGCAGTGTTTACCCATGTAATGAACCTGCATATCCCATCCTGCACATGTACCACTGAAGTTAAAATAAAAGTTGGAAATCAATAATAAAAATGAAAATGAGGAAAAAAAGAAAAAAATCAGAGACCAAGAGCAGGGCTTACCTCTCCACCCAAGGAATTTAGGGTTCTTTGATAATGCTGTCTTTGACACAAAACTGAGCAGTGTTGGCATTTTGTCCAAGCCTATCCCAAGTAACAAAACAAAATTTATATATATATATATATATATATATATATAGTTTTTTTGAAAAGTGACTCACATAGAGGTTAAAGGCTTTATTCAATTGAACTACATCAGGGAGTACTTGAAGACCAGGTGATGTCACAACTGAAGCATGGTGAAGGCTTTTACAAGATGGGAACGCTTTGAGTAGCTGTCCTTGTCCCTTCCATTTTAGCATCAGTTTTCACCTTAACCAAAACAGTAGATGGGGGCTGTTCATATTTTCTTGTCCCTTCTTTAAAGTCTAATAACCAACAGAACAATAATTCTGAGAACTGTCTTTCCAAACCTTGTGGAGTTTTGGATAGCCATGGGCTATGCGAGGTATATTGTTTTTTTAAAAAAGGGCTGGGGAGAGGGCACTGGGTGGGGTTGCTCATGCCGGTAAACCTAGCATTTTCGGAGGCCAAGGTGGGAGGAATACTTGAGCCCAGGACTTTGAGACCAGCTTGGGCAACATACAGAGACCCCACCTTCATAACGTTAATTTTGTTTTAGCTTTTTAAAAAAAGAAGAATAAAGAAAAAGGGACAAAACTGGAAGTCAGGGAGGACCCAGAGCACTTGCTATAATGTTTGTTTTAAATCTTTTGCACCTTGATCCCAGAAGGTTCTGAGATCTTCTCAGGTCAACATATCCATTCAGTTACCATTGCATTGGGGTGGTTCCAAGTGGATCCCAAGTGAATCCCCTAGTTTCTCCATATAATCCTCCATTCCTCTTCTGGGGCTCAGCAGCCTTACCTCCCCGCCTGCTATTCAGGGTCAATTTCTCCTGTCAAAATGACTCTTCTTTTTACCTGCTGGTCTTTGAACAGATGTCCCAGATGCCCTGAGGGCAGCTTGCAGGTCTATGGAACTTTTGCTGGGTCCTCTGGCAAAGATGCATTCTCTTTGTGGACCAAGACCTGCCTAGAGAACAGATAGTTGCAGGGAGGAGAAGCAGATCAATGGATCATCAAGTGTGATGGTAAGTGAGGCCACCCAGCTTCTCTTCCTTGGTTTTTGGTCCCATATGTTCTTTCTATCAGATATACAACACCACATAGGAATCTCTGACTTAATATACACACTGCATTGTGAAGGCTGGCACTCAGTTCTTTCAGAATATTGTTTCTGAGCTGGCACTCTGGCTCTGCCTTCTACTGGCCATTCTAAGCAATCTGGAAGAATAGGTGCTACTTAATATTTGATATACAATAGAAACAATATAATTCATTGCTATGTACCATTCCTGCATCTCATACACTAAAGAGTGAATGAATCCTCTGTTCATATGCCAAGTTGTGTGAGATTCCATGCTCAAGATCCTACAATCCATATGCCATCAGTAGTGATGCCAGCTCAAGCTCTACAGACAATGTTATAACTAGAATACGTATATTTTCTTGTGTGAACTAATGGCTAGCCCTCCCAGGATAAAAGGGACACAAAGTAGTCAATGTCCCACTAATTTGCTGTTTGGTTTCCTTGAAGAGTAGTGCCTTCCCAGGACCTCAGCCTTGATCTATGTCACTGGCAAGTTGGACATTTCATGGCAGCAGTGTCTTGATTAACTCCCTTGGCAAGTGGAGTCCATGCTATTGGGCCCAATGTACCTCTATCTCTACCATCATGACTACCTGTTTTGTGCCCCTTGGGGGCACTCATATCATAGAGATCCTCTCAAGAGAAGATGTAAAATAATGGCTAAAGCAGAAAGCTGTTATACTTTTAGAAAAAGAACAATACATTTGTGAATTTATTGATCCACAAAAGGATCTAAGCTAGGGACAGTGAATTCCAGGGAAGTCACTAGGAGATATATTGGTGGGGAGTGTCAAGGAGGAGCTGTCTACTGCAGCAACAATTTCCAATCCTGGGGATAGCGTTATTTTCTTGTCCTGGGACAGAGAAGGCATCTTTCTCCATGGAAGCTTTATGGCTTGCTATATTCAGGAAAAGGCAGGTCAGATAGTCACTTCTGGAACTAGCTTCCAAAGTGCTTTGAGCTTGAACAGATTGCACAATATTTGGTTTTGGCAGCTATAGGGCTTGATTTTGTCACCTGGCCAAGTTATTCCACATTTTTGGAATATTCACCATGCTATCTCCAGGTAATCTTTGGTGCCTATCATTAGTGAGAGGAGCAAGTGAGCAAATCCAAGTTGCTCAGGGCTGACTTCTGGGCCATCCATAACATCTGGTGATGTGGCAAGTGTTTGGACCATAAGAGTCAGTGCAAGAACCATTTATGACCTTCATGAGAGGCTTACGTGTGCCATCTGTGGAATGAAATCAGGGTTTGATTGTACTACTGCCTTGGGAAGATAGCTGTGAAAGCTCCTGCATCATCTCTGCCTTCAATACATAGGGAAAAATTTCTTTCTAATGTCTTTACCTAACAAAGGTCAGTTTTCAAGGTTTTATCAATGTGTCCAAACAACTCACCAGAGAACTAGTGTGACATTGTTTTGCTGGTCATGGATGCCATACCTTGTCATGCATCCATGCTCTGGACTTGATCCATCAGGCACTTGCATCAGCAGAAACAAAAACAAGTTCAGATTATTTTGCAAAATCTAGATGCTGATATACCCAGCAGTCAGATGGGTTAGTTCACATGGCCACGGTTTGTAAGACTTGAGCAAAGGGATGTCAGTTCTGTGCCTAAACTGTTAAGAAAACAGTGAGGGTTAATAACAGTTAAGACACAGTTTGAAAGAAAGTCTATGGTGGAGAATCAGAGGGAGAATCGGATAGACTGAGACCATCTCCAGTCAGCTTTTTCAATGGTGCTCAAAGAAGACTTTGTGAAGAAAAGAAGAGAGTTTTTTAAGGGTTTTTTGGAGGGAAAGTAGCGAGACCCAGTTCCTGTTCTACTAACAATGTACAGCCTCACTTGGGCCCTAACACCACAGAGAAGTCCCAAGAGGACTGGGGAATCATGCTCATTCACACAACGTCGCTCATTGATTGAGAATTGGTTTAGATGCATTAACTCCTTCTTGCTTCCAGCCTACTCCATGAATGGTCTGAGCACACCCCCATAAAGTAGAAAGCCATTAGTGTGTACAGGACTTGTCTTCAGTAGCTCAAGACAGACAACCTCAAGGGTCTGCCTAAGAGGATACAGGTGGGTGCCACCAGCATCTGCTGTACCATACTTTCCAGCCCCAAATACCTTTACTTTTACTCTCATTTCCCTAGGATTGCATTTTCCAAATAAACCATTTAGATTGAATCCCTGCCTCAGCATATGTTTTCTAAGGAAGGTGGGTAGAGTAGATGCTGAAAACCCACCCTACATCTTCTTGTCCCACTTGAGTTCACTTGCAGCCACGGTAGACAATTTCCGTGCTCTGAGAGCTTACCACTTCAAGTGCTTACATCTCAGGTATTCTTTTCCTTACAGCTTTCTCCTGAACCATGGAGTATTATTCCAAGCTGTGTTTCACATGACTTCTCAGAGAGCCCACAGGAATGACTCCAGTAGCACAAAGAGAAAACTTGTTCATTAGTCTATCCTGTTTTGTGCTTTCCCAAAACACTAACTCCACCTAAATCCTGTCTCTGGGTCTGATTTTTGGGCAATCTAAGTTAAAACAGGAGGTAAGACTCTATGCTTGTTATAAAAAGGTTAATTATATCCATCAATCCTGGGATAATTGATGATATAGCTCTAAGTAACTCAATGAATATCAAGTATACAGCTTTTCCAAAAATAAGAATATTGCAAAATGCACTGCTTCTTGTAAAAATTTACAAGTAAATTAAGGTGACTCTAACAAATTAACTTTAAAATGCAATACAGGACCCCAATTTACCACCAAAGCAGTGATCAAGGATTTATTCTCTAATGTGTATCAGGACAACTCACTACCCATTTGGCAAAGTATACAATCAGATATCTATCTCATTCCTCACAGCAAAATAAATTCCACAATTAAGCATAAAAGCGGAAACCAAAGTAATTCCAGCAAAAAATGGATTATTTCAAAGTAATCTCAAGTAGAAATACAAAACTCAGCAAATAGAAGAGAACATTAGGTTGATAAATTTTACTATAATCAAGTTCAATGTTTTTTTTTACAATATACCATTTCAAAAAAGAATCAATAAACTAGAGCAGCTATCTTTTGTCTCCATATAGATGTGTAAACTTATGAAATATGGAGCTTTCTCTGATTTAACCAGATTGTATTCTTAATTCACTCCTATCTCCTTGTATGGCTCCACTAGATGTCCTTTACCTTTTTTTGCTAGCACATTTTTGGATCCTCTCCACCTCTATTCCTAGAGGGCATCAAACCATAAAGGAGTGACCACAAAGTGACAGGGGCACACAAGTGGAACTCTTACCATTTCATAAGGGATGCTTCTACGAACATATAACATTTAACCTCTATTGAGAGAAAATATGAGTTTTCCAGGGTAAGAGAGTAGGAGGAGGGTGGTAAACAGCATTTGGGGAATGAGGATTGCATGTACAAATACACAGAGAATGACACAGCCAAATATATTCTAAAAATAGGTAGAAATGCAAATAGCAAACCACAATGAAACATGATATGCAAAAGATTGTTCGACTCAATCTACAGAGTGCCATTCAGAAGTTAACTGATCAATACGAAGGTCATCTGATTCACTCTGTGTTTTCAAGAGAGAAGGTTTCCAAAAACACTGAAAATAGAATGAGGAGAAGATACACTGGGGGAAAAAAAACCAGTAAAGTATGTTGGGTTCAAACAGCAGCACTTTAAATAAACATATTTTAAGTATTCAAAGTTTAATTTAGAGCGAGAACTCCAGTAGTTTAAAAAAGAGGATTAGAATGACATCCCAAAGGTAGCAAAATATTATTTTTACTTTTTGTGATTAATTTTATGTATTTAATACTCCCTTCAATTCATTACTTAAGTATTTATTGGGTAGGAAGCACTGCGCACTGTTGCAGGTATTGAGGATACAACGGTGAGCAAAACAGATAAAAGCAATCTCACCCTCATGGAGTTAATACTTTGGTATGTGAAGCAAATAATCCAAAAAAATATCCAAACTGCCAAATTAAGACAAAAGCTAGGAAGCACACAGGGAGCAAGGTCAGGAGCTTTTATCAGACAATGGTTTGTTTATACCTAACAAAAATTCACTTATTTCTCTCTTTTGGTTACCAAATAAACCAAAAAGTTGGGTAGGACAAATATTATTATCATCCCTATTCCTTTTCATATTTTGAAGCAGAGTGTCAGAAAATTTAATTTTCCCACACTGATAAATGTCAGTAGCAAGGTAAGCCTCACCCCTGGACATTCTGATGCAGACATATCTCATGCCTTTTCCATAAGTCATCTCTACGCACAAGAAACATAACAAGGACTAAACATAACAAGGATGTACCTTTATTTGCTGCTTAAAACAATGAACAATAGATAGAAACATGTAAAGAATCACCTGCACGTAGTGACAATGTTTGTGGTACTGACATAAGGGAAGATCTTTGCAGTGTTCTGGGAATGGTCAGAAATGTGCTGACTTTCAGGGATGTACTAACATTTCTACTGCCAAGAGACTAAAGTGTAATAATGCATGGAATATTAAATTAGAGACATTTTCTTAACCTGATGAATGAGCCTTAGTCTCCTTGGGACCAGAACGTTGCCATAGATACATAAGAAGCCCAACAGTAAACAGGAAAATCAAAACAGACAAAGAAGGAATCACAATCACTGTCAAGAAAACTCTTCTCTTTGCAGATGCTGGGCCACTGTCGACACTACCCCCATAGCCTCTGTGCAGGCAGTAGGGCGGGGACCACCCATAGCCACAGTGGCAGTGATGTTTGTTATTGCAGATCCCCTTCATATTGCAGGTCTCAGGAAGGCAGACTTGTGGCAAGACAGATAGACTGACACACTTCTTGTGGATGCAGATCTTCCCTGGGCCACACACTGTACCATCTTTCACTTCACCAATGTCAGGTGTGTTCATCCTTAAATGGTAGTCAATACCCCAGCAGCTGACACCATTGATATGAGCATGCTGCAGAGTATAATGATCTTGGAGAAGAGGAATGTCTCTCACGTTCTCACATTGAACTCTCCCACAGAAGACATCAGAGAAATGACATTTTAGGTATGTTGTGCCATTTATACCACAGTGACCAAAACGGTTGCCCTGAGAGTTGATTTCTTTATAGCAATTCTGAGATGCACTTTTTGCATCTTTACCAAAAATCTCCCTGCAATGCTGGTCATGGTTATTACATCTCTTTTGATAGCAGTAGGCACTGTCACTACAGGGGACTCCGTCCTGCACATATCTGTCCTCTGGACACTGATGGGATGATCCATTGCACCATTCTGGAAGGTCACATTCATTGACCTTTTGTCTACAGAGTTCCCCTGCTGGCATGAACTTGCAGTCTTTGCAACAAAGCCCAAAAGCACAGGCAGCCCCAGGCCTCAGAGTGCAGTTCAACAGACAACAGGCATCTTGTTCACATTGCTGTACAGATCCACAGTCACACTGCTCTTCTCTTTCAACCACACCATTCCCACAACGCTTTAGCATAAAGATTTCCCCCAAACTGGGAGGATCATGCAGACATGATCCCTGGTTTAAAGTGGTCTTCATAAAATCAGCATAACTGCAATTGGTGAATTTCTCTGCTGGCACTCTGAAAGTACTCATGATGCAACCTCTTTCCCCACAAAAACAGAATTCTTCATCATGCCGCATACCCAAAGTATGACCTAACTCATGGGCCACAGTGTTGGCAAAAAGAGACCAGGTATCTCCTTGAAAATTATCAACTCCACAATCAATAGGTGGACGGCATATTCCTGCAACGTAGGCTAGACCAAGTATACTTATAAATGAATTTTTTATGAACATATGTGCAGCATCATGCTGTAGCTGGGAAAGACTGATGTGTTTCCAATGAGCAAAATCGTTCAGGACCTGTTCTATGCTTGTCATTGGAAAAACATTTCCTTGATTCCAAATTTCAATTCCAATCAAAATTATGTAAGTGCCTAATTGCTTATACATGGAATCCACTATGTTGACAACAAGAAATACATCCTCTTGCACCTTTGAGATGTTGCTTTCAGAGTAAATGAAGAAATCATGGTTCACCACAACAACCAGCTCCAGAAACCATGCATGGGTCCACCAGTCACCAGCAGAATTTGGTTCCAGAGCTGAGTTCTCAGTCTCTTCAGATTCCAACTGTTGGCGTGCTACTTCCTTCTCTGTTACGCCACATCTCATAGGTGGGAATTGTGTCTCGTTACTGTTTATCTTATAAATCAGGTGTTCAAATGTGGCAGAATGCCTGATGGGTTCAATTTCATAAGTGAGACCATTTATTTGTAATACTCCTCGCAAGCCCCCAAAACAAGCACTGAAAACAACCAAGGATTCAGGGGCCCCCTCCACGAAACCATGATAGTAACAGTCATCTGGGATGAAGGGCTGATCCTCCAGGAGGGCACGCTGCTCTGTGTAGGTGAACACTGGGAGGTGTCTAGAAACCAAGAGCTTCTTGACCCTCATATGAACAACATGTCTCTGGCCCCCAAACTGCAGGCTATAGGACAACCATCCAGGAGCCTTTGCACCTCTACCCCTGCTGATCAACTTCAAGGGGATCACCACTTCTGGGGAAGTGAGATGCTGGGAGGGCCCAGCCTGGAAGTAGCCAGAAATGGACAAAAACACCCCAAGCAAGAGTAGCAGAAGAGTGACCCTGATGTGCAGCAGGGTCCCATCTACTAACATTATGAAGCTGTCGTTATGGAGCCATCTGTCCAGAGCAGAAGAGGACAAGATGTGAGGCACTGCTGGTCTGGCTCCTCCCTCTGAGCTTCTCAGGATGCAGGGCTGACCCTGTGGATCTGTGTCCTGGCAAAGTTAGATCAGAACTGCAGTGCTGGAAGTAAAAATAAAAAGATAGGTTGGAACTGGGATACGAAAAAAAATCAGGTGAGGAAAAGAATGGAGTGGTGAGCAAGAAAATGCTTTGGATTTGCTTTTAGTAAATGGGGTAACTTGGTATTATTTTTCTTAAAGTGGGCCCCTCATCTTGTAGGTGCATTGCACCCAAAAACTTAAATTCACCTCTGACTGTGATCAACATATTGATGAAGGTAGGTGCTGTTTCTTATAAGAATAAAAAGAAGAGCATTTAAATTAAGCTAATCTAAGGAGACTTATGTAGAAGATATAAAAATGAACATGCCTGACCCAACACCAATCATCTCCTGGATTTTGAATCCATTTCTAATCAATGCTTTCTTTGATCTGATTCAAGTTCCCTTATATTCCCTTGTTAAACCTTCCCTTGTGCTTTCCGGAGTCTTCCTTTAATGTCAAAACGAGACAGAGAAAGAACCAAACTCCATCCTGAACCTCTTCACAGAAAGCTCCCTACATCTACTTACCCTGTTAAACCTGAGCTTCAACAGAATTTGCCACTTGCCTAAAGGCTTCCTCCTGAGAAATCCCATCCTCAGAAATCACATGTACCACAAGGTCCAGAGTTCCTGTTCTCCACAGCCCACAGCATCAACACCAAACCATATATCTCACTATATGTCTCCTCAACCACCCTTAGTGCTCTTGGACAAAATTCAAAGGCTTTGGCCCCTGACTAATAAAATTATTCTCCACCAAAAATGTTACCCTCATCTTGAAGTAATATTAGCAAGTATTTAGACAACCCAGGTGAAAACAAGCCAGGGTTTTTTAAAGTTTTTCTTTAAACTCTTCAAGTTATCTTCAGTATAATTCAGCCTACCCACTCATAGTGATAATCTATACCTTGTCAATACACAAAAAATTTTATATATCCTAAGCAATTTACCAATAATTTTAGTTTTTCCAGCTCTCCCTTTCTCCTGCTATACCTATTTCTCAAACTCAAAGAGAATCCAAACACTTTTGTTTTTCATCATCTCCCATTTCTCTTAATGTTCTTGTCTCCAATCCATTCGAGCTCTGCTACCAATTTCATCACTTCAAGCAGTGTATGCCAAATCTTTAACTCTCTAAAGTCCTAAATGACACAGATGGCTGTGGGGGAGAGCGAGGAGGGATGGGCAGGAACTGCATTAATCCTTCACATGCTTTCTCCTTTCCTACATCAAAGCTACCAATGCTACTCTTAAAAAAAAAAAAAAAAAAAAAAAATCCCCAAACCAATGTGTTTGTGAAAGGCTTAAAAAGAGAATATACAAATCAGAACTGAAATAATTTGTCCCAGATCCTCAGCATAAGCAATGGAGATATAAATTTCAGCAGATACTTCAAAACTTCCTATGTCATATTGTTCTTTTCTTTATTCCCCGGGATATTGCATTCACACCTCCTCAATGTTCTGAGTTTCCTCATTTATGTATAGTGCCAGTAGCTGAAAATCCATTCTCATTGTCTTTCAGTCACAGTAGTTAGTTATCCAAGTACCTTTCCTTTCTAGTAAAAAGTATTTAAGGTTTTTCTTTTCTTGTCCTAGATTGGCCATGTGGATGCTGGTAGATGGGGAAAAGTTGTTTCAGTCTGAACATTATCCTTGCAATTAACTTGCCTAAAGAGGCTGGATTGATTTGAGCAGTTTTCATTGGTGCAAGTTAGGCACCTTATTCCACAAGGTGCAAGAAGCACGGAAAAGAAAAGCAAAGTTGATAGACAAAACTTCCAAGAACAAAGATCTCTGAATTGGGGTGAAATCCTAACTGCCAGATTTACTCTCTGTATCTCTCTTGATATGTTTTCTACTTATTATGGAGTGAGAGTTGTGATGGGAGGTTTGAAAATGGGAAGAACTAATAAATGATACAATGTTGTGGAAAGGACTGATAAGCCACACAAATCTGCGTCATATTATTCTTTTTTTTTTTTTTTTGAGACGGAGTTTCGCTCTTGTTACCCAGGCTGGAGTGCAATGGTGCGATCTCGGCTCACCGCAACCTCTGCCTTCTGGGTTCAGGCAATTCTCCTGCCTCAGCCTCCTATATTATTCTTTTTCTTGGAGCTCAGCATGAGCTGATAACAGGAGAATAACTTCAAAAAAAATCTTTAAGCCAGACTCATTGTCTTCATTCCTAGGACTTCCAGAGACCAAAGCTCCTGAAGTACCATCATTCTCCCATGGATACTGTGAAGTGGTACCACTAGAAATCCATGTTCTCCAATGTTAGTGGACTCTCAAATGAGACAACAGCCCTCTTCTGCATGTTTGATAAACCCTTTCTTCCTTTTCCCACAGCTATTTCAAATTCAAGACCCCTCTCTACCCATCTTCCCTCTTACTCCAATGCCCTAATGCACTGTTTTCCTATCTGTCTGTCACTAATAATTGACCCATTAGAGAGTCTCTCCCACCTGAGGACTGTTTCTATCAATTTTCCCCACACTCAACTGTCTCTTCATCTTCTATTACTTTACCTATTCCTTACTGGCAATTGGGGTAACTGTCTCATCTGATTTTCCCAGGACTGTCCTCATTTTAAAACTGAAAGTCCTGCACCCAGCAATCCCCTCAGTCCCGACCAAACTGGAATGGTTGGTTACCCTACCTATACCCATGCTCAAGTCACTCATTAGAAAAACAAAACAAAAATTAAGAGACTTCACATTACCCAATGGACTATTCTGGATACAAAATTATGCATTGAACCAAACTTGATAAATGACTTACCACCAGAAGAAACAGTAGTTTCCCTGGCCCTTTCTGTCTAGATGGTTTGTACCACCCTTTATCAATGAATGAAGGTTTGTAGCTGAGACCACAGAACAAAGGGAAACATAAGCCCTCATCTTTTGTCTCTCAGGTGACTAAATTCTAGATTTAGCTGCTTAGCAACAAGGATCTTTCAATTCTACAGAAATAATAATGGGATCTCAAGAATATCTTGCTCTCATCTTGCCATTTCTATACTCATTTCCAAATTGAATACAGTTGGAATTGGGTTGTCTCCTTACCTCCAGTCTATGTCCCCTGACAGCATAGGTTTGTATTTTGCTCGTGCCATTGCATTGGTCTAGATTGACTAATCACTTTTGCTGTTGAACTGAATTATAGTAACTTTCTAGGGCAAGATCAAATTTCACTTCCATTATCAAATCTTTCCTAAATAATCCAGAAAACATTAACAACCCATAACTCTATAACTATAATATGCAATACATTTTTGTGTGACAGAATTTATATCCTTGCTATTTTCTGTTTTATATGTGAGTTTTAAAAATTCCGTCTCCTATTAGACTATAATGTTTTGGAGAAAAATATGCTCAAATGCTAGAAAATTTATGGCATAGTGTTTGGCAAAACATATAATCAATAAGATGAGTTCAACTATATAAAAACTGCATTGGATAAAGAGTCATTTATAAAATATCAACTCTAACTTTGATAGTTTCTTTTTAAAGGGATTCTTGTCCAGTGAGCCTTGTCAACTCCTAATTTACCTGGTAGAATCAGAACCTCATGAGATAACCACCAATTAGAAGCACTTTTAATTACAGTTCCCTTCCATTTCCTGCCAGAAAAAGATTCTACTATGTATGCTGGTTTCTTTAGAAATCTGACAAGGTTCCTTTTATAAACTGTTTCGTTCAGGCAGGATTTTTGCATTGATCTTCATCAGGGATATGGGCCTCAAATTTTCTTTTTTTAGTTGTGTCTCTACCAGGTTTTGGTATCAGGATCATGTTGGTCTCATAAAATTATATTGTTTGGAAGAGTTTCAGAAGGAATAGTACCAGCTCCTCTTTGTACCTCTAGGAGAATTCAGCTATCAACCTGTCTGGTCCTGGACTTTTTTTGGTTGATAGGCTATCAATTGCTGCCTCAATTTCAGACCTTGTTATTGGTCTATTCAGGGAATGAACTTCTTCCTGGTTTAGTCTTGGGAGGGTGTAAGTGTCCAGGAATTTATCCATTTCTTCTAGATTTTCTGGTTTATTTGCATAGAGGTGTTTATAATACTCTCTGATGGTAGTTTGTATTTCTGTGGGATTGGTGGTGATATCTCCTTTATCATTTTTTATTGCATCTATTTGATTCTTCTCTCTTTTCTTCTTTGTTAGTCTGGCTAGTGGTCTATCTACTTTGCTGATCTTTAAAAAAACAGCTCCTGGATTTACTCATTTTTTGAAGGGTTTTTCATGTCTCAATCTACTTCAGTTCTGCTCTGATCTTAGTTATTTCTTGTCTTCTGCTAGCTTTTGAATTTGTTTGTTCTTCCTCCTCTAGTTCTTTTAATTGTGACGTTAGGGTGTCAATTTTAGATCTTTCCTCCTTTTTCTTGTGGGCATTTAGTGCTATAAATTTCCCTCTACACACTGCTTTAAGTGTGTCCCAGAGGTTCTGGTACGTTGTGTCTTCATTCATTGGTATCAAAGAACATCTTTATTTCTGCCTTCATTTCGTTATGTATCCAGTAGTCATTCAGGAGCAGGCTGTTCAGCTTCCATGTAGTTGTGCGGTTTTGAGTGAGTTTCTTAATCCTATGTGGAATAGGAGTGGTGAGAGAGGGCATCCTTGTCTGGTGCCTGATTTCAAAGGGAATTCTTCCAGCTTTTGCCTGTTCAGTATGCTATTGGCTGTAGGTTTGTCATATATCGCTTTTATCATTTTATGATACATTCCATCAATATCTAGTTTATTGAGAGTTTTTAGCATGAAGGGCTGTTGAATTTTATCGAAGGCCTTCCCTGCATCTATTGAGATAATAATGTGGTTTTTGTCTTTGGTTCCGTTTATATGATGGATTACATTTATGGATTTGCATATGTTGAACCAGCCTTGTATCCTCAGGATGAAGCCTACTTGGTAGTGATGGATAAGCTTCTTGATGTGCTGTTGCAATCTGTTTGCCAGTATTTTATTGAAGATTTTTGCGTCAATGTTACCATGGATATTGGCCTGAAGTTTCCTTTTTTAGTGGAGTCTCTGCCTGGTTTTGGTATCAGGATGATGTTGGCCTCATAAAATGAGTTAGGGAGGATTCCCTCCTTTTGTATTGTTTGATACAGTTTCAGAAGGAATGAACCAGCTCCTCTTTGTATGTCTGGTAGAATTCAGCTGTGAACCTGTCTGGACTTTTTTTGCTGGTAGGCTATTGATTGCTGCCTCTACTTCAGCCCTTGTTATTGGTCTATTCAGGGTTTCAAATTCCTCCTAGTTTAGTCTTGGTAGAGTACAAGTGTCTAGGAATTTATTCATTTCTTCTTGGTTTACTGATTTATGTGAGTAGAGCTGTTTGTAGTAATCTCTAATGGTAGTTTGTATTTCTGTGGGATCAGTGGTGATATCCCCTTTATCATTTTTTATTGCATCTATTTGATTCTTCTCCCTTTTCTTTTTTATTAATCTGGCTAGTGGTCTATTTTGTTGATCTTTTCAAAAAACCAGCTCCTGGATTTATTGATTTTTTTGAAGGGTTTTTTGTGTCTCTATCTCCTTCAGTTCTGCTCTGATCTTAGTTATTTCTTGTCTTCTGCTAGCTTTTGAGTTTTTTTTTTTATCTTGCTCCTCTAGCTCTTTCAATTTTGATGACAGGGTGTCAATTTTAGATCCTTCCTCTCTTCTCTGGTGGGCATTTATAGCTATAAATTTCCCTCTCGACACTGCTTTAAAGGTGTCCCAGAGATTCTGGTAAGTTGTGTCTTCATTCTGGTTGGTTTCGAAGAATATCTTTATTTCTGCCTTCATTTCATTGTTTATCCAGTCGACACTCAGAGGCAAGTTGTTCAGTTTCCAAGTGGTTGTGTGGGTTTGAGTGTGTTTCTTGATCCTGAGTTCTAGTCTGATCGTGCTGTGGTCTGATAGACTGTTTGATATGATTTCCATTCTTTTGCATTTGCTGAGGAGTGATTTACTTCCAATTATGTGGTCAATTTTAGAGTAGGTATGATGTGGTGCTAAGAAGAATGTATATTCTGTGGATTTGGGGTGGAGCGTTCTGTAAATGTCTGTTAGGATTGCTTAGTCCAGTTCTGAGTTCAAGTCTTGGATATCCTTGTTAATTTTCTGTCTCGTTGATCTGTCTAATATTGACAGTGGAATGCTAAAGTCTCCCACCATTATTGTGTGGGAGTCTAAGTCTCTTTGTAGGTAATTAAGAACTTGCTTTATGTATCTGGGTGCTCCTGTATTGGCGCATATGTATTTAGGATTGTTAGCTCTTCTTGTTGCATTGATCCCTTTACCATTATGTAATGTTCTTCTTTGTCTCTTTTGATCTTTGTTGGCTTAAAGTCTATTTTACCAGAGACTAGGATTGCAACTCTTGCTTTTTTTTGCTCTCCATTTGCTTGGTAGATCTTCCTCCATCCCTTTATTTTGAGCCTATGTATATCCTTGCACGTGAGATGCGTTTCCTAGATACAGCATACCAATGGTTTTGACATTTTATCCAATTTTCCAGTCTGTGTCTTTTGATTGGGGCATTTAGCCCATTTACATTTAAGGTTAATATTGTTATGTGTGAATTTGATCCTGCCATTTTGATGCTAGCTGCTTGTTTTGCCCATTAGTTGATGCAGTTTATTCATTGTGTCGATGCTCTTTACCATTTGGTATGTTTTTGGAGTGGCTGGTACTGGTTGTTCCTTTCTGTGTTTAGTGCTTCTTTCAGGAGCTCTTGTAAAGCAGGCCTGGTGGTGATGACATCTCTGAGCAATTGCTTGTTCATAAAGGATTTTATTTCTCCTTTGTTTATGAAGCTTAGTTTGGCTGGATATGAAATTCTAGGTTGAAAGTTCTTTTCTTTTTTTTTTTTTTTTTTTTTTTAACCAGTTCTTTTTTTTTTTTTTTTTTTTTTTATTGCATTTTAGGTTTTGGGGTACATGTGAAGAACATGCAAGGTTGTTGCACAGGTGCACACCTGGCAGTATGATTTGCTGCCTCCCTCCCCTTCACCTATATCTGGCATTTTTCCCCATGCTATCCCTCCCCAACTCCCCACCCCCCCCACTATCCCCCCTCCCCCAACAGACCCCCGTGTATAGTGCTCCCCTCCCTGTGTCCATGTGTTCTCCTTGTTCAACACCCACCTATGAGTGAGAACATGTGGTGTTTGATTTTGTGTTCTTGTGTCAGTTTGCTGAGAATGATGTTTTCCAGGTTCATCCATGTCCCTACGAAGGATGTGAACTCCTCCTTTTTAATGGCTGCATAATATTCCATGGTATATATGTGCCACATTTTTCCTGTCCAGTCTATCATCGATGGGCATTTGGGCTGGTTCCAGGTCTTTGCTATTGTAAACTGTGCTGCAATGAACATTCGTGTGCATGTGTCCTTATAGTAGAACGATTTATAATCCTTTGGATATATGCCCAGTAATGGGATTGCTGGGTCAAATGGAATTTCTATTTCTAGGTCCTTGAGGAATCGCCACACTGTTTTCCACAGTGGTTGAACTAATTTACACTCCCACCAACAGTGTAAAAGTGTTCCTATTTCTCCACATCCTCTCCAGCATCTGTTTTCTCCAGATTTTTTAATGATCGCCATTCTAACTGGCGTGAGATGGTATCTCAATGTAGTTTTGATTTGCATTTAAGTTCTTTTCTTTAAGGATGCTGAATATTGGCCCCCACTCTCTTCTGGCTTGTAGGGTTTCTGCTGAGAGATCTGCTGTGAGTCTTATGGGCTTCCCTTTGTGGGTAACCAGACCTTTCTCTCTGGCTTCCCTTAGCATTTTTTCCTTCATTTCAACCCTGGTGAATCTGACGATTATGTGCCTTGGGGTTGCTCTTCTTGGGGACTATCTTTGTGGTGTTCTCTGTATTTCCTAGACTTGAATGTTGGCCTGCCTTTGTAGGTTGGGGAAGTTCACCTGGATAATATCCTGAAGCATGTTTTCCAGCTTGGATTCATTCTCTTTGTCACATTCAGGTACACCTATCAAACACAGATTAGGTCTTTTCACATAATCCCGTATTTCTTGGAGGCTTTGTTCATTTCTTTTTACTCTTTTTTCTCTACTCTTTTTTCTCTAATCTTGCCTTCTCATTTTATTTCATTGAGTTGATCTTCAATCTCTGATATCCTTTCTTCTACTTGGTCGATTTGGCTATTGAAACTTGTGTATGCTTCACGAAGTTCCTGTGTTGTGTTTTTCAGCTCCATCAATTCATTTATATTCTTCTCTAAGCTGTTTATTCTTGTTAGCATTTCGTCAAACGTTTTTTTCAAGGTTCTTAGTTTCTTTGCTTTTGGTTAGAACATGATCTTTTAGCTCAGAGAGGTTTGTTATTACCCACCTTCTGAACTCTGTTTCTGTCAGTTCATCAGACTCATTCTCCATCCAGCCTTGTTCTCTTGCTGGTGAGGAGTTGTGATCCATTGGAGGAGGACAGGCATTCTGGTTTTGGTATTTTCATCCTTTTTGCACTGGTTTCTTCCCATCTTTGTGGATTTATCTACCTGTGGTCTTTGTCGTTGGTGACTTTCAGATGGCATCTCTGAGAGGATGTCCTTTTTTCTTGCTGATAAAGTTATTTATTTCTGTTTCTTAGTTTTCCTTCTAACAGTCAGGCCCCCCTGCTATAGGACTGCTGGAGGTCCACTCCAGACCCTGCTTGCCTGAGGATCACTTGCAGTGGCTGAAGAACAGTAAGGTTTCTGCCAGTTTCTTCTTCTGTTATCTTTGTCCCAGAAGGATACCAGCCAGAAGTCAGCCTGAGCTCTCCTTTGTGAGGTGTTTCTTTGGTTATACAGGGGTTGGGGAGCTGCTTGAGGAGACAGTCTGTCCCTTATAGGAGCTCAAGTGCTGAGCTGTGAGCTCCGTTGTTCTGTTCAGAGCTGCTGGGCAGGTACATTTAAATCTGCTGCAGCGGAACTCATAACTGCCTTTTTTTTTCCCCCAGGTGCTCTGTCCCAGGAAGGTGGGGCTTTATTTATAAGTTACTGTCATTCTGCTGCCTTTTTTCAGAGATGGCCTGACCAGCGAGGAGGTAGCCTAGCACAGTCTGCCAGCAGAGGCGTTGCTGAGCTGTCATGGGCTCTGCCCAGCTGCTGTGTGAACTTCCTTGCAGTTTTGTTTATAGGGGTATAGTTAGAACTGCCTCAGTAATGGCAGACTGCCTCAGTTTTGGTGGGCTGCCTTGACAATGGTGGACTACCTCAGTAATGGTGGACTGCCTCAGTAGTGGTGGGCTGACTTGGTAATGGCGGATGCCCTTCCCCCTGACAGAGCTGGACCATCCCAGGTCCAGCTGTGCTTGCTGTGAAACTCTCAGTCCAGAGCGTTTCAGATTGCTGGCCTTTGTGGGGGTGGGAACAGCTGGGCCAGATCACCTGGCTCCCTGTTTCAGCCCCTTTGATTCAGTTGAACGGGCAACTCTGTCTCCCAGGCGTTCCAGTCACCAGTTGAAACGGTGCCCAGATTTGTGTGAGTTTTTGTGCGGAGACCCACTGAGCTGGCTGAAACAGCCATGTTGGAGACTCACGGCACTTTTCCGCCCAGGAATCTCCTGGTCTGTGGGCAGTAAAAATTTGTTTGGAAATGTGGTGATCACCCACCCTCTGCATTTTTGCTGGGAACTGCAATCCAGAGCTGTTCCTATTTGGCCATCTTGGATCCTCAACACTTTATTTTTAAATTATTATTAATTCTTAGAGACAGGGACTCATTCTGATTCTGTCACCCAGGCTAGAGAACAGTGGCACAATCTGCTCATTGCAACCTTGAACTCTTGGGCTCAAGTGACCCTTTGCTTAAACCTTCCAACTACCCAGGATGAGAGGTGCATGCCACCACACTCATGTAATTTTTTTTTTTTTAAAGACAAGATCTTGCTATGTTGCCAAGGCTGGTAACATCTGGCCTGAAGTGATCCTCCCACCTTGTCCTCCCAAAGTGTTGGGATAATAGGCATGAGCCACTGTGCCCAGCCATTACAGCAGAATACACATACCTCTCAATTACACACAGAAAATTATCCAGAATAGATTATGTTTTAGGCCACAATATAAGTCTTAACAAATTTAGAAGACGAAAATCATCCCAAGTATCTTTTCTGACCACAGCGATATAAAACTAGAAATCATGTGGAACTCACTGTAGCGCAGCGAAGTGGTTGTGGCCAGATTGCCTCTCTAGATTCCTCCTCACTGGGCAGGGCATCTCTGAAAGAAAGGCAGCAACCCCAGTCAGGGACTTACAGATAAAACTCCCATCTCCCTGGGATGGAGCACCTGGGGAAGGGACAGCTATGGGTGCAGCTTCAGCAGACAAACATTCCTGCCTACTGGCTCTGAAGAGAGCAGCAGATCTCCCAGCACAGTGCTCGAGCTCTGCTAAGAGACCAACTACCTCCTCAAGTGGGTCCCTGACCCCTGTGTCTCCTGACTGGGAGACACTTCCCAGCAGGGGTCAACAGACACCTCATCAGGAGAGCTCTACTGGGCATCAGGCGGGTGCCCCTCTGGAACAAAGCTTCCAGAGGAAGGAACAGGCAGCAATCTTTGCTGTTCTGCAGCCTCTGCTGGTAATACCCAGGCAAACAGGGTCTAGAATGGACCTCCAGCAAACTCCAGCAGACCTGCAGAAGAGGGGCCTGGTTGTTAGGGAAAAAAAAAAGCTAACAAACAGAAAGCAATAATATCAACCTAACAAAAAGTATGCCCACTCAAAAATCCTATCAAAGGCCATCAGCATCAAAGATCAAAAGTAGATAAATCCACAAAGATGAGGAAAAACCAGCATAAAAATTCCAAAAACCAGAATGCCTCTTGTCCTCCAAATGATTGCAACTCCTCTCCAGCAAGGGCACAAAACTGAATAAACAATGAGTTTGATGAATTGACAGAAGTAGGCTTCAGAAGGTCGGTAATAACAAACTCTGAGCTAAAGGAGCATGTTCTAACCCAATGCAAGGCAGCTAAGAACCTTGATAATAGGTTACAGGAACTGCTAACTGGAATAACCAGTTTAGAGAAGAACATAAATTACCTGATGGGACTGAAAAACATAGCACAAGAACTTCATGAAGCATATACAAGTATCAATAGCCAAATTGATCAAGTGGAAGAAAGGATATTAGAGATTAAAGATAAACTTAATGAAATAAAGCATTAATACAACATTAGAGAAAGAAGAATGAAAAGGAATAAACAAAGCCTCCAGGAAATATGGGATTATGTGAAAAGACCAAACCTACATTTGATTGGTGTACCTAAAAGTGACAGGGAGTATGGAACCAAGTTGGAAAACATTCTTCAGGATATTATCCAGAACTTCCCCAACCTAGCAAGACAGGCCAACATTCAAATTCAGGAAATACAGATAACACCACTAAGATACTCTTCGAGAAGAGCACCTGAGACAAATAATTGTCAGATTCTCCACAGCTGAAAAGAAGGAAAAAATGTCAAAGGTAGCCAGAGAGAAAGGTCAGGTTACCTACAAAGGGAAGTCTATCAGACTAACAGCAGATCTCTCTGCAGAAACTCTACAAGCCATAAGAAAGTGGGGGCCAATATTCAACATTCTTAAAGAAAAGAATGTTCAGCCCAGAATTTCATATCCAGCCAAATAAGCTTTATAAATGAAAAAGAAACAAAAATCCTATACAGACAAGAAAATGCTGAGGAATTTTGTCAGCACCAGGCCTGCACTACAAGAGCTCCTGAATGAAGCACTACACATGAAAAAGAACAATTGGTACCAGATGCTGCAAAAACATACCAAATTGTAAAGACCATCAATGCTATGAAGAAAATGCATCAACTAACAGGCAAAATAACTAGGTAGTATCATAATGGCAGGATCAAATTCACACATAACAATATTAACCTTAAATGTAAATGGGCTAAAGGTCCCAATTAAAAGACACAGACTGGCAAGTTGGATAAAGAGTCAAGACCCATCAGTGTGCTTTATTCAGGAGACACATCTCATGTGCAAAGACACACATAGGCTCAAAATAAAGGGATGCAAAAATAAAAAAACAACAAAAAAAGAAAAAACAAAGAAACAAACAAAAAGGGATGGAGAAATATTTACCAAGCAAATGGAAAGCAAAAAAAAAAAAAAAAACAGGGGTTCCAATTCTAGTGTCTGACAAAACAGACTTTAAACCAACAAAGATCAAAAGAGACAAAGAAGGGCATTACATAATGGTAAAGGGATCAATGCAACAAGAAGAGCTAACTATCCTAAATATGTATGTACCCAATACAGGAGCACCAAGATTCATAAAGCAAGTTCTTAGAGGCCTACAAAGAGACTTAGACTCCCACACAATAGTAGTGGGAGACTTAACACTCCATTGTCAATATTAGACTGATCAATGGGACAGAACATTAACAAGGATATTCAGGACTTGAACTCAGATCTGGACCAAGCAGACCTAATAGACATTTACAGAACTCTCCACCCCAAATCTATAGAAAATACATTCTTCTCAGCACCACACCACATTTATTCTAAAACTGACCACATAATTGGAAGTAAAAGACTCCTCGGCAAATGCAAAATAACAGAAATCATAAGAAACAGTCTCTTAGACCACAGTGCAATCAAATTACAACTCAGGATTCAGAAACTCACTCAAAACTGCACAACTACATGGAAACTGAACAATGTGCTCCTGAATAACTACTGGATAAATAACAAAATTAAGGCAAAAATAAATAAGTTCTTTGAAACCAATGAGAACAAAGACACAAAGTACCAGAATCTCTAGGACACAGCTAAAGCAGCGTTAAGAGGAAAATTTATAGCACTAAATGCCCATGTCAGAAAGTGAGAAAGATCTAAAATCAACACCCTAACATCACAATTAAAAGAACTAGAGAAGCAAAAGCAAAGAAATTCAAAAGCTAGCAGAAGACAAGAACTAACTAAAATCAGAGAAGAACTGAAGGAGATAGAGACACGAAAACCCCTTCAAAAAATCAATAAATCCAGGAACTGGTTTTTTGAAAATACTAACAGAATAGATAGACCACTAGCCAGACTAATAAAGAAGCAAAGAAAGAAGAATCAAATAGACATGGTAAAAAATGATAAAGGAGATATCACCACTGATCCCACAGAAATACAAACTACCATTAGAAAATACTATAAACACCTCTACACAAATGAACTAGAAATCTAGAAGAAATTGATAAATTCCTGGACACATACACCCTCCTAAGACTAAACCAGGAAGAAGTTGAATCCCTGAATAGACCAATAACAAGTTCTATAATTGAGGCATTAATTAACAGCCTACCAACCAAGAAAAACCCAGGACCAGACAGAATCACAGCCGAATTCTACATCGGGTAGAAAAAGGAGCTTGTACCATTCCTTCTGAAACTATTCCAAACAACAAAAAAAGAGAGACTTCTTCCTAACTTATTTTATAAGGCCAGCATAATCCTGACACCAAAGCATGGCATAGATGCAACAAAAAAAAAAAAAAAAGAAAATTTCAGTCCAATATCCCTGATGAACATTGATGCAAAAATCCTCAATATAGTACTGGCAAACAGAATCTAGCAGCACATCAAAAAGCTTATCGACCATGATGGAGTTGGCTTCATCCCTGGGATGCATGGCTGGTTCAACATATAAAAATCAATAAATGTAAATCCATCACATAAACAGAACCAATGACAGAAACCACAATTATCTCAATAGATGCAGAGAAGGCCTTTGATAAAGCTCAACACCCCTTCATGCTAAAAATACTCAATAAACTAGGTACTGATGGAACATATCTAAAAATAATAAGAGTTATTTATGACAAACTCATAGCCAATATCATACTGAATGGGCAAAAGCTGGAAGCATTCCCTTTGAAAACCGGCACAAGACAAGGATGCCCTTATCACCACTCCTATTCAACATAATACTGAAAGTTCTGGTCAGGGCAATCAGACAAGAGAAAAAAAAATTTAAAAGTATTCAAACAGGAAGAGAGGAAGTCAAATTGTCTCTGTTTGCAGATGACATGATTGTATATTTATAAAACTCCATCATCTTAACTCAAAAACTCCTTAAGCTGATAAGCAACTTCAGCAATCTCAGGATACAAAATCAGTTTGCAAAAATCACAGCCATTCCTATACACCAATAATAGACAAGCAGAGTCAAATCATAACTGAACTCCCATTCTCAATTGCTACAAAGAGAAAAAAATACCTAGGAATACAACTTACAAGGGACATAAAAAACCTCTCCAAGAAGAACTACCAACCACTGCTCAAGAAATAAGAGAGGACACAAACAAATGGAAAAAAAAAAATTCCATGCTCATGAATAGGAAGAATCAATATAATGAAAATGGCCATGCTGCCCAAAGTAATTTATAGATTCAATGCTATTCCCCTCAAGCTACCACTGTCTTTCTTCACAGAACTAGAAAAAAACTACCTTAAATTTCATATGGAACCAGAAAAGCTCTGATATAGCCAAGACAGTCCTAAGCAAAAAGAACAAAGCTGGAGGCATATGCTACCTGACTTCAAACTACACTACAAGGTTACAGTAGCCAAAACAGCACGATACTGGTACCAAAACAGATATATAGACCGAAGGAACAGAAAAGAAACCTCAGAAATAACACCACACCTCTACAACCATCTGATCTTAGACAAACCTGACACAAACAAGCAATGGGAAAAGGATTCTCTATTTAATAAATGGTGCTGGGAAAACTGGCTAGCCATATGCAGAAAATGGAAACTGGACCCCTTCCTTACACCTTATACAAAAATTAACTCAAGATGGATTAAAGACTTAAATGTAAAACTTAAAACCATAAAAACCCTAGAAGAAAACCTAGGCAACACCATTTAGGACATAGTCATGGCAAAGACTTCATGACTGTAACACCAATGCAATTGCAACAATAACCAAAATTGACAAATGGTTTCTAATCAAACTAAAGAGCTTCTGCTCAGCAAAAGAAACTATCATGAGAGTGAACAGGCCACCTAGAGAATGGGAGAGAATGTTTGTAGTCTATCCATCTGATAAAGGTCTAATATCCAGATTCTACAAGGAACTTAGACATTTATAAGAAAAAAATAAACAACCCATCAAAAAGTGGGTGAAGGATATAAACAGACACTTCTCAAAAGAAAGCATTTATGTGGCCAAAAAACATGACAAACAGTGCATCACTGGTCATTAGAGAAATGCAAATCAAAACCACAATGAGATGCCATCTCACGCCAGTTAGAATGGCAATCAGAGACAACAGATGCTGGAGAGGATGTGGAGAAATAGGAACACTTTTACACTGTTGGTGGGAATGTAAATTAGTTCAACCATTGTGGAACACAGTGTGGCGATTCCTCAAGGATCTAGAACCAGAAATACCATTTGACCGAGTAATCCCATTACTGGGTATATACCCAAAGGATATATCCTATAAAGACACATGCACACATATGTTTATGGCAGCACTATTTACAATAGCAAAGACTTGGAACCAACCCAAATCTCCATCAACGATAGACTAGATAAAGAAAATGTGGCACATATACAGCATGGAATACTATGCAGGTATAAAATAGAATGAGTTCATGTCCTTTGCATGGACGTGGTTGAAGCTGGAAACCATCATCCTCAGCAAACTAACACAGGAACAGAAAACCAAACACCACGTTCTCACTCATAAGTGGGAGTTGAACAATGAGAACACATGGATACAAGGAGGGGAACATCACACACCGGGGCCTGTTGTGGGGTAGAGGGTAAGGGAAGGGAGAGCATTAGAACAAATACCTAATGCATGTGGGGCTTAAAACCTAGATGGAGGGTTAATAGGTGCAGCAAACCACCATGACACATGTATACCTATTTAACAAACCTGCACATTCTGCACATGTATCCCAGAACTTAAAGTAAAATAAAAATTTAAAAAATAAAAAAATTTTTTTTTAAACTTTCAGGAAAAAGTCAAAAAGTAACATGCTGGTGAGGTTGCGGAGAAAAGGGAACCCTTATACACTGTTGGTAGGGGTGTAAGTTAGTTCAACCATTGTGGTAAACAGTATGGTGATTGCTCAAAGATCTAGAATCAGAACAACCATTCAACCCAGCAGTCCCATTACTGAGTATATATCCAGAGGAAGGAACAGAAAGCATTCTACCATAAAGACACATGCACATGAAAGTTCATTGCAGCACTGTTTACAATAACAAAGACATGGAATCAACCTAAATGCCCATTAATGACAGATTGGATCAAGAAAATGTGGTACATACATAGGCAGGTGTTGAACAATGAGAACACATGGACACAGGGAGGGGAGCACTACACACTGGGGTCTGTTGGGGGGAAATAGGGGAGGGGACAGCAGGGGGTGGGGAGTTGGGGAGAGATATCATGGGGAGAAACGCCAGATATAGGTGAAGGGGAGGAATGCAGCAAATCACACTGCCACGTGTGTACCTATGCAACAATCTTGCATATTCTTCACATGTACCCCAAAACCTAAAATACAATTAAAAAAAAAGAAAATGTGGTACATATACACCATGGAATATTATGCAGCCATAAAAAAAGAATGAGAGCATGTGTTTTGTGGGAATATAGATGGAACTGGAGGCTATCATCCTTTGCAAACTAACGCAGGAATAGAAAACCAAATATCACGTTTTCACTTATAAGTAGAAGCTAAACGGTAAGAACTTAAGAACACAAAGAAGGAAATGACAGACACTAGGGTCTGCTTGAGGGGGGAAGTTGGAAGGAGGGAGAGGAGCAGAAAAGATAATTACTGGGCACTGGGCTTTCATAATATGTACAACAAAGCCCCATGACACATGTTTATCTATGTAAAAAACCTTCACATGTTCTCCCAAACCTAAAATTAAAACCAAAAAAAAAAAGAAAAAAAAATAGATTCCAAATTCATATTCTGAGGCTAGCCTAATCCTGATAATACAACTTCATAGTAAAGCATATGTTATGTGTCTTCATTTTAGCCTCTTCACCAGATAAACATGCTGGATCAGATTAATATGGCCTCGGGTGCACTGGATGCAGCCGATGAACTGAAAATGTGTTATTTCCTATTTTGATCATAAAAGAGCCATCAGAAAAAATCTGCACTCATACAGCATGGACACAGATATTTATTTACGGGTTTGCCTCCAGGGCTATGTTAACTCACCTGCCTCTGACATAATATAATCTAAAGAGATCTAAACTGTTTGAACATATAGAAAACCTTCTTCAGATTCATTTCATCGAGTATCATGCTTATGGGGCTGCATTGTTGGTTCACTGGAGATCTTATTAAGAGATATGCATTCCAGGGCTAGGAAAGATTTGGGGACATGATACTTTATATTAGAGTATTTATGGGTCTAGGGGCATTTAGGGGTCTAGAGGTTAAAGCCATGGTGGGATATACCCTCAAAGTAAAGGCAAATTGCTTCATTTTGCATTCCCTATCACAAAGAAAAAGTCGGTGCCTGCTATATTCCTCCATGGGTTGTTGAAGCAAACATTTCCACCTGTGGCTACTACTCTGGCCCATATACTAGATAATAATGAAGTGGTCATCTTTGAATAGGGCCCAAAACAAGAAATGACCTTGCTGTGGGTCCAGGCTGTCATGTGAAGAAGTTAAGGATATGCCACCCCAAAATATGCCAAATTGGCATACTGATTATTTCAAGCTGAAAGTACTTCAAAAACTGCATTTCCAAAAATAGCCATTTGACCTGCTGGTTCCCAAATGTAGCAAACCATAAAAGTTCCATACAGACTAGGAGTTCAAGACCAGTCTGGCCAAAATGGCAAAACCCTGTCTCTACTAAAAATACAAAAATTACTTTGGAAGGCCAAGGCAGGTGGATCACTTGAGGTCAGAAGTTCGAGACCAGCCTGGCCAACATGGTGAAACCCTGTCTCTCAAAAATTATCCAGGCCATGGTAGTGCACATCTGTAATCCCAGGTACTCAGGAGGCAGAGGCAGGAGAATTAGAGAATTGCTTGAGCCCAGAAGGTAGAGGTTGCAGTGAACCAAGATTGTGCCACTGCACTCCAGCCTGGGCAGCAGAGCAAAACTCTGTCTCAAAAAAAAAAAAAAAAAAAGAAAAAGAAAAAAAAAAAAAGAAAATCCAGGTGTGGTGGCACATGCCTATCATCCCAACTACTCAGGACACTGAGGCATGAGAATTGCTTGAGCCTGGGAAGTGGAGGCTGTAGTGAGCTGAGTTCGCATCACTGCACTCCAGCCTGGGTGACAGAGCGAGACTCTGTCTAAAAAAGAAAAAAAAAAGTTCTATAGAGAAAGATGATTTTCCTGTACTAGGACAAGACAATAACCCTATCACCAGAGACCGGAAATGATGCTGCAATGGACCTATACAAAGAAACTTAATAGCCCTTACCTTCTACTAGCTTTACCCCTCCCCAGTATATATCCTAGGGACCTTCCTGGAATTACTGCCCTTAGTCTAGATCCCTTTGTCCTGTCATTTTTTCATAGATGTATTGTTCTTCGTCTAAACAATATAAAAGCTTTCTGATTTGGCCATTTCTTCAGACCTTCACTCTCTTGTGAGGATCCCCCTGTGCATGTAAAACATAATAAAACTTGTATCCTTTTCTCCTCTTAATCTGTCTTGTGTCAGTATCATTCCTAGACCCAGTCAGAGATGGGTGGAAGTGATCTGTAACATTCCCTACAAATTTTGGTGCCCAATGTGGCACAAAACTGCCTGGAACACTGCTTGCTCGAAACTGCTGCACCTGAAATCCTGGCGCTCTGACAAAAAGCTGGCAAAAGTAAGAATTCTTAACACTGTCAGTCTGCTGGATCTCTGCCTGTGGGGAATCTCTGCCTGTAGTCAAGTTGAGAGTGGTAAGACTCTTTTCTTCCTCTTTTCCCCTCTAAATTTAAACTGGCAGGACAAAACATTTATATGAACTAGTTTTGGGGGCAAAGTGACTCTGGTGTTTATGAGTAGTCTTGTTTTTCGTTTGATCCTTTCCCCCACCCCCGGAGTTAGTCTTTGCTTTCCTTTTGTCTTTTTGGGTAGTTTGTTGTAAGGTGGAAAATCATAAGAAAAATCTCATTTCATTTTGTTGTATGTCTTGAGAGCTTGGCTTTGTAACCAAGTGCGAATTTCTCTCTCTGGTCTCTGCCACTTGGGGAACATGATTGTCAAGTCATGTCTGGCAGCCAGCCAAAAGGCTGGGAACTTGACATACAAAGTGACAAGCAGGATTCTCCCTGTCTGACTGTGCCAACTCTCAGCGGGGGTTTCTCTTAAGAAGCAGCTCTGATTTATAAGGAGCTTTTGTCATCTCAACCTTCGTTGCTTAGTTAGCACAACATGGAAGTCACATATAATGACCTCCAGTTCCATCCATGTTGTTGCAAATGATAGTATTATTTTTATGGCTAAATAGTACTCCATTGGGTATATGTATTATATATACACAATGTAGCAAACCATAAAAGTTCCATAGAGACCAGGAGTTGTGTAATACATATATACAATGGAGTACTATTTTCCTTATCCATTCATCTGCTGATGGACACTACCTTGCTTCCAAATCTTGGCCATTATGAATAGTGCTGCAAAAAACATGGGAGTGCAGACATCTCTGGTATACTGATTTCATTTCCTCTGGCTAAATACCTACCAGTGGGATTAGTGGATTTTATGGTAACTCTATCTTCAGTTTTTTGAAGAACCTCCAAACTCTTCTCCATAGTGGTTGTACTAATTTACATTCCCACCAACAGTGTACAAAGGTTCCCTTTCCTCCACATCTTTGCCAGGATTTGTTATTGCCTGTCTTTTGGATAAAAGCCATTTTAACTGGGGTAAAAAGACATCTCATTATAGTTCTATTTGCTGATGATCAATGATGTTGAGCATCTTTTCATATACCTATTTGCCATTAGTGTGTCTTCTTTTGAGAAAGGTTTATTGATATTTTCTCCATTTTTTAAATCAAATTATTAGATTTTTTTCCCGAGAGAGTTTTTTGAGCTCCTTACATATTCTAGTTATTAATCCCTTGTCATATAAGTGGTTTGAAAATATTTTCTCCCATTCTGTGGGTTGTCTCTTCACTTTGTTGATTGTTTCCTTTCCTTTGCAGATGTTTTTAACTTGATGTGATCCTGTTTGTCCATTTTTGCTTTGATTGCTTGTGCTTCTGGGGTATGACTCAGTAAGTTTCTGCCCAGAGCAGTGTCCTGTAGAGTTTCCCCCAATATTTTCTTGTAGCAGTTTCATAGTTTGAGGTCCTAGATAAAAGTCTTTAGTCCATTTTGATTTGATTTTTTGTATATGTTGAGATGTAGGGGGTCCAGTTTCATTCTTCTGCATGTGGTCATCCAGTTTTCCTAGCACTATTTAACAATGGGACTGTCTTTTCCCCAAGGTATGTTCTTGGCATCTTTGTCAAAAAATGAATCCATTGTAGATGTATGGGTTTACTTCTAGGTTTTCTCTTCCATTTCACTGGTGTATGTGACTCATTCTGAGTGCATCAGCAATGTCAGTGAGAACAGCTGAGAGAAATTCAGGCAGTAAAACTAGGACACTATTGACTGCAGCAGGTGATGAGACAGCAAATGACAACTGCAATGTGACCTTTAGCAAGTGACTGAGTTTAAGTTTTATCATCACTAAAATTCATTTATTCATTGAAAGCCTACTATGAGGCCAGACATGGTAGCTTATACCTGTAATCCCAACCCTTTGTGAGGGCTGAGGAAAGAGGATTGCCTGAGGTGGGGAATTTTAGATCAGCCTGGGCAACACAGCAAGACCTATTGCTACAAAAAAAAAATAATTAAAAAAAAAAAAGCCAAGTTTGTGTTGGCAACTCTTATACATACTGGAGATAAAGCAGGGAACAAGAAGCAGCGGGGCAGATGGCACAGCAAATGAAAAGACCTAAGCAAAACCAAATGTATTTGAGAAACAGAGAAAAGTTCAGTATAGATGTAAAGTAATGAATGAGGGAAGGGGTTGTGGTAGCAGATGAGTTAGAGAGCTTGACAAAGGCCAGATTATCTGGTCTTAGAGGCAACGTTAAGGATATTGACTTTTTTCTACATGAGATGGAAATGACTGAAAGATTGAGATTGGAGCATGACATGATCTGATTTACATTTTTGTAAGATTGCTCCAGCTGAAGGAAGAAGAGATGGGAGATATCGAGTGAGCAGCAGAAGAAAGCTTTCAGGAAGAATCGTAGAAGTAGAGGCAGTACATACTGGTTTGTAACAAGCTGGTAGTATCAGAGATGATCAGATAGACTGTATTTTATACATAGCAACAACTATGCTTTTGATGGGTTGAATGTAGAATGCCAGGGAAAGAATGGAATAAAAAACTGTTCTTAAGATTTTCTTTATTTTTTTTTCTTTTTTCTCCCACTGTGCCCTCCAAGATTTTCATATGAACTAAGTAAACTGAGTTACTCAAGGAAGGGGAACAACTAAGGGAAGTATAAGTTTAGAGGTATAAGAATTAGAAACTCTCATTTTATCATAATTTAAGATGCCTGCTAGGCATCTAAATTTTGAGATGACAGGTGGGCAACTGGGCTACAGAATGCTGAAGCTCAGTGAAGAGACATGAGAGTTGGCATATTAATGGCATACAGCCAAGGGACTGAATTAGATTTCTTGAAAAGCTAGCGTATATATACAGAAGAATAAAGAGTATCAATCAAAAAGGACAGCAGAAGATGAAATAATTGTAAATGCCTTGTGGATACCTGCTGTCATCAATAGCTAGGGTCAGCAGTGCAAATTTCTGCAAGAACTTGAACATTAAAGAAATAATACTGCTATCAGGGCTAAACTTTAAAACCAACATGTAATGGGCCAGAGCAGAGATATGCAATACCAAAGGCTGTGACTTCACTGTAATCTGTGTTATGGGCTGTGTTGTACGCCTGCCAAATTCATCTGCTGAAGTTCCTCTAAATGTAACCATATTGGAGAAAAGGTCTTTAAAGAGGTAAAAGTAAGTTAAAATATGGTCCTTAGGGCGGGCCCTGATCTAATATGAATGATGTCCTTTTTTTTTGTGTGTGTGAGACAGCGTTTCCCTCTTGTTGCCCAGGCTGGAGTACAATGGCACAATCTTGGCTCACTGCAACCTCCACCTCCTGGGTTCAAGCAGTTCTCTTGCCTCAGCCTCCCAAGTAGCTGGGACTACAGGCATGCACCACCACGCCCAGCTAATTTTTCTATTTTTAGTAGAGACAAAGTTTCACCATGTTAGCCAAGACGGTCTCGATCTCCTGACCTGGTGATCTGCCTGCCTCAGCCTCCTAAAGTGCTGGGATTACAGGCACGAGCCACCACGCCTCGCCTGGTGTCCTTATAAGACAAGGAAATTTGGAAACAGATGTGTGCACACAGAGGAAAGATCACGTGAAGACAAAGGTAGAAGACGGCCATCTGCAAGGCAAGGAAAGAAGCCTCTGAGGAAACCAACTCTACTAGCACTTTGATCTTGAACTTCCAGACTTCACAGCTGTAAAAAAATAAAATTTCCATTGTTTAAGTCACCCAGTCTGTAGTATTAGTTACAGTAACACTAACAAACTAATATAACCTGATTAAGTGTAATATTAATACAACAAAGTAAAAACGTATGTCAATCAGAAAAGAGTTTCATCACTTAAGGAAGTATAGGGACATTTCCAGGAGGTCTTCTTTGCCTCTCCTTCATTATCTTCCTGGACTATAGATATGATGGTTGAAGTTCCAAAATCCATCTTAAGCATTTTGGACCATGAAGTAAAGCCTACACTCCAGGGGTAAGCCACTGCGCCCAGCCTGATTCCATAATTTTTCTCAATTGTGTCTTTTGAGTAGAATCTCATTTCCTCTGTCATTTGCTTTCCTACATCTTAAAGCTCCCTCATTGTTTTTTAAAATTTATTTACTTTTATTATTTTTTAACAGAGAACAGGTCTTGCTCTGTTACCCAGGCTGGAGTGCAGTGCTTCAGTCATAGCTCACTGCAACCTCTAACCCTTGAGCTCAAGTGATCCTCCTGCCTCAGCCTCCTGAGTAGCTGGGACTACTGGCATATCATCAACCCCAGCTAGCTTCCTCATCCTTCCATTGTTACCGGAAAGGGGTCCTGAAACAGACCCCAAGAGACGGTTCTTGAACCTTGTGCAAGATAGAATTTGGGGCAAATCCACAGAGTAAAGTGAAAGCAAGTTTATGAAGAAAGTAAAAGAATAAAGAATGGCTACTCTATAGGCAGAGCTGCCCCAAGGGCTGTGGCTTGGTTATTTTTATGGTTATTTCTTGATTATATGCTAAACAAAGGATGGATTATTCATGAGTTTTAGGAGAAACAAGTGGGCAATTTCTGGAACTGAGGGTTCCTCCCCTTTTCAGACCATGTAGGGTAACCTCCTGATGTTGCCATGGCATTTGTAAACTGTCATGGCACAGGTAGGAGTGTCTTTTACTATGCTAATGCATTATAATTAGCATATCATGAGCAGTGAGGATGACCAGAGGTCACTTTAATCACCATCTTGGTTTTGGTGGGTTTTGGCTGGTTTCTTTACCGCATTCTTTTATCAGCAAGGTCTTTGTGACCTGTACCTTGTGGTGACCTATCTCATCCTGTGACTAAGAATGCCTAACTTCCTGGGAATGCAGCCCAGTAGGTCTCAGCCTTATGTTACCCAGCCCCTATTCAAGATGGAGTCGCTCCAGTTTAAAAGCCTCCGACACCATTATTCCCAAACTTCCATTAGAGAATAAAGGCAAATTCATACTCACTCTACTTATTACCAGTATTCATCTCTCACTCTATTTATTACCAGTATTTCCTCAACTTATTTAGTGATACTTTTTTCTTTCACTGACCTGTGTGTTTCTTTTGAAGCTGTGTGCTCAGATGAAAAGGATAATCTTTCCAGATACCGAGAGGGGATTCCCCCACCACCACCCCAACAGTGGTCTACAAGAAACCTTGCGTTTTTTCCTTGCAAATCTCCTCGTTGATGACTTCTTGATTTTTCCCACATTTCTATTTGATCTTTTCTCTTTTGACATTAGAATGTCATTTATTTAATTTAATTTATTTATTTGATATAGAGTCTCGCTCTGTTGCTCAGGATGGAGTGCAGTGGTGTGACTTCAGCATACTACAACCTCTGTTTCCCAGGTTCAAGCGATTCTCCTGCCTCAGCCTCCCATGTAACTGGGACTACAAGCCCGCGCCACCATACTCGGCTAATTTTTTTGTATTTTTAGTAGAGATGGGGTTTCACTATGTTGGCCAGGCTTGTCTCAAACATCTGACCTCAAGTGATCTGCCCACTTCGGCCTCCCAAAGTGCGGGGATTACAGGTGCGAGCTACTGCGCCCGGGCCCCAATGTCTTTTTTTTGTATTTTACTTTTTTCATTTATCATTCTCTGCCTTTTATAATGATAATTTTATTCACTCACCCAACCAACATGTAAGGAACCACTATCAATCCCTTTTTAAGATGAGGAAACAGAGTTCAGAGATGTTGGGTTCCTTGCTCAAAGACAGACAAGTGTAAGGGAATGGAATGGAAACTTGAGCTCAGGTCTTAAGGCATAATCTGTGTTCTTTCCACTATTTCATCTTAACTTCTCTCAGAGTGAGCAAATAAGAGGCTTTCCTGCCAAATCTGCCCCCATCTCCTCCTGTTTTTCTGTTTGATAAACATGGTAGCTGCTGCTTTGGTGTTTTGTTTTGTTTTTTTTTTGAGATGGAGTTTTGCTTCTGCTGCCCAGGCTGGTGTGCAATGGCGGGTTCTTGGCTCACTGCAACCTCCACCTCTTGGGTCCAAGGATTTTCCTGCCTCAGCCTCCCAAGTAGCTGGGATTATAGGCCTGTGCCATCACGTCCAGCTAATTTTTTCTATTTTTAGTAGAGACAGGGTTTCTCCATTTTGGTCAGGCTGGTCTCAAACTCCCGACCTCAGGTAACCCGCCTGCCTTGGCCTCCCAAAGTGCTGCTTTGGTTTTTCACTCTGAATTTGAATGTCTTTATATTGGCCTTGCACTTTCCAGTCCTCTAAGATCCCCACCAATCCCTGTGGTCTAACTCCAGGTTACTTCACAAGGTTGTTACCTTCCTGGCTCTTAAGGCTTTCGTGTTTTTGACCCCTGAAGTTTCATTCAAGTTCAGTTTCGAATGTCTCATTCCAAAAGTCTGAAAGACTGGGCTAAAGTCTAAGTCATGCGTTAACCTTATTGTAAGGGTTAAAAAATTAAAAAGACTGAATTTTCCCGGTTGCCAAAAGGATGAGACATTTCCTCACCCCCTTTTCTTAAAAATTTTTCTTGAGCAAATTGTAATTATAATGTGTGTGTGTGTGTGTGTGTGTTTGTGTCTTTTTTAAAAGCTAAATACCCAGGTACAAATAAAAAAAATTAAAAAAAAAAAATAATAAAAGCTAAATAAGCCTCTTGTCAGATAAAAACCAGGAATCTTTTTCTTAAGGTCCCGGGAGCCGACTCCTTGAAATGTAGGTATCAAGGTAGACAGGGCCCCTGTGTTCCACACCGCAGGAGTTAACCTAAGCGCCTTGCTCCAAGCCTTAAGTACCTGTTCGTCACAGAGATAACGTTTTATTTTTCCTTTGGATAAAGGCAACTAGCCAACACAGACGGCCACTCCAAGGGTAAACTACCAAAAAATTGAATACCAAACCATGTCGTTAACTCGTCTTCCACGAGTACATGCGTGTGCTTTGGCTACATAAAAGGTGAGATTTTTGTCTCTCTTTGCAATCTCATTAGTGGATTGCCTGTGACACCATTCCAGTCTGGTTCGATGCTTACAGAATAGTACTACTTTTTTTCCTTTTCTACATTTGTTTAGATTTTCTAGGACGGCAGGAAATTTTATTTTTATTTTTTTCTCGACAATATCAATTTATTTAGGTCCCCTACTTTTACTAGCCACCCCACTTCCCACCTGCTTTCAATGGTAAATTAGAATGGTTACTTACCCCTTGCTCACCTCTTGCTTGACTTTGGGAACCGGTGAAAAACTGCAACCCGTTGGCGGTAAGAACCACGATTCCCAGCATTCCCAGCGCTCCGAGTCCTTTGAACTTCCTTTTCCGGGTCTCGAGGCTGCTGAAACCGAAAGCGCTGTGCTGTGGGCGCAGCGCCGAGATTGATTCACCTTCACCTGCAGAACTCCAGCAGACCCAAGTAGGAAGCCAGGCGAGCTGTAAAACATGAACGGAAGAGTGGATTATTTGGTCACTGAGGAAGAAATCAATCTTACCAGAGGACCCTCAGGTATGTGCGGAACGGGTCATATCGGATAGTAGGGGATTAGAGGGGGTAATTGCCGACACCTCTGCTGCTGAGCGGGATTCACCTGGCCTCGGGGCAGGCAGGCCCCAACCTAGAGGTTTCCTCCAAAGCTTTGGGGTGCTTAGAGAAAATATATTGAAAGCCATCATTAGCCAGATACGGGTCTGAGGAATCCACCTCAAAATCCAGTCGGGTGGCCACGAGTATGTATAGTCAAGAAGGGGTTCTTTCTGCAAATCGTGCTAGAAAAGCCTTTTTTAAAGCCTGCTTTTTAAAGCCAGCTTACCTTGGACACCACATCCTTCCTTCCGTTGTCTGTTCTATCCCGATCCCTACGAGGGATCGTTTAGTAAAATGGGAGCATAAACGGTGTGGACTCTGAATGCATAGCCGTTTTCCTGCAGCTGGGAACCCTTCCTTGCTCCTTTCATTTCTGGGAAATTCATTTAGAGCGTCAACTAGAATGTTAAATCACGAAGAGCCCTTAGAAATATTTTATTTACACAGGTTCCCAAACTTGGTTCTGCCACAAAATTGCCCAGGGCTTTTTGGTTTTGCCTTTTATTTAAAAAATAAAAAAAGTTAATTCCTATGTCCCATCTGCAGGGATTTGGATTCAAAACAGGTGTGTGTGTGTGTTTGTGTGTGTGTGTGTGTATATATATATTATTATTATTATTTAAATGAACACCTCATGTGATTTTGAGTAGCCAAACTGCTATCCTCTTCCTCCACTGAGGCTCTTCATTAAACCAGGCTCTTGACATTACTACATTCTGCTTTCTGTGGAGTTTGTTGACTTTCCTTTATAGCTGTTTAGTTGATCGGTTAAGAGCTTTAGCTTTGGAATTACAGTATCTGGGTCCAAGTCTTGTATCTAAGCTCTTAATGGTTCTTTGGTACTTGTTGGCTAACTTAAGTGGTTGTAAATACACTTCGTAGTGTTGTGAGAATGATGTAAAATGTTTACAACATTGCCTGACCCATGGTAGGCAGTATGCGTCTCCTATTGTTATTGTTAATGGATGAATGGCTAAACTGACACAGTAAATCCTACTAATACTGTATTCCAAGAGTCTCTAATAAATCATGAAGTCCTATGAGCTCCATCTCTGAAATGTTCCCGAAATTCTTTCACTCCTATTTCCATTGCCACTACATAGGGCAGTCCATCACCTTTTCTCATCTGCAGTTCTGCAGTAGCCTAATCATCATGGATAGATTATTCTTTTTAAAATATGATTTCAGAATTATCCATACTTTGTGTCTTCTCTTCTTTTCTTTTTTGAGACAGGGTCTCTCACTCTGTTGCCCAGGCTGGAGTGTAGTGGCACGATCTCAGCTCACTGCAGCCTCTCCCTCCCAGGCTCAAGCGATCCTCTCACCTCAGCCTTTTGAGTAACTGGTACCACAGTTGTGCACAGCCACATCTGGCTATTTTTTTTGCACTTTTAATAGAGACGATATTTCACTATGTTGCCCAGGCTGGTCTCGAACTCCTGAGTTCAAATGATCCACCCACCTCAGCCTCCGAAAGTGCTGGGATTATAGGTGTGAGCCACTGCACCCGGCCTTCCTTTCTATTATAAAAAATTGGAAGTTGGTTTTATTTATTGGAATATAACTCATCACTAATGTCATTATAATTTTTTTTTTTTTAGAGATGAGGTCTCACTTTGTTGCCCAGGATGGTCTTGAACTCCTGGACTCAGGCAGTCTTCCTGCCTTGGCCTCCCAAAGTGCTGGAATTACAGTCGTGAGCCACCACACCTGGCCTGTCGCTAATCTTAATGGATTAATGTCATGCTCCATTTGTGTGCCTAAACTTTAGTCAAAGGCTTATTTGGTATGCCCAAGTTTCTTGGATTCATTTTTTTGCTATTTTATATGAATTTATCCTTTACTCGCTGTTAATATTTATTGACTTTTGAGGTTAACATAGAAAGTTACTTATAAACCAAAATCTGTTTTTCTGTACTTTTCATTCATTGGTAACTTGTTCTCTTAGTACCATTTAAAACAATGCTAGTTCCTTTTCTGATTGCTGTGCAAGTATTTAAAAGCTCTAGTTGTTCTGCTCCTGTTTTGCCTCTTTCTTCTTTAGCCTAAATATCTTCGGTTATTTTTTATTTTATTTTATTTTATTTTTTTGAGACGGAGTCTCGTTCTGTTGTCAGGCTGGAGCGCAGTGGCACCATCTCGGCTCACTGCAACCTCTGCCTCCCGGGTTCAAGCGATTCTTCTGCCTCAGCCTCCCCAGTTGCTGGGGCTACAGGCGCGTGTCACCATGCCCAGCTAAGTTTTGTATTTTTAATAGAGACAAGGTTTCACCATGTTGGCCAGGATGGTATCGATATCCTGACCTTGTGACCCGTCCGCCTTGGCCTCCCAAAGTGCTAGGATTACAGGCGTGAGCCACCGTGCCCAGCTCTTCACTTATTTTATTACCTCTCTAGATGTTTGAGATTCGATTCTTGCCTTTTGTTTAAGAATTTAATATACTCTGACATAGTCCTTTTGCTGTGGCATCCACAGTATTTTCAGATCTCCTGTCTAAAGCAGAGCTGAACCCTGATACTATCTCTTGTTCTAAACATGAAATCTTCTTAAAATTCAATATAATGTCACTTCATCTTTTTTGGCATTTGCAATCATAAATTTCCTAGTGTTAGTATTTTCCCAAAACATTGGCATTGGCATTAGGACAAGCTTCAAGGACTATTTAAAGGGAATAATTATATCTAGCTAATATATTTCACTAAAAATGGTTTGATTTCTGTATCATGTACTTATTACAAGTGAATATATTTATTCACTCAGTGGCTCCTAAATTTTCATAAGCATTTCCGTGTCTTAATCATATAAGTCAGTGAACTTACTGGGAGAGTGAGCCACAAATTTAGGAATGAACTTGGGTGAAAACAGTCATATGAAATTTGGTTGGTTCAGTTAACAAGGAAAGGTTTCAAGTTCATGTTTATCACTTACCAGAACTGGTTTCCTAGTATGTGATGCTCTTCTTTTGAGAGTCTAATTCAGCTTTTCTTTGTGGTATCATCATGAAGATATATAGGGAAGAGACTGAGTCTCAAAATACCACTAGAAACAAAATACCTCTAGAAACTAATCACCACTAGAAACTTCTGCATAATTTTGGAAGTCCCATAAGTATCTTTCTTTCTATAGAAGAAATATGAAAATCCTCTAATTTTAAGGTTGCATTTCTTTTGTAGACAGCATTGTCACTCTTTGTCTTTGTATAGCTTTGTACTCAGGAACCTGATGGTTTAATCAGGTCCAAGAACGTATATGCTGTTGCCCATTTGTGTTCCATGAGGGACAAGAATTGTGGATATTTCCACTGTTTGAGCCCATATTAAAAGGCACTTGCACCTGTTCTGTGTGATCTGCTCACTGCAAGGGAAGTAATGAAATCTCGGGGAAATTACGACAAAGTGAGTGAGGAAGCTAAAGAAACTTGAGATGTGTTAGGTTGGTGCAAAAGTACCATTACTTTCTTTTTTCTTTTCTTTTTTTTTTCTTCTGAGACTCAGTCATGCTCTGTCGCCAGGGTGGAATGCGGTGGCACGATCTTGGGTCACTGCAACCTCTGCCTCCCAGGTTCAAGCAATTCTCTTGCCTCTGCCTTCTGGTAGCTGGGATTACAGATGTGTGCCACCATGTCCGGCTAATTTTTGTATTTTTAGTAGAGACAGAATTTTACCGTGTTGACCAGGCTGGTCTTAAACTCCTGACCTCAAGTGATCTACCCATCTCGGCCTCCCAAAATGTTGAGATTACAGCCACCGCATAAGTACCACTACTTTCAACGGCAGAACCGCAGTTACTTTTGCACCAACCTAATAGCATGGAATCTCTCCTGTTGCCTGCTTTCTCCACTGTAAGGAGGGTCTTGGGCTAGATGACTTCAGAGGTCTCTTCTATCTCCAATAGTTCATAATTCTTTGACCTATTCCACATATTATTTTATGATTCCTACCATTTTGGGTTTTGTTTGTTTTGTTTTTGTTATTTGATTCCTGCCATTTTGGACTAATGGTATGAGCTGAACAATTTCAGAGGCAGTGCTACAATCTGAAATGTCTTCAAGGGTTGAACAGTTTACCTTTTATCTTTTGTAGTATGCTGTTTCTCTTTTTTTGCTGTAGGATTCCGATTTGATTATAGTGTCTAAGGCTCTCACTTTTTCTTTATCAAATTGAAAGTCTCTTAATGAGTCTTAAAACTCAGTTACTCTAAGAATTGTGACAAGACTTTTAGTATGTTTTTTTGCACTGCAACAGGTAAGAGATTGGCCATAAAGACAACCCAACTGTACACTGGTACTATGATTAGGATTCTTTTTTTTGAGGCCTGAGGCCTCAATGGGTTTCAGCAAGTTACTCCTGATATGCCATCTTTAAAGAGGGAAGAGAATATTTATTTTCTTACTTTCTTTAAAGGCCTTGGAGAAGATGATGGGTTGATGGCAGTGTTTTAATAATGAATACTAAAAGTATTGCCTTTCTGGTAGTGTGCTAGTTCATATATATATATATAATACACACACATATAATACACACACACACACGTATATATATTCTGAGCAATTCTCTTGCATATAGTCAAGTATATACTATATATATACTATACATACATACATACATACATACTCATTTAATCTTCACAGCAACCCGGAGTGATAAATATTTAATCCACATTATTAGATTGGGAAATTACCTTGGAGGGGTCAAGGACTTGTCCAATTTCTAATGCAGGTAAGTTTCAAAGGATTTTAACCCAGGTGTGTTAATTCTTCTCTACCATATACTACTTTCCACTGCAGTAGCCGTGTTTAAGAAGTTGACTGCCAACCTTTCCCCTGACCTTTATTTTATTACATCATGCCTTATTCCCAGAAGCATGTGACGCATCTTAAATGACTATAATAACCTACTTTGGAAAGTTTTTACAGTTTGCTCTTGATAGAGCTGAGGGCATATCAAGGTGAGTACCTAAAATCAAGATGCCCCACTAAGCTCTGTCATTTAAGCCCTTGTAGACCTGTCATGAGCTTTGGGTTTAATGCTAACTGTTGCTAATAGTTTCCTGATCTGTTCCTTTCTTCATGTATCAAATAGATGTGAGACTAAATGTTATATCCTTGCCCTATTTTCTCTTGCTTACACAAAGTCTAGCCTTCATCCAATTTACAATCCAATAGAAATATGATGTTCACATATGAAAAATTAAATCTCAGTGCAAAGGTGCAGGTAGTTAAGGAAAATGATGAGCAGGTAGTTAATGGGAGGGCAAAGGAAGTGTGGAAAGGAACATGATAATCTGACCCTGTGTTGGAAAAGTTCAAGAATGCAGCTACTGCTGAGGACCATTAAAATGGTCAATTAAAAGAAGGTGGAACTTGTGGGTCTTCTGGAATGGAAAGGCTTTAGGCTAAGGCCAGTGCCAGGGATGAGTATGGCCTAAGCAATAATAGAGAAAAGAAAATAAGCAAAGCATATTCTGAGGTTAGTGAGTAAACCAGCCTGGATAGAAGGGAACTTTCCTTTGGGAGATTCAAGACAGAAGTAGCTAAAGAGTAACTGAGTAGGTGAAGATCAGATTATGGAGAGTCTTTAGTGTTAGTATGGAAACTTAACCTCTCTAACGCTCTGTCTGCATTCTTTCTACTTCCTAGTCATTGGTTGGGACTCAGTTCAAGAGTTAGCTCCTCCAGGAAGCCATCTTTATTTAGGATAGATGCTCTCTTATTGTCAGTATTACATACCATTTACAGATTGCCTATAATGTATTGCCATGTATTGGCAAGCTAAGCACTTTATCTTGTCCCCTTCTAAAAAGGAAGAGATGAAATGGTTATTATCCCCATTTTAGACATGAGGAAACCTTGACTTCTGCATCATACAACTCTTTAAATGCAGATTTGGATCCAGGTCTGTGTGACTTAAAATTCCAAGCTCTGAACCACTATAAATAATTTTTTTTCTACTTGCTGTCTCACTTATGTCTCCTCCTTCTACTGCACTTTGAGCTCTTCTAATTCAAAGATGTATATTTTATTTCTTTCTTTTGTTTAACTTTTATTTTAGGTTCAGGGGTACAGGTATAGGTTTGTTGTATAGGTATACAGTGTCGTGTGGGTTTGTTACACAGATTATTTCATCACCCAGGTATTAAGCCTGGTACCTGTTAATTATTTTTACTGATCCTCTCTCTCCTTCCAGCCTCCACCCTAAGTAGGCCCCAGTATCTGTTGTTCCCCTCTATGTGTTCTTATTATTTAGCTCCCACTTATAAGTGAGAACATGTGATATTTGGTTTTCTGTTCCTGTGTTAGTTTGCTAAGGATAATGGCCTCCAGCTCCATCCATGTTCCTGCAAAGGACATGATCTTTTTCTTTTTAGTGGCTGCATAGTATTCCATGGCATTTTGTACCACATTTTCTTTGTCCAGTCTACTATTGATGGGCATTTAGGTTGATTCCATGTCTTTGCTATTGTGAACATACAATATAGTGCTGCAGTGAACATACACATGCACGTGTCTTTAATGTTTTTTAATGCTTTGTCTAGTGCATGACACACAGTGGTCAGTAAATGTTCATGAAATGACTGAGCAAACTGATAGATGTCAGAATAATACAATGGAATGCTTTTTTATTTATTTATGACACAGGGTCTTACTTTGTCACCCAGGCTGGAGTGCAATGGCATGATCCTGGCTCACTGCAGCCTTGACCTCCTCCTCGGCACAAGCGATTCTCCTGTCTCAGCCCCTCAAGTAGTTGGGACTACAGGCATGCACCACCACACCTGACTAACATTTTTATTATCTGTGTTTTTCATAGAGACAGGGTTTCATCATGCTGCCCAGGCTGATCTCGAACTCCTGAGCTCAAGTTATCCACCTGCCTTGGCCTCCTAAAGTGCTAGGATTACTGGTATGAGCCACCACGCCCAATGTACCTATTTATTTTTAGATAGGGTCTTGCTCTGTCACCCAGGCTGGAGTGCAGTGGCACTATGACAGTTCACTGCAACTTCAAACTCTTGAACTCAAGTGATCCTCCTGCCTCAGTCCCCCACAGTGCTGGGATTCCAGGCATGAGCCACTGTGCCTGCCATAATGTCATATTTTAAATAAAGAGAAGTAGTAACATGATCTGTTTCAGCTTTTGAAAAGTGCTAAGCATGGTTCTTCACTAAATACAATTTGAGAAAGACAGAATGAGGATGTATACATTGTATTATGATGGACAGGAAACTGGCTAAGATAACAGAAACAAGGAGAATAAATAGTTGGAACACCTCTTGGAGAGAATCAAGTAAGTGGAACAATTCTCTAAAGATTGCTTCAAGGATCAGTGCTAAGATCTTTTCAAAACAATACTTAAGAAAAACTGTACAATAAATTATCTAGGAATTACTTTGGGGAAATAGGTAAGCTGATAGATGTTCAACTGTAGAAATATTTTGTGAAGCCGTATGACTAGGGAGAAAAGTGATCGATGATTACATTTGATAATTACACAATTATTTAGTGAGGGAAAAACAGACAAACTATACTTAGATGAAAGAGTCAGAACTGCTGGTTTTAGAAGATTGAAAACTAAAGTAAAACTATTTTTTAAATGTTTTTAGCATTTATTGTGTGCCTACACTATGATTAGGAATCATGGATACTAGAATAAACAATAAGAAATGATCCCTATTTTTAAGAATTTTGCAGTTCAGGCCAGGCACGGTGGCTGTTGCCTGTAATCTCAGCACTTTGGAAGATCGAGAAGGAGGACTACTTGAGCCCAGAAGTTCAAGACCAGCCTGGGCAACATAGCAAGACCCCATCTCTACCAAAAAACCAAACAAAACAAAACATTAGCTGTGCTTGGTGGTGCATGCCTGTAGTCCTAGCTACTTGGGAGGCTGAAGTGGGAGAATTACTTGAGCCCAGGAGTTTGAAGTTTGAGGGTAATTATGATAAGCAGGTGCTAAGTACTCTGAAGAGGTAGCAGAGCCAAAGAGCTGTAGGCCTTCATAAGATATGTTTTATTTCTTATAGATTCAGACTCAGTGGGCCATTACAGACAAAAGAAACTTAATAATGTCTTTAGGAAACATTTTGGAAACAAATTAGATAATGTCCTTCTTCCCTTTTACAAAACTTGATGTATTCATGCTTGCTGCAATTTGCAGTTTACCATGTTAGATAAGAAACAGTAGAGTAAGAAAAAGTTGAAAAGAGGACATTGGCAAGTATCTGGGAAAGGGAGAGCATATAGATTATAATATGAGGGAAAACTGAAGAGACTGAAATATTTTATTTTGGAAAACAAGGGAACATATAGAAGCATGATCTAGTGGAGACCAGGCATATACTTTCAGTGCTTGAGCAAGGGCTTGTTATAGAGTAAAAGAAAAAGGATGCCTACTAGATATTTGAAAGAGAAGTTTAGGAGCAATAAAAAGAGGTCCCGTTGTATGTCCTGGTGGGTACTGCCTGAAACCTACGTGGTATGGCATATTCTTTTTGCCACTATTAGATGGAGCACCAAGTTGGGGAGGGACCAACTGTGGGCATGATACATTGCTTTTTGTTGTTGCACCATCTGTCTGTTCCTTTGAAGTAAAAAACTTTCCCTCTTTCTCTTCTTATTTGTCAGTGCATATTTGTTGCTGTCTTTTAGGGGAGGTAACAATAAGTATTTATCTTGAGACCAGAGAGTTTCTCCAGAGAATTTAAGTTTTGAATGAAAAGATGCCTATTTAACCTCCTGAGTTGCTCATTTGAATCATTAATTCATCTTTTTGTCAATCCACACATATTTATTGAGCAACTACTGTGGGAAAAGCTTCTATGCTAGACACTGTGGATACAACAGAGAATTGTGTTTTAGTATAATTGCAGTGAGCAGCAGAGCATAGTGTTTAAGAGCCAGAATGAGGCTGGGAGCAGTGGCTCATGCCTGTAATCCTAGCACTTTGGGGGTAAGGTGGGTGGATCACCTGAGGTGAGGAGTTCAAGACCAGCCTGGCCAACATGGTGAAACCTCCATATCTATTAAAAATACAAAAGTTGGCTCAAGCCTGTAATCCCAGCACTTTGGGAGGCCGAGGCGGGTGGATCACGAGGTCAAGAGATCGAGACCATCCTGGTCAACATGGTGAAACCCCGTCTCTACTAATACAAAAAATTAGCTGGGCACGGTGGTGCGTGCCTGTAATCCTAGCTACTCAGGAGGCTGAGGCAGGAGAATTGCCTGAACCCAGGAGGCGGAGATTGCGGTGAGCCGAGATCGCGCCATTGCGCTCCAGCCTGGGTATCAAGAGCGAAACTCCGTCTCAAAAAAAAAAAAAAAAAAAAAAAAAAATACAAAAGTTAGCTGGGCATAGTGGTGGGCACCTGTAGGCCCAGCTACTTGGGAGGCAGAGGCAGGAGAATTGCTTGAACCTAGAAAGTGAAGGTTGCAGTGAGCTGAGATCGTGCCACTGCACTCCAGCCTGGGTGACAGAGCAAGACTCAGTCTAGAAAAAAAAAAAAAAGCCAGAATGCTTGAATTCAAATCCTTACTGTAGCACTCACTAATTGTGTGACCTTGTGCAAGTCACCTCACTTCTATCTGCCCCAGTCACCTCACTTCTATCTGCCCCAGTTTCCTCAGCTATAAATGAGAGTGTTCTTAGAATCTACTTATAGAGTTGTGAGGATTAAATGATTTTTTTTTTTGAGATGAGTTTCGTTCTTGTTGCCCAGGCTGGAGTACAGTGGCGCGGTCTCAGCTTACTGCAACCTCCGCCTCCTGAGTTCAAGCGATTCTCCTGTTTCAGCCTCCCACGTGGCTGGGATTACAGGTGCCCGCCACCAAGCCTGGCTAATTTTTTTGTATTTTCAGTAGGGAAAGGGTTTGCTGGGCTTACAGGCATGAGCCACTGCTCCCGGCCGATTTTTGTTTTATAAATACATTTGTAGTGATGATTCTGTACCAGGTACTGTCCTAAGCACTTTACTACAAAACAACTCATTTAATTCACTGAAGTACTTTCATAGTACTGCTATGTGGGGAGTAGACTTTATGGGGCAAGAGTTGAGTCATCCAGGAAGAGTAGGGTAAGCTATGTCAGCAATTTCAGGGATATGGGGCTTCTATTTCTATTTTTCCTTCCTTTTATGCCTTATTTAGTTTATAAAAAACGCTTTTACTGCAATAGTCCTGTCCAAACAAACAAAAAACCCAGTAGAGGCTCCCAAAAACATTTTTAACCTTGCAAGATTTCCCTAGAACTAGAAATGTTAGAAATTCCTGACCTAGGTGTAATTTTCAATTCCAGTAACAGTCAATTGACACCAGTTGGGCTCTGTGTATGTATTAGGTACTATATTGGCACATGAGGTACAAAAATGAATACCATCTAATTACTTTGTCTACTAGGAATGAATATGGCAATAGGGTAATGAGAAAATTAAACAAGTAATTTCATGTTTTCAGGCAAAGGGAAGAAGACATCCAAAGTCATGGAGATAAGCAATAGCTGTAGGTGGGGGATGATAGGGTGAAAAGCAAGGAGATAGCAAATATTAGACTTTGTTTACAGCATAATGCAAAGTAGAGAATGTCCAAAGATATCTAGAAAGGCGATTATGGGGATTTTGAGTTTAAACTTCATCTTCTACATTTTTTTACTTTCTTTTAATCTTGGTGATATACGTAGAATTTCTTTAGAAATCATTTTATCATATTTGCATAGGAAATAGTAGAAAAAGTCTACTATAAGGAGGATACTATAACTTTTTTTTTTGCTGAACTATCACGAAATTGGGTGCTTTGAGAAATTAGCCTTTTATTATTGACTAAGTTAATGCAGAAGTAATTGTAGTTTTTGCTATTAAAAAAACCTGCAATTATTTTTGCACCAACCTAGTAGGAGTCAATAATAAATGTTTAGAATTAATCACCAGGTTCATCTCAACTTTAATGAGGTGTGATTCATATTCAATGAAGTACAAGTGTAATCACCCAATAGGTTCTTTTTGCTTGCTGCCTAGATTGAGCCAATTTATCAAGACAGGGGAATTGCAATAGAGAAAGTTTTATTCACACAGAGGTGGCTGTATAGGAGACTGGAGTTTTATTATCAGTTTCCCTGAAAACTCAGGGATCAGGGTTTTTAAGGATAATTTGGCAGGTGGAAGGTTGGAAAGTGGGGAGCACTGATTGGTCAGGTCAGAGATGAAATCATAGGGAAGCTGTCCTCTTTTGCTTGTCATTTCCTGTATGGGGACCACAAAGACTGGATGAGCCAGTTTATAGATCTGGTGTTGCTGCCTGATCCATCAAGTGCAGGGTCTGCAAAATATCACAAGCACTGATCTTAGGTTTTATAATAGTGATGTTATCCCCAGGAGCAATTTGGAGAAGTTCAAAATCTTGCAGCCTCCAACTGCATGACTCCTAAATCAGAATTTCTAATCTTCTGGCTAATTTGTTACTCCTTCAAAGGCAGCATAGTCCCCAAGCAAGAAGGGGCTTTATTTCAGCAAAGGGCTGTTATGGATGTTAGCTACCCTGCCTGTCCTTGAGTTATTTCTTTGTTAATGGTTTCCACAGCCTGTGAAACCCTGAAATTACATACATGCATATTTTGCTGATCAAAAGACACAGCTATTTTCATTAAACCAACAAAGTAGACTTATTTTAGTAATGTGAACTAAATGGCTTTTGAGTTACTTTCTATATTTCTGATAAAATACTTGATTTACGTGCTTGCTTGTTAAGCCATTTTGTTACTGAAAAGGGGTCCCAATCCACACCCGAAGAGAGGGTTCTTGAATCTCACACAAGAAAGAATTTGAGGCGAGTTCATAAAATGAAAGCAAGTTGATTAAGAAAGTAAATGAATGAAAGAATGGCTACTGCATAGAGCAGCCCTGAGGGTTGCTGGTTGCCCATTTTTATGGCTATTTCTTGATTATATGCTAAACAAGGGGTGGACTATTTATGTCTCCCCTTTTTAGACCATTTGGGTAATTTCCTGACATTGCTGTGGCATTTGTACACCGTCATGGTACTGGTGGGAGTGTAGCAGTGAGGACGATCAGAGGTCACTCTCGTCACCATCTTGGTTTTGGTGGGTTTTGGCTGGCTTCTTTACTGCAACTTGTTTTATCAGCAAGGTTTTCATGACCTATATCTTGGGCCAACCTTCTTTTTCATCCTGTGACTAAGAATCCCTTAACTTGCTGGGAACGCAGCCCAGCAGGTCTTAGCCTTATTTTACCTAGTCCCTATTCAAGATGGAGTTGCTCTGGTTTAAAGGCCTCTGACCAGTTCATTAGAGTGTTTTCATATGTTTTGATAGTGAAATATCATGTATACATGATACATAACCATAGAGACATACAGACACAGAGACAGAAGCAGATCTTGTAGCTTTATAAGATTCTTCATTTGCTAGTTTGCAAATAATCTCTCCCTGTTTAGACTACCAGTTCCTTGACTACTTATTCCATTGCCCTAAACAGTTATCAGCTAGGTAACCCTAAATTGCAAAGACATTACTCTTAGGTTAAAATTTACAGCCCAGAGGCACAGAACTTACATCTAAATACCATTATTTGCTGAAACAAAAAGAATCAGTGAAGACAAGATTGCCAGGAAAAATACCTTTAAACATAGATAAGGTTTGTTAGGTAAATTTTAAGCCAGTGTCTTTCCCATTGTAAACATTTTTAGCTGCTTGGGCATAGGGGGTCACCCTTACAAATAGAGATTTCCTTTATAGATGTAAATTTATTTTACATAGAGTTTCAAAGTAGCCAGCTAAGTGCCAGGAAGTTGTATTTCAGAGACTAATCTTGTTAGATACTTAGCTCATTTCTTGATTAGATTACTGACTTCAAGGTGGAGCGCTTTCATGAATGTGATCAGGAAAGTATTTGTAGTTTCCAGGGCCTAACATATATACATTAAAAAAATTTTTTTTTTAAGGCAGGCTCTCATTATGTTACCCAGGCTGGTCCTGAACTCCTGGACCCAAGGGATCCTTCCACCTTAGCCTCCCTAGGGACTACAGCTGTGCCACCTGTTGTCCCAGTGAGGACTGCCTCAGGGCCTGATATTAAATGTCTGAAAACCAGGCACATCTGGAAGGCAGTGCATCTGGATCTTTAAAAATCAAGGAAACCACTTTACTGTGAATCTTGGTCTCCACACAGAGCAAAATGCCATGTGACCAGGCCACACAAACGTCCACAGTGCACCTCACTACACAGATATTTCTCTAAGTGATTAAACCACACCTTTCTTACCTAAATGTGTAAAAGAAAAAAAGAGTGGCCGCCTGTAGTGACCACCATTCACCATAAACAACTGCTGTTAGTCACCTCCAATACTGCAGCTCTTGTCAATGACTTACCAGCCGTAACATACACAAAGGTCAAATTCTCTCTCACAGTATACAGTAATCTCTGGTACCCTCAAAAGCCAAAAAGATCAAGTAATGCATTATGGAAGAGAGCAGAGTTTTAGACCTGAGAGGAAGCAGTCCGTGACTTTTCAGACTCTGTAAGAAGACAGAATACCCCCAAAATGGGGTGAATGGGGTGTTTTTTCTGTGTTCCTTGAGGGCTCTGAGTCTCCTTTAGATTTCTTCCTGTGGTATAAAAATAGGAAAAGTAAGGAAGAGCAGAGTGGAAAGAAATAGAACAAGTTTAGCCAGGAACAGTGGCTCATGCCTGTAATCCTAACTGGGAGGCAGAGGTGGGAGGATCACTTGAGCCAAGGAGTTTGAGACCAGCCTAGACAAAATAGCAAGACCTTGTCTCTACATTAAAAAATAATAATAATAATAGGAAAAGAAAAACATTAGCTGGGTGTGGTAGTCCCAGCTATTTGGGAGGCTGAGGTGGGAGAGTCACTTGAGCCTGGGAGATTGAGGCTGCAGTGAACTGTGCCACTGCACTCCAGCCTGGGCAACAGAGCAAGAGCCTGGAGATTTTAAACTTTGTGAAAAGCCATGAAGTTTTATATTTTTAGCAAAAATTATGCCAGCAAGATTGGAAACAGAGGACTCAAGGGATCAAACATATTTAAAAAGGGGTCTCAGTTGACTGAAAAAAAAAAAAGACAAAAACGCCAAGAACCAGGATCCAAGCAAGGAAAAAAGCAGAAAGGACTTTCCCCCCTATAAAAGATGGCCTAAATATTACTTTTAATTAAGCTTTTGTTCTTTTATTTTAAAAAAATGTTAAAGAGTCAGGGTCTCACTATGTTGTCCAGGCTGGTCTCAAACTCCTGGCCTGAAGTGATTTTCTCTCCATGGCCTCCCAAAGTGCTAGGATTACAGGTGTGAGCTGCCATGCCCAGCCCTAATTAAGCTGACTTCTGACCAGAGAACTCTAAAAAATCTTTTCAAATCTCTTATTATCAAATTTTAACCAAGACAATTATAAGGTAGGTCTCTCATTCAGTTTGTATGGTTCTAAAATCAGCTTTTTTCCCTCCACTTGTGCTTGCAAATGAATTATTTTATGCATTTCAGAGGATCCCTGTTTTGTGTATTGCTACTTATGGCCATCCCAAGTTAGGTGGGTCTACTTTTCTAGATATTTACAAGAGGATGTCCCATAAGTGTTATGTATAAATCAAGCTGGTGTTTCTAAAAAGAGCACTTGGATTTTGAAGCTGAATTTTTCATAATTTATGAACTTTTCAAAAGTGACCAAGGCTGGGAATATGTTTAGGGTAAAAATGTGCTGACAGCCTCTAACCACCAGGTGGCAGCAGAGTGCTCAGGGTATGGGGTGGAGACTGTTCTATTTTATCTGTCTGACAAAGAGAGGTTCCCTAAAATGTAGAACTCACTCTCGTGAGCTTTTCAGTTAGGAACTAACAGGGATCGGTCACAAATGAAAGGCTAAGTCTGAATTTTCAAGTAATAGAAAACAGCCGCAGTCTTAAAAGCATGCTACATAAAATGAATCCAGTAGTGCCTAACTGGCTATCCTTTAACCACTCTGCTATGATGCAAAGGCTTGACCTGAACCACCAATCCGGAGCCTGAGGCAGATAAAAGGCAGTTCTCTGCAGAGCTCTTTACTGGAATGTCCTGTCCAAAGATAGACACCTAAGCCTTTGCACTTAAAGGAAAGAGAGGGTTTGAAAAACCACCCATATAAAGTCTTAGACCTTCAACCAAAGAGTGGAAGGTCTGAATTCATGAGAACTCATGTGAAACATCCGATGGGTCTTTTGAAGACAGAGCCTTCCTGCTGGTACCAAGAGCCACTTTCAGAGAGAGACACTCGGTGGTCAGGGAGAGTTATTCTGAATCCTGAACCTTACATGAGATATGTTAACCTAAAAGGAAGAAGCTGAGGCAAAATTAATGTAAGTTAGAGAGTTTATTTGGGCCAGGCTAGAGGATTGCAACCTGGGATTGTAGATTAAATTTGTCCTGAATAACCAAGATTAGGTCTCTCATTCAGTTTATATGGTTCTTGTGCTTGCAAATGAATTATTTTATACATTTCAGAGGATCCTACTAGCAAGTTGCAAGTAGGTTTTTAAAGGAAAAGAAGCAGCAGTTCCTAATTTGTTTACCAATAATTTACTTAAAGTAATATAAGCTATTAGTTGGCTATACATTGTTTTTTGTCTCACAAATTCTAGGAGCTTCAAGATAGTGGGTGAGGCAGCTATTCAGGAACAAATGACTTTAAACAGTAGCCCCAGGCATGGGTGTGATGGACATGACTGAAGTCCCCTACTCATAACTCTCTGTGCCTAACATGGCTTAGACTGCTCTGAGCTATTTTCTTTTCTCAGTTGTCCCACCTAAGTTTTTTCAGATATATCTTATTTTTTCAGATATATCATCCCACAGATATCTGAGGCTCTATTCTTTTTCTCTGTTTTTAAATTTGAACTTTTCTGCCCATCTGCCTTCCTGTGCCCTCTGATCTGTTGTTAAGTTTATTCAGTGAATGTTTCACTTGTTATTGTACTTCTCATTTTCAGTTTAAGTATTTCCATTTGGTTCTATTTGTTTCTTTTCTGTTCACCCATTAGGAATATATTTTATGTACATCTTTTAAGAAATTATATATATATATTTTTTTAATAGACATGGGGTCTCCCTCTCTGCTAGGAGCTGAACACTCATCAGGACACCCTGGATGTGGAAAGGAGCTGCCCCATGCAGGTCCCCTCTGAGGGGAACAGAACCTCTGTTCTGTCACTCAGTAAAGCTTCCCTTTGTCTTGCTCACACTCCACTTGTCTGTGTACCTCATTCTTCCTGGTTGCCGGACAAGACCTCAGGATCCAACGAATGACGAGGCTAAAAGAGCTGTAACACAATCAGGGCTGAGACATGCCCCTTGCTCGCCACATTGTAGGTGAAGAGAAGGAGAGAAGAGCTGCAACCCTGCATGGATCCAAGACCTGGGAGCTCCCTGAGCCACGGCTGTGACTTCCTCCTTGGGGCCCTGCAGTTCCCTGGCAGCTCCAAGCTTCCAGGTGCCATCGTGTTCCCCAGTGCCAGCTGTAGAAGCTGCTTGTACTATGCCTGGTCCAGCTGTAGCCTTGCAGAGAGCTGGCACCTGGAGCTGCCCGCCCTGCTGCAGCAGCCACAAATAGGTCTCTTGCCAGAAAAGTGACACTCCGAAGTTCCCATGACAAAACAGAGTGCCAAAATGTATCAAGCAAATGTTGAAAAACTGATCCAAAAAAGTAGACCGTTTTATAATAATAGTTAGACTTTAGTGTCCTCATTTTCAGTAACGGATAGGACAACCAACAGAAAATCAATAAGGAAATAGAGGATTTGAACAATACAATAAATAAAGTAGACCTAACAGACATCATCAAATAATAGCAGAATACACATTTTTAACATATAGTGTTTGGAAAACTGTATATTCACATGCAAAAGTGTGTGAAAGTTGTATTTTTGCCTTAATGTGATGTACAAAAATTGATTAGAAATTTATTAAATACCTAAATGTAAGATCTAAAACTATAAAACTCTTAGAAGAATGGAAAAAGCATCAATGCCTTGGATTTGGCTATCATTTCTTGGATGTGATACCAAAAGCACAGGCAATGAAACAAAAAATAAACTGGGCTTCATTAAACGTAAAAATTTTTGTGTTTCAAAGGACACTATGAGGAGAGTTAAAGGTAACCTACAGAATGGGAGGTGGTATTTGCCAATTATATATTTGCTAAGAAGTTAATATCCAGCATATATAAAGAACTTTTACAACTTAGTGACAGGAAACAACCCAATTCAAAAATGAGCAAAGGACCTGAGTAGACGTTTCTCCAAAGAAGATAATACAGATGGCCAGAGGCCAATAAGCACATGAAAAAACTATTTCACTAGCTATTAGGGAAATGCAAATAAAAACCACAATTGGTTACTACTTCATACCCATTAGGATGACTATTTTGTATACATATATATATATATATATATATGCATATACATACATACACACATAGCATTGGGATAGCTGTGTATTACTTGTGAAGGGGCCGGGCGCAGCGGCTCACGCCTATAATCCCAGCACTTAGGGAGGCCGAGGAGAGCGGATCATGAGGTCAAGGGATCGAGACCATCCTGGCCAACATGGTGAAAACCCGTCTCTACTAAAAATACAAAAATTAGCTGGGCGTGGTGGTGCGCACCTGTAATCCCAGCTACTCAGGAGGCTTAAACACAGGAGGCAGAGGTTGCAGTGAGCCAAGATCGCACCACTGCACTTCATCCTGGCAACAGAGCAAGACTCTGTCTCAAGAATTGGAGGAAGCAACTCAAAACAGATGCTTGTACACCAATGTTCATAGCATCCAAAATGTGGAAACAACACAAATATCCACTGACAGATGAATAGGTAAATAAAATGTGGTGTGTACATACAATGGACTATAATTCAGCCTAAAAAAAAGAATGAAATTCTGAAATGTGCTACAACATGAATGAACCTTGAAGACATTATGCTAAGCAAAATAAACACACAGAATAACAAGTATTGTGTGGTTCTACTTATATGGGATACCTAGAATACACAAATTAATATAGACAGAAAGTATAACGTTGTCAGGGGCTGGGGGAGGGGAGAATAAGGAGCTATTTTTTAGTGTGTATAGTTTTTATTTGAAGAAAAAGTTCCAGATATAGGTGGTGGTGATGATTGTACAACATTGTGAAGGTATTCAATGCTACTGAATTATGCATTTAAAAATGGGTAAAATATTAAATTTTATTTTAAATTTATTTTACCATGGTATAGATAAAGACAGACAGGGGGGTTGTGTATCCAGTGTATCCAGTGGAGTTTGATTGATGTCTGGGGGAAAACTAGTGGGATTGATCTTGGGATAGAAAAAAGCCTCCAGGTAACTCCAGGTAGATAGAGGGAATATAGGGTGTTTGTTAATCTAGTCTTAATAACTCAACAAGTGGCTATAATGCTTGGTGTTAATGAACTATTTTGTTTCATTTTAATTATGTTCAGAATTATTTCTAGAATAACAAGTTAACACTGGTCATTTACTTTATAACTTTTAGATTTTGTAGATAAGAATCTGAATGAAATGAAGAGTTTTTCCTTTTCTGGTCTGAAGATAAACAGTAGGAACCTTGACTAGCGTAATGGAACTCTATAGTGGTGAATTCTTCCTCTAGAATATATTACCCATGGGGACTGTTCTACAACCAATATCCCAGCATTGCTTATTCAGAGCCATCCTGGAGACCAGTTAGCTCCTAAGATAGCCAGCAATACTTAGAAGACTATTATTTTTCCTAAAGCAGTTTATGTTTTCTGCAAAGATGTATTGTAGCAAAATGGTTAAAAATTCATGCTTTGGGGCCGGGCGCGGTGGCTCACACCTGTAATCCCAGCACTTTGGGAGGCCGAGGCGGGTGGATCACGAGGTCAAGAGATCGAGACCATCCTGGTCAACATGGTGAAACCCCGTCTCTACTAAAAATACAAAAAATTAGCTGGGCACGGTGGTGCGTGCCTGTAATCCCAGCTACTCAGGAGGCTGAGGCAGGAGAATTGCCTGAACCCAGGAGGCGGAGGTTGCGGTGAGCCGAGATCTTGCCATTGCACTCCAGCCTGGGTAACAAGAGCGAAACTCCGTCTCAAAAAAAAAAAAAAAAAAAAAAAATTCATGCTTTGGAATCACACAGCCTGACTTAGAGTCTTGACTTTGCAAAGAGCTAACTGTGTGACCTTTTTGTAAAGTTGCTTAATCTGTCCTTGCCTCACCTTTTAAAGTCTTCTTTGAAAAATGAGTACTTGTGTTTGTCAAGAAGATTAAATGAGGTAATATATATCAAGTACATAGCATCTTATTTGGTACATAATAAAGTCTCAGTAAACATTAGCTGTTGCATCTGCTATTGCTCCTATAAATAGGCTCAGGGTCCAGACCTATAGTCAGGAATTCAAAAGAAGGTATTTCTTGTTTAACTTACCAAGGCTCTTCTATTAGGTACACTTTGTTTCTCCCTTAATCCTATGCTGGTGTCATTCTTATGCCACCTTTACTATTTTGCATTTAGACTGCTCATCTAAATGAGATACCCAGCAACCCATTTTAATCTTGCCATATTTTAAAATTTATTGGCAAATTATAACCAGAGTTCACTAAGCTCTTCATTCATTCACTTACAAAAAAAAAGGTTGAAACTCAGTCTTTTTTCTTCCTCCCTCTCCCCTCAACTCCTTTTGGACCTTAAATGCTAAGAGCTGAATTAATTATACCCGTTAGCGCCAAAGTACACTGTTATCATCAGTATGTTCCTCTCTGGTTCTTTTTTACCCTTCATACCTAAAACCTAACCTGTATCTTTCTCCCCATAAGTACCCACTCTCATGTGTCTTTATATTTCTTTAAATATGCATGCATTTTTGTAAATAGGGAATATTTGTGTGTATGTTTTTTATTTATAGGGAGGTATTGTGTTACGAATATTAACATTACATTTTAAAACTCTATGTTTCTTTTGTTTCTTTGTTTTTTACATTTCTATATTTTTACAAGCCTGGCTACCTTGTAAATAGCTGTAATAGTTTTTTGTCCCATGGGTGGCCAGACTTCCCCTGTGAGTTAATGAAAAACTAAGAATTATTAAAGTTCTTTTTATTTTCCTTTGGTTTCAAATCTTTTTTTAAATTTTTTAAAATTTTACTTTAAGTTCTGGGATATATATGCTGAACATACAGGTTTGTTATATAGGTATAACATACACCTACATACATGGGATATGTGCTGTGGTGGTTTGCTGCCCCTATTAACCCACCATCTAGGTTTTAAGCTCCGCATGCATTAGGTATTTGTCCTAATTCTCTCCCTCTTCTTGCCTCCCCACCCCACAACAGGCCCCAGTGTGTGATGTTCCCCTCCCTATGTCCATGTGTTCTCATTGTTCAGCTCTCACTTATGAGTGAGAACTTGCTGTGTTTGGTTTTCTGTTTCTGTGTTAGTTTGCTGAGGATGATGGTTTCCAGCTTCATGTCCCTGCAAAGGACATGAACTCATTCTTTTTTATGGCTGCATAGTATTCCATGTTGTATATGTGCCACATTTTCTTTAGTCTATCATTGATGGGGATTTGGGTTGGTTCCAAGTCTTTGCTATTGTAAACAGTGCTGCAATAAATGTACGTGGACATGCATCTTTATAGTAGAATGATTTATGATCCTTTGGCTATATACCCAGTAATGGGATTGCTGGGTCGAATGGTATTTCTGGTTCTAGATCCTTGTGGAATCGCTACACTGTTTTCCACAGGGGTTGAAATAATTTACACTCCCATCAACAATGTAAAAGCTTTCCTATTTCTCTGCATCCTCGCCAGCATCTGTTGTTTTAGACTTTTTAATGATCGCCATTCTAACTGGCATGAGATGGTATCTCATTGTGGTTTTGATTTGCATTTCTCTAATGACCAGTGATGATGAACTTTTTTTCATGTCTTTTGGCCGCATAAATGTCTTCTTTTGAGAAGTGTCTGTTCATATCCTTTGCCCATCTTTTGATTTTTTTTTTTTTTGTAAATCTGTTTAAGTTCTTTGTAGATTCTGGATATTAGTCCTTTGTCAGACGAATGGATTGCAAAAATTTTCTTCCATTCTGTAGGTTGCCTGTTTACTCTGATGATAGTTTCTTTTGGTGAGCAGAAGCTCTTTAATTTAATTAGATCCCATTTGTCAGTTTTGGCTTTTGTAGCAATTGCTTTTGGGATATGTGGTCACTCTACTTATGCAAGATTTTTCTGGGGCATAGCCCATAATTAGCAAGATATGTATTGAATATCCTTTCCCTTTCTGGTGATTTCCAACTGGCATCTGTTTTAATTGGTTGGTACATACACTGGATGATTGCTGCAGATTTTGGTATCACACTTGCTAGAAACTACTCATGAGGGGGAGTTCTAGGGTCACGTATCATAGACATACTTAATAAGTTTGAGTTCCTGTTTACAGATGGTAGAATTTGAAAATCTGTCTACTCGTTTTTTAGGAGCTTTTGCATTTATACTATATATTTATTCATCCTTTCTCTGTCAAACTATCTAGTTTGGAGCTTTAGCAGCCACTAATTTATTGACAACTACTCCTAGCGCCTTATCCCAGTAGAGCAACTACTGTGTAGTTTATAAATAATTGTTTTCATATTTTATGTATTGGACCCTAACACCCTTTGAGGTAGAGAGGGCAGAATTTATACTTCTTATTTTATGGAAAATGAAGCTGAGGATCAGAGGCAAACTGACTTGCTTCAGTCTACATATCTGGTAAGTTATAAACTTAGAAGCAAGTCTTTTGACTTTGATTTGCTTCTACAGTATCTAAAAGAGATAGGGAAAAGGATAAATTTTGGGTTGTGGTTAAAGTAGGAACTGTCCAGGTTAGCTTTATGTCTTCTTCAGAATATAACGTATTGCCCAACACATAGTAACTGATTTGCTTCTGCAGTATCTCAAAGGGACAGGAAAAAGGAAAAACTCCAGTTTGTGATCGAAGCAGTGAGTGTCCAGTTTGACTTTATGTCTTCCTTAGACAATAACACAACGTCTGACACATAAGATTCAATCAATTTTTATTGAGCAAGTGAACTGGGGATTATGTAGCTATCTGTAGGCCCCAGGTTCAGTTGTTCATGCCATTACTCAATGCTGTGGTGACTCTTTTATATTGCAGCAATGCTGTGGCTTAGAGATAAGCCCAGTTCTGTAAATATTATGGCTGAACGAAGGGCTTCAGTTCAGTCCAGGAGTTCTCATGTTAAATAATTCGGTTCATTTACAACAGAAGCAGTAACGGGTTATAAATGCACCTACATAATATGACTTTGATGGGGTGTGTAGTAGACGGCCCTTGTTTGTTTGTGATAAATCTCAGTAAGATTTCTTCTACTCTTCCTTTTTTTATACAGTTAGCTTTGAATAACCAGTAGCAAAGTTCTTTCTCTTGCTAACTTCTATATTGCACTCAGCTTCTTAACATTTGCTTCCTGTTCCCAAGATCGCCAGAGGCAACTGTAGTGTTTGATGAGGATATTGGATTTCATGGAAATATTTTCTCTACTTAGTTTGTTCCAGTTTGGGAGAGGTGGGTTGGCCTTGGCCCCCTTCTTCAAAGCTGCCACAGTTTTCAAGTCATTTTAAAACCTTTGATAATCATGTTCTGTCTATTTCTCCACCTTATCTCAAATTACTGTATCCTCTCCAGTACTTCCCACCTTCTACAATACAAATTGAGGGTGCTCTAAGAAAATCATTTAGTAAGTTAAGCTACTATTTTTAATAACCAGCCCTTCAAGGAAGTTAAAATAGTGTCTTCCAGAAGTAGCACCTTCTTATTTATTTATTTAGAGAACAGGGTCTTGCTATGTTGCCCAGCCAGGTCACAAACTCCAGAAGTAGCACTTTCTATCATGTATCTTTTAATTGTATTATTTTAGAGAATAAACAATTTTTGTTCTCTAGCCGCAGAGATTTTATGCATAAGGTATGCATTTTATTTATTTTACTTTTGAGATGGAGTCTCATTCTGTCACCCAGGCTGGAGTGCAGTGGCACAGTTTTGGCTCACTGCAGCCTCTGCCTCCTAGGCTCAAGCGATCCTCCCCCTCAGCCTCCCGAGGCTGGTCACGTGCCACCACGCCTGGCTAATTTTTTGTATTTTTGGTAGAGACAGGGTTTCACCACATTGCCCAGGCTGGTCTCAAACTCCTGACCTCAAGTTGTCCACCCACCTTGGCCTCCCAAAGTGTTGGGATTACAGGTGTGAGCCACCCCACCTGGCTAAGGTATGCTTTTTTAAATGAAATGTTTCCTGTTGTGTCTTTCTTTGGTCATGTTTTTCTTTAAATCACAAATTGATTTGCTAGTGCTTATAACATACTGTGAGCTTTAGGTATAAGCTTTTCTCCCACCAATGGGGAGAACTTTTAGAAAGCCCGCATATGTCTCTTTAAGTATCTTTTCTCTTGAGACCAGTGGTAGGCTGGTGATTATGGTTATTCTTTCCAGCTGCACCACCAGATATTTGGTTCTTGTTGCCAAACTATCTCCCTTCTCTTATACTGTGGCCCTGAATTCTACCAGTCGCTGACATTAAGAAAGCCCTAGGGAAGTTCCTTTTTTTTTCTTTTCTTCTTTTTTTTAAGCATGAGTAAAATCACTTTCTAACAATGGTTTCTGTACAATGAAATCCTCTCCAGCACTTTGTCATTGGTTCATGGAAATAGCACTTTGGTAGTTTTCTTTCCTTCTCTTTTTTCTTTCTTTTAATATTTTATTGTGGTAGGAACACTTAACATGAGATCTACTCTGAACAGATTTTTCAGTGTACAATATAGTATTATCTACAGGCACAATGTGTACAGCAGATCTCTAGAACTTAATTCATCTTGCATAACTAAAATTATATCCATCTTAAATAGTCAAACTAATAGAAACAAAGATTAGAATGGTGGTTTTCAAGGACTTAGGGAAGAGGAATTGAGGAACTGCTAATCAACGATTCGTCAGTTTTTTCTACAGTGAATAAAACTTGTCAGTTACTGTACCCAAGTATAGATTGAGTAGCCCAAATCCAAAAATCTGAAATCTGAAATGCTCCCAACTCCAAAACTTTTTAAGGGTCAGCATGACGTTCAGAGGAAATGCTCACTGAAGCATTTCAGATTTCAGATTTTTGGATTATAGGGATGTTCAACTGGTAAGTTTAATCCATATATTCCAAAATCCCCCAAATTCAAAATTGAAAACACATTTGGTCCTAAGCATTTTGGATACTCAACCTATATATGGCTGTACTTGAAGTAGCAAAGGAAGGGAGAGTAAATTTGGTGATTTAGTCCTACATGAAACAGCAGTTACCGTTCTGGTTCTGAGGTTTCTCTGCTAACACCTACACCACTGTCTCTACCAACCAAAATAGAAAAAAATAAACGAGACTCTCAAGACCTTTTTCCAGAACACTATCATACATAAATTCTCCAGAAGCTTGGGAGAAGGAAAGAACAGAAGGAAAGGCAAGGTATGGTTAGGAATCTCTCACGCCAAATTAGGAACAGTTCATTTGATAACTGGTTAAAATGCATTGCTTCTTCTCATGAACACAGCTAACCCTACTACATTAATATCAGGTTAGCTGGGCATGGTGGTGTGTGCCTGTAGTCCCAGCTACTCGGGAGGCTGAGGCAGGAGAATTGCTTGAACCCGGGAGGCGGAGGTTGCAGTGAGCCGAGATCGCGCCACTGCACTCCAGCCTGGTGCCTGATGATGGAGCGAGACTCTGTCTCAAAAAAAAAAAAAAAAAAAACCACCCAAAAAAATACATTAATATCAGGAATGTCAGGAAGTGGGTCCTCTGAATACTGTCAATAAGATCAAAATTAAATATGACTAGAAGAAGTTACACCTAGGCTGGGCATGGTGACTCATATCTGTAATCCTAGAACTTTGGGAGGCCAAGGCAGGAGTGATTGCTTGAGGCCAGAAGTTCATAACCAGCCTAGGCAACATAGCAAGACTCTGTCTCAAAAAAAAAAAAAGAAAAGAAAAGAAAAAGAACTTACAGTAATCACCACTGTTCTTTAAGTTCTATATATATATTTCTTTATATATTCAACAAAACAAGTGGATCACTGTATTTGTATTTTCAGTTGTGCCTCATTTGAGTGGGCAACTCAATACTCTTGATATTACTGACCTTGTTCATGACCATTCACCAGCCGCATCACAGCCTGACTCGCCAGCATCTCCTCCATCAGCCTTTCCTCCCCAGTAATAGGCTTTTCCTCCCTTTCTCTTCATCTTCTCTAATCCCTTTCTTTCTTCTTCACCCCCATCTTTTTCACTCCACCATGATTTTCTCAGGGCTGGGCTTCAACATCGTCGGTGGGACAGATCAGCAGTATGTCTCCAACGACAGTGGCATCTACGTCAGCCGCATCAAAGAAAATGGGGCTGCGGCCCTGGATGGGCGGCTCCAGGAGGGTGATAAGATCCTTTCGGTGAGAATGGGCTTCGGCCTCCTTCACTGTCCTTTCTCCCTAAACCCTTGGTCCTACCCCTCTCCCTTTCCTTGAAAAGATTTGGATCTGGAAGTATACAGGTTGTAGAACTGAATGGGAACAACTATGATCAGTCATCCTTTTCAACCCTATCATTGAGCATGGAGGGTAATATTATGCTCACCTGATAGACGAGAATGTGAAACCCAGAATGTGAAGTTACTTATTCAAAAAGCACAAGGCAGGAAGCACGAGGGACTCTTGGGGAAAAGAGATTTAAAATCCACGAATTTTATCTTTCATCCATTACTTCATATAATACCTCCTTTTGCTGGTTAAAACACTAATGTGTATCTTTGGGGGAATGTCAGCCCTTACAATTGAATTTAGGTTAACTTCAAAAGACAGAAGGAAGGTTGAAATTAAGTGTCCTTTTCAGACTCCAAGCCCTTTTTCACCAATTATTAACATGAAAATTTGGAATGCAGTTGATTTGGATAGCGGTCCACTGTGTTCCCATTTTATCCTGCTTATGTCTCTACCGAGACTTGCTACATGGTAATTATTAATCTTATTGTTTTCCAGAATTTCCTCAAGGGCAGTGACAAGATCTTTTTTTTAACCGTTTGGATCATAGCACAGTGCTTAATAATGTGTCAGAAATGAACAAGTTAAGAAATTCAGGCAAACCTAAAAAGGTTTACTGATAAATATGTACCCACAGACCTTAGCTCTTAAAATAAATCAGAATAAGCCTAAAGTCAAAACTATTAAAATGCAAAACATAACTCTGGCCCTACTGTTCATTTCTCTGCCTTACCATGGGCTACGGTAATCATATGATACTATCAGTTGCTGGGGAATAAGGGGGTATCTTGGAGATAATTATTCTGTAGATTTCTCTTTTTAGTAACCTTTAGGGCTAGTGAAAAATGGCCGACTTATTACTTGTATGGAAACAGTATAGATGATTGGTATAAAGATTGGAAAAGTGCTGAGGGGGTGAGATATTATCTAGAATATTCTTGGGAGAGCTGGCTTCGAAGGGCTAGATAAATAAATAAAAGGAAATGGAAATAGGATAGCGCTTCTCATAGCAGAAACTCCTATCTTTTCCAGGTGGGCCATAAGCCCATGGTCTGAAGAGGAGAAAACTATTCCCTGTTTCCTCTTAGAACTGAATAGGGCAGGATTGCCAGGTTGCAAAAAGGTTGAAATAAATGAATGAAGTACAGACAGGAGAAGTCTTGATTAACAGAATTAAGTATTAGCTTCAGAGACATGATTTTGAACTTACCTCTATAATAAGGCAGCTTCATCCCTTAATCATTTTTTGCTATATAGTTTCATTTGAATTTTCCTTTTCACATCACTTCTCATGCAGTTCAGTTGATTAGTGATTAAAGGTCATATGTGTGAAGTCGCCTGCTCCTCTTAGTTGCCAGGTTATTGAACACTTCTCTGCCATGCATCCAATTTGGTAGCAGTACCTGAAGGCAGAGATACAAAGGAAAAGAGACAGAGAACATCTACCTTTTCTTTGTTTGGCATCTGCGTATTTCAGTGATCAGGCTCAGCAGTATGGTTCTGAATGCCTCTTCAGGAAGACTATGACTCCACTTAGTCCTCAAAAAAGAAAGAAAATCAGAACAAGTAGCTATTAGAACCCCTAAATTAACTCAAGAACATCTAAGCATGTGTCCTCACTGATCCATAATATAAATATAGTATGCACAGCAGTATTTCACTCCTTCTCATTGACTGTTTTGCCTCTCTTCAGTCCATTAAGCTTCACTTAGACCCTATTTATTAATCTGTGAGATGGAGACAGTGATAATATACCTGTCTTCTCAAAACGATAGTGAAAAGTTTAGAAGCAGATTATTTCCTTTAGCTCCCAGGGAAAGGCATTCTTCCAATATGAATCAACTTGGCCGTAGTACTGTAAGGAAGTGCTGAGAGTGGGTTGTTAAAATAAAGGTGTAGCATTTCATTAGAATCTATGCATCTTAATATTTTGACACATAAATTACATTCTCTTCAGATCACTGGAACCTGGGCTCTGTTGATGAAGAAAGACTTGAATAATATAGGAGTTAAAAAGAGAAAGAAGAGAGCTATATTATTTTAAAAGCTTTGGTTAAAGGTAGATTATTGCAGAATGAGAATGGTGAGAAGTATGTCAGCCCTAAATGTCACGTAGCATGCTAAGAACCCAAATTTATTTTGTTTAATATTATAGTAACCCTATGAGGTGGGCACGATTATTGTGCCCAAGCCATTTGCCCAAGGTCACACAACTAGTAAGCAGCAAGGGACTAAAACTGGTTTGTCTGAATTTGTAGCCTTTGTTTTTTAACCACTATGTTATACTGCCCCCTAAAAGGTAAATCAGGAGCTAGGATTACTTATCCTAAAGACAAAGTTACACAGTGAATTAATAGTAGATTGCATGTATGGTTTTATATAAAAACTAAAATTAGGCCAGGTGCAGTGTCTCATGCCTGTAATCCCAGCACTTTGGGAGGCTGAGGAAGTTGGATCACTTGAGGCCAGGAGTTCGAGACCTGCCTGGCCAACATGGCAAAACCCCATGTCTACTAAAAAAAATAATAATAATAATACAAAAAATTAGCTGGGCATGGTGGCACGTTCCTTGTTGCATGCGCCTGTAGTCCCAGCTACTCAGGAGGCTGAAGCATGAGAATTGCTTGAACCTGGGAGGTGGAGGTTGCAAAGAGCTGAGATTGCACCAGTGTACTCCAGCCTGGGCGGCAGAGTGAGACTCTGTCTCAAAATAAATAAATAAAATAAGATAAAAACTGAAATTTGTCTTTCTATAAAGGGTAGAATTAGAAAGAAGGAAATAAACCTCAATGTAAAAAAAATTATTAGATATAAACCAAGATGAGGAACCTTGTGCGAATCATTGCCTCACAGAGAAAAGAAATTAATAGGAAGGCCTCTGAGGTTTTCAAAAAGGGCTGGGACTGCTGATAAATGGTGGGAGATAAATGTCAATGAAGAGAAAAGTAGATGTCTGAATTTATAGCCAAGAGGATTTTACTTTACTAAAATATAAGAAATATAAAGACATATACAAGATATTAAATATTACAAAGATATGTTACAAGGAATAATATGTTTATGTTCTGGCCATTTAAGGAAAAGGCATGCAAAAGAAGAGAGGGGAAAAAGCCAGGTGAAGGAGAGGCAGCAGCAGAAGACATATGTGGGGGTATATTCGTCTGTTTCACACTGCTCTAAAGATACTACATGAGACTGGGTTAATTGATAAAGAAAAGAGGTTTAATTGACTCACAGTTCCACTTGGCTAGGGAGGCCTCAGGAAACTTAAAATCATGGTGGAAGGTGAAGGAGAAGCAAGTACCTTCACAGGGTGGCAGGAGAGACAGTGAAGGGGGAAACACCAGATACTTATCAAACAACCAGATCTAATGAAAACTCTTTCACTATCATGAGAACAGCATGGGTGAAACTGCCCCCATGGTCCAATCACCTCCCACCAGGTCCTTCCCTTGACATGTGAGAATTACAAGAGTTTGCTTCAAAATTCTTCTTTCTAGATCCCATTCCTTAAGAAATATTATGAAATAGCCTGTTGCATCATTCACCCCTAACATTCTATTCCCTCTCTGTCCTTAAGTGAACATCTAGGCTATAACCATTAAATGTACTTAAGTATTTATTTATCACTGGCTTTGAAGTCTCTGTAAAATGATGCTAAATTATGTATTAGTCTATATTCCCATTTAGTTTTTATGTACTTTCCTGTTCTCCTCACATGGGTTATTTTTCCATGTTGTAAAATATGCTCCATTTTTCCCCCAGTAATATTTGCTGGATAAACTAAAAATATGTCTCTTTCTTAGCACATATCTGTTTTAGATATCTGATAGAAGTAACATTAAGTGACATGTAAATTTCCTGTGAGTTATTAACTATTAATTTAATCTTTTCATTCTCCCTAAGTAATTTCCACATATTATTTACTTTCATTCTCCCTAAGTAATTCCCACGTATTATCCCACATATAAGCTGAGATGAAGAACCTTACATGGCCTTAATGCCCACATATTATCTTGCTTTCAAGTTCTAAAATTAAATAACTGCATGGCTTATGTAGTTTCCTCTTTCTCATCAAAAGTGAAATTTCATTTTTTATGTTCACTGTGAATGATTTAAACTTGAAAGAAAGAAAGGAAAGGAAGATTGATTTTCTTAAACAATGAAGGTAAATTATTTTTAAGGCCATGTTGCATCTAACAACCGTGAAATAAAAATGGATATTACCAATGGAAGAACATACATGAAGTCAAGATGAGGGCTGGAAATTCCTCACCCATAGTTCATTTTGTATGTGTATGCTGATGAGAATGGTTTATTATTAGAATAGTTTGCAATAATAAACCAATATGGAACCTGGGATAATTTTATTTTTATTTTTAGAAAAGTAAACTGTCTAAATTTCTCATTCCTTGTGTGTCTGCCTAAATGAAGGGAGGTGAAGAATAGTCAATCCTCAGTGAACATGACATTTTTATTAAGCTCAGGGTGACACAGCTGCCCATACTGCACAGTCAAATGTTCCATTTTAACATGGAACAAGGCTCTTATATAACATAATGGCACAGATTGGGCCATTAGCCAGCTAGCTTCATTTTATATTCTGTGTAAGTACAGTTCTTAATTTGATGAATGAAAGAGTTGGTTAGTCATCAACATTTATCAACTATTATACTTGATGACCTTCAGTGCACTGTGCCAGATGCTATGGAAAGTTACAAAGAAAATGAAACACTGGTCTCTGCCCTTACCTTAGAAATCAGTGAGAAGGACCCAGCAGAAATCCCCATCAATCAGCTGCAGAGACATTGAAATATACAGCAGCATTTTTTAAATAAAATGCCCCAAGGGAAGAGTCTTTGCTTTATTATCTCCTTATCTCCAGCACCTAGTCCTGTACCTGGCACAGAATAAGCATCTAATAAGTTAGTTGTTCCGTGAATTAACCCCTCCGTTATAACACACTGATTTTTTTGGCCCGATCTGATTAATTGGATCTAAATAATCTATTTTTATGGTTTCTTCAAAAATTGATGAAAAGAGACCAAAAAATTTGGTTCATTTCAGAATCTTAGTAAAAAATTAAAATATCCAGAGTATATTCTGACATCTGTTGCTTATTAAATTGAGCCCATTCTTTCTCTGTCTGTACATTTACATTATTCTATAGTCAGAGATCTTATTTTAGATTTTCCTGAGGCAATTCAAAATTCTTAATCAAAGAAAACTAATTTTAACTCAGCTTATTTAATAAGGCAGGAAATAGGATACACACTTTTAAAGACTTCTAACAACCAGAGTAAAAGTAAAAAATTTTATGTTTCCTCATCAGTTAGTTAACTAGAACAACACCATGCTCATTCTCTGAAACTTCTGAGTCAGCAAAATTTTCTAGCACGTTGCAAATCTGCATATCTTAGGTTCAATAAACCTTGTTATGTCATGAGTTAAGGAAGCTGAAGTAGCAAGTTAATTCTGGGATTACTGAGCTGAGTAGCTCTTGGTTATAAGTGAGGTCCAAGGACCAACAGTCTGGCCATCGCCTGGGAGCTTGTTAGAAATGCAGAATCTCGGCCCTTCCCAGACCTACAGAATCAAACTCTGCATTATATGATCCCTTGGTGAGCCTGTGCAGAGTAAAGTTTGAGAATCACTGCTGTAGGCAAGTGTTTTTTGAACCTTTTAAATTATGAACGACATACATTTCCTCTTCATCAAATGGGAGTATGTGTGTGTATTTGAAGCAAAAGTTTTAACAATACTTTTCTATATGGATGAATTTTGATACTTTGTTTTCTTCTAATTTCACTTTTTAAAAATTAAACGATTGGTCTTGACCCACTGGATTTATTTCACAATATTTGAAAAATTACTACTGCAGTGAATGGAAAAGTACTAATGAAATATGTACATGCAAGGGCTAGGTAGAAAGGATATGTTAAATAGAGAAAGTAGTCTGGGAGTGGAGACCAGTTAAAAGACTGTTTCAGGCTGGTTAGGTTAGAGCTAACTCAGACTTGAGAATCACCTTGAAGGCTTGTTAAAGCGCAGCTAGGATGAGGCCTAAACATTTGCATTTTTAACAGGTTCCCAGGTGATGCCAAGGCAGCTGGTCATGGGACCACACTTTGAGAATCATTCATCTATGTTAGTAAAAATGGTAATAAAAAGAGTGGATTCCACAGATATTGAAGGGTAAAATCTGCAGAGCTTGGTGGTTAGTCACTTAGCAGCTGGAATCTAAAAATGTTTAGAGGATGTCAGTATTGGAGAGCAAATTCAATTTTGAAGTAGAAATGACATTGTCAAGGGAGAAAGTCAGGATCATGTTTTAGGGGCTGGTTTACCTTGTGTAGAGGATGAGAAATCGTTCTTTTTTTTGTTTGAGACAAAGTCTTGCTCTGTCACCCAGGCTGGAGTACAGTAGCGTAATCTCGGCTCACTGCAACCTCTGCCCCCTGGTTGCAAGCAGTTCTCCTGCCTCAGCCTCCCAAGTAGCTGGGATTACAGACGCTCACCACCACGCCTGGCTAAGTTTTTGTAATTGTAGTAGAGACAGGGTTTCACCATGTTGGTCAGGTTGGTCTCAAACTCCTGACCTTGTGATCGCCCACCTTGGCCTCCCAAAGTGTTTGGGATTATAGGCGTGAGCCACCAAGCTGGCCAAGAGAAATGGTTATTTAAAAAAGAATTACCTTTGCATTTCTAAAAGGTCTCTTACTTGGGGTTTTAAAGTAGTCATTAGAATAACTTCTCTTATATTAGAATACCTTTAGACTTAACTAGGAGTGTTGAAAGGCATAATTGGCTTAACTGGCCTATGCCCTTTATAACACCTTCTTTTGCCTGATGTACCAAGGTCTTTCTTCCGTGTTAGCAGGAGACTCAGATAAGGGGCAAGATTACACACTGAATCATTGGCAGGTAAAGCTACTGTTAGAGTCCAAGCCTTTCAGCTTTATGTAATACTGAGATTATGTCAGTCAGGCTTTGTGTATTTATGGCTTTCTCAGGGTACACTCTGCAGCCAAACTTCAGGAAAGCATGTGCTATTTATTAAGCTCAAGTGTACAAAGTTCTCTTAGATATTGTAGCATTAATGATCAGCTGAGATACATCTTGAAGTTACAATAGAATGTAAAGCCATATCAGGCAGAGTTCTATTTGGACTTTAAGAGAGTTGCATAGTATTCAAAGTATATAGTTGCGTAGGATTCAGAGTTACAGAGTATTCAAAGAAGTAAATCAGTCATTTCTAGTGAGGTTATCTAGAAAGACTTTGACAATGAAGTGGCACCTAACTAAATTTTTTTTAAAATTTTAATGCTACTTCAGTATATACAAATGAATAGAAATATTAATATATACTTTGTTTTTATTAAACTCTAACATTTTAAAAATGTGTAACATTAAATAACAAAATGGCAAAACCAATAAAAATTTAATTTACAGCATAAATGTGATAGGTAATATGTTGCTAAAATAAAATCCTTGCTTGCCATGTAAATTCATATAGGTTAGTGTTTTAAAGTGAAGGCTTTTGGGCCAGCCTGCTTGAGTTTGAATCATTGGCTTTGCAGCTTTCATTCTATGTGCTCACAGATAAATTGATAGCCTCTACACTTCAGTTTTATCATTTATAAAATAGGGCTTCCTAACTTACAGAACTCCTGTGAAGACTAAAATGAGTGAATACCTGTAAGATGAATAGACAGCTCCAGACGTGGTAATGTTCAGTAATTCTCTGCAATCATTACTGAGTACTATGGCAAAGATTATTTTAAGCCCAGTATTTCTACCATTTAATGTAGTGACTCAGTTATTTCATTTGCATTTATATTACTGTGAAACCTTGGCTCTGATATTGAGCTGTGACATCATTTGGCATTTATTGACATGACTGCATCATTAACTTATTTGTCTGCCTCTAGAGAAAATACTTTCTTCTTTATAATGAGAAATAAGAGTTATCACATGGGCTAGATTACTTAGGTGAGCATTCTCATGACAGTCAGCAATCTCACACCTATTCTGTCTCCCAGTTTTCAAGTAGAAAACTGAGTCATTGAGAATTTATTGTAATAGTTATAGGAATCCTGAAGTTATTTCCCTACAGCATATCTACCAAGAAAACCAAGGCATAACATGAAATTAGAGTCTCTCAAGTTCCTACAGTGTAGAAAACTCTGTATTCATTTCTGCACTGTAGGTAGCAGGACTGATCCTTTATTAAAATCAGTCTTAGAAGATAAATAGAATTTTTTAACAGGGAAGGGCATTCAGGTGGTAGATACAGTTTGAGCACAGGTATAAAAGTAAAAAATATGTTTTATGTCGCAGTCTGTGAGTTATGTGACTTAGCTAGAGTATAAGATATAGGAAAGGACGCAGTGAGAGATGGACCTGAGAAGACAGGTTAGAGCCATTCCCTAGAAGACTCTCCATATCAGCATAAGAAACGAGGTATGTACTCTTTCCTTGCTCCCCAATATCCTTTTTGTTTTTTGAGCAGTAAAGTGGTACTAACAGAATTGTACTTTAGGAAGATGAATCTGATGATGGCAAGAAAAATATTGCAGAATATGGCCCAGGACTGGAAAGATGGTGGAAGATCATGGGGTCAAAGGATTCTAATGATTTACCGAGTGCTTTGTTGAAATTACAACAGGGACTCCTACATGGGCAAAGATGCAAGTAAACTCTAAAAAGGTCAAAGACTTTTATGAGGTCAAGGAGGAAATTCCGTAGATGAATAGAAAGTGTGAAAAGAGTGGAAATTGTGGTCAGGTTTTTAAGAGTTTGAGATATTGGAGCTGAAGCATGTCTAATACTGAAGTCTAAATTTATGTCAATTGGTGACTGAAGTGGAATCGAGTTGGAAACTATTGGTTTACAAAGGTAGACAGTCTATAGGGCAGAAGTGTCGGTAGATTTATTCACCAAGTATATTGGTAAGAGATAGAGTAGAGGGAAGATTATAATGCCTTGGAGAGGGAAGACTGTGACAGTGAAAATGAGAGTTGAATAAGTGACTTGAGCATCAGCTGAGCAGAGGATAGTTGTTGAGTCAAGATGGAAGAATAATAGTGCAGAAGGAACAGTGATGCAAGGGCACTCTGATCTTTCTTTTTTATTATTTACATATCCTAGCCCTAGCTGCAGCGTGAATCTCACTAAGCTTCATTTCTTCTTTTGTGGAAACAAGATAAAAATAATGTCTACCTCATAGGGTTATCATGAGAATTAAATTGGATAACATATGTAAAGTATAGAACCTATCAAAATAAATATATCACACGTTCTTGCTGCGATTGCTGTTAACGAAGACATTGACATGTATAAAATATATGTAATCTTGCACTAAGTGGGCTGTGCTGTGCCACTGAATACAGTATAGGATGGATTATTACTTGTGGCTAGTGTCACTCCTAACAGCAGAAAGTATTAATACCAGTATTCCTTCACATCTCTCACCTCTAAGTGGTAGGAGTGACCTACATTGAAATTTTTTTAAGGATTTAATATCATCACAGGAATATGGTTTTTAGTAAATTTTAATAAAAAATGACTACTAAGTCAGATGTAATGGATAGGAGTATCTGTAGAATCAAGGGAAGTTGATCACTATGAAAAGCCCAATAGAATGGGCTAGTGTAGATTTACACCACATCAAAATAAATTGGCAGAGAGTTTGATAGAGTTATAATTCTAGAGTTATAGCTGGCAATGCCAGGGCTTAGGAGTATAAAGGATAGGGTGTAACCTGGAAGATCATGCTATCTGTAGGGAAGCAGGTTAATGCTCATGGAAGAAATAGTGATACAGTAACAGATTCCCAAGTGTCAAAATGAGACAGGAATAGAAACTAAGAGGAAGGAGAGACAAGTTTTTATTTTATTTTATTTAGGTTCCCTTCAAATGGCCTGTGGAACTTCAGTCCTAGGAAAACATAGTTTGAAAATGAAAAAGTTCTGAGTTCTATGTAACTTTGCCCATGCTCCTAGTCCTTGCAATTGGCTCTGAAGGAGTTTGTTATTTAAAGTTTGGCTATTTGAAAATAAATTGTTGGCTTGTAATAGCCTTCTGCCTTTCTTACTACTCTTTGCTGTTTTGACAGGTAAATGGCCAAGACCTAAAGAACCTGCTGCACCAAGATGCTGTAGACCTCTTTCGTAATGCGGGCTATGCTGTGTCTCTGAGAGTGCAGCACAGGGTAGGTATCACTTCAAGCCAGAAACCTGGCACCAGGCTTTTGCACCATACTTCTGAATAAACCCAGTGTGTGTAATCTTCAGTGTTGCTTTTTGTTTGTTTTACCCTTACTCCTTTCAAGAGTTTCTCAGGCAAAGGAAGGGGTCCATTGGTACTTCTGCTTATCATTGAAGGAAATTCAGGCCAGGTGCAGTGACTCATGCCTGTAATCGCAACTGTGGGAGGACAAGGCAGGTGGATCATTTCAGGCCAGGAGTAGACCAGCCTAGCCAACATGGCAAAACCTCCTGTCTACTAAAAATATAAAAATTTCAGTCACAGTAGTAGTTTCATAGTAGAAGTTGTATGGGCTTTTCATAGTGAACAACTTCTATGAAATGCAAAAATTTTAGGCACACCTGTAGTCCCAGGTACTCAGGAGGCTAAGGTGGGAGGATTGCTTGAACCCAGGAGGTGGAGGTTGTGGTGAGCCAAGATCATACCACTATACTCCACCCTGGGCAAGAGAGTGAGACCCTGTCTCAAAGAAAAAAGGAAAATTCACAACAGTACAGCTTATAACCCAGGTCCTCGCTTCGAGGTAATATGCCTTAAAGATAAAGCTTGACAACCAAATTAAAATAGATGGTTTACAGAGAGACCTCATCTCTTTAAAAAATAATAATAAAAATAAATACATAAAAAATTTTAAAAATCACATGAACCAATGGCAAATAAATAAATTCGTTAATTTTTAAAAAGATGGTGAAAAAAAACCAGCTGATTTTACATTTTGGTAGGGAAGGAACCATATGTCTACCCTTGAAAACTCATTTATAAACCATTTGATAAAACTCTTAACTACAAAGATGGTGGGTTTTCTGGTACCCACTGTATGCTTTTGCCTGTCACTGCCATGAACCCTTCATTTATCAATTTGGTGACCCTCTTAACCAAAACTTTAGTGTTTATAGAAGAGCTCCAGGAAAAAGGAAATGGAATTTAGTCAAGGCAGCACCTATCCCTGCATATGTTTCTTATTTCTTAGTGTCTTATAATTTGGATGATGTCGTAAAGGGAATCCTGGGTAAATATAATTCCTCTTATAGCACTGAGACTTTCTGAGTATATTCACAACACAGGTCCCATGTGCCTTTAAATTAAGTAATCAATTTGCTACTTCTTAAATTGGTGCACTCTTTTCCTCACTCAGTGGCTAAGGATTTAGAAGCTTAAGACTGAGAGGAGTTATCAAAAGAGTAGAGAAGATAGAACGTGAAAGATACCTGAGAAAACAACCAGAGTTGCAAGCAGCATCTGGGTGTAATGGATTAGCAAACAGGTTAATAAGAAATAGTATTAGTCATCAGTTGCTTCTGCCTTGGCTCTTCTCTTTCTAAAGCATGGGAGAATTTGTGCAGTAGATAAAGACAAGTAAATACAGGCACACACTTCAATATGATTACAGTTGTTTTGGAAGGTATGTGGAAAGTTATTTCCAGTGTTCACTTTTAAGGAAACATCCATAGACAGTTCCTAATAAAAAAAGACCCTTCTGTTCAAGGAATTGGCCTAGCCCTAAAAACCATATCTTCCTATTGATCATGTCATTTCAAGACAGCTCATCAGCAAATGAATGAAAAACGTAGAGGTGGAATAGAGGGTATAATGGTGTTTTGTGCAGTCTTGCCTTTCAGATTGAAGGGTCAGAGTTTTATGAATTGTAATGAGGAAGTTAACTCTAACTGAAATACGGTGGTGCCATAATTATTGCAAGTTAGCCACTAAAAGTTGATATTAAGAAGAGCCACTTTGAAAACCATCACCAAAATGAAGACAATCCAGCCTCAAAGGAAACACTTAGGCAATAGAAAATTGTAACCACTAGAATATAATTTATTTTTACTTTTTTATATCTATTCCATATAGATTCACCTTCATCTCTCTCTAGTATTAGAAATGAGCAGATGAAGGGCAAAACCCCATCTTTGGAGGGAGTTGGGTGCCTTCTGGGATTTGGAAAGCATTTTTCAAGTAATGGCATTGCACCTATGTTGGCATTACACCTATGTTGACATTGCCCAGATCTGCTCTTACTACATTTTGATGACTGATTATTGAAGTAAACATTTCCAGAAAGATCCCCCTTCTTCCTCACCAAGTAATATCCAAGTTCCCTATAGGATTGTAGGTTTTATCTCATATCTTCATTTTCCTGATACGATAAGCAAGGCACAGGCAGTACAGAAACAGAAATTACTTGATTTGCCCTCAGGAGGAGTCCCTTTAGGTCAGCAAGGTTAAATGCTTCCCCATCAGACCTATTTTCTTTCCAAAGATCCTGTGACACTGATGCATCAGCTCAGGACAAAGAGAGGACTCCTTCTGCTAGGTATTGCTGGGGGATACATCTTTGGGTGGGCTACAGTCTACAAAGCCTGGTGATGTATCAACCTGGGCGTTTCAGTTGTAAACACACGTTAGTCACTAGAGTTAACGTTTTTCTTTCCCTTCCAGTTACAGGTGCAGAATGGACCTATAGGACATCGAGGTGAAGGGGACCCAAGTGGTATTCCCATATTTATGGTGCTGGTGCCACTGTTTGCCCTCACTGTGGTAGCAGCATGGGCTTTCATGAGATACCGGCAACAACTTTGAAAAACTTGTTCTCTTTCAGTGCTCCCAATGAAGATGCATTTCACTCACCCTCCACCCCTGCTATGCTGCCATGTCTTTCCCTCTGTGTAGCCAGCACATGATTTGAAGTGACTGATACCCACCCCAAACCTTGCTGTTCAGAATCTCCAATTCTTCGTATTCTAATGGGAAAGTAAAGGTATTGTCTGAAGGAAAACTGAAGAAAAGACTTGCTTGGAACAAAGGAGGAGTTACGTATTTTACTAGGACTTTCACTAGAAATTCAGCTATAACCCAAAGAGAGAAATATTCAGTCTTCCTGTCACCATAGGCGATACCTCTTTTCTTAGCTGGCATCCCATAAAGGCCAGCTTTGTGATATTAGAGGAAGAAAGGATTTTTCTTTTTAATGATCTTCCTTGGGAAATTATTGTGGCCTTTATTTAATTTCTAACTACATACCTGGGTGCCTGTATCAGACAAAGGAGAGTGAGAAGAGCATTTTTACTTTTTTTAAAAAGCAAATACATATATACACATACATATGCAAATATTATAGTATAATATTGATACCAATGGAGAATTAAAGACTCATGAGCAAGCTACTTTGTGGTTTCTAGGTTTCTGATAAAAGGGATGATCTTAATTGAAGAATTTAAAGAGATACAGAGCAAATGTAGTAGGAGCAAGGGAGTGAGCCTTATAAGAGGACATTATAAGTCTCACTTATTAAAAAAACAACTGAAGCTGGGTGTGGTGGCTCATGCCTGTAAATCCTAGCACTTTGGGAGGCTGAAGTGGGAGATTGCTTGAGTCCAGGCGTTCAAGACCAGCCTGGGCAACATAGCGAAACTTCATCTCTACTTAAAAAAAAAAAGAAAAAACATAACTGAAGCGACTAATTAAAAATCTTATTAGAAAAACAATATTTCTAATAGTAACCAACTACAGTGAGTTATTATAAGATAAATTGTCATAATCTAGCGAGACTCACATCTAAAAAACTTTGAGGTGTAAAGGTAAATCTTACCTATCTCTGGGCTGCTCTAGTGACTTTTTTGATATCTCACAGTCCTGTTAAAGAACTAGGTGGGGCTGGGCATTGTGGTTCATGCCTGTAATCCCAGCTCTTGGGGAGGCTGAGGCAGGCATATCACAAGGTCAGGAGATCAAGACCATCCTGGCTAACACAGTGAAATCCATCTCTACTAAAACAAAAACAATTAACTGGGCATGGTGGCAGACACCTGTAGTCCCAGCTATTCGGGAGGCTGAGGCAGGAGAATCGCTTGAACCCAAGAGGCAGAGGTTATAGTGAGCTGAGGTCTCTCCACTGCACTCCAGCCTGGGCGACAGAGCAAAAAAAAAAAAGAACCAGGTGGAATGATGGTGGTAAGGGCTATAGTGCTGGAGTCAAACCACTCCAGGACAAATGATAAGGTAGTGCCTCCAAGGTGGTACCTGAATGCTCTCAGGATGTCTTTTTGGTTTCTAGTAACAAACCTGAGAGAAGAAACTGCCTCCCTGGCAGGATGGATGTCAAATCAACTCTGCTTCTGATTTAGTTAAAATGAGAGGGCATGGATTGCTAGTATTTTTGAAAGGCTCTATACACTACATATGGCTAAACCTTTTTGCAGCAAGAGGGAGGAAAAGAGTTTTGTTTGCTTTAAGAGGTAGGGAAATTTGATGTGTGTTTCATGTGGCCTAGAAGGAGGATATGAATAAATGGATATTACAGAATGCCAGTGATATCAATAAGGTGGGAACCGTCCTGTTCATGTTTTTTTAAGGCTGGTTTTAAGCACTATGGGTAGCCGAATATTCTGGCTTTAAGAAAATAATTTCCATTATCCAAATATATTGGCCATACTATAGCCTTATATAATTTTGACAGCAAGATTATGAGGACTCAGTCAATCACTTATATTTCATTTCTAGCTTTGGACAGTCCAGTAATTAAACAAATGTTGATTGGACATCAGCTTTGTCAAGACACTTTTACAAAAAAGTATGGTGTATATCCTCCATCCCATAGGCCTTTGGGGATCCAACTGGGAAGAGAACACTCTTATTGGCCACATAGGAAAGACAGTGTAAGTAGGGGTCATGTTTATATTACAGACAGCAAAAGAGAAAAGTTACTGAGAACTGGGGCATTTGAGAAAGTTACGTGGAGGAAAGGGACAAGTCAAAGACCCTTGAGGAGCTCACAGGCTAGTTAAGAGAATTCGTAAATAGGTGAGAAGTTAAGTAATCATTGAAAACATTAATAAAAGGATACCATACAAAACACGACACAGCAACGAAGAAGATATGCAGACAATCATCACATTTTCTTTTAGGAATTCAGGGAAAAAAAGATGTCACATAATGGCATCAGGCTAGATTGGAAAGGGAAGCCTTTTAAAAATAAAAGGTCCAGTAAGACCTTGCCTCTGGGTCAACTACTGGTATAAGGAGGAACTTGCTTTAAACAGTCCTGACAAAGTGCCTTTTGACCTCAACTGTTCAATGCCTTTGAGACTCACTTAGACAACTGGACTCATTGTAGGTTCCACAGGAAAACACCGACAGTATTCTAGTTCTCACCCTGCCTTTGAGACTCACTTCGACAACCGGACTCGTAAGTTCCACAGGAAAACATCGACAGTATTCTAGTTCTCACTCCAATCAGCCACACTGGCAGGGCACAGCCTCTCGTACCCTTCCTGTTTCTGAAGGTATGTACAGTGGCTTTTACAGCAAACCTGCTTACCTCCCAGGATCACCTCATGGTTTGGACAAACAGGAATGAAAGCTCTAGTTTTTTGCTTGTTGGTATATATAAATTTTTTTAAAAAGTATCCTCTTCCGTCGTTGGTAGAAGTTTTGCTTTCATTGATAATAGGGATTCTGATGTACTCTTATAACTTAGGTTTTCTCAGAAATTAAATAGCATTTAAGATCAGTATAATACAGTTTTAAGCAATTATATTAATTATATTGTTGATTCTGTCGAAAACTAAAATTATAGATGAGGTATCAGAATCCATTAAAGGTTGTAAAAAAATTTATGTTCTTCATAGATTGAGTCTAATGTTTCTGCTACCTAAATTATTACACTCAAAGTTTTGAAAATTGAACAAAGATATTTTTAAGTACTTAAAACATTTGTCTATATTTATCACCCTGTATTACATATATAATTATAATAAGATTGTTTGCTTCAACTATCTGTACTTTCTTTTCCTGCAAAGTTTTAACTTATGTATTATTGATTTAACTTAATTGTACCATCTAGCCATGTATAATGGAAAAAGGAAGTTATATTTGTTGTTATGTTCTGTGTCAGGGACTGTACCAAACTCTGATTAGTACACTATCACTATTGCATGCCTAGTTCATGCCTCACAACTCTGGGATCTAACTATTGTCAGAAAGAGACTAAAGATGAGAGAATAAATTACTTTGCTAGGATTATATAGGTGGTAATAACAGAATCAGATTTAAACTCAGGACTTCACGTTCCAGCATCAATGATATTCTCTCACTGTTAGTGGTTTTCAAAGCTAGGTCTCAGGACAAAAGCATCAGCATTACTGGGGAACTTGTTAGAAAAGCAAGTTCATAGGCTGGGCATGCTGGCTTATGCCTGTAATGCCAGCACTCTAAGAGGCCTAGGCAAGCAGGTCACTCAAGCTCAGGAGTTTGAGACCAGCCTGGGCAATGTGGCGAAACCCTGTCTTTACTAAAAGACAAACAAATTAGCTAAGCATGGTGGCGCACACCTGTAGGCCCAGCTACATGGAAGGATCACTTGAGCCCAGGAGGTTGAGGCTGCTGTGAGTCGTGATTGCGCCACTTCACTCTAGCAACAGAGTGAGACCTTGTCTCAAAAAAAAAAAAAAAAAAAAGAAAGAAAGAAAGAAAAGAACAAAAGAAAAAGAAAGGGAAAAAAAGCAAGTTCCCAGAAAAGAAAAGCAAGGTCCCAGACCTAGTGAATCAAAAACTCTGAGTGTGACATCACATCTGGCAATCTGTGTTTTAGTAATCCCTCCAGGTGACTGATTCATGCTGAAGTTTGAGATTCATTGCTCTATGCCAATCATCATTCTCTTTGCTTGGGTTAGAATCATCTGGAGAGCTTGTAAATGTCCTCATGCCCAGGCTGCACACAGATCAGTTAAAAGAAACCTCTGAGCATGGGACTCAGGCAGCAGTAAAATAAAGTTCATTGGGTGATTCTGGTGTGCAGCCTCAGTTGAAAATGTTATATTTTCATGGCATATATGTTATATATGGCATTTAAACTCAGACACTATTTCTATTATTAAATTGCATACATTGCTTCAGCCAAAAACAAAAACAAAAAACTTGGGCCTTTGGAGCCCAGTTTTCTGAGCTTCTGCACGAAGTAAGAAGTAGAACATTCATTTCTTCCTGATTTGCTAAGGATTGATCAACCTCCAGCAAAATGTATGATTAGTGAATGTTTCAGTTTGTGCTTCTATTAAATGAGAACCAGTCTTAGAATATTGAACCTAAAAAGGACCAGAGAGATTCTAGGATGACTCTGACTTGGAGATGAGAAAAATCAAGGCTCAGAGAGGGAAGCTAACTTAACTCTGATCAGACTTAGTTTGCTGCAGAGGTCACCTTTCTGTCTGATATTTATGTCTTGAATATATTCACTACATGAATACACAAACTATCCATTTTATCTTAGTCCACTTCAGTCTTCTCTCTTTGGGCCTGAATAAAGACCAGAAGAACTGATAGACAGCTAAAGGATATTGCAAGCATCATTATTGAAATTGGGAGATTCCACAGAACAATCTGAGAATGATCTCATATCAAATACAGATGAGTTATTCTGAGACTAATTCCAGTAGTTTTAAAGTAGAGACATGTTTTTTATGGTGGACATTGTTTTTATTGTGTAAATAAGCAATTTTTAAAGTATATTTAAAGAAATGAAACAGCATAAGGAACCATATAGGCTGTCAAGTATGTGGGGAAGTGGAGTTCACATAGTTTCATGTGGAGCCCATAAAGATTTTATTATAGTCAATTTTAGTGAAATTTATCCTTGGTCAGATGAGGGTTTTTTCCTTCAGCAAAGAGTTAATGAGTGCCGACTATGTGCTAGGTGCTGAAGATACAGAGAGAAATAAGACTTAGTCACTCTAAGCTGAAATTGCTCAGCATATGAAAGTGAAGGAATATTTGTAGGTGATTTTCATGTTAAAGTATTTTTCTAACATCACCTAGAAGATAGAGATATGAAGCTCTCTACCTCTCACCTACAATAGTTTTAGAGTTGGTTGCTATTTTGGTCTAAGCCCCTTTTGCTGTTCCTCTTTTAACTGCAAATCTTTTTGAGACCAGCACTCACATCCAAAAGGGCAACTGTGATAAAAAAGAAGACAGTATTTTAAGGAATTCTGACCAGAACCAGATTCTTAACTGCCATAGACTCTTGTATGATGTTATTTATATACAGAACACAAAGTACTTGATTAGCTTAACTGATGTACTTGATACTATAAAACCTATATTATAAGAAAGTATTCCTCCTCCTAGGAATCAAGCAAACACTAGGTCCTGTTTCCAAGTTTTCCTCACTGTTCATGTTCTCTTTGTTTTTGCGGGGGGCAGGGAGTGCCGGAACAAAAGGGGTGAGAGCTAAAGTATGTTTTCAGTACAAGTCAATCATTAACCAACAGTAATTCACAAAATTATATTTGCTGTAATCATTAAATTTAGTGACATCCCAGGAACAAGGGTTAGTCCTTCTTCCTAGTTTGTAGATTTGCAAATGGAGATTGAATCTTATTTTAATCTTTTATCTGTAATGTAATATGGGCTTCTTATTACTGGATATATTTGCATTTTATCTCCAGGCCATGTTATTTCTTAGATTATTTTCTTCATAAACCGTATTGTTAAAATTTTTTTTTTAGTTTTATTTTTGAGACAGTTTTGCTCTTGTTGCCCATGCTAGAGTGCAATGGCGTGATCTCGGCTCATCACAACCTCTGCCTCCCGGGTTCAAGCAATTCTCCTGCCTAAACCTCGCAAGTAGCTGGGATTACAGGCATGTGCCACCATGCCTGGCTAATTTTGTAGAGGTGGGATTTCTCCATGTTGGTCAGGCTGGTCTCGAACTCCTGACCTCAAGTAATCTGCCTGCCTCAGCCTCCTAAAATGCTGGGATTACAGGTGTGAGCCACTGCACCAGCCACCTTATTTTGTTTTGCTTCCTTTCTGCTTTGATTCTAATGTCACATTGCATACCTGGATGTAAACAGCAGTCAATTTCTCAGATCAAATAGAGCCCTGTAGCAACTTGGAAGACACAGAAGACACATGGTCATAAAAGTGTGTATATCATCCAGGGAATATCACTACAGATTAAGTATATTAATGAGGCCATCAAAATCTGTGGTAATCTCTCAGGCTTTGCTATTTGGTACCACATACAGCTAATGAGATAATAACGTGTCTAATTGTGCCTAGCCAGTATTGGCATTTAATAAAACTTTGTCATTGAATCTTTACAGTCTTTTTTCACCTTATTTTGGAGACTGTTGATTAAATATCTCCTTTTTTTTTCTGCCAGATGAGGGTTTTTTCCTTCATTCAGCAAATATCTAATGAGTGCTTACTGTGTACTAGATGTTCTTAGGGTATTGCGTGTATAATATTTATTTAAGATAACTGCCGTTGTTATCTTCATGTTATAGATAAGAGGCATAGAGAGGTTAAGTAACTTGTCCAGTTATACAGCTACTAAGTGCTGAAGCTGTGATTTAAACCCAGGCAATCTGGCTTCAAAACCTGCATTCGTAACTATAACACTTTACTGTCTCTACTTCCCATGGTGCCAGGCACTGTGTTAGGCTGCCCTTTTGTATGACTTAATGCCAAATTCTCATATCTGTGCAAGGCAGTATCAATATTCCCATTTTTATAGGAGAGGTAACTTGATGCTTAAAGAAGTTAATAATTTGCTCAAGATACATAGCCAGTCACTGCCAGACCTGGAAGTTTACTTCAAGCAGTGAGGAGTCCACTGCTTTTCCACTATTCTGGAAAATTAAGTTTTATTATACTCAATTTGATTCAACCATGCTATCACATCCTTCCATTATGGATAATAGGAAATTGACTGCACTAGGTTAAATGTCTTATAGCAGTAGCAGCATCATTCTGTATTTATTCATAATGTTTGAAAGCAATGACCAACATTTATTATCTTACTTGTATCCCCATTCATCCCCCAAAACCATATAAAGACACATAGAAGGCAGAAGTGGGTTTGTGCCACAGGATGAATAAGAACTTGTCAGAACTGAATATTGTTGACCTTTATTCAAAGTTAGTTTGCATATAGCTGACTTTGATATGAAGAGAAAAGGTAGTTTACATTGGTCATCATTGCTCTGTCACCCATGTTAAGCAGTTCAGGCCTGAAGTCAAATTGCTGGTCTACAGTATGTATAGAATGGCCATGTTCTTTCTTGATGGGCAAAGGTGTGTCAGTTACCAATTACGTAACCAACCACTGCAAAACTTAAGTGGCTTAAAACATTAATAATTTTTTAAAATATTCTGTCAATTGACTGTTTCCTCTGTGGGATCCCTCATACACATGCAGTCATCTAATGGCTGAGGGTTAGGGTATTCAATATTACTTCTCTCATATCTGGCAGTTGGTGCTGGCTCTTGACTAGGGTGCCTTGGTTCATATTCCAGTAGATGAGATTGGGCTTCTTCCCAGCATTGGGAGATCTCAGGGAAGTGTTCCAAGAAGGCAAGCCCCAGTGTGAATACACTTTTCAATCCTTTGCATTTGCTGCATTATCTAATGTCTTACTGGCCAGAGCAAGTCATGGCCAAGCCCAGAGTCATTGTCAAAGGGGACTTCAACTCTACCTCTTAATGGGGGTAGTGCAAAGACTTTATGGGCATTTTTAACCCACCACAGAAAGAAACCAGACTTAGTAAAGAACAGGGGTCAGCACACTCTTTCTTAGAGAGCCAGAGGTTACATATTTTAGTCTTGCAGACCTTAGGTCTTTATAGTTGTAGTATAAAAGCAACCACAGACAACAAATAAGCAAAGGGTGTGACTTTGTTCCAGTGAAACTTTATTTACAAAAATAAGAGGCCCTGTCAGATTATACTTTGAGACTTGTTGAGATACATACACCTTTAGGAGTAAAAATGATAGAAGAATGCTCCCAAATGTTGACTCCTTTGAATCCCAAATTGAAGAACAGTAACACATTTCCTAGGAATGGCTCTTTTAAAAAATCTCCAGTCCTCCAAGAAAGAGAAGCCAGGGAAAGTCCAACAAAAGTTTCCCATGGTGTAATTTTGGAAATGAGTTGAACAGTGACTTGAACATTATTAGACTTGATTGAGCACTCATTATGGCCAGGACACAATTCAAGATTCAATTACTCATATAAAAATACTACTAACTATATTGAGTATTTACTTTATAAAAGTTATTTAATGCTGAAAGTAAGCCTATTAGGTCAAAACTATTTCCCTTATTTTAAAGATGGAAAGATAGAACTTCAGAGGTGTGAAATTACTGTCACTAGGTAATAGTAGGGTTTTAAAAAGTCAAGATTTGAAGCCACAGCCAGAACTTTGTGCTCATTCTACATTACCAAATTATCTTTGCCTTTTGGAGTTTTTTGGTTTTTTTTTCGAGATGTAGTTTCACTCTGTCACCCAGGCTGGAGTGCAGTGGCTTACTGCAACATCCACCTCCCAGGTTCAAGCGATTCTCCTGCCTCAGCCAAGTAGCTGGGATTACAGGTGTGCACCATCACACCCAGCTGATTTTTGTATTTTTAATAGAGACGGCATTTCACCATGTTGGCCAGGCTGGTCTCGAACTCCTGACCTCAAGTGATGCATCTGCCTTAGCCTCCCAAAGTGCTAGGATTACAGGCACGAGCCACCACATCTAGCTGGATTTAATTTAAGAAGGAAATTAAGTGTAGAATAATTTATTCATGGGAAAGTTATTTGGCAGTAGTCACAAAAACATATCTCTTCAGGTGCGGATAGAAGATAGAGAATGAGAAAGCATTGGTATTTTCTCCTATCTATTATAAAATATTGTGGATTAAACAAAGTTTGGCCAGGTGTGGTGGCTCATGCCTATAATCCCAGCACTTTGGGAGGCCCAGGTGGGTAGATCACTTGAGTGCAGGAGTTTGAGATGAGCCTGGACAACATGGCAAAACCCCATCTCATTTTTGCAAAAAAAAAAGGCAAAAATTTGCCGGATGTGGTGGTGGGCCCCTGTAGTCCTCAATACTTGGGAGGCTGAGGTGGGAGGATCATTTGAGCCTGGGAGGTTGAGGCTGCAGGCCATGATCACACCACTGCGCTCCAGCCTGGGTGACAGAATGAGACATTGTCTCAAAAAAAATAAAGAAAATTTTGAGATATAGTAAGGACAAAGATCAGGATTGCTATTGAAAAGACAATTTGTGCCAGCTGTGGTGGCTCACACCTGTAATCCCAGCACTTTGGGAGGCTGTGGAAGGGAGATCACTTGAGGTCAAAGTTCAAGACCAGCCTGGCCAACATGGTGAAACCTCTTCTTTATTAAAAATACAAAAAATTAGCTGGGCATGGTGGCGCGTGCCTGTAATCCCAGCTACTCAGGAGGCTGAGGCAGGAGAATTGCCTGAACCCAGGAGGCGGAGGTTGCGGTGAGCCGAGATCGCGCCATTGCACTCCAGCCTGGGTAACGAGCGAAACTCCGTCTCAAAAAAAAAAAAAAAAAAAAAAAAATACAAAAATTAGCCAGGTGTGGTGGCAGACACCTGTAATCCCAGCCACTTGGGAGACCGAGGCAGGAGAATCGCTTGAACCCAGGCTACTGCACTCCAGTCTGGGCGACAGAGTGAAACTGTGTCTCAAAAAACAAACAAACAAAAATTTGTTATAGCTCCTAAGAGAAGGGGACACACCATGCCAGGGGGAGCCATGCACTAAGGAGCCACGGGGATCAGGAGGCAGAAGAAGCAGGAAGAACTGTGGGCAAGAGCCTTCCTTGTGGTTTTCATGGGAAGGAACAGGTGAGGCAGGGTGAGCAGGTTGAGGATTGGCTAGTTTGAATAATTTTAGTGGGCTTTGTAGCATAGGGGCTGTCCCTCATTGTTTGGTACCTGGCCCTGGGATGACTAGGACAATGGCCTGATGTGCAAGAGCTTGAAAAAGAGGTGGCCGGGGTATGGGCTCTGGATTGGTTGGTTTGTATTTGAAATGTGCACTCATGAGTAAGTTGTACGATCTCCAAGAATTGGTTAACCCTGGGAGAAGCAATCCCTCCAGGGTCAGCAAGGCCCCAGATGTCAAAGTATCTGAATACAAAAAATAAAATATGTGATTAATACACTATCACTACTACCTTAGTAGGTTCTTTGTCCCTCTGATTTCTGTCTTGACTCCCAAATGATGGAAATAACAGCCAAGAACAAGAAAGAAAGCAAAACAACAAAGATCCAAGCAACTAAAACAGATGTTACTAAGTCCATGCACAAAAAGTTCTTAATTTTATTTTATATACCTTTCTAAGGCGGTTGGTTAGCTGATTTCTGAGCCCATCATAAGTTACTTTAGTTAAAATAATACCTACCGCCTAGCACTGCATGTACAGGTCTGATAGTAATACCTGCCAGTGCCCTAAGCAGTTAGGAATAATTCTTCCATATCACAATTTTCATCTATTCTCAACCAAAGTGGAACTGAATTTCAAACCATGTATGTTAGTTCAGTGGTTAACTAGGATAGAAAAGCGGTTTTAAACTAGCTTTGCTGGACAGCAACCGCCAGCTAAAGCACAGGCTGCTGATCTGTTCTAATCATGTCTGTAGCCACATCAAATGATCCTGGGTATCCAATAGTTGTTGGGCCTATTAACTTCAGTGATCTGCTTGCGTTGAGCATTTTATTCTATCTTCCACTGACTGTTATCACCTGCTCACTGTTACCAACTGCTCCACCGACTGTTATGAACTGCTCACATCTTAAATCCTAGTCTAAACCACTGTCTGATTTCCCTTGGACTGGTGTCCTCTTCACTCTCCACTGGGCCTCTGTTCACTTTTTGCTACAGGCTATCTAAAGAGATCCTGGTTAAAAAAACAAAAACAAAAACCTCAATCATGTCTCTCCCTTGCCTGGAAATCGCTTAGAAATTCCCCATTGTTCTTAAGATTTAGTCCAGAATACTTGGCATGACCTATTAGGGAAGACATTGAATGCCCTAGTTCCTGCCTACTTCTCCAGACTTATTTCATTTCTCTCTCTATCCTTTCTGTGAGCCCTATCTTCTCTAGTCTTTCAGGGTACTCAAAAATGCCACACTCCTCACCTCAGGACCTTCCTGCAAACTCCAAACTGTGTGTCTTTTGTCCCATTTATTTTCTAGCTAAATTATCAGCTTAGTGTCATGCCCTTCTCTTCTCAAACTTGTCTGGTCCTAAGGGCACATTCGACTTGGTTCCCTAGATACATCCTTCCTTCTGTTGCTGGTTACACTCCAGAGGCTTCTCCCCACGGCCCAGTCTGCATCTCTGCAGAATCCTCCACACATGAACCCTCTGACATCCAACTGCATCGATGATTCCATCCTAATACCAAATACTTGCTCATTTACATTTGTTTTCAAATGGTTTCTGTAATTTTTTTCTGAATTTTATAATTTTTATTTTGTTTTTACGGAGATGAGGTCTCACTATATTGTCCAGGCTGGTCTCAAATTCCTGGACTCAAGCAATCCTCCCACCTCGACCTCCCAGTGTGCTGGGATTACAGGCATAAGTCACCATGCCTGGTCGCTTTTCTCATTATTGCTCTAGTCTCTAATCCTTTCCCTTGGGTTTCTAAATTTTTCCTGGACATTGGCCCTGGAGACCTCTAGCACTTCTCCGAAGTGTTACAAAGCATGTTTCTGTTTGGTTTGAGAATTACTGGGCAGGCATGGTGGCTCATGCCTGTAATTCCAGCACTTTGGGAGGCCGAAGTGGGAGGACTGCTTGAGACCAGTAGTTTGAGACCAGCCTAGGCAACATAGTGAGACCCTGTCTCTACAAAAAAATGAAAAAAATTAGCCACGTGTGTTGACATGGACCTGTTATCCCAGCTACTTGGGAGGCTCGGGTGGGAGGATCACTTGAGCCTGGGAAGTTGAGGCTGCATTGAGCCATACATTCTTCGTTTTTCACTGTATAGCATGATATGGGAAGATCCTGCCATTTCCTTTTTTTTTTTTTTTTTAAAGACAGGGTCTTGCTCTGATGCTCAGGCTGGTCTCAAACTCCTGGGCTCAAGTGATCCTCCCACCTTGGCCTCTCAAAGTTCTAGGATTACAGATGTGAGCCACCTGTTCCTGCTGCTGCTGCTGCTGTCATTTCATTTGTTTTTCCATTAAATTATGTATTGTGGTTTTGCACTATGAAGGAAGTCACGGAAAACTGAAATGTATTAGACATGGTCCCATTTACCCCATAGCTTATACTCCATAAAAAATAATAAGGCAAATACAGGAATAATTCTAAACTTGGAATATTCATGATCACTATCATAAGAGAAAAGTGCGTTAAAGAAGAAACAGTTGATTTTCTAGCTCAACGATATCAAGGACATAACTGGTTTCAAGTTGGACTGAACTGGACCAACTCTTAGCTACTCCAGTTCTAGCCATAGAAATTAGACTGAATGGAGAAAAGGATTAAAATAAACCTTGGTGTCATGTTGACTTTGAGGTGTTTGAAGACCATTCAGGCTCCTGGAAGTGTACCAGAAGTCTTCCATGCTGTGAGAAAACTTGAAGCCGATGTGAAAGCTCAGTTTATCTAGGGAAAGATGATAGAGGAGTGGTTGTCAAAGGGTGGTCCCCAGACCAGCAGCATCACCTAGAAGCTTGTTAGAAAGGCAGATAGTCAGGCCCCTATCACTAACCTACTGAATCTGAAACTCTGGTGATGGGGCCCAGCAGTCTGTTTTAATGCTCTCCTGGGGATTCAGGTGCACACTAAAGTTTGAGAGTAACTGGGACAGAGGGAAAAAGCAGGACTAAGGACTCCAGTTTAATGTTTGTAAATATGAAGACAACAAAAAGAAGTTTCACCGTTGGAGAGGAGCCATGGCTGTGAAACTTCTGTGAAAGCCACAGGAGGAGAGAATTTCAAGGAGATAGTCAGTTTTGTTCAGTTCTACAGAGAATTTGGTTCTGTTTGGGGTATTTGTACCACTTCCAAAGTGAGAGCTTGTGTTTGCCTCTTAACTTTTCTGAGCCTCAGTTTGTTAGCCTGTAAAATGAGTCTGGCATCATGGTCTGCGCCCAGCTTCATAAGGTTTTTGAGTGAATCAAATTAGATAGTAAGCCAATCATGGTGGCACACACCTGTAGTCCCAGCTACTTAGGAGGCCAAGGCAGGAGGATGGTTTGAGTCCAGGAGTTCAAGACCAGCCTGAGCAATATAGCAGACCCCATCTCAAAAAAGAAAAAAATTAGTAGATTTAATGGCATTATGAAAGCAAACAAAGATTCACAAAGTAACTAATCTTTCCATACCCATAGCCATGAATTCTGGCCATAATTCTTTTTTTTTTTTTTTTTTTTTTCCTGAGATGGACTCCTGCTCCGTCACCCAGACTAGAGTGCAGTGGCACAACTTCAGCTCACTGCAACCAACTTCCTGGGTTCAATAGATTCTCCTGCCTCAGCCTCCCAAGTAGCACCCACCACCATGCCTGGCTCTAAAACTATAGACATTTTCCTACATCTTTACTACACAAAACATCAGCCTACTGGATACTACTCCAGCAAAACTAGTAGTAGTAGTTAATAATGGGTTAAATCATATACATATATTCATAATAATGCTATAGTCAATATTCTTATTGGGAAGCTGAGGTGGGAAGGTGCCTGCCACCATGCCCGGCTAATTTTTGCAGTTTTAGTAGAGACAGGGTTTCACCATGTTGGCCAGGCTGGTCTTGAACTCTGACCTCAGGTGATCCACCTGTCTCAGCATCCCAAAGTGCTGGGATTACAGGTGTGAGCCACCGTGCCTGGCCAGTTTTAGAATTTGGGTTAAATTTTAGAATTTAGGTTAATTCTGAAACCTAACTTCAGGACTAAAGTTCTCAAGAAGACTGGTGTTTTTGTTTTTGTTTTATAACATTGTTCCCATGTACTTGCATGAGTTAAATTCTGGTAGAGCAGATACTGGAGGATAACAACTTGCCTGGATATCAAGTACATACCAGTCCTCAGGGACGGGCATAGATGGTGGAGATGCCCCATTTCCTGAATATACATTTTTTTGGTATCTTCTTATAAATGTGACAGTTAAGATAGCTGAGTCAGCATTTTAACTGATTATTAACAGTGGAAACACAGATGGAATTTGAGTCATATTTCTGGAAAGGTAACAGATTCCATACTGATAAGAAATTTTGCGTTCACTTTTTGTGAGAATCGTAAAATGATGACATTCACTTATTCTGATTTAATAGATGGAAAAACTAGAGTATACAGTAGTGATGCTTAAGAAGAGCACTATGCATAGACAATGAAATTTACCACCTATATAGTATGATATGATAGGTGCTTACATTCCTCAATGTCACAGATTTTGTCCCCTGACCATCTGCCAGCACACTTGTATTTACTACTATTCACAGTTACTCCTTCAGGGCCGTCTCAAAGTTCTCAATAAATGCTTATTTGAGTGATTGAACAAACAAGAGACTAAAGACATAAAGTCACTTAAATCGGATCTATGCCTTATCTGAAAAATACAATTATTGACTCTAGCATTATTTTGTATATATAATTTAACCCATTATTAACTACTACTTAGGTGCAGGGTTTTGATGGGATAGTATCCAGTAGGCTGATGTTTTATGTAGTGAAGATGTAGGAAAATGTCTAGAGTTTTAGAGCAGTGCCTTTGGCTTCTAGGATCTTAGGGAAAGTAGGAGATGTGATACAATTAACTAACCTGGATGCCACACGAGGTTTATTTATTTATTTTTGAAACAGGGTCTAGTTTGATCACCCAGGCTGCAGTGCAGTGGCATGATCATGGCTCACTGCAGCCTGGACCTCCTGGGCTCAAGTGATCTCCGCACCTCAGCTTTCCAAATAGCTGAGACCACAGGCATGCACTACTATGCCTGGCTAATTTTTATTATTATTATTTGTAAAGATGGGGTCTTACTTTGTTGCTCAGGCTGGTCTTGAACTCCTGTGCTCAAACAATCCTCCAGCCTCAGCCTCCCAAAGTGCAGGTATAACAGGTGTGAACCACCGTGACTGGTGTGTATGAATTTTGAAATATCAAAGGGAAGTGAATAAAGAGGGAGAGAGGCACCATTCCTGGGTTTCTGGAGGTATTGAAATACAGGTTGATGTGTAGAGTGGCTGGAGCAAACTTCTATTCCATTTCCCTGCTTCAAAAACCCATTTATATGTCTTAAAAAAAAAAAAAAAAAAAAACCTCCATTTAATATATTTTCCTTGGATAGAGGATGTGTCAGATATTAAACTGATAAGAACAGATACTACACTTGATCTTAGCCAAAAGGGTAAATTTCATTGGAGTAGCCTGCAGTAGATCTGGAGGTTCTCCTCTGGAGACCACTTAGAGGGCTACTTTAATAGGTGAAAAGATGATAAGGAATTAAAAAAAGGAACATTTCAGTGGTAACAGAGAGGCAGGGACAGATGGAAAGATTTCAGGAAGAGCATGGAAGATAATATTCCGCATTACCTGGACTCTGATTCACTCTGGCAAAATGGGATACATGGGGGATCAGTTTCCTGTTATCACAGTACTTCAGACACATATTTTTTTTCTGTGCCCGTGAAATTGCCAGGGTCTTTTAGGTAAGGATCATATATTTTTATCTCAGTCTTCCTAGAACTCTTTCAATGACACGCCGAAAGATTACCTGTATGGTTGCTGAATCATTGGAAAATGGACATTCATAAATGGCTAAAGATTACAGGTTAACTCGTAGTAAAATCATTAGCATTAAAGGTTCAGTAATGACTGATAAAACACTACACTGATTACATTTCAACCTAATTTTTCTAGCGATTTAAAAGTCTCCATAAAACTGGTAAATTCCTCATCCCACAAATAGCCAGAGACTGGAATACTAGCTTCGAAATACTTTTTTCCTTAGCTGATTTTATCGAGTGACTATATGCCTAAGGGCGTGTTCTAAGGCGGCGTTAGTCGGGACCCAGAACATGGGAAGTACTGGTTTCCATATCAATTTGATGGTGGTCCTGAACTGATTACAATCTCTGAATCCCAATTGCACGCCAACATTACGGAACCAAAAACGCTGACTCCATATTTCTGGGCGGACACACAAGTTTGTTATGATGGCTCGATTGCTTTTGCCTGGCGGAAACCAAACCGTGGGGTCCGAGCACCGAACGACCAAGGACAGGAAGTGAGTCCAGGTCGTACTCGTCTTGGTGAGAGCTTGGGCCGCTGAGATTTCGGAGTCTGCGCTGGGCCCGCTTGGAACTCTGAGTGGATGGAACAGTTCAGTCATGTTTGCACCCGCGTTTATACGTGCTTTGCGCAAGAACAAGACTCTCCGCTACGGAGTCCCTATGTTGGTGAGTGGAGTGAGGAGGAATTCCGGGAGGTGTGGGACCCTGCTCTTTGGCAGGATCAGGACCTGGGAGGGAATCTGTAAAATGTGAAGTTGAGGGCTGGCACACGGGCTAGGAATGGGTTAGCGACAGGCTGAGCTTTCCTAAAAGCTCTTCTTTGTACCAGCCTTTTCCTACCCCCACCCCTCACCTCCCCGCCGCCGTCGCCCGCTCTTAGTTGGATCTCAGGTTTATTAGGATCTGTCCACTTGTGAACGTGGCATCTTTCCCATCGAATGCTTTCATTTCCCAATGAACGCGGTCATTGTTATTACCCTTGATTCACAGTTAAGTAAACTGAAGCTCAGAGAGTTCAATCAGGACTACAGTTTAAGCCAAGTCTGGATGATTACTATGCTTGCTTCCTCGCCCCCACCTTAGCTATGTTTTGACAATACTGTGGATCATTGGGACTAGATGTATTCCATTTAACTGTACCAATTCCTGGTTTCTTTCTGTTTCATCTACTAGTTTGTGAATTAGCTTAATTCTTAGAGTTGTCGTGATGACCTAACTAAGACCTTGTGAATCAAGTGTTGAGTCCGGGTGCCTGCCACATCGTAGCCAAATGGTTGCTGTGTTATAATTTGTAAAACACGTTGAAAACAGCTTCAGTGTTTATATGGTTGCATCCAGTTCCACACTGAGTTCCCTAAGGATGTCATGAAAATGCAGGCCGAGGCTAGCTTAAGACAACCAGAGTTGAAATCCAGATGACTCTATTTGCTTTTTGATCATGGGCAAGTTATTTTGCTTCAGCAAGTCTTGATGCGTTAGTAAGTGAAACAATTAAAGCATATGAACAAAAGCTACTTTCTTTTAAATACAGAACCGATTTTTATTTTGTGTGAATATTGGCACAAGTGAAATTACCAGGTTTTCCATTTAAGCAGACTGAAAAAGAGAAGTGACTTTAAAAAGTTAACGGGTATTTAACACATTTTTAAAAAATCTAGATTCATCAAATCCGGATTTTAGGAAGATTCACCCATCTAAAGTATCCCGGCCAAGCACGATGGCTCACACCTGTAATCCCAGCGTTAGTTAGGAGAAGCCAAGACAGGAGGATCGCTTGAGGTCAGGAGTTCTAGACCAGCCTGGGCAACATAGCAAGACCCCTGTCTCTCCAAAAAAAGTGTTAAGTTTGTTGTTTTTAGCAAATTCTATATTAGTATACTAAAATGTTCATATATTAGTACACTCTTAATTGGAGCCACCACCACAATTTTAGCACATTTTCGTCACCCCCAAAAAAGCATCATAACTAATAGTAGTCACTTCCCATTTCTCCTTACCTCTTATCCTGGCCTGGGAAACCACTAATCTACTTCTACTTGTAAATTTGCTTATTCTGCACATTTCACATTAATACACTAATACAACATGTGGGGTTTTAGTGACTGGATTCTTCCACTTAGAAAGTTTTTAAGGTTCATTCACACTGTAACATATATCAATATTTCATTCCTTTTGTTGAATATAATTCCATTGTTTGGATATATTTTATTTATCAATTGATGAACATTTGGGTTGTTTCCATTTTTATATTATGAATAATGGTGCTATGAACATTTATCTACATGCTTTGTGTGAAAGTATGTTTTCATTTCTCTTGGGTAGGAAATATCCCTGGACGTGGAATTGCTAGATCATATGGTAACTCTGTTTAACTTTTTAGAACGTGCCAGATGTTTTCCAAAGTGGCTGCATTATTTTGCATTCCCACCAGCAATATATGATTTTCGATTTTTCTGCATCCTCGTCAACACTTGTTATTGTCCATCTTTTTAGTTATTACCCTTTCTAAAAGGTGTGAAGTGATATCATTGTGTTTTTTGTTTGTTTGTTTGTTTTTTGAGACAGAGTTTTGGTTTTGTTGCCCAGGCTGGAATGTAATGGTGCGATCTTGCTTCACTGCAATCTTTGCCTCCTGGGTTCAAGCAATTCTCCTGCCTCAACCTCCCAAGTAGCTGGGATTACAGGCATGTGTCACCATGCCTGGCTAATTTTGTTACAATTTGAGCATTTTCCCATGTTATTAAATATTTTTATAAACCATAGATTTTAATAGCTGCAAATATTCCTATTATCTGGGGGTCCCATAATTTACTTTAAAAATCACATAATATTGGGCCATTAGGTTGTTTCCAGTGTTCTTGAGAAACATTGGTTGTATCTCTGTGTTGGTTTCTGGAGGATGCCTTAGCCTAGTACTTTCTTTTTTCTTCCTTTTTTTTTTTTTCATTGCATTTTAGGTTTTGGGGTACATATGAAGAACATGCAAGATTGTTGCATAGGTACACACATGGCAGTGTGATGTGCTGCCTTCCTCCCCATCACCTATATCTGGCATTTCTCCCCATGCTATCTCTCCCCAACTCCCTACCCCCCGCTGTCCCTCCCCTATTTCCCCCCGACAGACCCCAGTGTGTGATGCTCCCCTCCCTGTGTCCATGTGTTCTCATTGTTCAACACCCACCCATGAGTGAGAACATGCGGTGTTTGATTTTCTGTTCTTGTGTCAGTTTGCTGAGAATGATGGTTTCTAGGTTCATCCATGTCCCTACAAAGGACACGAACTCATCGTTTTTGATGGCTGCATCGTTAATTTTGTATTTTTAGTGGAGGTGGCGTTTCTCCATGTTGGTCAGGCTGGTCTTCAAACTCCTGACCCCAGGTGATGCATCTGCCTCGGCCTCCCAATGTGGTTTTGATTTTCATTTCTCTAATGACTTACTATGTTGAGCCTCTTTTCAAATGTTTATTGGTCATTTGTGTATCTTTTTGGAGAAATATTTGTTCAAATCCTTTGCCCATTTTTTAACTGGACTATTTTTCCTTTTATTGGACAGAGGTTTCTTTAAAACCTGAAACCAACAAATCTGCCAGTCTTTGTTGAGAGGCACTGCGTGCTTTTTTGGGCATGCTTTCAACATTCAGCCTTGCAATTTACAGCTCTATGTATAGCCTTCACTTCTTACTTGCTCAGAGCTTCAAGATTAGTCATAAGTGAGAATTTAGGGGCCTTCTCAGGTCTTTCTTGGGCATATACATTGCTCTGGGCATGTACACAGTTCTATTTATTTCCTTGACTTTCTAAATTCTCAGGAATACATTTGAGGTTTTCAGAGTCCTGTAAAGACACCTTATTCCCATATACCACACCAGGCACCAGGCATTCATAATGTTAAACAATTACCTCTGATTTTTTTTTTCTTTTTTTTTAACAAACGCCTTCTAAGAGACGTCTGTTCACACTAGTTGAGCTCCAAGTCAGGTAAACTAAAGACAGCTTTGTGAATAGCATCTTTCAGGAACTACCAGACTGATGAAATGATGGTAATTCACACAGAATGGGATTTTAAAGAGGTCCAACCCCTCTACCCTCTCCAGTTGATGCCAGACTTTATATCATGTTTGCAGGCTCTTGGTTTTCATGGTTGTTATAGAGCTTGAGTGGAGGGGTGTGAATATGACAAAATAAAAATGCCACGAAGCTAACTGTTCTTCCTGAGATTTAGGCATTTTTCTTAGGTAAATACTGCACACATTGTTGCAAGCCTTTGCTTAATTTTCAGAGTTCTAAAATTGTTTGACAATTTTTTACAAACGTCCTCATCGTTTTTGTGGAGAAAAGGATTTTTGGAGGTACTCCACCATGTCACTGATACGACCCTTTGGTTTTGGTTCTTCTTTATATCTTCTATATCTTTGGTGAAGTTTTCTCATTTTCCATTTGTTTCAAGAAAATCTATTGTTGTTTGAAGTATTTTTATGATGTTTCCTTTGAGGTCTTTGTCAGGTAATTCTAATCTCTGGTTTATCTCTGTGTTACCATCTCTCCATAGCCTTTTTAAAATTCAAGTTTGTCTTAGTCCATTTGTGTCGCTAGAAAGCAGGGGTCCCCAACCCCTGGGCCACAGACTGGTACTGGTCTGTGGCCTATTAGGAACCGGGTGGCACAGCAGGAGGTGAGCAGCAGGTGAGTGAGCATTACTGCCTGAGCCCCACCTCTTGTCAGATCAGAGGTGGCATTAGATTCTCATAGGAGCACGAACTCTGTCATGAACTGCACATGCAAGGGATTTAGGTTGCATGCTCCTTGTGAGAATCTAATGTCTGATGATCTAAGGTGGAAGAGTTTCATCCCCAAACTGCTACCCCACCCCCACCCCACCATCTGTGGAAAAATTATCTGCCATGAAACTGGTCCCTGGTGCCAGAAAATTTGGGGACCACTGGTGCTATAAAGGAATACCAGAGCCTGGGTAATTTATAAAGAAAGGAATTTTCTTTTGGCTCATGGTTCTGCAGTCTGTACATACTGTGAAGCACAGCACCAGCATCTGCTTCTCGTGTGGGTCTCAGACTGCTTCCACTTGTGGCAAAAGGCAAAAGGGAGCCAGCATGTGCAGAGATCACATGGCAAGAGAGAGGGGAGGGAGGTGACAGGCTCTTTTTGACAACTAGTTCTCAAGGGAACTAATAGAGTGAGAACTCACTCATTACCATGAGGACAGCACCAAGCCATTCATGAGGGATCTGTCCCCATGACCCAAACACCTCCCACTAGGCCTCTCTCCAACATTCGGGGTCAGATTTCACATGAGGTTAGGAGGGTCAAATATCCAAACTGTAGAAAGTTATTTTCCTGGTTCTTGTCATAACAATGGAATTTTTATTGTATCTTGAACATTTTACATATTACATTAGGAAATGATATCCTATTTAAGTCTTATACTTTAGCAGGATGTCATCATGTTTAAATTGTAGGTAGTAACCTACTATAATATTTTGGGCTCCCTTTCCTGGCAGTTTAAGTTCCAGATTTTGCAGTACTAACCTGGTCTACTTTGTTCACCTGGTGCTACTGGGATTCGTGCTTGATCATGTCTATGTGGAATGTTGTAATCAGCATATGCTTTTAAAGCCATAGGATTAAGATTACAAAATAAGTGAACAGAGGAGAAGAGCAAACATTGTGCCCTGAGGTATGCCAACATTGGAGAGTTGAGGTATACAGGAGGAAACAACCAAGGAGACTAAGAAAGAGTGACTCTGAGGTAAAAGAAAAACCAGATATAAGGGAAGAGGAGGATAGTGTGATCTACTGTATCAAAATTTTGTTCATGAAATCAGATGAAATAAGGTAACCACCAGATTTAGTAATGTGGATGTCATTGATGGTTGGAATGGATCTAAGAGAGAGTAGGAAGAGCAGCTAGTACAGGCAACTCATTTGAGAAATTTACCTGCATATAGGAACAGAGAAAGAGGTTGGTATCTGGTGGGAAAGTGGTGTCAAGGAAAGTCTGTTAATAAGATAGGAGAAATAACAGCATTTTTATGCTGAATCCTGCAGTGGTGAGCCAGATTTTGATGATACAGGAAAGGAGAGAATTGATGAATCAGTGTCCTTCAGTAGATAAGAGAAGTATGGAGACAAATGAAGACATTTAGTTAGGAGTGTGGATTCTATGGTAACAAGCAATTAGTGTTGCAATGCAGTTCAAACACTACACACACACATGCATACACACATGCTAACTATGCACAATCCTGCACAAAACTCCCCTAACTTCCTATACCAGGCACAACCCCAGAATTCTCAGGCCACCTGTGCTTCTGACCAACTCGTTACAAATTTGGGTGTTCAGGCTACTCCCTCAGGTTCAATAATTTACTAGAACTACTCACAGAACTCAGGAGAATACTATACTTATGATTACAGTATTATTATTAAGGATAAAAATTAGGAACAGCCAAAAAAAGAGACTCATAGGTCCAGGTCTGGGAGGGTCCTGAATGCAGAATTTCTGTGTTCTCTCCCTGTGGGATCAGGGCATGTCACCCTCCTAGCACATTGATGTGTTTACCAACCAGGAAGTTCAACCAAGTTTCAGTGTCCAGAATTTTTTACTGGGGTTTCATTATATAGGCACAGGTGATTGAACCGATGGCTGTGTGACTGAACTGTTTCCAGCTCTCCTCTTCTCCCTTGAGGTTTGGAGGTCGGGTTGATATCATATAGCTCAAAGCCCCAGCCCTCTAATCACATGGTTGGTCTTTTCAGTATGGCCTCTCTGTATCTTTTCATTGAATCTAAGAGACAAAAGTTATTTTGCTTATACAAATAATTCTTATATTTGACATTGCAGGTATTAGTTGTTTATCTATAACAGATATTTTTCCTGATTTGATTTTTTTTTTTGATTTTATGTTGTTTTATTTTATTTATTTGTCAGCATAGAAGTTTTAATTTTTTTTTTTTTTAAGAGAGGAAGTCTTGCTGTGTTGCCCAGGCTGGTCTCAAACTCCTGGCCTCAAGCGATTCTCCAACCTCAGCCTCCGGCATAGCTGGGATAAGCTACCACACCCACCCTATGTGGTCAGATATACTTGGTTTTGAAATTTGTAGCTTCTAATGATCAAATCTTGCCATGGGGGAAAAAACAAAATTCATAACCTCGAGGTTTGTTGGTATTCTCACCTTCAAAATTATAAAGGTTTATGTTTTATACCTTTTATATTTAACTCTTTAATTGATAATATATTTATATAAAAAGGAAGGTAGGGATCAAACTTTATTTTTTTCCAAATGGTTAGACCTTTCAGCTTCAGAATGAGGGATTAAAGCTAATTAGACTTTTGGATGACATGGTAAACTAGCATTGACACTTTGGGGATCTTTTAAGGTTACTGCATACTGAGAAGTATGGGATATTTCATGAGATTTCTTCTTTTTTTCTTTTGAAAAAAGTGGCAACATTTCTTTAAAAAGTGAAGATGTCATTTATTTTACCCAGAAATTCCATTACTGGATATTTTTTCTTCAGTATATGTGTGCAAAAACAAATGTAGCTGGGAGGCTGAGGCAGGAGGATCTTTTGAACCCAGGAGGCAGAGGTTGCAGTGAGTTGAGACTGCGGCACTGCACACCAGCCTGGGTGACAGAGCGAGACTCCATTTCAAAAAAAAAAAAAGAAAAGAAAAATATATTTGTGTTAGAGAGAAAATGTAGGTGTGAGTAATGCACATACATAATGTATGTAATGTATTACGTTTATATATGTATATAGAATTATATAAAATATATGTAGCTATTTTTTTTTTTTTTTTTGAGACGGAGTTTCGCTCTTGTTACCCAGGCTGGAGTGCAATGGCACGATCTCGGCTCACCGCAACCTCCGCCTCCTGGGTTCAAGCAATTCTCCTGCCTCAGCCTCCTGAGTAGCTGGGATTACAGGCACGCGCCACTATGCCCAGCTAATTTTTTTTTGTATATTTAGTAGAGATGGGGTTTCACCATGTTGACCAGGATGGTCTCGATCTCTTGACCTCGTGATCCACCCGCCTCGGCCTCCCAAAGTGCTGGGATTACAGGCGTGAGCCACCGCGCCCGGCATATATGTAGCTATTAAAATACCACATTTATGACATGTACAAATGTAAAAAGATCTCCATCAGGTGTGATGGCTCATGCCTGTAATCCTAGCACTTTGGGAGGGCAAGGCAGGCAGATCAGTTGAGTACAGGAGTTCGAGACCAGCCTGGCCAACATGGTGAAACCCCATCTCTACTAAAATACAAAAATTAGCTGGGTGTGGCAGCGGGTGCCTATAATCCCAGCTACTCTGGAGGCTGAGGCAAGAAAATCGCTTGAACCTGGGAGGTGGAGGTTGCAGTGAGCTGAGATCGCTCCACTGCACTCCAGCCTGGGCAACAGAAGGAGAATCTGTATCAAAAGAAAAAAAAAAAAGGAAATCTCCAAGGTGTATAAAATTTAAAATGCAAGGTCAGAGCAGTATTATATGTTATACATAACTGTCAAATAAATGACATCTTTACTTCTTAAATAAATATTGCCACTTTTTTCAAAAGAAAAAAAATCTTACCAGGCGCGGTGGCTCACGCCTGTAATCCCAGCACTTTAGGAAACTGAGGTGGGCGGATCACCTGAGGTCAGGAGTTCGAGACCAGCCTGACCAATATGGTGAAACCCCATCTTTAAAAAAAAAAAAAAAAAAAAAAAACTCATGAAATTTACCACACTTCCCAGTATGCAGTAATCTTAAAAGATCCCCAAATTGTCATTGCTGCTTTACCATGTCATTCAAAAATCTAATTAGCTTTAATCCCTCATTCTGAAGCTGAAAGGTCTAGCCATTCAGAAAAAAATAAAGTTTGATCCCTACCTTCCTTTTTATATAAATATATTTATATTACCAATTAAAGAAATAAACATTAAAAGGTATAAAACACTATAAAACATAAACTTATAATTTTGAGGTTAAGAATACCAACAAAACCTTGAGGCTGTGACATGATACTAGAAATCATTCAGGTATCTATCAAGCAAGGGAATGAGTAGTAAATTGTGTTCTGTTTTTACAATGGAATACTATATAGCAAAGAAAATGAATTAACTATAGCTATATACAATATACTTTAACATACATAATTTCTCTCTAAAAAAGTTACACCAAAGAATAGTTTTAATAAAATTCAAAAACAGAAAACACTAAATTATAGAATTTAGTTATTATATATAGATGGTAAAGAAGAAAATCAAGAAGTGAATGCAATAAAATCTAGCTGTTATGTTAATGTTAAAGAGAGGAAGGTTACCATTTTATTTGCAAGGGGTGTGTGTGTAAGTATTCTATTTATTAAACTGTTAGTAAATGCATTGTAGTTTATGTTACAATTAACTCTAAATTAATGCTTTATATACACTTTTGTGTGTGTTTATTAATAAAATATTAATGCAATGTGTAAGATGATAAGCATGGTGCACATTATGCTTCTATTTGTATTAAAGGGAAAGTGTGGTATGTTTAAAATGTCTGCGCTTATACATGAATTGACAGTTTTTTGAAGGACAACCAGTAAGTTGGAAACTGGTTATATTGCGGGGAAAGACATAAATAAGACAGAAACTGTTCCCTTTGTGTTCAGGCAAAATATTACCCTACTGAGGGCTCCCTACCTGTTCATTCCCACTTGAAGAACTGCTTTTCAGTCATTTGGTTGGTAGAAGGGCTAAGCTTTTGAAAATACTGTTTTCTTCTTTTGTTAAATCAGCAAAATGTCAGGTATGTCTGCTTTTTCTCAGTTGTGTAAATTCCACAGATTGGCTGATGCAAAAATATTTGAAGTCTGGTCTATAGAAGTTTTCAATTAGCTACTTTGAAGTGCAGCATTTGGTCTTAACAAAGTTTCACTACATAAATTTTTGTTATACATTGCAGCACTAAAGACAGCAAATTGACCTAAGAGCACATAAAGATGAATTAGCCAGTTGAATTAGATGAATTACTGTTTATTCATTTTTAATTGTAGTCAAATTATATTTCTTAATTTATTAGGGGAAAATGATAGGATAACAAAAAGCAAAATGTTAAAAATTAAAATTGTTATTCCACTAAACATGTACAGTTAGTTGTAAACTGGACAAAATCATTTGTGTGTGTTTTTTTGTTGTTAGAGAATACATTTATAAATGCAATGACAGTATTATAAATATGTTTTCTTTGCTTTGGAGAAGATAACCCAGTTCTCTCTTACTTAGCTGCAACTGATGTATTGCTTCAGTATGAGGTGAGAGGTTACCCAGCTGACAATTCATCCCTGCTTTGAGAGGTTAGGGAAATCTGCAAGTGTCTTCTGAAATCCGAAGTCTGTTCTAAGCTTGTTTTTGTAAGACCGACACACAATAAGTGAAGATGAGTGAGTTTCTCCTTGTAGTCATGAACTTTTGTAGCAATACTGAAACCATCTTTGCAAAATTATGACTGTGAAAGAAATCAGACCTAACTGACTCCATCTTGCTTCTAACCTTAAAGCTGTCCTTGTTCATTCCTGAGCATGGGCCAAACTAACTTTGGGAAGGAATTCAGTTCATGATTTGACTCTGAAACAAAATTGATAATAGCCTTTCCCCCAAAAAGACCCCCTTCTTACCTGAGGATAAGTCTGCCTTTGCAGGACTAACAAATTAGCTACAAGGTTAGAAATTACAGTTCAGGGGTCTTGCTGCCTCTGGCTCTAAGCATCTGAACCTCCCCAAATTGCTCCTGGGGAATAACATCACTATTGTAAAACCTAACATCAGTTCTTGAGATATTTTGCAGACCCTGCTGCACTGGATGGATCAGCTGACATTACCCAAAAGAGTAATCAGGCTTAACCAGTTCTGCCATCCTACTGGGGAACAGAAACCAGCATGAAAAACTCACTTCACCCCCTATGATTCTCCAACCTGACCAATCAGCACTCCCTACTTCCCAAGCCCCTACTCACCAAATTATCTTTAAAAACTCTGATCCCTGAATGCTTGGTGAGACTGATTTGAATAATAATAAAAAACTCTGGTCTCCCACACAGCCGGCTCTGCAATTCCCCATTGTAATTCCCGTCTTGATAAATCAGCTGTCTAGGCAGCAGGCAAGGTGAACTCATTGGGTGGTTATAATTCTCTGTTGTGAAGTTTACATCTTTTGACAATATTGTGCCTCAAAGAGGTGCCAGCAAAAATTGAAAGTGATTCTGTATATCTTAAGGTGATGTTTCAGCATTTCAGTATATAGTAAGAATTTAAAAACTTTCTTTACCTGTGATCCCTATAGCTATATTGTCCCTGGGAATACAATGTGATATAGAAAATATTCTGCAGCAGTCTTTCATGAGATTTCTTTATCACTTGGTAAGGTATGAGGACTCGAACTGGCTTATTTTGAAAAATCATAATGTCAAAAGAATTCTGGTCTTGAAGGAAAAAAAGGCCAGAGTTTTACTGCTGGTTTGCCCTGTGTAATCATGGTATTAAAAGAAAGAAAAACCTTAGACAAAAAAAACCAGAATAATCTTATGGAATTTATTTGAACAAAGAAAATTCATGAATCAGGCAGCACTCAGATCGAGAAGTTGAGAGAGCTCCAGTCTGCAGTATGGGCAATGAATATAGAATATAGATAAAACAGGAAAGTAAAGTACAGAAATAGCTTGATTGGTTATAGCTAGGCATCTGCCTTATTTGGATATGGTCTGAGCAGTTGATCAGGTTTCAGTTTCTTTACTTACTAAGGAGGATCGAATAGCACTCAAAGTACAAAGACAGGCTTGGCAAAATTTAAGTTAACAATGGGCAAGTCATTTAGTTGGCTGTGCTTTTATTTCCTCATTTGTTAAATGGTTGTTTTTTTTGTTTTTTTTTTTCTTAGCAAAAAACAAAAATAGGTCTGTTGTAAGAGTCAAATAATATAATGCTTGTTATGATGTCATTTAAATCATAAGGTCAGATGCAGGTATAGGGTGGTGATTTTGGTATTTGGTAAGGATATGCTGTAATGTTTCCTAGATAGTATATACTGTATTTGCTCTAAAAGATGGTGACTCACCGGGAAAAATAATCTATAGAATTTTTGTGTAATGTGCCTCTATCGTTGTTTAGGTAAGCAATCTACAGATAGGCTGAATTCTGTTCTTCTATTTTGCTTAAATGTTTCCTTTCTTTGTTTTAGTTGCTGATTGTTGGAGGTTCTTTTGGTCTTCGTGAGTTTTCTCAAATCCGATATGATGCTGTGAAGAGTAAAGTAAGAAATATAATTCGAGTTTGATATGTGTCTGTCTATGTGTATGTTCTGATTCAGGAGAATCATATACTCAGCAGACTAAGCAGTCTAAGTTTGTCTTGCTTTTCAATGCTAAGATACGCTCTTTTTTTTTTTTTAATTCTTCTTGTTTTTTTAAATTATTCTTTAAAATAACATGAGTGATCACATGGAAGTGAATCATGAAATATAACTAATTTAGTAATCTTTCTTTCTTTCTTTTTTTTTTTCTTGCCACTGGGCCTCACTCTGTCACCCAGACTGGAGTGCAGTGGCTGATCCTGTTCATCGCAACCTCCACCTCTCAGGCCCAAGCAGTTCTCTTGTCTCAGCCTCCTGAGTAGCTAGGATTCCAGGTGCTCACCACCACCGCCCAGTTACTTTTTGTATTTTTAGTAGAGATGGGGTTCTGCCATGTTGGCCAGGGTAGTCTTGAACTTCTGACCTCAAATGATCCACCTACCTTGGCCTCCCAAAGTGCTGGGATTACAGGCATGAGCCACTGCACCCAGCCTAGTAATCTTCCTTATTCATTAGAAAATTTGCAATATTGTTACCATTCTCCTACAACGTATGATCTGGTGTAGCTGTTTTTAGGATTTAGAAAGGATTAAAAAACATAGGTCAATAATTTTACTTTATTTCTCTAATTATATTTCATATTCATATCAGTAATTGTATAAAGAATATTGATACATATCTTTAATTGTTAGTAAAAGAAAGGAAAACTATTTTTCACTATAAAGACAATTTTTTTATAGTGTCTACTTTGTAGTAGGACTATATTAGTTTATACACACACACATATATACATATACACAAACACATACACACACACACAGATGATCCTTGACTTATAATGGGGTTATGTCCTGCTAAACTCATTGTAAACTGAAAATATCATAAGTAAAAAATACATTTAATATCCTGATTAAATGCATTGTAAAGTAAAAGAACCATAGGTTGAATCATTGCAAGTTGGGGACTGTCTATAGACTATTGTCTTCATTTTACAGGTGAGGAAACTGAGGGGATCTATACATTAACTATAGTGGGTCTTTACATGAAAGAAACTGAAGAAAAAAACAAAGCTTAACTAAGTTGGCTAAGGTCACATGGCTACTTAGGGGTAAAGCTACGATTCTCACTCTCTGTGATTACACAGTTATTGTGAAATCAGGACAGGTGTTACATGAGAACTCTGGTGTTTTTTTATTCAGAAGCATATAGCTTTTGTTTGTGGCACAGATCTGATATTTGTAGGTTTTTTTTCCAAGTAATAAATGTATTTTATTAGCAGGCCTCAGTAATATTGATAGAAAAGTAGAGTATAAAGTCCTATTCAGTTTTCTCAGTTAATTTTATGGTTTTAGAGAAACCAACATCAGCCAGTTTTAAAGACAGTAGGTATTAGGGTAAATATTAAATTTTAAAAGAATGTGTAGTTTCTATGAAGGAATATAACAATTTTTTAGTTAATGAACAATTTTAGTTAATTTTCAGTTAACAACTTTCAATGTAACTGTGTTAAAAGATTTCAGTTAGCATCCCAATTACTTTATCAAGGAATGTTTTTGTCTTTCCCTTTAAGATGAAAATTATGGTAGTATGATACTTAGAAGGGAGAAAATATATATTTGAAAAATAACTGAATAGTGGTCATCTATTAATATTTGTTAGATGCTACAAGTAAAGTTATTCAGAAATTAGTACTTATAAAGTTTATAATTGAGGCTGGAAGACAGTTAATTAAAAAAAATGTACCCAGACATGTAATATAACAATGCCAGTAAAATGCCATTACTAGAACTTCAAGGAGGGGTGTATAGTTTTAAGTGGGAAAAGGAGATTCAAAGAAGGTTTTCCAAAGGCAGTACCCTTCAAATTAGGCTTTAAGAATGAGTAGGAATTAGCTAAATGGTAGAAATGACTTATGTTCTATAAGGTAGAGGGAGTATTGGGCATATGGTTAGTGTTTCATTTTAGAAATAGCTCTTTGGCAGTGGAGTATGGGTGGATGGGCATTGGGGGAGGAAGGTAGAAGAGAAAATGTTGCTTAGGTTGGAAGTAAAGAGACCTGTTAGGATTCTGGGGCAGTAGCATAGATGAACAATGATGGAACTGGAAGTAAAATATTTGCCATGATGATAAAGAGAAACGAATGAGTTTCAGCAATAATTTTAGCAGCAAACTGATAGTATTTGATGACTAGTGTATGTAATATAAAAATATGAATAAATCTAGGGTGACTCAAAGTTTTGGTTTTGAGGACTAGGTAAATGGTGGTACTAATAATCCAATGTATTAGTTTGTTTTCATGCTGCTAATAAAGACCTACTCAAGACTGGGTAATTTATAAAGAAAAGAGATTTAATTGACTCACAGTTTCACAGTGCTAGGGAGGCCTCAGGAAACTTACAATCATGGCAGAAGGGGAAGCCAGCCTGACCTTCATGTGGTGTTAGGAGAGAGAAACAAGAGCCTAATGAAGGGGAAAGTCCCTTATAAAACCATTAGATCTCATGAGAACTTATTATCACAAGACTAGCTTGGGGGAAATTGCCCCCATGATTCAATTACTTCCCACTGGATCCTTCCCATGATGCATGGGGATTATTGGAACTACAATTCAAGATGAGATTTGAGTGGGGACACAGCCAAACCATATCACCCAGTTAAGGAGAACAGGGGAGGTTGAGGTACCAGGTGAGGTTTAGTAAATGGAACAAGGTTAGTAAGTTCAAGAGAATGAGGCTGATTGAAATTGAGAGGACAAGGTCAGTTGAAGTCAAGGGAATGAGGTTAAAAGAATGAGGATGGTTAAGGTCTATAGGAGGAAGATGAGAGGACATGGTTGAGGTGAGAAGGATCAGAAGACAAGGCCTATGAGATTTAGAGGTTGAGGTTGGTTGATGTTAAAAAGTCAAACTTAGGTTATCAAGAGTCAGTGTTTGGGTAAGGTTGAGTTCCAGTTAGGTAGAGAGGATGAAGTAATGTTGAGAGAAGTTAAGAGGTTAAGTTTTGTCCTTGAGGATTGAAAGGATAAGATTGGTTGAGGCTGATAGTGGTTGAATGGGTTGAGAGATTGAGATTAGGGTCATCAAGAGGGCAAATTGCTGAGGTCAAGGGGATTGAGGCTGTGGTCTAAAGGAAGAAGTTGGATCAAAAGAGGACGGGTTCAGTTGAGAAGTTTGGAGAAGGATGTAGAAAAGACAGTATGAATTTGGGGTGACCAACCTTCATTGTTTGCCTGATACTGTCCTGATTTTTGTACTGAAAGCTTGCCATCCCAGGAAAGAAAACATCTTGCCTTTCAGTATGGATGTGCAAAGTTCAGAGGAAAGTACGAGATCCATAAGGTGGCCTAAAAAAGTAAGAGCTAGAAGCAACAGCTTTCAATTTTTAGAAAAATATATGGCGTAGTTTATCTGCTGTTCCTAGTGGCTGTTGCTGGTTTTTTTTTTTTTTCTCATGATTGCTGATACTAACAACCAAGGATTCACAATAATGGATCATACATTGCTGTGTCACACCAAGTGATGTGATTTAAGTTTGCAATGTAAGTACATTGCAATTGTGAACAGTAAGTCTTTGACTTTCCCTACATGTTGTGCTTTGTACCAGATGGTGTTTAATTTTTAAGATTATAAATATTGTCAACATGTTTTCTAAGATTAGATAATGAAAATGAGAACAATTATAATACCAGTGCCAGTATGATTCAGACATCACTGAAAAAGAAAGCTAAATGACTCTGTTATTTTAGTGACATATGGAAGGACACATACAACTGGATTAAGGAGTTAAATAACCAAAACAGAGCATACTGCACCATACGCAAACAAGAAATTGAGATTGGGCATGGTGGAGACAGGGATGTGAAAACAGATATAAAGACTGAATCTCACAGGTCCAAGATGAGACACGCAAGCACTTATAAGTCAATCATAAGTTTACTCATCTCCCCAAAATATCTCAGTCTAAAATAGAGCTGCTGAGTTAGCTTGTGCATACTATACCAATAAGAACATGCATTATTATAATTATTATATTCTCTTGACTGCTCTGTGAAACTGACTAAAGTGACATTTTTCTGATTCAGAGGTTAGAACTACAAAAATATCCTATGAGTGAACAAAAGGGGGACTGGTATGAGGTCTGTTGACTTCCTATTCTGTACTGTTAAATTTTACCAAGGATCATGCTTTCTATAGTGTATCAATGCTAAACTGAAAAATGGCACCAAGAACTGTCTACCTTAGCTCTTAGGTACCTGATTTAGAAAAAATTGAGTTTCAAATTATCTTCTGGGGCCAGGCATAGTGGTTCACATGTGTTAATCCCAGCACTTTGGGAGGCTGAGGTGGGTGGATCACTTGAGCCCAAGAGTTTAAGACCAGCCTGGGCAATATGTCAAAACCTCATCTCTAAAAAAATGCAAAAAAATTAGCCAAGCATGGTGGTGCATGCCTGCAGTACCAGGTGCTTGGAGGCTGATCTGGGAGGATTGATGTAGCTCAGGAGTTTGAGGCTGCAGTGAGCTGTGATTGTGCCATTGCACTCCAGTCTGTCTCCCTTTAGATCTTTTAATATTTGCTTTGTATATTTGGTGCTCTGGTGTTGGGTACATATATATTTACTATTGTTATATTTTCTTGCTGAATTGACTCTTTTATTATTATATAATTTCCTTCTTTGTCTCTTTGTAGTTTTTGACTTAAAGTCTATTTTATCTGATATAAGTATGGCTACTTCTGTTCTTTTTTGGTTTTCATTTCCATGGGTTATCTTTTTCTATTCCTTTACTTTCGGTCTATGTGTATCCTTATAGATGACGTTGCATTTCTTATAGGCAGCATATACTTACTTGTGTATTATATTTTAATTCAATGAGCCACTGAATGTTTTTTAACTGGAGAGTATAGTCCAGTTACATTCAGTGTTATTATTCATATAAGGCCTTACTACTGCCATTTTGTTGCTTGTTTTTTAGTTGTATAACTCTTTGCTTCCTTTTTTCATTTCTTTTAATGTGATTAAGTGATTTTTATCTGTTAGTATATATTAATTTGTTGCTTTTTATTTTTAGTGTATTATGAATTTTTGCTTTGCAGTTACCATAAGTCTTACAGAAACATCCTGTAGTTATAACAACTTGTTTGAAATGGGTACCAACTTAACTTTGATTACAGAAAAAGGAAAAACCAAAATAAAAACCTATACCCATTAACTCTCTTTTCCCTACATTTTGAATTTTTGATGTCACTATTTATTTATTTATTTATTTTTTTGAGACAGAGTCTTGCTGTCACTCAGGCTGGAGTGCAGTGGTGCAATCTCAGAACTGCAACCTCCACCACCCAGGTTCAAGCAATTCTTCTGCCTCAGACTCCTGAGTAGCTGGGACCACAAGTGCACACCACCATACCTGGCTAATTTTTGTAATTTTAATAGAGATGGGGTTTCACCATATTGGGCAGGCTGGTCTTGAACTCCTGACCTCAAGTGATACTCTCACCTCGGCCTCCCAGGGTACTGGGATTACCGACGTGAATCACTGCACCTGGCCACTATTTACATTTTTATATTGCCAATCTCTTAGCAAATTGTTGCAATTATTATTTTTAATAGTTTTGTCTTCTTACTAAAGATAAAAGTGGTTTAAACATTGTGATTGTAGCATTAGTTTATCATGCAGTGTTCTAATCTTTTAGTTTGAAGAATTCTTCCTAGCGTTTCTTTTGGGACAGGTCTAGTAGCAATAACTTCCCTCTGCTTTTGTTTGGCAGTCTTTCATCTCTCCATTTCTGAAGGATAACTTGGTTGTTACAGTATTTTTGGTTGTTACAGTATTTTAATTTGTTTGTTTTCCTCAGTACTCTAAATATATTGTCTTAATCTATTCTGGCCTATAAAGTTTCTGCTAAGAAGTCTGCTGCCAAGTAAGCATATGGATGTCCCTTATATCATTTGCTTCACTTCTCTTACTGCTTTTAGCATCTTATCTTTGACTTTTGTCTTTGAGAGTTTGATTATAATATGTTTTTGAGGTATTATTTGGGTTGAATCTGATTGGTGATGTTTTACCTTGCTTTACCTAGATATTTATATATTCAGGTTTAGAAAGTTTTCTGTTATTATTTCTTTGAATATCTGTTCCTTTTCCTTAGTTCCCACTTTAACTCCAATAATCTGAATGTTTGCTGTTTTTATGTTGTTCGGTAGATCCTGTAAGCTGTTTATTACTTTCATTCTTTTTCCTTTTTTCTCCTCTTACTGTGTATTTTCAAATAGTTCCTCTTTAAGCTCATTGATCATTTCACCTGTTGCTGAATTTTTCTGTTGATGTTTTTGTAGTGCATTTTTTGTTTCATTCATTGTATTTTTCAGCTCTAGGATTTGTTTGATTTTTTAAAAATTATTTCAATCTCTCTGTTCAGTTTCTCTGATAAATTTCTAAATGGTTCTCTATGTTTTCTTGAAGTTTATTAAACTTCCTTGAAACAACTCTTTTCAGTTCTTTGTCTGAAAGATTACACATCTCCATCGTTTTAGGTTGGTCTCCAGTGTCTTATTTTGTTCTTTTGATGATGCCATATTTTCCTGAATGTTTCGGATACTTGAGGAAATGTGACAATGTGTGTGCATTGAGAGCCTCTGTGTTTATCTTAGTCTGTGCAGTCTGCTTTTGTTTGTGCCTGTCCTTCTTCAGAGGATGTTCCAGGGATTCTAAGCACACTGACTGTTGTCTTCCCTGAGCCTGTGACCACTTGAGCTGCCTCAGCACTAGAGAGTACTCAAAGCCCAGGCTTGCCATGAGTCTTATGAGGGCTCCAAAGTTGACGTAGCTTTTTGGCCCAAATGGATCTGTGGAAGATTCAAGGTAGGTACTGGGGCTGTGTGGGAATGCTGACCAGGTACTTGAGTCCAGAAGACTGTCTCAGTGCCCCAGACAAGCATGCCTCCCAACAGTTCTCTGCATAGGCAGAATGGGTTCTTGACTGTAGCAAAAGGAGCTGGAGTTGAGACTGGACCCCTTTTGGATCTGCTGTGGGAAGCTGATGAGCCCCTCTCATTGTCTTGGATGAGCATGTGTCACTTGGCAGGTCACTGCATCATTGGGGTAGTTCCTCAACTTCCACAGGAGGGGCTGAAGCTGAGAATGAGCTGCCTCAGGCATTGGCTCAGGTGGGTGTGCATCTCTCAGCAGGTCCCTATACAGACAGGTTAGTTCCCCAACTATGACAGGAGAGGCTGGAGCTCAGACTGGTCCCCCCTGGGATCTGCTGTGGCCTGGAGGCTAGAGAGCTAGATCTTGTTGGCTCAAGAGGGGCACTTGTCTCCCTGGAGGATTCTGCACAGACAGGATTGTTTCTCAACTACAGCAAGAGGGGCTGCAGCTGAGGCTGGGCCCCCTCAGGATCTGCTATGACAGGAGATTGGCAAGCCCATTGGGAAGGCCTGTACTCTTGGGCTACCAGATATGGTTGAATCTCCCTTTGTGTGAACAGCTCTGAGCTGAGACCTCCAGCTGAAGGCTGGAGCAGAGCCACAGGGCCACTTTCAGGTTCACTGTCAAGACCAGTATCAGCAGGCAGACAAGCCTTTCTGCTAAGTCACTAGCATGTGCAATTCCTTCTGGATCTCTTGGCAGCTGGTTTTGGTTGTAGACTGAAAGCCAAATGGGGCTGTAGCCAAGCCCCTTGAAGGACTGGGCTCTTTTCAGGCTTGAACTTAGAAGCAAGCTCAGTGGATCATCCACCTAGGTGTGAATGCATTCAAAACGACCTTTCTAGGTCTTTGGCTCCATCAGGGTTTGACAACCTCCTACCTGAATTCTGAGGCTCCTGCAGTGAAACTTTTTACTGTGGATGGGTGCAGGATTCTTGTTGCTGTGAGGGGATATAAGCAGGTTACCTTCTATTCTGCCATCTTGGTGACATCCTGAACATTCCATTCTTGTATGTTTTTCTCTTGTACATGTACAAAAAAGGAATTGCTAGATTATAGGGTGTTGTATCATACTTCAGTTTTATTTGATAATTCTAAACTGTTTTTCAGAATGACTGTATCCACCTATATTGTTACCAGCAATTTATTGTTAAGGTTCCAAATATTTCGTATTGTCAGTTTCATTTTGTTTTGTTTTTTAAAATTATTTTGGTGGGTGTATTATGAATTACTATCTAATTATTAGGTGAATTTAAATTTTCCATGGTGATTGATGAAGTTAATCACTTTTGATATGTCTATTGGCCATTTTTATATTCTATTTTGTATATTCATTTTTGTAATGTGTCTATTGAAGCCTCTTGCTCATTTTTTCTCCAGGATTGTTGGGTTTTTTCCTACTATTTTCTAGGAGTTTTTTTTTTTTTTTTAATGCATTCCAGATTATAAACCTTTTAGTCTTTACTTTCTTAATGGTATCTTTTGATGAACAAATTTTCTTGTGTTTAATAAAGTTGGCCAGGCATGCTGGCACCCACCTGTAGTCCCAGCTACTCGGGAGGCTGAGGCAGGAGAATCACTCGAACCTGGGAAGCAGAGGTTGCAGTGAGCTGAGATCACACCACTGCACTGAGACAGAGCGAGACTTTGTCTCAAAAAAAAAAAAAGCTTAATACAATATATTTTATTCCTTTTTTACTTTTTGATTACTTTTTCTTTTAAGAAACATTTTCCCTACTCCAAAGTATTTTTCTATGTGAATTGCTAAAAGTTTTGATTTTGCCTTTTATATGTGGGTCTACATTCTATCTAGGAATAATTTTTTTTCTTTCCTTTTTTGTATGTGGTATGAGGAATATATTTTCTAATCTATTACTAGATAAGAAATTGTGCAAGCATCATATACTGACAACAGCATTTTTTCCTTACTGTTCTTCTGTGTCTAATTTGTCATAAATCAAGTGTTCATATAAGTTGTTAAATCTGCTTCAGGATTCTCTGTTCTGTTGCATTAGTTTGTTTGCAAATTACATTGTGATTTCCAAGTTAACTTTGCATTTTTGGAATAAATTCAACTTGATCATGGTATGCTATCTCTTTGGTATGTTGCTGAATTCTTTTGGCACTATTTTTAATAATTCTGCATTTGTGTTCATATATGAAACTGGCCTGTTATTTTTCTTTATTTTCTTTTGAAATCTGATATCAGGGTTATACTTGCCACATGACTCATACAGAATATTTGTTACATTGGCATTATTTTTTCCTTAGGAGAATTCACTGGTAAATCCATCTGACCCTGGAGTTTTCTTTGTGTGAGGTTATTAGTAACAGATTTAACTCTTTATAGATTGTAAAACTATTCAAGTTGTCTGTTCTTCCTTTGTCAGTTTTGGAAAGTTGTATTTTTCTATGAATCTGTCCATTATATCTAGTTTTTGAATTAATGTCATAAAGTTATTAATATATTATCTCTTTATTGCCTATAGAATTTGTGCTGTTGACCTTTTCATCTGAATACTCTTTATTTGTGACTTCTCTTTTTTCTCTTAATCAATTTCACTTTGATTAAAAATATTTTTGTTTTGTTGTGCTTACTTCTTACCATTTTCTTTCAGTCTGAGGACTCATTGCTATGTAGTGAGTAATTCTTTGCTATTTTTATTTAATTATTTCCCTCCCTCTCCTTTCTTTATTTTCTAATTCTGGAACTCCTACTAGCTATGTGTCAGAACTTCTAGATCAAGCTTTTGTGATGTACTTTTTTTCATTCGTCTCATCTTTCTCTCTTTATGCATTATTCCAGTGGAATCCTCTGGTTATGCTTCTATTTTACTTATTTGATCTTTGCTTTTTTGTAGTTGTTGTTTATTAATTTCAGCCATCACATTCTTCTTTCTTGAAGGCTTTGCCACATGCAGAAAAACTTTTTTTTTTTTAATTTTTGTATTTGTATTTTTAATTTATTTTTTATTATACTTCAAGTTCTGGGGTACATGTGCAGATTGTGCAGGATTGTTATGTAGGTATACACATGCCATGGTGGTTTGCTGCATCCCTCCCCCCGTCACCTACATTAGGTATTTCTTCTAATATTATCCTTCCCCAATCCCTCCACCCGCTGCTGTCCCTCTCCTAGCCCTCCCACCCCCCAACAGGCCCCAGGGTGTGATGTTCCCCTCCCTGTGTCTATGTGTTCTCATTGTTCAGCACCCACTTATGAGTGAGAACATGTGGTACTTGGTCAGAAAAACTTTTTATACAGGTAATATAGCATTAGCTCCTATCTACCTCTATGTATTTTTTTTTTTTTTAGATGTCTACTTCTGGCCCATGGAAGGTATTCCTTTTTGTTTTCAAGTGTGGCATTATATTAGTATTTTTTATGTTATTTCTACATAATGTAATTTAGGTTGGTGGTTAATATTGTGAACTCTGGAGGCAGAGAACCAATGCTGAAAGCCAAGCTCTGCCTCTTTGATATGTTATTCAAACCCCCTGTTTCCCATATTCCTTACTTATGATAATACCGATAAAAAATAATACATATCTCATGGATTTTGTGAGGATGAAACAAGGCAATAGAAGTCAAAATGCTTGTCACATAACAAGTAATCAGTAGATATTAACTCTTGTTAGTTGAGTAATGGTGGTGGTAGTAGTACATTAGTTATCATTATGTGATCAGAATAGATGGCAGAGATTTCGCTGTGTGTTTGTATTTGGCCATACTAAAGTTGAAAATTGAGTCCAACGGACTTAGATAACTTATGACTTTTTTTTTCCTTTTCTACAGCTTGATCCTGAGTTCGAAAAAAGACTGAGAGCGAATAAAATAACTTTAGAATCAGAATATGAGGTATGATATGTTAATATGGTCTCTGTCTTACAATAATCAGTTACTGGTTTTATCTGCCTTAAAATAAAAGTATTAGTAGTACAGAAAACAATTATCTTGAATATATGGTATTTGATAAACTGTATAGCCATTTGAAAAGAAAATAAAGATGGATCCATACTTAATATACTAAAAATAAATAAATTCCAGATGGATCAAGAATTTAAAAGTAAAAAAACAAAATGTCTAAAGTACTAGGAGAAAATAAATGGATAATTTTATTTGTTGTCTTGAGTCAAAAAAAGCCTATTTAAATGTGACATAAAACCCAGAAGCTCTAAAAGTAAAGATTAATGGGTTCATACATACAAATTCAAAAGTTCAGACTAAAAAAATGTATATAAAATCACAAGTTACATAAGAAATCCTAAAAATATAGTTTAATCTTATCATGGCACATTAATTTACTTAAATATGAAGACCATCTCCAAATCAATGTGAAAATGTTCAGCAATTCATTTGTTCAGTAAGAACATGGGAAACCATAGCATGTAAAACTGTTAGACAAAGGAAATAAGTATCATTCTTAAACATATGAAGAGATGCTCAATTTATTGTAGTAGGAATGTCAAAATGTAATGAGGTATAATTTTTCATCCATCTGATTAGCAAAAATCAAAATAGCACACTGTATTATGGGATGTGATGAGGGAGGATGTTCTTCATCTCTTAGAGTTTGTAATTTTTTTTGCTGGATTATATTTTCCTGTTTCTTTGAATGTCTGGTCATTTTGTATTGAAAGGTAGTCATTGTGGATAATGCACTGAAGAAAATTCTGAAGAATATTGATTTTTATTTTATTAGACAATTTAATTGTTGGCTAGTTACCTTGAACTTTGTTTTGTGCTACATTTGTAGGGAAGTATCTGTTGAAAGGCTACTCTCTTTCCTTGGCCCTTCTCCTTTTTGGGATTCAATCTCCAAACTGTTTTTCCAGAGAATCTTGTCAAGGCTTGGCTTTAAGCTTTGTTGGGGTTAGTCTAAATAAAGTCTTATTCTCAGGCTGGGTGCAGTGGCTCACACCTATAATTCCAACACTTTGGGAGTCCGAGGCTGGTGGATCATCTGAGGTCAGGAGTTCGAGACCAGCCTGGCCAACATGGCAAAACCCCCATCTCTACTAAAAACACAAAAATTAGCTGGGCATAGTGGCGGGCACCCATAATCCCAGCTACTCAGGAGGCTGAGGCAGGAGAATTGCTTGAACCTGGGAGGCAGAGGTTGCAGTAAGCTGAGACCACACCATTGCACTCCAGCCTGGGCGACAAGAGCAAAACTCCATCTCAAAAAAAAAAGAAAAAGTCTTATTCTCTGGCATAATTTTTCCTTCCAAAGAACAGCCTTTTTGGTGTCTTAGGTGGATGTCAAGGTAGCAACAAAGTGTTAAAAGAGAGGTCTCCACTCTGGCGGGCCTGAAAACTCCATATTCTTGACACTGTTTTTTCTTAACATTTCTTGACGCTGTTCTACACTCAGGCCTAGTCCACTTGGCTGTGAAGTATTCAGTCTTGAGTGGTTTTTCCGAGCACATTTACACAGCCCATTCTTTAGCCACTGTGCATGTTTCGTAGAATTCTACAAGGACTCTCCTTTACCAAAGATCTCTAAAGACTAGACCACTTTTACATGAACTTGTTTTTTCAGAATTATCTTAAGTTCTGTTAAGCATATATATCTTATGTTATCTGGATAATGGCCATTCTTTATTAAAACGTTTAAATAGCTAGATCATTTCATAACTATATTTGAAAATACTTTAAATTCTTCTTGTATGCTAAACTAGTTGAATTTTCTTCCTTCATGTATATATTTAATGCAGACTCCTATAAATGAACAGTATTTTCATTCACTACTTTCCCATTGATTAAAAAAAAAATCCTGTAACTTGCTACTTGTAGTTATACAAGTGCTATACCTGTAGTGTTGCTATGGAGAGTTTGTCTGGGAGTAGCTTTTCCTTCTAGTTCTTCTAAGACCTATGGAATTTGAGAGCTGAAGAAACCATGCAGACTGTTTGGTCCAACCTTTTCATTGTTACTTAATGAGACAGTTAAAGCCCAGGTGGCTTAAATCACTTTCCAAAGATTATATAGCTAGTTAGTAAGAGAGTAATGCTTAATATCCAAGTGTCAAGGTAAATTTATGCCATTTTCCCTGTCTCTGGCTATAAGTTATCCTGTGTTTTCTCAGCCTTTTTTTTTTTTTCTCCTGTCTTACTCCATTATTCCAGAACAACTAAAACAGCAGATATGTAGAAGTTAATGTCAGAGTGGTGGTCAGTAGGAGAAAGGTGAAGAAACATTTATGTTCTCCTCTTTTATTCCACCTTTATTTTTGTGCTTGAGAAGTGCTTCAAACTAAATGAAGGTAGGATGATCCATAATGTAGTTGCAACTAGTTTCAGTTGCCCAAAAGTGTTTTACATATGGTAGCTGTAGGAAAAGTCTTTTCATTCTTAAGCCCAGGCATAAGACAAATTATCTTGGTCTCTTTTCTTTTTGTAGAAGACTTTAGGGTCTCCACCTTTGTTCTTTTCTTCTCGTTTTCTACCATTATCCCTGATAACCCTGTCAGTCACTGTTGTGCTGGATCAGCCTTTAGATTTGTACTTTTGTTTTCCCAGCTTCGTCCTTTTCCTTTTGCTCTCAAAAATAAGGGCTGTAGACTCTTTTTCTATTTTAATAGTTTTATGGTTAAGGTCTGGTAAGATAGGCATTAACGTCAATAACAAACAAGAAAAGTTCTAAATCATGATGACATTTCATCAGTGATTATGATTGTAGTTGATTATTTGCTACAATTGTAATTGAGGACCTATCGGATACTTTCTACTCATTTATTCATTCAGTCAGTTGTGTCCTAATCAAAGCCACAGGGCTCTTACACTAATATTTATACTTTAATTTTTTGTGGTTCTATAGAAAATAAAAGACTCCACTTTTGATGAATGGAAGAATATTCGAGGACCCAGGCCTTGGGAAGATCCTGACCTCCTCCAAGGAAGAAATCCAGAAAGCCTTAAAACTAAGAGAGCTTGACTATGCTGATTCTTTTTTCCTTTTTTTTTTTTTTTTAAATAAAAATGTTATAAACTGGACTTCCTAATACATACCACTATAAAGTGGAAAGGAAATTCCAAGTCCATGGAAATTTGGATGTGGGTAATTTGATGACAGATAATCTTGATAAAAGTTTAAGTACAGGTTTTTATACTTCTCAGCTATTCCATAGGCAGATGAAAGTAACAATGTTTCAGCAGCATCACTTACAAAAAGTCAAAAAGAAAAAAGAAAAAGTAACAATGCTGGCCACGTATATTTTATACCTTGAAATAAAAAATGTAAATACTGCCCCTAAAGAGAGTCATGTATTCTACTCTCCAATTACCCACATATTTCTTTTGCAGTAGCCACTAGGGCATCATTTTGATATTTCATTCTGATTTCTAATGAGGACAGTAGATCTAGATCCAAATTCTCACAGTAAAATCAAGCAGTAATTTTCTTCTATTAGGGAAGGAAAAATGATCACAATCTGATAAGAGTCTTAAATTTCTTTGTAATACCTCATATAGTATGATAATCAGTTTTCAAAGCATCACCTGATAATTACACTGATACCATTAACATGTCAAGGAAATTATATTATTTCTGGTTGTCAAAAATCATGAAGTAGTATATGATTATAAGCAGATAAAACAAATTTCAGTAAATCCACAGATGACTACAGTTTCAGAAATACTAAGATATCCCTTATACTTTAGCATAATTTGTATGCAAAATGGTCCTCTAGTGTTGTTTTGTTTTGTGTTTTAACTTGGGGTTTGCAATGATCTGATCCCTGGGCAAAAGGATAGAATTGAGGAAAGTTAGGTTTTTTGAACTAATTTTCTCCTTTTACCCCTGTCTTTATCAGCTTCTACCTTCTGGTTTTATGCTGAGTTCTAGTTGCCTAAAGTCTCCATTGAAACCCTTTATAATTGCCATAAAATTATAAATCCACTCCACCTTTCTGCTCCTAGTCAAAATTTATTGTCTTTTCAGCAGGTTGGTTTTAACAAAAAGGTTTGATCATCTAATGATGATAATTTGTGATAGAAATGATTCAGAAGATAGTTATCAGGGGGAGCAATTGGATTTCATAGGGAAAAAAAGAGGCTCCACTTATTATTCACTCATTAAACAAGTAACAAAAAAGGATCAGTGATTTAAACATAAAATATAAAAGTATAAAACTTTTAGGAAAAAACCATAGGAGAAAGGTTTCAACTGAATAGTTCTTGATGAATTGCTCTTACCAAAGAATATTCATAAAAGAAAAACTTGACAAATTAATCTCATCAATATTACAAACTTTTGCTTGCCAAAGGCCCTGTTAAAGGATGAAAAATGGAGAGATTGAGAGCAAATACATGTAAACCACATATCTGGCAAAAAACTCATATCTAGAATAAAGAACTCTGTAAACTCAGTTTAAAAAATTTCAATTAGAAAATGGGTGAAAAACAGACATTTCACTGCAGAGGATATACTGATGGCAAATAAGCTCTGAAAAGACTGTTTGACATCACTATGAAAGAAATGCAATTTTAGATTACATTGAGATCACTACACATCTATTAGAATACCTAAAAATAAATTAGTGATAGTATGAAATGCTGGCAAAGTTGTGGAGAAACGAAATCTCTCACACATTGGCGGTATCATGTAAAATGGTACCACCAGCCCAGAAAATTGGCAATTTTTTTTTGTGTTTATTTCTTTGGCAATTTATTTAAAAGCATGAAGGACTTCTGTTTTACAGTTTGACATGTAAAAAGCTTAATTTTAATTCCCATCATAACAAAGAAAAAAGCTGAACAACTAAAAATCAACTGTTTGATCTGTCAGAGAACTGAAGTCACAGGACAAACCACCACCCTGAAAACTGGAGACATAGGCAAGTGCAGAAAATCATAGTTTACCTAGAGGAGAACCTGCCCAGAAACTGCCGCTGGAGCCAGCATTGGGTAGGACTATCTAAAGGTAATTGAATAATTGCTGGAGGCTGATCATGGACTAAATTTGAAAGAAAATCTCTTAAGAGGAGGCCAAGCCTTGTGTGGACTGGGGAAAAGACACTTGTGAGTTTTACCTCTAAGAGTCCCACTGGGTTTTCACAGTATCAGAGAAAAATTTCCTTGTGCTTCTAGCAGGTGTAGGTGAAAGTAACCATTCTAAAATATGCCCAGAGAATTCTGTTTTCTTTAATGTAAGTCTGGCCCCAAAGTAAACTCTTGCTAGAACCTAATCACATTGGGTTTTACCAGTGTCCAACCAACTGGAGGAAGGGAAATAACCCCAGCCTCCAACCTTCCTGTTTCACCTAAATGGGGGTCAGGAGAGGTGGAGGAAAACTTTAAAGCACTTGTGAATGTCCAGTCTGGGACCTAGGCTTACTAAAAAGTCTAATCGTAGGACTTACAGATTGCTGCCCACCACGTATATTACCACCACATCTCTAAAGGTCTATTCACTTGAGTCCCTTTTACCCAGTACATCATGTCCAACATTCAACAGAAATGAAAAATGAAAAGCACAGTTTGAACAGACAAAACAAGCATCAGAATCAGACTCAGATATGGCAAGGATGTTGCAGTGATCACACTGGGAATTTAAAATATGATGAATATGATTAGAGCTCTGATGGAAAAAGCATACAACGTGCAAGAACAAATGAGCAATAAAAGCAAAGAAGTGGAAGAATTAAAAGGAAATTCTGGCATTAAACAACAAGCAAACCTTTAATGAGGTCATCAACAGTGGACAGAACTGAAGAAAGAGGGAGAAAAGTATGTACAGTATAACACTAATCAAAAGAAAGTTTGAGTAGTTGTATTAATCTCGGACAAATCCGACTTCAGAGCACTGAAAATCATGGAAGAAGAGGGTCATTACATAATGATAAAGGGGGCCCATCCTCTCCAAGAAGACATTAAAATTCTTAAAGTATATACACTGAACAAAGCAAAATACTGGTAGAATTACAAATATATGAGGAATATATGAATAGACTTACAGAGATTTAATCCTCGTAACAACTGACAAAACAAGTAGGCAGAAAATCATTGAGGACATAGTTGAAATAAAGAGCACCATCAATCAATCAGCTGTATGTAATTGACATCTATAGAGTACTTCCACAACAACAGAAGAGGCATTCTTCTCAAGTTCGAACAACGTTCATCAAGACAGACAACATGTAACACACCTCAACAAATTTCAAAGTATAAAAATCATACAAAGTAAGCCCTCGGACTACTATAGAATTAAACTAGAAATCAATGTCAGAAAGATAGCTAGAAAATTCCAAAGTACTCATAGATGAAACAACACTCTTCTAAATAACACAGGTGTAATGAAATTTAAAGAAATTAAAAATATTTTGCACTAAATGAAATAGAAAATACAACTTACCAAATTTGTTGGATGAAGCAAAAGAGGTGCTTTGAAGGAAGTTTATAGAATTGAATGTATTTAATAGAAAAAAATATATGTATTAGAGATAGGGTCTTGCTCTGTTGCATAGGCTTGAGTAGAGTGCCACAGTCATAGCTCACTGTAGCCTCAAACTTTTTGGCTCAAGCAATCCTGCCTCAGCCTCTTGAGTTGGAACTTTAGGCACAAGCCACCATGGGTCTGGCTAATTTTAAAAAAATTTTTCTATTGCAATGACCAATCCAAAAATGAAATTAAGAAAAAATTCAATCTACAAAAACATCAAAATAAAAAATATTTAGAAGTAAACTTTTAAAATGAAGTACAAAACATACACTCTGAAAATGTAAAACAATGCGGAAAGAAATAGGGCCTACATAAATGTGAAGTCATCCATGTTTATGGATCACAAGTCATATTAAGATGTCAGTATTCTCCAAATAGACATGAGATTCAATGCAATCCCTACCAAAATTACAATGTTCACCTTTTCAGAAATGGAAAAGCCAATCCTCAAATTCATATGGAAATTCAAAGGACCCAGTCAGTATATTCAAAACAGTCTTGATAAAGAACAAATTTGGAAGACTAACACGTGCTGGTTTCAAAACTAAATACAAAGCTATAGTAATTAAAAGTTATATAATGCCAGACAGGCATGGCAGTGCACGTCTGTAGTCCCAGCTACTCACTCCGCAGGCTGAGGTGGGAGGATCGCTTGGGCCCAGTAGTTTGAGGCTAGCCTGGGCAACATGGCAGAACCCTGTCTCAAAACAAAACAAAAATAACCATACTGCAACTTTGAACTTTTGGCCTCACCAAACAGAACAATGTTTCAAACTGATAAACATCATGATAAACATAGAGATAAATGGATTATAATTGAGAATCTAAAAATAAGCTCTCATATTTACAGTCAATGGATTTTACACAGAATGGCAAAACAATTCAATGAAAGAAAAAATAATCTTTTCAACACATGGTACCTGATTATCCACATGGAAAAGAATGAAGTTAGACCCCCACACCTTACACCGTTTACAAAAATTAATTCAAAATGGAATAAATTCCTGAATGTAAGGGCTTAAAGCATAAAACTCTCAGAAGACAACATAGATCTAAATCTTCATGACCTTAGATTTGGTAATGGTTTCATAGATATGACACTGAAAACACAAGTAATGAAAGGAGAAGATTGATAAACTGTACTTCAGGAACATTTAAAACTTCTGTGCTTCAAAATATACTATTGAGAAAGTGAAACAACCCAGTTAGGAGCAAACATAACGTAAAATAAGAGGATGATAATTAAGTCTCAACTCATCTGGTGTAGTGGGGATTTAATATCTTTTCCACAGTGTTGTTCAGTGCATTAAATGTAAATAAACATGGTGCTTAGCACATAGGAATTGCTCAATATATGGTAGCTATAAGTTGGTGTAAAAGTAATTGTGGTTTTTGACATAATGTATGTTGTCATATATAAAAGATACTCTATGACTGAGCACAATTTATTTAATGTTCTTTGCCAACTATAAGCTGTTTTGAATTTTTGCCATATACAATTAGTACTCTAGTAATTATATTTTCTATTTAGTATTAATACCTACAATAAAATCTTAAATATCACATTCTTGGGTCAAAGAATATAGACATTTTAAAGGATTTTATTGCCCTCAAGAAATTGTATGTATTCATATTTGTAACATATCCTAAAAACTCTTTAATATTTGTTGTAATTTTCTTTGTTCTTTATTTGATACATTTATTTTTTTTAAAGACCAGGTTTCACCATGTTGGTCAGGCTGGTCTTGAACTCCTGACGACCTCAGGTGATCCGCCCACCTTGGCCTCCAAAGTGCTTGGATTACAGGCGTGAGCCACCATGCCGGGCCTATTTGATACATTTTTAAGAGTGTGTTATTTTTATCTTTTTCTTCTCTTTCTCCTCCCTTCCTCCCTCCCTCCCTCTTTCCCTCCCTCCTTCCTTCCTTTTTTTTTATCTTTTGAGACAGAGTCCTGCTCTATTATCCAGGCTGGAGTGCAGTGGCACAATCTCGACTGCAACCTCTAGCTCCCGAGTTCACACAATTCTTCTGCCTCAGCCTCCCGAGTAGCTGGGATTACAGGCATGTGCTACCATGCCTGGCTAATTTTTGTATTTTTAGTAGAGACAAGATTTTTCTGTGTTGCCCAGGCTGGTCTTGAACTCCTGGCCTCAAGTGATCCACCCACCTTAGCCTCCTGAAGTGCTAGGATTATAGGCATGAACCACCACACCCAGCCTGTTATTTTTATTTTTAATTTGAATTACTTTGATCAAACAATTTTATATAAATTGGAAGAAATGTAGGTTAATGTGCTTTGAATACATTTATATTAGAGTGTATCCTTACTTTTCATATTCAGGGAATCCTTTAAGCTCTACAAATATTTTTCCAAGTGACCCTGTAATGCAATTTTTTTGTGGTCTTGAGTGTGTTTTTCTGTTATATTTTCTTCATAGTCAATTAGTGGTAAAATTTTGCCAAATTTTGAAGATTCTAGAACACTATTAATTTTTATAATTTTATTTGACTTGCTAAGATTTTGTATGTAGAAAATCATAGCATCAGCCACAATTACAATCTTGTATACTTCTTCCAATATTTATGCCATTTATTTAATTTTTTTGCCTCAGTAAAATCTTAAAATCTTCAATATAATGTTGAAAACTAGCAGAGCAGTCAGCAGTCTGGGTTTTTCCTTCCTAGGCCTTAATGTAAATGCTAGATCTGTTTCATCATTGTGATATGCTGTTTTCTGATAAATGCTCTATGAAATTAGGGATTTTTTTTCCTATTACTGAATTTTATAATACTGTAACCAGAAACAAATGTTGAGTTTTGTGAGATACATTTTGAGCATTAACCTATATGATACTGTGGACTTTCTCCTTTATTCTAAGAACTACTTTAAAATGTTGCTTATTATTGAACTCTCTTTATCCTTCTGTAACAAACCTAACTTGGTTTTAAAATACAAGTTTTTTCAATGCTACTTTCTATATGGTGTTTAAAATTTTTGCATCAATATTCTTAGACTGGCATACATGGTCCCTGCTCTCTCACAACCTTATTGATACATTTGTCAGGTTTTGATTTCAGGTTTGCGTTGTTATATATTTTTAACTCTGGTTTTCCAAATATCTTCTCCATAATTTTATCTCAAATAACTTTAAAAATTAGGGATTTTCTGCTCATTGAAGATGTGAGGAAACTTGTCAGTAGTGACTGCCACAAGATAAGTTTGTAGCCTCTTCTCATTCCATCTAGCTTTCTCCATGAAATGCTAATACAAACAATAGAGACCCAGGAACAGGAACAACAACAAAACTCTAAATGTTGTGTCACTCCTTAGCTGGAATCTTAAGGAACAGAATATCTATTTGTTGAAATACATGTAAGTTGATCCTTGAACAACACAGGTTTGAACTGTGTGGGTCCACTTACGTGTGGATTTTTTTCAGTAAACTAAAAATGCAAAATTATCCAGGTGTAGTGGCACATCCCTGTAATCCCAGCTCCTAGGGAGGCTGAGGCACAAGAATTGCTTGAACCCAGGAGGTAGAGGTTGCAGTGAGCCAAGATTATACCACTGTACTCCAGCCTGGGCAATAGAGCAGGACTCTGTCTCAAAAGAAAAGAAAAGAAGAGAAAAATAACATATTCTTAAGAATGTATCAAATAAGGAATAAAAACAAAATTACAGCAAATATTGAGTCTTTAGAATACATTGCAAATATGAATACATATGCCACTCATCATCTCCACATGAGCAGTTCCTCTCCAGTAAATTTATGTTGCAGTAAAATGTGGTATCTCACAGTTCTCACATATTTTTTCATCATGTTTAGTGCAATACCATAAACCTTGAATAACACTATGGGACCCATACAAAGTGCCACTAATGGGGCTCAACGTGCTCCAAGAAGCAGATAAAAGTCATGACATTAGAAGAAAAAGTTGAACTGCTTGATATGTACCATAGATTGAGATCTGCAGCTGCAGCTGCCCACAGTTTCAAGATACATGACTCCAGCATAAGGACTTTTGTTAAAAAAAAAATTGTGAAGCCGTCACTGCAGCTATGTCAGTAGATGTGAAAATCTTGCACTTTTTGCAAACTATCTTTTTATCTCATTTTGAAAATGCAGCTTTTATGTGGGTGCAGGGTTGCTATAAGAAAGGCATATCTACAGACTAATATGAGTTTAGAAAGTGAAGTCATTAGATGACAACTTAAAGCAAAAGGAAGATGAAGAATCTAAAGCTGAAGAAGTTAATGCCAGCAAAGCATAGTTTGATAATTTTATAAAGACGTTTGGCTTAAAAAAAAAAATCAGTCACTCATAAGTGTGGAAGTACATTGGGATTTTCTTTATTTGCAGCTGGACTGACCTAATCATACTACAGCAGAGAGGTAGAGATATGAGAAACAGTGCTCCAGCCCTACTGGTCAGTTTCATAAGAGGCATCTGCATAGGACTGGGTGTGTCGTGGAGTATAAAGGGTAGAACTGAGTGTTGGCAGGGCAGTTGGGAACTGGGAGTTTCCCTAGATGTAGCCAAGTTGTTGCCTCCTTCTGGACTTCATTTTCTCTAACTGAACAATAGAAGGTGGGGTAGTAAACACCTACAGGAGTGGTATTAGGATATGGTAAGACTGTAAGCACAAGGGCAGGGAATGCTTCTTTTAAACGTTCTGTCTCATTTCTTCTCTCTCTACCACAACAGCAAAGCTGAGCTGACCTGATGTGGAAGGTATTTTTCTTGGTCTTCCCAAGATCCCGGTAAGGTATTAACATATCAGTTTAAGATGTGGATATCTTTTGTCTTCAAATGTCCATGGGAGCATTTAAATTTACAATGCAGTTAAGTGGTTTTCTACCACTGTCTTTGAGTTTCCCACCCTAAAAAAGTTTACTCCAACACAAAGTATTAGTAATCAATGCAACATTTACTGATAATTTCATAGGGAAGAGAGGAGACAGTTTATACTGTTCCACACAACAAGTAACTCAAGAAACCCCCTTATAGAGCTGGATGCAGTGGCTCACACTTGTAATCCAGCACTTTGGGAGGCTGAGGTGGGTGGATCACTTGAGGTCAGGAGGTCAAGACCAGCCTGGTCAACACAGTGAAATCCATCTCTACTAAAAATACAAATTAGTGCTCACGCCTGTAGTCCCAGCACTTTGGGAGGCCGAGGTAGGTGGATCGCCTGAGGTCAGGAGTTTGAGACTAGTGTGGCCAACATGGTGAAACCCCATCTCTATAAAAATGCAAAAATTAGCCAGGCATGGTGGTAGCCAAGTGCCTGTAATCCTGGCTACTCAGGAGGCAGAGGCAGGAGAATCAGTTGAACCCGGAGACGGAGGTTGCAGTGAGCTGAGATCACGCCATTGCACTCCAGCCTGGGTGACAAGAGCGAGACTTCGTCTAAAAAAGAAAAATTAGTCGGGTTTGGTGGTGGGTGCTTGTAATCCCAGCTACTAAGGAGGCTGAGGCAGGAGAATCGCTTGAACCTAGGAGGCAGAGGCTGCAGTGAGCTGAGATTGCACCACTGCACTCCAGCCTGGGTGACAGAGTGAGACTCTGTCTCAAAAAAAGATTAAAAATGTTCTTATCAAAATGTCACACCTAAAATAATATTTTAATAACATTGCTCAGGAGTCTACTCAGTTAGTAGCAATAAATTCTGCGTGGGCGGAAGGATCTATCTAAATGATCTTTTCTGCAAAGATCTCTTTTCTGCAAACAGCAAAGTTCAGTGGAAAACCTTGCAAACTGGTAGCCCTGAATTGGACTCTGGGCTTTGTCACTTACAAACTGTGTAATCTTACACAAGTTACATAACCTCTGAGTTCCAGTTGCCTCATCTGCAAACTGGGTCAACTAACCTAGGTGAGGTATGCATGAAACTCAATGAAGAGACAGGGAAAAGAGAGGTAATAAAGGAGAAGTTATTGAACAGTACAGAAAAATAGTGTGTTTACAGATGATAGATTGTTCTACAGGCACTGCTTCATACAATACAAACATTAAAAAACGTTTTTCTGGTGTGCTTTCTGCCTTTTGAAACTTAATGTTTAGCTTACTGGAATCATTACTGGAATAATAAAAGGAGAGTAGACAAAGGGTTTCTGAAATAGGACTTTCAACTGGATGACATTTGTGTGTTCCTTTCGTGAGAGTGGAGACCAGATTTTGAGGATGGACTTTGGTCTATGATAATCCCAGTGGAAATGATCCTGGTCTGGGCAAGTCTTCAAGTCACTGCTCATGCCACAAGAGGGTGCACAAAGACCACACGATACTGAGATTTGAAGCCAGAACTCTTAGATGATGTTCACCTTCCGCTAGGGCCTCACGCTCCACAGGGAGTCCCATGATCAAGAATCCTGGCTTGTTTTCTGCATTTTCCCTTTAGATGCTGTGAGGCCAGAAGATTCCTAGCTGGATGAATTGGCTATTCCAGCTACTGTATCCTCTTTGTGCACAGCTGCCTCCCTCAGGAGTGGCTGATGCCTGTGGTCCAGCAGAGCCTCACAAACCCTGGACCTCAAAAAGAGACCTGAGGAACTGCTAACCACCTGTGTCTGAGCTGGGCTCTCTTGTCTTCTTTGAGCTATTCCCTCCTGCCTTCATGCTTCTTGCTCAGCTTTCTCTGATTCCTTCTCAGCTTCCTTTTCCTTGCACAAGTATATCAACTACAAGAAACTAGGGTTCACCTGCATCAGATGCCTCTAGGCAGTAATAATCAAATCCTCCTGCTGGTCCCTTGGACTGCCTGCTTCACAGAAATACTGACACAAAGACACACACACACACACACAAGGTAATCCTTCCACAGTGACCGGTGCATGGGAAGGGGCCATCTGGGATAGCTGTGCCACACCTGAAGGGGGCATATTTACTCCCATGCACTGAGGATATTGTCAATTACAATTGCCCTGGACCTGGGCAGTCTCTTTGGGGCAAATCGAAGTTCTCAGGCACTAGGAGAAGAAGGTAAGAAACTCCAAATCCAATGCTGGCCACTGTGTGTGAGAAGATGCCCAGCTTCCAGAAATCCTAGCACTCTGCTGGCAAAGGCCCAGCAGTAAGATTCTTCGAGGCTTGTTTGATGATTTTTATGGCAGGGTGTCTGGGTGAGCAGACAATTCAGTTGTTGTATAACTGTTTAAACACACAGAAAAAAGAATAGACAAAACCCTCTTACTTGGACTTCACAACACTGTGAAGCACAAACTGCCCCAAGGGCAGCCTTGTCTGCCTTACCTGCTATCTTCCCCTTCCCATCTCATCAAGGCGGGGCAAGAAGCCACTGCAATTGTCATCTCTCTTCTCCTCTTCTTTGCTATGCTGTATTAATTGCTTTTGCCATGAGCTTTCTCTGAAGTTCTGGTATGTGAAGGTCCGAGAGGCCTGTACTATACCATTCCTTGAGCTCAGGCCACAGTTCCTGCTGTGGCTTAGAAAATATACTAGTCCCTACAATGCACTAGGAAAAAAAAAATCTAAGCTTGTTATCAATTTTCCCCAGATAATAATCTCAGCTTTTCCTACAACAGATACAGGGCCTATATTTATTAAAGAATGAGTTACAAAATGTGAAATTGAGAAAGAAGCTTAGAGATCACCCATCCTAGACCAAGGGTCTCACTTTACAGAAGGTGAAGATGAGGCCAGAAAAGAGAGGTGACTTTCCTGAGGTCACACAGCTGGTCAGTGAAAGATTCTGGGCTGACACCCAGTTACCCTGACTACCAGGTGAAGACAGTCCTGTTCACCTCAGTTTAAAGCTTTGTGTAGGAGTCAATTAATTTTTTTTTCTAATAAAGTCTGCATGTCTCTATTTGTGAATGTGGGTAAGAACATGAGGCCCTGAGAGCAGGTACAATATCTCTGGCATTTATAACCATGCTTGGTAGGTACATGCTAAGAAAATGTTTATTGAATGAATCAATGGACCTGTGTGAACAGAGAGAAAGGGAGTGGCTATATGCCTAATATTACCCGTGACTCAAGACTCAACAAAAGCAGACAAATCAGGGACATATAGGAGTATCAGGAGTATGTTTTCCCACTGGATATGAAGCCTGAGTGAGGGAAGGGAGTATCTATATATAAGTGATGTCTGAAAGTATCAGAGTCCAGTCTGTGATCCCAGGATTTGGCTTAACTTCCTTGGGCTCCATTTCCTAATCTTCCTTAACATTAAGTAACTAGAGTATATCTCCCAGATTGTCTCAGATCTGTCAGGCCACAGGGCTCAAGGAGGGAATGGATTTCACAGGAAAGTCATCTTACCTTGTGATAGTGAGCTCTTTAGGTGGCAGGTTCCCGTAGTGGGTAGAAGGCCAGCATTTCCACCTCTTAGCCTCTAACACATCTACTCCCAATCCCAAGCTTCATATCCCCTTTCCTCTTTTCATAAGAGTTCATTCTTTAGACTGAGAACTTAGAAGAGAGATGGAAGATTCAGTTTTGAATTGCTTGTATCTTGTGAAACAATCTTGATATAACAAGTGAACTATTTAAATTCTTAGCACCTATCTGGCCATTTATTTCATTTCATATACCAGTCTAAACCCAGTAACAAAGTATTGAAGTCCTGTAACCATTTATTCTTCTCTTATCTGTTATAGAAAATGTCTCCCCCAACCTTGGCCAAATAAGCTGGTTTCCTAAATTGCATTTCATACATCCCCCTCTAGACCACCCACCACCACTTAGGAATACATCTGCCACAAAGCTCCAGCACTGCTGCATCAGATAGATAACAGGCAGAGGGAATGGACTAGAAGAGGTGGCCCAGCATAAAATGGCCCTTCTCTTTTGGGTATTAGGTTCCAGACACTTGACAAGTCCCCTAAGGATTGCTGGGCAGATTCTGTTGCTTACTTTCAGTATCAAGGAGCAGGCTTGGCCTGGGTCCATAATCCCTAGAATGAGGAACACTACCAACACAGTTGGAGAGCATCTCAGGTGCTGAGCCAAATATACTGTGTTTCTCCTGAAATGAGAATTAACCTGAGCTAAAGTCTTGTCTTTGTAAAATAAAAACCAAATTAACTACAAGGTCAGATACTCCCATTCACCATAATATGCACTGAATTTTGTGTGCAGAATGGGTTCACTTAAGTTCTCTATGATCTTATCACCTAATGGATATCAGATTTAAAATCAGACTCCAGTATTTTTGCTTGAATCAGTTTTATATGTTACAATGACACCTTGGTGCTAAGAATTAGGTTCTGGATAGGCACAATGATTATAATGGGAAAATAAGTTTTATGAAGAAAAAAATACTAGAAATGGAAATCTATAGTCTGAAGCTAGTTAGGATGAGGATGACTGCTGGATTCCCCAACTGTGGGAATTTTGCAAAGCAACTCCGATCAGTTTCATCCTGTTTCCTGGGCCTAAGGAAAGGTACAACATGCTTGGTAACCTCAAAAATCTGAGACAGGTCTTAGCTAATTTAGAAAGTTTGTTTTGCCAAGGTTGAGGATGTGCACCCATGACACAGCCTCAGGGGGTCCTAACAATATGTGTCAAAGGCAGTAAGAGCACAGTTTGTTTTTATACATTCTAGGGAGACATGAGACATCAATTAACATATTCAAGATGAACACTGGTTCTGTCTGGAGAGGAGGGGCAACTCAAAGCAAAGGCGGGAAGACTTGAAGTAGGGAGGGAGATTCCAGGTCATAGGCAGATAAAAGACAAATGGTTGCATTCTTTTGAGTTTCTGATTAGCCTCTCGAAAGAAGGCAGCCAGATATGCATTTATCTCAGTGAGCAGAGGAGTGATTTTGGATAGAATGGGAGGCAGGTTGGCCCTAAGCAGTTCCCAGCTTGACTTTTCCCTTTAGCTTAGTGATTTGGGGGCCCCAATATTTGTTTTCCTTTCACATTTCCCCCTTTTTCTTTTAAACAATCTTTTGGAGAAAGCATTTTAGAAGAAAATGAGTCTCTGGTCTCACATTTTGTCTGATCTCTCATGGTTAGGATGGTTTATTCCTAGACGGGTTATGAAGAGAGCTCATTTTTAGCAGGCTGTGAAGTCTCATATCCTATGAAGAGAAAATAGGGGAGAAAGGGAGAAAAACAATGAACAAAAGAACAATCCTGGGAAATCAATATAGACCACATTGCTCTGAAGTCCATGTAGCAGTAGGCAGTTATGAAAGTGGCTTGTGTATATAAATAGGTTGCTGTTATTTTCTTCTGAAGTTTAGTTGTCTAGCTTCAGTTCACAGGGCTTTACAAAAGCACAGCTTAATTTTTTTTGACTCCAAATTAGGAAAAATGGGGGGAAAAAAGGGAAAAAATTAAAAACATTATTTTGCAGGCTTGTAGCCAAGAAAAATTAGAATTAAGTCCAAACTAGAAAATAATAAAAATTGAAAAACATTAGGCAAGACTAGAATCTAACAACAGGTGTTGTATTAGTCCATTTTTATGCTGCTGATAAAGACATAACCAAGACTGGGAACTTTATAAAGAAAAAGAGGTTTAATAGACTCACAGTTTCACATGGCTACGGAGGTCTCACAATCATGGCAAAAGGCAAAAGGCACATCTTAAGTGGTGGCAGACAAGAGAGAATGAGAATCAAGCAAAGGAGTTTCCCCTTATAAAGCCATCAGATCTCATGAGACTTATTCACTACCGTAAGAACAGTATGGGGGAAACTGCCCTCTGTGATTCAGTTATCTCCCACCAGGTCCCTCCCACAATATATGGGAATTATGGGAACTACAATTCAAGATGAGATTTGGGTGAGGACACAGTGAAACCATATCAAGTGTACTATAGTTTTTGAATCATAATTTTTTTCTCTTCAGTTTCCCATTTTTACAAAAGATAAATCATGCTGGGACTGATTTGCTTTATTATACTTGGCTTGATTATTTGCATACCATGCAGCAAGAATAATTTTTTTTTTACACAGGCTTTTAAATTGGCTTTGATGGAATTTTGTTCCATAGAAGGAACCTCAGATAAGACTTTTTTAAAGCCGAGCCCAGCCATGGATTTGGACCATCAAATACCTATGAGTTGGGTGATCCTCTCCTTTTGGAGTTCCAAGATAAACTTGGAGCTCCTGGGCCTGTCAGAAAGTGACATTCTTTACTTACTACAGGTCAGGAACCCTGTAAAGGGACTGTGTAGACAAAGGTATGAGGCCAGTTTTTCCAAGGGGCTTTTATTGGCTACATAAGTCAAGTTTTATTCCTTAAAGGAAAGCACACCATTCCAGTCAAAGTCTTAGTAAAATAACCAGTTTCTCCAATTGTGTCCTGTTACAAATGAAAACAGATTCTTATTGCACTTATGCAAATAACTATTATAATAAAGTAAGAATACTTACGAATAGTTTTCAAAGTCTGTAGAAATCAGGTAGAAACAAGTATGCTCCAAATTTTGTTCAAAGGATTATACTTTTACTCAAATGTTAAAAGCTGTAAATAGCTTAAAAGTCTTCTTGACTCTGAAAAAACAAAGGATCAGCAACATTTTAAGCAAAAAGTTAAAAAGAATATTTTAGGCTTCTATTAGTTTAGTCCATGAAGTTAATTCCTATTCTGCCTGATATTCAAGAACATTTCATCTCTCCATGAGCCCTGAAAGTTTTTCCTCTATTCTGATGCCACAATCTCCAAAGTTGTCAGAAACCTGCATTCAAGAGCACCTGTTAGAGTTTTATAGCTGATTATAAAACTACCTTCTAAAGAGGACCAAAACAAGACAACAAGGGCAGCCAGAGTCAAAGACATAATTGACAAGGAAATTTGTTATCTCTGTGTCACACAATAATTTAACATAACAATTATAATTATTACTAATATCATACACTAAGTTGTAGCAGAATTATAGGATTTTCACTTAATTTTTGAACACTACCAGTAACATATTTATTCAAATACAGCCCAAAGAAAACCAAACACCATTTCATATTTGACAATGCTTCCTGTATAATTTTTATATCAAATAAGCCAAATATGTCATTTTTGGACTTTAGGGAACCTATTAATAATATCTTAAAGGGTTAATTTGGTCAGAAAAGACATAATTTATAATTTGATTTTGGAAAATTTGTCAAATGTCAAAGGTTTAAAACACTTGATACCAGGCTGGATGTGGTGGCTCATGCCTGTAATCCCAGAACTTTGGGAGGCCAGGGTGGGCAGGCCACCTGAGGTCAGGAGTTCAAGACCAACCTGGCCAACGTGGTGAAATCCTATCTCCACTAAAAATACAAAAATTAGCAGACTACATCTGCAGCCTCAGCTACGTGAGAGGCTGAAGTAGGAGAATCACTTGAACCTGAGAGGCAGAGATTGCAGTGAACTGAGGTCAGGCTATTGCACTCCAGCCTGGGCAACAGAGCAAGACTCCATCTTAAAAATAATAATAATAAAATAAGTAAAATACTTGATATCACAAAGTAAATAAAATACCTGATATCACCAAAGTGATAACTCAAGGATTTCAAAAAAAAAAAGAGAAAAACCTTCATTCTTTGAGAGAGAACACTTAATTTTCCAAACTATAAGCCCTAATAAAAACAGCATGAAGCCAATTAAATTTGTTTTCCAAATTTTACCCATATGCTAGTCTTGCATTAGTGTGCCTTTGACATTAATAGTTAAATTATACAAAAACTGAACTTATTTTATCTCTTAAAATCTGTTCTCACAATCTCACATGCCTACCTCTTCTGCAATAGTCCCTGGGCCTTGTGGAATTGAATGGCTTTAATTTCTCACTCTGTGTCTCAGGAATGAAGTTTATTTTGATTGACATCTTCTATGGGGCCTGCGGATAAGGCTTTAATTGCTGTCAGTGTTTAAGATTTAGCAAGACTTCCTGTCTTTTTTAAACCCAGAGTCAAAGCCATGTAACTTAATGTCACAAGTACTTTAAAATCACACACAGAAAGATACATGGATGTAATAACCTCAATTTAAAAAAAATTTTAATCTCAGTTTTTTTCCTAAGCAAACCAAAACTTTAATTATAATGGTATATGAATTATTTTAATAAAATGTAAAATCTGTTAGGCCAGTTACCAAAAGGCAAAAGAAAAGACTTTCTGCAATGTATAGAATATTATTTTGGAAGAAAACATTTCCTTTACATCTTTAAGAAAGTATTGTTAGCACTGGGCCACAACAGACAGAACTTGAGGGGGAAAAAAAAAACTTATATGAGCTGAAAATGTGTTGAAGGAGAGTGTTATATTTCACCCATTTTAAAAAGGGAGAGAAAACAGAAAACAGTGAGATGTACCAAAAGTTGAACTTTGGGTTAAAAAAATTTTAAATCTCTTATAATTTATTAGGAGTAAATCAATCCCTTTAGGAAATTTTATTGTTATAATCAATTCTTTAGTGTATAAGTTTTTTTTTTTTTACATCTGGCCCAACCTCTAGAAAGACCGTTATACTTTCCCTTTAATTATAGACAACTTGATCAAATAAAAGTTTTTTTAAAAAATAAATCCTTTTATTGTGACTTACACAGACCATTAATGACATGTTTGGACTTTCTGGTTTGTCCTGAACATTCTTCTTTCTTAAAAAAACAGTCATTTTATTCTAGGTCTAAATTTACCATACAAGATTCCATAATTGCCCAAGAGGTTCACTTTATCTGCTGCCTAGACAGAGCCAATTTATCAAGACAGGGCGATTGCAATAGAGAAAGAGTAATTCATGCAGAGCCAGCTATGCAGGAGACCAGAGTTTTATTACTACTCAAATCAGTCTCCCTGAAAACTTGAGTATCAGTGTTTTTAAAGATAATTTGGTCGGTTGGGGTAGGGCAGTGAATTGAGAGTGCTGATTGGTTGGCTTGGGGATAAAATAATAGGGAGTCAAAACTGTTTTCACCTGTTGAGTCAGTTCCCAGGTGGGGGCCACAGAACTGGTTGGTAGGTCCAGGTGGGGCTATCTGGTTGTTATAAATGCAAAAACCTGAAAAGACATCTCAAAACGATGACCTTAGGTTCACAATAGTGATTATTTCAAGAGTAATTGGGGAAGTTACAAATCTTCTGATCTCAGGAATGATGGTGGGTAATATTTAGAATTCCAGCCCCTCTTATCTTGACTTTGTGGCTGGTGGCCTTTCATTTGTTTTACAAGAACAGTTTAGCCTTTTGGGAAGGGTTATGATATAAACTATACACCAAATTCCTTCCCAAAGCTAGTTCAGCCTATGCCCAGGAATAAATAAGGACAGTTTAGAGGTTAGAAGCAAGATGGGGTCGGTTAGGTCTAATATCTTTCACTGTCATCATTTTCTCAGTTATGATTTTTACAAAGGTGGTTTCAATCCTTTCTCATATAATATTATTTCTCTTTAAGCTTTCTTACCAAAAAACACATCTTTATTTCTATACCTTTCTTTGCATTTCTCTTATTTCCTGGTTCCTTTTACCTTGTTTTATACATAACCTTTAAATAAGATTTGAATTGACAAAAATTGTTCACCTTTTTAAAAAGGACACTTTTTAAAGAAAGAATGATTATTTATGAAAACTGTGATAGTCATCATTTAAATTTATGAAATTCACCATTGCAAAATTCTAACTGAGGCAGTAGAAAATATATTACTCCACCTTGCTTCTAACCTCCAGGCTGTCCTTATTCATTCCTGGACTTTGGGAGGAACTTAGTTTATAGTTTAGCTTTGAAACAAAGATGGTAACAATCCTTTCCCAAAACGTATCTCTTTACTACCTGTGGATTATACTGCCTAATGCCACAAGATTAGAAGTTATGGTAATTTTACTAAATAATTCAAGATGTTATTTTCATTAAACCAATATCAATGTCTTACTTATTAAGGATCCTACAAGGAAAGATCATTCTGTATTGGGATAGGTTTATAGTTTTGTAACCCCTGTGCTAAATTTTGACACCTTATAGTATTTGGCAGGGATAACTATTAAATTGCTTGGTTAATAAAAGAAACAAAAATGTATGCTGGCAATTCTTAAGACATTTCTAATATTACTTTACCAATAATTTTAAAGCTAGCTTATTTATTAAAGATTTTACTTAAGTCACGTAAACTTGAAAAAGCATTTGACTAGAGTCTTTCTTTTTTCTGATAAAGTATTTGATTTAAGTGCTTTCATTTTTCTTTAAGCCAATTATTTAGAGCTCTCATATATTTTCAGTACTGAAACACTATGTACACAACACATAAATACATAGACGTATTAGGCATGCCGATAGAAGTACTCTTATAGATTCATAAAGATCTTTTTTCCCCCATCTTAGACTTTCAGATTCTTGATAACCTTTTCACAGCCTGAAGCAGCTGTCAGCTAAGTAGCCTTAAATTTGCATATTAAAGGAAACAACTCAGGTGAAAATAAAATAGCAAAATTTACATCATAAGGTACAGAGAGAAAATGTCTGGTGGTGCTGGAGGGCGATTAAAGATGGATGCCAAGTCAAACATAACATTGTAGAAATCTATCAAGGATTGTAATAAGGAGACCAATTTTATTTAGATAGGAACTACCTATTTTTTAACTGGATCTCTGAGCTCTGGGCAGAGGAATTATTTTGAGGTTAGACCACTGATGCTTTTATAGTACACTTAAAAAAATTTTTTTAACAAAGACATTTCTAAGTGTCTAAAACACTCTTCCTTAAAAACCCCAGAGTAGCCTCTGTTGCAATAGCCATTAGTGAAGAAAACAAAATTCAGTCAACTGAGAGGAAAAAACTTTTGCTCCAATAAAAAGGATCCTAGGAGGAAAAAAAAACCCATGAAGGCCTTTTAAATACAAACACACACACATGCACACACACACACACGTACACACATACGCACACATCTTGGATGTTAGCTTTTCATTAAGATGACTTTTAACCACTGAGCTCCTTTAAAAAAAAATCTTTTTAAATCTCACGACTAAATTTCAGCTAGGACAAATTGCTGCTATTTCAGCAGTACCAAGTATCAAACCAGAAAGGGTTTGATTTAGGAACCAAACCCAGACTGTCATGATGGGAAAAAAAAAGAAGGCAGAACCTTAGCTATCAAACTGCAGTATGGGCAACAGCCATTGCTTTCAGCCATTGCTTTCAGTTTGGCCTGGCTGGCAAAAAGGTGGCCTTGTTATATAAATAAAGCCCCTTTATTAGTCAAAATAAAAAATCTTTCCTCTTTTTTTCCTTTTGCTGGCCATTTTTCTCCCCAACCACACCACGCTGTTTTTTGTGTGTATGGGAATTTAGCCACTTCAGAGGTCTTGTTCCCCATAATTTGCAACTTCCTTTGGATTTGATAAAGTCAGATAGAATTGATCAAACCCAATGGGAAAAGGCTGAAACAACAAAGAAACAATAAGCAAAACAAACGATGGCACAACTTATAAGATCACTGAGTGCTCTAGTAAGGAGAAATTAAGACCAGCTGGTTGTTAATCTTAAATTTAACCAAGACAAACCCTAATTCAGTTACTTACCTAGTGATAGGTCTCAGGCTGTAGACCACTCTCTACCTTCCTAGAAGCAGGGGGGAAAAAAAATCTCATCTTCCATGTCGGAAGCGAGCTCAAACTCCATAAAGGAATTACCTGCCTTCCATCATCATGGAAACAGGAAATCTTGCCTTCCTTGTTGGAAGCAAGTAAAACTCAAAAAAAAAAAAAAAAAAAAGAGGAATTATATTAGCTTAGTGATTTGAGGACCCAAGATTTATTTTCTTTTCACATGCTTTACTGGCAATAAAAACATTACAGAATCTGGACTGAATAAAATATTAGGACAATACTAGTCTGGCAGATCAGGGGGCTTCTATCATGGACAAATTCCACCAAAGAAGAGGTGGCAAGGATTAATTAATGTGAGAGCTATTAACTGAGTGATTACAATGAGCCAAGCAACAGTCTCCCATTTGGAATACAACAGTGTTAAGAACAGAAAAAGGTCCCTGACTTAGTGGACCTTGTATTCTCACTAACAGATACAGATATTAAGAAATAAATATGTAAATAAGTAAATTCTATGGTATATTAGAAATTGATAAGTGTTATAAGCAAAAATGTAAAGAAAGATGATGAAATTTGAGAGTTTGTATGGGGAGGGACCAGCAGGTTACAATTTTAAATAGGATGCTCAGGGTAGGCCTCATTGAGAGGATAGTATTTCAGCAAGCATCTGAAGAAAGTAAGGGAGTTAGCCATGTGCAAAGCTGGGGAAGGTGGGCTCCAGGCAGAAGAAACAGTCAGTGCAAAGTCCCTGAAGTGAGAGTGTTACTGGTGGAACATACCAGGCAAGGAGGATTGAAATCAAGTGAGTCAGCAGGAGAGATGAAGAGAAGTAAAGGGAGAAGAGGAGGGGGCAGATCATAGGCTTTGTTGGCCATTTAAAGGCCTTTGGCTTTTCTCTGAAGGGAATGATGAGCTTTTATTGGAGAGTTTTGAGCAGAAGAATGACATAATCTGATGTACATCATACAAGTATCTCTTTGGCTCTGCTGGGTTGAGGCATGCATTTGACTTGAACCAAAGGACCCCTTCAGATGATCATTTCACATCTAGATAAGGAAACAAACAAATGAAATATGGAGATGTGTCACAAGCAGCAAGAGAAGGAGATTTAAAAACCAGCTAGGGGCTGCTCTGCCTATGGAGTAGCCTTCTTTATTCCTTTACTTTTCTAACAAGTTTGCTTTCACTTAAAAAAATAATAAAAAACAGCTAGTGAGTCAGCTACGGAGAGGTTTGTTTTGAACAATCCCATGCAGAAACTCCAGAAATATTTCCCAACGTGTAATAAGACTTTTTGCAGTGATTGTTCATTTTTGTGCCCTAGAAAGCGTACCTACTTCAAGAGAGCCCCTCCAAGGATGTTAAACAGGCCCCGCTTGGCGTAGCACAGGCTCCACTAGTGGGCAACACAGAGCCAGAAGCCTTAATACCTCAGTTCACTTTTTTGGGAGGCTCATTCCAGCTGCTTTTTTTCCTAAACAGGAAAGAAACTGCCTTCGAACAAGCAAACTATGCCTCAAAACTCATTCACAGCACCAACTTGATCAAGGCACTGGCACACAACACTTTCATTAAAATCATCTACATCATCATTCACTCAAAGGACATTTATCAAACACTTGTCATATGCTAGGGACTTTTCTAGATGCTGGGGATTCAAAGAGGAAGATTCTTTCCTGTCTTCATATTGCTTAGACTGTAGTTAAAACACTAATTTATACATTAAAAGTGTTTATAGACTATGGTAAGTGCTTTTCTAGATATAGGAGTCAAAGGCTCTGAAGAGAGAGTAATTTACATTGCCTGAAGAATAGGGAAAACTTCATGAACCTGATTTCACTAGACCTGCATTTTGAAGTTGTGGAAATTCATGGTATACTCAGGAAATGTTGTCTTCTCTAGGATGGAATATGAAGTTAATGGGAAACAGTGGCAGAAAGGCAGATCAACGTCTTATTCTATTACAAAGGGCCTTAAATTCCTTGCTAAGAAAATCAGAGTGAACACTTTCAGGAAAAAGCAGAAGAATCCCATAATTATTTCTACCTCTTAGGTAACTTTCAGCAGTGTCAAAGGTAGACTTGAGAATCACAGTGAAGTTTCTTTTTTCTCTGTTTTTGACCTTGTAATCATGGGTGTAGAGATCAGGAGTTTCTCCTCTGGAGACTCAATGGGGTGCTTACTCCAATAGACGGAAAGACAAGGGATTAAAATAGAAACGTTTCAGTGGCAATAGAGAAGCTGGGACAGATGAAAATATTTCAGGGATACAGCATGGTAAATATGTCACTTGCACGCTATATAATTCTGTCACCTCAAATAATAGGTAAGCTCTTACTCACCCTGGCAAATGGCATGTGTGGGGGCTGTTTCCCAACCTAACACTGTACTTTAGACACACATTCATTTGGGTTCCCATTAGATCGCTAGATTCCTTAAGGCAGAGATCATATCTTTTTGTCTTGGTATGCCTAAAGGCTTCCAATGACAGGTCACAAGGTGGGCTGGATGTGTGTTGAAAGAGTGGAAAATAGGCATTCCTAAACGAAGATGACAAGCTACCTCTGAGTGTAAGCATTCGTTGTTGTTGTTTTCTTTTTCTTTCTTTCTTTTTCTTTCTTTCTTTCTTTCAGCATTCGTTGTTGTTGTTTTCTTTCTCCTTCCTTCCTTCCTTCCCTCCCTCCCTCCCTCTCTCCTTCCTTCCTTCCTTCCCTCCCTCCCTCCCTCTCTCCTTCCTTCCTTCCTTCCCTCCCTCCCTCCCTCTCTCCTTCCTTCCTTCCTTCCTTTCTTTCTTTTGAGATGTCTGGCTCTATCACCAGGCTGGAGCGGAGTGGTGTGATCTCAACTCACTGCAACCTTTGCCTCCCGTGTTCGAGCAATTCTCCTGCCTCAGCTTCCATAAGTGCTGGGATTACAGGTGTGTGCCACCACACCATCTCTACTAAAATACTAATTTTTGTATTTTTGGTAGAGATGGAGTTTCGCCATGTTGACCAGGCTGGTCTCCAACTCCTGACCTCGGATGATCTGCCTGCCTTTGCCTCCCCAAGTACTGGGATTTCAGGCGTGAGCCACTGCCCCGGCTTTAGTTTACGCATTTGCATTAACGGCTCAATGATAGCAAGACAGTATGTTCGTTGATCAGGGTTCAATCTAACCCTTCCTCGCATTTTTAAAAACAGCTTTTATTTGGCAAACTTCCCATCTGACAAATAGCCATAGAGGCTAGAGTACTAGCTTCAAAATGCCTTTTTTCCTTCGCTGATTTTATCGAGTGGCTCTGTGCCAATGAGTGTTCTGAGAAGAAGTTAGAAATGGGGAAGTACCAGTTTCCATATCAATTTGATGGTGACAGCGAACCGGACTGAAGTCCCTAAATCTCAACTGCACGCCGGCGTTCCGGAATGAAAACGCTAACGTTCCAGTTTCCGGCTGGACCCGCAGTATGTTGCCGTGGATCGATTGCTTTTGCCTGGCTGGCAGATACCTCTCCGGAGAGGACCAGACAGCCATTGGCCCAGGAAAGGCGGCGGGTCCGTGACGTCCTCATCTTGGCAGGTGCCTGGGCCACTGAGACTCTGGAGGCTGCGCTGGGTCGGCTTGGCAGGTGTCCAGCTAGCCGGAGATGTAGTCACTTTGGCACCCGAAGCAGTGCGCGCCTTGCGCTAGACAACAATCCTGTGCTATGGAGTCCCATGATGGTGTGGCGTTTGAGAGGCGGCAGCCAGGAGGCTTGAGGAAGTGTGTGTGGCGGGGGGGATTTGGAAGGGATGGGGCCACCTGCTGGGCCGGCTGGAGACTGCGGGGAATCTACTACGTGAGGCCAGGACGGGGACCCTGCCTAGATGGACTGAGAGTTTTTAGACAGTTCTTTTTCTTGTCAAGGGTGAAAGACTGGCAAGAGACAACGAAATCAACTGACCTAAGTGTCAGATTTTAACCCAAGTCTTGGTGATTACAAAACCTGCATTTTTCTTATTACAGCAGGACGCTTCCTGGGATCGCTAGGACTAAATGTGGCTCTTTAACTGTACAGTTTTCGACATCTCCCACGGGTCAGTTTCCTGGTCTGTGAAATGGGCTTATTCGTACTTCACATCGTTGTAGAGATATATAAAGTACTTAGCCCAATGTCTGCCTAATGGTGGGGGCTCCCAAAGTGATAGCTGTGTTGTCATTTGTTTCTACAGCTCTTTTGTATGTACCTTTAGTATATTACTGTTGCCATGATCTTAGATTTTGTTTCTTATGTAATTGTGTCCCCTTCTACCATGAAAGCCCTGAGGAAAAGGACCTTGTCCCACTGATAAAGGGAATGTAGGTTGACTTAGGCATACATGGAAAAGTTAAACCTTGGAATTTGTCAGACCCTAGTTGGAATACAAACAGTTCCTTTATGTGCTTTTTTTCCACCCCAAATGGGCAAGTTGTTTGCTTTTGCAACCATCAATCTTGCACATTTGGATACAGCTTTGAAACAGGAGCTAGGCCTTCCAGTGTGAATTGAGTTCAACTGTACTAACAAGGCCACTTTATTTACACATAACATAAGAGTTACTTTTGGAAGGATTATGAGTCTTATCTTGGTAGCCTGCCAAATATACTAATTAATTTGTTGGCACAAATGGAGCCAGGAAGACCAAAAACATTAGATTCAATGCTGTTTGTTCCAAGAAAACTAAATGAACTCAAGTAATAGGTCTTTTTCCATGTAGGAATCTCGTGTAAAAACAGCATATTAACACATAAATGCCATAATTACTATAATATCTTCAAGATGGATTATTTTCTTTAGTAAGTATTAGTAATCTTTGTGCAACAATATGCTGAAGAAGGCTTTAAAGTACCAGGTATAAATGCCCATCAATGGAAGATTGGATAAAGAAAATGTGGTACATATACACCATGGAATACTATGCAGCTATAGAAAAGAATGAGATCATGTCCTTTGCAGGAACATGGAGCTGGAGGCCATTATCCTTAGCAAACTAACACAGGAAAACCAAATACCACATGTTCTCACTTATAACTGGGAGCTAAATGATGAGAACACATGAACATGAAGGGAATAATACACACTGGGGCCTACCTAAGAGTGGAGAGTGGGAGGAGGGAGAGGATCAGAAAAAGTATCTATTGGGTGGGTACTAGGCTTAGTAGCTGGGTGATGAAATAATCTGTGCAACAAAGCCCTGTGACACAAGTTTACCTATATAACAAACCTGAACATGTACCCCTGAACTTAAAATAAATGTTTTTAAAAAATAGAGCACCAGGTATATGGTAATGTTCTCCATTTCTTCTCGATAAACCTTTTGAAAAAATATTGAATTTTCTGCTTCGGCTTCTTCTTTATCCCATAAATTCCTCTATCACCAGTGATCTACTACTTTTCAAATCTAATACTTTCTCATTTTGGTCTACCCTGACTGTTCTACAGTACATGCTCCTTATGCACACTCTCTGCTTTTTAAAAACTATTATCTTACATATAACCATTATGCTTAGGCTTCTCATAGCATGGTGCTGGGTTCCCAGAGGGAGCTTCTTTGGGAGGTAAAATCTGGAGACTGAGTTCCACATGAACAGGTGAAAGCTTTTTTTTTTTTTTTAATTTTTATTATATTTTATGATTTTATATTTTTACCTAGCCTCAGAAGTAATCAGGTTCATTTCTGTTGCACTCTGGTAGTTACAAACAACCACTAAGGCCAGCTAAGCCCAGATTCAAGGGTAGGGTAATTGAGATTCCATCTCTTGGTGGCAGAATGGCAAGGTTACATAGCATAAGAAAATGTAGGATAGAAGCTATCTTTGGAAAATACTATCTGCCATATACACACATATATACACATATATGTACATGTATATGTATGTATATATTTGTGTGTATATATATGTATATTTACATAGAGATAGTTTTTCTGTCTAAAGAACAACAATGTTTTTTAGTCTGAACTTCATATCTCTGCTCTTTTTTTTCCTTTTTTTTTTTTCTGAGACGGAGTTTTGCTCTTGTTACCCAGGCTGGAGTGCAATGGTGCGAATCTCTGCTCTTTTGTAGGAATCAAAGTTTTGCCCCATCAGTGCTACTTCCTTTTCTCCCCATTATTTTTGTGGTAGCCCACATAGCTACTATACACAAAACGAAGTAGCCACTGTGTGGGCCATTTATTTATTTACTTATTTTTATTTATTTTGAGACAGAGTCTCGCTCTGTCATCCAGGCTGGAGTACAGTGGTGTGATCTCGTCTCACTGCAACCTCTGTCTCCCAGGTGCAAGCAGTTCTCATGCCTCAGCCTCCTGAGTAGCTGGGATGACATATGTGTGCCACCACATCCAGCTAATTTTTATATTTTTAGTGGAGATGAAGTTTCACCATGTTGGCCAGGCTGGTCTCAAACTCCTGACCTCAAGTGAACCGCCTGCCTCCGCTTCCTAAAATGCTGGGATTGCAGCCGTGAGCCACCACGCCTGGCCCATTTGCCACTTTAAGTCCTTGGACGAGCAGCTAGGCTCATCTCTTTAACCTAGTAAGTGAACCTGTGTAGAGAGGAAAGTGGTCTGGCTTCCCAGCTTCAGTCATTAATTAGAAGATAAAGAACAGGGGTTCTTCTTTCTGTATAATTTGGATGATACATGTAATCTCTCAATTTACTAGGATTTCCTTGGAGTCCATTAGCAGATTGCTAGTCCTTTTCATCATGGTCTGTTTTCTGAATGCCAACTAGGAAATTTTCCACCATGCACGGGTTGCTTTTCACCATTGGATAAACATTGCTTGAAATTATGTTGATAGGCAGGTGCCATTTTGAATGTAACAAGAATTTTGATATTGCTGTGGTAGTCTCCTAATGTGGGCCTTACAGCCAGCAAGAGAACATGCTTCATATTCTAGTTAACTTTGGTTTGCTATAATGTAGTTAGATTAAGAGAAAGTTTCAGCAGAAAGGTGAAAAACCTAGCTCTGTCCACCTCCCAGGTAATCCTACTTTCCATGGACAATTATACCCCTAGACATGCACATATACCTCAGTATCTTCTCAGCCCACAGTGCTTTCCAAATTCCATGTCCCACTTTCGATTTTTTGCAATATCTGTGTACCACCCTACTACCTAGATTTTTATTGTGTTAACAAGCTACCACAAACTTAATGGCTAAAACAATACAAATTTATTATTTTACAATTCTTGAAGTCAGAAATCTGACATAGGTGTCACTGGGTGGAAATGAAGGTGTCGTCAGGGCTTCTGGAAAATCAATGAGAAAATTTATTTCTTTGCCACTTCCAGCTTCTGGAGGCTGCCCTCATTCTTTGTTTGCATTTCTCTTCTATCTCCAAGGGCAGCAATGGCAAATTGAATCCATCTCACATCACTTCACTCTGACCTCCACTTCTGCCTCCTTTTTTCACCTTTAAGGACTCTTATGATTACATTTGGCGCTCCAGGATAATCCAGGATAATCTTTCTATCTTGAAGTCAGCCATCAGCAACCTTAATTCCATCTTGAACCTTAATTCCTTTCTGCCATGTAAAATAACGTATTTACTTTTCAGGGCTTATAAGGTAGATATCTGCCTACAACAAGATTTTTATTATTTTGGAGATATGTATATCTCAACACACTAAAATACTTGAATAGCAATTGTAAAGCCATCTACAAGTTACCACTTAACCCTTAGGTTCTTTTCAACCTTCATAATATCTGAAGCACTACTGTATTAGTCCATATTCATGCTGCTGATAAAGACATACCCAAAGCTGGGAACAAAAGAGGTTTAATTGGATTTACAGTTCCACATGGCTGAGGAAGCCTCAGAATCATGGTGGAAGGTAAAAGGCACTTCTTACATGGCAGTAGCAAGAGAAAATGAGGAAGAACCAAAAGTGGAAACCCCTGATAAACCCATCAGATCTTGTGAGACTTACCATCACACAAGAGAATAGCACAGGAAAGATGGGCCCCCATGATTCAATTACCTCCCCCTGGGTACCTCCCACAACTCATGGGAATTCTGGGAGATACAATTCAAGCTGAGATTTGATTGTGGACACAGCCAAACCATATCAACTATGAATCAATGAGATCTTATCTTAAGTAGAATTCTCTACCTATCAGATAGGCAAAGATGAACATATCTGACAATGTACATAATTAATGAAAATGTGTAGACTGTGCATATGCACATTCACTGTTGTTATTAATTAATTTGATATAAATTTGGTAAGTATACCAAAACTTAAAATAGCTATTCTTTTTGGCCCAACATTTTCACCTCTGCAAAGTAAATATTGAGATGTTCTTTACAATATTGTTTGTAATTTTGAAGAAAAGAAAAAAGAGAGTCTCTCTATATATAAATATATAGATATATCATAATTTATATATACCATATATACCTGGCACACATATATCTCTGATATATGTATATAGAGGTATATATAAATTATGATATATCCATATGTCAAAATAATACCTATCCCCTTAAAAATGTGTGGATAGAGGACTTCTAGTTTTGTCCAAGATGAAGTATCCCCATTCCTCCCTAGTATTCCCCTCTGCAACTCAAAAACCCTGGACTTAAGAAACAAATATAGGAAGACTCTGAAAGATGGAAAGATGATGACAGACTGCCTAGGGGCTTCATAAAACTTGATTAAGAACTGAGATGAAGGCTGGGCGTGGTGCCTCACACCTGTAATCCCAGCACTTTGCAAGGCAGAGGCAGGCAGATCACAAGGTCAGAAGTTCGAGACCAGCCTGACCAACATGGTGAAACCCCGTCTCTACTAAAAATACAAAAATTAGCTGGGTGTGGTGCTGCATGCTTGTAATCCCAGCTACTCAGGAGGCTGAGGCAGGAGAATTGCTTGAACCCAGGAGGTGGAGGTTATAGTGAGCCGAGATTGTGCCACTGCACTCCAGCCTGGGTGACAGAGCGAGACTCCATCTCAAAAAAAAAAAGAAGAACTGAGGTGAAGTAGTCACCTAGCTTCTGAAAATTGGATAATTTCTCTCAATTCTTGTTTCATGAAGACATTTTGGTAAACAGCAAAGAGTCTTTTCCCAACCAAAAAAAAGATCCTTAGGGATAAATGGCAAATTCAAATCATCCCAGACATCTACGTATTTACTTCTCAGTTTTGGAGTGGATACACTTGTGGGAAGTGCATCCTAGGCTGGCAGAAAACCAGATGTAGTCCCTGGAATCCCCAGGCTTCTAAAGAAACATTCTTATTATAATACTATTTCCATGTAAGTGAGTGAAAAATATAGTCATCATTTTAATTAACACGTCTCTAGTTCTACTTGAAAAGCATTTAAAGAGGTTGGTAGGACACTTGACTCCCTTAGCAGTTGCTGAGCAAATCCTCTGAAAAGCAGTGGAATTTGAATAGCTCAGAGGATGGCAGAGAAGGAACATAAGGATTTTTGGAAAAGAAAGATATGAAGAATCCATCATGATCCTCTTTAGCAGGGCATGCCAGGGCAAGGAAGTGGGGGCCGCAGTGGACTCTCTGTCTTCCTGGAGCATTTTGTTCACTTGCATAATATACTTAGTTTTTGAAATTCTAGTTATTCACTTTGGAATTACTCTGGGAGTCAAGGAGAGTGGGTCCGCCTGTGTCAAATGCTTCTGAGATGTGAACTGAGAAGAGGATACAGAATCAATCATTGAGTTTGGCAACATGGAGGTCATCAGGAACCTTTACTGAGGAAGAATAGACATGAAGCTTCGTTGGAGTGCATTGAAGAAAGAATGGAAAGTAAGGAAGTGAAAACAGTGGATACGAGGAACTTCTGAGAAATATTTTGCAGTTAAGGGGGATGGAGAAGTAGACTGGTATCCAGAAGGAGAAGATTAATTTGGTTAGGGTCATTGATATGGTTTGGATTTGTGTCCCTACACAAATCATATTACCCAACAATTAATCCCCAACATTAATTATAATATTGGAGGTGGGGCCTGGTGGGAGGTGATTGGATCATGGGAGTGGATTTCTCATGAATAGTTTAGCACCATTCCCCTTGGTACTGTGCTTGAGATAGTGAGTGAGTTCTCGTGAGATATAATTATTTAAAAGTGCATAGCACCTCCCGCCTTGCTCTCCTGCTTTTACTTCTGCCACGTGAGACATCTGCTCCTCCTTTGCCGTCTGCCATGATTGGAAGCTTCCTGAGGCCGCTCCAGAAGCAGAAGCTGCCATACTTCCTGTGTAGCCTGCAGAACCTAAGCCAATTAAACCTCTTTTCTTTGTAAATTACCCAGTCTCAGGTATTTCTTTATAGCAATGTGAGAATGGACGAATACAGTCATATTATGGAGAACCTTTTTTACACTGGCAAAGGGTAACCCTGAAGATTTCAAAATCAGAAAATTTGTTAAAAGTGTAGGTTTGGACTGGCTGTGATGGCCCACGCCTATAATCCCAGGACTTTGGGAGGCCAGGGCAGGGAGATTGCTAGAGCTCAGGAGTTTGAGGCCAGCCTGGGCGATGTGGTGAGACTCCATCTCTATTTATAAAAAATAAAAAAAATAGGAAGAGTAGGCTTGGAAATGGGAATGTGGCAGGAATAACTTGAAGGAAAGGGTAACGTTGAGAGACTGGTACAGCAGATGCAGCAGTAGTCCAAGAATAAAGGGGTAAGAATATGAGCCTGGGTGGTGGCCACCAGGATGGAAATGAACAAACAGAAATAAAGGCCATTATAGAAAGTAGTGATATTTGCTGAAGAACTTTGAGTAGTGTGCTCTAATCACTTGCTCAGAGATGAAAATGTGGGGCTGAAAGGGATCTTAGTATATACTTATTTTACAGAAAAGGAAGAAACAGTTCCAGAGAAAGGAAGAGGTTAAAGCATATATTTTACATAAAAGAATTGGCTGGGTGCAGTGGCTCATGCCTGTAATCCCAGCACTTTGGGAGGCCAAGGCGGGTGAATCATGAGGTCAGGAGTTTGAGACCAGCCTGACCAATCTGGTGAAACCCCATCTCTACTAAAAATAAGAAAATTAGCTGGGTGTGGTTGCATGTGCCTGTAATCCCAGCTATTTGGGAGGCAGAAGCAGGAGAATTGCTTGCCTGGGAGGTAAAGGTTGCTGTGAGCTGAGACCATGCCACTGTACTCCAGCCTGGGCAACAGAGGGAGACTCAAAAAAAAGAAAGAAATTAAGTGTACACATAAATGTAGCCAGGCACAGTGGTTCACAGCTGTAATCCCAGCACAGGGCTAAGGTGGGCAGATCACTTGGGCCCAGGAGTTCGTGACAAGCCTGGGCAACATGATGAAACCTTGGCTCTACAAATAATACAAAAATTAGCCAGGCATGGTGGTGCACTACTTGGGAGGCTGAAGTGGGAGGATCGCTAGAGCCTGGGGAGGTTGAGGCTGCAGTGAGCTGTGATCACAGCACTGCACTCCAGCCTGGGCAACACAGCAAGATCCTGTCTCAGAAAAAAGAGTTAATAAAAGTATACACATCAATTTACTTATTTATGTGTTCAGAGCATAGTTGTTGCTGAGAATGTCTAGTTAGGGGTCCTGGATAAGATCGTGTAAGCACTTTGCTTCTTGGTCTTCAACATCCCCCATTGCAAAGGGCAGCACTTGAGGATTTCCCCATTTGTGTCTCTTACGTGTACCCCAGAGGGCAGGACCATTGTACACATGATCAAAACTCGCCCTTGCTCTGGTGAATGTCAGTTTAAACTTCTGGGCTCTTGGGCCTTTGCTCTCCAGTTGTTCTCTGTGGTCATCTTGAACGTGTCAGCTTTCACACTCTCCTCTACACATCTCTGCTCCTCAGCTGACCAACTCTCCTGACATTCCTTCCAGTTGGTGCTGGCTTGCTCTCTGCCTCCAAAGATATTTAGAGTTCAGGCACCTGCCCTCCTTGTTGCTACCACCCAGAGAGGCTCACTTCTGAATTAGCTCTGTTTGTAAGAAAGCACCGTCTAGCCCTTTGGAAGGGGAGCTGCTTAGGCTCTGGTGGCACAGCACTTTAATGTTTCATGTTGCCCACATTTTACTCCTCCTGGGTGCACAGATGCTTCCTTAAAGGGACAGGGGAGGCTGAGTGAAGGCACGTTCAAGTGCAGACTCACATGGCATTGGGCACACTGCCATTGCCGTGCAGTCATCACTGTTAACTCCACCACAGGCTGTCTAGTTCCTTCATTACTTATGGAGACCTGCTTTCCCTCCCTCTAGCTTGGCTACTCTCACCATCAGGTAGGAATGAATATATTTTAACTCTAAATGTAAACTCCAATAGTTATTTCCCAGAGGCCTCTGAGCTACACATAAAGCCAAGAATGTGGCCAGGCTTATGTTGTGTAGAATCATCCATTCAAGGAAAATTAAGAGAAACTTTGTCAGGAAGTCTCCTCTAACCTGGCACTCATCTACTACCTTGGGCAGATTATTGAACCATTCTAGGTCTCACGTTCCTCATCTGGTGAAGATGAAGGTGAATAAATATAGATAAAGCCTTTAGAATAATGCCTGGCATTTTGGCTCTGTTCCAAATAAGGAGGGGGGTATAGTCACATCAAATATTGACGTACATGCACAGCCGCTTCGATGGACAGAGATCCACTTGGCCAAAGCCTTGCAGAAGTGAAACTAAAGTTTAGGTGAAAATGTTTCCAGATGCTGCCACTCCTTTCTCATTTCGTTTTTTTTCCTGGAGGCCCTGAGTGTGAGTGCTGCCTACAGGAAGAATCTGCACTCCTCTTAGCCAGGAGAAAGAAGGCAAGTGACATTAGGGCAGCAAAGCTTGCTGAGGAGCAGCGATAGGGAAAATGTGAGTCCAGACAGCCTAGACTGCTGTTTGAGATCTCCATCTCATCTGGGACCTTACCTGCAAGGTTGCTTTATGTGCATGAACACTATGCGGTGGGAGTAATGAGGCCTTTAAAAGGCAGGCTGACATCTGTGGCAGACAGTGAAAGAGCCCTGTGAGAAAGAAACTGAACAAGGAGCATCATATGTAACCAAGGAAACAGTGCCGAATAGCCCCTGCTGGGCCTTACCAAGAGGAAGGGGGCTGGAACCAGAGCAATGGGTAGAATGGGGAGATGTTTATAAAGTACAGATACTCAGCTTTCTCTTTGTTTATGACCTCTCAGACGGAATAAAGAAACTTGGAACTGTGTGTGTGTGTGTGTGTGTGTGTGTGTGTGTGTGAGAGACAGACACAGAGAGAGAGAGGGAATATGAATGAACAAGTTGGGGTGATCTTTAAAATATGGCTGTGGGAAATAGAAAAGTTCTTTTTAAAGTTTCCTTTCTTGTTAAAGAAAAAGTGTGCTAACAACTTTGTTAAGCCCTAACTTATGTAGCTGTTAAAATCCCATGCTTACAGGCACGTCGTACATTCTGTGTCCTTGTACTTTAACCAAGATATCTCTGCTGGACGTGCTCACAGGCATGTCCCAGCTCTCCATGGCTTTTATCTGTTTAGAAAAATTTTAAGTTATTAGTCAATTGCGTTTTAGTTTAAATTGTAAGGTCTGGCTCCAGCCAGCAGAGATTAGACACAGCAGGAAGGATGACCCCAAATGCATAAGGGATAAATTTGTGTGTTTTCTTTGTTCGTTGTACTCTCCTGGCATGATGGCTAGTGAGGGTACCTTTCCTGCAGTCCAGGAAGTAAAAATTGCATTGCTGAAAGATCCTTTGTCTCAGTGCTAATTTTTCTTTGCGGCACCAAGCATCTATTTCCAACAATGGCTAAGCCTGATTTAAACCACCATTCCTGAATTGCAGAAATTCCAAATCCCTCCCTAAGAGTTCTGTGAATTTCCCCATTGACTCCACATTCCGATTCCACTGAGTGCATTTCATTTCTCAATAATTTCCACACCCTGTTTACCAACCTGCTGAAGTTAGAATCTAGGTTTGCCTCTTAGCTGCCACGTGACCTTGGACAAATCACTTAACCTCTCTGTGCTTCTGGTGCCTCACTCACAAAATGGAGAAAATATAATTGCTTACCTTATAGGTTTGCATTGAGTATTATTAAACAAAATAGTTACCATAAAGCATTTAAATATGTTAGTGTATGTATGGAGCTTAGAATTCCACTTGGCATATAATCAACATTTTTACATTATTATTACGCTGAGCTGATTATTATGCATTAAAACAGACGTTGAGCTCAGCCTCTTTTCTTTCTTTCCACTCAAAACAGCCCTCTCAAAAGGGTCTGTGTGTGTTTATGTGTGTGTTTATATGTGTGTTTATATGTGTGTGTAGAGAAGACTTTATTCAATGTTAGAGTGATGAAGATATTTTCATTTCATTTGTGACAAAAATGTGTAATTTCAGGATATATATTTAATAGTTCTTTTCTCAAAAGTTCTTCAGACATTTCCAGTTTAAACTCACCATTTTCTCATTCTTCCTGCATTCCACATTTCTAATCGTTGTGAATGCAAAGTCATTTAGCTCCTTGTTACTTCACCTTTAGCTCTATGTTCTCAGGGTCGCGTCTTCCACGCCCAACCTGTTTATCAAGAATTGCCTTAAGCATAGGTAGCTCGTTTGTACACATCATGCAGTAGATAGAGTTCCCAGTGGTTCTCATGAATTCTTTAATATCGAAGTATGTTGAAAGCAATCTCATTAATTATTTTATCATTTGAACTTTTACTCTAGTGCAGTTTTTCTCTAAATCCACATTCGTACACTTTAGGCTGCAAAAGTAATACAAGAGACTGTGAGCCCCTAGAGAGAAAAGATCAAATTACTTTCAATGTTATGCTAACAGCAGTACCCAGTCAGTGGCTCAAAAATTGATATACACTTGCATTTCACTGTCCCTATCTTTTTTTTTTTTTAGTTGGAGTCTTGCACTATCGCCAGGCTGGAGTGCAGTGGTGCGACCTCAGCTCACTGCAACCTCTGCCTCCTGGGTTCAAGCAAGTCCCCTGCCTCAGCCTTCCTAGTAGCTGGGACTACAAGCATGGGCCACCACGCCTGGCTAATTTTTTGTATTTTAGTAGAGGTGGGGTTTCACCATGTTGGTCAAGATGGTCTCTATCTCCTGACCTCGTGATCTGCCCACCTCAGCCTCTCAAGAGGCTGGGGTTACAGGCATGAGCCACCACGCCTGGCCGTTTATGTCTTTTGAGTAGGAATGAAATAACTTTTTCTGGGAGAAGGCTTCAAGCCTGGTGTTTATTTGCAATTAGTAGATATACAGGTGCAGAATTTCTTCACTATCATGACAGTAAAGCAAACAATTTCTTTTGGGCTCAACTAAGTAAAGGCCCAAATGGTGTCTGTTCCACCATATAATCCCGGAAGCTTTTGAGCATCACAAGTAATTCTCATTCTTTCCACTCCACAGGATTTGGTTTCCAACTTTGTGCTGTTGCAATTAACCTCCTTCATACTTGATTTTTCTGTGGCATAGTAAATAACTTCAATTTCTTTTTCTTTTTTTTTCACGAAGATATATTTTTTATTGTTACACCAGCAGTGATACAAAAAGTCTAAACAGAAAAGTGTTCTTTTTTGTTTTAAACTTTTATTTTAGGTTCAGGGATACATGTGCAAGCTTATTATATAGGTCAACTCGTCACAGCGGTTTGTAGTACAGATCATTTCATCACCCCGGTCTTAAGCCCAGTACCCAATAGTTATTTTTCTGATTCTCTTCCTCCTCCCAGCCTTCACCCTCAGGTAGGGCCAAGTGTGTGTGGTTCCCTCCTGTGTGTCCATGTGTTCTCATCATTTAGCTCCCACTTATAAGTGAGAGCATGAGGTGTTTGGTTTTCTGTTCCTGCATTAGTTTTCTAGGGATAAATAACTTCTTTTTCTACCATGTTTAACATTGTGACTACAGTTATTCCTCCCAGTGGGGTATTCCTGGGAGAAAAAAAGATAAAAGAAATGGTTTCTAAAAGGAAAAGGTGACATTCTTTTCTCCATAGACATGTTATTTTTTAAACGGCAGATGTCTCTTTTGTTTCATGTATAATTTTGTTTAAAACATTTTTGTGACTGGGCACAGTGGCTCACACCTGGAATCTCAGCACTTCGGGAGTCTGAGGCAGGCAGATCCCTTGAGGTCAGGAGTTTGACACCAACCTGGCCAACATGGTGAAACCCCATCTCTACTAAAAATACAAAATTAGCTGGGCATGGTGGCACCTGTAATCCCAGCTACTCAGGAGACAGAGGCAGGAGAATCGCTTGAACTCGAGTGGTGGAGATTGCAGTGAGCCGAGATGGCGCCATTGCACTCCAGCCTGGGTAACAAGAGCGAAACTACGTCTCAAAAAAAAAAAAAAAAAAAAAAAATTGTATTAAAGAGTCTGACTCTAGTGTTTTTTATGTTTGCTCCTGACATCTTTATAACCTTGCCTCTTCTTCTTCCCCTCTGTCCCACATATAGAAAACTGATTAAAAAAAAAAAGCTCAGGTGATGTCTCCTTTGGCATCAACAGGAAGTTCAAACAATGCCTAGGAACCCTTGACCAGTCTCACTCCCTAGTCACCGTAAAAACCCCAACCCAAACCACTTTCTCTGCTTTCCCAGGCCATTTTTGGGTCTGTTTGGGAACCACCTCTTTCCCCAGAAAGACTTAGTATGTGAGTATTAAATCTTCTCATACTCTTTTGGTAGAGAGTTTACAACAAATTTCGGGTGGAGATCTACCTTAATTCTACAGAGTGTCCACAACAATTTAATTAAATATTTGATGCATACAAAGAAATATTTATATGTTTATTTATATGCTTAAAATAGAAATGTAGCTGTCTTAGTCTGTTTCTGCTACTATAAGAAGATACTTTAGTCTGGGTAATTTGTAAACAACAGAAATTTATTTCTCACATTTATAGAAGCTGGGAAGTCCAAGATCAAGGTGCCAGTAGGTTCAGTGTCTTGTGAAAGCTGCTCTGTGCTTCCAAGATGGTGCCTTGTTGCTGTGTCCTCAGATGGTGGAAGGGACAGAAGCTGTGGCCTCATGTAGCAGAAGAGATGAAGGGACAGGCATCTCTCTGAAGCTTCTTTTAGGAAGCCATTGATCCCAGTCACAAGGATGGACCCCAGATGACTTAATCACTTCCCAAAAGGCCCCACCTCTTAATATCACCACAATGGGGATTTAGTTTCAACATAAGGATTTGGGAGTGACGCAAACATTCTCAAACCATAACGGTAGCAATTACATGTTTAAAAAGCTCTAGAAGTATCATAAAAAATAGAAAATTATATTTGCATTGCTTCTCCCTGATTTCATGCTTCACTTTCCCTAAACCAGTCCCCACCGCAGCGCATCAGGGTTTTAATGAGGCTGAGTTTGTTATTTATCACTCCCTTTGTTTCACTTTATTTTATGTTTACATTTTAACACAGATGTAAGTATTTATAAATTGTGTGTGTGAGATGTTTTTTTGAGTTGAGGTCTTGCTATGTTGCCCAGCCTGGTCTTGAACTCCTGGGCTCATGGGATCCTCCTGCCCCAGCATCCTGAGTAGCTGAGATTACAAGCATGTGCCACCATGCCTGGTTTATGTTTACTGATTCATCATAACTGAAATCTTATGGTATATTTGGGGACTTTTTCTTTGCAATGTTATCTTTGAAAGTTTTCTTCATATTGATTTATGTAGCTGCATGCATTCATTGTCTCTACTATACTGTATGTCCATTGTCCATAAGTAATTTATGAATTATCCTTTCAGTAGACACGGGGTTGGATTTTCCCCCTTATCTTTTAATCTTACATATAGTAGTACTATGAACATTCTTGTACATGAGCTCTGGTGAAAATGTGCAAGTTTCTCCAGCGTATATGCCCAGGAGTGGAATTTCTGGATCATACAGTATGCACAGCTTTAACACATTTGATGATGACAAATGGATATTCAAAGAGGCTGTAAAAATTTACATTCTGGTTTCATATGTAACCATTTGGATAAACAATTTTCCCAGCACCATTTGTTGAAGGGTTCTTAACCTACTGAACCACAATATCATCTCTGCCATAAACCAAGCTTGCATACATATGTGGTTTCTGAGTTCTCTATTCTGATCTATTTATTAGTCTGTTTTCATCTGTTTCTGTACAAGTGCAATGCAGGCTTATGAATATAGCTTAGTTATAAGCTTTGATACTAATAGAATAAGACTCCCACTTTATCCTTTTTCTTTAGTAGTGTCTAAATTATTCTTGACCCTTTGTTCTGTAAAAATTTTAGACACAACTTATTGAGCCACTGACCCCCCAAACCCCAAAACTTGTTAAACTTTTGATTGTCATTGAATCTATAAATCAATTTGAGGAAAACTGATATCTTTGCAGTATTGACTCTACCTACGTGTAACATGGCGTAACTCCCCATTTATGGAAGTCTTCTCAAATGTCCTGTAATAAAGTGTTACAGCTTCCCCCCAGGAAAGGCTTGTACATCTTTGGTTTTATTTATTCCTACCTGTCTTATTTTTATTTGCTATTGTAAATGTAATCTTTTTAAAAATTAAGCTTTATATTTAAAATAGCTGTGGATTTGATGGTGTTTGATGGTATATATAAAAGACCTGACATGCATGTCTTGGTTTTGATTCAAAATACAGCAACCTTGCAAGAATCCCTCATTAATTCCAATATTTTATCTAGAAATTACTTTGCTTTTTATCTGCACCTCTGAAAAATGATGGTTTTTCTTTTTTTCCCTTTCCAGTCCTTGTAACATTTACCTCTTTTTCTTGCTTTTTACTGGCTAGAATTTTCAACACAATGTTCTATAGCAATGTCTTGTTCCTGATTGTAAAAGAGAAGGTTTTTACCATTAAGTACATATGTAGTCTTCTGTAGATACTTTACACTGGCTGGTGGTTATCCTGGGAGTGCTCTTTGGTTGCCTGACGATGCACTTTCTGTGACTGGGAGGGAGCACTGCCTCTCCCCAGCTCAGCAGAAGGGAGTAAGGCTGAGCCCAGCTTCACTGAGGACTGAAGGTACTACTTCCTTGAGATGCCTGAATCCAATTTCCCCAAGATCACCAGTAAAAATGGAAACATATGACCACACAAACACATAAACATAAATGTTCACAGCAGCATTATTCACAATAATCAAAAAGTAGAAACAACCTGAAATGCCCATCAACTGATAAATGGCTAAATAAAAATTAGCCTATTCATACAATGGAATATTATTGATAAAAAGTAATGAAATACTGATCAAACATGCTATGAAGTGGATGAACTGCAAAACCATTATGCTTAGTGAGAAAAGCCAGTCATAAAACAGATATTGGATGATTCCATATATTAAATATCAAGAAATGGATTTATAGAAAGTAAATTAGGAATGGATATGGAGAGTGACTATAAAGGGATATGAAGTCTTTTTTGAAGGCAATAGAAATGTTCTAAAATTCAGTTGTGATAAAGGTAAAATTAGGTTATATAAAATTAGATTGTTGTACAGCACTGTAAATATACTAAAATTCATTGACTTATACCCTTAAAACAGGTAAGTTTATGGAATGTAGATTATATCTCAACAAAGCTGTTTTAAAGAAGGATCAATAAAAGCTGCCAATGTTCCATGACAGCTGATTGGGTGGCATCTAAGCCTATATCTCTTGGTGTCTAGGTCCTGACTGATCAGTTGCTGCATACGAGGCTGCTCTGATGCTTGCATGGAGAGTAGAATAGCAAAGGGGCTGGGCATTATCACAAACCATTGAACAGCTAGTATCTACCCGTTGCTTGCTACTTAAGTCCTAACTGTATTCTTACACAATAATAAGCCTGTAGCAAGGCTACAGAATAGTGGGCTCATGAATGAAGTAGCCATAATGGCAGAGATGAAGGCTATGCACGGGCACAAAAGCAGACCATCCCTCTCACCATAGCTGACCTAGCTACTGCTGCCACCCTGCCTGTTGATGATGGAAACTAATGGTGAGCCCTTACTGGTACGTGAATCTTTGAGGAGACCAGCAAGCTACTTAGTGACACTTGATTACTTAAGACCCGTTGCACCCTAGAAAGTGTGGCAATTCATTTTCACTAAGTTTGACATGTTTTCTATGTATGAGTTTACCTTTTCCTGCCTGACTTGGCTAGCACCTCTGTTCAGGGGCTAATACAGTATCTGATTAACTAACATAGGATCTCTCATATACTATTACTTCAGATTGAAAGAACAAAAGTTATGATGAGAGAGGTTTCATGGTGGGCACATGCCTGTGTAATTTGCTGATCCTACTGCATCCACATTGCTTGTAACACATTGCCTAATAGAGTAATGGAGTCTTCTATTCCACTGTCTTGCTTCACCTCTCAGGACACTAGCCTAATAGAGTAATGGAATGGCCTCTAAGAAAAGCAGTTGAGCCAACAGCTTGGGGATGATGTCCTACAAAGATGAAGCACTGTCCTTCAGGATGCAGTATATAAATTAAATCAGAGGTTTGCGAGCAATGGTTCATAGGCTAAATATGGCCTGATGCAGTTTTTATTAACAGAGTTTTATTGAACACAGCTACCACTCATCATTTACATATTATCTATGGTTCTTTTTATGCTACATCAGCGGAGTTGAGGAGTTGTGACAGAGACCGTATACTGTACAAAGATTACAATATTCACTGTCTCACCCTTTACAGGAAAAGTTTGCCATTCTTGCCTTAAACCAGTGGTCATTGTTTTTCTCAATAAAATATTGAGTCTCAGAGCCAAAGGTTGGGAGGTAGGATGGTCCTGTGCCAGCAACCCACTTGGGAAACTTTTGCTTTCAGTTTTGACACTCTAGTGCTTGAGTTTAAGAACTAGAAGTGCTGGTTTGTAGAAGGGGGAATGTTTCTACTAGAGAACACATTAATGGTTCCACTAACCTTAGAGCTATGGCTGCCACTGACCATTTTAGGTCCATTGTGCTAGTACACCAGCAAAAAACGAGTTACCATACTTGAAGGGATAGTTGTCTTCAATAACCATGAGGATTCATGATAATTATTATGCTACATAATGGGAAGGCAGGGAAGACTATATTAAGCACTCACATGAGCCACTTGAGGTATCTCTCAGTAATCCCAACCCCTATTTTAACTGTAAATTGGCAAGTAGAGCAACTATGGTCAGATAAGTTCATGGTAACCAAAATCTCATCCCCGTCAAGTGACACCACCAGGCAAGCCACCTAGACCAGCAGAAGTGCCAGCTGAGGGTGAGGGAGATAGAGAATGGGCAGTAAAGAAAGGCATCAGTATCAGTTCTGATCTCAGGACCAACTGCAGCAGTGGAAGCTATAGCTTCATTGCACTAACTAGGAGCCCATCATAGTCCTAAAAGACACAATCCTGAATGTTGAAATCCCAAAATAGCAAAACTCCTAAAGTCCCAAATCCCAAAAGTCACAATCTCGAAAGATCAAAATTCTAAAAGTACAATTCTGAAAACAATAATAGAAAATTATCTAAAATATTTTGATTTATATTTTTAAAAAAGGATTTATTTGAGAAACATGAGAGAACACTTTATAGGCCACTTTATACAATAAAATAGGCAATAAACAACATTTTTGCAAGCAAAAACACTCAGGATACCTAATGATGGGTATATTAATGAGAGTAACAACATATAACCTATGTAAAGAAATAGCTTATATAACTGCAGTAATATGAAATATAGTGATGGACAATTTAAGTCTTTTGATGAGTCCCCAAAGAGCCAAGATCTCAGGAAATTTTATCTTTCACAAATGTAGATGTGCAAAAAGGATGTCTCATTTATTGCAGAGCTTTCAATGCTTTTATGTACACACACAGTGTTTACACACAAAGTCAACATTGTGATAATGCATCTTTGTGGAGTCAAATTTGCAAAAACTTCATAAAACAAATTAGAACTCTAAAAGTCTTCACACAACTTATACCTCCAGTATTGGAAATGATGCAAAGAAGTAACAGCATAGAAATTTTTTAAAAAATGACAATTTAAAATAGCAGGGAAAAAACTAAAAAAAAAAAAAAAAAACTAAAAGGAAAATTTGACAAATGAAACAGTGTGTTACAGGAATACATTTTGAGTAATTGCACAGTAGTAGTTCGTAGAGCTGACCAACTTCCATGATCATTGTATTTTGAAGTCTTGCATCACAATAAATAGCTGGGTTTTTTTTTTTAGGGCATGGCTCTCCTCAGAAAATACATTCACATTTTCTATGTGTTGCTGCTCTTTTGAAATTCTCTTTTGTGTTTCAATATACACGAACATGAGCATTCCCTGTGAAACTTCCCATCTTTCATGCCATGCTTCCATGTTGTTTTGGGCACCAGAAATCCATTTCCCATGCACTCATATACAGCCTACAAATTTGGCAGAAACAATACTTGTGATCAAATAACAACACCCTTACATAAAGTGTCTTCTTATCCTAATTATTTTTGAACAAGTCAATAACCTCACTAGATTCTTCAGGTCAATTCCATTTTAATTTATTAAAGCTCCTGGTATGTCATCAGCTGGAAGGAAGGCCAGTGCAGGCAAATTACACTATTTTTTTTCTTTTGAGACAGGGTCTTGCTCTGTTGTCCAGGCTGGAGTGCTGTGGCTCCATCACGGCCCACTGAAGCCTTGATTTCCAGGGCGCTATTGATCCTCCTACCTCAGCCTCTTGATTGGCTGGGATTACAGGCACACATCAGCATGCCTGGCTAAACTGTTGTATTTTTTGTAGAGATAGGGTCTCTCCATTTTGCCCAGGCTGGTCTCAAACTCTTGGGCTCATGCAGTCCTTCCGCCTTGGCCTCTCAAAGTGTTGGGATTACAGACGTGAGCCACCATACCTGGCCCAAATGATACGTTTTTAAACTGAAGTTTTCATCTTGCTGTATCACGTGACCAATCCACTCATCTGAATTTTCTGCCAAATGCATTGGGCTGAATGGAAAAAACAAATTTATTGACAACACCTTGACATTCACTTTAGGAAGACTTGATTACACTTAATTCCAAATCTGTCATTATGGTTTGGAGATTAAATTAAAATCTATTTTCTGCCCAAGCAGAAAATGGGATTATAGGCACAGTGGGATTATAGGCATGGTGGTTCTTGCCTATAATCCCAGCACTTTGGGAGGCCAAGACAGGCAGATCACTTGAGTTCAGGAATTCAAGACCAGCTTGGGTAACATGGCTAATGTGTTTTATAGAAAATACAGAAATTGTATTCTCTACAATTTTCAAATTGTACAAGAATTTAGCTGGGCATGGTGGCATGCCCCTGTAGTCCCAGCTACCCAGGAGGCTGAGGTGGGAAGATTGCTTCAGCCTGGAAGTTCCAGGCCGCAGTGAGCCAAGATCACGCCACTGTACTCCACTCCAGGCTGGGTGACAGAGCGAGACCATGTTTCCGAAAAAAAAAAAAAAAAAAAAAAAAGGAAAAACGAAATCAATTTTCTTCTGCAAAGTCCACCAAATCTTTAAATCTTCACTTTTCCAGTCATTAATACATAAGCAGGTGGCTAAGTCTTAGTATTTTCTGATCCAATAGGGTCATGAATTATATCTAGCTGACAAAAAACAGTGGGGACAGTTTTGAAGTAACTTCCACTAGCCAAAGTAAAGCATGTGCTAGTTTTTCTATGTTAGATTTAGTGATAAATATAAGAAGTCTTTCTTCTTCAACAGTCAAATCCCTAATCAGGAATAGTTCACCATTTCATGTATTTTGTAAGACGTGGAGGAACCTCAGTGTTAGTAAATATCTTTGGTTCAGAAGGCTACTGAGGTTGTTGAATTCTTTTTATTCTCTGACAAAAGTTATTTTTTGAAGGGAAGCGTAACACTATGTGTGAAGGACCGGAAGTTGTACACAATTGAATCATTTGACAAGGAAGATTTCTTGTATTTTACACTTGGATTTCACTAGTTCTATGGTCTTTGAAATACTGCACTTGTTATTTGGAGAGAGGTTGTGGTCTACAAATTTTCTAAGTCTATGCTGTCTATTTGAAAGTCTGGTTATTGCTCGGTTGTTGCAATTAAGCAATTTTCTGCTTTCATAGCACCAATTAAAATTAGCTTTTCAATTTGTATCTTTCAACATTACGTAGCCTCATACACTTAATTTATCACAGCCTTTTTTCAAGGGAACAGTTTCACAGATCTCTTCCATTGTGTTGTAAGAAATACAGTAAGAAGAAATGATACTCAACTTCCAATACCCAAATCTATATTAGTCAGGGTTCTCTAGACAGAACCAATAGGATCTGGATGTAGATATATGAGAGGTGATTTATTAGGGGAACTGGCTCTTGCAATTATGGTGGCTGAGAAATCCTATGACAGGCCATCCGAAAGCTGGAGACCTTGGGATGCTGGTGTTATGGCTGAGTCCAAGTCCAAAGGCTGCAGAACCAGACAAGCCCATGGTGTAACTCTCGATCAGAGGCTGAAGACCTCAGAGTGGGCTGCTGATGTAAGTCCTGGAGCACAAAGGCTGGCAAGCTTGGAGTTCTGATGTCCAAGGCAGCAGATGAAAAGTCTGTCCTAGCTCTCAGAGAGAGTCCAATTTGCCTTCAGTATTTGTTCTCTTTGGGCCCCCCACCTATAGGATGATGTTCACCAACACCTCCCCACCTGATCCATTCAGGCTCACACTCTATCTCCTTTGAAAATTCTCACAGACACACCCAAAATAATGCTTTACCAGGTTTCTAGATATTCCTTAATCCAGTCAAGCTGACACCTAAAATTAAGTCCACCAGTCCAATCCTTTCCAATTTGGCACCCATATGCATATCCTTAAGACTTAATTTCCAAATAAATACAATAGTATGTCTTTATTTGGTTTTGTTTAACATATATGCAACTGTCCTGTGTTTGTGATTTTCAGGATTTTAGACATTAGGGACTTTGACATTAGGGATTTTGATCTTTCAGGGTTTCAGTATTCAGGATTTTGGCATTCAGAATTGTATCTTCTGGGATCATAATCCAACCCCCTACTAACTTTTTCTTTTAAGTTTTCCTAAAAATTGTAATTAGCCAGAATCCTGGAGACGTAAAAGCATGAAAGGAACCTAATGTTTGAGGGAAATGGACCTGAGTAATACAAGGAATGAAGCATAGCAGACGACGTTGGTGTTCTGTCCAGATCTCCTGGGTTTCCTTCCATTGGTTCAGCGTGGCCATTCTCCAGCTGCTGCAGGTTCTGTTGCTAACAGCTCACACCTGCAATAGTCACAGGAGGATTGCCCTTGATGGATTGAAGCAACATCACTAAGAGGTGTCTGGAAGTTTTGCACTCATTTCTGTAACAGCCTGTGAACAATGACTGCCTGATGCCTGATACGGAGGTACAAAAAAGCCTCACTCCCTGGCCACCAGGGAGGAATGATCCCCAGTACTTCGGAGCTCCTGGACATTTCAGGCTGATGCTATAGCTGAAAATATAGACTTGCTTCCCTTGACCTCTTCTGTTTTCCTCATTCCCCCACAGATTTCTCATGTAATCATGCAATATCTTTCTTAATAAAATACTTGATTATCTCTGTCCTGCTTTTGTAAAGTTCATTTGGTAATTTCCCCATAATATCTAAAATTGGAATTCTTAATTCATCATTCTGAGCCTTTTTGCTTATTTGAGAATATGTAATAATGATCCATTCATTATTCAGTTCTAAGAATTAATTTCCATTATGATTTTTTTTGGCCCACAAATACTTTTAAAAATTCCCAAACACCCATGAGGCGTATTTCTACCTTTTTGTTACTGATTTTTAAACTTATTTTATGGCTGTTAGATAAGTATTTTGTATGATACTAATTTTTAAAACTTTATTGAGATGTGTTTTATGCATTGCCATAAATATTTTGTGCTGGGAAAGAGTGTATATTCTGCAGCTGTTGAATGCAGTTTTCTATATATATCCTTTTCATGAAACTTGTTAATTGTGTTGCTTAGATTCTTCACATTCTTTTTTTGTCTCTGATTTCTTTTGAGGAATTAGTTAAAAATCTTCCTCTGTGATGGGAAATTTGTCCCTATGTTTTGAACTGTTATTAAATGCACAGAAGTTTAGAATTGTTATATTTTCCTAATATATTAAAGCTTTTATCATTATGTAGTGACTGTCTATCTCTCTAGAAGTGCTTTTTGCTTTAAAGTCTATTTTGTCTGATATTAGTATAGCTACACCAGATTTCTTTGTTTAGTATTTTCCTAGACTATTTTTCCATCGTTTGACTTTCATGCTTCCCATGTCCCTATATTATAGGTTTATAGGTGAGGCTCTTAGAAAGACCATAGAGTTGGCCGGGCGCGGTGGCTCATGCCTGTAATCCCAGCACCTTGGGAGGCCGAGGCAGGCGGATCACGAGGTCAAGAGATCGAGACCATCCTGGCCAATACAGTGAAACCCCGTCTCTACTAAAAATACAAAAAAATTAGCCAGGCGTGGTGGCACACACCTGTGGTCCCAGCTACTTGGGAGGCTGAGGCGGAAGAATCACTTGAACCCAGGAGATGGAGGTTGCAGTGAGCCGAGATTGCGCCACTGCACTCTAGCCTGGTGACACAGCAAGACTCAGTCTCAAAAAAAAAAAAAAAAAGAAAGAGCATAGAGTTGTATTATTGTTAATCCAGTCTGACAATCTTTGACTTCTAATTGGATAGTTTAGACAATTTCTGTTGATTAAGATTCATTTTATATTTGGTATGGCACAAATTTATATTATCAAAATATTCACTGAAACTTCCTAGCAAGGACTGCCTCTTCCAGGTATATCCCTGCTGAAGTATAAACTTCCAGCTCCATTAACATGTAAACCCATTAATAGGCTTGGCCATGTGATTTTTTTTTTACCAATTAAAACTGAGTGGAGGTAAATGTGCCACTTCTGAGTCGGGCTTTGTTTTTTGTTTTGTTTTGTTTCGTTTTGAGATGGAGTCTCACTTTTGTCCAGGCTGGAGTGCGGTGGCGTGATCTTGGCTCACTGCAACCTCTGCCTCCTAGGTTCAAGGGATTCTTCTGCCTCAGCCTCCCAAGTAGCTTGGATTATAGGCGCCCACCACCACGCCCAGCTAATTTTTGTATTTTTAGTAGAGACAACATTTCAACATGTTGACCAGGCTAGTCTCAAACTCCTGACCTCTGGTGAGCCACACTCCCAGAGTGCTGGGATTACAGGCGTGAGCCACCGCACCAAACCTGAGTAGAGGCTTTATAATTAACATTCAAAAGCTGAGTTGTTCTCTGCCACAATTCCTGCAGTATTCCACACTGACTGCTCCTTCATTGTGTCCCAGATTGAATAGCTAAAGCTAACTAAAGACTGCCGTGTGATGTGAGAAATAAACCCTGGATTCCATAAGTCACTGATATTTGTAGGTGACTTATGATTTTGACCTTATAAAGTCAGAATAATATATTTAAATTTATTTCTACCATATTATTTGCTGTTCTTTATCTATTGCTCCCTGTGTTCATTGCCTTCTATTATGCCTTCTTCTTGATTGCTTTTTAAATTTTTGAATTTCTTTTCTAAGAGTTTGGAATTTTTTTTTCTACATTCTTTTAAGTTACTTCCCTATATATTTTAACTTGTATACCAATATTTATTAGGATAGGCTATATTATGCACAATTTCAAATTCTCAGTGGCTTAGACCAATACAGGTTCCCATTCTTCCTCTACAATATACAGGCGGATGGAGGATCCAACATGTGGGAGCATCACCAGTTGTAGCAGCAGAAAGAGAGAACAGACAGTTTGCAGTGGCACCTAAGTGAGTCTTTCTAGAAGAGACTTGGGTCACTTCTGCTCAAATTTCATTGAACAAAAGTTCCATGATCACATCCAAATTCATGGGAGCAGGGAAGTCCAATCTTCCTGTGTGAGTGGAAGGAGAAGAAAACTTGGAATATTGATGAAGAGATGTAATGTTTACCACAGAAGATGCCATTCTGCTCACCAAAGATTTGAGTCACCTTCTCCCATGCAGAACACTCACCTCGAAAAAGACAACCCAAAAGTCCCATCTAGATAGAAAATTTAGCTCAGAGTCAGGTTTCCTCTACATTTTGGAGTAGAGCGGATGCATAGCAGTCTCTATATCAAATCTTGATGTGGTGTGTGTTTGTTTTTTTGAGACAAGATCTCACTTTGTCACTCAGGCTGGAGTGCAGTGGCATGGTCATGACTCACTGCAGCCTAGATCCTCCTGCCTCAGCCTCCTGAGTAGGTGGGACTACATGCATGAGCCACTATGTCTGGCTAATTCATTTATTTATTTTTTTAGAGATGAGGTCTTGCTATGTTGTCCAGGCTGGTCTCAAACTCCTAGGCACAAGTGATCTTCCTACCTTGGTTTCCCAAGTGTTGCGATTATAGGTGTGAGACACCATGCTTGGCCTGGTTACTCTTGATATAAGCCTGTTGAGCCAAAAACACAAACTGGGTATCAAGAGCGAAACTCCGTCTCAAAAAAAAAAAAATACTCTCTGGCAAGTGACACTTTCATACACCATTGATCAAAGCCAGTTTTTAGGCAAGGCTAACATCCAAGTAGGCAAGGAGGTCCAGAACCCTATATTCCCCAAAGGAGAGAAGAACCATAAATACTGAAGGGTAACATTAACATCTGCAAAAAAGTTAATATCTTTAGCCTCTTTTAAAATAATATAAGAACATTAGAAGATTTAATTTTTTTTTTTTTTTTTGCAACAGAATCTTGCTCTGTAGCCAGGTGCCAGGCTGGAGTGCAGTGGTGTGAGCTTGGCTCACTGCAAGCTCTACCTCCTGGGTTCAAGTAATGCTCCTGCCTCAGCCTCCCAAGTAGCTGGGACTACAAGCGTGCACCACCACGCCCAGCTAATGTTTGTATTTTTTAGTAGAGACGGGGTTTCATCATGTTGGCCAGGATGGTCTAGATCTCTTGACCTCGTGATCTGCCTGCCTCGGCCTTCCAAAGTGCTGGGATTACAGGTGTGAGCCACTGTGCCTGGCAATATTTAATTCTTATTTCTCTTAACTTACATAAAAGTTTCTTAGGATATTAGTTTTATCTTTCCAATTTTTGTCCCCCAATTAGATATTATTAATTATTATAATATCAACATTCTATAATAATATGTATACTATTAATATATAATATTAATATTCTATAATATTAACAATATACAATTATTAATATTATCTTCTACAGCCAATTTTTTTCCCTTTTCTTTTTTTTTTTTTAATGGAGTTTCACTCTTATTGCCCAGGTTGGAGTGCAATGGCATGATCTTGGCTAACCACAACCTCTGCCTCCTGGATTCAAGTGATTCTCCTGCCTCAGCCTTCCGAGTAGCTGGAATTACAGGCAAGTACTACCACGCCCAGCTTTTTTTTTTTTTTTTTTTGTATGTTTAGCAGAGACAGGGTTTCTCCATGTGTCTTGAACTCCCGACCTCAGGTGATCCACTGGCCTCGGCCTCCCAAAGTGCTGTGACTACAGGCGTGAGCCACCACGCCTGTCCTACATCCAGTCTTTATTTAGATTGATTCATGTGTTTACCATTTTTTTTTTTTTTTTTTTTTTTTTTGAGATAGAGTCTCACTCTGTTACCCAGGCTGGAGTGCAGTAGTGTGATATTGGCTCATTGCAACCTCCTAGGTTCAACCAATTCTCTGCCTCAGTCTTCCAAGTAGCAGGGATTACAGGTGCCTGCCACCACACCTGGCTAATTTTTTATTTTTAGTAAAGACAGGGTTTCACTATGTTGGCCAGGCTAAACTCCTGACCTCGAGAAATCCACCTGCCTCAGCCTCCCAAAGCGCTGAGATTACAGGCATGAGCCACTGCACCCGGCCATGTTTACGACTTTCTTCCTTCTCCAATATTACATCTTAAGGGGTTCAATTTTGTGTGTGTGTGAAATATACCCTTTAGAATCCTTCAACTGATAGTCTGTTGGGAGTAAATTGTTTATTTTTGTTTGTCTGAAAAGGTTTTATTTCACCACCTTTTCCTTTTTTAAAGTGAGAGTTTATTTTCCTAGGCTCTCAATTCTAGGCTTCCATTTCAGATTTTGAAAGCATGACTTCACTGTCTTGACGGTACCTTTGTTGTTGAGAATTCAGCTGTAAAATTAACATCACTTTTATCTAATCTTCCTTTCCTGCTAGCTTGTTTAAAAATCTTCTTTTGTTTACTTTTCTGTGGTGCACTATAATTTGTTTGGGTGTAGAAGATCTTTAATTAATTCATTTTGGGGTTTGGAAACCTTAAATCTGTGGGATCTTGTCTCTCTTCAATCTGGGAAACTTTCAACCTTCACATCTAGGATTATTGCTTTTGTCAATTCTATCCTGAAACTTTGATTAGATGTAAGATATATCTTACTCTAATATCTAGGGATTTTTCACTATCATACATTATTTATTTATTTTTTGCCTCTCTTTTCTCTATACAGTATAATTTCCTTAGAACTATGTGTCAGGGCCAGGTGCAGTGGCTCATGCCTATAATCTCAGCACTTTGGGAGGCTGAGGCGGGTGGATCACTTGAGGTCAGGAGTTTGAGACCAGCCTGGCCAACATGGTGAAACCCCGTCTGTACTAGAAATACAAAAACTAGCCTGGCATGGTGGCACATACCTGTAATCCCAGCTACTTGGGTAGCTGAGGCATGAGAATCACTTGAACCTGGGAGGTGGAGGTTGCAGTGAGCTGAGATCATGCATTGCATCCCAGCCTGGGTGATAGAGTGACACTGTCTCAAAAAAAAAAAAAAAAAAGAACTATATGTCAGTTCACTAATTTTGTTTTTAGTTGTATATAATCTGTCATTACACTTGTACTTTCAGTATTTTTTCTAGGTATATTGAATTTATATATATTTATATATTATTTAAATGTGCATATTGATTATTATTTTTTTATTTTTTTTTATTGTACTTTAGGTTCTGGGGAACATGTGCAGATCATGCAGGATTGTTGCACAGGTACATACATAGCAAGGTGGTTTGCTGCCTTCATCTCCCCATCACCTATATCTGGTATTTCTCCCCACGTTATCCCTCTCCACCCTCCCCACCCCCCACTGTCCCTCCCCTAGCCCCCCAACTGAGAGCAGTGTGTGATGCTTCCCTCCCTGTGTCCATGTGTTCTCATTGTTCAACACCCACCTATGAGTGAGAACATGTGGTGTTTGGTTTTCTGTTCTTGTGTCAGTTTGCTGAGAATGATAGTTTCCAGATTCATCCATGTCCCTATGAAGGACATGAACTCACCATTTTTTATGGCTGTGTAGTATTCCATGGTGTATATGTGCCACATTTTCTTTATCCAGTCTATCATTGATGGACATTTGGGTTCATTTCAAGTCTTTGCTATTGTAAACAGTGCCACAATGAACATATGTGTGCGTGTGTCTTTATAGTGGAATAATTTATAATTGTTTGGATATATACTCAGTAATAGGATTGCTGGGTCAAATGGTATTTCTATTTCTAGGTCCTTGAGGAATTGCCACACTGTCTTCCACAATGGTTGCACTAATTTACATTCCCACCAACAGTGTAAAAGTGTTCCTATTTCTCCACTTCCTCTCCAGTATCTGTTGTCTCCTGATTTTTTAATGATTGCCATTCTAACTGGTTTGAGATGGTATCTCAATGTGGTTTTGATTTGCATTTCTCTAATGACCAGTGATGGTGAGCCTTTTTTCATATGTTTTTTGGCCTCATAGATGTCTTCTTTTGTAAAGTGTCTGTTCACATCCTTTGCCCATTTTTGAATGGATTTGGTTTTTTTTTGTTGTTTGTTTTTTTGTTTTGTATACCTGTTTCAGTTCTTTCTTTTTTTTTTTTGAAAGAAAGAAAGAAGGAAGGAAGGAAGGAAGGAAGGAAAGAGAGAAGAAACACAAAACTACATATTCAAGGACAGACAAGTTCTTGGGTAGTGATTTTATTTTATTTATTTATTTATTTATTTATTTTTTTGAAAGAAAGAAAGAAAAAGAATAAAGAAGAGGAAGAAAAAGGAAGAGAAAGAGAGAGAGAGAATGGGAGTATTGCTTTCTTGCCCAGGCTAGAATGCAGTTTAGTAATGGGTATTGAAAACCTCTTTTATACCAATAATTATACTTGATGTAAACAGGAAGAAAATAACAAACGAGCAGCCAACCAATATTTCATTTAAACCTATGAAATGCTATGCGATTACTGAGGAGTGATTTACTTCCAATTATGTAGTCACTTATGGAATAGGTGTGAGGTGGTAATGTACGTTTTATGTATTTGAAGTGGAGAGTTCTATAAATGTTTATTAAGTTTACTTGTTCCGGGTCTGAGTTCAAGTCCTGGATGTCCTTGTTAATTTTCTGTCTCATTGATCTATAAAATCGTTAGCTCTTCTTGTTACATTGATCCTTTTGCCATTATGTAATGTCCTTTTTTGCCTCTTTTGCTCTTTGTTACTTTAAAGTCTACTTTATCAGAGGCGAGAATTGCATCTCCTGCTTTTTATTTGTTTATTTTTACTCTCTGATTGGTTGATAAATCTTCCTCCTTCTCTTTGTTTTGAGTCTTTGTGTATCGTTGCATGTGAGATGGGTCTGGATGCAGCATAGCAATGGGTTTTGGCTTTTTATCCAATTAGAATATATATAACTTTAATACTAGCATTTGATGCTAGCTGACTGTTTTGCCCATTAGTTAGTGTAAATTTTTCGTTGTGTTAATGTTCTTTTCTTTTTGATATATTTTTGGAAAGGTTGATATTGGTTGTTCCTTTAAATGTATAGTGCTTCTTTCAGAAGCTCTTGTAAAGCAGGCCTGGTGGTGGTGAACTCTCTAAGTACTTGTTTGTTTGCAAAGGATTTAATTTTTCCTTCGATTATAAAGCTTAGTTTGGCTGGATAGGAAATTCTGGGTTGAAAGTTCTTTTCTTTAAGGATGTTAAATATTGGTCCCCACTCTTTTCTGGCTTGTAGGGTTTCTGCTGAGAGATCTGCTGTAAGTCTGATAGGTTTCCCTTTATGGGTAACCTGACCTTTCTCTCTGGCTGCCCTTAGTATTTTCTCCTTCATTTCAACCCTAATAAATCTGGCAATTATGTGCCTTGGGGTTGGTCTTCTTGAAGAATATCTTTGTGGTGTTCTCTGTATTACCTGGAGTTGAATATTACTCTGCCTTGCCAGGTTGGGAAAATTTTCCTGAATGATATCCTGAAGAGTATTTTCCAACTTGGATTCATTCTCTTCATCACATTCAGGTACACCTATCAAACGTAAATTAGGTCTTTTCACATAGTCCCATATTTCCTGGAGACTTTGCTCTTCCTTTTCATCCTTTTTTCTCCAATCTTGTCTTCTCGTTTCATTTCACTGAGCTGGTTCTCGACTTCTGATGTCCTTTCTTCTACTTGATCAATTCGACTGTTTAAACTTGTGCATGCTTTGCAAAGTTCTCGTGTTGTGTTTTTCAACTCCATCAATTCACTTATATTCCTCTCTAAATTGTCCATTCTCGTTAACATTTCGTCAAACCTTTTTTCAAGGTTCTTAGTTTCTTTGCATTGGGTTAGAACAAGTTCCTTTAATTCACAGAAGTTTCTTATCACCCACGTTTTGAAGCCTGCTTCTGTTATTGGAACACACTCGTAATCTATTAAGCCTTGTTCCGTTACTGATGAGGAATTGCGATCCCCTGTAGAGGGAGAGGCATTCTGATTTTGAGTATTCTCTGCCTTTTTATGCTGATTTCTTCCCTTCGTTATATATTTATCCGTCTGTTGTCTTTGTAATTACTGACTTTCTAACTAGGTCTCTGAGCGGACGTCCAACTTGTTAATTCCCAGCGCCGAAATCTGAGCAGTCCACTGCACCGGTCAAAATAGTGGGGTTAAGATTGATGGTGCTTTTCTGCCCAGGAATCTCCGGACTCTGCACCAAAAACTGGCATGCTAAGGCACCAGCAAAACCGCCGCGCCGGCCACAAGAGTCGCCCTGGCGACACGTGGGGCTCCTCTGCTGGGAATCTCCTGGTCCGTGAGCCACAAATATTCATCTGAAAGTGTGGCGTCCTCTCATTCTCTGCGCTTTCACTGGGAACCAGGAGCCCGAGCTGCTAGTGATCAGTCATCTTCCAGTTCTTTGTAGATTCTGGATACTAGCCCTTTGTTAGATGGGTAGACTGCAAAAATTTTTTCCCATTCTGTTGGTTACTGGTTCACTCTAATGATTGTTTCTTTTGCTGTACAGAAGCTCTGAAGTTTAATTAGATTCCATTTGTCTATTTTGGCTTTTGTTGCCATTGTTTTTGGTGTTTTAGCCATGAAGTCCTTGCCTATGTCTACGTCCTGAATGGTTTTGCCTAGGTTTTCTTTATGGTTTTTATTGTGTTAGGTCTTATGTTTAGACCTTTAATCCATCTGGAGTAAATTTTAGTGTAAGGTGTCAGGAAGGGGTCCAGTTTCTGCTTTCTGCACATGGCTAGCCAGTTTTCACAACACCATTTATTAAACAGGGAATCCTTTCTCCATTGCTTGTTTTTGTCAGTTTTGTCAAAGATCAGATGGTTGTAGATGTGTGGTGTTGCTTCTGTGGCCTCTTTTCTGTTCCATTGGTCTATATCTCTGTTTTGGTAACAGTACCATGCTGTTTTGATTACTGTGGCCTTATAGTATAGTTTGAAGTCAGGCAGCATGATGCCTCCAGCTTTGTTCTTTTTGCTTAGAATTGTTTTGGCTATGTGGGCTCTCTTTTGGTTCCATATGAAGTTTGAAGTGGTTTTTTCCAGTTATGTGAAGAAGGTCATTTGTAGCTTGATGGGGATAGCATTTAATCTGTAAATTACTTGAGGCAGTATGGCCATTTTCACGATGTTGATTCTTCCCAACCATGAGCGTGGAATGTTTTTCCATCTGTTTGTGTCCTCTCTTATTTTGTTGAGCAGTGGTTTGTAGTTCTCCTTGAAGAGGTCCTTTACATACTTTGTTAGTTGTAGTCCTAGGTATTTTATTAAGGTACATATTGATTATATACATACAATTTAAGTTCTATTTGGTTTTCAGAAAAACTGTCTAGCCATTGTTATTGTTTGTTACTAATACCTCCAATACTCTCTTGTCGAAATTATAAAACATATTTTTATAATATTCTGTCTGATAATATGAGCAGCAGAATTATTTGTAATTTTCATTCTGCTATTGTTTTTATTGTTACTTATTCATGGGACCTTGTTTCCTTCTGTATTTTGTAATGTTCAAAAACTCAAGTGGGAATTTTATGAGACCTAAGTTGAAAATGTATTTTTCTAGAGTTTGCATGTTTTTCCTTCCATGCTTTGAATATTTTTACTTCCATGCTTTGAAATACCACAACTCAATATCCCTTCAAAATAGATATTGCTCAAAGTTTTTAGTGTCATGTAAGTGTTATCAATTTATTCCCCTAAATGGCACAAAGTCTAGCTAATGTGTAGGGAAACACAGGGAATTTATCTCCTCTTCTCACACCATCAAAGGTAAAAGGCAGTTTTCCTTGTTATCCTCATCTGCAGGTTGTATTTTCTTTTCCTTTACCTTGTTTGTATCCTATGGCTCTCCTAATAACATCTCCTTGGCAAAGCCCAGACATCGCCTGCTGCTCCCATCATTTCATGCAGCCATCAAAATTGAAGCTCAGTTTCACCAGGGATGGACAGATATTTTCAGAGAAGGTACCATCTTCAGTGTCACTTTCCTCTCTGGGTTCCTGCTTTTATTTCATTTTTGGTCTTCAAGAATTTCCCTTACTTTATCATAACACATAATTTTTTTCACCATCCCAATAGTTTAATATTAAAATTAAATTAAAATATTGGGAGGGTGAAAAAAGTTATGTAGAATTTTAAATTATTTTGCTGCATGAGCTTGGAACTGGACATGTTGTCTGCCATAGTGCCAAATATGGAAGTCCAGTTTTCCAAATTTGGTTTTTCTTATCATTTATTCTGTTACTTTTAAACAAATACGCTAGAAAGACCATCAGACCTGGTGTTTGTTTCATAGAGCTTTAAACTACATTCATCTATCCAGGAATTACTGGCTTTGATCCTCTAAGAAGAATCTCTAGCACTTTCTGTTCTAAGCAATTACCTTGTCCCTCTATTACTTTGTCCATTTCCCTGTTTTTGCTCCCTACTTGAATCTAGATTGTACTCAGAATCTGACCTTTGTCTTTATTTTTCATTCTAAACCCCAAATCAAGACCACTTGGACTTGAACACAAATATAGCTTTCTCAGTTTTCATACTTTTGATACTTCCTAGAATTTGCCTTTGCTGACATCATTGATGTTTCTGCTTTTTACATTCAAAATTGGGCATTCAACTTGAGCAGATCCTATGCCAATCATCCTACTCTGTTTTTAGCCACCTGATTTGTGCCCTAGAAAAGCCTTCTCCACTCAAGAAAAGGAGAAAAATCAGAAAAACACTGCTAGTTTGACCTGCAACCAGTCTTCCAACAATGATCAAATTTTAGTGTCTCTCTCTGTCACCCAGACTGGAGTGCAATGACATGATCTCAGCTCACTGCAACTTCTGCCTCCCAGGTTCAAGTGATTGTCCTGCCTCAGTCTCCCTAGTAGCTGGAATTACAGGTCCTTGCCACCAAGCCTGGCTAATTTTTGTATTTTTAGTAGAGACGGGGTTTCTCCATGTTGGCCAGGCTGGTCTCATACTCCTGACATCAGGTAATCTGCCCGCCTCGGCCTCCCAAAGTGCTGGGATTACAGTTGCGAGCCACCTGTGACTTCTTTATAGGTTATTTTTAATTGTACAGATTTTCCAGGTTTTAGCGTTGCTGCTTGTGTTGATGTTTCTCACATGGTACATAGTTCCAAGGAGACATCTTCTCTTTGTGTATGTATGTTTTTCTCCTAATAAAATACTACGGACAGAGCAAGGCAGTGCTCTTATCAGATGGGCTTATGCCATGTGACAACTGCTATATCAGGAAAGGGTTTAGCTTTACACAAGGCAAAAACCTGAGTGGAGGAAATAATGGTGCTCTTATCAAAATAAGAAAAAATAGGTCCAGGATATAAACAAAAAGCTTTTACTGTCATTTTTCATTGCCCTTTGAACAAAGTCTAGTTACAAAAGGATTTGGTAGAAAATGTCTTCTTACCCTAAAAGCATACACTGCTTGAACTTTTATTTCCTTCTACCTTGAAGCAATTGATTGGATTTATAGATGTCCTCCCCTCCCTTTGTGGTTTAGACAGCTTGGACCTTAGATACCTGAGGGTTAGCCAAGGCACCTGTTGCCTTGAAACCTAGCAGGGTTTTCACCTCTCCCCAGGCCTAATTCCATTTCTTGGGATCATCCATTCTCTAATTCACCACAGGGTACAGGAGGCCTAACCAGCTGTGAGCACAAAGAAGACAGACTTAAGTGAACCGGCAAGTGTTTACCAAGTCGGCCTGGATTCAGTTTGTCAATCCTACCACATGGGGGCGATAGGAAGCAAGAATGGGGGAATCACATAAGGCTTTCTAATACACCATGGCTGCCAATCAGTGACTGTGGCTCAGACAGTATTCCAGAAGTTGACAAAACATAGACACTCCTCCTTGGGATTGAAATGCATCGGGGTGAGAACGAGAAGGGAGAGTGAAAGAAGGGGATAGAGATTTTCTTTCTACTTCAAAATACATCTTTCCAGTCACTTTCCTAAGCATAGGGGATAATGTAATCTTTAGTAATTTGTTGTTGTTTTTAACTTGAATATGTTTTCTATGTCCTTAAATCCTTGGTAACACAGAATTTTTAAATTACTGAATAAATTTCCGGTCAAAGGGTATACTATCATATATCTAATTAAAACACTATTTTAGAGAGTTGCTTATGCCAACACTTGGTAGTTTATTTTCAATCTTTGTCAATTTGACTCTTTCTTTATTCATATTTTTAAAATTGTAATGATTTTGAATATTTTATTGACATATTTATTGCCTGTTTTTATTTCTTTTTTGAATTTTCTATGAGTATCCTTGATCCAGAAATACTTACAGTTTCTGAGTCATTTTGCTCCAATTTGGATGTATAGTCCCATCACCCCATCTTAACCCCTAGGATGAGAAAGCATTTGCAAAAAAGGAATTTGTCTCATTGTGTTTTTGAAAAGGCAATTCCCTTTCTTATGGCGCATTTTGTTCAAGCTCTCTTTTCTTTCCCCACCTCATATTCCCCCTGGCTCTCTCTTCTCTTTCTGCCTTTCAGGGTTGCCCCTGTGAAGAGTTTGTGGAAACATCTAGGTCAGACCCATTCAGAGTCCTCCCAACAGGAAATTGAGCCCAGCACTCTGCTATGAAAGGTGACCACCTGACAAAGCATCCTCTTCTGCCCTTTCCAGGTCTCCTGGTTTGTGATGCAGAGCCCTTCATTCAGTTTCCGGTACATCTCTATCTGATAAATTCACCTCAGAGTCACTTTTACTATCAGGGGATCCATCATATTAAAATGGCACTTAGGACCTGGATGAGGCAGTGAGGAGAAAGGGAATGGAAAGACAGCAGAAAGAAGAGAGGAGGGTGAGGTGGGAACCTGGGTGGTTGAGGGGAGAAAGTTAACTAAACTTCCTTGGAAATAGGCTCCACATATTTTTGGATCAAGCCTCAGTGTTATATCTAGTGTGTTCGACAGATAGAGTGGATTTTAACTTTTTTTCCTCTACATGACAAAGTTATTTTTAAGAATAATCATGAACTGAAACAAATAATTAATTGTTAGGAAACTTTAAATAGTGAACATTTTCTTTTACTCACCCTTCTATGGTCATGTCAGTAAAAATAAATAAATGAAAATAAAGATTCCATTTCAAAAAAGGAAAACAGAGTGACATTTTTATTTCATTGACCTTTCCATATACAGTCATATTACTGGAAAAGTTTTTAAAAATAAAAAGTAAAATGAATAGAGTAGTACAAAAGAATAGGGTAGTTAAAAAGTAATAAATTAATACTTATTAATTTATTTTTTAAAAAGACGTAGGAAAATTCACTTCATATTGACCTATGATATAAATAAATCACAACATTACAGTTTCTGTTTTCTTGAGTTTTAACTTCCACAGATTTGTCCATGACCTCAACAAAACTGATCTTCACATACTTAGCTTGAAGGGCAATGCAACCAGATTTATCCATTAATTTTTTTATTTATTTTAACTTCAAAAGTTTTGCTAACATGAAGTAAGATAATAAAATATGAAGAAAAGCTTTAAACAAAGGATAAGCAGAGATTCATAAGAATCTAATTTCACAATAAAAATAAAAAATTTCAAACTTCCCATGTCTTTATTTTTTCAACATCAACTATACCAGTTTTGAAATATGTCTATAATCTAAAATTCTAAACACAAATAAAAATTTCATCTTATCACAAAGAATGACAGAATCAAAGTAACTCAAGTTTTATTTCTTTGTCTTTACAATCATGGTGCTGTAATTGTTTATGTGAATCTTTTGTTTAAACACTGGAGTGTGTTGTTCATAGGAACTGGAGACACAAACTGCATCCAAAGTTAACTTGAATGATTGTGAACCTTTACAAACTTGCTCTTAAAATGAGTGCATATAGCTAAATCTCCAAGGGTCAGGGCTGTCATAATGAAACTCTATGGTGAATGCAATGTATATTAAAGAATAAGCAACAAAATGCTAGTTTGAAGGTCACATATACACTATTAAAATCCAACAGTAGCCATAGCAATTATTTAAAACCTGGCCCAATAAAATATGTCTTTGGGCAACCTGCAGAATGGAAGAAAATATTTGTATACCGTTCATCCCACAAGGGATTAATATCCATAATAGTAATACAAGGAACTCAACTGAAAAACAACAACAAAAATAATTGAATATAAAAGTGAGCAAAATGAATGGGCATTTCTCAAAGGAAGACATGCAAATGACTAACAGACATGTGAAAAAATGGTCAACATCACTAATCATCACTGAAATAAAAATCAAAACCACAGTGACATATAATCTTACCCCATTTAGAATGGCTATTAACAAAAGACAAAAAATAACAAATGCTTATAAGAATAGATTAAAGGAAACTCTCATACTCTGTTGCTGGGGTTGTATATTAGTACAGCCATTATAGAGAATGATATGGAGATTCCTCAAAAAACTAACAATAGAAGTACGATATGACCCAGCAATCCCATTACTGAGTATATATCCAAAGGAAAGGAAATCCGCATGCCAAAGGGATGTCTGTACTCTCATGTAGCACTATTCACAATAGCCAAAGTATGGCATCAACCTAAGTGTCAATCAATGGATGAATGGATTTTTTTAAATGTGATATATATACACAATGGACTACTAATTAACCATACAAAAGAATGAAATTCTGTCGTTCAAGGCAACATGGCTGAGCTTGGAGGACCTCGTGTTAAGTTAAATAAGCCAGGTGAAGGAAGATAAATACCAAATATTCTTACTGATATGTGAGAGCTAAGAAAATTGATCTTATAGAAGTAGGAAGTAGAGTAGTGATTACTAGAGGTGAGGAAAGGTGGCCATAAAGGGGAATAGCCCAAGGTTGGTTAACTGATAGAAGGTACAGCTAGATAGGAGGAATAAGTTCTAGTGTTCTACAGCACTGAAGGGTGTGTCTATAACTTACAATTTATTGTATATTTTCAAGTAGGTAGCAGAGTAGATTTTGAATGTTCCCAACACAAAATGATAAATGTTTGAGGTGATGGATATGTTAAAATTACCCTGATTTTATCATTACATATTGTATACATGTATCAAAATACCACACTATACCCCATAAATATGTATAATGATCATATGTTAATTAAAAATTACAACAGCTAAATGAATAAATAAACAAAATTCACTTCCCCGAAAGAATATGTCTTTGGAGAAGAGTATTTATCATTGTCTTTGTTTACAGTTGACAGTTGGTAGCAATAAAAAGTAGACAGATTTTTAGTCAGTTGATTTTAAATTCTCTACAGATAGTGTATTCTCTTATTTCCTGCATCTGGGGCAGACCAGTCTTACAGCCCTGATCTTGATCTGTAAATTGGACCACATTGTCATAAGTTTAGAATCAAATAACATAAAAGAGATACTACTTAGTCATTGGTCACTTGCTACGCTCCAAAGATTGTGCAAAGTGCTTTCCAAATATTATTTCATTAATTCCTGCTTTAACTCTATGAGGTTAGGTATCTTGATTACATACATTTTCCCAATGAGGTGACTGAAGCATAAAGAGGTTAAGTAAGATAGCCAAGATTACACAGCAGCTAGAAAAGAGCTAAAGAGTCAGGTATTGAAAGATATGTCTGATACCAAAGTCTGTAGTTTTAATGACTCTGCATGTTTACTAGAAAAGCAACCTATAATTCTCTTATCTTCCACAGTAAGTGTCATATTCAGAGTAACGATTAGGTTCTTGTGACAAATGAATGGGGAAAAGAGGGAGCAGGAACTAAATGGGGTCTTATAAATAATAAAACAACTAATACCTTAGCAATAATACTAGTATCCTAAAAACAGGCAATTAGACAAAGATAAAATAAAAACAAGCAAGAATTATATGAAGAGAGGCTCAGACTCCATGATTGTCTGAGGTATGCCTAAGGTTGATCAGAGTGTGGAAAAAGAGAAACTTCCAAACTGATAATGTACAATGTAAATTGACACATTTCAAATGGAAAAACTAGCAATTCTACCTCAAAAAGAAATAATAAGGATTTCTATTACTGACAATTTGTCAGTTAAATACCTGGAATAACCTTTTTAGTCTAAAAAATGATAATTATAAATAAGATTTTTAAAATTATTATACTTTAAATTCTGGGATACATGGGCAGAACATACAGGTTTGTTACATAGGTATACATGTGACATGATGGTTTGCTGCACCCATCACCCCATCATCCACATTAGGTATTTCTCCTAATGTTATCCAGTAATGGGATTGGTGGGTCAAACAGTATTTCTAGTTTTAGATCCTTGAGGAATTGCCACACTGTCTTCCACAGTGGCTGAACTAATTTACACTCCCATCAACAGTGTAAAAGCATTCCTATTTCTCCACACCCTCACCAGCGTGTGGTTTCCTGACTTTTTAATGATAACCATTCTATCTGGCATGAGATGGTATCACATTGTGGTTTTGATTTGCATTTCTCTTATGACCAGTGATGATGAGCATTTTTTCATATGTTTGTTGGCTACATAAATGTCTCCTTTTGAGAAGTGTCTGTTCATATCCTTCATTCACTTTTTGATGGAGTTGTTTGTTTTATTTTATTGTAAATTTGTTTGAGTTCTTTGTAGATTCTGGATATTTGTCCTTTGTCAGATGGAGAGCTTGCAAAAATTTTCTCCTATTCTGTAGGTTGTCTGTTCACTCTGATGATAGTTTCTTTTTCTGTGCAGAAGCGCTTTAGTTTAATTAGATCCCATTTGTCTATTTTGACTTTTGTTGCCATTGCTTTTAGTGTTTTAGTCATGAAGTCTTTGCCCATGCCTATGTCCTGAAAGGTATTGCTTAGGTTTTCTTCTAGGGTTTTTATGGTTTAGGTCTTACATTTAAATCTTTAATTCATCTTGAGTTAATTTTTAAAATAAGGTGTAAGGAAGGGATCCAGTTTCAGCTTTCTGCATATGGCTAGCCAGTTTTCCTAACCCATTTATTAAATAGGGAATCCTTTCCCCATTGCTTATTTTTGTCAGTTTTGTCAAAGATCAGATGGTTGTAGATGTGTGGTGTCATTTCTGAGGCATCCGTTCTGTTCCATCGATCTATATATCTGTTTTGATATGATTACCATGCTGTTTGATTACTGTAGCCTTGTACTATAGTTTGAAGTCAGGTAGCGTGATGCCTACAGCTTTGCTCTTTTTGCTTAGGATTGTCTTGGCTCTGTGGGCTCTTTTTTGGTTCCATATGAAATTTAAAGTAGTTTTTTCCCCAATTTTGTGAGGAAAGTAAATGGTAACTTGATGGGGATAGCATTGAATCTATAAATTGCTTTGGGCAATATGGCCATTTTCACAATATTGATTATTCCTAACCAAGAGCATGGAATGTTTTTCCATCTGTTTGTGTCCTCTCTTATTTCCTTGAGCAGTGGCTTGCAGTTCTCCTTGAAGAGGTCCTTCACATTCCATGTAAGTTGCATTCCTAGGTATTTTATTCTCTTTGTAGCAATTGTGAATGGGAGTTCACTCATGATTTGGCTCTCTGTTTGTCTGTTATTGGTGCATAGGAATGCTTGTGATTTTTGCACATTGATTTTGTATCCTGAGACTTTGCTGAAGCTCCTTATCAGCTTAAGGAGATTTTGGGCTGAGGCGATGGAGTCTTCTAAATATACAATCATGTCATCTGCAAATAGAGAAAATTTGACTTCCTCTTTTCCTAACTGAATATGCTTTATTTCTTTCTCTTGCCTGATTACCCTGGTCAGAATTTCCAATACTATGTTGAATAGGAGTGGTGAGAGAGGGCATTCTTGTCTTGTGCCGGTTTTCAAAGGGAAGGCTTCCAGTTTTTGCCCATTCAGTATGATATTGGCTGTGGACTTGTCATAAATAGCTCATATTATTCTGAGATATGGTCCATCAATACCTAGTTTATTGAGAGTTTTTAGCATGAAGGGCTGTTGAATTTTATTGAAGGCCTTCTCTGCATCTATTGAGATAATCATGTGGTTTTTGCCTTGGTTCTGTTTATGTGATTGATTACGTTTATTGATTTGCATTTGTTGAACCAGCCTTGCATCTCAAGGATGAAGCCGACTTAGTCATGGTGAATAAGCTTTTTGATGTGCTGCTGGATTCAGTTTGCCAGTATTTTATTGAGGATTTTTGCATTGATGTTCATCAGGGATGTTGGCCTGAAATTTTATTTTTTTGTTTTGTCTCTGCCAGGTTTTGGTATCAGGATGATGTTGGCCTCATAAAATGAGTTAAGGAGGATTCCCTCTTTTTCTATTGTTTGGAATAGTTTCAGAAGGAATGGTACCAGCTCTTCTTTGTACCTATGGTAGAATTCATCTGTGAAACTGTCTGGTCCTGGACTTTTCTGGTTGGTAGGCTATTAATTACTGCCTCAATTTCAGAACTTGTTATTGATCTATTCAGGGATTCGACTTCTTCCTGGTTAGTCTTGGGAGAGTGTAAGTGTCCAGGAATTTATCCATTTCTTCTAGGTTTTCTATTTTATTTGCATAGAGGTGTTTATAGTATTCTCTGATGGTAGTTTGTATTTCTGTTATTGGTGGTGATTTCTCCTTTATAATTTTTTATTGCATCTATTTGATTCTTCTCTATTTTATTTTATTTTATTTTTATTTTTATTTTTTTTTGAGATGGAGTTTCGCTCTTGTTACCCAGGCTGGAGTGCAATGGCGCAATCTCGGCTCACTGCAACCTCCGCCTCCTGAGTTCAGGCAATTCTCCTGCCTCAGCCTCCCGAGTAGCTGGGATTACAGGCACGCGCCACCGTGCCCAGCTAATTTTTTGTCTTTTTAGTAGAGGCGGGGTTTCACCATGTTGACCAGGATGGTCTTGATCTCTTGACCTCGTGATCCACCCGCCTCGGCCTCCCAAAGTGCTGGGATTACAGGCGTGAGCCACCGCGCCCGGCCTATTTTATTCTTTATTAGCCTGACTAGTGGTCTATCTATTTTGTGATCTTTTCAAAAAACTGGCTCTTGGATTCATTGATTTTTTGAAGGGTTTTTTTGTGGCTCTATCTCCTTCAGTTCTGCTCTGATCTTAGTTATTTCTTGTTTTCTGCTAGCTTTTGAATTTGTTTGCTCTTGCTTCTCTAGTTCTTTTAATTGTGACATGAGGGTGTTGATTTTAGATCTTTCCTGCTTTCTCTTGTGGGCATTTAGTGCTATAAATTTCCCTCTACACACTACTTTACACGTGTCCAAGAGATTCTGGCATGTTGTGTTTTTGTTCTTACTGGTTTCAAAGAATGTATTTATTTCTGCCTTCATTTCATTAGTTAGCCAGTAGTCATTCAGGAGCAGGTTGTTCAGTTTTCATTTAGCTGTGTGTCTTTGAGTGAGTTTCTTAATTCTGAGTTCTAATTTGATTGTACTGTGGTCAGAGAGACTGTTTCTTATGATTTCCATTCTTTTGCATTTGCTGAGGAGTGTTTTACTTTCAATTATGTGGTCAATTTTAGAATAAGTGCAATGTGGTGCTGAGAAGAAGGTATATTCTGTTTGTTTGGGGTGGAGAGTTCTGTAGATGTCCATTACGTACACTTGGTCCAGAGCTGAGTTCAAGGCCTGAATATCCTTGTTAATTTTCTGTCTTGTTGATCTGTCTAATATTGACAGTGGGGTGTTAAAGTCTCCCACTATTATTGTGTGGGAATCTAAGTCTCTTTGTAGATCTCTAACTTGCTTTATGAATCTGGGTGCTCCTGTATTGGGTGCATATATATTTAGGATAGTTAGCGCTTCTTGTTGCATTGATCCCTTTACCATTATGTAATGCCCTTCTTTGTCTCTTTTGATCTTTGTTGGTTTAAAGTCTGTTTTATCAGAGACTGGGATTGCAACCCCTGCTTTTTTTTTTTTTCTTTCCATTTGCTTGGTAAATATTTCTGCATCCCTTTATTTTGAGCCAATCTGTGTCTTTGCACCTGAGATGGGTGTTCTGAATACAGAATACAGCACACTGATGGATCTTGACTATCCAATTTGCCAGTCTATGTCTTTTAATTGGGACATTTAGCTCATCTACATTTAAGGTTAATATTGTTATGTGTGAATTTGATCCTGCCATTATGATGCTAGCTGGTTATTTTGCCCATTAGTTGATGCAGTTTCTTCATAGCATTGATGATCTTTACAGTTTGGTATGTTTTTGCAGTGGCTGGTACAGGTTGTTCTTTTTCATGTTTAGTCCTTCCTTCAGGAGCTCTTGTAAGGCAGCCCTGACAAAATCTCTCAGCATTTGCTTGTCTATAAAGGATTTTATTTCTCCTTCGCTTATGAAGCTTAGTTTGGCTGGATATGAAATTCTGGGTTGAAAATTGTTTTCTTTAAGAATGTTGAATATTGGCCCCCGCTCTCTTGTGGCTTGTAGGGTTTCTTCAGAGACATCCACTGTTAGTCTGATGGGTTTCCCTTTGTGGATAACCTGACCTTTCTCTCTGGCTGCCCTTAGCATTTTTTCCTTCATTTCCACCTTGGTGGATCTGACAACTATATGTCTTGGGGTTGTTCTTCTCGAGGAGTACATTTGTGGTGTTCTCTGTATTTCCTGAATTTGAATGTTGGCCTGTCTTGCTAGGCTGGAGAAGTTCTCTGGATAATATCCTGAAGAGTGTTTTCCAACTTGATTTCATTTTCCCCATCACTTTCAGGTACACTGATCAAATGTAGATTTGGTCTTTTCATGTACTCTCATATTTCTTGGAAGCTTTGTTTGTTTCTTTTCACTCTTTTTTCTCTAATCTTGTCTTCTTGCTTTATTTCATTGAGTTGATCTTCAATCTCTGATATCTTTTTTCTGCTTGATCGATTTGGCTATTGAAACTTATGTTTGCTTCATGAAGTTCTTGTACTGTGTTTTTCAGCTTCATCAGGTCATTTATGCTCATCTCTAAACTGGTTATTCTAGTTAGCAATCCATCTAACCTTTTTTCAAGGTTCTTAGCTTCCTTGCATTGAGTTAGAACATGCTCCTTTAGCTTGGAGCAGTTTGTTATTACCCACTTTCTGAAGCCTGCTTCTGTCAATTCATCAAATTCATTCCCTGTCCTGTTTTGTTCTTTTGCTGGAGAGGAGTTGTTTTCCGTTGGAGGAGACGAGGCATTCTGGTTTTTGAAAATTTCAGCCTTTTTGTGGTGGTTTTTCCCTATTTTTGTGGATTTATCTACCTTTGGTCTCTGAAGTTGGTGACCTTTGGATGGGGTCTCTGAGTGGATGTCTTTTTTGTTGATGTTGAAAGTATTCCTTTCTGTTAGTTTTCCTTCTAACAGTCAGGCCTCTCTGCTGCGGGTCTGCTGGAGTTTGCTGGAGGTCCACTTCAGACCCTGCATGCCTGGGTATCACCAGTGGAGTCTGCAGAACAGCAAAGATTGCTGCCTGTTCCTTCCTCTGGTAGCTTATCCTGGAGGAGTACCCACCAGGTGCCAGCCAGAGCTCTCTTTTTGAGGTGTCTGTCAGCCCCTACTGGTTGGTGTCTCCCAGTCAGGATACACGAGGGTCAGGGATCCACTTGAGGAGGCAATCTGTCCCTTATCAGAGCCTGAATGCTGTGCAGGAGATCTGCTGCTCTCTTCAGAGCTGCCAGGCAGGGACGTTTAAGTCTGCTGAAGCTGTGCCCACAACCACCCTTTCCCAGGTGGGCTTTATTTATATGTCCCTGATGGGCTGTGCCTTTTTTCAGAGATGCCCTGCCCAGTAAGGGGAGAATCTAGTGAGACAGTTTGCCTGCAGTGGCCTAGAAATGCTGCGGTGGGCTCCGCCTAGTTTGAACTTCCCAGTGGCTTTGTTTGCACTGTAAGGTTAAAATCTACTTGAGCCTCAGCAATGGTGGAAGCCTCTCCCCCGACCAAGTTCGTGTGTCCCAGGTCCAGCTCAGACTGCTGTGCTGGCTGCGAGAATTTCAAGCCAGTGGATCTTAGCTTGCTGATCTCCATGGGTGTGGGACCTGCTGAGCCAGACCGCTTGGCTCCCTGACTTCAGCCCCCTTTCCAGGGAGTGAACATTTCTGTCTTGCTGGTGTTCCAAGCACCACTGGGGTATGAAAAAATAAAACCGCTACCGCTAGCACAATTTCTGACCAAATGGCTCCTCAGTTTTGTGCTGGAAACTTAGGGCCCTGGTGGTGGTGTAGGTACCGGAGGGAATCTCCTGGTTTGCGGGTTGCAAAGACCATGGGAAAAGCCCAGTGTCTGGCCCTGGAGTGCAGGGTACAGACCCTAATGGGTTCCCTTGCCTGTGAGTGGGAGTTCCCTGTCCCCTTGTGCTTCCTGGGTGAGGCAATGCTCCACCCTGCTTCGGCTCACCCTCCTTGGGCTGCACCCACTGTGTAACCAGTCCCAATGAGATGAACCAGGTACCTCAGTTTGAAATGCAGAAATCACCCACCTTCTGCATTGATCTGCTGGGAGCTGCACACTGGAGCTGTTCCTATTCGGCCATCTTGCTAGCAATCCCTCCCTATAGTTTTTAAATTGCTTCTTATTTAATTGCCTTCCTTAAGAGTATTATTATGTTATAATTTATATGGAAAGAAGTGAAAGACATTTGCTTTTCCCTAGTATGTTTAATAAAAATATATTTTGTATTATTAATAGTTTAGAAAACTCAGGTTCTAAACTGTTAATAATACAAAATAACTATATTGGTAATGAGATAAATAATTAAATTTACTATTGTCAAATTTTAGAAAATCTTTATTAAGTCTTTTATGTATGAGTTATAATATTTCAGGGTTTTTCAGTTATAATATTTCAGATTTTTCTTGTACAGTGACTAATTTTGATCATTCATAATTTGATGACTTTCATAAAGTCCATTGCTTAGCCCCTTTCAGGGTCTTTATGGAGGTCTGTACAATGAGGATTCCTGAAGCATAAACTTTGTAATCCTCAGATTAATCTGGTTTTGATCATATTATAATTATCTGTTTATTTGTTTGTTTTTACACAGGCTCAGGGCTTATTAGCCTCATTTTTGACAGTCATTTGAGACTATGATGAAATATACGGGCATCTTCTCAGCAAAAAGAAGGCACAAAATATGTAAAATATTGGATACAATATTATAGACCTCCTGAAGTTTATTTTTACTCCTGCCACAAGTTTCTGCACTAAATTGATAATTTATTAAGGTACTGTATTTTGATTTTCTTTCTCTAATATCTAGCACAATGTCCTGCACTTTGTATGCTCCAAACACATAAAGGCTTGTTTAATAAATAGAGAAAGAAATGGATGACTGTTGCCAGCCAGACTGTATGACAGGTGCAGAAATTCCCCACTTTCAAAAACTGTTGGTAAATATAATGAGCAAATATTGGGACTTTTCCCAGCCAGTCCTAAAATACCAGACTCTCCAGTGGTTTTTCTTTAATGACAAGAGTTTCTTTTCCCAAGACCTCTGAACTGCGGAGATCCTCATTTTCTCTTCTGAAAGCATTTCCTTTCATCTTTGGTACTCTCCTATCAGTAACTGGGGAGAAAAACATTATGCTCTCCATACCCTTAAATGATGTCAGTGTTTTATAAATCTTTTCTAAAAAATTATGATACAGGGCCGGGTGCGATGGCTCAAGTCTGTAATCCCAGCACTTTGGGAGGCCGAGGCGGGCGGATCACGAGGTCAAGAGATCGAGACCATCCTGGTCAACATGGTGAAACCCCATCTCTACTAAAAATACAAAAAATTAGCTGGGCATGGTGGTGCGTGCCTATAATCCCAGCTACTCAGGAGGCTGAGGCAGGAGAATTGCCTGAACTCAGGAGGCGGAGGCTGTGGTGAGCCGAGATCGCGCCATTGCACTCCAGCTTGGGTAATAAGAGTGAAACTCCGTCTCAAAAAAAAAAAAAAAAAAAAAAAAAAAAAAATTATAATACAGTATGAATACATTTTAGTAGCATTCATTTATAATCCAAGACACTTCACCACCCTTCCTCTTTTTTTCTATTTTTCATTTGTACACAGAGCTATACAAGGCATTATAGAAGATACTAAAATGAATGAAAATCATAAACTCTGCAGTCAAGAATCTTGCAGTCTAATATAGTTATGAGCAAAGATGAATACAATGAGAAGATAGAAAATAACTTAGAGATAAAGAAACTAAAGTAAATCATAAGACTGATGCAACTTGACACAGAATTGTGATTATCTTTGATGTCTCCAGTTTTGACAGTCAAAGGAGACACTATCAATAGTTATTACAAAAGCAACAGGCATTAACTAATATTATCTTGGACAAATTGAGATATAGAGCCACCCTACTCTTAAGTTTTTTTTTTACTTTTGCTTTTACTTTTTATTATGGACATTTTCATACTGCCTGTAAAGACTGAGGTAACTATTTAAGTACCCATCTTCTAACTTTTAACTTTTTTCACCACTTGGCCAATGTTTTCTTATCTATGACCCCAACTCCCCAACCCCATTTACTAAAAGCAAATCCAAAGCATTTTCTTGATTCATCAACCAGTTTTTCACCACTCCATTCTTTTTCTCACCTGATTTTTTTTCTTATCCCAGTTCCAACCTGTCTTTTTATTTTTACTTCCAGCACTGCTGTTCTGATCTAACTTTGCCAGGACACAGATCCACAGGGTCAGCCCTGCATCCTGAGAAGCTCAGAGGGAGGAGCCAGACCAGCAGTGCCTCACATCTTGTCCTCTTCTGCTCTGGACAGATGGCTCCATAACGACAGCTTCATAATGTTAGTAGATGGGACCCTGCTGCACATCAGGGTCACTCTTCTGCTGCTCTTGCTTTGGGTGTTTTTGTCCATTTCTGGCTACTTCCAGGCTGGGCCCTCCCAGCATCTCACTTCCCCAGAAGTGGTGATCCCCTTGAAGTTGATCAGCAGGGGTAGAGGTGCAAAGGCTCCTGGATGGTTGTCCTATAGCCTGTGGTTTGGGGCCAGAGACATGTTGTTCATATGAGGGTCAAGGAGCTCTTGGTTTCTAGACACCTCCCAGTGTTCACCTACACAGAGCAGCGTGCCCTCCTGGAGGATCAGCCCTTCATCCCAGATGACTGTTACTATCATGGTTTCGTGGAGGGGGCCCCTGAATCCTTGGTTGTTTTCAGTGCTTGTTTTGGGGGCTTGCGAGGAGTATTACAAATAAATGGTCTCACTTATGAAATTGAACCCATCAGGCACTCTGCCACATTTGAACACCTGATTTATAAGATAAACAGTAATGAGACACAATTCCCAGCTTTGAGATGTGGCGTAACAGAGAAGGAAGTAGCACGCCAACAGTTGGAATCTGAAGAGGCTGAGAACTCAGCTCTGGAACCAAATTCTGCTGGTGACTGGTGGACCCATGCATGGTTTCTGGAGCTGGTTGTTGTGGTGAACCATGATTTCTTCTTACTCTCAAAACAACATCTCAAAGGTGCAAGAGGATGTATCTCTTGTTGTCAACATAGTGGATTCCATGTATAAGCAATTAGGTACTTATATACTTTTGAGTGGAATTGAAATTTGGAATCAAGGAAATGTTTTCCCAATGACAAGCATAGAACAGGTCCTGAACGATTTTGCTCATTGGAAACACATCAGTCTTTCCCAGCTACAGCATGATGCTGCACATATGTTCATAAAAAATTCACTTATAAGTATACTTGGTCTAGCCTATGTTGCAGGAATATGCCGTCCACCTATTGATTGTGGAGTTGATAATTTTCAAGGAGATACCTGGTCTCTTTTTTGCCAACAGGGCAACCGTTTTGGTCACTGTGGTATAAATGGCACAACATACCTAAAATGTCATTTCTCTGATGTCTTCTGTGGGAGAGTTCAATGTGAGAACGTGAGAGACATTCCTCTTCTCCAAGATCATTATACTCTGCAGCATGCTCATATCAATGGTATCAGCTGCTGGGGTATTGACTACCATTTAAGGATGAACACACCTGACATTGGTGAAGTGAAAGATGGTACAGTGTGTGGCACAGGGAAGATCTGCATCCACAAGAAGTGTGTCAGTCTATCTGTCTTGCCACAAGTCTGCCTTCCTGAGACCTGCAATATGAAGGGGATCTGCAATAACAAACATCACTGCCACTGTGGCTATGGGTGGTCCCCGCCCTACTGCCTGCACAGAGGCTATGGGGGTAGTGTCGACAGTGGCCCAGCATCTGCAAAGAGAAGAGTTTTCTTGACAGTGATTATGATTCCTTCTTTGTCTGTTTTGATTTTCCTGTTTACTGTTGGGCTTCTTACATATCTACGACAACGTTCTGGTCCCAAGGAGACTAAGGCTCATTCGTCAGATTAAGAAAATGTCTCTAATTTAATATTCTATGCCTTATTACACTTTAGTCTCTTGGCAGTAGAAATGTTAGTACATCCCTGAAAGTCAGCACATTTCTGACCATTCCCAGAAAGCTGCAAAGATGTTCCCCTATGTCAGTACCACAAACATTGTCATTAAGTGCAGGTGATTCTTAACATGTTTGTATCTATTGTTTATTTTTTTAAGCAGCAAATAAAGCTACATCCCTCCCTCACATTAGTCCTTGTTATGTTTCTTGTGCATGGAGATGACTTATGGGAAAGGCATGAGATACGTCTGCATCAGAATGTCCGGGGTGAGGCTTACCTTGCTACTGACATTTATCAATGTGGGAAAATTACTTAAATTTTCTGACGTTCTGCTTCAAAATCTTAAAGTGGGTAGGGGCGATAATAATATTCGTCCCACCCAACTTTTTGGTTTATTTGGTAACCAAAAGATATAAATAAGTGAATGTTTGTTAAGTATAAACAAATTGTAATTTGTCTGATAAAAGCTCTTGACCTTGCTTCCTGTGTGCTTCCTAGCTCTTTGTCTTAATTTAGCAGTTTGGATATTTTTTTTGGAGCATTTGCTTGGTATACCAAAGTATAAACTCCATGAGGGCGGGGTCGTTTTTATCTGTTTTGCTCACTGTTGTATCCTCAATACCTGCAACAGTACACAGTGCTTAGTACACAATAAATACCTAAATGAAGTAATGAATTTGAATGGAGTATTAAATATATGAAATTCATCACGAGGCTTGGCGCGGTGGCTCACGCCTGTAATCCCAGCACTTTGGGAGGTTGAAGCAGGTGGATCACGAGGCCAAGAGATCGAGACCATCCTGGCCAACAAGGTGAAACCCCGTCTACTAAACGTACAAAAATTAGCCAGGTGTGGTGGCATGTGCCTGTAGTCCCAGCTACTCGGGAGGCTAAGTCAGGAGAATTGCTTGAACCCAGGGCGTGGAGGTTGCAGTGAGCTGAGATCGTGCCACTGCACTCCAGCCTGGCGACAGAGCAAGACTCTGTCTCAAAAAAAGAAAAGAAAGAAATTCATCAGGAAAAGTGAAAATAACATTTTGCTACCTTGGAGATGTCATTCTCATCCTCTTTTTTAAACTACTGGATCTCTTACTCCAAATTAAACTTTGAATACTTAAAATATGTTTATTTAAAATTCTGCTGTTTGAAAATGGCATACTTTTCCGGTCTTTTTCCCCCCGGTGTGTCTTCTCCTCCGTCTATTCTCAGTGTTTTTGGAAAGCCTGTCTCTTGAAAATACAGATTGAATCAGATAGCCTTGATTCAGTTAACTTCTGAGCGGCACTCTGTAGATTGAGTCAAATGACCTTTTGAATATCATTTTTCATTACACTTTCCAACTCTACCTATTTTATGTTTACAATATATTTGGCTGTGTCATTCTCTGTGTATTTGTACACGCCACCCTCATTCCCCAAATGCTGTTTACCACCCTCCTCTTACTCCCTTACCCTGAAAAACTCCTATTTTCCCTCCATAGAGGTTAAATGTTATATCTTCATAGAAGCATCCCTTCTTCTATGGTAAGAGTTCCACTTGTGTGCCCCTGTCACTTTGTGGTCACTCCTTTATGGTTTGATGCCCTCTAGGAATAGAGGTGGAAAGGGTCCAATAATGTGCTAGGACAAAGGACATCTAGTGGAGCCATACAATGAGGGAGGAGTGAATCAAGACTACGATCTGGTTAAATCAGAGAAAGCTCCACATTTTGTAAATGTGTACATCCATATGGAGACAAAAGATGCCTGCTCCAGTTTGTTGGTTCTTTTTTGAAATGGTTTATTGTAAAAAACTGTTGAAGTTGATTACAGTAAAGTTTATCTGCCTAATATTCTTTTATATTTGCTGAGTTTTGTATTTCTTCTTGAGATTACTTTGAAATAATCCATTTTTTCTGGAATTACTTTGGTTTCCGCTTTTATGCTTAATTGTGGAATTTATTTTGCTGTGAGGAATGAGATAGATATCTAATTGTATGCTTTTCCAAATGGGTAGTGAGTTATCCTGATACACATTAGAGAATAAATCCTTGATCACTGCTTTGGTAGTAAATTGGGATCCTGAATTGCATTTTAAAGTTAATTTGTTAGAGTCACCTTAATTTATTTGTAAATTTTTACAAGAAGCAGTGCATTTTGCAATATTCTTATTTTTGGAAAAGCTGTATACTTGATATTCATTGAGTTACTTAGAGCTATATCATCAATTATACCAGGATTGATGGATATAATTAACCTTTTTATAACAAGCATAGAGTCTTACCTCCTGTTTTAACTTAGATTGCCCAAAAATCAGACCCAGAGACAGGATTTAGGTGGAGTTGTTAGTTTTTTGGGGAAGCACAAAACAGGATAGACTAATGAACAAGTTTTCTCTTTGTACTACTGGAGTCATTCCTGTGGGCTCTCTGAGAAGTCATGTGAAACACAGCTTGGAATAATACTCCATGGTTCAGGAGAAAGCTGTAAGGAAAAGAATACCTGAGATGTAAGCACTTGAAGTGGTAAGCTCTCAGAGCACGGAAATTGTCTACCGTGGCTGCAAGTGAACTCAAGTGGGACAAGAAGATGTAGGGTGGGTTTTCAGCATCTACTCTACCCACCTTCCTTAGAAAACATATGCTGAGGCAGGGATTCAATCTAAATGGTTTATTTGGAAAATGCAATCCTAGGGAAATGAGAGTAAAAGTAAAGGTATTTGGGGCTGGAAAGTATGGTACAGCAGATGCTGGTGGCACCCACCTGTATCCTCTTAGGCAGACCCTTGAGGTTGTCTGTCTTGAGCTACTGAAGACAAGTCCTGTACACACTAATGGCTTTCGACTTTATGGGGGTGTGCTCAGACCATTCATGGAGTAGGCTGGAAGCAAGAAGGAGTTAATGCATCTAAACCAATTCTCAATCAATGAGCGACGTTGTGTGAATGAGCATGATTCCCCAGTCCTCTTGGGACTTCTCTGTGGTGTTAGGGCCCAAGTGAGGCTGTACATTGTTAGTAGAACAGTAACTGGGTCTCGCTACTTTCCCTCCAAAAAACCCTTAAAAAACTCTCATCTTTTCTTCACAAAGTCTTCTTTGTTCTTTGAGCATCTATTGAAAAAACTGACTGGAGACGGTCTCAGTCTATCCGATTCTCCCTCTGATCCTCCACTGTGGACTTTCTTTCAAACTGTGTCTTACTATTATTAACCCTCACTGTTTTCTTAAGAGTTTAGGCACAGAACTGACATCCCTTTGCTCCAGTCTTACAAACCCTGGCCATGTGAACTAACCTGTCTGACTGCTGGGTATATCAGCATCTAGATTAATGAAAATAATCGGATCTTATTTTTGTTCTTGCTGATGCAAGTGCCTGGTGGCTCAAATCTGGAGCATGGATGCATGACAAGGTATGGCATCCATGACCAAGAAAACAATGTCACACTACTCTTTTTGGTGAGTTGGGCACCTCTATAAAAGCTTGAGGACTGTCCTTTGTTTAGATAAAGACATTAGAAAGGAATTTTTCCCTTTGTCTTGAAAGTAGAGATGATGCAGGACCTTTCATAGCTAACTTCCCAAGGCGGTAGTATAATCAAAACCTGTGATTTTTTAAAATTATTGTACTTTAAGTTCTGGGGTACATGTGCAGAACGTGCAGGTTTGTTACATAGGTATATATGTGCCATGGTGGTTTACTGCATCCCCCCCATCATCTACATTAGGTATTTCTCCTAATGTTACCCCTCCCCAATGCCCCACCCCCTGCTATCCCTTCCCTACCCTCCTCGAAGGCTCCAGTGTGTGATGTTCCTCTCCCTGTGTCCATGTGTTCTCATTGTTCAACACCCACTTATGAGTGAGAACATGCAGTGTTTGGTTTTCTGCTCTTGTGTCAGTTTGCTGAGACCAATGGAACAAACAGAGGCCTCAGAAGTAACACCACACATCTACAACCATCTGATCCTTGACAAAACTGACAAAAACAAGCAATGGGGAAAGGATTCCCTATTTAATAAATGTTGTTGGGAAAACTGGCTAGCCATATGCAGAAAGCTGAAACTGGACCCCTTCCTTACAACTTATACAAAAATTAACTCCAGATAGATTAAAGATTTAAACATAAGACCTAACACCATAAAAACCCTAGAAGAAAACCTAGGCAAAACCATTCAGGACATAGGCATAGGCAAGGACTTCATGACTAAAGCACCAAAAGCATTGGCAACGAAAGCCATATAGGCAAATGGAATCGAATTAAACTTAAGAGCCTCTGCATAGCAAAAGAAACTATCATTAAAATGAACCAACAACCAACAGAATGGGAAAAAATTTTTGCAATCTACCCATCTGACAAAGGGCTAATATCCAGATTTTTTTTTTTAAGATGGAGTCTCGCTCTGTCACCAGGCTGGAGTGTAGTGGCATGCGCCACCACATCCAGCTAATGTTTGTATTTTTAGAAACTGGTTTCACCATGTTGGCCAGGATGGTCTCGATCTCTTGACCTCATGATCTGCCTACTTTGGCCTCCTAGAGTGCTGGAATTGCAAGAGTGAGCCACCAAGCCCAGCCAAACCCTGTGATTTGATTCCATAGATGGCGCACATAAGCCTCTCATGAGGATCATAGATGGTCCTTGCACTGACTCTTATGGTCCAAACACTTGCCACATCACCAGATGTTACGGATGACCCCGAAGTCAGCCCTGAGCAACTTGAATTTGCTCACTTGCTCCTCTCACTAGACTGATAGGCACCAAAGATTACATGGTGATAGCATGGTGAATATTCCAAAAATGTGCAATAACTTGGCCAGGTGACAAAATCAAGCCCTATAGCTGCCAAAACCAAACTAAAGGTCTCCTATGTCTGACATTGTGCAATCTGTTCTGCTTCTATGGACTGACATGGATGCATGTAGATACACAGATGCCAATAGGACAGAAGAAAAAGCACAACAAACCCCAATCTGTTGGGCCACAAATTTCACTCTGACATTATTTGTGAACCACACTTGTCTTTTTATCCCATGTGGTAACAAGGTCTATGAAGTGTTGGGGACTCAGATACCTAACGCCTTTGTCACCAGGTACTCCTCCTTCAATGCCAGCCAAATTATAAACTTGGGCTCCTTTATTCATAAAGTAGTGTCACACAAGCGTACTAGATGAGCTATAGAATATTCACTTGCAGGTCACAATTCTAATTTCTTTTCCATTCTGAGATTCATTTTTCCAGGTTTTGGAACTTATGAGATGGAAAGGGCAATTCTCAATATTTCCATAGTAAAAAAGCAGGAGTCATTACTATGCAAGCACTGAGAAGACTCTAAACCGAAGTTAACAGTTTAGCCTCTGTTGTACTTTGGAATCACCATGTCCTGGATACAATGACAGCCCAACAAGGGGGAGCTTGTGCAATCATTGGTGAGGAATGCTGCTTATATGTAAATCACTAGGGACAAATAGAATCTTTGAAAGATAAGATAAAGACTCTTCATCATAAAAATGAAGCTAAACCATTCAATTGGACTGACCTATTGTCAGGGATAGGAGACTGGTTGAATGGAGTATGGGTAAATGTGTTTAGATTTGTTCCTTTCTGCTTATTCATTCTTCTTCTAATCTGTGTTCTTCCTTCCCTTTGCAGATCCCTTGCCACTCAGCTGCTAATATAACTCTTTTCTCCACAAATACCGACTCAGCTTTTAATTTGAAACTTTTAGGAAAGTTTCAGACAGGAAATAAAATAAGTTAAAAGTATGTTTCTTCAAAATATGCCAAATTCGTATCTTGATTATTTCAAGCTCAAAGCACTTTGGAAACTATAGTTCCAGAAGTGACTATCTGACCTGCCTTTTCCTGCCTATAGCAATCCATAAAGCTTCCATGGAGAAAGATGCCTTCCCTTTGCCAGGAACGAAAATAACCCTATCCCCAGGATTGGAAATTGTTGCTGCAGTAGACCTGTACAAATAAAATAATTCTTATCTCCCACTAGCTTTATAGCTCCTCCTTGACACTCCCCACCAATATATCTCCTAGTGACTTCCCTGGAATTCATTGTCACTAGCTTAGATCCTTTTGTCATTTTTTCACAAATGTATTGTTCTTTTTCTAAAAGTATAACAGCTTTCTGCTTTAGCCATTATTTTACATCTTCACACACTCTTGAGAGGATCTCTATGATATGAGTGCCCCCAAGGGGCACAAAACAGGTAGTCATGATGGTAGAGATAGAGGTACATTGGGCCCAATAGCATGGACTCCACTTGCCAAGGGAGTTAATCAAGACATTGCTGCCATGAAATGTCCAACTTGCCAGTGACATAGATCAAGACTGAGGTCCTGGGAAGGCACTACTCTTCAAGGAAACCAAACAGCAAATTAGTGGGACATTGACTACTTTGTGTCCCTTTTATCCTGGGAGGGCTAGCCATTAGTTCACACAATATACATATTCTAGTTATGATATTGCCTGCAGAGCTTGAGCTGGCATCACTACTGATGGCAAATGGATTGTAGGATCTTAAGCATGGAATCTCACGCAACTTGGCATATGAACAGAGGATTCATTCACTCTTTAGTGTATGAGATGCAGGAATGGTACATAGCAATGAATTATATTGTTTCTATTGTATATCAAATATTAAGTAGCATCTATTCTTCCAGATTGCTTAGAATGGCCAGTAGAAGGCAGAGCCAGAGTGCCAGCTCAGAAACAATATTCTGAAAGAACTGAGTGCCAGCCTTCACAATGCAGTGTGTATATTAAGTCAGAGATTCCTATGTGGTGTTGTATATCTGATAGAAAGAACATATGGGACCAAGAACCAAGGAAGAGAAGCTGGGTGGCCTCACTTACCATCACACATGATGATCCATTGATCTGCTTCTCCTCCCTGCAACTATCTGTTCTCTAGGCAGGTCTTGGTCCACAAAGAGAATGCATCTTTGCCAGAGGACCCAGCAAAAGTTCCATAGACCTGCAAACTGCCCTCAGGGCATCTGGGACATCTTCTGTTCAAGGACCAGCAGGTAAAAAAAAGTCATTTTGAGAGGAGAAATTGACCTTGAATAGCAAGGGAAGGTAAGGCTGCTGAGCCCCAGAAGAGGAATGGAGACTTATATGGAGAAACTAGGGGATTCACGTGGGATCCACTTGGAACCACCCCAATGCAATGGTAACTGAATGGATATGCGTAGCAAGGTTGACCTGAGAAGATCTCAGACCCTTCTGGGATGAAGGTGGAAAATATTTAAAACAAACATTATAGCAAGTGCTCTGGGTCCTCCCTGACTTCGACTTTTGTCCCTTTTTCTTTCTTTTTTTTTTTTTTTAAAGTAAAAACAAAATTAATGTTATAAAGATATGGTCTCACTATGTTGCCCAGGCTGGTCTCAAAGTCCGCGGCTCAAGTATTCCTCCCACCTTGGCCTCCCAAAGTGCTAAGATTACAGGCATGAGCTGTCACTCCCAGCACTCCCACCCACAACCATTTTTTAAAAAACTATATACCCCTCACAGCCCATGGCTATCCAAAACCCCTCAAGGTTTGGAAAGACAGTTCTCAGAATTATTGTTCTGTTGGTTATTAGACTCTAAAGAAGGGACAAGAAAATATGAACAGCCCCCATCTACTGTTTTGGTTAAGGTGAAAACTGATGCTAAAATGGAAAGGACAAGGACAGCTACTCAAAGCGTTCCCATCTTGTAAAAACCTTCACCATGCTTCAGTTGTGACATCACCTGGTCTTAAGGTACTCCCTGATGTAGTTCAATTGAATAAAGCTTTCAAACTCTATGTGAGTTTAAAACTATACGTATATATTTAATAATTTTGTGTCGTTACTTTGGATAGGTTTGGACAAAATGCCATCACTGCCCAGTTTTGTGTCAAAGACAGCATTATCAAAGAACCCTAAATTCCTTGGGTGGAGAGGTCAGCCCTGCTGTTGGTCTCTAATTTTTTTCCCTCATTTTAATTTTCATTCTTGATTTCCAGCTTTTATTTTTTAACTTCAGTGGTGCATATGCAGGATAGAATACGCAGGTTCGTTACATGGGTAAACACTGCCATGGTGGTTTGCCGCACAGATCATCCCATCACCTGACTTTGTTTCATAGCATGGTGGTTGCATGCTTTGATTTTTTTCTAGGTAACCTTTTGTAGACTGAAGTCAGTATTTTCCTTCTGTCTTTCTGAGTTCTTTAGATGTGCAGAGAATTTAGGCAACTTTCCTAAGGTGGGACAAGACTCTTCTATTATCTCAAATTCTTCTACTAGGGAAACTCTATTCAACCCAAACACCTGGCCAGATATATGGTCTGGTGCAACATTGCTCAGTCTGTTGAATTCCTAAGTGGCGTGATTTCATAAGGTATAAATTTGAACTGCAGTGCCTCTGGTTACTTGGGGCATGTCAAACTTGTGCATTTTTGTGTCACCTTAGAAGAAAGGGTAGCAGAATAACTGGCATATCACAAATAACTTACTTTAATTGGTTTGAAGAAACCAAGAAAATATGTTAAACAGTCTCTAGTCTTGAGTCCTGTTTTCAACAACTTCAATGTTCTTCCTTTCCCAAAGGCCTTTTCCCTTCTGTCTACCTCTGTTTATGCCTCTGATTCTCACCTCCCTTCTGTCCTGATCCCTATCTTCTTAAGGACCCCCTTGCTTCTTTTCCTCCACACCTCCAGCTCCCTCTTACTATTTGACCTGGACTATCACCTCTTGTTGGGTAAGACAAGCCCTAAAAACAAGAGAAAAGTTTTAAAAACAAGACACATACAATGTCATTCTGTCACCCAGGCTGGAGTGCAGTGGTATGATCATGACTCACTGTAACCTCTAGCTCCTGGTCTCAAGTGATCTTCCTGCCTCAACCTCCCAAGTAGCTGGGTCTATAGGAACACACTATCACACCTGGCTGGTTTTAAAATTTTTTTTAGAGATGGGGTCTTGCTATCCTGCCCAGGTTGGTCTTGGACTCCTGGCCTCAAGTGATCTTCCTGCCTCAGCCTCTTGAGTAGTTAGGACTACAGGCATGTGCCACCATGCCTAGATAATTTCTTTATATTTTGTGTTGACAGAGTCTCACTATGTTGCCCAGGCTGGTCTCAAACTGATCCTCCCTCCTCAGACTCCTTAATAACTAGGACTACAGGTATGTGCCATCATGAATGGATAATTAAAAAAATTTTTTTTTGATATTTTATAGAGACAGGGTCTCATAATGTTGCCCAGGATAGTTTCAAACTCCTGGCCTCAAGGGATCCTCCTGCCTCAGACCCCCAAAGTGCTGGGATTATAGCTGTGAGCCACTGTGCCGGACCTTAGTGCACTATTTCTGAAGTGATTCTTCCTGTTTCCCTGTAGGTAAGGTTTTGTGTCTGAACATGTATCAGACAGTCAGTTCCATCCTGTAATTTATGGATAGGCAGGGCTTAGGCAATTCCTGGAGATTTTAAATAGGAGATCCCATCTCTTTAATATCCAGAGAAATTGAGCAGTGATTTATCAGTGAATAATGATCCTTTCTGTAATAGTTTAACAGTAAAAACAAAAAGTCAGAGACATTAGATATTGGATTCCTTAGTCTTAGCTCTATGCAAAAATACTGAGAAAAATGAAAATGATAGCAAACAGCATGTACCAAGTGCCTAAAATGTTTCAGGCTTCTCTTAGGTGCTTTCTTTTGATTGTCACAAAGCTTTGGAAAAGTACATTTGACCTGTGAATGTAAAATGTGGACCTTGAAACTCTGAAATATTAAGACTTTGCCTATAATCACATATCAGCAGTTGGTAGAATGACTGTTGAAATTCAAGGTGCCTATGACACAAAAGGCACTGATTGTCCCATGAATCCCCTCCCTAGGAAGAAAAGCCCTAGTTTTCAGTGATGGATGTGGAAGTCTGGGGGAGAAGTACAAAATTCATACAGTGGTTCAAAGAATAAAGGCTAAAGACAAACAACATTGCTTTTAGTATCAAATGATACAACATAAATTATCTGTTTTTCATAGCCACTGTCTCTGATTTCCCTTTCCCAATGATGTTGGCAATTGTAATTTGTGTTTGCAATAATGAATCATCGTTATTGTATCCTCGAGTAATGCAGGTTAAGTGTGCCACTTTAGAACTTAGGAAAAAAAAAAAGCACTGGAAAAAGCTAAGTTAAACAGGACTTTTCAATTTTCTTCCCTACCACTTAGTAACTTACTTGGACTCCAATTTCAGCTTCATGAGTGCAAATTGCCTATATGCTTCAAAATCGTTTTCCTTGAAGAAGAAAAGTTCAGCTTAGAATGGGATCCAATAAGTTTCAGACTGTTTTTTTTTTTTAAGTAAATATTTAAACCATGGATAGCCTATATAATGAATTTATAGATGAAGAGGGCTTGACTGACAAAGAACTAATCTATCAAAACAAGCCTGTAGTAACAAAGTGGATAAACATTTCTGGAGAGCTGGAAACTAATTCCTACAAGTCCAAAATTCCCGCTGTTGGCAGGAAGTAAAACCCTAAGCATTCCATGTCCACATGCTTTTGTTGAGAAAATATTTACTTTATGTCATTACATTGGACTGATATCTAGATTCCGCACAATATGGACTTGCTAAGAGCGGAGCTGCAAGTCAAAGTGAATTTTATGTTTTATTGCTCAATACTAATATTACACAAATGAAAAGAATGGTGTTCTAAATGCTACAAGCAGTTCAGACAAGGATTATATGGTAAAAGAGCAGAAAGTAAAAATATGGGACAGAAAGAAATGTCATTATTATTTTTTATTCAATATAGGCAATATCTGTTCATTGGTTTTATTGATTCACATGAGCACTTTAAAAAAATCTTACATTTATATATCTTAGAATATACATCTATGGTCAACTTATAGTTGACAAGTGTGCCAAGATCATTCAATGGGAAAAGAATTGTCTTTTCAACAAATGGTGCTGGGACAGCTGGATAGCTGCATGCAAAAAATGGAGCTGGACCCTCATATGGTTTGAATATATGTCCCTACCCAAATCTGATGTTGAATTGCAATCCCCAGTGTTGGAAGTGGGGTCTGGTGGGAGGTATTTGAATCATGGGGACATATCCCTCATAAATGGCTTAGCCTTGTCCCCTTGGTGATAAGTGAGCTCCCATTCTGAGTTCTCCAAAAGTGTGTGGCACGTTGCCCTCACTGTCTCTCTTGCTCTGTTCTCACCATGTAATGTGCCTGCTCCCGCTTTGCCTTCCACCATCATTAGAAGCTTCCTGAGGCCTTCCTCAATGCAGTTGCCACTATTCTTCCGGTACAGCCTATAGAATTGTGATCCAATTAAATATTTTCCTATAAATCACCCACTCTCAGGTATTTCTTCATAGCAATGCAAAAACAACCTAACACAGACCACTACCTCATGCGTTTTTTTTTTTTTTTTTTTTTGAGACAGAATCTTGGTTTGTCACCCAGGCTGTAGTGCAGTGGTGCCATCTCGGCTTACTGCAACCTCTACCTCCTGGGTTCAAGCAATTCTCCTATCTTAGCCTCCTGAGTAGCTGGGATTGTATACACCACCATGCCTGGCTAATTTTGTATTTGTAGAGACAGGGTTTCACGATGTTGGCACACTGGTCTTGAACTCCTGACCTCAGGTGATCTGCCCACCTTGGCCTCCCAAAGTGCTGGGATTACAGGCATGAGCTACCAGGCCCAGCCAGATTTGGCAAATGATTCTTAGATGTGACACCATAAGCATGACAAAAAATAAATTAGAGGCAAAAGAAAAAAATAAATTAGACTTTATCAAAATTTAAAACTTTTGTGCTTCAATATACATCATGAAGAAGCTGAAAAAGGCAATCCACAGAATGGCAGAAAATATTTGAACATTATATATCTGATAAGGGACTTGTGTCTAGAATAGATAAAGAGTTTTAAATTCAATAATAAAAGACAACTAACTCAATTTAAAAATAGTCTAAGGATCTCTCCAAAGAAGACATATAAATGGCCAAGACAGCACATAAAGAGATACCCAAGGCCAGACATAGTGACTTACATCTGTAATCCCATCCATTTAGGACAGGAGAATTATTTGTCACCCAAGACAGGAGATTGTTGCCAGAAGTTTGAGACCAGCCTGGGTAACATAGTGAGACCACCTCTACAAAAAATATACATATATAGCCCAGCATGGTGGGGTGCCTATAGTTCCACCTACTCAGGAGGCTGAGGTGGGAGGCTCATTTGAGCCCAGGAGATCAAGGCTGCAGTGAGCTATGATCATTGCACTCCAGCTTGGGTGACAGAGTTAGCATATTTGGAGACATACAACCATTGTCATAGTCAATCTTAGAACATTTTCACCACCTTAGGAAGAAACTCCATAGCCTTTAGCTGCCATCGCTCTCCCCTCCCCTGACAGCTCTAAGCAGCTGCTAATCTACTTTCTGTCTCTATGAATTTGTCAATCCTAGATATTTCATATAAGTGGAACCATACAACATTTGTATGGTTCTCTTGTATCCTGTCTTTGTATCCTGTCTCTTAAAATAAAAATAAATATGCTTGATATTATTAGATGCTGGTCATCATTCATCATCATGGAAATGCAAAGCAAACCACAATGAGATACTATTTCACACCCATAAGAAGGCAAGAATTAAAAAGTCAGACAACAGCAAGCATTGGTACTGCTTGTGGGAACATAAAATGGTCCAGCTTCTTTGGAAAAGTCTTGCAGTACATTAATAAATTAAACATAGAGTTATTATAAGACTCAGTAATTCTACTCGTAAGCATATATTTAAAAGAAATTAAAACACACGTCCACATAGAAACTCATACATGAATGTTTATATCAGCATTATTCATAATTGCCCTAAGTGGAAATAACCCAAATGTCCATAACCGACAAATGGGTGAACAAAACATGGTGTATCCATATAGTGAAATAATGTTCATTCCATTAAATGGAGTGAAGCAGTGATAACATGCTACCATATGAACAAACTTTTAAAGCATGCTAAGTGAAATAAGTCACACACAAAAGGACAAATGTTGTATGGTTCCACTTATATGAAATATCTAGGATTGACAAATTCATAGAGACAGAAAGTAGATTAGCAGCTGCTTAGAGCTGTCAGGGGAGGGGAGAGCGATGGCAGCTAAAGGCTATGGAGTTTCTTCCTAAGGTGGTGAAAATGTTCTAAGATTGACTATGATGATGGTTGTATGTCTCCAAATATGCTAAAAATAATTGAACTGTAGACTTTAAGTGAGTGAACTGTGTAGTATGTGAATTATATGTCAGTAAAACTATTTTAAAAATAATACACAATACTATAGCCTACTAAATTTAGATATCCAATACAACATTATAAAAGGAGTTAAAAATAAATAGCCTGTATCAGAAGGTAGAAAGCAACATTGTAAAAATATTGTTTTAATTTTCTTACACATGATTCATTTAATTAGTCCTACTGTTAATGATTACTAATTCTATCAATTAGTCCTATTGTTTTGTTTAAATAATAGCATTTATGTAATAGAAAAGTATGAGGCATAATTTCAGATAACATTGATTTTCATATTTTTGTTAAAGTAATACAACATCATTATGCTAATTCTAATTATAGATAATATATATGTATAATAATACATTATTATATAATACATATATGTATTAATTTATTTTGGTCTGGTATGTCTGTGTTCCAGGTTGGCATTGTAAATAATTGGTTACTCATTTAACTCCCACATAAATTCTATGACGTAGATAATACTATTATCCTCTCCAAACTCCTGGCCCCAGTTTATAGATAAAGGAACAGAGACTCAGAGATATTAAGTAACTTGCTTAAAACAACAAGAAAATAAATGGAATGTTTTTCTCCCTCCCATATGTAGGTTTACCTTCTCAATTATTTCCCCTTTTTAGGATGATTGAAGATGAAAATGTCCATTCTCTTTAATATAGTTTTCAAAAACTAGTCCATGGTAGTGTGAGTTTGAGTGTGTACATGCATACACATGAGTGCATGTTTGTGCGTGTTTTGGCCAGCAGCTCGTTTTAAAACTGGTAACTTTCATATATAAATCCAGATTTTGTTTTTCTCTTGAAAACTCGATGGTTTGGCAACATTGGGTCCACATTCCTCCACAGCAGCTGTTGCTGGCCCATCGCTATCTCTTTAGTCGGGACATTCTTCTTCAATTTGCCTAGTTTCCCCTCTCCTGCAGCCTCACTCAAGGACATTATACTTCCTTTAAAGAGGTACCCTACCATAATGGCTAAAGACAGGGCTCTGGAGCCAGGTGGATTCAAATCTCAGCTCTGCTACTTATTGGTTCTATAACAAGAGACAAATTACTTAGCCTTTCCGTATATTGATTTCTTCATTTATTAAAACTCAACTAAAAATAATATCTTCTTCATGGGGTTTTTAAAGGATCTGCTGTAATAATTCAAGTGAAAACCCTTAGAGCACTCCTTGCCATTTATACGTTTCCTATTATTATAATTCCTGCCTGTCACAGTGTGGTCACTTCAGTTTGCATCCCTTGCTGTAAAGGAAACACCATCCCTCCACCCTCAAAGGTATGGCCTCAGCCAGACAGTTAGATCAGATCATAATAGTCTAGCAACTGTGCCTTTGGGGGTGTTCTGTCCTAAGTAATTCCACACATGGACATCAATCATCCAGCCCAAGCTGAGCTGAAACTTGGCCAGTTCAATTACCTTTTATAGTCTCTATTCATCAGAGAAGATCCTGCCTCATGTCCCTTCTGCAGTTTTTGGTGTCTCAGATTTAGTTACCCTGCATATAATTAATCAAAAAGGAACATCAATAGCTTCAACACAACAAGCTTCGTAAGGCAAGGCAGTCTCTAAATTCACACAGGCAAACAACTTTCTTTCCATCCTCATCTTGAACTCCACCCCAAAGAAGTTATGGAGTCTCAGAGGCAACTCTGTTTCAAACACACTTGAGAAGGTCCATTACCATACAGAATATTGACCATTCCATCTAAATCATTTGAATGGGATTAAGGGTGCCCCACCCCTCCCTCCACTGCATTCCCTCACCCTTGCCTCCAGAAGATAAAATGCAATCTCTACCTCCTTTAGGGCTAAAAATAAAACTGACAATTTTTTAAAGATTCTACAAGAATATTAAAGGTCTGGCTTTAAATAATTGCACCTAGATATTATATAGATTGTAAACAGAAATACATGCAATTTCAACAAAATAGATTCTACTCTCTACGATATCTTAGTATCTGCTCTATTCACTACATTACTAATATATCTATTGTCAATGCATTTACTTCTGCAGTGTGTTTTTCAGTGGTTTTTTGTTATTCAGTGGCATGAATGTGATCAATTGCCTATACTTGGACATCTGAATTGTTTCCTGATTCACTCAGTAGGAGAACAATTAATGTGATAAACATCCTTGTAAATTACATTTATTTACCCTGGAAATTTTTCCTAGATGTGATTCTCCTAAGTTCTGCTCACCTTTGAAAATAATTTATTTGTAAGAAAAAAATCTTTTGTTTGCTTTTCGTTTTTAATTTTATTTTAAGTTCTGGGGTACATCTGCAAGATGTGCAGGTTTGTTACATAGGTAAACATGTGCCATGGTGGTTTGCTGCACCTATCAACCCATTACTTAGATATTAAGCCTGGCATGCATTAGCTATTTTTTCTGATGCTCTCCCCTATGCTGCCTTCTCCAAACAGGCCCCAGTGTATGTTATTCCTTCCCTTGTGTCCAAGTGTACTCATTGTTCAGCTCTGACTTATATGTGAGAACATGCAATGTTTGGTTTTCTGTTCCTGCATTAGTTTGCTGAGGATAATGTCTTCCAACTTCATCCATGTCCCTGCAAAGGACATGATCTCGTTCCTTTTGATGGTTGCATCATATTCCATGGTGTATATGTACCACATTCTCTTTATCCAGTCTATCATTGATGGGCATTTGGGTTGATTCTATGTCTTTGCTGTTGTGAATAGTGCTGCAGTGACCATACATGTGCATGTGTCTTTATAATAGAATGATTTATATTCCTTTGAGTATATACCCAATAATAGGATTGCTATGTTAAATGGAGAAAAATACCTTAAAATATCCTAAATCAAATATTCTATTTATTTCTGTTAGACACTAATTGACACAGAAGCTACTACTTATCAATATCTACTATGTGTCCTGTACTTCACATTCTTTACTTAAGTCACCCAACAGCCTTTTCGTGATTAGTATTATTTTCATTTAAGAAATGAGGGTCAAAAAAGCAAAGTAATATGCCCAATGTCACATATAGTAGCAGAACTAAAATTTGAATTCTTTGGCCTCACTTGTAAGTTCAGGCACTTTCCTTAACATCATATTCCTGAGGTGATTTCATGATTCAATTTTTGTATACATCCAATAATATTTTAATGTTGTGGGAAAGATGACCATTTAAAACTGTCAGTGAGTGAATTTACAAAATGAATAAACCACTCACCAACAAAAATTTATGGAAATCAAAACGTTTGGTTATTGGGTAACTGAAATCAAGAAGCATTTCCAGTTTGTACCATCTGCTTTGAGATGAATACATGGTCAAGCTAAACGACATGCTCTTCCCCAGTGCTTGTTCAAAGCTCTTTGAGAGGTCTCTCTATTCATTAATTTAACTCTTTTCTGTTAGTTACTATCAAAAACATAAATACTAATTTCAATCTGTTGTAGACTCAACAACAAAGAACACATTTAAAAGTCTGTCATGTCTCCTATACTCAAGGCATTGTGGAATATAGATTCGGGTTGGTTCTGCTTTGCCCACTCTCCGATGTAAACCTGTCCATCCTCTAGAAAGGTCAGTTTCCACCAATAGAAGCACAGATTCATCTTGTTAGCCCAACTGATCAACTCTTGGAATTGAATTTGTTTGTATTTGTAGTTTGCAGGCACTATAATATTGAGGCTGCCCTTCAGAAAAGTTGGACCTTTCACTCATTGACCACCAATGGCCTGTGTCCATTAGGACAGATTTACCTGCAAGAAAGAGTGTCTTAAACCATAAGAATTTCTTTCTTTTTTTCTTTTTTCCTTAAGAAATATTCCTGAAGTAGGCAGTTCCAGAGCTGAGTGGCAACTCACAAATGTGAGCAGGAGTTCAGACACTTTCCATCCTTTAACTCCAGCATCATTAGCAGGCTGGCTTCTCATCTTCATGCTCATCATCTCACTGTCACAAGCAGGCTGCCACAGCTTTAAGCACTAGGGCTCCATGCTAACTACGTTCAAAGATGAGAAAAATGGGGGCAAAGGAAAAATACCTTTCTTGTTCATCAGGAAGGAAAAATTTCCCAGATTCTCTCCTGCCCCATGGTGGAAATTGAATCATATGGCCATCTCTAACTGTAAGACAGGCCAAAAAGTGAGTAGCTGGCAAAGAGGCTTCCGAGTCCTATGACTGGCTTAGACCAGTTACAATTTGTATTTATTCAGCCCTTTAATTTCTCCCTTTTGGGTGCCTTTTTTTAAACTTCATTCTTACTGCAGTCAAGGCAAAAGAAAGGGGAAACGGCTGTTATACAGCTAACAGTCCCTGCTACTCATGTGATGTGGTATCTCTTATCATCCTCTGTGCTCTGATAAGCAAGAAAGGACAGTAAAGTTACTTATATGCTGTGATTAGGGCTGGCCAAGAAGTAGATTAGGTCTCTGTGTGGTTCCTGCATTCGTCTTGGCCGAAAAATGAAAAAGATAACAAAGATACCAAAAAATGAAGGAATGTGAAGATTAAAATCTTCTATAGGCTGGCTCATTACAAAGACCAGTAAGAGTCTCAGCTAGGCCAAAAATAAGGAGGCAACTGAAGCTGTGGTTGTAAGTCAAGCAGAGAATACTTAATCTCTGATAGTATTTTAGTTGAAGACAGCTCCTCTTACCTCTTAAGACTAAGAATCAGCCAAGCCCCCTGATTAGAAAGGCCAGCTTGTTAAGGCAAAAGTCAGGATGTGTGTGCCATGATGAGCAGTTTTAAATGCTTTGAATGCTGTGTGTGTGTATGTGTGTGTGTGTGTGTGTGTGTGTTCCTCAGCATGTGTTATGCACTGAAACAAGTCTGACTGACAGCTATATACCAAATATAATAATTTGCTCTAAAAACCAGTCCCTGGGTCTGAGTCTCCCCTATCTACTTTGGATGAGGTCTTAACAAATTGAGGAGAGGAACCAGGAACCTGCCAAGTTTGTAACATGATGACATTTACCCCCCAAAAAAATCACATGGAGCATAATTTTGGCTTTTGCCAATCCCAGCCTCTTCCTGCACTATTTTCTTTGGTGTCTCTAGAGCCTAGAGGCCAGTGTGTGAAATTAAGAGGCAGTGTCCATGGGAAAGTGATTACTATATAATGCTAAATTTAAAATTAGTATACCAAATTGTGGCTACCAAATGACATCAGATATATCCACGTATATGTGTGTAATTATATAAAATTAGAAACCTTAATAATAGTTACCTCCAGGTGGTGGTGTTTGGATGATTTTTCTTTATACTTTTCTGCATGTCTAATTTGCCAACAATAAATATGCACTGCTTTCATAATCAGGTAAAATCATTGGGTTTTTTTCTTCTTTTTTAAATCAGTGTCATGGAAGCTGCTGTCACAACAGCTGGTCTATGTATCATCTTGGGAAGGAGCATATCTTTCAAAAGCTGTTTTCTTTTCATCAAGTAGTGCATTTCTCACTGGTGAAAGGAAGATTAATAAACAGATCAACACCAGAAGTTCTGTGATGATTTCCTAGGGGAAAGACTGCCCAGGGTGCTGGAGGACTGACTTGTTTGGCCTGCTGCTGCTCCTGGCTCTCTAGGGAGCTTAACAGATTAATTATTGTGCTCCATTAGAGACTTTGCTATTTTTATATCTGTTGACTTCTAAACTGTGGGCAAACATGCAGCAGGCTGAGTACCTTGCAGGTAGGTAACCAAGGCCCCATGAAGGGTAGTAGCTTTCCATGAAAAGGAAGGCTACTTAAGTCAAGAATGATGTCATATTTTAGGTAGAAAGTTTTAAGAGAAGATGAAATCAAGCTAAAAACCTCTGGGATTATAGGCTATCTGGCTTCACCAGCAGCCAGAGGTGCAGGTCTTCCCACATCATCTCTCCCCACTCTCTCTATCATTCACTAGGTTCTATTCAAGACAGCTTCTTCTTGCTCCTCAGAAACAATGGCTGCTCATCTGGCCTCAAATCTGCACATGGCTCATTCCTTTATTTCACTTAAATCTGCACATGGCTCATTCCTTTATTTCACTTAAATCTGCACATGGGTCATTCCTTCATTTCGTTTCCAGCTCTCATAGCTGACTTTGAGGAGTTCAAGACTTCAGCGGAGAAAGTAACTGCACATGTGGTGGAAATAGCAAGAGAACTAGAATTAGAAATGAAGCCTGAAGATGTGAGTGAATTGCTACAACCTCATGATCAAACTTGAATGGATGAAGAGTTGCTTTTTATGGAGGAGCAAAGAAAGTGGTTTCTTGAGATGGAATCAACTCCTGGTGAAGATGCTATCAACATTGTTGAGATGTCAACCAAGGATTTAGAATATTACATCAACTTCTTTGGTAAAGCAGTGGCACAGTTTGAGAGGATTGACTTCAATTTTGAAGAAAGTTTTCCTGTGGTTAAAATGTCTCACTTTCTCTCTTCTCTCTTGGTATATATATTATATATATACATATATGTGTATATACATATGTGATATATTTGATGTATTATATCATATATACTACATATAATATAAATTCAACACATTTTGTTTTGCAAAGCAAAGTCTATCAAATGGTGTTGCATACTACAAGGGATCTTTCATGAGAAGGAGAGTTAATTGACGTGGCAAACTTTATTGTTGTCTTATTTTCAGAAATTGCCACAGCTATCCCAACCTTCAGCAGACACCACTGTGATCAGTAAGCAGCCATAAACACTGAGTCAAGACCCTCCACCAGCAAAAATATCACACCTTGCTGAAGGTTCAGGTGATTGTTAGCATTTTTAGCAATAAAGTATTTTTAATTAAGATATGTACTTTTTAAAATACGTAATGCTATTTTATACTTAATAGACTACAGTAAGATGTACACATACCTTTCACATGCACTGGGAAACAAAAAAGTCTGTGCAACGCTCTTTGTTCTAATCACTGTTGTGATCTTGAATTAAACCTGTAATATCTCTGAGGTTGCCTGTGTAATTGGCTTTCAAAGAAAAAATTCTGTAATCAATGAAAGAATGAACAAATCGTCCCCCAGCCCACACCTCATTTATGAAGGGGATTTTGTAGCAGCTTTACCACCCCTCACCAAGGTAGGAACTCTAAGGCTGGTGTTGGAGATACACTTACCTTTTATTTCCCTCTCTCATCACCATGATGCATCATCACTACTGAAAAACATGTCCTTGTCCTTAAACTCACTTTCTTTTGTTTTTGTCTAGTTTATTTCTTTCATCCTTTCCTCTGGGGAATTCCTTCAGAGCCCCAGCCTTTTTTTGAGTGTCTCCTTTGTGTTCTTCATCATGACACAAACCTGTTCTTTCTGATCTGGACCTAGCCTCTGAACCTCAGAGACTGTTACTAGTATCCAAGGGCAGTGACGGAGGAAGACCTCAATGGCATCCTCATGGCTGCAGAAACTTCTGTGGAGTTTTATTCCTCCCCAACATTTAACATGGCACTGTGACACTATTTTCTCCTCTTAGAAAATGGAATAGGCAGTTCTGCATTGAAACCTCTTACCAATTGGAATGCATTTTTTTGAGCAAATTAAGACTACCAGAGACCGCAAGACTCCTCTTCAGAAAGGAATGTGCAATGGAAGAAACAAATCTGAGCTGGAAGTCAGGGTCAGGGGTCTGGTCCCAACACTCCACCAACCATGTGCTCTTAAGTAAATTGCTTAATCGTTTATGAGCCTTTGTTTCCTTATCTGTCAAATGAAAGAATATCCGCCTTTGAGGGTTATTATTAGTTTCTAAGGAGATGATATCTATGAGCATAATTAAAAATTGTAAAATGCTATGTAAATATTGAATAATTATTATATATTTTCAAATTATACAAGATCAGGAAGCAGTTTACCTCCATTTTAGAACAGTGAAGAGATTTGTCAGTCTATTCTTGGTTATTATGTTTCCTGTTTATCCAGGTTTCTATCTCAGTTTGACTCTCATACCCTCTCTCCACCCTCTCAGTGCACCATGACCCCGAGGGCATTCAAAGGGTTAGAAGATCTTTGTTCACCTTCTGTGGGAGAGATCAGTTCTCTTGAAGAGGAGCCCCTGAATTTTATGCCTTTGAAGTCCCTCTTCCGGCTGTGTCTTCTAACCCAGGTGAACCTTCCTAAATTAAATGTCTATGGGATACTTCAGAAAGATGGAAAGGGCTGCCCCTGTAGCCTGTTTCTACCAACAGTGGATATATGATGATTGTCATGGAATAAGAATGCCATGCTTTCAGTATTACAGCATCCTCTTTGCCTTCTCTCCCTAGATTCTGACATACATTTTCTTTTCCAGTCATAGGTTAAACTTGACATTTAGTGACCTTCTTAAAACATATAGGCATCCTCATCTAACATCCAGCAGCAGCACATCCTTTTACCTCTTATATAATTCTGACGCATGTTTAGGAAGGTTTTGTTGCTAGACTGTGAGTCACTTCAGAGAAAGTATTTCCATGGTAGAACAGATAGGCCTTGTTTACTGATTGGATAAAGGATGAGGGAGAAAGAGAAGTCCAGCATGACGTCCAGGTGTCTGGTTTGAGAAACTAGAAAGATGGCAACACTGACTTGGGAACTACAAAAGGAAACATGTCTGGAGGGCATGGATCCCTGATGAACCTGGGGAGCTGGCATGATATTCAAAGGAGAAATGTCAGAGGCAGCTGGAGATATGCGTGGGAAGCTTAGGAGGGAAGGCCGACTGGAGATACAGATTTGAGAACTATCAGCATCTAGGTGGTTGTTGAAGCCATGGGAACAGGTGAGAATACCCAGGGAGTGTGTAAAGTGAGGAGAGAAGGCCAAGGGCAGAACTCTGGAGAGCATAGATATAAAAAATATGGACAGAAAGAGAGGAGCCCACAAAGATGTCTAAAAGAGTTGGATAGAGAAAAAAAGTAGAGCTAAGAGAAATTATTGGCCAATCTCTGCTATGAATGTAGATACAGAAATCCTTTACAATTTGCTAGCTAACCAAATTAAGTAATACACTTAAAAGGATAATGTGACGCAACCAACATGACTTTATTCTGGGAATGTAAAGCGGATTAGTCATTAGAAAATTAATTAATTATAATTTATCGCTTTAATAGATTAAGTAGAAATTTCATACAATTTCTCAATAGATGCAAAGAAAGCATTTGATGAAGTTCTGTTCATCAAAGGACACGATAAAAGGAATGAAAAGGAAAGCAAAAAAGTTTATGACTAAAATAAGAGACACCTTGAGAAATCAGGAAGAGAAGGGAAATTCCTTAATTTAATAGTTTCTACAAAAAAAATCATATTTAATGGGAAAATATTGAAAGCATTTCCACTGAGATCAAGAAAGAAACAGAGATTCTCGCTATATCCACTTCTATTTATTGATGTATTTGTGATCCTAGTCACTGCAAAAATAAAACATTTGTAAGGAAGAAATTTGTAAGCACAGTTATGTATGAGGAAAGAAATCCCAAACAATCCACAAACTTTTAGAATTAAAGTAAGTTTAACAATGTTGCTGTATACAAAATCAGTTTACAAAAATAAATTTAATTTTTAATCATAAAAAACAATTTTACATAAAATTTTGTTTAATTAGAACAAAAAGAAAATCATACCATTTATGTGGCATTACAGAACCCAAATACCAAGGGATAAATCTAAAGAAACACAGTTGTCTCTCAATAAATATGGGGGATGAGTTCCAGGAACCCATGCGTATACACAAATCCGGGGATACTCAAGTCCCACAGTTGGCCCTGTGGAACATGCATATATGAAAAGTTGTCCTTCAGTATAGGCAGGTCTCACATCCTGCAAATACTGCATTTTTAAAATCTGCTTTCAGTTGAACAAATATGTACATATAAGTGGATCCTCAAAATTCAAAGCCCTGATCTTCAAGGGTCTACTGTGTGCAAGACCTGTACATTCAAAATGTTAAGACATCACTGGGAGAAATTAAAGATCTAAATAAATAAATATTCCATGTTCACAGGTCAGAAGACTCAATATTGTAAAGATGTCAATTCTCTCCAGTTGATCTATAAATTCAGTGCAATCTTAATTAAGTTCTCAGCAGGCATTTTGGTGAAAACGGACAAGCTGATTCTAAAATTTATGTGTAATTGCAAAGGGCCAAAAATAACCAAGATACTCATGAAGAAGAACAAAGCAAAACACTCATTCTACCTGATACTAAGATTTCTTATAAGCTACATTAATTAAGACAGTGTGATGTAGATACAAGATCAGAAAAATAAAACAATAAAACAGAGTTGGGAGTCCATAAATAGACCCATATATACACAAAACTTGATTCACAGGAAAGGTGATATTGCAGGTAAAATGATCTCTCCAACAAAATCTACTGGGTCATTTATATATTCATATGGAAGAAATAAAATTCCACCCCTACTTTATATTAAATACAAAAATTCAATCCCAGGAGAATCGTAGATCCAAAATTTAAAGTTAGAAAGTAAAAGTTCTAGAAACTAACACAGAAAAATATCTTCATAACCTTGATTAGGCAAAGGAACAGAAACCAGAAAGCACTTATGATAAAAAAGAAAAACATGATAAACACACTACATTAAAAGTAAGAACTTCTGTTCTTCAAAAGACACAATACAGGGATGAAAAGGCAGCCACCAACTGGGAGAAGATATTTGAAGTGTATGTGATGATAGAAGACTCATCCAGAATATGTGAAGAACCTTCACAAATCAATAAGAAAAAGACCTCATGGAAAAATAAGTCACTAACTTGAGCAAATACTTCACAAAAAATGGGATCCAAAAGCCAATACATGTATGAAAAAAGCTTCCACTTCAGTAGTCAGTAGGAAAATGGAAATTTGGTAGGCAGTTTTCCTCTGACAGTGCTAAGGAGGCTGAGAGGTCTGGACTGGGTGGAGTTCACCATAGCCCAGCAAAGCGGCTGTGGCCAGACTGCTTCTCTAGATTCCTCCTCATTGGGCAGGGCACGTCTGAAGGAAAGGTAACAGCCCCAGTCAGGGGCTTACAGACAAAGCCCTCATCTCCCTGGGACAGAGCACCTGGGGAAAGGAGTGCCTGTGGGCACAGCTTCAGCAGATTTAATCATACCTGCCTGCTGGCTCTGAAGAGAGCACCTAATCCTGACAAGAGAGATTCTTCCAGCACAGCGCACCAACTCTAAGTGGGTCCCTGACCCCTGTGCCTCTTGACTGGGAGAGACCTCCCAACAGGTGTCGACAAACACCTCATACAGGAGAGCTCTTGCAGGCATCAGGCTGGTGCCCCTCTGGGATGTAGCTTCCAGAAGAAGGAGCAGGCAGCAATCTTTGCTGTTCTGCAGCCTCTACTGGTGATACGCAGGTGAACAGGGTGTGGAGTGGACCTCCAGCAAACTGCCACAGACCTGCAGAAGAGAAGCCTGACTGTTAGGAGAAAAACTAACAAAGAGAAAGCAATATCATCAACATCAATGAAAAGGAACTCCACACAAAGAAATTCCATCCAAAGGTCATCAGCCTCAAAGACCAAAGGTAGATAAATCCATGAAGATGAGGAAAAACCAGTGCAAAATACTGAAAATTCCAAAAACCAGAATGCTTCTTCTTCTCCAAATGATCACAACTTTTCTCCAGAAAGGGAACAAAACTGGATGGAGAATGAGACTGATGAAGTGACGGAAGTAGGCTTCAGAAGGTGGGTAATAAAACTGCTCTGAGCTAAAGGAGGATGTTCTAACCCAATGTAAGAAAGCTAAGAACCTTGATAAAAGGTTACAGGAACTGCTAACTAGAATAACCAGTTTAGATAGGAACATAAATAACCTGATTGAGCTGAAAAACACAGCATAAGAACTTCATGAAGCATACACATGTGTCAATAGCTGAACTGATCACGCAGAAGAAAGGATATCAGAGATTGAAGATCAACTTACTGAAATAAAGCATGAAGACAAGATTAGAGAGAAAAGAATGAAAAGGAATGAACAAAGTCTCCAAGAAATATGGGCCTATGTGAAAAGACCAAACCTACAATTGATTGGTATACCTGAAAATGATGGGGAGAATGGAATCAAGTTGGAAAACACACTTCGGTATACTATCCAGGAGAACTTCCCCAGCCTAGCAAGACAGGCCAACATTCAAATTCAGGAAATGCAGAGAACGTCACTAAGATACTCCTTGAGAAGAGCAACCCCAAGACACATAATCATCAGATTCTACGAGGTTGAAACTGAAGGAAAAAATGTTAAGGGCAGCCAGAGAGAAAGATCAGGTTACCTATAAAGGGAAGCCCATCAAACTAACAGTGAATCTCTCTGCAGAAACCCTGCAAGCCAGAAGAGAGTGAGGGCCAATATTCAACATTCTTTAAAAAAAAGAATTTTGAACCCAGAATTTCATATCGAGCAAAACTAAGCTTCATAAGCAAAGGAGAAATAAAATCCTTTACAGACAAGCAAATACTGAGGGATTTTGTCACCACCAGGCCTGCCTTACAAGAGCTCCTGAAGGAAGCACTAAATATAGAAAGGAAAAACTGGTACCAGCCACTGCAAAACACACCAAAATATAAAGACTAATGACACCAAGAAGAAACTGCATCAACTAATGTGCAAAGTAACCAGCTAGCATCATGATGACAGGATCAAATTCATACATAACTATATTAACTTTAAATGTAAATGGGCTAAATGCTGCAATGAAAAGACACAGACTGGTAAGTTGGTTAAAGAGTCAAGTCCCAGTGGTGTGCTGTATTCAGGAGACTCATCTCATGTGCAAAGACACACATAGGCTCAAAATAAAGAGATGGGAAAATATTTACCAAGTAAATGGAAAGTGAGAGAAAAAAAGGCAGGGGCTATAATCCTAGTCTCTGATAAAACAGACTTTAAACCAACAAAGATGAAAAGAGACAAAGAAGGGCATTGCATAATGGTAAAGTAATCAATGCAACAAAAAGAGCGAACTATTCTAAATATATATGTACCCAATACAGGAGCACCTAGATTTATAAAACAAGTTCTTAGAGACCTAAAAAGTGACTTAGACTCCCACACAATAATAGTGGGAGACTTTAACACCTCACTGTCAATATTAGATCAACAAGACATAAAATTAGCAATGATATTCAGGCCTTGAACTCAGCTCTGGACCAAGTGGACCTAACAGACATCTACATAACTCTCCACCCCAAATCAACCAGAATATACATTCTTCTCAGCACCACATAGCACTTATCCTAAAATTGACCACATAATTAGAAGTAAACACTCCTCAGCAAATGCAAAAGAACAGAATCGTAACAGTCTCTCAGACTACAGTGCAATCAAATTAGAACTCTGGATTAAGAAATTCACTCAGAACCACACAACTACATGGAAACTGAACAACCTACTTCTGAATGACTATTGAAATAAAGAAGTTCTTTGAAACCAATGAGACCAGAGAGACAACATAACAGAATCTCTGGGACACAGCTAAAGCAGTGTTAAGAGGGAAATTTATAGCATGAAATACCCATATCAGAAAGCTGGAAAGATCTAAAATTGACACCCTAACATCACAATTTAAATAACTAGAGAAGAAAACCAACAAATTCAAAAGTAGCAGAAGACAAGAAATAACTAAGATCAGAGCAGAAGTGAAGGAGATGCAGAACTGAAGGAGTTACAGACACGAAAAACCCTTCAAAAAATCAATGAATCCAGGAGCTGTTTTTTTTCGTGTGTGAAAAGATTAACAAATAGATAGAACACTAACTAGACTAATAAAGAACAAAAGAGAGAAGAACCAAATAGAGATGCAATAAAAAATGATGAAGGGGTATCACCACTGATCCCACAGAAATGCAAACTACCCTCAGGGAATACCATAAATACCTAGATGCAAATAAACTGGAAAATCTAGAAGAAATGGATAAGTTCCTGGACATATACACCCACCCAAGACTAAACCAGGAAGAAGTTGAATCCTTGACTAGACCAATAACAAGTTCTGAAATTGAGGCAGTAGCCTACCAACCAAAAAAAAGCCCAGTACCAGATGGATTCACAGCCGAATTCTACCAGAGGTACAAAGAGGAGCTGGTACCATACCTTCTGAAACTATTCCAAACAATAGAAAAAGAGGGACTCCTCCCTAACTCATTTTATGAGGCCAGCATCATCTTGATACCAAAACCTGACAGAGACACAACTAAAAAAGAAAATTTCAGGCCAATATCCCTGAAGAACATAAATGTGAAAATTATCAATAAAAAACTGGCAAACTGAATCCAGCAGCACATCAAAAAGTGTATCCACCATGATCAGGTTGGCTCCATCCCTGGGATGCAAGGCTGGTTCAACATATGCAAATCAATAAATGTAATCCATCACATAAACAGAACCAATGACAAAAACCACATGATTATCTCAATAGATGCAGAAAAGGCTTTTGATAAAAGTCACCATCCCCTCATACTAAAAACTCTCAATAAACTAGGTATTAATGGAATGTCTATCAAAATAGTAAGAGCTATTTATGACAAACCTATAGCCAATATCATATTGAATGGGCAAAAGTTGGTAGCATTCCCTTTGAAAACCAGCACAAGAAAAGGATACCCTCTCTCAAAACTCCTATTCAACATAGTATTGGAATTTCTGGCCAAGGCAATTAGGCAAGAGAAAGAAATAAAGGGTATTCAAATAGGAAGAGAAGTAAAATTGTCTCTGTTTACAGATGACATGATTGTATATTTAGAAAACCCCATCATCTCAGCCCAAAAAATCCTTAAGCTGATATGTGACGTCGGCAAAGTCTCAGGATACAAAATCAATGTGCAAAAATCACAAGCATTTCTAAACACCGCAGAGAGCCAAATCACGAGTGAACTCTCAATCAAAATTGCTACAAAGAGAATAAAATACTCAGGAATAAAACTTACAAGGGACATGAAGGACCTCTTCAAGGAGAACTACAAATCACTGCTCAAAGAAATAAGAGAGGACACAAACAAATGGAAGAACATTCCATGCTCATGGATAGGAAGAATCAATATTGTGAAAATGGCCATATTGCCCAAAGCAATTTATAATTTCAATGCTTTTCCCATTAAGCTACCACTGACTTTCTTCTCAGAATTAGAAGAAGCTACTTTGAATTTCAAATGAAACCAAAAAAGAGCCCATAAAGGCAAGACAATTCTAAGTAAAAAGAACAAAGCTGGAGGCATCACGCTACTTGACTTCATACTATACTACAAGGCTATGGTAACAAAAAGAGCATGGTACTGGTACCAAAACAGATATATAACCAATGGAATAGAATAGTGTCCTCAGAAATAACACCACACATCTATAACCATTTGATATTCAACAAACCTGACAAAAACAAGCAATGGGGAAAGGATTCCCTATTTAATAAATGGTGCCGGGAAAACTGGCTAGCCATATGCAGAAAACTGAAACTGGACCCCTTCCTTACACCTTATACAAAAATTAACTCAAGATGGATTAAAGACTTTAATGTAAAACCCAAAACTATAAAAACCCTAGAAGAAAACCTAGGCAGTATCATTCAGGACATAAGCATGGGCAAAGACTTCATGACTAAAACACCAAAAGCAATGACAACAAAAGCCAAAATTGACAAATGAGATCTAATCAAACTAAAGAGCTTCTGCATAGGAAAAGAAAATATCATCAGAGTGAACAGGTAACCTAGAGAATGGGAGAAAATTTTTGCAATCAGTCCATCTGACAAGGATCTAATATCCAGAATCTACAAGGAACTTAAACAAATTTACAAGGAAAAAACAAACAACTCCATCAAGATGTGGGCAAAGGATATGAACAGACACTTCTCAAAAGAAGACATTTATGTGGCCAACAAACATGAAAAAAAGTGCATCATCACTGGTCATTAGAGAAATGCAAATCAAAACCACAATGAGATACCATCTGATGTCAGTTAGAATGGCGATTATTAAAAAGTCAGGAAATGACAGATGTTGGTGAGGCTGTGGAGACATAGGAACACTTTTACACTGTTGGTAGGAGAGTAAATTAGCTCAACCATTGTGGAAGACAATGTGGTGATTCCTCAAGGATCTAGAACCAGAAATACCATTTGGCCCAGTAATCCCATTACTGAGAATATATCCAAAGGAATACAAATCATTCTACTATACAGACACATGCACACATATGTTTACTGCAGCACTATTTACAATAGCAAAGACTTGGAATTGCCCATCAATGATGGACTTGGTAAAGAAAATGTGGCACATATACACCGCAGAATACTATGCAGCCATGAAAAAGGATAAGTAACATGTCCTTTGCAGGGACATGGATGAAGCTGTAAACCATCATCCTCAGCAAACTAACACAGGAACAGAAAACCAAACACCACATGTTCTCACTCATAAGTGGGAGTTGAACAATGAGGACAGGTGGACACAGGGAGGGGGACATCACACACCAGGGCCTGTTGGGGGGTGGGGGCCAGGGGAGGGAGAGCATTAGGACAAATACCCAATGCATGTGGGGCTTAAAACCTAGATGATGTGTTGATGGGTGCAGCAAACCACCATGGCACACGTATACCTATGTAGCAAACTGGCACCTTCTGCCTATGTATCCCAAAACTTAAAGTAAAATTTAATAAAAATGCAAATTAAGGCCACAAATTAAGGTTAAATTTATATCCACCAGAATGGCTAACTTTAAGTAGTCTAACAATACTGAATGCTGAGAAGAATATGATCATACAGTCTTGGAGAGGGAAAGTGTATGCAAATATTCACAGCAGCATTATTCAAAAAATTAAAAAAGGAAACAATTTAAATATCAAGAGCAGAATGAAAAGTTGAGTTGCATATTTATTCAAAGGAAACTATACAGCAATGAAAAATTACAAATTGCTGCTACACACAACAATATGGATGAACATCACCAAAATTATGTTGAGCTAAGAATCCCAAAATAGTACTTTCTATCTGCTTCCATTTACATAGAGTTCAAAGTCACATAAGATTAATGTATGATTTTAGAAATCAGGAGAGCCGTTCCCTCTGGAGAAGAGGGGCAAGCACGACTGGGAGGGGCACAAGGGGGAGCTCCTGGGGTACTTGTATTACTTATTGTTCTGGATGATGATTAAATACAATGTATTCACATTGTAAAAATTCTTCGAGCTATAGTTATGACTTGTGCAAATTTTTGTATGTATAACCTACTGCAATAAACTTCATTAAAGGAAAAAAGAAAAGATAATTAAGTGACAAATTTTTGAAATACAAGTTATAATGAGATTAAGCATGATATAGCCCATAGAGAAGAATTATGTCTCACTAAATACCCTATTATCAGACAGGACTTACTAAACTTCCATCTTTCCTACAGAGCTGTTCCAGAACTTACTTTTAGCTTCGACTTGACTGCTCTTATTTCTTAATTGCTATCAGATTGTATAGTCCAAGGGCTGCAGAATGCTGGCACCTAGGTTGCTGTGAGAAGAGACACCACGCCTTGTGTGGGATGGTCTACTGCTTGTGAAGTGCCTGAGACCTCGCTTTTGGAGAAGCACTGAATTGTGGAGTTCTGCAGCATAATGGTAAATACTGGGGCCTCACCAAGAAGCCACATGGCCCCTTCCCACTATTCATCCCGTCTGCCCCATCACATGCTGCTCAGCTTCTGGAGAAAGGGTATCCTGTGACAAGGACTCACAGAATCAGGGCTTCTATGACAAAATACCAAAGACTGAGTGACTTAAATAACAAATTATTTTCTCACAGTTCTGGAGGCTAGAACTCCCACGTCAAGGTGTCAGCACATGTGACTTCTCTCTCCTTGGCTTGCAGATGGCTGCCTTCTTGCTGTGTCCTCACAAGGTCATCCCTCTGTCTGTCTGTGTCCTAATCTCTTCTTATAAGGCTAGTAGTCATATTGGATTAGGGTCCACTCTGACAGCACTGTTTTAATTTTATTACCTCTTTAAAGACCCCATCTCAAAACCCAGGCACATTCTGGGTACTAAGGGTTAGAGCTTCAACATACCAATTTTGGGAGACACAATTTAGTCCTTTAAAGAGTCTGTTTAGTTCTTACTAAGCTCTGTGACTGAGCTGAATCCTCTAACTTCTCTGGGCCCATGTTTCCTCCCAACTTGAAAATGAGATTTGTGGCTTTTGCTCCCAATATGTAGCTTGCTTTCCAGCTTTCCTGTGAACGTCTCCTTGGATTCCAGTACAACCAGATATAAATAAACAATGGCAGGCTGGACGCGGTGGCTCACAAGGCCAGGAGATCGAGACCATCCTGGCCAGCATGGCGAAACCCCTGAAAGATACAAAAATTAGCCGGGCGTGGTGGTGTGCGCCTGTGGTCCCAGCTACTCAGGAGGCTGAGGCAGGAGAATCGCTTGCAACTCGGGAGGCGGAGGTTGCAGTGAGCCGAGATGACATCACTGCACTCCAGCCTGGGCGACAGAGTGAGAGTCTGTCTCAAAAATAAATAAATAAATAAAAAATGGCAGAAGTGGAAGTCACAGTGTCATTACATTTAATGTTTTCCAACCCCGTATGCATGTAGTGGGGAGAAAAAAACCAAGCAAGAATTCCCGAGATGTCATAGGCCACATAAAAGTTGGCTGTACAACTTAAGACGGGAGAGAAGCAGGGCTGGGGGAGAAAAGAGTAGTGGAGAAGGAGAATTGATATGTTTTTGGGGATTGGTCTGTACCAGAAACTGTAATCTCACTGAATTCTCACAACAACCTCATGAAGTGGGTATTACTATCATTATTATTCCCATTTTACTGGTGAGGACACTGAGGCCCAGAATGCAGAGTTGGGCTTTACTATTTCAGCCTACCTAGAACGCAGAGGAACCCATGCAAGTCAGCTTTGCTTACAGAGGTGGTTGCGGTGCTTTGGCACCTCTCCCTCCCTTCCCTCAGCACTGCCCTGTCACAGGTGACAACAGGAAGACAAGGCTCCTGTCTGTTCTTTTTGGTAGTTGTAAAAAAAATGCCATGACCAATTCTGTTCTTGTTGTTGTTGATTCAGTTTTAGTGAATTGGTATTGTTCACTGAAAAGATATCAATAGATATTAACAAGCAAACAAATAAAATTCTGGCACAAGCAAAACTAATCCATAGTGACGGAAAGCAGATCAATAGTTGCCTGTGGGGAGACCGGATGAGAATAAAGGGTCCTGAAAGAACTTTTGGGGGAAATGAAAATGTTCTGTATCTTGATTGAGGTCGTTGCAGTACGTGTATGTACTTGTATAAAAACTCATCGAGCTATACACTTAACACAGGTGAGTTTTTAGCAGTAGTGGTGATGCTGGGATGCCTGTAACTTTATCTCCATTAGAAATGTCAGATATTTTAATATCATCAGTTAGTTTTTGCAGATATCTTGAAGTATTATTCCTGTTCCTCACTGCTGGGATGGTTTTGCAGATTCATGTTCCTCACTACGGGAGACATTTAGCCTGTGCACTAGACCTTGCTTTCGATGCCTTAATAAAGCATATATCACAAAAAAAGGTGAGCTTGGTTGTATGTAAATTATATCTCAGTAAAGTTGATCTAAAGAGAAAAAAAACACCAGAAATCCACCACCAAGAGATAACCACTACCATTTGGTGTTTCTATGCTGCCAGGACACGCATACTCACCCCTACCCCCCCACACCCCCCCGCCACACACGCTGTATCGCATTGCGTTCTGGTTTTGTTTTGTTTTTCTCTCTCTCTATGATATATTATAAAAACCTTTCCCTCTCAGTACACAGAATGCTACATCGATATTTCTGTAGTGGTAGAATACAGCATTATGTCAACAAAATGTGTTTACTTCACCAATTTGTTGTGTTGGAAGATTAAGATATTTCCAATTTTTCACTCTTATAAACACTACGACGAATATCCTTGTAACTAAATATTTGAGCATAGCCTTAATGATTGCCAGAGAACAAATTTCTTCCAGTAAAATTACTGTGTCACAGGCATTCACATTTTTAAGGAATTTGATGTATCTTTCAAAATTGCCCTCCCTAAAAACTATACCACTTTATATGCCTGCTAGCCATCTCTTTGTCTTCACTGTAGACCGATCAGCATTGTGACTCTCTATGGGAACAAACACAAGGTAAGTCCCAGTAATTGACATATCCTGAGATCACACAAATTTAGAAGCTATTGAAATCTTTCAAAGTCAGTGTCCCAGTCCTAACTTTAAATGAAATTCAAGACCCATAAAGGTTCAGGGGTCTGAAAGCACTCCTACTGAGCACACCCAGGACTCTGACTCAAGACTCAGTCAGAAACCACCACATGGCTTGCTAAAGGAACACTGAGTTGCAGGACCAGCAAAGACCTCCCACCATCCCAGGCTTAGAGATTTCCTAGTCTCTACACCCACTTAATCTCTTTGAACCAAGCCTTGCTCCAGAGCAGCCGGGCAGGGGAGCCAGGGGTCTCAGGAGTCACACACACTGTTGTGGTGTCACCACAACTCTGGTTGGTTGCACTTTATTCCAACCCTTGGTTCTGCTGCATGTGGTCTTGGGATGGTTATTTAACCTCTCTAAGGTTCGATTTCCTCAACGGAAAAATGGAGTTGGTAATTGTACCTGGTTCCTAGAGTTTTAGGAGGATGGCATGAGATAACACAGTCAAATTCGCTGGCACCACTCCTGGCCCTTAAAAGGTGCTGATATTTGGTAAGTATTATTTTCATCTGTTGATCCCTCACACTTAGCTTCAGGCAGCAGAGAGGCCTCAGAGAACAACTTCCTGCCCGTACATTCTGACTTGTCTGCACTGATGTCGCTACAAAAGGCCAGCCACCAGGCTCCTTTTAGATCTGCCTAAAGCCACCGTTAAGCTAACGACTTGAAACCCTATTCTTAGGAGGGGCCTGCCCGCCCCTCATGCCTCTAGGACCAAGCCTGACAAATATAGCAGAAATTACAGGCATCTGATTTAAGGCTACATGTGTACACTCTGCCTGAGCCAAGCCCCAAGCCCTAGTCCCGCTGCTGCATCAAAGGACCAGCTCTCTTCCAGCCTCCCAGGCCCAGAGTAAGCAGCAATTTGGGAGGCAGCCCCCTCTTATTTTTAGCCTTAGAAACCCGAAAAGCCAACATACCAGAGCTCACCCAAGCGTCTCTCACAAGCTGTTGTTTGACTTGGGTTGAGAAAATGACAGGCTGGATTCTGCACCAAGAAGAGAAGAAAAAGAGAGGGGGAAAAAAGGAGTTTTCTTTTCCCTCCACTGCCAACCTCCATCCCCCTCAACTCCTCCCCTAAGCATGGGTGGACCCTGCCTGGGTAATCGTTCTCTGCTATATTTAAAAACCACAGATGTGTTTGGTGGAGACTTCATTTCGGAATTGCAGGCAGCGTCTCCTGAGGACAAGGGAAAAGCCGGTGCCGCGCGCCCGCCTGCTGCCTGGAGCTCCCAACTCGGCAGAATCCAGGTCAGGACGCGCAGCCGTCTTGATGTGCTGCCGGCTGGGAGGCGCGGGCGCCAGGCTCCGACTGGAGCGGGTGGCCGCAGGGCAGGGGTTCGATCTGAATTCGGTCCTCGGGGGCTCTGGATGCGGGTTGCGGGATGCGGGTTGCGGGATGCGGGCTCGACTTCCCCGCTGCCGGTGGGGGAGCGTTCTGAGAGTCTCCCCTCGGTGCGCGAGGATAAATATGCGCGGCTTGTCATTCGGTGCGGCGCTCTCTCCCAGCTGATAGGGTGACGTTCCGTTTGGAGGCTTGGAGATTGGCTTTTTGATTTGGCTTCTTGCGGCAGCTTAATGGGCAAAGCTCTCGGCTCGCCCAGAAACCAGCCTCTCCGCGCGTCCCCTCTGCGCGCGGCGAGGCCGAGACGTCTCCCGCGGTGACAGCGTGCAAGGCGGAGACCCGGCGCGCTCCCAGCCCCGGGAAAGTCCAGGCGACGCGACCGCAAGCCCGAGCCCAGGTCCCTCGGAGCCGCCAGGGCGCGCCGGGTTGCTCGCCTTCCTGCCCCTCCCGGCAGGGATACCCCGCTGCCCGCGGCCGGGACTCCGGGCCTCTCCCCGGCTTAGATTCCAGCCCCGCTCTGGGTCGGGGTTTCCCTCTTTCTGAAATCGGCGCGGAAGGACACCTCCCCTCCCGGGACCCCTCGCCCTGGCCCCAGACACCCTCCCGCCCAGACCTCGCGCTCCAGATGCGCTGCCCCGCAGCTCCCTGACAGCTGCGAGCCCACGAACCGGGGCAGGCGGGCGGCGGCGGCGGCGGCGGCGGCGGCCTGACATGCCCGGGACACGGCTGCGGCCGGCGGGCAGCCCGCGGGGGCGATGAGCCGCTGCGGCCGGTGAGGCGCCCGGCGACGGGGGCATCGCGCACCTTCCTCACCCCACTCACTTGCCCACTCCGCTCGGGAGGCCGAGAGGAAACGGTGAGTAATGGGGTGAGCTTCCTGCCCTTCCCCCTTAGCGGGCAGCCAAGATGGGAGGTAGAGGTTGGGGGGCTTGGGGTGCCCCCAAGAGGATCCCTGATTGTGAATAATGGTGTTAAGTTATTTCTCAAGATCATTCATATGAACCGCCTTCCTGTGGATTTAGTGCCAGAAGAAGTTGGGGGAGGGTGCCCGGAAAGTGTATTGTGTATGCGGTGTTGGGGGGACAGGTCTGGCAGAGTGGGTGTCTACGGGAGGGTGCTGCCAGGTGAGGAGGGGCAGAGAGAGATGCCTGGGTAGATGGGTACAGTTGGATCGTCGGCGTGCCCAGCTGGCAGGTGCTGTTTGGGGAGACTGATTGCTGTGTTGTGTGCTGGATGCATGTGGGCACATGTGTGCTGCCTGGGACCGGGGCGTGTTGTGCTTCTGGGGCTGTAACGGTCCGCCGGGTTTGGGGGCTAGAAGGGAAGCGCGCTAGCCACTCGGCGCGCGCCCGCGTGCACATATGCACGCACGCGCGCACCCCAATCTTGGGACTCCACCGCCGGGTCCTGAGCTGCAGCCCCAGCGCACTGACCGCTGGGGCCAAGGGGCCAGGGGAGAAGGAGGGTTTCTCCAGTCCTGCACTCTCCAGCCCCCGGTGGTCTGCGCGGTCTGGGGCTAGGTGGAGATAATTTAAACATAATTAACCCTCCCCCGATCCCCCAGCACGCACACGCGTACACACATACGCGCGCGTGGAAACACACACACACACACACACACACACACAGCCAAAGCTCTCATTCAGAGGCTAGCGCTGCTGCTCCTGCAGGCCCTGGCTGACCTGCCCCGAAGACCTAAGCCCCTGGGAAAGATGGTGAAAGCAATTTGCTCCTGGGGGAAAAAGCAGTTTTTCATCTTAATTCATTGTGTTTTATTTTTAACCGTGTGGTAGTGGTGGGGGGTGGGGGGTTAAATAGAACAAATGCCTTTAATGCAGTACCATAAATTTACCGGCTCATCGCAGCTCTCTCTCTCCCCCCTTTCTCTCTCTTTCTCCTCTTTTCTCTCCTCCCTTCCCTTCTCTCTCTCTCCCCCCCCACCTTTCCTGACGATTAAAAAACAAAACTCCTCTCCTCCCCTTTCTCTCTCTCCTTTCCTGGTGATTAAAAAAATAAACCTCTGAACGCGTTCGGCGGTTAGGTTTCAATTTATCAGAAACGCAGACTGCAGCAGGCGCCGCCAAGCTCCAGGGTGGTCAAGAAACACCCAAAGCGGGTGGGGGCAGAGGGAGTTGGGGGGGTGGAATGTGGGTACGTGATAGGAACACATCCGGCCTTCTGGTGGGGGACCAAAAGGGAAGCCTCCTCGGCCCCTGGCGACCCGGTGACTTGCAGCGGCGTGTGATTAATCTTCCACAGCTGTCGTGCCCCATCCACTTGAGCTGAGCTCTTGTTTACCTCGATTTTCAAATATAGCTGCTGCGCCATGCTCTTCCTGAAATAGGGGGATCAGTTCACCCTTAATGGGCTCTTGGCCTCCCGCGCCTCTTTTTTGCTGGCCTCACTGGCTGGATCCAAGTTTGAGAGGAACCTGCCCCTTCATGCTTTGCAGGTCTCCAAAGGAGGATGGCTGATGGTCAGAGCTTAGGCTAACTAGATGTGGATGGATCACCCAGGCCCTCATTACAATCTACAATGCCCAGCAGCAGCCCCTGCACACAAGTCCACTTTGTAGCCTCCTTTTTCTTTAAGTAAAATGTATATATTGGGTTGAGAGGAAGCAGATAAGGCCTATAGAACTGAACTTGGTTGAAGTGGTTCTTTCTTTAACTTGATGGAAAAGGGAAGGCTGTTCATGCAGTTTCCTCCACTTGGAATGCTTTATTTTTCTTCCAACATACCCCTAAAGTACTCCTACTCACGTTTCAGCTCTTCGCTCAGGAGTTACTGCCTTAAGGAAGCCTTCCATACCCTCTGTGACTAGGCCAGATCCCTGCTTATTATACACCTGTATTAGTCTGTTCTCACGCTGCTAATAAAGACATACCCAAGACTGGGTAATTTATAAAGGAAAGAGGTTTAATGGACACGCAGTTCCACGGGGCAGGGGAGGCCTCAGGAAACTTACAATCATAGCAGAAGGGGAAGCAGACATGTCCTTCTTCACATGGCAGCAGCAAGGAGAGGTGCCTAACTAAAGCGGGGAAAGCCCCTTATAAAACCACCAAATCTTGTGAGAACTCACTATTACAAGAACAACAGTGGGGGGGGTAACCACCCCCATGGTTCAGTTACCTCCCTGGGTCCCTCCCAGGACATGTAGGGATTATGGGGACTACAGTTCAAGATGAGATTTGGGTGGGGATATAGCCAAGCCATATTTGGCTATGGAGTCCATTGGACTCCAAAAGAAAAAGCATTCATTAATTCATTCAGCGAGCCATTTATTCAATAACTATTCAACAGCCACCTACTCTGCCAGGCACGTGCTAAGTACAGAGGCAAATAAAATAGAATGGCCTCTTTCTTCATAAACACACATTTCAGCAAGGATAACCAGCTAGTGAACAGACCATTACTGTATTTCTATCATGATAATGGAAGCATATAGGAGGAGCAACTCTTCCTAGGGACTTAATGAGGACTTGTAGGGACAGCTAAACCCAGGAGGGGAGGATGGGTAGGAGTTCGCTTTGGTGAAAGAAAAGAGGAGAGGAGAGTGGAGGGAGAAAGTGTTATGAGTGAAGGGATTCGTATGCAAAGACCTAACGTGGGTAAGAGTTCTTCCAAATGACTAAAGCCAGAGATAAAAATGCAGGGGAGTTGAGTCTGGAGAAGGCATAGGAGTCAAACCTTGAAGGGCTTGTACTCCATGCTAAGAATTTCCACTGAGTTTCCAGTGTGGGGTTAGGAAAATTTTGACTACTGATTTGAAGGGTCAGACTGGCATTTTAGATAGTATACTGAAACTGGAACATAGGAGAGACAGGGAGCCAAAGAGAAAGCTGTATAGAAACCCAGGTGTGTGGTCCTGGCAGCCTATGAAGGTGAGGGCAGGGGTTTCCTTTTTCTGTTTGAATGCACAAAGTGTCACAGGTAGTTACTATTTGGGGCTAGTGTCGCATGGGAGGTAAAAAGAATTTACCAAGATAGGTGTAGGTAAAAAATAAAAAGGCAGATTTATTAGAGAAAGTATGAAAATACATTACAAGGAGGCAACGAGCAGGTCAGCAAGAGAAGAAAGAGCTGATTGCAAGGAGACAAAGGCTTGCTGGGGATTTTATAGGCTAGGGCTTGTGCTGGAGAGAGCTACGAGCAGTACTGATAATGCCGAGGCTGCAGGGAGTTAACTTGCACTTTTCTATCAGCCGATGGTCTGGTGATAGCCGGACACAGGAAGATTGTGAGTTATTTGCACAAGAGGGCTATGTGTCCTGGACCATGAAAAAAGGCAGACCATGAAAAAGAGCTGCTTTCTCTTTTTGCTTTCCCCTGGTCCTGCCAGCCTGACTTATTTTCACTAATGAGGACTCCACACAAACCAGAGACACCCTTCTAGGAAAAAGTTTCACTAATTTCCTCTAATGAGATTGGTTTATGTTTGGTTGTTCATTTGTTTTTTGAATGGACGCTCTAAACTCAATACTGGGCAGACGGCTTAGGGGAAAGGAGAAAGGGCTCCAGAGAGTGTAAGACATATTTTCTGGCCAACTGAACTGCAGAGCAAAGCAAACTCTCAAAGATTTGAGATGGAGAGATCCATGAAGGCTGGGACAGGCCTGAAGAAGAAGCTTGGAAGGATAAGGATTTGGGTCTGTAGAACGTACAGCAAAACATCTAGATAGGAGACTCACAGGTGTGTCTATATGGGTATTTAAAAATAATATGGAGAGTGAATAAAAGCTAATTCTAGAATCCAGGGTACTTGGATGTGGCATAAGGCATACAGAATCACATATCTGAGAAGAAAACAGCACTGTTTCATCTATATATAATTTGGAACAGACCAAATAGCATTTACTGACACGATATTTAGAAAGACAAATAGGGCTTTCCTAGTTGTGTGCAGGAATGCTGGGTCATGTGAGGACTGGATCCGGAAGTGGGACTGGAAGCTGTGCTCCTGCCATGGCTTCCATGTGATAATTTCCAAATCACTTGACAGGGGAGGACATCAAAGTCCAAAAGAATGAAACCAAACAATATGAACTTGGTCAGCATTCTTCCTTTGCACCCTGATTTCTCCACTGGGTTCCTCATCCTTCCCTGTCACTAATCTTAGAGAAAAACAAACAATCAAACAAAAAAGCCTTCCCTTCTCCTTCCTGCAGAGTGCCTGGGAGCCACCCTTGTCCTGCTTTTGTAAACTGCTCCAGTTCCATCTCTTATCTGAAGTGTCTTTCTTCTTCAACACAGAATCCTCTCCCCCCACAAACCCCATCTTAAAAAGAATACACTTACCTAATTCCTTTTCCCCATCATACCCTTTTTCTGATCATGCCTTCAACAAACTCTTGAAATTTTAATCACTTGTCTATTTCCTCATCACTCATCCACTCACTTCCCACTTTCTCCACCTTCTCCACAAGTGTCATCCCCCAAGGACTTCTCGTTCCCCAGAATATAATGACATATTCCAAAGAGCTGCCCGCTGTTCTCTTTCTTTATCTCTCTCCCTGCGTCAGATAATATTGACCGTTAGCTCATTAAGTCTTTCCTCATTTGGCTTCTTTCACACGGAGCTCTCTAGTCTCACTAACTCTACATGGCTCCTCTTCAACTTCACTCCAAGATTCTCTCTTCTCCCAGTTTTTTCCTTTCTCTCTTATCCCTTGGCAGTCACCCTCAATGGTTTGTGCTGTTACTGCTGTGTGGCTAGTTCCCAGAGTCTGTGACTCTAGCTCTCCAAGCTCAGTGTCTTCTTTCTAGCTATGTGCACAATATCTCCAACAAGATGTCTTGTTAACTCCTCAGGTTGAATTTTTACTAACCCGACGTCATCTTTGTCCTTAGGAGCTTCTTCTCCTACCTCCCACTTTCTGCTGATGGCACCAATAAACTTCCAGTCACCTTGGCTCAAAACCTCCAAGATATCTTCTTCATCCCAACTACCACTACTCAACTGCAGATTTTATCGCCTCTTGTATAAAAATAATAAGAATAATGTGTGTGTGTTTACCATCTGTCAGCTACTCTGTTGCAAAGTGCTTTACGTTGATTTTCCCATTTAATCCTTACCATAGCTGTATGAAGTATTTACTGTTATTATACTGTAAAAAACAGCTTTCCACCATTTCCTCAACTTCAACTTTCCCTCTTTCAATTCATTTGAATCAGTTACAAGATTCACCTCCTAAAATGCCTTTGTAAACTTATCATTTTTATACACACAAAAAAATGTTGAAGGGTCTTCCATTTTTTCCAGTTCCTTGTATTCAAGTTCCAGTTTTTTCCAGTTCCCTGAATGACCTGGTGCCCTACTCTGTATCTAGACTCACTTTTCACAGTTCCCTTGCCCTTTCTGCTTTTGTGCATTTGTTCACAGTTTACCTCCCCTTAAGCCTTCTGCTTGTTCTTCAGTGTTCACTTCAAATGCCTCTTCCTGATAGGAAGGCTTTATGGAGAGGCTGTCCTTTCCTCCTGTGAATTTTAATAACATGACATCTGTTTTTCATTAGCCCTTTACACATTCTGAAATACATTTTTTTTTTTTTTTTTTTTTGCATATGGCTTATCATCCTTCCTGGAGCAAGTGCTTTTTCTGTCTCCCACTGTATGTCACATGATGCCTGAAATATAGTAGGTATTCAATGAAAAACGGAGTGAATAAATGAACATACTCCCTCACCCATGAAGCGGGTAAAACAAGGTCAAGAAAGCGGATCTATACTATTTCATAAAAGAAGACAACAGTGGAGTCAAAATTCAAACCAGGAACAGGAAAATGATATAATAGAGGAAGCAATGAATTGGTGGTAAAAGGTTATATTCTAATTCTTATCACTTCTGACAACTGCAGGTAAGACTCACCTCTGCTCTCTGGGCCTTGGATTCCTTACCCATCAAAAGAGTTTGTGTTGGATGTGTTGACTTTCATGGTCCTCCTTGACCTGACAATTCTGTATTCCTCAAGTCTTGTTTCATAGCATGTGGATTGTCTCCTGCTAAGAATACTTTTAGTGCTGACAGTATCTTTCATTTCAGAACCTTCCAGCTGCAACTTGAAGCCTCTAGTGTGTCTGTTATCACATTGAGTCTCTAGAGATCAACTTGGCCAGTCAACTCAGTTGTCCAGCCTGTAAGGTGCCCTAAACTGGTTTCAGTGTCCCAAGGGCTCCAGGTTGGCACTCCTGAATGTGCAGTCGCCAGTCAGCTCCCACTGCGGTGTTCTAGGGCATTTGCAGAATGACTAGCAGTGCTCTAGGCTCCCAAATGTTCCAGACATCTTATCTCACCTCCTGCACTTTTGCCTGTCATAGAGCCCCCAGGAAAGTTGTGTTTAGAGCCATGTAGACTCCATTGAGAGTCTAGTAAAACCACTCTGCTCAGTGACTTTCCAGATGCTCCATCTACCCCAAACATACTATTGTACTCCCTCCCCAGTGAGACGGGAAGACTCCTCTTAAGCCAGTGTATTTTAGCCCCTGAAAAGGAACTAATAGAGGAATCAACCTCAAAGGGAAATCATTAGGAGAGAGCACATCTGCAAAGACAGTAGCTAGATCTGCTGGGAGTCTGAGGAGTCTGCTCCTAGCACCCCTTGTAAAAGGAGGGCTCAGGGCATCCCTAGAGTTGATTGTACAAGATAACTACCCAGCCTTGTCTCAGAGAGACGACTTTGACTGCCTGCCAGTTTTTATTTGTTCTTCCATCAGGCAATGATATGATTTAATTCCATATTTCAACATTTAAAAAATTAAAATAAATTAAATGGCATTAAAATACATCTGGCTTCTGGAGAATAGTCTGAGAAAAATGTACATAAAGGAGGCTGATCACCAGCATCCCTTGATAGCTTTGCAACAGGGCAGAAGGATGCCAGCCTCCCCCCATGAATAACCTCAAAAGATAGAGCCCAGGTGGTTCTCTCTCAGGAACAGGGAAGGGCAGGAACAATGTCTGCTTCAGCTGCCCTGGGATTCTTGCTTCTCTGACTCCAGCCCTGACTTCCTTTCAGTTACAGGGATGCTTTCTCTTGGTCCTTCCAGACATGACACACTCCTTCAGGCCTGGTGAAAGGAGACCTCTGGCATTCAGAGCACCAAGGTTTGGTTCTGGCTCCGTTATTTATTGGCATAGAAGCCCTCAGCAATAAACAGCCCCGATTTCTTCTTCTGTATGATCATCCTCACAAGAAGGATTAAATAAGATCCTGTGAGTGAGAAGGTCTTTGTAAACCCCTAGCACATAGTATTGCTTAGTATTTATTGAATGAATGATGCAGTATAAGTGCCTTTTATCATTATGCCATACTCTGAAGGAAAAGTGAGGTGCCAATGAGAGAGCTAGGATTGGAAGAAAGGGCTGTGTTTAGAATTAGACTCATGACTTCGGTCCAAACACTATGTGGTCCCACTGGTTCCTGAGAATGAACAAAACTGTCTGCAGTCTGAGATCATTGGCTTTAACCAAATACCTCTCTACCCCAAGGCTTGCCAGGAAGTGTGAAGTCTCCTCCTAGATGCATCTTTCCAGAATCACTTAATGAAACTCCTGCAGAGTTATTATGCATCCCTTCAACAAATACTTACTGAGTACCTCCTTCTGCCAGTACCGGCCAAGGCATGGGGAATACCGTGGTGAACAAAAAGGACAAGATTCCTGCTACTATACAGTAGATATTTGATGATAAACTAGTAAACAAGCAAACAAAAACAATGATTTCATTAAGTGAATATGGGCTATAAAGAAAATGAAAAGTGATGTTACAAGAGAGTACTGGAGGGAGAGATTGCCTGAACTAAGATGGGTGGGGAAAGCCTCTCAGAGAGGTGGCATCTGAGGTCTAAATGAAATTTAAAAGTGACCTATGTGGATATTTAGGGTCAGGTTGTCCCAAGTAGAGAGAACCGTAAATGCACAAGTTCTAAGGCACATGCTTGCCTATTCTAGAAACTTCCAAGTATTTCATCTATGTTGGAGTGGAGTATGGATGGAGCAAAACAAAATGGTAGGAGATTTGAAAGGTCAGCAAGTTAGAAGCTAGAAGAGAGGTCAGTAGGGGGTGGGATGCCACAGAAAAAGAGAGGATACAAAGAATGTCATGATCTATCTGATTTACATGGAGACTTCCTGGCTGTTTTGTGGAGAGTAGATTGTAATGGGTGGAACGAGGTTGACAGCTGTTGCAGTAGTCCAGGCGAGAGATGTAATATTAAATATTAAATCTCCAGCAGCTAGAATGAAGTGTGACACATATCTGGCACGCAGTAAATTTGAGAATGCATCCAGGCAGAAACGATCTTCAAAGAACCTACAACTGTAATGGGCACATACTAAGTGCTCGACAACTTTCATCATGAATCAATGGACAGTGTCAGGTTTTCTTTCTAGCCACTCTAGACTTTGAGTTAATCTCAATATTTTGGATCTTTTACCAATAATTCTTACCTTTCTAGCTACTGCTATTTCTTAAGAGCAATATGTTCCATGGGCTCATTTTCTTCTGTGTGAAATTGCATGGTCATTTGAACAGATCTGAGATGTCTAACTCCACAACCTTTAGGCAGTGTTCATAAGTCCCCAGACCCTTTGCTCACACTAAGCTACTAATCTCATGTACTTTTCTGTGTGTCACTCCAGAGGGGGACCAGACCTGCTTCATCAGTGCATCTCCAGAGCTTGTCACAGTCTGGACTATCAAATCCACAAATGGTTATTCCCTTGACTAGACTGAGGAACACTCCAAGGCCTTGGTTAGGCTCCATTTGTCCCAGTTACAGGAAGTCCTTCTGGAAACAGACACTGCTTGTTCAGGCTTCCATGCCCTTTAGCCTGGGCTTCCTATGGCCTTTGTTTGAGATGCACTGGCTTCCACCCAGTTAACTCCTATTCATTCTTTAAATCTTAGACCTAACGTTAGCTGGTTCATGCAGCTGGCTCCAGTGATTCCAGGCAGTGCTATACCTTCCTTTCTTGTGATCTCTTGGCACGTTGCAAATGCTTCAAAATCTGGTACTTGTTTTGTTGTAATTATTTGGTTTTCTGTCATTGTTCTCCAGTGAAGTGTGTGCTTCTCTAGAGGGATTATATTTTGTTCATATCACTCAAATTCAAAAAACCTTGCTCACAGAATCCCTGACAGATGGTTCTCCTGCCTCCAATTTGAACACTGCCAAAGATGGGAGAAATCACTGGATATTATCCCTTCTATTTTTGCACATTCATTCAATGTACTCATTCATTCAGTAAATATATACTGAGCATCTACGGTATGCCAGGCACTGATTTAGGCACCAAGGATACAGAAATATCAGATAAAAATTTCTACCCTCTTGGAACTTATATTCTAACTTTTTTGAGTGTATGGAAAAAAATGAGTTTGGAACAAATGAGAGTAACCTTCTCACCATAATTCAGTGAAAGTCAGCCTGTGACACATGAGCTGTGTCCCACACAAATGCATGCATGCATGAATGAATGAATAACTGAGCAAGTGGGTGAATGAACAAAGAGGCCGTAAGGAAGTGTGAAGAAGTACACCTAAGCTATTATCACTGAAAGGAAAATAATTAGAAATATAACTTGCTGAGAATGAATGAGTAGCATCATTTTCCTACAAAGACAAGGGAATTCTGGATCTTTTATATTTCCTCAGTACAAGTATAAACCACGTAGACAGCAAGTTTAGGGAAAGACAAAGGGAAAATCTGCTTATGTGGGTAGACAATTGATGCTGACTATTCTTGGCAAGGCATGAAAGCAAGTGAGATTCCAAGAGGAAGGGATATTTGTCCAATGCATAGAAATGTCTTATGGTACCCATTTATGAGTCAATGTGTGGTCTGCTGAGAGTCCTTCTCTCAGTCCAAAGAAAGTCTCTAATGGCTAGAAATCTGGGATGCAAATGTCGTAGTCTGGCGAGGTTCCTTCTCTTCTCCTCCAGGGTTTTCAACTTTGTTTGTATCTTAAAATCAACTAAGGAACTTTTCAAAAACAAATATTTAGGCTCCTCTCCCAGAGAGTCCAAAACTTAGGTCTGGAGTAGGATCTAGATGTCTGTATTTTTTAGAACACCATGATTATTCAGATGTACAGCCATCTCTAGAATGTGATCCTGGTTCCATCACTGTCTCCAACTGGGGGATGACTGAAATGTAGATGTCGACCCAGCAATGAGAAAAACAAAACTTAAATTAAGCTGAGCTAAGCCCTCTGTCTTCCTAGCTCTCTGGCCTACTCTCAGTGTTTGTAACTCCCCAGATCTGTCAAGGACTTACAAATCCTTTGATTTCCACAAGTCTAGCAAATTTAAGGCATCTTTGAATCATAGAATTTTAGAGGCACAGAGGACATCAGAGGTCAAGTTCAACCTCTTAGCCCTATCAATAGAGTTTCATTGAATGTGATGATTCATTGTTCCAAAAAACAAAAAAGCTTCCCCTTTGGGAGGTCGAGGCGGGCAGATTACTTGAGGTCAGGAGTTTGAGACCAGCCTGGACAACACGGTGAAACCCTGCCTCTACTGAAAATACAAAAACTAGCTGGGTGTGGTGGCGCGCATCTGTAATCTCAACTACTCAGGAGGATGAGGCATGCAAATTGCTTGATCCTGGGAGGTGAAGGTTGTGGTGAGCCAAGATTGCACCACTATACTCCAGCCTGGGTGACAGAACAAGACTCCATCTCAAAAAAAAGAAAAAGAAGCTTCTCTACATTGAGTTGAAAATTTTCATAGAGCTTCTAGAAGAGCGTGGAAGATGGGCAGGTAAACAGATAAGCCCAGTACAGTGTGACCAGTGCTTCAGGGGTGATCAAATTGTTAGAGAAACCCAAAAGAATAAATGACTCACTTTAAAATTAGAGGAAGAGGCATTTTCAGGGAAGGTTTCCCAGAAGACACAGAGATTTCTGGAGCCTGAAGTTCTTGACCTAAGGGATCCTGATCCCCAGCTTCCTCTTCCACCATCCCTTTCATCCCCTGGAACTTAAAAGCAGACTTTAGCATTTAACACATCAAGTTTCATAGCTCCTCTTTGCCACTTTCTCAGCTAGTAGACCTTGGGTAAATTATGAATCTTTGAGGCCCTATCTCCTCATTTCTAAAACGGATAACAAGATATGTCTCATTGTGGGGTTGTGGGGTAGTAAATAACAGATATAAAAGTGCCTAGAGCAGTGTCGGCCATAGAGTAGGTGCCTGATGAATATATATGATCATTGCTGTTGGCATCACTCTTTTCAAGTCCTTGGCACTTATAAAGCATGAGGAGATGGAGGCCTGCTGATGCCCTGGTCTGTCTAGGAAGCTTTCTTTTCTCTTCTTCTGTAAGTAGTACTTGGGAGAATGTCAGCAGGGTTTTATGAAGCTATCAGAGACTTCAGGGAAGGTAAAATATGACAATTGCATGAGATCAGAGAAGTAAGAACTGTGTAATATTATCTCGCAACATTCTCTACATTAAAAGCCCTGCTGCACTGCAGCCACTGCCCACAAGGGTTGAGGTAGCTATAGAGCCACCACACTGAGCCGCAGAAGAAAATCATATCACTTTCCAAGACATAGTTGTAATCAGTTATTCCTATAATTACTTGTTCGTCTTCATCCCTCATCAGAAGATAAACTCTCAGAGGTTGGAGAAGTGGTTCATGGCTGTATCTGCAATTGCTAGCACATAGTTTGGCTAGCAGTTGTTTAAAAAAAGGATTTGGTCCAAGGGACTTCTGGTAAATCCAGAATGTAGGCTCTCCTTGACTTTTTCCTGGTCCCTTCTTCTTACCACCCCCATCTAGCTTATTCTCTTATCCTCTGAGGTCTCTGTGGGAGTCTAAATTCCACACCTGGCTTTCACATGGCTCTGGGTCAACCTAACATAGATGTGTCCCTTCACTTCTTTCCTTTCCTGTCATCAAAGCATCTTTGACTGGAAGGAACTACAGCAATCATCTAACCCAATCTGAATTTTATGGATGAGGAAGCTGATGTCCTGAGAGGGTCATTGACTTTCCAAGGTCTCATTCCTCATTGAGACATGGCTGGAAAGGAAGTTCTTGTCTGTTTTCAAATCCAGGGTTCTACCATGGATCCACTCTGCCCGTATGTAGCTCCTCCAAGCTTGTCGGGGGCCTCCACATCTGGAAAGACTCACTGCCCTCCTTGAGCCTTTGCTCAAAGGGTTCCTCAAACCTAGGGTATATACCAAGCATGGTGGTAACACCATGTGTCCTGGAGGCAGACTGCCAGAACTCAAATGCTTAACTTTCTGCTTACTAACTGGGGTCTTGGGCAAATTACCTAACCTCTACAAGTTCTAATTTGCCATCTTTAAAACAGGTGTGGTAATAATAGTACCTCCTTCATTGTGCAGATTCAAAAAAGTTAATCATGCAAGCACATATTTAATATCATTATATTTTCCTCCTTGGATTCAAGTTCCAGCTGTGGCAATCAAGCTACCTAAGCAGTGGAGGTCACATTTTTCCTGCTCTTGAGAGAGTCGGGAGCTTTGTTCTTGTGTCTCTCGAGGAGTATTGCCGAGGACAGGACTGCACTGACTTTCACCCACTGGAGGCAGAGGAAGTACGAGAGAACATGCAGTGTGCATAGACTCAGGTGACACACAGGAGCCAGTGCAGCCTAGATGCACCTAAAACTTTAATATAAACTGGCTATGATGCCTGTGCAGGGGCCCAGATTTAGAAGCAGAGCAGGACGACTCTACCCAGGCTGGTGACTGGCCTGGAGCAGTGTTCCCATTGGAGAAAGTGGAGGGCATAGCAGGAGGGAGAATTTTCTCAGTCTGTCCTGGTGGCACTGTTTTATTAATGATCTGGAAGAGCAGAGGAACAGTGACTTTAATTAAATTTGCCAGTGATATTAAAAGATGCTAGGAGCCACTGCCGAGGACACAGACACCTTGCAGATGGCCTCAGGGGTGTTAGGAAGATGATCTGGGAAAGAGATGAGAGGCTGGGGGCTGAGCCAGGGCATCAGTTTGGCTGAGAGAGAGGAATGTGACATGGGGACAGAAGGTCATAATGAGTAGAATCTGCCCAGGCCCACTGTTCTTGTCTGTATCTGTTCAGTTTGCAGTAGAGTTCTGTCTGAACTTCCTGGACCCCCAGGAGGTTGGAATCTATCTATCTATGCCCGCTAACAGCCATCCTAATCCCTTAGGTGGAACTGGTATTTCTGAAAGACAGATCATATCGTGTCATTCTTTGGTTTACAACCCTATCATTGGCCTTTCATTGCCCTTAGAATAAAGCCCCATCTTCTCAGCCTGGCATATAAGGCTTGCCATGAGTGAAGTGTTCCCTACCGTCTAGCCTCATCTACTGGCCCTCCTGCTGCATGCTGCAAGCCTTGTAATCCCACGCCCACAGCAGCCTTTTTCATCATGTTTCCATATTCCATGTCTTTGCCTTTGCCTGGGCTGTTCTCTTCGACTCGAATGCCCTTCCCATTTTCCTTTTTTTTTTTTGACTAAAGCTCACTCATGCTTGAAGACTCATTTCAGGGATCACCTCCTTTAGAACACCTCCCTGAATCCCCAGGCTAGCTCAGTGCCCTCTTCACATACCCACAGTATTCTGCCCTACCTCCACTTTTTACAGTAAAAGTGTCTATTTGTACATCTGTACACTTCTGCTAGATTGTACCTTTGAGGGCAAACGTGGTGTCTGATTTTTTTCATTTAATCCACCAGCATATAATACCAGGTCTAGCAAATCACAGGCTTTTATCAATGTTTGTCAACCTGAGCTGATGAGAAGGAGAATATTTGGATGAAAGGCTACAGCTTTAAAGGATGGGATTAATGAGTCAAAAAAACAAAAAAATTAAAAACAAAAAAGAAAGAAAAGAAAGCCTACAGCAGGCAGCCAGGATAACCCCAGTAAGCAACCTCCAAATAGCGGGTTTCTCTTCTGAGCAGGTGTGGGACAGTCATCTTGCTCCTAAGTCCATAACAGACTGGAAACTGTTTGGAGGCCATGGATGTTCTACAACAAAGTGGAGCATCTTAGTAAAATGGGGTGGTTAAAACCATACTTTATGTCATCTGTCTGTGAGTTCTAGCTCTACTATTTCCTTTGTACTCAGTTTCCTGAAATATAAAATAGGGATAAAAATATTATTAAACTCTAGGCTTGCTATGAAAATTAAATGAGAAAGTACTCAGCATTATGCATACAATAAACACTTGTAGATGCTAGTTACTATTATGAATGTCTTTATTATTTGGGGTGGTACGGGGGGAACAGTCTCAAGTGCCTCAGGGTGAAGAGTCTTCTGGAACCACAGATCATCTGGGTCTCTAAGGGGTTGAACTGGACCCCCAGGAGGTTGGAATCTATCTCAATTGGTGTCTGGGCCAGGGTCAATCACATAAAAAATGACCACTGGCTTGGTCATTGAAGATATTCTTGCTTCCTCTAACATCTCAGCCAGAAACCATTTCCAGGCAGGGCTGCAAAGAGGAACTGGGCATTCACAGGGCATCTTCCACCTTCAATTTCAAAAACTGGGTGCACGCATTCACTAACCATCCCACCTCCTTGCCTTGTTTTCTTTCTCTTATTTTTCTTTTTGAGACAGAGTTTCACTCCTGTTGCCCAGGTTGGAGTGCAATGGTGCTATCTTGGCTCACTGCCAGCTCTGTCTCCCAGGTTCAAGTGATTCTCCTGCCTCAGCCTTTCAAGTAGCTGGAATTACAGGCATGCACCACTGCGCCTGGCTAATTTTTGTATTTTTAGTAGAGATGGGGTTTTGCCATGTTGGTCAAGCTGGTCTCGAACTCCTGGCCTCAAGTGATCCACTTGCCTCAGCTTCTTAAAGTGCTGGGATTACAGGTGTGAGCCACTGAGCCTGGACTTGCCTTGTTTTCTTTCATCTTTTCCTTCAGTTCATTTATTTTCTCATGGAATAGTCTTTTTAAACTGGCCTCTGATTCTGATCATAATAGCACATTTCCCCAAAAAACCTGTTGCCACAAAGTGTATGCAAGGCCAAAGGAGAACAAAGGTTGTGGTCCTCCTTAATTCTCCTGGTCCACAGGATAAATAGGACTCCAAGTCCCCTGCTCATCAGGATGATTCTACCATCCCAATGTTCCACATCCTTTTACTCTGGAAGACCAGCTCTCTTCCTTCCCCTATGGATACTCACCCCCTTGGGATTGGTTGGCTCTCACAGCAGCCACCTCCTGTCATTGGGTTGGCTCTTGATGAAAGAGCTGCGCAGCTGTACCCACCATCTGTTGTCGCTGCATGGGGCTCTTTGGAATCCTCTAAGTGTCAGGGTTTTCAGAGGTCAAAGTAAGGAGCCAATATCCTTTTCTCTCCACATTTCTCTAGGGTGGGTGAGTGTCAAACCTCTGAATGAATGTCTTTGTGCACATCATTGATGACAAGAGCTTTCTTTACCTTTGAAGATAGATGCTGAACATCTTCAACCACTCTATTCCTCCACAGTCATCCATATAACCTCTTCTCCTCTGAGTCAGGTCAAAGGCAGAGGCCCCCAGCACCTGTTGTGATGCCCCCAGCACCCCGAGCACCGAGGAATATGGGCTTCAGCACTTGGCAGCCTTGCCATTCTGGGGATTAAACCAAGTTAATCTTCAAAGCCCTTTCGGAGGGAGGTCTTCATGGGTACAATATGCACCCTGATGTTTTGTGTCCCGAAGGGAACTTCTCTTTGAGCACAGCTTTTGGGAATTTAAAGAGGTCCCACATAGCCTCTAAAATCAAGTCAGAATTTGTCTATGAAATGTATATGTATTTCCAAAGCAAATGGTTATAATTCAGATCAAAAATATAGAAGGCTGATGCCTGAGGTATCTTCCTTGGTGGCTACATTTGTTAATTCCAAAAACATAGTTATTGAGAGCCTACTGATCACTTAGGATACCATGATAAACAGAAGAGACACAGTCTTTGCTCTTATGTCATTCACTGTTTAATGGCTGAGAGCTGAAGCATTAGTAAGAGTGGGGAGTGCAAACGAGAAACCCTCATTTCAAAGATGAGTAATGAGAATAATGGCATGTACAAAGGTCCTGGGGTGGACAGTCCCTTACTGTAATCCAGGAGTGAACATGAAGGCCATTGTTGTTGAAATGTAATATGGGAGAGAGTGATGGGATGAAGGGGAATGAATGGGAAGGAGTGAGTTCATGCAAGGCTTTGAAGGTTATGAGAAAAAATCTGGTCTTTATATCAAGAGCAAGAGAAGGCTACTAAAGAGCTTCAAATAGGGGAGTGATATGCTTAAGTCTGGTTGTTTGTTTGTTTGTTTGTTTTAAAAAAAAAGATTATTGTGGCTATATGAGGAAAGTGGAATTGAGAACTAGCAAGAATTGGAGTGGTGAGCTCCGTTAGAAGGCTACTGCAGTAGATTCATCAGGTGAGGAGTGATGGTGGCCTGGGCTGGGATGATGGTGGTAGAAATGGAGGAAGAGTTGATAGGATTTAGTGATTGGATAAGGGACAGAAGACAGATTAACACCTGCTTTCTAGCAAGAGTAACTGGGTGGCTGAAGATGCTATTTTCTGAGCCGGGAAACAGGAGAAAAAGGAGCTTATATGGGAGATGAAGACTTTGAAACCTTTAAGGTGCTGTACAAATGCAAATCAGCATTCCTTTCTTACTAAGGGTACCCCACACAGTTGTAGCAGAGGGGGAAAGATCCCTCTTCTTTTTTTAGCTGTTGCATGGTTATTTTCATTCTCATTCCACCCAAATGAGGCAACGAGTGGAAAGATGAGTGTATAATAGCTCCAGTCACATTTTTTCCCATTCTTCTGAGCTCAAGCTCACCTTTCAGTGGTTTGAGGCCACTAGACGAGGCTGCATATCACTCCCAAAATCTTGTCTCCAGTTTAACAAAACTTATTTGAGAGACATTTGCATGCTTTATTAATAACGATTTTTACCACTTGTTCCTTTCCATGTTTGGGTTTGAAATTTTAGTGGCTGGTGGATCATCAGCTTCCTGCAACTGCCTGCTTAAACTGCTCATAAGCAAGTTTTACTGGAGGGCTCAGAGCTACTGTGAACTTGGTCTATGGCACACCTTACAGGGCCTCCGTTTTGCTATGGGGTGGGTGACATTGACTATGAATCAACTCCTTATTTCCCAAGGTATCTCAGAATTATAAATTGCTTCCAGAAGTCTTGCATTTGGGGAGGAAGTTTCTTTCCAAGGGAGATAAATTATACATAGAGCAAGGTTTTCAATTTTTCAGGGACTAGCCCATGAAAATTCAATTCAATATACACTCTTGCAAACCTATGTTATGCAAGATTCTTGAGTATAATGACAAGAGGGGAAGGAAGTCTGAACACCCCAGAAAGAGTATAAGTGGGGATGGAGATTCAGGTTATACACAGCCTACCTTAAGTTGCTTCTTGAGAACTTTTGCAGGTAATAGAGGTTTGGGAGAAATGACTTGAAGGATACTGCTGCATTTCCATCCCCAGTATTCCCAGCTATTTCAAGCCATTTTTCAACAGTCTCCACCAGATGGTTTTGAGGACAGAGCAGCTATTTGTGCCTCCCATTGACTTCTATTTTTCCGAGTGAGAGACTGTCCCATATGTTAGTGCAATATGTCACTGGAGGTGAAGCATCAGTTTGTAGTGGTGGGAACCTGCCATTTGCTGTCCCCTTTTTTTCTCATGCCTTTTCCTGCCTCTCTGATCTTTTCTAGGTCTCTGGCTTATCAGGAGGACCACTGGTGCTGCAGTAGAAGCCAGTGGCTAAGTCTCGTGTATGGCGTGGTTAAGGTTGCAGCCTCTCACCTCTGCCTTCCTCCATTTTGGGCTGGTTACCTTTGTGCTCTTCCTGAATGGTCTTCGAGCAGAGGCTGGTGGCTCAGGGGATGCGCCAAGCACAGGGCAGAACAATGAGTCCTGCTCAGGGTCATCGGACTGCAAGGAGGGTGTCATCCTACCAATCTGGTACCCGGAGAACCCTTCCCTTGGGGACAAGATTGCCAGGGTCATTGTCTATTTTGTGGCCCTGATATACATGTTCCTTGGGGTGTCCATCATTGCTGACCGCTTCATGGCATCTATTGAAGTCATCACCTCTCAAGAGAGGGAGGTGACGATTAAAAAACCCAATGGAGAAACCAGCACAACTACTATTCGGGTCTGGAATGAAACTGTCTCCAACCTGACCCTAATGGCCCTGGGTTCCTCTGCTCCTGAGATACTCCTCTCTTTAATTGAGGTGTGTGGTCATGGGTTCGTTGCTGGTGATCTGGGACCTTCTACCATTGTAGGGAGTGCAGCCTTCAACATGTTCATCATCATTGGCATCTGTGTCTACGTGATCCCAGACGGAGAGACTCGCAAGATCAAGCACCTACGAGTCTTCTTCGTCACCGCTGCTTGGAGTATCTTTGCCTACATCTGGCTCTATATGATTCTGGCAGTCTTCTCCCCTGGTGTGGTCCAGGTTTGGGAAGGCCTCCTCACTCTCTTCTTCTTTCCAGTGTGTGTCCTTCTGGCCTGGGTGGCAGATAAACGACTGCTCTTCTACAAATACATGCACAAAAAGTACCGCACAGATAAACACCGAGGGATTATCATAGAGACGGAGGGTGACCACCCTAAGGGCATTGAGATGGATGGGAAAATCATGAATTCCCATTTTCTAGATGGGAACCTGGTGCCCCTGGAAGGAAAGGAAGTGGATGAGTCCCGCAGAGAGATGATCCGAATTCTCAAGGATCTGAAGCAAAAACACCCAGAGAAGGACTTAGATCAGCTGGTGGAGATGGCCAATTACTACGCTCTTTCCCACCAACAGAAGAGCCGGGCCTTCTACCGGATCCAAGCCACCCGTATGATGACTGGTGCAGGCAATATCCTGAAGAAACACGCAGCAGAACAAGCCAAGAAGTCCTCCAGCATGAGCGAGGTGCACACCGATGAGCCTGAGGACTTTATTTCCAAGGTCTTCTTTGACCCATGTTCTTACCAGTGCCTGGAGAACTGTGGGGCTGTACTCCTGACAGTGGTGAGGAAAGGGGGAGACATGTCAAAGACCATGTATGTGGACTACAAAACAGAGGATGGTTCTGCCAATGCAGGTGCTGACTATGAGTTCACAGAGGGCACGGTGGTTCTGAAGCCAGGGGAGACCCAGAAGGAGTTCTCTGTGGGCATTATTGATGATGACATTTTTGAGGAGGATGAGCACTTCTTTGTAAGGTTGAGCAATGTCCGCATAGAGGAGGAGCAGCCAGAGGAGGGGATGCCTCCAGCAATATTCAACAGTCTTCCCTTGCCTCGGGCTGTCCTAGCCTCCCCTTGTGTGGCCACAGTTACCATCTTGGATGACGACCATGCAGGCATCTTCACTTTTGAATGTGATACTATTCATGTCAGTGAGAGTATTGGTGTTATGGAGGTCAAGGTTCTACGGACATCAGGTGCCCGGGGTACGGTCATCGTCCCCTTTAGGACAGTAGAAGGGACAGCCAAGGGTGGCGGTGAGGACTTTGAAGACACGTATGGGGAGCTGGAATTCAAGAATGACGAAACTGTGTAAGTAATCTTCCTGTATTCTGCCCCTCCCCGACCCCATCTTTTGCCATCTCTTTCTGTCCTTCTTTACTGCACTTTACAATGTTTGCTTGTGTTTGTGTTAATGTCAAACTTTGGTTTCATCGCAGGTATGCAGGATCAGCAGAGACCATGGACAGGTTCTGCTTCTAAAGTCTTCTTCAGTTTTATCACTTTAAATTGTTTCTGGGCAAGGAATCCTGTGACAAGAGCTAAAGACACAGAACATTTTGTCCAGTAAAACACAAAATGATGGCTGGTGGAGGTGTAGGATGACAGAAATTTTGTGGTATCAGATTTTGGAGAATTCTTGTGACTAAGAAGGACTAGAGAACTGCTTGGGCTTCTCCTACTTCCCTTCCTTGTGTGAAGGGTGTCTGTGAGCTTCGAAACCAATCCTTTTCATTCTGGGCGGCAATAGCCCAATCAGAACAGTCTCAAGAAAACAAGTGACACTGGCTTTGTTCCCTGGTACTATATTGCCAGTCGCACTGTATAACTAGATTCCAGGCACCTCTTCTTTAATTTGGAAATTGCAAAATTGATAGAAACTTGGCAATCTTTTTAAATACCCATAGGCTATTTTATGGTATGAGGCTTGCCCAGCCTAGGTGAATTGAGTCAGGATGGCTTAGATACTGGAAGGTGTCTTGGAGAAGCAGAGCTCCCAGGGCAGTGGCTACTGGTCTCTAGTCACAGATCTAAGCTCCAAAATCTTGCTAAGCAGTGAAGGAGAAGCATCCTAGGAATTGTGGGAGAAAATCTGTTTTCTGTGCAGTCATCTCTTTTCACAGTCCAGGACTCTCCTGTAGTACTTCTTGGGTTACTGCCCCATTCAGTCCTTCAGAAACTGTGGACATTACACTTCTGTCGCCTCTATTACCCTAAGACCTCTGCCCATTGAACTCTCTCGCATATTGGATGTTCTGTCCTTTTCCCAGGTGGATAGCTTTAAAAGGGAAAGCAGAATGGTTTTCCCCAGGATCTGTAGCTTATGAGAAAGTAGATTTTCCAGGGTGGCCTAGAAGAGTGGAGATGAGAAATGGGAACTGCCTCTGAATGACTGCATATATCCACAAGTAAAAGCAGTGTCAGGAGATGATGTGAAGAGTAAAGGAGCATATAGGAAGTGCGGGGGGCGGGGCGGTGTCCAACTGTTTCAAGAACCCCCTAATTACACCTTCAGTGGGAAATGAAACCATACAACCTCTAAAGAGGAGGAGGAAGGAACTCATGGAAAAGTGGGAGCCATAGAAGTGAGGAGAGGTGTCCTAGAAGTGCTTCTGCCCAGGTCCAGCCATGAGACAGAGCTCAAAAAGAGCTGGGCACTGCTGGTGACAGAGCTGAGTGACTCAGGGGGGCTCTGCCCCTGTTCTTACTCAATCCCTTCCTAATAATGTGACCTTGGGCAGGTTATTTCGTGGTTCTGGAACTAAACTTTCTCATGTGCAAAGTGGGGATAACAATACTTTCCTTGACTGGAGGCAGGGTCAGACCTTTTTGCAGTTCCTTCCAGCTCTAAGATTTTCTGAACCATAGACACAAGCACTCAGTGTAGGTCATATTTGCACTAGCCAAAAATGGATTGGGGGATATTGTCTCCTGAAGGGAAATGGCCATTGACAAATTGATTTATTAGAGCTCTGTTTAGTCATTTTGCTGGGAAGGATAATCATTTGTTAACGTAAGTAGAAACCTGTGCCTTCTGGAGAATACTATCCATTTATATGTGCTCTGGGGAGAGTGTTCATACATATGAATGAAGGACAGGGCTTCACTGGGAAAACAAAGTCCGTGGAATTTCACACAATTATGGCAATGTCAGTATGGAAGAAGTTATGGTAAAGCATTAAATGACATTAAGACCACAAAATTTGCCATGATTTGACAGACTTGTGGTTCTTCCGATTCAGTGCCCTTTCTACCCATGGCACGGAAAGGTCGTTTTTCAGAGATCAGAGGCTTACTTCATTCTATTAATTTCCTGATTCTATTAATAATCAATTATGCACCTAGGATCTCCGAATATGACTAAACCTTCCTCAAGCTCATTTGCATTTTCAGTTTGTATAATACCTTGGTGTAAATGAGTCTCACAAATTATCACTTCTGGGTGATACTCTTTCTAAATGTATGCCAACCTCCAGAAGTTTGAGATTCTGGTCTAGATACTCTAAGGTTTGGCAAACAAATCTACGTTCCCATCCATCCCTTTCATTTATTTTTTAGACTTCATTCATTGCAGAATAATGAGTCCAAAACCCGCTCATCTGTTCTCACACGGCACCCTATTCTTGTCATTTTAAATTGCAATTTTACGACTAGAGGCAATATTATGGAGCAGAAAAATCATGGGCTCTAAGTACTCTGTGTTAGGATTCTGGCTCCACTACTGACTTGACAATGTAGTTTGGGGAAATTTTACTAACCTATGAAATCATTTACTGGTTTGCAAAATGAGGATAATAATATTTCTCTTGCAGGGCCATTATGATGATTCAAGGTATTATATGCAGTGTACCTGGTACATGGTATATACTCAGTAAGCAAGACTCTTAATAGTAATATTGATGAATTAACAATATTCTTCAGAAGACACTGTTGAGTTGTTTAGGTTACTTGGCTCTTTGTGTGATCCTGTGTAATGAGCATGCCAGTTTTGGATTGCTATGAAGAGTACTAACCTAAACTCATAAAATATCAGAGCTAAAAAGGACCTTAGAATATCTTCTGGAGTCATGCTTTTTAAATTTTAATGTGTTATTCAGTCATTCAGGGATCTCACTGAAGGCAGATTGGATCCAGAAGGTCTAGGGGAGGGCTTGAGACCCTGCATTTCTAACAAGCTCTGGATGCTGCTGGCCCCAACTTGGAGGTGAAAGTTTCTAAAGCTCTTAACCAAACCAGGAGACCCAGCAAAGAAGTGGTTTTTCAGCTGGGTGTGGTGGCTCATGCCTGTAATCCCAGCACCTTGGGAGGCCGAGGTGGGCGGATCATGAGGTCAAGAGATCAAGACCATCCTGGCCGTGGTGAAACTCCTCCGTCTCCACTAAAAATACAAAAATTAGCCGGGCGTGGTGGCACGCGCCTGTGGTCCCAGCTCCTCGAGAGGCTGAGGCTGGAGAATCGCTTGAACCCAGGAGGCGGAGGTTGCAGTGAGCAGAGATTGCGCCACTGCACTCCAGCCTGGCAACAGAGCAAGACTCCGTCTCAAAAAAAAAAAAAAAAAAAAAAGTGGTTTTTCAAACAACTTGCTTAATTAAATAATGATTGCTTGCTTTTTAATTCCAACTTTCAACCCCAACTTAGCAAGAACCCAGAGGCTGTGCTAATTGCCATTCCAGTCTGGAAACCGAGATGGACACCTTCGGGGTACTTGGACAAAGTTGTGTCATACTTGGAACAACTCCCCTTTCTCACCTCTCCCTCTTGGTGTAGCTTTATTTGCCTACCAAGCCTGGTAGCATTGAAAATCTGCCTTCACTATACTCCCCTAAATATAATCAAGTCGAGGCCAGGCCTGTGCTCTCTCAATAATATAGGATCCACGAATTCACGTGTTTGGTTTTATGCTTTGCTTCTTCAAAGGTGCTTTTAGCAGCATGGAAGAATAGAAAAGCATGAGCTTTGGAATATGAAAGCAGATATTAATCCACCACTCACCAGTAACTTTACACAAGCCACATCACTTGTCTGACGTACTAGATTTTTGTTGGACAACAGAAATAATATCCTCTATCCTTCAAGGGAATATTAAATATAAATATGAAAAAAATACACTACCTTGTCACAGAAGGTGCTCAGTCATTCAACAAACATTTGTTAAATATTTGCAATGTACTAGGTACATTACTAGGCACTGGGATTAAATCAGTGAATAAGACAAGCTGACATTTCAGCTCTCAAGGATCTTAGTGTCAAGTGGAGAGGATCGAAGAGTACAGACAAGTCAAAGAACATGGGAGAAGCGGTATGGTTGAGACAGATTGAATAAAGGAGCAACGAGAGCTCCCTGCAATGTGTGTGGTACCACTGAAGTTTCTAAATTAACCTTCATTAAAGATGTAGTAGCGACAGAGGTGAAGTGGGGATAGATATGTGATTAATTTGCATCCATATTACAATAAACCCTTGACACTTAAGAGGGATATTATTGATGTCTTCATGATCCAGAAGAATCCTCATCTTTGTAATCATTACTATCATGGCTTCTTGAGATTTACGGCCTTTAAGACTGTAGCATACAATGACAGAACCTCACAGAGGTATGGGTTCTGCCTGCACACTAATTTCACTCATTAAATAAGCGACTGGCTCCTACACCCCAGGCTCTCAGCCCGCCTTTGCAAAATAACCGATTATTGCAGCTCTTGGACCTTTGAGGTCTCTGGAAATAGTCGAAGCCACAAATGTCAAATATGTAAATGCCAAGATCTACTATAATTAAATAGCACAGGCCTCCTTCAAAGAAAAAGAGAATATTGGCTGTGCTGCACATTCTCTAACCAAATCAGAATGTTAAAGCTCGAAGGTATCTGACCTCCCATTTTGTAAATTATGAAGATGAAATTCAGAAAAGGAAAGTAACTTATCCAAGGTCATGTGAGTAGCTATGATAGAAAGTTAGGGTTGGAAAGGACTTCAGAAGCTGCCAATTGAGTGTTCTCTCCACCCTTTCCCATCTTAGACTTCTCCATTTTATTTTAATCCATTAATAAAATGTTAACTTTGGAAAGCATATGGCAATTCTTGGGTAAAAGATGCTCTGGAAGTGTGAGTCCAGGAGTACAATGTGACTAATGTCTTAACTAAGAATAATAATATATTATGGACTATTTTTAATCTCTTGATTCACCTTGAACTGTTCAGGAAGGAAAATATTGAGCCCACGGAAATTTTTTTAAAAGTCTCTCTCTATCTGAATTGAGAAAAGGTGACAGGCATAGTTGGAACATCTTTTAGGCAGTGCTGGTGAACTGCAGACTCGGCCTTGTTCCATAAAATAATAAAATTTTTCAAAATGATGCAGCCCATTCCCTTCCAGGGATACTTTTTCTGTAATGTCTTATCCCCAAGAAATCTTTCTGTGAAAATCTATAAAAATCTGGAGTGTTCCAGGATACAATTTGCACATTCTCCAATTTAACTAAAACACAATCTTTTTTTTTTTTCCTTTTTCTTTGGCTTAGGAAGGTTTTAAGATAGTCTCTTTCTGGCCACAGAAGGAGACGATTTGCTTCTAGAATACTCTTTCTGTGCTTGAGAGAGTCACAGGCTGCAAGCTCAGGGAGGGTGAGAGTCAGGTAGAGGTGATGACATCTCTCCCTTAGCCAATATCCCTCATTCCCTTTCCTTCTGCCTTCAGTACCAGTAGCAAAACTCCTTCTTCTCTTTAGGTAGATAGTCAGTCACTAGAACTGTGGCCTCCTGAAACTCTCAGTGGAGCTGTGTACTTGGCACAGATTTGTCCTGAGAAGGGACTCCATTTCTGAGCCAGTGGTTGAATGGGGATACTTAGCATAACAGTGGGGCACTTCCAGTAGAATTGTTGATTGTTCAGCCACAATTGCCCACTTTCCAGGCCCAAAGGAAGAATTGAAGGCTATGTAGATTTTTTAGCAGAAGCTTTTGCTATTGTATCCAGAAGGGTGCCAGGTCCTTGATGAAATGTCTTTTTTTTTCTTTTTCTCTTTTTCCTTCTTAATTACTGAGACTGTCAAAGAATATGTCAAAGCGTGACATATTCCAATTCCAGGAACCATAAAGCACCCCAAGTTCTGTGGAGACCCTATCATGTCTGCAAAACTCTCCTGAAAGTCCAGAGCCCTCCTGGTTAACTTGTTTTAGGGACTAGGCATGCGGTATCCCCTGGCAACACCGGATCAGCAATTCTCCTTCTACCTAACTCAGTCCCACACCATGTGCGGCAGAGCATCCAGTGCCCCTGCCCTGGTCTGCTCATGTCGGTTTGCTCTCCAGAATAATAATTCCTCAATATCCACAAGAGATTGATTCCAGAACTACTCTGAGAATACGAAAATCCTCAGATGCTCCAGTACCTGATATAAAATGGCATCTTATTTGGCATATGACCTAGGCATATTCTCTCCCATATACTTTATTTATTTATTTAGAGATGGAGTCTTGCTCTGTCACCCAGGCTGGAGTGCAGTAGCATCAAGCAATTCTCCTGCCTCAGCCTCCCAAGTAGCTGGGACTACAGGCGTGTGCCACCACACCCAGCTAATTTTTGTATTTTTAGTAGAGATGGGGTTTTGCCATGTTGTCCAGGCTGATCTCAAACTCCTGACTTTAGATGATCCATCCATCTCAGCCTCTCAAAGTGCTGGGATTACAGACATCAACCACCACACCTGGTCCCTTATTGTTGGTTTTTAAAAGAGAAACTAAGCTGTGCTTCCAGAACCTAGTGTGAAAGTTTCAAAACCTGGCATAGAGCCAGTGGCATGTAATTGTTAGTTGAAGAAAGAGAGCTCCTTGATCTGCAAATAGAGCACGGCCCCATATTTAAATTCTGCACATTCTAGAAGCATTTTTCAAGAATCGAATGCTTTGAGAATTTTGCTAAATAACCATGGAGGAAAGCACTAGACAAATATTTTCAGGTGGCGTGATAGTTATCATTCATAGGAATTGTATTTCCACTCCTACCACTTACTGGGGATCCAAGTAAGAAATCTCCTGGATAAGTAGAGGAGAATTTAAAGTTGAATGTGATGGAACTTAATATGGAAAAATGTGTTTTTCTGAAAACTAGATATGTATGTATGTTTAAGTTCAGCTGTCACCTTGGAACCATCCTTACTCTTCCTAGCTAAGGATTAGCATGCACAGGTGCAACTTGAGTAACCCTGCCTGGACCCCATTCAGTTACATTTTGGTGGGTTAGGGTTCATGAAGAAGCAGTTATTTGCAGAGTGTTTAGAAAACACTCTATTGTTGGTTCTTTAGTTGGTACTTTCAAAATAAGTGACATCGAAATTGTAACTTAATATTCAGGATATGGCTGCAAAACAAATTGTAGATTATGGATGATGACTGCTACCATCTCTCCACAGCCACACTATTTGGTCTTGATTTGTCGACCTTTTAGATTTCTCCTCATGTATTCCGCATGACCTTCACCGACCCCACTACCATCTCCAAACCTCTTTCTGAGTGGTGGGGATGCAGGTGTATTCTGCCTCCATCACAAGGGCTAACTGTGCCCTGGCTGCAGTTCCTCATTTACGGTCACGTTATTTCCGTCCTTACACCCTACTTTGTGTTTGTATACTGTTTTCTTACACTTGCTGTCTCTTCTAAACATTCTCTGCTGCATCCGCTCTTTCTCTGCGCTCTAGGTGCTGCAGGGGCTAGTGCTGGGTTTCCTTCCATTCCTCCTTGCACTCAACGCCTCCCTTCTCAATTCCTTTTGCCGTGTCTCCCCTTTAAATCTTAACCTACTCCAGACAGTCCTTTCCTTCACACTGTCAGCATCTGCACTTGGGTTGTTTTCTGTCTACTCTCTGATCTGTGATTTCTTTATGTGATCAAGAAGGTGCCGTGAAAGTACCCCTTAAGGAAGCCTGTCATTTGGCCAGAAAGAACTAGCTTTATGATAGCACCAAGAAGACTGATAGCTTCCAGGAAACAAACCACTCATGGTGGTGCCCTTTTTGCCTTCACTATGAACTGTTTGTCTGCCTGTACGTGAAGACAAGAAGGTTTAATTGTAAGGATGCAGCACAGACTGAGACTGGTATCAGAAAGCCATCGGGACTGAGGTAGCTCTAGGGACCACTTCCTCTCTCTGATGTTCTCCCTCCTGGGTGACATGCTTTCTGTCTCCTGGCACCTCTGCTTCTCTCTGTGGGCTTCTTCTTTGCTATTTGCAGCTTGCAACGGTATCTCACAGACCCAAAGTCCTAGCTTATGGCTCCTCTCTGCATACATGCGTTCTGCTCCTACCCACAAAGCTCTTTCTATTCTTCTAGCTTAAATTTTCCAGAGAAGAAATCTGATTTTTTTTTCAACCTGGTCATGTCAGAGACCACTGACCACATATGAGTTGGTTGCCCTGTGTCAAGCACCCGCTTCTCCCACCCTTCTCCCCTCCCCTATCTAGTCTGTCATAACTGAATGATGGAGTGGGAAAATGAAATTGCCATGGGAATTCCATGATAAGCTATCTAATCAGTTTTATCTGTAAGTGGTAGACAGCATCACTCAGAAAGGAGTCCCAGGTGAGACAGGCACCTGTCAACTCCAAACTGGCACATGTTCTAAGGTCTGCAGCACCCCAGAGAGGGCACTGATTTGATGGTGGCCTGTACTGGGACAATAGACTGGAGAATGGGAGAAATAGCCACTTTGGAGGCCCCAGCCTTGTCAAATGCATCAAGCTGACCACAGACTCTACAGCCAAGATTCAGCTGGCTTCTGCTCAGCTCAACAGAAAATATTCCGAGTGAATGATGTCAGTAGCACATATCTCAAGGCCACCAGGGTCATTTCTCCCCCCTTACTTTTTTCTTGTCTGTCATCTCCAGGATATTAGTGTCAGAAGATAATCTTCTGTCATTTTCAGGTACACTATTTGGGTACTGAGTCACTTTCAAAGCCTCTTTCTGGGTTTGGATTTCCAGAGCAGCCTGTGCTGTAAAGCAAGACAGAAAGCTTCCCTGCCACTCATGCCTCCAGGGATAGAATGACAGCACTCCCGAGGCTCTCCCTCCCCACCCCTTTCCTGCTGGACAGCTGATATGTTGGACTTAGCAGGAGCCAGCAGGCACCCCCTCTTTATCCTAGGAGCTGCAAACTTGATGCCTTTCCAGGAACTCCCCGGAAGCTGGAGTATCCTCATCTACAGGTGGCACAGTGTGTGACTCTATCTGGTGCTCATGTACCAGGGCAAAGGACTAGGGTGGAAAATAGGGACCCTCCTTTTATATCAGTTCCAGTCAATGAGTAGTGGCCATCCAGGGGGCCATCTTGGAAAGGACTTGTGAGGCTATATCTGGGCTCAGCTGCAGATGTGAGAAGAAAAGGCCAAATATTTGCCAGTCCTAGTCCTGGAATTCAAGATAGAAAGAACTGTGTGGAGTGGAGTAAAGAATCTAGGAGTCTCCATTTCACTGAGATGCATAAAATGAAATTATTGTCACCATTTCTTTAATACTGGGCCAATCTTAATGAGAAAATCCTTTCTGAGTCACTCTTTTCTTTATCTTACATATAACACAAAAGCTTTTTCTATTCCCTGGAAGAATCCACAGGGACAGAAATTCTTGTTGGACGTGTGAAGCAGGTAATTTCCTTTTCAGACTGGAATCTTCCAGAACCTCTGCTAACTCAGTGAGTTTCATACACTAGACTAGTGGTTCTCAAGCCAGCTCCTGCCACAGGCCTTTTTCATTGTTTGCCCCTCCGCATAGAACCCATGTTTTAGATTAGCAGCTGATAATTGGATTTCTATTTTTTTCTCATAAAATACAGCAAAAGATAACTAGAGACACTATGATGAGTTAATGTAATTATAACCAAAGCAGAGAGAAACAACATTTTAATTAACCTGTGTGGACTGTTGGAAGAATATGGACTTTCTATTTTGGGGGTTGACTAGAGAGAGAAATGAACACAGCCAAGGGCCGACTGTCAGAGGACATTCAACTGATGTAAAATGCTTTGAAAATACTGGGCACTCATTGTTCAAAATTGTTTTTAATGATGGTAACTCCATAGGGAGATCAGAACATTCTGGAAAGAAGGGGCACAACTTTGGTTACCTGGGCCTTACCCCTGTCGTTCAGGCCTCCGAGAAAGCTTACTGTTGTTGTTGCTATGTTTCTTACATAATAAAACTTCTAATATTCATATAAAAACATAGAATTGCACTTTTAAAAATACAAGGATTTTGTCATACCCTTAGTGTTACTATGATCACTTGACTCAGAGTCTAAGAAATATTAAGTAATTTACCTGAGAACACAGAGTTTTTAGGGATATCAAAACCTTGATCTTCTAATACCACATATTCTCACTCATATGTGGGAGCTAAAAATATTGAGCTCAAAAAAGCAGAGAGTAGAATTGTATTTATTAGAGAATGAGAAGGAAGAGAGGGGGATAGAGAGAGGTCGGTTAATGGATACAATGTGAAGTTATGCAAGAGGAATAAGTTCTGGTGTTTTGTAGCATTATAGGGTGAATATGGTTAACAGCAATTTAGTGTATATTCTTAAAAAGTCAGATAACAGGATTTGAATGTTCACAAAGAAATGATAAATATTTGGCTGGGTATGGTGGCTCATGCCTGTAATCCCAGCACTTTGGGAGGCCAAGGCGGGTGGATGGCTTGAGGTCAGGAGTTCCAGAATAGCCTGACCAATGGTAAAACCCTGTCTCTATTAAAAATACAAAAAATTAGCCTGGCACAGTGGCGCACACCTGTAGTCCTAACTACTTAAGAGGCTGAGGCAAGAGAATCGCTTGAATCTGGGAAAGAGAGGTTTCAGTGAGCCAAGATCATGCCACTGCACTCCAGCCTGGGTGACAGAGTAAGACTCTGTCTCAAAAAACAAATAAATAAAAATAAAATAAATGGTAAATATCTAAGGTGACAGATATGCTAATTACCCTGATTTGATTACACTTTGTATATGTGTGTTAAAATATCGCTCTGTATCCGTACATATATATAATTATTATGTGTCAAATAAAAATAAAAGGAAAAAATCATTTCACTGTACCTACAAAACATAAATTATGTAGTCATTAAGAATGTTTTAGCCAGGTGTGGTGGCTCACACTTGTAATCTCAGCACTTTGGGAGCCTGAGGTGGGCAGATCGTGAGGTCAAGAGATCGAGGCCATCCTGGTCAACTTGGTGAAACTCTGTCTCTACTAAAAATATAAAAATTAGCTGGATGTGGTGGCACATGCCTGTAGTCCCAGCTACTCAGGAGGCTGAAGCAAGAGAATTGCTTGAACCTGGGAGGGGGAGTTTGCAGTGAGCCAAAATTACACTACTGCACTCCAGCCTGAGCAACAGAGTGAGACTCCATCTCAAAAACATAAAAAAAAAAAAAAGAATGTTTTAAATTATATCTAAGGGTGTGATAAAATTACAGTGTAAGATTATGTTTGAAAATGTGCATAACACAGTTGAGAAACAGTGCAAACAACTGAGTCCTAAGTAGACTATACCTTTCCTACTGCATAACACTTTTCTGGCCTGTTGCTTTGAGGGATTTTGCACCCAGCCATGGTGAGTGGTTAGCAGAGGCAGCCACTGTCGCATGTGCAGTGGCTATGGGAGCTGTATCTGTCGTTCAGCTGGGTGTGGAGTGGAAGGGCTGCATGCTGTATTAACGCATTAAGATCCTCGAAGAGTGATTTCTTTTGGGAAGTGGGACTGACAGTCTGGATGGTGAAAAGACAACATTTAACCTTTTATTTTATACTTTGTGCTGTTTTAAATTTTTAACATGAGCATGCATTTCTTTAATAACAAAAATACAAGGCCGAGGCGGGTGGATCATGAGGTCAAGAGATCGAGACCATCCTGGTCAACGTGGTGAAACACCGTCTCTCTACTAAAAATACAAAAAATTAGCTGGGCATGGTGGCGCGTGCCTGTAATCCCAGCTACTCAGGAGGCTGAGATAGGAGAATTGCCTGAACCCAGGAGGCGGAGGTTGCGGTGAGCCGAGATCGCGCCATTGCACTCCAGCCTGGGTAACAAGAGCGTAACTCCGTCTCAAAAAAATAAAAAAATAAATAATAATAATAATAATAATACAAAAATAAATTTAGCCCTAGATCTTCTGCCTAGATCTTCTAAATTGCATATTCTATCGTGTTACACATTTTAGCATAAGAATAAGGTTATGAAGCTGAAAGTAGCAGGCTTCCTTTCCCTCAAATGGAGGAAGCTAAGAATGCATTCCACATTTCTTCCTTAAGGAGGTGCCTTCTTTCCTTTTAACACAGGGGCAACTAGGCCCAGGGGATTTGGCAAGGACCATATAAAGTCCTTAATGCCCAACTCAGAAATCTGGATTCTCCATCCTTGACTGCTGGCTCCGAACCACCCTTGAGGATTCTTGTTTGTGTCACTTCATCACCAGAAACTACTGACAGATGATGCTTTGTCCTGCTGCCTGGGGAACAGGGCAAGGCTGACTCAGGACCATGTTTTCAGATCAGGGAGCTTCCTTTGATTCCGTGTCCATGGTGTCCCAGGGCAGTCAGGATCAAGGGCTAGAAGGGGCAATGATAAGATGAAAGCAGGAGGGGCTCAGCTGCGGCCCCTGGAGAGCCTATGCCAGCCCTCCTGACCAAGGAGCCGAGAAGCAACAGGAGAGCAGAGGCAGTGGGGTGAGCATCCATCACTCAGTGTACAATCAGCAGACATTTGGGGAGCTCATACTGTGGACTGATCACAGGGAAGAAAGGCATAGTCCCTGTCCTCAGGGAGGTCACAGTCATTGAGGAAGACGTGCACATGCGCTAGCTGCTATAGAAGGGGGAACCACTGAGGGCTGTGGCCACACAGAGGCAATACCCACTCCTTGTTTTTTCTGGGTGGGGAGGATTCAGTTTGGTGTCATTAGAAGTGACTTGCACACCCCCCTCCTCCAGTCAATTCCAAAAGACTTGTTAAGCAGCAATGATGAATTAGCTTCAGCTTGTGGGGAACACACAGAGGGAAGTAGAAGGTGGCCTCAGGAGTAGGTTCTACTCCATGCAAGCTGTATCCTTAGACCAGAGCATCACCCGATTATTCCCCATTTCTAGTAAAGGTGCCTCACACACCACTGGGACACAGTTTATGCCAGCTGAATAAATGAATGCATGAGTGAATTCCTGGCACCTCTTCTGCTTGTGTGCCACACCAGGTTGCAGCAAGCCCAGGGACACCTGGGACTGGAATGTGGCTCTCAGGCATGAGGACCAGGGAGCACCCACCGTTCTGCATTCTTCAGCCCTTCCTCCTCTCCTGTCCCAGTTTTAGCAAGATCCACAGAGCCCTCTGAGCACTGGCAACCCTGAGCCTCTCCACAACCTGACCCCTGCCCAGCCACCAGCTCTTCAGATGGTGTTTCTGTACTGCTCAGCTACCTCTGAGCCTGGGTTGCCTTTGATGCTCAGGAGACACTCTGTAATTCAATTAAACCTTCTCTCCAGGGAGCATGTAATTATGTCCTATCTGGGCCTTGTAATGACAGCCCCCTGCCACTGCACAGGGAGTTGCCCTGCTCAGCTGCCCAGAACCTTTCCCTGGGAGGGAACTAATCTGCTTAGCCCAGATTGGACGCAGTTCTGTGCAGCACTTTCTTGAATGCCTCTGAAATGAGTCCTCGCTGGCAGAACAGACCCTCTTTGGGGGAAGTGAGGGCTCTCTCAGTCCTGCTCTACTCTTTGCCTTACAGATCCATCTGCCCAGGATTGTTCTTGGATGTGTGGGAGGCTGAGAGAGCTCCCGTTTCTTCTCATGGCTAAATCCCTGGGTCACCCCAGTCCTCCTGGGTGATTAGAAGGGAGAGGGAAAAAACAAAACTAAAGGTGTGTTTTTTATTTTATTATTATTATTATTTTTGCCTGTTTTCTATGTTGTCTTCGGGGGAGAGGGTATAAGATTGATTGACAGAGTGGGCAGAGTAGGCACACTTCCCTCACAAATTCATCATTTGAATTCCTCGGGTAAGGTGTTCAAATTTCTCTGGTAAGTGCTCAGATTTCTCTGGTAAGATGCTCATGAATTGGTGGGGGTGTGGGGAGGGGGTGGAAAGTGTGCCTGCTTTGTCTGAGCTTTGGGAGAAGTTGGCTTCATTCTCTGCATGACTTTCTTTGCTCCTTTGGGCTTCATTTCTGTGCAGTGTAGTCTGACACAGACACCGCTCAGGGAGGAGGTGTTGCTGCCCACGTCCTACGCCACTGGGAACCAAGAGCCCAGGTTTACTTGAGCCCTCTTTTTGAGGAACCCAAATGCTTCCTTTTTTTTTTAATGTGAGATCTGCCCCAAAATGCCATTGGCAAGCTGTACTGGGTTGAATAGTGTCCTTCCTCCACCCAAATGTATGTCTACTCCAAACCACGGATATGACCTTGTTAGGGCTTTTGCAGGTGTGACTATTAATAGTTATGATGAGGTTGTGTTAGATTAGGGAGAGCCCTAGATCCTATGGCTGATATCCTTACAAGAAGGCCATGTGATGACGAAGACAGAGAATAGAGCGAGGCAGCCAAGGAACTCCAAGGATTGCTGGGAGACACCAGAAGCTTGGAGAAAGGCATGGAACAGATTCTCCCCTCGGACCTCTAGAATGAATCAGTCCTGCTGATACCTTGCGTTTGGACTTCTACCCTCCAGACCTGTGGGGGAGAATACGTTTCTATTGTTTTTAGCTACCGCGTTTGTGGTGATTTGCCACAGCAGCCACAGGAAACTAATCCATGCGATCTGCACAATGCCTACTCCAGCCTTCCATAGTGAGTCAGGGGCCTCACAATTATTGCCAGAGGCTGAGAGAAGAGCGACCTCTGTGCTGTCTGTCCCTCAGGACTCTGTCCCATAGCTCTCAAGGCAGGAGCAGGCCAGAGCTCATTCAACAACTTTGTTATGTAGGGGCTCCAGCTGTAACCCTTTTGCATTCCTGTTTGCAAGTAGATAAGGGTCAAAAAATGAATGGCCACTTTCTCTAAGCCACATAACTCAATCTATTTACTTTATTAACAGCTGTTATAATGACCTTTACTTCTTTTAATCTCCTTAGTGCTGATTCCTTGATAGTTTTTTTGTTTTGTTTTTTTGAGACAGAGTCTTGCACTGTCACCAGGCTGGAGTGCAATGGTGCGATCTCGACTCACTGCAACCTTCGCCTCCCAGGTTCAAGTGATTCTTCTGCCTCAGCCTCCTGAGTAGCTGGGATCAGAGGTGCCTGCCATCATGGCTGGCTATTTTTTTGTATTTTTAGTAGAGAAGGGGTTTCACCATGTTGGCCAGGCTGGTCTCGAACTCCTGACCTTGTGATCCACCCACATTGGCCTCAAAAAGTTCTGGGATTACAGGTGTGAGCCACCAAACTTGGCCAGATAGTTCTTTTTTTTTTTGAGATGGAGTCTCTGTTGCCCAGGCTGAAGTGCAGTGGCGTGATCTCGGCTCATTGCAACCTCTGCCTCCTGGATTCTTGGAATTCTCCTGCCTGAGCCTCCCAAGTAGCTGGGACTACAGGCACACACCTCCATGCTTGGCTAATTTTTTTGTATTTTAGTAGAGACAGGGTTTCACCATGTTGCCCAGGCTGGTCTCAAACTCCTGAGCTCAGGCAATCTGCCCACCTTGGCCTCCTAAAAGTGCTGGGATTACAGGCATGAGCTACTGCGCCCAGCTGGCCAGATAGTTCTTAAACAACTTCCCAGAGGTTCCAGCCTAGGCAGGAGCAGCCATGAGCTGCATTGCTCGTTTCTGCTTTTTGACCCTTTCAGTGGTTGAACTCTAGGCTATGGAAAACAAGGCCCCACTGTGTCATTACGAGTCATTTTGTGACTAGGGAGACAAAAAAGGGACTATTCTCCAAATCCCGTCTCCCTCTGGAGTTCCTCAGTGCCTTAAAGCTTGTCCTGAGCTGCAGGTGTGTTACCTGCTTATCCTGAAACACAGATATGTTACCTGCTTTCCACTGCAAAGAGAGGCAGGCCTGGCTGAGGCACAACTGAAAATGTCATGGCCAACCTAAGGGCAGCCGAGGGCATGGCTGTCCGTGATGAGGGGACAGCAGCACTGATAGGAGGGTAGGAGCCATTGAGTTAATGTCAGGGAGCTGGAAGACAGAAGTTTGCCTCATCATTGCCACAATAAAATCACCATAACATACATCTGCATTTAGCCCTTCCTCCTCTCCTGTCCCAGTTTCAGCACAATCCACAGAGCCCGCTGAGCACTGGCAACCTGAGCCTCTCCATAGCCTGACCCCTGCTGGGGTACCAGCTCTTCAGAGGTGTTTCTGTACAATAACAGAAGTGTGAAAGCAATGATGTGAGTGGAAGCCCACATACACACAGGGGGTAATAGAGCAGCATGATTAGATACGTGGCCCTGTTATCACACAGGCTGATTTGGAGTCCCAGCTACTTGTTGGTGACCTGACCTACAGTAAGTTATCTAACCTTTCACTTTACTCATTTATGTAACATGGCTAATAATAGCACCTACCTTATAGGGTTATTATGAGGATTGAATACAATTATGAAATATAAAAACAGTTAGCATAGTGCCTAGTCTAAATTCCTCACCAGGGGTATGATGTGCTGGTTATTAGTTAAGTAATTAGTATCCTGGACATGTCACAGCCATTTGACCTATCTGGGCCAGCGTTTTGCTCAGGTTCCCCCGTCAGTAATTGTATTCACTCCCCAATCCCAAGATTAGCTTTCAGGAAGAAACAGTTGATCTAAAGATAGAAAGTCAGCGTACTGTCTGGAGGAAGGTAGAGGGAAATGTCATTATCTGGGTTTTCTTTGACGATGTCAGGGAACATGACAGGCTGCTCCCCGAAGAGAGAGCAGCCCCAGGCCAGGGCAGAAGGTGACCTTGAGGTTGACTCCTCTGCATCCTGATGTGGACTTTATTGGACTTGTTTTGGAGATGAAGGGAAAGAAAGATGGAATGTAGAAAGTTGAAGGAGACTAAAAGAAGTGCGAGGAAGAAGGGCTGGGAGGAGGATGGGCAAAGTCTTTCTGGTCTCAAGGATAATTACATGTGAAATCACTTGCCAGTGGGACGCTGGGGCTGGAGCAGCTGCAATAATTACAGTACAGGCTGCAGAGGGCTCTTGGGCATGTCTCTGAGCAGCCTGTAGGCAGCACTGAGGTCTCTCTCGCTAGACCTGTCTCCCATACCCCATAGTACACGCACCATCCACCCTGGGGCCTGTTGATGATCCAGAAGCTTAAACAGAACAATTACAGCTTCAGAGTGGAACCATATCTCTGGGCTCCTGTGATGAAAACCACAAGCCTGTCAGGCTGGGACTGCTTCACGTGGAGGGCCCTGCTCTTAATGGCCCAGTGATCTGGAGCAAGCCCTGCAACTCTCCCGTAGTGCTGTGGATGGTGCTGCCTCTCCCCACGCACCCCCAGAAGAGGAAGTTCAGTAACTAAGAAATTAACTCTGCTCCAGCCTGATGCTGGTTTTCCCAATTAGGGACGTATATCTTTCTTTTTTATCCCTATATTTGGAGATGAGTCACCCTTGCCTTCATTTTACCTAGGCAAGGCAGTTTCCTGTCACCTAATGAAGTGCTGAAAAATACTGCTATTCATTTAGTACTTCTGTGTGCCAGGAGCTCCAGCAGGTGTCTGACATTTGTGATGTGTGACCCTTACACTAAGCCTGCAGTGGTGCGACCCCAGCCCTGACCACTCTGCCTGTGCTTCCCTTTTCACAACACAGCTTGTCACTAAATCCACGTCAGGAATTTCAAGGTTAGGCTTGAGTTGTGCAGAGCCCTTAACTGAAATTTGCCATGGTTGAGGTATGATTGCAATCACTGGCGTAGCTCTTCCTGGCTCTACACACCTACTTGTCATATTCACACCCTGATCACGACCCCACTCACATCTCTTCCCATTTTATAATTCTTTCCTGTAGAACACTTTGCTGCTGCCGTGCTCCGGTCACGGACCAGTCCTGGTCTAACCACTGGTTAAGCTTTGTGTTGCACATAGCTGGTTGAATCGTATGTATTGCTCTTTGTGTACATCAAAAATATAATAATCATAGTGGCAATCTTCTGTGTTTCATTCAACACCAGGGACCCAGCATTCTTACCTTGTCCCTTTGTGAACCCTGCTGCTCTCAAATCTCCACTAGCTATTTCCTGAGCAGAAGGAGATAAAAGGCTGGCTCACACCCACATGTTTTTACTAGTTACAGTTACTGCCACCACTCAAGGCTGAAGAGACTCCCTTTGTGTTAGGGATAAAATCTTAGTCATCGTATCTGAATGTCTTCTGTATTCCCTTCCCCAAAGGAAAAATATGCCCTCTTCTGCCAACCCTCTCCCATGCCAGCCAAACAAGCAAGCAATCAAACAACAAAGAAAAGGTGATATTACAGATGCTGCTCAGCCTGTGATGGGCTTACATTCTGATAAACCCTTTGTAAGTTACAAATATTATAAGTCAAAAATGTATTTATTTCACTTAACCCACAGAACATGATAGCTTAGCCTAGCCTACCTTGACCATGCTCAGAACACTTCTATTAGCCTACAGGTGGACAGAAACATCTAACACAAAGCCTATTTTATAATAAAGTGTTGAATATCTCATATAATTTATTAAATATTGTACTGAAAGTGAAAAACCAAATGGTTTTCTGGATACCCAAATTATAGCTTCTACTGAATGCATATCACTTCTGCACCATCGTAAAGCTGAAAAATTGTCAGTCGAACCATCCCGAGTCAGGAGTCTTCTCTGTACATGGTATAAAGGAGGAAAGCATCAGCTTTGGAGGCATCAGCTTTTGTGCTGCTTGAACCCTGATTCTGCTGCACTTGCCAATATGCATTCATTTTCTATTGCTGCATAGCTAATTACTAGAAACAACATATTTATTTCTAAGTTTTCATAAGTCAGGAGTCCAGGCGCAATTTAGCTGCAGCTAAGGTGTCAGCTGGGGCTACTGTCTTATCTGAAGCATGGGGGTGGGGGTTCCAGATCAGGTGGTTGTTGGCAAAATAATTTTCTTGCAGCTGTAGAACTCATGGTTTGCCTCTTCAAGGACATGGGGAGAGAGAATCTCTCACCTCTTTTAAAGGGTTCACCTGATTAGGTCAGGTCCACTCAGGACAGTTTCCCCTAAAGTCAAGGCTTAAAAGTCAGCTGATTAGGGACCCTAATTATATCTGCAAAAGCCCTTCAGCTTTGCCATGTAACATAATCGTGGCATATAATCGTTACCATGTTCATAGGTCCCACTCACACCTGAGGGAGGCGATTATATAGGGCATGTTCATCTTAAAGCCACATTAGAATCTGCCTCCCATGCTATTTGACCTCAGGTAAATTGACTAATCTCTTGAAGGTTCAATTTCCTTACCTGGAATAAAAGGACAATAAGATCAGCCACATAGGGCTATGACAAAGACTAAACGAGACAGAATAGGCTGAAAAAGTCTTGCAGATTGTAGACACAAGTATATGACAATTTCCCTCCTACTATTCCTTTTGTTGTTCGCCTATCCTGCAGGCTCTGTCACTTCAACTACCATAGAAAATCTTTCCAAGTGGCCCAAATCACACCCCCAAATAGTCAATTCTCATTGCTCATAGTAGTTATGTTCCATGAAGTTAGCACAAACACCAAATTGGTGAATACTAAAGTGTTGCTCCTGGAGGAAATACAGGCTGCTGGCCACAACATTTTCATCAACTGATCAATATATACCTTGTCTTATGTGTGTTTCTGCTTAAAGACGCTTTATTTAATGTATACTGTTGATTCGTTAACTCTGAACTCTCTGCGCAACAGCGGCATAACTCATGCCTCCACGAAGCTTATCTAACACACACATTTCCTCCTCACATCCCAGTCTTCTTGCCCTTAGGATTCAGCACTATGCTTAAGGTCTATTTTCATCAGCTAACCAATCAACACAAACATGTGAAAAACGTAGCACTAAATAGACGGCAAAAAGGACACTTGCTTACAGCATGAAAGCTGGAAGGAGAAGGCAGAGAATCACCTTGTTCCACTTCAGCTGTGCATGTGCAATCAGGTCACTCAGTCATTCAAATTTTATGAATGTACTCTAATATATATATATATATGTATATGTGTATATATATGTGTGTGTGTGTATATATGTATATATACATCGTATATATATGTGTGTGTGTATATATATATATACACGATGTATATATATGTATATGTGTGTGTGTGTGTGTGTGTGTGTGTGTGTATATCAGGCAGGGTTATTTTTTTCCTCAAGTCATTTTTCTAATTATTTTAAGTGAATAGATAGAAGATCTGAAGTAAGGGTCAGGAGCAAGAGCCCTGCTTCTTTTTCCCTTGCTGGGCTTCGTTGGAGAGCCATCATCTCCTCAATACATCTCACAACTCTTCTAGGCATTGGATGAGTTTGCTGCAGATATGAGACCCAAGTTTACCAGTCACTTCAGATTAACAGGTGAAATGTGCTGGAGGAGCCTTTTGAAGACAGGGACTCGGCCCCATTAGCCTCATAGCAGACCTAGATTCCTGCCAAAAATAATTTGGCTGGAACTTCCCAGCCGTGGCATTGTTGACATTACAGATCTTCCACTGTAATGTCAATTGCCATTTTATTCAGCCGAATGCTGGAGAGGTAACGTTCAAGTGGTTAGTGGCTGTGGGTGGGCTGAATAAGATGCCTTTTCCTCCATTTCCTCTGCCTGTGGTGAAGGATTGTAACCAGCTCTGGCTGGCAGGGCTTTGAAGCTCACCCAGAGTGCTCCTGGGGACACCTTCTATGGAGCTTCTCATGCAGACATGCTGTCTTCTGGGCCTTTTTTTCCTTCCTTCCTTCCTCCCTCCCTCCCTCCCTCCCTTCCTTCCTTCTGCTTTAAAACCAGCTGTCCTGGGCCAGGGGCAGCGGCTTACACCTGTAATCCCAGCACTTTGGGAGGCTAAGGAGGGTGGATCATGAGGTCAGGATATTGAAACCATCTTGGCCAACATGGTGAAACCCCGTCTCTACTCAAAATACAAAAATTAGCTATGCGTGGTGGTGTGTGCTTGTAGTCCCAGCTACTCAGGAAGCTGAGGCAGGAGAATGACTTAAACCTGGTAGGCGGAGGTTGCAGTGAGCCAAGATCGCGCCACTGACCTCCAGCCTGGTGACAAAGCGAGACTCCGTCTCAAAACAACAACAACAACAAAATGGCTGCCCTGAGTGCCTGTCGTGGTGCCCCTCATTAGTCCCATTGCAACGGTCCCTCCTGCCTACTCTGCTAACCACAGCTTGTTAGACCACAACAGCAATAGCTGGGTGCTGGGATGCAGCAGCTGGAGGGTCAAAGATGGGGCTGGGGGATAAAGTGTTGGGATGGTTTTCTGGGGCAGGTGAGTTTATATATTTCTTTCATGTCCCCTTCCTCCCACATAGACTTTTACTGCCCCAGAGAGAAACAGAAAACAACGACCTGTTTGACAGTGTGGCTATCTTTGGGCATCAAACCTGCCATCTACGGGGAACCCTCCTGTATAATCAGTCAGCAAAATGGAGCAGGACCCTATGTTTTGTAGCTGAATCAACAGGGCAGCATCTCTAGTGAGGGGGCCAGGGCTTCTATTTCCTTCATTAAAAAACGAAACAGCAGACCTGATTCTGTATTTAGAGATTACACTTAGGTGCCAGTGTGGGTGTGCAGGCACCAGCCACACCCAGTTGGCACCATTGTCTTTTCTCTGCAGTGATGTACTGCATTTGATAATGGAGGTATATGAAATTCAGAGTGATTGGAACTGAAGGTTTAGGAGCTTTGTATAAAATTGATATGTAAGGGATTTGGAAGTAAGTGAGGGATTCTTCCCTAATACTTATTCAATTTTGGAGCCAAATAACTAAGCATTTACAAATAGCCAAAAAAGAAATTGAAACAGGGTTTAATCCAAGAATTTCCATGCCTCACATGAACCACATCTTACAATAAAATTATGCTTTTTCACTTCATACTCAACAAATATGATTTGTGAGTACCTAGTAAGTTCAGGGCAGTAGGCTGAAAGGGGTTGCCAAATGTCTTCATTTAACAAAGTCCAGCTGAGCCCCTACCTATGCCAGTGTTGTGCCTGGACTGTCACATGAAGATTAATGTAAGAGCGTGTCAGACCTTCAAGAGCTTACAGTTTGTCAGGAGACATCAAACAAGTGAGCCAACAAAATGATACTGCCATCTTAGAAATAGTCTGAAATTCAGGGAGTTCATAGTCTTGTTAGGTCAGTGAAACATAAACCTATAAGCATTAAAAAGTAACTGTTGAGGACAGTAACAGAAGAATGTAACTGACAACTGAATGACATAGATTGTGATGACTGTAAAATATCATGAAGAGACCATGATGAGCTGAGGCACTCCAAGAGACTTCTCTTTGGAGGTAGGTTTGGAACCAAATCTTGAAGGTTGAAGTGTCTTTTTTTTTTTTTTTTAGATGGACTCTTGTTCTGTTGCCCAGGCTGGAAGTGCAGTGGCATGATCTCAGCTCACTGCAACCTCTGCCTCCCAGGTTCAAGCGATTCTCCTGCCTCAGCCTCCTGAGTGGCTGGGATTACAGGCATTTACCACCACACCCAGCTGATTTTTGTGGTTTTAATAGAGACAGGGTTTCACCCTGTTGGCCAGCCTGGTCTCAAACTCCTGACCTCAAGTGATCTACTTGGGTTGGCCTCCCAAAGTGCTGGGATTACAGGCATGAGCCACTGTGCCTGGCCTTTTTTTTTTTTTTCTTTTTTCTTTTAAATAGGAAGTTTTCATTTGTTTGTTTTACTTCCTATAAAAAGTATTTGTGTCACATGGCGGTGAATGAAAAGAGAGGCTATGGCAATAGATGGAGAAAGGCTTTTCTATCAGAACCCAACCCTCTAGACTGAATGTATCCTTTCAACCCACGTTGTCTGGGTCCATCCTATGTATTGAGTGCCCTGCCCCCAAAGTGGGGTATGGACAGGAGTCAGACACAGCCTCAGTGCCCGTGTAGCTCACAATCCAGTGGAGGAGATGGACTTAAAACAGATAAGAGTTGAAGCCATGAGATCAATATTCTCCAAGGCCATGGCCATGGTGTCATGAGAACCCACAAGAGGGAATGACTAACTGTGGGGAAGGAGAGGAAGAGGACACGAGTGCAGGGGAAGGGCTCACAGAGGATAAGTAAGCAGTGAGGGGTTGTGAAATCAGTACACACCTGACAGCCGTGTAACAGCTCAGAGCCTGAGTAGAGGGGAATAGAGTTGCTGGTTCTCTGAGGGAAGAGAGGGGTATGGGATTCTGGAACAGCAGCACCAAAATCAGCAGGTTATTGGAGCTGTTTGTGCTCAGGTCAGTTCTGGATGCACAACCAAACCATTCTTCTAGGGATGAGTTATTTCCCAAGAATTACCTGGGAAGCTTAAAAAGTACTGATGCCTGGAACCTACCTCCAGAGAGTCAGATTTCATTGTGTTGACGTGAGGCTGGGGCATTAGCATGTATATACTGATTTCATTGTGTTAACATGGGGCTGGGGCATCAGTATATACATATGTATTTTTTTTAATTTTTTTTTGGAGAAGGAATTTTGCTCTTGTTGCCCAAGCTGGAGTACACTGGCATGATCTCGGCTCACTGCAACTTCTGCTTCCCAGGTTCAAGTCATTCTCCTGCCTCAGCCTCCCAAGTAGCTGGGATTACAGGCATGTGCCACCATGCCTTGCTAATTTTTTGTATTTTTAGTAGAGACGGGGTTTCTCCATGCTAGGTCAGGCTGGTCTCGAACTCCCGACCTCAAGTGATCCGCCTACCTCGGCCTCCCAAAGTGCTAGGATTACAGGCGTGAATCACTGCGCCCAGTCGCATCAGTATATTTTTAAAGCACTCCAGGTGATTCTGATACGTCGCTGTGATTGAGAACCCTTGCCCTAAGCTATCCATCTACACTCCAGGGGTTCTCCTAGGCCCATCCGTTTGTGAGTGTACAGGTGTCTTGAGGTAAAAAATGTGCCAAGGCTCTGGAGCCAAGCATGCCTGGCTCCCTAGTGCCTACTTAGTGACCTTGGGCAAGTTACTAAATAGCCTAAACTTTACAAATCCTTAACTTGTAAAATGTGGGCAATGACAGTACCTCCTCACAGGATTATTATGAGGTTTACACAGAATAATCTCAGCTCATAATAAGCACTGGCACAGGTCTCATGGGCTAAGCCCTCAAAACTTAATGTAACTACAGGCAACAGCCATATGTAAGGAATTTTATGCCACCAAGTCAAAAACTTTGTGAGCACCGCTTAGAAGCAAAAGCCTGTCTCCCACAGCACTCATTTAAGGGGTGGGCGAGCTACAGAGGGAAGAATGAGCCCCACAGGGTAAGCTGCGGGTAGCTCAGGAAAACATTTAAATATTGACCAAACTTATGCCCAAAAATAAAATAATGAAATGAGCACAGCCCTAGACCTAAATACTGATGGTGAGGCAAAGGCAACGAGTTAATTTTGCATCCACTGAGGAAAACTCTAAAACTGTAACTTCTTTTTTAAGGGAGCAGAATAATCTAGACTATATTTAGTCTAAGTCAATACGTAGGACAGAACCTTGCCCTCTAGACTTGATGAGAAAAAAGTAAAATAAGAGAAAGAATAAAAGACCCTTCCACCAAAATACTAACATTCAGATCATGACTTTTCAGTTAGGTCTCCCGGAGAGGAGGTTTCCTCATAAATGAATAGATTTCTCTTCCAGTGCAATCATCAAAAGGTAATACGTGGACTTAAGTGTGATCCCCAAGAGGAAATCAATGACCTTTCTGTGTTTGCCTTTGAGAAAATCAGCCAGTCTATGGTTAAATTGAACACATTTTGTCTCCTCAGTCAAGATTAGTGGGGCCAAGAATACAGTCTTATACTACTTCTAGCAAAGAATTACCTGATGCCTTATTTTATACAAGTTTGCGAAGTTGTATGGAAGTTATACCTTATTCCAAGGAGACCTGATGATTGAATGAAGAATATTTCAGATAAACTAGTAGTTTGTTTACACCATCCACCTCACCATCCCCTACCCTCCGTCTGCTTTCACATAAATTTGAACGATCACAGTCAGTCTGAGTTTCTGAAGGTTTGAAGTTCCTTTTCTGAGTTCTGCAAGAACAGCATCTCCCAAGAGAGCTCAGGGTAGATTGTCTGGGAGAGATTGGAAACCTGCCTGTTGCAGTAACATGAGTCAGTTGAATGGTCACCTTACATATTGGGCCTGCTTCTCCCATTAGGTTTCTGATCAGCCCAACTTGGGTCTCACCCTTTTGATTCCTCTCTCCTGGCTCACATGGGGCTGCATTGGCCGTTATATGCTGGACGTGGCTCTGTGAAACCTGTTGGCCAGTGGATATGGGCTCTGTAGGGTCCTATGACAGGACTCTGGTCACTGGTGCGAGGGAGGCCATTGGGGTCACTGGGGTGGATCTACAGACCCCAGGGATAACAGCTAGGTGGGCACCCTCTTCAGAGAAACAGATTACAAAGTGAAAGAAAGTTACACTGTGAGGTCCGAGAGAGAGCTGATCTAAGAAAGGTTCTGATTCCCTGGGGATGGGAAAGGAAGGTAATATTCCTAAAATGATAGCATTAAGCTTCTGGTAGTATACATTAATGGATTCCTGATATTCATTGCAACTAAACAGTATTTCCTTGGTGCTTCATCCAAAGCCCCACCACTCTTCCCACTAAGTCTGAGGGGAGCTTGTTTTGTCGACAAGTATAAGAGGTTGAAGAAAGACCCATGAACTCTTTTGTCCTACTGAAAAGATCCACAGATGGAAACAAATGCTCCTACTGCATTTATGAACTGCTGTGTTGCAGTACCGCTTCTGCTGTCATGCATGGGCACTGACTAAGCTCCAGAGTCAGAGGATGTAAATCTCCCAGTTGTCATTTATTAGCTACATACACTTCGGCAAGTCACCTAATCCGCAAATTTCAAGCATGTGAATCTTGGATCTTTTATGTGCTAGCTGTGCAGCTTTGAGAAATGTATTTAATGTATCTTTGCCTCCTTTTCTACCCACACAATGAGTATACTAGTGTCTACCATATAACCTTGCAGTAAGGTCTAAAGGGGGTAATACATTCTGAATGCACTTCCCACAGTGTCTGTGCAATGATAAGCTCTTTCCAAATGTTAGTTAAAGCCAATCAACTAACCTACCAACAAACCAACCTCTTAGCCAGTATTGATGGAAGGAGTCTGCGAGAGAATGCATTTAAAACACTTGGCACCATGCCTGACAAGAGTAAGTGCTCAATAAATCAGTCATTGTTATTTTTTTTATTGCATTTTAGGTTTTGGGGTATGTGTGAAGAACATGCAAGATTGTTGCATAGGTACACACATGGCAGTGTGATTTGCCGCCTTCCTCTCCATCACCTATATCTGGCGTTTCTCCCCATGCTCTCTCTCTCCCCAACTCCCCACTCCCCGCTGTCCCTCCCCTATTTCCCCCCAACAGCCTCCAGTATGTGATGCTCCCCTCCCTGTGTCCATGTGTTCTCACTGTTCAACACCCACCTATGAGTGAAAACATGCGGTGTTTGATTTTCTGTTCTTGTGTCAGTTTGATGAGAATGATGGTTTCCAGGTTCATCCATGTCCCTACAAAGGACACGAACTCATTGTTTTTGATGGCTGCATAATATTCCATGGTGTATATGTGCCACACTTTCCCTGTCTAGTCTATGGGCATTTGGGTTGGTTCCAGGTCTTTGCTATTGTAAACAGTGCTGCAATGGACATTCGTGTGCATGTGTCCTTATAGTAGAACGATTTATAATCCTTTGGATATATACCCAGTAATGGGATTGCTGGGTCAAATGGAATTTCTATTTCTAGGTCCTTGAGGAATCACCACAATGTCTTCCACAATGGTTGAACTAATTTACACTCCCACCAACAGTGTAAAAGTGTTCCTATTTCTCCACATGCTCTCCAGCATCTGTTGTCTCCAGATTTTTTAATGATTGCTATTCTAACTGGTGTGAGATGGTATCTCAATGTAGTTTTGATTTGCATTTCACTAATGACCAGTGATGAAGAGCATTTTTTCATGTTTGTTGGCTTCATGTATGTCTTCTTTTGTAAAGTGTCTGTTCATATCCTTCGCCCACTTTTGAATGGGCTTGTTTGTTTTTTTCTTGTAAATCTGTTTAAGTTCTTTGTAGATTCTGGATATCAGCCCTTTGTCAGATGGGTAGACTGCAAATTTTTTTTCCCATTCTGTTGGTTGCCAATTCACTCTAATGACTTTCTTTTGCTGTGCAGAAGCTGTGGAGTTTGATTAGGTCCCATTTGTCTATTTTGACTTTTGTTGCCAATGCTTTTGGGGTTTTGGTCATGAAGTCCTTGCCTATGCCTACGTCCTGAATGGTTTTGCCTAGATTTTCTTCTGGGGTTTTTATGGTGTTAGGTCTTATGTTTAAGTCTTTAATCCATCTGGAGTTAATTTTAGTGTAAGGTGTCAGGAAGGGTCCAATTTCTGCTTTCTGCACATGGCTAGCCAGTTTTCCCAACACCATTTATTAAACAAGGAATCCTTTCCCCATTGCTTATATTTGTCAGGTTTGTCAAAGATTGGATGGTTGTAGATGTGTTATGTTGCCTCCAAGGCCTCTATTCTGTTCCATTGGTCTATATCTGTTTTGGTACCAGTACCATGCTGTTTTGATTACTGTAGCCTTGTAGTATAGTTTGAAGTCTGGTAGTGTGATGCCTCCTGCTTTGTTCTTTTTGCTTAGAATTGATTTGGCTCTGTGGGCTCTCTTTTAGTTACATATGAAGTTTAAGGTGGTTTTTTCCAGTTCTGTGAAGAAGGTCATTGGTAGCTTGGTGGGGATAGCATTGAATCTGTAAATTACTTTGGGCAGTTTGGCCATTTTCACAATACTGATTCTTCCTAACCATGAACATGGAATGTTTCTCCATCTGTTTGTGTCTTCTCTTATTTCGTTGAGCAGTGGTTTGCAGTTCTCCTTGAAGAGGTCCTTTATGTTCCTTGTTAGTTGTATTCCTAAGTATTTTATTCTCTTTGTAGCAATTGTGAATGGCAGTTCGTTCTTGATTTGGCTCTCTTTAAATCTGTTATTGGTGTATAGGAATGCTTGTGATTTTTTGCACATTGATTTTATATCCTGAGACTTTGCTGAAGTTGCTTATCAGTTTCAGGAGATTTTGGGCTGAGACCATGGGGTCTTCTAGATATACAATCATGTCATCTGCAAATAGAGAAAATTTGACTTCCTCCTTTCCTATTTGAATACCCTTTATTTGCTTTTCTTGCCTGATTGCTCTGGCTATAACTTCCAATACTATATTGAATAGGAGTGGTGAGAGAGGGCATCCTTGTCTAGTGCCAGATTTCAAGGGGAATGCTTCCAATTATTGCCCATTCAGTATGATATTGACTGTTAGTTTGTCATAAATATCTTTTATTATTTTGAGATATGTTCCGTCAATACCTAGTTAATTGTGGGTTTTTAGCATAAAGGACTGTTGAATTTTGTTAAAGGCCTTCTCTGCATCTATTGAGATAATCATGTAGTTTTTGTCTTTGGTTCTGTTTATGTGGTGAATTACGTTTATAGACTTGCATATGTTGAACCAGCCTTGCATCCCTGGGATGAAACCTACTTGATCATGGTGGATAAGCTTTTTGATGTGCTATTGCAATCGGTTTGCCAGTATTTTATTGAAGATTTTTGCATCTATGTTCATCATGGATATTGGCCTGAAGTTTTCTTTTCTTGCTGAGTCTCTGCCGGCTTTTGGTATTAGGATGATGTTGGTCTCATAAAACGATTTGGGAAGGATTCCCTCTTTTTGGATTGTTTGGAATAGTTTCATAAGGAATGGTACCAGCTCCTCTTTGTATGTCTGGTAGAATTTGGCTGTGAGCCCATCTGGACCTGGGCTTTTTTTGGTTGGTAGGCTATTAATTGCTGCCTCAACTTCAGACCTTGTTATTGGTCTATTCAGGGTTTCGACTTCTTCCTGGTTTAGGCTTGGGAGGATGCACAGTCATTGTTATTATCACATCAGTATTATGACCATTATCCTCTTCTCTATAGGCTTCTGGTTTTCCTGGCTGTTTACCACAGCAGTATTTCAGAAGAAGCTTTGATCTAACTAAGTCTCTACTGTTTGTGTGTGTGTGTGTGTGTGTGTGTGTGTGTGTGTGACTAGATGCTATAGAGCATCCAGAGAAGTGAGAATTTGGTCCTGCCCTTAAATATCTTATTGTCTAATTAGAGGGAAGTAATCAGATGGAAAGGAAACTAACAATATGCAAAAGGAAACTCACAGTTTGTGTTAAATGCCAGGTGCTCCTGATAGTGGCTTCAGAGAGATCTCATAGATCCTATAGGAGGTCAAGGAGAAAGATGCAACTTGAGCTAAGTTTTTAGGGAAAAGGATGAAAGAATTAGTAATTAACGTACACCTGCATTACCTCCCAGACGCCATATAAAAGTATTCTTACCAAATCATCACAATACCTTGTTGGTAGGTACTATTCCTGTTTTATAGAGGAGGAAAGTGAGGCATAAACACATTAAATAATTTTCCCATAATCTCAAGGTGTGAGGTGGAGCAAGGGCACGAATCCATGGCTCTAAGCCCCTCCTAATGTATCCTGCAGCACATCTGGAATTAATATCAAGAGGAAGGAGGGAGGCAGTGTTCTGCAGGAGTTCAGAGCCATGATGACCCCTCTCGTGTGGCTTTTGGCAAGTTATTTTACCTCTCTTACCCTCTGTTTCCCTCTCTGTTCAATGAAGGTTGCATTTACACACATATAGAGCTGCTGTAAGTGTACAGTGATATGATGCATGTGGCCCTAGATCATTGGCGTCTCAATTCTGAAGGTATCACAGTGGGACAGGTGTTTTTTTTTCTCCACTCATTGTCTCCAAAAGTCTTTTGCTGAGTTGCCCTCCGTCTTTGGGGCATATGCTTTCAGCTCATCCCTTAATGACATAAGAGCCTGCAATTTCCTGGCAACTTTTGTGGTTAAAGTTATTCTGCTCATCCATTTTAAAACACTAATATCAAAGTTATTAGGTTGGTGCAAAAACAATTGCAATTTTTGCCATTAAAAGTGGTGGCAAAATCGCAATTACTTTTGCATCAGCTGAATAATTTGGAACTCCCTCCTCTGATGTTAACCAAGTTCATGATTCGACGAACTTGCAGATGGGTAGGGGAACTTCAAGGGAAAGCGGGAGATGGATGGGGTTGTCACACACTCTGGCTTTCATCCTCTATTGACATGTTAGCTATTTGGAGATGGTATTGAGCCTCACTGTAGCCCCTCAGTCACCCTAGGCCCTCTCAAAGGGGGCAATCATACTTCCCTTAGGTGAGGTCCATTCCTCTAATCCCTCTCCCAGGAGAGGGGTTTGATCCAGCAGCTGTCTGGCCAAACTCACACCTCCTCCTCACCCTCTAGTCTTTATGATCTGCTTTGGGGAGCCATGGGAACCTCTGGGTTCCTCTTTTATAGCCACTGAGATCCACAAGTAACTAAGGTCAAGGCAGGGCTTCATTCTCTCTCTGCAGACACTTTACACTACTGTTCCTCCTTACCTGGCTGGCTCCTCACACTCCAGCAGACCTTCTGCTGGGCGAGAAGTTGCAGGCCTAAATCCCTGTGTTCTCATATGCCCCCAACTCTTAGGTTCACACCAGTTCTCTTACGAACTCATTGCTCTGCTCTGCTCATTTTGATGTCACCAAAGAGGGCTTGCAAGTTATTAGTTGGGAGTGAATACCAGTGTCCCCTTCTTAGAGGTACCCCTAATCTTTCTGAACAATTTGGAACTCAAATTGGCATCCCTTCACCCGACTTGACTGGGGCGAGAGAAGAAACTTCTCTCCTTTCTCTCATAAAGAAAGAAGGAGAAGCCAAAAATCTCCCTACTAGTCAACGACTCAGACACCCCTCCTTCTCTCCTCTGTTTTATAGACTAGAAAGGAAGTGATGCTTGGAGGTGGCAGGGCCAGTTCAGCAGCCTTTTGCTAAGTCCTGAAGGAGGTGTCTGTCCTCAACTGCTGGCTGCTCTCCTTAAGCCTGGGGAGAATTAAGGCCTCTTTGCCTCAGTTCGGCACTCCAATTGCCAACATTGGGACAGCAGGAAAAGTTCCATCCAACATCCCACTAAATACGTAATGTGTATTAGCACAGTGCCTGGCACTGGGCAGGTGTTTTCTAAGTGATAGCCAATGGGAAGCCTGCTTTATTATTTTCCTCTTTGCTTAACCTACAAGATGTCTAAGACCATTTGTTTGCCCTCACATAGCAAGATAAACAGAGCACTGAGCCTGTGGTCCTTTCTGCCCTGTGTCCTTATCCCACCTGGGAATCTGGAAGACCAAGCCCAGACACACTCATTCCACAAATGTTTACTGAAACTTGTTCTATTCAAAGCACTATACAGCCACGGAGACCATCTTTTCTGAACTCCAAATCAGGACACATGGTTGGAATAACTTCAAGTACAGAGACCAAGAGAAAAGATGGTTGTTGTAAGCAGAGCTCTGAGTCCACACCTTCCAGGAGCTTATAGTTGATGCAATGGTGGGAGAAGTCTGAACCAGGATTCAATCTGCTTGATTCAGATGAATGAGGCAGAGCCATGAGCTCAGAGCAGGAAGAAACCACTGGTTCAAAGAAGCGTCTGTCACATTGAAGCTGCTTTATAGCCTGGTAGGAAGCATGCATAATCATTTATTCTTTCTTTCCTTCAGTCAACAAAAATGTCTTGAGTCTCTACTACGTGCCATATACTCTTCCACGTACTGAAGATGCAGCAGTGAACAAAGCAGATACAATCCCTGCCTGGTGGAGCTTACATTCTAGTGATCGAAAGTCCCTTTCTCAGCGGCTGCTCTCTTTATTTGAGAAACCATGGGCTGGGCTGCTGTCCTCCTGTCCTGGGGCTAATGGCTCCACAGAGGCACACAGGCCATCAGGATGCTCTGCCAGCCACCCACTCACTCAAGGCCAGGGGCTGCAGCTGCTGGCAGTGTGAGCAGGGCCGTTCCCTTCTCTGCTGCCTCCTTTCTCCTGGAAACAAGATCTCAGGGAACATCTGCCATCCATTTTCCCTCCCTGTGGAGTGACAGGAAAGGTGTAGGGAGGGGATTGAACAGAGTGATGGATCGAGGCACTGTGAAAGTGAATCATTGCCTGACACGGGAATGAGGAGACTTGCTTAAAGGACAAGCCATGCTAAGTCATCCATCGTTCTCCCCTAAGGAGGTGAATTGAAGTTCCCATTTTTCCCAGGGAGCCAAATTAACAAGGTGCTGGGAGATTTCCAAATTAGCAAAAAAAAAAAAAAAAAAAAAAAAGTCACCACCAGCTCTCAAATCAGACAGGCTGTTGAGTTGTTTTTTGGAGCAGATCATTGTATTTGGCATCTAACCTTGAAATAGAGGAGAAAGCATGGAATTTATGCTAAAAACTCATCTGCCTCTAAGCAGGTGGTACAAATAAGCATCATTGTGTTCTTAGAGGCGGGAAACACATTTGTACCTTGATACCAACTACCTCAAAAACCACACTGCTGAATGTTCACAAAGTGCGAATTAGGAAATTGTTGCTCATTTTTCAATTTGGTTTCCCTCAGGATTCCTTTTAAGTAGCCAGCTACCCCAGTACTTTTGAAATATGACTTGCTCATAAAAATCTGATAGGCCTGGCACAGTGGCTCATGCCTGTAATCCCAGCACTTTGGGAGGCCGAGGTGGGCGGATCACTTGAGGTCAGGAGTTCAAAACCAACGTGGTAAATGCCCATCTCTACTAAAAATACAAAGGTTAGCCAGGTGTTGGTGCATACGCTTGTAATCCCAGCTACTCAGGAGGCTGAGGCAGGAGAATCACTTGCACTTGAACCCAGGATGCAGAGATTGTAGTGAGCCAAGATCGCACAACTGCACTCCAGCCTCGGTGACAGAGCAAGATTCCATCTGAAAAAAAATTGATAAATAAACACATTTTCATAATATTCTAAATATGAACTAGTAGAAAAAAACACGTGTTTTTAGATCTTAGAGACCTGGTTCCCAGTTGCATTTCTGACGCTAAGGAGGTATAGTATTACTTCCATTGATTAGCTCTTCTGTAATTCATAGGAGATGCTCCAAGACTGCTAGCTTTCTTAATTCAATATAGGGAGATGTAACAGGATGGGCCTTAAAGGTAGCATGAATTTCTTCCTTCATTCACTCATTCAGAACATTCTCATGAAGAACCTTCTATGTGCCAAGCACTGTGTGAAATGCCAAGGATATTTGGTGAACCAACTCTTCCCAGACTGTGACCATGAGCTTGGCTATAACAATTCCATTTAATGGTCCATACCCTTAGGCATCTGCCTAAATAGAAGAGCAAGGTAAGAAAACAGCTTAAAAAGTTAAACAATTTTAGGTTGAGATGGGTGTTGTGAGGAAAATAAGCAGGATGCTTTGAACCTATGCAGGTAGGATGGTCTGGAAAGGCTTCTCTGAAATGGTGTTGTTTAAAGCAAAACCAAGAAGACCAAGAACACATGGAAGACATGAGGAGCTGGAAGAACAGTGTTTCATGGAAAAGGACTAGCACACACAAAGGCTGCAAAGGCGAATGGGCTCATTACGTTCTAGAACCTGCCAGAAAGCCGGTGTGGCTGGAGAGCGAGTAAGATGGCACGAAAGATGAGTGAGGTGGACAGGAGCCTCATCATATAGGCTTAAGCAGGCTCACGCAGGCTCTCAGAGGCCCTGCGTGTTGGTTTCCTGGGACTACCATAACAAAGCCCCACATGCTGGGTGGCGTAAAAGAGCAAAAATGTATTGCCTTACAGTTCTGGAGGCCAGAAGTCCAAAATCGGGTGCTGGCAGGGCTGTGCTTCCTCTGGAACCTGCAGAGGAGAGTCCTTCCTTGCCTCTCCCTAGCTTCCCGTGGGTTGCTGGCAATCCTTGGCTGGGTAACTCCAGCTCTGCCTTGGTTGTCGCAGGGCGTTCTCTCTGTGTGTCTCTGACTTCATAGCCCTCTTCTTCTTCTTTGTGTGTGTGTCTGTGTGTATGTCCCTCTGAGGCATAGAAGTTTTTATTTATTTATTTATTTATGCATTTTTTCATTGATATACATAAGAGTTATACATATTTCTGGGGTACATGTGATATTGGATACATGCATACAGTGTGTGATACTCAAATCAGGGTGATTGGAATATCCATCACCTCAAACATTTCTCATTTCTTTGGGGACATTACAATTCTTCTAGCTATTTTCAGATACACAACAGATTAGATTATTGTTTACTATTATTTCCCTGCTGCACTATTGAATACTAGAACTTATTACTTCTATTGAAGGTGTATTTTTGCACCCATTAACCAATTTCTCATCATCTCTTCCTCCCCACTTCCCTTGCCAGCCTTTGGTAACCACCAATCTACTCTCTACCTCCACGAAATCCACTTTTTTTAAAGCTCTCATATATGAGTGAGACTATGCAGTGTTTGTCTTCTGTGTGTGGCCTATTTCACTCAACATTATGACCTTCAGTTCCCTCCATGCTGCTGCAAATGACAGGATTTTGTTCCTTTTTATGGCTAAATAATATTCCATTATGTATGTATACCATATCTTCTTTATCCATTAATCCAGTGATGCATATTTGGGCTGATTCCATATCTTGGCTATTGTAAATAGTGCTGCAATAACCATGGAATTGGAAATATCTCTTCAACATGCTGATTTCCTTTCTTTTGTATATATACCCAGTAGTAGAGTTGCTAGATCATATGGTAGTTCTAACCTTAGCTTTTTAAGGGACCTCCATACTTTTTTCCATAACAGCTGTACGACTTTACATTCCCACCAGTGGTGTATGGGCATCCCCTTTCTCCACATCCTTGCCAGAGTTTTTTATATTTTGTCTTTTTGATAACAACCATTCTGACTGGTGTGAGATGATATCTCACTGTAGTTTTAATTTGCATTTCCCTGATAATTAGTGATGTTGAGCATTTTTTTATGTACCTGTTGACCATTTATGTCTTCTTTTGAGAAGTGTCTATTCAGGTCTTTTGCCCATTTTTTAAGTGGGTTTTTTTTTTTTTGCTATTGAGTTTTTTGAGTTTCTTATATATTCTGACACACAGCCATCTTCTTATGAGGACTCCACTTATATTTGATTAGAGGCCCATTTTATTTCAGTATGAAAAATTATAGCTTAACTAATTACATCTGTAGTAATTCTATTTCCAAATAAGGTCACATGCTGAGGTACTAGGGTTCAGGACTTCAACACATGAATTTTAGTAGGACATAGTTCAACACATGACACCATGGTTACGAGTTTGAACTTTATTCTACGTGCAAGTCCTGAGTGTCTTATGCAGGTAGATGGCCTGATGTGAGGTATGCTTTAAAGATTGCTGTGTGAAGAGGGCACAGGTGGTGCGGATGGAAGTTGGAGACTAACAAAGGACTAAGAAAGGGCTAAGAAAGTCGAGGTGAGAGGGGATGATGGCAGGCCTAAGGTGATAGCAGTACAGAGAAGAAAAATGGATGGAGCTTAGACATCTTTTGTAGAACAAATGACAAAATATGCTATGGATTGGACATGAGGTGAGGAAAAGGAAGGACTCGAGAGGGGTGTCTAGGCTTCTTACTTTAATCATGAAGGGAACTGGTGCCATTTACCTTGTTGGGACAAACCTGGAGAGGATAAGGTTAGGGGCTGTGGGTGGTATGGATGGTAAAAAGGCAGGGATTAAAAATTGGAAATCTCCCTCCCCAGTCAACACTATCTTGCTTTTATCTGAAAAATACTAAGTGAAAAAGCATCCTTTTGTTGGAAAGCTCAATGCCTTGTTAAAATGCAGACATCTCTGGGAGAGGAAACACAGTGAGCACCTTTCCCAAAAGCAGCCACTGATTTGGAGATGAGACAGAGTAGCACATGGAACATCAGCGAGAACACGCTCAGGCCGGAAAGAGCAGTGCAGGACCAGGCAGCATCCTGGCATCACAGTCTTTCCTTGGACTGGCTGTGAGCGAGTGCTCAATTTAATTCCATCTGAGTGCTGGGTCAGGACCAGTGCCTAAAAGCAAATTGCCAAACGTACTGGCATGATGGAGCTAGAAGGTAGCAAGTTCCCTCCATAGAGACCAGCTGGAAAGGAAAATAGAGGGGAAGCTGACCCCTGGGGATGGGAAATAGGATGAGAGCAGCACATAAAACTGAGAAAAGGGTTTGTAGTGAAATCTAGGTTAAAAGCTAAGGTTTCTTTAGAACTCCATCACTGACCCACCATGACCAGGGTTTTTTCTTGACTTGATTATTTTTGATAGTGCATCTTCTTCTGCATTCCTGGAACTAGGCTCTCCCAAGCCCCAGAATCATGTTTCTATCAGAGCTGGGTTTTCATCAAAGCCTCCCCTTTATCCTGTATCTCTGTTGCTCTTTTTTGTTTGAATTCTTGTCAGGTCAGCTGAATTTGGGCATTTGGGGTGAAAAGCCATCAAGGGTGGCATCCTGGCTTTGGCAGCTGGCACGGTGTGACCCCACTGATCTCTCCCTCATATTTGCTGTGGTCCATGCATGGACTTTGTCAAAAGACAGACTCAGTATCAGCTGCCCTGCAGCCTCAGTGCATCTTGTTCTGAATAGGATATTACCCCCTAAGAGTATATTAGGGCATTTTCCTATGCCAGAAGGGGTTCTCAGGCCTCTTGTAGTTTTTTTCTGGGTGACAGTGAAGGAAGAGGTGACTGCAGAGCTTCCTGTCTGTGGACCGACCACCCCAGGGGCTGGTATCAGAACCATTTGTCCAGCCTGTTGAGTGAAGGTCATTCTGCCTAAACTGGGAGCACAAGAGAGCGTTCAGCATCATTTGCATCCCATTTCATTGTCTTTCTTCTCTTTTCTGTGAAGGCCTAATTTTTCTGGCTTGAACAAATGGTAAAGGCCATTCTGTTACAGATACCAAGCCAAACTTGCCTTGGTTTTATGGCCATGCTGCTGTGGAAGGAAGTGCCCCTTTTCTTTAAATAACTTTAAAAACATCTGTTTGGTGTGTGTGGTGGGGGCTGCAGCTGGAAAGATTTCCTAACTAATACTTGTTTTGGGGGTTCTTTTTGTGGGGGGTGGGGGCTTTTATTGAGTGTCAAACCTGGCAGTAAGTTGGAATCAGAAGACAACAGTTAGTGATAAGCAGAGAAGCCAAGGGCGTTGCCATAGGCCGGCAGCAAAGACAGGGGAATTTGTGGCTGCCCCCACCCCTCAAAGGAGGTTTAAACATCTCCTTCTGTCTCAGCTCACTTGCCTTGGAGTGAACACAACACACATTTGCTCACAGAATCAGATATTCAGGAGCAAACAGCTGAATTTATCTGGTTAATTTAGATACCTATCCCTCTTTTAGCACCAGATTGCCAGGATCATGGCCTCAAAATGCTACCTTGAAATGCAATTGATGAATGGGACAAAAGGTTTCCTGTTTCATCCACATTTTCCTCCTGAGCTACTTAGAGCAGCAAGTCTGTCTCAGTTTGGCTGCAGGTTTTCTGTGTACTTGGCAAACAGGTTTCCTCATCTGTAAAATGAACTGGCTGTTCCACAACTTTTTTTAAAAGCACTAATAACATACTAGGACTCTCACTAAATACTTAAATGCTAAACTCAAATACTAAAAGAGCGCAAAGGGATGGGCCTTCAAATATTACAGTGAAGGCTACAGCATTTTCTGACCGTGCTGCTTTTTCTGGTAAGTGGTTTTCATTTCTTAGTTTGGTTTCTTCTCTCCCATTCTAATCAAGCAAGAAGTGACCACCAAAAGGGGCACTCACCAAACCAGGACAAGCTATTTCTTTCATTTTTAATTCATTGCAACCAAACAGATGCCATAGAAAGAGCCCAGGCTCTAGCTCCAACCCTGCCATTAACTACATATGTAAGTCAGCCATGCTGGTCTGCAGGTTCTTGCTTTGCATGATCAAGGGGCAACTTGGAAGATCTCCAGTCACTCTATTTTCCCAGATGGAAATGTATTCACATGGGAACTTTCCTAGGAAGCTTATTTCCTGGAGATGTCTGTCCTTCCAGTTAAAGACAGACCTTGACCCACCTCCACTTCCTTCTCTGTGACTTTGCCCTATCTGTCCTCTTGTTCCTGCCTCTTCAATTGTTCTCTCAATGTTCTTGTCACTTCTGAGCTATCACTGTGATCCCCCTGATTGTCCTTCTAATGTCCCTGAACTTCAACGTGATTTTCACACATATACAATGTCTTCCTAAACTCTTATAGACTCTGACACATTCTGTAACTGACACATTTCCCTTTATCAAATGCAATCTAAGAAGCCCGCAGTTTCTCTCAGTTTCAGCTAGAGAAATCAGCAGCACTTGAATTATGCAACTTGACATTATTAGGGCCGATGTCTGATTTTGTCCCGTCTGTCCATGTCATTCCTGTACTACCTGTCTTTTACGAAACCTCTCCTATGCCCTGTGTCCTCCTCCAGCTCCACTTGAGAACACCTGCTGTATAGCCTGTGGGCTAGCTTTTATTATGTTCATCTCAATGATGAAGAAACAGGCTTGGAAGTTAAATTATCAACCCCAGGCCCACAGCCTGGAATCTAGGACTCTAACCAATGTCTGATTCTAACGCATAACCAAGGCTCCATGCTCTGTTATCCTCTTCTACATATTTCAGCTTCTTCACTCTCCTATCTCCAATTCTCACCCAGACTGAATGTCTCACAGTCTCTGTGTCCCCACTTGGCTTTGTCCCTTGGCCCTTTGCAGTCTGAGCTCCACTTTGAGATCACCCAAGCTTTCTCTTCTGTGTTGATCCCTGGCCTCCGTGAAGTCTCCTACTCCCACGCTGTCCAGAACAGAGCATTCTCTTGACGGTTTTGACTCCGCATCTCACTCTTGCACCAGTATCTTTTTCTCCACCATGCCCCATAAGTTTGGGTGCTCCTGAGGGTCCTACCTTTGTCCCCTGCTTTCTTGTTGTACAACTTCCTTTATCTACTTCATCTACTCAAGTTTAGTCCACAACTTATGTATTGTCAAGACTCAAATCTACATGTCTAGCCATATAGCCTGTGATCTGCCAGGCATTTCTACCTGAATATTTTACAGGCAAGCCAGTGGCTCTTACTCTATTGCTAAGTCCAGACTACAGCAGAAAGCAATGCTCTTTTTATTAAGGCATAGTGCCTCTTTCAAAATAATTTACAGCACACAACCAGGCCTGCTGTGCAGCATTACAATTTGTCATTAAAACTCCATTCCTCTTGCCAGAGTAAATGAGCCATTTACAGCCAGGGCGCCAAGATGGACTGTTGTTATTTTTTTCTGCCTTTGTATTATGAGTGTTTATGGTTCTCCTCAGACAAGCTCCTGGGGATTCCCAGTGGAGTTGCCTTAACATGTGGGTCAATTAGCCAGACTCAAGGGTAGTTTCCTGGCTGTAGGTATCCCCCTTGCAGAGGACTATAGAAAAGCCGACCAGGGTTTCCCAATGTGGGTGGTGATTCTGAGAGGAGAGGTATCACTTGTATTTGCATGTGCTGTCTCACACACACTAGCTCACATGCACACACACACGTGTGTGCACAGGACAAAAACAAACACAGGGCAGCCCCGCATCTGCCTCCCCAGCCATCAGCATTGTTACTCCTTTACAGGGGGTGGGAACAGGTTTGTCAGCAGGTGAACTTCAGGTGAGTTGAGTGTCCTTAAAGAAAGTGGTTAAATCTCTTCTAAAATGCATGCATAGGCAGGCTCAGTAACTAACATGCAAGTGTTTTAGAATCTGAAGCTCCTTCCCATAATCTTTCAGATCTCAGAATTCCCCTGGTGTCGTTCTGGGATATCTGACCCAGATGAAGCAGAGGACAGTAGAATAAACAACTCAGTAAATAATTCATTGAGGGAAAGAGAGTGAGGAGATTCACTGGACATCTAGAGGAGGAAATACTGCTGGTGACTACAGAAAAAGTTTGCCCTGAAGCCTGCAGGCTATAGCTCGGTCTTATTTATCCTGGTGTTCCACCCTCTCCTCCAATACATACTGTCCTGGCAGATACATAGAAGATGCTTGAAAATGAATTGAACTATGCAAAAAATACTGGATTCTGCCCTCCAAGAGTTCACTGTTTAGTTTCACAGAAAGCACATGTCCTCCTGTCTCTGCCTCTTGAAGACTGTCCTATCTTTCAAGGCCACTGGCCCAGTTCTGTTTTCTAAGTAAGACCACTGAGTCAGTGGTGACCTCTCCTCCCTGAAAAAGTCTGATTTACTTGAGTATACAACTGGCTCCCCCCTGGCCTGTGAACTTCTTGTGTTAGAGAACGTATCTGATTTATCCTTATCTCTTCCGCAGTACCTGGTATAAAATGCTCAATAAATGCATTGAAACATTCATGAAGCTTACTAAATGCTCTGCCTTATGATCCATGGAACATAAAGTGCCTTAAACTTTGTTTTTCTCTTCTGTAAAATAATAATAATAATAATAACACCCCTATAGGATTGCTGCAAGGATTAAGTGTGATAATATATATAAAGCTCTTAGCGCAAACACCTGGCTCACAGGAATAGTAGCTACTACCGTAATGGTAACCTCAAGGGTAAGTTTTCTCAGCATTATTTAGCCCCTTTCACCCTGTGTGCAGGAGTGCAGATCATAATGGCCAGATTCCAGGACACCATATTTTCTGTGGGAGCTTCCCTAGGAATATAAATAAGGAATTTAAATCGGGTTCAGCTCATGCTGTTACACTCTCTTCCCCTACTCAGGCAGTGGATGTGGCTTTTCCAAGTTTGAGAAGGGTGTGATCTGAGATGGGCTTGAGTATAGAGGGAAATTATATTTAGGTCTACCCTGTATAGGAAAAAGTGCCTTCCCAAAGTCTCCCTGGCCTAAAGTATAGGAGGTATCTGTTGGGATTTAGACCCAGAACCCAAGCCAATAATGGGACCCTCTTCTCACATGTAGCCACCTCCTATTAGCACTGCAACAACTATCATGCCTATAACAACAACAGAAGTCAAATAGCCTGGTGATAGTTGACAAATGTCAAGACATCCTACATTCAGGCACCCTGTGTGTTTTGCACAAGCTTTTAAATTGGTAGGGAAGGAAAACTTTCATATCTACATCTATTATGGAAGGCGGATGGTAAGAGCCAGAAAAAAGGTACCAAGAACAAAGGCAGGAAAGAAGGGTTTTAACAGCCCGAGCTCCCATCCATTGATTAATGGAGAGAAAACATGTTAAAAAACCACCCTATAACCACCTTCTCCAAGTTTTTTATGATTTCACTTCTTCTAATATCCTCTTATCATAGTCTTAAATAATCATCATGCCATCAAATTTACTGAAAAATATTAAAATTGCAACCACTCTAAGAGAATGGGTGGGATGAGAGACAGCTTTATTGAAGAAGTGGGTCCTGAAGCGAAAGTAGGGCTTTGTCATGGTAGCATGACAGGAAGGACATTTTTGGTCAAGAGAAGAAAGTGGAGGGCCTATTGAGGAAGGAATGAGTAGTAAAATATGGCTAGAACAGGGTGCAGTGGGAAAGAGAATGACCAAGTAAACAGGCTGAAAGACATAGACATTATAGGTAATAAAGCAACCACAGAGGTTTCTGAGCCATGGGGTGACATGATAGATCTGTATTCTAGAAAAGTTAGTTTGGCAGCTGTTGTGTCCATTGAAAGGGACAGGATAAAGGAGATAGATAAGAAGACACACTAAGATGATAAATAGATTTGGAGACCAAGTGGTACGATGGAAAAGAAATGAGAGGGTCAAAGATGAATGACTGCCCGATTTCAATCCATTGTAACAAGATGTATGGGATTGCCATTAAGTAAGATAAGGAATCCAAAAATGAGGAACAAGTTTGTAAGGTATTTGAGGGGCAATGATGAATTCCACTGGGTCATGTTGCTTTGGAGATACCAACAGGACATTCATGTGAAAATGGCAATTGGAAATACAAAGCTGGAATTCAGGATAGGATCAGAGTGAGGGGCACAGTTTGGAAGGTAAACACAACGGAGGTGATATAGAAGATAAGGGCATAGTTGAGCTCACAGAAGGGGAGAGTTTAGAATGAAAAGAAAAAACCAAAGGCTAAGACTGTGCTATTCTTTCTCCGCAACACCCTTCAGACCCGGGTACAAACCATCAGTGAGTGTCATGATAACACTACTATGGGCAAGTCCCCTCTGCACAACGGCCTGCTTTTCTCATCTACAAAATAGAGGGTTGAACAGGGTGATCCATATTCTGTGAACTGTGTTTGGAGAGCATACAACCAAACAGCTACTATCCAAAGGGGACATCCTGATGCAGAACTAAGCAAAGGAAATCCAGCATGGGGAAAACACTTTCTGGTGCTGGTCCAAGGTAGGCAGTTCAACCCATCACCATCATCATCGGTAGCTTTCAGCTACTATTGACCACCCTCACAGGAAGAAAAACAATTAGAGTTGACAGCTAACTCTGGAAATGGCCAAAGAACACTGGTCTACAAGACTGTCAATAAAGCACTAGGTAAGATGCCTGGGCAGGGTCAAAAAGTCTACCTGCTCAGCACATGGGGCCCAGAGGTCTGATTTTTACCAACCCCACACTAACGACTTCATCTTTGGATCCAGTCTTGGTATCATCCAGTCTCTATTTTCAAGTAACAGAACATTTGGTTCTCAATGGTAGGTGGCTGGAATACAACTTGTTTTCTCATCCCCAATATTTTCTGCCCCCTTGTAGTCTAATTTGCTTGTAAATTATTTGGGAATAAATTTGGGAGCCATTACTAGGGACATAGAAGGCAGATACAATGAACAGAGTACAAGATGTTTTTTGTTACTTTACATTGTGCTCAGCAATTAGGAGGGATTTTAGAAGCCCCTCCAGTGGCCAGGAATTGGTCATAGCATGAATAAACTCAATATGGGTTGAGTATCCCTTACCCAAGATGCTTGAGACCAGAAGTGGTTTTTTTTTGGATTTTGGAATATTTGCATTATATACTTACCAGTTCAGCATCCCTAATCCAAAACTCTGAAACCCTAAATGCTCCAACAAACATTTCCTTTGGGTGTCATATTGGCATTCAAAATGTTTCCAATTTTGGAGCATTTTTTATTTTGAGTTTTTGGATTAGGGATAGTCAACCAGCAATAGGTCTGGGATGATCTCAGCATGCTAAGGTCAAAGAGACTTAGCTGGGAAGCATGGTAGGAACATGACATTTTCATTCGCTGGGCACCCCTTGAACACTCTTACTATTAGGGCCCCAAATTTGTTCTAAAGTGTATGTGTGCGTGAGTGTGTGTGTGTGTGTGTGTGTGTGTGAAGTTTTTTTCTTCATTTATGTTCTAAGTTCCTCAGGACAAAATTTTGTGTTTCTTTGTATTCTCCCTGCATCTCCTAAATAAGAAAATAAAGGAATTCACTAGGTCCTTGATTTCAGAAGGCTCTCAAATCTAAGTGTTTAAGTGGCATATGGTGGCAAGATAAGTTTAGGAACTTTTCTTCAAGCACATTTCACAAATAAGAGAAAATGTCAATTGTGTACATCTAAGAATGGGTGGGGTTCAATGATTTTCCCCCCAATTTACTCCTTACTATCATTGATTGATTGAAGAAGCAATGTTTTGATTGATTAAAGAAGCAAAGTTTCCAATGGCTAGATCAGACTGGAGCTAAAGAACAAAACAAAAGAACGCACATTAGGCTTTCCCTTTCGTCTAATTCTGGGGCATCTGATGAAGGTCTTTAGATTCCTCAGTGTAAGAGCTGAACTCTGCTGGTGGAAACTCTTTAGGAAAAACTAAAGAATATTGTCAAAATCTGAATGCACCTTAGAAATGATGCAGCAGAACTGCTTTATTTTCTAAAAGGTGAAATGGAGACCCAGGGAAGCAAAGTGATTTGTTCATGATCATACAGCTATTGAGCTATCAGTAAAACTGAGACTTTGTGATCCACTGTCCTTTCCTTCAACCAGTGGTTCTCAACCTTGGGAGCCTTAAACCGCTAGTGTTGGATCCATCTCAGACTAATTAAATCAGAACCCACGGGGATTATGCCCAGACATGAGTGGAGTTTTTTTCTTTAAAAAAAAAAACTCCCCAGGAGATTTATCAAAGAACTAAAAATAAAACTACCATGTGATCTAGCAATCCCACTTTTGGGTATCTACCCAAAGGAAGATAAATTATTATATAAAAAAAGAAACCTGTACTCAAATGTTTGTTGCAACATGATTCATAGTAACAAAGATATGGAATCAACCTAAGTGTCCATCCATGGATGATTGGATAAAGAAAATGTGATAATGTGACATATGTATATATATGTGTGTGTGTGTATATATGTATACACACACATATATACACATATGTCACATATATACATACATGTATATGTGTATATACATGTCACGTGTATATACATATGTCACAAATACATATGTATATATGTCACATATATACATATATAAGTATATACATATGCATATATATATCTCTCTCTCTCTCACGTGTGTGTGTATCTATATATATACACACAATGGAATACTACTACTCATCCATAAAAAAGAATGAATTTGTGTCTTTTGCAATATGGACGGAACTGGAAGCCATTTTCTTAAGTGAAGCAACTCGGAAACAAAAAGGCGAATTCCACATGTTCTCACTTATAATTAGAAGCTAAATAATGTGTACGCATGGACATGGAGTGTGGAAAGATAGACATTAGAGACTGGAAGAGTTGGGGGAATGGGAGGGAGTCAGTGATGAAAAATTACTTAATGACTACAATGTACATTATTTGGGTGATGAATACACTAAAAGCTCACACTTCACCACATGCAATATGGCCATGTAACAAAGTTGCCCTTACACCCCTTAAATTTATACAAATAAAAGCAAATAAATAAAAACAAAAGCTCCTTAGGGCTGAGAACTACTGCTCCTATCCTGTGGATTCCCTGCTTTATTTTAACTCAAAATGAGTTTAGAAAAATTAATGAATGCATTTAAAAATATTTACTGGGTATCTCCTGTGTACAAGGCACTGTGTTATGTCAAGTGGCTGTAGGGAAATTAGACTGGGGAAGAAAGACAAGGTCATGGCCTAGGTTTCGAACTAATATAAGAGACATTAGGAATAAGGAAGGATGCCACCTTCTTTCAACCCTCTTTCCTCTTCCTTTTGACAATGGCAGATATTGCTAATTGATTTTGGCACCCTTTTTCTCTGACCCAAATACAGTCTTACAAACCTTTTCAACCCAGAGCTCTAGGCAAATATCACCTTTTGCTCTCTTGGCACCAGATCTCTTGAACACTATGCGCTGGTTTTGGAAAGATTATACATATATGTCTGCAGTTGAATGATGGAATAGAGCAATAATAAGAATCAAAGCAAGAAAGACAGGCCTACAGGAGGTTGTGGAGGGTCCTGCCTGTCAGGAGTTGGTTTTGAACTTCATTGCATAGGCAATCAAGAGCTATTGAAGTTTTTGCAGAAAAGACGGTAGGTAAGATTAACCTGGTTACTGTAAAGGACAAAGTGATTGCAGGTAGAATGAGACCAGCTTCACAGATGAATCATCAGGATATGAGAAGCAAGGGCTCAAACATGAGGGGCCACAGTGGGAATGGAGGGAAGGGGACAGTGTGAGAAGCAGCGAAGGAGAAGAGTGATAGAGTAAAGCAGTGGAGAAGATGGTGAAGGATGTCAGATGACTACCATGTTTGGGGACGGAGTGAAGGAAGAGGTGGTGATGCTATTACTGAAAAGAGAGAGGCAAGGGGTGGTCACTGGATTTAGAGCAGACATTACCAACTTGTAGTGTCCAGACATTTCACCCTGGGAGAAACCTGTTCTGAAGTGGCTTCACCATCCTTGGGGCCAGATTCCTAGTTCCACCATTTTTCTACTGATTGCAATGGAAATGGAATAGGCAAGACTTTTGATTTGTCTCAGTTGTCTCTTCTGTAAAACGGGGCTGTTGATATCCATAGTCATATCACAGGGTTATTTGAGGGATTGAGTAAGACAAGTGTGGCAGGACCTTGTAAACTGTAATACACCGTGTACAATTGGATAATTATGGATTCTTCCAACCCACCCACATGGACGTCTGCTGGCCCTGGGGAACCAGAGCCTGGGAGAGAGGCCAGGCCTGGAGATGGAGACTTGAAAATATTCTCTGTAGAAAAGATAATTAACATTTGAGAATGGTTAAGTTCTCTTAAATAGATGTCAAAAAAATGGAGGTCATGTAGACAGAATGTTGGATAACACTACTTTGTAAAATATTTTATCTCATTTCCATTATAAAAGAAAAAAAGCCATCCCACATAGTCTACTACCACCAAACACATCATTAACATTGTATTTCTTTATTCCATGCTCTTTGTTTTGAACATAAACAATTACTTTTAAGGGAAAATGAGAAAAAGAGAGTGTGATAAGACACTGTTTTAAAAGGTAAAATAATTCTAACCATGGAGTGTATTCATAAAATATTTTTATAGAGAAGTGAGAACAGAAATCACAGACTCCTATGAGCAGAAAAATTATAGAGGTCATCTACTCTGAACTGTTTTTTTCTTTTTGCTTAGTCTACATTTATTAAATATCCATTATGTTCCAGGTCCTTGGCTAAGCACCATCCATGCAATATATCACAAGATATGTCCAGCAATCCTAGGAGGTAGGTGTTATTACTACCCATTGTACAAAGGCGGAAACTAAGTCACAGAGTTTTAGTGTTCTGATCCCAGTCACAGAGCCAGGAAGTGGCAGTGCAGTCACGGCCAAGTCTGTCTGATATCAGAGCTCATCAGAGCCCTCCCCACTGTCCTTGAACCAGTAAAGATGGCGTTCTTCTGCAGAGGTGGTTGGGGAACAAGGATCCCGGGGTTGTGTCTGAGTCAGAAACATCTGGGAGTGGGCTGAGAAATGAGTCTTCTGTGAAAAAGAGCAAAAGAAAAAACGGTCAGGAGCCAATAATCTTTGTCCATCTTTGTGTGAATGTATGATGTGAGAGTGGGAGCAATGAAGGATTCCAAGATCACACAGAAAAGATTTATGGCTGCCCACCCTCTCCAATCACATCCTGCCCCTCATCCCCGCAGTCTTCTCTGAAATAACTCTTCTTTTGGCTCTACCCTGGCTCCTTCAGACAGGCATGTCCAGTCATCTCATCCCGGTAGGACAGGGAGGGAGCTGTGGCAATGGAGATGAGGAAGCTCTTCTCCTAAGGGAGTCTGAATCCTTAGATATGGAGCCACTCCATAATCATTTGGAGTGAATCTTGGACCATGGCCATTTTTCTTGCCAGCTGAGCTGTGAAAAAAAAGATGTCCTAAGACCAGAGGCTGTGGGGCCATTCCCAGCCCCTGCAGGAATCAGAGGAGCTGACAGAATTGTTTCTTTACAAATAGCTTTCCCGCCTCATTGAAAACAAACCCTCTCCCCAGCTGAGCTCCCAGGCTGCCTCCTCAGAGCATCCTTAGCATTGCAGAGTTGTTCCCATGGCAACCGAGTAAGGGGCTTTTTGTTTTCCTAAGAAGATTGAATCCTTTCAACTAGAAGGTAACCATTGGTTCTTTCCCATAATCCACACTCCAAACCCCCTACCTTTTTTGACTACATGACTAGTCTTGCAGTTATCGATTTTTTAAGCCTAACTGAAACAGGTTAAATGTACAGAAACTGAGGCTGAAGTGGTTTAAGCAGGCAACTGGCCCAGTGGTTTCTCAGCAACCATGTCAAAGCTGTGGACGTTAGACTTGTTGAGAGCAAGATGTATCAGAGTCTGTGGAGGGAGCATCTAGAGTCTCCCAGTTCAATAGTGTCCACAGAAGAAATCCAGAAGTTTTTGAAGCAAGGAATTTGGGTGGCACTGCTGCAGGAAACAATCACCTGGCTCCTCCATGGGGCATAGAGTGGAGATGCTTTTTCAAATGCCTTCTCCTTTCCAAGGCCGTGACTCAGGATGACTGGCACAGGGAGCCTGGACCTGATCTTCTCTTCAAGGAAGGGGCCTCAGATGAGCTGTTTAATCTCTCTTGTGAAATGAAGGGTTATGAGATCATAGGCTCATTTTGGTGGCAGGGTGGGGGGTGTCTAAAATGTAGTTTTTTTTTTACATTCCTATGGGGGGAAAAAAGACATTTCTGAATTGTTGTCATGCTGCAGATTCTGAGTTGTTCCAGCATGAGCACCTTTCTTAGAGTACTTGGCTTTGTGAAGTAGTCCTTATCCCCTTCTTCCTCTATTTTACATTAAGGTAAAGGAAGAAGCCGAGAAGTGGCCGTATAGACAGAGAACACTGCACTAAGACCCCTCTATCATGCCTGACTCCAGGACAGGCAAATCCTCTCTAGACTATGAGCATCCTGGGGCCAGAGATCATATCTTAAAGATCATTGTGCCTCCAGTACCCAGCACAGTGCTTAATAAATGTTTGTTGAATGAATGAACCGGTAAAAATTTCAAATCTTTAGAGCTGAAGTATCCTTTGAGATTCGTTAGTCCCTCATTTTACAGATAAGGAAGTTAAGGCTCAAGACATTGTGTCGCTTGGCCAAGGGCATGCAGCAAGCTAAAGGCAGAGGGAGGACAGAACCCGGCTGTCTCAACCCCCTGGTTGCTACTCTTCCTGCAGCATTTCTAATTTTTTTACCATTCTTGCAAGAGACTTTCAGGCGTGTACTGCCAGGGCCAAAATAATTAGAAGCCTCCTACTACTTATCAGAAAAGCTATGTGAGCCCCTAGGGAGGACAGAGCTAGTCTAGACTCTGCCTCTTTGCCCTCTGCTGCTTATTAGCAGGAGAATGTAAGTGGTTGTGTATGATGATTTGTGTAAGTAGGATGGGAAAATGCACACCTTCCAAACCCAGAAGCTGTAACGAAGAGCCACACTGACTAAGTCCTCCAGTCTCCCTTTTTGTGTTCTTAACATATGTCCTATTTTATCAATAATAGCAATAGTATATTAGTCATGGTATTTCATGCTAGCTGTTGAAATAACTTCCAAATCTCATTGGTTTACTCAGTCAAAGTTTATTTCTTACTGACACAAAATTGAATGTCCTGGTCAGGCAATTCTCTACGACACAACTCAGGGATGGGGATGCAGGTGGCTTCCATTGTATGGCTCTACCATTCAGGGATGGCAGAGTTGCTCTGGCACAATCCAACCAATAGAGTGGGGAGGTTCGGCACTTGTTACTTAACCACCTAGCCCAGCACTGACACACACCTCTTCTACACACACTCCTCTAGTCATCATTTAGTCATGTGGCCCAGCCTACATACAAAGGGGTCTGGGAAATGTAGCCCCTGGCTGGTCAGCAACAACTCTGCACTTGGAAGGGGAGCCTGAATCATTATTGGTCTCCAACACACACAGCTAGCATTTATACAGAACGTTATTTGTCAGGCAATGTGCCAAGTATTATTTCATTTAATCTTCACAACAATCCTATGAGATTATTATCCTCCTTAATGTACAGGTGAAAAAGTTGATGGTAGAGACATAACTAAAGCAAAGTTCCATAAGTATTTGGTAGCAAATCCAAAATTCAGTCTGTTTAGTCCAGAGCTCAGGCTCATAATTGCCGCATTCTATTGTTTGGAGCTTCTGATCTGAGACAATGCATCAGCCACTAAGTAACCTGTGTAGCCTCCAGCAATGTACTGTACTCCCTCTGGATCTTGGTTTTATTTTCTGTAAAGTGAGGATGTTTAACTGGATAAAATCTGATGTCACCTGCCAGTCAGGACATCATATGATTCTCAGGGTAAGCAGATCAGGTGGGTGGGGTCCCCAGTGATGCTTGACCATAGCAAAGTCCTTCCGAAGGCTTCTTAACACACCATAGAAATGGAAGTCTTACAGTGTCCATGGAGGGGAAAGCAGGGCAAAGTTTACCCAACAAAGAAATCAACATATGGTAAAAAGGGAGTATTTTCCCACCAAGGCCTCAGACTGAGTGAGGGTAGCCTTGGAAATAGGACTTTATTTTGTATTGTACTTTTGCCACCAGGGTAGGGGGAAACACAGAGCTTTTGTACCCCAAATGCTGGTTTCATAAAACCTAAAGATGTCAAATGGAAACACACCATCCCCCAAAAAATACTTGTACTTAAATGAAAAGGTAAAGCTGTGGGACTTTAGTGAGCAGTGACCTGTGGGGTCCTTGCACTGCCATGCTCTTGAAGGGCTCGAGGTATTTGAATTTCCCAGCATTACTTCTCTTTAGAGGTTTCAGATGAGCAGCATGAGCTCCAACCTCAAGCTAAGCCCAAATATTTAATGAAAGGACAATCCTTGAATGATTTTATACAGAAAAGCTATGTTGGACTGTGTCCTAGGAAACCAATTGTGTGTGTGTGTGTGTGTGTGTGTGTGTGTGTGTGTGTGTACAACTGCTTGTGTACTTTCTAACTACATCCTCCTGATGCCTCCACACAGAGCATCCCAAACTCCATTTCAGGTTCCTCTTGAGATTTCCAAAGGTGGAAGCAGGAGATGCTTCAAAGGCCTCTTAGAATGTCTTTTGAGGCTTTATTTTGTGATATGTTGGACAGATGGTTAAGAAACAGAAGAAGGGCATGACCAAAAGGATTTCTCATTTTATGTGGAGATGTATTAATATTTGCCAATAGCAAAAAGGCATTCCTTCTTGGGAATGAACTATGCCTCTAGAATCAGGTTGATCCCACAGAAACAAGGGAGAAGAAATAAATCCTTGAGTTTAGACCTTCCCATATGACCAGAGCTGAAAAGACTGAGCTCTAGGCAGAGAAGATTCAAGAGTAGCTTCAGAAGACCCAGGAGCTTATTTGGGTAGCTTCCTCTGGTGTAAAGGATTCTTGTTCATGCTTGTTTCAGAATAAGAAAAGAACACAAGGGGTCAGAGGGTGGATGGAAACAGGGTATGAAGCAGGAGCATTTGGAATCTGCCCTCTGCTGCTTGGCCCCAAGAGCGTCAGGCAGCTTGCTGGGGAATAAGTAACATCGGCGTCTTCCCCTCGGTTCTTTCATCTTAAAGGGCAAGATATACAAAGGGATTCAGATAGCTTGTTGGTTTGGAGAAGCTTCTTTTTAATACCTTGTTTTAAAATTTACCTGGAATTTATTTTCATCAGGTGTGGTAAGATGCACAGACACAGAGATGACCGTGATGAAGTAAGAAGTATTTATACTTACAGATCCCTGTAAATAGGAGGCATGGGCCCCATGCAGGCCACATGGGGAAGCATCAGGGTCAGCTGCGAGGCAGAAGGAGCAAGAGGAAAACACGGACAAGAGCCTCTACTGTGGGTTCAGTGGCAAAGAATGGGAGGGGCAGAGTAAGCAGGTTTCGGATTATTGAGTGAGTAACTTGATTGAGCTGTGGGGTGTAGAGACTGTCTCTAATGGTCTGGCACCTGGGGTGATTAGGGTAGCTGGATAGTGGTCTGGAGTGTGAGAGCTCCCTAAAGGAGGTGGTTGGAGGTGTAGGCTTTGGATTGGTTGATATGTATACAAAAGGTGCATATGCAGGTGAGTCCTCTACTGTCACTAGAAATTGGCTGGTCCCAGGAGAAGCAGTGTCTCTAGAGACAGCAATGATCCAGATGTCATAGCATCAGAAAATATAGAAAAAAAGTGTGACAAAGTCATACTCACAGAAAGTCTAGCTTTTGTGTAGTTAAGAGCAACCTAAAGAAGTTGATAATTGGTGTTGCAGGTCAGGTTTCCCAGAAATCAAATTCTCAGATGAAGATTTGCATGAAGGAGGTTTTATGCTCAAACTAAGCAGTAAGGCTCCATACCTGTGGAGAAAGTGAAGGAAGCACAACTGGGCACAGAAGGTGGGACACAATGCCAGTCACGCAAAGACCTCAGTGGCTTCTGGGCCATGAGGAGCTCTAAGCACAGAGGGCCCTTCAGAAATGTCTCCAGCTGGGGAAAGGAGTCATGCCAGTCATTGGATGTGGGCTTCCCATTCCACCCCATAGGGGCATGACCTTCAGTGAGTGAGCTCTTTGGACACAGGGCATCCTAAGAGGGGGACTCAGACACATTGGGCACCAACACTCTCAGCAGCTGGAAGAGGGTATAGTCCCAAAGGGGCATCTGGGATGCATACCTCAGCATCCACTAGAACTGGAAGCAGGCTGAATCCCAGGCAGGGATTCTCTGGAGAACACAGGTAATTTTTTTTAAAAAAATCAAGCTATATGTCTGAGGCTATGTGGTAAGACATCACAATTTTCTGCTAGGAAAAACCACCAAACCAGATTGTCTTATTCATGTTGAAAAGTCTGAGAATCACACTCAGATGTTGTTGACGATTCTACTTGGATAAAATTTATCTATTGGTATGCTTGCGATATAGCAGTACCATTGCTAAAAATTCCATGGGGAGAATCCAATCCACATCGTTTTCTTTCTAATGATTTGTTTTTAAAGGCAGAGGTTCAGCTGTGCCCCTTCAGAATCTTCTGTGGAAGTGCCAGCTTCCTCTCAAATGGAGAAGCAGCAGCCCTGTCAGAAAGGGCGGCTGGCTGGGCGCGGTGGCTCACGCCTGTAATCCCAGCACTTTGGGAGGCTGAGGCGGGTGGATCACGAGGTCAAGAGATCGAGACCATCCTGGTCAACATGGTGAAACCCTGTCTCTACTAAAAATACAAAAAAATTAGCTGGGCATGGTGGCGCGTGCCTGTAATCCCAGCTACTCAGGAGGCTGAGGCAGGAGAATTGCCTGAACCCAGGAGTCGGAGGTTGCGGTGAGCCAAGATTGCACCATTGCACTCCAGCCTGGGTAACAAGAGCGAAACTCTGTCTCAAAAAAAAAAAAAAAAAAAAAAAACAAAAAAAAAAGCAAAAAAAAGAAAGGGTTACTGGAGCTCCCTGTTTGTGAGAGGAGAAAGACCTTGTGGGAATTACTTGTTCAAGAGCCACACATAAAGGCATACCACTGCTTCCTCTGACCCTCCAGCCAGTACATTTTAGACTTACTGGTGTACCTAAGAACCAGTGATGAAGTGTGATGTGTCTGGCACCTGTAAAGGCCTGAGCCTGCTTTGGTGGGAAGATGATACACAACGTGGCTGCTAACCAGTTCTAACTGCATCTGGAAGCACCATGTTCCTTAGAGCCAAGGTTCTCAACCTGTGCTTCCTGCTGGGCTCAACAGATCCTTCCTATTCCACCCTGCGCACAAACACATGCATGCACGCACACTCACTCACGCATGCACACACATATGCATGCACACTCACTCACGCATGCACACACATATGCACACGCACACACGCACATGCACAGGCACACGCACACACACATGCACAGGCGTGCACACACACACGCGCACACACACACAGTGTTCTCAGTGCTTACCATTTAGTTATTATGCCCAAATGTGTGTGGCATCTGGTTCCACTCCTGGCCTCTCAGACAGTTATTAATATTTTTGAGAGATGGGAGGAGAGTTCAGAAGACCCAAGGGCCATATTTATTATCCCCCCAAATACCCCGACCCAGGCTACATCCAAGTTCAAAGTCTATGACCTCCTCTCTGAGCTCTCAGCACTACCTCCGTTGTGGGGCAGTGCTGATTCCCTTTCTTCTCATCATCCCCTGTTGCAAAATAAACATAAGCCTAGGCATTCCTTTGAGAAACTTGGGCCTGACATTGGAAGACATCTGACATAGGCTTTGTTAAATGAGTGGAGGGAGGGATGGCCTGGGAGATGCTTTTTCAGGTGGCATAGGACCTCTGCTTCTTCCCTTCTCACAATGAGAATGAAGATTTTTCTAGAAATCTACAAGTATTCGATCTGGAATGTGTCTCAGACACTATCTGGTTGGACCCTCTCATTTTGCAGATCTGAGGCCTAGAAAGATTTGGTAACTTGCCCCTGTTCACAGTTCAAAGAATTGCTGAGTGAAAGACTCCAGCGTGCATACCCCAGCCCATGTGGCCCCTGGCTGTGTGTTCAGCTAGTGAGGCACACTTACCTCTTCATGTGTGCCACCCACCGTTCCAGGCTCCCTTCGGGCAGGCTGCTCCTGCTGTGCTTCCCATGCCCCTCACCTCGTGCACAGGCTGAGGAGTAATAAGAGCACCTGGTATGTATCAGGCCTTACTGGGTGCCAAAAATTGTGCTAAGTACTTACCATGAATTCATCCATTTATTCTTTATAATAACTTTGTGAAGTTAGAACCATTATTGCAGAAGGGAAAAGAGGGGCACTGGGAGTCAAACCAAAAGAATCTAGGCTTTTAACCATTACACCATTTTGTGCAAGTAGCCAGTAATGAAAAGGCTGCTATCCGGAATCATCTCTGCAAAAAGTTATTTCTTTAGCACCTTATCAGAAGAAGGGGGCTCCTTCCTCAAATTTTGGCGGGAGAGAAGTGGGGAGGAAGAGATGATCCAATCCAAAGCTCAGGCAGGGAAAGCACATGGAGCACCGAGTGCGCTGCGCTGGGGTCTAGTCCCGACTCTGCTGCATCTTCCCAAGTGATTCCTCTAAGTCCCTCCTCTCAAGGGGCCTCAGCATTATCTGAGGAAAGAAGAGTAATGATCTACAGATGTTTAAGTAACCTTAGAGTACTAGCATTTTCAGAATCTAGGATTCTATATCCTTCCAATTAGCTCTGTGTAGGGAATTCCTGGTCATGTTTCCTAATGAGGGAGTCAGACACTCGTCTATCGGCCCCACCTGGCTCTGCAAAGTCCCCTCTGTATCTGGCCTGCCTGGTGCTGGGAGAGGAAAAGACAAGGAAACACACCGCTCCGACTCTGTGGAGCACGCCCTCTCCCCCACCCACACACCTGCTCAGGAGAGGAGGAACCCACACGTCTCAGTCTCCTTAGAGCTTTTGCAGACTCCCAGCAGGGGTCTGGCTTTCCAGCCAGCACAGTCATGCTGTAAACTAATTTGGGTCTTGCTTGGTATGACAATGCGTTCAGTTAAGGGTTATGTAATTGCAGAGTCAATGATGATCTCTAGGCCAGTTTAACGTCAAAGTTATTTTTAATGGAATTGCCAGAGGATGGTAGGGATGGGGGCAGGGAGAAAGATGGTTAGAGAGTGCTTTTGAAACTAACCTCCAACAATTTCAGCCATTGCATTTCTGAACCTCAATTTTCAGGGTACAAACTAGACAATGCCAATTAAATCGGAGCAGGTGTATGTGACAGCTGGGTTCACCTTTTTGCAGCTACGGTTTTATTTTGGATGCTGTTGCAGGTAGTGAAAATATGACTGGGCTGAGTAAGAGATCCCAGTCTATTCCCAGCTCAGCCAAAAGCCCTTAGTGTGTCCTTGAGTGAGTTACTTCCCCTGTCAATTTCCTCATCTGTAAATGAGAAGCTTGAACCAAACGATCCTAATGTCCCTTTCAAATCTAAAATCCTAGATGATCCTCAGATGTCAACAGTGCTAAAGCCCAGCACTGTAAGATGTTAGGTGGTCCGCAAAGGGTGAGGTTCTTCCTGCTCAAATCATTCTCCCACCCAAGACTCCACCGTTACCTCTATACACAACCTTGCTGGTCCATCTAAGTATCCCAGAACCTGGGACTTTAGTTAGCAAACTTTCTTGGGGAAGAAGGTAAAAGGCATCTAGCTTTCTGGGTTATGAATGCCATATGGGAAGGCCACGGTTTGAGTTAGTCCTGGTGCTGGGAGTTCATGAGACTTATTCTCAAATCTTCAGAGAAGAAATTTCTGGGAACATCCAGAAAAAAATGTCCCCTATACTACAGTCAGGTTAGACTGCTGATTCTGATTTGACCTTGAACTTGCTATAATTGAACAAGATAGGCAAGTGACCTAATGAAACACTAAAACTTGTAGCTTCCTTCAGCACAGATGTGGATCTCTGAACCAATTTTAAGCAATCCTGGCTCTATCTGTGCATGTTGATTTAGCCTGTGGTTATTAACAATTTAGTGTTAACAATTTAGTGATTCACCTCATTTTTAATCTCCCTTTCCCTTTAACAGGATCATTTTCTCTGTGTTAAGGGATCAACATTGAGGTAAGAATGGCTAAATAACAGCCCTTTCTGGAATACAAATGACTTTATAAATAAAAGAAGATAAAAGGAAGAAGTGGGATGATTTCTCAGCACTAATACACTTGGCAAATGCCATATGCTTTCTCCTGTGTGTACTGGTCAGGCCAGTTCTAGATACAATCATGTACTGCATAATGATGTTTTGGTCAATAGTGGAATGCACATATGCTGATGGTCCCATAAGATCATAATACCATATTTTTGCTGTGCCTTTTCTATGTCTAGATACGTTTAGATACACAAATACTTAACATTGTGTTCCAACTGCCTACAATTTCCAGTACAGTCACATGCTGTACAGGTTTGTAACCTAGGAGCAATAGGCTATACCATACAGCCTAGGTGTGCAGTAGGCTATACCACTTAGCTTTGGGTAAGTACACTCTGTGATGTTTGCACAATGACGAAACTGCCTAATGACAAATTTCTCAGAACATGTCCCAGTTGCTAAGTGAGGCATGACAGTGCTATATGTCAAGACAGTCCCCAAGCTGAAGTCTCCATTGGACACAAAGATCAATGTACTTAGTTGAATCATGTACCCCAAAAGTTCAGGTCCACCCAGAACCTCAGAATACAATCTTATTTAGAAATAGGGTCTTTGCAAATGTAGTAGATTAAGATGAGGTCATACCAGAGTCAAGTGGGTCCTAAATCCAATATGACTAGCGTCCTTATAAGAAAAGGAAAAGAGCTACAGACAGGGGAAAAGGCCATGCGAGGGCAGAGACAAAGACTGGAGTGAGGCATCTACAAGACAGGGAACACCAAGGATTGCCAGGAGCCACCAGAAGCTAGGAAGAGGCAAGGAGGCATCCTCCCCTGGGGGCTTCAGAGACAGGATGGCCCTGCTGACACCACTGTTTCAAATGTGCAACCTTCAGAACTGTGAGTCAATAAATGTATAGTTTCAAACCACCCAGTTTGTGGTACTTTGTTGTAGTAGCCCCATGAAACTAATACATCCAGGATGGAGAGGTGTCTGGGAAGCCCATGAGAACAAATGGAAAGAGCCATTTGTTTGTTACTTGGGCTAAATTTTCTTATTATGGTTGGAATAGGACCTCATCCTTAGGGTGAATGCAGTATTTGTGGACAGTCACTGCAGCTTAAGAATCTAGTACTTGAAAATCTGATGCACTGATCATCAGAGAAATGCAAATCAAAACTACAATGAGATATCATTTCACCCCAGTTAAAATGACTTTTATCCAAAAGACAGGCAATAATGAATTCTGGCGAGGGTGTGAAGAAAAGGGAACCCTCATACACTGTTGGTAGGAATGTAAATTAGTACGACTATGGAGAACAGTTTGGAGGTTCCTCAAAAACCTAAAAATTGAGCTACTATGTGATCCAGCAATCCTACTGCTGGGTATATACCCAAAAGAAAGGACATCAGTATATTGAAGAGATATCTGCACTCCCATGTTTGCTGTAGCACTGTTCACGATAGCTAATATTTGGAAGTAACCTAAGGGCCCATCAACAGATGAATGGATAAGGAAAATGGGGTGCATATACACAGTGGAGTACTATTCAGCTATAAAAAATGAATGAGATCCAGTCGTTAGCAACAACATGGATGGAACTGGAGATCATTGTGTTAAGTGAAATGAGCCAGGCACAGAAGGACAAACATCTCATGTTCTTACCTATTTGTGGGATCTAAAAAGCAAAACAGTTGAACTGATGGACATGGAGAGTAGAAGGATGAGTACCAGAGGCTGGGAAGGGTAGTGGGGGGCTTAGGGGGAGGGTGGGATGGTTAATGGGCACAAAAAAATAGAAAGAATAAGACCTACTATTTGATAGCACACCAGGATGACTATAGTCAATAATAACTAAGTGTATATTTTAAAATTTAAGTTATACTTAAAGAGTATAACTAAATTGTTTGCAATTCAATGGATAAATGCCTGAGGGGATGGATATGCCATTATTCATGACGTGCTTATTTCACATCGCATGCCTGTATCAAAGCATCACAGATACCCAATAAATATATACACCTACTATGTACCCACAAAAATTAAAAGCAAAAAAAAAAAGGTTAAGAAAATAAAAGAACAAAAGTAGATGTATTCTACATGTCTCCATATTGTAAAACTAGAATCAGTCAGTTAACTTTAGAGGAAGGGGAGTGTAGACTTGATATAAAGACAACTTTATAACTGGCAAAGCAGCCTAAACCCTACAACTGTCAAAAAAAATAATGGATTCTTAATTTCTGTGTCCATGATATTATGAGGTCATTTCTGCATCAAAGAGTAGGAGGGAGATGGCTAGGTAGGATATATTCTGTTCTTATTTCTTATTTAAAAATATTGGGCTGTGGCTGGGCATGGTGGCTCACGCCTATAATCCCAGCGCTTTGGGAGGCCGAGGCGGGTGGATCACCTGGGGTCAGGAGTTGGAGACCAGCCTGGCCAACATGGTGAAACCCCATCCCTACCAGAAATAGAAAAATTAGCCAGTTGTAGTGGCGTGTGCTGTAGTCTCAGCTCCTTGAGAGACTGAGGCAGGAGAATTGCCTGCTTTGAATCTTCAGCACATGTATACCTTTGTAACAAACGTGTATGCTCAGCACATATATCCCAGAACTTAAAAAAAAAAAAAAAAACCTTCTATGTGCCGGTAACTGTGCTAAGTGATTAGGATGCAATGGCAATAAAAACAAAGTCCCTCCCCTTGAAGAATTTTCAATTTAGAAGGGGGAGAGGCAGGGAGGGTCTCACAGGCCACGGGAAGTAGTTTAGATTTTCAATGCAAGAGGAAACATGGAAGATTGAAGGCAGTTTTGCATTCTAAAATAATATGATTGCTATTTTAAAGCTAATTTATCTAAGGATGGAAGGTTCTTAAATAAACTTGCATATACTTGGACCACACCACCACAAGCAGCAGCTGCTCTAATTCAGAGCCGTCCTCCTGCCAAACACTGTGTGAGACAAAGCTCTGATTCATAAAGAGGCGTTTTTCTCTCGGAGGAACCCAGTGATCCATCTGGAGAAGTACCTGAGTCTGAAGGGAGATGAAACAGCAAAAGAAGTTGGCCTGTGAGGACAGGGACATTGTAAGGATGAAAAGAGGAAAGGAGATGCCGAGCCCTTTTTCTTAATCCACAATCTACAGTTGCGTTTTGCAAATGAGTCTGTCTTCACTGTTTCCACTCAGTGGCTGGAGACAACTTGGAAGGGAATCTCAAAAATAACTCTGGCTGCTCACCCAGTTGTTTGGTAAATTTTTATTGAGACTCTGTGCCAGGCTTTACCAGGCACTGAGACATGACAGCGAATGAGATAAGCAACATCCTTGTCATTGGAGAGCCTACATTGCAGTGGACATGAGGGAGCTGAAAGCAACCCTTATAGGAAATCATGGTAAAGACGTCCAAGAGAAGAAAGATGAAGGGCAAACACATGCACGGATGCCAAACAACTATCAGAGAGAAAGGAATTTTCAGACCTGACCTGCATGATGGAAGGAGGTTTTTGGAAAGGAAAATAGAGGGGAAGAACAAGGGAAATAATCTGGGCAGCAAAATTTATCTGCTGTGGTGCCTCACTCTCTCTCTAATCCTTTTCCACCCCAGACCCAAATTTGAAAGGATTGCAGGGAGTTCCTGCTGGAGTCATTTCTGGTATATTAAATGGCCAGAAAGGAAAGCTTTGGTTCTGAGTTTGCAGGCTTCCCTGTCCTTCATTCCTATTATAGAAAGCAGCTTATACAAAAGGATGTGCTGTGTGGCCCTCTGAGCTTCTGCAATTGTGTTAGGACCCCACTGGATGGTATTCGCATGAATTCATCTACTGTAGCATCTCTACAAAGCAGGAGGCTGGCTTTGATTTGAAATGTCTCAAGCCTTTGTGCACAGGGCAAGCTAAATGTCTCCCTACACTGAGACTGAAAATGCTTCAGGTGCCCTTGCTGATAGGATCCGATGTATAGATGCATGTCAACAATCACACAGTGGCTGCTGGCAACATTTATTACAACCTGAATGTGAAATGGCTATTCTATTCAAGGATTCTGATAAAAAGTTTCAGCCACAGTGGATGTATAAGGAGCCTGGTTTCACTGCAACTGACTACAGTTATCTAATTTTTTTTCTAGTTTACTTTTAGTCTGGGGAGCAAGCAGAAAGTTGCTCCCCAAATGCTGTCCTTTCTCAGTCACCAGGGTCTGGTTATTCGGTTTTATGTAGAGGAGATAGAAACCAATCAGTCTAAATCATATTCTGTTGAAATCAGAACCAAAGGATCCACAATGAGGTCCCAACCTAACTTTCCAGCCTCAACTCCTACCTGTTCTTTCTTACTGTTACTCCTCTAAACCACTTGTGGGCTCCTGAACTTGTGACCTGTGCTCAGTCTGGTACTTTTGCACTTCTATGCCGGGAAAGATTTATCTCATCTTTTATGATCCAGCTGAAATGTCAATGCTTCTGAAAATTCTTCCTGCTCCTGCTGGAGAGCTTCTTTCTTCTGGGTTCCCATAGGTCAGGTCCTATGTGTGGCATTGGAATACAAAGCCAAGTTGCATAGCGTCCATGTCCTCAAATCCTCACAATTTGGCAGAAAGGCAGACAAGTAAATACACCTGTTCAACTTTCTGTAACAGAGGTATAAAAGGGCATGAAATAAAGAATTGAAATCAAATTGAACACGGGCCTCAGAGATCTTCCTCTGTGATGAAGTTCCCAGTTTGTTCTTGTGAGGTCATGATCCCATCCTGGCACTTTTCCAGGCACATGAGGCTCTATCCTATTCTTAAATAAAGGTCATTACCATTCTCATTACAAGCAGCAGCAACCTGACGTCATCATCGTCATCCTAAAGTAACTAAAACAGAGTTAATTACACATGCACTTTCTAAACCAACATTGTATGAGATGATTACTCATATTATAAAGATGATTCTTCACTTTCCAGAGGCGCCTCTAAATACTGAGATTTCTGTTACAATAAAACTTGGATCCAATTCACAGACTTTATAGTCCATTTTTCCAAGAATATTTCTTTTCTCATAAAATAAAAAATACGCATGTGAGAGTATTAGCACGAAGTGGTTGCAAAATAAATTTTATTCATCCAGATGTGAGATAAGAGGCACAAGCATCCTTTTGCTTGTTTTATTGACTGGTTAGGACCTCTAGTGTGTTGAACAGAAGTAGTGAGGATGGACATTCTTGCTTTGTTTCCAGTTTGCTTTGATATGTTTTCTGTCAGTTTTCCATAGATGCCTTTTATCAGACTGAATAATTCAGTCTATTATTATTTCAGTCTGTTATTATTAGTCTATTATTTCCTGATAATTTTTTTAAATGAGTGAGTTTGAATTTGGTCAGTTATTTATGTCTCTCTCTAAATAATCAGATGGTTTTGCTTTTTAAAGCTGCTAATACAGTTTAATTACATTTATTGATTTTCAAATTTGAACCAAATTCAAATTCAATGGCATAAATCATACTTGGTCATCGATGTATTATCCTTTTTATATGCTGCTGGGTTCAATCTAATACTAAGTATCTTTGGTGTCTTTTTTTTATGAGAGATGTTGGTCTGCAATTTGTTTTTCTTGAAAGGTTTTTGTAAGGGTTTAAGAAAGCAAGGTTAGGCAAGCTTCCCAAAGTAAGTCAAAGAAGTATTTTCACCTTTATCTTCTGAAAGAATTTATGCAACATTGGAATTATTTGTTTCAGAGATGGTCAATAGAATATGCCAGAGAAATTATTTGGATTTAGAGCTTCCTCTTGGGAAGGTTTTTGATAAATAATGCAATTTCTCAAGGTAATATAGAAAATATAGTACTTATATTTAAGCACTATATTTAATATATAAGTACTATATTTTCTATATTACCTTGAGAAATTGCATTATTTATATTTTCTATATTAGTTGAGAAATTGCATTATTTATATTTTCTATATTACCAAGGGGTTTGGGGCAGGAAGTGACATGACCCAATTTGCATTTTTAAAATGATCCAAGTTGAACTTATACCTCTGGCCATGATGGAGGGACTGATACTATAAATGATCTCTCATTGAAAACAATCATAAAACTGGAAAAAATAATTGTAGAAATTATTGTCAGGTATTGAACAACAAACAGTGCAAAATTATCATCTTTATTTTATTTTCTATATTACCTCATGACAATTTTCTATATTACCTTACTTATATTTCTATATTACCTTGTGACAATTCTGGTGAATTGTGTTTTTCAAGAAATTTGCCCATGTCATCTGAGTTGTTAAACTTATTAGAACAAAGTCTTCGATAATATTCCTATATTAGCCTTTGAATGTCTGTAAGGTCTGTCCTGATGTTCCCTCTCTCACTTTTTAAAAGAAGTCTTGCTGGAGGTTTACCAATTTTATTGATCTTTTCAAAGGACCACATTTTGACTTGATAATTTTTCCTATTGTTTATCGACATTATACTGATTCCAATTCTTTATTCTTTTCTTGCTTCTCCTCACTTTGGATTTAATTTGTTCATTTTTTTCTGGCTTCTTGAGACAGAAGCTGAGATTACTGATTTTGAACCTTTCTTCTTTTCTAATAAGTGCATTTAAACTTACTCATCTCCCTTTAAGCACTGCCTTAGCTGTATCTCACAAATTTTGATATTGTCTTTTTGGTATCTTTTATTCAATATATTTTAATTTTTCTTGTGTTTTCTTCTTTGGCCCATAGGCTATTTAGAAATAGGTAGTTTCCAAATATTTGAAGACTTTCACAGATAGCTTACTATTATTGATTTCTGATTTAATTCTGCTACAGTTCAAATATATATGTTATAAAGTTTCAGCCTTTTGAAATGTATTGAGTATTACCAGAGATAAGAAGATAAGAGTATTTCCAGAGATAAATAGGGACATTTTATAAATAATAAAAGAATCGATTCATTAGGAAGATACAACAATCATAAATCTATATGTGTCTAAGAGTCTCAAATTACGTAAAACAAAACTGACAGAACTAAAGAGAGAAATGGCCAATTCCACAATCTTTATCAGATGATTTATCTTGATAAACATTCCTTGTGCTCTTGAAAAGAAAATGTATTCTGTAGTTAGTGGGTATAAAATTCTATATATGACAATGAGGTGATTGATAACATTATTTAGATTATCTGTATCCTTCACTAAGTTTTGTAGGATTATTTCATGAATTACCATGACAAGGATGTTAAAAACCTGCAGCTATGATTGTGGAATTGGCCATTTCTCTCTTTAGTTCTGTCAATTTTGTTCCATGTAATTTGAAACTCTGTTATTAGACACATGTACATTTATGATTGTTGTAACTTCCTGATGAATCAGTTCTGTTATTATTTATGAAATGTCCCTATTTATCTCTGGTAATACTCTTTGTCTTGAAGTCTTTTTAACTTATATTAATGTGGCCACTTTATCCTTTTTATGCTTACTATTTGCATAGTGTGAACATAAGATGGAAAGAAAGGAGTAATTGTCAAATAATTAATATTAATTAATATTAATATAAGATAATGGAAAGGAGTAATTGTCAAGTAATTAATATTAATATATTAATATAAATATATTAATTTTATCTTGATTATTTTTACTCCTTTCTGACAATTATATGAAACTCCTTTTCATATAATATGCTTATTATATGAAAGTTGGAGTTAAGTCTACCATCTTGGTATTTGTCACATCTCCCATCTTTTGCTGTTGTTGTTCCTCATTTCCTTCTTTTCAGTTAATTTTTTATTCCATTTTAATTGGCTTTATAGCTATTTATACTATTTTTTACTGTTTGCTCTAGGGATAACAATATGTATACTTACCACAGACAACTTAGAAATCATATTGTACTACTTCACATAAAATAGAAGAAGCTTACAGCAGTCTATGTCTCTTTACACCCCATTTTTGTTCTGTTTTTTCTGTGTCTATTACATTACATACGTTGCAAAATCCACAATAGAGTGTTATAATCTTTTTCCAAATCCTCATGTGAATTAAAAATTTTATGAGCAGAAAAATACATATAATATTTCATTATTACCTACATACTTACCATTTCTGCTTTCTTTTTATTCTTACCTATTTCAGTCTTACCTGTAAATCCTTTTTCATTTGGTGTCATTTCCATTAGCATTTCAGTGCAGAACTTCTAGCAGCATATTCTCTACTTCCATATATATTAACATATCTTTATTTTGCCTTCGTTTTTGAAATGTATTTTCATTGGGCATAGAAATCTTGGAAGGCAGTTTTCTCCCATACTCTTGGGTTTCATTGTCTTCTGACATCTGGAAAAGTTTATGAGGAAAAGTCATTCATTATTTGCTCTGTCTCTATATATGATGTGTTACTTTTCTTTGGCTGCTTTCAAGATATTTTTCTCTTTATCTGTGGTTATCAACACTTTGACTGTGATGGTCTAAGTGTTATTATTGTTGTTTGTATTCATTCTATTTGGTGTTCCTTGAGCTTCTAGTCTCTGTAAACCATTTTTTTTTTCAGCAAATTTGGAAAACTTTAAGCCAATTATTTTATATTTTTTCTTCCCCATTCTTTCTCCTCTCTTTGTGGAGCTCCAATTTTACATAGGTTAGATTGCATGATGTTTTCCCATAGATCACTAAGACTCTTCATTTTTTTCAGTCTTTTTCTCTATATTCTTCAGATTGGACAATTTATCTTGATCTCCATTAATCTTCACTTATTCTCTATTATGCCACCTTCAATCTGATATTAAGTCCATTCAGATCTAGAATTTCTGTTAGGTTATTATTTATAGTATTAATTTCTCTGCCAGGATTTTTTTAATCCATTCGTTCATTATAACCACAATTTTCTTTAAGTTCTTAAATATATTTTAATAGCTGCTTTCAAATCCTTGTCATCTAATTCCATCTGAGTCATCTTGAGTTATTCTCTGTTGAGTAATCTTTACCTTGTCTGTTGGTCACATTTTTCTGTTTCTTCACATGTCTAGTAATTATTTATTGTTTGCTGGATATTGAAATGAAATATTATAAACAGTATCCATTATATTATCTTCCTTTTAAGGGTATTGAGTTTTGTTCTGGAAATAGTTAAATTACTAGTAGAACTTTTTCTTCCTGTCAAATTTGATCTTATTCTTTGTTAGAGTGAGCCTATTTTAGTTTTAAAGTTAGTCCTAGGGTACAACTCTTGCTCTACTGTATGCTCCTTACTTCTCTCACACTTATTCCTATTGCATGAGATAGTCAATGAGTTATCACCTGAGCAGAAACTGCAACATTTCTTGGCATGGCCTGACTCATTCAGCTCTCATGCCTGTAAGAAGAGATCTCTGTTGGGTCTTGTGGAATCTTGCTTGCACTTGGACAGCTCAACCCTCAGCCAGAGACTTGTAGGAAACCTCCATACAAACCTCTGGGCCCTCTCAATACTTGATGTTTAGGAAGCTGAACTGCCACTCTCTGTGGGTTCCATCTTCCTGCTCCACAACAGGAAAGTATCTTCAGAAAAAAAGACTGGAAAATTGTGTAGCAATTGTGCCACTTACTTCACGCGTTTCCCTTCTCTCAAAGATGATAATTTTGTACTGTTTGCTGTTCAATAGCTGAAAATGATTTCTACAAATATTTTTTCCAGTTTTATGATTGTTTTCAATGACAGATCATTTCTAGATCAGTCCCTCCATCATGACCAGAGGTACAAGTTCAACTTGGATCATTTTAAACATACAAACTGGATCATGTCACCTCTTGCCCAAAACCCCTCGGTAGCTTTCCATTGCTCTTAGAATAACTTTGTGATCTACATCTTCTTCAAGGCCCTGCATGATACAAATTCTGGCTACTTCTCTAGTTTCTTATTGCACCACCTTGTCCCTCATGCACCCTTTTTAAAGTTTTCTCTTTCTTTGAACCTCTACCACCCGGTTTTTTCATGTTTTTCTTTCCCCCTTAATAATGATCTACCCTCTCTTTCTGTATTCACTGCTACTCATCCTCATAACTGAAACATCATTTCCTAGAGATGACCATTCCTGGCTCAGTCAGTCTAGATTTCATCCTACATTACATACCCTTGTTTTATCCTATATTTTTCCTTCAAAGCACTTATTTAAGTTGTAGTTATGTGGTTTTTGTTTTATGTCTGTCTGCCCTCCCAGAATGCACAGTCCAGGAGAGCAGAGATCCTGTCTCCTTTGTATATACCACATCCCCAGTATTATTAGTGTCTGGCACCTAGTAGGTATGCAGTATATACTTATTGAATAAATGAATTGACCTCTGTCTTTTAGATCGCCTACTCATTTTATCATTGATGATCAACATAATACCTTACATTCATATAGTCTTTTTTACTTTTCAAAGAGGATTTTCTGCATAGCTCCTCTGAGCCTCACAAAACCCTATAAGGAAGATTGTGAATATTATCGGATAAATATTTGGAGACACAGAAAAGCCAGACGATTTGCCAAGGCTCATAGTACCAGAGGTAGAAATACAGCTAGAGCAGTCTCCTGGCCTCTAATCAGGAGTTCCTTCCAGAATACCTCTTAGTCTTCCATTCTCTTGGGTTCTTTCTGTCCTTACTTTATAGGGTCAAATGTGTGCAAAGTACGATCCCCCGTTGCAATAGGTTTTTAGTTTTTCAGACTGGAATCATGTTGGTTTTTTATGCCCTTAATAAATGTCAGTGAAAACAAAGGAAGTCCTATGAGGGCTTATAATCATTTTGCTCCCATTAATTCCCACACTGAGCAGTTTCCCCATTTCCATTCTTGGCCTTGTGAGGCTCTTTGCCATCCTGTTAAAATATAAAGTTGCTTGAACCTTCTCCTTGCAAAAATGCATCTTAAACATTCTAATATCCTTTTTTTTAAGCCAGTAAATACTATGCCAAAAATCAGCCATCAATTGAGAAGCCCTGCTGTCGTTTGTGTGCTGTTCTCCCTAAGTAGAAGTGAATGTGCTGAGCTCAGCATTCCCCATCTAGCTCCTCTGTGATCAGTGTGGACATTCCCAGGACAACTGGGCCGAGGCTGGAAACACCATCTGAATGTGTGACCACACGAAGCTGAGTGGCTGATCCAGGTTTAACCTTGACCTCATCAGCACCACCTTCTCAGCACCACTTTGGCTCAGAAGCCCAGTTATTTATTCCAAGGGATGATTGAATGCAGTGCTAGTGTCTCTTTGGGCTTTTGAACTCATTTATTTATCCAATCATTTATAAAAAATGAAGAGGGGAACAAGGTAGGCCAGAGTGGCTTTGTACTATTAAAGACCGTTTGATTTCTAAGTGTGTCTTCTTTGTCACCTTTCTGCCATTCCACATTCTAGAGACCACAGGTAAGTCAGCACAGGGATCTTATCAATGTTGGTTTTAGGAGGTATTGTGCATAACAGAGCAGACTTAGAGCACAATGCCGTAAGGTAGTGATTTAGGTGAGCAGCAGATTCTGGCTTTAGGAGTTTATTGTCAGATGCATTTTAAACACTTGTGGACCAGGATCTCTGCACCTGTGGGATGCATTGTAGCCTTAGAACTCTGGAAATTCTGAATACAATTCAATCATGAGGTTGCGTGTCTGATGCTTAGTCCAAACCAAGGGGTAGAATATTTGCAGGCAGGGTAATCCTTGAAAAAAAAAACCCTTTTCCTGCCACGCTTTCCTTCCCAATGGTAGTGCTAATTACATTTGTAGACCATTTATATGGCCAACACTGTGCAAAGCTGTTAGCTTCTTTCTCTATGAGACAGGCACTTTTAACCCAATTTTACAATTGGACAAACTGAGACTCAACGAGATTGGATGGGTAAGGTGGCTCATGCCTGTAACCCCAGCACTTTAGGAGGCTGAGGCAGGCGCATCATGAAGTCAGGAGTTCAAGACCAGCCTGACCAACATGGTGAAACCCCATCTCTACTAAAAATACCAAAATTAGCCAGGCATGGTGCCACACACCTGTAATCCCAGCTACTCAGGAGGTTGAGGCAGGAGAATCACTTGAACTCAGGAGGCAGAGGTTGCGGTGAGCTGAGAGTGCACCACTGCGCTCCAGCCTGGGTGACAGAGCGAGACTTCGTCTCAAAAAAAAAGAGAGAGAGATTAAGTAAATTCTTTATAGTCATTATGCTCGTCCGTGAAGAAGCTGACATTTGAAACTATATCTGTCTGATTCCATAGTCTTTGCTTTAAACCAGAGGTCAGCAAACTACTTCTGAGAGTAGATATCTTAATCTTTGTGGGCAACATACGGTCTCTGTAATGTATTCTTTCTGTCACAATCCTTTAGAATGTAAAAAACATTTTAAATTTACAAACCTTACAAGAGCAGCTCATGGACTAAATTGGACCTGGATTTAGTCTGTGAACCATAGTTTGCTGACCTCTGCTTTTTAACCAGTATATACCCTGTTTCTCAGGATATGAACATTTAATGCAATTGCAATAGAAAATAGCAAGAAAATGATAAGGGTCTGGAAGAGGCAGCAGGATTACATCAGGTGCGGTCCCTGCTCTGGCAAGATGAAACCGGGGATCATTGAATCACCTGGCGTTCGTTAAAGATTTCTGCTTTCCCTTTGAGATTCTTTCAGGAACCTCACACCTCCAGCAGCCCAGAGAACTGTGGGCTGCAGAGAAATGCCTCCTCAAGGGAGTAGAAACCCTGAAGGGTAGAAATCATCACATCTGTCTGGCTTTTCTCAACCTTTCTTTTCTGCACTTTCTTGGTTTATAATCAAAGCACTATCAGGAACTCCAGAGTCGGCACCTTTTCATTTTTATGCTTTCATTTAATTATTGTTCAGCTGCTAAGTGTTTTGACTGTTGATTCTAGTGGTAAATAGTTGTCTCTAGCCTGGCAGAAGCTGTGGTTCCCTTTGATGAGCTCACACGGTGTGGCTTTTAGGATGCTGCTGACCAGAACAGCTGACTCTCCCCAGAGGATGCAGTTCCCAGCTGTGGGCTGAACCCCTTCCAGAAAGCGCTGCTGGGACAAGAGGCTTCCTGCAACTCCCCACTGCCCCCGTCTAACCAACACCTCAGTCTCCTCTCCACATGCTTCCCTGCCCTCTTCCTTTCCCTCGAAGACACTTTCTTCTGCCTGGCAAAAGGGATCTTGTTTCTATGGAAGCCTCATTAAATCTGCATCTTGCTCAGTTTGGGTTTGATCATGGCTTCCAGAAGTATTTTTAGCCCATGCAGTTGCGTAATGAGATAGAGACTGGAGGAAAGGGGAGGGGACTGTACAGACAGACAGATTTTTTTTTAAAAAGTAAGAAAGAGAAGGAAAACCTCTAAAGAAAAGGGTTTTATGGAATCAGGGGAAGGATGGAGCACCTCTTTTGGGTGCATGGGGCTGCTGTTCCCTGGTTAGCTCTTCCCACTTGAAACCTATGGACACTTGCCATGACACCTGTCCTGGTCACATGTCAGGGGAACCTCTGATCTCCCTTTCCATGAGCTCAGTTGGCCCCAACCAGGGTGACACTTACGCTAGGGAATGTGACTGGTATTGATGCTCATAGGTTTCCTTTCCCACAGACCCAATGAGGCAGGCAGGATAGTGGCAGAGAAGAAGGCAGAGCAACAGCAGGAAAGAGAGGGCAATGCTAACACATTGGAGGTTTGTGCTCAAAGACAGGGTCTGCGGGGGTCAGAGATGGCACACCTACCACATGATTGGTGCTGGAATCTGACGCCAAGTGCACCCTTGGCTGCTGAGGTTCACAGAACTCTTGCTTGTGTTTTTCAGCCAGACTATGCCCTTACCTGCCCCTGCACTTTAGAGAGCTCTTGAAGCTGGAGTGTTTGTTTGCTTGGATTGTTGGAGTATGTGTGTGTGCGTGTTTGTATATTCTTCTGTTACCAGCCAAAGAGATTAAAAAACACAGGCAGATGTCAGAGCTAACGTTTATTGAACCTTTACTATGCCACATAGTGTTTTAGGCATTCTATATGTGTTAACTCATTTTCCCTAATTCTGTGGACTAGACACTTAAACAGTCTCCATTGTACAAGCAAGGAAACTGAGGCACAGAGAAGTTGAGAAACTCACATGAGGTCCTCCAGTTAATTAGTGGTGGAGCCAGGTTTTGTACCCAGACAACTGGATTTGAGAATCTGCAGTCCTAGATCAGTAACGTGTTGTTGGCCTGTCATACATTTTAAACAACGTTCTGTACACAGAACCATTTATAGTAACTTTGTATTGATGAGCTAAAGGCAGGCTGCAGATGTGCTGCTGGGATTTCATTCATCTTCAAAGAGGTGTTTTTTTTTTTTTTAAAGGTTTTCTGAGGGCGGTATCTAAATTCATAAAAATCTTTACGATCAAGGCTTTCACAAGCTTCATTCCGACTCTCCTGCATTGCCATTCTTCCCACATTCCCAGTTAGTTTGTATTGATTGTCGCGTCTCCCTGGAACCCATGGTCCCCTGCAACATTTTTTGCAGAACTGTGTCCTGCCTTCACATTGTCAGGCAGCGGGAGCCTCTCTAGTGGCCAGCCCACAGTCCAGCAGCTCCTTCCTCAGGACGTTCCGTTTTCCACATTTCTATACAGTTACCTCACTGAAGGATGGCCATGAGGGCTTTACTTGGCTTGGCAGGCTGGTCCCCTTCTTTACTCACCAGACTCTTTGATTATCTCTTTGTTGACCTGCCCCTCTTGAAGGCCTCAGTTTTCTCTGAAGTTTCCAGCTTCCCTCCTCATCCCTCAAAAGACCAAAGTGGAGAAGAAGAAACCAGAATCCACTGGAGGCCCCACCTGCCACAGCCTCTCCTCTAAATGCATTCTCTGTTCTGTTTAGGACACGAGAATGATGAGGGACATGAATTGAGGATTTGTTTATTATTCTTCACAATATCCCTGTGAGCGGAGTACTGTAAATATCCCCATTTGAGACATGAGTAAACTGAGATGTGGAGAGATAGAGGAATTTGCTCAAGGCCACACAACTGGTAAGTGGGTGGAGCTGTGATGTGAAACTGGGCAGTCTGGTTCTGGGACCTGTGCTCTTACTCATGGATCTATATTGCCTCCTACTTGAAAATATCCAGGGAAAAGGTTGAGATAGATCAGCTGAAATCTTCTTGCACAGTAAAGCAGAGGCCACCTGTCCTGGAGTTACATTCATCTTGTTCATTGTCAACGACTTGTGTTCAGTGACAGCATCTCCAGTCCAAGGACTTACCTGGGTGCTATGACAATTGGACATGACTAGGAACAACCAGTGACCATGTAGTCCATCCAAAGGCAGGGTAGAAAGTGCATCCTTGTCACTCTCTCTTGGTTATAAGAAGCAGGAACCCACTAACGGCACTTTTCATATATCTATAAAGCTGAATGTATAAGATACATGGGGGCTGGGCGCAGTAGCTCACACCTGTAATCCCATGACTTTGGGAGCCCAAAGTGGGCAGATTGCCTGAGGTCAGGAGTTCAAGACCAGCCTGACCAACATGGCAAAAACCCCATCTCTACTAAAAATACAAAAAACAGCTGGGCATGATGGTATACACCTGTAGTCCCAGCTACGTGGGAGGCTGAGGCAGGAGAATTGCTTGAACCTGGGAGGTGGAGGTTGCAGTGAGCAGAGATCATACCACTGCACACCAGCATGGGTGACAGAGCAAGACTCTGTCTCGAAGAAAGAAAGAAAGAAAGAAGGAAAGAAAGAAAGAAAGAAAAAGATATATGGGTATTTGCAGAACTCACAGAAGACCAAATAGGCCTTAAGAGGTGCTGAAAACAGGAACTGGGAAGTTGCTGGTACCTTCCTGTCTTTTTCCCTAGAAATGGTTTCTTACTTGCTTCTCTCCACATCTCTGTCTCATTTCCCTCGATCTTTCTTCAATCTTTCATTGCTGCATCGTGCACATAGAAAAATCAGGATTCGCCCTCCCAAGTTTACATATCGTCATTTCAGGCATCCGTAGTATCCTTAAAACGCCACATTTCAGTCAAGGAATGTGGTTCGAGGGCTCAGCCAAAGGGCAGAGAAATGGAATAAAGATGGAACTGCCAGGTCTATGGGCAGCAAGGAGTTCGAGAAGGAATCTGATGTCATGGTCCAAGTGACAATTCAAAAGGTCAAAGCAAGGCCGGGCGCGGTGGCTCAAGCCTGTAATCCCAGCACTTTGGGAGGCCGAGGCGGGTGGATCACGAGGTCAAGAGATCGAGACCATCCTGGTCAACATGGTGAAACCCCGTCTCTACTAATACAAAAAAATTAGCTGGGCATGGTGGCGCGTGCCTGTAATCCCAGCTACTCAGGAGGCTGAGGCAGGAGAATTGCCTGAACCCAGGAGGCGGAGGTTGCGGTGAGCCGAGATCGCGCCATTGCACTCCAGCCTGGGTAACAAGAGCGAAACTCCGTCTCAAAAAAAAAAAAAAAAACAAACAAACAAAAAAAAAAAAAGGTCAAAGCATAAGTAAGTTGTGTGCTTTTCACAGATAGAGAAACTGAGGCACAGAAGGAAGCTGGCTGGGGTCCAGATCGCTGGCCTTTGTGTCAATGCTAGGTCCACTGGATGTGGCATCTGATTTCTATAGGAAATGTGATTTCTCTACTTTATCCCACAGCCACACAGAGCACCGCCTGGCCAGGGGGTCCTAGGGCCTGCCTAGGATAGTCTCAATAGCCCCAGGACAGAAGCAACCAAAGTGAGCTCGTGTAAGAAAGCTCTTTGGTAATCTGTCAATAGTGTCCTCATAGAGCCAACACTTAATACACCTGGATTTGAATACTTACCTCCAAAACCAACATTCTTTCTACCATGTGACAAGCCCTCATAAACCTCACAGCATCTTTATGAGGTGAGCACTTGCAGATCCACACTTTAGATAAGCAAATGGAGGCTCAGAGGGCAAGCAGCTAGTTCAGGGTTACACACCTGAGCCAGGATGTGAACACAGCTCTGTGTCTGATTCCTAAGGCCCTGTGCTTTAGCCACTTGTAATACTGCTGCTCTCTGCTTCATTTCCTCATCTGTTAGATGGGAATGATAATACCCATCTCACATGGATACTGTATGGGGAAAAACAGATAACAGAAGAAAAAGTGCTTTGAAAACATAAGCAGCCCTTGCAGATGGGAATTATTTTTGCTGGTGACATACACCCTGAGCCCCCAGGGCTCTGCTGAGCCATACCCAGCTCAGAGCTCTGGAGGTACCTCCTCCCCACCAACAGCAGGGGGGACATTCTGTCTTCATCCTGAGCAGCCTGACAAACTGAATCTCACTCCTCCCTCAATGTCCCCATGCTGGGAAGGAGTATAGCTCATGCTGTGTTCTCTCTTGTTGCTGAGAGAATGCAGAACCCAGAATTTGGGTCTCAGCAGGTTGGGGAGATAAGGAAATGTATTTCTTCCCCTGAGATTTCTTTTTGAAATATTTTCATTTGTGGAATCAGATTGTGCATGCAAATTTCTCCCAGAAATATAAGATGTCGTCATGATGGGGACTGTTGGTTTTATAACTGAAGGATGGGAAAGGAAACTGGTATTATTGAGCACCTGTTGTATACTAGGCAGCTGCCCAACCATCAGCCATTGTTGCAACGTAATGCAAGCTTTATTATCCACATTTCACAGGCCGAGAGTCTGACTCAGCAACGTTGTGTTCCATGTGTTAGTTCCCACAGGTAGGTGGCTGCAGGGCTGGGATTTGAACCCATCTCCAAAGCCTCTATCTTTCTACCACTGCCTCTCATTGGAAGAAAGGCCGTGGACTGGGTGTCAGTAATGTCAGATGTCCTTTCCAGTCTAGCAGACTATGAAGATGTTGGAATGTATTTATCCAAACATCAGCAAGGAAGGAAACAGAGTCGGAACTAGATGAGGCTCCCCTAGCAACTTTGCTGGCCCACACTGTCTGGGTAGCTTCATCATCAGGTCTTAGGCAGAGCTGCCTGTGTTCAACAGAAACATTTTGTACATTGCACAAGCTGGTGGGAGCCTGTGAGGGAATAGTCTGTCAGGTTGCACTGAGGCTCAGCCCAACTCATGAGCTAGGGCAGATACCAGAGAGTGTGTTCTACCCAAAAGGGGCAGGTAGGCAGGAGACTCAGGCTCCATTTTCATGACCAAAGGCTGAATGGAGAGGCTTTCTGAGCAGTGGCAGAATGGGAAGTAAGCTTTATTTGACAATTGAGTCAAGAGGACAGAAAAGACAGAAAGCAGACGTCAGAGTTGGGAAGGCTCACGCCAGCTCCTTGACAAAGGTGCTTGCAGCCAGCTCTTGAAGCAGTGACCCTGCCTTAGGTCATGTGTTTATCAAATCTGGCCCATCAGCCCTGCAGTGGCCTCTGTGTTTAGAAAAGGGCCTGACATGATTCTCCAGGAAAGGATTTGACAACAATAAAGTGTTGCCGTATGTGTTGTTTCATACTCTCAATAGTCCTGTGAGGTATGTGAGACGGGTGTTACTCTCTCCACTTGACAAATGGGGAAAAGAGGGCCCAGAGAAGTGAAGCTGACTGCCCAGGGACACACAACTGGTAAACAGTGTCCATCTCAGCTGTTCCGTCTCCCACACCCAATACCCTGTGCACCACACAAACAGAAAGACAACTGGGCAACCAAGTCATCTAATGAGTGTGCCTGCTACAGTCTCCCTCATTTTGTCTTCAGGGCTATGCCCTAGGAGAGATAATCATTCTTGGTTAGATAAGAAATAGCCAACACTTCTGCAGGATGGTAGGCCAAATACCAACAGAATAAATCCAGACCCAAAGAGATGGTCAGAATATGTGGAGTTAGTACTTCACTATACAGCTCTAAGGTGTAAGCCTCATACATCTATCACAGTATGACATGTGCTTACTCCCACCTCAATTCCTGATTGCACTTTATAACAAATACAATTCCAGGCTTTGAACTAACAAGGCCTATGTTTCTGAAGCCCATATTAAATGCCAAAACCTGAATCAGCTACTGGAGGTAGAGACATGAATACGATGAGGGTCAGCATTATTTCAGAGGATTCTTTGGCTGCAAAGGGCAGAAACCCAGCTTGAATTCACTTTGGAGAAATTGGGATTTTTTGGCTTTCATAAGCAAAGCATGAGAAGGAAAGTCCCAGGGATGACCAAAACCAGGAATTCAAATGTCTCCAGAATTCTTTCTTTTTTCTTTAGGCTGTCTTTTTTCTCTCAAACTAGTTCCCTCCACTGGGCTGGATAGTTAACTACAGGCAGCCATCAGGCCCACATCTTGAGTTTAAATGCTGGAAATGGATTGTCAGAGAACGTTTAGGCCATTCATTCTGTGGGAGAGATAGGCTATGTAAAAAGATGACCACTCCCAGGTGAACAACGTGGTTAGAGTGAGAGGCACAAACATACCCCAAACCAGGGGGTGTGGGAAGGAGATTGACACTCTAGATGATAATACACAGACCTTAAGGAGCTTTTGGCCTAGAGGGAGGTGTGGACATGGACAAGTAATCAGCAGCTAGAGGCATGATAGGGGGCGGGGTGGGGATCTGTGTGGGTCTGGATTGAAGTGAGGCAGGGTATTGGGAAAGCATTCCAGGAGAGCTGAGGGACACTTGAGCACACCCTCAAAGAATGGGGGTCATGAGGTGTTCCAGGAAGGAAGTGCATTCCAGACAGAAACGATCACATAAGAACAACATGAGCACCTGGGAAAGGCAAGTAGTTCAGTAGTGTTGGAGACCAAGGGACACGAAAGAAGGTGCTAAGGCCCTGATGATAAGGATAGAAAAATCAAAGTCCTTGGAAAATCGTGTGGCGTTAGGATCTCAGTAACCCTAAAAGAATTTCTTTAGAATAGAATCAAAGGTAAACAAAGTATACTAGCCTGTGAGAGTTGGATAGGAAGTAACCTGGTGAGAAATGCTGGCTTGAGAACGGTATATCCATAACACAAAGGTGTTTTAGAGGATTTGGGGGAAGGGAGAGAAAATCTCACATTATCTCAGTAACTAATGAGCTTTCTTGTACATTTAAAATCGCAGTTGTGAGGATGATGGTGAGATCAGCAAAATAGTGCAATTTGTAATGTGTGGTTATCAGGCTGGCATATCCTGCACATCACACTTCTAAACATGACTTTGAAAAATCAAAGATCCGTTAAGTTTGAAGTAAGTATTGAGGGAGGGAGATTATGTTGCCTTAAGTTAAAAAAAAGAACATAAGAGATGGTGATTCAAATGATCAAAAGCACCAAGCTTCCCTGTTAGGATTCAAAGGAGGTGTGTGTGGCTCCAAAACCAGATATCTGCAAAGCAATATGGAATGAGATAAATAGTAGACATTGGAAGATTGGAACTGATATAGGATTTTCAAGTGCCAGCTTCAAGAAAACGAAATGAGACCTAAGAAAAGAGAGTAGGAGTCAAGGGAGTATAAGATATTAGAGAAAGCAAAGAGCCAGGGTTTGTAGGAAGGAAGGGAGAAGAGGCAAAGAGAGCAACCCTTTTAACACAGGAGCCTCCTCCTCCCCCGTCCTTCCTCCTGCTAAAAACCAAGTTTGTTTTAGCTGGAATGATTGTAAGGCAAATTTTTGTTATTAAAAAAGAAGTTATTTTGTGTTGACTTCCATTATAAAATCAGAGCTCTGCTGCCATAAAATTAAATTGCATAATAGAATGAGTAGAAAACATGACGTCCTGCAGAAAGGAAGATGGCAGCCCACTCAGTGCCACGCTGCGGTTGACTGTGCACGAGTGCGTATCTCCTGCTGTGAGTTGTAGCTGCTGCCCAGCAGTGCACATTTTTGTTGCAGCTGTTTTCTTCACATTCTGAGGTTTATGAAATCCCTCTTCCATCAACAATTGATCTTTAGCTCTTAGTCCAGGGGTTATCAACCGGGTTTCCATGGACCTTCAGAGTATCAATGGCTAGGTTTTCAAAGATCTATGAACCCCCTGAAATTATATACAAAATATCGTATGTGAGTATGTGCATGTTTCTGGTAAGAAGCACCTGAATTATCAAAGTAGTTTATGATCCCTTCAAAGGCTAAGAACTACTTCCTAGAGCAAAGGGAGGTTTTGCTACACTTAGAGATTTACACATTTGACCAGGGAAGCTCACACAAGTGGGATGCAGTTTCACATTTCATGGCAGGTCCACTTCCAGCTGTATAAATTCATCAAGGAGATACTGCAATACTTCTACACGAATCAAGAATTAGATATATTTAACTTATTTGGAATAAGAACCACTATATACAAGTTTTTCCAAAAGACCAAAGGTTCTTCCTGTGGCAAGAAGGAACATGATAAGATTCATGAGGTGCCTTTATGTTTATATTTCAATTCTGAAAGATAATTGTGACTTTACTAAATCAAACCTTTATACCTCAATTAGGAAAATGCTGACTGATTTGGGGTTCTAGGGGTAAAATGTGACCCCTGTGAGGTGCCAATCCACTGTACTTTTATCTGTTAAGAGGCACTGAGTTTCTGAAATTAATAAGTAGGCAGGAGGACATGCACATATGATGTGATATGTTCAAGTACTAATAATTATTCACTTGAAAGGGAAGAGAAGAAAATTCAGAACACAGTATTTCTTAATGGAAAATCAACTTAGAGGAGGTAGGAAGGACAGCAAGCAAGAATATTTCTGGTAAAACATGTATAAATTGATGGTCAGCCAATGTGTTGATCAAAGAAATTATCTTTCGGGGAAAACAGTAGAAGCCAATTGAAAAACAAGCATCAGGCTGCATCAAAACAGCAAACAAAAGTCACAATGGCTTGATTATGTGATGAGGTAATTAACAGCTGCAGTTGGCAAAATATGTTCAAAAAAAGAGAGAAAGGGTAGTTATAGGAGAAAAACATCCCCACAGATCTTCAAAATCAGAAACAATGAAAATAATTATTTCAAAAATTAAGAAAAAAAATCTCTCTCATTTATACCTGAATTACCTGGATAATTGATAACATTTCCTGAGTATACAAATCTTGATCCTCTGCTCCTCTCCCTATAAATGAATAGAAATGTATGAATCAACAGTTAGCCAATGTGTTGATCAAAGAAATTATCTTTTGGGGGAAAATTAGTAGAAGTCAATTGAAAAACAAGCATCATATTGCATAAAAACAGCAAGCGGAAGTCACAATGGCTCGATGGTGTGAGGAAGCCATACAATTGATATTAAAGACATTGTCTATGCAGATGGATTCAAAGATATCTTCTTTGTGTCTAAGTCCCAGATCTGTGTTTCCTGGCTCTTTCCCCTCATATCTAGTCATTCTCCAAGTCAGCATGCCCAACCTGAAAGTGTCATTTTCAAAACCTGTCTCTTCTCTTCTGAAAGTTCCTTCTCTGCCCATTTGCTCCACAATCCCCACCTCTTTCACCCAGTGGGAAACCTTAAATTTATCTTTTACTTTGTCTTACTTCCCATTCCTATATTCAAAACGTTTCTTGCTTGCATATCTTTCCATTCATTTCATAAGCATTTATGAGCTCCTGTTATGGTTTGGAAACTGTTCATGCTGGAGGTGGTCTTATAAACAAGCAATTTCAATTGAGCATTTAGTATGTTAAGTGCCATCCCAGAGGCAAACACGGGACTGTGATAGGCTCCCCAGACCTGTCAAAGGAGGCTGGGAAAAGCATCTCAGAGAAGGTGGTGTTTGATATCTGGAGGATGTGTGGGAACTGGGCAAGGAAGAGAACAAATAACAGCAATCTAGAAAAAGGCCTCTTTCGGCATGCTAAGAAGTTTGGAGGACAGAAAAGAACCATTCAAAATTTGGAGGGAAGGAAGAGCATAGTGAGATTTGTCACTTGAACAGAGGACTTCAGCTGTGTTGGGTAAATGAAGTTGAGTGGGCACAAATCAGGTCAGGAATATGAGTTGGAAGACCGTTACTAGAATCCAGGCCAGGGGTGATGGTGGCCAATATATGAGAGTTTTATAGCAGGGAATGAAAGAAAGAAAATGTGTTCATGAGGTAGAAGTTGATTAAAACAACAGGATCTGGTGCCTGATTGGAAATGGGGGCAGTCTGGAGAGGAAGCCAGAATGCAGGAATGAATGGATAGTGGTACCATCCACTGACATGGGGATTAAAGGAGGAGAAGAAGCTTTGGTAAAGAAAATACGAAGTTCAGCTATGGAATGTGTGAATTTGATTTCTCTGATGAGGAGCAGTTCTAGGTGATGATAAGGCTCAGGGTGTAGACTTGAGAGTGGATAGATAAAGTAAAGGTGGAGGTTATTAAATGGGAAAAGGTCAAGGGACTGAGGCCCAAGGATTTCTAATAAGTCATCTTGGGCCACTAAAACCACCCAGGATGCTGACAGGAAGCCTACGAGCCCAGGTACCAAAGTCTTCAGTGTTGAGTCTACTGACTCAGATGTCAGAAGCAGCAGGAGAGGGGTTGATAGCCTGATGGGGAAGGAGCCATTACCTGAGGGTAGCAAAAAGAGTTATCCCAGCTGACACAGCTCTCAGGGATTTGCTTTAAAAGCAAATCCTTAGGAAAGAAACTGCAGTATCCACAGGAGACTGGTGGGCACTGGCTACCCCACAAAACCTACCTAGATGAATTCGATTCTCAAGGGACTCTTATTTAGATAAGGTGTTTTCTTAGTTCTTAGAACATCACCAAACAGATGTATATCTCATTACTTGCCCCCATAACCCTTCTGCTCTGGCACCATGAATATTTAGAGGATTTGTTAGTTAATTTCCTATTTAACATGGGCTGCAAAGTTCTGGTCCATGTGTGTCCTTTATAAAGTAGAAATGGCAGACAGTACATGGAACTCAAATTCCATGAAGCAAAAACCTATGAGAGATGGAGCTGAATTTTTTGCCTGTATAGCTCTTAGAGCAATTGTTTCCAATTTGTTTGATTTACCTAAGAGCTAAAATTGTGAATGGCAGCTCAAATGATTTTTCTGTACATCCAGAAAATGAATTTGAATACTTGATGGAGAGTAACTGCTTAAGTCAGGAAAAGGGGGATACTGTAGCCTTCAATTTTTTTTTTATGGCAGAGCATTAAGGAAAAAAAAGTGAGATAAATGAGATCAAATGGCAAGTGTCTGAACCTGCTGGACACAAGTCCCGGTGGCCATTGATAGACAGTGTTTATATGACTTCTGGGCCATCGATAGACAGATAATGTACTTCAGCAGCCAATGTTCCAGGAAGTTTGAGGAGATAAATGGAAGTTGCACAGCAGCCTAAGAGCTTCCTTAGGAGGGAAGTACTCCTTCAGAGTGCCGTCTGCCTGCCTGCTTGTTCCTATTCTTCACATTAAATGCTTTTTCTTTTCTCATTTTTATGATGGTTATCCTAAAGATACTCTAGCATGGACTTTGACCAAGACATCTGGAGATAAGAATGATTGTGAATTATGTTTCCCTTTGGGCTATTGTAGCAATTTTAAAACTATGTGAGATGGCTAGAGACTCTTGAGAATATCTCTTTTCTTGGATAATCATAAGGCTTTGAATAGTGGTACCTATGGAAGCTGACGGCAGCAGCTTAAGGAAGCTGACATTCAGTTCCTTAATGCTCTGCCATAAAAAGGCCCAGCTGGTCAGGGCTTTTGGAACTTCATGGGGCTCCTCTACTGAAAGCCCCATCCATTTCCCTCCAGCACACCTAACTCAGCATTGGTTCTGGGTAGTAGAGGGTGGTTTATGGAATCTGATTCATCTCAGCTAGAGGTGGATGCAAACACATTCCCAGAGAAGAGAGCTTGGTATGTCTGGTCTTAGGCAGAGGAAACTAAAGATACTTATTCTATTGTTCTTAAGATTCCAACTAAAATAGCCCATTACAGAGGAAGAAGATATTCAGGCCAAAGGAAGGCTTTGGTGCTATAATATTGTCTTAGAAAAAAAGAAAGAAATTAAAGAAAAAAATTATTTAAATGAAGGAAGGCTTTGGGCTTGGAGTCTAACTAAGCTAGGCTGGAATCCTGGTTTCATGTCGCTTCTCTGTGCAACTTTTGATTTTACTGAATCTCTCTTATTCTCAGTTGCCTCCTCTGTGAAGATAGTGCTAGTACCTGCCTGCCTCATCAAGTTGAATGAGACTTAAATGAGATGTGTTGAAAGCATTTAGCATAGTATCTGGCATATAAGGAACACTCAATAAACGCTGGCTATAAAGAAGCCAGAGAAAGACTCAGAGGTGATGAGAGAGACCACAATTCCTGCCATTTCATTGAAAAGCAATTTTCATTATCTCATTTGAAAGGCAGTATAGTATAATGGTTAAGGACATGGACTATGGAACTATATCTCCTCAGTTTACATTCTGTCTCTGTCATTTATTAGCTATAACTTAACTTCCTTATGCCTCAGTTTTAACATTTTTAAAAGAGAAGTAGTAATAGTTCCTACTCTGTTTGGTTGTGGAGATTTGATGAGTTAATACATATAAAGCATACATAGTAGTGCCTGGAGCATATTAACTGACATATAAGTATTAGCTGTTATTTTATTAAATAATGTGTGGCATAGAACATATTGAAAGATTGAAGTCTTTGAGGTTCTTCCCAGTTTCACAAATCAGAGATTACAGTATAAATATCTACTTACATGTCTGCTTTCCCCATTGGACTGTGAAATCTTGAAGAGAAAGGAAACCGTTTTATTCATCTCTGCATAGCATTAGCATCTTATTATGATACCTGACATTTACTAGGTGCCAAATGGGACTGGGTATGCTGTAGGGATTCAGTCTATGTGGGTCAATGCAGGTGGGGAGGTGGGTCAGATTAAAGGTAAGAGAAGGGCCTTGGGGCATCACAAAAAGCAGTTATCTAACTGAACTGCCAACACTGCCGTCCAGGAGAAATCAAGTCAATATTTCACCTTCATAGCAATACCAGTAAAGTACAACGAGAATGTGTAGAAGGAAAGAAATCATAATCTGATTGTGTGTGTTTTATTAGTAGTAAATAATAATTATTACTATTGCTACACACCTTTGTGTGTTGGTATGTTTTGTTTTGTTGTGTTGTGCATGAAAAATGGGGTGCTAATCTATTTCCCTTCCAAGACCAATGCTCAGAAGAAATTTCCACAGATGGAGAATCTGTAGGTTATGAATTTGGCCTTGAGGGATTCTGGGTCACTATTTCTCAATATTTGTCCATGTCATATGAAGCTCTTAAAGTAAACAACAATGTCTACTCATCTTTTAATTTCTTTACCCCTAAGGCCTATCACATACTTTGCCCATGGAAACTCAATAGTGATTAGTAAATGGAATTCAATTTCTGGGGTCTAGAAAAGCCGTTTTCCATCCCTCCCTTACTTCACAGTTTGTCTAGCCATGTCTTCCCCTCCATCATCCACCTTACAGACATCATTTCTCAAGCATCTTCTTCTTCCATCACGTTCTTGACACCTCCACTACTCCATGTCCAATGTCAAACACTACAAGTACCATTTGGGAAACAGAATTCTAGGAATCTGGAGATCTAGAGCTCTTCAGATCCTGAAATCCAGTTTTCTGAGCTGAGACAGTTTCTTAATTTCTCACCCCAACTCCATTTCTCCTCTTTCTCAATGGTATTTTCCAAGTCCCCATTAGGGATATGGCAATTCCAGAAAACATTCAATTTTCCACTCTCTTAATGCAATGCTCCTGGACACCACAATCCCTCTAGACATTGAGCATTGGCGTGTGAGAAAAATGCTAAGTGTTCTGTCTGATCGCTTCAATGACGAGTTTGCTTCTTTAGAAACTTGACTAGACAGAGTGTGAGGGAAAAAAATGAAAAGAAAGAAATGTGTTTAGCTTGGCTGAATAATGACCAGCAGGGTGAAAAGATAAGATAACCACCCACTCACAGGATTTCTATCCTCAAGCCCTAGAAGGTTGACAGCAACAGGCATTGAAATTACTCTTAATGGAGGGTGTGCTCAAGAAGCAACATTACAGCCACTTTTAGGAAAGCGAATAAGAAAGCTGGCGAAATAGAGAAGATGTCTAAGCATGTGAGATACCACCTCCATCTTGGAAAATAACCAAGGTGACACAATCTTATGTAGGGCCTTCTAATTAAAACAGATTTACTGATTAATGTCAGGAACATTGTCAAGAATCACAACAGCAATGAGTTTATATTGAGCAATTTCACTAAGCAATTTGCAGGAGGGCATCTCACTTAATTCTTAATGTCATCTTTTTACAGATGAGAAAATAAAGGCTTAATAAGGTACTTTTCCCAATGTTATTCAGCATAAGTGGTAGAGCCATGACTCAAACATAGGTCAATCTGACTACAAGATCTTCACTCTTAACTTCTTTTCTGTGTTGTAATGCACTTGATCCATGGAACTGAACCATCTTCACATACTGCTTATTTTTTTTCCTCCAGAATGTCCAGGTATGGATTGGGTAAGACTCAAAGACAGAGAGGAATAGAGTATTAAAAAGATCCCTGGCCTCATTTTCTGAAGACACAAGCCTAAGCTGAGCTGTACCATTTACCAGCTATGTGAACTTGGGCAGATTTCTTGACACCACTGGGTCTCAATTGCTGTAACTCTCAAATGGAAGTGAGCATAACTGTATATACTTCACTGGGCTGTTAAGAGAATAGAATGAAATAACTGTAAAGAGAAGTGCCTAGTGCAAATGCAAAGGATTACTGGGACTCTCTACTCTTCAGGAATTAGAAGTTGGTAGTAGGCAACAAGTTATAGGAAATGTGGTCAATTTTCTGCTGACCACTGTTAGAGTTAATTTTGTTTCTGGGAAAAGGACCACTCTCCTCTCTGTCTCTTCTTCTTCCAAAACTTGAGACATTTTCAGCTGAATTCCCACATGTTTTGTTTTCCTTTGGGAGAGAATAAATAGACCAATATACCCCCCAAACTAATCCCATAATTTCATTTCAGCAGTAAAGTGAGGTCCTTGATAACTGCCCTGCCCAACCCACAGGGTGGTTGGGAAACTGTTGAATGGTCACGCATGAGGAAGCATTTCATCCACTGTAAAGGGCTCTATAGAGATGATAAATTTCATCAGAGAGCTTCATGCTTGAGGCATGGATTCTTGGAAAAACAATCACTCTATATATTTGGTCAGAATCTGAAGGAGATGCTGGGGAGAGGAGCCATGTCAGTCTCCAGAACAGAACAGTAGAAACTAATCATGTGGAACCTACACTCATGATGGTTTTTAAACCAGAATTGGCCACCTTCTGTTAGACCATGAGCTCAGATTGTGAGTTGTGACTAGGTCATGTCTCCTTCCTGCTCCTGTTTCCGTCCTCTCCCTAACTGTCCCTCCTTGACCCCAGGACAAAGTGCCGGGATATGAAAGTTAATTATGACCCAAGGGAATTGGTACAGATGGGGAAGAAAGAAATGTATTCAAGAGCATTTCCATCAGTATTGAAATTACACAGAAGGCTGGTGAATTTGGGCTGCCCATTCTCACCTCCCTCTGTGCCCATAATTTTGTGGCCTCCTTCGATTTCATTTTCCCTTTGGTTCAGCGGAATGCTTGATGGCTTAAGCTAGCCTCACTTGGCCAAGGATTGGAGGAACAGAGAGGTGTATAACATGGCTACACCCTCATGGGGCTTACAGGGCAAGGTGAGAGAAGACAGAAGTTGTGTGTGCTGGTGGCCACGTGGTACCTACAGACCAGAAATGAGACCAGGTTCAGAAGAAGGAGAGGGCTTATGGGCCTGAGTCATAGGGAAAGTTTCTTCAGGAGATGGGATCTCAGCTCTGTCTTTTACGCAGGGCTTATATAATAAATATGTTGCAGTCCTTTATTGTTATTTAACAAGATTTTGTTTTAAGAAGATTTTGTAAAAACAACTGAACGAATGCAATCTGCTGCCAGAGCAGGAAGCAGCAAAGAAGATTGGGAATATTACCCTCTTGGAGACGTTCCTTCACCTACCTGGTGCTGGATTACCTAAAAACTTCAGCTAAGTAGGTCATCCCCCAACAATGAAAAAAAAAAATTGAAATAATCTGATGTTTTTAGGAGAATCTTATCATGGATATTTAATTGGACTATTTACATCTATTTAGGGTCAGTCGTTTTTGGACAACTATACAGGGGTCTTGGAATCAGACCACTGTGATCACATCCTAGTTCTATCACTTCCTAGCTGGGTGACCTTGGACAAAATTACCTGACTTCTAATAGCTTCAGCTTCCTCATCTGCAAAACAGAAATGCTACTAGTACTTAATAGTGCTCTGAGAAGGATTCAATGAGCAGGATTAAATGCATGTAAAGCACAGTGTGTGGCCCATAGGGAGCTGTTATTTATAAGGTCCTCATAATTTAGGGGAACTAAAAATCTTAGTTCAACGCTGACTTCCCCCTTCAATAGCACCTTCAGAATTTCTTTCATTTATCATACTGTTCTTTCAACTCTTTGATGAATGAGAAATCAAGCATTCATTTCTCTGCAGATTTTCTCAAACTTTCTGCTTTGGCCAATAAATATATTTTTAGTCCCAATCTTGCATGCTCCTTTGGTACTTTTCATCTGATAAACATCCCCTTCTGTTCTCTTAAATATGATGCCCTTCTTCCCTGGCCTCCACCCAGAGCCTCCTTGTATCTGCTGTTAGGCACAGTGATGACCCCACCAAGGTCATATAATGGCTGTGGCCTCACCTGGACCCCGATGACCCACATAGACTGGATCCCAGGGCTCAGTCACTGATGGAGGCCCAGAAGGCAGTTGGAAAATTTCACAAGACAATCCAGTCTGATTGTTTTGACATGCCTGACCTCAGGCTGCTAAAAACGAGCTTGAGGAATCAGATTAGAAAAAGAGACAGGTGATGCAATTTTGTTCCATCTCCCAATTTTTTGAGTCAAGAGTCGGCTGTTTAACTCCAGTTATTTATTTATCCAAATTTCCTGGGTGCTTGTCCAAAGAAAAGTACCCCAGCACTACGAATCAGAATCTGGGACTGGGACTCAGGAATTGGCACTTTGACAGTTATACGAGATGTTTCTAATATGGGTGCTCCAACCACCACCTTTACAGAAGTGCTGCCTAGGACCCCCTCTTCCCGCAGGTGAAGTGGAAGGAGGTGTTGTCGAAGAGAGATTCTCCACTTCAACCTCAGCAGCTCTGCTTATATCTGCTTTGTTTGGTTCTATTTCACCAAAGGCTTTATTCAGCTTTAAAAAACTGGTTTTGGTAGCCATTGGTATACTAGAATGAACATTAGATTTGGAGTCCAGGTGGCTTGAGTTCAATTCTCTGCTCCACCATTTACCAGCTGTGTGACACTGGGCAAGTTGCCAATCCATCTCTGTCATTTCCTCAAGTAAAGATAATCCCACTTCATCAGGTCATTTTTGAGGACCCAGTGAAATGATGCGTAACCATTTTAGGAACGCTGGATCATTCTGCAGGGCAAGTTTTTCCATCAGCATGGATCCTACTGTGCACACATTCAAATCCAGTGAGTGTATGGAGTTCTGTGGGCAAATGAAAGAACTTCTCCTCCTTTCTGCCCTTGTACAACTTTGGTTTTTTTCCTTAATGAACAGAATCCATGACAATCTTGGGCCATGGTATAAAGATGGGACTTTCTTCCTGTGAAGGAGTCTGGTCTGAACATCTTCCAACATAACTGATGTCATTTCTCCACCCAACCCCATTTGCTATCTCCTGACTCAATTGCTAGAGAAGCCACTTAAGGAAGGTTCCTGGAGTTAAGGCTGTATCTGGGCCAGTGGAATGAGCAGTTTTCAACAGTCAGTTTTCTTTATCTTCTCTTTTTGAAAGAGCCTTTACTAAGCAGTGCCTCCTCCTATCTCCTTGTGGCATCTCCTGATGGAATGCACAGGTAAATCTCCTCAGAGAGCACCAGCCAGGAACAGTCCACAGCCAGAGACACAGATCTTCACTGCTGAGCTCCATCCTTCCTTTCAAGCTGTCCTTCCCCTCCCCTCTCCACCATCACCATAGCAACACAGTGGTATAAAAAAAATGAAAGAGCTAAGGCATCTAAATATAGTCTGAGTCTCAACTCTTCCAGCATGGAGCCTAAAACCTAGGGGATGACAACTAGAAGCGTCCAGACGATAACTGGCAGCCAGGAGGGAGGGTGATTCAAAGGAAGGGGTCAAGAAAAGAAGGGAAGGAAAGGGAACAGTCATTTCCTAAGCCTGCTGTCTGTGCTTTCTCATGTCACCTGCACAACCACCCAATGTGAATGTCATCATCTCCAGGTAACTGCTGAAGAAACAGAAGCTCGAAGAGGTAAGAGATTTGGCCAAGGTCACACAGCTATAAGCAATAGAACTAAGATTTTAACTCAAGTTTCTATGACCCCAGAGTTTTTGCATTTTTCGCCCCATACCTCAGGGACAGGTGCAAGTGAGAGATTTTGCTGGAATCACTGGGCTTTTTGAGCAGGCCATATAAACAACCCGAGCCCAGAGCTCAACTAAATTATTGGAAGAGACTGGACCAAATATAAAGCTTCTATCTAAGCAGTTCCTGTATATTTCTCATGGACTGAGGAAAATGAAGGGGGAGGGTTGACAAGGCTGCATTTCCCAGGGTGTATGATGATATGGCATGGGGGCCATTATGATGCCCAGACATGGAACTTACACCAGTGCAAAAATGGTGTGACTAGAAGCCCTAAGCTAGAGAATGTTCAATGTGATAACGCCATTATTCATTCCCTCATTCATTCAACAGATTTTTTTTAAGACAGAGTTTCACTCTGTCACCTAGGCTAGAGTACAGTGGCGCCATCTCAGCTCACTGTAACCTCTGCCTCTCAAGTTCAAGCAATTCTAATGCCCCAGCTTCTGGAATAACTGGGATTACAGACCTGCACCACCATGCCTGGCTGATTTTTTTTCTCTGTATTTTTAGTAGAGACAGGCTTTCACCATGTTGGCCAGGCTGGTCCCGAACTCCTGACCTCAAGTTATCCACCCATCTCTGCCTCCCAAAGTGCTGGGATTACAAGCATGAGCCACTGCACCCAGCCTCATTCAACAGATATTTTTATTAAGCATCTCATGTGTGCTGAACTCTGGAGACACAGAGGTGCTAAAAAGAAATACAGCTCCTGCCCTTGTAGAGCTTGTTAGGATAGTGGAGAAGACAAATAAGAAAACAATTACACAATTGATTGATTCTTTACAACTGTAACATGTACTATAAGTACACAACAGAATAATATCCCTTGCCTGATGACCTCGGTGGAAAGGAAATACAGAAGTTCTTACAAATCAAAGCAATACACTGGGCCAATTGTAAAGGCGATACACACTTTCAAGGTGGACAGAGACTGTGCTAGAAGCTTAGCCTCAACCATGGGGTTATATGATCAGCACATCCTGCAGATCCATTCCCAATACTGTATCTTCATAATAATCATGAAGTCCATCTGATAGCCATACAAGTCAGGTTTTAAAACCCAACAAACTAGACTCAAATGAAATCTGACAAGGAAATTTATGACTTGTTCTTCCTACAGCCTTTGGTATCACTGACATAAAACTGATGTGTGTGCGGAGGGTGCTTGTGTCACGGTGATAGACAAGGTAGGTGGTCCAGCCCAGCCCATGGTATTGGCAGTTTAAGGTCAGCCAGACCAGCACTGGGAAGTACCTGTGAATTATGCAGGAGTGGGAGGGGAGGAAGTAGGCAGTAAAGTTGTGAATTTCCATGGATCCAAAGCTTTCCAAACTACCTGCAAGGCAGCAAATATAGGGGATGCTGTATGAATAAGTGAGAATTAGATAATATAATGTGTACGGAGCTCTTTAGTTCTTCAGAGAAAATGCTGTCTAAACAGATAGTGCTGGTATCAAAGATAATGATACAGTACCCTAATTTTAGTGCTCTGCTACCTACCTGCCAGCTATTTCCCAGGGATATGGTAAAGATGAATGGGCAAGATCTGGGAAAGTGCTTTGAAATCCTTCATTAAAGGCCCTCTAGGCAGATGTAGAATTGTAAATGTATTATATTACTGTCACTATTGTTATGTTTTCTTTTATCACCCCAGAGTTTCACTGCTTCAGGTGAACGAGTCTGCCTGACTCTTTCCTGCCCTGAATGTCATTGGAAAGGTAGCAGCCCCAAGATGTGTGGTATAAACAAACATGTTTTTAACTGAGGGATCCAGAGGCTTTCCTGGCTGGCTCCTGTCGGCTTGTCGTCACCTCTCTATAAGCCTAGGCTTTCCCAGGCTTGTTTTATTTCCTTCAATAGGATAGGAATACCTAAATGTCCTGCCTGAAGTAAGTATTGGCTGCAAGCCATCTGCCCCTGAACAGAGGTGAAAGGTGGAAATCGGAGGAAGGGCAGACGTCTTCTGCAGGGGAAACAGACTCTCTTCTGCCACTGCACTCTGCCCAGGCAAAAGAGTAAAGGAGCAGAGCTCAGGAGAATTCACTGAAGTGAGGGCAGGGTGCAAAAGGAACTTGAGAAAAACCCCAAAATCAGATTCTGGTATTTCTGGGAAAAGAAATGGGCATGGGTGGGGGGTTTATCTGTCAATAAAAGCAGCCAGGGTGGGGCTAGAAGGAAGTAAATTCAGTTGCCACCTATACCTACTGGATGTCCATGGAGAACTTCTCTTTATCAAAGATTGAGGAGCCCTCAAGAGTACATACTGATACCATGGGTTCTCCCACACTTACCCCCATGGAGATAAAACAGGATCCTGGAAGCCTGTCTTGGTATCAATATGTACTCTTGAGGGATTGAAACATGCAAACGAGCTGCCCCACAATCACCCTGTGAGAGACCAAAGAGCAGCGCTGGATAACAGGAATGCTACCCTGAAAAGGCATTCGGCTTCATGGGGGCAGCAGGTACAGTGGAAAGATGACGCCACTTCAAAATAGAATTCCTAAGACAAGATATGCAGTGATGACAAAATAAGGAAAGATGTTGAGGAAACTCAAAGACTCTCAAGCCATACTCCTTTGTCTGTAGTTCTTCCTCGGACCAGACCATGGAATTCAGAAAACACCCTACGTGGTCCCAAACCAGCACCTGTCAAACTTCTCACCCTCTTCTGATCCTGTCCTGGGAACTAAGAAAAAAAAAATCTTTTTATTGGTTGCTCCAGTTATACCTTAGACAGATCATCATCAAATTAAGTGACATGTATGGCTGCTGATTTTATGTCAGTTACTGTGCTGTGAGGTTTTGTTTCCATTATCTCATTTAATCCTCTGAAAAACCCTGTGAGGTAGGTTTTATTATTGCATTCATCTTAAATTAAGGAAACTGAGGCTCATAGAGATTCAGTTTGTCAAAAGTCCTAAAATATAATTACTACATTCAGACATCTCTGATTCTCAGGCCCATGCTCTTAATCAGTAAATGGTCAAATGAAATAATGACTTTCATGGCATCTGTCATAACCAAATATCTGTCATAACCAAATAACTGCACTTGACAGCAGAGTCGTGATTCCAGCCAACGTGACTATTTTCATGCATGTTTTGAAGGCCAGAAAAAGGAGGTTAGACTTGTTTGGGAAGGAAAACAGGAGCTATCAAGGTGATCTTTTCTTAAGAGTAGCCCAATAATAGTGCTCCAAGTATAGAGTCAGGGAGACCAGCCAAGAGTGTGCCTCAGCATCCCTAGCACAAATCACACACTAAGTGTTAAGATTGGCTCTGCAGTTAGAAAGGCCTGGGCTCAAATTCTGGCTCCATCACTTACTGGTATTCATTAATCATTCATTCATTCATTCATTCAACAAATACATACTGCGTATTGCCTATGTGCCAGAGACTGTGCTGGGTGCTGGTAAAGAACACAGACAAGGTTCCTGCTCTCATGGAGCTTTTATTCTGATAAAAGAAACAGACCATTTATAGATTAACAAATAAATAAACAAGATAAAGGGAAACAGAATGATTTGATGGAGAGTAGCTGGAGGGCCAATCAGACTGGGTAGACAAGGCGGTGGCATGCAAGCTGAGACATTTAAAAAGAACCTGGTTATGAAAATATCTGGAGAAGGAAAGCTCCAGGCAGAGGAAGCAGGTTGTGCAGAGACCCTGTGGCAGAAATGAGGACAAGACATTTGAGAAAACAGAACAAAGGCAGGCATGGCCAGGCAAAGTGGTGGTGGAAAAGCAGTAGAAGTGAGTCGGGGAGTGGGGGCAGCAAGGTCAGTCTTTGCGGGCTTGATCAGCAGTTCTCAGTGTGGTTCTGGAGCCAGAAGCATCAATGTTACTTGGAAACTTGTTAGGAATGCAGATTCTCTGGACCCACCCAGACCTGCTGAGTCACAAACTCTGGGATGGGGCCCTGCACTGTGCTTTATCGAGCCCTCCAGCTGATTCTGAGTATGCTAAAGTTTCAGAATTCCTAAGTTGGTTTATGCAGTTTCAATTCTAATTTTCAGTGCAGTGGGAACCTCTGGAAGATTCATGTAGGGGAGCAGCATGTTATAATTTTCTTTAAAAAAAATTGTTTTTAAGCACTTTGGCGAAGGGGAGAATGGACCATAATAGGCTAAGATAAATGGAAGCAGGAAGATGAATTGGGTGGTTATTGCAAGAGGCCGGGTAAGAAAAGAAAGTGGTTTGCATAGAGTGCTGTGGCAAAGAGGGTTCCAACCAGAGGGGAACCACGCTGACAAATGAAACACATGCCACTCATGCAAGCCTGATGAGGCAGAAGGCAGAAGTGAGGGCCACAGAAAACTGGGAAACACCTGTGCAGAGCACAGTCCGAAAGCAATGTCCTCAAAGAAGACACTCCACCCTCCTTCCATTTCCTCCCTATTGTCTAAAAATAAGAAGCACAGGCCAGGCGCAGTGGCTCACACCTGTAATCCGAGCACTTTGGGAGGCTGAGGCAGGCAGATCACGAGGTCAGGAGTTTGAGACCAGCCTGACCAACATGGTGAAATCCCATCTCCAATAAAAATGCAAAAATTAGCTGGGCGTGATGGCACACGCCTGTATTCCCAGCTACTCAGGAGGCTGAGGCAGGAGAATCGCTTGAACCCGGGAGGCGGAGGTTGCAGTGAGCCAATATCGCGCCACTGCACTCCAGCCTGGGCGACAGAGCGAGACTCCATCTCAAAAAAAAAAAAAGAAAAAGCAGCAGCACATGTGCACATGTGACCTATGGCAAACCTTGGGCAGGCACATGGATGCTGAGCTCTTACAAAGGGCAGGCACTTCCCCTGGTGGGAAAGAGGACGAGAACAGCGATGAGTGGAGGAAAAGACACACAGAGAGCCTGAAAGGCTGAAAACATTGTCTGGCTTCCTGAAAGGCTTAAGGGGTTAGCTCTGGAGGGTGAACTAAAAGCCTAGTTATATTAAACACACACACACACACACACACACACACACACACAGAGAGAGAGAGAGAGAGAGAGAGAGAGAGAGAGAGAGAGAGAGAACTGGAGGAGACTTGCAGTTTCCGAAAACAAGGGTTGTATTTGTTCATATCATAATCCATACCAATCTCAAAAGAGAAACAGTCTTGTCTTCCTTGTTTAGGCTTAGGAGACCCTGCAGCAAGTAAGTAGCAGCAGGAGAACTCAGACTCCAGTCTTTTCCTAGCATAATTCTCTCTATTACACCACAAGGCATCAGAGGACTACTAGAGTTACCTCCCTAGGGTTAGGGTTAGGGTTAGGGTTAGGGCGAGGTAAATGAAGTGAGTCAGCAAGGAGAGGATGGGAACCTGTCTTTATTTAACATTTTGATATTTTATTTATCATAAATTTGTTGCATTAATTCCAACTTTTAAAAATCATTGCATTAAAGTATTATTAATCTTGATTACTAAGTTTTTAGGTGTAGCCTTAAATTTTGCACCTCTGACTTATTAATCTCACCCTGATCCCCATTCTGGATCTATGACTGTCTATTCTATATCAGCCTCTTGCTTTGACCATAAGAATAACTTCAGATCTTTAAGCATGAAGGAAATAGGACTTCTGTCTCCCTTCCTCACCTTTGTGAAAATCTCAGTTTCTGCTTTTAAAGTTTGCCTACTATGTTCCTCCCAAGGTCACCTGGTTCTGTGAAACTAGCAGCAGGCTGTCACATTAGCACAAAGGATCCACTGCTCCTGCAGCTGAGCTGGGATGAGCACTTAGGTCTGCTAACTCCAGTCCTTCTTGCCTGGTCCCCACGTCATCTCTAGGTGAGATAAAACAAGAAATTTCCTTGATTGGGAGAAGAAGGGAAGAACCATGAATTGGAAAACAGGTCACTTAGAATTCTGAAATTCACAGGTGGAAATTTCTGACAACCCATTTGGGACCTACAATTCAACACACCTAAAATGGTGACAGTAGGTAACATGTAACCTGTATGCTGTTCTGTCATCCAGTGCCACTGTGCTGCACAACACTAGGGGGCAGCATTCTCACTGGTTTCTGTGTGCCTGGAGCCCAGTGCGGTTGTGCAATGCTACTGCTCTGCTTTCATGTAGTCCCTGATTGGTACAGTCAAGAAAATGTCTATAGAATCAGCTAATATCCTGTATAGTTAAGTCTCTAATTGAAATATCTCCTCTGCTCAGCCCAGGGACAGCAATCTTTCCTGGATTTGCTATTTACCAGGATTTCTAGAAATTATCCACCAGAAATGTGGGCTTTCTTAGAGCTTGAGTGGACAGGGAATTAAGGTGGAAGGCAGGGTGCCTTGACTGCATTTGATGCAAGTCCTGAAGAGCCAGCTCCTCTCTCTTCCTAATTATTAGAAGGTTGTGCTTGGACCCAGCGTTTCATGTGTACACAATACAAACTTCTCTCTTTTCTGCTTGAATCAAATTTGTTCTTTCCAAATGAGATTCCCAGCAGAGAGAGAAGACAAGACAAAGAGACCCAACATCTCTAAAGCCATGAATCAGATAACCAGCCGCTTGTTCTCTTCAGTGCTGGGAACAGACACACTGTTAAATAAAATAATTTCATAGATTATTCTCACTGCCTTTCCAAGAAGGGGATTTATCAACTTCAGGGCACAGCCATTTATTCACAGACCATTGGTATATGTATTTACTTCTCTTGACTTAGAGAAAAGCAAGAATTGGAGTTGTGACTATTTCTTTCTCCCTACCCCTGGCTCCTTGAAGTGAGTCAGGACAAACTTGGGGCCCAAATAGAGCTGGAAGTAACTGAGTCATGCACAGTTGAAGCCTGCACAGACCCACTGATAAGGAGGTTAAAGATTAAATTCCCCTTTGAGAATAACTGAGCAGTACTCATATAGAGGCTACTTTCAAGAAGGCCAGATCTTCCCTTTAATGTATAGTGCAATGTTCCTAACCCTCAGCCAACTCCATCATACCACCCCTCACATGAATACACACATAAGCAGTAATATTAAGCACTTTCCACCATAGGGCAGCAAAGAGGGGGAAATCTTTATCATGGAAGGAAAGGAAGGAAGGGAGGGAGGGAGGGAGGGAGGGAAGGAAGGAGGGAGGGAGGGAGGGAAGGATTCTCAGGGTGAGCAGAGAAATGACGTATTTGGAGCATAATGAAGAGAATTGAAGTGCAGAGTTTGTGTGGTAAATTTTGAAAAGATCAAGTTGCAGACCAGGTGCGGTGGCTCACACCTATAATCCCAGCACTTTGGGAGGCCAAAGCGGGTGATATCACCTGAGGTCAAGAGTTTGAGACTAGCTGGGCCAACATGGCGAAATCTCATCTCCACTGAAAATACAAAAATTCACTGGGAGTGGTGGCACATGCTTGTAATCTCAGCCACTCGGGAGGCTGAGACATGTTTAGTAATTGTGCACATTGGTTGTTAAACTATTAGTAGCCTGAAATTGACTATAGTGAGAGTATTTTCACATGGAAAGCAACCATTCCAAATCAAGGCTCTTCTTTATTCCTAGAAAGCCAGTTTACTAGCTCACTACTGGCTGTAGCTCTTTAGGGGTCATTACTTGACCTCCTGAAGCATGCAGGAATCTTCTCCATGGCCTTTTTCATGCATGGACATCATCTTATTTTTTAATACCAGGAATGGGATGATCGATCTCTTATAAGCTAGTTCATCTCCCTTATGGAATGGTATGTGGTAGAGATGAAATCCACCTCCCTGGAGCTTCCCATCAACTTCCTTTGGAAGCAGCACTTGTGACAGCCTCAGAACTATTTGGAGTAATCATTTGAGCCTGGGAGGCAGAGGTTGCAGTGAGCTGAGTTCACACCACTGCACTTCAGCATTGGTGACAGAGCTTTCCTTTTTTAACTTTTTTTCCTCACCAAAAAAAAAGAAAGAAAATATCAGGATGCAGAGATGGATGGATGGATGGATGGATGGAAGGATGGACATTACAAAGAGTTTTCCATTGTTAGGATGAAGGATTAAGTCTTTATTCTCTAAGAAAGAAAGGGGAGAATGAAAATTTGTGATTTTAAACCTTTTCTACTCTGTACAGCTACCCTATGAGGCATGACAACCTTCAAAAAAAAGGACATCTACTTTAGAAAACTAATACCTAAAAAATTACAAATTCCCTCATTGTGCCCTGACCTTTGGGAAACAGAATGAGTGATCCCTTTGAGGTTTTTTGGCACTGCCTTGCCTCTGATCATATCCTGAATCCTAGGTCCATAATCATGCCATTACCTCAGATGTCCCTTTCCCTCTAGTCAGGGGTAACATGCTCTTCAGGCACTGGGACAGTGGATAGTTAGGAGAACAGAGGAATCATCCATGGGCTGTGATGCCCAGTTATAAGCCCACACATTTCCGAATGAATGAACAGAATGAGCATCAAGTCCTCATATATGTGGGTCTATAACCAAAAACACATCCAGCAGTCAGGTCTTTACTGTCAGTAGAGACAAAATGTTCATCACTTTGCCTCGGGGAAGCCACATCCTCAGTAGGTTATCGCTGATGAGGTCAGCTACTCATAGGTATGTAGCAGCTGCACGCAGTAGAGGACTCATAGGAGAGTCCAGAATAGAGACCAAAGCGAAAGGGGAGTCTGTGCAGGCTCTCACACACATCCCAAACACTCCTTCTATTCACGAAATAGATGCTGCAGGGTAGTTCCAAGAGATCAGTTAGCTCAGGTTCCTGCCTCTGTGAAATAAATAAGCCTTCCATATTAGTTGTCTGTTGCTGTGTAGCAAATTGTCACAAACACAGAGGCTTAAAGCAATAACCATTTGTTATCTCACGGTTCTGTATCTCAGAAGTCCAGGCAGGCTTGACTGGGTTTTCTGCCCAGAGTCTCACAAGGCTGAAATCAAGGTGTTGGCCAGGCTGGGATCTTATCTGGAAGCTCTGAGGATGTATAAGCTTCCAAGCTCATTCAGGCCGTCGGCAGAATCCCGTCTCTTGTGGCTTGAGGTTGGAGGTCCCTGTTTCCCTGCTGGCTGTCATCCAGGGGCCACTCTTTGCACCTAGCGGCTGCCTATGTTCCTGTTCACAAGACACCCTTCATCTTCAAACCGAAGCAGCATCCTGAGTCCTTCTTATGCCTCGTATCTTTCTGGTTTTCCCTTCTTCTTTAGCCAGAAGAAGTTCTTTGCTTTTAAGGGCTCGTGTGATTCAATCAGGCCCACCTGGATAATGACCCTATTTTAAAGGTAACTGTGCCATATCACATACCATACCATGTAACACTTTAGGACTGATACCTCAGTATATTCACAGGTTCCAGGGATTAGGGCAGAACCTCTTTGGGGAAACATTTTAGAAATTCTGCCTCCCCACTCACCCATAATCCTTTTAAAAGCCAAATCTTGAAGACCGTTTTTTTTTCAAAGGCTTTTTGAATAAGCACATTTATACCCCACTTATCCACTTTGAGCAAACACTATATTACTTACTAGCATATCGCCAAATAAGTTGTGAATCAATCAGAACTACCCTTTCCCACCACAGCCTTTCTCAAACACTTTGGGAGAATCTGACACTATCAGTGGTGTCCCAGAGAAGACTCCTACCAGCTCGCAAGAGCTTACTGTTAAATGTTTAGTAATTGTGCACGTTGGTTGTTAAACTATTAGTTGCCTGAAATGGACTATAGTGAGAGTATTTTCACCATGGAAAGCAACCGTTCCAAATCAAGGTTCCTCTTTATTCTTAGAAAGCTGGTTTACCAGCTCACCATTGGCAGTAGCTCTTTAGGGGTCATTACTTGACCTCCTGGAGCATGCAGGAATCCTCTCCAGGGGCTTTTTTCATGCATGGACATCATCTTATTTTTTAATACCAGGGATGGGGTGATGACTGTCTTATAAGCTAGTTCATCTCCCTAATGGAATGGTACGTGGTAGAGATGAAATCCACCTCCCTGGAACTTCCCATCAACTTCCTTTGGAAGCAGCACTTGTGACAGCCCCAGAACCATTTAGAGTAGGTATCATCCCCTTCAGGAGACGCCTCTCCTCTGGATCCACAAGTCAGTAGTTAGACATAAAATCTTTAGAGTCACACTGTCTGAATTTAAATTCCAGCTCTGCCTCTTATTTAGTTATAACCTTAGGCAAGTCTCTTTAACTTTTCTGGTCCTCTGGTTCTTCATGTGTGGGAATGGGGATAAAAATAATACCTACCTCATAGGTTATTATGAATATTAAATGAGATAATATATGCAGAGAAAATAGCACCTGGCCCTGCCCATACCTATCTCACAGGTTAGTTGTGAGGATTAAATTACTTAATATAAACCAAATGTTTAGAGCTCTGCCTAGGACAAAATAAGCACTATATAAATATTAGTAAGTTAATTTGAAATGTGGTTTCTAGATCCCTCATCACCCTAGTCACCCTACTCTGGATCTACTCCAACGTCCCTCTCAAGATGTAGTGTCAGAATTGACCTAAACAGTCCAGCATTTGGCTGAAATGCTAGACTTTGACTCCAGCCCCCCAATCCTTGACTGGCACTAGCATTCAAGCCACTGTTCCTCTTTCCTGGGTATTTAATAGAGAGGATTCTCCAAGAGATCTTTTGGCCCTGGGCCAGCAGCATCTGCACACGCTGGGACCTTGTTAGAAAGGCAGGATTTCAGGCCCCACCCCAGATCTACCGAATCAGAATCTGCCCATTAGCAAGATGTCCAGGTGATTCATGTGCACATTAAAGTTTGAGAAGCGCAGGTTTCAGGGACCAGATGACGCACTTCTTTTCAAGAGAAAACCAGTTAGAGACCCTAAGCCTTCTCATGGAACAGGGGCCTTCCCCTCAGACCTTGGGAGGGGTCAGGGAAATGGTGTTGTGTTGTTGGTGGCCAGTGGTGGAGGGGGTTCAGTCCATGTTCAAAGAGTCAGAAACCTGGCAGGTGAAGAGATGGGGCAGCAACACCCAACCGGGAAGATAAAGGAAATTATTACAAGAAGAACCAGCACAGAGATGTGAGGCTTCTGAAAGCTCCCAGGAAAAGGCTTGCAGCTCCTCCGTCTGCTCAGTCCAGCTGCCCCGGGTCAAGGCAGCTCTGTGAGTGTTAGCTGGCCTGGAGTAGCAAGGATACATTTAGAAGTGATGAAAGGGAACCCTTCTGGACAGGGTAAAGAGTCATTCAGCAGGAATCAGGCGGGAAGAGGTCACAGAGTCAGAAGCCCAGCCTGTACTCAGATATTATTTCTGGCACGGGAGGGCCAAAGGGTTAGGAGGCCACCTACTCACAATACAATGCAGAGGCAGATCCACTTATTACCTGCCTGTGCTGCTGGGATTTCAGCGTATAAATTCTGTGCCACCTCACTGTGGCTGCAGCCTGGAATGGCATCCAGAACTTACCCACTTGCATAAGAAATAAGCTATAAGAGTAATAGGGGACATAGGCTAAAATCCCAGCTCAGCTGCTTAATAGCTGTGCAACTGAGCAAGTTACTTAACCTCCCTGAGCGACTATTTTCTCATCTTCAAAATGGAAGTAGTAATAACTGGCCAAGCCCAGTGGCTCACACCTGTAATCTTAGCACTTTGGGAGGCCCAGGCCGGGGGATTGCTTGAACCCAAGAGTTCGAGACCAGCCTGGGAACATGGCGACACTCCATCTCTACAACAAATACAAAAATTAGCCGGACGTGGTGGCAGGTGCCTGTAGTTCTAGCTACTCAGGAGGCTGAGTGGGAGGATCATCTGAGCCCAGGAGGTTGAGGCTGTGGTGAGCCAGTTTATGCCACTGCACTCCAGACTGGGAGACAGAGTGAGACCACATCTCAAAAAAATAAATAAATAAAATTAAATGTAGGTAATAATAATATTTATGTTAATACAGTAGAAGTAAGAATGAAATAAGAGGTTGGGCATGGTGACTCAAGCCTGTAATCCCAGCATTTTGGGAGGTCAAGGCAAGATCACTTGAGCCCAGGAGTTCAAGACCAGCCTGGGCGACATAGTGGGATCCCATCTCTACCAATGGTATTTTCTTTAAAACTTAGCCGGGCATGGTGGCATGCACCTGTGGGCCCAGCTACTCAAAAGGCTGAGGCAGGAGGATGGTCTGAGCACAGGAGGTTGAGGCTGCAGTGAGTCATGATCATACCACTGCACTCTAGCCTGGGTGACAGAGTGAGACCCTGTCTCAATAAAAACATAAATAAATGAATAAATAGGAAAAATGAAATAGGAATGTTCTTCTTAGGGTTCTCATGGTGGTGAACACAATGTAAGCATATGTCTTATCTTAGAATTCTTCCTTCCTGTATAAAGAAGGCCTCCTCCGAAGTATTAATCATCCACTCAACTAATAAATGCTGCTTACTCCCACTTTCACTCTAAAGGAACTCAATGGCTAAAGAGAACCCTTCCTGTTGCAGTGCCCTGAGGATAACAGGCCTGATTTGAATGTCCTCAATGCAAAAGGCTGTTTCAAAGGGCCAGCCAGGCAGCGCAGAAATGCATTCCCTAATCGCCTCCAGGTTGTTTGGTGGAAGGTCTCCTGGGAGCAGCTTTCCCCAGCAGCTCAGCCAGGTCTTCTCTGGAAACGCTGCGTGCTTTGGCACCTCCTTCTGCAGAAAGCCTGGAGGACAGGCAGGTGCAGGTCCTGGAGTCTCCGAGCATTACTGACTCTAGGAGTAGCTGCGGGGGGATAATCTGCCCCCATGACCATTAAGTAACTGCCACTGCACTAGAAGAAGAACTGGAAATGGGGGGGTCCAAAAAAGATTTTAAAAACCCTCACTTGAACCAACAAGTTATATCCTGGATTGCTGTTAGAGAGATCTCCCTTGGAGTAGATGACTGTGGTATGTTAAGTAAGCTGGGGTCTAGGTTTGATGATACTGGGCCTGCAGCTTCTTTGTCCCACTGAGAATCCTCAAGCATTCCATGAAAGTTGCCTTCAAAATATTTTTTGTCTCTAATGACATATTCTTACTGCAAAAAGACAGAGTGAATTCATTTTATGAAGCTTCAGGTGTGTTAGAAAAATCACCATTAGTCACTCAGCAAGTCATGATTGAGGGCGTTCTGTATGCCGGGCACTGTGCTGGGCACTGGGACTACCGTAGCAAGTCAGATAGACAAGATCTTGCTTGATCTTGAAAGTAAGTAGGGTGGGGTCTTGTTAGTCCTTGAACTGGAGACTACCTGGGGTTACTGGGTGCTGCAGGCTTTAAAAAAAGACAAGTTATCTGTACTTGCAGAGCTTATATCCAAAATTAGTAACTAACCAACTAACTTTGGGCTGTGTTAAGTGCCCGCAAGTGGTGGAGCAGGGAGTCCTCTAGATAAGGTACCACAGAAGGCCTCTCTGAAGAGGTGATGTTTACTCAGATACCCAAAGGATGAGACTAAGCACAGACCCCGGTGAAGAACATCCTAGGCAGAGGGAATAGCAAGGGGATTGCCCTAGGTAGGAAAAGGCTTAATTTGAGGACTAGGAAGACCACTGTGTCTGAGATACATAAGTGAGGGGAGACCTTATGAACAAGGTCTGAGAGGTCAGCAGCGACTGGATTATGCAAGCTCCCATAGGCCATGGTAAGGGCTCTGTATGTATTACAATTACAGGATGCATAATAGGACCTGGGTTGCATTTTTAATAGTTAGCCCTGGCTGTAATGTGGGGAAGGGATTGAGGAAAGAGGGCAAAGGCAGGAACAGGAAAATCTCTTAGGAGGCTACTGCAAAGTCCAAGGGAGAGGTGATGGTGGTTTTGTTTCGTTTTGTTTTGTTTTGTTTTGTTTTGTTTTGTTTTTTGAGACAGAGTCTCGCTCTGTCGTCCAGGCTAGAGTGCAATGGTGCAATCTCTGCTCGCTTCAACCTCTGCCTCTCAGATTCAAGCTATTCTCCTGCCTCAGCCTCCCAAGTAGCTAAGATTATAGGCACATGCCATCACACCTAGCTAATTTTTGTATTTTTAGTAGAGATGAGGTTTCACCGTGCTGGTCAGGCTGGTCTTGAACTGCTGACCTCAAACAATCCACCCACCTCAGCCTCCCAAAGTGCTAGGATTACAGGCGTCAGCCACCAGGCCTGGCCAAGTGTTGGTGTTTTGATGTAGGTCTTAAAGGCAGAGGGAAGGGTAGTAGAAAATTAACTCTCCTGGGGAAGAGAGAGAGGTCTGAGGGCGAGGAAAGAATGAGGGGTGATTCCAGGTTTGGGAACTGCGCAATTTGTTAGATGATGGTGCCATTGACGGAAACAGAAAATAACAAGTTTGGAAAGAGAACTCGAGATCTGACTGGTAGCTCGTATTAAACTTAAAGTCCCATTTGTGACTTGAGCAGAAGTGAGAACTTTCTCCAGTGTTCAAGAACTGGAAGGGATTTTTCTAGCCTCCAGGCAAGGTAACACCATAAGTCCGAACAGTGACACCTTCCCTGGGAATGATCTCAATGGGGGAACCCTATACCCTGCCTCCTCCATTCATTCCTTGCTCCAGTGGTCATTCCCGCTGGCTAATCTAAGTCCCTTTTGCCACTAGTTAACACCTGTCCTTATTTTTCTTGTTCCCCACCTAAGATGCCAATGGCAGGCTGGGCGCAAGTGGCTCATATCTGTAATCTGAGCACTTTGGGAGGCTGAGACTGGTGGATCACTTGAAGTCAGGAGTTCGAGACCAGCCTGGCCAGCCTGATGAAACTATGACTCTATTAAAAATACAAAAATTAGCTGGGCGTGGTGGCAGGTGCCTGTATTCAGCTAGTGGGGAGGCTGAGGCAGGAAACTCACTTGAACCCGGGAGGCGGAGGTTGCAGTGAGCCAAGATTGCACCATTGCACTCCAGCCTGGGCAACAGAGCAAGACTCCATCTCAAAAAAGAGAAAAGAAAAAAAAAGATGTCAATGACATCTCTTGTTCCCCACTTATGATGTCAATCAAAACAGCACAAGCCACGCTATGTCGTATGACATGTTTTCTGTCCAGCCCAGAGCTTGTTGCTGATAGGGGCACGGGCTAGATTTTAAGAGAATATGAGGGTTGCTCTCTATTACCACCCTTAACATTCCAACCCTCTCTAATAGCCCATTTAGGATTTATCATACTGTTTTATCCAAACCTCTCTTGACCCGACTTCTATTTCAAGCTTGAACCACCTCTTGGGTCACCAACTTTACTTATTGAGTTCCCCTAGTTTTCTGACTTAATGGCTGAAGATGATAAGCTTCCCTTACATATTACTCTCAAACCACCAAACTGGGATTGTTGTTACTCTTAGTGACAATGGTTGCTATTTATGAAACTTTTAATAGGGAACACACACCCTGCCAAGCACTTCATATAAATAATTTCATTTAAGAACACTACCAAGTAGGTGCTATTATTCCACCTTACACATGAGACTTGAAGAACTTTACAGCATCACCCAGAGTCACCCAGCTGGTGAGGGGTGGAGGTGAGATTTGAATCAGGGTCATCTGTCTCCATTACCTGGAAGAAGGAAGGCCAAAGCATCATGGCCTTTCACAAGTTGAAGAGCCACTCTTTCTACCATGGTGAGCCAGGTTTTTCCGTGACTGGGGTGGGTGTGGCAAGTGATGAGGGTCTGGAGTCATGTGGTGGGGCGGCAGGGACCAGGGTGTCTTGGTAACTGCTGTTGCATTCACTTCAGGAGGAATGGACCAGATCTGATTCTGCAGGATCAGCAGTATGGACACCAGAGACTCTCTAGACATCCAAAGCTCTAATGGTGACTTGGGGAAGTTCACGAGGGCAGGGAGGTTGTCCCAGGTTAGAACGTGACAATTCCTATTTTATAAAAAAGAATAAAAGGAGGTGCTGAAGGTCTCGGGGTAGCAGTGTCTGAAAGGGTGCAGGCCCATGGCCACTGCCCAGTGCTCCTGCTCAGGCCTCCTCACTCCCACAACTGCAGGGAGACCCAGCTCCATGCCCACCCACCTAGCAATGTCACACACCCACCAGACGAGGCCTAAACATCTTCCCCATCTTCCCTGGGAACTGGTCCTGAAATGTTCCCTTAGTAAGCAACCGCCTGGAGAGGCCCAGGTCTACATCTGTTTTTAAAGTTCCAGTAATAAACAAACAAGGGAAGAAAGAAAGAAGAAATGCAGAACAGGGTAACTAACATTCGCATATATTTTAAAATGTTTATATTAACAAAATAACACCTTTTAACATGTAAAGCAATACAATTGTGCTAGCCACAAGATTGTCCTAGGACTGAGAAAGAAATCCTAATTCTGAGAGCCCTAGAATTAATGTGATCCAGCCGGTGCATCCCTGTGACTGCAGAAGCCAGTTTGGAGTTAGTGTCAGTAGCTTTTGAGGCCTGCTGTGAATTGCCAGAATGTGTGACATGAGCCAAATACCACCCCCTTCCCTGCTGCCGGCTCCCCTGGGATAGTCACTGCTATACAGAAAAAGAAGTTCTACTATTTCTGGGCAAGATTTCCACAAACCAGTTTGTCCCTTTCTGACCTTCTTATAAAATAAACCATTTGGATCAACATCAGCTGATTTCAAAAGTCAAAAAAATTCTCCCTTGTCCCAAAAGCAAGAGGGATACGGAAGCAAGCATGGGGACCTTAACGCTCACACCTTTATGTGTATGTTATTTCATTGCTCTCACAACTGCCCTGGGATGCTGTAAGCATGATTCATCCTGTTTGTTTATCAGTTAAATTATTTGTCCGAGATGACACAGCATCTCCAGGATTAGAAGTCAGAGCCCTCAGCTGTGAAGCTTGAGCTCTTTCTTTTCAGTCTTCAAATCTGATTATGCCATGAAGCTGTGCAAAGCCCAGGAGTAGCCTGGTGAGGCTGGAGGGGGGCCCCAGGCAGCCCCTCTCCTCCGTGCCCCTGTGGTGTTGGGGCAAACTTGGATCTTTCTGAATCTTTTAACTGTTTCCTTCTCTTTCTGTTTTTGTCTCCTGGCTGACTTGCCCCACACGCTACTCCTTGCTTATGATACTTATTTTTCCATCCACAGCAAAACAATTCACATCAAGGTAATTGATGATGAGGCGTATGAGAAAAACAAGAATTACTTCATTGAGATGATGGGGCCCCGCATGGTGGATATGAGTTTTCAGAAAGGTGTAGTACCCTGTCCTCCACGCTAACACTAACGTTCTTCTCTCCTCTTCTGCTTCTTCCTCTCCGACCTGTTTGTCTCCTTCTCCTCCTCTTGTCTTCCACCTGTCTGGTTCCCTTTCCCTTGTATCCTCTCTTGCTGTCTCTTCTGCTCTCTTTTCACTCCTCCCTCTCCTCTGTCCTCTCTCTGTCCCCAGCTCTGTCCTAACACCGGCCAGCCTGACACGTGGCATCCATACGAGGGATGCTCGAGACCAGTGATAATTCTTTTGGGATGAGGAAATGAGTATGGGGAAAGAAAGAGCCAGAAAGCTGGGAGTACCATGTGAGGCTCTTGACTTTTCCTGAATGGGAAAAAAGGGACCAGATAGCCCAGCACCAGGCAGAAGAACAGCACTGAGAAACAGGCTCTCAGCACAGATTCCACGGAGCTGTTATTCTCAGGGCTAAACTTAGAATCCCAGGAAGTGGAGAATCAATGTATTTGGATTATAGGTCATTCCCGTCCAAAAGGAGCCATCTTACCTGCCATGTTGCTACTATCAAGGCTTATTTCTCCTCCTGACCTTGAGGAAGCCGAAAGTACAGGTGTGAGTTAGATCAAGTACGCATTTGTCTTCCTCTGTTTTTCCTATTAAAAACACCCAGGTGTGGAGGCAGAGTTAGAATAGTGGTGGAGATCATTGTGACCCGAATGGAAGCTTCCCCAAGAAGTCTATGGGGCTTCTCAGAGTGGATGGAGCCTTGCCTTCCACTTCAGTGACCCCATACATCCCATGGCCTCCAATAGGCAAGTCAGGAAGATAGATCATAGTGTGATCTATGTTCTGAATAGACCATACTGTGGAGGAGGGAGCTGTTCCTTCCCCTGTCAACCAGTCCCTCATGCCCTCCAGGCCATGCCCGTGGTCGCAGAGCACCCCAATCCCATCCCACAGCAGAGTTCCTGCAGCAGAAAAACAGGCACATGCCTTGTAAACAGCCCTGGGGTCCCATATCTAGGGCCAGCAGAAATATTCCCAAAAAAATGCCTCTTGACAATCAATGAACTTTGTCTTTTGTCCACTGAGCAATATAAAAAGACGCCAAAAGAAGGACCCAGCGAAGTAATAAAAACGTACAGTCATGCATCACTTAACAATAAGGATGCATTCTGAGACATGTGTCCTTAAGCAATTTTGTCATTGTGGGATCATGACAGAGTTCACTTTCACAAACCTAGATGGTATAGCCTACGACACACCTGGACTACGTGGGCCTATTGCTCCCAGGCAACAGGAGCAATGTCACACACCTGTACAGCATGTGACTGTACCGAATACCGTAAGCAACTGCAGCACAGTGGAACTTGTGTATCTAAACATACCTAGACATAGAAAAGGTGTGGTAAACAGATGGTAGAATGTAGCCCTATGGAACCATGATTATAGATGTGGTCTGTTGTTGAGCGAAACGCTTTTATGTGGCATGTGACTGTACTTGTAAAGTGCACACACCACAAATGCGCAGCAAGTTCTGGGCCCTACAGACCCCCTCAGGTCAGTCTACTACATTATAAACGGCAAAGCTGAGCACATCCACAGAATGTCAAAGGGACATCAGAGGATCTGAGGAGACATTGAGGTAAATGCTCTTTACCTTTTAGAGCATTTAGTTCCTAGGCCTTTCCCCCAATAACATCCCCCGCCAAAAAAGAAAAAGGAAAACAAAGCAGAAAATAACAATTCTGGCTCACTAGTAGGACCTGCTGGCCACCATTGTGATTCCGTGAAAGACCAGAAGAAACCACATAGGAAGAGCAAGATCCACATGTCAACATCTCCACATGACAAAGAGCCGGTCTTTGGAGGGGAGTGAATTTCAAGGAACCTTTGCTCCCCGGGTGATTTGTTCTTAAAAGATGCTATGTTTTGTTAAGATACCTAGAGATGAACAGAAATCTCCATCACCTTGTGCCCCAGACCCATGATAATTCACATTGAGAAAGCCAGTTTGGGGACACATCACCCTCAAGTGGTAGAAGCCCAAAGGTGTTTTCGAATTTGATGATTTACATCTTTTTCTTCACATTTTCCCAGAAGTGTATCAGCTGTAAATTGTAAAGGATTCCTATATCATATTGTGGTTAATACATATTCATTTTAGTTCCCACCATGGAAGCCTCCTATGAGATAAAGAATGTGAAAGATCATACAATTCTACCTCCTTTCTTTTCCTTCTCTCTCTCTCTCTCTGTCTCTCTCTCTCTTCCTCTCTCTGGTTTCCCTTCCTCATAAATACTTTCCTTTTAAAATTTTCTCCCTGAAACTCACAATGGAAGTGAGTATAAACACAAAGAAGGGACACAAGCCCTGGGTTCTGTTGACATATTTTCTGTTGTGGGAAGACCCTGGGTCATTCCCAGTGGATCTGTAGTTTACCTGTTGCCCAGAGAAATGCCGCTGTTACCATGTGACACCCTGTGGAATGTGCTGCCAGACTCACTTCCTACTAACAGCTGTCGGCAAGGTCTAAAATGACTCCTCCCCACCATCACCTGCCTTCTGCCTTCCCGTCCCCTTCTGTCCTTCTGGCTCCCTTCCTTTGCCCACCTTTCCTTGCCTCCTGGCTCCCTGCCCCACTCACTCGTAAGAACAACTATGACTGAGAAGACAAGAAAAGCTAAGACCATTTATTACGTGAGAACAACACAATCCACCATGGTCCTGTCGAAAGCCACCATGGCGGGACTGGGCTGCATGTGCCAGGAGTGATGGGGAATGATTTTTAAGGGCTGTGCTCCAGGTGACCAACCAATCTACCGACCCAGTCGACATACTCTCTCTCTTGTTGTCCCTACAGGAAAACCGTAAGGGTTAAAATAGTAGATGAGGAGGAATACGAAAGGCAAGAGAATTTCTTCATTGTCCTTGGTGAACCGAAATGGATGGAACGTGGAATATCAGGTGTGAGATTCTTTAAAAACAAAACAACAAAAAGAAAGACAAGAAATTAAAACAAACTGAAAAACAACAACGAAAAAGAAAAAGCAACTATATTTTTGTCTCCCTCCTTTTCTTCCCTTCTCCTCCTTTCTCTTTTTGACCAATGGATTTTTTTATTCTTTTCCCTCCTGTATTCTCGCTCTCACCCTGTTTCGGTATCATCTCTGCCTTCTTAGCCTTAGCTTATTCCAAATTCCTCCTTTCCCGCCCGCTGGGCAGCACTGCAGCCTCAACTCCTCATTACCCTAATGAGTTAGGTCCCTGTTCTGCTACAATTTTACAATTATTCAATTGCCACAGGCCCCTGCGCTCTCCCCCATGACCCGCCCCACCCCCCACCTCCCCAACTGTAACCTGTAAAAGTGAAAATTCCTTGGTGGGTGGGGAGGAGAAGAAAAAGAAAGGAATGTGATGCGATGCATGCCTGAGCCCCTCCTTGCCTTCCTCCCCTGCCACCCCTCACTGTTTAGCCTGGATTGAATGTGGGAGGGTCTGGGATGGGGGTTAGGGCCTGGGTTGCAATGATGCTTTGACAGTTTTCTGCTGCACTTCCCAACTTCCTTTGAATGCCTGGCAGGTTATTCACTTGCAGAGTGGCCCATAGGCCCCTCTGCCCTTCGAAGAGGTAAGTGTATTATCCACCTATTTCACAGTTGGGCAGACCATGGCATGGGTAAGTTTACCAATTGTTAGAGGCCACGGCTTCTGAGAGCTCTTGGAAAGAGAGTTGACTTCTGTGGTAATCACGCTATCTGGAATCCTGAGCTATTCTTCCTCCTCTGGGCATCCCACCCCATCCCATTCTACTTCTGTTCCTAGCCCAAGGCTGGGTACCTTCTTCAGGCTACTTTGGGACGATGCAAGCTCTAAAGCAGAAAATTGAGAGTTCACAAAGGGAAGGGAGTAGTTCCAGGTATGAAAATTCCCCTAGCCAGTGGGATCCAGAAAAGGACTGACCTTGGGCAGGCCTGGAGTACCGACTTGTGAATTTTCAAACAGAAGAGACTCTAAATGATGCAGTTGGTGCTGATCCCTGAGGGACAGGTGTTGGAAGGTTCACAGATGTGTGCCTTTGCTTGGCATCTGCAAGTGAACATGTGACCCAGATCCCAAGATAACCCTCATCCCACACTAGAGAAGTGGCCTCATCTCCTGCTTTCCTCAGGACATGCATCTGAGAATATCTGCCAGGGGCTCATCCCTCAGGGGCCGATTATGTTGCAGCCAGGGTAGATGTAAGGAAGGATTTCTTCCCTTGAAGAAAGTGATTAGAAGCCACTACTTTGAATGTGTTGGAGGCACTGATGTGGGAATACGTTAGGGTGCTCTTGGGAAATAGCAAGAAGACGTTCACACTCCAATTCAGGAGAGATAGGGTGCTGGGGGCCTCCTAGCAAATGGAGCAGTGAAATCCACCTGTTTGTCAAAAAGGGGTGATCATTCTGCAACTATTTCATATTCATGTGACGAAGAGCAGCATAAAACTTTCCACACGAGGACAGATCTAAGAGAATCGACAACATTCCCAAAGGATCCTCTGCAGGCCTTCTCAGTGTCATTGGTCAGTTCTCTGTCTGCTGGGGACTCTCCTGCAGAGCTGACTGCTTCTGTGCCTGCACTGGTTTGGACACACCTGATGTGCAAGGGGCAGCACCCCTCTCCATCTTCCATTGCTGGTTCTCTTCTTGGCCACTCAATAAAATGTTGCCATCAGCCTGACTGCCAAAGACTGCTGGAAGAAAGAAAATATCTCTGGTTCGATTGCTTCCTACATTGTATTCTTGCCAAACTTCCAGTTTCTGCCACCAATAATATTCTCAGAAGTTGCCTCAGCACCTGCCCTTCCTCATTCCCCCCTCCCCTGAGCATTTATTCCGCATATTTATAATTGGTTGGAAGCAGCAGATACCTAAGGCCAATTGTAAGTCAGCTTCATCAGTTTCCACAGTCCAAGCTACTTAGATGCAAATGAAAGCAGCACGAAGGATTGTACAGTGTACAGGAAGGAAGGCAGTGGCTCCAGACAAGAGGAAGAGATTGAAAGTCCAGATATGCCTTTACTCCACCAGTAAAGAGGCTCTTCTTTTATGCCTCCCTTAAAAACCTCTACCAACAGTAGGACAGAGAGTGACCCAAGATAAGCCTTGTGTTCTTCAAGAGACCAAGCCAAATGCAAACATCTATGGCTAATCCCCATTTGAGGACATCTTCCGCTTTGCCCTGGATTCTTTGTCCAAGGAAATGTCAGCAACTCCATGGTGGAGGGAGTAGGTAAGAGGACAAGGATTTCAGCAAGTTATCTGTGTGATGTGCCCCCAGATCTGCCCCAGGATGCCAAGATGAACAGGGGCAATAAGAAATGTGTCCATTTCCCACCCACCTATTTTATTGTCTAGGTTTGCTAGAGGGTTAATTTCCAGTTTCTTCAGTCCTTCCCGTATTTTGACATTAGACCATAAGGTGAAAGGTCGTAAAACCTGATTGTCTGGAATCAGAAGCAAATGGAAAACGATCCAAATTTCCAGAATTCCCTGCTGTTCTCATAGTGAGAGACAGAACAGTCGAAATTGCTTTTCATTATCACTACTGCATGGGAAAGTCTTAGACATTCAGAACGGCATAGTCTCTGCATGGCCAAAATGACAATTGCATTTTTAAAAAAAGACTGGATTTGAAATAGGAGACTCTATTTTTGGCAAACAAAACAGACTTCAGAGTTGAGATTAAAAGCTCTGGATGAGCTGGGGGATGAAAAAAAGGGAAGGAAAAAGGGGAGACTGAATAGGAAACACAGTTGCCCTGGAATCTAGAAGTGGGCTTCTGAGAGCAACACAGAGCAACGTAATCAAGGCTGTTGGGCCTGGCCCTGGACATTGGAAGCTTTAGGGTGAAAAGGAAAGCTCTTTCTCTCTCGAGAATGGGGCCTGTTTGTTCCTCCTTTTTCCATATCCATGGGCTCATCTTGACAAGCTGCCCAGATGCTTCCTAATTACTCACAGAGCTACGCTCTTTCCAGCTTGTCCCTGGAGTGTCTGAGCAGGAATAAATGACTCTCACCTGACCCGGGGGATCAATACAGGGGAAAGTTCAGCTCCAGCTTCTCTCGTGAGCAGCAGCAGGAAAAACACCCTCAAGGTATTATGTCAGTCAAAGCTGGCCTACCCAGATCTCACTGACCCATCTGTAACTGCCAAGCGGAAAGTCTTGGATTCATGGAGACGATGACCAGAGAATGAAGCAATCCAGCTGACTGCAGGCCTTCTCACTGTGCTAGGGACGGGCCAGATGTTGGGGACATGTATGAATGAAAACCAGGGCAGCAGCAACCTTTCTGGAAGAGCTGCCTTTATCTGGCCCACCTGTGTTCATTGATGTGCTGGGATCTCTGATCTCCCCTGCTGGAACTTGAGGGCCAGGAGGAGCTCTTTCATGCAAACCCCTGGAAGGAGCAGAATAAAAAGGCTCTTGCCTATCTATCTGTATATCTATCTATCTATCTATCTATCTATCTATCTATCAATCAATCATCTATCTCTATCTCTATGTAGTGAGGAAAGCCATTGATCCATTAACCTTTCGAATTCTAGATGGGAGATACCTAAAAAAGTGAACTGCCTTGTTTATGCATCATGTAGACTCTGGATTCACATACGTCTCAGTTGCTGTGCATATAGGATGATTGATCACAGGCTTGAGTTGCGTTCCTACAGATTCTTAGAAAAAACAATTCACAGATATTTCCCCTCTGGTCCTCTCCCAACACACACTTCTTCCTCAGCGATCTCTATCAGTCACCACCACACCAGGAATATGTGGCAAGCTCTTCCCAGACCTTTATCTGAGAGCCAAGGAGTGAGTGCTATACTAAGATACCATAGACAGGATAGTTAAAGAAACAAGAGTTTCTCTAATTCTTAGACCTTAAAGTCTAAGAGAATTTAGCCTAAGTACAAATGCAAGGGCTAGAGACAAACTGTCTGAGTATGTCTTTAACTCAGTTTCCCATCCACGTAGAGACCTTACAATTGTCATCTCCCATCTATGTATAGTTGTTGGTATGACAGTCTCTCTGTTCCAGAATATCTGGACTCTGATTTAGCCTGTCCTTTCTGACACAAAAAGATCACCCAACCAGAGAGATGCAGCACCATGAGACCTATAGAAAAGACAGTTGCCGAAAGAGCAAATAGCCAAACTTAATTAAACACTACCTTATGCAGGGACTTTGCTAAGTAGAGGTGATACAAAATGGTAGGAGTCCATAGTCCTAACCTCCAGTATATGTTTATAGTAAAGAGAAACCATTCAAGAAAAACATTCTGCAGGACTTACCTTTTCACTAAGTCATTCTTTTAGGGGAAATCAAAGTTCTGGTCCACATGGTAGGTAGGAAGCCATTTGTAGTCATGGAAACATGGGCACTGAGAAGCTGAGCCTCAGCTCAGCTAAGTCATCAGGGATGAAGGACGTAGACCTGGGCACTGTTCCACTCTTGCACAATGCTACCCAGTTCCTTGAGCTCCCATTCAAGGCCCATGGTTATCTTTGCCACTGATAAGTTAGCTAGTCTGTCAGGATTGCAACTTACACAATTTTCATGATAACCGGATTCTCACTCCTGTTTTTACAGAATGGATGTGATAACCTGATATCCTACATGATCATGAGTGACCAACACACCCACTTGGTTCCCCATCCTCATTCCTCCATTCCTAGCCCTTTGGGTTGCCGGGAAGGCATGGGAGCAAATGCCCTCACAGGGCCTTGGTGCTCAGCAGCCTCTCCGGCTGCTCACACCTCTTGCTGCTGCTCTGTGCATGCTCCAAAGGCTGCTTTTTGCATGTGGCTGCTGAGCTCTCATCTACTAAGCCCACTGCTTTCCTTACGCTGCCAGCAACCACAAAACCTGGGGATACTTTCAAGACGGGACCTTAATGCTCTTTCCTTTTCTTTCTTCCACTTGTCTGGTATCCATTTGCAAACAGCGCTCCTGTTATCTCCAGGTAAGAGGTGTCTTGTTCCCCTCTTTTCTTTTCACTTCTTGCCAGTGCCATTATTGGTTTAAGATCAATGTCCTTTGATTTATTGAATAAGAACTGCAGACTCGAGTTAACCTGACAAATTCTCAAGGACTGGGAGATTTATTTCCCCACATGAAGCAATTATGAGGAAGCAATCATGAGGAAGGCAATTCCTTGAGCATCACTTCTCTGTGGACATAAGTAAAAGCATAGCTGATCCTCTCTGGGACCAGGAAGATAAATTAAGCTTACCAAGAAGATGGTGGATCATAGACTTCTCCTGAGTCTTAACATCTGCCATCTCATGTTGTGGGGGAAGAGACCTTGAGAGTCAGAGCTGGAATCTCCTATTATAATTGTGATAGGATTTGAAAGAAAATACTTTAATCCCAAGGGATCCAGGGAAAAATAGCCAAACCTGCTGTGAGAATAGGAAAAATAATTTTTAAAGAATCTGGAATTTTACCAGTTTTGGAGATCTTCCATCTCATCGCAGCTGAGACTTAAACTGTAGAACTTTAGTTCATTTGTCACTGACCCTTAAAGTCCTATGTGCCATGAACAAGATGAATTAGGATGGAGGTGGGGGCAATGATCTGGCTGGAAATAGAAATTTTAGAGAATTTATTTTGGAGAGATTCTCATGCAGAATCTAGGTGCTGTGGAGGGCATATGGCTACTTTGAGAGTATGCTTGCGTGAGTGGAAACCAATCGTAAACAGCATCCAACTTCATGAGCAGATATGAAAGCGTTTTTAGCATACCTAGCAATATTCTAACTCTCTGTGCAAGCAGAGTGGTCTATACAAGACAGTTTCAATATATGTTAAAAGAACATCTTACATTTCATCAGTTCTTTGAACACAGAAGAAAATGGTAAGGTCATTTAAGAGGCAAAACATCTCACAGAGTTCATTGGTATTCAGAGTCACCTACAGGCTACATCCTGGGTTCAGGAAGAGGTGCTGTACATAGTAAGGACATTTGCCTTCTGGGAGCCTTAAACAGCAACAACAACAAATGTAGGTAACTCCTACATCTTTCTTTTGTGGAAAAAACAGTTACTCCAGCTTCCTTGGCCTTTTGCTTCTTTTTTATACCAACAAGATAAGGGCTACCCACAACCCTCTGTTCTTCACTCTTCTCCCAGGGTATTGATTTCATAGCATTGGGTCTTTCTTCTCCACTGCACTCATCCTCTTGCCTGTGAAGATATGTAAGGCTTCCTTGTTCCAACTCTTTTCTCCACCCCCCACACATATATGCATAACAAAGACTGCGATTTAATTTAAATTGCCTTATATTTTTAACATATTTGCAAATATCAATAGAACCTAAAATGTGGGAAAGGAAATGTGTCTTTTCCTAGCTCTTTTAATCTGTAAGCCTTTAATTTAGGAGCGCTTGATTAGCCTTCCAATCCACTGGAAATCTCAAATCCTGGTTTTAATTTTCCTAGGTGGACAGGCAAACATGATTAAAGCACCTGGTGGTGAAAGACAGAGAGCGAATATGTTCATCCCGAGCTACCCCACCAAGCTCAGGGGCCCTGCAGGAAAAGCACTAGCTGCATCACTCTTCAGAGCACTCACAACCTCCCTTTCTTGTCTGGCCTAGAAAGCTCTTTGTCCTTCCAATATTTGTTCAATTTTCCATTCTATTCTTATTCTATCTCTCCCCTCCTAACCTCTCTTCCTTTTCCTAGAACTGAGAGTTTATTTAGTCAGTCTGAATATCTAATCACCTGTCTTTTATTCTCTTTACTTGAAATTCTGAGGAGTCACATAAACAAGTGATCAGAACCACTGTGGTCCTTTAAATTAGAGACTTATAATTCTCTTAAGAAATTAACAAAATTTGAATTTAAAGGAATGATCATGACAAAAAATAGAAAAAGGCAGGAATTACTGCCAAGCCAAGAGAGTAGAAACTAGAATTAAGTTAAAGGTGTGTGACTCAATCAATTAGCAGATATATACAGAGTGCCTCTGTGGGACTGTGGGAGATCCAAAGATAGAAGATTGGTTATTTGTCAAAGGAATTTTTGCAGAAAGTTAGATGGAAAAACTGACTGTCACCACAGGGGTGGACAGGTCAGTGGGTAGATCAATATCCTGCCAGATGGATAAAGTGCTAGATTGATAGCTAGACAAGGGGTTAGACATGTACATCTATATGTCACTGGAGAGCTCATTATATTGATATAAAGTTATTGTGTCATGTGTAAAGTATGACATGAGGCAATTGGGGAGGGAGGAGTGGAATAATACTGTCACTGCTAAGATAGGCATTGTGCTATGGTGCTTAAACCTGCAAGTAAAGGAAAAGTGTATGGAATCGTGTGTCTTTTTCTAAGGGCTCTTTCCCAGAGTAGCTTGCAGTCTGGCTTCTAAGGTTGCCAGCCCCATAGCCAGAACCCTAGATTCAACCAGATTTACCTTCAGAATTAACTAATCAGAGACTCAAATTCAATAGACAAAATGAAGTCAGGCTGCTAGAGGATGTCTGCTGACTTGGAAATACTCAGAAAGACATGGCTCCTTGAGAAAACATTGTTTCCAAAAGTGGCCACCAACACTAGAGGCAGGACAGCACCACAGACAGCTCCCAAACATTTGGGGATTGCCTTCTGTGCTTGGTGCCAGAAACACTGAGTAAAACAGTGAGCTCAGGAAGTCTCCACACTCTCTCATACCATCTTCATGCAGTCCAACTAAGAAAATTCTTACATAAAATATAAGGCTTCCTGCTTGGTAACTTACACCCTTGGCTTATAGTGTTTTCAGTGAATTTCTTTCCTTGCAAACTTGAGAGCTGGAGTCTCAACCCTCCCTTTGCTTCACCAATTCCCCAGCTAGAGAGAAAAAAAGACCTTCTTGGCCTCTGACCCATTTTGTCCTTGAGATTATTCAAGGACTTCAGGATTCCCCTGGGAGGTTTACTGTGTGGAATGAAAGCAATTAAGGAGCCCAATAAAAGAATTAATTGCAAGTGAGAATGTGGACTTGGATGGGAAGATGTTTAAATGAGCTCTGAAAGAAGCAAGCTGCCAAGAGCAATTTTCTAATCAAAGGGGAATAAAAAGATTCAATCTCTATTTCACTGTAATCCAGAAAATACGTCTTCGTGGAGAAGTGGTCTTAAAATGGACTCACCAGCCAAAGAGGAAAAAAAAAATATCTAACTGTTCACCGTGAGAAGGGACCATTGGTAAATAAGTCAAGATGCTGTGAAACCAGTAGACATTTCCTTTGAATAAATGTACTTCTGCACCTTCAAGAACTCTTACAGGAAGTGGTTGAACCAACAGGCCAACAGTTCAAAATAGTTCGAGGTCAAAAAATGTGGCCTTTCTTCCCAGTTCCCCCACATCTCACTGAATGTCTCGAGAACTTCACTTGATGTTATTTCTCAGAAAACTTTTGGGTCAGGTTGTCCACCAGGTGTAAAACAGAAAGAGCAATTCTTATCCCAGCCTGCAAGGCACAGTCTCATGGTCTGGTTATAAAGTGTTTAGTACTTCATAAAAAGTGGCACTAAAAAATGTATGAACTCCCCATTCCCAAGAGTTATTAGCTTTGTACCCACTGCCCATGCCTAATACTCTGATCTGTATCCTCCCAGGGAATGGAAAAGGTGTTAAAATGAGTTTGATTTTGTTTTGTTGCAGAGGTGACAGACAGGAAGCTGACTATGGAGAAAGAGGAGGCCAAGAGGGTGGCAGAGATGGGAAAGCCAGTATTGGGTGAACACCCCAAACTAGAGGTCATCATCGAAGAGTCCTATGAGTTCAAGGTCAGGCAATCAGTGCGGTCTAATTGAATAATAAATGAATTAAAGTGGGAGGCAGAAGACTTGTTTTTTTTTTTTTTTCCCACCTTCACTAGTGAATATGTGAAGCTGAAATTGAACAAATCACTTACCCACCCCAGGTCTCAGTTTCCCCATTTGTAACATGAAACAAATAGGCTGTCCATTTGTATGTTAGGAATATTGTGAGGAAACATAACATAGAATGTGAAATAAATGGGCTAGAAAGGCCCAAGATGTATTATCACTAGTGTTTAACTGCATTTTTAAAGCAAAAATATTAAAACTCACTACTACAGGGCAAGACATATTAACATCATTATCCTTTTCTCTATTGTATTACTCTAAATAGCCAATTTCAAAAGTCACAACCAGGTCAGGCAATGGGTGACTCACACCTGTAATCTCAACACTTTGGGAGGCTAAGGTGGGAGGATCACTTGTGCCCAGGAGTTTGAGACCAGCCTGAGCAACATAAGGAGACCCCCATCTCTACAAAAGATAAAACAAAATAAGAACTATCTGGGTGTGGCGGTACATGTCTGTGATCCCAGATACTCAGGAGGCTGAGGTTGGAGGATGGCTTGAGCCCAGGAGGTTGAGGCTGCAATAAGCCGTGATTGCACTCCAGCCTGAGTGACAGAGTGAGACGACCCTGTCTCAAACAAAACAAAACAAAACAAAACAAAACAAAAAGATTACAACCAAAAACAAAGGGAAATAGAAGGATTGCTTCAAAAGAGATCGCCCAAGGCCACTCCATGCATAACTGTCAGAACACCCTGATGGCAGGGCATCTTTCATTCCTTTGATGAACCAGACTCCTTATTGGTTCTGAGCATTCTAACCTCATGATTCCAAGTTTTTCTCTTCCTAACAGACTACGGTGGACAAACTGATCAAGAAGACAAACCTGGCCTTGGTTGTGGGGACCCATTCTTGGAGGGACCAGTTCATGGAGGCCATCACCGTCAGTGCAGGTGAGAAGCACCTCAGGCTGGCCTTGCTGGGAGAAGCAGACAACCTCTGAGAAGGAAGCGTAAAGCCACATTAACAGCCCACCAGACTCTGGGAAGGCCTATGTGTTCAGTCTTCCCAGCTCTAGTCCTAGGTGCCTACTGATTTACTGGGCCACTGTGGAAAAGAATCATGGTGTAACTGAAAAAGCATGGCTATCTCTAATCTCACATCCTTGTTCTGCTGTACGAACTGGAACAACGTACCCTCTCTGAACTCAATGTCCTCATTCTAAAGGGGAACTATTGCTACCTTTCTCAGAACGGTAGAAAGCTACAGAGTCTCGTATAAAATACAAACTCAGTAAATTCTGATTTCCGCCATTCTTTCTTTTCATTTGTTTGATCCCTCTCTTCTGTAAAATGTGGGACAATTCTGATTTAGAGATGCGGGAGTTAGGAGTTTATAAAATGTTTTGCATCAACTCTCTGACAAAACACCTGGATGATTCCAAACCACTCCCTCTGCATTTACTGACGGGCCCCCTCAGTAGCAGCCCCCAGCACAGCCAGGAGTCCCAGCAGCCTGCAGACGTGTTGGAACAGGGAGGGAAAGGGTCTCCCAACCACCGTTACTATCACCTCTCAGCATCACCGAGGCCTTCTTGCACTGCTGAGCACTACTGGCCTTGTCTTTTTTTGAGAGGATTTGTTGTCATAGCAACCCCCAGGGTCATATCCCCAAGGCCCCAGAGCCAGAGCAAAAGGACAGCAGGAAGAGAGGTTTGCTGCTGCTGCTGCCCCACTTTTCTCATCGCCTGCTTTAGATCTTTCTAGCTCCCCCTGTGATGACCTGACTGTGCCCCTTGAGACAATAAGCGGAATGTAGGCCACATCATCTACCCCCCTTCTTTTACAAAGGAGGCGCTTGAGGTTCAGAAACAATAGATGATTGACCCTAGCTCACAGATTTTCTTCATGGCAAAGCCGGAATGAGAACCCAAGTGTTCTGACTTCTACTCTTTTGAAACCCAGCTTCTACTGGTTACGCCAAAACATGACAGAGGTTGTCCTTGGCAAGGCACAGGCGTGCCTCAGTCCACCCTCCCATCCAGGGCTGCTGAGTGGACAACTCTGCTCACATTTCCTGGCAAGGACAATCAAGGCCCATCCCTGCTCTGTCCCATGAGGTATTTGGAGGATGGCACTGGCTTTGCAGTATATTCTCATGATCTGGAATGACAGTCATCCCTCAGGGGAGAGATAATGACCAGAACCACGATGATTATTGCAGCAGTCAGGTCAGAAAATTTGAGAGGAGCCCTACTGGTGTCCAGTGAAGAGTGGCCATGCTGAGCTGATTTCACTTTTCTTTGCCTAGACAACCAAATGCAGCCTGTGAATCCTCCTTTCTTTCTGCTCCACTATCTTGCCCCTCTTAATCACCTACTTTCTTCTCTTCCTGATTCCCTGACCCTCTCTCTCCAACTCTACCTTGGTGCCCTGTATTCCACTGACCAGTGAGGCAGCCCAAATTGTTCCCCAGTTGTTTTCTGGCACCCCGGCCCTGGCCCCCACCAGCTGCCCAGAAGATAGCTGGAGTCCCCTTCCAACAGATGATGCCTGTGGTGTGGGTTGGGCTTGACTTTCTCATGAATGAATCTCATGAATGAATCTGACTTTACTACCCTTCTCTTGCCTGTTTATCTTGCCTCCAGCAGGGGATGAGGATGAGGATGAATCAGGGGAGGAGAGGCTGCCCTCCTGCTTTGACTATGTCATGCACTTCCTGACGGTCTTCTGGAAGGTGCTGTTTGCCTGTGTGCCCCCCACAGAGTACTGCCACGGCTGGGCCTGCTTCGCCGTCTCCATCCTCATCATCGGCATGCTCACCGCCATCATCGGGGACCTGGCCTCGCACTTCGGCTGCACCATTGGGCTCAAGGATTCAGTCACAGCTGTTGTTTTCGTGGCATTTGGCACCTCTGTACCAGGTGAGAGTGAGAGGACCTTGAATCTGCAAAGAGGATATTACCTGGTTCAAATGACCCTTGCACTCCATCTCATTATCTTCCGCTCTATCTCAGATCTGAACTTAACAGAGCTTCTGCCCTTAAAGTGCACAAAAGTCAATCAAAGAGATGAATAATGTTATTAGCAATACAGCTAATATTTCCTGAGCACTTTCAACATGACAGGTACCACGTGTGTTCAGGAATTTACACATTTTCTCCCTGCAATGTTCCCCAAAGCCCTGTTAAATAGAGTAAGTTATTATCCCCACTTCACAGACTAAGAAACTGAGGCTTAGCTACATGCCCAAGTAAGCGGTCCAATTTCTTAACCTCCACATTATGTGAATAGGCCACAAACAGTGCAATTAAAATAATGTAGATATTGTCCTCTTTCTATTTACCTCTGGCCATCTCTGGGAAGCTAAAGATTAGCCAGCTCAAAGATATCAAAGGAGAAATGCCCACATACATTCCTGGCCTCCTCTACTTGGAAGCACACTGTGAGTACAAAGTATCTCCTAGCAGAACAGGCAAAGGAAGCTCCATAGCTTTTATCTTTTTATAGGATGAATTACATACTCTCTTTTTCTGGCAACACTCAGAGACAAATAGGAGCAGACATTCCTTCATTCATTGAACAAATGTTTACTGAGCCCCTATTATGCCTGTTACAGTATTGTGCTGGTTTCTGGGACTATAATGAAAGGCAAGATACACATGCCTCCTTCTCCACGTGGAGTTTATAATCTAGTGAAAGAGACAACACTCAACTAATATAATTAAAGTTATCTGGAAAAATCCTATGAAGAAAATGAAAAGGTACTGCATAAGGACAGAAGCTGGGCCTGAATGTCAGAGTTAGCAGGTAGAGAGGGGCTGCACTAGCCCAGGTTCCTTACTTAATTCAGTTAGGGGCTTCGGGGCTTCTGAACTACGAAAGCCTGCCAGGGAGCTGGCATCCTAATTGCCCCAAAAAGAAAGAGAGGGCAACCTCCTGCAGGAAGGTTAGGCTGAATCTCATCAGATAGGACTCTCCTTGCTGGACCAAGGGAAATCAAATCCTTTTTGTACCAACCAAGCATATCCTTCAGGAGAGTAGCTAAACCTACATCACGTTCTAGGAAAACCTCTTTCTAAAACCCCAGCACAGGCCAGTGGGATTATTTGTCCATTAGTGATGCAAGAGATTTAGCTATTGTGGAAATGCATCAGGAGGTTGGAAATTAGATGGATGATCCCAGGAAGGCCTGTGGATGAGATGCCTTGTGATCTCTGTTCTCCAGGCTTTGGGGAACCTGAACTATTAGAGGGGAGGGAGGAAATATGGGGAAAGCATAGAGGTGGGAAGAAGTATCAGAGGATCAGAAGAACAAAAACAAACCAAGGCCACAGGCAAGAAACGGAAGAGATTTTATCTGGGAGATCTAAAAAAAAATGGCAACAATGAGGCAAGCCAGGCAGATATCTTTAGGCACCTCCAAGTCTTTGCAATTGGTCTAGACAACAGCTAACAGTATTTGAGGCTTTAAGAAGGTTATCCTGTGATCCGCTGATCTGATTTAGTGGCTTTGGGTAAAGCTCTTCGGATATAGTTGATGGTATGGGAAGGGTCTTTACATGAGGGCTTTAGGGTCAAGTCTCTTGCTAACATCCTATGTGACCTTGGGTAAATTCCTTAACCCTTATTTTTCTTACCTGTAAAATAAGAGGATTGACCTAGATGTCTCTGACAGTCCTCCTTGTGCCCACAATCTGTGCCAAGATCTAAAGTCAAACACCCTGCAAGGCCCTGTGATACACATATAAACCACAGAGATAGAGCCCCGTCTTCCTTGAGTCCACAGCTCATCCTGCATGTCCTCATCATGGTTCCCCAACATGTCCTCTGTTCCCAAACTCCATCACCTCGCCCAGTGCTGAGTTAGTAGGCATCGCTCAATAACTCTTGGTGGTTCATGAGTAAAGGCCCCATATGACAGTTACAATCAGGCATCTACTCCAAGCAACTTCTCAGGGTGTCAAGGTTCCCTGGGGAGATGTTGTGGGATGGCAAACTTCCCTTTTACTTTTTCAGTAAAAAGTACTCAAAGGAGAACAATAAGCCCACCCAGTAAATATCAGAACTGGAAAAGCCCTTCAGAATATTTCAGATCACTGCAGATGAGGAATGGGAAGCCCAGCCCAGGGATGTGACCTACCCAGGGCCAAACAGCTGTCTTGTGGCAGAGCTAGGAGTAGACCTCCAGCCCTTGTCTCTCATTCCTGGGCTCGGCCCACCAGCTCAAGTTGTTTTTTGGGAATACTGGGAAGACAAGCCCTGCACACCTTAGCCTCCCGCCGGCTCCCATGTGTCTCTGTCCTTTTCCAGATACGTTTGCCAGCAAAGCTGCCGCCCTCCAGGACGTATATGCAGACGCCTCCATTGGCAACGTGACGGGCAGCAACGCAGTCAACGTCTTCCTGGGTATCGGCCTGGCCTGGTCCGTGGCCGCCATCTACTGGGCTCTGCAGGGACAGGAGTTCCACGTGTCGGCCGGCACACTGGCCTTCTCTGTTACCCTCTTCACCATCTTTGCATTTGTCTGCATCAGCGTGCTCTTGTACCGACGACGGCCGCACCTGGGCGGGGAGCTCGGTGGCCCCCGTGGCTGCAAGCTCGCCACGACGTGGCTCTTTGTGAGCCTGTGGCTCCTCTACATACTCTTTGCCACACTAGAGGCCTATTGCTACATCAAGGGGTTCTGAGCTACAGAACAGAGCCTCCAGCAGGGCAGGCCCAGAACTTCTCCTAAGAGAAGGGCACTTCCCCACCAGTGACCTCTCTGGGCTGCTCAGCCCTGGAGAGGCAGCATCAGGACCCGAGCCCCAGGAACTTCACCCAACTTAGGCCCTGGCAATGAACTGAAAGGGCAAAGTCTTAATCAAACAATGGAGGAATCACCCACTTTACACAGTATTTAATTAAATACAAACAAACAACAGCAACAAATCCACCTCCACCCCATCCCCCTCATATCCCTGACCCGAAGCAAAGGTCAGAGTCTTTCACCTCCTTCTGTTCCACCTTCTGATTATTCCTTTGTCTCTCGTTTCTTTGGAGGCAGGCTTTCTCCTGTCTGTCCAATTCCATAAGTCCTATTATCTCACTCAGCTGACGAGACGTGAGAATGAGTCACATTCATGTGGCTGGGGTGGGGTTCTTTTTTCATTGTAATCATTATTGTGGTTGCTTCAGTTTTGCCATTAGGTTTTGCTTATCGTTTCGTTTTGTCTTTTCTTTCTGAAGTGAGTGAGAAAGGTGCCATGAAGGAATTCCAGGTCTGAGCCGACAGAGAGAAACATGAATTTTCAGACACATGCTCTCCCGCCACCTCTTGGCTCCATCAAGATCCAGTTCCTCGTCTCCCTGTTTTCTCTGAGTTCTTGGGAGGCGTGATGGCGTTGGGGTAGAAATAAGCTCACTCACCGATGCAGGCTCCTGTAAAGATCTTAGAGGAGCTTCAACTGGAGCAGGAGGAGCTTTTTATGCTTATGTTGAATCAAGTCAAATACAAAAAGCGATTGTCCCTCTCTGCCCAAGCCTTTCCAATTCTGTGTGTCTTTACGTCAATGTCCACTTGTATATCCTTTTGCAGGAAGACCCATCAAGTGAGAGAGAGGGACAAAAATAGGAATGGTGTGTGATGACAAAGGGCTTCTGGAAGAGCAAAAGGGACGCAGGCCTTCTTGAGTGTCTTTGGCTTTGCACCTGAGTCAGGAGAGAAGAGATATCCAACCAGTGAGATCTTTAAGTGAAAAGTTTATATTTTAAATGTCAACGTCCCGAGAAATGTCAGCTTCACCACTCTCTCCCTTCCTAATGCTCTGTACAAAGAGGGCTGACTATATTTCTTGAAGTGGTGGAAACACTTAGAGGTTTATAAGAGAACAAGGGGCTCCCTTCACCTCTCCTGGTCCCTCAGGTCACATGTGAAAGCACTTTTACAAGATAGGAGCTGGAATTCCTTGATTTCTCCCATGTACCTGCTTGTTTTTAAACTTCATGAAGCTCTTTTGCCAGCCTGTGGGGTAGTTCTTGCTCCAGTAAGAGGAATCTTAGTCGTTATAATCTCATGGAGCCTGGGTTTTTAGAAGAGAGATCACCATGCCCTACAGACCTTTTCCCAACAAATGTGGGAAGGACCTGGCTTTAAACACACACACACACACACACACACACACACACTCACAAACGGACATAAGACATCATCACAAAACTGCCCACGGATCTTTAGGCTTTCTGCATTGACATAAATACATTTTCTAAGTGGGGGGAAGAAATTAAAAAACACCTGTTTAATTTTAAACACTTTTTTTAAGAAAAAAATAACTAAAAAAGAAACAGTGCTCATGTCATAAACTATGTTGACAGTTGCCAGTGGAAATGTTGGGTTGGTTCAAAAAAAAATAATAAAAGCTATACTTATATCTCTCTACATACAGCTTGTTTCTCCCTGTGTTTCTTCAGTGAAAGGTCCAAGGGGCCACCCTGGGTTTCTTCCGTGGAGACGTGACTCAGGTGAAGGTGTCATCTCCTCTCACACTCAGGGGCCAACGTGTCAGACCCAGTATATTTTAAGCAAAAGTACTTCAGGGAAATGCCGCTTGTCAAAACCTGGACTTTGCAAGATTATAAGATGTAAGTAGAAGGAAGAGCTGTGGTAATTATGGAGGTAGGAGGTTTCTGTATCAGAAAGGCATGGCAGCGCAAGACTCCAGCTAGGAAAACAGCGCCCTGTACCTATCACTAACAGACATCTCTTCACTCGTTAATTTACTCATTATTCATTCAACAAACAATTTAGGAGCATGTTTAATATACTGAATGACACTCTGATGGTACAAAGAAGAACAAAACATAGTTCCTGACCTCAAGAAATTAACAGTCTAGGTCAGGTGTGGTGGCTCCCGCCTGTAATCCCAGCACTTTGAGAGGCCGAGGTGGGTGGATCACTTGAGCCCAGGAGTTAAAGACCAACCTGGCTAACATCTCTACTAAAAATTTAAAAAGTTAGCCAGGTGTGGTGCTACATTCCTGTAATCCCAGCCACTCAGGAGGCTGAATCATGAGAATTGCTTGAACCTAGGAGGCAGAGGTTGCAGTGGGCTGAGATTGTACCACTGCACTTCAGTCTGGGCAACAGAGCAAGACTCTGTTTCAAAAAACAAAAAAAAAAAAAAAAAAAAAAAAAAAGAAAGAAAAAGAAAAAAGAAACTCACAGTCTACATGGGGGAAGTGATCCAGAAGCCCATTAAACTCATTCTAAGAACAGGGGCAATGCTGCAAAGGCCTGGTGGGGGGATATTGTGGAACCCAAGGCAGGAAGCACAGCCAGGCCATAGGAGCCTGAAAGTCATCAGGGACTGAGCCCACTCTCCCCACTTCCCCCAAGTCACCTGGTGTCTCTCACCCTTGCTTCCCTCTGCCCATTAGGCCCATCCTCTTCCTTTATCTCCCAAGGTGTTTCCTCTGATTTATTTTCTTACACACAGCCCAGCACAGTCACCAGCCCCATCACTATATCATGACCTCACAGTTTTGATCATCACAATGAACTGGAACTTCCTTCTTTTCCTCTGACCGCAAATTCTCAATCGAGAGAATATGGCCAACTCTCCATCTCCAGAGGGCCATTCTGAGAAGGCAGAATCCTTTGTAGAAGACAGTCACGGTGTTGGAGTGCCTGTGGATTGGGTGCTTTGTGTCAAATCTTCACTCCTGGTACAACAATCCAGGTGTGGATAGGAGGAGGATGATCTTGTAGGTACTATTGCCCCTTCCAAAAGCCAAGTGAAGAGAAGGGGTGTATGACACATGTGGACACCAAGGTGCAAATGCTAATGGAAGTCCTATTCCCTGAGCACTGTAAGAGTGATTTAAACAGAGTGCCATGGGAACATAATGGAAAGAAATGCTAACTCAGCCTGGAAGAATTGGGAAAGACTTCACCGAGAATGTAACATGTAAGTAGGATCTTGAAGGAAGATGAAACTGTGCTTTACTTTGGTAAGGGGCTTCATACTGAAGGATGGACAAAAAGTGAATAGCACGTTCAAAGGCACAAGGGTGAAGCATAACATGGCACAGTCATGGAATGATAGCAGTCATCATGGCTAGGATAGAGTTCAAGAGGAAGGCTAAGGGTAGGTGGATCCTAACTGTGGTCCTACTGTGCCCTCTGCTGAGGTTTAGAAGCTGTCTGAAATAGGGTCCTGGGCTTAAACTTCTGGCCAGAAATGGGACTGAGAAAGCAGCATCGGGAATAGAGTTCCTACCATGGAAGCTGAGAAGGAGATGGCAATGGGATTTGTGAGTGAAACAGATCAGCACAAAAAGCAGGCAGGGAAAAACGTTGAACCAAAAACCTCATTCAGTTTCTTTGCCAGCCAGTAAGTTAAAATTTTTTTTAAAAATGCCTTTCAGCAGATTAAATGGTAGATGCAAAATCACAAAATCCATTTGTGCCCATCACTCCCCTTTTCTGAGTCCTTTCTGGGTTATCCAGGTGTTAGGCTTTGTCAAAACAGAAGCTGGAGGAGAGTTGAGGAATGCATCCCAGGAATCTGAAGCCCTGAGTACTACTTTAGATGTCCCCACTAACTATCCATCTTCTCTTTGGATCATAATTTCCTCAACTATGATTGAGGTTTTCATAAATGACGTCTGAAGCCAATTACGTCTAGCTTTAATATTGTGGTCCTAGAATATATACAAAAGCAGTGTGTGCACACATGCATGCACACGTGCATGCACACAATCAAACTGGCTGGCTACCTTAATCGACACACCATTGTAGATGGCCCTTTGCAACTCCTTGGCCCTCTGGCCTGTGTATTCGACAACATGGAGAAGACGTTGTTAGCCATTGTGCACGTGTTCATTTTCAGCACTTCTTACTGATTGAGCCACAACATGCCCATCCCCTTGGCTCATTTATCATTAGGGTAATATTAGCTGCTGTAATAAATAAACCCCAATACTTCAGTGCTTAGCAAAATAAAAGTTTATTTCTCATGCCCATAATAATCCAATAAGGATGTTCTTGGTTAGCAGGTGGCTTTCTTCCATGTGATGATTCAGGGACTCAGTTTCCTTCTATTTTCTAACTCTGTCGGCCTCTGGGGACCTGGAGTGTTCTTCATCTAGCAGTAGATGGAACAAAAATTAGAAAAAGCACACACACTTCTGACTACCTTGGCTTTGAAGAAGTACTCATTACTTTTGCTCATATTCTTTTATCAGTAAAAGCTGGTCATTTCAACTCACTCACACACAAAGGAGACTGGGAGGTATCATCCTTGGTGGGCAGCCACTTCCCATTGACCATTCTAGACTACAGAAGGATGAAATGTGTATGAATGTTTGCTCTGCCACATTCCCTTTGTGATTAAACATAGACACGTTTACTCTTGATGGCCAAGAGCAATCTGACCTATGTCTATGTGGATTTTCATGGTTTATATAAAGCTTTTCATATACATGTGTTTGAGTCTGATAAGAACCACAAGTGGTAGATAGCTTATTAACAAAGTTCTGAGACGTTAGATGATTCCCTAGGAAAACGCAGGTAGTGAGAGGCAGACACAAACACAGGTCTTCTGATTCCAAATTCAAGCTCTTCCCAGAATATTATGAACCCTTGTCACAAACACCAGAACAAAGAATGAAACTTACAGGAAGCTGGATGTAGCCAGCGAGAGAGTTCCACAGAGAGGCAGCCAGGGTTGGTGTCTTATACGGCATTTACGGCATTTTCAGGAGGGAACAAAGGAGAGGGGAAGTCAAACTGACTTCATGAAAACTAAGATCAGCCTTTACTAGTAAACTTGAAGGTAATTCATTATTCTTTTCTTTTTTCTTACACTTTCACTGAAGTATAATCAACAAATAAAAATTATATATATTCGAGGTCTACAGTATGATGTTTGGATGTTTGTTTACATTGTGAAATGGTCACCACAATCAAGCTAATTAACATACCTGTCACCTCATATAGTTGCCCTTTTTTGTGATGGGAATGCTTAAGATCTATTCTCTTAGCAAATTTCAAGTATTTAACACATTATCATTAACTGTAGTCACCATGCTGGACATTAGGTCTCCAGAACTTGTTCCTCTTATAACTGCAGGTGTGCGCCCTTTGAGCAACAGCTTCCTCTCTCCCGACCCATGCCCTGGTAACCACCCTTCTACACTCTGTGTCTATGAGTTCCAACTTTGGTAGATTCCACATATGAGTGAAATTATGCTGTAGTTGTGTTTTCTGTGCCTGGTTTATTTTACGTAGCATAATGTCTTCCATGTTCATCCACGTTGTCACAAATGCCAGGATTTCTTTCTTTTTTAAGGCCAGATAGTACTCCATTGTATGCATATTGTCACACACACACTACAACTTCTCTACTCATTCATCCATCCATCAAGAGACACTTGGGTTATTTCCACATCTTGGCTATTGTGAAGAATGATGCATAGAACATGCATATACAGATGTCTCTTTGAGATGCTGATTTCATTTCCTTTGACCATATTCCCAGAAGTGGGATTGCATCATTCTTGCTTAAAAATCTGGAAAAGAGTTGTAGCCCAAGGTAAACTATTCTAGTACCACAAATCCTTAGATTCTGATTTCTAATCTTAGTCCTTTCTGCTATTTCTCAAGTTCTTTCTAGCTTCTACCTCAGCAAAAACACAAGAGAGTGGTTGTCATTCTGTCATCTTTACAAACTGCAAATTGCATCAATGGGATTGCTTCTACAGTGCACGGTAACTAATCATTTCTTTGCTATGATCGTCACCTCTGACTGAGTCCTCACTCAATTTCTCCTTCCATGACTGTGGGGCAGATGTTAAAAACTGGTGGCCAGCAGACTTGATGTGTTTGACTCTTACAGTGCTTTTCCAAAACTGGAATAGTTGTCAATGTTTTAAAACAGAAACATAGTGTGTAAAAGTCTGGATTTTGGCTTCTCTGGCTACACTGGGTAGTCATTCCATGAGGCAACAATCCAGTGGAGCTGCTAAATGGTCACCCTATCTATGTACACCGTATTTACGCTCTCAGATTACAAGAGTTTCTACCCAACCTATGTCTCTTATTCTTGTGACAAGCCCAATCCTGAAGCCATCTGTGTGCCTGACAGCTGCTACGGATCGAGGATTGAGATATTGCATTGTGGCTTTTGCGTGTTGGTGCCTGCCTCCAGCATTCTGTGGGGTTTGGAGCCCAGATCTACTATTTTTACCTGTTGCAGAATCTTAAACAATTGACTGCCTCTCTGAGCCTCAGTTTCCCTAATCCAAAACCACAGCGTTGCAACAATTAAACAAGTCATTCTCAAGTCAATTGCCATAGTGTTTAGCACCTTACATACATCCTAGAAATGTTAGATTTGAGTGTTAAGATTTGGAGAGATGGTCAAGGGACACCAAGACCTCCAAGTTAGGTGAACCTCTAGACATGGTGGAGAAGAGAGACAGACATATTTGGTGTCAGAGAAAGAATGACATGGAAGAGGCAGCAGGCCAAAGGAGTTCATTCATGCTAATAAGTAAGTGAGGTAATGGTGGGCTTAGAGAAGAGGGTGAAGCTTTGGGAGAAGTTAAGTCATCTGCCCAAGGTCATTCTGGCATAGCTAGGCTTAATATGTAAGTTGAGCATTATATTCATACGCCCCTGCTGAGTAGATAAGAAAGTCATTATTTAATGTCAGGGTAGTGAAGAAGAAAGCATAGATCATAAGTAGGATAACTTGTCTGGTTTGCCCAGGACTTGCCTGGTTTTAGCACTGAAAGTCCTGTGTCCCAGGAAATCCCTCAGTCCTGGAAAACTGGGACATTTGGTCACCCTAAAATATTGAGCCTTACAGAGCTAGTAAGAGGTGGACACTCTACATGCATCTTCTACTCTGTTGTGCTGCCATACTTTCCAGCCATTCCATATCCTGTTACCCTTAGCCAGCATCTCAGTTAGATGAGGTGCTTTCCCTCATAGGATAACCCAAACTTTCATTCCTACAAGATTTGAATTCTAGGCATGTTGCTCCATTTTCCATGGACCATTACTTTTGGGTAAGGGAGTATGAAAAGGTACATCAGATGAATTCTTAAGTTGCAAGCCCAGTCCTTCATATTCTCAATTGCAATTTCCCCCAGGTAATTAGGACAATCACCTCACCCAGTTCATGAACACAAAATGACTAGGAGGAAGCCTCTGCTTCTAATTCATCAGAACCAGAACTTTTCCTTGGGGGAAGCATTTCTCCATTGGTCATTGGGACTTCCAAACCTGCTGAGACCAAAGCTATAAAAACAAAAAGTGAGATTCTTCAAGTGGGTTATTAGGCATAATAATGAAAGGGATCACCCATCTCTACCCCTTACTCTCCAGAATTATGATCCCATCTATGGGTAGATAACACTACATGTTGGCCCCCAATTACAGCATATGCTGCATTCAGTATGATAGCATCTTAATATCACAAGGTATTGTCTTCTAGCTGGTGCTGTAATTGAGCCTGAATCAGGTAATTCCACCTTTGGGTAATGGGAAAAGTGGTAAGACCAGTGACTCTGGTCGGACAATGTTGTGAAACATATCATTGCAATGGATAAAACATTTGAAGTCCATAAATGGACATGCTAGCAGAAACATTACGGACAAGAAAGGCAAATCCATACCCAGAATATGAGTCTATCCTCTGTGAGGACTGACTGCTACTTTTTTCATAATGACAATAGTCCGGTGAAATCAATCTGACATCATATAACCTGCTGGCCTTCTTGGGAGATACTGCCATGTCAGTGGCTCATCGGTTGCTTCTGCTGTGAGCAGGTCGTACACTCATCAACAGCAGTAGCCAAATGGGCCTTGGTGAGAGGACAGTCATGCTGTTGAGTCCAAGTACAGCCTCCATCCCTGCTGACATGCCATTTTGTTCATGGATCCACTGAACCAGCATCAGGGTGGCTAGAGAGAGCAGCCAACTAATATTAACGACAGTCATAACTCATGATAGCATGAGTCATATTGAGAACATATACCACCATGGTTGCTCTCTGATAGGCATTTGTGTGGGGCACTATGAGCCCCATTCCACACATGGAATTTCTAAATTCCTAATTTTTCTTGCCACCAATTAGCTTCAAGTCCTCAATGAGGCAGTCACCCATCATCTGCTGCATGAGTTGGTGGAGATCCATGATTCAGGCCCAAGTGGACAGTTCAATGTATGGCCTGAAGTTCTGCCCACTGGGAAGATTTCCATCCACCACAGTCTTTGAGGGTCATCCGTGAGTAGGGCTATAGATGGCACTGTCCACTTCTGGCTGGTGCTGGCACACTGTGCAGAATTAGGTTCATGCTTTTTTCTTATTTATTCATGGTCACAGGGAATTCCCCATGAAGTCAAAGTATGGTTGAGGGAAAGGCAGCAAAGCTGTTACCTGGAGTTACCACAGGAGTCAAAACCACCTGTTTGTGCAGGTTACTTGTGCTTTCTTGACCTGACAGGGCTGTTTTCCCTATATACGTACCATTTCCATTTTGTAATGGAATATTTCCGAGCAAGTTCAGTTTTATAATTTAATGGATAAGGTACCCAGTTCTACATGGGTAGGTTAAGTCATATGTTATTTGGTGTTACTCCTTCCCTGCTTGTGTCCTGAAGAGTCCTAATCGGGTCGAGCATTTAATTAATGCTGCAATTTGGGCTTGGTCCATATCCCCACAGTCCCTGCAGCTATAGGAGAGGAGAGACTTCCTTAAAGTTTCCTGGGAGGAATTCCAGTTATTCCTGTGCATATTAAACAGCTTTTAATTTGTCCTTTCCCCTATGTATGTTCTCTAGGGTCATACAAAGAATCAGGTGATGCCATAATTTTTGAAATCACTGCAATTGCCCTAGGAACGAAGTATTAGAACTGCTTGATCTCCCAGCACATTGCCCTCCACTTTATTCTCTGCCCCATTCAGTGATAATGTGATTATTCATCATGCCACCCTTTACCTTGGGTCCTATTTACCTTCATCAAGGAAGTTATCCTTGAGCTGCTCATGACCAACCAAACCCAGAGTTCCACTTTATGAGTTTGTTTCCTCCAGCGTCAGTTCTGTATCACTCAGAATCCCAATAGAAACACATGCAACATTTGAATTAGAATGGTCCAAAGATATGGACAGAAAATTGGAAATGCAGGGCTAGTGGCAGTGGGGTTATTACCACCCCTAGACCCAAGTGGCAGGGGAGGAGAGGTTTCAGGAACTGAGAAGGCGAGAGAATCAGGTAGATAGGCCTCTTAGAGAGGAGTGATACTTTTCAGTCGAAAAACACAGCCAGCCCAAGGCAACCTTACAGGGAATAAACACCCTGTCCTCCCTCAACTCCACTCTCCCCTTTCCCATTAGACCACTGGTCATCCAGAGAGCACAACGGATGCCATGCATAGGAGTCAGTGCCCCAGGCAGGGCACACGGCAGGTGAAGAAGGAGGAAGAATGGCTTAGAGAGGCAGGCAGAAGATTTCTGCATACCACATAGAGTTGTTGCAATGATTTCATAAGATAACAGGCTTAGCAAAGTGCCTGACATACAGTAAGAACTCCTCGGCAAAAAGACACTGAGGAGACCCAGACAGGTGAAGCCAATGGCTGAAGGACACACAGCTAGTTCATAGCAAAACGAGGCTGAGGACCCCTGTAGTAAGTGCTCTCTCCATTGGCCCTGCCTTTCCTGCCAGACTGTGTGGTTTTGCTGCTGATATTAATCTGTTCCTCCATCCTTAGCTTTCCTCTGGAAGTTATTGCTCCGTAATGCAGCCCACATCATACATTTTTGCAATAGCATGTGCATCCCATCACGCTATCTCTACCTCATTTCACTGCCTTATCAGGTATGGTTCATTATAACTTTTGTTAAACAATTCACTTTCTAGAATCTGACACAATGCGCTACTCAACGTCTCAGTAGACACACTTCTTTCCATCATTTAATGGACTTTCCCATCTGTATATGCTGTATGCCTCTTTAAATGCATAGCAAAGCAATCACTATTAAGAATATTGAATTAAGAGTTGAAAGAAGTGAATTCTAATTCTGGCTCCACCACAAGCTAAATGTTTGACCTAGAGAAGGCCACTTTGCCTACCTATTGAGATTTTAGATTTTTTCATGTATAACCATTAGAATAGGGGATTTTTCAGGCTCCTCCCAGTGCCATGCTCACTGATGATACAAAGAAGGAGGAGGATGACTGACAGATAGTGAGCTCCAGCTTTGTACTAGGCACTGTGCTGAGTACATTACCCTTGTTATCTCACTGCTGTGTCACAGCAGTCAGAAAAACACCTTTCTGTTCTGAGCCTGGGAGGTTGGAGGGGTGTGCTTACTGCAGCTTATCCTGGTCTCTCCTGACTGAGTCTTCTGAGCAGTTGAGCGATGAGTCCATCACTGTGGAGAGACCATATCCAAGTATGCAGTGCATGTGACCATCAAGTGTGTGAATTCTCAGGGTTGCCCTGCACTAGTAGACAGGCCTGGTCTGGGGTGCCACATACAGGAGGTCGACCAGTAGCTAGAGTCAGTGCTCTGGCTAGGAGGATACAGGCAAGAGAGCTTTCACAGAGTGCATGTTGACAGAGGAAAAAGGGGCAGCGCAGAGTATAAGGGGAGCAGGGGCTGCTCCGGTGAGAGGTTGGTTGAGGGCGGTGTCGAGGAGTGTTTCAGTTCATCCATTTAACAGCTGTGAAGAGCATTTTGAGAGGTGCAGTGTCTGGAAAATGGATCAAACTTGAACTCATGGCATACTAGATATGTGTGTAAATAAACTTATGACATAAAGAAAAGGAATTGGCCAGAGTGCCTCACCAAGACTTGACAAGAAATGACAAGAGAGACTTGTGCCCCATCCATAGCACAGACACTTGCAGGAGTAGGCAGGCAGGAACCAAGGTCATGGCCCTTTTCCTTATCAACTCATGAAAGGCACACAAGGGGAATGTTGGCTCAGGCCCTAGGATTGAGAGCTTGATTCAGCAGTGCTGCATGAACACATCGAGTTTCACCTATTTCTACCTGTGTAGTAGAAATAGGCCCAATGCCACAGACCAGAAGGTCAGGGTGCCTGGAAGGTCTTCAGCCTCCTTGGTGGGCACAACTGTGGCCTTGCAGGTCATTCAGGAATTTGGGATTAAATGACCAGATGAACAGCCTGGCAATCTAGGTTTTTTGTTTTTTGGTTTTTTTTTTATTTTTTATTTTTTGGTGTTTTGTTGTTGATCTACAAGGCGGTAGAAGCTTCCAGCTTCCCATCCTACTTGGACCCTTTTGGGGACCAGGAGTAAGGATGGGCCTGTTGGAGGAGGCAGTCCCTCAGGCCTGGGGCTCCTTCTTTGTCAGCATCACAGTGGCCCTGAAAAGATGCCTGGCCCCAGCGGGAATTACTTCTCAGCATCCTGACTAAAAATGTCCCTAGTCTTCCCCGCCCCACAGAGGCTGCGCATTGCTCAGGAATCTCCAGGTGGAGGAAGAAACAGGATAGATCTGTCTTGCAATTTTCCTTGCCTCTTGGTCCTACTGTGCTTGGTGAACGCAGGGGAAGGCAGAAGGGGGCTGCAGCTTGCCCCACAGTCAAGTGTGAGCTCAGACCTCCCTCTTCCCATGCCAGGCTGGGGGCTCTCTGGTGGAGGCAAGGTCAACCCCAAACCTCGGAGTGAAGTCCTGCAGGGATGAATGCCTGCCTTATTTCTCCTCCCCAAATCCCAGAAGCCTGTACAGGCCTCAGCAAAGTGGTGGCTTTTAAAAAGAACCTTAACTGCTCTTCTGCTCTCACTGCTGGATGGAACTTCCACCAGGGCCCAAGCTGGACAGGCAGGAGGCAGCTGCAGTTCTAACCCTTCAAGTAAGGCAGCGAGGAGTGAGCTGAGCTCCAGGTCTGGAGTCAGAAAATCTAAGGATGACTCCTGCTCTGCCCTTCCAGCTGGGTTACCCCAGCAAGTCACTGAACTCTTGAGTCTGAGTCCACACTTGGGAAATAGAACAGTGATGCCTGTGTCACCAGGTTGTGGTATTCCATACATATGACAGGGCCTGTATACGCAGCAGGCAGTGCCTGGCACTTGGCAAGTGTGCAGTGAAGCGCCTGTCCTCTCTTCTGAGCTGCAAGGAAGGACCAGTCCTGGATGAGGAGGGCCTGTGTGACCACATTCTAGGGCTTAGACCCTGTCCCAGGAAAGCTTAGCTGGAGAAAAGGTTGGAGGAGAGTTTTACAAGAGGAATTATCTTCTGTTCACCTGCAAAGACGAGGGGGCAGAGTGTGGCACAAGGAATCTGGAGAAGGTTCTCAAGGGGGTGGTTGAGGAGGTCATTTCCAGGGACAGCTGTGTGTGCAGAGAGGAAAAAAGGAAAAGAGGCCGGTCGTGCTGAGAAACCCCAGAACCTCCATCCCTGGAGTTCTCCAGCTCTGCAAACCATACCTGCAGCCTCAGCCAGAATAGATACCCCATACAACTGGGGCACAGACTGAAAATCCCAACTGGGGTCTGCTCCCTACCTAGGGCTACATCTCAGCCTGGCGTCTTGTCATCCGGATGGCGGCAATGTACCCACTTTCAGCAGCCTGAAGCCATGGAATAGGCTCCTCCCCCAGCCCTGCCCCCAAAGCTCTGCAGCAACATTCCCTATGTTCCAGTGAGAGGAAGGGAGGGGCACTCAGGGAGGGGCATCCGGTGGGGCAGATGCGTGGGTGGAGGTAAGAGGAAGAATTACAGAGAGTGCACTAACACTGTCAGCAAGGGAGTGCCCTCTCTAAGTGCAGTACCACCCAGTGACCACTTCCAGGACCCCTGCTCGGTTCGTCATTGGCAGCACCTCAGATATCCCTGGATGGAAGTGGAGGGACCCCAGGCCAGGGAAACAAACTAAGTTTTCTAGGAAATCACGCTTTTTCATTAGAGGAAACCACCCAAAGAAAGAGGCAACAGCCGCCAAGGTTTACCCATTTTTATTTTTTATAAAACAAGCTACAAATAGTCTCCCTCTCTCCTTCACAAAGGAAAACCACACAACACTGCCTACACACACAATCCTCTGGGAGACAAGAAGCCTGGGAGATCGTGTAGGTCCCGAACATCTACAGGCAGGCTCCGTCTCCACGTGTGCATGCCTCCTCCAGGCCTGAAAGTGGGGCCAGGGTCTCCTGCAAGGCCCATTCAGCTCCAGCACGTTGAGTTCTCTCACTGGGGCTAATGGGAGGAGGTTTCCTCTCCACCTTGCCACATCGGGGCGGGGTCCCCCCGTCATTCCTGAAACAACCTCTAGGACTTTCTCCAGGATAGCAGGGGCCTCCTCTAGCCCAGGACTCCATCAGAGCGTGTCCTGAAAAGGCTGTGCTCCTCCCACAGGGGCAGTGCTTGTGGTGCCAATGCCTTCCAGACCCGGAGCAGGATACACAGTCTGCCAAGGTGGAGGCACTTATGGGGATGCTGGGATGGAATACAAGACGAGGCCAGATTTGCAAGGGTGAGCCGGTAAGGGCACCAGTCCAGGGCTACCCGACCTCCCTCACTGCCACCACAGCTGCTTATGGGAAGAGGCACTAAGGGCCACTTGCTGCTCTGTCTGAAGGCCACTTGAATGGGCACAGCACCTGGGCAGAGGAAGCTGCACCTTGGACCTGACGGCCGGGCAACCCACACTGGAATCCTGGGAAGATGGCTGTGATGTCTGTGGAAAGCTGGGCCGGGATTTCCCCATAGCTGGGTTATCATCCCTGCCCTTCTTGGGGAGGCAGAATAGGAAACCCAAGATCAGTTTTACTTCTGGAATTAGCTTAAAGCCTGGAAATCCATAAGAAAACTTGAGGGAACAGGAAGAATGTCAGTATTGGGTTTAAAATAAAAAATAACAAAATAACTATAATGTTACCAACAGGGGGACTGACACCTCCCCTAACCCACCCACCCGGCCTGTGAGGACCACAAGGACAGCAGGAGATGGAGGAAAGGAGAGGTCACACCTGGTTCTGCCCCCAGTGCTGAGACAGCTGCGTCTCTGGGAGCCTCACTGGTAGGTTTGCAGGGAGGTGAAGTTCCCTGTTGGCGCTGCACCCCTCATGCAGGCTTTCTGTCCTGTCCTCTCCCCTGCTTAGATATTAAACATCTACTTTTTAAAAGGCCCTGCTGTGTGTCTTTCTCTTCTTTGCCTCCCCTCTCATGCTTTATACAGAGTAGGTGCTAAGCATGGATGAAAATGTTCCGAGTGATGTAATGCAAATCCTTTGTGGATAATTTGCTCAGAGGGTCACTAAGATACCAGCACAACCACCAACGCTGGGTCCTCTGGGGGTCTGGAGAGCAGGAACACATGGGCCCTGTGAGAGCTGGTACCTGTGAGGCTATTCATGAGATCTGGACTCCCTTCCTCTCCAAGGGCAGTTTCCATCTCTCCTCAGCCCAACCTCCCTGGACAAGGCCAAGGGCCAAGGGACTTGTCAATTTTGGGCGATGCAATCCTCCCACTAGAAAAGAGCTCATGGAGTCCGCAGTACAATTGCAGGACTCCCCTCTCTTTATACACAAGGGTCAGTCTCCAAACAGAAGTTTAGTAGGCTCTGGATAGAGTCCTGGGCTTCAGAAAGCTGGACTATGTGTCCAGAGCACCTACCAGCCACAGCAGGGAGAGGAGAGAAATAAACAAACAGCAATGCCAACGCCTGTACAAAAGAACTATACAATTTACATATATATTTATATACAGCATATAAATCTCTTCTCAGCCTCAACAACACCCTCCCCCACCCCCCCAAAACCCTCTAAAAGTTGTCAGTAGCAGATCCAAAAACTTACAATAAGAGAGAGAATAAAGTCTTTCCCTTCCCTTTTCCCACTGTGGTATTAGATATCGGTGTTTTAAAATGAAACCAAAAACAAAACACGCAAATAAGAGTTATTAAAAGTGCAAACATGGTGGGCACCACGTATGTTACATGGGATGTGGCCGGGCCATGGGCAACGCTGAAGATTAGTGTCTGGTGGTCCATCCTGTCTCCCGGACTCTCCACCTGTCTTTAGGTTTTCTGTTCCTTAGACAAGGCGTCCTACTGAGAGGAGGAAGGAGAATGCAAAAAAAAAAAAAAAAAAAAAAAAAAAAAAAAAAAGGTTGAGGGAGATATAAGCAAGAAGTTAGAGCCAGGTTTGTGAGAAATCCAATTACGCCCATCAATTTCCCCATCAGTGCAGCCTTTTCCACCTGCTGCAGCTGTGAGGCTAGGTGGGGCACAGGTCGCCTGGACTTGCAGATGAGCATGTTTTACCAGCCTGTCCTTCGCCACTACGAGGCACCACCATGACAACAGAAATAAGTCTGGCATTGGGGAGAACGAGGCTTTGCCTAGGAAGCGTGGGTTGCAGGGTGTGCACTCTGTTCAAATCACGCTACTCTCACATGCCAGCCTTTCAACCTGGGGCAGGGGTGGAAATGGCAGGGGTGTGCTTACAGGTGGGGATGGCAGAATCTCCTTGGCACTAACCCAATATTTCTCTCATGTCCTCAGCAAACAACTTGAAAATGGGAGCCTAAGTTACCTGGCCAACCCCTTCACCGCTGCTGCGCTACCAAAGCTTCATGAGGGGGTCCACAGAGGAAACAGGGGAGCCCAGAAGGGCCAACTTACTGAATGGGTTTGTGCCTGCTCATTTTCCCTGGGGGAAACTGCCAAGGCTACCACCTGCGACAAACCAGGAACATGTGACACCAAGGGCCTTGACCCAGAGAACTGGCACCTTCTTCCATATCCTGGGTCCCTGTCCCCTCTGACCCCCAGAATAAAGAGCAGAGTTGGGAAAGAGCAAAGAGGTGGTGTGGCTCTGCTTTCTGCTCTGTGGGCGTCTACGGACCCAGGTGGACTTATTCCTGGCCACCGCCTTTACACAAAGTCCCTTTTACATAAGGCTGGCTCCTGCTGGGCACCTCCTTGCAATCCCTCAGCTGTCCACTAAGAAGGGCTCTGATGCTGATGCACATGGGCAGAACTGTCCCAGGTCTTGATTTTCCAAGTCACAGAATGTCAGAGTAGAAGGAATCCAGCAGCAGCTCAGAGCAGATGAGTGACTTACACAAAGTCCAGGCTCATTCTGCTGACACCCACATCTCCCCACAAGGGTCTGAGCCATTGTGGAAACTGCCATGCCTGCTCCAGCAGGACCTGGTCTCCTGAAAAGGAGCAGGGAGCTGGGGGCAAGCACATTAAGAGCTGAGCCTGCCCTGGGATGCTTAGGGCCACGTGACTCTGTGAATGCTCCTGAACCTCTCTGGGTCAGTCTACAGCCTGGGAGCTAGAACCACAGCTGCACTGCTCCTGCTCTGCCTCCTTCACAGAATTGCCTTGAGGATCCACTGAATTCATGGAGGAGGAGAAAGGGCTTTGAGGAGTGCACGGTGCTGCAGAACCCAAGCCCAGCTCCATGTCCCCCAGGTTATGCCAATATTCTTTACCACTGGAGAAAGAGAAACAGGACATGGGGTGAACTGGGCGGGGGGTGGATATTGGTTTACCTAATTTTACAGAGGAGGACATGAACTCTGAAAGAGGGTGACAGGCCCAAGGCAGGCAGGTGGGAAGTGGCAGAGCCAGGCTGCTGACTTCAAATCCCACCTTTCCTCCATTCCCTCCAGAGCTACTTCTGCCCATGCCAAGTGGAAATGTCAGCACATCGAAAAAGGACGCATGCAGCAGTCCTGCCCACCAAGCTGAGAGGTATAAAGTGAAATGGACAGCCAGCCGAAACCAGCTATCTTTCATAGAGGCTTATGTGCTAATCCTGTTACCTAAGTCCTATCACTTAGTACTCAGAGCAACTTTATTTGAGAGTGATAAAATTATCTCCATCTTAGGATGATGAAACTGAGGCTTGGAGATGTCAGATAACCCACCCAGGATGGCACAGCTTCCATGTGGCAAAGCGAATTCCGACCTAGCTAGCTGCCTCCAGTATCATGCTCCGAGCTGCCAGGGAGGACTGGGGAGAAGAAGGCTGAGCCCCAGGCAGGTGACATCCTCAGACAAGGCAAAAGAAGAGCTGGTAGTTCTGAGAAATGAAGGCACTAGACCCCACCCCACCTGTCACAGGACAGTGACAATGATCCCAGTGAAGGTGCTTTATAAATTGGGAAAGTTAAGAAAGAGGCATGTAATGCAGAGAATTCAGCTCTCCAGGGAAGAGTCCAGTTGGTAAAATATCTGTGTTCAAGTGCGATTTCCAAAAATTCAGTCCCTTGGACCAAAAACTCGGCTGGTCCCCAAGCTCTGCATCCTTCCCCCAGCCAGCTTCTGCCCCCACCTAGCATGCAAGCCCCTCGCAACCCACCAGGGGGCACCGCAGGACACCGGATGGATGACCAATGCATAGGCTCTGCTCCCGAGCCGCTGCACACCATCCACCCCAGGGGTTTTTCTGCTGCCCTGCAGAGCAGAGGGATGGGGGGGCAGTTCTGAAAGTCACGCCTTCAGCCCCTGGACATGTTCCTCTACTGCTACCGATTTCTTCTGTGCCTTCACTGTGTACCAGGTACCGTGCTAAGTTCTCCACACACATGATCTGGTTAAATCCTCACCAAATCATTGAGGCAGGTACTATCTTCTCCACTTCGCAAATGGGGAAATGGAGGCTTAGAGAGTTTAGGTAACTTGCCAAGGGTTACAGACCTGGCAGGTGGCAGAGCTGGGATTAAAATCAAGCCAGGCCCATCTGACCTCAGGGCCTCTGCTCTTTCTCCAGCCCCCACTTGTGCCTGATCATGGTCTCCCAGGCTGCTCCTGGGCCTCCCAACAGTGGCCCAGCATCCCACAGGCACTGCCTGCCTAGAAACTGTGGGCTTCCCAGCTCAGGTTGCTGGTGGCACCCTCACCCTCTGCAACACCTTCTACTCCTGCCCACACTGCCCCCAGGCCGGTCTGCCCCCCGCCACTTCCCCGGACTCCCCACTGGCCACTCTCTTGGCTTCCCCAGGCAAGCAACACTGGCCTGCTCACACAAGGTGACATCTTCAAACATGCTGGGGTCCTTCTCATGCAGAGGACAGCAGTCTGGCCCAGGAATCCTGAGGCTAGGCCAAGCGCCGGCAGTGCTCGTACCTCACATGTACCCTTGAGCAAACTGCTACCCCTCTCTCGGCTAGCCTTGACTCCTAGATTGCAAAGTGGACTGGAGGACCCAAGGAGCCTTCTAGCTCTGGACTGCATGGGTCTACTGCAGTGTGTCCTGTGGTGTGTGTGGAAAGGGAGAGTGGGGACAGAGGAATCCTTTCTGCCTCTCCATAGGCTTTAAGTCTACTCAGCCTCCACTTCGCCCCACCCCACTGATTGATCCTATACATTCTCTTCCTCTTATCTCAGTGTTCTACTCTCCCTCACTCCATCACGCACATACGCAGACACATGCACATACACAGACATACGCACAATGCATGAGTACATACGTATAGACATGCACACACAGTCATACTTAAAGACACACGTGTAGCCCATGTACAAACAAACACAGACATGGACACTCAGACCTACCCAGAGACATGCACAAACAGACACGTGCACATACGTGCAGAGACATGTCACAGACACGGGCTTTCTGGGTAGACTTTCAACCAGGCAATGTGTTTAGGGGTCGACATTGATTCCAAAGCTCTCTGGTCTTTATAGTCCTACCTTTGAGGTGGGGACTTCAAGAGGGTGTATTGGGCCAAGAAGAATGACAGTTGCATTCCAAAGCACCCTAGGGGCCTCTGTAGGCAAAGCTTTGAGGATAATTGAAACTAACACTTGTTCCCAGCTGAGCCTGGGTTGAGAAGGAACATTCAGATGACCAGTGATCTCTAAATGCTACATTCCAGTTCACAGTTTTCTCTGGATGCTTCTGTCAGGTCCTATGTGTCAGCTGAGACTGACAGACACCTGGCACCTGAAAAGGCTTCAGAGGAAGGCTAGGAGGGCTCCCTGAGCTAGGTGGACTTGAGGTCACCACACTCAGCCATTGTTTGACTTCTACGTGCTGTGCAGACCAGGACAAGCAGCATGGGAAGGGGGCAGAAAGCAGGGTCAGCACAGAGCATCGTCGCTCAGCCCAGGAGTGCCCCTGGTATGCCTGGGGTCTACATGAACCCTGGATAGTCTCTTCCTGATACTGGCCATCTGCTGTGCTCTGCAAAAGACCACAAATTCCAAGTGTGTCAGAGCATAATGTCACCGGAAGGGGCAACCCCCTCATCCATTCATTCCTTCACTTATTCATTCATTTCACAAGGACTTAATGAACTACCAGGTGCCATGTTCTGTGCTAGAGGTTAGAAACAGAGAGAGAGGTAATTGGAAGAGTAAAGTGCAATACAGCGTGACAAGTGCTACTGAGAGAGGCAATCATCTTAAGAAGAATACTAATATTAAACTGAGTTATTTCAATGTCTCAGGCACTATGGGAAATGCTTTCACTCACTGTCCCATTTAATCAGCACAACAGTCCTATGAGATAGACTCTAGCATTATTCCCATTAGACAGATGAAGAAACTGAAATGCAGAATGGGTCAGTCATTTGTACTGAACTGAAATCCAAAATGCTCCAAAATCCAAAACCTTTTAAGTGCTGACATGATGCTCAAAAGACATGCTCACTGGAGCATATCGGATTTCAGATTTTGTGGATTTGGGATGCTCAACCAGTATGTGTAATGTAAATATTACAAAATCTGGAAAAGTTCCAAACACTTCTGGTCCCAAGCATTTCGGATAAGGGACACTCAAGCCGCATGTGGTGAAAGAGCAAGGCCGGGCAGAGGCAGGGTTTGAACCATGACGTTACTGAGTCCTGGAGACTCAGAGTACCATGGGAACAGAGAAGCATCCTCACCAGACAGGCATGCCCGGAGTGATGAAGTCACACACCAGTAAGCCTCAAAACCAAGGCCACAAACAGCCATGAAGGGCACGGGTCCCCAGCCCAGGTTCCTATGGGAACCCATCCATTTCCCATGCTACTCTTTGGGTTTACGCTGACAACTGAGGAAGAAGGAAAATGCCTTTTTGTCTTCTTCTGCTAAACTCTCTCCCTGGGTAATCTTACCTTTTCCAAAGCTTTCATTTCAAATAAGTCAGCATCACCCAAATCTGCATCTTCAGACCCTTCACCTGCATTACAGAGCCACTCATCCTTCACGTGCATCCAACTCAACATGTCCAAAGCATACTAGGGTCTCCCCCAACCCTCTACACCTAACCTGCTCTTCCTTCCACGTTGCACATCTCAGTGAGCAGCCCTGCCTCCAGCAGCACAAAATCACCTTTGCCCCATACCCAACTTGATCTCCAATCACCCATTTCTCTCCATCCCCCTCACGCTGCTGTGTTTTCATAACCTGGCCCCCCTTCACTCTAGCCTGGACTGTGCCATGCCTCCTATTGGGTGACCCTGCCTTGCTCATTTCCAATCCATGTCCCGCCCTGCAGCCAGAATACTTTTTAAAGAAAAACTGATACTATCAATTCTCTGATTGAACCCCTTCAGCAGCTTTCCACTACCCTCATAAGGTCTAAATTATTTCACCTGAATTTAAAACTCTCCAACTTCACCTTGCCTCTTGTCACCACCCCGGCTCTTCCTATCGCTGTTAAAATATTCATTTCAGTCACACACACATCTTTTAGCTCATTGAAAACTATTTCCTCGCCTCCAGAGCTTCACTCCTCGTTTGCCTCAGCTTAGAACACTCAGTCTCCTGACCCGTCTGCTTGGCCACCTCCTACTCATGTTTCCAGTATTGGGTTAGACCATAGGTTGGCAAATTTATCTGCGAGAGACTAGATAGTAAATATTTTAGGCTTTGTGAGCCATGTACAGTCCCTGTTATATATTCTTCTTTTGTAAAAATCTTACAGATCTTTACAAATGCAAAAAACATTCTTAGTTCACGGGCTGTACAAAAGCAGCCTGCAGACTGGATGGAGCATTCAGGCCTTTGTTTGCTGAGCCCTGGTTTAGGCATCACTTCCTTCACAAAGGTTTCCAAGGCTGTCTGCTCCTTAGTGTCTTGGGTGTCCCTATATATGTTGCTACAATGTCTGCACTTGCTCCACTGTGACAGAGATGATTAGCTGTTTGCCAGAATTCATGCTGCCCTCTTCCTGGATTCCCTTTCCTAGTGACTGAATTCTGGCCAGTGAATTATGAGCAGGAATGTGTATCGTTTTCAGGGCTGGCCCATATAACCCAGCCTTCCTAGTGACTGAGTTCTGGCCAGTGAAATACCAGTGGAATGACTGTCATTTCCAGTGAAATACCAGCAGGAATGAGTGTCATTTCCAGTGAAACACCAGCAGGAATGAGGGTCATTTCCAGTGAAATACCAGCAAGAATGAGAGTCATTTCCAGTGAAATACCAGTAGGAATGAGGCTCATTTCCAGGACTGGCCCATAAAACTCCCTCACATGCACTGCTTCATATCTACTCCATCTGGTTGACTGAGGCTGGAGATGACCCCCAGAGTAACCTTGGAAGCCACATGATGAAGACAGCAGAATCACTCTCAGCCTGGATCCCAGAGTGACTACAGAGAGCAATCCCTGCCCTACTCCTTCCCCTACACACACACACACACACACACACACACACACACACACACACATGCACCCTATAACATGTGACCATGCTGAACTATTACACGCACTAGACAAAAATTTTCCACTGTGTTGAGCCATGATGTACGGGTCTACTTGTAACTGTAGCCTGGCCCACCCTAGCACACTCTCACAGCACTTACCACGGTGTATGTGAGTGCTTAGTTAAGCTCTGTCTCCTGTGCAAGGATAGGGACCTTATCAGTCAATTCCTCCACTGTCTCAAACATCTCGCATGAAGCATAGCACACTCCCAGCAAATAACTGTTGAATAGATGAGTAGCTGGGATCTCATGTATCAGAGAGCCCTCGGTCCCGTGCCTGGGTGGGGGCAAGTGTTGAAAGGCCAGGAGCACAGGGAGAGGACTCACCTTCTTTGCTAACGCCCAGGCAGCCCTTCAGCTCGGGCAGTGAGATGACCTTGTCCTTGTTCAGGTCACAGTAGTCGGTGAAACGCCGGGCACATTTCTTGGGCTTGGCTTTCTTCTTCACATAGCGCTTGAAGGGCTTCATCTCCCGCTTGTTAATGTCATTGCTGCTATTGCTGTCCAGCTGGCCGAAATACCAATGCACCACTCGCTCTTCCAGGGTGTGGCTGGGGTCCGGCTCTGAGAACCTGGGCCATTGACAAACACCCCCACCCCAGAGAACACCACTCAGGATCTTGCAGGAACCGTCAGCCCTGCCGTGACTGCTTCACAGAAGGTCAGGTAGAAACGGCTCCTCCCAGCCAAAGTCACCCGGAGTGGCTCAGCCTGTGGCAGCATCAAGCCATCTCTGACTCAAATTCCAAGAATGGACAATTCGTTTCTCGTGGCTCCCCAGGTGGATCCTTATTACATGAACATGCCTCACCCTCTACCAGAGCCGGAAGTGTTTTTGTACATGACGGATGCTCAAGAGAAACTGACTTGATCTAATTCACTGAATAAACCAGAGCTGGAATCCAAATGGTCCTTCCCCTGGCCTAGCACTCACTGCACACAAGCAGCTCATCAAAGGTAAGCATGTGCCCTGGGATGGACGTGACTCTGGGGAAGGTGCTCTGAGCATCCACCGCACATGCAGTGCCAGTCCGGGCCCTGGAGGGTGCACCCCTGGCCGAAGCGGCTCACTGTCTCTATAAGACAGAGCCACAAAGGTGAGAACAGTCACGACAACTGAATGTGGAGTGTGGGGTTCCCATGGTCCATCACTGCTGGACACCCAGTGCAGCAGGAATTGAGAGAAGAGAGCAACTGAGACAGACACAAACAGAAGCTCTGAAACTGGAAAAGCCTGGACCGACTGGGATGAGTCTCTCCAGCCCGAGGTTTTAGTCAGGAGGTCTGGGGTGGTCCCAGGAAACCACCTATTCACCAACACCACCAAGTGATTCTGCTCAGAAACACTGGACTAGAGTCACCAAGAACATTTCCTGGAGTCCAGAGGCGGTCACAACCATGTCTGCCACAGCCCCCCATCAAGTTACAAGATCGACGTCTCCATGTATGCAATGGCCTACCCATCCATGTTATGTACTTAGCTGTGTCCTATTTTCTCCCAAAAAGGAGTCAGGGTGATAACTATGATTTACAACTTTTTAAGCCAATAGTGGGTTTATTATAGAGGGACAGACTGGATCACTACCAGGAGAATGGAACCCCACGAACCCCACGCTCCTGTTCCCAGGGCTTGGCATTGAGTGAATGTGATAGAGGCCCTTGTGCACTTCCCCTGGGGGAAGTCCCACATTCACACCCTCAGTGTCCAGAACACTGGGACAGAGTGCGTGATACCAGAGGTCAGAAGCAGGGCAGAGGGCTCACTCTTCCACAGGGATCCTAGACCAGGGTTCAAGGCCTGTCTGCACATTCTGAAGCTGCTCCTGGTGGGAAAACTACTCAAAGCACTTGTCATGCCACCCTCTCTTCTCTGGGGTTTGCGAGGTTTCCAGAAAGAAGATCATGTCTGACCCTTCCCCTATGAAAAAGTCAGCAAACTCCCCCCTCTTCCACCCATCCCTGCAAGTAACCTCCAAGTTCAGGTAAAAAGAAGTTACATTATGGGGGAAAAGAAAGCCAGTCATCCATCCCTGTTAGATGCCTATTCCTAATTAGGTGAATTTCAGTCTTGGGCAGGTACTCCAGGCATCCTGGACTGATTCCAGGAGGATGCAATTAGTGGATCTGCCAGGGAGACCTCATCCTAACAGGTTTAACTCAGAAAGTACCTGGTGGAAGGTGTGAGGAGCCGTGGAGAGCTGCCAGCTGCCTCTAGTCTGTCATGGAAACCAGGCTCAGGAGGTCTTTGAAACAGGCATGAAGTTACTCACTGCAGAACTCAGATTTTGTCACTGCCAGCATACGCAGTGTTCTGGTGTTTTCCATCTTCCCCTATTTTACCCGCAATATTCACTCTTAGATGGCCCCTGTGGTATATACCAGCTGCACAGGCAGAAATTTCTGTTGTGATGCTCTTGGTGCAGGTAGGGGAGTGACCCATCTGTCCCTGCCTTTCCCTAAACAGCAGGGAGGACACAGGCTGTGAGGGAGAGACAGAAGGCCCCCACGGAAGGAACTCGGTTCTCTCAGGCAATGGGGGAGGCACTCAGGGACCTTCCTGCTCAGCACCCACCCCCCACGGCCCACCAGGGAGCCATGACAGTTTCAAGGCAAAGGCAGCTCTTCCTTTAACCTTTAGGCTCAGTATAGCGTAATGTCTACCTAGAGGCTGGAATAATAAAGCCTCAGTCGCTGAGACGGGAAGGGATGAGGTCATCCCACCCAGAGGCCTTGCCAGGGGAGGCGTGTCCCTCCAACACGTGTTTCTGGGGTTTCCGTCTGTCCAACTTTCAGCAACTCCATTGAGAGAGCTCCGCCACCCTCCTTTGGGCTATTTTGCAGCAAGAAGCGGTTCTTCTTCCTGACTTTACAACCTCCAAGAGTTTCCTTCCGTGCCTGAGAGTGACCATCATCTGGCTCCTGCCCCTTTCCCAGTCTCTCTTCTGACTTTCCCTTCCTGCCATCTCCTTACCAGAAAAACAACATTTCGACTCTCTTCACTCCCATCAGGACCTCCCAGTGCAAGGAAACCATGACTTCTGATTGCTGCCCACAACCCTGCCCGGCTCCCACGTGGGCCACTGGGCTAAGACATGCAGTGCTCACTACCTCGGGAGAGATACTTTGAGCCTCTCCAAGCAGTGCCTCTGGGCTCCCTCTAACACTGCCACAACCCACAGCCTGCCTTGTGGGGCCTGAGGGTCCTCCTGCCTTCCTCCCTCCTTCTCAGCTAGCATGATACTCTCTGCTTCTGAACTCCTTTGGCTGCCAAAACAACCCCAAAACCCCCAAGTAAGAGAGCCTGACCTCTGCCTGTAAGCTGGATAGCCCTAGGGTCATCTTTGGAATCCAACACTTTGGCAAGGCCAAACTCCAAGTACATTAATAGCAGAACTTCTCAGCTTTGAGCCCATGAAGGATTGTGGACCCTCTGAGAACCTACACAAAGATATAGGCTCTCTCTAGAGAAATGCACGTACACAGAGAAGTCTGCAGATTTTAGGAGAGTAATGGACTCCCTAAAGCCCATTCAAAGTCCCTGGACTCAGGTTTAAAAAAAAGACAGAAACAAAACTCCTGATCTGGAGGAAGGGAGGCTCTAGCCATGGCCCAGGGAGAGGATTTAAGCACGATGCTTCTAGGAGAAGACGGAGGGAGACAAACGAGAGCAGCTGGGAGGGGTTCTGGGGTGGTTTCCCTATTTCCAACAAAACTATTGAAGGCAATGGATTTAAAAACTGTGTAAATCAAGTTTCTGGCCTGGCCACAGCCTTAAATCACAGAGGACATGAGAGCAGGTACCCACCATGCTTTATCCAAGCTCTTGGCTAAGACTGGGATCCAGCGGGAGTCCTGGCATAGCAGTAAGTGTGTGCAAAAGAAGACCCAAGAGGCCTCTGTTAATGGAACAGAATCTGAGATTTTTCCTGGAGGAGTGCTGGGTAGGCATGGAGCAGGGAGGCCTCCCCCAGAGCTTCAGGAGTCTCTCAAGCAGTCTTTGCTAAAGACTTTCCATCACAGTTAGACCCCCCTCAATCACCCATTGACACCCTAACAGCAAAGTCATAGCCTAAGTCTTGCAACCTGACCCTTCTCCTCCCAGCTCCAGGCTTACACCGGCCTCAGGCTCCCAACTTGTCTCGACCGAGCACACATATATTCCACTGGAGGTCAGGGCCGCTGAATTCAATGCTGCTCATCAGGCAAAGGCTGGGGACCTAAGTTACAGGGAGCGAGGGCTCCTTGGGATCAGTGTAACAGCACTCACTTGTCTACACTGCAGACTTCTCCGTGGGTAACGTTCTACTTCTACTAAAAGGGTCCACTGGGTAGGTAGAATATCCAAGTTTCCTTGAATGTGGTAGGGAAAGACACACCCAAATGACACCAAATTCCAGATTTTAGAAGACTATGGTTCAGACAATATGAGCCAGACAACGCCGGTGTCTGCACTACCTCTGGGCTGTTTTTGTGGCTGTCCTGTTGACTTCTGCCCCCAGGGATGAGGAAACCCACTAGAGCCAAGTCCCTCCCCAAGCCAGCCCCACAAAGCCTTCTCCCAGTTTCAGAGGGGGCGCAGGCCACCCTTCTCCCGCAGCACTTTCAGTTTTGCTTCTGCAGCCTCAGCCCCGCCAGGCCTTGGCTGCAACGCACAGCTGGAGAGCCAGCTCCATTTACCACAAGGAAACCTGCTTTGGCCAAGATCTCAGGCCCAGTTCTGCTGTCCTAAGCAGTTTTAGAGAAGGTAAGGCGGGACGGCCTGGAGGCACTAGCCAAGCCAAGCAGACCAACTGAGCCCCGTCTGGAGTTGGGTCCAGGCCCCGCCAGCTGTGCGGGTGCGGCAGGGAAATGCCAAGTCAGCCACATTCCAGCCTCTTCCTTGCAAAGCCATCAACGAGCAACCACACTGGGCAGGAAGGAGGAAGCCACATTACAGTCTCCCCTTGGGCGACCACGTGCAGGGGCCAAGAGGCTCACACAGCCCTTCCCACCTCCCCTCAAAGTTGACTTTCCCTAGGTCAGAGTGGAGCCAGGAGAGGGTGTCCCTGCTCTAGAAGACTCTGCAGCTGAGATCTCAGAAATCTAACTTTGGGACTGATACATGCTATGGGTGCTACAGGAAGGCTGATCTAAGGGGGAGCATTGCCTCCTGGAGCTCTGGCCAGAGGAGCCAAAGGGATAACTCACCCAGAAAACATTCACCGAGAGGGGCTATCACCCAGTGATATTTGCAAGGCACCCCCTCCCATGCACCTGCCATAGAGTTTCCACAGACACCCCATTCTACTCTGCCTATTTTTAGATCTTTGTAGCACTGCTTTTTGCTACTAAATCCAGCCAGAAAAGGGAGTAGATGCCTCCCACTCTTCCACTCCCTGCATCTAGCAAGTCTTGAAATTTTTATCGATTTCTTTACAAAAGCTTCAGTAAATCATCCCTTTCCCACATTCCATGTCCTCATCACCCTTCACGCTGGCACTTGCTATAATCTTCCTGCCTGTTTTGCTCCTCTCCAGTCCTGCTTCCATAGTGCCATCAGGATGACTCTGCAAAAATGCCCATCTAACCTTGTAGCTCCCTTCTGCTCTGCAGCTTGATTCCCAGGACCTGGCACCATCTGGGCTCTGTCCAGCTCTGCAGCCTCACCTCCTACCGGTCTCCATCCTGACTTCCAGACATAAACCATACTACTTCCTACAATTCCTTCTTCATGCCCTACCCTGTTCACACCTCACTACCCACATGGTCCCCGCTGCTGGAAGGCCCTTACCCCTGGTCCATCTAGGTCAGGCATTTTCCCATTTGTAAGTGAAGATGGGGCTCCACTGTTGCTCCCATGAAAAGCCTTCCCTGGCTTCCCCAGGGTCCCCACAACACTTTCTCAGCCTCTATTATCCCACCAACTTTGCACTGCTGTCATATGGTTGTTCTAGATCTCCTCTCCAGGCCAGAAACTATGCCCTTTTCTTCAGATGCCCCAGAACCTAGCAGGAAGCTCCTACCAGGGGCGGGTTGAAAGGTGAGAGTTGATGCAAAGCCAACATCTCCATGGCCAACAGGAAGTAGATTGGGAGGAAGACACCTTTTTTTCTGCACCATCCAAACATCTTCCATCCCCTTTTCCCACTGTCCCCAAGTGGGACTGCTTCCCTGGCCTCAGCTGTCGTCCAGCTTTAACTGCTAGACTCTGAGAGGATCAGATGTGGCTTCGTTAACCTCATGCCTGCAGCCCCAACTCTGCCTGAACTCCACAACCAAGGCGAAAACACAGGAAGCCTGCGCTTCCTAATTGTCTCTGTCAGTCCTGTTCCAGACAAGCTACCTGACCTCCAGCTGCTCCATACCTCTGCTCTTCCATCAGACAAGAGGGATGACTGGCCAGGGTCTGTCTGCACAGCACCCCAAGTCCCTGGGGCCCAGCCAGGGTGCCCAAGGGCCCTGGTTACAAAATAGCATCTCAGTAAACTTGACAGCTGGCTCCAGTCTTACACTTGGTCTTGAGATGGTCGAAAGACCCTCTGATGTGTGCCAGAAAGGGGTCTTATCAAGACAGGGATCCATGCCTCTATCCCCCGTCCCTCTGGCTGTTTATTCATTTAACATATTTTATTGGGCACCTAGCAGTGCTAGCCACTAGTCTAAGCTCTGGGAATACAGCAGAGAAGAAGACAGAAAATGTTTCTTCTCTCATAGAACTTAAATTCTTATTGGGTTTGGGGAGACAGATAATATATCAACAAGCCAGCAAAATATCAGGCCCTGATATACACCAGGCTGAGTGTTAAAAAGGGGTGCTGAGGTACAGGGTGAGCAGGCAGCTCCTGTAGATTGAGTGGTCCTTGAGAAGGTGACATTGAAATAGATAAGCAGGGCCCAGTCATGGGAAGATGGGGAACTGAATTCTAGGAGCAACTGACATAGAGGTCCTGGAACAGGCAAAAGCTTGACTTGTTTGAGGAACCAGAACTGAGGAGAACCAGTGCCTGGAACATAACGGTGGGAAGGAGAGGAATATGTGGGGAGAGGCGGGGCTGGCAAGATTGTCCTGAAGGGCCAGCCCGGGTCAGAGTTAGGGCTTTCGCTGAATACAGTGGGAAGATCTGGGACGGCCTTAAACCCTGTTACTACACTGGTAACCCTGGAGGCTACCTTCCTGGCTAGCAGTTTCTCTCTTTCTTCTCCCTTTCCCTACCCACTTCCTTGGTTTCTAAACGATTTCTTGGAGCATCTTATTTGTCTTTTGATTAAAGTCCAGCCTTTAGGTAACGTAACTACCAAAGGCAGTTCAAATCTTTCATTCCCATCGAAACCAAGCATGGTCAAGCTAATATGAGCTTAAAATGAAAAACATGTTTTGGAACAATTATTTTTTTTGAGAAACCTCTTCCAATAGAAGAGAAAAAAGAGCCTCTTCCCTAAGGACACACTGGTATTAAAAAAATTATAAATTTCATAGCTTTCCTTGCCTGTAAAAATCCCTTCTGCCTGCCATTTGAGGATAAGACACAATTCCTGACTTCCTCTGGCAGCAGGGCCCATCTGCATCCCCCACCTGCAGTGGAGACCACTCAGTGCTCTTGAGAAAGCAACCAAGGGGGAGTTTGAAGTCCTGCCTCCTTAGGACTCAGGCAGAACTGCAGGTGGGACCCCCAAGCTGGGGGCAGTGCCAGCAGCCTGCAGGGAGATGTAAGTAGGAAGTCCCCAGACCAGAAGTGTTTAAGCCCATGACCCTCCTTTTTTCTTTTTCCCTCTCTTCTAAACATAAATATAAACATAAAACATAAATCTCTCATGCCTGTTTTTGCATGAAACAACAGGTTTTTTTTTTTTTTTTTTTGGAGACGAAGTCTCGCTCTGTCGTCCAGGCTAATGGGGTTTCACCGTGTTAGCCAGGATGGTCTCCATCTCCTGACCTCATGACCCACCCGTCTTGGCCTCCCAAAGTGGGATTACAGGCATGAGCCACCACACCTGGCCAACAACAGGTATTTTTTCATATTCTAAACACAAATAACATAAAGGCCAACAATACTGAACATGCCTTTTCAAAATTCACCCTCGCCCCTCTTCTTGGAGATCCGGATGCCAGCCTCTCTGTCTCGGAGCCTGAGTGGCTGAGTGCCACAGGCTGCCTGGAGTAGCTCCCATCTGTGAGCCTGTTGGACCCCGTCTTCATCTTTCTCAGACTTAGTGCTGTGCTCCTCCTGGAGGAGGCCTGGCCCTTACCCACATGGGCGGCAGAAACAGAACCCCAGCCAGAAACCAGCCTCAGAGCTCACGGGACCGTGGCGGGGCTCAGGCAAGTACCCAACAAGCAGTTTCCAAGACGGGCAACCACGGCACTCACTTCTTTTCTTTTTTCTGCTTTTTCTTAAAAAAAAATATGTTTTGGTAAAAAACACCAAACAGGAGATTGAGCCTGTTAACAAACGTCTGAGTGTAGAGCACTGTGCTATGAACTCAAGGACAGTTGTGTAGCATCCCTGGGACTTCTTTATCTTGCTTCACTGAAACTTAACACCCATTGGGTAGTAACTCCCCAAAATCCCTGGCAACTGGCACTCTACTCTCTGCTTCTACGTCTGACGGCTTCAGATACCTCATGTACGTGGAATCACGCAGCATCTGTGTTTGTCCTCAATACAACAGGATTTCTCTCTTTTAAGACTGAATATTACTCCACCGTAGACACATACCACATGTTCTTTATTCATCCACCGATGGGCACTGAGGTTGTTTCCACCTCTTGGCTATTGTGTGCACTCACTTTGATTTGATATAAAATTGGGTTTTCAGAATGGCTGCCTCGCCTGCCTCAGGATGCAGGACTGTCGACAGCTCTGCTTGGAGCCCTAAACTCCTACCCTAAATACATACCACATGGTCCTACGAATCGCCACTGAGGGAGCCATGCTCGTGGCCTTCCATGGGCCTAGGCTTGTTCTCCTGGTGGCATTCCTTGCCTTCTTGGTAACAACTCTGCCTCTGGGCAGATGCGGGGGGACTAGCTCCCTCTCCTCAGTGAGCCGTGGAAGTTTAAAGTCAAGCTGCTCATCCCTGCCAAGCCTACGCCACCTCCCCTGCTGCTGTAAGGAGCCGAGACACTCCCCTGCTTGTCTCCACCAGCCCTTGCTGTGCCTCCCCCTCTGGCTTCATAAGCAGGAGTCTTACTCAGCACGTCTCAAAGGCCTTTGGGGATCTGAGTCCCACCCACCTCTCCCACCTCCCGATCACCACTCTCACCTCCTCCGCCTCCTCCTCCGTCGCCTGTCCACCACAGCCCAACCTAACTGAACCACAGACATGCACGTTCTTGGAGCTACAATATTCTTTTCTTCTCCCTGGAATGGCTTTCTCTTTTCTTTGACCGGCTAAGTCCTACCTATCCTTCAAAACTCAGTTCAGCTATCACCTCCTCCAGGAAGTCTTCTCTGATTCTTCCAGACTCAGTTAGACAACCATTCTCTGTTCTTCCACTTCTGTCCTAGCACTCACCACAGAGTCTGTAAATATCTATCTATGGTCTAGTATCCCCACTAGGCTGCATCCTTTGAAGGTGGGTCATGCCTCATATCCCCAGATACCTCGTCCTTAGCTCAGTGTTTGCTGTGTCTTCCATGTTCAGAAGGTGGTAAGTGGTGGATGAATGCACACATGCATCTCCAACCAACTGGCCTAATGGGCCCAAACTCATGAGTGCCAGCGATGCTGGTTACTGGGGAGCATATGCCTTTCAGCCTCATGTCAGGACTGCCTCAGCTGCCACCTCAATTCCTGACCTAAGCTGGATTTGGCTATGTGAGTGTCCAATTCCATTGCCAAGAGCTCCTTGAATTCTCAGGAGGTCAAAAAGGCATTTGGTTCCTGCCTTCTCAGGAGAGAAGAAAATCACAAAGTGCTTTGTGCTTCCTCTCTGCCCTCCTTGTCCCCGTGATATGCCCATCATCCTTCCGGCCATTCAGAACTCTCACTCCAACCCATCACCTTCTGAGATTAAACAGCTGGAAGTCCCAGACAGCCCTGGACTTTCCTATAAATCAGGTAACTCAAAGCGAAGGGCAAGCAGCTCCCAAAGAATAGGGAAGGTAGAGGAGCAGGAAGATTTTCAGCAGAAGGCGGGCCAAAGCTATGGGTACGTGGTTTCAGGAAAAAGATCAATTTCCAGCCCTTGCCCTCCCCAAACCCTGCCCTCAGCGTCTGAAAAGTCAAGGGCCTTCACATTCCCTTTTGAGCCTGAGTCCTGCTATATCCTCACCTCCCACCTCCAGTAGGCGCTGCTGAGTTAATGGCCTGAACCATGTCAGTGGTGAGAGCATCCAGGAGGCTGGTGATAAACTCCATTTTCTTCCCTTCTGGACAGCCTAAAAGATAAAATGAGATTTGAAGGCAGATGCCAGGTAATAAACAAGTCAACAGCTTTCTCAACTACCATCCTTACCTAAACTTCTCAAAGCCCTTCTCATCTAGCCAAATCCACTTTAGGGATTTGTTTACAGGTCAGATGAGTCTCATAAACTTCCATAGTTCCTTTACCCTCAGACCAAATAATGCTTTCAGTTTACTTCCATTCCACACATTTTTGTTAGACATCAACTCAGGCACTAAGTTAAACGCTAGGGATACAGCAGTGAACAATACAGAAGGTCCTTATCCTGGTGAAGTTCATATCTGCAGGAGAACTCAAGCTAATAGCCAAGCAGTCATCCTAAAATGAGAAAAAATACTATGCTAGGGGTGGGAACCAGGAGCTGCGGGAGCACAAGGGAGGGAGAGAAGCCCCGTGGTCAAAGTTGACTTAAGTATACCTGCCACCGGATCCATCCAAGAGCCTCCTCCTGTTTTCAGCTCCCTCCTCATCCATCTTAGATTATAACTACAGCATCGCTCTTGTAAATACCCCCAAGTCCTTTGCTCCTCTTTTCCTCTTTGCACTATTCCAGCAAAACACAGTAAAACACAGATGAACCTTCTCATAGATAGCCTTTTCCATGTCTATACCAAGTAGCTGGGGAAAACACCACCGGACAATTGGACAGATGGTTGTCCTACAAAGTCACGATCACCAGCACCAAATGGGCCCTCTACGCTACTCCCAATGCTCCTCTCCACAGCAACTAGCTCATTCTCTTCTCTCTCCAAATCCTCCAGGTCTCAGGTTCAACACATGCTTCTGTGGAATCTGAAGCAGGTTCTCCCTGCCATTCTCACAGCACATTCTACTTTCCCTTCAAAGTATCCACCATGACTGTTTATAAATGCCCGTATTCATTTATTTGTCTCCAATCTGTCTCTACTCTGTAAGTCTCATGTCAACTTTGACCACAAGATTATACCCAGTGCCTGGCACATAGTAGCATCTCAAATTCACATTTGTTGAGGGGATGGCTAAAAGGGGTACCCTGGCCACCATGACTCCATTCTTGTGATGGGGTGATTTCTACAAACCTCACGTGGAAACTCCCTGACTTTTAGAACTCTCTGCTTTCAGTTCTCACTTGGAGTCCTGATAGGTCAAGGGAAGGTGGCCCATTTCCCACAAGTGCTGATCTGACTTTGTGCTATGTAAAGATAACAGGATTCCAAACCACCAATATTTAGTAATCTTACTGTAACTTGCAGGCAGAAATCACTATAAATAAGGAGAAACCCACACAGCAGCCATTTGGAGGTCCCAGGGCCCTGCCTATATGTCTTGTGTCACACTCTTGGTGGTCCTGTGTCACCAGGGGTCATCTGCCTCTTCAGAGCAGGCAACAGACACTGTCCACATCGCTCAGGACAACCTTCCCTGTAAGCTATCTTATCCTCACAGCCCTGGAAAAAATAACTCACGGTGCCCAAAACATTGTCCCCATGGACCTCAGAAGGACAACGCACTGCAGAATTGCAGAGACAAAATTTTAACCTGTCTCTGTCATTACCTTATAATGTAATGTCATTATAATGTAATGACTACATCATAAAGCAAAGAGGCACAAGGAAGAGAAGCAACATCCACAAGAGCACAGAGCTAACTAGGAATAAATCCCAGACCAGGATGCACATCCCATGGCTCCTGGCTCCGTCTTACACACGGGGAAACAAAGAAGAGAGAGCTTCTTGATGAGAGGGTACGTGATGAGAAGGAGGTGAAGGTGCCAGCAGGGGCAGCATGGTGTCCCCACCTGGTAGCTCCCTGTCCTTGAAGGGGTCATCTGCTTCTGCACTCTTGGCCCTGGCATCGCTCTCACAACTGGGCATCACGTAGCTGGGAAAAGAAATATGGGGGTTGGAAGGGGCTGGCAACTGAGCCTACTTCAGTCACTACTGCCCAGGAACGATCTGTGTTGTCACCAAGCCTACAGCACCAAGGGTGGGCAGCACGATATTCCTTGCGCTGTTCGGCAGCTACAAGGCAATCTTAGAATCAGCGTTTCCACTGAGATATGTTCAAGCATGTCATTTCAACCACTCAAGCATAATAACAATGACACTTGAGCTGCACACAGTATCTTTTGATCCATGGAACCTAGTGGCTTAGACAGGGCAATAATCTCATCAGGAGACTGACATTCAGAGAGGTTAAGTACTGTTCCAAGGTCTTAAGTTAGAAAGAGACAGGCCTGTGAGCAGAATCCAGGTCCCAGGGTCTTCCTACCTGAAACTCTTCTACTCATGAATGAAATCATTGCTTTCCCAGGCAGTCAACTCCCACCAAAGCAGGGCAGGAATGCTGGGAGATGCCAGCATGCATAACAGGCAGCAGGTCCGTTTTTCCCAGGACCCAGCCCGAGGGGGCTTACCGTGTGGAGGTCCCGGGCAGCGGGCGCCCCGTGTCCACCAGCACACACCAGCAATAGCCAGTGGACTGGTGGCACTGCACTGGCTTATAGAGTCCCCCAGGGGCACACTCAGGGATGACAATACCCTCGCGGGGATTCTGCCGAGCCTCTTCCAGGGCACTCTGCCTCTCCTGGTCACACGAGTGGACTTTCTCTGCAAAGGAAGACACAGCCTGTGGTGACTGTCACTCCTATAACTTAACATTCCTGTCTTCTGTGACCAGCACCCAAAGTAAATAGCAAGGACCAGGCCTGGACCCAAGGAACTGATGAGCTGCCTGGTTGATGAATTACCATGGAGAGCTGTCTCCCATGTCAGCGCCATGCTGAGCGGAGCTGGAGGTTCAGAACCTCCCCATGGCCATCTCTGGGGCCAGCGTTCATTAGCATTCCCACAAAATAGGTTCAACTGCAGCAACAAGCCAGCCAGGGACTCCAGGGATGTCCCTTCTCAGAGTGGCAGCTTGCCCCGCGGGTGGAATGCCTCACTGTTTTCAGAGTGGCTCCCGCTGATGCTCTGTCTACTGGCTGCAGGAGAGGAGGGTGCAGGAGGCTGGCTGCCCTGGGAACCGATGCAGGAATGCCTCTGCATGTAGACCTTTCCAAGCCCAGACACAGCAGGATGGAGCCGTGGCCACAAGCCTCATGTGGAGTGACGCTCGGCACCCAGGAGGAGCAGAAACAAGGTCCAACCCTGGCTCCTCCCTACCCTCCAATGCGCTGGACAAAGCAGGCCGAGTGAACTTCAGTGAATTACACAATGCTGCTTCCATTCAATGGGAGAGAAAACAGGTCCAGCCAGAAGGTGTCTGCACTCAGCAGCGTCAGGAACACATGAGCATGTCTGAACAGCCAAACCTGGTTTCCCCCGAGCCAGTCCCAGGCTGAGACAGTGCATGGTGCCCTGTGTCCAGCATGGACAGCTCCAGGGCGTCTCACACCTGCACAGCTGCTTACCTGAAAATTCTTCCCAATCAACCACTGAGCCTGCTTGGCTTCCCCTCTTTTTTTTTTTCTGGTTTTCTTTTTGTTTTAATTATTAAAAATAAGTAGTGTTGGGTTTCTTACTATAAAGAAGTTTTAAAAAGGAAACTTTGGAAAAACCTATAATCCCACTAAAGTTAAACATTGTACCTTCCCTAGATTTTAGGTACATACATACATGGAAATACAGGTGCATACATCTACTTTTTTGATAAAAAAAAAGAATCATATCATAAACCTGTACTATGACCTTATTTTTCATTTACTTGTTTATTTACCTACTATATTTTTTTCATGCCATTGTTCTACAACTCTTCTCTTGAAGAAGTTGACAGGAATGTAGTCTTGGGCATCCCACTGAATGATTACAGCATGTTACAAAAATACCGTTCTTAAGAGCCAGGAACTTGGTATCAGCAACCTGGAGAATCATGCTGTGCACTGAACAACAGCCCAAGTGATGAACTTCGCTTTAAAGAAGCCAAGTTCCTTGAAATAACAGCTCTGCTCATGACACACATATAAGTAAAGCATGTATGTTAAACAAACCAGAGGAGTACACAGAGACATAAAGTAGCTCAATGCAGTTTTACAGAGAAGTCAGATGATAGGAAAATAATGCTGCATCTCACTGCTAGGAAAATGCTCAAAAACAATAGCCCAGTGATTCTCACTGCAGGGTTAAAGGACTATTTCTTTAGGGGCATAAAAAGATCTGAGGGCCAGGAGGCAGGTAGGTAGAGCATATTCACTATTAAAATATAAAATATAATTTTGAATTTGGGAAGTGAAAAAAACTACTGTTTTCATAATGTAAATATAGCAAAGCTAAACAGAATCTCCTTGGCTAGAGGAAGAATGAAGTTTAAAATAGCTGACAGACATCAGCTTTGGGATTCTGCCTCCAACTGTGACTGCCACCAGAACAGCATCTAGAGGGAGGAAAGAGACAGAAACTGAGCAGGGAGAGGGGCCTTGGGAAACCTGGCTTAAAGATCCAGCACGTTGACTTCAGCTCCTGGCTGGGAAGGTACCATGGCAACTTCAAGGGGATTATGCAAGAATTTTTCAATAGCTCCCTCAACCCCAATTTGGTAGCCTTATTTTCCTACCTCGTATTTCATGCCATGAAAGAGGCAATAGAGGAGCAAAACCAAAGGAAAACAGCTTTTTACTGGCACCACGTTCATGTAACAACCTCTGACAGAGGCTTTAAATTAAGACTCTCCAGGCCAACCTTCTAAAGCCATAAATCAGATTGAAAGCAAGAGGCAAAGAGAGAAGGGGGGAACTTCCCCAGGGGCAGAGCGAATAATGAACCTGACTTCACACCACTGGGGGTCCCGAGACCCTTGGAAATGTGGACAGGAGCCATCTAAGAAGAGGCACAGACCCATGGTTTGCACCCTATTAATGGATTTCTGGAAGTCCTTGAAGGGTGTTTGGAGCTGTTTATAGTCAGTATCTATGAAGTTCCGTGGAGAATAAAATCATTAAAATGCCAGGCTCAGTGGCTCATGCCTATAGTCCCAGCATTTGGGGAGGTTGAGGCAGGCATGTAGATTGCTTGAGCTCAGGGGTTTGAGACCAGCCTGGGTAACATAGCAATACCCTGTCTATACAAAAAATAAATTAATAATAATAATAATAATACAAAACATAGCCAATGTGGTGCTCTATGCCTATAGTCCCAGCTACCCAGGAGGCTGAGGTGGGAGGGTCACCTGAGTCCAGGAGGTCGAGGCTGCAATGAGCCATGATTACACCACTGCACTCCAGCCTGGGCCACACAGTAAGACCATGTCTCAGTAAAATAAAATAAAATAAATCATAAAAATGATAAAGCTCACTAACTTGGAAATTTGGGGAATAGCAAAGAATTAAAAAGAAGCCTGAATGCAAGGATTATTACTTTCTTATTTGGATTATTTCTATTATTGATTTATTACTTCATTACAGTATCTGTAAGTCCAGGTGCCTCTAAGAAAGAGACAGGAGTGGTTTATCATAATAGCACTAACCCTCTGTGAAGAGTACACAGAGAGTTTGTCTTACAGCAAAGAGAAAATCTCCCTTAAACTCATCTGTACAACTAATAACAATAAAAACAAACATTCATTGAGTGATATGTGCCAGGCAATAGACTAAGACTTTATGTGATGAATCCCTTTGCCCACGTGAGGTAGGCACTATTATTACGCCCGTTTTATAGACAAGGAAGCTGAACATTGAAGAGATTAATGGATTTTCCCAAGTTCATTCAGCCAGGAAAGAGAAGGACTGGGGATCCTGACAGTCAGGCCTGACTTGCTAACCTCTAGACAGTGTTGCCTCTAACCATTTGCTCTGGGAGAAAAATACAATTTTTTTTTTTTTGAGATACAGTTTCGCTCTTATTGCCAAGGCTGGAATGCAGTGGTGTGATCCCGCTTACTGCAACCTCCACCTCCCAAGTTCAAGCGGTTCTCCTGCCTCGGCTGAGATTCAACCTCTCCTGCCTGAGTGGCTGGGATTACAGGCATGCACCACCACATCCAGCTAATTTTGTATTTTTAGTAGAGACAGGGTTTCTCCATGTTGGTCAGGCTGGTCTCAAACTCCTGACCTCGTGATCCACCTGCATCGGCCTCCCAATGTGCTGGGATTACAGGCGTGAGCCACCACGCCTGGCTGAAAAATATATTTATTTTTACAGTGAGCTCCTCTATGTCAGTGTCTTTGCAGACTGTCCCAAATCTGCTGCATTCAAAACCAAATGTGCTAGACACAGCACAGCTTCTTCTGACCCATGATGTCTTCTCAACTTAAGCACGCTACAAATCTTGTACCTGGGTATTTTTCTCTCTTTGCCTCAGAAGAGGAAAACTTAAAACCAAATTTAACTCACCCACCATTGCAGAACTATAAAATGAATAACAATAGCTAACATCTATTTGAGTATTTACCATGGGCCAGACTTGGTAATTAGATGCATTATTTGTATTAACTCACTTCAAACTCATTACAAACCTTTAAGGGCAGTGTTGTTATCCTCAATGAACAGAAAAGGATGCAGAAACACAGACTGGCCAAGAAATTGGATAGAGATCATAGAACTAGGAAGTGGCAGAGCTGACATTTCAGTACTGGCTGTGTGCTTCACCTCTCGGCAGAGCTGACATTTCAGTACTGGCTGTGTGCTTCACCTCTCGGCAAGATCATCTTCTTGCCACAAGCGAATCTGATTTTTATTCTAACCTATATTTTTCTTTTACTCAGTATGGTTCATCTCATTACAAAACAGTCCCCACTGAGCTGGGTCTCCCTGTGCTCATGCCTTTGTGTGGACCTCTCCACGTGGACTCTGGTTTGGTTTGGCCAATTAGAGGCAACGCTGGTGCTGTGTGTCAGGCCGAGGCCTCAAGGGGACTTGCAGCTCTCGCTTTTACTTCTGTGGAAGCTGCCCTGAGATCATCACAAGGAAGCTGGTCTTGCCTACTAGAGAACAAGAGGCCACAGAGAGGAAAGCGAAGCAGCTCAGGCCACAGCGAGTGCCAACTGCAGACATGAGAGGAAGGTCACCTTGTACATTCCAGCCCAGCTGATCCTCCTCCATCTGGATGAGTCCAGGAGTAAGTTCAGGTAAAACAAGGACTTGGCCAACCCACAGACACATTAGAAAGAATAAATTATTTTTATGGTAAGCCAGTACATTTCGGAGCAGTTTATTACACAGCAATAGAAAACTGAAACATCTAGACCTCTTCAACTATTCATCAATTTATCCAACATGTATTTCTGTAGCCCCTGTAAGCCCTTCAATCAATCAATCATCAATCAATCAATCAATTATTCTTGCAGTGCTTCTCTAGAGGTCATGGGTCATGCAGATGCTAATCAGTAAGTACCACAGGGCATTAGTTTATTCCGTATCTGAGGACCCAAATTTGTAACTCATCCACCATTGCAGAACTATAAAATGAATAACAATAGCTAACGTTTATTTGAGTATTTACCATGTGCCAGACTTGGTACTAGGCAGTTTGCTTGTATTAACTCACTTCAAACTCAAACGAGTCTCTAAAATAGTGTTCTTACACTCACTGAATAGAGAAGATGCAAAAACAGACTGGCAGAGGCACTAGATCAAGATCATAGAACTAAGAAGTGGCAGACCCAAAAAGCTAGCCTACCCATGGGGCCACTGCCATCCTCTGTCCTTCTCAGTTACTGGATCCCAAATGCATCTTAAAATTCACATTTATCAGTTTTCTTAGGTACCAAGAAGTCCCTTTTCAGAATGCAAAACAGGGGGTCTATTTCATGGGTCTCTTCATGATCATGGGTTCACAGAGGGAGCTCCCAGAAATGAACACACACTGTTCCAAAATAATCTGCTCAGGAAAGTTGAAAGAGAGATGACAAGATTAGAAGGTCTGGCCAGGTATCTATGAGAGTGGACCAGGACCATCCGTAAACACCTGGAAGCCATAAACAGCAGGGGAGAGGGAATAATCAGGGCTGTTCAGGGGGATGGAAACACATGATCACACATACACACTCATGCGCCTACCCCTATAATCCTGTTTCTCGGATGGTGCAGAGAAGAAGTGTGAGTCAGGTCATTCCACACTTGGACACGAGTGGTTAAAGTTTCACTCACAAACCTCTGACTCTCTAAGAGAAGAAACACAATAGGAAAACATCCTTTGGAAGAAATGAAACCACGTCCAGCCCTCGTCACCAGAAAGCACACAACCCACCGCTAATTGCACACAGTGAAGCAGGACCGAAGTGAAGCAGGAGTGGGCAGGGCAGGAGACAGGAGAGGAAAAAAGAGGTTGGACCAGACAAACATGAACCCTGTCTCCAGGCCCAGAGCACGGGTTCCTTCACATCCCACCAAGATCGAATAAGTCTGGAGCACAGCTCTGTCAGCTAGGACTAGCCCAGGCCTCTGTGCCTCACAATTACTCGTCGTGATTAGGAACAAAGGAAAGCATGGATAACCTAAATCCTCAGCTAATCCCCAATCTTGATTTTAGCCCAGAGTTTAGTCTTTTATCCCTGAAACCTTCTCTTCTTCATCATCTTTTTCCTTTCTCTTCTTTTTTTGTTTAAAGCAAAAATGGCCAAAAAACATAAACATTACAAGATCTGAGTTTCAGCTCTTTGCACTGGCCTTTCTTTCTAGACACTGTTTTCCAGAGAAGGAACTGCTGAAGGAAGGAGCAGACGGAAGAGCTGAGATCCTGGGTAATGCAACACCCAAGAACCTTCTGCACATGCAGTCAGCAGTTATTGGGGGGCCAGCCATGCTGTGAACTTTTTGGAGAAAGAACATGGGAACCTCATGGTGATGGAGGAAGCTAGGAGTGTAGGGGGAGATAGGTGGAGAGAGAAGATGGTAGGTAGACAGATGTCTGTGTCACTCACGGTTCTGCAGAGAAAGAGAACCAACAGAAGATAGAGACGGGTGTATATATATCTGTATATCTATATATCTATTTGTTTTGGAAGGGCTAGCACAGGGACAAATGCTAGACATCTATAGATTATAGATACATACACACACATATATAGAGAGAGTGCTATTTTAAGGAATTGGCTATGTAATTATAAAGGTTGGCAAGTCTGAAATAAGTTGGGCAGGCCAGTAGGCTAGAAATTTAGGTAAAAGTGATGGGGCAGTCTCGAGTCCAAAATCAACAGTTGAGGTCAGCAGGCTGGAAGCTCAGGCAGGATTTCCATGTCACAGTCTAGAGGCAGAACTCCTTCTTTTTGGGGAAATCTTGGTCTTTGCTCATAAGCCCTTCCACTGATTGAATGGGACCCACCCACAGTATGAAGGGCAATCTGTTTTAATTGAAGTCAACTGACTGTAAATGTTAACAAAAAAATACATTCACACCAATATCTAGATGAATGTTTGACCCAACAACTGGGCAGGATGGCCTAGCCAGGTTGACCCATAACATGAAGCACTGAAAAATGAGTCCATCTGAAAAATGAGTTTAAGAAAATAGACTAATCTTACAGAGAACCATACACAGAAGAGCTGAACAAGAGTCACAAGTCATAAAAATGTGGACTGGGAAGATGCCTTCATGAATGATGCAGCCTTCTCAGAGAAAGAACCAGAGGCTCTCCCAGTGAGGTTTGGTTGGTAAGCAAGGTTCCTATACAGATCATCCGGACGGGGAATTCCTTACACTACAGAAAAAGGGAGCTGACATTGTCCTGAGAGAGGAGGACCTAAAGCAAGATTCTGAGTAGCCAGTTAGATTAGAGCCTACGAAGAGGACACAAAAAGGGCTGAGACCTTGTGGACCCAGGTTCCCACCCAAGCTGTTACTGGTTGTATATGTACCAGGTGCTGGCATCGTGTCAGGTGCTGGAGAGACCAGAAAAACTCTATAAGATGTAGCAAGCAGAAAGAATGAACCATGAGATCTTAGCCTACCCTCATTCAAGGCCATCCTCCAGCCCTGAAGCTTTCCCTGAGGCACTGCCTGGAACAGTGTGGCCCTGTGGAGGATCTGCCCTCATGAGCCCCTGGTCCTTGGTACCCTGACTTCACTGGATGCAAGTTCCTGGGAACTAGGACTCTGCACATCCTTCCTGAGCCTTCACCACACCCGTCTCTGGTGGCCACAGGACAGCCATGGAATCTTGGGTGTACAAGATCCATAAAGGGTACTTGGTCCAAGAACCCTTCTATTGCTTGAGTCCCCTTTATGTCATACCTCCCACAGAATTCTAGTCTGTCACTGCAGAGATGAGGCTGCCCACTGTTGAATAAACCATGGGGATGAGACCACTGAGACTGAAAAAAGAATATCTATCCCTTTGACACATCCTGGGAAATGTTACACTCAACCCTCAGACCATCAAGCACTAGATTTTCTTAGGGGAAAAATCAATTAAAATGCTACGCAGACTGAAAAATGAGAGGCACTTACTTAAGTTTCATTGCAAAAGGAGTTGTCCCACTGGGCCAAGTGTATGAAAGAAAAAATTAGCATTGTGTCACCTACAGTGACCTTGAAACCCCTTCAAATACCTCACACCCACCTAGTCTCTTATCAAAAATGAATGAAATGTTGAAAGATAACCCAAAATATCAGACTGTGTGTTGTAAACAATCTTTCTAAATCATAACATGAAATTCCAAAGCCGTTAAGAAACCACATGGCTCCAGCCTCAGGCTTCTCTAGGTCAGCGTGCAAGCATGTGAGAGTGTGGTGTCGGGACCGTTCCAGAAGTGTCGGGTGGCTGAGAATTTGGCAGAGGAAGGCACTGCAGGAGTGAAGGAGAGAGAGATAGGACCGGGTTGTAAGGAACTGACTTTTCTGTTTTGGAAGGGCTAGCACGGGGACAAGATGCAGTGCCCCAGGGAAGGGTTGCTGGAGTCTGTGATTTATGGGACATCACCAAGCAGGCCTTTGCTGTTTATTTAGCCACAAGGGGTTTTAGCACCTATGGTTTCAAGCCAACTATGTGAACAGGTTATTTTTCTTACTTGTGGACTTTGCGCTTTTTCACAGGAGGGGCTAAGTGGCCCCCAGAGGGTCATTTTTCCAAGCACCATTTGCTGGGCCGACTCTGCCCTTCCACCACAGCTTTCCATCACGCACACCGCTCAGTGCCACTTGGCCATTGCCAACTCCCAAGTCCAGATTTCTCAACATCTATGTGACTCAGACTTATGCAGGGGCTCTGGGAACCCCTGAAGAGGGTGAGAGCCCACAGAACCATCGCTCAGGGCTCCTTTCCAAAGAGAAGGCAGACAACTGGCCCAGAAAAGGAAAGGCCCTACCAGGGCAAGGAAAAAGCAAAAGTCACTGGCAAACAGAACAAAGTCAGCCCCTGAAATTGCACTCCGGTTTGTATCAGGTAGAGGGTGGGTATGGGGAGAATAAAAAAAGAATTTGCACAAATTAAGGTCACCACTTCTGTTGGGATGGGTTTCTCCATCGCCTTTAATCTAAAAATCCCTTTCCCCCACAGAATACGCAGCAAAAGAAAGCAAAAAACATAACATTATCCCTCAATTGTAACCTACAAAGGGATCTGGGAGAACCCACTGGAGGAGGCACCCCTTCTGGTTAACTCACTGGACAAGGGGAAGAGCTGTCTCTAGCTCCGCCGCAGATGGAGAAATGAGGATGGTCTAAAAGCTCAGCTGGAAGACTGCTCCCATGTCAGAGAGCACTCAGGGCAGTCAGAGGGAACTAGAGGTAGGGGGTGAGGGAATACTTGGGCTTCCTTGGCAAGGCTGAAAGCAATATAAGCACCTATCACTCCTCCTCCTGCACACTCCTATCCAAGGGTCTGGCAAGTTAGAAAGTTCTGAAGCCATCAACAGTTGGAGTAGAGACAATATAGGTAGTCAAGAGCATGGGCTTTGTGGTCAATGAATCAGGCTCTACCCCTTGTTCGCTCTGTGACCTTGGCCAGTTAAAGTTCTCAAAATTCCAGGTTCCCCACGTGTAAAAGTAAGGTAACTCTTGCACACGCCTCATAGGGTCGTTGTGAAGATTAAATGCAATCACATGTGAAAAACATGAAATCTGGTGGCACAGTAAGTTGCTAAATGGTAGTTCCTATTCCTATTAGCTGGTCTAAGGTAGCAGTGTGGAGTAAACATGGTCTTCCTGCCCTATCCCGATGAAGAAATCCCTATGAATGACCAGTCTCCTCAACAGGACTCCAGTGGCTGACCAAGGGCAGGGTAATGGAGCAGTCTTCCTCAGAGGCAGGCAATAAAGGGGTATTAGGTCTGTAGATAAACTAAAAAACATGTATGCACATACAGCTAAGAGCCTATCTGCTTTTTATAATCATTATGCCAGCAATTCAAAGCAAGGTCAGTAATAAAATACTCCCCGCACTGGGGTGGACCAACCATCATCCCCGATCCCTTTGGTGCACCACTGCCCAATGATCAGCTCCTGCCTTAAATATTCCTTGTATTTCATCCTTTGACCCCTCAGCGGCAAACAGAGGCCTTAGCACATGATAGTTCTTGATGGATCTATGACCTTGGACAAAGCCCTTAGCAAGTCTGGGCTCCCAGTTTCTCATTTAAGATTAAGTGGCAATACTAGATGACTCAGGCCCTTCTCACTCTAACGGCCCACAATCTTACAATTAGACAAAATCAGGTGCACTTCCCCATGACTCAGGGGCCAGATCCAAACTTAGCTCCCCAAGTCCCAGTGGAACTCAGAGCACCAGGAAGGGACTGGGTTAAGGGGAAGGCTGCTCGATGCTCTCAGGTTCTACCTCATACCTCTTTCCACAGCCCTGCTATGTGGCCTGTGAGCCACACCTAACCTGCTATGCCTCAGAGATCCCATCTTCAGTGCAAAAGTAACACCGTCCACCCCACGTCCCCGACGCTGGCCGAGGCCACCTCCTCACAGGGATGTTTACAGCTGGCACTGTAAGTAGGGTGTGCTGCTGGGATGAAGTGTCATGGGTGAGGAGGTGTAAGGGAAAATTACAAACCAACCAGCCTGTCTAAATAGTTTCTCTCTGTGTAACCCAAAATGGCCATGCATGGCTCACCATGGTCTGAAGTGGTGGTGACCGCTTCCTTCCCACGCAGAGATTGAGTTCCTACAGCGTAGGGAAGAACAAGATCGAAATTCTACAGAGGATATTTCATCCAGGATGGCTTGTCCCAATATAGCATGGAGGCAGTTTTCTAACTTTTCCCCTAAGGCATCACTGACTCGCATCTGCTCAAAGTTTAGAAAAGTTCGCATCTCTATAGACTCATGGCATTCAGTGAGCAGATATGACCCTTCCACCAAAAAGAATATGAAGTACCTCATGGTATTTTTGCAGTGACAAGTACTGAGAATTAGCAAGCTGCATTTTTTTTCTAGTTTTTCTTAGTAAGTTCATTGGCCTTAATCCGACAGTTTCTATACTTTTAAGAGCAAGTCCTAGCAAATAAAAATTTAGACAGAACGGGAGGAGAGGGCACAGACAAAGGTGGAAGATGGAAGAGATATTTAAATTTATCAAAATAAAGTATCACAACTTCACTCTTTACTCCTCAAAACATGGTGTTGCATGTGTGTGTTTATGAGATGTATACCCCATCTACTTCTGAAGCCACTTTACAAATAAACACAGAATGAGGACCCTCAGATCTAAGCAGAGACTGTAGTTGACTTCGAGAAAATTGGAATGAGTCAATGACAATATCTGGGCAGGATGTTTAATTTCAGTGTCTTAGCAGCAGAGGCCAAAAGGAAAATACCAGGACACGTGATTTTGCTATCAAACATTAAAAAGCAGACACACTCACCTTCAGAAACAGAAACAGAACCATTGCCAATGCAGCACCTTGTCCCAGTGCTGGGTCCTGCCTGCAGCACACCCCTCCACCCTCCCACACCTTTGTGTTCCAAGCAGACAACGTGGGGCGATGGAGCAAGGCGACCGGGAAAGCTAATTTTAAAACAAGGTAAAAATGGACTGTGCGGCTAGGCTTCCTGGGGCCTCCAAGTGTGTTTATTGCTCCTCTTCGCAAAGGGAAAATTTAAGAAAGAACAAGGCTTTTGTTGCCATGGAGAAAGCCGTAGGGATGACCACCCATCCCCCATCCTCAGCTCAATTGTACTGGCCATCATTGACCAAGGCACCTGCATCAGAGAGATGGGCAGACATCCAGAAGGCCAGTTATGGAAATAAATATCCAGGGTGTGTTTTTATATAGATATTTTAAATGCACACAAGCCCAGACCCATCCTCGGCTGCTAACGTTAGTGGATTACTCATTCTTCCTTCCAATCACGTCATGTGCGAGATTCCAGGTGGCCATGGGGTATTTGCTTAGAATGGCTACTGCTGGTTTCCCTGTGAGCTGTTTATTTTTCCAGGCCTCAAGCCATTACATCAGCCGGCGGTTTCTAGGCGGGCCAACAGTGCTGGCTTTGGGGGTGGGGGAATCCAGCCAGGAGGTGCAGTTGCCTCAGTGACCCCAAGTCCCAATCATAGCAGCTATCCCAGCAGGAACTTCCTGGGTGAGGGAGGAGCAATCCGAGACGTGGCCAAAGGGCCTGAAGCAGGCCTAGAAGAGCAACACTCTGACACTGGTAGGTGAAGGCAGGGAAGCTGTGAACAGCTTACCTGTGATAGGTAAAGCGTTTTGAGCTCATGCACGAGGAGGCCAGGGTATCACTTACATGGTAAAACATGAAAGAAATGCATTTCCACCCTGTGTCTGTGCTGATGGCTCTGCCTCCAGGGAGCAGAGTCACCATGAGCTGCTCCATTCAATGAGGTAGAGAAGGAAGCGCTGTGCCTCTAAGAGGCAAGGGAGGAAAGGCATGGCCTTTTCCGATTTAACTCACAGGGCCAGGGTCTAGGGCCTCCTTGAAGTCCTTGATCAGATCATGAAAGAAGTTAACTGGAAAAAAGCAGGGACAAAGGAAAGAAAGAGATGACAAAACAAAGAGGGAAGTCATGCCACTCCACTCCACTTGAGGCCACAGAGTCAAGCCCCCAGGGCAGAAGGAAATGAGTGGTGGGCCTGGGGAACATTACTATGGTACACAGAGAAGAGTTACATGACCATATTTCCTGAGAGATTATACTTGCCCAGAGGAGAAGGCGTGGAAGTTTGTCATATAGAAACAAAGAAGTAGATCAGAGCTGTAGGAAAGTGCCTGCACAGAGTCCAATTTAGAAGCATGAGGAGACGGGATGAAGAATTAGATGAAACCTAATTCTTGTCATTTATTCAATCTCTTTATCATCTATAATATGTAGATAATTAAAAAATATTTTAAACACTAGGTATATTAAGAAATGCCTTGGTGGCCAACCCTTGATTAAAGAAAAACTTAGCAAGAGTTCATATTTCCTTATAAAAGCAGAACAGAGGCTCCATCCAACACTCGTCTATGAGAAGATGCTGCTCCCAAGTTCTAGGGTATCAGCTGGCCAGGTATGTGGTCTTCCTGAATGCAAAAGAAATTCCTAGTGCAATGGAGATGCAATGGAGGAGAGGTTCGACAGAGGTGAAAACTGAAGAGAAGACCAAAGAAGTTAAATCTGTCAATGCTAAACCTGCCAGGTACTCAAAAGGTGACACTGACCATAGTGAACGACAAAGCCTTAAAAACAAGGGCCAAAACTTCCAGGAGCAGAGAGAGACTGGGAAAGTCTGCAGGCATATGTGTCATGTTATTGCAAAACTTCAGCTGCCCAGTGGAACCTTTCCAACATCAACAGTCCGCAGGCCAGAAAACCAACCTGGCGTCACAGGGTCTGAGTGTGAAAAAAGGATGCTTGGGGTGTAAAAGAAACTGGGATAGCCTTTTTGCCCCTGAGAGACAGCTGAAAAGAAGAGCTCTCACCCCAGTGGGCTTCACGGAGTCCCACTGCAACCTCCCTGAGGATGCAGGCTAAAGCTCAGCTGAACCCAGGCTCTTCCACCAAACTCAAATGAAAAACTGCCTCAGGTGTTTGGCCAAGAGGCTCCAGCCCCTACCAGAGCCAAATATCCAGACATAAGTGATCATTAAGGTATATCTGACTTCTCATTAAACCAAACATAATAACATGAAAAGTAGCTAGCAGAAGACATAAAGATATCCCATCAAGAGTCACCGGTGTTTTGTTGGGTTTAAAAATTCATTTATGATGTACCTACTGTGTGCCAGGCATTACACAGATGCTCTTGAGTCCTCACAATAACATCCTGCAAGGCACTAAAACTGTTTTTTACACACAAGGAAATCAAGACTCAAGGAAGTTAATTAACTTTCCCAAGCTCACCAAGGCTCTCAGTGAGAAGCTAGCATTGGAAACCAGGTCTATAGGTTTGTCTGACACCAAAGCCCATGCTTTTGCCATTGCGTGGTTTATCTCTAGCACATGCCAAAGACTCCCTACACCCTGCCTAAGAAAGTCAAAAACCTCAGGATGCTTTTTTGGCAACCCGTTTGTGGGAGCATGCACCAGAACAGGACGTTAAAGCTTTGGAAAAGGTTTGTGTGAGATGGTGAAGAGCCTTGCGAGCTGCCTCAAAGCTCCTGTGCTGATGCAGGCTTACCTGGGCATGTCAGGAAGCACCCTCCTGCCTGGTCTATGAGAGGGGCCAGAAAACTTAAGTAAGACATCCCCATACACACATTCTCATCCAAATACTTCTATTTCAATCATATATGCCAGAAGCAAGAAAGCTTTTCTGTAAAGGGTCAGATAAGAAATATTTTAGGCTTTGCAGGCCATACAGGGTCTGTCACTATTCCACTCTACTATTTAGATGAAAATGGTCACAGACACTACATAAATATATGGCTGTGGCTGTGATCCAACCCAACTTTATTTTCAAAAACAGGCAGATGACCATTTGACAACCCCTGTTACAGGCCTTTGTGGCACCATATCTTTTATATATAATTATATCAGAGGTTGATAGGCATTCAGTCAGTATTACTAGTTGATCATGATGGAGAAAGTCCCAGTTTAGTAGGAGATTCCTAAGTTATCAATCTCTAACAATTATCCCTAGTCTCCGTTTCTCCCAGAGAACCAACTGTTAGGTCTCTCCCACCTATCCTGTCATATACACTAACCTTACAGATATAACTGGGGTCAGCCAGAGAAAAATAAAGCTGGCCAGGTCACCCCAACAAAACGAAGGTGGATGAACCTGCCCAGAATCCATTTCTCAACATGACCCTATTCTCATCCGATTGGAGAGTAGAAATGAAAGCAGAACTTCAGCGGAAGCAAAGATTATCAACTGACTTTGACATCACCACTTTACTACATGCAGAGCATACAGCCCAAGAAAATAGGCATTCTATTCCCAAAGATAACTAGTTTTCTCCAGCCCAACCACTTCCTAGCTATGACTCAGGACAAGTTACTTCCTCTGTCTCAGCCTCTGACTCTTCTTGTGCAAGATGGAGACAAGAACAATAGCTACCTCATAGGGTTACGGTGAAGCTCAAGTGAGATGACAAATGCAAAGTTCCACAGGACCTGATACAAATCAGCTATTACGACAGTCCTATTCTAATTTTACTGATAATGATGATGATGCTCTTGTCTCCTCCATCCTTCCCAAAAGCAATAAAATGCACAGGTAAGTGAAAAAGGAATTCAGCGAAGCAATTGTTAAATGCCAAGTGAGTGTCTCAGGCAAAAAGTGCTGTATATTATAATTCAGAGAGCTCACCTTCCTATCTTCCACTTGGTCACAGAATGAGAATTAACTCATGGGGGCCTCGCAGACCTTCCATTGCCTCAGGGACTAGGAGACCAGTTGCAAATGTTACTTCCAGCACCAGGTACTACAGGCACCAAAACCACTTCTATTTGATATACATTTGCCTAACAGGGAAAGGGGAATGGAGGGGGATCCTAAGAAGAAGCCGAATAGATCCCTTTGCTTAAGGTGACAATCATAAATTCTTTCTGATTGAAGAATTTTTACAATAAGCACTATCATTAACATTCCCATTATTCCTACCAATAATAATGATAATAACAAATACATGTACTTACAATTTATCAGCTAGCCAGGCATCAGTTCAGTGCCATATAGACATTAACTTAGTTAACTTCTAACCATAGTCCTTTGAAGGAGAGATTGTGATCCCATTTTATGAATGAGAACTGAGGCTCAAAGGAATTACGTGACTTGACTGGGGCCACTAAGTATTGGAGCTAGAATGTGAACCCCGGTTTCACTAATTCCAAAGCCTGTGCTTTAACCACTGCACTATTCTGTCAAAGACTGATCCAAGGGAGTTCACAGTCTCCTTTCACTCCACCATCCAACTTTTATCAGTGAACCAGACACATGAAGAGGCAGTGACCGGCCCAAGTCACAGAGGAACGCAACTGATAGCGTTTGAATTCACCTCTTGCTCTATGTCATTCCCTGCACTCTAATGCCACATCGCCACCATTAGGACAGAGCTGGTGCACAGGTCAACTTAAAGGGGACCAATGACAGGACACTCACTAATTAATGGTCATGTAAAATTCTGCCTGCTGGTTCAAAGTCATGTATCTTTTGTTCATAGACTTGCCACCTATAAGGAAAAGATGATATGGCTAAATTCAACAACCAGGCATAAATTATGCAGAGTGGTATTTCTCATAATGAAGTCTTAGGTTGAGAAGATGATCCTCCTTGATAGAGATACAGATTTGGCTTGTGAACACATTTTCCTGTTGATGAACATTTAGTCTTTATTGATAGTAAATGGACTTTACTGACTCTGGTCTTTACTGATATTAAATAGATTCTATTTTTAAAAATCCTACAAATATGATCATCCTTCAAAAATTATCACCTTTCTACAAGGGGTTCAGCCAGTGCCCAAACTTGACCACTCACAAGACCCCCAACCAAAAGATCAGACCAGAAAAGACATGACTGTAAGCAGCTATTTAGAGCCTTCAAAATACACAGAATCGAGCCCCTCCAGGACTGAAGTCCAACTTCTTTACATCCAGTCATTCTTCTTTCAAATTCTTCTGCATGGCATATAGAAAGTTAATCAAAATATTACAATGTACAGTCAAAAAATTTTGTTAAAAGGATCAACGACTTATGAAAAATGATTTCTGAGATGATAATTGAAGAAAATTAAAGCTGGATGGGATTAATGCATCTAATCTCCTTATTTTATAGCTATAGAAATTGACAACCAGACAGATTAAATGATTTTTCCAAACCCACACAATGGGAAGTCACAGAACCATGGGACAAAGAAGGAGAGATTGGGTCCAGAAGTGGTGGTTCACGCCTGTAATCCCAGCACTTTGGGACTTTGGGAGGCCGAGGTGTGTGGATCACGAGGTCAGCAGTTCAAGACTAGCCTACCCAAGATGGTGAAACCCGTCTCTACTAAAAATGCAAAAAAAATTAGCCAGGCGTAATGGTGGGCACCTGTAATCCCAGCTACTGTGGAGGCTGAGGCAGAGAATTGCTTGAACCTGCGAGGCGGAGGTTGCAGTGAGCCAATGCACCACTGCTGCACTCCAGCCTGGGTGACAGAGTGAGACTCCAGCTCAAAACAAAAAACAAAAAACAAAAACAAAACAAAAAAAAAACCAGAAGGATAGATTGGGTACATATAGAATCCAAAGAAGGTTATTTACCTGAATTTCGTATGTTGGTGTTGTTCAGTTTGGAGTCCTTGATCACCAAGTGCTTAATCCATAGAGTTGGAGCTGTGATTTCTAGGGGTGGGGAAAAGGAGAGAGAAAAAGTCCGGTCAAAGAGACTATGTGAGTGCAAGTGTAACCTCAGACTTCTTAATAGCCATTTTTTAAAGTCTGAGGCATTGAAGCGTCAGCTCTTGCCCACATGCACTCCTCCCAGCTCCCCTCCCTTCCTCACAACGGAAGCTCCTATCCCCAACAGCTCATAAGAGCCGATCAGGGCATCCTGTGCTGGGAGGCAGAGTGGTCAGAGTGCAGAGGTTCTGAGCACTCCATCCAGGAATAAAAATATTATCCCAGGAGGTAAGAAACACGGGCCAAGCCAAGTCCCTCTCAGCTGCTTCCCTGGGAGAAGATTTAAAGGGGATAAATCAACAAACCAACGCCAAACAAACCACAGAGACCATTCTAGAGGAAGCGGCTGAGCCGAGATTGCTCCAGATGGGAAAGAAAGGAGTGGGTCTCATGTGTGTTTCAATCCCCTTTCTAATGGTTTCTCATGTACAGAGGCTGAATTCCTCCATCCAGAGAGCACCAGGGTGCCTCCAGGCTCTCCAGGATTTGGTCACCCAGTGAACAGGGAGAATCCTAAGTGACCCTGAGCATACTGTGGAGTGATCTTCAGTGACAGTACTGGGGAGGTCTCTCAAGATGAGACAGTCTCCTTTCCTAACCTGACCTCCCAGGGTCCCAGACTTGTCAATGATCCAGGACCTCTGTGGATCACAGAGACATCTAAACTTACTGACGTGAACTTACATACCTTCCCATAAACAAGCTGACTGCAAAGGATATTGCACATTTCAATCATCCTCAGAGCTGAGCCTGGGCTAGGGACATCCACAGCCACAGTGTTAACCAGTGGCATGATTTCTTTTTATTCTTCTGCCTCACTGTCCAGTCTCATGATCCAGGGCTGGATACACTTAGCTAGGAGCTGCTCAAAGTTTGCTACATATTGCACTAAAATCGAAACCTTATTATCATACTTCAGAGACTTCACTCTCCCAAACTTACAGCTCTTCATCATGGGAATATGGAGTACTCAGTACGGTACACTGAAGAATACAGGCCCTGAGCACCTCCAAATGAACCTTCTGCACCCCACACTCCTTCTATCCTCTCTCTGTACCTCCAGAGACTTCCAGCCTCTCTTTTGCCACCACCCACAATTTCTCTTGGCCTAGAATTTCTCCTCTTCAAAATGTCCTGCCTCAACTCTCAACGTCCCTACAACCTACACAAACCAGTCCCACTGGCCAATCTCCTTCCTGCTACTTTGCTCACTGTATCCCATCCATACCGCATTCCCTTCTTATCCATGCCAGCCCCTTGCCTGGAACACCCAGACTCTGCCCCTCCACTTTCAAGATCCCACTCATGTTCTGGATCTTCACAAAAGCTTTTCCCAGACCATGGTCATCTCTTTATTCTATAAATGTCTATAAGAATGGAGACCAGGTAATTTAACACATAAAGCTCTCTAAAAATTGCTGCTGCCTTGAGAGCAAAGGGTTACATCCCCAAACCTCCTTTTCATCCCCCAGAGAGCCTCACACAGTGCCAGGTACAGAGTGGGCATTTGTAAGTGCCAATTAATTTACTGAAGAGACACTGCCGGTCTGACTATCTTTCTCAGCTGTGATTCCTGGGACTTGGCAGCTCCAAGGGTCTGTCCAGGCTGTGTTATTGTTGGACATCAGAAGACAGGCAGGAAGCCTGAGAGAACAGAGGGCCCTTCCAGAAGTGGAGAGTGTACCAGTTCCTGGGAGGATCTGCATTTTTTAAAAGGTTAAAACAACCCAGTTTACACTGGGAAAAATTGAAATTAAAAAAGAAAATAATAATAATAATAAAACTTAAAGAAACATCCAGCATTAAGACCTTTCCCAAACCTGAAAATGAGCGGGAGAATGGAAGTCAGAAGTAGTGCAGGAGCTTACCATCTCCATCGAACACCGGCTGGGTCTCCATCGTGGGCGTCGGCTTAGACCCGTCATCTGAATTGAGGGTTAAGAAGAACCGAAAGGAGACTACCATTATTGAGGTAAATACTATCTACTCTCCAGCACTGTTGAATGGTTGGGGTTTGTACAAGGCCCGGCCAAGTTCCAGTGAAGAGACCAAAGGTAAAGAAACAAAAGAAGAAAAGAGCGAGAAGGAAAAGAGAACCACAGAGAGACAAAACAGTAAAACAAATCCAGGCGTGTGCTCACCATCCCAAGGCATGGACGGAAGGAGCTAAGGCTTCATGGCTTTGGGGGACCGTTTCTCACAAATCGGAGGCTACCAATAGGGCTCTGCCAGCCCTTGTTCCCACAGGAAAACTGGGGAGGCAGTATCTCCCTCTCAGCCCTGAGTTACGGTCAGGTATGTTAGGATAAGGTTGGGAACCCTTATGGCATCAAATTCTGGTGTCCCCAGCTTCTTTCCTGCCCTAAGGCTACCAGCTCAGACCTTTTTCTAGTGGCCCTGATTGAAGAGCTTAAGGAAAACAAGAGACCTGTGTGCTATTCGCTTCCAAACTCCTAGTTGTTTCTCCACTGTCCTCTGAAAAAAGATGAGAAGGCAGGAAGATCCATTCTCTCTCCAGCACATTGAACTGAAGAGAGTCAGGAATCATTAGAATACTTCTAACTGTGAAATAGCAAACACCCCAATTCCCAATAAGAGGGAAGGCAAACAAAATGGGAGAGGACATGGGACTTTGCAGAAATCACCCTAGGCTTGCTTTGAAATTTGTAACATCGATGATTAGAGCACGGAGCTCCCAGTAACAAAGTCCTAATGCTTATCATTCTAATAGTGTTTGCAGCCCTGTCTGCACAGCGAGAACCTCTGCAGGTCAGGAGTTAGTGCAGACTTTGTTTATTTACCTTCCAGGACTCTGAGTTCTTTCATCAGGGCCCCAAAAACCTTAGCTTAGAGCCGTGTCTCTCAACTTTTTTCCATTATCACTCAGGTAAGGAGCATTTTTAGGCAATTTTTTTTTCCTAATCATCTCCCTAATGAAATTTTAATAACTCAACTAAACTGTATATATATTTGTGCTTCATATGTAAAATGAGTCAGTGTTTTTCATCCCCTAAGAAATAATTTTACCCCCTTAGAGAAGGCTGGAAGCGGGTATCTTTGTCCCTCTTAAGAACACACAGTTTAGAGATTTCTCTTCGTTTCTCTCTCCATCAGGGGAGGGAAGGAGAGCACTGTTGTCTCAGGTGGTTTGATGATTACACCATGCCTCTCTTCTCAAGACCCCTTAGAGGTCTTTTAGGATGGAACACTATATTCTCTGAGCGTTAACTATTTATGCAGAATGCAAGTTCTCAGATAGTCTCTGTGACGCCACTCAGATCATCAATAACAACAACCCTCTACCATTTGGAGCTCTCAGTACCTTTGGCCAACTTTCCTGCATCTTACTGGGGGAGGGAGAGAGAATATAGAGTCCTGATCTCCTTTTTGCATCAAGATCTCACCCTTGGGATCTTAAGATTCAAGAGCTATGGAGACTCTAACCCTTGCTAGAGGCTGAGGCCAGCAGCTGAGCTGACAGTTGCGTGACACCTGACCCTGCTATTATTCTCATGTGCTGACATCAAGACCCAACTCTTGCAGGGGCCAACGTGATCCTGAATTATCTGACAATCATCCCAAGAAATGAGATGTAGCAGGAAGACAGGAATATCTATGCCGGATATCCTATTTGCCTCAAACTAGAGTCCAAACAGGCATTTTTTCATGCCAAACTGTGAGTTTGATCTGGAAGTCATTGAGGGAGGACAAACACAGAACAGAGCCACACAATGTCATTTTTTTAATAGCATCACTTCCCCTGACTCTATTAACACCTCTTTCCATTGAATTCAATGAGCCACTGAATTGAGTCTTTTGGCAGCTGCAATGCACATTTGGTTGTGCCTGCCGGATACAGAGTTCACCGTCTAAATAGTCCAGCACAGTGTGCTCAGCCCCTCCACACAGGGTGGCTTCATTTTAGGAGTCTTATAGGCTGACAAAGGGAAAGTGAAAAATCAAACATTCCAAGAGGGACAATAGTGAGAACTCAAGTGCATGTGGCTTATGCAATATTTTAATATTCAATGTAGGCATTAAAATCCTCCCACATTACAAGAGCTGTAACTCTTCTCTGGAGCAAGATAACTGAAAATATTCTGTTTATTTCTCCCATCATCCAAATGAAAATCTTGGACTGCCCATCTGGCCCAGCCATCAGCAAAGAAGGTCTGCATTCAAGGAAGGCAAAGAACGTTTTCTGGGGAAGCTTTGCACTTTTGCACATCAAGGACTTCCACCGGTTTCCCAGATGCAGTCAGAGAAGCCCATAAGGCAACAAGCCACGTGCAGGGAGGGAATATTCCTGCAGGGTAGGGTCACTGAGGGTGAAGAGATACAGCTGCTCTGCCACAGGGAGGTCTTAAATGGAAATCTTTATGAAGTGAGAAAAGACAAGGTGCCCCGCTGCCAGGAGCCACCTGTGAAATCCAGCATGCTCAAAGGCTGGGAAGCCAAGCCAAAGCGTACAGCACCCTCTAACCATCATCTCCGGGCACCTGGGCTTCTGGCTTCTGAGCCAGCAAATAAGCGCACCTCTTCTACCAAACACAAGTCCAAGGCCTAGGTCCAAGGTCTACATCAGTTCTGCTTCCAGGCAAGTCCTGGATCAACACCAGGCCGCACACTGGGCCCTGAGGAGAGAGCAAAGTTTCTATGTATTCTCCTGTCTCCTGGTTTCAAGGGGAGTCACACTCCAATTCCCTCTTCACATCTAATAAGTTTACATCGAATACATCTAACACTCTGGATAAGTTGAGTCCCTCCTTTTACTTCTCTGGATAGCAATATCCTCTTCTAAAATCGAAGGATGCCTGACTACAAAATTCTTGGACACTGTGTAGGTGTAAACATTTTAAAAGCCTACTAAAGGGCATCTGTAAATTCGCGAGTGCAAACCATCTTATTCAACTGCTTACTTTTAAAATTGGGTTTACAAAATTAAAATCCTTTCAAGGTTTTTAAACTGAAAATAAGGTAAACCTTACAACTCAATAACAAGCAACCTTATTTAAATATGGACAATATATTTTAACAGACATTTCACCAAAGAAGATACAGATGGCTAATAAATACATGAAAAGATGCCCAACATCATTAATCATTAGGAAGGTACAAATTAAAACCACAACCAGATACTTCTAAACAGTCACTAAAATGACTAAAATAAAAAGATAGACAATATTAAGTGTTGACAAGGATGTGGAGGAAATGGAACCCTTGTTCATTGCTGGTGAGAATGTGCAACTGGGCATCCACTTTGGAAAAGAATTTGGCAGTCTCTGTGAAATGCTAAACTTTTCAACCCAAAAATTCCACTCCTAGGAATCCATCTAGGAGAATAAAAACATGTATAGAAATATTCACCACAGTATTATTCATTATAGCTTCCAACTGAAAACAATCCAAACGTCTATTAACTGGTGAATAGACAAATTGGTAGAATACTATTCAGCAATTAAAAGGAATGAATAACTAATACATGTGACAATTAGATGACGACTCTCAAAAACATTATACTAATTGAAAAAATTCAGATGTAAATACCACATGTTGTATGATTCCATTTATATGAAATGTCTAGTAAGGCTAAATCTATAGACACAGACAACAGATCTGGGGGTGCCTATGGCTAAGGGTAGGAGTAGAAAATAACTGAATGGATTCAAGGTTTCTTTTGGGGGCGATGGAGACATTCTCTGGTGACAGTTGTACAACACTATGAATTTATTAAATCCATTGGGTTGTACATTTACAATGGGTGAATTTTATGGTTATATAAACCATACTTCAATAAAGCTGTTAAAACAAAAAGCGGGGGTATGCCAAAGTCATCACAAATAAATCATGAGGCAGCAGCAGCTAGAGTATTTGAGTGGTCCTTAATTTGGGGAAAGACTCTTCCGTCTGTTTTAAAGAAAAATATATCTGAATCTGTATATGCATGTGATGATGTTTGGTGCATATTCTTCGTGATTCTTTTGTACCTCAGGGAATATTTCTCTTTAATACCATAATAATCTTTCAGATTAAGGGGAAGAGGATAAACACTGGGGAAAAAAAGCCAATTCAATAATTGTCCTTTTTCTTACAAGGAGGGTGAAAAAGGCAAATTTGGAAACATGAAAACAAACAAATAAGGCAAACTGAAAGAATTCTCGAGGAGGATGTCAAGAGCAACAGTAATAATAGTAGTACCACATTTTGCAACACTCAGTTCCTGGCAGGTAGTTTTCCTTATCTATTCTTAGCACCAGCCAGGGCAGAGGGAAAAAACAGGCAGATAAAAAGAGAATTAAGTAACAATGCAAGTACGTGATTTGCTCAAGGTCCCAGAGGCAGCAAGCAGCTTTGGAAACCGCCTCGTCCCAGAGCCCTGGCATTTGGCCTCTGGAGACTCCCCGGCCCCTAATCATGCCTTGTCCTTGCAGGTGCAGCCCCAGAAAGTTGCAGCCCCCGCATGGGCTCTGTGAGCCTATACAGACAGTGGGTTTGTGTGACAGCACAATTCCTTGCCCTGAGAGAAGGCCTGGCCCACGCACATACAGCTGGAAGTCACTTCGACCCCTGATGACACCGTTCAAAGCCTCCTCTGTTTGGCTTTTTGATTCCTGATTGACATTTGCTGGCGAGGAGAGATAAATGCCGGGCTGAGGACAATGTTGATCCGCTCGGACTATTCTCAGGGAAAGACTTTTCAGAATAACAAACAAAACAAAACAAAAACCCAAAAACATTGGTGTGCTTAAGGGACTGAATAGAGCCCAAGAGGTCCAGGGATGCAGGGCCAGGCCTTTCAAGGGGCTGGCAAGTCCATTGAGGAGTTAATTGTTTGGGTGTACAATGAGTTTATTCTGGCCACATACAAAGAGCTTTCTCTTCCAGGTCCTTCAAAAGCAAATGTCTCAAAGGGGCCAGAGGAGGAATCTGTATTAATGGCATCTCTTGGGGTCTCCGAGACTGAGAAGCCTTGGAGAATGAGGAAAAAAGAAACCACTTCCCCCATCCTGAGATGTGGAAGGTCTCTTAACAATCCCAAGTCCCCTTCAATTCTTGGGCTGTCCCCAAACCATGTCCATCACTGGTGACCCTCCCTCATGTTCTTTCAGACTGCCATTGTCCATCTTTTAAAAAGACATGGAGATAAACTTCAGCCTGGTAGAAGTGCTGGAAGGTTCTTACTTGGAAGGGACCGCATTTATTCCAGAGCCACCATCCCCCTTGAGACTCAGTGTGGAAGTGGAGATGACTCATTCTGGACATCATAAGAAGACAACTGTGCCTGTTCACCAGAGTCCCTTAAGAGTCTGCCCTGAATCACACCCGGAGGATGGATGGAATGCTAGGCCACCTCAACATTTCCTGAGATGCATGAGCCATGACCAGCGAGGCTCAGATATGGGTGGTGAACTGTCCTGATTCTGGTCCGTAAGAGCAAAAGTGGTCAGGTATTTCATGTTCTTTCCAAAGCAGGAGGTCAGTGTTGTTTTTTTTTTCCATGTACTACCTGCAAATTCCCTCCCAAAAGAAGTGAAAACAAGCTGAAAGCTGCCTTTCTGCAGGCAGTTCCCACATCCTCAAGCTCTACAGTCTCCTGAATAAGAGCAAAAACAGAAGGCTGGGGAAAAGGCAGACCAGGGATGGAAGAGGAAGAGGAAGTACCAGCAGCAGAGGAAGCTGGTCAGGCCTGGGTTCACACAGAAGACTCAGCTAATGTTTTTTTAACTTTTTATTTTGAAATAATTATAGATTCACAGGAAATTGCAAAGATAATATAGAGAGGTCCCGTGTACCCTTCACCCAGTTTCCCCCAGTGATAACAGCTTTACAGTTAACAGAATGATATAGGTAAGCCCTTATTTATCTAGGTGGCATAATTGTAGTACAAAATCAAAATCGGGACATTGATATTGATATAATCCATGGACCTTATTCAGATTCCACCAGTTTTACATGCGCTCATTTGTACGTATCATTCTCTGCAATTCTATCCATGTGTAGACTTGGGTAATCACCACCACCATCAGCTTAGAACTATTCTGTCAACACAAAGATCTTCCCTGTGCCACCCTTTACTGTCACACTTTCCCTTCTCCACCCCATTCCTCCACCTGGCAACCACTAATCTGTTCTCCATCTCTATAATGCTGCCATTTCTAGACTGTTATATAAATGGAATCATGCATTATATGACCTTTTGAAATGGGCTTTTTTCATGTTACATAATGCCCTTGAGATCCATTCAAGCTGTGGTTGCAATATCAACAGTTCGTTCCTTTTTATTGCTGAGTATTTTTTCACAGTATAGATGGATAAGGGATCCCACCTTATTCACAGCAGATACCTTCCAAGACCCCCAGTGGATGCCTGCAACTACGGATAGTACTGGACTCTATATATCCTGCTTTTTCCCATACATACATACCTATGATAAAGGTTCATTTATAAATTAGGCACAGTATGGATCAACAATAACAACTAATAATAAAATAGAACAAGTATAACAACATACTTTTATAAAAGTTATGTGAATATCATCTCTCTCTCTCTCTCTCTCTCTCAAAATATCTAATTGTACTGTACTCATCCTTCTTCATTTTGCAATCTATCCACTTGATAACAGAGGTGGCCCCAAGTGACAGGAAGGGTATGCTGGACAAAGTTATGATTCACATCCCAGGTGGGAGGGAGCAGGACAGTGCAAGATTGCATCACACTACTCAGAATGGCTCACTTAAATTTGCAAATTTTTTTTTTTTTGAGACAGAGTCTCTCTGTCGCCAGGCTGGAGTACAGTGCTGCGATCTCGGCTCACTGCAACCTCTGCCTCCCAGGTTCAAGCGATTCTCCTGCCTCAGCCTCCCTAGTAGCCGGGACTACAGGTGCATGTCACCACGCCCAGCTAGTTTTTGTAGTTTTAGTAGAGATGGAGTTTCACCATGTTGGTCAGGATGGTCTCGATCTCTTGACCTCGTGATCCGCCCACCTCAGCCTCCTAAAGTGTTGGGATTACAGGTGTGAGCCACCGCACCCGGTCACAGATCGTTTATTTGGGAAATTTTCCATTGAATATTTGCAGACCATGGTTGACCATGGGTAGGGCAGTACTGCTGTCCCACAGTTTTTTTCACCCACTAAAGGACGTTTGGTTTTTTTCTACTTTCAGCTATTACAGATAAAGCTACTTCTTGCTCCGGTGCAGGTTTTCTTGTGTGGCCATACATTTTCATTTCTCTGGAATAAATGTTCAGGAGTGCAACCGCTAGATTATATGGTAAATGCATATTTAGTTGTTTTTCAGAAACTTCCAAAGTGTTTTTCCAGCGTGGCTGTACCATGTTACATTCTTGCCAGCAATATATAAGAGGTCCAGTTTCTCAGCAGCCTCACTATCATTTGGTGTTGGCACTACTTTTTTTTTTTTTTTTTAGCTCTCCTAATAAACATGTAGTGACATCCTGCCATGGAGTTATTTCGCATTTCCTGTGGCTAATGATGCCGAGCCTCTTCTTGTGTGCGTTTTTGCCTTCTGTTGGTCTGCCTGGGTGAAATGTCTATTTGAGCATTTGGCCATTTTCTTTTCTTTCTTTCTTTCTTCCTTTTTTTTTTTTTTTTTTTTGAGACAGGGTCTCACTGTCACCCAGGTTGGAGTGATGATCCTGCCAACTGCAACCTCCACCTCCCAGGTTCAAGCGATTCTTCTGCTCAGCTTCCCGAGTAGCTGGGATTCCAGGTGTGCACCACCATGCCCAGCTAATTTTTGTTTTTTGTTTGTTTGTTTGAAACAGAGTCTCACTCTGTCACCCAGGATGGAGTGAAGTGGTGCGATCTTGGCTCACTGCAACCTCCACCTCCAGGGTTCAAGCGATTTTCTTGCCTCAGCCTCCTGAGTAGCTGGGATTATAGGCACATGCCACCACACTCAGCTAATTTTTGTATTTTTTTTTTTAATATTTAGTATTTAGAGTTGGGGTTTCACCATGTTGGCTAGGCTTGTCTTAAACCCCTGGCCTCAAGTGATTCGTCCACCTCAGCCTCCCGAAGTGCTGGGATTACAGGTGTGGGCCACCGTGCCAGAGTTCCATTTTCTAATTAAACTGTGTTTTAATTGCTGAGCTTTAAGAGTTTATATATTCTAGATATGAGTCCTATGTTGGATATATAGTTTGTAAATATTTTTCCCAGGCTGTTGGTTCTTTTTTTAATTATCTAACAGCATTTTCTGCAGAGTAAATTTTAAAGTTCAATTTATATATATTACTTTATCTTTTAGATCATGCTTTTGGTGGTGAAGATTTTCTTTTGTTTTCTTCTAAAAGTTTTTATAGCTTCACATTTTACATTTAAGTCTATGATCCTTTCGAATTAATTTTTGGATCAGGTCTGAGGTTTAGGTTGAGGCTTTGGGGTTGATTTGTTGATTTTGTTTGTTTAGTCTGTGGATCCAATTGTAGAGCACCATTTGTTTGTGGGTCGTTTCTGAGTCCTCTATTCTGTTCCATTGATTTATACGTCTGTTCCTCCACAAATACCACACTGTCTTTAGAACTCTAGCTTTATACATCTTAAAATCAGGTTAAATGGGCCGGGTGCAGTGATTCAGGCCAGGTGCGGTGGCTCATGCCTGTAATCCCAGCATTCTGGGAGGCCAAGGCGGGCAAATCACCTGAGATCGGGAGTTCAAGACCAGCCTGACCAACATAGAGAAACCCTGTCTCTATTAAAAATACAAAAAATTAGATAGGCGTGGTGGTGCATGCCTATAATCACAGCTACTCAGGAGGCTGAGGCAGGACAATTGCTTGAACCTGGGAGGCGGAGATTGCAGTGAGCCAAGGCCCCGCCATTACACTCCAGCCTGGGCAACAAGAGTAAAACTCTTGTCTCAAAAAAAAAAAAAAAAAAAATCAGGTAAAATGATTCCTCCCACTTTTTCTTTTTAAAAATTGTTTCAGCGATTCTAGTTCCATTGCCTTTGGTAGAAATTTAAGAATAAGCAGCCCTTGAATCTCACATCTTTCTTTCTGCAGCTACAGGATCGGTGCAATGGTACCTGAGAGCAACAGTTCCTCGGCCTTCACCACATGAGCTCTGTGACCCTCCGAGCTGGAGACAAGGGGTCAGAGGCAGGCCCAAGGCCTGTCCACCTGTGTGCCCATATCCCTGCCTCTCTCTAAGCTGCTGTGCCACACTGGAACTTACGCAGGGAGCAGAGCAAACAAACATATTCTCATTAGCTTGACCAGCTCTGAGCCCTCTCTCCTGGACTTCAGGGGCCCCACAAAGGCACTAGTCAGAGGGCTCGGGATCCTGGCAGTGGGCTTTGCTCAGCTCAGGCAACCCCCTCCCAGGGGCTTTCCTTAGAGGCTCTGGCTACCTACCATGCAGGGCTATTTGGAGGGGCCACCTGCCTTCCCTCCCCCACAGATGTGGTAACTTCCCTGAGCTTACAGAAGCCCGTGGCTCCCCTGGGAGGCTTTTCCTCCACCTGACGACAAATAACCTCCATCATCAAAGGCTAAGAACCATTAGAATGTGAGCTCCATGAAGTGAGGCCTGGAATCTTACTGTCACACTCATCCCTGGGCCCTGAGTGACGATAACAAGCCTGACATTTAGTAAGTTCTCCAGTAAATATTTGCTGAGTAAAAGAACCAAGCCTAAAACATCGATGATTACTAATACCACCAGGGAGTCAAATGAATCTATGTCTAAGAGGCTTTTTCCAGATCCCTAAATCTTATTTTCTCTCCAATCCTTGGAGAGGAGGATATGGCAGGAAATCAAACTCTCAGTCTAGTGCTGTTCATGCGTAAACTTCTCTTCAGAGACCCTGGAAGATGGGCCAAAATGGAGGGGGTTGAGTAGATGGAGCCAAGTTGGCAGAGCAGTTAGCTGTGGGAAGGAAGGCGACGCGGTATATGTGTGAGCACACAAGCGCAAGCCTTCTGAAACTGACCTCTGCGAAGCTGGTATACGAACATTCCAGGCTTGGTGGAGGCGCCTCGGAGAACCATAAAGCAAAAGAGCTGCCTCCCTCCAGCTTGGAGCTGCTCAGGCACAGTTCTGTTTCAGCAGGCACAGAATCAGAGCAAATGCTTCTCCACCAGGAAAAGCCACGTGAGCAGACACCAACACGATGGAGGCTGCCAGCTGCCCATCTCCAACCAAACCCAGCCCAATGGCAATGCTAAGATATCAGCTACAGAATCAGCCTCCCACACCCCCGTGGGTGTTAGGGGAAGAGAAAAAAAGAGGTAGCAGGGAAGAAGTTTAAGTCGCGTGAGCAGGAGCGACGTTTCACATGTGGAATGTCCCTCGACAGTCAGCCCCACACGGCTCTGTCAGGCTCGGGGCAATGAAGCACCCCTCCTTCAGGTGTGCTAACACTGCCTGAGGGCTGAGGCTGGGGCCACACAGTCCCCTTCGTCTGGGATGTCTGCAGCCATTGCCCCTGTCCTAAGTCTGCCCCTCAGAGCTGCTACATCCATTGCTTGAGCGACAAGGTCTCCAAGTTGGCAACAACCTGTAGACCCAGATCTAAAAATAGAGACACAGACAGGGACCTTGGAGAAATAAATATGACTCACTCTTTACTTGGAGCACATACTATGGAACAGCCAGTGGGAGACTATTTTTTAACTCTGCAAATTAAAGGTGGGTTGGATTTTCGAAGTCCTGCCCCTCTTCGAGACTAGCTTGACAAATACAGAAGCCCTTGCAGAAAAGTTTAGCAGAGTTTGTGAGTGTTTTTATTTTTCTCTTACTTTCCTTAAACAACTAACTCTCAGACTTCTTATAGGGAAAAAAAGCAAACCACAGAAAATTCCTGGTGACCCTAAACTTTCATTTGCCATTTATCACAGCATCCCCCCACGGCCTCCGATGTTCTGGGCACTCAGAAGACAAAAGCTCCCAGAGAACTGCCAGAATCATTTCACAAGTCCTTTCCCATATTCTTTCATTTAATCACTCTTCACCACCACCCCCCTTCACCCCACCAGAGGCTAAGAACTACCCTTCTTGCTCCTCACAAGCAATGAAGGGCAGGGCCAGGCCCTGAACCTGTGTTCAGTTATCCTGGAAGCTCCTCAAATCACCTATGATAATCAGCATCAAGACCCCAAAAAGAGTCACATCAGAAAAATCCACAGGCCTTGGTACAGCTAGGTAAAGCCGCTGCAGGATAAGTTGCTCATCTCCAAAACCATTCTACTTCCCATCTACTTTCCTTTGGATGACTCCAGTGGAAACCAAAACTTTATCTCTACTTCCTCAGCCTTCAACTGTTTTAGCAGCACATTTTCAGCGCTAAAGGGGCTGTGTGGGGCCCTCTTCCTCTCTTCTGATATTCCTCTGTAGCATCCATAAAACACATGTGAATGCACGTGTGCACCGTCACACACACACACACACACACACGTCTCTCTTTAAGGGCCAGGACCAAAGGAGAAGAAGGGGAGGGGGCAGCCAGGGAGGGGGCAGCCAGGATGGGATTGCTCCAGATCAATGGATATTTGAAACTCAAACACATGGTCCAGGACCTATGCTGCACGTGTTAATTACCACACATGTGCCCATAAAGGAGTCCGTTAAACACAAGGGGCCCAAAGAACAGAGTGAGGAAAGGACATTCCAAGGGATTAAGTAAATAGTCTGAAGTTTTGACCCTACTCCCCTCCTGGAGCACGTGCATCTGGGTAAGATAACAATGCCTCCCCCTCCTTCCCCCACTTCTTCCCTGGGGCCCCACACCTGCAGACCCAGGAGCCACAGTCACCCAGGCCTCCTGTCTCGGGCCAAATGGCTGTGACCTGCTACCACCCAGCCTCTCTCCCTCCTCCCTTCCTCCTGCTATCTGTCTGGGCCTCCTCCCCCAGCCTCCTTCTGCTCTGCCTTTCTCCTCCTCTCCTTCAGAGAACTAATTCCTGGCTGGCAACCAGACTCTCTGTGGTCACACAATACATCTTTTCATTCCTTCCAGCCTGTGAGGGACAGCCGATCCCTCCCAGTCCAGTCAGTGGAGGATATCCGAAAAGGCAAGAGGCTAGGGAAAGAGAGGGCTGGGTCCTGTCCTTGCCCTGTCGTCCCCCACCACTCACGCCTCCAGACCTCTGGCCCCACCTCCTTTCTGGCCATACCCCTCACCCTGCAGAAAGGTGCAGACCTAGCACCTCTTTGCAGCAGGCCTCAGGAAAATGGATGCCTCCTAGGAGAACCCATGTGCAGGCACAAGCTCAGACAAGGGGCCTTTGTGTCTTCCCACCTGCTGCCCTCCAGAGCACATTCCATTCTTAAGTGGCAGCTGAAAGAGGAACCTTGGCTGGTCGACACAGGATATTACAAATGCCCTCTCGCACCCTGTCCCCATTCAAACTCCAGCTTTCTGTACAGGTGCGGCTTCAGGTGTGGCTTCCTACAGGTGGCGCAAACCTGCTCTTCACCGCACTCCCCAAAGCAGACAAAGAGAAGAGGATCCAAATCAGATCCTCCAAAGTACAGGGAAAGAGAGGCCACTGAAAAGAGTTTAAGAATTTAAGACTCCAGAGGAGAATGAGTGCTAGCATTCCCCACCAGGGCCTTGTCCTGACCTTTGCACCAAAGAGGAAGCCTCCGCAGAACCGTCTGGGAGGAAGGGACTCATCTAGGTCAAGAGAATAAAGAGCTTATCCCTCTGAGATGAGGCTTCAGATTCTACCCCGCATTTCCTGCATCACCCCTGGAGGAATCAGGCTCCTCTACTCTCTTTTGGCTCTGGAAGCTGATCCTAGGGCTAAAAAGGAACAAAAGGTACTCATTTCTTGACTGTAAAAGGAAACGAAGGGTGCTCACTGTTGACTGTAAACTGACATCCCCAGCCACCACCACTCCAACTCCAACTCTTCCAGCTTGACCAGTGAGAGCCTGGGATGACCCTGAATCTGTCTCTCATTGTTATCCACAGGGTGCAAAGCCACATCCACCTGGAAAGCATTTCTTTGTCCAGTTTAAGAACCAAAATCCCATGGGTGGCAGCTGTGTAGTGCGTGTGCTTTATTCAGCATCATACACTCAGCCCCCTTTGGAGGAGGGGAATCTGGGTGGTCAGTTTTGCATGATTGCCAATTTCTCTTTCCTACCACCAGGACATTATGCCCAGGAATGAAGGTGATGTTCCTGAAGACTTCTACTGCGACAAGCAAAACTAAAAACAGTGCATGCCTGCAGACCCAGCTACCTGGGAGGCTAAGGTGGGAGGATTGCTTGAACCCAGTAGTTTGAGGCACGCCTAGGCAACATATTGAAATCTTGTCTCTAAAAAATAAAAACTAAAAATGCTCTGCTAGAAACACACACACACACACACACACACACACACACAATCTAAAAAATAAAAATTAAAAATGCTCTGCTAGAAACACACACACACACAATAGAACACCCGAAATCATCTTCCTTTTCCAATCCCAGTAAACACACACCTCTCACAGCGCTGGTGATTTCGGGTCTTTGTAGATTCTCTCCCCACTTTCCCACCCGGGAGGGAACCACTCACACTGTGGTAGTCTCCTTATGTCCTGGGAAGGACCCGAAAAAGCACTTGCTCCCTTTTTCCAACCACTTTGTCATTTTTAGCCAAGGGGAAAAGTAACAGCCCATCTGGCTCATTGGTCCCTGTTTTCTGGTGGGTAGTAGTATCACTAGTTCCACTTCCACATCTTCTTGGAGCACCTGCATTTGGGGGCAGCAAGTTCTCCAGATTCTTATCTCCTGCATTCAGAGTGGGCGACTTCGCCTCTTCTTCCCATCCCATGGCATAAGCACCTGAGGCAGGGCCCAGGGCTTTACCTGGTCTCCCTGCAACTGTATGTGCAGGACCGGCCTGTGAACTTCACAGTGACCCCCAGCAAGCCCAACGCTCCACGTGGACCCTGATGAGCATGTAGTCTCCAAGGCCCAGATGCAGGTGGGAAGCATCAAACTCAGCCTGAGATGGGAGTCCTGAAGAGGCTGCACATAAGACAAAATGCACACCTGCTTTCCGTTCAGCTACCGGCTCTGTGCGAATGCTGTCCTGGAGGTCAGTGGCAGTAAATCTTAAGCCTCCAACTGTCTTCCATGCTAAAAACCATGGTCAGCATATTCCAGGGACCTATTTCTCATGTTGGCTGGTCCAATAAACAGCACTCAGACAGATGCCAGCTACGTAATTTGTGGGGCCCAGTGTAAAGTAAAAATGTAGGGCCCTTTATTCAAAAAGCAGGTAAAAGTGCCATTACAGGCACTGAAATACAAGGTACTTTCTATTTTAAAAGCTTTGTCCTCTCTTTCATAGTCTCTCTCTCTCTTACCTTGTCATGCTGTTATTTTAATTAGCTACTTATTATTGTCCCAGGTAAAGAAAAATTAAAATTTTAAGCATGCTATGGAAGCCACAAAGTACACCTCACAAAAGCTTTGTGCGAATGGGGTGACGAGGTTCAGTAGACACTCATATGACATGTCTCTCCCCTACTCGTGCATCTTCATTGACCCATCAGATTCAAAGACAAAATTATTCAGAATTTCACGATAACAACTGCACAGGTCGCATGCCCACAAAGCCAGCCTTGCCTTAGTGAAGAGAATCTGGATGTGCTGGGACAATTATGAAGGAGAATCAGAGAGGTGGGAAAATACCCAAATGTGTTTACAAAACAAGAGAGCCAAGGGCGGACTTGAGCACCCTACCTTCCTCATCCTCTCTGGTTTAATGCTGGCTACGCTGGCAGTTGATTGACTGAGCTCCCCTGGGAACCAAGATTCCCAGGGCTCACTTTCTAAAGGCGGTTCTCAGCTCTGGGCTCTACACTCACTCACCTTCCTCAGGAATTCTGGGAGCTTGGTCTCCATCACTGTATGAGCCTTACTTACCTCGGGTGCTTCGGAGAGGAAACACGGAATAAGAACGGAGACGATGTTCTACAGGACACCTTAGGCTTTCATCCCAGGCTCCTTCTATCTCATCTAAGAAATCCTGCTTGGGTCATCTTTGGAAGCAAACGTTCAGATAAAGCACAAAACTCCACTCACCTTTCCTTCCTGAGTTACCCTGGCTCAAGGGCTTGTCGGTCACTGAACCTTGAGTGAGAGGGGAAACAAAAACAGCCACTCAGAATGCATCGTGGTTGGTTTCTTTCAAAGAGTTGGCAAAACCTGATGTTATGAGCATATGGTCATGTATATATGTATTGTATACACATGTAAGGATATTATATACAATGTGAGTACATATACACATGTTGAGTGGGGTTTGTTTAACATCAATGTCACTGATAACCCAGCACTGTTGAGATGAATTATGATTTCCAGGTTCCCTGGTAACAGTCTTGACCACATTTTTACAAAATTCCACGTTCATATAAACTCCCCTATTGAACATTCCAGTATCTTCCCCTCACCTTTACTCCCCCAGCTCCCCAGCTTCTCACCAGTTCCATGTTCGGAGCCATACTCAGTCAGCAAGGCCAACTGAAAAGAAACTCCCTTTTACTGCTAAGGCAATGATTGACATCCCTTGCTGGTTAGGACAGGAAATCAGCAATTTTCCATCTGCATTAAGTAGAAAATTGTTGGCCCAATTGTACTGAATGGGCCAAAATAGTCTAAGGCATGGAAACAATTTTCTAGAACACAGCCCGTTCCTCCAGGAACGGGTAGTAGGTATGTTTGCCCAAGCATTTGCCCCGCAAATACTAGGGTGCTCTGTGCACCCCCTCCTCCAGTCCTCACCCTGTGGCACCTGTCTTCTGCATGAGGTCCAGCCTCACATAGGCAGGGTACACCCAGTGCATCCACCGAAGGGCATCTGTGGAGTCCCATCAAAAGAAAAAAATCTATTTCCCTAATCCATGTCATTCCCCTTCTCCATATACCAGTTTTAGGAGAACTCAAATATATTATCCTGCATGGCTTGTTTCTAGTCGTTTGTTTGCTTTAAATGAAACTTTCCAGGTCATTTGAAAGGAGGGCTAATTCCTGTACCTCCCTACCCCAACCCCAATTAAGGTTTCTAGTTTCCATGTAAACCACAAATAAAGTAAACTTCCCTTTTCGACCTGCAAATTTGGGTTTCCTGATATAGATTCTTAGAGCCCTTTCCACTTTCTTTTTTCCTTCATATAACAGAGCAAGTAAAAAAAGCTGTGATAGCAAGACTATTAGCCTTTGGAATTTCTCATAGGTTTTAGAATAATGTTTAATACTTTGTTTGCACTTAAAATGAAAAATAAGTAAATCAATAAAACCCTATGCACAAAGATATGAAGAAATACAAATCAGCTGATGGGTGGGACAGGCTTTTTTGAGAGATCTGAGCCACACAGTGACTTAAGGGAGTGACTCAGAGTCCTTTACCATCTGAATGGAGGTGGACACTGTAGGGCTTGTAAAAATCCCTAATCCACAATCCCATGAAATGGACTTAAGCACAATTTCTCTGTGTTTATAAAGTTGGGAATAGGAAGGACTTAATTTTTGCTATGGATTAACCCAGTGGATCACTATAAAGCAGTAGTTTTCTAACTTGTCTGATCATCAGGATCACCTGAGAGACTTCATAAAAACAAGGACCTCAGGCCACTCTCCCGACCTCCTGGATCAGAATATACAAGGCGGAACCTCAATATCTGGGTTCTCTTTAATCTCCCAGACACTGCTGGTGATCAGTCAGATTTAAGGGCCACTGTTACTAAAATTTTCCATTTCTCTACATTACATTCTTCAGAGGTGGTGAGTATATAACACACAAGCCACTATTCTCCTCTCCTGCTTCCATGACAGACATCACTAACTGATAACCACAGCCTTTGATGCTGAGCTCCCATGTGGTCTCAAAATCCATCTCAATAAAGCACTTCAAGAGCCACTAGCAATCAGAATCAGCACACAAGCTAGTAACTTATATGCCAGGGCAGCTCTATGAAGTTACAGCCAGTGCTTAGAAGGAGAGCATTGAATCAAAAATCTAAACTCAAAATCAACAAATACACACACACGGCATACACTGTCATACCTTATCATCTGCTGACTCCTGAGCAAGCGTGTTAGAGTAGAATCCTCCCTGACCTAGAAAACGGTTCATCACCACCACCAACCTTCTACAGGGTCCCCCACAAGAAGCAGGAGACCAACCAATGGGTTTCTCTCCAACCCTTTTCATTCTTCCCGCCCCTCCCAACGGTACCTGAACATACAGGAGTCTTATTCTGCACAGAGGAGCCACTGATCGGCTTCCCATCCGGGGTGACACACCAGCAGTACCCAGTGTAAGTATGGCACTGCACCTGTTCAGGAAAGTGAAAAGGGAAGAAAACCGTAAGTCTCGGTTGCAACATCAAGACTCGTCTCCTAGCCCTTTCAAAGCATCACCCATGCAGCACTTTCCACCCCTCATCCCCACATCTGTCTCCAGAGTGTCTCTCGTGAGTAGTCCAGTCAGTGAACAGCACTGCGTACATGTTTGCTGTGGGACTCCCATGCAAAGCACAGCAATTTACCTGCTTCTTTCTTATTCCTCTTCACACTTAATATCTGGCATCATACTGTGTTTTTCCTCTACATTTGTTTTCCCTAGCGCTGGCATACACTCCCATCCAATTGTAAAAAAATTTAACCACCACCCCCCACTTTTTTTGAGACACAATTTCACTCTGTCACCCAGGCTGGAGTGCAGTGGCACAATTTCAACTCACTGAAACCTCTGCCTCCTGGGTTCAAGCGATTCTCCTGCCTCAGCCTCCCAAGTAGATTGGATTACAAGCATGCGCCACCACACCTGGCTAATTTTTGTATTTTTAGTAGAGACAGTTTTCGCCATGTTAGCCAGGCTGGTCTCAAACTCCTCACCTCAAGTGATCTGCCTGCCTCAGCCTCCCAAAGTGCCGGAATTACAGGAGTGAGTTATCGCGCTGGCCAAAAATGCTAACCCTTGAACAATTTGGCAAGTACAAGCTGGAATGTTGCCATTGCAGATTGATATGACGCTTCTTTAACAAGCAGAGACAATTGGTAAGCCTTTCTTCTTTGTCTAGCTTTTCCCAGCATCCATTCATAGATCAGCTTGTCTATTGATCTTGTGGCTCTCTTGAGATGAGGGCACACATGATGGGGTTAAGCCAAGGGCGAAACCTGCAGGTTTTATTTCTAGATGCCCCGCTGCACCACTGTGTGATCTTCCTCAAGCCTCCAAGATCAGATCTGCCTGCCTGGGAATAGCAAAAAGAAATAAGCCTTTTTGCATCCTTCAGGAGAGCTCTTCTTCCTCTTCCAGTAGCTGTCATCCTACCCAGTACCTCCTGCCCCACCCCACTATCCTTTTCCCATCTGCTTTCTATCTGGAGTTCCTAAACACACATTGAGACCTACTTCCCTGCTTAGAATCCTTCAGTGATTCACCTTGGGATCTAGGGTAGAGATTAAACTCATTGGCATGCACTCGAGGTCCTCCGTAACCTGTCCCATCTATCCTTGCAGCGTCATTTCATGCCCATGTCTCGGCACACACCCTTCACTCTGGCCACAGAACCCTCTGATGCCCCTGAACACATTCGAGTTTCTCCTAATTCTGAGGATTTGTTTGTTCCAACTATTCCATTTGTCTGGAATGCCCTTCTCCAACCCATCTCCCACCCACTCCTAATCCCTCGCATTCCCCTCCTCCTTTGTGACACATCTCCTCAAAGCAGTCCCGGCCTCCCCTGCCTCCTTCCTCTGATCCTCCACACACCCTGGGGCCCCCAAATTCAGAGCCCTTATCTCTGTGAGCTCTAGCTGTTGATTCAATCAGTCCATTCCCTCCTCTCAAGACTGTGACCTCAGAGACTGCATGCTAGTTATGTCTACATTCCCAGAATCTAACATAATGCCTGACACTCATTGTAGGTGATTGATGGGTTGAATAAAGGCATCCATTATCATATTTCCTCAATTCTTGGTCTCCATCAATTCTAAAAATGCAATGTCAATTTAAACAGCCCCACTATATTAAATGTAGATCTCAATTACAGGATGTGTGCCAATTGCAAAGATATTAAAGTGTGAAGAAAATGTGCCTCTTGAAATCAAGGACATATTGGAATCAAGGCTAGACAGTAATAGCATACAAATTGAGTGGTGAGGGATGGAAGGGAGCAGTGAGAGGAGAGATCTGACAGCCTGGGTGAAATCCAAAAGTTATCACAAAGGCAGAAAAACTAGAGAAAGGTTTCTGCTCTCATGTGGGTACCAAACGCCGCCATTCCCCCAAGACAAATTGTTTCACTATGGACCTACCAACAGAAATCAAGGATAAGACCAGACAGGGGGACCTTTGTTCCTACCAGGGAGGCACATGCTGCATAAATGAGGCATTTCCCGCAGCTCCTGCAGCTGACAGCCTGCTCAGGTGTCTGATCAATGCCTTTACCCCAGTACCATGTCCCACGCCCACTTCATCTCATGGCCATGGCTGCTACCCAAGATGCTCATCTAAGAGCATATCTTGGGGTCGGGTCAATGCCACTTTCTGAGGAGCCTTAATGGTGGAATGAAAAAAATCCAGACAGACCTGGATTTGAATCCTGGTCCAGCCAGTTATGAACGAGACACATCACTCAGCTCTTTGAGCCCCATAACAATGTCAAACCTGAAATTAAGGAAGTCCAGTGTTTGGCACCTAGCAAAGGCTGGATATGGACTGGCTGTGGTAAGGATTGCTCTCAGCTGTGCCAGAAACACCTGGCAAGCTGGCCTTTTCAAAGGCCAGATCTACTCTAGTAACCTCACAGCCTTGGGTGGGAAATGCTGCTGGAAACGTGGAGTTGATCCCTGCAGATTCCATCCACCCTACAGGGGATATTTCCTAGCAACAGTTCCTTGCCAGTGGCAGCAATTTAATGGAGCCTGGCTGGCTGCTTTCTCCTCCTTGGCCAATAATCACCTCTGGGGAAACCTGTTTCAGGGGCTCAGTGGCCATGCTGACTCACTCCCAGGGCCCTTGACTCCCATGCCGAGACAGGCCTCTGTCTGCATGAGGACTGTGCCCCCAGGTCCATCGCCGAGGCCGTGCCTCTAGCCCGGTGCTGCACTGCAGGAGCCGGAAGCTACAGTCAAGCAGGCTGCAGAGAACCGGCTGGTTCAAAACCTCCTCTCATGTACACACAGAGTTCCAGCCAAGGCTGCTGGGGACAGAAGCAAATGAATGAGTAAGAGGCTAGGCCCAAAGCTTTGTTTCTGGTGATACAATCTGACCTCTGAGCTCAGAGGGTCCCAGGGGCCACATTCTCCCTGAGTGTGCCCATTGTATCCCAGCAGGCACATGAACACTGTCTCCCACCCCCCGCAGCTGGCCCAGAGGCCCAAACACAGCTCCTTTCTCCCCAGGGCCCTCAGCATTTTCCTCGGTACAGGCTCCAAAGAACAGAGCCCAGATTACAAAATCCCAGGCTGGGAGCTCCTTCCAAGCCCTATAAAACTGAAATCCAATGAGGAATGGTTGCCATGTGCCTGTGAGGGCTGTGAGGTACACAACCATGGGCACACCTGCCGCAGGTGTGCTGAGGGGGTGGGGACAGCCATGGGTGAAAGGCACAGAAGACCTGAGTAAGGTCTCAGATGCAGGAGCTGAGGGAAGTGGCCTAGTGAAAGCTCTTCCTGAAGGAGCCCTGAGTGAATCAGCCCATGATTCCACAATGAGAAGTTGTTTCTAAGCTGTCTAGGGAGTTTTCAAGATGACTTCCTGCAGAAAAAGAAGTTGCATGGAGACAGTCTGCAGCCAGCCTTCTAGCACATCCCAGCTCCACCACTTAACTCCTTCTGCAGCCTTGAAAAGCTTCTTAATCACATTAAGCCTCAGCCTATCTGCATCTTTTTAAAAAGGGAAGATAATCATGATAATAATGCCTATCTTCACTGTTAAGAGAATTAAAGTTGATCATGTAAATAAAGCACTTAGCTCACAGGGTAGGCGCCCAGTTAACTTTTGTCTATTTATTTTTATTATCATTGTGTTATATTTTGGCAAACTATCTGTACACTCAAAAAGGCCAGAGCCAGATTATCTGATAAGGACAAAAGAACATCCTATTCTGAGCAGCCTGAGGGGAAGGGGCAGTCTAAAGTCAGCAAAATGTTAGAAAAGGTTTGAGTGGAGGAAAGAGATGTTTGTTTTCATATAGAAATAGTTATATTGCCCACAGAGGAGAGAAACAATGTTTCTTGGAGAAAAGCAATCAGGGTATAAATTCTTTAGAATTGATGGTTTCTATATATATGACCAAGATGTAAACTCTACCTGGCTTAGCTTCTTCCCTTGCAAATTTATCCTTTTAAATTAATAAGCAATACCCTTCCTTTTCTGTAAGAGCCTCAAGTTGGTCAACTCTCAGACTTAATGTATGGGCCAAGAGAATCCATGAGGAAATTGGCCATTCCAAATACCTTTCTGTGCAGTTCTCAAAACTCAGGGGTGTCCTGGCCCAAAAGGACAGATACAAACAGTGAAATCTGCTCCTGTCCCACTCTGAGGCATCCTAGGAAGGCTGAAGTGTCAACAGATGGCTCTTCCTTAAGGGACAAAAGTGTTTACTCATCAACCTAAGTGAGGTTACCTTCTGCTTATATTGTAACTGTACTGTAGAATGTAACTGGGGGGTGGGGCCCAGTGCAGTGGCTCATGCCTATAATCCAGGGGGAGGCCAAGGCAGGCAGGTTGCTGGAGATCAGGAGTTCGAGACCAGCCTGGCCAACATGGTGAAACTCTGTCTCTACTAAAACTACAAAAATTAGCAGGCATGATGGCAGATGCCTATAATCCCAGCTACTCAGGACACCGAGGCAGGAGAATTGCTTGAACCCAGGAGGTGGAGGTTGCAGTGAGCTGAGAATGAGCTACTACATTCTAGTCTGGGCTTTGATAAAGTGAGACTCTGTCTGAAAAAAAAAAAAAAGATTACAACTGAGGGTCCCAAAGGTCCTTTAAGGCAGTGTGTTCCTAGATAAGTAAGTTTCACCTCTGACTCATACACTTTAATATTTTTGGCAAGAGGCCCTTTACATAAACAGCCTAGTGGTATATTTCAGACCAACCTCCATCCAAATAAAGACAGATCTGAAATTATTTTAAGTCTGCTAATCAACATTAACCCAAATTCTGAACCCCTGGAAAGATGTGGGAGACTAGCACTCCCAACAAAGCAGGTGAGTGAATGATGAGCAGAGAAAACATCAGCTCCTGGGGGTAGAGCAAGCCAGGGAGCTAACGGGAAGAAAGCACAGAGAGAAACAGAGCCGACAGATGAAGGACACGTGCAGACAACTATCGCCCGCAGGTGCTGTGTCCAACGCGGAAAATACTACCTACCAAGGCCTATGCATTATCCCACTTGGGCCTCAAACCCACTCTGTGTGCAAATCTTTAATAAGAGAGGTACAAGAGCAGAAGTTATTTATTCAAAGGTCATAACGAGTTAATAACAGCACAGGACACTGGAATCCCAGTATCTAAGCAATCATAAAATTTCGGAACTGATGAGCTGGAAAAAGCCTAAGAGGTCACCAGTCTAACCCAAACACTTCACAAATGAGGAAACTGAGGCCCAGAGACAGAGAAGTGGTTGACCCCCAGTACCTTGTCTTGGCAGCTGGAAAGCTCTCAGACCTCCAAGGGAGGAAGAGACAAGAAGTGGCCGCAAGTGCTGATGTCTAAGGGAGCTGACTGAGTCTCTTTGGGCCTTGTAATTTTCTGGAAAATAGAACTCTTTGGGGCAAGTTAATATGCCCATCAGGGTGGCAGCTGGAAGAGAGTCTTTTGCTCCTGTTTCAATGAGAGGCCTTTCCTGGAGTAGCATAGGGGCCCCCACCTGTTGCCGGCTGCCCTGCTTCCCCTGGGATGTTCTCTGGGGGGTTCGATGGCAGGAGTGAGGCCTCATCTCCCAGAGTCGCTTCTCTGTTGCTTGTTCTTTCACTCTCCTTCCTACCAGACACCCCAGCTTCCCTAGGAAACTAGAGAGGAAACCAGTCTCTCTGCGTGTGCCCACTTTCTACTCTTTTCTCCAGAAATGTGAGGCTGCTGTTCTCTCCACTTTGATACACTGAGGAATGAAAGCCGCCGGTGCTCTGTGAGGTGCAAATAGAAGTAATGAGGGATAAAGGTGTCCTCTGGCCAAATAACTATGGGTCAGACAAATATTGGGCTAAACAAAGTTAAACGATTTCTTTACCGCAGAACCTCTCCTAGCTTTACACCAATTAATGGTTTATCCCTAAGAGGAAGACACCATTTGCAGCAGTTCCTAAACTTATTAAACCAGGGGACTGATATAGTTTGGATGCGTGTCCCCACCCAAATCTCACAGTGAAATATAATTCCCAATGTTGGAGGTGGGCCTGGTGGGAGGTGACTGGATCATAGGGGTGGGTTTCTCATAAATGTTTAGCACCATCCCCTTTGTTCTCATGATAGTGAGTGAGTTCTTGTGAGATCTGGTCATTTAAAAGTGTGTGGCACGTGCCCTCCCTCTCTCCTCCTCCTGCTCTGGTCATGTGACTTGCCTGCTTCCCCTTCACCTTCCACCATGATTGTAAGTTTCCTGAGGCCTTTCCAGAAGCTGAGTAGACACCAGCATCATTGCTAGCTTCCTACACAGCCTGCAGAACCATGAGCCAATTAAATCTCTTTTCTTTATAAATTACCCAGTCTCAGGTATTTCTTTACAGCAATGCCAGAATGGACAAATACAAGGACCCTCCCCTAACTTTTCATTGAGGAACATTGGGCAGGACTAGTGTTCTCTGAAACACACTTGGGATGTGGGAAAAGGCAGTAAAATGAACTGCAAGGCCTTGCTGTATTTCTGCACTTTGCTCATCCTACTTTCTTACAGTCTAGATATCAGGTTCTCAGTTCACTATGCTTGAAATAATTTCCTTCTGGCAACAACCCCTCCTCTCTTTTTGTAATGTTTTCTCATGCTATGTATTTGCTAAGAAATCCATCCCGAATTGCCTCGGAACTTCAGGGATAACTGTGATCCCATGGAAGGCACAGTGCCTTCTCACCCGGTGGCTTAATTTCTGTCCATTCTTCTCTTTGTGCTTCTTTTGTAAAATAGAAATCATGAACCATATGCAGTGGGACAGGCTTGATTCAGCATGCCTGGTAGCAACTACAAAACATGTAATGAAAGGATCGCTGTCATGTATATGAACATTTCCTAGTGGAAAAAGGTTAAACTACAAGCAAAAGGCACGTGGGTATTTTTCTAGCCCTCTTTTGGCAGTGAGAGTAAGAGGCTGTTTCTTCTTTTTAATCTGCCCATTACTCGAAATCGATTAGCAGAGTTTTTGGATTAAGCTAATGCACAGTGAAATTTAAACACCTTGCTGTTGGTCCTACTGATGGCTTAATGTCACAGCAGTATTTTCAGCTGCCCTGTCTTCCTCTGGGCTGCATTCTCTATAGGATATCTGTGCAGTTGTGTTTCTCCATGGGTGCCATGGGCTCTGGCTGGAAGACCAATCACCTGAGATTGCCACTTATGTCCCCACCCCCAAGAACGTTTCTCTCCATCAGAAGCTGCTGGAGAACACTGTTTATTGGGTACATATGAGATTCACCTGGAGGGTTTATGAAAGCATTGCTGGACCTCACCCACAGAGCTTCTGCATTCACTGGGTCTGGAACCTTTGCATTTCTAACAGGTTCTCTGGTGATGCTCTTGCTGCTGGGTCCAGGGACCACACTTCAAGAGCCACTGTGTCAAAGGAAGCATCCCACCCCCTTTCTGGCATTTATCATGAAATACTTAAGAAACAAGTACTTTTCTAGGTGAGAATTTGGGGACAAGGGGCCTTGTGGCCCTATTTCTTTCCAAAGTTTTTATATTTCCAATGTTTTAATGACATGGCATTTTAATACATGAATCTAGTGATTGCAGTATCAAATCTTCTGGGTGATTTCACACGTGGACGAGAATTTGACTGCAGTGAGAATTTGGTTAAGCAGGAGAAAAGGAAGGGATGGTGTAATTCTTTTTGCCTGTGTAGCATGAGCTGTTCTTTCCTCAGTTTGGAATAGGTTATCACACAAATGTTCTCCTCATCTTCAGTAAGGTTTGGCTGAGAAGCAACAGGAGTAGAAGGGAAAACATGGTTTGGTAGACAAAAAGACCTGAGTGTAAATACCACCTCCACTACTAGCTGTGTGACTTCAGCAAAGTTACTTAACCTCTCTGAGCCTATCTATGAAATAGGGTTCACCACCTTGAAGATTATTAAGAAGCCAAAATGAGACAAGATATATAAGGCATCTAAAACAGTGTCAGATACAGGTCAGGCGCTCAGCACTTGCTGATTTTATCCTTTTCCCCTGCCCTTTTGCAGAGGATCTAGGCCAGGGATGTCCAATCTTTTGGCTTCCTTGGGCCACACTGAAAGAAGAATAATTGTCTTGGGCTACACATAAAATACACTAACACTAACGATAGCTGATGAGCTTTTTAAAAAATCTTTTAATATTTTAAGGTTTACAAATTTGTTTTGGGCCTCATTCAAAGCCACCCTGGGCTGCATGTGGCCTGCGGGCCGCAGGACGGACAAGCTTACTCTAGGCCATAGACTGAAGGCACTGCTGTTCTCGTTGGCTGTAGACATTGTCTCCCACTCTATGCCAAGTCTAGGGAGGACTGCCTATTGGGCAATGATGAATTTTTCCTTTAAGAGTATTTGCTTCATCTGCCAGAATTTAAGAGGAGATGCAGGAAAGGAAGATAATCCTTCAATTTCAAATCCTCTTAAATATGGGAGTCTTTGTCAACTGCATTTTTTATGAGTTGGTGTGATATGGCGTTAGTTAGGAGTGGTTTGTTTAGAACAAGAGATGGCCTTGTTCTTCCCCAGCCTGTTCATAACCACATCTGAAATCTTGTGTCCAGTTTGGGGAAGGATGCTTTCTAAGAAGGGCCCGGGCAAATCAGACTCAGAAGAAAGAGGCCAAGAGGAAAGATATATAAATCCCCATGAGATGGGAATAAGTGCTAGAACTAAGGATTTCTGCCGGGGGGAAATGAATTGTTGGCTAAAAGAGAAGATTTCACAAGGATATAATGGTGTCCATCTTCAAATCTTTCTGTGTATTCTATAATTCCCATACCTAGAACTGAAGTCATCTATTGGAAGTTATATGAAGACAGCTCTCAAGTCAACGTAAAGAGAACTTTGCAACAAAATTGTCCCAAAATGCATTATGGATTTTGTTACTGTGGGAATAAGCTTCCTATCTCTGAGAGCAATTGAGCAGAAGGTGGAAGACTACTTGGGGAGAGATTATAAGTGGAACCTGAGCCCTAGATTGGAGTGGGGTAGGAAGAGGAAGGAGAAGATAAACCAGTTATCTCTGAGGTCCCCTTTAATCCAGAAGGTAAATAATTCTACAACCCTGCTGTCAGGTGAACCTTTGCTCCGAAGAGTAGGGTGGAGATTCATAAACTAGTAATTGTCAGTGTTAAGACCACCATTCCAATTATATGGTGAAGAATATTTTTTGTATTTTCCAAAAAGTTTAAACAGCATTCCCCACAATGGATATATGAAGACATTTGGAAAACCCGAGTGTTAGGGCTCCGGGGACCCCAGAAACTTCACTGTCTTCACTCCTATTCCTCTGTCTGGTGCCTAGAATGGGCCAGGCTTTGTAAACAGCAAATACGATACCTCTTGTTCCTTGACTTTTATTTCTATCCTGGGGGGAAAGTATCCAATATATTTTTATGTTTAAAAAAATACCTAATAAGAAAGTCCCTCATAAACAGGAGCTTTTATTCAGATTAGAACTGTGAGAAAGCTGGCTGGTGGGGAGGACAAAGGTGGCCTGCAGGAGTGGAGCCTTCTCTTGCGTCTCATGTCTGACTTCACTTTTAATACAACTTTCCTGTCTTCACACCTCCCACCTGAGTTCCTATTATCCTTCCCTATTTTGACATGGAAAAAAATTCTGATCCCTTCAATTTTGCAGAAGAATTTAGTTGACTGACATGTCGAGTCACCTCCCAGAATGTTACGTACACTCACAGTGCAGTGGCAAAAGCCCTAAATGTGTGTATTAATGGCTCTGCCTGGAAGTTTCCTGAGTAAGTATCTGTTGTGGGCCTACTGTGTGCCTTGTCACCTGATTGGACATTAGCTCCTGCCTCATAAAATCCTAAAAAGTGGCATTTTCCTCCTCAGAGATCAATCGAACCCCCTTCCCAATGTAGGAGCAGTCCCTCCGACCCCCATGGCACTGCTGATGGATGTCCACTTGGTCTCTGCTTGTCCACTCTAAGGGATAGGAAGTTAAATCCTCTTTGAGTCAGAAATTCTGTCTGTGGACTACTCTACCTGCCAAAAGTTCTTCCCTATTTTAAGTCAGAATCCTCGTCTTTAAATACTGTACTCAGTGATCCTGGGTCAGCTCTGTGAGACTACACATAAAATGCTATTATCATTCACAGACAAAAGTTTGTATCTGGCTCTCAGGTATCCCTTTGGTCATCTTTTTTGAATTATTCTTATTATTTTGAGACGGAGTCTTGCTGGAGTGCAGTGGCACAATCTCAGCTCATTGCAACCTCCGCCTCCAAGGTTCAAGTGATTCTCCTGCCTCAGCCTCCCAAGTAGCTGGGACTACAGGTGCATGCCACTAAGCCCAACTAATTTTTATTTTTTATTTTTTATTTTTAGTAGAGACGGGGTTTCACCATGTTGGCCAGGCTGGTCTCGAACTCCTGATTTTAGGTGATCTGCCCACCTCGGCCTTCCAAAGTGCTGGGATTACAGGCATGAGCCACTGCGCCCGGCCTGGTTATCTTTTTATTCATCCTTTGGTTGTTATCTCTGGCTCCATTGGATGTTCTTCACATGACATTATTTCCCAACTTTACTCACCTGAGTCACCCTCCTGAATATGCCCTAGTTTGGCAACATCACTTTAAAAGATGGCAATGTCTCCTAGAAGGGCAGTGTGGAATCATGATTAGGATCAAGAACTCTGGAGCCAGGGTACTTGGGTTTGAATCCTGACTCTGCCACTTGCACACTGTGAGACCCTGGGCAAGCTACGCAGCTTCTCTGTGGTTCAGTTTCCTCATCGATAAAATGGGAATGTAATAGTGCTTGTAGTGAGGACTGAATAACCTAACACGTGTCAGGCAAATATAAAACAGCCTGGCACATTGCATGTAAGTTAAGAAAGTGGTGTTGTTGATGACGATGATTATTATCTAAAAAAGAATAGAAGAGAGAGTGACTGAAGCCTCCTATTACTGAGCCTCTCCTCTCCCACAGATAGCAGGAAAGCCAGAGCTGGAGGCTTCCATCTTTCACTCCCTCCCTCCCAAGTACACCGCTTTGCAGAAGAGCAGCTGCAGATACTGCCCAGAGCTCACTCATTTCATTTCCACAATAGACAAATTGTAGGGACAGAATCACCAAGGGCTACAGGGAGCTCGGATGCCCAGCTGGGAGTACCCAAACCTTGAACGCTTACTCCAAAGCAAATGATGCCAGCCAATCTAAGAGAGGACGAACAGTGGTCATTCAGCTAGAAAACAGCCATTGAAGAGCAGGACAGAGCAGAGAGTGGGATAGGCGAGTCCCCAGAGAACACAGTGGAGACAGTGTTCTGAGCACAAAGCACACTCCATCTGCCCTCATCTTATCACATGTCCTTGCACCTGATGGGTGATGGGGGCATGGGGACCAGTTCTCCCATTGAAGAGATAAGAGTAGAGGCTCCCACCACATGCAAGAGATTAGACCAGTCACTTCCCAGACAAGTCCTTCCTGCATATGAATGGGTCAGACCCTGCTCTTGCCATCATTTACAAAATTAAAAATTAAATTTCATAACTGCATAACTGATATTGTTTACTCACTGCAAATGATATGCCACCTTGACCTCCCACAGGAAGGCAAAAGTCGAGTCCCCTTGGGAAGCTGCACTCCAGCCTAGGTGACAGAGTGAGACCCTGTCTCAAAAAAAAAGAAAAAAAAACCCGAAGCTTTTGTCCCTCAAAAGAAATTATCAAGAAAGCAAAAAGACACCCCATAGGATGGAAGGAAATATTTGTGAATATATATCTGATGAGTTTTGTATCTAATGACCATGGCTCATGCCTGTAATCCCAACACTGTGGGAGGCTGAGGCAGGTGGATTACTGACTTCAGGTGTTCGAGACCAGCCTGGCCAACATGGTGAAACCCCGTCTCTACTATAACAATGCAAAAATTAGCCAGGCATGGTGGCACATGCTTATAACCCCAGCAATTCCAGAAGCTGAGGCAGGAGAATCACTTTAACCCGGGAGGCAGAGGTTGCAGTGAGCCAAGATGGTGCCACTGCACTCCAGCCTGGGCGATAGAGTGAGTGAGACTCTGTCTCAAATTTAAAAAAAAGGAGGAGTCCTCTATCTAAAATATATAAATAGCTCTTGTAACTCAATAATAAAAAGATAAGTAACTAAATTAAGAAATGGGAAAAGGATCTGAATAGACATCTCTCCAAAGATATAGAAATAGCCAAAAAGCACATGAAAAGATGCTCAATGTCATTAGTCATTAGGGAAATGCAAATCAAAACCACAATGAGATACCACTTCACACCCACTAGAAAAGATAATAAGAAAGAGGGAAGATAGCAAGTGTTGACAAGGACGTGGAGAAATTGGAACCTTCATACATTGCTGGTGGGAATGTAAAATGGTTCAGCCACCTTGGAAAACAGTGCGGCTGTTCCTCAAAAGTGTAAACATATAGTTAGCATATGACCTAGCAATTCTACTCCTAGGTATATGCCAAGAGAATTGAAAACACATCCACACAAAAATGTCCTCAAATGTTCACAATAGCACTATTTATAACAGTCAGAATAATGGAAACAGGCCAGGTGTGGTGGTTCACACCTGTAATGCTTTGGGAGGCTGAGGTGAGAAGATCATTTGAGCTCAGGAGTTTGAGAACAGCATGGGCAACATGGCAAACCCCATCTCTACCAAAAATATAAAAATTAGTCAGGTGATGTGGCACACACGTGTGGTCCCAGCTATTCAGGAGGCTGAGGTGGGAGGATCGCTTGAGCCCGGGAGGTAGAGGTTGCAGTGAGTCCAGATCGGGCCACTGTACTCCAGCCTGGGCAACAGAGAGAGAACCCATCTCAAAAAATAATACAAAATAAAAAAAAATAGAAACATCCCAAATGTCCATCAGCAGATGAATGAATAAGTAAAACAAGGTGTGTCTATACAACAGAACAGTGTTTGACAATAAAAAGGGATGAAGTACTGATTCATGCTACAATAAGGCTGAGCCTTGAAAATATTATGCTGAGTAAAAGAAGTCAGGCAGAAGGACCATATATTATGATTCCATTTGTATGAAATGTCCAGAATAAGCAAATCATAGAAATAGAAAGTAGATTAATGGTTGGCAGATACCTAGGAGTAGTAGGGGCTGAGGAGAAAGGTATTGGAGGTGAATGCTAACGGGTACAGGATTTCTTCTTGGGTGATAAAAATGTTCTGGCATTAGATAATGATGATGGTTGCGCAACTCTGTGAATTTACTAAGAACCATTCAATTGTATATTTTAAAATGGCAACTTTTACGGTGCACAAACTATATGTCAATACAGTTATTATTTTAAAGAATAGAAACAGGTGGCCTGTCCACAGATCACAGTTCGCCAACCTCTGAAAGAGTTCAACTCTTCCAGTTTACAACTGAGCAAACCAAGAAAACAAGAGGAAGAAAACTAACATCTGCTAAGCAACAACTATGTGCTAAACAGAAGGCATTTTGTATAAATTATCACTATACATTATCTCGTTTGGAACAAAAGCAATTCAATGAAAAGCACATGTAAAACAAGTAGTAAGATGCCCTAGACACAGTACATGTTCACACTGTAATAATAATATGTTTTTTGAGCATGTAACAAAAAAGAAAAGCAGTAACTTGCCCAACAGTGGGGTCCATTTACCATTTATGCCATCTGCACATAAAAGATAGGCTTGAATTTTTAGGAGTATGACTGCCTTAAAAAAAAAAGTTGGCATTGTCCACAGACCAAAAGGCGGGAGGTCTTTATAAAGCAGGGCACCATCCACACAGAGCCCACTTTTTCTGCAGCATCCAAAGGGGCCAACCGTGGCTGGAGAAGCTCGGAAACATTCCAGCTCCCAGATGCACCCAGGTCTCAGTACTTCACCTAGAGAGTCCTCTCCACCGTCTGAGAGCACCACACTGTTTCTCTAAGGAAGATCTTTCCACATGAAGACAAAAAGGCCCATGTGCGCCTGGGGAGCTAAAAAGGAACAATAAGATCTGCTTCATAGCCCAACCCCGGGCACTCAGGAAACAAGCGTGTATTTCCCTAGGTTTTAGGAAATACATAGTAAGAACTACAGAAATGACAACAGAGCCCACTGCCATTGTCAAAAAACCACAGAACATTTTTTAAGCTTCCAACTTCAGAACAAAGCATCATCAAGTAGAAATTACATCTCCCGGGGTCCCTATATGCAATGACCTCAGGAAACAAAAAATTATGTACATGTGTGCACTGTTGAAGGGGAGCAGAGGTTAGAATGAGAAAAATGGGAAAAGTGGTAGTGCCCATGGAGCTATATCAAGAAAGATTGTTCCTGCACCATGGAGCTCAAAGACAGGAAACAACACTTTTTTTTTTCCACACAGAAGTTACATAATGAATAGAGTTTTATATCTATAATATTATTAGAACTATAATCTGTCTACACAAAAAATTAAAATGTCTTGTGAATGAGTCTCATAACAACCAATAATCAACCACATGGTTGCTCAGCATTTATGGAAAGCGATGTGGTAGTGTGCATTAAATGCCTTAAAAAGTGCATGGCGGCCAGGCGCGGTGGCTCACGCCTGTAATCCCAGCACTTTGGGAGGCCGAGGCGGGTGGATCATGAGGTCAAGAGATCGAGACCATCCTGGTCAACATGGTGAAACCCTGTCTCTACTAATACAAAAAATTAGCTGGGCATGGTGGCGCGTGCCTGTAATCCCAGCTACTCGGGAGGCTGAGGCAGGAGAATTGCCTGAACCCAGGAGGCGGAGGTTGCGGTGAGCCGAGATCGCGCCATTGCACTCCAGCCTGGGCAACAAGAACGAAACTCCGTCTCGAAAAAAAAAAAAAAAAAAAAAAAAAAGTGCATGGCCTTTTGACACAGTAGACAGCTGCTGGAAATTTAATCCCCAAAAATTCCAGGATTCATAATACATTCATACAATGAAATCAAAGCAGACATTTTTAAAATGAGACAGTGCTATATGTAACTTACTGGGAAATAAGCCCAAAATATAATTAGCTAAGAAAATATTATAAAACAATACATGACATTACACCATTTTCGTCCTAAATAATGACAATAAGTACACACAGGAAAATATCTAGAGGGTTAGACTTAACTGTTGCTATTTCAGGGGGATGACGTGGCTGGCTTAATCTTTCTACCTGCTGTATTTCTGTACTGTCAAGAATTTTTTTTAACAGAATATGTATAGCTTTTCTATTTAGAAAAAAAATGAAAATAGTAATCATCTTAATTATCTGGCGAATTAAATCCCTAATATACAGACATACACAAATATATAAAATAAGCCTCTACAACACATGCGTTTACAGGTTGCACAGTGTGGCTATGTCATTTGTTTAAGCAATTTTCTAGTATTGGATATTTAGGTTGTTTCCAGATTTTTGCAACTCTAAACAGAACTTGGATAGAAATCCTTGTGACTTGTTTCACATATTTTTAGTTACTTCCTTAGAATAAATTCCCAGAAGTGGAATTGCAGACCAAAATGTGAACACGATTGAGGACTTTCGACTCATATTACAAAATTATCCCATTAAAAAGTCAGTGCCAATTTATTTTCCCAACTGCAACGGAGGGGTAGCCTTTTCCCTTTATCCAACTCTGAGCATCGTCATCTTTTCCCAGTTTTTGCTAATTTAGTAAGCAAAAAATATTCATCATCATTTTTATTTGTATTTCTTTTTTTTTTTTTTTTTTTTTTTTTTTTTTTTTTTTTTGAGACGGAGTTTCGCTCTTGATACCCAGGCTGGAGCGCAATGGCGCGATCTCGGCTCACCGCAATCTCCGCCTCCTGGGTTCAGGCAATTCTCCTGCCTCAGCCTCCTGAGTAGCTGGGATTACAGGCACGCGCCACCGTGCCCAGCTAATTTTTTGTATTAGTAGAGACGGGGTTTCACCATGTTGACCAGGATGGTCTCGATCTCTTGACCTCGTGATCCACCCGCCTCGGCCTCCCAAAGTGCTGGGATTACAGGCTTGAGCCACCGCGCCCGGCCTTTATTTGTATTTCTAAAATGACGAAGATAACGTCACGCTTATTCACTTACTATTATTATTGTATGACCTGTTTACTACTATCTCTTGCCCACATTTCTACTAGGACCTTTTTCTTGCTGAATTGTAAGAGTTCTTTACGTAAGATTAGCTCTTTGTTGTTAAAGCTAATGTGTGTTGTTTGCTTTCAGTTTAGTTTTTCTCTTTTTAGAAACAGGGTCTCGCTATGTTGTCCAGGCTGGAGTGCAGTGGCTATTCACAGGTGCAATCACAGAGCAACATAGCCTTGAACTCCTGGGCTCAAGCAATCCTCTTGCCTCAGACTCTCAAGTAGCTGGGACTGCAGGCTTGTGCCACCATGTTCAGTTTTGTTTCAGCTTTGTTTAAGGTATTTGTGTCCAAAAATCTAAAATTTGTGTATATTTTCCTAACAATAAAAGGCATTAAGAATTTCAAATAATTGACTTATAAATGGGCTTTTGAACTATTATAAATTGTATGTATATTATCTTTTATATAGTTACTTTACCATATGTCTTAATCTCTTTTCTGCATGTAAACTCCTTGCAGGCAGAGGTCACGACATTTTTTGAATCCTCCCTAGCAATCAGCACACAACCCAGAATATAGCAGAGCTCAGAAACGTCTGGGATGAAAAGACATTGTGTCTGGGGATTTGCTTTGAAGCAATCCAGTCTGGGGAAGGAGATGGAAATGAGGTAAAGATGTAACAGAATTGGCCATATGTTAATCATTGTTGAAGTTGGGTGATGGGTACATGTTCATTATACTATCATTTCTACTTTGTTGTATTTTTTTTAAATTTCCATAATCAAAAGATTGTGTTTTTAAAATGTTTGTTGTGTTGATTGGTCAATAGCATTAGAAAGAGACCTTCTGCAACAACAATGGTGATAGAAATGGAATACGTATGTATCAAGGCCACTTCTGTAGCTCAAAAAAGTTAGAAGCACAGCCCTCGATATTAGGCAGGCTTGGGTACAAATTGTCTTAAGCTTAGGGACCTCAAGTCCCTAAGAAAATAAGAAAAGAAAAACCAAGTTTCAACCCCACTAAAACTCGGTTTTTCTTTTCTTATTTTTTTCAAGATGGAGTTTCGCCCTGTCTCCCAGGCTGGAGTGCAATGGCGCGATCTCCACTCACTGAAACCTCTACCTCTTGGCTTCAAACGATTCTCCTGCCTCAGCCTCCCGAGTCACTGGGATTACAGGCACCGACCACCATGCCCAGCTAATTTATTTTTTTGTATCTTTAGTAGAGATGGGGCTTCACCATGTTGGCCAGGCTGGTCTCGAACTCCTGATCTCATGATCCGCCCGCCTCAGCCTCCCAAAGTGCTGGGATTACAGGCATGAGCTACCGCACCAGGCCAGTTTTTCTTTATAAATGAGGGTATTAATAACTATCTCAAAAGTTTGTAGTGAAGATTAATGGGTGTAAAACACAGTCCTAGCAACTGATAGCACTCAATAAAAAGTGGACATCATTGTCATTCAGTGATGCACACACTTGTCAAGCTCCAGCCAACACAGCCTGATGGTGACAGTCCAATACCCTTGCACTGCAGCTGAGATTTCAGTTAATCAGCTTGGGCACCAGGCAACTGCTTGGCAGAGGACCTGGTAGAACAGATGTCAGGAGTTGTGTTCCAGATACCCAGAAAAGAAAACAGATAAGACCATAGCAAAGGACAAAGCCTATAGCTCCTGACCTTACTCAACAGGTCACCAAAGAGGCTAAACTCCACATCCTAAGGATGCAATCAAGAAACAAGAGTGATGAAGTCCTTACAAAAACAGTTAGAAACCTTGATCAAACATTGGCGTCGCCAGGAGAGCGCCAAAAAACACAATGTCTGTGTCCCACTCCCAGATTTTCATTTAATGGTCTGGGACATGGCCTAGGTTTCGAGACCTTTAAAAGTCTAACATGATCTAATATACAGCTCTAGTGTTGCTGCTATAGAAAGAGGAAGGCTGAGCCACTCCTGTGTGTGAGTTGGGGTTGGAGGTAGGGAGGGAAGAGAACAAGGAAAAACAAAGGGAAAGGACAGAGGCCAGCGAGTCCCACATGAAGCCCTTTAATTAAAGCCAAGACAGTCATGTGGTCTCAAGCTGTGTCCCACGCCAGACAAATCCAATCCCATTAGAGTCCCATCACTTCCCCCATAAACTTCAAGAGAGGGTTACTGTGTAATAATTCATCAGGCTAAAATATGTTACTAATATCACAATGTGTGCATATCAATACTCTAAAGAATATTAAAGTAATGTAGTTTATCTCTGGGTTTTGGTAAAAAAAAAAAAGCCCAACTAAGTGATGGAGGTTGGAGAAAGGGGAAAGCATTCATCTCCCGGCATTTTGGCAGCCTGTCAATGTGACTGAAGCACACTCGAAGAGGCAGCCTTATTTTGTGAAGTTATTGCAGTGTCTTTGATCAGCGGGAAGAGCACATCCATTTCAATCACTGTAGCTGGGATGGGCCCACTGTCTGACCATCTGGCTGCCCACCAGGGTGAGCTAGCCTTCAGCCTACAGACACATGGCAGTGCTTAGCATGTCAAACACATGAAGGGTTCTTCACTATCTACACAACTCTTGCTGAACTTCAGGGACCCTCTCGTTTAGCAATTTAGCCTGGACTAATCTGGAAGTTCCCTTCCCCCAGGAAACACCACCAGGTCTGGCCTGGCCTCACCAAAACAAAAGCTGGCCAGTGGGCCGTCTGTCCTGAGGCATCCAACACTTCAGAATCAGGAGGGCAGGGGTCAACCGTTCCTATAAGCAACACACCCAGGATTCCACAGGCCTGGAGGAAGAAAAAGCCCGTGGCCACAGACTTAACTCCCCTCCATTACCTTCACCCTGTCTCAGCCCCAAACTAGTCTGAGAGAAGTCTGATTCCTCGCCCCAGACATGAACTCTCAGCAAGGCAGTTTTAAATACACACAAACATCACCCACATTCTTTTTTCCAGAACAAACAATTTTTTTTTTTAATTGATGGAATAGTTCATCAATCTTCCAATTAGGGGATTTTCAACAAAAGGTTTAGGTTTTTTCTTAAGTGGTATAGTGGTATCGACCATAAGATCTCAGGAAGATTTGAGTAGCAGAACTACAGTAGAGATGGGAATAATGATAATGATCACAATCATGATAAAACTTAAATATTATTTATGTGTTCCAAGTGTTTTATATGTGTTAACTGATTTTATCTTCATCACAACCTAATGAGGGAAGCTATAATAATGATCATTAACAATAGTAATTATAGGAATATATAATACATAACAATTATTTTTACATATGATGATAATGAATAAAAACAGATAAGCAATATAATAATCAAGCTCCACTTTTCAGATAAGGCAATTCTGACCCCAGAGAAGCTCGGTGACTCACCTGCGGGGTGAGGGCTGAGCTTCGTGACCAGGCGTCCAGCTCCAGGAGCAGCGCTCTCACCCGAGCACCAGACTGGCTCCTTCCAGAGCACACCTCAGAGCCTCCTTTAAAGCCGCCAGCTCAGACAGCCAGCAGAGCATGGAGGGCTTGCGAGGCTCTGGAGTTAGGGATTTGTGAGTCTGAGCCCCAGCTCTGCCCTCCACAACCAAGCCTGCTGCATCATCTATAAATGGGGACAATGACACCTACCTCACAGGCTTGTGGTGAGGCCTAAATGACAAAATGAATTAAAAGCACCTCTCCCAGGGTCGGCAACGAAGGTCAGTTTAACCCAGCCACTATCAAGCCTGGCTGTCCACTTGGATCAACTGGAAAATGTTTAAAATGCTGATATCCAATCCCCAATCTCCTCATCCCTCTACATTTCCGTCTCAACAGAAAGTTAGTCTCAAATCAGTAATCCGCTGTGTTCCACCTGGAAATGAAACCTGAAACCCCTCACACCACAGACCAGCCTATCTGCCCTTTGCTGCACTGACTGAGAATTTCAGGGAAGCTTTTAAATCCCTGAAGCCTCTGCCCCTGGCTCTAAAACAGCAGGATTCCCCCAAAGAGGAGAGGAGCGGATTTCATATTTCACTTGTTCGATTAAACAAAGGAAGTTGCAGGCACCAGGACTGTTCCCAACCACTTGGCTAAGCTCACCATTGTCCAGTGGCCTTCCCCACTTCCATCAGGACAGTACCTTCACCCAGCTGGCACCATATCTGACGCTCACAGAAGCTGCCCACCTCCCAGGCTGCTCTCACCTCAGCCACAAGCCCCTGCACAGGAGGAAGCAGCTCAGAAGCTTTCCTGAGAAGCACCTTTCTATCCCACCGTTGCCTGTGTTTTAGAAATGAATAGTCTGGGCCAAGGCCAGGTATGATGGCTCACACTATAATCCTAGCAATTTTGGAGGCTGAGGCAGGAGGATCACTTGAGGCCAGGACTTGGAGACCACTCTGGGCAACATAGCAAGATCCTCATCTCTAAAAAATATTTTTAAAATAAGCTGGGTGTGGCAGCATGTGCCTATAGTCCCAGTTATTCGGGAGGCTGGGGTGGAAGGATTGCTTGATCCCAGGAGTTCAAGGCGGCAATGAGCTATGACTACACTACTGCACTCCAGCCTGGGCAACAGAGTGAGACCCTGTCTCGAAAACAAGAAATAGTCTGTGCCAAGATCAACAGAGTCAGCATTACCTTGACAATGCACTAACCAGAAGATCATGCAACATGAGAGGTAGGACTGCCTGACTTAGATTTTAAAATCTGAGTATATGCATACCCGTGTGTGTGTACACACACATACACACACACACACATACTTACACACTCCAAGAACCATACTACACTTTGTGCTCAAAAAGGTCTCTGCTTTGTTCAAGGACTGGGGATAGAAAGCAGGGAGGGCAGGGGGGTAGCAATAAACAGGGAAGGGAATACCGGGGTTGCCCATGGAAACTGGCAGGAATAAGAAAAGTAATCAGCCTACATTTGACAGAAGAGAAAAGCACAGGTCTGGCCCTCAGAGGAGACAGCCAGCAGGGAGGATGGGGACCAAGCAATGCCAGTTTCCTGGCTCGAGCTTCCATGCGTCTTTTCAGGACCTACTGCCAGTTGGCAAGAGGTGGTGTGGAGGTCCGGGAGGGGAAAGGCAGCACAGAGGGGAGCTGAAGAGCCACTCACTCAACTGTTTCCCAGAAAGTGAAGGCGCCAAGCAGCCCTCATGATCTCAGGACGCCTCCCCTCTGCCTGCGTCCGGGAAAGAGCCCAAGAGGATTGTCCAAGGCCTCACCTGGGTAAAGGAGCCATCCTCGCTACACTCTGGGACAAACACAGCTTCCTGAGGCCTCTTGGATTGCTCCAGGGCTTGGGTCCGCTCCTGGCGACACTTGCTCTGGCCAGCGTCTAAAAGGGGAGAGGAGCGGATTTCATATTTCACTTGGATTCCACACTGGGGCCCGGGAACAAAATGGCTGAGAAAACCACTCCACCTGTGCGGGAGCCCACACACAACCAACTGGCTTGTCCAAGCCTACAAAGGCCATGGCTAGTGACTGCTGCGCAGCGCCCCCACCTCGTATGTCATTCAGAGAAAAGGGCGGAGTCATGTTTCTCCCAAGCTCTGCCTGTCTTTTCTCCCAAGTACCACTACCCTTGCCCGAGAGAAAAAAAATGTTTTACTTCCATTATTTTGCGCTGGCTTTATTCTAAAACTAGTAAGCCCAATAGGGGCTCCATCATGTCTTATGGTTCAAGAATTGCAAACATTTTCTTTAGAAAATCAAAGGCTCCAGCGTAGCCAGCTTAGCCACCTACAATTCTAAGCAGTCCAGGGTCACAAGTTCAAGTATGTACAGGACTCAGGAAAAGAGATGCAAATTAGAGTAACCAGCTGGGTATGAGAAGAATGGCATTCCGTTCTGAGAGACTATAGGGAGTGCTGAAGACTGTAGCAAACTGGAGAACAGGCTCCCCTTTAAAGGGGTAGCTGTTATGCAGGTCTTGCCATGTGCTGCTTTGTAGGAACATAGACCTAATGTTACCAGACTTTCCAATTTTGGAACAGAAGGACAAACAGCCAGAATTTTTTCACTGACTCTCCCAATTTTTAGATGTTATCCCAAATGCTTTTTGCTGTTTTTAAACAGGCAAGCAGACCAAACAAAACACATCCGTTAGCCAACAATCTGGAATCACTATTCAGGAGCCAGCAATAATGTCTTGCCTTTTTAAGCATCTCTTTAAAAAGAAAAAAGAAAAAGGAAAGCATTTGCCAGGTAGCAGCACATCTCTTTAAGCCCTAGCCTGGGGGCAGTGTTTGAGAGACAGAAAAATGTTCATTCCTTCAGGTAGACCAGGCCTTCTTCCCTCTGCCCTGGTGGGAGGGGTGGAGAGATAGGAAAGCAAAATGAGTGGACAGACTCATTCCAAGCTCCCCTGCTGGGAATGCACAGGGAGGGAGCTGGGGTGCCCAGGAGCCTCTCCTCAGCTTGGAGGGGGGTGCACACACTCACCTTTGCATCTACCTCGATGCACCAAACCCAGGGTCGGGTCTCGGCACTTGGCTCGCTGGTACTCACACGTGGACTCGTAGGACCTGCCATCAGAGGCACAGATGGGTTTGGGTTGAGTCCTGGAGCAGTGGAGGTTGCACTGAGGGTCACGGTCACTTATTAGAAACTAGGTTGGAAAAAAGTGAAAGAGCACAGAGGTTACTTTTGCAAGAAAAGTAGGGGCGAGTCCGTGACTTACAACAGTGCTGGTTTGCCTTTAGAAAGTGAGTCCCGAATAAACCCAAATACAACCCTAAAGGTGAAGGGAAAGGAGCAGCCACAAAGTCTAACCAAGGAAGGCATCCTCTATGCACCATAAGAACAATAATGTCTAACAATTACTGACTATTAACAGGCACTGTGCCAAGTAATTCACATCCACGATCTCAGTCCTCAAAACCTATGAAATAGTAACTCTTTATTCTGTAGACAAGAAAACCGAAGCCCAGAGATGTAACTTGCCCAGTGTCACATAGCTATAAGCAGTGGAGACGGAATTAGAATCTAAATGTGTCAGAAGTAAAATCAAAGCTTTACCCTCTAGGCTGTCCAGCCTCTCCATCCACACAGATGGCCATGCAGCCTCTATTTGGGTACATCCTCAAATCAGGAACACAACATAAATCTCCCAGTTCCATCTCTGGAAAGTTTTATTTATTAGATGGTAGTGAGCTCCAAATCTATCATCCCTCCCATTTTTGCCCACCTCTGTCTGGCAGAATACAAGTCAAATAATTTTCTGTGAGAAACAGATTTCCTGATTTTTAAAATAACAATAATAATCAGCTTGGAAAATGCTAAGTTAAGCAGATTTTCTTGGTGCAGGACTTCTCAGATGACTCTGATACATTCTTATGCATTGTGAACTTCCAAGACACACAGTAAATTAAAGATAGCTACAAATTATTTGCTACTCCTCCCATTTAGCTATGAGTCTAATTTCCTCTCCCTTAAATCTGGACTGGTTTCAGGAACTTGCTTGACCAAGAAAATGCTACGGAAGTGGTGTCTGGGGACTTCAAAGTTAGGCTATACAAAGCCTTGCAGCTCCTTCCTGGGCCTCTTATAATACCTATTCTCTGGGAAACCAGCACCATGTAAGAAGCCCAACAACCCCGAGACCACCATACTATGAGGAAGCCCAAGTTAACATATGTCAAAACCATGTGGAGAGAGAAATGCCCAACCAACCCAGACACAGAAACATTGAGTGAAGAAGCCTTCAGGTGAGTCTAGCCCCAGCTGTCATCTAATTGCACCTCACAGAGATGAAAATAAATGACTGCATGAAAACCACCCAGCTGAGCCCAGTTAACCCACAGAACTGAGAGAGATAATAATAATAAATTGCTTTAAGTCTTTAAGTTTTGTGGTAGTTTATTATATAACAATCAACCAGATCAAGGGGCATATACAATGAAGCAGCTTCCAAAGCTACTTAACCATGAACTGCTATATCAGGGAACCCCCTGGTAACAACAATAGAATGCAGTTGAAGAAGAATAATTGGGCCATTACAACCCATGAGCTTCTGTTCCATAACCCGTACAGTCTAACGATTAGACTGTACGGGCCTTGAAACCTGTATCCACTCTTATCCACTTCCATATAGCAGAGCCCTGGGCACACAGAACAAGGCTCCATCAGACTAGGCTGAGGGAATAAATGTCCCACAATAATGAATGGCAATGTCATGAGCACACATCAGGCCATCGGTAATGGTAGAGTTGACTATGTAATCATGCCAAGCTCATAGAGGTTTTGGGAAGGTGTGAATGCAAACTCTGTCTCAGATGTATTTATGGGGCCTTTGTGTGAAGCAAATAGATGGGAACTTGTTAACCCTTTTCCAGATCAGCCGAGAAAGTTTCAGAGGTAGTCCCACACCCATCAGGGACTACTGGAAACACACACACCACACTGGCCAAATTCAAAGAAGGCCTGAACCTGTCCATAAATCCACAGACCCCCTCCCAGCTATAAAACCAGTCTCCTCTGAGGCCTGGACCTCATGCCTGGCTGCTGGCTGCCTACCACAGGGACGGAGCAGCCGAGGGCTGAAGCCACTGCACTGGCCTTGTCCAAATGAACAGTGAAATTAAGCTTTCTCTTCAGATGCCTTGGGCTCCCACGCACTCACAGGTCGGACCTGAATCTTGTACAGGGCCCAGAGGGAAATATCTGGATAGTGTCTCATGAGTACAGCATTTGATTGAGTCCAGTGTTCAGGGGTAAAAATAAATAACACAGATCATCATCTCCAGAGGAAGCTCACTGCCTCCAGGACTGCCCCATGGAGGAGGGGTGAGCTGGCAGGGGAAGTGGAAGAGGACAGCATTGTCCACAGGCAACTCCTGCACAGGATCCCCAGCCTCAATCCCCTTGAGTTGCCCCTGCTTTAAACCCATAAGTGTTGTGTCCCACTGCTCGGGGACCCTTCCATCATCTCTCAGGCCTGGTGAGAATCGGACCTGGGGGCCCCTCCCTGGCCCTCTGCTCTCTCTTCTCTGCTCCCCCTTGCTCCCTGATGGTGGGACACATGGGCCTGCTTCCCATTTCTCAAATGAGCTACCTCCAGGCCCTCAGCCATGCTGCTCCTTCTCCATTCCCTCCCACCCTACTTCGGATTCTGACTCAGGCTGTCTCTTCTTGGAGGCCCTCCCTGACTCTTCCAAGTGAGGATGAACTCCCATAATACCCTCTCACACTTCATTTTTCCTTCATGGCTCTTCACACAGTTTGTAATGATGAATTCATTGGTGTGATTTGGTTAACAATGGAATCCCCAACTCTGAACTCCATGCAGAAGAGAATGATGTCTGCTTTGCCTGTGAACGCCTCCCCCTGGCATCTTGCACAATTCTGGGGCCCTCCGTTACTCATGGGAGGAGTGTAGCCCTGTAGCAGCATCCCCCACATGGCATTACCTCAACACCGGCCAGTGGGACGTGACAGGCCTGGCCTCCCAGGCTCCTGCCACCCCTGGGGATCCTTGGGGCCACCCCTCATGCCCCCATGCTTTGAGCCTTGCCCTTCTCAGCCATGTTCTCCCATCCTACTTCTGCATTACATGTGGGCAGAGGTGGCCCAGAGTCTGTCATCTTCACTCCACCCCAGAACAAGAACTCTCATCAGGAGCATCTCATGCTGGGCCTGACCTGCCTGGAGGGCAGGACTGTCTCACATGGATGCTCAGCATCTGGTGTCTGGCACACACAGTAGGTGCTTGGTCAATAGGTTTTGACTTTGTGAAGTTGTTTTTGCAAGTGGACCGGTGTTTCTGTTTGTTATAATGAAAGGCAGTGGGGCCTAGTGATTAGAAGCATGGCTCTGGAGCCCAGTCATGGGTGTCAATCCCAGCACCAGCACCCACATGCTGTTTAATCTTGGGAACATTGCCTAGTTTCTCTGGGCTTTCGCTTTTCTCATCTGTAAAATGAGAGTAGTAACAAATCTCATTGTTACTACTCTCATTGTAACACTGTTACTACTCTCATTGTTACTATTCTAATCGTTACTACTCTCATTGTAACATTGTTACTACTCTCATTGTTACTACTCTCATTGTAACATTGTTACTACTCTCATTGTTATGACTCCTCTCATTGTTACCTCATTGTAACAAACCTTGCCTCATAGCGTCATGTGAAGATTGAATTATTAACATACCCTAAGTCACATATAAGTTCTTGTTCATTTTCTTTCTTTGGAATTTAAGTGAGGGGGCACGGTTTAACAGAACACACAGAAAAAGGAGAGGAAGACAAAGTTTCTTTTCAAACCCACTGAGGTTGCCTAGTTGCCTACACTGCAGCTCACGGGACAGGAGAGCTGCCAGAAAACCTGTGAAGTTGAACAGCAGGCCAAAAAATCCGTTTGAAAATGGATTGCTCTATGCCAAGAGGTCACAGCAGCTGTGCCAGAGACCAGCTTCCTAACAAGGGGAACACTCTGTCTGCAAACAGACAGGTTAAAGAGCTTCAGAGGCCCCACCCTTGCCAACACACAGAGATCATTCTCCGTTTCAGAAGAGCTCCCAAAATATTCCTGTCTAGAAATTACTGGTCCCTGAGGCCAAATAAAAAATCCAGAGACAGCGTGTGGTCATTGACAATCTTCAATTGACTATGGTGTCTCACTTTCATCTGTTTTAGGAACTGTGTGTATTTGTGATTGTTTTCACACCCACACACACACAAAGCGCTATAAAAAGGAGCTTTAACTGGATGACTATGACTACCTTATTAGGATAAGATCACCCAAATCTCCAGGGCCCCAAAGGGATTACTCTGTGCCCACAAACACTGAGGACGAGGTAACCCTCCAGTTCGTTCCTTCATCTGTTCCTCTGCTCTGTACTCAATATGTGATCACCAACAGATCACCAACAGTGAGCCCAACACTAGCAGCCTAAGAAGCAACATGTAACCAACATGGTCCCCGCTCTCAGTGAGTCTACCATCTAGGGTGGAGACAAGGAGCATGTTAACAGTACACCATGGAGCTATTAAGATAGAGGCAGTAAGAAAAGACTTAATCTGAGAGACTCTGGAACTCTCCAAAGCCACACAGTCCAACAGAACTTCTCACGATGACAGACATGTTCTGTATCTGTGCCGTCCAATACAGCAGCCACAAACCACATGTGGCTATTTACCAATGCAATGTAGCTAATGCAACTGGGAAATCAAACATTTAGTTATGTTTAATTTTAGTTAATTTAAGTTTAAATGACCACATGTGGCTAGTGGCGGTAGCAACAGCCCAGTTATAAAGTAAACAAACCAAGAGGAGAAGAGAGAGGAGGGAGTGTAGTCCTCAATCATTTTTCTCGGTTGAGCCAGATGAAGATTGATTGGACTAACAGAAAAAAGAAGCTGATCCTGAGAATAATTTCTACATTTTGAAATTAGACAGTATGTTAGGCTATTCTTGCATTGCTATAAAGAAATACCCAAGGCCGGGCATGGTGGCTCTTACCCATAATCCCAGCACTTTGAGAGGTCAAGGAGGGAGGATTGCTTGAGTTCAGGAGTTCAAGACCAGCCTGGGCAACATAAACAGACCCTGTCTCTACAAAATGTTTTAAAATTAGCCAGGCATATTAGTGCATGCCCGTGGCCCTAGCTACTTGGCAGGCTGAGATGAGAAGATCACTTGAGCTGGGAAGTGAAGGCTGCAGTGAGCCATGATGGTACCACTGTACTCCAGTCTGGGTGACAGAAAGGGAAGGGAAGGGGAGGGGAGGGGAGGGAAAAAAGAAAGAAAAGAAAAGAGAGGGAAAAGAAAAGAGAGGGAAAGACATAAAAGAAAAAGAAAAGAAAAGGCCAGGGGCGGTGGCTCACACCTGTAATCCCTGCACTTTGGGAGGCTGAGGCAGGTGGATCACGAGGTCAAGAGATCCAGACCATCTTAAACAACATGATGAAACCCGGACTCTACCAAAATACAAAAATTAGCTGGGTGTGGTCCACCTGTAGTCCCAGCTACTTGGGAGGCTGAGGCAGGAGAATCACTTGAACCCAGGAGGCAGATGTTGCAGTGAGCCAAGATCGCACCACTGCACTCCAGCCTGATGACAGAGCAAGACTCCGACTCAAAAAAAAAAAAAAAGATAGAAAAGAAAAGAGAAGAAAGGGAGAGAAGGAAGGAAGGAAAGAAGAAAGGGAAGGAGGGAGGGAGGGAGGGAAGGAGGAAGGGAGGGAGGGAGGGAGGGAAGGCCTGAGACTGGGTAATTTATTAAAAAAAGAGATTCAATTGCTCATAGTTCTGTAGACTATACAGGAAGCATAACACTGGCATTTGCTCTGCTTCTGGGGAGGCCTCAGGGAGCTTTTACTCAGGGCAGAAGGTGAAGCAGGAGGTTGCATGTCACATGGCAAAAGCAGAAGCAAGAGGGATTGGGGTGGGGAATGTCATGCACTTAACCAGGTCTCACAAGTACTCACTATTACAAGGACAGCACCAAGCCATGAGGGATGCACCACAATGACCAAAACACCTTCCACCAGGCCCTACCTCCAACATTGGGGATTACATTTCAACATGAGATTTGGGTGGGGACAAATTTCCAAACTATAGCAGATAGAAAATCAGTTCACTATTTATGGCTCAACAACCAGGATATTCCAGGAGTTTGGAGTTGCTCTGGAGCAATCATGGTTGGTGGAAATCTGAGGGGTTGGGCAAAGCAAGCCATCTCTCCAACAAGCCAAACACTGACCCACTTCCTTTTAGAGGGGAATAGTATTTTTACAGAAATATTCACATATATTCCTTTCCTTCTTCCTAACCAAAGGACAGTAAAAACAAAATAATAATGTTAAATATGATTGCATAATACAGAAACCAAACAAAAGGACCTGGGATAATTGTATATCTGCAGTTGTCTCTCTTACCCATTCTCCTTGCGGGGTGGATGACCCCAAACATTTTGTGTTTTGTTCACATTTGTAAAGTAGGATAGATACTTGATATACACATAAACAAATCATTTTTCCTGTTGAAAAAGTAAGCTACTGATTGGGGGCTGCCTCTGCTATGGAGGAGATCAGGGTAGATGAAATCAATTTTGGACCAACCATCCCCTCCATCTGAAATGCACACATGCTGATTCTTCCCCTTCAGTCTCCAGCAGAATAGAATGCAAACTCTGCCACAGCTTTTGCTCAGGGAGACCACCCCAATACCACAAGCTGTGTTAGGTTTGACTGACTGCCAAGTTTCCATGACAATGTAGGGAATAAAAGAGCCAGCCTAAGGTTCCATCTGCAAGAAGATGTTTAGTTCTTTATAATATATAGCTGTTCTCACAGTCTTACTTTCCACCTGTTAGTATCATGCTGACTTAACCAATATCTAAAATCTAAACAGGCATTTTTCTGGTAATATGTGTACCTCTATATTTTTCCCACATGTAGAGGAGGAGACAACAGCCATACTAAACAACTAGGTCAGTGGTCTATCCACTGGATTTGGGAGAGTGAAGTCCACAATTTGGAGTAGCAAGTGACATTTCTCTCTGTGATATCATACTCAAAAATCACAGGCCAAACTCAAATTAATTTTAGGTTTTTTCTTTAATAAATTCATGTGTAACACAGCTTCAAGTACTCACTTTCAACCTTTTTGCTTCACTTATCTATTGGAACAAAACAAATCACCCCTAAACTTAGCAGCTTCAAACAACAATTTATAATTCTGTGGGTTGCCTGGGCTCAGCTTGGAGGTTCTTCTGCTCCACATGGTATCACCTGAAGTAACAGATTTGACTGCATTGAGTTGGGAACTTGGCTGGGGCTCTGTCTCCAACAGGCTTTCTGGTCTTAGCCATGATGACTTCATTTAGTCCTTTATCTTTTGCCTGGCTGTTTATTCTGTGCAACCAACCTTCCTCCCCCATCCTTACCCTTAATTCAAGTTCAAATTCCGCATTGTCACTGAAGTTCTCATCCTGATAAGCAAATACTTTCATATTTTAAACCCCATCATTAGCTTCCTCGGCACTCCTGCTGCACTGTGTTTATACTTCTATCAAAACCCTCAATATACTGCATTATCCTTTATCTATTTACATGTCTATAAAAGATTGTGTCTTATTCCTCTTTATATACATAGGGATTAACACGGCACCTTATCAAAAAAGTTTGTTCAGTACATGTTTGAGGAATGAATGAAAGAATATCAAACCCTACCTAAAATATATCACAAAGAAGTAGCTCCTTTTTCTGTCACGTACTGTGAAAAGAAATACTCTTTGTCCAACTACCACGAACAGCTTAAAGCTCTCAAATGTATGGTGATTAAAGGTATTTGTTCTCTTCTCTTTTTTTTAAAGAACATCTATCTTTTAGATAATAAAAGCTACATATTAAACATGGTATTTCTTCCTTGGATTAAAAGAAAAGAAAAAAAAATCTCTAACTTAAGAGAATGGACCAGTATGGCTTAGATAGTACCCATATATCACTAAATCATGATGGAATTCATTCCCAATGAACCTGGCCTTTGCCTCCAGGAAGCCTTTCCACCACCCTGGAGATGAAATCAATTTTGGGTCATCTCGCCCATAATTCAGGCAGTATCTGAGACGAATATACATCAAGGTAGAAAATACTCACAATTAAACAGCCAATGTGATTAGCACTCTAGTTTTTCTGGCAACTATCATAGGCATGCACTTGAGTAAGAACAATAGCCAGATGGGAAAAAAAATTATGAATAAGTCGATTTTTTGACACCCTAAATTCATTTTTCTACAGACTCAACATTGTAAATAATGATGAGTTTTCTCCACCTGCAGATGCTCAATCTCCAAATGCCTATTTGGATGGAAAGGAAAGGAGAACAATGCCTACATGTATGCCTGCTGGGTGGTAACAGGCAGGGCAGAAACCACAGCCTAGCTCTGCAGCTGGGCTGTGCACGCACCAGGCCCTTTCCCTGGAATGTGCTTCCACCTCATGAACTCCAACTTCAGGGCAAACGCTGCTGCCTTGGGGCAGGTTGGGATCCCTGTGATGAGCCCCCAGAACACTCACTATGGTCCACTGTGACCTGTGCCATAATTGTGATTAAAATGGCCCACGTTTAATTACACATTTCTTGTCCATGCCCCTCCACTGGGCTGTAAGCTCCCTGAGGGCAGAAACCAAGACCTGAGTGACACTGCTGCATCCCCAGTGCCCAAAGGTAAATACGGATGGCTTGAATGAATGAGGAGAAAACCGATAAATACGGATGACTTGAATGAATGAGGAGAAAACCGAGGCGGAGCAAGGTTAAGCCGGTAAGTGGCAGAGCACTCCTGTAAGTCTGACTCTCACAGCCCAGATTCTTTCTCCTATACCACACTGGCTTCCTCAGTGTAGGGATGTCAGATGCTATACCCTACATGCCACTGAGTGGCGGAAAGGGCTTTGCAGTCAGGTCTAGCACCAGTGGCTGGGGTCTCTAGTGGTGGCCCCCAGGAGAACAGAAGAAGAGAAGGGCACCAGAAGCAAAGAGAGCTTTCCCAAGGGAGGGGATATTTTTCTGTCTTGTTTGTAAACCACAGTCAAGATCAAATTTTTAGAACTCAAGCACTAAAAAGCATTTCTGGGAGGTAAACCTCCCAGAAAGGGGGGGAAAGTCACTCTTGAAGCCAATGCTTGGAACAAAAAGCGGAGAATCACATTCCAGATGTCTAGCTGCGGCTCAGCCACTTGCTCTCCACCTCTCGCCACATCCTTCACCGTCTGCAAGACTGGACTTGGGCCTTCTTCTCTGGGGCCTGCATCTTTGGGAATGGAGAGTGGTTTCCCATTAAAACATCACTCACACACCTACGATCAAATTCGTCATCTGCATTAAAAATCCACATCCCTATATCTGCCAGCTCGCACTCACCCTTCCCTGACCCCATGACCATTGCATTTACACAGGTGCAAAGAAGGGCCTCGACCCGCTGGCTTCAGAGTGGGGCTCGGTGAAGATGGAGGAGCGAAGATAAGGGCGGTCAAAGGGAAAGAGGCCTTGCAGCAAAAGCAGCATCTGCTCTTCCTCCCCACACCTCCGCGACAGAGCTTGACAGCAGCCCGCCCGATTAAAGGGCTTTTCACGCTGCTGAGGGAAAGCAGACACCCCCCTCCAGCTGTTGGGCAGCTGGAGCCACTTCTGTTGTTTTAGCCAGGAGAGGCCTCAGCTTTGTCACCCCACCACCACCCCCTCCCCAAGGGAGGAATTTAGCGGTCACTTCACCCCACCCACCCAACTTCCCTCCTCCACTGTGCCCCCACTCCCAGGCAGTCACAGGGATGGTAGGCCAGGGCCCAGGGTCCAGGGGAGAAGGCTGTCTTATACCTGGTCCCACTGTGTGGGAGGACGGGAGGGAGGAGGACCCATGGGTTTGACAAAGCAGCTGAGATCCTGCATCTAAAGAGACCCTAACAAGGATGCAAAGAGGAACGAGTTAACTTACACACTCCCAACCCACGCAGACCCTGTCTGCAACCCCAAACCCAAGCTCCTTGTCAGTCTTTTAGAAAGGCAGGTGCATATAAAGTGAGGGTTAGGGCCGAAGTCCTTAAATTTCCAAAAAATAATAAATAAATGAAGCATTATTCTAAGTGAAAGAATCCAGACTCAAAAAGTTACATACTATATAATTCCATTTATGTGACATCCTGGAAAAGGCCGAACCAAAGTGATAGAAATTGGATTAACGATTACAGGGACTGGAGGTAAGAAGAGAAGCAGGAGACAATGTTGGTGGGTGTTGTAAATTTGTTAACATTCATAGAAGTATACACCTAAAAGGGGTCAACTGTACCCCATGTAAATTACACCTCAATAAACAAACAAGATAAAAACAACAAACACAAAATAAAAAAATAAAAATCCAAGGAATGTTTGCTTTGAAGGGCACATCAGACCCCTCATAGGCACTCAGAGAAGTTTCTGGCGATTTCTCCACCCACCCCCTTTAATACAAGCCACCACGCTAGGTGCATTGAGGGTTATGAAAATAAACAAGAACACAGGCCCTGCCCCTACAAGCTGATCTAGTTGCAAAGACTGACATGTGAACGTATCTCCACCGGGGCTGCATTTTTGAAAGCAGGAAGCAAAGCCTAAGTCACAAACAAACAGATAGGATATAGTAAAATGGGATGCCAGAAAATCCAAGATGTGAGATGGCCACAGCAAGCTCATAGGAAGAAAAAGAGAGGAAAGGAGAAGGAGGGAGGAAGGAAACAGAAGCATCCATTCGGCAAAGACTCACTGAGCACCTATTATGCTCCAGGGCTCTGCTGAGTGCTAGACAGAGCAGCTGACCCTGCGTTCTGTGGGGCTAGAAGAAGAGGTAAATTCAGACTGAAATGATTCAGGAGGATTTCTGAGGGAAGGGACCATAAACTGGATCTTAAAAGATTTTCACAAGTAGGGAGGGATGTCAAAAGGACACACTAAGCAAATCAAAACTGGTACACCTAAGTAGATAAGCAAAGTAATTTCAAGATAGAGTTTAAAAATTACAATTCATAGAAGAAGTCAGCCCCTAGGGCCAGGTTGGGGAGAGATCATAGAGGGTCTTGAAAACTCCCAGCTGTCTTTGGTGTTTTGTTTTGTTTTGTTTTGTTTTGTTTTAAAAAAAAAAAAACTGAAAGCCAATGAAAGAATTAAACACAAGATCAGACCTGAGCTTTGGAAGTCTTTGGCAAAGGTATGAGATACAACAGAGAGGACACTTAGGCAGTTACTACACTTAAATAAGACAGCAGTGGGGATGGAAAAGAAGGGGCATATTTGGGCCAACGAAGTGGCTGGGTGTCCTGGCTAATAAGTGTGGCTACACTGTAGGTGATGAGCCTAGCAAACCCATCAGCGGGCTCCAAGAACTACAACCTAGTCACAGGCAAATGTGAGTTTCTGAGCCCAACACTAGGCATCTATATGCATGCTGCCTCTTCTGCAAGCTGGTTATCCCAGGCTGAAAAGCAAATGCACCAGGTGGAATCTGGACCAACTGGATGAAATAAGAACATCAAGAACCAAATCTTATCACTGTCTTACAGAATAGGGTTGCTGCCCATGGAGATCAGTGGGCTTTATCACTGCCCTACAGGACTTCCACGAGGCCAGGAAGGGCAGGGCAGGATGCCACAAGCATGCATCCTGGTGAGAAAGGAGGAGAAAGAAGGACAAGTGGAGAGCAAAATACTTCTTTGCATGAGTGGAGTCCTACAGCTTAAACGTCCTTTAGGTTTCAGTCCTCCTTGATCACCAACAGGGCATCAAGCCTTTTACTCAGAGGTGGAATGCATTTATTTTTCTTTTCTGCTTGTGCACACACACCCCTGCCCTGCCATTAAATACTAGCCAACAGAACTAGGGAAGCAGGGGCTGGAGAAAGTCATGTGCCCGTTCCCTCTCCTCATCCCTCAAAGCTGACACCAGCACAAATAAAAACTCCTCTCACTCCAAATCAAATAAACAGAGAGCTCTCCAGGACCTAGGATCCAGATTGCTTCAATCCTCTCAGCCCACTAGCATTGAGGGAAACAAAATAGAGATTAAGCTGATGGTATTAACAAGGAGCCACAAAATGGTCTCATACTTGGGGTGCATCCAAGAGACCATGGATTATAAGAGAGGACTTACACTTGTGGGGGTGCAAAGGCAAAGAGGACAAGGAAGGAGTTTCTTCATGCCTGTTTGTTCCTAAGTGTCCTGCTCGTCCTCCCGATGACACACACATCTGATAGGAAGGGTTTGTTAAATCAGCACCATCTCTCCACCTGGCAGAAACAATTTATTCAGCCAAGGCTAGTAGCTCCTTACAAGGTTATCCTGGAAGCTCCCATGAGCTGTGACCAGCAACATGCTCTCAGTTTTCACTAAGCAATACCAAGAACACAAATATCTAGCATGTCACTGAGCCTGCTGGCTTGTGGCAGGGAGGCCCGGACACTCCTGTGCCACCTGACCCTAGGCCACCATCCTCTGCTCATCATCACTGCTAGCATTTTGCACCCAGTGATATGTGAGATGTGTTTTACCACTGGGGGACTGAGGGAGATGTTCTGGGGGTAGTGGGGAAGATGGCTGGGGTTGATCTCAATACAACTGGGTGCTGGGCAGCGACGGAACCCTTCTGGTTGGAAAGACAAGATCCCCAAAACAGACAGAATGGTTTTTGCAAGAGACTTGGGGAGATTTTGGGCAAAGTGGGAGATGCAGAAGCCGAAAGGGGCCTTTAAAAGATTCAAGTTCCCCTTGAGAGATTCTGGGCACTCGCAGAGCTAGATGACAGAGAGAAACAGAAACACGGCAGGTCCTTCTCCCCACCTCTGCATGAAGCCCATCCCTGCTCTGGCACCTGAACCAGCAGCTTTGGCAACAGTGGAAGATAGTCCCACTCCCCTGGACCTGGCTCTCACCATAAGCACAGCCTGCAATAAGCATCCTTTAGGCAAAGGGGAAATTACAACTTTTTTGTGGAAGTTGGCACTATGAAGTAGGGACTAAGTGGAGTTACCGTTTTAGCAGATGAGGGTCTTAGAATCATTGTAATTTGGGAGTGAACGTGAATGTGGCACCATTGTGTAATCACAGATAGAAGAGACCTGGAAATACCAGTATCAAGAATAGATGCTAAGGGGAGAGTGGGTCCCTTTAGTAGACTCTGAGATTCCAACAGGCAGCCTCAGACTTAGGAAACTTGCAAAGGCCAGTGGTGGATCCAGAGATTGATTTTCCATAAAGGTGACACTGGAACTGGCTCTGAGACAAAATGCCTCAGTAATATGGTTTGGCTATTTCCCCACCCAAATCTCATCTTGAATTGTAGCTCCCACAATCCCCACATGTGGTAGGAGGGACCCACTGGGAAGTAACTGAATCGTGGAGGCAGGTTTTTCCCATGCTATTCTCATGATAGTGAATAAGTCTCACAAGATCTGATGGTTTTATAAAGGGCAGTCCTCCTGTACATGCTTTCCTGCCTGCTGCCATGTAAGATGTGACTCTGCTCCTCCTTTGCCTTCCACCATGATTATAAGGCCTCCCAGCCCTGCTAAACTGTGAGTCTACGAAACCTCTTTCCTTTATAAATGACCCAGTCTTGCGTTTGTCTTTATTAGCAGTGTGAGAACAAACTAACACACTCAGTAACTCACAATGTGGCTGAAATGAAGCTAACTTGGCCCAGAGTCGGGTGGAGAGTTTGAAAGGGGTGGGAGTTTTTAAATAAAAGGGCTGATCAGCTGAACCTGCTCATGAGCTGAGGCATGTGTGTGTCCATCAGATGGACACAGGGACATGCGTGCACACACTCTCACACTCAGAAAAGCCTTTAGGAAGTCATTGTTTGGGGGGCACGATCACTAGCTCTTGTTCAAGAGTCTAGGGCCAAGAATGTGGAAGGAGAAAGCTGCCAGCTAAGTTACTCGCAAAAACAATAGCACTGGAAGTCTTTGTTTTCCTCCCCTCTGGATCTGCTCTGCACTGCCAGACGTAAGCCCTTTGATATCACGATATGTTCCCCAAAGGAAGTGAATGGAGACCCCATCAGTGTCCTGTAAGAGACTGTCATGCCACCCACAGAAGACATGGACACTGCTAGTCCCTTCTACAATGGGCCAAATGGGCCAGGTGAGCCCCACCCAGCATGCTTCCTGCTCCATCCCTAATACAGCAACAGCCCACAGCATCTTAAGGGGTAAGAAGCCCAAAAGCCGTGCTCCAGGCCTGAGCCGCTGAACCCACAAGACAGACTCTCCTCTTGGCTGGGTCTCCTTTCTCATCATGCTGCAGAGCTGCCGTGAGCCCTCACGACACCACTACATGGGATTCTTGGTGTTGCTGCTGTTCATTCTCTGACCTTAGAAAATATTCATCCACTTGCATATTGTGCTTTCGCCACCTACTGTTCCCCTTATCAACACAAAGGGGCCCAAAACAGCCTCACCATAGCCCACCCACGGATAAAAGACTGCCACACAAATTCTAAGCATAACAGGAAGAAGAGACAGAGTATTACACTCTCCCAGCCCCGAGGGAGTATGTCATGGCTCTGTAATAACTAAATGGAGAACTGGTATATTTCAGTGTCATAGGATTATCATGAAGGAAAATGTCATTTGAGTGACTGTTTCATTTGGGTGAAATCCTATGGCATACACGCAGGCCCATCTTCATTTCCACTTACACAGTGGAGAGATTTACACTGACAAGGGAGATAACAGAGGAAGAAATACTTCATCCACAGCACTTGAGGAAATCCACTCCCTTTCAGCACTAAGCCCTGGGAACGAAGCTGAGCAAGTGCAGACTAAAACAAACAGAAGAGGAGATCCCAGTCTTGCCATATCATCGAATTCTGCTGGGGCTGTTTGTGTTTAACTTGTGTGCTTCCTTTCACTGCTATTTGCACCGTCATTTGAGATCCTGCTGTACTGACTGATGCCTGGCTTCAGATCACCAAACACACAAGCACATACGTGCACACATGTGAGCATGTGTGTGTGCACACCCCCAAACACACACACAAAATGCTTTCAAAGTCACAGACAAAAGAGGAGAAGAAATAGCTTGGCCCATGTGGGACTGGCACTGCCGCTGGCGCTGGCGCTGTGAGACCATCTTAAGCTGAAAGTCCCCACTGCGTCTCTCGGACAAGGATTGATGACCACTGCCCAGGGCCCAGGCTCACGTCTGACTTCACACAGCTGTGAGGCTGTTCTGAGCAGGAGAGAAATCCTGTTGACCCAAACTGAGCCAAGGAAAAGTAAATAAAACCATGTCAAATTCTACAGGCAGGAACAGAAGATCGGTGGAAAACCAAACCCATTCCTGAGGGAGAGAAAGAATGGTGCTTCCACATACTAACCCTTTTAGTTCCAGGGCAGAGTGAACACCTTTCTGTTAAGGATAAAAACCTGTATTTGACTACGAGGATCTTTTTCTGTTAGTGCAGACACTTATAACCCTTAAGTTCAGATTTCCCTCAAACAAGCGATTAGGCAAACTGAGAGGACCCTCGCCTCTGCACTTAGCAGGTCCCATCTCTTGAGCAGTCCTGTAGAAACAAGATAGAAAGGGGTGGGTGGATCTACTCCCGCAGAGCCTGCAGGGCACACCAAGCAAAGCCTGCACCCTCTCAAGGAATGGGAATTTCACAGGCTTTTTGATGCAAAGGATAGCACCCAAAAGACTCGGTACTAAAGATTTTTCACCCAGCCTTCAAAGTGGTTCTCAAGACGTTTTACTAACCAGGGCAATGCTCACAATATAAAATTAACTAAAACCAAAGCAGAATATCAAACATATATATAAATACACATACATATGATACACACTTATATGTGTATATGCATAAGTAATCTTCCACTCCAGAGAGAAAAAGATAACGACAAAAAATAGGAACTATACCAAAATATTAACAGTGGTTGTCTCTGAACGATAGGAATACAGGTTATAGATGCGTTTGGCTTTTTTCTTAGCACTTTTCTTTAGTTTCCAAGTTTCCTACAATACACCTGTTCTAAAGGGATGAGAGTGAGGCACACACAGAATCCAAACAGATTGGCCAAGACCTGCCTTTAGCCAAGTTCCACCCAAAGTTCTATTCCAAATTCTGCTGTCACCTCAAAAGCATCCAGTGCCGGCCACCAATGGCCCACACAAGGCCAGAGACTGGGCGAAGCCTGCCCAGACTCGCAGTGGGAGGAAGTGGGAAGGATGGCTTCCCGGCTTCTTGATCTCTGGAAGTCTGATGGAGTTTCCCGTTCCTCTGCATCACACCTATGGTCCTCAGAAACAGAACAACTCAGTGTCCTTTCTCCACAGCACCATTAGCAGTGCAGGCCCAGATGCCCTCTCGGGCAGCGTCTACACAGGCAACAGCGTCCTCGCCACATGGTCTCCCTCTTCAGCTCAGATGACATGGACAGGCAGTCTTCATCCTTTCCTGTGATGCAGCTCTGAATCTCACCAGTTGGGATGAACTCTAATCTCCCAAGCCAAACTGGTGCTATGATAGGGCCTGCCAGCAGCATTCAGCAGCCCCTCTAAGGCACACATGTAACCTGTATGGGCCCTCAGACTAGAAGGTGATGAAGGGTGGTGATATATCAACTGGGAGAATGGGGGAGAAATGAAAATCACAGGACCAAAAATAAGACCTCACAGGACGTGCAGCTTGAGCTTCAGGTAGGGGAGGGACATGGAGGGACATCTGCTCTCCCATCATTCCTGAAAGATGCCCTTAGAACAAAACTCTCCTGGCATTTATTTTCTTGCAAAACAATTCAAAACCTGTTAGTGTAGTTTTATACACTAGCTCCACAACCTGCCACATTCATTCATTCTATAAATATTTACTAATGCCCTCCAACATCAGCCACTGTGCTGTGCACGGAATCTGCAGGGACGGGCAGACTGCCATAGTTCCTGCCCCTCATGGTCTTGTGGGTGCAATCCCTGCTGTTCCTATTTCACCTCCTTCTAGGACCTTGGTACCCTTGAGCTACAGAGTCAGGTCTCAGGCGCAGACTTCAGAGTGGGGATACGGCAAAGCAGAACCACCCCTGTGCTGCCACATGTCACAAGCTCCTTGGAGGAGGTTGTTCTTGGTCTGATTCACAACACAGGTGCCCCCTAAAAGGCAATTTCATTCCTGACCTGATCCAGAAAAACATATCAACTCTAAAGAGACCCCACCAAACTAGCTGGAAGAGGGGGCTTGGGAGGCAACAGGCCAACTTCAGAAGTAGCTCAAGCTAATCAGAGTACTTAGGCTAGGTTAAGGTACAGGGCTGACTGCCTCCCGATCGGCCTCTGAAAAGAGGGCTGAGGGTGACTTGTGCTGGAGTGCTTGGTCTTGTATAAGAAACTATTTCTTCTAGGAAAAGCAGAAAAAGACAATTTTAAATTTTCTCCTTTTTACCTCGATAGAGTGTATCTCTCCAAGTTCTGATGCATTTAAAAGCATCTCTGAAGGAGAAACTTAAAGTAGCGGTTGCTTTACTTGAACCAGATTCCTCATGCCAGATCTAAATCTGCTTGGGGTCTCCGTCTTCACCAGAAAACTTCCTTAAAAATTATATTTTAGTGCAGAGTTCCAAGAAAGAAGCCTCCATTTATCTAAACCCTAGACTATAAAGTACCCAATTGCACTGCTGAAATTTTACAGCATTCTAAGAGGGAATTAGAGAGGAAGGAGTCATAGTAGAATAGAAAGAAGTTTCCAAGGGATTTTTATTTATTGTATGCCTTCTATGTGCCAGGCACAGGGCTAAGGATTTTAAATAAATTATTTTAATTGATCCTGACAACCACTCAAGAGGTAATCTTCTGCATCCCACTTTCCAGATGGAAAAACTGAGACTCAGAAAAGTTGAGCAACTGCTCAAGGCCATACAGTCAGAACAAACCCAGACCTATGGCTCCATTATGACAGCCAACAAGGACCAAGGAACTGTGTGAAGATCCAAAGGAGCTAAACTCCCAACCCAGCCTTGCACTACATAAAGGCTCAGCAATTTAAAAAATTTGAGTCCAATGTTGTTATGTTTTTGCATAATTGAGTAAAAAAATGTAGATTTCTAAGATCCTACCACCACATTCTTACCTCCTCCCATCTATTCTCTTTAAAAGGAGAGGAATAGGACTAAACAAAGATGCTGAGTCCTTTACAGGCCATAATACCTGGGTCCCAGCAGCAATTTGTCTAGGACCCAACACTTCTCCCCTGTGGTTCAGCTCTACCCTATCCTTCCTGCCCCACCTGGCTAGATTGGACATTGCTCTGTCTCTCTCCTGGAGAGCTGCTCTCTAACACAGCAGGATGAAAATATGAGGAACAAAAATTCAGAATCAATGTCATTCTATTTCTGATGAGGGGGAAGGGGCTGTCCTCATGTATGCCTCGGTGGGTGAAGATGGATGCTAGACTAACTCAAAGTCAAGTCCTGGGCCAATGACAATACGCCAGTTGTCAATCAGGTGTGATGCTTTTAATAGAAATTAGATGTGAGCTTTCAATGGGACACAGCAAAGAAAGGGGTGCTGCTTGGGGAGGTCTTCTGTTCTGGGCAGAAAATGCAAAAGGCAGGAGGTAAAAACATGGACTTTCAGTGAGACACACCTCGGATCCAGTCCTTGGTCCTTGGTCCTTGGACCTTGGTCAAGATACTTACCTCTATGAGTCTCGGTTTCCTCGTCTGTTAAGGCAGGGAAATATGGCAGTTACAGTATCAAAGGTGTTCTGAGGATAAAAGAGTAGTTTGGCACATAAAAAGGGTTTGATAAATCTTAGATGTTACTACATTAATACTTCTATTATTGACTAAATCAGTTTTTTAAATTGCATTCCATGGTTTCAACATATTTTCACTGAAGTTAGCAAGGATTCTAGGTATTGGTTTGCAAACAAAGTCAAAGTTTGGATATTTTGTGAAACAGCCAATTTTCTGGCCGGGTGCAGTGGCTCATGCCTGTAATCCCAGCACTATGGGAGGCCAAGGCAGGCAGATCACTCAAGGTCAAGAGTTTGAGACTAGCCTGGCCAATATAGTGATATCCTGTCTCTCCTAAAAATACAAAAATAAGCCAGACGTGGTAGCGCACACCTACAGTCCCAGCTACTCGGGAGGCTGAGACATGAGAATCACTTGAACCCAGGAGGCGGAAGTTGCAGTGAGCAGAGATCACACCATCGAACAACAGCCTGGGCAACAGAGTGAGACTCTGTCTCAAAAAAAAACAAAGTTTTTACATTTGTGTGGGTTCATTTCTTTCTAATTTTATATTACAGTGATTTTCAACCCACAGCTGTGTAAAGAACCATGACAAAAAGACGTGGAAGATATTTCAAGTTTTAAATTCAGAAACCGTACAAGTGTTACTAACTGTAGTGAAAAAAATGTCTTTCATTTTTCAGAAGTAACAATAATGAATTTCAAAAAATAATGAACACTTTAAATGGGAGAACGATGTTATTACAAGCCTACAATCGCCATCCTGTTTCTGAAAATAAGTAAAATACTAGCACATTAAACGTCTACTTTTTATTTAGACCTTTCCAAGAAGTCAAAGAGTAAGATAAAAACTATTTTGTTAGGATGTATTCTGTAAGAAAACTTTACCCTTTTTTGCCTGCACTTTCTGTGGGTAAAACTCAGAGAACCACATCAGTTTAAACTTTTGCTCTGCACCGCATAATGTACGTCACCCGAGGTATACTCATCGTTAAAACTCTCTCAGTGGTCTGGCCTCTAAGGATACAGTCTGATGTGAGGTAAGAAGAGTTCCAGTCTTCAAGAAATTTCAAAACTGCTGCCCTAAGCTGGTGTAGTCGTGCACAGCTTACGTCAGAATTGCTCAGAATGTCTCTTAGGTTTACAGAAGGTGACAGAAGAACTGCTGCCATCATCCCCAAAATACTTTCAGCCCTGCCAGAGCTGCCTTTGCTCTGCACCCCCTGCCCGCCCCATCACAGTTCCTGTAAGTGGTCACCAGGAAAAAGCCACATTGCCCTGCCAGTGTCTCTCCGTCTTCCGGCACAGGGGTTCCCGAAGCACAAGGGTCGGTCCCCAGGACCACAAAGCCGCTTTTGAATGAATAGAGCAGAGGCCGGCTGTGATATCAGAACAAAGACTGAATGTGCCTAATCCGGCCTTTGAGAGCAGGAGGAGAGGCTGCGCCTGTATGAACAATGCTGCATCTGAAGTCCAAACCGCACCAAAAGGTTCCTCCAGCTCCCACTGCCCCCATTCCTCCTGATGCCTTTGTGGTGGCTTTGTTCCTCACTTCCACTACTCCTTTCACTCAGCACATCCCCCAGCCCCAGGGACAGCGGGAGGCATGTGGGGCTGAGGGCGGTGTGGTAGTGAAGTCCTGGAAGGCCCCCTGAGCGGCAGAGGAAGCTCATCACCTGTGACTCAGCTGGTCTTCCCGCCTCGCAGTCATGCATTCTACAGCAAAACGCCAAGTTGACTATAAAGCCACTGTCCCTCTCCTGAGCCCTTCAGGAAGCACTGCCTGTTCAGGGGCCATGCCTGTGGCTCCACATATCTGCAGGCAAACCAAAGCACCCCACTGGTGGACTTGTGTTTTGCAAAACACGAAGGGTGGTGGTGAAGAAGGGTGTTTCCATTCCTTTGAGCGCACCTGGTGGAGGGTTGAGCAACAGTTCGGGTTCCCAGGAACAGGGTGGCAAAACCACCCTTAGGACTCTCAGAACAGGCAGATGCTCCATGGTTTTGGCCCTGGTGAGGCTGGTGCCCCACTCCCTGCGTGACACCTGTTCCACTTCTCGTCCCATGCCTTGAGGTACAGCCTGGCTCAAGCTGTGTCACGGGAGGGAAAAGTGAAGAAAGCCCCTGAGCCAGTGACAAGAATCAGAAGTTGAAAGGTAGATTCCAGCCAAAAATCTGTAGTCCTTTAACTGGACACTAAAGTGTGGCCATTTCTTTCTCTCCTTCCCCACATTGATTTCTCAGGACAATCTTCTCTTATGTTTCATAATTGTAAGACCTGGGACTGCCACAGTCTCTCTCAGCCGTCCTTTCTAAACATCTAATGGCTCTCTAGAAATCCTTCCTTAAATCTAACCTAAACCCCTTATGCTGCAATTTAAGCTTATTTCCTGTTGATCAATTCAACAAATATTTCGTGAGTACTCATTAGAGGACTGACCCAGGGCCTGCTGTGGGCTCCAAGAGAACATGATCTGGCTCCTTCCTCCAAAAGCCAATGCTCCGGGTGAAGAGAAAAGATCAATAAACAAGAGCCACTGGCCGCCTGTCATGGAATTGCCCAAAGGACTGCCAGCACGTGGAGCTGAAGGTCCTGGAGAAGGAGGCGTCGAGGCAGCTGAGAAGACTGCACAGAGGGAGTGGGACTCAGGCTGCCCGTGAAGGATAAATAACATTTGGCCTCATGACTGAGACAAGGAAACGTATGTCAGGCAGGGGAGCGCACCCTGAACAAAATGACCACGTGTGTGCAGGGGACAGAGGAGACGCCCATTTGGTGTCTGCCGAATGTCTGTGTGGAGGTGGGATGGCTCCCTCGAGACGGCTGGGCCTCAGTTCTGTGGCCCAGAAAGAACCGGTGGAAGCTTGGGTAGGAAAGCCACTCCATAAAACCGGTGTTTTCAGCTGCTTGTTCTGGCCACAGCGGGCCGAACAGAATGAAGGGAAAAGAGAATCAATGTGAAATGGACAGTTAAGAGGCACTGGCGCAAATGCAAGCGTGAGGTGCTGACAGCAGCCCGGGCTGCACTGTGGCAGTGGGGATGGAAAAGAAGAATCAATACAGGAGAGAGTTTAGAGGAAGATTCTGGAAGCAGCTGTCACCACCTCTGGGTCCAGCCTACTTCAGTAAATGCAATGGAACTAGGTCACCCCCTGCATTCCCAGCTCCAGGCCAAGAGCAGCGTCAGGCACTGGGGGCAAATGGCCTTGAGGGTGAGTCTCCTTGCCTGGGGAGCCAGCTTCAGAAGCCACTAGCTGGCCAGTCTCTCAAGGTCCTCCCTTGACAGAGCTTTTCTGAGGCCTAAGCCCTGAGGCCTAGGAACTCCCACTTCCTGACCCTTTATCTTGTGTACCCAGGGGCCCTTCCTCAGGCCTCCTACTCCTGAAACTCCAGGTCAGTGACCTGGCCGCTGTCACCTACCCAAGAAAAAGCAGCTGAAACTGACTAGGTGTTGTGCGTCTGCACCCAGTCAGCTGCTAAGGGAAAAAGCAGGCCTGCCCCAAAGTCACAGTTTGGTTCAGGCGATTTAAACATAATGTTGCACAAAAACGGACTCAGCTTCTGCTCACCCTCATGCCAAGGGCACACCCATCTATCCTGAGCAATGTTTTTGGCACAAGGCAAGTGCCCCTACAGATCTCTCAAGTGAAGTGACCCAGCAGCTCACAGGTTGCTGGGACAGGCAGTGTGGTGGGATGGGCAGTGAGGTCCCTTAGTAACTTGCTGGAGGAGTGCAGAGGTGGAAAGGGTGCTATCAGGGGTACAGTCACCGGGGACGAGAGGGGTGAGAGCAGAGGTGGGAACAGAACCAGGGATAATCCAGAAGCCAGGCAGCAGAAGCAAGTGTGGATTCCACAGCCCATCTGTGAAGTGGATATGGGGGTCGGGGCTGTTCCTCCAGCCCTCTATCTCCCTAGGGAAGGATCACCTCAGACGTGGGGCTGAACTCTCAAGTCCTATACCAGACCCTACTTGCATCTCCAGTAAAGTGACTGATCCCAGGTTGGCCCAGACACCAGAAAGAGGTTTCCAAGTAAGAAGGCTTCTCTTTTCCTTCATCAGCCTGACGCATCTGGTGCTGCCTCCTTCCATGTCCAACCAAGAAACAAGCCCCACAATCTGGCCAAACTCCCAATCACCAAAAGAAGCAGTTCCACCTGTGTTTAATCCAAAGCCAAGAAGCTCTTCAGTGAGTTGTACTTTTCCCAGGGAGATCCTATCCCTCCCTCCTTCTCCAGGGCTCAGATTCTTAAAGAAGCCTCCAAGATTCGATACTCTGGCTTCCCTGAGTCCCAGGCTTCCCTCTCACACAGCTTCCAGGACATCTCTCTAAAACACCCCAATGTCTTGCAAAGCACTTGGTTTCTCAGGCACCTCTGTGGCAACGTAGCACAATAGTTAACAGTTTGGCCTTTAGAACAGACAGACCAGGATTTCAAATCCCAGCTCTACCACTGACTTGCTGCGTGACCTTAGGCAAGTCACTTAACCTCTCTGAGCCTCAGCTTCTTCATCTATAAAATAAGAATGCCCATTCCGTGGATTGGTCATGAGGAATAGTGACATGATGCATATAAAGCACTTAGCCTGGCACACTATAAATACTTGATAAATGGTAGCCATGTTTATTAGGACTATTCCACAGCCCTCATGCTGAAATTGTTTGGGGGAGGAGATGGGGAATGGAAGGAAAAGGCTTCAGCAAAAAGGGTGCCTCCTTCCTCTTCCTTCCATAATGGGTGAGCATAGAGTCTCCAGGGACCTCTGATTGGCAGATGCTGGACGGTCACTATAAAGACACAAGATGCCACCTCAGGAAGGTCTCTTCCTATGCAACTTGCAAGCTTGCACCCCTGGGGAGGATCCCAGCTCCTGGAAGAGACCTTCCTGAGGGATCAGGGCCCTCCAGAGAGTTTCACGCTAGTGTACAGAGATTTCCGGATGGCCATTCCTTCTCCAAAAAGGTATCTGTCCCGGTCCAATATCCCAAGCATCAACAGCACCTAACAGCTGGGGGCTTGACCCACCCTTGGAAATTTATGACAAATGTAGAAAATAACATGCATAAGCAGAGGAGGCATTATATTTAATATATGCATGCTTTAACTACTCAGGCTTTGAAGGTATTAATAACTCTACTCAGATAGAGACATTCATTAGGCAAAATGGAGTTCAAAGAATTCTCTGTTAATCTAGACTTTCTCCCAAATTGATATGTGAAGCAGGCTCTTCTTTCACTTGCACTCTGAAATAAAGTCCCGGGAAGCAGAAATGGGCCCCCCAAAGAGCACCTCTAAAGTAGGGCACAGAGAAACCCCAAAGCACCCAGCCACACCACACCAAGGATCAGGAAGATTCAGAGCTGGAAGCTTGCTGGAGTTTGCAAATCCAGCTATAAAGCTGTCTGGGCTGGGCCGGACCCTCACCCCTGGCTGGCTCTGGCTCTAGCCTCAAACACACTGAGCCTGGATAAACAAACAGGGGATTACTCTGCCCCAGACTATGAGGAGACTGCATTTTTGCCTCCTAAAAAATTTGCAATTTGCCAAGAAAAACCATCTCTGATTCAGACAAGGAAAATCTTGAAATAAATCAGAGCTGCACACAGGCCCAGCGCAGCCGAGGAAGCCTGCCTGCTTCCTGGAGGAGGAGGGCTAACTCAAGGTAAATCCAATCTCCTGCTTCCCAGCCTGGCAAGCCAGTGACCAGCACCAGTCATCTGGGTGCCAGCCTGAAGTATTCAGATACACAGATCCTCCTCCAGGCCTGGACTTGGACAAATCCCTTCTCCTCGTTGGGCCTTAGATCTGAAGCTTCCTGGACTTCATTCAAGGCACCTTTTCTCTTTGGCAGGAATCACACTGAATCCCTCCTTTCCCTACTTGCCCAGGTCCCCACTGCCTTCTCTTCCCTGCACTCAGCCCCCCATCCCTGTTTATTCCCCTTCTGGTCCCTCTTAACTTCATGTTAAGAACACAAAGGAACTCGGATCCATTAACCCTGGAGGAGGTGACCTGAAAGTCCCTGTGGGATGCTCAGTCCTGCCAAGTACTTGGTTCAGAAGTGAGCAGTCAAGTACCAGGACCAGGCCCTGCTAGCCTCCCTTCAGAAAACCACAGCAATGGCTGGAGAAGTGTCTCCACCCCTCAAGCAATCCTGCACCTCCTCAGCGGTTTTCCTCCTACCTTTTTGTTGTTGTAGTTGAGATGGAATCTGGCTCTGTCGTCGAGCTGGAGTGCAGTGGTGCGATCTTGGCTCATGACAACCTCTGCCTCTGGGGCTCAGGCAATCCTCCCGCCTCAGCCTCCCTAGTAGCTGGGACCACAAGCACTCACCACCATGCCCAGCTAATTTTTTGTATTAGCCAGAGACAGGTTAAATAGAGACAGGTTTTCGCCATGTTGCCCAGGCTGGTCTTGAGCTCCTGAACTCAAGCAATTCGCCCACCTCAGCCTCTCAAAGTTCTGGGATTACAGATGTGAGCCACAGCGCCTGGCTCCTCCTGCCATCTTATTTAGCCCTACTCTCTATCCTCCATCCCCTAACATTCTCAAGCCATTGTAAAGCCTTTCCTGTCCAGTACTTGTAGACCCCAGCACAGATAATGCTCAGAAGTTGATGACTTGCAAAACCAAACCCAGAGCTTTAAACTTTGGAAGCCTCCTTGCATGCTGGAACAACTGGAAGTCAGTCAGCATGTCACAAAGCATGTTCCACATATGTTACCTCAATAAATCCTTAGCTCTAGCTTTTGGCCTTGGATCTGTTGTTTAGCTTATCTGTGCCTCAGCTGCCACATCTGTAAAATGGCATGATAACAGAACCCCTGCATAAGGATGTTCTAAGCAAAGTGAAGTCCAAGTGAAGACACATAAAGAATTTAGAACTGGGTCTGGGATGGGTTGAGTACTCAGTTAATGTGAGCCATTGTCATCATCATCTTCTTCTTCACCATGTTCAGGTTCTCACAGCAACCTATAAGCAATCCTGGGCAAATTAACTGAGGTTCAGAGAGGTCAAGTGACTTCCTCAAGGTCACCATGTAAAGAAGTGCTAAAGCATGGCTTTCCATGAGGTCTGCTGACACCAACATCTTTCCACCATTCCACGCCCAATTATGACTCTTTGGAGCCTATGTGCCATTTGGCTACAACCAGGAGCCAGGGAAGCTTCATCCCAGATGGGGCCCCAATGAGGAGCAGAGAGCGTGAGGGGAGGGACATGGTTTGTCAGCAATTTGACAGGACTGGTCAGAGGAGCTGAGCACAGGACAGAAAGTGAGGTTCTGCTGCCACTGAAGAAAAGACCACTTGACCCTCTGCAGGGCCCCTAGGACCTGAGGCCACAGAGAGAGAGAAGCAGTTTAGCAGGAAAGGGAATCCAAACCTCTCCTGCATCTGCTGCCTGGCCCCTGAAGCCCTAATTTTTCCACTTTCCCTTCCCCAGCCCTGAAAGTTGACAGGACTGGCAGTCTGTTGTGCTCCATGGCCTAACCTAAAGCTTGAAGCAGAGAGGGTGGCTTAGTCCTCCCTGGCCCCTTGGCACCAAATCAAATGCAAAGATCCAGTCTAGCTGACAGCAGCTGATTGATTGGCCCTGGTATGGAGCCTTCTCCTTGCAAAACTTGCCAAAATCAGAACACAAATCAGATATCTGAATGACTTAACTTCATCACCGCCCTCAGAGTCTCCAACCAGGAAAATCCTACTTCTTGTTCTTCAGACAAAGTCATCATCTAGGAGAGAACATAATTTGTGTCTGTTCCCTGGACATGCAACTCCCAGACTTTGTCAGGATTTTGGTAATACCAAGTCAGGAGCCAATTCAGGAGACTGGGAAAAAAAAAAAAAAGAGGCTTCTGATATTAACCAGCTCCTTGGGCCTCGGTGACAGAGAGTTCCTGGGAAGAGCTGAGTAAGTCTTTGGAGGGAGCCGGGAAGAGCTAGGACTCCTCTCCAGGGTGTGCACAGCCTTCTGCAGATGTGTCTGTCTTTCGTGGTAGTCTGAGGTATAAGCAGGAAACAGGGTTTGATTTCCTGCTCTGCTCATTCTGATAAGAAAATTGGAAAAAGAACAACCTCTAACCTCCGATGAACTTTCTGGATGGAGAATACTTGGTCTTCAGGTTTCAGAAAACCAGCAGCCCTGATAACACATCTTTCTGTTCGCTTCTTCCAGTGTTCAGTCACTCGGCCAACAAATATTTGAACCTACTATATGCTCAGCGCTGTTCTCAGCGCTGGAGATGGAGACTCGGGGAGTAAGAGACTCAAGCCTTAACCTCGTGGGCTTTACATTTAAGGGGGTCAGGACAAGCACACACATAAATGGACAAAACAATGTCAGATGGTAATTTGTGCTCTGAAGAAAATAAAACAGAGTGACGGCAAGCAAGGGACTGGATCCTGTGGTTGCAGAGAGACTCTAGGGGAGGAGTGACATTTGAGCAAACACTTGAATGTCAACTTTGTGTGCTGCCCTCACAAACTAGGGACAATCATGGCTCCTCCCCTCAAGAGCCTCCCAATCTCCTAGAGAAAAGATGCACACACATGTGAGAGTCACATCCTACCTCCCCTGCCTCTCCTACCTCCCCTACGCCCCCAGCTCCCCCAGCTCCCCTAGCTTTCCTCCTCCCCTACCTCTCCCAGCTCCCCTAGCTCCCCTAGGTCTCCTGTCTCCCCTTGCTCCCCTCCCTCTCCTCCTCCCCTACCTCTCCCAGCTCCCATAGCTTTCCTCCGCCCCTCCCTCCCCTACCCCTCCTCCCCTACCTCCCCTACCTCTCCTAGTTCCCCTAGCTCTCCTCCTCCCTTATCTCTCCTCCTCTACCTCCCCAGCTCTTCTATTTCCCCTATTCAAGGCAGGCAGGAGAATACGGGGGCAGAGGTCAGATCATGTAGGATTCGACCCAGGCCATGGTGAGGAGTCTGAATTTCATTCCTGAGTGCCATGAGAGGCCACTGAAAAGTTTCCCGGGAGGGAGTGTGAGATTTGATATCCATTTAATAAAGAGGTTCACACCAGCTGCTGTGTGAGGAAGGGTCACAGAAGGAGCAGGAAGTGTAGACCGGTGATTTCCAGAGCTGAGTAGATTGCTAAGTGTTCTCACCACAAAAAAATGGCAAGTATGTGTGGTCATACCTATGTTAATTAGCTTGCTCTGGCCATTCCACAGTATATACGTATGTATTTCTAAATGGCTTGTGGTACATAATAAATGTACACAATTTTTATTTGTCAATGTTCATTTAAAAAAAAAAAAAGAAGCAGCAAGATCAATATTGAGACTACTGAAGTTATTCAGGCTGAAGAAGTGGGGGCAGCAGTTTTGAGCAGGACGGTGCAAGTGAAGAGACAGCGTGCATGCAGCCAGTGCATCTGGGAGGTGAGCTCCTCAGGATCTGCCGACGGAGATGTTGGGGCCTGAGCACCTGGGTGGGGGGAAGTGCCACTCGCTGAGACAGGAAAGTCTGTGGGAGGACTCAGTTTGTGAGGGAAGAGCAACCCGAGGCCTATTAAATTCTAGAGGCTTCTGGGACATCAGTAGCGGATGCTGTTGGCACCCCACTGAGATCCCCTTTTCTGGTTGGTGCAGTTCAGTTGCTGAAAGTACTGCAAATCTTCTCTCTACAGAACTGCCTTGGTGAAGGCAGCCCGCCAGGGGACCCCGGGGAGCTTACACCGCCACCTGCCCACCCCACCAGTGGCTCAGGCCAACACAGGACATTGCCAGGCACCACATCTTTAACCAGCCTCTTCTCCTGCCCTGTTCTGCCTCTGTCCTGCATGGGATTGACTGAGGGCATGCTCGCAGGAGAAAGGGTAGGATAAGTATGTCCCTGTCCGGGTACTGTCTGCAAGTAGAAAACCCAACTGAGACCACAGCTAAATGAAGATGCCAAATTGGCAGCTGGTCACAGGAGTCTAGAGGAAAAGGCTAGAGATGCAGTGAGAGTCACCAGGGTATGATTCTAAAGCCAAGGGACTCAATGAAATTATTGAGGAAATTTCACAGCTGGCAAGAGAGGATCCAGGACGAAGGCATGGGGTTATCCTGCAATGGGAGAGAATGGAGCAGAGGAGGTAGGAGAAGAGATTGGCAAGGAAAGCCCAGTGAGATCAAGGGAACCACGCAAGTCTCTCTCTCTCCTTCTGGCCCATGCCAAATTACACTCTGTGCTCCCACTGCCCCAACCCCTGTGTGTGCCTGGGTTTCAGAATCAATGAGAGGAAACTCACATTTACGTAGAAATAATTAAGTAAGTTTGCTGCGTTCACGCAAACATTCATTCAGTCCTACTGTGAGCCAGGCAGGGAGATGGTGTGGAGGGTGTACAGTAAACAGGACTGAGACCCTGCCCTAGGAGCGCACCTGGGAGAAGAGAAGTCAACAGGTGATGAGAATTGATGTGACAAGTGACGGGATGCACAAAGTTATAGGTCAAGTTCTGTTGTTTTCAGTTATCTCATCTATTCATCCTTCCCCTCCTTTTCCCTACACACACACACACACACATACACACACACACACACCCCACATGGCATACACGCTCAAACAAAGGCTCTATCCCCATAAGCTGATACAATGTCAAAGCACTTCTCAAAGTTTGGGTGCCTATGATCACCTGGAGATCTTGGCAGCATACAGGTTATCATCCAATAGGCCTGGAGGGGGCCCAGAATGCTGCACGTCTAAGAAGGATGCTGGAGGCTGCATTTCTATGTGATGATAACGATGCTGGGCAGAGGCCCACATTTTGAGCACCCAGGGCAAAGAGGACACATGACACCTGACAGCAATAGTCAAGGTCAACCTGATCCATGACTTTCCCCAGGAAAGCCAGTGCTTATAGCAGAAAGAGTTCAGCTAACCCTGGGCCACACGCCAACACTTCAAGCAGTGGCACATATTGTGCCCAAGCATTTAATAATGCAGAAGACCTTTACACCTGGAGCACCATGAAGAGAGGCAAAAAAGCGGATAACAACATCCCCACTGTTTATTGGGCTCGCTGACTTTATGCCAGGCACCGTGCTAAGAACATTAAGTGCATTTTTCAGTCTATCCTCCCAGCCTACACTATTTGCACTTTTATTTTACCAATGAGAAAACTCCAGAGGTTATATTACTAGCCCAGGATGGCACAGCCAAAACCCAGGCAGTCCTGCTTTGAAGCCCGAGCTCTGTATCATGACCACGGAGCTGCCTCTTCAGTGAGCTAATGAGTCTGAAGCCCACTCACTCCGACCTGGGGCAATGCCTGATTCTCAACAGATGGCAGATCAGGAGAGGGAGCAGGTCGGGCAGGCAGAAGCACTGCACCCAGGTGAGGCACCCCAAAATCACAGCCAGCCTAATTCATCCACAGCACTTCAGCGGTCCAGGGGTGGAAAAGGGGCCCCTTCCCTCAGGTACCTTTCTCCATCTTGATTCCAAATCTGCTGTTTCTGGTTCCCATTGCAAAGCACCAGTTACTTGCAGACCCTCTGAGCCATTTTATAAAAGGAAAGAAACACATAAGAAGCCTCAGTTTGTTCTCCAGCTGAACGATGCAGTGAGACCACCCAGGTTAGGGGCCAGCCCAGGCCCTGGGAATGCTCTTACATTAAAAATGGAAGACTAATAAGATTCTCCTAGGGTTTATGTCGGCCCTCTCCCTCCCCAGAATACAAAATCCTCCACAGATCAGGGGTTTCTTTCATCCCTCTTGCAGATTAGTCCACTCACCTGTGAGGTCCCAGGACCCAGAGCCCAGGGATACAGCACGTGACACATCAGGGATGTGCAATAACTGTTTGTTGAATGAATCGATGTCCCCTTCTGCCCTACCAAAAAACTTGGCCCGTAATAGAGAAGAACTCAACACTCAATTTCATAGTGAGTCAGTGGAAATGAAAACCAGTGCAGTCTGTGAGCCTCATGCCCCAACAGCCTCCCCTGGAAAGGTCCAGGCCTACTGCGTGAGACACGAGGGGGTGGTCAGGCCATCCCCAGGCACTCTCTCTCTCCACCAGCCTGCAAGATCTTGCCCATGATGTAATGGCCAAGGCGGAAATCTACGGCGCTGGGGGTTGTGGAATCAAGCTCACTCTCGCCATGGCCTCCCTGGGCTGTGAGTCACAGCAGAGGCGATGCTCAGGAGGCATCTGGCCATGAGCATCACCTCACAGCAGGAAGTCTGTGTGAGAGAGGGTTCACATCCCAGGGGCTCTGAAAAGCTCTCACGACACCCAAGAGGACCATGGGCTTTGGGCGACCAACTATATGGGCCCTCAACCCCAAGGAATGGAGTGAGGGATGAGGCAGTTTCTGCACCCTAAGAAATCCAGGGCTAAAGAGCACAGAGAAGGGTTCCCCATTGAACGGTGACTGAACTGGCTTAAAGAATGAGAAGAATTTCACCTGCAGCCACCAGGGCTTTCGCTGTGCTGCGCCCTCCGCCTAGAACGCCTCCCTCCCTCTTCACTGGGCAAGTCCTCCCAGACCATACCTCAGGCGTGGAATCCTCAGGCCAGCCCTTTCTGACTTTCCAGACCAGGTCAAAGCCCCAGGCAAAGCAGATCTCCTTTGTAGTTCTCATCCCACGTGAAGTTTTATTTTATTTGCATGATTCTTTTATTGCCTCCCCCAACTAGACCGTAAACTCCTTGACAGCAGCAACTGTCTGTTTTTGCTGCTGTCATTGCATCCTCACCTGGTGCTATGTCTGGCACAGAGCAGAAGCTCAAAATAAGTGTGCTGGAAGAACTTGCTTTGGGGTGGGAGGCCAGAGCCATGACAACTGGGGAGAGCAAACCATTTGAATACGGCAGGAAGCTGTTGAGATGTATGAGCACATAAATCTTGATTCTAAGTCCTAGTTCTGGCAATAGACCCTTAATAATAATATGAGGGCTGCCTGCTGCCAGGGAGAACCTCACATCTCATTTGCACTGCCTAATTTACAATCCATGAAAGCTGCAGAGGTAGGGGCAGTAACATAGCCAGCACTGAAACTAATCATATCTAGGATCAGCATTTTGGGGTTCACTCATTCTTACAAGGTCAGCCATAGCAAACACCTAGAGCTGACGGAAAGAGTTTTCTACTCCCAAATGTAAGGGGCTCCTGGGATTTTGGGGTCCACTGGCTTTTTTCTCCAATGTAGGGGCCCATGCTGTCCTTCCTTCTGCAGATCCAGTTCCCTATAGAGGCTCTGAAGACATCCCTGAAACTAAAACCAGTTCATAGCAACAGCCTAGGCAAGTGTCAAGGAGGTAGAGCATGCATCCATGCCTCCCAGAAGACGAATGGATCATGACAGGCACTCACCTCTATGCTAAGATACTATGTATGTGACTTTTATCCCTACTTTAGGGGAGAAGGAGGGGTTGGGGGTATTTGTGTTACTGGGGTATTCGTGTTACTAGGGTGATTTAGTCCAGATGGTTGCATTAATTTCATATTGGATAATCCTTACCCAATATAAGTTATCCAAAATTATGTTGAATAATTGTAGAGTTAAAATACATTTTTTGAAAAGTCTACCTCTGGAAGGTTTCCACTGATTGCATTACAGCTAGGAGAGTGAATAAGGCAGGATTCCCTGAAGGTCTTAGGCCCACCCAACTCCCATTGCAGCTTGGATGACTGTGATTTGAGAGCTTGAGATCTGAGTCCCATGGGTCTGAGCTTGAGGCCCCGCTTCACATTCACAAGGCTAGCAATTGTGAGTTTTGTCAAGTTTAATACCCCAGTTTCCTCTGCAGGTCCGTAAGGTAAATCATCACAGCTGTGTTACAATATTACATGTACCTGCTACATTCTAGGTCTTGGTAAATATTGGTAGTGATAATTGGAAGTGGTTAAAATTGTAACTATTACTTTTTAAGTACAGAAGGGAAAGCTTTCAGGGTATATGTGGGAAACAGAGTAACTTCTCCCTTGGCTGCAACACAGGCTGGACAAGACACAAGGCTGGAGAGGTAGAGTCTAAATCGAGGGAAAGGGGTTGTGAGAGCAGCCCAGGGCTTTATTTTTCATCTCCGTGGGGAATACCTGGATTTCTGAGCACAATCTCTGTCCCAGAATATGAGAGAGTTGCTTGGTACAGTTCTTTTATGGGCTTGACCTGGATATATGAAGCAGCAGCAGGATTTCCCAGTGTGAAACACCAGCCAGGTGGGAAAGAAGATTCTACCCACTTCTGCAAAATGTAACCCTAAGTCAGAACTTATCAAACCCGCCTCAAGTGTGTTCATTCTCAGAGACAGCAGCAAAGAAAACACACAACTAAAACTCTGGAGAAGCAAAACAAAAAAACATGATCACCACTCCTCTATTATCCACATAAATAGAAAGAGGCTATTTCATTCTGCCTGCACCATTAGCCTGGGTTGTATGTAATATTATGAGGGTTTCCTGAAGCACTTCAAGACACTACAAGTCAGAAGGGACAGAGAAGCTTTATTCTTGGCTCAATATTCTGTGGCCTTTGTCAGCTGGGCAGCTATGAAAAGTGTTACCTCTCAGAATAATAACAATAATAAAAATTGCAAGTTTTTTGCCAGTTTCTAGATGTTTAATATGTTAATTCATTTAAACCTTAAAATAGTCCTGTGAAATAAGTGCCTTTTACAGATTTCAAACACGAAGAAACTGAGGCAAGTGAAGTTCTGTTACTTTCCATGGTCACCAGCTGGTAAGTGATGGAGCCAGGAATTGAATCCAGCCAATCTGACCCTAGGGCTTATGGTCAAAATAGACAGGATCAGCTGAGTGTGGTGACTTACACCCGTAATCCCAGCATTTGGGCAGGTCAAGGCAGGCAGATTGCTTGAATCCAGGAGTTCAAGACCAGCCTGGGCAACATGGTGAAACCCCATCTCTACAAAAAAATAGGTAAATTAGCTAGGCATTGTGGTGCACACCCATAGTCCCAGCTGCTCAGGAGGTGGAGGATGGAGGATCACCTGACCCCATGAGGTCAAGGCTACAATGAGCCATGATTGCACCACTATACTCCAGCCTGGGCAACAGAGTAAGACCCTGTCTTAATAAAAAAAAAAAAAAAAATAGGATAAGTAAGTTCTGGGAACCTATTATACAGCACGGCAACTCTAGTTAATATAATGTCTTGTATACTTGAAATTTACTAAGAGTAGATCTAAGTATTCTCACCACAAAAAGATGACAGCATGTGAGATGATAGATATGTTAATTAGCTTGATTTAAGCATTTCACAATGTGTACATATATTATACCTTAATAGGGCCAGGAATGAAGAGCTGGGGACCACATTACTAGAGGCAGGAAGGGAGGTGAAGCAGGTCGTATTTTTTTAAAGAGGACACTGTATGTCACCTCCCATTCTGCCTGCTGCTGTGTTCATTCAGCATCCAACATTCATTAATGGCGGGCCTACTATGTGAATAGAAGCTGTCTTTAAAATCATCCCTAAAGGCCCTTTGGAAAGACACCAAAGGTCACTCGCCTGCTGCAGGCCCCTCAGCAGATTTTGTTCATATAGAAACCTGAAAAACAGTGTTTGCCATTTTTAAAAAGAAGGTGAAAAAAGAGAGTAAGAACAGCATGACTATTTTTAAAACCATTTTTAAATGAACAACTGATGTGTTATCATCCAAAGTGTAACCTGCTGAAGACTGACAACACACACAGTCTTGGGTTCTGAAGGCATTTACACAACACTCAGTAACAAAGCTTCTCCCAGCCCATCACAGTGTATCTTATTTAAATGTTTTCTAAATGTGTCATTCATTGATTAAGGAGCTGTAGCTCTACGTGTTTTGTTTTGCTTTTAATGCAAGCTACACGTTTGCTCATGTGAAATTCTAGAAGCAAGTATAGTTCACCACCATGGCCCATGTGCACTAGAGGCAAACGCAGGGCAGGGCTCAGGCACACGTGCTCCATGAGCATTGTCAGCGAGGTGTTTGGGCCAAGTAAGAACCCATGAATGTTCTACTTTGAAATAAAATTATCTACCCTTCCTGTTTAACTGAAGAGCATTCTGCTATTGCAAAGTGAGCTGTTACCATTTGCAATGGAAATCAGGACTTGCTCACACTTTTCGAAAACACAACAAAAACAAGATGAAATTAGATACATTCAAGCTGATCAAATATCATTATCTGTCCTACAAATTGAGGCTCCTTCTAAATTTGTTTGGAAAAAGAGTTGTCCTGCTGTTTAAAAGTATGAGACCCACCACTGTTTTATAATGCATCGTCAGTAAGTCTGAGAAGTGAGAATTCATTCATTCGACATGCTTCCAGCATGTTCTAAATTTCAGGCACTGTTCTAGGCACTGGGGTTCTGACTCTCATGAAGTTTTCATTCCAGAGGGAGGACAGAGCCAATTAAGAAGTACGTGATAATCTAGCAGGTGGTAATATAAAAGTGCTGAGAAAAATAAGGTAAGACAAAGGGAGTGTAAAGGGTGTAAGGAGGGTGGAGATGGCAGTTCTTACCCATAGGTTGGCCAGGAAAGAGTCTCTGAGAAGGTGACATTTGACCAAAGGCTGAAGGAAGGAAACAAGTGAGCCATGAGGTTTTGTAGGGAGAGAATATTCCACACAGAGGGAACAGCAAGGGCAAAGGCCCTAAGGAGGAAACATACCCGAGTGCTCAGGGAACAGCAAAGAGGCAGAGCAGCTAGGGAAAAGAGGGCAGCTTCAGGAGGTCAGACCAGAGAGGCAGCCGGGGAGCAAATGACATGGGGCCTGGAAGCCTCTGTGAAACAGGCAGCAGAGGAGTGAGTGATCTGATCTACATTCGCAAATGGTCACTCTGCTGCCATGCTGCTCATAGAGGGTAGGGCCACAGGCTGAAGAGAGGAGACCAGTGTGGCAGGTACTGCAGTAATTCTGACAGGAGAGCCTAGCAGCTTAGACCAGGCCATAGCAGCAGAGGTGGCAAGAAGTGGGTAGATTCTGGATACATTTTTAGAGTAGAATCACTAGGACGTGCTGATGGATATGATTTGGGATGTGAGATAAAGAAGAGGGTCAAGGATGACTCTGAAGGTTTCATCGCACCTCTAAAGATGGAGCTGTCATTTACTGAGTTGGGGAATGGGTAAATGGGTTTGGTAGGGTTGATGGGGAAACATTGGGGTTTTTGGTTTCATGTTGGTTTTGGATGCCTGTTAGACGTCCACATAGAGATGTTGAGCAAGAAGGCGGATATCCAGACTAGAGACATGGATTTGAGGCATGTCTGCATAGAGATGCTATTTAAACCATAAAATTAGACAAGATCAGCAAAAGCATGAGCATAGATAGAGAGTTCCTTGGGCTGAGCCCTGAGGAGCTATACCATTCATAGGTGAGAGAGATGAGGGGGAGCCAGGACATAGGACTGACTGGGAGCATCTAGAAAGGTAGGAAGAGAACTGAGTAATGTCCTAGAAACTGAGGAAAGTGTCCCATGATGGAGGCAGTGATTCACTTTGTCAAGTGCTGCTGAAAATGCAGTAAGATGAGACCTGAACATTGCCTGTATCTGAACATTAGTCAGCTTGGAGGTCTTTGATGACATTGAAAAGTTATTTCAGGAAAGTAGTGGAGACACAAGCCTGATAGGCATGAGTTCAAGAGAAGACAGAAGCAAGGGATCAGGGAAAACATGTATAGACGCTTACAGAGAGATTTGCTGCCAAGGTCAGCAGAGAAACGGGATGCTAACAAAAAGGTGACAAGGTAGAAATTATTGTAGGTTTGACAACAAGGAAATGATCTAGTGGGGGTTGGCGGATAGTGACACAGAAGACAGGAGACAGTAGCTACAGTAGTGTCCTTGAGTAAGTATGAGATATGACCTAGCACAAAAGCGGAGGGGTTTGCCCCATACAGAGGCAACAGCAGTTCATCCACAGTGACAGGAGGGTCAGAACACAGACGCGGGCAGGTTCAGAGATATAGTAATGGCAGTCTGAAGAAACTATCTTCCATTGCCTGAATTTTCTCTGTGAACGAGGAAGCAAGGCTGAGATTGAGGAAGGACCATTGTGTTGGAAGTTTGAGGACAGAATGTATAAACTGACTGGGCGCAGTGGCTCACACCTGAAATCCCAGCACTTTGGGAGGCCAAGGTGGGAGGATCATCTGAGGTCAGGAGTTCAAGACCAGCCTGGCCAACATGGTGAAACAGCATCTTGACTAAAAATAGAAAAAATTAGCCAAGTGTGATGGTGAGAGCCTGTAATCCCAGCTACTTGGGAGGCTGAGGCAGGAGAATCACTTGAACCCAGGAGGCAGAGGTTGCAGCAAGCCAAGATTGCATCATTACACTCCAGCCTGGGCAACAGAATGAATGAATAAATAAAATAAAATAAATTGGAAAATGAATATGTAAACTAGTCTTCCAGCACACCAGAAGCATGAAAAGACTAGAGAAAGAGAACAGAACTGTCAGGCAGCACTTGGTGTAAGTAGGAACAAATTTCTAGTAAGAACAGTCAGAATGGTCCCATTCATAAGAATTACAGTTGGAAACCGAGTAAGACTCATAGAGGGACAGACACTTCTGGTCACAGCTTTGTTTTTGTTTTGTTTTGCTTTTCCTTCCTGCTGGTGTCTCCCACTTCTGATCATGTGGGTGTTAAGGAGCATTCTGAATGTATCGCTGAACAGAAGAGGCAAGTAACAGGCAAGTCTGACTACTCTGAAGGTGTCTGTTAGTTTTTTCCAGGGGTCTGCAAACTACTGTGGGGAAAGGGGTGCACAAATCTGGCCCAGCTCCCCATTTTTGTAAATATAAGGCTTTATTTACTTTATAACTTAGCTATGCCCATTCTTTTATATATCATCTGTGGCTGCTTTTGCACTATAGTGGCAGAGTTTAGTATTTGCAACAGAGACCCTGGAGCCCACAAAGCCTAAAATATTTGCCATCTGGTCCTTTACAGAAAAAGTTTACAGACCCCTAATTTATAGCAGTGGCTCTCAAACTTTAGGATGCATCAGAATCATGCCAAGGGCTTGTTAATGACAGACTACTGGGCCCCGTGCCTAGACTTTCTGATTCAAGCGGTCTTTGCTGAGGCCCAAATTTACACATCTTAAAAGTTCCTTGGTGATACTGATGCTGCTGGTCTAGTGACCATATTTTGAGAACCACTGGTTTAGGAAAGCCCATTATACTCACATGATCAGGATCTTATTCACGGCTCTGTAGTGAACTTGAGCATTTCCACTCTAACTCCAGGTTCCAATGTATAAACAGACAGAAGGCATACACTCTAAAGAGCTTCTCTAAACAGGCAAGGAACAAGCCAAGGAGCTAAAGGAACATAAACCTCGTGTCATTCCCGGGGCTCTTAAAACCCTAGCCAGGGTTTCTTTCAGGGCTGCTGTATTGTGCTAGCTTCTTAGCAGCCATAAAAATAAACGTATCTTCTCTTGCTTCGGAAGAGTATCAGAAGTCCCACACTCAAGAGCAAAACTGGATCAACAAATATTTCCACCATTGTGCCAGGACTATTTCATTGAAATCAATTCTACCCCACCAACCTCAGGGCCTTCTCTTGACACTCATATATTCCAAGTAGATTGACCAGATTTAGCAAATAAAAGTACACAATAACTAGTTAATCTGGATTTCGGAGACGCAAAGACTATATTATTTAGTATATCCCACGTACTGTTTGGGACACACACACACGCAAATGCATTGTTTATCTGAAATTCAAGTTTAACTAGGTGCCCTGTATTTTATCTGGCAGCCCTAACGCTAAGGTTCCCTAAAACATCCAATTATATTTTGTTTATTTGGTCTTCCTAGGAAGCTGGTGAGGAGTACACAATTCACATGTATAAGAGTACATAGAATGCTGGATATCAGTGGGAAATCTACCATGTTGCCACCCACAGGAGAGAACATACAGTCTGGCAGAGTGGAGAGAGATAGAGGAATGATTTTGTTACCCAGCAAGACAACCCTACAGACAGAACCACAAAATCAAGGTGCCAAAGGCTTTGAAGCCATGCAGAGCTGTTTGCCCCCACACTGGCTGGCCTTCAGCTATCATCTGGGCTTTTCCTGCCCTTCATTGTCAAACTGTCCAGGATCTGTGTCTCCACATGCCGGCCATTAGCCATTGTTCCTCCCACTTTCTAATTTGATGCTTCCGATTTTCAAAGGAACGTAAAGTAATAGGCTTATTCAAATTGTGTTTAAAGTGAAAATAGATAGGCCTGGATATTTCCTAGTGAAATAAGGGAACGTCTGACATTTTCTCCTGAGCAGGAAGAAGCCATACAGACTGAAGGTTAAAGACAAACTGCAGCCCAAGGAGGGATGCAACCAGGAGGGTGAGGAAATGCAAGGCTCCTCTACCATGAGGAAAAAAAAACTGAGAGGGCCTATTCCTTTTCCCTCTCTCCTGCCTGGAAAGCAAGCACATGGCTATAGTCCCAGCAACCATCTTGTGACTAAAGCCACAACCGAAGGATGATGACACAGAAAGTGAGAACCTGGGTCCCTGACCACCTATCGCCTCTGAATAGTCTACAGCTGGAATTCCTTTATGTGAATCATGTATAATTGTGCCTTGGCTTGGTACAGTGACTCATGCCTGCAATCCCAGCACTTTCGGAAGCTGAGATGGGAGGACATATAAAGCCAGTAGTTACAGGCTGGCCTGGGCAACATAGCAAAACCCCAGCTCTACAAAAAAAAAAAAAAAAATGTAATTAGCTGGATTAGTGATGCATGCCTGTAGTCCCAGCTACTCAGGAGGCTGAGACAGGAGGATCGCTTGAAGCCAGGAGATCAAGATTGCAGTGAGCTATGATCATGCCACTACACTTTAGCCTGAGTGACAGAGCAAGACTCTGCCTAAAAAAAAAAAAAGAAAAGAAAAAGAAAAAAAACAGAAATTGTGCCTCAACTGTAATTGAGCATCAGTTAATAGCAGTCAAAAATACAATTCAATATACTGGTGCCACTTACTTCTTTCAATCCTGACAATAGTGACTATACACGTGACCTCATTTGGAAACAATGTCCAAAACATTTAAATAGAAATGCAAATTAAAACCACAATGAGATACCACACACTGTTAGAATGCTAAAAATAAATATAAATACATAAAAAAGTGTCGACAAGTGCTGGCAAGGAAGCAGAGTAACTAGGCCGCTCATACGTTGATGGTGGGGATGCAAAGTGGTACAGTCACTCTAAAAAATACTGTGGCAGCTTCTCATAAAGTCAGCCATACACTTATCATATGACCCAGCAATCCCACTCAAAGTGTCTAATCAACAGAAGTGAACGCTTATGTTCATACAAAAACCTATACATGAATGTTTCTAACAGCTTTATTCATAATCGCCAAAAACTAGAAGCAACCCAAATGTGCTTCAGCTGGCGAATGCATGAACAAACCATGATACATTCACATCATGGAATACTACTCAGCCAATAAAAAGGAACTACTGATATATGCCATAACACGGATGACTAGCAAGTGCATTTTAGTATATGAAAGCAGACAGACCCAAAAGACTACATAATTCTACTTACATAACATCCTTCCGGAAAAGGCAAAATTGTAGAGACAGAAAATAGACCACTGGTTGTCAGGGGTTAAGGTAGAGAGAGTGACTAAAAAGGAGCAAACAAGGGAACTGGGGTGGAGAGCAGGGATGGAACTGCTCTGTGTCTTGATTGTGGTGGTTATACAACTGTATGCATTGTCAAAATTCATGGAACTATTCACCAAAAACTGTGTTGCATTTACTGTATATGAATTTTGAAATAAACTTTAAAAGTTTAAATATGTGATCCCTGGGCCACATGGCTCTCCTGGGCCTTCCACCTCAAGCCCCATCTCAGTATCTGCCCTAATCTATTCCATCTCCAGCCTTTACCCCCAGACACAGTCTGGATATCCCTCCAAAATCTAATACAGTGGTTGACACAGAGGATTCTCCATCCGAATCCTGGACACATTTACTAACTGGCACTCCTGAAGCAGAGAACAATAGCTATATTGTATGCAGCACCATACAGGCCACTGCATAAACATTAGCAACAAGTTCCATGGTGACTCCCTGCTACTGGCCTTTGCAGCTGCCTAACTCCCAGGACTTGAGGATGTGCCCAGGGAACATGTAGTCTGGATGCAGTTCAATGTGTCAGTCTTAAATCTACAGCTTATAACAGTCTCAGTCCTTGGAAACTCCGTGGTACTAACACAGACAACAGACCCACTCCCACCGAAGTCCCCAGTCTCAGGCTTCCAAACAGCTATCCTTCATGACCTCCCAGAGAACAGCATACCCTCAAGTCCTGAATATCCAGTGTTAATCCCTATGAGTCAGGCCATGGAAAATCAATCTGCTCAGGAGGGATCCTGACCAGGGGTGCATTTGACTTGACACCTTCTCTGCATAAACACAGTCTGTCTCTCTTGACCTTATGCAGCTGCTGAGCCCAGTTTATTAAAAATTGAATATCCAAGGCTTATTGAAATAGGGGCATTTTTGTCAACCAAAAAAAAAAAAAATCATTCAAACATAAATCATTTAAGCCACCCTCCACATTCGCTGGCATGAAATAAACAGAGGCTGTCTTGTAGGCAGAAGGTGCCAGAGTGGCTTTGCCAGCTTCATGCCTCCTGCCTGGCCATCGTATACTCCACCCTAGATGTTCAAAATATAATAAAAACCTGCCCAGAATGGTTTCTTCCCAACCGTTTCTTTCCACCCACCTGTGTGGGTAACCTGAACCTTGCTGGACTCTGCTATGAAGGCAGCATGACATTGGAAAGCACAGGACTTTGCAACTAGACAGACTCAGATTCAAATCCAGACTCTTCCCAGGGGCCCAAGCAGTTTTCTTGAATTCTCTGCACCTCGGTTTGCTCAATCATAAGTGGGAATGAAAATGAGTCCCTTTTGCAGAACCAGTTGACGGAAATAAATGAGAGACTATGTAAAACGCCAAACACGGGACTTGATCCATAAAACACGTTCATCATATTAAATCTTTTTTCCCCTAGGTAATTTCCTCTATCTAGAATTGTTCCACATAAACCTGAAAACATAACCTAACACAGAAAGCAGAGGCAGATGATCTGCCAGGAGGAAACCATCTGCTCCAGGCTAGGAAACATGGCTAAAGGAGTGAATGACATGTGAGCAAAGAAAAAGAGATTTGGTCCCCAGTCACGTCCTCTTGACTAATAATCAATGGAGTCCTGTCCTGGGGAGGGTTACACCCACAAACTTCTGCTCTCTCACTCCCTGATCCTCATTCTCAGCTGGTTAGAATTCTTTTTGGCCCAAGAATCAATGAAAAATAAATTATATGGCCAATATCCATGAAAATACAGATTTTTAAAAGTGTTTTAACTGCTTCTACCTCCTACGGTACCCTTGGAAAATGCCCTGACATATTCTGGAAACTTTTTATGCAGCGTAACTTAAAATCTAAGGTTGTTCTCTTCAATGGAAAATAGTTCTTCACAAAATAAGAAACTGAATATTCATTTATGATAGTCACAATTTTTAAAAACTTTTACATAAATCCTTGCCAGAAATCATCCTCTCCCGATGGTACCCTGTGAGCTAAAAGCTGTCTCCCTCCCATGCCAAACTTTTCACCCCCGAGACACTGCAGTAGGAACTTCAGAGGTCAGCATTGAATGTACCTGCCTGCAAACTCAAAGTGAAGTCCATCAGAGGAAATGTATTTGCTTTGAGAAGTCTATCACAAAAAAAGGAAGAGCTCAGCCAGTTCCTGATATCAGATACAGCATATTACATGTTCAGATCAAAAGGCAACATTTCACATGCCAAAGTAAAATTACATAGCATATAGAGTAAATATGTGCCATGATTCAGGGACACCAAAAACTCACATATTTATGGTGATGCTGCTTGGTGCCATCACCAATAGATAATTTTTCAGCACTTTATACACTGCTGAGCCCTGGGAGTATGGAGATTTAAGACGGGTCCCTGTCTTCTCAGTTCTTTCAGTATAATTGGAAATATGGAGTCCCTGCCCTGAAGGAGTCCACCCACAGTCTAGTGGCGCAAAGTGATAAATCTACAGTGAACAAGTCAATCCATCACCATAGAGGGTTTTAGTAGAGGTGAGTACAAAGTGCTGGGGGGCGGAGAAGAAGAAGAGAGGGATATTTCTTTTTTCTTTTTCTTTCTTTTTTTTTTTTTTTTGAGATGGAGTCTCACTCTGTTACCAGGCTGGAGTGCAGTGGCACGATCCTGGCTCACTGCAACCTCCACCTCCCGAGTTCAAGCGATTCTCCTGCTTCAGCTTCCCAAGTAGCTGGGACTACAGGTGCGTGCTACCACGCCCAGCTAATTTTTGTATTTTTTAGTAGAGATGGGATTTCACCATGTTGGCCAGGATGGTCTTGATCTCTTGACCTTGTGATCCTCCTGTCTCAGCCTCCCAAAGTGCTGGGATTACAGGCATGAGCCACTACACCTGGCCGAGAGGGATATTTCAAAGAAACAATTGGGAAAACACAATTCTTCCAAATAAATTTGTCACACACACACACACACCTAAGATTAAAAGAAAAGCAGCAAGGAAAGAGAAACAAAACTGAAAAACAACTCCCTTGCACTGTTTTGAACCCAGCCTGCCCCAAGTCCTAATTGTACCTAAGGAGGTTACCACAATAAACAGGAATGGTCTCCTCACCCAGCCTCCAACACTAACAGGAAGACCTGTCAGAGAGCACCTGAAGGCCAGCACGGCACCTGCAGAACTCAAGGCACCATCAGAAGGCCAGATGAGGAAAGCAAAGAGGATGCTGAGGCCCAGGCCCTCCCAGACCTGGCTAGCAGATTCCCAAGGGTCTACTGTGTTATTTCCTTTTCTTCATCTAAACAGCCTGTCCTACGGCCAGAGTCTATCTGTGTTCCCACTACCCTATAGCGCAGCAGCCACCAAGAAGATGCGAGACCTCATCCAAGGGTATGAAACATCAGAAAAGGGACAGCCACAGGCTCGTCTACCTTGATACAGGTAACTGTGCAGTATTATAGTCAGCTTTCACATTTGAAATGAACACACATGCAGATTCAGTGGTTGCTTTGGTTTTACTAAATCTATGTATACACACAAGAAATACATGTTCCTTTACACAAGGGAAATGAAAGTCTCCATAATACTGCCACCCAGAGAAAACGATCAATGTTTTGGTGTGTACTCTTTTTTTCTGTGCATACTGGTCATTTACAAAATGGGTTTCAACAATACAATATTTACAGCCGACTTTTTCCCCCCACACTGAATCCATTGTGAACTTATCCATGTCAAAAACACAACACCATTTTTACAGATTTTTGTGCCATAGATCTGTGCCATAATTGATTCACCTATTGCTGTGTTCTGAATGTGTATGTTCCTCCAAAACTCACATGTTGAAATCCTCACCCCCAATAGTATTAGGAGGCAGGGCCTTCAGGAGGTGATTAGTTCATAGGGGAAAAGCCCTCATGAATGGCATTAGTGCCTTTATAAAGGAGGCCAGAGAGAGATCCCCTCATCCCTTCTGCAATGTAAGGTTAGAGTGAGAAGATGGCTACCTATAAAAAATCTCTCTGTAAGGAACTTTATAGAGAAGGAACCTCATCAGACACTTGTTGCCACCTTGATCTTGGACTTCCAGCCTCCAGAACTGTGAAAAATAAATTTCTGTTGTTTATAACCTTACCCAGTTTATGGTGTTTTGCTAAAGGAGCTGAAACGGACTAAGACACCTACTCTACTTGGGTTCATTCTTAATACTTCTCTTTTGTTTTCTGTCTTACTGAACAGCAGAGAGGCACATTACCCTTCGAGCTAAAATAGCAGCTACCTTAAATTCTGGGCCCACACCTTTGTTGTCCCCACCCTTGGTTCATTACAAGATGAAATGTGATCTGAAATCTTCTCTTTTGTATAACTCCAAAGAGAGAACCAGGATCGATGGGTAGAAAACTCAGAAAGGTAAAATTATATTTAATAGAAATCACTATATATTTAAGCAAGAAAATAGTTAATTAGTTAGAATGTTATAGAAAGAATTTATCAGAGTAGAGGCAAAAAGATGATATCTAAGATTCCATGTGGTTGATTTTACCTTTTATAAATAGTGAAATTAACTAATTTTTGCTATCAAAACAACAACACAATTCCTCCATGATAAGACATCAAATGCCATAGTACTACTTCCTGTGGTTGTAATCCCTAGGCTCTAAGAAAATGCCTGCTCCACACGGCAGCCCAGAAGTTCAATCAGTTATGGCCCCAGCCTCAGAAATTGTCTCCTCTATCAGCCATTAAACCTCCTTCCCTCGACACCAGAGGTTGTTCAAGACGATTTTCTCAGAAATATGACTGTTTCCATCTAATGCCTCCTATTTCCCTCAAGACATTCCACTAGTAATGATTTTTTTCTGCATCTCCAACCTCTTTCTCCTCTTAAATCTAGCCCTAATCTTTTAAAGAAAAATTTTGACTTTGCATCTCCGTATAATTTCTACTGTTTCTGTCCCAAAGCCAAGCTTATTGAAAAAGCGGCTCACATTCCATTTCCATTCCTCTCTTTCACGGCAATCTTTGGCCTTCATGATGCACTGAAGATGTTCCAACTGAAGTCACTAATGGCTTCCTAGTGGGCAAACCCAGTGGATGCCTCTTAGGTGTTCACTGTCCTGACTATTTCAAGCCTTCCCTCTCTTTCAGTTGGCTTCCAACTTCTCTTAACTCTCCTTTTTGTCCTTGTTCTGGTTATCTATTTTTATAGAAAATTTTACCAAAACTTAGCAACTTAAAGTAACAATTTTATAATGCTCACAGATTCTACAGGTCAGGAATTCAGAAAGCACGCAGAGGGCATGGTTTGCCTCTGCTCCACAGAGGACTCAAAAGCTGGGGTGAATTTAAGGCTGGAGGCAGGAATCATCTGTTGATATCACTCACACCTGGCAGTTGATGCTGGCTGCCAATGGGACCTCAGCTGGGGCTGTTGGCCAGAAGGCCTACACATGGCTTCTCCCTGTAACCTGAGTCCTTCACATCACAGCAGTCTCTGATTCCCACATAGTGGCTCAGGGCTCCAAAGGTGAATATCCTAGGAAAACCAGCAAAAGCTGTATCGTCTTCTATTACCCAGCCTTGGAAGTCTCCCAGCAGCACCTCCACTGAAGTCAAGCTTTCCCAGGTCATGGAAAAGGAACATAGGCCTTGTCTCTCTGGGAGGAGTGTCAAAATCCCATGGTAAGAAGGTCATGTAGCATAGAGGAGATTGTTGGAGCCATCTTTGGGAAATGCAATGTGCTACAATCCTCTTCCACGATTTTTCTTCCTATGCCCAACTTAATGATAACATCATCCTGAGTTAAATCACTGACTGATATCACACTTTTCCCTGGCCAGTTTTATCCAGGCAACTGTTATCCAACTCTTATCTACACACTGGTGACTGCTTGGTCTACATCTGATCTAGAATATGCACGAATATCTTCACCTGGATTTCTTAAGGTGCCTCAAATTCAACACATCCAAAACAATCTTTCTTTGCCCCTCATCAAGTTCTGCTTCTCTTTCTGTACAACCCAATGTGACTTGTAACACCACCTAATTTCTGAAGTCATCTAAGTGAGAAAAAAAGTAGGCATCTTTGATTTCTCCCTTTCACCTTCACCCTTCCGCATCCAGCTGATCGCCATCTTTTAACAATGCTGCCTGCTTGATATTTTCAGTTCTTTTCTTCAACCCCACTACCATCTCATTGACTTTAACTCAGATGCTCATCGTCTATAGACGTGTTTTTGTAATTCATAACTGGTCACCCAGCCTCCAGCCTTGCACCCCCTCCAAACTACTCACTACTTGATCTTTCTAAAACATTTTTCATGTTACTCTCCTGCTTAAAAGTCTCTAATGATAGCAACTGCCTATAGCACCAAGTCCACATTCCTTTGTGTGTAGATGTGTTGTCCCCTCTCATGATGGGTCACTACCTCCCTTTCCAGCCACCTTCCTTCTGTTTCCTCACAATCAACCTACATCACAGCATCTTGCAGTCTCTAGAATGTACTTTCTCATACTTCTATGCCCAAGAGTCCAAGCAAGTCACAAGGCCAGCCCAGATTCAAAGGGTGTGGAAATAGACCCCATCTCCTAATGAAAGGAGCCACAAAGAAATTGTGGCCATATTTAATCTACCATAGGAAGCTACTGGCTCATATAAACAAGAGATTCAAGGAAGCTTTTAGCAGAGTGGGATCCAGGTACTCACAATATATTATAAGAAACCTGTCTCTTTCCTCTCTTGGCTTTCTTTTGGTCTGTGTTGGATTTATTTTGAAGAAAGCTTTTCCTTCACAGTGACCAAATGACTACCAACCACTACAGGCCAAAATCTTTAGAATATACCAACCCCAGGGCTTCTCTTTCCCAAGAGTTTCAACAAAAAGTCTCCACATTGAATCCACTGGCCCAGCATAAGTCACATGACCATCCCTAAACCAGAGGAGGTCATACACTGATCAGGCCTGGGTCATGCATTCACCCTAGAACGGAGTGGTGGGATCAGTCCACTCGAGTTACGAAGAGTAAGAGTGAGAGACGGGTGTTCCCCAAAGGCAAGTAGAGATTCTATTGCCAGAAAAGACAGAATAGAGGCTAGGCAGACCAAAACAACAGATGTTTCCTACAATAGACATCTTAAGATGGTGGCGGGCAAAAAGCCACCACAGAATGCACTGAATTTCTCTCTCCCAATGCATCATGGAATTTTGCCAGCTGACAAGTCCCCATTTCCCAGCAGGGTGGTGTGTGCACCACTGAACAGCTTCTTGTGCATTTGAAAAAAAAAGGCACAGGACAAAGCCTTTTGCAATATGCACTTGCACAATTCTTCAGTCTGGCAAAATATATTCTTTCTCAGACTTTTGTCAAATTGCTCCCTAAGATGTCCTACTCTAATAGGAATCAGAATATTTTTAACTCGGGTTTTTCTGGATCAGATGCAAACACAACTTCCTCCTTGCTTCCCACAGCCCCATCATAGGCCAGCTCATGAAATCTTGGAAGCAACTGGGCCAGCACTACATGAAGGCTGAGGGACAATGTGAAGATGTGTGCCATCACTAAATTAGTAATTCCCAGACCATCTCAGAGAGTTCCATCCCCAAGAATATTTACAGTATAACTTGCAGAAATTAGAATATCCACAACGAGAGAATGAATGAATGAGTCAAAGACTGAACCAGGGTGTGAGGGAATGAATCAAAATGCACCTCCTCTTTAGAGCTGTGCTTCAGGCCCTAAGGCAAAGATGGTCAGAGCAGAAATGCATCTTAGCAATCCAACCTGTCTTTCTCTTTGGACCCTCTTGGACTACAGCACTCTTGGAAGTTCTGTAGCACTTCTCTTCATCTTCCTGGATATCTCCTGAGTATGAGAGAAAGAGCTAAGAAAAGAAATCTCTCATTTTAAATTTCATCACATGGTATAGCAGTTGCATGTGACCCTTAAGACTTGGTCTTCTATGGAATTGGACATCATCTTTCTAGAACTGCACCTGCCCAGTTGAGATTCCCAATTTCATGTCAGTAGATGAACAGCTCCAACTCAAAAACAAGAAGAAGAGGGTAAGAAAAATCTATCCTTGAAGAAAAGTATAAGATTTTGCTAATAATGGCCAGTTACAGGCTGGCATGACTAAAGGTCATGCTAGATCAGGCCATTGTGGCATGTGGTCATGAGCTTAATCAGCTGTGGCAAGCACAAGGATGGAGAAGTGCAATTCACCTTGTTTTATCAATAGGGAATGCCTGGTTATCAGGTTTTTCAAAATTAACAGAAGGGGAGAGCCTTTGGGTGCTGGGGACAGGCAAGAACATGTTTGTCTTCTTGACACTTTCCAGAATATTATTAAGCTATGAGTAAACATCCTGCTGCCTGAAGTAAGCATCTCAGGTCAATGAACCTGTGTGTGTCTCAGTTCCTCATCTGTAAAAGGGATTATAATAACGCCTTTGTCATCAGAATAAGATGAATTAGTATGTGCAAAGGGCTTAGAAAAGTACCTGGCACATAAGAGTAAGGTAAGTGTTATAAGTGTTGTCCGTTATGTACTGCTCCATAAACAAGGGACTATCTCATTCCCTGTTGTATTTTGCTTCCCAGTGCCTAGACACTAGCTGGCACATAGCAGTAGCGCAATAAATATTTGTAGAATGTGTTGATTTGAACAGCAGAAAACACTAGCTCTATGCCAGGCTCTTTGCTAGGAGCGTCAATGTGAAAAGGTAAAATAAATGGCGCACACTCCCTACCCTCAGCTACATCCCATAAGAACTAAGCAGCTGAGTGGCTGCTTCCCACATGGCTGGCTCTAGGAGGCACAGGTGGCCCTTCCCCCTCTCTTCCTAGGCCTCCCTCCTCATTGACAACTTTTGCAAAGCACAGCCAGCTGAGCAGGAACGTGACGAAGTTTCCATAATCCACCACTGAGCACACTCTATTTGTGTTTGTCTGGAGTGAATAGAAATAGGTATGGTGAGTACGTAAGAAGCTTGGAAGCCTCCACTCCATCCTAACAACAAGTAAAAAGCTGAACAAACAGAAAATCAACAACTCTCATTTCACAGGGCAAACCACTGCCCCCAAAACTGGGGAGAGAGGTAGATACAGAGAATCACAGCTTACCAGGGCAGAAACCTCCACAAGAACCATTGTAGTAAGAAAACCTAAACTGGTATCTAAACCTCAACAGTTAAGTAGGAAAGCCTAAACTGTAACTGACAACCTGCCAGAGGCTCAACAGGGACAAATGTGAGAGTCAAAAACTACAAGTGGACCTAGACTTAGGGGGACCTCCACACATTAGTGAGTTTTACCTCCAGGAGCTCTACCCAGTTCTCACAGTGAATGTCAGAGAAAAATCTCCTTGCCCTTTGTATTAGTCAATTCTCACATTGCTATAAAGAAATGTCTGGGGCTGGATAATTCATGAAGAAAAAATGTATAATTGGCTCATAGTTCTGCAGGAATCATAGTGGCATCTACTTCTGGAGAGGCCTCAGGAAACCTACAATCACGGCAGAAGGCAAAAGGGAAGCAGGCATGTCTTACAAAGTTGGAGCAGGAGGAAGAGAGCCAGACGGGGGAGGTGCCACACACTTTTAAACAACCAGATCTCATGAGAACTCTGTCACAAGAATGGTACCAAAGGTGTGGTGATAAATCACTCATAAAGAATCCAACCCCATGATCCAATCACCTGCCACCAGGCCCCACCTCCAACACTGGGGATTACAATTGAACATGAAACTTGGGTAGAGACACAGATCCCAACCTTCCAGCAGGAAGAGGGGGAAGGCAGCCATTTGAAATAGAGCAGAACATTCCGTCCCCTTAGCAAGGCCTTTGCCTTCAGGAGAAACTATTTTATCAGAGGCTAATGTGTTGGGATTTTATCAGAGCCTAACGTACCTGGGAAAAGGGAAATAAACTCCAGCCCACCCTAGCCATCATGTTCCACCTAAGGTGGGGGAAAATACTGAGAAGCATTTATGAAGTTCACAGTCCAAGGACACAGGCTGAGACCTAATCACAGGACTATAGGATGCTTCCCCTTCCCCTACACCTTACCACTACATCACTAAAGGCCTATTTACCACAAGTCCTTTTACCCAATACATCATGACTGGCTTTCAACAAAAAATTACAGGGCATACTAGAAGGCAAAACACACACACACACAGTTTGAAGAGATAGAGCAAGTATCAGTACCAGAAAAACATGGCTGAGATGTTGGAATTATTAGTTCAGGAATTTATTTTAAACTATGATTAATATGTTAAGGGCTCTAATGGAAAAGGTAAACAACATACAAGAACAGATGGGTAATATAAACAGAGAAATGGAAATTCTGAGAACGAATCAGAAATGCAAGAGATCAAAAACACTGTAACAGAAATGAAGAATTCCTTTGATGGGCTCATTAGTAGACTGGACATAGCAGAGGAAAGACTCTCTGAGCTTGAGAATATGGCAATAGAAACTTCCAAAACTGAAAAGCAAACAGAAAAAAGACTGGAAGAAAAAACCAGAATCAAATATCCAAGAACTTTGGGACAACCACAAAAGGTATAACATGTATAATGGGAATACCAAAAGGAGAAGAAAGAAAGAAACGGAAGAATTATTTGAAGCAATAGTGACTGAGAATTTCCCCAAAATTCACGCCAGACACCAGACCACAGATCCAGAAAGCTCAGAGAGAACACCAAACTAGATAATTGAAAAAAAAACTGCAAAAACAAAAAAAAAAAAAACAAAGATAAAGTCTTGAAAGAAGCCAGAGGAAAATACACCTTACCTATAGAAGAGCAAAGATAAGAATTATATCCAACTTATCTTCAGAAACCATGCAAGGAAGAATGGAATGTGGTGAAATACTTAAAATGTTGAGGGAAAAAGTCACCAACCTAGAATTCTGTATTTTGCGAAATTATCCTTTAAAAGTGATGGAGTATAGACTCTCAGACAAGCAAAAACTGAGGGAACTTGTCGCCAGTAGACCTGCCTTGTAAGAAATGTTAAAAGAAGTTCTTCAGAGAAAAGGAAAAAAACAGGTTAGAAACTCAGATATACATAAAGAAAGAGCATTAGAGAAAGAATAAGTGGCAAAATTAAAACTTTTATTTATTGTATTCTCAATTGATTTAACAGATAATAGTTTTTTCAAAATGATATTAACAGCAATGTAGTCCATGATTATAGCTTACATATAAGTTAAATAAATGACAGAATGATATAAGGGACAAGAGAGAGGAATTAGGAATACTTTGTTGTAAGGTACTTGCACTACCCATGAAGAAGTATAATGTTACTTTGAAAGAGGACTTGGATTAGCTAAAAATGTTTGTTGCAAACTCTGGGGCAATCATTTTGAAAAGGTTTCTTTTTTTTTTTTAAATATAATTGCTACAGTAAGAAAAGAGAAAATTAAATCTTTTAAAATGCTCAGTTAAAAATAAAACTGGCAGAAAAAAAGAGTGGAAGACAAAAAAAAAGGCACAAAGAATAAGAGCAGTAAGTAGAAAACAGTAGCAAATATAGTAGATAGCAATTCAATTACATCAATTATCACTTTAAATATAAATGGTCCAAATATACAAATTAAAAGTACTTAGAAGAAAAAAGTAGGTGTGGCTGGCCCAACCCCCTTATCTGGAAATATTTCTCCAGGAAGTCATGCTAACAGCAAGGAGTTTTTGTGTCTGAACTGCAGTTCTGAAAGAGACCTGGGGGGATGGTGTCTGGGCACACAATGGGCTCTGCCCTTATTGGCTTTCCAACCCCCAGACAAAGGGAAGGCTCATATGGGTTGAGAGGACGAGGGGGTCAGAAAAGCCAGGCACTGCCCCTCTAGCTACATGGAATGTTCCTGGATCAGATCTGGGAACATATCGGACAGTCACTAACCTAATCCTGACCCCAGAAATCATAGGAGGGCCCATCAATTGGCAGGACCTTCCACTTACTTCCTAATGGCAAAACTGTTTCTCACAGTCTTACAGACTTCCTATTTCTCACAGTCTTAAAGAAACATGGGGAAGATAATCAGGCCTACTCAAGCTTCCTTTAGTTGCCAAAGTCAGGAAAACAGCCTACCATGCCAGGAAAAGGGAAAACGAAAGAAGATTTCAAGAAACACAGAGTGTCTAGTTGCCTGGAAGAGAAGCCATAGCCACATGGCACATGGAGGAAGACCATGCCAAGGAGCATCTTCCCTCCACTGACTTCACTTAAGAGGATCCTCCTGACCTATATCAGGTTGGGAAAGTGAAGGAATTTGATTTACTGCACACACACACACACAAAATGAGCTTTATTTTTAAACAAAAAGGAATAGAACCATGGATTATAAATCGTCAATGTATTGATGGGACTTTTTTTTTAACCTTTAATTCCAAGGGGGAAATCTAATTTTGGATTCTTACATGAATCTCTCGTATTTTCTTGTTACAGCTATTTTTTGTGAATAGTTAACATTTATTGAGCTTCCTGCCATTACTTCATTTGAACTCCTCAATTACCCAGTAAGTTAAATAATATCTTTCTTTTATAGAAGAAGAAGCTCAAGCATGGAGCTTAGTTCATTTGCCCAAGAACACATAGCTAAAAAGTGGCAGAGCTAGAAAGTGGCTTTTCTGAGAAAGAGAACTAATCCCAAGTCTCTCTGAACCCAGCCACTATGCTACATTGCCCTCTAGGTAGGCAGAAAGCAGGCAGCTAGTCAAATGATATCAGCTCAGCCTTCTTCTACCATCCAGCAATGAGATGGGAGGTGTATTTCATTCTCAAAGTAGATTCAGCTTTAAGGAAAGGCACACACTGGGGGGCCGAGTACACTGGCTCACACCTGTAATCCCAGACCTTTGGGAAGGTGAGGGAGGAAGATTGCTTGAGCCCAAGAGTTCAAGACCAGCCTAGACAATATAGCAAGACTGTGTCTCTACAAAAAATTTTAAAATTAGCCAGGTGTGGAGGCACACCTGTAGTTCAAGCTACTCAGGAGGCTAAGGCATTAGGATCATGTGAGCCCCAAGAGTTCAACTGTACCACTGCACTCTAGCTTAGGCAACAGAATAAGACCCTGTCTCAAAAAAAGGAAAGAAATGGAAGGAGAGGAGAGGAGAAAAAAAGGAAGGAAGGAAGGGAAGGAAAGAGAGAGAAAGGTAAAAACTGGGAATCAACAATATTGGGACCAAGCCTGTGAGTCCAGTCTTTTCCCAAGGCTCTACCTTGATGAAGGGAGAGAAAATATAATGCCATACCACCAGGAATAGGTACATGGTCCTCAAGGCCAGGGAGAAGACTAGAAGGATGGAATGATGCATCCTGACCCCTGTTCATTCAGGCTGTCAATTTTCCCTAAGGCGTTCTGAAGTCACTGGCAGAAAGGCAGGGAGAAAGTATCCAAAGAAGGAGAGCCCTGGCCACTTTCAGACCCTCCTCAACAAAACAAAGGGTTTCTACTTCTACTCTCAAGACGAGTATTGATTTTAAAAGCCTCCCAGGAAACTATCATGCCGACCATCAAACATGCTCTCACTGCTCCAGATCATTTGCCCTTCAGTTGGGTGAATGTTTACATTGATCTCATTGCTATTAACCAGCATCAAGGGTCCTACACCAAGATCTACCTTTACTTCTTCAAACAGAATCGCTGTCTACTTGTTCTATCAGCTCTGCTTCACATTTCCTAGCTGAACCTTCAACACTGATGGAAAACAGAAACTCACTCCTTTTCAGGAAATGAGAATGCTATGAAATGCATGCGTAGTCAGGTGGCAAGGACGGGGAAAGTTCCACATGTCCTGAGGTTTTGGTCACCTTTCCCAACCACTGAAAATTGGTGAATTGGCCAAAGCCAACTTGGAAACACAATCTTCTACAAAAATTCAAGCTATTTCTTCCCCTCAGCTGGAATTGCGCCACTTTTCCAAGTGTGCCAGGACATCTTTGAAAGGAAAAGGCATGCACAGAGCAATACACGGACATATCTAATATCTGGCCCAGGCTCTGCCACTAGCTGGCCAAGTGCACTGGGGACAGTCCTTAAACGTGTAGAATGAAGGCGTTTATGAGAATCTTTCAACTGTGAGCCTATTCTCCTCATTTTGGGGCTTTCTGGAATCTCTTCACATGGCCTACCTATTCTATTCTGAAATTTTCCAAACTCCTTTTATGTTCCCTTTTTCCTGTCAGCTTCAACTCTTGGAACATCTGCACTGGGAGGATCCTGGAAGGTCATTTAATCCTCTAATAGATGAAGCAACTGATCACTCAGTAAGAGGGAAGCCCCCTCTCTGGGCTTTGATCATCCATGTCCAGCACCCTTCTCACCACACAGCCCACCCCACCATTCCACTTGTCACCAAATGTCACAGATCCCAACACAAATCCTGTGCTTGTTGCTCCAGCATCCCTTCCACTCTCCTTGTCCGGTGGCCATGTGGTCAGGAGAAGTTAACAGGATTAACCTGACCCCTTGTCCCAGAAATGGGTAATCCTATCTCCCACCCCTGCCACAGTGATTGATCTAAGGAACCTGGGCCCAAGTCACTCACAGCATGGCATTCTCTTGGCCGAAGGGATTGGTTAAAAGAATGGCTAAGTTTTCTGAGACCATCTAGGAATGAAGACTCTCCCCCTTCTGAGAGAGAAGTCAATTCTCTTTTCCCTCTTTTAAAAAGGATGATGTTTAGATAGGAAGGATGGAACTGCTGCCGCCATTTGTCCCCATGACAAAAGGCTTGGGATAAAACATACACCACACAAGGCAGAGGGGAGCTACATAAAGGCACTGAATATTTGATGATGCTACTGAGCCACTGAATCAAACCACTCCTGAAAAGCACTGTATTCGCTTGCTAGGGCTGCCATAACAAAATACCACAGACTGAGTGGCTTAAACAACAGAAATTATTTTCTCACAGTTCTGGAGGCTGGAAGTTCAAGATCAAGGTGCTAGCAGGGTTGGTCTCCTCTGAGGCCTCTCTCCTTAGCTTGCAGATGGCTACCCTCTCGCTGCCTCATTATGGGGCAATCAAGTCCCTAGTTTTTCTCTGTGTGTTCTAATCTCCTCTTCTTACAACGCACCAGTCAGACTGCATTAGGGCCCACCCTAACGGCCTCATTTCCACTTAATTGCTTCATCAAGGCCCTATCTCCAAATACAATCACATTCCAGGGCACTAGGGGTTGAGACTTTATATGAATTTGGAGGAGACAGAATTCAGCCCATGGCGCCTGTCTACCTCTGTACCTTCTGCTACTTGAGCCAATGAATCTCCTTCACTGTATAAGCCAGTTCAAAATGCATTATTTTTCCTTTTTTTCTTTTCTTTTTTTTTTTTTTTTTGAGATGGAGTCTCACTCTGTTGCCCAGGCCGGAGTGCAATGGCACAATCTTGGCTCACTGCAACCTCTGCCTCCGGAGTTCCACCAATTCTCCTGCCTCAGCCTCCTGAGTAGCTGGGACTACATGCATGTGCTACCTATCACGCTTGGCTAATTTTTGTATTTTTAGTAGAAACAGGGTTTCACCATATTGGCCAGGCTGGTCTCGAGTTTCTGACCTTGTGATCCACCCACCACAGCCTTCCAAAGTGCTGTGATATAAATTATACCAAAGATCACACAAAAAGCAAATCTATAGTTACATTCAAAAAACCTCCCGATTAGCACTAAAACGTAAAATACTATTCTCTCCTTTTGTGTATATTTGGAAGTTTTCATAACTATAACAAAAATGTTAATAACTAGATGAGACCCAAAGATGAAGGAGAGTCTAAGTCTCTTGCCAAAGTTTTAGCATCATTTCCAATACAGCTTGCTTACCAACATGTTTTACATAAATTTCCCCAATTACCGTCACAGAATCTTCCAGTTGGCATACATTCTTTCTGCATGTTACTGGAAATTTCTGAAGCATGGAACAAGCGTGCTCTCCAAAGAATTACATTAAGAAGTTTCATTCAGAAAATCCTACATAAACTCACAGCAAACGTTAATAGGTGACCTGTGTGTCATGCATTTGTTGCTGCTTGTGCAACCCAAGTCTTTAGAAATTAATCTACCTTAATTTCTATAATCTTAGTAGAAGGCCTTTCTCAGCCTGACACCAAAGATAGAAACTACAACAATAATTAGCCATATAAAGATGTAAAATTTAGTGGACTGAACCCCTGGTCTTTTCATATAACATGCTGAGAAAGACATTTGCCAGACTGGACAGAAAAACAGATTAATATCTTTAGTATTTTTTTAAAAACTTACCATCCCCATTTTTTAAATTAGCAGAAACCCTGAGCAGGTAATTTACAAAAGAAAATGAACTAGGCCAGGCACGGTGGCTTACGCCTGTAATCCCAGCACTTTGGAGGCCGAGGTGGGTGGATCATGAGGTCAGGAGTTCAAGACCAGCCTGGCCAAGAGAGTGAAATCCCGTCTCTACTAAAAATTACAAAAAAAATTAGCTGAGCGCGGTGGCAGGCACCTGTAATCCCAGCTACTCTGGAGGCTGAGGCAGGAGAATTGCTTGAACCCAGAAGGCGGAGGTTGCAGTGAGTTTAGATCGCGCCACTGCACTCCAGCCTGGGTAACAGAGGGAGATTCCATCTCAAAAAAAAAAAAAAAAAATACCCTGGAGATGACTGGGTGATAGATGCAGTAAACCACCATGGCACGTGTATAACTACATAACAAACTGCACATTCTGCACATGTACCCCAGAACTTAAAGTATAATAACAAAAGAAAGAATGAATGAAAAGGAACTAATGTAGGATTGGCAGGTACAATACAAGATACTAAGTTCAACTTCAATTTCAGATAAACAATGAATAATTTTTTATGTGGGTCATACTTACACTAAAACATAATTTGTTGTTGATCTGAAATTCCAATTTACCTGAGCATCCTGTATTCTTATTTTCCAACTTTGGAAATCTTAAACCGATGGCCAATAACTTGGAGAAGATGATGAACCTCATTCATGAACATCCAGGGAGGGCAAGGACAACAGGCAAGCAGAGGCCCAGGGAGGACAGACTGGAGCACTAACGCTGGCAGGCATAGGAGAAGGGAACAGCAGCCTCTCCTGGCCCTGAGCTCAGGGGAGGGGCGTGGCCTCAGGGCTTCCAGAGGGTAAAAGGGAGGGGCCAGCAGATACAGTCCAGGGATTAGGGAGGGAAGAGGAATTGAAACTTTGATTAAACATCCCTGAGCCTGTCCTTCAGAGGAAAAGAAAGACATGCTCAGCTTCATGCAGCAGAGAACCCCTTCCAGAAGCATCACTTTTAATGTTTGTTCTTAAACCCTGTTTGTGATCTATCTAAATGTATTTTAATATTTTAGGAAAAACATATAATGTATTACTTTAATATATACAAAAAGGAATTTAAGAATCTGTGTGTTCACCACCTAATTTAAAGACAAACAATATTACCATTCAATCCAAGCCTTCTAAGTGTCCCCTCTGACATATTCCAGTTGCCCTACTTACCCGTTAACCTGAGCTCCACACGGCATTCATCACTGCCCTTAATTTTATCTTACATTATTTTACATCTAAACAACATAGCTTTTGCATGCTTTCAACCTTTATGTAAATAACAGCATGATGTATTATTCTGCAGTTTGCCTTTTTCATGCAACATTTTCATTATGAAATTGGTCTACAATAATGAGTACAGCTTTAGATTAGTCATTTTCAGTGCTGTGTAATAGTCTATTATTTGTATATACTATAATTTATTTTTCCATTCTTCTGTTGATGGTCATTTAGCTAATTTCCACTGTTTTACCACCACCAGAAAATACTGCTATGAGCAGTCTTGAACATATCTCTTCATAAACATTAGAGTTTCTCCAGGGTGTGTACCAGAGCAGAATTACAAGGTCAAAGAGTGTGTACAGCTTCAATCGTAATTCTACAAAGTTATCATACTAATTTATATTCCCACCAGCAGCAATAAATATATTTTTTAAAGTTATGTCCTGCTGAGGTTAATTGAAAACTCTCCATTAAAGCAGTCTGAGCTTAAAGCATGCTGAAAATGAGCAGTCCTGGTACTAATAGTTACTAGCCCTAAAAGTTAGCCGAACATGAATACAGGCCAATTGTGTCAGATGTAGACTGAATCTCAGGGTGACTCAGGAATTAGGCTGGACTGAGACAGGTTTAGGGGGCATTTTTCAATCACGAATATTTTAATCTTTATCATTTTGCTCTAAGATTAAAAGACACTCATTGTAAACAAAATTGTGTTAATAGTTACCAAAATGTATCTCTTGGAAATTGAACAGGATCACTACCACTAATAGCATGACATATAATCTACCTAATTTTTCAATACATAAACCAACTTTCTTTTTTGCCTAAAAGGGACCATCTCTTCCCTTTTTTGTATTTTACTTCTTTTCACTATCCAATATATCTTTACAAGGGAAGAAGTCATCTACCTTTATTGAAAATTATATTATTCAATGAACATTTACTAAGCACCTGCTTTTGGGCAGGATGGAGTGTATAAAGAAAATTATGTGACTTCATCATCAAGAGGCTCCTACCCTAAAGGAAAAAACCTAACAGATGCTGGTCATAATAATGGCCTCAATTGTAAGCACTTTCTATGAGCCAGGCACTGTAGGCCCTTAATGAATGTAGTAGGCAGAATAACGCCCCCAACAAAAATGCCCATGTGCTAATCCTAATAATGCTATGTTACAAGGCAAGGAGGTTTGTTCTGTTCAGATAAACTTAAAACAAGGAGATTAGTCTGGATTATCTGGGTGGGCCCAGTGTAATCATAAGAGTTCTTAAATGGCAAAGAGGGACACAGAAAAGTCAGAACCAGAGAGACCCTGGCAACAAGAGGAAAGATTTGGCCAACCATTGGCCACCTAGCTTTGAAGGTGGAAGGGGCCACAAGCCAAAGAATGCAGGCAGATTCTAGAGGCTGGAAAAGGTAAGAAAACAGATTCTCTGCTAGAGCTCCAGAAAGAAACTCAGTCCTGCTGATTTTTTAGCCCATTAAGAGCCATGTCAGCCTTCTGATCTTTAAAAATTTGTGTTGTTTAAGCCACTAAGTTTGTGTTCATTTGTCATAGCAGCAATAGAAAGTTAATACAAGGCACATCATCTATTTCATCCATTTTTCCCACCACCCTGGAACAGAAGTGCTGTGACCTCCATTGGACAAATAAGGATACTGAGGACCTAAGAGGCCAAATTACTAGCCCAGGTGCCCAACAGCAGAGCCAGACTTACACTTGAGTCTGTCTGCCTCTGAGCCTATGCTGAGGCTGCTCCTGGTTGGCTGGGATACAGGGAAGATGGCGATACATGCCATCATAGGGGTAAGCAAATGATTCTTTGCTTAAAGGGGACTGAGAGAATTCTTCCTGGGACCAATCTAAGAGGACTGTGTGGAGGTAGCATCTGAACATTTTGAATGATGGGCAGGATTCTGACAGACAGAAATGGGGAAGGAAGGAGAGATCAGGAAGTATAATGGTTCAGCCCTGCTGAGGTCTGGGGCACATGAGGGTGTCCAGCAGAAGGTAAGGTTGGACACACTGGTCAGAGTCCAGCACTGTCAATATGTTAGCCACCAACTACATGTGGCTATTAACATTCATGTTTACATTAATTTGATTTAATTTAAAATTCAGGTCCTTGGTGTACTAACCATATTTCAAATGTTCAATAGCCACATGTGGCTAATATTGGACAGTGCAGGTTCAAAACATGTCCATCCTTGTGGAAAGCTGAAGTCACTGGCATCGTTTTTAAGCAGGTCACTGGCACTGTGGAAGGAGGAAGTGAAGCAGTGATGCATGTCCTTTTGTAACACTTCCCATCTCTATCTTTTACTTATTATCTAGTGTGTGTCCTCTCCCCAGGAGCTTGGCAGAAGTTTCAAGAATCAATGCACAATGAACATCCATAAAAATTACTTAAAATTCCCAGCACTGCCTTAGAATGCATATCTAGTTCTAAAAATAAAGCGTTCTGGGAAGTAGGTCCAATTTTTCTCCATTGTCAATACTCAAAAAAACAAAAAAAGCTTTCAGCCCTTATCTTATAGAATCCAATCAACACTGTAGAGTAAAACAATTTTTAAGGAGGTGAGGTATAGTTGTTCACATCTGTAGGTAATTTGTCAGGTTTCAAAACACTTTATGCCTGACCTCATGGAATCTTGCTCAGTCCCAGTGCTTCCTGGTGGTAGGAAATGCTCTACTGAGACGAGAGCTGCCTTCCCTGCCTTAAAGAGGCTGCCCAACTCTGACTTAAAAAAAGGATGCTGACATCAACCAAGGTGACGCCCAGGAAGCATGCAGAACTCCATACCTAATAAGCTTAGCTGTGGCCAAAGGTAAGATTATTTTATGATCTAGCAACTGAATTCAGAATGATGTTGGATACAAAAGAAAACCGTATAGTGACCTATGTTGCTTTGGGGTCTTCATGGGGACAGTTGGAAGTGATTCATGGAGATCCAATCTCTGAACCACTCAGTGACTCATGACTCATGCAGAGCACATACCGTACAATGCTAAACCTTTTTGGCAGGCCTCAGAAGCAGCTCCGATTGATTTCTCATCTGCAACTCAACCTTTGTCCTCCCCAAACATGGAAGGAGGGGGCCCTCCAGGCCCTCCACACTGACATCCTCCACCACTAGCAGCAATACCAGAACTTGGCTGCCTAGACAATAAATCTCTATGTGGCCCAGAGAGAAAGAGTGCTCTGTACCTGCTAAGCAGGACCATGCATCCCATCCCCAGCTCCTGCAAAAGGGGGTGAGAGGAGGTTAGGAATACATACAGCTACAACAAAATGCTATGAAAAGCAAAGTAAAGTAATGATGGATACAGATTCAGGGTGAAGTTAGGGTGAGGCAGGGGGATTGAGTGAGTAAAACCATATGGTTGGTGTGGGTTGGTGTTGATACTCTACCTTTTTGGGGGAGAGGGAGAATAGATTTAAAGGCGTTTGTCCGTTATTCAAGATCTAATAGCTGATAAAAATGTGGGCCCTGCATACCAGTGCAGCCAAGTTCTGGTATTTATTTTTAAAATGCCAGGCATCAAACTAGAAACATGCTTTCCCCTAACCCAGACACTACCTCCATCCACAGGCCCCAGTGACAAATAAGGTTCCTAACCCAAGCATCAGCTCATGAACACCTCCACTCTGCAGGGTGGATCACCCTGAGCAAGGAAAAGGGACATTGCCCACTGCCAGCTTAGCTTTACAAATGAGCCCTTAGGCCACCTGATGCAGACATTTATGCCAGGGCCTGGGTCTGCTCAGGGTCTAAAAGCCAAAATCCCTCCCCAGTGGGGTTATTTCAGATACAGCCACATGCACATCTTCAAAGGGGAAGGAGGAAGCAGATGTGGCAAGAAAGGAGTCCCTTACTCCGGGATTTTTTGTTTGTTTGACTTCACATGCAAAGAATTGAATTAATTATAATCTTTGGCTCATGACACAGTCAACACTGGTTTATACAGGGCCCACTTTTTTGTCAGCTATTAGATCTTGAATAGTGGACAAATGCCTTTAAACTCATCTTCCCTCTCCCCCAAAAAGGTAGAGTATCGACACCAACCCACACCAACCATATGGTTTTACCCACTCTATCTCCCTGCCTCACCCTAACTTCACTCTGAATCTGTATGCATCATTACTTTACTTTGCTTTTCATAGCATTTTTTGTAGCTGTATGTATTCCTAAAAAGGTTTTTTTTTAATTTTAGTTATAAGTTTATTTTTAAAATGCCACGCTACATCTTTTGGTAATTTTCTTTCACTTAATATCGTATTGCCAAGACTTACTCATATTTTTGTATGTCACTGTTGTTCACTTGTTTTGGCTGAGTATAATTTTACACTGTGAATTCATCACAGTTTACTCATCTGCCCTCCCACTGATGAGAATTTGGGCTCTTTCCAGCTATGTGATATTATGAACATAGTTTCACAGGTGACCTGCTGGACATGAGTTTCTCTGGGGCACATATAGCCGGAGTGGAATTGCTGGGCTATAAGTAATGTGAATACTCAACTTCAGAAGATAATGAGATCATAACAATTCTTTTCTATTTTGATTGCATTTCCTGGAGATTCTAAGATTATTGTTTCCTCTTCCTGTCCTCCTCAATGTTGTTTCTATAAATTTCACATGTCAGCTCTACCAAAATGTTTAAATTTGATCCTTGGCCTAACACTTGAGTAGCACTTCAGCTAAATCCCCCCATATGAAAAACAAGGATTCTTGTCAGGCGCACATATAATAGGAAGAGCATCTAGGCAGACACAAGGACCCACCCTGGAGCAGATGCTGGGGTGGGCTAGTCAAGTGGAAGGGAACCGTTTAGAAGCTGCTTCACTCTTGGCAAAGGCAAGATATGAAAAAAGATTGGGGAGGAGCTATAAAGCCCATTTCCCTCTTCAGATTTGCTTGTTCAGTCTCTCTTCTCCCAACCTTTGGTAACTACCAAACATGCTTATTTTTAAACAAAGAACAAAAACCCAAAGACGGAAAAGCCAGTTTCTAAGTAACCAATTTCAGATTTAAACGACAGCAGGGGTCCAGGTTGGACATCATTATGCAGTCCACTTCATTACAATATATAGTTACAGAATGCTTCACAACGTCACAAGCACCCTGATGAATGAGATCTCTATTCTGCCCTCAAGGGGCTTGCAGATTTGTCCATTTAACAAAACAGATCATGCATGAAGTGCTAAAGGGGCAACCTAGTGCTAAGAAGATGAAGATGTGGCCTGATATTAAGGTGCTCACTGGAGGAGGATTAAGAGAAGTTAGAATACAAGTGGACCAGGTATAGAAGTTGTTCAAAGAAGAGAGTAATCGTTCCTAAGCAAAAGAATGCTCTGTAGAAAAGTTCCTGGGTTTTGAAGTATGAATCAAGTGATCAGGAGGCAAGAGAAGAAATAACAAATACCTAAAACATTTAAGAAATCAGTTTCAGGTTGAAGAATACACAAATGAATGGAAAGAGATGTCATGTTCATGAATTGGAAAAACAAATGTAGGGAAAATACCTATACTTCCCAAAGCAATCTACAGATTCAGCGTAATCCCTATCAAAATACCAAGATGTTCTTCACAGAAATAGAAAAAAAAAATCCTAAAATTTTTGTAGAACCACAAAAGACCCCGAATAGCCAAAGCAAAGTAAAAAGTAATAAGAACAAAGTGGAGGCATCACACTATTTGACTTCAAAATAAACTACAAAGCTGTAGAACCAAGACAGCAAGGTACTGGCATAAAAACAGACACATAGACCAATGGAACAGAACACAGAGCCCAAAAATAAATTCACACATTTACAGCCAACTGATTTCAACAAAGGTACCAAAAACACACAATTGGGAAACAACAGTCTTCAATCATTGGTGTTAGGAAAACTGGATATGCACATGCAGAAGAATGAAACTAGACCCTTACCTCTCACCATATACAAAAATCACTCAATCAAGTGAATTAAAGACCTAAATGCAAGATCCCGAACTAGGACACCATTAAAAGAAAACATAAAGGAAAAGCTCCACAACATTGGTTTGGGGACCTCAAAAGCACAAGCCACAAAAGCAAAAATAGACAAATGAAATTATATCAAACTAAAAAGCTTCCTCAAAGCAAGGAAAACAACCAAGTAAAGAGATAACCTAGAGAATGGGACAACATATTCACAAACTGTGTCTCTGATAAGGAGTTAATATACAAAGTACACAGAGAACTCAAATCACTCAATAGCAAAAAAAAAAAAAAATGCAATGAAAAAATGGGCAAAAGATCTGAATAGGCATTTCTCGAAAGAAGGCATACAAATGGCCAATAGGTATATTCAAAACTTCTCAACATCACTCATCATCAGGGAAATACAGTCAAACTACAATGAGGTACCACCTCACTCCAGTTACAATGGCCATTTATTATCAAAAAGACAAAAAACGAGTGCTGGCAAGGATATGGAGAAAAGGAGGTCCTTACACACTGTTGGTGGGAATGTAAATTAGTACAGCCATTATGAGAAACAGCAAAAACGTTCCTCAAAAAGTTAAAAACAGAACTAGCATATGACCCAGCAATCTCACTGCTGGACATTTATCCAAAGGAAATGAAATCAGTCTGTTGAAGAAATATCTGCTCTCCCATGTTTATTGCAGCATTGTTCACAATAGCCAAGACATAAAATCAATCTAGGTGTCCATCAGCAGATGAAAGGATAGAGAAAATATGGAATATATACACAAGGAATACTATTCAGCCATAGAAAAGAATGAAGTCCTGTCATTTGCAGTAACATGGATGAACCTAGAGGACATTAAGTAAAATAAGGCAGGCACAGAAAGACAGACACTGCATGATCTCACTCATATGTGGAATCGAAAAATACTGGTCTCATAGAAGTAGAAGGTAGAACAGTGGTTACCAAAGCCTGGGGAAGGAAGAGGGGAGAGGGGAAGGAGAGAGGTTGGTCAAAGGGTACATAACTATAGTTAGAGAGGAGTAATAAATTCAAGAGATTTATTGAATAGCAAAGTGACTATAGTTAATGACAAGTTATTGTATCCTTGAAAAATGCAAAGAGTGGATGTTAAGTGCTCTCACCACAAAAAAGATAATTACGTGAGCTAACACAATCATTAATTAGCTAGAGTTAATGTATATATATTTCAAAATACCATGTTGCAGGAGATAAATACATACAATGTTGCCTGTCAAATTTAAAAAATAAAAATTCATTTCTGACTCAGACCTCTTAATCTTCTCATCATCTCCTATTTCTTACACTTCTTAAATCTAGTTCCTGCTTCCAGTCAAAGCGGAACCCGTGATCACTCTTAAACACACATTATCTGCATTTATTTGTTCATTCCACCAACATCAACAAAGTAAATCTTTACAGGGATCTGGCCCCATGCTGAGCTCCGAGGATACATCCCTGGACAAGACAGAAACCGTTCCTGCCTTCATCCAGCTTTCCGTCTTCAAGGCAGACACAGAATTAAACAAAGATAGGCAGTTGGCTTGACCATCGGCCAGACACCATCAGCCAGGGAGAGCCCCTCCCCCATGCCATCCTCCCCTGAAACATTTTCAGTAAATTGTGCAGGATTAAAGAAACGGCTGCCTCCTCGGTAATTAAAAGAATCCTGAGCAACGTCCCAGGTAGCCAAGCAGCTGCTCAGAGTTGAGACCCCAAAATCAGGTGCTTCCTACATAATAGCCTCCAATCTGATACTTGATAGCTGCTGGTTTCAGAGTCAAACAAATGTCAGGAATTTTATGAAGGAAGGCAGGAAGCAAATAAGGGGGCAAGGACTGAGGTCTGGGCCTCGGGGGAGCTCAATTAGTGAGCCAGATAAAGTTAAACTGAAAGGGCATGCTCTTGGTTTCCTAGAAAGCCAGCTGGAAAAGATGCCAATCCTTAAGCCTCTGTCACTCAAAAGATTAACAGAAGAGACTTAGGAGCGCTCACAGGGCCAGATGTTTCTGCTCTTCCGATGACGCCGCTCTCAACCAGAGCTACACTTTTAGGGCCACCAATAAGCCATAGAAAAGAACTGGAGTCTTTGCGGATAGGTTGAAATTCAATCATTTCCCTTAAGTGATACAGATACCAAAAAATATCAATAATTTCTCTGCAGACTCGCCTGATTCTGTATTTCTCATCAAGCCATCTCTTCCTTTAACAGAAATGGCATCGCTTGTTGGATGAACACTCACTACAGCTGCACACAACCTTTCAATCCACATAAACTGGAAGTTCAGGCAAGTCGACTGGCCACTCTGAGTCTCACTTTGTCGTCTGCAAAATTGCTTTAAAAAGACCCACCTTCTTGTTCCCGTTCGAATAAGAGATCATGAAAAGTGCCCAGCCCAAATGTTCTTTTTGTTATCAATAAACACAACCAGGTAACCACGTGCTCCAATGCTCGAGACAGCATCTTCTCCTTGGTACTTTCTAAACACACCAAGATGCAGGGGGTGCAATGTGTGTGTGTTTATTGGTGTGAGAGAGAGAAAGAGGGAAAAAAAGAGGGAGAGAGAGAAAGTGAAGCAGCTGGAACATACACCAGCCTATTTGCAATACCTGCTTACAGTTCATCACTTCTATCAAATTAATAAACTAAAGGAGCTGAAAGGAACCTAACCACAGTGCCTGTTTTCCCCTCAAGTCCCTAGCTTTCCCCTAAAAGTTGCTTCCTCTGATTCCAGGAGGCCAGGAAGGAGAGCCATATGGCTTGAGACTCTAGACAAGCCCAGCAGCAAACAAACGAGCCCCCCACCATTTGTCTCAGGGCCTCTCTCCTTTCGACTCTCCTGTGGGCGGCCATCCAGATTTCAGTCGGGGTGCTCTGGTCTGCATCTCTGTCTTGACTGTTCCTAATTATTGGAGGGAACGCATGGCTCGCCTGACCTCAGAGTTTAAGAGCTCCGAGTCCTAATATCAAACCAAGCAGCTTCATTTAAAAGGCATCCTCATCTGCATCCATAAAAGTCACTCCCGGAGCCCTTACTTGCCCCAGCTTTGGGAATGCCTGCTGTCGAGGATTTATGACACGCCCTGGATCTAATCTGCTACACTTTAACTGCTGCTGTTGCACATCTGGTCATAAAAGCAAGGGCCGGCCCAACACGGGGACAAACACTTTTCTTTCCTAAGTGGCTGCAAATCTGATCTCACAGTGATAGCTGGGCTTGGATGTAATCAACCCAGCATCTGGGCAGTCATTAAGATTTGTCAAGCATTGCAAGGCTTTTCCTCTACACACGACAGCTATAAAGATGATTCTCATATAGCAAAAGCTATGAATAAACAACCTGCAATCTGAACAGGTGGTACAGGGCTAGGCCCAAGAATGGTCAGGAAAGGAAGCACAAGTTGGTTGAACCAATCTTGTTTTCACAAAGATCCTTGCTACATGGACTCTCAGGCTGCCAGTTAAGAGGCAATTGCCCTGACATAAACTGATGCTTGGCCAGAGATTGCCTGGATTAAGTCTGGTCAAAAGAACCACTAGGTGGTTTAACAGTACATGTTTTAAGGCAGTGAAATTCTTTATTAGACCAATTGGTGGGCGGGGGAGAGGCGGATAATCTAGACCAGAAATGAACACAATGCTGTCGGTTCCAGGAGATTTTACAATGCCCTGGACAGTCTGTCCTGCGCACAGAATTGGCAGGTTTCATATCGTTCAGAAACTCCAATCAGACCAAGGTTCGACAAGTAATTCAACCTCCCAGCACTGAACCCAGGGGAAGAGACCCCTGAACATTGCGCAACTCTCCCCTCCCACCTCCTTACAGTACCCCACCTCTGACCCTCTTCCAGAGCCTGCCCGGCAGGAGGGGGCATTAAAATTATCTGCTGTGGGTTTTACGAGCAGTGATCGCTTTTTAAAACAACAACACAAGGTCCTTGTGTGGCTCGCGGGTAACCTAAAACTCTCCAGGCAGAGCTGCACCCCCACCCCCCGCCCCCCACCGCCTGCCAACAACGCCAGCACGCTGGACCGGGCGCAGCGTGAAACCACCGGGAAGCCCTACGTGAGCGGAGAGCGAGCTTCTCTCCGACGCAGGAGGCACCTCTGAGGGTCTTGAGCAAAATGCTGGGGAGAAGAGATTGCAAAGAAAATCCACCAGTGACAGTTCAGGGGCGGGGGTGGGATGGTGCTGCAGGAAATGGAGTGGGGAGGAGCGCCAAAGGGAGAAAAATATATATATTTCAGCAACTTCACCAATGAAGCCCGCAGGGGACCTGGTAGTAGACAGAAGACAACAGGTCTCTGACATCTCTCTTCCCTCTCCTCCTGCCCCCAGGGACGAGGGGCGAAACGACCTCGTCTCCCTCCGCAGGTGGGCGCACAGCTGAGGGCGCACTTACCCTGGGGCCTGTGGTGCGGTGGCCGTGAGCCGGGCACAGCTGCACCAACACCAGCAGCAAGTGGGGCGTGAGCAGGCGGGCGCAGCGCGCGGGCAGCATGGTGCCAGCCGGGCCGGGCAGCCGGCAGCGAGCGGAGTTCGCGAGCTCCTCGGGGCGCACAGCACGCCTCCCTTCCTGCCTTCCTTCGCTCGGGGCCCTCGCGGCGGCGGGAAGCGGGCAGGGGTCCCGCGGCGGGGGCTCGCAGAGGCTGCGGCCAGGGGACACAGTCATGAACCGCGCAGGAGGCGAGCTGGAGCGCGAGCGTGTGCTCTGCGCGCGGCGCTAGCTCCGCTCGGCGGGGCCAAGGCGGCAGCAGGTTGGACGCCTGAGCCCGGGCCATGGGAATTCCCGTTATAAACCCACGGGAGGGGCGGGGCGGAGCTCGGCGGGCCTGATTGACGGGCTAAGAGGCCTGTAGCAGCCGACCCTCTGGCAGGTGAAAGCCAATGGGAGAGGGGCAAGAGGAGCGGGTCGTGGTCAACCCTCGCGGAGGAGCTCTGCCTGAGTGGGCCCCGGGAGAGACTCGGATAAAGAGTAACTTTCTCTTGGCACTCCTGCCCGAGGAAGACTGAGAGAGCCCCAGCAGCAGATACCCACCAGAATGCTCACCTGGCTGATCATAATGCCTTAGACATGTATATTTCTTAGCTCAAGTTCGTGATTGTCCCAACAGCCCCGTGAAGTAGGCAGGGAAAATACTCTTAGCCCCATTTACCAGATAAGAATGCTGTGACACAAAGGCGCCGAGAGATCCGCCTCCCTGCTGCAGCAACACCAAGAGCAACTGGGAAGTTGCCGGGTAACCCGCACAGGGTGGGCTGTGGCGTTGGAGTGGGGAATGGGAGCATCCATTTCTTTCAAAGACTCTCCCTAAAAAGTCCCTTCCTGAGTCTCACAGCGGCTGCCCTGGAAGAAGTCGCAAGGGACAAGATGAAGCGTGTGCTGGGCATTGGCGGTTGGGGAGGGCCTCTTGGGTATGATAACCCCCTACACACACACACACACACACACACACACACACACACCCCGTTTCCCAGCCCTATGGTCCGTGTGATCCAGGATTGGAACTTAGGCATCCTAGCTTCCCGCTCTGAACTGGAGGGAAAGGGGCAGCCTCTCTATGGCCCAGCAGCTCTGGAAGAGGCCGGCAGAGAGGCCCTGGTCCCCTGATGGGAGAGGAGGAAAAGCATGGATGAGGAGGACGTAGTCTGAGAATGCAGAGATCCCAGAGATGGGGTAGGAAAAGGGGAGGAGATCTCTCCCGGGTGCCCAACCCATTTGGAGAGGACAGCTCAGCAGAGCTTCAGTCAGATGTTGGGGGGGCTCTGCCCAGGGCCACCCCCAGAGGGCCATCTTGGGAATGGTCACAGCAGCATCACACTGGCTCCTCAACAGAGCAAGCTGCTCTGCTGCCTTCAATGAGACTGACATCTCCAGGTAATCACAGGGATGAGGGGGCAAAACAAAACCCAGAGCTATCTTCTTATGTGGAGAACAACATTTAGTGCTTACTTCCATCAGTATGGGCCACATCGCAGGGAGGGATTCTTTTCTGTAATTTGATTGGAAGCATCATTGCTACACTCCTCCTCCCTATTTGGTCTGAGAGGTCCTAGGATTAGCTCTGCTCCCTCAGGGCTTCTCTCCTGGATTCCATGAACCTGCTTCCCACCTGACTCCTGAATTCAGCTTTGCCCTCTCCCCACACTGGCCCCATCCAGCCTCCACACGGCAGCCAGTGTGTCTACGCGCTATTTAGAAGCCAGTCATCCTTTTAAGCAGCAAACCTGAACGCACCATTCCCTGCTTAAACAACTTCCCCTCTCCCCAGTGCCCTCAGACAAGAAAGCCCAGACTGGATACTGGAGCAATAACAAAGTACTTGTGGTTATCCAAACAAAAATGAAGAGCACTTCTAAAAGAATCGTCCATCTTTTCCTCTGCTGAGAATGAGTGCCTTGGTCAGACAGACTCTGGAACTGGACAGCAGGGTTCAAATCCTGGGTCTGCCACCTAGTGGTGTAACCTTGAACAAGTCACTTTACTCATCTGGGGTCCCGATTTTCCCTCTGTAAAATGGGGTTGAAAATAGTATCCCCCTGCCATGAGTTGTGGTCAAGATTAAAGGAGATGGAGTCTTTAAAGCCCTTAAAATAATTAAGTGAAGAGTATCACAATATGGCATTTGAAGAGAACAGGACAAATGCCTCATCTCATTTTATCCTCAGAACAATCCTATGAAATAGATCAGACATCCTTATTTTACAGGTAGATACGTGAACACTCCATGAGATTGTGACTTGCCTGGCCTCATTTTGCTGGTAAATGACACAGCCGAGATTCAAGGCAAGGTTTCTGGAGTCAAATTCTGCTTCCGTCATGTGATGGCTGCAATCTCCAATCTCAAATCCCATAGGGTTGGACGTTCCTGTGTGCTAACTGGGAATTTCTTCAGTGGCCTACAAGGTAACCGAGACTGGTGAGCTCCACTGAGCTTCAGGGGAAGAGGATGTAAACAGCAGGGGTCAGCCCTTCCTGGAAACAGCCCTTGTGATCTGGCATCGTGGGAGTTTGCCCAGCTGGACTCATGACACTTGTCCAGTACTGTGCCCTGTGCAGCACTTACATCACTATCCATGTGTCCTCCTAAGTGTTCACCCTCCAGGGGCTCAACAGGATGGAACCGTTACCTTCGGCCTCAGCAGCGTGACAGGCTTTTCTTGTCTCTACCACCTGGCTACATGCACCTTTCAAGCTGGTCAACTCCTTCCTGTTGCTGGAACTATTGAGAAATCTGCTGGAGTAAGTAAATATGCTTCAGATGGCCCTGAGTATCTGGCAGCACAAAGTGCCCAGGGAAAAAGCATTGCAATAGCCCTTTCCATTCCTAACACTAAATGCTGCTTTCTAGCCAGGAAGCTTATTTCCAAGTGTTCACTGGTCCAAAAATCTACATTATTCTGGATTTCAATCATGTAGCTTAGTTCAAACTATGAGCAACTGCTTTCCAGTTACTTTGCTCAGCAAGTATTTTCTTTCCCTCTAGTTGGCATACGAGGCCTGTTGTAACCATGGCCATCGTTCAGATGATGCATTTTCTTCTCCCAACTCCTCCCAAGACCAGAGAAGGTTAGAAATTCCACAGAACCACTAGTCCCAAACAGTTTCTCTCTGCCAGGCTTAATCTTCTGATCCAAGCAAAAAAGTGAAATTGACAAGTTTCTTTTTTCTCTGGAGGCCAGACTCATGGTCCAAAAAATAAATCTAACTATCCTGGCATCTGGTTTGTCCAGTTTCAGTAATACTCCTTGTCTTGTGGGACTTCTATTTGCAATGGGATATTTTAATAGAAGAAAATTAATACTTTATATCACAGATTGAGGTCTGAAGGCCTCAAATATTTAGTACTAGCTAGAAATGCCAGTTTCAAATATGTCTGTGTTTCTGGCAAGGTGTAGTGGCTCACACTTTATAATCCCAGCACTTTGGGATTCTGATGCTGGTGGATCACTTGAGGCCGGGAGTTTGATACCAGACTGGCCAACATGGCAAAACCTTGTTTCCACTAAAAATAGAAAAATTAGCTGGGTGCAGTGGCATGTGCCTGTAATTTCAGCTACTCGGGAGGCTGAGGCAGGAGAATTGCTTGGGAGACAGGTTGCATAGAGCCAAGATGGTACCATTGCACTCCAGCCTGAGCAACAGAGTGAGACTCCATCTAAAAAAAAAAAGAAAAAACAAAACAGATATGTCTGTGTTTTTATACAGTCCAGAGGATTCTTTCCTCATCTCATATTCAGAATAGCACCTTTTCATTCATTTTAACAAGCACTTTGATGCATCTCCTTCTGTGCCTTGCACAATGTTCATTATTCTGAGATCTTTGGGAGGTCCTCAGCCCTCTGAGAGGTTGCCATTTAATTTAAGACACAGATGAGACAGATACCTGGAGACCATATATAAGAGTAAAGTTAGAAGTGTGCTGTAGGAACTCAGAGTGAGAGGACCCACTGTAGACCTAATGGGCAGGAAGGTCTCATGACAGAGGTAGATCCTGAATGAGGCTCTGGAGCAGAGTGCTTCTATAATATAAATATATCCTGGTTTATATTTGCTTCATTAGTTACCACAGCTACCAACGGAAAGAGGTACACTGTATCTAAGGTCCAAGACTTTTGTCAAAAACACTATTGAGCTTAGAAGCGTGAGACATTAAGATTCCTGGGTTCTGCTTTTGGATTTATGACTAACTTGCTGTAACCTTAGCTAGGCTAAGGTAAGTATTATTAATCCCATTGTGCAAATGAAAACATTTAACCTTACAAGTCACACCTTAAACTTAAATACACATGGCAAAAATAATTCGAGTGACAAACAACTTAGAAATTTAGTTCTCTCTTTGGTACACAAACTCCATTCAAAGTTTCAGGCAGTTTCCTCCAACCCAGGATCCTTCTATTATTTCTCTGTGGTACAAGATGGCTGCTTAAGCCCAGCCATCACATCTATTTTCCAGTCAGCAGGAAGGAAAAGAGGAAAGAAGACCATGTTCCTCTTTTTAAGTACACCTCCCAGAAGTCACATTTCATTTTGTCTCATTAGCTAATTTAGTCATATGACCACATTCAGCAAAGAAGGGCTTTAAAAAATGTAATCCTAATTGGAGGTGACCACATATGTACAGCTAAAAATCAAGGTTTATGTTACTAAGAAAGGATACAATTCTGGGTCACAATTAGGAGTAGACGCTATCATCATGAGATGTCATTGAGTTGCCACAGTGTTCGGTTGTGGTTTACAGACCCAGCTCCCTGGTACTCAAAAATATTAATGGCTCTTATGGATTGAATATGTTCCCCTGAAATTTATATGTTAAAAGTCTACCCACTCCACATGGTGGCATAAGAAGGTGAGTCCTTTGGGAGGTAATTATGATTAGATGATGATGATACACAGTCAAAAAAGGGATTAGGTGAGGTCATGAGGGTAAAACCCTTATGAATGAGATTAGTGCCCTTATAAGAGTCACAGGAGAGCTTGCTTTCCCTCTCTGCTCCCTGTCATGTGAAGATACCTAAAGAAGTCGGCCACCTGGCATCCCCAGAACCCAACCATGCCAGCACCCTGGTCTTGGACTTCCAGCCTCCAGAACTGTGATAAATACATTTCTATTGTTTGTAAGACACCCAGATTATGTTAAGGCAGGCTGAGCTGACTAAGACAATGGCCTTAGTGCCAGACACCCAGACTCTTCATGGCCACAAAAATTTCCTTCTGGTATTTCTCTTAGGTACCTTCAAGTGGGAGGAACTGAGAACATACTGGAATGAAGCTCAAGCCATGTGGTGCCAGGCTGGCAAGAAATAAGCCCCTAAAGCGACCAGTGGTCAGTTATAGTCTCTGGGAATAATGCGCATCTTTGTGAAAATATTTTTGGCAATTGTCTGTATTCTTCTGTTTCTATTTATTCCCCCTCCTTCTTCCACCTAGAAAGGAATCTCTCTCTTCACCTGGTTGTTTTTCTGTAACCTGGTTTCAAAATTAATAATAATAGCAGTAGTAACTATGAGGACTTAGCAAATCCCAAACATGAAGGCTTTAGTATACACTCTTACATTTACTCTACAAGGTAGGAAGCTTTATTTTCTCCATTTCACTAATGGACACACTGAGACTATGGGAGATTAAATAACTCACATAACCAGAAACAAAGAGCAGAATAAGAGTCAAAACCCAATCCAGCTAAACTTTTGCCAGGCACTTTCCCTACTTGATATCATATCCTCAAGCCCAACTTATGAGGTCGTTATTATTGGTCCCATTGGATAGATGAGGAACTGAGGCTTAACCACAGAGGTCAGCTTTACCAAGGGCAGTTCTTAAATTTTGCATTCACATCCAAAATATTGGCATCCTCTTAACCTGTTTATGCCTAGTGTTCATTATTGGAATGCTAAGCATGTGGAAGTTATTTACATCCTACCTCTCAAGGTCATTGCCAAGGTCTGATTTTGCAATTCAAAAATTGCAACCTCCAGCACAAATGGGTTAAATCTCTTACCTCTATGAGTGAGAAGCACAGGCTGTTTTTGTGCGTGCTATTATGTTCATTGCTAAAGGCTAACTTCAGTTTCCATGGGTATGAATTTTCCCCACTCACCTGCTTTAATGGCCTGTGTTGCTTACACAGGAACCCAGTTGGGAAGGGGCATTTCCCTTGTATTCAGGACCAGAACCACCATGATGATGCTCCAGATAAAGTATTACTGCAACGACTTCATTCAGCCTGTGGTTTAATACACATCATAAATCATTATCATTTGGTCCTAATCCATTGGCATAGAGGCAAACTAGTCAATCAGACAAGTTTTACTGCATCCCACTGTGTGCCAAGCACTGTACCAGGGGCTAAGTATGCAGTGTGAACAAAGACAAAAGGCAAATGACCTCAAGGAACTTACAGTCTAGTGGGAAGACAGATATTAAGCAACTAATTATCGACAATTAATTCACTAATTACAAGTGTCCACAGTGCTGCAAGGAGGCACGGGTGTTTGGGGACTTCATTTTAAAAGGTGTGTAACCCAGCCTAGAGAGTCAGTAATAACTTTCCTCAGAAAGTGATGTTTTGAAGGGCATTTTTTTAAAGTGAGGATCTCACTCTGTTGCCCAGGCTGGACTGCAGTGGCACAATCACGGCTCACTGAAGCCCCAACTTCCTGGGCTCAAGCAATCTTCCCACCTCAGCCCATCAAGTAGTTGGGACCACAGGTGTATGCCACCACACCCAGCTAACTTTTTATTTTGTAGAGACAGGATATCCTTATGTTGCCCGGGCTGGTCTTAAGCTCCTGGGCTCAAGCAATCCTCCTGCCTCAGCCTCCCACAGTGCTGGGATTACAGGCAAGAACACTGTGTCCTGCCAAAGTGATGTTTAGGTCAAGACCTGAAGGCTGTCTGATTTAAGCGGATAAAGCATGGGGGCAGAGTATTCCAGACATAGCAAACAGCATATGCAAAGGCATTGAGGTGGGAGAGAATATGAAACTTCATTTGTGAATAACTAAATACTTTTATTCCTTTAACCCTTAGTAGCCCAGGAAAAATAGTTATCATCATTTACCATCTGAGTATTTTTTTTAATTTTTTTATTACATAATTGTTCTGAAATAATTATCTTTGACTATAAAGATCAGTAACAAAGATAACAACATTTCAAAGTTAAACACTTACCGGACAGATGTCCTCACAAAAATAGGGCCTTTATACAAGGTTGTAGTTTTTATAGTCTTTTATTATAGCTTTTATGATCAGACATACAAATATAAAAACTCACTCCTCATGGCCTTCCTCGGTTCTATTTGTCAGGGTTTTCTTTTTTTTTGAGACGGAGTTTCACTCTTGTTACACAGGCTGGAGTGCAATGGCGCAATCTTGTCTCACCGCAATCTCTGCCTCCTGGGTTAAAGCAATTCTCCTGCCTCAGCCTCCTGAGTAGCTGGGATTACAGGTACGCACCACCATGCCCAGCTAATTTTTGTATTTTTAGTAGAGACGGGTTTCACCATGTTGACCAGGATGGTCTCGATCTCTTGACCTCATGATCCACCCCCCTCGGCCTCCCAAAGTGCTCGGATTATAGGCGTGAGCCACCACACCAGGCCCGGGTTTTCTTAACATTAGTGATTCCATTTTGATTCTGACAACTTTTACAGTACAAAGAGAGGGTGCTTTAAGCTTTCATAGTCTCTTTCTCTTCAAAATGACTATCTCTAATATAGCCGTTCTCTTTTCATTTTCATGGTTGTTAATAGAAAACTATAGGTAAAGAGAAAAATTAGGATATTTATTGTAAAAGGCTAGGAGATAAATGGAATTCACCACTTTGAAAGGAGGTTCTGTCTACAGTCACAATACCTAAGAACAAACTGAAAATCAATTTCTTAAATAGGACCCAGGAGAAAATGGGAGGTAAAATTCCATCTTTCTTGACATTTTCTTTTCTTGTAGATAAATCACATGTGCCCCTAGTGATCTGTGTGATTAGAAAGTTTCTTACTGAGAACAGTTCTAAAATTCATCTCACCATATGGGTATTTTAAAATCCTTTTACAAATAATTTATGGAAGTAGGAATAAAGGTAGTAATTAGTTACCTATTACCTATTGCTACATAACAAATTACTCCCAAAACTTAGCAGCTTAAAACAGCAAAATTTCTTATCTCATGGCATCTGTGGCAAGAATCTTGGAGTGGCTTAGTTTGGTGGTTCTGGCTTGGAGTCCCTCATGAGGTTGCAGTCAGGGCCAGCTTCACAGGCAGCAAACTGTACAATCACAAAAGGCACCACACTTGGCTTAATATTCTGCTGTTGCTGTCTCAATTTTTTTAGTAATTTTTGAAAAAAAGAGTGCCCATTTTTATTTTGCACTGGATCACAGCCTAAAATTATGTAGCCAGTGCTGGTTGCACTCAAACTGTCAGCCAGGATTACAGTCATCTAGGGCTGGAGGATCTTCTTCCAAGCTCACTCACACGGTCATTAGGAGGTCTCGATTCCTCACCGGCTGTTGGGTGGATCCCTCCATTCCTCTCCACACGTGTCTCACAACAGGATAGCTAGTCCCTGACCAGAGGGAGCGGTGAGAGAGAGAGCCAACCTGTCTTTTACAACATAATCTCAAGAGTGTGTACCATCATGTCTTTGCCTGTTTTTGCTGCTCTGACAGAGTACTTGAGATTGGATCATACATAATGAGCAGAAATTTGTTGGCTTACAGCTCTAGAGGCTGTGAAGTCCAAGATCGATGGGCCGGCAACTAGTGGGAGCCTTCTGGAATGTCATCCCTTCGTGGAAATAGGATGGGCAAGATTAGAGGGAGACAAACTCACTCTTTCATAACTACATCGTTATGAAAGTATCATAGTTACAAAACTACACAGTATCATTATTGGGACGACAGGTGTATGCCACCACACCCAGTTTTTTATTTTGTAGAGACATCCCCTATGAGGGGGGAGCTCTAATGGCCTAATCACTTCTTAAAGGACCCAACTCTTCATACTGTTTCCATGGTGGTTAAATTTTAACATGAGTCCTGAAGGAGACAAACATTCATACCAAGGCTCATTACTTCTGCCATATAGTACTGGTCACACTGACCGACCCTGATACAGTATAGAAGGAGACTGCACAAGGTGTGAATACCAGGAGGCTAGGATCATTTAGCGCCATCTTGGAGGCTGACTACCACAGACAATGAAAACTAGCTTTGTTAGAAATATTAACAAGAATTTAAATATAATAAACCCAAATTTTTATTCATTTTCCTACTTTTGAAGATAGTATACCTGAGGCTGGGCACAGTGGCAGCTCACACCTATAATCTCAGCACTTTGGGAGGCTGAGGCAAGAGGATCACTTGAGGCCAGGAGTTTAAGACTAGCCTGGGAAACATAGTGAGACCTCTATCTCTACAAAATATAAAATAAAATAATAATAATAATAAAGATAGCATACCTGAAATAGAAAGCAAACTTTGACTAAAATAATTCATTCATCCAGTATCATGAACCTGGAACACATTCATCTTATAAATACCTATTCCAGATTCCAAATGTATCTCTAATTGGTTCTAACTTATTCCTTATGGTTCTTCTGTTTGTGCTTGAACCATCAAAACACAGTACTTTTGAAAGCTTTGGTGGCTCATAACTTTGTTGAAGAGAAAATGCTCATCTTCTTTGCCTCATAATTGCAAAATATTTTTATTTTTTCTTTCTTAGGTCTATAAACACAATTTTAAATCTTCAATTTAATTAATATTTTTCTTTCTATACTATTTCCCCTTTATGTGCACACCTGTCTACAGCATTTGTCCATTCAAGTAAATTTTCCACAAAAACCTAAAAAATTAAAAATTATTACCATATATCTTTTTAGCAAAATTGGAAGACCCAGGATTTTTTCCTAAAATATTGTGTAATTAAGTTTATCGTGTTGAGTGACTGGATGAAAATACTATATTTCTTTTTGTCTTTAAAAATATGTTCCTTTCCTTTTATCAAAAAGTCAAAAAATAACAAATATTGGCAGGGCTATGGAGAAAAGGGAATGCTTATACACTGTCGGTGGGAATGTAAAGTCAGTCAGCCACCATGAAGAACAGTGTAGAGGTTTCTCAAAGAACTAAAAACATAACTGCCATTCAACCTGGCAATCACACTACAGGATATATACTCAAAGGAAAATAAATCCTTCTACCAAACAGAAACATGTATCCATATGTTCATCACAGCACTATTTACAATAGCAAAAACATAGAATCAACTCAGGTGCCCATTAGTGGTGGATTGACTAAAGAAAATATGGCACATATACACCATGGAATACTATTCAGACATAAAAATGAATGAAATCATGTCCTTTGCAACAACATAGATGCAGCTGGAGCCCATTATCCTAAGCAAACTAATGCAGAAACAGAAAAGCAAATACTGCATGTTCTCACTTATTTATAAGTGGGAGCTAAACCTTGGTTACACATGGACATAAAGACAGGAACAATAGACACAGGGAAATACAAAAGTGGGGAGGTTGGGAGAGAGCCAAGGGTTGAAAAACAACCGATTGGGAACTATGCTCACTCTGGGTGATGGGTTCAATTGTACTCCAAACTTCAGCATCATGCAATACACCTTTGTAGCATGCACATGTACCCCTGAAACTTCTGAAAAAATATACATTTTTTAAATTCATTAACTCTCAAGTTTGAGAAAAATCCTCTAGGCTATTATCATCTGAAGACTCATGGGCTAGGTTATGTCTCACATAATCAATTTCATCAGCATTTGTCTGAACTCTACTGTCTCTTTGAATTTATCTTCTTTTTATCTAATACCTTATGTAACCTCTTCCTCTATCAGCTTTTCTCTCTGTCATAATAGGACAAAAGTGAAAACTCCATATTTCTGAACTTTTTAATAAAACCTAAAAGCAGATGACAAAGATAGTATCCCGAGTCTTATATGTTCTTAAAGATAATGTAACATTGTAAGCAATGCAGCAAGAAAACTGAAGGATGATGAAATTCTGATTATTTATTACACTATATTGCATCATCCTTCTAGGTGATTCTATCATTCTTCAGTGTTTTTATTTTAGTCTTTTTTCAGCATTTTGGAACTAATTGATAAGTAATGATGAAATGATTCCTAGGTTGACAAAATAACTACATAATCACCCATGGTTCTTCCTGCCCACTCCACAAACAAAACCAGTTCACTGAGACCATGGTATTGTAGTAAAGAAACAATATAATTGACATTATATTGTTATATAATTGACATTATATTGTTATATTGTGAGGCCAGCCACACAGGAGATGAAGTTATTACTCAAATCAGTTTCCCCAAAGACTTGGAGAATAGGGTTTTTCAAGGATAGTTTAGTGGGCAGGGGACTAGCAAATGAGTGGTGCTGATTGGTTGGGGATGCCATCATAGGGGTGTGGAAAATGGTCCTCATTTGCTGAGTCTGCCTCAGGATGGGGGTCCACAGGACCAGCTGAGTCAGGAGTCATGGGTCCCAGTGGGGTCTGTCAGTTACCAGAATGCAAAAGCCTGAAAAAAAAAAATCAAAAGGCTGATCTTAGGTTCTACAATAGTGATGTTATCTATAGGAGCAATTGGGGAAGTTACAAATTTTCTGACCTCCAGCACAATGGCTGGTTATCATTTAACTGTGCCTACATTTTAGCAGAATCCAGGCCCCTCTCATAATCCTAACCTTGTGGCCTTTCATTAGTTTTCCAAAGGTGATTTAATTTTGAGAAGGGCCATCATCCTTGCTTTAACTTTAAGCTATAAATTAAATTCCTCCCAAAGTTAGTTTGGCCTATGGCCAGGGATGACCAAGGATAGCTTGGATGTCAGAAGCAAGATAGAGTCAACCATGTCAGATTTCTCTTACGGTCATAATTTTTCAAAGATATTCAACTAAATGTTTCAAAATATAGGAAAGAATTAGATCATTAAAATCTCATAATGTATCTTACATTTATTAAAGGGTTCAATATCATAATTATAAGTTCAAATGAGTTTTTTTCTGTCTTTTAAAAAATAAGTAAATTTTATAGTCGTACTTTTTGAAAGCTCTCTAAGAAAGAAAGAAGTCAAAAAATATTGCAAGAAATGCTTTTAAAAATTAACTAAAATTGGGTCCAATGGATCGTAATGGTATTAACACAATTTAAGGATTTGGGAGAAATGGTAGCTCTGGCATGACCTGAAGGAGACACTATTTATGCCTGACTCGGATCCCTCAGACCAAGAGTTCTCTAGTGGCTTCTAACCTCACATACCTCCCTCCTTCTGCCTGACAGCTTCATCTGGCCACATGCTGACCATATGCATGGGCAGGCCAGAAGTGCCTCAAAGGTGATAATCTCAGAAACAACCTCAACCACTGGAGAACCAGAATTCATGGTTAAATCCCCAGCTTTCTCACCTCTCTGCGAGGCACTTCTGAGGTGTGTCTCACATAGTCTCTCAGTGGGTTCCCATCAGGATTGAGCCCAGTTCCCCACAGAGGTATCTCTCTCATTAATGAACCACTCATTGGCTTTTCTCCCTTCCCTATTACACTTCCCCACTCCCTTACTCTACTTCCTTGGGTCAGCTCCAAATAAACTACCTGCACTAAAATTTCTTGTCTTGGAATTTGCTTTTGGAAGAACCTAAACCAAGACACATAGTGAAAATCCACATCATAATAAAGCAGCCACAGCTTCAAACATGGTAGGGCTTTTCTTGCTTTATCTGGAGACCTCACCATAGACACCATCAACTCAGAGCAAAACAAAGCAGGCAGATGCAAGCAAGGCAGATGGCAGTTTAGAAGAAAGAATGCTTTTCATGCTTTTAGAGGTCATTGGAATGAGAAGCTGTCAAAAACCGTCAGAAATGCTTTATCCATTTGAAAGGAAAAGTTGCAATGGGCTTGGTAATGGGGGGATGGACAGTTTGGTCTTATTTAAGAAACAGCCCAAGGCACTGGAATAGCCCTGGGCTTGCAGATGGAAGACTTGAATTCCAATCCAGGCCTCTGACATCAAATGCCACTTCTACCAAAGGGAGATAATAAAGTCTTTCCAAAGTTACGGGGAGTACTAAATGAAATAGATCATGGGTTTTGCAGTAGAATGCCCTATCAGAGTTTAAACTCCTGTTTTTAATCTTCAGCAAGATAATTTGCCAAGTACTTTAGGGTGTAGACAGAAGCAAAAAACAACAACAACAACAACAAAACCCTCAACGTTGGTCTTCTTTCTTTTAGAAGAATCTGTTGAGTCACCCTCGTTGGTTTGTAAATGAAGAGTCAGTAAGCAGGCCTCAGTGTCCTGGAAGAAGGGTATAATAACTTTTTTGTATAGTAAGCAGTTTTTTAAAACTGTCTGCCTCCTTTAGAAGAATTTGGTCCGTGGAGAGGAAGAAGGACCCTTGGTTCTGAGCCTGCACAGTGGCTGAGCTAGGGACATTCTGACCTGCAGTCCTCCTGGAGCTGCTTGCACACTGGGAGTGGCTGCATGATGGAACCAGGACTTGGAGAGCTGGAATATTGGGACTCAGTTCTAAAGGTCAGGCCCACCGTATTGTGTATGGTTGAAGAAGGCACCATCCATGGAGGCGTTTCCATACACACAGCAGCAGCGAGATCAGACTCGCCAGCACCCAGTCTCTGCCTTCCACCTTAGAGGACTCCTTCACCAGCTCAGCAGGTATATCCCCTCCCTCTAGCTGCCACAGAGAGGAAGTCACTGCCTTGTCCACCAGCCACCTACTTCACTCACAAACAGCACTCTGGTACCCTGCCATCCATGGGTAGCAACACCTGACCTTCCTGCTCCCAGGGCAGCATTCTGGAGACTTGACCCATGAGAGCATTAGGGTTACACTCTTACCAGTATTGGTCCTGGCCACCCTGGCTGACTGATCGCTGTCAGCCATGGAGAACCATAAGAGGCAAATGTGACTCCTCCCCATGTGAAGGTCACAAGCACCAAGGGATCCCTGGGTGCATAGTGGGAAAGAAGGGGGAGGCCTGATTTGGAGTCTTATATCTATATCCAGCAGGCGAGGGCTTGTGCGTCACAGCCTCAAACGTAGAAGAGTTAATTTGATTTGTCAAGTGGATTAAGCCATGGCATGTCCCAATATTTGATCAAAGGTTGTTCTGAGTGTTTCTATGAAGGTGTATTTGGATGCAATTAACATTTAAATTGGTAGACCGAATAAAGAGGCTTGCCCTCCCTGATGTGAGTGGGCTTCATCCAATCTGTTGAAGACCTGAGTAGAACATAAAGGCTAACCCTCCCCAGAATAAAGAGACTTCTTTCTACCTTGGGGCCTTAGAACTGGGACCTCAGCTTTTGGATTTGAAATGAAATATTGGCTCTGCCTGGGTCTCAAACCTGCTGGACTGAAGATGACTGAAACTACACCAATGGCTCTCTTGGGTCTCAGCTCTGGAGAACCCTGACTGATACGGTATCTATACCCCAAACTGTACTAACACATCTCAGTAATCTGGTGAATCCCCCACACTGTGCCTGGTCACTGTGCTTGGTCAGTTCCATCCATGTATTAGTTTCCTATTGCTGCTATAACAAATTACCCCAAACATAGCGGCTTAAAACAACACACATTTATTATGTGAGAGTTATGGAAGTCAGAAGTTCTAAATCTGTCTGAGTGAGCTAAAATCAAGCTATTGGCAGGGCTGTATTCCTTTCATAGGCTCTAGGGAAAAGTCTATTTTCTTGCCTTTTCTCTGGAGACCTGCATTCCTTGGCTTGCAGCCTCATCCTGCATCTTCAAAGCCAGCAACACAGCATTGTCCAATCTCTCTGTGACTCTGATTCTCCTACCTCTCTCTTACAGGGCCCCTTATAATTACATTGGCCCAGTAGATAACCCAGGATAATCTCTCATCACAAGATTATTAATTTAATCACACATGAAAAGTTCCTTTTGCCATATAAGGTAGTATATTCACAGATTTCAGAGATTAAGATCTGGACATCTTTAGTAGGGGGTGTTATTAAGCCTGCTACCTTTCCTCATACCTCATTCCTTTCTGACTCCCTCCTGCTCTTTCTCCTTTCACTGCAGTGTCACTAGCTCTTGGCCTTCTGCTCATCTCCCCCAACATGCAGTCCCTTCACCTGGAGGTTCTATTACTGTCACAGCCTCAGTGACTTCCTGTGCTTTGGTGATTCTCAGACTAATGCCTGCAGCCCATGCACTTCCCCAACTCTTCAGTCCTAGTCTTTCTATGGCCCTCTTTCATTTCAGCTTGCATATGCGCAGAGCGCAGGATCTCCTGACACCCCAGAGTCTCACCTCACTCCCACGCCTGAACCACCACCCACAGTGCCTCCAGATACCTGCTCTTCCAAGCTCAGAAGCACTCCCACTCCACCCCTTCCAAATCCTGCCACTTTCCGTCGGATTTGCCGTCACCACGTTTGTGGTCCCCGCTCTGCCACATGGTTTTCCCAAGGTCCAGTGGGTTTCCTGGGGGAAAAAAGGCATCATACATTCTCTCCATTGTATCATTTTCCTGTTCAAAGATCTCTAGTTATCTATATTTTCTATTTTTTCTACAATGTCTATACATTATATTTGTGATAAGATGAGAAGTGTCATTTAAAATATAAGAAGGAATGATCAAACCCAGTCTTCTCTGCCTTTCCACTGCACACCAAGCCTTTAAATTCCATACCCCTCATTCTCATGACTCCCCATCAGGAACCGCCCATCCCAACCGACATATTAATTCATCCAACAACATGAGTGAGCACCTGCTCTGAGCAAAGCACACACCTTGCAGAATTCAGCATCCATCCTTCCTAGGTCATCTTCTCTCCTGCTCAACAAGGAAACTGACCTTCTTCTGCACAGGTTAAGCATGATGATATAGCCAAATGGACAAACTGCTCCACAAAGAGGAGAAATAAATACAAATCTAGTAGGTTTTCCTAAGAGTTTTTTTAAGCTATTACCAAAGAGAGAGAGTAGTTCTTTAGTAGTAGCTTGAAAAAAGTCACAGGAAAATGAGTTTTTAATAGCTACTACTTATTGAGTACTTACTACATGCTAAGCACCTTATAAATGCCTCCTTCCATCTTCATGACAACCATATTATCTTCTATATTATTGCCATACTTCAGACGAGGAAACTGAAGCTCAGAGAGGCTAAGAAACTTTCCTATAGTCACACGAGCCCCAGTGGCAAAGTTGTTTTCCAACCTAAACTCATCTGACCCCAAGTCCACAATCTTTGCTGCCACCCTGTGTTACAACTGAATGACCAGATTTTGGAGCTTATCCTAAGAGTCAACAGAAAGGCTCAGCTGGCACTAGAGGCAGGAGCCAGGTCATTTCCATGGGATCATAGTTCAAAGTCAATGGTTCAATCTCAGGGCTGTGGCCTTGGGCAAAGTGGCACTCAGAAAGGAGCTGGAGTCCAAGAGTTAGGGTAGTAATACTAACCCCAGCCTCCTTCACTAGCTTGCACTTCATGGAGTCATGCCAGGCCTTGCACCCAGCCAAAGAGGCAGCATTGCCCTCAGCCAGGAGAATGCTCCACTGGCCACAAATGCACTGCAATCGCTGCTCTCTGCCCCTTGGCCTCAGACCCTCTGCTTATCCTTCTAGCAACCCAGTGTTTCCTGTGGTCCATGCATCTGTGGCTGGATAATGCCTCTTAGATGGCCACATCTCTCTGGCCACTTAAACCACAAACATGCTGAGATTAAAGCCCTTATCTTCTATCATCTAGCTTCTCTCTCCTCCCACTTTCCAACAAGGTCAAAGGCCAAACCCAATCCTACTTGCTAGGCCATTAAAATGCCCAGATGATATCAGGGTGAAAGATTACAAGGTGGTCAAATTGAATCGATTATTTTTAAATAACTAGGATGAAATGCAAACTAAGGGGAAATTGTTATTGCTCTTTTCACATGTGAGAGGTATAGTTTCAATAAGAACATGTAAAAACTCCTTGGACATATTTTGTTTCTAGATTTGGGCCTTTACCAAATGTCTTGCACAATTAGACATCTGTCCAAAGACAGAAAAATGTGGATTTGGATGCTTGTATTAGAGGCAAGAAATACAACATAATAGTTAAGAGTCCTAGTTTGGGAGTTACACCTTGATTCAAATTCCACCCCTGTGACTTGCTGGCTGACCATGGACAAGTCTCTCCACCTCTCTGAGCCTCAGTTTTCAGTTTTCTCATTCATGAAATAGTAATTAAACATGCCTTCCTTGTTTACACCCATTAGTATGGCTACTATATTCTTTTTAAGTGCTGGAAAGGAGGTGGAGAAATTGGAACACTTGTGTGTAGCTGGTTGATAATACAGCTGCTATGGAAATCAGTGTGGCAGTTCCTCAGAAAGTTTAAACATAGAATTACCATATGACCCGGCAATTCCACTTCTGGGTATATGCTCAAAAGAACTGAAAGCAGGGACTTAAGCAGATATTTGTACACTAAATCTTCCTAGCAGCCTTACTCACAATAGCCAGAAGATGGAAGCAATCCAAGGGTTCACTAATGGATAAATGGATAAACAAAATGTGATGTCTATATACAATGAATATGATTCAGCCTTTAAAAGAAAGAAGAGTCTGACACATGCTACAACATGAATGAATCTTGGAGACATCATGCTAGGTGTAATAAGCCAGACTTAATTGTATGATTCCATTTATATGAGGCATCCAGATAGTCAAATTCATAGACACAGAAAACAGAATAGTGGTTGCCAGGGCCTGGAGGGAGAGGAGAATGGATTTAATGGGTACAGAGTTTCAGTTTGGGAAGATGAAAAAGTTCTGGAGATGGATCTTGGTGACAGTAGTACAACAATGTGAATATACTTTTGGAAACAGATGCTCAGTGCCACAAAGAAAAATCAGCACTGAGACAAAGCATCTCTCAGCAAGGCATGTAGGGTCGTCCTTACTGCTGTGTCTGATCTCCATTGGCTTCTTGCTTTTTGCTAGTAGCTCTTTGCTAAGCCCTTTCCTATGTAACTGTTAGACATGCTCACAGGCACATAGTACATTCTAGGTCCTTGTACTTTAACCAAGATATCTGTGCTGGACATGCTCACAGGCATGTCCCAGCTCGCAGCCTATGCCCCTTTCTTATTTGTTCTCCATTGCTTTTACCCATTCAATAAAGTTTTGAGTAACTAGTCAATTGAGTTCAGTTTCAGATTGTGAGGTCTGGCTCCAGCCAACAGAGATCAGATACAGCAGTAAGGAAGACCCCAAATGTGTAAGGGATAAATATGTCTGCTTTTCCTTTGTTCATTGTACTCTTGTGGCAAGATGGCTAACGGGAACACCCTTTCTGCAGAAAGTAAAATTGCCTTGCTGAGAGGTTCTTTGTCTCAATGCTGATTTTTCTTTGTGGCACTGAGCATCTGTTTCCAGCAATACTAAATGTCACTGAACTATATGCCTAAAAATGGTTATGACATGAATGAACCTTGAAGACATCATGCTAGGTGAAATAAGCCAGATTTAAAAGGGTAAGTATTGTATGATTCCATTTATATGAAGCATCTAGATAGTCAAATTCATAGACACAGAAACCAAGCATCTATTTCCAACAATACTAAACGCCACTGAACTATACACCTAAAAATGGTTAAAATGGTGAATTTTATGTTGTGTGTATTTCACCCCATTAAAAAAAAAAGATGTATTTCTTGTAGTTTTGTTGTAAGTGTTAAATGATTAACATTGGTAAAGAAACTAACAGTGCCTGGCACCTGGGGAGCCAGGGAGTGACAAAACTGTAGATACAGTATCACCACCATTGCCCTCAGTCCTCGGACACAGTGGCTGAATGTTGACCAACCCAGGGCCGACAAGTAAGATTGGACCAGGAGAAAAGGGAGAGAAGATGAGGAGAGCTATCCCAGACTGGGAAGTGAGGGAATTATAACGGACGGGAAGTTGGACTACAGGGCCCCAGGGAGACCTAAGTCCACAAAGCACCCAGGAAGAAAAAAGGAGGGCCTAAAGGAGATGTAGAGGGACTAAGGTCTGCAGGAGGACTCATGAAAGAGGCCGGAGCAGACCTGCCGGATGAAATACAGGATGCCTTGTTAAATCTGAATGTCAGATAAGCAACAAAATGTTTAGTGCAAGTACATCCCAAATACTGCATAACTGTGCTTTATTGCATGGGTTATGCTAAGAATGTATTCATTGTTTATCTGAAATTCAAATTCAACTAGGCACCCTGTATGTTTATTTGCTAAATCTGGTGTTCCTAGACCAGAGGCATGGCTCATCCTTCAGGACTTTATACTAAGTCACTTTAGGATGGTGCAGACTCTAGAATAACCTGATATCTAAAAATCTAGTCAGGGCAGTAGCTAGGGAGCAGAAATAGGAGAGGATTCTTCACTTTGCAAATTTATTCTTTCACAGTTGGGGTCCTATACATAGCCAGTTCCCCTAACTGTAACATAGAAATTCACTTTTAAAACTCAAATTTGCAGCTCCACTTTTGAAGGAGCACACCTGTCAAAGCTCAAGGCAGGACAGACCACATTCCCAAAAGCTATGGTTCTTCTGGCTTCCAAGAGCAGAAGAGGAGGGGAATAGACATCATTTCCACTACAGAGGGGTCTGGCTGATAAAACGTGCCTTCCTTGTTTATACCCACTAGGACTCTGCTCCCAGAAGGTCCAGTCTCTTCCCCAAGCCCTGCTGAACAGCCCAGCATCCCCAGCCCAGCGCTCTGCAGCCATTTGCATAAAGGGCAGTCACAGATTCCTCAGAAAGCAGAAACCTAAAAAGGGCTTTGTCTATGTCAAACCAAACACAATTCTCCCGCCCCTGCCCTATGCTGATTAAAAGCTGGAGTTGTTCGTTTTGTTTTGAGAAGTACCAGGGTTTTATGCTCGAGGTCCGCCTTCCCGCCTCACTATTTCCAGCTGCTGAGGCACATGAGTGAGAAGGACCACACACCAGCAGCCCAGCGGTGCACAGGCCTGGCGGAGATTAAATCCCAGGCGTCGGGGAAGGGCCCCTTCTTGGGAATGGGCGGCCCAGGGAAACACCCCCCCACCCTGCAGGAGGGAAGCTGAGCACGGAGAGGGTAGTTGAAGGAGAGAGCTGCCCTGCGACCCTGATCCCCATCCACCCAGAGCCCAGCATCTGGCCCATCCTACAGTCAGCCCAAGACCAGGCCGCAAGGGGAAAGCAGCACACAATCTTGAACGCAGTGAAACCTGCCTTCCCCTTCTACTTCTTTTTAAATCTAAACAAATGTATTGGCCACATAACACATTTAATTTGCAGGGGAAGTCCCGGGGATTTGGGGGTGACCGAAAGGAGGCATAGTTCAGGTTTTCCTCCCAGGCCTACCAGCTAACCCGGCCAGCTTAGACGATTTTGCTGAGCCTCAGCTGGGCCATCTGCCTTGCTTTCCAATCAGGGAGGCCACAGTCCAACACGGAAAAGGCAGAGACGATGTGTGAGTGGGTTCTTTCCCTTGTCCTCCTCAGGACTCTGCAGAGAGCATGTTTGTTTGCTGACTTGTTCATTGTCTGTCTCACCCACACCAGAATGTCAGACTGGATACCCAGCAGCTGGCACCAGAAACCCAGCAGCTAGCGCAGAGCCAGGCGTCTGCTCAGGGAGCCTTGAATGCGGTTTAGCTGAATGAGTTCAGCGTGGAACCCACCGGAGCACACCTTTTCCCTTTGCTCAGGGTCGGAAGGGGATACTTTTTAGTGCTTGAGGTCCTCAGCTTTTTTCTCACACCAAGTTTTGAAGCAAACTTGAGGGTTAATTACATGGCATCGGGTCGGCTTCTTACTCTTCTTTGTCTTTGGAGCCACTGTCCTCAAGCTGAGGGGAGCCGGGGACTGGGGGAGAAGTGGGGGCAAGGTGGTCTTTTCTGAGGCCACAGCAGGGGGCCTTCAAGTCACTCTCTTTCGGACCTCACCTGCCAAGCACAAAAGAATGGGGTTGTCAGGAGGTAAAGATAAAAGTAGGTCAGAAGGTACAAGAGGAGGAAGCCTGAGTTTCTGGTCTTCTGGGCCCAGCGGCATCACATCTGCACCTCTGTCCTGGGGAAGACTTGGAGTCTTTCCACCCCCACTTCATGACTCCCGGTGCCTCCCCCTCCTCCCCTTCCTCCTCCACCACCACCCCTACTTCCACCCCAATGCTGTAATGAAAAGTTCATGTTCAAAGCTTTACATGAGATCTGATTTTCAACACTTTAATTGGATTAATAGAAGCAGGGAGTGGAGAGCACCACAGCCCTTCTTCTCGGGCTGTTCCTCCAGCCCCCTTCTCCTCCCAGCTCAGCTCTCTCCTCTCCTTTCTCCCTGCACTCCCTCACTCAGCCTCTCCTCTCCTTTCTCCCTGCTATTCTCCAGTCCATCTCTCCCCTCTCGCCCTCCCTCCTGCCAACAGCCTCCTCTCTGTTCCCAGCACTTTATGAGCACTACTAAAATTCTCTGTCTTCCCAAATTGAAGAAAGAGCAGGCTAATTACTGAAAACCCTGATGAAAGGAATAGTTCTAAAGAAATTCTATTTTCAGCCGGGCATGGTGGCTTACGCCTGTAATCCCAACACTTTGGGAGGCCAAGGCGGGTGGGTAATGAGGTCAAGAGATCAAGACCATCCTGGCCAACATGGTGAAACCCCATCTCTATTAAAAATGCAAAAATTAGCTGGGCATGGTGGCGCACACCTATAGTCCCAGCTACTTGGGAAGCAGAGGTTGCTGTGAATCGAGATCGTGCCACTGCACTCCAGCCTAGCGACAGAGCAAGTCTCTGTCTCAAAAAATAATAATAAAGAAATTCTATTTTCTTAGGCTCTGGAATACATACTACCTACTAAGAGAGGTACTGGATAACAGCACTGAAAGTCTTTAAAAGATTCGAATCAAGTATAATTTATATATTGGTTATTACTGGGCAAATGTTACCATTAAAGGCCTCCATTCTTGAGGTGACTGACATTTCTCAGACATGTCTTGACACTCCTGCTCCATTTTTGTTTTACAGATATAGCTACACGGCTTGGGGAAAGGCACCCTCGAAGCTGTTCCCATGATCCAAAGTCAATGCTTTGGGGCAGGGAGATACTATATCCTTAATAATAACAACAAAATCCCATATCACCAAAAGCTGTGGACAGGCAGTCAGCTGAGTCCTGGTGCCTGCTCTGTGCTCAAGACTAACTCATAGTGAGACCCTGGACACGTGGCTTATTTCTCTGTCCTCACTTACTTCATCTATACAATTAGAAGATTATCTTAATCAGTGGGCTTCAACATCTTTTTATTGCCTGCCTCTAACAGCAAAAGGTTTTGAGCATTCACCCCTACTCTGTGTATATCTAGTTGCAGTGAACTACCTGGATGTATGCAATACACACAATGTGTAGAAAACTTAAAGGCTGAAATAAACATTGGCCAGGTGCCGTGGCTCACACTTGTAATTCTAGCACTTTGAGAGGTCAAGGCGGAAGGATTGTTTAGCCCAGGAGTTCAAGACCAGTCTGGGCAATATAGCAAGATTCCATCTCCACAAAAATTTTTTTAAATTACCCAGATGCAGTGGTGCTTGCCTGTAGTCCCAACCACTCAGGAGGCTGAGGTGGGAAAGCTGCTTGAGCCCTGGCAGGTGAGGCTGCAGTGAGCTGTGATCATACCACTGCACTCCAGCCTGGGTGACAGAGCCAGATCTCATCTCAAAAAATAAAAAATCAACAAAAATAAAATAAACATGAAATAAATGATATTTTGTGTTTTCAATCATGGCAATTTCAATGTATCACTCACTGATATTTCAAGGCAAAATATTTATTTAAAGCCAGACATCATTAAAGATTGTTGCTGTAAATCCACATATCAGGCCAAGCACGGTGACTCACATCTATAATCCCAGCACTTTGGGAGGCCGAGGTGGGCAGATCACTTGAGGTCAGGAGTTTGAGACCAGCCTGACCAACATGATGAAACCCCGTCTCTACTAAAAATACAAAAATTAGCCAGGCATTGTTGTGCATGCCTGTACTCCCAGCCACTCAGTAGGCTGAGACAGGAGAATCGCTTGAACCCAGGTGGTAGAGGTTGCAATGAGCTGAGATCATACCACTGCACTCCAGCCTGGGCAATAGAGTGAGACTCCATCTCAAAAAATAAATAAATAAATAAATAAATAAATTCATATGGCTAGTAAACTTCAAAATCACTTCAATTTGTTTGAGTCGCTGATTTCTTGACAGATCATTGTTGTACCTCACAATGTTAAAAAAAGGAGAGTTCATATAAGAAATTGTAGGTGGTAACTCAGCCATCATTGTTGTTTTAATATATTGCAGTTTTAATACTATCTACAAAACAAAACAATTTTTTGCTTTTAAAAGGAAGTTTTTAGGTTGCCTATTTTGTGAGGCTGTGACACGTGCTGTCTGATGAATGGACTGAGTTGAGGAATAAGAGCCACTCTGTGAATAAACATTAATAAGCATTTTTGTTTCTTGTTTTTAGGTAGATTACAAATAGAAATGGATTCTCACCATTCTTTTGCCACCATCCAGAGGATTGCTTTGGGGCCGCCCTTTAGTGACCACTGCTCTAGGATCCCCTCATCAATCATTCTTTGATTCCCCAATGTCTCTATAGCTGGAACCTTTCTGGGCTCCTGCTGCTCAGCACTCCCGACTTGTGAACTAAGCAAAGCCAACGTAAGTAATGACTTGCACTGAGGCCTACAAACAGTGAAGGGCTGTGCATCTCAGGTGAGCAGCACTTAGTGCCCTGGGACGTAGCTGGGCCCCAGACTCCAGCCTCTCACAGTGTGCCAGAGCATTCAGAGACCTCTTTCTCCACTGTTCTCTCTCTGCACTCCTTTCCATCCTTAATTGGTCCCTCCCTTCTCCAAAGTATGTGTCCCCTTCCCTTTCCCTACTAGGAACCCAGTCTTTGCCTGGCCAACCCTTATTCTCCTGCCTGGAGAAATAAGAAGAAAAGCTCCTTTTGGTGTGCATAGGAGTGTTCACATATCTGGGACCACACTGGACCTGGTCACAAAGCAACTACAGGGCAAAGCCAGAATTTGAAGCTGAAGTCTGGATGATTCCAAATCTCGTACTGTTTCCAACTCTCCAAAGGCAGGGAATAAGTATGGTTTGTATTGCATATGTGCACATAAATATCCATATATCCAGTCACACAATATCGTTGCATACAGGGCACTTGAGTAGATAAAAAAACTGTAATAGGGTAAGGCTGACGGCCCCAGCAAAGTCCTAGGTCCAAACATGGGCAGACAAGTTGAGAGCCCCTGGAGCAGGCAGTTGCTTTGCCAACACCTAACACCGGCTCTTGGTGGCTGGAAAGAGAATGAGGATGTGCCCACTCACAATACCCTACCAACACTGAAAGAAAGACTCAGATTTGTCTGCCTGTGACTCATCTGTTTGTCCTCTTTGAAGGGATGATATTTACTCTGGTTTTAGACAGAAACCTATTGAAAAGAAATCAGATTCCTTATCAAGGTGATAATGGCCCAAATACCATTTGGGGACCTTCTGCACCAGCTGTCCAAGTTCGAGGGAATAAACTCGATGAGGAATTTGCGCTCCTGCTGTATCTACAAGACTGTGTGATGGGCAATCAAGTGCAGCTTCAAAAGTAAGAGAGCAGAGGAATAAAAGCAGTAAAACAGGGCTTAGCTCTCCCCTCCCTAAGTGTGATTAGTTGGGGAGGTTATTTCAAAATGAAAGTATGCACTTGCCTCATGGCATTGCCAAGCCTTAGATCAGCCCCACTCTCAGTTAAGGGTTGGGAGGGTGGTCTCAGCCTCAAGATCATGAGGATGACGATGACCACAACAGTGATGGAATCCACTTTTTGATGTATATATACTTTGTGCCAAAAATCGCCATAAACACTTTTCAAACGTTATCTCAATTCGCTCAGGAGTCCAATGAGGTAACAATCATTGTTACCTTCAGATGAGGAAAGTGCAGTTCAGAGATGCTCAGTGATTATCCCCAGATCCCCCTGCTGTGGGAGGGTACAGCCAAGAATATCTGGCTCCAAAGGCCCTGACCTTAACTCCTTAACTTCTCTCCTCGGAAAGGAGAGAAGGGCCAGTCTTTTACAACGTGTTTATTATGGAGTAACTTGACCCGACAAATATTTAGGCGCAGATATTCTCTTCCTGTTAGGTGACGATAAAGTGTTTCCATCCCAGAACCCATTCATTCAGTAAATACTAATTGAGCATCTGCTGTGTGTCAGGCACTGTTCTAAGTGCTGTGGATACAACAATGAGCAAACAAGTTCCTGTTCTCATACGCTCACAATGTAATAAGGAAGAGAGATAACAAATCAACTCATACGTAATATGTCGGGGGTGACATGCACCATAAGGAAAACTAAAGCAGGTGAGGGAGCTAGAGATGGGAGGGGAGCTTGCTGTTTTGGATAGGGTGCTCAAGGAAGCCCACTCTGATGAGGTGATATTTGAGCAGAGACCTAAAGGAGTAAGGGACATGCAACCATCTGGCAGAAGAACCAGGCAGAGGCGAATACAAGAGGCAATACAAGAGCAGATACGAGGCAAATACAAGGCAGTAAGCGTGAAAGCCCGCCTGGAAGCCAGGCTCACTCAGGCTTTCAGGGTCTCAAGCCTGCTTCTCTTTTTGCTAACTTGCAGGACTGTGTTGTCCGGATTTTGCCATGAGGAAATCAGAAGCTTAGATTCTGAAAGTTATTTTCTTCACTGGTTTCACAGAGAAAGGAAAAGGAAGTCACTTTTCTTGTGTTTACTTAAACTGAGTGTATTTGTCCTTATGACGCTCTAAAAAGTCGGTATGTTAAAGTTACAGTCTATGGGCCTCAAAGTCTATGCTCTTTCCACCACACTATGTGGGAGAGAACCATCTGATTTCACATTGAGGTAATTCTTTCCTTTTCTAAGAGCTCAGAGCACCTGGACACCAGAACCTGGGGTCCTCAGCCATCTCCCCATCAGACATTAGCTGGGAGCTTCCCATGTGCCAGGCTCATGTTGGGTACTGCGAGGCAATAGTGACAGCAAAGCAGGCACAGCTCTTCCTCCCAAGGATGGCTCTGCCCACTCAGCAGGGCCAGTGGTGGGGCAGCTTCCAAGGCCTGTTCCATGTGCTCTCATTCCCCCTCCAGCCCTAGGCCAGGACCCAGAGGAATTCCTCCAGGCTCAGCTCTGGCAGAGGGAGAATGAATCCTGAGTCTCTGGTCCTCAGCCCACTTGGAGCTGTCAGCTGGGACTCAGAGTCTGCTACCTGCCCCCTGTCACCTTCCACTCCATGAAGTCCTCCAGCCAACAGGGGGCTGGTTTTCAAGCTGAACGCTCCAGGTCTTGCCCATTGACTGAGATCGAGTGAATGAGGTAACTAAGTTCTTGTTACTTCCCAAGGAATGGAATTCAAGACACTCTCTAAGGTGGGCCAAGAATCCAAGATGGGTTTGGGGATTCAGGCAAAGGTCTAGCCAGTTCTTTGATCCAAACAACATGCCTGACCAGAAGCCCACGCCACAGCCTGCCTCCAAAGGAAGTTAAACTCCATCGAGTGTTGCCGGGAAGCCAGCTCCAGTTCCCCTATAGTGGGGCATGACTTCCAAACCCAGTGGGTCAACAGATCCAGGGACAGCCAACAGAGGAGACATAAGTCTGATTGAAGGTCATCAAAGCTTATTCTGAAACTGGCCTATCAGCCCACCACTTCCCTCCATTCTGGAAAACTAAGCAGGGTGATTGGAAGTCAGACACGGAGGGATGGCAAAGGGGAAGAGTGGAAAATTGCAGCTGAAACCCACCTCCCCCAACCTTAAAGCTTCTCCTTCAGTGTCAACGAATATGCAACCAATTAATGTAATTGCAGAGTTATTTATGGTGCCCAGCAAAGTGCAGCTGGATCCTAAAAGACAAAGTTGGAAGCAGAGAAAAAACTCTTTCTCGGCTTTTGGTGTGTGGTTTTGCTGGTCGGGGAGGGGGAGGGGAGGGGCTCCTTTTCTTTCAGATGTTTCAGTCAACTTGTGGTATCCATGTGTCTGGTGGTCATGGCCCCTTCCAGGCAGTTTGCAGGTGTTCCTGCCTGGGCGGGGAGAAAAAAAGCGGGCAGCTAGAGGAAAAAAGCTAAAGGTCTTCTGATTTCAAACTGTGATCTGACATGGAAGACTTTTTCAAGGTTCCCCACTCTGACCGCACCCCTGTCTTAATCCTCCGGCACTGACCCCTTCCGTAACAACCACCACCAAAAATTGCACAGAGAGACCCTTTTCTCGTAGCTGTTATGTGATTGTCTGGGATGACAGCTGTGTTGCCACTCGGCGCCCTGCTCAAGACAGGTTTTAATTAGAGTTATTGAGGGGTTTGAATTGGCACAATTAGGGCCAGCATTAATGGGGTCTCCATGTGTTCTTTTGAACAGTTTGGCCCTATTTTTTGTCCCAGGGCAGGAGGGGGTTGCAGCTAATGAAGTTGGAGAGTGCAAATTATCTCAGCAAAAGGAGGGCAAATGTAAACCACCCAGGGGAAGGGGAGACACTCGAAGGGAAGAAACGAAAAGAAAGCAGTTACACATGGTGGAGGTACAAACAGATTCGCACGCATGCTTATTTCCATGTCTTCCTTTTTTAAAACGGTCCTTTTAGAAGGACGTTGTGGCCACCAAATATGTATCATTGGCTTAGAGGAGAAGCAGGAAAGATGTGTATGCTATACCAAACTAAATTGAGGATGAGTGCATGCACGTATACGTTTCTATGCTTACCCCTCAAAAGCTTATGGGCGTATTAAAGGAAGAGAGAGATGAGACAAACTTCAGTTACCAAAAGTCCTAATCCCTCATCCTCTGAGATGCTGACTGCCTTTTACTGTCCCAATTTCCTATTTCCTTTCTTTCCAGATGTCTGTTCCTCTCTTTGAGCTCCTCAAGCCCTTATCCTCTGTCTTCTCTTGAGAGGGCTCAATTTAAAAAGATAAGCCCCAGCCCCAAGTCTCTGAGACCCCCACCCATGAGCATGTTCAATAAACCTCAGTCCAGGACAGTGCTGGGGACAGGCCTGAAGTCCAGTAGGCCCTGATGCTGCTAACTTCCCTATAGACCCGACACTCTTCCAAGACGTACCTTAGGTAAAAGTCATTGCCAGTAAAAAGTCAGTCTAGGGAGTAAGAATGCCAGAATTAGAAAAACAAATACAACGGAGCCCAGTTATAAATCAGTTCTGTCTAAGTGAGGAGGAGGCAGCTGAACCGAAACAGGCCTCTGTTGAGTGTGGCCCCAGAGCCTGGGGCTGGCTTTTGGGTGGCCTCTGAACTTTGGGGACTGGGGAGTGGAACCATTCCATAAGCCAAAGCAGTAGCAGGCCTCAGTATGCTTCGGAGGCAGAGGCAGGATCATGACAAGTTGCAGTCAAAAACGAAGAGCAGGTGAAGCCCCTCCCCCGCACTGTGGGCCAGTGGTGGGCCAGCTGCCTGCAGCAAAGTCCTCTCCCACTCATTTCTAGATGAGGCTCCTGTTCCATTTTTGCACAGGTGACATCCCCTTCCTTCACCAGCTGCTTTCCCCGATATTTTAGCTCTTCCAGGGGCCAAGGCTACTCTTGCTATCTGGCAAATGAATGGATGGGGGTGGGGGGCAGGGTTTCAGCTCACCTCTGTGGGACAGTCTTGGCAGAGAGAAATGGGAAGCATAGTTGAAGGGACTAGGACCACTTCCAACCCAATGAGGCCCAAGAAATGTAGACAGACACACCCAATTTAAAATGTCTCAAGCACTCCACAGACCCTCAGGTGCCGGTACACAGAGGTGGACCTTGTCTGATGCAGCCACCTCTTCTCCTGCCACACCCACATGAACCACGTGCGGCCGAACTTTAAGAATCCCACATGGCCAGTCAATTGGTTTTCCCAAAAGATGAAATTCCTGAGCCCAGCGAAGATAAGCATGCCAGTGCACGTAGCATGACAGGGTTGCTTTAAAATAGTGGTTCCAACAGGGGGCAAATTGCTCCCCAGGGGACATTTGGCAATGTCTGGCCACATTTTTGGTGATGCCATCTGGAGGATAGCACCAGGGATGCTACAAACATCTCACAAGGCACAGGACAGGCCCCACAACAAAGAATGATCCAGGCTAAAATGTCAATAGTGCCAAGATTGAAAAACGCTGCTTTAAAGTTAAACAGACCCGGGCTCAAATTCCAGCTCTACCACTTCCTAGCTGTGTGATTTTAGCGGGCCAGTAATCTCTCTTAAGTCCTGGTTTCCACAGCTGTAAACCCGGGATGGTAAACCCCTCATTCATAGTTAAAGCGACTCATTGGAGGGGTTCAAGAAATAGTAACCTTTCCTTTTTTTTTTTTTAACTTAAAAGAATGTTCTGGACTCTTTTTACTAGAATCAGTAAAAGAATGTGGAATTCGGGTAATCACTAATGAAGTCTTCCAGCCCTGAAATTGCCCTTTGCTCTTGTGGCTGTCACCTGTCTCCTTCTCACACAGAAACTAGAAGGCTGCGCGCGCTGAGCCTTTTTTGGGAGAAGCCTTCAGGACACCTTCTATTCTGAGTCACCGCAGCCTCCGCGCCGCCTGCGGCCAGCTGCACTGTGGTCCCTGGCTGTGCCCCCAGAGACCCAGCCCTGGTGGAGGGGCCGCCTGGTTTCCGGTGGAAGTGGACTTGAGTTCGGCCTTTTCTTTTGAACCGTGCAGCGGCCAAACGTCAATTAGCCGAGCCCTGAAAAATGAGTGAGCACTGCGCTCTCCCGGAGGAGGGCAGGGCGCTCCGGGCCGGCCTGGGGTTGCTGCCCCGTTCCCCCTATTGTGCCGCCAACAAGAGCGTTTTATTGAAAAGAGCTGAGTGCATCTAATGCAGTTATCCGTGTCCGCCCCATCGGGCCGTGGGCAGGGGCTGAGGCACGCAGCTGCAGCCGCCTCACACGCTCGCAACAAAGGAGCGCGCCGTGGAGAATCTGCTCCTCTTTGAACGGTTCATCTGGTTTCCATTTTTGAACGGTTCCCCAACCTTCCCTTCCACCCAGCCCCCACCCCACCTGCACCCCCTCCTTTCTCCGCTTTGCTCTAGCTGCACCCCTTGGGGGAAGGTGCCCCTTGGGGGAGGGCGCCCCACGCCCCCCACACGATCACCCCCTTACGTGTGTTGGAGGCATGGGTGTCGCCCCTACACCCAGCAGGGCCCCACGTCCGAGCCCAGGGCCCGCTGGACAAACACACCTGGCTTCACAGCCAGCCTGAACCGCATTCCCAGGCCTGGGGCTCAGTTTCCCCATCTTTAAAGCGCCATGGTTGGATGCCATCCGATTGCCTTTCAACTTCAGTGGTCTGTGAGTCAACGAACTGATTTGTAAAGCATATGGCAAGTACATAATAGGATAATTCAGAACATTTTAACTGCCTTTAATTTTGCTGGAGATAACCACCATCAACTTTCTATTTTCTTCTAGTTGTTTTCTCTGTATAGGAAGTCATATACAAAATTATTGTTGAATTGGAATCAGGTTATGTATACAGTTTTATCTCTTGCTTTTAGTTATATCTGGAGGCATTATCCTATGCTAAGAGTTTCTGAAAATATGCGATTCTTAAACAGCTGCCAAATATGCCATCATGGGCTCATACCATAATTGATTTAACTGGTTCCCCCACTGTTGGACATTCAGGTTGTTTTCCTGTTTGCTTGGATGGTGGTGGTGGTTTTTACCCCACTATTATAAATTACAAGGCCATTTTTAAAAGTAGAATCCTCAAGTGACTTCCCAAGTTGACAGCTGGATCTAAACCCCTGCCCCACTATAAATCAAAGGCATAAGGGAGGCACTTCCACCTCTTCTGAGGGCTGGCATGAGGGGAAAGGTCATCACTGGCCTCCTCCTCCCCTGCCTGACACCTCCAGGCACCTGCAAGTTGGAAATTCACATTTGAATCATGGCCCCTGTAAATTAGGGCCTTGGGCAAATTGTATAACCCTCAGTGCCCTCAGCTACACAATGAAGATACAATCATGCCGACCTCAGAAGGCTCATGTGAGAACTAAATGAAACAAGATCTACAATGTGCTGAGCATGTGAGGACACAACTGCCTGACTGTCCCACTTGCTCACTGTGTGACCTTGGGCAAGTTTCCTAGTCCCTCTCTGCCTCAATTTCCCCACCTATACAATAGGGAGTTGTGAGGATTAAATGAAGTAATACATTAAAAATATAAAAACCTGTGCCTGGCACATACTAAGAATTCAGTAAATTTAGCTATCATTATTGTGCACCTGCCTGCCCTGCTTGTGAAGAGTAAGGTTAGCTCCCCACCCCAACTAGTTTTCTCTTTAATCCCCACAGCTAGTCCATTCCAAAACCTGTCAGCACAGGTTCTCCTTCCAACCTCAGACCCAGCTCCACTGGAGGAATCCTAAGCCCTCAGAAAGCAGGATCCCAGATGAGACACTGACCTCGAGCAAAAAGCCCAGGCCCCAAAGAGATCCTCACAGAACATCCTAAGCCCCCTCCATACACCCCCAGCCTCTGCTTCTGGGATTAGCAGTCTCCCTGGCTCAGAAAAAGGGACTGGGTGGGAGTGAGGGGGCTGCCTTGTCATGGGTTTCAATCTCCTCTCTCAGGACTTTCTGTTCATTTGTCCAAATAAGAGTAGCATCAATAGCAGTGGCCACCATTGATTGAGTCCCAGATGTCAGACCCTGCAAAGTGTTATGATGGCGTCTGTGAATTACCAACCCGTTGTACAACGGAGGATGGAGACGGACCTCAGAACGATCAAACAACTTTCCCAAAACAGTGGAGCAGAGATTTGACCTCATGAGAGTCTGACCACAAACAAAGTCCTGTTCTTCCCGGGACACTACATGGCTCAGGTTCCTTTATCACTGAAATTGAAGTTGCAGAGTCACCTTTCCTGGAGTGTACGCCCTGAGAAACCTAAAAATGAGAGGGCATTTGGGGTAACATTGCCAGTTAACTTTGAATTTCAGATAAACAACAAATAATTTTTTAGTATAAGTATATCCCCATGCAATATTTGAGACATCCTTACAATAAAATTTTTCATTAGTTATCTGAAATTCAAAGTTAACTGGGTGTCCTGTATCTTATCTGGTAACCCTAATTTAAAGGCTTCATTACTCCCCAGCAACCAGTTCAGCAGATCAGAAGTGCAGTCTTGGCTTCTGGGTCACATCACAATGACGTGATGTCACCTAATCCCCTCCCATCTCTGCACCCCTGTCATAGCTCAGAGGTTGAGTGACTTGTCTAAGACTGGCCCTTGAATCATACACAGGCCCAAGCCTCCAAGACCCCTGATGCAGTGCCCAGCAAAGTGACCACCCCAGCCCCAGGGAGACCTGTGCTTTCCAGTGTAAAATCCTCATTCAACTGCATTGACACAGAAAAATGTGGACAACATCTGAAAGTTTCAACAGATAATGCAACCTAAAGACTCTCAAGATTTGTTGAGAATCTTTTGGTTACACATGACAAAACCTTTGAACTAAACGAACTTAGACTAGAAAGAAATTGATAGCTCATGTCAACTGAAAAATCTAGATGACTACACTAATGAGGGTTTGTCAAAGGGACACAGGAGCCAACTGAAAGACCTCCTAATGCTCAAAGATGGAAGAAATTGAGCAACAAAATAAAGTGGTATTGGATAATAACCCAAAGTATAAAATAAATAGCCTAGAGTTCACACTTATATAAAATAAACAATTGAATAAATAAATGTGGGCGGAAGAGACAAATCTTCCATGCAGAAGAATTCCAAACAATTTATGTAGATACTGCACCCTCAAGGGGAGGGAATATAACTCCCACTCCTTAAGCATGGGCTGCACATAGTGACTTCCTTCCAAAAAGTACAGCATGGAGGCTGGGCACAGTGGCTCACGCCCGTAATCCCAGCACTTTGGCAGGCCGAGGCAGGTGGATCACTTGGGGTCAGGAGTTTGAGACCAGCCTGACGAACACAGTGAAACCCCTCTCTACTAAAAATACAAAAAAAAAAAAAAAAAAAAAAAAAAGGTACAGCATGGAAGGGATGGAAAAAGCCACAGAAAGAATAAGTTTATTGTGGAGAAATCTGACAAGTTCTGCCTTTGCCAGGTGACCAAGGTCAACATCAACAGTGATAAGTCATGTGGACAAGAGGGACCCTCAATATGTCATGAGAGTGGCACTTTGTGGCCTTCCTCCAAAAACACATAAGAAACTGATCTGGCAGCCTAGACAAGGACCAATTGAGCAGAAAACCCAAGAGGGCTCCCCACAAAGAGCCCCACGACTGAAGCAGGAAGGGTTAGGGAAACCCCTGTTGTCATAATAATATTTGGTCATGCTGGCTATGAGCCAGACACTCTCTGAGGCAAGTGCATGAATGAACCCATATTATCCCCACCACAGTGCCATGTTCTAGGTATTATTATCCCCATGTCACAGATGAGGGGGCTGAGGCAGAGAGAGCTTAAGTAAATTTTCCCAAAGTCACACAATCAGCAAGTGATTGAGCTGGGATCTGATCCCAGGCTCTGGATCCAGAACTAAACTAGAAACCATTATTAAGAACCAGGAAAATGACCCCAAAATACAGATAGTATTTCATATCCAGCTTCTCACCCCAGTTCTTTTGTTGTTTTTGTTGCTTTGTTTTTGAGACAGAGTCTCGCTCTGTCATCCAGGCTGGAGTGCAGTGGTGCAATCTCGGCTCACTGCAACCTCTGTCTTCCAAGTTCAAGCAATTCTCCTGCCTCAGCCTCCCCAGTAGCTGGAACTACAGGGGTGCGCCACCACACCCAGCTAATTTTTTTGTATTTTTAGTAGAGACAAGGTTTCACCATGTTGGCCAGGCTGGTCTCAAACTCCTGGCCTCAAGTGATTTGTTTGCCTCAACCTCTCAAAGTGCTGGGATTACAGAAGCGAGCCACCTCGACTCGCCTCACCCCAGTTTTTAAATCTTAGGTTACCATTAACCTCCCTTTGATGGGAAAGTCACTTAAGCTTTTAACTTTACTTCAAGTGCCTAAACCCTGCTGGGGGAAAAAAATCTCTCTCTCTAAACAGAAAATAAAAACAAGCCAGCAGGAGAAACTGAACCGGGATCTGAATGGTTCAATTTGCATCTGTGTGTTATTTTTTCTTGGCTTATGCATGAGATTTTCTAGTGCCAAGTTGATGTTTCCTTCTTCTGAGCCTGTCACCTGTTTGCATAGCCAATTCACACTGCCTGCTCCCCAGCTTAGGGCTAGGCCCACACGGGTGTTCAGGATGAGCTTGCCATTGCCAGGCGGGAGCACTCCCTGCAGGGACACACAGCCTGGCGCAGGGCTTTTGGCTGACAGTAAACGTGGGGACACAGCATCCTGACCCTCCTTCAGGAAATCTCCACAGGACTCTTTTTTTGGCTCTCACTTCCTCGGCCTTGGGTCCACAGTAATCATCAGAAAGAAAATCATTCCAAATCCAACTCGTCGTCCTCTCCTGTGAACCTGCTCCTCCGTCTGCGTTCCCCGCTGGGCACACAGACACTGCTGCCACCATCAAGTAGGTTGTTCAGACCAAAACCCTGTGCCCGCACACCCCGGAGCCAACCAGTCCTGAAGTCCTGCAAATTCATCTCCTTGATGGCTCTCAAATGTGCCTTCTCCTCCCCAGCTCCAATGCTGGTCCACAGGTCAGACTCTCCTCACGTGGTTTGTTGCAACTCCTTCAAATCCCTCTGTCTCACAGGCCTTGCTCCATACCTGAGCCATCACCCTGTGGCCAGTGTTATCTTTCTAAAACGCTGTGATGATCACCTACCTAAAACAGTCCATGGACTCCCACTGCCTGCAGGATAAAGCCTGAACTCCTGGTATTTCTGAGGCTCAGCTCATTCTAGGGATTGTAGGAAAGAGAAGAGAAAAGGGGGGCGTTGCCCTTATCCTCAGAGAATCACGACAGGACTGGGAAGACAAGAGAAATATAGGAAACTGCACATGAAGCAGACCCAAGGTTGATGCAAGTGTTGTGTTTCCCAGAGTGGCTGACACGTAATAGCTGAGTAAATAACATCCAAAGTATTATCATCATTGTTATATGATATTATAGGCCAAAATCTAGTGGTGTTTGCTGTGAGTCATTCCAGGAGCCAGCTGTGTCTGGGCAGAGAACCTGCCCCTACCCTATACATCCTGTGCCTCCGTTTTTACGTTGCTAGATAGAGACGGCTTTGGAAAGCAGCTTCGAGATCCTCAGATGAAAAATGCTCAGATATCTAGGTTTCTCTGGACTTGTCTCAGCATCCCTCCAATTCCTCACCACCCCATCACCCTGCCCTGACACCTCTCCCACCCAGATCAGACTGGGGCCCCCTGGCTGGTTCAACATTGCCTGGCCTTCCCCGGGCACATCTTGGGGCTCTATTGGGAGAGAGAAGACGAGGGCTCTGGAGCATCTCTCAGCTTCCCTATGACCTGGCTTTGCCCAGGTAGATGGCAAGCCCAAGCACAGTCCCAAACTGCACAGGTCTGACCCCTTTTGTTCTTATTAAAAATCCAGCCTTGCTTTGCAGAGAGTCAGTGGCTTGGCTGGGGGCTAGGCCGGATGCAGGCAGTCCACAATACCCACACGCACCCCACAGTTCATCTCCCAGGCCTCTGCCCTTCCAGTCCCTCCCCCTCTTCCACTCTGCTCTATGCCAAGCTCCAACACCCTCAACGGTTTCCCAACTGCTTCCACTAATCCTGTTCTGGGGAGCAGGTCAGCAGTGGAGGAGCCGCAGCTCGTGTGAAAACAGCCTGGGCTGGCCCCAGCGCTCACACCTGCACACTCCATTCATCCCCACTGTTTACACATTGTCATCCGCAATTAATGCTTTCCCAGGAACTGCAGCAGGCTGATTGCCCCACTGCCGCACAGGGACCCCATTCTGAGCCCTTGTGTCTGTTAAATTGAGCATGGGGCCCTGTGATTAAATTAAGGTTTGTGGCTCTGGCACTCTGCTTACACTCCGTCCCACTCTGCCTTGCTTCTGCCGCCACTGCCGCCGCCTCCTCCTCCTCCTCCTCCTCCTCCCCGCCTTCCGCTTTCCCCTCCCATTCATCACTGGGCCTCTTTGCAGCTTGATGGGGGCAGGTGGGCAAGGGGGAAATGACCTGGCCTCTGGACAGGGAAGAAGAGTAGCCGTCTTCCATTTAAAGTGAGGATGAAAGGGGATGCATGACCCCTTGGTGAGAGGGGCTCTGGAGGGAGGGGACAGTGCTGGAACTAGAACAAAGAGGGTGGTGTGGGGCCTTTGCTAAATTAGTTAATCAGTCCCCAGAGCCAGCATGGCAGAGTGGCTAAGGGTACAGGCTCTGAGGTAGGGCAGACCTACATTTGATTCCTGGCCCTGGCACTTTCTGACTCTGGGATCTGACTCAAGAATAACCACCCTGATTCTTGGTTTCTCTGAGCTGGACAGAGGGATCAGAACAAGCAAGGAAACAGAGGCAGCAAAGGGAAAGGCATTTTTAGATGAAGGGAAGCAGACCAGAAGGGCTAGACATTAATCCTTCTCAGGTGATACTTGGGTTTAGTAATCTGGTGACCATGAAGATCCACGAAGGTCAAGTTGTCTGGAGACGGAGCTAGGGGTAGAAAGAATTTAGGTGCCAGCTACAGGGCTTGGAGCCAGGGTTTGTAAATGTCACTATACATCAGGACCTACTAGGGAGCACGTTCAAAACTACAGACTCCATTTTGTGATTTCTGATTTCATAGGTCTTGGGTTACCCCTAAAATCTGCAGTTTAACAGCATCACAGGTGATTCTGATGCACAGGGCTAAAGAAACCACCTGGAGAAGCATAGCCAGGTGTTGAGAGGTCATGCTAGGATTTTCACAGTGGAAGATTATTAGATTTGCCTTCTAGAAAGAAAATTAGGGACGGTTGAATTAGGGAGTGGGGAAAACCGGAGGCAAACAGAACAATTAGGAATCTAATGCTACAGTTCAGATGCCAGATGGCAAGGACCCAAACTAGAGCAGAAGCAGGGAGGCTGGGAAGGAAGAGCAACATCCCAGCATCAGCAGGGCATGGTCACCAATGGATGTGAGAGTGGGGGAAAAGCCAAACATGAGTGGTCTGTTTTGCCTGAGTGGGCAGATGGAAACAGCCTTAGAGAGGGGAAGAGAGAAGGGTGAGGCTTGCAGCAAGGCAGAGGGATGGGGGAGACATGAGTTCCACTTCGGCCCTGTTGATCCGAGGTTCCTGTGTGGCTTCCAGTAAGCAGATGGAAATATGCACATGGGCTCAGTGGAGAGACGCACGTGGAGAAATCCCCAGTGGAATCATTAACACGGAAATTAAAGGTCTCCATCCTGACTGCTCACCAGAGCCTCTGTGGAGCTTTGAGCAACAGACACCCACACTGCATATTTACGGAATCTGATTTAATGAGTTCTTTCTGGAAGCTCCCCCACCCAGGTGATTCTGATGCACAGCCATGGAAGAGAACCATGGATGGGCAGGTGCTGCATCTTGAAGGTTTACAGTAACCCCCAGGTAGGAAGTGAAGGGTGAAGGGCAGGGAGAAAGAGGTGCCAGTGAAAGGAGCAAAGACAGAGCAGGGACAGCAGAGGATGGAGAGCCAGAATAGAAGAGCATCCATCCCTGAAGCCAGAGAAGCAGGAAAGGCCAAGAGGGAAGGAGGGGACCAAAGTGGAGGTGCTGTCCTAAGATAGGTGGAATAAGATAGTGAAGAAGAGGCCACTGGATATGGTGATTCTTTCACAGAAGAGTTTCAGGAAGGCAGCAGATAAGGCAGAAACAAGTTTGTGGGCACGAAGGAGGAAGACCAGCAGCCAATACAGTTATCAGAGTTGTCTTTCTCCAGAAATGCGATGGAGAAAGGGAAGGGGAGAGAAGTGATGAAACAGTGGAGGGGAGTGGTCATGTTAAAAGGCAGGGGTGTGTTTAGGATGGGGGACATTTACACATGTTCATAGGCAGAGAGAAAGAAGCAGGGTTGAAGGGGAATTTCAGGATGCACAAAATGAGATCACTGATAGAGCAAAATTCTAGAGAAGATTAGAGGAAAGAGAAACCTCCTCCTGATGATCTGAGCTGATGGAAAGACTGGCCTGGGAGGAAGGCAGGAAAAACACATGTTCTCTGAGATGACAGAAGGAAGACAGGAAGGAGGGGAAAAACAAAAGGTGGGCAGGTGGGCATAAGAGCTGGCTAAGTTTGGAATAGTAGGGCAGGAAATTTAGGGTCTGAACCCCTATTGGTCTCCATTTTTGTGGTGAAGTAGGAGGCTATGACCCTTGCTACCCCTGCAGGAGGTAGGAGGGAGCACAGGGCAGGGGCAGGGGCAGGGGCAGACATCTTAGAGAGTGGTAAGCTTGCCAAGCGACACAGAGAGCTCCGCAGACCTCCCAGCACCTGACAACCTCAGGGCAAGACTAAAGTCAAGGTCCAGGATTGTGAGTTGGGAGGACAAGGGATGATAGGGTAGAGGGCAGCTCAGCCGTAGAACCAGACAGGCAGCATAGCAGGGAAGAAGTGGGCCCTGAGGGAATGGGGAAGCCCAGAGGTCACCAGCATGGGTAAAAAGAGAGGGAAAGCATGCCTAGCACCCATATTTTAATTTCTAACACCATTCTCCAAGCAAAGGAACCAGGGCTCCTTGGAAAAAAATGGTTGGTTCAGGACTTGGGAAATGATGAGCCTCGAGCATCTCGTAATGCCAGAAAGTAAGGAAGTGCACACACACACACCAGACACACATAGAGACACATACACACACAGAAATGCTCATACAGACACATACATACAGACACACACACAGAATCACACATACAGACACATACACAGAGAGACACATACACAGAAATGCACAGACACATACACACACACAGACACACAGAAATGCACATACAGACACATACACACACATGAGACACACACATACACAGACACATACACATAGACTCACACATAGACACACACAGACACACAGAGAGACACACATACACACAGACACAGAGACACACACATACACAGACACACAAACACAAAGACACACAGACACATACAGACATACACAGACAGAGACACACACACAGACACATGGAGACACACACAGACACATACACACACATGTACACAGACACAGACACACAGACACACATACAAACACACACATACACACCCACAGACACAGACACACCCACACAGACACACACATATACACATACAGACACATACACAGACACAGAGAGACACACGAACACATACACACACACACACACACAATAATGGGGGTATATCAAAGGGACACAGGAACCAACTGAAAGATCTCCAGTGCCCCAAGCTGAAACAACTGAAGCAACAAAATAAATAAAGTAGCATTTGATTAAAACCCAAAGCATAATAAATATTCAGGTTTCATTCCGACATTAATAAATGATGAAATAAATCCCATAAATTGGATAAAGGAGACAAATCTCCCATGCAGAATTTTAATAATGTGTGTGGATACTCCACCCTCCAGGAGGTGGAGCATAACAAACCCCTCACTCTCTAAGCGTGGGCTCTGCACAGTGACTTCTCTCCTGGTGGACGGAATGGAAAGGGAAGAAAGAGGAACTTCACAGTGGAGAAACCTGACAGACACTACTTGAGCCAGATGCTCAAGGTCAACAGCAGCTGGGATAAGTCATGCTGACAAGATGCACCCTTGATAAAAGGAGATGAGAGTGGCGCTTTACCTCTGTGGTCTTCCTCCCCAAGTCCCACAGTTCCAGTCTCATCATGAGAAAAACATCACATTTCAATTAAGGGACATCCTAAAAAATACCTGACCAGTACTCATCAAGCTGTCAAAGTCACCAGAAACAAAGGAAATCTGAGACACTGTCACAGCCAAGAAGAAGCTAAGCAAACATAATGACGAAATATAATGTAGGCCAGTCACGGTGGCTCACACCTGTAATCCCAGAACTTTGGGAGGCCGAGGTAGGTGGACCGCTTGAGCCTAGGAGTTCCAGACCAGCCTGGGCAACATGGTGAAACCCCATTTCTACAAAAAATACAAAAATTAGCTGGGCATTGGTGGCATGCACCTGTAGTCCCATCTACTCAGGCGGCTGAGGTGGGAGGATCACTTGAGCCAGGGAGGTTGAGGCTGCAGTGAGCTGAGATCACGCGACTGCACTCCAGCCTAGGTGGCAGAGTAAGACTCTGTCTCATAAATAAATAAATAGAGTATCCTCAATGAAATCTTAGAACAGAAAAAGGACATTAGGTAAAAACTAAGGAAATATAAATAAAATGTGAACTTTAGTTCATAATAATGTGTCAATATCATTTGTTAATTATACTGAAAGTACCACGCTAATGTAAAATTTTAATAATGGAGAAACCCATTATTAAAATTCTGGATACAGAATCCTATAAACTCTGGATACTGTATCCTATATACTCTGGATACAGAGTATATAGGAACTCTATACTATTGTTGCAATTTTTCTGTAAGTTTAAAACTTAAATTTGCTGGATGAGCATAGTGGCTCAGGCCTGTAATTCCAGCAGTTTGGGAGACCAAAGCAGGAGGATCACTTGAGCCCAGGAGTTTAAGACCATCTTGGGCAACGCAGTGAGACCTCGTCTCTACAAAAAATTTTTTAATTGGCCAGGAGTGATGGTGCATGCCTGTAGTCCCAGATACTCAGGGGAGTGAGGTGGAAGGATCACCTGAGCCCAGGAGGTCTAGGCTGCAGTGAGCCATGATCACGCCACTGCACTCCAGCCTGGGTGACAGAGTGAGACCCTGTCTCAAAAAATAAATACAAATAAATAAATAAATAATGAAAGGTATTAAAAAGTGGAGCTAAGCAAGTGAATTCTATAAAGATGATGACAGCAGCATAGTTTTTTAATCTCCCCAAATACAGAAAGAGCAACCAAGATAGCAAAATCAAAGACCCACAGACAAGATCTAAAAGAATATTAAGTGGCAAGGTATCTCTATAAACCACTAAGTACATGTACATGGGAACAAGCTTTCAAAAGCATGACACTTGCATGGTACTGGAATCCGCTGTTTGAGCAGGAGCAGAAGAAAGTTGTGAGAATGGAGAAACCCCAAATTTCCCAGAAAATACAGAGAGTCAATCTAAGAAGAATAGCTGAAGTAGAATGGTGCTTCTGTGAGGTCCAATCTGTGGGGCAGGGCAAGAGGACCTCCATGCAATAATGACTCATGGTGCTGGAGCAGCCTGGACCCCATAAGCTCTCAAAACTGACAAGCATAAGCTCATTTCCAAAAAAAAGCCCCACGCTGAAGAGAAAGTACTGCAAATAGTATCCGCATGGAGCTGGAATAGACAATAGGAGTAAAGGATAGAAAATGTGAAATAAGGCCAGGTGTGGTGGCTCGCGCCTGTAATTCCAACAATTCGGGAGGTCAAGGCAGGCAGATCACCTGAGGTTAGGAGTTGGAGACCAGTCTGGCCAACAAGCAAAACCCTGTATCTATTACAAATACAAAATTTAGCCATGCATGGTGGTGCTGGTTTGCACCTGTAGTCCCAGCTACTCAGGAGGCTAAGGCAGGAGAAATGCTTGAACCTGGGAGGCAGAGGTTACAGCGAGTCGAGAATGCACCACTGCATTCCAGTCTGGGTGACAGAATGAGTGAGACTCCGTCTCAAAAAAAGGAAACGTGAAATAAAAGTAAGAGAGGGGAACTGATGAAACAGATCTCAGAAAATGTCAGACCGTATTTTTATCACTTTGCAAAAACAGAAGAGGAGGCTCTAGAGCCAAGAAGCTAGAAAAGCTCTCCTGACTCAACCCTCTTCTGCAAAAATACGCAATTCACTCAAAAAAATTAGTAACAGAAAAGGTTCATTTGAATATCCAAGATAAAAGGCCAGATCACTTATAAGAGGAAAAAACGAGATTCCCATCAGACTTTTCTACAGCAATGCTTTATGCCAAAACACGTGGAATAACATATTTAAAATATTCAAGAAAAGAAAATATGAGCTGAGATTGTATATCAAGCCAAAGTGATCTTTAAGCACAAAGGCCACAGGCAAACTTTTTATTTTTTAATAGAAAAGGGGGTTGGGGGTAGGGGGTCTAGCCATGTTGCCCAGGCTGGTCTCAAACTCCTGGGCTCAAGCAATCTGCCCGTCTCCCAAAGTGCTGGAATTACAGACATGAACCACCTGGCCCACAGGACAACTTTTAGTAACATGCAAGAACTCAGGAATATGTTTACCATAATCCCTTCCTGAGGAATCTACTAGAACATTAGTTTCAGGAAACAACAAATGACTGCAATGACATCTATGTAAGCACCGTGATGGTAGACATTAAGTATGCATTTGCCTAAATAAGACCAAATAGGGATTAAAAGTGAGGTAGGATAACATGTGATGGTTATGTCCTCTGACAACGTAAATACAATTATCACAAAATGGGGAAGAATGGAGAGTATATATGAAAAGTAGAATAACCTAGGCCGAGCCCAGTGGCTCACACCTATAATCCCAGCACTTTGGGACACCAAGGCAGGTGGATCACCTGAGGTCAGGAGTTTGAGACCACCCTGGCCAACATGGTGAAACCTCATCTCTACTAAAATTACAAAAATTAGCCAAGCTGGTGGCAGGCACCTGTAATCTCAGCTACTCGGGAGGCTGAGGCAGGAGAATTGCTTGAACCTGGGAGGCAGAGGTTGCAGTGAGCCGAAATCATGCCACTGCACTCCAGCCTGGGCCAGAGTGAGATTTCATCTCCAAAAAAGAAAAGTAGAATAAGTTTATCAATTGTCTTGTGTGTAATATCTAGGAAAAAGAGAATATTACCTCAGATATTGGTGGGAAATGCGGGGACAGGGAGAAGAGGTTACTACATAAATTTAATATTGTTTATATTATGGCACCAAAGACAATATTCCACCTCCAAAAAAAAAGAAAAAGAGAGAGAGAGAGAAAACACTAGAGGGATTATAAAGAGTATAAATATAAAGATAACCATTAGAAAAAATTAAAACCTTTCTCAGTACCAAAAGATATACAAGAGGGAGAGAGAACAAAAAAAATCCACAAAGTGAAAGACATACAAGACATTGTATGAAAACAGAGATGTATGACATATATCATGATAATATGACAGAACTGAGCCAAACACATTGATCTTATCAATAGTATAAATATGTTCAACTCACCCATCAAAAGGAAAAGATTTTTAGGTTTGCTTTGCCAACAAAACGAAATGAAAATCTATGCTATACACAAGAGATACATATAAAACAAAGAGATTAAGGTAGGTTAACGATGTTTACATGGACAGATATACCAACTATATATAAATCCAAGAAAACACTGACAGCAGGAGTCACAATCTTGCTATCTGGTAAGACAGAACTTAAAAAACAATAGTGAAAGAGACAAAGAAAACCAAAAAAAACAAAAAAGAAAAACCAAAAAAAAAAAAAAACAATAGTGAAAGAGACAAAGAAAACCAAAAAAAAAAAATTGTGAAAGAGACAAAGAAAACCAAAAAAAACAAAAAAGAAAAACCAAAAAAAAAACAATAGTGAAAGAGACAAAGAAAGGCATCTTATAATGATAAAACCTATCATTCACCATGAAGACATAAAGTTATTAACATATAGCAATCACTTTTATAAAGGAGAAACTATAGTATTTGCAAGGAAAAATAAAAAGAAAGACACTAATAATAGGAGACTTTAACTTATTTCTCTTAATTCAGGACACATTAAGACCTTACAATAGTAAGGTAGGCCTTATTAGTATGTATCCAGTTCTGATCCCTAATAACAGAATACAGCTGCTTTTTTGTTTTCTTTTTATCTTCCTTTAAAACTTTACTTTAAATTAACAAATGATAATTGTATATATTTATGGGGTACAATGTGATGTTTTGATAAATGTATACTGTACATTATGTAATTGTTGAATCAAGCTAATTAACATATCCTCATCTCACACTTATCTTTGTGTGTGTATATCATGCAGACATTTAAATTTTGACATGTACCTTACATCATTAACTCTAGTCACCATTCTGTGCAACAGCTCCCAAAAATGTGTTCTTCCTAATTGAAACTACAGCTTCTTTTTAAGTGCTCTTGAAACAGTCACCAGAATTGACCATATCTTTGGTCACACACAAAAAAAAACCTCAGTAAGTCCCAAAGAACACAAATAAAAACAAAACATTCTCTCTTTACAATCCAACAAAATGAGAAATTAATAATATTTTAAAACCAAAAGGTCTTTCTACCAAGGAACTGAAAACCACATTATTAAACAATACTTGAATCAAATGGAGAAATGCCAGATGAAGTTACAGAATTTCTTGAAAGTAATTATGAAGAAAACATGACATATCATAATCCGTGGTATATGACAAAAGCTGTTAGTGGGAAATTTATGATATTAAATACCTATATCTATGCAAATCAAAATAAGGGAATAAGCACCAATTCAAAAAGCTAGAAAAAAATCAACAAGGTAAACAAAAAATAATCAGAAAATAAATCAATAAAGGTTAAAAGCAGAAATTAATGAATTAGAAAACAAAAAACAATAAATAAATTTTAGGAACTGGTTCTTTTTTTAAAAAATCAAAAACAGTCTGCCTGCAGAGCTGGTTCTTTTTTTAAAAAATCAAAAACAAAAAAACCCACAAAATTTAGGTAATGTAATCAAGAAAAAGATGAGAAGGGAAGAAAATACAAATGTTCAAAATTAGAAACAAAGAAAAATAACTAAGAAAACAAAAATATTTCCCCAAAATGAGATTACCTTTCATGACAAAAGGCAAATAACCTTCAAGCCTATATAAATGGATATTTTTAAGAAAAATATAATTTGCCAAAATAGACAGTAATAGAAGTTTTTTAAAGAAAATTTAAGCAGATCAATTCTCATAGAAGAAATAGAGAAAATACTTAGAGACCACCTCCATAAACAAAAAAAAGTACCATGCCCACATGGTTTTACAGCGGAATCTTACCAAACTTTTAAAGATGAGATAATCCTTATGTGATTTAAACTATTACAGAGTATAGAAAAAGAAGGAAAACTTCTAATTTTGTTTTATGAAATGAGTGTAATACTGATATCAAATTTGGCAAAGATTACACACAAAAAATCAGTCTTGCTTATGAATACTGTTGCAAAAATCTTCAACAAAATAACAAACAGAATCCAACAGAACATGTATAAAATAATACATTATGACCAAATGGTGCTTGGTACATAAATACAAGGGCAACTCAGTACAAGGGCAACTCAATAACTATAACGGCCACTAATAGGCTGGGCACAGTGGCTCTTGCTTGTAAACCCAACACTTTGGGAGGCTGAGGTAGGTGGATCACCTGAGGTCAGGAGTTTGAGACCAACCTGACCAACATGGTAAAATCCTGTCTCTACTAAAAATACAAAACTTTGCCAGGCATGGTGGTAGGTGCCTATAATTTCAGCTGCTCAGTAGGCTGAGGCAGAAGAATCACTTAAAGCCAGGAGGTGGAGGTTGCCATGAGCCAAGATCATGCCACTGCCCTCCAGCATGGGTGACAGAGTGAGACTCCATCTAAAAATAAATAAATAAATAAAATAATAACAAACAGAATCCAACAGAACACATATAGAATAATACATTATGACCAAACGGAGTTTGGTCCATAAATAAAAGGGCAGCTCAATATTAGGAAATCTGCTAATAGGCCGGGTGAGATGGCTCATGTCTGTAATCCCAGCATTTTGGGAGGCTAAGGCAGGTGGATCACCTGAGGTCAGGAGTTCAAAACCAGCCTGGACAACATGGTGAAACTCTACTGTTAAAAATACAAAACTTAGCCAGGCATGGTGGTGGGCGCCTGTAATCCCGGCTACTTGGGAGTCTGAGGCAGGAGAATCACTTGAACCTGGGAGGTGGAGTGCAGTGAGCCAAGATTGTGCCACTGCACCCCAGCCTGAGTGACAGAGTGGTATTCTGTCTCAAAAAAATTTAAAAAAGAGAAATCCACTAATAAAATCCATCCTATTAATAAAGCTAAAGGAAAAACCCATATAATCACCTCCAAATTTACAAAAAAATAGAATTTTTTTCTAATACTCAATGTTCATTCGTTTTAAAAACACTCAATAGAATAGAAGCCAATGAATAATTTCTTGATATAATTGTACAGAGATAGAGATATACTCCATAGTCATATGGGGGAAAAATGAAACTAATGCTTACATCGTAAATCAGGAAAAATTCCAAAAATATCAGAGATTTCAATGTTTAAAAAAAGACACTGCAAAATACTAGAAGAAAATATGGATACATTATTCTGTGATCTTAGAGTAGGAGAAAGTTTCCTATGACTCAAAATCAGAACAAGAGGAGGTCTAACATAATTACATAAAACATAAAAAGTTCTGCATGGCAAAAATAACTATACACAAAATAGAAAAACAAATAATAAACTGAAAAAATATTTCAAATTTATACCAGAAAAGGGTTAAAATCTCTAAAATGTAAAAATCTTCTAAAAATAGAGTAGAAAATGGCCAAAAATTCTATAGGAAAATGAGCTAGAGGACAGGCATGGTGGCTCATTCTTGTAGCCTCAGCCACTTAGAAGACTCTGGCAAGAAGACAGCTTGAACCCAAGAATTTGAGTCTTTAGTGCACTATGATTGCATCTATACTTCAGACTGAACAACATAGTGAGATCCTATCTCTTAAAAAATGATAATAAAATTATAAACACACACACAATATGCTACCACGTTTTCAAAGAAAAGTAGACTATGAACATATGTGTTTATATTTTTTATGGAAAGATCAACCATAACATTGTTTTAAATGATTATCTATGAGGGATGGAGGAAATGAGGTCAAGAATACAGGGATTTAAGACAAACTCCTTTAAATACACCTTCATTTAGAAGATTGACTGTAGAATTATGCAATTTATTGATAAATTATACAACAAAAATACACTTACAAAGTAATACCTAGAAATCAAATGTAAAATGTAACCGGTGACTCCAAGTATATATTCAATTTTTAGCATTAACCATTCCAAATAACAATACAAAAATGTGTCCATCCCTAGTGAGATATACCCTAGGACCAAAAAATCTGCAAAAACCACAACATTCTTGATTGGTTTTCAGTATTCCTAATGTTGGTATGTGTGTCGGTATTCATAGTCTAAGATTGGTATGTGCGATGTGTGAAATAAACCAAATAAGTAATTTGACATTGATACTGAAAACCAAACTGTGAGGTGTGGTCAAAGTTCCTACTGATGTAAAATTAATAAGGTTGTAATTTTTTTTAATCTACAATCTTGGCCAGGCACAGTGGCTCATGCCTGTAATCCCAGCACCTTGAGAGGCCAAGGTAGGTGGATCACCTGAGGTGAGGTGTTTGAGACCAGCCTGGCCAACATAGTGAAATCCCATCTTGAATAAAAATACAAAAATTTTTAGTAAAAAATTTTTACTAAAAATTTTTTAGTAAATTTACTAGGTGTGGTGGCAGGCACCTGTAGTCCCAGCTACTTGGGAGGTTGAATCAGGAAAATAACTTGAACCTGGGAGGCAGAGGTTGCCATGAGCTGAGATTGTGCCACTGCACTTCAGCCTGGGAGTGACAGAGTGAGATTCCATCTTTAAAAAGAAAAAACCTACAGTCTTGAATTTGAACTAGAAATATCAATATGAATTCACAATTAATTTTATCCTAAATATCTACATATGTACACTCATCTTTTCTAGTTCTGTCCACACAAAAGGCCCAGCTATACTAAAGAACTCAATAGTAATGAGCAGTCAAACACATAGATTATGATCTCTAAATATCATTCTCATTAAAAGGAGCTGGAAGTCTTGAGAAATGGATGATTATAAGGCAGGAAATGTACAAGATAAATCTGAAATATGTTATGGTATCAGATAGCATGGAAACTGTCAAAGACTACTAAGATTGTAACAAAAAGACTCAGAAGCCAAACTGAGTAAATCTTCACCTGCTGAAGATGGGACAATTTTACCATTGATAAAGATAATAACTGTAGGATTGAAACACATCAAGTATACCTAATTCATTAGCTCATAACAAAACTAAGAAAATCATTGATAACCTTTGGAAGATGCTAGGGAATCAACTTACTACCTTCAAAACTGGTAAATAAATAGAATAAAAGTTTCATCCTACTTTTTCTATAATATTTGTTATAATTAATCAACTAGTTAGTCGATTAAGACCAATTCTCTTTATAAGATTACTCTAGCTAAATAACAAAGAAATATTGGCAGAATAGAATCATTTTTCCAACCCATAATGAGTCAATCTATTAAGCAATGATCATCAATGACTGGCAATATGATTTTAAAAACAAAAACAAGCAGAGACCTCCCAGTGGAGGTACACACCACCACCTAGGAGGTAGTCTTGCAAAAAAAAACAAAAAGAGAGAGAGAGAAACAAAAAAAAATCTCTGAAATGGACCTGACTTCAAATCTAATTTCCAAGATCCAATAATGAGAAACACAGGTGACAGAGGAACATGTTAAAAACACCGCAGTTAAAAATCAGTAAAAGTAGGAAACTTACAGGGTAAAGAACTAGGTTCTTCAACAACAACAAAAATACTAGAAAAAAAAAGAAAGAAAGAAATGGCAGAGGCATCTGCAGATTAAAAGAGACATAAGAGCCACACCAACCAACTGCAATGTAAGGGTCTTTCTGAATCCTACCCAAACAAACTTGGAAAAACTGTAAGACGGTTAGGGAACTATGTACACTGATAATTGAGGATAATTAAGTGGTTATTAATTTCTTTAGACATGAAAACAGTATTGGGTTATGTTTTTTTAAGAGTCTTTAAATTTAATGACACATAACCAAATATTTATGGATGATATAATATGAGAACCTCGATTTGCTGTAATCACAGCATTTTGGGAAGCCAAGGCAGGTGGATCACATGAGGTCAGGAGTTCAAGACCAGCCTGGCCAACATGACAAAACCCCATCTCTACTAAATATATATATATTTAAAAAAAAAAAACAAAACAAAACAAAAAAAAGAACTTAGATTTGCTTGAAAATAAGGGGGTAGAAAGAGTAAATGAGGTATACATAAAACAAACTTGGTCACTAATGTCTGTCAAAGTTGCATAATAGGTACAGCAGTGATATGGATTTGCTGTATTTCCATCCAAATCTCACCTTGAATTGCAATAATCCCCACTTGTCAAGGGTGGGGCCACATGGAAATAACTGAATCATGGGGGCAGTTTCCCCCATACTATTCTCATGGTAGTGAATAAGTCTCACAACATCTGATGGTTTTAGAAAGGGGAGTTCCAGTGCACACACTATCTTCCCTACCACCATATGAGATGTGACTTTGCTCCTCCTTTGCCTTCTGCCATGATTGTGAGGCCTCCCCAACCTTGGAGAACTGAGTCAATTAAACCTCTTTTCTTTATAAATTTACCCAGTCTCAGGCATGTATTTATTAGCAGCTGGAGAATGGACTAATACAGCAAGTTTAATGAACAATTGTTTTACTTTTGTATATCTCTAAAATAACAAATGTAAAATGCAAGAAAGACAGAGCAGGGTAGGGGGAGAGTGTTGATCTGCCAAGATCTCTGACAATCACACTTCTATGAAATGAGGTAATTATTAATCTATTCTAGATAAAATCAGTCAAAGGTGCTCCCAGAATTTCTCTGTTGGCTTACACGTAGTTAGAGCTCCAGATAGAACATAGGGAGATGAGGCATTGCGGGTAACTGAGATCTTGTTACCTGGGCCCTGGGTTCCATTCCTTGCTTCTGAGGATCATTTTGCCTGTATGGCAACTTCCTGTTGCTTGATTCAACTTTAATCTTGATTGACTCTATTTTCTATGACCAAACATTTTGCTGTTCATATTTACTTCCACAATACAGTACCAGCTATGGCATATTGTTGACTCTTAGTTTAATTAACACGTTAAATCTTTCAGAAACTTCTGTGTAAATGATCAATAAAGGAAATATACAATTGAAAAAGCGAGTAGGTAAGAGGACAGGAGAGGTAAGGTAGGAAGTGTGAGACCAGCAGGCTGAAGGGGTCATTAGTGTGGATTCTGAGGTTGCTCCAGGAGTGCAATGAAGAGGAAACCCAAATCAGCCAGTTCAAGCATAATCTCCAGTGCCTTCCAGGACCAGCCTCCTACCCGACACGAGTGGGGCCCAGATCCAAATGCATGGTACACTTGGGACACCAACATTAGATACTCTGGGGGATCTGACTACAAAAGCCCAAAGCAGCAGCTCAGAAGGTGCAGGGTTACCACCCACCAGAAGTCACAAGTGTCCTGGCACAATGACTGAGAGCTGACTCTGGAAGCCTACTTCACCCTACACCTGGTCTCTGCTATGTACAACTAATTCACAACCTCAGCTCTGGCTGCATGTGAAGAAAGAAAAGGAAGAAACCACAGGATATAGAGGTGGAGAGCCATGGGTTAGAGTCAAGAAAGTTGGTTTTCTAGTCCTTCCTAATGGGAGTTCACTGAAGGCCGAGCCTAGATTATTACTGTCTTCATGTCTTCAGTGCCTAGCATAGGACATGGCACCCAGATCAAGACACCCACACACACACATACACACACACACACATATACACACACACAGCAACCCTAGCTATAGACAAACAGAAAATGAGATTAGAAGTCAGAGTTCTGATAACAGTTTTAAAAGAAGGTGGGGGGGGCTTCATGTATTCTTTTAAACATAAAATGTTTTAAAGAATGTGGGAAATTTATGAGTAAGTTTGAATTTATACAAATAATATGCAGATCTTATGCAAATGTAGGTCCCTGGGTGTTGACCATGACAAACCAGACTGGCTTTCCAGGCTTGTTTGCCCGCACTCCCACTCCTCCACCAATTCCAAGCACCCAGGGCTTCTTGGCCAGCCCTGGCAGCACATAACTCAGCTCCAGCCATGTGGAAGCACCAATTATCCTTGGCAGCAAGGCCCAGGCTTGTGACTGGCCAGAGGAGGTCTAGGGTCATTTCACTGTCAATTTCTTGAACTATTTATTTCCTAGCAAGCTGGGTATGCAGGTAGGGATATGCCTAAGATTTGGGGAAAATGTTTTCCTAACTGGCAATGCCGCGTGGCTCAATGATACCCATGGAGTCCACAGACCTGGTTTCCAAAAAATCAATTCAGAGAAGTAAGATAGTTTACGGAGTCGAAGAACTTAATGGGCACATTTCGGTTCTATTTTGCGGTGATTAAATGTTTTGGAACTAGACAGAGATGGTGGGTGCACAACATTGTGAATGTACTAAATTCACACTGGATTTTTCACTTTAAAATGTTAACTTTCTGTCATATGAATTTCACCAAAATAAAAAAAAAAAGATGGTTCAATACAGTGGCTGAGTAGAAAATTTTCACCCAAGAATCAATATCATGACATAAAAAGGAAAATCCAGTTAGAAAAGAAAACTGAGGGGAGGGATTCCAGTTTGAAGCAGCAAACAAAGCTAAAGCTATGAAATACCAAAGATTAAATTTAACAAGAAATAGGTGAGATCTATGCACTTAAAAGTATTTAAAACTGAGCCAGGCATAGTGGCTCACATCTGTAATCCCAGCACCTTAGGAGGCCAAAGTGAGTTCAAGATCAGCCTGGCCAACATGGTGAAACCCTGTATGTGATGGTTAATACTGAGTGTCAACTTGATTGGATTGAAGAATGCAAAGTGTTAATCCTGAGTGTGTCTGTGAGGGTGTCAGTGGGCTGGGAAAGGTTGACCCACTCTTAATCTGGTGGGCAACAGCTAATCAACCTCCATCAAATAGATGGAAGAAAGATGCAGGCAGAAAAATGTAAAACGGTGAGACTGGCCTAGACTCTCAGCCCACATCTTTCTCCCATGCTGGATGCTTCCTGCCCTCAAATATCAGACTCCAGGTTCTTCAGTTTTGGGACTTGGACTGGCTCTCCTTGCTCCTCAGTTGCAGACAGCCTATTGTGGGACCTTGTGATTGTGTAAGTTAATACTTAGTAAACTCCCAGGGGTTCCACTTTGAAGTGGACCTTTCCCATGTATATGGTAGACAGATATAGATATATCTCTCTCCTAGATATATTCTATTAGTTCTGTCGCTCTAGAGAACCCTGACTAATACAGATTTTGGTATCAGGAGTGGTTCTAGAGGAACAGAATATTAAGGATGGAGTTCTTTGGTTTTGGGGTTTCTGAAGTTGGCTGCTTAATATGATTAGACCCAAAAATGCTAAGGACTCCACTTCTAATAGTATGGAGGCCTTACTGTTACACTAATAGTCCTTGGTGTAAACCATGTAAAGGGTTATGCAAAATAAATGCATTTGACACTCCTGATTCACCGCTCATGAGAGGCAAGGAGTTTAGTGACTCTATACATAATACATATGACCTATGTGGAGAATCAAGGGACATAATGAAGCTGGTTGGTTGCTCCTAAGTTCAGTGGACAAAGGGATGAAAGAAAATAATGAACTCAGGAATTCTGTCTCCCAGCTTCAGAAGCAGATACTGAACCTCAAATCTGCTAAGATTGCCCTGAGTGAGATTCTTATCTCCTGTAGAGAAAGAGCTGAAACTGTGGGAAAACAGACACAGGCTCTTATCGTGCAAGTGGCTGACCTGCAATGAAAGATGCATGCACAGCCTCACCAAGTGTCTACTGTCAAAATGAGGACACTGATTAGAAAAGAATGGGACCTTGCAACTTGGAATGGGGAGGTGTGGGAGGACCCTGATGAAGCTGGGGACACTAAGTTTCTGAACTCTGAAGAAACTTTTTTGCCAGAAGGAACAGCTTCCCCATCCCCAGTGGTGGCAACATCCCCTCCTGGGCCCATGCTGCCATCAGCCTTTCCACCTTTGTCTGAAGAGATAAACCCTGTGCTTCCTGAGGCAACAGTGATGGCCTCCCCTGAGGCAGTTGCCAGGCAAAATAATGTTGATTCTCCTCAGGAGCCACCCCCAACACCCCTTTTTCCTTCTAGATCTATAACTAGACTAAAGTCGCAGCAGGCCACTAGAGGTGAGGTTAAGAGTGGGATCCATGAGGGGGTGTGCTACACTCAAAAAGAACTGTTTGAGTTCTCTAATTTACATAAACAGAAATCTGGAGAACAGGCATGGGAATGGATATCAAGGGCATAGGATAATGGTGAAAGGAACATAGAGTTGGATCAGGCTGAATTTATTGATTTGGTCCCACTAAGTAGGGACTCTACTTTTAATGTTACAGCTCAGGGAGTTAGAAAAGGTTCTAATAGTTTATTTGCTTGGTTAGCTGAAATATGAATTAACAGATGTCCCACTGTGAGTGAACTGTAAATGCCTGATCTCCCTTGGTTTAATGTAGAGGAAGCCATCCAAAGGCTTAGGGAGATTGGGATGGTGGAGTGGATTAGTCATTTTGGACTACTCATATCAGCTGGGAGGGTCCAGAAGATATACCCTTGACTAATGCCTTGTGAAACAGATTGTGAGGGCAGCATCTGCATCTTTGAAGAGCCCTGTAATTGCTCTTCTCTGTGTGTCAGATCTAACAGTGGGAACCACAGTCACTCAACTATGAAATTTAAATACAATGGGAATAATTGGATCCTGAGGGGGCAAAGGCCAAGTGGCAGCACTCAACCATCAAAGGCAAGGTGGGCACAGCTACCATAGTGGACAGCAGAGACAAAGCAGCAATTAGAATAGTCTGACTCCTGTAGAGCTCTGGCATTGGCTAATTAATCACAGTGTTCCTAGAAGTGAAATTGATAGGAAGCCTACTGAATTCCTACTTAATTTATATAAAGAGAAAACTCCTAGGTCGAATGGACGAGACTAATTTGAATTATAAAACAGAGAATCATAGCTCCTCAACCAATTTCCAGACTTGAGCCAGTTTATAGACACAGAACCCCTTGAATGAAGGGAAGGCCAGGTTCTCTTGAGGAAGGACCCCACTACATTACCAACAATTTATGCAGTGCATCTTTCTCCCATCCTTCCCCAAGGAGCCCTCCGAATCCAGCCTTTCACCATGGTAACTGTGCACTGGGGAAAGGAAAATGATCTGACATTTTGGGGACCACTGGACACTGGCTTTGAGCTAATGTTGATTCCAGGGGTCCCAAAACATCATTGTGGTCCTCCAGTTAAAGTAGAGGTTTATGGAGGTCAAGTAATTAATGAAATTTTAGCTCAAGTTCAACTTATAGTGGGTCCACTGGGTCCCCAGACTCATCCTGTAGTCATTTCCCCAGTACCAGAAACAACTGGCCTAGACATACTTAGCAACTGGCAGAATCCCCACATTGGCTCCCTGACTGGTAGGATGAGGGCTATTATGGGGGAAAAGGCCAAATGGAAGTCATTAGAGCTTCCTCTACCTAGAAAAATTTAAATCAAAAACAATATCATATGCCTAGAGGGACTGTGGAGATTAGTGTCACCATCAAGGACTGAAAGACACAGGGGTGGTGATTCCCACCACAACCCCATTCAACTCTCCCATTTGGCCTATGCAGAAGACAGATGGATTTTGGAGACTGACAATGGATTATCATAAGCTTAACCAAGTCGTGACTCCAACTGCAGCTGCTGTACCAGATGTGGTTTCATTGCTTGAGCAACTTAACATATCTAGTATGCAGTCATTGACTTGGCAAATGCCTTTTTCTCCATTCCTGTCCATAAGGCCCACCAGAAGCAATTTGCCTTCAGCTAGCAAGGCCAGCAATATATCTTTGCTGTCCTACCTCAGGGTCATACCAACTCTCCAGCTTTGTGTCATAATCTTATTTGGAGAGACCTTGATCATTTGGTCACTTCTTGCTTCTACAAGATACCACCACACTGCTCCATTACATTGATGACATTGTGCTGAATGGATCCAGCGAGCAAGAAGTAGCAAACACACTGGACTTATTGGTGAGACATTTGCATGCCAGAAGATGGGAAATAAATCCAACTAAAATTCAGGGACCTTCTACCTCAGTAAAATTTCTAAGGGTCCAGTTCTGTGGGGACTGCTGAGATATTCCTTCTAAAGTGAAGGATAAGTTGCTTCATTTGGCCCCTCCTACAACCAAGAAAGAGACACAAAGCCTAGTGGTCCTATTCAGATTTTGGAGCCAACACATTTGTCATTTGGGTGTGTTACTCTGGCCCATTTATTGAGTGACTCAAAAGGCTGCCAGTTTTGAGTGGGGTCCAGAACAGGAGAAGGCTCTGCAACAGGTCCAAGCTGCTGTGCAAGCTGCTCTGCCACTTGGACGATATGACCCAGCAGATCCAATGATGCCTGAGTTGTCAGTGGCATATAGGGATGCTGTCTGGAGCCTTTAGCAGGCCTCCATAGGTGAATCACAGCAGAGGCCTCTAGGATTTTGGAGCAAGGCTCTGCCATCTTCTGCAGATAACTACTTTCCTTTCGAGAGATAGTTCTTGGCCTGTTACTGGGCTTTGGTGGAAACTGAAAGTTTAACTGTAGGTCATCAAGTCACCATGTGACTTGAACTACCTATCATGAATGGGGTGCTTTCTGACCCATCTAGCTATAAAGTGGGTTATGCACAGCAGCAGTCCATCCTCAAATGGAAGTGGTATATACTTGATTGGGCTCGAGCAGGTCCTGAAGGCACAAGTAAGTTACATGAGGAAGTGGCTCAAATGCCCATGGTCTCCACTCCTGCCACCCTGCCTTCTCTCTCCCAGCCTGCACCAATGGCCTAATGAAGAGTTTCTTATGATCAGTTGACAGAGGAGGAGAAGACTAGGGCCTGGTTCACGGATGGTTCTGCATGATATGCAGGCACCACCCTAAAGTGGACAGCTGCAGCACTACAGCCCCTTTCTAGGACATCCCTAAAAAACAGCAGTTGAAGGGAAATCTTCCCAGTGGGCAGAACTTCTAGCAGTGCACCTGGTTGTGCACTTTGCATGGGAGGAGAAATGGCCAGATGTGCGATTATATACCAATTCATGGGCTGTAGCCAATGGTTTCACTGGATGGTCAGGTACTCAGAAGAAGCATGATTGGAAAATTAGTGACAAAGAAATTTGGGGAAGAGGCATGTGAGTGGATCTCCCTAAGTGGTCAAAAACTGTGAGTGTTCACCAGTGGGTGACCTCAGCAGAGGAGGAGTTTAATAGTCAGGTGGATAGGATGACCTGTTCTGTGAACACCACTCAGCCTCTTTCCCCAGCCACCCCTGTCATCACCCAATGGGCCCATGAACAAAGCGGCCACAGTGGCAGGGATGGAGGTTACACATGGGCTCAGCAACATGGACTTCCACCCACCAAGGCTGCTCTGGCTATGGCCACTGCTGAGTGCCCAATTTGCCAGCATCAGAGACCAACACTGAGCCCTCAATATGGCAACATTCTTCCGAGTGATCAGCCAGCTACCTGGTGGCAGATTAATTATATTGGACTTCTTTAATCATGGAAGGGGCAGAGGTTTGTCCTCACTGGAATAGACGCTTACTCCGGATATGGGTTTGCCTGTCCTGCATGTAATGCTTCTGCCAAGACTACCATCGGTGGACTCATGGAATACCTTATCTACCATCATGGTATTCCACACAGCATTGCCTCTGACCAAGGAACTAGCTTTATGGCTAAAGAAATGTGGCAGTGGGGTCATGCTCATAGAATTCACTGGTCTTACCATGTTCCCCATCATCATGAAGCAGCTGGATTGATAGAACGGTGGAATGGCTTTTTGAAGTCACAATTACAATGCCAACTAGGTGACAATAGTTTGCAGGGCTTGGCCGGAGTTCTCCAGAAGGCTACGTATGCTCTGAATCTTCGGCGTCCAATATATGGTACTGTTTCTCCCATAGTCAAGATTCAAGGGTCCAGGAATCAAGGGGTGGAAGTGGAAGTGGCACCACTCACCATCACCCCTAGTGATCCACTAACAAAATTTTTGCTTCCTGTTTCTGCAGCATTACATTCTGCTGGCCTAGAGGTCTTAGTTCCAGAGGGAGGAATGCTGCCACCAGGAGACACAACAACCATTCCATTAAACTGGAAGTTAAGATTGCCACCTGGACGCTTTGGGCTCCTCCTACCTCCTCCTACCTTTAAGTCAACACGCTAAGAAGGGAGTTACAGTGTTGGCTGGGATGACTGACCCAGACTATGAGGATGAAATCAGTCTACTTACTCTATAACAGAGCTTAGGAAGAGAATGTACAAAATACAGGAGATCCGTTAGAGCATCCGTTAGTATTACCATGCCCTGTGATTCAGGTCAATGGGAAACTACTACAGCCCAATCCAGGATGGACTACAAGTGGTCCAGACCCTTCAAGAATGAAGGTTTGAGTCACTCCACCAGAAGAAAACTTATGACCTGCTGCGGTGCTTGCTAAAGGCAAAGGGAACACAGAATGGGTAGTAGAAGAAGGTACTCATCAATACCAGCTACAACCACCTGACCAACTACAGAAACAGAGACTATAATTGTCATGAGTATTTCCTCCTGTTTTTGTTAAAAACATGTTTGTGCATGTATACACTTGTACTAAGAAAATAGCTTTATTTCCTTTTTCCTTTGTCATGTGACATAAGATTTATTGACTTCACATCAGTATTTAAGTATTGTTAACTTTATGTAATAGTATTTGGGTTGGGGATTGGTGCATTTCCAGTTGTAGGAAGGATAGTTGTATTATGTTAGGCATAATCATGACCTTATTATTGCCTTTATTTGAAGATTATGCATGATCTCAGGAGATGTGTATGGGTTCAAGTTGACAAGGGGTGGACTTATGGTGGTTAACACTGAGTGTCAACTTGATTGGATTGAAAGATACAAAGTATTAATCCTGGGTGTATCTCTGAGGGTGTTGCCAAAGAAGATGAACATTTGAGTCAGTGGGCTGGGGAAGCTAGACCCACCCTTAATCTAGTGGCCACCATCTAACCAGCTTCCATCGAATAGAGTGCAGGCAGAAAAACCTGAAAAGGCGAGACTGGCCCAGTCTCTCAGCCTACATCTTTCTACAGTGCTGGATGCTTCCTGTCCTCGAACATTGGACTCCATCCAAGTTCTTCAGTTTTGTTCAGTGTTGGGACTCAGACTGGCTCTCCACACTCCTCCGCTTACAGGCAGCCTATTGTGGGACCTTGTGATTGTGTAAGTTAATACTTAATAAACTCTCCTATATATATGATCGTGTAAGTTAATACTTAATAAATTCCCCTGTGTGTGTGTGTACTCCCCTAATATATAATATACTAATATATATATTCTATTAGTTCTGTCCCTCTAGAGAACCCTGACTAATACAAATACTGTGACATAGAAAATCTAGCTAGAAAAGAAAGCTGGGGGTTGGGGGGGTCCACTTTGAAGCAGCAAACAAAACTAAAGCTATGAAATACCAAAGATAACATTTAGCAAGAAATAGGTGAGATGTATGCACTTAAAAGTATTTAAAACTGGGCCAGACATGGTGGCTTACACCTGCAATCCCAGCACTTTGGGAGGCCAAGGTGGGCAGATCACTTGAGGTCAAGAGTTCAAGACCAGCTTGGCCAACATGGTGAAACCGCATCTCTAGTAAAAATACAAAAATCAGCCAAGTGTGGTGGCATGAGCCTGTAATCCCAGCTACTTAGGAGGCTGAGGCAAGAGAATTGATTGAACCCAGGAGGTGGAGGTTGAGGTGAACCGAGATGGTTCCACTGCACTCCAGCCTGGGTGACAGAGAGAGACTACTTCTCAGACAAAAAAAAAACAAAAAAAAAATCCTACCTCATAGATGTGAAGATTAAATAAAATTATCATACATGCATGCTTAGCCTAATATTTGTTGCACAGTGAATCTTAGCATTCAGTAAATGGTTACTATTACTTTTGTATAAATATATAATAGCATATATGTGATTGCATTATATATGCTGTGATCTTGCTTTTTAAACTTAATGTTCTATGATTTTGTATGCTAAGTAATTGCAAATGAGTTAAAACATTTCCACACCTCTATTACTTGTAATCAAGTATGCCTGGCAGTCATTTCAATAATTTCCTCTAATAAAAATAGTAAAGCTGTTTCCATTTGTGGGGGCTACAAGTCATGATTTCAACTGCTTTTCCACTGGAAGGCTTTCATGAGCGAGGGTCCCTCAGCGGGAAAGAGAGCCTGGCTGAGCCCCTCTTCTCCACGTGCCTTTGTTAGTTTGACTCCTGTCTGCTTTTCCAGGAGAAAAAGAGTGACTTTTCTAGGTAGGAAATGACCACCCAGTGAGCGGTAAACATGGTGAAAACTTCCCTAAAGAAACATAATTCAGGAGACAGCCCGGAGCCCTAACAGCCTTTCTGTGTTGGCAAACATGGTGATTCTGAGGTCTTCAAAGTGGGGTGTCACAAATGTATCACCCACAAACACATCTCTCCCAACTACCCGAGCAGTAGGGGTCTGGAGCAGGCCCACCCTGAACTGGTCAAGATACAAATGGAGGCCCGGGCCCGTAGCCCATCACCCTTCTCTTCCCACCTCTGACAGCACCCTCCAGCAGAGAGGCCTTGCATGCACTTGTGTGTCCAGATAACCTACTTTCCAAGTCCAGCTCAGTCCACTGCCCTCCCCACTGGATAGACACCCTGGGCACACTCCAGCAGCCAGGAGAACCAGTAACAAGCCCATGGAGGCCCTGGAAAATAGAACACGGTGCAGAAAAGTGGAAGTACAGCAGGTAGGTACCATGGATGCCTCATTCTAAGAGGGCAGCAGCTGGAAGATGGCCAAAGTGGGACACCAGAAAGACCAACGCCTGGATAGAGCCCTGACTTCCTGCTGTAATTCAACACTGGTCTGCAGCATCCGGAAGCCCAACCAAGGTATCTCCACATCAGCGCTTCTTCCTGATGATGGTTTGCTATCCAGGGGCCATGTGACAATGTCTAGAGACGTTTTTGGTTGTTGCAACTAGAGGAAAGAATGCTACTGGTATAGAGTGGGTAGAAGCCAATAATGCTGCTAAACATCCTGCAATACACAGCCCACAGTCCTCACCCCCATAAAAGAACTATCCAGCTCAAAGCGGCAATAATACTGAGACCAAGAAAAACTGGGATACATGCATGAGCGGGAAGGCCAGCGGATTTGGGTTCACATACTCACTCTGCCACTGGCTTGCTCTGGGACCAATGATTTTATCTCTCTGTGCCTCCCTTTTCTCATTTGTAAAATAGAGTTAATGGTAACTGTTTCACAGGGTTGCTTTGATAAATAAAAAGGACTTGATATGTAAAGTGTCTGGCGCACATAGTAGGCCTTCAGTAAGTGTTATAGGCATTCCTTTATTAAAAGAGGAAGGAAGTGGACTTCATACTCTTAAACATTGCTTTATGAACCAATTAGAAGTCTTGGAGTTGGGAAGAGAAGATTTGAGCCACATAAGCAAGAGAAGTGTCTACTATTTCAGAGCTACTGTGGCTAAAAGATGAAGAGGAACTATGGATGTACAGAAAAATCAATACAAAAGTTGTTTTTATACACAGTGCTTTAAGAAGTTTGTGAATCATGTCAAGCTGAGTTATCCCTCTCGTAGGTTTTTCCCTCTTCCACAGAGGATTCTCCATATGAAAACATCTTCCCTATGCCTTCCTTCCCATGCATCTGCACTCCGCACCCTCCCACCCCCACCCACCCACACACACACACACACCAAACACCACTGATGGGATTGCCCTGCACCTAAGGGACTGCAGGGTTAGAGTTGGGGGCCGGGGGCAGTAACCCACCTCGAGCCCTGCAGTAAGGGATCTAAGGAGGTGCAGGGCAATGCCATCAGTGGTGACTTACTGCCATCAGGTGGCAGAATTGCTAAGTGCAACTAGTATTTTGTCCATTCTTTTGATTCCGTTGAATACAGAAAGTGCCCTACCACGTGTAAAGTAATCACTTATTTAACAGTGTACTCAGAGTTACAGGAAAAGTAAATATTGACCAACCCACACGCCTTTATAGAATCAGATGGAGACATGAGGGCTTCTGGGCAGCGGTTGATAACCTGAGGCCCCTTCAAACCTGTTTAATGTGTGTTTGGTTGGAGAAGGGATTCTCTCCTTAATAAAACAAAAATGATGGCCAGGCTCAGTGGCACACACCTGTAATCCCAGCACTTTGGGAGGCTGAGGCAGATGGATCATGAGATCAGGAGTTCAAGCCCAGCCTAGCCAAGATGGTGAAACCCTGTCTCTACTAAAAATACAAAAATTAGCTGGGCGTGGTGATGGGCGCCTGTAATCCCAGTTACTCAGGAGGTTGAGGCAGAGAATTGCTTGAACCCAGGAGGCAGAGGTTGCCGTGAGCCGAGATCACGTCACTGCACTCCAGCCTGGGCAACTGAGCAAGACTCCGTCTCAAAAAAAAAAAAAAAAAAAAAAAAACCTTCAATATCCAATATCCCCCACCACCCTGAGAATAGAATCACAACCAGTAGTCCCCTCCACAGCATACACGGACCAGCGTGCTCCTTCCTCCTCACCTTTTCCACTGCTCCTTCAGCCAAATGAGCCCCAAACCAGACCTGCTCCACTTGTTCCCTCCACCCAGAACACTCCTTTCCTCATCCCAGTCCTGAGTCCTGCACTCTGCTTCTTTTTAGCCCAGCCCTGAATTCCCTTCCAAATGAGCCAGTTGCAACGTAGCCAACCACGGGAGTCTCAGACAGGACTTTGCCGACTTGAGCCCTCTCTGCCCCAATGCACCATCCAGCCATCTTTGGACACAATGGCAGCTGACCAGACAGGGTACTGTAGAGTCTCAGCCAATTTCCCCGGGCCATGCTTGTGAAGGAGCACAGGTCTTCTCTGGCCTCAGAGTCCCCACATTGATTCTGGTGACTGACTGCAACCCCAGATTGTGACCCTGGGTGGGATGGTGGGTCAGGGTGCAGGAACTTTATTTCTCTCTGGTTTTCCCTCTGATTCTCTTCCCTTCCCCACCCAGATCTTTTTGCTATTTAGACAACTGTTTAGATTCTGGCCTTTGTTTTGTTTTGTTGTTGTTGCTGTTGTTGTTTTGAGACAGTCTCACTCTGTCGCCAAGGATGGAGTGTAGTGGTGCCATCATGGCTCATGCAGCCCCTGCCTCCTGGGCTCAAGGGATCTTCCTGCCTCAGCCTCCCAAGTAGCTTGAATGGTAGGCACGGGCCACCAAGCCCAGCTAATTTTTCATTGTTTTGTAAAAACAGGGTCTCCTTATGTTGCCCAGGCTGATCTCAAACTCCTGAGCTCAAGCAGTCCTCCCGCCTTGGCCTCTCAAAGTGCTGGGATTAGATATGAGCCAACACACCCGGCCTAGATTCTGGTCTTGAAAGCTATCAATACTTCCCTCTGTTTTCAGTTTCAGAAAAAAAGCTGAGTTATCCTCCTGCTTCCCAGCCAGGCAGCTAGGGGCCACAGGTTACAAGACATTGTGGTCTTGGCCGGGCGGGGGTTGGGGGGTGGGTGGGCAAGGTTAGTACTCAGCATTCTATATCCTGCCACTTATTGAAAGGTATTTCTATTAAGAGGTATTTACCATACCTCAATAATAAAAATAAAATACAGGTGCTAAAGTGATTCATAATACAATGGAATCACACCACACTGTGTTACAAATTCACTTCTTGCACAACCCACGATTTCCTCATGAGGTGAACATGCAGAAGGTAAAGCCTGAGCCCTCTGATAGGCCTGTGGGTCTGCAGGGCTCCAGCCTTCCGACCAAGGCCCATTCATGACAAGTGCAAATAAACACCCAGGGACAGCAGGAGGAGCTGGGTTGAGGCTGGCAGAGACACACACGATCGCATGCTGGTGGTCTCCATGAGACTGTTGTTTGCCCCAAGCTTGCCGTTAATGTTTTGTTTATTGCCATTTTTATGTAGTCAAAATCTTTTCTACTTCTTTGGTTAAATTTTTTTTTTTTTTTTGAAACGGAGTCTCACACTGTCACCCAGGCTGGAGTGCAATGGCGCGATCTCTGCTCATTGCAAACTCCACCTCCCAGGCTCATGCAATTCTCCTGCCTCAGCTTCCCTAGTAGCTAGGATTACAGGTGCCCACCACCACACCCGGCTTTTTTTTTTTTATAGTAGAGATGGGGTTTCACCATATTGGCTAGGCTGGTCTTGAACTCCTGGCCTCAGGTGATCCATCCACCTTGGCCTCCCAAAGTGCTGAGATCACAGGCATGAGCCACTGTGCCCGGCCAGTCTTCGGTTAAGTTCTAAGCATTTAAGGCATCTTAGAAGCACCTCCATGGAACCCTGGGACATCTAGGAACCCAGGTGGAAACCATCAGACTAAACCATGAATAGTATTTATCTCTGGGTGGTGAGATTTCTGTTTTGTTTTTGTGCTTATCTTCACTTTCTGCCTCCTCCATAATGTAACTCGTGTTGTTTTGTTTAAGCTGAAGAGAAATCAGTGTTTTAAAGGACTTCTGACCTGGTGAGTCCTGCTGTTCTCTGCCCTCCCATAGACTTTGCTCCCTTCTGACCATGAAATGTTTGCTTAAAGTTACAAGGGGTAAGAAGTGCTTCAGAGGGTAGCTGACCTCCACTCCACCAGCCTCACCATTTTCCAGGCTGAGTGATGGAACCATAGAGAGTGTTGCAGTCATCACAACTGGAGTGATTCCAGGAAAATCATTGAAAGAACTCCCTCAGTAAAAGTAATCAAACACTGATAGTTGTTCCCAACGAAGCAGGGTGAGTCCTTTGGAAATTTTAGAAAGCAGTAAAGCAACCCAACAAGGGTCAGGAAACCCATGCACCCAGAGGACGTCACTGACACTTAGCAGGTAGCGGCAACCAGCAGCAATGAGCTCCCTTCCCCATTCCCCCATCCTACCTCATATTCATCAAATCAGCCAATTATGGCCCAACGAAGACCTAATGCTCTCCACTTGCCACTGTCTTTTCTCGATAGCACCCACCTGACCTGTCACCTCTCAGAAATGGGACAAGCTCTCAACTGTCAGTATTCACTGACCACCTGAACCTGCTGTGGCCTCCAGCTATGCAGTACCAAATTCAGACATTTACAAATGTGCTTGGTGGAACAGAAGGAATTCAGAAGTACTCGCTGAGTGGTATTGCTGCACCAGCCATAGGAAGCAAGTGGACAAGCTAGCTGTCCCTTCAAGCCCTACTTTCTACCCTACCTTTCAGCATTTCTTTTTTTTTTTCTTTTTTTTTTTTTTTGAGATGTGGTTTCACTCTTGTTGCCCAGCCTGTAGTGCAATGGCATAATTTTGGCTCACTGCAACCTCTGCCTCCTGGGTTCAAGCGATTCTCCTGCCTCAGCCTCTCAGTAGCTGGGATTAGAGGCATGCACCACCACACCCAGCTAATGTTTGTATTTTTAGTAGAGACAGCGTTTCACCATGTTGGCCAGGCTAGTCTCAAACTCCTGACCTCAGGTGATCCACCAGCCTCGGCCCCCCAAAGTGCTGAGATTATAGGCATGAGCCACTGCACCCAGCCACCTTTCAGCATATTTTATGCCTACTTTGGAATGGGATCTATCATCTAAGAGCTTATGAAAAACTTCTTGTCTGCTATCTTCATGGAGTAACTTGTATACGTATTTCCCAACCACATATTAGAACACTGGATCAGTACCAGGCTGGTCTCGAACTCCTGACCTCAACTGATCCACTCACCTTGGCCTCTCAAAGTGCTGGGATTACAGGCATGAGCCACCACACCCACCTATTTTCAACCTTTCTGAAAACACTTACTGTAGGTGGTCACTTGCTTGAGCTCAGCATGGAGGTGGGTGTTGCCTAAGAATACTCTGAAATCTTGTTTCTTTTAATAGATGAGTTAAGCCTATTTCAACATCTATTCATATGTCAAATAGATTAGGGTTAGTTCTATCATAGTAACATGTTCTATTTTTGTTTACATATAGTTTTTTAAAAACTTCACTATGTAGTCTATTGTCCTGGTTGCTGTGAACAATTCTTTTCAAATTTCAATAGGTTTTCATTTTTGCTCTGTTAATTTTATAATAAAACTTTACAAAATACCTCTAGTTGTCTATTATTCAATAAATGTCTATTCATGCCTAGGAACAATGAAAAAATAAGCACATTTCCTCCTTCTCTCTTCCTCCCCTCTCCTACCAAAGATAACATCTTTCTTTGAGTTTAATTTTGTACTATTAAAAACGTGCATGCTTCTATTACTTGGTTTGTCAGTCTTGAATAATATTTTTTGACTTTCAGTTACTACAGATGTAGCAATCAGTAACCTTAATTTACCTGTCGCCTCCTTTCCCCTTCCTCCACCAATAATTGTTCATTGCATTTATTTACATATTGTCAGGACATGTCATCTTTACATTCTTTTCAGTCACTCTAATGTGTAGAATTATTTTTGCTTTAGTCTACGTTACACATATTCAAAGCTTGCTGCCAGTCTTTTTTCTATAATGTTCTCAATTATCTCTTAGTTGGCTGGCATCCATCCTCTGATTATTTCCTCAAGAAAGGTTCAAAGAATTGACCTCCCCAGAATTATTTTATGATCAAGGCTATCTGTAGACTTTATGGTGGAAGGATAATTTGGCTGGATTTAAATTCCATGGGTAACACTTTTTTTCCCCTTGGGCATCTTCTTAAGTATTGCACAACCTTCTTCTGACATTGAATGTTGCTGCACAGAACTCTGAAACAAGCCTGCCTTCCCGCCCCAGCCCGCTCCCCCACCCCCTGCTGTCAGTGACTTGATCATTTTGCTTAGTTATCTTTGAAGTTTAGTAACTACTAGGACTTATCTCTAGGTTGGCTCTCCTGCATTAATTTTCTCTGATAGATAATATAAATTAATGTCTCTATTTCAGAAAATTATACTTTTGTCCCTAGCTATGGTTTTTTAATTGCCTGTTTTTTATACCCCTTCCATTTCATCTTTATTTCTCTGATACTTTGATCTGAGTTCTGCCAAACCATGCTTCCTCTCATTTCATTATCTCACTATCTCATCCCTATGTTATTTTTCCCTTCAACTTTTCATTTTGAAAAATTGCAGAGCTACGGACATGTTGAAAGAGTAATACAATGAGCAGTCATATACCATACACTTCACATAGATTCACCAGTTATTATCATTTTGCTATATATGCTTTCACTGTCTCATACTCACGAACAACACATATATGCATTTTTTTTCCAAATCATTTTTAAATAGATTGTAGACATCAGAACACTTCAAACATAAAAACTTTAGTCTGCATCTCTAAAATAAAAACATTCCACTATATAACCCCTATCTTAGACCATTTGGGTTGCTAGAACAAATTACCATAGACAGGGTAGCTTGTAAGCAACAGTTCCAGAGGCTGGAGAGTTCAAGATCAAAACATCCACAGATTCAGGGTCTGATGAAGGCCTACTTTCTGGTTCACAGATGGTAACTTCTTGCTGTGTCCTTACATGGTGGAGGGGGCAAGGAAGCTCTATGGGTCCTTTTTTATAAGGCCACAAAACTCATTGATGAGAGCTCTGCCCCTATGACCTAATCACCTCCCAAGGACCCCACCTCCCATCACATTGGTGATTAGGTTTCAACATATGGCTCTTAGGGGGACACAGCAGTCAGACCACAGCAACCATAATACTAATTTAATAATAATTTCATAATACCATCTAATATATAATCTATACTCAAATTTCCCCAATTACCCCCCAAAATATTTTTTAAATACGATTCCAACCCGGTATCCAATTATACGTTGCATTTGCTTATGTCTCTTTATTCTCTTTTAATCTAGACTAGATCTCCAACTTCTGTTATGACATTTCCTTCTTTAAGAGTACATGCCAGGATTTGCTTAGAGCAGGGGGTTGAAAAGTGGCTCCTCTGTTTACAATACGCCCAAAAGGAATCTAGGATCATTGTGACAAGGGGCACAAAACTTGTGGCCTCCCTACATGTGAAAAGAAAAAACAAAGAGAATGCACGCCAGTTGTTTGTAAAATATCACATAGGCTAGATTCATCAGGTTGTTTCCTTATATTTCATTTGTTTATCTAGCACTTGTATTTCTGATAAAGTGCCAGTTAGGTCCAAAGACTTGATAAGATTCAGATTAAACATTTTACCTATAATGACATTGTGAATTTCATATTGCATTCCATCAGGAGGCACATGAGTTTAGCTGTCTTGATATTAGTAATTCCAAGTTTGACTCCTTGGTTAAAATGGGTAACTGCCAGGTTTCTCTAATGTAAAGGTACGAATCTTCCCTCTATAATTACTCATTAGTCCCATGTGGTGATACTCTATCACCATGAATATGCTATTCCCCAATTGCCTTTTACTCAAGGGTTTTCACATCTATTGATGATCTCTACCTAAACCAATTGTTATATTAGGAGTTGAAAAATGGTAATTAAAAAAAAATCTGTTAATGTATTTCTGTTTTGTGGTCTTTCTTCATAGAAGCAATTACTGCATTCACTTTTTAAAATTCAATTGCCTAATGTTTGAACAGTTTTCATCTGCTCTGTGTCTATGTTTTTCTGGTAAGTATTCTTAATTGTTGGAAATTTTTGCCACTCTTTTCCTCCTTCACCTTATAGTGGATTTAATTTGATGCTATGTGTCACTTATTATTGAGTGGGCAAGTTATTTGCATGAGGCTCTGCAGAGGGGGCCAAGGTATCCTTTCAGGAGAGCTGGTTTCCCTCCCCCACCATCAGCCATAGACACAGACTGTTTCATATAACTACTGCTCATCCATTTGATTTTTCTGTAGCCTCATGTGGATAGTTAATGATAGTTGTGGCCAGGCGCGGTGGATCAAGCCTGTAATCCCAACACTTTGGGAGGCCGAGGCGGGTGGATCACAAGGTCAAGAAATCGAGACCATCCTAGTCAACATGCTGAAACCCCGTCTCTACTAAAAATACAAAAAATTAGCTGGGCATAGTGGCGCATGCCTCTAATCCCAGTTACTCAGGAGGCTGAGGCAGGAGAATTGCCTGAACCCAGGAGGCGGAGGTTGCGGTGAGCCGAGATCGCGCCATTGCACTCCAGCCTGGGTAACAAAAGCGAAACTCCGTCTCAAAAAAAAAAAAAAAAAAGATAGTTGTAAATTATTTGCTACTCTTCCTATTAGAGGTGGAGTCTATTTCTCCCCTCCCTCAAATCTGGGACACTCTTAGTAAATTGCTTGACAAAATATAATGTGCTGAAAGTGACATTGCGGGGCTTCCATGCTAGGTCATAAGATGCCTTGCAGCTTCGACCCAGGCCTCGTAGAGCAGTTGCTCTGGGGCCATCAGCTACCAGATAAGAAGTCTGACTGCTCTGAGATCACGGTGCAGATGTCTTATCCTTGGCAACCATATGAGGACCCCAAGCAAAAGCCACCAGCTGAACCTGTCACATTCCAGAACTGAGAAAGAGAATAACAAATAGATGTTTGAAATCACCAAGTTTGGGGTGGTTTGTTATACAGCAATGGAGAGCTAAAACACCCACTTCTACAGCCTGTATGAGCCTGAGCAGGGCATAAGATGGCTTCTGCTATCAGCCTTGCTCACCCAGTTCCCATAGCTGTTGTTACAAAGGAAGGAGATCGCTTTTGCACCTGGGGTTGCATCCTCCACCTGCAGGAGGTGTATATATTATTCCTGGAGCTTCCTGACATCTGCCCCCTCTGGATCCTCTCTTTCTCCCTTGTGAGTGTTGCCTGATGGCGGCACTGGCAGCCTTTTCACGCATTCTGGAGTCTGTAAATGATGTGTCCCTTAGTTTTACCAAAAAATTATTGTCTGTGGAGTTTTTTTCCCCATTTTTGGGGGGGTTGTTTTTGAATGATTCCTAGAAAAAGAAGGGAAAAGTCACCTCTTTCTTTCTGGATTTCGTATTTCGTTTTTTAGACAGGGTCTTGCTCCATCACCCAGGCTGGAGGTGATGGTACAATCACAGCTCACTGCAGCCTCCATCTCCTGGGCTCAAGCAATCCTCCCACCTCAGCCTCCCAAGTAGCTAGGACTACAAGCATGTGCCACCATACACAGCTAATTTTTTTAATTATTCTTTGTAGGGATAAGTCTTCACTATGTGGCCCAGGTGGTCTCAAACTCCTGAGCTTACATGATCCTCCTACCTCAGCCTCCCAAAGTGCTGGAATTACAGGCATGAGCCCCTGAGCCCAGCCACCCAGCCCTTTTTTTCTTTTTCTTTTTAGCATCAAGGTCTCACTCTGTCACCCAGCCTAGAGTGCAATGGCACAATCAACACTCACTGCAGCTTCAACCTCTCAACATCCTGTGTTCAAGCGATCCTCTTGTCTCAGTCTCCCAAGTAGTTGGGGATACAGGTGCATGCCACCACACCTGGCTAATTTTTTATTCTTTGTAGAGACTAGATCTTACTATGTTGCCCAGGCTGGTCTGGAACTGCTGGACTCAAGCAATCCTCCTACCGCAGTCTCCCAAAGTGCTGGGATTACAGGCAAGAGCCACCATGTCCAGCCTCTACAGCCACATTTATACCATAAGTCACTAGCATATTTTTTTAATGGCTATATTCTTTTAAATGGGCCATAACCAATCACTTACTAATACTTAGGTTATTTCCAATAGTTCACTATTACAAAGCAATGCTGCAGTGAAAATGTCTTTACATAGATCCTAAAGCAATTTTTTTTAGTATAATTTTCTACAAGCAGAATTCTGGTGTCCAGAGCAATGGCTGATTGAAGGCTTTTTATGCCCCTTCAGAATCTGGGAAAATAGCTCACTTTTGCCAGATGCTTAATTAAAATGCCCTTTAAGTAAATTTACTCAGCCACCACTACCCCCATGATGATTTGGAAGTCGTGTTTGATGTGTTGCTTGGTGCATCCAGCCTATGAAAGAACAAGTCTAGGCCAGTTTGGAAAAAATATGCAATCACAGGAGCTTTTCCAGTCAAAGCTTTCAGGTCTCAAAAAGCAGGTTAACTAGGGAGATAGGATGAGGCAAAAGAAGGAGCAGGTCAGAAGAGCAGCTGGGGCCCAGAACCAGGCTGGGTGTGAGTACCAACTGTACCACTCACTAGCTGTGTAAACTGGGCAGATCATTTAACCACTCTAAGCCTTTTCCTAACCTATAAAATAAGGATAGCAATAGCATCTTATCTCATAAGGCTATTGTGAAGACTAAATAAGAAATGTGGGCATTTAGTACTATACATTTCCCTCTTAATGCTGCCTTAGCTGTGTCCCAGAGATTCTGGTATGTTGTATCTTTGTTCTCATTAGTTTCAAATAACTTCTTGATTTCTGCCTTAATTTAATTATTTGCCTGAAAGTCATTCAGGAGGAGGTTATTTAATTTCCATGTAAATGTACGATTTTGAGCAATTTTCTTCATACGCAATTCTGTTTTTATTGTGTTGTTGTCCAAGAGTGTAATTGGTATAATTTTATTTATTTATTTATTTTTGCATTGGCTAAGGATTGCTTTATGTCCAATTCTTTGGTCTATTTTAGTGTATGTACCATGCAGCAATGAAAAGAATGTATATTCTGTTGTTTTGGGGTGGAGAGCTCTATAGACGTCTACTAGGTCCATTCAATCAAATGGAGTTCAGGTCCTGAGTATCTTTGCTTTGATGCTTCGTCTTGCCTTGATGATCCATCTAATACTGTCAGTGGGGTATTGCCAGGGGTATTAGACTCCCTCTGGGAGTCTAAGTCTCTTTATATGTCTCTCAGAACTTGCTTTATGCATTAGTCCCCTCTGGGAGATGCAGCAACAAGATATTACCTGCAGAGAGCAGCCCTATTCAGACACTGAATCTGCCAGCACTTTGATCTTAGACTTGCCAGCCTCCAGAATTTTAAAAATAAATTTCTATTATTTATTTTTTAAAAAGAACTTGCTTTATGAATCTGGGTACTCCTGTGTTTGGTGCATCTATATTTAGGATAGTTAGGTCTTCTTGTTGATTTGAATCCTTCACCATGATGTAATGCCTTCTTTGTCTTCTTTCATCTTTGTTGGCTCACAATCTGCTTTGTCTGAAGTTAGGATTGCTTTTTTCTGGTTTCCATTTGCTTGGTGGGTTTTTCTCCATCCCTTTATTTTGAGCCTAGGGATGTCACTGCATATTAAATGGGTCTCTTGAAGACAGCATGCTATTCAGCCTTGCTTTTTTGTCCAGCCTGCCACTCTGTGCCTTTTTTTTTTTTAATTGTACTTTAAGTTCTGGGGTACACGTGCAAATCTTGCAGGATTGTTGCATAGGTACACACATGCCATGGTGGTTTGCTGTCTCCATCCCCCCATCACCTACATCAGGCATTTTTCCCAATGTTATCCCTCCCCAACCTCCCCACCCCACATTGTCCCTCCCGTAGCTCCCACCCCACAACAGACCCCAGTGTGTGATGCTCCCTTCCCTGTGCCCATGTGTCCTCATTGTTCAACACCCACCTATGAGTGAGAACATGTGGTGTTTGGTTTTCTGTTCTTGTGTCAGTTTGTGAGAATGATGGTTTCCAGATTCATCCATGTCCCTACAAAGGATATGAACTCATAGTTTTTTATGGCTGCATAGTGTTCCATGGTGTATATGTGCCACATTTTCCCTGTCCAGTCTATCGTTGATGGGCATTTGGGTTGGTTCCAGATCTTTGCTATTGTAAACAGTGCCACAATGAACATATGTGAACATGTGTCTTTATAATAGAATGATTTATAATCCTTTGGGTATATACCCAGTAATGAGATTGCTGGGTCAAATGGAATTTCTATTTCTAGATCCTTGAGGAATCACCACACTGTCTTCCACAATGGTTGAACTAATTTACACTCCCACCAATAGTGTAAAGGTGTTCCTATTTCTCCATATCCTCTCCAGCATCTATTGTCTCCAGATTTTTTTAATGATTGCCATTCTAACTGGTGTGAGATGGTATCTCAATGTGGTTTTGATTTGCATTTCTCTAATGACCAGTGATGATGAGCATTTTTTCATATGTTTTTTGGCCTCACAAATGTCTTCTTTTGAAAAGTGACTGCTCATATCCTTCACCCACTTTTGAATGGATTTGTGTTTTTCTTGAAAATCTGCTTTAGTTCTTTGTAGATTCTGAATATCAGCCCTTTGTCAGATGGCAAACATTTTTTTCCCATTCTGTTGGTTGCCGGTTCACTCCAATGATTGTTTCTTTTGCTGTGAAGAAGCTCCTAAGTTTAATTAGATCCCATTTGTCTGTTTTGGCTTTTGCTGCCATTGCTTTTGGTGTTTTAGTCATGAAGTCCTTGCCTACGCCTATGTCCTGAACAGTATTGATTATGTTTTCTTCTAGGGTTTTTATGGTGTTAGGTCTTATGTTTAAATCTTTAATCCATCTGGAGTTAATTTTGGTATAAGGTGTAAGGAAGGGGTCCAGTTTCAGCTTTCTGCACATGGCCAGCCAGTTTTCCCAACACCATTTATTAAACAAGGAATCCTTTCTCCATTGCTTTCTTTATCAAGTTTGTCAAAGATCAGATGGTTGTAGATGTGTGGCATTGCTTCCAAGGCCTCTGTTCTGTTCCACTGGTCTATATCTGTTTTGGTACTAGTATCATGCTGTTTTGATTACTGTAGCCTTGTAGCATACTTTGAAGTCAGGTCGCGTGATGCCTCCAGCTTTGATCTTTTTGCTTAGGATAATCTTGGCTATGTAGGCTCTCTTTTGGTTCCATATGAAGTTTAAAGTGGTTTTTTACAGTTCTGTGAAGAAGGTCAATGGTAGCTTGATGGGGATAGCATTGAATCTATAAATTACTTTGGGCAATGTGGCCATTTTCATGATATTTATCCTTCCTAACCATGAGCATGGAATATTTTTCCATCTGTTTGTGTCCTCTCTTATTTCCTTGAGCAGTGGTTTGTAGTTCTCCTTGAAGAGGTTCTTTACATCCTTTCTTAGTTGTATTCCTAGGTATTTTATTCTCTTCGTAGCAATTGTGAATGGGAGTTCACTCATGATTTGACTCTCTCTTTGTCTGTTATTGGTGTATAGGAATGCTTGTGATTTCCACACATTGATTTTGTATCCTGAGATTTTGCTGAAGTTGCTTATCAGCTTAAGGAGATTTTGGGCTGAGACAATGGGGTCTTCTAAATATACAATCATGTCATCTGCAAATAGAGACAATTTGACTTCCTCTTTTCCTACTTGAATACTTTTTCTTTCTTTTTCTTGCCTGATTGCTCTGGCTAGAACTTCCAATACTATATTGGAGTGGTGAAAGAGGGCATCCTTGTCTAGTGCCAGTTTTCAAAAGGAATGCTTCCAGTTTTTGCCCATTCAGTATTATATTGGCAGTTTGTCATAAATAGTTTTTATTATTTTGAGATACATTCCATCAATACCTAGTTTATTGAGGGTTTTTAGCATAAAGCGCTGTTGAATTTTGTTGAAGGCCTTCCCTGCATCTATTGAGATAATCATGTGGTTTTGTCTTTGGTTCTGTTTATGTGATGGGTTACGTTTATAGAGTTGCATATGTTGAACCAGCCTTGCATTCCTGGGATGAAGCTTACTTGATCATGATGGATAAGCTTTCTGATGTGCTGTTACACTCAGTTTGCCAGTATTTTATTGAAGATTTTTGCATCAATGTTCATCATGGATATCGGCCTGAAGTTTTCTTTTTTAGTTGTGTCTCTGCCAGGTTTTGGTATCAGGATGATGTTGATCTCATAAAATGAGTTAGGGAGGATTCTCTCTTTTTGTATTGTTTGGAATAGTTTCAGAAGGAATGGTACCAGCTCCTCTTTGTATGTCTGGTTGAATTCAGCTGTGAACTCATCTGGACCTGGACTTTTGGTTGGTAGGCTATTAATTGCTGCCTCAACTTCAGCCCTTGTTATTGGTCTATTCAGGGTTTCAACTTATTCCTGGTTTAGTCTTAGGATGCTGCAAGCATCCAGGAATTTATCCATTTCTTCTAGATTTACTGGTTTATGTGCATAGAGTTGTTTGTAATCTCTGATGGTAGTTTGTATTTCTGTGGAATTGGTGGTGATATCCCCTTTATCATTTTTTATTGCATCTATTTGATTCTTCTCTCTTTTCTTTTTTATTAGTCTGGCTAATGGTCTATTTTGTTGATCTTTTCAAAAAACCAGCTCCTGAATTTATTGATGTTTTGAAGGGTTTTCTGTGTCTCTATCTCCTACAGTTCTGCTCTGATCTTAGTTATTTATTGTCTTCTGCTAACTTTTGAGCTTTTTTTATCTTGCTTCTCTAGCTCTTTAATTTTGATGACCGGGTATCCATTTTAGATCTTTCCTCACTTCTCATGTGGGCATTTATTGCTATAAATTTCCCTCTAGATACTGCTTTAAATGTGTCCCAGAGATTCTGGTACATTGTGTCTTCGTTCTCATTGGTTTCGAAGAACATCTTTATTTCTGCCTTAATTTCATTGTTTATTCAGTCATCATTCAGGAGCAAGTTGTTCAGTTTCCATGTAGTTGTGAGGTTTTGAGTGAGTTTCTTAATCCTGAGTTCTAATTTGATTGCACTGTGGTCTGAAAGACTGTTTGTTATGATTTCCATTCTTTTGCATTTGCTGAGGAGTGATTTACTTCCAATTATGTGATCAATTTTAGAGTAAGTGCAATGTGGTGCTAAGAAGAATGTATCTTCTGTGGATTTCGGGTGGAGAGTTCTGTAGATGTCTATTAGGTCTGCTTGGTCCAGATCTGTGTTCACATCCTGGATATTCTTGTTGATTTTCTGTCTCATTGATCTGTCTAATATTGACAGTGGAGTGTTGAAGTCTCCCACTATTATTGTGCAGGAGTCTAAGTCTCTTTGTAGGTTGTTAAGAACTTGTTTTATATATCTGACTGCTCTTGTATTGGGTGCATATATATTTAGGATAGTTAGCTCTTCTTGTTGCATTGATCCTTTTACCATTACATAATGTGCTTCTTTGTCTCTTTTGACCTTTGCTGGTTTAAAGTCCGTTTTATCAGAGACTAGAATTGCAACCCCTGCTTTTTTTTGCTCTCCATTTGCTTAGTAAATCTTCTTCCACTGCTTTATTTTGAGTCTATGTGTGTCTTTGCACATGACATGGGTCTCCTGAATACAGCACACCAATGGGTCTTGGCTTTTTATCCAGTTTGCCAGTCTGTGTCTTTTGATTGGGGCATTTAGGCCATTTACATTTAACGTTAATACTGTTATGTGTGAATTTGATCCTGCCATTTTGTTACTGGCTGGTTGTTTTTCCCATTATTTGACACAGTTTCTTCATTGCATCATTGATCTTTACCATTTGGTACGTTTTTGCAGTGGTTAGTACTGGTTGTTCTTTTCTATGTTTAGTGCTTCCTTCAGGAGCTCTTGTAAGGCAGGTCTGGTGGCAACAAAATCTCTCAGCATTTGCTTGTCTGTAAAGGATTTTATTTCCCCTTCACTTATGAAGCTTAGTTTGGCTGGATATGAAATTCTGGGTTGAAAGTTCTTTCCTTTAAGGATGTTGAATATTGACCCCCACTCTCTTCTGGCTTATAGGGTTTCTGCCGAGAGATCCACTGTAAGTCTGATGGGCTTCCTGTGTGAGTGACCTGACCTTTCTCTCTGACTGCCCTTAGCATTTTTTCCTTCATTTCAACCCTGGTGAATCTGACAATTATGCGCCTTGGGGTTGGTTGTTCTTCTTGAGGAGTATCTTTGTGGTGTTCTCTGTATTTCCTGGATTTGAGTGTTGGCCTGCCTTGCTAGGTTGGGGAAGCTTTCCTGGATAATATCCTGAAGAGTGTTTTCCAGCTTGGATTCATTCTCCCCATCACATTCAGGTACACTGATCAAGCATAGATTAGGTCTTTTCACATAATCCCATATTTCTTGTAGGCTCTGTTCATTTCTTTTCACTCTTTTTTCTCTAATCTTGCCTTCTTGTTTTATCTCATTGAGTTGATCTTCAATCTCTGATACACTTTTTCTCTAATCTTGCCTTCTTGTTTTATCTCATTGAGTTGATCTTCAATCTCTGATACACTTTTTCTCTAATCTTGCCTTCTTGTTTTATCTCATTGAGTTGATCTTCAATCTCTGATACACTTTCTTCTGCTTGATCGATTCAGCTATTGAAACTTGTGTATGCTTCGCAAAGTTCTCGTGCTGTGTTTTTCAGCTCCATCAAGTCATTTATGTTCTTCTCTAAGCTGGTTATTCTAGTTAGCATTTCATCTAACCTTTTTTCAAGGTTTTTAGTTTCTTTGCATTGGGTTAGAATGTGTTCCTTTATCTCAGAGAAGTTTTTTATTACCCACCTTCTGAAGCCTGCTTCTGTCAATTCATCAAACTCATTCTCCATCCTGTTTTATTCCCTTGCTGGTGAGGAGTTGTGATCTCTTGAAGGAGAAGAGGTGTTCTGGTCTTTGATGATTTCATCCTTTTTGCACTGGTTTCTTCCCATCTTCATGAGTTTATCTACCTTTGATCTTTGAAGTTGGTGATTTTGGTTGGGGTCTCTGAGTGGACATCCTTTCTGTTGATGTTGAAGCTATTTCTTTTTGTTTTGTAGTTTTCCTTCTAACAGTCAGGCCCCTCTGCTATAGGACTGCTGGAGGTCCACTTCAGACCCTGCTTAACTGGGAATCACCCACAGAGGGTGAGAAGCAGTGAGGATTGCTGCCTGATCTTTCCTCTGGTAGCTTTGTCCCAGAAAGGTACCCACCAGGTGTCAGGCTGAGCTCTCCTGTATGAGGCATTTTTTTGGTTATTCAGGGGTCAGGGAGCCACTTGAGGAGACAGTCTGTCCCTTGTCTGCCTGCAGGGGCAATACTGTGCTTCCTTGGACTCAGCCCGGCTGCTGTGTAGGCTTCCTCTGGCTTTTGTTTACACAGGTGAGATTAGACCTGCCTTCACAATGGCAGATGCTCTTCCCACCACAGAGCTTGATCATCCTGGGTCGAGCTCAGACTAATGTGCTGGCTGCAAAACTCTCAAGTGAGAGGGATTCAGTTTGCTGGTCTTTGTAGGGGTGGGACCTGCCAAGCCATATCACCCGTCTCCCTGCTTTCAGCTCTCCCTCTTCCTGGGGGGCAGGTAGATCCATCTTGCAGGCGCTCTTGGCACTAGTCAAAACTTCCAACCAGATCTGTGCTGACAACTCATGGTGCCAGGCCGGTCAGAGTGTCACTCAGATCTGTGTTGGTAACTCGTGGTGCTTTCCAACCTGGCAGCATCCTCCTGGACTGTGGGTTGCAACGGTCAAGGGAGAAGCTCAGTATCTGAACCAGAGAGCCAAGGGGGTAAAGTCCCCAGTCCTCCATCCAGTTGCACTTCCAGGGTGGGGCAGTGTCCCGCCCTGCCTTGGTTCGCTCTCCTTGGGCTATACCCACTGTCCAACCAGTCCCAATGAAATGAACCTGGTACCTCAGTTGAAAATGCAGAGATCACTTGCCTTCTGCGTCTCTCTCACTGGGAACTGCGCTCCGGAGCTTTTGCTATTCAACCATCTTGGCATAAGTCCCCCTGTGCCTTTTAATTGGGGTATTTAGCCCATTTGCATTCAAGGAAATGGGAACACATACACTGCTGATGGGATTGTAAATTAGTTAAACCATTGTGGAAATAGTGTGGCAATTTCTCAAAGAACTAAAAACAGAACTACCATTCAACTCAGCAATCTCATATATATATATATATATGTATACCCAAAGGAATATAAGTCATTCTACCATAAAGACACATGGACACATGTGTTCACTGAAGCACTATTTTCACTGAAGCACTATTCACAATAGCAAAGACAAGGAATCAACCTAAATGGCCATCAACAGTAGGCTGGATAAAGAAAATGTGGTACATATACACTATGGAATCTATGCAGCCAGGAAAAAGAATGAGGTCATGTTCTCTGCAGGAGCATAGATGGAGCTGGAGGCCATTATTCTTTTCAAACTAATGCAGGAACAGAAAACCAAATACTGTATGAGAACTAATGGGCAGGAAGAGGAGAAAAACAGACACTGGGGCTTAATCGAGGAAGGAGGGTGGAAGACGGGACAGAATCAGGAAAAATAACTATCAGAACTATGAGGTACTATGCTTAGTACCTGGGTGACAAAGTGGTCTGTGCACCAAACTCCCATGACACAAGTTTGCCTGTAACAACAAACCTACACATGTACCCCTAAACCTAAAATAAAAGTTAAAAAGAAATGTAATTTAAATCACAGCATCCGTCACACAGAATGTGCTTAACAACTCTCAGATAGTATTAATATAATACAAAAAATCTTCCTGCCCCCAAAATTGTATGGAATTGGAGTAGATTCAGATGGGATACAGGGGAAAGAATGGAGGGTGTCAGGTTCCTGGAAGAGATTTTTCCATTCTCCGCAAAGACACATTGCTAGGAACAGAGTAAATAAGAAGGAGTTGGGGGAGGGACAGCCAGGGCAAGAAACTGTGTTTTCTCAAGGGAAATACTCACAGTAGGAGGTGGAAGAATTTTGAGTTTCTGAGAAGAGGTGAGGAAGGAGAGTTGATAGAGACTACATGGTTTAGAATCCAGATTACAAGTGTGTTCATGGGAGTTCTTCACTTTGGATGTGCACAATTGGATCAGTAGACACATGCCCAGATCCTGATCTTTGACAGATATTGGTCAATTCCTCTTTACCCTTTGGCATCAGGCAAATGTATAAAAAGCTAACATCTTTTTTTGATTTCAAGGCCTCATGTACAGTTGCACAAGACATCTATGGAATGACGTCCCTAGCATTGCATAGTGCCCAACCTGAACAACTGTACCTGGCTTCCATCAACCACATGGCCTCCACCCTCATGTGCTTCCATGTTGCATTATGTACCATCTGGCCACCTGTGGTCTTATAAGGACCACAAGATCCCTGAGAACAGGAACATGAATTACATAGTTTTTTAACCTCCCACAGTGGCTGGTACTCAGTTAATGATCAAGAATCCTCCCCTAGCAACTCTGTTCCCTTCTAATTAGCCCCAGGGAGAGGAAGCAGCCTCCGTAGAGACTCAATCTGACCCTGTGGGAATGCTCAGTCCAGGCATCACATCCAGTGACCAGCCCTCTGCTTGCCCTTCCTTTGAGTTGATACCAGCTCAACTCAAGCACCAAGAAATCATTACAGAGACTCTCAGAGGAAAAGAGGTTTGAAGTTCATGTCACCCAGGGCCACAGTAAACGGTCCCACAGGCTGTGAACTGCACATGCCCAGGGAGCAGGCTTTTCATGGATATGATGCAGTATGTACAGATCCTGCCATTCAGCCCTTATCCAAGCAGGGTTCCAGAGGCCTCGAGGCCATTCTTGGAGAGCTCTCATTTTTAGGTAGTTCCTTGCACCAATCCAAAATCTGTCCCCACCTCCACCCAACAGTGGTTCACACCCTGGTCCCTATTCTGCCCTCTGGAGTCCTACATACAAAGCCTAATCACCTGTTTCAGACCCCACCCAGGTCTCCTGGCTTCCAACCAAGCCAAGAGGCAATTGTATTTCTGAAGGAGGACCCTCCCTTGTCCCACCCCTGCAGTGGGGATAGAAGGAAAGAGCTATGCTCAGGATAACCTCGCACACCAAGTGACTCTGCGCCTGGCATGCCCGCCTCTCTCTGCTGCTACTGCATGCCCCAAGTTGGCTCCCAGCTTGAAACACACAGGCCCGGTGCAAAAGTAAAGCAGTCAGGGAGCCAGGAAGAAAAGACTGCATTCCTGCTTCCTTCTCAGCAAGTTTCCCAAGCAATGGGCCTCCTCGGGCACAAAGCAATCTCCGCAGCCAGGGTTTCCTCAGGTTGCTCTTTGGGGAAAGAGCCTCCAGGTTTCCTGAGAGCCCCCACTGCACCATCCCAGCTGGTTCTTCCCTCTAAAGGTAAGCATTCCAGGGAGTATGGAGCAGCGACTGCCAGTGTTCCTCTCTGGGACTCATACAGTCCCAGTTTGGGGATAAGGCAAAAGTTTCCCTAGCACAGGGAGGGAGGACACTGGCATCCTCTCAGCTCCCAGGAGACGGGTCATGGACACATCCCCTCCTGGAGGTCAGTGACATTGCCTATCCCACACCCCCTTGGGCTATGCTACCTTTGTCCAGGAACCAAAGGCGACACTCAGCTCCTTTCACTTTCATGGGTTCTGGGGGCAAATGATTCCCCCAACCAAGAAACTAAAAAATCAAGGCTGAGCTGGGAACTAAAAATCAAGCAGCTGCAGGGAAGAAGATGGACTGGACCTGGATTCAGGTGGGCCCTGGGAAGGTCCCCAGGAACCGAATGCCTATGAGGCACACTCAGTGGAGGACAAAGGGGAGAAATAAGCCCAGAAGCAGCAAAGTGACAAGGGAGGAGAGAGTAGCACCCAGAAGTCAGCAGAGGCCAGGCAGCTTGGGAGAGGTAGGGCAGGCAGATAAAATTCTGGGCTGTTCCTCTTTGGGGCCACAGCCAGAGAAATAGCTCAGCTAGTTGCATAACCCTTCTATTTGCCCAGAGCTCTTGTCCAGAAACTCTCTGTCCTGAGAGGTGATTAAAGAAGGCATCCAGCAAGAACTGCACAAGAAACGGAGTCAGCTGGAGAAGGAGGAGTGGTCTTCCACGGCCTCACAGGAGGATGGAGGCCCACAACGTGTCTGCCGCATTCAACTTCAGCCTGCCACCCAACTTTGGCAAGCGCCCCACAGATCTGGCACTGAGCATCATCCTGGTGTTCATGTTGTTCTTCATCATGCTCTCACTGGGCTGCACCATGGAGTTCAGCAAGATCAAGGCTCACTTCTGGAAGCCGAAAGGGCTAGCCATCGCCCTGGTGGCACAGTATGGCATCATGCCCCTCACAGCCTTTGTGCTGGGCAAGGTCTTCCGGCTGAACAAAATTGAGGCACTGGCCATCCTTGTCTGTGGCTGCTCACCTGGAGGGAACCTGTCCAATGTCTTCAGTCTGGCCATGAAGGGGGACATGAACCTCAGGTAAGCCAGGGTGAGGAGGGAACAGCCTGGGGCAGGAGCCGCATTAGGGATGTCACAACTGAGGGAAAGAGCTGGGCTAAAGCCAGGAGAAGGAGTGAACGCAGGCTGGCTGGAGGCTAGGGCAGGGGGAGGCTGGTATTTATTGCCAAGAGCTTATGCTGGGATGAGGGTAGGAATTGGGATACATCTTGGTTTAAGCACCAAGCCAAAGGGACCATACTGGTCCAGGAACCTTGTGGTGATCTCCTTGCTTTCAGAGGTGTCTTAAGGATTGTCTTAAAGCAGCATTGATTTAAGCCAAAGGAACCTCTCAGAGAACTGCACCCACCTACAACAGTGGACAAGTTGTCTGCTTTGAGACCAGAGATTGAAAAGGCAATGTGATTGGTTCCAAACATCACCAGGGAGATCAAGGTGACTTGGAACCAAATGAGCACCTCAAATTCCTGCAAAGCAGACAAGAATTTCCAAAAGGTCCTCCCAATTACTGGTCATCTGAGATGTCCTCTCTTTAAAGTCCCTCATTCCCCATCAGATGCAGTGACATTTCCATGCAAAGGCACAACCAGGGAGATCCTAGAGTTTCCCAGCACCCACTCAGGATATGCCAACCCTATCTTAGCCACACTGATAAGGGGAAGACAGCAGCAACCCCCAACCCCCTGACCAAGGCATTATAAGCAGAAATTAGCAAGGGCTTGCTCCTGGAGACCCAGCACTCAGGGGCTGGTTGATGCCCATCCTTCAAAACAGAGGGACTCTAGTCTTGAACATCTGACTGAGCCACTTCAGACCTGCTCCAGCTCCAGCAGCCTGTGCTGAGGCTGAAGAAAACTCACTAGCAGAAGCTCTTGCGTTTTGCAAAACCTCAGTCTCAAGCCAGTCCCCTCTGGTTTAGTCCTCCGTGGAGACATTATTCAGAATCCAGAAAGTCCATCTGCTTGTCTGTCAGCACCCTACCCCTAGCAAAACTTTCCTAGGAAAACTAACCAAGTCAAAAAGCCCCTCCTGGTGATGCAAAACGACACTGGGACAGATTTTTTTTTAATGAAAAAAGTGAGAATGACTGGGCATGGTAGCTCACACCTGTAATTCCAGCACTCTGGGAGGCCAAGGCAGGAGGATTACTTGAGACCAGGAGTTTAAGACCAGCCTGAGAAACATAGTAAGACTGTGTCTACCCAAAAAAAAAAATTTTTTTTAATTAGCCAGGCACAGTGGCACATGCCTGTAGTCTCAGCTACTTGGAAGGCTGAGGTGGGAGGATCTTTGATCCTAGGAGTTCAAGGCTGCAGTGAGCCATGATTGCACCAGTGCACTCCAGCCTGGGCAACAGAGTGAGACCCTGTCTCCCTCTCAAATAAATAAATAAGCAAGAGTGAATGTGAATGAGAGTTGGGGTTTAACAGGATCTGCCATCTGAGAAGCTCTGGGTTCTTTTCCCATATGATTCAGCCCTCACTGAAGTAGTTGATGGGAAGAAAGGCACAAAGAAGGCATTCATATTGTGCCATCATCCTCGGAAAGGTATTTCAATGTTCAGCCACCTCACTGTGAGAAAATGCTTCCCCCTGTCTAATCCACACCCTCTCCACTACAAAGCAAGCCCTCGTCTTGGATCTGGCTTATGGACAAGGCTCACAGCAGCCTATGTGTCCCAAGAAACCTGGAGTATATATGAATTTTGGTGTATGAGGGATGCCGGAAGTCAGGGGCCTGGGAAGAGGTACTCTGAGGGCTTCGTGTTTCTGTGGAGGAAGCAGAGCTGCGGGGAGGGAGGCAACAGTGTTTTTAAGTTTGAGTGGCCAGGTGTCCCAGACCCATCACCAGTGGCCACTATTTAGGCCTCTGCCACAATGCCTGCATTGCTGCGGCTCTAGGCCCCAGCCGGGCAGAGCCTCTGATGACTCAAGAACATGACTCCTCATGCTCTCTTGCCCAATCTCTTTGTCCAGACCCCTGATGACCGTCATTTTTACCTAAACCCCCACAAGAGATAAGCTGTGCTGGGACAGCCATTTTCTGCCATAAAGCTCCTTCCACACAAACAAACCCTCCTATGCACATTAAACCATACCTCAGATCCTACTGTCTGATGGGAATCTGGTCATGTACCTTCATGTGCAGCCAGACTTCAAATCCCATTCCAATTTGGGACAATTTGTTACGTGCATTATGATAACGACAACGATTATAAGAACTAGCCAGGCACAGTGCTAAACACCTTACTTGGATAAGTGTATGTGATCCTCCTACAGCACCCTCAGGGGCAGCATGTAACAAGTAGCATTTAGAGGTAAGGAAACTGAATCTTAGAGAGGTCAATACATTGGCACCAGGTCTGGGTGGCTCCAGAACCTGTGCTTTTACTAAAACATCTTCCAGGTCAGCATTTCCATAAACAAATGAAATGGTCAGACAGCCTCAAAGCCATGGACAGACGCCACGAGTCTAAGCAGCAAGTATCTTGTGGGAGCCACAGCTTCCCACTTTTCAAGAGAAGGTAGAATCTCTATTTTATGTGAAATCAGCAACTCATTCAATTTTTTTTTAATGTGCAAACCAAAAAATACATGTCAAAGGGCCAGCTATAGCTCAAAGGCCCCAGTTTAAGATAAGCACAATACTCTATATCCCATTTAGAGCTGGGAGGAGTTGTAAGACACAGATTCCATTTTACACATGAAGAGGCTGAGGTCCGAGACCTGCCAGAGGCTTCCCAGAGTTTGTGGGAAACTGTGTCTCCCTCCACTCTGCCCCATAGCTGGAGTCGGTCTGAGCCAGGCCACCAGGCAGACCCCTCAACACAGCCAGGCATGGCAGCTCCCTCCTCAAGGAAGGCCACTAGACAAGTTTCAAAAAATGTAGGTGACAGACAGGCAAAAGAAAACGCCCTCACAGTTGAAGTGAGCATGGCTTGTCAGGCACAGAGGAGAGAGTGCTACGCCAGCAGGAACTGGCCTCTTTTGACCACCCTTGCTGCCCCAAGTTCATCTGCTCCCCCTACCACCATTGGACTCACAGCAGAGCCCAGAGCCAATGGCCATGGGGACAATGGGCTTGGACACAACCCAAGCACTTCCACAGTTCTCCCAGCCATGATGTAGGAAGCTTAATCAGGACAAGATGGAAGCCACTGGGGTCCCCAGAAATTTCCCTCTTCAGAGAGACTTTGTTGGGGCTCCTTACAGCTCCCTCAATTCTGCCCCCAGTCTGTGCATTGACGGATGCTCGAACCAATCCCTTAAATGGCGTATACAGATGTCCAAAAGCAGGGTCTATGCTGTGTTCTTAAAACTTAAGCAGGAGAGAAAAATAAAAGAACAAATGTCCCCCTTTCCCCGTGAAAGGCAGCCAGACCTACAATCTCAGGGATCTAGAATCTGTAAAAGTCACTGTCCATCCCTGTCCCTTGGGGTAAACCAAGGATCACAACAGTCACAGATGCCAGTAGGCTAGGAGATGGATGTCCCTGCCCTGCCCCCAGCACTGTGCAAGTGGAGGAAGTACCTGGGGGTCGGGGAGCATGGCTCCTGCATACCCAAGCTGACAAGGCACACCAAGTCCAAACTCCAAAACTCCTGACACACCAAGCCAAAGTAAGCATGATTCCTCTGCTCTAGGACACCAAAGCAAACACACAAGTTGTGTTTGACTTTTCTCTAAGAGGAGATCAATAGCGAGCATTGAAACCCCCTGTATTCCCGTTCCCAATCTCATTGCCCTCTACCACATGCCAAAGGGAGCACCCCCGGGAATTTGGTGTTCAGCATTTCCACCGACCCTTTTCAACTATTACCACATATGTACATATTCATAACAAGATAGACTGTGGGATTTACATCTTTTAATTTTGTACAAACAGTATTATACTGTCCACATCACCTAACAGCTTCCTTTTTTTTTTTTGAGAAATAGTCGTGTAAAGAAAACAGCTATCTCATGTATCTGAACTGCTGTATAGTTTGCTTGCATTTATCCATTCTCCTGTTGTCAAAGATTTGTCTTGCTTCTGTGAACAAACTTGTGCGTGTCCCTATGCCCACTTATGAGGGCATATGTAATTAAAGCAGGATGGCTGGGTTATGGGAGTCACACATCTTTAACAAGTCTCTGAGGTTATTGTTCACATCACACTTCCCCAAGTGGTGTCTGAAGATCCCTGTTTCTCCATGCCTTCATCTATATTGGAACTGTCAGATTTTTAATTTTTTTTTTAATGAAAACAGCGAAACAGATCACAATAGTTTTAAATCTGATTTCATGGGAGGTCTACCACATTTTCATCTGTGTGTTGGCCATTTGTGTGTCCTCTTCTGGAACTACTGGGTCTTTTGCTTGTTTTTCTATGGCATTGTGGTTTGGGTGGGTTTTGAAAATTAATTTGTAAAGTTAATGGTTGTTTATATATGTTGCAACAGTCTATTCACAGTTTGGAGCTGGTCTTTACACTTTGATAATAATGTCTTCTAAATATAGACTGCTTGTGTTAATTTAGTCATATTTGCCAATATTTTCCCTTTCTGGTTTATGATTTTTAGGGATTTCTTTAAGAAATCCTTTACTATCTACAAGCCTGGCCAACATGGCAAAACCCTGTCTCTACTAAAAATACCAAAGAATTAGCCGGGCATGGTGATGTGCACCTGTAATCCCAGCTACTCAGGAGGCTGAGGCGTGAAAATCGCTTGAACCCGGGAAGTGGAGGTTGAAGTGAGCCAAAATCATGCCACTGCACTCCAGCCTGGGCAACAGAGCAAGACCCCGTTTAAAAAATATATATATATATTTTACTGCCTACAAAGTTACAAAGACATTCCCCTATATTTTCTTTGAAAAGTTTTAAATGTTTGATTCACATGGAAGAACTTATTTTTATGTATGGTGTGAACTAATTTTATCTTTTCCATATAGATAGAAGATTCCCAGCCACGCTGAGTGAATTTTTCTCCAGTCATTTGTAATGCCATCTCTCTCATTTGTGTCTGGGATCTCTCTTCTCTTCTTTGGGTCTATGTGGCTATCCTTGTACCAGTTCCACACTTTCTTAATTATAATTTTATAAGTCTTGGTATCTGAAAGCTAAGTCTCCCAACCTTGTTCTTGAAAATCATGTTAGCTATTCTTAGCCTTTCACTCTTTCACTTGGAATTTTAGTATCAGCTTTCAAGTCTACAAAAAAATTATACGTCTGGAATTTTAATTAAATGTGCATTACATTTATACACAAATTGAGAGACCTTCTTTATAATATTGAAGCTTCCGATCTATGAATGTGGTATAGCTTTTCTTTTACTTAGGCCTTTTTTAATATCTTTCTATAAAGGTTCATAATTTCTTTCATAAAGATCATGTCTCTTTTAGATTTATAAATATTTTCTAGTTTTTGTGAATATTATAAATGATGTCTTTTTTTAAAAACAATTAGTTTCTAGTATATCAAACCCAACTGATTGATTGACTGATACTAATGTATTTAGAGCCTCATACATTCTCTTACTTATCAGTTTTAATGGAAAATCACTTAGATTTCCTCTCTGGACAATCCTATCTTTGGCAAAACAAGGAAGTTTTGTTTCTTATTTTCCCATTCCTATATTTTTTCTATTTCTTGTTTTGCTGTGCTTATTAGGGCCTATATATAGTATAATTTATAAAAGAGGTAATAATAATGACTATCTTTGCTTTTATTTCTCTTGTTAAAGAAAACTCCTCTAACTTTTTACCATTAAGTTTAATGTTTAAAACAGATGTTTAATAGATTTCCTTTCAAGTTAAGGAATTTTCATTTTGTTGCTAGTGTACAAAATTTTTATTAGGTAAGAACATTAAATTTTGTTGAATGACTTTTCTGTATCTACAAAATTATATCATTTCATTAATCTAATAATGTAATAATATATATATTAATAGATTAATGTTAAATCATTCTTACTCATCTTGTTCATTGTATTACTCTTTTAAAACATATTTTATGATTTTTGCTTCTATGTTCATAAATAAGAGTGGCCCCCAATTTTCCTTTCTCATAATATCATTCTCCAGCAGCTTTAGTTTGAAGATCATATTAACCTTATACAATAAACTGAGGCATGTGTCCCCCTTTCATATTCTCTGGACAGATTTGTATAATATTGCAACAGTCTCCACTTTGCATGTTTAGTAGAACACTACTGTAAGACAGTATAAATCATGTAAGGTTCTAGAAGATGGGTTTTGAACTGTTTATTAAATGTCTTTAATGATTCTAAGGTGAATCAGGTTTTTGGCTTCATATTGACTTGGTTTGTAGGCTATATTTTCCATGAAATTGTCCCTTTTTTTATTTTTTTATTTTTATTTTATTTATTTTTTTTTTTGAGACGGAGTTTCACTCTTGTTACCCAGGCTGGAGTGCAATGGCGCGATCTCGGCTCACCGCAACCTCCGTCTCCTGGGCTCAGGCAATTCTCCTGCCTCAGCCTCCTGAGTAGCTGGGATTACAGGCACGCGCCACCACGCCCAGCTAATTTTTTGTATTTTTTTAGTAGAGACGGGGTTTGACCATGTTGACCAGGATGGTCTCGATCTCTTGACCTCGTGGTCCACCCGCCTCGGCCTCCCAAAGTGCTGGGATTACAGGCTTGAGCCACCGCGCCCGGCCGAAATTGTCCCTTTAAGTTGAAAATGTAATGCCATTTCTCAAAGTTTGTACAAACAAAAGAAAAAAATATATACATAATTGAAAATTAAAGTATGAAAATGTCCTTAGTTTCTTTTATGACTTTTTAAACTCTTCATTGTCTCTGTAATTATGTTCCCTTTTTCACTCTAACATCATCGATTTGTGCCATCTCTCTTTTCCCTGATCTGTCTTGGTTTTTAGCACATTTCCAAGGCTGTGAAACTAACACCATTATCTAATTTCAGAACATTCGCAACACCCCAAAAAGCTCTATCCCATTTAGCAGGAGTCCCCATTTCTCTCTCCCCTTCCAACCCTTGACAACCACTAATCTACTTTCTGTCTCTATGGTTTTCACATAAATGGAAAACCATTTGCAAGTCATATATCTGATAAGGGTCTAGTATTCAGAATACATGGAGAACTCTTATAATGCAATAATAAGAAACAAATTAAAAATGGGCAAAGGATTTGAATGAGATTTTTTATCTCATATGCATTCAATATGTGACCTTTTGTATCTAGATTTCTTTCACTTAGCATGTTTTCAAGGTTCATTCATTCATAGCATGTCACAATACTTCCTTTTTTTTGTAATTAAATAATATCCCATCGTATGGATATAATAAATTTTGCTCATCCATTCATTCAGCTGATGGACATATGGGTTTTTTCTACTTGTTGCCTAGTATGAATAATCTCTTTGAAAGTTCATAGGCAAGTTTTTGTGTGAACATGCTTTCCGTTCCCTTGGAATATATACCTAAGAGTTGAATTGCTGGATTATATGACGGTTTTTTGTTTAAATTTTTGAGAAACTGCCAAACTATTTTCCAAAGCACCATTTTACATTCCCACCAGCAGTGTATGAGGATTCCAAATTTTCCACATACTCTCCAACACTTGTAATTGTCCATCTTTTTAATTATAGCCATGCTAGTAGGTATAAAGCAGTATTGCATTGTGGTTTTGATTTGCAGTTTCCTAATAAGTAATGATGTTGAGTATCTTTTCATGTGCTCATTGGTCATTTGTATATCTTCTTTGGGGAAATATCTCATTCAAATCCTTTGCCCATTTTTAATTTGTTTTTTATTATTGCATTATAAGAATTCTTCATGTATTCTGAATACTAGACTGTTATCAGATATATGACTTGCAAATATTTTGTCCCATTCTCTGGGCTGCCTTTTCACTTTCTTGATGGTATCCTTTGAATCACAAGTTTTTAATATGAATAAAGTCTGACTTGTCTGTTATTTCTTTGGCTGTTTGTGCTTTAGGTGTCATATCTAAGAAACCATTGCCTAATCCAAAGTCCCCCCCTCCATGTTTTTCAAATATGTATTTTATTATTTTTCTATTCTAAATACTCTTTTTCCACCATGATTTCATTGATGGTATAATTGGAAAGTCCCCCTCCCCACCATGATCCTTTTATTATTGGTTGCTCAGTTTCAATGCCCCTCCCATCCCAGGTCTAAGACCTCAATTCTGGTCGCTCCCTTGGGCATTAAAGCCTCCAGAGTGCCAAGACTAACACTCCACTCCCCTCTGTAACCCCTCTATACAGTGAAGCTTCAGCTTGAGCTCCCCCAGTACTTTGCATTTGTTTCTTGTCCATGGGCACTTTTTTTTTTAAGACAGTATCTCACTCTGTCACCTAGGCTGGAGTAGAGTGGCACTAACATAGCTCACTATAGCCTCAACCTTCTGGATTGAAGCCATCCTCCTGCCTCAGCCTCCCAAGTAGTTGGGCCTACTGGTGCACACCACCACACCTGGCTAATTTTTATGTGTGTGGTTTTTTGTTTGTTTGTGTGTAGAGCCAGGGGTCTTACTTTGTTGCCCAGGCTGGTCTCAAACTCCTGGCTTCAAGCAATCCTCCCTCCTCAGCCTCCCCAAATGCTGGAATTATAGGCATGAGCCACTATGCCAGCCTCCCTTACTTTCTTACAAACTTAAGTGTGTATTTAAGTGTTCATGGGGGTAGGGGAGTTCCTATTATCTACTTCACAATTATCTTTGAGGGCCTCTCCTCACCTCTAACAGCTCTTATCCCTTATGACATGTCTATCTATTGTTCTTGATGGCTACACTCTAAGACCTTTGATCTAGGCTACTCTTGATGCATATTTAAGCCAGATTCCATCATTATGGAAATAATGAAAGAAGTGTAGATGGAGGTAGGGCTGTGGGGAGGAGGAGGGACACACTTAGTGTGGTTTTCCTAGGGTCTTGCCAAGCCCTCACCTCCCAACCACCTGCCCACTGGAATACAAGTCAGAGTCATATATTGTTAATGTGAATGTCCATAAATCCAAGGAGATGCCCTATCAGCTTCCTTCTCAGTTGACCCTTCTGGAGAGCCTCTCCCTAGACAGGGTCCTGGGACTAACATATATAAGATTCCAAATGGAAAAGGAAATTGGACAAGTAGGATACATATTAGCGCTAGAAGGATATATTATTCAGGCTATGAGTCTCACTCTCAATTTATTTTAAATAATATCAGGAGGAACCAGAAAATTAAGAACATGAGAACAACAGAGTAGGGGACTGGAATATTATCCAAGATGCAAAGCAAGCCTGACCAGGTTATCCTGTCATTCACACAACATGGGTAACTGTTGCTGCCTTCTCTACTACTCCACCACTATGGCCCTTCAATTATTTTGTTTCTTACTGCTTCACTATTTATTTTACAGTCCTTTTAATCATCGTATCTGTTTACTGATTTTTTCTTAGTAGGGTTTTGGCTTCTGCCTGAACATCACTCCACGCCACCCATTCCCAAAGGCCAAGTGCCCTGTCACTGTGTCTCACACTCAGATTCCCCATGAGGTAAAATGTGCTGATATAGCTGTTACTGTCTCCACTGGACAAAGCCACTACAACCAGCCATTCCCTAGGCTCTAAACCAAACATTTAGTAACTGTGGGTCAGGTGCTATTCCATGGTTCAATGGGCTAATGACCAGAGTAGTGGGATCTCACAGTTAGCTTTCTACAAAATGGGCTGGGATGGGGCAGGTGTTCAATGCAAAAAGAGTTCTGTTATAGAGAAGGAGATCAGAATGGCTCCTTCCACAATGAATCACACAGGGGTTGAAGCAGTTGGACCAGCCTAAGTTGAAATCCTGACTCAGCCACTTATTACCCTAGGTGATTTTGAACAGGACACAACTCTTCTAGTCTCCAGCCTCCTTGTCAGCGAAAAGAAGATAGTATGCTTACTACCTAAGGATATGGGGGAAAGGAACTGAAGTTACACTGTAAAGAACTTAGCACAGTGACTGGCACTTAGCAGGCACTCAAAAAAATAGTCTGTATTCATGGGCTCTCTCTCTCTCCTCTTCCCATGTCTCCCACCAGCATCGTGATGACCACCTGCTCCACCTTCTGTGCCCTCGGCATGATGCCTCTCCTCCTGTACATCTACTCCAGGGGGATCTATGACGGGGACCTCAAGGACAAGGTGCCCTATGGAAGCATCATGCTATCACTGATCCTGGTTCTCATTCCTTGCACCATAGGGATCGTCCTCAAATCCAAACGGCCACAATATGTACGATATGTTGTCAAGGTAAGAACCTGGGGCTTGACAAGTTAGGGCAAAAGAGTATAAACACCATATACAACTATAAGGCATAATCATTATATTAATAATAAACATATATATGCTCCTACTAGATGCTAAGTTTTATGCTACGCACTCTGAGGATTTTCACTGTCACCAGAGTTTGATAATTGCAGAAAGTGAAGTAACACATGAGGTCGGCACGGTGGCTCACGCCTGTAATCCTAGCACTTTGGGAGGCTGAGGTGGGTGGATCACTTGAGGTCAGGAGTTTGAGACCAGCCTGGCCACCATGGCGAAACCCTGTCTCTACTAAAAATACAAAAAAAAAAAAAAAAAAAAAAAAAAACAGCCAGACGTAGTAGCAAATGTCTGTAATCCCAGCTTCTCAGGAGGCTGAGACAGCAGAATCACATAAACCAGGGAGGTGGAGGTTGCAGTGAGCTGAGATCATGCCACTGCACTCCAGCCTGGGCCATAGAGTAAGACTGTGTCTAGAAAGAAAAAGAAAAAAAAAAGAAAGTGAAGTAACACATGAGAGAAACAAGATCCAATTCCAATGCACATGCAAGTATTTGCAGAAGGCAAGGAGATGGGAACAGTGAGGGCTGGAGTGGTCAAGGAGGCTTCTTAAAAAGAAAGGGCTTGAGGCATTTGGGTGAACCTGGGGAGAAGCCTGAATAGAGGAGTTCAGAGGACACCAAGGGCAAATTTGGCTGATGTGGTAAGAAGCTAGAGGAGAGAGGTGGTGTACCCACTCCCAGCATTTCAGGAGAGGGATGGGGTGGGAGGTGGAGTTAAGGCCACAAAGGTTGTAAGGTTCTGCCTTGTGTGCAGAAGAATCCCAGACTCTTAGAGTGCAGCTATGGTCTCTCCACCAACATTTTCAACCTTGGAGTTCGGTCCCTGCCAGCCTACCCCTTGGCTCCCTGTTCATCCCCCAGGGCCGGGGGTCATCCTGGTCCTCAGGAAGGACTTGACCTCCTGACCTCCTGTACTATCTCTGCCCCTGGATCAATGCCTCTGGCCTGGTCTGCAGGGCGTGCTGCTGAGAAACCCAAAGTCTGGCAGCAGCTTTGGGCCTGGAGCAAAGAAGCCAAGAGTTCCGTTTTCGGGGGGGGGGGGGGGTTATTTTCACATTATCATTGTCTCAAGAGGAGTTTTTGCCCTTGCCCTCTCCCAGTGCCATGGCCACAGCTCCCCTTCCCACCTGCTGGAGGACATTGAAGGAATGATCCCTCCTCCTTTCCATGGCCAGTCACGGAAAAGAAGATAGTATGCTTACTGCCTAAGGATGGGGGTCAAGGAACTGAAGCCACTTAGCACGGTGACTGGCACTTAGCAGGCACTCAGCAGGCACTCAACAAAATAATCTATACTCATGGGCTCTCTCTCCCCCGTCTTCCCATGTCTCCCACCAGCACTGTGATGACCACCTGCTCCACCTTCTGTGCCCTTGGCATGACGTAATCCCTGGGATCTGTGATGGGGATTACATCATCCTCTCCACCCTTGCATCTCAGAGACCTTCCTTTATTATGTCCCCACCCCAGCAGCCTCCCCTCTCTCACTCTAATTTCTAAAGCATCTCTGTATTAGTTCTTCACAATCAGCTTTGATACAGACTCACATATCTCTTATCTTCAAAAAACAAAACATAGCTAATGCCTGAGAATAAAGGAATGAAGGGCAAGTCCTATCTGCTCCTCTTTCACATACCAGCAGAAAAACAACATACACAGAGAAAGATGTTTGTGTGCGTCATTTCATTTCTTTAAGATAGTTTGTGGGGTGCATAAGATTGCTTTAGTTTTTTAAAAATCCTATACACCCCACAAACTATCTTAAAAAAATACATATAAGATATAAAAAATATTAAAATGTGAACTGACCCCTGCTATCATTTAATGCTACTCTGCCCATTTTATAGGTGGGAAAACTGGAGACCAGAATACCAAGTCACACTACTAATACCAAGTCACACTACTAATGATAACTGACGTGAGAGCATGTCTCCTTTATACCTCAAAGTAACTTTAAAAGTGTTTCTCTGAGGATGCAAAAAGCAGAATCTCAGATCTTAAAGCTGGAGAAGGCTTCAGGATCAAATTCAGTCTCCTGCCTTATTCCCAATTTGCAGATAGAGTAACTGAGGCCCTGAAAAGTTACTTGGCAGAGCCAGGATTATCTCAACTAGTCTCTGTTCCTGTTGTGTTTCACATTCACTGTTCAATGCCACAGGGAAAATGAAGTCAAAATGAGACCAGACAACATTAAAAGGGCTAAGAAATACTTTGGCTAGAAAGACAGAGATCAGTAATAAGGGACTACATAAAAAGTGATCTAAAAAACCCAGGCATACCCAGGACCCATTTTGCCCCTGACTAAACCTCCAGGGTTAAACAACCACAAAGTCAACAGCTACGCTGATCTTCCTATATTCCAAATCTGGAATCACTCCTGTAAGGATGCAGAGACGAACATGTGGGTCAAGCTGCAAAGGCTGAGGCATCCTTGTTTCTATGGCTTTTTGAGGACTATGCTCGTCCTTCATCACCCTATCCCATAAATATGGTGAGTGCCAAACTGGAAAAGGAACAAATGATTGACCTACCCTCTTTGCACACTTAACCCTCCTAGGACCTTGCAAATCCAAATAACCCAACTTTCAATAACCAGCTCTGGCAGCAGCTATCTGCTCACATTGGGTTCAAGCAGTTACATTCACTGGTGGAAGGTCACATTTAGATATGCCAAGATACAATTTCAGGGATGCTCATTTTGAAAAGCTATTCAAGTAATTTTTAAATTACCCATGCAAGGGTTTCTCCAAAGGTTATGTGGTTAGAAGACTGATGAATCTGAGCATGACATGGCCAGGAGCCACTTTCATGATCAGCCATCCACCATTCTTTAATCCCGCCATTTCATTGACTCAACACTCTACTCATGCTTTTCCATACCTGCTGCTACTGATAAACTGACCCCTGACTCTCCTTTGTCTTACAGCTTCTGCCAACTTGTGGCTTTTATTGCTCCCAGGCTTCTATGTGTTGTTGCTTTTTTTTTTTTTTTTTAAGATGGGGTTTCACCATGATGGCCAGGCTGGTCTTGAACTCCTGACCTCAGGTGATCCACCTACCTTGGCCTCCCAAAGTGCTAGGATTACAGGCGTGAGCCACCGCACCCGGCTGGCTTCTATGTGTTTTAACGCTTGTACCTGCTATTGCTTTCCTCTCTGTAATCCTGTAAACTTCCTAGATGAGAGATCTGATTATTTCTACCACTCATCAGCCTGCACAGGCCACCTTTGTGGGTAGACTGTGGACATGTCATCTCATGTGTCACTGGCAAGCCAATGGATTGGCTGCCCATGAATGGACACTCATTCCAGTTGTGAGCAGGGCAATGAAGTCAGGTGGTACAAAACATGGTGGCCTATGAAGCAGCAACTACCCAAGACCACTTGTCTCAGCAAGAACTGTAGACAGGATAAATTTCCAGAGATAGCAGCAGTGAGAGTGACAGAAGACTCTAGAATGTTAATTTCCTCTCCTTTGAGTAATAGTAGTTTAGTGAGTTCTTATATGCCAAGTCCTATGCCCTCAACCTCACTCAGGTTGAGTGAATCCCCAAAGCTTACACACCTGGAGATTAGCAGAGTCAGCTTTCCCATCTGGATCATATCAAAGTCTGTGCTCATAACCACCATTCTGCAGACCCCAAGAATTGGAGAACATGAGTGAGAGAATGAGAGTGAATGCCTATACAGAGGAAGAGGGCATCTGGATTTGTGGACAATTCCTGTAGCACAACATCTCCTACATTATCATTACACTCTTGATGGAGATAAAAACTATCTGACCCTTGGGTAGAGGACAAATTTGAAAGACAGAAATCCAAAAGAGGAAATCAACTAAAAATGGAAGGGTAAACTGAGTTCATTACCTAATACATCTTTTAATAAAACTGGAAGCACAGTTAGTGGGATAGGACCACTAACTGGTATAGGTGATGTTCTATATGATCACATCAGTTGCAAAAAGGATTAAAAACAGAAACACAAAGCTGTGCAGCTGAAATCTGAGCAATAAAAATGTTAAAATGTCATTAGGATATCATGAATGTACTTAAAAGCCACTGAACTGTACACTCAAAGTGATTAAACTGGCAAACTTTGCTATACATATTTTACCACTTTAAAAGTTAAAATTATCCTATAGACAGGATAAATTGTAATAAAAAGATGGGCTGGGTGCAGTGGCTCACACCTGTAATCCTAGCACTTTGGGGGGCCAAGGTGGTATTACTAGATTCTAAGAGTTTAAGACCAGACTGGGCAACATAGTGAGACCCTGTCTCTAATATTAATAAAAAACATAACTTTTTTAAAACAAAGAAATCCAAAATGATAGAAAATAAAGATCTTTCATATTCCCTTCCACTTACAATTTTTTAGTGCAATGTTTTCCACCTCCAATTTCTACCTGTGCTTCCCCACCTCTCTGTTCCTCCATATCCCCAACCCTTCTAATTGCCTTATCTTTATTCCCAGGGAGGGATGATCATCATTCTCTTGTGCAGTGTGACCGTCATAGTCCTCTCTGCCATCAACGTGGGCAAGAGCATCTTGTTTGCCATGACACCACTCTTGGTGACCACCTCCTCCCTGATGCCTTTTATTGGTTTTCTGCTGGGTTATGTTCTCTCTGCTCTCTTCTGCCTCAATGGACGGTAGGTATTACTGAATTTTTTTGAGATAGGGTCTCACTCTGTTGCCCAGGCTAGAGGGCAGTGGCGCATTCTCAACTTGCTGCAGCCTCGACGTCCTGCACTTAAGTGATCCTCCTGCCTCAGCCCCCTCCAAGTAACTGGGACTACAGGCACAAGCCACCATGCCCAGCTGATTTGTCTAGAGATGAGATTTTGCCATGTCGCCCAGGCTAGTTTTGAACTAATGAGCTCAAGTGATCTGCCTGCCTCTCAGACTTCCAGAGTGCTAGGATTACAGGCATGAGCCACTGCACACCTGGCAATAGGTATTTTAGGTCCCACTCTCCCATGGGCTTCATTCTTGTCCTAGTCTTTCAGGAAAAGAAGCTAGAACCTGAAATCTGCGCAAGGCATTTCCCTAGCAATATGTTCAAATGCACCAACTGGACAATAGACTTTAGACTTGAAAATAATTGAGGGAAGGGCTGAATGGGTTAAGAATGCAGACACCAAAGGCATCCAAACACCAATAGCAACAGCAAAGTAGTGTCTAGATTCCATCTGCTGACCAACTCCTTGGTAGTGGCCCTGGGGTAGTTTCATGTCATCGTGACAGGTATTGATAATACTCCTCTTCCTTGCCCACTTCTCCTCTTCTGCCTAGGCTTCAGTCCCAACACAGACACCACTGGGTGACACTCAGAGCTGAAGTAGCTGTGAACCTTGACTAATGTAATCCAATTCACAAACACAGCTGCTCCTCTGTAGGAACAGTTTGAGGGCATGGTACATGAACATCAGACAACCTAACAGAGTAGTATGAGGACTTTTTCTCTTTTTAACCACAGTAGAAAAGTGCTTATGCAGAAATCTAAACATTAGTAGCATCCCATTTTTTAAAAAAAGACAGATTTTTAAAATATAATTTTAAAAGTAATTATCCATTTTTAAAGACATGTTAAAAAACAAATTACCACAGGATGTAAAACATGATGATATAGTGAGTCAAAAGGCTGCCAATGACCACTTGGTGATGTTGGCTTTCACCAAAACAAAGAGGGTGATGCAGACCATAATTGGCCACAGAACCATGTGCCACTACAGTAGTCTCATCATAATAAACGTGCTATAATGTCTCTCAGGTTTTTTTTCTAGTAGATAACTATTTTAACACAGTAAGTTGCAATGCAGTGAATTACATGTGTATTCATTACACATAAACATCTCACCCTTTAATCCACAAAATGTAAAGCAAAACCAAGAAAATGTGTTTCAAAGATAGACAATGGGACTGAATCAGGTTTTGCTTTTATCTTTAATCATTACATGTTTTAAAGATATGTAAGCCAGAAACTTGGAAAAGAAGACAAGGTCCCAGACATTTCAAACTTTTTCTAATATATATTTAAAATGTAATTGTCCTATGAGCCCAACACAACAAACCAATTAATAGATATTGGCTCCTTCCTTTCATCCCTCAGTAGCAAGATATTTCTGCAAATTTTAATTTAGCAACTCTACACAAACAAATCATAGATTTCCAAGCTACTCAAAAAAACCTCTCACAAAAGCTTCCTAACATGAGTACGAGTCACCATCCCCTCACAGGGCTGGACTGGTGTCAACGTGGGTCTACTTGTCTTAGAACCAATGTGCATTCCACACACCTGGCTCCCTTCCACCTTCTTATGCTGGACTGTTCAGTGAATCCTAGAGTATCTGGGCTAGGGGGTGGGGTGGAGCACAAGCAAAGTTGCTTCCTCTAGTTCCTTCTGAGTGCATATGGGGTTTTCTTCACCAACACAGGTGCAGGCGTACTGTTAGCATGGAGACCGGATGCCAAAATGTCCAACTCTGTTCCACCATCCTCAATCTGGCCTTTCCCCCTGAAGTCATTGGACCACTTTTCTTCTTTCCCCTTCTCTACATGATTTTCCAGCTTGGAGAAGGGCTTCTCCTTATTGCCACGTTTAGGTGCTATGAGAAATTCAAGACTCCCAAGGGTGAGTACTGAATTATCCCCACTTCAAGTTCTGCTCCAATATTGGACCTGAGCCTACCAACAAGCCAAGTTGCTAGCAAGGACTTTTTAGATAGGGCTTTAATTCTTATTAAGTCATTAAGAACCAGGTAGCCCAAAGAAGCATGCAAGAGGCTTTAAAGATCCAAGTCTACTTCAACAACTGCACTCCAGTTCTTCCTTCTGGCTGGAAAAACAAAATTGTGGATGCAGTTTACCTCATAAAACTGAAGCAACTTGGGCTGCTTTGTGTCAGTGGGGAGACATCACAGGATAGAACTGCCTTGGACAACTGAGATTACTAGTTGTGTGAAAGGCCACTATTTAAGAGTTGGGGAAGTTCCAGTTTCTCAGGACCAGGTTTTCATTTCCTGGAACCAGATCAGAACCACAGCACCCCTGGCACCCCCAAATGAGGAAAAACATATGAAAGCAATAAAGAAAAAGAAAATTTCTCAACCCTAGTTACACAGTAAAGGAAACTTAAGCATAGGGTTAAACAGTGACTACCTCCACAATAAACTTGATTAATATGATTTGTACTTTATTCTTACCACTATGGGGTAATAAAGCATCTCTTCTCTAAAATGCTCAGAGCATTACCTTTCAAAATATAATCGAACCTCAAGAGACCAGAGACCACAGTGCCTTCCTCAAAGTGCACTTTAACACCAATTTAAAAAAAGACACTAAAACCTACTTTTTAACACATTTCATTATTTTATAACTCTAAACATTAGTATATTATTCCTAACTACTTACCCAAATCCTTCAACTGCCCCTTCATGTCCACAAATTGAAGTCCCCTTCAAAAGCTTTTCCAGACCCTAGGAACTGATTTAAACCCTAGGAGAAATACACAACTTTCCCTGTTCGAATTTGTCAGGTTATACTAGCAAATGCTGATTCTCTCTCCCTTTGCAGTTAACTAAGATGTAATTAGGCTGCCAGCCAAAACTAAACAAGTAAAGGCTGACCATACTCTAGAACCATTTTAGAAGCTTTGGTTCAAAGCTACAGTGGAGTTTTAAGAACCTAGTCTGATGCTTATCCAAGAGGAACTCAACAGATTTGCTGCCTTCTCACAAAAAGTCCACAAAAGTTTCTAGATCAACCAAGTTCCCAGATTTGAGGTTTGAGTACCAGAAGGGCCTGGAGTGACCTCAAAGGACAATATTCTATGGATCTTTTAGCTCTCAAGACTTACAAAGAACTTTCCTCATAACGCATTTCAGAAGACCCCAATGGAAACACTAAATCAAAACAACTTATTCCTTTGGACCTAATGACCCCAAGAAGCTATTCTCAGGGTGAAAAATCTGTCAAGTTTTCATACTTTTGATTCTTGCACCTTTCTATACAGATGCGAGAATTCTGTACAGAGAATTCTCGCATCTGTATAGAAAGGTGCGGGAATCAAAGCTATCTTCAAATTTGCATCACCACCTACACTGTGGGCAAAAAAAAAGGTAGAATTGGAGTTGGTGGGAAGAACTGGAAACTCTCTTGGTTAGACTTTCTCAAAGATCTTTCCTCCCTGTCTCCTTATTCCCTAAATGCAACACAGTCCCTGCAAACATAAACCCATCTCCCCTGTTGTTTTACCGTATGTACAAAGAAGTTAGAGGTGAAATGATGATGAAGACTCAATAGTCTAATTCATTAGGACTTTTATTACTACCACCACCATTAGAGAGATTGAGGGGAAAATGAATTTAAATCACGGGAGAGATGGCAGAGATGGAAAATATATATACAGCACATCTTAGGTCTCAGTTGGTATTATTTTCCAGATTAAACACGTTTCATTGTTTTACTCCTCTTGTTCTCCCTCTACACCTATGGCCCTTTTTAACTTTACAGATAAAACGAAAATTATCTACACAGCTGCCACAACTGAAGAAACAACTCCAGGAGCTGTGGGAAATGGCACCTACAAAGGAAAGGAGTGCTCCCCTTGCAGAGCCTAGCCCCTCCCACAGCGGCCTGGATTCTGGTCCCACAGCAAATTCCGAAAGCCAGTCTGGTAAACTACAGAGAGCAGCAGAAACACCAGTCTTGCCTGAGTCTCTCCAGCATTTCTAGTACATCTATCAGAATCATCAAGCCTTGGCCGGGAACACAGGGTGTCTACCCAAGAAGCCTCACCTATCCCCAACTCAGAATTTGCTACTTAAAGACTTGTTCAGTGACTGTAAACTCTTATGAAACCAGAAACCAAATCTGCCTCTTGCCAGGATCTCTGTAACAGTGCCTGATAAGCATCTTAAGTCACTAAATTTCTGAACTAACCAATGTATGTGTTTTAACCATTACTCAAATACCCAAATCCCATTTCAAGTTTTGTGACCCAAAAGAGAAATAAATGCTCAAAAATACTGTAGAATTAGACTTCAGAAGTTCTAATCTAAAAAATTCAGATCCCATTTCTTCCCTTTTGACATGATTGGGGTGATGCTCCTGAAAAGTCAAATCTGACACCAAATATGCAAAGGTGAATACAAGATGCAGTTAGGCAAAACAAACTCAAAAATAGCTAATGAAATGAAAAACTGGGATAATGGAGAGGGGAAAAACTTTGACAAGGAGAAAACAGGAGACAAACATACACTAACACACTGTTAACTCACTAATCCCCTTTCTAAGTTCACTAGGTATCTGGTTTTAACACAAAAGGCACCCAAAACTGAGTACAGCAAACTATTGCCAAAATGAGTGGTTTCCCAATTCAAAGGAAAACATTCAAATAGCTAGAATTCACAAATTTCAAATTATCTCTAATAAAATTTAAACATTTTGCATATCATACACAAATAAAGATCAACTAAATGATTAACAATATTAACACATGCAAAAAGTCAATCACGCTTAGTTATACTTGGGACTTTTATACCATTTTGTATGGTCGGGTACAAATAAAACCAAGACAATATAGTTTGGTTTTATTTGTAAAATGTGCAGGACTAACGACTCCCAAACACCAAAACAAGAATCACAAATTTGGATCACTTAAAAATGGAGATCTTTCTTTGAATAGGCTAATATCTACCATTTTTGCTGATTATATCCATATATACCTACCTGTTCAAATTGTTTTCTCTATTATCTAATCAACATCATCTGCTAAGAGACTTGGTTACATAGTTATGTAAGAATACATTTGTTTAGCTTTTGGGGAAGATAGGGTGGGGTTCAAACTGTCCTTAGGAAAGAATAAAGATGAAAGGAACATAAACATGGAAAACAAAGGTTCAACCATATCCTGCAAAGGCAGGTCCTAAACCTTTCCTTAGGATTACATCCACACTCCTCATGACCTCTCAAGTCTGGTTTTGAGTCCCTTTTTGAGATATAATCTAGTTATTTTCCTGCCACTTTTTCAAAGGAATTTATTGTATTTCCTAACACCTCTAAGATTACAAGTAGCTTAAGTCTTGGCCAGGCATCATGGCTCACGCCTGTAATCCCAACACTTTAGGAGGTTGAGGCAGGCAGATAGATTATTTCAGGTCAGGACTTGAGACCAGCCTGGCCAACATTGTCAAACCTTGTCTCTTATTAAAAATACAAAAATCAGCCAGACATGGTGATGGGCGCCTGTAATTCTAGCTACTGGGAGGCTGAGACATCAGAATCAATTGAGCCTGGGAGGTAGAGGTTGCAGTGAGTCGAGATGACACCACATACTCCAACCTGGGTGACCAAGCAAGACGTCTCAAGAAAAAAAAAAAAAAAAAAAAGGCCACAGTGGCTCACGCCTGTAATACCAGTACTTTGGGAGGCTGAGGAAGTTAGGAGCTTTCTTAGAATCTGCATTTGGGATGGAAGAGTCAGGACTTGAACCAAGGTCTTCTGGCATCTAACTCTGGCTCCCCATAGGGAAAGCATGGTAGCCCACCTGAAGTCATCTGGGCCCTAGAGTGTGGGCCGGCCCTACCAACAACTCCCTATGTGACCCCAGGAATGTCCCTGACTCTGGGAGCCTCTAGATAGAGGTGGTAAGTAGAGCATAACTTGAGGTCAGGAGTTCGAAACCAGCCTGGCCAACAGGGTGAAACCCCACCTGTAATAAAAATACAAAAATTAGCTGGGCATGTGGTAGGTGCCTGTAATCCCAGCTACATGAGAGACTGAGGCAGGAAAATCGCTTAAACCCAGGAGGCAGACGTTGCAGTAAGCCAAGATCGCCCAAACTAGGCAAAAAAGCAAGACTCCATCTTAAAAAAAAAGTTTCAGTCTGATTGTCTTAAGGGGTAGAGGTGAAAATCAACAACATACCACCACATTGCACTTAGTAGCCATGTTTTAAAACCCCAAAGGGGGGAAAGTTGCTTTTGATAGCAACTTCAGGCTGACCAAGTACCGTCTTCAGAAATGCTAAGAAAATTCTAGATTTCACCGATGAAAATAAATCTAGTTCCCTCAACTAATTCAACAGGTAAACCAACTAAACTCAGCCTCTTATTACGATTATCAGCTTTAAACTTCCATGGCCTGTTCTAGTGTTCAAAACAGCAAGTGGCCTTTTAAAAATTAAGGATACCAAAAATCTTTCAATTCTTCCAAATGGGAGATTGCCACTCCCCAATTCCCACACTTTCAGGAAGCTAAAAGCTACATTTTCCCAGTGCTTCTAGTAGTACTGCTTTCTTCCAAATCCCTGAAAGGCTAAGGGCAATATACGGCACTTGAAACAGTACCTGGCTACTCTCAGATGCTACATAGATGTTATTCACTGTTTCTCAATATTTATGTAGTCTAATCCCCAGAGAACTAAGATTATCTAAGAGTCTTAAAACTCCTGTATCAATAAAGCTCATTTTCTATACATGAAAGGCAGGGCTTGAAAGCTCAAACATGTAAGACCTTATGCATCTTGCACTATTGTTTTCCCCTAACCATATACTATCCCATACTTACCTCAGGACAAAAAGTAGCATGTTAAAGTCCCTTAAGCATTCTTGTTTGATAAAAAGAAACTTATCTGACCACCAAAACTGCATCATAACTGGACACTGTGGTTCACACCTGTAATCCCAGCACTCTGGGAGACCAAGTTAGGAATATCAACTGAGTCCAGTAGTTTAAGACCAGCATGGGCAACATAGCAAGACCCTGGCTCCACAAAAATAAAAAAATAGCCACAAGCAGTGGTGCATGCCCGTAGTCCTAGCTACTCAAGGGGCAAAAATCGGCGAGATTGTCTGAGCCCTTGAGGTAAAGGCTGCATTCCAGCCTGGGCAACAAAACAAGACCCTGCCTCAAAAAAACAAAAACAAGGCCAGGCGCAGTGACTCATGCCTGTAATCGTAGCACTTTGGGAGGCCAAAGCAGATGATTAGGAGTTTAAAACCAGCCTGGCCAACACGGTAAAACCCCATCCCTATTAAAAATACACAATTATCCAGGCATGGTGGTACATGCCTGTAATCTCAGCTATCTGGGAGGCTGAGGCATGACAACTGCTTGAACCCAGGAGGCAGAGTTTGCAGTGAGCCAAGATTACGCCATTGTACTCCAGCCTGGGCAACAAAAGCGAAAACTCTGTCTCAAAAACACAAAAAAACCTGTGTCATAACCTTTAAGGTAGGCAAGAAATGTTGCTTTCTGAACACACTATCCTTCTCTTCACTCTGGATGCTTAAGTAACCTGATGCCAACAACACAGGAGACAAAGGAAAAACATGGGGTTGGAGCACAGACACAAAATTCCAACAACTGTGATTTTAGCATTCGCTAACCTCATCTTTTGACTAGCTTGAAGGCATCAAAGAAACTATAAAAGAGACCATAACGAACTCCAGGATTCTGGATGTCTTCTAGATTCTAAATGTATTGTATAAAGGTAGGATGAGTAAACAGCATAGGACTTCTTCAGACAAACGGACAAAAATGAGTTTTATAATATTTTATTATCAATAACAAACAGCTGCTTTTATGTGTCTGTCCTGCAGCTGTTAAAGAGTGGGAAGACACCCTTGACCCTAACAAGGAAAACAAATTAAGCCTTTATGTACAAGCAAATTTAGAGCTCTTTTAAGTGTCCAAAGCTATTAATTAGTTTAATTGAGGCATTAAACTAATTCTGAATTAACATATTTTAATAACCAGGAACTAAAATATTCAAATTTTTTTTCTAGTACAAAAAAATTAAATTTGCTTTAGTTATAAAAGAGCTCTGTCAATATACACAAACTATATACTTCAGACATTCACAAAAATGTGAGTGGGAGGCTTATCAAAAGACATTTAATACAATTAGTTTTCAACAACCCCTTGGTGGTCCACATCTACAAAGATATCCAGCCCAACCCAACCCCCCCTTCCAAATCCCACCCCCACAGAAAAGCACATACTTACCAGAATTTTTAGCAAGTATGGTTTGGGAATTTTTGTAGTTTTTGTTTGGTTTTGTATTTTTTTAAAAAGGCCCCTAGGGCAAGTTATTTACAGTTTAATTGCCACTGTCAACTGATCTGGACCTTGATCGGGACCGAGACCTCTGGCGATCCACAGATGCTGGAGACTTAGATCTACTTGAAGAACCACGTTTCTGGCTCTTCTCAGGCACGGGAGACCTACTAACAGAACGGGACTTGCTCCGGCTCCGGCTCCGGCTCCTGCTTCTTGACCGACTGTAAGATTTGCGACTACGGGAACGGGATCGACTACGAGACCTAGAGGAACTTCTGGTCCGGGATCGAGACCTGCTTCTTGACCTACTATGAAAAAGGAGATGAAATCAGCCTTATCTTAGAAGAGATAAGACCCTACAACAAACCCATTAAATACAACTTTTGACTTTATATAGAGATACCTGTGCCTTTTGCTGCCTTCAATTAATTTTATTTTTCTCCCATTTATTTCCTTTCCAGAAAGTTTTTCAATAGCATTCTTTAAATCACCATAAGAGGCAAACTCAACCACCCTAAAATGGAAAAAAGCCACTTTTAAAATACATACATCCTGTAGTCTCACACATTGCACACAGCAGTCTAGATAAGTCATCTCGGTGTTCGCTTTGCTGTTGCTACTATTGAGTCTCATTTCCGGGTAATACAGCATTAAAAGAGCAAGGTTTTGACACTGTTATACTTTGAGCCAATTACTTGTTGGGTGGGGAAAGAGTTCCTATGCATTGGATGCTTAGCAGGATACCTAGCCCCTACCCACTAGATGCCAACAGCATCCTCCCTCAACAAGTTGTGAAAACCAAGTATGTCTCCAGACGCTGCCAAAGGTGTGGGAGGAAGGGTGAGGCGGCAAAACTGTCCCTGGAGAATCTCTGCATTTTAATATATTCAAAATTTAAGTCCTCATAACTAAGTTCACAGTAAAATTTTGCAAGTTTTTAAAGACTTCCACAATTTCCATCCAGTACCTACCCTTCATTTAATTTAGGTCGATGTGCATCCGCAAACGTTACTTCCCCAGCTTGTCTCATGAAATCTTTGAGATCCTTAACACAAGATAATTGTGTTAAGCAAAGAAGAGGAAAGGGGACACACAAACAATCACATGATATAAAAAAAAAAAAAAAACAAGACTACTGAAAGAGAAGATGTTAGATAAAGTACAAACATGGCATTTACCACACTTGTATTCTATCAGAATTCAAAAATTATCTATGTCAGGGCACGGAATAAGCAAATAGCATATTGCTTTTAAGCAAAATGCTGGAAGAAATTCAGATTTTAACATTAAGGTAGTATTAGTCTATACTGAGCTCAGTACAAAAGAAAAAAAACAAACAAAAAAACAACAAAAAAGGAAAACAGTACATATTTTTAAAGTAAAGACTAAAGTAGAGAAATTTTATTTAAAAAAAACAGAACATTTACAAGACACCAGTTATTTTGTGCCCCATATGTCATTAAAAAAGTTTACTTTACCTTTATTATTATTTCCCTAGGCTAGTCAAGCAGCAAACCATTAATCGGTCGGAGAAACCTTCATGACATATGCCCGACTGGCTCTTCGCCACCCACTTGAAGGACACTACCCAATCGATGGAAGCCTTTAATCGCACAGCCCTCCCTATTAGCAGACTATTGGCGGATGCAGACATGTTCTACTCGAGCAGTTACCAAGGACCACTTTACTGCGATCAGGATTCCAACGACCACCTAATTTCGTATCTTTCAACTCTTTTCGACCGGACCTCTTATTCGGAAGCGTTACAGGAAGACAGGTCTCAACTTAGGGATCAGATCACGTTATCAACGCTCTGGGATCGCTGCAACCTGGCACTTCAAGGAAGTGCACCGATAACGTCTAGACCGGCAAACACAGATCTAGAGGTGGCCAACTGATCACTGTAGGAGCTGACTGGCAAAGTCAACCAGGCCCAACCAAGAGTGACCAAGACAACGATTAGGATAACCCACAGGCACTCCTCGTCATAAGGCCAACGACACAGACAGGCTGGCAAATAAAGGGTTTAATATTTGGTTAAAAATTGATTTTAAAAAACAAGAAAAATATCCTCAAAACATTTACATTTGATCACTAATATTAAAATTCAAAGTATCCCCCAATTACATTTAATTAAATGTTTAAAATTACAATTCCATTAAATCCATTAATTTAAGATAAAATTACTTTTAATAAAACAATTAAACATTAGCTACCCATTAACTTTTTTAAAAAGCCACATTAAAATAACTCGAAATTGTATTTCAACAAACCTGCCAGCTGACTCTTGAGGATAAATTCTCAACTATAAGCCGATTTTCTGTTCTTACAGGTGGAGCATTTCTGAGGAAGAAAATTAGCATTCACAATGGAAGAAATGCAATGACGAGCACATGTGTTCAACTGTGATCAAGTCATCAGCTATGACAAGCCATTCTAATGACTTCTGCCAACGGTTTCTGTGTTCTTCTATGACTCATAAAGATTCATCAAGAACAATGGGCTATCATGGGAATAGAAAAACAGATTATACAGGCCAGGCGCAGCGGCTCATGCCTGTAATTACAGCACTTTGGGAGGCCGAGTAAGGCGGATCAAGAGGTCAGGAGTTCGAGACTAGCCTGGCCAACATAGTGAAACTCCGTGTCCACTAAAAATAATTGAATAAATAAATAAAAATTTAGCAGGGCAATGTGGTGGGCCTCTATAATCCCAGCTATTCGAGAGGCTGAGGCAGGAGAATTGCTTGAACCCGGGAGGCAGAGCTTGTCGTGAGCCAAGATAGTCTGGGAGACAGTGTGAGACTCCATCTCAAAAAAAAAAAAAAAAAAAAAAAGATTATACGGTAGGACCAGGAATCGTCACTGCTAATAACTCCTGAACTTTAAATGCTACCCCTACAATAATCGTTCAATGCGGCCATCCACCCTTTACATACCGTCTATCATTTCGAGGTCTGCGACTACTAAAACGGTCAGAGTATCGTCCTCTACCTCTTCCACCTCGTGACCGAGCCCTAGCATGTTCAATAGTAACCCTGCAAAAAGAGAAGAAAAATCTCCATTATACACTTAAATTATCTAGATCTACTTAGAAAAACATCCCAGCAGACCCAATCTGCTCTATGTCTCAGGACTAACTAGCTACACAGGAGTCTCACCTTTCACTACAGAGTTCTTTTCCATCAAGCTCATACACAGCATCATCTGCATCCCTCGGATCCTCAAATTCCTAAAATGTAAATATAAGACACTTAACATGGTTTTAAAAGAGTATTCTACAACATATTAAGAGCACTGAAATCGGGAGACAGAATGGGAAGGGGAGTATCCTAACGACAGTACCATACAGCAAAACCTAATCAAAGAGCCACTGGAGTGGGTTCCAGTCAGCCGCCAAGTTTAAAGTTGTTTTCACCCTCAGTAAAATTCAGACACAAGAATGGGTAACATTTTCTGAAGGCAAATATTCTACCTGAACTCAAGATCAAAAACAACTGCTTATCAAAACTCTACCGACTTGGCAGATAATTCACCAAGTTGTAAACACTTACCACAAAACCAAAGCCTCTTTTCAGATCAATATCTCTTATCCGTCCATATCCCTTGAAGAATCTTTCCACGTCCTTCTCCCTGGCCGCTGGATTTAGCCTCCCGATGAATACTCGACAGCCACTCATGATGTCCGGCTAGTATTTCCTATTAGAAAGTAATTCAATCGCGATAATAGCAATGACTGTCAGAGGATTGCCTGATCAAAGAATCAAAAACGAACAGCATAAAATGTTTACCCAGTGATATTATGAACGAGACTGCCAAGAGCGCCTCTAATGAGACCAGTCTCCTTGCGGACAAAACTAAAACGCGGCTCCTGCCTAACACGGTCGCTCCCTGGGCCCAGACGCAGCAACCGCAACGCCCACCGCCACCTCTCCAACTGCGCAGCCGCACACTCTCCGCGGCGCTCCGGCCCCCTCCCATCTGCCGCAGTTAGGAAAGACCGAGAAGTGCGGGCGGAGCCGCCCCCGCCCTACGCAAGACCAGCCCAAAGGCGGCCTCGCGGGGGCGTCACAGCGGGTGGAAGCCGGAATCTCGCGACGCTACGACCGCGCCTGCGCCAACAGCGGCAGGCGGGCTCTCCGCGACCACAAAATGGCGGCGCAGAATCAGCGGCAGAATCGGCAGCAGCAGAGCTGCGCGTGCCAAACTCCCTCCTCCCGCCTCCTCCCCTCAACTCCACCGTTCTGGGGTCACTGTGGCCGCCCTTAAAAAGGTCCAGCCTCATCGCCAGCAAAGTCAGAAAGAACCGGCCCGGTACTCAACGGGTCTGGGAAAAGAAGACGTTAAGCCTGGCAGGGAGGGGCGAGAAACCGCTGTCAAAACAGCCGCAACGGTGACCGCCCTTCCACCTCAATACCCTTAAAACAGTATGCCAAAAGGGAAACGTGCCCCAGCGCCCACCTCGAATCAACTGTGCTCATTATAGACGCCGTCCTCCGCAAAAAAAGCGGCCATGAAGAAACCTCAATCCGAGAAGAGTTGCCCTTAAAGTGAGCCACTCACCTCCCGGACGGGGTCTTTGGCGGCTAAGACCCAAACAGGTCCGTAGTCTGCGACGGACTCGTCTACCTCCCAGCACACCAGGACTTCACTCGTCTACGTCTCTCCACAACTGACGCACTTAGCGGCTGTAGCGCTCCACAAAATGGAGGGCGCGTCCTACGTCACTTCCGGTGACGCCCCTGGGCCTTGGGTCCACCCCCTTGGGACCCAGGGAAGACGGAAGTTTCGTGGAACTTGTGCTTTCTTACCGTGACACTGCGAGCTACTGACCTGGCCGCCTGCGGTGGGTGGAGCCGGGGGCGGGAACTCGCTTGGGCGCGGCCAACAAGTCCCTGAGTCAGGAGGGACACCCGTTGAAGTGTTTCGCCCTTTCTTTTTTTTTTTTGAGATGGAGTTTCGCTCTTGTTACCCAGGCTGGAGTGCAATGGCGCGATCTCGGCTCACTGCAACCTCCGCTTCCTGGGTTCAGGCAATTCTCCTGCCTCAGCCTCCTGAGTAGCTGGGATTACAGGCATGCGCCACCATGCCCAGCTAATTTTTTGTATTTTTAGTAGAGACGGGGTTTCACCATGTTGACCAGGATGGTCTCGATCTGTTGACCTCGTGATCCACCCGCCTCGGCCTCCCAAAGTGCTGGGATTGCAGGCTTGAGCCACCGCGCCCGGCCAGTGTTTCGCCCTTTCTAAAGCGTTGGAGTTCGGTTCGTCATCATCTCTCCCAGAAGACTCTCCTGAGATAAATTTCACCCCTTCTTGTATCTAAAGTTTTTCTTAGATACCCAGAAGATTACTAATTAGGAGAAACTTAGCTTTGCAAAAATACCTAGCCTTGGCCGGGCGTAGTGGCTCACGCCTGTAATCCAAGCACTTTGGAGGCCAAGGCGGGCGGATCACCTGAGGTCGGGAGTTCAAGACCAGCCTGACCAACATGGTGAAACCCCGTTTTAAAAAAAAAAAAAAAAAAAACCTGGCCTTTCCTTACCTCACTGCTTGCAATTTAAATTTGCCCTCAAAGCAGGGAAGCTCCTAGATGTTCGAGTTGTTTTTTTTTTTTCAACCATGCCACAGCTATGTGGTTTAGTTGTACTGAGAAGACTAAGGAACTCAAGTATTTTTTAAATAAAAGGGTTTGAGTGATGAAATGTTGAAAATGGGATTGCAGCTAGAAGGCTGTCTTAATTGAGGCTGGAATACAGGTTTCTGCATTTCCGTCACTCTGGGAGTGACTGGAAGAGGTTTCAAGCTGCTTTTAAGTCAAATGGTATTTGGTTAATGCTCCCCGTTCAGATTTCTGTAATGTAACACATGAAAGTTTACAATTTTTTTTTTTTTTAAATTTTTTTTTGAGACGGAGTTTCACTCTTGTTACCCAGGCTGGAGTGGTGCAATGGCGCGATCTCGGCTCACCGCAATCTCTGCCTTCTGGGTTCAGGCAATTATCCTGCCTCAGCCTCCTGAGTAGCTGGGATTACAGGCACGCACCACCATGCCCAGCTAATAAGTTTACAATTCTTATGTCGTGCCTTCAAAGGGGCCGTGTTTGACACAGCCCTCCACATTTAACTCTTGTGTTTTTCCGATAAAATTGATAGCCTAGAAACTTAGGCATAAAGAAATTGGTTAACTTTGCTTTAATGCTTTTATGTAAAAGGCAGGACATCGCATTTTTGAGAAGTGCCCAGAATCTGGAGTTGGTGTGCTTGCAACTAGAGTTAAACAGAGAAAAAGTAGTTCAGGAAGGAGAGCAACTGACCATTAACTCAGAACTGAAACTCGGATAGTTTGTATGGGATAAGCTTGTCCATTCATAGTTACATGTGCAAATAAAAAGAGCCTCAGTGGGTACATGAAATAATTGTAAAGTTAGTTGCCTATGATGTGGGAGTTAAGGATGGGTTTATAAGACAATGTGTGTTTATGTATTTGTTCATGTCAGGTCTCCATATGCAATCCTGGAGCCTGAAACTCTGAAGTCCTGCTTGCCTTGGCTGATGTCTCCCACCCACTGCCTGCGTTCGCCATTGTCCCTGATCGCTTCCCCCGATAAGCCCATCACCCAACACTGCCATCTTAATTGTTCTTACGATAATGTAAATACCTCTCACCAACCCTGCCACTGTAACTGAACTTGTGGTCATGTATACTCCTTGCCCCCTACCCCCCACCGCTGTAACTGATCTTACTCTGCAACACCCTTGCCCCCAAAAAAACTACCCAAACCTATAAAACCAACTCCTTTTTTTTTTTTTTTTTTTTTTTTGAGACGAAGTTTCACTCTTGTTACCCAGGCTGTTGTGCAATGGCGCGATCTCGGCTCACCGCAACCTCTGCCTCCTGGAAAACCAACTCCTATCCCACTGCCCTTTGCTAATGCCCTTTTCGGCCTTAGCCCACCTGCACCCAGGTGAATAAACTGCCATGTTGCTCACTCAAAGCCTGTTTGGAAGGTCTCTTCATTCAAAGCACACATTTTTCAACCGTTCAATTAAAAGAAAAAAATGTTATCTAGTTGTTGGCCTGATGAACATTGGCATTTTATAATGCACAAATTTTCCCAAACCAGATCTTGTGAGAACTCACTATCACAAGAACAGTATGAGGGAAATCGGCCCCCATGAGCCAATCACTTCCCACCAGGTCCCTCCCCCAACACTGGGAATTAGAATTCAACGTCAGATTTGGATGGGGACACAGAACCCAACCGTATCACTATTGGACTGTTTCTTACCAATTTTTCTAATAAATACAAATTCATCTTCCATGAGCAGAATGACCCTTCCTCCTATGTGATCCTACAATATTCTGTTTATACCCCTATTATAGAGTCATCACTGATTCATGTATGTTATTCATGTTTTTCAGAAATGCGTAGCACAAAAAAGACTGAATATTTATAGACCTGGATTTGCATGAGCACTTTTTTCAGGTTGTCCTATTCCTATATTAATGTTTCAACAAAATGGCTTGGAATCCTTTTCCTAAGACATCGAAATTAGAAGCAAATTTTTAAAGGAAAAAATGTAGAGAAATCACAGATTGAAATAAACACAAAATGTATTGGCATCTCTATTGGAGACTTTTAGCGTAACTGTGGTTTCATTCATTGCCATCCTGATTTCATCTAATTCAGAAATAAGCAAACTATGACCTATGGGCCTAATTCAGCCTCTCATCTGTTTTTATACAGCAAATGAGTAGTTTTACTTTTTTTTTTTTTTTTTTGAGACGGAGTTTCGCTCTCTTTACCCAGGCTGGAGTGCAATGGCGCGATCTCGGCTCGCCGCAACCTCCGCCTCCTGGGTTCAGGCAATTCTCCTGCTTCAGCCTCCTGAGTAGCTGGGATTACAGGCACGCGCCACCATGCCCAGCTAATTTTTTGTATTTTTAGTAGAGACGGGGTTTCACCATGTTGACCAGGATGGTCTGGATCTCTTGACCTCGTGATCCACCCGCCTCGGCCTCCCAAAGTGCTGGGATTACAGGCGTGAGCCACCGCGCCCCGCCCCAGTTTTACATTTTTAAATGGTTGTTAGGAAACAAAAGAAGAAGAATTGTAACACATGAAATTTAAAGGTCAGTATCCATAAATAAAAAATTTTTGGAACAGAGCCACTCCTGTTAATTTACTTATTGCCTATATCTGTTGTGCTACAAAGGCAGGGCTGAGTAGCTGTGGTAGAGACCATGTGGCCTGAAAAGCCGAAAATATTTATTGTCTGGTCCTTTACAGGAAACATTTGCTGATGGGGTGGGGGAAATAAGAGATTGATTATTAGGTACAAACATACAGTTAGATATGAGGAATAAAATCTAATGTTCAATAGCAGAGTAGGGTGACTATATAGTTAACAACAATGTATTTTATATTTTAGGACAGCTAGAAGAGAGGACTTAAAATGTTCCCAACAGGTAGAGGTGATAAATAAAGTAATGAATATCTTAAATACCCTGACTTGATCATTACACATCCTATGCATGTAATAAAATATTTCATATGTCCCATAAATATGTATAAAATGTATCAATAGAAAGTTTTTAAATTATTTTTAAAAATCATTTCTGACCCCTGAACTGATTCCAAGATTTTCAACTGCTCTATGAATGCTCCACCCAACCCCCTTTGTCACATAATAAAACTATAAACAAAGAAAAACTGAAAACAGGATTTGATCTTAATTTTTAAAATAAAGTTTGATTTCTGTTATAAAAAGTATATATATATGCTTATTACAGGAAAAATGTTCAACAGGAAAATACTGAAAGAGGAAAACAATGCTGTCTCACCAACTCAACTCCTGATTGTAGTTTGCTGTATTTCCTTCTTGTGGGTTTTTTTTTGTTTAGTGCTTTTCAATATAAAATAGTACCTCATCGTTTTTTAAAACATAGATATGAGATTTTTAAAAGTCACCCCTATTCCCAGCCCCTAAGGGAAAACTACTTAGCATTATTTAACTTTCCCTTTCATGTTTTTCTATAAGAACAATTGTATTTTCAAAATATGAATCATAGTCATAGGTATACTTGGTTTTAAGAGGGGTTCTTAATTCCTAAAACTTAATCATAAACTAAAACTTAAAACTCCTGATCTCAAGTGATCCACTAGCCTCGACCTCCCAAAGTGCTGGGATTACAGGTGTAAGCCTTACCAGCCTGACCAACATGGTGAAATCCCGACTTTACTAAAAATACAAAAAAATTAGCCAGGCATGATGACGTGCACCTGTAATCCCAGCTGCTCAGGAGCCTGAGGCAGGAGAATCGCTTGAACCCATGAGGCAGAGGCTGCAGAGAGCTGAGATTGCACCACTGCACTCCACACCAGCCTAGGCGACTGAGCAAGACTCCGGGGGAGAAAAATAAAACTTAATTATGTGCATGTGCATTTTCCATATTTCTTTGTCTTAATGTTTTATGATCATGAATGTATATTCAAAATTTTACTGTCATTTTCACTTAACATTACACAACTACATGCCTGGGGAAAACATTCATTCTGACCAACTTTTCTGTTTTTCTGAAAATGTCCTAAATATCACCAAATGCTTAAAAATTGCTATCCAAAAGCAACCCCAACACGAAGAAAAAGTGTTGCCTCCAGCTTATGTTTATATATGCCTTCCTTGCCTCCAGCTTATAATTATAAAGATTTTTTCAAAGTAATAAATGTACTTAAGTAATTTCTCTTAGAAATTTATGAGGTTTTTTTAATGTCCACTTTTTTACTCAGGTTTACCTTTATATACCTACCGACTTCTTTAGATTGTTACATTCTGATTTTTGTTGTTGTTGTTGTTGTTGTTTAACTTAGTGTACAATATTGAAAATACCTATGAACTTACTAATATGAGTGGCCTAGATCAGAAGGCATCCCATAGCAGGAAAGCATGTAAGAGACAGAGCAGGGGAGGGCTGAACTCACTTTCTTTTTTTTTTTTTTGAGACGGAGTTTCGCTCTTGTTACCCAGGCTGGAGTGCAATGGCGCGATCTCGGCTCACCGCAACCTCCGCCTCCTGGGTTCAAGCGATTCTCCTGCCTCAGCCTCCTGAGTAGCTGGGACTACAGGCACGCGCCACCATGCCCAGCTAATTTTTGTATTTTTAGTAGAGGCGGGGTTTCACCTTGTTGACCAGTATGGTCTCAATCTCTTGACCTTGTGATCCACCTGCCTCGGCCTCCCAAAGTGCTGGGATTATAGGCGTGAGCCACCGCGCCCGGCCTGAACTCACTTTCATGAGAAACCCACTCTCTCAATAACAAACCCTCTCCTATGATAATGGCATCAATCCATTCATGAGGGCAGAGTCTTCATGACCTAATCACCTTTTTTTTTTATTATTATTATGGAGATGGGGTGTCACCATGTTGGCCAGACTGGTCTCGAACTCATGACCTCAGATGATCCACCCATCTCGGCCTCCCAAAGTGCTGGGATTACAGTCATGAGCCACTGTGCCCGGCCTACCTCTTTTTTTTTTTAAACTTGAAACTTCAACTAGAGTTCCTTTATTAAAAGAACTAGATCAAACAATAGACTTTGAATGAGAAATTATTTTTCACATCAATTTTACTGTATCACAAACATTTTATAGTACAAGTTTAAATAAAGCAATTTTCTACTGATTAAAAGATTCTTCGCCTCCTAAATAGAAATTGAAGGGGAAGCAATGCTATTAAGGATCACATATAAGCTAGTAGTGGCAGCAGAATTATCTATTAACATTCTCATAACACTAGTCTAAGTGACATTAACATTTTAACCACAGAGCTGCAGCTGCTTGCATGTGTTCTGAAGCTAGCATAATCTTTAAGACAGCCAGGAAAAAAAACCCTCAAAACAAATTACATAATATTCTATCTAGAAAAATCTCTAGGAAAGCACATTCTTGGGTGAAAGAAAACCACCCGTTTGTCACTGTGATGCACTGAGGAGAGTTGTGGAGCCTGACGGTTCAGCTCCCGGCTCTCCCACTTGTTTGGTAGGGTTCGAGTCACTGTAAAATGTGATTATGCTCCTTCTTCAAAGGATTATTTTGATAATTTAATAAGAATGGATGTAAATAGTAGATAGTAAAACCTGATCAAAATATCAATAATTTAATTATTTTCTAGAAGCCAATTGAAACATTATAACATTTCTTTTCTTGGTAGACCTTATGAGTTTATTCTCAAAGGCAATTTAAAAATCTCCCTCAGGAAAGCCATGCACCTTTTTATTAATTATGTTTATACTACTAACAACTGAAAATGCAAGCCTACCTTAAATATGCTCAGAACACTTACATTAGCCTACAGTTGAGCAAAATCATCTAACACAAAGCCTATTTTATAATAAAGTGTTCTGATGTAATCTGTGGATGTTCTTCTGAATATGTATGGCTTTGGCACTATGGAAAAGTTCTAAATTGGAGACCATACATAAATGAAAGACTAAAATTGAAAAAGAAAATGTAATAGGTTTCTCTAAATGAGAATGTCAAATCCAGAATTACTTAACATATATAAAAGTACACATTCTAATATATGAAAAGATATTTTATTATTATTACTTTACTATGTATTAGTATACACCAGCTGCATTTTCTCAAATGGCAAATGAGGCACATTTCTCTTTGATTCTCCCAGGAACCTCAGCATCATCTGTCTTTTGGAGGATTCGGATTCTTATGACATCTGTGATATCGTCCATAAGGACACCAGCAGTGCTTAGTAGTAAAGAACATTTTGCTAAGTTGTTCTACCATAGGTCCTTGCTCAAGGGGTTCAACTTTTTCTTCCAATCTGGTTTTCAGGATTTGATCGTGTGTTTCTTCATTATTGTGCACAGGATCTGGCCAAGGGATAGGTTTTGTGTGTTCATATGGAATGTCCACAGAAGGGTGGTAACATGCAATTATCCTGCCATCAGAAGTCAGAGTAAGCTTTACTTTGCAATCATAGTCACCTGGTAGAGGAGAATATGTAGATTTATGACAAACACAATATAAAGCTCCATTTTGGATTGGAAATAAATGTTTCAGGATAGTTTGCTTTGACATCACCCATTTTACTGCAGCTACAGCCATAGTGTTTCAAGATGCTTATCAAGTGATATGAAAAAAGATGGTCTGAAGAGAAACTGCTTTTAAAATCTGCTTCTCGGCATACTAATTTCTACTCCTGCTCCACAGCTTCTCACCACGAGTCTGCCATCTTGTTTGGGGAACACATTCAAACCCTAGCAGCACTCAAGAGATTTGTGAAAAAGGGGGAGAACCAGACAAGGGCCATGTCTACCCAAGAACCACTCCCTGATACCTACCCTGTAAACCTCTTCCACCTCCACAAGCTATCAGGAACTGGAAACTGACTAAATACTGGGTTATTTCCTTTTTTGATATCAAGAGGGAAGCCTCAAAAGCATGAATTCCCTAAAGCAATTCATAACAGTGCCAATGTAGAGACCCTGCCAAATCAGCCCCAATCTGGGAAATTATTCCTTCCCTGATATAATTATTAGGGGCAAGGTACACAGAATTAATCCAGAGAAGAACACTTGATATCTTATCTGTTCTATAAATCAGACTACACATAAGTGGGCCATAGACTTATGGGTAGTACTACCCATAAGTTTAGTCCAGAAAAAAAGTGGCTTACTCTTGCACAGAAAGTGAAGGGAATGGGAAGCTCCACCATATTTTTCTTCCTGGCTACTGTACCTCAAACTAGCAGTCTACTCTTTTAAGAGCTTGGATATTGAATACTCATCTAAATGGGCCATGGCTTGGGTTAAGGAGAACTGAACTAAGATATTTCACTGCTGAAGCAATTAGACCACCCTATTGAGCTCTGTAGAGAATTGGTTGAATTCACAGTGAGATAACCTTAGGAATACAGGGCTACAGAAACTTAGAACCTGACTAAAAGCTAGTATCTTAGTCTGTTTGTCCTGCTATAACAGAATACCACAGACTGAGTAATTGATAAAGAATAGAAATGTATTTCTGACAGTTCTGGAGGCTAGGAGTCCAAAACTAAGGTGCCAGCATCTGATGAGGGCTGTTCTCTCTTTCCAAGATGGCACCTTGAATGCTGCACTCTCTAGAGGAGAGGAAAGCTGTGTCCCCACATGGCAGAAGACAAAAAGGCAAGAGGAGTGAGTTCCCTCCATCAGACTCCTTTATAACATCATTAATTCATTCACAAGGGTGGAGCTCTCATGACCTAAACCCTCCCAAAAGGCCCCACCTCTCAACACTGTTGAATTGGGGATTACATTTCCAACACATTAATTTTGGGAGATACTTCAGACCACAGGTGCCAATGACCAGGAAATGCCTAGCATCTCTACCATGAGCACAAAAAACTGAGACAGTTTCTGGGTCTAGGTCTGGGGCATATAATTATCTTGATCAGGCTGGCTGTAGTCCACTCTCATGGCTTCTACTGCCCTAATTCCTGATTAAGTCTCATGAGCTTCCAGTCAAAGACCCTATTCATAATGTCAAGGTATATGGTATAAATAATTAAGCGTTGCTCAAAACAGAAGCAAGAAAAAAAGAGGCTGAAGGTGGATATTAGGAGGATGGGGTAGTACACCTCAATTGTCATGTTAATGAGTTTAGACTCTACCCAGTAGACACTGAGTAGATGCCACAAGGTTTTATGCAAGAGATAACATGATCAGATTTATGTTTTAGGCGGGAAAGGCTGTGTAGGGAACATTGGCCAAAACCAGTTAGGACTCTTTATATAACAAGGAACAGACTCCCAGTATAATCACCTTAAGACAAGTTTTGGCCAGGTGTGGTGGCTTATGCCTGTAATCCCGGCACTTTAGAAGGTTGAGGCAGGTGGATCACCTGAGGTCAGGAGTTCGAGGCCAGCCTAGCCAACATGGTGAAACCCCATATCTACAAAAATGCAAAAACTAGCCAGGCATGATAGTGGGTGCCTGTAATCCCAGTTACTTGGGAGGCTGAGGCTAGAAAAATCACTTAAACCAGGAAGCGGAGGTTGCAGTGACCCAAGATGACACCAGTGCACTCCAGCCTGGGTGACAGAGCAAGACTCTGTCTTAAAAAAATTTTTTTAATTTATTTATTGCTTAGTATAACTGAACATTTTACACACAGGCCCACTGTGCACTTGACTTGATAGACAGCTCAAGTGGTGTCTCCAGCATCCATCTCTTGGCTCTGCTTCTCCTGAGAATCAGCTTCATTCCCAGGCTGGGTCACCTTGCATTGGCAAAATGCCAGTAGCTCTAGCCTCACAGTCTCACAACACCTAGGTGAGGGGAAGAGAGTGCATCCCTTCCAGGAGATTCTGTTGAAGCTTCTTAGATTCTTTCCAGAACTCCAGCAAACACTTCCCAATGTCACTGGCTTTCTGTTGGATTACCTGCTCATCCCTGAGTCTATCACTAAGGCCAGATTGACTGTGTCTTAGTCAGTTTAGGCTGCTATAACAAATTACCATAGACCGGATGACTTCAATAACAAGCATTTATTTCTCACTGGTCTGGAGGCTGGACACTAAGATCAGGGTCTCAGCATGATTGGGTTGTAGGTGAGGGCCTTCTTCTTCCTTTATGGCCTCACATGGCTTTTTTTGGTGTGTGCATAGAGAGACAGAGAGAGAGCTTCTATTTCTCAGGCTCAAACTACCCTTCCCACTTCAGCCTCCAGAGTAGCTAGGACTACAGGCGTTTGTACAACCATGCCCGCTAATTTTGTTTACTGTTTTTTAGACATGAGGTCTCACTATGTTGTCCAGGCTGGTCTCAAACTCCTGGACTCAAGCAATCCTCCTGCCTTGGCCTCCCAAAGTGCTAGGATTACACCCACTGTGAGCCACCATGCCCAGTCTCTTCCTCTTTTTTTTTTTTTTTTTTTTTTGAGGCGGAGTTTCGCTCTTGTTACCCAGGCTGGAGTGCAATGGCGTGATCTCGGCTCACCGCAACCTCCGCCTCCCGGGTTCAGGCAATTCTCCTGCCTCAGCCTCCTGAGTAGCTGGGATTACAGGCATGCACCACCATGCCCAGCTAATTTTTTGTATTTTTAGTAGAGACAGGGTTTCACCATGTTGACCAGGATGGTCTTGATCTCTTGACCTCGTGATCCACCCACCTCGGCCTCCCAAAGTGCTGGGATTACAGGCGTGAGCCACCGCACCTGGCCCCCTCTCTTCCTCTTTTTTAAGGGCATTAATCTCATAGGGCCCCATACTCATGTCATGACCTCATCTATCCCAATTACATCTCAAAAGCCCCACCTACAAATACCGTCATATTGTAGATTAGGATTTCAACACGTGAATTTTGAGGGGACACAAGCATTCAGTCCACAGCAGAAGAGATGTGCTGATCAGCATTAGCCAGTCAGGACCCATGCTATAAATGGGAACCTATATCGGAAATGAGGGAGGGGCAGCCCCACTCATACTATAGCTTGGCAATGGGGGAGGGTGGTTTCCCAAAGGAAAATTGTTTTCTCAAAGGAAAAGTGGTTTCTCAAAGGAAACTGATTGTTTTACCAAAAGGGTGAATTGACATTGTGGTGGCCAACCCCCAAAGTGACCCCCAAGGATCCTCACATGCTGGTCTTCATAGACACCATCCCACATGCACTAGCTTTGTTCTATGCAACCAATAGAATATGGCTGGAGTGAAAACATTGGTAATTAGGTTTTAAAAGACTGTGGTTTCCTCTCTCTCACACACACAAACACAAACACACACACACACACAAATATATGCATTACTCACTTGGAGAGAAGCCAGCTGCCATGTCATGACATTCAGGCAATCTATGCAGAGGCTGACTGAAGCCTCCAGCCAAGAGCCAGCAAGGAAAGGGTCCTTCTGACACCACGTGAGTGAGCTTGGAAGCAGAATCTCCAGCCCCAGTTGAGCCTTGAGATGATGGTGGCCCCAGCTGACAGCTTGACTGTAACCTCACGAGCACCCTGCTGCAGAACCACCCCACTAAACTGCTCCTGGATTCCTAACCCCCAGGAACCACATGACATAATATGTTTGCTGGTTAAATTTGGGGGTAATTTGTCACATAGCAATAGGTAACTAATACAGATGGTGAGGCAAAGACAGTTTGTACATTAAGTCAATCATGAGATTGATGGGGCAGCAACAAAGGGTGGAAACAAATTGGAGAAATATTGAGAAAACCAATTATAACAACTTGGTGATCAATTTGACATGGTAGATAAAGAAGGGAGAAGAATAAAATTTCAAGCAAATTAGTGAAATTTGCTTACTATTCCATTGTGTATATACTCCACATTGGGCACAGTGGCTCACGCCTATAATCCCAACACTTTGGGAGGCCAAGGCAGGCAGATTGCTTGAGCCCAGGAGTTCAAGACCAGCCTGGGCAACATGGTGAAATCCCATCTCTATAAAAACTACAAAAAAGGCCTGGCGCGGTGGCTCACGCCTGTAATCCCAGCACTTTGGGAGGCCGAGGTGGGTGGATCACGAGGTCAAGAGATCGAGACCATCCTGGTCAACATGGTGAAACCCTGTCTCTACTAAAAATACAAAAAATTAGCTGGGCATGGTGGCGCGTGCCTGTAATCCCAGCTACTCAGGAGGCTGAAGCAGGAGAATTGCCTGAACCCAGGAGGCGGAGGTTGCGGTGAGCTGAGATCGCGCCATTGCACTCCAGCCTGGGAAACAAGAGCGAAACTCCGTCTCAAAAAAAAAAAAAAACAGAAAAAAATTAGCCTGGCATAGTGGCACACACCTGTAGCCCCAGCTACTCAGGAGGCTGAGGTGGATCACTTGAGCTCAGGAGGTGGAGGTTGCAGTGAACTGAGATCACACCACTGCACTCCAGCTGGGTGACAGAGTGAGATCCTATCTCAAAAAAAATTTTTTTAATTTAAAAAAAGAATAAAATTTCACTTCCAGGCTGGAGTATGGGTGTAATAGAGGGATCAGAGAATAGAGAATGAATGGGTAATGTTACACCCACGCTCATTGATTTGGAAGTTCCTGGGCCATGCTAGGAGGAGATTCCATAGGCAATAGGATGCATACATCTGAAACACAGGAGAAAAATATGAGCTATTTTTTTTTTAAAAAGTTGAGAAAAATCCCCATATATGTGACAGTTGATAAAACGGAAACAGATAAAGTCACCCAGGTTTTTGTTGAGGCAAAGATTTCAAGGGAGAGCTGGGCACAATGGCTCATATCTATAATCCTAGCTACTTGGGAGGCTGAGGCAGGAGGATTGCTTGAGTCCAGGAATTCAAGAACAGCCTTGGCAACATGTCAAGACCCTGTCTTGAAAAACATTTTAAAATTTAAAAAATTAAAAATAAATTGTTTTTAAAAATTCAAGATGTGGAGGGAGTATTTTGTGCACAGATTAAGAATGTGTCTGCCTTGGAAGGAGCCTTCCCAATGACCAGTGCAAAAGGGCTATGAGCCCAGAAAAGCACAAGCACAAATCCTATGGGGGTGAGAATTCAGGGGAGACAAGTTGACCAAAGGCTAACAGTCAGGGCTGGGACTAAGGATCACAGGAATATGATTAATTTGCCTTGGAATTCAGACAGAACCCTGGCACAATTGGTCTATGTCCACTCCTGACCTGGTGCATTTGTATATGTCAGTGTGGCTCACATGCTACGGATTAGTCCATCAAAGATACATTCCTGCTTTATTGCATTTTACATTTCATGTTAAATAAACGCTCCTGTTGGTTGTTATTACAAGGCATGTAAAGTGCATATTTAGTGTCTTGTTCGAGAAGTCATTTGCCAACATGACCTGCTCTGACATCTGGGCCACAGTCACCACTACTCGAATATATGTCTTCCTCTAAATTCCTGTAGCACTTTATGCTTATACATCTCCTCTAGCAGTCATCACGGGCTTTCTTGGAATATGATTATTTGTAGACAGATTATAAATTCTTTGATGTTAGAGACCCTATTTTATAGCTGTCCGCACCCCTCTCAGTGAGAAGCACAGTTTCCTGCCCATGATAGTTGTAAACAAGTGCACAAACCGACTTGCACAGGACGTCACTTGGACTGGCCGATCAGTGCCATTCCCTGTCCTTGGATGATGGCATGTCCTATTCTCATAATTAAACTCTCTCAAGCAGCTATGTCTCTGCTGCCTGAAGCTACCCCTATCCATTACTGATTATCTCATCATAGATCAATGAGATTCTCTCTACCCCAGGAATTTGCATCTTTGAACTGAGAAGCCCAAAGGTGAAGCATCTTAATGACAGCAGATCAGAAGAAAGTTGGTTTTCCAATCTGTAGGTGAATTACCCAGGGTTGCCCTTGTACCAGCACCTCCTAAAACTGGGTTGTTTAAATCTCCCAGATCTCATGAGATGCCCCCAGCACCTTCCAGCAATTTCCTCTCTCTGCTTAAGATGGCTCAAGTTAACTTCTGTAACTTGAGAGCAAAAGAGCTTAACATACAACATGATCCAATGTAAGCAATCAAAAATGGATTTATCATTAAGGATTCAGAAGTGTCTCATGAAATGCGAAGGTCAAAATGTGCTCAGGCCTGAGGAGGAGTCTGAAACAGGAAGTGGGAACTGTTGAGAACTCAGGAATATACAGTTTCCACCTCCCTCCTCTGTTTTTGTATGTCACTTGCTCACCCTCTGCAGCTTGGCTTCCCCTGCCTCTCAATCTATATGGGAGAAGGTGACCACACCCTGTCACCCAGTTTTCATGTCCCTTACATTCAAAAATGATCCCAGAATGAGAATGGAATCTCTGAGTCTCAATGCCAAGTTCCCTGGAGAGGAAAATCTGATTGGCCCCACTTGGGTGAGGTGTCCATCCTGGTCCAGTCAAAGATGAGGTCACATGATACAAACGTGGCTGCCAAAGAGCCCACCTCATAGATGAGGGTGATGTTTCTGAGGGTTATTGTCAACAAGGGTGACATCCCAAATGTTGAATAAACAAGCAGCTCAACTTCAAAATGGCCCCGACAGTCCTAGATTCGATTCCCAAGCACCCACCAACCTTTCGCCAAAGCAGGCCAAACCAGCTTATCTACCAGCACTAGGCTCTGCTTTAGCAAAGACATGTGAAACAGTCTTATCTGCCTGAGTCATGCCTATTTTCCTTGCATGACTAGGTGCAAAAAGATATCCTAATGCTGACCTACTATAATTGTAACATTCAGGAGTAATCAGAGGCCTGCCATGTGCCCAGGTACAGTTCAAGGAGTTCCATAGCTTTCTTTCATTTGACCCCCTCAACATCCCTAAGAGAGGTACTGCTAATTCTATTTTATGGTAGAGGAAATATATTCTGAGAAGTTTGTTTCCCAAGTTTAATAGCTATTAGTGATAGCGTAGGATTCAAGCCCAAGAGCTCTTCCACTGGGCCAAGGTCCACTCTGGTATGGAATAGAGGAGAGCACAGAGTGGAGTTGAGTGCCTTGGTCAGGAAAGTAGAGGCTAAAACGGAAACCGAGTTTAGGCTGAGGGGCTCAGACACTGTGGATGCCCTGCTTAGTTTCTGAGGCTCTGACACTCCCCACAGCCCTATGACACTCAGCACGTGCCTCTCTTACTCAACCTTCCCCAGGAAAATGGGGCTAATAAGGAGCAGAGTAGCATGACGGTAACAACAGGGCTGGAGACTGTAGAGTGATTTATCTTTTGAGTCTCAAAGCATTTTATGAGCACTGCCTGTCCTGGGGAGATTTAAGAGACAGGCCAAATTTAGATCACATACCAATAATAATAGCTCACATACCAATAATAATAGCTCACGTTTATTAAGTGCTTACTGTCCCTGACACATGCTCAGAACTTTGTGTACATTGAACTACTTACTTCCCCAAAACAACAAACTTTCATAAGAGGAGACTGAGGCTTAGAAAATAACTTCCAGGTAGGGCACAGTGGCTCAAGCCTGTAATCCCAGCACTTTGGGAGGCCGAGGCAGCCGGATTGTTTGAGCTCAGGAGTTTGAGACCAGCCTGGGCAACATGGTAAAACCCCGTCTCTACAAAAAACTAGTCGGGCATGGTGGCATGTGCCTATAGTCCCAACTACGGGGCCTGAGGCAGGAGGATTGCTTCGGCTCAGGAGGTGGTGGCTGCAGTAAGCTGAGATTGCGCCACTGCACTCTGAACCCAAGCAGCTTATCCCAAAGAGCCTCAAATTTTTACTATGTTACAAACAAATAAATGTTGAATGTAGTGCTGAGCACAGTGGTTCAAGGCCTGTAATCCCAGCACTTTGGGAGGCCAAGGTTGGAAGATCACTTGAGCCCAGGAGTTTAAGACCAGCTCAGGCAACATAATGAGACCTCATCTCTACAAAGAATCCAAAAATTAGCCAGGTGAGGGGTCTGCACTTGTGGTCTCAGCTACTCAGGGGGCTGACGTGGGAAGATCACTTGAGCTTAGGAGGCCGAGGTGCAGTGAGCTGTGATCATGCCTCTACATTCCAGCCTGCATAACAGAGAGAGACCCTGTCTCAAAAAAAAAAAAAGTTCTAGATATAGGCTAAAGAAAAACTTAAGGACATATCCAGAGAAGTTTAAGAAAGAAATTTGTTACACAAGAGGGAAATAAGGCCAAGGAGCCAGTCTCTCTAAAGGAAACCAACAGAATGGCAAGGCAGCTCTGGTTTATGAAAAGCAGCTTCCACCTCCTCTTCAGGAGGTCAAGCTCTTAACCGCAGCACCTGCGGTTTTCAGCGTGCCTGTGTGTGAATGCCTGGGTTATGTGAACCCCTGGGGAACACAGTAAGACTTTCCAAGGGGTGCCTGGAATTCCATTTTAAGGGACCCACCTACCATTCTAGATCCTCCACTTTGAAAAGAACTCTTCCCTAATTCGACTTGATGGTGAACTCTCCCGTGTTCCAGGTGTCTCTTTTTTTTGAGACAGAGTCTCACTGTCACTCAAGCTCAAGTGCAGTGGTGCAATCTCCGCCTCCCAGGTTCAAGTGATTCTCATGCCTCAGCTTCCTGAGTAGCTGGGATTACAGGCATGCGCCACCATGCCCAGCTTAAAAAAAAAAAACAGACATAACCAAGTTGCTGGCTAATGTATCAAGTATTGATTCTTTTATCACTCAAGGAATTTTAAAAATTGAGTGACATTGCTTTAACAAAAGTCCATCCATCCCCACATACTTGTTTATATTAACATAAATGTTTCATAGCACTTATATGTATAAATATCTTTCTCCCAATGAATATTATTTATTCACAGTTATATTTTAAAAGCTCATTAAGAGATGTATTTCCAGTAAAATTACTTTGGAAATGAAATAACTCTCAAAATTTTTATTATGTTTATGTTGTTTTGCTTATAGGCAATTAAAATTCACCATATTCATTTATACATACATAATTTCAATGCATAGAATGCGAAAGGGTGCTTTAAAGCACTTTCCACCATAAAAACATATTATAGTGTGATAAAAGTCTGTGGGTGAAGTAGAATGACAATGAATTCAAATGGAAAAGGAATGATGTAAATTTCTATCATATTAGAGGAGCTGGTTTCTATGTATGAAAATGTATCATCATCAGTATCAAATTGTGATGGGGGCCAGGCACAGTGGCTTACACCTGTAATCTCAGCACTTTGGGAGGCTGAGGCAGGAGGATCACTTGAGGCAGGAGTTGGAGCCCATCCTGGGCAATATAGCAAGACCCTGTCTCTTAAAAAAAAAAAGAAGGCCGGGCGCGGTGGCTCACGCCTGTAATCCCAGCACTTCGGAAGGCCGAGTCGGACAGATCATGAGGTCAAGAGATCAAGACCATCCTGGCCAACATGGTGAAACCTCGTCTCTACCAAAAATACAAAAATTAGCTGGGCGTGGTGGCGTACGCCTATAGTCCCAGCTACTCAGGAGGCTGAGACAGGAAAATTGCTTGAACCCAGGAGGCGGAGGTTGCAGTGAGCAGAGATCGCGCCACTGCACTCCAGCCTGGCACCTGGTGACAGAGTGAGACTCTGTCTCAAAAAAAAAAAAAAAGAAAAAAATGATGATGGTATGCAGGTCTCAATGGATTTATTTAACAGAGTGATGTAATGGCTTTATTCTGAAATATCAATACTGTTTTGTTTTGTTTTAGCCTTTTAGCATCCTGAAGCCAGGGTTTTTAGTTTCTGTCTCTAGGGATAAGCAGAAAAGAAGAATGAGGAAGGGGCTTTACTAGCCGAACCAGAAACAGAAACAAAGAACCCATGACTGTATTCTCTCTTGGACACTTAAAGAGCAGGTGAACAGTAAGATTGGAAGACCACAGGCCTGAGCCAAGGAGCTCGACAGGCTAACACAGGGAAGTGGGCTTAAAAAGGTGAGTGTTATGGGAGTTACCCTACCCCAGGGAGAGTATAAACACCTGGCCTTACACTAAATCCTGTCCCCGACTTCCCTCATCAGATGACATTCTGTGAAGCATATGGCTTTTCTCAAAGGGCCATTTCATGCCCTCTTTTGGCGCCTCTCTCCTTTGCGGTGGGTCACCAAGCCTACAGAAGCACTTTCAACGTCACTGATTCAAACTCAGAGACCCACCAGCGTTGGACCCATTGGAAGGTCTGGTTAACAGTGCAATTTCTAGGCCTTCCTTAAACCATGGAATCAGATTCTCTGGAGACTTTGAAAGAAACTGTCCCAAAGCTAAGCTGGAGTAGAACGCTGTGGTTGGTGTAAATAGCTGTTGCTTCCCGGAAGAATTTTACATTCCCAACAAAACAACTGAACAGTTTTCTAATAGACTTTAATGGGTTTAAGATCCCTTTCTAGGAGCCTCACCCAGCTAACTGTGGCTTTAGGAGGAGCCTAACGACCTTTCACCGATTCTAGAAGAGCTCTGATAATCTTTAACCAGACATTCTTTTTCCCCCTCTGGTCTCTAGTCTAGCAATGTTTTGCTAAACTAGCACTGTCCAATAGCAACATAATGTAAAACACAGATGCAAGCCACATATATAATTTAAAAATTTTTAATGACCATATCTTTTTTTTTTTTTTTTTTTTTAGACAAGGTCTAACTCTGTTACCCAGGCTGGAGTGCAGTGGCAGGATCTGGGCCCACTGCAGCCTCTGCCTCCCAGTCTCAAGCAATCCTCCCCACTTCATCCTCCCAAGTAGGTGGGACTACAGACATGTGCCACCATGCTTGGTTAATTTTTGTATTTTTTGTAGAGATGGGGTTTTGCTACGTTGCCCAGGCTGGTCTCCAACTCCTGGACTCAAGCAATCCGCCTGCCTCGGCCTCCCACAGTGCTGGGATTACAGGCATGAGCCACTGCACCCAGCCAGCCATATCTTTTAAAAGGTAAAATAAAACTAGTGAAATTAATTTTGAATAATATATTTTACTTAATTGGATATATCCAAAATATTATCATTTCAACATACAATAAATATAGAAGTAACTAATGGGATACTTCACATTTTTACCAATTAAGTCTTTGAAATCTGGTATGTATTTTACACTTCTAGCACATCTCAATTCAGACTAGCCACATTGCAAGTGCTCAAGAGCCATATGTGGCTTTGTAGTTCCATATTGGCCAGCAAATATTTAAACATTCTTATTTTTCCTTTTAAAATGTCTCTGCCCAAACCAGGTGAGGTGGCTCATACCCATAATCCCAGTAGTTTGAGAGATGGAGGTGGGGGAATTACTTGAACCCCGGCGTTTGAGACCAGCCTGGGCAACATAGCAAGACCTAATCTCTACAAAAAATAAAACACTAGCTGGGCAGGTGGCACAGGCCTGTAGTCCCAGCTACTTCCTGAGGCAGGAAGATTCTCTGAACCCAGGAGGTTGGGGCTGCAGTGGGCTGTGGTTGCACCACTGTACGCCAGCCTGGGTAACAGAGCGAGACCCTCTCTCTCTCAAAAAAAAGTCTCTGCCAAGAGAGAAATCTTTGAGTTCATTTCTTCTTCTTCTTTTAGAAAGCCTCCTGCCTTGCAGTTAGTTTGAAACAAAACTTTGACATGTATTTGTAATAAATGTGTCTGAAAATTCGCTTTAACTGCCGGGGGTGGGGTTGGGGCAGTGGGTTCCTAGAAATCTGCCTTTTAACAGCTGCTCCAGGTGATTCTTGTGCACACTTCAATTTCTGGATCACTCTTCTAACTAGTCCATGTCACATTTACATCCAAGTTGGTGGCCAGCTGTGCATAGTGGCTCACACCTGTAATTCCAGCACTTTGGGAGGCCAAGGTGGGTGGATCACTTGAGCCTAGGAGTTCAAGACCGGCCTGCGCAACAAGGGGAGACCCCATTTCTATAAAAAAAATTTATTTTAATTAGGCAAGTAGGGTGGCACATGCCTGTAGTCCCAGCTTCTTGGGAGGTTGTGATGAGAGGATCGCCTGAGTGTGGGAGATAGAGGTTGCAATGAGCCATGGCAATGCCACTGCACTCCACCCTGGGCGACAGAGCAAGATTCTGTCTCTAAAAATAAAATAAAATAAAATAAAAAGCTGGTGGCCAATTTTTCCCCAGTTGTCTCTACAGAAACCTGTCTGTTGGTCAAATTCTTTCATACTTGGGAAACAGTGACAGATACAGGAGCTCAATGTACTGCTTCTCTAGAGGTACCGACCTCAACAAAGGAGTATCAGGCTCCTGACGCTGGCCCTGCTACATGTGCGAAACATAAAGACTTTAAACATGTGCCTTGTACACAGAAAAGCCTCAGTAAATGGCAGCTGCTTTTTTTTTTTTTTTTTTTTTGAGACGGAGTTTCGCTCTTGTTACCCAGGCTGGAGTGCAATGGCTCGATCTCGGCTCACCGCAACCTCCGCCTCCTGGGTTGAAGCAATTCTCCTGCCTCAGCCTCCCGAGTAGCTGGGACTACAGGCGCGCACCACCATGCCCAGCTAATTTTTGTATTTTTAATAGAGACAGAGTTTCACCATGTTGGCCAGGCTGGTCTCAAACTCCTGACCTCAAGTGATCTGTCCATCTCAACCTCCCAAAGTGCTGGGATTACAGGGGCATGAGCCACCACACCTGGCCAACATACCCACAGTTTAAAAAGTTAGGTTGGTAAGGAAAGACACATACTATGACCATCCATGGGCATCTCCTCATAAGGGAATGAAGAAAGATTTTTATAGGGTTCAGAGCTTATGCTGAATGATTTGGATGGAACAAGGGGAAGCAGGAGCAGCTCTGGGTTGAGTGTCATAGTGAAGCAAGGACAGTTTGGCAGTTGAGTTCCTCAGGAATATTTGTTCAGGAGGCAGGAGGAACAAGGGTATCACTGGTTAGAAAAAATGTAATAGTGGAAAAGGAGACAGGTTGTGTGGCCTTGGCCACAGCCCCTTAAAAACATTGGTGGAGGTTCTGTTAGAAACTTTGATTGCCAGCTGAGCTAGGAAGTGAATTCAGGACCACCTTCCCCAACAACTACAAAATTAAGCTAAATGTGGAATGCTGCATTCAAAAACCCCTTATCTGAAGTGCTACACCTAAGTTGAATTTTGAAGTTGCTGTGTATGACAATGACCTTCATAGCTCAGAACTTTCAGGCAAGGATGGGATGTTCCATGCTCATTGAAAAGATTTCTAGTAGGAACACTTCTCATTGTCCATGATTTTAGAGAACCAGGTTTCTCAGCACTATGTCACTGATGTTAAATAACAAAAGCAGCCAGGCACAGTGGCTCGCACCTGTAATTCTAGTGCTTTGGGAGGGTGAAGTGGGTAGATCGATTGAGCCTGTGAGTTTGAGATCAGCCTGGACAATATGAGGAAACTCCATCCCTACAAAAACTACAAAAATTAGCCAGGCATGGGTGGCATGCACCTGTAGTCCCAGCTACTTAGGAGGCTGAGGTGGGAGGATCACCTGAGCCTGGGAAGTTGAGGCAGCATTGATCCATGATTGCGCCACTGAACTCCAGCCTGGGTGGCAGAGCGGGACCCTGTCTCAAAACAAACAAACAAAAAGCATCCTAGAGGATCCTGTCCTAAGACTCTCAGCAAATTTCCCAGAGCTAAAGATTCTCTTTTTGTCATAATCATTGCTTTCCTTATCTAAGAATTCTTTTTTGATTCAGTCAGAGCTTTGCTCCTGGACTTTGTTCTGTTTTTCATTGTGAAAGGAAAATATCTTGGGCCCCTGAGACCTGTCTCAGATTTTCTGGGTTCACATTTTGGTAGCCACGAAAGGATTCTGAGTGGAGATGTCCCTGACCTTTGACAAATCTATCAGAGCCTGGTATCAGCACGAGTTAACTTTATGGCTCAAATCAATAGGACAATTTGTTAAGGTCTGAGAGCACCCCCTCCAGAGAATCCCTGTTCTCACAAAATTTGGTCGAGATCCTAAGTTTATTTTACTGTGCAACTCTTTTTTTTTTTTTTTTGGAGTTTTACTTACTTCCAACGCAAGGAAAACAAGTTTTTGCTGCTTCCATGACAGTGGAAGGCAGGTAACTCCCTAATTGAGTTTGAGCTCACTTCCAGCAGGGAAGATAAGTTTGTTTGTTTGTTTGTTTGTTTGTTTGTTTTCCTGCTTCTAGGATGATAGAGGGCAGTCTTCAGCCTGAGGCCCATCCCTACGTAAGTAACCAAATTGGGGTTTGTCTTGGCTAAAGTTAAGATTAACAACCAGCTGGTCTTAATTTCTCCTTACCATTAGAGTGCTCACTGATCATATTGTTGAGAGGTTTTTTTTTTGTTGTTTGTTTCCATCTAAAGTTGTTGTCCTAATTCTAGTTCAGAGGTTCATTCTAAAGGGTCTTCTCTATTGCTTTTTCTCCCAAATTTAATCTTAATTTGGTTTGTCTATGTGTATTTGCATGAAGAACTGAACTGTTGTTTTCATATGTTAATGAGAGACTGAGTTTTCTCAGCTCCAAAAAGAAAGGGCATTTTGCTCCTCCTAGCTGAAAGGTGCTCCTGGGTGACTGCGGGCCTGGTGGGAGTATCTGCGGTTTGACCCCCTGCTATGTGCAGCAGCCCTGCAGGAAAATCCCCAACAAAAATTAATTTTAAAAATGGCTTGGCCGGGCGTGGTGGCTCATGCCTATAATCCCAGCACTTTGGGAGGCCGAGACGGGTGGATCACGAGGTCAAGAGATCGAGACCATCCTAGTCAACAAGGCGAAACCCCGTCTCTACTAAATATACAAAAATTAACTGGGCATGGTGGTGCGTGCCTGTAATCCCAGCTACTCGGGAGGCTGAGGCAGGAGAATAGCTTGAACCCAGGAGACGGAGGTTGCGGTGAGCTGAGATTGCACCATTGCACTCCAGCCTGGGTAACAAGAGCGAAACTCCATCTAAAAAAAAAAAAATGGCTTGTTGACCCAGTGCGGTGGCTCACACCTGTAATCCACTTAGCTTTGGGAGGCCAAAGTGGGCAGATCACGAGGTCAAGAGATTGAGACCATCCTGGCCAACATGATGAAACCCCGTCTCTACTAAAAATACAAAAAATTAGCTGGGTGTGGTGACACCTACCTGTAGTTCCAGCTATTTAGGAAGCTGAGGTAGGAGAACTGCTTGAACCTGGGAGACAAAGGTTGCAGTGAACCAAGATCTCACCATTGCACTCCAGCCTGGTGACAGAGTAAGACTCCATCTCAAACAAACAAAAAAATGGCTTGTCCAGGAAACACATATAAGGGCTGATCACACAGCATTTTGAGCCCTCTCCAAGGTCATAGACCTCTCAAGAGGGAAACTGAAACATGCAAAAGGGTGGAAACAACTCAGTAGTGACAGAATGTGGAGTCCTGCTCACAAGCAGCACGTCTATCTACCATGCAAAAACCCTAGACTACAGCTCAGTTCCTCCTTTTAAGAAATAAAAAGAAGTGTAAAACAAACAATCTAGGAATGAGGAGAAAACAAGGAGAATGGCCCCCTTTTCAGCACTGTATAAATAATCTAGGTAAACAATTAAAACAAAATAATTAAATGTAATGGGATAAATACTTGTAGACAAACTGGTCATCATTTAGAATATAAAGTTAAATTAAATAACAGAGATTTTATTATTTGTATATTTTCCAATAAATATATACTGTAGGAAAACATTCTTGCTAAAAAAAAAAAAAAAAAGGTGTATCCTTTTTAAAAAATGGTGAACGTTTGTCTAATTCAAAGCCAATTTAAAGGTTATGTATGAAATGAGGTTAAAGGAACCAGAAAATAAAAAGAGATGTAAAGAAAGTTATGAAAATAAAGAGGTATTTTTTGTGATAAGAAAGCTTAAAGAAAAATAATTTTATATGAGAAAGAATCTTGTATGATAAATGTAATCCTAAAATAAAATGACTGGTTGTTTAAGAAGGAGGGATGTTCAGGACAAACCAGAAAGTCCAAACATGTCATGAATGGTCAGCATAAGTAACAATAAGAGGATTTATGTTAAAAAAAAAAAAAAAACTTTAATATCATCAAGTTGTCATATTATTATTAAGTTTTGGTTCACTTAGGACAAAAACTGAGGTAAAAAATTTTTCTTGGCTGGATGCAGTGGCTCACACCTGTAATCCCAGCACTTTAGGAGGTCAAGGCAGGTGGATCACTTGAGGTCAGGAGTTTGTGACCAGCCTGGCTGACATGGCAAAGCCCCGTCTCTACTAAAAATACAAAAATTAGCCAAGCATGCTGGCGCACACCTGTAGTTGTAACTACTCAGGAGGCTGAAGCAGGAGAATCACTTGAACCCAGGAGACAGAAGTCACAATGGGCCAAAATCATGCCACTGCACTCTAGCCTGGGCAACAGAGTGAGATTCCATCTCAAAAACAAACAAATGAACAAATTTTCTTAATTAAGGTTATTACATCCATGTATCTTCCTCTATATGCTTTTAAAGTTCTTGTGACATTGAGTTACAGGGCTTTAACTCCTGGGTCTAAAAAAAGATACCAAGTCCTGCTAAATCTTAAACACTGACAGCAATTAAAGCCTCATCTTTAGGCCCCATAAAAGATGTCAATCAAAATAAATTGCATTCCTGAGACACAGGGCAAGAAATTAAAGCTATTCAACTCCTCAAGGCCCAGGGACTATTGTGGAAGAGATGGGCATGTAAGATTGTAAATGCCTATTTTGAATGATAAAATAAGTTCAGTTTCTCTATAAATTAATCATTAATGTTAAAGGCATATTGATGCAGGACCAGCATGTGGGCCTGTGTCAGATTAACAAGATTTTCTTGAAGCATTAACCAACTCCTTAATAAAGGTTATTAAAGGCTTAGAGTAGTTATATCTTATGGTCAATATTAAAATTTATAGATTGTTTATAAAATTTTGAAAAACAAATTTAATTGGCTTAATGCTATTTTTATTAGGGCTTATTGTTTGGAAAATTTAGTTTTCTGTCTCAAAGAATAAAGGTTTTCTCCTTTTTTAAAAAAATCTTTGAGTTATCACTTTGGTGAAATGAATGACTTATTTTACATAACCCATGATCCTATTTTGTGATATCAAGTGTTTAAAACCTTTGATATTTGACAAACTTTACAAAACTAAATTATAAATTATTGGTCTTTTTTTCTGACCTGATTAATCCTTTAAGATATTTAGGTTCCCTGAAGTCCAACAAAAAAACATAATTTGGCTTATTTGATACAAAAATCATACAGGAAGCATTATCAAATGTGAAATGGTATTGGGTTTTCTTTGAGCTGTAGTTGTATAAATACGTTTTTGGTATGTGTTCCAAAATTAGGGGAAACTCCTATAATTCTGATATAACTTAGTGTACATTATAGTTATAAACATAATTATATTCAAATTATTGTGTGCCACAGAAGTAACACATTTTTTCATCAATTGTGTCTTTGACTATGGCTGCCCTAAACTTTTTGTTCATCCACAGACAATTGTTGTCTTGTTTTGGTACTTTTTAGAAGGTGGTCTTATAATCAGATATAAAATTCTAACAGGTGCTCTTGAATGCAGGTTTCTGATAACTTTGGAGATTGTGACATCAGAATAGAGGAAAACATTCAGGACTCATGGAGAGCTAAAATGTTCATGAGTACCAAACAGAACAAGAATTAGCTGCATGGACTGAACTAGTATTTTTGACTTTTCGTTAACATGGTTGCTGATCCTTTGTTTTGTTTTTCAGAGTCTTAAAACTTTTCTTTTGAGCTATTGACAGCTTTTAACAGTTCAATATAATTCTATGAACAAAATTTGGAGCATATGTGTTTCTCTCCACTTGATTTCTCCAGAATTTGGAAACTATTTGTGAGTATTTTTAACTTATGGCAATGTAATTATTTGCATAAGTGTAATAAGAATCTGTTTTCATTTGTAACAGGACACAATTCGAGAAATTGAATATAATACCAAGGCTTTGACTGGAATGATATGCTTTTTTCTTTTCTTTTCTTTTCTTTTTTTTTTTGAGAAGGAGTCTCACTCTTGCCACCCAGGCTGGAGTGCAATGATATGATCTGGGCTCACTACAACCTCCGCCTCCTGGGTTCAAGCAATTCTTCTGCCTCAGTCTCCCAAGTAGCTAGGATTACAGGCACCAACCACCATGCCTGGCTAATTTTTGTATTTTTAGTAGAGCAGGGTTTCACCATGTTGGCCAGGCTGGTCTTGAACTCCTGACCTGATGATCTGTCCACCTCAGCCTCCCAAAGTGCTAGGATTACAGGTGTGAGCCACTGTGCCTGGCCTGGAATGGTGTGCTTTTCTTTAAGGAATCAAACTTGACCTATGCAGTCAATAAAGTCCTTGGGAAACTGGACTCATATTTTGCATACACAGTCCATGTACAGGGTTTCTAACCTATGGTAAGTAAAGCACGTCACTTCCTGACAGATGAAGAAGTCCCAGGCTTATCTTGGAAGCTCAAGATGAGAGGAAATTTACTCAACCTATAGGTATTTGATGACACAAATCCATGGCTGGGCTTGGCTTTAAAAAGTCTTGTCTAAGATTCCTCTTATGAAATAAGTTCCATCAAAGCCAATTTAAAAGCCTATGTAAAAAAAAAAAATTATTCTTGCTATACTATATACAAATAATTAAGCCAACTGTAATAAAGCAAACCAGTTCTAACATGATTTGTCTTTATGGGAAACTGGAGAGAGAAAAATTGTTTTTCAAAACTATAGTGCACCTGTTGTTAGATTCTAGTGTTGCCTAATGTATCTTCAATTTTTATTATTTTCTACAGTTTGAACCAAATTCTAATTTTTCTTGGCTACAAGTCTTCAAAATAGTGTTTTCAATTTTTTTCCTTCTTTTTTTTCTATTTTGCCTAACTTGGAGTCACTGAAAACTAAGCTGTGCTTTCTTAAAGCCCTGTGAACTGACACCAGACAACTTAAACTTCAGAAGAATATAACAGCAACATATTTACATACATAAGTCACTTTCATACCTGCCTCCTGATGTACGAACTTCAGAGTAACGTGGCCTATGTCAATTTTTCCAGGATTGTTCTTTTATTTGTTGTTGTTTTTCTCCCTTCCTCCCCCCATTTTCTCTTCATAGGACATGAGACTTCGCAACCTGCTAAATATGAGCTTTTGAGATCTACCTGTCTAGGAATAAACTGTTCTGGCCATGAGAGATCAGATGAAACCTGAGATCAGACTCATTTTGTTCTAAAACGCTTTCTCCAAAAGACTTTTAAAAAGAAAAGGCAGGGGCTGAGCCGGTGGCTCATGCCTGTAATCCCAGCACTTTGGGAGGCCAAGGTGGGCAGACCATGAGGTCAGCAAGGAGAAACCCCATCTCTACTAAAAAAAAAAAAAAATACAAAAATTAGCAGGGCATGGTGGCCGTGCCTGTAATCCCACCTACTCAGGCGGCTGAGGCAAAAGAATTGCTTGAACCCAGGAGGCAGAGGTTGCAGTAAGCTGAGATTGCACCATTGCACTCCAGGCCGGGTAACAGAGTGAGACTCCATCACCAAAAAAAAAAGAAAAGGGGGGAAATGTGAAAGGAAAATATCTTGGGCTCCTTCAAGCTGGGAACTGCTCAGGGCAAACCTGCCTCCCATTCTATTCAAAATCATCCCTCTGCTCACAGAGATAGATGTCTATTCTGATTGCCTCCTTTGGAAAGATGTCAGAAACTCAAAAGAATGCAACCATTTGTCTCCCATCAACCTGTGACCTGGAAACCTGGGGTTGGGGGCCCGGTTGCTTTGAGTTGTCCCCGCCTTTCTGGATGGAACGATGTACTACTTACATATATTGATTGGTGTCTCATGTTTCCCTAAAATGTATAAAACCAAGCTGTGCCCCGTTCACCTTGGGCACATGTCATCAGGACTTCCTGAGGCTGTGTCACAGGCATGTCCTCAAACTTGGCAAAATAAACTTTCTAAATTAACTGAGACTTGTGCAGATTTTCTGGGTTCACACCATGTAAAGCTGTTTAAAGTCTCCATGTGGAAGGGAACTTTGTTTTATGAGGAGCCAAGCACTCATTTCAGCCCTGCTACACTAGATCAGGGCCATTTGCCCAAAGCGCCACTCTCTTGTATGTGCACACACATGCATGAGCGCGCACAGACACACACACTCCCCAATGCCAAAGGACTCCCTAGATTCTGTTGGGTGTTTTGTTTTGCCTTTGAAATGCCCACACCTGTAACCCCATCTCCACCCTCTTTGACACCTGGAAACAAAGCCATTTCCAGTGTTCTCCTCAAACCTGTCTGACAAAGACGTTTTTCATCAGACAGGTTCTTCCAGCTCAGTACTTAAGGAGAGCATCCAGTTGCACTGCTTGCTTTCAGAGGCAGTGACATTGAGATTCATAAAATGAACCTTTTTTTATTTTGAATGTTTAAGTTGCTTTCATTTTTATATATGCACTGCATAGGAATAAAAGTAGACTATATAGATAAGCAAGAAGAATTCAAGCTATCGCAGAAGCCCAGCCCACACAACATTACTGCTAACCTTTTGGCATCCACTGAAGCCTTTTTCCCAGGGAGCACTTTTCACCTCCTGCTACCTAAGGCACTCTTTGCCTCCGGTGACTCTGTGGTTCCAAAGCTAACGCAGACATGCTGAGTGAGGGAGGGGTGCCTGCAAACAAGACCGGGCTGAGGAGTGGATCTGGAGGTGAATTAAGCAAACATGCACCCTGTTCTAGGCACTGGGGTCTTTCTGGTTGTGAGTCTGCTGAACTGATTTGATATAGGACAGGCAGGCAAAGGTGAAGAAAAAGAGAATTGATAATTTGTATAGAGAGCTAAGCCTCTGGCCATATAGGTTTCTCTCTCTCTTGCTCGCTCGATAGCTCACTTGCACAGTGTTCAAGAATCAAAATGACAAACTTACTATATTGGATTTAAAGCCAGAGTTAATACCTGCTAACTATCGAAAATTGAGAGCTATTTCACCTAAGAAATAGTATTTTGGACCTACTTGAAAGTGTCTGGAGATCTGCCTTCCAATCTGCTGGTTGTAGGAACCAACCAGGACATCACCCTGCTTCCTCCCTACCTACCCCTTCATCCCTCAGGCCTGGCCCCTGGGGATTTGAGCTCAGGACCATTGGTTATAGACTCACAGAATGTCAGTGGACCATTTGGCCCAAAGATTTCCAAACTGGGGGTCTCAACCCATTGGTGGCTCTTGAAATCACTTTAGTGGGTTTCAACCTGTACTTTATTTTTAATGAAATAGACTAGAAAGAGGAAAAGGGAAGAGGGGATGGAGCAGAGAGAAGAGAAAGAAAAGGGAAGAGCGGATGTGAAGGGAAGGGAGTGGGAGAAGGGGAAGAGAAAAGAACCCAGGCTATTAGAACACATTTTTAAAAACTGTGTAAAATGTATGTCTTACAGTGAATTACCGTTAAAAAATAAAAAGGAAGGTTTGAGAATTGCTAAACGAGTCTAATTCTCTTGCTTTACAAATAAAGAAATAAAGGACCAGAGGTGAGTAACTGACCAAAGTCACACAGCTACCTAGTAAGAGAGTGAGGAGGAGAACCTGGGGGTCCCTGACCCCAGGCCACTCATCTTGCCTAAGGGACAAGACTACTTAAACCAACTGTGAAGTCAGTGAGGCTTAAGTTAATACCCTTGATGTCTTAGAAAGGCAAAGTCAAAGTCCCCAGTATTTTGTAACACAGTTAAAATACCTTGTATTTTAACAAAATATTTCTCAACGGTAGAGACTACCTGTACCTGAATCACTTAGGATGCTGTGAAAATGCAGATAGCAGCCTCAGCCACTTTTCAACCATAGCCAAGTTCCCCAACCTCTCTAAACCCATTCCCCTCAAGTCTATAATCCCAGCACTTTGGGAGGCCGAGGCGGGTGGATCACAAGGTCAAGAGATCGAGACCATCCTGGTCAACAAGGTGAAACCCCATCTCTACTAAAAATACAAAAATTAGCTGGGCATGGTGGCGCGTGCCTGTAGTCCCAGCTACTCGGGAGGCTGAGGCAGGAGAATTGCTTGAACCCAGGAGGCGGAGGTTGCAGTAAGCAAAGATCGCGCCATTGCACTCCAGCCTGGGTAACAAGAGCGAAACTCCATCTCAAAAAAAAAAAAAAAAAAACCATTCCCATCAGTAAAATGGGGATAATAAGAATGCCAGGTTCCCAGGAATGCATGGAAGGTGTTCTCATGCAATTTCTGACATAACGGTGGTTACTATTACTTCTTCCCATCTACAAGCTAATCACTGTGCTGGACCCTGGGGAAGAGATGTACCAGCCAGTCTGCCTCCTTAGGGAGCTCACCATCTAACCACTTATACACTGAGTGCTTTTTCTTCAAATCAAAACTCCAGCTCCTAATTATCCACTGATGCTTATGCTGCTTCTAGTTTCCCCAGAACAAGAAAGCATTTGCATCAAAAGAAATGAGCCTCTGCTGGGAGGGGATTCTGCCATCCTAAAGATAACGAAGTCCTCCTCAGGGTCCTTATCTGTAAAATGGGCTTTCTCAGTCCCCAGGATGGGGAGGATAGGCATGACTGAGCTGTGTGCTCTCCAGGAAGCTGGCATTAGCAGGAACAAGAAGTCACAGAACCACATGCTGGTTTCCCCAGGAAAAGCCCAGTCAACCCAGGATCTGGCCTATGCCAACAAAGCTAACTGGGTGGGAAACTCAGGGACACTGGAGGAGAGTCCCAGCCCTGAGGCTGTGCCCAGCTTACCTGGCCAAACAGTCAGGACAGGAGACACCTGGGCACCCCCAGGAGTTGCCTCATGCCCCTGTCCCCTGCACCAGCAACAGTCATTCCTGTTCCCCACAGTCCCACATATGGCTTCAACTATGGGATGCCATTCAGAGAAAAGCCTGGTTCATGCTTCCACTTTGATTCAGCAATTGTTACCAATTTGGCACATTAGCTTTAATGACTCCGTGTGGTGTGTGTGCATGTGTGTGTTTGGCTAAACAGTTTAAAAGTAAGTCACATAATCATGACACTTCACCCTCAACACTTTAGCATGCATCTCCCAAATATAAAGACACTTTCCTATATAACCACAACACCATTATCATATGCAAGAAAATTAACAATTATTCTTTAACATCCCATCATATCATATGCATATTCAAATTTCCCAAAAAAATGCCTTCCAGAATTGCTCTTCCCCCTAATGCAGGAGCCAATTGACTTGCACACACTACATTTGCATGTGTTTGTCTTTTTAGGAGCTACCTGTTAGCTGCTTCCTTGGAGAACTAGTAAGATGCAAGGGCTTCCAGTCCTGCCCCCATCATGACCCTTCCCTCTCCACACACCCCAATATGCCTTTCTTATTTGTTTTGGCTGCTGTGAATTTCTAAAATATTAAACAGGGCTGTGCACTGTGGCTCATGCCTATAATCCCAGCACTGTGGGAGCCTGAGGCAGGTGGATCACTTAAGGTCAGGAGTTCAAGACCAGCCTGACCAACATGGTGAAACGCTGTCTCTACTAAAAATACAAAAATTAGTGGGGCATGTGGTGCATGCCTGCTACCCCAGCTCCTCAGGAGGTTGAGGCAGGAGATCTCTTGAGGTGGAGGTTGCAGTGAGCCAAGATCACACCACTGTACTCCAGCCTGGACAACAAAGTGAGACTTAATCTCAAAAAATAAAATGAGCGAGGCACGGTGGCTCATGCCTGTAATCCCAGCACTTTGGGATGCTGAGGTGGGCAGATCACCTGAGGTCAGGAGCTCGAAAGCAGCCTGGCCAAACTGGCGAAACCCCATCTCTACTAAAAACTCAAAAATTAGCCAGGCATGATGATGCATACCTGTAATCCCAGCTACTCAGGAGGCTGAGGCAGGAGAATCACTTCAACCTGGGAGGTGGAGGTTGCAGTGAGCCAAGATTACACCATCGCACTCCAGCCTGGGTGACAGAGTCAGACTCTGTTTCAATAAATAAAGAACAAAATATTAAATGTATTGATATTCAAATAAATGCCAAAATCTCTTTCCAAAGTAAATAATAAAATCTGAAGATATTCTAAGATTTTGCATTTTATCTCTAGGTGATCTAGTTCTCAACTAACTTCTGCTACTAAACAGCAATGTGACCTTGGCAAGTCCTTGGTGACACTCAGTAAATACTGAATGGATGGATTGATGGATGGATGGATGGACAGATGGATGGATGGATGGATGGATGGGTGGATGGGTGGATCAGTTGGTGGATGGGTGGATGGATGGATGGGTAGGTGGGTGGGTGGGTGGATGGATGGATGGATGGGTAGGTGGGTGGGTGGGTGGATGGATGGATGGATGGATGGGTAGATCAGTTGGTGGATGGGTGGATGGATGGATGGGTTGGTGGATGAGTGGACGGATGGATGGGTAGGTGGGTGGGTGGGTAGGTGGGTGGGTGGGTAGGTGGGTGGATGGATGGATGGATGGATGGATGGATGGGTGGATGGATGGATGGGTAGGTGGGTGGGTGGGTAGGTTGATGGATGGATGGATGGTTGGATGGATGGATGCACAGACCAAAGCATTTGTCTGTTTCATCACTCTGGATTGATTATGTCTGTAAAAACAAGCAAGTCAGAGGATCCAGTTCAGATCTCACATTCTGCTGTTATAAGGTTCTGGTCCTGGTACACACACACACACACAAACACACACACACACACACACACACACACACACACACACACACGGTATTGGCTATGGACCTCCCATCTTTCTTTGAAAATTCCCCAGTCCTTCTATTTCTTACTGGAATCTTGGGTTCTTGCCCAAGTAGCTGAGGAGACTGAACTGTGTGCTTACTGCACCACCTGGTGGAAAAGATGCACTATCTGTAGTTTTTATCTCCAGGGAGTGGACATCTGAGGCCACAGACGTCAGAAAGCTCTCCCCGTATTCTGAAACAAGTGCCGTCCTTCACTGCTAGATCTCTTTTCAGTGCCCGACCACCATTTTATGAACCCAAAGCTGTTTCTAACTTTTGCCAGCATTTTTATTTTAATTGGAAAGAGGACCATGTGCCTGAGCAACAAGGTCCACATGGAGCAAATAAGAACGGAGCTTAGCATGAAAAGTAAAGAAAGACATGAAAAATCCATTTGGCACATGTTTATGTTAGTGCAAGAGCATAGGGCAAGAAACAACCGACAAACTTCGGAGAGAAATAGGTAAGCCAACAATTATATATTAGCAGGCTCCTCTATGGTCAAGCAGAAGTGTTAAAAATAGGGGCAATACACTTAATAAGATTGAGCTATTAGCTCTATGTAGCACTCTATACCTGGAGGAATAGAATATACATTCTTAAGCTGGGCGTGGTGGTTCACACCTGTAATCACACCCAACACTTTGGGAGGCCAAGGTGGGCAGATCGCCTGAGGTCGGGAGTTCGAGACCAGCCTGACCAAGGTGGAGAAACCCCGTCTCTACTAAAAAATACAAAATTAGCTGAGCTTGGTGGTGCATGCCTGTAATCCCAGCAACTCGGGAGGCTGAGACAGGAGAATCACTTCAACCCAAGGGTGGAGGTTGCAGTGAGCCGAGATCGCACCATTGTACTCCAGCCTGGACAACAAGAGTGAAACTCTGTCTCAAAAAAAAAAAAAAAAAAAAAAAAAAATATATATATATATATATACATTCTTTCTGAGATACTCAAATTTAAAACAATTTGGTAAGCTATAACGAAGCCTCTACAAATTCCAAAGTATCCTTATTATTCAGACTATATTATTTGATAATAATGCAATATAATTAAAAATTTATAACAAAAGTCAAATTTTTAAAATTTTCAGAACAGACAGGCAAAGGTCTATAAAATTTAGAGGAGGAGAGAAATAATGAATAACTTCAATTTTTTAAAGAAAAAGTTAGATGATGTGGGGGCAGAAAGGGAGTGATCTCTTTTGTCCCCATTATAAGGAATCACAAGAGACACTCCTATAACAAAAGACAGGTTAATAACAGAAAACGCATACACAGGAGTCTACAAAATATGAAAACTCAAGGATAGGGCCAAATGGCTGACACTTAAATACCCTCTGCGATGGGGAGCGGAAAGTGGGGAGCATAGGAATAAATGGTTTTCAGGGGAAATGAATGGACCTGTAAAACAGAAATTAACTTGTAAATAATTCTCTTTGGAATTTGGATGCGCCCAAGAGGTAGACATCATCTTGTGAAAAAAGCCAGGTGTGGTGGCTCAAGCCAGTAATCCCAGCACTTTGGGAGATTGAGGCGGGAGGATTGCTTGAGTCCAGTAGTTCAAGACTAGCCTGGGCAACATGGAGAGACCCGGTCTCCAAAAAATATCAAAAAATTAGGCATGGTGGCACACGCTTATAGTCCCAGCTACTCAGGAGGCTGAGACGGGAGGATCACTTGAGCCTGGGAGGTTGAGGCTGCGGTAAGCCATGTTTGGCCATTGCACTCCAGCCTGGGTGACAGAGTGAGACCTTGTCTCAATAAATAAATAAATACCTTGTGAAGAAGTTCATCCAGGTGTGGTTGCATTCTTCAGTCTCAATTTTCTGAGATAATGATATTTAAACAGATAATGAGATTTCAGGGAGAGGAAGGAAGGCAATAGTGGTCCTATTTGGGGATCTGATTTCTAGGTAGGTAAGGGAACTTCATTTTTTTTTTTAATCAACGCCCAAGCACCTGGAAACTTCAGAAAATAGCCTCATTCTGTGCTTTGAGAGAAACAGAGAATTCAGAAACAGAAGTTGGGAGAAGGTCAAAGACCATAAGCCTTCTTCTTTAGTCCAGCACGTCCAAGTGCCATATTTTGGCTATCAATTTCTGAGTCCCAACATCGACTTCCAAAAGAATAGAAATAGAATCTTATGGATTTTGGCCAAGGGAAAAATAGAGATTGTAGAAAATCAATAATATTTTTAATCCAAAAGAAGACAGGAAAAAGTAAAAAGAAGACAATAAAGAGCTCATACAAAATATGATAGATCCAAATGTATTCATAACTGTAAGAAAGATAAACATGTTTGTTAGGGGTGTTCAAACCAGAATGACTCATCTTGAATAGGGGCTGGGTAAAATAAGGCTGAGACCTACTTAGCTGCATTGCCAAGAAGTTAGGCATTCTAAGTCACGGAATGAGCTAGGAGGTCACAAGATACAGGTCACAAAGACCCCACTAATAAACTAGGATTCAGTAAAGAAGCCAGCTAAAACCCACCAAAACCAAGATGATAATGAGACCTCTGGTCATCCTCATTACTCATTGTACATTAATTATAATGTATTAGCATGTTAAGACACTCCCACCAGCACCATGACCATTTACAAATGCCAAGGCAATGTCCAGAAGTTACCCTATGTGATCTAAAAGGAAGAGGAACCCTCAGTTCCAGGAATTCCCACTCCTTTCCTGGAAATCTCATGAATAATCCACCCCTTGTTTAGCATATAATCCAGAAATAACTATCAGTATACGCAGTTAAGCATCCCATGCCGCAGCTCTGTCTATGTAGTAGCCATTCTTTTACTCCTTCACTTTCTTCATAAACTTGCTTTCACTTTATTCTGTGGACTGGCCCTGAATTCTTTCTTGTGGGAGATCCAAGAATCCTCTCTTGGGAGTCAGTAACATATTTAACTCAGATATTAAAGGACAGCATGTATCAGATCAGATCACAGTCCTACACTGTCTCAAATATAATAATAATTTTTACCTCTAAAGTAGGATATTCTATGGACCGCTGGTTCATGCACATGCTTTAAAATCTTCTAGGGTGCCCACCTACAAGATACTTCAAGCCAAGAGAATGGCTCTCAAAGCCCTTCAGCATAGAGCTACAGTCTCCAGGTCTGGGCCATGTGACAGCGCCTCGCCCCCACACCCTCCCATCCAACCACACCTGATTCTCACACTCCGGAACACTCCCCAGCCTCACGGCTCCACTCACAACTGGGCATTGCCCACCTGTTAGATCTGCCGAGAAGGCCTCTCCCCCTGGCCCATCTCTTCTGCCTGACAACCAAACTACTATTGGTTCAAGACCCAGCTCCAACAGCACTTGCTCTGTAAAGCCCTAGCCAACTGCTCGGCACCCCCTTCACCGTGGAGGAGTAGTTTCCCTGCATCATTCCCGCAGCCCTTCTTTCCTCTCTCCTGCCCCTCCTCCATGCTTCCTTCCTAGTTCTGTGAAGTACTGAGCCTCTGGGCGGGCCCTGCTAGGCACTGAGGAGTCAAGGTTGAAGGGGGATAGAGACCAGTGATGACACTGTTAGTGCCAGTCGTGAGAACCTCAAGGACAGAGCAGCCCCGTGTGCCCAGCCCTCAGCACCAGCCTGGCACCTTGCAGGTGCTTGGGGGGCATCTGTTGAGCCAAAGGATTCTGTAGAGGGTGGAACTGTGTCCCCCAGAAAAGATATGTTCGAGTGCTGTCTCCTGTGAATGTGATCGTAGGTGGAGATGGAGTCTTTCCTCTGTGATCAGGTTAAGATGAGTCCCACTAGATTGGGTGGGCTCTAATCCTATGACTGTGTTCTTACAGGAAGAGGGAGACGTGGGCCTGGACATACAGGAAGACAGAGGCTGGAGTGAGGCATCTGTAACCAAACCCACAACAAGGACTGCGGGCTGCCTCCGGAAGCTAGAAAGAGGCCAGGAAATACTCTCCCTAGAGCCAGCAGAGGGGCAGGGCCCTGCCCACGCCTTGATCTCCGACTTCAAGCCTCCACAACTATGAGAGAAGACACTTCTGCTGCCTTAAGCCACCCAGTTACTGGTAATTTGTTACGGCAGCTCTAGGAAACAGAATACAGAGTCCAAGCAGGAGTCGCTTCCTCAAAGACTCCTAGGTCGCACCCCCCCACTCCACGGAGGCCCCGGCTGTCACACCCCAACTCCCCGCTGACCCCCGCTTTGCAGAACCTGGGAGCTTACTCGTCAACCCCAAGCCCAAGCGTCACCTCCAGCTGCAGAGGCCGCATCCTCATCCGACACTAGATGGCGCCAGCGGGCTGAGCCGGCCCTGCTTCGTGGGCTCCCGGTCCGGTGAGCTGCCCGCGGGCCCGGGACCCCAAATCCAAGATGAAGATTGGACATCCAGCTTCTTCGAGTTCTTCCCAGGGAAAGTAGCTTTCTTTCCGGTCAGAGAGAGGAATTCGGACCCTCAGCCTTGGCCCTGGCCCTGCCCGCCCGGCGCCCCCTTGAGGCCTTGGGTCTGAGCTGCCCGTGGTGCCTCTTCCGGCCTCTGCTGCAAGCTCCGGGGGTGCTGCTGAGCCTGGGTGGGGGTGCGCACACGGCCGCGAGGGTGGCGAGCACTCAGGCCCGCACAGGCAGAAGGATGTGCCCTGGGGCTGTGAGCTGAGTCAAAGCTGGACTTTCTGGGCATGAGGACGGCTGCCAGGCGAAGGGCATGGCAGTGGGGAAAGAAGACTATTTTCCCCCCTTGCTGCAATCCTGCAATGGCTCCCCATTGTTCTTAGGCGACGCCCAGTTTTTTTGTTTGTTTGTTTTTTTGAGATGGAGTCGGGCTCTGTCGCCCAGGCTGGAGTGCAGTGGCACGATCTCGGCTCACTGCAATCTCTGCCTCCCGGGTTCTCCCGCCTCAGCCTCCCAAGTAGCTGGGATTATAGGTGTGTGCCACCACATCCGGCTAATTTTTTGTATGTTTAGTAGAGACAGGGTTTCACCGTGTTAGCCAGAATGGTCTCGATCTTCTGACCTCGTGATCTGCCCGCCTCGGCCTCCCAAAGTGCTGGGATTACAAACGTGAGCCAACGTGCCCGGCAGCAATGCCCAACTTTTTTCATGACCTACCTACGAGACTCTACCTGCTTCCCCAGCATCATCATCTCACTGCACTCTCTCCTTCCAAGCATGTCCTGTTTCAGGGTTCATGAGGTGTTGTGCCTTTAATTTGGAACCCTCCTTGCCTAGCTAATACCTATGCATTTCCCCACTTACACACAGATGAGCAAAGTATGGCTAGGACAAATTCCTGCAAGTAGAATGCTATGGTTTGAATGTATGTGTCCCTCCAAAATTTATATGTTGGAACTTAAACCCCAAGGTGTGGTATTAGAAAATGAGGCCTTTGGAAGGTCATGAGGGTTCCACCCTGGCGAATGGGATTCATGCCTTTACGAAAGTGCTGGAGGGCACTAGCCAGGCCTCTTTGGGCCCTTCCATCTCTTCTGCCATGTGAGGATGTAGGAATCATCCCTTTTGCCCTTCCATCAGGGGAGGATGCAGCCAGAAAGTGCCATCTTGGAAACAGAGAGCAGCCCTTATCAGACACCGAATCTGCAGGTGCCCTGCCCTTTTTGACTTCCCAGCCTCCAGCACAGTGGGAACTTTCTATTGTTTACAAATTACCTAGTCTAAGGTATGGGGTTATAGCAATAGGAACAAACTAAGACATAGAATTTCCAGGGTGAAAGAATTTCATATCATTTCAAAGTGTGCATTATCCAAATAATGTTGTTTAGAAACAATCACAAACTTAGAGAACATTTCCTGAAGCATTTAGAGTTCTTTTCCCAATCCCCTCCCAATACTTTAATGTGTGTTTCCCACCCGCAAGGATTTGCTCCTACATAACCACAGCTGTCAAATCAAGAAGTTACCACATTGAATCCTCAGACCCCATTGAGTTTTGTCCCAGTAATATCTTTTATCGCAAAAGGACCCAGTTCAGAATCATATGTTACATTTCTCTTTATTCATGTCTCTTAGCTCCTTCAGTCTGGAACACTTCCTCAGATTTTCCCTTGCTTTTTTTTTTAGATGGAGTCTCGCTCTGTCATCCAGGCTGGAGTGCAGTGGTGCGATCTCGGCTCACAGCAACCTCCGCCTCCCAGGTTTAAGCATTTCTCTGCCTCAGCCTCCCGAGTAGCTGGGATTACAGGCCACCATGCCCAGCTAATTTTTGTATTTTTAGTAGAGACGGGGTTTCACCATCTTGGCCAGGCTGGTCTGGAACTCCTGACCTCGTGATCCACCCGTCTCAGCCTCCCAAAGTGCTGGGATTATAGGCATGAGCCACCGTGCCTGGCTTTCCTTTAATTTTCATGACATTGACATTTTACAGATTACAGGCCAGTTATTTGGTGAAATACGGCTCACTTTGGGTCTGCCTCATTTCCTTTTCCACAGTTAGTGTAGGTTGCATTCTGCAGGAATATCATGGAAATGATGCTGTGTTCACTTGGTGCCGCCCATCAGGTGGTACACGATTTTTATTTGTCCCACTGACTAAAGCAATGTTTGTTGGGCATCTCTACTGTGAAATTTATCTCTATGGATTCATGGTCTTCTGTTTTATTCAATGGATTGTAATCCATTGTAATCATTATTTTGATGCTCAAAATGTCCCTGATCTGGCCAGTAGAAGCCCCTTTCAGTGGGAACCTTTCGGGCATGTGCCTACCATTCTTGGAGCACTTTCTTGCTTTCTGATACAGTATGTTCCAGGCTCATCTCGCAGTCTGCCTGCCTTAGCTCTGGAATCAGCCATTTCTCCAAGAAGCCCTGGGTCCTTTTCATGGACAGTATTATTTTACTCACTTACTTACTTATTTTTTGAGACGGAGGCTCTGTTGCACAGGCTGGAGTGCAGTGGCGCAATCTCAGCTCATTGCAACTTCCACCTCCCAGGTTCAAGTGATTCTCCTGCCTCAGCCTCCCAAGTAGCTGGGATTACAGGCACATGCCAGTTTTTTTTAAGGAGAGACAAGGTTTCACCATGTTAGCCAGGCTAGTCTTGAACTCCTGACCTCAAGTGATCCACCCACCTTGGCCTCCCAAAGTGCTGGGATTACAGGCATGAGTCACCACACTCAGCTGAAAATACTACTTTAAAATAAAGATCTGAATGCCAGGGGTACTCACTGCTATTGGGGTATCATTGTTAGCAAGTCCTCTGGGAAGAGCTGGAGAATCTGTGTGTGTGTGTGACTATGTGTATACTAGCAAATCCACAGTACTTCTATATTTATCTCTATATCAATTATGTATATTGAAAACCAGGAGTTCACATCATCTCCAATTCCAGTCTGGCATTGCAGGGTTCATTCTGTTTGTGTTGGTCGAGGTCGTTCCCTCTCTCTGAATATTTAACTCTCTTCTTTGCCCTCACCTATTGTCTTAAGGACTGAATGGGTTCCGTAAGGGAAAAAGATAAGGAACTACATTGTAATTTTTTTTTTTTTTTTGGCTACTGAGTCTCTCTCTGTTGCCCAGGCTAGAGTGCAGTGGCATGATCTCAGCTCACTGCAACCTTCGCCTCCCAGGTTTAAGTGATTCTCCTGCCTCAGCCTCCTGAGTAGCTGGGATTACAGGTGCATGCCAACATGCCTGGCTAATTTTTTGTATTTTTAGTAGAGACAGGGTTTTGCCATGTTGGCCAGGCTGATTTCAAACTCCGGACCTCAGGTGATCAGCCTGCCTCAGCCTCCCAAAGTGCTGGGATTACAGATGTGAGCCACCATGTCAGGCCCTACATTGTAATTTTGATGGTTGTTGCCAAATTGCTCTCCATAGACAATGTACCAATTTACGTTCCTAGTAGATTCTTTTTTTTTTTTTTTTTTTTTTTGAGACGGAGTCTTGCTCTGTCACCAGGCTGGAGTGCACAGTGGCACGATCTCAGCTCACTGCAACCTCCACCTCCAAGGGTCAAACGATTCTCCTGCCTCAGCCTCCCAAGTAGCTGGGACTACAGCTGCGTGGCACCATGCCCAGCTGATTTTTTTTTTAATTTTTAGTAGAGATGGGTTTTCACCATGTTGTCAAGATAGTCTCGATCTCCTGAGCTTGTGATCCGCCCACCTCGGCCTCCCAAATTGCTGGGATTACAGGCATAAGCCACCTCGCCAGCCCTCCTACTAGATACTTTTAAGCCTTTTCTTTTCCCAACCTGAGGTGAAAAAATATTATTTCTGATGTTTTAATATGTATTACTCTTATTATAAAATAGCTTTATTTGTTTTGAATGTTTCTAATAAAAAACAGAAAAACTTGACAAGCAGAGAATGTTGTAGTTGGGTATAACTTCTGTCTCATTTTCTGCCCTATGGAAAACAATAAAAAGGATCAAAACACTTCCGCATTGGAATAGTTGCCTGGCTGTTGCTGGCAGGAACTTAGAGTAGTGGGCGTCCTTCTGTTGTCTGCCTGGAAGAACAAGCGCATTGGTGCTGTCCTGAATCCTTGAACAACTCATGCGATTTCTCAAAACGCCTCTTGCAGTCAGGGGGCAGGAGCTGGCTCGTGGAGACCAAAGAGTCAGCTATGCTCAGTGCTCTGTTATTGTGGGGCATAGACTCCAGGACAAGAAGACTCTGGACACTTCGTATGGGTGTCCTGGAATTTCCTTCTTGTGATTAAAATAATTAAAATTTAGTCTAATTCAGAGAAGAAAGGCATCTCTAATTTGAGTAGACTTTAAGACAATTATATATTAAGTTAAAACTGCCCATATCTGAACTTTTTTTCTTAACCTGCAAAAATGGCAGTTGCATGTGGTTCATGTCTTAGATGTTGGTACGGGTGGGGCGCAGTGGCTCACACCTGTATTCCCAGCAGTTTGGAAGGTCAAGGTGGTCAGATCACTTGAGCTCAGGAGTCCAAAACCAGCCTGGGCAACATGGTGAAATCCCGTCTCTACCAAAAAAACAAAACAAAAAATTAGCCGGCTATGGTGGTGGGTGCCTGCAGTCCTAGCTACTCGGGAGGCTGAGGCATGAGAATTGCTTGAACCTGGGAGGTGGAGGTTGCAGTGAGCCAAGATTGCACCAGTGCACTCCTAGCTACTCGGGAGGCCGAGGCATGAGAATTGCTTGAACCTGGGAGGTGGAGGTTGCAGTGAGCCAAGATTGCACCACTGCACTCCAGTCTGGCAACACAGCGAGACTTTGTCTTTTTTTTTTTTTCTTTAAGAGATGGTACATTTGCTTCCATGGGTCTCTAAAGCCTGAAAAGTCCTCTTCTTCCCATCCCACAGTCCCTCATTTACTTATTTCTCTACCAATAATATTGAAACACAACAATTTAGACCCAGTGCAAGTGGCACCTCTCCAGGGAATCTTTACTCATACCCTAAAGAAATTAGTTCCTTTCTCATCACTCCCAGGCACTTTGTTGGTGTGTCATTACAGCTTTGTTTTTTGTTTATTTGTTTTGTTTTGTTTTTGTGTGTGTGTATGTTTTAATTCTAAGTTCTGCCTTAAGTTTTAGATGGCTGTTTAATCTCTTTCTCCTCATTAGTCTACAAACTCTTTGAGGGCAGAGTGAGTCTTGTTCATCACTATGCTCCTAGAACCTAACACTAGGCGCTGTGTAAGTCCTCTAAATAAATAAAATAAATAAATAAATAAATAAAAGTTTGTGGAATGAATTAGCAAACAAGTAAATGAATGAATGACTATAGCAGGAATGGGGAACAGCCGTCTCAGAGAGAGGCTACAGTACCAAAAGTCCCTAAAAGTCTCTGGAGCCAAGCTGCTCAAGGCCATCAAGAGGCCAACCCCAGAAGCCACAGCAGCCCCGTGCTGGGTGCATTTGTGTTGAGCCACAGTCCTTCTGTCACACACCCCAGTCCCTTTAGACGTTGAGTCCCATGGCATGCTTACTCTGTAATAGGCTGTCTTAGCTGCAGGCAGGGCTACTTACTCCCCTAGAAAAGCTCTGCTATGGGGCAGCCCACGCTTGCCAAAACCTCTGCAGGAAGAACCATAGAATCATCTGCTCCCCTAGGTTCAGAACAGCATACACTGTCCAGACAGCCTGCTCAGGACATTCCAGGCTTGTGAAATTTCCTTTTCTGGGGGCACTGGAGCATCACAGGAAATGCCAAGCAGCTGTTTGCCTCTTGGGTGTGGCATCAGGTGGTCCCCAAACCCGGAATGCTCCTTCATCACCAAGCAGCTTGGAGGACGGACCTAGACTCAACTTGGGAATGTGTCATGCATGTCTCACCCTAAGTTCACAGCAGGTGAAATTCTCTTTTCAGTAGCAGAAAGAGAAAAGCCTGGCAAGTGTCCCCAGCTCTAGTCCCAAGGTGAAGCAGGAAGACTCTCCTCACCTTTCAAAAGCAAGGCCCAGGGAGGAGACAGGGGCTGCCTGGGTCTCCTGGCTTTGCCTTATCTTTCCAGGGATCCAGAACCCATCCTGACTGCTGAGACAGTGCTGAGCACTTGGGACTGCATTTTTCTAAATGGCTTAGTGTCCTGGCTTTGGGCATTGCTGAGAAGGATTCTTGGGCAGGATAGTGAGATGTGAAGGGGTCAGGTGACCAAGAACCCAGGGAGAAAACCTGAGGAGTAGAGGAGGTGAGCGAGTGAGCAGTGTGAGGTGAAGAGGCCAGGGGTGGCCCACCTGAATTCAAATCCCAGCTCAGCTGAAGATTCATGACCTATGTGGTCTCGAACTGTACTTGAATCTCTCTGAGCCTTACTGTCCTCACCTGCAAAAAGGGTAATGACATCTGCCTTGGAAGACTGGCTGAGCTGATTGATTAAAATAACATCTTTTGTTTGTTTGTTTTAGAGACAGGGTCTCACTCTGTTGCCCAGGTTGGAGTGCAGTGAAGCAGTCATAACTCACTGCAGCCTCAACCTCCTGGGCTCAAGCAGTCCTCCCACGTCAGCCTCTTGAGTACCTGGGACTACGGGTGCAAACCACCTCACCCAGCTAATTTTTAAAAATTTTTGTAGATAGGCTTTTGCTCGGTTGCCCAGGCTGGTCTCAAACTCCTGGCCTCAAGTGATCCCTCCCAAAGTGCTGGGATTGCAGGCATGAGCCATTTCTCCTGGCCTAAAATAGTATCTTTTAAGCAACTTACCCAGTCCTGGGAACTTATTAGGTGCTCAGCAAACATCAAGGAAGGTTGGGGTGAGGGAAGCTGTGTGGCAGATGCCCTGTGGTGCTGACACTCCCCTACATGCTCCCCACCAAAGTCCCTATTGAGGCCCAGCTGCATTTGCTGCTGTCACCTCTCATCTTGAAGATAGACCGTGAGACCCACTCCATATACAGCTTGGCTTCTGGGATCACTTGAGCAGGCAAGCTTGGGACACTGCCATTTCCTTCACCCTGGGCCACTCAGAATCTCCCTGTGACCCCTTCTCATTCCAAGGCCTGTGGAGAAAAGAAGGAGTCTCCTTTCAGCTGGGCCTTGCCACTACTGAGTGGGGGATTCAGCAGCAGTGCCTCTGGCCAGCCAGAGTCTTACTACCCTTGCCTCTGAGCTCCCTCTCCTGCCACTTCCAATGCAAAGGAAAGAGGACGCCTGTCACCCAGTGAGGTGGGAGCCGGTGATAAAGAAGGCAGCTCTCTTCCTTCCCCAGTCTTCTCTCCAAAGTCTAGGCTGCAGATGGGCCACAGCCTCAGGCTGAGATCAAGACAGGAAGGAAAAAGAAAGTGCTGCCCCAGAGCTTGAACTCTGGAAAGCATTCCCTATTCACAATGGGGCTCTTTTCCTTGCCTCCTGCCCAGGCCATGATCTGAAGGAAGCAGGAAAGGAGTAAAGAGCTTCTCAGAACTTCCCCAGACACCGAAGCTGCCTCAAGAGGTGACAGGGTTTCGCTCTGTGTCCCCACCCAAATCTCACCTTGAATCGTAATAATCCCCAAGTATCAAAGGTGGGACCAGGTGGAGTAATTGAATCATGGGGGCAGTTTCCCCCATGCTGTTCTCATAGTAGTGAGTTCTCACAAGATGTAACGGTTTTTGTTTTGGGGGTTTTTTGTTTGAGACTGCATCTTGCTCTATTGCTCAGGCTGGAGTGCAATGGCACAATTTCAGGTCACTGCAACCTCTGCCTTCTGGGTTCAAGCGATGCTCATGCCTCAGGATCCTGAGTAGTTGGGATTACAGGCATGAGCCACCATGCCCAGCTAATTTTTGTATTTTTAGTAGAGACAGGGTTTCACCATATTGGCCAGGCTGGTCTCAAACTCTTGACCTCAGGTAATCCACCACCTTGGCCTCCCAAAAGGCTGGGATAACAGGCATGAGCCACCGCGCCCGGCCAATATGATGGTTTTATAAGGGGCTTCCTCCTTCACTTGGCACTCATTCTCTCTTCTGCCACCCTATGAAGAGGTGCCTTCCCCCATAATTGTAAGTTTCCTGAGGCTTCCCAGCCATGCAGAACTGTGAGTTAATTAAACCTCTTCTCTTTATAAATTGCCAAGTCTCGGGTACTTCTTCATAGCAGCATGAGAACAGACTGATAAAGGAGTTTGTCCTCAGGTGTCGCTCTTCCTTCCAACCTTCCCGGGAGCAGCATTCAGCGCCCAGGGAGCCACAGTGAAGCATTGGTGGTGACTCTGACATACTCTGGCGCAGAATTGTGGGCGCTCAGGAGGCAGAAGGAAGTTGTGTTGGAAAACAGGATGGGGCCGGGCTCGGAAGCCAAGCAGCAGAGAGTGGACTTGCTGAAGATGGTGGGACAGGGACACATACTGGACCTGGACTAGGGGCTTAGAATTTCAGCCCAGCTCTGCCACCAACTAGCCATGTGGTCTTGATCAAATCAGAGTACAGCCATGCACATCAGTGCCCTCATCTGTAAAACTGGGCATTTGAAACAAATGACTACTGAGGGTGTGTGGTTTATTTTCTTTCCTGCTCTAAACAAGAAAGCAAGACTCATGAAGAGTTTCTGAGAAAGAAAACGATGTCATTCGAGCCAGGTCTTGGTAGAATTAGCCTGGAAGTAGGGTGCTGGGTGTTGAATCAGCTGTGCATTGTGGTTTAAGCCAGTGGGGTTTTCTGTTCTTGCAACATAAAGAAGTCTGAATGCTGTGGGCAGTGTTCTTTGAGGCATATATTAAGAGACTGGGCTGTGAGACAATCATGTTTGAGTCCCAATTTCTATCACTTCAGAGCTGTGTGACTTTATAATAAAGCTTCACTACTTTAAGCCTGTTTCTTTACCTGCAAAGTCAGGGTTAATTAGAATGCCTGCCCCGCCAGCACAGCTGCCAGATCTGGAGTTACTGCAGGCCAAGAGCCTAGAAGGGCGCCTGGTACATACGGAAGCACTCAGTGGATGCTGGCTCGCATCAACATGAATCCCGGCACGCTGCCAGCTGTCTTTTGCTTTTGGCTTCCCTGAATGCATTCCCACCACTTCTCCCTGTGTTCCTGCCTTCCTCATTGCTCCTGCCCGCTGAATTGCCTGCAATGCCTACTGTTGCCATAGTTTCCCCGGATAAATAGAATGCTTCCCTTGTTTTAACCGGGGCCTCATTACCTTCTTCCTGAAACCCTTGGTGTTTTGGGAGCCATCACCACAGTTCCTTCTCTCTTCCCGTCTGCTCCAAGACATCTGCCCTTTCCAGGAATATAATCCAAAGCCTTGCTTCTGTGGGCTCATTTCAAATGGCATCCTTGCCACGCTGAAGCTGTAGTGGCTTTCTGTCCAGTTTGAACCTCCCTTTGCTGTTGTCTCTCCCTTGCCCAAGCACCCCCACCCCACCATACTGAAGATTTGGTGGCCGAGAATTTTTTATTTATTTATGTATTATTTATGTATTTCAGACAGAGTCTCGCTCTGTCGCCCAGGCTGGAGTGCAACAGTGCAATCTCAGCTGGCTGCAACCTCTGTCTTCTGGGTTCAAGCGATTCTCCTGCCTCAGCCTCCCAAGTAGGTGGCATTAGAAGCATGCATCACCGTGCCGAGCTAATTTTTGTATTTTTAGTAGAGATGGACTTTTGCTATGTTAGCCAGGCTGGTCTCAAACTCCTTGCCTCAAGTGATCCAACCGCTTCGGCCTCCCAAAGTGCTGGGATGACAGGTGTGAGCCACCATGCCCGGCCAACTTCTTGGTTTTTAAATCCAAATCAACCTCAGCTAATTTTCCCAAGAAAATTTCTCAAGACAGTATCAAATACTTTCTAAAACATCCCAGTACAAAAAAAAAAAAAAGTTTTTCCTTCATCAAGTAGAAAGGAAAACCTAGGGAAAACTTTGTTAGTAATGAGTAATTCTGTCTCAAGCTGCAGGGGTAACAGCTTCCTTATTCTCAGCAGCTTGCAGGTTTTATTATATATACAAACACACACATATGTGTGTGTGTACATATATGTATGTATGTGTATTCTGAATTTGGAGTAGTTTTGGCTTTTCATCTCAAACTTGGACTTCTTCACAATTTTCAAGATGACTTTGTTACAAAGAGCGAGTGTACTTAAAAAACGCAACTTCAGGAACATCAAAACAAAAATTAAAGTAACACTATTTTCTTTCAATAGGCATATTTAAAAACAAATAATTCCCAGTGCTGGTGAGGTTGTGGAGAAATGAGCACCCTGCTAATCAGAGTATAATTTGCAGTAAGTGTCTTGGTGGGCAATTTGAGACATATCAAAAGCCATTAAAAAATGTGTTCTTCTGGCCAGGCATGGTGGCTCATGCCTGTAATCCCAGCTACTCAGGAGGCTGAGGCAGGAGAATCACTTGAACCCGGCGGGGGCGGAATTTGCAGTGAGCCAAGATTGCACCACTGCACTCCAGCCTGGGCAACAGGGCAAGACTCTGTCTCAAAAAAAAAACAAACAAAACAGTGTACTTCTTTGACCCAGCAGTTTCATTTCCAGTAATTTATCCTAATGAAATAAGAATGCTATCAAACTGTTGGTCTTAAAATTAAAGAGTTGTTAATAAAAAGTAGGTCCAAATTACCAATATGATAAAAACAACAACAACAACAACTATGCAGCCACTTAAAATGATGTAAATGAGCTGGGCACACTGGCTCACACCTGTAATCCCAGTACTTTGGGAGGCCAAGGCAGGAGGATTGCTGGAGGCCAGGGGTTCCAGACCAACTTGGGCAACATAGCGAGACTCCGTCTCTAGAAAAAATTTAAAAATTGGCCAGGCGTGGTGGCACATGCCTGTAGTCCCAGCTATTCAGGAGGCTGAAGCGGGTGGATTCCTTGAGCCCAGGAGTTTGAAAACGCGGTGAGCCATGATCATACCACTCCATTGCAGCCAGGGTGATCAAGTATGCCACATAGGGTGAAATGAAGGCATAAAGACCAAAGGAACTTGTCCAAGGTGCAGCCAGGGTTCACTTCAAACAGGTAGTTCCGCTGGGGTGAGCCCCTGCCCCATGCCATTCTTGCTCCGTCAGACACGCATGAGTCTCTCCAGGCCCTCTTCACTAGGCCCTCTGCCTTTCAGACTCTGCTCTGACCAGTGACCTTCAGAGAAGTTCTAATTTCAAGGCAGGGAAATGGCACACTTTTCACTTTGAGATAAACTCCTCTTTTTTTGATCACGAGGGTGATAAAAAAAAAATGTAGATGAATATTTGATTTCAGTAGATTGTATAAAGTTTTAAAAACACAAAATACTATTAAAAAGTGATCTTTTATGAGGAAAATGTATACAGACATACAAGAAATACTGAAAGCATTACATTACAATACTGAAAGTATTACATTATCGGTAGGAGGTGGTATTATGAGTGACTTTAATTTTCTTTCTAGATTATCCGAAATGAATAGATATTACTTTTGTGTATTCACTGATTGACTGATTGAGGCAGGGTCTCACTCTGTCACTCAGGCTGGAGTGCAGGGGCATGATCATAGCTCACTGCAGCCTCAACCTCCCCAGCTCAAGCAAACCTGCCACCTTGGCCTCCTGAGTAGTTGGGAACTATAGGCACCTGCCACCACACTTGGCTAATTTTAAAATTTTTGTAGAGATGGGGTCTTGCTATGTTGTCCAGGCTGGTCTTGAACTTCCGGGCTCAAGCATTCCTCCCTCCTCTGCCTCCCAAAGTGCTGGGACTGCTGGAATAAGCTACTGCACCAGGCCAAGATTTTTTTTTTTTTTTTTTTTGAGATGGAGTTTCGCTCTTGATACCCAGGCTGGAGTGCAATGGCGTGATCTCGGCTCACCACAACCTCCGCCTCCTGGGTTCAGGCAATTCTCCTGCCTCAGCCTCCTGAGTAGCTGGGATTACAGGCACGCGCCACCGTGCCCAGCTAATTTTTTGTATTTTTAGTAGAGACGGGGTTTCACCATGTTGACCAGGATGGTCTGGATCTCTTGACCTCGTGATCCACCCGCCTCGGCCTCCCAAAGTGCTGGGATTACAGGCGTGAGCCACCGCGCCCGGCCCAGGCCAAGATATTTTTAAGTGGTCTGAGGAGGACCAATTTGAGATTGTTGCCACTCCTGTTGTGTAGGGATCTGAGCCTTCCAAAGGGGGAGGTTGTGTTTTCCAGCACAGCAGGAAATTTCTTCTCTCTGTCCTCCCATGGTTCACACCAGAGGCAACTATTTCAAAAACAGTCCTTTTCCCCAGCAGCTCTGCAAGTTTCATGGGCTTTGTTAGCTTTGTCCCTCCTTGCCTGTCATCAAGGAAAAAACCACAACCCTTGGTTGACCCCATGTCAACATGTCTCCCTTCCCCAGTCTCTCTCCTGCCTCTATTAGGGCCTAGCATTCCTACCTGATGGGGCATGTGTCCACCTGTTTTCCAGTGGCAGAGAAGACATCCATCACTGAAATAAGCAGTCTTTCCTTCTATTTTTTGTTTTTTTTTTTGAGACAGAGTCTTGCTCTGTCACCCAGACTGGAGTGCAATGGTGCAATCTCAGCTCACGGCAACCTCCGCCTCCCAGGCTCGTGTTTCTCCTGCCTCAGCCTCCTGAGTAGCTGAGATTACAGGCACCCGCAACCACACTCAGCTAACTGTTTGGTACTTTTAGTAGAGAGAGGGTTTCACCATGTTGACCAGACTGGTCTCGAACTCCTGACCTCAGGTGATCCACCTGCCTCAGCCTCCCAAAGTGCTGGGATTACGGTGTGAGCCACTGCGCCTGGCCTCCTTCTATTTTTTCTTTTGAAACAGCATCTCACTTTGTCACCCAGGCTAGAGTGCAGTGGCGTGATCACAGTCACTGCAACCTCAACCTTCTGGGCTCCAGTGATTCTCCCACCTCAGCCTCCCAACTAGCTGGGGCTAAAGATGCACACCACCATGTCCAGCTATTTTTTTTTTTTTTCTTGGTAGAGGTGGGGTCTATGTCGCCTAGGCTAGTCTCAAACTCCTGGGCTCAGGCGATCCTCCCTCCTTAAGCCTCCTAAAGTGTTGGGGATTAGAGGTGTGAGCCACTGCACCCGGCTCTATTTTTTTCTTATGGAACAACCCTACTGTGTTGTGAACTTTCTTATGCTCTGCATAGCTTAAATTCCTCCTCCTCGCCCACCATGATGGGTATGTCCCATTCCAAAGTGAAAAGTGTGCCATTTCCCTGCCTTGAAATTAGAACTTCTCTGAAGGTCACTGGTCAGAGCAGACTCTGAAAGGCAGAGGGCAGGTGGCAACATATGTAAGGGCCTAGTGAAGAGGGCCTGGAGAGACACAGGCCATGTCTGATGGGGCAGGGGCTCACCCCAGTGGAACTACCTGTTTGAAGTGAATCCTGGCTGCACCTTGGACAAGTTCCTTTGGTCTTTATGCCTTCATTTAACCCTATGTGGCATATGCACCCACCTGGTAGCATCGCTGTGTGGATTCCATGAGTTTATGCCCACGATGTATTCAGAGCTATGCCTGGCACACAGTAAGTGCTTAGTAAGTATCGGCTATTGTTACATTACTTTTAAAAGTTGTTAAAGTGCTCGATTAATGGCAGGCTTCTTCCCATCACCTTCTCAACTAACAACCAGTGATATCTGTGCAGACCTCCTGAAAGACTGGTCTAGTTCTGTCTTCTGGGCTCTAGATGTGATACCCAACGGCCTGGTGGACATCTCCATTTGGGATGTCACACACCTCCAACTCAGCATGTCCCAAACTGAGCCCATCATTCCCCTCTCCGAACTGATGCTTCCATTTCCCTGTCTGAGAATGGTGCTGCTATTCATCCAGCTGCTCAAATCAGAGACTGGGTAATCTTAACACCCTTTTCTCACTCACATCCAGTCAGCCACCAAATCATGACTCTACTTTCTTAATAAATATCTCCTGAATCCACCAACTTCTCTCCATTGCTACTGCCGTGATCACCCTAGTGGAAACCATCCTCTCTCTCTTAGGCAAGGCCAATGACTTTTTACATGGTTGCTGTATACAGTGTATTTCATCCTTCTAAATCCGTTCTTCTTAAGCAGATAAAGAGCTTCCAAAGGAAAAAAAGCAGATATTACTAAGTCACCCTGTTACTTAAAGTTGTTAAGGTTCCTATTGCCCTTAGGATGAAATGCAAACTTCCTAACTTGGCTGGTGGAAGCCTCCTCAGTCTGGTCCCTGACTAACTCCCCTGCCTCATTTGGAGCCACTCTTCCCTCAGCCCTCCTGGGGCAGCAGCACTGCACGCTTTTGGCTGCTTAAACGGGATGTGTTTTCTGCTGCCTGTGCTCCTACACACAGGTAGTGTTCTGCCCCTTACTCACTGTACTGGCCTTTCTCCTCTCAGCTTAAGTTTCTTTTCATCCGAGAGGCATTTTTTGACAACCCCCATCACACCTTATATGCCCCCGATCATAACAATCACTGCACCTTTAGTCACTGCCTGCCGTGCCCCTCTGACATTCCACGCAGGCCCAAACCACAATGTCTCGTTCACTGCTGCATCTTAGTTTGAGCACAGTAGTTGGCACACTGAGAGCACTTTAACAAGAAAGGAGGCAATATGCTTCCACCTGTTTGTGGTCTTTCTTCCTTGTCCCATAGCCCACCTCCCCATCCCAGCTCCTCCACCTCTTGCCAGGCACCCCACCCTGCAGAGCTAGTGCCTCACCCCTTCTTCATGACCTCCTGCACAGACATGCTCTCTTCAATCTAAGGTTTCTGCAAAAACTTTCAGGAAGGATCACATCTCCCACAATTGCCTTCATAAGAACTTTTTTTTTTAAATTATTTAGAAATGCAGTTATATACATAGAACAATTAAAATTAAATTAAACTTTGTACAAATATTAAAATACTATCTTCACACCCACTGCAATGTACAGGATACCAAAAAATATATATATAAAATAAAATAAAGCAAACCCAACTGATTGAGTGACATCCTGCACAGAGTTGATTATGAATGTGTTGTTTTAAACCATTACATGAGTACCATTCTGCAAAGGATTCCATAGTGGTGCGATAACCTGAAGAAGCCAGGGCAGGGCGTGGGGACTGCCACATAGCCCATGTACATCTCTCCTTCCTTGGCAATTGAGTGCTTTGCCCCTGTATCCCCTTCTGCTAGCTCTGCTGCTTGGCAGAGGGGCTCAACCTTGGGGTTTTCATTCACAATTCTACTAGGGTTTCAACTGGAAATTAAGAGTCACTTTCCAGCAAAGTGGGGCCTGCCACCTTTTCCTCTCTTGGGAACCAGCAACTACACCATTCAGACCAAACAGGCCAAGCAAAATATTCTCCAAGTCCCTCCTTGGGGCATCAGCAATGACTATCCCTATTCTGAGAGCCAAGAGACCCAGCAGGCCCCACAAGAGAAGCTCCCAGCCTCACTCACTGTCCTTAGGCAAGCACATCTGCATTAAGCTGTGAAGCTTGCATGCTGCTTCCCTGCTAGGCCTTTTTTTTCTTTGGGGGTGAGGAGCAAGGATGCAGAAATGTTTGCAGCATATTTCATTCTCTATGCAAGGATGTTCCTTGGAAATGGAGGCAACATTGTTATGTGGGAAGCAAGGGGTTTGAGAGCTCAGCTGAAACTGAGAGGGAAAGGGCTAAGGGATATCTATTCCCATGCCACCACCCATGAAGCAGGAAGAATATACCTTTGTCTGAATTGCCATTTGGCTTCTCCACTGGACTTTAAAGCTGGGGGTAGGAGGAGGAGGGCAAGATGAATGGGAAAGAAAATATTAGCTTAAGATCTGTTTGCAAATGGAGTGCTTCTATTTATACAATGTACATTGAAATGCCTTATAAAATCAAACAAACTTGTAAAGTGGCCAGGACTCAGTCCATTTCACAGTTCACATCCAGTGAAACGGGAACACAGCACATAAAATACAGAAATGGCAAAAGATAGAGCCTACTTGCTAAACTAAGGCATAGAAGGGACGGATATTTTAAGTGATTTTTCACCACATTCTGGCCCTTGAAAGTCATTAGAATGTGACTACAAGTCACTAGGATATTAAACCTGCATTGAGTCAGCTCAAGTGTGCAAAAACAAACAAACAAAACCCAAAAACTCTTTTAAATGTCCTTTGGTGCTGGCCATTCTTCTGCATCAGCCTCCTGCTAGAATGCCCTAGAGGTGAGCCCAGGAAAGCAGGGCGGTGGCTGGTTTCTTCCCACCTGCTCTGGGCTCCTCAGGCACCCTCTCTTCTAACAGCCTGCCACCTGCTGCTGCCCTTGTCTCTCAGCCAGGCCTCAACTCAAGGCAGCTGTGGAGTCCCTAATCCCTCAGTAGGGACAAAGCCCAGAAGCCCTAGAAACAGCAGCACATGGCTGATGGTTAAGAAACTGTTTTGGAGGAAAGAGAAATAACTGGGGGTAGAAGCTGTCATAGACTTCAGCATCGAGGGGAGAATGAGCTCCTGCACTCACAGGCCCAGGAGCCTCTGGGAAGCGGGCCTCATCAAAGCCAGTGACAAGAGGGAGGGGAGGGGACGAGAGGGGAGCCAAGGCTCCCATTGTTCTGATTTCTTCCTTTCCTACCAGGTGGGCAAGCCTGGGCTTGCTCTCCTCAGTGTTGTTAGTGGAGGGCAAGGCAGAAAGAGGCTTCAGGAGAAGGAAGGCTTTTCATTTTACCAGGGATCAAGCTGGTCATCTATGCAGAGGAATAAACCCCAAACAAACAGTGCAATCTGTTAGGGGGGAAAAAAACCCCAGAGTAATAAGATAGAAAAAGGTAAGATCTTCCATTTTAAAAACCATTCTAGAAGAGAATTCAGGTTTTGAAACAGTGGAAAATAAAAGCTGAAGTCTCAGCAGTGAGACTTTGGATTATCACCCCTCCCCTATTTGTCCCTGCTTTCTTTTTTTGGAGGAAGACAAGGGCACCACTGTGGGTGTGGTAAGGCAACTGGGGCCATTAGGGACACCCCTCCAGGTGGGCCCATGCTAGTCTCATCTGCCTTCTAGTTCTAGCATCTTCTCCTTCCAGCTCCCTACCTAACTATGCTTTCCTGGACTCAGCAGAGCAGATGAGGGCTCCTGGGGAAGGGGGAAGTGTGGGAGTGGCCAACAGGCACAGCAGGCATTGCCCTTACCCTGAGAGGAAGGAAGGAAGACTACAAGTGGCAGCAAGAGGCCAGGGAATGACCGGGTGGTAAAGTGCGTGTGTAAGCGCAGAGGCAGGAGGCAAGAGGGTAACAGGCTGGGGGAAGATGACTCCCCTCATCTTCCAGGCCACCCATGCCTGGAGCCAACCCTATTAGGTAAGGTACTGAAAACATACTGGGCTTTTTATTTTTACTACCCACAAGCAGAGAGGCTTAGGGGAGGGGCAGACATGCAGGACAGGGTCTGCTTCAAAGTTTCCCAGCCACAGTGCTTCCAAACATTTTTAAAAAGCGAAAACAAACATTCCTTACTGCTGCGTCTGTCTTCTGAAGATGACAGCAGCTGGCAGAGCTTGTCCACCCCAGCCTAGTTAGCATTCAACACATGCCTACGGGAGAGCGTCCCTCATCAGCAGGCTCCATCCCCAGGGCCCTGTACTCTAGACTGCTCCACACCCTCTGCCCACCTCAGGCCAGTAAGGACGGGGTGCACATGGACTGTTTCTCAGCCCTTCCCCCAGGGGGCCAGGGAAGACAAGGAATTGCTTGTCAGCTGTGACATGCAAGGAGTGGCAGGGAAGGGCAGAAGTAGGAAAAGCAGCAGCACAGCAAGCAGCAGGCCACTTTCTGGGCAGTTACTAAGGCACGTGACCAGGGAGAGGCGGATCCTCAGGACCGGGCTGAAGCTGCCTGCAGCCACCCGGGGACTCAGTCTGTGCCTCTCGGCCTCCCCTCCATCACCACAAACCCAGAAAGGAGCAACCTGCCCAGACTGCCAGTGACCAGATGGGCACTCCATGGCATCTTAACAACTCTCCTGCCCCAGGCCCCTGTGCGCAGCAAGAAAGCCAGAGCTATCTGGGATAAAACCCAGGAGGCAGCATGCAACTTCCCCTTATAATCCAGGGAACCAGAAAACAGACAAGGCCAGGAAGGCCGATGCTGGAAGCAGGAAGTGAGAACTTGCATATTAGGAAGACAATCATTATCAGCCACTTTCCTTCCCTCCCTTGGGATCTTTTGGATGCTTCTTGGAAACTGTCAACTCAACAGGACCAGGAGCCTGTGCCTCTGGGTCAGATGGCTGGGTCCTGGGCCAGCTTGGGCATGATTTTCCAAATCTATCCTTGGCCAAGGAAATGTGCCACCAGTGTCAATCAAGGGCAAGCCCAGGAACCACACTCTCACCCCAATTAGAGCCACTTCTGCCACTCCTGACTCAAGAGCTCTCGCACTTGGATCTGCTCCTGCAAAGGTCAGCAGGGGCAGCCCTCAAAGGAAATAGGCCAGACTCAGGCCCAGCCCCCTGTGTGGCAGGGGACAGCAGTGCAGCCACTAAGGCTTGTGGATAGCAACAAGCCTGCATGACAGGGAAACTGGACAGGGTGGGGGAAAGGCACAAGTAAACACAGCAGCACTCAGGCCCACAGGAGCTGATGGGGGCTGCTGCCAAAGAGCTGGCTGGAGGGGACCCAGAGGTTTAGGAAAAGGGAGGGTTCAATCCAGCACATTCAAATATGTCTCGACAGATGGGAAGGCTGGGCCAGGCAAAGAGCCAGCTCCTCCAGCTGTCCAACAGGCAGATGGCAAGAATCTTCCTTGAGTTTCCAGCAAGGTGGGCCTACAGGGCCCTCAGAGATACACAGATACACAGGTGGCAGCTCAGGTATCCAGGTAAGGTGGCTGGAGAGTACAGGGTGCTGAATCCCACAGGGAGAGGGAGGAAGGGCTGAGAGAACCTCACAGAGAGGAAAGGCTGGCCGCTGCCCTCATGCTTCTTTCAACAGTGGAATATCTGCGGGAAGACCAGAAGGAAAGCACAGTGGTTACCTCGTGTGGATCTCTTACAGTACTCTCAATCCCCCTGCAAATTAGGGGCTATCCCACCTAGCCGCTATTTAAAGAAAGTAAATGTCTCACTCTTTAGGAGTTTCTAGCTTATCTTTCCCACTGCCTATGTGAAAAACTTGCAATGTTCAGTCGCTGTCCTCTGCCTTAGCTCTGTTGGTCTCGTCACTTCCCTTTCTCTCCTAATCCCACCCTATGAGGCTACAAAGCCCTGTCCTAAAGCCATCTGCCAGTTATGTGACTTTGGATAAATCACTTCCTCTGTTTTTGGTTTCAGCTTCTTCACATGCTAACGAGCCTCAAGCTCTCAACTTCCTAGGGTATTATCAGTCCCAAACAGCTCAGGCATGGCCTGCAAGGAACTCACTGACTTAATGTGTCTTGTTTTCTGAACCCCTCATTTTGACAAAGACGCTACAATTCCTGGTTCTATTACTTCTTGAGTATAGGCTCCACCATCTTCCCAAAAGGCTGATAGTCCATGGAGGAAGACAGCATATTTCACATTTCTCTGTATCACCCCTGAAACCTAAAGATGGGCTCTCAAAATGCTTGTTCAATACACAAAACGAAGCTAGGTAGCATGGAAGAGGAGGACCCCACCTTGGCTCCTTGGGAGGATAAGGGCCATGACAGACACTTAAACATATCTCACAATATGTGTCTGTGGAGTTACTGGCTTCCACATTCAAACTCGGGTCAACTATTGTTGATAACCAGGAAGCTCCATAAACTTGATGTGCCTTCAATAATTTCCAACTTCTTTGCTTCTGTGACCATGAATGGCCTCAGAGTCTCCAAACTATCAGAATTCATAGGTAACAGTGAAAAGTCTCATTACAGAAAGCCCAAAGCCCTACTCAGTACTCTGAGGGTGAAATTCTATTTTGTAGGCAAATACCCCAGGTACTATCTTTTTTTGCTAAAAATATACTAATTATTAGAGAGGCTCACAGTCCTTCCTCACTCCCAGCAAGGACCCTAAGCAGCTAAAAATTCATGTTCAGCTCAGACCACTTACCATCTGTGTACTCCTCCGACGTGAGGGATAAAAGGCTTTGTATGTCACTGTTCTCTGAATCTGCGGCTTCTTTGTGCACCAGTTGGCGGTTCCCTGAGCCAGCCACCCAGGAAGAGGTGGTTGCCTGATGCACCATCACAGTCTCCGAGCCCCGAGAGCCCCAGGCTTCACATAGTCCAGACTGTCCTGGGGCCTCATCCTCTCCACCTGCAGAAGAGCAGGCCCCCTGGTCCTGTGGCTGTTGCTCCCTTGGCACATTCCTCCCACTGGGCCCAGACCCTTCTGACAGCACAATTTGTACTCTGGGGTCAGCGGGTGGCACACAGTGACCAGAACTGCCATAAACCGCCTCCTCATATGATGGTAGTGCAACCTGGACTCCATCCACCATGATGGAGACCTGGTCCCCAGATACCCCCTGGTCACGCCTAGAGTGAAGGAGGAAAAGACAAAGGGTGAACTAGAATAAACGCATAAATTAACAAGTATGATAATAATAATAGCAGCAGCCACCATTTTTGAGCACTTACTATGTGCCAGTCAAAGCACTAAAAATTTTAAACACTTTATCACACTGGATTCTCACCTAAGTCCTTTCAGGTAGGGATTCACCAAGAATGCAAATGAGGCTCAGAGAAGTTAATTAACTTGCCCACAATCACAAAGCTGGTACAGGATGGAGCTAGGATTTGAATCCAGTTCCATCACCCTCCAAAAATGGGGTAGACAGGCACCTGACCCTCTGGTCCTGTGGAAAAACTAGGAGCCTAAAGACCTAGAAATAAAAGCATTCATTCAGCACAGCTAAGATAAGAAAGTGAGAGAATGATAGTGACATGTATCTGTGAATAAACTGAAAACCACTTCACTGTACACATTAAATAGGTAAATTGTACGGTATGTGGAATATGTTTCAATAAAGCTGTTAAAAAAACAGGGAAGAACTGTGGTCTTAAAAGTGGGATACTGGACTAGAAATCACAAGAATTTTGTTCTGACTCAGCCATACTGCTTGATTTTTTTTTTTTTTTAACTTTGTCAACTTTTAAAAAAATTAGAACACAAATACAGAAAAGAACACAAGAAAAATCTATGTACATCTAGCTGATTTACTCCAAAAGTAACACTGGTATAAAACCCCTACATAGGCCGAGAAAAAGAACACTGCCCAGACCCTAGACCCTTTGCACCTGTCCCAAAATCATTCCCATTGCCTCGCCACAAAAAGTAACCACTATCCAGACTTTCATGGAAATCATTTCTTTGCTTTTTATTTTAACAGCTCTACTACCTAAACATGAATCCTTCAACACTATGGTTTAGTTTTGCATATATATATATTTTTTTTTCTTTGAAAAACACTGTTTTATATACACATATATGTATTTTTTTTTTTTAAATAAAATATTGTTTTTCTTTTGAAACAGGGTCTTATTCTGTTGCCCAGGCTGGAGTGCAGCGGTGTGACCACGACCCACTGCAGCCTCAACATCCTGGGATCAGGTGATCCTCCCACCTCAGCCTCCCAAGTACCTGGGACTAAGGCATGTACCACCACAACTGGCCAATTTTTTTGTAGAGATGGAGTTTCACCATGTTGCCCAGGCTGGTCTTGAACTCCTGGGCTCAGGCAATCCTCCCTCTCCCCCCTCCAAAGGATTACAGGCGTGAGCCACTATGTCCAGACAGTTGTGCATATTTTTAATTTTTACCTGAATGGGATACACAGTAAATTTGTGAGAGTACATAGCTGTCTCTGGCTTCTTTTACTCAACATCATACATGTGAGACATATTCATGTGTATTCCTTTTTTGGGGATCACTTTTTTATACACATAAACATGCCTTTTTTTTCCCTGAACTACATTATCAGATCCCAGAAATTTAATATTGGTATAATACAATAACACAAATTTTCCTAACTATCCAAAAATATATCCACTTCAATTGCAGTCTTGTTTTCATCCAAGACCCAATTAAGTATCACACATTGCATTTAACCGTCCTGTCCCTTTTATCTCATTTAATCTGTTAAACAGTCCACTATAGTTTTTCTTTCATGACATTGGCTTTTTTGTTGTTGTTTTTTCAAGAGTCCAAGCCAGCTGTCTCAAAGAATGTCCCATAATCTGGACTTCTCTAATAGTTTCCTCAGGATTGGATTCAGGCCTTTTTTTTTTTTGCCAAGAACACTACCTAGGTGATGCTGTGTCCTTTCACCTCATCACATCAGGAAATGTAAATGGTCTGCTGCTGGACCATATTATTGTTGCTAGATTGTTGTAAGTAGTTCTCAATTTCCTCACCTGTGTTTGGAAGTAAAATCTGTGCTACCTGATTCAAATAATGTATACTCTGTGAGGAGAGAAGCTGTAGAGGTTTTTGGAAGGAAGGGAAAGTTTGATGGGAGCACTGCGGGAGGCTGAGGTAGGCAGGATTGCTTGAGACCAGGAGTTCAAGACTAGCCTGGGCAACATGGCAAAACCCTTATCTACAAAAAACACAAAAAAATAGCTGAGCATGGTGGCACATGCCTGTGGTCGCAGCTACTAGAGAGGCTGAGGTGGGAAGATCACCTGAGCCCAGAGAAGTCGAGGCTGCAGTGGGCTGTAATCATGCCGCTGCACTCCAGCCTGGGTAACATGAGTGAGACCCTGTCTCAGAAAAAGAAAAAATAGAAAGCAGTGTGTACACTAGTATGTGCTTGACTTTTATTATTCAAAATGCTTTTTGGCTTAAAAAGTAATATATGTACATAGTACAAAATTTAAATGGGGTCTACAATGAAAACCAAATCTCCCCTCTACTCAAATCAAGCAAAACTAGCCATTTACTTTTAACAAACTTACAAGTTAACTATAGGGAGGAAAACTCCTTAATTTAGATGAGATGCATAACTAATCAGTTTGACTTTAGATGAAAATAACTTATTATTTCAAGTAAACAATCCCTTTCAAATCCTCTTCATCCTATTAATAGCCTTTAAAAATAACTGCTAGCCTCTTCCCAAAAACAAAATAAAAGAAAGAAAATCACACATAGTTGTGTACAGAAATTAAATCTAGCCTAGTCCTTGTCTGTAAATCCAAACTTGGAACATTTTACTGAATGCAGTTTACTTTGGCCCTTTACGTTTGTGAGTTACAACAGTGACTGATGAAGGACAGTGAAGATATGTAAAAAATGTTACACCTCTAGAGGGAATGAGGAACTGCCAGGAAGGACAAAGCAACTGCAGAAGCCACAATGGCCTGGAAGAAAAAGTCTATCATCAGGAATCCACTCAGGGCCAGCACCATCAGCTCCGCCCTTCATGCTCCCTGTCCCTAGACAACTTGCAGCTAAAGCACTATACTGGAAAAGGAAATTGATAAAGGCGGGCAAGAAAACCCACTTCCTCTCTTTCTCCTCAGTGTGGTGTAGTGGTTCTCAATCCTAGCTGCACAGAAAAATTCAGAAGCTTTTTATAAAAAGCAAACGCCAGGGTTCCATTCCAAACCAAATAAATCAGAATAGGAATGGAGGTCCAAGTGTTGATATTTGTTACCCCAGGTGCCTCTATATTGCAGTCAGGACTGGGAACCAGGAGTACAGGATAGTGGCTCACAAACTTAAGTGTTCATCAAATTACCTGGACAGCCTGTTAAACAATATCATTGGGCCTCACCCCCAGAGGTCATTTGCTTAGTCCTAATAAGTTCCATGATGCCGATACTGCTGGAACCACGCTTTGAGAACCACTAGTGTAGGGGAAATGATATGGTTTTGGAATTGAACAGATTTCAGTACTTTTTTTTTTTTTTTAATGGGAATCTCACTCTGTTTCCCAGGCTGGAGCACAGTGGTGCAATCTCAGCTCACTGCCACCTCCGCCTCCTGGGTTCAAGCGATTCTTCTGCCTCAGCCTCTGAGTAGCTGGGACTGCAAGCACCTGCCACCATGCCCAGCTAATTGTTTTGTAATTTTAGTAGAAACAAGGTTTTACCATGTTGGTGAGGCTGGTCTCAAACTCCTGACCTCAGGTGATTCGCCCACCTCGGCCTCCCAAAGTGCTAGGATTACAGGTATGAGCCACTGTGCCCCAGCTCAGTTCTAAGCTCTGCTATTACCTAGAGGTATAACCCTGAGTGAATAACTTAACCTGTCTGAGCCTCAATTTCCTCATCTGCAGTGTTCCTATGAGGATTAAGATCATGTACGCAAAGCAATAAGCACAATGCTAGGCACATCCAAGGTTTAACACATGGTAGGACCCTCCCCACTCCCTGAGCACACACAGACCTACGGAGTTTGGCAGGCCACCAGCAACCCTCCACCAAAGACTGGCCCCCACAGTAATGCTTGCACACCTGCCTGTCTCACAACAGCACTGCCACTGGGCTTACCTGCTATGATGGAAAGACTTCAGCTTTGGCTGCAGAAGGACAAACAGCACCACAAGGAGGAGAATGAGCGCCACGGAGCTGGCAGTAGAAGCCACTATAGACAGCGTGGGGACCCCAAGTGATGTGTGGGTATCTTTGTCTACAAAAACAAGCCATCATCAGAATGATTATGTACCCAAATACACAAAACAGCTAATGGGCCCCACAGCTGATCTTGTCAAATGCCCCCTGAATGGTGCAATATAGACATCCTGTGGTCAGGGTCATTTCAGGAATAACAGCTTAGAATGACCTACGTATACACAGTCCTCCTGCAAAAGGACCATTTCCCTTTCCTGTTTCCTCAATAAAAAATTCCATTCACTTCCAATCTTTGAGGTCCATCTGATATATAAACTCACTTAACCCTAGAGATTTTACCTTCATAAACCACTTGGATACCATCCTCAAAAGCAAGTTTATGAACATCGACCATTTAACTGGGTACATCATTCCACCATCTTAAGTTCTACCTATGTCCTCCTCAAGTGGCAGGATTAATTTATAGAAGCTGGGCTGTAATAAAACCTTATCCTAAGATCCACAGCTTTAGTTATAAATCTCAGGTTGGTTCCCACCCATTTCTGGGGTGTCATGGGTTAAACATGCTCTGGTCTTGAAGCCTGAGTGGGAAGCACAAAGATGGTCATATGACACACACTTTCCTGCAAGCAGCTGGATTTTCCTGTCACGCAAGACAGGAAGAAGCAGGAAGGGTGGGAGGCCTTTTGTCCAGCTAGACTGTAGCTTCATTCAAGGAAAAATGAAATGGAAGAGACACTAGAGAAGGTATTAGCATTATGCTCACCATGATAGCAGAATATGGTCAAGGGTCACCAACACTTGGCCAAACAAGAGATCTTAAACATCAAAGGAGCTTTACAGAGCAGGGCAGATGCCTCACTGGCTTCAGTGAAATGTAATAGGACATGCACCAGCAACCTCAAGTGTCTTCCACAAAGACATGAAGTCCCAAGGAAGGGAGGCTGCAGAACATCAAGTGGGGCTGGGCTGCACCACAGCAAAGGGTGCTCTGGAGGAAGCATGTACTGCATCCTGTGAGTTAACAGAAAGCAGAACCCCAGCAGCATCCCTTTCTCATCTGCCAGACTGACCCTCGTTGAGACGGCAGCTAATCTCCATGGCTGGTTTCCACTCGCCATTCTTACACGTCAGGTATTTGTAATCGCCCTTCAACATGTAGCCTTCAGCACACAGGTATTCGATGACACTGCCCGCTGTCAGGGAGTCTCTGCAGGGCCGGGGGTGGCAGATGTAGCCACCATTCTCTGGCTCCGGTGGTAGGGGGCACACTGCAAAGACGGGGAGAGAGCAGGGGCACAGTGGTGAGGTACCCAGTAGGTGATGCAGCTCTGAAGACCACCACAGGAAACACACGAGCAGCAAAGAGCCCTTTCCTTGGAGGAGCTGTAAACCAAACCCTGGAAATTCAGATTGCCACTGACAGAGGGAAAGTATGCTGGCAACAGTGGAAATCCGGCTGGTTGCAACGTTTCCCCCTTCCTCCCCACCATGCCTTAAGATAATTCCATCCATAACTGAACGACAGACTCTAAAGTCTTGAACCTATAGAGATCTAGACATAATACAGTTTTAATAAAGCCTGTATTATTTAATAAAGCCTGTAACACACATAATAAATCAGCGTGAAAGGAGGTAAAAGTTAGCCTGTTTCCACTATCAATGTCAGAAAAGACTCCATAGTGTAATAAAAACATGTACTCTTGGCCTGAAAAGGGATTTCTGATAAGATTCCCTGGGAGGCTTCCCAAACCCCTGTGCATCTTCCATTCTCTGACTATAGTAGTCAGTGGCACCACCTGTCTCTATCCCATAATAAATCCCACATTTTCCACTGATACACAGACTGTCCTATCTTATTTGTCCTGAAAACTCTGTGAGACAGTCATCGTTACTGTCCTTTGAAGATGAAGACACTGAGGGCCACAAAAGTTAAGTGACTTTCAGCCAAGCTTACAGCCGGGTAAATAGCAGGCTTGGGATCACAGTCCAATCTTCTGTGCTCTTTCCACCAGCAGACACTGTTTCTACCTCATGAGCTGCATGGCCTTTAAAGGGTGTGGGTGTCAAGGTTACCTCCCCTTTGCCGTCTTCAAACTAGTCAGTTACGGAGATGGCAGGCAGTGCCTAGGTGTGGTAGGAGCTGATAAGTTGCAGTAATGTTAAGTCAGAGGATCTGGAAGGTCTGAGTGGCCCTTAGGAGGAAAAGGACAGCCTCTGATTCCACTATGGACAGACACTGCAGAACTGAAGCCCCCAGGGAGTGGACTGCTTGGGTATTACCAGCCAAAACAGTAAAAGTGGGGGCACAAAAGAATCACTGTTTGGAAGGTTGGGCTGGGGCAGAATGGCCAGGCACTCATGAATGTAGGAAAGACCGAAAGTTTTCCAAAGGAAATTCAATTTTTGCTGATGAATACCCTGCCCCCATCCTGAATATCACAAGGACATCTGTATGAGAATAAGAATGGTCGTTTTCTTTTTCTCATTTCCTCTAACAGGCCTACAGTGACTGGGAGTGCCTGACTGTCTAAGATAAGGCACTTTCTCATCTACAAGATGGGCAGCCCTTACAGCCTCTCTCACCCATGCCACTTCTTTCCAATCTACAAATGGCTGTTAAGCAAGGTGACTGACAGCCAGGCTGGGGAGTGGATACCAAATGAAAAAGAGACGATGGCTCCTTACCCTCAAGTTGCTTATCACTTGAGATAGGGAAAAAAGGCACCCTTTTTTCCTTCTTTTTTCAGGTGATGTCACTAAAGAAAATACGCCATTTTAAAAAGCTATTAATGAAACAAAGCTGGGGAGATGCCACAGGAATCTAGAGAAGTCTGGCAGCTTCTCTGAAACTGGGAGATAAGCCCCAATAAGTCCCCCTCAGTCCCCTCTAAGGACCCAACTTGTCCCTATTCTTCTCCACCACCAGGGTCTCGAGCAAGAGGAAGACAGACACCTGCACTCCTTCTGGTGCTCTTTAAACTTTGGCCAAGTAGTTCAGAGCGCTGGCCAGCCAGATTTCCAAAGAAACCTCCATAAACTGCTTTAGCCTTTGTACTTGCCCTCTTTTGTTCAGGGCAGCAGGCCTGCCACAGATCTCCCTGACTTACTCTCTGGCTCTCCTTGGACTGTGTCTAACTGATTCATTTCCTCAGTGTAATTAATGCTGAGCACCCCAGGGCAGCTCCTGAAAGCAGGCAGGACCCACACACAAGTCCAATGTCCTGGGAAGGATAGTCTCAGGGGAAGAGCTGCTCATTCTAAAGTCACTCCTGCTTTCCTGGGTATCTCTCTCCATAAAACCCACATCTCCACAGAATCTTTGAGTGAGACCCTGGAGGTCACCTAGCACTCATTTAAAAAAAAAAAAAAGTGAGGCCTGCAAAGAAGTGAGTTGCAATTCAATTTAATTTCAATTCAACTAATACTTATTGATTCTGAGTAGGGGGTCACTGTGCTATGCTCTGTAAAAGGATAAAAATATAAGCACCTCAGGTCCTTGTTGCCAAACAGGGATATGACCATTAAGTGCATACAGATATTCAAAAAATCATTTTCTTTACAGCTTCTGGTTTAAGGACATTTTCTCTACTCTGAGGTTATAAACATACTCTCCAGTGTTTTCTTATAATGTTTTAGGGATTAGGTTTTTGTTATTTAAAATACTTTTACCAAAAACAAACAAAACAAACGAATGGGAAATATAAATGGTGTAAAATTAAAAAGGGGTGTACAGTGAAAAGCAAGCCTTTCTCCAATCCCCTAGTCACTTGGTTCCTCTCTCCAGAGGCACTGCACCAGTTTCTACTGCATTCTTCCAAAGATACTCTATACACAGATTTATTCTAACACATGTCAAATAATGTGATTTGTGCCACAACAGAGGATGTTCAAACCAGGAATGAGGGAGCCTAGGAAAGGATCTCCAAGGAAGTAGCATTTCAGACCAGGCTTCACTTCATCAAGAAGGGAAGTGGCAGTTTGAAGTAAATGCACTGAAGTGGGAAAATTTGGGTTAAGCTCAGAAAACAGCAAGTAGCCCAGTTTGGTTGGGTTGCATAAATTTTTAAAAGTCCAAAAAAATAACATGAAGAGTGATGAAACCATCTTGTAGAGGACCTTGCTTGCAAAAGGAGATATTTATAATTATAGTCAAAGAAAAGGGGGAGCCACTGAAGGCTCTTGAGAAGGGTAGCATTATAAGAGAAGCAACTTTATAATTTGATATAAGATGGAGAGACCCCTTAGATTATGTCAACATTATAGCAATCCTAGTATTGATACAGGAGCTAGAAAGAAATTATTCAGGCAGATAGTGAGGGCAAGAGACGTTTAACGAAAGGGGTTAAACGTTTCCCTTTTAAGGAAAAGTAGCCTCAAGATCATTTCTTTTCTAACAAAGACCAAGCTGAAAAAATCGAGCTGCAGACATAGATAAGCCAGCTGGAAGCTTGCACAGGTGAATGCCAGCAGCTGTGCCAATAGAAAAGGGCTACCTGGTGGCCAGGTATGTTCAGTGTGGAGGCTCCATCTTTCCTTTTTTCTGTCATCACATGTACAGTAAGGACCAGGCAATATGATGCCCACCAGGTAGAGAACCCATCTGCACAATAAAAGATTCGGGTGGGATGGCCAGCTTCTTTTAAACTATGGCACACCTGGTCCAACCAATCTTTCGTCCCCTATGTAAATGAGACACTGCCTCAGGCTCATCTATAAAACCTTCTTCATTTCACTGCAGAAGTGGCAACCATTTTCTCCAAGACTCCTCTCTGGGCAGAGAGCTCTTCTCTTTCTTTTGCCTATTAAACTCCCACTCTTAACCTCACTGTGGTGTGCCCACATCCTAATTTTCCTTGGCTGTGGGACAATAACCCACTTCAGCATGGGAAAATAAATTCAGCACAAAAATTATTTTATGCGTATCTATGAAGGTCACAGAAAATAAGCTGAAGTATGTCATAAGATGCTGCTCCAGATTCAAAGATGAAATAAAAAGGCCTAAAAAGAAAGGGTTAAAAAAAAGGGCAAGTCATTTTAACACACTAAGAATGTGCGAAAAGGCCTGGTAGAGTGGCTCACACCTTGTAGAGTGGGCTCGTCCTGTGATCCCAGCACTTTGGGAGGCCAAGGTGGGTGGATCACTTGAGGTCAGGAGTTCAAGATCAGCCTGGTCAACATGGGGAATCCCCATCTCTACTAAAAATACAAAAACTAGCAGGTGTTACAACATACACTTCTAAACCCAGTTAGTCAGGAGGCTGAGGCACAAGAATTGCTTGAACCCATGAGGCAGAGGTTGCAGTGAGCTGAGATTGCACCACTGCACTCCAGCCTGGGCGACAGAGTGAGACTCTGTCTAAAAAAAAGAAAAAGAAAAAAAGAACACGTGAAAAAATATGATCCTCTTAACCAAGGGCAGAGTCCTGGCCAACAGCAGGTGTTGAAGAGGACCCTCTCAGTGATGCCTGGGAAGAATACTAAGAAAAAGCAAAACTCACATGGCAAATAAGCTGCCCAGTGGCTTCCAGAAGCTACAGTCCTAGGCAAGAAACTGTCTTGATCTGTGCACCAGGATCATTTTCTGACAATTCCAGGTTCACAGAAGGAAGCTCTGTACTAAACTCTGAGAAGATAATGAACTCAACTGATTTGGCAGTGCCACATAATTTTAAAAAGAGAAGGAGAAAGCCAGACAACTTTACAGGGGGGAAAAAAAAATCAAAGAATTATCTTTAGCTTCCTCTCTGCTTTCTGTTCTGTCCCACAGCCACTTAGGCTTTCAGTGAGCACAGGGAGTACACACAGTAGGCATTCAGTCAAAGTCCACTGTGGTAACAATGCAGATGAGATGCAAAAATATCTAGTTGCTACTTCCACCACCTCCAATGCCTCAGCCTGATGGTCTCAGCCTGATACCCTCAACCGAAACCAACTGCTGAGGACCCTCATCAGCCCTTCTAAAGGTTTCCTGCTTTTGTTGGTTTGCAGGCCAGACTTTCAGGAGGCAAATTAAAACAAAACAAACTTACAACATTCCAAAACAAGCAAAGCAAAATAAGCTCCAGGAAAGCACCCCCAGGGTCAAAGCATTCAATTTAACAAACAGAACAAATACTTGAGCCCCTTCAAAACAAGGTGTGGAAGTAGGGAACACAAAGATCAGTGCGACATGCATGCAGCCTCAAAGGAATTAGGGTTGTGTAGGGGGAGGTTACATTTAAATTATCTATAGTGCATTTGTTCATTTGTTTGAGACAAAGTATCACCCTGCAGCCCAGGCTGGAGTGCAGTAGGGATCTCCACTCACTGCAACCTCTGCCTCATGGGTTCAAGCTATTCTCCTGCCTCAGCCTCCTGAGTAGCTGGGATTACAGGTGTGCACCACCATGTCCAGCTAACTTTTACATTTTTAGTTGAGATAGGGTTTCACCATGCTGGGCAGGCTGGTCTTGAACTCCTGACCTCAAGTGATCCACCTGCCTCAGCCTCCCAAAGTGCTGGGATTACATGACTAGCCCCATTACTTTCCCAATCAACTTGTTTTCACTTTATGGACTCGCCCTGAATTCTTTCTTGCATGAGATCCAAGAATCCTCTCTCTTGGGGTCTGGATCTGGACCTCTTTCCAGTAACAGAACCATGTCCCGTGAAAAGCCTATAACCTAGAGAAGACAGACATGATCACAGCCATCTCTATGCTAAACCAGTGAAGTGTTAAATGTGACACAAACTGCTCAAATATGAGCTTTGCTAATAGCGTGGGGTGAAGAAGAAAAAGAGTGAAAACTGAGAGGAGGAAGGAATGGATGGAAATCACAAACCTAGCACAGAGCTGTCCAACAGAAACATCATATGGCCACAGATGTAATTTAAAGTGTTCTAGTAGCCAATTAGGAAGATAAACAGAAACAAGTGAAATTAATCTTAATATTTTATTTAACCCAACATATGAAAAAATACATGACTGATTACATCTCAACATGCAGTCAACATAAAAATTTACTAATGAGCTATTTTATATTCTTTTTCTCATAGTACTCTGTACACTTGTATAAGAGGCATCTGAATGAGAGCGACTTCATCTGAATAGGGACTGGGTAAAATAAGGCTAAGACCTACTGGGCTGCATTCCCAGGTTAGGCGTTCCAAGCCACAGGCTAACAGGACGTCACAAACTCCACCGATAAAACAGGTTGCAGTAGAGAAGTTGACCAAAACCCACCAAAACCAAGATAGTGATGAAAGTGACCTCTGGTTGTTCTCACTGCTCATTATATGCTAATTATAATGCATTAGTATTCTAAAAGACACTCCCACCAGCACCATTACAGTTTACAAATGCCTTGGCAACATCAGTAAGTTACCCTACGTAGTATGAAAAGGAGAGGAACTCTCAGTTCCAGAAATTCTGTTTTCCCAAAAACCTCATGAATAATCTATCCCTTGTTTAGCATATAATCAAGAAATAACTATAAATATACTCAGTCCTGCAGCCCATGTCGCAGCTCTGTCTATACAGTAGCCATTCTTTTATTCCTTTGCTTTCTTCATAAACTTGCTTTCACTTAACTCTGTGGCTTTGCCCTGAATTCTTTCTTGTGGGAGATCCAAGGACCCTCTCTTGGGATCTGAATCAGGATCCCTTTCCAGTTACACTCATAGCACATTTCAACCCAGAACCACATTTCAAGTTCCCAGTCACCACATTGGGCTACCTAGTAGTGGCTGTTGTAGTGGACAGCAGAGTCTCAGTTAGGAGACCTTGGCCAGGAGTCAGAGGATAGGTCTGGGGATCTGCAAACAGAGGAAAAGGTTCAGAACCACACTACAGGGCATGGAATGTGAGGCTGAAGATGTGGAAAGAAGAAGGCATTTAGAACTGAGGGTCTCAAAGTTGTTTAGAAAAGCACTATTTATGTGCTTGTTCTCAAAACTCTTACTTATATATAAAGGTTATATTTCTACTTCTAGCCTTCAATGGTTTGTAGAAGCAAAGAGATCCACAGAAAAACTAAGGTCAAAATAGAGAACAAAGGTGTTTAAATATATAGTTTTGTTAGTTTTGGATATATAAGGAAAATAGTAATTATTGCAGATAGTTTATTACCTGTGCCAAGTACTCTTCTGAGTTCTCTCTCTACGTGAAGCAGGTACTGTATTTTCTCCACTTTATATAACAGGACAGTAAGGCTTAGCTGAGTTGAGTGATCTGCCTCAAACCACACATCTGTAATTAGCAGGGTTGGATTCACCAGGAACTTTGGCTTCTAAGCTGAAAGCCTGACCACTAAGTTAAGCCAGGCCTGCTGAGAGGGGGCAGGGCATCAGGAAACCTGACAGGTTCTGCTCTGTGGCTCATTTCCCCATTTGATGTGCTCAGCCTACAGCTTTGGAGACATCCAGCTACTTTGTACAGCACATAAAAGAGTAATACCCTAGTGTGAACAGCCTTTTTCAAAGGGGAGGTGATTCCCTCAAGAACGCCTCCCAGGCAAGTTGGAATTAGAGCATTTCAGACAAATACCAAGAAAAAACAGGTGATCACATCTGATATGGTCAAAAGGTTTCTTCTGAAGCCACCTAATAATAATAGCTCATGTTCACTGACTATAGGCCAGGCACTGTCTGAGCACTTTACATGTGTAACTCATTTAAGCTTCACAAAAAACCTTCTAGAAACATACTACTGCATTACACAGATGAGCAAATTGAGCCAGGGGTTGAAATACTTGCTCAGTTTCACCCAGCAGGTGGGTGGCACAGTTAGGATTTGAACCCAAAAGGCTGTATTTCCACTTCACAGCAGTATCAGAGTGTCTTGGAGCCAGACTTCTCTCACACCCATAATCTGACAAGGGAGCCACAAACAGGAGAGTCCAGTGACAAGGACAATCTGGGTACTGCCCGTAGACTCAGGGCATCAATTTCAATACATGAAGGCACTGAAACAGATCGTCTCCAAGATCTCTTCTGACATTTGCAAATTTGTCTAAAGTTGGCGGGTCTCACTACCTCTCCAAGGTTCCTTCATAAAACTCCCACAACCACTGTGGTTTTGGATAGAGCACAAGGTGTAAGGGGCTAGAGATCATCCTGTCCATGCAGAAACTCCTGCGTCGAAACAGATTCCTGCCGTGGACTTGTGGTGAGAGCCAGAAAACAGAAAGGAGTCCCACTACTTAAGAGATATCCAGGGCTGCTCTGGTCCATGGCTCTGCCCAGCTTTCTGCCTTCCTGACTCCCCACTCAAATAGTGAAGTCTAAAACAGGGTACAGTGAGAGGGAAGTGAGATGGTTTCTCATGCCATTTGCAACCTTCCTCTCCTATGAGACTTATCTTCCCAGCAGTCAGACAGGAAGCCTATTGTTCAGCCAGGATCCCTTTTCTCATGAGAACTTCCCACTCACTGGGGGAGAGCCAGTAGCTCAAGCCTTTCTCAGGGTGTGGCACCAGAGCTGGGGTGGGTGAACACAGGGAGAAACCACTCATGGCTCAGGCTACCTTCTGTTGTTCTGATTCTCAGGCCCCCACCACTGTTTTCCTAAGAGAGGCTCAGCCTAAGCCCACCTCTGGAAGACCAGCAACTGATGGGGGGGACAGGCCTTGGAGCCCTCACTTCCTCCACTTCATAGGAGAGGAAAAATGCCAGCCAGGGGCCTCAGAGCCAACAAGCACTTCCTTTTATTGTCACCTGGAGTTTTCATGTTTGAGGTAGGACTCAATAAAAGAAAGTGCTTTAATTTAACCTAAGCCACTAAAGTCCTTAGTCATTCAGTAAAAAGTGCTTCTCTCCCAGCCTGGAAACCCTGACCTGAAAGGACATGCAGTCAGCTGGAACCCCACTCATCTTCAAGGTTCCAAGGCCACCTTCCCAGGCATGGACAGAGAGAAACCATGAGCAGCACAGGGTGGAGCTTACCAGCTTGGGTTGAGACTTAGACTGCTCCAACAGTTTATCCACTGGGTGGGCAGTCCTGGGGAGATCTTCCTATTCCCCAGTTTCCTCATTTGTAACATGGGGATTCAAAAGGTTAATCACTATGCAGGTAAAGTACCTGGTAACTGGTCTGTCACACACTAAGTGTTCTATAACAGCAGCTTTATTATTCCTCTGGGTTCCCATTACATGGTCTTCACTCCTACCTGTAACCTATCACCATGTTGTAGTCTGCAGGTTTTCTCAGAGTTTGGTCCTTCTTCCATTTCCCCACTAACCACCAACCCACACACCTAAGCCATAGGGCAGAGACTTGTTCTGCTCATTTTTTTATCCCTAGTACCTGACGAAGAATCCAGCAGATAGTAGATATTTAGTAGAAAATCAATGTGACTTACAAAATTTTGTCCCCATTTCAAGACACTGTCTTTTTTTTAACTGCAATGAGCCATAATAGGTTTTGATTTGAGTCGAGTCGGTAACAGACAACAGCAAAGAGAATCCCACTCCAGGGTACAATTTGTGTTCTCGAAATTGGTACCTAACTGTGAAAATACACTGCCTACCTACCAGGACCAGAGCCACTTGGGTTAAGAGCATGGTCTTAGGGGTCAGACAGATGAATCTGGGTTTGACCCAGGGGCCTGCTCTGCAGCCTTGTCAACTGCTGTAACTCCTCTGAGTCTTAGTCCTTAGCAGCCAATATCTATCTCCACAGGTTTTTTAGAGGACTAGCAAAACTGCAAACTTGAAAATGTCTTGTATCATGCCTGGCACATATCAGGCACTGATAAATTTTCACGAAGCAAACTAAACCCTTATCTCTGATTTTTGGAATGGGCAAAGGCTTTGGTAGAAAGAAAAAGGATTATTTCAGAAATGTCTGGATATTTGGAGAGGGGGCACGCAAAAAACAGAGCAGGATAAGCACTTTAGGGGATGTTTGCTCTCTCCTTGTTCCAGCTCAGTAATAAGCCGGCTACTTTTTCACTTCCCTTTCTCAGCAGTACAGCTCAGGCTGCTCTTGGCTGACAAATGGCCTCCATATGGCCTGTTACCCTTTCACCTCCTCTTGTTCTTGCAGCTCAGGGACCCAGGGAAACAGGCTGCCAGCTGGGGCTGGGCATCCCTGCCCCTCCCACTGTTATGACTGCTACAAGGAGGGCCAGGCCAGAGGACCACTCTCCTTCATCCTGCTGCTCCAGGTGCCGGGCTAGGCCACTCAGTGCCCAAAACCACTACCACCACACGCAGAACAGTGACCTGTAGAGCAGAGCCCACAGCTGTCTCCTACCTCCACCCCCAGGATGGTAGGATGACAGCGGAGCTAGGGAGCCAGGCTATTCCGCATGTATTACCAAGTGTTACTGTTTTCCTTGACAGCGGCAGTTAGGGGCTTAAGAAAAAGCAGAAGATGCTTATTTTTCCCTCATTAGCAATTGTCACTTCTTGTTCTCATCTCCTTCACCCTATTACCTACCTAAGCTAAAGGATGTGCTTGCTCTCCCCTCTCAGAATTCCTCACCTCTCAAGAGGAGGTGGCTGGTCCTCTCAGGAAAGGCCCAGACAGCTGCTTAAGGCAGCTCAGAAGGAAAACTGATGAGCAGATGATAACTAACTTAGGAGTCTGGCTTAGAGTCTAAAACAGGGTTGGACTCTTGGGTACAAAGGCCAAAACTATGGTTTCATTTCCAATTCTACCATTTAAATGGTAACTCCTAATGCCAAGTCCAGTGCCAGACAATCACAGCAGGGCCTCAAGAAACACAGAATCAAATTTAAAACAAATTTAATGATCTCTGTTGCTGAAAGGATACAAGTAATGAAGAGAATTAACATTTATCACCAGACATGCACTGGTACTTTAAAAGTATTATCTTATTAAATTATGTCACCCTAGGAAGAAGGTGGTATAAAACTTGATTTGTTCAGAAAAAAACTGAGGCTCTGAAAAATTTAGTAATAGTCTGAGGCCACCTGGCTACTAAGTACTAGAGTCTGGATTCAAACTCTGGCTTGCCCTTCTCTCTGTTATAAGGAAGCTTCTTGATTTTTTCTGATGCCACCAGAAAAAATTTACTGCAAGACCTACAAAATATAACATAGGGGTGGCATACATATGGACAAAAGCTGCTATAATTCCTGTTTGGAGAAGAACATGGCCTGGTGAGTTTAGTTGTGCCCAGAGGACTGAGTTCATATCTCAAGTGGGGCCACATTTTTCCAGAGAAGTGGAGGGAAAAGGCAAGACAGTTTCCTTCACTAATCTCAGTGTACTACAAACAACGGAGCGATTTAAGGATCACAGACACCAAAGCTGCAACTGGGAGAAGATATGTGGGCATTTTTAGCTGAGAACACAAGACTTCTAAGAGGGATATGTGAAAGGAAGGTTGTCACTAAATGCAGAATGGGGCTGTGACCTGGAATTAGAGGGCTACCTTTCTGCCACTGCCCAGAACACACAGGACCACTGGGATATCACTACCAAAGCCTGAAATAAACAGCCTCTGCCACATAGCCCCAAACAGGGGTTCAGGCAGTGTGCTGCTTCTCCCAAGCACTCGACAGGCCACTGCTACTCAAAAAGGCCTAGACAACAGCAAATAAAGGAAGGAAACATTTCACTAAACTCTAGTTATGGATGGTAATAGAAATCCATTGAGGCAATGGCCCCATATCAACAAACCACCACAGGTCTTTGAGAAACACTCACCAGCAGTTGAGGGGTGGAGGTCTAAATGAGCTTTTTGTTGTTGTTGTTTTGAAACAGTCTTGCTCTGTTGCCCAGGCTGGCATGCAGTGGCATGATCTCGTCTTGGCTCACTGCACCCCCTCCCAGGTTCAAGCAATTCTCATGTCTCAGCCTCTCGAGAAGCTCAGATTACAGGTACACACCACCACATCTGGCTAATTTTTTGTATTTTTACTAAAGATGGGGTTTCACCATGTTGCCCAGGCTGGTCTCGAACTCCTGACCTCAGGTGATCCACCTGCCTTAGCCTCCCAAAGTGCTGGGATTACAGGCATGAGCCACTTTGCCCAGTCCTGAATGATCTTTTCTGAAGAAAGAGATGTCACTGGGTCTAAGGCATGCCATGAAGTGAGTGCTGTACATTCTGGTGGGCAGGGTCCCACCATGAGACAGGGACTACAAATACTAAAGAGACAATAAAAGGTGTGTGGTTTTCTGGTGGTGGAGGAGGAGGCTGAATGAAGCCACAAGTCTCGTCTCTATCGCCTCTGAACCAACAAGCCTAAGGAACTCTGTACTCGCCCTGCACAGGCAGATGGAGCAGAAGTTACCCAGTCCATTCACCTGGATATTCTTCCTCCTCCATCTTGTGGGGGATGAGATTCTCTGCTTTAAACAATTTTAAACCACAAAATTTTAAACCACCTTCTCACACATGGCCACTACAGGAAAAGCAGTTTGTCATACCTTCTTGGTTTCCTTTGCACTCCCCCAGAGGGGAACTTTCACCAACTGCTTCTGGATGGTGAGGAGTCAAATCCCCCTAGGACTTCTCTTCTTCACTACTTTCAACTTTTGCATCTTGCTCAGCACACAGTACTCCTGGAAGATCCCTCTGCTCCTCTCACAAGCTTTCCCTGTGAATCCTTCCCATGTTTTTCCCTCAGGAAGCCACACTTAAGCCTCTTTAAGGATCTCTGAAAACAACAGGAGTGCATTCAAGCCTGCTGCAAAGTCCAAAGAAGGATGGATGACTGGCCCTGAAGCTCTAGGACTTGCCTGTGATGTTAGCCTGTGTACATATTGGTCTCGCTCTAGTATAACAAAGCAATCTCAAAATACAGACTAGTGAAACTTGGGCCTCAACTAGGTAACAGTCAGGAGTAGAGTCTCAACCATGGTTATTTATCAGGCTGAGGACCATGCCCCTGTCACCTGTCATGGTCTCTCTTGCTCTTTGGACCCTAGACTCTGGCAAGCCACTTTTGACTGACCAGTCTGAGATGTCTGGTCAGAAGATAATGCCTGGGGCAGCCTCACACACTCTGCGTGATGTTAGATAACTATGTCTAAATGCCACATTGGTGTACAGAAAATACCTTTAATCTCTTGTCCTCCAGACAGCAGGTTTAATAATTTTCACCCAAAAGAAAGTAAAAAGCATGGGCATGGTGGCTCACACCTATAATCCCAGCACTTTGGGAGGCAGGCGGATCACTTGAGGCCAGGAGATCGAGACCAGCCTGGCCAACCAGGCTGGCCATATGGTAAAGCCTTACCATACCAATTATGGTAAAACCTTGTCTCCAACAAAAATACAAAAATTAGCCAGGCTTGGCAGCATGTGCCTGTAATTCCAGCTACTCAGGAGGCTGAGGCACAAGAACCGCTTGAATCCTGGAGGCAGAGGCTTCAGTGACAGAGATTGCACCATTGCACTCCAGCCTGGGCAACAGAGCAACACTCAATCTCAAAAAATTAAATAAATAAATAAATAGTATTTACAAGTGTTGATTCTCTCTGGGTTTCACTTTCCTACCAGAAATTCCTTCATTAATTTAACAAATTTCTATTAAGCACCAACTATGAGTCAGGCTGGTGCTAGAAATTCAAGAGCAAATAATATACATTGTGTGTGCTTGAGGAGACTTCAGTCTCTTTGGGAATACAGATAAAGGGCCCCAACAAGATTAAAATAATAGTAATATCTACTGCTTCTCTTCCAGAATCCATGTAAGGATTACATTTACCCATTAATTATTTTTGTTTCCTCTCTCTCTTCCCTCAGCTTAATTCTACCATTCTTTTTTTTTTTAAACAAGTTTTTACTAAGTACCAAAAGCACCATGGCAGGCAATGAAGGTAGGCAGGTGCAAAGATAAAAAGACATTGGTCCTATACTCTAGGAGCTTTCTAATAAATGACTATAATAGACATATGTTAGAAATCAATATGGGCTGCATAAAGTTCTGAAGAAGGATTAATTCAATGCGGAAGAGACCAAAGAAGATGGTAAAGATGGTATCAGAGCTCCAACTTCAGGGGAAGTAGGCTCATGAGCATGGGATAAAGGATTGTGACAGGGATAAAGAAGAGGGGGGAAGGACATGCTAGGGGGAGATAAAGGCACATACAAAGGCAGAGAAGCATGAAGAGGTGGTATGTGTATGGGGAAGTTAGCAAATGTTTCCAGGTTTAGCAGGAGATAACTGAAGATTTAGAAAATCAGGCTGGTACCAGAAGAGAGTCGGTCATGAATGCAAAGTTAAAGAATGTGGAATCTTGGGTTTCTCTTCCATGAGATGAGATTTTTAAGGACACTTCTAGGCCTATAATGCAAAGAAAGTCAAAGCCATGTTATTCATAATAAAATGAAAGCCTACTAAATAGTACTAATCCCACTGATGAAGCTGCCCATATAAATCTGCCTGCATCCCCTGGAAACTATTTTCCAATGAACTGGATGTGCTGACAGGGTGGAGTGGGAAAAGGGGAAGAAGAAGGAAAACTCGTGCAAGTTTTCCAGTGCAGATTCATCATGCTTCTCAGGTTTGCCTAGGTGAGAGCGGGTGGGAAAGAACTAAGGGGACTGAGGCACACAAAAAAGGAATATAAAGATATTCTGTGGTCAGTTTCTTTCCCAGGGTTCTCTCAAATGGCAGCAGATGGCCTATCCCTGGAGGACTGGATCCCAGAAAGCAGCTGCTCCCAGGTCCTGGTTCTAACAGCTGGGGTCACAGGTCCTCTATGCACAAGCTGAATGCCAGAAATCAATGGGTCCCATTGTGCCTGCATGCATGAGCTCTCACGTCCAGGCTCATGCCCTATAACTGCCTGGAACAGAGGACTGGGAAAAATAACACCACATACTTTGAAAGACTACATTTGCAAACTAATGGAAAGACAGAGTATGATACAATCCAATTTTATTTCAATTACCTTGAGTTTGCTAGGAAACTACTAAGATGCTAATTATTTGGGAGATAGAGGGTCAAGGGGGAGGTAGAAAAGAACAGAAGTAGGGCAGATCATAATCAGAGGCTAATCAGTAAATGCGTCTAGTCCTCCTCTTCCTGCTCAATGCGGAGAAGAGTCTGGCTCTACCACAACAACCAAAAAGCAGGCTAGATGTTTCATGTATTAGCAAAAGGGATACAAATTCATAAAACAATGTGTGTGTACACAGAAGAGTATAACTGTATGATTACATAATTAAGCACATTATAAAGTATTTATATTGCTGAGACTAAAAGCCCTACTCAAAGGCATTCCACCAAAGTTGAAAAGGGCGGGGGGAGAAAAGAAAGCATCTAATTGCAATCTTCCACAAAGCCAGACATCCCCAGCTGGTGCCACAGCTGAATTCTCTTAATTAACATGTTGTAACGGCAAGTATGAAAGACAACTGTATGCTTATCAGCTCCATGTCATAGCCAGCCAGGCACGGCAGAAGCCCACAATACTGCTATAATTAGAGAGATTTTTCTCTTTTCTATTATAATAGTACCCCAGTGTGGAATGTTGGTTAGTTTCTCTTAAGAACTTTGTCATTTAAAGCACATACATAACAACTCTACCCACAGGGACTGAGACTAGAGAATATGAGAAAGTTCACAGTCTAAGAGCTGGTTTACTTTTTGATGGTTGTTTTTCTCTTAACTCCACAAACCTGGGGTTTTATTGTTATAGAAGGCTAGCAATGTTTGACCAGTCCAGCCTTTTAAATAAAAGCCCATCTGACAGCCAAAATCATAGGCTAGGCTGGGTGCAGTGGCTCATGCCTGTAATCCCAGCACTTTGGGAGACCAAGGTGCAGGCAGATCATCTGAGGTCAGGAGTTCAAGACCAGCCTGGCCAACATGGCAAAACCCCGTCTCTATTAAAAATACAAAAATTAGCCGGGTGTGGTGGCAGGTGTCTGTAATCCCATCTACTTGGGAGGCTGAGGCAGGAGAATTGCTTGAACCCGGGAGGCAGAGGTTGCAATGAGCCAAGATCACGCCATTGCACTCACTCCAACCTGGGTGACAAGAGCAAAATTCCATCAAAAAAACAAAATCAGCTGGGCGTGGTGGCAGGTGCCGGTAACTCTAGCTATGCGGGAGGCTGAGGCAGGAGAGATAATCACTTGAAATTGGGAGGTGGAGGGTGCAGTCAGCCAAGATTGTGCCACTGTACTCCAGTCTGGGTGACAGAGCAAGGCTCTGACTCAAACAAAATCACAGGCTAAATGTATCTACACACAATAAAGATGGCAGAAATTAGCATATTAATGAGTACAATGTGTGGTGAAAAGCATTAATACGTGAAGAGACTAGGTCAATGATATTGCTTGACTCTGTGTCCTCACCCAAATCTCATCTTGCAGCTCCCATAATTCCCACAAGTTATGGCAGAAACCGGGTGGGAGGTAACTGAATCATGGGTGTGGGTCCTTCCCCTGTTGTTCTCGTGATAGTGAATGGGTCTCCCAAGATCTGATGGCTTTTAAAAATGGGAGTTTCTCTACACAAGCTCTTTTTGCCTGCTGTTATCCACATAAGATGTGACTTGCTCTTCCTTGCTTTCTGTGGAAATGTAAGTCCAATTAAATATCTTTTGTAAACTGCCCAGTCTCGGGCATGTCTTTATCAGCAGCGTAAAAATAGACTAATACAGTCAACATAGAATGTATACTCACAGCTCTGGAAGGGCCTTTTACACTTACACAAAGGGTTTTGTTTTTGCATAACTCTTACACCACAACCTGTTGCAGGTAGTCCCCCTACTTCCCTAGCAAGGACCCTCAGAGTCAAACAATAGGTTTACATATTACAAGAAGGTCATCTCAGAAAGTCAAAAAAGATAATAAAATACAGACAATTTTGCCTTTTAGGGACAATCTTGGACAACATAACTTGGGACATTTTAGACATTATTCTTTGGCTGTGTGTGTCTTTTCCTCTTCATAACTGAGCAGAGCTGTTGACACTAAAGATTTCTCACTTCTGGCACATTCCCTGAATTTTGAAATCTTTCAATTCTATCAACTTTAGAAGACCTACCCTTACAACTACCATTAGTAATTTCATTTTTCCATTTTCAACTTATCCTTACAAAATTGAGGTCCGATAATGCAAGTCAGCACTCCAGCACACGCGGCCGCACAGAGGGAGCTGGCAAGGCTGCTCAGAGTGTGCTGCTGACTGGCAGGCAGCCACAGCTCACGACTGCTCAAGAGGTTCTTTCTCAGCTGCTGCACAAAAGGCCATATTCATTTCACAAAGGCAATTGGCATGTCGATTTACCATGTATCAGAGTATAGGTTGTTCCTATGACAAATGTTTAAAAGCAGACTGCTTGGAGTTGCTTCAGAATCCCCCTACCTCTACCCTCTCACCTCCTACTGCAGGTTTATCAAATTTTGATTTCTTGCCCCTTCACTCTCCTGGCCCCAGAGGCCCAGAATCACATTGGTGAACCCAGAGAAAATATATTCTTAGGTGGCCCCACATAAAAATGAGGAATGCATGCAGGCCCAAAAATCTCTGGCACTCAGCAACACCCACACACACCTGCGTTCTACAAAGAGACCAGGACTGCATCCAGGGCCCCAAGGTTTGCACTGAATCGAGGGAAGTCAAGCTAGTCAGCACCTGCACAAGACTGTTATTCAGAATGACAGCTCATCCTGGGTTTCCCCAAACTCTATGCCTTGTTGATGGAAAAGACTTGTCAAACGTGCAATCAGGGCCCGAAGAATCTTTCAGATGCCTCCAGCCAGACCCTGAAATGGAATACTACTAGTAGCACAATGGTTTCTTCCTCAACTGGGAGCAATGTTGCCTATGGGAAACAATCAATGTGCCTCATGCACTCTATGCACATGGGTAATGTCCTTTAGGGTTAGTCCATTTGTATTTGCAGCCTTTCCCTTGAAAAACCAAATGAAATCACCCACCACAAATGGACAAGCTGCAAGGCAACTGATTCTAAACTCCGGGCCTGCTGCTCTCTCCCTCAACCCTTTCTGAGTCCTCTCAACTGTCCCATCTTAGAAGGACAGAGACGCTGAGCAATGCTGAATGTATGACTGCTGAGAAATGCTGAGTGTATGATAAATTACACTGTTTGCTGAGAATGATGGCAAGGAAAACCTAGCCGGCCCCCCACCCCCAACTGGAAAACTGCTCGGGGCATTCTAAAGTAGCAAAACACTATATCATACGCTGGTTAAAACAATTCTTTAAGAACGCAATATGTGACCCTGCCCCCATGGCTCCCTAGTGGAGAATAGTTTCTAGTTTGTCCTTGATCAGTGGTAAGCAGGCACCAGCTGCCTACCTAGTTTATCTTGGTTCTATGAGAAAACACAGGACGCCTGCTATTAATAATAATCACCTGTTCAGAGACAATAAATACATGGGTCAGCATCTGCTCAAGACCCTCAGCCCAGAATGCCGTCACCCCCTGAGGCTCTCAGTTCGGAAGGCTGCTGGCCCCCAGATAGTCCCACTTTGCTGTTCTGTCTGTGTGTCTGCTTCTTAATGCCTTCAGCGCCACCTGGGTGGGGGTGTCTACGGCCGAGCTGGTGTTGGTACAGAGAAAAATGTGAAAATTTCCCACTGTGACTTCTGCAAACATGGGCAGAACCACTGACAGTCAGGCCTGTTTAGGGGGCACCCTGCTACTCAGCCCTAACAAAGCAGTAACTCAGAATGGTTTGCGCAGTTTATCTACCAGCAGTTTGAAACAGAGATCAGGGATCTACAGGCTTTCAAGAAAAGTGGGAAAGAAAGTGCCAGTCTTTAAGGGTAGTAACTTGAGGTGAAAGTTGAAGACTCAAGGCTCCAAGCTAAGTGTTCCTCCTTAGCTCCTCTTCTGCCATAAGGGCCCCAAATCTCTTGGCAGAGGGAGTCAAGGCTAACAGTGGAGCCTCGGCCTCACCTGCCCCCTGGCCTGGCAACATGCTGAGCTGATCCCCAAAGAGGAACTGCTCATTTCCAGGGCTAGAGACATGATGTTTCCACTGGCCACACCTGTGCCAGACACTTGTGGCAAGTCAGCTGGGAGTGGCAGGCCCAGCCCAGGCACAGCAGTTGAAATTGAGACTGTCATTCATTTTCTGACTGTTAAGAAAATGGGTAGTATCTCCCTTGGCAATAATTTACTCTCCCTACTTCTACTGGAAATTAATAGATCTTGGGATGAGCATAACATATGTATGCTTTGTTTGTCCCCACTGATAGAATCTCTCTTAAAATATTTCACCAATTTCCATTTTTCAAAAAGAGTGACTGCTAGATACATATTCTATTAAGAACACTTTTTGATTGATCCTCCTTTATCTTATCAAATTTGTTATCTAAAACCTTTAAGGGGGTCCAGGGCACAAAGGAAGGTAGTAATACCCAATATCAGCAAAGGTTTGAGGAAACAGCACTTCTCCTCCTGATTATGTATGAAGTGACTGGTGTCACCTGGACCTGGACAGTAACCCTTGGCCAATCTCATTCTCCAATGACCAGGAGAGGTTTGAAACCTGCTGCACATTATGCTTGACCCCACTGGGCCCACCAGGGGACATCACTTCCACCTGCAGCAAGGCCTAATCAAAACTTTACTCAGGGTGGTGCCTGAGAGCTAATACTACTCAGCCAGCAACAACCTGAAGGCCCCAACTGCTGTGCCCTGCCAGGGGACTGCAGAAGGCCACTGGGCCACAGACACCACTATGGGACCACACTCACCCAAGACAAAAGAAGGAGACTTCTATCAGGCCATTTTCCCCTCCCAGTATCTTACAGCATGATTTCCTCCCAAAAACCATGGACAGAGCTGGGGCTCCCTCCTGCAGCCCATCTGGAGGCATACTATAATTCACCCCCAAAACACAGTTTTCCTCATGATTTCTTTTCAGAATCTTCCAAAGGCTGCCAATTTCTTTCTACACGTCTAAATGTTTCTGCTGGCTATGCATGTCTCCACACTTTGGCTTGTTCCATTTCTCCAACATGAAATCCAACTAGGCAGCCCCCACTGGCCTCACTCACCCATGATCATGGCCTCAGCTCAGCCTTCTGGTCTTTCTCAGGTCCTCCTCCTCTCCCTCAACATCCTCTAGTTTTTCCTCCATCAACTCAGACCCAACCCATAATGCAAGGCCCCATTTTAGTGCTCTCTTTTACAGGACTATCCTTCCTCTCTAAACGAAAGCATCTATGTCTACACAATCTAGCAGTTAAATATCATTTTGTTCACTATTTCTAAATGTGACTTGATCCTCCTTATGAGCTCCTCAAAAGGGCAGAGTGTCCAGCTTTACCACCCTGGGCATATTTAAAAATTGGACAAATACCTGATGATGTCTGCATCTGGAAGGGCTGTTACCTCTCAAAACATATACAAACGAAATGCTTAAAAAGATTCCAGCTCTTGCTTCCTAGGGAGTCTCTCCTCCTATACCCAACTCCTGACCCCAGTCCTGGCAAACTCTTGAGACTTCTGCCTGCAGACAGCCTGCATTCCAGTTCACATCAAAGCATGAAACAAAGGATTTCACAACACCCCCAACTCCAAAGCTCTTCAAGGGCACCCTGTTTAAACAAGAGGTACAGCATATTTTTGAGAAATGATGAAGCAACTTTCCATAAGGGGAAAGTAAAAATTCCCCAAGTGAAAAAAAAAAAAAGGCTTCTTGGAAAACAGAACAGCTTCCCTGCTAGGGCAGAGAGAAAGGATTTGACATCCAGGCTCTTCATCCTTGGCAAAGCCTGCTCTTCAGGGAACAGGAGAGATGGGGCTGCAGGGGAAAAAAGGGAGGCAACTTCTTATGACCAGATGTGGAACTCAGCATAGTTTTCAGAGTTGCAGGCTCAACCAAACACTTTATCTGATATTGCCCAAGGGGCCACTGGGACTCCACCCGCCTACTTTCTCTTTCTTTTAGATGCCTTGAACAACAAATGTGATTCTAGAAACTTAGGGGCAAATACAATCATATTATAGATACACCAGAGCACTTGCTATTGAAAACAACTGCATAGTGACTCCTTCAGTGGATGGCAAAATCTTTTTGCAATAACTATACTTTTTTTTTTTAATTGGGGAAAGTGTTAAATTTACATTTCACACATGTGGTTTGATTACAAGGACTGTTTTTCTCATATGTTCCAGAAGGCCTGCGTTCCAGGGGAGGAGACATGGGCAAAGGAGGGAACAATGAGAAAACTGGTACCATTCTGCTCGATATGCAAGGCTTATCTAATTATTCCTCATATTTTACCACTTCTTCTTTCTCTGTTTTTTTGTTTTGTTTTGTTTGTTGTTTTGAGACAAGGTTTCCACTCTGCCACCCAGGATGGACTGCAGTGGCATAATCGTAGCTCACTGCACCCTCAAACTCCTGGGTTGAAATAATCCTTCCACCTCAGCCTCCCAAGTAGCTGGGATTCCAGGCATGCATTACTATGCACGGCTAAATTTTAGAATTTTTTTTTTGTAGAGATGGGGCCTCACTGTATTGCCCAGGCTGGTCTTGAATTCCTGGACTTAAGTGATCTTCCCACCTTGGCCTCCCAAAGCGCTAGGATCCAAGTGTGAACCACTCCTCCAGGCCCATATTTCATTTCTCAAACTACTACTAATCAAGCATTACAGCAACATTAGCAGTACTCTTCAAGTAACAAGACAAGCATCACCCACAAAGGAAACTTGTCTCAGTTCCATGTCTGCATGAAAACATGTTTCAATAACATTTAGCACAGTATTTAACACAGTAACCAAGCATTTGTGAGTGTTCAGACCCCACTTCTTTAGCCGTAAGCCCTTTTCATGAACTTGAGCATTCACATCCACCTAGCCTGTTTGCAACAGACTAAAAGGCAGCGTGCAACAGATCCAATCCTACCTTTGCCATGATCACGGCAATGTGAGCCAAAGAAATAATTTTCCCCGTTTTTACTGTCTTATTTTCCCCACCTTCATAGCAACCATTCTCAAGAACTAATTAAAGGGCTATAAACAAGTTGCCAAAGAAAGTCAACTCTTTCAGACGTAACAATGACATGGAGATTCTTCTAATCAAAGTCTCCCACTTCAGATCCCCCTACGGGCCCTCTCCCTTCCAAACCACCTCAACCCTCCTATTGAAGGCCACTTACGTCAGCAATCTTCCAAGAAGAAGGAGCCCCCTTTTCTACATATCTATGTGGATTTCTGCTATAAAGCTCTTTCAGAAAATATAAGCTAATCTGCTTAATTTACATGTCTAACAGATTTCCAGGGTTTATGAAGTTTTATTTTTTTTTAGGCTGCTAAAAGGAAGGCAAGAGGCTAGGCGTGTCTAAATGGGAAAAATAGAGCACCATCCAGAATTCTTCTAAACAGGACCTTTCTGCAGACAGCATTAATGCATACATATATTTCATGTACCATTTTTTAAAAATGCCAGATGTCAATTTACTATTTTTTCAAAATGTGCAATAAGTAAATTGGTGGTAGCAAAGGGTGGTGGTGAGGGCCTAGAAAGTATTGCCATCAGACTGTTCAGTGCATTCCCTCCCTGCAGGCAAGGTATGCCAGAAGACAATTTATTATGATATCAACATCAGCCCTTAACCACAAAAAAGGAATCTTCCTTTTTTGCAGCTACTAAAGAAGTAGGCTGCAGAACAACTGGGGCCAACTCTGTTAACAAAATTTAGGAGTAAGACATTTCTGGGGAAGGGATGGAGATGGGATGGAGATGTATCATCTCCATCTTTGTTAGCTTCCCGTAACAAAGCTACAAGTGCAACAAAGACCAAGATAACTTTGCTGAGTCTTCATTTTGACTGGCAAGGCTATCAGTGGGAAGGCTAATGGAATCATCCTCTCAGAATTCACACTTGTTGAGTTTTGTGGGGTCTGAGAGACAAAAAGGATCTCCCCCAGCAGACAAAGGGGGAACAACATTTGGGTTGAAGGAAACAGTATAAGCAAGGCTTTGGGGGCACATACCACAGTGTACTAGGAAAATGAATAAAAATGAGATGCCTGGTGAGATTCCAGGACAGAGGATAGGATACAGAAGGGACTGGCAAAAAAGCTGAAAGCACAGATAAGGGTTATATTGCTAAGAAGAATGGACCTTACCATAAGTCTCATGGGACCCTGAGTTTGCTTTCTTTTAAGAGAAGAAGTAGCATCAAGCCAAGTGTGAGATTCTGAGAGTTACTCTGGCAGGGTGGAAGACAGATTTGTGGAAAGAGGGGTAAGAAAGACACTGGAGATAGGAAAACCAGTAAGAGCCTGGTGAGAGATGATGGAGTCTTGGATGTCAGCAATGTAATTTTTTTTTCTTAGACGGGGCCATTGTTTATATCCTTGACCGCAGTTAACCAGCTAGCTGCCTACACACCTTCCCACCCCAGCACAAACACAACCAAGAGTAAGAGCACTGGTGCCTCGACAGAAACTCAAGTATCCAGTGGAAACAGGGTATGGGGGTTAGGGGGTGCAGAGAGGTATTTTGCTTCCAGAATCCCTGTCACTGGTGGGTTCTGGGCCTCTGAACAGCAAACTGCAAAGCCAGCCAACCCAAGGATCCAAAATGAGAGTGCACACCATTCTCAAGGAGAGACTGCTGTACTCTGCAAAATGCTAGGAGGCTCTCTTGAACAAAAGGAATCTGAAGAAAGCAGCTAAATCCCTATTCTCAAATACTGCCCTCCCCAAAACTTCTATTCAGATAGGGAAGATGTTCCGTTCAGGCCATATAAGTGTTTCTGAGAAGGCATAAAATTAAAAACTATTCCTAGTGGCTGAAGGGCCTGGGAATTGGCAGATACCACCTATAAAAATACATTCCAAACTTCTATAAGAAAATATAAAAGTCTATCTTTATGAAATTTGGATAGGAAAGAAATTCTTAAATAAAAAACATTCCAGAAAGGAAAAAAATATTTTAAAAATTGGCAGAGTAAAGTAACAGTGGTTCTCAAACTCTTTGCTTTCAGGTCCCTTTATACCAAGGGTGTCCAATCTTTTGGCTTCCCTGGGCCACACACAAAATACACTAACACTAACAATAGCTGATGAGCTAAAAAAAAAAAAAGGTAAAATAAACTCATATTTTAAGAAAGTTTATGAATTTGTGTTGGGCCACATGCAGCCCATGGGCCATGGGTTGAACAAGCTTGCTTTACATTATTAAAACTTATTGAGGATGCCCAAAGAATTTGTGTGTTATACCTATCAATATTACCATATTTGAAAATAAAACTAAAAAATTTAAATATTTATAATTCATTTGAAAAATAACAATAAAACCATGGATGTTAACATCGATGATCACAACACATGCCATATAGCTTTCGTAAACTCAACTATTCATGTGTGAGAAACAATGAGAGCAAAAAAGGCAGACAGGATCTCAGTATGTAATACAGCATTTTAATATGAAAAAAGTTTCAACCCTGTCAATCTCCCAAGTGGATCTCAAAGGTCCTTGACAACCACTGCCATAAGAAAAGTTTGAATAATCTACAAATTGGGAGAAGACAATCAAGGGAATACAAAATTAAATCCATAAGGAGATTCCACTTCACGTCCATCAAACTGGCAAAAATTAATACCTAATAATACCAGTTGTTGTAAAGCATGTGGAGATGAAAGAATTTTCTTAGACATCAGTAGTGGTGTAAACTGGTACAACTACTGTGAAGAACAATATACACAAAATTGAAGTTGTGCATTTCCAACAATCTAGCAACTCCACTGTCAGGTGTAGATACCAGAGAAATTCCACACACATGCTTAGGACACATGTAAAAGGATGTTCCTTGTAGCATTTTTTTTTAAACAACTTTATTCCTTTTATTAACTCTTTTTCTTTTTCTGAGATAGGGTCTTGCTCTGTTGCCCAGGCTGGAGGGCAGTGGCGCATTCAGGGCTCACTGCAGCCTTGGCCTCCTGGACTCAAGTGACCCTCCCACCTCACCCTCCTGAAAAGCTGGGATTAAAGGCATGTGCCACCATGCCTGGCTAATTTTTGTATTTTTGTAGAGACAGGGTTTCACCATGTTGGTCAGGCAGGTCTCAAACTCCTGGGCTCAAGCCATCTGCCTGCCTCGGCCTCCAAAAGTGCTGGGATTACAGGTGTGAGCCATCCTGCCCAGCCACAGCATTGTTTTTAACAGTGAAAAACAGAGTCACCCACAGATCCATCAGTGAAAGAATCGGTATAAATGTTTTATTAATACAATTATACTGTTACATATTATCACTGTAAATAGTAATTGCAACTTACAATTTACAACTATAATTTGTAATCAATAATTATAAATTATCATAATATTATAGTATGTATTACACTTATATTAACACAACGGAATGCTACACTGCAGGTAAAAGAAATGTACTAACATAGCCAAACATCAAAAGCAATGTTGCAGCCAGGCACAGTGGCTCACACCTGTAATCCCAGCACTTTGGGAGGCTGAGGCGGGTGGATCACGAGGTCAAGAGATCAAGACCATCCTGGTCAACACGGTGAAACCCCGTCTCTACTAAAAATATAAAAAATTAGCTGGGCATGGTGGCGTGTGACTGTAATCCCAGCTACTCAGGAGGCTGAGGCAGGAGAATTGCCTGAACCCAGGAGGCGGAGGCTGCGGTGAGCCGAGATAGCGCCATTGCACTCCAGCCTGGTTAACAAGAGCGAAACTCCATCTCAAAAAAAAAAAGCAATGTTGCGTGAAAAAAGTATGCTATAGAAGGTTACTTTTTTTAAGAGAGTCCCTGGATCTGTTAGGTCCAAACACTGTTGAAGCAGGAGACAGATCCACAGGAACACCGAATGCGCTGCACATTTTTAAACATGTAAAACAATATTCTGTATTAAAAATACATGTTTAAGTATCTAAAAACAGCAATGGCTGGAAGGATGCACATCAACTTAGAATACGGGTCATCTCTGGAGGAAAAGGTCTGAAGCAAGTATGGCAAAATATTAAATCTGGGAGGCAAATATCCATGTGTGATTACATTGGTCTCTATTTTTTAAGGTTTGAAAATTTTCATTAAAAAACTAAAAATTAGGTAAAATATTTACAGTAAAACACATTACACATTTATAAGTGTTAATTCTTTTCATCTATAGTAGTTTTACAATGACTCCAATCTAAGGCACAGCACTTCTTAACAGGGTATTTGGTAACTTGGTGATTGTTTTATAATCTTTATAATCGCCCTAGGTACCATTTGGTCACAAAATACAGAAATAAATCAGATTCATCGAGACTGCTAAATCCTCTGGCAGACCTGTTTCTACTCACTTGCTGATTGACCATGCTGCTGCTGCCACCCATCCCACCTACTCCCCTCTGCAAACCAGTCATCTGAAAGCTGAGCTACCAAACAGGATCTGTAAAAACACTTCTCTTAACAGAGTAACATGAGTAACTCTGAGCAAGCCCAGAACTTTGTTTCAAAGGTACTCAAACTCAGTGGGTCTCCCCACCTGCCTTCAAATCAAGCTGGAAGACAGACTGACCCAGGTGCTGTCAGAGTCAACTTACACCATTTATCATCCATTCTCCCCATTCCTCTTGGTTTCATCCTAAATGCTCTTAGTCCTCTTCTCATCAAGTAGGACCCCTATGATATAAAAATCTAGGTCCTCGGTTCCTAATGCTTTCTGCAACACTAACGGCACCAGAACACCCTTGGGTTATGGTGTTTCTCAAAGCCTGGGCCACCTCGCCATCTGCAACATAATGATGGGGGTAGCTGGTTGAACAAACAATTCCTGCCTCTGGAAAGGAACAAATGAAATCTATACCTTTGGGTTCTTCATGCAGGAGAACTGAGAGGCTAGGGAACTTTGTTACATTATTAACAAACTTTTAAAGAATGCAGATTGCTGGGCTGTACGGAGATCCACTGAATGATTATTTGTGGGCAAATACATATGGAAATCTGATTTTAAAAGCACAGTAAAGGTTGTGGGCAGTGGCTCATGCCTGTAATCCCAGCACTCTAAGGCGTGAGGACTAGGAGTTCAAGACCCACCTGGGCAACATAGTAAGATACCATCTCTAAAAAACAATTTAAAAAATTATTATTATTATTATTATTATTATTTTTTTTTTTTTGAGACGGAGTTTCGCTCTTGTTATCCAGGCTGGAGTGCAATGGTGCGATCTCGGCTCACTGCAACCTCCGCCTCCTGGGTTCAGGCAATTCTCCTGCCTCAGCCTCCTGAGTGGCTGGGATTACAAGCACGCGCCACCATGCCCAGCTAATTTTTTTTTTCTTTTGTATTAGTAGAGACGGGGTTTCACCATGTTGACCAGGATGGTCTCGATCTCTTGACCTCGTGATCCACCCGCCTCGGCCTCCCAAAGTGCTGGGATTACAGGCTTGAGCCACCGTGCCCGGCCTAATTCTCTTCTTTCTAATAGCATTCAGTACCTGAATCACTCAAGGGGGACTAAGATGTACTCTGTCTTACTTTTTCCCCCAATTAAATTGTGAGACTCTGACTTCCTGGCAGAAGACCCAGTGCATACATAATGGGTTCTTAACACTTAAGTGGTTGAAGTCATACTAAAGACAATGGCATGGGAAATCAGTGTTAAAAACAATGCTGTACAAAAAGCAGAGCCAGGCATGGTGCCTCCCGCCTGTAATTCCAGTCACTCAGGTGGGAGGATGGCTTCAGGCCAGGAGTTCGAGAGCAGCCCAGACAACACTGTGAAACCCCATCTCTAAAACTAATGACGATAATAAACAAAAAGTATTTCATTTGTAATGGGAAGACCTAGGCTGAATCCCAGCTTTGTCCTTTACTGGCTGTGATAGGTTTACTGTGAGGACAACATGACATGATAGACAAGAAAGTGTTTTTATATCTCGTCAACTGCCAATAGTGATGAACTGTTACAGCTACTGCTACCTGTTATTTATCTGACATCAAGAGGTAGTTCACATTATTTATTCCTCTTTAGGGCCAAGAAAAAAAAAGCACAGAAACTGGAGTTTCAACTATAAAAACACATAAAGAAAGTCTCAGAGACCACAGTTCCCAAGGTTTGAGTTTAGCCACCACACTGCTGGAATCTCACCTACTTAAACCTCTACACGTCCACCAGGGCCAGGAGGAGGTGCTGGGAACACACTCAGTAACTAGGACAGTGCCTGGCACACACACACCCTAGACAGTCTGTAAATGTTGAGTGATGAAAATGAGTAATGAAAAGCTTGCATGCATACTGCCTGGGATAAAAGAGAATTCTTATGGGGACCCTCTTCCACCTGCACACCAAGAACTAAGCAGTTTTATATCAGCAAGGTGAGTAAAACTGAGGCCTCCAAGTGGGTGTGAACTTAAGCAAAGCAACAGTCTCAGCTTCTAGAAATAGTGTCAAAGCCAGTCATTAAAACTATCTTCAAGTCATTCTTCCAGTAAATGAAAAAGCAGAGTACAGTATCCAGCTGTCTCAGATTAAAGCAGAGTAGTGGGGGGAAATGAGAAACAGAGTAAGGGTTTCCAATTACTGCTAACAGGAGGGTGTTCAGAAGGGAGGAAATTAATGGAATCATCAAAAGCCTGCTGATTTTACTTCAAATGAATTAAATCAACTTCAATCTGTCCCTGTTTCAACAGAGACATCGGGCTAGTTAGTGCCTGAGCTGCCTGAAAGTTGCCCAGGCTGGATCAGAGGGGCTAAGTAACAATTAACCAAGGCTGAGAAATCTTTTGTTTTCCCCTTCAGATAGTGGCTAAAAAGACAGGGCCAGACAATGGTTCTGAGGCAGGCTGTACTAATTCTCTCCAAGCCAGGAGTCTTCTGGCTTGCCAATACAAACACCATCAGGCTCCAGTGGGAAATAAAGGCTGAAAACGGGGTCAAATTCAATCTAAAGAACAGCAAATTCCCCTAGGACAGTGAAAACATTCACAGCTGCCCTAGACAAAGTGGGCAGAAGAGAGAAGGAAGGAGGAAGAGTGGGGAGCTCTGGAGGAACCCCTCACACAGATGGCTTGTATAGGGTCTTTTAGGATCGCCTTGTGTGTATTTTAACCCCCAAAGCACTCGACATACATGCTGCTAGCTCTGCCAAAGTGCTGAGGAGTAAAAATGAATACAAAGGAAGGAGGGGAGGAAGGATGAAAGGGAGGAGGGCGAAGGAAGACAAGGGTACCAAGTTAAGAAGAAGGGAGAAACTGAAGAAAAGAAGAGGTAGCTGGATACAACCCCTTATTCCATCCATCCAGTAAGCATACACACAGGTCTACCATGAGCCACACACTGTGCCAGGCAGTGAGGAATGTCGAATAACAATCCTGAGCACCCTGGAAATCAGAGCCCATCAGGTAGCCTGTGAAGCCGGCAGTTGGGTGAGATAAACAGGCATGACAGTGATGCTAAGTCATTCTCTCTGTAGACAGGTGTTATGGCAGCAGCACAACTGTAGGTGCCAAGACTCCAAAAAGAAGTTATTCTCTCCAATTCCCAAACTTGTCTCTAGTTTCACTTCTGGCAAGCCAGTCTCTGGATGGGATTCTGATCAACAGAAGTTCTCATACACAGAAAAAATTAACAACAACAAAAAAAAGTAATAAGCCAGAAGTTCCTGACCCTGAGGAGGAAGCTGTCAAAGTAAAGCACTAAAGAATCCAGAGTATCAGAGCACAAAAGGCACCAGAGAGCTAGTCCATGCTCATTTCACCCTTGAGTAACATGAGGTCCCTTCAGTTACTGTCAGTCAGAGGTGGTGCTGGGGCCGAGATGCCCAGGACCCTGACTCAGGGTCCTGGTTCTTCATACCACAGAGCCCAAATTGAGGAAAGGCTTCCGAAAATGCAGACTTTTAGAACTCACTGCTGCCTCAGAGGTCAGAATAGGAAATGAAAGTAACTGGGCTCACCAGGTCTGGCTCCTTGCTGTAGGGCAGTATGCAAGGACCAGACCAGCACAGAGAAGAGACACATCTGCCAGCATCCTCCCTTAATCATTTAACCTCTTCTCAGTTTTATTAGGTTGGCCTACCTGTAGTAGCCTATTTCTAACAGGGCCACCTATTTCCCTAGTTGGTTCAAGAGCTCTCCACCCACTCTGTCCTCACCTCAGCAAAATTTGCTCCGAAAGGGTCAGACAGGTTTTTTTCAGCCCAAGTACAAATTGGTGGTTCTCAAAGTGTGGTCTTCAGACCAGCAGCAGCACCAACCGCTGCTGCATGTAAGAACTTGGTAGACATGCACATTTTTAAACCTCATCCAAGACCTACTGAATCAGAAGCTTTGGGGATGAGACCCAGCAGTCTGTGTTTAACAAGCCCTCTAGAGGAATATGATGCTAGGTCATATTTAAAACTCACTAGTGCAAATAACCTCCAAGGTCCAGCCTGCTGATTCTCTCATGAGTATGTGCCTCTTATCTGGCACACCTGAATGACCTCTAGAATTTCAAATCTGGGAGCCCACACACCTACCATTGGAGGAAGGCGGAGCTTCCCAACTCAGTATATCCTTCTCTTGCTTCCAGGGTTCAAGACCTTGTGCAAGAGAGTACAGAAGGTGAGGATGGAACTCTCTTTAAGCCCTAACCAGAGGCTGGGAAGCACAAGCATGAAAAAAGGTCCTGATGACTCTGAATGACCTCACCTAGTACTGTGAACAAAGCAGGACATTTCCACACCAGCTCTAGGCTGGTGAGACCAGCCTTCGGAAGGGACTCAGGTGGGCCAATGCACCTAGGCCTTTCCTTGACTGGAGAGTTTGCCTGAGGCTAATCTGCCCAGATCCCACCCTGCCAAACTGTACTGCAATACTTGGTCTGCAGCAAAACTGGCCAGAGCAGGACACTCAGCGGGGTGCTCTGTAAGGTTTCAACATGAGGACTGCAGAATACACTATGCACCTACTGTGGGTCCCCCTGACACTTTCTGGTACACATCAGAGGGGAGAGTGTGTTTCCAATTGCATGTGCCAGGCAGTGAGCACTGTGATGCAGAACCTGACATCTCAAGTACCTCCACCACAGCCTAATAGAACAGAATTAAGAAATCTGCCAGCTCCCTCTCTGCTTCCCTATTCTTTGCCCCAAACTGCTCTTCTTAGCCTTCGGCTTCTCCAACTCCTATCAAGTTTCATTTCCAGCAGGAACTCTGGCTTCTCAGAGGAAAATTAATTACTGACTTCTAGGTCACTCAAAATCCTGACTATGACAGCCTTGTCCGACATAACCAGTTATTCATAAACAAAAAAATTTTTAATGATCCCTCCTTTTCCTTCTCATCCTCTTTACCCCAGGAATGAGGCATTATCACATTTAGAAGTCCAAGCTTTAGATTTAGATTCCATAGGTTTGGGCTTCAAGCTCAAGATCTGGGGCTTTGTTGGAAACTTGTGTTTCATCTTGTATACAAAGGGGGCTATTAAATGCCAGCCTCCAACCAGGGATGGATGGGGGATTAACCAGTTAGTGTTAACGAAGTGCTCTGAGCAATTCAGAAAAGAGATGCTGACTGAAAAAATAGTATTATAATAACCCTTTCCATTGGAATAGACTTTTATTATTATTTAGGCAGGACTTTTACATATATTATCTCACTTAATCCTATTATTCACAATCTTAACTATTCCTGCAAGGCCAGAGTCTGTGCTACTGGTGACAGATTTTCTGAATGCTACGGAGAGAAGCCAGTTGAACAGCAAAAGACTCTAAACTGCCTAACAACAAGGTATTGAGAACAACAGCATAAAGAAAGGTTTCCTTTGCTAAAGGCCACTCTAAAGAAACCCGAGATATATCTCTGCTGGAAGTCACAATAGTTCTCCGCACCCTTGCACACATCAAATCACAGACAGTCCTCACCCCAACTTCTCCAATTACCCCAGCCCGATTCAAGATGACAAATCCTGGAATACATCTGAAGGGCTCAGATGCCAGCTGCTCCTCAACTCTTCTCCCTTCCCCAAGCAATTAAGAACCTCTGACACCCTCCAGCCTCCCCATGGAATTTGTGACGCCAACTAAGACCCACATGGGACCCCACATGGTGCATCAGACTTGCTGAAATAAGGAACCTTTGTCAGACATGCCTCCTACGAGTTGGCTGAGCTAAGGCAGGTGATGAGGGTCAAGAAGCATGTACTCCTGTGGCCTGTCCTGAGTGACATCTCCCCTCAGACCAGAAGGGCAGCCTCACCTAGCCCATCATTTCCTATCCCATGGTTAAATAGGTGCCCACTGCTACTCTTCTCATCCCCAATCCTCTCTTACAAACTGCACCTAAAATTAACATCCTCCTCCAATCCTCTTTCCGTTCTTGTTTAGACTTGTTCAAACTCTTGATTCATTAACTAGTGTTTGTTTTTTCTTTAACCCTTTGATCCTTAGGATACTCCAGGAGAGCTTGTTTCTCTTCTTCCTCCTGCTCCTCCTCTTCCACAATTCTAACAATTCAGCCAGGACAGGCACCTGCCTCCACTAGCAGCATCTCACTCCTCTCTGGGTGCTTCCTCAAACTGTGTTTTTGGTGTGCTCAACCTAAATCCCTGAATTCTCAGGCTAAGGTTAGACTTTAGTTTTCTTTTTTGAAACTACAGCTACTGAACACACTCCACCAGGGTGAAAGAGACCACTTCTTTGTCCACAGGGCAAGAAACAAAGAAGTTTAGGGAATACAGTATATCAGACATCCAGAGTTACAACAGTGACATGGGAAGTTCCAAGGAAAAGAAGTGCTGAGATGAGCAGAGCAGACACTATACTCTCTTCCTCTCCTCCCTCCAGACTCCCCGCAACAGTGGGCTGTCCCTGCCACTGGCAAGTGCCACATTATAACAATGATGATGATAACAGCAACATTTCATCTTCACCACAACCCTATAAGGTATGCATGTTATCATCCCAATTTTACAGATATGAAGAACTGAGGGACGTAGAGTTTCAGAAGCTTGCTTTAAATTCCACGAGTGGCAGAACTAGGATTCAAACCAGCCTGTCTGGCCCAAGAGACTGCCTTCTTCACCTGACTATGCCACCCTGTCTCCTGCTACCCACTAACTCCTACTTGCCTTTAGATCCCAGTGTAGACTTCTCTCCCTCGGAAAAGCCTTCCATGACCAACTCAAACTGAGTCAGGAGACCCCTGATGAGTATTCCTGAGTAGTGTAGTGACTTCCCTGATCATAGCATGTATCACATGGAATTGTTTTATTTTCGGTAGCTGGCACAGTCTTGGTATTCAGCAAGAGCTCAACGAGTACTTGTGGAATATATCAGAGTGCTAAACCATAAGCTCTGCATTCCTCAGTGCAGAGCACAGTTCTTGGCTGCCGACGCCCTCCTCTTACAGGCTTACTACATATGATTAACTTCTGTCAAGATCCAGCCTAGTACCTCGTCCCCAGAAAGCCCTCTGTGGCATTACACACCTCCTGCCCACCTTATGTCAACACATACTTGCTAAAGGAGTTAACATTCATGAAAATACCAAACCCAATCTGTCCCACAGCAACCCTAGGGTTCCGAGCAAGTCTGTAGTGTTCATGTACCATGATGTACAGAACAAAGGGTTCAAGTTCCCCAAAGCTGCAATTCCCAGAGGTCATAACAGGCTGGCCAATCCCTTCAAATCAAAGTCAGTCAAGATTCTAAGGCCGGGTGCGGTGGTTCATGTCTGTAATCCCAGCACTCTGGGAGGCCAAAGTGGGCGGATCACGAAGGCAGGAGTTTGCGACCAGCCTGACCAATATGGTGAAACCCTATCTCTACTAAAAATACAAAAATTAGCAGGGCATAGTGCCGCGCACCTGTAGTCCAAGTTACCTGGGAGGCTGAGGCAGGAGAATCACTGGAACCCGGGAGGCAGAGGTTGCGGTAAGCAGAGACTGTGCCATCACACTCCAGCAGAGCAAGACTCCATCTCAAAAAAAAGATTCTAAGAGTTGGAATCCTGCTCCTAGGAAAACCTGTCTGACATCCTCCCAAGAGAAAGAACTAAGACTAGGAGCTCTTGTTAATTCCATTCAAGAAATACACTCGGCTAGGCGCGGTGGCTCAAGCCTGTAATCCCAGCACTTTGGGAGGCCAAGGTGGGTGGATCACAAGGTCAAGAGATCGAGAGCATCCTGGTCAAGAGCATCCTGGTCAACATGGTGAAACCCCGTCTCTACTAAAAATACAAAAAGTTAGCTGGGCATAGTGGCGAGTGCCTGTAATCCCAGCTACTCAGGAGGCTGAGGCAGGAGAATTGCCTGAACCCAGGAGGTGGAGGTTGCGGTGAGCTGAGATCGCGCCATTGCACTCCAGCCTGGGTAACAAGAGCAAAACTCTGTCTCAAAAATAAAAAAAAGAAAGAAATACACTCAAAGCCTACCCTCCTTCCTTCAAACCCTATTAATTCTAGTGGTAAGGGAGATGGATGATGTCCCACAGAGGAAGCTGAGCTGGACCTTGAAGGATAAAGAGAAGTATGGCAGGAAGAGGCAGGAGGTAGAACTCTAGCCACAGGAAGAACAGGATGAGAATAGGCTTGAAGGTGCTAATGTTTAGTAAATAAAGGAGTCGTCCCTTAGCCTTGATCTTTAGAAACAGACATAGAGGTAGAGGAAGCTGTCACTGCAAAGGCAGTAGGTAAGAAAGTGAAGCCAAACCCAAGTGACACTTCCAGAGCCCCTCTCTCATGTCAGGATATGTTTAGAGCCAGCATGATTTTCATATACATTCCAACTTATCTTCACTTCCCACTGGTAATGAAAGCCTACTTTTTCTCCTTCCTTGTACTAGGCAATCCTTACTCTGCTATAAAGAAATACTTGAGGCCGGGTGCAGTGGCTCATGCCTGTAATCCCAGCAATTTGGGATGCTAAGGTGGGCGGATCACAAGGTCAAGAGATGGAGACCATCCTGGCCAACATGGTCAAACCCTGTCTCTAGTAAAAATACAAAAATTGGCTGGGCATGGTGGCGCATGCCTGTAGTCCCAGCTACTTGGGAGGCTGAGGCAGGAGATCACTTGAAGCTGAGAGGCAGAGGTTGCAGTGAGCCGAGATCGCACCACTGCACTCCAGCCTGGTGACAGAGCAAGACTCTGTCTAAAAAAAGAAAAAAGAAAAAAAGAGAGAAAAAGAAAAGGAAATACTTGAGACTGGGTAATTTATTTAAAAAGAGATTTAAACTGGCTCACGGTTCTGTAAGCTGTACAGGAAACATAGTGGCATGTGCTTCTGGGGAGGCCTCAAGAAGCTTTCAATCACGGTGGAAGGCAAATGGGTAGCAGACACATCACATGGAGAGAATGAGAACAAAAGGGAGAAAGTAGGGTGGGGAGAGGGTGCCACACACTTTTAAACCACCAGATTTCATGTGAACTCAGAGTGGGAGCTCACCATCAAGGGATGGCCCAAGCTATTCATGAAGGATCTGCTCCCATGATCCAAACACCTCCCACCAGGCCCTACCTCCAACATTGGCAATTATAATTGAACATGAAATTTGACAGGAACACACTTTCTTTTCTTTTCTTTTCTTTTTGAGATGGATTCTCGCTCTGTTACCCAGGCTGGTGTGCAGTGGCATGATCTTGGCTCACTGCAATCCATCTCCCAGGTACAAGCGATTCTCTAGCCTCAGCCTCCCAAGTAGCTGGGATTACAGGTGCCCGCCACCACACCCGGCAGATTTTTGTGTTTTTAGTGGAGAAGGGGTTTCACCACATTGGCCAGGCTGGTCTCGAACTCCTGACCTCAAGTGATACACCTGCCTCGGCCTTCCAAAGTGCTGGGATTACAGGCATGAGCCACTGTGCCCAGCTGGGGACATACTTTCAAACTATGTAACTCTTCATCACCTAATAGGATCCATACAGGGTTCAAAATCCTCACCCAAGCTATAACGTAGCATACTCTGCAATGTACTCTTCTAGGAAGGTGGCCTGGGCCCTCTCTTTTCTCTGCAGAAGAGCCCCACAACACCTGCATCCCTGAGGCATGAAGACACTTTCACACGCTTCTCCACTTCCTCCCTAGAAGGCTGAGGACAGAATACTATGAGGAACCATCACTCAGTGGGGAGGCCCCACACGCTGCTACTGCTCAGAGGGCCGTGGACTTGCTCCTGCTTTCCTCACATGGAGGACAAGCCATGATTCTGCATCCTCCTATGGGGTAACCCCACCTATGGAGTACCTTTCCCACGATGAGTGTGCTGAATCTGCTGGGATGATCACTGGCCTGGTTATAGCAAACGAGCAACATACAAAGGATTTTGTCCCTGTGATCAATTAGCTTATATGTAAACACATACAGAATCAAGAACAAAGAGCAAAAACCCCAAGAGTCGTGTGTAGAGATATCAAAGCTCAGAGAGGTGTGTGAGAAGTATAAAGCAGACAGCCACACAGCCTCCTGAAGGGCTCCTGCTAACTTCATGGGCCACTAATCAGAAACTGTGAGCAACCATGCATAGTTATCAAGGAGCCTTAATAGGGCTGCACTGGCTCAAGACTCCACTGGTTCCTTTCCAATCCAGCCTCTGGATCATAATGAGATCAGTGGAGAAGAGAGAGATCCAAGACTTTTCTCCCATCTGCCACCAAACCTCTCTGTGCCTAGACCAGTGCTCAAGAAACACTGAGAGGCTGATCCTCACACCCACCCACTCATAGTCTAGTGTGCGACAATCACAATGACATTCTCTGGTGCCTCTTACCATAGCCAGAGTCAACAAGGTTGAACCATCAGAACCCAAGCCAGTGACAATAAACACAAAGGTCGGCCCTTTCCCAAGGAGACATGTGTCTACTACATGGGAAGAACTGATCAAGCCCTTTGTATTTCATAAAGTGTCACTTGTTACTCAGAATAACAAAGGATGAAGCAGAATTATTTCATAGCCCTGTTTTTACTTGGTCATAACTTCCTGAAACATTCTGTTCCCCCTCCCCATTGAAATACCAAAAATACTTTTGCGATTTAAACAGAATGAAAAAAAAAACTTGGCTAAGAAATCTTGAAGAGAATCTACCTTCCCTGTACTACTTCCCAGAATTATGAATGACTATACAATTCTCCTTAAAAGACTTAGTTACTGGCAAAGCTAATAAGTCAAAGAAGTTAAATAAGAAAAAAAATCTCCATCACCAGGGATGCCAATAAATCTGGGTAGAAAAGGGTTCCTAAAAGAAGAAATATGAATATAGCTAAGAAAGGCAAGAGGAGGCAAAAGGACTATCAAATGGGAAAAAGATATTTCTTATTTTTAAATTCTAATGTTATATTCTCCCTGATGTGTTTTGGAATCATGTAAAATGCAACCTTTCTTTTTTTTTTTTTTTTTTTTTTTTTTTGAGAGAGAATAGGAAGGAGGAAAAAGGAAGAAAAAGAGAGAGAGAGAATGGGGGGAGGGAGAAGGAAAAGAAAGAGGGAGAGAGAATGGGAATATTGCTTTCTTGCCCAGGCTAGAATGCAATTTAGTAATGGGTATTGAAAAGCTCTTTTATACTGATAATTATACTTAATGATATAATCAGGAAGGAATAAGGGAAGAAGATAACAAACAAACAGCCAACCAATATTTCATTTAAACCTATGAAATGCTATGCGATTACTGAGGAGTGATTTACTTCCAATTATGTAGTCACCTTTGGAATAGGTGTGAGGTGGTAATGTATATTTTGTGTATTTGAAGTGGAGAGTTCTATAAATGTTTATTAAGTTTACTTGTTCCGGGTCTGAGTTCAAGTTCTGAATATCCTTGTTAATTTTCTATCTCATTGATCTATAGAATCGTTAGCTCTTCTTGTTACATTGATCCTTTTGCCATTATGTAATGTCATTCCTCGCCTCTTTTGATCTTTGTTGCTTTAAAGTCTACTTTATCAGAGGCGAGAATTGCATCTCCTGCTTTTTGTTTATTAGTTTATTTTTACTCTCGGTTTGATTGGTAAATCTTCCTCCTTCTCTCTGAGTCTTTGTGTATTGTTGCATGTAAGATGGGCCCGGATGCAGCATACCGATGGGTTTTGGCTTTTTATCCAATTAAAATATATATAGGTTTAATACCGGCGTTTGATGCTAGCTGGCTGTTTTGCCCATTAGTTGATGTAAATTTTTTATTGTGTTAAAGTTCTTTGCTTTTTGATGTATTTTTGGAAAGGCTGATATTGGTTGTTCCTTTATATGTATAGTGCTTCTTTCAGAAGCTCTTGTAAAGCAGGCCTGGTGGTGGTGAACTCTCTAAGTACTTGTTTGTTCGCAAAAGATTTAATTTTTCCTTTGCTCATAAAGCTTAGTTTGGCTGGATAGGAAATTCTGGGTTGAAAGTTCTTTTCTTTAAGGATGTTAAATATTGGTCCCCACTCTTTTCTGGCTTGTAGGGTTTCTGCTGAGAGATCTGCTGTAAGTCTGATAGGTTTCCCTTTATGGGTAACCTGACCTTTCTCTCTGGTTGCCCTTAGTATTTTCTCCTTCATTTCAACCCTAATAAATCTGGCGATTATGTGCCTTGGGGTTGGTCTTCTTGAAGAATATCTTTGTGGTGTTCTCTGTATTACCTGGAGTTGAATATTACCCTGCCTTGCCAGGTTGGGAAAATTTTCCTGAATGATATCCTGAAGAGTATTTTCCAACTTGGATTCATTCTCTTCATCACATTCAGGTACACCTATCAAACGTAAATTAGGTCTTTTCACATAGTCCCATATTTCCTGGAGACTTTGCTCATTCCTTTTCATCCTTTTTTCTCCATTCTTGTCTTCTCGTTTCATTTCACTGAGCTGGTCCTCGACTTCTGATATCCTTCCTTCTGCTTGATCAATTCGACTGTTTAAACTTGTGCATGCTTCGCGAAGTTCTCGTGTTGTGTTTTTCAGCTCCATCAATTCACTTATATTCTCCTCTAAATTGTCCATTCTCGTTAACAGTTCGTCAAACCTTTTTTCAAGGTTCTTAGTTTCTTTGCATTGGGTTAGAACAAGTTCTTTTAATTCACAGAAGTTTCTTATCACCCACGTTTTGAAACCTGCTTCTGTTATTGGAACACACGTGTAATCTATTAAGCCTTGTTCCCTTACTGATGAGGAATTGCAATCCCCTGTAGAGGGAGAGGCATTCTGATTTTGAGTATTCTCTACCTTTTTACGCTGGTTTCTTCCCTTCATTATATATTCGTCCGTCTGTCGTCTTTATAATTACCGGCTTTCTAACTGGGTTGCTGACGTCCAACTTGTTGATTCCCTGCGCCGAGATCTGAGCAATCCACTGAGCCGGCCGAAACAGTGGTGTTAAGATTGATGGTGCTTTTCTGCCCGGGAATCTCCGGACTCTGCACCAAGAACTGGCGTGCTAAGGCACCAGCAAAACCACCACGCCGGCCACAAGAGTCGCCCTGGCGACCCGTGGGGCTCCTCCACTGGGAATCTCCTGGTCCGTGAGCAACAAATATTCATCTGAAAGTATGGCGTCCTCTCGTTCTTTGTGCTTTCACTGGGAGGTACGTGCCCGAGCTGCTAATCATCAGCCATCTTGGATCTCTCTCCAACCTTTCAATCATATCACTGTGCTGATAAAATACGTCTTTAAAAGAACAGACCTTGGCATTCTCATATTTAATATGTAAGGTTTCAAAACTGATTCCAAATGTTCCTAACAAATAGCATCCCTGAGGAACATCAGCTCTGAAATACCAACAAGGCAGCCTCCCTGAAGAGAACAAACAGTTCACAGTGAGATCACTTAGCTGATCTCACTCCAGCACCAACATCTCAGAAGGGTATTTACCATTCTTTGCTACTCACCTTCATGTATGGGAAACCAACATGTGTTATTTGAGAATTTAGGGACTCAGGAAAACCTCATGCATATCAAGGATCTAACTCTACTACTCATTATGCACTGAATTGAATCAAACAGAATCCAAGAGATACAGAAGAAACAGGAGCACGTTCCAACCCTGAGTCTGTCTGAACCAAGCAGCTGTGGCTGTGTCATAAAACCAAAGTGTGGAGTGATATCAATTGGTGCTAGGATCCAATCTTCCAATATGGGAATTATCTGTGTACATGGCAATGTTCCAAATGCCTTACATATACTATCTTATTTGATCCTCACTACAATCTTATAAAGCAGACATTATCATCCCCATTCTGGTGAAATACAGACTGTGAGGTCATGAAAATTATCCAAGGCAACACAAGTAGCAAGGAATACAGGCAGTATTCCAACCCAGATAATCTGACTCCAGAGTCCATGCTTTTCATCAGACTATGCAGTCATTCCAAAAAACAAGGTGAAGAGCTGAAGCATAACCGTAGCTAGATATAATACTGAGCTATACTCATGATCTCAGTGGCTCCATGAGAGCTGCAGGTGGTATTTATTAATTTGAGGCGCACATGAATTGAATCCCACTCCACCTCATAAAGACAGCTGTGTGAAGAAATCCTAGGGACAATCTTGTTCTTAAAAAGTTATAGTCAGTCGGACACAGTGGCTAATTCCTATAATCCTAGCACTTTGAGAGGTCGAGGCAGGTGGATTGACTGAGCCCAGGAGTTCAAGACCAGCCTGGGAAAACCTGGCAAAACCCATCTCTACAAAAAAATACAAATAAAATTTAGCCAGGCATGGTGACACATGCCTGTAGTCCCAGCTACTCAGGAGGCTGAAGCAGTAAGGTGGGATGATCACTTGAACCTGGGAGGCAGAGGTTGCAGTGAACCACGGCAGTGGCACTGCACTCCAGCCTGAGTGACTGAGTGAAACCCTGTCTCAGGAAAAAAAAAAAAGTTATAGTCACACCCTCATCTTACAGTGAATTTGGATTTTCATGTGTTAAATTAGCTTAAGATGAGGTCGATGAACAGGGCTGGAAAGAAGTAAGCAGCCAGGGCACTTCTCATTAACACTGCACCACAGAAAGGTTGTCTCCTAAATGTTACTGCCCCTCTCAGCCGCAAAGCTAAATCTGAGGCAGGCCAAGGTCACTTCTGATTTGACCACAGTCCAAGCAGCAAGGCACACCAGCACAGGCCACCTGGAATGGCAGGGCTCCTCACACCCTCTGCAGACTTCCACTACTGAGTGATGCACTAGAATCTTCCAGTGGGTAAGAAGAGGTGAGAGGTGTTCATCTGAAAACCTACCTAGAATCACTGAAGATTCTGAGTGCTAACCCTAATTGTTTTATTAGCACCCTGTGACCCTCTTTTGCAGAAAGTCGGGTAGATAAGAATAACCTCTAAGCTGGCAAGCGAGCAGGGTAGTGGGGCACCATTGCTCAGCAGATGGAATCTGTGTTTAATGAGGGCTTTAACTCAATTGAGACCCAGTTAACGTGGACTCCAGGTTTCTTTTATTAGAAACTTACAGTGCAAGAGTGGTACCATCTGTTGTCAATGTTCTAAACATGGCACAACAATTAGTCTGCAGAGGGTAATTTCTCAATGCCTTTTCATGACACCAAGGTTCAACAAGCCCTATAATGATCCATCCAGCCTCCCACCACAATCCCTAAGTTTTTTTAATAGTCACAGGTAATTACACCATGGAGAGATGACATCACTTTTATCAACAGGGTTTGCAGCTGACAGGAAGATGCTTTGCGGATGTTTTGGGAACTACATCCTCATTTAGCAAACAATTTGCTATGGTCCCTATTGTTCCTTTCCAAGAATAGAACCACCTTGGCAAACCTTGTGCCTAAACTGGAACCAGACAATCAAGAGCCACTGTAGATGAGAACAGAAACAACCACAGAGGGAAACATGGTAACCCAGAGATGACTCTGTAACCCTTTTATTCATCAGGAGAAAACATGGTCTCTTTCTTTCTCCACCAGAATAATTTTCTGGAGGTTGATCTGAGCACATCCATCAGGAAATACAAAAAACAGGCCTCAGTGAAGCCTGCCATTCATCACAGGTAGTGTGGCTCCCAGCAAAGACCTGGGCAAGAGGCAGATATATTGTGCACAAATCCCAGCCAGCCTCATCACTTAAAATCATCAGTCTTTGAACAAGTTATCGAACCTCTCCTCTGGCTCAGTTTCTCTTTTATAAAATGGTTACACAACCATCCTGGGTGTTCTAAGAGCTTTATATGGAATGATAACAGAGCCTGACACATATATGATGCTCTATACCTATCAGTTTCCCACTTGTCCTCTCCTCTCAACTCAGTGAACATTATCTCTGACTCCAGGGTCCTTCCGAGATGAGGTGAGCCAGGGCCACCTGCCAACATCTCTCTGCTACGGGCCAAAGCCAAGTCATCTCCCAGATAACCTAGCTCTCAACATTTTCCATTTTCAATGAAAACTAACTGCCTGGCTTTCTCAATGTCATATAGAAATGCAGATGGGTGTTTTCCCTGATATTCTAAAATTGTTTTAGGTGATTGTGTGATATTTCACATGGCCTAACATGTCATGGCAACATTTTAAGGAGGAAAAAAAATCAGAACAAGTAAAATACTATGTTTAGTAAATAAGCTTTGGAAAAAAAGAGAATGCAAACAAAGGCTTTTTATGAGTCAGCAAGCCAGTTGGACTGAGATCAAACTATGCAAACATGAGCTTTCTGGAAGGCAGTGAGGATTCCCGAAGTAAATTAATCCCTCCTCACTGGTCAAATTTGATAACTGCTCCAAAAATCTCTTATCTCCAACTCAAACAGTACTTTGCACCTTAAGCTTTATATTTCAATGACAGCAAAGAATATCATCTGCATAAGTCTACTGCACATTGTGACTCAACAGTAGGTCACATACCAATTCTGTTGTTGTTTGGGAATTACATCACACATTTTATATGCCAAGTGCCTTCCAATCATTTTTATGAGTCTACACAATACCAACTTAACATTCTTAAGGATTATTGTTTCTGTTTTGCCAAAGACACAAAGAGGTCAGGTCATGTGATTTGCCTCAGGCCAGACAGCAAGTCTCAAGACTACAGGTAAAATGAAACAGTTGGGAGATCTGAAAAAGGCTGCTACATGGAAGAGATCTTAATTCCTCCTAGTCCAAGAAAGGCAAATTGGGTAGCATGTGCATAGATTTTATTTTTAATTCTGATCTACCCACTGCATGATGTGACTAGGTGTGAAGAATAAGATATGTCTCCTTTTGCCAGTCTTAAAAAGGAAACTTTCCAATAATTTTCCCAATTTAAAGGAATGACCAAGGGAAAGCTTGACCCAACGCCTCTCTAACACTTTCTCTGCTATAACTCTAAATCTCAAGCTGTAGATGAGATAAACCAGTATGGAACCTGAACTTTTTTTTTTTTTTTTTTAAAGACGGGGTTTCACCATGTTGGTCAGGCTGGTCTTGAACTCCCGACCTCAGGTGATCCGTCCGCCTTGGCCTCCAAAGTGCTTGGATTACAGGCGTGAGCCACCATGCCCGGGCTGGAACCTCAACTTTAAACATGATGCAATTCTACTCTAGAACTCTCAAGTACCTCTTCCTACATGATTTTTCCTGCTAAACCTTAGATTGTGATCAAAACTGTGATATTTGATGATGAGATGATATAGATAATGATGACTGTGGTATCTATGACCAGAGATAATGCAGACAAATTGTCCCCCAGAGGATGCCCACTACCTAGGTCTCGTGGGATTCTCAGACATGAATGTGCATGTACACACACATACAGCTGGGGTCTACTACAGCCCACTGGATAGCAAAGCTGCATATTTTACAAGCCCCCATTTAAAAATGTCTCTGAAGTGTGTGTTCAGGAACAGCTACAAGGAACAGGTAAGAAATGCAAGAAGGAGGCCAGACACAGTAGTTCACACCCATAATCTCAGCACTTTGAAAGGCAGAGGGGAGAGGATCCCTTCAGCCCAGGAGTTCCAGATCAGCCTGGGCAACATAAAATTTTTTTTTTTAATTAGTTGGGCATGGCAGTGTATGTCTATGGTCCCAGCTACTCAGGAGCCTGAGGTGGGAGGACTGCTTGAGCCTGGAAGGTCAAAGCTGCAGTGAACTATGATTGTACCACTGCACTCCAGCCTGGGCAACAGAACAAGACTCATCTCTAAAATAAATAAAGAAAAAGAAAAAGAAAAAAAAACGCAAAAAGAGGAAAAGACGTTTTCCTGAACTAAACTGCCTTTTCTCGGCTTCAGAGTATCTGAGATCTTGGTTTCTGGGCAAGCCTGCTTGGCATGCTGCTTATGTCAGGCACAGACATACAGGTGTATTTTGGGTTTCAGGCCTAGAAAGGGCACCTCCCCCACCCCCCAGAAGTCACTCCAAAGAGAGGGAAAACATTGGTGGCAATTTAGTACACTGGATCTAAACAAAGGTGAACCCCCTTCCCCTGCCAGTACACGTTTCATGGGGAGTAGAAAAGACTTGGAGGTTGGGGTGGCAGGGAGAGAGCACTCTTTGCAGGTGGGGGAGGGGAAGAAAACAAAAGAGCCAACTTTCCCATCCTGGTCTGAGCCCACACTGTAAACAGACACATTTTTCCACAATGGAAAATAATAATCTCCTTATCCAGCCAGTATGGAACCTGATAATTGATTTCAGACCTTGAGTGGGAAGTTGGGAAGGTGTGGGTAGTTGGAATATGAGGTGGAGAATGGGAAGGATGGAGCCAATAAAAGGGAGGGTAGGGGTAAGTAGCATAGCTTCATGACACTAAACTGTGGGCCAGTTTGCCAACTTCTGCTCTAAAGACACAGTGGTGAATAAGACAAAGTCACTACACTCTGTGGTTCTGGCAGGTCACAGTGGTATGCCAGCAACCAGGCTAGGCCCTGGCCCTACTATTAGCTGTGACTCTCGGCAGCAAGTGCACAGTTCTCTGAAGCCCAAGCTGGTTCTGACTATTCCTTCCTTCCTTCCTGCTCTGACAGTCATTCCATTCATGTGCATACTTATTGAGCACCATATGTTCTGGGCTGGGGGAGAACCTCTTTTACAAAGACCCAAATATTTTAAAGCCTAAACATTTTAGGCTTTTCAGGCCACATGGTCTTTGTCACAACTACTCAACTCTGCCATTGTAGCACAAAAGCAGCCACAGACAATATATACATGAATGAGCATTGCTGTGTTTCAATAAAGCTTTATGGACACTGAAGTTTGAGTTTCATATAAATTTTTACATGTCATGAAATATCCTTCTGATTTTTTTCCAACCATTTAAAAATATCAACAGTTAACTGGAAGACTACAAAAGCAGACGGCAGGTAGGATTTGGCCTGTGGGCCACTTTGCCAACTTCTGCTGTAAAGACACAGTGGTGAATAAGACAAAGTCACCATACTTTATGGTTCTGCAACTACCTTCTAGAGGCCTCCTCTGGTTTTGGAGTGACCCTATAAATGGAGGCTTTGCTTCATTTCGTTGTATATTGGTGCATCCTGGTCTTCTCTTCCTTTGAAACCTCATATAACCATGATGCCCACATTGTGGGGTCCCAATCATCATGGCCCCCTCGGTTATGCCAGGGGCTCCTCATGACTAGGGAGGAAAGGCTTGGGTTAAGTATCAGAATGGGGTGGAAGGAAAGGCAAATCTGTATGTTGGTAGTGGAGAAGGCTACAATGGAACAAAAAAAAATCAGTAATTGTTTCTTCCAACAATTCAGAAAAAAAAATTAGCTAGGACTGTACTATTATCTGTTTATGTTGGGTAACTGGGTGGTGGCAGCTGATAGAGAATAAAAGAAATAACACTCAATTGTGGAGGCTCTACAGCCATAGTATACCACTCCCCTACTGCTCCCATCAAAGTCCCCTTCCAGATTCTAGTTCAGAGACCCTCTACAGGAAACACACCCATAGTGAAGAAAAGTGCCATGTACGTGTTTCTAATGAAGTCCAGTAGGAACACCAGTACTGGTGAGTTCAATGGTGATTCCAGAGCTCACAGACACAGAGGTAGGTTGTGGCACACCACCCAGAGGCCTACTGTACACACCCAAACAGGTCCTTTCTAAAAGGGCATTTTGTTTAGAGGAGCACACAAAGACCACCTAGAAGGATCTCTAGAGCACTGTTGAAGGCAACAAGGGCTGTAAAAACTCAAAAAGGCTTAATAGGTTGGGTGTGTGGCTCAAACCTGTAATCCCAACACTTTGAGAGGCCAAGGCAGGTGGATCACCTGAGATCAGGAGTTTGAGACTAGCCTGGCCAACATGGTGAAACCTCATCTCTACTAAATAATAAAAAAATTAGCTGGACGTGGTGGCATGCACCTGTAGTCTCAGCTACTCGGGAGGCTGAGGCAGGAGAATCGCTGGAACCCGGGAGGTGGAGGTTGCAGTGAACCAAGATCATGCCACTGCACTCCTGCCTGGGCGACACAGTGAGACTCTGTCTCAAAAAAAAAAAAAAAAACCCAAACAAACAAACAAACAAAAAAGGCTCAATGGTGCATTTCTAGCCCCTGCTAGGGTCCCTCCAGCTCACCCTCTTCAGCCACAAAGTCCTTAGAATCATGAAAGCATTTACTGAAGGACAAAGAAGTGATTTTAAAGGTTATTCCAGGTAAACCCCTTCATTTGACAGAGGGAAAGCTGAGCCTCAGAATGGTTAAGTCTCTTGCTAAGATCACAACATTTGTAGTGTCAGTGACCAGGTCCTATTTTCACTACATTATAATTCTTCAATTACGCACTCATTCTGCGAAAAAGCACAGAAAGACAAGAAACAAAAGAGAGCTAACAATCATTACATACTTATTGTATTATCTCAATCTTCACAATCACCCAATGAGGTAGGTACTATTATTATCCCATTCTGCAGCTGAGGAAACAGAAGCTTGCAGCAGTAAAACAACTTGTTCAGCGTCACAGGGCAAGCAAGTAGTAAGAATGGGCACTGAACACAGGCAGCCTGATTCCAAATCCCCCCACCCCCTGCTATCCCTCCCCTACCCTTAATCTGCATATTGTGTTCCTTATACCTCTGTCCTCCTGATGATTATGGCTAGGGGAGAGGGGTGACAAGGTTACCACCAGCAGGGTCCCACACACTCCTCCTCCAACTGGCTCATTAGGCCCCAGAAGGACTGGCTCCCTGCTATATTTACCATAGCACAAAAGCCCTCCACCCTCTGCTCTCCTTGAAACTGCCTGCCAGGAAGAGTCCCCTGTTCTAGTCTTTAGATAAACAATGGTATTAAGTATTTTCCCACCCACACACAGAAGGCAGGTCAGAACTCACCGGAAGCAAGTCCGTCTCCAAGCAGGGTGCTAAGGATCACCAGTAGAATGAACACTCCATGTCCCACGGAGGCCACGGCAAACACTGAGGTGCTCTTTGGTGCTATCCTGCCATGGCACATCTTTTATCAGTCCAAGTTTTTTTAAAAAGAAAGATTTAAAATCCAGAAGAATCCTGTAACCAACAAACAAACAAGGACATAGATAAAGTGAAAACTTCAGCCATAAGTAAGTTAAAAGCAGCTACTTTGGTAAGGAAACCATAATCACACACAAAGTTGACAAAATTCTAGCAACTGAATTTCTGCTGCCAGGAGAGACAAGCACAGAAGTGGCTTTCAACTCCTCCCTGGGGAAACAAGGCCTGCAGGGTGCTGGAGCCAGGAGGTGAGCTCTGTCTCACCTCGGTGTCAGTCAGGCACAGCAGGGCTTTCAGAAACTGCCCAGCTCTGCCCTACTGCCTGTCTGGAGGCTCCAGCAGAAAGGCGGCTATTGACACAGAGCTGCTACACCCAAGTCAAGCTTTGCCTTTGTCACTTGGACTCAGAACAAGTTCAACTAACCAAAAGAGAGAGAGAACACGTGTGCAAAGGGAGAATACACCGCCTAGAGAAGGAATGCAGCAGTGGGAGCTGAGGGCCCTGGCCTGCTTGCTAAACTGCCAAAGGCTGATGAGCTGGAGGATCTGACTAGACAGCCGTGAATCTCAAAAATTGACTAATTAATCAAAGCTCACCCAACACACCTGTGACCACATTCTGTTGGCTGTCCCTAACAAAGACTGGGAGAGGGGAGGAGGAACAGGATGGGACTTAGAGAATGGGCTGTAATTGCTAATTAGCCCTACCACCCACCCACTCTAGTTCAATGATTTCAGAAAAGTAGGAACCAGAAGAGAGAGAGAGGAAAAGAGGGAAAGGAGGGGAGGGGGAGAGAGGGGAGAGAGAATCAGAGGTCAAGACTTTAAAGACTTTTTTTTTTTTTATTATACTTTAAGTTCTGGGGTACATGTGCAGGTCGTGCAGGATTGTTACATAGGTATACACATGCCATGGTAGTTTGCTGTATCCATTCCTCCACCCCATCACCGACTTTAGGTATTTTTCCTAATGCTATCCCTCCCAAATCCACCCCCCCACCCCAACGCTATCCTTCCCCTAGGCCTCCCACCCTGCAATAGGCCCCAGTGTGTGATGTTCCCCTTCCTGTGTCCATGTATTCAACACCCACTTATGAGTGAGAACATGCAGTGTTTGGTTTTCTGTTCCTGTGTCAGTTTGCTGAGAATGACGGTTTCCAGCTTCATCCATGTCCCTGAAAAAGACATGAACTCATCCTTTTTTAATGGCTGCATGGTATTCCATGGTGAATATGTGCCACATTTTCTTTATCCAGTCTATCATTGATAGGCATTTGGGTTGGTTCCAAGTCTTTGCTATTGTAAACAGTGCCTCAATGAACACACATGTTCATGTGTCCTTATAACAGAACAATTTATAATCCTTTGGGGTATATATCCAGTAATGGGATTGCTGGGTCAAATGGTATTTCTAGATCCTTGAGGAATCGCCACAATGTCTTCCACAATGGTTGAACTAATTTACACTCTCACCAACAGTGTAAAACCATTCCTATTTCTCTACATCCTCTCCAGCATCTGTTGTCTCCAGATTTTTTAACGATCGTCATTCTAACTTGTGTGAGATGGTATCTCAATGTGGTTTTGATGTGCATTTCTCTAATGAACAAAGCTGGAGGCATCATGTCACCTGACTTCAAACTATACTACAAGTATACAGTAATCAAAACAGCATGGTACTGGTACCAAAACAGAGATATAGACCAAAGGAACAAAACAGAGGCTTCGGAAGTAACACCACACATCTACAACCATCCGAGCTCTGACAAACCTGACAAAAACAAGCAATGGGGAAAGGATTCTCTGTTTAATAGCACATAGCCTGACTAGCCATGTGCAGAAAGCTGAAACTGGACCCCTTCCTTACACCTTATACCAAAATTAACTCCAGATGGATTAAAGATTTAAACTAAGACCTAACACCATAAAAACCCTAGAAGAAAACCTAGGCAATACCATTCAGGACATAGGCATAGGCAAGGACTTCATGACTAAAGCACCAAAAGCAATGGCAACAAAAGCCAAAATAGACAAATGGGATCTAATTAAACTTAAGAGCTTCTGCACAGCAAAAGAAACACTCATTAGAGTGAACTGGCAACCAACAGAATGGGAAAAAATTTTTGCAATCTACCCATCTGACAAAGGGCTGATATCCAGAATCTACGAAGAACCAAAACAAATTTACAAGAAAAAAACAAACCCATCAAAAAGTGGGCAAAGGATATGAACAGATACTTTTCAAAAGAAGACATTTATACCAGTAATGATGAGTATGAAAAAATGCTCATCATCACTGGTCATTAGACTTTAAAGATTATTTTCTATAAGCCTTTAGGGAGGCAACTGGATTGACAATACATTATAATACATTATGGTGTGGGCCTATTGTATTTTAGTTGACTTTTTGATTTCATTTGCCAGTTATTTTAGTTTACAATAGGTATTCCATATAATATTACATTTCCTTTTTTTAAGTTAGACACACACACCCTTCTCCATTAATAAGGCTTTATATGCATAGATTAGGGAGTCTGTCATCTATAACCTTAATAAAGGATGCTCTTGGGACTCTGCCAGATATATTACCCAGATCTGATTTTGTTTGTTTGTTTTGAGACAGAGTCTTGCTCTGCTGCCCAAGCTGGAGTGCAATGGCATGATCTTGGCTCACTGCAACCTCTACCTCCCGGGTTCAAGCAATTCTCCTGCCTCAGGCTCCCAAGTAGCTGGGATTACAGGTGCCTGCCAGCACACCCAGCTAATTTTTCTATTTTTAGTAGAGACGGGGCTTTACCATGTTGGCCCAGCTGGTCTCAAACTCCTGGCCACAACCCCCCATCTCAGCCTCCTAAAGTGCTGGGATTATAGGCACGAGCTTCTGCACCTAGCCCCCATCTGATTTTAATCTGTGTCTGAAGCATAACTCAGGCCTATGCTCCCTTCCTAAAGAGGGTAACTGAAAAGCTGTCAAAAGGTTCATGAACAGCTGGCCACTGGTCTTCACCCACTTCCCTCTAATAATTGTGACTATGGCAGTCTTCTGTTCCCAGCTTTCACCCAGACTCCAGTTTGAGCCTTTAAAACTGTAGAACAGGTATGGTTCCTGGAGAATCTGGGGTGGAGTCTGTGAGTGACCACCAAACGATACAGAAAACTGTGTGTGGAATGTGTGCCCATTTAAGTGGCTAAGAGCAGTAAAGTTAGAATACCTGGATTCAAATCTGTTTCCTTATTATGACCTTGTGGTCAAGTCATATAACATCTCTTAGTCTGTTTTCTTATCTGTAAAATGGGGACAGTAACCATACTAACTTCATAGGGTCGATATAAGGATTAGGATAGACAAAGTGCCTGGCAAAGTGCTTGGTACTTTGTAAGACCTCAGTAAACACTGGCTGCTGTTACTGTTGTAATCATTAATAAGACCTGCACTTCAGGGGCCTTAGAGTTCCTCAAGTTCCACCATCTCATTTGAAAGATGCCAAATCAAGGTCCAAAGGGGTTAAGGGATATGCTCAGGGGCCCCAGCTGGTCAGTGACAGAGTTGGCAATGGGCCCTTTGGTGTTGCTGTTTTAGATGCAGCCACACCAGGTAACCCTACCAGGCAGTTGTCATCCCCTGGAGGCAATAACCAGTGGATCATCAAGAATGACACCTGCATGTGCCACAACACAGCATGTGCACAAAAAATATTTAAGTAGTGAATGAACTGAGGCCACATAAGATAGTGCTTCGGTGTTCTGTGCATAAGTGGTGGTAGTCAGGAAAGACCGCCTACAGGAGGTGATGGTAAGCTGAATCCTAAAGGCTGTGAGAGGAAAGGAGGGAGAGAAGAAGGGAGGAAGGAGGGAGGGATGAAGGGAGGAAGAAAGGAGGGAAGGAAGAAGAGAAAAAGAAGGGAGAGACGGAGAGAGGGAGAGAGGGAGGGAGGGAGGGAGGGAGGGAGGGAGGGAGGCAGGCAGGCAGGCAGGCAGGCAGGCAGGCGGCAAAGAAAAAGAAGGAGGCACCAAATACAAGTGGATCAGAGTACCATGGAAGCACATTACTCCTGACAAAGGCTGGAGGCAGGGGCTAAGCAGAGGGGTTTAAATTTTACCCTTACAAGGATTCTAAACAGGGAAATAAGACTAAGTTCATTTAGGAAGATCATTCTGGTAGGGATTTTAGAGGATTTTGATTGGGGGATGGGGGCAGGCAGAAGAAGAGCTGTGGGGCCTGCCAAATGGTAAAGAATCTTAAATTTAGTTTTTTAGTGTGTGTTTTTGTTTTTTAAAGATACGGGGTCTTGCTCTGTCATCCAGGCTGGAATGCAGTGATGTAAGCATAGCTCACCTGAACTCCTGGGCTCAAGCAATCCTTCTGCCTCAGCATCCCAAGTAGCTGGGATTACAGGCGCACAACACCATGCTTAGGTTTTTTTTGTTTGTTTGTTTGTTTTTTTAAGACAGAGGGTATCTCGCTATGTTGCCTGGGCTGCTCTCAAACTTCTTTCTGGCCTCAAGCAATCCTCCTAACTTGGCCTCCCAAAGGGCTGGAATTAGAAGGATAAGCCACTCTGTCTGGCTAGCATTTTATAATAAATATAGAGCCCTATGGAGAGCAACTTGTTAATATCTATCCAAAAAAAAAAAATGCACATATAGTCTGACCTATCAATTCTAAAATCTGTGCTAAGAAATCACATGTGCAATGACATATATGAAAGATATTCACATACTGCTTGTAAAGGCAAAAGACTAAAGCAACCTAAAAGTTCATCAAAGAGGGGTGCTTAAATAGTACACCCAATATAATGAAATACCATGCAGTGGTGTAAAAAGAACAGGGCACTTCAACCTGTGCTAATATGGAATGACTTCTAAAATTAGTACGTGAAAAAAATAACTTGTGTATATGCATGTATTTTTAAAGGACACACACACACACACATCTGTAAGTATCGAAAAACTCAACTGGAATAAAGCACAAGAAATTGGTAACTAATGATTGCCTTCAGGGAGGGGAAATCAGTGGTTAACAGGGAAGGAGAAAAACATTTTTTACTGCATGTTTCCTTTTACTATCTTGAGTGTTGTACTTTGTACACATATTACCTATTCAAACAAAATATAAAGTTAATGTAGCAAGGCCTTCCAATAGACCACCTGTCTTCTCTCTCAACAAACTGCCATTAAAACAAATCTCAAAAACTTAATTGCTCCCTCTCTCAGGAATATAGCCATTTTAGGGGCTCAGCACAAGGGTCATCTAGAGGAATTCTTCCCTGACACTTCACACCACACCTACCTCCAAGGTAGAAATGACCCCTTCTTACCTTGCTACGACTATACCTTTAACAGGTTATCACACCTATTTGCTCATCTGTCTCACCATACTAGGCTGAGAGTTCCTTGAAGGCAGGGACAGTGAATTACTCAACTTGGAATCTTCACTAGCCAGCACAAGGCCTGGCCTCTGACAGGCAGGCAGCAAAGGTTTGCCAAAATCATGAATACTGTAGGGAGGAGCCAGTACAGAATTGGAGCAGAGAAGATGTACATGTGTGAGTTCCTGATTGGTTTTAGGGTTTTTTGTTTTTGTTTTGCAGAAACAACTGGCTCCTGCCTTATTGCTTAAGCAGCTACCTGAGTCAATGAACCAATTCCACCACGAAGCCTAAGACGGGACAGGTGCAGAACAGACTGGGTGATGGAAATGGGGGCTTTGCAAAGAAAAGATAAATGGAAGGTAGTCAGTGGAGTGTTCATATGTAAGGCTAGGTCAAAAGTTAACTGTTTCAGAAATAAAAGAGAGGAAAGCTAGCCCCTAAAACTCCAAAGTATTGCCCAGAATGGGAGGACCCAGCTACTGTGGAGAAAGGGCCACACTATAAATCTAATCATTTTAAGAAACAATCTGCTTGGAATATAGAATTTTGAAAAACGAGACCTGTTTTGGGATTGTGGCTTTAGTACATCAAGCAAAAAGAAGAGCATTTTAAAACAAGTTAACACTAGGTATTCATTATCCCTAGAGAAATACTGAGGATAAAACTTTGTTTAAACAAAAAGAATCTGTTTTACTTCAGTATTCCTTTAGCATGTACATGACTACTTCACCTAATTAAAAAAAATTATCACTGGAGAGGAACCTGAAACTAATTCTCAAGTTCAAAACTAGCACTCAGCCATCCTCACAAGGAATACCACGTGTGAACTTGGAGCTGAGACAGAGAGGGCCTGCAATGACTCAGTCCCACCTCTGCCACCAGACAGCTGGCTGGTTACGAAGGCTCTGCCTTATGTTTCCACATCTGAAAAAGGCTCTAAGTAAGGTCTCTCTCAGCCACAGAATTTTTCACCGCTTCTACCCTTCTCTTGTTCTCTTGTTGTAATCCAATCTCTTCCCCCAGTAGCCAGCTTTCCTCTTCAAAACATAGGTGAGGAGAGTCACCCTTCTGATTTTATTTCTTGGGAACTAGTGCTGCTGCCCCAATAGCCAATGGTAGCAGGAGGCCCCAGCTAGACTGTCAGCCCCAAAAGGGCAGCCTCTCCACCTCTGTAAACCCACAACATCAACAGCTAGGTGACTGTGCCCTGCCAAATGTGATGTCATGGACACTCACTTCCTTTCCATAAGTTCCTCCAATGAGGAAGAACACTGCCCTCAAGCCACAGCTCTGATCCTGAGGAAGCCACTTAGTTCATCTCTGCCCCTGTTTCCTCATTTGTAAAGTGGGGCTGTTACTTGCTTGACTATCTCCCTAGGCTTTGTTGAGGCTCAAAAGGAACAAAACATGAGGAAATGCTCTGTAAATTAGAAACACCCAGGGCTTACGTTTACAGTCTTAGCCAGAAGCCAAGACAGCAAAGGGCTATCTGAGAAATGATGACACGCATGGTGGGCTTCTGGTGTTAAAAGTCTGCAACACAAGCCCAAAGTTCACATTGTTTACTGGCTTCTTGTTGCCACAGATGCTTCCAGGTTAACCCAAGAGCCTGCTAATAAGGTTAAAGGTGCCCTGGAGACAACAGGAACACCAGAAGACGCATTTCAAAAATGGTGTCTGGCCTTGGGAGGCAGCAGCAGCAGCTGGGGCCAGCCAGGAAACAGCCAGGGCCCCCTGTTCCCTAGGCAGCCAGGGTCCAGATCTCCTCAGTTCATGTGCCTGGCTACCCTGGGGCCCAGTTCTGCCGAGAATGCCAAAGTCCTGCTGAAGGTGTAAGGTCATCTCACACTATTGAACTCTTCTCCTGAAGACAAGAGGAGCCTGATTCAGTAAAGTGTGGCTCCCAGGTGCTGTATGGATAAAATCAGACTCTGTTTACATGTAATTTTTATTTTTATTTGAGATGGAGTCTCGCTCTGTTGCCCAGGCTGGAGTGCAGTGGCACAATCTCGGCTCACTGCAGCCTCCGCCTCCTGGGTTCAAGTAATTCTCATGCCTCAGCCTTCTGAGTAGCTGGGACTACAGGCACGTGCCACCATGACTGGCTAATTTTTAGCAGAGACAGGGTTTCGCCATGTTGGTCAGGCTGGTCTCAAACTCCTGACTCAAGTGATCAGCCTGCCTCAGCCTCTACAGGTAATTTTTAGAACAAATTGTTTCTTAAACCATGGCTCCTCTGTCCATTAGTTAAGATAGGGAACTGGGATGACAAAACCAACATAAATCCTTTTCTTGCCTCAGACTAATCAAGACAGGAGATAATGGTAGTAGTGGTGACAGTCTAGAACAAGATAGTTTATTCCTTTGATAAACCATATTCACCAACCTTGATCCTGCCACGATGGGAAACAACAAAGAACAGTTTGAGAAATGCGAACAGAATTTAACCAGCTAATTACATTTCATTTCAGGTTGCAATGATAAGAAGTCCTAACACTTTGAAGTCCAAAGTTCCCTAGAGGGGTGTGATAAGTAAGAGAAATGACTAACACAGCCAAAGCTGCCCAGGCCCTTCCTTAACCTCTCTTTCTTCCCCTCTGTACTCCTACTCACCCTGAAATAGTCAGGTTACAGTATCAAAAGATATCTAAACATTCATTGGATCTTAATGCCTCCAACCCCCCAAAATTCAGTTACTCTTCTGTCTTCTCCCACTGTGGATCAATGGATTCTTCTAGTCCTACTTACTTCTATATCTTCCCCTTTCCTTTGTGCCACTAACACTTGAGTGCTTCAACAGCCACAGATTCTACAGGACTCTGACATCCTGTCAGGCCAGAATATCACCTTATCCATCTCTTTTAATCTCCAGCTCCTACCTGAAAAGGCAAACATCAAACTCTTATTACAATTACACCCCCTTCAAATCACAAACATTACCCTCCACTTTCCTCTTAAGCCACCTAAGCCATTATAGAGTGTAAGAGGTTTTTTTTTTTTTTTTTTGAATTGCTTTGATATTCCCTGTACCCTTGTCTTCCACCCCCAGAATTGCTCACCACATCATCTGGGCATCACGCTTTCCCCAACTTCAGACAACAGGAACGCCAGAAGACGCACTACCACCCTAGGTAAGCCTTCTCTTTAACAAGTCTCCAACACCTCTCTTCTATCACCTAACAGCAGAATGACTGCAGCAGGGACCTGAACACAAGACAGGAGAGACAGCCTAGGTCCCAGCTTGCCACTGAAAAGTGGTTTGACCTCAGGCAAGTCAGTGAGTCTTCCTGGTCTCAGGGGTGAATCTGGATGATCCCCACAGGACCTCTCAGTTCTAAGAAAACTGGAATGTCTTCTGGGGAATAGGAGGGGCCCAAAAGTATTTCCTCGAAAAGGTAAGACAACAAAGGCTCTGACTGGAAGAAGAAACATTAACTCTCTCCTCATTGTTCTGAGTGAGCAGCACATTCCCCTCCATCTTCCCAAGACGGATCCCTAGCATCTACCTTCCTCTGCATTGCAGAAAACCCAGGAGAATCCACTTTCCCTTTAGGGTTTAATCAATCCATCAGCATATTTGTATGGACTATCCATACACAGTGTTCCTAAAATGCTTTCCAAAAATAACACAGGTCTTAACAACAACAACAAAACCCAGCCTCTGCACACACTGCAGAGCTACAGGGGCCCAGGGAGAAAGGGAGAAAAGATACAAGATGAAAAAGGCAAGAGAGAACAAACAAGACTGGACAGGAAAAAAAGAGAGAGAAAGCAAAGTGCCTGTGAGCAGGAACCAAGCCTGTCCTAAGGTCCTGACCTGAAGGTAAGAAACCTCTTCTCCAGTCCCAGCTTCAACACAACTGATGGGCCAAACTTGGATAAGCACTTTGCTTCCATGCCTCTGTTTTCTCATCAGTAAAACAGCTGAACTACATATCTCTCAGGGAGGCCAGTATCATGGAAACATGTTGGCAGATATTATCAATTGGGTGGTCTAGGGCAAGTTATTTTCAGTTGCCGTCTGCAAACTGGATAAACGATACCCACCTCATTGGGTTGTTGTGTGGTGAAATTAAGACAAATGTGAGACACACAGGATGATGTCTGAAACAATGGGTGCTCAAATTCATGCTAAGCCCCTTCCTGTTCTACCAGGTTGTGACTGACCCTTACTAGACTCCCAAAGGGCACCGTTTCAGCTGGTTTGGAAACACTGCCTGAAACTAGGGTCAAAACACAATGTTAGTTTAGACAAAAGAACACTAACAAGTTAAACAAGTGAACCTCCCACATTCTTTCCCATCAAATTCTAAAAATATTTTTTAAAGCACTTACCACTACCTCCCCTCCAAATTAAACAGCTATTGGGAGACTTAGGGAATATACACATTCTCATTAAGTAGGTGGTATTAGCCCCATTTTACAGATAATGGAATCCAAGGGGCCTGGAATTCTCCTCCTCCTGCTTCCCTATTTAATAGGGCTCCCTGCTCTTTTGTTTTCCAAACATAAGGTCAAGTTTAGTTCCCATTTTAGTTTTGGGAGAATTTCTCACTTCAGCCCAAAGGCATGGAAGTCTCTTCCAAACCCTCAGCATTCCTGCCTGGACCAACAATGGAACCGTCAATTGAATCCCTCACCAAAGGCCACTCACAATTATTTAACTTTTGTATGTTGCATTTCCTCAGGTAATAAACTCCTGCAGAGACCACCAATTCTGTGCCCCCAAACTGCTTAACAAATAATTCTCGAAAGAATAAGAAAAAAAGATAAACTCAGAAGATATAATTTGTATAGAAAAATACCAAATGGCAAAATAGCAGGACATATAAAACAGGAGAAAAAAGATTATATAGGGCCGGGCGCGGTGGCTCACGCCTGTAATCCCAGCACTTTGGGAGGCCGAGGTGGGCGGATCACAAGGTCAAGAGATCGAGACCATCCTGGTCAACATGGTGAAACCCCGTTTCTACTAAAAATACAAAAAATTAGCTGGGCACGGTGGTGCGTGCCTGTAATCCCAGCTACTCAGGAGGCTGAGGCAGGAGAATTGCCTGAACCCGGGAGGCAGAGGTTGCGGCGAGCCAAGATCGTGCCATTGCACTCCAGCCTGGGTAATAAGAGTGAAACTCCGTCTCAAAAAAAAAAAAAGATTATATAAATCCTGAAATTTGGCCAGGTAGCAAAACAGATGCTTGGCAGGAGCGACTGTAATTGGTTCCTAGACCCTAGAGATATACCTCATGTGTCATCACATCTCTCTCCTTGGTTCCCATCAGGGCTGAGTGGAACAGGCTTCAATACTCAGTTGGCAAATAAAGTCCTGGAAGCCGATTTGCTAAAGCTGACTTCTTAGGGCTCTGTGTTTCCAATGACTATACTGCGATTCAGCTAATATTTACTGACTGTCTTCTATGCAAGGCTTGGGTGATCACAGAGATGAATTGGGGCACAGTTCTTACTCTCAAGGAATTTACAACTTACGTGAGAGGAATTATGTTTATCTATGTAACACTGTCAAATTGTTAGTAGGGCCCAAAAGAAGGTTTTTTAAAAAGTGCTATAAGAGCACAGAGGAGACAGGAACAAAGACTTCTGATGGGAGTAGGGAGAAGTGAAAGAGAAAGCTTTGAGTTGGACCTTGAACCCATGAGCACATTTAGAGCCCTATCAGGACAGTGTTTTGCATGCACAGTGCTACTTAAGAAAGATAAGAAAATGGAAGAACAAGTCACCAAAAGGATGGCAGAGAGGAGAGAAAAAAAAACTGTTAATTTTGTCTGCCTAGAATCACTGAATGGTAACAAAAAATAAATGTCTGTCTATATACCTTAACTCAAGAAATGTTTAGGAGCTAAATTTTGGAATTCAGAGTACTTACAGCTATGCAGGAAACACCTCCTCCAGGTCGAAAATAGCAAACCCTAGAGAACTGGCTGATGCAGTTATGTTTACTTTTTACCATCTCTGTGGACCGGTTTCTAAAGGCCCCAGAGTGGGATGGTATAAACAGGTCTGTGTCACTTCCTGGTTCTCAGACCTTCTGCTACATTCCCAGCCAGTCTGGGAAAGCTGCCTATTTAAAAATAAACTTTAAAAACTCACCAAAAACTCCAACCCTAAACCACCCTTCCCTCGTATCTCATTCAATTTCACTGAAATTAAAAGGATAGTGAGAAATAAGACAAAAATGACCACAGAAAATAAGTTCTCAGATTAAAACAACAAATAGGTTCTCAACTGAGCTCAATGTGAAGGGACTTGGATTCTACTTGTGTTTCTCCTTTAACTGGAAAGCCTGACATTGAACAAGCAGGATGCTTCATCTCTCTGCACCATAGCTACTTCAGCATTCTCTTTACCTCAAAGTAGCTATCCAACTTTCTGGACCTCTATTTCCTTTCTATAAAATGGTACTAATAATTCCTATATCACAGGGCTATTTTAAGTATCATATGGGAAATGTATATAAGGTACTTAGCATAGTGCCTGTGACTTAGTAAGTCATCAAAAATGGTAGTTACTATTATAGTCATCACCATCTATCATTATTATTGTCGCCATCATCTGAAAATGCAGGGCTGGACTAGACAATCTCTACTTAAAGAACTTCTCTGGTTCCAAATCCTGGTATCATTTTTTTTTTTTTTTTTTTCCTGAGATGCTCTGTTGCCCAGGCTGGGGTGCAGTGGCACAGTCTCGGCTCATAGCAACCTCCGCCTCTCAGGTTCAAGCGATTCTCATGCCTTAGCCACCCAATTAGCTAGAATTACAAGTGTGCGCCACCAGGCCCAACTAATTTTTGTATTTTTAGTAGAGACAGGGTTTCACCATGTTGGCCAGGTTGGTTTCAAACTTCTGGCCCCATGCAATCTTCCTGCCTCAGCCACCCAAAGTGCTGGGATTACAGGCGTTAGCCACTGTGCCAAGCCCAAATCTGGATTCTTTAAGTCACTTTCTCCTTTTTTCTTTTTCTTTTCTTCTGTTTTTTTTTTTCCAGGGGGCTGGACAGCAAGAAAAGGGAGATAAACTTGGCAAAACAGTTAAATACACATCCTCAGCCTTTATGTTAGAAATACAATTAGGAAATCCATTAGTGAGTGAAATGAGGCATATTACTCCCCCAACAGAAAAATCTTGCGTATTTCTTATATTAAATCCACAGCATTGTGGCAAGTTCGCCAACAACACACTGTCTATACTCCCATGAGCACCAAGGACAACCCCACCCCCACTCCACCAGCCAGCACAATTTGACTTCACCCACCTCACCTTTCACTGTATAAACAAACTTCTCAGCACCTCCTTAGAGTGCCCTAAAAGACAGTCGAGTGGCCAATCCACCCCTTTCTAATAATGACTAATCGTTCCACAAAGTATTTATCCTTAAAGAGTTTTCCTGGCTGGGCACCGTGGCTCATGCCAATAATCCCAGCACTTTGGGAGGCCAAGGCAGGCGGATTACCTGAGGTCAGGAGTTCAAGATCGGCCTGACCAACATCAAGAAACCCCATCTCTACTAAAAATACAAAATTAGACGGGCATGCTGGTACATGCCTATAATCCCAGGTACTCAGGAGGCTGAGGCAGGAGAATCGCTTGAACCTGGGAGGCGGAGGTTGCAGTGAGCTGAGATCATGCCATTGCACTCCAGCCTGGGCAACAAGAATGAAATTCCATCTCAAAAAGAAAAGAAAAGAAAAGAAAGTCTTCCTGGTTAATTTCAATGTGGCCAAAAATCAGATAACCTTCCCAAAAGTTAGTGTAACTAGGAGCATTCAGCTTCACCAAGGCCAAGGTATTTAGCTATAATTAAATTTAGATGAAATAAACATTTTCATCCATCCATCCATCCATCCATCCATCCATCCATCCATCCATCCATTCAGTGTCTGTGAAGTGCCAAATGCTATAGAAAATATCAAAAACTGATAGGATGGGGTGAGTGAGAAAAATAAAGGATGATGCCTAAGTTTCTGGCCTAAGTAACTGCATAAATGGTAGAAGCTACCACAGGAGAAAAAGAATACAGGTGAATAAGCAGGTTTTGTCAGGGAACATAATGAATTTCATTCAGATTATTCTTTAATATGTTGACCTGGGGTACCTGAGGGATAATCAGTAGAAAGATCTAGCAGGCAAATTAGAAATGAATGTGAAACCCTACAGAGCACTCTGAACTTGGGATGTAGCCCTGGAGTGATCAACCTGTAAGTGAGGGTTGAAACCATGCAAAATAGATGAGCTCACCTAGGAAAGAGGGCAGGTTGAGAAGAAAGTCAAGGACAGAATCCTAGGGAGAACACTAACTTACAATGGGCATACTGAGGAAGGAAAGCCTATGGAAGACTCCAAATGGTACATGGAAACCAGGGGCATGTGCAACACAGATGTCAAGACAGGGACAGAGAGACTCAAGGAAAACATGAGAAGTGGCAGATGCAGCAAAGGCCTAGAAAGACGAAGACTGAAAAAGGCCCACTTGATTTGGCCCCTAGGAGATCACTGGTGACCTAATCAAGAACAGTTTCATCAGAGTGAGGGCAGATTATATCAAATTTAACATGAATTAAAAGTGAGAGGCCGGGCACAGTGGCTCACGCCTGTAATCTCAGCACTTTGGGAGGCCAAGGCGGGCGAATCACCTGAGGTCAGGAGTTCAAGATCAGCCTGGCCAACATGGTGAAACTGCATTTCTACTAAAAATACAAAAATTAGCCAGGCGTCGTGGCGTGCACCTGTAGTCCCATCTACTTGGAAGGCTGAGGCAGAAGAATCGCTTGAAGCAGGGAGGTAGAGGTTGCAGTGAGCCAAGATTGTGCCATTGCACTCCAGCCTGGGTGACAATGAGACTATTTCAAAAAAAAGAAAGAAAGAAAGTGGACACAATAAGGGCAAAACTATTTGGGGAAGGAGATGAAAAAGAAGGGAGAAGAAAGACTGGATGATAACTAGAGGGGGTTTGTGTCTTATCAGATATACCTTCTCAGTTAACCCAATGATTTAAGGCTTCTTAAATGGTCCAGATAGCTCAGAGACACCCCCGACCCCCTCTTCCACGGAGAGTCTCTCTGAACTAACACTTCCACACTCTATGTTTAGCAAAGCTAGGTAGAAGTTGGGGATACAGCTTAAAGAGTTTCCTGTTTCCTTAGTGTTCAGCAATAGCAAAGTCTCTCTATCCATCATCCTCTCCCCTGAAATTGCTACCTCTTCTATAGGATTCATGAATGGAAAAAAATAGTCAACCTAGTGGCAATTACTTTGGCAGTAATTCCAAAGAGGTGTGACCTTCCCTAATACATCTGAGGCCTTAAAGTTCTCCATACATATGGTCCCAGTTTCTGCCATTTCCCTCCTTCCTACTCAGAAAGTAACCTGAGTATCTTCCCCTGAGTTTCAGGTTTAGGATTCCAGGGACATGTCTTCACCTCCATCTAATGAAGTTTAACAGCCCCAACGAGGTGCACACTTAAGCCAAACAAGATCCTGTCTTCTGGCTCCTAATGTTCTCCTTCTTGTGTAACTTCCAGGAAGCCTCCTAATTTATAACCAAACCATGATTCCTCCCGTCCTCTTCATCATAAATTACCCAAACTTCTTGTAAGCTGTCAAGGTTGGACTACGAGGTACAAGCAAAAATGAGAAGTAGGAACTTGCCCACTGTTTCTTTCCTTTGATTAGCCCCACGATCCTGCTGCCATCTATACCGTTACATCACCTTCTAATTGTACAAAGTCACTCCACCAAAGTCTGTATATTCTAGTTCTACCCCAATCATACTTCCAGTTTTCTGCATGTGGGGCCCTAAATCAGGAATCAAGAAGGAATATGCTTAAACTAATTTACATAACGGGGAGTCCTTCAAATGTCCATACAGAGATTCCAAAAGTAATCACAAATTAGTCAAAGTTCAGGCAAAGGCCTCAAACAATTAACTTTATAAAATCCAGGCAAATCAGATGAGAATACCCCTGAGAAAATAATTAATTAATTAATTTGGGCAACATTCTGGAATATGTTAAAAAAAGATTATGATAAACACAGAGGAGATGAAGAAGAAACATCATAAATTAATGAGGGAATTTGATACGTCCCTCCAGACAGGGCTTCTGAACTCATTCCTAACATGCTTCTTTCTTAAGGAACTCAGTGACTTTACTCAACACATCCATTGGGCACCTACATGTACTAGATTCCTTGAAAGGTACACAGAGGAGGAGGAAGCATATGCCCTTAAGAGTTTATAGCTGGCTGGGGGTGGTGGCTCATGCCTGTCATCTCAGCACTTTGGGAGGCCAAGGCAGGCAGATCACCTGAAGTCAGGAGTTCAAGACCAGTCTGACCAATATGGACAAACCCCATCTCTACTAAAAATACAAAAATTATCTGGGCAGGATGGCACATGCCTGTAATCTTAGCTGGTCGGGAGGCTGAGGCAGGAGAATCGCTTGAACCCGGGAGGCAGACGTTGTGGTAAGCTGAGATCACACCATTGCACTCCAGCCTAGGCAACAAGAGCGAGACTCTGCCTCAAAAAAAAAAAAGTTTACATTCAACTGTATATTGTGTATAAGACACAAACACAAATAATTACAACATGAGATACAAAGTGAAAAGTCATGGGAGATATACAGCCAAAGTGTCAAAGACAAAACAGGAAGATAAGCTGGAGTCCAGAAGAGGGAAGTGACAGAGACCATTATAGGGTCAATGTAGTCTAGTGAATAGTACATAGTTTCTGGAGTCACACAAAAAGGAATTCAAATCCTGACTCTGCCTCTTAGTTTCTCACAGGCCCTAGGTATGCTGCCTTACTGTTGTGAGCCTCTGTTTGTCACATATAAAATTAAGGTAACAGAGCTATACTTCATGGAATTATAGAGTCAATGAGTCAAACATTTTTTTGAAAAGTTTAGGCAGGGTGTGGTGGCTCATGTCTATAATCCCAGCACTTTGGGAGGCCAAGGCCGGCGCGATCACGAGGTTTGGAGTTCAAGACCAGCCTGACCAAGATGGTGAAACCGCATCTCTACTAAAAATACAAAAATTAGCCAGGTGTGGTGGCATACAACTGTAATCACAGCTACTTGGGAAGCTGAGGCACAGAACTGCTTGAACCTGGGAGGTGGAGGCTGCAGTGAGCCAAGATCATACCACCGTACTCCAGCCTGGGCAACATGAGATTCCGTCTCTAAAAAAAAAGAAAAGTTGGGCCGGGCGCAGTGGCTCACGCCTGTAATCCCAGCACTTTGGGAGGCCGAGGCGGGTGGATCACGAGGTCAAGAGATTGAGACCATCCTGATCAACATGGTGAAACCCCGTCTCTACTAAAAATACAAAAAATTAGCTGGGCATGGTGGGGCGTGCCTGTAATCCCAGCTACTCAAGAGGCTGAGGCAGGAGAATTGCCTGAACCCAGGAGGCGGAGGTTGCGGTGAGCCGAGATCGTGCCATTGCACTCCAGCCTGGGTAACAAGAGCGAAACTCCGTCTCAAAAAAAAAGAAAAGTTTAATATAATATTTGGCACAGGCCAGGTAAAATGGAGGTACCCACCCACACACAGAGACTTAATGCTCTCTTTCCTCCTGCCACAGGGCTGTCTGGGCCTGACTCACGGATAGGCAGACAGCCAAGCACCTGCTGTTTGCTCACCAATTTTGACTAGTTAGTTCAGTTGTTTGCCCAGGTTTAATGGGACCATGATCAGGAGGTACAGGAAGAAAGCTCAAAGTATATCTATGTCACATGCATGTCAGGATGCACAGAGTCTTCTGCTAGAAGGTGCAGCATTAGAATACAGGTAGAGTTACAGATTATACCCACATTCAGCATGATACTGGCCATGCTATTCTTTTGGACCTATATAGCAGATGCTCGATAAATGTCTGGCAAATTGACATGATGTGAATCTGGTTGAATTATCATAAGATTTTTCTAAATGATCCATGTTTCAATAAGTGAACAGAGAAGGAAAATGACATCCCAGGTTAATACCTGATTTGAGGGATAGTTGAGGAATATCTACCCCTAGTCATGATGGAATAATGGGGACTCAATTTATTCTCCTTCCTTAAACAACTGAAAACCAGATAAAATAACTGTTTTCAGACACTGGACAACAAGCAGCACAGGGCAGTAATCCTTGAGAAATGCAGGGGGGAAAATGTAGTCAGCCCTACTACTGCCCCCACCTCACTCCCTTGAGAGTTTCCAGGCCATGGGGTAGGGCAGAGAAACCTCAAAGAGTTCAGCAATCTCACACAGTTGAAAAGACAGAGTTGGAAATTTGGAGAGGTCCAGGTGGCTGGAATTTGCAGGGCAAATTAACTGAAAAGGATAGAACTGCAAAGAACAAAACCACCAAACACCTGCAAATGGACCCCTTTGGGTTTAGGGCTGAGTACTGATCTGTGCATGCCTGTGAGGAAACTAGCAAGGGTGGGGAAATAATGACCAGAAAGAAGTGGGTGCCACAACCCCAAGAAGTCACTCAGAGACAGAAATAGTTCATGCTCTGATATGGTTTGGCTGTGTCCCCACCTAAATCTCAACTTGAATTCTATCTCCCAGAATTCCCACGTGTTGTAGGGGGGTACCCAGGGAGAAGTAACTGAATCACGGGACCGGTCTTTCCCATGCTATTCTCGTGACAGTGAATAAGTCTCACAAGATCTGATGGGTTTATCAGGGGTTTCCACTTTTGCTTCTTTTTTTATCTTGCTGCCGCCATGTAAGAAGTGCCTTTCGCCTCCCACCATGATTCTGAGGCTTCACCAGCCATGTGGAACTGTAAGTCCAAATAAACCTCTTTTTCTTCCCAGTCTTGGATATACCTTCATCAGCAGCATGAAAATAGACTAATACATGCTCCCGCCAGCAAAAGTAGAAAAGTCTTCTAATACACAGGGCACTGGACAGAATCTTCAGAAGGGTTTTGCCTCCAAGTGGGACCAGCTTAGTTATCTTAGCTATTCTGGACTCACCCTAAAAAAGTTTAAAAGTAGTAAGCCATGAAAGGATCAAACCAATTCCAAGTAACTGACTGCCTCTGAGAACAAAGCCCAAAAGTATTTTTTAAAATACAAAAGGTTCCAGCACCTAGCAAGGAAAAACTGATTGGCTTTCAATAAAAAAATTAACAGGCATGCCAAGTAAAGCCCAGAAAGATATAAGGCAAAACTAGGAGACTAATCGAACAACAGAAACAAATCAAGAAATGACAGAGATGACAACTAGTACACAAGGATGTTAAATCTCTAAAATATATATATATATATATATTCCATGTGTTCAAGAGAGAAGAAGGCATGAGTATGAAGAGAGAAAAGACTTAAAGAAGATTTGAAGTGGCTAGACACAGTGGCTTGTGTCTGTAACCCCAACACTCTGGGAGCCCAAGGCAGAAGGATCTCGATTCCAGGAGTTTGAGACTAGCCTGGGCAACATAGGGAGACCCTTTCCTCTCTACCAAAAAAAACAAAACAAACAAACAAAAAAAACACCTTTTTAATTAGCTGGGTGTGGTGGCATGCACCTGTAGTCCCAGCTACTCAGGAGGCTGAGGTGGGAAGACTGCTTAAGCTATGATTACAGCACTCCACTCCAGTCGGGGGGCAGCACAAGACCTTGTCTAGAAAAAATAAATAAATGAATAAAAATTCAAATGTTCAAATTGAACTTCAAGAGGGAAAAATACCAATATCTGAAATAAAAAGTACACGATAGGATTAACAGCAGATTAGACAATGCAGAAGAAAAAAGTAAATCTAAAATATAGAACAGAAATTATTCAACATTATATACTGAAAAAAAAAGACAAAAAAAACCCCAGAACATCAGTGACTGTGGGACATATGAAGCAGCCTAATAGAGCAGGAATAATGAATGGGGAGAGGCAGCAAGGTGCAGAAAAAATACTGAGAAAAAAATGACTCGAATTTTCCAAATTTTATGAAAATTATATACAAACAGATACAAGAAGCTCATCAAACCCCAAGAAGAAGAAGAAACCCACAAAAAGAAAACACAAGGCACATCATAATCAAAATGTTAAAAAACAGTGATAAAGAGGAAATCCTAAAAGTAGCCATGGGGCAGGGAATTAGACACATGGCAGAGGAGCAAAGAATTACAGCAGATTCATTGTCAGAAATAATGCAAGCCAGGAGGCAATGGAAGCCCCGTTCCATCACTAATGTTTTCTGTGCACTGGAATAATATTTAGGAAGGTCTAGTGTTGAGAACAAGGTGGGAACTCTGTGACATTAAAAACATTTGCAAGTATTCTCTGAAGACTAAAAAAAGATAAAAACCCTTTCTTAGGCTCACTCATATCTAAAAAGGGCATTTACCCAGGTTTTATACCTATATCCTCAGAACATTACAGACTGTAGTCTCACAGTCTTATGGCAATATCACTTAACACACTGGAAAAGAGACAGAAAAAGCTATCAGAGGATTCATCCCATAGCAGAATAAAACCAAGTTAGAAATAAGAAATAAGGAGTCAGTCTACCAATGTCAGGCTTGAGTTGGTCTCTCTTCCTTCAAGTTGGTTAATGTGTCTGACTGACCTCTACAAATTCAGATAAAATTTATTTTTCACACCAGATGCAGTGGCTCATGCCTGTAATCCCAGTGCTCTGGGAGGCTGAGTCAGAAGGATCACTCAAGCCCAGGAGTTTGAAACCACCTGGGCAACAGAGCAAGAACCTGTCTCTACAAAAAAGAAAAAGAAAATCAGCTAGGTATGGTGGTGTGCACCTGTAGTCCTGGCTACTTGGAAGGCTAAGATAGGAGAATCACTTGAGCCAAGGAGTTCGAGGTTACGGTAAGCTATGATTGTGCCACTGCATTCCAGCCTGGGGGACAGAGTGAGATCTTGTCTCCAAATATATATATTATATATTATATGTGTGTGTGTGTATATATATTCTATAGAATATATATGTACATATATATGTACATTTATATAATATATATGTACATATATAATATATATGTACATTATATATATGTACATATATATTATATAATATATATGTATATATACACACACACAAACATATATATATAGCCTTTTTATCCAACCAGCATGTCCCCAAACCAACATTTTAATTCTCTTGTCTCCAACTCAGGTTTACATTCCCTCAGAGAGGAGCTTGGGAATTAAGACATCTGGTTTTTCACCCCAGCTCTGCCTCTGGCTGTGATTCTGGACATAATAACAAAACTTTTCTGGGCCCATTTCCTCCTCAGTAAAATAGAGAGATTGGAAAAGATTAAAAGTTCTTTCAGCTCTAAACTTGTATTTTAAATGCTAGGTTTGGCCTTATCTATTTCTAATGATCCAAAGAGAAAGGGCAAGGACCCAATCTTGCTTCGAATATGCACACACCCCTTCTGAAGGACTGTGGTGCTTATATCTTGGAAACCAAACTGGACCAAAGGAGCTCAGAGAAGCCAGGAGCTTAGATAAGAGAGGCCTACCTAAAAGGCTCTGTAGACACTGGCTTGAGAGGCCAGCCCAGGACCTCGGGTTTAAAATATGAATGTCCTGAATAGCCCCGGTCTTGCCTTCCCTACGTCAATCTTTTAAATCAAGTATTAAAAGGTGGAAGGGGAGGGACAGAGCCTTACTCTTCAAAGTATGGTCCACTGGCAGCACCTGGGAGCTTGTTAGAAATGAGTAATTTCAGCCTTCATTCCAGATCTACTGAATCCAAATCTGCATTTTAGTAAGGCTCCCCAGGTGATTCATATGCATGTTACAGTTTGGGAAGTACCGGTTGAAAATGCTGCCTTTCTAGTCCCTGCTTTGTCACCTCTTCATTTGGTAAAGGTGACTTTTAAGACTGTCCACAATCCTTATCCTCTAATCCCATCTCCTTGCACAGTTTATATACACACACTAACACATACACACACACACACACACACACACACACACACACTCCCCACCCCACCCCAGTTCAGAACCTTCAAACCCAAACCAAGAGTGATGGGGGTAAGTTACTTCCTTTTTGTATCTTTCTTAGGTCCATACAAGGCCAGAAAGAGGCAAAGTTTGAAGCACAAACTAAACATCAGTCCTTCCAAGAGAGTGATTCAGCCCATCCCTGCCATTCAAAGGTTCCCCAGGAGGAGGGATGGAAAACAGGCTGGTGAACACAAAGGTACAAACTCTGATGGAAAGAGATTCATCATTTGCATCTGAACAGAAAACAAGGGTCCAAAGTTTCATTTCTAAAATTTTTTGTTTTTTGCTGCTGCTGTCTTATGTAACATAAAGATTTTTGGAGGCATGGCCAAAAGGGCAAAACATATACACAGAATTAATACAACCACAGCAAGAGTTCTCCTAGCAGAGTGGTGGGGGGCAGCAGAACCAAGACCTAGCATAGCATAACAGAGCACTGGAAAAGAAGATAGGATGTCAGGAGAAGGGGGGCTGAACTCTATCTTGCAGTCAGTACACTGAAGGAGACTATGCTGCTGCTCACTCCACACTCCCTCCCCTGCGCAGGTCACTCACCCCTCTCATCCCACCCGCTGTCACAAGCAGCAGATGGCCCAGCCCCAGGCAGCTGGCAGAGGACAGCAATCTGCACGTGCTTGCCTATACCTCCCCCAAGGCTGGAGATGGGAAGGAGCAGGGCAAAGTCAACACCCATCCCTGGTGGAAGCAATTTTTGCAAGAGTGCCCTGGGGGTGGGAATGGCAACATCACCCAGTGCTTTGCCACAATGAGACACACATCAAAACAACTCAGCATTATCCAAGCTCTCCAGTACCCACACACAGCTCAGAAAGAGAGAGCCTTAAGCAGGGTAAGGGTGGAGAGGGTCAGAGAACAGTTCCCAGAGTGCACTGGGGTATGCTGGCCCAGGTTGGTGGCGGGGCGGGGGGGTCATTCATTCCTTCAACATTTACTGTGTATATACCACATCCCAGGCACTGCACCAACAATGAAGGATACAGTGGTGATAGCAACAGTCTCTGCCCTCAAGAAGCTCAAGTAAAGTCAGGGAGAACAAGGAAACAGGTTAATACAGTGGAGTAAGTGCTGACCACAGGATGTAATGGCAGCACCAAAGAGAGGCACCCACACAAGTAAGGGACTAGCGGCAGTCTAAGCTGACACCTGGCTTTAGGAAGCATTAGCCAGAAAGAGCAGAAAGAGGTGGGTACAGGGGGTGTGGGTCATTCCAAGGAGAAGAAACACACATCAAAAAGTTGGGAGGCAAAAGAGAACCAGGAACTGTAAGCTGTTCTATCCCAGCCTTTGTTAACTTTCGTCACCTACACCAGGGGCAGACTCCTGGGTTTGGCATGGATTCCTAACACATTACTGCCTAAAGGAACTTTGGGATCATCTTATAAAGTCCAATCTAACCATTTTAGGAGAGGAAAACTAAGGACTATCAAAGGATCATGACTTCTTGAGAGGGAATGGCTGAACCAGAACCCCATTCTCCTAACTCTCATCAAACAAAGTTTCCTTATGTATCTCCCAATCGGAATCTGACTACTAACTGAGCCCTTTTGCACAGAGTGGCCAGCCCCAGGACTGTTCTCTGGGCTCGGTCTGTTCTGAGAACCCAAGGAATGGCTCTCATTCAGGCCTCTGCCAAATTGGAGGTCCAGCAGCACTAGTGTCCAGGAGCTCCAACGAGGCAGAAACAACTCATCAGAAAAAAAGTGGATACCTGCCTCTTCTAGAAAGGAGGCAGAAGGCATACACAGCAGTACCGGAGATAGGCTCTGTGAGTGTGTGTTGGCAACAATGGGTTCCCCTGGTTATGAAGAAGAGTTGTTCTGAGAGCTGAAGGAAATTATCAGCCAACACAGAAACAGGAGGCGAGTACTGCCAAACCAGGCAGGCTTAATTAAGGCTCTCCCACCCTCTTCCCCAGGAAGCCCATCCCCACCCCTGGCTGGTCACACTACCTTAGCCGGGAGAAGCAGTCATTTCAGGGAAGCTGAAGGCCTTTCTCTTGGCCTTACCTCAGGAGGTAACCCATCAGCCAGGAGTCTGAGCCGCTGGAGCTTCAGGGCCTAGCTGCCCTTACTGTCACACCCACCTATGCCTTTAACAGCAACAGTACTTGCTCTACTGTGGTCCTCCAGCCTGCTGCCCACTCCAGGCAGCAGAAGTGTGTGCAGAGTGGAAGAAAGCACTCATTATATTTGAGTGTAACCCTCTATAGAATCTAAATAGAAGGCGCAGTTATTCAACTGCTAAGACACAATTCCTCTTCTCATAGTAAAACAAACATGCATGTCAACACCACTAGCTGACTAAAAACTGTGCAGAAAGAAACTGAGAGGCACTAGGGTTAAACCAACTTATTAAACTCATCTCAATCCCTGGCAATCCTCAGTTCTAAGACCCTGAAGCTTGGTGTGATGAAAACATCCTAATAATCAGAAATCTTTCCTGTTCAAAATGCCCTCAGATGCTGCCCTGACCACAGGTGCAAGTGCAATCACCAAAGGCTGGCCCCTGGCCTTCAGGGCCAATGCCAACCCAGGGCCCTAGACGTGGATATGAAGGGCAAGAAAGTGGCCTGCCAGAAGAAGATTTACTCAGGCGCTGAAAAGCCATGTTTGGTCTCGTACAACAAAGGCTATTATAATGGGAACCCTGTGTTCTAAATTCCTTCACATCTGCCACAAGGAACCTCTGGGTGGAGGTGGGTGGGTGGGTGAGAGAGAGTGTGTGTGTGTGTATGTGTGTGTGGTATGCCTTGGGTGGAGTGGGGCAGAGGAGACGAGTTCCTTCTCTTCCACCCAAACAACAACCCTTTAGAATATGTCCTCCTGAAAGGCAAATAAGTACAGATCTGATTTCCAAACCTCACTGTTGGAGAGAACTTCTTGTTTTCACTCTCTGCTTTTTAAAACAGATGAATGCTCCCCTAGGGGAAAAGCAGCTGTAAATATAGAAGAGGGTGGAAAAAGAATCCTGCTACAAGTTCCAGAGGAACTATTGTACTATTGTAAAAGACGTTCTCAAAAGAAACAACACACCCTATTCCAAATAGAAAACACACGACTTCATCCAAAGTCCTCTGAAGTGTACCTCTGGGCAGATGATTTACCTACACTCCACAGCTGCTACCTCCTCTACCTGACACTAAGACCTTCACATATAAAGCGAGTTAGCAGTTTTCTTCCTGGGAGCCTTAGCAATAACTAGACCACAATTCAGTTCACTGCTACTGAGTGTCCTCCATTATCATCAACACTATTATCACCTTCATCATCATCATTATCAAAGGACTTCATTACCAAACTACTGCTGACATTTAAATAAACTTAAGCCATTATCTTTTTAGGCAAACTCAGGCCATAATATTTACTAGTTGAGAACAGAATGGGAAGAGGGTATAAATCTGAGAAAGGTGGCCTGGCTTCTACACTTACTACTTTTCAAAAGCAACAGCATTTTTCAAAGGCTGAGGATTCTGCGAAATCACCCACTGGCTTGTTACAGCCCTCCATCCCAACCATAGTGGGGATGCCACCCCAAAATCCATTTACCAAAAATAAAAGATGTAAAGACATGTTTTGGATAAAGTTTGTGCAAAAAAAATTCAAGCAGCTTCTATTTTCGTACAAGCTACAATCACATGAGTTTTGCCTTTGCAACCACACTCCCTACCTAGAATTCCAGTAAATTTAGATGTGCGTCATAAATCTAAACTGTGTAACAGGGAATTTAGCTGGCTGAAACCGTCCTAGCCCACAGATGTTACCAACCTATTTCACAGTCCTAGGTGGATCTCAGAAATGAAAGGGAGATGGAGGGGGAAAGTTAGCATGATGCTTAAAGCTCTACCAAGTCAGAAGTGGTGGATACTGCTTTTAATTTCATGCAAGATTCTATGATTCAAAGAAAAAAAGGCAACATAAGCCTATAAACCACATCAGTGACATGACAAAGAAGGAAAATGTTTGTATTTGCAGAATACATTCAAATCCCCAAACTCCCCAGAAAAATCAATACAAATGCCAATAATACAAATAAATCAAATCCTCAGTCTGACAAGTCTGCTTACTATTGCTCCTAAGAGTTCATTCTCTGAAGCTACAAGCTTCCCTGTGGCCAGGTACCTTTCACACCCTCCTTCTGGGGTGATTCACCATGCAGAGAACCTGGATCAAACAGAGGCATCTGGCCTCACCATCACTCCCCAAGAACCCTAGTCAACTTCTAGGATAAGCACATTTTCCACACAAATCAGGGTTTCAAGAGAATCCCATAATAATACAAACTCTTGGGGTACAAGTCTGACCCTCCTGACCTTTCCACGTTCTCTCAGGTCTCGGTTACCAGAGTCCTAAAAATGGATGGTCCTTAGCTTCCAGTCCTTGCTGTGCTCCAGGCCACCCAAAATCCTACTGGGAACCGCACTCCCAAAGTACTATCAGGTCGCCTTTCACCACCAATGGTTCACATTTGTTTACTTCCATGTATCATCATTTCCTGACAATCTTCTATATACACTTTAAAATGCGAAGAAAGCACCCCAGCCTACCAAGAACTTGAATGGAGTTGAGGAGGCTGGAAACCCAGACAGCAATGAATCAGAACACACAATTAGGCAAGTATATCTATTTCAGTATTCTATATGGGTGCAATAAAATGCTAACCAGTGAGATATGAATGATTAGAACAAGAAGGAATAAGCTGCAGCTATTTGTGAGTTATGAACAAAATAGTGAAAAAACAGGAAAAGGAGAAATTGATCTGAAGTATGATAATCAAAGAGGGCCTTAAAAAGGAAAGAAAGGAGATCTGACCTGAAATTTGCTTTGAGGGCTGAGTAAGTATGAGAGTGGAAAGAGGGAACATTCCTTCTGGGGCAGGAATGCTGAAGCAAGCATGCTAGATGAGGGATGACAGGGTAAGGCCAGGGAGAGAGGCCAAGGATCAGGAAAGAACAGAAAATAAACTCCATTCTGAAATCTGTCAGGGCAAAAGACAGTTCTTGCTGGTTTTCTTAGCATCTGTCACGTAGTAGACTCTAGTTATTCCATAAAGTATTGAGTATTCAACTGAATATTTAAGGTAAGGCCAGTTTGCACAGCCATGAAAAATAGGCAGAGAAATTCTGCCTTGGATAAGTAGTGGGGAGACAACAAATGTTCTTGAGTAGGAAACCTGACCTAATCCAGTTCAACAAGCATTTCCTAAAGGCCTCCTCTTATATTTGAGGACCAAGAATACTTGGTCCTTACCCTCAAGGAGAACCTCTACCATGGGAAGGGATAGTAATACTACCTCCCATACACATGGGGCTTTTTTTTTCTCTTACCTAGTCTCACCGGAGAGGAGAACCGTGTTCTAGGGAGGTGAACCTGGCAAGAAAGACTAAAACCACCTGGAAGGCCAGCAGATGACAAGGTCTGGCTAGGATGGTAGAGACAGGAACCTATGACAGAAAGAACTGGCAGGGTGGGTCACTGACTAAATTGGAGAAGCTCAAAAAAAGGAGTTTGGGATGAGAGCAGGAAGACTGACGTTTTGATTCCCAGATGGTACCATTATCTTCAGACAATGCTTTGGCTCAGTAAACACCAAATGCTAGGGTCAGTCCGCCCAGCCATTCTTCCTGTTTCTGGGAATGGGGGTTACACATTCCGTCCTTCCCATCTGCCCAGGGTTTTTTTGTTATTTGTTTGTTTGTTTAAGCTAGTTGTGATTTCCTGTAATTCTCATTCGCAAGGGGGCAAGGGGAGGTTCAATGAGATGATACAGAAAGAAGGAGCTGACCATTCTGTTGTCCATCACATCATGACAAATGCATCAATAGTCCTGCACTAAAGTTTTACTGGCAGCTCTTATTCTGGGAAGAAGAAAAAAGGAGAAGGAAGCATTACGTTTTAAAAGCCACAAGGGAAGTATTCTCCTTACACAATGAGTTTTCCCCTTCTAGGCAAGCCTCCCCAACTGCATTTACTGAGGAAGGATGAGACAGAAGTGTCAACCCTGACAGCAAACAGGAGGGCCAGCCTGGCTCCCAGAAATGCGGCCCCTCCCTCTGAAGCCTGACCCCACACTGCCCACTCTGCTGTCCCTGATATCCGAACCAGAGGAGACAAGCAGCAGCACAATAGCAGGGTGAATAGTAGTGCTCTCTGGAAGAATTGCCATTAACCTGTATTTCCTAATCTTTCTTCCAAAAACAAGTATAAGTTGTAGTTTCTTAAAACTTTTTAAAAAATAAGTTACTGGGGGAAACAAATTTGAGATGTGCACCTTTACAAAGAAAAAGTACAATTTAGCTCTCTTTCCTAACCATTAAACAAGCATAAAGGGGAAAAAGAGCCCAGCATTAAGAAGAAATTATTACTTATAACACCTTGGTGGATTCTCTGCCATATTCTAAACAAGTACTTCCCTCCCACCTGTGACAGATTCTGACTACCCTAGAACAGTCACGCTGTACCTTTCTACAGGGGCTTCAGAAACTAAAACTAGGATGTGACCTGAGAATATCTGTTTTTGCAAGCATTTTCCCAGTGCCCTGTGTTAGGCTTCCTAGGGATGGCAAGCAGTGTTTTACAAGCCCTTGACTTGGCTGTTTCAATGGCAAGAGGGATGTTTTGTCATGCTGCAAGATTTCATTCTGTAAATGTGGTCATAATCCCACTCCAGGAACATGAAAACTCAGGATAATTACAGAATCATTATTATTAACTGGCATTTGAGTGCTTATTCACTGTGCACAGATGTAAGCATTTTACATTTAGTATCTTATTTAATCCTCACAACAACCTTAAAAAGTAGATACTATTATCTCTGTTTTTAGGCAAAAAAAAACACACAAAACAAAAAACAGAAGCAGAGGGGCTAAATAACCTTTCCAAGCTCACACAAATAGAAAGTGCTAAGACCAAGATATCAAACTAAGCAGTCTGACCCAAAAGCATGCAATCTTGGTAGAGCTGAAATTTACTCCACATTATACAACGTAATTAATTTTAAATGTTAAAATTATCCTAGAAGTATCATGGACTAGGAGGTATCATTATAAAAAGAAATGGGAAAGTCTGAAGATTGTTCCCCTGATGCTTGCAGCTATGCACCTTCTTGAGGTGGGGTGGGACTTGGCGTGAGCAAGCAGCAGAAAGCCAACTGAACATGCACATGTGAGGGCTGATTTTGAAAGTCTAGGGTGGGCCAGGTGATACTAAAGCATACTTTGAGCGACACTACCTTGGGGCATTCTAGGAGACTTCTGAAGCTGCTGTAAGCTTTGGGGACATAGGTCACTAGATGATAGTTAAGTCCCCTGAACTGCTAAGGAAACAGATAATCACTTTAAGTCACAGGCACCTCATGTTAAGAAAGCTGTATGGCCAGGCGAGGTGGCTCATGCCTGTAATCCCAGTACTTTGGGAAGCCGAGGCAGGGGGATCACAAGGCCAAGAGTTCAAGACCAGTCTGGCCAAGATGGTGAAACCCCATTTCTACTAAAAATACAAAAAAAAAAAAAAAAATTAGCTGGGCGTGGTAGCATGTGCCTGTAGTCCCAGCTACTCAGGAGGCTGAGGTAGAAGAATCGCTTGAACCTGGGAGGTGGAGGTTGCAGTGAGCTGAGATCACGCCACTGCACTCCAGCCTGGGCAATGGAGCAAGACTCCTCAAAAAAAAAAAAAAAAGAAAGAAAGAAAGCTATCGACAGAATGGAGTCTATCGACAGAATGGAGTAAAACAAGAATTCAGAAACATCAACTCTCAGAGCCCTCGTTACAGACATGCATTTGAGATTGCCTTTTCCCATGATCATCATGTATGCTTGCCCCCAATTCTCCACAACTGAAATAACCAGACTAGAAGTTGCTTCAAAAAATGAGCTTGATTTTTCTGGAAAATAACTGCCAAAGATGGATACATTGCATAATAATGCTCAAATTAACATATTCTTAATAAAAACTTAGAAAAGGGTTGAGGGGGAAAAGTTTGTGTTTTGTTTTGTTTTCATGTGTGTTCTTCAAGAGTCCAAACATGCACTTGTTTGGAAGTTGAATAAAGATGTTTCAGTTTAAGGCTTTTCCTCTGTGTTTTAGTCAAGAGTCACTAAGTGTCCATCCACATATGTGAGCTCACCAATTCTGTCCTTCGTCCTTGGCTTAAATTATCTGTTTCAATTGTATTACTCTCCAAGAAAGATGGCTCCAAGCTCAGAAAAGGTTTCAGTAATTTAATTAAGTTGTGCAGAAAAGCTGATGCTTTCTGAGGCACGAGCCTGACCGTTCTCTGCTCCTTGCTGGTCTCTGAGGGTAAGTCCTGACTGCTGCCTTCCCTTGGCGGGGACAGCACCTCTACTCCCTGACTTCCACAAGATTTTTACACTGCCCAAACAGTGTTTGGCCAAACATTCAGACTGCCTGGCTCTGCTACTTACCGCCTATGCCATCCTCAGCAAATTTTTTTTAACCTCTTTTATCCATCAAGTGGGTACACAAGCAATCTACTTCAAAGTTGCTATGAAGATTAAATAAGCTAATATATACAAAGCACTTATAGCAGTGCCTGGCACATAGAAAGCATTCAATATGTTAGCTTTTATTTAATATTGAAGAAAGTTTTACATAAATTGAGAGCTTAATACCTGTAGACGCAGTCTCAATCCATTACCACTACATTCGAACCTCGCAACCATGAAAATAAGACGAGACAATGTTTATGGACACTTCCTATGGTAAGAAAAAGGAACTAGCTCAACTGCTGACTATGGGAGCTGTTTACCCATCTTCCCTCATTTAGGTCAGAGAGCCTGCCTCCATCATTTTCATATACCACCCCCAACACACACACACACACACACACACACACACACACACACACACACACACTGGCAGATGCTCAATAAATCCACAGTGAATTGCACTGACTGTAGGGTTGGTTGTGCTGTAAACACAGCAACCCCAGCCTCACAGCAAGAAGTTGGCAAACGAGAATCATCATTCCTGGGCATTCCTGGCCAACTTGAACAGAACAAGGGGGCCGCCTTTCTCAGTTCCCGCTCTGACTCATCTCTGAAAGGAAAGGGAGCATCTGCAGGAGAGGGGCAGCCAGAAGTCACCCAGAGGGAAACAGCAGAAGTGCCCCTGAACAACCTGAGGTAGCAGGGAATTAGGATAACATGACAGGCATTACCCAGTTCCTCCCACTGGGCCAAATGGGAATCCATGGAGGCGATGTTTCAAAGGCAGATAATGTTGCCTTCACTCACTGAAACGGGAGCTGCCTTTCAGTAGAGTACAGGCCAGTCTATAAATACCAGGGATTAAAAGGCATCCTGTGGGGGCCCAAACGCCATCTACCTAAATACAGAGGCTGTCTGGTCCTCCAGGCTCCTCTGTTCCATCCCTCAGGGAAGAAGTGCCATCATCAACATTATACTCCCTCCAAGGGACCTCCAACCTCTCTTCCACTTCAGCTTGTTTTTGCTAACCAACCTCTCTTTTCCACACCCTCACCAGGACCATTCACTCCCAAGTGCCCCTCCACTGTAGCTTCCACCTGGCTGTACCCTCCTTTCTCCAGGCATTTGTTCTCTGTCTCCCTCACTACCTCATCCCCCACCCCAACTTTCTAATCCACATTAGATTCTAATCCACTTTATCTGCCATAAAATAACCACAGGCAGAACTAAGCTCAGTGGCTCACGCCTGCAATCCCAGCACTTTGGGAGGCCAAGGCTGGCAGATCACTTGAGCCCAGGAGTTCAAGACCAGCCTAGGCAACATGCAAAAACCCTGTCTCTTCAAAAAATACAAAAATTAGCTGTGCATGGTAGTGCGTGCCTGTAGTCCCAGCTACTGGGGTCAGGGGCTGAGGTGGGGAGGTGGAGGTTGCAGTGAGCCCAGACAGCTCCATTACACTCCAGCCTGGGCAACAGAGTGACACCCTGTCTCCAAAAAACCTGCCACAGGCTTTGGAATCACTCCAACCTTGGTTCTAGTTCCAACACAGTAAATTACAGTACTTAATGTTTCAGAGCTCGGTTTCCTCATTTATACAGTGAAGATCAGCCTACCGAGTTAAAGCATTGAGCACGCTGCCTGGCACAGAGCACACATTCAATACTTTCTGCCTTGTCCCACTCCCCAGGGGATTTTTCTTCTTTCTTTTCTGGGATACTCTGATACAAACACTCTTTCTAGGTATCATATCTGCTAAATATAGATCTCTTAACCTAAAGGAATGACTCAAATGTTGCACACTTTCATTACCAACCGTATCTCTGTAGCAAGCATACAGCCCCATCAACATCCTTCAAATTCCACTAGAGAGAGGGTTGGTCACTTTGTACTTTGCCACCACAAATGACCCATGTGGTGAGAAAAAATGATCAGAGGGGCTGGGAAGACAGAGTTAAGAGTCACTCTGGGGCTGGGCACAGTGGCTCACGCCTGTAGTCCCAGCACTTTGAGAGGCCGAGGCAGGCAGATCACCTGAGGTCAGGAGTTCCAAACCAGCCTGGCCAACGTGGTGAAACCCTATCTCTACTAATACAAAAATTAGCCGGGCATGGTGGCAGGTACCTGTAATCCCAGCTACATGGGAGCTGAGGCAGGAGAATTGCTTGAACCCAGGAGGCAGAGGTTGTAATGAGCCAAGATTGTCCCATTGTCCTCCAGACTGGGTGACTGAGTGAGACTCTCTATCTCAAAAAAAAAAAAAAAAAAAAAAAAGTCACTTTGGGCAAGAGTAAGGAATAAAGTCTCTGTAAGATAAGAGCAGCACTCCCATGAGACTAAGGGCCCCCAAAAAAGAGTCCCATAATCCCACATTTACATGTAAAAAAAATTTAAAATTAATTCTGAGAGCAAGAGCATCTGCCTTTTACTAAAAATACCACCTGGTTCATTTCTGATAAGGCCCAGGCATAACTTTACATAGACCAAGGACTGCCTACAGTATGTCCCTAAAAGGTGGCATCCTAATGACAGCTCCAAGGCAATGTGCCATGCCTCTCTCCCTGATATCCTAAAGCTGCTCCTGCAAATTCATGATTAGGCCTGAAATAAACCCAGAGCTTCACTCTTTTCTAAGTACCTTCTCCAAAACTTTTAGTCATCACTCTCGAAATCAGAATTAATTTAAGCAAGACTATCTTCAAAAACCAGATAAATACTAGAGCAACATAATAAAGGTCCTGAACAACCTGTGTTTTAGAGGGATTTTTTTTATCGTGGTGGTGGGAGAATTTCTTCTCCAATTCTTATTTTGCAATTATTTAAGAGTAAGAGGGTCCCTTCCATGAGGTCTTTAACATCCTCTAGCATCCACCTGTTGCCAAGCCAACAGGAGTCAGAGCAGAGTCCTCTAAAGAAGTGTGACAGACCAGTCGCAGTGGCTCACGCCTGTAATCCCAGTATTTTGAGAGGCCAAAGCAGGAGGATCACTTGAGGCCAGAAGTTCAAGACCAACCTGAGTAACACAGCAAGACAAAAAAAAAAAAAATTTTTTTTAATTAGCCGGGTGTGGTGGGGCATGTTTTTAATCCAAGCTGCTTAGGAGGCTGAGCTGGGAAGATCACTTGAGTCCAGGAATTCAAAGCTATAGTGAGTTATAACCAAGTCACTGCATGCCAGTCTGAGCAACAGAATGAGATCCTATCTCAAAACAAAAGGAAAAAAAGTGTGGTGACTTGGTTGGTATTAAGCACGAAAAAATGGGTGCTTCAAAGGTAGGCCCGCTCATATTTTTCAGATCATGATGGGGAATTATTAAATGTAAACCCAATAGCCACAGCAAGGAGATATTCAAAGAATATCTATGTTGAAAAATGAAAAGTAAACTACAGGGTTTGCCAGGCACCATTAAATGCAGATTTGGAAAAGGGAATATGTGAACCGCATGTAAAGACAAAAACTATCAAGCGCTGCAAGACTGTACAAATATGCACGTGTCATCTTCCAGTTCACTGTGCAAACTGAGATTGGTAAAATTTAACACTGCATTGCCTGTATTTTTAACTAATTGGTAAGTATTTCATGACCCCTGTGCAGCAGGAAGAGAGCAGGGCAAATGTGGGAAGGTCTGATAAGCAGAAAACAGAAAGGGCAAGGATAAGAAGTGTACTGTAAAAACCCAAGGTGGGAAGGTGGGAAGCTGGGGGCTTAATCAGCTCTGGCCCCAGGGCTGAGTTTGAGGAGGAGAATCTCGCACTCTCTGGAAACCATACTGAGCAGAAATCACTCAGGGCTTTTTTTCCCCTCTCAAAATGCAAATATACAGAAAAGGAGTCCACAGAGAAGCTCAAAACCTATTTCCCACCAAGACTGGCTTCAACTCAACCATTCTGTCCCATAAACTGGCAGATCGTTCTGGGAGCAGATAGAACACCATGGGAAGCACTAAAGTGGTATAGGGAGAGGCCTTCCCTAGAGAAGCAAAGCTGTCCTCATGCAGGCCGTCCAGGATGAAAGTGGGAAAGGATGAGCAGAATCAAGTGATGTGGTTCAGTGTGGACTCCAGCAGCAGGGACAATTTCACAGAGAAGGCCACGCCTGATTTTTAGATGTGACAGAGTTCAGAGAACTGAGCCCATGAGGGGAGTGGGAGGGAGTGTGCCACCTACAAGACCAGTAGGACATGGGAAAAAAGGAGAAAGAAAACAAGCCCTTCCCTTTGGTCATTCTGGATGTGGTCCTAAGCTGGCTTCTCTCACTCAGACCCACCAAACACACTGACCCTTGCTAACCAGTCTCTGTCCAGACTGGCCATGTTCTGCTGTTTCATATCCGCAGCCCTGGCCAGTGCTTCCTGTCTGCACATCCGCGAGGCCTCCGTGGTTTGCTGCCACCCACTCTGATAGGGCAGCACTGAAATATGAAGGAGACTATGTAGGCGTCAGCCCTGTTTCTGCTGCTGACTCAACATCTAGCCTTAGGAAAAGTCACCTCCTACTCTGTGCCTCATTTTCTGTAACTTTAAGGTAGGTAAAACTGCCTCCTCTCTTCAAGCATAGTTGTGAGGATAAAAGCTGATAACAGCTAATATTTACTGGGTACTTACTATGTGCCAGATATTGGGTTCACCGCTTAATCGTCTAGTCTCATTTAATCCTCAAATCCCCCCATGGAATAGACACTACTCTTAACTCCCAATTTCAATTAAAAAAGCTAAAGCTTAACAAAGAGACTTACCCAAAGCCACACAGAACATCTAACACTACAAAAGGGTCAGCCACTAATTAATACTTCCCCAATTCTTTTTTTTTTTTTTTGAGATGGAGTTTTGCTATTGTTGCCCAGGCTGGAGTACAATGGTACGATCTCAGTTCACTGCAACCTCTGCCTCCCGGGTTCAAGCAACTCTCTTGCCTCAGCCTCCCTGAGTAGCTGGGATTACAGGCATGTACCACCATGCTTGACTAATTTTATGTTTTCAGTAGCAGTGGGGTTTCTTCATGTTGGTCAGGCTGGTCTCAAACTCCCGACCTCAGGTGATCCGCCTGCCTCGGCCTCCCAAAGTGCTGGGATTACAGGTGTGAGCCACTTGAGTATCGTTTAGTTGTCAGGCACTTACCCACCTTTTTAAATATCCCATTTCATTTGATTTTCATAAAAATTCTACAAGGGAGTACCTTTAAATGTAATTTTTAAATTATTCAAGTTATACTTGCCAACAGTAAAAAATTCAAATGAAACAAAAAGCAAGTTTAAGAAGTTTAATCCTTTACCATTCACATCCAGAATTCCCCACACCAGGCAATCATTAATATTTTGGTAGCCATCCTTCAATAGATAGGTAGTGTTAATATCATTTCTATCCTACAAATGATATAAGTATCAAAGAGGTTAAATTTGCTCAAGGTCATATAGCTGATACGTGGCAGAACTGAGACTGAAACAGGGTCACTCTGATTCCATGGATACTTTCTGAAAAATGTGTCATTAGGCAATGCTATTGTTGTGTGGACATTACAGAGTGCACTTACATAAATCTAGATGGCATAACCTACTATACATCTCAGCTACATGGTGTAGCCTAGGCTACAAACCTGTATAGCAGATATGTTACTGAACAGTGTAGGCAATTCTAACATGATGGTAATTATTTGTGTATCTAAACATATTTAAACATAGAAAAAATACAATAAACTATGGTATAAAAGAGAAAAAATGGTACATCGGTATAGGGCACTTTCCATGAATGGAGCTTGCAGGATGGCAAATTGCTCTGGGTAAGTGAGTGAAGAGTGAGTGTGAAGCCCTAGGACATTACTGTAGACTTTATAAACACTGTACACTTAAGCTACACTACATTTAAAACTTTTTTTTCTTCAATAAATTAGCCTTAGCTTACTGTGACTTTTTTACTTTATAAACTTTTTAATTATTTTAAACTTTTGGACTCTTTTGTAATAACCCTTAGATTAAGTCATACAGCTGTACCAAAATATTTTCTTTCTTTATATCCTTATCTGTAAGTTATTTTCTATTTTTAAAAAATCTTTTTTTGTTAAAAAAAAAAAAAAAAAAACTAAGACACACACACACAAATTATCCTAGGCCTACAAAGGGTTAGGATCATCTATAACACTGTCTTCCATCTCCACATCTTATCCCACCAGTAGGTCTTCAAGGGCAGTAACAGAACTGTTATCTCCTATGACAATGCCTCCCAGAATACCTGCTGAAGAATCTGCCTGAGGCTATTTCACAGTTAACTGGTTTTTGGGGGGTTTTTCTCTAAGTAGAAGGAGTACAGTCTATGTTGATGACAAAAAATATAGTAAATAAATAAACCAGAAACACAGTTATTATCAAGTATTATGTACTGTACATATTTGTAAGTGCTAGACTCTAATACAACTGGCCATGCTGTAGATTTGTTCACACCAGCATCACCGCAACCAGGTGAGCAATGTATTGTGCTATGACCTTACCATGACTACAATGTCACTAGGTAATATAAATTTTTCAATTCCATTATAACCTTACAGAACCACCATCACATATGCAACAAAATGTCATTAGACAGTGCATGACTATATGCACATGTTCATATTTTTGTTCCATGAGTACACAAAAACATGCTGACCTTAGGGTACCTGTGCCGAGATGTGGATGGAAGAACCAAAAAGGGGCTATTGCTATCATATTGCTGTTTGCTGTTCCTTGGCAAGTTAATCAAGTCTGCAATCCTAGGAGGTTTCCCATCTCTCAACGTGTGTTACCATACCAGTGTCTCATTTAGCATTCGAGCCCCTGCTGACTTAACATCACTACTATATACAAGTACGGTTGCTGCCAAATGCATACTGGTTGCCAAAGGTCTTATCTTTCTGTAAAATGGGACTACAATCTTCCTGACAGTATCATACTTGATACAGGTATCTTACATGAAAGCAATTTGGCCAGGTGCTATGGCTCACGCCTGTAATCCAAACACTTTGGGAGGCCAAGGCAGGTGGATCACTTGTGGTCAGGAGTTCAAGACCACCCTGGCCAACATGGTGAAACCTCATCTCTACGAAAAAAACAAAAATTAGCTGGGCATGGTGGCAGGCACCTGCAATCCCAGCTACTGAGGAGGCTAAGGCAGGAGAACTGCTTGAACCTGGGAGGCAGAGGTTGCAGTGAGCTGAGATCGCACCACTGCACTCCAGCCTGCACAAAAGAGTGAGACTCCATCTCAAAAAAAGAAAAGAAAGCAGTTTGTAAAATGAAGAAATCTTTATTTTACAATATGGATGTCCAGTCTGCATAGTAAATGCGGGGAAACATAACCCATCCTCAAGGAGGTTGAAATTTATGAGAAGAGACTAACCAAAACACTGGGCCAGGCATGGTAGCTCAGGCCTATAATCCCCAGCATTTTGGGAGGCTGACGCAGGCGGATCACTTGAGTCCAGGAGTTCAAGACCAGCCTGGGCAGCATGGTAAAACCCCATCTCTACCTCTCTAAAAAATTAGCCGGGCCTGGTGACGCATGCCTGTAGTCCCAGCTATTCAGGAGGTTGAGGTAGGAGGATCGCTTAAGCCCAGGATGTCAAGGCTGCAGTTAGCTGCAATGGTGCCACTACACTCCAGCCTGGGTGACAGAGCAAGACCCTGTTTCAAAACAAAAACAAGCCAAAAAAACACTGGAGAACCATATAAAAAAGTATAATTAAGTGTTAAACTTAGTGCTGCAAATAATTCCTGTGGGGAGAGAATTAGCATATAGGAAAGAGCATCTGATAAATACTTGATCAATTAATGAGTTCAGATGTGGTGCTTGTAAAACCACCCCACCTGTTGCCTTAACATTAGCCTCCTAATACCTTCACTATTCACAAAGTTATACCAACACCAAAAGCCCTGAAATCTGTTCATTCTACCATTGTTCACATATAACCCAAGAAAAAAGCATGTCAGCATTGGTACAGAGCACCCTTCTTTCAACCTTCTTTCAATGATGTGCTTTTAAAAAAGCATGGGCAGACCTTGAAAGGAGATGACTGACACAATTATATAATTCCAGAAGTAGAACTGTCCCCCAAAAGAGTTCAGTTGTGGAGAACAAAGAAAAAAGTGTTAACTACTTCCTTGCTTGCAGCCCGACACAGTGGATACTAAACTGCAGAGGCAAAGGTGTAAGTTGGCTTTCAGGAATGAATGATGCCTCTCCAAGGCTTTTAAAAGAACAGAATTGTAGAAACAAAGACCTGCTACCTAAAAATTAGCAGGGATGACTTTCTGGTCTACACCCCTGTAATAAGGGAGTCCTGTAGTTTGTTTTTGACTGGCCTTGCTAAAACATTCTGGACAACCTCCAATACCTCTTTTTCCTTCACCTTCCACTGCCATAGTTCCTGAGCTGTCTTCTTTTCCTGCCACCAGACAGGGTGAACTTGGTGAATGTTAACAGCTTTTTAACACCCTGTTATATTTGTTTTTCACTCAAACCAGGTCTCCCTCCAAATGTCTCCATTTTTAGAATTTCATCAAGAATACCACTCTTTCATTCCTTGTCATCAAGGCTCATGGCCTCAAAGTCACCTTGCCCTCCTATACTTGTTATTTTAATCCCCTACACCAGGTCAATCATTTATTAATCATTCAATTAATCCAGGAGGGGGTACAAGGAAGTGGATGAGACAGTCACTGACCTCAGAGAACTTCCAATGTCAGCCTGAAACCGGGGCCTACACAGAGATGGCTACCCAAAGAGGTAAAATATAAGGAGAGGGCCTACGTTTACTGGGAACTAGATACTTTACTGCCCCAAGCAGGTTGTAAAGCCACAGATAAATCAGGAAAAGAGATCTCACAAATCAACATTTCTATCTAAAATTGAGGCTTGAGAGAGATAGAAGAAGAAAAAAGATTACCTAAGGAATTCATTCTACTGATGCTCTCTATTCCCCTTCTCCCAGTCCTTTTCTCTTTAATTAAAAATAGGATATGTCAGGGTCTGAAAGCATTAAAAACTGGTGGATTAAATAAAGCCAGAAACAGGAATCCGCAAAGGAGACCAAACTCCTAGGCCTAGCTCACTGCAGAGAAAGACGATTCATTTCTTTAATAGTGAGCCTAGGGGGAAGTCTCTAACGATACTTTTCAAGTTCTTCCTTCCAGAGTGACTGTGGTTTGGAGCCCAGAAATAACTGACAAAGCCTGAACCGTCAAGCTGAAAGTCTGCTGTACACAAACAATTCCTCCAACACTACTCTCAAAAACCTCATGAGTATTCCCCGTCTGCTAACTCCATGCCAGCAAGTACTATGTCCATTTTGTTCTTTGTTCACAACTGTATACCTAGTGCCTAGAACAGGCATTCACTAATTATTTGCCAGACAACTAGATTTACTTCCCTTTGGTTTCTGCAGCAACCACCTACCAGCCTCCCCCCAGCCTGACATCATAGCCTAACCAGATTATCAGCTCACAAATTATTATGACTTGAGGGTACATGTAAAGGAAAGATGGATCGATTAATTTTTATGAAACTCAGAGCCCATTTTTCTTACTATTCTGTTGTGCAACAAGCAAAATCCCCACAGGACAGAAACAAGGAGGTAGACAATCTTCCCAAGGCAGAGTTTCCACCTGGAGGCAGATGGAGGATTGATAAAGGGGTGGACCAGATAACATACCATTGGTTAATTGTCTAGCAATGCCTCAAGAATGCCAACTGCAACAGCAGCACCCACTGAATACAAGACTCTGTTCACTGGTTTTCTGGGATGGGGAAAGTCAGTATACATGACCTGCTTCCTTTCTGCCTGGTTAGAGACATACAGTTAGAGATGTGCATTAACGCTGCATTTAGTTGGGTAGCTGATTTCATATACAATAAGCCCAAGGAAGTCAGGACCACAGCTCTGAAGGGTTTGATCGGTTAATGGGGTGTAGAGGCGGGATCAATTCTCCCAGATGGAGAACACATCCCATTGGCCTGGGGTCAAGTGGGTTTTTTTTTTTCTTTTTTTGAGACAAGGTCTTAACTGTGTCACCCAGGCTGGAGTGCAGTGGCGCCATCATAGCTCATTGCAGCCTTGACTTCCCAGGCTCAAGCAATCCTCACTCCTTCAGTTATCCAAGTAGCTGGGATTACAGGTGTGTGCCACCATGTCCAGCAAATTTTTAATTTTTTTTTTTTCTGTAGAGATGGGGGCTCTCACTACGTTGCCCAGGCTGGTCTTGAACTGGTCTTGAGCAATTGTCCTACCTCAGCCTCCCAAAGTGCTGGGATTACAGGCCTGAGCCACCATACCGGGCTAGGGGGCATTTCTGAATGGCAAAGATACACAGCACAGAGATTTAAAAGTTAAGCAGGCCCAGCCTAAACACAACACCCATTTTTTAAAGTGAAAGCAAGTTTCTTAAGAACGTAAAGGAATAAAAAGAATGACTACTCCATAGTCAGATCAGCCCTGAGGACTCTGTACCCATTTTCTTTCAGAAGAACTGGACTTAAAGACTCATTTCCTTTGTAATTTCACTATTAGACTCAAAACTACAATCACAGAAGTAACTTGAATTTGTTCCCAACAATATGAATGACGATACCCTGCTGGACTCCCAATCCCCATTCCTGGACCAGGCCCAGAGGATGGGGAAAAACAAAGAAGTGATCACACTGGGACAGAAAAGCAGTAGACTAGGAATCAGGAGCCCTGGCTTCTCCACTAGCCCTTTCACCTCTCAGGCAAGTCAGCTCTGAGCATCCATTTCCCATTTGCACTTCTATAAAATGAGGAGGTAGAATAAGAACAACCCCAAAGTCCCATTTTTCCAACTCTAACATTTCATGAGTCTAGAGTCTCTCTTCATATACTTTGTTGTGCAAGGAGTTTTGGTAGCATCTAGATATCAACAGTGAAGAATCTGGATCTTCAAATAACAGTCTTGTCTCACTTCACTCAATCTGTAGAAACTCCTAGAATTTGGGAGTCAAATCTGCATTAACAGGTAGGGCCTGCTCCAAATCACAAAATTTTCGGCAATGAGTTTTGGCAGGGATGTTATGGCTGCATTCACACACATTTACACCCACACACAGGAGGGATCTTTCTAGAAGAACTGATCCTTGGCCTTGGCTATACATATAGTGTGACATAGTAAAAGCCCCATAAAACTGCATACTTCTACCATACCTCGGCTTTCTGCTGAAACTGCTCTCTATAACCCAAATGTGAATAAGTAATTAAGGACTGTAATTTCCACCCTACCCAGACAATGTGTAAACAAATGCTTATCTTGACTTTTGTGAACCACTTAAGTAACAATCAGAATGTCAAAAGTCCCCTGGCCCTCTGAATGTCAAGAGCCCCTCACCCTCATCTTCGCCCAGGAATCCACTGGAATGTCTGGAGCCCCTCACCCTCATCTCCGCCCAGGAGGTAATTTACAGAATCCACTAGCCGTCAGAACATCTGAAGCCCCTCACCCCCACCCCTGCCCCTCACCCTCACTCCCGAGGTGGTTTTAGGGGTATAAGAGGCCTTGACACCCTCCTTTCGGGGCCACGGGTTGGAGAGACGCGAGTCCTCCGTGGCCGCCAGCAATAAAGACCCTGAAATTTGGCATACTTTTGTCTTGGTGTTGACTATCTATGCTCAGGCCAGTACAACATAGGAATCCAGAGAAGATAATTCAAGTTCCTAGTTTTTGTCTGTCTTGCTGGACAAAGGGCATGTGCCCTATCCCTCCTGCTTCTCTGTGGTGTAACCATCTTGACCCTCTGTTAAACCATTAGGAAGCCTACATATGCACACTTTCAAGAGCTTTTAGTAGGGATCTAGGAGCAAAGAAAGCAAGACTAGCTGTTGGTCACAAGTGCTAGTACAGGCTGAGTATCCCTTATCAGAAATGCTTGGGACCAGAAATATTTTGGATTTTGGAATATTTGCATATACATAATCAGGTATCTCAGGGATGGGACCCCAGTCCAAATAAAAAAATCTATTTATGTTTTATATACACCTAATACACATAGCCTGAAGGTAGTTTTGACTGAGACCCAAAACATGAAGTCAGGTGTAGAATTTTCCATTATGTGGGCGCTCAAAAAGTTTAAGATTTTGGAGTATTTCAGATTTCAGATTAGGGAAACTCAAGCTGTGGTTCCAATCAGAACAAGGGCAAAAGAAGACATTCTGTTGCAGTATTTCATTAATATGGTTGGCATGATGTAAAACCACCCAGGGACACATCCTGTAGAGGAAATGACACTCCAAGCAGCACCATCTGCTCCTTTTTTTGGCTGGCATGATCTGTTTTTAACCTGGGGTTACACCTGAGGTCCACCTGGAAAAGCCCTGTGGGAGCTGCTCTAACGAGCACTCTTTCTCAGATCTACTCTTTCAGGGCACTCACAGCCCCTCTCCCTCCTCCCTACCTTGCTGGCTGGCTCTCTATTCAATAAGCATTCCACTCCTCAACCCAGCAGAAGCCTCTGAGCACGTGCACAGAACCCTGGCATGGAATTTTTCACAAGAAAAGGAAAAGCTTCTGAGAACTACAAATCACATTTGATAAGGAAGGCCCTGGGGGTTCACGGTAAATTTCTCTCTATAAAACACAAAGATGAGATTTAGAGCTGAGGCTTCACATTGAAAATCCTTTCTTTTTTTTTTTTTAAATTATCAGTACATGTGCACTGAATTTAGGCACTATTGTGTCTGTCAACTCTCACCAATGGTTAAAGTTCTGCACCAAATATTTGGAAACAATGCTACCGGAGAGTTCAAACTTAAAAACAGGATTTTCCCTTTCTGTTTTTGGGTTTTGGATTTTTTTGGTAGCATCTTTTCTTGATTCAGGGCAATATCCACAATACCATAGTAGGACCAAGACCTTACTACAATAATGTTGTTCTTCCTCAAACAAACTGCATAACGAAGTAGAATGTTAACCTTAAAGTGGAGATATGGATGAATGCAGCTTTAAAGATGCCTCCTTGAGAAATGAAAACATACACCCCCACAGAAAAACTTATACACAGATGTTCTTAGCAATATTATTTATAACCAAAAACAGAAACAACTCCACTGTCCATCAGCTGATGAATGGATAAACAAAATGTGGTATATCAATACAATAGAATAGTATTCAGCAATAAAATGGAATGAAGTATTGGTACACGCTAAAACATGAATAAGCCTCAAAAACATTATGCTAAGTGAAAGAAGTCAGCTATTAAAGACCACATATTATATGATTCCATCTATATGAAATGTCCAAATAGGCAAACCTATATAGAAAGAAGGTAGATTAGTGGTTGCCTAGAGCTAGGTGGGATTGTTGAGAAACAGGGAGTGACTTTTGGGGGTGATGAAAATATTCCAAAAATTAGATTATGGTGATAGCTGTATAATTCTTGGCAATATACTAAAAACCACTGAACTGTACTTTAAATGGGTGAATTTTATAACATGTAAAAAAAAGCTAAATGAAAAAATACAAAGTTGAATATGCAGGTACTACCAACTGAAGATGGAGAAAACAAAATACACATTATGTTTATGTTAGAGTGGTAGAATCATGGTGATTTTTTTCCCTTCCACTTTCTAAGCTATCTGTAATCTTGTGCCTCCCCACCAAAAAATACCACAGTCTTCCTTCAGTTTGCACAGACCGCTATAATTTAAAATGCAAGTTAAGCAAAATCACTTTGTTTCCTTTTTCAAGTTATTACAAGCCTCTGTCCACTTTGTTGGGCTCAACTGAGAACAATATAAAGAAGGAAGAATTGGATAAACAGGCTCTTATGCCATTCCCAGAAACCGGTTTCATTTTACTGTCTTTGTCAGAAGCTGAAGCCTAGTCTAGCCAAAGAAAATTTCAGCAAGGACAGTTTACATAAAGGGCAATTCCACGCTCTAATCTTAAATTTCTGTGGGTGAAGGCAAGTCACTGCTGGCAGTAGATTAGACTTGGAAAGATTAGACATTCCCTCTCCTCTAGAAAGGGTGGCGAGAAAGGGGAGGCTGGGAAAGATCCCTATTTGTGTCTCTTTTCTGAGGTTTTGTATCCAATCTCCAACTGCAGAATACTGAATCATTTTTCACCATAGAAAATCCTCTTCTGAGTAATAAAGAATTGTCAGTCACCACCTCTGCCGTCTGCAAACCCACTGAGAATCTATTATTGTCATCAGGAATCCCAGGCTAACTTTCCTCAAATCAAGCAAGGAGGCGGTGCCAAAAAATAAAATAAAATAAAATAAAACACTTGTGTATGTGTGTAGGAAGGGGGAGTACATTTAAGGGCACGCTGCTATCAGGTAATTTTAAGGATCTACTAACACTGGCAACAGTAACAGGGAACTACATCTGTTTCTGTTTGAGAAAAATGCTTCAGTAATATCCTATTTCAGGAGTACTGCATGAATTCTTGGCACACAGCCTTCAGATGTTTCAAGCATGGCTATTTTCCTTTTTTGAGATATAAGAGCCAGGGAGGGAGGGTACATCACAGGCCAACACCACAGTCTGTAAAACCAGTTTCAGTTCTCACTGCTGCACTTCCTGCTGTCGCTATATCCAGTACCTTCACAAGACTCTTAACTGTCCCCAAACCTTGACAGTAGTACAGCTGACCTTTCACCGCTGAAGTGACCCAGCTCACTGCCACTGCAAGGTCCACCAGCACAGTGACTTCCACACTCAGGAAAGAACCAGAGAATGAGAGAGCAAATGGAGGAACCCTGCTTATTTCCAGGCCAAAAAAACTAAAAAGGGAAGAAAAAGGACACCATTGCAGATACGTGAGCACAGGAAGAACACAGGTGGCTAAGAGGCTCTGCCACAAAAACCTAAGAGGTTTTTGTTAAGAGGTACCTCTTTCCCCAGAACTTGTACTTTTTCAAATGAAAGGTTCTTACACAGAAACATGAACTTACGCTCATCCAAGGGATACACAATGGCTGTTGCCTTGAATCCAAGCCAGGTGTGGAGTGAACAGATCTTGATGTTCAAGGACAGACCACCTGAAGCTTCCTGAGTACTATGGAACTCATGAGAAACCTGGAGAATCTCTATTTCCCCTAGTTTTGCATTTGTCCCAAAGTTTACCCATAACCAAATGTCCTAATTCTCAACGTTCAAGTCTGCAACAAAGCAATGTTTGCTCTCAAAGTTAAAAAAAGAAAAAAAGAAAAAAACACAAGACATGGGGCTCCTTCCTCTATTAGCCCTTCAGATCTTTCTCCTACTGCTTGAGGGAACACCCTCTAACAAGACTTCCATAGTGTCCAGGCAGAAAGAAGAGGGAAAATAGATCCTGCTTGTCAGCTTCAACCAGGGATAGCATGTCAATTCTGGTAATAACTTGCTTCATATGTGGCAATTACACAACCTGGGCCCAGTGGATCTGCCGACTTTCACGCCTGCAAGTGTGAACTGTCCCATGGTAAATGGGGAACTAAAGGGGAAAGACAATCATGTGTGCCCTCTGGCTTTCCCTCTCTGCTGTCAAGTGGTTCTGCTTCATTCTCCACAGTTCACTTGTTTGGTACTGAAATGAGGAAGAGAATGTACCTTAATTTTTTTTTTTTAAGATGCTGTATTTCTCAAAGCCCACAAATGACACCAATAGTAACCTGGTTGTCAGAAGAGCTAAGGATATGAAAAAAGGGCACAAGAAAATATTTGAAGCAAAAGCCAAGTCTTTATGTGGAAAATGGACAAGTGTAGAGGGAGTGAAACAATGTTTAGTAGCGCTAAATTTGAAAGAAGTTCTAACTTTTAAGAAGCCAGGTGAATTATTATGTTTTGGAGGGTGTGTGTGTGTGTGTGTGTGTGTGTGTGTGTGTGTAGGGGGAAGGCTGCTGCAGGAATTGCTGCCCCAGCAAAAGAGGAAAGGAGGATATCCACTACTGAGAGATGCACCATTACATAAGAACACGAGTTCAGGCTGGGTGCGGTGACTCACGCCTGTAATCTCAGCACTTTGGGAGGCCAAGGTGGGCAGATCACAAGGTCAGTTGTTCGAGACCAGCCTGGCTAACAAGGTGAAACCTCATCTCTACTAAAAATACAAAAATTAGCCATGCATGGTGGCATGCACCTATAGTCCCAGCTACTCAGGAGGCTGAGGCAGGAGAATTGCTTGAACCCAAGAGTCGGAGGTTGCAGTGAGCCAAGACTGTTCCACTATACTCCAGCCTGGGTAACAGAGCAAGACACCATCTCAAACAAAACAAAACAAAACAAAACAAAACAAAACAAAACAAAACAAACACAAGTTCAATCACCACACCTCAGAAACTGGCCGGAAAACAAAGTGCTGAGGTCTCTTTATCTGCCAGCCTGCATCAGTAACACCTTATTCTACCTTTCTTCCCCTTCTATCTAACCAAATTCCGGGCTTTCAGAAGGCAGGCCTCAGTGAAAGAAGTCAAACTTGGCCATTTGACAATGGGTTTGCTCTCAGGGTTTACACACGGAGCACTGTGGCATTGTCCCCATCTAGGTGTAAGTGAGAATTTGTTTCATATGCCATTTCTACTACAGTATCCAAAAAATCAGGACTCACACCAATATTGTCCTCTGTTTAATTCACTGGGCAGAAGTTCCTTCAGCAGTAAATGGTCACCAACGAAAGTCCAACATAAACCAAAACAAATTGACTTAAAGACTGTGAGTCCATGAGAGCTAGATTCTGACTTACTCAATGCAGAATCGGTAATACCTAGCGCAGTGCCTGGCATACATTCTGTATCACACAAATACTTGGGAGTACCCAATGAAAGAATGAACAAATGAACCTTATGCAAACATACCATCAGTAGGTACCCTGGAGAAAGAGTTTAGAATGCTCATGATCTGAGAAACAGCCTGAAGCAGCAGTGCTTTGAGAAGGTTTTAGAAACACTCCAATTTCACTTTTACCAAAAGGTAAACAAACCAGAAACTAGTAGTTCAGAGTGTGGGCTCCACCATGAGCTACCTATGTGACGTGGGCAAGTTATTTAACTTGCTTGGTTTGAGTCTAAACTAGAAGAATGGGGATAATAATATCTACCTCTAAAGTCTGTTTATTAAATAGGTTCAAGAAAGTAAAGCCCTTAGCACAAAGCTTGGTACTCAGTAAGTCCTCAAGAACCTTTCCATATTATTGCTGCTTAATTAAATACCTTCTTTCCTGAGGTGCAGACATACCTCCTCAACTCTAGGAAAATTTTAATTTCTGGTTGAATATGCTTCTAGCCAAAAATACAAAGCCCAGAGAACTCAGAAGTCAATGCCAAGCACATGTCTCTACTAGCCTCCACTTGATGGTGACAATTTGGGTGTGGAATTCCCAAAACAGAAAAGGTGTGTGTGCATAACTCCTTTGTATTTTTTACACCAGAGGAACGAAAACAGCAAGAAATGAGGTAACTTACTGTGAAGGGTGGAAAGACACACTTCCTATCTCTGTAGATCAAAAAAGGGAGTAAATCCCTCGGCCTAATTGAAGCGGGTAATCTTACTGCACCTCTAAAAGAGCGCACAGGAGCCCAGTTAGCAAGAGCAACAAAGCCTAGCATGTCGCCTGCCACCGAGAGAAAATTCTGTGGGAACAACAGCTTTAGGCCTCTGCCCAGACGCCAGCTTCCCTTTAACCAGCCCAAGACTTTTTGACGCCTCTTTGCTTCTGGGTCTTGCGGTCCCCATAACCACCTCCCCCTCTTGCTCCTAAATTCTTCCAGGGTAACTTTTCTCCACTTAAGCAGCTCCTCAGCCACGACTCCCATGCGGGAGAGTCAGATCCACACTCACAGCTGGGGTCTCTTAACCAGGAGTGAAAAAGGAAAGTCTGTATGTACGTGCCTACTTTTTGAAAGAAAAGAGCTGGTTTCGGGGAGTTTAGCCTGGTTAAGAAGAGAAGTTTTTGAGATTAAAGAGCAGCCGAGGCGCCGGGGCTCCCGAATGCTGCGGTGCGCACAGGCAAGCTCTGAGATTTCCTCAGGAAATCCACCCTCTCTAAGCCAGCCCTGCCCCAGCGCAAGCCCCGCAGCTTTATTAGGCTGAGGGCAGTAATGACAGTGGCACAGAGGGCCTCTGCCTACCTCCTCTGCACCTACCGGCACGGCGTGCGGCTCTCCTGGCGCTGCCCGGGCAGTGACGCGGGACGGCGAGCCCCGGACCGCGAGTCACCAAGTTCCCGGCCGCAAACCAGCCGCCGGTCTCCCCAGCCGCGCAGCCCCCACCGCCGGCCCGCCGGCCGCGCCACGCCAGCGCCGGGCTCCCAGCGGCTCGGTTTGCGGCCGAGTGACAGCGGGCCGGCGCGGAGAAGCGCGAGGAGCCGCCGGCGCCGGCTCGGGCTCTGGCCAGCGTTCCTGCCCGGCGGTGTACGCTGGCCCCGCGCCCCTGACAGCCGGCCGGGCGCGCCGGTGGCACAATGCCGGCCCTGCCGCCCCTCGGCCGCGGTGACAACTCACCCGGGAGCCAGCAGAGACCTCCGGGAGGGGGGCGCTCACTGCTTCCACGCCGCCGCTTGCGCGCGCCCGCAACCCTTTCAGGTCTAAGCGAGGCCCCGCGTGCCCTTGTCTGGCTCGCGCTGGCCGGCGCTGTGGGCAGAGGAAGCGCGCGGGAGGGAGGGAGGCGGCGGGGTGGTCGCCGGCTTCGGAGACTAGAACGCGGCAGTAGCGGCGGCGGCGGCGGCGGCAGCGACCGCGTCACTGACCCAGCTGTACCGCGCGGGCGGGGGAGGCCCCGCGGAAGGGAGGGGGCAGGGAAGGGGCGGGGCCAGGCGCGCACGCAAGAGCGCGGGCGTCGCGCCGGCGTCGTGCCGGCGTCGAGTCGCAGGGACCGCCCCGCCGGGAGGCTCCGCACGCACGCGCCGCTGGCCGGGCCAGGTACCCGCGGGAGAAGCGACGCGGTGGGGGAAGGGGGCTCTTAAAGAGACGGTCTCTCTGCGCTGGATTGGATGGGGCGGTGGCACGGACCCAGCTGAACCGTGAGGCGTTTTCAGTGCGCTCTCCAGTTCGTTTATTATTATTATTAATTTGCATTACCGAATTACTATTATTTGTAAAGAATACTGCCTTCAGGTTTACAAGGCTTTTGGCGCATGTTATCTTGTTAGCTCTTGAATTGCTCGTCTGACCTATCTTTGAAGCAGGTTATTTTCTCCCGGTAAAGCAGTACACCAAACTGTCGTCCTAGCCTGCTAACATTAAAGCTTCCCGGGGTGGGGGTGGGTGGGAGTGAAAATGCAGATTCGGGGCCCAGCTCCAGCCATTGTGATTCAGTGGGGTCGGACTTGGGAGTGTGTACTGTCACAAGCATTCCGAAGTGAGTGATCCTTCAGCATACTAAAAGCACACAAGGGATCTCAAGGTTGAGAAAACCGCAGTTCAGAGCCAGGACTGGCAGGGCCCGGGCTAGAACCCTGCCACATTCCTAACTGTATTTCCCCTCGAGCCTTGCCTCCTGGGGCTATTTTCTAGCTCATACTGAGTGAGCAGTTTGTGCACTGTATGGCCACATCGTTTATTGGTCATCTCTCATGCAGTGTGTCCTCAGTTTATGTGTTTACAGGGCCCATGGTGCCTTAATTGGGAGGACTCTGGCTTTTTCATCTTTGTGCCCCAGGGCTGTCTCAGAGGTCCTCAATAAATGTTAAAGCACTCCTACTTGTAAATCAGTGGTAGAGTCCACATCTGTACGTACAGACTTGTGTCTTTACTGCAGCTTGTGTCTGGCAGGCCTTTTGTCCCAGATGCTCTTGGACAAAAAGATACACCTTCTCAGGGCCTCTCACCAGGCCTAGTTCTAGTAGGCTTTCAGGAAAAGTGCTGTGAATTAACAGGGCATGTCCTTGTGAAGTAGCTTGAACCAAACAAGCAGAATGCTCCTCCCCATGCACACAGGCCCGTCCACAAAAGAACCCTTCCCTTCTGGGCCCCACAGCTACCTGTGGCTTGTTGCTATAATACCTGTTGTGAGCCTATCCTTGTTCTGCCTTCTTTCTTCCTTGCCTTCTTGGGTCCCAACTCACTAGAGGAGATGGGCACCCCTCCCTTCCTGCTCATTTGGGGCCGCACTGCCCAGACCACTAGAAAATTGAAGTCTGCAGCAGAGCACAACCAAATCAGTGTGGGCAGCAGGAACACGCCAGGCAGACCCAAGGCTCAGGGAGGGGACAAGGGGGAAGGAAGCAAGGGAAAAGGATGGAGAAAGACTTAGAGAAGCCCAATGGAGAGAAAGAGAAAAAGAAAGAGGAAAGGGAAGAAAGAAGGCATGGATAGTTCAGATTAAATCATCTGTCAAACCAACTAAGCCCCTTGCTATTAACGGGCCCAGTGACTTCATGCAAGAACTGCCACCTTATAAAATCCTTTCTGAGACCCTATGCAGATCTGTCCATCGCTGCCTGAAAATCCTCTCCCAGACCCCCAGTGTCCACAGAATGAAACCAAACTCATCAGCAGTTTGATTCTGTGGACACTGGGGGTCTGGGAGATTGTGGAGAGCAAGGATTGTAGTAGCCTGTGCTCTCCACAATCTGGACCAAACGCTCTCCATCCCTACGAACACCCCACACTCCAGCCTCCCCATACCACCCGCTGGTCTCTAACAAGCCACTCCTGATACATCTCACTCACAAACCAGGTGCCCTTGCTGTTTCCTCAATCTTGAAGAACTTCTCCTTCAGAATCTTCTTACTTACCCTTCAGAATTTTCCCAAGTTCTACTTTTCTGTGGCACTTTTGTAGAGCCCCAGTTTAGCATCCATTTCCTTCTGCTTTGAATTGCGAGAATCAGGGTCAAATCTCCTCCCTTTATAAATGCTGGCTCGCCAGCCTTTCCTGTCTGCTTTTCCCCTCCTACCTGAAGTTCCAATGGCCTCCTCTTGTAGAGCTGATGAAAAGCCCCTGTTACATTCTGCTTATAGGCCTTGCTCTTCTCACCTGCAAAATGGAATGGTACTTCCTGGCCTAGGGTGAGTATCATCTTTCTGCCATTGAAAAGATCTCACAAGATGAATGTTAAGAATAATTTAGACTTAGACATTTTCAAGCGGGAGGGATGGTAGATTAATTAAAATGGTTTAAAACTTTTAAGATCTTTTTTTTTTAATTTAACAGCTTTCTCATGCCTGTAATCCCAGCACTTTGGGAGGCCGAGGCAGGCCGATCATTTGAGGCCAGGAGTTCAAGACCAGCCTGCCCAACATGGCAAACCGCGTCTCTACTAAAAATACAAAAATTAGCCAGGCATGGTGGCACACACCTATAATCAAGCTATGTGGGAGGCTAGTTACAAGAATTGCTTGAACCCGGGAGGCAGAGGCTACAGTGAGCCAAGATCGTGCCACTGCACTCCAGCCTGGGTGACAAAGTGAGCTCTGTCTCAAATAAATAAATAAATAATTTAACAGCTTTCTTGAGATATTCACATACCACCAATTCACAGTTTAAATTTGTACATTTATTTTGTATAACTTTATAAATTGTACAAATTTGTACATGTACAATTGTAGATTTAGAGTGAACAATTCAATGGTTTTTATTATATTTACAGAGTTGTACAACATTTTACAACAGTTTCATGACCCTGAAAAAAACTTCCGTACCTATTAGCAGTCACTACCCATTTCCTCCCTCCCAGCCACCTTCCCTGACTCCCTCCCTAGACAACCAATAATCTACTTTCTGTCTCTATAGACTTGCCTATTCTGAGTGCTTCCTATAAATGAAACAATACAAATATGTGGTGTTTATAATTGATTTTTTGTTTCTTCCACCTAACATAATGAATTTTAAACCAGAGCTAATTTTTTATTTTCACTTTTTAATTCAGACCCTTTCTTATTCTAAAAGGTGGCTCTTTGAGCTAATATTCCTGGGTCCTTCCAGATTTCCAACACAAATCCCACAAATCCTTTTTTTTTTTTTTTTTGAGACAGAGTCTCGCCCTGTTGCCCAGACTAGATAGAGTGCAATGGTGTGATCTCGGCTCACTGCAACCTCCGCCTCCTGAGTTCAGGCGATTCTCCTGCCTCAGTCTCCTAAGTAGCTGGGATTACAGGTGTCCGTCACCACACCCAGCTAAGTTTGTATTTTTAGTAGGGACGGGGTTTCACTGTGTTGGCCAGGCTGGTCTCAAACTCCTGACCTCAGTGATCAGCCTGCTTCTGCCTCCCAAAGTGCAGGGATTACAGGCATGAACAACCGCACCTGGCTGATTTCCAGCACAAATCTTAATACTCTACTCTAAATCTAGGTGTCAGAAAATGGCATGGGGGTTAGATTAGTCCCAGTTGGAGGTGAGTAGAATAGCCAACCATCCCAGTTTGCCTGGGACTAAGGGGATTGCTGGCATATGGGACTTCCAGTGCTAGAATTAGGACAGTCCTGGGCCAACCAAGATGAGGTAGACACTCCTGTGGTAAGAGTCAGGAGGCATGGTATTCCCTTCATCTCCCAGGAATCTAACAAAGAGTGTGTGCCTTTACTACTTGCAGGGCAGGGCAGAGGAGTTTGGCTCTCTCAAAGTAAGAGAAAAGGTTCAAAATAAGTACATGGAATCCCAGTTGCTATGGTTATTACATATAATAGTAGTAATGATAGCTACTATTTACAAATCACCTACTATGTGTCAGGTGCTTGGTAGGGACTTTATACGTGTAACCTCTAATTTTGGCAACAGTCTGCCAAGTTAATTATCATTAACACCATTTTACAAGCAAGGCTCAGAGAGATTTTTTTTGACATATCAAAACCACATAGTATGTATGTTGCAAAACCAGAATTCATTCTTGTTTGTCTGTCCAAAGGTCACACATTTCCAAATAAACCATGTGGCTCCTCCCCCCCCAATAAAAATTGCAAATAAAGACTGAAATTGTCCTCATATATCTCTTACTTTTTAAATAAGTGCTTTTTTGCATACCATCTCCTTTTATCCTTACAACATCCCCATAAAATGAAGAGACATTATTGTCCCCAATTTTACCTCTAGGGAAGTTGAGGCACCGAGAGGTCAGTAGCTTATCTCTATAGAAATTAGCATGAGTTTCATGTTTTGATTCAAGATTCCTTGGGCAGCCTTCAAAGCCCTGTGAAAGTAAACCCGTTTGACCCCAGGGGAGGTGGAAGTATTCTGGCCACACTCACTGGAGAATGTCAGGGTCCAAAGTGGGTGGGTTTTGCAGGGCTAGGCCAGCAGGAGCTGAGAAGCAACTCCCACTCCAGAGGAGGAAGATCTGGGCTCAGGTGGTTATCTGAATGTGTGATCCTGCACCATCACCAGGGGCAACCCTTCTTGGAGCTTGTCAGGAGCCTGTGAGAGCCAGGCTTGGTGATGCAATCCCTGCTGGCCACTGGTTGGAGAGGGCTTTGTAGAGGTCAGAGTTCAGGGCTTAGATCTGGGCTATCACAGCAGCAGCTATGATTCCCTGTCCACCCTAACTCTGACCCTAGCCCTAGAAAATGTGCACTTGAAGCTGCCCAATTGGCAGGTACGTATCAGAGGGCAACTGAGCCCCACCTGCTTTTCTGAAGCATTGAAAAGCCTTTGACAATATTCCTTCACTAACACAGGTTGGGTAAGCTAGTAAAAGTGTTGACCCCATTTTTCACACAAGGAAAAGCCAAGGTAGAAAGGGAGCATCCATCTGCTGTGTCCCCAGATGGTATCCCAGTGGAAGATGAATGAATACCAGATTCTCCCCACCCTGGTGCCAACCAGCCTGATGACCTGCTGTTCCTCCCTGCCCTTTGCCCAAGGGCTGGGCAGTGAATCTGAGAGAATCTGCAGAGAAGAAGGAAGGGACTGGGGGTAGCCCAGGGCCTGAGGCCTTTCTAGACATAGCCAGCCTACAAACCCCTCCCACATAAACACACACACATATACACACACAAACACACACACACACACACACACACACACACACACACTGCTCCTGGTCATTTGACACTGCATCCCTCCCTGATGGTTCATTTTCAGGTGATTTAATGGTGAGAAGAGAGAGCTATGTGATTGGCTCTGCTAGCTCTGAGCTGCCAGTGCATAGAAGAATGGAGTTACTTCCTTCTTTAGACTCTCTGGGGAGGCAGGGATAGGGCTTTGAAGCTCTGGCAGACACAATACTTCAAAATCAGGGTATTTTGAAGGTGCTGATGATGGACCCCAAGGTGCAGCTTTACCCCCCTCCAGGCATGTCAATGAACTCCCTGAAAATTCTCCAATACATTAAATATGTACTGTCTGCCAGACACTTTGCTAATGGCTCCACATATATGATCTCATTTAATCTTTGTGATAGCCTCTGAAATAGGTATCAATACTATTATCTTCATTTTGCATATGAGGAAACTGAGATACAGAAAGGTTAAAGATGAGGACAAGGCCACAGTTACTAGTAGCATGTCCTGCTTCTTAGGGAATACAGCTGTAATTTGCACTGTAAAAAGCAAATGTGATTTTTAAAGGCAGATCAGAGCAGGTTACCTATAGTGGTGTGCTGGAGAGTGCTCAAACTGTCTCTGAAGAACAATTCTAAAATGTCCAAGATTTTTGTAAGCTAGTTGTTAAACACAGCCTTGGTTAAAAATTAAATTATGGCCTAGAGCAGTAGCTCACGCCTGTAATCCTAGCACTTTGGGAGGTCAAGGCAGGAGGATCACTTAAGCTCAGAAGTTTTGAGACTGGCCTGGGCAACAGAGTGAGACCTCTTTTCTACAAAAACCACAAAAATTAGCCAGGCATGGTGGCATACGCCTTTGGTCCCAGCTACTCAGGAGGCTGAGGTGGGATGATTACTTGAGCCCGGGAGGTCAGGACTAAAGTAAGCTGTGATTGCACCACTGTGCTTTAGCCTAGGTGACAGAGCAAGACCCTGTCTCAGAAAAAAGAAAAAATATATATATATGTAAAAGTAAATTATAGTTGTTAAAGTGATAAATCCTCAAGTTACCACTTTCTGATTATTAATTATCTTAGTACACTGTATTTTTGTTTACTTTTTCTGCCTCCCTCCTCTTACATTTTACTCTTATATGCTTTCAAGTTTATTTATGTCTCTTATATCTATATGGTGGAAATACTACTTCTTATCTCTTCCCAACTCCACATTTAGTGACATCACATTGATAGTTTGAAATCAGACACAGTGGAAGTATTTACACCACAGAAATTAGCAAATATAAATCAGCTCCCACCTATGGAAGAAGCTGCTAAACATCTACAATTGAAATCTGGAAAACTGAAAGCTTCCAGCACCTGGGTCTGTGGCAGTAGTGGAGGAGGTGAACCCAGGGCTAGCTGAGCTCACCAGCAGAGCCAGCGGGGTGAGTGAGTACAGGGCACATGTGGAGTATCTCTAGGAGGTGGCCAGACCCCGTAGTCTCCATTTTACAGGGAAGGTGGGTTCGCAGGCCAGGTGAGAAATGTTTGATGCCTCAAAAGTTGTCGGTTCCATCTGAGATGCACTCCACCTAGATGCACCATAAAGGTTTCTTACTTTTTATACCCCCCAGTAAAGTTCCCCAGTTACCAAGGGAGATGGAGAGACACGAACCTGAGAGGAAGCCTGCCTGGAAGAAGGGGGCTGCTGGTCTTCAGTCCCTTGTGAATGCCTGGCCTCTAGTGGTGGGAATAAGAATGCAGTCTCTGCCCTCCAACCTTAGGTCAAGACGCTCAAACCACAGAGCACAGTCGTGGCATTTCCCAGCACATAGCACAGGACAGCTGAGACAGTCCTTGTGGGACAAATGGAAAATGGACAGAAGCATCTGCTTCCAACAGGAGGGTCTCAACCATCCTCTTAGAACCTATGCCCTCTTTGGATAGCAAGTATTTTATGACACCCCCATCCCACTACCATGAAATGAACATCATAGCATAATCTGCCTACACACATAATTGCAAAAAATAAATAAATGCATGCATATGTTCACCAAAAGACATGTACAAGAATGTTCACAGCATCATTATTCATAATGGTCAGACACTAGAAACAACACAAATCAATATGGTATGTCCACATGATGAAAACGAACAAACTTCTGGCCAGGCACGGTGGGTCCAGTGGCTCACGCCTATAATCTCAGCATTCTGGGAGGCCGAGGCAGGCAGATCACTTGAGGTTAGGCGCTTGAGACCACCCTGGTCAACATAGTGAAGACCCATCTCTACTAAAAATACAAAAATTAGCTGGGCATGGTGGCGGGTGCCTGTAGTCCCAGCTACTCAGGAGGCTGAGGCAGGAGAATGGCTTGAACCCAGGAGGCTGAGATGGCAGGGAGCCAAGATAACACTACTGCACTCCAGCCTGGGAAACAGAATGAGACTGTGTCTCAAAAAAAAAAAAAAAGAAAGAAAACGAACAAACTTCCAATTCACACAACGACATGGATGAATCACACAAATATGATTTTGACTGAAAGAAGCACAAAAAAGCATGCACTGTATGGTTTCATTTATGTCAAGTTCAAAGGTAGGCAAAATTAATTTAAGATGTTAGAAGTAAGGAGAGTAGGTTGGGCGCCGTGGCTTATGCCTGTAATCCCAGCACTTTGAGAGGCCAAGGCAGATGCATCACGAGGTCAGGAGATCGAGACCATCCTGACTAACATGGTGAAACCCTATCTCTACTAAAACTACAAAAAATTAATCAGGCATGGTGGCGGGTGCCTGTATTCCCAGCTACTCAGGAAGCTGAGGCAGAATCCCTGAACCTGGGAGGCAGAGGTTGCAGTGAGCTGAGATTGTGCCACTGCCCTCCAGGCTGGGCAACAGAGCAAGACTCTATCTCAAAAAAAACAAAAAAGTAAGGAGAGTAGTTACCTAGAGGAGTTGTGACTGTGAGGCACCATGAGTGGACTTCCAGGGTGCTGAGCGTGTTCTGGTTATGAAGGTGTGTTCACTTTGCAAAAATTAATAGAGGTGTACTCTTAAGATTTGTTCACTTTTTTGAAGTATGTATTCAATAAAAAGTTTACTAAAAAAAAAAAAACCCAAGGAATGAATGCAATGCCTGAACTATAATATAAAAGACAAAGAAAAGGCTACTTGCACCTAGAGTCAAGTCACAGCAATTACAAATGCAGACAGACATAGGTATTTGATTTTAGTGATACAAATGCTTTGAGCAGTGTCGCTGTCATGTTCTAAAATGTTCAGCTCTTGGTAAAATGTTGAAAAATACAGCACACTTTTCCTCTAGTTGTGTGTGTGTATATGTATGTATATATATATACATATATATATATATATATTTTTTTTTTTTTTTTTGAGACCACATCTCACTCTGTTGCCTAGGCTGGAGCGCAGTGGCACGATCTTGGCTCACTGCAACCTCTGCCTCCTGTGTTCAAGTGATTCTCCTGCCTCAGCCTCCCCAGTAGCTGTGATTACAGGCGCCTGCCACCACCCCCAACTAATTTTTGTATTTTTAGTAGAGATGGGGTTTCGTCATGTTGGCCAGGCTGGTCTCAAACTCCTGACCTCAAGTGATCTGCCTGCCTCGGCCTCCCAAAGTGCTAAGATTATAGGTCTGGGCCACTGTGCCCTGCCCCTGTAATTGTATTCTGATCACTATAACAGGGTTGTTGTTTTCCCCCCTACAGAAACATCTAGTGGAAGGCAAACAAGAGTCTATGCCTCTCATATAGGCACACAGAATGGTCCTGTGCTGTGCAGGGCTGTCTATTGCAAACTGACTATGCCTCCTTGTCTGTGAAATGGGAGTGACAGCAGTACCTGCTTCATAAGGCTGTTGTGAAAATGAATTCACTTCAATACAGTGCTCAAAACAGCAGTTGGCACACATGAGCACAAAATAAGTGCTTGATATTATTTGTATCATCCTGGACCGTACCCACTAAATGCCAATGGTGCCTTCATCATCATAACAACCAAAAACACTCCCACAGATGTCCAAACAGCCCCTGGGGTCGACACTGCCCATAAAGAATCACGGCTTTAAACCCACTGGATGAACAATACTTACAGAAAGTAGCAGCGCTATTCATTCATTCCTTCATTCACTCACAAAGTAGTCTGCTCTGAGGACTGCTTTGTCCAGCTTCTGCCCTCAAGTTTCTGACTGGGGAGATAAAAGTGTCCACAAGTAATGACAACACGATGTGATGGGGTTTACATAGCCCAGAGGCAGCAAATTGCCTCTCTCAGGCTTCAGCCCCCTGCAGGGGGGTTTGATCCACTTTGTGATTTGCCTTTTTTTTTTTTTTTTTTTTTTTTTTGAGACAGAATCTCACTCTGTCACCCAGGCTGGAGTTCAGTGGCCCAATCTCGGCTCACTGCAACCTCTGCCTCCCAGGTTCAGGCGATTCTCCTGCCTCAGCTTCCCAAGTAGCTGGGATTACAGGTGTCTGCTTCTGCGTCCGGCTAATTTTTGTATATTTAGTAGAGACAGGGTTTCGCCATGTTGCCCAGGCCGGTCTCAAACTCCTGACCTCAGGTAATCTGCCTGCCTCGGCCTCCCAAAGTGCTGGGATTACAGATGTGAGCCACCACGCCCTGTCATTTCGTTTTTTATTTAGTTGCCAGTATTTGGAAATGAGAAGATTTCATACATTAAAAAGTCCAGGTTTCCTGCTTCTCCTGAAAAATCTATAGCTTTGTAAACATCAGTCCTGCATTTATATAGTCAGGAGACATGTGTTTGCCACAGCCCTCACCTCACCTTCATTTACTTTTCCTACCAGGCCTCTGCAGACCCTGGGTCTTAGGGCCATCTCACAGGTCTGTCTCTTGGTAGCCACGGGAACTCAGGACAACTAAAAGCTTCCAGAAGGAGCAGAAGAGTCCCAAAGGCTCAGTGCAAGGCAGATAAAGTGGGAAAGGGCGTTCCGGGTGGAAGGAGTGTCATGTTCAAAGGTCCATGCTACAAGAGCAGTGGCATGCCCAAGGGCCAGTCCCTTGTTCATGGAGACACGTGGCAGAGTCCTTAGGCCCATTGCAGCAGGAGGCCAGAGGTGAACTAAGAGACAGGCCCGAGATTTAAAATTTCCAGGTCTGGGCCTGGTGTGGTGGTGGCTTATGCTTGTAATCCCAGCACTTTGGGAGGCTGAGGCGGGTGGATCACGAGGTCAGGAGATTGAGACCATCCTGGCTAACACAGTGAAACCCATCTCTTCTAAAAATACAAAAAATTAGCCAGGCATGGTGGCACTCGCCTATAGTCCCAGCTACTCGGGAGGCTAAGGCAAGAGAATTGCTTGAACCTGGGAGGCAGAGGTTGTGGTGAGCCAAGATGGCACCACTGCACTCCATCCCAGACAACAGAGCAAGATGCTGTCTCAAAAATAAAAATAAAATAAAATAAAGCTTCCAAGTCTGACACCAGCTTGCTCTCCTCTTATGCACACTCGCTTGGCAGAGGTACAAGTTCAAAATCAATGTGAGTTCCAGGGCTGAGGTGCTGTGGGACAATGCTCACAGTGTCCTTGCACCTGGGCTAGCCCTAAGAGATGAGTCAGAGAGTGAGGGAAGTACCAGAAATGGCATGGTCCTTAGTTTCCTGCAGGGCTAACCTAACGTGGTATGAGTGAAGGGGAAGGGAAGGGCTCCCCTCACGTCTGAAACATATCATTAGGGATGTGCATCCCCTAGCTCAATGCTGTTGCATACAGTGAGTTACAAGCTTCTCTTCAAAGAATCAATATACCAGTATGTTCAGTTTCCATATTCTTTGTTCTCCATTCTAAAATTTAACTTCCTCGTTCTCTTTGTCTCCTTGCCTCTAGTTTCAATAAACAACCTTCCCACCAGCTCTAATCAGTAGTTCATGTCTGGTCACCTGCTCCTCCCTGAGTCACCTTTGGTCACCTGCTCTGACCTGAGTCACCTTTAATCTGCTGTTCTATAACCATCTTTCCCACCTAAACTGCACAGCCCACCACTCTAGCTTCTACCCCTGCTCTCTTTAAAATAGCCAGTCGGAATAAACTTAGACTGTGCGGTCCAACCGAAGCCAGTAGGGGAATGACACAGCAGTAGGGGCTGCCTGCTTCAGGGATAAGAATCCCTTCCCCTACCTTGTTCAGGTGTGCTCTTGCCATTGCTCCATTCACAAGGCACACCCTTCTATAGAAGTAAATATTGCCTTACTGAGAAAACTTATGTTCGAGTGCTATTTATTTTGCTGCACCAAAAATTTGTTTCTAACAGTGCTTCTCAGACTTTCACCTAGCGATCTTGTTAAAATGCAGTAGTTCTGAAGTGGAGCCTGAAAGTCTTCATTTCAAACAACACACGAGGAATGCTGTGCTGTTTGTCCAAAGACCACATTTACACAGTCGCTGGAGCAGGGTTTCTCACCTGCAGCACTATTGTGTGGGATAAGCATTTGTATGGGCTGTCTTGTACCTTGTAGGATGTTTAACAGCACCCTTGGCCTCTACCCACAAGACGTCAGTAGCAGCCCCCTAGTTGTAATAAGAAAAAATGACTTCAGGCTAGGTGCCATGGCTCACGCCTATAATCCCAGCACTTTGGAAAGCTAAGGCAGGTGGATCACTTGAGGCCAGGAGTTCGAGACCAGCCTGACAAACATGGCGAAACCCCATATCTACTAAAAAAAAATACAAAATTAGCCAGGCTTGGTGGTACATGCCTATAATTCCAGCTACTTAGGAGGCTGAGGCAGGAGAATCGCTTGAACCCAGGAGGTGGAAGTTGCAGTGAGCTGAGATCATGCCATTGCACTCCACCCTGGGCAACAAGAGCAAAACTAGATCTAAAAAAAAAAAGAAAGAAAAGAAAACAAAAAATGACTTCAGACATTGCCCTGTCTCCCCTACCAGAGAAGTGAAACCCTCTGTTAAGATTTTAGAGGAACTCTTTTTTTTAAATGTGTATGTAAGGTCTCCTGTCATACAGTGGTGCAATCATAGCTCACTGCATTGACCTTCCAGGGTCAAGTGATCCTCCCACCTCTGCCTCCCAAGTAGCTGGGACTACAGGAATGTACCATCACACTCAGTTAATTTTAAAATTTTTTGTAGAGACTAAGTCTTCCTATATTGCCCAGGATGGTCTTGAACTCCTGGGCTGAAGCGATTCTCCTGCCTCAACCTCCTAAAGTGCTGGGATTAGAGGCGTGAGCTACTGAGCCCAGCTTGGAACTCTTAAAAAAAAAATGTCTATGGGCTTTTCTGCAATCTAGAGAAACTCCAAGACACTGGGACAGGGCTGACCATATAATTTGTAAAGCACAGTACAAAATAAAGATGTAGTGACCTTATTCCAAGAGTAGGAAAAAGTGTTGCTAAAGGTACTTGAATATATAAAGCTTTTGCCTTTAAAAATATTGTATTACTTATAAAACATAATGAGGTATAGTGATACATGAGTAACAACATAAACTCACAAATGGCAAAAAAGTACTTTTGGTTTCATATGTCATATAATGCAATAAATCATAAGATTTCAGTAATGTTACAGTATCTTTTTTTTTTTTTTTTTGAGACAGAGTTTCGCTCTTGTTACCCAGGCTGGAGTGCAATGGCGCGATCTCGGCTCACCGCAACCTCCGCCTCCTGGGTTCAAGCAATTCTCCTGCCTCAGCCTCCTGAGTAGCTGGGATTACAGGCACGCGCCACCATGCCCAGCTAATTTTTTGTATTTTTAGTAGAGACGGGGTTCTCGATCTCTTGACCTCGTGATCCACCCACCTCAGCCTCCCAAAGTGCTGGGATTACAGGCGTGAGCCACTGCGCCCGGCCTTGTTACAGTATCTTGACCAGATTTTCCGAGCTCCTTTCTCCAAGTCCATTTATCAGGTTATCAAAATTTACAATTTTAGCAACTTTATTTTCAATCAATATAACTAATATTGAAAGCAACGTTAGTTGCCATTGGCAAATCCAAGATTACAAATAATTTCTGATTATTGTGAGTGCACAAAATCAGAGGCAGTGGCTCATGCCTGTATTCCCAGCACTTTGGGAAGCCGAGGCAGGCAGATTACTTGAGGTCAGGAGTTTGAGACCAGCCTGACCAACATGGCGAACCACGTTTCTACTAAAAATACAAAAATTAGCTGGGTGTTGGCTGGGCACAGTGGCTGACACCTGTAATTCCAGAACTTTGGGAGGCCAAGGCAGGCAGATCACAAGTTCAGGAGTTTAAGACCAGCCTGGTAAACATAGTGAAACCCCATCTCTACTAAAAATACACAAATTATGTGGGCATGTTGGCGCTTGCCTATAGTCCCAGCTACTCAGGAGGCTGAGGTAGGAGAATTGCTTAAACCCAGGAAGCAGAGGTTGTATGAGCCGAGATCATGCCAATGCACTCCAGCCTAGGCAACAGAGCAAGACTCCATCTCAAAAAAAAAAAAAAAAAAAAAAAAGTAGCTGGGCATTGTGGCAGGTGCCTGTAATCTCAGCTACCCGGGAGTCTGAGGTAGGAGAATCGCTTGAGCCCAGGACGCAGAGGTTGCAGTGACTATGACATCATGCCACTGCACTCCAGCCTAGGTGACAGAGAGAGACTCCGTCCAAAAAAGCGAAAATCAAACAAACAGAAATCCCAAAAACCAAATAATTTCTGATTATTTAATTTATAGATTCTTTTTCTTTTCTGAGATGAAGTCTTACTCCGTTGCCCAGGCTTGAGTGCAGTGGCACGATCTTGGCTTACCGCAACCACTTTCTCCCGGATTCAAGTGATTCTCCTGCCTCAGCCTCCTGAGTAGCTAGGATTACAGACGTGTACCACCACACCTGGCTAATTTTTGTATTTTTAGTACAGACGGGGTTTCACCATATTGGTCAATCTGGTCTCGAACTCCTGACCTCAGGTGATCTGCCTGCCTCAGCCTCCCAAAGTGCTGGGATTACAGGCATGAACCATCACCATGCCTGGCCTAGATTTTTAATTTTAAGAAGGAATTACAATTTAAATTTTTCAATGATTGTTAATTTTAAGAAATAATTTTCTGCTGATGGGCTGTTACTGCAGCTAAGAGTATTTTATGGCTCAGCACTTTGGGAGGCAGAGGCAGGAGGATCACTTCAGCCCAGGAGTTCAAGAACAGCCTGGGCAACATAGGGAGACCCCATCTCTACTAAATAAATAAATAAATAAATATTTTTAGAAAGTATTTTATGGGTGTAAAAACATTGTAATACTGATAAATTATCCCAAAAATTCTGATAAATTATTTCAAAATATACATTTTAGTGCCTTTTTTTTTTTAAAGATGGAGTCTTTTTCTGTCACCCAGGCTGGAGAGCGCAGTGGCTAGATCTTGGCTCACTGCAAACTCTGCCTCCCAGATGTTGACCCTGAGAGGAAGAGGTCGCAGTGAGCCGAGATTGTGCCATTGCACTCCAGCCTGGGTGACAGAGTGAGGCTCTGTCTCAAAAAAACAAAAATAAATACATAAACAAATAAAATAAAAATAGATGAAAATTTACACTATGGCTTTTTTTTTTTTTTGGGACAGAATCTTGCTCTGTCGCCCAGGCTGGAGTGCGGTGGTGCCATCTTGGCTCACTTTGACTTCTGCTTCATCGGTTCAAGTGATTCTCCTGCCTCAGCCTCCCAAGTAGCTGGGATTATAGGTGCCTGCCACCACGCCCAGCTAATTTTTGTATTTTGTGTAGAGACAGGGGTTTTACTATGTTGGCCAGGCTGGTCTCGAAAGGTGATCTGCCCACCTCAGCCTCCTAAAATGCTGTGATTACAGGCATGAGCCACTGCACCTGGCCTATAACTTGGTATCTTATTACCACAAAGGATCTGTTCCATCAGTCTTACGGTCTTTATTTTAACATTAGTGCTGGTCAGTTGTTGTGTCTAAACTGCAACAGGGAGGGAGGGCATATAAGGAGGCATGTCTGACCTCATCCCATCCTGGCTGGGAACTCAGTTTTTAATTTTAATTTTTTATACAGCCAGGGACAGACAAGCCTCCCATGGTGGGTTCCAGCACTGATGGCTCATGTAGCCACTTCTCTTTCCTGTGGTTGCTGATGCTGCCACTGTCACTGCCACCAGTCTGGGCTCAGGGTCTGGCCACTTTGGGACCCAGGAGTGTTCCAGACTATTTCAGGCACGCATATGCTAGCAAGGACATCGGGCCCTTTGTTCCGTGTTTCTGGTGCTTGCCCTGCCCTGTGTGTTCTGTCGCCAGGTGTCCAATCTCCACTGCTTACATCCAGCCTGCATCTACCCACTGGATTTCACTTATAAAACCCAAATTCAGAGATAAAATTGTTAATTTCAAGATGGAGACAGTAGAGGATTAAACCAAGGGAGGGTCCTGGTACAACTGCACAGGTCACATGCCCAGGAAGCTGGCTCTGCACTGTGTAGTGATGGGCAATGCATGAGATTGCTGATGCATCTCAATGCAGAATGCATGTGGCAATGCTGATTTGTATGAAGAATTAAGTTTGTTTGGAAAAGCTGTTCCATGAGAATCATCATCTTAATTGCACTGAAATTTGTATTTTAAAATAATTTATCAGAATATTTTGGGTAATTTATCAGTATTCCAATGCTGTCACATGCTTAAAATACCTAGTGAGAGCAGTGCTTAGTGAGAGGCTTAGTGAGAGCAGTTACCCTGAGAATGCATTGGCCTCCCAGAGGCAACAGGAGGGCAGATAGAAAGGGGAGCCAGAAGACTCAGGACGATTTTAGAATCCACACAGAGGCACCTCCCGCACAGCTCCATGGGGGGCTGGCTGCTTGGCATCCCGGAGGGCACAAGAGTCCTCAGTTGTAGCCAAAAGCCTGTTCTTAAGGACTGCTGCTTCTCACAGTAATTTAGGGAATGACCCACCAGCTACACGGCCTTCTACCTATCACCTCTAACTCCCTGCATTTTCTCTATGTGCTGCTGTCACACCATTTCCTTTTCCTGACTTCCCTTCCACTTCAACTGTTTTCCTTCTTCTTGCTTCTCTTCCAACCCTTCCAGAGTGCCTGCCCTACTCACCTTAGCAGAATGTCTGGGGGCAGGCTCAGATCTTCTTTGGTGGTAAGAAATACTTTCAGAGGAAAGTTAATTTCAGGGGAACTAGAGAGATGAAAACCCTCCTCTCATCAGCCAAGAATAAATGGGAAAAACATGAAAAAGGTGAACGGGCCTCGAAATGCAAATATCTTTTGAAGGCTTCAGTGAAATCCAAGCCTCCAGCCTCTCAACAGTTTTCAGGGAATGTCGTCTCAGTTTCTGAAGTCACCACCCAGGAACAAGCCTAGGACTTGAGCTGAGATGAACAATGACAGCAAAGAGAATTTGCTCAGCTAATGGAACATCCCAGCCCCAGACCACGTATTGTCAGTGATGCCTCTTGGGCCACTTCTTCTAATAAATTACATGTGTGCTCAAGGTCTCAGTTAAAAGAGCATTTCACATTTATAGCTACCCCATAATGCAGGGATTATTAGCCTTATTTTAGTGATAGGATATGAGGGGTCAGAAAAGTCAAGAAACTAGTTCAAAGTCACCAGCTAGTAAGTGTCAGTCAGGATTCAAACCCAAATCCAATGATTTTTTTTTTTTTTTTTTTTTGAGATGGAGTCTCACTCTGTCACCCAGGCTGGAGTGCAGTAGTGTGATCTCGGTTCACTGCAATCTCCGCCTCCAGGGTTCAAGCGATTCTCCAGTCTCATTCTCCCAAGCAGCTGGGACTACAGGCGCATGCCATTGCACCTGGTTAACTTTTGTATATTTAGTAGAGATCGGATTTCACCATGTTGGTCAGGCTGGTGAACTCCTGACCTCAGGTGCTCTGCCCAAAGTGCTGGGATTACAGGCCCAGTGCTCTTTCCTCTATACTGTGGGATAACATGTCTTTTCCTTAAAGCTGCTCTTAAGCAGATCAGTATAGTCAGCCACGTATATCTTTCATCATGTTTCTTAAGGTCCCCTGGCTTCTCCTTTTTGCCCCTTTCTTTACCCAGACTCAGCTTCCCAGTGCTTCAAACTGGAGTGGCAGAATTTCAGGCACTCCCAGGGAGAATGGCTTCTAATTGGCATACCTTTCTGGTCCCTCAAACCACCTATTCTAAAAGGCAGTAAGGGCCAGGCGCAGTGGCTCACGCCTGTAATCCCAGCACTTTGGGAGGCCGAGGCGGGTGGATCACGAGGTCAAGAGATCAAGACCATCCTGGTCAACATGGTGAAACCCCGTCTCTACTAATACAAAAAATTAGCTGGGCATGGTGGCACATGCCTGTAATCCCAGCTACTCAGGAGACTGAGGCAGGAGAATTGCCTGAACCCAGGAGGCGGAGGTTGCGGTGAGCCGAGATCACGCCATTGCACTCCAGCCTGGGTAACAAGCAAAACTCTGTCTCAAAAAAAAAAAAAAAAGGCAGTAAGATCGGCTCTGTCTGAGTGGCTGGGCTTTGTGTGCAAAAATGTGGTTAATGGATACGGTGCCTACGTTATTTCCACCATTTCTCAAATCCTGACTCCTTTGCAAACTTCAGGCATGAAGTAATTCCCATTTTTAAAACGGGGAGGCTGAGTGTGAAGCTGGAAGAGGCAGGAATATCCGCTGAGTTCTCCGTGGGTGAGGTGTTGGGGAGGTGTTCACATGAACACTTGTTCTGTGCCTTTCTTTCACTTTGGAAATGACTCACTGTGATTCTAGTCTTTTGGGGGGACTGACGGGGGCTCCCCAGGAACCCCTGACTGCTGACCTTTCCTTGGTGTCTCCACTGGTGCAGTGTCTGTGGGTCTTTGTTCAAGGGTATTTTGAGCTATCCAAATTTCAGTCCTTGCCTGCTGCCTGCCTAACTCTCTGAATGCTCTGGATCCATAGGCAACATCTGCTCCAGAGGCTTAATTCCGCATTTGGAAACTTTCCCTTCCAAAATCTCTGGCCTGGCACCACTCCCAGCCCTAGTCAGCAAAGAGCTGCAGCATTTATGTGGCTTTTCCAGCAAGAGCTTTGTATGGTGTAGGGGGCAGCTTTAATCTCTGTGTTGCTGGGAAGGGTTGAGAATGGAGGAGATACAAAGAAGAGGAGAGAGGAGGGCCTGCACATACTTGTTCAGGCTCAAGACCTTGCGCCCAGCACCTGAAGACTTTGTACAGCCCCAAGGAGTCAACAGATGTGATTTACACATTTAAAATGCAACTGTGATACTAACCCTCAGGCAGAAATATTTTTCAGTTCTAGGATTATATCGTGGAATTTGGAGTTAAAGGGGGGTGTCTATCAACGCAGCTTGTTATCTTTTGGAGTTAGGAAGTGTCTATGAATGCACCTAGTTTTCATCTAGTTATGAGACATTTAAATATTTTGTGATTGTATTAACGAAGATACTATGTCTACAGTCCTACTCTCTGGGTACCCCAGCTTCATAGATTATTTTAAAGTCTTGCTGTATCCTGTGCCTCAGAAGAGGACAAGACTTTTGTGACAAGTGTGATACAGGTGCTTGAAAACAAGAAGTAATTTGACAAGGTCGCAGAAATTTTGTAGAGAAAACCACATAATTAACAAGGTGTGTGGATCACCTGAGGCTAAGAGTTCGAGACCAGCCTGGCCAACATGGTGAAACCCCATCTCTACTAAAAATACAAAATTAGCTGGGTGTGGTGGTGCACACCTGTAATCCCAGCTACTTGGGAAACTGAGGAAGCAGAATGGCTTGAACCCAGGAGGCAGAGGTTGCAGTGAGCTGAGATCATGACATTGCACTCCAGCCTGGGCAACAAGAGTGAAACTCTACCTCTAAATAAAACCAAACCAACCAACCAAACAAAAAACAATTCAATAACTCCCAGACCCCCCAAATTTAACAAACTCAAGGACCCAGCTCCCCATGGGTCACCCTCGCCTCAGAACCCTGCAGCAAGTCCTCCAGACTCTTCTATCTTGTCCCAGCCTGCAAGAGCCCTCATGCCCTCTTCCAGCAGGCCCATTTGTAGCCTTTCTAGAGGCACCAAATGTTTAGTTTGTGAATTCATCCTGGGATCTCTCAGACTTCCTCCAACACACACACTCTGACTCTAGCTTTCCTGATGTTCAGTTCTCCCCAGAGCCCCTCGGAGCCACGAGTCTTAGCAACACTCACTCCCAGCCCACCCCAACCTATACAGGGTTCAGGAACAGGACTGGGTGAAAACTTATCGCCTCTGACTGGTTGCCTTCTGTAGGTTCCCTAGGGAAAAAAGCACCTCCTGGGCTCTTGCACTCGCACCCTAGAAGGCCTCATTCTTCTCTCCCTGAAACTGGGATTGTTGGATGGAAAAATGGTCTCACACTCCTGAAGCCAGCCCTGGATAGGACCAAGATATCCTCTGTCCCCATAAGAAGGCCCTCAATGCCAGTGAGTGATCCTCCCCTTTCACTGGCAGTTTGGTAAGGAACTGCTTCCTCTCCATTCCACACGAGAGGATTTGCAAGAATAAGACCTTAGAAAAGATACCTGGAGTTCAGTGGCCATGTCCATCCATAGTCACATGCATGCAAAATGTGTGTTCTTTAGATTATCTCTTTGCTATCTTGGGGTCTTAACTGGCTGTTGGCCCAGCACGGTCTGTAACTGTTTGAGCGTGAGTGTCTAGAGAAACCATGCTTGTTCTCAGCCTGCCACGGTTCCCTCCACTCAGCACTGCTGTATGCCTCACATGTTTACAAGAAACTGCTGTAGAGGATACAATTATCTGGCTGACATCCGAACATTTTTAAAACAGAGGGCTTTATATTGTGTCAGGCAGCTCATTTTTAGTCAGATCTTCTCTGGGAGGTGTGAGGAAGGTATTCTCCAGCAACTGGTCCCCTTCCCAGGGACAACCATTGTTAACTAGTCTTCGTACCTCTATGAGCTGATCTGGATTTCAATCCTGATTCCACTAATTATCTGGAGTTAAAAGAGGGCAGGTATAAACCAGTGCTTACTTCTGCTTAATGAATTATTATTATTATTATTATTATTATTTTACTGTAGCATTGTTGTATAGTTTGAAGTCCGGTAGTGTGATGAATGAATTATTGATATGCATCAAACATCTTTAAAATCCCCAGTTAAATTATTGCCTGTCCTTAACAAGGCACGCTATGCAGCTTTTTGTTTGTTTGTTTTTTGAGACAGAGTCTCACTCTCATCCAGGCTGGAGTAATGCAATGGTGCGATCTTGGCTCACTTCAACCTCCGCCTCCTGGGTTCAAGGAATTCTGCTACCTCAGTCTCCCGAGTAGCTGGGATTACAGGCATGTGCCACCACACCCAGCTAATTTTGGTATTTTTTGTAAAGATGGGGTTTCATCATGTTGGCGAGGCTGGTCTTGAACTCCTGACCTCAGATGATCCACCTGCCTTGGCCTCCCAAAGTGTTGGGATTACTGGTATGAGCCACTGCACCTGGCCACTATGCAGCTATTAAAATGCCTAAGAAAGCTCTTAATTAATGATAGGAAATGTTTCTAAGATATATTAGGTAAAAGGGGCAAGATGTGCTTGTAGTATGTCTTTTTTTTTTTTTTTTGAGACAGAATCTCGCTCTGTTTCCCAGGCTAGAGTGCAGTGCGCAATCTCAGCTCACTATAACCTCTACCTCCTGAGTTCAAGCGATTCTGCTGCCTCAGCCTCCCGAGTAGCTGGGATTATAGGCACACACCACCACACCCAGCAAATTTTTTGTATTTTTAGTAGAGATGGGGGTTTCACCATGTTGGCCAGGCTGATTTTGAACTCCTGACCTCAAGTGACCCCCCCTGTCTTGGCCTCCCAAAGTGGAAGAATTATAGGCGTGAGCCACCATACCCGGATGAATATTATTTTTTTTAAGAATGAGGGTTATACATACATCTATCTGCTGTTTGTACTAATTATCATTTGAAGCATAGACAAGAAACTAATTTTGGTGTCACTGAGTCGGGAAACTGGGAGACAGGAGGCACTGGAAGACTTCCTTCTCACTATATATCCTTTTGTATTTGAATGTTTTGTCATTTGTATGGTTTCTTTTATTCAAAAATAAACTTTTTTTAAAATGTAAAAAAAGAAAAGGAAAAAAACACAGAACAAAGTCTATATCCTTTAACCCAGTAATTTTACTTCTATGACTCTATCCAAATGAACAAATAAAAAATGCACCACTCATAAGTAGTGAAACATGAGAAATACACAGTATCTCGCATTGGGGGATGTCTCAATAAGCTATGGGAAAATATATGAAGGAATTTTATTTAGACAATGGAAAGATGTTTACGTACAGTTCTCTATGTCACTGTAAAATGCTTACTGTGTTAAAACAAGGATGATATTTACTTATGTATTAAATATGAATGATGGCTGATCACTAGCAGCTCGGGCTCATAGTTCCCAGTGAAAGTGCAGAGAACGAGAGGACACCACACTTTCAGACGAATATTTGTTGCTCACGGACCAGGAGATTCCCAGCAGAGGAGCCCCACGTGTTGCCAGGGCGACTCTTATGGCCGGCGCGGTGGTTTTGCTGGTGCCTTAGCACGCCAGTTTTTGGTGCAGAGTCCGGAGATTCCCGGGCAGTAAAGCACCATCAATCTTAACACCGCTGTTTTGGCCAGCGCAGTGGATTGCTCAGATTTCGGCGCTGGGAATCAACAAGTTGGACGTCTGCTCAGAGACCTAGTTAGAAAGTCGGTAATTACAAAGACAACAGACAGATAAATATATAATGAAGGGAAGAAATCAGCGTAAAAAGGCAGAGAATACTCAAAATCAGAATGCTTCTCCCTCTACAGGGGATCACAATTCCTCATCAGTAACAGAACAAGGCCTAATAGATTACGAGTGTGTTCCAATAACAGAAGCAGGTTTCAAAACGTGGGTGATAAGAAACTTCTGTGAATTAAAAGAACTTGTTCTAACCCAATGCAAAGAAACTAAGAACCTTGAAAAAAGGTTTGACAAAATGTTAACGAGAATGGACAATTTAGAGAAGAATATAAGTGAATTGATGGAGCTGAAAAACACAACACGAGAACTTCGCGAAGCATCCACAAGTTTAAACAGTCGAATTGATCAAGTAGAAGAAAGGATATCAGAAGTCGAGAACCAGCTCAGTGAAATGAAACGAGAAGACAAGATTGGAGAAAAAAGGGTGAAAAGGAATGAGCAGTCTCCAGGAAATATGGGACTATGTGAAAAGACCTAATTTACGTTTGATAGGTGTACCTGAATGTGATGAAGAGAATGAATCCAAGTTGGAAAATACTCTTCAGGATATCATTCAGGAAAATTTTCCCAACCTGGCAAGGCAGGGTAATAATATTCAACTCCAGGTAATACAGAGAACACCACAAAGATATTCTTCAAGAAGACCAACCCCAAGGCACATAATTGCCAGATTTATTAGGGTTGAAATGAAGGAGAAAATACTAAGGGCAGCCAGAGAGAAAGGTCAGGTTACCCATAAAGGGAAACCTATCAGACTTACAGCAGATCTCTCAGCAGAAACCCTACAAGCCAGAAAAGAGTGGGGACCAATATTTAACATCCTTAAAGAAAAGAACTTTCAACCCAGAATTTCCTATCCAGCTAAACTAAGCTTTATAATCGAAGGAAAAATTAAATCCTTTGCGAACAAACAAGTACTTAGAGAGTTCACCACCACCAGGCCTGCTTTACAAGAGCTTCTGAAAGAAGCACTATACATATAAAGGAACAACCGATATCAGCCTTTCCAAAAATATATCAAAAAGAAAAGAACATTAACACAACGAAAAATTTACACTAACTAATGGGCAAAACAGCCAGCTAGCATCAAATGCCAGTATTAAAGTTATATATATTCTAATCAGATAAAAAGCCAAAACCCATCGGTATGCTGCATCCAGACCCATCTCACATGCAACGATACACAAAGACTCAAAACAAAGAGAAGGAGGAAGATTTATCAACCAATCAGAGAGTAAAAATAAACAAATAAATAAAAAGCAGGAGATGCAATTCTCGCCTCTGATAAAGTAGACTTTAAAGCAATAAAGAGCAAAAGAGGCAAAGAAGGACATTACATAATGGCAAAAGGATCAATTTAACAAGAAGAGCTAACGATTCTATAGATCAACGAGACAGAAAATTAACAAGAACATCCAGGACTTGAACTCAGACCCAGAACAAGTAAACTTAATAAACATTTATAGAACTCTCCACTTCAAATACATAAAACATACATTGCCGCCTCACACCTATTCCATAAGTGACTACATAATTGGAAGTAAATCACTCCTCAGTAATCGCATAGCATTTCATAGGTTTAAATGAAATATTGGTTGGCTGCTCGTTTGTTATTTTCTTCCCTTATTCCTTCCTGTTTACATCAAGTATAATTATTGGTATAAAAGAGGTTTTCGATACCCATTACTAAAATGCATTCTAGCCTGGGCAAGAAAGCAATACTCCCATTCTCTCTCTCTTTTTCTCTTCCTTTTTCCTCCTCTTCTTTATTCTTTTTCTTTCTTTCTCTCTTTCTTTCTTTCAAAAAAAAAAATATGTGACAGGTTTGTGCAAGCACTGTTTTTAGTGCTTATAACTATTATTGGCTCATTTGCTCCTCAAGTAACTCTCTGTGGTAGACACTACCCTCATTTTTTGGATGAGACTGAGGGATGGGAGGTCGAATCCCTTGCTCAGAGTCATACAGATAATAAAAGGCAGAGCCAGGATCCAAGCCCAGGCCAAGCACCCAGAGTCCAGCTCTAGCCCCTCTCCTCCACTGCCTCCCTAAACATCTATATAAGCACAGACACATCAGTAAAATCACGCATATGCACAGCATGATTTCAGTGTGTTTTCTTTTTTTTTCTTTTTTCTTTTTTGACAGGGTCTCGGCCTCCCAAAGTGCTGGGATTACAGGCATGAGCCACTGCACCTGGCCCTAGTATGTTTTCTTAACCCTAGAAAAGAAATCATGCCAGTGCCATTGGTGATTGCCTATAGGATATGGGATTTAAATGATTTCTTTTCCTTTTTCTAATACTTTTTTTTTCTACTTTAGATATTGCACATATCTCTTTTGTCAATGGCAAAAAAAAAAAAAGAAGTAAAAAAACTATAATTCCTTATAACTCCTTCCTACTGACCTTAGATTCTTCTGGAGGTGGTGCCTGTGGCTCCCCAGATCTCCTCTGCCAGGAGATAGTGGTTTTTCCGCCCTATCCTGCTCACCATCCTGGTGGCAGTTCTCTAGGCGAGACAGTCTAATTTGACCACGTGTAGCTTGGGAGCATGATCTCCCAGTGGGTCTGACCAGCACACGGGGGACAGTGTCCACCCTTTTCCACCCCAGACACTACTTTATCAGCACAGCACAACTCAAGATCATGTTAACTTTACCAGAGTAACTGAAACCCCAGCTTCTCTCACTCATAACCAATCTAGGCAAGTCCACAGTACTCTGGGCCTAGGCAGTTGCTGTTCTGAACACAAGCACAAGACCTGACATTTATCCTAATCGATTTCTTGAAAGTTACTCTAGAAGCACAGCTCACTTACAACCAATTCAAGTTGATGCTGTTTCTCAAAGGTGCCAAATCTACCCCTGCCTATGGGCCTTCCCCAGACACTCCCTACCTGGGTCCTTTTTGCAACAGAAGTCACTTCCTAAGAGACACCTTCCCCGGCCATTCAGTGTAAAGTGGCCCTATCCTATTCTCTCACTTGATTTTTATTTTTAAAATTTATTTATCAACTTCTTAGGCTCAAGTGATCCTCCCATCTCACCCTCCCGAGTAGCTGGTACTACAGGCTCGTGCCACCATGCTCAGCTAATTATTCTTGTACAAGCAGAGCCTCACTACATTGCCCAGGCTGGTCTTGAACTCCTGGACTCAAAGAATCTTCCCACCTTAGCCTCCCAATGTACTGGGATGACAGGTGTGAGCCACTGCACCTGGCCACAACTTTATTTTTTATAGCACTTCTGTGAAATTATTTTTTAAATTGGTTTACTTCTTTATTATCAGTCTCCTTACTAGGATGTAAGTATGAGAGCAGGACTTTGTCTGCCTTACCTCAACACATGGAAGGAGCTCAATAAATCTTTGTTGCATGGGTGGAGGGACGATGGATAGAGGAGTGAAGTTTGTCAGTGCTGGTGAGACCCTCAGATGGTTTTCCAAGCCCAGCTCACCGCATATAAGCTATGTGACCTTGGGCATGTTGCTCATCTGTGCTAAGTCTCTGTTTCCTCATCTGCCGCCTAGGGACATCATTCCCACTTCTTAGAGTCACCATGAGAATTAAATTCAAAGCAAAAGTATGTGGCAAAGTGAAAAGAGCCAGGGATATAAATGCTAGCTATGATGATTCTCATTATCTCTCTACCCGGATTAGAGTCATCTTTGATCACTCTGTCTACATCCAAGTTATCAACATCTCTTGAACATCACAGCACTCAGGACAACACTGCCACTAGAGATGCCACCGTCTGGCTATGGTCTGATTGGGCACATGCTTCCCCATCCCATCCACAGAAGGTGTACAGGGGCTTGCCTCTTGTTGCCAGCACTGCCCAGCTCTGTAGCCTACTCAAGAAAAGAAAATGAAAGCAGCCTGACTCCATTCATCATGATTCCTTCTTTTCCTTTTGAGGCTCACAGACTGACCTTTGGCTGCCCTCTGAACATTGGCCAGCCTCGCCCAGGGCTGATGTCAAGTTCATCTTTTGCCCTTACTTGGGCTGGGTCCTCTTGCTCAGTGATGGAACACTTGTGTACCTTCACCTGGTGCCCTGGGCTGCTCCAGACCGTGGCCTCTGGCTGTGCCAAAGCAGGAAGGACAGACTCAGGGTGTTGCCTGTTTGCTCTGGTGGGGAGAGGCTGGGGAGTGCAGTGACATAGGGAGAGGAGAAAAATGGATCCATGGGGCAGGAGATTGTGCTCAGGGTAGAGTCAGCAAAAACACTGGCCAGATTTCCCAAAACTCTGGCCAGGAAGTGCCTGCGATCTCCATTTTTGGAATCTGTTCTTTAAAGATAGTTCATCTATATGTGTCCTTGAGTAGAAGGCACGTGCTTCGTGAAGGGGACACGTTTCTCTGCTGTCATCTTAGGACAACTTCTTTGAGGAGAAGGAGATTCTAGTGCCTGCAGCCATTTGAGAAGGGGGCTGGAGGGGCTGAGCTAGGTTTTGGGAGTGAGGCCCAGGTAGAACTTTGTGGCAGGGAGTGCCGGAGTGGGCACCCACATGGGGAACCTTATAAGTTGATGGGGAAAGGGGGCAAGAAGGGAATGCAAGGATGTAAGGGGTTCTCTTCTCCCCACCCACTTCACCTGGCTGACCCCCATTTGTCCTTCATATCTCAGTTTCAGCACCCATTCCTCAGGGAAGCCCTCCAGGCCTCAGAACAAGTGAGATCCCCCTGTCATTCCCTCCCAGAGCCCACACTTTTTACCTTACCACAGTTGCAGTTAAGGCTGTTGCAAGGTGTGCGGGTATCTCACCTCCATCCACAAACCCTCTGTGATGGCCGTGGCCAAGTCTGTCTGCTCACCACCAAGTTTGAGCACCCCGCCCTGTGCCTGCCCACAGTAGGCAGTCGGCCATATGGAGTGTTGTATGAATGAAGACATGAATGGAAGAGTGGACAAATAGAACTGGAAGGATACAATGTGGAGGCACTGTAGCCCCTTCTCATTTTTCCCTGGCCTTGTTGGATACAGAGGGCTTGGGTAAGTGCGGGAGGCTGACGTTCCATTTCCTATGCTGGGGCAGGGGAAGCTGGTGTTTCCCAAAGATTCATATTGTCATTGTTCCAGCTGCAAAATGAGTAATAGCTGTTCCTCCCCAAGGATGAGGTCATTTTCCCAGAATCAACATAAAACCCACAGGAAAGGCAATAAGAATTTAATGCTCACCTATTATGCCAAGCAGTTGGGTATCTTACTTGATTCTCACAACCATTCTGCAAAGCAATTACAATTCTTATTTTTACAGATAATGCAACTGAGGCTCAGAGACAATAAATAACTTGCCATGTTCTTTTTTTTTTAAAGAAAGGCCAGGCACAGTGGCTCATGCCTGTAATCCCAGCACTTCAGGAGGCTGAGGCAGGCGAATCACTTGAGGTCAGGAGTTCAAGACCAGCCTGGCCAACATGGTGAAACTCAGTCTGTACTAAAAATACAAAAATTAGCCGGTCATGGAGGTGCACACCTGTAGTCCCAGCTACTCTGGAGGCTGAAGCTGAAGAATCTCTTGAACCCAGGAGGCAGAGGTTGCAGTGAGCTGAGATGGCACCACTGCACTCCAGCCTGGGCAACAAAGTAAGTGAGACTCTGTCTCAAATAAATAAATAAGAATAAAAAAGAAAGGGCTGAAGTTTGGATACATGTATGTGTGGTTCCAAGTCCATGATGTTTCTAGTATACCAAGCTTTGGTGGTAGAGGGTGTCATGCTGAGACATCCCTAGTTCTCAGTGTCGAGGGAGTGCCCATGGCTGACTCCCTGCTTGCCTCTCAAAGACTTGAAGGCATAGATGGGGAGAATCTCCCAAAAAAGGAGGAAAGCAGAAGAGTACGAACAGAGAAGTGGGACCAAGTGTACTTCCATTTATTCCTCAAACTGTTACTGAATATCTACGTCAGACATAGGGGCTAGGGCTGGGGAGGAAATATCATAAAATAGGGGTCCTCTCCTCACGGAAGTCATTGTCTAGTAGGTGAACTGCATAAGAAAATAAAAAATTACAATTCAGTAAGTTTAGGGGCATGGGGGTTATTATTTATTCCTTTCTTATGTTTGAAGTTTTTATTTTATTTTATTTTTTTATAAGAGATGGGAGGCCGAGGCTGGTGGACCACGATGTCAAGAGATCGAGACCATCGTGGTCAACATGGTGAAACCCCGTCTCTACTAAAAATACAAAAAATTAGCTGGGCATGGTGGCGCATGCCTGTAATCCCAGCTACTCAGGAGGCTGAGGCAGGAGAATTGCCTGAACCCAGGAGGCGGAGGTTGCGGTGAGCCGAGATCGCGCCATTGCACTCCAGCCTGGGTAACAAGAGCGAAACTCCGTCTCCAAAAAAAAAAAGAGATGGGGTTTCAGTGTTGGCCAGGATGGTCTCAAACTCCTGACCTTGTGATCCTCCCGCCTCAGCCTCCCAAAGTGCTGAGATTACAGGCGTGAGCCACTGTGCCCGGCTGAAGTTCCTTTTTTATTAGTAAGCTTTTTGCTTTGTTTTATTTTTTGAGACAGAGTCTTGCTCTATTGCCCAGGCTGGAGTGCAGTGACGCAATCTTGGCTCACTGCAACCTCTGCCTCCTGGGTTTAAGCAATTCTCCTGCTTCAGCCTCCCTAGTAGCTGGGATTACAGGCACATGCCACCACATTCGGCTAATATTTTTGTATTGTTAGTAAAGCGGGGGTTTCACCATGTTGGCCAGGCCGGTCTCGAACTCCTAACCTCAGATGATCTCCCACCTTGGCCTCCCAAAGTGCTAGGATTACAAGCATGAGTCACCACACCCGGCCTGTTTTTGTTTTGAGACAGGACCTCACCCTTCGCCCAGGCTGGAGTGCAATGTCACGATCACTGCTCACTATATCATCAAATCCCTGGGCTCAAGTCATCCTCCCGCCTCAGACTCCCAAGGAGCTGGGACTATAGGCACATGTCACCATGCCTGGCGAATTATTTTTATTTTTATTTTTTGTAGAGACGAGGTCTCACTATGTTGCCCAGGCTGGTCTCACACTCCTGGGCTCAAGTGATCCTCCCCCTCAGCCTCCCAAAGCGCTGGAATTACAGGCTTGAGCCACTATGCCTAGCTGGGGTTTTTTTAAATAAAATGTTTAAAACTGTATATTGTAGCTCCACTCAAGTGCCATGCACAGGGTGGGGTGGAAGTACCCTAGAGAGGTGCCCACCCAGACTGAAAAGCCAACCAGAGAAGACATCACCAAGGAGGTGACATCTGAGCTGAGTTGTGACAGAGGAGGAGTTAGTGAGGCAAAGTATTCCTGGGACAAGTCCTTCCTGCAGATGGCACACAGACACAGAAGCATGAGACAGCATGGCCTCCTTAAAGAATTGTAGGCTTGGTCAGGCATGGTGGCTTACGCCTGTAATCCCAGCATCATGGGAGGCTGAGGCAGGAGGATCACTTGAGCTCTGGAGTTTGAGAGCAGCCTGGGTAACATGCCTGGGCAACATAGTTAAGACCCAGTCTGTACAGAAAAATAAAAATTAAAAAATTAGCCAGGTGTGGTAGAGCACACCTGTAGTCCCAGCTACTCAGGAGGCTGGGGTGGGAGGATTGCTTGAGCTCAGGGGGTCCAGGCTGCAGTGAGCTGCGATCTTGCCACTGTACTCGCACTCCAGCCCAGGCAACAAAGCAAGACCTTGTCTAAAAACACACACACACACAATTGTAGCCTCAAGTCAATTCCAGTGGCCAGAATGAGGAACACACTTTCTTCAGACCCCCTTGTGAAACTGCCCTTTGAGTGAACTTCATATTCTCCTGGGTTTTAAGGATTTGGTTTGGTGTTTTCAGGCCTGGTTCCTCACTTTAGTGGAATAATACCAGAGCAACACGCAGATGACCAGAGGAGGGACGCCACCTGGTGGTAAGAGTGTGGCGTGCGCATTGAGTTCCCTTTTCAGAATTTGCCTCCCATAAACAAAATAATCCTTCCTTCTAGTCAACCCTGTCAAAGAGCTGAGCATCAGGAAAATACCCCAATCTCCAGGAACAAATGGCAAACAAAGTAGAAAGCAATGTTCCCAAATGGACCGGAGGAACTGAAATCCAAGTTAGAGACATGATTTGTAAACACACAGGAAACCAATCAAAAGAAAGCTTGGATTTGCTCATCATTTCATCTAAATGTAGTGACGATAATAACAGCCTTCCACTTATTGAGTAATACTACATTTCAGATGCATGGGTACACTGTGCTATATGCTGAACGTATTTAATCTCGTTTAATTCTCAGCAACAACCTTATAAGGGAGATATTACTGTACCCATTTTAAACAAATGCCAGTTCAGAAAGTTTGAGTAAATCCCTGGATCACACAGACAGGACCTGACAAGCTGGGATTTGGCCTCAGGTTTGTGAACTCTGAAACTCATACTATTAACCACTAGGTTAGACACCTGATAGATATGGCCAATCAACATGTTGAAAGTGGATCTCATTGTCTTTGCTTCTCCTCCTCTTCCACTTCCCACCTCAGCACGACCTGTCCTTCCCACACCTATCCGGTTGACCAAGCCAAACACCCAGGATAATTTTTTGTTTTTGTTTTTGTTTGAGACAGAGTCTTGCTCTGTTGCCCAGCCTGGAGTGCAGTGGCACCACCTCGGCTCACTACAACCTCCACCTCCCAGGTTCAAGCAATTCTGCCTCAGCCTTCCAAGTAGCTGGGATTACAGGCACCTGCCACCACACCCAGCTGATTTTTTGTATTTTTAATAGAGATGGAGTTTCACCATGTTGGCCAGGCTGGTCTCTGGTGATCTGCCCACCTCAGCCTCCCAAAGTGCTGAGATTACAGGTGTGAGCCACTGCTCCTGTCTCACTCAGGAGTTTTGATGCCACACCTAATCACTCACCAATTTTGTTGATTCTTTCTCATAAATTTACCTTTTTTTCCTGTGCTCTCTATCCTCGTTGCTGCTGCCTTAGTTCAGGCCATGCCCATCTCTTGCCTGATTAGAAGGTCTCCCAGCAGTCCCTCTGCTTCCCAGCACATGTGTGATGATTTATAACTGAATTCCCCATGACACTAGGGCTCCACCACTATAATACCAGTGCTTGGCATACAGTAGCACTCAATTAATATTTGAATAACTGTAGATATTCAGGAATCATTATTTCCATTTCATCAGTGTTACAGGCTAAATTGTGTTCTTCTCAAAATCCGTATGTTGAAACACTAACCTCCAGTACCTTAGAATGTGACTGAAGATAGGGCCTTGTATTAGTCCATTCTCACATTGCTATAAAGAAAAAATACCTGAGGCCAGGCACAGTGGCTCACACCTGTAATCCCAGCACTTTGGGAGGCCAAGGTGGGTGGATCACTTGAGCTCAGGAGTTTGAGACTAGCCTGGGCAACATGGTGCTCTACTAAAAAATACAAAAATTAGCTGGATGTGGTGGCACACATCTATAATTCCAGCTACTCAGGAAGCCAAGGCATGAGAATCGTTTGAACTGAGGAGGCAGAGGTTGCAGTGAGCTGAAATTGCACCATTGCACTCCAGCCTGGGTGAAGGAGACTGTATTTAAAAAAAAATTAAAATTAAAACAAAAGGCCAGGTGTGGTGGCTCACACCTGTAATCCCAGCTACTTGGGAGGCTGAGGCAGAAGAATTGTTTCAACTCGGGAGGTAGAAGTTGTAGTGAGCCGAGATCATGCCACTGCACTCCAGCCTGGGCAACAGAGCAACACTCTACCTCAAAAAATAAAAAATAAAAAGAAAGAAATACCTGAGACTGGGTAATTTATAAAGAAAACAGGTTTAATTGGTTCATGGTTCCACAGGCTGTACAGGAAGCATGATGCTGGCATCTGCTTGGCTTCTGGGGAGGCCTCAGGAAACTTACCATGATGGTGTAATGCAAAGGGGAAGTAGGCACATCTTACATGGCTGGAGCAGACAGAAGAGAGGGAGCAGGGACGTACTACACACTTTTAAACAACCAGCTGTCACAATAACTCACTCACTCTCTATCACAAGAACAGCACCAGGAGGATGATGCTAAACATTCATGAAAGTCCATTCCCACAATCCAATCACTTCCCACAAGCCCTCATCTCCAACACTGGGGATTACAGTTGACATGAGATTTGGGCAGGGACACAGATCCAAACCGTATCATGCCTTTAAAGAAGTGATTAAGGCTGGGTGTGGTGGCTCATGCCTCTAATCCCAGCACTTTAGGAGGCCAAGGGAAGATGGCTTGCAGCCAGGAGTTGGAGACCAGCCTGATCAACATAACAATACCATCTCTAAAAAATAAAAAGTAATTAAGTTAAAGTGGAGTCATTAGGGTGGCCTAATCCAATGGGACTAATAGCCTTATAAGAAGAAATTAGGACACAGAAAACAGAGGGACAAATGTGAAGATATAGTGAGAAGGTGGCCATCTGCAAGCCACAGAGAGAGGTCCCAGAAGAAACTAAGATGCTGACATCATCATCTTGGACTTCTAGCCTCCAGAACTGTGAGAAAATACATTTTCATTGCTTCAGCCACCTAATCTGGGGCATATTGTTATAGCAGCCCCAGCAAACGAATACAATCAAGAAAGGAAATCAGACTCAGCAAGGTTGAGGGACTCGCCTAGCACTGTATAACTCCTTAGTAATGCATTCATCACATTCTGCCTGTGACCACTCTCTTATGTTGATTATCAGCTCTTGTAATGGATTTAACTCTGATTATTTAACTTCTTGAATGTTTGGGTCTTACTGCTCCAACTGGCACTCAGGGTAAGGGGCCTGTCTTCCCCTTCTCAATATTCCCAGACATCCTAAGTTTGGCGCATTTTTAACAATAACTTTTCAATGCATTTGTTGTTGTAGTGTGATTGATTGACACATTTGGATGGGTAAAAAGGAGCCTGATGGCTGGGGGTGGTGGTGGCTTCCTGTTATCCCAGCTGTTTGGGAGGCTAAGGTGGGTGGATTGCTTGATCCTAGGAGTTTGAGGCCAGACTGGGCAACAGAGCAAGACACCCATCTCAAAAAAATAAAAATTTAAAATTAAGAAATTTAATGGAAAAGGAGCCTGATGGTAAATTCCTAATCCCCAAGAGACACATATTCTGCCTGTGATCGCTCATATTCCAGAAGTAGAACATGACTCATCTCCGAATGTCTAAATATATACATTGGAATGACTGGTCTAAGGCATCATGGAAACCTGGTGCATAATGTTCTAAATTAGAATTGTCCATTAAGAAGAAAAAGGAGGGGGCGCTAGGCATAGTGCTCACGCCTATAACCCAACACTTTCAGAGTCCAAGGGGGAGGGTTGCTTGAGCCCAGGAATTTGAGACCAGTGTGGATGACATAGTGAGACCTCATCTTTACAAAAACATAAAAACATTAGCTGAGCATGGTGGTGCATGCCTTTAGTTCCAGCTATTGAGAGACTGAGGTGGGAGGATCACTTGAGCCCTGGGGGTCAAGGACGCAGTGAGCCATGATCGTGCCTCTGCCCTCTAGCCTGGGCAACTGAGAAAGACTCTGTCTCAAAAAATAAAATTAAATTAAAATTAAGTTAAAATTTTTTTAGAAAAAGAAATACATCAGCATGTGTGTGTGCATGTGCGTGCATGCATGTTGATAGGCAGGGACACAGGGGAGAAGCCAATGGGAACAGTGGCTGTAACACCAGCGTAGCCTCTCTGAAATGGAAGGGGCCTAAAGGCACTGAGCAGACAAGTGGCTTATGCCAGAGGCAGATGGCCCAGCAGGAGAGGCAGAGACTGGAAACAAGCCTGGCTCCTCAGCACCAGCCCGTTCTTTCAAGCACAAACATTTCACAGATGAGATGTCCACGGGGTAGCACCCCTGGTGCCTGGTCACACTCAAGAAGGAGGACGCTTCTGTCACCCTACAAGGAGTGACAGAAAAGCCCATTGGATTAATCGTATGGCTCCCTCTAGAGCTGGCTGACCGCAGCTCCACAGTTCAGGGCAGGCTGGTCCTCTCCTGTCCCACAAGAGAACATGGGTTCTCAACCATGAGCATCACCTGCTTAAGATGCTTAACTCCAGAGACTCACCAAAGCAGCTTAATGGCTCAGGGTACTTTAACAAGGTGGTTTTTTGGTACACACAGTGGCCAAAGTAGCACTACTTCAACCTCATTCCCTCTTGATGCATCCAGCAGGAGGGCTACCACGTACTGGATCCTAAGCAATTGTGAGCAGAAACAGACAAGAATCTGTCCTCCTGCAGCTTGCAAGTCCCTGCCACCTACACACCAAGATGGAACAGTGGTGGTCTTTCGGCAATGATTTTTCTACACGTGACTTTTTTCTTTCTTTTCATGTACTTTTACATCTCCTCCTTTGATGAACATATATTACTTAATTAAAGTGTGAAATAAAACACTTTACTTTTAACAACTATTACCTTTTACCGGCTGGATTGTGTCCTAAATTTCTTCTTAAGGCTTTAGTCTCAGAAACTGGGAATAGTTACACATTAAGCTGTATATAGTTCTGGGTCCAATCAAGATACAGAAACCACAGAGTAATTTAAACAGAGAACCCTAACATAAAGAGGTATGAAGCTATGAAAGAAAAGTCATCAATGTAAAGATATAAAGAGAACTCTAACAGTTCCCCAAGGCTGAAGGAGAGTACTTAAGGAAGGACAACTTGGAAGGAGACCTCCCTCCTCAAGACTGGGGAGCTGGTGCAGTGGCTCATGCCAGTAATCCCAGCATTTTGGGAGGCTGAGGCAGGAGGATCACTAGAGTCCAGGAGTTCAAGACCTTGTCTCTACACACACACACACACACACACACGAGCGGAGTTCAGACCTCCTTAGAGGAGGTATTGTTATAACCCACTGGGTGGTACAGAAGTCTGCCCAGGGCAGAGCCACTCCACAGCTATTGAACAAGCAGGAAACTACAAGTGAGCTGAGGCTGGTAAGGAAGCCAGAGCACCACTATGGGTATGAGGCCTAGAACACTTGGTGTCTACCTCAGGAAGGAACTGGAAGGTGGTCACCAGGCCTGGGCCAGGGCTGCAAGGTCACCAAGGGGCTGTTCTGGGCATGCAGTTGGAACAGAGTACCACAGACATTCCCACACAGCTGTACTACCACTAACCACACAGCAGGGGCAAGGAAAAGCAAGCAGCACACAGGGTTGGGAAGAGCAGCCCCTTCCTCCTGCAGTGTCACCCTGGTTCCTGCTGCTGACAACCCTTCATATTGGGCTCACTGTCAGGTGGAAAACGCTTACCAGTACATGACCCCAGAGCAGGTACTGCAGGGTGAATTTGGAGTTGTGAGGCAATACATAGATAACTGGCCCAAGCTATTATCAGTCATTAGAACAGGGGTTGGCAAAGTGTTTCTGTACAGAGCCCAGTAGTAAATACTTCAAGCTTTGTTGAGTCACACAGTGTCTGTCCAAACTACTCAAGTCAGCTATTGTGGTGCAAAAGCAGTACAGATACTCTACAAACAAATAAGCATGACTGTGTTCCAGTAAAACTTGATTTACAAAAACCAAGCCATGGATCTGGCCCACAGATCATAGGTTTTCAACTCCTGATGTAGAACTTTACAGTGAGAAAACCTCTATTCTGCAAATATGACTCTACTGAGAGGAAGGGGAATGGACGAGCATGAGTACACCGAGCTGAAGTGGGCAGTGGGGGCTGTGTGAAGCAATTTAAATGGAGATGATTGTGTCTACACAGTATGGTATTTGTCTAGATTAGTGAGCTAGTAATTTTAAAGGCTCTCATGGTGTATCTAGTTATTATTATCTCTAATGGTCTGTGCAAGGCAAACTAACAGTCCATATTGTGCCTTCCTTTTTGAAAGACTGGGAGTTGAGGCTCAGAGAGGTTAAGAAACTTGCCTAAAATCACACAGCCTGGAGGAGCTGCTATCCATCTGTCTTTTCTTTTTTTAAAATGAGACAGGGTCTCACTCTGTCGCCCAGGCTAGAGTGCAGTGGTTGCAATCCTAGCACACCACAACCTCAAACTTCTGAGCTCAAGTGATCCTCTCACTTCAGCCTCCCACAGTGTTGGGATTACAGGTACAGCCACTGCACCCATCCCCATCTCTTTGGCTCCCAAGCTCACATTTTTTTTTTTTTTTTGAGATGAAGTCTCACTCTGTCACCCAGGATGGAGTGCAGTGGCTCGATCTTGGCTCACTGCAAACTCCACCTCCCGAGTCCAAGAGATTCTCCTGCCTGAGCCTCCCGAGGAGCTGGAACTACAGGCGCCCACCACCACGTCTGGCTAATTTTTTGTATTTTTAGTAGAGACAGAGTTGCACCATGTTAGCCAGGATGGTCTCGATCTCCTGACCTCTCGATCCGCCCCCCTCGACCTCCCAAAGTGCTGGGATTACAGGCGTGAGCCACAGCGCCCGGCCTCCAAGCCCACATTTTTTACCATCATGACCACTATCCCCACTCATAAGAGGCAGGTGAGTATTTCCAAACTGGGCTCTTCTCTTTACTGGGTACTATAATAAAATTGGATTTAACACTCTTAAACTATGGCATTCTAGCACTCCCAACCTGAAGTGTAATCCATCTCCTGAAATGTCCAAGCCACTTAAAGATGGGAAGTGGGAGGTAACTGACAGTTCGATGGTACCACATTGACTGCCAAGTCAGTTCCGGCAAAGTGGCTGGCTGGGTCAGTGTCCTATTTCAAGGCGCCCTTCCCCTGCACTCTCCTTGCATGACCTTCCCAGATGAAGAATCATTCCTTAATCAAGGGTAGAACATTTGTTGGGCTTCCCCTTAAGAACTTGCAAATACTACAGATACTGATTCTCACCATGTCCATAAGATAAGGCTTACAGAAATAAATGGTAACCATTGTACCACTGCTTACTGACAATGTGCTGGTCTAGATACTCTGCGTATAACTGGTCTAGTTCTGATAACACTTCTGGAAGGTAGGCATTATTGTTCCTATTTAACAAATGTGAAAACTGAAGGATAAAGATAACATTAATATAGTTTTTCCATAGACATGATTAATCATTGAGGGAGGCAATTTAATAAGATTCTATGCAAAGAGGGGGAAAATGAGGTTTGGAAAGGTCGGCTTGCCCACCCTACTCATCTCCATCTGAATCTGAGGGTCTACAGACACTCAGTTTGGTGTTGAAAGATTAATACAATGCATGTGACCCACTTCAGGATTAGACAGAGCCAGGTCCAAATCCCAGCCCTACCTCTTAGTAGCTTTGTGAACCAATTGCTTCTTTTCTCTATTGAGAGTAATTCTTCATGTCATTTCGACTTGTCTATTTTTTTTTTTTTCCAAGCCAGAGTCTCACTCTGTTGTACAGGCTGGAGTGCAGTGGTGTCATCTCAGCTCACTGCAACCTCTGCCTCCCAGGTTCAAGCAATTCTCCTGCCTCAGCCTTCCAAGTAGCTGGGATTACAGGTGTGTCCCACCACACTCAGCTGATTTTTGTATTTTTAGTAGAGACGAGATTTCACTATGTTGGCCAGGTTTCACTTTGTTGGCCAGGGTTTCACTCAAACTCCTGACGTCAGATGATCCACCTGCCTTGGCCTCCCAAAGTGCTGGGATTACAGGTGTGAGCCACCACGCCCAGCTGAATTCTACATGTCTTGTAAAGAGGACTATTTTCTTTCTTCCATCCTTTTTTTTTTTTTTTTGAGACAGTCTTACTCTGTCACTCAGGCTGGAGCTCAGTGGCTCGATCTCAGCTCACTGCAATCTCTGCCTCCCAGATTGAAGCAATTCTCCTGCCTCAGCCTCCTGAATAGCTGGGATTACAGGTGCCCACTACCATGCCCAGAAAATTTTTGTATTTTAAGTAGAGATGGGGTTTCACTATGTTGGTCAGGCTGGTCTCAAACTCCTGGACTCAAGTGATCCCTCCAACTCGGCCTCCCAAAGTGCTGAGATTACAGGCGTGAGCCACTGCACCCAGCCATTCTTCCTTTCTTGACAGGGTCTCACTCTGTTCCCTAGAGTGAGAGGCTGGAGTGCAGTGATGCAATCACAGTTCACTGCAGCCTTCACCTCCCAGGCTCAAGCAATCCTCCTACCTCAGCCTCTAGAGTAGCTGGGACTACAGGTGTACACCACCACATCTGGCTAATTTTATTAATTTTTGTAAAGACAAGGTCTCACTATGTTGCCCAGGCTGGTCTCAAACTAGGGCTCAACCTCCCAAAGTGCTAGATTGCAGTTATGAGCCACCACGCCCAGCTGGACTATTTTTCAAGAATGCTAGAGATAGAATCTCCCTACAGGGAAGAGGGAAGATTTGTTTGTGGTTCAAGATAATAAAGATATGCTGCTCACTGGGGCAATGGTTGAGCAGGTTTGCTAGTAGCCTTGTTGAAAAGTTTAGGGTTTACTAATCTCTATCTAATTCACTGCCTATGTCCCATGGGACCTGTGGAGCAAGGGGGGGCCAACAAAAGCATGACCTCATGCTGCCTGCTGTGTCACGAGTAACAAAGTCAGTGATTTCTGACCCAGAAGTTTTCTGTCTTCCGCCGGCATCTATGGAACAGTGGCAAACTCACTTGTTAGTATATAAGTAAGGTAAAATTCCAAAGCCTTCGTGTTCTTAACACTACTACCTGAATGTCAAAAGCATCAGTAATTCTCACTTTCTCACCTCCCATTGCACTTCAGCTTCCTGCACTTTGGCATCTGCCCAGTGCAATACTAAGTTGCTTTTGCCAATGTCACTCAAGACTCATGACTGCCAGTTCAGTGGGTATTTGACTCCAGGTGAAACCTCCTAGACCTCTGCAGCCCTTAACATGAGGGGCGCATTCTCCTTCTGTAATGCCCCACTGGTAGCTCACGCAAGACCACATATTGCTATCTGTCCTTGTGGCACTCCTCCTTGGTCCCCTTTGTGAAGTCCTTTTCCCTTAGCAGCCCCATCCATGCCCTGCCAGGCTCTCTCATTGCTCGACCTGCCCTCTCTGAGTGATCTCACTCATACTGTTGGTTTTAGGAACCTCGTATATGGCCATGATGCCCTAATTCTAGCTCAAGCCCAGATATCCGACACAACTTACCAGCCACCTGCTGAGCAGCTCTACCTTAATCAAGCGGTCCGAAAAGGAATCCATCCTTCCCTGGCCCTCCCCATCACTATGTGCCATATTCCTCCTCCCACTGTTCCTCTCTGGCTCCAACCCTTCCTGCCTTGGGTGATCACAGTGTCCAGCTAACTGGGCTTGCTGTCTCCTCTTGGCCCTGGCCCTTGTAAAGCCTCCACTTCACTGTTGCCAGAGTTATAAACCAAATTATGTCATTTCCCCACTTAAAACCCTTCACTTTCTTCTCAGAGCCTACCTGACAATTTTTTAAAATTTATTTTAATATTTTTTTTTGAGACAGTCTCGCTTTGTTGCCCAGGCTGGAGTGCAGTGGTGCAGTCTTGGCTCACTGCAACCTCTGCCTCCCAGGTTCAAGCAATTCTCCTGCCTCAGCCTCCTGGGTAGCTAGGATTACAGGTGTGTGCCACCACACCCAGCTAATTTTTGTATTTTTAGTAGAGGTGGGATTTCACCATGTTAGCCAGGCTGGTCTCAAACTCCTGAACTCAAGTGATCCACCTGCCTCAGCCTCCAAAAGTGCTGGGATTACAGGTGTGAGCCACCACACCCAGCCAAGGTTATTTAATACATATTTCAACATGCCCTCTAATGTTAACACTCATTCCCCGACTTCCCTCGATGAAGCACTCCTCTGATATGTCTCCTGTGGCCACTACCACTCAAAGTGGAAAAGAGGTGGGCAGGAGATGTCTCAAAACAACACTCATTATATGGCACTAACTGGTTATAATTGTTATTATCTATAACCAGGAAGTCATAAAACATTGCATTAAACAGCAGTTACATATGTTCCACCTGCCTCAAACCCATCTGTGTTCTTATTTTTGTTGTTGTTTTTATTTTGTTTGAGACAGGGTCTTACTCTGTCACCCAGGCTGGAGTGCAGTAGAGCAACAATGGCTCACTGCAGCCTCAACCTCCTGGGCTCAGGTGATCCTCCCACCTCAGCCTCCAGAGTAGCTGGGACTACAGGCACAGGACACCATCCCAGTTAATTTTTAAAATTTTTTGTAGAGATGGGGTCTCGCTATGTTGCCCAGGCAGGTCTCAAATTCCTGGACTCAAGTAATCCGCCAGCCTCGGCCTCCCAAAGTGCTGGGATTACAGGGTTAAGCCACCTCGCCCAGCCTGTTTTTAGTTTTTCACTGGAAAAAAAAAAAAGTCACACTTTGCATCAGGCGCCATATTTCCACCCAATTATTTGCTATCAAGCTTGTTTGCTCCTCCGGGTTTCCTTTAGAAACAAGCTGAGAGATTCCTTCATTTTAGCCAGTTAGGCTGCTGAAAGACTAGGGTTTCTTGGTGATCTATATATCTATATCTCTCTACATCTATACCTAGATCTACCTGTATGTGTGTATTATATATATATACACACATACATATTATACGTGTGTATATATGCACACATATTATATGTGTGTGTATATGTACATACATACTTTTTCTTTAATTGCTCCTTCGTCCTCTAAGCAAACAAACTAGCACCCCCGAGTGTCCGCCAGGAGGCGCAGGGGGCAGCGTGGGACCTGCGGTACCTCCACGGTTGTAGAGGTGTAGAGGGATGCAGCAGCGACGGAACCGGGCTTCTTCTTTAAAGAATCAGTGTGAGGGAAGGGTGCAGAGCCGCGTTATTTCAGGGAGACCTTGTCGCACTGCCCCTCCCTCGTGTAGGTAGTATCTGGGGTGCGTGCGCCCGGCTCGCAGACCCCATGGAGGGACGCTGGCGGCGGCAGATGGGGCTCCTTTCGCGGCTGCAGCCGGCAGTAACCCAACCCCGCCGGCGCAGAGACTGAATCAAGAAGCGCAGGGGACAGCGGCGAGCTGCGAACAAAAGCCCTTGGCGCGGGGCCGAAGCCCAGGACGCGGGGTGAGTGAACCAGCCCGAGTACCGGGAGCTGCGGGCACTGGCGCGGCCAGGTTCGTTGCGCTCCAGAAGCCCACCCATTGGAATGCTGTGGGGGAACTCGGAGGGCACCCGAGGGCGGGTATCTGAACCCAGACTGGGGTGGATAGTATCTTTAGCACACTCAGACTTGGAGGAGATGGGGTGCATCTGAGAGCATCCAGGCGCCTTCTCCATCCCCAGCAAACACGCGGTGGGGGCGGAGGTGGGGGCAGAGGCGGCGTGCAGAGCCCTCAGCAAGCCCTGAGCGAGCTGCAGGAGAAAGAATCCATCACCCCTCCCAGAGAGGCCTTGGGGATTTCTCCCAGCCTTTCAGTCACCCTGGGGCCCTGCGCCGGAGTCTCCTTTGGCAGAGGAAATCAACCATAAACTTCTTCCCCTAGGCAAATGGGGTCCCTGGGGATGAACAGGCCTCTTGCTTTTTTTGTTCCTGCAAAGCTGCATCCCCGGTAGCCCGCATAAGCTACAAACAAATACGCTAATCCTCTCGGGAATCCTCCAGCGCCTCCCTTGCTAGCTGCTGCCTGCACCTGGATCTTTTAACTTGCAGCAGGAAGGGGATGCATCTAGCCAGCCAGGCGCCCAGAGGAGCCTCGCCACAGGCCTCCACCCCGCATTCCGCGGCTGAGGGAGATCCAGGCTGCTCTCTGAGCACGAGTGCCCGCCCCATCCCCATCCCCGTTCTGGCGCGCTGCCTGGGCTTTCCAACATCGGTTTTATGATTTATGTTCCACCAAAGCCTCTGAGCCTAATCCGAAAACGGATTAAGTTGGGATCGGGTGAATATGGACGATGAGGAGGGAGCAGCTCTCAGATGTATTCCTCGATGTCCCTCCTTGTCATCCACAGAGATTCCAACAAAGGACGGGCTCAGCCATGGTGGATCCGGTGCCTGAAGAAGAGAAGGCAGGAGCGGAGGCTGGAGACTCAGGAGGGGACGAGGCCGCGGCGTCCGTGCCCCCTGATAACCAGGACGCCCAGCAGCCCTCAGTCTCCTCGGCCTCGGCCTCGGCCTCCGCCACCGCGGCGGTGCCCCGCAAGGCGGAAGTCCCGTGTGCAGCCGCAGAAGGCGGGCGGCGGGAGCAGTCTCCGCTGCTGCACCTCGACCTCTTCAACTTCGACTGCCCTGAGGCGGAGGGCAGCCGCTACGTGCTGACCAGCCCCCGCTCGCTAGAGGCCTGCGCCCGCTGTGCGGTCAAGCCGGTGGAGCTGCTGCCGCGGGCCCTGGCCGACCTGGTGCGCGAGGCTCCGGGACGCTCCATGCGGGTGGCCACCGGCCTGTACGAGGCCTACGAGGCGGAGCGGCGCGCCAAGCTGCAGCAATGCCGGGCAGAGCGCGAGCGCATCATGCGAGAGGAGAAGCGGCGCCTCTTCACGCCGTTGGGCCCCGCGGCTGCCGCGGCCTCAGCCTCGGCCTCGGCCTTGAGCGCGGGCAGCAGCAGCAGCTGCAGCAGCGCCAGCCTCCCGGCCTCGCCTGCGCCGCGTGCGGCCCGCAAGGCTTCCCCCAGTCCCTCCTCGGCCCGGACCCAACCTCCGCCAGCGGGTTCTCGGACAGGCAGGAAGAGCCATTCGCTGGACTCGCTGTCGCGCCGGCGTGAGGGCGCCCTCAGCTCCGAGTCGGGCGCATCGTCGTCCTCCTACAGTGGGGAAAGCCTGCGGGAGCTGCGCTGGCCGCCGCGGGCCTCAGCCAGGAACAGCTGCCCGGCGGGGTCGGCGTCCTCCAACACCAACGCTCCGGGCCGCCCGTCCGCCCTGACCCTGGTTCCCATCACCGGTCGCAGCTTCAGCCTCGGCGACCTGAGCCACTCGCCGCAGACCGCTCAGCACGTGGAGCGCATCGTGCGCCAAGTGCGCGCCGAGCGCGGCCTGCGGGGGGTGCCGGAGCGTGACCGGAAGATCGCGGCGCTCATGCTGGCGCGGCACCAGGAGGAGCTCCTGCTGCTGGAGCAGCGCGCCGCGGCCCACGGCCAGTGGGAGCTGCAGCGCATCCGCGCTGAGCAGCGGCGGGAGCGCGAGGAGCGGGAGAAGCAGCGCGCCGTGGAGCAGGGCCGCCGAGCCTGGGTCGCGCAGGTGGAGGAGCGGCGAGGTCGCCGTGGCCGCGAAGAGCGCGAGGCGGCGCGGCGGCGGCAGCGACAATACGAGCGCAGCGAGGAGCGGCGGCGGGAGCTGGCTGAGCGCCAGGGCCTACTGCGGCGGGAGCGGGCGGAGCGCGCGGCCCGGGAGGATCGGCTGCGCAAGCTTCAGCAGGAGCAGAACCTGAAGCAGCGGGAGGAAGGCCTGCAGGAAGGGCGGGAGCGGGCCGAACAGATCCGCAGGGAGCGCGCCCAGCGCGCGGCCCGCGCCAAGCAGCGCCAGGAGGGCCAGCTGCAGCGGGAGAAGCGGGAGCTGAGCCGGGCCGAGCGGGCGCGCCACGAGGCGCTGCTACAGGGCCGGGCGCGGCAGCAGCGCCAGGAGCGAGAGGGCCTGCGGAGCTCGCTGGAAGCCAGCTTGGGCCGTGCGCAGGAGAACTACGAGCATTTGGTGGAGCAGCGTACGCGAGAGCTGCGGGAGCGGGCCCGGCGAGAGGAGCTGCAGGGTCGGCGGGCCAAGGAGGCGGCAGAGCGCAAAGAGCGGGAGCATCAGGCGCACCTGGAGGCGCTGGCCCGGGCGGGGGAGCGACGGCTGCAGCACGCGACGCAGGTGGCCGAGGAAGCAGTGCAGCAGAAGGCGCGGCGCGTGGGCCAGAGCCGGATGGAGAAGGAACGAGCCCAACGCGCCAACAAGGAGAAGGTGGAGAGGGACGAAGACTGCCGCCGGCGAGAGCTGCTCCAGGCCATCGGGCGCAAGCTGGAGCGAAGCGAGCAGCTGTCGCGGGAACGGCGCAGTGCGCTGGAGAGCGCCCGCTCCACAGCCCGGGCCTCCTTCCACGTGCGCGAGAAGGTGCGCGAGGAGACCAACACGCGCTCCTTCGACCGCATGGTGCGAGAGGCCCAGCTACACGCCAGCCTGGACCGCAAATAACTGCGGGTCTTCGCCAGCCAGATTGGCACGCACAGCCCCGTGGGTCCTCCCTCAACCACCTTGACCATCGTGGGAGTCCCCATTCGGTGCGCTGCACCGTGGCCTCTCGAGGCTTCTGACCAATGAAGCAACAACAGTACAGACATGTGGGACCTGTCAGCCGGCCCCCTTTGTTTTTAAAACTTACTTCGTTTGGAGATGACAGCACAATCTGCCCACATCTACCCTTGGTGGCTCCCGCACCGGCCCTTGCCAAACTTCCTTACGTGTCTCTTGAGTTGGAATAGAGAAGCTGGGGGGAAAGGGAGTGGTCGGAACTGGGGAGAGGCCCCCCCAGGAGAGGGCAGAGGTGGTTGTCCCCACCCCTTCTGCAGCAGTTGCCGCAGGCACCTTTCCGACATTGGCGTTTGAGACAGAGTTGCTGCTGCTGAGGGACCATCACCCTGGCTCACCTCCATCTTTCAAAATATGGCAAGCTGCACAAAGCTCGGAGGGCTCCCAGAAAAGCGCAGCTCCTCCAATGTGTCAAGCCATGCCCAAATGATCCAAAAAGCATTTGATTTTTTAGACCTGACTTTTAATCAGCCACCTGAGCAAATTCTCATCAGTTTTGATAGTTTTCCAGTTCAGCTCCTTGGGTTTTCTAGTTAGACAATCATCTGCAGATATTGTTCAATTTTTGTTCTTTGCCCCGTCTCTCCTTATTCTACCAAGTGACACAAGAAATTGGTTGTTTTGGTGATGCTGTTTAGCTTTAATAGAAGCCTCCAGCCCCTGGAGGGGGCGGGTTCCTTTGGCAACAGTGTTCCATCCCATTAAGCTTTCTTACAGGGTGGGGCCCACTCCATGAAGACAGCAGCCATGCCTTAAGAAGCAGAGCTACCCTATGTGCCTCCCCAGGCCGTTCCTGCCTAAATCTCCAGCCCTGCATGCAGTCTCAAGGGTGGGCCCCAGAGAGTTTGGAGTGTAGGATTCCCTCCGTGAAGGAATCATCTCTACTGCTCTGAGGACAATTAGGGTATCCTTGGCTGCTTTACTCTGGTGGCCTAAGAGTTGGAGTTGCCTCTTTGTTGAGAGTTGTGTTCACTGTCGATGGCCCGTGTACCTTCACCTGTACCCAGGAAAAAGCCTCCCTCTTAAATTTCCTGGTAGCCCCTCACCTATGCCTGAAAGTATTTCACCCTCTCAATACCTCACCTTTCCCAGTCGCCAGATGGGGCCATCAGTTTTCTCCTGGTACCACAAGGCCTCCTGGATCCAAAGCACCATGTCAGTATTATTTGTTGGTCCTTTTTGTGCCTTTCTAGACCTGGAAGCGGGGAGGCAGGAGGATTGCTGTCAGCCTAGTTTCTTTCTGAGAATATGGATTCCTAGTGTTGGAAGGGGCAGTGCATCATGGACAGATGGTCATTTAGCCTCTGGGGTGAAATACTTGCAATACCAGGTGACTCCCTGGTCCAGAAGGTCAAATTCAGTTGTCATTAGGCAATTTTAACCTTTAGAGTGCTTCCCTTCCATGAAGCTGACACCACCCCCCTGCCATATCCACCCATTGACTCTGCCTTCTTCAGGGAAGATGGGAAGTAAAGCATCACTTTTCACATTAAACCAGGATCAGGAATAAAAAGTTACCAAAAAAAAAAAAAAAAAAAAAAAAAAGAAGGAATCAGGGTAGAGAACTACTACATTAAACATATTTCATATATATTCTGCTGGGTAAAATTGTCCCTGAAATGGCTGATTATTACACACACATATGTACAGACACACACTTTGTCATCCCTTCACCCCCACCCCATCACATGCCAACAAATATAAAAGGTATATTGTGTAGAAGGAAGTTGGGTGTTAGGCTTAAGATGTCATGAAACAAGGAAAGGAGCTGTGTACTGAGGTTTATTTCTTGAATGGGTGAATTTTTTCCTTAAATTTTCTTGTTGGTAACCAGGTTGTTTTCTTGTTGTCAGTTAGTTGAAATAATTGGTATTATCCATGAATCAGAAGGATTTAGCTAAAAGGTTAATGTGATTCTGGTTCTTACCTTGTGGTTCTTGAATTGGTAAAGGGCTTTTGAAACTTCCATAGAAAATTCCACTTTAAAACTGCTTACTTCCAAAGTATGTGCATTCACTGGAGGAGACAATCTGATTTTTCAGATAAGGCACTGAAAGGAACATAGGTGATCTTGCCTGGACCTTTATTCAGTTTGTTTTCTGGCTTACTGAGTGACTTTGGGTAGATTGCTTCTCTGTGCCTTGGTTTCCCCATCCTGTAGAATGGGGATCATGATTTCTGCCCTCTGTTACACAAACACTGTGAGGGTGAATCAGAATCCAGATGAGTTCCCCAGTTCTACAACTCTGGAACTGAAGGTGCAATTGCTATAAACAGGAAGGATCATGTAACTGTACTGTAGTTAGAGTGTGTGATGTACTGTCATGACCTGGTAAAGAAAGTAGTCTTGAAAAGCACAAATTATCATATCTCGTGTGTTGTAAAGGCCCAGGCCTGAATCTCACCAAATTAGAAGTTTGCACTTAGAGGGAAGCACTGTGTAAAGACAAAACCTTTTAGATTCTTCCAAAAACAAAAACCCATATAGCCAAGTAGAATTAAAGCAAAAACAGGGCTGGGTTATGGTGGTACATGCCTGTAATCCCAGCATTTTGGGAGTCCAAGGTGGAAGGATCACTTGTGTTCAGGAGTTTAAGATCAACCTGGGCAACATAGCAAGAACCTGTCTCTACAAAAAAAAAAAAAAAGCAAAAACAGAAGCCAAACCTAGTGACAATAAAGAATGTTCCACACCATCTGCTACAGTATAGACCTACCTCTATATTCTAGGATAAATATCCATATTGCTTTCTGAGGAGAAGCAATTTCCAGAATCTTTGTTGGGCCCCTTATTTATATCCTTTTCTTAAAGCAATGCCAGAGAGAAAAGGTTGTTTCCCGTTCTGAAATGCAGCAAGAGAACATTGGAGGGGGGACAAGGATGGTGGGTGGAAAATGGCTCCTGATGTACATTTTTCTGGGTAGAATTGTCCCTAAATGATATTCTAACAAGTACCCAGAATTTGCCTTAGAGCACCATGCTGGATGTGTTCCTATCACCCAGGGGATTGCAGCCTTAAAGTGACCACAGACCTTCACATTTGTCCTCTTGGAACATTCCCTTGTTCTAGAAAACAGAGAATGTGAAATGAGATGAGGAGGGGCAGGAGGGTTGGAAGAAGCTTAGGTTTAGTTCATTACCGTGGAAGCAAGAAAGACAAAACCATTTCAGATGAAACAATCAGTGAAGCTTAGTCCAGTGTCCTGCTCAGGCAGTGACCAGTGCCTACACCATATCTAGACAGGATGATGGAATATTCTTTTTGGAAGCATGCAGACTGTGACTCTCCAATGAGGGCAGAAATCAGGATTTGCTAAAGGCAAAGACTGTGGGTTAGTAAACATATATGAGAATGCAGTCTGTGTTCAGGCTATTCTATAAAGTCCATCACTTATCTTTTCTTCACCTTTACAAAGTCCATTGAAATAGAGAGGTGACTCTACATAAAAGGCTGTATCTTGTTTAGCGTAGAATCCCCTATTGCCAACGGTTTTACATATCACATGTGGTAAGTACATAGATACTGGATGGAGAGAAGGACAGAGGAATAGATGAACAAATGAATGATAACCAGAGGAAATGTGTATAGGCCAGGAAGGCAGGACTCCATTCATTCAACACATTTTCAGTGAGCACCTGCTATGTGCCAGACACTGCTCCTGGTGCTGGGGAAACAGTCTCTCTGATCATTGACCCTGGAGATGACATATGCTACAATGTCATGAGCAGACAACATCTTTGTTTCCATGTTGGGTTTAAAGACCTTCTCACCTGAGTATTCATCTGCAGGCAGACCTGATGTAGGCACTAACTTCAAACATTTTCAGCTTCCTCAGGACAAGTTATCCACCATTCAGTCATCATTTAGTCATTGTTGCTCTTTTTCCCTTGGAGAAGCCTTGATTAATCAGATCAAATTCATGCCGTGCACTTAATCAGCTTTAAATCTCAGTAAGCAAAGAGAGAGAAACTAAGAGAGAGAGAGAGAGATGAATCACCTTCAAGGGCATTGCCTGTCATGCCTTTAAGAGAGGCAGCATAAATAATGATCTTCGACCTAGAGAACCGAGCCTTAGGCTGTGCAGAGTCCTAATTCATCAAACATCATTTGGTACCATCTCTGTCATCTGACTATTCTTGCTGAGACAAGACAGTCAACATTGTAGAACCATGTCCAGTTTAAAAACCTTAACAAAAAGAATTGTCTGGTCGATACTGAATCCATAAAAAGATGTAGTAAACCAGAATATCCCACTTCTTAAGCCTTCCAGGTAATTGAGCCCAAAGCTTGCTCTGTAGACTTTCCTTTTCTCTACTGTATGACCACATCTCCACCCAGCAAAACATTTGGCAGAGGAACATAAGGAAACTTGGTACTTCTTCACTAAGCCTGCAAAGGGGCTTTCAGGGACCCAGGAGCAGAAAACTGAGTTCTAGAGACATTATTTAGGCCTTATATGTGGCACATTCAGCCTTGGGTGTTTGGCATAGCACCTGAATATTATACCTGATCACATGCTTTGGTTATGTGTGTTTTTAGACAAGAGCAGCTCATCAAGTCATATGTTCTCTGTTATACAGAGTTCCCCGGCATCTCTCTCTGCATGCACCTCCTCCCAACCCCATGGATATTCTCAACAAGCCCCCAGTCCTTCATTGCTATCCCTGTGGTGATTTCTCTCTCTCTCTCTCAATCTCTCTCTCTCGCTCTCTCTCTCTCTCCTCTCTCTCTCTCCCTCTCCTCTGTCTATCTTTTTACTGTAGCAGATGTTAGGATATGGAATGTGGGATAGTTTCTTTCAGAAAAACACTGATAATGTCATCATTTGCAGTGTTATTACTTCCCAATTCATCAAATACAGTCCTGCCTCAGATGAGCACAAAAACGTGGTCCAAAATGATTTTTAAATTAACTGTCATTTTGAAGTGTTCATACCTTTCTTCCACTCCACTAATACAGTTTTTTGTTTGTTTGTTTGCTTGTTTTGTTTTGTTTTTGAGACTGTCTTGCTCTATCGCCCAGGCTGGAATGCAGTGGTGCCATCTCAGCTCATTGCAACATCTGTCTCCTGGATTCAAGTGCTTCTCATGCTTCAGCCTCTCAAGTGGCTGGAATTACAGGTGCATGCCACCACACCCAGCTAAATTTGTATTTTTAGTAGAGATGGGGTTTCACCATGTTAGCCAGGCTGGGCTCGAACTCCTGGCCTCAAGTTATCCACCCACCACAGCCTCCCATTGTGATGGGACTACAGGCCTGAGCCATGGCGCCCGGCCCTCCATTAGTACAATATTGATGGCATGTTTTTGTGTCAGAATCTTAATTCACAGGACTATCTTGTGAATGATCGAGTACATATGTGCAAGTGTGCATGCACACATACACACACACATACACTCGCCTGCCCCTACTGCTTCCAGCCTTGGTGTTCTTGCAAAGGGAGGAACTATAGCCATCTTATTCTTCCAGGGAAGGCTAAGCTCTGGGAAGGCTGAGCTGCCCCTTGTAAGGGTCCATTGTTCCCACCTGCCTCCAGCCACAAGGCTACTTCAGGCTGTGGCTTGTGAGCACGGTGTCTGCATCTCCCAAATCCATCATCGAGCCTCATGGTGACAAAGAGTTTTCATGCTGCCACTACACTTCTCCTTCCCAGTGCATTCTCTCATTGGGTGTGAGAGATTTACTGGGAAATAGAATTTAGATGTCAAAATGCCAACATTCGGGAACAAAGTATAACAGAATAACTGACATCCACCAAGTTCTGGAAATCTAATCTCTGTGGTTATTACAACTTAAGGCAAAGAGTTTGGCAAAGGAGCAAGTGTCTTGACTTATTCAGGCTATTTTCAACTCATCCCTCTTGTCCTCTGTGAAATGGAGACAATAGATTCTTTTTGGTAGGGAATTTTTAAATCAGCTAGTTCTTGGAAAGCAGTTAGCACAATCCCTGGCAAATAGCAGGGATTCTAAATTTGGGAAGATGGTAAAGGAGGGAATGGGATAGATTGAGCTTAAGCCAGGTGGTCCTGGTGGACACCAGGCTTGAATGTCTTTGCTGCGCAGCAATCTTCCAAACATTCCAAAGGAGGGGCTCTGAAAAAATGCTTCCCCTGGTAATATATGGTAGTCCTGGGGTTGTGGGGGTGGGGGGAGGTAGGGATTTACTTGTCTACCCATTTACCTTGTTTGGCAATAAAATGAACATCTGATGATAATTTTGGAAATTTTATTTTAAGACTTCTTAAATGATGAGTAAAATGACAGAATGCTTTCAAATTTGTATATCTTTCTAGGGTAAAAGAGGGTGTACTTCTGTCCTGACAATGCCCAGATTCTATGATAGCATCTTTAGCAGGACCAAGTAGGAGAGGTTGTGGAAGAACCACTGTTCTGTGGGGACCTGGTACTACAGGGTGTGGTGATGCCTGGCAGGCATTCTGGGCTGTAGAGCCGTCTTCTGCTATGGCCACACAGGAATGAGGAAGAGGGTCTGGGACAAGCCCAACGTGGGAGAGTGCTGATGGGCTCACTGTAGGGGTCCTGTTGGAGCAAGAAAGAGGGAGCTGGCTGTGCCTTAGCATCACTTCATCCTCAACTAATGACTTTCCCTGAGAAGCCTCAGCTAATGGCCTCAGTCTCCCTTCCTGGCCCTCTGGCCCAGTTGACAACTGCATGGAGGCCAGCTTCAGGCCTGGGTTTGTAGATATCTATTCTCCTCTGTGGACATACAGCAAGGCACAGAGGTGCTAAACAGGTAGGCTGGCCCATGCTAGCTCTCACTGTGCATGGCAAAGTGAGGATGAAGAGTATGGCAAGCTTCCAGGAGCTCTCCTACCTCATCACCTTTCTTCTATCCTTGGATAACCTAGAGGGACGCCCTAGTGGACCTCAGAGTACTCCTGAATCCTCAGCAAAATTGTAGAGTAGGCAGAGTGTGTTTCCCAGAAACATCTGCTTATTTCAAGAGAACCTGCAGGGTGAGCAAATGCATAGCAGAAGGGAACAATTTGCTAATGCTGAGATTTCAGGGGTAATGATAGCCAATGTGTACCAGGCACTATACACTGTGCAGGTGACTGTTTTAAGCACTTGATCTTCACAAGATTCTCTATGCAGTGGGTACTATTATTATTTCCATTTTCATTTTACAGATGACAAAATTGAAACACCAACTTTAAGCAATTACGTACCCATAGTCACACAGCCAGTGTCGAGCAAAGCCGGCTTGGATTCCCTTAGTCTGGCTGTACAGCACATGCTTTTAACCAGTACTTTCTGTTGCTTCTTGGGAATCAGTGGGAATGATACTTTATAACAAAGGGGCTCTCCTGAAGCATCCCAATGACAGCCATTTGAATCACTGCCCGTAATGTCTATGTGTAAGCCCTGCAGGGAGAAAGCTCAGACCTCACTGGAGCTTAGTGCCACCAGGTGAGTCCTGCTGGCATTAAGGATGAACTAAGGCTTACTGCCCAGAGACAAGATGAGGGACTCTTGTACTGACTCTGAAGCTCACCACATCAGGGATGATGCATATTCTAGAGCAGAGGTATTCAAAGGGTGGTCTCTGGTTCAGCAGGATCAGCATTAGATATTCTGGGGGTGGGACCCTCAATCTGTGTTTTCACAAGCTCTCCAGGTGATTCTTATGTGCATTTAAGGTTGAGAACCACTGCTCTAGAGCTGTGCTTTCCAATTCGATGGTCTCTAGCCACATATGCTATTTAAATTTAAATTAATTAAATGTTGTGATAGCAAGAGAAAATGAAAAAAATAAGTTAATTAAATTTAAGTAAAATTAAAAATTTAGCTCCTCAGTCACACTAGATGCGTGGAAAGCATTCAGCAGCCACATATGGCTGGTGGCCACCACATTGCCTAGCACAGATATAGAATGTTTCCATCATCCATCATCACAGAAATTTCTATTGGGTAGCCCTGCTTGAGAACCTTGCTACTCCAGAGTGTGGCCCACAGACTGGTAGCATTGGCATTACCTGGAAATTTATTAGAAATGAAGAGCTGGGCTGGGCGTGGCGGTTCACACCTGTAATCCCAGCATTTTGGTAGGCCGAGGTGGGTGAATCACAAGGTCAAGAGATCAAGACCATCCTGCCAACATAGTGAAACCCTGTCTCTACTAAAAATACAAAAATTAGCTGGGCGTGGTGGCACGTGCCTGTACTCCCAGCTACTCGGGAGGCTGAGGCAGGAGGATCACTTGAACCTGGGAGGTGGAGGTTGCAATGAGCCGAGATTGCTCCACTGCACTCTAGCCTGGCGACAGAGCAAGACTCCATCTAAAAAAAAAAAAAGAGGAACTCAGGCTGGGTCCGGTGGCTCACGCCTCTAATCCCAGCACTTTGGGAGATCAAGGCAGGCAGATCACCTGAGGTCAGACATTTGAGACCAGCCTGGCCAATATGGTGAAAACCCTGTCTCTACTAAAAATACAAAAATTAGCCAGGCATGGTGATGGGCACCTGTAATCCCAGCTACTTGGGAGGCTGAGGCAGGAGAATTGCTTGAACCCAGGAGGCGGAGGTTGCAGTGAGCCGAGATCGCGCCACTGAACTCCAACCTGGCGCCCGGCGACAGAGCGAGACTCTGTCTCAAAAAAAAAAAAAAGAAAAAGAAAAGGAAAAAGAAAGAAGAGCTCAGGCTCCGCCCCACACCTTCTGAATCCGAGTCTGCTTTTTATTCTCTTTCTCTCTTTTTTTTTCTTTTGCAAGCTCCCCAAGTGATTCGTGTTGCACGTTAAAGTTACTGCTCTAGAAGGCAAGTCCAGCTCAAGTGCAGTTCATATGTATAAGTGATTAACTCCCCCTGGTAGAATCTTCCTCTTCTACCTCCTTGTTCATTGGTAATTATTTACTTATTGGCAAATTTGTGTTATTTGTGGCTAGGCTTCAACTTCCTGGGCCACCAGATTACAATATTGTGGAGCTTGAAGGGAAGTTACATACCATCTGTCTCTGAATAATATGAAGAAGGCCCCTCTCCTGGCCAGAAACTGTGCTCTAGACCCTCCACACATTCTGAGCTTATTGCGAGTGGTTGCAAGTGTCCAGGACTTGGCTTCCAATTATCACTAGGTATGTAGTTTTCCAGAAGACTTCATTCTGCTAAAGGCGGAAAAAAAATTATCAATTTTTAGAGCAATTTAATACAAATCTCTCCTTTGCTCTCTCCATCTTCGGGCTGCTAACTGCTGTTTTTATTTTCTGGGCATTGTTTATACTCAGTATTCCCACTTAACACTGGTTGCTTCTTCTTCACAACTAGGTGCCTGTTTTCATTATCATGTGAAGCCAGGGGATTGTGCTGGAAAGTCTGGCAGCTCACCTGCTTCCTTCCTGCAAAGGGAAATCCAGTGGGCTTAATCTCACCTGATCCACAGGTGGCATTTACCAGACAAGCCCTCTTGCCTCCTGCTTGCAATTCACAACAAAGGATCTGAGTATTGAAGCAGTCTCATCTTTGATGTGGGTTTAGCCAAAAGCTCTGGGCCTGGGTTTCACATTCTGCCTCTGCTGCCCTAGGTGGGTCTAGAGCTCTGTCTGGACTTCCACTTTTTATAGCCACTAGAAGAAGTGGAAACAAAGGAAGGAGGGAGGGAAGTGTGCAAAACCTCTGGGTGGGAAAGGGCTCGTTTGCAAGAGGTTATTAAAATAGGTAAAAGCATCTTTATGTTCAAAAAAGGAGAGAATGCAGTGAGAGCATTGATATAAGGAAATAAAAAGGGAGAGGCTGGGAAATACTAGGCTGATGCCACACACAGAAAAATTCAGGCGGGACATATATCTCAAGAGGCTGAGGATGACTAAATAAGCCCATGCCTCAACAGAAAAATAAGAGGCCCATCACTGGAGCCATCTTAAAGCAGCTGAATCAAGATCCAGGGAGGAGAGAAGAGAAGGCAGATGCCTCAGAACCTGATAGTTGCTATTTAGGTCCTGATGCAAAATGTGTTCATAGTCTGTAGATGTAATAGGTACGTAGATAAGAGTGAGCACAGACTTTTAAAAAGTTGCCAAAACTTCTTGCAAAAGAATGGCTCTTCCCATGATCCTCTCCTTCCCTTTACCGTCTTTTTTTTTCCCCTGGAGCTGCCACCATGAAGGTCAAGTTGTGCAGTTGCAGCGGGCACAAGATCTACCCTAGACATGGAAGGCGCTGCACCAGGACTGACAGGCAGGTTTTGCAGCTTCTTGATGTAATAAACTTGATTGTCCTCTGCAGAAGAAAGCACAAAAAGGGACAGTTGAAAGAAATTCAGAAGAAAAGAAACCACCAAGCATTCAGATTCCAGAGGGCTATTAGTGGTGCATCTCTTGCTGATCTAAATCTAATGGCCAAGAGGAATCAGAAATCTGAAGTTAGAAAGGCTCAATGAGAACAAGCTCACAGGGCTGCTAAGGAAGCAAATTAGGCTAAGCAAGCATCAAAAAATACCCACAAAGGGCCGGGCGCGGTGGCTCAAGCCTGTAATCCCAGCACTTTGGGAGGCTGAGGCGGGTGGATCACGAGGTCAAGAGATCGAGACCATCCTGGTCAACATGGTGAAACCCCGTCTCTACTAAAAATACAAAAAATTAGCTGGGCATGGTGGCGCGTGCCTGTAATCCCAGCTACTCAGGAGGCTGAGGCAGGAGAATTGCCTGAACCCAGGAGGCGGAGGTTGCGGTGAGCCGAGATCGTGCCATTGCACTCCAGCCTGGGTAACAAGAGCGAAACTCCGTCTCAAAAAAAAAAAAAAAAAACCCACAAAGGCATCCCCTAAGCAAAAGATCATGAAGCCTGTGAAAGTTTCAGCTCCCTGAGTTGGTGGGAAATGCTAAGCTGGCAGATCAAGTTTTTTTTGTTTTTTTTTTTTTTTGAAACAGGGTCTCACACTCTGTTGTCCAGGCTGGAGTGCAGTGGCGTGATCTTGGCTCACTGTAGCCTAAACTTCCCCAAGCACACCTCCTACTTCAGTCTCCCAAGTAGCTGGGACTATAGGCTCATGCTACCACACTTGGCTAATTTTAAAATTTTTTGTAAAGATGGACTTTTGTCACGTTGTCCAGGCTGGTCTCTAATTCCTGGGCTCAAGTGATCTGCCCGCCTCAGCCTCTAAAGTGCTGGGATAATAAGCATGAGCCACCATGCCTGGCCCAGCTCAGATTTTAAATAAAGATTGTAATATATTAAAAAAGAATGTACAAGTAATAAAAATACATAGTTTCTTGCGCTTGTGATCAAACCAATTACCACATCTTTGGAGTCCATTAGAAGATACCTTTTCTCTGTGTGGGCATGGGAATGGATCTAGTTTCTACCTTAAGGAGTAGAAAGAGTATACAAACCTTCTCACGGGAAAGGTAGTGTGCTCTGTAGCTTTGAGGGCATAATTAGTAGCATATACATCATTTGGAAGATGAAGATGACATGTACACAGAGTACCAGGATTTAGAATGATTTCAAAGGTAAGAGATTGTATCAGGCAAGAGCAAATCTATTAATGATTTTCTTTAATGATCCTGTCTAAGCCTGATGAAGAGCGTCAAGTCACCCTGAAGCTTTCAGTTAGGTTGAACAATATGAAATAGTCAATATTAAAATGTTTTTGACGTACAAAGCTGCAGACAGTGGTGTGGCAGTTTCCCTAAATGGGCTGTCTGAAGTCCTTGCAAGAACTGGGGGTGGGAGTGTGGAGGGGTTGCCCAGGTGGCTGGGACATCTAGGCCCCATGAGGAGCTGGCACAGATGGGCCAAGGGCAGCCCGATGGCGTACATAAGCAGAGGGCAGCTTTTCTGTCTGCATGAAGCATAAATTTACATCAGAGCATCTAAATGGCTGAGAGCCCACTTGGTCTCCTCCCACAGATTGGGCTGCACGGCAATTCATTTCCCTAGAATCTGCAAACTTCTGCAGAGGCTGTGGCCCTCCGTCTGCCACAAGCTCCCAGGAGTCCTGCAGAAACCAAGGCAACCAGCGAGCTGCTGCCTGCACAGAATACCAAACAGCAAACAGCAGTGCAGGCTCCCGTCCCTCTGCCGAGGCCGGCTTCCCCGGCACTAGCTCTGTCCTCCAAGAGCCCTTTCTCTTCCTCCATTGTGGCTTTTCTACAAACCCACTTGTTACCAGGTGGCAGAAATACACCCACAGTTCAACAATGTGTTTCTAAAACCTTCTCCATGACAACGCAGAGCAATGAGCAGGCTGCCAGATTGGAGCCAGCCAGAGAGAGGCCCTGGGGCCAGACAGTATAGAAACAGCACAGAGCAGCTGGAGATGCCAGAATTTTGCTTTAGCTGTGAGGCAGCCTGGGCACTAACACCCCAAGTTCTGGGGCAGCGGTAAGGAGACCGAGTAGACCAGGGAAGCGAATACATATCTATGGATGCCCGAAAATGATGATTTCTAAACTTTTATTATAGCACAGAATCCTAATGGTTCAGAGCACCTTAGACTTTCTTTCTCCTTGAAAGATCTTTTGGCCAGGTGCATTGGCTCATGCCTGTAATTCCAGCACTTTGGGAGGCCGAGGTGGGCAGATCACTTGAGGCCAGGAGTTTGAGACCAGTCTGACCAACATGGTGAAATCCCGTCTCTACTAAAAATAAAAAAATTAGCTGAGCATGGTGGTGCATGCCTGTAATCCCAGCTACTCGAGAGGCTGAGGTGGGAGAATTGCTTCAACCCAGGAGATGGAGGTTGCAGTAAGCCAAGATCACACCACTGTACTCCACCCTGGGTGACAAAGTGAGACTCCAAAAAATAAAAAAGGAAGGAAGCAAGAATGAAAGGGAGGGAGAGAGGGAGGGAGGGAGGGAGGGAATCTTTTGCTGTTGGAAAAGAGGAGAGAAAGTATGAGAAACCAGCAAAGAAAGACCATTTGTTCAATGGGTTGCCATTGCCTTGTGATAGGACAAATTATTTGTCAATCAAAATGTTGCCAGGCGGCTGGGTGCAGTGGCTCACCCCTGTAATCCCAACACTTTGGGAGGCTGAAATGGGCAGATCACCTGAGGTCAGGAGTTCAAAACCAGCCTGGCCAACATGGTAAAACTCTGTTTCTACTAAAAATAAAAATTAGCTGGGCGTGGTGGCACATGCCTGTCATCCCATCTACTTGGGAGGCTGAGGCAGGAGAATCACTTGAACCTGAGAGACAGAGATTGCAGTGAGCCAGATTGCACCACTGCACTCCAGCCTAGGCAAAAAGAGCGAAACTCTGTCTCAAAAAAAAAAAAAGTTGCCAGGCATGGTGGCTCACACCTGTAATCCCTACACTTCGGAAGGTCGAGGCAGGAGGATCACTTGAGGCCTGGAGCTCAAGAGCAGCCCAGGCAACATACCCAGGCAATGAAGTAAGAACTCACCTCTACCAAAAACAAAAAATTAGCTGGGCATGGTGGGATGCACCTCTAGTCCTAGCTACTTGGAAGGCTGAAGTAGGAAATTGCTTTAGCCCAGGAGTTTGAGGGTACACTGAGCCATGATTTCACCACTGCACTCCAGCCTGGGCAACAGAGCAAGATCCTGTCTCGAAAACAAAACAAAACCAAATGGGGTACTGAAATCTCTGAGCTCCAGCCTGGTATCAGAAGGATATATTAATGTCAGAGGCATTGAAATCATTGCTGCTCTGCCACCAGTCAGGGCAGCAAGCAAATCCAAACTCAGGGAACCTTGAGCTACCTGTCCTTGTTCTCCTGGGATTTTTGAATAGGCCTAGGGCTCCCTCCATCTCTGTTCTGCTGGACTCTTCTGATGGATTCATTGCCGAGCTCCTGCTCTGATGTCCACCCCAGTTCTCACTGCAGGGAGACTGAGTAGACAACTTCCTTGGACGGTCACTTACTCTCCACACAAACAGAGCGCATGAGGGAAGAAAACCGGGCACCCCAGTTTTGGTTCTGGAGTAGCTCATGGCTGTAGCTATTCTCGGTTTTATCGCATTGTTTTTAATCTCCTAAATTACAGGATCAGCTACGTAACTTGCAGTGCCCAGGCAAAATGAAAATGGATGGTCTCTCGTTTAAACATTATTAAGAATTTCAAGATGGACAACAGAATATTAAAGCAAGGGTGGGGTCCTTCTAAACACAGGGCCCTGTGTGACTACACAGGTGACAGCCATGCAGCCAGCCTACCAAATCATTGTACCTGGTAGAAGAGGCTATAGCAAATCACCAGGAGATAACATTTCTGGAGTTTTTAACTTTGAGAGTGTTAGGATTTTTTAGTTGCAACACCAGATTTGCATTGGACAAAACGAAAAAATTCAGACACTCCACTTTGTTATGTCTTTATCTAATTCCTGTTCAGGTTCTTCCCTACATATGAGAACAAGAGTTAGCAAGTGTTTCTCTAGGACCATCTGACATGGATGGCAGGACACAGCCTTTCCCAAAGTGGGAGAAGCTAGTTTCTCCCCATTCACTAAAAATCAGCCCTCTTGCAAAATTGTGTCAAATCCAGAAAACCCTGGCTTTTGGGTCAACTTGAGCAAATCACATTTCTCTGAGCCACATTTTCCTCATCTGTAAAGTGGGGACAATAATGATACCTACCAGCTGGGTGTGGTGGCTCACTCCTGTAATCTCAGCACTTTGAGAGGCCAAGGCAAGGAGGATGGCTTGAGGCCAGGCTGTTGACCAGCCTGGACAACATAGCAAGATCCAGTATCTACCCCTAAAAAATTTTTTTTGAGAAAGAGTTTTATTCTTGTCACCCAGGCTGGAGTGCAATGGTGTGATCTCGGCTCACTGCAACCTTTGCCTCCCAGGTTCAAGTAATTCTCCTGCCTTAGCATCCTGAGTAGCTGAGAATACAGGCATGCGCCACCATGCCCAGCATTTTTTGTGTGTTATTAGTAGAGATGGGGTTTCACCATGTTGGCCAGGCTAGTCTTGAACTCCTGACCTCAGGTTGTCCACCCGCCTCAGCCTCCCAAAGTGTTGGGATTATAGGCGTGAGCTACCGTGCCTGGCCTAAAAAAATTTGAACAAAAAAAGATATCTACTGTACAGGTTGTTGTGAGGACTAAATGAGAAAAAGCATGTAAAGAAAATGGCACAGTGCCTGGTACATAATATGTGCTCAATAAATAGCTTTTTTTTTTTTTTTTTGAGGCAGAGTCTCATTCTTATCACCCCGGCTGGACTGCAGTGGCACAATCTTGGCTCACTGCCAAGTGACTATCCTGCCTCAGCTTCTGGAGTAGCTGGGATTACAGATGCGTGCCACCATGCCTGGCTAATTTTTGTATTTTTAGTAGAGACGGGGTTTCACCATGTTGGCCAGGCTGGTCTCAAACTCCTGACCTCAGGTGATTCGCTGGCCTCAGCCTCCCAAAGTGCTGGCATTACAGGCATAAGCCACCATGCCCTGCAATAAATAGCTTTTATTATTAATCTCATCATTACTTTTAAGTAGGTAGTTCTGAAAGTTGAGCTCTGTTGAAATAAAGGTAACCACAAGCTGAACTATTACTCTTAGTTTCACTGTCAGAAAGAATGTGCTGGAAGGGATGCAGAGAGGCTGACTGGGGGTATCCATGTTCAACCCAGATCACGAATTCTTAACAGTCCACTAGGGTGGGATCAGTGACCTTTAATTAAGCTCCCAAGTTGTCCCTCCTCCCCAAAGCTGAATAAAGCAGGTTCCTTTTCAATTCACAGACAAAATTAAGTCAAAGCATAAAGCCATCTTACTTTTAGATTTTCCTCTATGGTATTTTTTTTTCTCAAGAACTTTACAGTCTAAGACCACATAAATTCAAGACTTCAAGGGCTTTGTCACCTAAACAGTTTTAAGTAAGATGAACAAGAACTTTGGAACAGTGACCTTGCATCAACAATGGCTAATGTAAGCAGAGAATATTAGTGGCCCCCAAGATTCCCCTACTTGATGGGCTTCTTTGAAGATGACCTCCCCTCCCACCCCACCTCACCCTGTGCTCTACTAGGGAGGAAATATGAGACAACCCATCAAAGACAGGACAGCAGAGAACAGCGCCATTGTGAAAGAGCTTCTGTAAGAGCTCTGGTTCTACCGTCAAGGTAGATGTAAATGTAAGAGCTTCTGGTTCTACCATCAAGGACAGTTAAACCACCAAAATCACCTGGTTGTGGCAGAGGGCACGCCCGAGACAAATATGGGGTCTGAAGCTCCTCCCCCTGAGTTGGCACTTCGCTTTTTCTCAAAAGCACCAGTCTTACTCATTTTAGGCAGCAGGACAGACAGCTCCTGCTCTGGGGCAAACTCAACCCACAAAAATCTGCTTACACTGCTGGGCATGGTGGCTCACGCCTGTAATCCCAGCACTTTGGGAGACCAAGACAGGTGGATCACTTGAGGTCAGGAGATCATAACCAGCCTGGCCAACATGGTGAAACCCTGTCTCTACTAAAAATACAAAAAAATTAGTTGGGCATGGTGGCGGGCACCTGAAATACCAGCTACTTGGGAGGCTGAGGCAGGAGAATTGCTTGAACTCGGGAGGTGGAGGTTGCAGTGAGCCAAGATCGCACCTACATTCCAGCCTGGGCAACAAAGTGAGACTCTGTCTCAAAAAAAAAAAAAAAAAATTAAAATTAAAAAAGTCTGCTTACACTCCAACTGAGGGTGGCTGGCCCCAATGAGCCCTCAGGTGAGCTGCCATGGTTTCCAGCCCTCCTGGGCAGTGAGATCACAACTGTGTGTATTTGGAGGCCAGTTTAGGAGTGTGAATGACGCTGTGCATTCAGTACCCAAAGCAGAGGCTGATGGGTGGTGAGGCCGGCCCACTGTCCTCTTCCGAACCCTCAGGCTAAAATGAAAGCCACTGCCTGCAGAGAGAACCCCAAAAGAGGGCCTGGAAAAACAGAAGGAAGCACGAACAAAAAGCAGCAGCATCTAACTGCTGCCAAGGGCAATGCTCTCAAGAAATGTCTTCAAGGAAAGGCTGGCTGGGTCCAGAGCCCTGGTTTTCAGAGTCGGCTGCAACAGCCCCCTCTACATAAGGACCAGAGAAGTTTACCAGGCCTGCTCCATCCCAGATTAGTTTCTTTGTTTGTTTCGAGACAGGGTCTGACTCTGTGGCCCAGGCTGGAGTGCAGTGGTGCAACCATGGCTCCCTGCAGCCTCAACCTTCTGGGCTCTAGCGATCCTTCCCCCTCAGCCGCCAAAAGTGCTGTCATTACAGGCATGAGCCACTGAGGCCGACCCCATAGCAGATCTGTAAACAGACCTCTGTAGCTATATACAAACTGAAAACCTTTGCACACCTTTTCCAATTACATTTGATCTGTGAATCCTCCTCCCACCCCCTTTCTCTTCAACCAAAAGCCTCTGTTTTTGCCTAGGTTTTCAAGGCAAAAATAGTCTAGTAGGGGCAATTGCTACTACACTTCATGGACCTGGTCAAACACTACCGGATCTCACATTGGGGTGGGATTCTCCTAATAACTATGGACTTACAGGAATATACTCACATAGACTGGTGTTCAGCACTGGGCCAGGCCTTGGCCATAGGCAACAAGGTCCCTCGGGGAGGGCTTCTTTCCAGGTTCTGCCCTGGCCAGCTGGACATGGAAGAAAGCCCTGGGTGGATTTGGAAGAAGGGAGAAAAAAATGGGAATTGTTCTTTTGTTTTTGCTGGAGATCAAGCACGTGGAAGTGCTTAAGATCCCTTTAGGCAAGAACTAAGGGAGTTTGTAAGCGTGTGGCATAATCATCAATTTATTCAACAGTTATTAAGTGCCTACTCCTGAGAAAACCAGCAAATGAGACCATGGTCCTTCCTCATGGTGCTCCCAGTCTTGTGGGGCTTGCAGACGTGAGGACATGGGGAAGGCTCACGGGAAGCGCTGCTTGGAGGGTCAGAGTCGGTGAAGTGATATCTAAGCCAAGGCAGGAGGATGAGCAGAAGCTGAGAAGAGGCTTGTTTTTCTCTTGCATACTAGTCTACAGATAGGTGAATGGTCCGGGCTGGGGAGATAGTCCCATGCCAAGAGGTTGTCTGGAGCCCATTGCTGTCTTCTAGGGTGTTTTCCTCATTTGCATAATCAAAGCACTACTCCCACAGTCCAGGAAGAAAGACGGAAATTGTGGAAGGCAAATAATTTCCTCTTGAAGAAGCTCCACAGATCACTTTTGCTTGCATCATTCCACTGGCCAGAGCTTAGTCATGTGGCAACTCCTGGCTGCTAGGGAGGCTGGAATATATAGTGTCCTACTAAGTAGCCATGTATTGAGCTAAAACTAAGAGGGAAGAAGGGGAGGAGGGAACTAGTGGACAATTAGAAATCTCTGTCACAGAAGGGGAATAATGGTCTATGGAATTGCATTGTCAAGGACAAGAGACGCAAGAGAACAATGAAGCTGGGGAGGGATGTGCTAAGCACATTGTACCAAGTGCCTGCTTTCTTTCACTCCCTCCCTTTCTTTCTTTCTTTCTTTTTCTTTTCTTTCTTTCCTTCCTTCCTTCTTTCTTTCTTTTCTTTTCTTTCTTTCTTTCTTCCTTTCTCTCTTTGAGATAGAATCTTGCTCTGTCGCCCAGGCTGGAGTGCAGTGGTGAGATCTCGACTCACTGCAACCTCCACCTCCTGTGTTCAAGCGATTCTCCTGTCTCAGCCTCCCAAGTAGCTGGATTACAGGTACGCACCACCATGCCCAGCTAATTTTTGTATTTTTAGTAGAGAAGGGGTTTTGCAATGTTGGCCAGGCTGGTCTTGAACTCCTCACCTCAGATGATCTGCCTGCCTCAGCCTCCCAAAGTGCTGGGATTACAGGTGTGAGCCACAGTTGCTGGCCAAGTGCCTTATTTTCATTATTTCACATAAACCTCACAATCCTATAAATAATGGTTGTTACCATTTTCATTTTGCAGAAGAGGACAGTGAAGATCAGAGAGGTTTGCTGATTTGGCCAAAGTCACCCAGCCTTAATGGGGAAGCCAAAATATTAATCTAAGTAGGTCCGCCTGCTCCAGAGTTGCTGGTTTCTCCATGAGGCTACACTTCCTCTCTGTAAAGCTACCTAGAAGGTAGGTGATGCTAAGGGAGGTCCAGGCATCACTGGCAGAATGGTGTCATCAGTGGGGCACTGCAGGGAGTGAATGACGACTATGAGGCAGAGAGGGGATTGGCAGCAGTCAGGAGGTAAGTCCAAGAAACAACACCTGACAAAGCCAAACAGTTGTGAGTCTAAGGGAATCCAACTTCAGATTCTACTTTGAGTCCATTATTCTTAGGAGTTGGATCTTAGATTTGTGAGGAACCTTTCAAGATAGTCAGATGTGAGGATGATCTTGGCCCTCAAATTGATTAACGAGATGGCTTTGCTCATCCACAGACATCCAGTCCCACCTTCCACCAGAGAAGCATCCCCTCCCACAGCATGCCTGATGGTTACTCATCATTTCCAACCCAAACCATTTCAGTGCTGGGGACCTTACGCTTCTCCAGCCAGTGTCTCTGTCAGACAACTCCAGGTACCCAAGAGTCCTTCTGAATGGTCCAGAACACGGAGAAATTGATTCCACACAGGTGTAGAGGTTCGGGAGACCCAGCTATCCACTCATGTTGAATACATCTGTGTTTAATCCATCAACTCACAGATTGACGAGTTCAGGGAGATTCGGGTTCTATCCACCAGGGCCAAGACAGTGTGAATCTCTATTCAGGGCATTTCTCTTCACTGTAATTGTCCCAGGGCTGCATGAGCCTGAGACCCGGGGCTGTCTAATTCCAGGCAGCATTTCTCGCCTCTGTGAATGTTAGCCATATTCATTACTCCTTTCACTCTGTAGCCTCACAGTCACAACTCTGAAGAAAAATCCCTCCAAAACTTGCAATAGATTTGACCTATGAATAATTCAGTGTGGCTCCCGGCTCAGGGGAAGTATTCTGTTTCTGATGCCTCTTAACCTAGAGAAACAATAGCTAGCACACCACAGGGATGCATCGCCTAGATTTGAGTGAATGGATGGGAGGGAAAAGGAAGGGAAGGAAAGATAAAAGACAGGGAGGAAGAAAGGGGGAAGGAAAGACAGAATAAATTTCCTCCTTCAAGTGGTCTTAGAAGCTCCCAAGGACTTTAGCTCATGCTGTGTTACAGGTCCTGAGGAGAGAGCTGTGACCAGGTTGTGGGGGCTGCCTTGGTGACAGGTCACCCTGCCTCCTACGGCAACTGCAGGGGTATAAGAATTGAATGTGGAGCTCATCCGCCATAGAACCATCAACTGAAACAGGAACTTAGAGCCAGCATGCAAAGCTCCTCCCATGACAGCCCAAGACCACCCTTCACTTCGGCCCAGCATCGTTTCAAGACTCTGTGTCTTTCCTTCCCCCTTTCTCCCTCCCTGTCTTCTTTTATCTTTCCTTCCCTTCCTTTCCCCTTCCATCCATTCACTCAAATATAGGCAAGAGGTGTGTACTTGGGTCAGATGTTCCAGCCCCAATTCTGCCTTTTGTGACAGTAGGACCATGGGATGGTCACTAGTGCATGTTATGAGATGAGGGTAGGATCCTGGGATCTGGCCAGAGACTGTATCCTCCACTCCCATTCCTTCACAGGGCAGGCCAATGCAAACCATTTATTATTGAAACATTTTTGCTCCGATGGACCAGGCTGCCCCATGTAAGAGATTCCTTAAGGTAGGTAGGCTGGGGGCTCACCTAAGTAGGCTATATTTCTTTTCTCTTGAAACCCAAACTGACTTAATACTCCCTTAGTTAGGAAAAGTGAGTTCAAGAAAAATCACACCAAGGAAAAGCGAGCAAGACTTTCTGTGCAAAATCCATGCTGAACAGGTGCAACCCACCTACCTCATGCTCACACAGAAAGGGAAGTCCCAATGCATGGCAGAAGAGGCATTACCCCCCATCCGCCATGGTCACCCTCCCCACCACGTAGGCCAAGAGCATTATCTCCTCCCCAGGAGGAGATACTGGGGAGATACCTAAATGACGCACTCCTGGCATCATTCTGTTCCTCAAGGATGGAAGACAAGGGTGAGCAGGGCTAGGGAGAGTGGATTTAGAGGTTCTCTTGAGGCCAGCACTCACTGACCTTGTTTCCTCATCTTTTTTTTTTTGAGACGGAGTCTTGCTCTGTTACCCAGGCTGCAGTGCAGTGGCGCGATCTCAGCTCATTGCAACCTCTCTTTCTGGGTTCAAGCAATTCTCGGGCCTCAGTCTCCCAAGTAGCTGAGATTGTGGGTATGCACCACCACACCCTGCTAATTTTTTGTGTTTTTAGTAGAGACAGGGTTTCACAATGTTGGTCAGGCTGATCTCGAACTCCTGACCTCAAATGATCCACCCACCTCGGCCTCCCAAAGTGCTGGGATTACAGGCATGAGCCACCGTGCCCAGCCTGTTTCCTCATCTTTAAAAGGGGAATTGTATTGCAGAGAATCAAATTGTGTAATGTGCAAAAAAAAAAAAAAAAGAGAGAGAGAGAGAGAAAGAGAATAAAATAGGAATTGTAAAAGCACCAGCGCTGTTACCTCAAGGGGTGACTGGGGAGTAAGTTGAGGCAGTGGGGGTGGCAGTATGTTGTGGACGGCAAGGAGCCTCACAGTCGCATACCCCGGCTGCACCTGGCTCCTGGGAGGCACACACTGCGTATGAAATGCAGTCCCTGCCTGTAGGCTGCTTAAATTCTAGTCAAAAACAAAACACTCTAGGGACATCCCGAAGAAACAGTGCAAGATGGCCGACAACCTGGTATTGGTTCATGCAGTAGTGTGTGCAGTTAGCATGATTGTTCTATAAGACTTCCACAGCCCTCTCCAATCAGGTGCTTGGCATCCTCTGTGCTTGGTGGGGTCATCAAGATGCCCAGCCTGGTCCTTAACTCTGCAGCTCCAAAAACCCTTTCAGAAACTACTCTATCCTGGGAAAGGCTTGTGCCAGCTGACCCTGCAGTCCAGAACACCAGTGCGTTCTTTACAATGGGAGAACACCCCTTCATTTGCACAAAGCAGACATCTTTCTGGGATGATGTAAATCCATTCAAGGAGCAGAGTAAGAGATCAAAAATCTTTCTTATAAAAAGAATAAAATCAGCCGGATGCGGTGGCTTATGCCTGTAATCCCAGCACTTTGGGAGGCTGAGGCAATTGGATCACTTGAGGTCAAGAGTCTGAGATCAGCCTGACCAACATGGTGACACCCCATCTCTACTAAACACAAAATGAGCCAGGCATGGTGGTGCATGCCTATAATCCCAGCTACTTGGGAGGCTAAGGCAGGAGAATCGCTTGAACCCAGGAGATGGAGGTTGCGGTGAGCCAAGATAGCGCCATTGCACTCCAGCCTGGGCAACAAGAGTGACACTCCATCTCAAAAAAAAAAAAGAAAAGAAAAAAAAGAATGAAATCAGAGGGTGCTGGTCAACCTCCCCTGGTGTCATTTCACTCCAGCACAAGTCTATACTTACCACCTCCCATTTCCTTCCCAACCAGAGTGTCTTTCTCTCTGGGTCCATTGCAGGTCCTGAGCCCTCATTTGGACCAAACAGTCACTCTCTTGACAGTCCTTTGCCTCTCTTTTTTCTACCCTGCATGAACCATTCTGCCAAGAAAACAAGGAGCAAGTTAGAACGCAGCTTACCTAGTGTGGTTCCCACTTTGGACATTGGCCTCCTTAATAAGACTGACATTAAGCAGAATCTCCAAATTCCTCCCCACCTCCCCCAACCCCAGACCACGGCTTCCAGCCCCAGGGAGCACCATTCCCCTCTGTGATGGGCTGGACTGCAGCCACTGTCCCAAGGACCAACACTACTCTGCAGGGGAGACTCCATCCTCCACAGCCAGGGAACTTAGAGCAGATAATCTGCTAGGTCCTGGTTCTCAACATTTTTTAGCTCATATCCCACCTACAATAATTCTATCAAGCTTTACTACCTGTGGTTTGAATGACAAAAACATTGACTAATAATCATTATTATTATTGTTTTATTTTGCTATATGAGACAGGGCTTGCTATGCTGTCCTGGCTGGTCTCGAACTCCAGGGTTCAAGGAATCCTCCCACCTCAGCCTCCCTAGTAGCTGGGATTAAAGGCACGAGTCACCACACCCAGCTAATTATTATTTTAAATTATATTAGAATCCTGGAGGTATTTTTAAACGCTGCTGTACCAGGTCCACATGCTGACATCCCACCCCCACCAATGCCCAGAAGAACATTCCCTTCCACTCCCATCTTGTCGTGACTGCTGTTTTGGAGTGACCTCTTCAAATGGACCTTCCTGCTCATGCTAGTGAATCAATGCCACCAGCATCCAGAGCACCAGGCTCTGTACTGATGTAGCCCAGCCCGTTTGTGGGTGGAGTGGGGATGGGAAGAGGCAGATTCCAAAGAAATCACTGCCATAAAATTCAATAGCTAAAGAGTGAGGATTCTTCTTATTTATTTGTAAAATTTTCACTATTACTATTATTTTAGAGGCAGGGTCTCACTCTATGGGCCAGGCTGGAGTGCAGCAGCTCGATCATAGCTCACTGCAGCCTCAAACTCCCGGGCTCCAGCGATCCTCCTACCTCAGCCTCCTGAGTAGCTGGGACTACATTTCATTTTTTGTAGAGACAGGATCTCCTTATGTTGCCCAGGCTGGAAAAGCAAGGATGTTTCTAATTCTGCTTTTGAATTCCGAGGATGGCTCCGGAGTGAGGGACGGCACCCCTGTGAGCATAAGAAGATCTAGTGAGCTATAGAAGGAAAGATAATCTTGGGGAACAGCTGGGACCTGTACAGGGAGCCCAGAGAGCCGGGGACGGCGCCTGGCGCCCCCTGGCGGGACGGCGCGGTGCGGCGAGGGAGGGGCACGGGGAACCCGCCGGCGGCCCAGGGACCCTCCGCGGTCTGCACGGAGCGCGCCTTTCCCCCCAGCACAGGTTCCTGCAGAGGACTGGCGCTGCGTGCCACCTCACTCACCAGGCCGACGAGACCTGGAGGCCTGCAACCAATGGTGTCCCTTTCCGGAGGTCCCTGGGGGCGTTCTCGCTGTTAATTATCCCCTGGAGTCCCCAAGGCTTGGTCTCTGCTGCCAGTGAGACAGTGAGGTCTGAGCCTCGCCGGCCCTGGATGGGAAGGAAGGAGGCTGTGTCCCGCCTACCTCGGCAAGGCCACAGGCGTGTCCCAGCGTGGGATGCGGGGCGCGGGGAGCCAGCCTCTGCGAAGAGATGAGGTCCTTGGGCACAGACAGCAGCAGGCACCGGGTGAGGTTGAGACAAGCCCGGGAACGGGGATGGGGGAAGCGGCAGAGAGAGGACCCCAGGAGACGGGGGTGGCCGGGCAAAGCGCCCCATCCCCCACCCCCAGGAGTGCACTGGAGCTGAGCGGTAGGAAGGGTAAACCTCGCAGGTGTGGATGATCAAAGACAGATCTTCTAGCTCTAATCTCACATTTTTATGCTTTTTTTTTTTTTTTAATGCCAGGAATTAGAGAACATTGAGAACCTTGTGGCCACAGCAGGGTAATTTTAGGGTAGAGGCTGGGAAACAGGGGCCTTGTAAGGAGGTCAGCAATGGGGAGAGCAGAAACTTGTCTCTGGGGACCTGCAGTACCTGGTCTGCATTATCCATCTCCCTTTTGTCCCTCCTTGGGCACCCTGATTTTGAGCAAATCAGCCTTAATCTCAGTCTCCATGGCAGCTGGTCTTCTTGGGGTGCCCCAGGGTTAGACCACTGGCTAACTCTCTCACTGCCTGGCTCCTCTCTCACTGCCTTGATGATCTCATCTGCTGTCATAGTTTAAATACCATCAGCATGGTATGACTCCCAAACTCCTATCTGCATCCCGAGTCTCTCTCCAAACACCAGGCTTATATACCCAGTTACATACCTGATGTATCCACCTGGCAGTCTAGCAGACATCTCGAACTCAACACGTCCAAAACGAAGCCTCTGATCTTGTCACCCCTGCCTGCTTTACTGGCAGCCTCCCTCATCTCACCTGACGGCAGCTCCATTCTTCCATGCCAGAATCTTAAGAGTCATTTTTCACTCCCCTCTTCCTCTCACAACTCCTTGTCCAATTTGTTACGAAATTCTGTGGACTTTCCCTTCCACATACGTGCAGAATCTGACCATTCTTATCGCCATGGTCTCAGCCATCATCCTTTCTTATCTGGATCTCTGTAGAAGTTTCCTAGCAGGTCCTTCTTTTTCCTGTCTTTATCCCCATGGCCTGATCTCCATACAGCACTGGGTGGTCATTTAGAACATAAGGCTGATCATGTGGTCCTTCTGGTCAGCCCTCCCGCAATGGCTCCTATTTCTCTCAGAGGAAAAGTCAAAGCCTTACAAGGTCTACAAGGCCCTGCAGGACCTAGTCCCGTTGCTGCTCTATCCTCACCTCTTACTGTTGTCCTCTTTGCTCTGCACACTGAAGCCACAGTGGACTCTTTGCTGTTCCTCCAACATGCCAGGCACAATCCTGCCCCAAGGTCTTTGCTGTGGCCACCCCACTGCCTGGAGGGCTCTTCCCAGATATTCTAACTCTCACTTCCTTTAATTCTATGCTCACGTCTTACCTTCCCAATGAGGCTTGATATAGATTGAATTGTGCTCCCCCCTCCAAATTCCTATGTTGAAGGCTGTGAATGGGAAACAAATCTCAAGACCCCCAAATCACCAAGTCGAAGGGAAAAGTCAAGCTTAGTATTGCATTGGGCAAACCTGCTTCCCATTTGATTTCTAAATAGTAAGATAGCTACAAAGATCTGCTGAATTTTACCTGGACAATGTAAATGGATAACTTATCTTCACAGGTGTGGGACAAATGACAGAACTCTAAGTCATCCTTCTGCTCACTTGAGACACATGCATATCTGATTGCTTCCTCTGATGTAAAAATGCAGGTTCATTGAGCTAGACATGGCATAAGTGACTATTCCTCTACCCCACCCCACCCCCCACATGTAAATCACGTATTCACTGAAAGGCTTATCAGAGACTCAAAAGAAGGCTGGGCATGGTGGCTCATGCCTGTAATCTCAGCACTTTGGGAGGCTGAGGTGGGCAGATCACTTGAGGTTAGGAGTTTGAGGCCAGCCTGGCCAACATATTGAAACCCCGTCTCTACTAAAAATACAAAAAAATTAGCCAGGTGTGGTGGCACATACCTGTAGTCCAGCTACTCAGGCGGCTAAGGCAGGAGAATCACTTGAACCCAGGAGGCAGAAGTTGCAGTAAGCCAAGATAATGCCACTGCACTCCAGCCTGGGTAACAAAGCGAGACTTCACCTAAAAAAAGAAAAAAGAAGACTCAGAAGAATGCAGCCATCTCTTATCTACCCATACCTTTAAAAATTTTCTTCCTCTTTCCCCAATATCTGCCCTTTCCCCTTTAAATATTGAGGCCCTCAAAATAGTCTTTGGAGAAAGGCATGGACCTGCCTTCCAAGAGTGCCTCATTAACCTCGGCAAAATAAACTTTCTAAATTGATTGCCAGGCATGATGGCTCATGCCTGTAATCCAGCACTTTGGCAGGTCAGGGCAGGTGGATCACTTGAGGTCAGGAGTTCAAGACCAGCCTGGTCAACATGGTGAAATCTCCGTCTCTACTAAAAATACAAAAATTAGCTGGGCATGGTGGTGGGTGCCTGTAATCCCAGCTATTCAAGAGGCTGAGGCATGAGAATCTCTTGAACCCAGCAGGCAAAGGTTGCAGTGAGCCAAGATCATGTCACTGCACTCCCGCCTGAGCAACAAACAAGAACCCACCTCAAAAAAAAAAAAAATTAATTGAGACTGCCAGGTGAGGTGGCTCACATTTGTAGCCCCAACACTTTGGGAGGCTAAACCAGGCAGGTCACTTGAGGCCAGGAGTTCAAGACCAGCCTGGCCAACATGACAAAACCCTGTCTCTACTAAAAATAAAAATAAAAAATAAAAATTAGCCAGATGTGGTGGTGGGCACCTGTAATTCCAGCTACTCAGGAGTCTGAGGCAGGAGAATTGCTTTAATCCGGGAAGCAGAGGTTGCAGTGAGCTGAGATCATGCCGCTGCACTCTAGCCTGGGCGACAAAGCAAGATTCCATCTCAAAAAAAGAAAAAAAAATTGATTGAGACCTGTCTCAAGTACTTTTTGGTTTACAAGCCCAACCCCCAATGTGATGGTGTTTGGAGATAGGGCTTATAAGAGGTAATTAGGGTTAAGTGAGGTCATGGGGTGGAGCTTCATCCCATAGAGCTGATATCTTCAGAAGAGGAAGAGACACCGAGCTCTCTCTGTCTGCATAAACCAGCACAAAGAAACGGGCATGTGAGCACAAAGCAAGGTGGCAGCCACCTGCAAGCCAGGAGAGACGTCAGTATGAAACCTGCCTCACCAGCACTTGATCTTGGACTTCCAGCCTCGAGAACTATGAGAAATGTTTCTGTTGCTTATGCCACCCAGCCTGCAGCATTTGTTATGGCAGCTCTAGCAGACTAAGACAAGGCTGATCCTGCCACTCTATATGCTATTGCCACCTGTCCCACCCTTCTTCCTGGGGCTCCCAAACTCCCTTCCTTGCTCTATTTTTTCTATTTACCATAGCTCTTAGTGCCTTTTGATATATTATATAATTACTTTTTCTTACATACATTGTGTATTGTCCATCTCCCCTGCTAGAACATAAGCTTCACGAGGGCAGGGATTTCTGTTTGGTTCACTAATGTATCCAAGTGCCTGGAAGAGTGCCTGGTGCATAATGGACATTCACTAAGTCTTTGTCGGATGAAGGAAAGAATCCTTAAGATCAAAAGGAAGCAAGGAGAGAGGTTTAAATTTATCTTAGAGCTCCTCATCTCTAAAGGGGAAGTCCATCCAGGGGATGGACAGAAAGGGTGAGCAGGCCTGGCTGTGGCCTCAGGCATGCAGAGGGCTCAGGAGACTAGAGACAAGGTCACTTGGCTGGCACCGTTCTCATCTGAGAGTCATACAGACTGGAGGAGTCACACATTTTATTTAAAGGATACAACGTTCTCTGGTGAAGCAGGAAGACATTCCAAGCACACAGTGTGCACAAAGACACAGGCAGGAAGCTCTCTGGGAATAGAGATTTGCAGGGAGTGTGAGCAGAGGACAGTGACAGCAACAGAGTCCAGAGAAGGCGAGATAAGGAGGAGGAGGAGGACTGTCAAGCTCAGGCACTGAACTGAACTTTATTTGGCCAGGAATCTGGAGCCACTGAAGGATTTAAGCAGGGAAGCAAGCTGATGGGATTCACTGGTTTGAAAGATCATTTGGGCAGCAGCTGAAGGAGAATCTGGTCTCAAGGAGACCTCTTAGGAGGGGGGCTGCACTTGCCCCAGGTACCTCACCACAGTGTGCTTCTCCCCGTGTCTCGGGAAGAAACCGTAAGTGCAGGTACATCCATCTTTGTTAACAGGTAACAGCCACATACAGGCAAAGCTAGTGCCAGCCAGCCCCCAAAACCTCAGGGTTGGGAGGGAAACCCAGACTTGACACCACAAGGTACTTCTGCCGATCTCCCAATCCAGAGTGAGATGGACCCAAATAGTCGGGCTTTTCTTTCTTTGGCTCTTAGCTAGAGAGGGACTCATTGACAGGCAAATATCATTCAGAACACTTCAGCCTCAGTGTTTTCCTTGAGACCTTCCCATCAGGCTGTTGCCATGACAACTGCGGCTGACCCAGCCTTCAGGAAGCGGCAGCTGGAGCCCAGAAAGGATATGGTCCTGACGCTGCTGCTGTTCCTCGACATGACTCACCCTGTGATCCAGCAGTCCATCCCAGTTGCACGCCACACACACCCACACCTTGGTCCATCCTCTGCATGTATTCTCCCCACCAGCCAGGCTGGGGCTGCCAGCAGCCGTGTTCTCGCCCAGGTGTTTGCAATGGAAAAGAGCAAAGCCATCATCACACAAAGAACCAGAGGCAAGCGGAGCGAGCAGCCATCCGCGTGGCAGCCAGTCCCCATTTCTAGGCGCTGAGGCCCTGGCTACTATGGCTAATACCGTGATTCAGAGTCCTTCCCAGCTTTGGATGCCACTAGATTGAGGTCAGGAGTTCAAGACCAGCCTGGCCAACATGGTGAAACCCCAGTGTCCTCTTTCCAAGTGGATTCTTCTCAGTGGCTCTTTGGCCTCATCTGAAGAAATGGCTTCTCCTCTGTGCCTTAATTTTCATAGCTCTGAAATGGAGAGAATGCATCATGTTTACAGCCTCTCTTCTCTCTAGGAGCTGTTAAGGGAGCAAGAAGAGACAGCAAAAGGCTTCATGTCAGGAATATGTCATGGGATTCAAGGAGTGGCCAAATGGCTCATGGTAAGGAGAGGTGGAGAGGCAGAGAGGGGCCAGCACACAGAGCTGTCCTAAGGATGGGGACAAAGCTGCGTGCTGCAGCACAGCTCCTACATGTGGGCTTCTCCTGGAACTCCCAGCGAAAAATGCATTCAGCTGCCACACGGGGCAGAGGGCAGCCATGACCCCTAGCCTTTCCTCCCTGTCCTGAGGGTGCTCCGTGGGCATTAGGCCTCAGCTCCTCAGCTCTGACTTACAGACCTTACGCTGAATGCCAAACGGACAAGCTCCACTGAGCGTGCATGTGCGTGTGTATGCACACATCCAAAAGGGCTCGGAAGGAGGGGGAAAGGCTTTCAAACAAGGGGCTCATAGAGGTCACATCAGATGCAGGGAGCATGAGCAAGGCCACCATTACTCATTCAAGGAGGATTCATGGAGCCCCTCCTAAGTGCAGACACTGCTCTCATCATCAACACAATGTATGTTTATATAAAGCTTGATGGTTCACAAAGGTGTCCCCTACTTCAGCTCTGCATCCTCTCAACAATGTGTGGGGTAATAAGGGCAAGTATTACAACCACGTTTACATTTGAGAAGTGTACGTTTATAAATGAGGACTCCAGTGCTCAGAAATATTACATAATTTGCCAAAGTCATAGCTCGTAATTGGCGATGGCCAAACTCATATGCAGGGCTGTCAGGGCCTCTGCACCATGGCTGGGTTCTGTATCCTGGAAGCTATAGCCTTGTATCTAGAGTTACAGGCACAAACTGTACTGAGCAAGCCACCCAGCCACCTCTGGTCTCTCTGATCAGGCACAGTGGGTGGAATCAGCAGTGCCAAATGATGGGGCTTTCTGGGCACTCCTGAAAAATCTCCTCTGCCCAAAAATATCTCGAGTAGAGAGGTTCATTTTCTAGAATAAGCACCACAGGCTCCAGTAACCTCATTAGCCCTATGGGTCACCAGGTCTGTTGATAATGTTCACCAGTCATGAACATCTTCCCATTTGGTGGTGTATCTTATATTCAGGACAGCATCTCAAGAGACTGTAGCAGGACAGGCAAGTTGGGGTGTTTGGGTTTTCTTTTCTTGGAAAGGTCCTAGGCTGCTAGGACTCTCTTCTGCCTGTGCAGTGCTGCTTACAGTATGTAGCACAGACCATTGATTGCTCATCTGCAATAATATTCATCCACACCCTTTTTCCTGATACTCAGACTACATCTCCCAGACTCCCCCGCAGGCAGATGTGCCATGTGACCACATTTCAGCCAATTACATGAAAACAGAGGTGCTCTGTGTAAAGCTGATTGCCTCGGCGGGAGCTCAGATGCATATCCCCCAACTTTTTTCCGAAAGCTCAGACATGCTTGGGCATGTTCCTTTTCCCTTTCTCGAACAGCCTGGCTTTCCCTTAAAGAACCCAGTATGCAAGCGGGCTCTTATGATTCTGGTCAATGGTGGCCGAGTCTTTCTAGCCAATAGCAGCCAAGTAATTCTAACCAATAGCAGCCAAGTCCTGTATGCAAACAAAGGCTTGTAACCTTACCCAATAGTAGTCCTGCTCTCCCACAACCAATCGAGCTCTTCCACTCCCTATAAAACCCCACATCTGAGAGGAGTCCGTGCGACTTCTCTGGCCCCTCCTGTTGGACTGCAGAACCTTGCCCGGGAACCTGAATAAACCCTTCATATTGGATATTCTTGTGTTGGCCTCAGTTTCTTCCTTTTAAACTCGGCAAGAACAAACCTTACACTCTGAGCCACTTCCAGGCACAATGGGAAGGGGAAATCCTTATGGGTAACTGGAGAATATGACCCAGGGCAACCTCGGAAGCCACCGGTTGATGATGGAAAAGTAGCTATCATATAGGTCCTCAAATGACATATAAAGGACTCTGGCCCAGGTGTGGTGGCTCACGCCTGTAATCTCAGTACTTTGAGAGGCCCAGACAGGAGGACTACTTGAGCTTAGGAGTTTGAGACCAGCATGGGCAACATAGTGAAACCTTGTCTCTACTAAAAATGTAAAAAAAAAAAAAAAATGGCAGGGTGAGGTGGCTCACACCTGTAATCCCAGCACTTTGGGAGGCTGAGGTGGGTGGATCACCTAAGGTCAGGAGTTCAAGACCACCCTGACCAATATGGTGAAACCCCATCTCTACTAAAAATACAAAAAATTAGCTGGGCGTGGTGGCGTATGCCTGTAAACCCAGCTACATGGGAGGCTGAGGCAGGAGAATCACTTACACCCGGGAGGCAGAGGTTCCAGTGAGCCGAGATCGTGCCACTGCACTCCAACCTGGGTGACAGAGCGAGATTCCGTCTCAAAAAAAAAAAAAAAAATTATCCAGGTGTGGTGGTGGGCACCTGTGATCCCAGCTACATGGGAGGCTGAGATGGAAGGATCGTTTGAGCCCAGGAGATCAAGCCTACAGTGAGCTATGATCATGCCACTGCACTGCAGCCTGGGTGACAGAGTGAGATCCTGTCTCCAAAAAAATAAAGTAAGTAATAAAGGGCTCTGCACAGTCAACCTGCACAAACAACTGGAGCTTTTGTCTCTATTGTTTACTGCTGTATCCAGGACCAGAGCAGTGCTTGGCACACAGTATGTATTGCCCAACTCAAGACACCAGCAAGTGCAAGGCACATCGTTATTTTACATGCCACCAAGAAATTAGAATACTGCTAATTAAACTATGACACTCTCCTTTCACTTAGAATTTTTATTTTGTACTTATTGAAAAAAGCTATAGATTCAGTTTGTCATAGAGTTCTATTATAAATCACTTTTGTGCATAATAAAACAGGAAAGAGAAGTGAACGAAGTTGGCTAAGATACTTCTAGAACTTCTCATTCCAAATCTGACTCCTGCGTTTTTGACTCAGAGTTGACAATGACCATCTTTTTTCACATACCGTCATTCTCTATGGCATCAAGAGTGTTGATGATGAAACATTTCTCAAAAGAATCCATAAAAGAACTCAGTGTCATATGTGTTGGGTTCTTAAAACCAGCTTTGTGGCTGGGCGCAGTGTCTGATGCCTGTAATCTCAGCACTTTGGGAGGCAGAAGCAGGTAGATTACCTGAGATCAGGAGTTCAAAACCAGCCTGGTGAACATGGTAAAACCCTGTCTCTACTAAAAGTTAAAAAAAGAAAAAAAGCCAGGTGTGGGTGATGGGTGCCTATAATCCCAGCTACTCAGGAGGCTGAGGCATGAGAATTGCTTGAACCGGTGAGGCAGAGGTTGTAGTGAGCCAAGATCACACCACTGCACTCCAGCCTGGGCAACAGAGTGAGATTTTGTCTTCAAAAACAAGAAAAAAAAAAAACAAAAAAAACCCAGCTTCACAATTTTGTGGATTTAGCTTGCTGTTGGTTCCTATAATCACAAATCCTGCAAAACATGCCTGGTTTGCCACTTCCCCCACCACCATTTGGTTCTTACAGGCTAAGAGCATGCTTCATGATCATTTGAGAATTTTTTTCACCCAAGCTATTGACACACATTCTGTAAGTTCTGATGCTGGATTTTTTTTTTCTTTTCGAGATGAAGTCTCACTCTGTTGCCCAGGCTGGAGTGCAGTGGTGCAATCTCTGCTCACTGCAACCTCCACCTCCTGGGCTCAAGTGATTCTTGTGCCTCAGCCTTCCAAGTAGCTGGGATTGCAGGCACCCACCACCACACCCAGATAATTTTTGTATTTTTAGTAGAGACAGAGTTTCATCATGTTGGCCAGGCTGGTCTTGAACTTCTGACCTCAAGTGATCCGCCCGCCTTAGCCTCTGAGAGTGCTGGGATTCCAGGCATGAGCCACCGCTCCCAGCTGATGCTGGAACTTTTGATGTTTGCACAGGGAATGATAACCTCATCAAGACTGCAGCATGGCCAACAGCAATTGCAAGGTGTCACAAATTTAAGATACAGCCTAACTTCAGAGATTTTTAAGTTGTGGGGTGGGGGGGAAACATCATAGAATTTTTAAAAATATATTGTACTTCTCAATAAATATTTGTTGAATGAATGAGTAGATAAATTCCAGTTATTTTTCTGTGACTGAAAAATGCTTTGACTTCCTCAGAAAAAGGCCTTCAGATTTTGAGGATCATACAATTCTGTTAGAGCTAAAGTGACTGTGTTGGTTAGACTGTTGTTGTTTTTAAGATGTGGGTCTTGTCATATTGTCCAGGCTGGGCTCAAACTCCTAGGCTCAAGTGATCCTGGCATCCCAAAGTGCTGGGATTACGGACGTGAACTACCGGACCCGGCCGGGTTAGGCTGTTCTTGTTTGCAGATTAACACAAAACCAAATCAAAATGGCCTAAACTGGCCGGGATCAGTGACTCATGCCTATAATCCCAGCACTTTGGGAGGCCAAGGTGGGAGGATCACTGGAGGCCAGGAGTTCAAGACCAGCCAGGATGACGTGGCAAAAAGTTGCAAAACATTAGCTGGGTGTAGTGGCGCACACCTATAGTCCCTGCTACTCAAGAGGCTGAGGTGGGAGGATTGCCTGAGCCTGGGAGGTTGAGGCTGCAGTGAGCTCTGATCATGCCACTGCATTCCAGCCTGGGTGACAGAGTGAGACCTTGTTTCAAAAAACAAAAACCAAAAAAACAAAATGGCCTAAACTATAAGGAAGGCAAGTTAGTTCCCATCATACAGAGCCCTGAAATTGGGCAGATCCAGCATTGGTTAATTCAGTTTCTCTACAATTCAGTAGGGACCACGGCTTCTTGCCATTTTTCTGCTTGGCCATCTCAGATATGCTGGCTTGGTCCTCAGGCCATTTTCCCTCACGGTTTCAAGTTGGCAGTCTTAGTTCTAGGGTCGTATTCAGACATAAAATAGCCAGTAAAGAGAAAATAATTGTATCTGCCCCATGACTCTTTTTTAAGGAGTGAAGATCTGTCACCAGAAGTCCTTCACTGGGCTTCTCACTCCAGTGGCCAGCCTGGGTCACATGCCCACTCCTAGGAAATCTCTGGTAGAAGTGAAATTGCCACTTACTATCCTGATAGTAAACTAATCAGGATTTACCCTCGAGCTTGAAATAGAATTCACCTTTCCTTTAGGGGTAAACCAGGATTTTGTTCTTAAGAAAGAAGTGAATGAATTTCAAGTGGTAGGGTAATGCTATCCAGGTGTTTATTGCACACTACGACTTTGTGTTTTCAGCATCACTCCCCATATACATGTATTATATTGTCAGAGAAAATATCTCAAGGTTCAATAGTTGCTTTTTTTCTCATAGAAATAGAGTCTTGCTATGTTGTCCAGGCTGGTCTTGAACTCCTGGCCTCAAGTGAGCCTTGGCCTCCTCAAGTGAGCCTTGGCCTCCCAAAGTGCTGGGATTACAGGCATGAGTCATGACACACAACCTCAATATTCACTTTTTATGAAGTATATCATTGATGACCAGTGAATATAAATCCATACTTAAGCAGTCTTGTGGCAAACACTATTGGTTGGCTAATTTAGCAAACACTCCTAACTCCCTTCTCTCTTGCTAGCAGCACTACCACAAAAACTAGAAAGCCAAATAGTCACTTTCAGCCTTTTTTGCAACTGGTGGTGGCCATGATCCAGCTCTGGCCAATAAAATGTAAGCAAAAGTTTTTGAGGTGCTTTGGGGAGTTTTCATGAAAAATAGGTCAACGGTGCAGACATTGCCTTTTATTTCCTTCCCACCTTGAATGCCGATGTGATGGCTGAACATCTTTGGGGTGTGTATGTGTGTGTTTTAAGATGAAGTCTTTCTTTGTTGCCAGGCTGGGGTGCAGTAGTGTAATCTCAGCTCACTGCAACCTCCGCCTCCTGGTTTCGAGTGATTCTCCTGCCTTAGCCTCCTGAGTAGCTGGGACTACAGGTGCGTGCCACCACGCCCAGCTAATTTTTGTATTTTTAGTAGAGATGGGGTTTCACCAAGTTGGCCAGGTTGGTCTCAATCTCCTGACCTCATGATCTGCCCACCTCAGCCTCCCAAAGTGCTGGGATTAAAGGTACAACCCACTGCGCCCAGCCTGATGGCTGAACATCTTGCAATTATGAGAGAAAAGCCAAGAGGATGGTAGAGAAGCTGGCCCTCACTTCTTTATGTGATTTACCAATATCATCAGCTGCCTGCTTTCAGATCTCTAGATAGATGAGAAAAACACACCTCTGTTTGTATAAGCTACCATAGTTGGGCTTTCTGTTACTTGCAGCTGAATGCCACCCCATGTTTCCTCAATTATTTCAAATGTAGGCGGCCAACTCCTTGTTAGGTCTGATTAGATGATATTTGCTCCTACCTAGTGTAATAGAGTTAACATGGCTCTTACAGGAGTGGGGAAAATGTCAGCACTTCTTTTCCTTGTTGTATGCTTGTACTTGCGTTAATAGTATGACTTGCACCTTCTTTGCAGGAATGTTTAGAGCCATGTGTGCAGTCTATGAGAGTTAACTTGTTAAAACTAGATACTGTAATCTGTATACCCATTTCACAAGATGTAAACTACAATGTATCACAATACCCTGAAAGTGACACGAGAGTGTCATTGTCACCGCCTCCTCTAAATTGTGGCACTTAGAAATCCTCATGTGATCATGACATGGCATTCCTGGCATCCAGGGTAAGTGAGGGTGACAGTGTCAATCCATGTATTGAGACTAAAGAAGACTTCATTTTCTTTTGTTTTAGAGAAGAAAACCCTTCCAGAAAAAGTTCTACATGCCCCAAATGGGCCATCATGTGTGTCCCCAGGGTGCCCATGACCCTCTTGGGAGACCATTGAAGTTGACCCATAGTGTCTGCACCAGTGACCTGGATGGCAGGTACCCTGCTCTGGACAGCCATGTGCAGGAAGCTACTTTCCAGTGGATGAAGCCATGCGGTCACAGGGGAGAAATGGGGATGGCATTTAGTAATGTGTCAAGGTAGAAGTTCTATTGACTCCCAAAACAAAAATGATTTTTCAAAAACGTGCCAATATTCATTTCCTGTGAAGGTAATATTCTTCCCAAAAAAATCTCCATAGGGTATAAATTTTTATAATCTGTAGCAGAATTGGAGGAGGGTTTTGAGAGCATCTAAGTGCACACCCTCATTTTACAAAGGGAGGTTGGAATTTGCAAGCCAGCTCGGAGCATGCTGCCATCTGCTGGGAAGAAGGTAGACGTAAGCACCAAAGCATCGCTTAACACCAGGCCACAGCGGGGAGGGAGAAATCTGGAACAGGGAAGGGTAGGGATCCAGTTTCCCTTGGCTGTGACTCTCTTGTGCTTTAAGACATCCAGGGCTCTCCCTATTGGCCAACAATTTGTCAGAAGAATGAGATTTTAATCAGGTTTTCTCCTGAAAACTGATAGGACATTAACCAACTTTAAAAAGGAAGGAGATTCTGACATATGTTACAACATAGATGAACCTTGAGGACATTATCGTAAGTGAAATAAGTCAGGCACAAAAAAAAGATCAATGCTGTATAATTCCACTTATATAAGGTATATACAGTAGTCAAAAATCACAGAGACAAAAAGTAGAATGGTGGTTGCCAGGGACTGGGGGTTAGGAGAATGAGGACTGTCTAATGGATACAGAGTTTGAGTTTTACAAGACAAAAATGTTCTGGAGAGTGGCTGCACAAAGTGTGAACATATTTAACACTACTGACCTGTACACTTAGAAATATATATATACACACACAGAGTCTTGCTCTATTGCCCAGGCTGGAGTGCAGTGGCACAGTCTCGACTCATTGAAACCTCCACTGCCTGGGTTCAAGTTATTCTCATGTCTCAGCCTCCTAAGTAGCTGGAATTACAGGTGTGCACCACCAAGCCTGGCTAATTTTTGTATTTTTAGTAGAGACGGTGGGGTTTCGCCATGTTGCCTAGGCTGGTCTCGTACTCCTGGCCTCAAGTGATCTCCTGCCTTAGCCTGCCAAAGTGCTGGGATTACAAGTGTGAACTACTGCACTCAGCCTCTGTACACTTAGAAATATTAATAGTTAAAATGGCAAATGTTAGATTGTATGTATTTCACCACAATTTAAGAACCAGTAAGTGAAAGAGATAAGCATGTGGTAGGTGCTTGACTTCATGCAATGGAGTCACAATAAATACGTGTTGAGTGAAGACAGAAAGAAGTGGCTAGGCATGGTGGCTCACACTGGTAATCCTACAACTTAGGAGGCGGGGGCAGGAGAATTGCTCAAGCCCAGGAGGTTACAGTGAGCTATGATTGTACTAGTGCACTCCAGCCTGGGTGACAGAGCAAACCCTGTCTCTCAGGGATGGAAAGAAGTGATGCTGACTCATGGTCTCAGACACCAGTGTGAACACGACAATGGGCATCTTGTCTTTACCAGAAAAACCTTCCAAGCAACTGTGATTAGTCACAGTTACCTTTTCCTTGAGGTGATAAATTAGTTGTCTTTCCTGTTCTCATCACAAAGCCAAAATCTTGTATTTTCATAGAAAATTCTGAGGATGGCATGGCACTGAGTTCTACCTGAGCCAGAACCTAACATCCTGTGTGTTCTTGATCACTGGTAGCAGCGGCAGCCAATTTTTTGTTGATTTCAGGGATGCAGATCCCAGTCACAGAACTTCAGAATCACAAGGGCTCTAAGCAGCCTTGTAAGATTGAAGGGATTTCTCTCCTGCTTACTAAAAATGCATAAATACAGTAAACATTTTAAACAGTGACTTTTCAAAAGCCGCAGGAGCCAGCAAGTGGCAAAGCAAAGCCTTCCCCAGCACCCACAGCGGCAGACAGTGCACAACTTTTCCCCTTGGTCTTGTCTTGCCAGTGGAGTCACTGCTCTGCAAGGGGGAAGGTTCTCTTTGTGGACACTCCAAGGTCCATCAGCCACAGCTTTTGCCAAGATAACAAGGGGAAGCTGAGTCTGTTCATAGTGGGACTCTCAGCCCAGAGGCAGGTGTCAGATCCTCGAGGGGAAGGATGGTGGAGTGCAAAGAGAGCATGAGCCTCCAAATGCAGCTGGCTCTGCAACTGCCTGGATGTCTCCTGGAGCCCCTGCTGTTGAGCCCTTGTGAGCAACCCTGACTCACCCCAACTTCCCTGCCTGACTGTCAAATCTCAGCCAGAGGCAGACTCAGAGTTGACAGTGACAGGTTAAGTTCGCCACAAGGGATTTGGTTATGAAGACCCCCATCCCCCAGGACTCCTGGACTTAGAGTATTTCCTATATTTCTCATGAACATTTTTAACCCAGTAAGATGGAGTGATGAAGCTCATTTCTGGGTCAGAAGCACTGTTAGCCATGGGTGGAAGCCCAATTCCAGGGAAGGGAATGGGAGATGGGATCTGCGGAGTCAGGAGAACTGAACCTGGGGATGTTGACACCACAGCCTTCCACACCCACTTGGAAGTTTGAATAACCAGTTTCTCCCAGTTGCTTTGTGTGTCTGGAAGTGGCTCTCTTTCAAAAGGCAAAAACAACCATTGTAATCTCTCCTAAAGCCTTGCAAAAGACATCCCTCCATTCCTGTTTGCCAGGGGTGGGATGAGATGGTCAGCAGCTTTTTCTCCAAGAGTCAAAGCTGCAAGGTTTCTGACTTTGTGGAGATCCTTGCAGAGGCCTGGGGGTCTGAGAAGGGTCAACATGGCTGACTGCAGAAGCACACAGTTCCACTGGGACTGCTGGACTTTATCTGAGGGCTCCAGGACTATTTTGCCCAGTGGGTCTATTTACCTTCCTGTTGGATCCAATCTGACATACCTGGACCAGCTCCTTGAGACTTGAGCAAGTTTTGTTCCAATATCATAATTCATCGTGGACTCCAAACACAGGCTGCTCAGATTATGCTGAGCCAGGTGGGCTTGGAGTGGGTTGGGGGCAAGAATTACATCCTTCCAGATGAATAAGGCAGTGCATCCTTTGCAAGGTCTGGGAGCTGGGGAGTGGGTCAGAACCCAAGTGTTGCACATATCTCTTGCTTCATCCATTAACATCATTGGTGGAAAAGCACACAAACCAAATAGGAGGAGAATCCAGTCATTACCATTTCTCACTAACTTCTGGCTCTCCTTTATATGATTACTTTTTTCTTTTTTTCGTTGTCTTCTTGTTCTACTAAGGGAATTCCTCCAATATCTTCTAAACTTCTTTTTTTTTTTTTTTTTTTGAGAGAAAGAAAGAAAGAGAAAGAAAAAGGGGGAGAGAGAACAGGATTCTTGCTCTATTGCCCAGGCTGGAATGCAATCTAAAAATAGGTATTAAAAACCTCTTTTATGCCGATAATTGTGCTTAACAACGGAGACAGGAAGGAATAAGGGAAGAAAATAACAAACAAACAGCCAACCAATATTTCATTTAAGTCTGTGAAATGCTATGCAAATGCTGAAGAATGATTTACTTCCAATTTTCCAATTATGTGGTCACTTTCAAAATAGGTGTAATGTGATACTCAGAAAAATGTATGTTCTGTGGACCTGGGGTGGAGAATTCTATAAATATTCACTAAGTTTACTTATTCCAGGTCTAAGTTCAAATCATAGATCTCCCTATTAATTTTCTATGTTGTTGATCCATCGAATATTAACAATGTGGTGTCAAAATCTCCCGCTATTATTGTGCGGGAGTCCAGGTCTCTTTATAAGTCATTAAGAACTTGTCTTATGTATCTGGGTGCTCCTGTATTGGGTTCATATATATTTATAATCATTAACTCCTGTTGTTGCATTGATCCTTTTACCATTATGTAATGTCCTTCTTTGTTTCTTTTAGTCTTTGCTACTATTAAAGTCTATTTTGTGAGAGATGAAAGTTACAACTCCTGTGTTTTTTTTTTTTCTTGTTTTTTTTTTTTTTGTTCTCCATTTAATTGGTGAATCTTCCTCCATCCCTTTGTTTTGAGTCTTTGTATGTTGTTGCTTGTGAAATAGATCTGGATACAGCGTACCGATGGGTTTTGACTTTTTATTCAATTTACCTGTCTGTGTCTTTGATTGGGGCATTTAATACATTTAAATTTAGAATTAATATTAATATTTGTGAGTTCAATATTGTCATTTAATGCTATCTGACCATTTTGCCCATTAGTTGATGTAGATTCTTCATTATAAAGATACTCTTTATGTTTCGGTAAGTTTTTGGGATGACTGATACTGGTTGTTTCTTTCTGTTTGTAGTGCTTCTTTCAGAAGCTCTTGTAAAGCAGGCCTGGTGGTGATGAAATTGCTGAGTGCTTGCTTGTTCATGAAACATTTTCTTTTTCCTTCGCTTATAAAGCTTAGTTTGGCGGGATATGAGATTCTGGCTTGAAAATTCTTTTCTTTGAGGATATTGAATATTGACCCCCACTCTCTTCTAGTTTGTAGGGTTTCTGGTGAGAGGTCTGCTGTGAGTCTGATAGGCTTCCCTTTATGGGTAACGTGACCTTTCTCTCTAGCTGCCCTTAGAATTTTCTCCTTTATTTCAACCCTAGTGAATCTAGCATTGCTCTACTTGAGAAATATCTTTGTGGTGTTCTCTGGATTAGATGGAGTTGAGTATTGTCCTGCCTTACTAGATTAGGAAAGTTTTCCTGAATATATCCTGAAGAATATTTTCCAACTTGGATTCATTCTCTTCATGACATTCAGGTATACCTATCAATCGTAAATTAGGTCTTTTCACATAGTCCCATATTTCTTGCAGACTTTGCTCATTCCTTTTTACTCTTTATTCTCTAATCTTGTCTTCTCATTTCATTTCATTAAGTTGGTCTTCGACCTCTGATATCTTTTCTTCTGCTTGATCATTTTGACTGTTAAAACCTGTGCACAGAGGTTCTCGTATTGTATTCTTCAGTTCCATTAATTCACTTATATTCCTCTCTAAATTGTCTAATCTCGTTAGGATTTCATCAAACCTTTTTTCAAGGTTCTTAGTTTCTTTACATTGGGCTAGAACATGTTCTTTTAGTTCACTAAAGTTTCTTATTATCCACTTTCTGAAGCCTAAATCTGTTAATGGAATGTACTCGTTCTCCATCAGGCCTTGTTCTCTTGTTGATGAGGAACTGTGATCACCTGTAGAAGGAGAGACATTCTGATCTTGGGTATTCTCAGCCTTTTTACACTGGTTTCTTCCCTTCATTGTGAGTTCATCCACCTGTGGTCTTTGTAATTGCCTACTTTCAAATTAGGTCTCTGAGTGGACGTCCAGCTTGTTGATTCCCAGCGCCGAAATCTGAGCAACCCACTGCGCCCACCAAAACAGCGGCATCAAGATTCATGGTGCTTTTCTGCCTGGGAATCTCCAGTCTGGCTTCCCTCTTGAGTCCCTTCTTCAATCAGGTAAATGGGTGACTCTGCCTTCCCGGAGCTCCAAACATCGATCAGTCCCATTTACTGTGCACCAAGAACCACCACGCCAGGGGGCCGGCAAAACCGCGATGCCAGCCACAAGAGTCACCCTGGCAACCCATGGGGCTCCTCTGCTGGGAATCTTCTGATCCGTGGGTAACAAAAATTCATCTGAAAGTGTGGCGTCCTCTCGTTCTGTGCGTTTTCTCTGGGAAATACAATCCCGAGCTGCTAGTGATCAGCCATCTTGGATCTCTCCACTCTTTATATGATTACTAAACAAAAGCATAAACCTCTCCACATTAGAGCCAGTAAAACTGTCAGTTTCCAACAGGGATACTGTAACTAGCAGGCCATAAAGCTAGGTATCCTGGCTGGGCATCATGGTATATCTTTGTAGTCCCAACTACTCAGGAGGCTGAGGTGGAAGGATCACTTGAGCCCAGGAGTTCAAGGTTATAGTGAGCCATGATCATACCACTGCACCCCCGAGCCTGGGCAACACAGTGAGATTCTGTCTCTTAAAAAAACAAAAAGTAAACAAACAAAAATCTCACCAAACGAAAAAACCTATGCATCCTTTGTCTCCCTGAGGCTATTCCCACTGGCACAGCCAGTTCTGTCCCTTTAATCTGTGCTAAAATCAGAAAAGTATCTAGCTGATAGTCCTTGTTACACAGGGGCAGCCAGGACCTCAGGGCTGAAACACAGATTTTTCAATTACTTATTAGGAGGTGCACAGTGTGGAACACTTCCTCAAAGGTAGAGAAGCATGTGCAGGAGTGTGTATTAGAGACAGAGGGCAAACAGACTCCATAATTCTACATGTGGCCTGCAGGGAGCAACCTCTCTCTAGCAATGACCACACCACATACTTATAGAGATATTGCAGGAAATGCATTTAATTGGCCAAGGAATAACAGTTTTGTTCTTAAAAATTAAAAAAAAATTATATCAATATATTTCCACTAAGCAGTTTCCACCCCTACATATTTTCATATAGAGATGTTGCTATTTTTCTATTTACAGTGCTAGGTACACAGTAAGCTTTTAACAAATAAACACATGGATTGTTCAGTTGGCTAAAGATAACTCAGACTTGCCTGAGGCATGGAAAATACAGGTTGAGAATAGGAGGAAGTACCAATTGGTAAATGTGCATGGAAAAGCACTGATACAGTTTGAATGTTTGTTCACTCCCAAACTCACACTGAAATTTAGTTACCATCCCAGTAGTTTGCAGGATTAAAAAAAGAAATTTGATTGCCATTGTAATAATATTAAGAGGTGGGACCTTTTTTCTTTCTTTCTTTTTTAAGATGGAGTTTCACTCATGTTGCCCAGGCTGGAGCGCAATGGTGCAATCTCAGCTCACTGCAACTTCCCCCTCCCAGGTTCAAGTGATTCTCCCGTCTCAGCTTCCTGAGAAGCTGGGATTACCCACCAGACCCAGATAATTTTTGTATTTTTGGTAGAGATGGGGTTTCACCACGTTGGCCAAGCTGGTCTCAAACTCCTCACCTCAGGTGATCCAAAAGAGGTGGGATCTTTAAGACGTGATTAGGCCATGAAGACTCTACCCTTATGAATGGATTAATGTCATTATCAAGGGGGTGGGTTTGTTATACAAGAATAAGTTTGGCTCCTCTTGCTCTCTCACCATCTCTTTGTCCTTCAGCTGTGGGATGATGCAACAAGAAGGTCCTTGCCAGATGCCAGCACCTTGATACTGGACTTCTTAGCTACCATATCTGTGAGCCAATACATTTCTGTTTCTTAGAAATTACCCAGTCTCAGGTATTCTGTTATAGCAGCACAAAGCAAATGAAGATTAGCACTTTCCTTTCTGATTAATAGCTTGCCCAAGAAAAACAAATACATTTGAAAATTTACAAAAGATCTCTCTAAAAGCAAGCCATGATTAATTCTTTAAAAACAAAGGAAACAGTCATCTTGGTTTTATAAATATTCCCCTTCAATTCAAAGTTCATCTTTCATATGTATTAGAGAAACAAGTTCCAGGTTTATGCAGGTTTATACACGTTTAAAGTTTTACGTTTAGACTCAGCCCTGTCAAATGCATTTATATCAAACTGACTCAGCCCTCTCCCCAGCTAGATGCTGCAGAGACTGGATGAAGCCATCAAAGTCCACCCATCACTGAAAGGGACCACTGAGATTAGTTTTGGCAGGCAGCACTGAGCAAAGAGCAGGGCAGCCTGGCCTGAGCTTGGCCAGCCTAGCAGAAGATGTGCATGTGTTCTTAAAGCCAGCGATACTTCTCTTTCCACAGAATAGGCTATGGGCTCCCAGGGACTTGTACCTTCGGCTGCGACTTGCCTAGAGGCTATCTGTCTATCTCTCAGAACTTCTCTGTTTTCTAAGCAGCAAAGAATGAGCACCTTTAATCCCAGCAGTATCCAAGAGCACCCTGATCCCAGAAGGACCCCTTTTCTGGAGAGGCCAATAGGCTCAGGTAGCTTTGGAGGGTGGGCCTGCAGGGAGAGGGGCTGAGCAGTCTGTCTGTCCACAAGTGAGGTACAGACACACCCTGAGCCCCCTGGAGGGTAGTGGTCTTCCACAGAAGCTACAGTTGATGTTTGTGACTACTGGCCTCATCACAGGCCCAGTCTCCCCATCTACCAAGGTTCACGGTCACGCTGCTTCACAGGCTGAAGCCTCTGCAGGGAGAGGAGGCAGCAAGGTGACTGAAGCAGGAACAATTGGGAAGGAGCTATCTGTGATCTCTTGACCAGCAGGAACACTGGCTCCATACCCAACCAGGAGTACATAATGCAGGAACCAGAGTGACTTTCCTCCACTCCTGTGCTTGTTTTGTTTGTGTTTGTTTGAGACAGGGTCTTGTTCTGTCACCCTGGCTGGAGTGCAGTGACATGATCTCAGCTCACTACAGCCTCAACCTCCCAGGCTCAAGCAATCCTCTCAGTTAAGCCTCTCAAGTAGCTGGGACTACAGGTGTACACCACCATGCCCAGCTATTTATTTTATTTATTTTGTAGAGACAGGGTTTCACTGTATTGGTCAGGCTGGTCTCAAACTCCTGACTTCAAGTGGTCTTCCCGCCTCGGCCTCTCAAAGTGCTGGGATTACAGGCATGAGCCACTGTGCCCGGCCCACTCCTAAGCTTCTTACATGTCCTCTGGGAGAGCCCCCAGCATCACTGCTGGCCCCAGCTCCCAGCCAGGGCCCTAGGTGCACATGCAGGAGGGACATGGTGCCATCACTCTGCCCTCACCGGGTGCCGAGGCTGTGTGAGTGAGTAAGCGCACCAGAGGAGGAGGGGATTCAGCGGGTGGTCCCACAGCCAGGGCCAGAGCGCAGGAAAGGCGGCACTGTGGCAGGTGTGTGGCATGTCAGGAGCCCAGAAGCTGCTGTCCTAGGCCCCTTTCCTCCCGACACCTTGATGTGGTCTAAATGAGGGGCCTCAGCCGAGGGACATTTCACTGAGTGTCAAAAGCAAAGAGAGGGTTAGGAAACCCCGGGGAAAAGGGAATGTCAAGGTGAGGAGATGAGGCCTTTCTACATGAGGACCAGGGGCAAGGCCACAGAGTCCCAGAGAGGTCCTTGGGCACCAGAGCGGGCAGCCATCTTCCTCAGTGGGGCAGGCCCTGCCCGACCGCACAGTGGTACACAGCCTCTCCCTGCCCGTCTCCCCAACCGACACAAATCTCCACATACAAACAGACCCTGTCCTCACCTCACCATGACAACCAGCACCCGCTTGGGCCTGCATGGCCCTGGTGTAGACCCAAAGGTGGAGTGTGGGATGAGGGTGAGGAAGGCAGCGTCCCTGTCCTTTGAGGGCAAGGCTGCCCCCCAGGTGGAGCTCTGCCCCAGAGGAGAGGCAGGCTCCAGACCAGAGAGGCCAGGAGCTGGTAGAGTGAGGCCTCCCTCTGCCACCCCTTCCCCTCCCCGACCCATCCAGGGGAGACTTGGGAGGCAGGGGAGGAGCGCCCATCACTTTCCGCCCCGGGAGAGCACTGAGGGGGCTCCGGGCTGGGTGGCCATGATGTGGTAGATGGATTCCCGGAAGCGCTGGTCCCTGCTGAGCCGCTTGGCCACCTCCTTTAGCTCCTCCATGTTGTTGGCATCCAGCTGGGAGGTCATGAAGGACTGGGACGGCTTCACTGGGGAAACAGGAGCCCGACAGCCCCATGAAGAGTGCTCCCTCTGCAAAGTCCTGGCCCTGTCCCCAGCCTCACGCCACCCCTCACTCCCTTATGTGTGCTGAGCTTCTTCCAGCCCCTTCCCACCCACGGGCTTCCACATCCTTCGAGAAACCCAGGGCCCTGAGAATTCACACATTTGTTCAAGGATGGTGGGGTTGAAGGCTCAAGGCCACACTGTCCCACCTCAGAGCTGGGCCAACCCTTCTCGCTCCCCATGTTGCCCTCTTCCTGCCTTGTCACCACCCCCCAGGACATGCAGACAGACACACTCACTGTCATTCCAGGAGGTGCTGGACCGGCGCCGGTGGAAGCGGCAGCTCTTGATGCGGCGAGTGGCTGCCTTATGGATGTACACGGAGTTCTTCATGATTACGGGCATCTTGGCCTCCAGCTCGGCATTCCGGATGCACTCCTCAAAGAACCCTGTGGTGGCAGGGCCAGGAAGGGTGAGGTTCGACTGCATCCTTACCCCCAGCTGGTTCCTCCCCTCCCAAGGATTCTGGCGAGATTGAGTGGGAAATATGGTGACCCCGTCCCTTGAGATTCCACAGCCACCTACTGAAGGGGGCTTTCTTTGCCTTTCAAACCACAATCTGCAGCCATCTCAGGGCAGGTCTGCTGAGAACAGGGCTCTGAGCTTTTGACAAATGGAAGAAGCTCCCAGCTTTCTTCCCACCCCAGATCCAACAGCCACAAGAAAGCAGTGGCACGTAGATGCCCGCAGGGAGGGAACTAGAGAAGAAAGCCTTCAACATTCGTGGTGCGCCTCGTGCATAGCAGGCCCTGTGTGGGGTTCCTGGCTCTACAGGGCCGGGACCCCATCTGGGGCTGAGCGCCAAGGTTGGGGGCTGGGACCTAGAGGCAGGGCTTACTTTTCAGATGGCTCACGTCCGCCCGCATCCTCTCCTCCTTCTCCTTATTCCGCACCTTGGAGTTCAGCCCCTGTTCCAGGCTTCGCAAGGCCCCCTCTGCCTCCCGGAGACGTCTCTCCAGGTCCATGCGGACCTTCACCTCAGCCTGAGGTTGATGAGAGGGAAACAAGAAGGAAGTCGGGTCCCGGAAGCAGCTGCCATCTTCCCCGGAAGCCTTCCCTGGTCACCCCTGGCTCAATGGGCTTGGATGGGAGTTATCACATCCTGCCTCCAAGTCTTACCCTTGAACCAGATGGCCTGGACTTGGCCCCTGCACCCAGCAGGTGTCTGTCAATGATGCAGCAGACTCGCTGCTTCCCCTCATGGTGGCTCCTTCCCCTGTGCCTGGCCATCTGGTCAGACTGACAGAGATAATTCATCCAGCTACCCGGTAAAGTGCAGGGGTGGGAGGGGAGTCTCCAGGGGAGGGGAAAGGCCCTGGTACCAGCTGCTCTCAGCAGGCCAGTTCACACCTTGAGCTCCCGCTCAGCCTGCTGCTTCTCTGCCGTCAGCTCCTGCAGCGAGTTCTGCAACGCCTGGGACTGGCTGGAGTAGAACTCACGCTCTTCCTCCAGGGCCCGTGAGCGCTCCTCATTCTCCTTCATCCTGCAGGGACAGAAGAGGCACTTACTCAATGCTCACTTGCCAGATGGGATTGCCAATGGGTGGGCAGCTCCTCTTAGAGACCTGGGCTGGAGAAACCTTGAATCCCAGAGCTTCACAAGCCCCTGAACTTTGTGGGTCCAGGCACCCAGGGGATAAGATGGATGGTGTGGTCAGTGATGGGAGCCCTAGGCTTAGAGTCAGAAGACTGGAGTCCTGGGTCCAGAGCTTGCTAGTTCTGTGCCCTCAGAAAAGTCATATAACCCCTCTGAGGCTCAATTTCCTCATTTATAAAAGGGGGCTGAAAAACTTGCCCAGGCTGCCACAAAGCATGGTGACAAGGACCTAATGACCATTGCACGAGATCATTATCAAGCCACGTTTGGGTAGTGAAAGTTCTTTCTCCACTTTCCTGGTGGGGAAACTGAGTTCTAGGCAAAAGGAAGTGAATGTTCCCTACTTGGTCAGTGCCAAGGAGAACCCAAGAGTTCGGGTGTCCAGTTCGAGGAAGGTTACCAGATCGCAAAGCCCATCATGAACTTGGGGACCCGGGGCTCCCTTACCGCTTCTCTGCCAGGAGCTTCTCCTCTAAGAGCTGCTGCATCTTCTCCTCGATCTGCCGGAGGTTGCTATGGAGACCCCCGCTGGGAGGGGGCTGCTCACTCTGATTGGCCAGTGTCTGCAGGTGGTTCTCGTTCTCCTCCAGCATTTCCAGGGTTTTCTTCTTCTCTATGGAGAGTTCCTGGCGTGGAGGGAAGGAAGGAAAAGAAAAGCCCAATTTAGGTTCTCCGATGTGGCTGCCCTCACCTGCCTTTCCATTCCAGGCAGTGACCCACTCCTCTCTCAGTCCTCTATGGCAGCTGAAATGTCTTCATTCTTCTCCAGAGCTAAAAGGCCCAGATGTCTCTCACAAGAGGGCAAGGTTACTCCTCCATCAAGGGAGTCATAAAGGAGCCCAAAGTGCCTTCCACTGGAGATGGCATCTACTAGAATGGGTCACATGAACTTCTGGGGTCCTTGTTCCTCCAGGGCAGAGTGAGGAGATGTGTTGGGCTTATGTGAAAAGCAGCCAACAGGAACCACCCCAAGAACAGATTTAGATGCTCTCCCCACAGATCGAGGCTGCAGTGAGCTCTGATTGTACCACTGCATTCCAGCCTGGGCAACACAGCTAGAACCTGTCTCAAAAAAAAAAAAAAAAAGTCTCTTCATTAACAGACTGGGATCTTGTACTTAACTGCATTACACAGAAGCAGAGTGTACATGTCCACTTCCCATCCATGGGAACCACCTCCCATGATATAAAACAGGGAAAGATAAATGAATAAAGGCCCCACAAGCTCCAAGGCTCCCATAAGTCAAGGGAGACAAGAAACCTTTGCAGCCTTGATGGTAATTCATGGATACAACACAGATATGGGCCACACACCATATGTGCCAGGCCCACTTCAGGGGATGGGCTTGGAGAGATCAAGAAGACACAGTCTAGTGAAATTCAGTTTGGAAAACGTGCCTAGCATGTTAAGTCCCATAAAATAGTACAAAGTGCTGTGGGAGCCAAGAGCTCAGAGAAGTTCAACTTAGGAGATATGTGAGCTGAGTCTTAGAAAGGTGAATAGAAGTTTTCCAAGCAGAGAAGAGGTGGAAAGGATACACTATGCAGAAGGAACAGTGTGGGCAAAGGTATGAAGCATGAAAGAGCTTGCTTCCTTGGGGTACCTGAGCTCTGTGGTTTGGAGCAGGGATTGGGAGTCTTTGTGCAGGGCATGCAGAGGCAGCAGAGGGAAGAGTGAGGCAGAGGTTGCTATGGAGACCCCCGCTGATTGGCCAGTGTCTGCAGGTGGTTCTCATTCTCCTCCAACATTTCCAGGGTTTCTTCTTCTCTATGGTAAGTTCCTTCCCCCAGAGGGAAGGGGAGGCTGGGGCCAGAGTTTGTAGTTGCTTGCCATGCTAAAGAGTTTGTACTTTGTCCTTGAGGCATGTCACCTCCCCTCCCCATCCCAGTTTCTGTGGTATCAGGTGATGGTGACCTGGCAGTTGATTTCCCTTTATGTTCAATGTCACCCAGGAGCAGCTAAGTGAACAAGCCACGAGAAGGAAGCGGTGGTCGGCTCCACTGCCCACCTTAATCAATCCTCCACCTGGTATAAAAATATAAGCACCAGAGGTGGATTTTCTGAGGCCATGGTAATACCAAGGACAAGCCTGAATTTGTCCTTCTGGGTCTCGGAACAACCACTTCTTGCTTTGGGCCTCACGCATGGGCTGGAGTTTCTGATGATCCATAGAGAAGAGACCCTTTAGATCAGCACCCCTCCATGCCCATTTCTCTTACAGATCACCCCCTGGGGAAACATTGCTGGAAAAAACAGTGTCATGTGGTCCAGCCAATCAGCCTGCCACCTGGTCAACTAACCCACCAGTACCCCCTCACCTCCAGCGTCTGCTGCAAGGACTCCGTAAGGTGCCTCAGTTCCTTTTTCTCTTGTTCTACACCCTTAAGGCATCTTGCAGTCAGTTCCAGCTCCCTGTGGGGGCAGAGGGCTGGGTATGGCAGTGCCCACTCTCCCCACTCCCCACCAATCACCTCTGCACATGGAAATGCTTTTCCTTCACTTCCTGATGTGGCTCAGAAGGGCTCTTGAATGGCCAGCCCCTCTGCACAGCTGGGCCCTGACAGCAGCCATAGGGGCCTGGAGCTGAAAGGAAGTCCCAGCCACATGGGGTTAGAATCACTTGTTGCAGGTACACATGCATCTGTCACCTGGAATAAACCTAGGGTACCCCACAGGCAGAGGGAAGCACTGGAGAAACAACGGGGCCCCAGCCTCACCCTATCTTCTCTGGACAGCACTTGCTAGAATCCATGTCATTCTGACACAGGACATGGCTAAGGCTCGTCTCTAGGGTAACAAGATCCTTGCTGCCTTCTTCACAAGCTTCAGTCACCTAAGGCTTTTACACTAGTTGCCCCTTATCCTACTTGGAACATCTTTCCCTTCTCCTGCCCAATTTTTTGAATCGTACTCACCTTTCAAGGCCCAGCCCAATCAGCCCTGTATTCAAGCCCACAAGGATCATGCATGTGTCTCAATTCCCATAACAGGAAATCTGCACCATGCCTTCTGGCACCTGATTATGTATTATTGCACTAACGTTTCCTGGGTGCGAGTCTGGTTTCCCCAACCAGATCATTCTGTTCCTTCTAGTACCTGGCAACATTCTGGAAGCTGAGTAGGTGTTTGGCTATTTACTTAGTAAGATCCTCTGGGTTTTTCTCTCCTCAAAATACGTATTTAATGGACACCATTGTATAAGTTGTTAGAAGAAAACTCTTTCTGGGCTATCACTGATGATGTGTGGTGGTGATAACGATCATGAGGATGATGATGATGACCACCACCATCACCCCCACCACCCACAGCAGTGGTCTCTACATTCCTGGGGGCTGCCTCAGAATCACTTGGGGTATTTTTAAAAATATATATATATAGATTTCTGGCCTGGTGCGGTGGCTCACATCTGTAATCCCAATACTTTGGGAGGCCGAGGTGGGAGGATCATTGAGATCAGGTGTTCCAGATCAGCCTGACCAACATGGCAAAACCCTGTCTCCAATAAAATTATAAAAATTAGCTGAGGGGTAATTAGATGGGGGCACACATCTGTAATCTCACCTACTTGGGAGGCTGAGGCACAAGAATTGCTTGAACCCAGGAGGCAGGGCTGCACTGAACTGAGTCACGCCACTGCACTCCAGCCTGGGTGACAGAGTAAGACTCTGTCTTAAAAACAAAACTATATATGTATGTATCCAAAATCCATGTTAACTGAGTCCACTGAAAACACACATATATATAGATTTTTTAAAAACCATATATATGTGTATATAAATACACACACACACACATATATTTTTATATATATATAGAGAGAGAGAGAGAGAGAGACAGAGACAGAGACAGAGAGATTTCTAGGCTCTACCTTTAAGAGATTATAATTCAGTAGAAGATGATTATAATGTACAACTAGGTTTACAAACAATACATGGTACTAAATATCCCAAATGACATCATTCCCAAAAATGTGAAAGGACTGTGCGGGAAAGACAGTGAATGTTGGGGGCCTTGGCCAACAGCACCTCTAGGCCAGCGTGTCCTGTCTGACCCTGGGTTAGAGAGGCTTTCATGAAGGCAGGGGACCTTGTGGCTTGGAGGGATGCTCCAATGCCTTATGCTCTAGTGGGTAGAAATGACCTCATTTGCCTGGGGCAGGGGAGTCTACAGATTCTTCTGGGAACACTGAAGCCTGCAGCCTTGGGAGGATAGACTCAAACCAGGATAGACCCAGGCCTGGAGCCTTGAGAAGATAGTGTCTCCGAGGTGGAGGCCTCCTCAGGTCTGATGGGGAAGGTGGGATCTGCATGCCCTAACTTGGCAGCACCCCCAGCTGCCGGGAGCTACCACCACCTCTTGATTTGCTCCTGCTCCATTCTCAGCTCCTGCACCACTTCCTCGAACTGCTGCTTCTCGGCCTCCAGCACCTGGTTGAGACGCTCAAGCTCCTGAAGAGACCAGAGAGGAAGAGAAGAGTCACAGGCAGCAAAGGACCCCTGAGATCAGGATCCCCCACTCTAAACTAAGGGACCCTCTGGGATTTAGCACAGCCTGGGGCATGTGCTGCGCCAGACCTGGAGTTAAGTTCTGAGGATGGCTGGCCGCACTCAATGACACATAGTCTCGACAAACCCAAATCCATGATGAACTGAGCCCACTGAAAACACATTTTGCATGCTGAAGGCTGGGTTTAGGAACACTCCCAACATTATTCCCTGCGGTTGGAGGTAAGTATAATTCAGATGTCTACTCTGCAGGGCAGCTCCAGTCACTGCCACCATCAGGCAGGTTGGCTGTCCCTCACACACAGAGAAAAGAGTGGTGTGTATTTCCATTCAAGCCCCCTGGAGTGATGTCTGTTAGAAGTGGCAAGGAAAAGCTATTCCCAACCCAAAAGTCAGAGAATAAGGACTTTTTTTTCTTGAGGTAACTGGGAAGCAATGACTCCAGGTGGCTTCAGCTTCCCTTTGCTCAGGTCCCAAAGTGGAAAAGAACTAGAAAGTGCAGGACAGGCCTCAGGGGACCAGACTTCCCCCTTCAGGAATGCCAGGAAGCCCAGGTGTTTTCCCAGCAAGTATATGTCCTCCAGGAGTCCTATTTTCCTGGGGTTCAGTGGCAGGTGGCATTGGGGGGCACATTTCACATAGTTGGGCTTGAAGCATTTTTGTGACAACTGCTTTGTTCCTTCACATTTTACACTCTGGGGGGATATTATTTCCACATTCCCTTCCTTTCTCATCTTCCAGCTCTAAATTACACTCTCATTTTCACCTGAGGGCTTCGTTCCCAAGTTTAATGGAAACCCCACTGGGGAAGGAGGCCCTCTAAATGGAGAAGTTGCCATGCTCTTTGAGGAGATGCCAAGAAGGAATAAAATATGAGGCAGAGGAAGGAGCCTGTGTTCAAACCCTACGAACTCCATCTCTAAACTACTTACCCAAAGAGTTGCTATTTCTTTCCTTTCTAATCATTATTGGCACATCAGCACTTTGGGCATGGATCACTGGTTACAAACTGACCTCAGTTTGCCAAATATTGTCATCACCAAGGCTGCTCACTGCTTACTGGTATTATTATTAATATTATTATTTTTAAAGATGGTGTCTCTGTCACCCAGACTGGAGTGCAGTGGCATGATCACAGCTCACTGCAGCCTTGGTCTCCCAAGCTCAAGCCATCCTCCTGCCTCAGCCTCCTGAGTAGCTGGGACCACAGGCTAGAGCCACCAAGCCCACCTCTCACCATTATTCGGATGCTCCTCCCAGGCACTCTGCATGGCTACAGTGCACCTGCTAAAGGTGAGTGGGTCCATGGGACTAGCTAAGGCCAATGGAATGAGAGCGGAAGTGTGTTACTTCCAGGCAGATGCCTTTAACAGGCAATGCGTGATATGCTACATTCCCTTACCCCGGCCATGGCAATCAGTGTCTAGATATGAAATACCATACATAGACATAATATAAATATAATTAAAATTTTATTCTTATAGACCCCAACTCCTCTTTAATGAAATAAAAGTTTGCAGCTTCAGAAAAGTTAGAAACTCCCTATTTTATTCATTCTCAGTAGCTGACACAGGATATTGGATATTGCTAGTGATGCTAAACCCCTTTGTAGCCTCAGATTCGACAAACCTGACATATTCCCTCTCCTCAGTGGGCTCTGCCTGCTGGGGCAGAGCTGTTTAGAAGCCTTGGAAATTACAAGCTGTAAGCATCTTCGGGCTTACATCTGAAAAATCACAAAGGCACCCAGTTTTTGTTTTTTGTTTTTTTTTTGAGACAGAGTCTCACTTCGTCACCCAGGCTGGAGTGCAGTGGCATGATCTCTGCTCACTGCAACCTCTACCTCCTGGGCTCAAGCAATTCTCCTGCCTCAACTTCCCGATAGCTGGGATTGCAGGTGCACAACACCATACCCAGTTAATTTTTGTATTCTTAGTAGAGACGGAGTTTCACCATATTGGCCAGGCTAGTCTCAAACTTCTGACCTCAGGTGATCCATCCCCCTTGGCTTCCCAAAGTGCTGGGATTATGAGTCACCGTGCCCAGACAGTTTGCCCAGGTCTTACAAGTCTGAGGCCTCTACTGCTTCAGAAATGATCACGGGGGACTGACCTGGAGGCTCCACCTCCTCCCTGGAAAGCCCCTTTCTCCAACATTCCAACTTGCAAATATTTCCCACTACTTAATATTACACTGGGACATCTTTTTGTAGTTGAAAATGGGGGGAGGGTCAATGATTAAAACCCACTCTTTCCCTCCCTAGCATTTAAGTGCCTCGTGATGCCAGCAGATCCCAGCTATGCCTCCGAGAGGCAGAAAGTGAATCTGATTCACCTGAAAATAATATGGCAAGACAAGCATTTGGCTTGGAATGATTGGAATCCCCTTCCTTCCCCAGTGGTCCCAGATACATGCGATCAGATGCTTTTCTACCTGAGTCAGTGTTACATGTGCCTGGGCAGCATTTATTGCTCTGTGAAAGAGTCAGAGAAACAGGCACCCATGAATCAGAAACTCCAGGGTCAAAGGAACTTTAAAGGCAATTAAAATCTCCATCAGATGCTTCAATCTCCTGCTTGGTTTTCCTGCCAAGAGATGGTCCAAGCTCTGCTTGACTGGCTCTCATGACAGCCCATTTCACCCCTGAACAACCCTGGTAAAAGCCTTTCCTTATCGACTCAACCGTCTGCTAGATAATTCTATTTATTCATGCCACACATGTTTGTTGAGTGTCTAATATGGTTCAAGCATCTGCCAAGCTATGCACTGAGGACGTGAAGATAAGCAAAAACAGTTGTATCCCTGCTCTCAGGGAGCTCACAGTCTAGTGCAATTATTAATGAAACCAGGTCCGGGAGAGGTGGCTCATGCCTGTAATCCTAGCCTATGGGAGGCCAAGGTGGGTGGATTGCTTGAGCTCAGGAGTTTGAGACCACCCTGGCGAACATGGCAAAAACCCATCTCTACTAAAAATACAAAAAATTAGCCAGGTGTGGTGGTACAAGCCCATAGTTCCAGCTACTTGAAGGGCTAAGGCAGGAAGATCCCTTGAGTCCGGGACGCAGAGTTTGCAGTGAGCCAAGATCATGTCACTGCACTCCAGCCTGGGCAACAAAATGATGCCCTATCTCAAATAAATAAAATAAAACCAGGATTTTCGATCAAATGCAAACATCAAATATTACCAAAATAATCAGACACATTAGAGTAGCATTACAAACCAAGACACATGATATGCAGGACAGGGCCATGTTCTATGTAAAGCTACCCTGATGGGTGTGCAGCAGGTATGCAGTGTGGGGTGGGGTGAGATCAGGTGATTCGTTAGCTGACGGATGAAGGTGAATCAACAGAAGGAAAAAGAAGGAGCATTCCAGGCAGAAGGAAAGGTATGTACAAAGGCACTGTGAGAACCTGCTGCCCTAAAAGAACCAAGATTGGCCCATATGGCTGGGCCCAGAGTGAGAGTGAACGTCATGGGAGGGAAGCTGGATGGGCTGACAGAGGCTATCATTTATTAAGCACTTCCTACGTTGCAAGCAGTTTGTATGCAGTCCTCCCAATACCCCTACCATGGAGTAGTGCCTCATTTCAGAGAGTGCTACCTGTGCCCTCTCTGTCTGCGCTAGATCCAAGGCAATCTAGACCACTCCCACCCCCTCCCCTCCCCTTTATTTGCTATTTATGTGCAAACAACACCTATGTTGATACCTCTACTCTCAGTTGAGCTCCATCCCCTTGTATTCCAACTGTTGGCTTCACATCTCCAGCCAGATATCCAAAGATATCACAAACACATGTCCAAGAACAAATTCATGATCTTCCCCATCAGAGCTTGTGATCTTCCCAGTGCACCCTGACTCAGGGAATGCACCACCATTCACTGTGCAGGTGAGAAACTTCGGAGTCACGCTTCACCCTGTCCTTCCCCCTCTATTCTTTCCCCTTCAAGTCCAGTTCATATTGCCACCCCCTGCAACCCTGCTCTAGAACCTGCCAGGCAACTTCTCTTCATCTCACTGCCCTGCTCTGGTTCACACAGCTGTTAGGTCTTGCCTGGACTAATGCAGTGGCCTCCCACTTGGGCTCTTTGCACTCTTTTTGGCCCCTCTTCATCCTTTTCTCCATATTGCAGCCAACATTACTACTTAAAATAGAAATCACTGTAATCCCAGCACTTTGGGAGGCCAAGGCAGGTGGGTCGCCTGAGCTCAGGAGTTCAAGAGCAGCCTGGGAGATATGGTGAAACCCCATCTCTACAAAAAAAAAGAAAAAATTATCTGGGCATGGTGGTGTGCACCTGTGGCCCCAGCTACTTGGGAGGGCAAGGCAGGAGGATCACTTGAGCCTGGGAGGTTGAGGCTGCAGTGAGCCAAGGTCGTGCCATTGCACTCCAGCCTGAGTGACAGAGGGAGGCAATCCTCCCCCCAAAAATGGAAATCAAATCATATTACCCACCCTTTTTCCTCACTCCCTACTCAAAACCTTGATTGCTTCTTCTTGGTCAGGAAGCAAGATAAAAAATAGAAGGTTATTTTAAAAAATTCATACAATGAATCAGTATATTGCCATTAAAACTGATGTTTTCAAAGAATGTTGAATGACATGGAAAATGTATTATGTTAATGAAGGTATAATGAAAAGTATAATGAAAAGGCCATCCATAGAACTGAATATCCAATATGCTCATAATTATATTTAAAATACACCATATTTAAGAATAATCTATAGGGAAAAAAAGACTAAAATGAAAAACGCCAAAAAGTTTGGTGACAGTTGTCTGTCAGTTATGGGATTAAGAATAAATTTTACTTTCTTATTCATGTTTTGCAAGTTTTCTATAAAAAGCATAATTTCTACCATTAGGGGAAAAGTTATAGATTAAGGAGGAGAAAGAAAGAGAATTGAAGAACTTCAGTTCGCAGTCCAGCATGTAAGGAATTTAGAAGTTGTCACTCCATTCTAATAAGTAAAAATCTGAACAAGGCCGGATGCTGTAGTTCATGCCTGTAATCCCAACAGTTTGGGAGGCCAAGGTGGATCGCTTGAGCCCAGGAGTTTGAGAACAGCCTGGGCAACACAGTGAGACCCTGTCTCTAAATAAAATAAAATAAATTTAAAAATCAAACAAATTGAAAAATCAACAAGTATTCTTACATCAATGGAGAAGTGAGATCATAGAGCAAAATTCTATTCCCAAAATTGAAAAGATGGGCAGATTAATACAGCTTGGATATTTGTTCCTGCCCACATCTCATGTTGAAAATGTAATCCCTAATCTTGGAGGTGGGGCCTGGTGGGAGGTATTTGGATCATGGGGGCAGATCCTTCATAAATAGCTTGGGTCACCCCCTTGGTGATAAGTGAGCTCTCGCTCTGAGTACACACGAGATCTGGTACACACGAGATCCACTCCCTGCGACCTCCGCCTCTTGGGTTCCAGTGATTCTCCTGACTCAGCCTCCTGAGTAGCTGTGATTACAGGTGTGTGCTACCATGCCCTGCTAACTTTTTGTATTTTTAGGAGAGACGAGGTTTCACCATGTCAGCCAGGATGGTCTCGATCTCCTGACCTCATGATCCACCCGCCTGGGCCCCCCAAAGTGCTGGGATTACAGTCGTGAGCCACTGCACCCAGACAAACTCCTTTATTTTTTCTATTTATTTATTTAGATGGAGTTTTGTTCTGCCACCCAGGGTATGGAGTACCATGGTACGATATTGGCTCACTGCAACCTCTGCCTCCTGGGTTCAAGTGATTCTCCTGCCTCAGCTTCCTGAGTGGCTGGGATTACAGGCACGCACCACCACGCCCAGCTATTTTTTTTTTGTATTTTTAGTAGACATGGCGGTTTCACCATATTGTCCAGGCTGGTCTTGAACTCCTGACCTCAGGTGATCCACCCACCTCAACCTCCCAGAGTGCTAGTATTACAGGCGTGAGCCACCATGCCCAGCCAATTAAAGTCCTTTAAATGTAATTCAGCTGAAGTGTTTCTTTTATCAAATGAATGTAAAATAAAAACTTTTACTTTTCTTATTTGTAATTGATCTAACAGATAATAGCAAACAAAGTAGCTGATTATGTATAATTATCTATCTGCTATATACACTTATGTATAAGTGAAACTAATGACAATAATATTAAAAGAAACAGTAAGGAAGAATTGGATATATTTTGTTATTATAAGGTACTTGTATTATTAGTGAAGTGGCATAGTGTTATTTGAAAATGAATTTGGATTAGCTGTAAATGTATATTGCAAAATCCAGGATAGCCACTAAAAAGGGGAGAAAAAAGAAATACAACTGATATGCTAAGTGAAGAGAGAAAATTGAATTGTATGAAATGCACAATTAAAACCCAGTAGGGGCCAGGCATGGTGGCTCACATCTGTAATTCCAGCACTTTGGGAATGCGAAGGTAGGAGGATTGCTTGAATCCAGGAGTTTGAGACCAGCCTTGGCAATATAGCAAGACCTTGTCTTTATTTCTTAAAAAATAAAAAATATCATTTTCACTCAGGATTCTAATAAATGTGATTTTTAAAAAGATTTTAAAAATTAAAAAGAAAATAACACAGAAGGCCAGGCATGATGGCTCACATCTGTAATCCTAGCACTTTGGGAGGCCAAGGTGGGAATATTGCTTGAGCCCAAGAGTTTGAGGCCAGCCTGGGCAACACACTGAGACATAGTCTCTACAAAAAAATAATAATAATAATAATAATAATTAATTAATTAGCCAGGCGTGGTAGTGCATGCCTGTAGTCCCAGCTACTCATGAAGGCTGAGGCAGGAGGGTTTTTGAACTTGGAAGGTCAAAGCTGCAGTGAGCCATGACTGTGCCACTGGACTCCAGTCTGAGCAATGAAGCAAGACCCTATCTCAAAAAACAAACAAACAAACAAAAAAAAACCCACAAACATATGTGGAGGACAAAAATAAGAACAAAGAATAAGGACAACAAATGAAAAACAGTAACAAATATGGTAAATACTAATGCAACTATATCAATAGTCACTTTAAATGTCAATGGTCTAAATACACTAATTAAAAGACTGAGATTGTCAGAGTGGACCAAAAACCAAGACCCAGCTATATACTGCCTGCAAGAAACCCACTTTGAATATAAAGACAGATATAGACTAAAAGGGATGCAGAAAGATATATCATGGCAATACTAATCAAAAGAAAGCAAAAGCAGCTGTACTAATTGCAGACAGAGCAGACTTCAGAGCAAGGAAAGTTGTTAGGGATTAAGTGGAGCACCACATAATGATAAAAGGGTCAATACTCACAGAATACATAACAATTTGTAATGTGCGTATGCCGAACAACAGAGCAACAAAATACATGAAGCAAAGACCTGATAGAACAGCAAGGAAGAAATAGATGAATCCACCATTATAGATGGAAACATTGACACCTGTCTCTCAGAAACTGACAGATCTCGAAGGCAGAAAAAATAGCAAGGACGTAGTTGAATTCAACAGTCCCATTAATCAACTGGATATAACTGACACCTGTATGAACTGAATTTTGGCATTCCCTCAAAATTCCTACGTTGAAGCCCTAGCCCTCAATGTGGTAGTATTTGGATATAGGGCCTTCATGAGATAATTAGCGTTAGGTGAAATCATAGGGATGAGACCCTCATGATGGGATTAGTGCCCTTGTGAGAAAAGACATCAGAGAGCTTGCTCTTTCTCTCTCTCCATGCATGCTCAAGAAGAGGGTATTGGAACACACAGTGAGATGGCAGCTGCCTAAAAACCAATAGAAGCCTCAGAATGAAGCCTGCCTTGTTGGCCCTTGATCTAGGAATTTCTGGTCTACAGAACTGTGAGAAATAAATTTCTGTTGTTTAAGCCACTCAGTCTACTGCATTTTGCTATGGCAGATCAAGACTAAGGGATGTATGGACTATTTCACCCAACAACAGCAGATTCTACATAACTTTCAAGCTCATTTGGAACATCCGCCAAAATAGACCACTTTCTGGGCCATAAAACACACCTTAACACATTTTTGAATTTATTTTTTAATCTTTAATTTTTTTAGAGACAAGGTCTTGCTCTGTCACCCAGGCTGAAGTGCAGTGGTACAATCACAGCTCACTGTAACTCCTGGCTTCAAGTGATCCTCCTGCCTCAGTCTTCTGAGTACCTAGGACTACATATGCCTGGTGAATTTTTTTCTTTTTTCTTTCTCTCTCTCTCTTTTTTTTTTTGGTAGAGACTGGGCCTTGCTGTGTTACTCATGCTTGCCACAAACTCCTGGCCTCAGCAATCCTCCTGCCGTGGCTTCCCAAAGTGCTGGGAGCACAGGCATGTGCCACTGTGCCCAGAAAACAAATATGAAAGAATAGAAATCATATAATGTCTGCCCCTAAACCACAGTGGAATTGTGCTAGAAATCAACAACAGAAAGTTAGCTGGAAAATCCACAAAATACTTGAAGATTAAAAAAGTCTATCATTTCTAAATAACAGATGTGTCAAAGAAGAAATATCAAGAGAAATCTAAAAACATTTTGAACTAAATGAAAGTAAAAATACAACCCACCAAAATTTGTTGAAGTAATAAAGGCGGTGCTTTGAGAGAAATGTATAACATCAAATTAATATATTAGAAAATAAGAAATATCTAAAATTAATAATCTAAGCTTCCACATTAGGAAATTAGAAAAAAAAAGAGAGAAAATTAAATCAAAGGTAAGAAAAAAAAAGAAATAAAAGAGCAGAAATCAATGAAACTGAAAACAGGAAATCAACAGAGAAAATCAATAAAATCCAAAGCCAGTTCTTTGAAAAGATAAATAAAATTCATAAGACTCTAGTCAGGCTAAGTAAAAAGAAAGAAGACATAAATTGTTAATATCAGAAACGAAAGTGGGGAAGAGGGGACATAACAGCTACTACACACATTAAAAGGATAATAAAGAACTATGGTGAATAACTCCATGCCAACAAATTTGATAACTCAGATGAAATGGACCAACTCCTTGAAAGACACAATTTATCAAAACTTACACAAGAAGAAATAGACAATTTGAATAGGCTTATATTTATTAAATAAATTGAATCAATAATTAATAACCTTCCAAAACAAAAAGCACCAAGCCCAGATGGGCTCACTGATGAATTCTACCAGGAGAATTCTGCAGGAGACAGGTGGACCCATCCTATGCATGAGAAAGTTAAGGAAGAAGAAACTTTGACCGAATAACTCAGTGGCAAAGAATAGAACCTGAGCTCTATTCCAGATCTAGAGCATGCAGACGACAAAAAATGAGAACTGAGGCAGAGTTCTCTTCCTGCCCAGAACAGCCTTCATGGTGGGTACCAGCTGGGCCTGAATCTCATTCACATTTTATACCAGAGAGCCAGGGAGTTCACAGCTGACAGGCCTCCCTCCTTCATTGTGCTGTGGCATTAAGGGAGCCCTGTGTGCAGCGGGTCTCCGCTGTCCTAATTTCCTGGCTAAAGACCTAGATAGAGTGTCTAAATTTTCCTCCAGCCAACTGCTGCCCCAGATTTAGCCTCTCTGATGGATAAGTCTGTCTCTCTCCCTGCCAGTGGCTGTGTCTGCCACTCCATCCCACCCCAGGCACCTGTTTTTAATTTGCTGACAATACCGAAGCCTCGCTTACAATGTATAGAATTATATGAAGAAAGTGCCAAAACCCTAACATAGGACCTAGAGGAGAGCCTGCAGACACAGAGGCCCAACTCTGGGTGGTGGAAGAAGACTCGGTGCCATCATGATGCCAGTCCTCAAATCCATGTCATCCAAATACAAATCCCCAATCTTTTTTTTTTTCTCTTAAATCAACAAAATGATTCTGAAGTCCAGTTGGAAGGATAAATCAGCAAGAATAACCAATACAATTTTAGAAGAAGAAAAATGAGGGTAGATTGTCCTGTTGGATTAAAATCAAGATGTGAAGTTGCAAAAATCAATCCCATTCATTTCCTGATTCATTCCACAAACATCTATCGAGAACTCATCTTGGACCAGGAGCTGTGCCAGGCCCTGAGAATGTTTGGGGTGCAAAGGGGACATGCTATTTTTTGATGCCTGTTTCAGAGCCCAGGGAGGGGTGGCTGGGAAAGGTGAGGACTTCCCAAGAGTCAAGTTAGAGGGTCTGAGCCAAGGCTGATAGCCCCAGCCCTGTGACTTGCCTGGGAGAGGACAAGGACAAGTGACTAGGCAAAAAGCAGTGGACTAAATCAGGCCCTCCCTCTGTAGGCGGCCCTGGTCAAGCCACTCTGCCGCTTCAGGCCTCAGACTGTTCACTTGCAGGATGGCCTATATTAATAATATGATCATAACGCTAGCAAACACAGCTATTCATTAAGCATGTACTACGTGCCAAGCACTTTATGTGTAACATCTCACTAAATCCTCACAACATCCCTAAGATGGATTCTATTATCATCCGCATTTTTCAGATAAGAATATTTAGAAAAGTTCAATAACTTGCCTGAGGTCACAAAGCTAGAAGTAGTCAAGGTCAAATGCAAATACGGGCAGCCTGGCTCCAAAATCCACAGTGCTACCCACTATCGCCCCCTGCCTTTCAGATGTGGTAATGACTCCTCAGAACAGGCAAAGCCCGGTGCTTTTTTTTTTTTTGAGGAGTCTCTGTCGCCCAGGCTGGAGTGTGCAATGGTGTGATCTCGGCTCACTGCAACCTCTGCCTCCTGGGTTCAAGTGATTCTCCTGCCTCAGCCTCCTGAGTAGCTGGGATTACAGGTATGGGCCACCATGCCTGGCTTAATTTTGTATTTTTGGTAGAGACGGTGTTTCAGCATTTTTGGCCAGGCTGGTCTTGAACTCCTGACCTCAGGTGACCTGCCCACCTCGGCTTCCCAAAGTGCTGAGATTACAGGTGTGAGCCACTGTGCCCAGCTTGCACTGAGATTCTAAATGAAGAAGATGGCTTTGGTGGCTCCCCACCTTCAGACAAGGCAAGAGTTTCCTTTACCCTCCTGGCTGCCTTAAGCCAGTGCTTAGCCTGCTCTGGACTTGTGACATTCAGAGAATGAACTTCTGAGGTCACCAAGTCCAATAACCCTCAGGGGCCAGATGCCCCTCTCTGGATAACAGAGGGCATTATGGCCCCCTGTGAACATCATTGACAAACAGTTCATTACCTACTGATGCAGCTGATGACATTTCAGATGGCTCTTTCTCGAGAAGGTGATCACCCACCCTTTTCACTTTACTCCCAGGGGTTGGTAAGGAGAAAGACGCTTTTTACCAGCAAGCTACAATAAGTCCTAAGCAAGCACTGTGATCCCACTTGGCCTCCCCGCTCTTCCCCGTCTGATCTTCCAGCAAGTCCTCTGTGCACCGAGCTCCCCTGCATCATTCCCTAATGCTAGAAACCCGAGTCATCACACCACAGCTGCTGAGGGCCCCTTGGTGTGAGCCTACCTCTCTCTGCTCCCTCTGAAGGCAGAGTTCTTCCGTCTCTTCCATCAGTTTGTCTGCCAAAACAAGCACACACACATTCACAAAAGTGCTCTAAGGTCCTGAAGGAGTTGGTGCCTGAGGTGGTCACTGTCAATCCCAGCATCTCCTAAGGAAGGGTCCTGCAGCCCTGCCAGCCAGAGGGTGGGCCAGCTCGTGGTGATGGAAGCTGTCACCCGCCTTCCCCATCATCATCCTGCTTTTTCCATTCATAGGATTATGAGGGGCCTTATCTTTGGAAGTTCAAAGAGATCTCTGCATCCCCAGGGCAGCTGCATCTGGGCTAGTCCCACACCCACCTTCTACTAGCTCTAATGTCTGGCTAGCAGGGAGGGCAGAGCCCTGGGGCCAGGGAGTTTCTGAAGCAGGTATAGGGGAGTCGGTGCTGGGGCCCCAAGTGCCTAAGCAGGCAGAGGGGAGAGCGTCCTAGACCGAGGGCAAAACCTCAGTTTCATCATCTTCTCTCAAACAGTGCACATTTACCAACCAGTCAAGGGCACAGGGGCCTGGAACTCCATGGCAAGATTTAAAATGGTCTGGGGCAGGGGTGCTGGGGACAAGCCAAACCCTGGGGACCCAGGACAGGATAACAACATCAACTCCACTTATGGAGCCCTTACTGCATGTCCGGCACAAGCACTTACAGACATTTTCTCATTTAGCCCAATCCTCTAAAAGCTAGGGACTATTTTTAACTCGATTTTAAGGATGAGGAAATTGAGGTTTAGAGAGGCTGAGCTGCCTAAAGATATACATAGCTGATAGACGGGTGACAAGTGATGAAGCTGGATCCAGAGACCAGGCGCTTAACCATCAGACACTCCTGCCTTCGGTCATGCTGGCCAAAAGGATGCAAACTGCACCAGGAAGCCCTTCAGGTGCTAAACTGGTCTCTGTCCCCTCATAGCCCCACCCAAGAGACCATCACCCCTGCTGGGCCCTCTACGAAGCCCCTGGCTATAGCCCCTGGTCCCCAAGTGCTACCATTAGGGAACCACTCCTCCAGCCAACCTAAATACTCCTGCTTTTCCTTAGCCAACTGCAGCCCCTGGGCCTCCAGGCTTTTGATCATGGCTTCTCCCAGCTGGGCATTCTTCCAGGTCCTGGGGAGGGAGGGCAGATGGGAAAGAGGAGAGAAGAGGAAGAAACAGAAAATCATTGAAGCTGAAGGGTGGAGGGGAAAGAGAAGGCATACGTTTTATATTCACCCACCCTTTCTCCTCCAGAATCTCAGCTTGCGTTCACTCTGGCACCCATGGCTCTGGGCATGCCACCAGCACGAATCAGTTACAATAGCTGGAGGCTGGCCCAGACTTCAAAGTGGGCTACTGTGGGCTGGGCCAACAGCACTATTAGAGCGGGGAAGAGATTGCTTCCCGGGTGGCTTTTTACATCGCTGAATGTCTACCACCCAGTGCAAGGCCTGCCACAGAGCAGACTGTCAGTGTTGTTTGTTGAACTGAAAGCATGCCCTAGCCTGACCAGGCAGGTGCCAGGGCAGTGGTTTACGTACAAATGGACTGGGTTGACTGGGGGTTTCTGTGATCTTGACCCCAATTTACAAAGCACCAGCTCTGGTCCTTGCTAGAATTAATTATGGGCCTAGGGAGGTGAGATGGGTGTCAGGAGGCATCAAATACACTTCCCAAGAGTTAGAGACAAGTGGTGCCCACCTCTGCCACCTGTAACTCTAGATACTTTCCAAGCTCACTCAGGGGACCCCTCACAGATGCGCTAAAACCTGGCCTGTCTCCTCTCACCTACCCTAGCCATCTCCCACAGCCCTGGCCCTGTGCCCACCATGGTCCCAACAGAGAGGCAGGGAGTTCAGGGGTAGCCCTGCCCACCCCTTCCTGGACCCACAGGCCACCCTCCTGGCTGTGAGGACTTACACCTTCCCAGACTCCTGCAGCATCTCCAGCCACTGGATCTGCTCAAACTCCGACTCAGCAGCAAGCAAGATGTTCCCCTGCCAGGAAGAGGAGCCATGGGCGTGCCTGAGAGGCAGTCACACTGAGGGTGATGGAGGCCCAGCTCTGCCCTGTCACCACCCACTCCACAACCCTGGGTGCTGATGCCCATCTCCCAGGCCAGGCCTTGGCAGGGGAGAGTTTGTCCCAAAGGGGCCTGAGAGGCTGGTCTGCTCCTGTGGAGCCCAGGCTGAGAGAAGAGCTCTACTCACATGGAAGTCCTGGTGGGAGATCTTCATGGCATAGGGCATGCTGGGCTCTTCTTTGGCCTCCACCAGGCAGCCCCCCAAAGGGATGACGCCCTGAGGAAGAACCAGGACAGACGGCCCCCACCCCACCCAGTTTAGGTCACTCAGGTGTTCTGGGGGTCCCTGGACAAAACCAGGCCCTGACAAGTGCCCCAGGATGGAAGCTAGACCCTGGGGCCGTGGGACAGAGGCCATAACTGCCTTTCAGAGAGGAGGAAGGGCTGGGGCAGGGGCTGGGGCACAGGAGGGTGGGGGTCCAGCCCAGGACAGGGGCAGGGGGTCTTTTGCCCCCAGAGGATTTGCTCTCCAGACTCTCTGCTAGACCAGAGCAAGACAGCAGACAGTCCCCACCCCTCACAACATCCAAGCCCTGATGCCCACACTGGGCCCTCCCCTGCTGTGTCCCCAGGAGGGGCCGCCTCACCTTAGGATGTATATTGAAGTATTTATTGGTTTCAAAGCTCTTTTTTTCGCTCTCAGAGTAGTAAAGCAGAAAGCTCTCTTTGATGATGAAAAACCTACAGTGGGTGGTGGGGAAGGAAGGGCAACCAGGAGAGAAGGGGTGAGGCTTCTTGGGACAGCAAGAGCACCCTTGGGGGCCCTGGATTCACATGGGGGCCCATGGGGACACCAGTTCAGACATCCTTACCAACTCAAGTTCCACATCCTCACAAAGGCCTCAGCTGGCCGGTGACCTCCCCACAGGCAGCTTGACCCCTGCACGGGGGGCAGCTGCAGCTGGACCCCCACTACTGGCCTCCAGGTCTGGCTCCCTCTGTCCTGCTGAACCACCACCCTGGCTCCGCACAGCAGGACAGCCGTGGTCCTTCCCCTTGCGCACCTTCAGCGCCTTGAGTTCTCACCTCCAGTCACTGAGGGTCTCCTCTAGGAGGAGAAGGAAGGCAAGAAGATGCAAAATGCTAACATGGGTCTTTGGCAAGTAACATGAAGGCTGGCAGTCAAATGAGATTGGGGTACCAGGCCAGCGAGGCCAGGTCTGCAGCCCTGAACACCCCAGTGTGACACTGGTATCCCCTTTGTCTTGGGCTGCTCCCCAGCCTCCTTCTGGGACTCAGGTCTAACTGAGGGGCTCTATGACTTTGGTGCTTTTTGACTGCTGGGGAGGCCATGTCCTTAATGCCAACATGTGGAGCATTTGGACCTGCCCCAGGGGCTCTCCTAGGGCTCATGTTTGGAGCTATGATGAGCCACCAAGCACCCTCTAGGGGCAGGTCCAACTGGGACTCAAAGCCCGCAGGCTCAGGGACACCCAGAGTGGCTGGCTCCTTCCTCCAGGGCCCCTGCTAATCAGTGCTGTTGTAGTGACGGCATGTGAGCAGAATGTGGTGGTGATTCTGAAAGTTGGTGTGAGTGTGTGTGTGTCTGTGTGTGTGTGCATGCACACATGTGAGAGTTTAAAGTTTACATGCCGGGAGAGTTGGAGCCAGCTCAGATGGGCTCACAAGAGCCCACAGTGTCAGTCTCTTCCCTGTTCTGCATTTGGTCACATGGTGTTGGTAGCCTGATAGTGGCCACGTTGGGAGTATGTACACCACGCATGTCAAATCCTGTAAAACTGCCTCAGCTCCCTCCTCCAAGAGCCTGTTGTTAAACATTTGCCAGCACACCACTGGTTGAATGGGCCCTCTTGTGAGGGGCTTAAAAACTTGCTAGTGAGGCTGGGTTCTGTGGTTCACACCTGTACTCAATCCCAGCACTTTGGGAGGGTGAGGCAGGTGGATCACTTGAGGTCAGGAGTTTAAGACCAGCCTGTCAACATGGTGAAAGCCCATCTCTACTGAAAATACAGAAATTAGGTGGGCGTGGTGGTGCATGCCTGTGATCCCAGGTACTCAGGGGGCTGAGGCAGGAGAATCACTTGAACCCGGGATGTGGAACTTAACAGTGAGCCAAGATAGCTCCACCGCACTCCAGCCTGGGCAACAAGAGTGAGACTCCATCTCAACAAAAGAGAGAGAGAAAAAAAGAAAGAAGGAAGGAAGGAGAGAGAGAGAAGGAAAGAAAGAAACAAACAAACAAGCAAGCTTGCTGGTGAGCATGGCGATGCCAGTGAACCTCTGAAGGTAACACCAGCCACACGATCTTTCCTAAGGCCCCCGCTGCTGGGTAAGGCAGGCCTGGGCTGCTGGCAGCTGCCATCTGAGGAAGGTGAAGCTCAGCTCTGTGCTTTGGTGTGAGCCTCATGCCAACCCATTTTCTTTTCTTTTTTAAAAATAGAAGGCTGGGTGCAGTGGCTCACACCTATAATCCCAGGACTGTGGGAGGCTGAGGTGAGTGGATCACTTGAGGTCAGGAGTTTGACACCAGCCTGGCTAACATGGTGAAACCCCGTTTTTAATAAAAATACAAAAATCAGTTGGATGTGGTGGCTCACATCTGTAATTTCAGCTACTGGGGAGGCTGAGGCACGAGAATCTCTTGAACCCAGAAGGTGGAGGTTGCAGTGAGCCAAGATCTCATCACTGCACTCCAACCTGGGTGACAGAGTGAGACTGTCTAAAAAAATAAAATAAAATAGAAACAGGGTCTTTCTATGTTGCCCAGAATGGCCTCGAACTCTTGGCCTCAAGTGACCCTGAACCTGCCTCGGCCTCCCAAAGTGCTGGGATTACAGGCTGAGCCACCACACCCAGCCCCATTTTCTTTACCTGAACCGACCATCTCTGCCTGGCCATATAACAAACACAGCCCTGTGGACCCTGCTCAGGGTTGATACCCTACTAATGCCAACTCTCTCCCCAGGCCTTTCTTGCCCCAGTACAGAAAGAGCACGTGAATAAGACCTGCTGCAGAACCTCAGTGACATTCCAGGCCTGCCAGCACGTGCCAGCACCTCTGCCCACCTCTCAGCTTTCCTGCCACGTCTGCCCTTCAGCCTCTCTACCCCGCAGGCAACTGCAGAGTTCACTGTCCCCTGCCCGCTGTACTTGCGGGGTCCTGCACGTGGTGATTGTGCGGCTCGGCCTGGAATGCCCTCCTTCTTGCTCTTCAGCCAGGGGGACCCTTCTCACCCCAGTGACCTTCCCAGCCCACACTAATGTCTGGACTTCCTCAGCACTTGGCTAGCGGGACCTGCACTTGGCACTTAGGTCCACTGCCCCATGCCATGTGTGCATCTCATCCCGACGGGGCATCAGGCTCCTGGAGGGCAGGTCCATCCCACTTCAGCCTTATGGGCCCAGGTAGGTGTCCCCTGGCTGTTCCAAGGGAATTTCACAGAGTAGTTAAGAACATAAGCTTTGACACAGAGAGACCTGACATTTTCCAGCTGGGGTTGGGGGTCCTTGGGCAAGTCAGCTTTCCTTTCTGAGCCTTAGTTTCTTTACCTGTAGAATGGGGACAATAACAACTACCTAATGCGGTTATTTTGAGGGTCAAATGAGATTGTGCTCATCACCCTGCCAATCTGCAGAGGACTCAGGACAGGGCTGAGTGATGCATTCCATGGTCTGAATACAATCACTGCAGGAAGCAGCACAGGACTGTCTCCAGGGCTACAGCCTCCTCTCAATGGCTTTGGAAATACTGCTATGGACCCAGTATGTCTCCTCAACATTCATATGTTCAAGCCCTAACCCCACATATGACTGTATTTGGAGATAAGGTCTTTAGGAGGTAATTAATGGTAACAAAGGTCATAAGGGTAGGGCCCTAAGCCAATAGGACTGTGGCTTTATAAGAAGAGCTCTCTTTCACTCCTGTAATCCTAGCACTTTGGAAGGCTCAGGTGGGTGGATCACCAGGTCAAGAGATTGAGACCATCCTGGCCAACGTGGTGAAACCCCATTTCTACTAAAAATACAGAAATTAGTCCGGCATGGTGGCACACACCTGTAGTCCCAGCTACTTGGGAGGCTGAGGCAGGAGAATTGCTTGAACCCGGGAGACAGAGGTTGCAGTGAGCCAAGATCGCACCACTGCACCCCAGCCTGGTGACAGAGCAAGACTCTAAAAGAAAAAGAAGGAGGAGGAGGAGGAGGAGAAGAAGAAGAGCTCTCTTTCCTGGCTGGATGCAGTGGCTCACATCTGTAATCACGACACTTTAGGAGGCTGAAGCAGGAGGATTACTTGAGCCCAGGAGCTCAAGACCAGCCTGGGCAACATAGCAAGGCCTTGTCTCTACAAAAAAAAAGGACTTAGCTGGGCATTGGTACACACCTGTAGTTCTAGCTACTCAGGAGGCTGAGTGAGAGGATCACTTGAGTCTGGGAGCTCAAGGCTGCAGTGAGCTGTGATGGCACCACCACTGTACTCCAGCCTGGCTGACAGATCAAGACCCTGTTGTAAAAATAAATAAATCAAATCTCTCTCACCCTCTTTTTCCTCTTGCTCCACCATGCGAGGACATATTGAGAAGGCGACCATCTGCAAGCCAGGAACAGGTGCCCTCATCAGAACCTGACCATGCTGGCAACTTGATCTCAGACTCTCAGCCTCCAGAACTGTGGCCAAACACACTGCCAGGGTTTAAGCCACCCAGTCTACGGCATTTTGTTACAGTAGCCCAAGCTGACTGAAACAGATAAATACCTTCATGCCTTCCTGCCACTTGCAGAGCCCCTCTCCCTTAGGGCAAAGCACTGTGCCAGGGCTGTGAAGTGGGTGGGCAGACAATCATTAGACACAGGACAAGGAGGGCGCAGGGCTCTGGGGTCCACCAACCCCCCTCTGTCAAGCTGTGGCCTCAGGCAAACTCTCAGCCTTACTAAGCCCCCTTTCTTCCTCTATAAAATGGGGGTATGGAAACCATCTCTTAGGGCTGCTGTAAAGATTCCTCCATTGAGTCAACAAATAATTACTGGGTTGCCACTCTGTGCCAAGCGCTGCTCCAGGTGTTGGAGGTGCAGTTGTGAGCAAGACAGAAAAAAATCCCTGTCTTCATGGAGCTTACACTACTTGCATGTAGTGGGTGTCAGAGGGTGAATGAATGAGACATAGGGATGTCATATGGCTGATATGTGCTATGGAGGAAAATAAAGCAGGTTAGGGGGATTGGGAGTGGGCACAGGACCATATTAAAGAGGGTATTCAGGGAGCGCCTAGTTAAGAAGGTAATCTTTGAGGGTAGGAAAGGTGTTTCTGCCAGAGGAGCTGCATGTGCAAAGGCCCTGAGGCAGGAAGTGTGCCTAGCTCTCAGGGAACTGAGAGGCTACAGCAGTGGGGCCAGATTGCAGAGGGCTCTCTTATGGTAATGACAATAATGATCGAGCTAACATTTATTTAGTACTTGCCACAAACCACACCTCATTCCAAGCAGTTACTGCTGTTAATGCACTTAACACCACTCACAATGATGCCACAAGAGAAATGTTCCCTGCATTTTATGGGAGCAGAAATGAAGCAAAGGGTGGCAAGACTTGCTGAAGGTCACAGCACTAGTTGGTAGAGGCTGGCTTTTTCTCGGAGTAAGAGAGGGAGCCACTGGAGGGCTTTGAGCAGGAGGGACCTCGATTACATTGCAAAAGGCTCATCTGCTGTGTTGAGGGCAGATTGTCAGGGTAAATGCAGGGGGATTCATTAGGGGATGTTGCCACATATCATTAGGGGGCAAGCGAGGATCCGGTGGATGGAGGCAGGTAAAGCCCTCAGCACTTGCCTGGCACACAGAAGGTGTCCCCTAATGTCATGTCCCTCCTTCTCCTCATGCTTCTGAAGGCAGCATAGAGAGAGGCAGGGGAAGGAAGGTGGACCCTCAGGGTAGCCTTTGTCCTGTGCGGGCCAGACTTCAGTAGGGATTGTGAAAGGCCCACATGTCACACATGCCACACCCAGCCTGGCTGCAGCTGTCTCCAGGTTGGCTTGGGTGGAAGTGGGGATCAAGGGAGGGGAGCTAGTGTGGACCTGGAGGAGGAGGACGATGGCCTGGCTGGCAGGAATGAGTTCTGCCCAACTAAGGGCTCATATGGCAAACACACTTCTAGGACCCAAAGGTCTAGCCTTGCTTACAAACCTGTCTCAGTGACAGCCCTGCTATTCCAGCTGGCCCTTCTCAGTGTCTTCTCAGCAGGCAGGTTCCCAGAACCCCAGTTGCCTGCACCGAGGAACACTTCCTCTTCCCACCCCCTCTTCCAAAGTTCTTTTGTTCTCCAACAGTCTCATTCTGACTGGAAGCCAGGGGCCACCTCTCTCCAGGCCCTGTGCAGTTGATCTGGCTGTGTCCAAGGGCTAGGGATGGCCACCGTTTCTGCAGCTGTCCTCATGCATTGGCTCTTGTGCCAAGGGCTCCACGTGTATTTGATCCACGTCACAACTGTGGAGGGTTGGGCATTTTATTCTCAATTATTCTCACTTCACAAATAAGGAAACTGAGGCTTAGAGGCAAAATAGTGTATTCCATGCCACACTCCCAGGGCAGAGGTGGAGCTAGGATTGGAATCCATGGACTGTAGTCCCTACACCTACTTCCCACAGCCACTGCCTAAGGAGCTGCTCCATCCAGCTCCTGGCCAGGAAACAGATGGGCCAGAGGCCGTAAGTTTCAGGTTGGGGTCGCCAATGTTAGAACTCTGCCACTGACCGGCAATGTGACCGGGGCGAGTGACTTAATAGCTTTAGGCCTCAGGTCCCCCCCCGTGCAACTTGAGGATAATAATAATAATAATTAATAATACCTATATTTCATAGGGCTGTCAGGATAATGCTCCCCTAAAGACTTAGAACATGGTGGTAAATATTTAACAAATGATGACTTTTATGATAATTATTATGATGATGATTGGGTTCAGACCCAATAACAATAAGCTGCAGTCTCCCCTGACCTCTTTTTCCATTCGTGCTCACATGGCTGCTACTGGAGAGAGCTCTTGGCTCCAGCCCAGCTGGTCAGCTCCCTGTGCTCCCAACACATGGCTTATCCCTGCATCTGCTGCTTCCCCCTGCCCCCTGTCTGAAGTCCATCCCTCCTTCCAGACCCAACATCAGCCCTGGGAGCAGCTTTGCCCATCAGCTGTGACCCTTGTCTGTCCCCTTGTGTTGGGGTGAAGCCCAGAGCGTGAGTGAGGTGGGGACTTGTGTTAGCTCTGGCTGCTTCTCTCTCCCATCATAAAAAATAGGATTTTCATTTCCAGATTAAAGAGCATTCACAGGGTGCCAGGATACTCACTTTGCTAAGTGTTTTATTGACTTTATCTTACTTAAATTTCTCATAACAACTCTAAGAGAAGTTAAATACTATGCCCCAGATCACACAGCTGGGAATGGGGAGCCAGGATAGTTGTAAAGGTGCTTTTTTTTTCTATTTAGCCAGTGAGGAAACTGAGGCACAGAGAGATTAAGCAACTAGTAAGTGGCAAGCTCAGAGCACAGTCACCTCTGCTGACAAAGCCCAAGTTCCCACTTGCTGTGCTCTGGGATGCCTGGTCCTCCTCATCACATATGACTGGAATTTGTTCTCTTCCTAGAGCTTATCTCTGCTATCTCTGCAGAGTGACTGCAAGCTGCTGGTCAGCTCAGGTCAGAGAGAATGAATGATTCCCCTGGTACAGCCGGGTGCTATGCCGGGCCCTGGAGCTTGATGATTTACTGACCTCAAGTAGCCGATAGTCGAAGGAGAGAGTGTAGAAACCAATAATTTTAAAAATAGCTAATATTGGCTGGGTATGGTGGCTCATGCCTGTAATCCCAGTACTTTGGGGGGCCAAGGCAGAAGGATCACTTGATCCCAGGGGTCCAGACCACACTGGGCAACATAGAGAGACTCTGCCTCAACAAACAATTTAAAAATTAGCTGGTATGGTAGCTTGTGCCTGTGGTACCAGCTACTTGGGAGGTAGGAGTATTGCTGAGGTAGGAGTATTGCTGAGGTAGGAGTATTATGAGGTAGGAGTATTGCTGAGGTAGGAGTATTACTGAGGTAGGAGTATTGCTGAGGTAGGAGTATTGCTGAGGTAGGAGTATTATGAGGTAGTAGTATTGCTGAGGTAGGAGTATTACTGAGGTAGGAGTATTGCTGAGGTAGGAGTATTGCTGAGGTAGGAGTATTGCTGAGGTAGGAGTATTACTGAGGTAGGAGTATTGCTGAGGTAGGAGTATTACTGAGGTAGGAGTATTGCTGAGGTAGGAGTATTGCTGAGGTAGGAGTATTACTGAGGTAGGAGTATTGCTGAGGTAGGAGTATTGCTTGAGGTAGGTGTATTGCTGAGGTAGGAGTATTGCTGAGGTAGGAGTATTATGAGGTAGGAGTATTGCTGTGGTAGGAGTATTGCTGAGGTAGGAGTATTACTGAGGTAGGAGTATTGCTGAGGTAGGAGTATTGCTGAGGTAGGAGTATTATGAGGTAGTAGTATTGCTGAGGTAGGAGTATTACTGAGGTAGGAGTATTGCTGAGGTAGGAGTATTGCTGAGGTAGGAGTATTGCTGAGGTAGGAGTATTACTGAGGTAGGAGTATTGCTGAGGTAGGAGTATTGCTGAGGTAGGAGTATTACTGAGGTAGGAGTATTGCTGAGGTAGGAGTATTGCTTGAGGTAGGTGTATTGCTGAGGTAGGAGTATTGCTGAGGTAGGAGTATTATGAGGTAGGAGTATTGCTGTGGTAGGAGTATTGCTGAGGTAGGAGTATTACTGAGGTAAGAGTATTGCTGAGGTAGGAGTATTGCTGAGGTAGGAGTATTACTGAGGTAGGAGTATTATGAGGTAGGAGTATTGCTGAGGTAGGAGTATTACTGAGGTAGAAGTATTGCTGAGGTAGGAGTATTGCTGAAGTAGGAGTATTATGAGGTAGGAGTATTGCTGAGGTAGGAGTATTGCTGAGGTAGGAGTATTATGAGGTAGGAGTATTGCTGAGGTAGGAGTATTATGAGGTAGGAGTATTGCTGAGGTAGGAGTATTACTGAGGTAAGAGTATTGCTGAGGTAGGAGTATTGCTGAGGTAGGAGTATTACTGAGGTAGGAGTATTATGAGGTAGGAGTATTGCTGAGGTAGGAGTATTGCTGAGGTAGGAGTATTATGAGGTAGGAGTATTGCTGAGGTAGGAGTATTGCTGAGGTAGGAGTATTGCTGAGGTAGGAGTATTGCTTGAGGTAGGAGTATTGCTGAGGTAGGAGTATTACTGAGGTAGGAGTATTATGAGGTAGGAGTATTGCTGAGGTAGGAGTATTGCTTGAGGTAGGAGTATTGCTGAGGTAGGAGTATTATGAGGTAGGAGTATTATGAGGTAGGAGTATTGCTGAGGTAGGAGTATTGCTGAGGTAGGAGTATTATGAGGTAGGAGTATTGCTGAGGTAGGAGTATTACTGAGGTAGGAGTATTATGAGGTAGGAGTATTGCTGAGGTAGGAGTATTATGAGGTAGGAGTATTACTGAGGTAGGAGTATTGCTGAGGTAGGAGTATTGCTGACGTAGGAGTATTATGAGGTAGGAGTATTGCTGAGGTAGGAGTATTACTGAGGTAGGAGTATTGCTGAGGTAGAAGTATTGCTGAGGTAGGAGTATTGCTGAGGTAAGAGTATTACTGAGGTAGGAGTATTGCTGAGGTAGGAGTATTGCTTGAGACCAGGAGGTGGAGGTCACAGTGAGCCATAATCATGGAGGTTACAGTGAGCCGTAATACTGAGGTAGGAGTATTGCTGAGGGAGGAGTATTGCTCGAGACCAGGAGGTGGAGGTTACAGTGAGCCATAATCATGCCACTACCCTCCAGCCTGGGCCACAAAGCAAGACTCTATCTCAAAAGACCCCAAAAAACAAAAACAAAAAATGCAGTTTATGAAGCTCCTCCTTTGTGCTAGGTGCTAAACACTGCTCTAGTAACAGTACTGTGCTAACTCATTCACTCCTCACATGAGGTAGGTGAGGAAACTGGGGCATAGAGAAGTAATGTGTCCCAGATCACACAACTGGGAATGGGGGAGCTAGGATAGTTGTAAAACACCAGAAGCATACACCGCAACCTTGTAAAGCACCAGCGTAGGCTTTAACTTTGTAACACACCAGGAGAGTACACTGCAACATTGTGACATACTACTGTACACTGTAACTTTGCAACACACCAGGATAGCACACTGCAACATTGTGACGTACTACGGTACACTGTAACTTTGCAACACACCAGGAGAGCACACTGCAACATTGTAACATACTACAGTACACTGTAACTTTGTAACATACCAGGAGCATACACTGCAACATTGTGACATACTACAGTACACTGTAACTTTGTAACACACCAGGAGAGCACACTGCAACATTGTGACATACTACCGTACACTGTAACTTTGCAACACACCAGGAGAGCACACTGCAACATTGTAACATACTACAGTACACTGTAACTTTGTAACACACCAGGAGCATACACTGCAACATTGTGACATACTATGGTACACTGTAACTTTGCAACACACCAGGAGAGCACACTGCAACATTGTAACATACTACAGTACACTGTAACTTTGCAACACACCAGGAGAGCACACTGCAACATTGTGACGTACTACGGTACACTGTAACTTTGTAAGACACCAGGAGAGTACACTGCAACATTGTAATGTGCCATAATATATTGCAACATTGTAAGTTTACATAAGGTACAGGAAGAGTGAAGACCAGGGAGGAATCAATGGTTTAGGGGTCCAGCCAAGGGAGTTCCCCAAGATGTGACAACTAAGCAGGGCTTTGAAGAATGAATAGGAGTATCTTGGGAATTTGGGAGGAAATGGAAGGGGGAGAGAGCCATTCCAGACAGAGGGAACAACATAGGCAAATAATAGTATGTTTAACGTCATAAAAATATATCTGTCATTATTGGCAGAAAGTGTAAAGGGTGGGCAGTGGTGCAGGGGAGGTGCAGTAAGGAGTGAGTTAAGATCAGAGACCAGAGACAGAGCAGGGCAGAGTGTGCAGTCCTTGTGAAGATGCTGGACTTCTTCCTGCAGACAAGGAGAGCTGCCAGCAAGTTTCAAACAGTGCACTTGTAAGGTCATATTATAGTTTTAGACATGGGGAAGTCCACAACTAGGCAAAGGGAAAATTAAAGTTATTGGGAGGTATAGATCAGCAAGGCTCATTGAATAGTTAGATAAGGGCAGGGTGAGCAGAACTGGAATGGCACAATGACCAGGACTCTAGCTTGGGTCACAGAGTGGCACAGGTGCCATCCAACATGACTTAGGGAACCCAAGAATGATTTTCTTAAGCTTTAGCTCTGTCCCCATCTTCTGCCCCCCACGCCAGTACTCTGAATGCAACAAGGGCTCAACCAGAGCTTGTTGGTCACCACTGCCTCATGATGAGTCCAGTTGGAGCCAAGGAAAATGTTATCTAGACCCACAGGTATCTTCTATGGTGGGCAGATCTTGTTAAAGAAAGGCCTATCCACTCTGCTGAGCCCTCTAATGTTGGGAGATGCAAATGCCACAGAGTTTAGGAATAGGAGCTAGAAAGGGCCTTGCATAACAGAGTGAAAGAAATTTGAATCTGGGGAAAACCATGGAGGACAATGGGGAGGAGAAGTGTTGGGAAAGTGCAGAGGAGAGAGGACCCTGGGAGGGTGCAAGAGTCAAGAGAGAGCGCTGATCCTAGAGTCGAGACAGTGATGTCATCATCTCTGGTGACAGTGAGGTGGGGTGCCTACCAGGGAGCTAACACTCAATTTGAAGATGTTTGTGCTTCTGTAATTTAAATACCTCCTCTGCCCTCCTCTTTGCCACAGTTTCCCTTAGGGATAGGCTGCTAGACTCATAAATACCTTGAATGAGAGGCCGCTGTGTTTATGCCGCAGTGTGGAAGGCTGGAGAGACTGAGGAAGAGAAGCTGAGTTCCACCTCCGGTTGTGTGACAAGGACCGTGTACATTGGTCAGCAAATTAATCCATAAACAAAGAAACTAGTTTAGAGCCTCTTGGGGATTCACAGAAACCCTGGTATGGATTTTAGACTTCCTTTAGATATGGGATTTGGTCTTGGGACCAAATTTATCTCACTCTCAGGAGGGCAGCAAGAGCCCAGTGGACGTGTGAGTTACACACGGGTTACATTTCCTAAGAAGGTGAACATCCAGCCTAGCTTCCCCCTCTTCCCCAGGCATAACAGCCAGTCTCCCTCTTTTCTGAGCCCCCTGGATACTGCGAATGGCTATGTAGTGGGTGGAGCTGCAGAAGGACTGCCCTCAGAAGTGACCTTTTCAGAACTGGCAGAAGGAAGGTGGACAACACAACACAGCCCCCAGTATGTGCCCCTTGTGTCCATTCTGGGTGGCCTGGTGTGCTCAGGAAATGCTCATCCTGGCCTGTGAGTCTTATCTGGCATCCAGTCTAAGATGGCAGAACAGCAGGAATCCTATCTGTGAAATGCATGAGTCATGACACATTAAAGTTCAGAGAGATTATCAAGTCCAAGGGGATTCAAAAAACTTAGCCAAACTATTCCAACAACAGTGAGACAACTGTAATGTGTAAAACAGGGTGCTCAACCCCTGGGCCCTGGGCCAGTACCAGTCCAAGGCCTGTTAGGAACCAGGTCACGCAGCAGGAGGTGAGCAGGTGAAGCTTATTCTGTTTTTATAGCTTCTCCCCATGGCTGGCTTTGCCGCCGGAGCTCTGCCTCCTGTCAGATCAGCGGCAGCATGAGATTCTCATAGGAGCACAAACCCTACTGTAAACTGCATGGCGAGGGATCTAGGTTGCACATTTATTCTGAGAATCTAACACCTGATGAAACCACCCCACCCCCACTCCCTGTCCTTGGAAAAATTGTCTTCCATGAAACCATTCATGGCACCTGGTACCAAAAAGGTTGGGGACTGCTGGTGTAAAACATATAATAGGTGCCTCACACCTGTAATCCCAGCACTTTGGGAGGCTGAGGTGGGCAGATCACCTGAAGTCAGGAGTTCGAGACCAGCCTGGCCAACATGGCAAAACCACATCTCTACTAAAAAATACAAAAATTAGCCAGGCATGGTGATGCATGCCTGTAATTCCAGCTACTCAGGAGGCTGAGGGATGACAATCACTTGAACCTGAAAGGCGGAGGTTGCAGTGAGCTGAGATCAAGTCATTGCACTCCAGTCTGAGTGACAGGAGACTCTGTCTCAAAAGGAAAAAAAACCCATATAACAATACAGAGGAACTGCTTGAAGTGGGCAGGGAGTCTTGGAGCTGTACCCCTGTTTGTTCCCCATTCCCTTATAGTAGATTAAAGGCACCTCTGGGGTTATCTGTGGCACACAATTTGACCCATCCAACCCCCACTCTATAGATGAGATACTGCTGGCCAGTGGGGTAAAATGCCACAGCCTGTATCATGCAGTTGGTTACTGGCAGAGCTGGAGCTGGAACTTGGAGCAGCTGCCTCTAATCCTAGGTTCACTTTCTCTTTTCTTTTCTCTCTCTCTCTTTCCTTCCTTCCTTCTTCCTTCCTCCTTCCTCCCCCCTCCCTCCCTCTCTCTCTCTGTCTCTCTCTTTCTTTCTTTCTCTTGAGATGGAGTATTGCTGTGTCACCCAGGCTGGAGTGCAGTGGCTCCATCCTGGCTCCCTGCAACCTCCACCTCCCAGGTTCAAGCGATTCTCTTGCCTCAGCCTCCTGAGTAGATGGGATTGCAGTCACCCACCACCACACCTGGCTAATTTTTGTATTTTTAGTAGAGACAGGGTTTCACCATGTTGGCCAGGCTGATCTCCAACTCCTGACCTCAAGTGATTCACCCACCTCAGCCTCTCAAAGTGCTGGGTTTACAGGTGTGAGCACCATGCCCGGCCTTAGATTCACTTTCTGCCACACCCACAGCTGCTCTCAGAAGCAATTACTTTGTTATTTTTAAGCCCTGGAGATAAGGAAGATGAACTGTCTGCAAGCTTGAGGTCTGGCCCACACACAGGTGAGATTCATTTTCAAACAGGACATCAATAGCCACTGAGGGCAACTCCTTGGGGACTGGGTGGGAAAAAAAGTGTCATTTGTTTGCACAATTAACTCACTTAACTTTGGCAGACCTGGCCTGGGTAAATAACCGTATGACCCCAGTGAAGCCTGACCTGATGCGTAGCATTTCATTTACGGCCGTTTGATCCCTAGAGTGTGCCCATCTCCCTAACCCAAGGATTCCTTGTAACCTGGATACCACCACCGCAGAAAGGAGAGAGGGCGGCGTGTAGAGGAATCTGAGCAGACTCAGAAAAGGCGCCTTCCCCTGCCTCTGTGCCTCAGTTTCCTATCAGTGGGCTTGGGAGAGCAGCTCTGGAACAAGGAGCCAGAGAGTGAAAAACACTATGAAATCTTCAGAAGAAAGTAATTTGGTCACTATTTTTTTTTTCCTGGAAGCAGAGACACGGTTCCCCAAGTCCTTCTCCATCAATGCTGAAAGAGCTCCTCTGCTCTGTCCCCACCCCAGCCTATCACTCACATTAGCAGAACATCCCTGCCCCTCATCTGCCGCCTGGTCACTGTTCCCCACACCTTATGTTGCCACTCTGGTAGAAGTTTGAAGAATAGAAGTTTATTTTTTAAAGAGGGTCCTAGAGGCATCCTCCACAGCACAAAAGTTACAACTGTGCTTGGGGACACTTCACACAGCCAGCTTAGGGCGATGCCAGGGGTGCCAGAACATGAGACCAAACCCTAGTGTCACTAGGGTGAGGCTGAGCCTGGTGCCATGGTCCTGACATGCTAGGCTCTTCTCTCTGCTCTGGGAAAGCTCTGCATTGGTGTCACTTCTGCAAAGCAGTGCTGAGTGCCAAAGTCAAAACCCTGGGCCCTAAATCTCTGTGGGAAGAAAGTCTCCTCCAGTCTTTTTGGTATGGTGACCCTCATCTGCGCAGATAATCTTTATACACTGTGCAGGTTGTGGCCTGAGATTTGGGACACATGGCCACTGTCTCCACAGCTCTCCTGGCACTGGGTGGACACCATGAATCTCAGCTCCCTGAGTCAGGGACCCAATAATGTTCTGTAAGAGTAAACTGCTGCTGGGCTGGACTCAGGACCTACTGGCTACCTTGCCCCTGGGGAGAAGGAGGGATAAGGAGGAGTATAGATGCTCCTGCTGCAGGAAGGAAGTGTGTAGGTCCTTCTCTCAAGGGCTCTGGCCTTGGGAGGTGTTCAGGAGGGATTTGGGAGGGGGAATAGAAGGCTGGCAAATGCATTCAATCTCAGGAAAGAATCAGCCGAGGCCAAGCCCCCACAACACAACACTGGTTGAGGCCGAGACCTCCCGCCCCCTTCCTCTTTGTCTTGGCGCTGCCCAGGTCTTTGCCAGGTCTTGGCACTTCCGTCACCACTGCTCACAGACCAAGGTGAGGACACAGTCAACAGTCTTCCCTTCTAGACACTTCTCCCAGATTATCTGATCTCTGCTAATTAATGCTTTTGATTCCCTGCCCCTTTTGTTGCCCACAGGACAGAAGTTGACCCTTCAGCTCAAGGGCATCTTCCCACCCCAGGCAGGCACAGCTGCTTGGGCAGTGGAGGCTGGAGGCACAGGTCCTAAGACCGACCCTGAGTGGAAAAGGTTTTATGGAACCCAGCCGGCCACAGCCAGTTCTATCCAGCCCATTCTTTATTAATGCAGCAACAAGCCTTTCCAGGCCCCCTCCCCTCAGCTGCCCCAGCCATTGATCGCCCTAATGGCAAGGCTCTGCAGTGGCGGCCCTGAGCTGCTCTGTCCCCAAGTCTTCCTGTGGCTGCTAATTAGCTGACCTGAGACTCCACTTTGCAAATGGGAAGGTGGGGCCCAGGAGGCCCTGATGGGAAGTGAGAGGGACTGGGCATCATTCTCCCTCATACCCAGGGCCTCTCTGGCTGGCTCTGTCACTGATCCAAGGCTAAATGGCATGTGTGTATGTGTGTGTGTGTGTGTGTGTGTGTGTGTGTATGTGTGTTGTGTATTCCCAGAACTGAGAGCATAGAGGCCTAGAGTGGGCAGGTGGGATGTTAGTTCTTTCTTGAACCCCAGGTGAGGGGTAGTCTCTGCACAATGGTAGCTCCAGAATTCCTACAAAGGAATTTCTACCCAGGTAACAATCTCCTTAGAAGGGGGACTAGAGGACTTGACTTGAAGCTATATTTGCAGAGCATACATACTGTTCAGATTCTGATTGGGTAGTTTTTGGGTGACTGTGGGGACCACGGTAGTGGATGGAGAAGATGGAGAGTCTGGGTGGGGGAGGCTAAACCTCTCCAAGCCTCCTTGGCACTACCACTGTGCTTTTGCTGGGGGCCTATGGCCTGTACACCTGACCCTGGGGGGTCACAGGCACCTAGCATTTTCTAGAGATGCAGTCAGATGAAAATGTCTGGCAAGAGAAGTCTTGGTTGACAGGACCCAGAATAGCAGCCAGACCCAATGGAAAAGAAAGATTGGCTATCTGGAACTGCTAAGGCAGAAGAGAGATGGGTGGTGGGGGAAGATATTCTGCACTTGAATCTACACACAGCCTTTCCACCCCCACTCGAGTGCCTTGGCACAGACAAGGCTGCTCCTGGCCCCCAGGGGCTGTAGCTCACATAGCACAACCCTGGAAGCTCCCCAAATACTCTCCATGCTGCTCCAAGTCTCCATTTAGGGAGTCAGAGATAAGCTCAACTTTGGAGGAGCTCAAGGAGCCTGTATTCCATTAAATCCCAGAGAGAAACCTGTCAGAAGTAACAAAACAACATGAAACCAGAGACGTAAAATGTGAGATACTGTTCATGGCTCCATTTGTTCTGCAGTCTTCTAGAAACACTGAATTATTCATCAGAACAGAACATCAGCATCCCCCACTACCACATCCACGTGATCTGTGGTCCTAGGAACACTGGAGGCCCCCCACTGCTTGGGGGCAGACTCATAGTGTGGGATGGGGAAGGGGCATCTGGATACCCCTGGTTTCCAGGAAGGGTCACACCTCCAGGAAAGGGCTGGACAGGGTCTGCTTCTCCAGGCCATATCAGTAGTAAATCTCAGAACTGAAATTGATTGGAGAGTGGAAACTGTTGAGAAAATGGTCCACAGCACCTGAAGCCAGTTGGGAGCTTCCTGCAAGTCCAGGGTGTGAACCCCCTCTTCTCCCAATACCTCCCTGGCTCATTTGTAAGTGGAGAGTGGCTACCGATGTTGGGGAGTCTCCTCTGAGTTGGGGACCAGGCAGCTGGTGCTGAAGGATGTCTGGGACTACCCTGTCTCTCCCCATCATCCCTTTCAAAGGATCAATCCTTGGCAGGACCTATCTATCCCCTACCTCACTCTAGCTGCCTCCCTCCTTTCCAGCTCTTCCGCCTGAAGCACTGGAATCTCTTTTCCCTGTACTCACTTTTAAAAAAATCATTTCAAGGGACAGCTGGAGGGGTTACCAAGGTCACTTCCCCAGGGACAAGCACCCTTCCTGACCCTTCCTCCCTCCCTGGCCTGAGCCTTTCGGAAGAGCCAGGTCCCTCTCCGTGTAAGGGTGGGTGGTTGGCGGGAGGGAGACTAGGCCTGGTCCTTGCGGCCTGGATGAGGGGTTGTAAAGACGATGGAATTGACAGTGGGGGTCCCAAAAGGGCATCTTTGTCATCTTTGGCTAGAGATGGAGTTTCTCCCTCGCCTCAGTCTGGCCTGACCTGACCCAGCTGGGATCCCACCCCGGCCAGGGTCTCTTCTGCCCACACCCAGCGTTCCCACTCGAGGCTCAGGTTCATTCCATAGACAATTCGCCACCGCCCCAGGGCAGGGGCCCCATCCCCATTGTCCTGGCCCAGACTAAGGTCCACATCTTCCGGCGGGAGCCAGTGTAGAGTGAAACGGGGTGACGCCAAGGTCACACAGGAAGGCAGAGGCAGGACGGCTACTGAAGGGGGTGAGAGGGGTGCCAAGGCCCGGGGCTCTCTCCCGGCGGTCCCCTCGGGGCGCGGGGGGGCACTCACCGCCGGGACCACTTGGCCGACGGCCTCCCGAAAGGCCGCTTCCACAGTACGCCGTAGAGCTGCACTTTGGTGCTGATGTCCAGCGCGTCCGAGTCGGCCTGCTCCAGGGACGGCGAGGGCGACACCGAGTTGGACTTGGACGTGAACATGCTGCCTCAGCGGGGTTGTGCCCGGCCCGGACCCCACCTCCCCGGGGTCGGCAGGCACGCAGGGCGAGGGGCGAGGGCGGAGCCGTCGGGGTGGGTCCCAGCGATCGGAGAAGCGGAGCGGCCCCGGCCTGAAGCTGCCGCATCAAAGCGCGCGGGAGGTAAGACGTGGCGAGAAGGGAGCGCGGGGCGCGCAGCCGGCAGCTCGGGCTTGGGATTGCCGAGGGCCGGACGGGAACTCGGCGGGGAGGGCGGCTCAGCCGTGGGCCCGCGGCACGTCTCCCTCCCCGCGGCGACAGCCCCAATTCTGGTGGCCGCGATTGGCTGGGAGTGGCAGGTGAGCCGGCGGGAGGCCTGCCGTGGGCGCCAATCAGGGCGGGCGCCGGCTGGAGGGCCGGGCTTCGTGCGTCCCGAAGGTCCCGGCTAGTCGCGGGGTCCGGGGACCCGGCCGCAGAGCGTCCCCGCCCCCACCCCGTGCGCCCAACCCCACTCCCGGGTCCCCCTCGGCGTGCAGCGCAGACTTGGAGACTGGGACCAAGTCCGCCTTGGAAGGGGCTCGGAGGCACCCCTGCAGACACCTGCTCGCCTCGGGCTGGAGGAGAGGACGGAGCGAGGGCGGGGGGTCGCACACCCGGCCTGGAATTCCACCGCAGTCCCTGTGGCTCTGGGAACTGTGGCGGCCCGGCTTTTCCCGCGTGAAGTGGCGATGCCTGATGCTGGCGCCTCCCCGGGCAGGCGGGTGGCCGGTAGGACTTCGGGAAGTGCCCGAAGTGCCCGCCCGGGGAGGGTCTCCATCAAGGCTGGGTGCCCCTCCCGCCCCCTCAGGTGGATTTCCCTTTGCTCCGCCGCCGCCACCTCGCGCGGATCGGATCGGCTTTCTCTTCCTGGAACTCAGCCGTGTCTGTGTCGGCATTTGGCAGTCAACGCCAGTCTGGAGCGATCTGTGCAATGTGTGTCCGTGATTTATCTGCGTGCCTGGCCGGCGCTCCCTGGGGCCGGCTGTTTCATCCACTTCCGCTCCTTTCGGAGTTGGCCTTTGGGGTGACCGGCTCATTTTCAGGCCAGCGAGACGCCGGCCCGGCCCCGGGGGACCGCCTCCTCCCGGCAGGTGGAAATGCTAGGCTGGCACAGCTGCCTGCTCCGCGCCACCGGCCAGGCGTGCAGAAGGCGCAGTGAGCGGCCGCCGCCAGACCACGCCGCAGTCGCGCTTTTCCAGGCCGAGGAGCCTGGGCCGCCTCTGGGCAGTCAGGACTTGCGCCACTCAGAGGGGAAAGGTAGGAGACCCACTCCGGGTCTCTGACTCCTCACTTGTGAGATAAAGGAAGTCGGATTGCAATAGAAGTTTGCAAATGACTAGCCCGAGAACCAGATCAGTTTGCAGACAGTCTTTATGAACTTGCCCCAAGTTTAAAAATTGAGTTATACTTGATAGTAAAATGCACAGATCTAAGTTGTTTCTTTGATGAAGATGTAACCCCACCCAAAGCAGCATACAGAACATTTCCATCACCTGCAGTTTCTTCATGCCCAATGATACAAGAAAGAACCACTTGTATCATTTTTACCACCTTTGCACAGTAGACTTAAGTTTTGAACGTAATGCCTAAAGGGGCATCCCCACAGTCCCCATCATTCCCTATTGTCTGACCTGCCTGGCCCCAATCTGCAGGCATTTAGATGTGTGACGCCCACTAGATGTTCCCCAAGGCCATCCTAGATCTCCCATTTTATGACTAGCTCATCACCACCCTGGCACCCTTCCCTTAACCCCCTCTAGGGTTCCCAAGCCCAGGCAGCACCCCGTTGTTGCTCACTGTCCAGAGATGCTCATCTGACTTCCGTGCACTTCTCTCATGGCTCAGGACCCCCTGCAGAACATCTCAGGCCAAGCCTTAACAGAGGGCCCTAGGTCTGGGTCCATCAGGTGGAAGGAGATGGGACTGAGAGCCCAAGGCCAGAGTACAAAGTGGACATTTTATATATATATATATATGTCTATTTCTGATACATGTTCTAACACTTGGAAATTTTTCCACTTTTGGAACCCTGTTTTCTTTTCTTTTTTCCTTTTCCTTTCCTTTTCTCTCTTTCTCTCTTCCTCTTTCTTTCTTTCCTTCTTTCCTTCTTCCCCTTCCTTCCCTCCTTCCTTCCTTTCTCTCCTCTCTCTCTCTCTCTCTTTCTTTCTTTCGATGAGGTCTTGCTATGTTGTCCAGGCTGGTCTTGAATTCCTAGCCACAAGTGATCCTCCCACCTCTGCCTCCCAAAGTATTGGAATTACAGGTGTCCTGCTTTTCTAAGATGGAAGCTAGAAAACTTGCATTAGGAGCCTGTGGTCTGAAGTTCACCAGTCAGGGACACCTGACTTTGAGTTGCAGGTGACAAACATGAGGACAAAGCATACACAGGTGTGCACTTTTCAAGGGAACATGGTGGCACACACATCTGACGTGCTTTGGGTAACAGCTGTGTGCTCCTGGGGCGGCAGCAGCGTGTGTGGTGGGTGCCGCAGTAATCACAGGGAGGTGGGGTCCTAGCAGTGCACAAACAGCACCAGCAAGAACTCGTGGGTGGCTGCAGCATTCTCATCCAACAACTTCTGCAGCACAGTCTTACATATGGTTCCTGGAAGCTTCACCGCAGGCCCGGCTCCCTGGCTCTCCCAATATCCTTTTAGTACATTCGTTTCTTTTCTGCTGAATCAGTTCAGTTGCAGCTTTGGCTGCTGGTGATGAGGACTAGTGGTGAGCTTGTGAGCCATGGGCCAGGGAAAGTCAGGATGCCTGCAATCATTTGAAAAAAGTCCTTCACAGAAGGGCCCAGTGAGCCCAGATAATCCAGGCGAAGGCTGATTTCTTCAATGACACAGAGAAACTAATCTTCACGTATTCCCTCTGCATGCAGGATGTCTGGATAGACCTTAGATACTAGCAGTTAAGGCTGGGTGGAAGGAATGCTCTGAGGCAAACAGCAGGAGTTTAATCAACCACTAGATACTTGAGTGGCTTCTGTTCCCCTTGACTAACCAGCAAGACCGCACCAGGTCAGCCTTTGGAGAAGCTGTTTCTGCTTCCATTGTGTTCTCTACCCCAGCTGGTAGGAGTGCTGAATGCCTGGCTGAGTTCTGCAGAAGACAGAACAAGCCAGGTGGCAATCCAGTGCCCCAGACCAAGTGGGTCGGGGCTGCCTAATCTTGCCAGGAACTGAGACCAGTCAGGAGTGATGCAGAGCTGATGTTCTAATATCTTCTTTACAATGGACCCATTTTACTTAATTTTTACAATAGACTCATGAGGTATATACACATTATTTTTAGTTTTCCAGATAAGAAAAGTTCAAAAGAGTTGTCTACCTAAGTCACATAACTAGTAATTTCCTAGAACATGATATAGGTCCTACATTTGTGTTGAATGAGGAAAAGTGGCCAGCTGAAGTTTGGTCTGAGGGCTAAGCCCTTCCCCTTCACCTTGCAGCACACTATCATGTGAAGTCAAGTGCAGTCTAGGAAATACTACACCACTTCCAGTCTTTCCTCTTTTTTCAGGAATTTTTCTAAATTGTCAACTCACCTAGGGCTTAACTTCCCACAGAACTGAAGATGCAACTCTACGTGTGCTATAAAATTCTAGCTGTGCTCAGGGATAGACTCCTAATAATGAACATACTTTTTGTTGTTGTTAGAGGCAGGGTCTCACTCCCATCCGGGCTCTAGTACAGCAGCAGTGATTATAGCTCACTGTAGCCTCGACCTCCTGAGCTCAAGTGATCCTTTCATCTCAGCCTCCTGACTAGCTGGGACTACAGATGTGTGCCACCACATTCTGCTATTTTAAAAAATTATTATTATTATTATTATTACTATTTTTTGAGACGGAGTTTCACTCTTGTTACCCAGGCTGGAGTGCAATGGCGCGATCTCAGCTCACCGCAACCTCCGCCTCCCGGGTTCAGGCAATTCTCCTGCCTCAGCCTCCTGAGTAGCTGGGATTACAGGCACACGCCACCATGCCCAGCTAATTTTTTGTATTTTTAGTAGAGACGGGGTTTCACCATGTTGACCAGGATGGTCTCGATCTCTTGACCTCGTGATCCACCCGCCTCGGCCTCCCAAAGTGCTGGGATTACAGGCGTGAGCCACCATGCCCGGCCAAATTATTATTATTTTTAAGAGATGAGATCTCACTATCTTGCCCAGGCTTGAACATACATTTTTATGATGTTGCTTTTATCCATAGTCTGCAGGCTGATTTGATAGTCACTATTGTTCCATGAAACAAGTATTAGCATGGCCATTTTAAGTGACTAGCCCATGGTAAGGAAATGTGTGAATACTGCAGGCAATCTGTCTCTCCGATCTTATACTTCAGGCTGGGTGTGGTGGCTCATACTTTTTAGGTTGTTTGTGATCAGTAAGCCGGTAAGTGGGCACCAGCTGCCTACTTGGAGTGTTTTGTGTTATGAGAAAATACCGAACACCTGTTTGTTAATAATGATCACTTGTTCAGAGAGAATAAATGCATGGGTCAGAGTCTACTGGGGCCTTCAGCCTGGAATGCTGTCAACCCCTGAGGTTCTCAGCTTGGAAGGGTGCTGGCCCCCCGGATATACCCACTTTGCTGTTCTATCTGGGTGTCTGCCTCTCAGTTGCTTCAGTGCTGCCTGGGTGGGATTCTCTATGGCCGAGCTGGTACTCATTATCAAATAACTTCTTTTGTAATGGCTTTTCTTTTAAAAAATTCTTATTATTATTTTAAGAGAGGGTTGCTCTGGCTGGAGTGCAGTGATCCCATCATAGCTCACTGAGCCTCAAACTCCTGAGCTCAAACAATCCTCTCCCCTCAGTCTCCCAAGAAGCTGGGATTACAGGTACATGCCAAAACATCTGACTAATTAATTTTTTTTTTTGAAATAGGGCCTTGGGGTCTTGCTATGTTGCCCAGGCTAGCCTTGAACTACTGGACTCAAAAGATCCTCCTGTTGCTGGGATTATAGGCATGAGCTACTGAACCCAGCAGTGATGCCTTTTTTTTGAGACAGAGTCTCACTCTGTCACCCAGACTTGAGTGCAGTGGCTCGATCTTGGCTCACTGCAACCTCCACCTCCCAGGTTCAGGTGATTCTCATGCCTCAGCCTCTGGAGTAGTTGGGATTACAGGTGCACGCCATCACGTCCAACTAATTTTTGTATTTTCAGTAAAGAAAGGATTTTGCCATGTTGGCTAGGCTGGTCTCAAAACTCCTGACCTCAAGTGATCTGCCTGCCTCAGCCCCCCAAAATGCTGCGATTACAGCTGTGAGCCACTGCGCCCAGCAGTGATGCCTTTTCTGATGCCACTTCCTCCTCCCCTTGGTTGAATTATATTTCTACTTTGATCAGATTTCCTAAGACCAGAATGGGCCTTAGGCTCCTCTACCTGTGCAGGGCTGGGGTTCCCCCAGGGCAACCCAGGAGAGAGGTGAGGCGGGGTAAAAAGCACCACATAAAGGCGCAAAGCCAGTAGGTCAAAGGACTATGGGGGAGGGAGAGCCATGGAGGCCGTGTGAGCACAGAAGACTAGTTGAGCCATCTCTGGGGGTGCTGGAGAGCAGGGTCCCCAGAGCCCTGTGGGAAGTCTCGCCTGCCTGTGGGGAAGCAGAGCCTGAAGCCACATAAGCAGGCCCCCGCTTCGAGGTCTCTCTCCACTTGAGCTCCCTGGCACTAGACTAGATGGGCTCTGTTCTCATCAGCAGGGCCAGCCTCTTGCGAGGGTTCTACCCTCCCCACCCTCTCACTGCCCAGTAATCACTCACACCCAATGTTGCTAATGCAGAAGTGTTTCTGGGGGTGGCTGGAAAACCAAACCATCCTGTCAGCCTGCCAGCTACTCTACAGCACTAACATTGGCTCTTGGTACCCACTGGCATCGCCTGTGGGCAGCACTCTGTGCTGACATGCTGAAGGTATTCAGTGCTCCCTCTTGTGTGTGATGTGTGGATTAGAAGATACATTAATTTGGCTTCTAAGAGCAAGTATATCTTGGGAAGGGTAAGAGGCAGCGGTGTTGAGTCTGGCCAGTAAGCCCATAGCCATTTATTGTTATGATCTCACACACTCTCCCAGAACCATCTAAGGGAAAGCCAAGGTGCTAGCCCCTCATCTAGAACATAATGAGCAATTCATAGGACCAGGTGCCAGAGGCTGGGCACCAGGGTTAGCTTCATCTTTACTCAATGAGAAGATATTGGGCAAGTCACTTTAAAACACTCTCATCTTCATATATCAAAAGGGGGCTAACCAGGGACAGTGGTTCACACCTATACTCCCAGAACTTTGGGAGGCTGAGGCAGGAGGATCAATTGAGCCCAAGAATTCGAAGTCACATTGAGCTGTGATTACACCACCACACTCCAGCCTGGGTGACAGAATGAGATCGCCAATCTCTTTTTTAAAAAAGAAGGGGATGGGCAGGACATCTAACTCTCTGCATCGTATTATCTTGGAATTTTTTTTTCCAGGTTCAATAGCATGTTCTTTTCTGGTTTTGTTAATAAACTGAATTTGCATCCACACACCCAGCAGAGCAAAGCCAAACACTAACATGGGGATTGCAGTTAAAGAAAGTGAGGCATTTATTGCAGGGCGCCAAGAAAGGAGAATCTGGCAGCTCATGCTTCAGACCAGAACTCCCAGACAGTTTACAGGTAAGACTTTTTAAAGGCAGCGGTTACAAGCAAAATCATACACCATACATTAACATATGGAGACTATACGTTGCCTTGACCTAAAAAGGTAGACATCTCAAGGAGGGTGGTGGGGCACGGGTCACAGGTGAATTCATGAAGGTTTTCTGATTTGCAATTGGTAAAGGAGGCAAAACTTTGTCTAAAAATTTGGAGTTAGCAGAAAAGAATGTTAGCTCTGATGGATACAATGAGTTCTCAATTTCTTTTCAAAGAATCAGGATGTCAGTATGTTCAGTTCTTTCCTCCATTTTAAAGTTGAACTTCCTTGTAGTTTCAGTAAACAACCTTTTCCACCAGTTCTAATCAGTAGTTCACATCTGTTCCCCTGGTCCCCTGCTTTGTCCTGACTCATCCTGGTCACCTGCTCCGGTCACCGGCTTTGATCTGAGTTACCTCTGGTTACCTGCTCTGACCTGTCCTGTAACCATCCTTCCTGCCAAACTACCCACCTGCTACTCTGGCTCTTACCCCTGCTCTCTTTAAAACAGCCAATCAGAATCAGCCTAGACTGTGCAGTCTAACCCTAGCCAATAGGGAAACAACACAGCAGTAGGGGCTACCTCAGTCAGGAATAAGAACACTTTCCTCTCCCTTGTCCAGGTGTGCACTGGCCATTGTTCCATCTGTCAGCCACACCCTTCTATAGCAGTAAATTGTCTTGCTGAGGAAATTTATATTCAAGTGCTACTTCTTTTGCGGCACCGAAAATTTACATATTACAGCTCTGGCCCATGGTGGCGAATAGGTGGTCAGAGTTCAGTCCTCAGTTCCCCTTTACCTGAGGTCTATGTGCCAGCAGATCATTTTGTGGGGGTCTGGATTTCTGAAAAACAACTCAGGAAAATATGGTAAGATGTTATCTTTAGTTTCTGTAGGGAACTGAACTTTTTGAGACTCTAACTTCCTTGGTTATTGTTTAAGGATACTCTTGCCTTCTTGCTTATCAAGTTGCTTACCTGTTTCTTAGGGCTAGCTAGGTGCCTGGAATTGCCCTTGAGGGAACTCAGATTTTCCTTTATTTCCATGCTGAGTGGGTGGAGAGAGTGCCTGGCAGGCTCCTAAGAGGAGTCCCTGCTCCTCTCAGTTTCTCAAGTACTGAGCAGAGCAAAGGCAGGGACAGAAGAAAATACAACACAGTTTCTGCTGCTCTTCCTACGCTCTGCCCCTATACCAGCAAAGACCCAATTCAGATAGGGGCTGGAGGGCTGGAAGGAAACAGGTGGGGTGTGGAAGCTTTGGCGAGACAGTAGTTCAAGTATCTGAAGATGGTTATCAAATTCTGCCCTCAAGAGCATTCCATGTATGGGTAAGCAATCTAGTTCCTTCTAGCTTCTTCGAAGGCCCCAATCTCCCTCTCCATCCCCTTCTCCACTGGGCTCTCTACTCTGGTGGCTCCTGAATTTGTCAGAATCCCTCGGTTCTAGTGGCAACCAGAGTGGGACACATACTTTTACTCACATTTCTATCCAAAAATTACAAAATTGGGCAGCAGCTAACATTGTAACAAAACTCAGTGGCTGAGCCAGTAATAGGATCTGGGTTTTCTGATTCCTAAATCAGTCATATAGCGCCTTGCTGTGGTTGGTCAGTACTGAGTTAGCAACCTGAACCCAGTTAATTTCCCACCTGTACACTCAGTTCCATGCTCTTTCTGACACTGCTAACTCCCAAGCAACCCTCGCCAAGCGTGAAGCAGAGGTGGAGCTCTACACACACAGGGTCAGCAGCTGGTCCTGCAGGGATCAGGGCTTCAGCTGGGGCATAAGGGAGAGGGTGGATTGGAGGGTGGGGTGGGGATATGTTCTGAGAAACATGTCCTTGGGTGAGTTTGTCCTTGTTTGGACACCATAGAGCAGTGGTCACCAACTTTTTTGGCATCAGGAACCAGTTTCATGGAAGACAATTTTTTGACACACAGGGGTTCAGTGGGGAGATGGTTTCAGCATGATTTAAGCACATTACCTTTATTGTGCACTTTATTTCTATTAATATATTGTAATACATAATGAAATAATTATACAACTCACCATAACGTAGAATCAGTGGGAACCCTGAGCTTGTTTTCCTGCAACTAGACAGTTCCATCTGGGGGTGATGGGAGATAGTGACAGATCATCAGGCATTAGATTCTCATAAGGAGCATGCAGCCTAGATCCCTCACACGTGCAGTTCACAGTAGGGTTCATGCTCCTATAGAATCTAATGCCGCTGCTGATCTGAGAGGAGGTAGAACTCAGGTGGTAATGCTTGCTAACCTGCCACTCACCTCCTGCTGTGTGGCCCGGTTCCTAACAGGCCATGGATCAGTACTGGTTTGTGGCCCGGGGTTGGGGACCCCTGCCATAGAGTGCACTTACACAAATCTAGATGGCATCGCCTACCACACACCTAGGCTGTATGGTACAGCCTACTGCTCCTGGGCTACAAAGCTGGGTACTGAGCACTGCAAGGCAATGTTAAGTATTTGTGTGTCTAACCATAAAAAAGGTACAGTAAAAATACAGTATTACAATCTTATAGGACCACCATTATAAATGTGGTCGGTCCATCATTGACCAAAACGTCACTCTGTGGTGCATGATTGCTTTATAAAGCACACTACATGGTGACCAATGCTACAGAAAAAGAAATAGAGCAGCGTAAGGAACATGAGGGTGGGGACAGATTACAGTTTTAACTCATGTGGTCCCATAAGCCTAATGGAAGGAGACATTGCATCCAGAGTTGAAGGAGGGGGAAAAGCATTCCAGACACATGGACAAAGACTCAAGGTTGCTTATTTTTTGATTTTTTTATTGAGACAGAGTCTCGCTCTGTCGCCAGGTGCCAGGCTGGAGTGCAGTGGCGCGATGTCGGCTTACTGCAACCTCCGCTTCCCAGGTTCAAGCAATTCTCCTGCCTCAGCCTCCCAAGTAGCTGGGACCACAGGCGCACGCCACCATGCCCAGCTAAGTTTTGTATTTTTTAGTAGAGATGAGGTTTCACCATGCTCTCAATCTCTTGACCTCGTGATCCACCCGCCTCGGCCTCTCAAAGTGTTGGGATTACAGGCGTGAGCCACCGAGCCTGGCTATTTCTTACACTATAAACAGCATACCAGAGGATGCAGCTCTAGCTTAGAAGAATTAAAAACATACGTACGTGTGTAGGCTGGTGGAAGGCAAGTGTTGGATTCCCTGGGTTGCTGCAAGGGCTGTGGTGTTGGGTGTGCCATCTGTGTGTGATTCTCTCTGGTTGTGGGGGAGTGACCAAGTGGGCAAGTGACCATTGCTGTGTGTGGTGGTTGTGACAGTGTGTGGTGATTGGTTCTGATTCAGTGCAGGTCACTGAGTGTGTGGCTGGGACCATTTATAAGTGGATACACACTTGTGTGTGACTGTAAAAGTGTATGAAACATTTTCTCACCATTTCTATGGAGCAGCCATTTTACCAGAAGGTTTCTAAGGAACTTCAAGGTTTGGAAGTCTAAGAGTTTAATCTGGTAATTAATTTTAAGCATTATGTCTATGTAAAATAAATGTGGATTATGAAGAAGACAAAGTCAGCAACAGTGAGATTCAAGGAGCTTCCTGTGTATGGGTTGACATCTCTCGTTCATTCTCTTTTGCTGTTAGACATCTTTGGCATGGGAAAGTGTGGGAAGCCCTGGACCTGACACATCCTGAGGCAGTGTGATTCCAAGTGATTGGGAGTCCGAGGTCCTGGATGCCGGCCAGCCCCTGTGATGCCCAGTCCTCAATGAGAAAATCTTCCCTATTCAAGGTGGCACAGTTTGTCCTTGAGCCAGGTCCAGACTCCGGAGCTACTGTCTCTTGGTTTGATCCAGTTCGTCTCAGATCTTGTGACCTCTATAGCGAAGTTAAGAGTGTGGACTCAGGAGCCAGAATGCCTGAGCTTCAGCTTCAGAGATGTGCCTCAGTTTCCACATTTGAAAGGGGGGATGAGCCAGGCATGGTGACTCATGCCTATAATCCCAGCACTTTGGGAGGCTGAAATGGGAGGATCCCTTGAGCCCAGGAGTTTAAGATCAGCCTAGACAACATAGGGAGACCCCATCTATACAAAAATAAAAAATAAAAAACTAGCTGGGAGTGGTGGCTTATACCTGTGGTGCCAGCTACTCGGGAGGCTGAGGTGGGAAGATTGCTTAAGGGCCGGAGTTGGGGGATGCGGTGGTGGAACCACTGCACTCCCAGCCTGGGCAACAAAGCAAGACCAGAAAGAAAAAAAAAAGAAAAAGAAAAGAAAGAAAGAGAGAAAGAGAAAGAGAGAGAAAGGAAGAAAGGAAGAAAGGAAGGAAGGAAAGAAAAAAGAAAAGAAAAGAAAGAGAATTATAGCACATAGCTCACTGAGTTACTAGGGAGGACTAAATGTAAAGTAATGCTGCTACTGCTGCTTCTGATAAGGATGATCATGTGCAAGAAGCTGACGCTCTCTCTCCAAAGATACTTCTTCCAGGAAATATACCACATCGCCCTTTTCTTCACACATTCTTTAGAGTAGGACAGACATGGATTCAAATATACTAGTTTTGTCTTTTCTTTCTTTCTTCTTTCTTTCCTTTCTTCCTTTCCTTTCCCTCCCTCCCTCCCTCTCTCCCTTCCTTCCTCTCTCTCTCTCTTTCTGACAGTCTTGCTTTGCTGCTCAGGCTGGAGTGCAGTGGTGCGAACTCAGCTCACTGCAACCTCTGTCTCCTGGGTTCAAGCAATTCTCATGCCTCAGCCTCCCAAGTAGCTGGGACTACAGGCATGCACCACTACGCCTGGGTATTTTTTGTAGTTTTAGCAGAGATGGGGTTTTACCATATTGTCCAGGTTAATCTTGAATTCCTGACCTCAAGTGATCTGCCTGCTGGGGGCTGGCCACACGGAAAAGCCAACCACGTAGTTAGTGTTGGGGCTTTGAGTTATGATACCAGTCCAACCTCCAGGAAGGAAAATGGGGCTAGAGTTTGAGTTCAACCACATAGCCAATGATTCAATCATGCCTAAATAGTGAAGCCTCAATAAAAACTCTGGATACCAAAGCTCAGGAGAGCATCCCTGGTCAGAATATTGTCAGGCTTTGATGCTGGGAGGGCAATGTGTCCCTGAGAATGAGGGAAGCTTCACATTTGGAACCCTCCCAGACTTTGCCCCAGGCACCTCTTCTGTTTCTGGTCTGTTCTTTTTGCTGTAATAGAACTGCAATCATAACAGTGCTTTCTGGAGTTCTGTGAGTTGTTCTAGCAAATTACTGAAACAGAGAGTGGCTATGGGAAACTCCAAATTTGTAGCCAGCTAGTCAGAAGAAAGGATGGCCTGGGGACTCCTGAAATTGCTGCTGGTGTCTGGAGCGCAGCTTTGTGGAGCAATGTGCCCTTCATGTTGAGCTCCCATTTTCTAAGTGTACAATTCAATAGCTTTTGGTAGGTTCAAAGAATTGTGCAGCCATCATCCCCAACATGTTTCTTGAACTTTTCCAAATTTCAGATCTGGTTTCATCAAAAAGGAACCTCCACTCCAGGTTCATAGACTGGATTTGATTATTTCATCTCTTTAGACTTTCTTAATTTAGAACATTATATATATTTTAAATATTAGTGACATTTTTTGAGACAGGCTCTTGCTCTGTTGCCCACGCTGGAGTGCAGTGGTGTGATCACAGCTCACTGCAGCCTTGACCTCCTGGGATCAAGCAATCCTCCCACCTCAGCCTCCCAAGTAGCTGGGATCACAGGTGTGTGCCACTACACCCAGCTAATTTTTTATATTTTTTTTTGTAGAGATGGGGGTCTCCCTATGTTGCCCAGGCTGGTTTCATTGGGCTCAAGAAATCCTCCCAACTTAGCCAGTCAAAGTGCTGGGATTACAGGTGTGAGCCATCATGCCTGGTGACATTGACTTTTAAAGACTTTTTATCCAGCTATAACATAAGGTAAAAAGCACAAATCCTGTGTATTGCTTTTTCACCTGCTATAACCCTATAACCAGCATCCAGATTAAAAAATAGATCATGTGAACAGGAAATAAAAGGATTGGTGGCTATTTTGGCTAAGCCCAGGTGTTGCAGTTGTGTGTGTGTTTTGATCTAAGGGTAGCCTCCAGAATAGCTGAGATTACAGGTACCTACCACCACGCCCAGCTAATTTTTGTATTTTTAGTAGAAATGGGGTTTCACCATGTTGGCCAGGGTGGTCTTGAACTCCTGAGGTGATCCGCCTACCTCAGCCTCCCAAAGCACTGGGACTACAGGCATGAGCCCCTGTGCCCGCCCTGAGCACAATCTTTGTAACCAGCTATACATGTGATACATATAGAAAATAAGCACAAAGTGGGCCAGTAGTATTTAATGAAATCTAATGACTAAACGTAAGTCCACAGAGGGAGAAAAACATTTATCAAATTCACAAGTCACACTTCTAAATAAATCTCTTTAATTTCCAGGGTCAGGTGTTCATGAATCTATCTACTCATATAAACAACTCTGACCTTTGAAACAAATCCACTGTGGTTCAGATCTGTTGCCTGTTTCTCTTTTCTGAGAGTAGAGAGAACTACCTTCATAAACAACATTTCCTAACAACACCAAGGCAAAAAAAACTTAGTGCATTTGTGTCTTTCAGGGCAGATTGGTCTATCAAGTCCTTAATTTCCCCTCTCTCCTGTCTCCCTCCATTCCCTAAAGGATGTGCCTGTAGTAAGTACAGCTTTCTACCGGCCATCACAACATTTCATTCCCTTTTCTGATGTTCAAATATAAGTCAATTCTGGTCATCAATCAAAAAACCAAACTGCCAACAGGATAAGCAATGAGCCACTCAGATTAAGGTATGCACTAATAAAAATTTAATATCAGAAAACAGCATTTTTTAACCATTCACAATTAAAGTGGAAAGAGACAAAATTATAAGGCAGCCATCCATGGAATGATTTCATGTTTACAAGGGATCCAAAAAAGGGGACATTTAAAATCACTGTTCCAGCTATTGAACCAGGGGAACTGCAGTCTTAACTCATGAGATTTCTAACTTGCTGGCAGATACCACAAGAAAAAATATCAAAGCCAATTTCCTTGTGCTAAGCCACTGGGTTAGGCTGAGCATAGAGAATTCCTAAATGGTTGTCTAGTTCTTTCCCACCAGTCACACATTTCCTTCAGGTGTCCTGGAGTGAATCTAGATGTCTCAGGTACAAAGAGGTTACATCATTGGTTTTAATTTCATAGCATCTCCAACAGTGCACTTTGAGTGATGTGGACCATTCTGTATTGAGCAGAAATTTTCTAATGCATGGAAGGTTTCTCTGTAGAACAACTACAGAGGATTCTCACTTAACGCTGCAGCGGTTCTGGATGAATCTGGTCATTATTCTCAGTCTCCCAAGGGGCTCAGGGGCCCACAAGGCCGGAACGTTCTTTGGGGGTTTGTGCTGCTGTCATACAGTTCCTGTGTTCAGTCCCTAGCTACCATGTGTTTCAGGGATTTAATACACTCCGATGCTGGTGTGTCCTCTTAGTTCTAATCCTTGAAAAAGAGAAAAACCAGGCAGTGACACTTAGAAGTAGGCTGGTAAAAAAAACACAATCACATTTTCTCCTTTCTGCAAAGAAAGGACAACTCAAAACAGCTACTCCCTTTCTTTTCTCTAATGATTCAAAACACCGGAAAAGGGCTGACTTGGCTGTTTTAAATTGGGAAAGAAAAAGGTGAAAGGGGGGACAAAGAGAACACATCGCCTCTGTAGGTAGTACTGTCCAACTAGCTACATTCCAGTGCAGAATCTTTGCCTAAAAAAAAATTTTGGCAACAGTGTGCACAGGAAAACTGAATCAAACCTGGAACATCACTGCTTTCGCGAAATAAGAACTGACAAGCAATTAACCGGAGAAGTGGTGGGAATGGATCAGTAGTATTCTTTAGCTTAATTTGCCATTTAAGAGAGCACTTGGAATCTGAGGAAAGTCTATCCCTACCAAGGAAAGGGAGTCAAATTGCAATTAAGATTAACTTTGGTTATATGGAAGGAAGAATCATGCTTTTCATCATCAATTGCATCTCTTTGGTAGCCAATATTTCCATCTGTAATCATGGCAGCAACTTAAGTATTGCCAATGTTTTCAAACGTGTTACAGCATTAAGGCATCTACATCTAAAGAGGCAGTTTTAAACAAGAGGAAAACGGAACTGAAATGTGCCAAGAAGTGAACATGGACATGGCCTCTCCTGGAACACTGCCCACCACGGCAGCAAGCTCTTCTTCCAGTGAAGGAGGCCTGTGCCACACTGCTTGGTTCCCTGCTGCCTGAAGATGCATTTGAGCCCTATGAGATTAGTATGGCTATTTCTGCCTGCTGACAAGGAGAGAAATGAGTAGTTCCTGAGGCAGCAGCTTTAAAATCTGGGAAAGCCCATTCATAGCTTCTGAGAGCTAAGAGGGCCGTGAAAGGTTTGCTTGTTAATAGTGTGGTCCAGAGGGGAAGGCAAATTTGGAAGTCAGATGGTTCAATCCTTGCCAAAGTTCAAGGCTCCATCCAGCAAGATATACTAGCCAAACTTTTAAGCATGATGGCAAGGCACTGCTGAAAGAGGCTTTGGCCAGCAGAACAATTTACTGACCATTGCACACAACAATATGATAGAAAGCACTACTGTCCAAACCAAACCAGATACTACATCTGCTATTTATTTCACAAAGTCAGTTTCCAGAGAGAATCTAGGCAACCATATAGTTTGAAGGACCAGATGAAACCTCAAATCTCTCATAAAGTCAGCTGTTTCCATCCAATCAAGGAAGTCATTTGGACTTTCCATCCTATACCTTCTCTTGGTTGTAAAATTGTATGCAATTGTTGCCAGTGACTACATAAAACTGTATCTTATTTGTGCTACTTTCCTCACTGTGGCCAGCAGAGGGCTCACAAGCTTTATTTCCACAGCTGCTGATCCAGTGACAAATTTACAAAGGAAATAAAGAAATCATAGGCATGCTGGCTTATGTGTCATAGAAAACATTTTTACAAACTACTACGTCCACTGCCCTGAAGAAACTAGTCTTGGTTCCCCCTTAATGTAATGTGTTTTGAAATGGTACAGAAAATAAAAATAAATTAATAATACAATATTACACACTTATTTGACAAGACAGGGTTTACACAAATTTTGGCAAATAAGAAAAAAAAATTATCTTAATTTGTTAAACACTTTTGCTATCTCAATTGTTTAAATTACCAGAATATTAGTGATTGTGTCAATTTACATATGAGGAGGTGATATTTTAAGGGCCTAACAAAGCGGCATTTGACACAAAGGTAACTTCTTTGAAGGGGGATAAAGAATAAAGATATTATTATCTTCGTCATCACAGTTCAAGAAGTGGTTGTCCTGATAAGAATTCATCTCACACAAATATTAACACCAGCAGTAAGCAGCAAATTGTGTGGAGGAGAGACTAGAGGGAAAAGTTAGGAGAAAAGCATGGAAAAGACGAAGAGACAAGAGACATGATTCCAATAAGCTTTAACTCAACAGGCAAACACTTCTCATTTATGATCCATCTTGCTACAGGTGGTTATGTGGGCAGACACAGTGTCCCCTAAGCTGACCTAGTATTTAGGTTCCTAGAGGGATTGCTGATCTGGTAAGAGAGAGAGAAAAAAAAGACAACCATACATATATATTTTGGTAGTCTTACTTTTAAAGAAGGCTACCATAAAGATATCAATAACCATCCAAAAATCACTTAAAATTTAATATCCCTTAATTTCCAAAGCTACTTTGTGATCTGACTGTTCCTGAAGGAAAGCCTAGGCCTGAAGCTACTAGAACTTGGCTCCTCTCTAAGAATGTGGAGACAGATATTCTGCAAAGAGAACTTGAAAAGGAATGCTACAAAATACCAGTCACCTCTTCAGAGGCTACTCCCACCCCTCCTGCTCCATTTGATGGAATGGCAGGCTGGATTCAGAGAGGCATGTGCAAAAGGAGCTGTTTAAGTCCCTCTAGACATCCCCTTTCAACGGATATCTCTTTCGAGTATAAAGTGAGCTTTCAATGTGTCTTGCCATCATTTTCCTGACTCTAATCCCAAGTTAACTACAATCACCTTTAGCATCTAAGAGAGTGGGTGCTATGACCTTCCATCAAGGCATGTGGCATAGATGCTAAAGCACCAGTCTTACATGGTGGGAACCATGTTAAAAGTCAATGGATAAAGTGGCAGAGCCTCTAAACTAAGCAGAAACAGACATAGCTGAATTACAGAACACTGTATTTTCATAATTACTATTTCGTTGTATGAAATTCTCCTCTTTTCCTTAAAACTAAATTTCATCTTCCCTGAGAATAGGGTCAAGAGAAACATTAAAACTCAAAATGTCAAGGGCCTTTTAAAAGATATCACAATGGGATGTCTATAGCTAACTGCAACATGTTTCTACTCTAAAAGCTTTTCCATTACTCAGGTTTTAATCTCACCTCCCTCCGGACTCTAGGAATACATGTGGAGATGGGCAAGGCGAGACAAGAGATTGAGGAAGTGAGTAGCTGTCCCGCGCTGGCTGTTCTCACTGGATGGCAAACGGCCTTGGACCGAGGCTGGACCTTGAACATTTAATGCTGGTGTCCTACTGACAGGATGAGGGGAATGAGGCAACCCAGAACCAGGGCTGCCACCTCCAGGCGGCTGAGGCCTCTCCCTCCTGTGGTGTCGGGCTTGTGGCTGTGCCCCATTCCGCCCACCTCAGGGAGGACATGTACTGTGGCAACATAAAGAAATGTCCCGGCAGAGAAAAGCATGGCCACTCCCGTGGCATTCACCTCGGAAAGGGCTTCTTTACTGCTCTGTGAATTAGAAGAGAGAAAGGAAAAACTAAGTCAAGTAAAATTCAGGGTCAGGAAGAAGTCCCAATTTAAAAACACTAACTATTCTTAACTGGTGCTGTCTAGGACACTGGGGACATCTAGAGAATGGAGCAATTTTTTTTTTTTTTTTGAGACAGAGTCTTGCTCTGTCACCAGGCTGGAGTGCAGTGGTGCGATCTCAGCTCACTGCAACCTCCAATTCCCTGATTCAAGCTATTCTCCTGCCTCAGTCTCCCAAGTAGCTAGGATTTTTTTGTATTTTTAGTAGAGATTGGGTTTCACCATGTTGCCCAGGATGGTCTCTATCTCCTGACCTCGTGATCCACCCACCTTGGCCTCCCAAAGTGCTGTGATTACAGGCGTGAGCCACCACACCCGGCCAAGAACAGAGCAATTTTAAGTTATTCATGGAAAGCTTCCAAATAAGGGTTTAAGAATATCAGTGATATACGCAATTAATTTTTTAAAAAACTTATTGTAAATCAACAATTTATAATTGTCTATATTTATAGGGTATAAAGTGACATTATGATTCATGAGTATAATGTGGAACAATTAAATCAAACTAATTAACATCTGTCATCACAAATACTTATCATCTTTTCTGGTGGGAACATCTGAAATTTACTCTTAGCAATTTTGAAATGTACCACACACTATTATTAACTATATTTACCAGAGTTCCATCATTCTGTCCATCCATCCATCTAATGTATCTGTCTTTAGAGATGAGGTCTCGCTACGTTGCCCAGGCTGGAGTTCAGTGGCTATTGACAGGCACAATTGTAACACACTACACCTTGAACTCCTAGGTTCAAGCAATCCTCCTGTCTCAGCTTCCCAAGTAGCTGGGACTACAGGTGTGTGCCACTGCTCCTGGCTCACAATTGCTTTTTAAAACTAACTTTAAGTGCTGGTTCAACAGGTTTGGCTTGTATTATTCTTGAGATAGAACTGATAACATATTATTGTAGGCATTAAATTTAAGACATACATTTATTGATTCTACCAATATTTAATAAGCATCATCCATGCACCAGGCTCTGGGCCAGGTGCTTGAGATAAAAGTAATCAAGATGCAGCAGTTGCCCTCATCAGGCTTAGAAATATCTCATAAACTAATCTTTTAAAAATTCATTTCAACCTTTTCTATTAAAAATGTGGACCTGTAGACTAAGACAATTAATTAAAATGCTAAGAAAAGGACATGCCATAGATGCAGCAAGTCACTCCACGTCTCCAGAATTATCAGTACCTTCCTGTCAAAAGTTTAAAAAACTTGCACTGATTACTGAAGTGACAGAGTAATCTTTCAAAGGGAACAACATACTACACACTAAAAGAAGAGAAGGTTCTTCAGGTAAACGGAAAGGGTTTTTATAACACACTGTTAGCAACTAAGATCAACAAACCCTTGCTTAACAGGAACCTAGCCATTCTTTATCTCATTTTTCACATGTTCCTATTAATACAGGTTTTACTGCCAAATACTGAATTGACTGACACTCAGAAGAATCAATGACCTTTAGAGAGGGCGCTGGCGAAAGAGTTCCCATCAACTAGCCCTGAGTCAGTATGCTTCTAAGATTTTCCTTCAGTTGCCTGCCAGCTGACATTTAGGAGGGTTGTTGCTAAGAACTACAGCCCAGACAGACAGGATTATAAGGCATGGAAAGGTCCAGCTTGGAAGCAGATGAGCACACGTTACCTCAGGTCTGAAGCTATGTTCAGTATAAAGTATTCAATATAAAGAACTGGGCAGTCACTATTTGGTGACGGGAGAGCTTGGAAGAGAAGAGGTTGAGTTAGCTGCTCAGCTGCTGTTCTCAAAGGTGCCACGTGGCTTGTTACTCATGCTTCATGTGTCTACCTCAACATTAAATATGGACGGGTTTGACTTATTAGGTATCTGTCAAATGAAACTAGCATGGCTGGTTAAGTTATACTATTTTAAATATTGAAGGACAATCATATTTATGCAAATATTCTTGGAATGGATAGGAAAGAAGTTTTCAAATTAAATGAATAAGGAAATGCTAAATTTATGAAGAGGACAAATTGGAACTAAGATATTTACCCTGTACAATTTTTACTCCTAATTTTATCATTAGTTTGAGAGAGAAACTTATTGGAAAAATTCAATCCAAGAGACCATAAGTTCTAAGAGATCACAAGACACTTGTTTAGATAGCTAGGAACAGATTAGCTTACCTTACTCAGTCCTAAGTATGTCACCATGGACATAACTGGTGCTGCCAGTGCAAAGACCAGCAAGTGCTTTCTGATTCGATTCCGCTCTAAGCCAGCATGCATCAAGAAGGAAACCAGTCCAAAAGCAGCTGGTGCCTGGAAATAAAAAATAATCTCTTATTATCACTCTAGAAGTATGGATTCCTTCTACATCAAGAAGTACATGCCATTTGACTATGTTTTCTCATACAAAGAAAAACTCACAAAAGGCCAGGCACAGTGACTCACACTTGTAATCCTAGCACTTTGGGAGGTCAAGGTGGGCAGATCACCTAAGGTCAGGAGTTTGAGACCAGCCTGGCCAACATGGTAAAACCCCATCACTACTAAAAATACAAAAATGTTTGATGGCGGGTGCCTGTAATCCCAGCTACTTGGGAGGCTGAGGCAGGATTATCATTTGAACCCAGGAGGTGGAGACTGCAGTGAGCCGAGATCACACCTTTGCACTCCTGCCTGGGCGACAAGAGCAAAACTCCATCTCAAAAACAAAACAAAACAAGAGCTGGGGTTGGTGGCTCATACTTATAATCCCAGCACTTTGGGAGGCCAAGGCAGGTGGATCACAAGGTCAGGAGATCGAGACCATCCTGGCTAACATAGTGAAACCCCGTCTCTACTAAAAGTACAAAAAAATACATTAGCTGGGCATGGTGGCACTTGCGTATAGTCCCAGCTACTCGGTAGGCTGAAGCAGGAGAATCACTTGAACCTGGGAGGTGGAGGTTGCGGTGAGCTGAGATCGTATACTGCACTCCAGCATGGGTGACAGAGCGAGACTCCGTCTCAAAAACAAAACAAAACCCACAAAAACCAAAAAACAAAACCAGGCAGAATACCAACGCTGAGCAATGCCTTTAGGAATTAATGGTCTAAGCCAAGAAAAAATCCTATTTGTGTGCGTTTCTTGGACAGTAGAAAAGAGAAACAGTCAAGAAAAAAAAAAACACTTTTGAACAAAAATTACTATGAAATATAGAAATCTGAGGAGAATCTGACAGTTTGTGTATATGACTACATAAAAAAATCGAAACCCATCAAGCAAAAACTTAAGAAAATGGAACAAGAAGCTTTGAACAGATTTATCCAATTCTCTAAAATGAATAGCAATTATGAAACTAAGAAAAATTTCCCAAATTCCAGAAAAAACATTAAGGACCATGAGAAATTTTAATTATGAAGATACTCAATACCAAACCTTACACCAAAATTTTGCTTACCTTATGTAGCATGATTGCCACAAACACAATTAACTGGACACTAGTCTGTGAAGTAGAAGCTGCTGCTCCCAAAGCAACACCATCAGCTATATTTAGAAACAAGGAAACATAAAATACTATAAACAACGACAACAACAGTGTAGTGGCTGAGTGTGTGAGCTTTATCGTCAGGTCCAGCTGGATGCCAGCCTTCTTATCTTTAAAATGTGTTCAATAAAGTATGTATTTCTTAGGGTTTTCCTGAGGATTAAATGAGATAACTTACATAAACAGCTTAGCATCTGGCCCAGACTATTCAATGTTAATTATTTTGGTTGTTGTTGTTGTTACTGAAAAACTGACATTCAATTTTCCAACTAATCAAAATATCCATTGATTAATCAAATTGCAACAAGAGAAATACCAAAGAAGAATTTCAGAGGAAGCATCTCTTAATATAGGTAAAGAAACAAAACAGTCCCATCTACTCCAAGGCAGGAGGATCGCTTGAACCCAGGAGGCGGAGGTTGCAGTGAGTCGAGATCATGCCACTGCACTCCAGCCTGGCAACAGAGCAAGACTCTGTCTCAAAAAAAAAAAAAAAAAAAAAAGATACTAGAACTCTATATAGATGATGAATATATAATGAGTAAACACTGGTTGAATTGTTAGAAAATCGTATTATACTTAGAAAGGACCAGGTAACAGCGTACCACCTTTCACATGCCTTTGTTTGTCACTGACAGAATTCTACTACTAGGACTAGGTTTGGCTTATGATTCTAAAGTGTACCCTGTCAGCAATGCTGAGACCTCTGCATTCCTCCGCACACCACTTTTGCTTAAACTGGTGCTTTGCATATAGACTGGTAACAGGGCTGTTCTGGACAAAAGTGCCAAGGCTCTTTTCCAGATGACATTCTAGAGCAGAGGTCAGCAAACTTTTTAAGGGCTAGACAGTAAATATTTCAGGCTTTGCAGTTACTTGGTCTCTTGCAACTATTCGATTCTGCCATTGTTGCACAAAAACAAAAGAAATGGATCATTGTCATTGTCTATCTCTTCCTTAGCCTCCTGCAACTTTATCTTCATTCTAACATCAGTCATGTTTGCCTTTCTCCATTTTTTATTGCCATCACCCTAATCTAAATTTTTATAACTCAAACAAACCTAAATTAGCTATAGGTTCCCTACTCCCATTTTCCCCTCATCTAATTCATTGCTATAAACACAGACAGTACATACATACATGGTCATGGCTGTGTTCTAATAAAACTTCCTTAATTTGAATTATATAATTTTCATGTGCAACAATATGTTCTTTGAAGAAAAAAAAAACTGCCATGTATGTACCTATGCAACAATCTTGCATGTTCTTCACATATACCCCAAAACCTAAAAAAAAAAAAAAAAAATTAAAAAGAATAGAAATCTTGGGGATACTCTGCAGAGAGGTAGAAAAAAAAAAAAAGTATAAAAATGATTCTTAGCTTGCAAACACCTGACAGTGAGCATGCCAGGCTTGTGTGCTTGTGTTGGAGGACTTCATTAAGAAACCCTTTCCTCAAAGGTCAGTCCAAGAGCATTCAGTGTAGACAGTCCCTGAAATATAAACACTGAGGTCTCCCCTGTGTGACAGAAAACAAAGAGGTTCCACTGCAATCCAACCCTACCTGCAGCATGCACGACCAGACCCAGCGTGGTGGTGATTTTGGAATTGCTAGACCTTGCTGCTTCTGGATCTAAAGTGAAAATGAGAAAGACAGCATTAAGCTACGTGTGAGACAGAAACTGTTCAAACAATGATCTAGAGGTGAAAGAATTTTGTGAAAGCTCTTAAAGTAGATTATTTTCCTCACTACTGTCTTTTTCTTTCTCTCTTTTTTTTGAGGGGGGAGATGGCGTTTCACTGTCACCAGGCTGGATGGAATTCAGTGGCATGATCTCAGCTCACTGCAACCTCCACCTCCTGAATCAACTCCAGTGATTCTCCTGCCTCAGCCTCCCCAGTAGCTGGGAATACAGGCACGTACTACCATGCCCAGCTCATTTTTTTTTTTTTTTTTTGTATTTTTAGTAGAGACAGGGTTTCACTATGTTGGCCAGGCTGGTCTGGAACTCCTGACCTCCAATGATCTGCCTGCCTCGCCCTCCTAAAGTGTTAAGATTACAGGCATGAGCCACCGCACCTGGCCACTATCTTTTTTCTTTCTGCTTCAAACCCTTAGATTTCCCCATCCTGAAGAGGTAGGGCTAAGAGGGAACTCTTCATTTGACCCAGCCTTCCCTTAAGAAAAATCACTGAAACGTGTAACCCCCAACAACCCCAACTTCCTCCTATTCCTTAATCCTCTTCCTCTACCACTCCAAGGAAAGTGCTCTATGGCCTCTGATCATTTCTTTCCAGACCACTCTAACTGTTACTGCCTATCTCTTCCTTGGCATCCTGTAACTTTATCTGCATGTGTCACATTTTTATTGCCATCACCTTAACCTAGATTTTCATCACTCAAACCTAAATTAGCAATAGATTCCCTACTGTTATTTTTCCTTAATATAATTCATCTTAAACATCCATGTCAGATCCATCTTTTAAAAACACCACCCTTAGCAGGGTGCAGTGGCTCACGCCTGTAATCCCAGCACTTTGAGAGGCTGCGGCAGGTGGATCACCTGAGGTCAGGAGTTTGAAACCAGCCTGACCAACATGGTGAAACCCTGTCTCTACTAAAAAATACAAAAATCAGCCAGGTGTGGTGGCAGGCATCTGTAATCTCAGCTACTTGGGAGGCTGAGGCAGGAGAATCGCTTGAACCCAGGAGGTGGAGGTTGTAATGAGCGGAGATCGTGCCATTGCACTCCAGTCTGGGCAACAAGAGTGAAACTTCATCTCAAAACACCACTACTCTTCTGATGTGTCAGTTAACAGGTAAGAATCTGCTGCTTTTCAAATTCAGGGCAAACTGCTATATGTTAGGTAGGTTCTTAAGCCCTTTATCAACTAGTTCCAACTTATTTCTCAATGTCCAATCTAGTTAAACCAGTTTGTCAACACCATCTAACAAAACATTCTTATTCTCCTTTCCCCAAATCTCCTCATCTGTAATTCTTGGCACATACTGAACTTCTCAGCTTGTTAACCCAAAACTTAAGACATCGTTCAAAGTCTAACTACAGAACCACTTCCCTTGAGAAAGAATAAAATATTGAAGACTAAGCATGGTGGCTCATGCCTGTAATTGCAGCACTTTGGGAGTCGAGGAGGGAGGATCACTTGAGGCCAGGAGTTTGAGACCAGTCTGGGCAATATCACGAGACCCTATCTCTACAAAATTTAAAAAATTTAGCCAAATGTGGTAGTGGCGTATGCCTATAGTCCCAGGTATCTGGGAGGTTAAGGTGGGAGGATCACTTGCACCTAGGAGTTTAAGGCTGCAGCAAGCTGTGCTCATGCCACTGAACTCTAGCCCAGGTGACAGAGCAAGACTTTGACTCAAGAAAAATTAAAAATAAATTTAAAAAATTGATTCCGGCTCAAAACAACTCTCCCCTTGTCTAGATCTAGTGATCTATGGGGGACAGTCTCCACATGTGACTTCAAAGGTTCTTCTCTATTACCACCTCAGATACAGAAAGCTATTTTTACTTAAATGTTTTATATCCCCAGATGGACTGTAAATGATAAAGCATTAAATTTTCTACTTCTATCTCTTTTCCTTTAACATATCTCACAGAATGTAGCATAGCACTAGGCACGTAACAGTTACTTAATAAATCCTTGCTGAAGAGTGAAAAAGAGTATTTATGTGTATAAAATTAAGATGTTACTGCTATTATAGGAAACATATAAGTAAATGAAGTTAAAAGATGGGCGCATCAGAATGCCAGGTAAAATGACAGATGAATAACAGTCAACTAAATTACAGGGGATTTAATCTTCTTAGGAGTCCAGCACATGAAAGGAAGGGGTTTACAATGGGAAAGTATACGAGTAAAGTAACAGGTTACCTCTTATTAATAAACGATATTTTCCTACTAAAATACTGCAAAGAAGGGAAGCTAAAGAGCCAGCAAATAGTTAAATGTTACCCTGAATTGGAAAGAACAGTCAAACTACACTGTGTACAAGCTGGCTCTGGCCTTATTTTGTACAAAGCCTTGTGGTCCAGTTACACTTAGGATCTTAAAAAATTAGAGGCTTTAAAATTAGAACGTTTTTATAACCCTATAGAAAAAGACTACAGTTTAGCAGAAATCAATATACTTTTATTGATATTTTATAATACATAAAACTCTGCAAAATAAAAACCAGATCATCACACACATGAAAGCCAGCAAAAACAATGACTTCAGAGGTAAAACAGGAGGAAGAATAAAGGAACACAAGCTATATTTAATTCTCTGTATAGGATTACAGGGCACTACTGGGCCCATACACTTTATTTTTATTTTTTTAGAGACAGAGTCTTGCTCTGTTGCCCAGGCTGGAGTAAAGTGGTCCAATCACAGCTCACTCTCACTTCAGCCTCAAACTGAAGTGATCCTCCCTCCCATCTCAGCCACCTGAGTAGCTGTGACTACAGGCATGTGCCATTATGCCTGGCTAATTTTTAAATTAATTTTTTGTCAAGATAGGTCTTACTGTGTTGTCCAGGCTGGTCTCAAACTCCTGACCTCAAGCCATCTTCCCACTCTGGCCTCCCAAAGTACTGGGATTACAGGCGTGAGCCATTATGCCTGGCCTGACAATCACCATATATATCTTTAGAATCAACTTTTTTTTTTTTAAATCATTTGTTAAATGGAAATTTCTTTCAACTTACTGAGGAGGAAAATTTTTATTTTTCACATTTAACATGTTTACATTTACATAGATGTTTCAAAAGACATAGAAGTGAGTGGCCATTTCATCATTTTCCAGATTTCTCCTTGGCAGATCAAGGATTCTGAGAAAGTAGAGATAGTATGGAAGAAAGATACCCTGAGAGAAGGCTGGCTTTGCATCAGCTCGGTCCTCTTCCTTCTTTTCTTGCATAAGCAAACACTCACACATGTACGTACAAACACAGAGAGCATGGGATGTTAGGGGGAAACTAGAGCCACTCACCCCTTCCCAGGATCAGAGAACACAGAAAAGATCATTACTTTCTGCAGCTACTCTCTGTTCTTGAACTCACAGCACTGTCCTGACCATGAATAAGGACAGGTAGGAGAAATTTACAACTCCCTGAACTACAGGTTCACAAGTGTGAAATTTGACCATTCTCGTTTCTCTCCTCCCCACCTTTTTTTTTTTTTTTAGACACAGGGTCTTCCTCTGTCACGCAGGCTGAAGTACAGTGATACAATCACAGCTCATTGCAGTCTCAAATTCCTGGGCTCAAGCAATCCTCCCACCTTAGCCTCCCAAGTAACTGGGATTACAGGCACATGTCACTGTGCCCAGCTAATTTTTAAGATTTTTGTGGAGATGGGGTCTTGCTTTGTTGCCCGGGCTGGTCTTGAACTCCTGGGCTGAAGCAATCTTCCCATCTTGGCCTCCCAAATCGCTTGTGATTAGAGGCGTGAGTCAACATGCACAGTCTACTTTAAATTGAAATGACAAGAATCACAAGAAAAATGTCTTGGAGGCCAATGTGGCCAACTATGTAATACAGCTAGAGTCCGATACCATCCAGTGGTGCTACTTATTTGCTGTTTGGAATAAGGCACATGAATAAAACCATTTATTCCTAAATCAATTTTCCAAGATAAAATTTTATTTAAAAAAATAACTCTATGGAACAAAAAAATTACATATAGTAATACAAGATTAAAAACTGTTCTAGACAAAAAGCATTTTGTTTTGTTTTAAACTTAATCCCATAATTTTTTAAAACCATAATTTGGAAATAATTTTTAACCTTCAGGAAAGTTGTAAGAATAGCTAAAAAAATTCATATATCTTTTTCTCAGATGGACCTATTGACTAACATTTTGCCCCATTTGCTTCATCATTTATACTCATGCTCTCTGTACACACACACATTCTTTTTCTGTAACATTTAAAAGTTGTACACACACATCAATAACCCTTTATCCCCAGATATTTCAATGTGTATTTTCTAAGATAAAAGATATTCTCCTATATAATAACAGTATAGTTATGAATGTCGATATTTTTTCTAATTTTCTTGCATACTAGAATTTTGTCGTTTGCTCAATATTGTACTTCAGGGCCTATTTCCTTTCCAGGAAGGATCCAGTCTAGAATCACACATTTCACTTAGTTGTAACTCTTTAGCCTCTTTTAATCTGGAACATTTCCTCTCCCTTTGAGTTATAACATTGCCATTTTTGGATAATACATTCTCCTCCTTTCTTGTTTTTTTTAGTAATAAAAAACTTTTGTGTGTATGTCCTTAGACTATGGGTTCTTGGATGGAATGTTACAAAGGCAATCATGCTCCTCAGGGTATCACATCTAGAGGTGCAGGATATACATCTGCTGCTCACTGGGGGTGTTAATTTTGAATTATATCCTGGACATTGCCAACATTATCTCATGGATAGTTGGATTTTGTTATATTCCTCCAAAGCGTGATTTTTTTTGTTTGTTTTGCTTTAAGTAACTTAGTTGGATTAAAACTGCAAACTGTCTTCTGGGTTGCTGCTCAGTTTTCAGTTTCAGCCTCCTAAGTAGCTGGGACTACAAGCACAGGTCAACACATCCAGCTAACTTTTGTATTTTTTGTAGAAAGAAGGTTTTGCCACGTTGCCTAGGCTGCCTCAAACTCCTGGGTTCAAGCCATGCACCCACCTTGGCTTCCCAAAGTCCAGGGATTACAGGCGCGAGCCACTGCATCCAGCCCAGTTTAGTTCATAATTATCTTCAGTTGAGCTACCTGAAATCTGCCCATGCAAGCATGGTTCAGGGGTCAGCTAGAGACTGAGGCAGTTTATATACAGAATTTGGGGCTGAGTTTCTCTCCTTTCTAGGATTCTTCCTTCTTTTCAGTGCTGTGACTACTGAAACTCCTGAACTCTGTCCTCTGGCCCTTTAAGACAGAAAGGCTGAGTTTTCTATCAGAGTTTTACCTGTCCCACAGAGGGCTGATTACTAAAAGCAGTAAAAACAGGAAATGCACCCTGTTCCAAGTGTTGACTCCCCTCCAGAAGTTGCTTGCTTTGGGTCACTCTCCATTGTTTGTGGTTTTTTTGAATTCTGTCCAGTGTTATTACTTACCTGTGAGGAAGCTGATCTGAGAGCTTACTTGGCCATATCAAAAGCAGAATGCTGGTGACCTTAATTTTGACTATCTGATCAAGGTATCATCTGATCTCTTCATTTAGTTACTTCTTTCCCCTTGAAGTCAATAAGGAAATAAAAATTTGCCCCCTATATTTAACATTCATTGATGATACATGCCTGAGTCAACCTTTACTGAGGCTTGAAAAAATGAGTATTTTTCCAACTCCAGCACTCTCTCTATGTTTAACAATTGGCATTAAGCATTCTATGAGCAAGTGCCCTCTCTTCTTCTCTCTCCCTCTCTCTCTTTTTCTCTACACACGCACACACACACCCACCCCACAAATGGGTTCATGGATTCTCATTTTTCCTTTTTCTTTTTGAGACGGAGTTTTGTTCTTGTCTCCCAGGCTCGAGTGCAATGGCACAATCTCAACTCACTGCAACCTCCACCTCCCAGGTTCAAGCAATTCCCCTGCCTAAGCCTCCCCAGTAGTTAGGATTACAGGCATGTACCACTATACCCAGCTAATTTTTGTATTTTTAGTTAGAGATAGGATTTCACCATGTTGCCTAGGCTGGTCTCAAACTCCTGACCTCAAGTGATCCACCTGCCTCAGCCTGCCAAAGTGCTGGGATTACATGCACGAGCCACTGCGCCCAACTGGATTGCCATTTTTTTTTTAATGGTTTATGCTTTATTACTGTTCTTAATTATGTTGGTGCTCAACTTATCCCAGATGTGGCTGGTGGGAACCCTTTTAAGAGGGTTCCTACATCCTGTGACATGCTCCCATCTTCTTCCTTCCTTTGTTTTTTTCAGTACTGATTTGTTCCAAGCTCACTTGTACTTACCCTGCCCCTGTCCTGGAATCAGCCCTGATTCTTCTCTGAAGAGTCCTGGCATGCTCATGCTAGTGGGATGTCTTTATTTCTAGGCCCCATCTGCAGACAGAGCTGGCATGTATATATATGTACATATGTTTATACAAATATATATACATAAACAAATATATTTAGAAATCACGAGTCCAATACCTCCAATTCCAATCCATCCCTATAGGGGTTCTTTCTTGCCTTCCTCACTCCGTACTTGTGTGTTCCTTCTTCTACACTTAGAACCCTAGCTCCGCCAACATCAACACGTGGACCCATTTACTCAATCCTGTAGAACATCTAAAGCAGCTTCAGTACTGTTTTGCCCATTCCATTACAAAACAACGACAACGAGTTCAGTATGTATTTATAGTTTCTCTCCCAACTCCACCTAAGACTAAACATGTATAGTCAAATACTACATTCATAATTTACTTGAATTAGTTTTTTTTTAATCCCTTCAGTGTGATTTGAAATACAATTCATCTGTTTCCGTTAGTGCTCCCATCCTTATTGGTTTGATTCTATGTTTTAAATATGTAGAATATTCACATTTCCAAAAGTCAGAACTATACCAAAAAGGCATGCTCAGGGAAATATCATGTGCTCCCAAAACCCTTCTGCCCTCTCATATCCTCCAACCCACCCCATGCAGTTAATAAATGTCTTTGGTTTTCTAGCCAGTTCTTCTTGTGTTTCTTTTACAGTTGATCACTGAACAATGTGGAGGCTGGAGTGTTGACCCCCTACACAGTCAAAAATCCATATAGAACTTTTGCCTCCCCAAAAACTTAACTACTAATAGCCTACTGTTGATCAGAAGTCTTAATGATAACAAAGTCGATTAACACATATTTTATTTGTTATATGTAGTAATACTGTATTTTTACAATAAAGTAAGCTAAAGAAAATGATATTTAAAAATTGTAAGAAAGAGAAAATATATTTACTATTAAGTGGAAGTAGATCATCATAAAGGTTTTCATCCTCATCATCTTCACACTGAGTAGGCTGAGGAGGAGGAGGAGTGGGAGGAGGAAGAGAAGGGGTCGGTCTTGCTGTCTCAGGGGTGGCAGAGGTGGAAGAGGTGAAGGAAGGGGAGGTAGGAGAGGCAGGGACACTTGGTGTAACTTTTACTGAAAGAAAATCCGTGTATAAATGGATCCACATAGTTTAAACCCATATTGTTCAAGGGTCAACTGTATGTTTTTCTTATTTCCCCTTCTTTCTTATATAAAACATAGTATATGCTAATGATCATTACATTTTTTGCTTTTTTTTTTCATTTAACAATATCTCCTGGAAATCTCTCCCTATTAGTTCACAGATATCTCAATCTTTATTCTTTTATTTTTTTTTTTAGAGCAACAGGGTTTCACACTGTCACCCAAGCTGGAGTGCAATTATGATAGCTCACTGTAGCCTTGAACTCCAGTTTCAAGTAATCATCCCACCTCAGCCTCTCAAAATGCTGGGATTAAAGGGTGAGCCACTGTACCCTGCCTGAATCTTTATTCTTCTCTACAGCTACATGGTACTCCATTATGTTACATACCATAGTTCATTCAGCCAATCTCCACGACATTTAAGTATTTTCCAATGATAAATAATGCTGCATTGAATAATCTTGTGCATATGTATTTTCATATTGGAGCTGTATTCAAGAAAATCCCTAGAAGTGGGATTTTTGGTCAAAGGGTAAATAGATGTAGTTTTGTTAGATAGTGCCAAATTTCTCTCCATAGGTATTGTATCATTTTGCATTGCCACCCACAGTATGAGTGCCTATTCTATCACAGCTTTGCCAATCGGTTGTATTGTTAAGCTTCTGAAGTTTTGCCTGACAGGTAAGAAATGGTATCTCAGCATAGCTTTGATTTGCATTCAAGTGAAACTGAACATCTTTTCATATGTTTAAGGGACATTTTAATATCTTATTGTGATTATCTATTTGTGTCTTTTGCCTGCTTTTCTGCAGATTTTTCTATTGACCAAAGATTCTTAGCTAGGGGTCTACTGAGGTGAAAACAGGTAGAATTCAGAGGATGTCTGTGACTTTAACTCGAAAAAAAATGCATTTTTATTTTTACTAACCTCTAACTGAAATTTAGCATTTCCTTTATCTTTCTCTTTTTTGAGATAGGATCTTGTTCTCTTGTTCAGGCTGAACTGAATGATCAGTTCATGAGGTTCATGGCTCAATGTAGCCTCAAACTCCTGGGCTCAAGTGATCTTCCCACCTAAGCCTCCTGAGTAGCTGGGACTACAGGCATGCATCATCATTCCTGGCTAATTTATTTTTTTGTAGAGATGGGGTCTCACTATATCTCCCAGGCTGGTCTTGAACTTGAAGGTCTCAAATGATCCTTTCCCCTCCACCTCTCAAAGTGCTGGGATTACAGGCATGAGCTACCACACCTGGCTGCATTTCCTTTACTTTTATTATCATTACTATTTTTGAGACAGGGTCTCACTCTGTCACCCAGACTGGAGTGCAGTGGCATGATCCTGGCTCACTGCAGCCTCAACCTCCTGGGCTCAAGTGTTCCTCCCATCTTAGTCCCCCTAGTATCGGGGACTACAGGTGTACACCACCATGCTCAGCTAATTTTTGTATTTTTTTGTAGAGATGGGGTTTTGCCATGTTGCCTAGGCTGGTGTCAAACTCCTGAACTCAAAAAGATCTACCCGTCTTGGCCTCTCAAAATGCTAGGATTACAGGTCTTTGTCACTGTGACCAGCCCGGCATTTCATTTAATTATAAATGTAGAAAATACATTCATAATTATTTCATATAATTAGTGTCATATCATAAGTAATATGATATGCACTATCTATACTTTACTGCCAGTAGAAATCAGACTAATCAGACAATTTTATGATTGTAGAATATCTATAAATTATTGTTTTCACTCATCACTACTTTAAGGACTTACAGAACTGCTACCACATTGCATGATTACAGCGTTTCTGTCTGCAGACGCTCGCTTATGTGATGGAGTTGGGCAACTATCAAGCAGCTCTGCATCTAACAGTCACTCAGCCACCAAATAGAGATAGTCACAGGGCTCTCGCATTGGGGACCAAGATATTTATGCTGCTTTCCAATACTTCCTATCTGCAAAATTCCCTGCTGACATATCTGAAAAAAGATATCTATGAATCAATCCTTGGAGAAGTTCTATAACTCCCAAATTTATTTCTATTACCAGGGGATCAAAGTGTAACAAGTATCAGAATCCTTTTTATTAATATAAATCATATAAAAATGTTGACTTAGCCAAAGATGAATTCATTGATCTTAAAACAGTTACTATGACTGGAGTTAAATTTGAAAAGTCTTGGAGAATTCTAGTTGTCCTTTAGAGAAGCTTCTGATTCCTTAAAAAGCAAGCTACAAATGTGTTTAAGTACATTTGTAAGAAAATATCGTTGTAAATCAAGATTTTCTATACCAGTAACCATCAAAACAAAAACTCAGAATCAACTAGATGTTCAACCTGACATACATGTTGCCTTCTTACAGACTACCTCATAATTTAATGTTCTTAAGCCAAGCATAGTACTATGTAAAAGCTAGCATACTAATGTACTAGAAAATAAAATTCAACTCTAACTTGCTTAGGATTTAAATGTATTATTTCATTATTTAATGCACTGATAAAGACATACATTACTATATCACAAATTTGTTCTGTTTTAGTAACCATATTTCAACATAGGTGGCTTTTTCTGTAATCCTATGTACTATGTTTTGTATATTTAAAAACAATATTCCAATAAAAGGTCCACAGTCTTTAGACTGCCTAAGGGCTCCACAGCAAAAAACTAAGTTAAGAACTTCTGCCCTAGACTCTCAACCAAATGTGACAGCTTTAAGACAAGCAAAGTAATAAACTACTAAAAACTTCCTTGTGCCACATGCCACAACTCAGTGTCTCTCCCCACTTAGTTAAATGTTAACTAGAATCTGAGAAGACAAAGAGTTTTAGCACTAAATATAGCCACTGATACAGACTGAAATATTTGATCATTTGTAACTTTCTAAACTGCAAATTTATTGCACTATCCAGAAAGCCTTGGAGCCACTCACCGTCAGTAGAATGCACATGGGAGTTACCAATCTGGTCCACCAGCAACATGAAAACGAAGCCCAGTACGAGGGAAACACCAATGTAGGCATGTAGCTGTGTGTGGTCGTGGCTGTGCTCATGTTCATGGACAACTGACATTTCTGCTGCTTTGTCTGATGCAATCACATTATGTGTTTCACTTGCTTCATGGTGTTTTCCTAGAGCAGAATAAACCATAAAGAGAAAAAATGTTTTTCCCCTAAAACCATTTTCATGAAGAAGTTTCCATTCTTTGTATTTCAAGCTCTACTTACTTTACTGTAAAGACATCCACTTTCTATATTGTAATCCAGCCAATCATTACTCCTTCAACTTAAAGTTCATGGTGAAAAAATTCCCAAATGTCTTCTGCCTTTGGCATGCAGACCTTCTGACTGCCTATTATTCTCAAAACCTGGGAAGTGGAAGCAAATCACCATGCAAGAAAGCAATCATATTCCCAAAGGGACACCATCCCTAAATCTTCCTGTCTGAGAAATTCATGCCAATCTCATCAGAAACTACACTGTTTTATTCTGATGAAAACAGGCAAAGGAAAAGCAGTAACAACAAAAATAATTACAAACAAATTCATCTAGTTTATACCTAGGTTGATACAAACATTTCAAATAAGGAACAAATTGAGTAGAAAATTTTTAGCTTTATAAAGTATCAGCAGACAATCACCAGCAAGAAACCAAAAGGACAGAGCAGTTTAAGAGGCACATCCTTCAATCTAAATTCACTTCTAGAAATATGGAGGTTGAGAGACTCTGGATTGCAGTAAATGACACCTGGCCAGTTGAAAATCCCAGTTTACAGTAACATATTTTCATTTAAAACATAAATGCTTCAAGGCCAAAATGCTTATCTTTGCTGTATTTAAAAAATAGAGAATAACATACTAGATATTTATAATTTATAATCAGATTCAGCAGTTTAACCTTTTTTTAAAAAATTGAGATCTCATCGTTCACCCAGGCTGGAGTGCAGCAGTGGCGCAATCATGGCTCACTGCACCCTCAACCTCCCGGACTCAAGCAATCCTCCTACCTCAGCCTCCCAAGTAACTGGGAAACCACAGGCAAGTACCACAATAATCAGCTAATTCAAAATTTTTCTGTAGAAACAGGGTCTCCCTATGTTGTCTAACTGGTCTTGAAATCTGGGCCTCAAGTGATCCTCCTACCTCAACTTCCCAAAGTGGTGGGATTACAGGTATGAACCACCATGCCCAGTCTATAGACCTTGTCTCTTAAAAACAAAAACAAAACAGGCTGGGCGTGGTGGCTCATACCTGTAATCTCAACACTTTGGGAGGCCAAGATGGACGGATCACGAGGTCAGAAGATTGAGACCATCATCCTGGCCAACATGGTGAAATCCCGTCTCTACTAAAAATACAAAAATTAGCTGGGTGTGTGGTGGCGCGTGCCTGTAATCCCAGCTACTCATGAGGCCGAGGCAGGAGAATCGCCTGAATCAGGGAGTTGGAGGTTGCAGTAAGCCAAGATCGTGCCACTGCCCTCCAGCCTGGTGACAGAGCGAGGATCTGTCTCAAACAAAACAAAACAAAACAGTTTCACAAAATAATATCCAACCCTACAATAGTTACAATACACTCTTCTATTTCTTTCTTTCTTTCCCTCTCTTTTTGAGACAGGGCACAGCCCTGTCACCCAGACTGGACTACAGTGGTGCAATCTCAGTTCACAGCAACCTCCATCTCCTGGACTCAAGTCATCCTCCCACCTCAGTCTTCCAAGAAGCTGGGACCACAGACACAAGCTACCAAGTCCTGCTAATTTTTATATTGATTTTGTGGAGATGAGGTTTTGCCTTATTGCCCAGGCTGGTCTCAAACTTTTGAGCTCAAGTGATCTACCCACCTTGGCCTCCCAAAGTGCTGGGATTATAAGGATGAGCCACTGTGCCTGGAACTATTCTTTTCTTTTTGAGACAGTCTTGCTCTGTACCCAGGCTGGAGTACAGTGGCATGATCTCAGCTCACTGCAACCTCTGCCTCCAGGGTTCAAGTGATTCTCATGCTTCAGCCTCCTGAGTAGCTGGGTTTACAGATACACTACATAGTGAATTCTTGCGAGATCTGACGGTTTTACAAGGGGCTCTTCCCCTCTTCACTTGGCACTTCTCCTTCTCACTGCCTTGTGAAGAAGGTAGCTTGCTTTCCCTTTGTCTTCCACCATGATTGTAAGTTTCCTGAGGCCTCCTCAGCCATGCTGAACTGTGAGTCAATTAAACATCTTTATAAATTTCTAACCTTTATAAATTACCCAGTCTTGGGCATTTCGTTAGAGCAGCATGAAAATGGACTAATACACTGGGCATGGTGGTGCACACTTGTAGCTTTAGCTATTTGGGAGATGAGGTTGGAGGACTGCTGGAGCCCAGGAGTTGGAGGCTGCAGTGAGCTATGATTCTATGATTGTGCCCCTGTATTCCAGCCTAGGCAACAGAGAGAGAGACCTTGTCTCTGGAAAATAAATAAATAAATAAATAAAATAAATCATTATATAAAAGAAACCTGCAACTTATATGTTTATTGCAGCACTATTCACAATAGAAAACTAAGTGTCTATCAACGGATGAATGGATAAAGAAAACGTGGTAGATAAATATAGTGGAATATTATGCAGCCATAAAAATACATGAAATCATGTTTTTTTGCTGCAGTGCAGATGAAACTGGAGGTGATCTTAAGTAAAACAACTCAGAAAGAGAAAGCCAAATACTGCATGTTCTCACTTACAAGTGAGACCTAAATAATGTGTACACATGGACACAGTGTATGGAATAGTAGACTTTGGAGACTTGGAAGCATGGGTGGGAGGAGGGTGAGGAATGAGAAATTACTTAATGGGTACAAGGTACATTATTTGGGTGATGATTTCACTAAAAGCCTAGATCTTACCACTACCCAATATATCCATGTAACAAAACTGCACTTGTACCCCTTAAATTTACACCAATTAAAATGAAGAATCTTAAAGGGCTCTATTTTTATGAATAAATGTGAGGGCAAGAGTTAATAAGAGCAGATTAACCCACCTCTATTCATTTATTCATTTTCCCAGATTTATTATCTGGAAAATCTTAAAGATTGGATAATATTCCATTCTGTGTGTGCATGCATGTGTATTACAATTTATCCATGCATTCACTGACAGACAGACACACTGATTTCATATCTTGGTTCTCCTAAATACTGCTATAGTGAACATAAGAGCAGAGATATTGCTTTGAGATACTGACTGCATTTGTCTTGGATATATACCCAGAAGTGGGATTGTTGGATCATAGGTATTTATATTTTGAATTTTCTGAGGAATCCCCATACTGTTTTCTATAATGGCTGTTTTACATTTCCACCAACAGGGTACAAGGCATCCTTCTTTTCCACATCCTTGCTCAGAGCTATCCTTTGTCTTTTTGATGACAGCCATTTTAACGGGTGTGAGGTGATATCTCACTGTGTTTTTGATTTGCATTTCCCTGATGATTAGTGATGCTGAGTGTTTTTTCATATACCTGTTGGCCATTTGTATATCTTCGTTTGAGCAATGTCTATTCAGGTCCTTTGCCCATTTTTAATGTCTATTCAGGTCCTTTGAGTTGTTTTCTTGCTATTGAATTGCTTGAGTTCCTTTATATCTTGGATATTAAACCCTTACCAGATATATGGTTTAAAATATTTTCTCCCATTCCGTTGGTTGTCTCTTTACTCCGCTGATTGTTTCCTTTGCTGTGCAGAAGCTTTCTAGTTTGACAGAATCCTATTTGTCTATTTTTGCTTTAGTTGCCTGTGATTTGGGGGTCATATCCAAAACATCATTACCCAGAACAATGTTAAGAAGCTTTCCCTTACATTTTCTTCTAATAGTCTTACATTTAAGACCTGAAACTGTACGTTTAAGTCTTTAATCCATTTTAAGTTCAATTTTGTATATTGTATAAGATAAGGGTCCAGTTTTATTCTTCTGCATGTGGAAAGCAGTTTTCCCAAAACCATTTATGAAGAAACTACCCTTTCTCACTATGTGTTCCTAGTACCTTTGTCTACTATCATTTGACTATAAACAAAAGGATTTATTTCTGGGGTCTCTTTTCTGTTGTATTGGTCTACATATTTATTTTATCCCAATACCATACTATTTTGATTACTATGGCTTTGTAGTATATTTAGAAATCAGGTAGTAGTATGCCTCCAGTTTTGTTCTTCTGGTTCAAGACTGCTTTGGCTTCAGGACCTTCCATGGTTGCATATGAATTTTAGAATTGTTGTTTCTATTAAGGTTTATTTGGCTTACAGTTCTGCAGGCTGTCCAAGAAGCATGAATCTGAGGATCTCAGGAAGCTTCCAATCATAGCAGAAGGGGAAGAGGAGTCAGCATGTCACATGGCGAGAGAGGGGAGAGGTGCCATGCTCTTTTAAACAACCAGTTCTCCTGTGAACTAATAGAGGGAGAACTTACTCATTAGCAAGGGGACAGCACCAATACATGCATGAGGGATCCACCCTCATGACCCAAACACCTCCCACAGGCTCCGCCTCCAACACTGGGATCAAGTTTCAACATGAGATGTGGAGGGGACAAATATCCAAACCATAGCAAATGCCACTGGAATTGTGATGGGGTTGCATTAAATCTGTAGATCACTTTGGGTAGTATGGATATTTTAACAATATTAATTCTTCCAATTCATGAACATAGAATATCTTATTTATATCTTCTCTAATTTCCTTAATCAATGTTTTATAGTTTTCAGCATATAGATTTTTACCTTCTTGGTTAAATTTATGCCTAAGTATTTTATTTTCTGATCCATTATGAATGAAATTGTTTTCATAGTTTCTTTTTCAAACAGTTCATTGTTAGTATACAGAAATGCAACTGATTTTTGTATGCTGATTTTATATCCTGCAACTTCACTGCATTTGTTTATTAGTTCTAATGATTTTTTGGATGAGTCTTCAGGTATTTTCATATATAAGATCATCTCATCTAAAAAGAGACAACTTTACTTCTTCCTTTCCAATCTGAATGCCTTCTTTTTTGTTTGCCTGACTGTTCTGGCTAAGGCCCCCTACATTTTATTTAAATGTAGAGCCAAGTGACAAAAAAAGCCACAGATAATCACACCTCTACAAAGAATCTGATACATGGCATTCCTACAGAAGTGATAAAAATGAGTGGCATAATCTATATTGAGCCATCCCTGACAACAGCAGTTTTGACAATATATCATATTTCTATTTTCATCTTTGACCTAAAAGTCTACCTTCCTAAACATACCAATTCTAATAGTCCAAAGAATTTTGATGGTTTCAAATTTTGGCTCAACCATAAAGTGCTGCATTACCCAATAATCCTTGAAGTTGTTAAAACTTGTTTCTATAGACAGTTTTTTTTTCACATGAAAGATGACAATCATCTAATTCCAGTGATTCTAGAGCTATAATTACAGACAAGAGGTTCCTTTTTATGTTAATCAGTATTTAACAATGCTTATTAAAGCATCAGAGGAATTAGTTAAGATGATATACTGAGTTCTGAAAGCAATATATTTCATAATTGAAAGGTCCACAGAAGAATAAAACCATAGGCTGTAGTAACAAATATACAAACTTCTTTCTTGAAGTATGAAGAAAAGTTGGTTTGTTCTACAATAAAGAAAGATGGAGGCGGGTGGCGGGGGGCATGGTGGCTCATGCCTATAATCCCAGCACTTCAGGAAACCAAGGAGGGCGGATCACGAGGTCAGGAGTTCAATACTAACCTGGCCAATATGGTGAAACCCCGTCTCTACCAAAAATTAAAAATTTAGCTGGGCATGGTAGCATGTGCCTGTAGTCCCAGATGCTTGGGAGGCTGAGGCATGACAATCACTTGAACCTGGGAGGTGAAGGCTGCAGTGAGCTGAGACTGTATCACTGCACCCAGCCTGGGTGACAGAGCAAGACCCTGCCTCGAAGGAAAGAAAAAAAGAAGAGAAGAAAAGAATAAAGATCTCAAATCAATGAGCTTCACCTAAAGAAACTTTAAAAACTAGATGGAAATAAATCAATTATTTGAAAGACAGAAACTTCCAAAACATACTCAAGAAGAACTAGGTAACTTGAACAGTCTTATATGTATCTATTTAAAAAACTGAATTCATAGTTAAAAACCTTCCAACATAGAAAACTCCAGGCCAATATGGCAAATTCACAAGTAAATTCTAACAAATATTTAAGGAAGAAATATTATTGATGTTATACATTCTCTTCTAGGATATAAAAAAGAAGGGAACACTTCCCAAATCTAAGAGGCCAGCATTGCCCTAATAAAACCATACACAGACATTGTAAGAAAGGAAAACCACAGGGCAACATTCTTCATAAACCGCAACGCAAAAATCCTTAATAAAATAGTAGTAAATTGAATCCAGCAGCAACTAAAAAGAATTATATATAATAACTAGGAGGTGGGTATATGCAAGTCTAGTTCAACATTTGAAAATCAATCACTGCAATTTACTCCATTAACAGACTAAAAAAAGCATCTGATGAAATTCAACATCCATTCAAGATAAACACTCTCAGCACACTAGGAACAGAATAGAACTTCCTTATAACATTAAAGTGGCCATACTGCCCAAAGCCATCTATAGATTCAATGTTATTCCTATCAAATTACCAACATCATTTTTTACAGAACTAAAAAAATTATTCTAAAATTCATATGGACCCAAAAAACAGACTGAATAGCCAAAGCACTCCTAAGCAAAAAGGACAAAGCCAAACGCAACACATTACCTGACTTCAAACTACATTATAAGACTACAGTAACCAAAACAGTGTGGTCCTGGTAGAAAAACAGACACATAGACCAATGGAACAGAACAAAGAACTCAGAAAAAAAGCCATACACTGATAGCCATCTGATTTTCAACAAAGTCACCATGGAGGACTCCCTAGTCAATAAACGGTGCTGGGATAGTTGGCTAGCCATATGCAGAGGAATGAAACTGGACCCCTACCTTTTACCAAATACAAAAACTAACTCAAGGTGGATTAAAGATTTAAATGTAAGACCTCAAACTAGAAGAATCCTAGAAGAAAACCTAGGAAACCACTCTGGACATCAGCCTTAGGAAAGAATTTATGACTAACTCCTCAAAAGCAATTGCAATAAAAACAAAAATTGACAAGTAAGACCTAATAAAACTAAATAGCTTCTGCACAGCAAACTACCAACAGAAAAAACAGAATGGGAGGAATTATTCACAAACTACGCATCTGACAAAGGTTTAGTATCCATAATCTATGAGGAACTTAAAAAATAAACAAGCAAAAGACAACCACATTAAAAAATAGGCAAAAGACATGAACAGACACTTCTCAAAAAGACATACAAACTGCCAACAAACATGAAAAACTGCTCCAAATCGCTAACCAGCAGAGAAACGCAAATCAAAACCACAATGAGATATCATCTTATACCAATCAAAATGGATATTGTTAAAAAGTCAAAAAACAACATGCTGGCAAGGAAGGGAACAGTTATACATGGTTAGTGGGAATGTAAATTAGTTCAGTCACTATGGAAAGCAGTTTTGGAGATTTCTCGAAGAATTTAAAACAGAGCTAACATTCAACCCTGCAATCCCATTACTGAGTATATATCCAAAAGAAAAAAAATCACTGTACCAAAAAGAAACACATACTCTTATGTTCATCACAGTACTATTCTCGATAGCAAAGACATAGAATCAACCTAGTTGCCTATCAACGATAGACTGGATAAAGAAAATGTGGTACATATACACCATAGAATACCATTCAGCCATATAAAGAATGAAATCATGTCCTTCGCAGCAAGGTAGATGAAGCTGGAGGCTATTATCCTAAGTAAATTAAGGCAGGAACAGAAAACCAAACACCATATGTTCTCACTTCTAAGTGGGAGCTAAACATCAGGTACTCATGGACATAAAGACGGCAATAATAGAAACTGGGGACTACTAGTGGGAAGGAAAGAAGGAAGGTAAAAGGTAATAAACTATTGGTATGCTCAGTACCTGGGTGATGAGATCATTGTACCCCTATCCTCAGCATCATGAAATAGAGCCAGGTAACAAACCTGGACATGTACCCCCTGAATCTAAAATAAAAGTTGGGAAAAAAAGAGATAAAGGGAATCCATAAAAAACCTGTATCTAACCTCATATTTAATGGTGAAAGACTGTAAGTAAGGCAAGAATGCTCATTTTCATTCCTAATCGGTCTCAGAATGGATGGTCTAGTTAGGGCAACAAGGAAGGGAAAAAAAGGCAGATAGGAAAGGAAAAGGTTAAGCTGTCCCTATTTGTAGACAACATAAATATTTATGTAGCAAGTCCCAAGAAATCTACAAAAAAGCACCTATGCGTAATGAAATTTATTATACTAGAACTTTCTACATATTAGAATACTAGAAATTGAAAGCATTTTGAAAGTATTATTTACAATTACTAAAAACATGAAATATTTGGGCATAAATCAATAAAATATCTGCAGCTCTCTAAGCTAAAATTACAACACTGATGAAATAAATCAAAGATCTAAATAAATGGACAGACTGGGCTCATGGATTGGAAAATACAATCTTCTTAAGGTATCTATTGTCTCCCAAATTTATGGATTCAACTTAATCTCGGTTAGAATCCCAGCATGATTTATTCTGTAGATATATGATAAGCTGATTTAAAAATTTTTATGGAACGGCAAAGAATTTTATGGGAAGCCAAAACAATTTTGAAAAATAAGAACAAAGTGGGCTGGCTGGGGTGGCTCATGTCTATAATCCCAGCCAAGGTGGGAGGATTGCTTAGGGCCAGGAGTTCAAGACCAGCCTGGGCAACAGAGTGAGACTGTCTCTACAAAAAGTTTAAATAATAAGCCAGGCATGGTGGCATGCACCTGTAGTCCAAGCTGCTGGAGAGGCTGAGGTGGGAGGATCGTTTGAGCACAGGAGTTTGAGGTTACAGTGAGCTATCATCATGCCACTACACACTCCAGCCTAGGTGAAAGAGTGAGACCCTATCTCAAAAAAAAAAAAAAAAAAAAAAATTAGAAGGACTATACTACTTGATTTCAAGATTTGCTATGAAGCTACAGTCATCAAGACAATGTAGTACCGCAAAGGATAAACAAACAAATCAATAAAACAGAATAGAGAATCCAGACACAGACCAACGCAAATACAGTTAATTGATTTTTGACAAAAGTGCAAAGACAATTCAATAGAGAAATGATTTTTTTTTTCAAGAAATGATGTTGGAACTACTGAACATCAATCCATATGCCAAAAATGAACTTTCACCTACATTCAAAATTATATCAAAATAGATCATAGAACTAAACGTCAAACCAAAAATTATAAAAATTCTAGAGGAAAATGAAAGAGAATATCTTTGTGAATTTGGGCTCAGCAAGGGGTTTTTAGATATGATACCAAAAGCACAATCTCAAAAGAAATAACTGAAAAATTAGACTTCATCAGAATTAAAAACTGTTCTCTAAAAGATACTGTTAAGAGAATGAAAAGATAAGCCACGAACTAGGAGAAAATATTTGCAGAACATGTATCTGATAAAGGACTTGTATCTAGAATACACAAAGGACTCTCAAAACTCAATAATAAGAAAACTCAATTTTTAAAATGAGCGAAAGGCTTGATATCACCACAGAAGCTATAACAATGGCAATTGAGCATATGACAAGATGTTCAGCATGATTAGTCACAGGGAAATGCAAATTAAAACCACACCGAGATATCACTACGCTGCTATTAGAATGGCTAAAATAAAAAACTAAAACTAAACAGACAATACCAAGTGTTGACATGGAAGGGGAGAACTGGAACTTTCATCTATTATTGATGAGAATGCAAAATATTACAGCCACTTTAGAAAGAGTTTGTCAGTTTCCTATGAAATTAAACATACATTTGTCATGTGACCCAGTAATCCTACCTGTAGGTATTTTTATTTATTTATTTATTTTTTTTGAGACAGGGTATGGCTCTGTCGCCAAGGCTGGAATGCAGTGGCACAATCTTAGCTCACTGCAACCTCTGTCTCCCAGGCTCAAGCGATCCTCCCACCTCAGTCTCCTAAGTAGCTGGGACTGCAGGTATGCGGCACTACGTGTGGCTAATTTTTTGTAGGGATAGAGTTTTGCTATGTCGCCCAGGCTGGCACTTGTATTTTTGCAAGAAAAGTAAAAACTCACGTTCATACAAAAACCTGTATATTCATAGTGACTTTATTCATAGTCACTCAAATCAGAAACCATCCATATATGTCTTCCAACTTTCATTGTTCATTCAAACAATGAAATACTATCCAGAAGAAAAGGTACAAATTATTGATATACAGAACAATACGAGGTGACTTTAAAAATCCTGTTGAAAAATGGAATTAAAAGATTACAAAAATTAAAAAATATAACCTTCATTTCTCAACATAAGCTCTATAAAGTGTGAGACACTTTTGTAAATAATGATAGCAGCTGTTTAGTTCACCTCTAAAAAACTAAGGGTCCTGGAAATTTAACCATGTCAATCAATGCAGTCTTTTTTACATTATTAACTGAAGAAAAATGGGTGCCCTTTGTAGATTTTAAGATTAGGAAACAAAAAGAAGCTGGAAGGAGTCAAATCAGGACTATAAAGCAGATGCCTAAAACCTTCCCATTGAAAATCTCGCAAAATTGCTTTTGTCTGATGAGAGCAATGAACAGGAACATTGTCATGGTGGAGGACTCTCTGATGAAGCATGCCTGGGCATTTTTCTGCTAATGCTTTGGCTAACTTAAAACCCACTCATAATATGCAGATGTTATGGTTCATTGGGACTCTAGAAAATCAACAAGCAAAATGCCTTGCACATGCCCAAACACTGTCAGTGACCTTTGCTCTTGACTGACCCACTTTGCTTTGACTGACACTTCCACTGTTCGGTAGCCATTGCTTTGAATGTGCTTTGCCTTCAGGATCGTATTGGTAAAGCCATGCTTCATCTTGTGCTACAATTCTTTGAAAAAATGCTCCAGGATCTTGATCCCACTTGGATCCCATTTCCATTCAGAGGTCTGCTCTTATCTGCAGCTGATCTGGGCACAACAGTTTTGACATCTATTGAGTGCAAAGTTTGTTCAACTTAAAATTTTCAGTTGAATTGTGTAAGCTGAACAATGTAGAGGGCTATGGGGTTGGCTATTTTTTATGCTGTTAATTTTGTCTTCTTTAATTATGGTATGAACAAAATTAATTTTTTCTGTGAAAATAGATGTGGCTGGTCTGAAGCTGCGGGCTTCATTTTCAACATCATCTTGTCCCTTCTTAAAACAAGTTATCCATTTGTAAACTGCTGAATTCTTTGGAACATTGTCCCCATAAACTTTTTGTAAACCATCAGTGATTTTTCCACTCTTGCACCCAACCTTCCCCACAAATTTGATGTTTGTTCTTGTTTCAATCTTAGCAGAATTCATGTTACTCTGATACAGGCTCTTTTCCTTGTCTTAACCTTCTTAGTGCCTCTAACTAGATCCCATTCAGATATGTAATAACAAGTCAGTGCAAGCTTATTTTAGTGCAAAAAAGGTTTTTGAAATCCATGCATAGTTTTTCCACAATACACATTTTCCCTTCACATACTGAGATTCAAATGCATTATGCTAAATAAGAAGCCAGACCCAAAGGTTACATGATTCCATTTATACGACATTCTGAAAATGCAAAACTATACAGACAGAGAAGAGATCAGTGGTTTGCCAGGGGTTGGGAATAGAGGAAAGATTTTAGTCTTAAACTATAACTGGCCTGAGGGTGGTGGCTCACACCTGTAATCCCAGCACTTTGGGAGGCCAAGCTGGGAAGACTGCTTGAGTCCCGGAGTTGGTGACCAGCCTAGGCAACAGAGGGAGACTCTATCTCTACAAAAAAAATTAAAAATCAGCCAAGCATAGCAGTGTGCATCTATAGTCCCAGCTACTCAGGAGGCTGAGGTGGGAGGATGGCTTGAACCCAAGAGAGTTGAGGCTTCAGTGAGCTGTGATCGCAAAACCGGACTATAGCCTGGGCAACAGAGTGAGACTCTGTCTTGAAACAAATAAAAAAACCATATAAAAAAAAAACCAACTATACCTGAAACATGGTATATGAATTATATCTCAAATTGATACCAAAAATAACACAAAGAAACTATACTTGAAGCACTTCTTTACTCTAGTGTTTCCAAAACTTGTTTCATAAGAATCGTAGACAATTTGTTAAAAATAGATATCCCAGGATCCTTCCCTGGAGATTGATTAAGGAATCTAGGCTGGTGGTCAGGAAATTACACTTTTAAAATGCACCTCTTCCTCGAGGAAATGATAAGGAAATCATTATCACACAGGTTTAGAAAACAATTGCCACCCATAAAAAGCCAAATATTAGGACAGTGATTTCTATAGTGGAATCACATCTCAGAAAAATTCAAGATGGCCCACTAGGATATGAAAGAAAATACTAATCTTCTATGTATATTTAAATCTCAGGTCTCAAAAATGTTCCTATTTTTGAAGTGTATTATATTATAAGGTACACATTAAATCAGTGCAATAGTGCATGTAAATCATTCCCCCCTCCCCCTGTAGGATGTAGGACCATAAAAAAGTAGAGACCACTGCTTTAAGGATCCCCAGTACAGCTGACCACTCCTCAGCCCCTGTCCTATCTTGCAATCCTCATTTATATCTGCCACAACACTTCACCCATCAAACCCCAGGCCTAAGAGCATCATCATTCTGGATAAAGGACACAGTTATTTTCCTCTACCAAGATCTGAAAAAGTATATATTATATTGTATCTCGTAAGAAATCTGGAAGTGCCTACCTCTTTATACTATTCTTAACATCTGGTAAACTCTTGGTACTTGAGGATTCAGCTCACAGATTTAACAGCTGTGGTGTCAATCCTTCACAGGTAACTGTGAAGTTTCATGACATGTAGTAATCTGATTTTGCTGAGTCACAAATGTGAATCAAGTATGCTTCTCAGCTGTGTGAAGGAGCAAATTACTTTGCTGGTGAGTGAACCAAGCTGACCACCAAGCATTTACTCTCACACAACTATACTGTTCCCTCTGCTTGTTGCTATTAAGGTCAGGAAAGCCCTCTTTAATTTTTCAGTTATCTTTTACTGCATGGGTCCTCACCAATTATCTATAAAGTTTACTGTAAAGGGTTCTTTAATATTTATATCTATATATTTTTAAAATTAAACAAAAAATGCAACCACTATCATGTGGGATTTGGGAAGTGTTTGAGTAAGCATTAAAAAAGAACTGTCATAACTTAAAATGACTCATATTCATGCACTATAGCAAATAAACATTAAGTGGTATTCATGAATTGGGCCATTCAATTCACAAACTGCTAAGGATGTGTTCAATATCAAAGACAGCAAGATATCTCTCAACAATTCTTCTCAGGGTAGAATTTACGGTAAACATGAACTGTGCTCAGAAAATACACCCCTAAGCTTCATCTTGCCAACCCTCCAAGTCAATAACATATCTCAAATAAGGCTCTTCTCTTTCTCACCCTCAAGAATGTCTTCATAAAGGGCATGTACTCCTTCAGGCACGATGACCGCCAGAGCAGTTCCACAGAGAAGTCCAGCACCCAAAACAGTCACCAGCTTCAGTCGCTCCTGGGCAGAAAACAAAAGAAATCATTGCAAACTTTGATTAATGAATGGGATAAAGTTTCTGAAGTATCTGTAATCAAGACTGTGAGCTGCTCATTCGTGAGACCAACATCTACAGCAGACAGTGAAGATGAAAAATGATCAATTTCATGAATAATACCAATTAAAAAAAAGATTTTTTTTTTTTTTTTGAGACAGTCTTGCTCTGTCACCCAGGCTGGAGTGCAGTGGGGTGTCTTGGCTCACTGCAACCTTCACCTCCTGGGTTCCAATGATTCTCCTGCCTCAGTCCCTGTGTAGCTGGGATTATAGGCACCCACCACCACATCTGGCTAATTTTTGTATTTTGAGTAGAGAAGAGGTTTCACCATGTTGGCCAGGCTGGTCTCAAACTCTTGACCTCAGGTGACTGGCCTGCTTTAGTCTCCCAAAGTGCTAGGATTACAAGCATGAGCCACCACACCCAGCTGAGATGATTTTTTTTTTTTTTTTGAGACAGTCTTGCTCTGTTGCCCAGGCTGGAGTGCAGTGGCATGATCTTGGCTCACTGCAACCTCTGCCTCCTGGGTTCAAGCAATTCTCTGTCTCAGCCTCCCAAGTAGCTGGGATTACAGGCGCCCGCCAGCACACCTGGCTAATTTTTGTATTTTGGGTACAGATGGGGTTTCACCATGTTGGCCAGGCTGGTCCTGATCTCCTGACTTCATGATCCACCTGCCTCAGCCTCCCAAAGTGCTGGGATCAGGCATGAGCCACCGCGCCTGGCTGAGATGAAATTTTTTAAATGACCAAGTTAACAATGAGTTGAGAAAACATGTACTATCCATGATAGGGAGAATGCGTACACTTTAACACTAGAAGGAATGTGAATTGCTACAACCTACCTGGACCACAATTTGGCATTTGGATTTAAAGCCTCAAAAATGCGAACTCTTTAATTCAGAAATTTTACTTCTAGGAATTCACCCTAAGAATTGTGTAAAGATGACCATTGTGCTTTTTATGGATGTAAACCTAAAAATAAATGTCCAATAAAGGAGACTGGTTAAATAAACTATAAACTTCATCAGAGTACCACACCACTCAGCTATTAAAAATTATGATATAAGTCTGTTCATGGATATAGGAAGTCAGGAAAGTCTGATGGCAACCAATATGTAATGATAACCTCATATTTATAAAAAATATTTATACATAAGTAGAACACATTACATTAAACATTAACAAATTTTTACTTAAAATGTATAAATAATTGCAATACACAAATATATAACTTATGAAACATTTATAATTTATCTACAATAAACATGTATTACTCATATGATGAAAAAATGTATTTAGACATTAATGCTAAAATTCTTCTATGGTTTTAATCCAACTTAATTCCAATTGTTTTCTTTTTACCCGAGTTTGAGAGACTCCCTCCTGTCATACAAAAAGATTAGATTTCAAAGTTTCTTGAAACCGCAGAATACCATAATATGACTTCCTGGGATCTTAGAAGTATGAAAAATGATCTTAAGAACTACAATTAGGTGGGCAGATCACCTGAGGTCAGGAGTTTGAGACCAGCCTGGCCAACATGGAAAAAACCCATCTCTACTAAAACTACAAAAATTAGCTGGGCGTGGTGGTGCGCACCTGTAATCCCAGCTACTTGGGAGGTTGAGAAAGGAGAATCACTTGAAACCAGGCGGCAGATGATGCAGTAAGCCGAGGTCGTGCCACTGCACTCCAGCCTGTGCCACAGAGCGACTCTGCCTTAAAAAAAAACAAAACTACAAGGGGAGCCAGGCAAGGTGGTGTGCACCTGTTCCAGCTGCTCAGGTGGTAGAAGCAGAAGATCACTTAAACCCAGGAGTTCAAGGCTGTAGTGTGCTACAATCATATCTGTGAATAGCCACTGACTACACTCCAGCCTGGGCAACACAACAAGAACTGTTTTTTAAAAAACAAAAAATAATAAAAACTACGAGAAGCTGAGCATGGCAGTACACACCTGTTGTCCCAGATACTGGGAGGCTGAGGCTGTAGGGAGCTATGATCTTGCTGAATTATATTCGAGCCTGGTCAACATAAAGAGACCCCATTTTTGAAAACAAAACCACAAGGGAATTATTATGTATGTTGTTTATGAAAAAGTTTCAATAATTTAATGGTATATCATGTACTTCATCTGTTTGTTTCCTTGTTAACAAAAATAGTAGCTACAACATCTCTGATACACTACTGAACTTCTGACTGAGACACTGGGGTCTAACTAGCTTTTATAAATATTATCTCTATGGGAAAATAGTTTCTTAGCTAAAACACTGGTTGAAACATTACCCCCTCCTTGTTTGGAGGGAGGAAAGGGATCTATGTGTCTATTGAAAAAAGGGGAACTAAAGCTGCAGTGCCAACACCAACTAATACTTGCTATATAGCAAGAGGAGAATCCCCTGATCCCCAGTACACAGCCAGGTCAACCCTTATACATTCAAAATGGCTATTAGGTACTTGTAAACTGAGAGTATTCCAGTTAATGACTCAGTACCTCAACTTTTCCTCAGTAAAATATTTCTACATGTCTTATAAAGATACAAGAGGCAACAGAAGAAAGTAATTGAAGTATTTTGGAAAAATGACACCAAACAACTGGTGTTACTATTTTATATTTTATTATTTTTTTTCAGGCGTCAGGACTCACCTATTTCGCTATTTAACACTGACCTATTCTAAGCTTCTTTGTCTTTTCCAATGTACTAAACTCCCCAAACACTGCTAATCACAATATTCATTTGAAAGAAACTGTCAGAGCAGGTAGAAGGAGATGAAAAACCGGCTCTATTTTGTGTAAAAGGTAACATAGTAATGAATGAGTCTGTTTATCATTCTCTCAAAGGACTGACTTCACAAAAATTGCCCTTATTTTTTTTTAAATTCATAAATCTAAAGTATTATTCTAAGGAAGCACAAAAATTAGGGGAAAATTGAACTGAGTATACTATTTCCTTTTAGGAATTTGGTTTCATAATTCCATAATTCAAATTAATGGACAGATTGTTAAGGAAGAATACTGTCCTGTCAGCATTAAGTATACTCTACTCTGGGAAACAGAAATGAGAGATACCCCTGCTTTGCAAATTAAGGGAAAATGAGAAATGATGAAGGAGATGTACTTAAAAGAGAAAGAGCTGACTGCTCTCAAGAATCATTTGGGTGGTAGCTTACATCATAAACAAATATTAATTCTTTGTGTTTTATACACCAAATATAAGACCTAAAACTCAAAAGCTCCTAGAAGAAAATGTAGGCAACGTCTTTGAAATCTTGGGATTGGCAAAGATTTCTAAGCAAGGATGGGAAAACCATAAACCATAAAAGAAAAAAATGCAACATCAAAATTTAAAACATTTGCTGATCCATTAAAAAAATGATCAGGCCGGGCACGATGGCTCACACCTGTAATCCCAACACTTTGGGAGGCTGAGGTGGGCAGATCACTTGAGTTCAGGAGTTCGAGACCAGCCTGGCCAATATGGTGAAACCCCATCTCTACTAAAAATAGAAAATTTAGCCAGATGTGGTGGCACATGCCTGTAGTCCCAGCTACTTGGGAGACTGGGGCAGGAGAACTGCTTGAACCTGGGAGGTGTAGGTTGCAGTGAGCTGAGATTGCATCACTGCACTCCAGTTGGGCAACAGAGAGTGAGACCCTGTCTCAAACAAGAAAAAAAAAAAAAAAAACCAGACAAGATACATAGTGAAAGAAAATGTTCACAATACAGCAATCTGTAGTGGAAATACATGCATATGCGGTGAATGCTGGGGTAACGCTGTCTACATCCCTTCAGGTCAGAGACACCTGTTTCCCAGCTGCTGGGAGTGCTGCCTAATGATGATGGCTCAGGACTGAGTCTGTCCCTCTGAGCCAAAGACAAATGACTAGCCTGAAGTTATAACCCCTCCCCTAGGGCAGCCCATATCCAATAACTAGCCCACGGGGGCTGTGTGGAAAGAGGTACAAAGCCTGACACCCTTGCCTCAAGTCAGGATATTTCTGAAGGGCCGTCCAGCTTCAGAGCCTGCTGCAGGGTGAGTTGAGGCCTCTATTGAACGGAATTACATTTCAACCTCACTTAATCCTGCTCATTCTCTTACAAGCTATTCCTAAGAGCACTCTCCCATGAAGTTCCTGCATGCAAATCTTCTCAGAGCCAGTTTTCTGGGGAACACACCTACAATACTGACAATGGACTTGTATTTAAAGTAGAAAGAACTTCTACAACTCAATAATAAAAGACCACCAATTTAAAAATGGGTAAAACACTGAACAGACACTTCACAAAAGATGTATGAATGGCTAATAAGCCCATGAAAAGGTGCTCAAGATCATTTAGTCATCAGAAAAATGTAAATCAAAACTATGCATGATGCCATTTCACACCCATTAAAATGGCCAAAATGGAAAAGACTGACAACTCTAAATAATTAGAAGATACAGAGCAACTGGAAAACTCACATATTGTTGGTGGCAGCATAAAATGGTACAACCACTTTGGAAAATTAGTAGTCTCTTATAAAGTTAAACCAGCATTCTCCTTTTGAGTATTTACTCAAAAGAAATGAAAACATATGGCCTCAAAAAACTTGTACAAGAATATTCATAGAAGCTTCATCAAGGATATCCACAATCTGGAACAGATGTCTATTGATAGGAGAATGCATAAACAAATTGTGGTATATTTAAACAATGGAATACTACTCGGCAATAAAAAGGAATAAACTAAGGGTACATACAGCACATAAATGAATAAATCTCATAGACATTTTCCTGATGTTTGAGTGAAAGAAGCCTTACACAAAAGATTATATACTATATGAATCAATGTATATGAAGTTTAAAAACAGGCCAAACTAATCTATAATGATTGAAATCAGAACAGTGATTGCCTCTGGTGAGCAGGGATGAGGGGGTGGCCATACAGTGTGGATTCACTGGAAAGTGGCATCAGGTTACTTTCTAGAATAATAGAAATGTTCTAAATCTTGATTAGGATGTGAGTTACATTTATAAACATTTGCTAAAATTCATCAAACTATATTAAGATCTGTACCTGTCACTCTATAAAATTATCTATTCATAAAAAAATTAACTGGGTAGTAATTCACTCAGAATTTCTGAAAGGATTCATTTTAGAACTATTCAGTTTTAACAAGGCTTCTTTCTTCATGGCAGTTCTCTGAAATCAAGGTCAGAGACCTAATTAGAATACTAAAAGGCACTTCCAAAAATTTTCCTTAAACAATCTCAGTCATTCAGATATTTCTTTTTTCTTTCTTTCTTTTTTTTTTTTTTTTGAGACGGAGTTTCACTTTTGTTACCCAGGCTGAAGTGCAATGGCGCAATCTCGGCTCACCGCAATCTCTGCCTCCTGGGTTCAAGCAATTCTCCTACCTCAGCCTCCCAAGTAGCTGGGACTACAGGCTGCGCCACCACGCCCAGCTAATTTTTATATTTTTAGTAGAGACGGGGTTTCACCATGTTGACCAGGATGGTCTCGATCTCTTGACATCGTGATCCACCCGCCTCGGCCTCCCAAAGTGCTGGGATTATAGGGGTGAGCCACTGTGCCCAGCCTCAGATATTTCTTAAAAAAGAATTCACTACAATTTTATGCCAATAACATCATGGGGAAACCAGTGGTGTTCACAACTCTGGATCAACCCACAATTCACTAGGCACTTAGCAAGTGCTTCATAATACTCTACTCTGGGGTCACATAAAAGACTACATTGAGATAAGTTTTTAAAAGCAGGAGAAGAGTTCAAGACCAGCCTGGCCAACAGGCCGAAAGTCCATCTCTACTAAAATACAAAAATTAGCCGGGCATGATGGTGTCCAACTGTAGTTCCAACTACTTGGGAGGTTGAGGCAGAATTGCTTGAACCCAGGAGGAGAAAGTTGCAGCGAGCTGAGACTGCCACTGTGTTCCAGCCTGGGTGACAAAGCAAGCAAGACCCTGTTTCAAAAAAAAAAAAAAAAAATGAATATGAACAGGAGTTTGGTGCAAATTTTTAGAAAGCCACAGTAAAGGTTTTCATTAATCTTTAGACCCATGTTTTAAAAATAGGGGTATTAGCTACCAAAGTTATCACAGAATTCAAAACTGGAAGAAAATACAAAAAATTAAAAAATGATTTCCTCTCAATATATAGACGGAGAATTGAGGGCCAAAGATGAGAATCGATTTGCCCAAGATCACATGACTAAGCTAGTTAGTGGTGTAGGGATGATTACATTTGGCACTGCACTCCATGACAATGTTCATCACATCGCATAATACATACAATCCATTGTATAAAATTTATCTCCAGAAAAGATGCTATTCATGCAAACTTTTGGAAATTTATCTCCAAAATTTATCTTCAAAAAAGATGATATTCACACAACCTTTTAAAATAGTACAAATCACCAAAATCCTCTAGCAACATCAAGAGAAAAACCAAAATCATAATTAGTTATAATTCTTCTCTATTGATAAGTTTCTAACAGTCCGTGACAAAATAAGGACAATATAGTGAGGACATCATAAAGCTTTATTTCTTCAATGTAAAGAACCATTTCTTATTCTGAGGTTATATCCTACCTAATGTTTGGTTAAAATGTCCTTTCTTTTAAGTAATAATGGTGACAATAGTTTTTGTTTTTATTTTCAGTGTTCTTTTCAGCAAAATTAAAAGGAAGTAATCTTGTATCAATTCTTTGAAATTATAAATATATGATCTGTGAAAACCATGATTTAAGTGCAAGCATTAAATTATAATACCATCAAACATTCAGAAACAAAGAATTTGAGTTTGTAGGAAGAGACCATCAAGGTAAATTTGAATGAATCATCTAGTTTTGTAGAACTTCCTTTGAAGAAAGGCAGCATGAGGTGAAACTACTGTATTGTTTTCAGTTCACTTTGAAATTAAGTGCATTTATTTACCAAATAAAATTAAATATCCACTAACACTGTTTACTGTTGGTTTCTATAACCCCTTCACCACAAAATTACGAGTTCTGTCAGGGCAGAGATCTTTAATTTACTGCTGAATTCACAATTTATAAGACAGTATCTGGCACACAGCAGTTTCTCCTAAATATTTATTGAAAGAATGAATTAAATGCCCACCACCATGCAAAGCACTGGGGACTTAGTACTGGCCACTGGGCTCTGATACAAACAAATACACGAATGCAGTGGAACCTCTTTAGAATATCTGTGCCAGGAAACAGACCTCAAATATTCCTTTTAAGTGTAACTACAACAATAATTTTCAGTAGAATTGATGGTTTCACTCAAGGGACATGCAAATACATTTAATAAAGGGCCATAGGCCGGGCAAGGTGGCTCATGCCTGTAATCCCAACACTTTGGGAGGCCAAGGTGGGAGGATCACGAGGTCAAGAGATCTAGACCATCCTGGCCAACATGGTGAAACCCCGTATCTACTAAAAATACAAAACTTAGCTGGGCATGGTAGCGGGCGCCTGTAGTCCCAGCTACAAGGGAGGCTGAGGCAGGAGAATCACTTGAAGCTGGGATGTGAAGGTTGCAGTGAGCTGAAATGGCGCCACTGCACTCCAGCCTGGTGACAGAGCAAGACTTTGTCTCTAAATAAATAAATAAATAAATAAATGAAGGGCCATAATAGAATTTCACATAAATACATTTAATTAAAGACCATAACAGAATTTCATCATAATAAATGTGAGGCAATGCTGTCATTCATCTTATTAGTGCAAACATCTTCTATGACATACATTTCTTCCAAGGAGCTCAGCTCTTGTTACTCATTTATTTATTTGAGACGAAGTCTTGCTCTGTGGCCCAGGCTGGAGTGCAGTGGCACAACTCGGTTTACTGCAGCCACCACCTCCCAGGTTCAAGCAATTCTTCTGTCTCAGCCTCCCAAGTAGCTGAGATTGCAGGTGCATGCCACCACACATGGATAATTTTTTTATATTTTTGGTAGAGACAGGGTTTCACCATTTTGACCAGGCTGGTCTCAAACTCCTGAACTTAAGTGATCCACCCACGTTAGCCTCCCAAAGTGCTGGGATTACAGGCATGAGACAATGCACCCAGTCTTTTTTTCTTTGTTTTGTTTTGAGACAACTCTGTCACCCAGTCTTGAGTGCAGTGACATGATCATGGCTCACTGCAGCCTCAAACTCCTGGGCTCAAGTGATCCTCCCACCCCAGCTTCCTGAGTAGTTAAAGCCACTGGTGTGCACTACCATGTCCAGCTAATTTTTAAATATTATTGTAGAGATGGGGTCTCCCTATGTTGCTCAGGCTGGTCTCAAACTCCTAGACTCAAGTGATCCTCCCACCTCAGCTTCCCAAAGTGCTGGGATTACAGGCCACTGTGCTGAGCCTCAGTCCTTGTTTTAATCTTCAGCAAAGCAATGTAAAGATTGTCCTACAAAATTTGTATCAGCTTGATAAATGTCTATGAGCCTTTTCATGGTAACCAATATTACAGAGACAACACTTTTGATGAAAAGAACCAGTAGCCCAAAAAAATAAGCATTACTGCCACAGGTTGCAATTTCTATTTTAATTTGAAAAAAAAATTCTTTACCTGATCATTTTAGACTCAATCTGATTCATTTTAAGAACTAGAATTGTGGATTCACATTATTTGTATGGCTGTATTCTTTCACACAACTTGGGATTCAATCTCAAGTTGTGTTTATATTAAAGTTAACAAAATGCTGACAGGTTCTCTTTTGCTTCTGGTAAATCACTAAAAGGTTTATTTAAATGGAGAACTACAAATTCCAAGTGTCATTCAAGATGAAAAGAGAGTTCCCAAAGCAACAGTTTCCGTCAGTGAAATGAAGTATTTGCTCAGGAGAGGCATGAACTGTGTGCAATGCCATTGGTTTTATGTTATCTCATTTTAGAAGTTCACAGTTGCAGCCTGACTGAACCAAAGGATCTGCCAGATATATTAATTAAAACAACAGCTTGCACTCTATGCCATTAGCCATCAGCATAAGCTTTGAAGTTAGTTTAATTTCTTGGCAGACACCAAGGTAGTTAAATGGTCTTTATTCCTATGTTAACGGAAACAGTCAACAAATTGTTTGGTTCACCTAAATACAAGCCGACAATTTTAAAAGCCTTTTTTTTTTTTTGAGATGGAGTCTTACTCTGTGGCCCAGCTGGAGTGCAGTAGCATGAACCTGGCTCACTGCAACCTCCGCCTCCTGGGTTCAAGTGTTTCTCCTGCCTCAGCCTCCTGAGTAGCTGGGCTTATAGACATGTGCCACTATACCTGGCTAATTTTTGTACTTTTAGTAGAGACAGGGTTTCACCACGTTGGCCAGGCTGGTCTTCAACTCCTGACCTCAAGTGATCCACCCACCTCAGCCTCCCATAGTGTTGGGATTACTGGCATAAGCCACCGCAGGCAGCCTTTAAAAGTTTTGGATATGGAAAATATTTTATCTCAATCTTCCTTGTGCCACGCCCATTTTAGAAGTCAAAGCTGTAGTTGGTAAATATTTTATCTCAATCTTCCTTGTGCCACGCCCATTTAGTAGTCAAAGCTGTAGTTGGTTTGACTACAACTACAGCTTCCTAAAAAAAAACAACAAAAAAATCAAAGGTACATCTCTTATTCTAAGATTGATCCCTTCAAAGTTCTAGGCACTGAAAAGATAAAATATCACAGGTTATGGGGTAACTCTTGCTCAGGTAACAAAGTTTTTCCTCATATTCTTACAAACAAAACTGCTTCAAGAGGTATTTCCTAACGTCAATTTAGCCACTACATTATCTGCTGCTAAGTGTTAGTAACAGGTAATAAAGAAAACTCAGATCTGATTTGGTTCTTTAAGTCCTCACAGCTGAAAAAAGATGCCCAAAGCTTCTGCTAAGTGTTAGTAACAGGTAATAAAGAAAACTCAGATCTGATTTGGTTCTTTAAGTCCTCACAGCTGAAAAAAGATGCCCAAAGCTTCCTGGCTCCAGGTAGCAGCTGTGTGAAACTGGACAAGTCTTTAACCTTCCTGGGCTTCATGTCCTGTGTGAGAAGGGGCTACTGCTACTATGAGTATTATTGTGTAGGAGCAGGATATTAGTGCACTTAGCAGAGTAGGAGTTGTTATTACTTGTCTTCAACATCATCAGTAGCATGCAAAAAAAGCTTCTAAGCACCTCCACTGCAAGAATAACCAAAGTTCCAGTGAATAAAGCTACAATTCTGCCATGTTGCCAGGGGCATATAGGCTTCCTTTTTCTGAATTCATTTGACATCAAGGTTACTTAACATCATCTAAGGCAGTAATAACAAGCAAGGACCTTATTAATGTCATTTCCTCCAATCTTGGAAAATAAGATTAATTTATTTTTCTTTTTGCATGAAATTCCTTTCTAAACATAAAAGACCTAATATAAATCCCATAAGATTGTTTGATGTAACTACAAAGACAAAACAAACAAAAACCCATTGAAAAAGAACCTGGAAAAATATTTCCAATAAACATATCATTGACACATTAGTTCAACTGAACTGAGCAACTAAAATAGTATATATACCTTTTCTTCTAAGAAATTAGTATAGTTTTTAAAATGAACAATGATAATGTTTGTGAGAATACAGTGTTATTAGCCTTGGTCGGAAAAAATGCATTTTTAATAACTGGTAATATAGATTGAGAACCTTCCGAAGAACATTCATGCCCTTTAGCCCTATCATTCTACCCGTGAAAAAAAATCTAAAATATAGTCATTGCTTTAGACACAAAAATATTCACGCAACACTATTATCATGACAAAAATGTAAAAACAAATTAAATGCATATTAAGAATTTCTGTACATAATTGAATGTAATGAGGACATATTAAAAAATGCCCAAGGCCGGGCACAGTGTCCCCTACCTGCAATCCCAGCACTTTGGGAGGCCAAGGCAGGAGAATCGATTACTTGAGCCCAGGAGTTTGAGATCAGCCTGGGCAACATAGTGAGACCTCCCCTCTACAAAAAATACAAAAATTAGCTGGGCCTGGTGGCGAGTGCCTGAGTCCCAGCTACTCGGGAGGCTGAGGTAGAAGGATCACCTGAACCCAGGAGGCGAAGTTTGCAGTGAGCCGAAATCATGCCACTGCACTCCAGCCTGGGTGACAAAGTGAGACCCTGCCTTAACAACAACAAAAAATGCCTAGAACAAATTTTTGAGAATAAAGGAAAATGCTTATACTATCAGGTTATGAAAGGGAGAATGTAAATTGTACATATCAACCATAATCAACTATGTTAAAAATGCAAACAAATAGAAAAAAAAGAAACAACTGTTATTAGTGATTCTAACTGAACAGGGTAATACTTTTATTTTCCTTTTACACATTACCATATTTTCTAAATTTTCCAGTGTCTTTGAAAAAATTGTTAATTAGAGGCTATATAAACAGGGGCTTTGTACTTACTAAACTTGAGGCCCAGTTTCCTTATCTACAAGCAGGACAAGAATTCTTCCCTTTCAAGGTTACTGTTAAAATCAACATAGAACCTGACATATCAGTTGACATGTGGTAATTATTATACTATAGTCGAATTAGAGAACATAGTGTCTTTCATGTGAACATAGAGATGTTTTCCCCTCTACTAAGTGGTTCTACACAACTGCACTTTGACATTGTGTAACAATTACAAATGTTTTTCAGTCTCTCCCACCCCTACTGCCATGCTATAACTTATTTCCTCTACTTGCCTGCCCACCCCTTCTAGTTTGCAGAAGGCTTGGAAACCAGGCAGCCCAGAGGCTTGTTGACTCACAGACATGGGTTGTTTGGCCCACACAGCGATGCAATATTTGAGTAAGTAGCCAGAGTGTCAGGAGACTTAATATAGAAATCCAGATTTCTAGCTTTGGAAAAACAGGAAAATTTGGTGTCGTCAAATGGTAAGTGCTCTTTAGTTGCCCCCAGTTCTCACTTTTCCCTAATAACTCCCAGGCACTGACACTGAAGGTCAGCTGCCATATATCATGACAATGGGTCTGTCTTATCTCACTCCAGGCTTAATTCTCTGTTCAGCCTCATTTGATTTTATGATCCATTGCCTACCTGTATCAGTCAGGTCCATTCATGAAAGAGAAAGCATAAAGTAATTTGAAGAGACAAAGTTTGACATAAAGAATACCTACAAAAGGGGGCCAGGCGAGGTGGCTCATGCCTGTAATCCCATCACTTTGGGAGGCCAAGGTGGGTGGATTACCTGAGGTCAGGAGTTTGAGAACAGCCCAGCCAACATGGCAAAACCCCATCTCTACTAAAAATACAAAAATTAGCCGGGTGTGGTGGCAGGCACCCACAATCCCTGCTACTTGGGAGGCTGAAGTAGGAGAATCGCCTGAACCCAAGAGACAGAGGTTGTGGTAAGCCAAGATCGTCCCACTGCACTCCAGCCTAGGTGACAGAGTGAGGCTCCATTAAAAAAAAAAAAAAAAAAAAAAAAGAATACTTATAAAAGTATAAAAGGAGACTAGAATTATGAAATTATGAGGAATTGGCTCCTAAGAGAGAACCCTAAGAATATAATAGCAGGTATATGGTGCAGCTACTATTCTAGAACTGAGATAAGACTGCTCAAAGAAGGGGCCCACAAAGGCTGAGATCCAAACCCTGTTGAAAAGGGGATGGCTGGGGCTCAGTGAATGGCAGAGAAGCTTCTATAGCGTCATGCTGGTGGAACTTGCTGAAAATCTGTACTGTAGGTTTTGGGGAAAGCTGTACATGGAAAAGTGACTCACTGGCAAGTCTATAAAACTGCCCAAGGGGAGTGCCGGGGGAAGTACTGACTACTGGATGTGTGAGCAGCTGTGTGTGCAGCAGGAGCCTGGGGCTGGAGAAGCCATTGGTGGTGCAGGAGCTGGGTGTGAGGGAACCCTGGCCCGAGGCTGGAAAAGCCACAGCCACATGTGCTGGAGGAAGCTGTGCTGAAGAAGCTGGGTGACCTACAGGAATTGGGACACCGGGGTGGCTGCCTGTGCTACAGGAATCAGTGCTGGACAAGCGTGCCAGAACCAAGAAGGGAAACCACTTCCACTTACAATTTCTCTCCAGTACGCCTTGCAGACAAAGCATAACATTGTGCCAGTTGGTAGAGGAAAAATACTTATGGGGCCCAGAAGCGTTTTTTGCAGAGTAGTCAATGAAGAGTGAATTTAAAGCTGAGAGGCAATAAATTGATAACTGGCTCACTAGCCTACCAGAATTACATAAAAACAATACACAGGAGCCAAATGAGAACCAAGAACAGTAAACAGCAAACAAAATGCTTGCTTTCCAGGCTATTTGGCTAATAAGAGACTTTTCTGGTCCTTTAGATTAATGTGGCTTCCGGATGGCCAAGTTCTACACAGGGAGGTGCTACCAAAATTCTTCTCCTTCATCATCATTATGGTAAGTAACATTTATTAAGTATTTATTATGCCAGGCATGTCCTATTACAGTCACTTTACATATATTAGCTCATTTCATCCTCATAACAATCCTATGAGGTAGGTACTTCTATTATCTCTACCTAAATACAAGGAAACAGGGACACAAAAAGTTCAATTTGCCCAGGTTCACAAAGCCAGTAAATGGCAGAGCCATAAACTACAAGTCTAGCTCCAGAATATATAATCTTAAGCACTATGCTAAATTGTTCAGTTTTTGGCTTTTAGCATCTGTCTTCTTTCCCCAGTTTGTCTTTGTCAAATGCATAAAGAATTAATGAAAGGAGCACACGGCAAGGTGTAGGAGCTAGGGTACAATGTTTTGGTTAATAGAAAATTAACCTCAGGCTGGGCACGATGACTCATATCTGCAATCCCAGTACTTTGGGAGGCTAAGGTGGGTGTATCACCTGAGGTGAGGAGTTCCAGACCAGACTGGCCAACATGGTGAAACTCTATCTCTACTAAAAATACAAAAATTAGCTGGGCGTGGTAGCAGGTGCCAGCTACTTGGGAGGCTGAGGCAGGAGAATTGTTTGAACCTGAGAGAAGGAGGTTGCAGTGAGCCAGGATCATGCCATTGCACTCCAGCCTGGGCAATAAGAGCAAAACTTCGTCTCAGGAAAAAAAGAAAGAAAGAAAATTAACCTCAGATAAATACAGGGTTTGCAATAGATAGTTTGATGTAATTATCTATTAGTTACCCTCATGACCTTTTCATTTAAAAATGAATTTCCATATAAGAATTTCCAGTCCAACTAATACTTATTTCCATTTTATTTCAATAAAGTTAAAAATGAATATTAGTATTCAAGGAGGATTAAGATTTCCATAATTACTTTATAGGTTTTAAGAAATACCAGAACTCATACTTGGTATTACTACTTTTTGTTTTTTTTTTGAAACGGAGTCTCGCTCTGTTGCCCAAGCTGGAGTGCCACAGTGCAATCTCAGCTCACTGTGATCTCCACCTCCAGGGTTCAAACAACTCTCCTGCCTGAGCCTCCCGAGTAGCTGAGATTACAGGCATGAGCCACTGTGCCCAGCCAGTACTACTGTTACCTGGAATTCCAGACTGAGCTGAAGGGGATTTTATCATTCAACAAAAGTCTCATCGCTAAATTCTTTAATTAGACAAGAGGTTAAAATTGTCATATACTGAAACATTCTGAATCCATTTCAGGTCATCTTCTCTTGAAAAGGATGTCACTTCTTGAGCAGCACAATTTAGGACTGACAAAACTGTGAAGATGTCAAGTGTGAAATTAATCTTGGATAGTTCACAATGGGAACTACTTCAAATTCCAAATTGGCAGATGTTAGCTTAAAGGGCATCTAAGATATATTAACATATTTCTTTTTTTTATTTCTTTGTATTTATATTAACATATTTCTTATAGGTTTCAATGGTATTTGGAGATTGTTTACCTCTGGAGCTCCAAGTTCTGCTACACTGACTAGGCAGAAAGCATGAGATATACCGTTGAAGGTATGAAAGATGTTCCTAATTTGGGGAACTAAAGGCACCAATTTAGATAGATCCTATTTTCATTCCTTCTTTACAGTGTTTATAGGAAAGGCAACATTTAGTAGTCAAGTGATTTGGCAATGGGAATCTAAATGACTTAGTTCCAAATCCCACTTCTACCACAGTCTGTGACTTCTAGGCTGAGTTTGCTCATTTGTAAAGTGAGGTTTAACAGTATCTCGTAGTCTCGTCCTGAGGATTAAGAAGACAGTGCACATCAGTGCTTGGTACATAAAGCTCAAAAAACATTATTATATTATTATGCAGATAAGTCTTAATTACATTTATCAATATAGTATCATGGAGAAAACAAAGTTTTTCAGGAAAATAATATTGAATCAGATTGTATCCAGATTTTATTTGATCCAAACTTAGTTTTATCAAAGATCCTTATGAGACAATAATCTGTAGTTCAATCTGAGAAAAGACAAGCTGATTATTTCTTTCCAGATATGGATAAATTTACTGAGATTGCAAAGTTTAAAATCTTGTAATTTACATTCATTCATTTGAGACAGGGTCTCACTCTGTTGCCCAGATTGGTCTTAAACTCCTGCAATCTTCCAGCTTCAGCCTTCTAAAGCACTAGAGTTACAGGCATGAGCCACCATGCCCGGCTGAAATCTTCGAATTTTCAAATGAAATTTCAAACAGGTATAAAATCTCTTGTATCACCATAAGAGAATAAGAGCAATATACCAGACAATATAAAAGTTCTTAGAAATGTAACTTTGTTAAACCTACTTCAAAGAGAACCTATTGCAGAGACAGAAGCATACTGAACAAATTTGTTCTTCAGACACAATAAACCTTTGATTTGAGGGGAACTCAAACCCCTAAAGATACTTATTATGAATGGGTCATTTATTATAATCAGACACTGATATGGTTTGGTTGTGTCCCCACCCAAATATCATCTTGTAGTTCCCATAATCTCCATGAGTCATGGGAGGAACACAAGGGAGGTAATTTAATCATGGGGGGTCGTTACCCTCATGCTGTTCTCATGATAGTGAGTTCTCACAAGATCTTATGGCTTTATAAGGGGTTTTCCCCCTTTTGCTCAGCACTTCTCCATCCTGCCGCCCCATGAAGAAGGATGTGTTTGCCTCCGCTTCTGCCAAGATTGTAAGCTTCCTTTGGTGTCCCCGGCCATGCTGAACTGTGAGTTAATTAAACCTCTTTCCTTTGTAAATTACTCAGTCTCAGGTATGTCTCTATTAGCAATGTGAGAATGGACTAAAACAGACACAAAACTTTAAAAACATGAAAAAACAAAACAAAGCTTAAAATGAGAGTAAGTATAATCAAGAAAAGAAAGTTAAATACTAAGAAAAATACTATAAAGCAGTGACGATAGAGGAAAAGCCTTGGCCTCTCCAAATAGAATGTTAATGGTGAATAGTAATGCAAACCCCAAAACAAGACCTTTGGATTCCAAACAAATTGCCGTGAGGTTTCAATGACTGGGAAGGGGGTGAGGGGGAGGGGCTTTCCCATTATTAAGTCTGTTTCTAAATAAAAGGTTCAAAAATTATAAATTAGAACAAAGTTATAAAAATGAAAATCTTTAAAAAAAGTTTTCTCATCAGTACTGAGAATCTGCCTCAACATTTTTCAAAGTTTTTATTATGTTCTAGACATAGTGTTAAACCTATGTTTATATTATTTTAACCTCACAACAATCCCAGAAGTTCATTTAACAGAAGAGACTTGGATTTTAATAGCTTGTTCAAGTAGTGACACTGATTTTGAATAATACTGTCTCAGACAGTCCCTTTTGAAATCAGTGCATTATTAATCATATGAAACTTTAAAATCATCCTAAGATGCCAGGCGTGGTGGCTCACACCTGTAATCCCAGCACTTTGGGAGGCCAAGGCGGGCGGATCACTTGAGAGGTCAGGAGTTCAAGACCACCCTGGCCAACATGGTGAAACCCTGTCTCTATCAAAAATACAAAAATTTGCTGGGCATGGTGGCACACAACTGAAGTCCCAGCTACTCAGGAGGTTGAGGCAGGACAATCGCTTGAACCCAGGAGATGGAGGTTGCATTGAGCCGAGATCACACTACTGCACTCCAGCCTGGTGACAGAGTGAGACTCTGTCTCAAAAAAAAAAAAAAAAAAAAAATCCTAAGAATAGCACTTCTTTCACCTGCCAACTTATGGAATTTATGTCACTGGTTATTTTAGGGAGCTGGTCTCGCTATGTTGCCAGTGGCTATCCACAGGTACACTTATAGCTCACCACAACCCTGAACTCCTGGGCTCAAGTGATCCTCCCTCATTGGCATTTGGAGTAGGTGGGACTACTAGTGTGTGCTACTACACCCAGCTTTGCTGTTTTAATACATGAAAAATGTGGCATTATAACCCAAACTGGTTTGCAATAAGAAAAGTATGGAAACTAAGAGTCTTCAGAAATTTTTATAACAACATGATTATTACAATTATAGTAGTAATTTTTTTTCTGTTGAATCTAATAACAATACATTTGGGCTTGTATTTTCTATAGATTTTTTTTTTTCCACTTCATTTTCCTACGATTTCATTTTTATAAGTGTATCGGTATGGATTGAAATAAAAATTAAAAACAAAAACTAGGCTGGATGCAGTGGGTCACGCCTGTAATCCCAGCACTTTGGGAGGCCAAGGTGGGCGGATCACCTGAGGTCGGAAGATCGAGACCAGCCTGACCAATGTGGTGAAACCCTGTCTCTACTAAAAATACAAAATTAGCCAGGTGTGGTGGCACATGCCTGTAATCCAAGCTACTCGGGAGGTTGAGGCAGGAGAATCGCTTGAATCTAGGAGGCGGAAGTTGCCCTGAGCTGAGATCGTGCCAGTGCACTCCAGCCCGGGCAACAAGAGCAAAACTCCACCTCAAAAAAAAACACAAAAAACAAATAAACAAAAAACCTGATCCTTTACTAGACAGGTTGAGGAATACTGCTGTAGAGCTCTGAGGCAAAAACAGCTTGCTTTCTGTTACCAGCTCTGTGACAAAGAGGAGACATACTCAGGTGAGTAACAACCCTTCGACAATCAATCTGAAATCCCACTTTGGCCATCTGGTTTTTCTATCATAGCTCCATTTATCAACTGGAGCACACTGAGTTTATACTAGGTAATATGGACTCTCAATCTACTTATGTAATATTATTATTTAGAGCCAAAGAAAACCACTCATTAGCAATTGAATCTAAAAAACATAAGACAGTGCTAACTATAAACTAGTGTGTCTCACTCCCTTACCAAACAGGACTTCATTTGTGTAAAGCATGCTTTGGCTTCCTTTAAAAGTTAAAAGTGTTTCTCTTTCCCGTAGGCTGAAAAAATCAGCATCCTGATTTTCAGTTACTTATAATTGCATTTGAGAGTCAGACTTTTTTTCCCTTGTTTTACAAATTTTTAAGGCATGAAGGTACAGTTGCCAGGTCAAAGGGCAAGGAAGAAGGTCACAAAAGTATCAAGAAAGGTAGTTTTGGGGTGAGGACAAACTGAGAGAAATCAATGTCACATAAACCTCTTGGTGGTCACATCTGGCAGTTAGACTTCACACTACCGCAATTTCAGACTACTTGATTTTAACTCGTTTTTGAATACTAATCTTTCCATAATTGATCATCTGACTTTTATTCCTGCTCTGAGAAATTCTGAAGAAAAAGTATTGAATGAGAAAGCAGCAGCAGCAAAATTAAAAACATGAATAAAAGGCATTTCTTTTCATGTAAATCAAGCTTGTCCAACCCGTGGCTCCTGGGCCGCATGCAACTCAGGAGAGCTTTGAATGAAGCCTAACAAAAATTCATAAACTTTCTTAAAACATTATGAGGGTTTTCTTGCAATTATTATTATTATTTTTTTTTAGCTCATCAGCTATCTTAGTGTTAGTGTATTTCATATGTGGCTCGAGATAATTCTTCTTCCAATGTGGCCCAGGGAAGCCAAAAGACTGAACACCCCTGATGTAAATAAAAGTGAACTGTAAAATATTAACACTTATCTCTAAAAAGAGCCAGACTTCCTTAAAGAGGCAAGTTGTTTATCCAGTGTAGGAATTTGGGGAATTATTTTGTAAGGAAAGAAATTTTGCTTTCCAGTCCCCCATGAATGAAATTTATTTTGACAAATTTACCATCTCACTAGTTTCAGTATAACATTGATCCATAATAATGGCATAATTTGCCTAGAAAAAATGTTTAGTTCCCAGGGGATAGAAATCCTAGTTGAATTCTAAAATGTCTTTAAGTTATATACAACTTCCATTTTTATTCTAACAGCTTAAAATGCATTGTGTCTGCTCTAATAATAAACAGATATTATGAATGCTGATTTATAGCATTTTAAGACCTACAGCTGGAAAAGCCCACTTGACCGTCAATTTAAGAAAGCCAGAAATGACAAGACATACTAATTATCCTTATTAATGTCCCAGATAATAACACAACTCCTGTAAACATTTCCTTCCAGTGAAAAAGCAAATAGTATACATCTGCATATTGCAATAATCATTCAAGGAAGTTTGAAAAAATACTGAAATTGGTAAAGTTATAAGCATTTTATAGAAATAAAAAGTTTTACTGGTTGCTTATCAGAATTATAATTATTCATAATGTTACTTCAGTAAGTTAAAAAATACACAAACCAACCCAAATCTCACACATGTCAGCCTTACTAATGTCAATTCAATTCTAATACTGTTATAAGAAAATATGGTTATGTCAAAGGAAACACAGCAGGTTCACAAACTACTGGGCAGGCAGGTAACCTGAATGAATGAAATAGGCTTCAAGGGCAAGGAGGACTGTGACTATCAGCTGCTACTCAGCCCAACCCAACTGTTGCCTTGAGGAAATACTGGTAAAGAACAATAATAAATTGTCTGCTAACTTAACAGTCAGCCTGTGGGCTGGATTTGGTACACAGGCTACCACGTATACCAAGAATTGGTCTGAGTCAGAAAAGCTGGATTGAAAAAATATCTCTCCCCTGATTCTGATAAACTTCATGAACCTATCCAGTCTGTACCTCATTGATCTTTCTTTCTTTTTCTTTCTTTCTTTCTTTTTTTTTCAAAGACAGAGTCTCAGTATTGCCCAGGCCAACTCCTGGGCTCACACAATCCTCCCACCTTATCCTCCTGAGTAGCTAGGACTACAGGTGTGCCCCACCGCACCCAGCTTGAGTTTTTTAAGTGAAGTTAGGTAATGTATTTACTTTTAAAAAATGTTGTCATTAGATGCTGAGGGGTAGAGACAAAAAAGGAAACAGAAAAAGAGCAGCAACAATTTAAGCCTCCATTCCATCTGGCTATGGGCTTTACTTTTCCTCAGATTGACAACACCTTGTCCCACCTTCTTTCCCACCCACAGGCTATTTTCACCTGTAATGTCTCTTCTTCCTCAGCTTTATTCAAGGTATACTTAATATTTCACTTATACCTTTCCTTTCTACTTCAGGCCATTCTACTCTCCTCTTTCCTTCGAAAGTACTTTCAGGAACAGCATTGAAACTAGGGCCTATTTTACTGCTGAACTCTAGGACAAACTCATGAAATCTTGTTCTCTCTGAATGTAGTAGTTTTTCCCCCTAAATCTTTGAACACTGTGCACTTCGTGAATTCTTTATGCCTACCTAAAGGACCTATTGGAATGTTCACTGAATAGTGTTCATCGGAGAGAGATCCAAGATGGCTGATGATTAGCAGCTCGGGCACGTACCTCCCAGTGAAAGCGCAAAGAACGAGAGGACGCCACACTTTCAGACGAATATTAGTTGCTCATGGACCAGGAGATTCCCAGTGGAGGAGCTCCACGGGTCGCCAGGGCGACTCTTGTGGCCGGCGTGGCGGTTTTGCTGGTGCCTTAGCACACCAGTTCTTGGTGCGGAGTCCGGAGATTCCCGGGCAGAAAAGCACCATCAGTCTTAACACCGCTCGCTGTTTTGGCCGGCTCAGTGGATTGCTCAGATTTCGGCGCAGGGAATCAACAAGTTGGACGTCAGAGACCCAGTTAGAAAGTCGGTAATTATAAAGACGACAGACGGACAAATATATAATGAAGGGAAGAAACCAGCGTAAAAAGGTAGAGAATACTCAAAATCAGAATGCCTCTCCCTCTACAGGGGATTGCAATTCCTCATCAGTAACGGAACAAGGCTTAATAGACTACACGTGTGTTCCAATAACAGAAGCAGGTTTCAAAACGTGGGTGATAAGAAACTTCTGTGAATTAAAAGAACTTGTTCTAACCCAATGCAAAGAAACTAAGAACCTTGAAAAAAGGTTTGACGAAATGTTAACGAGAATGGACAATTTAGAGAAGAATATAAGTGAATTGATGGAGCTGAAAAACACAACACGAGAACTTCGCGAAGCATGCACAAGTTTAAACAGTCGAATTGATCAAGCAGAAGGAAGGATATCAGAAGTCGAGGACCAGCTCAGTGAAATGAAACGAGAAGACAAGAATGCAGAAAAAAGGATGAAAAGGAATGAGCAAAGTCTCCAGGAAATATGGGACTATGTGAAAAGACCTAATTTACGTTTGATAGGTGTACCTGAATGTGATGAAGAGAATGAATCCAAGTTGGAAAATACTCTTCAGGATATCATTCAGGAAAATTTTCCCAACCTGGCAAGGCAGGGTAATACTCAACTCCAGGTAATACAGAGAACACCACAAAGATATTCTTCAAGAAGACCAACCCCAAGGCACATAATCGCCAGATTTATTAGGGTTGAAATGAAGGAGAAAATACTAAGGGCAGCCAGAGAGAAAGGTCAGGTTACCCATAAAGGGAAACCTATCAGACTTACAGCAGATCTCTCAGCAGAAACCCTACAAGCCAGAAAAGAGTGGGGACCAATATTTAACATCCTTAAAGAAAAGAACTTTCAACCCAGAATTTCCTATCCAGCCAAACTAAGCTTTATGAGCGAAGGAAAAATTAAATCTTTTGCGAACAAACAAGTACTTAGAGAGTTCACCACCACCAGGCCTGCTTTACAAGAGCTTCTGAAAGAAGCACTATACATATAAAGGAACAACCAATATCAGCCTTTCCAAAAATATATCAAAAAGCAAAGAACTTTAACACAATAAAAAATTTACATCAACTAATGGGCAAAACAGCTAGCTAGCATCAAACGCCGGTATTAAACTTATATATATTTTAATTGGATAAAAAGCCAAAACCCATCGGTATGCTGCATCCAGGCCCATCTTACATGCAACAATACACAAAGACTCAGAGAGAAGGAGGAAGATTTACCAATCAAACAGAGAGTAAAAATAAACTAATAAACAAAAAGCAGGAGATGCAATTCTCGCCTCTGATAAAGTAGACTTTAAAGCAACAAAGATCAAAAGAGGCGAGGAATGACATTACATAATGGCAAAAGGATCAATGCAGCAAGAAGAGCTAACGATTCTATAGATCAACGAGATAGAAAATTAACAAGGATATTCAGAACTTGAACTCAGACCCGGAACAAGTAAACTTAATAAACATTTATAGAACTCTCCACTTCAAACACACAAAACATACATTACCACCTCACACCTATTCCAAAGGTGACTATATAATTGGAAGTAAATCACTCCTCAGTAATCGCATAGCATTTCATAGGTTTAAATTAAATATTGGTTGGCTGTTTGTTTGTTATCTTCTTCCCTTATTCCTTCCTGACTACATCATTAAGTATAATTATCAGTATAAAAGAGGTTTTCAATACCCATTACTAAATTGCATTCTAGCCTGGGCAAGAAAGCAATACTCCCATTCTCTCTCCCTCTTTCTTTTCCTTCTCCCTCCTCCCCATTCTCTCTCTCTCTTTCTCTTCCTTTTTCCTCCTTCCTATTCTCTCTCTCTCTTTCTCTTTAAAAAAAAAAAAGAAAAAAGAAAAAAAAAAAATAGTGTTCATCTACCCCTCTTCCTGGGACCCTCGCTTAACATTTGTTCAAGGAATGCCAATCAAATTAACCAAAATGTTAAAACACATTAACCAAAAATTAATTGCTAAGCAAATAGATTTGAAACAACTTCAGAATATCAATTCCAACGCTCACATTTAAAAGGAACCATGAGTTAAGAACAATCTAATTTTTCTTCCATTCATTCTAGTACAAGCATCCAAAAAACAAAACAAAACAGCTTTCCTCAGAAAGGTATGTTTGACTTTCTCAAGAAGAAGTTATCATACTGACTTCAATTCATATGGACAAATAATATTCTCCATTTCTTTTCTTTTCTTTTTTTTTGGAGACAGGATCTCACTCTGCCATCCAGGAATCCAGGATGGAGTGCAGTGGCCCAAACACGGCTCACTGCAGCTTCGGCCACCTGGGCTCAAGCGATCCTACTGCCTCAGCCTCCCTAGTAGTTGGAACAACAGAAGCACACCACCACGTGGATAGTTTTAAATTTTTGGAGGGACAGGGTCTCGCCATGTTGCCCAGGCTGGTCTAGAACTCCTGGGCCCAAATGAGCCTTCCACCTCAGCCTCCCAAAGTGCTAGGATTACAGGCATGAGACACTCCATTTATTTTCTTGATAACAATATGGAACCTTGATTCCATAAAACCTCTGAGAATCAAAAGAAGTGTTATGGTGCCTCTCTCCAGGAAAATGCACAGAATCTCAAAATTTTTAAGCAATTCCAGGGGATTCAGAATACTCCAGGATCTTCAGTGGAATATCTATCTACCCCAGGTTAAGAATTCCACTGCTGAATATGAGGTTTGTTTTTTAAAATATAGTCTTCCTTAATGAGACCTTTAGCTTTGAGATTTATCGAGGGAAGCAGCTTCCCTTTGCAACTACAACTTCTACCTCACAGCCATCCTGACAGCTGACAGAAAATTGATAGTTTCTTACCTCTGAGAAATTAACAGCCAAGGGAATGATGCCAGCAACGTAACATCCCACCAACATAGCCAGAGACAGCAGGCTAATGGAGATGAAATCATCCATTCTGCCCTCCTTTATTCACCCACCACCACTTGACAACAAATTTCCAGTGGCTTTAAAAGGTGCTTAGGTTCTTTAAACACGTGTGGTGGTGCAAAGAGAGTGGGCTTTCCAGTTCTTTAGGCCTTCCCACCAGCTGATGTGTTCACGAGGCACCTTCCTCTTGAAAGTACCTGGAAACAGATCCTTTTTGCTAATATTAGCACCAGAGAAAGCTTACAGCAATCTAAGGTCCCAGGCTCTGGGTTCTCAGATGCCAGTCACAGATTCTCGTGGGTTAACAGAGATGGGAAAAGTCAATGGGGAAAATGTGCGAATGATCAATTTTTTCGATTGTCGGAATGAGGCTGGCACAACGTCTTAGCCGGCAGCGGGTAAGTAACCCAAGCGAACCTGTTCGTTCCTTAGAAGCCCCAGTCTCCAAGAGGCGGCCCCGCAGGTGATCCGCCCCCCAGGGCAGGAAACCAGCCCACCAGTCCCAGCAAACTCTCCTCCGAGCCTGGGATGAGGAAAGGAGTCCTGCACGTCTCTAACGACGGGTCCTAGGGGTTCAGCAGCAAAGTTGACACAAAGTTGTCTCTGCCCTATACCCGGTGCTGCCCATGGTACTCCACTCGGCCGGGCCTTGACCCGGAGTCGCCGATACTACGGCTGCCATGGCCGCCAAGTGGCACCTCTTCTTTCCATCCACTTCCGGATTGTCTCACCGCCCCCTCCTTTAAAAGGGCACTTCCGGGTTACAACCGACCGCTAGGCCAGGATACTTACACTGCCGCCATTTTTGAGTAGGGCTAATGAAAGATGACTGATGTCACTGTCTATACCGGTGATCACTTGAGGCGTATGTTTAATAACGAAAGAACGGAAGACAGCGTCTTGGAAAAAAAAATTCTTTCTAAAGCTAGGAAATTTTCCCCTACTTACCTTTTTGCCTTTATCGAAGATGGCTGAAACAGTGTCAGTATCTGCTCTAGCTGCCGGAAGTGACTGTGCCTCTATGATCCAAAAGGCACGTTTGCGTTGCACTTCCGACGACTTCCGGTAGCTTCTCTCGCGGGGATTGGCTGTTAGCGGCGTTGTGGCTAAGCTCGTGTAGTGGCGGCGGCGTCTACAGCGGCTGCAGCGAAGAGAGTTTGGCGCGATGGTAAGAAAGGCCTCCGCGGCTACCCAAGTCCGAGTCCCCGGCCACCAGGGCGACCCTAGCCCCTTACATTTGCCTTTCCCCACGAGCCCCATACAGGGCGGCGTGATGCTTTCCGCCACTCTAGTCGGTGGATCGATCCTTCTTCCCGCCGCGGAGACGCCAGGCCTGACTGACTGTAGGCCCCGGAACCCTGGTCCGCCCGGCGGTTGCGCGCCCGCCTGCTCGCTTGGGTCAGGAGTGCCTTGGGCCTGAGGATGCGCTGTCTCTCAATTGTTACTCGGTAGAGGGAGGCGTGGGGATGGTGCTTTTTTTTTTCTTTTTTTTTTTTTTTAAGACAGTCTTACTCTGTCGCCCAAACTGGAGTTCAGTGGCGTGATCTCAGCTCACTGCAGTCTACGCCTCTCGGGTTCAAGCAATTTTCCTGCCTCAGCCTCCCTAGTAGCTGGGATTACAGGCGCCCGCCACCTCTCCCTGCTAATTTTTGTATTTTAGTAGAGACGGGGTTTCACCATGTTAGCCAGGCTGGTCTCGAACTCCTGACCTCAAGCAGTCCACCAACCTCGGCCTCCCAAAGTGCTGGAATTACAGACATAAGCCACCGCGCCCGGCCCGAGATGGTTCTTTTTCCCTCCAAATGCTGTAGCCTGCTGTAGGAACAATGGGCCAGGGTTGTCTAACCTTTTCTCAAAGCTGACAGATCCAGCTTACTATACCCAGCATGTTTATTTTTTTGTAGAGACAGGGTCTTGTTTGTTGCCCAGGCTGGCCTCAAAACTCCTGGCCTCCAGTGATTTTCCCCCCTCAGCCTCCCAGAGGACGAGGATTACAGGCATGAGATACCATGCCTGACCTCTCTAGTTATATTTGAATAACTAGCAATCATTATTACATCACAAACAGGGATTTTTTTTTTTAAATCATACTATGAATTTCTCAAATAGAAACTTATGTTGAAATCATGTTTTCCTCCTGCAGTCTCACACTATTTTGCTGGTACAGCCTACCAAGAGGCCAGAAGGCAGAACTTATGCAGACTACGAATCTGTGAATGAATGCATGGAAGGTGAGTTTAACACTAATCAAGGAATAGAAAAATGTCTCATTTAGGAGCTGGGTTTTCCCCCTCCAAATTTCTTTCTTTTTTTTTTTTTTTTTTAATAGTCCACACCAGGCCCTGCCCTCATCACTTCTGACCTCCAAATTTCTTGAATTGCCAATTTTAGAGGGAAATTAGATATTTAGGCTGGATCATAGTTGTTGAACGTATTATTTATTTGTTTATTATTTGAGACAGAGTCTCGCTCTGTCACCCAGTCTGGAGTAAAGTAATGTGATCTCGCCTCACTGCAACCTCCACCCCCCAGGTTCACATGATTCTTGTGCCTCAGCCTCCCAAGTAGCTGGGACTACACAGTCACTTGCCACCATACCCAGCTAATTTTTTGTGTATTTAGTAGAGACAGGGTTTCACCCTGTCTGGTCTCGAACTCCTGACCTCAAGTGATCTGCCCGCCTTGGCCTGTTTGTTGTTGAACATTTTAAACATTAATTATGTGCATACTATCCTCCTTGCTGCAAGTATTAGGGTTTTTTTTTTTAAATTAAACTAATGTATATAATGAATGACTTTCCAGAGCTTCTCATTGTTTTATAAATATTGTCTTATTGTTTGTCACATGTTAGTTTCTTATAGTATGGAAATATTTTACAAGTATCCCTTATACTGGTTAAACTCATGTACTATAGAATTGTGTGTTTGTTTTTAATAGATTTAAGAAATACAAGTGCAGTCTTCTGCACTTCTGCACTTATATAGATACATTGCATAGTAGTAAAGTCTGGGCCCTTTTTTTTTTTTCCTTAAGAGACAGGGTCTCGCTCTGTCATCCAGCCTGGGGTGCATTGGTGATCATGGCTTATTGCAGCCTCAGTTTCCTGGGCTCAAGCAGTCCTCTTGCCTCAGCCTCCCACGTAGCTGGGACTACAGGCACCTGCTACCACACCTGGCTAATTTTTTGTTTTTTTATAGAGATGGTGTCACTGTCGCACATGTTGGTTTCAAACGTCTAGCTCCAAGCAGTCCTCCTGCCTTAGCCTCCCAAAATTCTGGGATTACAAGCATGAGCTGCCACACCCAACCAAGTTTGGGCTTTTAGTATAACCATCACTTAGCGTACATTATACCCAGTGGTGATTTCTCATCCCTCCCCATTCTCCCACCTTTTGTAGTCTCCAGTGTCTGTTATTCCACTCTGTTTGTCCATATGTACACATTATTTAGCCCCGACTAATAAGTGAGAATGTTAGATATTTGACTTTCTCTTTCTGAGTTACTTCACTTCAGATAATGACCTCCAGTTCCATCTATGTTGCTGCAAAAGACATGGTTTTATTCTTTTTTTAATAGCTGAGTAGTATTCCATGGTATTTGTGTGTATATATGCACATGGACACCACATTTCCTTTAGTCATCCACTGATGGATACTTAGGTTGAGTCCATGACTTTCCTGTTGTGTATAGTATTGCAGTAAACATATGAGTGCCAATGTCTTCGTTTTTGTTTTTTGAGACAGAGTCTCACTTTGTAGCCCAGGCTGGAGTGCAGTGGTGCGATCTCAGCTCACTGCAACTTCTGTCTCCTGGGTTCTAGTGATTCTCCTTCCTCGGCCTCCTGCGTAGCTGAGACTACAGGTGTGTGTCACCATGCCCAGCTAATTTTTGTATTTTTAGTATGACAGGGTTTCACCACGTTGGCCAGGCTAGTCTCTAACTTGTGGCCTCATGTGATCTCCCCGCCTGAGCCTCCCAAAGTGTTGGGATTACAGGTGTGAGCCACTGCACCTGCCCTTTTTTTTTTACTTTTTAATAACAGCTATTCTAACTGATGAAAGATGGTATCTCATTTTGGTTTTAATTTGCATTTCTCTGATGATTAGTTGATGATCATTTTTTCATGTGTTTGTTAACCACTTCTTTTGAAAAATGCTCATATCCTTTGGCCACTTTTGAATGGGACCATTTGTTCTTTTCTGGTTGAGTTGTTTGAGTGACTTAGATTCTGGGTGCATAGTTTACAAATATTTTCTCCCATTTCTTTTTTTTTTTTGAGGTGGAGTCTCACTCTGTCGTCCAGACTGGAGTGCAGTGGCACAACCCCAGCTCACTGCAACCTCCGCCTCCCAGGTTTGAGTGATTCTCCTGCCTCAGCCTCCCAAGTAGCTGGGATTACAGGTGTGTGCCACCACACCCAGCTGATTTTTATATTTTTAGTAGAGGCTGGATTTCACCATGTTTGCCAGGCTGGTCTCAAACTCCTGACCACAGGTGATCCACCCACCTTGGCCTCCCAAAGTGCTGGAGTTACAGGTGAGAGCCACTGCACCCAACCTACTCTTTTCTGTGGCTCCTACTTTTAGGTCTCTGGTCTGTTTTAGGGATGTATCCAACTTCATTCTTTCACATGTGACTATCCAGTTGTCATAGGGCCATTTGTTGAAAAGACCATTCTTTCTTGAATTGTTTTGGCATGCTTGTCAAAAAGCATTGACCATCAATGTGGGGGTTTGTTTCTAGACTCTCATTCCATTGATCTATATCCCTATCCTTATGCCAATACCACATTGTCTTGATTACAGTAGTTTCTTAGTAAGTTTTGAAATCAGGAAGTTTGAATCCTCCAGTGTTGTTCTTCAAGATTATTTTGAATTTCCTGGGTCTCATGCATTTCTGTGTCAAATTTAGGATTAGCTTATTGGTTTCTGCAAAAGCAGCTTGGATTTTTATAAGAATTGCATTGAATCTGTAGATCATTTAGGGGAGTATTGCCATCAGGTCTTCCAACCCATGAACGTGGAAACGTGTTCACACCTGTCATCCTAGGACTTTGGGAGGCCAAGGTGAGCGGATTGCTTGAGCCCAGGAGTTTGAGACTAGCCTGGACAACATGATGAAATTCCTGCTTTACAAAAAGTATAAAAATTAGCTGGGCATGGTGGCGTTAACTGTGGTCCCAGCTCCTTGGGAGGATCACTTGAACTTGAGAGGTCAAGGCAGCAGTGAGTTGTAATCGGGCCACTGCACTCCAGCCTGGGTGACAGAATGAGACCCTGTCTCAAGATTAAAAAAAAAAAAAGATTGTTCCATGACATTTTATAGTGCAGCGTGTACAAGTTGTGCATTTCTTTTGTTATGTTACATTTATTTCTAAGAACTTTATTCTTTTTTATGCTGTTATAAATGAAGTTTTCTTAGTTTAATTTTCAGATTTGTTAAGGTGTAGAAATAGAATTTATTTTCATACACTGATCCTATATCCTGCAACCTTGCTGTACTCATTTATTAATTCTAATAGGTTTTTTGTTGTTTCTTTGGGATCTTCTATCTACAAGATAATGTAGATTATCTGCAAATAGTGATAGCTGTACTTCTTCCAATCTAAAGTCCTGTTTTCTCTTTTTCTTGCCTAATTGCCCTGGCTAGAACTTCTAGTACAACGTTGAATACAAGTAGCAACAGTAAATATTTTAGTATTCTTCCTAATCTTAGCAGTAAAGCATCCAGTCTTTAACCATTAAGTATGATGGAGGCCAGGCGCAGTGGCTCACGCCTGTAATCCCAGCACTTTGGGATGCTGAGGCGGGTAAATCACCTGCAGTCAGGAGTTCGAGACCAGCCTGGCCAACATGGTGAAACCCTGTCTCTACTAAAAATACAAAAATCAGGTAGGCATGGTGGCACACACCTGTGATCCCAGCTATTCGGGAGGCTGAGGCAGGAGAGTTGCTTGAACCTGGGAGGCAAAGGTTGCAGTGAGCCGAGATTGCACCATTGCACTCCAGCCTGGGTGACAAGAGTGAAAATTCCGTCTTAAAAAAAAAAAGTATGATGGTAACTATGGGTCAATGCTTTTCTAAGACATGTGAATTTATTTTCCTAGTTTTTTCTTTCCATTCGGTAACTCATGGGTGATATTCTGTGATCACAATGTAGTATGCCAGTAGTGATCAAAAACACTAAGATAGTTGTTTGATAGTTGTGTGGTTGAATAGTATTTTTATTAGGAAATTTAAAAAGTTAATTTGGAGCTAATAAAGGGCCTTTGTACACAGTATAGGACATGTATTTGCTAGATAACTAGCATTTATGTCACTTATCCATTCATTGTGGTAGTCTTAAATACTTGACAGCGGGGATAGACTGAAAAGATATATTCTCCTTTTGTGGGAATAAGAAAGGAGAGTATCATTGAATAAAAACTAAATAGATAATGTACTCTGTAGATAATTATAGTTAGTAATGTGGGCTTGCTATTAATGATTTTGCTCATCTTTTTTATTATTTTGAGTACTTACATGCTTGTTTGTGTGCTGATGCTTTATGTGCATTATTTCAAATAAACCTCACAATTCTACGAAGAGGCACTCTTAACTCTGTTTGACAGGTGTGGTTCAGGGAATGGAGTCATTTGTCCACGGTTTGACAGGAGCAGAGCTGGAACTCAAGTCTGTCTGCATCCGTAGTCCAGGATTACTTGGACTTAAATTACCACATTGCCACAATAGGATAATTAAATAACCACATTAGGATAATTTCTTTCTTTCTTGCCAATTTCTAATGTGGTTTTTTTTTTTTTTTTTTTTTTTAGTGGGGGGCTTTAGAAAGAATTACCCTTAGCTCCAATGGTTTGAAGTAATCATTTTATTATTAAGACAAAATAGTTACACCACCGTTGTGGTGAAGACTGGAGTGCAGTGGTGCGGACATGGCTCACTGCAGCCTTGACCTCCCTGGCTCAAGTGATTCTCCCACCTCAGCTTCCCAAGTAGCTGGGACCACAGGCACATGCCATCATGCCTGGCTAAATTTTAAATTTCTGTAGACATGAGGTCTCTCTATGTTGCCCAGGCAGGCTGGTCTTTAACTGCTAGGCTCAAATGATCCTCCTGCCTCAGCCTTCCAAAGTGCTGAGATTACAGGCATAAGCTACTGCACCTGACCGGGTGAATTTATAAAAAACTATTTGCTAGTGGCAATAATCAAAGGCCATCAATCTACCATCTTTTCCCCAGCCCAACTTTATTAAAGTAAATATGATCTCGACATATAGCACTACTCATATCTAGAAGTTTATGTGATTGTAAGATTTTGGTTTTTGTCCTATCCTTCCTTAGGCGTTTGTAAAATGTATGAAGAACATCTGAAAAGAATGAATCCCAACAGTCCTTCTATCACATATGACATCAGTCAGTTGTTTGATTTCATCGATGATCTGGCAGACCTCAGCTGCCTGGTGTAAGTATTAGCAAACATGTCTGTTATCTTGTATTTTTTAATATTTTTCTGTCTGTTTGAGGTGATACATGGTATTGGGAGCTAACTACATGGCGGACACTGATCTTTGCATTTGCATAATGTATAATAATTAATATTTCTCTTACAGAAGTAAGAGATTGGCAACATAAAGCCAAAGGCACAGAAAAAAAAGAACTTTGCTAATTGATATAGTTAGTATCCAGAAAGGATGCTAATTAAGAAGTTCCATGTCCCTGTTCTTTGTTCCTTATATCTAGTAATTTTTTTTCCCCTTTACAATTTTTGTCCTAAAGCCATTGTTTTTGGATTAAAACTAGGATTATCTTTTTTTCCATGACATTTCAAAACCTTAAATGTGTGTAGGGCTGAAATTCAACTTAATTTTAATCCTAGCCTGTGTAAATACATGTATTTTGGTATGTTGCAATGAGAGTGTTGAATATAGTTGTTATAGTTTGTATTGATAATCTGCTTCTGACAACTATTAACAAGGAGCATAAAGTATTACTATAGACTTACCTAATCTTTTTTACATTAGCAAATAGAAACTGAGTGTAAATACAGCTCATTTAACCGATGAAAATGGAGGCTCCTTATGATACAATGCTCAGTCACCAGATGCTTGAATACTTACTACATGCCAGGTGCTGTGCTAGAAGTTGAAAGAACAGTGATGAGAAATGTATGAGTCTTACTCATAGGCACTTCCTGGATCACCACTGGAGCAGTCCTAGAATGTGGCTGCACCGTGCTGTCTCCCTCGAAGTTCTAAAACTTGCATTTCCTTAGGATGTTTGGGTTTGGTTTTCTGCACCTCTTCATTGTGTTCCGGTTGTAGCCATTTCACTTTGGTCACTCAGAACATTCAAATGAATGTTGCATGGTATTTTAAACCATACAGACATCTAAAGGAAAAACATACCAGACAGGAGAATGGGGGACAGCTAGTGTAGAGGTCCTGAAGTAGGAGTGCCTGCCATGTTTGAAGTCATTAAGGAAGACTTTGAGGCTGCAGAGGAATGAGTGAAGGAGAGAATCTTAAGAGATTGGAGGGGCAGAGAGCAACGATATCCTGGAAGCCAATGCAGAAGTGTTTCATACTATTGATAGGTCAGAGAAGTGAGGACTGAGAATTTAATTGACCCCTAGATTTGACACTGTGGAAGTCTTTGGTGACTTCCAAAACAGTTGTGGTAGAGTGGCAAGAGTAAAATGCTTACGGATTTCGGTGAATTGAAGGGAATGAAAAGAGAGGATTTATAGGTGGCCCATACAGCTTTTTTTGAGAATTTTGCTTGAAAGAACAGAGAAATGGGGTTGTAGCTGGAGAAGGAAATTGCTTTTTTTAAGGTGGGGAAAATAATGGTAAGTTTGCAGGCTGATGGGATGATCTATTGGAGGAGAAATTGAGAGCTCAGATTGGCTCTTGGACCATTCATAAAAAAAGGGAGGACAGGCAAATTTGGGGGCTGGGGGAATTATCTTATTCAGTTATCTGAAATATGCTTCAGTTATCTCAGATAGGGAGCAAGGACACCATTTGAAACTGAGGTGTTACAGGTTTGTGGAAAAGTAATAAATAAGCTAGGAAGGTGAAAGAATTAGGAAACTAATTATTTCAGGGATGTATTAAGTGTCCTCCAAAGTACCTACCTGATAATCATTTAAAGTGGAATCAGTCATTGTGATCATGGGATTTTTTTCATAGTCTCTCTCACCTATATGGCTACAGGGGAGGAGTAGGTAAAGAGTAAAGATTTAGCTAAAGATTGAAGGCTTATATGAAGGTAACAGCAAGGGACTGCATGACCATGGGCTTTGGGGGTGTAGGAAGAGGTGCTAGAGACAGAAGTAGATCAGTTAATTATAGGTCCCACTGGATCAAGGATTGCTCGAATTAGAGTATTAGGAAGACAGTGATCAGAAAATGACATACTTGAAATTAGGAAATTGAAATTGTTGGTAATAACAAGGTCTAGGGATCTGGCCAAGAGAAGGTGGGAAGATGAGATCATTAGAGGAAAAGAGTTCATGGAATTGGGAGGCCTAGGTGTTGACAAAATCATCCACTCGATATGAAATTACTGATGTGTATATTAATTGCTAGAATTTAAAAACAAGTTGCTTCGCTTTTATTCACTGCTGCATCTCTGGTTCATAATTGGTACTGAGTAAATATTGGTCATATAAATACACGTCACCCATGTGTATTTGAGGCATAGCCTTCTAAAATTTTTGATAATGTTCTCTTTCCCTTGTTTATATTACAGAGCTATATTCTGCATTGATGAAATTAAAAATTGATGGTTGTCTTTATTATTTTATAAAAGAACCTTACTGAAGCATTCAGGATCTAATCCTGATGCTTTTGAGATGTTGTACTTACACCCAGTAAATGGGAAGTAAACTTGAAGGCAAGGATCATGTTTTACTCGTCTTGGGGGGCTGTGTTTAAGAGCTAGCTGGAGTGTCAGAATTAGACATAGCTGGGTTTGAATCCTGGCTCTACCATTTGCTAGCTCCCTTTGACAAGGCAGCTTGGTATTGCTGCCTTACAAACAAGTTTGCTCGTTTGTAAAATTCAGACAAATCTATTTCACCAGACTCCTTGTGAGGATCAAGTGCTTGCTGAGCACAGCAGTATTAGATTATGCAGCAACTCCATTTTCAACTAGATAGACGAAGTCAGGATGGAGTTTTATTTTTAATTACAAGCATGTTCAAGTAAGATAAATTGTTAATTTCAACTGAGATTTAGAAGGTATTCAGGTTTTTTCAACAATATGAAAATTGCACAAAGTAAAACAGTTACAAGTGACATGTTAATGACATACAAGTATGTCATTAGTGATACAACATAACTTTTCTATCTTTGTACTAGACTTTATAAAAAAATTTTTAGAGACAGGATCTCACTATGTTACCCAGGCTGGTCTCAAACTCATGGGCTCAAGTGATCCTCCTGCCTCAGCCTCCCCAAGGGGTTAGATTACAGGCATGAGCAACTGTGCCTGTAATCTAGAAACAATATCTAGCATACTAAACTGATTTTTAATATAATACTTGCTATTTTAAAGCAAAATAGAGGGAAAGCTTTAATTATTGCCTAGGTAATTCTTCCCACCTACAGTAGTTCCAGAAATACAGAAGAAAGATTAATGATAATTTATGGTTTTTAATAGTTTCAGAGAGACTGCCAAAAATCATAAATTATCATTAATCTCTCTTTTATAAATAACTTGGAAACCTGTAGCTATTTATGTTGTTTCTAATGTTGAAAATTTTTTAGAACAGAAAATCAAACGCCGCATGTTCTCACTCATAGGTGGGTGTTGAACAGTGAGAACACATGGACACAGGGAGGGGAGCATCACACACTGGGGTCTGTTGGGGGGAAATAGGAGAGGGACATCGGGGGGTGAGGAGTTGGGGAGAGATAGGATGGAGAGAAATGCCGGATATAGGTGATGGGGAGGAAGGCAGCAAATCACACTGCCACGTGTGTACCTATGCAACAATCTTGCATGCTCTTCACATGTACCCCAAAATCTAAAATGCAATTAAAAAAAAGTTTAAAAGAAATTCATTTAAAAAAAAATTTTTTTTGGCCTCTGGAAAACTTTCAGAATCAAATTTAGGACTTAAAACTATTTTTCCCAGGTGACTTTGGTTATGCCTTTTTGTTATTTGAATATTCAGGAGAAATAAGGTATTGCTTTCAAAGAGGTCACCCACTGCCACAGCACATCCTGTGACAGCATGTCCTCAACTCTCTTTGATTAAGAACTATTTGGGCTGCTACTCCTAAGACCAGAGATTGGGTCCATTTTTTTGGTAGTCAGAGTATAAATTTTTTCAGTTTTCTGATCTGCGAGTTTTTAAAATAAGCTTTTTGTAAGACGAAAATAATATCCTTTTGATTATGCAGGATTTCCTTGTTTGCTTAGAGACATGAAGGACATTTTCACCCTCAGTTATTATAATGACGAGAGATATTCCTGATCAGTAAGAGAAATTGGTATCACTGAAGATGCTGCTGATTTCACTGCCCAGACCCACAGCTTCTGTTGTTATATAAACCTACATTCATTGACTATCACAATAGGTTAAAAGATTCATCTGTGCCAACAACTAGGCATTTTATTAAATTTATTAACATTTAATTTTCTCATTTTCAAGTGCTGGTTAACAGCCATCAACACACAGCTTTCCATAAAGAAGGCATTATTATTATTTTATGAGTTGGAAATTTGCATGCAAGTTGATGGATTACTAAATGTTCACAAACCAGAGTGATTTTTGTTGGGGGAAATTTAAACAAAGCCAGTCCCACCCAGATATGATAATGTGAGAAATTTTCCTTTTTAAGTTATTTTCCAGTGTTATAAATGTTATAGTCTCTTCTGCCACATTTTGCAGTAAACTAGCTTAGAGCTTATTTAATTAGGAAGCATGGACAAAGGATTTTTAGAGAAAATTAGTTTACATTTTAGAATGTTTCTTTTTATTTGGTTAAGTATTTTTTAAAATGGGAATCTTGTACATTTTTAATAAACCAGATTGTGACCTTATTGTTCAGAGGAAGAATATGATGTTAATTGTATAAAGCATTCCTACTTTGGAATTTATTTCCCTTGCCAAAAATTTTAGCGCAGATTTCTAACTTAGTGATTAACAGTGAGGACTCTGGAGTCAGGAATAGTTACTTAGCTAATTAAGTTGCTTTATGTTTTCAAGCCTTGGTCTCCTCATTTATGAAAAAGGGGGCCAGGTGCCTGTAATCCCAGCACTTTGGGAGGCCGAGGTAGGTGGATCACTTGAGGTTAGGAGTCCAAGACCAACCTGGCCAACATAGTGAAACCTCATCTCTACTAAAAATACAAAAAATTAGCCGGGCATGGTGGTGCACACCTATAGTCCCAGCTACTCAGGAGGCTGAGGCAGGAGAATCGTGAGAACCCGGGTGGCGAGGTTGCAGTGAGTTGAGATGGTACCACTGCACTCCAGACTGACAGAGCAAGACTCTGTCCAAAAAAGGGGTGGGGGGGGATAATTGTACCTAGTCATAGGGTTGTAAAAATGAGTTAATTCAGATAAGAATTTAAAGCAACACCTAGTACTTCGTAACATCTTATTAGATACTACTCACAGTCTCATTGGAGTTTTACTGCTAATGCTAATCTGTGTACTGCTTGCCTTTCTGATTAGAGATATTTTGGAGCTTGCTATGTCTTCTGATAATTCTTTTCCATAGGCCTCTAGCATTATTTATTTCAAAAAACAAATCCTAAAATACAGGTTATACGATTTTCGTAATACTTTACAGGGGGAGGGAAGTCAGCAAGAAATCTTTGTTGCCAGTAACATGTTTTTAAAGTTTTCTTAGTTAATTCAAAATAAACTTTGCAAATCTAAAGTTTGTACTAGTGTTTTTGATTTTTTTTTTTTTTTTTTTTTTTTCATTTGAGACAGAGTCTCTGTCTCCCAGGCAGGAGTGCAGTTGTGAGATCTTGGCTCACTGCAGTCTCCACCGGTTGAAGTGATTCTCTTACCTCAGTCTCCTGAATAGCCAAGACTACAGGCACACGCCACCATGCCCACCTAATTTTTGTATCTTAGTAGAGATGAGGTTTCACCATGTTGGCCAGGCTGGTCTTGAACTCCTGACCTCAGGTGATCCACCCACCTCGGCCTCCCAAAGTGCTGGGATTACAGGCATGAGCCATCACATCCAGCCGGTTTTTTGTTATTGTTGTTGTTGTTCAATCACTAAAGGAACCATAAAAATGGAAACTAGGTAGAAGAAACAACGGGCATGTAACTTAAAAGTTCTAAGTCATGCTTTCTTTTTCCACTATAAGATTGTACGAAGTGATATAAAGTTCTTCACTTAAAATTTAACGGCTGTGTAAGTAGCTCTTTCAATTTCTCATTAAGTTCGTTTTTGGAAATGTACACATCTGTGCCATCATTGGGCGGTTATAATTTGGGAATTTAAACACCTGACAGCGATTGACCACTGTGACTTTGCTTATTGCCTTTCTCTCCTCAGTTACCGGGCTGATACCCAGACATACCAGCCTTATAACAAAGACTGGATTAAAGAGAAGATCTACGTGCTCCTTCGTCGGCAGGCCCAACAGGCTGGGAAATAATTGTGTTGGAAGCATTACGGGGGTTGGGGGTGGGTTTGGAACACAGGTGTGTACAGCGTGCTGTAGTGGAAGTTTTGTATCATAGTAATCCTGTTTCCACTTTGTTATACTCTAGCCAAGATTGACTGTATTAGATGAAATGTGAGGATTTGTTCAATCAGAAACCCCCATTGCCCCCTCTTTTTTTTTTTACTTAAACATTTTTATGATGATTTAGATGAAAGTTGTACTTTGTCAGTTAATTTTGGTTCCAGTCCTTCAGCTAGCTGTTCATATCTACTTTATAACATTCACTATACTAACTCTTCTTCAAGATGGGGTGGGGGTGGAAATGCAGTTTAGCCATGTCCTCAAGATAAAGTCTTGGTAAAAATAAATAAATGTCCTTTAGTTATATTTTCTCCTTGAGTGATTTTTTTTTGTCTTTGAACATTGAATTTTCTTGCAAAGCATCTTTTCATTGTAAGTTTAAAAATCAATAGGCTGCTACACAAAGAATTTGAAGAAAGTTAGTAATGTGTAACATATTTTGCTGTGATTTATGTGAAGCTAATATACTTTTATATCACTTTTTTCAGCATAATTAAATGAATCTTAATTATAGCTCCAAAGTTTGTACCCACTATTGATGCAAACATTATAAATGACTTTCTAGTGATACAGCTTGTCTGCAGTTGTAGCAGACAGATTAACTTCTTAGCATTGATTAAATAAAGTCCTTTTGTTTTTTTTTGAGACGGAGTCTTGCTCTGTGGCCCAGGCTGGAGTGCAGTGGCGCAATCTCAGCTCATTGCAACCTCCACCTCCCGGGTTCTTGTAATTCTCCTACCTCAGCCTCCTGAGTAGCTGGGACTACAGGCACATGCCACCACACGCTGCTAATTTTTTTGTGTATTTTAGTAGAGATGGGGTTTCAGCTTGTTGCCCAGGCTGGTCTTAAACTCCTGAGCTCAGGCAATCCGCCTGCCTCAGCCTCCCAAAGTGCTGGGATTATAGGTGTGGGCCACTGCACCTGGCCATCCAAATCAGTAACTCTTTCTAGGAGTTCTTTGTACCCTTTTCAGAGCCTTCAGTTGAATACTAATTACCTATAAGGGCAAGGGAAAGACCACAAAAAAAGTATAGGATAGTCTTGTCTCTTTGGTTTTTTGTTTTTGTTTTTTGAGACAGTCTCACTCTGTCACCCAGGCTAGGGTGTACTTCCAATCATGTCAATTACGTACTTTAAATCAGCAAGTATATGAGCACTCTCTGATTCTGATATTATCACTTTACCAATAGCCAGTGATATCTTGACACAGCATAAGATTGAAAGATTTTTTGGAAGGCTCATGATTGGTCTAAAATCCCCTGTTCCTGCCCCTACGTGGACATTAGGGCCTTAACTAATTTTTTTTTGTTTTATGCAAGACAAAATTCTACGAGAACATACTCATATGTACTCAGTTTTTTCATAGAATAATCCCGTTAATGAAATGTTACCACTGTACCCAGAGATTATTAAAATTTTAGAGTACCTGACTAAATTAAGTATAGTTGTACTTAATGTTTCACTGTGAAACCAACCAAATTTTAAAGCTAAAATAGGCCAGGTGCAGTGGCTCCGGCCTGTAATCCCAGCACTTTGGGAGTTCGAAGCAGGCAGATCACTTGAGGTCAGGAGTTCAAGATCAGCCTGACCAGCATGGTGAAACTCTAACTCCACTAAAAATACAAAGCTTAGTCTGGCACGGTGGCACATGCTTGTACTATCTCAGCTACTTAGGAGGCTGAGGCAAGAGGATCCCTTGAACCAGGGAAGCAGAGGTTGCAGTGAGTAAGCTGAGATGGCACCACTGCACTCCAGCCTGGGTGACAGAATGATAATCTATCTCAAAAATAAATAAATAAAGCTAAAATAAAAAAATAGATCCAAAAGTAATCTGACTGTCCTGTCTTTCATTTGGCCTGTCCTGCTAAAGTAGTTTTATTTCTTTAACAAATATAGAGGCTCTTTGGCTTCATCTTTTGTTTTGTTTTGTTTTTGGAAAATTGCTGTAGAGCAGATCTAAAGGGAATGGAATGTAGTACCATTTCTGGTGTTGGACTTGCAGAGGAAAATATGAGAAAGGAATGTGAGAAAGTATCTGGGTCCTAGATGTTGGGTGATGAGAACAAAAAGAAGTGGAGCCGTGTTTGGAATCATTAAAAGCTTTAAGGAAGAATAGAACTGGAATAAATACAGAGAAAAAGACATTTGTCTATGTCCCATAATACACAGAAAAAGAGCCTAAAGTAGGCTTTTTATGAAGGTGAAATGTGCAATGAAAGTTTCCGTGGTTTGGCCTAGCTACAACCACTGGCCTTTTAGAGATTTAGAGTATTGATTGGCCTTTCCCCAACCACAAGTAAAACAGGTTTGATTTCTGCTTATTAAATGATATTTTATACTGCTACCTACAGATGAAACCTACCAGACAGTTATAAAATTCCTGCTTCTCTAATGTACCTTTTATATACCTGAAAATTTCTAAAATATTTCTTGATAATGACCATTTCTGTCCTTTAGTGCTTAAGAGGTCCCAGGAGTATAAAAGGGAGAGTTCAACGATCTCACTTCACTTTTAGTTCTCTGGCTTAAAATATTTTCAGCAACTTACTAAATGCTCAAACAAGTGTGTATCTTAACTCCCATTGTTTGGGATAGAAGTAGTAGTGAACTGTTTTACTTTCAGCAAGAGAATGACTTAAGGGATGAGCAAACAATTTTGTACTGTCCTAAAAGCAGACCAGACTGGGTGTGGAGGGAGAGGACAAGGTAGTTTTCTCAGTATGATGTCAATTTTACATCAGGATGGTCCTCCTTTATCAAATTGTTTTAACTAATCATTTGAAGGTTGGAATGAAAATCAGGATTAATACATAAATTGTTTAATAAATGTTACTGTATTTGTAGGGATATTTCTATGTTTGTTAATTTAATTTTTTTTTAGACAGTCTCACTCTGTCACCCAGGCTATAGTGGAGTGGTGTAAATCACAGCTCGCTGCAGCTCAACCTCCCAGGCTCAGGTGATCCACCTTAGCCTCCTATGTAGCTGGGATTACAGATGCTCGCCACCATGGCCAGCTAATTTTTTAAATTATTTTTTGTAGAGATGGGGTCTCCTTATGTTGCCCAGGCTGGTCTTGAGATCCTGGACTCGAGTGATCCACCCGTCTTGGCTTCCCAAAGTGTTGGGATTACAGCCATGGGCCACTGCACCCAACCTAGGGATACTTCCTAAAGAAGAAATATTAATTTATGTGTTAGCATAATGATACTAGTATTGCCACTTAGACATAGCATTTTGCTGCCTAGGAAATATTTCTACATCTTTCTCATCATAGCAACCCTTTGAGATAGGAAACAATTATATCTCTATTAATGGTTTTAAAAAAATTAGATTGCCTAAGTGATTCACCCAGATCACAAAGCAATACCAAAATTATGCTAGATGAAAAAGACAAGGTCTTAACCTCAAAGATCCTGAAGGGGAGCCCCATAAAATGAATAGCTGTGCTAAATAGTGGATCTCTAATTCTTGTCAAAGGGACCTTTTTAGACTCAATCAAATATTTGGTTTCACAAGACCTCAAGAGGTCACACTTAGCACCAATTTAGTTAAAAGCACATGGGACACAGAAAACAGCTTGCCAGCCCAGCATCATCAAGTGTTTCTCTTCTGTGGGAGTAGTCCTCTGGTGGTTCGCACAGCCATCCAAGAATTATCCTCTGAACACATGGAAGCACCCAATAGCTCAGATACAAGAGATAAGAGTAAGTGCAAGAGCTACCCTGACCTAGAAGCTTCATGTATAACAGGAGCCACTATCTCTTGTAATAGCTTCATGAACATAGTTTCTAGGTCCCTGCAAGGAATATGCCCCATTTACAAGAGTCATTTTATTCAGAGAAACACAAGGCCATGTGTACCCATCAGGTATACTGTTTCTCCCAGTCTAGGTGTAATTTACCACATAGGGGCCATGTTTCTCATAAGCAATCTTATCTAGTAATACATTGCACCATTATGTTTCCTCAGGAACAGAGCTGTGAAGTTAACCCGAGTTGACCTTGGGTCAGTGTAGTACATAATGGTGCAATGTATTACTAGACCAGATTTGCTTATGAGAAGCATGGCCCCTAAGTGGTTACCTTGGGTTAACTTTCTAGCTCTGTTCCTGAGGAAACATAATGGTGCAATGTATTACTAAACAAGAGACTGATGGAATGATTAACCTCAGAAGAAAAAGTGACATGGAAAGTTGAAAGGGTTTGTGTTTAATGGTCTTAACCCATTAAACGGGTAAAATGAGTTATTATCCTGGAGGAAAGGAGGCTGAGCATAGAACGGGGAGTCAGAAGAACAATTCTTAGAGCTCATGCAGGCTCGGGAAACATACAAGTTCTGACCACTGGAGTCCTGTGTCACCAACTAAGGGATTCATTGGAGCATCCAAAAGTCTTATACTTTTTTAATAAGACTAATAATGGTCCCTTAAATGAGGCTACTGTAAACTTACCTTAGCAAAGTTTAAAAATGGATCTTAGGCCAGGTGTGGTGGCTCACACTTGTAATCCCAGCACTTTGGGAGGCTGAGGTGGGTGGATCATTTGAGGTCAGGAGCTCGAGACCAGCCTGGCCAACATGGTGAAACCCCTTCTCTACTAAAAACATAAAAATTAGCCAAGTGTGGTGGCAGGTGCCTGTAGTCCCAGCTACTCGGGAGGCTGAGGCAGGAGAATATCTTGAACTCAGGAGGCAGAGGTTCTAGTGAGCCGAGATTGCACCATTGCACTCCAGCCTAGGTGACAGAGCAAGACTCTGTCTCAAAAAACAAAAACAAAAATGACTTGGATCAAGTTGTATGCCAAAATAAAGTTTAACATTCAAAGGAAGGTAATAGCCAAACACTAAGTAACATCCCCAGTTCAGCATTTAAATTATTAGACATGCAAAGAAATAGGAAAATATGACTCATATACCATATGAGACTAAAATCAACAATAAAAGCTAACCCCGAAATGACAAGAGGCAATGGAACTACCAAGGACATTAAAACAGCTATTATAAATATGTAGAAGTATTTAAAGGAAAGTTTGAATGTAATAGGAGAGAACTAGATTTTTTTTTAACAAGTGGAATGTCTAGAGGTGAAAAATACAATAACTGAAATCGAAAATTAAGTGAATGGAGTTAGCAGATTGCACACTGCAGAAAAAGCAGTAAACTTAAAGCTAGAACAATAGAAAGTTTAAAACAACAGCACAGAAAGAAGACTTGGCGGGGGCAGGGGGAGGAAAGAACAGAGTTTTAGTGACCTGTAGGATAATGGGAAGTGGCCTAACATGTTATCTCAAAAATATGTATCTCGAAAATAAAAAGTATGACAACAATAGTGTAATGGACAATGGAGGAAATGGAAGTACATGGTGGAAATGTTTTTTAACATTTAACATGTTAAAATTTGGTGTCTTATGAAAAAGAAGGAGGTAGAAGACAGAATCAAAAAAAAAAAAGTTGAACTCATGGCAAAAATGTTTCCAATTTCATGAAAACTGAACTCAGATCCACAAAGTTAGACCAACCCCAAGTATGATAAATCATTACAGCAAAGAAAAAGCATACACACCAACACACATCATTAAATTTCTATAAACTAATAATAAAGAGAAAAATCTTAACAGCACACATTTCACACACATGGCCAAACAAGAATGACAGCACACTTCTCATTGGAAACCATGCAAGCCAAAAAGCAATGAAATAACCTTTTTTGAAATGCTGAGGGAGAAACTCAATCTAAAATTTTATATCCAACAAAATATTTTTTAAAAGACAAACTAAAATATTCTTCAGATAAACAAAATCTGACATAATTGATTGCTAGCATACTTGCACTGTAAGAAATGTTAAAGCAGCCAGGCATGGTGGCTCACACCTGTAATCCCAGCACTTTGGGAGGCCAAGGTGGGCAGATCACTTGAGGTCAGGACTTCAAGACCAGTGTGGCCAACATGGTGAAACCCCATCTCTACTAAAAATATAAAAAAATTAGCCAGGCATGGTGGCACATGCCTGTAGTTCCAGCTACTCGGGAGGCTAAGGCAGAAGAATTGCTTGAATCTAGGAGGTGGAGGTTGCAGTGGGCCAAGATCGAGCCATTCTACTTCAGCCTAGGCAACAGAGTGAGACTCTGTCTAAAAAAAAAAGAAAGAAATGTTAAAGGAAATTCCTTAGGCAAAAGGTAAATAAAAACAGACGGAAACAAGATTTACACAAATACATGGGAAGTACCAGAAATGGTAAGTATGCGGATTTTTTTCTCATTTTAAAATTTCTTTAGTAGATGATTTACTGTCTAAAGATGTACTATGGGATTAACATAGAATTAAAATGTAAGACAACAAGCCAGGCTCAGTGGCTCACACCTGTAATCCCAGCACTTTGGGAGGCTAAGGCAAGAGGATCACTTGAGCCCAGGAGTTTGAGACCAGCCCATGTGACATGGCAAGACTCTGTCCCTACAAAAAATAAAATTAGCTGTATCTCGAACATGGTGCATGCCTGTAGTCCAAGTTATTCAGGATGCTGAGGTGGGAGGATATTTTGAGCCCAGGAGTTGAAGGCTGCAATGAGCTATGATCACGCCACTGTATTCTAGCCTGGATGGCAGAGTAAGATGGTATCTCAAAAATAAAACAAATTAATTAAAAGTATGATGACAATAGTATAAAGGACAGTAGGGAGAAATGGAAGTACATGGTTGAAATATTTTTTGAACATCGAAGGTAGACTGTGAAAAGTTGAAGATATATATTTGAGGGCCAGACATGGTGGCTAATGCCAATAATCTTAGCATTTTGGGAGGCTAAGGCAGGAGGATCAGTTGATGCCAGGCATTCTAGACTACACTTGAGCAACATAGCAAGACCCTGTCTCTGAAATAAAAATAAAAAATTAGCCAGATGTAGTGGCATGTACCTGTAGTCCTAACTACTCAGGAGACTGAGGCAGGAGGATCACTCAGGCCCAGAAGTTCATGACTTCAGTGAGCTATGATTGCACTCCAGCATGAGCAACAGAGTAAAAACCTGTCTCAAAATAAAATAAAATAACGATCTCTATTTGTAAATCCTGGAGAACTCACTTAAAACAAAAAGAAGAAGAAGAAGATAAGATATCAAGATAAGGTGGAAACCTGGGGTTGGAGGAGTTGCCATGGTAATGCTAACTCCCACCTTCACTTACAGGCTTTTGTTATAGATTATCTGTTCTGTGCCGGGACCCAAGAACAAAGAACAGGTGGGAAAACAGATAACAAATAGCAAGATGGTAAATTTGGACCCACTCATTAATAATTTCATTAAATATAAATGGTCTAAACAATGAAAAGTCTAGAATTGTCAGACTATATCATGAAGCAAGACAGCACTACCTGTGGTCTATAAGAAATCCACTTTACATGTTAGGACACGGGATAAAAGTAAAAACGATGGGGAAAATATGCCATGCAAACATTAAGCATTAGGAGCAGGAGTGGCTATACTTAATAGCAAGCAAGTAGACTTCATAACAAGGAATACTACCAGAGATGAAGAGGGATGCTTTGTAACGATAAAACTAACTTCATCAAGAGACGTAACAATCCTAAAACTATATGGACCTGCTGTGGTTTGAATGTGTCTCCCAAAGTTTATGTGTTGGAAACTTAATCCCCAATTCAACAGTGTTAGAGGTAAGGCCTAATAAGAGGTGATTGGGTCATGAGGGTATGAGCCTTATGAATACATTAATGTCATTTCCGCAGGAGTGGGTTAGTTATCAGGAGTGGTCTTAACGTAAAAGTGAGTTCAGCCCTCCTTGCTCTCTCTTGTTCTCACCCTTTCTTGCTTTCTGCCTTCCACCATGGGATGACATGAAGGCCCTTGCCAGGTGCCAGTGCCATGCTCTTGGACTTTCAGGCTCCAGAATTGTGAGCCAAGTAAGTGTCTATTGTTTATAAATTGCCCAGTAAGAAAGTATTCTGTTATAGCAACAGAAAACAAACTAACCTAACACTCAATAATAGAATTTAAAAATACATAAATTAAAAACCTCAGGATATTTTAATGTGCATTTATACCAGTACTGTTCAAAATGTTGCACACCTGAGTATCTTGTTAAAATGCAGATTTTTATTTGGTCGGTCTGAGGTGGACTCACAGGCTACATTTTTAACAAACTTCCAGGTGACCACACTTTGACTAGCAAGCTCTCCTACACGATACTGCTTTCCATGAGGTAGCGTAGGAAAGTGCCTGGTAGGTGGTAGGTGAACAGTAAATAGTGATAGAATCTGACTAAACAATGCAAGGCACATAAATGGCTACAAAGATGAGCAAGAATGATCTTAGGCAGTAGGGATAGAGACGAGCATAAACTTTAGTACATGGAGCAATATAACATTTTTATGGGAGGGAATGCTGGCGGAGTGCTAAGAGGACAAGGAATCATAGGTAAGTAACAAGCGTAATATGGAAAGACTACTCACACTCTGGGCTAGACATTAAGGCAAGTGAATGATGGGCTAGGAGATAGGAGGGGCTGAGAGGCCAAAATCATGAGGGCACTTGGAGGATGGAGAAGTTGAAAGAAGCTAGATGATGATCTGAGGGGAATTTCACTGATAGAAACCTTACAGGGTGGCCAGGCGTGGTGGCTCACGCCTGTAATCCCAGCACTTTGGGAGGCCGAGGAGGGCAGATCACTTGAGCTCAGGAATTTGAGACCAGCCTGGGCAACATGGCAAAACCCCATCTCTACAAAAAATGCAAGCATTAGCTGAGTGTGGTGGCATATACCTGTAGTCCCAGCTATGCATGAGGCTGAGGTGGGAGGATCGCTTAAGCCCAGGAGTTCATGGCTGCAGTGAACCAAGATTGTGCCACTGCACTCCAGCCTGGGCAACCGAGTGAGACCTGGTCTCAAAAAAGAAAGAAAGAAACCTCAGAGGTAGATAATTTATTAGTGATTTGCTTTCCTGTCTACTCCATTACGTAGTTTGTCTTGTAAGCCTAAGAAAGATGTTTTGCCTTTGAAGATAATAGTAACCTCTTTGGCTACATTTAGAGATCTTGTGTCAACATATCTAGCATACTCTTTTTTGTAATTATACACTTAAGTGGATGTTCAATTTGAGACATATTGTGAAAAGGTTGGTTTAAAAGCCTCTTCTATGCCAGAGGTAATTTTCTTTATGCTTTTCAAAAGAGGACGAAGAGGCTAACGAGAACTGATGACATCACTTAACTGAGACAGGTCCTGCGTTCTTGTCAATAGATGTTTGAAGTTAAGGTGTGTGGACTGTAGTTTAAGAGAAATGGGATAGATTAATGTTTCTTTCTTGGAAACCCAGGGTTGAAGGAGTTGTCATGGTAATACTCCCACCTTTACCTACAAGCATTTGTTGTGGAGTGCCTACTCTATTACAGGACCCTCGAGCTTGGCCAACTATATTGCTTCTCTAGCTTGGAGAAAAGGAGTGTGGTTGAGTCTCTCAGTGTCTGTTCCATAGTGAGTAGTTTGAAGAGTATCCAACAGTTCTGGGTCCTTTCCCACAATGGCCATAATGACCCTGGCCATTCTAGAGATCACTTTCCTTTGACACTGTCAGAGAGCTCAGAGACCTGTTAGAAGCATGGTCCCCAGCTTCCAGCTACAGTGCACCTCCAGAAAGGATTACCATAATGTTCATCTCAATTATTTTGCAAATCCCAGTGGGAGGTTGCAGTTATAATGACAGAGGAGGAGGAAACTTCATGTTTCTTGCAGCGTGTTGGGAAAAGATTTGAAGATGCAGGTACTGAAAGGCTGTTGAGGACAAACGGTCATTAGAATGAAGTTGATTAGAGAGCAGTCTTGCTTGATACCTCAACATGTCCTCGATACCCTTGCTTCTCTAAGCCAAGCCCTCTGAATCTTTTCAGGTACTTGGATTGAGAAATTACTTCTTTCCTTCTTGTAAAAGGCTAATGATCGCTACTGAGACAATTATGTATTTGAGCCTTGTGACCTATATGTGAATGGTGAGCATCTCTGAATCCTACCCAGTATTCCTGCAAAAAACCAGTTTAGATATTGGGATTCTACAGTCTGTATAAGATTCTGTAGCAACAGAGCCCCTGTCAGTGAGTCAGCCTGCAGCCAGCATGGAGCATGCTGCCCTGAGAGGCCATGGATAGGAGGATCACTCAGGCTTCCCAACAAGGACAACCTTCTCCTCCCCCTGCCCATCACCAGCTTTGATAGCCACCCACTCCAGCCCCCAGCCACCCTCCGCCTAGACAAGCTCCTCTTCCTACTTGGGCTCAACTCCTCACTGCAGGCCACTCCTGCACAGGGATGCCCTATCATCCTGCTTATTTATAAAGGCAATTCTGCATTTATGTGACCGGCTGTCCTAGTAACAGTTATGCTGTTTCCATCTCATTTTCACTGTTTAACTTAATTCTTGGGTAAATGCAGAGCTGGGTAAATGATAACTCTTATTATGAAACAAACTCTTAAAGAGTTTTGCACACTTTCTATATGTACATTATACTTAATCAAACATATTCCCCAGCAATATTCAATATTGCTATCACACAATACTGCCAGAAAGAAGTCTAAGAAAATTCATGTTACAGTGAAGTTACTCCTGTATCTTAGTGGAGGCCTAGGACCCCAGGCCAGTCCAGTCACCAGCTGCTCAGGCAAGGACTCTTGTTCACCTTCTGACACTTCTTGATTCTCTAATAGGCTATCCTTGGCCCTTTGGTAAGGGCCAAAAGATCTGATAAAAACATAAGGACTGTTTGTTTGGTTTTAAAAATTTTATCTGTTAAGCTATTTCAAGAAATATCTGTAAATTGCTAAAGCTGCTCAGCCAGCAGTAATGACCTAGCATAGGTGGGGTCCTGCCTTGCCTTGATCCTTTGCCTTTTGCATTGATTTGCACTTGGCGCACTGTCCCTGTTGGAGATGGAGGGCAAAGGAGAAGACAGCACCAGGAGCCTCCTTTGCCCACCAGTATAAGATTCCAGTGGTATTAAGGAATTACTGTGACTTTTAGATTTGATAATGTCATTGTGGTTATTTTTTCAAGTTGTTCTCTTTTAGAGTGTATACTGAAATATTTAGATAAAATGACATATCTGAGATGTGCTTCAGATAATCCAGTGGAAGGGTGTAGGTGAAACGAGATTAGCCATAAATTGATAAGCTGGGTGGTGGATTTTCACCTCTTCTTTTTCATATGCTTGAAACTTTCCATAAGGAAAAGTTGTTAAAAAAAAAAAAACTGAAAGATTTGATTACAAAGTTATACTCTGTCTTGGCTACTGCATAGCTATAGTGCTAAAGCCAGTAGGAACATGTCTGAGACTGGCAGTGCATCCGTGTTCCTTACTCCTCCATAGAGCTTTACCATTTACGGGCCAGATTCATGCTCTATTCCACCTGGATACACTGCCCCACCTCTCCCCTCAGCCTGAGCAGAAGAGGGAGTGATGCATTCTCAGCAGGGCCTGTTTGGGCCACAAAAGAAGCCTTTATTGAGGACGACTTGTCTGGTTGCTTGGCAGGGGGAGCTTGCAGGGAGGCCGAGGTGGCTCTGCTGTGTCAGGCTGCCATTCTGCAAGCCTGGGAGCAGTGGGGGATGTTTGGAGCCACTGACGCTGCCTTTCTGACACATGCTAATGAGCTCGCCCAGGGATGTAAACAGAGTCAGCACTTCAAACCAAATTCTGGTGAAATTTAGCAACCCTTGCTTAAGCTCCCTAGACTGCTTCTGACTGGACACAGTCATGCCAGTAGAAAAGGGAGCATTTCCCACCTCTGACAGCTTTCCAATGCTGGTTTGTAAAAAGCTGCCAAATATGCCCAACCTCACTCAGTGTGGGCATCCCCAAAGGAGAAAAGCAAATGTGTTTTCCGAATTCCCAATTTCAGGCCTCTCCACTTATCTATAATCTTCCCCAGTCTGGTCAAGAAGTAAGCTGTCCTGGGTCCAGGGAGCTGCGGCGGGGGACCTTAGAGAGCTCCTTCAGGGAGTCGGAAGACTCATTAAGCTGACACTTGACAGCTGATTTTGTCATGCTAACTTTAGACCGTTCCTAATCAGGAGCCACTAGTCCCTGAGGTGGTTGTGATCATTGCCTATTTGCAAAAGTAGGTCTTTGTCTAGTTTTGAGCGCTCGTTGTTGCATCACTGCGTGGGTACCGTGGACAAAGCTGGAGAGGCCAACTACATGGATGTTCCTTATGAAGAAAGGTTAACCACTCTGTTCCCTAAGACCAGCCACTCACCTTGAAAACACATGCCAGTGGTTCACAGTGAGCTCTCCACTCCTCATGGACCCCATCCAAAGCGGCTCTTCCTGTTTTGAATGGAGTTGCTGACCAGTCAGCCTTTCAATCCTGAAACCTGGGTACAAGCTTTCACTTCTTTCTTCCTCACTTTCCACATTCATTTGGTCAGCAAGTCTTGCTTTTATCTTTGTCTCTCTGCCTTTATTAATTTGTTTTAATTATTCATTTCCACAAATATTTACTGAGCACTTACTATGTGCCAGACACAATGTTAACCTCTGGGGATATAATGGAATAAGACAGTTCCCCATGATCCTTCCTTCCGTTCCTATGTGTTCTGTTTGGGCCCTAATCACAACCCCAGTGCCTTGGTCAGGCCCTCATCAGTCATCATTTGCAATAGTTTCCTAATTGGTCTTCCTGCCTCAGGGTGACTCTGGTCAGTTAGTCAGTCATCATTGTCTTGTTCTGAATGACAGAAGCCCATCTTTACTTAGTTTAGGCAACAAGAGTGAGGGATATAGTCTACTGAGTTGTGTAAACAAATTACAGGAATGGCCAGAGCACGTGTGAGTCTTAGGATCAAATGGAACCAGAAGCTGATGGGCAGCAGGAATGCCTACTATTTCTGGTCCCTGCTTCCCTGTAAGTGTTAGTGTCACTCCCCCCGCCCCCTGACCCAGCCAGCTTTTTTCCCAGGGATGCCCAATATCTTCAAGTTTTACCACTTTAAAAAGATTCCTTTCTAGTTGAGTTGAAAAATCCCAAGAAATGTTCTTGGACTGGCCCAGCTTGGGTCACCTGCTCTGAGGACAAGGTGGGATCTGTGGGGTGGGCAGCCTCTGAGCTGGCCCCCGGTGATTCCCACCTCCTGGTATTCATGCCCTTGTGTAAACCCGACTCTTAGGGGAAGGCTGAACTTATGAATGACTCTCCCACAAATAGCATACAGCAAAAGTAATGAGATCTCACTACCAATATGAAGTTACAGAAGGACTGTGGCTTCCATCTTGGTGTGCTCTCTCAGTCTCTCTGGGAGTGTTGGCTCTGGGGGTAGCCAGCTGCTGTGTTGTGAGACAGCCCTATGGAGAGAGCCCATGGAAGTGAGCTTGGAAGCAGATTCTCTATCTCTGCTGGAGCCTTGAGATGACTGCAGCCCTGGCTTGACACACTGATTGCAACCTCATGAGAGTCATTGAGCCAGAACCCTCAGCTAAGCCACTCCTGGATTCCTGACCCATGGAAACTATGAGATAATAAATGTTCATTGTTTCCAGCCACTAAATCGTGGGGTAATTTGTTACACAGCAATAGGCAGCTAATGGAGCCTATAATAAAATGGAAGCTTCTATTCAACCCACAAGAGAAAGAGCATTTCCCAGAAAAAGGAGGCAGGTAGTTTTGGCTGATAAAGAATAGACATCCATCACTACCCTCTAACAGTCTATCCTCTTCCATGTTGTGGAAGAGGAAGTTTTTCATAATGAAAACCTGATTATGTCACTTTTTTGCAGTTCTTCCTCTTTATTTTTCTTCTTTTTTTATTTTGAGACTGGATCCCATTCTATTGCCCAGGCTGGAGTGCAGTAGCACAATTAAATGTCACTGTAGCCTCGAACTCCTGGGCTCAAGCAATCCTCGCATCTCAGCCTCCCAAGTAGCTAGGACTAAAGCTGTGCACCACCATGACTGGCTAATATTTAATTTTTGTTTGGTAGAAACGGTCTCCCTATGTTGCCCAAATTGGTCTGAAGCTCTTGGCCTCAAGCAATCCACCTTGGCCTCTGCTTCCCAAAGTGCTAGGATTATAGGTGTGAGCCACCACACCTGGCCTTCCTGCTTGGAATTCTTTTGCCCCGCACAGCCCCAGCTTGGAATTCTTGAAGCTCTCTATCACTCTTAGTTTGTTTGGGCTGTTACAACAAAGTACCATAGACTGGGTGACTGATAAACAACAGGGATATATCACTCCAGATCCGCAGGCTGTGAGATCAGGTGCCAGGATGGCTAGGCGCTGGTAAGGGGACTCTTCCAGGTGCAAGATGGCCGCCTTCTTGTTGTACCTTCACGCGGAGGAAAGAAAGTGAGAGTTCTCTAGGGTGTCTTTTCCAAGGGCATTAATCCCATTCATGAGGGCTGCCACCCTCATGCCTTAATCACCTCCCAAGGGCCCCCACTTTCTAATGCCATCAGTTTGGGGGTTAGGTTTCAACATATGAGTTTGGGAGCTGGAGCACAAACATTTAGTCCTTTACACGTCAGGTTGTGGGTGTCCTGAAAAGCGGGTTCCATCACCCAGCCACCCACTCCCCTCCCTTTGGCTCCTGCTCTCTTACGGTCTCCTGGGGTGGAAAATCTGGGTCAATGTGAGTGGCTCCTAAGTAAGAAGAGTATTGAAGAGAAAAAGCAAGGAATTATGACCTTCAGGGAAGCACTAACATTTTGCTTAAAAATTGTTTGAGCAAAGAGTTTGTAGATATTCGCAATTTGTATGCAAATAACTAAAGACTCCTATATCCTGAGCCGAGACATAGCCCTGGGCAAAAGCTTGAAGATAACTATTGTTGGACCACAGAGAAGCCTGCATCAGTTTCTCTTTGCTGCCAGTTTAAATGAAAACCTTAGATAATTTCAGAGCTGCAATTTCCACTGCCTTAGCCTTTCAACAAATCCATTAGTATGGGAGGCAGTTTTCTAACAAGGTAGGTGCATCCCCATCTGTATGTACCACATCATCTCTGCTGTATAATCTTTGTTCTCACATTCATTGTCTGTTTAATCAGGCACTGATTTGGCATCCACTTGCAAATGCTGCATCTCCTGTGCCTGATGAAAAAGACTTTTCAGTGGGTCAAATCTCACCCAATTTCATGAAAACGCATGTCAACAGCCAAATTAAAAGAGAAAGCTGACAACAAACTGACATGCATCCCAAACCCCCGAGACTCTCAGAACTGAGGGAGAACAGTAGTTTTATTGTACTCATCGCCACTTGTTCATTCATTGAATAAACACTTACTGCAAGCACCCACCATGCACGAGGTACTATACTAAGTGCAATAGACAAGTCTTCATCTTCATGTAGTCTGCAGTCCAATTGGAGTGCAGAAAAGCACAGGCCATTCCAATGCAACCCTGATTCAAGGTTAAAGCGGGGAAGTACAGGCACCCAAGGAATCTCTAGGAGGGGCCCTCACCCAGTGGCTAGGGATGGGATGGAGAATCTCAAGGAAGCTCCTGGCATTCTTGCCTTTGAATTGCATCCATTTGTCCATCCTATCCATCCCTGACAGGATTCCTCTTTGCAAAGTTAACAAGCTTGGCATGCATCTGTCTTGAATGCATGCCTCTTTTTAGAGCCCAGGAACCAGGGCTAGGACTGGGGTTGGAGTCAGCACCTTCCGGGAGAGGCTCATCTTGCCTCAACAGAGCCTCATTCATTCATTCATTCATTCATTAGCAAACACTTACTGACCACCTCTTCTGTTCCAAGCTCTGGCAGTCCAGCCATGAGCAGGACAAATACTTCTTCCTCATGGAACTGGGGCACTCTTTTGGGCACCATGCCTCTTTTTCTTTATTTACTTTAGCTCATTGACAAGTGTTATCTCATTTAAATCTCACAGCACCCCTAAGAAGTAGTTATGATCCCTGCTTTGCTAGTGAGGGGACCTAGTTTCAGACAGTTCAAGTAACTAGGCAGGTTGCCCAGCTAGGAAGATAAAGCCTTCAATTCTAGGTTAGGCTCCCAGCCTCTTCTCTTTCTCTTCTGTTGGGCAGACTGAATACTGGGCTGCAAAGGGGCCTCCCGACAGCAGCTTTCTCTGTGTTGTGGATAAATATCTGTGGGTCCTTCTCAGCAGGGTGACTGCCATCCTCCCTCAGGCCTGGTGATGGCAGCAAGGCCATGCACTTGCTGTATGGCCCCCATAAACAGAGGGCACTGGCCGAGAACTATCTCCGCAGGCTGCCTCTTCTCTGCTCCATGAGGCAGACCCAGGGAGCCCTAAGTCATGTCAGGCAGGGATGCAGACGAGGCTTTGACAGCTGTGCTCTGAAGACCTCAAACAGAACCACTCTTCCGCCTTATAACCTTCCCTCCTGGCCCCAATATTCTGAAGGCTTTCAAAGCCTTGTTGGAACATTAAGTCCCCTGCTGAACTTACTTTCTTCGCAAGGTAAAAGCAAGTGCCATGAAACAAGGTTTCAAAGCCAGACCAGCAGTCTTCCACTCAGGAGTTAAGTGGGCGCCTGGACTCCCCAACCTCTTCTTTCTCTGGTCAACTTCCCACTGTTTCAGGCTACCATGTCTGAACTGGAAAGTCTTGCCCTGATGGCTGGAGAATGTCCTGACCAGCTGGAAAATTCAAAGCTTTAGGGTTTAGCAGCTCTGGCCTGCCCAGGGTCACATAAAAATGTCCTGATGGTTCCCAGACTGCCGTGCATGGTCTCCAGTTTATAAGGCTTGATGACAGACATTTTCCCATTTCATCTGTCCCCACATCATTCCCATTTTTCAGTTGGGAACACTGAGGCTCAGGATGCCCAAGTGGCTGGCCGAAAGTCTTCCAGCTCAGAAATAGCTGGGCCAGAGCTACAGCAATTGTTCTCTTATTGCAAGGCTGAACTCTTCTCTCCATCCCTGCGCCCAACACAGAAAAGCAGTCAAGAAATAACTGAGATGGACACACTTGGTTATAATAATTTTAAATAAGCCTCACTGCTGAATGAGCATGCAGAGATCCAGGTACCTGGTAGAAGCTGTGGGGCTCCACAAAGCATCCTGAAGCCTCCACCTTGAGTGGACAAAGCCACAGGGCAGGATACACACAGGTCTGAACAAGCACAAAACAAATGTCTGAGGACAAATAAGGTAGAGCAGAGAACCTTAAGGCCAGGAAGACATTTGGAACAAATAGACCTGGCCAGGAGGCAGGGAGAAAGCAGGCCATGCTGCACATAGCTCTGGGTCCTCAGGCCAGCTCTGCCAGGGATATCACCCTCCCGAGCCCCAGGGAAGATGCCTGGCCCCAGGCAGACCATTCGCAATCGCCTCCAAAGCTGCATCATGGGGCATTGTATTCTTGGGTCTATTGTGTCCTGTGGTATCAATTTCCTGCCCTGTGACTTTATTATTATTTTTTTATTTACTTATTTTTTTGAGATGGAGTCTCATTCTGCTGCCCAGGCTGGAGAGCAGTGGTGTGATCTCGGCTCACTGCAATCTTCACCTCCCGGGGTCAAGCAATTCTCCTGCCTCATCTTCCTGAGTAGCTGGGATTACAGGCATGAGCCACCACACCTGACTAATTTTTGTATTTTTAGGGAGACAGAGTTTCATCATGTTGGCCAGGCTGGTCTGGAACTCCTGGCCTCAGGTGATCCACTCGCCTCGGCCTCCCAAAGTGCTGGGATTATAGGCATGGGCCACTGTGACTTTAGGTGCTTCAGCCTCCCATCCTGTTTCTATATCTGCAAAATGATGATGGCGGAACCAACCCTGGCCCACCCTACCTCCCAGGGTTCTAAGAGTCAGCCATGTAAGGATATGGCATGTGGGGACAAGAGCTCTGAGCCCATTATAGCTTTGCACGGGGCCTCAGTGTCCTCAAGTGCAACATGGGGATAACAGCACAAACGTGTCAGGGTTCTATGAATATACAAACTGATATGTGAAAGGCAATAAGGGGCAGCAAGGAACAGGGACCCTGGGTCAGACTTCATGCTTTAAAATCCTGCTAGCTGGGTAATCTTGGGCAAGTAGGTTAACTTCTCTGGGCTTTAATATCTTAGTTTGTAAATGGAGTGATATTGAAAATACCTACCTGATAGGGTTGTAAGGATCAAAGAAGATAAAATGTGTGTCTCAGTGGTCAGTGAGTACTAGGACCAGTTATAAATGTCATTGAAGGGAGTACTCGTAGAAAGGACTTTGTCTTGTAACTTACAGTAAAATGTATGCCCGTCCTGCAGGCTGGGGGTGCAGCACTGATTCCTTGATTAATAGATCTTCTGCAGCAGAAGCTCTTCTAGAATGAAGTCAGCCATATGTGGCTCGTGCTGGGGAAGAAACTCATAAATCATGCCAAGCGAGGCTGGCATATGGCAGCTGGTTCAGTGGCAACCCTTAGCCCAGCCCGGTGCTCACCCTCCCTCTACCCCAGAGGAATCCATCACTGCCCAGAGCTCTGTGGCAGGCAGCTTGCTTAGCAGAGGCAAGGCCCACAGCACCCAGCTCTTTGAGCCTTCTGTACCATGTAGTGACATGTACTGTCCCCCAGTCAGGGGACCAGAACTCATCTCAGTCACCAAAACTGTGGCTCTCAAACCTGAGCATGCATCAGAATCCCCTGGAAGGCTTGTTAAACTCAGAGGGCTGGCCCCACCCCCAGAGTCTCCAATTCAGTAGTTCTGAGTGGGGCCCAAGGGTTTGCCTTTCTTTATTTCCTTTCTTCTTCTTTTTTTTTTGAGACAGAGTCTCACTGTATTGCCCAGGCTGGAGTGCAGTGGCGCCGTCTCAGCTCATTGTAACCTCTGCCTCCTGGGTTCAAGGGATTCTCCTACCTCAGCCTCCCGAGTAGCTGGGACTACAGACTAATTTTTGTATTTTTAGTAGAGATGGGGTTTCCCCATGTTGGCCAGGCTGGTCTCTCACTCCTGACCTCAAGTGATCCGCCTGCCTCAGTCTCCCAACTGGCCTCTTTTCTTCTTTTTTTTCTTTTTGAGCTAGGGTCTTGCTCTGTTGACTAGACTGGAGTGCAATGCTGCAATCATAACTCACTGTGACCTCAATCTCCTGGGCTCAAGTGATCCTCCCGCCTCAGCCTTCCAAGTAGCTGAGACTACAGACATGCACCACCATGCCTGGCTAATTTTAAAATTTATAGTATAGATGAGGTCTCACTATTTTGCCCAGGCTGGTTTCAAACTCCTGAGCTCAAGTGACCCTCCCACCTTGGCCTCCCAAAGTTCTGGGATTATAACATGAATCACTGTGCCCGGACAAGAGTTTGCATTTCTAATAAGTTCCCAACTGAAGGGGCTGGTCTGCGGGACCATTGACACATGCTCCTGTGGGAGTGAGTTTAAACCTCGCTGTTTATCCTTGGGCAAATTTCTTCTCTCAACTAAGCCACATCTGTAAAGTGAGTTATCAGAACCTACCTCATTGCAGTGCATATGGTAGCCTTACTAAGATCCTGGGTGCCCAGAAAGTGCTCAGTCTGTGTCAGTCCTCAGCATCACCGACACATTGTTTTTGAGACAACTAATGAATAGGGAGGGTGGAGTTGTGACGATTCCAAACTTGGAAGAAGTGAGAGGAACAGTGAACAGATGTATATTGCGTGCTTTCTGTATGCAATGTACTAATTCCTAAATGTCAAAATGCTTTATCGTTAAAAGACAAAACAAAAACAAACCCAGGTAGAATGCTTTATCTTTAATTAATTCATTCAGCAAACAAACATTTGCTGTAAGTCTGAGAAGCAGGCTCTGTGCTGTGGCAGTGGGCGGTATGAAGCTGGAGCAGGCATGCTTCCTGTCAGCAAGGAGCTACAATCTAACAGGAAAAAAGAGGACGGGAGTAGCGAAGACAGGAACACATCACGGCAGACGGAGGAAGGTGATGACAGGCTGGGAAGGAACACTCAACACCCTCGAGAAGCAAGCTGGAGAAGTTCTTTTCAGACAGGTGGGGGATCAGGAAGGGTTTCCTTGTGGAGGCATCATTTATTTGTCTGGAAAAATGGGTAGCATTTAACCCATGGAGTTAACAAAGTATGGGGAAGAACAGAAAAAAACACCAACAAGAGAAAGCAGAAAGCAACTTCAAACTACATGATTCAGGTCAGTTTGGTTGATTGCAGGGTGAGGAAGACAGAATGGGAGCTGAGGTTGGCCTGGCTGTCTGCTGTCAGGCATTGGACAGCTGTGACCATTGGTGTTCACGGGGCTCCTCTGACAGCATTCCACGTCCTTTGTGGGGCAGGTGTCCAGCACATCACTGTGGGCTTGATGATGGATGTGATGATGAGGCACAGGGGTGAGAGTTTGCATGGTCTAGGTGGGGGAACCCCCAGGAGCTCTAAGCACTGCCAGAGTCAGCTCACCTTCCCAGCATCCTTCAGAAGGAGAAGTCAGCCCCATGCCCCCACCAGATTACCGCAGGACCAAGGCCACCCCGTGCACCCAAGAGAAAGACCCTAGTGCCACTCTGCTGCTCCACCTACTGACTTCACGACCTGATTTAACCTTAGCATCCCCCACACTCCCACCCCCATGGAGACCAAGGCTCTGGAAGGCAGAGTCATCCTGGGCGAGGGGCAGCCCCTGCCCTTGTGAGCAGAGAAACTTGGAGCTCTGTCTAACAAGGCTGTGGGACCTGCAGTCCACCCACGGGGAGAGCAGCAAGCCTCCTGCCATGCTGGGAGCCGTCTCTGACTCAACAGAACCCCTTTGGGGTGGTCCTAGAGCAGCTGTCTCCAAAGACTCTTGCTTCCTGGTTCTCCTGTCAGAAAGTCCCCGAGATTCTCCTGCCATCCCTGGTTTCCCAACCAACTGAGGGTCTCCCAGCTGGGGACTTTCTCCACCACTGCTGGGCTCAGACCTCCAGTCCCTACATTCTTCTGGCTCCTGGGGAAGTACAGTAAGGAGTGCAAGGGTTGCCGTCTTTCCCCTTGGCTTCTCCCTCTTGCGGTGAGTCCAGTGCTGAGTGTCAGGAAACGCAATCCAGAGCCCAGTTCATCCTGACTCTCTCCTGCACATCTTCCCCTCCCGGGGCCCCCAGCTCTCCTTCCTGGTGCACAGGACTTAAATGTGCAAACACATCATCACTTGGGCCACTCAATACAGACACGGGAATTCTGAGCCTGCCAGTCTGGGTCAGACTCAGGAGCATACAGATCTACAATCCCTCCAGGGATACTGAGCAGGTTATCTGGACCACATCTTAAGAGACACATATTGGAAAGACAAATTAGACAGACTTTGTTCTCAGGTGGCTTGAGGGGATCAGAAGCAACCTGAGAGCATGGCAAAGACAAGTCTTTCCTGGAACGCCTCCACCATAAGTATCTGTTCTCTCCAGACAAGGGTCACAAATTCCCATGCCAACTAGTCCCACCTTCCCAAAGGAAGAATACCGAGCCCTGGAGAAATGGTCCCTAGCTCAAGAAGCACAGGCCATGTCTGTTGGGGTTGAAATGGCTCCCATAGCTTCCTTCTAGAATTCTCCTGTTGTAACAGGCTGATCTATATCACCATGATGCTGCCTGCAGGGTAGAAAGCCCAGGCCACCAGCAAGGTGCCAGCTGAATTGCCAAGTCTGCTAGTATGGCCAGTGGACTTCACCAGACCTTATCCTGCCCAACCTTTATCCAGCCTGAGGCAGGTGTTGTCTGGAATGTCATTTAAGCTGTCCTAGAAGCATTGTCTTCTGGGGAGAGAGCGCCAACTCTCTGACACCCTGGGTGAGAGTTCCCTCTCCTTGCTCCCGGAGTTCCTGCCTTCCCCTGTAGCTTTTATCGTGTGGCATCACAGCTGCTGCTGATGGTCCATCTCCTCTGCTAGAATATTCGTTCTTGAGGGCAGGGACCATTTCTGTCTTGTTTATATTTGTGTCATCACCCCTAGCAAAGTGCTTGGCATGTAGCAGGGACTCCGAAAATATTTATTAATAATAGTAATATAAATTGATTAAGTGTTTAGAAAGGGCCAGATGCTTTGCAATCAGGCCTCACAAAAAATCCTTTATGGCTGCGAGTACCCCATTTAACAGGTAAAGAAATCGAGGTTGAGAGATGAAATAATGTATTCAAGAGCTCACAGCTGGCAAATGGCAGAGTAATGAGGGATCTAGCTGACAGGGTATTTTAAAAATTTTAATTGAATTTTTATTTATTTGTAGAGATAGTGGTCTTCCTATGTTGCCCAGGCTGGTCTTGAACTCCTGGGTTCAAAGGACCCTCCCAATTCAGCCTCCTGAATAGCTGGGATTATAAGTGTGAGCCACTGCTCCTGGCTTGAGTGGGTCGTTAGAGCCCACAACCCTAGTACACTCTTCTCCACATGTCACAGGACTGAATTCAGAAGGAGACGGTGTCCTCAGATGGCTCTGGAGCCTCAGTCCGGGTCGGCTACTCAGACAGCCCAGCTGCCAGGCCAGGAGAGAGTAGGGCCTCCCCTGCTCCATCTCCAGGTCTTTCCCAAGTGCCTGGCAGTGGGGACCTCTTCCCATGAGAGAAGCTGGCTGGGTCTCCCCCTCCTTCTGGAGGAGCACTGACTCGGACCATCACAGGGACACGCAAATACCAAACACATTGAGAACGTTGTTGGCAATGAAATTGCAGACGTTATAAACTCCAGCCTTTCCTTTCCAGGTTTCCTTTCCTGTTCCCTGGTGGGAGAGGACCACACCCCATGCAGTGCTGGGAGACCTCTCCCGCAGGCCTTGGGGTGCTGGAGCCCTGGGAGGACAGTCATATTGTCCAGGTTATTTCTCACAACTACAAATGGAGACAGCCCTCCTGAGGGGTCAGGGAAAGAGCCCTTGTAAAAACTGAAGCCAAGTCACAGAGCTCCAGGGATCCAGGAACTGCTCACTGCTGTACAAATGGGAGTCTGGTCCTGGTACAGAAGTCCCTCCTGGCACACTCCCTCCCCTGTAGGCTCTTGGGGGACTCTCCTATCAGTGACGCAACTATTAATAGCCAACCTGGGGCTTTTGCTGATTCCTCCAGGGGTTGGCTAAAGGCTGACAACCTTAGCTCCCAGGGAAAAAAGTAGGTGGTACAGAAAATGGGCCTCGGGAGAGGTAGGTTTGGAGGAGAGCAAGCAAGAGGAGAGAGCCTGACTCAGGAGGAGCCAGTGCCAGAGCCCTCCAAGGCTGAGAGTGAAAATAGATGGAGAGTGGAAATGGGGCCCAGCGCGCCAGGAGGGAGGCCTGAGCAGGCAGTGGGTGGTGGGCTGTGCTCCCTGAGCAGACGGAGGGATGGATCGGGGGATGGAGACTGCAGCCAGGGTCTTTTACAGTGACTTGCTTCCTAAGCCCAGACCAAGCTGGACACTGGAGCCAAGCTGTATGCTCTGCAACCAGCTAGGGCTTTGCTCCAGGCTCTTTAGCCCCAGGGGTTAGAAGTTCTGGGTAACTTCAGATCAGCAGCCCTATGGCAAAGTGGGGCTGAGGGCAGAAATGGCTGCATCCAGGAGAGGCTAGTGGCGCACTGGCCTGCCAACTGCAGTTCTTATGTGTATTGAAGCAGCGTTTATTTTTACCTGGGTAGGTTCAGCTTCTGATCACAGACATGGTGGGGGTTTTCCATTGGTTTCCATGGAAACATTAGGCAGAGCATCTGCTACCCAATCAAGCAAGGCTAGTCTGGTAAGACACTTTTCAGAATTATTTTGCTGTTTTTACCCAGGAAGTGTGTCCTGCCTGAATTTGTACCACTGCCTTCTTGCATGGTAGAACAGGGGAGAGCAGCTCCAAGGGGACAGGCTGGCTCCCAGGGAAGGAGAGCATGGTGGCAGGGCCATACCTATGGAGAAGCCATTTGTTTTCCATTTCTAAGCCCCAAGTAGGATCCCATGATGAGGCCACAGGAGCCTGGGCTCAGCCTGACCTGAGCTGGTTCCTGGTTTTGGTGCCAGGCCTGCCCTTGCAGTAGGACCACCTGTTGGCCCCTGCCAGAGTAGTCAGGAGTTCCTGGGGTACCACAGGGCACGGAGGCCGACAAGCAAGCTACCAGGTGCAGGAGAGGGCTAGACCTGAGCATGTTCAGTTTCACTTTTACAGAAAGGAAGCCCTGGCTTCCCCCACGAGGCGGGGGAGGGTGGTGCTGAAGGGCTAGGGCTAGAGGCAGAAAGGAAGGCGCTGGTGCACGTGGACATGTAAGAAGTGGTTTTATTCCAGGTGTGTGTTTCATAAAGACGAGGTCCTCAAGGACAGCTAGTGGCACATGCTTTGGTCAAGAAGAGGAAAAGCAAAAACAGAATAGAGCTGAGTTGCCACAAAGGACCGGCCGATAAGTGCAGAGCCTGGTCTGACCACAGCAAAGGAGGGAGAGACCCTCTCGAAGGCCCTCTGGTCAGCAGTCCTCTTACATTCAACAGAAGCAGCCACCGCTCCCCAGCCCCAAAGGTTCACACCCGAGTGTGGGCCAGGCCTTCTAGTCCATCCTCTGGGGAGAGGCCTTTGCCCTGGGTCCAGTTCAGTCCTAAGCTGTGGCAGGAGGCTTCCCAGATGAACAGGGGATCTGAGGCTGCACCTGGCTGTGGATGAAACATCACGATAGAGGATGGATGAAGCATGGCCCTGGGGCGAAGGGCCCTGCACTGGCAAGTCCAGGGGGCTGCACTTGGGCACAGGAGTGCTGCTGAGAGGACGCTGGTGAGAGTCAGGAGGCAAAACTGCTGGAGAGCCCTCCAGAGCAGGTGCTGCGGACCACTGACACTTGGCTGCTGACCTCAAGGGCCGCGTGGAGGGAGCAGGCGATGGTGGTTTGAGCACACCGGGGGGGAGATTGGGAGGTGGCAGCTTGGGCAGACAGTGGCTTCAATCCAGAGCAGAGGTTCAGGCCCTTTGGGGATCAGGGACCTCTTTAAGAAGCCATGGACTCTTTCCCAAGGAAAATGCATTTATGCACACACATACAATATTTTAGGGACAATTTCAGGAGATTCCTAGACCCTCTGGAATCCATGTATTCTCTATGGGTGTGTGGATCCTTGGCCTATGAAAGACAGGGGCCTCCTGCAGTAGATGTATCTGCCCCAGGCTGGTCTGCTTTATAGGGAGACTCCCAGGGTCCTGGTGCCAACAATCATTTGCCCAAGGTCACACTTCCTGAGCCAGTGGTGAGGGAAGAAGGGCGTGGGGATAGCGGGAGCAGTTCCAAGGCAAGGCCACGGGGTAGATGTGTGAATATGCTCTCAGTGGCTGTGGAAAGGAACTGGGAGTTCTCTACACAAGCAGGAACCACAGCCAGCCTCCCAGCCCAGTGTAATAGCTGATCCTTCAAAAAAATCCCTCCTGTAGTGGGGAGGGGAATAAGGGTGAGGTTGAGCCTGGATGGCTTAGCCTCTAATGACTTAGGGGCTGTTCATAGTCCAGAAAGGAGGTCCCTTCTTTCCGACCACCCTGACCCATGATGCTGTATTGAAAGAGGCAAAAACCTTTGAGAAAGCAGGAGTCAAAAATGATAAACGAGGCTGGGGCTACTCAAGGATGTGTGCGGCTACCCATCCTTTCAGTGGGACCTGGCGGCAGGGACAGGGCACTAGCTCTTCATTAATGCCCGAGAGAGACGTCTCGGCCTGACACATGGCCAAAAAGAAGTGGAGTCTGTCTGATAAACTACGCCGGAGTCTTCCCCTAGAGATCCCTTTGCAGCCTCTTGCTAAGGAACATGGGCACCCGCAGGCACAGGACTGAGGCACAGCGTTGGGCTCAGGCCCTGAGGCTGGTGAAGTGTGGAAGGGACTGTGTCCTGGGGAAGAGACCTTGTTCTTTTGGGGCTTTGCTGCTCTTCTATCCACATTCATTGCAAATTACCCATTCTTGCTGCCAAGATCCCATCCGTCCCCCACCCAACCCAGCAGCACCCTGGGCCTGGCATCTCTGACAGGTCACTGGGCTTCTCACTTCCTTCCTGTTCTTTTCCTGCCCCTGCAGGCTGCCCCTCTCCCCTTCTTCCCTCTTTTCCCAGCCTTCAGCCTCTCCATCCACACTGCCCACTTTCTCCTCGCCCTCCCTGCCCACACCACTGGGCCTCATGACCCAACAGGCCCCCGTGTGGCCTTCTGTCCTTGCTCTCCCCAAGCGACAAGGGAGAGACCACACACTATAGTCCCGGCCCCAAGAAGTGCCAAGGGAGAGGACAAAGGGCCAGGGGCACCTACTCAGTCTCTACCCGGCAACAGTCCGGCACCCTGACCATCTCCTCTCCCGGGGCAAGGCCAGGACAGCGCTGAGGGCATGGGGCGTGCCCACCTGCGCCCTCCTGAAACAAGCTTTGGAGAACGTGTGTCATGGTGGGTGTTTGCTGATGGTCCCGGTGGAAATGTGAGGAGATGGGAACGGCCCGCTTTGCACTCCCCCACCCTAACCCCCTTCCGGCCCCAAAGTCTCATGCAAAAGGTACAGGAGGCCCCGGGGCTACCGTCATGTGTGTGGCAACAGCTGCCACTGCTGGGCCTGGGCATCAGCCTGACACTTGCTGGTCACCAGCTGGGCAGGCTTCGTCTCCAGGCAGAGGCCACTGACTGAGTGCTGGATGAAAGATCCTTTTCTCCTCCATTTCTAGGAGGAACAGACATAGGTTAAAAGAAGAAGGAGAAAACAATGGTTTTAAAAAATAATGTTGTACTTTCATTTCACATGCATGTACGCAACCCTTGTATATAACTAGGACACACCCCCTCCTCCTTTTTTTTAGACGTGATCTTGATCTTACAGTGGTCCTACCATAGCTTACTGCAGCCTCAAACTCCTGGGCTCACACAATCTTCTTAGCCTCCAAGTAGCTAGGACTTCACGTGCACACCACCATGCCCAGCTAATTTTTCAATTTTTTGCAGAGACCGGGTCTTGCTATGTTGCCCAGCCTGGTCTAGATAAAACGTCTCACCTCAAGCGATCCACCTGTCTTGGCCTTCCAAAGCACTGGGATTACAGGCAAGAGCTACCATGCCCAGTCATGCCCCTCGTAAACCAGGCTGTGTGTTCCTACGTAAGAGGCTGCCCCCACCCTACCCCTAACACAAGCTTTAAGCCCTGCCCTTCCCAGTGGGCTCTTGCTTCTGTAGTTTGCAGAAGTTCCTGTCCAGATCAGAGGAGGCAAAGCAGAAGTACCCTGTGCTTATTTACAGTTTAGCTTGGTCGCCACGTGCAAATCTGCATTTCTAGCTTCTATTTAGTTATCGGGCCGTTTCTTAGGTGGCATCAGTTGCTGGGGCTGAGGATTTGCCCTCTGCCTTAGGTGGGGCTCTCGTTCTCCAGTTCACCATAGTTCCTGCCTGGTCCCATTTCTCCTATCGGGGTTTTCCCACCAGCTCCCTGTAGGCACTTGAGTTTGTCAGTCCCGGCCGAGGTAAATCTGTCACTTCGGCACACATGATTTCTTCTTCCTGCGGTCCTAAGCTGCTGACCTGTGAGGCCACTTATCTACACCCCTAGTGGGAGCTGCCTTCTTTGTAGGGATGACGTGTGGGGCCAGCGGGGTGGCGGGAGATGGGAGCTGTCACATCACAGAGTCATGTAGGGGCTCCTGGTCAGTGCTTTCACCTCCTGGTGCCTCCCTGTCCCTGGGTTTGACGAGGAGGAGAAGAGCTGCTTCCATAATGTACCACATTATGGAAGTGCCTGGGTGGAGGACGGAGTGTTGCTTTATGAGAAGGGATGAGAGGCAGAGACCTGGGTTTCAAGGCTCAGGGAAGAATACTAGTAAGACAGATCTATTTTGGGTTTCTCTCCTATTTGCCTCCCATGCAACCACCTCCCCTCTTCCATCTCTCATTCACCATGTCTTTGATTAGAGGCCGGAGTGCTCGTGACCATGTAGAGGGAGCCCAGAGGGCTCTGACAGCAGTGGGTGGACAGGGGGCAGCTGGAGGGAGAGAGACTAGCCTACCCAGCCGCAGGGCCAGGGCTCGGGCTGCGGGGGGACATGCACACAGGGTGGAAGGCAGGTGTGGAGCCTGGACTTCCCGGGTTGGGAAGGGTAGGGCTGAGACCTAGCCTCTCTGGGCCCACATGGCCCCGCAGAGAGCCTAAAGGTCAAGGGCCTTTGGATCCCCTGCAACTCACAGCATCCTGTCTCTTCATGCTCTTCTAGCCCTTGACATTTACCTCATGTAGGCCAAACCTCCAGCAATGCCCAGCTGGAGAGCGTATAGGCATCCTCACCCCAGGGAGTCCTGGTGCTCGGTGCTACCTCAGCATCTAGCCTTCTGTGATACAGTGAGGCTCACTCCCTTCTTTCTCTTCCACTAAACTCCCTGGGGGTTAAGGACCGTGTCCTTTCATCCTTGTGGCCAACATGATCTGTGCATTCTCTGGCACAAGGTAGGCACCCAATGTCATTTTGTTTTAGGATGAACGAATGATTGAATCACCCAATCATTAGGACGTGGTCGCTAAACTGCAGGATTCTCACTTCCTATCAGTGCTATTAGGCCCAGTCTCAGGGCCTCTTGACTCTCCAGGTCACTCAATTCTGGGCTTGTCTGAGAAACAATATCACATCATGCACTGTCCCATCTCCACTTCTTGGTTCTTTGGATTTCTTGTGAGGTAGGCAGGGGAGGGAGCCCCTTATTTTATAAGGAGGAGACTGAGATGAAGGGAGGGGAAGGGAAGACTGAGCTGAGGCCAGCTGACTCCATCACACCTGGTCTGAGGCACAGGAGCCTCTCGGATACAGGAAACCCAGCTAGCCTTGGAAACAGGACCAGCAGGGGACCAAGAAGGAAGGCCCGGATTCCAGAAAGCACTGGCAGTGGGAAAGCTGCTCATTCTGTCCTCCTGGGAGAAGAGAGGCACAGGCACCCAGAGTGCCAACAGGAGCCTAGCAGGACTTGTAGCAGCAGAATGAACATGGCCAGGGAGTTTCCTACACACCCCGTAGGCTGGGTCAGCACAAAAGGGGGAAATGGGTGATTCAGCCCCAGAGGGGCAATTGAGTGGAGGCTTTGCTAGGAGACAATTCCTTAGTGGGAGGGGGTGGGTGTGGGTTCAAGGATTTGTCCTCAGAGAGGTGGGTGCTCTAGGCACAGGGGACACTGCACTGGCCCCACTGCAGGGCAGGGCTGAGGGTGGGCTGCATCCCCCATCATCCGAAAGTGCTTAAAGTGTTCCACAGGCCCAGCAAGCAGGCTAGGCACACAGAACCCTCAGACACACACGCAGGCTGGACGGAGAGGATATGGCTGCTTTCCAGAATGGCACAACAAACTGCTGTTCATCCTTAAAAAAACATGCTGACCCAGGCAAAGAAAAAGGGAGTAGGAGGAAAACCCTTCAGGCCAAATCAGACAGCCAAGCACCCTTCTCACTGCAGGCTGGCCAGCAGGAGGCAGAGGGAGGGCTTCTGAGGAGGGTGAGCAGGGGAGGCGCTGGAGCAGCCTCTGGGCTTTGGGTTCCATTCCCTGGGCAGCGAGGGAGCCCTCCAAGCAAGGAAGGGAGCAGCACAGAAGGATGCTGGCTGGCTCTGGAAATCCAGCTTCTGGTTCCACTGTCACTTGCTGCTGTGTACCCTGAGCAAGTGACTTCACTTCCCTGTGCATCAGTGTCTTCCTTGACCCTGACCTGTCTCCCAGGATTAGTGGTGACAGTGTGGTGAGAGTGTTGGATGAATAGGAAAGGCAGTGCTCACATGAGGCTGGTCATGCCAGCTTGGACATCACTGCGTCTGGATCTGTTTCCCCAGTCTGCCAGCAGTCAAGAAATACTTATTGAGCACCTACTATGTGCTGGCTTAAGTGGGCCTAGAAGTCACAGTGACCTGGGTTTGAATCTCAGCTCCACTCCTTCTCAGCGGTGTGATCTGACATATGTTCTTCAGATTCAGCGAGCCTCAGTTTACTCACCTATAAAATGAAGCTAGTCCTAGAACCCACATCACTGGGTGTCTGGGTGGATTCGATGAGATGATCTATTTCAAACATGTAACACAGGCTGTCCGTAAAAGCTAACACTTACTTGAACCATGGTGGTTGTCAGGAGCTAGGGATACAGCGTTAACAAGACAAGTGGTCCCTGCCTTCATGGAGCTCACAGCCTGGCAGGATGGCACTAAACAAATAATCACCCAAAGAAGTATTTCCTCAAGGGTAAAATAACTGGCTTGATCTAGATGTAGACTTTGCTCCCCCTCTGTCCCAGATCCTTGCTCTGCAGGGATTATTTGAGTTGACTGGGGTCTCCCCCGCCAGGGTCTGCCACCCTGAGGCATGGTCCCCTGGGGCTGCTGGGTCTCTGTGCCAGAGGCGAGGAGACTCACCTGCTTGCCTTCTCTAGGGTTGCACATCTGCAGTGTGACAGAGGATCCGGGAGAGGACATTAAGGTGGAGGTGGCAGCCAGGCACTTCCCCTGCTGCTGGATGAGGTGGTCACTGAACAGCCAGGCCTGCAAGGCAGGGAGCAGAGAGGCCAAGTCAAAAGTACAGCGATGGATGTAGAGATGGGTAGGTAGGGGATAAAGCAAACACATGGCATATTTTTATAAGATTTCTACAAATAATTATAGGAGCTAGGGTGGGTGTATGGGTATTCACTGTATAATTCTTCATATTTTTCTGTATGTTTGAATTTTTCGATAATAAAATATTGAGGTGGGGGAGCTTAGCTGGAACTGGCCAGAGGGCAATCACGGCTGTCCCCAGTGACTGTGGGAGATGGGAGAGAATTACAAGACTTGGAACCAGGGCAGCTGGGAGCTGGTCCTCACTGGGGTCTCCATGACCTGCTTTAGTTTTGATGTGGGTGCAACACTCACATGTGCACAGGAGTCTTGGACATTGCCTTTCACATGAGCCAAGCCCAGCTGCATCTCAGGAGAGAACTGGGCCCTATCTGGGCAGCACTTCTCCCTCGGGAAGGACAAGGCAAGCGGTGCACACAGGATAGCCAAGTGACAGGCGTATTGAAATGCGTAGGATATGAATGCGTGGGAGCAGAGTGTAGGGGCCCCTAGCAAAGTGGGTTTGTGTAAGGTGTAGGCAGAGGAGCAGAATAAGCAGGGGGAAGTCCCTTTACGCACTCCAAGCAATGCCCCCAGCTCTCTCTCACTCCCATTCCTACCCGAGGTTCTAAGCAGCTTACCTGGGCAGGCTGAGGGTTCTTGGCAGACCCTCTGCAGATCCCCATTCCAAGCAGGAAGTCACCAGCTGTGTTCTGGCCCTGAGATTCTAAGCAGTTCATCCCCTGCTTAATGATGCCAGGGAGTACTTCCTTCACAGGAACCCTGAGAGAGAAGGCAACAGTTAGGCTTGTCTTCTGCCCCATCAGGCTTACCTACACCCTTTCCCAGACGGCAACGTCCCATCAGCTCTGGGGGCACCAAGGTCTCTGTGGGAAGGGGCCTGGGAGCAGCCTGGCCAACCAAAAGAAGTCAGTAGGGTTGGACAAGGAGGAGTGGCCTCTGGGAAGACTGGGCATTGGTTCCAGGGGTTCTTCCAAGTGGATCTGGGAGACGCTGGGACTGCCCTGGAGGCTGGGCCTGAGACATAGAGGATGGGGGAGCCATAGGGGGACCTCAGGCCAGAAAAACAGAGCCCCTCAGTCCAGAAAGAGGAAAGCCTCAGGAGAACATGGGGCCAAAATGTTGACAGGGAAGGGGGCACTTTGAAGAGGCAAATTAAACACAAATATGAAAATGTGTTTAATCTCAGTAATGATTAAAGAACTACATATCAGCATCACCGATGTGTATTTACCGTGTATGCATATTTGGACACACAAACACACACACTTAATTTAATGACAATGCCCAGTGTTGGCAACAGCTGTGAGACTGAATCTTCTCACATCTTCCTGGTGAAAGCATAAATTAATACAACCTCTCAGGAGGGCAGTGTGCTATTATCTATCAAAGCCCTTAGAAACACACACACCTTTGACCAACATTGCCATTTCTAGGACTCTATCCTACAGAAATCATTATAAATGTTGTAAAAGATATTTATCTCAGAGTAGTTAATTATATGCTTACACACACACACACACACTCTCTCTCTCTCTCTCTCTCTCTCTCTCTCTCTCTCTGACACCTTATGGGTAATAAACCTGAGGAAGCTGCTGGCCCCAGCTGATGCAGGCTTGCATACCTGAGTTCAGATTATGTTCATTCTTAGATTAAGGACTCACCAGGCCTGGGAGTTATGGGGAAGCAGGAGGGGTTACAGGCTAGTTATTGCTTCTCTGCCTCCTGTTACCTCTTTTGCGGAGAGAATCTGGGCTTGGGGGGTTGGGCCATTATAATATTTTTGGCATTCTTTGATGTGGACACCTGCACAAACCAGGTCTTCCTTTCTCAGGACTGGCTAGAAGCCGCGAAGTTCCAGAACTGATCTGCTCCCAAGAGGCTCAGAGAGCCCCTTTCAGTTCCTCTCCCACACCCCTAGCAGCAGCCTGTGCCTCTCCAGACTCCTTTGGGAGGCCATGCAGCTCTCTAGCAGAGGTGGCAAACCGCTGGCTGCCAGGCTGAATCTGGCCCCCAGACACCATCTGACCTGCATAGCATGGTGGCTGTGGCTTTTAATTAGTTGGCAATATTGAATGATTTGAAGGTTACACAGAAACCTTCAAATCTGAATCTAGCTTCCCTTGAAAAAATTGGAAGATCAGGCCACACTGAGCTTTTCCAGCATGGCACTAATCCATCGTGGTGAGTAGCAGCTGCCCCCTCTGGGTGGGGCTTTTACATCCCAGTTTGCCAAAGTCCCCACAATTCTCTATGGTCTCATCCATACCCATTTGACTTATTTACATCACCTGCCTGACCACTGTAAGAATCTGAGTTTGCAACCCGCCATGTGCAAGCACGTTGGAGGGAAGGAGCTCCACACTCTCAGCCTCATCCAGGAGCATGTGTTACATTTCCCTTCTCTATAGAGACAAGATGGGTACTGAGGCCTCTTTGATGGTTATGGGGAATATCCTGCTTAGGGGGGAATACGGGGGGATACAGCAGGAGGGCCAGGGGTTGTTCCAGACCCTGCTACTCCCCTGTTGCTTAAGGTGTTGTACAAGCTGATCAGCTTTCAGAGGTGAGGTGAACACTGACCAAGGTGGCAATGCCCAGTGATGCTTACGGAAGAAATCCTGGGCTTGGGGAGCAATCTCAGAACCAGATGCAGCTCCTAAGCTGTGGTAGCAGCTCCTGGAGCAGCTTGGGATGGCAGTCATCACCACCCTTCCCCAGCTCCCTGGCAGTGCCAGGCTAAGCTGTCCTGTTTGTAGGCAGCCCTCTAAAGTTTGCATCCAATTCTTTCTCTATGGGTCTCGTCTGTGTACGCAGGCTGCCATTATACCCATTCCCCAAGACACTACTTCTTTCTGTTAGAAAATTGACAGGATATACTGGTTTTGTTAGAAGAAGAATGCTTACTGCCATTTGCTTGGAATTACTGTCATGAACGTGCAATGTCTACTAAGTGACTAGCACCCTCACAAACATGGTGTGCTTGTGCAATGCACAGCCTGAACAACTGTTCCTGACAGTCCTAATGCAAGTAATAAATTTGCAGTTGTTGAGACCAGCTGCAGAGCTTTGACCTGGAGAAGGGGCAGAGCCGTGCCAGGCCTAGGAGAGCAAAAGCCTCTTCTTTCAGCCTCCTCAGTCTCCCCACTGACTGTTTTCAAGTGTGGGCAACTGTTTAGGGACCCCCTGTTTGGAGGGAAGTTGGTATCATTCAGACCTATGGGTCCCCTTTCTAATCAACAAATTGATCCACTCCTGGCCCCTTATCCTGGGAACTAGGGGTGAGTAATCCAGATAGAAATGAAATCTGGGGTTTCCATCTGAGCAACAAAATATTATTTTAACTTTCACACAGTGGAAGAAGAAACAGAAGATGGCTTCTGCTCCTCATCAGCGTGGCTGGTTCATCCACTTTCCTGCCTTGTGATGGAACCAGGTTTCTAGTAGCTATGAGACACTTCTTCCCCTGGGTCCTTGGGGTGCAATCAGACCCTGTGGCAGGGCACTGGGGTTGGAAAGGAGGGGCATTCCCAGACCTCCCCAGCTCTTCCCACAGGCTGCCCAGCTCCTGCCGTAGGCCTGGAACTCGCGGGCTTCACCCAGATGTTGTATGAACATTGACAGAGTGTAAAGAAGTGACTGGTCTTTTTTCTTCAGGGTCTCAGAAATGATGCATCTGAATGAACACTGTACCCTAGAAGTGACCACTTCAGGAAGTTGCATTTTCATAAATTAATGTTCTTCCCATCACAGCTAGTGTCCAGGTAGCCAGGGTTATCTAGGCCACTGACATTTTTCCAGTGACACTGCCGTTGCTCACATTGTTCTAGAATTTCTCGGAAATTGCTCCCGGAGTCAGTTTAATCTCCTTCCTTTAGAGTCATGCTGTATTTGGGACCTGGGATTATATTATCTGGGTTAATCATCTAGCTTATTCACCACACTTGGCTACAACTTAATGGTGGCTGTTGGCCAAAAATCAAACCTGTCCTCAAAGGACAAAGATTTGCCTTGTTCAAGGATATGCAAGCTCTGAGGGGTGGAGTGTTCTGGAAAGCCACAGCAGCATCCTTGAGAGAAAGCTGGCAGCCGTGGGAAACCTGTTCCCCAAGGTGACAGCTATAGAGGGAGCATGCGACTTTCAGACACGATAGGCGCATACTGACTGTGTGATTTATTCAGTTACAAATATTTACTGAGTGCCCATTTTATGACAGGCACTGTGCCAGGAGCTGGAGATAAAGCAGTGAACAAATAGATCAAAGCCTCTACCCTCATGCAACTTACAGGCAAATTCAGGGAGATACAACACAATTAATTGGCCAGATAATGCCAAATGATAATAACGGCTACAAGGAGCATGGAGGAGAGGAGGCTGGGGAAGGAGGTGGAGCTGCAAACTCAGAGTGTTCAGGGGACAGTCTCTCAGGAAGGGGACATTTGAGTCCAGATCTGAGGAAGGTGAGGAAATGAACCACGTGGATGTAACCGAGACACTAAAAAGGTCATCATAGGTTATTGGCCATAGTCCTGTTGAGAACGCACACATATTCCTAGGTAACTACAGCCCGAGTGCATACATCATTTGCATTTTGTTTTCTCATCTGCCAGAGCAAACATTTCCCGTGTTTTCTTCACAGTTTCTATGATTATAATATTTATGGGTGCATAATATTTGTTTAGATTGACATATGGTGATTCACTGAACCCAGTCCACCCATTGTTGATTCTTTCTTTTTCTTTTCTTTCTTCCTGTCTTTCTTTTCTTTCTTCTCCCTTTTCTTTTCATTCTTTTTTCTTTCCTTCTTTTTCTTTCTTTCTCTCTCTCTTTCTTCTTTCTCTTTTTCTTCCTTTTTCCTTTCCCCCTCCCCTCTCCTCTGCTCCCCTCTCCTTCCCTCCCCTCCCCTCCCCTCCCCTTCTCTCTCTGACACTTAGGCTAGAGTGCAGTGGCATAATCAAGGCTCACTGCAGCCCCTACCTTTTGGGCTCAAATGATCCTCCCACTCACAGGTGTTTGCCACCACACCCAGCTAATTTTTTTATTTTTATAGAGACAAGGTCTCTACTAAACAGACCAGCCTGTTGCCCAGGCTGGTCTCAAACTCCTGGACTCAAGCAATCCTGCTGCCTTGACCTCCCGAAGTGCTGGAATTACAGGCATAACCCACTGTGCCTGGCTGTTTCTCGTGTTTTCACGGCCGCTGTTGAGCTACTAGTCAACGGCTGCTGCTTTGGTTGCTTTATTTCCTCAGGATAAACTCCCAGAAGGGAAAGAACAGGGTTAAAGGGGATGAATGTCTCTGCAGCCTTTGTTATGTAACGCAGCGTTGTTTCCTAAGGGAATAATGTCCATTTCTAGGTCTGAGACCATTAAAAATTGGTTCCTACCACACCTAATATATAACTCCCAGTAATGCCCTCTTAGTTCCCCAAGAGCCTTCACGTGAAGGTGAAACCCGGCAGCCGGAAAGAGCCAGAGCATCGGTGTTGAGGGGATCTAAGGGTGGGATGGGCCCAGGCCGCTGGCCCCAACCCCGGGGAATGCACAAGACGAGGGCTGCACTCACGTGAGCTCCGGGTAGACGTTCTCCAGGTACCAGCGGAAGGACTTGCAGTTCATCTTCTTCCTCTGCTCTATCCGCGAAGCCACGCTGTAGGAGGAGGCAGGGCTCGGGCTTTAGCCCGCCATGTGGAAGGCAGCCCCAGGGAGGATGCCAGAGGCCCCTCCCCCCAGCCCCAGGAGTCAGCCCCCTCTTCCCACCTATCTCAGACAGGCAAGGACGAGGAGCCTTCCAGCCTGCCATGCCCAGCCCTGGCCACTTGTCTGATGTCATTCTCTGACCTGCAAGCTCAACCCAGGTCTCCTGGCTATTCCTCACTCCTCAAATTCCTGCCTGGAGCTCGCCTTTCAGGGTGAACACAGACCATACGGGACCATGCCTTTCTCTTGGCTTCTTGCTCCTTGAGACCTCAGTTAGCAGACAATGAACTGGTCTTTTTTTTTCTTTTCTTTTCTTTTTTTTTGAGATAGAGTCTCTCTCTGTCACCCAGGCTGGAATGCATGACCTCGGCTCACTGCAACCTCCGTCTCCCAGGTTCAAGCAATTCTCCTGCCTCAGCCTCCTGAGTAGCTGGGATTACAGGTGTGCGCCGCCACACCCAGCTAATTTTTGTATTTTTTGTAGAGACAGGGTTTCACCAAATTGGCCAGGCTGGTCTTGAACTCCTGACCTCATGATCCACCTGCCTCAGTCTCCCAAAGTGCTGGGATTACAGGTATGAGCCACGATGCCCGGCCGAACTGGTCTTTATCTTTGCAGAGTTAACAAGAAGTACTAGAGAAAGGTCTAACAGCAGGAAGAGCAAGCTTTAAACATCTTTCAGGTGTGCTGGCAAATAAAACCATTAGATGTGTCCTTGGGACACCGCCGTCCTCACCTTCCTCAGCTACACCAACCACAATGGCCACTGGTTGACCACCCTCGTCATCAGCTATCTGAGCCTCAGTTTCCTCTACGTTAAACTGGGGATACAATCACTCATCTCAGAAGGCTTTTGTGAAAATCAAGTGAATTAAGGGGTCATGAAGCACTTAGCACAGGGTAGGTGCTAAGTAAATGTTAGCTCCTCATTACAAGAAATATTTAGTGGCGTAACTTTTTTTTCAAAACGGGAATAGATATGAATAAATAGGGAAAAGATTCATTGATGATCATTCATAGTGTTTTCAAACTTTTCTGACCACAAGCTTAAGTAGGAGATAAATATCTTACATTGTAATCTAATATGCCTCATGTACAGATGGCCCTCAGTATCTGTGAATTCTGCATCCATGGATTCAACCAACCTTGGATCAAAAATGATCAGGAAAACATTCCAAGCCAGGCACAGTGGTTCATGCCTGTAATCCCAGTACTTTGGGAGGCCAAGGTGGGCAGATCGCTTGAGGTCAGGAGTTCGAGACCAGCCTGGCCAACATGGTGAAACCCCATCTCTAATAAAAACACAACAAATCAGCTGGGCATGGTGGCCCACACCTGTAATCCCAGCTACTCATGAGGCTGAGGCAGGAGAATCACTTGAACCCAGGAGGCAGAGGTTGCAGTGAGCCTAGAGTGCCACTGTGCTCCAGCCTGGGTGACAGAGCGAGACTCCATCTGAAAAAAAAAAAAAATTCCACAAAGTTCCAAAGCCAAACTTGAATTCCCCATGCATCTAGTACTACATTGAATGCATGCAAATGAAGTGATGTGTAGGCATTGTATTAGGTATTATAAGTAATCTAGAGACGATTTAAAGTATTCAGGAGGTTGTGCATAGGGTATGCAAATACTACACTATTTTATATGAGGGACTTGAGCATCTCTAGATTTTGGTATCCATGGGGGTCCTGGAACCAAGCCCCTGCGGATGCAGAGGGGCAGCTGTCCATGTGTAGGTACATGCGTGCGCACACACACACACACACACACACACACACAACTAAGATGAGAGTTTCACAAGACAATACTAACCCTTAACTGCAATCAACTCGTATTTTCTATTCTGCTCTGTACTAATCTAATCTAGTGCTCTACTTCTCTCTCTCTCTTTTTAAATGCTGGTCACGACCCACTAAATTGATTGCACAACCCATCTGCATTTTGAAAATGCTTAACTAGACTGTAGTCATAACAGTCCGTGACAGGAAAATAGGCTAACAGATCTCAATTTTGAATAGGACGTGGAGGCAGAACCCCAAATGCTTTCTGCAGACAGCCCCTTCCTAAGCACTCCCATGGATGCCCATTTGCCTGCAGGCAGCTATGGACAGGCAACTCTTTTTCATAAACGAGCCTTCTCTCCCCGTGAGATTTCATGCTCCTCAAAGCTTAAGGTCTTGTCTCAGCATTGCATTCCCTCCCAGGGCCCAAGGAAGCCCATTAGAGTGGGAGCTCAGCGGCTGGGGAGGTTGTGAGTGGTTCACCGGCATACACACCACTTCGTATTTTGCTGGGGTTGCGCTAATGTGGGTAGAGGGAGTCAGACAGTGGAGCTGGAGGGGCCCACCTGCCAAAGGCCTTCCCAATGGCTGAGGGCCGGGCCTCATAGTAGTATTGCTTATATTCATCCATCCACACTTCTGCAGTGCGCTTGGTATTCCTAAAAGGAGAGGAAAGAGCAAAATAAGGTCACCAGGGAAGCAACAGGGTTAGCGGTCAGGGTCAAGATTAATTGATCCATGAATACAGAGCGATGAGAATCTCAGGAGCAAGACGATACTTGGACAGTATAGATTAGCACAACCCTTTTGGAAGACAGTCTGTCAATACCCGTCGACTTTGTAGGTATGCAGCTAGACTTGGACAGCTGCTGCTCTAAACCCTGTGCAAATAAGCATGAGCTCAACAAGGTGAAGAACCATCCACATGTAGAGAGGGTGCTCCTGACAAGTCTCTCATCCTCCCCTGCCAAGTTCCTCAGGACAGCAGACTGTGGAGGTCTTCCAGGACATTACCCACTCTCCCTTGAGACTAGTACACCCTGTAGCTGGGGCTAGGGATGGATAGATGGTTGATCAAGTCAGGGATGGGACACTGGCATCCATGACCAGCACTCAGGGCTCAGTGAGTGGAAAGCACGGCTTACTTGGAGATTTGGCTAATTTTCCGAGACTCTCGTGGACAAAGGAAGTCAAGGCAAGAGAGACCTGGTGACAACTCCCACAACTTCATCCCTCCACCCCTGAAGGTACCTGGAATCCCAGGATGTTACCAGAGGGGGCAAATGGGGAAACTGAGGCCCAAGAAGTGAGGTGGCTGCCCAGTCACATAGCCATAACTGGCAGGGCGGGGGGCTTGGGCCTTGGTGTCCTGCTCCTTCCTCGGTGACCTACCTGATGTAGGTGAGGGCATTACCCTCAGGGAAGTTGTAGGGGTGCCGTTTCCTGAAGACATGGCCCACCCGGCTGCAGGGAACGATCTCCAAACTGCCACCGCACATCCACACCCTGAAGGAGAGCTCTGCGGGAGATGGAAGCCATCAGGAGGAGGAAGGGGCTCCTTGGCAAGGGAGGGTGTGAAGGGGTTGGCTTCCCTTCCCTCCAGGGTCTCACTGGAGGTACATGCTGGGGTCGGGGCTCCTGGGCCTGTTCAAATGGAGTGCCCGCACTCCTTGCACACGTTCCTGCTGCCCACTCTACATGTGTACGTGCATACATGCAGGTGCACAGGCACACGCACACGGATACACATGCTCCCTGTGGCCCAGTCCGGGAAGAGCAGTGGAAAAGCTTGAAGGAACACCAAGAACCTAAGTAGGAGCATCATTTCCAGGCTCTGTCTAGAAAGCCCCAGCCAGACATGAGCTAAGGACAAACACATCTGCTCATCAGCCAGCTCTGGGCGCCCGCAAAGCTGGAAAACCAGCCGCCAACCAAACCACGGGCTGCTCCAGCTGGCACCTCTTGGACTGGCCCCAGCATCCCTCTTGGCCCAGTTGGTCTCCTTGTACAGGCTTTCACTGACCCTCTTGAACCACGCTTCATTTTGATGGTGGCGGTGGAGCTGAACCAGCTTTTGTGGATGACTGTGGTCCCCAGTGGTGTCAGGAGAGCAGTGGTCATCCTGCTGCCCAGAAGGGCACCTCAAAAGTTACCACTCTGATCTCCATTCCCCAGTTGCCATTTATGGTAAGGACCCACCTTGGCAGCTGGCTGAATCTCACATAATCTCGTTTGATTTCCTGCTTTCCTTCGTATTAGCCCCATCGTCTCTTCCCACTCCTCAGGTGGCTCTAAGAACACTCATGGTCTCCAGCCAGGCCTGGGGACCCTCACCTGGTGTAGCTGGCCAGGACCCTCCCAGCGACTAGCAAAGGGGAGAGTGGAGAAAGCAGGACTAAAGCCCAGCTCTGGCCCCCGGCTGTGTGCACCAAGCGATGTCCAGATGTAGTTCACGGCCAGGACTGGACACTTGGCATACCTGGACCTATACGTAAGGTTGTCTGTATCAGTGGGCTTCCCTAGGTCTGCCTATAAACTGCCAGGCATCCACCCCTTCTCTTGCTCAGAGATCCGTGTTGGCCTCAGCAACTAAGGTTTAGAACTGGGGCAGTCCTGGGGGACAGAAGACCCACAGTCTGGTTTTATTTCTGCCATCCTAACTTCGTTATGCTAGTTAAGTCACCCATCCCACCCAGCCCGTATTGTCCGTAGTATTATTAACTAATGTTATTATTATCAACAATGGCAATAACGATAGCAGTAACCATCCGTTTACTGAGTACTTACTACACGCCATGCTCTTTCTACTCAATATCTAATTCTCACTTCAACCATGTGAAGTCAGGATTATTACCCTTATTTTTTTTAATGAGGACTTTGAAGCTCAAAGATGTTAAATAACCTCTCCAAGGTCACCCAAATATTCAGTTGCAGAAATGCAACGTCGGGTTCACACAGCAAGCTGCAGTGTCAGATTCGTCAGTTCACTCGGCAAATTTTCATTATATGTCAGACGTTGCTCTAGATTCCCTTGTACTCTAGCAGGGAAGCGGGGTGACAGGAACTCCGTAAAATAAGGAGCAAAAAAAAAAAAAAATACAAGTAAACAAGAAAATGCATAAAAATGGAGCATATCATATGGTAATTAGGGCCATGGAAAAAGATGAACCAGGCTGGGAGCTGAAGAGGCCAGTGGATGGTGGTGGGTGAGGACTATGGCTGTGTTTTAAATTAGGCTGATGAGTGGAGTTGTCACTGTAAAAGGGACATTTGAGCCAAGACCCAAAACAGGCAAGGGAGCGAGTCCTGTCGCCGGCAGGAGAAGAGCATTTCCGGCAGAGGAACCAGCAAGGGCAGGTCCCTAGAGGTAAGAGCGTGGCTGGCAGGAGGCTGTGCTGGCCGGGCGTGGTGGCTCACACCTGTAAACCCAGTACTTTGGGAGGCTGAGGCAGGCAGATCACTTGAGAGGTCAGTAGTTCAAGACCAGCTTGGCCAACATGGTGGAACCCCATCTCTACAAAAAAATACAAAATTAGCCTGGCAAGGTGGTGGGCTCCTGTAATCCTAGCTACTCAAGAGGCTGAGGCAGGAGCATCACTTGAGTCTGGGAGGCGGAGGCTGCAATGAGCTGAAATCACACCACTGCACTCCAGCCTGAGCAACAAAAGCAAGACTGCATCTCAAAAAAAAAAAAAAAAAAAGTACAAAAAGAACATGCAGCTGTCACGGAAAGGCAGATAGCTTAGGGCCTCGTAGCCAGTAAGGATTTTGGGTGTTCCTCTGAGTGACATAAGAACCCTTGCAAGGTTTTAAGCAGAGGAGCAGCATAATCCATGTTTTCAACAGCTCCCGAATGTGAATACCAAAGTTTGCACATCTGCCAGCCCCTCTCAAGGTAGCCTCTGGGCTCCCGAATTTGGAATTCTTTGGGGACCAAAGAATACGTCTTGGTTTGGGCATCTTCCTTCCTCCCTCCCTTCAATAAAGGAATAAAAGGAAAGGCTCCAACCCGCCAGCAACAGGAGGCTCGCAGCTCAAAACTGGCCCCAGCGGCTGAATATCTGAGCACTGCAGCTAGCCTACACATTTCTTTGAATTTCTTCTAAGAAACAAAACCCTTGCCAGAACCATTCTGTGGTTCACCTTTCAAGTTCTCCAGCCACGGAGCCCTTGCCTCAGGCAGAGTTTGAAGTGAGCTATTTGATCATTCACTTGTTTCTCTGTCTCTAGCCTCACAAAAAAAAAAAAAAAAAAAAACAAAGAAAGAAAAGAAAAAGAAAAAAGGCCTGTGGATGCAGAGCAAGGAGACTGTGGGTTTCCCAGATTTCTAAGTCTTCACAGGAAACTGGCTTTGCCAGAGCCCTTCAGGCCGAGACTGAGGACACAGAGCAGTTCACTTGGACCCAAAACACATGAAAGGGGTCAGAATGGAGCGGTCACTGAACCTCAGTTCCCAGAATTTACTCCTCCAAACCTTGCCTGGAAACAGCTTCCAAAAGCAAGTTACAAAGCGGCAGGGAATCCCACGCCCGTTCCCACTCCAGCTGGTTTTGAGTCGGGATCAGGCCTGTTGCAAGTCCCTCCCCAACCACCATTTTCCTTATGAGGGAGAAAGAGTTAAAGGATCCCTGCTCCTAACATCTCAGAGACATAGACTATGCCTTTGCCAATATCCTGCGATATATAAGTGGCTCCGGTAAAGGAGCTGCATATGCCTGTTGGACGTGAAGTTTCTGGACTAAAAACTGGAAGGCAGCATCCACCTCAGTCTTTCTACCTGTGAAGTGGGTGAGATACCACCAGCCCTAGTTATTGCATAGAACACCTAGTCAGGAAGAAAAAGGAAACAGTGGGAGAGGGCTCTGTGAAGGGCTGGGTCCACCCAGAGGGCAAGAACAGGCCTTTGTATTTTGTAAGCCACCAGGTGCCTGCCCCTGTTCTGGGAAATCACCAGAATGGAGACCACCGTCCAGGTCTCCACACTGCTCTGTCTGTGAGCGCCCCAGGGGCTGCTCCACTGGGCTTCCTTCCTCAGGCAGACAGGGAGGCACCAGCAGGAGATGATGGGGTGGGGGTAGAGTGAGGCTGGGTGTTTAGCCCTGACACTTTCCGCCTGCTGCCATGGGCTGGCTGCATGTGCCCCAGGACCACAGCCCCATCATGCGGTGCTCCCTGACCCTGTCTTTCAGGCCTTGGGGTGGTTATAGCCCCCAGCAGTCACAGCCCTGCCCAGTATTGTGCTGTCCCTGCAGTTCCCTCTATCCTGCCCGCACCATGTACACAAGCCCTTAAATAAACACTCAGGTCGGGTGCGCCTTCCATATTCTGCACGACCCTAACTGATACTCACCCTTTCTCTAACCTCCATCTCACATGCAACCCTGTTTTGCAAATGAAGAAACTGAGGTTCAAAGAGTTGACTGGCTTGCTGGAGTCCAGAATTTGGGCTCTGATCCCATTTGGTGACCCTTCCCTGGTACTCTGTGGCCCCAACACTGTGAGCTGAGAAGCGAGTGTATGAGGGTCCAGCCCCCTCCAGCTCTCTACTGGAACACTTTGCCCCTACCTCTGTCTCCTTCACTGCTGCTTCAGGGCGGAGGGGGCAGCTCCCGGTGCCTTCTGAGTCTAAAGGGTCCATGCCTAATGACAGTGGCCACCAGTACGGCAGCCTGCCTTTAGCTCATCACCTCATTTAGTACTCATAACAACCTCATGAGGAAACTCAGGCTTCAAGAGGCTTTGACTTGCCCAGAGGCAAATAGCTTGAAGGTAGGAGGGCCAAGGTTTGCACCCAGGCCATCTGACCCCATTACTTAACATCCTCACCACCACCTTCTACCGCACACCTCCAGCCTTGCTGATAGGGAAGCAGCCACGTGTGTAAGCTGTGGTCTGTGATACAGTTGTGTGTTCTTCCACACACATGTCCAGCCCTGTGACCACAGGTCCCCCTGAACACCAAAACCTCTTTGTTTACTAGCTGTGTGGCTCTGGACAAATTGCCTAACTTCTCTGTGCTTTGGGTTTTTAAATCAGTAAAATGGAGATCATGGTACTTACCTCAGAGTGTCCTGGAGAGGAATAAATGACCTCACGTGTGTAAAGTCCATAGAGCAGGTCCTCACGCATAGAAAGAGCTCAGTCAGGGTTCACTACGGTTATTACTGCTGCTGTTATTTTTACTGTCACTATTTCCCAACTCACCAAAATTCTCTCCCCCCCAGATGTCCATCTGGGCATCATATTTTCCCAAGTGGTTAAACCAGGACTTGTCAATCACGAAGATTCCTCCAGCTATGACAGGCGTCCTGGGAGCAAGGAGAGGGAAGAGGCAACACATGAGCTGGAGATGCGAGGAGGCCCTTTAGATGGCCCCAGGACTCAAGACCGCCTGCCTCTAGATCCCAACCTGCAGTCACTGGGGCAGGATGCTAGACAGCTCCCTGGCCCCCCACATCTCTTCCCATGGCCTCTGTCCTCCTTGTCCCTCCAGACAGGGTTCGAGGGCCCAGAACAGAGTCAACACAGTCAGTGCACCTCAGGAGCCCCAGCGACTGATACAGCCTCCCAAGAGCCTCCCAGGCCCCTGGCCCAGGGAATGAAGGGATCCCCCAGAGCCCACAGCCGCCCTGACCTTATGGGCCTGGTGGGGTCTGTTCGGGTCATCTTCTGCTCAAGAGGGATCTGCTCCCACTTGAAATGCAGGCTCCAGTCGAACCCTAAGGGACAGAGCAAGGTGAGGACAGAGCTCAGGGCAGAGCTGCGGGCCGCTGAGCCCTTTCACTCTGCCACCCCTCGGAGTCTTCCTTGATCAGAGCCCCGGGCTCTTCATGCAGACCCTCCTTCATCAGAATGAGCAAGCCCCTCCTCTCAGGAAGTGTACCATCTACTGGGTAAGACAGACACTACAAAGATAAATAAATCAATGGAGAATATGTCAGCTGGGGGTGAAAGTACTAAAAAAAAAAAGAAAACAAAGGAGGAGTGCCCATACTGTTAATATTGTAGTTAGAATAGTCAGGAAAGGCTGTCTGGTGACTTTGGAGTGGAGACCTGAATGAAGGCCGGATCCACGCAGATATCTGGGGAAAGGGAATTCCAGGCAGGGGCAGCCGCCAGTGCCAAAGCCCTAAGGTGATTTCCCAAAGGGAAAATGCCTGGCTCCCTTCAGAATCCCACCCACCCTCAAGATCTAACTGATGGCTGGGTCCGTATAGTGGGAGTCCAGATCCCACACAGGAAATGCACTGTGCCCACCAGTTCCCAGCACCAGATTCTCTAGAGCAGCACAGTTCCATAGCCCTCTCTGTAATGACGAAACGTTCTGTATCTGCATTGTCGAATATGGTAGGCACTAGCTTCATGTGGCTTCTGAGCCCTTGAGATGTGGCTAGTATGGTTAAGGAATGGCCTTTTAAGTTTTATTTAAGTTGAGTTAATTTAAGTTTAAGTAGCCAAAGGTGGCTATTGTCTACTATACTAAACAGCCCAGCACAGTCCAAAAGAAATATAATACAAGCCACAAGTGTAAGCCAAATATGTAATTCAAAATGTTCTAGTAATCACATCAGAAAAAGAGTATATGAAATTAATTTGAATGAAATGTTTTCAATGTAATATATCAACAATATTGTCATTTCAACATGTAATCAATATAAAAAATTACTAATGAGGTATTTTACATTCTTCCACACTAAGTCCGGGAGACCTGGTGGGTTTTCTATGCCTACAGCACATCCCAATTCCAAAGAGTCACTTTTCAAGACTAGTCACATTTCAAGAGCTCAGTAGCCAAATGTAGCCGATAGTCTCCATACACAGCACAGGTCTTGACCATCTCTGCGGTGCACATGTTAGGAGGTCATGCAAGGCTGAAGGCTCCCCACTCCCCAACCTCAGGAAAGCTGTCACATCGTGGCCTCCTGCCAGGACTTGTGGCCATGATCCCTAGGCTGGCAGCGTTTGGGAAGAATGTGCTGATGTTTGGCAGGAGGGAAAGGTGAGAGACTTGTCTGGCTCTGCTACTGATTGCACCAGAAGCCTGCAACCACCAGCTCTGATCCTCTGTCCCCAATCCCAGGGCTGGACCCAATCTTCATTTGCTCTTCAGAGGTGGTGGAAGGGAGGTCATGAGACTCTCTGGCACAGCTGGAAAGAGCAGCGAACAAGGGCTTTTGCCTGCCTGGTCTCACCTACCTCCTTTCATGTCTAGAGCCCTCCCCTGGGAGCAGAACTCACCTCCACGAAGGTCAGCAGATGCTGCCAGGTAGGCAAAATTATCCAGACTGATGACATCAATGATGGGACTCACCACCCGGGTATGGTCCTAGGAGAGAGATGCGAGATGGTGTGAGGCCTGGGACTCCTCTGCAGAAAAAGGCCCAGCTGCCTGCTCTGGGAAGAAGGCCTCTCTGAGACATGGGGCACTCAGTACTTCCTGTGGGGTGTGCCCAGGACCACCCTTCAACCCTTGCAGGCTCCTGGCAGCTGTCCTGTATCACCACACCTTGGCTCCTGGATGTTCCTGCTTGGCTCCCATGTGCTCTCCCAGCCTCTTCCTCACGCATAATTTTGAGCCCTGCTAGAATGTCACCTCCTCCATGAAGCCTTCCCTGACTGCTGCAGGCTAAAGGATTTTTTTCCTCTTTTAAGCTGCTTTCACAATGACAGCCTAGACAATTCCTGGGACAGTGACTCATTGTGCTGCCTGAGGTGGCTCTTGTATTTCTGGTCTGAACTGTTGTTTTACTAATATCATTTACCTTTGTATAATAGTTGTTTGAGTCTTCCCAATGGGACCACTAGCGGCTGGAGGGCAGGCGCACTGTGGTCCCCACATAATCTGCGTGCTGTCCCTCTCATCCCACATCCTCTACAAGGTGAGTCCCGCCACTCCCAGTGTCGTCTTCCAGAACACAAATCCAAATCCCAAACCCTGGCGAATAATGGTGATTTTGCTGGCCTCTTTTTTTGGGTGGTAGATTATATCACATGCCACATGCGAAACTTTAGCACCCTCATGAGCCTTCTCTTCTTTCACCCTCCGTGGGGGACACGGAACAGAGCCTCTTCTTTCTTCTCTTTCTCCACTCTGCTTTCACCCCCCAGATCCTCTTGTCTGGAACTTGGAATCCAGCTCTGCCCCTCAGTTCCCACCCTCTATCAGGATAACAGAAGCCTGGGCTGGGGCTGATCAGCGGAGACCTTTGATGGTTTCAGTGCTCCGGGGAGGGCCTCACCTCAGCCTTTTTATGGACTTTTTTGTGCTGAGATATGAAATCACAGTTGTAAAGTACATAATTTGATGTTTTTTTAATATATTCACAAGATTGTACAACCATCACCACTATCTCGTTCTAGAGCATTCTCACCACCCCAACAAGAAACCCAATCTACTTTCTATTTCTATAGATTTGCTTATTCTGGACATTTCATATGAATGGAATATATAGCGTGTGGCTTTTCGTGATTGGCCTTCACTTCACATAGATTTTCAAAGTTCATCCACGTTGAATGTTGAAGCACGTATCAGTTCTTCATTTTTTTTAATGACTGGATAATTCTGTTGTATGAATATATCACATTTTATTTACCCATTCATCAGTTGATAGGCATTTGGATGTTCTTCTACCTTTTGATTATTCTGAATAGTGCTGCTCTGAAGTTATTGTGTGAACGTATGTTTGCATTTCTCTCGGGTATACACCTAGCAGTTCCACTGCTGGGTCATATGGTAAGTAACTTATGTCCAAACGTGAACTGCCAGACTGCCTCCGAAGTGGCTGCCCTACTTCACATTCCTGCCGGCAATCTATGAAGGCTCATTTATCCCACCCAAATCTCACATTGAAATGTAATCCCCAAAGCTGGAGATGGGCCCTGGTTGGGGATGTTTGGGTCGTGAGGGTGGATCGCTTATGGCTTCGTGTTGTCTTCGTGATAGTGAGTGACTTCTCGTGAGATCTGGTTAGTTTTGAAGTATGTGGTACCTCAGCCCAACTCTCTCTTGCTGTCACTCTTGCCATGGGAGGTTCCTTCTCCCCCTTCACCTTCTGCCATGATTAAAGCTCCCTGAGGCCTCCTCAGAAGACAAGCAGGTGCCGGTGCCATGCTTGTACAACGTGAGTCAATTAAACCTCTTGTTTTATAAGTTATCCAGTCTCAGGTATTTCTTTATAGCAAGAATGGCCTGATACAGCTCTTGTTTCTCCATGTCCCTGCCAGCACTAGTTATTGTCCATCTTTTTTATTCTAGCCATCCTGGTAGGCATGAAGTGGCATCTCATTATGGTTTTGAGTGCATTTCTCTAATGACTAATGATGTTGAGCATCTTTTCTTAGGCTTATTGGCCATTTCTATATCTTCTTTGAAAAAATGTCTACTCAAATTCTTCACCAATTATTTTTTGAGATGAAGTCTTGCTCAGTCGCCCAGGCTGGAGTGCAATGGTGTGATCTCAGCTCACTGCAACCTCCGCCTCCCAGGATCAAGTGATTCTCCCGCCTCAGCCTCCCGAGTAGCTGGGACCACAGGCACCCGCCATCATGCCTGGCTACTTTTTGTATTTATGTAGAGATGGGGTTTCACCATGTTAGCCAGGCTGGTCTCCAACTCCTGACCTCAGGTGATCCACCCGCCTCAGCCTTCCAAAGTGCTGGGATTACAGGTGTGAGCCACTGCTCCTAGCTCCTTTGCCATTTTTTTTTTTTGGAGGGGGGAACGGAGTCTCACTTTGTTGCCAGGCTGGTGTGCAGTGGCGTGATCTCGGCTCACTGCAACCCCTACCTCCTGGGTTCAAGCAATTCTCCTGCCTCAGCTTCCCTAGTAGTTGGGACTGCAGCCATGCCCAACCATGCCCAGCTAATTTTTGTATTTTTAGTAAAGACAGGGTTTCACCATATTGGCCAGACTAGGCTGATCTCGAACTCCTGACCTTGTGATCCACCTGCCTCAGCCTCCCAAAGTGCTGGGATTACAGGCGTGAGCCACCACACCCGGCCTACCCCTTTGCCAATTTTTAAATTGGGTTATTTGTCTTTTTGTGGTCGGGTTGTAATCTCCTTATCCTTTTCTGCCATCTGTCCAAATCCTCCCCATTCCGGAGAACAGTAGGCCCGTGGCAGGAGCCCTCCTACCCTCTCCTCTTTTTGAGAACAGCATCTCTCCTCCTTCCTGCAAGGGCTTCGCAGCCTGATAAAAGCTCTCCCAGGACAGGACCCTAACTCTACCAAGAGAGAAACAACACTCATTTGTAGTAGGAGCTTTGTGGCTCACCCAGGTTTTCATCCAGTTTCATTCTCACAACAACCCAGTTGTAAAACAATTATTACAATTATCCCCATTTTCAGATGAGAAAACTCAGTAAGGTGAAGTCACCCACGGGGAAGCAGACTATTTGGGCTTCTTACGATGCCTGCCCAGCTTCAAAGACTGTCTCACAGATCTCAGTGCTGGGAACATAGTGGCTGAGTCCCCAAGGACCCCTAGCTCCCCTGAAACAGCGGCTCACCTCCTTCACCCGCTGCAGCATGGGCTGAAGCCACTCCGTGTTCACTTCGCAGTGGCTGTCCAAAAAGGTGAGGACAGTAGCTGCAGCCACGTCCGCCCCACGCACTCGGGACCGGATCAGCCCTGCAAGAGGAGTAGACAGGGTGTGGCACTGGCACTGGGCCAAGTGGCTTCCCACCTGTCCCCCAAAGTCCCAGGGCTCTCCTCCGCTCCAGGGACTGAGGTTTCCAGAGTTGTTGTGATTGGATTTGACTTTGCACTTCTGCTTGCTTCCTGCCTCCCTCCCCTGCTTCTTCTTATCTGTCCATCAGCCATCATCACTCCAGGGTCACACCCCGAGTGTCCTCTATGTGTCAGTCACGGTCTGGGCTCTAGGGGCACACTGATGAACAGTAACAGTTTACAGCATGGAAAGTGCAATCAAGTATAGTTTGATCCTAAAGGAGAACCAGAAAACAAAGCTTTTTCCTGTGGGAACCTCTGAGGGGTCCCCTCCAGTCATGCCCTGGAGCTTCCACCCTACATGTACTCCATATGTGTAGCATGGAGATTATCTTCGAGACTAAGATAGGCTTCGGTTTGTATGGCAGCCCCTTCCTTTCCCTTCAGCCTGTTATTTAACCGCTCTGAGCCTCAGTTTTCTTATCTATAAGATTCAGAGAGATAATAGTCCCTGACTGTCAGGATCAAACAAGACAACAGGGGGAGGAGAGCTTGGTGCCTGGGAGACGCACACTGGTCAGATTCTGTTCTTCTGTGCCCATCCCCCGACAGCCTCACCAGCCTCATTTTGGGCAGCTCTCTGCTCTGTGCTGGGACCTGCACGGTCAAGAGGGAGGAGGCTCAGCTTCTCCTGCCCCTGCCAGAGTGGCCATGCATGCCCTGTGAGCTGTGGGAGGGAAGGCCTCACTCTTAGAGCTCTTAGCACAAGCAGCTCCTTGGAGACATTTCCCTAGCCATGCCGCTGCTCCACACTCTGCCTCTAGCTGTCTACCAGCCCACCAGCCAGCCAGAAGCCTGTCAGTCTCCACTCCAGAAGTGTCTACAAAGCATCTAGTCATAAATTTACATTTACTGTTGGCAAATCCAGCATATTCCCAGACCTGACGGTACCTACAACCCAGTGGCTTGGGAAACATTTGACTTTGGCCACTTACATTCGGTTTGAAGGTCTCCCTCACTGATATCCTGGTGGCCCCTTGGCCTGACTGGTCTTTCTTTTCCTTCTTCCTTCCCTCCCTCCCTTCCTTCCCTCCCTCCCTCCCTCCTTCCTCCCTTCCTTCCTTCTTTCCTTCCTTCCTTCTTTCCTTTCTTCCTGCCTTCCTCCCTCCCTCCCTTCTTCCCTCCCTCCCTTCCTCCCTCCCTTCTTCCCTCCCTTCTTCCCTCCCTCCCTTCCTTCCTTTCTTCCTTCCTTCCATCCTTCCTTCCTTCCCTCTCTCCCTCCTCTCTTTCAGACTGAGCGTTGCTTGTCACTCAGGCTGGAGTGCAGTGGCGAAATGGCTCACTGCAACCTCCACCTCCCAGGTTCAAGTATTCAAGTGATTCTCCTGCCTCAACCTCCCAAATAGTTGGGATCACAGGCATGCACTACCACGCCCAGCTAATTTTCATATTTTTAGTAGAGACGAGGTTTCGGCATGTTGGCCAGGCTGGTCTTGAACTCCTGACCTCAAGTGATCTGCCTGCCTCAGCCTCCCAAAGTGCTGGGGTTATCTTAAATATATCTATCACATCCCGCTCTCACTCTAAAAGCTTCAGTGGCTCCCTGTTATCTCTGCCTTATGAAGTCAATGCTTTCTTCTGGCTTCCAAGGTCTTCTGTCTTCTCAAATCACTATACCCATTCCATTCCCCCTGCTGACCAGGCTGGGGTCTCCCAGGAAGGGAGTCTGAGTAGAGGGAGGTTAGGAGGCTGGCCTTTGGAGTGGGCCCCACAGGTTGGAACCTTGGCTGCTCTATTCATCACCCTGGGCAAATCGCTGAAGCTCCTTAAACCCCAGTTTCTTTGTCTGTACAACGGGCACAGTGGGATGAGTATAAGGACTGAATGGAACAAAGTGGATGCCCGCAGGGGAGGAGCCCTCTATTGCACATGTCCGTACTCCTCACTGACGCCTTCGCTTGCAGAGTGCACAAGCCAGCATGCCCTCCCTTACTCCCCTTTACCTGTCTCACGATGCCCCCACACCCCACTGAGGCCCATTCCTCCACGAAAGCCTTCCCTGCTCACTCCGGCTCTCCTCCAATCTCCATGCTCTTCATACACAACCACAACAGCATGTGGCTGCGGTGGATTCTGACCCCCTGGCTATGTAGCAGGCCCTCGGAGGGCAGGGACCGCGCTTTGTGCTTCTTTCGTGTCCCCTAGAGTGCCATGCACAAAGCCGTGCTATAGTTGCTCCAAAACACATCTGGATTGACAGCGAGGTCACATCTGCTTTATGCTTCTGGATGTTCTCAAAGCCTTTCCACACAGCCTGTCTCACGCAATCCTTACAATCACCTTGCAAGGCAGAAAGGGACTGTCTCATCCCATTTCTCAGGAGAGGCAGCTAAGGGAGTCAGAGATGGAGCAACTTGCCTGCAGTTGTGCCTGGATGGGGCTGATCTGGGAAGGAGGAGAGTCTTCTGCAGGGCCTGGTCCCAGCCATCAGGAATGCAGCCGGGCCATGCTAGCTTGGTGAGCCACGGCACCAAGAGAGAGTGGGGAGGTGCAGAGCACGACACGAAGACGGGCCCTCGGTGGGACCCAGGGTGCAAGGACTCACCTTCCCGCCGGTCATTTCGTAGGCACTTGACCTTGGGGATCCTGGTCAGGAGCAGACAGTCTTCCGCTGAGGATGTAGAGAGGAAGGTGAGCTCATTTAGACATGGGCATCAGACCACAAGCGGTTGGCTACCATGAAAATTGCCCTACACTAAGCCCAGGAAAGGGCCGGGGATGGGCATGGGGAAGGGGTATGGTCATCATTGCTGGCTGAAGGGCTGCCCTGGCCCACTCTCAGACCAGACTGAAGAGTGCCTGTGCCTATGGCAGTACTCCGCTCCACCTCAGGGAGCATCAGAGAGCACGCTTGCGGGTGGCTACCAGCCCAGCTATCATCTGCATTTGGCAGTGGTAATAATGAAGGATGCTGTTGATTTTCTTTACTTTTTCTTAAAGATCATCTCACTAGTGTCCCATCCAAAGCAATACCCACCCTTCTTTCCCCTCCTTTGACACCAGGGAACAGGACCCGGGAGGGGTCCTAGAAAAGACAGGATCCCCGTGGAGGGCACAGAGGTCAGTCTGTGATGTACAGGACAACCTCAAGGGTGCCTGCCTTAGCTTTCTGGAGAAAGGGGACGAGGGTGGAATGGAGGGCTGCATTCATGATCTGAAGGTGACTACTCACGATCTGAACTGAAGTCATCCACTAAAATGATCTCCTGGATCAAGCTGGCAGGAGTTCGGTTCAGGACACTACAGTAGCAGTGGAAACAGAGAAGGAGCCTGGATTTAGGAACCACCTCCCATGTTTACTGCTCCCTGGGCCGTGGGACTCCCCCGCCGCCCAGCTCCAGGGGGCACTCACGCTGGGCACTCCTACCTGAATCCCATTCTTGTCTAAGTTCATTGAGGAAATGGAGAGATGGGAGTTTAACTTGACCACAAGCCCAGGCTTCACAGGAAGAATTCACCTCCAATCCACCTCTCTCTGACTCATTGACAGGCCCTGCTGGGCTTCCATCACCCTCCTGAGGCCTCCGGTCTAGCCCTGGCTCCCTCAGCTCCTGACGCCTGCATTTCTGCCCTTGTCCTGGACACCTAACCTGGTGTTTGACTGTCGCATTCCTCTGACAGTTGGACTTCTGGGGTCTTCCTGGCCCTGATTCACCAGGGTCAGCTTCTCAGAAGGACAGGGCTCAGCCTTCCGGCACCTGCTGGGCTTCATGCTGTCTGGCCACAGCACCCGATCCCAGTGTCCTCCCCTGCCAGCACCACTGAGGTGAGAGCCCTGTGGCTGGACTTACCTCTTCACCGTGCGCAGCAGGGTGGAGCGAGCCTCATTGTGGAAGGTGATGATGACGCTGGTGGCCGGCAGGTCCGAGGAGTAAGACACAGACGGGCAGCTGAGAAGAGAGCACGGAGGTTAGAGGCCAGCCGTGAGGGCATCCTCAGGGCAGGTCAAGGTTTTTCTTTTTCCAGTCTATTGTGCCCAAGAATAATTCTGTGAGGCAGAGAAGGCACACTCAAAGCCAGGCCAGAGGCCCCCACCCCCACCCCCATGCTGTATCCCACACTGGCCCAGAACCTAGATGCCACCCATCCTGGGGTCCTGGGAGGGAAGCAGCAGGCTGGGGGAACTTCCAAGGCCCGAAGACTCTTTACCAGAGATCCAGAGCCCCCAGAGCCCCCTGGCATGTTGAGTAGGGCTCCCTACTACGTGCAGGTACTGCACCAAGGCCCGGGTACAGCCCTGACCACAGGCAGAACTCTCTGTCCTATGGTGCGGGGGATACACAGGAGGGAAGACCACCTCTTTGTTTGTCCTGACACCCTGGAGCTTCTTCCTTCTCTCCTCCCAGCTTAGGACATTTGTAGCATCTGCAGAGGAATTGCCCCTACCCTGGCTGCCAGGGAATTCCTCCCCTCTCAACGCCTAGCACTGACAGCCTTGCTGCAGACAACAAGCTGGGAGCAGTCTCGCTCCTCCCAGCGTCCTGGGTTCCCTGGAAGAAACAAGCCTCTGATAAGACACAAAAGGCCCATCCTGCCACCCTCTCCCTCCTCAGCCATCCACAGACACCACATTTTTTGGCCTACTGGTTCCCCCTCCTCTAGAAAGGGAGCAAAAGCAATCCATTCCTGCCACACTTCATCCCTGTTGTTTCTGCGCATGCATTTATTTGCGCTCCTGGGGCGCTGGAAGGCGGCCTCCGTTGCTGGTTTTCATAGCAATCTTCTTTATTACAATTGCTCTCTGACTATTCCAGCAGTGACTATTTTTTCATTATGTCTTTCATTCCACTGACAGCAGCTTACAGCCCGAATTCCCAGGCCCGTTTCCTGCCCTGCAGAGCAGACTGGGTCAGACAGGCGGGAGTCCCACTAGCCTGGGACCCCCTGGGGGAAATCTTGAGAGGCTGTGTAATAATTCTCCTTGAGAGGAGGTGTGGGGTAGCAGTGGCGGAAAGAAATTTGCCTTCTGCCCCTTGAGAAATGATGTTGTTCAAGGGCATACAAATTAGGAGAGTGGGGCAGGAGTGAGCTTGGAGGCTGAGGCAGGGTGTGCTGGGAGCAGCAGATACCCGCTAAGTGTGCAGCCTCCCAGTGCTGACCTCCAGGGCCCCAGTCCTCTGTCCTTGCCTCCCAACCATCAGGTGCCCAGGAAGGAGGGAATCGGGGCAGTGAGGTCTCCCTGAAGTGGGCAAACCCACCCACAGCCCATCTGAAGAATGAACTTGAGCTCCCCACTGCCCACCCAACCCTCTCCACCATGCATGCCTCTGGGATTGATATTACTGAGGATGGGGTTTATCTGGCCCCCAGCGGCCGGGAGTCTCTACAGGGGTTTGTCCCAGGCCTGCGTTTTGAGTTTGGGATTGGTGGGGTTTTCTCTGTGATCCTCCTAGGGATGTCTTATGCTGTTTATGTCCCTTTGGTCCCCTTGAGGGGGCTCCCTAAATAGAGGGCTGGACCAGAAATGAACCTGACAATTTGGAGTCCAGTGGACGTTACAGCCTGTGGGGCTGCAGGGAAGAGTAGCTCATACGCACGCACTGGCTCCACCATGGTGGGAGGCCTGCCCACCAAAGCCAGCATGTCATTTGCTCCCCTACACATGTACATGCACACACACACACACACACACACCCCGTGGGCCACCTCAGCTTTCTTTTTTTTTCTTTTTTGAGACGGTCACACTCTGTCACTCAGGCTGAAGTGCAGTGGCGCAATCTTGGCTCACTGCAACCTCTGCCTCCTGAGTTCAAGAGATTTTCCTGCCTCAGCCTCCAGAGTAGCTGAGATTACAGGCGCTCACCACAACACCCAGCTAATTTTTGTATTTTTAGAGATGGGATTTCAGCATGTTGGCCAGGCTGGTCTTGAACTCCTGACCTCAAATGATCCACCCTCCTCGGCCTCTCAAAGTGTTGGGATTACAGGTGTGAGCCACTGCGCCTGGCCTACCTCAGCCTTCTGAGAGGGCCCTGCAGCAGCATGTGGCACCTCATCAACCCACCACTACCTTAGATTTAGAGTCTCATTTAAAAACGTACGTAGCCCCCGTGGCAATTCCCCCTTTAAGTTTCTCAGTGAGCACCCGAGAAGGTTCAGAGTCGGGTGGGCTGGGAGGGTGAACAGAGATTATCTAGGCCCAGCCCTCAGTTCACAGATCTGGGCCTGCAGATCCTCCAGGCCCTGGGACTAGGTCAGCCATCGCTAGGGCTGCCTGTGAAAGGTCTCCAAGTGGAGCTACGTGGATGTAACCTCTTCCGCAGCGCAGGCAGACAGTAGGGGGCGCTGCCCAGGACTGAGTGAGAAAGAACTTCTGAGGCCCAGAAATGCCCAGCAGACCTGGTGGGGGCCTTGCCGTGTAGCAGGAGTACTGCCTTACTTTGCTGCATGAGTGGTTTCTGGAGGCTGACAGTGCTGGCATTACCGAACAGCGAGGCCGAGGTCTGGGACTGCCCCAGCCCTGTGTTCATCTCACCTTGCACAGGCCACCAAGCACCCTGGACTTCAGCTATGCGTCTGTGAGTAACAAGGAAGGTTCTAGAACCAGGTCCCCTTGCACCCTCATCTCACCTACACCCTTTATGCTGTGGAGTAGCTGCTTCAGAAGTAAAAGCAACCTTGATCCAAGTCATTGTTGCTACTCTCTAACCAGGACCGGACCAGACGGAGGCCCAGGCTGGCTCTGAGAACATAGCTGTAGGCTCAGCGGTGGGTCAGCTCCAACAGTGCCCCGGCCATTCTGTGAGATGTCTGCACAGAGCACAGAGCACAGACGAGGGGCCCGACCTGGCCGGGGTTGGCAAGGAGCTTTCCCTGGAGGAGACGACGCTGAGCCAAGTCTTGAAGGCTGGGTGGGGGAGGTGTGTTTGGGCAGAGGAAACAGCCCCTGTGAAAGCAAGGAAGGAAGGAGGGAGGAGTCCAGGACTGAGGACCGTCAAGTGCTGGGAGAAAGGCAGGTAAGGTCATGCTGAGGGGAGCATGGTGCTTCAGCATCAGGAAGCCAGACTGTTCCTGCAGGTGATGGCAGGAAGAGGAAAGACGGGAGATGGTGACTTTTATGCTCTAGACAGAACACGAGGGCCTAGACCCCAAGCAGGGCTAATGACGTGCTTAAGGCCGGTCACTCACAGTGAGCTGGGATGAGAGTGGAGGCTTCCCTGGCCCTGGTCTAGGGCCTCTCGCACCTCACCTCACTTCGAGAACTAAGAACAAGACTGGGAAGCATTTCTGGGAGTTGCTGAGCAGGTGGGGCTGTGGAGCAGGAGGAAAGGGAGGAAAAGGATGTCAGTGGGGTGGGGCACAGCACCCCACTGTTCGCAGTGGGCAGGGCTGTGACCCTCTCCCCTTTAGGTATCACCAGTAAGGCCCCAAGAACGCCTTGCTCACCCACCCCCACGGCCCTCCTTTGGTCCCCTCCCAGGTCACTCTTGCTGGGACGCCAGATGAAGTGCCTTGGGGCCTCCTGGGCCTCAGCTGAGTGGTTTCCTTGGCCTTGGCAGGCCCTCAGTAGGTCAGGTGAAAAAGCAACGGAGGGTGAGGGATTTGAATGTTTAAATCACCGGACGCAGTCTAAGGAAATCATCCTCATTTCTTAGATACACGTAAAAGAAGACAAGCTAAACAATGTTGGCCTTTTCTCAGCCTTTCTTCCTCCGCCGACATGATGGAGGCCGTACCTGTAATGGCGGGTGTCCCGGATGGGCCGGTCCGGGCTCAGCTTGTCACTCTCCAGCTGATTGAAGGCATGCTGCCTGTAGGGGTCCTCTCCGGCCTTCAGCTGCTTGGCCGACAGGTAGGCCTTCTCATCAAAGCCTTTCGAGGGAGTTCCTGTCACCTGAGACGAAGGTCAGCATCAGAGAGGACCACAGGCAGGAGGACCCAGCCACGTGGTGAGCACTCAGCACACACCAGGTAGGAGCCAGCCACGCGCCCTCATTTGTGCCTTATGCCAACTACCAACACTATGAGGAGGACATCATTATCTTCCCATTGTACAGATGAGAAAACTGAGGCTCAAGAGGCATTTTATTTTTTTCTGGACACAGGGTGTCTCGTTCTGTCACCCAGGCTGGAGTGCAGTGGCACGATCTTGGCTCACTGCAACCTCTGCCTCCCGAGTTCAAGTGATTCTCCTGTCTCAGCCTCCTGAGTAGCTGGGATGCACCCATGCCTGGCTAATTTTCATAGTTTTGGTAGAGATGGGGTTTCGCTGTGTTGGTTAGGCTGGCCTTGAACTCCTGACCTCAAGTGATCCACCCGCCTCAGCCTCCCAAAGTGACTTACTAGCTCTGACATTAAAAAGCTTTTTAAGAAGCATCCAAGGTCAGAGCTAGTAAGTCACAAGGTCTGGATTTAAATTGATCATTCCAACTCCAAAGCCCACTCTGACCAATGCTTTCTGTGGGATATGGGGAGGGTAGTCCTGGAGTGTACCAGACCTCTAAGGCAAGGTGTCCTGAGGGGACTACAAACTAGAGTAGACTGCCAAGTGCCTGCAGATTGATAGTCTCCAAGGGAAACCCAGGCCTAGCCCTGGGCTAGGCATTATAAGAGGCACCCCATCAGTAAAACACCAGGGCTTGGACAAGCTGCTGCAGAAAGAACCACCTGTAAGGACAGCAAACCCTCGCAGTCTGATGCCAGAGCTGCCAGAACTCAAGTGCGCAGACAGTGATGCATCTTCTCTGGGACTTTTGCTTGCTCCTGAAATGGCTCCTGTAAGATCCACTGGTTCCCAGGCACTAAGTGCTGGGCAGTGATGGATGGCAGATGTCATCACCCATCCCCTTCCTTCATGGCCACACCCTCCCCTGTAGTCCCAGAGTCTCCAGCAACAGACACTGGGGAAGGACACGTCTAAAATGAACGGATGGATGCATGCATCCTGACATCTCATTACTTGAAGGCAACTGCTGGCTGGATATTCTCCAGAGTGCCATGAAATATCATCAACTGTGGGTACATCCCAACTCCAACTTTCCACCCAACCATCAGCCCTGGGCTGAAGCTGTGGTCGCAGAGGAAACAGAAAGGAGGGTGAGAATTGACCACTCACAAAACTCTTGCATGAGGATGGATGCTAGTACAGTCCTAGAGGGATGGTTCTGGCTGGACCTGTGGGGAGTGGACCGCTGTGTGAAATGACACTGGGACTGTCCACCAGCAGCTCGGGGCCTCCATGTTCCCCTGAGAGCCTAGCCCCCAACCTCACTGGACAGGCATGCCCAGGGTCCAGGGAGCTCCTATCTCTGGAACTGCTGCCACTCTGTGGCGATGCTACCTTCTCAGGCTGCCTCCTGTTCTAGGAGCCAGTTGGTGGCTCCCTGAGGGCAGAACAGTGAGGGAGATGTCCTTGTGTCCATTGTGCTCACCCTGTGCCAGACACAGATGCTCATGATGGTAACATGGCTGTGGCTGCTGTGCTGGAACACTGAGGTGGTCCCATGGCAGAGACGGAACAGATGTGGCAGAGCCCCCAGTGAACTCAAAATCCATTTCAGCCAAGACTGAAGGATGGAAGGAAGGAAGGAGGGAGAGAGGGAGAACATAAATGTTCTGGCTTGAGCCCTGGATTTCTAGAAGGATCCAAGCCGTCCAACTCTTAAAGTGAGAGTGAAAGGGAGAGTGATCCTTTGTGTCCTTCCCACCTGGGAAAGTGATGGATGTCCTCTTAGCTCCGGGTCAGGGAAATGAAACACAGCCTCCAGTTGATGGCAAAGGAGCTAATATTGAAGCAAAACTGCAGAGGAATGATTTGCTGAAGCTCCCAAAGGGAGAGTGTGCATTTCATTATCCTCCAGGTCAGCTGTGGGAAATAGCCATGTTTGTTTCTTTAGGACTTATGGCCACTTTGTGGGCTCAGCAAACCTCTGTGTCCTCATCTCACACTCATTCGTTGCCCAGTGAACATTGACTGACAGTCACTCATCTACCAGGCACTAAGGAACCCTTCTGGATCACCTGAACATGCATTCATTTGTTTACGAACACTTGCATTCACTCATCCATTCATTCATTCAACCAAGTTCCACCAAGTGCCTCCTATGTGCCAGGAAGCAGAAGTAAGGTTTCTGAGACTGTTCCCTTGCCCCACCCTGCTGCGTTCCCACCTCATTCAAGGCTTCCTCAGGGCCATGGAGAATGTTGCAGAAGAATGTCTGCTCAGGTCCAGGCTCTCTAGAGAAGTTCCTCCCAAGGCCTTGAAATTGAGTTAGACATCCTCAAAGTTGCTATTGGGAAAAGTCTGCTGTTCCCTTCCACAAAGATAGTCCCCGGGTGGTCCAACCCCCAACCGGGTGGTATCAGGGTTTGGGGTTTGACTCTTCACCTGTGAGACAACTTGTGAGACAGGTGTCATGGAAACAGCAGGCGCACTCCTCCCAGAGGTCTTAGCTCTCCTTTCAGGATGACTCTGCTGTCACTTGGGGTTGGAGCTGAAACATCAGTTGGCCCTGAGCCAGCCAAGTGGAGGGGATACAGAGGAAGGGTAGGTGTGGCTCCTGGCAACTCCATGAGTTCTTCAGGGCTTCCACCTCCTCTCTCCTTAGCTCTCTCTGGCCTCGCCCCAGTCACCACCCAGAGCTGTTCTACTTCTGATATCTAACCCCAGTTCCCATGCCCAGACCATAATCATTTCCTCCGAGCTCTTGAACTCCTCCTTTTGCCTTTAGTCCCATTCTTTGATCTTGAGACTTCAGGTCTTTGAATGTCCTATGGGTGCCTCTAACTTGGCATTTCAAAACAAATTCCCCACTTATCTCAAAGCTGCTGCTTCTCCTGCTTCTCTGTTGCAGAGATGGGCAGTTCACCCAAGTCATGAATTCACAAAATCGCCCTTGATGCCCTCCCATGCTCCACAGCCTGATTCAATGTCTGCCCTGTATATTCATAGACAGAGTACTCAATACCACTGGCATTAACTCAACAAATATTGATTGAAAACTTAGTATGTACATACACTGGGTAAGAGGCTGGGAATGTGGAAATTCACAAAAGGCAACGTGGGACCCCTAGAACAGGAATCTAAGCCTCTGGTCCCTTCCATGCCCCATCTCATGCCAGGCTTGGCCACGGAAGATCAGGAAGAAGAAACATCCAACCCAGGCTCACAGCAAGGGCAGCCAGAGAACTGACCACAGAACCTCACCCCCACCCCGACTCCCATTGGAGCAGGAGTCTGCAGATGTCGTGTGACCAGTGGATGCTGTTTCCCTCCTCCCCTCTTCTAAAGGGGAACTGTGCTGCTGCTATCCTGCATTCCATCCACGTTGCTCACTAAGTGTATCAGCAAGGGAGTAAATGCATTATTTGGCACTTGGCTGCAGGACCATGAGGAGCTATATCTGGACCAGCTCAAGAGACTAGAGATCCTGGGCTTGGAGCCACTGGATGGGACTGGCTTGGCTGCCCTCTCTGGAGGGGGTGGTGAGAGTATTTTGGGCTGTTGATGGAATTCTTAAGTCAGGTGGGGGCACATGTCACATGACACTGACATTTGTGCTTTACTGTTCTTTCTTTTTTTTTTTAAAGACAAGGTTTCACCATATTGGTCAGGCTGGTCTTGAACTCCTGACCTCAGGTGATCCACCCGCCTCAGCCTCCCAAAGTGCTAGGATTACAGGTGTGAGCCACCTTGCCCAGCTGCTCTTTCTTTTCCACTAGATGGTGAGCTCTTCCTCATGGGGGTCCCCACTCCTGGCACATAGTAGGTACTCAACAAGTGTTTGCTGAATCAAGGAACAGATGAGTAAATGAATGAATACCTATATATTGTCCCTGCTCTCAAATGGCCTATAATCAATTGGAGAGAAAACAACAGCAAACAAATGGGACCCTCTGACACATCACGTGACCTTCGGTACCCCCACTCTCTCCCACAGACTATAAGCCCCAAGCTCACAATGGCCTGAGGTGCTCTCTGGGCAGGTGTCACCTTGCTGAACTTGCTTCCCATTGCCCCTTACACACTCTGCTCCAGCCACACTGGCATCCCTTCTGTTCCTTCAGCCCGCCAGGCACCCTTCCCTACAGGCTTCTTTCTGTGGAAGGCTGTTCTGTGTGGCTCTCTCCTTCATCCCCTGCAGGGCCCTCCTCAAACCTCACCTCCTCTGTGAACCTTCCCAACCACCATCTGTAACTTTGTGACTCCAACCCGACTCTTGCATTCCCTGTCCTCCTGTACTGTTTTACTTCTCCTATGGCACTCATCGCAATCTGACAGTCCATGTGTATTTTATTAATTTTATGTTTTTTGCTACTTCTCCAAACAAGATTATAAGCTTCACCAGGGCAGGGGTTTTCTGTTTTGTCCAATGCTGAATCGCAAAGCCCAGAGCAGAACCTTGGTGATTGTAAGCACTCAAAAACGATAGCTATTGAATACATGTCTGATCTCAAGCCTCCCCTTCCCCTTCCTCCTTTCCCCACCATCCCTGCACCCTTGGCCAAATACAACATTTGAGACTGAGGTGGACCAAGCTGGTGTAGAGTAGTTTTTGCCTGTCTTAGAGATCTTCTTCCCCACTCATAGGCTCCTGGCATGATTGTCATTCACTGTCCCCTGTCCCACCAATACCCTAAGCACCACCACAAGGGTGAGCAGAAGACCCTGGCTCGGCCAATCTCATTACTGCACCTCTAGACACAGCGATTGGTTCAGGAAAGGTCATTTGATTTGATCTGGGCCAATCGGAATCTTCCCTGAGACCTCTATACAATGAACTTTTTTTACTGCCAAATGTGCAAAATGAGAATCTTCTTGTCCATTACATGAAGAAATCTTGTCTAAAAAATGAACCAACAAGAAACAATCAGAGCTAAGAGATGGAAAATATCTACCTACCTACCTACCTACATACATATTTTTTAAAAACTAATTTGAGTTGAGTGTTCTTCTCCAGTGACCAAAAGTTCAGAGATATCAGTCCTTCAGTTCTTTCAATAAATAGAAAATCATTCTCCACAAGTAAAAAACAAAATCAAACCCAAAACCCAACAAGTGAGTCATCGACAACAATGACAGTCACTGGTGGCAACGCTCCATTCCAAAATATCAGGCCCATCTTTGGCATTTGGCCAGTGGCTTAAGTCCAGAGTTGGGTGGGGCATTCCCAGCCTTACCCAGCAGGTAGGGCTGTGTTCAGGCTTTGGGACTGGGGGTTCCATCTGGACCATGGCTCCAGAAGCCCTTGCGTTGCCATGGTGAGGAATGAAGGTTGGAGAGATGGTGAGTGATAGGCTGACGAGCCTCCCACATCCTTCCAGCCTCCCGCTGAGAGTTCTTGGCTGACGTTTAGACAGTTGCCTCCCTCCCCAGTCTTTGTACTTTTAGGGAGTGCCAAATCCAGCACTTCCATGTCCAGTAGGTCAATCACATCTGAAAATGGTTTAAGTTGAAATAATGACTTTGTTCTATAAAATGGGAAGAATTACTGTCTCACATTGAACAGCTTTATTTTCAGTCTATCATTTCGATTAGACCTTGAAACTTGCCTGACTTGTTTCAGTTTTTTTTTCCAGCTAGACTTGCTTATTGCTTCCTGCTAAATTTAGGAAACAAACAGCAAAGGAGAAGGTTAAAATAAGAAAGGAAAATATTTTCCATATCATTTTCATCAAAAACAGTTCAACCCAAATCCCCAAGCCTTGTAAACTTTCTTTTAAAACATACACATACCGTTACATTTTAGATTTAAACAGCTCCAACTCCTCTTAAATAATTGTTGCCCAATTTTCTTTTACTGCCAGTAAAACAGGTACCTGCTGGGTTTGCCTTTCACTAAATTTCAATGAAACTGCAAGTAAAAAGGCTCTGGCCCTACTTTATGGATGGCCCCTGACTTTCTTCCTGAGTCTGCTCTAAACCAAAAACACCTGGTGAATAAAATGTGATTTTTCAACCACTTCTCACTCCCCTGGAAGTAAAATCTTACCTGATTCTCTGTCCCAAGTTGAAAGATTGACATTCATTATGAGAGCCGGGAAGCTAAGCACATAATTTGACATCTCTGAGCTCAAGGTCTCAGGTTCCAGCTCTTCCAAATGAAAAGGAGGGTCCCACAGGGCCTCCCCGAGCCTGCCTCAGGAAGTAGCCAACCCCACTGGGCTGCCAGTGGTCTCATCCAACCAGACAAGGTGCTGCGGGCTAAACAGGGCCAGGAACCTCAGGTTGGGTACAGGGGAGGCCTGAGTAGAGTATCAAGGGTCCCGCAGGAGCCTGCCCCAGACATGTCTCCATCTTCTGCTGCACACTGCCTCCAAAGTGGCAGTGATAGTGGTGACTGGCCAGGGCTCTGAACTCTCATGGCCTTGGAATAGTATGGCGGTTCTTACTGCTCTCTGGCCTTGAAGAGTCACTTACCCTTCCTGAGCATGTTTCTTCATCTGGAAAAATGGGAATTATCAAGAATGCAATGTATATAATGTGGTTTGCACAGTGCCTGGCACATAAATTGCGATTATTAACTATTATTAATTAACTAACAAATTAATTATTATTAACTGCTATTACAATATTACATTGCCTGCCTTTTTATTGGTAGTTCCCAACCTTGGCCACACATTAGAATCATGTGGGAAGATGGTAAAAAGGCTGATGTCCAGGCCATACCCAAGATCAATTAAACCAGAATCTCTGGAGGTGCGACAAAAGCATCAGATGTTCTTAAAGCTCTCCAGGCAGCTCCAACGTGCTACCAAGTTGAGAGCCGCTGCTTTGTACAAACTCATGATGGTGAGGGGCTACTAGTCATGGGCTGGTGAAATCATAAGATCTTAGAACTACGAGGGACCTTAGAGGCTGTCTCCTCTGACCCGCTTCCCAGAGAGCCTCACCGTGAGTCTAGTTTTTGGCCTCTATTTGTATTGGCCGGAACTTCACCATCAGCAGAGCCAACTGAAACTCAGCTAGAGCCACATGGTTACTATTGAAATCCACTACCTTGCAACACTTCTGTCCCACAGGCATGGGAGGCCCTAGTTTAATTACGTATCAAGAACAGGAGATAGAAGCTGCATGGGGAAACCCACCTAAGTCCTCCAGTCAGATTTCCCAACATATCCTAGTATGACTCCTCCAGGAGCACTGATGACTGCACAGCTTTACAATAATGGAGGTTTCACTGAGAAAGAGTTACTATGGCCTTAAGAATGCTGCTTGTTCTAGTGATCTCACCAAGAAAGTAGAGGGAGGCCCATTGCCCTTTCCCCAGGGATCTGAGCAACCAGGTTCCTCTACCTAAGGCTGGACCAAGGCATTAGGCCTGCCATTCCAGTTTCACCTCAGATCCAAGGGTCCCTTTCAGGTCCACCAGGCTCCCCAGGTCTCCATTCCCCCGCTCTGCCCAGCCCAGAGGCCATCTGGGGATGGAGGGAGTGTGAGGCTGGTCCATGCCAGAGATATGTGATGTGATAGCTCAGCTTCCTCCTGCTTATCAGTTTCACCTGTGCAAATTGAGCATTCCTGGGTTTGTGAAGGGTACAAGGGCCCTGCCTGATCCTTCCAGCCACAGCTGCTGTAGCCCAGGGTATGAGGAAAGACTGGGCATCTTCAACAGGAATGAGCTAATGCTGACGGCTCACTGAGGGTCTACTGTGCACTGGGTGCTATGCCAAGGACTTAGTTCTATCTCCAAATACTCCTGTAAAATAACTGCTCTTCTCTTCCTTATTTTACAGAGGTGGAAATTGAGGCCTAGAGAGGTACAATAGTATGCCCAAGGTCACATAGCTGGCTGAGTGGCTGAGCTGGGATGGAAATTGAGGCTGTCTGGCCACAGAGCCTAAGCACAAAGCCTTCTCTGTGTGTCTTCAGACTAGTCCTGGGTCCAGATGTCCTTGGCAACCCCCCCTTGCCAATTCTGAGTCCTCAGCTGCAAAGCAGGCTGTCCTCTGGTGCCCGGCACACAGCTGGGTCCTGACAAGCACAGGCTGGAGGTCGCTCTCCTCCCTGGCTCAAGGATCAGGGCATCAGCTCGTGGCTCAGATAGTGACTTGCCCAGTGCTGTCACTTATTGGCCTGGACGTGTGCTGGGAAATACTTCTTGACTATGGCTCAAAAGAACATGGAAAAACAGAAAAGTACAAGAGTTTGTGTACTCAGACCAAATCAGCACACCACCAGATTTCCTGCGTCCTCTCAGCCAGTGACACCGTCAAGGTCCTGGTGACCCTCAGCAGCAGTCACATCTAACGGGAGACAAAGTCGTTCTTGCTCAGGGCACCAATCCCACAATCAACCGGGTCCTGCTCTGTGGCTGAAGAAAAGGACATGAGCAGAGTGAATGCTGAGACAGGACAACCTCAGGGCAACCGAGACCTCAAGAAACACCCTCTGGGCCAACATGGGGTTCAGGTTGATGCCACTTCTGCTGCAGTCACAAGCGTCAAGTGTCAATCATTGTACTTCAGGTATTTCACAGTCAGTATCTATTGAACTTGGACTAATAACACTTTAATTACAAAAAATTTTTTTAGAGATAAGGTCTTGCTCTGTCACCCAACCTGGAGTGCAGTGGCATGATTCTAGCTCATTGCAGCCTCAAACTCCTGGGCTCAAGTGATCCTCCCACCTCAGTTTCTCGAGTAGCTGGGACTACAGGTTCATGCCACCATGCTCAGCTAATTTTTAAGACATATATATATATTGGAAACAGGATCTTTTTTTAAAAATTAATTAATTTATTTATTTATTTTAACGGGCTGTGCACCCGGGGTGGGGGTGGGGATAGGGTCAGAAACAGGATCTTACTATGTTACTCCAGGCTGGTCTCAAATTCCTGATCTCAAGCCATCCTACTGCCTTGGCCTCCCAAAGTTCTGGGATTATAGGTGTGAGCCACCACGCCCCCAACATATTAAGTGAAAAAACAAAAGCAGTAATGGGCCATATAACACACAGAACACTTACAGTGTGACTGTTGCAAAAATGGTGGCAGGCTTCTGCCCCACCAACTGAGGTCGGGACCAGTGGGGCCAGGATACCACTCAACACTTTAGAACTCAGCAAGGCTCTGATTGCCAGCTGGGCATCTTGGTTTATAACACTTTTCAGAAGGGAGAGCCAGAAATAGAGTAGTGGCCGATGTGGCACATTGGCATTATTGGCACAGTGGACCAAATTTAGAAGTACATTACCTGTGGTTTGTGACTAGTAATTAATGGGTTAGGCTATACTCTCACAATAATGTCCTCCAATAGGACAGAGCATGACAAAGGCAGAATTTTTGAAACCGATTCAATATAAGGAAAAGGGAGAGGGGAAGGAGGAGCTGGGAAAAAGCAGCCTGACACATGTGTGACTTTCTTTGGGGCTCTGCTGTGGTTTGAATGTGTCCCCTCCAAAATTCCTGTTGAAACTTAATCCCCATTGCGGTGGTATGGAGTAAGGCCTTTAGAGAAGTGATTAAGTCAGAAAGGCTCCACCCTCATGAATGGGTTAATCCCTTTATAAAAGAGGCTTCAGGGAGAGTTCACACCTTTATGTCCTTTCACCTGCCATGTGAGGACACAGCATTCGTCCCCTCTGGAATACAAAGCAACAAGGTACCATCTTGGAAACAGAGAGAGCAGCCTTCAGCAGACGCTAAACCTGCTGGTGCCTTGATCTCGGATTTTCAGCCTCCGAAACTGTGAGAAATCAATTTCTGTTGTTTATAAGCTGCCCCGTCTATGATACTCTGTTACAGCAGCACAAAGACATAGCCACTGCTGGAGCAGTGGCTGTTGACCTGCCCCCTCAACAGGACCCTGCCTCTGGACTGCCTATACCCCTATAGCCCAGCATTTTATCAAGGCACAAAGTGGCCACAAATTTTGGAAAGAGGGATGATATTATTTTTAAAATTTTTATTTATTTATTGAGCTGAGGTCTCACTCTACCAGGCTGGAGTGCAGTGGTGCCATCAGAGCTCACCACAGCCTCGACCTCCTGGGCTCAAGTGATCCTCCTGCCTCAGCCTCTCAAAGTCTTGGGGTTACAGATGTGAGCCACCCAACCAGCCCTAATTTTTTTTATGCAGATAAAACCCTTTTGATTACTTCTGGGATACAATAAAGGCAGTTTATTCCATTAGAAAACAGAGACACAAATTTTCCAATCATAGCACATTTCAGATGCATGTGCAGGCGTCAATAGAAATGTGGCATTCATTGCAATTTTGCACAGTGCACTGAACCACACATTGTTAGTAAAAACAGTTTCATGTATTGTAATGTAATCTAAATAAACCACTGATTAGGTATGTTTTTCCATGTTTCCCTTTATGGCCACCCACCCTGTAAACAGATCTTAAAGGGAAGACACAGCTCATGCTTAAAAAAGATTCAGTGATGTAAAGATATAAATTCTCCTTGACTTAATCTATGAATTTAATGCAACTCTGATCAAATAACAACTGTGTTGGGGGAAGAGAGATTCAGCTGGAAGAGTTTAAACATGAGAGAACAATCAGAGAAAATCTGAAAAAAACTACCTACCAGATTTTAAGACATACTATAAGACTACGGATACTATTCTTCTATTCATATAATAGTATCCTGTATCTGTAGGATATAGGTATGTATCCTATAGAATAGTATATAGTAGAATACTACCATACTAGTAGTACCTGTAGTCTTATAGTATGTCTTACTAGTGTAAGGACAAACAGATCAATAGAGGAGAGATCAGAAATAGATGTGGAGGACTGGCATGAGATACATATGTACTTCAAAGGGCAGTGGGGAGGGAGAGCTATGACATTCAGTGAAGGACGTTAGGAAAAGTGACTAGACAATGTGGAAATCAACAAAGCTGGACGAATTTCTTCAACCAAAATAAATTTCAGGTAGCTCAAATATTTAAACTGAAAAAGAAACTTAAAAGTATAAAGAAAAAAAATGGTCACTTTTTATTTATTTTCAATCTTGGCCATAAAGCCCATATGTCATAAATGAAAACACTATACAAACACTTAACATTTTTATATGTCAAAAATGTCATAAGGTCAAAATACAAACATCACCTTGGGAAAAAATATTAACCAAAAATATGACAAAGGACTAACTTCTTTAATACACAAAGAGCTCTTATTAATCAATACAAAATGAACCAATAATTAAAAAGAAATATAAGCATAAAGAATATGAAGAAGTTCATAGAAAAATGAAATGTGTGGCTGGGTAGTGGCTCACACCCATAATCCCAGCATTTTGGGAGGCCAAGTCCAGGAATTCGAGACTAGTCTGAGCAACATAGCAAGACATCATCTCTACAAAAGAAAAAGAGAAAGAAAGAATTCAGGTATGATGGTGCATGCTGTAGTCCCAGGTACTCAGGAGGTTAAAGCGGGAGGATCACTGGAACCCAGCAGTTCCAGGCTGCAGGGAGCTATGATCGGACCACTGCACTCCAAAGGAAAAAGAAAGAAAAAGATAATGCAAATGGCCACTAATGAATGAAAGGATGTCAACTTCATTAATTACTAAAATAAAAATGCAAATTAAAGCAAGACATATCTGGTTGATTCTGCCAGTAATAAAAAAAATACAGAAAACGTGCTAGCTTCAGCAGCACATATACTAAAAAAAAAAAAAAAAAAAAAAAAAAAAAATACAGAAAACAAAAGTCAAAAAATAAAATGAGACATAATGTCTTGCTAATTCCTCTGGCAAAGTTCAAGAATAATTATTAATGCTCAGTATTTTGACAGTTTGAAGAAATAGGAGCTTTTATACATTGGTGAATGATACATTGGTATAACCATGATTGAAGGCTATTTGTCAACATTAGCATCTAAAAATACTACTCTTTGAGGCTGGGCGCGATGGCTCACACCTGTAATCCCAGCACTTTGGGAGGCCAAGGCAGGTGGATCATGAGGTCAAGAGATCGAGACCATCTTGGCCAACATGGTGAAATCTTGTCTCTACTAAAAATACAAAAATTAGCTGGGTGTAGTGGTGCGCCCCTGTAGTCCCAGCTACTTGGGAAGCTGAGGCAGGAGATTCACTTGAACCCAGGATGAGGAGCTGAGATCACGTGCGATCGTGCTACCGCACTCCAGCCTGGCAATAGAGCAAGACTCTGTCTCTCTCTCTCTCTCTCTCTCTCTCTCTCTCTATATATATATATATATATGTGTGTGTATATATATATATGTGTATATATATATATATGTGTGTGTATATATATGTGTGTGTATATATATATATATGTGTGTGTATATATATATATATATATATATATATATATATATATATAAAAAACGCTTTGACTTAGCAGAAGTTTCGTTTTTAGGTAAAAACACACTTGATTTCCTGAGACAATTCCAATGTACATTCCTATGCTCTCTGGAGCCCCTCTGAATGAGCACTTGTCCTAGTTTAGGCAATAGATTATATGATCACCTTATATTGCTAGGCGTTAACCCTACAATTAAATTCATGTAAATATATGAAATGTACAAATACATTAATTACTGCATTATTTTTGAAAAAAATGGTAGAAATCAATGTCTACCAGTAGACAACTAATTGATTAAACTATGGTTTATCCTTATACTGGAATTCTAAAGGAGTGTTAGAAGGAATAAGTTAAGTATATACATTGTGATTCATTTTATATAAATAGTTTATAAACACATGCATGTGTAAATGCATAGGTATATCTGGAAAAATACACAGGACACTGCTCAACGGTGGTCACCTCTGGAAAATGGCATGGGGGTGAGATAGCAACTGAAGAATTTTACCTTTTCCTTCATATATATCAGGTTTTCAAAATATAAGTAAATATTTATTTTTTATAATAAAAAATTTTTAAAACAGGTGAATCTTAATTCTTCTTTACCTAAGATAAAAGGATTGAGCTAATTATTATCATCGTTATCCTCAGCGTGAAACTCAAGGGATAAATAAATTGATGAAAAGTAAGCCCCTCCTCAGCTGTAACAGCTGAGGGCTGAGGTACCAGTCTGGAGTAGCTTAGTCCTGTTGGACAGGAAGGAAAGGAAAGTGGAGGAGGGAGGGGAGCAGTACATGGAGGCTGACCTGCAGTGTGGGGGTGGGAGGTGCTTTTGCAGGTGAATTCATCATTCATGTGATGGTTGGCAACTCAACTTTGCCTGATTTCTCCCTAAAGCACAAGCCTAACAACTGAAAACAGGGTGGGACTGGGGATAGGGCCAAGGAGCCAAGCCTTTCCTCACCTGTACTGCAGACACCAACCACAGAACACTCCAAAGAGGCTGGTACTTAGGTACTTAGGCACATGGGTAATTGGTGCCATTTTCTTTTCTGTTTTGTCCATTAAAAAACATCTTATCAAAAGTGCCTGGTGCTGAGTGCTTAACTTAGTAACTTAGTTGAAGGGGCAGGCAGGGCAAGGAGAGCTCAAAAGGGCTGTCAGTCAAGTTCCTCCAAATAGGCCACAGCCGTTCCACAGCGGTCGAGTCAACCTCTGAGTGAAGCAGTTTCCATAGCTGCGGAAAGGAGGTAATAGTACTGCCTTGGGGTGTCGAGCACATCGGGTCATGGGAGGCCGTCACTAAATGACTGTATAAAAGGAGGGGGTTCAGCAAGATGATCTCTGAGTCTTCTTCCACCTCAAATATCAAATGAGCCAGAACGAAATCCACTCATCCTATCATTGTTCAATACATATTTATTGCAGATCATGGAGCAAATGCCAAAACAGTGAGGACTAGGTGTCTGGACAAGGCTGTTGAAGAGCTGCGAGCTTCTTTGTGACCTGTTGCTTTGCCTGGCACACAGTAGCTGCTCGAGGTATGTTTGTCATGTGAAAAAGTGTGTCCATTGTGCCCCAGAGACATAGGTTCCACAGGAGCTGAAGGAGTATCAGCAGCTCTGATTAGGGGTCACTAGAATGGGACTTGATCCCTTGGGGATCTCGAGATTTGGACAGGAAATAAAAATACAAAGGATTCTAGAATAGGGGAGCCCCAGGAGATGAGCTACCCTGTGAGTCCCACAGGTGATTCCTGCCAAGTGCATGAGCTAGGCCGATGCGCATGCTAGCTTCGGGTCCGGGAGGGACAGAGGTGTGTGTTTATTGTGGTTGAAGAGTCCTCTGTGAGGAATGACATTATTGCAGGTTAATGGTGGATAGTGCTTTTCTTCCTTACCTAATATCTTTGAATGCTGCATTAAATTGTTTTTAAGCCACTGGAATAGTTATTAAATTAGTACCCTTTTGGAAAACAGTCTGGCAGTACATTTCTAGGGCTTTATCCTTTGGCACATGGCCTTTTCTATTTCATTCTGTCCATTATCTTCCCCTAGACATGGCAGGGTGCCCCAAATCTTCCATCAACCCAGAAGATTTCAATTTAACCTTTGGAAAGTACAAGTGAATATGCCTTCTCACCCAGGATTCCTATTTTAATCATGATTCAACTTACAGACAAGTATTAGGCAGAAAGATGTCCATGAAGTTCTTATAAGAATGAAAATTTGAAAATAATCTAAATGTTAACAGCAAAAAAAAAAAAAAGTAAGTAAATTATGTTCTCTCAACTGAATAGAATAATTAGCAACAATTTACAATATTTGATATAGGTTGTGGGGAATTAAGTATTCTTTAATATATTATTAGTAGTAGTATAAACTGGTATAAATCTTTTAGAGGTAAATTTAACAGCATAAATCAAAAGTTAAAAAATACGTATGTGTGATTTAATTTTAGAAATTTTTCCTAAGGAAATAATCAAAATTTGATTTCACTTATAATAGCAAAAAATTGTGGGAAAAAACCTAGTTCCAACCATAGGGAATTGGCTCAGTAAGTCATTATATAACAACAAACAGCCAAATTAATTTTGAAAAGGAAAAACAAAGCTGGAGGCATCATACCTTTTTATTTCAAAATATATTACAAAGCTACAGTCATCAAACAACAATATGGACCCGGCATAGACACAAAGAGACCACTGGAACAGAATACATATCCCAGTAAACCCATCCATATGTAGTCAACCGATGCTCAACAAGGGTGCCAAGAATACACAATGAAGAAAGGACAGTCTCTTCTACAAATAGTGTTGGGAAAACATGATATCCACAGGCAAAAGAATGTAATTGGACCCCTATCTTATACCATACGCAAAAATCAACTCAAAATGGATTCAAGACAAACAAGATCTGAAACTGTGAAACTCCTAGAAGAAAACATAGGGGAAAATCTTCATGCCATTAGTCTTGCAATGATTTCATGGACATGCCACCAAAAACACAGTAAACAAAACAAAAATAAGCAAGCTGGACTAAATCAAACTAAAAAAGCTTTTGCACAGCAAAGGACGCAGTCAACAGAGTGAAAAGACTGAGACAAAATATTTCCAAATCATATTTCTGATAAGAGGTTAATTTCCAAAAAATACAGGCAACTCCTACAACTTAACATTTTTTAAAAAAAACAAAAAACTAGTAACTTGATTTTAAAAATGGTCTAAGAACTTGAATAGACATTTCTCCAAAGAATATATACAAACAGCCAACAGGTATATGAAAAAATGCTCAATATCACTAATCATCAGGAAATGCATGTGAAAACCACAATAAAATACTTGTCAGGGCTGGGTGCGGTGGCTCACACCTATAATCCCAGCACTTTGGGAGGCCGAGGCAAGTGGATCACCTAAGGTCAGGAGTTCAAGACCAGCCTGGCCAACATGGTGAAACCTCGTCTCTACTAGAAATACAAAATTAGCTGGGTGTGGTGGTGCATGCCTATAATTGCAGCTACTTAGGAGGCTGAGGAAGGAGAACTGCTTGAACCTGGGAGGCGTAGGTTGCAGTGAGCCGAGATCGCATCACTGCATTCCAGCCTGGGCAATAGAATGATACTCTGTCTCAAAAAAAAAAAAAAAAAAAAAAGCAAGTGTTGCTGAGGATGTGGAGAAATTGCAACTCCTGTATGCTGTTGGTGGGAATGTGAAATGGTGCAGCTACTATATAAAACAGTATGGAAGTTCTTTTAAAAATTAAGAATAGAACTTCCATAACATCCAGCAAGCCCACTCAGGGTATTTTTCCAAAAGAATTGAACTCAAGACTTTGAAGGGATATTGCACTCCTATGTTCAATGCAGCATTATTCACAATAGCCAAGATGTGGGAACAATGCAAATGTCCACGACAGATGAACAGATCAAGAAAATGTGGTGTATGCATACAATGAAACTACTTGAACCTTGAGGGGATTATGCCAAGTGAAATAAGCCAGTCCCAGAAAGACAATACTGCATGATTCCACTTACGTGAAGTATCTAAAACATGATGATGTCAAATTCATAGACATCAAAATGTCAGATTCATGGTTGCCAGGGGCTTTTGGGGGGAGGTGTAGAGGAAATGGGGAATTACTAATCAACAGGTATGAAGTTTCAGCCAGATAAAATGAATGAGTTCTAGAGTCTGCTGTACTCAATGATATTGGATTTGTACACTTCAAAATTTGCTAAGAAGGTAGGTCTCATGTTATGTTTTCTTACTGCAATAATATAAAAGAAAAAACTACATATGGAATTAAAAGGCCTACATTTTCTCACTCATTGACATGTGATCTACTAGCAGTTACTTAAATTCTCTGAATCTCCATCTCTTCATTTATAAAATTAAACCATAATAGAACCTGGACTGAACTCTCCAACTCCGTTGAGAGGGCAGAAATTTACTGCTGGCCTTTATCAGTCTGTTTCATATTTCAAAAGAATATTAGGTGTTGCAAATTGGAACTGAAGGGGTAAACTTATTAAACCTGTGATTGGTTGGTGTTTTCCTGTCATTCTAAGAGACTAAATTTGTAGCAGGCAAATGTAAAAATACTTGTACAATTTTTAAATGTCACCATTAAACGTGAGCTGGTCCCTCGTCCTCCCTCAAAAAGAGCCTGGGAATAAAGTGATGGAAGATTCCTTGAATAGAACATATTGCAATTATAAAAATAATGCAGAAACCAACATTTTTTAACATGGAAAGATGTTCACTATACACAGTTAAATAGAAAAAAATGAGCTACAAATTAATATGTGCATTTTGATTCCATTTTTCTTTATCTGGATGTTCTCATTTATCCTACTGAATAATTATACCTCTGAAATCAAGAAAAAATAACAATAATAATATTAGCTATAAAAGCTCTGTAGCAGTACAGAAAAATGCTTGCACAATAAAGGGAGGAAAGGACAGGATAAAATTGTATATACTCTGTGATTGCAGTGATGTAAAAATTACAGACCGTGACAAGAAGAGTATACTGAAAACTAAAAACCGCGATTTGTTAGGATGGGGAGAGTATGGGTTATTTTCCATCCTTTCAGTTGTTACTATGTTTATGTAATTGTTATTTTTTAAGTGGAAAAAAGTCTTTTCAGATTTTTTCCTCTGTAACCTCTCCCCTCTTTGGAATGACTGTCTTTATGCTGCTTACTAAAAATAACGCATTGCATGGGTCTAGTCTACAGCTTACTGCTACTTTAATGGAGAAAGGATGGTCTCTAAAACATATGGTCGGAGCTGACTTTCCCTGGGTGAAGTCTCTACCCTATTTCTTATCAGCTCTGACCCCTGACCCCTGACCCCTGACCCCAAGCAGCAGATGCCGTTGGGCTAACCAGTCCCTCCCTTTGGGTTCTTTAGCACCTTCAGGCCCCACCCATTTTGGCTATCTTGGATCCTGCTGAAGGCTCAGGACCTTGCTAGGGCAGAATGACAGCAAATGTGAACCACTAACAACGGATCAGGGCGCCCTCACACACAGCTGTGGAAGGTGCATTTCTTTGTAGAAAACAACTTGGCAAATGCATCAGAAGTCTTTAAAGTGTTCGCAACCTCTGGTCTAGCAATTTTGATCCTAGGGTGTTATAAAATAAGTAATAAAGATGTAGGTACAAAGATACACGCTTAATATTTTTTTATAATAGTAAGACATTATAAATAATCTAAATGTCCAATAATGGGAGAGTGGTTAAATTATGGCATATCATAATGTTGCCATGTAAAATACAGGATACCCAGTTACATTAAAATTTCAGTTAAGCAACACATAATTTTTTTGGTAGAAGTATGTCTCAAATATTGCTGTAAGATACACTTATTCTTAAAAAGTATTCATTGTTTATCTAAAGTTCAAATTTGAACATAGTCATACTAAAAAATTTATTCATTGTTTATCCGAAATTCTAATTTATCTGGATGTCTTATATTTTCATTTGCTAAATCTGATCATCCTATACAGCCATATGATAGAATACTATATAGCCATTAAAATTCATATTTTTAGCACAGTAGCTTTCAAATTGTGTTTCTTCTCTTCTTGTGCTTTAACTAGAACATCTCATCTTTTATCTCTTTTATATTTTAGACTTCTATGTGAGATTTGGTTTAAAAATAAGGGTCCCATTACTAAACAAAGCTTGAAAAACACTGTTTTAGAAAACTAACAACAAGAGAGAGTGCTCAAAAAATAGATATTACAGGCCCAGCACGGTGGCTCACACCTGTAATCCCAGCACTTTGGGAGGTCGAGGCAGGTGGGTAAAGAGGTCAGGAGTTCAAGAACAGCCTGGCCAAGATGGGAAACCCCGTCTCTACTAAAAATACAAAAATTAGCCAGGTGCAATGGCAGGTACATGTAATCCCAGCTACCTGGGAGGCTGAGACAGGAGAATTGTTTGAACCCAGGAGGCAGAGGTTGTAGTGAGCCTCAATCATGCCACTGTACTCTAGCCTAGGCAACAGAGCAAGACTCTGTCTAAAAAAAAAAAAATTACATAGATAAAAATCATGTTGAAATCAGTATGATTCTAGGTTTGTGAGTACATGCACATACACAGAGAGAAAGAGAGAATGAGAGAGACAGGCAGACATCAGACACACAGGAAAAATATTTTTAAAGAACAGTTATTTCTGGGTATTGGGATTATAGGTGATTTTTGGAAGATTTCCAGAAGATTTTTTTCAAATTTTCTTCAATGGATAAGTGCATTTACATTTTTAAAAAGAATCACTATTAAAAATACCTATCTTCTCAGATGACATTAATGCTTTAATATCATTAACTCTCTGTATTTGTGATTATTAAATCTGGGAGTTATGAACTCTCTGGGGATCTGATGAAATCTGTATCCTATTGATTCACACAAAACTTTGCATACAGCATCCATCCCCCACCTCAACTTCTTGTTAAGAATCCCTCTCAAGATTCTGTTTCGGTGTTTGTTGGTTGGTTGGCTGGTTTTGAAATGAGGTCTCACTGTCACCCAAGCTTCAGCGATCTTGGCTCACACAACCTCTGCCTCCTGGGTTCAAGTGATTCTTCCACTTCAGCTTCCTGAGTAGCTGGAACTCCAGGCATACACCACCACACCCAGCTAATTTTTGTACTTTTTGGAGAGACTGGGTTTCACCATGTTGCCCAGGCTGGTCTCAAATTCCTGAGCTCAAATGATCTGCCTGCCTTGGCCTCCCAAAGTGCTGGCTCACTCACAGGAGTGAGCCACCACACCCACCCCTCCCTAGATTCTTGTTTCTAGAATGCAGTTACTTAACTCGGCCTATTTATAAAGCTGTATAATCTGGGCTGGGTGTAGTAGTTCACACCTGTAATCCCAGCACTTTGGGAGGCTGAGGCAGGCGAGTCTCAGAGACCAGCCTGGCCAATATGGTGAAACCCTGTCTCTATTGATAATACAAAAATTGGCGGGGTGTGGTGGTTTACACCTGCAATCTCAGCTATTAGGGAGGCTGAGGCAGGATAATCACTTGAATCCAGGAGGTAGAGGTTGCAGTGAGCAGAGATCGCACCACTGTACTTCAGCCTGGGGAACAGAGTGAGACTCCATCTCAAATAATAATTAAAAAAAATATACAGCTACATACTCTGTCCCTGAGACAATGGTTTTTAACCTATTCCGGGGATGTGGGGAAGAGGGATCCCACACCTGCTCTGAGACCCAGTTAAAAGCTATGGACTCTTTCCTCAGGAAAAAAGCACACATAAACTCACACGCAGCTGCACGTGGTTTCAGAGGCTCACAGACCCCTGAGGTCCATTCTTGGAGTCCAGATTCAGGATCCCGGGTGCCATCCCAAGCCTTTGGCACTCCCTGGAGCCCTGAAATGCCCAAGTTCCTTTCGGGCCAAACTGGTTAAACATGGCTTTTGAAAAACGGAACAAAGCCAGGGATAGAATTAGCTCAGCACTCCCAGGGGGCTGCCTCACGGCAAGTACTTTTAAAGTGTGTGCGAGAGAGTATGATGCAGAGGAAGAATTTCTTGTACTCTGAGTACTGCTGAAAAGCATTCAATTTGGGAGGGCTTCACAAACAGGAAGAAGCAGCAGAAGGGAAATCCCAAGTTGGTACCTCTTACTTCCTAGTCCCATGCCTTTGGGATGGGATGGGGAAGGGAGTGTAGGGGTAGGGAGGGACAGGAGTATTGTTTTAATTCTGAGTTGGATGTCTTCTTGCTTTGAAAGATCTCTCAAGCAGCTGTACTGAGAACCAAACCCCAAGACCTCTACCAACTGCCACGGCAAAGAGGACTGCTGGGGCCTGGGAGGAGGGCCTGCAGGAGGGGCAGGCGATTTGGCAGTAGCTCTCCAGAGGTTAAATGGGCACACCCCCAGTGAAATGGAAGATTCTGCAGATGACTCATATCAATATTTAAAATAATTCCTACAGGCTTCAAACATCACTCCAGACCCTGATGGCAAAAGCAAGCATGGTTTTCTGAGATCAGAGAATGCTGCCTGGACTCCCTAGGGAGTAGCGGTTCTCAGAGGTGACCCTGGCAGCAGCAGAAGCATCACTAGCCACAGCCCCAGTGACAGTAAGGGCAGGAGTGGCATCACCCCAGTGCCGACGCTGCTCAGTGTTTCCATTTCCGGGTCTGCATATCTGTGTGAATATGTGAGTGTGCTTATGTGTGTACACAGGCACAAGCTTTGCTGTGGACAGGGACATATCTGTGTAGATCAGAGCATATGTGTGTGTGTGAGTGTGTCACACACATACTTTAAATACAAAAGCTCTTCAAGGAGGCACAGAGGGATTCACCAATGGTTAAAGATTCGCTTATTTCGGAATTGACTTGTTTTTCAAGTTTCAGACCTATTTGTGGGGAAAGCAGGCAGTACCCTAGGAAACATCCCTTCCTAAAATGTGCACACACATGTGCTAAAAGCAGCCGCTGAGGGCCTGGGGAAGAGAGGCCTGGCTCTCTGGGGCCTCCTCCCTCCATCCTGCCTCTGAGGCTGCTGGAACTCTTGCAACATCTCAGAGCCGCTCCATCAGACTCTGTAACACAGAAGCCTCCGTGTCTTAGGAGGAGAGAGGAACAGAATCTGTGGGAAGCCCCCACTGTAGCCTGACAGTTCCATGGTGAAGATGGGGTTCCCAGTAGCCAGCCCAGGGGAGTGATAGTCACAGGCCTCCCAGAGACCTGGCCAAGGAGTTTCCTCCACACGCTTTTTGGAGGCTCTATGAAGCAGAAGTGTGGCTAGGGTTCTGGGAGGCAGGAAGACTGGGTCTGAGTCTCAGCTCCCCATGGTGGGCAAGATGTATCATTCATTCAGCCTCCACCTCTTCACCTACAAAACGGGGACAATGACAGAACCTCTTCCTTAAGGACATTAGGAAGACTTGAGGTAACGCCTCCACAGCACACTGCTCAGCACTCCCCGCCCCACCTTCCGGATGAGGCTGCCCCAGCTCTGGAGCACCCTTGGAGGTCAGCCGCAGCCTTTGCTGCAGCCGCATTGCAGTTGAACATCTTCTGTGCCATCCTGTGTCCCTTGCAGGTATTCATTCCAAAGTGCTGCCTGGTCTGGCGCAGTGGCTCACGCCTGTAATCCCAGCACTTTGGGAGGCCGAGGCAGGAGGATCACCAGGTCAGGAGTTTGAGACCAGCCTGGCCAACATGGTGAAACCCCGTCTCTACTAAAAAATATACAAAAATTAGCCAGGCATGGGGGCACGCACCTGTAATCCCAGCTACTCGGGAGGCTGAAGCAGGAGAATTCCTTGAACCTGGGAGGTGGAGTTTGCAGTGCACTCCAGCCTGGGCAACAGAACATGACTCCGTCTCAAAACAACAACAAAACTGCTTCCCCAAAGTGCTGCCGGATAAACCTGCTGCATGCAAATCTCTGTCTCAGAGTCAGCTTCCTGAGAACCCAAGACTTGAGGTGAGATTCCTTAGGAAGCAAATGAAGTGAGAACAGCCTTGACAAGCAATTTTGGAGGAATGGTAGGGACAAAAACCTGACTAGCGTGGATTCAAGAAAGAACAAAAGGAGAGAAAGAGCACAGCAAGCAGAGCCAACTCTTTCCAAGAGTTTTGCTGTGTTACTGGGAGCACAGAGACGCAGAAGCAGCATGCCATTCCCAGGGCTAGCACACGTGCTGACATCCAGCCCTAGATATGGACACCTGTCCTGTCTGTCTCGGTCTCAGCTTCACACAGATGTTTCTTATGTTTGTCCAAATTGTCCAGTTGTTCTCAGCAGAAGAACTGCTCCGATACAAGCTAGTTCATTGCAGCTGGAAGCAGAAGAGCAAGGCCTCGGCCTTGGGTGATGTCCAGAGCTGAGTGTTGGGATCTCTGAAGACGCAGGAGGCAGCTCTCCCTTGGCTGTGCCCACCTCGGCAGGACAAAAGTCTCCAACCCTCGGGTAAAGGCTGATGCCTAGTCTCCCGCGACTCCAACTCTCCTCAGTCACAACCCCCTGCCTATAGCTCCAGCACCACAGAAGATACCCAATAAAGCCACTACAAACCTTCCCACTGGGCCCCCAGCTCCGGCTTATTAAATTGTCTTCTGTCACAAGGACCACTTACTTACAACAGCTGTTGCTGTGGCAACCAGGCAGCCAGCCTTCTGCTCCAGCTAACAGCCATGAGCCTCCTGCTGGCTACTTGGCTTGGGCAACTGCAGGGGAAGATGCCCCGCAAGTGTCTGTGAGGCTGGAACATGGTGGAGGGTGTGGGAAGTGAGGGAGCAGGAATGGGAGGCTGATTGCAAAGGGCAGAGCTCAGTGCTTTTGGAATTGTTCTCTCATTCCCCACCAACAGGTTGGAAGCGCTATGAGATGACTTCCGCCAGAGGGGTTCCCGCACCTTCTTTCGATGTAGGCCACTTCTCCAGCAACACTTCCTTACCCACTCCAGTCCTCATCTACAAGCTGAAGGAGGGAGGGCCCTCCAGGGGCAGAGAGAGGGCCACACACAGCTAGGACAGAATCCTGCCAATGCAGGTAAAGGGCCCTGGGCGCTCACCAGCCCTGAGAAAAGGGTAGCATTAGGAACTGGCATTGGCGGGTCCCAACGTTGCTGTTGAGAGGCTGTAACCCCTGTGCCCTCCTGACTCTTCCTGAGACAGGAGCTGGATTCTTTAACCAGTCCTGACTGTCTCTAGTCTGAACTTATAGCTAAGTGACTAGAGATTTCGAAGGTGCACAGATGAGAGTTCAAACCTTAGTTCTTTCGCTTGCTACCTGTTTAACATGAGGCAAATTACCTAACCTCTCTGAGCCTCTGTTTTTGTAGCTGTAAAATAGGGATGAATATAGTACCAATCGAAAAACTGTTTCGAGGATTAATTGAGATCGAGCACATAAAGTATGTAAGCCACGGTGCCTGGCACAGAGCAAGCTCAGGAAGTCGGGAGTGTTATCGTTATTCTGCTACTGTTGTCCTCATCGGTGATTATGTCACTGGCAGACCTAGACGCTGAACACGTAACTGAGAGATTTAAAAGAACTGACAATGATAAAAGCAAACCTCAGCATACAATCTACAATATGGTATTATTTTTGTTTTTTAAAAAAATGTTAACAGTGGATATCTCTAAGTGACAGTGTTATGTTTTTCTTTGTACTTTGTTTCTTTTGGCTTTTCTGAATATATAATACTTCTGTGATTAGAAAAAATACTCTTAAAGGTTGAGGATGAGCATTAAAAGTGAGCTAAGTACTAAAAACCACGAAATGGTACACTTTAATGGGTGAATTGTATAGTATGTGAATCATGCCTCATTAAAGCTGTTATTTTAAAAAGCCTTAAAACATGAGTCAAGGTGTACAAGAATAGCCCATTCAAAAATTCTTAACATAAAAATGTATAAATGAAAGCAAAAAAAGTAAAAGAAAGAAAGAAAATGAGGCAAGAGATGAAAAACAGAACTATTATGTAAAAGTTAAAGGTTCGATTGCTCACTGTATTGGTGAGGCAGTGGGAAATCAGGAACTTGCATGTGTGTATGGCTGCTGGGAGTGTCAGTGGCTACAATTGCCAAGGAGGGCAAATCAGGGACAACTACAAATGCTACAAATGTACATACCCTCTGACCCAGCAATTTCTTTTTAGGAAATTTATCCTGTAGACATATATACAGGGTAATGAACCACAGCATTGCCTGCTAAGAGCCAAAGACTGGAGATAGTCCAAATGTCCATCAGTAGGTGGCTGATTGAACAAGTTATGGTATAGTCATACAACTGAAATAGTATGTAGCTGTAAAAATGTAAATAAAAGAATAAGGAAACTATCTTCTGATAAAGGTTTTCAAGCTATACAATTAAGTGAGAAAGAAATCAAGGTACAAAACAGTATATGCAATAGGCTACTTTTGTGTAAAAGGTGAGAAAAGGCATCTATCTATCTATCTCTGTACATATTTTGTTTCATTTTGTGTTGGGACAGGGTCTGGCTCTGTCACACAGGCTGGAGTGCAGTGGTGTGATCTTGGCTCACTGCAGCTTCTGCCTCCCAGGTCCAAGCAATCCTCTCATCTCAGCCTCCTAAGTAGCTGGGACTGCAAGCATATGCCACCATGCCAGGCTAATCTTTGTACTTTTTGTAGGGATGGTGTTTCGCCATGTTCCCCAGGCTGGTCTTGAAGTCCTGAACTTAAGTGATCTGCCTATCTCGGCTTCCCAAAGTGCTGAGATCACAGGCATGAGTCAACACACCCAGCCAAGACTATACATTCATATTTTCTTGCATATGTGATATGGTTTGAATCTGTGCTCTCACCCAAATCTCAGGTTGAATTGTAACCCCCAGTGTTGGAGGTGGGGCCAGGAGAGAGGTGATTGGATCCTGGGGGAAATTTCTTACTAATAGTTTAAACACCATCCCCCTTGGTGCTGTTCTCACAGTAGTGAGTTCTCACGAGATCTGGTTGTTTAAAAGTGTGTAGCACCTCCTCCCTCTTCTCTCTTCCATGCACGTTGGCCATGCGAAGTGGCTCACTCTCCCTTTGTCTTCTGCCATGATTGGATGCTTCCTGAGGCCTCTCCGGAAGCAGAAGCCTTTACGCTTCCTGTACAGCCTGCAGAACTGAGAGCCAATTAAACCTCTTTTCTTTATAAGTTACCCAGCGTCAGGTATTTCTTTACAGCAATGCAAGGATAGACTGATAAAGATATGCATAAGGAAATTCTGGAAGTGTACATGAACAAAACAGTGGTCGGAGGGAACTGAGAACTGAGCAGAAGGGGGATAAGATTTTCCAGAGTGAAATGCATACATTCTGATACTCCTTGGTCTTAGAACCTGATTAATATATTACCTATGAGAAATTAAATACTCCAGAAAAAAACATATATTGCGAGTGGTTTTGATGAAAGAACAATGGCAAAATGTTAATGTTACCTTTTTTTTCTTTTTGAAACTTAGTCTCGCTCTGTTGCCCAGGCTGAAGTGCAGTAGTGTGATCTCAGCTCACTGCAAGTTCTGCCTCCTTGGTTCAAGCAATTCTCCTGCCTCAGTCTCCCATGAGGCTGGGACTACAGGCACATGCCATCATGCCTGGCTAATTTTTGTATTTTTAGTAGAGACAGGGTTTTGCCATGTTGGCCAGGCTGGTCTCAAACTCCTGACCTAAGTGATCTGCTTGCTTCGGCCTCCCAAAGTGCCAGGATTACAGTCATGAGCCACCACACCCAGGCTAATTTTTTTTTTTTTTGAGACAGGGTCTCACTTTGTCCCTCAGGCTGAAGTGCAGTGGTGCGATCTCAGCTCACTGCAGGCTCAACTTCCCCAGCTCAAGTGATCCTCCCAACTCAGCCTCCTAAGTAGCTGGCACTATAGGCACGTGCCACTATGCCCACTATTTTTTTGTATTTTTCATAGAGACAAGGTTTCACTATGTTGCCCAGGCTGGTCTCGAACTCCTGAGCTCAAGCAATCTGCCTGCCTCAGCCTCCCAAAGTGCTAGGATTACAGGTGTAAGCCGTGGTATCCGGCCAGTGTTAAACATTGAGGTGGTTTATGGGCCCGTGGGGGTTCATTGTATGTTTAAATTTTTTCATAATAGGTTATTAAAATTTTAAAAGGTATTCATAAAGATCAAAAGGTGGAAATAATCCAAATGTCTATCATCCGGTGAATGAAAAAATATGAGGCATATCCATACCGTGGAATAGTACTCATCAATAAAAACCCACAAACTACTACTATAAACTACAACATGGGTGAACCTCAAAAATATCATGTGAGCCAGCTTGAGGTCCTGTGCCTGAAATCCCAGCTCCTCAGGAAGCTAAGGCAGGAGGATCCCTTGAATCTAGGAGTTCGAATCCAGTCTGGGCAACATGATGAGACCCCCATCTCTAAAAACAAATAAACATAAAAAAAAATCAGGTAAAGTGAAAGAAGCTAGTCACAAAAGACTGCATGTTGTAGGTTCCATTTATATAAAATGTCTCCCCCCAAAAGCAAATCCATAGAGACAGAGAATAAATTAGTGGTTCCCTAGGGCTGGGGTGGGAAGGGGAAGTTACTGTATATGGGCATGAGGGATCCTTTTGGAATAAGGAACATTCTAAACTTGGTTATGGTGATAGTTGCACAAATGTAAATTTAGTAAAAGTCCTTGAATTGCAGCGAGAACTAGTGAATTTTTTGGTATGTAAATGATACCTCAGTAAAGTGGCTTTTTAAAAAGGTAAAAGGGGGCTGGGCTCGGTAGCTCACATCACTCACATCTGTAATCCCAGCACTTTGGGAGGCTGATGCAGGTGGATCATTTGAGGTCAGGAGTTCAAGACTTGCCTGGCCAACATGGTAAAACCACGTCTCTACTAAAAATACAAAAATTAGCCAGGCATGGTGGTGTGCACCTATAATCCCAGCTACTTGGGAGGCTGAGACACGAGAATCACTTGAACCTGGGAAGTGGAGGTTGCAGTGAGCCGAGATCGCACCATTGCACTCCAGCATGGGCAAGAGAGCGGGACTCTGTCTCAAAAAAAAGAGTGTTAGGTTCTGGCATTGACCTCATTGGGTGGAAATGCCAGCTCTCCCAGTGTAGCTGCTCCTTATATTCCTCTTCCCTTATCAGTAATGTGGTCCTGGGAATAACTAATGCTTACTATAAAGCCAGGCATTGGTTTTAGCAACTTACATATATTAATGCACTTAAGCCTCACAACTCATCTATGATCATCGTCATTTTACAAATAAGAAAACTGGGCACAGAGAGGTTAAGTGACTTCCCCACGGCCACACAGTTAGCAGGCAGCATGGCAAGCAGTAGCCAGATTTTAAGGACCGAATGCTTAACCACCATACTGTACCACCTCACAATGACATCACTATTTCAGGTTGTTAGGATAATTAAATAAAAACAGTGAATGCAAAGTACTTGACATACAGTAAGTGCTCAATAAATGCTAGTCAGGGAAGAAACTACTACTTAACTGACTCAAATGGCTTGAATTTGTCCAATTGTATCTTGAAGTGTTTGGGGAGAAAGAAGCCAAGCCTGTGTAAGAAGTAGTCTGTCTGAAGAAAAGTGCTTAACCTACGGAGCCGCCGTAAAGAAATTCCTTTTCTATCTGGTTTAGACATTAAGGGATGAAGCAAGAAGTCAATGCAGTTCCTACCGCGCCTGGGGTTTCTTTGCAGTAGTGAGGCAGTGTGCTGAAAAGTTTAGAGCCCAGGCTTTGGGGCAGGACACAACAGGGTTTGGTCCTGGACCCTCTACCAATATGGCCATCTGATCAGTAACAAGATACTTCACTTCTGTTCAGTCTCAGCTTCCTCGTCTGTAAAATGGGTTGGAAAAAAAAACCTCCATGGAGGTTGCAAGGATGACATATTGGAATATGTGCAGGTCGCTCAGCATAGATCATAGCACATATTGAGGGATTAATAAGTTCAGTCAATGTTCTTGTCAGTCACAGATGCATTTCTCATTACAGCTCATTAAGGAAGCATAGCACTTTGCAGAGAAAGGTTAACAAAAGGCCTTGTGCTCTCAGCAGTGTGATCCGACTCTCCACACTGGGAAAAGGCTGCCCAATGGGCCAACCCTGTCATCACCCCGGAGGGATGACGGGAACTTTAGCCACTGTCTCAAGCAGGCACCTGCCAGTCCCTCCACAGGGTGTCCTGCAAACCAAACTGGTAGGGGAACCACCATCACTAGACTAATGAGAAAAGGATGAGGGGCTTTAAGTAGATCTGTGAGTTTGGCATAAGAAAGGTTATTATGGGTAGAAGGGAGTAATTCTCCATCTCCCCAGAGAACAGAGAAAAAGCCACTGGGTCTAGGCCGGGGCAGGAGGCTGGCTAGGCTAGGCTTGAAGAAGGACTTTCCATGGGCCATTAAACCAGCCAAGGATACAGAAGGAGACCCGCTGTGGTGTCATTAGGACGGAGATGCGCTCCGGAGCAGTCAGGCGTGCTCCTTCCCCGGTGCTCCGGGGTGGCACTCCCATTCCCTGACCTGCCTGCGTTGGCCTCAGTCTCCTCTCCTAGGAGGAGCAGGGCTCAGCAGGGGCAGCACCATTAAGCAACTGACCCACCTTTTTCCATGTGTCTCGGGACAGAGGTCATAATGGGAAACAAAGATGTGGTCCAGCACGCCAGCTGAGAGCACTCACTCAGGAATGACAGGAGTCCCGGCGCTGCCACTCACTAGCTGTGTGGCCTTGCACAAAGTACTTCACCTCTCTGTGCCAACTTCCTCTGTGCCCCCGGTTCTACGCCGCATGGATACTGAGAGCACAAAATGCTTAGCATGCCTGGGGACAGAGTTAATGCTCCATAATTAGCAGCTACTGTTAAGCTTGTGTTGAGGCTAAGACAAAGCCATCCACAAGTCCCCTTTCCCACCTGAGGTTCTTGTCTTGAGGAGGGACCCAGGATGCCATCTGGCCTGCGCCCAGGAGGAGTATCTGAACCCCTCCCAAGTTAGCAGTGCCTGTGGGGTCACACCTATTACAGGACTTGGGGTGCCTACTATAGTAATGACCGTGGTTCCTTCTGCTTTCATGGCACAGAACAGTTTGCAAAGCAATTTCACACAGGTTATCTCAGTCGAACTCTTACCTAATAAGCCTATGAGCATTCTCATAGCAGTCTTTTTTTTTTTTTTTTTTTTGAAACAGAGTCTCGGTCTGTTGCCCAGGCTGGAGGGCAGTGGCCGCGATCTCGGCTCACTGCAACCTCTGCCTCCCAGGTTCAACCAATTCTCCTGCCTCAGCCTCTTGAGTAGCTGGGATTACAGGTGCCCACCACCATGCCTGGCTAATTTTTGTATTTTTAGTAGAGGTGGGGTTTCACCATGTTGGTCAGGTTGGTCTTGAACTTCTGACCTCGTGATCTCCCCGCCTCGGCCTCCCAAAGTGCTGGGATTACAAGCATGAGCCACCATGCTCTGCCCATAGTAGCCATTTTACAGATGAAGAAATGGGGGAAGTCAAGGGAGGTAACACAGCTAGTGAAGAAGGACTGAAGCCAGGGGGTCGAGCTCCTGTTTCCGCATGACTTCAAGCCTTCCTGCCAGAGCTGGGATTGCCTTTCCCCATCGCACTCACTCAGCCTGAGTGCCTGTGCCTGGTGGTCGGTGAGTGCAGGAGGGAGGCCTGGCAGTCTGGCTCAAGGTCAGGGTTTGGCGCATGTCTGTGGAAGAAGATGCCCTTCCCACTGTTCTGACCAGGGTGGATGAGGACAGACCGTGGCCTCCCTGGGTTGTATCCTTGTCAAGTCAGCTGTATGAATAGCTGGTATACTGGGAGCCACCGAGCCTAGAGACTCAGAAAGTCAGAGCCGAGTCCCCCTTTTATCTAATAAGCCAGGGAGAGGGGCTTATTGGATAAGAACTTTGGGAATAAACTTCAAATGTTCCTACATAAAATTTTATTTTATTTTATTTTACTTATTTTTTTGAGACAGGGTCTCATTCTGTCACCCAGGCTGGAGTATAGTGGCATGATCTCTGCTCACTGCAACCTCTGCCTCCTGGGCTCAACCAATCCTCCTGCCTCAGCCTCCCAAGTAGCTGGGACTACAGCCATATGCCACTATGCCCAGTTAACTTTTTAAAATTTGTTATAGAAACGGGGTCTTACTATGTTGCCCAGGCTGGTCTCAAACTCCTGGCCTCAAGCAATTCTCCTGCCTTGGCCTCCCAGTGTTGGGATTATAAGCATAAATCACCAAGCCCAGCCTGGAAGCGTCCTTGACACTTGAGCTTCTAACCCTGTCTCCTGGCCAGCGGGCTGCCACACCCCAGAACCAGGTCTCTCAAGGGAGATCTGTGAGTCCCGAAGCTTCAGGGAACCTTCCCTGGTGATGTTAGCTTCCTCTAACACAGTTTAACTCTTGTCAGTCATGGAATCTGGATGGAAGGTTTTGGCACTTAATTCTTTCCATTTAAGGCTGAAATAGAATTTCCATTCTCCACCCTCATTTTCGAGGGTTAGTAATTTTCTGAGACCATTACCATTTGGGCTGAGATGGTTCCAAGCCCAGAGGTAAAGCACATGAGGCATTTTCCTAAGCCAGTCTGAAAGCTGGGAGGCACTTTCAAGAATCACATTCTTAACATGAATCTTTCAATCACTCTCTGCTATAGCATCTTGGGGTCAATGAGAGCCTTACTATTTTTACAATGTTTTCATTTGCTTTTGTCAGTTTAAAACCATCAGCAATGAAACTGAAGGGCAAAGCCCCTGCCAACATCTTGTCTCAGCTCCTCTGCAGAGGCACCAAACACAGATGATTCTGGGAGTCTGTCCCTGCCGTGCTGTTCCCAGCTGCAGGCAGCCTGGGTTCAATTCTGATGTCTTGGGACAGCTTTTTCTTCCCCCGCCTTCCTGTTTGCTTACAAGGCCATCCAAGATGTTGGTTTCCTGAGGCAAAGGGTCCTTCTCCTGGGAACGCTATATTCAGTAAAACAATAGCTGCCTCCAAGGAACCTTGCAAAGATTAGGCAAGATTGTGTGGGTCAAAGTGCAAACTTGAGAGCATCTCCAAATAGCAGTTCTGGCGAGAAAGATGTACACATGGCCTGCAACAAAAACTACCACTGTGGCACTGTCTCTTACACATTAGATCGTTGATACTGACCAACAAAGCATATGCTCATATGAAATTCATTAACAAAAATAACTCAGAACAGGCCAGGCGTGGTGGCTCATGCCTGTAATCCTAGCACTTCGGGAGGCCGAGGCGAGTGGATTGCTTGAGCTCAGGAGTACGAGGCTACCCTGGGCAACACAGTGAAACCCTGTCTCTATAAAAATACAAAAAAAAAAAAAAAATTAGCTGGACCTGGTGGCAGGTGCCTGTAGTCCTAGCTATTTGGGAAACTGAGGCAAGAGAATTGCTTGAAACCGGGAGGCAGAGGTTGCAGTGAGACCATGCCACTGCACTCCAGCCTGGGCGACAGAGTGAGACTCCATCTCCAAATAACTCAGAACAATGTCTCCACTGGGTTCGTGGGACAGCATTTGTTTTGGGAAGCCTAGTATCCATTTCCTCTTCCTAAGAGCACCCGGGTTTCTTCCAGGGAATTGCTTCTGTTTCTGAGGGCAACCTCATCAGCAGGGTAAATACAAGAGTCTGCCCCCAACCACTGTCACCACCATGGAAGCCAGGGCAATCCTTGCAGGCCCTGGTGGAGACAGCCCACTTCTTCCTACCAAAGGGCAACCACAGGACTTAGGCTGAGCCAACAAGGCCCTCTCAGGCCTTAGGCCTGAGACTAGCAACTGAGAATTTGTAGAGTCTGAGTCTTCCAGCGAGCTGAAGCCTTCAGAGGTTTTGACCACAGAGACCTTCTAAAGCATCCTGGTTTCCAGTCTCCCCTGCATCCTAGCAACACATTCCCTGATGACTTAAGTTAGTTGTTCAAACTTAAAACCAGAGACTTCAAAATGGATTCACTGGGCCTCATACAAGTTCGAGTATTACGTGATGACTTCCACATGGACTCAGCCACTCTCAAGACTCTCCAGCACCTCAGCATCCCTCAGAGGGCCCAAAAGGGAAAACAATGAGACTCTATTTGGCTGGGTGTAGTGACTCATGCCTGTAATCCTGGGAGGCTGAGGTAGGAGGATTGCTTCAGGCCAGGCGTTCCAGACTAGCCTGGGCAACATGGCGATACCCTGTCTCTACAAAAAATTAAAAAATTAGCCAGGCATGGGGGCACGTGCCTATAGTCCTTGCTACTCCAGAGGCTGAGGCAGGAGGATCATTTGAGTCCGCTACAGTGAGCTGTGATCGCACGATTGCACTCCAGCCTGGGTGGCAGAGTGAGACCTCATCGCTAAAAAAAAAAAGAAGAAAAAGACCTCTATCCACTGGCTAGGATGACAGCCCATGCCAACATCAGACCCAAATATGGCCCTGGTCCACATGAGGTTTCACTCATTCTCCAGGTGTTGGTTTTTCCAGACCTCATATTGAATTTTTGAAGTTTCTGATGCTGTGGAAGCTATTTTCCAATCTACAGAGTTCTGGGTTGATTGAAACCGACTGGAAGTTCTGATGCTTGAAGAGGCATCCTAGGAAGGGCCCATTAATCTCATTTTCTCTGAGTAATTCCAGGTGGTAAACTAGTGAGGTCTGGGGCTGCAGCTCGCCAGGCCTGGCTGGGTGCTCACTCAATGCAAAATGAATGGAGGAAAGGCAGCCAGCCTGCTGAGGGTTGGGAAAGCATGCGGGCCAGGGTTACTGGTGGGAGAGCTGTTGTTTCACATGGGCCTCCTGTGTCAGCGGGGATCGGGTTTGGTAGCATCCCCACTAAAATTCATTCACCACCAACTGCATCAGAGGTTTCTTTGCAGCAGGCTGTCAACCTGTTCCAACTGCCTTCTGGTTTGCCTTAATGGAGAACAAGTGCCCTGTGGCTTTTTAAAGAGGCAGCAGGGTGCAGTGGGAAGAGTCCTGCCGGGATGCTGGAAGCCAGGACGCCTGAATTCCAGCCCTAGTCTGTCCAAACAAGCTGTGCAACTTTAAACAAATGACACTCTCTCCTGACCTTCATTTCCTCCCCTGTAAATTAGGCCACTAGGCGGCTGTCCAGGTCACTTCCTAGATTTGACTGGCCCTTCCTTTAGTCCCTGCTGGAAAGCAGTGTACAAAGAATTGAGCTAAGCAGTAGCACCGTTAGTTTGCTTTGGATTTGGAGGGTCACTGATCCCAAGAAACAATTTGTGTTCTTAGCACTTCAGTCTTTGAGGACTTAAGAAACTTCAGGGAGAATTCAGAGCTCATGGTGCTATGGAGGCTTTTCTCTGAATCCTCAGAATTAGTCACCAAATACCCAGATGAGGATCAGGTGGAGACTTTTCTACAGGATTTGGGCCTTGCAGTTAGGATTTTTGGTTAGCATGTCTCACTCAGAGGCAGCTGCATCATTTCCAAGCTGTGTTTCACCTCAAATCTGAATACAAGAGGCAGTGTGGTCTAGGAGGAAGAAGTGCAGGTAGGAAAGGCAGGCTCTGCATTGGCTGTGCTGCCCAACAGATGGCTGTTTGTCTTTAAACAAGTCACTTAACCTTTCTGGAGGTTGGACTTGATTTTTTTTTTTTTTTTAATGAGATGGAGTGTCACTCTTGTTGCCCAGGCTGGAGTGCAATGGTACAATCTCAGCTCACTGCAACCTCCACCCTCTGGGTTCAAGAGATTCTCCTGCCTCAGACTCCAGAGTAGCTGGGATTACAGGCATCCGCCACCATGCCTGGCTAATTTTTTGTATTTTTAGTAGAGACACGGTTTCACTATGTTGGCCAGGCTGGTCTTGAACTCCAGACCTCAGGTGATCCACCTGCCTTGGCCTCCCAAAGTGTTTGGATTACAGGCATGAGTCACCCACGCCAAGTGGGTTGGACTTGATTTCTCTTCACTTATTTATTGTGTATTCCCTGGAGCATTAGTCACAGGGAGACAAAAAATCCAGAGTCGTGTAAGGGAGGGACTAGGTACCCCTCCCACTTCCAGTGAGGGAGCTCAGGCTACTGGAGCAGTTGTAATTGCCGCATTGCACCAAAAGGGAAGCGCTGTGCACTGCTCAATTCTAAAAAGAAAGATCACCCATCAGCCAGGAGATAAATGCTTCTTTCTTACACTGAATTCTACAATTCACTCATCCTTGCATTTAGCCAGTAAACACTCACTGAGCATTTGGCTAGGCAGCCACTGTGCTGGACCTACAATAGCAACCAGACCTGAGGCTCCTGCCCCCAGGGAACCAACAGGGATCTTATCTCCGGGATGTATTTCACACAGCAGAGATACAATGATGTCAATGGCAATTGTACAACAGATACTCAAAGGGCCCTATGAAAGTGAAGGGTGTGATGCAGAGTTGTAATTGCACAAAGATGGAACAACAGTGGGCAGAGCCACAAACCATGGTGCGGTATGTGGGGACTTGATCTGGAAAACCAGGAATGGTGAGCGACTCATATGTCCTGGAAAGTCTCTTGATTCACCGATGGGAGAGTTACACTGGTCAAGAAGATGCCGAGTGTTCTGTGGCAGGCCTGGGGCAGAAGGGTCCTGTGTTTTTGACTGGTAAAAGAGCAAACTGCGTGAAGACGCCAGTCAAGAACTGCCTGCTTACACTCCCTATCTTTTTTTATTAAAACATTTACATTTTATTATAAAAATTTTCAAACATTCTGAGAAGTGGAAAGAGTTGTATCGTGAACACCCACCTGGATTCCACTGTTAACATTTTGCTGTATTTGCTTGATCATACACCTCTCCTCTATCCATCCTTTCATCTGTCAATCAACCCATCTTGATTTTTTGGTGCACTTCAGAGGAAGCTATAGACCTCAGTATGTTTCACTTATACACTTTGCATGCATATCATTAACTAGGAGTTATGAGTGTGTAAAATGCACAAATCTTAAGAGTGCCTTTGGATGAATTTTGATAAGTACATACATCTGTGTAGTCCAAGTCCCTACCAAGAAATACAGCAATAATATCACTCCAGAAAGTTCCCTCATCTATCCCTTCTTACAGGATTCTGACCTTGTCCCCCACGTCCTACCCTTTGCTGTCCTATCCTATGCATTCCGTACCCCGTGGTTCTGAGCACCTGGTCACAGCGAGTTGCCCAGGCTGGGCACCTGACCCAAAGGCAACTGAGCCAGCTGCTGGTTAAAGAGTGATCTTTAACCTCTGTGGCCTGGCTTGGCAGGGTGGGCCGCACCCACCAGAGGCTCTTGTGAGAAGTGGGAAACTGGTTGCACTGGGGTGGGCGGGGGAGTCAGACAAGGATGCTGAGCTGAGGGGCCATGAGGCAGATCTGGGGCTGGGGTCACTATGGTTGCAGGCCATGTGCCAGCAGAAGTGTGGAAAAGCCAGGGCTAGTGAGGGGTAGGGGGTGTGCACACAGAAGACGAAGAGACTGTGTGTGAGAGATGGCACCATCCCTGAGGGAGAGACAGACAGAGGGCTCAGCTTCCTTCTCTTTCAACTGCAGTCCAGTTCTCTCGTGTCCTCATAAAACCATCTTTCTCTGAGGTTAAACAGGCCTTTCCTCCACATGACTGCCAAATCCCCAGCTACAGTGGAAATGTAGATGATGGTACATTGTGCAGGTGCAAAACTGACAGCATGGCATGAAAATTAAAGGATCTTTCTTAAATGGGAGCCATCCTATTTCTGTGTGTGATGGGCTATCAGCACGACCTCACTGCTCCTGGAAGATGATAACAATAATGACAACAGTAATGATGAGAAAGCCACACATGATACTACACATTTTAGAGGCATAATCTCATTTGATCCTCCTGACAATCCTATTCACATAGCAGGCACTTTTATTGATAGTCCCTGTATTGGTCCATTCTCATGCTGCTATAAAGAACTGCCCAAGACTAGATAATTTATAAAGGAAAGAAGTTTAATTGACTCACAGTTCTGCATGGCTGGGGAGGCCTCAGGAAACTTACAATCATGGCAAAAGGGGAAGTAAACATGTCCTTCTTCACATGGTAGCAGGGGAGAGAAGTGCCAAGCGGAGGGGTTTAAAAGCCCCTTATAAAACCATCGGATCTCATGAGAACTCATTCACTATCAAGAAAACAGCATGGGCCAGGCGCGGTGGCTCACGCCTATAATCCCAGCACTTTGGGAGGCTGAGGCAGGTGGATCACGAGGTCAAGAGATCGAGACCATCCTGGTCAACATGGTGAAACTCCATCTCTACTAAAAATACAAAAAATTAGCTGGGTGTGGTGGCACGCACCTGTAGTCCCAGCTACTCGGGAGGTTGAGGCAGGAGAATCGCTTGAACCCAGGAGGTGGAGGTCGCAGTGAGCCGAGATTGCGCCATTGCACTCCAGCCTGGGCAACAAGAGCGAAACTCCGTCTCAAAAAAAAAAAAAAGAAAGAAAACAGCATGGAGGAACTGCCACCTTAATTCAATTACCTCCCACTGGGTTCCTCCCATGACCTATGGGGATTATGGGAACTACAATTCAAGATGAGATTTGGGTGGGGACACAGCCAAACCATATCAGTACCCATTTTGTGATTGAGGAAACAGACAGAACAGAGGTCTACTTTGCCCAGGTTCACATAGCTAGTAAGTTGTGGAACCAGAATTCACCATATTATGAAGCCACAAGTCACAGCATTTTGCTGAATGAGAGGCTTCTGTACCTGAGCAGGTGCTCAGTGGAGGCCCCAGAGTCCCGGCCAGGGGGCGCCACAAGTTTTCCACCTGGGGGGCATTATTTGTCATGAGCGAGCAGCCACATGTAAAGGGCCTCCTGGCTCTGGCTCCCCAGTGTCACCTTCGTCTGCACATGCCACCCTGGGTGAGTTAACTGGAAGTTACAGCCCTGGAGCTGACCCGCTGCTGGGAGCACTTCCTTATACCCATGTGTGTGCAGCTCCTGAGACAGCTGCATTGATCCCTCTCTCCTTGCTGCTGCTGCTGGGCTCACCGGCCTCTGGAGTCTGGAGGGTAGGAGGATGGCCTGGCTGCTCGCATTGAGGTGGTGGTGGCTCTGCTTCCCTGTGCCTGAAGAGCAGGCATCCCTTTCTCAAGGAACTGCAGCAGGTGTTTGGGGGGAAGATGAGGAGGAGGTCCAGCCCTGAGAAATTGAACCTAGTCTCAGGAAAGGGTCAAAGATTGTATAGCAGGGCAGGTGTCAGCACCAAAAGGCAAGAATCCATTTTTCCAAACCAGGAAGGGTAAGGCTGAGTCAAATAATTCTTAAGCACACCCTCCCCTGGTATTTACCCATGCCTCTGTTATCACTGATTCCCGCCTTACTGTAAGCAACTTGAAGACAGGGGCCGGAATGTCTTGTTCATCTTTGATTTGCCAGTCCCCTGTACAGTTCTCGACACATAGTAGGTGCATAATGAATACATCTTAAATGAATGAATACATGCCGCGGGGAAGCTGAGAAAGCAGAGGGACAATAATAAAAACAAAACAAATGGAGCACTTACTTAGTGTTGGGCACCATTCTAACAGCACCACTCATAGTAAATAATCAAGTCTTCTTAGCTACCCTGTGATGTAGGTATGAGGCATAGAGAGGTAGAGTAACTTGCCTGAGGTCACACAGCTAGTAAGTGGTAGAGCTAAATTTGAACCCAGACAGTTAGATTCCAGCATCGGTGGTCTTCAGCCCTGTGATGACTACCATCCTGTCTTTCCTACCTTGGAAAAGCTCCCTGGAACATTACACAACACTCCTCGCCAGCCTGAGCCCAAGAGTCAGGACCTGTAAGAGGCCAAGTGTGACCCTGGCAGACAAACCAACATCCTGGCAACCAGGATATGGGTGATGCAGACTATGATGGGCCATGTGAGCAAAGAAACTGCAGCCATATCAACACTGGCCAGCCTCCCTCTGATTCAGTCAATATTCACTGTGTGCCCGCCAAGTGCTAGGCACTGTCCAGGCCCTGATGCAACTAAACAGGTGCGCTCCCTGATGCCCTCAGGGAACCCAAGCGAATGACATTAATGATCCATCATTTGTGATGTGCTTGTTCTGTGCCAAGATGTACTAATGTGTGCACAGTGTCTCTTTTCATATAACTCTGTGACCATAATCATGCCCATTTTATTGAGGAAGAAACTGAGTCTGAGAAAGGTAAGATCACTTGCTCCATGGTAACTGCACATATTTACAGGTATCTACATGGCAGGTGCTGTTCTGGTGGTACAAAAGTGAACACCACAGATGGCCTTGCCCCTCATGGGCTGTAATGCTAGTGGAAGAGGGATGGGATGGAGAGTAGTAAAAAACACGTAAAAAACACATAAAAATCATTTCAGCCAGGCACGGTGGCTACGCCTGTGATCCTAGCACTTTAGGAGGTGAAGGTGGGCGGATCAGTTGAGGTTGGGAGTTTGAGACCAGCCTGGCCAACATGGTGAAACCCTGTCTCTACCAAAAATATAAAAATTAGCCGGCTGTGGTGGTGTGCACCTGTAATCCTAGCTTCTCAGGAGGCTGAGGCAGGAGAATCTCTTGAACTCAGGAGGCGGAGGTTGCAGTGAGCCAACATGGTGCCACTGCACTCCGGCCTGGGCAACAGAGGGAGACTGTCTCAAATAAATAAATAGATAATAAATAAAAGAGGACAAATTCTTAAGCCTGCACTTAGAGCAGATACAGGGCCCATGTTCACATTATCCTTATAAAAGAGAACCCTAAAAAAATCATTTCCAAGAGTGATTGCCATGGGGAAGGCAACAAAGCAAGGAACAAGCTGGAGAGGGTTGGGGAGAGGAGCTAACCGTGGTCAGATCTGGGGAGCTGGGGGCGCTCTAGGCAGAGTGGATGGCCTGTGCAAAGGGCCCAGGGCAGGACAACTTGAGGTGCTGGTGGAAGAAAGGAGCGCAGTGTGGAAGGAGCACAGTGGGAGGGAACAACAGAAGATGAGGAAAGTCGGGGACTCGAATCCAGGTCTGGTTGACTCCAGGCCTGTGCACTCCAGTGCCATGTAACACTGTGTCCAGACAGGCAGCGTGCAAGGGAACTATACAAGGGATCGCCTCCAGAAGACACGGGTGGTCCCAGGTTACAAGCCCCTCCAAAAGCGATGAAACCTCGCCATGCAACTTGAGTCGTCTTCACATAAAGAAAAAGTCCAGCTAATGCAGACATCATCTTTGTCAAGCCTGACGTCTCTCATAGGTTCTTTGGGACAAACCCCATGATGTAACATATGAAAATTCATAATCACAACACTAGTCTTTGAAGTGCTCTGTGCATCCAAGTGCTTACCAGCAGGAGGAAATTTCAGAATGACTGTTGTTTCTTTAATGGCCATCATGGTTACTTGAGTTTAGACAGGCCCTGGGGACAGACTCAGCTTCTACCCAGCGCCCACCCTTTGGCAGAGGACTGTGTCTGGAATAATGGGGAACTGTATTGGGTTCTTCAATATAGGCTTGTAAAATATCAGGTCTCAGAAATGGCACATGCCTGTGTGCTGGGATGGAGAGACGATGACATCAGAGTTCTTGAGCAAGCCACTTCTCCTCGGGGTCATGTGAGCACATGGAGCCCAGGAGTGGAGGGTTCAGCTGGTGCCATGACTACACAGGGATGCAGCCTCCAGCGCTGCTGGCAACAAAGGAGAGATTTCCCCCGCCAGGCTCACAGAACACTGAAGGCGGGAGGGCAGACAAGCAGAGCACTGGGTCCACCAGCTTTGCCACTGTCCCTCTTTTCCTCTCATCCTTTTCCTTCATCCCACTACGGGGGTTCTTTGGGAGGCTCTGAGTGGGATCCTGCACACCTGATGAGGTCTGAAGCTGAACTAGGTTCTCCCTGTCTTTATATGCCTATGTGGTTAGGAGGCCAGATGCCTGCTCTATATCCCAGCACTATGACTAATTAGTGGTCACACCCTCTCTGAGTCTGTTTTTTCATCTGCAAAATGAAGATACTGACAGTCCCTAGTTCAAAGCATTAAATCAGAAAATGCGTCAAGCTTTTTGCTCTGGGTGTGACACACAGTAGGCCCTGTAGGATCAATCATTGCAGAGTCCCCAAGTGCTCACCATGGACCAGACACTGTGGAGGTCAAGTACAATCACGGACTCTGTCTGCTGGGTATACAAGGAATAGCTAAGGAAAAGCAATCTATAGCACAGCTGGGTTGGTGCACAGCAGCTGCTGCCCTGGCCTTGGGGGTTGGTGTGGGCATGTGGCAAAGACTCCGTATTTTTATTAGCCGTGAGCAGTTTGGCCACCTTTGCAACCCATTGCAGTGAAGGTAGTAGGGGCTCCCCTAAGGGCTGTATGTAACTTCAGCTTCTGCCCCAAAGGGAGGAAAGGGAAGAGAAGACATCATGAAACTGATGGAGCCAGGCCCTCTCAGGCAGCTGCACAACCTGGAGGTAAAGAGCCTTTGGGCCCTGGAGTTGGTTTCTGGATTCGAATCTGGCCATCCCCCCCAATCTGCCACCAACTCTGGGAACTTGGGCAAGTGACTCAATCTCCATAAGCTCATCCAGTCAACAATGTTCTTTGCACACTTTCTAGGAGCAGGCCCTGTGCTGGATGCCTCAGCTCCCTTATCCAGTAAAAACGGTAAGAAAAAGGTACGGTGATTCCTCAAAAAATTAAAAATAGAATTACCATGCAATCCAGGAATTCCACTTCTGCATGTACACCCAAAAGAATGGAAAGCAGGGTCTGCACAGATATCTGTACGCCATGTTTGCAGCACCATTATTTACATTAGCCAAAAGGTGGAAGCAGCCCGGGAGGTTCACTGATGGATAAATGGATAAACAAAATGTGGCATAGGCATACATAGGGGTATTTATTATTCAGACACACATAGGAGTATTTCTATTCAGCTGACACATGCTACAACACGGATGAACACTGAGGACACTATGCTAAATGAAACGAGCCATCACAGAAAGACACCACTTACAGGATTCCGCTTATATGAGGTTCCTAGAGTAGTCACAGTCATAGAGACAGAAAGGAGGATAGTGGCCTCCAAAAGCTGGGGAGAGGGGAAGTGGGGAGTTAGTGTTTAATGGGCACAGAGTTTGAGTTTGGGAAGATGAAAGCTCTGCAGATGAATGCTAGTAATGGTCACACAATTAAAGTCACAGTTCAGAGACTTTAATGCCACTGAACCGTACATTTAAAAATGGTGACGATGGTAAAGTTTATCTTATATGTATTTTACTACAGTACAAAATTTTAAAAATAAAAAAATAACAATTCAACACTAGGCACCATTATTTCTGTTGCATAGGGAGGGGGGCACCCCTGGGAATAATGAGTAGGCTTTTCTAGGCTGGACTTTCCTGTAGTCTGTGTGGCTTGGGAATAGAATAAATACTAGCTTCAGGGTGAAATTGCAGTCTCTTCCTCCTACAGCCCAGTCTTATTTCTCGGCCTAGTCCCCCTCCATTCAGGCGACGACTCCACGAGATGACACTACAAGATGGAACTGGGGTTACTACGCCAAGCCTTGGCTTATGCCACACCCCCCACCTGATGTTCCTTCCTGTGTCCACCAAGTACGTGCTTGTCTTCAAAGATTCAGCCCTCAGTGAAGCTGACCAAGACTGTGCTATACACCCTGCCACAGCCCCCATAGCCCTTCCCATACTCACTCGGTCCCTTACAGGCCCCAGCAACTTGAGGGCAGGAACTGGGTTTTATTTATTCTTCTACCCCAGCTTCTAGTTTACTGCTTATTGCACACAAGAAAACCAATGCTTTTTCAGTGGAGATGTATGTAACATTTATTGATGTATGTATGTATGTAACTTACTATGTATGTAACTTACTATGTATGTATGTATGTAACTTACATACACGTATGTATGTAACTTACTATGTATGTATGTAACTTACATACATGTATGTATGTATATAACTTACATACATGTGTGTATGTAACCTACATACATGTGTGTATGTAACTTACATACATGTGTGTATGTAACTTACTGTGTATGTAACTTACATACATGTGTGTGTGTAACTTACATACATGTATGTATGTAACTTACTATGGACACTGTTCTGAGATTTATAAGAGATTGACTCATCTTAATAACTCTAAAAGGTAGTGCTATTGTTACCTTCAGGGCAAAGCAAGTGAGGGATTCCCAAAAACTCAGTAATCAAGGTACGTAATATTTAATGAAGTATTTTTAAAAATCAAAATTAATACAAAAAATTCTTAACGAACAAAATATTGAAATTTAAGATAAATGGCTGGGTGTGGTGGCGGATGCCTGTAATCCCAGCTACCCAGCAGGATAAGGCAGGAGAATCTCTTGAATCCGGGAAGTGGAGGTTGCGGTGAGCTGAGATTGCGCCTCAAACTCCAGCCTGGGTGACAAGACTAAGATTCTGTCTCAAAAGAAAAAAAACACTAAGATAAAGACAGGATCTGGCTGTGTGTGTAGATAATTTGCCTCACCATAATTCCAGCCCTGTCAGATCCTGCCTTTATTTGAAATTTGATCTTTTGTTCAACAACTCATTTCTAGGTATTTATCTAAGGCATTAATCGAGGCTATTTGCAAAGATTTGCCTATAGGAGTGCTCACTGTGCTATTTATAACAATAAAACACTGGATAATATATTTGGTTAGACCATATGAAACTGCTAATTTGACCAATTTTTACCTAAAATACAACATCATACAGTCCAACCTAATGTAAACATTCATCATTTACGAACTGTGATTATACAGTCTATGGAACAGTAGACAACAACGAAATCCTAGACAGCCATTTAAAAACATCTGGAAGAAGACCAAGATACAGAAGAGTGTTCAAGATACAGTGTTAAACAAAAAAACAAGTTACACACAGTATAGGACCTATGATTTCCTTTTTAAAAAAAAACAATAATCAAAAAAGAGCTGAATCAATTATTTGCCAAAATGTTAATAGCAGTAACCCTGAATGGCAGGATTTGGGGTGATTTTTATTTCCTTCCTTTTGATTTCCTGTCTTGTATATTAAATACATATTATGTCTAAAGGGACAGAATAGGATCACTGTGGTCGCTCACGCCTGTAATCCTAGCACTTTGGGAGGCCAAAGTAGAAGGCTTGAGCCCAGGAGTTCAAGACCAGCCTGGGCAACATAGTGAGACTTGATCTCTACAAAAAATTTAACAATCAGCTGGGCATGGTGTGTGCCTGCAGTCCTAGCTACAGGCTGAGGCTGAGGTGGGAGGATTGCTTAAGCCCAGGAGTTGGAGGTTACAGTGAGCTTTGATAGCACCACAGTACTCCAGCCTGGGTGACAGAGCGAGGCCTCGTCTCTTAAAAAAAACTAAAAAAATAAAGGGAGAGAATATAACAATAAAGTAAAGGCTTTTTGTCTTTGATCTCATACCTTTCTATCAAAAGAATTTGTCGTTTGTCCTTTATGAAGACACACCCACTTTGACTATTCAGCCCTTTTACAGATTGGCCTTTAGGTCCTGGGATGTCGTCTTTCTTGCCTTGGCTCCCAGCAGGGAAGTCCTTTCTTTATGATCAGTGCTTTCAATGCTAGCCCATCGGGGTTGATCTTCAGGTTCAGAAGCATCAAGAATCACTTTGATTGTCCCCCAGGCAGGTGACCACAGTGCCATGTGGGTGACAGGCTTGGGGTAACAGGCATCTTGCCTTCAGTCCTCCACTGCACCCTCCTTCTTAATCTTCACACAGCTGAGATCCAGCAATCTTAAGTCACAAGCTCTTTACTCCCTTTTACTTAAACATGTTTTAAAATTAGAGATTTTTTCAATTCCAAAAAGGACAAAGACAAAGAATATGGTTACTTGCACCGCCACCAGAATTAACACCTGTTTATATTTGCTTCAAGCTTCTTTCTTATAAAAAACCGAAACAAACAAAACCACAAAAATAACAGAAACAAAACATTACAAATAAAGTCACACCCTCTTTTGATCCTCTCCCATCTCTCTCCTATCTCCATCACTGTCATAAGTGTGCTGTGTATCTTCTTTGGTCCTCTTTTCTTTCTTATTTTGGAAAGAGGTGATATGGTTTGGCTGTGTTCCCACCCAAATCTCACCTTCAATTGTATCTCCCAGAATTCCACGTTTTGGGAGGGACCCAATGGGAGGTAACTGAATCATGGGGGCCGGTCTTTCCCGTGACATTCTTGTGACAGTAAGTTTCACGAGATCTGATGGGCTTATCAGTGGTCTCCACTTTTACTTCTTCCTCATTCTCTCTTGCCACTGCCATGTAAGAACTGTCAGTCCAATCAAACCTCTTTCTTTTGTAAATTGCCCAGTCTTGGGTATGTCTTTATCAGCAGTGTGAAAACAGACTAACACAACAGGTCTCACTTTATAGCCCAGTCTGGAGTGCAGTGGCATGATCATAGCTCACTGCAGCCTTGTGACTTCCCAGACTTAAGCAATCTTCCCACTTCAACCTCCGGAGTAGCCTCCAGACAGTCAAAAAAGTGCTTCTATCCCTGCCGTCCAACGGTTATTCTGGTGCACACCACCATGCCCGGCTAATTAAAAACAATTTTTTTTGTAGAGACAGAGGCTTACTATGTTACCCAAGCTGGTCTCAAACTCCTGGGCTCAAGCAATTCTCCTACCTCAGTCTCCCCAAGTGCTGGGATTACAGGCATGAGCAACCATGCCTGGCCAGTTCCACTTTTATACTTTGAGATATATATGTGCACATGCACACACACAGACACACAACCCAGGACAATATATGGAATTGTTTTGTATTATTTTAATATACCTTAATGGTACCATACTAAATCATCAATTCTGCAATGCGCTTCTTTTCCCCCTCTAACATCATACTTTTCAGCTCCATTCATACTGATATATGTATTGATAAATTTCATTTCTTTTACTCCTGCAAGGTACTCCATCCCAAGTAGGTGGGCCCACTTCCTTTGCATATAAGTAACACCAAGACTTTCCCTGACCTCAGGGGTTCTAATTTGGAGAGCCTAAGTCAATCGCAGGGGCTTTCCCCAGGCTGCATCCTTCTAGTCCCTAAGACCTTCCAAACCCTGCCCCAGTCCCTCTATCTTCCCACAGCTATGGCACCTGCTACAGTCACCGCTTCCTCACTCCAATCCTTTGTCTGACCCATGAGTACCTCACTGCCCTCTGAGGCTCCCCATCCTGACTTGAAGAGATAAGGAAACTAAGATCCTTCACAGAATCTGTTTTCCCCTTGTAAGCTGTGCCATCAGGTAGTGGGTATCCTGAGAAGTAGGTGTATCCATGGGCTTTGAAGCCAGCAGCCCTGGTGGAATCCTGGCTCTGTTGGCAAGTAACCTGCCATCTCTAAGTCAGGTTCCTGACTTTAAAATGAGGACAGTAATAATCAGCTCGAGGCCTGCTGTGCTGGTCAAGGGGGAAATTATCAGAACAAACCAGACAGTCAAAAAGTGCTTCTATCCCTGCTGTCGTCCAGTCTATTCTCAAACCAGCAGCTGCAGCAATCTCTCAAAATCACGTTACTCTTCTGTTTATGTGATTTCCAAGGCTGCATCACGTATATCCAAGGCTTTGCAATATTTGCCTTGGTCTCCCAGATTGCTTGCTCTGAGGGAAGCCAACCACCATCCTGTGAAGACACACAAGCAGGCCTGTGGAGACCCACGTGGAAACTGAGGCCTTCTGTCAACAGCCAACGCCAACTTGCCAACCGTATGAAACACCTGCAATCCTTTACATAAGGACAGCCCTGGCTGACATCTGTTTGCAACCACATGAGAAAACCCAGAAGCATGTAGCCAAGCTACTCCCAAATTCCTTGACCCAATGAGAGAGAATAAAATAATTATTGTTTTAAGTCATTAATTTTTGGGGTTATTTGTTATGCAGAATTAGATAAGTAATATACACATTAACAAATAACTCATATTATAAATTCGTATACTAATTTGTGTAACAATTTGTATACTAATGCTTGTATAGCATCTACTATGAGCTAGGCACAATTCTAAACTCTTGATGTGAATTAACGCAATCTTCACAGCAACTCTCTAAAACATAGACTACAAGTATCCCCATTTTACAGTCAAGAAACCGGAGGCACGGAATGCTTAAGTAACTTGCTAGTAAGTGGCAGAACTAGAATCTGACCCTGACACTCTGGCTCCGGTGTCTGTGCCCATAACCACGACGCTATGCTGCATCTTGAGCAAAGCCATAATCAAAAATTTAGCACCAAGAAGCAGGACATGTTCTCAAATCCATAGTATCCATTTTTAAGCAAAGAAGAGGAAAGAGAGAAAAAGAGCCAACTCCTTCCGCTTCCCCCAGACCCTGCAGGTTCCTACTCTTCTTGGGTTTACAGCTCTAACCATCTCCTATGTTGCTAGTAGGCTGGCCCCAGACCAGAGCCAAGCTCACTTCCACCAAGTATGTGAAGAGGGTATTGAGATTTTCCTGACAGGAGTGCCTACTAAAATGTCACACATCTCCTTAGCTAGGATTCTGACCCAAGGAGATGAGCAATGTCTCTTTTGCACAAGTTCTGGCTCAATGTAAGCCTCATCCCTGCTTCTTCTAAGTGACTGACATCTTAAAGTATATCAGATCTCTAAAGTGGAAAAAAATCACTCCAAGAAGACAACCTCATTTAATGCAGGATTAGTAAATACAAGCCGCATGTCCTAGGGTCCCTTTCCAAGCCCTTTACAGACATGGCTAATCGATCATAGCCTCTTTCCCACTCAGCCTGGAGGCAGCTCCAGAATCATCATCACAGTGCTCCAGGCTGCCACTTCCACAGGTTCTGAGTTGGCATTAGAGCTGAGACCTACTTGTCATTCTGCCTCTAACAGGACAAAGATGAAACACCAAAAGCAACAGACTGAAACTAATCCCTCTACCTTCCAAGGAGGTAAAAGGCTTCTCGCCTCCACTGCTCCTACCCCTCCTCCAAAACCCATTTTCATCACAGCAAGCGCTTAGAAGGGATTTCTAAATGAGAAGACACTGCAAAAAATATTGGCCTTGCTTTTAATAATGTTATGAGGACTAGGACCCATGCTGGGAGGTGTCCCATGCTCACAGATAACGGTGAATTAGGAACCAATGGCTCAGCAGCAACTGAACTGGAAAGAACTAATCCTGAAGTCAAGGTAGACTAGGATGCATAGCCAGAGTCTTCACTTTCTATGCAGGCATGCATTCCTTATGCATTCTGAGAAAGGTGTCATTAGGCAAGTTCATCACTGTGCAAACGTCAGAGTGCACTTACACAAACCTAGGTGGCATAACCTACGGCACAACGAGGCTCTATGGGAGAGCCTATGCTCCTAGGCTATAAACCTGTACAGCACGTTACTGCCCTGAATGGTAGGCAATGGTAACACAATAAGTATTCATATATCTGTATGCAGCTAAACATAGAAAAGGTAGAGTAAAAATACAGTATAGAAGATAAAAAATGGTAGATTTGTATAGGGCACACACCATGCAAGGAGCTTACAGGGCTGGGAATGGCTCCAGGTGAGTCAGTGAGTGCATGACGAGTGAATGGGAAGGCCTAGGACATTACATGACTGTAGACTTTAGGATCGCTGCTCATGTAGTCTACACTACATTTATTTTTTTAAATAAAGTAATTGTGCTGCAACATTACAATGGCTACAGGGTCAGTAGGTGATAGGAATATTTCAGTTCCTTTATAATCTCATGGGACCATTGGCGTATATGTGGTCTATCACTGACTAAAACATCGTTGCAGACGTGACTGTATAACCTTCCTTGGACAACCTCCTAGCACTTTTTATTTATTTATTTACTTATTTATTTATTTGAGACAGAGTCTCGCTCTGTTACCAGGCTGGAGTGCAGTGGCGCAATCTCAGCTCACTGCAGCCTCCACCTCCCAGGCTCAAGTGATTCTCTTGCCTCCCCTTCCTGAGTAGCTGGGATTACAAGTGTGTGCCGCCAAGCCCGGTTAACTTTTTTTTGTATTTTTAGTAGAGACAGGGTTTCACCATGTTAGCCAGGCTGGTCTTGAACTCCTGACCTCAAGTGATTTGCCCTCCTTGGCCTCCCAAAGTGTTGGAATTACAGGTGTGAGCCACCACGCCAGGCCCCTCCTAGCACTTTAGAGAGGGGATATGAATGAATGTGAGCACCAGCACTGCCCAGTGGAAATAGGCTGCAAGCTGTATATGCAAGTTAACATTTTCTAGTAGCCACATTAAATAAAAAGAAACAGATGAAATTAACTTTAATAATATATTATTTCACCTAATATATCCAAATATTATCATTTCAACACGTAAAAAATATTAGCAAGATGTTTTAATTCTTTTTTTTTTTTTTTGAGACGGAGTTTCGCTCGTTACCCAGGCTGGAATGCAATGGCGCGATCTCGGCTCACCGCAACCTCCGCCTCCTGGGTTCAGGCAATTCTCCTGCCTCAGCCTCCTGAGTAGCTGGGACTACAGGCACGCGCCATCGTGCCCAGCTAATTTTTTGTATCTTTAGTAGAGATGGGGTTTCACCATGTTGACCAGGATGGTCTCGATCTCTTGACCTCGTGATCCACCCGCCTTGGCCTCCCAAAGTGCTGGGATTACAGGCTTGAGCCACCGTGCCCAGCCAGATGTTTTAATTCTTTGGCTATGTCTTTGAAATCCAATATATGCTTTAAAGATCTCAATTCAGATACTAAATTTTCAGCACAGATACTTGATCTGTATTGAGATTTCACAAAAATTTACAGTTGAAAATATAGATTCCACATATCGAAGTTCTTCTAAATATTCCCAAACATTTTCCCACAACTAAAATGAGTGTTGTTTCACAACTTAAATCAATGAAAATCAAATCAAATGAAAAATTCCATTCCTCACTTGCACTAACCACATTCCAAGCACTTGGTGGCCACCTGTGGCCGGCGACCACTGCATTGGTGAGTGCAGGTCTGGACCCTGTGATGGGGAGAGCTCTCCCCAGCCTTGGGCAGATGCCAGCCTTCCACCAGAGCTCCTGTGACTTGGCTTGGCTTCAGGGATCCCAGGGGCTGGCTCCCCTGAGCACTCTCACTGAGACCTGCCACCTAATGCCCCGTTTCCCTCTCTGCCAGGGCCCTTTCTTGGACTCTCTGCTTGGCCTGCCCTCAGCTTTGCCCCAGCGCTGGCCTTCGGATCTCCCAAGCCCCATAGCTCTTGAGCTAGCCATCCTCATCCTGCTGTGAGTCCCAGCCCCACAGCCCTGGCCTCGGTGTGGTTCAGGGACCCTGCATCGTCTGGAAGAGGTAGTTGGGTGATGCTGTGTCCTCTGCTATACAAAAAAACTGGAGTTGGCAACCTTGGGGTGCATTCGGTGATGAGCCATTTCCTGTTGTTGTTTTGGGAGAAGGCCCTTGCCATGTTCATGCCCCCGCAAGGTACTACCAAGACAGCACTAACACATCACTGTGGGTAGCCTCTGCTTTCCACTTGGAGAAGCACTTCTGGCCTGCTTCTCCCTCGCCTTTCCCAGCCCCTGCAGTGCATTTGCCCTGAGCTTTGGCTCTCTTTCTTCATCTGGCCTCCACATTGGTGTGGTATTTGGGGGGCTAATGCTCAGTCCCGACCCCTTCACCCCTTTAAACCATCAGATCCCCAGCAAGACATCACTAGGCGATCACATGTTCTTTCTCCCTGAGCCCCAGGCTGTGCCTCCCCGGATGCCTGGGATAACGCCCCAGGCCTCCCACACTCCTTGCATCTCCCTACCCAGTGAGAACTTCCACAGGGAGGGGAAAGGATGACTCTAAGCAAATAATCAGGTCACAGATGTGTAAGGCGTCAGAAGCAAACCCCCTGGAACGGACTGCTGACCTGGCAACTTTGGAAGGCAACATGGTTTGCCTTAGTGGGCTATGGTAGCCCAAGGCCAGCTTCCTGTGACATGAAAGTCCTTGACATATCAGGAGCCCTTCCCTACAGTTTGTTTAAAGAAGCTAAAGGCAGAGCTGCTGTGAGAAGATGAAGGGATGAAAATCTGAACTTTGACAAGCAGCATCTCACAGGGCATGGCTGCCAGGGGGTTGGAACTGCATGTGTGTGACTTAAACCACAGGAAAAAAGTGCCTGCAGCTTGCTGAGGACACACGACACCATGTCACACCAGTCACCTGGGCACTGGGGGAGCCACTGAACCTCAGAGGTCACACTTCATATGCGCTGGGCAGAGCCATCTACCTCCTGAGGGCAGCCCCCTTCATCCACCGCCTGCAGGAAAAACAGCTGCACGGTGCCCTCCTGCCCCACAGTGGCTGCCCCCACATGAGTTCCTGCTCTGTGTCTCAGGGAAGGCTCTGGAAGGCTTCAGCCACCAAGCTGTGGCAGGGGAGCAGGGATTCTAAGTTCTTACATTGCCAGAAAATATCATTTCCAGAGTCCCAACTGTACCAGAAGAGAACACCACGAACCAGGCAAGGAGACAAAGGCGGGCTTGATCAGGTACCACCATTTGGAGGAATTCTCTATCCCACACAAAATTCTTCCTCTAGACAGCGTCCTTCCCAGCCTGCCCCACTCCCCTGTTTCAACAAAGGCCCCGTTATCTTTTCCCCTTTACATCGATTTGGGAACCAGCACCCTCCACCAACCTCACATCACACACTATCCCCCCACATATACATCATACACACACACACACACACACAACATACACACAAACCCCACATTGCACACATACACAAACCCCACACATCACACACATACTACCTACACATAAACCCCACATCGCACACACCACACACACATGCACAAACCCCACACATCACACACACACTACATACACACAAACCCCACATCACATACACCACACACATACACAAACCCCACACATCACACACACACTACATACACACAAACCCTACATCACACACATACACTACATACACACAAACCCCACATCATCACACACCACACAAACACACACATAAACAAACCCCACACATCACACACACACTGCAAACACACAAACCCCACATCACACACACTACACACACATGCACAAATCCCACACATCACACACACACTACATACACACAAACCCCACATCACATACACCACACACATACACAAACCCCACACATCACACACATACTACCTACACACAAACCCCACATCGCACACACCACACACACATGCACAAACCCCACACATCACACACACACACTACATACACACAAACCCCACATCACATACACCACACACATACACAAACCCCACACATCACACACACACTACATACACGCAAACCCCACATCACACACACACCCCACACACATACACAAACCCCACACATCACACACACACTACATACATGCAAACCCCACATCACACACACACTACATACACACAAACCCCACACATCATATACACACCACACATATCACACACACCCCATACACCCACACACAACATATAACACATACATATAAACCCCATGTATCACACACACACTACATACACACAACCCCACATCACACATACACTACACACATACACAAACCCCACACATCATACACACACTACATACACACAAACTCCACATCACACACACCACGCACACAAACTCCACACATCATATCCACATCACACATACCACACACACCACACACCCCAGATACAACATATAACACACATACATACAAACCCCTTGTATCACACACACATACTACATACACACAAACTCCACATCACACATACCACACAGACATATACAAACCTCACACATCTCACACACAAATACCACACATACCACATACACACACATACACAAACCCAACACATCATACACACCAGACATACCACACATACACATATCACACACAACACACACTACACCGCACACAAACCCCATATATCACACACATCACACATGCCACACATACCCATACAACACAGCGCACACACACTACATGTACACATACCACAAACACCACACACCACACATACCACACACAACACACATCAATCCTACATTAAAAGGAAATGAAGTGTTCTAAGACACAGAACATTTTCCAAAGAACCTACACTTACCTCTTTAAGAACCAACACTTTCATACACCACATATCCCGGAAGGGAAAAAATCTTAAAAAAAGAAAAAAGAACCAACACTAACAACTAAATTTGACCATCTTGCTGGAAAATGTTCCGAAATGAATGACACAGTTCCCTGACTTACCAAGCCTGTGCACCGAGTGTAATTTATCACTTCCTGATGATTCAGGGACGCATTTCTGAGCCTATCTTTACCACAGCCTGCGAGGCCTAACCGTCTGGCCTCTGCTGTGGGCACTTTTCCTCCTGCTGAGGCTGCCCCTCCAAGCACACACCCTCTGGGGATGGTGCCCCAGCCTAGGCTGTCTGGAACAGTCTCCCGAGATGTCTGCATAGCTCACTCTCTCTTTCCATGGAATGCCATCTCCAATGCTGTCTTACCAGAGGCCTTCCCTGGCCATTCCTTTCCCATCTTTCTGCTTCCTTATGCTGCTATATTTTCATAGTCGTTGCCACCCCCTAATGTATCTTTCTCTGTTTATTTTCTGCCTCTCTCCACTAGAATATGAGCCCCTTGAGAGCTTGGATTTTACCTGGTTTGTTATTTCCAGGCCTGTAACAGTCCTGGCACATAGTACGTGCTCAGTAAGTAATTATCAAGAGAATGAATAGATGCTGCCTTCAGCATTCTGATCCTGTGTGTATGTGGAGGCAGGAGGGGTCACTCCTACCTCACATGGCCCTTCCTGAGTCATTTCTCAGTGTGTCAGAGCTCCTAGCAATTCCCTCATCTTGCTTCATCTAATCTACTATATTCGTAACCTAGGAAAACTGAAGGTTGCCAGGAGATGACCAACCCCTTGACCTACTGAAACCAATTTTTATAAACAATGTCAATTCCCAGACTGTGGTCTTCCGAGTAAAGTCCATGGGTATTGTGATTCTTGCTTAGCAAAGGGTTCTCTGTAGCTTCCTTCTGGTCTTCCTAGATTGTTGAGATGTCTGAAGTCCACCTATAGACACTTCTGCATACGTGTGTGTGCATTCTCAGACACACTCACAAATATCTTAGGCTTTTAGTATAGCAGGAAGGGAGCTGCATAGCTCCATCAGACAGTGTTTCAAGAGAAGAGAAAGGGGAAGGAGGCGGGCTGGTTTGTTCCTTATGAGAATTTCAAGGTTACAGCCATTCTTAACACACATGGTCTAGGTCTCTGTGCACCTCACTCTCTGGTCTTATTCTTCTTAATTCAAGCACTATCAGGCCCTAAGCCCTGGCTGAAGGCCACCTCACTTTTGCGGGAGAAGTTCAACAAAGTCCAAGATGATTTCAGCTGATAGGGACCTCCAAGATCCTATAGTTCAACCCTCACCTAACAGATGAGGAAACTAAGGTCCAGAGAGTGGAAGTGACTCACCCAAGAAACACAGTCCCTTGAGGACAGGGCTGAGCCTAGAAGTGGGATCACTTGGACTTCATCCCCATCCTCTCTCCATTCCCTCTCTCCATCCCCTGCTGACAGCCAGCATCTGTTTCCATCCTGGGCCACTCCATTCTGCCTGGCCCACCTAGGGGCCAGGAAAACCCTGCAACAGCACAATTCACATTAAGGCATGTCACCCACCTCTGAACTCTGAGACAATGCTGTCCCTGCTCCACACAGAGCCACACCTCACTTTATGAAATAGCAAGAAAGAGGAGCTGGTGCTCTTCCACGAAATGTGAAGTTGTTCCTAATGGGTCTGGGAAAGTGGAAAGGCTCTACCTGGGCAAACTTGCCTCAATGCCTCCTCAAATGTTGCCCGAGCCTTATCTTGTCTACATAGTATGATGGACAAGCTTCTCCCAGTCACCCCCTCTTTCCCAAAGTACGTCTGGCCTGCCATTCCTATCTAGTCTGAAATGTTCACCAAAGTCCCCTGGGTGAACTACATCATGCTATCTCTAGCCAGATGTAGTTCAAGGGCACAGCTGAAGTTTGGGGGTGTGGAGAGACAGGCAGGCCAGGGCATGGCTCCTCCATAAGCACACAGCTCAGGGGCACTGCCAGCCAGCACTGCCCCAGGCAGCAACAGTCAGGGCTCTGGGAGACAGGCCAGGTAACCTGGAAATCACGCCTGGGTTGGATTGGGAAAGCAGAAGAAGGGGAATATGGGAAGGTCAGACTCCAGGCGCCTCCACCAGGCAGAAACACCTGTGCAGGCCTCAGTCCTGGGAGAGGAAAGACCCTAAAGACCAGCACCTCTGACTTTGCAGCTTTGCCTCTGACCAGCCTTGGTTTCCTCTCTCTGTCCTTGCTTGGCAGCTCCAAAGGAACAGGGCGGGGAGGAGCACAGCAGCAGTTATGGATTGCTGGTCGTTACCCCCTCCTGGGCTGGCCTCAGTGCATGGGGCCCGCCTACTTCCCAGGGTGCAGGGCTCTCGCAGTGCAATAATTGGGCCCTATTTCATGACAGAGAGTCTTTTTTTCTCCCTTTCCCGCTGCTGTTGGGAGCACTTATGAGCCAACGGGGAGTGTGGAGAGAAACCCTGGCTGGCCTTTGGACTGCTCCAGTACTGGATGGTTCTGTGAGAATGTTTTCCTTCTGCTGCAAAGAAATTTCTCCCCCTGCATCTTTCACCTACTGGCCCCAGTTCTATTCCTTGGAACCCTACAGAATAATTCAAATAAGTCTCTTGCCTTTTCTGAAAGTTGGCTCAATGCTAAGTTTTGATGGGAATTCAGAAGCATGAGATGTGGTTAAGAAGGTTATACTTTGATTTTGGAGTTACGAGTGTTCTTAACCAGTAATTAAATATGTTTTAAAAATGATTATCCTTACTGGTTTTACATTATCATGCCAATGGATGCTTATTACAGAAAACGTGGAGGGGAAACCCAAAGGGTAGAAGGAGAGATTGCCCATAATCCTACCTCCTTAACGCTAACATTTTGTTCTGTATGGTTTTTGCATTTGTTCCCCCAACAAATGTTTGTGGAGTGAATACAAAGCAAGGTGCTGATTCGGGTGCCCCAGAAAAGATGTACTGATACACCGGAGTTGGATCTTGCCCAGAAGATGCTCCAGGGGAAGGAAGACATGAACTTGGGCTTTGCAGTAAGAAACATCTAGTGTCAAGTGGACTTACTAGTTGTCAGAGCAAGAGTAAGCCTGTTTGCTCATATGAACCTAACAATGGTACCTATCTCATTAGATTGTTGAGGGGATTCAGAGAGGTAAGCTTGTAAAACACACAGCACCCAGGTCTCCAGTGAATGTCCTTACCATCAACATAACAGAGTATACAATGATTATGGAGGCTAGACAGGTACGGATCAAAGACCACAAGCTTTCAGAGCAGAGGGACAAACTACTTGCCATCATTTTCAGAGTGAGCTACACACAGTGGGTGACTGTCCCAGGCAAGCACACTGACTAAGTGGACTGAATTTGCTGCCCGCGTGCAATCAGCAGTTCACTCATGTCTGAAAGCTCAACTCCTCTGCTCCTTTCCATGTCTGTTTAGCCTCCTGTATCTTTGCCCTGCTGTTCATAGGGAAGGTGCTTAAGGTCTCCTCAAGAAGCAGACAGGGTATAAATGTTCAATCTTGTAACTGTAATGATGGCTTGGCTGTAGGCTCCCCTCTGACCTCAGGGAAGCTTCCTCCATTACAGTCGGACAGTCCCATGGGCATCTCAGCTTGGCCCTGGTCTACAGTGGACCCCTACCTCTGTCTTAGATGGCATTTCCAGACCCAAGGGTTTCCTCTGCCTGCAGAAAGGGCAAACACAGCCACCAGGGAAGAAAGCCATGCTCCCAAAGCTCTCAGAGTAGCTGGGGGGTGAGGGGAATTGCTGTTACAGCACAGAAATAAAAGATCTGCAGCAGAATGAACAGCACCCTAAAACTAATCCTGTGCCCTTGGACCTCTGGCCTTCCAGGAAGGTGACTCTCGGGCTGCCAGCTCACCTCCCCACTCCCAGTCTTGGTTGCCTCTGGGCTGACCCCATGTCCCCGAGGTAGGTCTCAAAACGGCCCAGGAACAGAACCCATTGACAGGAAATCAGGCCCTTTATATTGGAACATTTTTGGCCAGGCATGGTGGCTGACACCTGTAATCCCAGCACTTTGGGGAGGATTTGTCCCCAAATCCTCCAAGGTGGGAGGATCCCCTTAAGTTCAGAAGTTCGAGACCTGCCTAGGCAGCATGGCAAGACCCTATCTCTACAAAAAATATAAAAATTAGCCAGGTGCAGTGGTGCACACTTGTAGTCCTGGCTACTCAGGAGGCTGAGGCAGGGGAATCGCTTAAGCCCAAGAGGTGAAGGTTGCAGTGAATCATGATTGTGCCACTAAACTCCAGACTCGATGACAGAGAGCTTGTGTCTAGAAAAAAAAAAAAAAAGAAGAAGAAAGAAAGAAAAAGAGGAGAAAAGAAAAGAAAAAAAACCCAAACATTTTGGCAAAGGGAATTGTGGGTGTTTGTGCTTTTTCCTCCTCACTTGCTTTCTCGAGTGCGGTACCTAAACCAATTAAATACAAAATCACTTTCTGTTATTATATTTAGGCAAATCATATTCCCACAGTTCCAAAATGCACACATTATAAATAAAATATAAATTCCCCTAGATCTTATTAAAGCATCTGCTGTCTGAGAACACTACCAGAAAAGCCATCATTTGCATCCCCTTCTGCTAGGTAAGTGGGGCTTCCTGCAAAGCCTCAAGGGCTCCTGTGGGACCTTCCCCTGACAGGAACATGTCCCTCCATGGGCAGAAGCTTCATAACACTCTTTGGGAGAACTCCCTTGAAGCCATGTACTTACTCCTAGAAACGAAGCTGTCATCTGTTTATCTCAGGATCAATAAACCTTGCAAATCTTTGAACTCAACTTCAGCCCACAAAATAATAGAGGTCCAGAGATGTTAAGTATTTTGTCCATGGCCATTCAGCAGCATCCCAATTTCAGGCTAAGAAACTCCGGTTTAGGAAAACTCTTGCCTAAATCTTTCACAGTTCTAAATAGGAGACTGTTGACGCAAATGAGTATACCTATACTGAAAATACCCATAATGAATAGTCTTTTTAAAAAAATGTAAAGTGATATTCCATGTAACACCTTAGCCTCCCACCCATGCCTGTTAGCGAACTGGCATATGGAAAACCTGAGTCCCAAACCGAAACAACCACAAATGTTCTCCCCAGCTGTGAGGACTGAAGATTCAAGGCCGGCCGTGGCTGCCCTGCCTCCCAGTTTGGCTGCTGTCCTGTGCCAGCATGCATCTGTGTAGATTCAAGGAGATGTCCCCAAATCTACTGCCTTGCCTGTCAAGTACAGCACAGAAAAATCACAAACTTTGCTGCGTCGTAAGCAGCCATATAGGGATGGAATCAGTATCTCCCTTTAGCGTTACAGATTCCATAACCAAATTGTTCACATCAAAATTGGTGACACATGGGCCGACAGCAGGACAGAATATTAAAAATCAGGACCTCCTCGAGAAATCTGGCCACACGGTTGCCATGCCAACACCCTATAATGCCAAACAAGCATCTCCAAGGTCCAGAAGCAACTTGGCTGGCTTCAAATAGCCCAGACATTGTGAAAGCAGAGCTGCCTCCAGGTCCAGGCACTTCTGCAGACCCTCCCTTTCCCAGCTCAGCTCTCTGATTCCCCAGGGGAGTGATGATGATGCCTGTCTGAATTTGCCAGCCTCTGACAGCAGGGCTAGCCACATCATTCTCTAGGAATCTGAAAATCCACATGCAGTGTCCCGGCCCAACTAGACAGAAAAATGTTTCTGAATAAGTGGTTACCACAAATTGCAGGGAAAAAGTAAATCCTCAGCTGCACCTGCCCCTTTTAAGTTGAACAAAGGGTTTAATGTCTGCAGAAGCTTGAACATGCATCCCCCTACCTCCTTACTTAGAGCCAGGTTACAATTGGGAATAAAATATTAAGGTGATATGAATATAATATAATAATATTAAAGGGATGTGAAGCATTGACTGCTCCCAGAAATGAGTGAGAATCTTATTTCACTCCTTTAAGAAGTCTTGCTGTGCACTTTGGGAGGCCAAGGTGGGCAGATCACATGAATTCAGGAGTTGGAGACCAGCCTGGGCAACAGTGGAACCCTGTCTCTACTAAAGATAACAAAAATTAGCTGGGAGTGATGACGCATGCCTGTAGTCCCAGCTGCTCAAGAGCCTGAGGCATGAGAATCGCTTGAACCAGGCAGGTGGAGGTTGCAGTGAGCTGAGATCATGCCACCTTACTCCAGCATGGGAGATAGAGTGACACTCCATCTCAAAAAAACAGAAAGTCTTGCTGTGTGCATCAGTGTGGGGCTGCAAGGAGCTTCCGGCATAGTTCCTGTATGCATCACTTACATTCAGGGGCAAATCACATGGAAGTGAAGTTACTGGAAGAGAGAACTACAATGATACAATGCAAGGCAGTGTCAAAGGCGGTGCGTGACTGGGGGCCAGTGCTGGTGGAACAGGCACGAGGGCTAAAGCTTAAGAACAAAGAGGGAGCTGGCTGTGCCCCTAAGTGGCCACAGAAGGCTCTCCCACTCCCGGGGACTTCCATCCTCCCTTTCTTCTGCACCTTCACTTCCCAGCTCCCAGGTATCTCCCTGATACTCCTTCATACTTTAAGCTTAGCTTCCCGCTATGAGCCCTTTTCTTACCTGCAGCAAGTCAAACCCTGTGGGAATAAGCAGGGACAAGAGGATGTTTACTGGTGACTCTCATGACTCCAATTCCCATCCCTCAAAATGAGTGCTGAATCCTTCCAGCACAGTCCCCTACGCCATTCTGGGACTCTTGAGAAATGTGAGCGGCCCTCCCAGTGGATTTGCAGGACTCTGGAAGGAGCAGGAGAGAGGTGCATGGGCCAGGTTCCGGGTTCAGGGTTCAGGTTCCGGGTTCAGGGTTCAGGTTCTGGGTTCCGGGTTCCGGGTTCCAAAGCAGCAGTCCCCTCAGCTCTCTTCCCTCCTCTCCTCCCTGCCCAGCCTCTTTCTCCTCCCCTTCCAACTAAGACCCTCCTCCCATCATCTCACAGGAAAGAGGGACAGAGCATCTGGCCAGCCTGCCTTGCCTGAGACCAGGGCTGTTCCTCTCACAGAGTATGAATTGGCAGCTTGGGCTCCTGGGGAGGAAGCTCCCTGGGGTTCTGGAGGCCACTACTGGTTTGGACAGTTCCAGCTCCAACCTGTCCCTCTGCTCAGATCGTAACACTCTGGGGTCTCAGCACAGGAGGCTTTTCCTCATCAGCTTTGGAAACTGTCCTTGGAGAACTGCCCAGAAGGGAACACTGCACCTAATCATGCTTGCCCACAGAGAGTTCGCCCAGACCGGGATCTAGGACAAAATCCACAACCCCACCCCGCCAGTCTCCTCAGGCAAAGTCTGAAATAATGGTTCCTTTACAGGGGACTCGGAATCTGGGGCGGGATGGGAATACGAGGGGATGCTCTCCAATGAACTTCTCGATATTCCCGGGTTCAGCTCTGACTCTGGACGCGTTTCTCAGATTCGTCTCCACACAAGCCTCAGCCCTCCGGACCTTGTACCTCCCCGCGGAGCTCCTCACCCCTTCTCCCCCAAGCCCAGATATTTCCTTGTCGGAATCGCCACGCTCCCTCATTCCCTTCCCCCCGCCCCACTCGGCTCTCCTCTTCCTGGTCCTCATCCGGTCGGGCTGCCCCGCCCTGGTAGGTCCCGAGGGTCGCTCGAGGCTCCGGACCACCAACCACCCAGTCTGGAAGAACGCGCCTGCTGGAGCGCGCACTCGGCGGGTGCCAAAGCCTCCCGCCTCAACAGGTGCTCCTGCCTGGCCACACACAGCTCAGTCACCTGGGACTCGGACAGAGACGGCAGCAGGATCGCCCCCTTCAGGGCGGCTGCGATTCCGCACACCCCCGCCCGGGTCCCCAGAGTGCCAAGGGCCCCCGCAGCCCCGCCGCCGCCCCCGCTGTGCCACACCGCCTTTGTTTCTCCGCCCGCTTGGATGTCGCGAGGCTGACTTCACGCAAGGGTATCGCCAAGCCCGGGCGCCGACACCTCCCGCCTACCCGTGGTATCGGACCCTAATGTTGGGAGTGAGGGACCGGTACAGGACGAGACCTCTCCCCAACCCAGAGAACTCTGGGGTAGCTGGGTGTCCGCGCCGAAGAAGCAGGTTCAAGTTGACCCGGGCTCAGAAGGGGGCGTGAAGCCAGGCGCAGCGCCTAGAGAGCCTTCCCTACCCACGCCCGCCACCCGATGTCCTTTGCCCCCAGAAGGGAGAGGGGCTGCGCACTGCCACCTACACGCTCGGCTGCGAGTGGCTGCCACCGCCCGCTGGCCGCGCGCTGGGTCCGGCCGCCTTCCGGGGCACACAAGTCTCCTGCAGCCCCCCGGCCCCCGGCCCGGGCAGCGCAGAGCTAGGAGAGCCGCCACGTTCCCAGCCGCGCGCGCACGCCGGGCCCACCAAACTTGCAGCACTTTCTCCCAGCCCCCACCCGCTGTCACCCTCCCTTAGTCGGTGCGCCCCGGCCCTGCCGCCAGGCAGAGGTTGCCATAACAACGGGCAGGAATGCTCCAACATATACAAAGCCGGCCCGGCGCAGCGGGTACTCAGCCCCTGGCCTGGCCCCGCGCCCTCGGCCGCCGCGCAGGGGCTGGACGCGCGCATCTGCTCCCTAGCCGGCAGCCCGGCGCTCGGGGCGTACTCACAATGAGCGGGATGGTGCGGTCCTCGCGGAGCTGCTCCGGCCTCCCGCCGGACCTCTGCGCGCCCCGGCTGCCGGAGGATGCTGCGTGGGCTCGGTTGTCCTGCCATAAGTAGTAGAAAGTGCCCAGGATCCAGGCTACGGTCAGGATGGCGATGGCATTGGCGCGGATCTTCCTCATGGTGGACAGACGGGCGCCCCGGAGCGGGGCCGGGGCCGGCGTGCTCTCGGGGCCGGGGCGGGGGCGCTCGCAACCCCAGCTGTTTGTTTTCGCTCGCGCCTGGCTGCTCAGTCCTGCAGAGCAGAAAAAGGAGAGAGATTGGCGGTGGAGTGGGGGGGCGGCTGTTAGGGAGAGACTGAGCGCAGAGCGATCCTCACGGTCCTAATGCCCTACAGCCCCGAGCGCGCGCGTCCCCCGGGCGCCCATTCATTCGCGCGCAGGGCCAGCCCGCGTTCCAGTCACCGCCGGCCGACCCACCCGGCCACTGCGCACGGGAAGAGAAGTGCGCCGTGTGGGAAGCGGCGCGGGCCTTCCTCCCGCGCCCAGGAACTGGCGAGACAGACGCCCGCGGCAGAATGGCGACTGGCCAGAGCCAGCCTCGGCTCCCACCGCTAGGTGACCGAACGCCCGGCAGCTGCCCCCGCGCGGCCCTGGTCGGTCCCGCCTACCCACACCCACCCCCGGACCGAGCGGCCCTGAGTCACCGGCTGGAGACGCGCGACCCCCGATCTGGGCCCGCGCCGCGGAGCTGCAGTTCCGGGCTGCGCTCTGGCGCGGGATTCAAGGTGTGTTTGGCGAGTCCTTGGGTAGGGGCGGCTGGGTGGGGGAGAGTCCTGAGTTTGTACTGGAATCTGCAGCGGAGATTAGCCCAGACAAGACCCGCCCAGAGGAGGGATTGGAAGCTGGTGCACTTGACATTCGAAGAGAGCGAAGGGGAAACGATGCTGCCTCACACCCAGTGCTAGGAGAGTGGGGTACAGCCATTCCACATTTTTCACTGGCCTGGGGCTCCCAGATGTCACGATGCTTCCCTCCATCCCGCCTCATTGACCCCTGGACAACCCTGAAATAACATCGTCAGCATTATTTCATCGGAAAGAAGGGAAGCCAGAGAGCCCGGATGATTCTCCCGAGGCCACACAGCTAATTAGTGGGCAGAGCCCAGTCTACAAGCCATCTCTCCATCTGACACCTTTTGACGAAGTGCAAAACGCAGTGGTGAGAGGACACAGACATTGAGATTCCGCCCCAGCCCTGGAGGCACTGAGAATCAGGCACGAACTACTCTCACTCCAGGTGGAAGGCAAATGGCTTAGATGAGTTTTAGGAGACCAGCACAGGGTGGGCCCAGAGCGCTCAATGAATAGATGTGTAACAACAAAGTAGGGATCCAACAGAGGAAGAAATAATTTATTGTAAGGTGGTCTTTGGGAAAGCTCTCTGAGACTGTGGACGAATCACTTAAGAAGCAAGGAAGAGGGAGGTGAGGGCAGGGGAGGGACTGCAGGAATAGGCCTTGCAAAGATCCAGAGGATGGAAGTGCTTGATGTGTTCAAGGGAGAGAGATGCCTGGCGTTACAGGGGGGCTAGGATTTGATGGGAGTTGAGGTTGGCCAGCCTGGTTGAGTCTGGACTCAGGAGGTCCCTGAATGCCAGAGACAGAGCTGATGAGGAGTCTGCTTCCTGCTGGCACTGCTGGACACCGTGGCTCCTCCAAACACCCACATAGGGTCCAGCCTCCAAATGAAGCCACCTGGGAAATCAGGCAAACTGAGGTCACAGCATCATGCCCCCCACAAGCGTCCCATAAGCACCACCCTGAGAGACAGAAGTAAAATCAGTTGGTGTTTCTCCATTTCTCCAGCACTCGAGACTGAACCACACGCATAATCAATACCTTTCTGTTGAAGTGAAGAAACCCCTAGTTGGGTTTTTGCTGCAGAAAATCCAGGGTCATCACTGTAACTTCGATACCCTCACTCAGAAGCCTATCATGAGGACACTTAGACTAGACCAAAAGTGACCCAAGCAGAAATGGGACCTCAAAAGAAGAGAATGCACAAAAGAGGGCCTCACAAAGAGTCTACCCAAGTAGCAGAGAGTTTCAGGAACAAGGTGGGGCAGGGGCGGGGGCGTGGAGATGCCAGATGCTCTCCCAGGTCTCTCTTGCCTGGGGAGATTAATGCACTAGGGGCCAGGGCTTGTTTGCATAGATGGAGAAAACCACTGTGAAGCCACTGTCTGTTTCCACAGGAATCACAGGGCAGATCCAGTGGTCATGCCATCTGTGGGAGGCCAGGAAAGACCTCGCTCCTTAGGAATCAGGCTCCACAGACCTCTCAGATCAACCAAGAAAATGTAAGGGAACTCCCCTCCTGATGCCCCCATTTTCATGCATCTCTCAGGTGAGCCTGGTGAAAGACTTGGGGAATAGCTCTGTTGTCATAGGCTGCTCCCCTCATCCCAGCATGGTCTGTGCATATCTAGTTGCCTTTGATGTGGGATCTAGAGGCATCACATCACCTCCTGGTGAAAGGCTCCAAACTCACCCCTCATCACAGGGATGAAGCTGGACCATGCTGACTGAACCCAGGCTGATGGGGTTTCTGGTGACTCCAAAAGGAAGGCTCCATGGGGGGAAGGAGGGAGGGTGGGATGGACTGGAATGTGGCAGGGTTTCTAACGTCTCGCCAGTTACTGCCCAGGGCTCAGTGGTGAGGATGCTATCTATCTGCCCCAAATGGTCACTCCCTGGTAGTTCTGTTCCTGAGAGAAGGCTTCTTTGGCCTCCATCACCAGAAAGACTGCACAGAAGTGGAGTGTAGACTCTCTAGATGACTTCACTGCAGCTCTTCCTTAGATGGGCACCTCCCTGGGGGATGATGGGGATGGGGTGGGGGTAATGACCATGCTTATTTGGCTGACAGGAATTCCACATAGACAGAGGTGGAATAACATGCCTGAAGCCACAGGCACTCTGGCAGAGCCAGAGACCAGGAATCACCACCTTGGCTACAGTCTGTGGTCTTTGTTTCAGATTCTAATCCCTGAAATGGGTATAGAACTGGCCCTCCCTGGGATAGATTTCAACGCTCAGAAGTGACCATGAGTGTTGTTTCCTCTCTGGTGCTAGGAATGGATTCCAGCAGCACCACAGAATCACAGCAACATCTAAGGGAGTCACTGTTTCTTCACATATGCTGAACTTTGAAAACAAGAGTCATCATAATAGCTACAGTTTGCTCAGTACCTACCAGGTGCCAGCCACCGTGCCACCACTTTGCATATACTGTCTCTAAAGCCCCTGCAACACTGAGCTAAGGATGATCAGATCCCCAACTGCAGATGACAGTGCTGAAGCTCAGAGGCCACTCAACTTGCCTGGAATCCTACAGCAAGTAAGTGGAGAAGCTCAGTTTAAGTCCTGTGCCATTTTCAACGCTTGTGTCTGGGTACCAGTGCAGGACTTCGGAGGCCACTGGGAAATCTGCAATGTGGTCAAAATTTCTGTCTGCAGGAGTCTCACTTCCCCTGCCCTCAGTTCTCCATTTTCTCCTCTATAAAAGGAGGGATACGAGGTGTCCTGGGGGGGTCCCACCAACTGTGCCACTTCGAACTTGCATTTCCTTCCTTTCAGCATTTCTCTTAGGCACAGTTCACATTGTTTTAAAACTGTTAAAGCCAGCACTCAGGGTAAGCTGGGCAAAGTGCCACATGCCCCTGGGACTCCCAGAACCCCTAGGGAGTGCTTCTCTGCCTCCCGTGCCTTTGGTGTGGGGGTTGCGGAGGAGTGGATAACTGAGGGGGAAAGGGTACAGCTCAGTGTAAGGCCCTGGCTCTGGAGATGGACAACCTGAACTTGAATGCTGATCCTGTCACAAGTTAATAAAGTGGCTTGGGCAAACTCTTAACCTCAGTTTCCTCAACTGCAGAATGGGGCACTGACAGCCCTTACTTCACAGCCTTGTTGGGAAAGACAGGATGAAATACAGTGTTGTAAAATCCAGTGCCTAGTAAGCACCCCAGTACCCCGAGCGGTGGGGGGCTCTCTCCCATAGGCTGTTGCTGGCTCCTGGAGGTGAAAGGGGCCTCCTGAAAGGGATTGCTGACTATTGCTGCCAAGAACAGATCTGAGGAAAGCCTCTCTGGCCATGGCTAATGTCCAGCAGTCATAGACTGTCCTGTCTGTGGGTGGGTGGCTGCCTCTTCCAGAGCCTCTGCTGAGCAGCTGGAGGCAAGGCAGGGGAGAGGCACAGAGCAGGGCCCCAGCCTCCCATTCATTACCTTTGTTTAAGATGCTGGGCCAGCTCAGAAGCTCTTGCTCTGTCTGTAGCAGCAGGGCCCAGAAGGTAAGGAGGGGACCTGATAGGATACCCTCACCAGCCTATGTCTGCTCTAAGCAGGAAAGAAGGCAAGGATGGTGGAAAGAATGTATGTTACCATGCAACAGGCAATATGTTGATACACGATCTCAGAATACTCACAACGACCCTATGAGGAAGACGCAATCATTCCTCTTCCACAGGGGAGGAGACTGATGCCCGCGGAGGTGCCAGCATCAAGTGGAGCATGCGTTGCCCACTGCCAGCTGAGAACACTCAATGCTCCAATTGTCTCTAAGGAAAAGATATTTATAAGGTGAGTTTCTATAAACCATTATAGATGAAGGAAAGGACTTAGCTCTTTGAAAGGAACTTGGCAGTTTTCTTATTGTCAATCCTCCACCCACATTTGTCTGATAACCCTGGTTTATTACTTATTAGTTTCTGCCACTGGAGCATCGGTTCCAAGAGGACTGAGGTTCTTGTATATTTTGTTTACCACTGTTTCCCTGGTGCTTATAGTAGTGGCAAATAGTACATGCTTGTTAGTGTGTAGTATTTGGTTTTTTGTTTGTTTGTTTAAACCCCTTGGAATGTGATCCCATAGGTATTTGTTGATGGAAGGAAAGGAGAGAAAGAGGGAGGGAGGAAAAAAGACAGGGTAGCTCTATGAAACATGCACTTCTCTTTTCAGCCAAGCACTTGAGAAGTGGGTACAGGGCTAGAGCACAAAGGGGGTGACTTGTCTAGGGTCAGGGCGGGCCAGTGCAGTGAGTCCCCTGCCAGTGCTTCCTTCCGCAGTCATGGAGCCAGGGCTGAACCCTCCTGCCCCAGGATGACGGAGAGAGAAAGTCTTCTGTGGTCCCACCAGAAGTAGCAGAAGGAATGACTCCAATTCTGGTGGACAACTGCAAGAATCATAAATGTTAATAGGGATCATGAAATAACCCAGTTGTTGCTTTAGGGAATACTAGGATTGCAGAGGCTGCAGGCTAATTAGAAATGTGTCAAATGATTTTCATTAACAAGCAAGGAATTTGTACAAAGGAGAAATACATAAATAAAACCACTCCTCAGCAGAACTGGTCCCAGAGGCAGAGCCCTTTCCAAGGGCTCTCTGACATTCCCATCTCCACTACCTTCTCCTGAACCCCTTCTCCTTCTCTGTAGCCTCTGCAGAGCTGAGTGACCAAGGTTCTCAGACCAGACTAGATGGCCCAAGATGCCAGGCTAGTGCCTACCACATGCCTGTTTCTCCCTTGGATGGGAGCTCCTCTGAGCCGAGTCTGGCAGCCTCCTTTTGTGTATCATGAGTTTCTAGCAGTGTTGGGCATCTTGGCAGCACTCACTAAATATCTAGGCAGAGTAAATGAATGAATATTGAGGGTGGCAGCTGCTGCTACTCCCCATTCTGTCCCATGAACATGCCAAATAGCCCACTCAGACTGTAAAGCCAGTGCCTGATTGCCCATTGGGGTGGAATTTCCAGTCTCTTCCTTACCTTTCCTTCTTGAACACCTACCATGCCAGGCACTTCTAGGTACTGGGGATACAAAAATTAATAGAATCTGGTTGTAGCCTCTGAAGAGTCCAATAATTGACAATGAGGAAATATACATGGATAATAACAAGATGAGTCCAGGTGTAATGGCTCATCCCTATAATCCCAGCACTTTGGGAGGCCAAGGCAGGAGGATTGCTTGAGGCCAGGAGTTCAAGACCAGCCTGGGCAACATAGTGATCCCTCATCTCCATTAAAAATTTAAAAATTCTCTGGGCCTCATGGTGCTTGCCTGTAGTCTTAGCTCCTCACGAGGCTGAGTGGAGAGGATAGCTTGAGCCTAGGAGTTTGAGGTTGCAGTGAGCTATGACCATGACACTCCACTCCAGCCTGGGCGACAGAGCAAGACCCTACCTCAAAAGAAAAAAAAATCACAAGATGATGTAATAGAGCTCCACAGAACACAGATTAGGGCAGTAACACTGAAGCAGGAAAGAAAGAGGGTAGAATTTGGTGGTAAGTTGGAGGTGGATGTGAGAGAAAGGATTTGAGAACAGCATGTAAATTTCTTGCTTAGGAGACTAGTGCTTTGGTGTAATGTGACCATTAACTGAAATGGCGAATACAGGAGGAGGAGCCAATTTAGGGAGGTGTGTTCAGTGAACCTGAGCTCTCTGTGGTCAGTCCAGGAAGGCATGTGTAAACCCAGATCTGGAGCTCAGGGTGAATGGATGGTGCCAGTCAGGTAGAGATGAGAAAGCCAGAAACACAACGGGGGCTAATATGTTGCTGGGTGGCTGCCTATGTACCCAGCACCTAGGCACAACAGAAAAGCCATGTTGTTGGAGATGAGGGCTTCTGGATGCCTTGTGTGGTGATGGAAAGAAAACTGGCATTTTTTTTTTCCTGCCTCTGTCAAATGCCTTAATTCAAGTCCCTGGACTCAGGCTCCTGGGGAATATTCATTGCTTTATCAGAAACCTCATCATCTGGTATGTATCAGGATGGACCCCTTGACCTAGGGTTTGAATAAAATTTGGCTCAATATCAAAAAGGTCAGGTGACAAGACCAAAGAGAATTGGAGAGAGATCTGCAGTCCTGGCCCTGCATTTCCCTCAGTCTAATGGTGCTTATAATTGATATCTCTGTTTTCCTTGTGGAACTGGGAAGTGGAAATTAAAGCAACGTTCCCAGGATTGGTATATATTTTGAAGCTCTCAGCAAGGCTGAAAATATCCATCGATATATTTTGAAGTGTAATTTCGACTCCCTTACCAGTCAAAATAATTGAACGGGAAGAAAAAGCTGTTAATGCAGGAGGCATATAACATCAGATCCACATTGCCTGGAAATTTACCATTTCAAAGCAATTGAAGGCATTTACAGCCCATGTTTACAGTCCTACGTGTCCCCTTCTCACTGAAGCCACCCTCTGAAGCCATCAAAAGGCCCATCAGTCTGGCTTGGACGCTGAAATTGCTCACAGTGTCTGGAGCTGTTGCCAAAACAGGGAGGGTTTTAAAATACCATCCTGCCATTTTATCAGCATGTAAATCGTGGGGAGTTTCCTCCTGGTAGGTGGTAGGAAACAGCTGGGGCTGCCTGTCAGTGCTCATGGAGCCAGTGGTGGCAGAGCTCCATGGTGGCATGGCCAGGCACATCCTTCCCACGCACAGCTTGTCTTCTTAGTTGTCTAGCCTAAGTTGACATTTCTCCCTTTTGCCCAACAAGAAAATACATGCCCAGGGACAGTAAGCCAGGGGGCTGCAGGTTTTTTGGCAGAGGGATGGTGCTATGCTGCCTCTCACAGTCTTTGCCTGGCCCCTGAATCTCAGCCTGGAGCCCGGCAGGATAGACAGACAATAGCTTTGCCGGCAGTCATCTTCTGTCTTCTGCCAATACTTGTGTATGGGTGGGCGGGCGGGTGCATGTGTGCGCATGCTCTGTTTTCTATTGGAATTTGACTTCAGGCTTTTCCTGGAATTGCTAATTTCTTTCCTCCTATTTGTGTCCACTGGAGGAAATTTCTAAATCTATGTTCGAACATTTGTCTTTCCTTCCACCTCTGAATCACTCATCTTTACAAAGACCGTTACCTAAAGATGGAGCACTCAGTATGTTCTTGGGCAACTGGGACAATTGGGAGATGGGAAACCTGAGTTTTAGAAATTACACTTCAGAATATATCGATGGATATCTTCAGCCTAGTGGGATATACTGGGCTATAAACCAATCCCAGGAACATTACTTTAATATCCACTTAGTAGCTAATATGCTAACAACTAGCATGGCGACCCTGGAAAAGTCACTTATCTAGGGCCTCTTTCGCATGTTTACAGGGAGGGCTTTGGAAAAAAAAAAAAAGGTGGGTGGGTGCAGTGGCTCACACCTGTAATCCCAGCACTTTGGGAAGCCAAGGCGGGTAGATCACGAGGTCAAGAGATGGAGACTATCCTGGCCAACATGGTGATACCCCATCTCGACTAAAAATACAAAAAAATTAGCCGGGCATGGTGGTACACACTTGTAGTCCCAGCTACTCAGAGGCTGAGGCAGGAGAATCGCTTGAACCCGGGAGGCAGAGGTTGCAGTGAGCCGAGATCATGCCACTGCACTCCAGCCTGGGTGACAGAGTGAGACTCAAAAAAAACAGAGAGAGACAGAGAGAAAGGAAGGAAGGAAGGAAGGAAGGAAGAAAGGAAGGAAGGGCAGGAAGGAAAGCAGGAAGGAAGGCAGGAAGGAAGGAAGGCAGAAAGGAAGGCAGGCAGGCATGAACTTGGAAGCTCCTTTCAAGTGCTAGCATTTTAGAATTCTATTTACTTTTTTGGTTTTTTGTTTTATTTATTTATTTTTTTTGAGACGGAGTTTCACACTGTTGCCCAGGCTGGAGTGCAGTGGCACAATCTCGGCTCACTGCAACCTCCGCCTCCTGGGTTCATGCGATTCTCCTGCCTCAGCCTCCTGAGTAGCTGGTATTACAGACATACACCACCACACCTGGCTTATTTTTTGTATTCTTAGTAGAGATGGGGTTTCACTATGTTGGCCAGACTGGTCTCAAACTCTTGACTTCGTGATCCACCTGCCTCGGCCTCCCAAAGTGCTGGAATTACAGGCATGAGCCACCCTGCCTGGCCTATTTTCTTGTTTTAATGTTTTAAACCATCCCCTGCCTCAGCAAGAATGATGGGCAATCAATTAGGATACAATTTTCTTTATTATCATTTAATTCTCCTCTCTACATCTTACACACAAACACATTCCAACAACTTAAAATAGTCCATTTGATCAAGAATCTGGAAACTTCTGGATTACAGCAGACCTAAAAAAGTAGAAACTGGAAGAATGTACAAGAAATTGGTACATCCAGGGATGCCTCTGAGAAGGGGAATTTGAGGAGAACAGGAGTAGGAGAGAGACCTTCACTGTATATACCCTTTTGTGCCTTTCAGTTTTTTTAAATCTCTTTACCTAAAATTTTCTTCTAGCAAGAGAAAATTTTTCCTTCCTATTTCTTCTATCACAGGCCTCTCTGCAGCTCAGTGCCTAGGGCAAGAGAAGCCCAGTGACTGAGCTGGAGTCACACACTGGAAGCTGCCTTCAGACCAGGCCCTCCCTAAGGCAAACGCCCCCTCCACTGGGGCTGGCCAACAGCCCTGCTCCCCTGGCTGTCCCATGCGCCTGGAGGGGTTCTGTGGGTACACACCCGCTGCTGGCTGCCCTTGCCACTGGCACGCATCTGAGCTGTCAAGCTGCGTAGGGACCCCATTCAGGGTGCTCCAGTAAGGGGCTGGCCCTATAGCTCCAGCAACCAGATGGGCAAAGAGGCCTAAGAACTCAGCAAAGGGGGAAGTGCATCCAGCCTTAAATTCTCCAGGCTGCGCCATCCCCTTTCAAAGGAAGACTGCCTTTGTTTGTTTTCTACTCCTAATATGACATGAGGACAGGCCCATAAAAAAGAATAAAAGGGAGAAAGATGAGTGGGAGACAGGGTCCTCACAGATCCCTTTGCTCCTGGCCTCACCTGCAAAGTGCTTGCCTCCATGTGGCAGAGCTGGACTGCTGCATCCCTGGCGGGATCCTGCTGCCCTGGTCTCCCCAGTGCCGGCTCCTCGTCAGCTTTCCCTCATGACACCCAGCCTCCACCTGACCTTCCTCTTCTGATTATAACCTTGAAGGGGTGCTGGCCCATCACTTGTGTGTCCTACTTCCCTATGCCCCTCATTACCTATTTGGCCTACTTATGGCACTCCCACACTGCCTCATTGTCCAACAACTGAGATTGTTCCTCCATTCACATTCCCCACCCTCTACCTCTTTCCAGAATCAACACAGCCAATCTCCTCTTAGCAAGTAAAAAATATTCATGTCCTTCCTTTGTATAACCCCTTACTGGGAATCCAGAGATCATAGTGCTTAGGTTTTGTTAAGTGGTCTCCACAGATAGGGTGGGAAGAGGCCACATTGGTCCTCTGAAGTCCTAACTCTGCTAAAAGATACTCTTCTGAAAACGGCTCTGCACGCTGCCCATGCTCAATCTGGGGTGCCTTGGCTGTGCTGAAGCACTGACTACTGACCTTACATTGCTGACTCCAACTGCGCACAGGCCCAGGTGGGGTTGGGCTGTCCCCTAGCAGGCCACAGGAAGGTGGAGGCAAAAAGATAATCAAGAAGCCATGAAAGTCAGACAAGCAGCAGCAGATGAGGATGTGCACTGCGTGGAGTGGACAAATAGCACGAGGAAAATCAGCTTTGGAGACAGAAAAAGCCAAGTGGAAAGTGTAATAAATACTAAAACCAGAAAAGCCTGAAGAGAGTCCATCCAGGGAGCAGCGGGAGGATGGCTAACATCACTGGAGTTAGGTCAGAGGGGAGGACGGCCGGAGGGGCAGGGGTGGCATTCCAGGGGCTGGGGGCCAGAGAAATGGCACAACATAAGTACCATTTCTCTTGGCAGAAGGGAACGGAAGGGTCACTCACCTTGCAAGCTGTTGGACTCATTGGCTGCCACAAGCAGTCTATTTAAAACACACCAGGCATTTTGCCTCATTCTGTTTCTCTGCCCAGGAAAGGCTGGACCAAAGGCTGAGGGAATGATTCCAGCATCAGGACCCTGCATGGATGACTTGGCTGAGACCGCGAAGATCCCTGCTCCATCCTGAATGACCCCCACGTACATCCCCCACCCCCACCAAAGCTGCCAGGCCACTCAGCTCCTCGCATATTGAACACAGTCCCTAAGGCAGCTTGTGGTATCCACTTCCACTGGGCAAGACTCAATGGCTTCCTTCGTCCTGTCTTCAAACTTGTCAGAAAGCAGATGCTGCTCAAATCTAACAGCTGCTCTAAGGGCATGCTCAAAGGGTGCTCTGTGACCAGTGGGAATATTCTTCTTAATAACTGAGAGGCCTTGGGTGATAGGACTACGGCAAGACAAAGACGCGAGCATGAAAGGGCATCAAGGGTAAAATGGCCCTGGGGAAACCATATGGGACTTGAATTGGAAAGCACCAAGAGCCTCACTCCTTTCCCTGGATTGTATATCTTCACGAAGTTCTAATTTGGAGAAGAACTGACTCCTTATCCACTTGCCACAGAGAAAGTATTAATAAAATATAAGGCTAGGGTCTAGGAGAAGTGGCCCAGGAAAGCCATCCATGCAAATTTTGTTTCCTTCCTACTTGGAGGGTTGGGGACGAGAGGTCCTTCCTTCCCTGGCTCGTAAGCACATGAGTTGCATAAAACACTGTCCGAGAAGGCAGAATAAAAGCCCTCTGTTCTGCATGAGATTCATATTCTTGAAAGACTTAGCATATAAATCAAATTTTACCTGCCAGAGAAGCTGGCCTTTCAAAATAAATTTGAAGTCAATCCTATGTTTATACAGAAGGATAGCCTGTGAAGGTGAATAACCATCCCAGTTCACATTTGCAAATTGGGAACTCTGAATGTCTGACTTGGAGGATGGGGCAGGGGGTTCTGTCTGGAGATTCATCTACGGTTGGCTTTTAGGTTGCAAATAAGCATTACTCTAAAAACAAACAAAAGACTGAGTTTTTAAGAAACATTTTTAATGGAAAATTTCAAATATAAATATATAAAGTAGAGGGCCCAATATAATAAATACACAGCTTCAATGATTCTAAACCCGTGGCCAATATGTGAGAAATGTGGACTTTTGAACCAGCTGACAGATACAGAGGACAAACTTCATGGTACGGAACAAAAAGAATTAGTCCTACTGAGGCTGCAGTATCCAAAAGGTTTCTGCATAAACGCCCTAAACTAGAGCCTAAAGTATGACATGAAGGGGTGGAGAATATTCTTAGTTAGCAATCAAAGAAGAAACCTGGGAATTAAAACACAAAACAAAACCCCCCCCCCACACACACACACACACACAGAGTCTCTCTGAAGGATGCAAATTAATAGTAACAGTAACACTGGTTGCTTTCAAGGAGGGCAAAAGGACTGAAGCAATTTCCAGTCCCTTTTTTTTTTTTAAACAAAGTCTCACTCTGTCACCTAGGCTGGAGTGCAGTGGCGCAATCTCGGCTCACTGCAACTTCTGCCTCCTAGGTACAAGCAATTCTCGTGCCTCCACCTCCTGAGTAGCTGGAATTATAGGCGCCCGCCACCATGCCTGGCTAATTTTTGTATTTTTAGTAGAGATGAGGTTTTACCATGTTAGCTAGGCTGGTCTCAAACTCCTGACCTCAGGTGATCCACTCGCCTAGGCCTCCCAAAATGCTGGGATTACAGGCGTGAGTCACCGCACTCAGCCTCATTATATGTTTTTTAAAAACTTCATACTACATGTACATCTTATCTATTTTTAAAAATTAACTTATTAATAACAAACATGAAGCTTTGCAATAACCAAATCCACTAGATGTGACAAAAGGGAAAACTGCCTGGACTTAATATATAAGAGGGCTTATCCTCTGCCTTGTTGAACCGTGTTTTACACAACTCATGGGCTCACAAGCCAGGAAAGGAAGGACCTCTCATCCCCAACCCTCTTAAGTAGGAAGGACACAAAATTCGCATAGATGGCTTTCCTTGGCCACTTCTCAGACTCTAGCCTTATATTCTATTAATACTTTCTCTGTGGCAGGTGGATCTTCATCACATTTTGATCTGGATTTATGTTTTATAGTAATTATCTCAGCTAGATGAATGCACAACCTTCCAATCCCAAAATGCACATTATCAGAATAGGTGTTTCACATAATATTAAAAACCCCAGCCCCTGATGGTTATATGGATATACACATTTGTCAAAATTCATTGAGTTGTGTTCTTAAGATTTGTGCTCTTTAGCGTATGTTAATTATACTGCACTTCAATAAAGTATCGCTAAAAAAAAAAATCCCAGTCCTTGTGTACAAATAAGCCAAAAAATCACCACTTAGAGGTTTGTTGGGTTGGTGGTTCACAGAAAGCTGCTATTATGAGGAAACATTATGTGGACTTTTTGCAAAAATGTAACTCTTTGGAAATCACCACTACAGCATGTGCTTTTAGTTAAGCATTCCATGGCTGAAACACAACTCTATGCTGAAATGCCGAGAGGATGAGGCAAAATCTTGGCCAAGGTCAAGCTCTGCTGATGGTTTGAGAGGGGGATGACAGCCAAGAGCTCTGCACTTGTATAACATTTAAAAAAGAAAAACTAACCCCAAGTCATCTTCTGTTCCTTTTCTTAGCCAATTTTAGTCCTGCTCATTGTGTCCAAGGAGGAGCCATATGTGCAACAGCTCAGACTTACCAGTCCTCCGGGGCCAAACATACATATCTTGATTAAAAAGAAACTAAGCCAGCTGACAGGGCTTATTCTTCTTATTCCATGGGATATAAGAAGAAATTTCAGAATTTTAGATAAAGTTAGGGTCCATCAAGGCGAGGGCAGAGAAATGTCGCTGAGCTTCCTTTTTGGCTAGCTGCCCACTTTCTCTGAAATAAACAACAAAAGGACCCCAACTTGGTGGAAAGCAGGGACTCATGTCTAGATCTAAGTGATTATTGTGAAAAGAGCTCCAAGATGAACACACTTGGTACAAATCTGTGTTACACAATGGAAAGCCTATCCACGTTGGGACCGAAATTAAGCACAAAGATGGACTAGAAAGTATGTTTTTGGCCAGGTGCGGTGGCTCACGCCTGTAATCCCAGCACTTTGGGAGGCTGAGGTGGGAGGATCACCTGATGTCAGGAGTTCAAGACCAGCCTGGTCAACATGGTGAAACCCCATCTCTACTAAAAATACAAAAATTAGCTGGGCATGGTGGCGGGCACCTCTAATCCCAGATACTCAGAAGGCTGAAGCAGGAGAATCGCTTGAACCTGAGCGGCAGAAGTTGCAGTGAGCCGAGATCGCACCATTGAACTCCAGCCTGGGCAACAAGAGTGAAACTCTGCCCCCGACAAAAAAAAAAAAAAAAAAAAAAAAAGTATATTTTCTTTCGGGTCATAGGGGATGGATATAGCGAGTCAAATGTCTTCAGCAGCTTATAAAATGCAGGCTTCACATTTTGCACATGTCTGTCTAGCTGATGCCCAGGCAAAGGCAAAGACAAGCAAGACAAAGTCCAAGGCAAGTCAGGGTTATACAAGACGGGCTCCAGAGACTCTCCCTGTGAGTTCTTCATGCCTAGGACTCACGCATGGGTAAAAATGTGTTAACACTGTGGATGCCTCCAATATTCTTGGACTGTCACAACATCACACACAAAAAAGAGAAAGTATTTTTACTTATTGGTTTACGGTTTTTTTTTTTAAAGTCTCCACTGCTCTATTACATACATATACATACATACATACATACATATATACATATGTATGTATGTATATATGCATGTATATGTATTATATATGTATATATATATCCTTAATTTTGTTACCCTTAAAATGAGAAACAGTCTTTCGTTCCTCAATATCCTCCCATCTACAACACCTGGCACACTTGCCTCATTTCCCTTTTACTCTTATCTCCTATTAAATCCTACAGCACTGGCAATGTGGTTAAACCTACAGATTTTCCTTCTCTCTTTCTGATTATATAGTGAAGTGGATGATAGGGAAATGTGAGTTCCCTAGAGCCACACACAGACATCTCCGGTGGGACAGGTATTCTGACACCAGATGGAGAGAGCGGGCTTCTTGCTAGTGAGTGAGGCCATGGTGTGGCATCCTGCTTCCCTCATTACCCTTCCTTCTTTCCACGCAGTCTCCATTCCCAGCGCTGGGGGTGGGGCAAGAGTGTGCACCAAAGCAGAAAGTACACAGTACTCACGGGAAAGAGCCACATAAGAAACAGTGGGGTGGATGACAGAATGCCACAGCTAGGAGGGCCCTTATGGCACATCTAATTCAGACCTCTACAGATACAGAAAGGAGCCCAGGAAAGTGATGTAACCAAAGGCACACAGCTGGTGGCTGGAACCAGAACCTGAGTCAACAGCACACTTTTCTCTGATCCTCCAATACATGACAGAACTAGGTATAGGAAAGAGCAAAATTTAGAATTCAGTTCATGAACAAACCCCAGCCCGCCCCACTCCCGCTAAACAAATAAACATACCTCCTTTAAAATTATCCATGTTTCAGTCTCATTCCTTTTCAGTCCCCTGTAGCTTACTAAGCTCAAAATTCTGTTTCTTACCCAGGACTTACTAGATACTCTTGTGGCCTGAGTGGCCAGAATCTCAACTCTGCCCTGGCATGTTGCAGCCTCAGAAGGGAGATCTTCAGGAAGCAGAAGTAGGGGCCAGGGGCGGTGGCTCATGCCTGTAATTCCAGCACTCTGGGAGGCCAAGGTGGGTGGATCACTTGAGGTCAGGAGTTCGAGACCAGCCCGACCAACATGGCGAAACCCCGTCTCTACTAAAAATACCAAAATTAGCCAGGCTTGGGGGCATGCGCCTGTAATCCCTGCTACTCGGGAGGCTGAGGCAGGAGAATCACTTAAACCCAGGAGGAGGCAGAGGCTGCAGTGAGCCAAGATTGCACCACTGCATTCCAGCCTGGGAGACATGAGCAAAATTCCCTCTCAAAAAAAAAGCAGCAGAATTAGACTTGAAATAGTTCAACTCAGGAATATTCTGAATCCACACATCATGCTTATAATAATGCTGCCTGTAAACACAGCAGCTTTTGAAGCTTATGCTGGGAGAAAGACAACAGGCTACCTATCCAGCAAGAGAGAAAAATTCGAGAATAACAAATAAGGAGGCTAGAGGGAGGGAAAATGCTTTGAGTTCAGTCTGGAGGGTATGACATTATCTCCATTCAGTCACAGCACAGAATGACCAGTTACCCAGTTTCCAGGGGCCTCCAACGAGACCACAGACAAAGCTGGTTAGAAAAAAATCAATGGTCTAATGTACTTCTCACCTTTCCAAATAACATGTTAGCATTTAAGCAAGGCCTTGGGTCCTCAAACGAAGGGAGTGACTAACACATCTCCTAGCAGGCTGGTGGAATAGGTACTTTGGAACACATGGGCTGTGTGGCTGCACGTCATCCCTGCTCCACCGCCTGATGCAAAACTGCTCCAGGACTGGGACAGGCAGAAAGTGCTGGGCTCTTACACGAGAGGCATCTTGGTGAAGGCCTGAAATTACAGCTGAATTCCAAAACAAAAGTATTTGGGAGACTGGGCACAGTGGCTCATAACTGTAAAACCAGTACTTTGGGAGGCTAAGGTGAGAGGACTGTTTGAGGCCAGGAGTTTGAGACCAGCCTATGCAACAAAGCAAGACCTTATCTCAACAAAATAATTTTAAAAATTAGGCCAGGCGCAGTGGCTCATACCTGTAATCCCAGCACTTTGGGAGGCTAAGGAGGGTGGATTGCCTGAGGTCAGGATTTCGAGACCAGTCTGGTCAACATGGTGAAATCCTGTCTCTACTAAAAATACAAAAAAATTAGCCAGATGTGGTGGTGTGAGCCTGTAATCCCAGTTACTTGGGAGGCTGAGGCAGGTGAATTGCTTGAATCAGGGAGGTGGAGGTTGCAGTGAGCTGAGATTGTGCCACTGCACTCCACCTTGGTGACAGAGTGAGACTCCGTCTCTAAATAAATAAATAAATAATTTAGCTGGGCACGGTGCTGCAAGCCTGTAGTCCCAGCTACTTGGGGAGCTGAGACGGGAGACTGCTTGAGCCCTGGAAGTAGAAGCAGCAGTAAGGCACCATTGTACTCCAGTCTGGAGTGAGACCCTGTCAAAAAAACGTACTGGAGGTATTATGTATTATTTTTATGTTATTCAGATCAATCATTAGTTAATCAAAACAAGAATCATTCTTATACCCGCTTTTAGTTTACCTCTTCCAACAAAAACTGTCACTGTATTCCTGAAGGGATTAGGTACTCTCAAAAAATAACCATCTTATAATAAACATAAAAGACCAGGAAAAAAAGATTTAAAGTACATAATAATTAGTAAACTAGCAAACTGAGAAAACATCTCCTTTAAAAGAAAAAAAAATGATACTTCTTATAAGGCTGAGACATAAGGAAGGGGGAAAAAGGAAGAAAGGATAAATAAATGAACGAGAAACTGAGCGGCAGGGTAAACTAAGAACTTACAGTCAAATGTTAGGGCCTCAAACTAACAGGCAGAATAGGAAGGTGAACAAAACCTCTTTCTGCCTGCTGGATTCTTAAGAGTCTAAAATGCAGGATTAAAATGGCTTTATTTCAACAGAACACATTTTGTCATCTGATCTCTATTCGTGACATGGATAAAAATAAGTAACTTCTGGCCGTACTCTTAAGCAGTAACAAATCCCTGAATATTGAGCCTCATTCACTTTGGGATGGCAATCACTAATTGTTTATGTAGCAGGGAAAAAAACATCTGCCTATAGTCTTTATTTTAAAGTTTAAAATTTTATTTTTTACCTTTTTTTTACATTTTTATTTTAAAATAAATATAAACAGTGTTTCCAAAAAACATTGACTACAAGGGGGAAATGAGGCAATAAGTATGGAAGATGGGAAGGACTCAGGAAGTGATGCTGAACCTGCAAACACAATGACCAGGGAGCATGCACAGAGGCCCTTGCTGTGACGCTGTCCTCTCACTGCTACTCACAGGAAGCTCAGTGACTATGCCACGACACTGGAGCTGAAGGGTCAAAGAGAAGCATTCCAATCCTACGAAAGGTGATGTCAATTCGTACTCAACCCCAGCAACGTTGAGTCCCCCTCTTCACAATCCAATTCTAAGCTTCTAAAGAAATTACCAAAGATAACAGCCAAAGAGATATACACAAGAAACGTTATCACATCATTATTGATAATAAAAGATCTGAAACAACCAAAATTTTCAACAGTGTGGGGATGGGTAAGGTAGAACCACTAGAAATCTATTTTCAAAGATTTAAAGATATAGGAAGTTACTTATGACACCACGTTATCAGTGAGAGGGTAAAGTTAGGATGCTGACCTGTATATACGTATGACCTTCAATTTTGTTTAAATATTATATACTTTATATGCATTTTTGAATGCTGAAAGGAAATTCATAAATATATCAGCAAAGTTTAGCTCTGTTCTAGAGAGAAGATGGCTGATTTTTACTCTTTGTTTAGACTCTTCTGTAATGAGCATTGTTACTTTTATATCAGAAAAATAGACATTTACCATAAAATAAGTCTACCCTAAAATCTCTCATTTAAGATGACAATTGTCAGTCTTAGGAAAAGCCTGCTAACGTTCAAGGCAGACTCAAAGAATAAAGATTCAAATCTACACAGTAACTCTCTTCTGAAAAGGATGTGAAATCTTGTGTGATACAATCTGGTTTTTTCCTCTACTTCGCTGCTGGCTCTATTTTACTGTGCCTCGTAGAAAGCTCGATGGGAGAAGCCATTCTCTCTTCCACTGCACCTTAAATGACCTTAAGTGGTTCTCATCTCTTAGCATGAGGATTAGAAGGAAAGAAAATGAAACAGCCCTACTCTCGATTCAAAGGAAAATTTTTTTCTTGCAAAGCTATCAAAATGACTCAAAATCAGGTATGCAAAATTTGAAACATAAGTCACGAGTTACGTTCAGTAACCAGTCACTTTCTTCTCAAAAATGCATATAAAAACAAATCTATGAGTGCCCTCTTGTGGCAAGCCTAACTATTACCACAAACCCAGTACCAACCTCTCCCCATCTATTTCCATGGCTCTGCTCCCCACTCCTGGGCTCTGTCTAACACAGCCAGGAGGCAGAGCCCCATCATAACCCACTACAGTGAATGCACATTCCTCAACGTGGCTGGTACTATTTGTTTTCAAGGATTTCTAGTTTAGATCCCAGAAATGCCTGCTTGAAAACAAGTGGAAATGAAGGGTCAGAGGAGTAAGATGCGGGATGTGCACGTGGGTTCATGGGTTGCTATTATTGATGGCCGATGGTGACTGTGTGTGGCATATCCACGCACACGTACCATGGCAGTACCAGGAGGCAGGGACCTGCAGGATAAATATCCCCTCCCCCAGGAATGCTTACTAATTTTATGAAGTCATGAAGTTTTACATTTACATCCAGTGAGCCTTATGCTTACAAGTAGTTTTATTTATCAATTTTAGAGCAAACATTGCCAACTTGGGCACAATTCCAAAATAGAGCTCTTGTTGGATTCTGGTCATAAAATTATTTTTTAAGCTTGTTAAGATCTTATAAAATAAGAAAGTTTTCCTAATACTTTAGAAAAAATACTAATTATTAATAAGTCGATTTTATACTCAAAGTGATGGCCTAACATTTTGAAAGATGAAACAACACTCCTCTTTTGAACATCTAATATATCAAGTAATCTCAGTGTCCCAGGCTACCGAGGAGACAGAGAAGTCCTCATACTGCAACCTGACTAGATGACTCTGGGAGTGAATTAAATGCTTAAAAGAGGCGAATCTTGCAAATTTAATGGAACAAAATACAGGGGAACTGATACTGACTCAGATAAAAGAAACTATTCCTCTCAGAAAGGGATGAAGCTAAATCTTGCAGTTTGAGGGCAAGAGGGGTGCAACAAGCAGGCAACAAACAGCATGAAAGGAAAAACTGGGCGAATTTCAAAGTTCTACTGGAGTTTGTGGTTCTTTCTGCTCCACCCAAGTCAAAGTCTCATTTCCAGAAAAGGATTTCTCCCAGTTATAGGGTGGAAGCACATGGCAGGAAGTTGCTGTTTGGTCCTGGATGTGTAAAGGGAAGCCTTTTCAAGTATGTGAAGTAGACTGAAGTGATGCAGATGGGATGGATCCCAACTACATGAGTTACAGGAGAGCACGAAGCCAAAGAAATGGTAATTATGAAGTTGAATTGGGAAAGTAAATTTGACTTCTTGTTTACTTCCCCAGCCTGTGGAAGAACTTTCTCCCCTCCTAACAGGACCAATATACTGGACAGCCCCGGTTAGAGATAAACCGAGGCACTAGATGAGGAAGAAATGCATTAAAAACATTTTTTCAAAGTCCTGACAAGTCACTTCCGGAAGATTTCTTCATTTTTCCTCTGCACAGGGAAATCAGAAGAGGGAGAGTAAAAATAAAGGCAAAGGCCTCTCTTGTCCACAAAAGTAAGAGAGGAAAAAAGACCCTGCCCATTTAAAATCCAAAATTATAAGCTCTCCTTCAAACACTATCCTTGCTCCACCAGAAGCATCCTGGGATTATGCTAGGTTAGTATTCTGAGTTGTGTCACTCAGGCTCTGACAATTAATGGTGTATTAAAATGGGAAGAGGCGACTCTTCAACCTTGGCTCCAGCTTCCCACCTGTCCTAACTGGGAGGAAAGCAGCTATCACGACAGCTTAATGGGAAGATTTTCCCCGAATTTCCGAAGCAGCTTCTGATGGTTGTGGTCCACTGACCACTGCTGGGGCAGGTGCTTGGGCTGCATAGAGTCCAGGAAGTGCTGACGCCAGCGGCTCTCCAGCTGCATGAGGGCACGCAGCCCACCCTGGCTGTGACACTGCACCACCTTCAGCCCGTGAGGAACATAGTTTTCATTGGAGATTCTGCCAAGACATGAAAAACAAAGGGTCTGAGGGAAACAAGCACAGGATGGTCTCCCAGACAGCTTCAAATGCTGCAGGCCAAGGGTAAACAAGGAGGTTGAAGGACTCCTAAAGGGTTCGTTACTTTGGTGTTTTCGAAACATTCTTTTGTTGTTGTTGTTTGAGATGGAGTCTCGCTCAGCTGCCCAGGCTAGAGTGCAATGTTCCTGGCTCACTGCAACCTCCACCTTTCATGTTCAAGAGATTCTCCTGTCTCAGCCTCCTGAGTAGCTGGGATTACAGGTGCACGACGTCTGGCTAATTTTTTTTAATTTTTAGTAGAGATAGGGTTTCACCATGTTAGCCAGACTGGTCTTGAACTTCTGACCTCAGGTGGTCTGCCCACCTCAGCCTCCCAAAGTGCTGGGATTACAGGTGTGAGCCACCACGCCCGGCAAAACATCCTCTTTCTTATCTCTGTCCTTGTGTATAGTCCTAACGCAGGACTCTCAATCCCAACAGAAGGTATTTGAGGGTTCTGAGCTCTACTGAGAGAAGGCCACTGCATAAAGTTCAGCCCTCACTAGAGGGGCCCTACTGTCCAGCTGATGATAATAGATGATAATGATGGCCTTCCATTTCTTCCAGGATTACTCAGTGACCAGCTCACCCCTCTTTTAAGTTGTTCATTCTGAGACGCAGTATTTATATGAGGCTGTTAAATTGGCCCATGTTTCACTTTTTCACAACACAATTTAATAACTGAATGCAAAATGCAAGGTAGCGTATTTCTTTAGAGCCGTCTTTCTCATAAAAAGATCCCAAGCCACAGTGGTGAGAAGTGTTTCAGTCTCAGTTAAATGCTACCATGGTTGCTCAGTAGTGCAAATGGTGCCATGAAATGACAAGACAAATCCCTCCCTCCCTCCCTCCTAAGCAGAGAGTTCTTAAAAACTGCTGTGATACCATGTGAATGGTGCTTTCACCTCCTGTGAATAAAGATGACCTTCCTCAAGGAAGTACCCTGGTTACACTCGCTCTCCTCTCCCTACATCCATACCCCACTTTCAATCCTCCCTCCCAAGACGCCCACCACCCCAGTAGTGTTGGTGCCTCTGGGTATCTGCAGACACTTTATTATTAATACTTAGTTCATGCGCTTCCTACTAACTTGCCTGCCTCCAAACAGCTGTTCTCAGTCACAAGTCCAGCATTTATCTATCCAATTCAGCAAGATGAATTTGTTAGAAAAGTCTGTGGCTGAAAGGAGAGGTTTAGCTACTTCAGAAAACATATTGGCAGCCAGGCATGGTGGCTCACGCCTGTAATGCCAGCACTTTGGGAGGCCAAGGTGGGAGGATCACTTGAGGTCAGAAGTTTGAGGCCAGCCTGGCCAACGAGGTAAAACCCTGTCTCTACTAAAAATATGAAAATTAGCCAGGCGTGGTGGCGCACACCGTAATCCCAGCTATTTGGGTGGCTGAGGCAGGAGAATCACTTGAACCCAGGAAGTGGAGGTTGCAGTGAGCTAACATCATGCTATTGCACTCCAGCCTAGGCGTCAACAGAGTGAGACTCTGTCTCAAAAAAAAAAAAAAAAAAAGGAAAAGAAAACATATTTGGAAATGGGTCAAAGTAGCCATGTCTCTCTATTTGTAACACACATGATCTTGGCAACTAACTTAACTCTAACCTCAGGGTATCCAACAAAAAAAATGTACAAAACAACATCTATTCTACAACCTCACAAAACAGTTATGGGGATAAAATTCAGTAATTCTTTTAAAATTCTGAAAGTTTTTTTTAATGTAAGATATAACAGTAGCAGTTAACCAGTAAGAAATCTAAATCCTACTTCGTCAGGTTGTCATGAGAAACAATTAAGGCTATTTACATGAAGTTTATTAGCTTGCTTGCTGCAAGATATAATACATCTATAAATATCTGTTCAATAAATATTTGCAGTGTCCGTAATGGATCAGTAGCATGAGTGAAAAAAATTTTTGTTTAAAAAAAAAATTAAATATTGGCTGTTATAATTACTTTTTTATTTTTTAGTTAACAAAAATCCTATAGACAACCAGCACCACTTTCATGATTTGTGAACTTATCAGTTTCCTTATTTCAACTTCTAGTCCTGTTGGAAAAAGTGACAGCTGGGAGGCAGAACCGTGTACGGTAGCCTAGAGTTCTTATATCTGAGCCATGTGGCCATTCATTTCTCATTTCAGAACACTGCATTATGTCACATGAATTCAACTACGTACTCATGGAGAAGGAGGGAGAAAGGAAGGAAGGAAAAAAGAGGAAAGTAATTTAAATAGTAACAGCAATTCTGCTCAACATTCCATTTAGTGGGCCAATACCCTGGAGTACAGGTGAGATAAGAACTATGAATTCATTAGTCACAGTTCTCACAGACCTGTATAATGTCAGAGACACAAAACCACATATATAGTTGGCCCTCCACCTTTGTGGGTTCTGCATCTGTGGATTCAAACAACCTCAGATCAAAATGATTTGGGGCCAGGCACAGTGGTTCATGCCTGTAATCCCTGTTCTTTGGGAGGTGAAGGCAGGTGGGTTGCTTGAGGTCAGGAATTCGAGACCAGCCTGGGCAGCCTGGCGAAACACCATGTCTACAAAAAATACGAAGATTAGCTGGGTGTGGTGGCGCATGCTTGTAGTTCCATCTACTTGGGAGGCTGAGGTGAGAGGATCAGTTGAGCCTGGGAGGCAGACGTTACAGCAAGCCAGGCTAGTGACACTGCACTCCAGCCTGGGTGACAGAGCCATATACTATGTCAAAAGAAAAACCTATTTGGAAAAAAATATATCTGTACTATCTGTACTGAACATACACAAACCTTTTTCTAATCATCACTTCATAAACAATTTACAAAAACTACTTACATAGCATTTGCATTGTATTAGGTATTATAAGTAATTTACAGATGATTTAAGTATACAGGAGGATGTGTATAGGATATATGCAAATGCTATGCCATTGTACATCAGGCACTTAAGCACTGGTAGATTTTGGTATCCAAGGGAGGTCCTGGAACCATGGATAACCCCATGGATACTGAGGGGAACTTCAGAGCTTTGAGAGTATTATTGGACTATTTTTTCATCCCATGTGCTGGCATGAGGATTTACGTCTGCATAGAATGTGTAAGATGCAGCTCCATCACAACTGCACTCTCGTGCTAATCACAAAAATGACCGAACTTAAGTGTATGATCTTAAAAAATGTCAAAGAGGCACCTCACAAAAAGCAAGTTTCCTATAAAAAGGAAATCGTCAAGTAGATTGTTCTATTCCACTCCCAAGGCATCTTCAACTGCTAGACACCTACTAGGCAAAGCATGAGGCTAGGCACTGCACCTAAGTAAGCTGATGCCCCCTCCCTGGCAAGCAATCTTACTAAGTAGTGAGGGTTAATGTCCCTGGTACACCCACGATCCCTTCTCTGGGCAGAACTGTGCGTTGTACCTAGTCTCCAGGCTGGCAGCCTCTTGAAGCATATCCTCTGTGACCGTGTCTGTGTTGTAAAACTCTCTGAGTGCTTGCAGCAGCTCCTCCTTTCGATGAGCAGGCAGGCTTTCCGCGTTGAGCAGGGCCCTGGCCCCAGAACGCACCTGCCGGCGCTCTGGATCTTCCAGCAGGCGCAAGCCCTCCTCAGAGCCGATGGGGGCCTGGAACTCTTTGGCCAGCTGCTGCTTCAGATGGTTGTCATAGTAGTTGGAAATGGCATGGCAGGAGGTGCAGAGCAGCAGCACATCATGGGAGTTGTGGTCCTTCATCTCGATGGGGAAGTGCTTCCGGTACTCATGTGGAATCACGTTCTTCCTGGAACAAGCCCAGCCAGAAAGCAGTGCTCATGAGCGTATGATCGAGCACATGGGAAGAAAGCAAACAGGCTACTGGGGTTCTAATCAGGGCCTAAGTATGACTGGGAAGCCTTGGGCACCACCGCCCAACACAGATCACAGAAAGGCACTATCACCTACTCCACTCTCAGCCCATCCTGTGTCTCAGCTTCCTCTCTCCTGCAAGTAAGTACAGACCACCTGCTGTGGGCTTCAGTGGAGGGCCAGCGTAGTGAGAGGTTAATAACAACCTCTGAGAAGGCTGTGCTCCCAGAAGGGAAAATCTCAGAAAACTGAAAAGATACTCTAATGGGCTTTGACACCTGGCAAACAACTCTCTCAAGAAAGCCTAGGAACCTGACAAAGTCAATTTCCTTCATCTGAGGAATCCCTTACTCTATTTCCCTGCTTTACCAGAGTCCCTCATTATTTTCTAAGGAGAACTACACTTTCAGGAAAAACTCTTGGCAGCAATGACTTTGTCTCCCTTTGCAGGGGAGAATGGAGGAAAGTGAGTGACTCCACAGAAGCCAGGGAGAAAGCCCAAGTGTCCGGGCACTCAGGCATAGTCGGCAGCCTCACCCTCATGGTGCAGGGACACTGATGTGAAACAGTATTACAGCACAGAGCAGGCTTCAGGACATCTGGATACTCCATGAATAAAACCACGGCTTAGAAAGCTGGTGAACCAGTCAAGTGAGGATGTGAAGGACGCAGCTTCTGAAGGAACTGGTCTTCAGTCTTTCATGAGCAAAAGGGAACCACTTTCTCCATGACAGACCATTACTGAGCATGGTGTTGCATTCCAGAAACTGAGAAATGGCTCAGGAGAGACTAGGGCCATTATAGCAAGGGCAGCAGAGTACCAGAGCTCTTGGGGAAGCTGGATGCTCCCTAGGGACAAGCCTCTCAGCCAAAGTGGACAGACTCAGCCACAGCCCCCAAGGGATCTACATATGGCTACAAAAGCAATTTCCATCTGCCACAGAAAACCAGGGTGGCCCAATGCCACACTCACCGAATGTAGGAGTCTCTCTTGCCACACACTACACACAGGTTCTCTTTAACCATCAAGTAATAGTCTCCAGGAGATTCGGGCCTTCCTGCAGGTTCGAATCGTAGCTTCACCACAAAGGGCTCTTCACTCACCAGCTCTTAAGAGAAGAGACATCAGTGTTTGACTATTCCCCCCGTTCCCCCACCGCACCCCCCCTCCGACAAGAAGCAGCACTACCTTCACTGTTCTCTGCTGTGTCCTGGAAGAGAACACAATTTTCAGGTTGTGCCTACCCAGTCCCGCACATCTCAAGGTCTCCCTGCCTTCTTCTATCCCTCCCTCTTCCTTATCTCACTCCCCAATCCTCCCAGCATCCAATGCACCTAATTAAGAGATAAGTGAGGACAGCTGAATCTCATACCACCAATGCCTTTGTCCAGGTACCACTGAGCTTTTCTTCTATCACAAGTGCAGAGGGGCTGTCCATCAGGAGCATGGAGAAAGCAGTTATCATAAAGAGGTGATTTTCTGCAGGGAAGGGAATGAGAAATCTCAAACTGAAAGCTAACTGTGGGTCAAAATGTCTGTTGCCTTCCCATGCTCTCCTCTGAGTAACTCAAACTATTCTCAACACTAAGGTCAAATTCACCACTATGGAAAAAACAAACAGCAAGAAACCATGTTTAATCCTCCACCTGCACTGGTATAGGAAACAGAACTAAAAATGAATTCTTTTCTGCCTCTAGTTTTTACAATTACAGACTGGGACGTTAGGGAGTGAGTTGGGTGGTTTACACACAGCTCTGCTGTGAATGCAAACAAGAACAGAGCAACAAGAAAACTGCCAAATCATTGGGTTAAACAAAGTAAATTAAAATTTTAAAGTTCAAGCCAAAGTAATGAGGGCCATGTGGATTTACTTCTGACTCACATGCAATAACACTTCCTTCAATTTAATTATCCAATTAATTCCTAAAGGCACTTTGCTACAGGGACCAAATTTCTGCTCCAAAGTACTTAGTCATCTTTCTACGATAGAGGAATAAGGTGTACAGGAAATTGTTCATTGGCTAGAGAATAACATTTTCTTGGAGCTGGATGTCACTCTAAATAATCAAATGACATATGAACAAGAAATCAGATGATGCATTTCTCCTGAAAAGTATGAGGCACTACGTGTTATTTATTTTCACAGCTATCCTGAGACGAGGAAGGAATGATAATTATACCCCCATTTACAGTTGGAGAAGTTAAGGCCTAAGGTCACATCAGAGTCAATGACAGAACTAAGCTAAGCTTTCCTCATTTTCACTCCATCAAAAGATAAAAAAGTAAAATAAGGGGAAAGGGAGAAAAATACACAAAAAAAGCAAAGGAGAGTCCAAATGTCTCTGATGGAAAGAAAAAGCAAGATTAACCCCTGGAGAGCTGCTGCTCCTCAACTACAAGCCTTCTCCCCAGACCCAAGGGAAGCATCACACCCTTTGCTAAGGCTGGGCCACTGACTCTTTACTAGACAGGGAGTGACTTGGTTACCTGGCAGAATAGCCCACCCCCAGGGGCTTTCTTTTATGTTTTCTGGGGTCTCTCCCTTGGTGGTTGCCTGGCACCATCCCATCCATCTTAGACTTCTTATTTCTTGGCTTCTGCTGAGATTCTGTTGCTTCCCCGTTAACCTCTTCTCCCATTCTGCTCATTCCTTTGCTTCGAAATGGGATGTCTACCACACCCTGGCATTTTTCCAAGACTTTTCTCCAGCCACTGTGGTCACCGTTTTTTTCTCCAGGTGAATTCCTAGAGAAAGGGTATCCAAGAAGATGAAGAAAGAGAGCCACTGAAATCTGGGCATCCCTGGCAGCATAAATTACCTGAAGAGAAAAGTCAGAGATCAGTGGAATCCGGAAGGCAAACCAGAGAGAGCAACTTCAAAGTCAACCACAAAGAAATAGATAACTCTTAGGATCCTAATTCAAAATATTTGACAACCTAGATACCGTATACTTCCTTAACACTTTTTATTATAAAAATTTTCAAACTATACAAAAGTCAATTGAATAGTATGATTAAATCTCATATTCCCTATATTTTTAACTCAAATAGCTAAAATAATGACTTACTCCAAATGCTAGAAAATCCTCACCTATATAAATTAGTGAAGTTTCTATCTGCTACCAAATTGCTGGACAGATTTCTGTCAAGTTTGGGGGAAGGGTAGTTAACAAAGGCCTGACAATTAGTACATGAAATTCACTTTGGAGGCAGTCATCCTCTGGGATAGTTGAAACCATGATTCACTAAGAGGCTTGTGTGACTGTCAATCAGAAATGACCTGCCATGTCTATTGAAAACAAAGAAAACAAATAAGTTTCAAACATGGGCCTCAAATCAAAGTCACCGGGCTCATTCCTAGAATTTATTTATTTAATAGTGGTAAGTCATCCTCCTAAGCACCTGGTGATAGGCAAGCTGGTCATAAAGAAAAGTACTGTGGGCCAGGTGCAGTGGCTCACCCCTGTAATCCCAGCACTTTGGGAGGCTGAGGTGAGTGGATCGCCTGATATCAGGAGTTCAAGACCAGCCTGGCCAACATGGTGAAACCCTGCCTCTACGAAAAATACAAAAATTAGCTGGGTATGGTGGTGCACACCTGTAATCCCAGTTACTCGGGAGGCTGAGGTAGGAGGATCACTTGAATAAAGGTGGCAAAGGTTGCAGTGAGCTGAGACTGTGCCACTGCACTCCAGCCTGGGAGACAGAGCAAGACTCCATCTCAAAAAAAAAAAAGAAAAGTACTGTGGTCAAAACTAAAATTAGGCCAGGCATGGTGCTCACGCCTGTAATCTCAGCACTTTGGGAGGCTGAGGTGGGCGGATAATTGAGGCCAGGAGTTCGAGACCAGCGTGGCCAACATGGTGAAACCCCGACTCCACTAAAAATATGAAAAATTAGCTGGGCATGGCGGTGCACACCTATAATCCCATCTACTCGGGAGGCTGAGGCAGGAGAATCACTTAAACCTGGGAGGCGAAGGTTGCAGTGAGCCGAGATCACGCCCCTGCACTCCAGCCTGGGTGACAGAGTGAGACTCCCTGTCACATAAAAAAACTAAAATTAATAGCTTTCCCCCACAAAAAGTGTAAGAACTTTTAAAAAATTCTATTAGTTCACCTTTAATAACCAAGGCAGTGAATAATTCCATTAGTAAGGATCATTTATACTTTTAGAATAAAACAAGTTTTGATAAAATTTTCCACCTAGATCCAACAATCTACATATCTATTAGCAGACTGTTTCCCAAAGAAGAATGTGTCCTTGAATGCGAAGACGTCAGAGTACTCTTTAACACGTTATTTTCTAATGATAAAGAAACAAATGGTACTAGGGCTGGAGGTCCACATGCAAAAGAGTGAATGTGGACTCCTACCTCACGTGACACACAAAAACCAATTTAAAATGGATTACAGACTTAAATGCAAGAGCTAAAACTATATGACTTTTAGAAGAAAACATAGGAGTCAATCATAATGACCTTGGGTGAGGCAATGATTTCTTGAATATGACACCAAAAGCATAAGCAATTAAAAGAAGAAATTTTAAAAAAGAAACTGATAACTGGAGCTCATCAAAATTAAAACCTATTGTGCTTCAAACAACCACATCAAGAAAGTGAAGAGATGACCCACAGAATGGGAGAAAATACTTTACAGATCATGTATCTGAAAAGGATCTAAAATATACAAAGAATTCCTAAAACTCACAAATAAAATAACAAATGACTCAATTAAAACATGGGCAAAGGATATGAATAGATATTTCTCCACAGAAGATATACAAATAGCCAACAGGCACATGAACAGATGCCCAGCACCATTAGTCACAAGGGAAATGTAAAAATCAAAACCACCATGAAATACCACTTCATACCTACTAGGATGGCTCTAATAATAAGACTGACAATAACAAATGTCAGCAACGATGCAGAACATCAACACCCTCATACACTGCTGGTGGGAATACAAAATGGTCTAGCTACTTTGGAAACCAGTTAACATTTCTCAAGGATGAACATGTGGTAACTGACTTGGCAAACAAGGTTGAAACTAGGCCTATGGAAGTGGTATGGCAAAAAGCCAAAGTTCAAATGGGTTTGAGCCACAGAGACCAGGAAAGCATGAGGAATGGAGGCACCAGGTATCTGTGAAAGCAAGAGTGAAAACAGAAGGATAAGGTGAAATCTCCATAGAGAACACTTACATCCTGATCTCCTCCTTTACAGCACAGGGCCAGACAACTATCCCTTCCCTAGTTCAAAAGACAGTACAAGTTTAAATCATATAATGGTTAAACCACAGCGGATCTGGACCTGGTAATATCAGGTACAACTGAAGGGAGGGACAAAATGTCACCTGAAGAAAGGGGGATTAAGGGAGAGACTACACACTGAATGTTAAGACCACCAGCACCTTTCCTGCACTCAGAAACTGGAATATAGGCAGTGGGGCTTATACTTCTTGAATAGAAGACTAGATGATTCATCTCCGGAGAAACTAAGTCACCTGAGAGAAAAGACACAGTTACTGACTTTTTTTTTTTTTTACTTCTTATGCTCCCTTTCTCAAGAAGCTGTTATGAATGTACTCTGTCAAGATAAGAAAGGAAAAAGACATGGAATTTAAAAAACAGATATCTACTATGGAAGAGAGAGAGGTGAAGGGAATTCCCAGGCTGATGATAAATGCAAATTCCAAGATGAGGATTGGGCAGCAGGCCTAGAGTGCAGCCTGTCCTGGGAGGAGCCAGATGATAGAGGGCTCTAGGAGGGAGAGCTCCAAGGGAAAATGAACCAAGTAAGTGACCTGACGTGAGTCTGAACCAGCCCAGAGGAGATCCTTATTTCCTTACCCTAGGTAAGGAGTCTCAGGTGGAAATAACAGGTACATAGAACACTATGCAAACAAAATGCTAATTATTGATCCTGGGAAGTAACTGCAGTTTACCATGTGACTCAGCTATAAATAATATAAATACTAGATATTAACCTGATAAAAATAATGATTTACCTAAATCGGGAGGATGGGGAAAAGAAGTATTTGTCTGAAGGCAGGGGAGCTGCAAGAGTACTAAACCATATATTCCATGGTACAATGTCAAAAGACAATATATATAAATAAGAAAGAATAATGCATGCATGTAATTTAGAAGTATAATGGTAATTACCAGAAAGAAATGAAAGTGGTTGCTTCTGAGAAGAAGAAGAAGGATTAGGAATGGGCAAAGATAATGCAGGGAACTACTGACTGCTTCTTAAAATAAGTTATAACTCCTACTCATTTATAACACTATGATTTTTTTAAATTATGCATTTGTATTCATAAAAAAAATTCCTTTTTCTGAAATGTCCAACATAGGAAATACTCAAAAAAATCAGGACTCTTGACTGGGCTTGGTGGCTCACACCTGGAGGCTGAGGTGGGTGGATGATTTGAGGTCAGGAGTTCGAGACCAGCCTGACCAACATGGTAAAACCCCGTTTCTACTAAAAATACAAAAAATATTAGCCGGATGTGGTGGCACACATCTGTAATCTCAGCTACTCAGGAGGCTGAGGCAGGAGAATTGCTTGAACCCGGGAGGCAGAGGTTGCAGTGAAACAAAATCATACCACTGCACTCCAGCCTGGGCAACAGAGTGAGACTCCATCTCAAAAATAAAACAACAACAGGACTCTTATCTTTTATTTAAGTGATTACTGTAGACCAGTTAGCTGGACTATCACCACATGATGAATCTATTTTAAGGCATCTCCATCCAACACTTATACTATATTATAGAATTTGAATTTTAAAAAGTTATACTTCAGAAGCAATAACTTTCCATTCTTCATCTACCCTGATAAGAAGTACCTGGTCCTCTGTAAGAGTCTCAGCATCCCAGTTGCTGCAACGAAGTAGAAGGGACTTGTCAAGGGGAAAGTTCAAAACAGTCTCAGCGAGGGATTTCAGGCTAAGTCCATTACTGAGTAAATTGTTTCTAAAAGGAAGAAATAAATAAAACCATGCATCAAAAATGGGCAAAGGACATGAACAAGAACATTTTTAAAAGGCATATACATAGCCAATAAACAGAGATAACAGATACTCAATCTCACTAGACATCAAAGAAAATGACAATCTGTTATCTATTTGTGAAACACTATTTATAAATCCTTTACGTAGTTTAATTCATTTAATACTCACACCAACCCTATGAGGTGGCCACACTGTAATCTCTATGGATGAGGAAACTGGGGAACAGAGAGGCTTAGTACTGTGCCAAAGGTCATATAGTTGGAAAGTGGCAGCACTGGGACGCCTACCCATGCAGTCTGCTCCCAGGTCAACTTTTAGCCTCTATCCACACTGCCTCTAACAGCACACAGTGACAGTGGCACCTCTGGGGAGCTGGTGCCAAAGAAAGCTGATGAAGGGAGGCTTGTACTGTTATACTCCATAGACTTTCAAAGAGTTTTAATTTTTATAGCAATATTTTAATGTATTGCTTTAAAAATTATACTTCACTTATAAGAGCTTTATATAAGCCAAACTAACAAACTAAAATAAAATTCCATTTTATACTAAAAAACTGTGATATTCAGGATACACGCCAGAGGAGAGGGGAAAAAAACTGTGATAAACAAAGATTTTAATCCGGACTTCTCTTAGTTTACCAAATCTCCAACCTTTTAGTGACTGTGTCACTTCAGGCAAGGCAAGAGGCTGTTTCAGTCCATGTTGTTATAAGCGAGGATTTGTACATAAACATGAGGAGGTAATTATGAGGCCCCACCCCTAAAAGCCAAGCTGAAATCAAATTTCCATAGGAATAAAATTCTAAAGGAAAAGGAAATCTCTCCTCCTCCCAAATAAGGGCTGGTCTACCATCAGTTTTGGCTTAAAGCAGGGTCTACAACCTCAAAGGTTTATCAGGAGGAGCCAGGGTTACAATGGTAGCGAAAGGGACTCTGGCAAACTAAACAGAGTATGTTCATCTAAAGGGCACAAATGCTACCCAGCCAAATGCTGCCATCTAGAACTGTAGACTCAGTATAGTCATATCACCTAATTTTTCAAGAGAAGCCAGAAATACAGATTTTTACATTAAATCTTCTTGATTTACATAAAAATTTCCCAAAATATAATTCAGGAAAAAAGAAAAACAAAAAACCTTTGCAGCCATAATTTAGCCAGTGGGACCACCAGCTTTTAGCCTGTAGCTTACAGAGATATCTCATTAATGTTTCATCTAAAAAGACCAATTCTAGGTAACTAAAGCTTCACAGAAGTTGGAACGTCTCTTCACAAATTCTATATGCATCTCAGAAGCCTCTAGGCTCCTATACAATTTCATGTTTCACTATCATTTCACTATTGATTCCCAGGCATCTATAAATTTTGCTAAAATATTTGTCCTGCAGCTACAGGAATCCCAGCATTCATACAAACCACACCTCTGCCACATGGCAAGGTATCGGAGGTCCAGGCACCCCCTAACAACGAGGCCATAATCCTGCAGAAGCTTGCTGGCATCTTCTGAGCATCCCACTCCAACTTTCAAAATGTTGCCATCTGCCAAAATATCCAGTAATGTTCTTGGTAGTGTTTTTCCTCCACAGATTAGCTTGGGCAAGCGAATCAAGACACAGAGGCCACTTGGGGAAGCCATTTGTAGAAGTGACAGAGGGCTGGCTCTGCCTTCCAAATTTACCTGCAACAGAAGAAGACAGGGTTGTGGTTCACACCTTAGCACAGCAGCGAGCACAACATATAACTATGACAAAAAAAGTCTAAGAGGTACATCCTTAACTTCCCAAAGGGAGCATCTGACCAGATTTTGGTTTACATTTACAGATAAGCCTACAGTAACAAATGCAATGGACTTTGTGAAGCAGCAGCCTAAACAAAGGTTACTGAGAACCCCAAAAGCCATAACCAGTGACCAGCCGACACAGGGAAGCTCTGGGACATACACTGGCAGTCATATGGAACATGCCAATTTTTTAAATATATATATATTTTATTGCACTTTAGGTTCTGGGGTACACATGAAGAACATGCAGGATTCTTGCACAGGTACATACATGGCAATGTGGTTTGCTGCCTCCATCCCCATCACCTATATCTGGCATTTCTCCCCATGTTATGCCTCTCCAACTCCCTACCCCCCGCTGTCCCTCCATGGTCCCCCTTAACAGACCCCAGTGTGTGATGCTCCCCTCCCTGTGTCCATGTGTTCTCATTGTTCAACACCCGCCTATGAGTGAGAACATACGGTGTTTGATTTTCTATTCTTGTGTCAGTTTGCTGAGAATGATGGTTTCCAGGTCCATCCATGTCCCCACAAAGGACACAAACTCATCGTTTTTTATGGCTGCATAGTATTCCATGGTGTATATGTGCCACATTTTCCCTGTCCAGTGTATCATTGATGGGCATTTGGGTTGGTTCCAGGTCTTTGCTATTGTAAAGTGTGCCACAATGAACATACGTGTGCATGTGTCTTTATAATAGAATGATTTATAATCCTTTGGATATATACCCAGTAATGGGATTGCTGGGTCAAATGGAATTTCTATTTCTAGGTCCTGGAGGAATCTCCACACTGTCTTCCACAATGGTTGAACTAATTTACATTCCCACCAACAGTGTAAAAGTGTTTCTATTTCTCCACATCCTCTCCAGCATCTGCTGTCTCCAGATTTTTTAATGATCACCATTCTAACTGGCGTGAGATGATATGTCAATGTGGTTCTGATTTGCATTTCTCTAATGACCAGTGATGATGAGCATTTTTTTCATATGTTTGTTGGCTTCATATATGTCTTCTTTTGAAAAGTGTCTGTTCATATCCTTCTCCCACTTTTGGATAGGTTTGTTTTTTTCTTATAAATCTGTTCTAGTTCTTTGTAGATTCTGGATATTAGCCCTTTGTCAGATGGGTAGACTGCAAAAACTTTTTCCCATTCTGTTGGTTGCCGGTTCACTCTAATGATTGTTTCTTTTGCAAATGGGATCTAATTAAACTCCAGAGCTTCTGCACAGCAAAAGAACATGCCGATTTTAAAAGGCTAAGGAGGCCGAGTCACAGTGGTTCATGCCTGTAGTCCCAGGACTTTGAGAGGCCGAGATGGGTGGATCACTTGAGGTCAGGAGTTTGAGACCAGCTTGGCCAACATGGTGAAACCCCATTTCTACTAAAAATACAAAAATTAGCTGGGGGTGGTGGCACATGCCTGTAATCCCAGCTACTTGGGTGGCTGAGGCAGGAGAATCGCTTGAAACCTGGAGGCGGAGGTTGCAGTGAGCTGAGATCACACCGCTACACTCCAGCCTGGGCAACAAGAGTGAAACTCCGTCTCAAAAAAAAAAAAAAAAGGCTGTAGAGTTCAAAATGATAAACATCCTCTTTTCATTATCCAGTCTCTCTAATGTACATGCAGGTAACTCTAGTCATTTACTTTATCATCACTAACTCAAAATCCAATTTTTAAAAAAGGGGTAGGAGATACAGTAGTGTAAATAAGTGGTACCTGACAATATAATGAATCCTGGTAGCACAAAGTGCTTTCTCAGCATTTTCTAGTCACATGTTCACAGAAAGAAAAAAAATGTATACTGAGCCTAAGTTAGGGGCTTTAAATTGTAAAAGATACAAAAAACTTGATGTAATAAGTGATTGAGGTTTAATCTTTTTTCTTTATTTTTTTGAGACAGAGTCTGGGTCTGTTGCCCAGGCTGGAGTGCAGTGGCGCGATCTTGGCTCACTGCAACCTCCGTCTCCTAGATTCAAGTGATTCCTCTGCCTCAGCCTCCCGAGTAGCTGGGATTACAGGCACAGGCAGCCACACCCAGCTAATTTTTGTATTTTTTGTAGAGATGAGGTTTCACCATATTGCCCAGGCTGCTCTTGAACTCCTGACCTCAAGTGATCCTCCTGACTTGGCTTTTCAAGGTGCTGGGATTACAGGCATGAGCCACTGCGCCTGGCTGAGGTTTAATCTTTTTAGAGTCATAGATAAGCTTGAGAAAATGTTGAAAGCTAAGGATGTTATTCCTAGAAAAATGTACACACAAAACTCACATACATTTTCAAGGGATTAAAGTTTCCCTAAAGCTATCCACAAAACCCAGATTAAGCACCCAATAAATTCTAGTCCTTCTCACTTGTTAGGAGAGGAATATAGGCGAATCAGTTTGACCACATATGGTGAGATCATGGCAAACTTAGGACTACCACCTAAATTTCCCAGTCTCAACTGAGGGTAATTTTGCACCCCAAGAGACATTTAGCAGTATGTGGGGAAATTTTTGGTTGTCAGATCAAGTGGGGAGGAAACACAGGCATCTAGTAAGTAGAGGCCAAAGGCTGCTAAACATCCTACAAGGTACAAAATATCCCCTTAAAACAAAGAATCATCTGCGCAAAAAGTCAATAGCAAGGAGGCTGAGAAACTCTGCTCTAGGGCAGTGTGGTCCTCTCCCTACTGTACTACCTGCCTGCTAGGCCTGCAGTGCCACAGTTGCATACAAAGTAATGGAAGACAGCGTGCTGATTTAAGGAATTTATCATCTTACAGGAGTAGTAGGATGGATACACATACACACAAGCCCACACACACAGAAAATGACATGGTAAATGCCAAAGGAATGTTTCAAGCAAAGTGTCACAAGTAATCAGAGGAGGGACATTGCATAGTTGAAGTGACCAAAATCACACAGAGGAAATAGTCAAGATCAAAAAAGAACTGCTGTTAAAAAAAAATTGGGGAGGGCTTTGGCCCTCAACTTTCTTTCTGAGTCTTGCTCTGTTGCCCAGGCTGGAGTATAGTAGTGCAATCTCAGCTCACTGCAACCTCTGCCTCCAGGGTTCAAGTGATTCTCTTGCCTCAGCCTCCCAAGTAGCTGGGATTATAGGTGCCTGCCACCAAACCCAGCTAATTTTTGTATTTTTAGTACAGAAAGGGTTTCATCATGTTGGCCAGGCTGGTCTCAAACTCCTGACCTCAAGTGATCTGCCCACCTCAGCCTCCCAAGTGCTGGGACTACAGGTGTGAGCCACCATGCCCAGCCCTCTAGCCCTCAGCTTCTTCTCCAATGCTGAGTAAAACCATGATCTAATTCACAAAAGTTTTAGGCTTCCTTCTCAGGCACTGCTTTACCAATGAGGGCTATTTCCGTATCCTTACATGAAAGCATGACAGTTTGAACTTGTCATCTATTTCTTGAAGCTCAGCCAAGGTTAAAAAGACCTATAAAAAACTTGACTACTGGGGTTCCTGTTCTCTAATCATTCATCTTGATGTGACCAAATCACCTTTTTAAAAATTAATGAGTACTTCCTTCCCTCTATAATATTAACTTTCTCCAAGAAAAAGTTATAAATCTCTACTTCTAATAGGTAGTACTGCTAATTTGACATAAAACTCACTACAAATTCCTAGGTTGGATATTTGTACCTCTTTACAGTCAGGTCCCATTGTCTACCATGCATTAATTTCCTTGTTAATATGCTGGTGAGTAAAAAGAAAAGACAAAGATAAAATACATTAAATAAATAGATAGACAGACAGATAGGTAAACTGAGATGTCTTTAATGTTTCTGGATTGTGCTTAAGATCCAATATACTATAATCAAAGTTTTCTCAACTAGGAATCCAAATGTTTATGATTCCACTAGGTACATAACTTATATTGAATAAATAATTGGAAGAATAATGTTTCCAGGAGAGGATAATGTTTCTTTAAGCCAAATTGGCTTAAAGAATAAGATACCTAGTCTTTATTTCTCATATTTCCCCTTTTGCTTTTTAATGTTTTTTTTACCGTGACATCACTACTCATGGAAAACATGAAAACCTTGTCCTACCAACATTATTAAAAAGTGACACGCTTTAATTTCATTAGCATTATTTAATTCAGTGGTCTTTTTAGCATTATTTAATCTAGGGTTTTTAAAATTAGTCAACATATCTAAAAATATTTGAGACATATACTGTATATGTTTATAAATTACACATATATACTGTATTAATGTGTTATATTATTATATATACACAAAAGTACAAAGTTTAACTGAGTAATACCAACAATCATTATAGATAAAATTTCTTTTTTTTTTTTTTTGAGATGGAGTTTCGCTCTTGTTACCCAGGCTGGAGTGCAATGGCGCGATCTCGGCTCACCGCAACCTCCGCCTCCTGGGTTCAGGCAATTCTCCTGCCTCAGCCTCCTGAGTAGCTGGGATTACAGGCACGCGCCACCATGCCCAGCTAATTTTTTGTATTTTTAGTAGAGACGGGGTTTCACCATGTTGACCAGGATGGTCTCAATCTCTTCACCTTGTGATCCACCCGCCTTGGCCTCCCAAAGTGCTGGGATTACAGGCTTGAGCCACCGTGCCTGGCCATAGATAAAATTTTTAACACTCTTTGCTGTTTCAGTGATTCATTTAGAGAACGTTGGGTTAGAGGTCCTCCTTCTAGAAGCCAGGGGATAATCCATTTTGGCTTCAGTATTCTTAAAAACAACAACAACAACAAAACAGTATTCTTAAAAACTAGTTTCTGGAATGGCCAGTGATTCTTTAAATGACCCCACGAAGGCAGCAGAGAGTAAAGAATGACATGGGCCATCTTTTGGGCTGGAACAGGTTAACTAATGAGCACCCCTAGTCTGTGGAGTTTATGTATCAGTTAAATTTAGACCAGGGTTTTGAGATAGGAATGAGTTTACCCTGTCAAGCAAAAGAATTATGGCCCATTGTGGCTAGACGCTGATAAGAGTAGGATGGGAAGAGAGTAGGAGGAGACAAAATCAGAGATGCTGAAAGAAGCTACAGCAAGTAAGTCCTTAAGAACATGTAGGTAACTGAGACATCTGCGTTTCATTCTAAGCAATGGAAGGGTTTTAGGCAGAGGACTGACAAAATCTGATTTGCATTTTAAAAAATATTTTGGTTACTGTATGGAGAAAGGATTGTATGTGTGCAAGAGTCAAAGCAGGGAGGCTAGTCAGAAGATTTGCAATAGCCCAGATGAAAGATTCCTGAGGCTTGGACTAAGGAGGTAGTAGAGGTGTGATATGGTTCAGATCTGTGTCCCCATGCAAATCTCACGTTGAATTCCAATCCCCAATGTTGGAGGTAGGGCCTGGTGGGAGATGACTGGATCATGAGGGCAGAGTTCTTATAAATGCTTTAGTACCCTTCCCCCTTGGTACTGTATACTGAGTGGTTCTCACAAGATATGGTTGTTTAAAAGTGTGTGGTGGCTCCTGCCTGTAATCCCAGCACTTTGGGAGGCCAAGGTGGGCGAATCACTTCAGTCTAGGAGTTTGATACCAGCCTGGGCAACGTTGGGAAACCCCATCTTTACAAAAAAAAAAAAAAAAAGAAAGAAAGAAAGAAAGGCTGGGCACGGTGGCTAATGCCTGTTGTAATCCCAGCACTTTGGGAGGCCAAGGCAGGTGGATCACCTGAGGTCAGGAGTTTGAGACCAGCCTGGCCAACATGGTGAAACCCCCGTCTCTACTAAAAAAAATTACAAAATTAGCTAGGCATGGTGGTGCATGCATGTAGTCCCAGCAACTTGGGAGGCTGAGGCAGGAGAATCGCTTGAACTGGGGAGGCAGAGGTTGCAGTGAGCCAAGATCACACCACTGCACTCCAGCCTGGGCAACAAGAGCGAAACTCCATCTCAAACAAATAAATAAAAAAAGCAAAAATTAGACAAGTATGGTGGTGTGCGCCTGTAGTCCCAGCTACTACAGAGGTCGCAGTAGGAGGATCACTTGAACCTGGGAAGTGGAGAGTGCAGTGAGTCAAGATCACACCACTGCACTCCAACCTGTGCGACAGAGACCCTATATCAAAAAAAAAAAAAAAGTGTGTGGCACCTCCCCTTCTTCTTGATCCTGCTCCTGCCATATAAGACGCCTGCTCCCGCTGTGCCTTCCACCATGAGTAAAAGCTCCCAGAGGCCGCACCAGCAGCAGATGTTGCCATGCTTCCTAAACAGCCTGCAGAACCATAAGCCAATTAAACCTCTTTTCTTTATAAATTACCCAGTCTCAGGTTTTTTTTTAATAGCAGGGAAAAAATGGACTAATACATGGGATCTATAGGATGATGGTGTTGGAAAAATCCCTAGCTCAACCTTTATTGCACCAATTATTTGTACCTGTTACGCAAGGAAATATGTAGCCAGAGTCTCCAGAAAGGACAAGGCAGGAGTCAGGGGACCAAAAAGGCATTTAATGTCTCCACCCGCCTCAGGAGAAGAGCAATAATAGCTTCTAAAACATGGCAGAATATTCATTTTGTACAGGTGATTTATCCACAGTTACACATCACTATGGGTAACTCAAAGAAACCTATACCTCTTTGTGATAGCATGCTGTGTTATTTCCTGCTTTGTATTACCACTTATTTGAATTTGCATATATTTTGCCATTAAAGAAATGTAACATGTTATAACTGCCTGTTTATTTCTGACTTTCAATTGTATCACCATCCCGTTGGACAACTCTTAGGGAGAAGAATGTCTCGCTGATTTTAATCTTAAAGGTGGGGAAGACTAGAGATAACAAGTTTGGGAAGAAAAATCAAGAATGAGTTCTGTTAGAAACATGTTAAGTTTGAGATGACTATTAGACATTCAAGGAGAGATGTCAAGTTGGCAGGTGGATATGAAAGGCTGGCATTCTGATTTTGAGAGCAATCACCATGGTATTTGAAGTCATACAATTAGATGAGAATACAAGAAACGAATGTAAATTAGAAGACATAAATTAGTGGCCTACAGATCCATCTGCTGACTCACAGACACGCTTTTATTATAATATTATTTTTGGTCTCCATGTATTTAAAAACTTATGCCAGAATTTTTAAATTAGTAGAGTTCACATTTTTTAAAAATCCATACTCCAAGTATCTTTTTAAAGAACTGGACAACCCAGTAACAGTTGGCTTGAACTATATGGCAGCTTTCTCATTTATATGAGGCATGAATTCTCTAATTCACCATAATGTCTTTTCAACTGAAGCCAACTGTTATCTTCCACTTACCATCATATTTGTATACCACTATTTTTCTAATACAAAGAAATATTTCTCAGGATCCACGTTTCTAATAATACTACAAAAATGAAAGATAGATCCTAGAAGCATTATGTTTAAAGAAAAAATGAGAGGGGCTATATTTCCTTATGAATTTAAGAACATTCCTATGTATTAGAAAATGCAAACAATCACTCTATATCATTCATTTATATCACCTGTTTGGCTCTTGTAGGCATCTGAGTTTGCAATTTCTGGGGTGGATACAGAAGAAACCAAGCCTGAGCCATTTCAATATTTAGATATCAGGTAAAACAGGAATCAGAAAAGGAAAAAGTGAAAGGATAATAAGATAGGAGATAGAAGAATGTGAGTGTGATGCTTCTGAGAGCTAGAATAATGAGTCCAAGTAAGTGTCCACTGGACTGGAAAACAAGAAAGCCACCAACTTGATCAGTTTCAGTGTTGTCACATGAAAAGATGTCAGATTAAAGTTGGTTGAAAAATAATGAAGAATAAGAAATTATACCCAAGAAAACAGGGAAATAAACAAAATCAATGAAATAGAACACATATATAAAGAATATCAACAAAGCCAAAAGTTGGTTATTTGAAAAGACTAATAAAATTGATAAACCCATGGAAGGAATTATCAGGAAAAAAGAGAGAAGCACAAGTAAGCAAAGTAAGGAATGAAAAAAGAGACATTTCCTAGTTACCTACCAAACAGGAAAAAAATTGTCAGAGGATATCATAAACAAGTATATGCCAATAATTTTTTTTTGGAGGGGGAGACAGGGTCTCATTCTGTTGTCCAGGCTGTAGTGCAGTGGCATCATCATAGCTCACTGCAGCCTTGAACTCCTGGGCCCAAGCCACCCTACCACCTTAGCCTCATGAATATCTGGGATTCCAGACTCACGCCACCTTGCCAGGCTAATTTTTAAAATTTTTTGTAGAGACAGATTCTCATTGTGTTGCTCAGGCTGGTCTCAAATTCCTAGCATGAAGTGATCCTCCCTCCCCAGCCTCCCATAGTGCTGGGATTACAGGCACGAACCACTATGCCTGGCTTATGTCAACAATTAAAAATTTTGAAAGATGACATATTTAGATGATAGATGAAATATATAATTTACAAAACTGAGATATTAAGAAATAGAATACACAAATAGCTCCATAACAATTCAAAAAATTATATCCATAATTCAAAAACTTCCCTTAAAAGAAAACTCCAGATGGCTTCACCAGTAGATTCTAACTAAACATTTAAGGAAAAAACAATGACAATCTTATACAAACTCTTCCAGAGAACATAAAAATAGGAAACACCTTACTTGTTGTATGAAGCTAGCATGACTTTTTTAAATCAAAGCCTGACAATATCCAAGCACAGTGGCTTACACCTGTAATCCCAGTACTTTAGAGGCTGAGGCAGGATTTGAACTCAAGAGTTTGAGACCAGCCTGGGCAACACAGCGAGACCCGCATCTCCAAAAAAAAAATTTCAAAATTATCCAGGCATGGTGGTGTGCACCTGTAGTCCCAGCTACTTGGGAGGCTGAGGTGGTAGGATTGCTTGAGCCCAGGAATTTGAGGCTGCAGTGAGCTATGACTGAGCCACTGCACTCCAGCCTGAGTGAAAAGACAATTCTGTCTCCTTAAAAAAAAAATGTTGGGTGCAGTGGCTCATGCCTGTAATCCCAGCACTTTGGGAAGTCAAAGCAGGCGGATCACCTGAGGTCAAGAGTTCAAGATCAGCCTGGCCAACATGGTGAAACCCTGTCTCTACTAAAAATACAAAAATTAGCTGGGTGTGGTGGTGCACACCTGTAATCCTAGCTACTCGGGAGACTGAGGCAGGAGAATCTCTTAAACCTGGGAGGCAGAGGTTGCAGTGAGCCAAGATTGTGCCACTGCACTCCAGCCTGGGTGACAGAGTGAGACTTTGTTTCCAAAATAAATAAATAAATCAATTGCCCGACAAGGCCATTTTAAGAAAGACAAATTATAGGCCAATATGACTCATAAACAGATTTTGTTTTAAATCCTCTAAAATATATTAGCAAAATGAACTTAGCAATCTATAAAAAGAATAAGACATCATGGTCAAGTTGGATTTATCCCAAGAATTCAAAAATCAATGTATTTCAATACAATAACAAAATAAAGGAGAAAATACACATAATTATCTCAAGAAATGCAGAAAACATTTCATTAAATTCAACAACCATTCATGATTTAAAAAAAAAAACTCTTAGTAAACCAAGAATAGAAATGAACATATTAATCTGATAAAGGGATCTACAAGCCTACTGGAGAGATGAGATGTTGAAAGCTGTCATTTTGAGACAGAGAATCAGTCAAGGATGCCCACTATCATCACATCTACTGAACACTGTACTGTGATCCTAGCCAGGTAGACCACAGGAAGAAAAGAGAGAAACAACATAAAGGACAGGAAAGAAATAAAATTGTCATTTTCAAAGATAATAGTCCATATAGAAATCCAAAAGAATCTACAAGTAATTAGAATAAGTGAGTTTAGGAAGGTTCCTTAATACAAGAGAATTATATAGAACTCAACTGCATTTTCATGTACCAGAAAGAAACAGAAAAAATGTTTAAACTCTCCATTTATACTTAAATTTTAAAATCACAGAAAACTATAAATACATTATTAAGAGAAACTAAAGGTCTAAATAAATACTTAGATTCAAAAACTCAATATTGTGGTCTAGCAATTCCGCTACTGGGTATACACCCAACCAAAATAAAATTAGTATTTCAAAGAGATATCTGCATCTGCACGCCCATGTTTACAGCAGCGCCATTCACAATAGCCAAGATATAGAATCAACCTAAGTGTTCATCAACAGATGAATGGATAAATGTCACATATGCTATTATGAAAGAGAGAGATATATATATAATAAAAATATATATATATCTTTCTAAAATGGAATACTATTTGTCCATAAAAAATAATAAAATCTTCTTATTTGTAACCACATGGATAAACCTGGAAGATATTATGTTAAGTGAAACAAGCCAGGCACAGAAAGATAAATACTGCATGAGCTCACTCACATGTGGAATCTAAAAAAGTTGATCTTGGTGGGCATGGTAGCTCCCTCCTGTAATTCCAGCTACTCGGGAGGCTGAGGTGGAAGGATAGCTTGAGACCAGGAATTTGAGACCAGCCTAAGAATCATAGTGAGAACTCATCTCTAAAAAAAAATTAAAAATTAGGCAGATGTGGTAGTATATGCCTATAGTCCTAGTTATTTGGGAGGGTAAGGTAGGAGGATTGATTGAGCCTAGGACCTCAAGGCTGTATTGAGTTATGATCATGCCACTGCATTCTAGCTTGGGTGACAGAGAGAGATCATGTCTCTAAAAAATAAAAATAAAAAATAAAAGAGTTCATCTCATAGAAGTAAGAGAGTAGAATAGTGGTTACCACAGGCTAGAATGGTTGGGAGGAGGGGAGGATGAGAAAATGTTGATCAAAGAATATATAATTACAGTTATATAGGAGGAATGAGTTCAAGAGATCTAGTGTACAGCATGGTGACTATAGTTAATGATGATATATTACTGAAAAATGCAAAGATAGTGTAGGTTAAGTGTTTTCATCATTAAAAAATGATAACTATGTCAAGAAATGCATTTGTTAATTAGCTAGATTTAATTATTCTACAATGTATATATGCATAAAACATTATCCTTTACATAATACATACAATTTCATGTCAATTTTTAAAAACCCTTTGATAATATAAAGAAGTCAGTTCCCTAAAAACTGATCTACACAATACAATCTCAATCAAAATCTCAAGAAAGTTTTATAGAACCTGAAAACCTGATTCTAAAACTTGTAAGAAAATGTAAGCTAGGCATGGTGGCAGGCACCTGTAGTCCCAGCTACTTGGTGGCTGAGGCAGGAGAATGGCTTGAATCCGGGAGGTGGAGGCTGCAGTGAGCCAAGATTGTGCCACCACACTCCAGTTCAGGTGACAGAGTGAGATTCCATCTCAAAAAAAGAAAAAAAAAGAAAAGAAAATGTAGAGCATCAAGAATATCCACAATATTGTAGAAAAAGAACAAGATGGCAGGTTTTGCTGTCCCAGATATCCAGAGTTATTCTAAAACAACAGTGAATAAGGAAGTTTCTAATAATTGGTGTAAGAATAGAAAAATAGACAAAGAGAACAAAAACAGATCTAGACATATACAGACACTTGTTTTGTGATAAAGTGGCATCGCAGAGCAATGAGGAAAGGTTTATCTTTTCAATTTGTGGTTCTAGGCAGATTGGCTATTCCTTTGGGAGAGAAAATGGAACTTAACCCTATTGTACATCATATACAAACACACCTAAAAAATCAATTTCAGGTGGATTGTAAATCTGAATGGCCAAGGTTAAAACCATAAAACTCCAAGAAAATAACCTAGGGAGAATATGTTCATGACTGTGTGTAGGGAAAGACTTGATAAACTGTACTAGACAGATCTTCTGTTTATCAAAAGAAAACATTAAAAGAATATAAAGGCGATTCACAGAATAGGAGAAAACATTTACAACATAAATTTAACTCCCAGAGGGTTCATATGCAGAATATATAAAGAATGCCTGTAAAGATAACTTGATAGAAAATGAGGTAAGAAAAAAAAAAAGAAAATGAGGCAAAAGACTTGAACGGACACTCCATAAAAGAAAATATCTAAATGACCAATAAAATACAAAAAAGATGATCGATTTCATTAGTGATTAGGAATATGCAAATTAAAATCATAATGAACTATTACTATAAGCCAAACAGAATAGATAAAATTTTAAAATATGACAGTACCAAAATGTTGACAAGGATGTAAAATGAAGTCAATTTTCATACAGGCAATTTTCATATAGAGGGAGGTTAAATTAGTATAATCACTTCTGAAAACAGCTGGAAACAATGGGATCATTCATATACTACTGATGGGAAGGTACATTCATGAAAACGATCTTGGTAAACAGTTTGGCATCATCTATAAAAGTTAAAGTTGCACATACATGGGCACACACACACATAAACTCCATGACCCAGAACTCCACTCATAGACACATATGCCCAATAATGAGTGTAAATGTTCAACTGCAGCATTCTTTGCAAGAGCTCCCAAATGTAAATGATGCTATATTGTATTTTATATATATGTACATATATATGTGTGTGTATATATACATATATATTTTAGATGGAGTCTCACTCTGTCAGCCAGGCTGGAGTGCAGTGGCACAATCTTGGTTCACTGCAACCTCCGCCTCTCAGGTTCCAGTTCCAGCGATTCTCCTGCCTCAGCCTCCTGAGTAACTGGGAGTAACTGGGATTACAGGTATGTGCCACCATGTCTGGCTAATTTTTGTATTTTTAATAGAGATGGGTTTCACCACATTGGCCAGGCTGGTCTTGAACTCCTGACCTCAGGTTCAGGTGATACACCCGCCTCAGCCTCCCAAAGTGCTGGGATTACAGGCGTGAGCCATCCCACCTGGCCTACACTGTATTATATTCATACACTATAGTAGAATGGATAAATAAATCATGGTATATTCCATTTATACCATGGAATACTATATGGCAACAAATCATAGTCACACACAACACAGGTAAATCTCACAATGTTTGGAAAAAGGAGCCAGACCAAAAAAAGAGCACATACTAGATGAGTCATTTATACTAAATTTTAAAAGCAGGTAAAATTAAATGGCAGTGCTTAGGGAGGCATGCCTAAGTAGTAAAAGTATGAAGAAAACAAGAAAGTAAATATCATGAAGCAGGATAATGGTAACCCTTAGAGGGCAGTGAGGGGACAAAGACTGCAAGTGGGCACAACAGGAGCTTCTGGAGTCCTAGGAATCTTGTTTCTTGACCTAGTTTCTAGTTACACAGCTGTTCTCTTTACATAAATCATTCAGTGTTTATTTTTGTTCCAGGCACTTTTCTTGATGAGTTATATTTCACAATAAAGAAGTCTAAAAAAAGACTCAGGGGACAGATTAAACAGATTAGACAAAGCCAAATAAAGAAAAAGGGAATTGTAAAAGAGATGGGAAGAAATTGTACTAATGAATGAATCTCGAGAGACTAAGATACGTTAAATATTATATTCCAGCAAGAAAGAAGAAAGGATAAAGACAATCTTCAAAGAGCACTTTTAAATTGATAAAATATATCAATCCTATTATCCAAATATTTTTCTGAATCCCAAGCCAGAAATAAAACACCTAGACTCATCATAGTGAATCTTCAGAACCATAAACTCAAAGAAAAGATCTTAAGAAGAGATATGGAAAAATTACATTACTTACAAAGAATCAAGATATAGACTGACAGTTATCTTCAACAGTAATAATGGAAGCCAGAAGACAATGGAATGCTATCTTGAAAATGATACACTGCCAAGCCAGAACTTTATACTCAGAGAAAAACCTCTTTAAGATTAAAATAAAAATAAAGACATTTTCAGAATAACGAAGTTCATTATTAATGGGCCCTAAACCGTCAAAGAATGATTTTAAGGAAAATGATCCCCCAAAGAAGGTCAGAGATATAAGAAATGGTAAGCAAAGAAAAAGGTAAATATAGCTGGGTGCAGTGGCTTCTGCTTGTAGGAGGACCAAATGAGAGGCTCACTTGAGGCCAGGCATTGAAGACCAGCCAGGGCAACACAGCAAGACCCTATTTCTACAAAAAACAAAATTAGCCAGGTGCAGTGGCACATGCCTGTAGTCCCAGTTACTCAGGAGGCTGAGGCAGGAGGATCGTTTGAGCCCAGGAGTTTGAGGCTGCAGTGAGTCATGATCATACAACTGCACAACAGAGCAAGACCTCATCTCTTTAAAAAAAAAAAAAAAAAAAAGGCCCAGCATGGTAGCTTATGCATACCTGTAAGCCCAGCAATTGGGGAGGCCAAGGCAGGAGGACCACTTGAGCCTAAGAGTTTGGGACCAGCCTGGGCAACACAGCAAAACCCTGCCTCTATAAAAAAGAGACAGGGTGTGGTGGCTCACACCTGTAATCCGAGCTACTTAGGAGGTTAAGGTGGGAGGATCACTTGGGCCTGGGAGGTTAAGGCTGCAGTTAGCTGTGATCACACCACTGACTGCATTCCAGCCTGGGGAAAAAAGTGAGACCCCATCTAAAAAAAAAAAAAGAATAAGAATAGAGGAGGGTAAACACTGTGGTAAATCTAAACAAATATTGACTATAAAGCAAGAACATAGGCTGGGCACGGTTGCTCATGCCTGTAATTTCAGCACTTTGTGGGACCGAGACAGGTAGATTTCTTGAATTCAGGAGTTTGAGACCAGCCTGTGCAACATGGTAAAAATCCATCTCTACTAAAAATGCAAAAAAAATCAGCCAGGTGTGGTGGCACACATCTGTAGTTCCAGCTACTCAGGAGGCTGAGGTGGGACAATCACCTGAACCCAGGGAGTCTAGGCTAAAGTGAGCCAAAATCCCACCACTGCACTCCAGCCCAGGTGACAGAATAAGACCTTGTCTCAGAAAAAAAAAAAAAAAAATCAAGAACATTAGCCAGTGGTGACGCACACCTGTAGTCTTAGCTACTTGGGAGGCTGAGACAGAAGGAGCATTTGAGCCCAAGAGTTTGAGGTTACAGTGAGCTAATGATAGCACTACTGCACTTCAGCCTGGGAAACAGAGTGACACCACCCTGTCTCCTAAAAAAAAAAAAAAAAAAAGGAAAAGAAAAAAAGAAAGAAAAACAAAAATAATAATTGAATATGCATTTATATAAAAGTGAATGAAAAAGAAAGCAAAACAGGAATGGAGAAATAAAGAGAGCAAGAATGGATGATTTTTCCTTTCATTTTTGTTTTCTTTTTTATTTGTTTTGAGTCAAGGTCTCACTCACTCTGTTGCCCAGGCTGGAGTGCAGTGGTGTGATCTTAGCTCACTGCAACCTCCACCTCCTGGGCTCAAGCGATTCTCCTGCCTCAGCCTCCCAAGTAGCTGGGATTACAGACATCTGCCACCGCACCCAGCTAATTTTTGTATTTTTAGTAGAGAGTGGGGGTTTCACCATGTTGGCCAGGCTGGTCTCGAACTCCTGACCTCAAGTGATCCACCCACCTCAGCCTCCCGAAGTGCTAAGATTACAGGTATGGGCCACCATGCCTAGCATATTTTTGTTTTCTTTATTCATCTCTTAAATTTATGCTTCTTTTTACAAGAAAAAAAGCCATGAATGACTTTTTCATTAAGTTTTTTATAACAGCAATCAGGAAAACACAGTCATGCCTGAAGGGAAATGTGGCATCTAACCTGAGTTTAATACATATCAAAAGTCAAAATGATGTGGATGTTAGATTATTTGCCACTTTATCTATGCCTCTGCTATAGTAATTAAAGTGTATTATTATTAGATCAATTACTGTTCACTTCAGTCTACCCTGTTGTTGCTCAAGGTATACTTCGTTTAGTTGGAATAATCTAGGTGCTTGGCACATGTGAATTTTCCTAATCTGCTAAGCCTTACCACTTAAACTCTGTTTTCTTTCATTGTTGCTGATGTAAATAGTTCTAAAATGATATAACTTTTCATATAGAATAGATCAAAATCACTGATCCTTTCTTGATGGCCCAAGGTAACTGGTATAAACTACTACTACTATTGCTGATATAAAGAAACACCCTCAGTAGCTGTGGTGTAAGGGCTTTTGTGACTGCCACACTGTCAGGTATTCTCTTCTTGGTCATCAGTGTTGGCATCTAGTGGCCTCTTCTACCAACCTGTGAACTGATTTTGTGGAGCCATTCTGCTTAGGGCCTCTTTTGATTACATTTCCTGGATATAGCAAGAGAAATAGAATTAGGGGTGGAAACTGAAAATGTTATTGAATTGCTGCAATCTCATGATAAAACTTTAACAGCTGAAGAGTTGCTTCTTATGGAGGAGCAAAGAAAGTGGTTTCTTGAGATGGAATCTACTGGTAAAGATGCTGTGAACGCTGTTGAAATGACAACAAAAGATTTAGAATATTGCATAAATTTAGTTGATAAAGCAATGGCATGGTTTCAGAGGACTCCAATTTTAGAAGAAGTTCTACTGTGGGTAAAATGCTATCAAACAGCATCACATAGTAGAGAGAACTCTTTCATAAAAAGAAGAGTCAATCAACGCGGCAAACTTCTTTGCTGTCTTATTTTAGGAAACTGTCGCAGGCACGCCAACCTTCAGTAACCACTACCCTGATCAGTCAGCAGCCATCAATATTAAGGCAAGACCCTTCATCAGCAAAAAGATTACAACTTGCTGAAGGCTCAGATAATTATTAGCAATAAACTACTTAACTAAAATACGTACTTTTTAAAGATATAATGCTATTGCACACTTAATAAACTATAGTATAGTATAAACATAACTTTTTTTTTTTCCTGAGACAGGATCTCCCTCTGCCCCTCAGGCTGAAGTGCGGTGTTACGTTCATAGCTCACTATAGCTTTAACCTCCTGGACTCAAGCATCCTTCTGCCTCAGTGTCCCAAGTTGGTGGGACTACAGGTGGGTATCACCACACCTGGCTAATTTCTCTTTTTGTAGAGACGGGGTCTTGCTATGTTGAGCAGGTTGACTGGTATCAAACTCCTGGCCTCAACTGATTTTCCCCACCTTAGCCTACCAAGGTGCTGGGATTATAGGCATGAGCCACCAACACACTCACCATAACTTTTATATGCACTGGGAAACCAAAAAACTCATGTGACTCACTTTATTGCAACCTTTGCTTTATTGCCATGGTCTAACACCAAACCTGCAATATCTCCACGTTATGCCCATACTGTGAAAATTAAATGAGATGATGAGAGCAAAACATACAGTACATGGTTTAAACGGTGTTTCAAATGTTAACTGTTATCTTTTAAAATCCTAAGTAATAATTTCCATTTAAATAGACTTCCTTAACTATTTTCTCCATGGTATCCTTATGAAAATGCTACTACAGGCCAGGCACAGTGGCTCACGCCTGTAATCTCAGCACTTTGGGAGGCCAAGGCGGGTGGATCACCTGAGGTTGGGAGTTTGAGACCAGCCTGATCAACAAGGAGAAACCCCATCACTACTAAAATTACAAAATTAGCCAGGCAAGGTGGCACAAGCCTGTAATCCTAGCTACTCAGGAGGCTGAGGCAGGAGAATCACTTGAACCCAGGAAGCAGAGGTTGCAGTGAGCCGAGATCACACCATTGCACTCCAGCCTGGGCAACAAGAGCAAGACTCTGTCTCAAGAAAAGAAAATGCTACTACAAATATTAACAGTGGTTAATATTTCATGAACACTTATGTTAACACTGTGCTGAATTATTTATGGGGAATTTGAATCCTTAGAAAAGCCACTGGAGGTAGGAATCATGACATTCCTATTACTAACAAACACTCAGAGAGGCTAAATAGCTTGTCCAAGTTCACAGAATGGTAAGTGGGGAAAACAGAATTCATACAGGTTTCACTCCAGAATCCATAATTGTAAGCACTCCCCTATCCTGAGAGGAGCATCAGCTTCTGCTGCTGCTAAAATCTGCTTACAAGCAAGTTGAGAACAAGAGAATTCATTTTCCTTTAACATTATTTTCTACTTGATCATCCAGGGTCCCAGTTGGAAAAGCAGGAGGTTTATTTGTTTTGTTTTTGTCTTTTTTAACTTTCGCTTTTTAACTTACCCACTCACAGTCAATTCCAAGTACTGGAAAATCTTGTAATTCACTTCTAAGCAAGGGCTCGATTTGATCCCATTCAGCCTCCTGAGACACTGTCACCACCTTTGCTTTAAGGATCCGTTCCTCCCACGAAGATCTGGGGGCACTGGAGTGCAGCTGGTCATCTTCTGGAGGGGGCAGCTCTGCAGTGACCATCACTTTCTGCTGTGGCTGCTGGGTCACAGGACTTGTTTTACTCCTTCGGCGGCGCTGGATGCCTTTCCACAGGACAAACCCCCCTACAGCCACACCCAGAAGGGTAGTCACTGTCAAAGCCACTAAGTTCTGTCTAGACATCTTCGACTTTTCTACTCTTTAGAAAAGCATATCACTAATCCCACAATCTGCAAAACAAATGGCAAAAAGATATTTATATATAGAATATAAACCTTTATGTAAACAAGTTTTCCCCCTAAAAAAAGTACCATTTATAATCTCTGTGCCCACAAACTAAAACAACTGCTATAAATTTCCATGTGAAATAGCAGCAATAGTTTGATTTCTTCATCTTCATAATCTCTGTATTCCATCTCTATCTCCATCCATACCCCAGGAAATCTCCCTGCCCTCTGATAGTTCCCCAGGGCTCTCTTAATGATATAAAAACATATTAATCAAAACAACAGGCTATCTGCACAATGAAATGTGATTTAGGGGGAAAAAAAACAACGATAAGCTAAACCCTCACCTCCAACTGCTGATTAATGAATGAATTTTTTAGTTAATGGATCTTCTTCAAAGTATTTTGCATTTTAAACCTTTGGTCACCTCATAGTTGAAGAAAAACTTTTGCTTCTCAATTAAAAAAAAATCATAACCATCAGTCAGTTGGTGGGAATATTTTTTTTTTTTACTTTCTGGAAGGTGTAACAGTGAGGGAGTGAAGGAAACAGGCTGGAGTCAACACTTTCTGTTGCTCCAGAAGGCTCAGTGGTTTTCCATAGAAACTATTTGGTTATTGTAGGGTAAGTCAGGGTGGTAGAAAAGAGAAAGGATCAAAAAAGAAAAAGAAAAAGGTAGAACATAGAGATATCCAAGATGCACAGAAGGTAGTTACAAACTGAAGTGTCCACAGTGCCAGGCAGTTAATGTAAATAAATGAAGCCACAAAATTGTCCCTTTTTCATTTTTCTGTAACATGTGGCTTTCTCCATATGTGGGAAGGAAATGAGTATACAGCACTATTTCTGTACTATTAAAATAACAGTAAAAGTGCAACAGTAATATATAATAAAAGAGGACAAAAACTACCTTCAGAGGCAGTTTTTGTTGAAAGTTCTTGCATTCTGTAAAGCTGTCTACTAACAAATTGCCCTCTTTGATAGCCTCTGCAATGACAAGTGTTTACTCCCTCCTTACAGCCTGTTAAATAGGTGGAGAGAGCTGTGAGACTCCACTTTACGGTCTTCCCGTGACCTGGCTTGTAGACTTATCATCCTGACCAAGGCCTTCTGCACAGTTCCAAGTTTGTCAATGTATCTCTTCAAATGTGGCATTCAGGTCTACATACAATATTTGAGGCCGAGCATGATGGCTTTCGCCTATAATTCCAGCACTTTGGGAGGCTGAGGTGGGCAGATTGTTTGAGCTCAGGAGTTCAAGACCACCCAGGGAAACATGGCAAAATCCCATCTCTACTTAAAAAAACAAACAAAAAATTTACAAAAAATTAGCCAGGCGTGGTGGCACGCACCTATAGCCTCAGCTACTTAGGAGTCCGAGGTGGGAGAATCACCTGAGCCTGGGAAGTCACGGCTGCAGTGAGCCATGATCACGCCACTGCAGTCCAGCCTACGTGACAGGAGTGAGACCCTGTCTAAAACAAACAAACAACAAACAAACTTGAGATACAGTCTAACTGATGCCGGCTACAGTGACACTATTACTTCCCAGTAGCTGGACCCTATATTTTATTAATGCTGTATGAAATGATATATTTTTTAGTAACAGAATCTCATTGTTGGGTCATATAAAGCCTATAGGAAATTAAAAATTCACTGACGCCAAATCAAGTTCTCCATTTTATATATTTGTAATTTATATTTTGCATTTAAATCAAAAATGCTTCTTCTAAATTTCATCTTGTCTATTTCAGCCAAATGTTTCATCTATTGAGACCAATTTGCATCTTGATTATGTTTCTCTCTCAACTTAAACATAATTTTATATACAAAACTGAATATTTGTTTTCAGAGAAAATGACATATTCTAACATAAGCTTTTATTAATTCATTTTTATTTGGAGAGGTTTTGTAAGCTGCATGTTTTTCTTCCTTTTTAAGCCAAAGGATCATTCAGCAAACCTATGTGTATAATACATTCAATAAGCCAGACGCCGTAATAGACCCTGGGTAAAAAGAGTCTGAAAGGCACAATCTGCCTTCAAAAAATTCACAATTTAGCCAAGGAAAAATACACATGACGAACAAGTTGCAAAGAGTGAGATAACACCAACAAGTGAAGCACATACAACTACGCGAATGGCTTGTACTTGAGGAAAGAGTGGGGATATTGTTTTTATTTTTATTTTTTTGAGACAGGGCCTCACTTTGTCACCCAGGCTGGAGTGCCATGGCACAATCTCAGCTCACTGCAGCCTTGATCTCCTGGGTTCAAGTGATTCTCCCATCTCAACCCCCCAAGTAGCTAGGACTGACCACAGATGCATGCCAGCACCCCAACTAATATTTTGTATTTTTGGTAGAAATGGGGTTTTGCCAGGTTGCCCAGGCTGGTCTTGAACTCCTGAGCTCCAATGCCCCAGCTAATATTTTGTATTTTTGGTAGAAATGGGGTTTTGCCAGGTTGCTCAAATTCCTGAGCTCAAGCAATCTGCCCACATTGACCTCAAAAAAGTGCTAAGATTACAGGCTTGAACCACCACACCTGGCCAAGCTGGGGTATTATTAAGAGAAAACACTTGCTGAGAGAGATGGTGTCTGAGACTGGCATTCAAACAGGAGTGAGAGTTCTCCAGGTGCACGAGGCAGATAGGAGGAGGGCACCCCAGGTGGAAGGAATAGCTTGTATACGAATAAAAGGGCAGGAAACACAACAGGGTAGGCGACACATTTAAACAAATGTAAAATATAGGCGGGTGCAGTGGCTCACGCCTGTAATCTCAGCACTTTGGGAGGCCAAAGTGGGAGGATCACCTGAGGTCAGGAGTTTGAGACTGGCCTAGGCAACCTGGCAAAACTCCATTTCTACCAACATGGTAAAAACCCATCCTTAATAAAGATTCAAAAATTAGCCAGGTGTGGTGACCATGTGCTTGTAGTCCCAGCTACTCAGGAGGCTGAGACACAAGAATCGCTTGAACCTGGGAGCAGAGGTTGCAGTGAGCCAAGATTGCACCACTGTACTCCAGCCTGGGGAACAGAGTAAGACTCTATCACAAAAACAAAAACAAACAAACAAAAGAATGTAATCTGTACTATACATGTAAAATACACACCAAACTTTTGAATACTTACTACAAAAAATGTAAATTTTTTTGATAATTTCCATACTGATTTTTATGGTGATTTCTTTATTGTGGTAAAATATATATAACATAACATTTACGATTTTAGCCTTTTTTTTTTTTTTTTTTTTGAGACAAGGTCTGGCTCTATAACAGAGGCTGGAGTGCAACGGTGCAATCTCAGCTCCCTGCAACCTCCATCTCCCAAGCTCAAGCCATCCTCCTATCTCAGCCTCCCAAGTAGCTGGGACTATAGGTACTCCCCCCACAATGCCCAGCTAAAATTTTTTTTTTAATTTTTTTTGTAGAGACAGGGTTTCGCCATGTTGCCCAGGCGGGTCTCAAACTCATGAGCTCAAGGGATCCTCCTGCCATGGCCTCCCAAAGTGCTGGGATTACAGGCATGAGCCAACACACCTTGCCCATTTTAGCCATTTTTAAGTGTACAATTCAATGACAATAAGTACATTCACACTGCTATGCAACCATCACCATCACCCATTTCCAGAAAAATTTCATCCTTGCAAACAGAAACTATAACTCAACGAGAATTCCCTACTCTTTTCTTCTTCTCACCCCTGATAATTCCTATTATACTTTCTATCTCTATGAATTCCATATTAATTTTTTAATACATATGTTTAAATAATGTTTGGAATATACTGGGTTAAATATAGTCACGTGCCACATAACGATGTTTCGGTCAACAACAGACCACACACACAATAGTTCTACAAAATTGTAAGATTACAATGGAGCTGAAAAATTCCTATTGCCTAGTGACTTCATAGCCATCCTAACCGTCCTAACATTACTGCACAATGCATTATTCACCAATGTGGGTAATTATGCTGGAGTTAACAAACCTACAGCACAGCCAGTCGCATAAAAGCACAACACATGCAATTATGTACAGTATATACTTGATAATGACAATAAACATTACTTGTTTATGTATTTACTGTATTTTTTACTTTACAGTGTACTCCTTCTACTTATAAAAAAATTAATTGTAAAGCAGCCTCAGGCAGGTCCTTCAGGAGTTATTCCAGCAGGCATTGTCATCATAGGCGATGGCAGCTCCATGCCTGTTATTGTCTCTGAAGATTTTCCAGTGGGATGAGATGTAGAGGTAGAAGACAGTGATATCAATGATTCTGACTCTGTATGTCTAAGCTAACATGAATGTGTGTATTTGTGTCTTAGCTTTTAACGAAAAAGCCTAAAAAGTTAAAAAAAAAATTTTTAACGACCTGAGTGAATTAATGCAAGAACAGAAGACCAAATACTGCGTGTTCTCACTTATAAGTGCACATGGACATAAAGATGGGAACAACAGACATTGGGGACTACTAGAGTGGAGGAGAAGAGAGTGAAGGGGGCTGTGGGCTGAAAAACTATCTATGCTCAGTGCCTGAATGAAGGACTCATCCATACCCCAAACCCCAGCATAACACAATATACTCATGTAACAAACCTGTACATGTACCCCCGAATTTAAAATAAAAGTTGAAATTACACATACATATAAAAAGAATGAATCAACCATCGAGAAAGTAGAATGACAACACACAGAATGGGAAAAAATATTTACAAATCATGTATCTGGAAAGGGTGTATATCCAGAATATATATAAATTGCTTACAATCAAATAATTTAAAAAATTTTAAAAACTGGCTAAGGATCTGATTAGGTATTTTTCTTCTTCAATTTGTTTTTTAATATATTTTTTTAGAGACAAGATCTGGTTCTGTTGCCCAGGCTACAGTGCAGTGATGCAATCATAGCTCAAGATAGCCTCAAACTCCTGGGCTCAAGTGATCCTTCTGCCTCAGCCTCTTGACTACAGTTGTGCTAACTGAAGAGACACGTCCAGCTAACTGAATAGACATTTCCTGATAGAAGGTAATACAAATGGCCAATAAGTACATGAAAAGATGTTCAATATCATTGGCTGTTAGGGAAATGCAAATCCAAATCACAATCAGATACCACTTTACACCCAGTAGGATGGTTCTATTCAAAAACAAATAAAGCCAGGTATGGTGGCTCACACCTGCAATTCTAGCACTTTGAGAAGCCAAGGTGGGAGGATCACTTGAGGCCAGGAGTTTGAGACAAGACTGGGAAACATAGTGAGACCCCGCCTCTATATAAAAAAAATTAAATTAGCCAGGAGTAGTAGCGTGCCTATAGACTTAGCTACTTGGGAGGCTGAGGAAGGTGGTTTGAGCTCAGGAGTTTGAGGCTGCAGTAAGCTTTGATCACTCCACTGCACTCCAGGTCAATAGAGTAAGACCTTGTCTCTCAAAAAAAAAAAAGACAAATAAACTGACAATAATGTGGAGAAATTAGAAATCTCATCCATCATTGGTGGGAATGTCAAATGGTACAGCTTCTTTGGAAAACAGTCTGACAGTTATATGACCTAGCAATTCCACTGGGAGGTATCTACCCAAGGGAAATGAAAACACATGCCCATACTACAGTTCATAGCTATTCATAATTGCCCAAAAGTGCAAATAACCCAAATGTCAATTAGTTGATGAATAGATAATTAAAATACAGTATATCCGTATGTTATGAGTTGAACTATATTCCCCAAAAAGTTATGTTGAAGGTCTAACCCCCGGTACCTGTGAATGTGACCTTATTTGGAAACAGAGTTTTCGCAGATGTAATCAAGTTAAAATGAGGTCATACCGAAGTAGGGTGGGCCCTTAATCCACTATGACTGGTGTCCTTACGGGAGGAGGAAAAGAAACAGACGTACTCCAAGAGAATCCAACGTGGAGACAGACACACAGAGAAGGTGACTATTTGAAGACAGAGGCAGAGACTGGAGTTATGCAACTGCCAACTGAGAAATGCCAAGGATTGCCTACAACCACCAGAAACTAGGAAGAGGCAAGGTGGGATTCTCCCCTACAGCCTTCAGGAAGAGCACGAACCTGCTGATACCTTAATTTTGAACTTCTAGCTTCCTTAACTGCAAGAGAATAAATCTCTGTTGTTTTAAGCCACCAGTTTGTGTTACTTTGACCACAGCCCTACAAAACGAAATAGGATGAAACTTCATTCAGTAATATAAAGGAACGAAGAACTGATACATGCTGTAGCATGGATGAATCTTGAATACATTATCTGAAGTTAAAGCAGCCAGTCACAAAAGACCACACATTGATGGCTGGGAGCGGTGGCTCATGCCTGTAACCCCAGCACTTTGGGAGGCCAAGGCGGGTGGATCAGAGGTCGGGAGTTCTAGACCAGCCTAATGTGGAGAAACCCCGTCTCTACTAAAAATACAAAATTAGCTGGGCGTGGTGGCGCATGCCTGTAATCCCAGCTTCTCGGGAGGCTGAGGCAGGAGAATAGCTTGAACCTGGGAGGTGGAGGTTGCAGTGAGCCAAGATCGCGCCACTGCACTCCAGCCTGGGCAACAAGAGCAAAACTCTGTCTCAAAAAAAAAGAACCACATACTCTATGATTCCATTTATACAAAACACCAAGATCTAGAAAGACAGAAATATTAGTGGTTGCCTAGGGCTGGGGTCTTAGGGGAGTCAGGGATAGGGAGTGACTTTAGGGGATAGGGATAGGGAGTTACTCCCTGAGGGAGTGACTTGTGGTAAAAATGCTCTAAAATTAATTATGGTGATGGTTACACAACTCTGTGAATATACTAAAATCATCAAATTGTACACTTCGAATAATGAATTGTATGGTGTGTGAATTACATCTCAATAAGGCCATTAAAAAATGATTTTGGGCTGGAGTAGTTCATGCCTATAATCCCAGCATTTTGGAAGTCCAAGACGGGTGGATCACTTGAGCCCAGGAGTTCAAGACCAGCCTGGGCAACATGGCAAAACCTCGTCTCTATAAAAAATACAAAAATTAGTCAGGCATGGTGATACATACCTGAAGTTCCAGCTACTTGGGGGGCTGAGGCAAGAGGATCACTTGAGCCCAGAAGGTCAAGGCTGCCACTGCATTCCAGCTGGGTGACTGAATGAGACTCTACCTCTTAAAAGAAAAAAAAATTGACAAGTTGACTCTAAAATTAATCTGGAAAAGAAACTAATAATAGCCAAAATATTGTTTTTTAAATAATAGAGGACATAAGCTCATATAGTATATGACTTCCAATAAAATAATTATGATGGAGTATTTACCTTATTAGATGTCAACATATAACATACAGTTTAATAGAGGATGTTGTGGTATTGGTCCAGCAAATTGGAAAAGTAAGCCACAGAACAGAAGTAAGTCTAGAAATAGACCCTGTAAGAGAAATGAGTACATGAGGCCAGGCAAGGTGGCTCATGTCTGTAACCCCAGTACTTTGGAAGGTCAAGGTGGGAGAGTCTCCTGAGGCTGGGAGTTTGAAGCTAGCCTGAGCAACATAGCAAGACCTCATCTCTATCTCTACATATAAAAATTAAGAAGAAAAAAAAAAAAGAAATTAGTACATGATAAGTGTGACATTTCAGATTAATGGCTCAAGAATGAACGGACTACTCAAAGTGACAGTGTTTGGAAAACAACAATTACACACAATTCCGGAGGAATTAAAGAAAAACTCAACTATTCCCACAAGAAGAACTTTGAGGAGAAAACAGAGTTTTAGAAGAAAACCCTGCTCTTTCTAAGAGTAGAGGAGGGGCCAGGCACAATGGCTCACAGCACTTTGGGAAGCCAAGGTGGACAGATCACCTGAGGTCAAGAGTTTGAGACCAGCCTGGTCAACATTGTGAAACCCCATCTCTACTAAAATTATAAAAAGTAGCTGGGTGTGGTGGCGCATGCCTGTAATCCCAGCTACTCGGAAAGCTGAGGCAAGAAAATTGCTTCAGCCCGGGAGGCAGAAGTGTCAGTGAGTCAAGACCATGCCATTGCACTCCAGCCTGGGCAACAAGAGCGAAACTCCATCTCAAAAAAAAAGAGTAGAGGAGGATTTTTCAACCTCAGCATAACTGACATTTTTGGCTGGTGAAATTCTTTGTTGTGGGAAGCTTTCCCATGCGCTGTAGGATGTTTAGAAGCACCCCTGTCTTCTACTCACTAGATAACCAATAGCAGCACCACCCTAGTAGAACAAATAAAAAATGTCTACAGACATTGCCAAATAACCCTGAGAGCAAAAATCTCTCCCATTTAACAACCACTCAGATTGGGAATGATAGCCACAAAATACAAACACACACAAAACAGACTGATAAATTAAAACCTAAAATTTTAAACTTTGTTTTTCAACAAAGATGCCATATAGTTAAAAGACAAGCCACAACTTAAAAAAAAGCAATAAGGAGTAAATATTATAAATATATATGAATAACAAAAGATCAAAATCCAGAACATATAAAATACTACTATAATAAGGAAAAGAAAATCCAATAGAGATGTTTCTTAAAAGAGGAAATACAAATGGCCATCAATCATGAAAAGATAGTCAATCTCAATAGTAATTAGGTGAATGCAAATTAAAACAGCAATGAGAAATCGCTTTTCCATCCATCAGATTGGGAAAAATAGAAAAGATTCATACCATTAAATGTTCAAAAGAGCATGGGGGAGCAGTCACGGTGGCTCACTCCTGTAATCCCAGCTACTTGGGAGGCTGAGGCAGGAGAATCACTTGAGCCCAGGAGGCAGAGGTTACAGTGAGCCAAGGCCAGTGGATCACTCGAGGTCAGGAGTTCGAGACTAGCCTGGCCAACACGGGGTGAAACTCCGTCTCTACTAAAAATATAAAAATTAGCGGGGAATGGTGGCAGGCACTTGTAATCCCAGCTACTTGGGAGGCTGAGGCAGGAGAATTGCTTGAACCCAGGAAGTGGAGGCTACAGTGAGCCAAGATCACACCACTGTACTCCAGCCTGGGCAACAAAGCAAGACTCTATCTCAAAAAAAAAAAAAAAAAAAAAAAAAGCATGGAGAAAATTATTTTATACACTGGGGGTGGCAGTTTGGCATTCCTATATGTCCATACTCGCCCACTCAGCAATTCCACCTGCAGGTACCCATCCTTGAGAAATGCTCACATGGGCACAGAGGCGTGTGGAAGGATGTTCTCCGCCACACTGTGTCTAACATTAAAAAGCTGGAAACAATCTATGGAATCTTACATAAGCATGGAACTTACAGAGCAAGTAGAAAGAATAGGTAGATCTCTAGGTACTGACAAAGAAAAAATTCCAAGACCCATTTTTAAGCATAAAATGTCAAGTTGCAGAATGCATAAAACATACATATTTGTAAAAGTTTAACATGAAAGCTTACAAACGTATATCTTACACGTACACATACTTGTCAATAAATGCAAAGAAAAATACACCCAAACTGACAACAGTTCTTATTTTGTGGGAAAGGGACTGGTAAAGAAGAAAAGGTGGAGATGGAGAAAAAAAATCAAAGAGGATCTGTCTTCCTCACTCCCCACCCTCACCACCAAGGAGCACAGCAAGCTAAGAAGAATCTATCTTGTTTAACATTTTTACATACTTTTGTTACAAGACTTTATGCATGGACTATAACTGGAATATTTAAAAAACACATTTTTAAAACAAGCTCAACTTGACCAAATTTAATCCATCTTCCCCCCTGCGCCCCGACCCCCACTTCCTAATTCCTATGATTTAAAAAACCTTTCACGGCAATTCCTTCTATCCTTGTAACAGAACTTAAAAAAAAAAAAAAGTATAATTTTGTGTTTTTGAGGAGAGGGTATATAGAGGAGTCTGAATATTGTATTCATATCAAAAGCACATCAAAAGCTTATCGAAGGATGCTTGTTTGTATTTTAAGGAGCAGGTGTCAATTTTGTAATAAATAATGATTAAGTTTCTTAAGTTTTGATCCATCCCAGGGATGTGAAAAGCGAGAGGTGGCTCCCGACCAGGCCCAGAGCAGGGTGTGGTCCGGGAGGACAGGAATGGTAGCGGGGGGTGGCGGCTCCCACTAATCCAGGGGAGAAAACACCAGCTGTGGCCGCCTCGAACCCGCAGCGCCCGAGGAGCTACCAGGTGCCGCGGGCGGGGCCTCCTTTTTAGCTGACTGGGACACGCAGCCCGAAAGGTCTGGTAGGGACTCCCGGAGACAGAGTAAGGGGGTCGGAAAAGAGGCCCAAGAGGGCGTGGGAGGCCGCGGGCAGGGGTGAGGCCCTCCTTGCGCACCTGGGTGCTCAGTCGCCCCGCGTGGGCGACGTGGGTGAGGAGGGTCACGTCGAGGGGCGGGGAGAGGGGCAGGGCCAACTCGCTCCGGGACAGTTAGGTCCCCGCATTGTCACCTCCGCACACGGTAATATCCCCCGCTCCACGACCCCTCTTGGTCTGCACTGGAAGCCCCTATGTCCCGAGCACAATCCCGGCGCGAGGCCTTGCCGGCCCCTCAGCCTCACTTACCTGCGGTCTCGGACTGGCCCGCACACCTGCCGCGGGCTCACGTTAAAGAGATGGAACCTGTGAGGCCGCCTGCGCGAACCCACCCGGATTCACTAGGGCCGTAACCACTTCCGTTCCTGCGGCAGGCCTAGAGGGCGTAATCCCAGTTGGGGTGTGCGAACGGGCGACGCCATCTTGTACGGAAGCTACTGGGGCGAGTGTTGCCTACCCCAGTCTCTCTCCTCTGTTGAACAAAGGATCTGTTAAAATTCCAAGGGCTTAATGTCGTCTTCAGAAAAGTGACGCATTTTTTTCTGGGATGGTATTTTTGTGTTCTGGTTTTGGCTTTGAAGGGAGAACCCTTCAGAACCCTCACAAATGCTATCTGGGACATCTACTTTTCATTCTTTAGTATCCTGTGTACTGTTTTTCTGTTCAACGATGACAGTAAATAGAAGGAAAAACACTGTATTTAAGTAATGTAGTCCTTATTACCAGTACTGATTATCCTATAGTCACTATAATAATTTTATGTTACCCTCTTTTTTTTTTTTTTTTTTTTTCTTAGAGACTGTCTCCCTCCCTACATTGCCCAGGCTGGTGTCGAACTCCTGGTCTCAAGCGATTCTCACTACTTGGCCTCCCAAAGTGCTGGGATTGCAAAATGCCCAACCTACACCATCTTTTATAGTAATAACCACAGTACCTTCTGTTTATAAATTAAATCATTCATCCTATCAGTCTTTATTAGCAATTAATTTTATGTGAGGCAGTTAATGTGTGCTACATGCATGCTGTTCCTTTCTCGTGTAATGTGTAAAACAGAAGGAGAAATTAGATGTGCATAAATAACCAATATAAGTTATAATAATAGCTGCCATTTGTTGACTTTGTGTTCACCTGTTGCTAGGAGCTTTGCAATGCATTTTACTTACTTTTTCTCTTTTAATCCCCCTAACAACCCTATGATGCAGTACTATTATTAGTGCCATTTTACATAAAATAGAAAAAGGTTAAATAACTTCCTCAAGGTAATTCAGCAAGTAAGCACTGGAGTTAGAAATCAAACCTCATGCATCTGATTGCAAAGCATGTGGCCCTCATTCTGTACATTATATTGTCTCCAATTCAGGGGCAAATGTTTTAAACTCCATTGAATAAGTACCTATGGAAGAAATTTGCAGCTATCATAGAGGATTAACTCCCTGAATTTTTATCTGCTCCATCTCGAAACCCTTAAAAAATAAAAGATAAAGAAGAAATGCAAATTAAAACCACAATGAGATGCCATCATATACCTGGCAAGATTGTGGAGCAACCACAACTCTGATATGCTCCGGAAGAGAACTTAAATTGATGCAATCACTTTGTTAAACTAGTGGTATCAACTGAAGCTGAATATATGAAAAACCTTTGTTCCAACAATTTCACCCCTAGGTGGGGCACAGTGCCTCAAGGTGTAATTTCAGCACTTTAGGAAGTTTAACTGTGTTGCCCAGGCTGGTCTTGTACTCCTGGCCTCAAGCAATCCTCCCACCTCGGCCTCCCAAAGTGCTGGGCACGGTGGTATGCACCTCTAGTCACAGCTACTCCAGAGGCTAAGGCAAGAGGATCTCTTGAACCCTGGAATTTGAGGCTGCAGTGAGTTGTGATCACACTACTGCAGTCCAGCATAGGTGACAGAGCTAGATCCTGTCTCAAAAACACAACAAAAAATAATTTCACTCCTAGTTATATATATGCAACTGAAACGTCTGCATATATTCACCAAAAGGGCATGTACAAAAAAAAGCTCATACTTTTAACAGCCCCAAACTGGAAACTACCCAAATGTCCCTGCTGTTAGAAGTCATTGTATATAGTGACTAATCTTAGGGGAGTAATAACTGGAAGGGAACATGAGGAGGCTCACAAAGTGCTGGTAATGTTCTATTTCTTTCTGTCTTTTTTTTTCTTTTTTTCTTTTTTTGAGACCCAGTCTACTCTTATCTCCCAGGCTGGAGTGCAGTGGTGCGATCTTGGCTTGCTGCAACCTCTGCCTCCCAGGTTCAAGCAATTCTCTGCCTCAGCCTCCCAGGTAGCTGGAATTATAGGCGCCCACCACCAAACCCAACTAATTTTTGTATTTTTAGTAGAGACGAAGTTTCACCATCTTGGCCAGGCTAGTATTGAACTTCTGACCTCATGGACCTTGACTCCACCCACCTCAGCCTCCCGAAAACACTGTCAGCCCCAAATTCTGCCAAGGATGTGGAGTAACAGGAACTCTCATTCATTGCTCTTGGGAATGGAAAATGGTACAGCCACTTCTGAAGACAGTTTGGCAGTTTCTTATAAAGGTAAAGATAGATAGTCTCAGCATGCAATCCAGCAGTCATCCCCTTGGTTATTTACCCAAATGAGTTAAAAACTTAGGACCACACATAAAACTTGCACATGAATGTTGATAGCAGGTTTATTTATAAGCTGGAAACAATCAAGATGTCTTTCAGTAGGTAAAAGAATAACCAAACTGGTACATCCTTACAATGGAATATTATTCAGAACTAAAAAGGAAGAAGATACCAAGCCACACACACACACACAAAAATATGGAGTAACCTTAAATGTGTACTTCTAAGTGAAAGAGGTCAGTCTGAAATGGCCACATACTGTATGGTTCCAACAATATGACATTCTGGAAAAGGCAGAGCTGTAGAGATGGTAAAAAGATCAATGGTTGCCAGAGATTCCAGGGGAGGAGGAAGGGCAGAATAGCTGGAGCAAGGGGATTTTTAGGGCAGTGAAACTATTCTGTGTGATACTGCAATGGTGGATACATGACATTATGCTTTTGTGAAAACCTATGGAACTGTGCAACATGAAGAGTGAACTCTAATGTAAACTATAAACTTTGGCTAATAATGTGTCAGTATAATTTTGTAGCAAAGGTACAATACTTATGCAAGTTGTCAATAATAGATGAAATTGTATGTAATGAGGGGAGGTATGTGGGAGCTCTCTACATATTCTGTTCAAATTTTCTGTAAACCTAAAACTCCTCTAGAAACAAAGTCAACTATTTTTTTTTTAAAAAAAGGTCATTGTGTGAACTGCTTGATTTATCTAAAATGCTTTCTTCATTTGTTTATTCATTCCAAGGACAACTTAACGTCAAGCACTGGGCTAGGGATTCATGGAACATCATGTGCAGAAAATTCAAGAGGAACTGTGGTAGGAAGTGCTAGTTGCCCACCTAGTATCCATTCTCCCTTTCCATTTAGCAATGAAAGTCAGGGGCATTAAAAAATTGCACTTAAAAAATACAACTTGCTGTCTTCATTAGGAGTAGGTATGGCCATGTGACTAAGTTCTGGCCAATGAGTTATAAGCAAAAGTTTTTGCATGAGACTTTTGGTAATGTTTCTAAAAAGGGGACAGGCTGGGTGCAGTGGCTCACGTCTGTAATCCCAGCACTTTGAAAGGCCAAGGCGGGCGTATCACTTGAGGTCAGGAGTTCAAGACCAGCCTGGTCAACATGGTGAAACCCCCATCTCTACTAAAAATACAAAAATTAGCCAGATGTGGTAGCACATACCTATAATCTAAGCTACTCAGGAGGCTGGAGCATGAGAATTGCTTGAACCCGGGAGACATAGGTTGCAGTGAGCTGAGATCACACCACTGCCCTCTAGTCTGAGTGACAGAGTGAGAGACTTTGTCTCAAAAAAAAAAAAAGAAAGTAAAAGGGGACAAAGAGGACAAGCCAGGTGTGGCGGCCCACGCCTGTAATCCCAGCACTTTGAGAGGCCAAGACGGGAAGACCACTTGAGCCCAGGAGTTCAAGACCAGGCTGGACAACATAGGGAGACACCGTTTCTATAAAGGAGTTAAAAATTAGCTGGGCATGATAGCGTGTGCCTGTAATCCCAGCTACTTGGAAGGCCGAGGTGGAAGAATTCCTTGAGCCAGGGAGGGCAAGGGTGCCAGTGAGTCATGATTGCACCACTGCACTCTAGCCTGGCAGACAGACTGAAATTCTGTCAAATAAATAAAGAGGGGACAGATAACTCCCACAGGCCTCTTTTGCCTTTTGTCATTGCTCTCCCACTTCTTCCTTCCTTAGACTAGGACCTGATAGCTGAAGCTCCAACAATTCTCTGCCATCACAGAGGCAATTTAAACATGGAAGCCAGGTACTTAGAAAGATGGAATGTAGAAGTAGATGTAGCCTGGATCCCTGATGCCTTCTGTAGTTTCCATACTAACCCTGAGAAACCTACCTCTGAACTTCTTTTTTTTTTTTTGAGATGGAGTCTCATTCTGTCACCCATGCTGAAGTGCAGTGGCATGATCTCAGCTCACTGCAACCTCCACCTCCCAGGTTCAAGCAATTCTCCTGCCTCAGCATCCCGAGTTGCTAGGACTACAGGTGCATGCCACCACACCCAGCTAATTTTTATATTTTTAGTAGAGATGGGGTTTCATCATATTGGCCAGGCTGGTCTCAACCTCGTGATCTGCCCGCCTCAGCCTCCCAAAGTGCTGGGATTACAGGCGTGAGCCACCGTACCTGGTCTGAACTTCTTTTACATGTGAAAACAAACCTCTAATTTTCTTAAGTCACTGCAGTCAATGTTACTAGTGGTAGAATCCAATCCCTAACTGATACGGGAAAACAAAGATATTAATAATAAATGCATGCCACACCAGTCAACTAAAACCTATTTAATACAATGCCCAGCACTGAAGATACACAAAAAAGGTAGAAGATGAAGATGGAAGTCAAAACTTAGAGGAATCGCTGCCTGATAAACTCTTTCTGAAAAATTTTTCCTTCCATTGATTTTTTTTCTTTTTTTAAGAAACAGTCTTGCTCTGTTGCCCAGGCCAGTTGAAGTATAGTGGCATGATCATAGCTCAATGCGACGTCAAACTGCTGGGCTCAAGCAATCCTCCCACCTCAGCCTCTCAAGTAGTTGGGACTACAGAGTGCACCACCACACCCAACTAATTTTTTAAATTTGTATTACAGACAAGGTCTTGCTGTGCAGCCAAGGCTAGTCTCAAACTCCTGGCCTCGAGCAATCCTCCTGTCTCAGCCTCCCAAAGTGCTGGGATTACAGGTATGAACCACTGTGCTTGGCCTCTTCCGATGATATTCTATCCATCCTTTCTGCCCAGTGATTCCTTTCCTCTATAAATTTGGGTAATATTATTAGGTACTATAAAGATTATAAAATGTATAGCTATTGTCTGTGCACTCAAGAAGCTCTGGAGCTAGTTGAAAACACAAAAAAGAATGTTAGCAAGTGAGAAAGGTTTTTGGTGGTTTAGAGAACTTCTTTTTTTTTCTCCTAAGGCACATACATCTCTACCTCTTCTTAATTTAGAAGAAATTCACTAAAGCCTCTTAGAATAAAGGTGAGTCACCCTTACACACACACACACACACACACACACCAAGGGCAAGTTCACCAAAATGAGAGCTGAAAGACTGGTGAATCAGCATGTCTTTCATTCTGCAATAAGTGGTATATTTGGGGCAGAATGAGGGGCTGAGCTGAATTGCTTTGTAGGGTAAAAGGATAAAGAATTAGAAGGCTCAATGAGTCATTCAAAGATTGAGAAAGGAATCAGCAAGGCTCCAAAATTATTGGAAAGAAGATATCTACCGAGAAGAGACTTTAGGGGATAAAGAAATGTTTAAAATGTCTGGGGAGGTGAATTTAAGTCCTTTGCTATGGGGTTTGTGAACGTTATGTAACTTCATCTTCTATCTTCCACAGGTAAGGTTCAGGAAAGTCTATGTCATTCTCTAACCCTTTTGATCCAGCGGATTCTTTGGAGGAATTTGAATACCTATTGGATTTTGCATCCACAAGTCACAAAGGTGAATTGTGGGCCTGCTGGAGGTGGAGGGTAGAGGATGGACAGCTGACATCTAGTCACAGAGCAAAGAGCACAGAAAGAGATCTCCAGTTAAAGCTAATAGATTGAATCACACACAACCCACCTCCTTCTAAAATTCTAGAACAATGGCATTAATTAATACATTTGATGAGATTGGCATTTCACCTCTATGGCTTTCCTCCCAAACGCACATAACCCTAGTCTAATAAGGAGATAAATATCAATCAAAACTCAATTAAGGTTGGGTAATGTCTCACACCTACAATCCCAGCACTTTGGAAGACCAAAGGTGGGTGGATCACTTGAAGCCAGGAGTTCAAGGCCAGCCTGGGCAACACAGTGAGCCCTCGTCTCTATAAAAAATTTTTTAAAAACAATTAGCCAGGCATAGTGGTGTGTGCCTGTAGTCCCAGCTACTTGGAAACCTCAGGCAGGAAGATCAACTTGAACCTGGGAGGAGGAAGAGGAGGTTGCAGTGAGCCAAGATCATGCCACTGCCCTCCAACCTGGGTGACAGAGTGAGACCCTGCCTCAAAAACAAAAAAAAAATCCCAATTGACTGACATGCTACCAAATATTTGACCAGCACTCTTCAAAACCATCAAAGTTATCAAAAACAAGGAAAGTGTGGGAACCGGTCACAGCCAAGAAGAGCCTAAGGAGACATGATGACTAATGTGGTGTCCTTGATTAGATCCTGGAACAGAAAAAGGACATTATGTAAGAGATAAAGTAATCTGAGTAAAGTATGAACTTTAGGTAATAATGTATCAATATTGGTTCATTAGTTGTGACAAATGTGCCGTGCTAAGATAAGATACTAATAATAGAGGAAGCCAGGTGTGGTGACCCAGTAATCCTAACACTCTGGGAGGCTGAAGTGGGCAGATCGCTTGAGGTTGGGACCAGCCTGGCCAACATGGTGAAACCCCATCTCTACAAAAATACAAAAATTAGCCGGGCATGGTGGCAGGTGCCTATAATGCCAGTTACTCAGGAGGCTGAGGCGGAGAATTGCTTGAACCTGGGAGGTGGAGGTTGCAGTGAGCCGAGATCACACCAGCCTGGGCAACAGATTGAGACTCCATCTCAAAAAATAAAATAAAATAAAATAAAGGAAATTGGGTGTGGGGTATATGGAAGCTTTCTGTACTCTCAATGCAAGTCTTCTGGAAATCTAAATCTATTCTCAAATAAAAATTGTACATAAAAATTAAAAACACAATGTGGGCATCATAATGAGCAAAAGGAATGAAGTAGTATTTAGAAAGTTCTAATATATGAGACTCTTTGGCAGTGTTGATTGATCCTGGTGTCCGTAGTTAAATGGACAGCTTGAGAAAATGTTACTGGCATTCACTTATGGTATGTCCTAATAGGCCCCTGCTTGACCAAATACAAACTGGAAAAAATAAACTCTCTGAATGCACTGGAGAATGAGTAAAAGTAGATAGATTCTGACAGGGGGTTAACATCTAAAAGGAAGCAATAGCATGGGGTGAATTTTCCATCTTTAGCTTGAGGGCAGGCTTCAGTCAGTGCTACTTGTGGTGCTAAAACACTGATTTTAAAAAAATCCACAGTATTTCTGGCCAGAAAAACCAGAGGAAAGAGTTGGGGAAAACTACAGCTACTAGACAGTGAGAGGGAATTCAAGAAAGGAGAGAACCAGAGAAGGGGAGCCATATTATTTGCGTTTTAATGCTGTTCAACTTTCTGGAGAACCCCTGAGCCATACATGTTTTGGGTACACTGCCAGTAACCCAACCAAAAATAAAAGAACTGAACTGAGATTTGCTGTGCAGCCCAGAGTCAGAGTTTGCAATTTGAGTCCATCCAAATTAACGGTATGCTAAAACAACAACAACAACAAAAAACCATACACACACACATAACAGGCCGGGTGCAGTGGCTCACGTTTGTAGTCCCAGCACTTTGGGAGGCTGAGGCGAGTGGATCACCTGAGGTCAGGAGTTTGAGACCAGCCTGACCAACATGGTGAAACCCTGTCTCTACTAAAAAAAGACAAAATTAGCTGGGTGTGGTGGCACATGCCTGTAATCCCAGCTACTTGGGAAGCTGAGGCAGGAGAATCACTTGAACCTGGGAGGCAGCGGTTGTAGTGAGCCGAGATCGTGCCACTGCAGTCCAGCCTGGATGACAGAGCAAGACTATGTCTCAATACAACAATAAAAAAGCTGTTCAACCTTCTGGAGAACCCCTGAGCCATACATGCTTTGGGTACACCGCGAGTAACCCAACCAAAGATAAAACAACTGAATTGAGATTCACTCTGCTGCCCAGAGTCAGAGTTTGCAATCTGAGTCCAACCAAATTAATGGCATGCTAAAACAAACACATAACAACAAAATCAACACTTTTTTTAAGAGACAGGGTCTCACCATGTTGCCCAGGCTGGAGTACAGTGGTTATTAACAAGCATGATAATAGTGCACTACACTACACCCCTGGGCTAAAGCAATCATCCTGCCTCAGCCTCCCAAGTAGCTTGGACTACAGGTGTGTGCCACTGAACCTGGCTTTCATTTAAGAAACATAACAGTATCTATGTTCACAACTTAATATTTACAATGTTCAGAAAACAACTCAATTATTTGACAAATGGCTGAGTGTGGTGACTTATACCTGTAATCATACTGCTTTGGGAGGCTAAGGCAGGAGGATGGCTTGAGCCCAGGAGTTTGAGACCAGCCTGGGAAACATAGGGAGAACTTGTCTCTAAAAAATTTTTTTTTTAATTAGCCAAGTATGGCAGCACACACCTGTAATCCCAGCTACTCGGGAGGCTGAGGTGGGATGATCACTTGAGCCCAGGAATTTGAGGTTGCAGTGAGCCATGATTGTACCACTGCATTCTAGCCTGGGTGACAGAGGGAGACCCTGTCTCAGAAACAAACGAAATCATTTGACATATGAAGAAACACAACTATGTAGCACATCTCAAGAGAATAGATAATCAATAGACTGACACTGATATGACACAAATGCTGCAATTGTCAAGATTTAAAAGCAGGTATTGCAACTACATTCATGATGTAAAGGAAAAAATGATCTTTCCACATACCTCATTACCCAGAAGCAGCTAGCCTGGTGGAATGCTGGATTAGCCTACTGATGGCTTGTTTTCAGCACCAGTACCTGTTGAGAGATAGCATCCTGAAAGACTGAGATTCTGTCTTACAAAATGCCATATATTTCCCCATATATCATGCTGTTTCTCCCACAGCCAGAATGCATGGGTCCAGGAATAAATGGTTGGACATGTAAGTGACTTTTCTCATTCTTACACCTAATAACCAACTTCTGGGATTTTTACTTCCCACCTCTGCAACTTTGAGTTCTGGAGGTTTGGAGAACTTTGTTTCCACAGAGAAATGCTTCTATCATGAAACACAACAATAGTTTCATTGAATGAGAAGCTGAGATTCCACCTGACCATTTTGGGCTCTGAGGAGCCACTGAACCAATAGCCAAGAAGATATTGCTCAACTGGCTGAAGTGATTGATCCTAATAACCAAGAGGGAATTGAGTCTCTTACTCAATGAAGACATGCACCCAAGAGTTTCTCTTGAATCTAAGAGATTCTCTGGGGAGCCTCTGAGCACTTCCATGTTTAACAGGAAAGATTAATGGAAAATTAAAGCAACCAGTAAAAGACAGAATGCTGAAGAAAATTTAGATCCTTCAGGAATGAAGGTTTGGCTCCCTCATCAGATAAAGAACCTAGACCAGAAAAAGAGGTTCTTGCGGAGGGTAAAGAAGATAATGAGTGCAGAATGGACATAGTGGCTTGTGCCTGTAATCCTAGCACACTGGGAGGTCAAGGTGGGCGCATCACTTGAGCTCAGGAGTTGGAGACTAGCCTAGGTAACACAACAAAACCCTGTCTCTACTGCGCGCGCGTGCGCGCGCGCGCGCGCGCACACACACACACACACACACACACACACACACACACACACACACACACACACACACACATTAGCTGGGCATGGGCTACTCGGAGGCCAAGGCAGGATAATTGCTTGGGTTGTAGAGGTGAAGACTGCAGTGAGCCGACGTTGCGCCATTGCACTCCAGTCTGGGTGACAGGAATGAAACCTCATTTGAAAAAAAGAAAGAAAAAGAAAATAATGAATGCATAGCGGAAAACAACAGTTATAAATGTCAACTATGACATCATGACCACTTAAAGAAATGAGCACAGTAACAGCTACACATATGTTCTTCTAAGTTTTTATGTGTGTACGTAATCTCCCTTCCGATTTCCCTTATTGTTTTATAGTAATGATTGCTGGTGGTGGCTGACTTGACAGTTTGTCTTTAGGTTTCAGTATATTCAGGTAAGACCTTGACTGAATTTTTTTTTTTTTTGGAGACGGAGTCTTGCTCTGTCACCCAGGCTGGAGTGCAGGGGCGCAATTTCAGTTCACTGCAACCTCCGCCTCCCGGGTTGAAGCAATTCTCCCACCTTAGCCTCCCAAGTAGCTGGGACTACAGGCTCATGCCACTACACCCAGCTAATTTTTGTATTTTTTAGTAAAGATGGGGTTTCACCATATTGGCTAGGCTGGTCTCAAACTCCTGACCTCAGCCTCCCAGAATGCTGGGATTATACACATGAGCCACCATGCCCGGCCCAACTGAATTTGAAAAGTATTAACATTGCTCTTACATGGATACTGCAACTGTGACTCAATGGCAAGAATTCTCCTGCCTCAGGACATTTGCACTTGATGTTTCCTCTGCTTGGAAGGTTCTTCCCTAGATATCCATGAGGGCTTCTCCCTCACCTCCCTTAAATCTTTATTCAAATGTCACTTTTCTTAGTGACATATTCCCTAACCACCCTATTTAAATTCCATAGTACTTATCACCATCTAACATATTATAGGCCGGGCAGGCACAGTGGTGCACATCTGTAATACGAGCACTTTGGGAGGCCGAGGCAGGCAGATTGCTTAAAACCAGGAGTTCCAGACTAGGCTGGCCAACATAGTGAAACGTTGTCTCCACTAAAAATACAAAAGGTAGCTTGGTATGGTGGTGCAGGCCTGTAATCCTAGCTACTCGGGAGACTGAGGAAAAGCATATTATATACCAGGTGCAGTGGCTCACACTTGTAATCCCAGCACTTTGGGAGGCTGAGGTGGGTAAATCACTTGAGGTCAGGAGTTTGAGACAAGCCTGGCCAACATGGTGAAATCCCATCTCTACTAAAAATACAAAATTAGCCAGGCATAGTGGGGCACACCTGTAATCTCAGCTACTCAAGAGGCTGAAGCAGGAAAATCAGTTGAACCTGGAAGGCAAAGGTTGCAGTGAGCCAAGACTGCGCCATTGCACTCCAGCCTGGGCACCAGAGTGAGATCCCTGTCTCAAAAAATATATATATTATGTATTTTACTTGTTTACCTTAGTTATTTTCTGTGTCTCACTGCCTTTAGAATATAAGCTTCTTAAGGGCAGGGAATATTATCCATCTTGTTCACAGCCATATCATTAGAGCATACAACAGTGTACTCAAGAAATATGTATTGACTATGGGACACTATGCTATGCAGGAATTTAAAATAATAAAGTAGATATAGATGGTTTCCTCTGTGTCCTCACCCAAATCTCATTTCCGATTGTAATACCCAGAATCTTTACGTGTTGAGGGAAGGAAATAGTAGGAGGTGACTGGATCGGGGGTGGTTTCCTTCATGCTGTTCTCATGGTAGTGAGTGAATTCTCACAAGATTTGATGGTTTTATAAGTATTTGACAGTTCCTCCTCCACACACTCTCTCTCACCTGCCTCCATTTAATATGTGCCTGCTTCCCCTTCCGCCATGATTGTGAGTTTCCTGAGGCCTCTCCAGCCATGTGGAACTGTGAGTCAATTAAACCTCTTTTCTTTATAAATTACCCAGTCCTGGGTGTCTTTTTATAGCAGTGTAAAAACTAATATAATTTATAAATGCTAAATAAATTGTTAATCATGATTTTCTCTCAGAGGGTAAATGGAATTGGGAAAAAGGGTAAATATGAATTTTAACTTATTACCTAAGTTAAAAAATTTTTTTTCAATGTTGGGAGATACTTGACATACTTAACAACTTAAGGAGAAAGGTCAGTAGCACTGGAGTGGATTAATGCATAGGAGAAAGTGGGGATAACAGATGGAATGAGTTAAAGTGAGAAAATAACGTGAGATGGTTCTTGGATAAGATGGTGCTTGGATAAGGAGTTTTGCAGTGGAGATGATGTGGGGCAGGTGAGCCTCAAAGTGAAGCTTAGCCAGCAAGGGTTCTTGGCTTTGCTCAGGAAATAATTCAAGGGCAAGCCAGAGACAGAGGAAACAGCTTTATTGAAGAGGCAGTGCTACAGCTGTGTGACTGCTCCTTCCAAGCAAGGCTACCTGTGTAGGCAGAGGAGCAGCTCAGGACAGTTTTGCAGTCATATTTATACCCACTTTTTTTTTTTTCTGAAGTCTCACTCTGTCACCCAGGCTGGAGTGCAGTGGTGCAATCTCGACTCACTGCAACCTCTGCCTCCCGAGTTCAAGTGATTCTCCTACCTCAGCCTCCTGAGTAGCTGAGATTACAGGCACCCACCACCACACCCAGCTAATTTTTGTATTTTTAGTAGAGACAGTGTTTCGTCATGTTGTCCAGACTGGTCTTGAACTCCTGACCTCAGGTGATCTGCCCACTTCAGCCTCCTAAAGTGCTGAGATTACAGGCGTAAGCCACCATGCCTGGCCTATACCTACTTTCTATTGCATGCAGATTAAGGGGCGGTTTATGCAGAAATTTCTAGGGAAGGGGAAGTAATTTTTGTGTCATTGGGTCATTGCCATGGAAAGGAGTAGTAATGCCAGGGTGTTGCCATGGCAACAGTAAATTGACATGGCATACTGGTGGGTGTGTCTGATTGAAAACTGCTTTCAACCTGGCCCCATTTCAGCTAGTCCTCAATCTAGTCCAGTGTCTAAGCCCTATCTCTGGAATCGAGTCCCACCTCCTGCATCAGAGAGACCTGGTTGGAGTCCTCAGCTGATGACTTCCATGATCCTTGTGAAACAGATAGAGAGGTCAAGGCTAAGGGTAAGGGCTTGGGTAGTATGCTCAATTTCTAAGGGTCTAGAAAAGGTGTTATGGTCCTATTAACAAAATTATTTTATTTAATCCTTGTTCAGTTCCATGAGGTTCATTATCTCTACTTTACAATATTATCCTGCTCTACAAATGTAAAAACAGAAGCACAGTGATTATACAATTTGTATAAGACTACTCAGCTGATGAATAATGGAGCCATTTTAGGAAGTTCTAACCCAGGCCTCTTTGACTTCAATTTACTGACCTCATTTAGGCCTCATGTTCCTCCACAATGAAATACAAACAGTCCAAGCAACCCCATTTTCTAATACAAGGGTCCCCTGGTGGAGTGGGATGGGCATGTCCAGGGTATGCATGATGATTCATTAGGGCGTTGGAAGGCAATGTTAAATGTCTATTTATATTTTTTAAATCTAAAAGAAGTTCAGCTTTGCTAGTATTTAACATGCAGATAGACTCTGGCATCCTTATTTGGTCTGGATGCCAGCTGGTTATGAGTCATTTCGATATCTTGAGAGAGATATAGGAGTTCCACAGCACAGATGGAATGATAGTGGTGCTTCCCCATATCATATTTTTTTGTGCCTGGGGATGACATCAATATGTTAATTTTTGTAGAAATAAGACTTTTACATAGCAGAATCTTTATAATACAGTAGCCTATGAGGAAATGGTTATTGATGATGACGATGTTTGACTTCACCCAGAGGTTTGCTTGGGCTTTCTTGTCAGAGTATTAAAAATAGAATCTATAAATAACTTGCACTTTTCTTTTACAAAAAGGCAAGCATTCAAACTGTGCTGACTTTTTCGATGATAATAAGGTGGCTGTCAGTAGTATGCTATTTACAGATACTAATAAACAATATTTTAAAACTCCATTTCTTTGAGGTAGGGTTGATATTTTGACAAGTGGGAAAACAACTGCTTTTTGGAAAGCTATTCCAAAAGAGTATTTTGAAAAATTATATTTGGAAGCGTTTCCATTTTGGTGTGACTTTTTTTGCTAAAAATTATGTAAGTATGTAACTTATAGAAATGCTCATATATAAAAATATAATGTTTTCTGATTAATTTCAAAGGCAGCTGACTGATACAGGAGATAAAAATTAGCTGAACTTCAGTAAAAACCTTCACAAATTGGTGAATGAAACTGAAAAATTAATTTCATTATTAAGCCCAGACAATAATACCTCCATTTAAATTCTTCATATTTTTGTCAGGTTTATTTCCATCAAAACTAAGTAATAAGCTAAACAGAGCATAGAAACAAGCCTTTGAAATTATTATTATTTTTATTATTGAGATTGAGTCTGACTCTGTTGTCCAGGCTGGAGTGCAGTGGTGTGATCTTGGCTCATGGCAACCTCCACCTCCCAGGTTCAAGCAATTGTTATGTCTTAGCCTCCCGAGAAGCTGGGATTATACGCGTTCACCACCACGCCAGCTATTTTTTGTATTTTTGGTAGAGACGGGATTTCACCATGTTGCCCAGGCTGTTCTTGAATTCCTGAACTCAAGTGATCCACCTACCTCGACTTCCCAAAGTGCTGGGATTATAGGCGTGAGCCACTGCACCAGGCCTCAAATTATAATATTGTAATGTGCTAAACCACAATTTCAGAAATAAAGCAGGGTCATAAAGTTGCTCTTAAAAATAAAGTAGTTAGAGCAAAAAAAAAAAAAAACAAAAACGTTTTTTTTAGTTGGGCAGGTGGCTTATGCTTGTAACCCCAGAACTTAAGGAGGCTGAGGCAGGCAGATCACCTGAGACCAGGAGTTCAAGACCAGCCTCGGCAACATGGTAAAGCCCTGTCTCTACTAAAAATACAAAAAGTAGCTGGGCATCGTGGCATACACCTGTAATCCCAGTTATGCAGGAGGCTGAAGCAGGAGAATTGCTTGAATCCAGGAGATGGAGGTTACAGTGAGCCAAGATTGCACCACTGAACTCTAGCCTGGGTGACAGAGTGAGACTCTATCTCAAAAAAAAAAAAAAAAGGATTTTTTTGGTACAAATAATAAACATAATTTTTATATGCATAAATAAATGTGTATATTTTTAAGTATATAAAGAAACAGGTAACATAAATATATGCATCAAAAGAGAAATAAATAAAAATTAAAATATAAATGATTTTACATACAGTGTTGTGGCACTGTCTGCCAGTCTGTGGTGGTGTTTCTCCATGCAGGCAAGAAGAACATACATATATATGTTTCACACATACATCTTATCTCTATATTCACATGCACACACAAAAATATGTATATTATATAATTACATATATGTATATATAAAGTAATATACATGAATACAAATATATGTATAAAACATAGCCAGGTGGGTGACTGGCACCTGTAATACCAGCTACTCAAGAGGCTGAGATGGAAGAATAGCTTGAGGCCAGGAGTTCTGCAACAGCCTGAGCAACACAGCAAGACCCTGTCTCTTAAAAAAATAAATAAATAAGTAAATAAAATAAACATAATGCAACACACACACCAACACACATGCAGATGCACTTACATTTATACTAGGGGCTCTCTTGCCATGTACTGGCACTGAAGGGGGCCAAAATGGCCATGGGAGTCTTTCTCTGCCAGTTCCACGTGACCCCATGCTGCTAGCAAACATGAGGCCACCACCTTTTAACTAGAACCAGCCCAAGTAGCATCACCCTCCAGTGGAAAAGCTGTTCATTTCTCTCAGATCTGTCAGCACAGTTTGAATGCTCAGATCTGTCCATCAGTACAGGTGGTCTTCTTTGGAACACTTCAAGTGGGTCCATACAATGGTGTCCCAGTTCAGGTGGGTAGAGAAGAGGCTTTCTGTAGAGAGGAAGGAAGCCTAGGTCTGAGCACTCAGAATTTACCAGGGCAAAGTGAGTGTGGTTGGGGTAAAATGGTTAGACTGCACTGACAGCCACTGGAGGATTTTAGGGGCCAGGAAAATGAACCCCTGACACTGAAGGCCACACAGTCCTCAGTAAGCCTATTCTGGCCAGTTCCAGCTGGATCTAGAGGACCCTCCTGGGCTTCAGTAGGGCTAAAGAATACTCGATCAGAGATACCTGAGGAGATAGGTGCCTGAGGCCTCTTTCACAGGTTTGAGAAGCATGGAAAACAATTATTTGGCTTGGCAGACACCTATGGACTCCAAAGCAGGTGTCAGACAAAGGAATCTAGTTAGAGGCAGACCACTGGGCCCTGCCATCCCAAGGGAATGGATGATGCCTATTCCCAAAGTAGGGCCTGGCTTGTAGGGCAAGGTAGGGCAGTCATAAACGAAATGTTCTATTTTAAAATAACTGTGTTTATTTCGGCATCATCATCTTCTTGTCCTTTTAACTTCTAAACATTTTTGTAATTTTAAAAGGTACACAACACATTAGGACTGTATTACATGCTTCTAATGTGTGAATAACTTAGGGTGCATGTTGAAAAATATTTAAAGGAAAGTTTGTGATTTAATAATGTAGAGATCATTGTTTGAATGCAGGGTTTCTCAGCCTGGGCACTATGTACACTTTGGGCTGGAAAATCTTTTCTTGTGAGGAGCTTTCCAGTGCATCCTAAGATATTTAGCAGCATCCCAGGCCTCAACCCACTAGACACCAGTAGCAGCACCCCCTGTTATACACAGTTTTGACAACCAAAAATGTCTCCAGATGTTGACCAATGTTCCCTTAGGTTAGGAATGCCAGATTTAACAAAACAAAAAAGTGAAAACAAACAAAACCCCAGAACACACTTACAAAAAGTCCTTTTTTTTAAAGATGGAGTTTCACTCTTGTCGCCCAGGCGGGAGTGCAATGGTCCAATCTTGGCTCACTGCAACCTCTGCCTCCTGGGTTCAAGTGATTCTCCTGCCTCAGTCTACCAAATAACTGGAATTACAGGTGCCCACCACCACACCCAGCTAATTTTTGTATTTTTAGTTGAGATGAAGTTTCACCACGTTGGACAGGCTGGTCTTGAACTCCTGACCTCAAGTGATCTGCCCACTTTGGCCTCCCAAAGTGCTGGGATTACAGGTGTGAGCCACTGCACCCACCAAAAACTTCTTTATTCCAATGTAGCTGGTTGGTTTATGTCTTAACTGATACTTTAAAGGAGAGGGGAAGAGGGGCAACATCCTTCCCCAATTGAGAAGCGCTATTCTTTTTTCTTTTTTTAAAGCGGTGAAGTCTCACTATGTTGCCCAGGTTGAAATACAATGACTATTCACAGGTGTGGGTATAACACATTGCAGTCTTGGACTCCTGGGCTCACTTAGTCCTCCTGCCTCAACCTCCCTAGTAGCTGGAGCTACAGGCGTGTACCACCACATCTGGCTTAAGAAATGCCATCGGAATGTATTTTTATGCCTATAATATTCCCTACAACATTACTTCTCTCTCAGCTTCATCCTACCTTCTCTTCCATCCCCTTCCAAATTCTACCACTGTGTTCTCTGGAACTAATGATCTATAACCTGCAAAAGCCCCTGCTATTCTCAAGCATTTCCCCCAGATTCTTATCTTTATTAAAATCTGACACTCTCTTGAAGACATTTTCCCTTTTGCCCACCTAAATGATAGCTTTTTATGCTCTCAGTTTTCACATACCTCAGGGATGAGAAGTGTAAGAAAATTCTGAATAAGCAAAAATGTAACTGGTATTTCCAGTGGAAAACTATACATTCTTCAGAGCACACTTTTCAAAGTTATCTGATTCTAGCCTTTTATTGCTTGTGAGGTATTTTACAACTCTGAAAATTGTAAATAACTGATAGCAGTGCAAAATAATTCTTATCTATAGACATGCAAGTAAATTCTGTCCAGTGGCAGTTGAATTGACTTGCCTCTCCTACAGTGGGATGACGCCAGTTTTACCTACATTTTCCAGTTCATTTCCATATGCCTGATTTATAAATGTCAATTCACCCTTGGACATCTAACTGTTTCTCTCATTAATAATGAGTTAACTAAAACTTTTAACACATTTCATTTTACACCTTAATGAGAGTCATAATTTTACCTTAAAAAACTTTTTAACAGTATAGTGGGATTGTTATTTTTTTTGCTTCCCATTACTATTTCCAGACTATTATTCTCTGTTCTTTAAAAGAAAAGGAAAAGCCAACTTCTCTGAGGTCTGTGCCACTCACCTACCCCTCTCTCTTCCTCATCTTATTGCTTTTATCTACTGCCCTCCCTTTAACTCTCTGCTCAGTCAAGCAAAGATGGTGGCCCATGATTCCTTTCCACCACAAGCCCTGCCATTATCCTGGGTGACTTCAAAAATCAAAAGGATGATCCATCCACCAGCACCCTGGTGGCTCATTCCCTTGATCTCCTCAACATCTTTCTCATTAACTCCACTTGAGCAGCCCACTCCTTTCACCACCCTTGGGCCTTGTCATCATCTGTAACCGTGCCACTTCCAGAATCTCTAATTCAAGCATCTTTGACCACAAACTGCTCTCCCTTCAACTTGTCTGTGATGGGGTTCAAGACACACTACCCCAAAATATGGCACCATGGCATACTGAATATTTTAAGCTGATGGAGTTTGAGAAAATGGCAGAAGCAGGAAAGTCACTCTCACTCCCCTACTACCCCTTCTCCCCATGAGGCAGGTAGGCCCTAACACCCAGAAGGGATTTTCTGATTGTCCCTCAAGGGAGGTCATAAGATCTTCTTTGGAGAGGTAGATACCCTAACCTGGAGGAAAGGAGGATTTTTATCTCCAAAGATACAGGGTCACAGAGAAGAAACTGAACAAACAGGACTTTCTGAGTCCTCTCCTAGTTTATTACCGTTAAATGATACTTCCTTTTTCTAATTATATTTCTCAATGACTATTTTTCATCAAATTTAGCATAAAAATATGCAAGTTTAACTGTTTCTTTGTGTCTTCATTTCCTTATGTGTGCTTTCCTCCTGTTCATCTGTCTTTTATAGGAGCCTCAGCCATGAACCTAGGATGGATAAGGGAAAGATATTTTTTCCTTCCCTACATCTGTTAATTACTCCTACAACAACTTCCTTTGACCTCATTGGGACCCTTATTCATTGACCCTCATCAGTTCTTTCCACTCCTTTCTTATTTTCCCTCCTCATCCAGCTTAGATTCTGTAATCTGTAATTTCACTATTTTGCCAAGACCCTAAACTCTATTGTTCCTCAATTTTTTTTTTACATTTATATTTATTCCACCTGGAAACTCCCAAACTCCAAATGAACCTAATTATGTGCTTTCTATATGGCCCTGGTTTTGTGCGCTGTTATAAAATGTCGTACATAGAACAGGGCAGATTTGTTCCAGAGAAACTCCAAATGAGCCCTTAAATCACCCAAGCTAGGTCATCTCCTTCCCCTAGTTTTCACCATTTATTCAAACCTTCTGTCTCTCACCAACTGTGGTTCCCCCTCACCCCACACCCTCAATAGAGTATGTTGCTTCCCTTCTTCACAGACAAAATAGAAACTATCACATGGCAGTCCTCATGCTTTTAATAGCTTACCTTTACCTGTGCCATCCTGTCCTCCCTCCCTCCTGTTTTTTGTTTTGAGATGGAGTCTCACTCTGTTACCCAGGCTGGAGGGCAATGGCGCTAACCTGGCTCACTGCAACCTCTGCCTCCTGGGTTCAAGTGATTCTCCTGCCTCAGCCTCTTGAATAGCTGGGACTACAGGCGCCTGCCACCACATCTGGCTAAATTTTTGTGTTTTTAGTACAGACAGGGTTTCACCATGTTGCCCAGGCTGTTCTCAAACTCCTGACCTCCAGTGATCTGGCTGCCTTGGCCTTCCAAAGTGCTGGGATTACAGGCATGAGCCACCACGCCCAGCTCCCATGTTCTTGATGCCTTACCTTTACCTGAGCCATCCTGTCCTCCTTCCCTCATGTTTTAATGGAGGAGCTGCCCTTCTTCTAACTGGGGACAAAGTATTTTCCTGTGCTTCAGATCCCATCTGCTTTGTCTTCTCAGAATTCCTCCATGTAGACGACAGTCATCCTTCAGTATTCGTGGGGGACTAATTCCAGGACCCCCTCAAATAAATCCCTTATATAACATGGTATAGTATTTATATATAATGTACACACATCTTCCTACATATTTTAAATCATTTTTAGGTTACTTATAATACCTAATGTAATACAAATGCTATGGAAATAGTTGTTATAGGGAATAATGACAAGAAAAAATACTTTGTACATGTTCAGTACAGATAAAAGCATCCTTTTTTTTTTCTTTTAAATATTTTTGATCCACAGTTGATTAAATACATGAATGTGGAACCCATGGGTATGGAGGGCCAAGTGCATATGATTTGGCTTCATCTACATATTTTCAACTTTTCCCTCTGAATGAGGTCCTTCTCAATGGTTTTAAAATAGTCTCATTTTTGAACACATGGACACAGGGAGGGGAGCATCACACACTGGGGTCTGTTGGTGGGGAATAGGGGAGGGACAGCAGGGGATAGGGAGGTTGGGGAGGGATACATGGGGAGAAATGCCAGATACAGGTGACTGGGGGTGATGGAGGCAGCAAACCACATTGCCATGTAGGTAGCTATGCAACAATCCTGCATGTTCTTCACATGTACCCCAGAATCTAAAGTGCAATTATATATATATATATATAAAGTCTCATTTTCTTCTATTATACAAAACAAAATGCTTCTTGGATCCTATACCCTCTTCAATCTCCTATTCTTCCCCTCACTGTTCAGCCAGCTCCCCCTGGGGGTCCTGCCCTATTACACTCCTGAAGGAGCTTTGGTTGATATAATTGGTATCTCACTGGTGAGATTTTGGTATAACAAATCCAATATTTTTCAGTCATCTTGTTAACCTTTCAGCAATAACTGACATAATCGACTAGTCTCTCTTTCTTGAAATGCTCATTTGTCCCAGCTTCTGGGACACAAGCCTCTCCCAATTTTTTTCTTATACTTCTGGTCACTTCTTCTGACTCCTTGGTAAGTTATCTTCCCGAACCCAAGCATCAACCCTGAGCATCCCTAAAACTCAGTCCTAGGCCCTCTTTTTTTTCCACTTGAGACCTTCCCTGAATATTCTCATCCATGCAACCCACCACCTCTCTATCAACAACTGAAATGCAAGTCTCAACCTTATTACTGTACCCATAAAGGTAATATAAATTTACCTATGTACAAATTTATCTCAATACCATAGTCTTTCTACTTCTCTTTGGTCATATTTTGCTTTAGAGAGACATGTTGCCCAACTTCAATATTTTAGTGGTGTTTAACATGTGGAAGATGCTCAATAAATATTATATATCCATGGGACCATATCTGGAAAAGAAATCTTGGGTAAATGACAATATACCTGGTACAATAATGAATACCTCTTTCTAACAATTCCTTGTGCCATTCACCAGGGGATATATGTGGAGCCCTAAAATTAAAAATAAAAACAGCTGGGCACAGTGTATGCTCCTGCAGTCTCAGCTTCTTGGGATGTCGAGGCAGGAGGATTGCTTGAGCCCAGGAGTTCAAGGTTGAATTGTATCAAATGCTTTTTCAGCATTAATTGAAATGATCATATGTCTTTTATCTTTCATTCTGTTGATATGATGTATCACACTGATTGATTTGCATATGTTGAATGCATCCCAGGGATAAATCCCACTTGTCATAATGAATGATCTTTCTAATGTATTGTTGAATTCAGTTTGCTAGTATTTTGCTGAGAATTTTTGCATCAATATTCATTGGTGATATTGCCCTGTAGTTTTTCTTTTTTAATGTGTCTTTGTCTGGTGTTGGTATCAGAGCAATACTGGCCTTGCAGAATGAGTTTGGAAGTATTCCCTCCTCCTATATTTTTTGGAATAGTTTAAGTAGGATTAGCGTTAGTTTTTCTTGAAATATTTGTTAGAATTCAGCAGTGAAGCCATTGGGTCCTGGGCTTTTCTTTATCAGGAGGCTTTTTATTATGACTTTAATCTCTTTACTTGTTATTGGTCTGTTCAGATTTTGGATTTCTTCATGGTTCACATTTGGTAGGTTGTGTGTATCTAGGAATCCATCCATTTCTTCTAGATTTTCCAATTTATCGGCATATCCCCTTTGAATTTCTGTAGTAGTATTTGCAATGTCTCCTTTTTCATTTCTGATTTTATTTATTTGTATCTTGTCTCTTTTTTTCTTAGTCTGGCTAAAGGTTTGTCAATTTTGTTCAACTTTTCAAAAAAAAACCAATGTTTTGCTTCATTATTGTTTTCTTCAATTTCATTTATTTCTGCTCTGATTTTTCTTCTATTAATTTTTCGTTCTCAACTTTCTAGTTCTTTAAGATGCATCATTAGATTGCTTATTTTAAGTTTATCCTCTTCTTTGATGTAGGAACTTATAGCTATTAAATTCCCTCTTAGTACTGTTTTTACTATACTCTAAAGGTTTGGGTGTGTTGTGTTTCCATTATCATTTGTTTCAAAATTTTTTTATTTTTTATTTTTTGAGACAGGGTCTTGCTCCGTCACCCAGGCTGGAGTGCAGCGGCTTGATCTCGGCTCACTGCAACCTCTACCTCCCAGGTTCAAGCAATCCTCCCGCCTCAGCCTCCCAACTAGCTGGGATTACAGGTGCCTGCCACCATGCCCAGCTAATTTTTGTATTTTTTAGTAGAAATCAGTTTTCACCAGATTGGCCAGGCTGATCTCAAACTTCTGACCTCAAGTGATCTGCTCACCTTGGCCTCTCAAAGTGCTGGGATTACAGGCATGAGACATCATGCCCGGCCCAGTTCCAAGAGTTTTTAAAATATCTTTCTTAATTTCTTCATTGACTGACAGTAATTCAGGAGCAAGTTATTTAATTTTCATGGATTTGTGTAGTTTCCAAAATTCCTCTTGTTATTAAGTTCTAGTTTTATTCCATTGTGGTCAGAGAAGGTGTTTGATCTTATTTAAATTTTTCTGAATGTTTTAAGACTTGTTTTGTGATCTAACATATGGTCTATCCTTAAGAATAATACATGTGCTGAGGAAAAGAATGTGTATTTTGAAGATGTTGGATGAAATGTTCCATAAATATCTGTTAGATTTATTTGGTGTATAGTGCAGATTAAGTCCAAAATTTCTCTATTGATATTCTGTCTGGAAGATCTGTCCAATGCCAAAAATGGGGTGTTGAAGTCTCCAGCTATTACTGTCTTAAGTCTTTTCTCTCTCTTTAGATCTAATAATATTTATTTATATATCTGGGTGCTCCAGTGTTGGGTTCATTTATATTTAAATTTGTTATATCCTCAAGCTGAATCATTCCCTTTATCATTATATAGTGACCTTCTTTGTCTTTTCTTATAGTTTCTGTCTTGAAATCTATTTTGTCTGCTATAAGTTTGGCTACTCCTGCTCTTTTTTGGTTTCTATTGGCATGGAATATCTTTTTCCATCCCTAGTGTATCTTTACAGGTGAAGTGTGTTTCTTGTAGGCAACAGATCAATGGGTCTTATTTTTTCATCCATTCAGCCACTCTGTGTCTTTTGATTGGAAAGTTTACTCCATTAATATTCAAGGTTATCATTGATAAGTAAGGACATATGCCTGCCATTTTGATATTTATTTTCTGGTCGTTTTTATTTTTTGTGTGTATGCATTGTATGTTTTTTGGTTTGAGGTTACCAGGAGACTTGCAAATACTACCTTACAACCCATTATTTTAACCTGATAACAACATAACATTGTTTGTATAAGCAAACAAACAAAAAGAAAACTACTAAAAACCCTATGTCTTAACTTTATCCTCCCATTTTTTAACATTTTGTTGTTTCTATTAGTATCTTATTATACTATGTATGTCTTGAAAAGTCATTGCAGTTATTATTTTCATTGTTTAATCTTTCTACTTAGGATAAGGGTATTTTACACAACACAGTTACAGTGTTATAATATTCTGTGTTTTTCTGTCTACTTACCATTACCAGTGAGTTTTCTACCTTCAGGAGATTACTTGTTGCTCATTATCATCCTTTTTTCTCTGTTTGAAGTACCCCCTTTAGCACTTTAGCATTTCTTTTTTTTTTTGAGATGGAGTCTCACTCTGTCACCCAGGCTGGAGTGCAATGGTGCAATCTTGGCTCACTGTAACCTCCGTCTCCTGGGTTCAAGCAATTCTCCTACCTCAACCTCCCGAGTACCTGGGATTACAGGTGCCCGCCACCACACCCAGCTAATTTTTGCATTTTTAGTAGAGATAGGGTTTCACAACATTGGCTAGGCTGGTCTCAAACTCCTGACCTCAGGCAATCTGCCTGTCTTGGCCTCCCAAAGTGCTGGGATTACAGGCATAAGCCACTGCACCTGGCCCCCTTTAGCATTTCTTGTAGGACAGGTCTGGTGTTATTAAATCCCTCGGCTTTTGTTTGTCTGGGAAAGTATTTCTCCTTCATGTTTGAAGGATATTTTCCATGGTTTTACTATTCTAGGGAAGACATAATATTCCAATTTAAGTAATTAGAGAAAGAAGACTAAGACCAAAGCAAGCAGGAGGAAGGAAATAGCAAAGGCCAGGGCAGAAATAAATGAAACAGAAAAGAGAAAACCAATAGAATTAATAAAACCAAAACTAGGTTCTTTCAAAATATCTACAAAATTGACAAGCGTTTAGCTATACTGTCCAAGAAAAGAGAGAAGAGTCAAGTTACTATAATTAGGAATAAAAGAAGTGACACCACCACTGACCTTACAGAAATAAAAAGGATTATAAGGGAACACTGTGAACATGAAAACAAATTAGATAACCTGGATAAAATGGAGAAATTCCTAGAAACACACAAACTACCAAAACAGAATAAAAAGAAATTAAAAATCTGAACAAAAGTATAACAAGAGATTGAATCAGTAATTAAAAATCTCACAAACAAAAGCCCAGGGCAGATGGCTTCCTTTGTGAATTTTACCAAATGTTTAAAAAAGAATTAACATTAATCTTTTACAAACCTATGCAAAAAATAGAGGAGGATGGACTTCCCAACTCATTCTATGAGGCCAGTATTACCCTAGTACCAAAACCAGACAAAGACATCACAAGAAACAAAAACTACGACCAAAATTCCTTATAAATATAGCCACAAAAAGTCCTCAACAAAACACTAGCAAAGAGAATCCAACAACATGCAAAAAGGATTATACACCATGACCAAAAGGGTTATTTCAGAAATGAAAGACTGGCTAATATATGAAAATCAATCCACATAATAAACCATACTAATAGAATAAAGGATAAAAACCATATGATCATCTCATTTCAATACACAAAAACACTTGACAAAATCCAACATCTTTGCATGATACAAAACATTCTATAGGAATCGAAGAAAACTGCTGCAACCTAATAAATGGTATCTATGTAAAATACACAGCTAACATAATATTTAATGGTAACTAGAAGACTAAAACTTTCTTCCTTAATATCAGAAACAAGACGTCTGCTCTTACTACTTCTGTTCAACATTGTACTAGAGTTTCTAGCCAAGCCTGTTAGGTAATAAAAAGAAGTAGAAGACATCCAGATTGAAAATGAAGAAGTAAAACTATTTCTATTAACAGAAGACATGATCTGGTGTACAGGAAATTTAACAAATTCTTAAAAACAATTAAGATTAATAAATGGGTTAAGCAAGTTTGCAGGGTACAAGATCAATATACAAAAATTTGTTGTATTTCTATACATTTAGCAATTCAATGGAGGAAAGAATCATCTTCTAAACAAGTGGTGCTGGGATGGTTGGATGTCCACATGCAAAATAATGAAGTTGGACCTCTACCTCACACCATATACAAAACTGATGGGATCATAGACATAACTATAAGAGCTAAAACTATAAAACTCTTAGAAGAAATATAGAAGTAAATATTTGTGATCCTGGATTAGGCAGTGGTTTTTTTCTTAAAAAATTGACCATGGATTAGGCATATGATAACATAAGCTCACATGACAAAAAACAGAAAACAACAACAATAGATAACTGGAGCTTATCAAAAGTAAAAACTTTTGTGCTTCAATGAATACAATCAAGAAAGTGAAAAGACAACCCAAACAATGGGAAAATGTATTTGCAAATCAAATATCTGATAAAGGACTTACATCTAGAATATGTAAAGGACTCTTATAACTCAGTAATAAAAAGACAAATACTTCAATTTTTAACATGGGCAAAAGCTCTAAAGGGAAATTTCTCCAAAGAAGATATACAAATGGCTAACAAGGCTGGGCTCAGCGGCTCAAGCCTATAATCCCAGCACTCTGAGAGGTCAAGGCAAGTGGATCACTTGAGCCTAGGAGTTGAAACCCTGTCTCTACTAAAAATATAAAAATCAGCTGGGTATGGTGGCACATGCCTATAATCCCAGGTACTTGGGAGGCTGAGGCACAAGAATCACTTGAACCCAGGAAGTGGAGGCTGCAGTGAGCCAAGATTGCACCACCGCACTCCAGTCTGAGTGACAGAGAGAGATTGACTCAAACAAACAAACAAACAAACAAACAAAAACAAATGGCCAATAAGCATAAGAAAAGATGCTCAACATCAATAGACATCAGGGAACTGCAAATCAAAACAATAATAAGAAACTACTTCACTTACTAGTATGGTTATAATAAAAAAGTTGGACAATAACAAGAGTTGGCAAGGATGTAAAAAAATTGGAACCCTCATACATGACCTGTGGAATGTAAAATGGTCAGCTGATATGCAAAACAGTTTGGTACTTTCTCACAAAATTAAACATAAAGTCACCATATAACCCCAAAATTGCCCTACTGTGTAAAATGCCCACAAAAAAGTTGTTAATAGTGGTATTATTTTTTATCTTTTTTATTTTTATTTTTTTTTTCTTTTTAATAGTGGTATTATTATTCATAATAGCCAAAAAGTGGAAGCAGCCCAAATGCCCATCAACTCATGAATGGATAAACAAAATGTTGTATAGCCATACAGTGGAATATTATTTGGTCTAAAAAAATAATGGAGTACTGATACATGCTACAACATGGATGAACCTTGAAAATATTATGCTAAGTGAAAGAAGCCAGATACAAAGACCATACATATTGTATGATTTCACTTCTACAAAATATGCAGAATAGGCCAGGTGTGGTGGCTCATGCTTGTAATCCCAGAACTTTGGGAGGCCGAGGCAGTTGGATCACTTGAAGTCAGGAGTTTGAGACCAGCCTGGCAACGTGGTGAAACCCTGTCTCTACCAAAAATATAAAAAATTAGCTGGGTGTGGTGGTGCACGCCTGTAATACCAGTTACTGGGGAGTCTGAGGAAAGAGAATCACTTGAACCTGGGAGGCGGAGGTTGCAGTGAGCCGAGATCGTGCCACTGCACTCCAGTCTGGGTGACAGAGCCAGACTCCATCTCAAAAAAGAAAAAAGAAATATGCAGAATAGGCAAATCCATTGAGATAGCAATTAGATTAGTAGTTGTCAGCAGCTGAAGGGAGGGAGAAATGGTGAGCAACTGCTAATGTATTTGAGGTTTCTTTTTTGGGATGGTGAAATGTTCTGGAATTAGATGGTGATGGTTATACCACTTTGTGCATATAATAACAACCACTGAATTGTATACTTTATAAGGGTGAATTTTATGTCAATTATGTATCAATAAAGTTGTTATTAAAAATGAAAATATATATGTCCAATGGGTCTTGTTGGAAGAACATGAATTTAGATAAATCAGTTTCTTTTCTCCCCAACATTAAAAGTGACTGTTGTCTATTTGAGATGACCAATAAAAAACTTACCTTTTAAAATTTAAACGTTGGCAGGCCGAGGTGGCTCATGCCTGTAGTGACAGCACTTTGGGAGGACAAGAAGGATAGCTTGAAGCCAGGAGTACAAGATATGAAATTTCAGGCAGCAAAATGGCAAAACATTTTTTAAAAAATTAGCCAGGTATGGTGGCATGCATCTGTAGTCCTAATCACTCAGGAGGCTGAGGTGGGAGGATCACTTGAGTCCAGGAGTGCCAAGCTGCTGTGAGCTATGATTGCCCCACTGCACTCCAGCCTGGGCAACAGAGAGACCCTCTCTTTAAAAAGTTAAAAATAAATGTTACAGTTAAATTATATGTATATTTGAGGCACTGATCTCTGCATGAATTAACATCTCATTAGGAATAGTGGCTTAAAGTTGAAAATATTTTGAATAAAAATTTTCTGAGCATATTAGTATCCATATGTAGTACTTAATATGGTAAGATTTAATAAAAGTTTGAGAATGGCTTAGTATTTTCTCAAACCAAACGAAACAATAAACAAAAAACACAGCCAGGCTAGGTGGCTCATGCCTGTAATACCAGTACTTTGGGAGGTGGAGGCTGGAGGATCACTTGAGCCCAGGAGTTTGAGAGCTGCCTGGGCAACATGGAGAAACCCTATCTACAAAAAATACAAAAATTAGCTGAGTGTGGTGGTATGAGCCTGTAGTTCCAGATACTCAGGAGGCTGAGGTAGGAGAATCACTGGAGCCTGGGAGGTTGAGGCTGCAGGGAGCAAAGATCACACCACTGCACTCCAGCCTGGGTGACAGAGCCAGACCCTGTCGCTAAATAAATAAATAAATAAATAATTTTCAAAAACACAGTTTCTAATGTTTGAGCATTTCCTTAGCATTCAGTTATTAAAGATCCTTACTCTTTTTTTCAGTGATATTGTAGTCAAACAAAATAGAAGTCAAAGAGTAAATACATGTCTCAGAATTCTACATTTGAGTAGTATTCAACCCATGGTGAAGCAATTAAGAGTTCTTGGGTTAAGCAATTTCCATATCTTAGTTTTTCCAGAATGGATTTCCAGATCAGTGTTTCAAGGCTTTCTGAATATGAATGTTAATACACATAAGTTTCTGGGTTTAGGGAAGAAAAATAGGAGTTTTTTAACTCCTCTCCCTCTTCCTCCACACATTCTCTGCAATGGCTCAATTTACTCAGAAGAAATTTCATTTGCTATTTTAAAGCTAAGTACACTGGATTTTTCACCATAAATGCCTATATGAAAAAGACAAAGCTCATGTGGTCATCAAAGTTGATTAAATGTTGGTGGTATTGCAGTTTTGTTACAAGTGTAGTGAAAAAAATGTTTGTGGTGTGTAGTTATGTACAATATTATTAGTGACTACGTTAAATTCTTAAATTCTTTTTTTATTTGTTTGAGATGGAGTCTTGCTCTGTGGCCCAGTCTGGAGTGCAATGGCACAATCTCGCCTCACTGCAACCTCCACCTCCTGGGTTCAAGGAATTCTCTGCCCCAGCCTCCCAAGTAGCTGAGATTACAGGTGCCCAACACCACGCCTGGCTAACTTCTGTATTTTTAGTAGAGACGGGGTTTCACCATCTTGGTCAGGCTGGTCTTGAACTCCTGACCTAGTGATCCACCTGCCTCAGCCTCCCAAAGTGCTGGGATTATAGGCTTGAGCCACCGCACCTGGCCAGTTAAATTCTTAATAAAAGCAAACTGATATGGAGTTTGATCTTTTGAAGTTGGTTATAAGTAGGTGACCAGATTGAGCAAATAAAAATTCAGGATGCCCAATTCGAGTTTCAAATTAATAATAATGAGCATATCTCAAATATTTCATGGGATATACTTAAACATTCATGTTTATCTGAAATTCATATCAAATTGGGTATCCTCCATTTTATCCAACAACTCTAATTATAGGAATAGGAAGATATTTCATTCAGGCTTATAAAAAGCTGGCCAGACTAGCAGTAGGATATAAACAGACTAGGTGGTCCTACCTTTCTGTCATGGTTGGTCACTGAACAGTTAAGGAAGTTTCCAGCAAAGTCCCAGATTTGGGCTGGCATGTGACCAGATACTGGTCTATTTTTATGCTGAGGTAAATGGGACAATTTTTCCAGGGATTCAGTATAAATTGTAGAGAAGGGGGTATGTGCTTAAGAGGGCAGAGGAAGGTTTGTATTATACACTGCCACAGTAAAGTCCACTTCAAACAAATCTCCCCTACCCCAGGCAAATAGGGTAGGTATAAATGATGGCCTATTAACTGGAAGAAGTCAGATGGGGTTTTGAATGTGTGGATTGAGTATGCCAAGCAAAGGAACGGTGAGTAGGAAAACCGGCCTTGGAATGAGTGGATTACACTGGAATGAAACATAGGTCAAACTCAACATATCCAAACCGGAAAGCACGACCTTCCCTCCAAACTCCTCCCCACTCCCTAAGTTCATTCAGGAATTCAGCAAGTATTTAAGTGGCCACTAGTGCCAGCAAGTGCTGGCTCCAGACAGACACCCTTGAGCAGAACAGACGTGGTCCCTGCTCTCAGAGAACTTACAGCAGAGTGGGGGAGACCCATATCCTCACAAAAATAAATGATTAATTACACATTTTGACGTTACTATGACAGAAGGATGTTTGGTGCTATACATCTTTAATAAAGCCGGTGTGCTGCTGCTATTTTCAGGTGGTAATTATAATCAATAAACACAAAGGATTATTACAAGGCATCCTGAGAATAAAACCTTTTAAAAGGAAGTACCACATAGTTTCCTATTTAGGGGAATAATATTCCATTAAAATTCACATTTTTGGAATTTTTTAAAAATTTATTTTTTTTTGCCTTTTTCCACAACTTCTGATGGAATTTGGTTTCTGTTTAAGTAATGTTTGCTAGAATATGTACTTTTATATGAAACACTTGCATATTTGTTATTAGTATGATTAATCTTATCGTCACTGAACAAAAAGTACAAGTAGGTAATTTTGTTTGACGGGTAAACCTCTTCCATGTTCAGCCCATCTTTTTTTTTTTTTTTAATTATTATTATCTTTTCCAGATCAGAGATGTACAGCCCATCTTTCAATGGTGATTCTACTCAACTCCTCCTGTGCCATCTCTGGTCAAGAGGGTGTAATTCCTGCCAATTTGAAAGGGCAAAACTGATAAGTGCCTATTTCAGTAGCATATTACCACTTAATTACAGAGGATAGCTTCCAGGAAAAGTACCATAATACATCGAAAAGGGGACTTTTAACTGTATCTGGTAGAATTCCAAAGCACTTAACACTCTCTAGGGTCAACGCGGTGACTCCCATCTTACTGAAGTGCAGCTACCTCGGGCCTGGAGCGCAGCTGCTGGTCAACAGCTGTCCAACCTCAGCGCTCCCCACTCGAGACCTTCAAGAGGAGCTCACCGCACCCAGTAACATATATCGTTAGTTTCAAATCACGCTTCTTGTGTCTTGCAAATTTATCAGGAACGAAGAGAAGTAGCTCGTGCTTCTCGGGACTTCATCAACTCGGTTTTAGCAATTTTCTTCCCACGTCTTTATCCCTTTCTCCCTTTCTCTTTTCCCCACCATGTACCACTCTATTATCTGCCAGACGGAACAATTTAGCCTTTTTAAACTGAAGGACCGGAGGAAGGGAGAGTTAGAGAACTGGACTCGGGGAGGAGGGGCAGTGTTAAACATTTACCGGGAGAGGGGAAGGGGCGGGTGCGCGAACAAAACCCCAGGCAACCTCCCTCCAAGTGTGCGGTCCTAACTCCCAGTTCCCCCGCCTCGGGCAGGGCTGGACGGCCTCAGGCAGGGGCCAGCAGAGGGAGGAGGACCGGAGTCCCCGTCCGCACCTTCCCCCACCCCAGCTGCATTTTCCCCGAACTCGTCCGGGTGCTGGCCTCCGGGCGGCAGCCGGCCCGCTGATCCCCGCGGGAGGAGGGCGAGCCGAAGACCGGAGGCCACTCGGATTGTTAGGCGCTTTCAACTTCGCGGAGTGCCGTGCGCTAGGGTGCAGCAGGGTCTCCGCCCGGCGCCACCCGGGTCCCCGCGCGGGAAGCGGCTCAACGGAGAGGGCAGCCGGCGCCCGCGGTCTCCCGGCCGGACGCCCGCGTTCTTCCGGCCAGCCCCCCACGGGGGGGAGGGGCGCCGACGCCGCGTTCTCGGGGCCCCGCAGCCGGCGGAAGGGCCGCGCATCGCGGAAGCGCGGCGGCAGCTGAAGATCAGCTGCTGGAGGAGGCGGAGAGGGAGAGGGAGGAGCCTCGGGGGGAAGGAGAGGGAGGGGACCGTCAGGAAGCCGCGAACGCCGCCGAGTGTCTGCACACCTCGCTCTGCCTGCCATGGCTGGTTAAAGAACCATCCGGATCGCAGTGCGGGGGGAGGGCCGGGTGGGGGGAGCGGCGGCCGCGCGTGAGGCCGAGGGAGGGGCGGCGGCGCGAGCGGCGGCGGCGGCGGCGGTTCCAGCATGAAGAGGAGAGCTGGCCTGGGGGGCAGCATGAGGTCAGTGGTGGGCTTCTTGTCCCAGCGGGGCTTGCATGGGGACCCCCTGCTCACTCAGGACTTTCAGAGGAGACGCCTGCGGGGCTGCAGAAACCTCTACAAGAAGGACCTCCTCGGCCACTTCGGCTGTGTCAATGCCATTGAATTCTCCAACAATGGAGGCCAGTGGCTGGTCTCAGGTAAATCAACCCCCTTCCCCTCCCTGCGCCTCCCGGCCCCCTCCCAGCCTCCCCCTCTGGCTCTCCTCCGTCACCCTCCTCCTGCCCTCCGTCCCCACCCCCTCCCTTTCTCATCCCCCTTCTGCGGTGGGAAGGTTTGGTGTCAAATTAAAACCATTGCAGGGGGAGGGGAAGGAGAGGATGTCTTCTATAAAAAAGACCTAAAATGGTTGACAGCTCCTTAATTCGCTTTATCCCAAGTGCAAAGTGATCTCTCCTGATGCCTGCCTTGAAAGTGTGGGTCGGGGAGGGGGGCGAGGTTACCGCTCGACAAAGTTTGACGACAAACTCTTCCTTCGTGTACTTTAAAAGGTGCTGGGGGCATTTTGGGGATGTGGAGGGGGAGGAGGCCGAGGCGCGCCGGAGGCAAGGGGGAGCTGGATCCCCCGTCGCCGGTGTCAAGTAGAAGGGGTCTTGGGGCTGGGAAGCGGGCGGTGACACACCGGACGCCGAGGGGCCAGGGTCTGCGACCTGGGGGCTGCCGGGGTCCGCGGAAGGGAGGTGACTGGCGGTGGGGTCGCCGTGGGCCGCCCCCCTCGGCGCTCGTAGGGGCCCAGCACCATGGCCTTTCGTGATGTGGTGGCCTCCTCTTCGTCTTGTTTTTAATACGATTTCGAGAGTGGTGAGGGCAGTGAAGGCTAAAGGGCACCAGCCTTAACTTGAATGCGCAACTTGCGAGGCAGGGGGTAGGTGGGCGACCCCCAGGAGACTTGTTGGCGGGATCCCGGCGTCCCGCACCCCGTTTCCCGCGGCCGCCGTTGCAAGTGGTCTCTGCTTCTCCTCCCTCTCGCCCAGACGGGCCTGGTTGCCCCCGGGCTCTCCCTCTGGTTTGGGGAAAGTGGCGAAATCGAGGCCGGGGCTCCGGCCGGGCGGTGTAGGCCTCGCTCTCCCGGGGCTCCTAGCGACAGGCAGCTGAATCGATAGCCTATTGCTCCCGGGGAGGCCCGGGCCCCACGGGCCGCGGGGGCCGTTGCCCCCGGGGAGGTGCGCTTACTGCCGGTGGGGGCGCTCGCTGCCGTTGTCCCCTCCTCCTCGGGGTCGCGGACCCAGGGCTGGGGAGGGTGGGAATGGGTCTACGTGAGGGCTAGGGGGCGGCTCCCCGAAACCTGGCTCAGGGGAGGGGGGTGAAGACGGCTGATTGGGCGTTCCTGCTTCCCTGCTGCCCTCTTCTGTCCCTTTTTCTATATTGGGAGGGATGAAGGGGGAGTCAAGCGCTGGACGTGGCGCTTAGCTTCACCCAGGTCGGTCCCCGAATGGCTTTATAATTTGTGTCATTGGGCAGCTCGCCAGAAACTTCTGGGATCATGGCAAAGCGTCCGCCTTCAGTAGTAACCGTCGGAAGTGACACGGGGCGGCGTACAGCCCAATGCTGGGGTAGCAAAGAGAAAGTCTTCTGCGATCATTTTATGTTAAACCTTCTGGGATCTGTTCAGAACTGGCTTGACTTTTTACCTCAGATCGTTTTCTTTTTGACTAGGTGGATTTGGCCCTAGATCATCCTCTGAAGAAACCTGATCCTCTGGGCAAAAGCTTCCTTTCCCTATACCATCATATAAAATTTTGTCAAATAAATTTCAAGAGGAAAAAATGGGGGACTTCTTCTTTAAAGACCTGGCTCCCAGTATTCTCCCCTACTGGTTTTCATGTGTTCATGAAACTCCTGATGTATTCTAACAGAGAAGTTCCCAGACACAAGTAAACTTTACCTACTGAGTGAGGGAATTTGGGGGTACTTTTTTGGCGATAACTGAACTAATCATGTTAACAGAATTCTAAATAGTCACACATTGCCCAGCTTGACACACCTTTATTTATGCATTTATTTGAGACAGGGTTTCGCTCTGTTTCCCAGACTGATGTGCAGTGGGCTGTCACTGCTCACTGCAGCCTTGACCTCCCAGGCTCAAGCTAACCTCCCACCTCGGCCTCCAAAGTAGCTGGGACTACAGGCAGGTGCCATCATGCCTGGCTAATTTTTAAGTTTTTTTTTTGTAGAGGTGGAGTCTCCCTATGTTGCCCAGGCTAGTCTTGAACTCTGGGCCTCAAGTGATCCTCCTGCCTCACCCCACAAAATGCTGAGATTACAGGCATGAGCCACCATGCCCAGCCCCCACTTTTTTTAAAAACAACAAATTTATTGAGATAATTTACATGTCATATAATTTATCTATTTGAAGTGACATTTTTAAAAGCACTGAAAATTTCCCTCCATTCTATTTTATAGAATCCTTGGGCAGGACTCTCCCCGATGTCTAAATGAACGCTATTTTCTCTAGACTTGGCCAGGTCATTTCCTTTATCTTTATTTTAGCCTGTAGAAGAGGAGGGTCCTTTCCACAGGAGAAGCTCTGGCAGACCTTTCGATTCTGGGTATTTCTTTCCTTTTCTAGGCTTATGTTGCCTATCTCCATCAGTACTTCCTGGGTTCCAGCCTTCTTTGTCCCTTGCTCCTCCTCCTTCCCCCCATACTCCCTCTAGCTCAGTTCTTCCTGTTTCCTTTTTATCTGCTCCTGTTCCTGTTCTTAGCCTATCAGCAGACTTTTCCACAACTCCTCCAGTTTGGCTCAGATACACCTAGCTTTTCCTATTTATTTGTTCCTCAAACATAGAGTTTTGGTTTAAAGTCTTTTTAGCTGTTTACCTTCCATTATGAGTATACAGTTGTGTTAACAGAAAGTTTCTCCTGTTTGCTTCAGATAAGGAAGCCCCCTTTGGGATTTCTAATATACCTTAACTTGTTAAAGCTCATTAAATTTTGTTCTGGGAAGTCCTTCAATAATTTTCCCAAGTTTAAAACAATATAAACTGTCGTGTTTACATTTTTTCTTACCTATTTTTGTCTCTCTTTAGCAGTCAACACCTGAGGTGGGGAGTACAGTATTCTGAGGCTAATGTCATGTATCCTCAATGTTGTAATGTGGTGGGATGCCAGACTCTGGGATGATAATGAGATTATTTTTATGCATTTTGTTGTTCTTGTGTCTTGTCTGGATTGGAAAGCCCTTAGAGTGTTGTGATTAAAATGATAGATTGTTCATAGTTTGTTCATTGTTTTCATTTCATAATTGTTTGGGCAGGCTCATATTTCTTGTAACTGACACATACTATTTGACAGAATTAACTTAGACCCAGGGCAGAAATAATATTTGCATGATTCCTGTGGCTGTGTAAAGTACTATTAGTTAATGATACATCACTTTTCTGTTCCAACAGCTATCCCCTTTTCCAGGGCACAGTGAGGCCAGCAGATATTGAGTAAACCAGAGAAAATCAGGAAGGAGAAAAGTGCTGTGCTTAGAAGTGAAATTATGACAGCAACAGGTGGCGAAATGGTTACTTGACACATGAAGATATTTTAACCTAAAAAGTACTTTATTTTTCTTGTTGATGACCAGAAAAGGGCATCGATATGATACCATTTTAGGCAGTGTGGTATAGCAGATATGTGGCTAACATCATTGCTGTGTCATTTGTTTAATATGTGACCTTAGTCAAGTTACTAAGCCTCTGTGTTTTCTGAGGTATACAGTTGGAATATCGGCACCTACCTGAAGCGCTTGTTGTGAGAACTATGTTAGTCAAAGTGTAGGTTGGGTGCTGAACAGAGTGCCAGGCCTCTCAGAGAAAATATCGAGTTCATTTTCTTTCTCTTTTGTACTCAAAACACATGGTGTCATTAATAGCAGACATTTGTTCTTATAGTATTGGTAATAGACCAGTGCAGATTGGGCAAGCAGGATAGTTTTGTGACTTTTTCATGTGGAATGTGGAGGCATAATGTGGTGTGAAAAGTGCTTGGGATTTGATGTCATGTCATTTGAGTTGGAGGCTCCAGCAATCACAAAGTGTATAAATTTAGGTAAGTCCCGCCACTCCACTAGTCTTCTGTAAAATGAGGGTAACAGATTGCCCTCACTGGTAGTTAAATGGGGGTAGTGAATAGTCAGTGAAATGTTACATGTGAAAGTGTTTTATGAACTAGGTTTTGAGTGAACTTTACATTTTTTTTTTTTGAGATGGAGTCTTGTTCTGTTACCCACGCTGGAGTGCAGTGGTATGATCTTGGCTCACTGCAACCTCTGCCTCCCGGGTTCAAGCAATTCTCCTGCCTCAGCTTCTTGAGTAGCTGGGATTATAGGTTCATGCCACCACGCCCAGCTAATTTTTGCATTTTTAGTAGAGATGGGTTTTCGCCGTTTTGGCCAGGCTGGTCTCGAACTCCTGACATCATGATTCACCTGCCTCAACCTCCAATGTGCTGAGATTACAGGTGTGATGCATGACACCCGGCTTGTGACATTACTTTTTATAAAGACTAGCTTTTTTGTTGTTGTTGTTGTTTTTTTTGTTGTTGTTGTTTTGCAACCTCCTGCCCCTCCCAAGACTAGCTTATACTTGATGATTGTAGTCTCTTCTTAGAGTATTTGTGTGTTAGTCCTTTGAGGAATGAGGAACAACACTGTGTGTTAAAGTGTCACTTATAAGATAGCCTAACAATATCAAGGAGGTAACAGAACTACACGTATTTAGGGGGATACCTGGGTTTACCTTTCAGGTCTTTGATTGCATCTAGTACTTTAAATTGCTCTCATTGCCTCCTCTTATGCTTTTCCTTTTCCTTAGAATGGTGTCTTTTATATGTTTGTTTAAAGTTTTTTCTTTTTTTTTTTTTCTGGGAAGAAGATGAATATCTTTTAGGGATTTGACTGGAAGACCAATCAGAATGTATCTCTATGTGCATTTGACTTGGATTGTTATTCTGCCTTTTTATATCTTGTAAAGGGTTTGTGCAAATCATCTTAGCAGTAAACAAAAACAAAGATTTGGCTCTTTGGAATGAGAGTGGCTATAATATTATTTCCCCTGAATTGAGGTTTAAGGCATTGGAACTTGGAGATCTAGCAGAATAACCCATAAGTATGAAGTTTTGGGCCGGGCGCGGTGGCTCAAGCCTGTAATCCCAGCACTTTGGGAGGCCGAGGCGGGTGGATCACGAGGTCAAGAGATCGAGACCATCCTGGTCAACATGGTGAAACCCCGTCTCTACTAATACAAAAAATTAGCTGGGCACGGTGGCGCGTGCCTGTAATCCCAGCTACTCAGGAGGCTGAGGCAGGAGAATTGCCTGAACCCAGGAGGCGGAGGTTGCGGTGAGCCGAGATCGCGCCATTGCACTCCAGCCTGGGTATCAAGAGCGAAACTCCGACTCAAAAAAAAAAAAAAAAAAAAAAAAAAAAAAAAAAAAAAAAGTATGAAGTTTTGAGTTACAGTGAGAGATTGTGATCCTTTTTGGGTTCTTATGACTAAATATAGGAAAAGTACCTTCAGAAGTTTTTCAAATAGCATGAGCAACTATGATGTTTCAAAGTATTAATTATGTAGGAGTTGTGAATGGGGAGAGGCATTTAGTTGCTTGGTCATAATATTTATAAATAGGAATAAATATTTAGTCTATTTCCAGTTCAGATGGGTCTCTGACCATATTGATCATTATAAGGATTCATAGTATATATATAGAGAGATTTTAGAGTATGAACTCTGAAGTCAGACTGCCTGGGGTGACTACCAACCCAGCTACTTGCTACCTGGGTTGCCTTTGACAGGTCACTTACCCTCTCTGTCTGTTTCCTCACCCATATAATAAGGATAATGATACTCTACAGGGTTGTGGTAAGGATTGAATAAAATAACATTTGTAAAGTTCTTAGCACAAGGGCCTAACCCAGGCTGTTGCTACTGCTGCTGCAACTGTTGTTGTTTCCCTTGAATGTCACAAAAGGCTTTTAGGAGATTGATACCTTCAACATCTAACACATACTGCATATGGCACAGTACACCATGAAAAATTGAGAAAGATCTCCATGAGGTGAACTGTTCAAAATGATTTGTGAATAAGCTTAACCAGTACAGTCATCAAAGAGTATTTTTAAGCATTGGATAATAACCATGATTATACCTATATGCTTAATTTGAACTGATTAATTAATGGTCATTTCCTGTTTCCCAGTCACTAGTTTATATCACATTTTATGAAATCAGTGTTTTGTAAATAAATTAGTCTAAGAGCACATTATCTGCAGGTAAGGTGTTTGGCTTTAGCCAGTTAAATAAAGTCTGACTTTATTAAAGCTGTTCATTTAATTAGAATGAATTTCTTGGTTCAGTGGTTACTTATCAGGAGAAATATGGCCAGTGGTAGAGCAGGTTTCTGACTTTGGAAAGCCTTCATGGTGTATACTTTTTAACAGGGTAATTGAGGAATCAATTTTCAAATTTTCTTCTGGCCTTTCTATTTACTGATAATCCATTGCTGTGAAGGTATTAAATTTTATTATTTGGTCTATTTATTAGTTCAGTAAATAGTTTTTGAGTCCATACTATTTGTAAGACAGGAGCTATGAGGACAGGGATGATGAATCAGATATAAATTATGTTTTCAAAAAGCTGGCATTTTAGGAGTGTTCAATTCTCATTTGTAACCATTCATGACCTTTTAAAATTTATTCGATTTAGCTTATGATACTTTAGTAGATGTTTGTTTTTTCTCTGGTTGCTATACTTAATACAGCAAAAATGCTCTTTCCTGTGAGATTTGGTGGGAAAGAAAGGCCTGTAGAGATGGTCCTAAGGAATTTTGCTATGATAAATTATAAAGATCATGTCATAAGGATAAAGTAATATGAATATTTATAAATACACATTATTTGTCCTGCTTGTTCTTCAGTCAGCTAATTGATACCTATCGAAGGTTGGCAAATTTAGATTTATGCCTGGGTTTGTCACTTCTGCTTTAAAATAACCTAGTGAGGTTTGGCTGATGATCATTAGTCACATTGGCGTTATTATTAACACATCAAAAAGTTGTCCCTGTGTTCAGTATTGTTCAAAGGATCATTTTTAATTTGATTTATGCCAATGTATTTTTGATTGCTAAGATTTCCTAAAGAGAGCAGTAGTCCTCAAGTTACGTATTCTGGCCATCACATTGAAAGGAAGTGTCTGCCCAGGTACAAGCATGTGTTTATTCACTGGTTATTGATGGATTTGGTTGTAAAATACAGTTGGAATCATTTAGATGAGGGAAGCTTTATTGACCAGTAAAACTTGTCACACAAATGCATTCTGCCGTCTGAATTCCAAGTTAAGAAGTAGGTGCATTTATTTTCTCATGCATTGACCAAGGCAGAGAGAGCATAAGTTTATAAAAGCACTTCCATTGCTAATAAGGATGGCACTTAATTTTAATTTGTTTTCTTTTCATGGTCTTAAGAAAGAGGAAACTAATTGCTTTTCTTATTATTTCAGTCTGACTGTAGATACTCAAGGGTGGAATGAAAATCTTTTGAAGTTAAAGGAAATAAAATCCTAATTCAAATGTAGATTATCTAGGTTAAGAAGGAATCAATTCTGTTTTCAATTTTTGTTGCCTCACATTATTATAAAAATATTCTTACTTATAACTGAATATTAATTCATTTGAATTAACTTATTGTGGGAATATGAAATTCCATTTCTTTTCTACTCAATTCTCCTTTAAATTTTTTGATTTTATTATGTTGCTATAGTATGGGTAATTAAAAAAAATTTTTTTTTTTATTTTCAGTTATAAAAATTAGGTTACCATTTGTTGGCTGGGCACAGTGGCTCACGCCTATAATCCCAGCACTTTGGGAGACTGAGGTGGGTGGATCACCTGAGATCGGGAGTTTGAGACCAGCCTGACCAACATGGAGAAACCCTGTCTCTACTAAAAATACAAAAATAGCCGGACGTGGTGGCACATGCCTGTAATCCCAGCTACTCGGGAGGCTGAGGCAGGAGAATCTCTTAAATCTGGGAAGTGGAGCTTGCAGTGAGCCAAGATCGTGCCATTGCACTCCAGCCTGGGCAACAAGAGTGAAACAACATCTCAAAAAATATATATATACATAAAAATAAATAAAAATAAAAGTTAGTTTACCATTTGCCAAAGTTTGGGTATGTAAGATGAATTTAGGTAATCTTTGAATGAATATTTAAAGTTTGGTAGTTAATTTATCTTTAGACACATAAGAAAAATTAACATGAATAAAATAGTTTTAATGGTTTTATTACTTGAAGTGAAGCTAAATTTTTAGGTAAATTAAGGCCAGGTGCAGTAGCTCACACCTGTAATTCTAGCACTTTGAGAAGCAGAAGCAGGAGGATCACTTGAGCCCAGGAGTTTGAGATCAGCCTTGTCAACATAGCGAGACTCTATCTCTACCAAAAATTTTAAAATTAGCTGAGTGTGGTGGCATGCAACTTTAGTCCCAGCTACTCAGGAGGCTGAGGTGGGAGGACTCTTTGGGCCTGGAAGGTCAAATCGGCAGTGAGTCATGATCATGCCACCGCACTGCAGCCTGGGCAAGAGAGTGAGACCCTGTCTCAAAAAAAAAAAAGTCAATTTAAAGAAAAACAGTAAAGGTGTTATGTGGATATGGCAAAAATCAAAAGATGATCAAGATTGAAGATTGTAAAATACTGCATTAGATAACCCTTTATATCTTCTCTTTTCCTCATGGAATTGGAGAAATGGAAGGATTTTCATTTTACAGGAAAGGGAGCTGAGATCTAGACAAGTGACTTGCCCAGAACTGCTCTTGTAGTCTTTGGCTGTCAGGGCTCTAAGTAGGGCTCCTTGCTCCCAGGCAGATGCTGTTTCTCTCTTTTCCTTTTGTAAGCAGGTCACATTTTCTGGATCTGTCCTAAAGAATCGAAAACTGAGTGTTAGCAGTTTGTGGAGCACATGTACAACTCTGGTTGCTTCTCTTAAATTATAAATTATATCTCTGTGTTTTGCTGTAAATAAGGCTAACTTGTTTTACTTAAGTATGTTTATTTACTAGTTAAAATGTTTATTGAGTACCCATTGTGTGCCCCTTTAATCTTAATAACTATGAAAATTTATTTAACTTTTTTCTTTTTCTTAGCTTGTAACATATGCCAGGCCTTCTGCTAAGCACTTTACGTGTCTTATTTGCCACTTGGAAAATAGCCAGCGTTACCTGTAGTGTAGAAAGGCAAGGAGATTTGAAGGTTTTGTATTAGTTGTCATAAGTGGGTGCTAAAGCATCAAGAAAGGACATTGATAAGTTACTGCTGAGGGTTCTATAATCCAGAGAACAGGCAATGCATTAGTGGAAAAGTAGATATTAGAATTCATTATTTGTGGTTAAAATGAAGTGAACTATGGCCGGTTGGAACGCAATGGTGCTTACAACTAATTGATCTCAACCAGTTACAGATTTCTTTGTTCCTTCTCCAGTACTATTGCTTCACTTGACTGGTCATAAAAAAGTGAAGTGAAACATAATTCTAGGGGCGAAAAAAGATTTATATTACCATGATCCATTACTTTTTGGAAAATTTGGTTCCAATAACTGCTTTTCAAGTTTTTGTTCTTTTCAGTTTTAATACTTCTTGGTCACCACTGCCATTATAATATAAGCTTCCCAAAACATAACTCTCATTGTTTCCCATCCCCTGCTGATCTGCAGCACTCCCCAGTGCCTACCAAATTAAGAAGGAATGCCTCGCCCAACATTCAATGAGACATTGCTGTTTGTTTAAAAAAAAAAAAAAAGTTTAACAGATTTTTGAAATAGCTAGTATTTTATGTCATTTATTTATCAAACATTATTGGGGGCATTTCATGTGCCAGGCATATGTAATACTTAAAAGAATCTTTTGTAAGTTAGGGTAGTATTATTATCCTTATATTACCTATGAGGGAACTGAGGCTTACAGAAGCTAGGTAACTTATGAAAGCTCCTATGGTTTATGGTGGAGCTAGATTTCTAGGATGAGTCTGAATGTTTTCTGAGACATGCTAACTGCTTTGAAATTTTTACAATGTTATATACATTTTTAAAGGATCTGATTTTTTTCCCCTTTCCTTCTCCTCTCTTGATGCTGTCACTCTTATATTTTGCTATCTGCAATTTTTGCTTTTATATGTAAATGGAGGAAGATGGATGGGATTGAAAAGATGGGAGTGGACTTGGAGCCAGTTAGCATGGTTCTTATCACAGCCACAGTACTTACTCCTCAAGCAGATCTCTTTTGGTGCTAACCCTCACCTCACCTAGATTCTGGTGTTTGCAGTCATCTAAAGTCTCCTTCTTTCTCACACTCTGTGTATTCCATACTTAACTCTCATAAACCATGTGACTAACTCCGGCTGGGTTTAACTCCCAACTTTAGTCTAAATAGGAGTAGGTATACTCTGGTTACGAAGTTGGTTTCTCTTATCCATTAGCCTAACTAAAAGCAAAAACAATATGTGTGTGTTTACTGAGCCTGTAATTTGAATTTAATATCTGCCCAAGCCATGCTGAATGATTACTTTTGGTTGAATTTCAGTTAACAAATAGGTGTCTTTCCTCATATAGTTATACATAGGGAGAATATATCTGTCTGGGGCACAGATGAATACTGTGCTTTGGAATAAAGTGCTTTTTGGAAGAAAGTGTAAGCTTGTAATATGGGCTGATTTGCCTGGAGAGTGCTAGTAAGTCATTTGGAAGCACATTTTCACGCACACGGTATCATAAAGGAAGGTGTAACTGTTAGACCAGATGATAAGCCTGTTTAATCCTTAATGAACTTGAAGTATAGTGTTCTTGTAAGTAAAATTTACTTCTGTCACCACACTTCACTCTGCTTCTGTGAAGAAGGCGGCATTTCACTTTCAGGTCATTCACTGAATAGGTGAAAAGGAAGGTTGCTCTATTGGTTCTGGTCTTGGACTCAGTTTGCTCTTCCTATCAGTTTTCTTAAATCAGAGAATTAGGGAAAGACCTGACAATAGAAGTTTGTCACTTTAGTTACCTGCTCTTCCTATTCCTTCATGTTCACTTTCTCTGCCACTTTTTTTTTTTGAAGCTAAGTCTCGCTGTGTTGCCCAGGCTGGAGTACAATGGCACGATATCGGCTCACTGCAGCCTCTGCCTCCTGGGTTCAGGCGGTTCTCCTGGATTACAGGCATGAGTCACCACATCCAGCTAATTAGTAGAGGCGGGGTTTCACCATGTTGTCCAGGATGATCTCCGTCTCCTGACAGCCTCGGCCTCCCAAAGTGCTGGGATTACAGGTGTGAGCCACTGCACCTGGCCCTTTCCCTGCCACTTTATTCATTCCTTACAGTGTTGAATACCAGCATTTTTTTTTTTTTTTTTTTTTTTTTTGAGACAGGATCATGCTCTGTTGCCCAGCCTAGAGTGCAGTGGCAGTTATGGCTCACTGCAGCTTCAGCCTCCCATGCTCAAGTGGTCCTCCCACTACAGCCTCCCGAGTAGCTGGGACTGCTGGCATGTACCATCATGCCCAGCTAATTTTTAAATTTTTTTGTAGAGACAGAGTCTCACTATGTTGCCCAGGCTGGTCCTGAACTCCTGGGCCCTCCCAATGTGCTGGGATTACAGATATGAGCCACCATCCCCTGCCAGAATACCAGTGGGATTCAGAGTTGATAATTCATAGGAGATAAGTCCGTGTGTTCTAGTACTGTTTTCCTATTAGGGCCAATTTAAAAAATGAAAGTTAATATTCCAGAGGGCTGGGATTATGTAGGAGTCATTGAGAAAATGGCATCTGAGGAAATTGACAAGATTTATAACGGATCCACATAGCAGAGATAATGTAGCTGAGATTATAGGCATGCACCACCACGCCTGGCTAATTTTTTGTATTTTTAGTAGAGATGGGGTTTCTCCACATTGCCCAGGCTGGTCTCGAACTCCTGAGCTCAGTCAATCTACCTGCCTTGCTCCCAGTGTGCTAGGATTACAGGTGTGAGCCACCATGCCCGGCCTCTCTGTCTTCTCTTTTCTTTTTTCTTTCATTTCTCCTCTCCCTTCTCCTTCCTTCCCCTCCCCTCGCCTTCCCTCCCCTTCCCTCTCCTCCCCCTCCCTTCTCTCCCCTCCTCTCTCCTCCTCTCCTCTCTTCTCTCCCTCTTTCCCTTTCTCTTTCTTTCCCTTCCTTTTTTCTTTCTTTCTTTCTTCCTTCCTTCCTTCCTTCCTTCCTTCCTTTCTCTCCCTCCCTTCCATCCTTCTTTCCTTCCTTTTCTCCTTTCCCTTCCCTTTTCCTCCCTCCCTTCTTTCCTTACTTCCTTCTCTCTCTTTCTCTCTTCCTTCTCTCTCTTTCTCCTTTCCTTTCCTTTCTCTTTCCCATCCCCTTCCGCTTCCCCTCCCTCCTCTTTTTCTTCCTCTCTCCATCCTTCCCCTCCTCTCCTTTTCTGTCTTTTTTTTTTTTTTTTTTTTTTTTTTGAGACAGAGTCTTATTTACTCTGTCAGTGATGCTGACAGGCTGGAGTGCAGTGGCATGATCTCAGCTCACTGCAACCTTCACCTCCCAGGTTCAAGCCATTCTTCTGCCTCAGCCTCTTGAGCAGCTGGAATTACAGGTGTGTGCCACCACACCCAGCTAATTTTTTCCTATTTTTAGTAAAGATGGGGTTTCACCATGTTGGTCAGGCTGGTCTCGGACTCCTGGCCTCAAGTGATCCACCTGCCTCAGCCTCCCAAAGTACTGGATTACAGGCATGAGCCACCGTCCCCAAGCCTCCTTTTCTCTTTTTTTCTTTTATTTCTTTTGAGACAGAGTCTTGCTCTGTTGCCCAGGCTAAAGTGCAGTGGCATGATCATAGCTAACTGCAGCTTCGACCTCCTGGGCTTAAGTGGTCCTTCTTTCTCAGCCTCCCAAGTAGCTAGGACTATAGGTGTACGTCACCATGTCCAGCTAATTTTAAATTTTTGTAGAGACAAGATCTCTCTATGTTGCCCAGGCTGGTCTTGAACTCCCGTCCTCAAGTGATCTTCACATCCTGCCTCCTAAAGTGTTGGGATTACAAGTGTGAACACTGCACCTGGCCAGAATGTCTTTCTTTTTTCTTTTTTCTCTCTCTTTCTGTTTCTTTCTTTTTTTGAGACAGAGTTGTGCTCTGTTGCCCAGGCTGGAGTGCAGTGGTGTGATCACAGCTCACTGCAGCCTCTACCTCCTTGGCTCAAGTGATTCTCCCACCTCAACGTCTAGAGTAACTGGGACTACAAGTATGTGCCACCACACCTGACTAATTTCTTAAATTTATTATTTCTAAAGACGGGTCTCACCATGTTGCCCAGGCTGATTTTGAACTCTTGGGCTCAAACAATACACCCACCTCAGCCTCCCAGAGAGCTGAGATTATAGCTGTGAGCCACTGTGCCTGGCCCCAGAATGTCTTTCATGGCTGTGAAATATTTAAGTGATCTGGTTGGAGTCCTGTTTTCACCACTCTCATTTGTGATCTTATGCTTCTGATGTCTCTGTAGAATCACAGAATCTTGTTGCTGGAAAGGACTAATGATCATCTAATAGAAGTCTTTAATTTTACATCTAAGTAAACAAAGGAGCAAAGAAGTAAAATGATTTGCTTAGTAGGTTACAACTAGTTAGTAGTACAATTAGGATTAAACTCTAGATCTTCTGACCTTTCCCCACAATAGAGAAAGTCATGAGGTTCTGCATTTATGAAGGACTTGCTCAAGTAAAGTGTTAAACTCCTAAGTGGCTTACTTTGCCAGTATATTCTATCTGCAATTTCATTGTCCCTGAACATGGTTTTGATTAAATTGGTGATGCCCTATTATTTTACAGATGAGTAGGTAGAGATTTTCCAGGGTGGAGGCCAACTGTCACTCTGGTTGAGTCTCTAGTTTTAATTCTTAGCCTGCTGAGCTATACTTCCTTACATTACTCAGGAGGAGGAATTCTTTGCAAATCCAGATGCCTGTCAAAATCTTGTTACACAACTTCCCCCATTCTGAATTTCCATTCAAGTCTTGTATCTAAATTCCAGTTGTATCTTGGTATTACAAGTTAAAGCTAAGTGACTAATTGGAAGCTTTGAGATTGCTATGTTCTTTTTTTTAATAGGTGTCTTGACTATGTTGATGGCTTAGCGCAGATACCTCATTTATATCACTTGCTGCCACAGATAACTCAAGCATGTGCTTTGCCTTAGACATACAGTAATCTCCCCTTATCTGTTGGGGATGAGTTTCAAGCCCCACAGTGGATGCCTGCAGCTGCAGGTAGTACTAAGTTCCATGTATACTATGATTTTGCTTATGTATACATACCTATAATAAATTTTTTTTTTCTTTGAGATGGAGTTTCACTCTTGTTGCCCAGGCCGGAGTGCAATGGTGCGATCTCCGCTCACCACAACTTCCGCCTCCCAGGTTCAAGGGATTCTCCTGCCTCAGCCTCCCAAGTAGCTGGGATTACAGGCATGCGCCACCACGCCTGGCTAATTTTGTATTTTTAGTACAGACAGGGTTTCTCCATATTGGTCAGGCTGGTCTCGAACTCCCGACCTCAGGTGGTTCACCAAATTAGGTACAGTAATAGATTAATAACAATAGTAATAAAGTAGAACAATTACAGTATACTGTAATAAAAGTTATGTGAATATGGTCTCTCTGTCTCAAAATATCTTGAATGTAATATTTTTGGACCCCAGTTGACTTCTGGTACCCATTTTGGTAACTGAAACTAGAAAGTGAAATCATGGGCAAAGGGGGGTACTGGTACTGGTGAGAAACAACTGAAGTTTGAGTGTTTGGCAGCTAGCCCCTGATTTAGTCTCAGAGTTGACTTCTCTGTTTACATCTGCTGGTAGGTGGCTAGGGTGTAGTGTGCATTCCTAGAAGGACTATGAAAATATTAGAGCCTTCACTGGTTCAGTCTTTTTAGAATTGCCAAAGAAGAGACAAGAAAGCTTTATTGTATTGTTAATTTTGTGTATACAAGGAATTTTGCAAAAGTCCAGGCAGGCAGTGTTCCTATATACAAAACTAAAACAAAACAAAACAGAAATTGCTTGTAGAATGGATGAAGAATATTTGTAATATAATCAGGAGAGCATATTGTCCAGGTTAGTTTCCATGGCAGAAGAGGTAAGCCTGGAGATGAAGACAATCTGTGATCTGGAAGTACTAGCAATGCATCGTCCACTATCTTAATAACTTCCCTTACTGGTGTTGAGGGCCTAAGAACCCATTTTTAGTATCTCCAGCTCTATTTGAGGAACTTTTATTCTTTGACATGTCACTAATTCCATACTTTACTATGGAGAATTACCTGTTGAATCATACAAGTCATCAGCATATGACACTTAAAAGATAGACCTCCCACCCATTCATAATTTAAACAACTATTATGTATTAACTATAGGAAATTTGGAAAATAGATATTTAAAGGAAAAAAATAATTCCACTTACTCAAGATGATCATTGTTAATATTTGGAACATATTGTAGCCTGTAGCTTTTTTTGATACATATTTAGTATACATATATTAAAAATATAATTGAAGGTAGTCAACTCTGTTATTTTGTAATATTAAGATTAATATTTGAAAACAAGATTTTTTTCATATATCATTGCACATTCTTTTAAAGCAGGATTTCTCAACCTGAACATTATTGACATTTTGGGCTGGATAAGTCTTTGTTATGAGGAGTTGTCCTGTGCTCTATAGGATAGTTAGCAACATCCCTGTCCTCTACCCAGTATATGCCATTAGCATCTTTCCATTTGTGACAACCAAAAATGTCACATATTGTCAAGGGTGATTTTCCCTGAGGGGAAAAAAATCACCTGGGTTGGAAACCACTGTCCTAAAGTAACGGTTCTCAAACTGAAAAAATTTCAGTTTTCATAAGGGAAAAAACATTAAATAGTAAAAACAGTATATTTTCCAAAATTAAAAAAATAGTGAGAAGAGCGTCATTGTTAGATTTTCCCAAATCTCTGTGTATCTGTCATAATATCTGTTACAAAATATTGGTTTAGCTGAGCTATATAAAGAAAATTATAGGCTTGATGCTGTGGGTCATGCCTGTAATCCTAGCAATTTGGGAGACTGAGGCAGGAGGATTGCTCTAGTCCAAGAGTTTAAGACCAGCTTGGGCAACATAGCAAGATCCTGTCTCTACAAAAAAGAAACAAAAATAGCCAGGCATGATGATGTGTGTCTGTAGTCTCAAATACTCTGGAGGCTGAGGTAGGAGGATCACTTAAGCCTGGGAAGTTGAGGCTGCAGTGAGCCATGATTGCCCCACTGCACTCCAGCCTGGGTGGCAGAGTGGGACCCTGTCTCAGAAAAAAAAAAAAAAAAAAAAAAAAAAAGCTTTACACATAGGTATTTATAAAAGGGAAGAGCATGTTAATGTCTTAGATAACTGTATATTCTTCTTTAATGCTGTATCAAAACTCAACAAGTGGAGGTTTCTTAAAGAAATAGTTGCAGTGTAGAATCTAAAACCATATCAAATAATTTATCATAGCTGGTTACATTAATATCTGTTAATCTGTCTTAAACTTTGGGTCTTTTACCCCATGCATTGTTTTATAACATCATACAGTGATAATTTGGAAAATACTGGTTCACTGAGTTTTTCACGTTTTCCATATCTTGACACATTTCATTGTATATTTTAAAAAGTCATATTTGTTGACACCACCACCAGTCTCATCAGAGAAGTCTCTATATTGGGAAGTGGCTATGTTCACCATGGTGAATACAATTTTTCCAAAATTCTTATTTTTACTTGAAAGCTTGAACTTTGTCATTGGCTACAAATACTGCCAGTTTTCCTTGAAGTGACAGACTCATCCTATTTATTTTTGAGAAAATATTGCCAAATGCCCGAGTCTGAATAACCATAGTTTTTCAGTAATTTCAAGTAAAAATGGTATTTCGTGAAAAAAGCCAGTTCAACTCACAATAGAAACTATTGCATACATACATTTTCACAAAATAGGTATTGTTTTTCAGTGTGCGTAAAAGTGTTTTATATGTACTTTTTATTTTGTCATACAGAGTATTTAGATATGTACTCTGGTTGAAATTTGATAAAATTATTTTTACTGCTTCATCAAGGCACTCCTAAGTGAATGTGGCATTTGTGTCTTATTGTGAATGAGTGGCAGTTAAGAATACACTGATGAATAGTACAATCTGCTGTCAGTGCCCTAGCACCAAGGCATCAGTGGTTTTACTCACCATTGCTTTTGCAATGGTGTACAGTAATCAGTACAGTTTCAACACAGTGAAAAAGGCAAATAACTTGCAGTGTTATGTGAAAAGGGTTTTGACTTTGCAGACCTTCTGGGATCCGTGGAACACACTTTGAGAACAGCTGTTCCGATGCATGATGTTATAGACAGCACATCCTTTCAAGTGTCTACATCAGAATTTTACCAGTTCTGTCTTGTTTCTTCTATTTATTTTTTGCTTTTATCACAATCTTTGTAGCTAAATCTTTGTGGAAAAAAAAATTTCTCTTAGAATAAAATCTTTAGAAGTGGAATTCTGAGTCAATGGGTATAAATATTTTTGTAGTTTTAAGATACATTTGATATATTTTACCCAATTGTCCTCCAAGATGGTTAAACCAACTTATTTACACTTGTGCCAATTTATTATGAGGCTGCATCGTGGCTATTGCTGGCCATTATTTTATCTTAACCAATTCAGTCAGAATATTGGCATTGTCTAAAAAGGGTCTTCGGACTTCTCATACAACTGGCCTTGATTACTAGTGAGTCTGAATATTTTAAAGTTTCAGCCATTTTGTAGTCTTCCTTTAGACTGATTACAGTGCAACTGATGATGTTGTAACTTTCTTTGTTAAAATAGTCACATTCTCCTAATTCCTTTTGAGATTATTCCCTAGTTACCCTGTTTGCATTTGGGCGTATGTCAGATTGCAGCCTCCGATTTAGAGTCCTTTTCTTAAGGAGGTAGTAAATGTGCCTAGTCTCCAAATTTCAGAAGTTTGAGTCCCACCTTTTTGACTTTTGTTATATTTAAGGAGTATCACCTGTGCTTTTAACATTTCTTCCAAGTTGACTTTCCTTGTAAACAGTATTCGAAAGGAAACTTTATATTACTTTAATGTCTAGTAAGTCATGGGTTTTATGTGCTAGTTGTTTTTTTCTAGTACACCTTAAAATACGTAATTATTAAAATCATTTCTCTACTGTCTAAAGTCATCCAGTGGCCCATGTTTACCACACATTAGGAAGAGCAGGGGCTTTGGACTCAGACATCTTGGATTTGAATTCCACTCTGCCTCTAACCGGTGGTGTGCTCTTGGAAAGGTGAGTTTAACCTCTTTGTGCCTCAGTTTTCTCACTGGCAAAATAGGGATGTTAGAAGATGAACTCTTAGGTGACTTACATTTCTACTCTGTGACTCTGGTGTAAGAAGAAAGGGGCATTTGAATATTTGTGGATTTCTTTCTCTGTTTCCACTCAGGAATTAGAGACATTGTCCAGGGTTAGTATTTCAAAACCCTAGCTTTGTTAAACTCCACTGCTACTAGTCATCTGATTTTGGAGAAACCATTTCATTTTATGGGGCCCTAGCTATCTATCTAGTTAGGGTGTTGCTGCTGCTTTAATACTTACTTCCTATTTAATGTAAAGTGCTTCAAGCTTGGAGCTAAGGCAAGCCAGGACCTCACTTTTAACATGTTTAAAATGGGGATAATGTTTCTGTTCTACTTAACCTGGTTAGAAACATGGAAAATGAGATCATAGATAGATAAGTGGACTCAGCTTTCAGCAGAAGGGTACTAGGTAAAGACAGGGTGTCAGCAGGAGTAATGCCTGTAGATGTTATCCCTCCTATAGCTACTTCTATAGTGAAGAGCAAAATATAGACACTACCTCTCCTATCTCTCCAAACCTAACCCTTCTCCCCTGCCTACTGGTTTCAGGAAGTGCCATTGAACAGCAGTTTTGTGACCTTGGACAAATCACTCAACCTTAACTTATCCATGGGCCAAAAATTGGGAGATCTGGCAACTTTGCCTGTGTATTTCTCTATGGCAACAACTGGCTAGAGCTGAATGATGGCTTATCATTTAAAAATACAGATATATTCTTTCATATTTTTACCTTTTAAAAATATAGATATATTCTTCCACTTAATCTGGCAAGTCTGACTCATTTACTTTGTTGCCTGGCCTCTGTTATATTTGCGAGGCTGGATTGCATCATGGTAAGGGGCACAGTTTCTGGAACCAGATTACCTAGGTTCAGATCCCAGCAATGACTCATGGTAGCTGTGTACTCCTTCATATTATATAGCATTTCTATAGTTTCATGTAAATTATAAGGCTACCAACAGCTCCTACTTCATGGGGTTGTTGAAAGGATTGGAAGAGCCACTGCTTAGGACAGTCCTTGACCCACAGTGAACTTCACTGATGTTAGCTGTTGTTTGAGTTCAAATCGCATAATAATTAGCTGACATTTATCTAGCTCTTAATATGTATCAGGCAATGGTCCAAGTCTTTTACACAGATCTATCTCATTAATCCTAACAGTAATACTATGAAATAGGTAGTGTTGTTTTCTCAGTTTTACAGAATACAATTTAGAGAGGTTAAGTAACCTGTCTAAAGGCACACAGCTAGTAAGTGCCGACGACATTGAGAGTTGAACCTGTGTCCATGTATCCTAATTCTGTGGGTTTTTTCTTACTATTTTTTCCTGTGTCTTACTACATGGAGACTAAGTCTATGGGTTTGAATGCTGTGCTGTGCTATGCTGCCCCACATTATATCTACTTCTAAAATATGTCTAATCACAGAAGTGGCTGACTTGGGTAAATAGAGCTTAGCACTTTTAATGTTTTTCTAAGTGATTTGAGGAAAGAATGAATATAAAATCTCCAAATTTATATATGATGTTAGTTCCTTCAGGCAGTGAAATGCAAAACAGTAGGGGTTAAATAAACTACAGAAAACTCTTTTGATCTGGGTGGGGTGAGTGAATAGAAAAATGGTAACTGAATTTCAGAGTGGGTACACATAAAGAAAGATAACTCAAACTATTTGTAGAATGATGTGCTCTGAGATATTTAATAAGAACTTGCGAGTTATTTTAGGCTATTATTTGAAGGTTAAAAAGGCCAACAAACATTTTATACCATTAGGATGACTATTATCCAAAAAAAACAAAGAATAACAAGAGTTGGCAAGGATATGGAGAAATTAGAACTCTTGTACGTTGTTAGTGAGACTATAAAATGGGGCAGCCACTGTAGAAAACAGTATGGCAGTTCCTCAAAAATTTGAAAATAGAATTACCATATGGATCCAGCAATTTCACTTCTGGTTATATACCCAAAAGAATTGAAAGTAGGGACTCCAACAGATATTCGTACACTAATGTTCATAGTGGCATTATTCACAATAGCTGAAAGGTAGAAGCAACCCAAGGGTCCATCAGTGGATGAATAAACAAAATATAGTCTATACAGACGATGAAATGTTATTAATCAACCTTAAAAAGGAATTAAATTCTGACACGCACTACAACATGGATGAACCTTGACGACATTGTGCTAAGTGAATGCTGTTACTAGAGGGAGAATGGCAGTTGTCAGGGGGAAGGGGTAGTTCTGGAGATACGGTGTGGTGATGGTTGCACAACAATGTGAAAATGTGAATGTAGTTAATGCCACAAAACTCTACACTTAAACCTAGATAAAATCATTAAAATGAAAAAATGTCCTAGAAAATGCTTTTCTTCCTTGCGTAAAGCTCCAGAATATCCTCATTTGAAATGCTAGGTGCTGTTCTGTCCTCTGCATGTTGGTAGAATGGACACAACTTACTTTTAGGCTGCAGGCCCAGCTCCTTGGATTATTAGCAAGTCATTTTATCTCTCTGATACGTGTCTAGAAAAAGGGCCTAATAATCCTTATCTCACAAGTGAGGATAAAATGAGATGTGTATGTGATTGAATTTCTATACAAATGTCAATTATTTTCCACTTTGAAAAAATAATAAAACAGACTTATTTTCCATCCACTGGTGTAGCTGGGCTGTATGACACACAGACCGTGCCTCTGTAACGCACTGCAGCTTCTTAGAGCTTAGGAGAGGTATGGTTAACACAAAAGATAAGGCCTTACACACAGTATACTCACTGAAAAGGAATAAGTGGGCTGAGGAGAAAGCCAGGCTGAATGATTTTCCTTTAGTCTTCACAGTTTAAAAAAAAAGAAAAAGAAAAACTTTACCAATATAAAAGGATATTAAGTAAAATTGCCATCTGCAAGAGATGACCTCCGCTAACCATTTTGCATCTGTATTTGTATATATAAGTTTGTGTATGTTTTTGTGTAATTGTATCATACTATTCATACTTTTAATGCTACCTAAAATAAGTTTTGAAAAATTAGGACAAGTTCATGGATGATACTTCAGGGACACAAGGACATTTTGAGAGCTGTGTGCACTTAATATGTATCACACCAGGCTAAGTGCTTTTACAAACATTATCCCACTTACCACACACAACACATGGAGAAAATACCAACTGGGAAATAGTTGGTATTTTCTCCATTTTACAATAAAAAAATTAGGGTAGAGGAGTAGAATAACCAGGACACATGAATGGTGAAACCAGAATTTGAATCCGGGTACTTTTATTCCCGAGCTTGCACTTATAGTACCCTTCTATAGCACCATCTTTGCTGCTTCTCAAAGATGAAACCCCAAGCTCTGTATCTAATCCCATTGTGCTATTTGTTAAAAGAATGTTTTGAACAATTAATACAGTCACTAATACTTTATATTTTAGAAATTGTCCCATGTCAGTATAGACAGAGTTGCCTCATGCTTTTATTTATTTATTGAGGCTGCATCATACATATATAAATAGTAAACTTCCTTGCATTTTTTATTGTGAAATGTATAAAACATAAAATTTACTATTTTAACCATTTTAAGTGTACTTACTGTTCAGTGCTATTAATTACATTCATGTTGTGCAACCATCACTACATCCATCTTTGGAATTCAACTTGCAAAACAGAAAGTACCCATTAAACGATAACTCCCCATTCCTCTTTTCCCCCAGCCCCTGGCAACTGCCATTCTACTTTGCCTCTGATTTGACCATTCTTCATATAAATGAAATCGTACAATATTTGTCTTTTTGTGTCTGGCTTATTTTATTAAACAATAATTTTAACCAGACTTCTATTGATGGACATTTAAATTATTATCATTCTTTTACTTTCAAACAATGGTAAGTTCTAGGAGCATTCAATCCAGAATTTCAGACTGCTTTCTCAGTCCTTTGCTTGGCTGGCTTTTGAGGAAACCCAAAGCAAATCCTTACACCAGCTTTTCTGAGCAATAAAATAAGAACAATGTTAAATAATTACTTTTGTTATAGAGTGTTGTAAGGGCTTACATGGTTTGTGCTTATAGCTCGGGACCCTTTTGGAAAGGTACTCTTTAAGTATAAAGGTTTTCTGTAACTACAAAGCTGCTTCCACAATGTGATTATAGTACATTTTTTTATGAATTAGTGATTTTTAGTGTGGAATGAAACCAACTCAAAAAACTAAAATCAGAGTATATAGTTGTGTTCTCTTGGGGTTTTCAGATGAGTTGAAGGTAAGCAATTGTTTGTGAGGAAACCAGGTTTAGAAGGCCTGGCCTCTGCTTGTCTTTGCCTGGCACTGGCACTGGCACTGAGCAGAAAGACCTAGCCTTCCCTAGAAGTCCCTGTGCTCTACCTCAGGTGCCACAGAGAGGTTGGGACTGGGCTCCCTCTCCTGAGGCTGACCCCATTCTCATCCAACTGCCAGGTCCATAGGGCTGGCTTAAAGGATCTGAAATGATCCTAAATATTCTTCACTTGGATTATTTGCAGGTCGGTCTCTCTGTGTGGAACTAAACAATAAAACTCTACCTGTCTGAACTGACTAGGTGATTAAGGGAGACAAATGTAGAGCTTTTGCCTCTGAACTGACTTTTCCTTGCTTCACCAGCCCTCCTTTGCTTTGTTGAGTCAGGCTTGGGCACAGCTGTTTAGCTCCCTCTGCTGGCTGAAAAGCAGCCTAACGGTTTCAGATTATACCTCAGTTTGTACTGGTGGTTTTCTGCCGACACATACTTGAAAATTGCTGTCTTTGCATAGGGCTCTTAATACCTTGCCTAAAGGAATGAGGGGTTGAGTGGAGGAAGTGGGTGTGTTTAGCTTACATCTTCTGATGCTAACCTTGAGGGCAAAGTCAAGAAGCAGGCTCCATCACAGCGATAATTTTTGCCTCAGTGATTCCAATCTCCCATGGACTTAGGCTGTCATCATCATGTTAGTTACTAAGGACACATCATTTAAAATGATCCCAAGGCATTTAACAAATAGCCATGAATTTTGAATTACTGAGTACTTGGCAAAATGAAATCATCCTATAAATGCCTAGAATGAACATTAAAGATAATTGCTATCTGGGTGATGGGGGTAACCTTAGGCTGAGAATGGTTGTGAGTTGGCACAAAAGTATAGATATTCTGGTTTATTTTTTTTTCTTTTAGTAGAGACAAGGTCTCACTGTGTTGCCCAGGCTGGTCCCCAACTCTTGAGCTCAAGTGATTCTCCCACCTTGACCTCCCAAAGTGCTGGCGTGAACCACTGGACCTGGGAGATATTCTGTTTTTGTTGTGCTTTTGTTGTTTGTTTTGAGACAGAGTCTTGCTCTGTCACCCAGGTTGGAGTGTAGTGGTGCGATCTCTGCTCATTGCAGCCTCTGCCTCCAGGGTTCAAGTGATTCTCCTCCCTCATCCTCCCCAGTAGCTGGGACTACAGACACACAATATTCCATTTTTACTTAAGCTGCTTCATTTCAGGAGAGACTGTGCTTCCTGGCATAGGTCTCAGTGAGCCATGAGTATCCCAGCCTATTCTGCAGAGTCTTGTTTTCTTTTTTCTTTTTCTATCGTGAACATTAAACATAATCCAAAACTCTTTTTTTATAAGAAAACATTTTTGAAGTCTTTATTTACAAAAGCTTTACAAACAAATAATACCCTCTGTTTTGCAAATAATGTTTTGTTTAAAAAGGACCACCCAGTTACAGCACTGTAATATCATGAATAAAGAATGTACAAGGGAGACAAACCAATGTAACATTTGGAGATTTGCTAATATTACTGATTGTAAGTGTAGGTAACACACATTATAACTTGTAGTCCATCATTTCAGGGTAGAGTTAATGATTACCGAAAAGTCTTCCTACACATGCTCTGGTCTGGTCACATATTCTGCATGGCTAAATGTTTCACAGTCCCTTTTGTCAATATATAAAAAATAGATTGCTAAGATATGCACAAAAAAATAAACAAGCATTACACTCCTCAGGTAATTTTATTTTATATATATATATGAGAATATATATATTTTGTATTTTGTTGTTTTGTACCAAATCTTTCCATTATTTACTTTTGTAGCAACTATGAAAGCACAATTTTTATTTTCTAACTTAATTTGGTACAAAATATACTTAAAGACTTGTTATCTTTGGATTTTATTAAAGTTGATTTATGTAACCAACAAATCAATAGCATCATAAGTATGGCTACAAAATAAAAAAAAAAAACAAGGGTAAACAGTGATGGAATAAAAATAAACAGATCAAGGGAACTGTGCTATCGTAAAATAACTGTAGCTTCAACATCTTGAGTACCAGTTTCCTGGCAGATATTAAACATCCAATCACAAGGGATTTTTCCTGAAGGGTGTAAAGCTGGTTTGAAAATTCTTCAGTCACAGAGCAGCCTACACATGCCAATTAGAAACTGACAGACATTAAGTATGCTTGGAAGATTAAACACTATGTACAGAAACAGCAGTTACTAAGCTCCTCAGTAGTTTCTTGTCTTTTTTTTTTTTTCTTAGTTTTGCTGAATTGACAGCACAATGAATGTGCTATATTCTGTGGGTCAAAACCAAGTAAATACTATGTAAAGTTGGCAGATGGTCATTTTTCCAGCTAAGATCAAGAAAAAACAAAATTTCTGATAAAACAGAGGTTTTGAGTCAAAATCAATCTCTAATGTGCAAAATTAATGGTCCACAATCTCAAATAGCTAAAACTCCTGCAGAATGGAAGGGAGAGACATGAAACAGGGAAATAAATTACAGTCAGTGCTAGTTAATTTAGGAAAAGGGAAAAATAAACCAAACTCAAGTAGGTAAAGTTTATCAAAATATTTAGTGATGTAGCTTTCCCCACTCTCTGTCACACATGCTTGCTAACAAGTATATTAAGGCCAAATTAAACCTGAATGCATTTTTTTATTAAGATCTGAGATAGAAACGGTCATACTTAGTACTGAAAGGGAGACAATAAAATGGGCCATGAAAGGGGCAGGGGAAAGGCACTGTCTGTTGTTCAAGGGATTCAGAGATAAAACCTATATAGAAGCATGTGTGTAGCTTGAAATAAAATAAAAATAAAAGGACTATTTCATGTCATGACTGCTTGTTGACTTCCTCTTCTTATGCATTCCCCGTACCATTCTGTACATAGGATGAACCAGAACCAAGGCCATACAAATGACCATAATATTTGGCATCATCAATATGATCTTCAAAGAACATTTCTCTCATTTTGAAAAAGGCCATTCCTATGAGCAATGCATCAGATCCTGCCTGATGTTGTGGTCCTATCCGTTCCAGCTCTAACTGTTCTGCCACTTCCTGTAATCCACCTTTGAGATTTTTGCAGCTCTTCATGAGGTACTTCACATCATAAATGACAGAAAAGGAACAATTGAAGGATCTTAAAGAAGTCAGGTTCTTCTTCAGGCAGGTTAGAGTTGGTCAGGATTTTGATTAAATAGCCAAAGTCGTAACCACTATGAAATGACAACCATTTGACCCCTTCACAGAGGACCACTCCTGAAGTCATAAGAAGTTCTGCGAAGTACTGGGTCTCAATTCCTTCCTCCTCATGTTTTTTAAACTGGATATCAGATGTTGTTAGTAGCTCTGTAGAGTCCTGGGCATACATGTCTTCCGTCAAATTAAATTTAAAATTCAACTGCCATGTTGGAGTTCCTGGAGGGTATTCTCCTTGCTCATTTACTCTAGCTGAATTATCTTTAACAAGTCTACGTTACATCGCAGTAGTTGGTATTGATAGTCAGCATTCTCCTGAATTCTCCAATGGGTCTTGCAACCACACCTGGAAATTCAGTGTCCACAGCAACGTAATTATATTTTCGGATAACTTGAAGAGCTTTCTTCATCTCTTCATCCAAGCTGCAAGCCCAAACTTCACAAATTCTTTGGCTATGATCTATAGTTGCTGCTGGCATAGTGAGGGCACAAGGGAGTCTAGATGCCAAGCATCAAAATGTTATACTTGATTGAAGATTTGTTTCATAAAATATTGTATTCTTTATTTATGTACTTGTGTCGCTGAGCTCGCACTCCTCCTCCTCCTCACCATAGAGACAGCACCACCCAGTGTTGGTAGCGGTGGTGGCAGCGGGTGCCCCATAGACACCTCTCGCCCAGTAAGGGGGAAAGGCGAGCAGGAGCTGCGCCGCACCGTGCTGCGCTGTCGCTTTTCGCCCAAAACTAATACAGAAATTTTCGGCTGGGCTCAGACCTGTAATCCCAGCACTTTGGGAGGCCAAGGCCGGCAGACCACTTGAAGTCAGCCTTGGCAACATGGTGAAATCTCGTCTCTCAAAAAAATACAAAAAATTAGATGGGTGTGGTAGTGCGCGCCTGTAGTCCCAGCTACTCAGGTGGCTGAGGCAGGAAAATCAGTTGAACCAGGAAGGCAGAGGATGCAGTGAGCCAAGATCGTGCCACTGCACTCCAGCCTGGGCAACAGAGTGAGACTCTCAAAAAGAAAAGAAAAAATTGTTCAAGCATACACAGAAGGTAGAATAGCATAGTGTATGCATCTATAGCAATTGCCCACATTTTATTAATCATCTATCCCTCTACTTTTTTTTCTGGAACGTTTTAGAGGTAATTCCAGACATGCTCCATTTCACCTACCTCAGTATGCATCCCTAATTGATAAGTATTTTTTTCTTTTTTTAACATAACCACAATACCATTATCATACCTAAGAGATGTAACAATACTTCCTTAATATCATGAAATATTTAAACAAAGTAGAGAGATACCAGTCGGATTTAACAAAATGTTGATGATTTGTTAAATTTACTTCTAATTTGTTATTATTATACTGGTAGAAGGATTTACTTATGAAGTTTTGTTTTTAAGACTTTATTTGTTTTAGAGAAGTTTCAGGTTCACAGCAAAACTGAGAGAAAGATACGGAGGTTTTCCATGTACCCCTTATTCCCACACCTGCATAGCCTCCCCCATTGTCAGCATCTTCCACCAGAGTTGTATGTTAAAACTGATAAACATACACTGACACACCATAATCACCCAGAGTCCCAATGTTCAAAAGTGAGCATTAGGGTTCATGTTTGATATTGTATATCCTATGGGTTTGGACAAATGTAATGACATGCATCCATCATTACAATATCATACAGAGAACACCCAAAGCATTGGCAACAAAAGCCAAAATACACAAATGGGACCTAATTAAACTCCAGAGCTTCTGTACAGCAAAACAAACAATCATTAGAGTGAACCAACAACCAACAGAATGGGAAAAAATTTTTGCAATCCACCCATCTTACAAAGGGCTAATATCCAGAATCTACAAAGAACTAAAACAGATTTACAAGAAAAAAGCAAACCCATCCAAAAGTGGGAGAAGGATATGAACAGACACTTTTCAAAAGAAGACATATATGAGGCTAATAAACATATTAAAAAATGGTCATCATCACTGATTATTAGAGAAATGCAAATCAAAACCACATTGAGATACCACCAGTTAGAATGGCGATCATTAAAAAATTTGGAGACAACAGATGCTGGAAAGGATGTGGAGGAATAGAAACACTTTTACACTGTTGGTGGGAGTGTAAACTAGTTCAACCATTGTGGAAGACAGTGTGGCGCTTCCTCAAGGACCTAGAAATAGAAATTCCATTTGACCCAGCAATCCCATTACTGGGTATATACCCTAAGTATTATAAATCATTCTATTATAAAGACACATGCACATGTATGTTCATAGCGGCACTGTTTACAATAGCAAAGACCTGGAACCAACCCAAATGCCCATCAACGATAGACTGGACAGGGAAAATGTGGCACATATACACCATGGAATACTATGCAGCCATAAAAAACAATGAGTTCGTGTCCTTTGTAGGGACATGGATGAATCTGGAAACCATCATTCTCAGCAAACTGATACAAGAACAGAAAATCAAACACCGCATGTTCTCACTCATAGGCAGATGTTGAACAATGAGAACACATGGACACAGGGAGGAGAGCATCACACACTGGGGTCGATTAGGGGGCCAAGGGAGGGACAATGTGGGGGTGGGGAGGTCAGGGAGGGCTAACATGGGGAGAAATGCAATATGTAGGGGACGGGGGCGATGGAGGCAGCAAACCACACTGCCATGTGTGTACCCATGCAACAATCCTGCATGATCTGCACATGTACCCCAGAACCTAAAGTACAATGAAAATAATAAATAAATAAATAAAAAACAATACCCATCTCTATCTTCTGTTAATATAAAAAGGTTAGAGCACATTATTAGAGTCAGTTCATATTGCTTAAATAAATTAATTAAGATATTTTCAATTAAAAAAAAAACAATATCATACAGAGGTTTTCACTGACCTAAAAATCTCTATTCCATCTCTTCAATCCCTGCCTCCAAGCCCTGGCAATTACTGATCTTTTTGTTGTCTCCATGATTTTGTCTTTTCTGGAGTATCATATAGTTGAAATCATACAGTATGTAGCCTTGGCAGATTGGCTTTTTTCCTTTGGTAATATGCACTTAAGGTTTCTCCATGTCTTTTTACTGCTTGATATTTCATTTCTTTTTATCACTGAATGAGATTCTGTTGTCTGGTTATACCACAGTTGATTTATCCATTTACCTACTGAAGGACATCTTGGTTGCTTCCAAGTTTTGGCGATTGTGAATAAAGATGTTGTAAAAAAAATCCATGTACAGGTCTTTGTGTAGATATAAGTTTCAGCTCCTTTGGGTAAATACCAAGGAGCTGATTGCTGGATTGCATGATAAGAGTATGTTTAGTTTTGTATGAAACTGCCAAACTATCTTCCAAGGTGCCTGTACCATTTTGCAGTCCCACCAGCAGTGAATGAGATTGCCTATTGCTCTGCATCATGACCAGCATTTGGTGTCGTCCAGGTTTTCTCCTATTATCTTCTACGAGTTTTATAGTTTTCTGTTTTACATTTAGATTTATGATCAATCTTGAGTTAATTTTTATAAAGGGTATAAAGTCTATATCTAAATTCATTTTTATGCATGTGGATGTTGAGATGGTTCAGCACCATTTGTTGAAAAGATCATTTTTGCTCCATTGTTTTGCCTTTGCTCCTTTGTCAAAGATCAGTTTATTATACTTATGTGGGTCTATTTTTGGCCTCTCTATTTTGTTCCATTGACCTATTTGTCTATTTGTTGCCAGTATTAAACTGTCTTGATTAGTATATCTTTGTAGTAACCTGAAGTCAGGTAATGTCAGTCCTCCAACTTTGTTCTTCAAAATTATGTTGACTATTATGGGCCTTTTGACTCTCCTATAAATGTTAGTCATTTTGTTGATATGCATAAAATGACTTGCTGAGAATTTGAGTGGGATTACATTGAATCCATAGATGAAGTTGCAGAGAACTGATATCTTAAAAATATTGAGTCTTGGCCGGGTGCGTTGGCTCAAGCTTGTAATGCCAGAACTTTGGGAGGCTGAGGCAGGTGGATCACCTGAGGTCAGGAGTTCGAGACCAGCCTGGCCAACATGGTGAAACCCCATCTGTACTAAAAATACAAAATTAGCCAGGCGTGGTGGCACATGCCTATAGTCCTAGCTATTCGTGAGGCTGAGGCATGAGAATTACTTGAACCTGGGAGGCAGAGGTTGCAGTGAGCTGAGATTGCACCATTACACTCCAGCCTGGGCAAAAAAAAAAAGTGAACCTCTGTCTTAAAAAAATAAAAAAAGGAAGATCTCTCCATTTATTTAGTTCTTTGATTTTGTTTTATAGAGTTTTATAATGTTTCTTATATAGAGCTTGTACATATTTTGTTAAATTTATACCTAAATATTTTATTTTATATTTCAAATTCCACTTGTTCATTGCTGGGATATAGGAAAGTGATAGACTTTTGTATATTAACCTTATATCTCACAATCTTGCTAAAATCACTTACCTGTTTTTTTTAAAGAAACACTACAGATACACTTAAAAGCCTCTTACCACGTGTGTTCATCCATAAACAATATAAAGTATTGTTTTGTATATTTAAAAATATATCCTTAAATTTTATCTTTTTCATATATCCTTTTGAAACTTGCTTTTATTACCACCATTATGCATTTTTTTCAAGATTTATTTATGTTTGTATACATGTTTCTTGTTCATTTTAACTGCTGTATGGTGTTCCATTGTGTTTAGACTCCACCTATTTTGTATTCCAGTGGAATTTATCCATTCCTGAGTTGATAGATATTTGTGTTGTATATAGGTTTTCTTGATATTATGACCAAAGCTGCAGTGAACTTTCTTGTGCATTCCCCTGTGCCACTTTGTGAGAATGTGTCTAAATTATAATGTTCATTTTCCTGATTACCATATAAATTTGAGATCCTCTATAATATCTGTTTGGTATTTGGGTTTCCTTTTCTGAATGGTTATATTCTTTGCCTCTTTTCCTATTAGAGTTTTAAGAATTATTTGTAGAAATTCTTTACATCTTCTAGATATAAAACCATTACTAGTTATATGCACTGCAAGAATTCTTATAAATTCAGGCAGTCCGGTCCTGGGTCTTCAGTTTATTCCAGGGGCCAGTTTGCTGGAGTTAAGTCAGCTTCTGTTTTTACTCCTGGGCTCCCTTTATTCTTACTTAACATTTTTGAGTTATGCTACTAAGGCAGACGATCCCTTCAACTGTCCATCAAAATGAATTTGCTTTGTCAGTTATGGTTCATTTTTTGTTCAATAAGGCAAGTATAGAATAGTGGTTAAGGATTGGGACTATAGAGTCTTTACTGCTTGCTTTTGAATCTTGGCTCATGACTTATTGTGTGATGTTGGTAGATTACTCTTTTGCACTTGGCTTTATCTATAAAACCAATGAGGGTAGAAGAACTATTATGATGACCATTTTGTATTTGATGAAACTGAGTCAAAGGGAGATTAGGTCAGAAACATGAGCAAGTGGAAGAAACATGTGCTCCTCTCTTTTAACTTTTTGCTTTTGCTGGAGACATGAATATAGAGAAATACTTATCTAATTAAAAAAAATATAGTAGCAGAAGCAGTGATAAGTCCCTGACCCATGGCCTCAGTGCTGGGGGAAAACCATACGAATGGAGACTATAGAGAACTAAAGTGCCCATGCCTCAGTCTGTTTGTGGTGTGGAAAGCCATTTGTGTCATTTTTCATTAAAATAAAGCAACAAAAACCCAAACCATGATTTTCATGACCTTAGCCTGATGTTCTACAGATTGGTTAATCTGTAATAAATACAGAATTTAGATACTATCCCAGGCCAGAGAACTTACAGTTGAAATAGGCAAATCATAAAGAGAACACTGTGGGCCACACTTAAGGGATCAGTCTGGTGGACAACTTGATTTGGACTGACAATGGAAGGAAGAAGACACTCAAAAAACAAGCAATTCAAGTAGCAGAGACATTTTCTAGGAGCAGGAGAATAAGTATGATTTGGCTTCTGTATCTCCTATTTTTTATTATAAAAGGAAATCTGCTATGGCAAAAAGTCAAGCAGTACAGGAAAGTATAAAGTAAAAATTGAAACATAAAAGTTTTCCAATCGTATATACCCAAATTGAAAGGAGAGACTCAAAAAGTTATTTGTACACTCGTGTTCATAGCAACATTATTCACAATAGGTAAAAGATGGAAATAACCTAAATATTCATTCATGGATTAGTGGATAAACAAAATATACATACAAAAAATATATATGATGGAATACTATTCAGCCTTAGTAAGCAAGGAAATTCTGATACATGCTATGACGTGGATGCACCTTGAAGACATTATGCTAAGGGAGTGAGCCAGACCTACAAGGGGAAATATTGTATGATTCTACTTAAATGAGGTTCTTAGAGTAGACAAATCCGCAGACGCAGAAAGTAGAATAGTGATTACGAGGCACCGGGAGGAGTTATTGTTTATTGGGTACAGAGTTTCAGTTTGGGATGATGAAAATGTTCTGAAGGTGAATAATGGCAATGGCTGTACAACACAAAAGTACTTAACACCTCTGAATTGTACACTTAAAAATGGGTAAAATGGTAAGTTACATGCATATTTTACCACAATAAAAAAGTCTTCAACACCAGCCTACCAGTTACAGTTGGCACTATAAACAACTTCTTTTACAGCCATCAGGATAGGGCTATGCAAATACAAGCATAGATATGTGAGTATAGGCATACTCTCAATGCTCATCCTTTGGAGCACTCATTTATGTGCTGGGTATTTCCCAGTGAACAAAACTGGCAAGGTTTCTGCCATCATGGAGCTTTTAAAAATGTTGTTTTATGCAAATAGATAATGATATGCATACTGTTTTATATCTTATTTTCCCCCTTAATGAATATCTTTGGACATCTTTCCACATTAGCTCTTACATAGATCTAACAACTTAATGGCTTCATAGTATGCCCTTGTATGGATGTGCTATCGTTTGTGGCTGCATTTTTCGTTGAATGGAGGAGGGGAGACAGAGGTACAGAGCTTGCTATGGTTTGCTGCTATTGTAAATTAAATTCTCATTAGGAAAGTAGTATGGCCTTGTTACACAAAGTCAATGCAAAAAAAGTATAAGTAAAAAGTGAAAGTGGGGGAAAAAACCCAGACCTCAAGTTACACAGAGGTAAGAGCTGGGTTGAGCTGTATTCTGTATTCTGTCTAGATCCTATTACTGTAAAAGTCAGGTGATTTCTTAGTTATCATTTGTATTGTGTCCCATAGTCAATGAGATCACATAAGGAAATTGCTTTAAAAACCATTATGCTAGAAATATTACTTTGGAGTTCTTTGGTTGCAAGCAATGGAAGTCATCTCAGATTCTGTTAAACAAACAAAAAAGGGCTTCCATGAAAGGATTCTAGGTAGCAAATGAAGAAATATTTAAACAACTGGGCTCTGGAAAGAAACAGGGTGGCTTTAGGAGTCTCAGTGTCAGTGCTTATCCCTTTCATTTTCTATGTCTGCTTAAGATTTAATTCCTGGGAGAAGATGAATGGCCTAGAGAACATATGACTATTGATGGTGAAGCAGGGAGAGTCCTGGGTTTTTGTGCTACATGTGAATTTTATGAAGTTGGTGGGGGTGTAGTTTTGGAAAGGATGGGATTCGAGGCTGGCAAAACCAACTGTCAGCCTTGCGATGACAGCTGTTTTAACCATAGATTCTTACTCTCTTCTTAAGGAGGAGATGACCGCCGGGTTCTGCTGTGGCACATGGAACAAGCCATCCACTCCAGGGTCAAGCCTATACAGTTGAAAGGAGAGCACCATTCCAACATTTTTTGCCTGGCTTTCAACAGTGGGAACACTAAAGTGTTCTCTGGAGGTAAAAAGGGAGATTCTACCTTGGGACCTTCACTGTGGTTGGGATTTTAGAGAAAAGAGTGTGAAAATAACTCCTATTTTTCACTGAGCTGTGGAATTACTGGTTTCTCATAGCTTGTTTTTTCTGCTTGTCTTTTCAATGCAGCAGTATTACATATTAGGATAGTATGTGTCTTTTTTTCTCTTCTCTTTTTTTTTTCTTTTCTTTACCTGTCTTTTTCTTTCTTTGTCTTTGGCAGAAAACTTTTCACATTGCGGTCTGGTACACAGAAACACACACACACACACGCACACACACAAAAAAAAAAAAAAAACAATACTTAACCTTACTATATGTGGCACACTCTGATTTTGTTTTTTATTCTATTAGATTTCATTTTTAAAGATTATGCTGGCCATGACTCAAATGGATGTTGTGACCTGTGGATGGCTCCTGTTTGAAGTGTTATGTTAGGGTACAATTGGAATGGCTGGTGCTCACACCAACCTCTTGGTGATGGCTTCCATCAACCATACTCCTTCTGATCACTACATTTCTAGTTCTGACCTCTTTTGTGAGCTGCAGATTTTCCCACTGGATATCTACCTGTGTTCCAAAAGCAACTTAAATACAGTAGATCTAAAACCAAGATCATTAGTCCTTTCTTGAGTGAAAATTTCCTCTTACCTGCTGGATTTCCTTTCTCAGTTATTACCATTCACCCAATTATATAAGCTATTAGGTTTAACATTAAGAAATTGCTGACGTTTAACCATTTTCAACTTACAAAGGTGGCAGTTTCACATGGTTCATTCCACCCATGATCTTGGAGTCATCCTCAAACCTGCCTTTCTTACATTTACACATCTAGTCAGTCACCAGGTCCTGTCAGGTCTATCTCAAAAGCCTCTCAGATTCATCCTTTAGTTTGGCCTGGAGTTTTGCAATGGCCTTCTGTGATTTCTGTTGCCACTGTCTAAAACTTCTTTGAATTAATTGCATACACAAGTTTAATTTTAAAAATAAAGACTGGACCATGTGAACCGTTGACCCTACAGTGCCTGAAGAATAAAGTCTAAACCCCAATCTGTCTTGTCTGGCCTTACCTCCTTTCCCTGAGTTACACTCTCTAGCTCACCAAACTATTTGCTGTTTTAAGAATGTACTGCATGGTACTGTTTTGCTCTTGTGCCTTTTGTTCATGCTGTTCTTCCACCTTAATTGTCCAGTCCTCACCAATTCCCCTAAGCCTTTCATTGGTAAGAGTTTTGAATTATTTGAGTTTCTTTTCAAATGTCTCCTTCTCCATGTACTTTCACCCTGCTTATGAAGGAAATAATTGAACCCATAGCTAGATCATATTGCTACGAGGCAAACCCTCTTGTTGCTATTAGTTGTTTGTGCAGTTAGACTGTGAGTTCTCAAAGACGGAGTAGAATCTTATTCTTTTTGTATACCCAGGACCTATCACTGTGCCTGATACCTGGAAGGCATTAGTATGGGTTTACTGATTTCATTGGTTTGCACCCACAATTTATAGCCAGGCCTTTGTTTAAGATGGCCTAAGCCATATCTTTACTGCTACTTTTGGGTTCTATTTAAGGGACTGTTGGTTGTGCATTTTAGCATAGAGTGGGACATTTTTTATGTTTTTTCTTTTCATATTCAGGTTTTAATTTTTTTGCTATATAAACCATTTGAAGGCAGGACTACACATATCATGAATAATTTATATCCTTTGACTGAATAAGGAGAAATACAAGATTAAAACTTTCCCATCATTTAGAATCACTGTCATCAAATTTTAAAAGATGATGAGGCTGGGCAGGGTGGCTCACATTTGTAATAATCTCAGCATTTTGAGAGGTCAAGGCAGGAGGATCACTTGAGCCCAGGAGATTGAGACCAGCCTGAGCAGCATAGTTAGAACCCCACAGTTAGACCCAACATGTTAGATCTCTACAAAAAAAAATTTTTTTAATTAGCCATAGTGATACATGCCTGTAGTTTCAGCTACTAAGGAGGCTAATGTGGGAAGATTGCTTGAGCCCAGGAGGTCGAGGCTGCATGAACCATGATTGCACCACTGCACTCCAGCCTAGGCAACAGAGCAAAATCCTATCTTAAACGAAAGAAATAAAAATTTTTAAAAGACCATGAGGATAGAAATATTAGCAAACATTTAATTTGGGCTTATTAAGTGCTCAGCCCTATTCTGAATGCTTTTACAGATGTACTCTTATGCTCACAATTACCCTATGAAATTATCATCCCTATTCTGTAGGTAAAAAGTTGAGTCATAGAAATGCTAAAGATTTTATTGCACTTCTCATAATTAATGAGTGTTTTGCTGAAAAAGTAAAAGAACAGATAGTGAATTGATTTGCTCATGATCATTTACTGTTTTCCTTGATGGCCACAGTTTTGTTTTGTGTTGTTTCCCCCTATTTTTTTGTTTTTTTTTGAGACAATCTCTCTCTGTTGCCCAGGCTGGAGCGCAATCATAGCTCACTGCAGCCTTGAACTCCTGGCCTTAAGTGATTCTTTCTCCTCAGACTCCCAAGTAGCTGGGACTTCAAGGGTGTACCACCACCTGGCTAATTTTTAAAATTTTTAAATTTAAATTTTTGTAGAGATGGGATCTAACTATGTTGCCCAGGCTGTAGCCACAGTTTTGTTGTTGTTGTTGTTGTTGTTGTTTTTTACATCATCCACTGGATAATACAGTTGGGAACTGTTCCTATGTTATACTTGGTTGGTATTATTTTTTAAAAAATTCTCTGTAAGAATGTACTATTCTTCTTAGATTACTTCTATAAATCTTTTTTCTAGTTAACACTTCTAATTTGTATTAGCATTGGCTTTATTCATATTTTTCATTTTTTTCCTGGAAAAATATGAATAAACTTAATAATACTAAATCGTAATGTGGACAGGGGCCACCTTGCAGGAATGATCAGATGTCTGCTTTTTTCTTCTGCAGGAAACGATGAGCAAGTTATCCTCCATGATGTTGAAAGGTAAATAGATTGGTGGTGTGTGAAGGTGACTGACTTTGTTTTTCATATGAAGAGACAAATATCTCTTTAGCAGAAAATAGTTTTTGTTTTTTGAAGAAAACAGCATGAAACCAGCTGTTCTTTTCTAAAAAAGATTCCTACGATAGTTTGAAATAAAGTTTTGATTTAAAAAGGAAAAAGGGATTTGAAAGTTGATATGAAAGTATACGTTTTAGGTGAAAATTTAAAAGGAGAGTTTAGAAGAGAAGGAAGCATAATATTTAAGAACAAAACAGCTAATATAGATTGAGTACTTACTATGTGCCAGGCACCATTCTAAATGCTTTGTACATATTAATTCATTTAATCCTCACACTCATTTTCTAAGGAGATACTATTGTGATCTCCATTATAGATGAGGAAACGGAGGCACAGACATGTTGATAGGGAAGGTCAAGTGGTGCTAAAACCTGAACTTAGACTGTCTGGCCTCAGAGCCATGCTCCTCATCACCATGCCAGACTGCTAGGAGACCCCTCTTTCACCCTGTTGGCATCCGACTTGGCTGCTTTAAAGCTTTTCCTTACTTTTTGAAAATCAAGTACAACCCCCAAATCTGTACACAAGCAGATGCATTCTGTAATAAATGAAAACACAAAACTCAGCTGTTGAGTCACTTTTAAATATGCTTATTTAGCACAAAAATTATAAAATCTCTAAAAAGACTCCTTAATAGTACCTTTTTTTTAAACCTGAAAGTTGACTACCTACCTTTTAAGAAATATGATATTTTTTTGGGCTCAGCTAGATTGACTTTGTAGAAATGAAAAGATGGCACCCTCGGTACCAAAGGGCTGGGACTGTGCCCTATGTTTGTGTGTATGTGTGTGCCTCTGTCTTGCTCTCTATCTCCCAGCAGTGAGACATTGGACGTGTTTGCTCATGAAGATGCAGTATATGGCTTGTCTGTGAGCCCAGTGAATGACAACATTTTTGCCAGTTCCTCAGATGATGGCCGGGTTCTCATTTGGGACATCCGGGAATCTCCCCATGGAGGTAGGGTCACTGTGCAAAAGGCTATTGGACTGTGTTGAACAGTTTGATGTCAGATTCATTACAGATCCAATTTATGACCTAAGTATCTATGTGCAAGTGATGTCAAGGGAAAGGAAATGTGAAACTCTCACATGGAGGCATAAGAGGTCTTTGGAGGTCTTATCCTACACTTAAGTACTCAGGAGTGAGGCACCTTCACCATTACTTCTCCACCCTCCTGTGACTCTACACAAACCCTTGTACCTTGGTATTTAGTGCTCCAAGGAGCAGAAGTTGTGGTGCTAACATGTAATTCTTGATTATTTACAGAAAATGGGGGTGTTATGCACTTTCCTGCATCCTAGTTTCAGGTGTGTTATTTTGTTGAAAGGACCACAGAACCTCAAATTACCTGTGTATACATCTTAAAATGATGGCAAATGAACTCTACTTAAAGGGGATTGTCTGTGTGAGTGCCTCCTCTGAATGTGCCTTTGACTTTCTGATGTGTAAAATGAAGAAGTTGTTTTGTTGACTTTCTCTGAAGTTCTTCAGGAAATACATCTTCTCAGCTGATTTCCTACAGAGAGATTTCTGTAATTCTACCTGTCTTCAAAAGGCCCCTTCCTCTAGTACCAGCCTTAGTGCCCCTGCCATACCCACCCTGGCCTTTAGTGCACATTGTAACGATCACACCTGTGTACCTAAATTTACTATCCTGCCTGCTTTGTCTGGCAGGATCTGGGTCTTTTAATTTTTTTTTTATTATACATGAGTTTAATATATGATAAAGATTACAAATTAGTGCAGAAAAGAAGTAATACACAATAAGAAATGCTGTGATAAATGTGCACTATATCTGTATCTCATAGATTTCCGATGAATAATAGTTATATGTAGAAATCAAACTTGATAATGCCTATAGAATACACAAAGCATTATATGTTAAAAATGTGCCATGGAAAAAAAGTTACAAAAGTAATCTTAAAAGTCTTGGAAGAGTTTTTGAAGTTATTTGTTGTTATTATTATTATTATTATTATTACACTTTAAGTTCTGGGGTATTTGTGCAGAATATGCAGATTTGTTACATAGGTATATACGTACCATGATGGTTTGCTGCATCCATCCCCCTGTCATCTACATTAGGTATTTCTCCTAATGTTATCCCTCTCCAATCCCCCCACCCCCTGCTAACCCTACCCTAGTCCCCCCACCCCCCAACAGGCTCCATTGTGTGATGTTCCCCTCCCTATATCCATGTGTTCTTGTTGTTCAACACCCACTTATGAGTGAGAACATGCAGTGTTTGGTTTTCTGTTCTTGTGTCAGTTTGCTGAGAATGAGGGTTTCCAGTTTCATCTATGTCCCTGTAAAGGACATGAACTCATCCTTTTTTATGGCTGCATAGTATTCCATGGTATATATGTGCCACATTTTCTTTATCCAGTCTATCATTGATGGGCATTTGGGTTGGTTCCAAGTCTTTGCTATTGTAAACAGTGCCGCTAAACGTTTTACATTCTGGGTTGTGCTTATTATGGAGGTTCAGGCTATAAGAGAAGCTTGTTTTTAGGGTTAGGCAGGTAAGGTAGCAGGAAGTAGCAGCTGTGGTCGAGTCACTGTGGTCTTGGTAGGTGAAATTCTCCTTTGTCTGAACTGCCTGATGGTGGAGATGACTGAGTGCTTTACCTGCTCAGAGGCCTGTGAATTGCTGCGTATGGAAGACATAGACTGAGAAGTTCTTTCTTGTATTACTCTAATAGGTTCCATAGGAGTATATCCTGCTAGGTAACTAAGTGGTTTCTTTCTCACTTGGAACCTGCTGATTTTTGTAAAATGATGCAGAGTTTCTAGGTGAAGTTGATTACATACTGGCTGGATGTTAGGGAGCATTGTGAACCAGAAGGGAAAAACTACACTATTGTTTTACCATATCTTGATTTTTTTTCATTGTTTTGTTTTATCTTCATCAAATCTGTGTGCGGTTTTAAAACTTTTAATTTCTAAAACTGATACAATTGGATTAAAAGCATAATAATCCTACCAGTGATTGGTTGTCAGTTTTTTCAGCTCATGTGGAATTCAGTTTTACTTACTGTAAAATGGCTTATTTTCCCATTTTTGTTTCCCATGTGACCATTTCTGTTTTGTCTCAGGATCTGATAGCTGCTATATATATATATATATATATATATATATATCTGGGTGTTACAGCTTAAAATTTGGCTAAATGTGTTCACATTGCTATGTATAGGATTCATAGAGACCTTGCGAGTAGGGGTGACTGGTGGGATTATGTGCTGTTTTGGAGCTCCAGGCCGTTGGAGTAGTTATTAAAGAGTGCTCCTACCTGCATTCACATTCCTGCTTATCTGCCTGCCAGTGACCCAAAGGTACCTGTAATGAACTGATTATAAGTTTTCTTTCCACAGAGCCCTTCTGCCTGGCAAACTATCCATCAGCTTTTCACAGTGTCATGTTTAACCCTGTGGAGCCCAGGTTGTTGGCCACAGCCAATTCAAAGGAAGGAGTGGGACTCTGGGACATTCGAAAACCTCAGAGGTGAGTCCCCTTTATTCACACGGTGTTAAAACTTTCCCCTACCTCATTTCTGAGGTAATATGACCAGCCAGTAAGTGTTGTGAAGACCTCTTTGGCAGTTATCTCTGCTGGGCATTTCTTAAGTTGTATAGTGTCTCTAAGCCAGGAGAGCTTGTTTCTAAGGAATAGACAGTGAGAAATCTACACTCCTTGCAGAGGAGGCATCATAAATAGTAATATGGACTTTAGACAGGGTCAATTCTAGACAATTATCTGAAGTAGTCAGAGCATCCCTTTAGTATTGCCTTCTCTTTTCAGGCCCAGTGTTCTCCAGATGCATAGGAGCTCTTGGGCTGGGGTGGGTATAGGGGAGGAAGTGGAGGTGGAGATTTGCCACTTTTTGCTACTGAGCCAGGGGTTCTTAAGTGTGAATAGGGAGGGGATCCCTAAGGGGGCTTCAAAAAAAAACTGAACTGCAAAAAATATATGAAAATTATATATTGTGTATTCAAATAAGTGCATTTTCTGTTTATCAAAAGGACTAGTGACTTTTGTAGTGACAACAACAAAAGGTTAAGAGCCATTGCCTCATGGTGTTCAGGACCTCATGTGTTTCTCCTCATGGCACTACGAAAAGAGCATACCTAAGACAATCCTGAATGATGGTATGAATCACTAATGGGGGAATCTCAGACGTCATTAAAGGATGTGGGAATATGGGTGGGTAGCAGGCTCTTTTATGTTCCTTAACGGGGAGGGACTACTTTTTATGGTACCTGTACATAAAACTGGCCATGCTTTATTTATTTAAAAACTCTGTGCATTGCCAGCTAGCTCCTCTGGAAATTCTGCATGGAGGTAGTTTCCCATTTCATAAAGCAATGTTGCAGAAGAATATCATGCAAACTAAGTGATGTTATAATTTATTTCATGGGCCTCAGATGAAAGAAGTAGTTAAGTACAGAAGATTATCTTCCTTGATGGTTTTTACTCCTAGCTGATTCTTTCCATGGGGCAGTAAGAGATAGTTGGAACTATTGTAGCAGATCCGTGTAGCCTAGAGGGTTGTCCCTGGCATTGAGCAGGGTTCCCTCAGTTTCCTCAGGGCAGCAGGGATTTCTCCTGCCCCCTCTGTTGCATAGGCACCTGGCTCTTGCTTTTACAGTCTATTGAAATGTGTGTAGTGGCAGGACCCCTGATGTGCCTTTGCACTGTGTACTTTAGGAAGTTTGCTGTCTGCCGAGAAGACAATTGTGTTCAGCTGCAGTGTTCTTTGCCACTTCAGGCTCTTTAGGAACAACTATTCTGCCTCATCCATACTACAAAAGGCAGGATTTGGATTAACTGCACCAGGCTTCCCCCAACCTGTTATCTCCCCTGCTCCAGTTGCCAGCTATTGCAATGAATAGCTGGCAACTGGAGTGGGGCACTGAGCTATTCATCTCCAGTGGAAAGCTTGAGTAATTCATGGTGTCTGCAGGGTCTTGAGAGAGGAGGGGAGTGTGGATATTTTATTTCTCCCAATTCTCTCCCAGTGTCTTCCACCGGTTTCTTACTGTGTGCTGTATGAGCCCTCCCCTCCTTTCCACTTGTCTTCTCACTAATAAATATAGTTTCTTTCTTTTAAAAATAATTCCAAGTGATGATTATTATTTTATTTTTACAGTAACGTTTATTGGTTTTGGGGTTTTTATGCAGAAAAATGTAATGGAAACGAAAAAGAAAAAAATTACCTCTCTGTTATTTGTCTGTCTTTTACAATGTGTGTCCATCGGTACAGTTCTACTCCTTTCCAGTGTCTGTAGTCACTCCAGAGGTAACTACAGCGAACAGTGTCTTACCTCTCCAGAACTTAATGTAATGTGCATACTACTGTGTATATGCATCCTTTAAACAGAACTGAGATAGAAGGAAGCATATAGTAATACTATTTTTTTTAATTAGTAATATGTTTTGGAGCTTTTTTCATACCAACGTTTACAGACCCAGCCCCTTCTTTTAATGACTATACAGCATTCAATTTATATGATGTCCTAACAACCAGGACTTCTTGTCTCCAGTTTCTGGTCATTATAAACAATGTTGCATTGAAACTGATTGTACATCTATCTTGGCCTACTTTTGCAAAAATGTCTGAACAGGATTGCTGCATCAAAGGGTGCATATTTTTAAATTTTTGATAAAAGCTGTCAAATTGTTTGACTCCCACCACCAAAGGCTGCAGTGACTTACAAATCTGCCAACTGTGTATGAGACTGCATGTGTCTCCAGACCTTCACCAGCGCTTGAACTATTACTAGTATTATGGGGGAAAAATGATACCTTGTTTTGAGTTCTTCTTCAATTATGGGTAAGGTTTTATAGTTTCTGAGTCCATTAGACTTTCTGTCCCTGAAAGTTAATTCTTTTTCACTGTCTTATGGCCTAGAACCTGTTCAAACTTCTTACCTTTTATAACCCTGGAAATCTGCATATACTATTTATTTTGCTGTAACACTTTAGAACAGAGGTTGTCAACTAGCTGCCCATAGGCCAAATTCAACTCACAGAGATATTTTGGTCTACCTGATATACTAAAGTTAGAAAAATTACAAAGTAAAATTGCATTTTCTTCCATCTCTTGAAAAAGTCAAAAGATCTGATATTACTGGACCTTTATTCTCATACGGCAATAGTCAGCCAAAGTCTTTATGATGTGTTCAGAGTCCCACCACTTCTTGATGTCTTAATACAGGTGTATCCCTCATTTACATACTTGCCTGGCCCTGTAGACATTGGAGTTGGAAAGTTCTGCTTTAGGGATTTCAGTGGTGGTGAGTGGGCACCAGGGAGGAGGGACTTGAGTGTAAGTGACTGGATAAGAGAAAATTTCACACGTACAAGTGTACATTGCATGTTCTGACAAGGTTTCATTTATTTCATTTAGATGATTTCTGCTGTTTTTTTCCACAACCAACCTCCTTTCTCACTGCCAATATCCCAGTTATATCTTTCTTGGGCTGTTGCAGTGGCCTCTGAACAGTTTTCAGAACTGAGATCCTTTAATGTCTAGAGAATTCAGGAAAAGCAAGTTTCCCCTGCTCTCACTCTACTGTCCCACCCTTTTCATTGCCTATTTTAGCTGTCTGCTTGCTCACCACCTCTCTCCCTTCTAATCTCTTTAGTTTCTCTCAGGAACTGTTAGTTCTGTGACAGATAACAATGTTTTGCTTTGACAAGGATAATAAAGAGAGTGTTTTTTTCCCACTCAGTAATAAAACTGGGGCAAGCCAAGAATCCGTATGAAGACTTACCTTATAAGATGGTGCTTTCACGTGTTGTATAAATGATGCATCTGAAAATGGGCAATGAGCGCAAGTTCCTACTATCAGGGGAAACTGCTCTTAGGTTCTCTCTGGCTTTGGGGACCTCAGTTAAATGTCTGTTTTGGGGGGCCTGTGCCAATCTTAATTCCATAGGGACCAGATTAAATGAAACTCTTTGCCTCCTGAACAAGCCAGACAATCTCTGCCATATTGCATTTGAGGGTTGCTCATACCAATATGGGAAAATAAAGCCCAGGGGCTTAATGTCAAAGGCTGGAAAAGGCACTCATGCTCTGATGTTTGTTGAAACTTTAACGAATGAGGCTGTCCTGAATTTAGCCTCCTTCCTTTCAGAATGCAAGGCCATCAGGGTAGACAAAGATTTCTTAAACAAAACCTCAGAAGCACTGGACATCAAAGAAAAAATGGACAAATTGGATTTCATTAAAATTAAGAACTTTTGTTCAGCAGACACCACTTTTTTTTTTTGAGACAGGATCTTGGTCTCTTGCCTAAGCTGGAGTGCAGTGGCATGATCATGGCTCACTGCAGCCTTGACCTCCAAGGCTCAAGCAGTCCTCCCACTTCAGCCTCCCAACTACCTGGGACCACAGGCTCATGCTATCATGCCTGGCTAATATTTAAATTTTTTTTGGTAGAGACAGGGTCTCTTTGTGTTACCCAGGCTGATCTCAAACTCCTGGGCTCAAGCAGTCCTCCTGCCTCATCCTACCAGATTGCCAGGATTACAGGTGTGAGTCACCACGCCTGGCCAAGACACCATTAAGTAAGTGAAAAGGCCCGGGCACAGTGGCTCATGCATGTAATCCCAGCACTTTGGGAGGCCAAGGTGTGTGGATCACGAGGTCAGGAGTTCAAGACCAGCCTGGCCAACATGGTGAAACCTCATTTCTACTAAAAAAAAACAAAAACAAAAATTAATGGGGTGTGCTGTGGCGCGCCTGTAATCCCAGCTACTTGGGAGGCTGAGGCAGGAGAATAACTTGAACCTGGGAGGCAAAGGTTCCAGTGAGCCACGATTGTATCACTGCACTCCAGCCTGGGACATAGCAAGACTCTATCTCAAAAAAAAAAAAAAAAAAAAAAAAGTAAGTGAAAAGATGAGTCAAGAATAGATCTGGAAAAAAAAATGCAGAATACATATATTGAGTAAGAATTACTATCCAGAATTTATCAAAAAGTACAAATCAGTAAGTAAAAAACAAAAAAAAAAATCAATTTAAAAAATGAGCAAAAATGTTGAACAGGTACTTTACCAAAGAAAATATCCAAATACCCAATAAGCATTTGAAAGGTACTGAACTTTATAACTCATGAGAGCAGCGCAAATTAAAACCACAATGAGTGTCAGTATTCACCTGGAGTGTTTAAAATTAAAAAGACTTATGGTACCAGGTGTTAACAAGGGTGTGGACCAATTGAAAAATGTGCATACATTTTAGGTGAGTATAAATTGGTACCATCAGTAGGGAAACCTATTTGTTGGTATCTACTAAAGCTAAACACCATAACTCCATGACCCAGCAATCTCACTCTTAAGTATATCTAAGATAAATGAATGCATACTTCTACCAGAGACATGTACAAGAATATTTACGGATGCTTTATTTATAATAGCCAAAAGCTAGAAACAACCTAAATATCCATCAAAGGAAAATGGAAAATGGATAAACCGTGGAATAGCTGTACCATAGAATATTACACAAACATAAATAAACAACAGACTATAAATATACACATTGACATGGATGAATCTCATGGTCATAATGTTGAATAAAATAATCCAAATACAAACAAGTCTCTACTGTGTGATTCCATTTGCATGATGCTCAAGAACAAGCAGGTTATGGAAGTCAGAATAGTGGTTACCTCTGGGTAAGGTATTGACTAAGGAAGGCATGAGGGAAACTTTTGGGGTTCTATATCTTGATCTGGGTGGCAATTTCATGGTTATATACCTATATAAAATTGTATTGAGCAATGCCCTTAAAATTAGTACACTTTACTGTATTATGTTGTATCTTAAAATTTAAAAAAAGAATCCAAGACCACTGTTGTCTTCGAGTGGGTATTTATCTTCTTCCCTGCCATTCCAGTGGCTGTAGCAACAACCCTGGCTCTTTATAGAGCTGGCTTTTAAAGGGACAAAATAGAGAAAGCGAGAGAAGAGTCAGGTGGGCCTAGCAATTTTGATGGTATTATAGAAAACTGCAACAGAAAAGCTGGAGATCACTGGGGTTCGTTTGTCACAATGATTAGCTTTAGTCGGGGGCATGCCTTCTGGTTATTAAGCTACTCCTTCCTTTCTGTCTTCTCCTACTCACCCATCTTTACCATACATAGGTTTACAATACTCATGCAAGTGTTCCATCCTCTGAGCTCCTTAATAAAAAGCTTGTTTTCGCCCAAGCACTGTATTCCTTTCTTAAACTTCGTTTTTTATTAATGTCATTATCTCTCTTATAAATCATCCTGGCTAAAATCTCAAAGTCCATTTGCCTCTTCTGTCTCTCCCTCCCTCTGCCATAAACATCTTCGCTCTGTTTGTGCTTGGCCACTCTTCACTCCTTAAACCCGTACTCCATTTCAGACCCATTTCCTTCTCTCCATAAGGGACTGCACTGGCTCCTTAGCTTGCGTCCCTTCTCCCTTTGCACCACTCCCCAAAACACATATACATAGAGGATACTTTCTCCTTTTTTCTTGAATTTTCTTTAAATCAGAACAAATGATAACCCGTCAGGGGAAACTTCTTTGCTAGATCTCCCTGTTACATACTCTTAAAGATGCTTTTACTCACCATGTCCCCCAGCATCTAGCACTATTTTGGCACAGCGTATATTGAATTAATGCAGCTGTCCCTAACTTCTAGATCTCTCCATTCAGAATCTCTGTAAAGTACTTATGGTTTGTGGCATTCATGTTGCACACCTCAGTCGCTGCTTTTGCCATCATTAGTTATTCATATACTATGTCTCATCTCCGGCTAGGCCAGTATTTATGTCTTCTATTTCCTTCCCAGTGCCCAGGAGCTGCTTCACAGAAAGGAGGCATTTGTCCTAATGTACACTATTATTGTGTTTTTCTATGAATTTTTAAGGGCAGGTGTATGTTTTATTCATCTTTAATCTCTGGTGCTTAGCACAGTGCTTGGAATATTATGGAAACTTAGTAAATATTGAATTTGACTAAATTCATCCCAAAATAGTCAAAGCTAACTTTTACAAAATATTTTCAAAGCTAATTTTCTATAATGTTTATGAACCTGTTAATCCCTGAGAATAATGACATGGATCCAAATGTTGTATCTAAGGAATAAATCCTTAGAGGACGTTGTAAGTCTGGACTTTGAGTTCCGCCATCAGTTATGTGGCAGAGAGCCAGGTGTTCTGGTGAAGTTGCTTTGTAGCATTTAGGCCACAAGGTGGAGCTGTAGAATCAGTTTTGCTCACTGGAGGACACCAGGCCGCTGGTACATACTAACCCAATGATTCTCAAACTTTAAGGGGCATCAGAATCATCAGAGGAGCTTGTCGAAGCTCTCCTTCCTAGAGCCTATACCTAGAGGTTGAATTGTTGGTCCAGGGTGGGATTCTGGAAGTGCGATTCTGCCATTAGCAAATATCCAAGGTGATTTAGCAACTTTGCTGATCTTGCAAGATGGAAGAGAGAGATCCGTGTTGAATTTGCTCAAATTCACTCAGACCCAGGGTCTTTGGAGTTTAGGCCAGAGATTCCTTGTGTCCATTCCTTCTCACCAAACACAAATGTCTTTTATAACAAGAGACTTCACTTCAGGCCAGAGCATCGGAGGGATGCCTGGTAAATGGAGGGGAGCTCTGCAAACATGTATCATTTCATATTATTCCTTTAATATTCCCCAAGCCCAGTTATTCAGAAATAGATGATATAAAAACTTAAATCAAATGGGCTTTCTTTTTATTTTTTTATTTTTTTTTGAGACGAAGTCTCGCTCTGTTACTCAGGCTGGAGAGCAGTGGCGCAATCTCAGCTCACTGCAGCTTCCACTTCCTAGGTTCAGGCAGTTCTCTGCCTCAGCCTCCCGAGTAGCTGGGACTACAGGCATGTGACTTCAAATAATCCTCCTGTCTCAGCCTCCCAAAGTACTGGGATTATAGGCATGAGCCACCACGACCAGCCAACTTTCTTATTTTAAAATCAAATGTTGACTTTTTCTTCTTAACAATTTTTATGGTAAGACTTGTTTTTCAAATATATGTAAAAGTAGGCTGGATGCAGTGGCTCACGCCTGTAATCCCAGCATTTTGGAAACCCCAGGCAAGAGGATTGCTTGAGGGTAGGCGTTCAAGACAAGCCTGGGCAACATACACCCTATCTTTACAAAATGTTTAAAAAAATTATCCAGGTGGGGTAGTGGCAGAGCCTGCAGTCCTAGACACTGGGGAGGCTGAGACAGGAGGATGGCTTGGGCCCAAGAGGTTGGGCCTGCAGTGAGCCATGATCGCACCACTGCACTCCAACCTGTGTGACAGAATGAGACCCTGTCACTAAAAAGAAATAAAAATTTAAAAAACGGCCGGGCACGGTGGCTCGCGCCTTTAATCCCAGCACTTTGGGAGGCCGAGGTGGGTGGATCACGAGGTCAAGAGATCGAGACCATCCTGGTCAACATGGTGAAACCCTGTCTCTACTAAAAATGCAAAAATTAGCTGGACATGGTGGCGCACGCCTGTAGTCCCAGCTACTCGGGAGGCTGAGGCAGGAGAATTGCCTAAACCCAGGAGGCGGAGGTTGCGGTGAGCCGAGATCGCGCCATTGCACTCCAGCCTGGGTAACAAGAGCGAAACTCCGTCTCCAAAAAAAAAAAAAATTTAAAAAACAGATAAGGCTGGGTATGGTGGCTCACACCTGTAATCCCAGCACTTTGGGAGGCCAGGGTGGGTGGATCAGCTGAGGTCAGGAGCTGAAGACCAGCCTGGCCAACATGGTGAAACTCCATCTCTACTAAAAATACAAAATTAGCCGGGTGTGGTGGTGGGCACCTGTAATTTTAGCTGCTATGGAGGCTAAGGCGGGAGTATCACTTGAACCTGGGAGGCAGAGGTTGCAGTGAGCCGAGATCACATCATTGCATTCCAGCCTGGGCAAAAGGAGTGAATCTCTGTCTCAAAAACAAAAACAGAAACAAACAAACAATAAAAACAGATAAAAGTAGAATAGTAAAAGTAAGATTTACCTATTCTGGGTATTTCACACTATGTATAATTATTCAGGGTTCACCAGAGGAACAGCACCAATAGGACATTTGTATATATAAAAGGGAGTTTATTGTTTATTAGGGAGAATTGGCTCATACCATTACAAAAGTGAATGATAGACTGTCTGCAAGCTGGAGAATGAGAAAAGCCAGTAAAGTGGTCAGTTCAAGTCTGAAAGCCTCAAAACCAGAGAAGGCAACAGTGCAGGCTTCAGTCTGAGTCCAGAGGCCCAAGAGCCCCCAGGAGACCACTGATGCAGGTCCCAGAGTCCAAAGGCAGAAGAACTTGGAGTCTCATGTCCCAGGGCACGAGGAGAGGAAACAAAGCATAGGTATGGAAAGAGAGCGGAGGAACATCAGCAAGGTGAAAAGCCCCCTTTTTCTATTTGCTTTGTTCTGGTCACACCACAACAATGCCCACCCACACTGAGGGTGGGTCATCCTCTCCCTGCCCACTGACACATCTCAACCTCCTCTGGAAACAGCCTCACAGACACAGCCAGCAACAGTGCTTCAACAGCCATGTAGGCATGCCTGAATCCAGTCAAGTTGACATCTAACATTGGCCATCATAATATGTGACCTTCTGTCTGGCCTCTTTCATTTTGCATCATGTTTTTGAGATTCATCCACGTGTATTAGTGCCTCATTCCTTTTTATGGCTAAATCATATTCCATCATACACACATTATGCAGATAGTAATATATACATTTTGTTTATCCATTCATCTAATGATGGCCATTTGGATTGTCCCATCTTCTGGCTATAGTGAATGATCTCTGTCATTAACATTCGTGAACAAATATATTTTTGAGAAACTGTTTTCAATTATTTTGGGTATATTACACATAGGAGTGGATTTACTAGGTCATATGGTAATTCTATGTTAAAATTTTTGAGGAACTACCAAACTGCTTTCTAATAAAAAGACAATTTAAAAAAACATAACCACAAGATTATTCCACCTAAAAAAGTAACAGTAATTCCTTAATACCATCTCATATTTAGTTGTTACAATGGTTTTTATGAAGTAATACTCAAAATCCTTCCAAAGCAATTGGATGATTTGACTTCTAAGTCTTTTGTAGTCTGTAGGTATGTACCCCTGTCTCACTTTTTTTTTGACACAGAGTTTTGTTCTTGTTGCCCAGGCTGGAGTGCAATGGCGTGATCTCGGCTCACTGCAACCTCTGCCTCCCAGGTTCAAGTGATTATCCTGTCTCAGCCTTCTGAGTAGCTGGGATTACAGGCACCTTCCACTATGCCCAGCTAATTTTTAGTATTTTTAGTAGGGACGGGGTTTCACCATGTAGGCCAGGCTGGTCTCAAACTCCTGACATCAGGTGATCCGCCCACCCTGGCCTTCCAAAGTGCTGGGATTACAGGCATGAGCCACCGTGCCCAGCCGTCTCACTTCTTTTGCTTGCAACTTAAATGTAGAAGAAATTGGATTATTTGTCTTAGGAATTTCTTATATTCTAGCTTAGGCTGATTGCATTCTTATACTGCAATTTAGCATGTTTCTCTGACTCTGGTTTTTCCCATAAATTGATAATAGGTCTAGGAGCGTGAACAAATTCTGGTTTGAGTTTTTTAAATGGGTACAAAAATATTTCATTGATAATATGTGTATCCATAAAGAAGTTAAAAATTCCTAGTTATCTCTCCATTTGTTTTGAAATACTTTGACAGACTTCTTAGTTTAGCTTTTTAAAATACAAGCAATGCTAGTGAAGGTGTAGAGAAACTCGGTCACTCATACATTGCTGGTGGAAATATATAATGGTACAGCCACTCTGGGAAACAGTTTGTAGTTCCTTTATAAATTAAAGATCAGCTTACCATATGACCCAGCAATTTCCTTCTTGGATATATATCTAAGAGATGAAATTTATTTCTACAGAGAAACTTGTACATGAATCTTCATAGCGGCTTTATTCTGTATAACCAGAAGCTGGAAACTACCCATATGACCTTCATTAGGTGAATGTGGTACCTTCATATCACAGACTGCTACACAGTGATAAAAAGGAACTAACTGTTGATACAACTTGGATGAACTTTAAGGAAATTTTGCTGACTGAAAAAGCCAATCTCAAAAGAATACATGCTGTATAATTCCATTTATGTAATCATTAATGATATAATTACCAAAATAAGTACAGATTATTGGTTGCCAGGAGTTAGGAATGAGAGTAGAGGACAGGGTTGCATGAGGGAGTCTTGTGGTGATGGTACAGATAAATATCTTAATTGCAGTGATTGTTACATGAAGCTATGTATGATGTACATACATAAGCTATACAACCAAGTTTCCATAGCATAGTGGTTATCACATTCACCTAACACACATGAATGCATGCATAACTGATAACATTTGAATGAATTCTGTGAATTGCACCTAGTGTAATTTTCCTGGTTGTGATATTGTACTATGGCTATGCAAGATGGTGATAACATTGGAAGAGGCTGGGTGAAGGATGCTCAGGACCTTCTTGTACATTTCTTGTGTCTATAATTATTTCAAAAGAAAAAGAAAACAAATAAAAGTAACAGGTAATAACGTTCTCCATTTAAAACTGTCCACAGGCTAAAGCCCCCTCTGACTACCTCTTCTAGTCCTGGTCCTTCATATTTTCTCCTGGGGGTAGTGAGTATTATGAATTTATAATACATGCTTCCAGAACGTTTTCTTGGTTATTATATGCTTGTATATGTACCTGTAGGAAAATATATGGCATTATTTTCATATGCTTATAGCTTGTATGTTTTTCACACAAATATGCTACTATATAATCACTCTACAACTGGACTTCTTTGCTCACTGGTATGTGTTGAGAATTTATCCATATACATGTGTGTTCTGCATAGTGATGTTTCAGTCAACAGTGGACCCACATATATGACGGAAGTCCCATAAGATTATAATGGAGCTGAAAAATTCCTGTCACCTAGTGATGTAGTGGTTATAACATTGTAGTATAACACATTATTCATGTGTTTGTCGTGATGCTGGTGTAAGCAAGCATACTGTGCTACCAGTCATATAAAAGTGTAGTACATACAGTTATGTACAGTACATAACACTTGATAATAAACAGCTATGCTACTGGTTTACATATTTACTATACTATACTTCTTATAGTTATTTTAGCATATATTCCTACTTATTAAAAAAAGTTAACTGTAAAGCAGCCTCAGGCAGGTCCTTCAGGAGGTATTCCAGAAAAAGGCATTATCATAAGTGATGACAGCTCCATGTTGTATTATCGACCCTAAAGACCTTCCAGTAGGACAGATGTGGAGGTAGAAGACAGCGAAATTGATGATCCTGACCCTGTGTAGGTCTAGGCTAATGTATGTGTGTGTGTCTTAGTTTTTAACAGAAAAAAGTTTAAAAAGTAAAAAAGAAAGAAAGAAAAAAGCTTATAGAATAAGGATATAAAGAAAGAAAATGTTTTTGTACAGCTGTACAATGTGCCTGTTTTAAGCTAAGTATTGTAACAAGAGTCAAAAGTTGAAACAGTAAAAAAGTTTATAAAGTAAAAATTTTATAGTAAACTAATGGCCAGGCGTGGTGGCTCATGCCTGTAATCACAGCACTTTGGGAGGCTGAGGCGGCGGATCACCTGAGATCGGGAGTTCGAGAGCAGCCTGGCCAACATGGTGAAACACTGTCTCTACTAAAAATACAAAAATTAGCCAGGCGTGGTGGAACGTGCCTGTAATCCCAGCTACTAAGGAGGCTGAGGCAGGAGAATCACTTGAACTCGGGAGGTGGAGGTTCCAGTGAGCCAAGATCACACCACTGTACTCCAGCCTAGGTGACAGAGTGAGACTTTATCTCAAAAAAAAAAAAGTTCTGGCAAACTAAGGTTAATTATTGCAGAAAGAAAAATATTTTTAAATAAATGTAGTGTAGCCTAAGTATATAATATTTATATAGTCTGTGGTGGTAGTGTACAGTAATGTCCTAGGCCCTCACATTCACTTATTCCTCACTCATGGACTCACCCAGAGCAACTTCCAGTCTGGCAAGCTCTATTCATGGTGGATACCCTATACAGCTGTACCATTTTTTATCTTTTATACTCAATTTTTACTGTGCCTTTTAAATGTTTAGATATGTTTAGATACACAAATACTTAACCATCGTGTTACAATTGCCTATGGTGTTCAGTGTTCCATATAATAATATAAGTAACATGCTGTACGGGTTTGTAGCCTAGGTTATACCACATAGCTGGAGTGTGTAGTGGGCTATACCATCTAGATTTGTGTAAATACACTCTGTGATGTTCACACAACAAAATTGCCTAACAACAAATTTCATAGAATGTATTTCTGTCGTTTAAGCAATGTATGACTGTATTAACATATCCAGATTTATCTTGTTTCTTTTGCCAGTTAAGAATTGGAGTCAACTCTGGCTCTCTGTTGTGTCAGCTTAGGTTTTCCTTCCAGGAAGTCTTTCGTGACTACCCCCACTCCTGTCTCCCCAGTAAAGGGCAGCTATTCTTCCTCTGTCCTCTCACAGCACATCTTCCCCTTATTACAGCACTGTTCATGGAAACTGTAACATCTTTGAATTCATCTTTGAATCCATGTACCTGGCACAGTGCCTAAGATAGTCAGCAGGTATTCAATAAATAGTTAAATGAATGTATGCATGAATAAATTACTGAATTATAGGGAAGAGTGTGAAGTGAATGACTTAGATGAATTCCTCTGGCCCTGATGCATTGCAGTCTGATGCTATTCTTTTTAATAGGTGGAATAATACATCTCCACAGTGTATTCTGTGAAACCTTGTTGAACCAAGAAGCAGAAAAATCTTAATTCTCCTATTTCGGCTGCTTGATTGTGTGGTCAGGGCCAAGTCCTGTAATTACTCAGGACCTTGGTCTCCTGCAGTATAACGTGAGGTTGATGTTACCCATACTGTCTATTTTTTAGGATTATTGTAAGGATTAGATGATATGATGTACAGGAAAACATTTTGGAAGTTAAATTTAATGAAGAACTCGTTGCTTCTTCAGGGGCATCTGTCTTGATATAATCCCTTCAGTGAATTATTCATAGTTTGAACTTTTTATTTTGTGATTCCAGATTTGACCTTATATTTTATGTGTTGCAAGTCACATATTTTAGATAGGGACTTCTTAGTATACTCTCAATAATAATCTTGACTTCCTTTACCCATGAAGTTGCCCATATATAGAAGACTTTCCAAGAACATTATTAATGTTTCTGGATTCTGCATAAAATACTTTTGTGTTTTGAATCTGTTTTCTATTCTGATCACATAACTTTGTCATTTATTTATGAATACTTTGGAAGTGGGATAGTGGATCTGTAGAAAGAAATAAAACTGAATGTAGTTTCAGACCTAACCTGGTGACTATGTCCAGTACTAACCAAGGGAAACTTGTTTAGTATCTAGAAACCTATGAGAGGAGGGATATTATTTGCCCTCATTGAGAAGGATGATAAGGAACACTAAGATTTTCAGAGTCCTTTGAAAATTTTTGTTTGACTGTTATTATATCGATTTAAAATAAAGACTGAATTTCAAATTTAGCATTTGTACCAGAATCCTATGGGTCAGTTTATTATGTGAAGATTCATTAAAAGGCTCTCTAAATTTTCTATTCTCATATGTTTCTCAAAGCTTTCTTCCATGGACCTTTTTTAAAAGAGGGAGTACATATGAGAAGACATTTGATTATAGAAGTTTATGTTCATTGTAGAAAAATTTGGAAAATAAAATGAAAGCTATAAAGAAAATAAAAATGACCCAAATTCTATAGTCTTGTTAATATATCTTCTTATTGATCTCTGTGTATCCATCAATATGTATATCACTATTTTTTAACATAATTGGGTAGGACATATATTTAATACCTGCTGAATTCACTGGTCACTTTCTGAAACATGGTAGATTAATCTACTTTCTTTTAACTTGTAATTGACTTCTTTTTAAAGCTTAATTATTAATTTTCCTTTTGAACTTCTTCTCTGCAAATATCAGAAACTTTTTTTTTTTTTAATTTTATTTTATTCTTTTAGACAGTGTCTTGTTCTGTCATCCAGGTTGCAGTACAGTGGCTCAATTGATCCTCCCACCTTAGCCTCCTAAGTAGCTGGGACTACAGGCACATGCCACCATGCTTGGCAAATTTTTGTATTTTTTTTTGTAGAGACAGTGTTTCACTTTGTTGCCCAGGCTGCCCTCGAACCCCTGAGCTCAAGCAGTTGTCTCGCTTGGGCCTCCCAAAGACTTGGGATTACAGGGATGAGCCACCATACCCAGCCAGGAACTTGCTTCAAAGTCTAAGATATAATTAAGATACTTGTTTACCTGTTAAATTCTTACTTCTTATTGGCTGTTTACATGAGTAGCACATGGATAAATTTAACTCACTTAAAGGATGTATGGTGGTGTCATGGCTTCATGTGAGATGTAGGGACCTGGATGGTTTGACAAATCACCATGGACCACAGATCTGCACCTATGTAAGAGGACTTTGACTCAGATTCTCTCCAAGCTTCCTGCTATTTATCTGATTTTATGCTGTTTGCTGCTTGCTTCCTGAGATCAGGTTTCATGGGTGGACAAATATCAAGAGCCATGTGAATCTTGATGACGCCTGTTTTTTGTTAGTTTTTTTTAATGTTCTAAGTAAGTGTTTTTCAAACTGCTGCTTATGATTGATTAGATTGTACATTCAACAGCTGATTATCAAATGCCTATTGCCTGGCACTGTTTAAGCATGGAGTACACAAAGAAAAGATATAAAAGCTAATCATTTAGTGAGGAAAAACAAATAAGAAACAAAATAAATATGTAAAAATGTATAAAAAATGTATGTAATATGATGATTGATGCAGTAGAGGAAAATGAAGTGGGCCAGGGAAGGAGCATGGGAGGAGTTGTATTTCTACATAAGGTGTCAGGAAAGGCCTAATTGAGGAATATTTGAATAAAGAAGCAAATGAATAAACCATGCTCAGACCTGGGGAGGAACATTCTAGGCTGCAGGATCTGTAAGTGTTACCTCCCTGCAGCAGAAGCATGCCTGACATGTTATAGGAACAGTGAAGAGGCACCATGTGGTTGAAGTTGAATAAGGTAAGAAAAGAGTCCTAGGAGGTGGGGTCAGAGACATAAAGGATGAGAGTAAGGGGGATTGTTTAGGGCCTTGCCGGCATTGTAAGGAATTTGGTTTTTACTCTTGTTGAAAATGGGGAGCCACTGGAGGGTTTTCCACAAAGGAGTGATAGGATTAGATTCGTGGTTCAGCATCTCCTCTGGCTGCTTTGTTAAGGATAAACTGAAGCCAACAATGAAAGCAAGAGATAAGCTAGGAAGCTCTTTCAATAATCCAGTGGGCGGCCAGGCTTGGTGGCTCATGCCTGTAATCCCAGCATTTTGGGAGGCTGAGGTGGGCAGATCACTTGAGGGTCAGGAGTTCAAGACTAGCTTGGTCAACCTGGCAAAACCCAGTCTCTACTAAAAATACAAAAATTAGCCAGGCATGGTGGCACATGCCTGTAATCCCAGCTACTCAGGAGATTGAGGCAGAAGAATTGCTTGAACCTGGGAGGTGGAGCTTGCAGTGAGTGGGGATTGCACCACTGCACTCCAGCCTGGGTGACAAAGTGAGACCCTGTCTCAATAATCATCATCATCATCATCATCATCATCATCATCATCATCATCCAGTGGGTGATGAAATCAATTTAGATGGTCACAAGTATTTCTTAAATAAAAAATAGAGAATGGAAAGTCAGTGCATTGCATACAGTTGGAGCTAAGTATTGTTTAATGAATTTATGCTAAATTAATGTGGGTGTACTAGGATGCAGTATAAAATGTACTTATTACAAAGGGTCACTATAAAAACGTTTTAATACTATTGTTCTGAGGCATTCATATTATTGCCAACTAGAGGTGATTTTGGTTTTTGAATATGTTCTCAGTGAGTAGCTCCTGTATGAAACAAGCTGTTTTCCTGTAATCGTGTCTCATCAGTCAGCAGTTGGAAGGAAGGATTCTTTCCTTGACCTTTCTGTCTTCTCTTATTTTCAATTGTTTGTATAAGAATTCTTTTTAGAAAGTACCAAATCATGATTTTTGTTTTCAGTCCCTCTTCTGCTTAGGATTGTTTTTCCAGACTTTTATTCTTTCCTCTTCAGCATTCCTCTAGCTTTGTGGCCTTGTCACCTAATACTCAGCACACCCACCCCAACTTCTTGTCTTGCCATCAGAGACTGCCTGTTTACCTGCATATCCTCCCACCCCCTCCTTCTCCACTGTTACTGTTGCTATAGCAACTGCCATCTAAGACTCCCTCCTTCTCCTTGCTTTCTTCCTTCTTGCCAACCACTGTTCATTGAACTCGTCCTCCCCAGTTTTATGCACTGTGAGGTCAGGGCTGATACCACATAAGATGAAGATTAAATGGCTATTTATCAAAATTGTTATTTCACCAGCTTTTGGGTAGAGGGGGTTTTGAATGAACTAGGCCATCTGATAAACTCAAATGACTAAATGTTGAGTCCCTTATTCTGTGGGAAAGTCATGATAGTAAATCATTATTATATTGCCTCTTAATTCGCTTTGAGATCTTGGTTTGTTCTGTGGGGCTTTTGGAACCTGTGAGCCAAAAAAGTGAAGTGTTTTGGGCTCTAGAACAGTTCCATTCTGGGCATGTTCCTGTTCTGGAAGATGATAATTAGAAACACTGCAATGCCTGCCATCCATATGTGCTTCATGAAAGGACTGGATATGCCATTTGATTATATATAAAGATTTTTTTTATCAGAAATTTAGTCAAGCCTTTCTTCCAACTTCAGTCAAACCTAAATTTCTGGATATTCAAAAAGTATACTGAATTCATCTATATATCAAGCCAGAGAAGCTTGGCAGTGAATCATGTTCTGGGGTAAATAAATATGTTCATTCACAGATTGCAATGTGTCTTTCTTGGGCTGCTTGTCCAACAGTTCTGGTTCCCTCTAGAGAAGTTTCAGTCTTGGGACTGAGGATTGTATTAGGAAAACAAAAGAGAAAGCCCAGGTTCTTCATCCCCCTTCCAACTCACATAAAATAAATGGTTAGGGATTTTTGGGACTCTGAATACTCTTGGATGGGACCAGTATAGACTGTGACTCCCTGAACTTGCTCACTTTTTACCTATTTCTAGTATCTTCTAGGATTTGTCATTCTATGAGTTGTGTTACGGGAAATACAAAACATCCCATATTCTTTATAGGTCATCCTGTCTTAAATCAGCAACTGTGGTGGGGAGAGACTTTCCCCTATCCAAAGGACCTTGCTTTTCCCTCTCTGCTTGTGGTACGACACCAGCTCTGATGTTTGTGAGTTAGGAGAGTAGTACCTTGACTCCAAGCATTCCACAGGTCTTATAGAACTTTTACATGGAAACAATGAGGAAATTCATGCCAGTGGTCTTTGGAAAAAATCTGTTGGCACCACCAGGTGCATCAGATAGATTAGTTAATCATAGATTTGTAGTAATCTAGGTCCATGGAGCCTGATCTTGGAAGCTTTTTCAATTCCCTATGTTGTGCTGGAAGTGACACTCCTAATCACTTTCTCTGGAAACAGCCTTGGCCTGTTTCTCTTGTATTGCAAGGCTTTAGCCTTGGCCAAGTACTTTTTTAAATGTTCTTTTTACCCCACCAGAGCAATAAAGAAGTCCAATTGTGTGGGGGGTTTTTTGTACTTAAAAAAATAAAAAATAAAAATAAATTTTAAAAAAACGGCAGGAGACCGCACTTGTGAGGAATGTTTTCCTGATGCTCTGAGGTGTTCTTGCTTTTTGTCCTAAGCCTTTTGGATCATCTTCTACCCTGTTCTTGTTGTGTTTTATAGAAAATCCTTGGATGAAGATAGGTTGGGATAGATGTATTTCATTAATTTTTCTTATAGGAATATTTGTATTTGAACTCATTGTTAACATGTTTTGCTAATTCTTTCAAGATATTGCTCATCTTATTTGAGTGTATTGGTAGCCTCTTCTCTGAAGGAGTAGAGACAGTGGCATTTTCATTATCAAGATAAGTGTCCAAGAAAGCAAGTCAAGATTGAGGCATTCTTGTTTGTATAGAGGCACCCATAGTTCTTCAAGAGGAAATGAGAAATTTCTTCTTCAGGGAATGTGTTGAGGACAGGAAGAAAACATTTCAGGCATTGATGGTGTAGAACTCCGATCTGAAGAGGAATTGGAGATCCTTCTGCCAACAGACATGAGTCTATACAAAGTGCCATATTGTATGGTTAGCTTTTCATTGACTTTGATAATTTCTCTTTTCTCACCTTGTTTTCTCTCTACCCCCAAACCACAAATTCCAAAATGGAATCATGTTTCTCAGTGTGGTTGGAAAGTCATCTGTGTCCCAATTAACTGGCATTGCTGGTTAAATTCAGATACCTGGGCCCACCTCCCAGATTGAATTAGAATATTGTTGAGGGGCAGAAGGTGGGAGTCTTGAGAATCTACATTCTTTAAAGTCCTAGATGATTTTTCATGCATCTTACACTTGGAGCCAGAATCTTTGACATCATCTTTATATCTTGACTCTGAGGGCAAACTGCTTCCAAGCCTTCTCTTCTTGGCAAACTAGATCATCCTTATCATTCTTACCAGAAGTGGCCAGCTGCAGACCGCTGCTGAGAAATTACAGTTAATATAAATTTCTGGATTTCTGGTGTCATTCCATCCTTCTGGAAGGAATCGAATTTTGTACCAAAACATGAAGTTTTCAGTGTTGGTGGTGACTGCTCTTTAAATAGCACCCCTAAACATTCTAGGAGCAAGATTCCTCTGTATTTTCTTTGTGTGAGAGGTCAGAGTTCCCTGCCCAGAAGCATAGGCAAGAGAAAATTTAGTTACTGTCCTGGAGCCCACAACCAAATTCCTGTAGTGTAATCCAACTGCAGATGGCAGGTCAGGGAGCTTGGGTGGGGTTGGGATGGCCCACATGCCTGTCCTGGGCAGACTCCTCTATAGGCCTGACTAGAATGGGCAGCAGAAGTTCCTGTTAACAGATGGAAAGGGTGTTTGCCAGAGGCTCTAGCTTTCCTCTCAAGGATGCCTGAGCTGCTGTAAACCCCTGCTGCTATGGCTGGTGAGGCTGGCCAAGTCTCTTTCTGTTGACTCTTGTTTCCATGCCCCCCCCGCCCCCCAATGCCTCTTCAGTCCTACAGATGCTGGTTTATTTGCACACTCTATGCTGTTCTTGGATTGAAAGCCTCTGATTGTTTTTGAGTTCGGTGTTTAGGTAACACCACATGCCTGTAGCAGCCAGAGCACCCTGTAAAGGAAATGCCTGGTCTCTAACAGTCCTGTCATTCATTCTGTGTATGCGAGTGAGTGTGGTCTGTGTTTAGGACCATTAGAAGGGCATTTCTCTGCAGGGATTACTAGTTGGGGCCTGCAGGGATACCAGCCCCCCACTTGATGTCTGGAATTCTAGGGATGGTTTTCTAAAGTCTTCCCTCTTTGATTACAATCCTAAAAGGATTGCAGGTTGTTTTGCCCAAGCCTTGTTTCTACACAGAGCTGCAGTACCAGAGCATTCCTTCCTTTGGTGAGAAGACTGCTTTGGGGGATACAGGACCGACTGGGTCTCTCTCTCCACCCGCAACCCACAAATTCCAAAATGGAATCATGTTTCTCACAGTGTGGTTTGAAAGTCAACTGTATCCCAATTAACTGATGTTGCTGGCTAAATTCAGATACCTGGGCCCACCTCCTAGATTGAATTAGAATATTGTTGGGGGGCAGAAGGTGGGAATCCTGAGAATCTATATTTTTTAAAGTCCTAGATGATTTTTCATGCATCTTACACTCAGAGCCAGAATCTTTGACATCATCTTTATATCTTGTCTATGAGGGCAAACTGCTTCCAAACCTTCTCTTCTTAGCAAACTGGATCATCCTTATCATTCTCACCAGGAGTGGCCAGCTGCAGACCCCTGCTGATAAACACCAGACCCCCTGGGTCTGGTGTTGGTCCAGACTGTTTTTGTGACCAAGCTAGGTTGGCAGCTACCTCTGTACTGTGGTTTCAGGGTTTCTCTTCCCATAGGATAGCTCTTTTCTTGCCTGCTGAATTTTCCCCACCACTCTTGGCAAAAAAAAGAAAATGTGTTATCGTCATTCGATATTAACTCTGTTCTGGTAATGTATAGATAGCTCTTTTCACTTGGTACAATGCGATTAAAACTTCTTTAAAATGTTTCAAATAAATCTGTTAGGCTCTAATTTAAGTGTCTTGAGGCCCTTTTCAGGTCTGTGATTCTCTAGAATTTACAAACTTTTTTCTCTGAAACGACTGGGGTCACTACCTTTCCATGACAATAATGTCTGCATGAGACAGAGAGAGTTAGTAGTTCTGATGTGGCATTTATTTCTACAGTGTCTCCAACATGTATACTTAACTTCACTTTCCTACCAGTAATTCAGTGCTCCAAAAATTAATCCAAAATACAAAAGAAAACTTGGTTTTAACATGAACTGTGAGCAGTCATCCCTTTGTAATAAAATAATGATCCTGACTGCCTGAAAGATCACACTCACCACCCCCACACCCTTTAAAAATTAGTACTATATATACTTATTAATGCTCATGGCCATCCTGGTTCACTCTAATATTGAAATTACCTTTTGAATCATCCAAAGAAATTATTTAGAACCATACTGTGTGACTTAAAAAAAAAAAACGTGAATCTTATGAAACTGCAGAAGAATATTAGGTGAACCAGAACATAGTACTCTATAGTGAAGCAAGATAAATGAAGTTCTATATATTAACCAAAGTATACTTTAAAGGTACATATAAACTTATGGGGAATTGTAAAGGAAAACAAGTCATTTTTCTTTTCTAATTGCACTACTTGCTCTGCAGTTAAATTTAAGAATTGTCTTTAATACTTATTCTCAAGCCGGCCATGGTGGCTCACGCCTGTAATCCCAGAACTTTGGGAGGCTGATGTGGGTGGATCACTTGTATTTTAGTAGAAACCCTGTCTCTACTAAAAATACAAAATTAGCTGGGTGTGGTGGCGCATGCCTGTAATCCTAGCTACTCGGGAGGCTGAGGCAGGAGAATTGCTTGAACCTGGATGGTGGAGGTTGCAGTGAGCTGAGATTGCACCATTATACTCCAGCCTGGGCAACAAGAGCCAAACTCCGTCTCAAAAAACAAAACAAAACAAAAAAAACCTTATTCTCTAATCATGCTATATATAATATATAAATTCTCTGTGAACAGATTAAAAATTCAAAATTAAGTAATAAAATGATTACGATTGAAAGATTATTCATTATAAACAATAAAGTTTTTAATTGTTCCTTTTTTGAGACAGAGTCTTGTTCTGTCACCCAGGCTGGAGTGCAGTGGTGCAACCATGGCTTACTGCAGTCTCAACTTCCTAGGCTCAAGTGATCCTCCCTCCTCAGCCTCCTGAGTAGCTGGGACCTACAGGCACATGTCACTATGCCTGGCTAATTTTTTATTTTTTGTAGAGACAAAGTCTCATTATGTTGCCAGGGTTGGTCTCAAACTCTTGGGCTCAAGTGATCCTCCTGCCTCAGACTTCCAAAGTGCTGGGATTACGGGCATGAACTGTTGCACCCAGGGTTACTTCAACTCATTTAGTATTGTTTTTGCTGATCTCTAATATGAAGGATGAATATATTGCTTAAACACCATCCATGACTACCCAGTTAGAGTGGATACAACCCACTTCTCAGGGTCTTAATAAGTATGTTTTTGGTCGTACAGTTAGCTTGGGTAAACAAAATCATTATTTTAATATGTCTCTTCTTTCAAGATGTTTTTGTTATCCCTTTCTTGTAAATTTACTGGTAATTCACCTTTTGGAGACTGCAAAAGAGAGCTGATAATTTAAGTAACTTCCTTTAAAGTAACCATGGAGCCATTGCTACCCTCATTATTCTAGCCACTGTATAGAAATATCCTTTTGCTGAAATTCAGCTCTACAAATTTGACAGGAGGTCCCAGGCAAACATGTGTTTTTCAGACTGTTGTCTAGCCTATCTCATGTCTGATTCCTGTGCCTTGTGCCTTCCAGTTCTCTCCTGCGCTATGGTGGAAACCTGTCCCTACAAAGTGCCATGAGTGTACGATTCAACAGCAATGGTACCCAGCTCCTGGCCCTGAGGCGGCGCCTGCCCCCTGTGCTCTATGACATCCACTCCCGCCTGCCTGTGTTTCAGTTTGACAATCAGGGTTACTTCAACTCATGCACTATGAAAAGCTGCTGTTTTGCGGGAGATCGTGACCAGGTAAGTGCTTTCTGCCTCCTGCGTCTCACACTCAGGCTTTTCTCTGTGATTGTTCTTTCTATACTGGTCTTTATTTTTCATTAGCTTCATGTCAGTTAGAAACAATTAAGGGGAAACAGTGAGTGCCTGGAGATGTTCTGGCTTAATAATAGTGAGTTTCTTCATCAAGGCTGCCAATGGGTATATACAAGACACACACCATAAACCAAGGCTGGCCACGATATGGTTCTGAGCCACCTAGCTCTGCCAAGTTTGTGAACAGATTTTAAGATTCTAAGAATGTGCCATTTCAGAGAAAGGAGGGAATCCATGGAAAATTAGCCTGCTGGTGAGAGAGACAAAAAAAAAAAGAAATCAGTAAAACACAATGATGAATGAAACACCCTAAGTACCATCCAAGAGACATGTATCTTGAATGGCCTCTTGGGATGGCGTCTTTTTCTTGGATGAAGTGTGCTAAGCAGCTTTGTTTGAGAGGGCGCCAGATGCTGACTCTTTTTCTTTTTACTGCCAGCATCACAACTGGAAATGAAGAGCCCAAGCTGTGAGTTTCCAGCCTTTTCTCGGTCTCACTAGGAATGGAGATGCTGATGTTGACTTCAAGCTGGCAGTTTAAGAATACACTTGGCATTCTCGCACCTTTCTGTCTTGGCCATAGAAGTTCTGAAGTGTCAGTGACCAGTTGGGCTGGTCTGGGTAACCAAGCCGAGGAAAGACAAATCTAAGGGAAGATTGATCAAATAAGCAAATATTCTCAAGCACAGCAAATCTCATTGCTACTTCACATATAGATTGAGAAAAAGAGAAACCTTAGTCTCTTGGTAGTTCTTAGTGTTCTTATCTTCGGGCCAATCAGCTGTGACAACTTTTGACGTACAATTCTCATATGCTGTACCCTACCTTAGAGTTATTTTCGGCATAAAAGAAATATAAAAGAGGCATAAAAGAAAAATTTCTTTGAGAACCTGGCAGGACCTTGCTTTTTGAAGTAAAAGCTAGGATTTTTCTCCCTAGATGGCGGTTGCTAGAGGCCTCCTAATGTCATAGTTTAAGGATTAACAGATTAGTAGGAACCGAATAAATGCCTGTTGAATTGACTTGCTTGTGATAGATGAGAATTTTTTTTTAAGTTTTCTGAACTAGGGATTTCCCCTCTTTTAAACAGAGGCTATACATCCAAATTCAGAATTCATACTCATGTTGGAGTCTTCTGGCCTACTTAGCTGAGATCCATACTGGAGACCACTAGGTGGCCTCAGTGATGTCTCCTTGGGGATGCCACAGTGCCTGAATGACTTAATTTGTATATGCCTATATGGTACTGCAGGGAATTTGTTTCTTGGGTGGGAAGAAAGTTTCTAGAGGTGATCAGACTCACAATAGAACAGATAGGCAGAATGGTTGATTTAGCTTCGTCTGGCTGTGGAAATGACAATCAAGTCTCTCCCTCTCTTTCCTTCTTTGCTTTTGTTGATTTTTCCATCTTTTATCAATTTCTTATGCATGTAATTCTTGTTTTGTTGAATAATGCAGTGAAGGTGATATTAATAGTTTATTAGACTTTATTTCCAGAAACCAGAGGCTGAGGTAAAGGTGAAAGAGGTGATTTTCTTCAGGTCGTATTTAGCAACCAAAGCCTGTCTTCATGGACCTTAGAAGACCCAGAACAAAGACCTCTAGCCAACATGTAAGCACCTAGACCGTGGTTTCCCATCCTTATCATTGTTGACATTTTGGCTAGATAGTTCTTTGTTGTGTGGGGCTGTTCTATGCATTATAAGATGATTAGCAGTATCCCTAGGCCTCTCCCTACTAGATGCCAGTAGTACCAACCTAAGTTATCCACCAAACAACCAAAAATGTCTCCAGACATTGTCCCCTGGGGGAAAAATTGCCCCTGATTGAGAACCTGTGATCTGGATTACAATTACCCATTTTGCTCAGACGTACTGGGGCAGGTATTGTCATGGGCAGAGTCACAGAAGGTATTTTGTGATAGTCCTAGGTATATACATAAAAGATATCATTGTTTCTGCCTTTTAGTTTATATATAATTATATAAGTATTGAATGGCTTTTGATTTTCTCTATTTAGATTTGACTAATTTATTATTTGTGACTTTTGTCCTATGGGAAGAGTTTATGTGTATTTCATTCTCTCTGACAGACAAGACGACTTTTTGGTTGGGGTAAGTGTTTTTTCTTGAAAGAGGATGCAAAGTCATTGAATCTAACTTTGAATCAGTTAACAGAGTGAAAGTCTTAAAAGTCTGTTCATATTCCCGAAATAGTTAGAGGTATATAACTTAGGGAATAGGAAATACAGAGATTTATGTTTGGCTTTTTGTTGACTCCTTAGGACTAAGAAATGTAGCTAATTCATCATTGTCTGGTCTCCAAATCCTGGCACACAGTGAGAACACAATGAAAATTTGTTGAAGTAAATCTTGAGTCTTTGGTCAATGTGTGGTATTTAGATTTGTGGGCCTAAGTCTTCTGTAACTGTAAATCAGGATTGATAAGTATCATTTTTCCAGTTCAACTTCCAGGGACCTTTAGGAGGATGAATTAAATAATGGATTTATAGTGAAACTAATCTACTGAACTTGCAGTTTTTTTTAAGTGTTGCACAAGAGGTCAGACTTAGTGTCCCAGTCCTAGAACATGTCTTAAAAGTGATTTATAGGCTCTGACTTTGCACACTCAGGGATAAGGCAGTAGTTGTCACAGTTACAGTATGACCTGCAGGACTGACATGTATATTCTTGGACGAGTCTAGATAGAATCTTTTTTTCTGCTTTCAGTTTCCAAAGCCTGCCTTTTCCTTATATTGGGCTTTATATTTGACCTCATTCCTGTATGCTCTGAGAACACCCACTGCCTGAGGCTCTGTGTTCTGGAACTCTTCATTTAGTCATAGGCTGGGTAACCATCCCAGACAGGAATCTGAGAATTTCCATAATAGGAATGAACATGGATAAGAAAAGCAGTAAGAGATCCTATTTATCTGAGACAGTCACCTGGCTTTTAACTATGAGATTTTTCAGTCTGCACAGATGGACCCAAATATTGTTCGGAGTACCTGTCTTTCTTTGTAAACTATCCTAGGTTCAGTAGGTAATTCATTAGCCTCAAAATAAAATTAACATTTCAAGAAATTGGACTTGGGGAATAAAGTGTGAAACATCTGAGCTTCCTTTGTGTCTCCCTCATGCTCATAGCCACCACTGTAGATGAATTCTAATTACAGAGCTGTTAGAGATAATTTTGTACAAACCTTTTCTTTTACAGATGAGTAAACTGAATCTCAGAGTGGTCACAAGTCACAACACATACAAGGCTAGAACCCAGAGTTTTGGGCTCTCAGTAGAGACCTTTTTTTCACTGTACGAATGATCACAACTTGTTGTGGACAGGAGCAAGATTGGCAGCAAAAATAAGCGGATTGGCTGGGCATAAACATTAAGAGTGGCGGGGACTGTGGAGAGCCCACATCCCATCTAAATGGGTCAGCTTCTACACAGCTTTAGCCCATTGTTGCCAGGGCCTCTGATTTTTTTTCAAGAGAAGACAGAAATAAAGTTTTTTATGTGAAGCCTCTTGGTTTTAAAATATCACAACAAATTCATACTTTATTGTATGTATAAAACACATGTGTATACCCTACCTATTCTGCTTTAGATCCACCAGTTTGAAACCTCTGTGCTTCATTCAGCAAGATGTTTTTTCTCATGTTTAGTGCCATGATCTGTCACTAACTCGTGGGTGAGTGGAGACAAGTTCCTTTTTCCTGCTTCCTACTGAAGACTTCCCAACGTCCTGTCTTTTCCCCCACTCTATCTTTTAAAATAAGAAAGCATATATTTACTGAGCATTTACTGTGTGCCTGATGCTGTGGTGGATACCTTCACATAACATTGCCAGATGGTACCCTCTTTGAGGTTTGCACTCAAAGCCCTATATATAATCTGTCTTCCCCCTTTTGGCTACAAATACATAGTTTGTTTAATTATTCAAGTTTCATAACTTCTAGCATCAGATCAGGTGACAGAAGTGACATCAGGTTGACTGAGTATCAACAGAAGCAATTAGCACTAACTAAAGGCTTACACTTTTTTTTTTTTGGTGGGGGGCGGGGTTGAAGCAAGCCTACCTTCTAGTCTTGCAATATAGTAGGGACTCTTGCAGTAAAACAGCATTCCTTTCCTTGAAGGCTGCCTGAGCCCAAAGGTTCTTCTTGCTTTCACTTCCTACTTGGATTTTTGCTTTGTTTTCTCCCTGAAGTCTGACTGGGTACATTCTGTCTTCTAAGCTTCACACTCTTCTCTACAAACTCAGTGAGCCAGTCTCTTAATAGGGTTAAAAAAGAATGCCAGTGTTCTACCTGCTGACTTTTCTGGCATGCACGTATAAGACGGCACTTGGCTTTTGTTCCTTCTCTTTCACAATTCCTTAAATGGCTCTTGTCCTAGATTGTGAGTCCAGTAGAATGGTTCAGGCTTCTGGGAAGTAAGTCTTTCAAGCTAGCAGGGATGTGTGCCTGGAAATGGACAGTCTGATCATTTAAAGTATTTTTTGCTTTAGTCTCATTTGATGCCTGGCCTAATAGTCCCCTACATCTTGCTGAAAGTAAGATGTATATGAAAGGAGAAAGTATAATAAGATTTTCTTGAAAAGGCTGAGCCCTGGAGTACCTGAGCACTGAGATCTCTTATACTGGTCTTTTGAACTTGATAGATGGCAAGGCCCCAAAAATTGTGATCATGAAATCATCCTGTCCCATCCCTTGGAGGAAAGAGCTGACTTGCACCCTATGAATCCAACAAAATGGCCTTGAATAAATGGCCTGCCTCAGACATTACATCATCACTCAACCTCTCTGTGTTGATATTATATGGGTATAGCCAAGGTGTGGAATGCACCAGTAAGTACTCTCTAGGCTAGAGAAGTGCCCTCTAAAGTTAGAACTTTGCTTTTTCTTTTTTTAATAACCCCATGTACCCCTGATTAAGCCCACTTTGGGACCTGGCATGCCATACGTTCTCCTTTATCTGAGATAAAGATGTACTTTAATGAGGGAAATTCAACCCTTAGTTTCCATCCTTTGACTTGTTTTGTGATTTTAGACTACTGGTTTTTTTTCATCTCCTTACCATTTATATCTTATATATTTTTAGCCCTTTAACTTCTAAAGCACTTTCATATCCACTATTATATTTTTTTGTCAATGTTGTTTGTTTGTTCTGAGACAGAGTCTCACTTTGTCACCCAGGCTGGATTGCAGTGGCGCGATTTCAGCTCACTGCAACCTCTGCCTCCCAGGTTCAAGCAATTCTTGTGCCTCAGCCTCCAGAGTAGCTGGAATTTCAGGTGCGCGCCACCACACCCAGCTAATTTTTTGTGTTTTTAGTAGAGATGAAGTTTCGCCATGTTGGCCAGGCTGATCTTGAACTCCTGACCTCAAGTGATCCACCCGCCTCAGCCTCCCAAAGTGCTGGGATTATAGGCATGAACCACTATGCCTGGCTCACTATTATATCTGGATACTCCCAGCAACCTTTGGGTGCAGCTGGACAGGTTTCACCCTCATGTGAAACTGAGGCTGATAGTAGTCTTAAATGGCAGATTGAATTGTTAGTAAAACCAGGACTAGACCCAGTCTCTTGTTTATGGTTGTACCCTCTTGTTCATAGGCATGCTGCCCCCTGTGTTATAGAGATCAAGCAGTGATATGGGCTGGTGAGGAAGAGCTGAACACAGAATGTTGTAGCAGAGGAATTCCTTGCATGTCTTGTTTAGGGAGTGAATGTTTTAGGAGACTTTTTTTGAGGAAGAGGGCAGACTTCCTGTTTTATAAAGAGAAGATAGAGGGAATATAACGTTATTAAATCAGCCATTTATAACTCTTCTGGAAACCTGGATCTTTTTGAAAGTCTAAAAGCTATAAACAGTCATCTCAGAAAAATGTACACATCTATATGTTTTGCATATAATAATAAAATGTTTGTGGAACTCTTGAAACTTAAAGGCTCAGTAATATCAATCCTGGATTAAGATTTTACCTTTGGATTATGTTGTCTTTTAGTCTGTTTACTGATGCAATTTTAGAACTTAGAAGCTTAAAAGGTTTTGGAGTATGTGTAGGCCTGCTAGATATGGTCTAGTTTATAATCGTTCAGCTGTAAAGGAACACAAGGTGACCTGGATTCTTTTTAGGAACAAGTGGAATTGATGTAATCTGGTGACAGGACATGACAGTTCTTTAATGCATGGCTCCTGGCTAAGAGTCTGGGACCCACTAGGAAATCCCTGGTAGATGTCAACGAAGGGGAACAGAATATAACCTGTCTCATCCTCCTTAGAGATTTTATTTTTAGTATAAGAGCTTTGCCTCTTTTTGAGGTATCTTAAGCTTTGGAGACAAAAGAAAACGGTATTACTTCCTCAGAATGCTGGGACACCTTTGCTTGAATGAAGAGTATAAATACTCATATATGGACTGAAGTGAGTGCTGCCATCTCCTCACTCCCCAGTCCTCACATAAAAAACTGACACCCTTGGAGGGGATAATGGTTAATGGCCCCTCATCTTGCTCAGGTTTCCAAAAAGGTTTGCCAAATAAGACTCAGCTGGCCACTTTGCTTTAAGCAGCTGGTGGTAATTTACAGCATTTTTTCCCCTTTTCTACTGATTGTTACTGGCTGCTTTTATGGAATATTCATTTATTAATAGAATTTTTTCTGTACAGAACCCATAAAGGTTGGTTATTTTAATAAACTGAAGGATTTCAGAAGCCTTATGGAGCTGAAATGGCAATGGCTCAAAGAAGCAAGAATAATGTAACTTCACATGCAAAAGTAGTGTTTATCTTATGGGTAATGCATATTTGTACGCTTTTACTGGGAGGCAATGAAATTTCTCTTACCACAAATAAAACAAATCTATGGCTTTGCCGGTTTCCAAAGAAAATTTGCTCTGATTGCTTTGGGTGGTATTTGTGGCAAGCACTGGTTATAAGGATGGTATTTCTGTCAAGCACTGGTTGTAAATGGTATGATCAAAGGTGTATTATATGCCATTTAGCAAGCCTTTTTCTGGAAATAGTCATCTAGAGAGCATATCACAAAGTTTTCAATCACATTGTTTTTCCCCTTCTGACAGAGGTCAGGGGAAAATAAGAGCTGTGTTTGATTTAAATTTAAATAGCAGTCTTTCTGCTGTTACTGATCCAGGCTAGAGAGCCATCTGGTTTTTCTGTCCTGGTCAATACAGCTAATTAGACAGTCATGCCATTTACTAGAGAATAATTAATCAATTACTATGGAAAGAACCTTTGGAGAGAGCTGGGTAAGTTGATCAGTACTCATTGAATAGTAACTGATTGATAATGTTTCCTTCTTCATCAACAGATGTTGGAGAATATCAAATGCTGTGTAAGCACGCAACACACACACACACACACATGCAACATTTTCTATAAAGGTCAATAGATTGACAGAGGACATTTGGGCCAGTAAGACAGTGACAGGTACCAGTCAGTAATCTTTTTCAATGTTGTTCTTGGTGGTGGTCATGTTGGTGGTTCCTTCTTGAAATCTATTGAGAGGGAATTGTTGATCTCTTCCTATGCTTGAGCAAGTTAGTATCTCCATACTGACAGTGGATTGGATGAAACCCCACATGCACTGGACTCAGGTTAACTCTACTTAAAATATCTAGAATTAGTAAACATTCAGATCAGTAAATAGTTTTCCGTCTTGGACCACAGAATGGATGAACTTTCTGAGCCGGGAGACTCACAGCAAGGTGACTCAGAGTGTGGCCAACTTTTAATCTTTGTGGCCAGCTGGGAGGGATTATGGATAATGTGTATCCACACAACAACTCATGTTCATTTAGCATTGGTATTTCCCACCTTACCCACAAAACCAAACAAAAATTAAATATATCTTCCACTCTGATCTCATTGTAGTTTATGGATCTCCTACCTCCCCCTCAGCTCAGGGTGTTTTGGGAAATGGGGACTTTATTGCCTAGATAATGAAGTATCTAAAACATTCTTTCTTCCTTTTGGAGCCCCACCCCGTTCTTCTCAGTAGAATATAAGATAAAAGGCTCTGCGAAGTGAGTTGTTTCATTTTTTTCTCACTTTTTTTCTTATATTCTTATAAATCTTATTTATTTTTTCCTCTTACATTTGTTATTGCTTTTTTTTTTAGCACAAAAGCAGAACATGAAGTGAATTTTTAATTTGTGGTTTACCCATCAATATTTAGAATGAGGTAAAAAAAAAAAATAAAACTTAGAGAAGGCAATGAATTCTTCATGTTCATGTCCCCATTTGGCCACAAACTTCATACCACCTTACTTAGTTTTTGCCTTCTAAAGTTGAATAGTAATTTTTAGTTTTTTTTCACAGTAGTGTATTAAATGTGAATGTTGGTTGTGAAGTCATACATCATAAAAGGGAATAAAAATATGAAACATAGGAATTTTGGGTAACCAATTTTTCTATTATGTTTCTATAGCTTGCCTATTCATATAGGAGTATCTGCTGCTGAGCCTTTCTGTTATCTAGGCCAGAAGCACTTTACTCCAAGTCAGCTTCAGACCCCAAACACCAGATTTCCTGGGTGAGAATGAGCAGGTACTGTTTGAAATTAGATCATTAAGGTAAAAAAGAAAAGACAGAGAGAAAAACCTATGCCTCCAATTTTACCACTGAGGTGAAGTTCAGTTTTCTGATTAATTGAATTAATTACTGTGTTTCTTACGTTGTAATATAATGAAGTACTTTGGGTTTATTTCTTTAGGTAGTGAAACAGTGCCATTGTCACTGTTTGGTCTTTGTTTTCTTCCTTATTTTTCTGTGTATCCCACAGCACATATTTGTGAGATGGCGCACCTAGACCTGCAGTGCCCTGGTGAGCCTCTTTAGCACTAACCATCAGCAGGGCCGCACTCGGTGGCCCCAACCAGCCCGAGTCCAGGAGGGGATGACCCTTTCAACATAGCTTTAGAAGAGAGGAATCTTTCCAGGTGCTCTTATGATAGTAAATGTATCTCTGTACTCAGCTCACTTGAAATTATTTTTATTTCTGCAAAGCTTAAAAAAGATAAAAGAGCTCTTAATGGCTACCTTATATTTTAAATAGCTAGAACTCTGTCTGCTCTCCTGAAATACTCTTCTCCCAGATATCCACATAATTTGCTCCCTCATTTCCTTCAGGACTCTATTCAAAATACCATTTTATCAAAGAGGCCTCTGTGACCACCCTCTGTAAAACAAAAACTAACACCCCAACCCCCAGCACTCCCTATATGCCCTTACCTGCTGTTTAAATTTTCTCTATAACACTTGTCACCACTGGACACATTATATGTATATATTTTTATGTTTAACTTTTTTTGTTCTTTCTGCTCTCTACCCACATTATATATGTGTATAATATTTTCCTCCTCCTGTCCAATAGAATGTAAGCTTCATGAGGACAGGGACAGAATCTCTTTTGATCAACTCTGCCTTCCCTTTCCTGGAACAATGCCCAACACAGATTGGACATTCAATAAATATTTGTTTAATGAATAAAGAAATGACCTCACTTTTATTTCTGTCCTTCACAGTCAGCAGTACCCCAGGCAGCCAACTTTTAATGCTAGAAGGCATCCAGCAGACAACTGTGAAATGCCATAATGAATTCCACAGGACAGTTTTGTGATTCCAGAGTGTGAGAACACTTAAATGCCCTCACTAGATGGCAGCGAGGCAAGATGCCCTCCCTGAAAATCATCCCAAGTTGTTATTTTGTGGTGGGTGGAAGAACAGTTCCAAGAGGAAGAGAGGTCAGGAGTTGCCTTTATCCCCAAGAGAAAGCCTGTACATTCTATGCATTTTCTGCATATTTTCAGAGCTGTCATATTAAACCCAACAGGCCTTAACTCTGGGAGAGTTTTCTTCCTTCTAAAGCAGTCTTCTGAGTCAGCATTCTGTCTGGGAATCTCGTTTTCCCTTCTCATGGCTTTGCCCTAGGGTATAGCTAAACAAATAGGAAAGCACTGATGCGTCACGATGAAATAGTAAAACCCCTGATAAGCCCACTGGGCTCACTCTTTTTAAATTTTTTTGTTTGTATATTTTGCAGTGGTATTAGGGGCAGGGTAGCAGGAATTCCACATGAAGTTCATAGTGGTGCCTACCTGTAGTCCCAGCTGCTTGGGATGCTGAAGCATGAGAATCGCTTGAATCAGGGAGGTGGAGGTTGCAGTGAGCTGAGATTGTACTACTGTACTCCAGCCTGGGCAACAGAGAGAAACTCTGTCTCAAAAAAAAAAAAAGTGTACATTTTAGTAGTATTAAATACATACATTTACATTGTTGTGTAACCATCACCACCATCCATCTCTAGAACTTCTTCATCTCAAACTGAAACACTGTGCCCACTAAACACCAACTTCCCATTTTCCCTCCCACTAGGCCCTGGCAACCACCATTCTACTTTGTGTCTGAATTTTCATGACTACTCTAGTAGCATCATATAGTATTTGTCCTTTTGCGACTGGCTTATTTCAGTTAGCATGATGTGATATCGTCAGAGTTGATCCATGTTATGTCATGTGTCAGAATTTGCTTCCTTGTTAAGGCTGATGTTGATAGAAACATGGGGGATTGATTCCACCTCTTGGCCATTGTAAACAGTGCTGTTATGAACATAGGCTGCAAGTATCTCTAATCCTGTTTTCAGTACTTTTGAGTATATACCCAGAATTGGAATTGCTGGATCATATGATAGTTCTATCTTTAATTTTTTGAGAAACTATTTTCTGGGTCTTTGTTTTTGATAGTAACCATTCTAATGGGCATGAGGTGGTATCTCATTGTTTTGATTTGCATTTCCCTAATGATCAGTGGTGTTGAACATCTTTTGATGTGCCTATTGGCCATTTGTATATGGCCATGTTATACTTCTTAGGAGAAATGTCTATTTAAGTTCTTTGCCCATTTTTTAAATTATGTTTTTTGTTGTTATTATTTAAATTAAAGTTTAACAAGATTAGTCTTATGAGTGTCCTTGTCTTAAGCATGTTTGTGGAGTGACTTATCAAATCACTTGGGCTGGCAGCTTAGAGACTTTTGAGGTCTAATTCAGCTTCCACCATTCCTTCACAGAGTAATCATAGAATCTTAGAATTAAATGAGCCTCACAGAGCCATCAGTCCAGTTCTCTTATTTTGCAGATAAAGAAACTGAGCCCACTGCTTTTTCCACTGTGCCCTGGGAAGATTACCTAGCCCCTATGGATAGCATTTAAACTTACCTCCCTTTACCTTTTTTCTCATGTTCTCTCAAGTGTTTGAAGGCTAGGAAATTGATTTTAAGTGGTTGCACAGTATTTAGTAATTTATGTTAGGCAGGAGGTTGTGGGTATATCAGACTTACACTTTTTGGGGATTGTTTGATGTCATTTTCAAGTATGATGTCTTTAGAAAACTCTAGGCCTGGCCAGGTGCTGTAGCCTATGCTTATAATCCCAACACATTGGGAAGCTGAGGCAGGAGGATCACTCGAGCCCAAATTTGTGACCAGCCTGGGCAATGAAAGTGAGGCCTCTGTCTCTACAAAAAAATTAGCTCTGTGGTGGTGCCCGCCTGTAGTCCCAGCTACTTGGGAGGCTAAGGCAAGGTGATCACTTGAGCAAGAGAGCGAGACTCTGTCTCATAAATAAATAAATAAATAAATAGGCTGGGTGGTGTAGTGCATGCCTGTAATCCATTTACTCGGGAGGCTAAGGCGGGAGGATCACTTGAGCCCAGGAGCCGGGAGGTCAAGACTGCAATAAGCCATGATCATGCCACTGTACTCTAGCATGGGCAAAACAGCAAGACCCTGTCACATACACACACACAAAAGGAAAACAGTAGGCCTTTCTTTTCAGGGAAATGAGCAGATGGGGACAAAAGGCAGGAAGAAGTAATGCTGACCTCAACTCAAAGTAAAACACTTATGTTAATCTTTGGAAATAGATGAACTCTCAGAATTACTCTCTGGTTACTATTAGATAATGTTAGAAAATGCTTTTATGAGTTCAAATTAGAGTAGGTCTGGCACAGTGTCCTGTCTTTTAGAGATCAAGCAGTTTGGAGCTGCCACATAAAAGACCATTGCTTATGCCCAGACACTAATTCATGGCTATGTTGGTGATAGCTTCCTGCTCAAAGATATAAGCTGGCAGTAGGGAAGTTCAGGATACTTGGCCTTGCATAAAAGATCTCTGGGAAGCTCCTAGATTTTACATTCTGCATTAAAAAAATTTGTTTAATTGTGGTAAAATATACATAACATGAGATTTACCATTTTAACCATTTAAAAACACATGATTCAGTGGCATTAAGTACAATCACATTGCTATGTAGCCATCACCACTATCTGTCTTCAGAACTTCATCATCATCCCATACTGAAACTCTACTCACTAAACACTAACTCTTCATTCTCCCTCCTCCCAGCCCCTGGCAACCACTTTCTGTTTCTGTGAATTTCATTACTTTAAGTGCCTCATATAATGGAGTCATACAGTATCTGTCTGTTTCTGCCTTATTTAAGATAATATCATGGTTTATTCATGTTGTAGCACGTGTCAGAATTTTCTTCCTTTAAAAGGCTGAATAATATTCCATTGTGTATATTACCACATTTTGTTTATTCATTCATCTGTCAGTAGATTATTGGGTTGTTTCCACCTTTCGGCTATTGTGAATAATGCTGCTATGAAAATGGATATACAGATACCTGTTAGAGTCCTGCTTTTAATTCTTGGATATTTACCTAGGATTGTAATTCCTGCATCATATGGTAGTTCTGTGTGTAACTTGTTGAGTAACTGCCATACTCCTTTCCACAGTAGCTGCACTGTTATTCATTCCCACCAGCAATGCACAAGGGTTCCCACTTTCTCCACATCCTTGCCAGTACTTGTCATTTTTTTATAATAGTCATCCTAATGGGTGTGAAATAGTATTTCCTTATGGTTTCAATTTGCATTTTTCTTATTATTAGTAATGTTGAACATCTTTTCATGTACTTATTAGCCATTTGTATATTTCTTTAGAGAACTGTCAAATTTGCCCCTTTTTGAATTGGATCATTTTGTTGTTGTTGTTGTTGCTGCTGGGTTTTAGCTAACAAACCTTTTGATATGCAGATATTTTTAAGAGGATGTTTGCTGTGTGGTTCCTTATATGCCTATTTATCTTGTTTATTTAAAAGAAATCTCTGTACAGATAGATATATTAGAAATCAATATGTTTAGCCTGGTCGTGGTGGCTCACACCTGTGATCCTAGCACTTTGGGAGACCAAGGCAGGCGGATCATCTGAGGTCAGGAGTTTGAGACCAGCCTGGCCAACATGGTCAAACTCCATTCCTACTGAAAAATACAAAAAATTAGCTGGGCATGGTGGCATGTGCCTGTAGTCCCAGTAGTCCCATCTACTCAGGAGGTTAAGGCAGGAGAATCACTTGAGCCCAGGAGTCAAAGGTTGCAGTGAGCTGAGGTTACACCACTGCATTCCAGTCTGGACGACAGAGCAAGACTCTCTCAAAACAAACAATATGTTTATTATTATATTAAATATTGTATTTATTATTATAGATTATAATATATAATGTTATATATATGTACACGTATTTTGTTCCAACAGTATATCCTTTCAGGCTCTGATGACTTCAACCTGTACATGTGGAGAATTCCTGCAGATCCAGAAGCAGGTGAGTATATCTTTTGCTTGAATGTACTGCTATTGCTGGCTCTGTTGACCTTTGGCATGCTGTGCCCTGAGGGGATGGATCTTTAGCAGTAGAGGACAGCATTTCTCTTCTAACATAAGCTGTGACCAAAGGAAATTTAAAAATAAAAATTAGAAACCAGATTAAACTGTATCCCTCAGACATAGCTTATCTGACATAAACGATGCCTAGATTTTTTTTCCTCCTAAGAGACTTTCTTCAGACTTCATAGAACTCCTTTATGTTCTTTATTTCCAGTCTCCTCCTATTTCACACCTGGAATATTTTTGTCTTGCTTTTACACACTTTGCTTTTATTATCCATCTCCATATTCTTGCTTATTACTTTACAAACAGTTGGTAGGGCTGTTTCTTTCCTTTGTCCTCCCTGGTCATGTTAACTAAAGGGAGGCTTTCTCTGTTGATGGACAGGTATGTTCCCTGGGGCTTTGTTGACCCAGGACATCAAAGAAATTAGTAAGAAATATTTCTACATTTGCTCTAGTTGTATTCTGAAAAAAGACTGCAGCTTTCCATAAATTTGTATTTAAGCCACCTGATCTTTCAAACAGTGTGGATCATACATACCTTTTTATTCTTTTTACTTACTGTTTGTTTTTCCTTAGGATGGTTTGTTTCTTAATCTTCCTCATTCTCGATAATAGTATCTTCATGTGCTCAATGCATGTTACCTAATGGTAGAAAAATGTCTGTTTTTAATACTCAGACAGCTCAATAAAGCCGTCTGTTCCAGGTGATAACGTGACATTAAGCTGGAAAATGGCCTTTAGGAAAATTAGAGGACTATGCCAAGTATGTTACACAAAATGTGTCTACAGTAGTGCTCAGAGTTTAGGGAAGTTTTTGGTTGTTGCTGAATTAACAATATTCTTGCCAAACATTTGCTTTTCAAAACCTGTTGAGGCCCACTTTCGGCATAATGAACATTTGCTGTGGTCTAGTTACTAAACAAGTTACAAAAAGGCTTTTCCCCTTCTAGAATTTAGAAAGCATGAGTGAAACACCTTACCTTTGAAGCACAACCAAATGGAACAGCAGCAGTCTACCTGAACAGAAAGTGATGTTGTAGCCCTTGAGGTAGTTGTGGATGCAAGTCTCCCAGCCCTGTAAATTGTAGCTTGATTAGTTGAGAAGTAATCTTTGGGTTTAATTTTATCGTTTACCTCATCTTGAAAAGCTTTTAATTATTAAGTTAATATGACTTTAAAAATAGAAAGTGGATAATCCTCCTTCTCCCCAAGACTGTTCTCCAGAAGGTTTGAATAGAGAGAATAGGAAAGAATTAGCAACAGTATCGTAGGTTTTTTTTTTTTCTCCCTGTTGCTTTCTTTTTTTTTTTTGTAAGAGACAGGGTCTCATTCTCTTGTCCAGGCTAGAGTGGAGTGGCATGAGCTTGGTTCACTGTAGCTTCAAACGCTGGGCTCAAGTGGTTGTCCCACGTTGGCCTCCCAAAGTGCTGGGATTATAGGCATGAGCCACTGTGCCCAGCCCCCTGCTGTTTTCTTTACTGATTTACGATATGGACCATCTAGTCTGCCAGAGCTGCAGTAACAGAGTATCACAGACTGGGTGGCTTAAACAACAGAAATTAATTTTCTCACTGTTCTGGAGGCTAGAAGTCCAAGATTAATGTGCTGGCAGATTTGGTTTCTCTCAACGTCTCTCTCCTTGGCCACCTTCTCACTGTTCTCTGTGCACATGCATCCCTAGTGTCCCTTTCCCTTCTTATAAGGAAGTTCTCTTGTCACCTACTAGATGTTCTCCAGAGATAGTACCCCTAAGTTTATTTAGTAGTTCCTAAAAAAATTATGTCAGTTCCTCTGCCGTACTGATTTTCTCTGCTGAATTTGTGCTACCTCGGTTTATGGATTAACTGAATACATCTAGCAGATTTAGTCTGACCAGGCCAGATAAAAATCTTTGGCTGCTTTACATCCAGCGTCACATAAGGTTTTTTTAGAGGCCACAGAACCCATGCTCTATTAATACTTTCCACATGGGTTGTGGTTGGTTCTGCATCCCTCTCCTTTACTTGGTACTTGGGCTTCTTAGTGCACAAGGACAGGACTTTATGACTCTCCTTGTTGTTGGATTCACTAACTGTAATTGAGGGTTTGTTTTCTCTGTGTCACTCTTCAGCATTACATCATCAATCACTGTTTAAGTCTGTCCCTTCGATCATCATCTTACTCTATATGTAACTAAAGTAACTTTTTAGATTATTTTTAGCAAGTCTTGTTTAATTCGGGGATTCAGCCTTTCTGCCACTATTCTGACAGATCCCATACACATTTTTTTTCTTTTCTATCTCTTTTTTTTAAAGTCAGGGTCTCGCTATGTTGCCCAGGCTGGAGGGCAGTGGCTATTCACAGGCACAATTATGGCATACTACATACAGCCTTGAGCTCCTAGGCTTAAGTGATCCTCCTGCCTGAGCCTCCCAGGTATCTGGGACTATAAATATGCATCACTGTGCCTGGCCTCTTTTATTTTTTCTTATTCATGAATCTTCTGTTTTTCATTCTATTCTTCCTTCTTGTTTTTTTATTACCTCTACTGTTTTTGTAATTAAGTACTTCTTTTTGTCAAAGCAATAAGCTATATAATTTTTAAATCAAATAATATTAAAAAGCTTATTTTTTAAAAGCACAACAGTCCCTTTCTCTACCTCTGCCTATAACATGCTCGTAATATTTTTTGATTTTCAGTATTAGACATTCTCTGTTGACTTTCTACTACTGAAATCAGTCAGCTTCCCAAAAGAGGAATCTTCATTCTCCTCTCTGGAGAGTATTTGCCTGATAATTAAACTATGGCTCTAAGAGACAAATAGGGAAATAGGGCTGTGGGTCTTAGAGATCTATATGAAGATTTTTGTTTAATCCCGTCCCCAGCTATGCCTTGTGTCCCCATTGTAAAACTTCTTTGGGTCAGTGTCAACTGGCAACCCCTAGACCTCTACTTACGTGGAGAAAAGATGGTTTTCTGGCCATGTGGACTCAGGGTAAGAGTATTAACCATGCTTTATATATGGTTTCAACTCCTCCTGTTTTCAGCCCTGCTCTTCAACCTGGCTTCAGGAATACTTGGTACCTGTCCTTTTTATATGTAATACCTCAATTTTTGAATGTTGGCAATTAATGCATAGTTATAAAAAAATATTTAGCAAGGTTCAGCAAGCCGAACAAGATATCTGTGGGCTGTTTGTATCCCTTGAGTTCTAACTCTGAATGCTTAGATGAGAAAAATCTTCTCAGGAAACTCTTAATCCAACCTAATGTCTCTTTGACTTAAATAATCACGGACCGAGGATAAGTGCGTACGCATACTCTCTCTCTCTCTCTCTTTCTCTCTCTCTCTCTCACACACACACACACACACTCACACACACACACTTTCTCTACCTATTGAATATATGATTCTAAGGCAGGCTAGTAAGGGAAAGCTGACTTGCTGTTGTACACCTAATGGCATAATCAGAACTGGACTCTAGATGATAAGCAGTTAACATTTACTTGATGCCTGCTGTGTGTTTCACATGCCTGCCGAGTGCTGAGAGAATGAGACGAAGAGCAGTCCTGAGTGTGAGCCAAAGTCAGGGCCATCTTTTTCTTCTGCACACTCCTGCTCAGGAAGACTGTTATTCAGTCTTTGTTTTTTTGTTACACAAACTCCAAAGAGATGAAATTTATTTACTGTATAAACAGTATACATAAGTCCTTCCAATAGGACTTCCTAGTGGGCTGAGGGGATCATTTCAAGATGTAAGACCTATATCCACTATAAAACTTGCTACCAAGGAAGATCAGGTCCAATTTTTTAGTTGATTTCAAATAACTCATTCTAAAAATCCCTTTAAAATTAGAGGAAGAAGCCGGGTGCAGTGGTTCATGCCTGTAATCCTAGCACTTTGGGAGGCTGAGCAGGGTGGATCACTTGAGGTCAGGAGTTCGAGACCAACCTGGCCAACATAGTGAAACATTGTCTTTACTAAAAATAAAAATTAGCTGGGCATGGTGGTGCACACCCATCATCCGAGCTACTTGGGAGGCTGAGGCAGGAGAATCACTTCAACCTGGGAGGCAGAGGTTGCAATGAGCTGAGATTGCACCACTGCACTCCAGCCCGGGCAACAGAGGAGACTCTGTCTCAGAAAATAAAAATAAATAAAAAACAAAAATAAAAATTAGAGGAAGGAATAGAACTAGAACTGAGAATTTTGCTGTGGCAAAGAAAAAGTCCATCAGAGTATGTCTTACACTTCTAAAGAAGATAGGAAGGGTATCTGTTTTTATATGGTAATTCTGAAAATAAATAGACCAGGAGTTACATATAGAGCCAGTGTTACATATTGAAAGGAGCATTAGACTTAAAATCATACCTGGATTCAAATCCCCTAACTTGAACTTAACTACCACTAACTACATGGTTCTAAGCAAGTTACATAATAGTGATTTGTCTGAGCCTCAGTTTCTTATGTAAAATGTCTCCCACCCCTGTCTTATATTGTGTGATGATTTAATAATCTTGGAAGCTTTCTGAAAACAATATGTATTCAAATAGAAGACATTATTACTGCTATGCATAGTAAGATCAGTGTAGATCCATCATTTCCAAAGCATTTCCTCCCCAGTAAGTTAAGTATGGAAGTAATGGCTTTGGCAATGTGTAGGGAAGGTTGGTAGGTGTCTATTGAAAATATTTATATTGCCTTTCCCTTCTCTTTCCCCAAATTCTTGTTAGAAAGGGCTTTAGGGTTTTTACAGGTTGAGTTGCTTTTCCTGAGCTACATGTTACTCTAAGACCTTCTTATTTATGGAAAGAAGCGTAATATGATAGAGTTGTTAGGACTGGCTTTAAATTCCTGATCCAGGCCTGGTGCAGCGGCTCACACCTGTAATCCTAGCACTTTGGGAGGCCAAGACGGGCAGATCATGAGGTCAGGAGATCAAGACCATCCTGACCAACATGCTGAAACCTGTCTCTACTAAAAATTCAAAAAATTAACCGGGTGTGGTAGTATGTGCCCGTAGCCCCAGGTACTCAGGAGGCTGAGACAAGGGAATCCCTTGAATCCTGGAGGTGGAGGTTGCAGAGAGCCAAGATTGCACCACTGCAATCCAGGCTGGGCAACAGAGCGAGACTCAAAAAAAAAAAAATTCCTGATCTATTTATCTTCCAACTGGGGGCTTTGGAAAAATGTCCTAATCTTACCAAACTCCTGTGAAATAAGGATAATAACACCACCACCAACAATAATACCTTCTTAGGATTATTGTGAGAGTACTTAGTACCTACTCAATGACTGTTACTCCTCATTAAGAAAGCTTTCCTGGCTGGGCAAAGTGGCACATGCCTATAATCCCAGCACATTGGGAGGCTGAGATGGAAGGATCGCTTGATGCCTCAGGAGTTTGAGACCACCCAGAGAAACATAAAGGGACCCTATCTTCACAGAAAAATGTTTTTGAAGTAACTTGCTGGGCACAATGGCTCATACCTGTAATCCCAGCACTTTGGAAGGCTGAGGCAGGAATATTGATTGACCAGCCTGAGCAACACTGCAAGACTGTGTAGAAAGAAAGAAAGAGAAAAGAAAAGAAAGAAAGAGAGAAAGAAGGAAAGAAAGAAAAGGAAAAGAAAAGAAACAGGGGAAGGGAAAGGGAAGAAGGAAAGGAAACTGGGCATGGTAGCATATGCCTGTAGTCCCACTTACTCAGGAGGCTGAGGCGGGAGTATTGCTTAGAACACAGGAGTTTGAGGCTACACACTTCAGCAACAGAACAAGACTCCGTGTCTACAAGAGAAGAAAAAGAAAGCCTTCTCCCTTTTTAAACTCACCTTTTAATATATCCTTAGAGATCAAGACATTGTCCTTCCTTGCTACCCTCCTGGAATGGCTGACTGAGTTGTTCTTGTGTGAAAGCTGGCCTTGACTCATCAGTAGTTCAAGTGGGTTATCTCATGTGACAATTTTTTCCCTGAATGGAAGGGAAAAACATGTATTTTTACTGCCAACTCACTGCAGCCACCCCCACTGGCAGTAGGCTGATGAAGTAGGCTGGAAACAGCTGTAAATGCATTTTTATGGGCCTGCATATGTCTGTGTGCTCTGTCTCTCTTCTTTTTCTAGACATGTATTTGCTCTCAGTCACTTAGGCCTGGGTATCTGCTTTTTCCTCCCATGAACTTGGAAAAAACAGCTGTTTTTAATTGGTTGCAAGTAGTTGGTTATAAACAAATGTGAGGCACTTATGATGAAAAAAGAACTCCATATAACTGACTTTTCTGTGCAACTAAGCATTGATGCCTGTGGAGCTCTTTGAGCTGTACTGACAGCATTGGCTGTGCCCATCTGGCTTTTCTCAGCTCTTAAGTGGTTATGTGGTCTCCAGGAGGCAGTCACCACTCTGTCTGTATTGTCAGTATCTTTGATTATCCTTCTCTTTATGGTTTGAAACTTGAAGACCCTGTGACTGTTCACTTGGGCCTTTTTGAAATGTTAAGAGGCTTGGATACATTTTTTAGATGTACCAGGAAAAGAAGTAGTCTCTTGCCTTGCAGTAAACTCTTTTTTTTTTTTTTTTGAGGTGGAGTTTTGCTCTTGTTGCCCAGGCTGGAGTTCAGTGGCATGATCTCGGCTCACCACAGTCCCGGTTTCAAGCAATTCTCCTGTCTCAGCCTCCCGAGCAGCTGGGATTACAGGCATGTGCCATCACGCCTGGCTAATTTTGTATATTTAGTAGAAATGGGGTTTCTCCATGTTGGTCAGGCTTGTCTTGAACTCCCAGCCTCAGGTGATCCACCCGACTTGTCCTCCCAAAGTACTGGGATTACAGGTGTGAGCCACCACATCCGACCCTTGCAGTAAACTCTTAATTCTACCAGTGGAGTCAAATTGTCTTAAAGCTACTTACCAAACCTCATTTTAGCAGATAGCTTTAAGCTTCAAGTTTCATTCCAGAGAATATGATGAGGGCTTTAACTTCAATTTGTTCACTTATTGAGTATCATTAGATAAGACATCATGTAAAACTCTAAGGGCCACTGAAAGATGAACACTGTTTTGCCTTCGAAGAGCTTCCTTATAACAGAGATGACAAAAAGGATGTGCATGGGCACACACAGAGGCCCATGCACTCAAGGTAAAAGTAGCTTCTGAGGCCCATAAAAAAGGTAATTAAGGAGGTCTTGAAGAGATTTGGGGAGACTGGTAAAGTTGTCATGCGATTAGCATTTCAAAGGACCCTGAAGGATAGGTAGGATTTCAACCCCTTTATTTCTCTGCTCCTACTTACTACATTATAGTAAAAATGCTATAAAAGAATATCTGGACTGGGCATGGTGGCTCACGCCTGTAATCCCAGCACTTTGGGAGGCCAAGGCGGGCAGATCACAAGGTCAGGAGATTGAGACCATCCTGGCCAACATGGTAGAACCTCATCTCTACTAAAAATACAAAAATTAGCTGGATGTAATGGTGCACACCTGTAGTCCCAGTTACTTGGGAGGCTGAGGCAGGAGAATCGCTTGAACCTGAGAGGCAGAAGTTGCAGTGAGCCGCGATCACGCCACTGTACTCCAGCCTGGCAACAAAGCGAGACTCTGTCTCAAAAAAAAAAAAAAAAAAAAAAAAAAAAGGGAATATCTGGGCCAGATTAGGTGGCTCACACCTGTAATCCCAGCACTTCAGGAGGCCAAAGCAGGATTGCTTGAGCCCAAGAGTTTGAGACCAGCCTGGGCAACATGGTGAAACCCCATCTGTACAAAAAATTAGCCAAGCGTAGCGCCATGTGCCTATAGTCCCAGCTACTAGGTAGGCTGAGGTAGGAGGATTGCTTGAGCCTGGGAGGTGGGGGTTGCAGGGAGCCGAAATCATGCTACTGCACTCCAACCTGGGCAATAGAGTGAGACCCTGTCTCAAAAAAAAAAAAAAAAAAGAAATGAAATTGGCTGCAGGAAGATGGAAAAAAAGAAACACGTATTCAGTGATGGAACCCGTAAGTGGAGATTTTTTTTCCTGCATACTTGTGCTCCACCATCTAATACACTCACATCTTTTCATTAATTCATCATATATTTATTAAAATCCTTACTATGTGCTAGGCACAGTTCTAGAGACTTGGGATACAGTGGAGACAGAACCCCTGCTATCATGGAGCTTATGTTCTAGCAGGGGAAACAATGAACAATAAGCATAGTAAATTATGTAGTATGTTTAAAAGGTTAGAAGTGCTGTAGAAAAAGTAGAACAGAGTAAAGAAGATAGGAAGTGGTATTGTGGGGCCCAGGGGGTTGCAGTTGTACACAGAATGTTGAGTGTAGGCCTTATTGAGAAGGTTATATCTGAGTAAAAGCCCATCAAAGTGCTTGATGGGCTAGCCATGCAGAAATTTGGTGGAAGACCATTTCAGGGAGAGCCAGCATGAAGTCCTGAAGTAAGAGTGTACCTGGTATATTTGATAAACAGCAAGGAAGTCAGGGTATTAAGGTAGAGTGGGAAATGGGATAATAGTGGAAGATGAAGTCAGTGGTGAGTGAGGCAAGAGGGGGTGTGCATGTATAGCATGTGACTGTACTGAATACTGTAGGCAATTGGGACACAATGGTAGGTGGTTTTTTGTGTGTGTTTTTTGGGTTTTTTTTTTTTTTTTTTTGAGACAGTCTCACTCTGTCACCTAGGCAGGAACAGTGGTGTGATCTAACCTCACTGCAGCCTCTATCTCCCAGATTCAAGTGATTCTCATGCCTCTGCCTCCCAAGCAGTTGGGATTACATACATGCATCACCATGCCTGAATAATTTTTGTATATTTAATAAAGACAGGGTTTCGCCATGTTGACCAGGCTCAAACTCCTGGCCTCATGTGATCTGCCCACTGTGGCCTCCCAAAGTGCTGGGATTACAGGTCTGAGCCACTGCTCCTGGCCAAAATACAGTATTATAATCTTATGGGACCACTGTCATTGACTGAAACATCGTTATGCAGCGCATGACTGTAATAGGTTGCAAGGAACGGGCAAAAACTCCAAAGACTCTGGCAAGAAAATTTATCCTGGTGTTTTGCATTTGGGATTGATTTCAGTACAGAATACTTAAGTGGTCTCTTTTACAGCCCAAAGTGCCATTGAGGACAACTTCTCAGCATGATTGATAAGGTGCACATCAAGAAATCTTGACCACATTGCTTTCAGCTTTTGAGTCAAAAACATACTCATTCTTGGAGGACTTCATGAAGCAAATGAATTCGACACTAAACAAAAGCAACTGATACTGGCTAGAAATGGTATTCTGACTCTTCAAAGGCCTGATGCAATAAACTCTGGCTGAATGTTATGAAAGTGGGGCATAAGTAGAGAAGGGAGGGAAATTAGAACATACACATTTCCCTTTGTCTTCTCTAGGGTGACATTTGGCCTTGGCATTTAGAAAGATCTTTATCTGAATTTTGAGCAAGGTGTTTTCTTCTGGGATCCTGGGGTCCTCTAAGGTAGTAAGTGGATCACTGATACTGAAATTCTGTGAGATACTTTGTTCTCATTTTCTTCTCTGAGATCTTGCAATAGAAAAGGTTATAGTCTTCCCCACCCCCCTACCATCTTTACTAAATCAAAAAAAGATTAATATATGGGGACTTCGGCCTCAACTTACAACTAAACTTAAAAAGGATTGTCAGCTGGCTGGGCACAGTGGCTCACACCTGTACTCCCAGCACTTTGGGAGGCCGAGGCAGGTGGATCACAAGGTCAGGAGTTTAAGACCAACCTGACCAACATGGTGAAACCCTGTCTCTACTAAAAATACAAAAAAAAAAAATAGTAAAAATGCAAAACAATTAGGTGGTGGCAGGCACCTGTAGTCCCAGCTACTCAGGAGGCTGAGGCAGGGGAATCACTTGAACCCAGGAGGTGGAGGTTGCAGTGAGCCGAGATTGGACCACTGCACCCCAGCCTGGGTGGCAGAGCAAGACTCTATCTCAAAAAAAAAAAAAAAAAAGTGTCAGCACATTTGGCTAAGCCAGCCATAGCAGATGGCCCAGAGAAATGACTGTTGGTTTATACAGAATTTCATGAACAAATGGCAGCTCGGGAATGAGTCAAATCCTTTTTCCTGGGTATGCTCTATTTTATTTATTGGTACCCATTGTTAGCGATTCAGTCAGGACTCAGTTCAACAATCAGCGGGTGAGGTTGATTCTTGCCTGGGTCCTTACCCACAGTCTTAGAGATGACCCTGAAGGGATATTATGTGGTTTATATAGTTCTTGGATAAAAATATGCCCTTCCTAACTCCTTCCAATTTGACCCTGCTATTGACCAACTCAGTCTGGCTAGATGACAGAGGAAAGGAGACTCTCTATTCTTTCTGATATTGGCATTTTGACTTTAGCTATTTCACATTACAGGAGAAGCTGTCTGGCTTATACAAATTTCCAGGACTAATAATCTCAAAAAAAAATTATTCTATGTAAACTGTAGAGTAGCAGCTGTAGTCAATCATCTGAAACCTGCGAACCAAGAAAGACACTATAGAGAACCTCTCTGACGTCGTTTATTGCTATGATTGTACAGTCTTGGTTACCTTAAACAAACAGCCATCATAATTCTGCCTGTACCTGTTTTCACCTCAATCTCTGGGTTTATTGATTTCCTCTTCTTTTTCAGATTTCCTAGGTACCAGCATGGGTGGAAAGAAGGAAAAAAAAGACTTCGTGTTAAAATTGCTACCAAGAAGAGAGATCAGGGCCGGGCGCAGTAGCTCACGCCTGTAATCCCAGCACTTTGGGAGGCCGAGGCGGGTGGATCACAAGGTCAGGAGTTCAAGACCAGCCTGGCCAAGATGGTGAAACCCCGTCTCTACTAAAAATACAAAAATTAGCTGGGCATAGTGATGGGCGCCTGTAATCTCAGCAACTCAGGAGGCTGAGGCAGAGAATTGCTTGTACCCAGGAGGCGGAGGTTACAGTGAGCCGAGATCGCACCACTGTACTCCAGCCTGGGTGACAGAGTGAGACTCCGTCTCAAAAAAAAAAAAAGAGAGAAATCAGATGTGGTCAGATTGCATGAAAGAGCAATACAAACAGTTTTTTCAGGCATTGATACCCTTCAGTTATTCTTTAGATCTGAAAGTTATTGTAATTGTGTTCCAAGTCAGAAAGTTTGGTTTCGTTGATATACTTTCGTTCTATGATAGCTGATTATTATGAGACCTTCCATCTGTCCTCTTTTGACATACTTATTCTAAAATTCCTCTCTTTTCAAACACTATTACCTGGTGAACTTTGGACATTGCACTCCAGGTTCTAGGTATGCAAGAGTAAGTAAGACAGATCCAGTTCTACCCTCATCGTGTACTCAGTGTCAGAGATGTGATGAAATGTCTTATGATAAAGCTATAGAGCTTGTGTTCGGGGTATCATTGAATACAGTGCCCCTTCTTTTAATTTAGGACTTCAGAAGAAAACCAGCCTATCTGATAACTGCCAGAAAGATTTAGAAATCTAAATCTTCTGAATGTAAGCTTCTGACTCCATTCCTATTCAAACTCTCCCATCTTCCAAAGGCAGCTGATATGGTGGAAAGCAAGATTTCTGGTTCAAATCTTAGTTCTGCCATTTTCTATCTTATGACTTGGGATAAGTCACTTAAATCCCCCCACCTCCCTTTTTTTGAGGCAGAAGGATTAAACAAGAGACTGTTACTAGATTTAAATCAAAGTTTCTTTGCTAACCACCCTAGTGGAAGTAGAGGCAGAAGTAAGACGTTAAAAAAGTAAAATTCAGAGGAGACCCATGAGCAGAAATGCTACTTGTCACAATTAACCTTACCTAGAAAATAAATAGACCCAAAGGAACTTTTGGGGGATGGTAGAATCTCTCAGACAACTATTTTAGGTTCTTTAGATTCCCATTTATCCCTCTTCTCCAATTGTCTCTAGTTTATTTTCATTTTGACTAGACCCACCTTCCCTTTCATCCCACCTTAGAACCCAGTGCACTCAGACCGCCTAGGGGTTCCCACCGTGGCAGTCTACGTCAGTGCTTAACCTTTCCTCATCCTCTTTCTCCATGAACAATCCACTAGTCCTGTGTCCTGGTCCCTCTCTTTTCCTTTATGGTTTATTAGCAAACTTGATGTTGGGCTGAGATATGAATATGATAAATATATTTTCCATCCTGGACAATTCAAATATTACTAATGTCAAATATGGAGAAAAATTTTGTCACCCATAAAATAGATTGAGCACTTAAAGCTGGCTGTGTGAGCAGATGGGTGCAGTCTGGAACCTTTTGCTGTCATAAAGATATGTACATGGTAATAAGTACATATATCTTCAATGAGACAAAAGAAGAGTTGTGTTAGGGGGCCAAAAGCAGAAGATACCCCTAGGGCCATATTATTTCTAGGGAAGGGACATTATTCTAGTCATTTTCTCTCCAAACACAGACTTTGAGAAATATTTGGAATGAATATTTGAATAAGGTGGAGTTGGGAGTGGAGGGAGGCACTTGGAGCAGAGACTGTCTAATGATACTTTGTGACTAGTGACGCCATGCTCCTGGTAGGGACTAAGAGGGGATCCATTGAGTAGATAAATGAATGCTCATTTGTTAGTGTCTGGATGCGTCACATTTTGCCAGTTAGCCAAGGGCACGTTTCTCTGTGTGTTCTGAATTGTCTGATTGCTCAGAAGGAACTTGATCAGAACTTATGTGCATGTGTGCTGGATGGGTGTGATACCATTACCAGTGAAACAGAAACTTTGAATTTATCCCAAGTTCATAAATGATAATATCTTTATCTATGTTATAAGTTCCAGACCTCTGGCACTTTTCTCAGTCACTGAAGAAGGAAGCCTACAGGATGGTCCTTAAAATACAGCTTGCTGTCTATATCCTCTTGATTTTAATCTATACATGGTATCTTTAAGGCCCACTCTCTAATTATAATTCTCAATACTTGGACCCTGCTTATTAAGAATGTAATCCAAATCTTCTTTCTTTCTTTATCCTTAGTTCTCCTTGCTATTGGGGTGGCAGGCAGGGAAATATTCTTTCTATTATTCCCCCGGTGGTTTTGAATTTTGCGGGGTTTTTTGTTTTGTTTTTGTTTTGTTTGCTGTCTTCATCATAGAAACTGAGGGCAAATGGATTAGAGATTTTTTTGTACATTTAAGTCATTATATGCTTCTGGTTCTGCATGTCCCTGGTTCAGCTGCCTAACTATTCCCAAGCAGTTCAGTCTCATTTTGCTCATGATTAGCCTTTTCTAAGGTAACACTTGGATTCTATCTTGGGGATCAAAAATTTGAGAAATGTTTTAAGTGGCTTTAGTTTCATTGACAATGGAATTGCAGTGGGTGGGTGTGGGCAATGCTTAAAGGCTAAATAAAGGCTCTTCATAAGAGCACATATGCTGAGAGGTGCTTCATCTTCTCTCTTTCCATAGCAACTTTTCTATAAGATTAAGCATTCTTCTGGTGGTATAGTTAATAAAATCTTAGCTCCTATTCAGAGCTGTTTCTTTGCCATTACTGGAACCTATTTACTTTCATCCTTTTCATCATTTGATTTTTGTTTCCTTCTGTTTTCCCAGGTGGCATTGGTAGGGTGGTCAACGGAGCCTTCATGGTGCTGAAAGGGCATCGATCTATTGTTAACCAGGTCCGATTTAATCCTCATACCTACATGATCTGCTCTTCTGGTGTAGAAAAGATTATCAAGGTGAGGCACCTTCCCCTTCTGTACTTTTAGAGAAATTCTCACAATTTATAATTAGAAGAAACTAGAATAATATATGTAGGACCTCATATCTAAAGATACTAAGGTCTATCAAAAGTCTCAGATTTTAATATATTACAAAATATTGGAAAGCTGATATTAAAAAGTGATGCCAGGCATAATGACAATACCTGTAGTCCCAGCTACTTAGGAGGCTGAGACAGGAGGATCACTTTAGCCCAGGAATTTGAGGCCAGCCTGGGCAACATAGCAAGACACCATCTTAAAAAAGAAAAAGAAGAAGAAGAAGAAGAAGAAAGAAAGAAAGAAAGAAAGAAAGGTGATTTAAAATTTTTCTTTCAGAACCATTTAGTTTTTCATTAAACAAATTTTTTTAGAGACAGGGTGTTGCTATGTTGCCCAGGCTGGACTTGAACTTCTGGGCTCAAGCGCTCCTTCTGCCTGAGCCCCCCAAGTAGCTGAAACTACAGGCATGCATCACTGTACCTGGCTTGGAACCATTTTTTTAAGCTAGTCGCTAAGCTTTGAAACAGAAGGTGTCTTCTTAATACTACTTTGTATGCTGCAACATTTTCAAAGGCCTTTGGTCTTGAGTATAACGAATTTTGCTTTCAAACCTCATCTGGAGGTTAGGAGAGCCACTATCCCCTCAGTTACTTTGTATGTACTTTGCATTAATTTCTGTCCTAATATGGCATGGATAAAACTAATGATTGCCAGAATCATAGTTAAATTGTCTCAGGATATATCAAAAAAACTACTGCATGTGGTTGTAATTGAGGCTACTTGGGTATGAATACTAAATACTTGCATCAGTTGCACGTTGGCTGAATAAACTCACCTCTGCCAATAAATGCTTTTATAGCTGCAAAAGAGGGTCCCAGCCTGGCCTGTGTCCACAGAAGGTTGACCTACTGCCCCTCACTTGTATTCCAATGGGTAGTACCATTTTCTCCACATCTGAGAAAATGAGAATTCAGGGTAAATAATTAATTCTTGAGGTCCCTGAGAGAATGACTTTTAAGTAAGGATAGGTGATGTTCCTGCTAAAAGCTAAAATACCTCGATTTTGACTGGATGTGGAGGCTCACACCTGTAATCCCAGTACTTTGGGAGGCTGAGGCAAGAGGATCTCTTGAGCCCAGGAGACCAGCCTGAGCAACATGGCAGGACCCAGTCTCTACAAAAAAATTTAAAAATTAGTGTATACCTGTGGTCCCAGTTACTCAGGAGGCTGAGGCTGAGGGATTGCTTGAACCTAGGAGGTCGAGGCTGCAGTGAGCCATGTTCCCACCACTGCACTCCAGCCTAGGCAACAGAGTGAGACCCTGTTTCAAAAAAAAAAAAAAAATCCTCAATTTTTTTCTTAAAATGACTGAAAACCTGAGAGTTTTCAGAGAAAAAATTAAAATTGGTTTGTGATTATTTCATTTCATAATGTTCATTTTCTTTTGTTCTTAAAGTAACTATCCAGAACTAAATCAAGTTGTACTTGATGGCAGGGGGCAGCTGACAGAAATATAATATTGAGGCCGGGAGTGGTGGCTCATGCCTATAATCCCAGCACTTTGGGAGGCTGAGGCAGGTGGATCACCTGAGGTCAGGAGTTTGAGACCAGCCTGGCCAAAATGGTGAAACCCTGTCTCTACTAAAAATATAAAAATTAGCTGGATGTGGTGGTATGTGCCTGTAATCTTAGCTACTCAGGAGGCTGAGGCAGGAGAATCGCTTGAACCCAGGAGGCAGAGGTTGGAGTGAGCCAAGATTGCGCCACTGCACTCCAGGCTGAGTGACAAAGCGAGACTCTGTCTCAGAAAGAAAAAAGAAATGTAATATTGGCGTGTAGGTCAATATTTTTATTTGCCCTTAGTCCAGCTTCCTTGATTTACTTTGCTAGTTCTGTGGATCAGGGCTGACTTTCACAGTAGTACACATTTCCCCATGGGGCTAGAATGAGGAAATCATTTTTACTGACTTTTTCTTTTTACAGATGATGAGATTTAAATTATAAATTAACTGCCCAAGGTCACACAGCTAATTAGTGGTAAAGCTAGAATAGAGCCCTACTCTTTGTTCTTCCCAGCATACCACCACATTTGCCATGCCTGTGGGAAGGCAGCAAGCAGCCCCATTCCCCTGCTGGATTTGAGCCTCTCAGTAGGGCAGTCATTGAAATGGCCCAGTCCCTTGCATTGCTTTCCCTTCTCCTTTGGCCGATGACTAATGGGTTGACTCTATACGTGTCCTCTCCGGGCCTGCTGACGTCATTCTTTCTCAGAGAGCTTTCTGCTTAGGGACCTCCTTTACAAGAGAAATTCCTGCTTGGCTGTGTACTCTGGGATGCTTCTGTGATAAGATAAGTCTCCCTATTTATTGTTTAGTCAACTATGTCATAGGTTGCAAAATAGCCAAGTTCTCGGAGGAAAAAGAGGAAAAAAAATGTTTTCTCTGTGAGGTTATCCAGAGTGAACTATGAAGCTCACTGCTACCTGGTTCGCATGGAATCTGAACCCTGTTCCACCAGGAGGCATGTTTAGCCCTTTGAAATGTTAAGTATGTACAGATGACCATAGTGAGAGGGAAAGCAAAAAGCCCTGGAGTTCTCAGCTTTGCTGTCTTGCAGGTGTCATCCCCAATCACAATCTAGTTGGGAATGGCATGGCACTAAGCATTGCAGGAGGGGCAGTAGTAAGGAGAAGGATGAGACCAAGGGCCATGCTAGCCTCATCTCTACTGGAATTACTGCCTCACCCTGCGCTAAAGGACACTGAGTCTCAACCCTTGGTTCTGTCTCCCGTCTATAAAGTGAAGGTGCGGACAGTGACTTGCCACCCAGGAGTGCCTTGTGAACTACCTGTGTCTAACTCCTATTTTAATAAATGTCACTTCCTGCCTCCTATTTCTGAGAATATCAGTGACTCAAAGAGCATTAGCCACCATGTTCTGGTCCAGCCTGAGACCTGCTTTTTTCTCTCTACCTCTACTCCCTCCTTCTCTCTGTCCTGGTCTTTTACTTCCATCTTCCTGGCTGGGAGAAACTCCCTGTTGTCAGGGACAACACAGGGAGACCCCATCTCTACAAAAAATGTAAAAATTAGCCAGGCGTGGTGGTGCCTACCTGTGGTCCCAGTTACTTGGGAGGCTGAGGTGGGAGGATCACTTGAGCCCAGGAGGTCGACGCTACAGTGAGCTATGTTCATGTCACTGCACTCCAGCATGGGTCACGGAGCAAGACCCTTCCTCAAAAATAAAAGCATATCATGATTGCATGTGTAACTCAAATACTTGTCACTTAATTGCTTTCTATTTTTATAATGTTTAAATAAAAATTGAACTACATCCTTTTTTCTCAGCAGCCTCTTGAGCTAAACTTCACTGTGTATGGAGAGGAAAATATTTGTCTCATCTCCCATCTCTTCACTTCTTTTTTCTTTTCTTTTCCCTTTCTTTCTTCTTTTTTTCTTTTCTTTTCTTTTCTTTTTTTTTTTTAGACAGGCTGGGTGGCATGATCATGGCTCACTGCAGCCTCAACCTCCCCAGGCTTAGGTTGTCCTCCCACCTCAGCCTCCTGAGTAGCTGGGACTACAGGTGCACACCACCACTCCTGGACAATTTTTGTGTTATTTTGTAAAGACGGGGTTTTGCCATGTTGCCCAGGCCGGTCTCAAATTCCAGGGCTCCAGCGATCTTTCTGCCTTGGCCTTCCAAAGTGCTGGGATTACAGGTGTGAGCCACCACACCTGGCTCTTTCCAGTGAATTTTGCCCCATGATGAGGCATGTCTAGCCACATTTAACATGTAACAGGAAGTTGGTTTTTCACTAATTCCCTTCTGAGTTGTTAACTTTCAGTGTAAAGAAATTGCCAATTTCACAAATGGTTGGAATTGATACATTAATATTAAGGATGAGGACAGTCAGTACTTCTACTGTTCCGAAGTCTCTGAGGGTGAGTTTTCACATTCTGGTTGAGGCATTCAATGGAGAAAACATCACATTTATTGGTGTTGGGTATAGGCTTTGGTATCATTTTCATTTCTACATATAAGAAACAGGCTTTTAAGGGTGAGGTCATTTGCTCAGAGCCACAGGAAATGACAGGGCTGGAGTTCCTATCTGCTCCTGAAGCACCGTACTGTGAGTCCCTTGAGGATTGAAGACTGGCAGTCTGGAGTGAAGGTTTTGCTTTGCTCTGAATCTTAGGATTGGATGAGACCCATCTAATCTACTGTTTAGAGGAAGGAGCTGAGTGTCACCCGCTAACTAGGAGTGAGTGGGAACCCACATTCAAGACTCCTGCCTCTTAATCCTGCGTTTCATTCCATTACTCCAGGCTTCAGGAATGAACAGTCTACCTCAGCTTAATACATTCCAGAGCCCAAACGCAAACTAACTTTCAATGTTATGACTTTCATTCCTGAAGGGAAAATGTGGGAGCTGGGTAGTAATACACTGGAACCTAAAAACAGGCTTGGTGAGGAGTTAAGCCAGCATCTCACTATTGTTATTTTGCACTTTTGTTAACAAATTCTGAGTTTCTGTGAAAATCTTCATATTAGAGAACATGGTTAGTGACATTTTACCACTTTTAAACTGGAGAGGTGAGAAATTTGGCTCAGAATTACAAATAAGATACAAAAAAACATCCTAAGGGCTTTCCCTTTTGGACCCCTCAGCTTCCTTTCTAAGCCACCAAGCTCTTTTATTCCCTTAGACATCTGTTTGCAGAGATAGTAATTTATAGCTTAAGCCACATGCTGGAGACCATGTGTAAACCTTCAGATAAATCCTTCATTTTATTCTACTTACTTTATGGTAACTGTAGTCTAGTGTTTATCAAAAGTTGGTCTACCTACTCACTCATCCCTTGAGCAGTTAAAAATCCATGGACTTACTGAGAGTCCATGACTTACTGAATCAGAACCTCTAAGAGTGGGACTCAGGAATCAACATTATAATTGCTCTTCTGGTGATTCTTGTGCAGTCCAAAGTTTGAAAACCAATCCCTTAAAACTTTCCTGAAGTTTTAAGCTGGAGAGGGGAGAACATCTGAGCAACATCTAGAGTTATGGATAGGGAACAAAGTTGAAAGAGGAATGAATCTGAGTTGGGAATTGGTGGAGAGGCTCATCTAGAAGGTTTCTTCAGCCTCTTTGGAACTTGGGGGTCCTCTGTAGAGACACCACCTCCCAGGAATTGCCAAGTAAAGCATGGCAGGAATGGGACTCAGGAGAATTCCCACAGGGAGGTGATGTGCATTTGTCCTCAGATAGCTTTGGGGAAACAAAGTCTTGGTCTTGATGGAGGATGGGGAATGAGGGGCCACTGTTTTCTGTGTTGGATGCCATCTAAAGATAGACACCAGCCTGTCAGGCAAGAAGATTGCCTGGGATTTCATCTGAGTTGCCATGACTACAGGCTGATGTAACTGGGCTGCTCTATGCTGCTGTAAACCAGTCTGGCTGTCAAGTGGAGCTAATCGTTCTCATTTGCGGTGACAGCTTAATTACCTTGCACTTGATTTTGCATAACAGTAAAGCTGAGCCTTTAAGTCAGGCAGACTTGAGTCTGAGTCCTAGCTCTGCTGCCTTTTAGCTATGAGTCCATGTCCCTGACCATGAGTACAGGGCTATTATGAGTGGGGCTGCAGTTACCTGTCCTTGAGGCATGCATGTGTCCTACCTACTCCTATAGCTAACATACTTGTTGGGGAGCAAGCCAGCAGCTCCCTGGTTAAGAGAACCCAGTTTCCTGGGCAACTGATGCCTGTATGTCCAAGAGGGAACTGCAGTGTAGGCAGTTGGCTATTCTTATCAAGCTCCAGTGAGCAATTCCCATTAGTTAAAAATAGGAATGTTGCAGTTGGCCAGAAGTGGAGCTATAGGCTCAGATATTTAATTGCCATAGAGGACTGAGTGCTGGGTCTGTTTTCATTTGGGAAAAGTGCTATCTGTGCACAGCTTCAGTCTTCTGAAAGTCATTAACACCTTGGCCATTCTTCAGGTCATCATCTATCCTCTGGGATTATTATTATAATGTCCAACTACTAATAGATGAAACTAAAAGGGAGGAAGATTCTGGTGGAGAAAGTATGTGATTACCCTGGGCCTAGCGACAGGACTTAGGTGTCTTGACACTAGGCTAATACTGTGCTCTGCATTTCCCCACATCTGATTCTAAATGCCTCAGTTTTCATACACAGCCTACATGATCCTGTCTGGTAAAGAACATATTTTTAAGTTGGTTAGAAAGTCCTAGCTAAATTACAGGGAGCATCTGGGGAAGCTCTGCCTTGGTGTTCTTTATCATCACCAGTTAAAGAATACTTTCCAGTGACTCCTTTTTGCTTTTGCAGATCTGGAGCCCATACAAGCAACCAGGATGTACTGGAGACCTCGATGGTCGGATTGAGGACGATTCCCGCTGCCTCTATACCCATGAAGAGTACATCAGCCTTGTGCTGAACAGTGGGAGTGGCCTGTCGCATGACTACGCCAACCAGTCAGTCCAGGAAGACCCTCGGATGATGGCCTTCTTTGACTCCCTGGTACGCCGAGAGATCGAGGGCTGGAGCTCTGACTCAGACAGTGACCTCAGTGAGAGTACTATCCTCCAACTGCACGCAGGGGTCAGCGAGCGCTCAGGCTACACTGACTCAGAGTCCTCGGCCTCGCTGCCTCGCTCCCCGCCTCCCACAGTAGATGAGTCTGCCGACAGCGCCTTCCACCTGGGGCCCCTGCGGGTCACCACCACAAACGCAGTGGCCTCAACTCCACCAACACCCACGTGTGAGGACGCAGCCTCTCGCCAACAGCGTCTGTCTGCTCTGCGGCGCTACCAAGACAAACGCCTCCTGGCCCTTTCCAATGAGTCCGATTCTGAGGAGAATGTCTGTGAGGTGGAACTAGACACAGATCTCTTTCCCCGGCCACGGTCACCCAGCCCCGAAGATGAATCCAGCAGTTCCAGCAGCTCTAGCAGCTCCGAGGATGAGGAGGAGCTGAATGAACGCCGAGCCTGTACCTGGCAGCGGAATGCCATGCGGCGCCGACAGAAGACAACCCGAGAAGAGAGACCCAGTGCCCCGATCAAGCCCACCAGCACCTACATCGGAGAAGACAACTATGATTACCCCCAGATCAAAGTGGATGACCTTTCCTCCTCCCCCACCTCCTCCCCTGAGCGGAGCACTTCCACTCTAGAGATTCAGCCAAGCCGGGCATCACCAACTTCTGACATAGAATCAGTTGAGCGAAAAATTTATAAAGCTTACAAGTGGCTCCGCTACTCTTATATATCCTACTCAAATAATAAAGATGGAGAGACCTCCCTGGTGACCGGCGAGGCAGATGAAGGGAGAGCAGGAACCAGCCACAAAGACAACCCAGCCCCTTCTTCCAGTAAGGAAGCCTGTCTAAACATAGCAGTGGCCCAGAGGAACCAGGACCTGCCCCCTGAAGGCTGCAGCACAGACACTTTTAAAGAAGAGACTCCTAGAAATCCCAGCAATGGCCCAGGCCATGAGCACAGCAGCCACACTTGGGCAGAGGTGCCAGAGGGTGCCTCTCAGGACACTGGCAATAGCGGCTCTGTAGAGCACTCTTTTGAAACCAAGAAGCTCAATGGAAAGGCCCTGAGCAGTCGGGCTGAGGAGCCGCCTTCTCCTCCTGTCCCCAAGGCATCTGGCTCCACTCTCAACAGTGGGTCTGGCAGCTGTCCCAGGACCCAGTCTGATGACAGTGAGGAGAGGAGCCTCGAAACCATCTGTGCCAACCACAACAATGGACGCTTACACCCTCGTCCCTCTCACCCCCACAATAACGGGCAGAACTTGGGGGAGCTGGAGGCAGTGGCCTACTCTTCCCCTGGACACTCAGACACTGACCGTGATAACTCGTCCCTGACAGGGACACTCCTACACAAAGATTGTTGCGGGTCTGAAATGGCTTGTGAGACCCCCAGTGCTGGAACAAGAGAGGACCCCACTGACACCTCAGCCACCGATAGCAGCAGGGCTGTTCATGGCCACAGTGGCCTCAAAAGGCACCGAATTGAATTGGAAGATACAGATTCAGAGAATTCCTCCTCAGAGAAGAAATTAAAAACATGATAAATACAAAGGGAAAACAAAAAGCTACAAAAGTAGCCTTACCAAAAAAAAAAAAAAAAAAAAAAAATCTGTTTAGTGAATACAGAGGAAAGGAAAAACAAGTATTAAAGGCACATGAAACCAGGGCCTGAAATTTTGTGTCTGATGCTGCTCCCTTCTATCCAACATTCAACAATGGGTCTGAATGTCTAGCTGGCCGTTGGCTTGTGCTATGTTAAGAAAGGGAAAAAAAACCAACCCAAGTGACTCCTTTCTAGTGAGACGTGAGCATAGTGTGCTGCGCAAGGCTCTGTGGAAGTAAATCCTTGTTGAGACGTTCAACTTGTTCTTGTGTACGCACACTGGCACGTGTGAGGTCATTGTCTCATAAGACCTTTCTTTTAGTTCTCCATCAGAAAGGACCTATGAATTTGTACTTTTTGCCATCTCACCCTGTTTACATGCCATAGGTGTTCTGGTCTGGAAGATGGGTGCCTGTTAATTCAGGTTGTGCTGCCAGTGAGTTGTAGATTTATGCTGGAAGAATGGAGATGGAAACAGGCCTTCAGCCCATTGGCTGTGCTGTAGAGGAAAGCATGGTTCCTTTCTTAAAGAAATCTTCCATGTTTTCTCTAAGTAACACTTCTTTATTGAGCATTTAATGTGGACATGCTAAAAAAAGAAAGCATTTTTAATGCTAATGAGTTTAGCACTTAAGATTGGATTCAAGAGAATATAGATTCCTGATAAATTTCACTGTTTGCAAATTGAGCAATGCTGCAACATGTACTGTATGAAGGCCATAAAATAGAACTAGTCATGGATAACAGACTTTAACCAGTTAGGTGCTAGATCCTAAGAGGCACTCACAAGGCCAGCAGGTGCTTCCTTGGCTCCCGTGATGGATCGAAGCATAGTGAAAGAAGGGCAAAGACAGCTCTCCAGAGCTTTGTGCTCAGACTACTAAAATAGTTGTTATAGGTGTGTTAATGAAAAGCTTAGTGAGGAGCAGAATGTGGTACTATATTCATTTAACTCAACCCAGAACTGTTGGTCAGAATTGGTGGGACCGGCCTCTTCCCTCAGACTTGCAGTTGATAGAAGCTCTGATGTTCTGACTAGACTTCACAGAGCAGTAGGCATCTCAAGGTAACAAATTCTTATTGAGTAGGTCTATTAGGAGTCAGTCAGTGTGGGGGAGGAGTCTCCGGCTTACGACTCCTGGTTCCCATGAGTCTTAAGTCTTCTGGTTCCCACAAGAGACTCAGTTTTATTGAGGTAGATACAGGTTTCAAAGGGAAAAGACCAACAGATTTTCAGTGTTGCAGTCACTCGGTTATCTATGAAGGGTTGTGCAAAACAGGAAGATCTAGGAATAACTAGGTATCTTGTTGGCATAAATATTATGAAAAGGCAGAATACTGGCAAGAAATGAGGAAGAAGAGAGAGAAGAACAATATGACTTTCTTGAGTGCAAAGGTGCTAGACAACTAGGAGCCCAGCTGGGATTGGTGGAGGGAGGGCCAAATGCTGACTAGTGTGGCCTCACTTCCCCAGCCTTCCTTTTAGAGGAAGGCCTGCCCTGCTGGAAGGCCTGCCAAGGGGAGGCTGCCTATGAAGGCAGAAGACATGGATGAATTCAGGCACTGGGGGTGGGGGGGGTTAATTTATAAACGCAAGGTGGTTAGTTTAAGCCAGAAGGAGATACCATCCTGATAAGCTCTGTGAAAGAAAAGATGTGCCTGGTGTGTGTGCTGCGGCTGGGTATGAAAACACTGAGAAGGAGAAGGAGTGTGTGTAGTAGCATGGGGGTGTGTACAACTTAACACCTGGACTCTTACTGGGGGAGTGAGAAAGTGATTCTGTAACCAACATTAGAATTACTTCGGATTTGTAATCAAAATGGTTCTATGATTTGTCTTTGACTATTTACAGATAATTGTAAATGCTGGTTTTATAAGCCCAAGTCATTTTACATTTGCTTTTCCAAAATGTATTAAATTGGAATTTTTTAATCCTTTATATACAAAAAAAAAAGATACTATCACTCAGTGTGTGTTTCTCTTCCCCTTCTTAGTCAGCACACCAGTCCTTTCTTTTATTCTATTTTATTTTAATCAGCACATAGCCTCTTCTGACTTCTCTAAGGACAATCCGCATATCTTCTTGGAGAAAAGTAGTTAAAGTTCCCTTGTGAACTAGCTACTTGGTAGTTACAATTCCCAAATGCAGAACTTGGTCTTTTCATGTTAAAAGCCTTAATCTCATTTGGGTACTCGAAAGAGAAGTCAGAGTTCATTCTGGTTAACTTTAGAAGCCAAGAAAGATCATTTTTAGCAAGAATGCCTTCCATCCTTGGCAGAGGCTTCCCAGCATCCTCGGCTTAGCTCATCAGGTGATAGGCCCCGTAAGACACACACAGGAGCAGGGTGAGAAATGCTTGCTTTAGAGCTGCTCCACCCTCATTTCCAGAGATTCTGTGTCTATGGTTGCGGGTCTGGAAACCTGGCAGAAATCACTTCTAGAGAAACTTTGCCTAAACTCTTAATAGAATTGAGGCCCCAACTTTGATGGCTCATTTAATACCTAATTTCTTCCATAATAGATATTTTTACTAGCAGGACAGATGGCACTGATTAGATAAGGAACTATTTGTAAGTGCCTGTTATGTCTTTTTTCCTGCATCCTGTACATAAAGTTTTAAGTGGCAGGTCCAGATACGTAAAATCATTTCTATTTTCCAGCTGGTTTTGTTAATGATTCTCTAGGATAGCAGGTAAATGAGTTAAATAAGTTGTTGGCTTGGGGCAAGTGAAGTTTGCAACTATGCTTGATTTAATAAGCTGAGAGTCTCTTGTTTGTCTGTCAAGGTGCCTTCCTCTGCTGAAGCCTTACCTCCTTCTCACCCAGCAACGGTTAACTCTCCTCTTGTGTATATGCAAATAAACCTGTTATTCACTTCTCACGTCTTCCTCTTCTCTTCCAGGGAAGACCTGGTTGCTTAGACACCTCTCCTTTATTTCTTTTCTGTTTTAATTCTTGCCTAGGTGGAAGCTTGATTGAAAGAAATATTGAGAACTAGAAGAAAAACTGCCGTATTCCACATCCATGACAATGGTCATTGTCACTTTTAGGTATTGGGACAAAGGTCACATCTGGACAACAAAATGCAGGGTAGGAGGAAGTATTTATTTGGTTTCCTTTACCAGGTTTAAAGGGACTTAGGATAGCGAGACGCTGGAACTGACACTTTTATGAGTTTGAACTGAGGGAACAATGCAGTGAAACGACATTACAAACAGCTCCCAAAGAAATATATTCTGATGTTGCCAAATACCAAATTGCATTTCCTGCCTTGCCCCAGGCATGCACTGCAAACTTTTTTCTAAAAAAAAAAAAAGCAAAACTCATATCTCTTGCCTGTAAAGCTGCCTGCTACAGTTAACTGAAAAATTCTTGGTGTCAGGAAAACAGACATGTCCAAAGGAAGACTGTCCTTCCCCCATGACCTAAGCAAGGCAACATGCCACAATCGAAACACCAAGGTGAAGTAAGGCTCAGTGAGTCCCAGCCTTGCCTACAGCAGCAGCAGGATGGTGGTTTTGAACAAACCGTGTGGTTCTCAGGTGGGATATTCCGGTTTGAGTGCTCATTTGTCCTTGAGCACTCATACTGGAATGCAATTACATGAATTCAAAAATTTCTCAAATAATGATGCTTCTCACATGCAATAGTGCATTGAAAACCTGTCTCCATCCTAATTGCATTTCATTGTTAGAACAATGGTGGTAAGATGCTTCTCAGAATGGAGGCTTAGAGGCAAAGCTAAACTTCCCTGGCCCCTGGACTAACATGGCCCAGATAAGCAAGAGGAGTTACTGTCTTCAGTTCACAACAGGATTTACTCGAATGTGCAGAGGATCCAGCAGTGCTTATCTGCAAGACAGTCACGTTGTAAGGAAATGGGATATCTAAAGTTTCAAATACTGAAGTTGGGAACTGACTCCTTTGGTCTAATGGCCCAAAGCCATAAGCTTGTGGAATATTCCATCCCAAGGACAGAATGCTAGCTTAGAAGCTAACCTGCCTTTGTTAGTTCCCATACTAAAGATAGGAAAGACAGTAAAACACTAAGATATCCAAGGGCTCACCCAGACTCTTTAGGCATAAGAGAAGTGTTTGTTGTCTAGGGAACCTGGGAGTGAAAACAATGGGGAAAGGGGATTAAGAAGACTACAGGGGAAGAAATAAAGTGCTAGATGGGTCCAATAACTTCCTGGATCCACAGAACTATCATTTAATGTGCCATGGGACTGGCCTCTAAAACACTTGGTCATCAAGATTCTCTAACCAAAATCCTCCAGTACATGTACTTCTTGACTTATGATGGGGTTATGTCTGATAAACCCATCATAAATTGAAAATGTTGTAAGTCAAAAATGCACTTAGGCCAGGCATAGTAGTTCACACCTGTAATCCTGGCACTTTGGAAGGCCAGGGCGGGCGGATTGCTTGAGCTCAGGAGTTCGAGACCAACCTGGGCAATATGGCAAAATTCCATCTCTTCAAAAAATAAAAAGAATAGCCAGAAGTGGTGGTACACACCTGTAGTGCCAGCTGCTTGGGAGGCTAAGGTGGGAGAATCACCTGAGCCTGGGGAGGTGAAGACTGCTGTGAGCTGCGATTGCGCCAAGGCACTCCAACCTGGGTAACAGAGTAAGACCCTGTCTCAAAAAAAATTATTTTTGATGCCTTTAAAACACCTAACCCTACTGGTGGCTCATGCCTATAATTCCAGCACTTTGGGAGGCCAAAGCAGATGGATCCCTTGAGGCAAGGAGTTCAAAACCAGACTGGCCAACATGGCAAAACTGGTCTCTGCTGAAAACACAAATATTAGCTGGGCATGTTGATGCATGCCTGTAATCCCAGCTACTTGGGAGGCTAAGGCACAAGAATCACTTGAACCTGGGTGGCAGAGGTTGCAGTGAGCCGATATAGTGCCACTGCACTCTAGCCTGGGCAATAGAGTGAGACTGTCTCAAAAAAAAAAAAGCACCTAACCTACTGAACGTCATAGCTTAGCCTAGCCTACATGAAACATGCTAAGAACACCTAGCCTACAGCTGGGCAAAATCACCTGGCAACACAGTACACTACAGAGTATTGGTGGTTTACCCTTGTGATCATGTGGCTGGCTGGGAGCTGAAACTTGCTGCCACAGCCCAGCATCAGGAGCAAGTATCTTAATGCACATGTGGCTAGCCTGGGAAAAGATCAAAATTTGAAATACTGTTTCTACTGAATGCATATCACTTTCACACCATGATAAAGTCAAAAAATTGGGTCATGAATCATGGACTATATAATAACGATAGAAGTCAAAAAATGCAGGATTGAGGCCAGGTGATCGTGCCTGTAATCCAAGCACTTTAGGAGGCCGAGGTGGGCGGATCACCTGAAGCAGTCTGGGTAACATGGTGAAACCCTGTCTCTACAAAAATTAGCTGGATGTGGTGGCACATGCCTGTAATCCCAACTACTCAAGAGGCTGAAGCACAAGAATCGCTTGAACCCGGGAGGTGGAAGTTGCAGTGAGCCAAGATCGTGCCACTGCACTCTACCTGGGTGACAGAGTGAGACTCCGTCTCAAAAAGAGGGAAAAAAAATGCAGGATTGGTTTGGGAGAAATTCTCTTTGCAGACCTCTTTGCTAGAATGCATAAATACCATTAAAAAAAGGGTTGTATTATAACCCTAACACCAGCATTATGTGCTTAAACATGCTCCTAAAACAGTAGAATGTGTAGTTGTTGGTGACTGGCATAGGCTTTCATAGGGTAACATACATCCTACCTGCTTGCCTATTCCTAGACTCATTAGTGACAATATTCTTTTTTTTGAATATTGTCACTACCACTTTCTTTTTTTTTCTTTTTGTAACTTACCTTATTTCCGTTTCTCAGGTCAGTTTTTTCTCTTATCTCTCCAAGACCTCACCTTGAATAGTTAAGGCTAACTTCTGTTCCTTTCTCTTCCTCCCTAAGAGAGACCTGTTCCTTTCTCTTCCTCCCTAAGAGAGACCTGTGAATGAGGTGGAAATAGCATTTAATTAGCAAGAGAAATGGATTCTATACAGGTTCTCCCATGGAGTTGATGCATGAGACTTGGGCAAGTCACTCAGCCTCTTGGGAACTGTGAAACAAATCCTTCTCAACTCAATCTAACTCCTTCTAGTCCAGCTCCTCTATGTGTCCCTCCCAGGGATCAGAGGGCTCTCTGGATCTCACTCTGATGAGCTCTCATTCTTAAGACATCTCTGTAGTGCCCACCAGAACCAGTGAACCAAGATCTTTGGCAAGTGTACAGCTGCTCAGAGCCTCAAGCCTTACCTCTGTAAAATGGGTTCAACACATTGTCAAGAGATCAAATGAGCATATATGTATATATATGCTATATATATGTTACATAATAACATACACACTATGACATATAGAATAATATGTAATGATTGTGTAATAATTATATAGTATATATAAGCTATATATTCATAGCTTGGAACAATGCCTGTTGTTTAGAAAGCACTGAAATGTTTGCTATCAGTGCATTCTCTCTTTTTTGCCTTCATTGCTTGTTGATACCAGTGTGCACACCATGTAGACGACTTTTTTGGATGGGGTTTGCTGATAAAGTAAGTTCTCCTTCCGAGAAAGAATATACTGTACCTCAGTAAGTCTGAATCTGAAAACACAAGAAAAGAGTAAATTATTCCCATTATAGTGGACCTGACTAAAGCAGAGTTTGGGGCCTTGGACACTGCCTCTGACGTGGGGAGCCAACTGTCTAGAGGCTCCATCTGAAAGCTGGGAGCTTAAAACAAAGCCAGGCCTGGCTGACAGAGGCCTCACAGCTCTTTGCTTATCATGACCCTTAACCATGAGTGCCTGACCTCGTGACAAATGACAGCCTCACTGATTCCTAGAATTTGGTGCCAGCTCTCCACTTTCTGCAAGTCTGCAGGGGTTGGGGTGAGTATTGGCAGATTATATTAAACTACAGTCTGAATATGGTGGTGCTGAAGATGACAGGCCTTGGGAGCTGGGACAGCAAACTTCTCTCCGGCCTTCAGAGCTAAAAGTTTCCTATCTGGCGTTGGGCCAGCCCTAAGAGAATCAGGAAAGAGGCAAGCCATGGAAATGCTCTGCGTCTGTGCCAAAGAAAAGTTTTGACCAGAGTTTTCCATGCAGGATTGGTGTGTGGGTGTGCATGCACACCCATGCATTTGGTAACATCTGATTCAAGAAGAAGACAAACCCTAAAACAAAAACAGAGAAGTCTAACTAGGCCAAGGAAAAGGAGGGTCAGAGTGCAATCCTGGCTCACTGAACCCTCAGGACGGATCTAGATAGAGCAGGGACCCCACGAGCGCATGCACGGCACTTGGAGAGGCAGAGCTATGAGAGAGGAACGTTTGAATTGCTGTTGGAAAAGAGGCAATGGAATTATACTTAGGGAAAAACGCTTTTCAAATAAGACACATCTGCCAGAAGAGAAGCCAGAGCAAAGGTGGGAGATGGGGAGGGCAGAGAAGAGTCCAGGCTGAAATAAGCATTTCTGAGCTTGTCCTGAAGGAGAGGGCGTAGTTAGTGGCCTCATCCAGTTCGGCTCCCTCATTGTAGAGGTTGAGAGGCAAGGCCAGTTAGAGGCTGGGCTTGGCCTTTGAGGCTATGCTCTCCGCGCGTCTTGCTGCTTCCTTCACCAAGATGTGGTTCTTGTCTGGGGAAGTGCTTACCTTGACCTCCCCATCCTCACTCAGCATGACTCCAGTAGGGACTCTGAAGACAACATGCAGCAGTAGCAAGGAATTGAATATGACCTGTGAGGAGGTAGGGTGAGGGTGGAGCCTTTGGCAAAGGAAAAAACAGGGTCAGCTGCGCTTGGATCACCCTCACCCCTAGAAAATCATCACTCAGACTAACATGTGACTTGTGCCCCTCACTTAGCAACTCCAACCACTCCCGGGTTGTTGAATGCTGTCCTGGTGTTTCAACCCCCTGGAGATGTAAATGAATCCCTTGGATGACTTTTACGGAAGAGCAATAAACATGTTGGGGTACTGGAAGAAAAGAAAAGGGACCCAAGGTGGGAGCTGAATCATTAGGTTTTAGGTATGCAGAGGCTTTAGAATGGGAGAAGACCTTTCAAGTTGTAAGCGCCCAAGGGCCAGAAGAGGAAAGGACCAATTTTAAATGGAATATGCCCAGTTGCAGGCCCAAGAAGACTGGCTCAAATTGCTGTTCTCTTTTTGCTTGTTGGGCCTGGTAAGGTCTTTTTCCTAAACTAGCTGTGATAAGCAGCTTATAGCTCATATCCTGTTATCTTTATCCTAGTTTTAAACATCCCTGCTCAAAGCAAACTCAAGCACTTCGTTTCTCAAGCAGCTGCCTAGGTTGGAATTCTATGGGCTGGAGCTGCCAAGTTTAGCCTCAGTGGGGAAAGCTGGTCAGCGCCAATAGGTGGAACAGCTGGCCCAGACTGTCTCATTCCAGGTCTGGCTGACTGTGGGGGCGAGAGTTGGCACAAAGATGAATTTGTCCTTCTGCTCAGGCTGGTGTCCAAATCCTCCAACTCCCCCAGCTTGTCCTTCTTTGAAGAGACCCAAGGAGACGTCCCAGGCTTGGGGCCTTGCTGAACCAGGGTGTGTGGCGTATTTCTCATGAGGCTGGCTGAGTCAGCAGTTACATTTGGTCTACGGACTCTCCCTTCCCTCTCCTGACTTGGGGTCCAGTAGGCAACCTCACTTCCCTGCTGAGACCAGCAGGCATACCTGAGGGATCCCTGAGGTGTAGGAGTATGGACCCTCTGTCTGCTACAGGCTACACTGTTTCTGCCCCTTCATCCCTTGCGTTAATATGGATGGCTTGAAGAATTCAGGAAAAGGTGAGTTCTTGGATTTCACTCTGAAGGAAAGAGTTGGCTGGACTGATTCTAACGCTGGTGCACTAGGGAGAAGGGGAGCCAGGAGGAAGGCTGGGGGCCCTGAAAAGGTGGAGGACCAACGGCGAGACCCAAGGTGCCTTTAGGGTCTCCTTGGAAAAGAAGCCAAATTTATTGGATAAACTGGAATTGCCAGGGCAGCAGGTCTAAGAGGCCAAGCTAGGTCTTCATTCAAGAGGATTAACTCATTTGTGTCAAATCAGATAATGTAGACTCTCTGTTCTAATTGGAATTGACTCTTGTGATTGCTAATCCAGTAATAGATCAAGGACTCTGCACTTCAACTGTGGGTGCCTACAGGGCCAGGGACAAGTCCTTGATAGGCAGAAGGAAGATCTCTTGGCCAGGCACTTACCACAAGCACCTGACCTCGTGGCAGGTGACAGCCTCTTCGATTCCTGGAATTCCTAGTGGCAGGTCCCAACTTTCCTCAAGCTCCAGGGTTCCCACCTTCAATGTTTAGAATAACAGGAAGCTCTAACATGATCTATAGGCACCAAGGACAAGGCTGCTCTGTGCTTCTGCAGTCTGTAGAGGCCTGTTGCTAACACACTGTGGCCCACAGGAATGGGGCCTTCTCACCTGTGTGCCACCATCCTGCAAAGCTCCATCCAGTGGAGCAGCCAGTCCAGGAAAGGGAGGTCCTTGAGCCCTGCATCTCTCCTTCCCTTCATTCACTCCCTGCTGCCCATGCTGAGGACACTGGGCCCTCCTGGAAGGCTTGCATGCTCCCCTGCCCGGCCGCCCTCTTTCACCTCTTCCCCTCAGGCCAACTAGCCCCAAACAGCAGGAGCAAGAGCCCAGGTTGTTGCAAAGCTGGGATGGAGGGAAAACCTGAGCCCAGCACACATCCCTGGACCCTTGCTGAGCCCACAGTTAGAGGGTCTTCCTTCTCAGTCCCCATTATGACTTTCAGGGTCAGGAAGGGTTCAGCTGCCCAGTTTCCCAGACTGCTGCAAACATACTCCCCTGATAAAGCATTGTGGGGGTGCGGGTGCCACACTCTGCCAGGGGCAGTAGGATCAAAGGGCAGGAATGAGCAGTGTCTTCCCATCATCCCTGCTTTCTCGTGACCTAATGAGCTTATTCCGTCTCTAAACTGACTCCCTGAGCCCTGAGTCCCTTCCTGGTGCCAAGAAATCTCCTCCCCTTATGCTCTGAGTCACAGCTCAGTCGTCTTAAAAGAGCAGAAGTAGGAAGTCGGGGAAAGACGAGGGCCTCACTGGGGTGGGAAGCAGGGGTCCCGGATAGCATGTGGTAGTAGGAAGAATGTGATGTTTAAAGGCAGAGAGACTTCGGGTAAACTCTCTGCTTTGTGACACGGGCCCAGTCACTTACCTCTTCTGAACCTGAATTTCTTCATACACAAAGTTGCGACAATGCCTACCTTGCAATGCTCTCCTGTGGATAAGTGAAAACATGCACAAAGCACCTAGCACAATGCCCAGTAGGAACTGAGTAGAAAGAGCTGCTGCTATTGTCATCATAGTCTTTTTTCAGGTCCAATGACTTGTTGACTTTGCCCCACTGCCATGATACTGCTCTTAAGCAAAATGTTGGGGACAAATAGAGGTAGAAAGTCCTGGTGACTTCTCCAAAAATGTCAGCTCTTCCTCCCTCTCTGCATTTATGAGAACATAAATGGAAATGAAGCTCAGTACTGTGAAATTCAGGGTTCCTTTTTGCCCTCAATACTTCCGAATAAAGCTAGCCACAGGAGCCACTCCACAGTGCTGGGATTCGAAAACCAGAAGATGGTGAGGGGAACGGAGCGGCAGCAGCTGGAGGGAGCCCAAGGCACTCCCAGCCCTGTTTCCCTTTCCAGCTGCCAGCCAGGCCCTCACAGTGACCTGCTGAGACTGTCCCAACACTGCCCAATTCACTCTCACCTCTAGCCTGTCGAGCAGGAGTATGGGTTTCACTTTAAGAAAAGCCAATTATGAGAAATCCAAACTTAGGAAACCAAAATGAGGACAAAGGGATTCACATGACATACAAACGAGTTCTTTGCAAAAGACTTCTGATGATGCCCATCTGTCATGTAAAAAGAGGCACCCTTGGGTGTAGGGATCTAGGGTAAACTCTGAGTGAGTCCTTTAAAAAGAAACCACTTCTCTTCAATAGACTCACAGTGATGTGATAATCCGAAGGTTTGCTGGAGTGATTGATTGTCCCCAAATATAGGAACTTTCCACAGGGAAGAAATGTCTCAGGCTCTTCTGTTTATGAGGATTTTATTTTCTCTAGGAAACAACCAGAAGTCCGAGGTAAAAATTCCTAGCTAATCATTTGAATTCTCCCTCTCCTTTCCTCTCCTTGGTGATCCTGGGTGCCGGGAAGGGTTTTAGGAACCAATTATTTCCCAGCATCTCCTCCCCGGTCATAAGACACAGAAATGGTCATTACAGGTCAAAGGGCTTTGCACCCTAAGAACAAAGGAAAGTTCTTGGAAAGTAGTTTCCCTTTAAAATCTTTATCCATAAGGGATAAAGAACAGCCTCACTTCACGAGACCAGAATGTTTAAAGGGAATCAGTGCTCTAGAAACAGCAAAGCGATGTGAGGCAAATAAAAAGAGGAGTCACCTCTATCTTTCAGTAGGCACCGTGCACCTCGGCACTGATGTCCTGAAGCTTTGCCAACCTGGATGGTGAATGCATTTCAGCTATTATTTCTGCGTGATAAAACACAAGAAAACAACAATTCCATCTCCTCCACGTGTCCCTAATCTTGTTGCCAGCTGGCAGGGGAACGACTATCCATAATCCAGCACAACTCAAAGTAAGTATCCACTCCTGAACATAAGTTCTAGACATGCTCCCCCAGGTCTTGAAGGGGACATATGCCGGGATGGCCATTGAGGGTTGGTGTGTGGTGGCAGGGAGCTGGGGGAAATGAGGCATTCACCCCTGTGGGAGTGGATGTGCTCACGTGCTAGCAGCCCACCCACTGGGGCCATGGGGCTAGAAGTGATGGATCAGGAGTACTCACGACAACATGGGTGGATCCTAAAAACACCGTGTTGAGTCGAGAGAGTAAGAATAATAGAGAAAACACAATAGCATGTATGTGAAATGTAAGATGCACACAGGCAAAAGTCAGAAAGGAAGCAATTATATTCTTATACTCACGCTGTTGATAACAAACTTATGTTCAATTAGCAGAATACCAAAGGCCCTGAATGTCCCTTCCAACTCCCATTGTGAGAAAAGCCTCCACCACAGTCTAGCTGTGAGTGTCTTTAGGCAGAGGAGGAAGTGGTCTGGTAGCTGGTAGCTAGCGGAGGCAGCCAGTCAGTCCTCCCCTGGAGTCAGCTTTGAGTCAGTTTCAGGAAGCCCTTGGCCAGTGCTGGATGTTCAAGCCTAAAGGGCCAGGCTTCAGGCAGAAAAATTTTATGGCATTTTTCATAAATGCCATAAAATGAAGATATACTCTACACACACTAGAGCTGTGACCTATGTGGGGAGGAAAATGAGAGTTGGGAATAGGGAGTTATTTATTATACATAAATAAGAGAAGAGGCTACCACACACAACCTTGTACACTCTGTTCATAGCAGCATTATTCATAATACCAGAACGTGGAAACAACCCAACTGTCCATCAGCTGATGAATGGATAAGCAAAAGGTGGCTTATCTATACAAGGGGATATTATATTTTGCCATAAAAAGGAATGAAGTACTGATGGATGCTACAACATGGAAGAATGCTCACATGAGCATTTGAAAACATTACGCTGGGCAGGCGGGCGTGGTGGCTCACGTCTGTAATCCCAGCACTTTGGGAGGCCAAGGCACGAGAATCACTTGAGGTCAGGAGTTCGAAACCAGCCTGGCCAACATGGTGAAACCCTGTCTCTACTAAAAAAATATATAAAAAAGTTAGCCAGGTATGGTGTTGGGTGCCTGTAATCCCAACTACTTGGGAGGCTGAGGCAGGAGAATTGCTTGAACCCAGGAGGCAGAGGTTGCAGTGAGTAGAGATCACACCACTGTACTCTAGCCAAGCCACAGAGCAAGACTCCATCTAAAAAAAAAGAAAAAAAAGAAAAGAAAAGAAAAGAAAAGAAAAAGAAAACATCATGACCAGCAAAAAGCCAGTCACAAAAGGGCACATATTGTATGATTGCATTCATATGAAATGTCCAGAATAGGCAAATCTATAGAGACAGGAAGTAGATTAGCTTTGCCAAGGGTAAGAGGAGGAATTTAGGGGGAATTTGGAAGTGACTGCTAATATATGGGGTTCTCTTTTTGGGGTGATGAAAATGTTTTCAACTCAGATTGTAGCATTATTATAACAACTACTTAGTAAATAAACTAAAAACCATTGAATTGTACACTTTAGATGAGTAAATTTTATGGTGTATAAGCTATAAATTATATTTCAATAAGGATACTTAAAGCTGGCTGCAGTGGTGTGTGCCTGTTGTCCCAGTTACTCAGGAGGTTAAGGCAGAAGAATTGTGCCTCCTGGGCTTTAGTTTGCGACCAGCCTGAGCAACATAGTGAGATTCCTTCTCTATTAAAAAAAAAAAAATTAAGATGTCTAAAAAGAAAAATCGAGAAGAATGAGATAGGATGCTCACATGAGTTGCCCTTGGGTAATTTTTCTTTGTGCTTCTGGTTTCATATGGGAACTGGGTGAGTTTCACCTACCTTAACCCTGCCCATGGCCATTGCCCTCAAATGGTTCACACTTGCCTCTGGCCCTTCAGGCTTGAACACCCAGCACTGGCCAAGGGCTTCCTGAAACTGACTCAAAGCTGACTCCAGGGGAGGACTGACTGACGGCTTCTGCTAGCTACCAGCTACCAGACCACTTCCTCCTCTGCCTAAAGACACTCACAGCTAGACTGTGGTGGAGGCTTTTCTCACAATGGGAGTTGGAAGGGACATTCAGGGCCTTCGGTATTCTGCTAACTGAACATAAGTTTGTTATCAATAGTGTGAGTATAAGAAGATAATTGTTTCCTTTCTGACTTGGCCAGTACACTAGCTGTGACTTTATTTTTGAGACAGAGTTTGCTATGTTGCCCAGCCTGGAGTGCAATGGCTATTAACAGATGTGATCATGGCTCATTACAGTCTTGAACTCCTGGGCTAAAGTGATCCTCCTACCCCAGCCTCCCAAGTTGCTGGGACTATAGGCATATACCACTGAACCTGGCTAGCTTCAGTGACTTTAAAATTCTACCTAACTTCTCTGAGCCTCAATTTCTCTCTCTGGAAAGTAGGCACAAAATTAACTAGAGCAGTTCAGGATAGTAAATGAAGTAATATACATGAACACACCTAGCAGTGTATCTAACTCATAGATGGTACCTGGTAGGTGTTTGCTGAATCTACCTGTTCAAAACCTAAGCTGCTCCTCCTAACAGACAACTAAAAAATATCAATGTAATCTTGAGTTTGGGAAAATTGGTAGAAGGGTCCAGATAATGGGAAGTAAATTCTTCATCTTAAATGGAATTCTGTTATGTGCCAGTCAGTGTTGGGTGCTGCGGAAACAAAGATGAATAAAATGATTTTCTGAGTCAGCTGTCTTGGGTACAAGTGACAGAAACCCAACGTAAACTGGCAGCAGCTAGAAAGGGAGTGTATAGTTCACTGAGCTGAGTGGTTGGAACTTGCTCTTGTCTTCTTTTGCACCATTTTCTGTGGATTGGCTTCTGCGGTACAGCCTAGAAAAATTCCCACTCCTCTTAGCTTACAGACATGGGTGGGAAATGAGGGGACTCTTCAAACAGACTCCTAGTCTCCCTTCTTGTGGAAACACAGTGGGTGTATCCAGTCGTGAGCCACACAGGGTGGGACTGTAGTCATTGGGCAGAAATGACAAGGAAATCAATCTCTGACCAGGAATCCTAGCACTTTGAACCCTAAAAGAAGTCTCTGCCTATTAGAAGATGGGTGATGGCAAGTATCAGAAAATGCAGCTCAAAATACATGGAAGAAGGATTATTTTTTTAGCTGGAATCATAACTGGAACATTCCATGATAGAGTGACCTGAAAATGTATCAGGGTTCTATCTCTTCCTCTCCTGTTCTCTTGGCTCTACCCTCCATGTGTATCTGCCTTTTTGGCTTCCTCTGAGGAGTTAAGGCAGCTATCATCCTCAGCTAGGACAGCACACTGCCTCACTCTCATCTGGGGACAGGGCAAGGACAACTTCCTGCAGAAAGGGAAGTCTGAAGGGTGACTCTGCCTGGACCACCATGGCCAGGGCAATGCCCACAACTCCTGAGGCCAAGAGGGCAAGAGGTGTGGTGTTAGGCTGATGGGCTTTAAAATCAGAACACAGCTGGAAGATTGCAGCTTGCCCCACAGTGGGAAAGGGGTGGATGGATGCTGAGAACAGGAGCACAATGCCTACTGTGGGGTCATAAATCTCATTTACAGATGGGGAAATGGGCCGAAGACCTCCCAAGGTTCAACATCTAGTTGATGACAGATCCGAGACCAGATAGCAGCAGTTTTGGCTACAGTCCAGTCAGTTGCTTTTGAATCAGTCATGGAACAGAAGGTCTGGATGGGTAACAAACACCCCTCACTAGGGAGGTTCAAGCTAGGGCTGATGGCATCAGAGCTATAAAAGGAATGACCACCCTGATCTCCAAGGGAAGAGGAATTGATGCTTTGTAAGAACAGCAGGGAGATTACGTCACTAATCCCAGGATGGGGCCCCACAGCAAGGCGGGGATGGGCTTATCCGTCCAGTTTCTTGGATTTGTAATTTCCTGAGGGAAGCTCTGGCTTCCCTTCTGCCCTCTCCTCCTCCCTGCCCTATTCCCAGGCTGAGATGGACCAGTCAGGGCTGGTAATTGTGTTAGCTCAGTTTCCTCTGTGGCCCTACCCTCTCCATAATCTGATTTCAGAGGGACGAGGGATGGCAGGGTCCAGGCTCAGGAAGAGTTCTGCTCCCTCGTGTTCACCGAGCCTGTTAATTTGATAGAGCCACTTGCTGAGCTTCCACAGAGCCCCTATTAGGAACCAATTTCATCTGGTTACCAAGCCCTGGCCCTGGAGAGCTCTCCTGGTCTCAGCGCAAAAGGAAATTCAGCTTCCAATTCAATTTCTGCATAGGGAAGTTAAGGCTTCATTATCATAACAGCAACCAACGATTAAGCACCTACTATGTGTCAGTCAGTGCTGGGTGCTGTGGATCTAATGACTCATTAGGTATGATGTCACCCTTGGGAGTCCACAGGTGCTGCCGGCGAGGTCTGGGACTGTCAACCCTTGGCTACTCATCCTGTTTGTCATGCAGTCCTCCCTCTACTGGAATGGATTTGCCCTTGCAAAGGAGGACTTCGGCCCATTCTCGTGTGATCCTCAAGAGCAGCCTTGTTTCCAGGGCTGGATGACCACCCTGTGTGGAGTGTGAAGCGTGAGTGTGAAGTAGGATCTGACCCAAATCTCCTCTCTGACCCCAGGACTCATGGTGTCTAACAGGGGCCAGTAGCCACTCCAACCGCTGGAGCTCACCTCCGCTGTCCCGCCCCATTACCATGACAACTGCCTCTGTAGACCCCATTCTAAAGCCCAGCCTGCCAGGCGTCCTGGAGGGTATGCAGCAGGGCAGTGAGAAAACTCTACCCTCATTGGCTCTGTGACCTAAACTCTGAGCTGGGGCTTCCCCATCTGGAATAGTATAATCTACCTTATAGAACATGGAGCTCCTGTGTTCTCACGACACAGATTCAAACAGGTAACAAACAAAGAAAGGAGTAAATGTGTAAAGTGCCATGCAGTGACACATGCTCTGTCCCAGTAGCTGTGAGGGAGGCTGCTACTCCCATGCCCTACTCACCCAGACAGCCCACACCTTCTCTTAGGCGGCTGGCCAGCCTACTGCCAGAATCAGTCTGGGCTCCCACAGCTGCAGCCTGCATGACCCTCTGCCCTGGGAAGCCCCTTCTCTCAGGCTGTTTCCGTAGCCTCTGGTTGCTGCTGCCAGCTCTCTTGTGAGCACAGGAGCTGGCCAGCCCTGGGGACTGGTTTGGAAACAAGGTACTGTCCCCCACTCCGAGAGCACGCCAGGCCTCTCTCTCCTGGACTCGCTGCCCCACCTCATTCAAACCCGCCCAAATGTCACCTTTCCCAGCAGCGCTTCCCTAACCACCTGATCTAGGTTAGCCAGCCCCACACACGGCCCACTCCACTTTCCTCCTCCAGACTGCTTGTCTGCGGAGCACGCACCACTGCATGGGGCGTTCACTCATTCATTTGTCCATCCGTGTCATGAGAATGTGCGCTCCAGGGGGCAGGGCCTTGGATCTCTTGTTCACTGCTCTGTCCCTGTGTCTGGAGCAGTCCCAAGCACACAGGGGGCACTTGGTACATACTTAATACATGAATAAATGAAAAGATTATTTGTTATCGTTTATAGATAACTTAATTTTAGTTTTGATTTTCTCTCCTTTCCAAGAGTTATTTACATGTGTTTCTTAACTTTTATACAATTAAAATTTGGGAATCATTTTTGTGCCTAATTTTATTGAATTAGGATCAGAGAACATGGCCCACTTAAATCTCTGTTTTTGAGGCCAGATGTGGTGGCTCTCACCTATAATCCCAGGACTTTGGGAGGCCAAGGCAGAAGTATTACTTGAGCCCAGGAGTTTGAGACCAGCCTAGGCAACATGGCATGACCCATCTCTTTAAAAAACAAAAACAAAAATTAAAAATTAAAAAAACTTCTATTTTTAAGGTTTTACAAAAGTTTTATTTGTACCTACGTATATGATTGATCATTTTAAAGCATTTTATATTGAAAACATTCAAATATGCACAAAAGTAGAGAGAATTCTCTAGAAATTTAGCCCTAAGGGGAAAGAAAGAGAGAATATTAGATGAAGTTTAATGTCCCTGTCACCCAGCTCCCATGATTGTCAACTCATGGCCTTCATTAATACCCTTTCTATTGTTTTGAAACAAATCTCCAACAGGATCGATTTTGTTAAAAATGTCTCATGGTCACAGGGGAAAAAATACATTCTATTGAATAGATTAAAAATGATATACGTGTATGTGTTCAATTGAGTGTTTTAACTGCATTATTTAAACCTATTATAATTAATTTTTTTTTAAAAGATGGAGTCTCTGGGAGGCGGAGATTACAGCGAGCTGAGGTTGCGCCACTGCACTCCAGCCTGGGCTACAGAGCGAGACTCCGTCTCAAAAAAAAAAAAAAGAAGATGGGGCCGGGCACGGTGGCTCATGCCGGTAATCCCAGCACTTTGGGAGGCCAAGAAGGGTGGATCACCTGAGGTCGGGAGTTCGAGACCAGCCTGACCAACATGGAAAAACCCCTGTCTCCACTAAAAATACAAAATTAGCCAGGTGTGGTGGTGCACGCCTGTAATCCCAGCTACTCGGGAGGCTGAGGCTGGAGAATTGCTTGAACCCGGGAGGCAGAGGTTGCAGTGAGTCAAGATCGCACCATTGCACTCCAACCTGAGCAACAAGAGTGAAACTCCATCTTGAAAAAAAAAAATGAGATCTCACTCTGTCACCCAGGCTGGAGTGCAGTGGCATGATCATAGCTCACTGGAGCCTCAAACTCCTGGGCTCAAGTGATCCTCCCACTTCAGCCTCGTAAGGATCTGGGAATAGAGATGCACGCCACCACTCCCAGGTAATTCAAATTTATTTTTGAAGAGTCTGGATCTCACCATGTTGCCCAGGGTGATCTCAAACTCCTGACCTTGCTCCTACCTCAGCCTCCTGAAGTGCTGGGATTATAAGTGTGAGCCACTGCACCCGGCCTAATTCTTTTTAATGACTAGTCCTGGCTAATTATGGAAGAGGTATACGAAAACACCCGACTTCAATTTTTATAAACTTCTCCTTGCATTTCTAATAGTTTTTGCTATCTATAATTAGCAGCTATTTGTTTGGTGCACACAGGTTTATGGCTATTCACAGGCTGGTATTTATTGAGCACTTAGGTTAAAAATGGGTCTAGAGACCCATTCTGCTCTCAGGCCTGCTGATGAAAAGTTCCTCATCCTATTTGCATCTAGAATGAGAACATCTCAGCCCAAATGGTGATGGTCTCAGAAAATTACCAGACCTTGAAAATGAGAGTGGGGAATGGAAATACTATTTCAGCCCTAACGGAAAAGAATTAAATGCCAAAACCCTCCGTCCGGATTCCAGGACTGACAACAATTAAACTATGTCAGAGGAAGCTAACGTCACCAGGAAAGGTTCCCTGAAGCTTTCAGGATCTACAGAACTCCCTCGAAAGGCATGGTTCTTGAGGCTTTGTGAGCCCCATGGGCCAGGAGAGAGGGTTAGAGACGCATGTGTCCTGGAGGCTTCCAGACCCAGGGGGCTGTTACCCTCCTTTCAAATTTAAATTCCTACCTTCAGTGTTAGTTAAATTTCTTACTTCAGGGTTAAGGGATAAGGGAATGCTTTTTTTTTTTTTTTTTTTTTTTAGAAGGGCTGGTCTTTTTTTCTTTTTTTGGTAACAATGCTAATTTTTTTTTTTTTTTTTTTTTTCATTTTGAAAACTTTAAAAATTGAGTTACACAGCCTGGTGCCGTGGCTCATGCCTGTAATCCCAACACTTTAGGAGGCCAAGGAGGGTGGATCATGAGGTCAGGAGGTCGAGACCATCTTGGCTAACACGGTGAAACCCTGTCTCTACTAAAAATACAAAAGTTAGTCGAGTGTGGTGGCATGCACTTGTAGTCCCAGCTACTTGGGAGGCTGAAGCAGGAGAATTGCTTGAATCTGGGATGCGGAGGTTGCAGTGAGCTGAGATCATGCCACTGCACTCCAGCCTGGATGACAGAGTGAGACTCTGTCTCAAAAAAAAAAAACAACAAAATAAATTGAGTTACATTACATGGATATTGCATAATGAAAGAAATTGAGTTATATACAAAATGCACTAACTTCAGTGATGAATTCCAGTGAAAATGTCAATGAATTTTTACATATTCATATACCTGTGTAACCCAAATCAAGATGTGGGGCACTCCTACCACCCCCCTCCCTATACCCTTTCCTGTCCTAACCACCATCCATCCCCTTCACCCCCAGCCTGCTAGGAAACCACTCCTCTAACTCCTATCATCACAGGTTTCTTTTGCCTATTCTTTAAATTTTCAATATGGATGTAACCTGCTGCGGGACATAGCTCTGACTTTCCCTGGTCTCTACACTGGATGACCCCAGATAGACCAGTTGAGCAGACAGCTGGCTTGATGAAGACACAACCCAGTGAGACCAGGGCCTGTCCCCACCCATCCTGCTCTTGGTCAGATGGTGGCTGACCACCAGGCACTCAGGAGAAGAGCAAGTGTGATGGGGCAGGACAAACTTACCTCTGCCAGGAAGGCTCAAAGTCATGTGGAACACGAGTCCAACACCCTGGGTTTTAGTCCTTCTTCTCTAGCTGTGTAACCTCCCCAGTTTCTTTGTCTGTAAAATGGATATTGTCATGATACTTTCGTCACAAGATAATGGATATAAACTATCAAGTGCCATAAAAAGCATAAGGAATCCTTGCTGTTATGATGGCAGATCCTCGAAACCTGTAATGGGCATGATCCCAAAGGCTACCCTGTGCAGGTTACCGATGTCCTTTCTGGGCACAGACCCTATGGCATCCCAGGCCCCTCTTCGAGACAGGACCTTGCAGGCAGATGGGAATCTCTGGAAGGCTTTGGCCTCGCCTCTCCAGCAGTTTAATTACAACTATTATTTTTTTGTTTATTGTGCACTTAGTTCAGTGCTAGGAATTTTATACACATGCTCTCATTCATTTCTCTCAGCAAATCTTTGTGCAGATACTGGCTTTGTTCAATTATACAGACAAAGAAACAGACTCCAGGAGTTTAAGTGACATGCCCAAAGTCATGTAGCCAATGAGAGAGGTGAAATTTGAAACAGAAATTATGATTCTAGAAACTGCTGTCTTACCTGCCTTTCTCAGAGCACCTCAACCTCTGCAATACTTACGTTTCTTTTTTTTTGAAATGGAGTCTCACTGTTGCTCAGGCTGGAGTGCAGTGGTACAATCTCGATTCACTGTAACCTCTGCCTCCTGGGTTCAAGTGATTCTCCTGCCTCAGCCTCCCGAGTAGCTGGGACTACAGGCACATGCCACCACACCTGGCTAATTTTTGTATTTTTTCTTTTTTTTTCTGTAGAGACGGGGTTTCACCATATTGGCCAGGCTGGTTTTGAATTCCTGACCTCGTGATCCGTCCTCCTCAGCCTCCCAAAGTGCTGGGATTAAAGGCGTGAGCCACCGTGCCCGGCCAATACTTAAATATCTTATCATGAAAGACAAATTATACATGAGAAGGGCTTGGCATATACTGTAGTACATAATAAATGTTAGTTTCCCTTCACATCATGTGTGCATTGGATACATTCGCAGGGGGTACATATTTACTAATATCTACAATGTCTTTCATGTACTTCTGATGATAATGAACCATATAGCATTATCAAAGATTTGCCAGGCTTGGCATGGTGGCTCATACCTGTAATCCTATCATTTTGAGAGGCTGAGGCAGAAGAATCACTTGAGCCCAGGAGTTCAAGACCAGCCTGGGCAACAAAGTGAGGCCCCTGTCTCTATATAAAAAAAAAATTTATATTTAAAAATTAGCTGAGTGTGGTGGTATGCACCTGTAGTCTTAGCTGGTCGGGAGGCTGAGGCAGGAGGATTGCTTGAGCCCAGGAGGTTGAGGCTGCAGTGAGCCATGTTCCTGCCACTGCACTCCAGCCTGGGTGATGGAGCAAGACCCTGTCTCAAACAAACAAAACAATTGCCAAGGGAAGTAAATGAAAGCATGTGTGTAAAATGCTTAGCACTTTACTGGGCTTAGCTATAAAAACCATCAGTAAATAGTGATTGTAATTACAATTTCTACAGAATAATTTATAAAATCCAATGCATTTGGGAGGTACCATAAAATACTCTTTTTTCTTTCTTCTAACTTTTTATAATGTCACATTCTGTATAATAATAATGTACTACATTTGGGGGAATCAATAGAATTTTGATCAAATTTATTATACCAATTTTAAATGTCTAATGAGCTTTTACACATTTATACACCTGTGTGATCACCACTGGAATCTAAATATAGAACATTTCCATCACCTGCAAAATGTTCCCTTGTGCCCCATCTCAGTTCATCTCCTGTCCAAGCAGCCACCGACAGCCTTCCTTCCCTCTAGATCAGATTTGTCTTTTCTATGGCTTCAAATCTTTGAATCACGTAGTATGTATGCTCTTGTGCCTGTGTTCTTTCTCTCAGTGTATTATTTTTCAGATTCATCCATGCCGTTGTGTTCATTCCTTTTTATTGCTGAATAGTACTCCTTTTTATGGATATGCCAGATGTATTTATTAATTCATCTGTTGATGGGCAGTTGGGTTAATGGACTACTATGAACAAAGCTAAAAATCTGTGTACAAGTTTTTGTGTGGATATATGTTTTCATTTCTCTTAGGCAAATACCTGAGTGGAATCGCTGAATCATATAAGTGTTTGTTTGACTTCATAAGAAACTGCCAAGTTGTTTTCCAAAGGGGTTGTGCCACTCAACATGCCTACCAGCTTTGTAACCTTGACAACACTTGAGTGTTGTCCGTATTTTTATTATATTATATTATTATTTTTTCTTTCCAAACCCAGGACAATCTGTGTAATTGTCAGTATTTTTAATTATAGCCATTCTAGTGGGTGGGCAGTGGTACCTTGTTGTGGATAACCTCTGCCTCCCTGATGACCAGTGATGCTGAACATCTTGTCATATGCTTCTTTGCTGTGCATCTTCATGGTGATGCCTGCTTAAGCCTTTACCTATTTAAAACAATCAAGTAGTTTGCCTTCTTGTTTTTGTGATATAAAATTTCTTTACATATTCTGGATATAAGTCCTTTTTCAGATATATGAATTCCAAATATTTTCTCCCAGTCTATAGCTTGTCTTTTCATTTTCTTAAGTCTCTTTCAAATAATAAAATTTTGTGTTTTGGTTGGGCACAGTGGCTCACTCTGGTAATCCTAGCACTTTGGGAGACTAAGGTGGGCAAATCACCTGAGTTCAGGGGTTCGAAACCAGCCTGGCCAACATGGCAAAACCCTGTCTCAACTAAAAATAAAAAATTAGCTGGCGTGGTGGCGCCTGCCTATAATCCAGCTACTCAGGAGGCTGAGGCAGGAGAATCACTTAAGCCCAGGAGACAGAGATTGCAGTGAGCCGAGATCGCACCACTGAACTTCAGCCTGGGTGACACAGCAAGACTCTGTCTCAAAAACAAACAAACAAACAAATAGACAAACAAAAACTTTAAGTTTTGATTAAGTTTAGGTTTTGTGTGTTTTTTTTTTCTTTTTTGAGATGGAGTCTCACTCTGTCACCAGGCGGGAGTGCAGTGGTGCAATCTTGGCTCCCTGCAACCTCTGCCTCCCAGGTTCTCCTGCCTCAGCCTCCTGAGTAGCTGGAACTACAGGTGTGTGCCACCACGCCCAGCTAATTTTTGTATTTTTAGTAGAGATAGGGTTTCACCATGTTGGCCAGGATGGTCTTGATCTCTTGAACTTGCAATCCGCCTGCCTTGGCCTCCCAAAGTGCTGAGATTACAGGAGTGAGCCAATGTGCCTGGCCTTTTTTTTTTTCTTTCCATTTTTGATCTGTGCCTTTCATGTTTCATCTGTGAAATCTCTGCTAAACCCAAGATGATAAAGATTTTTCTTCTGTGTTTTTATGCCAGTAGTTTTAGAATTTAAGATCTTACTTTTTGGTCTCTTTTTTTTTTTTTTTCAGACAGAGTCTCATTGTGTCACACAAGCTGGAGTGCAGTGGCATTATCTCGGCTTACTGCAACCTCCACCTCCCAGGTTCAACTGATCCTCCTGCCTCAGTCTCCCAAGTAGCTGGGATTATAGGCACCCACCACCACGTCCAGCTAATTTTTATATTTTTAGTAGAAGCGGGGTTTCACCATGTTAGCCAGGCTGGTTTTGAATTCCTGGCCCCAAGTGAACAGCCCACCTCGGCCTCCCAAAGTGCTGGGATTACAGATGTGAGCCACCACACCTGACCAAGAGTTGAAGTTTCTTTTTTTCACATGGACACCAAGTTGTTCCAGCACCATGTATCTCTATTAAAAGACCTTGGCACCTTTATAAAAGCCTTGACTGATGATATGTATATATGAATTTATTTCTGGGCTGTCTATAATGGTTCATTGATCCATATGTCTATCTTTACACTGTCACTAAATTGTCTTGCTTACGTAGCTTTGTAATAAATCTTGAAATCAGAAAATGTAAGTTCTCCAACTTTATTTTTCCTTTACAAAATTGTTTTGGCTACTCTAGGTTCTTTCTAGTTCCACATACATTTTACAGTCAACTTGTCATTTCTAAATAGAAAACAAACACAAAAGCCAACTGGCATTTTTATTGGAATTGCTTTGAATGAAGAGCTTAATTTGAGAAGAGTTGTCATCTTAATAATATTGAGTCTTTTAATCCATAAACATGGTATATCTGTACATTTAGTTGGATCTTCTTGAAAAAAAAATTTTTTTTGGAGGCAGGGTCTCACTCTGTTGCCCAGGTTGGAGTGCAGTGATGCAATCATGGCTCACAGTGGCCTTGATATCCCCGGCTCAAGCAATCCTCCCACTTCAGCCTCCTAAGTAGCTGGGACTACAGGTGCACACAACCACACCTGGCTAATTTTTTTTCTTTTTGTATTTTTGGTAGAGATGAGGTTTCACCATTTTGCCCAGGCTGGTCTCAAACTCCTGGGCTCAAGGGATCCACCTCCTTCAGCCTCCCAGAGTGCTGGGATTATAGGAGTGAGCCACCACACCTGGCCTGAAATTTTCATAGCAATGTTTTTGGTTTTTGTTTGTTTTTGGGTTATAAATTGAGAGTGAAGTCTCATTTTGTCACCCAGGCTAGAGTGCAGTGGTGTGATCTCTGCTCACTGCAACCTCCCCCTCCCAGGTTCAAGCAATTCTCCTGCCTCAGCGTCCCCAAGTAGCTGGGATTACAGGCACCCGCTACCATGCCTGGCTAATTTTTGTATTTTTAGTAGAGACAGGGTTTCACCATGTTGGCCAGGCTGGTCTTGAACTCCTGACCTCAAGTGATCTGTCCTCCTTGGACTCCCAAAGTGCTGGGACTACAGCCGTGAGCCGCCGCACCCATCCCAAATCGTCTTTAATGAGGATAGTTTTCTTTCCAATCTGGATGCCTTTTATTTCTATTACTTGCCTTACTGCACTGTCGAGGGCCTTCGATAAAATCCTGAAAAGAACTGACAGATATTTCTGCCCCTTTCCCCATCTTTGGGGCAAAGTATTCAAAAATCTTAACTGAAGACTTTTCATGGGCATTCTTCACCAAGAAAGTTTCCTTCTATTTCTAGTTTGCTGAAAGGCTTCTAAATTTTGCCAAATTTTTTTATATCTCTAATGAGATAATCATATAATTTTTTAAAAATTGCATTAGTATGGTGAATTACATTGACTGATTTTCTAGTGGTAAACAAACCTTTTATTCCTAGGATAAACCTGATTTGGTCATGCCTCATTTCCCCTTCTAGCTATTGCTAGATTTGATTTGCAAAAATTTGGTTAAGCATCTATATGCCTATGCTCATTAAGGATTCATTTCTTTTCCTGTAATCTTATAATCAAATCTTTTTTCAGATTTGGGTGTCAGGGTAGGGCTGGCCTAAAAAAATGAGCTGAAAAGTGTCCCTTTTTCTCTCATCTTCTAAAGAAGTTTGTGTAGAATTGATCTTTCTTCTTAAACGTCAGGTAGAATTTGCCACTGAAGCCATCGGGACCTGGTGTTTTCTCCATGGGAAGATTCTTCAAATCCGATTAACTAAAAATATCATTTTTATTAAGATAAATTCCACATAATACAAAATTCACCATTTTAACATGTACAATTCAGTGTTTTTTTTTTACTATACTCACAATATTGTGCAGTCGTCATCACTTATTCCAGAACTTTTTTTTTTTTGAGGTGGAGTCTTGCTCTGTCACCCAGGCTGGAGTGCAGTGGTGTGATCTCTGCTCACTGCAACCTTCGCCTCCCGGGTTCAAGCAGTTCTCCTGCCTCAGCCTCCTGAGTAGCTGAGACTACAGGTATGCACCACCATGCCTGGCTAATTTTTGTATTTTTAGTAGAGACAGGGTTTCACCATGTTGGACAGGTTGGCCTTGAACCTGACCTCAGGTGATTCACCACCTTGGCCTCCCAAAGTGCTGGGATTACAGGCATGAGCCATGGTGCCTAGCTCCAGAACATTTTTATCAACACAGAAGGAAATTCCATAACCCTCAATTTCCCTTTTCTCCCATTCCCTGTTAACCACTGATCTACCTCTGTCTGTATAGATTAGCCTATTCTGGACATTTTCAAACAAATGAAATAACACAAGACATGGCCTTTTGTGTCTGGTTTCTTTCACTTGGCATAATATTTTCAAGGTTCGTCTATGTGTACCATGTGTCAGTACTTCATTCCCTTTGTTGCTGACTAACCTTTCATTATATGGATATACCACGTTGTTTATTCCGTCACCAGTTGATGAAAACTTAAGTTGTTTCCATTTTTTGGCTATTATAAATAATGTTGCTATGAACGTTCATGTACAAGTTTCCATGTAAATGTATATTTTCAAGTCTCTTGGGTACGTAACTAGGAGTGGAATAGCTGGGTCATATGGTATTTCTGTTTAACATTTGAGAAACTGCCAAACTGTTTTCCAAAGTGGCTGCACTATTTTATATTCCCATCAGCAATGAATGAAGGTTCCAATTTCTCCACATGCTTGCCAACACTTGGATTTTCCATTTTCTTTATTTTATTTTATTTTATTTATTTTTGAGACAGGGTCTCACTCTGTTGCCCAGATTGGAGTACGGTGCTGCCATCTCGGCTCACTGCAACGTCTGTCTCCCAGGTTCAAGTGATTCTCCCACTTTTCAGCCTCTGAGTAGCTGGGGCTACAGGCGTGCACCCACCATGCCTGGATAATTTTTGTATTTTTTGGTAGAGACAGGGTTTCACCATGTTGGCGAGGCTGGTCTTGAACTCCTGAACTCAAGTGATTGGCCCACCTCAGCCTCCCAAAGTGCTGAGATTACAGGTGTGAGCCACTGCGCCCAGCCTTCAGTTCCATTTTTAAAAGGTATTTTCACTGAGCATAGACTCTTTAGATTGTTTTTCCCTCAGCACTCTGAAAAATATTATTCCATTGTTTTCTAGCATGTATAATTTTTAAACAGTTGCTCTAGATTTCAGAATATATGTCTTTGATTTACCACCAGCTACCTTCAAGTAATTCTGTATCACTTCACATATAATATAAGAACTTTAAGATAGTATACTTTCATTTTCTTCTGATCCCCAGTCTACAAAGGACATATACCCCACAATTTTTCTTTTAATGATCAATTTTCTTTTAAAGAGATGGAAAAAAAGAAAAATGTAGGTTGTATTTACCCGCATTTGAAACATTTTACATGCTTTTTATTCCTTTATCCAGATATCCGTCTGGTATCATTTTCCTTCTGCCTGAAGAATTTCCCTTAACAGTTTTTACAGTAATGGTTTACTGGCAATGAATCCACCTTCAGTTTTTGTTTGTCCAAAAAGTCTTTATTTCACCTTCATTTTCAAAAAGTATTTTCACTGAGCATAGACTTTTCGGTTGTCATTGCTTTTCCTTCAGCACTCTGAAAAATAGCATTCCGTTGTCTTCTGGCTTGCCTAATTTGCATAAGAAATCTGCTTGATGTGGTTTGGCTGTGTCCCCATCTAAATCTCATCCTGAATTGTAGTTCCGATAATCCCCACATGCCGTGGGAGGCACCTGGTGGGAAGTGATTGGATCATGGGAGTGGTTTCCCCATACTGTTCTCGTGATAGTGAGTGAGTTCTCACGAGATCTGATGGCTTCATAAGCGTCTGGCATTTGCCCTGCTTGCACTCATTCCCTCGTTTGTGGCTCTGTGGAGAGACGTCTTCGGCCATGATTGTAAGTTTCCTGAGGCCTCCCCAGCCGTGTGAAACTGTGAGTCAACTCCTTTTCTTTATAAATTACCCAGTCTCTGGTGTTTCCTCATAGCAATGTGAGAACAGAGTAATAAACTGCTCTAATTCATACATTTTTGCTATTAAAAATTTTTTTTCTGGCTATCTTCTAACAGTGACTTTTTTTTTTTTTTTTTTTGAGATGAGTTTTGCTCTTGTTGCCCAGGCTGGAGTGCAATGGCACGATCTCAGCTCACTGCAACCTCTGCCTCCTGGGTTTAAGCGATTCTACTGGCTCGGCGTCCCAAGTAGCTGGGATTACAGATACGCGCCATCATGCCTGGCTAGTTTTTTGTATTTAGTAGAGGCGGTGTTTCACCATGTTAGTCAGGCTGGTCTCAAACTCCTGACCTCAGGTGATCCACCCACCTTGGCCTCCCAAAGTGCTGGGATTACAGGCATGTGTGCTACCGTGCCCGGCCTTAACAGCGAATTTTAAGATTTTTTTTTTTTTTTTAAATCAGGAGTGGTGGCTCATGTCTGTAATCCCACTGTTTTGGAGGCCGAAGTGGGAGTATCATTTGAAGCCAGTAGTTTGAGAGCAGTCTGAGCAACAGAGCAAAACCCTGTGTCTACAAAATAAAATTTTTAATTAGCTAGACATGGTGGTATGCACGTGTAGTTTTAGCTACTTGGGAGACTGAGGTGGGAGGATCACCTGAGTGCAGGAGTTCAAGGCTGCAGTGAGCTATGATTGCACTACTGCCCTCCAGCCTGGCTAATGGAGTGAGACCCTGTCACTAAAAATAAAAAAAGATTTTTTTATTGTCACTAGTTTTTAGATTTTCAGATTCTTTTTGGCTCCCCCTCCTCCATCTGGGGCTCCAATTACATGTGTGCTAGTCCTCTTGATATGGCCCCATAGGTTACTGAGCTTCCATCAATTTTTAGTCTTTTTTTTTCTTACTGTACTTCATAGTTTATTGTTGCAATCTTTTCTGCAGAGTCTAAATGGCTGTTAATCCCATCCAATGTAATGTTTATTTTTAACATTGTATTTTTGTCTCCTGAAGCCTGATTTGTGTATTTTGAAATATGCACTTTTCATTCCTCACTTCCTGGAGTTCACATTTTCCTTTATGTTCTTGAGCATGTTGAGCATATTTATAAAAGCTGTTTGAATGTCTTTGCCTGCTAATTCTATCATTTCTGTCATTTCTGGGTATGTTTTTATGGCTTCTCCTCATTATGGGTCACTTTTTCTTGCTTCTAAGTATATATGTATGTACGTTTGTTTGTTTGTTTGCTTACTTATTGAGACAGAATCTTGCACTGTCACCCAGTCTGGAGTGCAGTGGTGTGATCTTAGCTTGCTGTAACCTTGAACTCATGAACTCAAGTGATCATCTTACCTCAGCCTCTGGAGTAGCTGGCACTACAGGTGCACACCACTATGCTCAGCTGAGTTTTAAATTTTTTGTGGATATGGGGTTTCATTATGTTGCCCAGACTGGACTTGAACTTACAGCCTCAAGCGATCCTCCACCCTTGGCCTCCCAAAGGGTTGGGATTACATGTGTGAGCCACCATGCCTGACCCCTATATGTCAATATTTAAATTAGATTCCACATATTGTGAATTTTACATTGTTGAGTGCTGGATTTCATTTAATTCCTCTAAAGAATGATGAACTCTTTCTGGCAAACAGTTAAGTTATATGCAGATTAGTTCAGTCTTTTCCATGGTTGATTCAAGCTGGGCATGGTGGCTCATGCCTGTAATCCCAGCATTTTGGAAGGCTGAGGTGGGAGTATCACTTGAGGTCAGTAGTTCGAGACCAACCTGGCCAAAAGGGTGAAACCCTATCTCTACTGAAAATACAAACATTAGCTGGGCGTGCTGGTGGACACTTGTAATCCCAGCTACTCAGGAGGCTGAGACAGGAGAATTGCTTGAACCCAGGTGTTGGAGGTGGCAGTGAGCCAAGATGACACCACTATACTCCAGCTTGGATGACAGAGTGAGAGTCTGTCTCAAAAAAAAAAAAAAAGAAAAAAACCAAAACTGTTAAATTGATGCATAATAGATGTACATACATCTGGAGCACATGTGATAATTTAATAACATTTAAATAATTTGTAAAGACCAAATCAGAGGCCAGACATAGTGGCTCATGTTTGTAATCCCAGCACTTCAGAAGGCTAGGGCAGGCAGACTGCTTGAGAACAGCCTGAGCAACATAGTGAAACCCTATCTCCACAAAAAATAGAATAATTAGCTGCATGTGGTGGTGTACGCCTGTAGTCCTAGCTACTCAGGAGGCTGAGGTGGGAAGATCAGTTGAGCCCAAAAGTTCGAGGTTGCAGTGAGCTATGATTGAGCCAGTGCACACCAGCCTGGGTGACAGAGCAAGATCTTGTTTTTTTTTTTTTTTAAAAAAGATTAAATCAGTGTACTTAGGATATCCATCACCTTAAGTATGTGTCTTTTCTTTATGCAAGAAACATTCACGTTATTCTCTTCTAGTTATTTCGAAATGTACAACAGATTATGAAAACTTTAGTCACCCTACTGATGTACTAAACACGATACTGATCTGTTAAACCATATATTTGTACCCATTAATCAACTTCTCTTCATCCCTCTCTCCCCCTATCCTTCAATAGATTGAAAAATCAATCTATTTTCCATCTTCATGAAACTCCTTTTTTAACTCCCACATATAAGTAAGAACAAGTGATATTTGTCTTTCTGCGCTTGGCTTATTTCACTTAACATAATGACCTCCAGTTCATGTTGCTGCAAATGACAGGATTCCATTCTTTTTATTCCATTCTTTTTAATTCCATTCTTTTCTGAATAATACTCCATTACATATATGCACCATATTTTCTTTATCCATTCATTGTTGATGGGCACTGGGGTTGATTCCATGTTTTAGCTATTGTTAATAGTGCTGCAATCACCATGGAAGTGTCAAAGCTTGCTTTAAATCCCAGCACTTGGGAGACGAAGGTGGGAGGATCGCTTGAGGCCTGGAGTCTTAGACCAGCCTGTTCAACAGCCCATTTCTACAAAAAAAAAAAACAAAAAAAAAGAAAGAAAAAAAGTTTAATTAGCTAGGTGTGATGGCCCATGCCTATAGTCCCAGCTACTCCAGAGGCTGAGATGGGAGAATCTCTTGAGCCCAGGAGTTCAAGGCTGCAGTGAGCTAAGCTTATACCACTGCACTCTAACCTGGGTAACAGAACAATAAGCTGTCTCAAATAAATAAATAATAAATAAATAGAGCTCTTTTAGAGATGGACTAGGATAGCCTTTCTTTATTCCAGGGCTAATTTAGCTCCACTTCAAAGACTCAGCTTTTCTGGAGTCTCCATTGAACCGCTATGTGTTTGACACAGCTTCTCCACTCTGGTTAGAGAGCTATTTAGCCATTCCAGGCTTTGTATAGGCTCTAGGAATCGTTCTATTTACAGCTACCCAATAATAGCTTTTTCCCCCAGAAATTGCTTTTGCTCTACCTCATAGGTTTTGTCCTAAGTGTGTGCAGATTGGTGTTTACTCAAAGACTCTAGGGGACCCTGTGTGGATTTATGGCACTCTTCCTCTGTGTAACTCCCTGTCTCTTGAACACTGCCCTGCAATTTTAGCTGCCTGACACTCTCCTTAACTGAGTAGGACTAAGCTTTCCCTAGACTCCCCCATCTATGCGGCAGCCTGGAAACTGCCTCCAGGAAGCCGGCAGAGGCAGTCACAGGCTTACCTCCTCTGCTTCCCTGCTCCCAGGGATCACAGGCAGCCTCTTAGCCAATGTCTGAAAATAAGCATTTTCATATGTTTTGTCCAGTTTATGGTTTAAGGGCAATTCCCATAACTGTTAATCCTTCATGGACAGAAGCAAAACTTCCTATTAATTTTACCACAGAAAAAAACCCCAACTTTATTATATTTAATAATGTTCTATACTCACCAAACTATTTTTGCCATGTAGATATGCATTTATTCTATTTTTCCATATATGTTAACTTCATACAACATAAGCTATATAATACAATAAAACACACCTTCAGGCTGGGCACAGTGGCTCATGCCTGTGATCCCAGCACTTTGGGAGGCTGAGGCAGGCAGATCACGAGGTCAGGAGTTTGAGACCAGCCTGACTAACATGGTGAAACCATGTCTCTACTAAAAATAGAAAAATTAGCCAGGCATGGTGGTGTGTGCCTGTAGTCCCAGCTACTCAGGGCACTGAGGCAGGAGAATCTCTTGAACCCAGAAGGCGTCGGTTGCAGTGAGCCAAGATCCCGCCACTGCACTCCAGCCTGGCCAACGGAGTGAGATTCAGTCTCAAAAAAAACAAAAAACCACCTTCATTAACTCTAAAAATTAATAGAAATGAAACTCTGGGAATTTGGAGCCGGGGCGGATTGAACATATCTGGAGGGACTACCTAGCCCAAACCCAGGGAACAAGAAAGTTCAAGATGGGTGTTCTATTAGCCTGGTGTGGTGGCTCACGCCTGTAATCCTAGCACTTTGGGAGGCTGAGGCAGGCAGATCACCTGAGGTTGGGAGTTCAAGACTAGCCTGACCAACATGGAGAAACCCCATCTCTACTAAAAATACAAAATTAGCCGGGCTTGGTGGCACATGCCTGTAATCTCAGCTACTTGGGAGACAGAGGCAGGAGAATCGCTTGAACCTGGGAAGCGGAGTTTGCAGTGAGTCGAGATCGTGCCATTGCACTCCAGCTTGGTCAACAAGACCAAAACTCGGGCCGGGCGCGGTGGCTCACGCCTGTAATCCCAGCACTTTGGGAGGCCGAGGCGGGTGGATCACGAGGTCAAGAGATGGAGACCATCCTGGTCAACATGGTGAAACCCCGTCTCTACTAAAAATACAAAAAAATTAGCTGGGCATGGTGGCGCGTGCCTGTAATCCCAGCTACTCAGGAGGCTGAGGCAGGAGAATTGCCTGAACCCAGGAGGCGGAGGTTGCGGTGAGCCGAGATCGTGCCATTGCACTCCAGGCTGGGTAACAAGAGCGAGACTCCGTCTCAAAAAAAAAAAAAAAAAAAAAAAAAAGACCAAAACTCATCTAAAAAAAAAAAGATGGGTATTCTTACCCTTTAAGACACAGGATCAAAATACTTAAGGAGCTGTGCTACCATCCTTGATCTTTGGCAATACCCCATTCTCCACACTGTGATGGAGACAGCAGGGTACCGGTAAAGTGCATAGGCTTTGAGCTTGGAGAGGCTAGGTGTGTATCCCAGCTGGGGCAAGCTGGACTTTTCTAATTTGCAAAGACTGTAAGATGCTTGCAGGCAGGACCCACGTCCTGCTCATTTTTTGTGGCTTCCCACAGCTCTTAGCTCATCCATATGGGAGAAGTATAAAAAAGTTCCAATAGGTGGATTACATTTCATAAGCAAATACTTGCCAAGGTGTGGATGACTGATGATATGTTGATGATGACCTGTCCAAGAAACATATTTGCATTTGAGACATATTTTCACCCCTTTCTGAGGTGATCAGTAGGGAAGGGGTAAAACTGGCAAATCAAATTGTTTGGGCAAATTCAATAACGTCACAACCTTAACCATGGGTTGGTTGTTGGAAGTGTCAGGACCTATCTCTCTAGGTTGTCATAAAGATGAATGAGTTAGTGCATTAATTCAACATGTATTTACTGATCATACACTATGTACCAGCCATTGTTCTAGGTACCTAGGGCACAACAAAGAATGAAACAGACAAAAGTTTCCAACTTCATAGAGATTATATGCTAGTAGAGGAAGGCAAAGAATACATGATGCATAAGTGAAATGTATAGTATATTACATGGTGTTACATGCTACATTAAAAAAATAAACAAGGCAGGCCAGGCACAGTGGCTCACACTTGTATCCCAGCACTTTGGAAGGCCAAGGCAGGCAAATCATTTGAGCCCCAGAGTTTAAACCCAGGAGTTTGAGAACAGCAAGATGGCGCAACCCCGTCTCTACGAAAAATACAAAAATTAGCAGGGTGTGGTGGTGCAGGCCTGTAGTCCCAGCTTCTTGGGAGGCTGAGGTGGAGGCATCACTTAAGCCTAGGAGGTGGAGGTTGCAGTGAGCTGAGATCACACCACTACGTTCCAGCCTGGGCAACAGAGTGAGATAAGACTCTGTTTAAAAATAAAATTAAATTAAAAATAAAGCAAATAAGGAGACCGAGAATGTTGGGGGATGCTGTATACTGAATGTTTGTGTTCCCATAAAATTCCTCTGTTGAAATCCTGCCCACCAAGGTGATCGTATTAGGAGGTGGAGCCTTCAAGACGTGATTAGGTCATGAGGACACAGCATCATGAACAGGATTAGCATCCTCAAAAGAGGCCCCAGAAAGCTCCCTTGCCCCTCCTACCATGTGAGGACATAGTAAGGAGATGGCCACCGAGGAGCCAGGAAGTGGGTCCTCCCCAGGCACCAGATCTGCCAGCAGCTTGATCTCGGCCTTCCCAGGCCCTAGAATGGTAAGAAATGAGTGTCTGTTGTTAATAAGCCACCCAGTCTATGGCATTTTGTTGTAGCAGCCTGAACAGACTAAAACAGGGTTCAATTTTCAAACAGTATGAATAGAAGGCCTCGGTGAGAAGGCGATTCTTTAGGCAAGATGGAGGGAGGTGAGGGAGCGAGGCCCACAGGTCTCTGGGATGACAGGGTTCCAGCCGGAGAGAACAGCAAATGCAAATGCCTTGAAGCAAGAAAGAACTGATGTTTTGCAAGGAACAAAGAGGCCCACGGAGCTGTAGTTGTGGGAAAAAAGTGGTGGGAGATGAGGTGAGATAAGAGGAGTCAAGACCTGGATTGTTTGGGGTCTTGTAGGCTGTGGGAAGGACTTGAGGTTTTGCTCTGAGTGAAATGGGGCCACTGGAGCATTTTGTGCAAAGGAATGACATGCTCTGCCTGACATTTTAGCAGAATCCCCTGGCTGTTATGTGGAGAGTAAACAAGGAGGGGCAAAGGCCTAGCAGAGGGAGACCAGCTGGGGCTGCTGCAATCACCCCAGCCGTACAAGCTTATCCAGCACGAGAGCGAGTGCACTGCCCAGCAGATGCCTAATGCGTGGACTTGGTCCGGGCTGGCTGCATTTCCAGGAACAGAAAGCATGAACCTGGCAAAGTGTGGTGGCTCACACCTGTAATCCCGGCACTTTGGGAGGCCGAGGCAAGTGGATTATCTGAGGTCAGGAGTTCGAGACCAGCCTAGTCAATACGGTGAAACTCTGTCTCTACTGAAAATACAAAAATTAGCCAGGTATGGTGGTAATCCCAGTTACTTGGGAGGCTGAGACAGAATTGCTTGAACCCAGGAGGCAGAGGTTGCAGTGAGCCCTGAGATCGCACCACTGCATTCCAGACTGGGCAACAGACCAAGACTCTGTCTCAGGGAAAAAAAAAAAAAAAAAAAAAAAGTCTGGTCTAGGTGGTGGTTAATAGAACAGAAGGGAATTTGGATTGGATTTGGGTAAAACTCCGCTTCCATAGGATTCATCTGTCAATCATTTCTCACCTGCTGTCTCTGTGGGCTGGCTGTATTTGCCTAAATCAAACACATCACACCTTTAAGTAACCAGAGTCAATCAGGGTGTCCTTATTGGTCCCAGGTCTGGATGTGGTTGAGATGAAGGATACTGATTTGTGGAGTCTTCCATATTTCTGAACAGCCAAAGTCCTGCCTGTCTTTCCAGTCCCAGCGTGGGTGTCACCTGGTCTGAGAGGCTCTCCCTGGTTCCTTTCTCTGTGCAGACCCCTCATCCCACCCCAGGCTGAAAAGGAGCTGGGATAGAAAGGAGCTGTCCTCTCCAGTGTCCTAGGATGCTGTCCCCTCTGCTTTGATCTGGCCTGATGCACCACCATTAATTAGATAAAAGCAGCTCCTAGCAGGCCCAAATCATGGCCTCTTGAAAGGCCCTCTATCTAGTGGCATTATGAACAATGAAGAAAATGTTTTACATTGATATCCAGGCTTCACAGCTTTTAAAGCTGGAAAATGGCATATTCTAGGAGGCTGGAAAGCATTACAGTTAGGATGTGCTTCTGGAACCCAACAATTGGAGCTGGAACCCCAGTTCTACCACATGGGAAAGTACCTTGACCTCATTACAAACATCATTTAATATGTTTGTGTAAATAGTTAATCCATAAGCACATATAAAATCCAAAAGGTACAAAGGGATACACAGCAAAAATAATTATCTTCCCATCCCTGTCTCCTAAGTCGTCACTCCCCACACCAGAATTAACTGAAACAATTAATTTTTTTTTTTTTGAGACAGAGTTTTGCTCTCATTGCCCAGGGTAGAGTGCAATGGTGCAATCTCTGCTCACTGCAACCTCTGCCTCCTGGGTTCAAGCAATTCTCCTCCCTCAGCCTCCCGAGCAGCTGAGATTACAGGCGCCCACCACCACAGCTGGCTAATTTTTGTATTTTTAGTAGAGACGGGGTTTTGCCATGTTGGCCAGGCTGGTCTTGAACTCCTGACCTCAGGTGATCCTCCAACCTCAGCTTCCCAAAGTGCTGAGATTACAGGCGTGAGCCACTGCACCCAGCCTGCAATGATCAGTTTCTTACTTAACCTTTTGGCGTCTCCATTTTCTCCTCTGGAACTCTTTTGCCTCGTTGCACTCCTGAAAGCGTACCTCAAGATGGGGCACCAGTGGCTCTACTGAGGCCGGCCTCAAAAATTGGGTCAGGGTTCTCTTGAGTTGGCTCAGACTGGACCAGCCTGTTTTGGAAATACAGCCTCCATGTGGGCCGCCAGTGTTTCTTTAAGCCAGACCACGTGATGTTGCTTGAATAGATTATCCAAGACATCCACCCAATGAAAGAAACCATACTAGCTCTTTGTACATTAAAAAAACAAAAACAAAACCCAACTCCCTCCGCCAAAGTTCTCTTCTGTGGAATACGAAAAATGACACTTGCTCAGCCTCCCATCCAAGGCTTTTATAAAGTTCAAATTAAACTAGTGAGTTGTAGAGCCCATGCTAATGGAAGGATAGTCTATGCAAGCAAGGGACAGGACTCTGGAACTTTCGCACTGGCTGAAGCACATTATACCTTTAAGTAACTAGAGTCAATCAGGGTGGGCCAGGCGCAGTGGCTCACGCCTGTAATCCCAGCACTTTGGGAGCCTGAGGCGATCGGATCACAAGGTCAGGAGTTCAAGACCAGCCTGGCCAACATGGTGAAACCTTGTCTCCACTAAAAATACAAAAAATTAGCCAGGCGTGGTGGCACGTGCCTGTAATCCCAGCTACTTGGGAGGCTGAGGCAGGAGAATCACTTAACCCAGGAGGCAGAGGTTGCGGTGAGCTGAGATCATGCCACTGTACTCCAGCCTGGGTGACAAGTGTGAAATTCTGTCTCAAAACAAAACAAAACAAAACAGAGTCAATCAGAGTGTCCTCATTGGTCCCAGGTCTGGATGTGGTTGAGATAAAGCATAGTGATTTGTGGAGTCTCTCATGATTTCTGAACAGTCAAAATCCTACCTGCCTTTCCAACCCCAGCGTGGGTGTCACCTATTCAGAGAGGCTCTCCCTGGTTCCTTTCCCTGTGCAGACCCCCCGTCCCACACCAGATGTGCTTTGGGCCTCTTCAGGGCCTCCAGTATGTCCTGTTTAGACCTCCCTATGCTTCAAGAGGGCTTTCCCTGCTTGCTGACCTGTTGTAAGGTGGCCTCCTGTGGTAGAGTGATCAAGGCTTGAACTGTGACTTCCCCACCCACTGGCTATGTGACTTTCACAAGTCATTAAACCTCTCTAGACCTCAGTTTTCCCATCCACAGATTTTGGTTAATAACATCTATCCCTCAGGCAACAGTTCTTAAGCTTTCACCTCTTAGGAACCCGTTATACTCTGAATAATTAAAGACCGCAAAGAGTTTTTGTTTATGCAGGTTATATCCATATATTATCCATACATTTACTACATTAGAAACAAAAACTGAGAAATTAAAACATGTTTCTTTATTTTTTAAAAAATAACAATAGAAAACCCATTACATGTTAACATAGTTGTTTGTTTGTTAGAGACAGGGTCTCACTCTATTGCCCAGGCTGGGATGCAGTGGCATGATCTCAGCTTACTGCAACGGGCAGTAAGTGATCCTCCCACCTCAGCCTCCCAAGCAGCTGGGACTACAGGCACATGCCACCATACCTGGCTACTTTTTGTATTTTTTGTAGAGATGATGTTTCACCATGTTGCCCAGGCTGGACTTGAACTCCTGAATTCAAGTGATCCACCCATTTCATCCTCCCAAAGTGCTGGATTACAGGCATGAGCCATCATGCCCAGCAGCATAGTTATTTTTAACTTCTTTTAATTTCTTTTTTTTAGAGATGGGGTCTCACTATGTTGTCCAGGCTGGTCTTGAACTCCTGGCCTCAAGCTATCCTACCTCAGCCTCCCAAAGTGCTAGGATTACAGGTATGAGCCACCATACCTGGCCAATTTTTAACTTTTAAAGTGTTATTTATATTTTCCCTAACAAAAATATTTACAAAGAAGAATATTCTTTTACATTTTTGCAAATTTTTAAAGTAGAAGATAGCTGGATTCTCACATTTGTTCTACCTTGTTTGTTGAGATACGTAGTTTTAATTGAAGTACCTGAAGAAAATCCAACCCCATGCAAGTTTATAGTTGGAAAAGGGAAGAGTATTTTAATAGCCTTCTCAAATTGTTATAGATATTCTTTGGTCCTAAACCAAAAGTCAGTAAATGGCAGTTTTTTAGGGTCAGTTGACATGTGAAATCTGCACTTATGTCAATAAATTTTCCATACTCTGTTAAATTCCATGGGTCTGGCCAGGCACTGTAGCTTACACTTGTAATCCCAGCACTTTGGGAAGCTGAGGTGGGTGGATCACTTGAGGTCAGGGATTTGAGACCAACCTGAACAACATGGTAAAACCCCATCTCTACTAAAAATTAAAAAAAAAAATAGTTGAATATGGTGGCACACACCTGTAATCCCAGCTTCTTGGGAGGCTAAGGCAGGAGAATTACTTGAACCCAGGAGGTGGAGATTGCAGTGAGCCGAGATTGCACCACTGTACTCCAGCCTGGGCAACAAGAGCAACACTCCATCTTAAAAACAAATAAAAAATAAAAATAAAATCCATGGGTCTAACACTTTAAGTGAATCTTTTACCTGTGCATGATTTTGTAACTTTTTACATTAGGCATTTGGGAAGTACTGATTTACTGAATATGCCAATCTTCTAAAAGTGGATACATTTTATTAACATAGAAAAATAATATGGCTAATATTATTGCCAGTGTCATCAGAAAAGTCTGTAAGTACCAGGAAGCTGTCAGGCTCACCATGGTAGACATAAGTTTCCCCGAATTCTAATTTTCACTTGAAAACTCAAATTACTCAGCTGGATACAAAAACAGAAAAAAAGAAAACTCAAATTTTATTATTGGCAATAAATACTGTCAGTTGTTTTCCCTGAAGTGGCAGGCTCATTTGTTTATTTTTGAGAAAATGTCTATCCAGTATTCAAATCTGATTAACTATAGTTTGTCTGCAGGCATTCTTTCAAGTAAAAATGATCTTCCATGAGAAAAGTGGCTGATTGAGCTTACAACTCAAACAATCATCCATCATACAAAACTACGAGTACTTTTTCTCTTTTCTTTGCTTTCCTTGCCTTCCTTCTGCCCGTCCCCCTTCCTTCCCCCCTCCCTCCCTCCCTCCCTCCCTCCCTTCCTTCCTTCCTTCCATCCATCCCCCTTCTCCTTCCCTTCCCTTCCCTTTCTGTCTCTCTCTTTCTTTCTTTCCCTTTCTTTTTTTCAGACTGGGTCACACTCTGTCACCACTCAAATGGGGTGCAATGGTGGGATCTTGGTTCATTGCAACTTCTGCCTCTCAGGCTCAAGTGATCCTCCCACCTCAGTCTCCAGAGTAGCTGGGACAACAGTCATGTGCCACTATGCCTGGTTACTTTTATATTTTTTTGTAGAGATGGGGTTTCACCATGTTGCCCAGGCCATTCTCCAACTCCTGGACTAAAGTGATCTGCCCACCTTGGCCTCCCAAAGTGCTGGGGTTTCAGGCATGAGCTACCGCACCCAGCTCACAAGTACTTTTTCTTGTGACAACTATTGCACTTTGGAATTTGCTAGAAGTGCTTTCTATTTCTCACTTTTTCACACAGAATGGTAAAAAGACATGGACTCAGGTGGAGAGTTAATTAGATTAATAATGTTTACTGCTTTCTCAATGACATTCTTAGTGAAATGAATATTCTTCCTGCAAATGTGGTGAAGAACGCAGTGGCTGTTAGTACAGTTAAATGCCACTGCCTTGATCTGTGCTCAGTCACCAGCAGTCCTACCCGCTGGCTCAGTCCATTTTTTGTTGCCATAAAAGAATACTTGAGACTGAGTAATGTATAAAGAAAAGAAATTCATTTCTTACAATTCTGAAGGCTGGGAACTCAAGGTTGAGAAACCCGAGTCTGCTAAGGACTTTCTTGCTGTGTCATCCCATGGCAGAAGGTGGAAAGGCAGCAAAGCGCATGAGACACAGGAAGAGTGCTGGACTCATCCCTTTGTGAGGAGCCACTCCCACCGTAACAACCCACCCTCGCCATGACCTCTTAAGGATCCCAACTCATTTATTTATTTATTTATTTATTTATTTTCGAGACGGAGTCTTGCTGTGTCACCCAGGGTGGAATGCAGTGGCACAATCTTGGCTCACTGCAGCATCTGCCTCCTGGATTCCAGCGATTCTCCGGCCTCAGCCTCCCGAGTAGCTGGGATTACAGGCACATGCCACTACACCTGGCTAATTTTTGTATTTTCAGTAGATATGGTTTTCGCCATGTTGACCAGGCTGGTCTCGAACTCCTGACCTCAGGTGATTTGCCCACCTCGGCCTCCTAAAGTGCTGGGATTACAGGTGTGACCAACTGTGCCCAGCCTGGCTCCCAACTCTTAATACTGTCACAACAGCAATTCAATTTCAACGTGAGTTTTGGAGGACACGTTCAAACCATAGCACCCACCATTGCTCTTGCACCATCAGTGCAAACGTCAGTGCAGTGAAAAAGGTAAATGAATCGTAGTATTGTAATGAAACTAGTTTCAGCCTTGCGGATCCCCTGAAAGGATCTTGGGGACCATCAGGGGTCAGTAATCTATACTTCAAGAATCACTGCCTATAGATTTTTACTGTGAGAATTAGATAAAATAATGTATGTAAAGCAGTTGGCATGGTGCCCGGAACATTCTAAGTGCTTAATAAGTTCTAGCAACTCTATTTATTCTTCAAAGTGATTTCACATATTTTATTTCCCAAGGACTTCTATGTGCTCACCACATCTAGCCCAAACTGCCTTTGTAGAATGAACCTGACTGGATTATACTTTTCTCTGAGCTTCTCAAAAGAAGGGCATGTATTCATAATCAGAGACCTGCCTAGAATCCAGTGTATTTAAATGAATATATGAGCTAGTCAAGGCAAATGTGCCAAATTCCATTTTATAGACAAAAGATGCTGAATGTTTGAGACTGCCTGACTTTTCAGTTGTAAGGTCAATGCTGTAGGTGGGGGGCGGGGGTAAGGTGGTGATGTGAAGAAGCAGGGGAGGGTTAGGCACCAGAGTGGGGATTATTGATTCTTTCATTCTGTGAACATACTGTATCATCTGTCCATTTACTTAGGTCTTTAATTTCTCTTGGCAATGTGCATACAGGTCTTGCTCATCTTTCAAATAAATAATTCCTAGGCACTTTATGTTATTTTCAATAGATTGAAAAAATCAGTATCATAAATACGTCAATGTAGGCCAGGTGCGGTGGCTCACACCTGTCATCCCAGCACTTTGGGAGGCCAAGGCGGGTGGATCACCTGAGGTCAGGAGTTTGAAACCAGCCTGACCAACATGGAGAAACCCTGTCTCTACTAAAAATACAAAATTAGACAGGTGTGGTGGTGCATGCCTGTAATCCCAGCTACTCGGGAGGCTGAGGCAGGAGAATCGCTTGAACCCAGGAGGCCGAGGCTGCGGTGAGCTGAGCACTGTTGCCCACAGCCTGGGTGACAAGAGTAAAACTCCATCTCAAAAAAAAAAGTCAATGTTTCTTAAATTCAATGCAGTCCCTAATCAAAATCCCGTCAAAACAAGCTAATTCTAAAATGTGTATAGAAATGCGAAGGGGCTGTGTATGGCGGCTCAACATCTGTAATCACAACACTTTGGGAGCCCAAGGTGAGTAGATCATGTAAGCCCAGGAGTTCAAGATCAGCCTGGGCAACATGGCAAAACCCTGTCTCTATAAAAAATACAAAAAAAAAAAAATTAGCCAAGCATGATGGCATGTGCCTGTGGTCTGAGCTACTTAGCTACTTGGTAGGCTGAGAAGGGAGGATAGTTTGAGGCTGGGAGGTTGAGGCTGCAGTGAGCCATGATCACACTCCACTCTGCTCCAGCCTGCACAACAGAGTTAGACCCTGTCTCAAAAAAAAAAAAAAAAAAAAAGGATCTGGGTAGCCAAAATAATCTTGGAAAAGAAGAAAACATGTTAGGACTTATACTACCTAATTTCAAGACAATAAAACTATGATAATCAAGACAGTGTGGTATTGGCAAAGGATAAACAATAACATCAATGGGACAGGAGAGTTTAAAAACAGCCACACAAAATACAATCCACTGATTTTGATGAAGACATCAAGGCAATTGAATGGATAAAGGGCAGTTACATCAATAAATTGTGCTGGAACAACTAGTTATTCATATAGAAGCAATGAACCTTGACTTTCATCTCATACCCTACACAAAAATTAATTCAACTTTTTTATACACCTACACATGAAAGCGAAAACTCTAAAGCCTCTAAAAGAAAACATTAGAGACTATCTTCACAAACTTGGAGTAGCAAAGATTGTTAAGGTAGGCACAGAAAGCTAAATAAGCACGAAAGGAAACTTCCCTCTCCTCCCAGAGTCTCCCTCTGGGCTGGCAGCCCCTCCTGCACCTCTGGGTGCTAACACTCGCCCCCAATGCTCCATGCAGAGCCGCCAGCCCTGCAGTCCCATCACCATAGGCTTCTGAAAGCTGAGGGTCTTTGGGTAGCATTTACACAACATTTCTCTTTAAATCATCTCCTATTTATTTATTTTTGAGACGCAGTTTTGCTCTTGTTGCCCAGGCTGGAGTGCAATGGCGTGATCTCAGCTCACTGCAACCTCTGCCTCCCAGGTTCAAGCAATGCTTCTGCCTCAGCCTCCCAAATAGCTGAGATTACAGGTGCCCACCACCCCACCCAGCTAATTTTTGTATCTTTAGTAGAGATGGGGTTTCACCATGCTGGTCGGGCTGGTCTTGAACTCCTGACCTCAGGTGATCTACCTGCCTCAGCCTCCCAAAGTGTAAAGCATCTCCTTTTCACTTACATCTTGTCCTATCTATTTGTCCTAAATAATCACTATGAAATTCCTAGTTTGATAAGTTTGTCATTTTTCTCCATTATATTTTAGAATAAATTGTAACTGGTAAATTTTTGATATGTGTGAACAACCTGAAATGCTTTCGTGTACTGCACTTTGGGTTTTCCCATGTTCTTGTGTATGAATGTGTGTGAGCATGTATGTGTGGGTGTGGTGTGGGTGTTGGGGTGTGAGTAGTGAGCATGTATGTGTGTCTGTGAATGTGCAAGTATGTGTGCCTGAGTGTGTGGTGTGTGAGTGTAGCGTGGGATGGGGCTGGAGGAAGTCTAGGCTGACAACATAATGATGAGTCCTAGTGGGGGTGACCACACTTCCTGGCAATGAGCCACGCTCACCAGGAACCAGAAGGGCAGAGGAAAGGCGTGTGGGGCAGAGGCCCCCACCCGCTTTTCTGCTCATTGTCCACAGTCCCTCAGAGGAGAGAAGGCTCCATCAGTGGCCAAGGGAGCGCCTGGTTACGGCCCGGCAGCCTGGTAACCATCACCAGGGACTGGGAGTACTTCTGGGAACAGCAGGCGGGGGCAGATCCTTCATTGCTATATTTACAGGTCTGGATTTAGCACAGGACCTTGAGGCGAGGGACTGAGATCCAAAGTTTCCAATATGTTCTTCCCCCTGGCAACCTTGTGCAAGGAATATTTTTATAGGAGCTCAGAGAAGCTAGGAAAGTTGTTCAAGGTCACACAGCTGGACATTCGGAGTTAGAGGAGAACTCAGACCTTCTGGTTCTAAGGTCAAGGGCTTTTCTAATATAGCAAAATAGTATGGCACCTCCCAAAAGCACTGTGCCACCTGCTGCCTGGGTGTGAGAACCCAGGAAGGCGCTCCAAGTGCCACCTAATTTCATAGGTTCTTCTTGTATGGGTCTACCTTGGTGATCTCAGCTAAGTGGTTCTTGCGCCCATCCCCATGACAAGCCCCTCAGCCAGGAACGGCTGGCCTCCTGGGCACAGGAGACCCATGAGCAGGGGTGGTATTCCACATAGGACCTGGCTTGCAAGGGCACTGACTGAACGGAACTAACTTCAGCTTGAGGGATGAGGGCAGGGTCCTGGAGGTGTGTGGGGGGGTGGTCCCTGGGGAGGCACCACAGCAGCCAGTGCATTGGGGACACTTGTGGGGGCTCAGGACTGTGGCTACTGACCAACCAGGAAGGAAGCATTTGCATATGTAAATAATCCATATTGGCACACCAGCACACCATGGCTGCATGCCAGCCTTGCCCAAGAGGGCTCCTGTATGTTCACTCTTCTCAGAGGCAGAAGATGAGGAAGTTCCTCTCTCTGTCCCTTCCTCTGTCCCTCCCTCTTTTGCATTATGTGAACTGGGCCCCTTAGTGCCAGGCACAACACTGAAGGTAAGAAGGTACTAAAACACAGAGCCCTGCCTGCCCCTAAGGAGCTCGGGCCTGTTTTCCCAGGAGATGCCCTCTCGAGAATCTGGCCCCAGTGCTAGGCTGTCGAGGGGCCAGGTTGGTCAGTGCTGGTCGAGGGACACACAGAGAACCCAGACCTAGTCCTGCTTGCAGGCCCCCCACAGTCTTGTTTCAGGCCTCATAGCAGAAAAGATACATAGAAACTAATAGGGCTAAAGGGGCTTCACGTTAAAGAAAGCAGAATACAGGCTGCAGCACATGCGACCATCACCAGCTCCGACCAGAGTGTTGTTTGAGAGGCCCCAGACTTCTGCATAAGGACCTGCCTTCCTCTCACTTAGTCGATCTAAACGTTAGTGAACACAGAACCGCTCTAGGGGGCTCGTGGTTAGAGATTTATTTTTATATATAATGAAGGCCGGGCGAGGTGACTCATGCCTGTAATCCGAGCACTTTGAAGACCAAGGCAGGCAGATCACTTGAGGTCAGGAGATCAAGACCAGCCTGGCCAACATGGTGAAACCCTGTCTCTACTAAAAATTAGCTGGGCGTGGTGGTGCGCACCTGTAATCCCAGCTACTTGGAAGGCTGAGGCAGGAGGATCACCTGAACCTGGGAGGCAGAAGTTGCAGTGAGCAAAACTTCTGCCGCTGCACTCCAGCCTGGGTGACAGAGCTAGACTCATTCTCAAAAAAAAAAAAAGTTAACTGCATGTAAAGAATACCTTCATAGCAGCATCTAGACTAGTATTTGACCAAACCACTAGATACCACAGTCTAGCCAAGGTGACACGTAAAATTAACTATCACACCTTCCCTGGCTTCTGGGGAAGATGGGCACCTCATTAACCCTGTCCTCACTTAAACATGCTATTCTGGGGCTGTGTTCCCTCCTTGACCAGGCACGGTGGCTCACACCTGTAACCCAGCACTTTGGGAGGCCGAGGCAGGCAGATCACGAGGTCAGGAGATCGAGACCATCCTGGCTAACATGGTAAAAACCTGTCTCTACTGAAAATACAAAAAATTAGCTGAGTGTGCTGGCACACACCTGTAATCCCAGTTACTCAGGAGGCTGAGGCAGAAGAATTGGTTGAACCTGGGAGGCGGAGGTTGCCGTGAGCTGAGATCGCACCACTGCACTCCAGCCTGGGTGACAGAGCAAGACTCCATCTCAAAATAAAATAAAAGTTCTCTATAATTATTTAAACAGTTTTATATCTTCAGGTTTCTCTACTACTTCTGCTTCTTGGGGCATGGATTCTGATTGTTTTGGTTCGGTTTGGGTTTGTATTTGCTGATTATCTCTAACGGTGGTTTGTTTCCCTGTGGTTTGTGATTTTTGGTTGGGAGCGTATCTCCAATGGAGGGTTGTTTTTGCTGTTGGATGCCTGTGAGCCTGGGTTGTGAAAATGTCCAGAGTACTTTGGGTTTTGCTTCTGTCAGGGCCCTAGGCTCTGGACATTTTTTTGAGACAGTCTCCAGTCACCCAGGCTGGAGTGCAGTGGCATGATCTTAGCTCACTGCAGCCTCTGCCTCGTGGGTTCAAGTGATTCTCCTTGCCTCAGCCTCCCACGTAACTGAGACTACAGGTGCAGAGGCTACAGGTAAAGGGGTTTCACCATGTTGGCCAGACTGATCTCAAACTTCTGGCCTCAAGTGATCTGCCTGCCTCAGCTTCCCAAAGTGCTGGGATTAAGGGTGTGAACCACTGCACCTGGCCTGTGGACTAGCTTTTTGATTAACTTTTTGACATAGGAATCCTGGGACCGGTGGCATGCCAAAGCAGGGGATGAGGTGGGAGCAGTCCATTTCTCTTCTTCAAGTGGGGCAGGCCTGCCTTTCCATCTTTCACATGAACTTTTCTCCCACCCAAGACTTCTATAGTGAGAAAACTTGCTCCTTCTGCAGGCCCAGTTGGTAGTTTTTCCAACCTTTCTTTTCTTGGGATACTCCTCAAGGCTCCAAGCTATATTCAGATGGATCAGTTCCAACTCTCCTGCCTCAAACAGCGTGGGGCCGCCTCCTGTTTTTGAAGGGGCCTTAGAACTCTGAGCTGTAGGCCTTAGGGCCTGTATCTAGTCAAAACCTCACAAACCATAGGCTTAGTCCTCACTCCACTTTCTGGCTTTGAGTTCTTGGAACTATTTCTGGAATCTGGGGTTTTCCTTTCTCTTGAGCTTAGCTGTATATTTTCACGTGTTTTTCTTGTATTTTATGGAGCAGTTTTGTAGTAATGAGAGAGGGGCTGTTTGAAACTGTGCAATCTGGCATGTTGCCAAAAGTGTTCTGCTGCATTGACCTGTGGTTATTCAAGGAATATAGCCCTCTCCACTAGACCGTAAACTCCATGAGGCAGGGACTATGTTGACTTTGCCAGATGCCCAGCTTCCAAAAAGGACCGAGCACATGGCAAGGGCTCAATAAATATATATATATCTAAAGACAGTGTCTCGCTATGTAGCCCAAGCTTGTCTCCAACTGCTGGCTGGGCTCAAGTGATCCTCTTGCCTTGGCCTTCCAAAGTGCTGGGATTGCGGTTGTGAGCCATTGCACCTAGCCCCTCAATAAATATTTCTGAATGAATGAACAAAGATACTCTCTCTAGGGACATTAATACCTAAATCTTAGGGCTGTTGGGAGAATTTAGCAAAAGAATATGTAATATGCTTTGTATATGGTGGCAACTCAGGAAAGGTATCCATCATCATAATCTTGTCTATTAAGGCAAAACTTGAATGATGGTTTCCCTGCAATTCAGCTCCCACCCTCACCTCAGACAGTAGTCCTGGCCCAGGCTGGCAGGCAGGTTTTATGGGTGTGGCCTCTTGCTACTTCCCAGAGTACAAGGTCAGCCCTTCCACCAGAACAGCCACAGCATGGTGGTTTTATTTATTTATTTATTCTTTGAGATGGAGTCTTTCTCTGTCACCTAGGCTGGAGTGCAGTGGCTCGTTCTTGGCTCACTGCAACCTTCAACTCCTGGGTTCAAATGATTCTCCTGCTCCAGCCTCCAGAGTAGCTGGGATTACAGGCACCCATCACCATGCCTGGCTAATTTTTATATTTTTAGTAGAGACAGGGTTTCGCCGTGTTGGCCAGGCTGATTTCGAATTCCTGACCTCAGGTGATCCACCCACCTTTGCCTCCCAAAGTTCAGGGATTACAGGCGTGAGCCACGGCGCCCGGCCAGCATCATGGTTTTAACCTGAGCCCCAAGCTCTGACCATGATCTGGCTGAAGCGGCTCCACCACCACTTCCTGACTGATCCTGTCCAGTCTGGTGTCCCCAACCATGTCATTTCCAGTGATCCCTTGTATTGCCAGGATTTTTTTTCTAGAAATTTGAGAATTTTGTTGAGGGGAAAAAATGTACTTGGTAAATAATAACTGATTTTTGCATTTGAATTAACCAATGGAATTCAGCTGCCATAACTTCCAATCAGCATGAGGCGAGATGATTTTAGCCCAAAGCAAGGAAACATAACATTTTAATCAGGCTGTGCAACTTTGGCTGGGTGAATGCACTAGGGACCCTCGCCCATTCCTAATCCAGTGATTTAAAGACTCTGTATGAGAAAGGTCTGCCCCACAGAACCCTCCAGTGGCAGCAGAGCCGTACAAATTGGATCCAAGGATGACACAAAAGGGGTTCTAAGATGGTACCCAGGGACCACCTTATAAACATTACCAGCCCAAGAAACTAGTTGGCAATGATGGGAGGCAAGAGGTGAACTGACAAGGCTCACAGTAGGATTTAGGTGCCTCAGGAAACAGAATTAATGTTTGGTTTGTTGGTTGTTTTTTTGACATGGAGTCTGACTCTATCGCCCCGGCTGGAGTGCAGTGGCGCGATCTCAGCTTACTGCCACCTCCGCCTCCCGGGTTCAAGCAATTCTCCTCCCTCAGCCTCCCAAGTAGCTGGGACTACAGGCACCTGCCACCACGCCCAGCTAATTTTTGTATTTCTAGTAGAGAAGGGGTTTCGCCATGTTGGCCAGGCGGGTGTGGAACTCCTGACCTCAGGTGATCCATCCGCTTTGACTGCCTCCCAAAGTGCTAGAATTATAGGCGTGAGCAACCGCACCCAGCCTGGAAACAGAATTTGAACATTGTGTGTGTGTGTGTGCATGTGTGCGTGCTGTAATATCTCCTTGGACATGTTGGAAGGATACCGCATCAAGGACTAAAATACTAATTTATATTAAATGCCTATTGTGTCAGACACTCTTTTTAGTTTAATGCTATTCATTAACTGCCAGGTGGGTACCATCCCCCACTTTACAAATGAGGAAACAGTCTGAGTGATCGTAAAGTAACTTACCCAAGGTTTTGTAGCTGACAGGTCAAGAGCTAAACTCCTCTGACTCTCAAGCCCAGTCTCCTTCTGCCAAAGGATTTTCTTTCCTGTGAATGAGAAATTAGCTTGGAGCACTGGTTGCCAACTTTGACTGTTTGTTGGACTCTCCTGGGAAGCTTTACAAAATCCTGATGCTTGAGTCCTACCCCCAGAGATTTTTATTTAATGGGAAATCAGGATTTTTTAACGTTCCCTAGGCAATTTTAACAGGCAGCCAAGGCTGGGCGCTACTGGCTTACTGGGCTCCAAATCCCACATCCACCAAGGTCCTTGACTGTAAATGTCACCTGGCCCAACCACCCCCAGGACTGGAAAGAAAACCAAAGAAGCCCAGGGCAGGAGCCCACCTCAAAGTCCAAGGACCATAGCTGGTGCCTGTAACTGCTTGCCCAGAGCCAAACCAGGAAATAGGCACCAATAATAGTAACAACTTAGTGGTGACAATAATGAAAACAAGGGTTCAGACAGTATTTCAATAATTTACTTATTGTGATGTAGCAGGTGCCTTGCATCCTTTACCTCATTTGTTTCTCACAGCAATGCTATGAGGTAGGTGCAATAAATCTCTATTTTAAAGATGGGAACACTGAGGCACAGGCAGGTGAAGTGGCCAGTCCAGGGCCACTCAGTGAGGCTCGTTGGGCTGTGTTATGGACCACTGGCTTTTCTTTTCTTTTTTCTTAAGACAGAGTCTTGCTCTGTCGCCCAGGCTGGAGTGCAGTGGTGCGATCTCAGTTCACTGCAACCTCTGTCTCCCGGGTTCAAGCGATTCTCCAGCTTCAGCCTCCCAAGTAGCTAGGACTACAGGCATGCACCACAGCATCTGGCTAATTTTTTTTTTGTATTTTTAGTAGAGATGGGGTTTCACCATGTTGGCCAGGCTGGTCTCGAACTCCTGACCTCAGGTGATCTGCTCACCTCGGCCTCCCAAAGTGCTAGGATTACAGGCATGAGCCACCGTGCCCGGCCAGACCACTGGCTTTTCTATGCCGCCTTTCCAATCCCGGGCTGCCTCCAACTTTGCAGCCCCTGGGTCCTCTCAGAACTCTCCCGCTACTCACAGCCCGAGTGCTTGATTTGCTGTGGGCCTGCCCTGAACTGAGGAAGTGGGAGTGAGCAGTAAATACAGATGAGGGGCCTGCCCTGTCCTCCTCCACTGGATCTTACAGTCTGGCAGGGGTGATCAGGCCAGAGCGGGTGCATTGAGACACAGAGGATGTGCGGGGGTGCGGAGGTGGCAGGACTCACCCTCAGCCTTCAGTTGATGGAGGGATCCTAACCCCTGGTCAGCAGGCTTCTAAGACATCCCTGCTGCTGCATCCCTCAAGAGGCCAGTGCCTGAGGCTGGATCACCTAGCCCTCTTTCTGCCTCCACACAGTTCCTGGAGAAGGACCATATCATAGGACACGCCTGGCCAGACATCTCAACTCTGGAGACCTAGTGTCCTCACTATGACATTCCTTCCTCGCAGATTTTCTGGAAAGATGGAACCAGCTGGACACAGCCAGTGCCTAGAGCCGGCCTGGCATAGTGTGGGTGCAGCCCTTCCCTCATCCTCACCCTGCCCTCCTCCCAGCGCCTGGCCTGGCTGCCCAGCCACTTCCCAGCACCAGCTTTCCATGCGGAATGGAAACTCTGAGAGGGGCCATGTCTCTTTGTGTTTCCCCAGACTGAATTGTTCACAGCTGGCAGCATGGCAGAATGACTCACCCCTCCCGGAAAGATGCCCATGTCAACCCGGCAGCTTCATTCAGGTCAACGCTTGTTCCCCGAGCACCTCATAAGTCCGTGGCTCTCATCCCTGGCTGCGCACCAGAATCGGGGTTCGGAAGTGGGTGAAGCAACAAGGCAAGGAAGAGGCAGTGGAATCAGGATCTCTGGGGTGAGGCCCAGGCATCCGCTTTTCTTACACAGTCTCTTTCATAAGCTCAGCAGAGGGTCTTAAGAAGACCCGGGTGTTTGCTTAAAATACAGAGTTCAGGCACAGACCCACACCAGATGAATCAGATTCTGGGGATGGGTGGCACAACTTACGCCCTGAACACCGTTCCCTGCAGGATTTCTTTCTTTTTTCATAGGAAGGTTTAGAAACTTCTCTAGTTAGAGGAAGCCAGTGTGAGGAATGAACAAGCCCAGCTGCCCAAGGATGTACACTTGAGATGAAAGGATGGCCAGGAGCTGGAGGAGGCAAGGGCTGAGGGCCTGGAGGACGAAGAGGAACCCCAGCTGAGGGAGAGACCCATCTGGGCTAGGGAAGGTGAGGGCTGGGAGGCCTCTTGGAGGAGGCAGCTACATTCCTCTCATTCCTTAAGGGTGAATTTCTAAGGGTAGAATTTCAAGGGGGCAAATGGAAAGGGCATGAGCAGTATGTATCTATCATCTATCTATCTATCTTCCATCTATCTATTATCTATCATCTATGTATCATCTATTATCTATGTATCATCTATCTGTCTATCTATCATCTATTATCTATCATCTATGTATCGTCTATTATCTATGTATCATCTATCTGTCTATCTATCTATCATCTATTATCTATCATCTATGTATCGTCTATTATCTATGTATCATCTATCTGTCTATCTATCTATGTATCATCTATCTATCTACCATCTATCTATTATCTATCATCTATGTATTGTCTGTTATCTATGTATCATCTATCTATCTATCTATCTATCATCTATCTATCTATCTATCTATCTATCTATCTATCTATCTATCTATCGTCTTCCCCCAGTCCTCTCCCAGGTTAGCCAGCTCTCCCTGCAGCAGCAGGAGCCTCTAGAGCTAGGTGTGTTAGACTGCTTGGGTTTCCATACAAGATACTACAGGCTGGATGACTTGAGCACCAGAAATCTATTTCTCATAGTTCTGAAGGCTGGAAGTTTAAGACACCAGGAAGGCAGGTTTCATTCTGAAGCCTCTCCTCTTGGCTCGTAGTGGCTGCCATCTTCCTGTGTGCTCACATGAGCTCTTCTGTGAGGGAGAGGGTGGTTCGGGAGGAGAAGATGGGGAGAGGGCAGGGAGAGCTGGAGGAAGAGGGAAGAGGAAGGGAAAAGAAGGGAAAGGAAGAGAAGGAGACAGAGTCAGAGACAGGGTGTGCTCACTCTCTCGTATCTCTTACTAATCCTGTTGGCCCAGAGCCCCACCCTTATAACTTCATTTAGCCATAATCACCTCCCTGAAGGACCTGTCTCCAAATACAGTCACATGGAGGGTTAAGGCTTCAAGGTAGGAACTTTGGGAACACAATTCAGTCTCTGGCAGTGACTTCTCTAACTTCTCAGCTTGCTCAAAGGACGGTGCTGGAACTCACACCATCCTCCAAGGAGACTGGACCAAGTGGGAAAGGGTGTGGGTGATGGTTCAGTCCTCCTCGGGGTTGGGGGTGGAGGAAGCCTTGCCTGTGACTAGGCCTCTGGAGACCCAGGTATAGGAATGAAGGAGATGAAGCTCCAAATAGCACACAGGGCTGGCCTGGGGATCTCTGGGAGCCAGACACAAGGACAGCAGCCATGACCCAGGTGACTAGGAGCTTCCCCGGAAGCAGCTCCGAGGGGCACTGCAGCCTCTTAGGCAGATCAGCCTGAGCCCAGCTACCTTCCCCACAGCATGTGTCCAGAGTGTCCCAGGCAACATGTGTTCATTCATTCGTTCATTCATTTCTTCATTTAACACTTGCTATGTGCCAGGCACTGTGCTGGGCTCTGCAGGTCAGCTGTGCATGAAGCAGACAAGGCCCTGCTCTCACAGAGCTTACATAGGAGCAGGCAGCAGACAGGACAAGAAACAATTCCATCTCTGATGTGACCAAGTCGGGCAGTGAGTGTGGGGAAGAAGCATGAAGCAAGTCTCGGAGAGGGAGTAACTGGGGTGGAAGGTTCCTCGCAGTCCCCCAAGGAGACCGCATTGAGTAGAGAGAAGCCAGAATAGAGTAAGACAAAAATGCAAAATTAGCCGGGCATAGTGGTATGCGCTTGTTGTCTCAGCTACTTGGGTGGCTGAGGCATAAGAATTGCTACCCGGGAGGCGGAGGTTGCAGTGAGCCGGAATCACGCCAGTGCACTCCAGCCTGGGTGACAGAGCAAGACTCTGTCTGAAAACAAAACAAAACAAAAAACAAAAACAAACAAAAAAACATGTCAAATAATATTTAATGGCATGAGAACATGTTCATAATATATTATTAGGTGAAAAAAGTGACTGGGAGCAGTGGCTCGTGCCTATAATCCCAGCACTTTGGGAGGCTGAGTTGGGCAGATCACCTGAGGTCAGGAGTTCGAGACCAGCCTGACCAATATGGTAAAACCCTGTCTCTACTGAAAATACAAAAATTAGCCAGGATGGTGGCAGGCGCCTATAATCTCAGCTACTTGGGAGGCTGAGGCAGGAGAATAGTTTGAATCCGGGAGGCAAAAGTTGGAGTGAGCCAACATCATGCCACTGCACTCCAGCCTGGGCAACACAGTGAGACTTTGTCTCAAAAACAAAAACAAAAAGCAATATGTAAGGCAATATATAGTAAATCACATTTTTATTGTGATAAAATATATTTATGCTAGGAAAAAAACACTACAAGGAGACACGACAAAAAGACTGCCTTTCTGGATGGTAGGATTACATGAGGTTTTGCGTTTTCTTTTGATTAAGTAACATGTTTTACTTCATTATAAAGAAACCAGTTATGGAGAGTCACACAGCCTCAACAGCCTAGCATGTGTCTGTGCAGCTCAGATGAGAACTCAGGTTTCCCTTTCTCCGACCTTCTCTCCACCCGAAACTCCCCTCCCCACCCCCAGGCTAAGCAGACACCATCCCTCTATTTCTGAGAATGTCCTTGGAGGCTTCTGGAGACCTGGCCCACTTGGCCAAGTTTATGTTTTGGTGGAAACTCTTAATGTTTCCATTGTCTGACTTGAGAGTCTTTAAATTATTCATCTTAATTAAGTGCAGCCTGGGTGTTCTTTGACAGAGCCCTTGGCCCAGTGGATTTTCTTTACCTCTTCTTTGTTTTAGAAGCCAAGAATGAAAAGGGTTTAGAGAGAGGACAGACTGTTGGCTTTGCTGTGTCTATATCTGAAAGGCACCCATTCTGCTGGGAGAAATGACGGCATGGCCATTAGGCCTGCCTGACATCCCACACAGTGATTCCTCAGAGTCTTGGAAGTCGGCAAGAACTATTTCTCTGCCGAAGTAGCTGCCTGGGTTTCAAGGTGAGTGAAATAACATCTCTTACCTGAGTAGCTTCACGAACAGACATATCCTTTCAACTAAGACCTACATTCTTACTGTATGCCACGTACTGGGGGTGCAGCAGACAGCAAGGGAGCCTACAGAGGCCCTTTCTCAAGGGACTTATGAGGGGGTAGGAGAGGAGATAGAATAAATTAGTGAGCTGGCAATTAAGCAAGGTGACCTCAGAGAATGGTAGGTGCAAGGGAGAAAATAGTGCAGGGTACAATAAAAGGCAGTGATGTAGTGGGGAGGGAACAAGTATAGACAGGTGACCATGGGTGGCCTCTCAGAGGTGGTGGCATTTGAGCTGAGACCTCCCTGAACATCAGATCATGAGCAAATCCAGAGGAACAGGTTTCCAGACAGAAAACAGCGAAGGGAAAGATGTGTAGGAATGAACTTGGTCATTTTTATAGGAAAGGAAGGAAGACAGGGAGGTCTTTTCTAGGAATAAATTCCCAGAGTGGGTAATAGGACCAGAAGTTACAAACATATTTATGACTTTCAATATATGTTGGTGGATTGCTTTCCAAAATGAATATGTATGATGTAGCAAATTGTTAGTAGTCATTTTCCCTGGGGAGTGGGATGCAGGAGTCAACAGCATGAGAAAAGTGATTTTAAAGTTTCCATTTTCTGAGCCAGGTAGGGTGGCTCACACCTGCAATCCCAGCTACTTGGGAGGCTGAGGTGGGAGGGAACATTGCTTGAGCCCAGGAGGTCGAGGCTGCAGTGAGCTATGATTGCACCACTGCACGCCAGCCTGGATGACAGAGAACCGGTTTCTAAAACAAATATATAAATAATTTTTAAAAAGTACTGGATTTTTTTTTTTTTTTTTTTGAGATGAAGTCTTGCTCTGTTGCTCAGGCTGGAGTGTGGTGGTGCGATCTTGGCTTACTGCAACCTCCACCTCCTGTGTTCAAGTGATTCTCCCACCTCAACTTCCCAAGTAGCTGGGATTACAGATGTGCACCACCATGTCCAGGTAATATTTGTATTTTTAGTAGAGATGGGGTTTTGCCATGTTGGCCAGGCTGGTCTTAAACTCCTGACCTCAAGTGATCCACCCCACCAACCCCACTACCCCCGGCCTCCAAAAATGCTGGAATTACAGGCGTGAGCCATGGTGTCTGGCCACATATTATTTTTATAACTTAAAGAATCATAGTGTTTTAGGACATTGGTAATAAGCAAGGTGGTAAATATGTTGTTTTATTATTCTAAACATATATACATTACATAAATTCTGTTACCTATATTAAATATTTTATAATAAAGCCTTGGGTTTTTTTTTTTTGTGTGTGTGTGTGTGTGTGTGTGAGAGAGAGAGAGAGAGAGAGACAGAGACAGAGACAGAGACAGAGAGAGATAGGGTCTCCCTCTGTCACCTGAGCTGGAGTGCAGTGGTACACTCTCCCTGCAGCCTCAACCTCCCAGGTTCAGGTGATTCTCCCACCGCAGCCTCCTGAGTAGCTGGGACCACAGATGTGCACCACCTCACGTGGCTAATTTTTGTATTTTTTGTAGAGACAACATCTTGTCATATTGTCCAGGCTGGCCTGGAACTCGTGGGCTCAAGCGATCCTCTCGATTCAGCCTCCCAAAATGCTAGGATTACAGGCATGAGCCACCCCACTTGGCCAGCTTCGGGTTTTGCAAAATGTACTAGTTTATACACTATTAGGTAGCTATAAATGTGGCAGCTTTACCACATGCTCTGAAGGATTGATAATTATTACTCTTTAACATTTTTACTTCTTTATTCAAGTTTAGTCACTGGTTTGCTCTGATATTAGAGAAGTCACTTTAGCCTCAGTAGGTTTCAGTTTTTTGTCAAACAGGAAGAAAGATCCATCCAACCTCTCAATTTCCTAACAGAATTGCTCACAGAATTAAATAATATGGTAAATGTAAAGGCACTCTGTAGATTTTTAAATAGAGGAAAGAGAATTGGAAGGGAATTGTCATCTGGAATGGAGTTTCACTTTCCAAAATGAATATATATCATGTGACCAACCGTTAGCAGTCATTATCCCTGGGGAGTGGGTTGCAAGGGTCAATAGGATGAGAAAAGGGACTTTAACATTTCCCTCTTCCTTCCACATCTTATCACGGCCAGCAGCTTCTTATGGAGACTTCCTTGACTCTACCATTCACTGACGTCTCTCTCTTTTCTTTCTTTCTTTTTTTTTTTTTTGAGATAGAGTCTCTCTCTGTTGCTAGCCTGGAGTGCATGGCGTGATCTCAGCTCACTGCAACCTCTGCCTCCCAGGTTCAAGTGATTCTCCTGTCTCAGCCTCCCAAGTAGCTGGGACTACAGGTGCCACCACCATGCCCAGCTAATTTTTGTATTTTTAGTAGAGACAGGGTTTCACCATATTGGCCAGGATGGTCTCGATCTCTTGACCTCATGATCTGCCCACCTTGGCCTCCCAAAGTGCTGGGAGCCCACTGCGCCCAGCCTCTAAATTCTTTTTTTTTTTCTTTTTGAGATTATCATGATACAGCACATTCTCTAAATTCAATCTCAAATGTTTTTTAACTTAAGGTTGCATGACTTGATACTTTGGTTGTTTAATGTGCATTGATGATGACTTCCCTCTTACTTTCATTTCCTCTAGAGGAGGGCCCACTGCAGGTATGGCATTTTAGCAGTGCAATTTTAGGCATTAGTGAGCAGGTCAAAGAGATATTTTGGGGGGAAAGAGTGGCCTTTTCAGATTCTAAAATTACAGAAATTTGGTGTATTGAGAGGAGCTTCAGATTAAGCTTTTCAAAGCATAGGTTGTTGTCTAGGTGCTTCAGTTACTCACCCTGAGCGTGTCAAGTCTTGTAACCTTCCTGATTCCAGTTCTTGAGCTAGAAAAGGGGGGCTATGAATAACTGCTCTGGCCACTTCCTCATGGTGTTTTGTGGATTTGGTAAACCAGTGCACATTTAAAAGCCTTGAAGATGGTGGGGTTTTGTGGAACAAGGGCCTAGTGCTGTAAAGTAATGATTTCAAGTGTGCCCAGCAAAGCCACACAAGGGACACACTCACACAATGCTTGCAGCTGAGGCTGGAGGGAAGGGATTCCTCTCACTGGCCCTGAGTGTCATGGACAGAGCTGGGACTTTGGCTTTAGATAGAACTTGGTTCACCAATAGACCTCCTCCCCTTCCCAGCACATGGGAGATTGGACATCTCAGCTCCCTTGCTGTTGGGTAGAGCCATGGGGACTAGTTCTGACCAGTGAAATGATGGAGGAAGTTCGCTTCCAGGCTAGTGAAATACTCATGCATGATTCTCCAGTCTCTCTCTTCCCCTCTCATGGCAATTGTAGAGGAGGCCTTATGTTGATATTGGACCCAAAGATCACAGCAGCCAGGATCACTGAGTCCCTGCTTGGAAGGTGGCTGTGTGAAGGGGAAATACACACCAGTTGTGTGAAACTGCTGAGATTCTTAGAACTGTTTTTTTTTTTTTCAGATGGGGTCTTTCTCTGTTGCCCAGGCTAGAGTACAGTGGCATGTTCATGGCTCACTGCACACTGCAACCTCTACCTCCCGGTTTCAAGCGATTTTCCTGCCTCACCCTCCCCAGTAGCTGGGATTACAGGTGTGTGACACCACACCTGGCTAATTTTTGTATTTTTTTTAGTAGAGATGGGGTTTCACCATGTTGGTCAGACTGGTCTTGAACTCTTGACCTCATGATCCGCCCACCTCGGCCTCCCAAAGTGCTGGGATTACAGGTGTGATCTATCGCGCCTGGCCTAGAACTATTTGTTACTGTGGCACAACCTAACTTGTCCTGTCCAGCGTACAGCCTGAGTCTCAGGTGCCCCTCCTCTGGGATAATAACACGTATTGCACATATTTGTGGTGAAGATTTAACGAGGGAATGTGCTAAGCTCTTAGCTCAGTGTTGGCTCATGAGATGAGCTCATGAAATGTGAGATTCCTGTCCTCTTCTGGCAAGGTAGTGCATTCTTGGCAAAGGCAAAGAAGCCCACCTGACCAGACCTTCCCGTGGCCCTCTGAGGCATAACAGTGACGTCAAGAGTTCCTCATGGAAGCAGACGCACAATACTTATTAAGCTGCAAGTATTATGAGTTCTGTCTCTCCACACTTCCCATCTCTTTTCATATAAATCCTGGGGCAGTAATTTGAGGCTGCTGAGAGATGTGGTACTGACATCCATCTTCCATTTGCAACAAGCTGTGGCAACTCCACTTTCTCCACCCCACCTCCACCAACTGGCCTCCCTTCTGCTGGGGGTAGAGGTGGGGACTGAATGGCTGGGGAGTGGGTGTGCATCGGGAGGGGGCCTTCTTGCCTCACATGATCTGACCCCCTCAGTGTCAAGAAGCCCAAGGGAAACATTTGGGAATATCAGCATTCAGTAGGGCTTCTGAACCTCGTTTAGGCCATGCCTTGACTCAATAAAAACAAAATAAATGCAAAATAATAAAAAATAAACAAAATAAATACTCTAAGCTGTGGGTGCCTTTTTTGTTTTTTGAAGCAAAGTTGGATGAAATGGTGGTGTGCTAGAAACAATCATGATCTCAAAGCCTCAAAAGGCAGGAACAAAACTTCTATGGAAAAGCACCTTTCCCTACCTTTTTCTTTTTTTGAGGCAGGGTCTTGTTCTGTCACCCAGGCTGGGGTGCAATGATGTGATTTCAGCTCACTGCAACCTCTGCCTCCTGGGCTCAAGTGATCCTCCTACCTCAGCCTCAGCCTCCTGAGTAGCTGGGACTACAGGTGTGCACCACCATGCCCAGCTAATTTTTTTAGAGACGGGGTTTTGCTATGTCGCCGAGACTGATCACAAACTCCTGGGCTCAGGCAGTCTGCCTGCCTCAGCCCCCCAGAGTGCTGAGGTTACAGTTGTGAGCCACTGTGTCCCGCCACCGTTTCCTTTTTAATAATGGTCCAAGATGTGGTTATGTATGGGGGCTTTTGCAACCAGGCTGATTCTTTTAGCTGAATCAGGAAAGTGATTTCTTGAATCCTAGAGAGGAACTGGAGAACTTAAGCCTTTAGAAAGTCAGCTCAGGGTGACTGCAGTCTCTTCCAGAGCCAGGAACTGAGGCCGGTTCACCTGGACACCTTCCCCGACAATGTCCTCCCACTCTTCTGTGCTCTGACACATCCAGGTGCATGCACACCCATTCAGTTATGGAGGAGAGGATGGGAGCAACTGGAGAGACTTCCAGCCTAACCTTTGAAGACTCAAAATAAATTCAAGTCCATTTTCTTTTTTTTTTTTTTTTGAGACGGAGTTTCACTCGATCTCGGCTCACTGCAACCTCCACCTCCTGGGTTCAGGCAATTCTCCTGCTTCAGCCTCCTGAGTAGCTGGGATTACAGGCACGCGCCACCATGCCCAGCTAATTTTTTGTATCTTTAGTAGAGACGGGGTTTCACCATGTTGATCAGGATGATCTCGATCTCTTGATCTTGTGATCCACCCGCCTTGGCCTCCCAAAGTGCTGGGATTACAGGCAAGAGCCACCGTGCCCAGCCCTTCAAGTCCATTTTCAAAGTGTAGCCCTGGCTGCAGTAGGGCCTAGTCCTGAACTGCAGGAGCTGTGGCCAGACTAGTAAGAAGCTACTCCAGACAGACCGGGAAAATAGATTTCACTTCCCACACCCCATCTTATGAGAAACAGATGACTCCTTTCTGTAAAATGGTGAGCGCCTCCAGAAATCCATCCTTGTCCCCTTTTTATTTTTTGTTCCAAAGCAAATACTTCCCTTGGCTTCTGTTCTCATGTCCAAACAAGCTCTGCAGGAGCGGAACTTCCAGAGACTTGGACCTGGACTTGAATGGAAGTTAAAGAACCTATGGGTGAGCTATGACCACAGACTGGTGGGCTGATTTCATAACAAATGCTCTGGACTTATATATCTAAATAAGCATTCCCTGCAAAATCACCTAGGCAAGTTCTAGGCTTCAAGGGTAATTAAAGGTATCAACATTTATGGAGCATCTGCCAAATGTTAGGCTCTGTGCTAAGAGGCCTCTGGGTATTAGCCCATTTGACCCTCACAGCCTCAATAAGAGATGAGGAAACTGAGGTTTAGAGAGTCACATCACTACTGGGTGATAAGGCTGAACTCAGGTCATCTGACTTCAAAACCAGGGTTAGAATGACTTTCAGAGCCGGGAATGGACGCAGTCCTTTAAGATCTCACTGCTGGCGTGAGGGTCTGCCTTTGATCAGGTTCAGCCAGCGCAATCCAGAGCCGTTACACTCTGTCATTATTTCATTGAAATCTCTCCACAGCATGGCATGTCGGTGATCACCATGACCTTCGCAGACAGGAAGCTGGTAACTCAGAGAGGTCTGGGAACTTGCTATTACAGGAAGTAGCACTGAGATAACTCTTGGGAATCGATTTGACTTCTGGAAACAGCCAAAAACTGTCTGAAGCAAAGTCAACTAAACTAGGTAAGTCCTCGAGGTGGGCAAAATTAGGCATACTTAATAAAAATTTACACAAACTGCTCATCGTGTGTGGTACGTAGGCTGGTCATGAAGACACGGCCTTGGTGTTTAGCCTGAACCAAAATCTGCCTCCTTGTATTTGCCTCCAGGGCTCCAATGTGAATTTGGAGGTACATTAAATTGGTCGATTTAATACCCCTCCCCACCTTCCACGCTTCCCTAACAAGCCTGGTTATCTGGTTACCAAACTGGGCAGACTAGAAGCAGCAAATTAGAAAATGCAGAGATGCAGCTGGGTGCGGTGACTCACGCCTGTAATCCTAGCACTTTGGGAGGCCAAGGCGGGTGGATTGCCTGAGCTCAGGAGTTCAAGACCAGCCTGGGCAACATGGCAAAACCCTGTCTCTACTAAAAATACAAAACATTAGCCAGGCGTGGTGGTGTGCACCTGTAATCTCAGTTACTCAGAAGGCTGAGGCATGCGAATTGCTTGAACCCAGGAGGCAGAGGTTGCAGTGAGCTGAGATCATGCCACTACACTCCAACCTGGGCGACAGAGCCAGACTCTGTCTCAAAAAAAAAAAAAAAAGAAAAAGAAAAAGAAAAGAGAATACAGAGATGCATATTCGAGTCGAATCACCTGGGAAGTTTCTAACCTACTAATGTCTGGGTCCCTCCCAGAGAGTCTGTTTTTGTTGGTCAGCTTTGGGGCCCAGGTATAGTTGTTATTTTTGAAGTTCATCAAGTAATTTTAGCCAGAGTTGAGAAGTGCAGTGTTAAGAAGAGAGAATTTAGACTAGCCCAGGGTGTCACAGAAAACAAACACCAGAACTGGGTTCTAAGCCACAGTCCACCTGACCCTTCGGACTAAGCGAGTGCTCAGTAAATGCTTGCTGACTGGCAGGTGGGAACACCCCTCACTTCCTCTGACACCCCACCCTCCTTGATCTGGGTGTGGTCCTGAGCATGGAGTCCCTGCAGCCTGCCCGGCCCTGAAGGTGCTGCTCCTCCCTCGAACAACACATGACTCCGTTTTCAGGGCATCTGCGGGGCATGTGCTTGCTGGAAGGCTGGGCGCACATACCGTTCAGGGACTCCGGAGCACTGATTCTGCTTAGCTACATCATCAGGATGTGACCCTGGGGATGTGTCAAGACAGATCCAGAACCAGGAGAGGCCATGTTTATGAACATTCTCTTGACTTGCAGGTAGATTGCTAAGAGTAAATCCTTCTGGAACCATGATGTAAACCCTACTGTAATGGGGTGGTGCCACAAGAGTAAATCCAGCTTTCCAGTGAGATCCTGTTTGCCAGGGATTGAGGCAGGTGACTGCTCCTGCCTCCTCCATAATCCTGAGAGCCAAAGGAAGTACAGCCTGTGTTCCTGCCTTGCTGCTGATTCTCCCTTGTTTTATTTGAGACAGTCTCCCTCTGTCACCCAGGCTGGAGTGCAGTGGCACAATCTCAGCTCATTGCAACCTCCACCTTCCAGACTCAAGCAATTCTCCTGCCTCAGCCTCCCAAGTAGCTGGGATTACAGGTGCACACCACCACACCTGGCTAATTTTTGTATTTTTAGTAGAGACAGGGTTTCACCATGTTGGCCAGGTTGGTCTTGAACTCCTGAGCTCAGGCAATCTGCCCGCCTCGGCCTCCCAAAGTTCTGGATTACAGGCATGAGCCACCACACCCAGCCAGCCTTGCCTTGCTTCTGATAAGATTTTGAATCCTTGTGTAATTTAATCTAGCTTTATAGGGAGTGCGTGTGTGTGTGTATGTGTGTGTGTGTCTGTGTGTGTGTGTGTGTGTGTGTACCCATTATACCCATAACCTTTAGCTTGAGGGGACATGAGGAGATGGATGACCCCCCGGCCCTGGCACTTTCCTGCATGAGACTGGTAAGAATAGCAGGCCACAAAGACCATGACAAGGATAGGCTGGGAATGTCTCCAGTGTGGCTCCTCAGGGGAAAGGCCACCAAGGAGCCAGACCCTGCCTGGTCACTCTCCCTGGGCAGCTCTCTGCTTCGGCCCCTCTAGTTGTCTTTTTTCATGAGTGCAAAGTTCCCCCAGGTGCTGGCATCCTGGCTCCACACACAGATACATTTGTCAGTTGCTCCACCCCTTACCTTTCCCTTCCATGGCTGCCACATCCCTTGTCCCTCAGCACAAGGACATACTTTACCTTTGAGAGAGCAGACCAGAATTTCAGGCCAAGAACGAGGCACAGGTGTGCAGTGATCAACTCAACTTCCTACCATCTACACAGTTTACCAAGCTCTTCCACAGATGCAATTTCATTTAGTCCATCCTCAAAATAACCTTGTGTGAGGGATAATTTTATGTGTCAACCTGACTGAGCCACAGGATGCCCAGCTATTTGGTCAAACATTAGTCTGGGTGTTTCTGTGAGAGTGCTGGAGGGCTGAGAGGAACGTCGAAATTGATGGACTGCAGCTTTCCTCCCTAGTTTGTGGGTGGGCCTCGTCCAATCAGTTGAAGGCCTGAATTGAACAAAGGCTGACCCTCCCCTAAGAAAGACAGGATTCTTCCTGCCTGATGACCTCTGAGCTGGGACATTGGCTTTTTCCCTGCTTTTGGACCCTTTCCTCTGGTGGGACATCAGCTCTCCTGGCTCTTGGGCCTTTGGACGTGGACTAGAATGAAGCCATTGTTTCTCCTGGGTCTCAGCTTGCCAACTCATGCTGCAGATCTTGGGACTCTCCTGCCTGTATAATCACAGGAGCCAGTTCCCTATAAGAAATCTCTCCCGGCCGGGTGTGATGGCTCACGCCTGTAATCCCAGTGCTTTGGGAGGCTGAGGCGGGCAGATCACTTGAGGTCAGGAGTTCAAGACCAGCCTGGCCAACAGGGTGAAACCCCATCTCTACTAAAAATACAAAAAATTAGCCGGGCATGGTGGTGGGTACCTGTAATCCCAGCTACTTGGGAGGCTGAGACGGGAGAATCGCTGGAACTTGGGAGGCAGAGTGAGACTCCATCTCAAAAAAAGAAGAAAAGAAATCTCTTCCACATACATCTCATTGGTTCTGTTTCTCAGGAGAACCCTGACTAATACACCTTGCCTCATAGATATTGCTAATTTTCCCATTTTACAGATGAGAAAATGTTCGAATCAGAGCCACCCCATATGTGGCCAGCCTTGAAAAAAGTTCAGTGTCATTGGTAGAGCAAGATTTGAAGGTGGGTTTAATTTATTAAATTATATAGCCTCTTCTGGGAACTCCCTTTCTCAAGGACAAGACCCTCCTTGAGAACCCAACCCTTGAGGGGCTACTCCTAAACTTAGGGTTAGTTAGCTGTCTCCAGCCCCTGAGAGGCCTGAGAAAACTGAGTTTCTTTTCTGGGCTCCAGGTTCTTCCCAATTTAGCTCTGGATTAAAGTGCACTCTCCTGAGGATGGGCCATTGACACCCACTCAGGTGTGCCCTGCCCTTACCTCTCTAACAGCAGCATGTGGATTTTGCTCACTCTCGCTCTGCTCTTCTTGCCCCCTCCTTTCTCCTCATGTTTTGTGCATTCTGCAGCTCACCTTGTCCAGGTAGAAGCTCCCACCCCAGCCCCCTCCCCATCTTGTCCAGCGTACACCTGGATCTGCAATCTCTGATTCTTCCCTGATTCTTTCACAGGGAGCTAGGCAAATGGATATTCACAGATGTGTTAAACACAGGCACTGGCCTTCCCTCCTGTTCTACAGTCCTTTCCTTTTTTTTTTTTGAGACAATGTGGCTCTGTTGCCCAGGTTGGAGTGCAATGGTGCGATCTCGGCTCACTGCAACCTCTGCCTCCCAGGTTCAAGCGATTCTTCTACCTCAGCCTCCTGAGTTGGTAGGATTACAGGTGCGTGCCACTGCACCCAGCTAATTTTTGTATTTTTAGTAGAGATGAGGTTTTGCCATGTTGGCCAGGCTGATCTCAAATTCCTGACCTCAGATGATCTGCCTGCCTTGGCCTCCCAAAGTACTGGGATTACAGGTGTGAGCCACCAAGCCCTGTCAGTCCTTTCCTTTTCAAAGTTGAAAATATTTCAGAACACACATTATTTACATGTTGTTGTGAAGCCACAACCATTGTTTCGGAGAGAAGGCTGTATATTAAAGAGACTAGGTCTTTTTTTTTTTTAATCATGTGCCTCTAGGTACGAAAAAGACTAGGTCTTTTTAATCTCCATTTATCTCCCCACCTCCTTGTACATTTCTCTCTCACTCCAGATAATCTCCTCCTGCCTGCAGGTTTATTTCCAAAGCGATTCAAAAAAAGGTATTTGGTCCATACATTGTGATTTTCTGAGGCTCCCTAAATGTTTTGGAGTTTCCAGGGGTAGGTTAGTTTTTTCTTGGCCATAAACTGGGTACTTCTGGTATGACAGCAAATGTAATCTGATTTTTCTTTCTTTTTTCTCATTCATTCTCTCTCACTCTCTCTCTCTCTCTCTCTGTTTTCAGCTCCAGCTCAAAGGAATTCTGATTTTTAGATGATGGGAAGAAAGGAAGGAAAGAAAGGAAGAAAGAATCAGAGGAAAGCAAGTAACCAATAGCAGCATCTAGCAACAAAGTTCACATGTACCTTAAGGGAAATAATTTTGTAAGAAAGCTTGTATTTGCAGATAATTTCTACAAGTGGTGCCTGTGGCCAGCCAGGAACGGGGAGGACCAACAACTGTAGCAAGGCACTTAAGAGCTTCAAAATTATATTTATCTAATTTCCCCCATTTCTAGTCATTGAAAACACTTCAACACATTCCCTGTTAATAATTCTTGCTTCTGAGCATATAGGAAATAAGTCAGTGATGGGATGTGCTCAGGATTATAGGCCACTGTGGGAGATAAGAAGACCTTTGACACTTGAACAACCTCCTCCATAAGGCTGTCACTCAGGGCAACTCCTGGCTAAAACCTGGGAACCGTGCTCTTAAGCTGTGCTGAGATAGAGTTAGAGGGAATGTGAAGGAGGGCTTTCCAGAAGGCAGCAGCCTGGAAGAGGGACTTGAGGGTCTTGAAGAAAAGGCATGTGGGCAAGTGTGTCAGGTGGGCCATGAGGTGATAACATTCCCAAGTGCTCTGAGCCCTCTGGTTAAAGGACATTATTTAACCACAGATGATTATTCTGTCTATTATTTGTGTCTGTAATAACAGCCATGACATTGGATGCTGCAAAGGTCAGCCCTGGGGCTCCTGTTGCCTGACACTTTTAGTAAGGGTTGGAGGTGGAAAAGAGTTGATGAAGCTTGCTGTTGAGCTAAACACTTTTCAGCTGGCCACAGCGTGTGTGTGTGTGTGTGTGTGTGTGTGTGTGTGTGTGTGTGTGTGGTGGGGGCGGGGCTATGAGAAACCCCAGATGAAACTGATCTCCTCTGGGCCCCAGGCAAGGATGGCAGCTGAAATTTAGCTTGAATACATGCAAGGTAAGATGGACAGGACAGCATGGACAGAGGCATGAAGACATGAAAACATGGCATCTTCAGAGAAGGGCAAGGGGCTTGCGGATTCTGGAGCAAGGCATGTGTAGGAGAGTGGTAGAGAGAGACTGGGACCAGGCTACAATGGGCCTTGTGCCCAAAGTAAGGATATTTGGATCTATGGACAATGAGGACCTTTGGGAGTTTTTGAGCTTAGGCAGGACAGAGTCAAATGAGCATTTATAAGATGTGCTTTGTTAGCACTTCCTCGGTTGTTGGTTTTTGTTTGTTTCACCGAGTCTCATTCTAACAACAATAACACAACTTGATAAACTCCTGAATATCTATCAGAAATCTCTTAGTTGCAAGTGACAGGAAACCAAACTCAAGTTAGGTGTGATTGTTTGAAAGTATGTCTGCAGGGCCAGGGGCAGTGGCTTATGCCTGTAATCCCAGTACTTTGGAAGGCTGAGGTGGAAGGATCACTTGAGGCCAGGAGTCCGAAACCAGCCTGCATAGTGAAACTCCATCTCTACAGAAAATAAAAAAGTTAGCCAGGTGTAGTGGTGCATTCCTGTAGTCCTAGCTACTCAGGAAGCTGAGGATTGCTTGAGCCCAGGAGTTTGAGGCTGCAGTGAGTGGTCATTGCACCACTGCACTCCAGCCTGGGTGACATAGTGAGACACAGTTAAAAAAAAGGAAGGAAGAAAGAAGGAAAGAAGGAAGGAAAAAAGGAAGAGAGAGAGGAAGGGAGGGAGAGAGGGAGGGAAAAGATGTCCGTAAATTCTTTGGTGCTCCTCCCTTCAAGTGGTAAAGGCTGATTCCCCTCCCTTTGAGTGCAGACTAGACTTGATAACTCATTTCTGACAAATAGAATAAGTGGGAAGTGACAATGTGTGATTCCAGAGACTAGGTCATAAAAGGCACAGAGGCTTACCCCTCACTGGCCCTCTCCTGGGTGGCTCTTCTGGAGGAAGCCAGCTGCCATGTTCTGAGCACTCCATCAGCCGAAGGACAGCCTGAATGGCAAGGAACTGAAGGCTCTGTCAAAAGACACATAGGTGGACCAGCATGTGATTTCACATCCTTCAGGCCTTGTCAAGCCTCCGGAGTCCTAGCTAACATTCAGTCTGAAATTATATGAGACCTTGAGCCAGCACCACCCCACTAAGCTGCTCCGAAATCCTTGACCTACACACATTGTGCAATAAGAAATGTTTGTTCTTTGAAGCCCCTAAGTTTTGCAGTAGTCTATTATGTAGCAATAGATAGCTAATACACCAGCTTAAGCAAAAAAGGGAACTAACTTGTGTACATAACTGTGGAGATTAGAGGTAGAGATAACTAGATACGAATCATCAAAAGATGTCAGTGGGGGCTGGATGAGGTAGCTCATGCCTGTAATCCCAGCAATTTTGGAGGTGAAGGCAGGTGGATCATTTGAGGTCAGGAGTTTGAGACCAGCCTGGCCAACATGGTGAAACCCTGTCTGTACTAAAAATCCAAAAAAAATTACCTGGATGTGGTGGTACACATCTGTAATCCCAGCTACTCAGGAGGCTGAGGCAGGAGAATCGCTTGAACTCAGGAGGTGGAGGTTGCAGTGAGCTGAGATCGTACCACTGCATTCCAGCCTGGGCAACAGAGTGAGACTCCATCTCAAAAAAAAAAAAAAAAAAAAAAATGTCACTGAGACTTGGTTTCTCTTCACCTCTTAGATGGGTCTTCTCTTGCATTGGCTTTTTTCTCAGTTTCCATGTGGTGACTTCTGAAAGGCCCAGGCTCACGTCATCCTTACTGCTAGGGAAGACTTTGTGCCTCTCTCCCAGGAGTGCCAGCAAGAGTCTCATTGTGGGGGTGGGGGAGGGGGAAGCCGGGTGCAGTGGCTCATACCTGTAATCCCAGCAAGTCCTTTGGGAAGCTGAGGCAAGAGGATTGCTCGAGACCAGCCTGGGCAACATAGGGACCTGATCTCTACAAAATATAAAAATAAATTAAGTGGGGCTGGGAACGATGGCTCACACTTGTAATCCCAGCACTTTGGGAGGCCGAGGTGGGTGGATCACTTGAGGTCAGGAGTTTGAGACCAGCTTGGCCAACATGGTGAAACCCTGTCTCTATTAAAAATACAGAAATTAGCTGGGCATCGTGGCACATGCCTATAATCCCAGCTACCTGGGAAGTTGAAGCACAAGAATCACTTGAACCTGGGAGGTGGAGGTTGCAGTGAGCCGAGATCATGCCACTACACTCCAGCCTGGGTGTCAGAATGAGAATCTGTCTCTAAATAAATAAGTAAGTAAATAAATAAATAAATAATCTGGGCATGGTGTGCATGCCTGTGATCCCAGCTACTTGGGAGGCTAAGGTGGTAGGATTGTTTGAGCCCAGGAAGTCAAGGCTGCAGTGAGCTGTGATAGCACCACTGCACTACCGCTTGGGTGACAGAGCAAGACCCTGCCTCGAAGAAAAAAAAGAAGGTTTCATTATGTGTCCTTCATTCTAATTGGGTCCCATGCCCTAACCCAATCGTTGTGCTCTGATTGGCTAGACCTTTCATTTGCCCAGCCCTGTCGACTAGGTGTGGGGTCAACTCTACTTGAAGCCCAGGTATTGGAGCAGGGGAGTTGCACTCCCAGAGGAATATCAAGTTATGGTTGCCAGGAGGGGGAAATGGTTGCCGGGCAGCAAAACAACAGGTATCTATTATACCCACATCTGCATTGTGCTTTTCCGTGTGTGTCTCATGTGCATTATTTCTTGCTAGCTACTGTAATCTCTTGGCTGCGCCTCATTTAAGACCTAAATGAGGTATTTTCTCACCTCATTTAGGTCTTAAATGCTACTACTCAACAAACCTTCCCTGAACACCCCATTTAAAATATGTAACCTCCCTCTACGTCTCCCCAAACTCTCAATTCCCCTTCTCTGCCATATATATATATATATATATATTTTTTTTTTTCCTTAGAGCCTAACACTATCACATTATTTTACTTCTTTATTTTCTTACCAGGCTCTCCCAATTGAAATGTAAGCTCCATGGGGTAGGGACTTGTGTCCATTCTGGTCACTGCTACATCCACTGTGCCAAAACAGTGTTTGGCACATAGTAGGTACTCAATAAAAAATAGTTGAATGAATGAATGCATGGTGCAGCCATCCTGTGAGGTAGGTGGGATGGAAGTGATTCTCTCTGTGTTATAGATAAGGACATTGAAATGTGAGAGAAGGATCCTGTTGGTACAAAGATTAAAAAAATTTTTTTAACTTTAATTGTTCAGTGCTAATGAGAAAACAGCAGAGGGAACTTGATGCATTACAGTGTGTTCTCATTAAGTGAAGGTTAAATGATGCCCTGATGCAGTAGTTCAAATAGAGAAAGTGGTAGGAGAATTGAGTCATTGCCTGGCACGTGGTGATACCGGCATGCCCAAGGCAGAAAGAACCACCTGCTTGATCACAGTCAGAACTAAATCATGCTGGGAGTAGCAATTTTGTTTCAGCAAATAGCAACAGTTACATTTAAATTAATGTGGCTAATTTGAATCTTACTGGTTTTATAGTTTCTTTTAAATAGAATTTGTAAGCTTGTTTTCATTTTATAGTTGATTGTAAGCCCCAAACCTTAAGAAGTTTCGTGCCTAGTTTTATGTTCATCCACATTTAAGGAACATTAAAATGAAAACTAAGTAACTTTGTGAGGGTTTGTATCCTTTCTAAAGGATCTTGCTTAGTATTCAAGGTAGAGAAACACTGTTTCAGAAGATTCAAATCCTCTTGTCACTGGTGATATAAAGGAGGAGTTGGAGAAAGATGTTCTTAGAACAGGGTTCAGGACTTTATCACCAGGAGCTTAAAGACTGTCTGGGGAATCCAGCCCTGTCATTCTGCAGATGAGTAATCTGAAACCCCGTGAGCTCAGGTCTCCTAACCTTATCCTGCTTCCCACATAACAATATCTGCCCCTAAAAGCTACCCCATCATTTCCATGGAAGTGATTTGGACAGAGTGACTTTTCTGAACCCTAGCTTGTAAGGCCAATGCTGTGTTGCAGGTTAGGCACTAAAGTGGGGGTTATTGATTCTTCCAGTCTATGAACATAATGAATCATCTTTCCATTTATTTAGGTCTTTATTTTCTCAACTGTGATTTGGGTGTGTTGCTCTGATTTTTGCTGGGAACAAGAGGTAGTTGGGGAAGAGCTCCAAGCCCTCCTTGGAGGTCCCAGGCTGAGCAGCTCTCAAGCCGGACTAGCTCTGCTCCCAGAGCTGACCTCAAGGTAGCCATCTAAGGTAGAGATTACTGAGGGTCCAGGTTGATTTATCCCTGGCATCTGGGGGAGATATATATGCCTGATCACCAGGGAAAAGAGTGTACCAGATAGGCCAGATATTCTCTCACTTGAGACCTGAGGGCTAGGCAGAGTATGGGAAGAACAGGAACTTTTCTGCCAGACTCTTATTAGAGATCCCACCTGAGGGAAACTGCTGAGTGTTTCCCTCCCTGTCTCACTGATTTCTGGTGGGAGGGAGAGGAATTGGCCCTACAGCTGACGGTTCCAATGAAGCAGAAGCTGGTGCAGAGGAATTCATCCTTGTGGCTGATGGCTGAGTGCTGCTGGCTGGGGCATGGGAAGGGGAACAGCCAACTCAATTTCACTACCACTAACTTCTCAGGAGGCCCAAGAACTTAGGAAGTGCTTGCGTGGACTATGGCGAAGGACTGGCCTACCCAAGCCTTCCATGGATTGATGGGGAAACGGGCAGTGAGATGGAATTTGGCCAATGCCATTTTTCATTCAGGGAATATTGAACTGGAGCACCTATGGTGTCCTAGGACCCGTGTTAGACTGAGTGGGAGAAAGAAGAGCGGTGAAGCTTCATAGAGACAGTGTGAGAGAAAATATGGACAAAGGACTAAAAGCAACGTATACTCTCTTAGTTACAAATGGTATGCTGTGGGCGTTCAGGGAAGGCAAGTCCATTAATTATATTTCTACTGGGACTGGGGACAAAACTGAGGTTTCTGGTTTCCCAAGCCCAAAACCAAAAAAACCATAGTGATTTATTTCGTACCTCCTTCTAACATTCTACAAACACTCTAATGACTACCATGCCCTGAGCTCTTAGGAAGAGCTCATAGGAGCCTATTACCCTTAGGCCGTAAGGTTAGAGAAGAACTCAGGACACAAGGAAGGCAATGGCTAGATCTCTGGGCGGGCGGTCCATAGTGCTTTTAGTTTCCAGAATCTCGCAGCTCCTGCTTGTCTATGTTTCTGCACAGGGCCTTGCATGGTCAGTCACCCACAGCAGGGTGGAAACGAAACTCATGAGCATTGAGGTGGCCTGCTGCATGCCAGGCATGGGGCTGGCACTCTCCCTTCTTTCTTTATGTCCCTTCATTTGTCAATCCAGTTTTTTTTTTTTTTTTTTGAGGTGGAGTTTCGCTCTTGTTGCCCAGGCTGGAATGCAATGGCGTGATCTTGGTTCACTGCAACCTCCGCCTTCTGGGTTCAAGTGATTCTCCTGCCTCAGCCTCCTGAGTAGCTGGATTTCTCCATGTTGGTCAGGTTGGTCTCAAACTCCTGACCTCAGGTGATCCACCTGCCTGGGCCTCCCAAAATGCTGGGACTACAGGCATGAGCCTCTGCACCCAGCCTAATCCAGTTCATTTTTATCCTCTCAGACTATGCCTGTTGGTGACTATCTGTTGGATGGATGACTTCTGGGGGAGGAAGCCTATGGCTTTGTACCAGGGAAACCATGAGGTTTGAGAGACTCCTTTGAATCTCCTGGCATTCTGCCTGGCCCAAAGTGGGTGTTCGATGAGTCTTCCCAGAACCCATAGACATAATCATTCCTCCTTTCCAAGGGAAGCTGGGTCATCTACTCCAGAGTAGGTTCTTTCAACAACAAAGCACCTATGGCTCTCTGAGTGACTCATTGCCAGCTGGCCTGTAGTGGCACAGCTGCCTGGAGGGCTGGTGATGAATTAGGCTGTGGTCTCAGCTGCTGCTGCTTAGTTGGGAGTTTCCTGTTCCTTGAGCAGTTCTGCAGAAAGACTCTGACTGGTAGAAGGAATTTCAATTCTCCTTGCCACTGACTTCAGCAAACTTCTTGAGTCTCAGTTCACGCCCACTGGTGTAACAAGAACTCTGGCAAGAACTGCCCACAATCTTCGTTCCTTTGTCATTGCATGCAGAGAGATGCCAAGGATGGATGAAAAAAGGACAATACAGGCTGAGCCTCTGAGGAGAAAAGAGTTGTATTGTTTCCCAGATGAATCTCTCCACTTTGCCCATCTTCCTTCACAGTCTAACCTCACTCCACTCTGGCTGGACACGTAATCCCAGGGATTTTTTTTTTTTTTTTTTTTTTTTAGACAGAGTCTTGCTCCGTCACCCAGGCTGGAGTGCAGTGGCGCTATCTTGGCTCACTGCAACTTCCGCCTCCCAGGTTCAAGCAATTCTCCTGCCTCAGCCTCCCAAGTAGCTGGGATTATAGGTGTGCACCCCCATACCCAGCTAATTTTTGTATTTTTAGTAGAGAAGGGGTTTCACCATGTTGGCCAGGCTGGTCTTGAACTCCTGATCTTAAGTGATCTGCTTGCCTGGTCCTCCCAAACTGCTGGGATTACAGGCATGAGCCACCACACCTGGCCTTTTGTAAGAGCTGTTTCTATTAAACTTTTAATTGAAAAGTCATATAAAGTAGACCTTTTTCAGCTTCTCACCAAAGCAAACCAAAACAAAACAGCTTCTACACAGGACCTAATAGCCTCCTCCCTAAACAATCATTCACTGACTATAGAGCATTAACTGTCTATTCTAAGACAGACGGGGCTACCTCTGTCTTGTCCACTCTTGTACTTTTATTTCCAGGACAGTGCTAGGCACAGAACACCTGCATGATGAGTATTTGTTGAATGAATGAATGAAATTTGGGGAATTAACAAAATATGTGTGCCATTGTCCCTTACCTTAAGCAGCTAATAAATTGAGAATTAATTGCTATTAGAATCAATGGTATCAGGAATGAGCATTTTTAATTCAGATTATCAATAAGCATATGAAAAGATTGAATCCATAAAAAGAGATCACTACTCATCCACCAAATGGTAAACTTTGAAGAAAAAAAAAAAAGGACAATACCAGGTATTAGGAGGATGTGGAGCAACTGAAATTCTCCCATCCTGCTTCTTGGAGAGTAAATTCTTACATCCAGTTTGAAAAAGTGTTTGCCAATATTTACTAAAGTGAAACATATGTCTACCCTATGACCCAGCAATCCTATTCTTTTTTTTTTTTTTTTTTTTTTTTGAGACAGAGTCTCACATTGTTGCTTGGGCTGGAGTGCAATGGCACGATCTCAGCTCACTGCAATTCTCCTGCCTCAGCCTCCTGAGTAGCTGAGATTACAGGCACCTGCCACCACTCCTGGTTAATTTTTTGTATTTTTAGTAAAGACAGGTTTTCACCATGTTGGCCAGGCTGGTGTTGAACTCCTGACCTTTTGATCCATCCACCTTGGCCTTCCAAAGTGCTGGGATTACAGGCATAAGCCACCACACCCAGCCTCTACTTTATTATTATTTTTTTAATTTGTATTTTTAATAGAGATAGGGTCTCATTATGTTGCCCAGGCTTGTCTTGAACTCCTGGACTCAAGTGATCCTCCTGCCTTGGCCTCCCAAAGTGTTGTGATTACAGGTGTGAGCCATCACACCTGACCAACAATTCCATTCTTAGGTATATACCCAGGAGAAATGCATGTGTATGTTCGCAGAAAGCGCACATAAAAATGTTCATAGTAGTTTTATTCATAAGCGTTCTAAATTGGAAACAATACCCATCAATGGGAGAACAGATATATTTCTTAGGATCTACTCATAAAATAGAATGCTAAACAACAAAAGCAAATTAACTACTGATACAAGCCACAATATAAATGAATGTTATAGACATTAAACTGAGAAAAAAAAAAAATCCAGAAACCAAAGTATACATACTGTGTTTATAAAAAGCTCATAAACAAAAGTGATCGTTGGTGATAGGAAGTCGGAAGAGTGGGCACCGCCATGAATTGGAAGTATAGAGTGGAAGAGGCATGAGAAAAACTGAGGTGCCAAAAACGTTTTATATCTTGACCGGAAAAGAGGTTATACGGGTGTAGACATCTAAAATTTTACTGAGCGATGTGTAAGATTAGTGTACTTGATTAGTACATTTTTGACTCTGTTATGTCCAATTTTAAAAAAAGAATGGATGTTATAAATATGCATATACTTTAGCATCCCTAAAGATTCAACACTTTTAGCAGCTTTGTTCTCTCTAAAAAGGCTTGTGTTATACTGAGACTAAAGTCCCCAGTATCATCTCACAGTGTGATGGCCATGAATGAGAAGATGGGTCAGTCCATTACCTTGGTCCATCCTCAAGGCCTCCCTTATTGAGAAGATAAGTTCATCAGTTATTGTTTCAATGCACTTCCTGACCATCTTCCCACACACTGTGGGCATCCTCATCCATTATAACTCCCCCTCCTCTCTTCTCAGATGAGGGTCTTTTTCTTTTCTTTTCTTTTTTTTGAGACCGGGTCTCACTCTTGTCACCCAGGTTGGGGTGCAGTGGTGCGATCTCCACTTATTGCAACCTCTGCCTCCCGGGCTCAAGTGATCCTCCCACCTCAGCCTCCCAAGTAGCTGAGACTACAGGTATAAACCACCATATCCAGCTAATATTTGTATTTTTAGTAGAGACAGGGTTTCACCATGTTGGTCAGGCTAGTTTTGAACTTCTCGGCTCAAGCAATCCACTTGCTTCGGCCTTCCAAAGTGTTAGGATTATAGGCATGAGCCACCATACCCAGCCAGATGAGGGGCTTTCTTCTTATTCAGTGGCTCATCCCTTAGCCTGTGTCCTTGAACCCATATGGTCCTATCTCCTCAAGAACTTTGTGCTGTTCCTCAACTACTTTCCTTTTTTTTTTTCTAGATAGAGTCTGGCTCTGTCACCCAGGCTGGAGTGCAGTGGCCCAGTCATGGCTCAGTGCAGCCTCAACTTCCCAGGCTCTCGCGATCCTCCCACCTCAGCCTCCCAAGTAGCTGGGACCACAGGTGCACTCCACCACGCCTGACTAATTTTTTGTATTTTTGGTAAAGATGGGTTTTTACTATGTTGTCCAGTCTGGTCTCGAACTCCTGAGCTCAAGTGATCCACCTGCGTTGGCCTTCCAAAGTTCTGGGATTACAGGCATGAGCCACTGCACCTGGCTCCCTCAACTTCCTTTTGCTTACATTTTCAGCTTTTTCCTCTTACTTAACTGAATTCTTCTTCTCAAACAACAAACAGCTCACATTTTCCAGTTTTAAGAGAAATCCTCCTTTGATCTCAGTACCTCCCTCTAGCTATTGCCCCTCTAGCTACTTCTTTTCCCTTCTATATTCACTGTTTCTATTTATTCACTCCTAATGTCTCTTTAAAACTTACAGCTTTTGCTACTCTGCCGAAATTCCATTGGCCAAGGTCACCAGTGAATTTTCAACTGTCATATCCAAGAACACTGTTTAGGCCTTACTTTCCAGACTTTTTGAGTATATCTGACATTGCCAATTCCTCGTACTTTGAAACCTTACTCCTTTGACCTCCACAACACCATATACTCCAGGCTCTCCTTGTTCCTGGATGACCATTTTCTTTGTTTTCTTCAGGGGTTCTTGTTCTTTGCTGTCCCTAAGTGTTGCTCTTCAGTGTTCTGCCCTCTTCTCATCTCCATCTGGGCATTCTTCATGGGTGGTCTCATGGTGTTAATATCATCCATATGCAGATGACTCTCAGCTCTTGTTTTGCCCGAGGTCAGGGCTATGCAGTCAAACTGCTTGCTGGACAATGGAATCTGGACATTCTAAGAGCACTCCAGATTCAGTGTATTCAAACTCAATCCATGATTCTGTTCCCAAATGTTTTCCTCTTCGGTTCTATCTCAACTGGTCATAGTGCCACCATTCACCAGATTATCTAAACTATAAACTGATGACTAAAGCAGGATTTCAACCTCAGCACTCTTGATATTTTGAGCTGGTTCTCTTTCTTTCTTTCTTTTTCTACTTTCTTTCGTTTTTCTTCTTTCTTTCTTTCTTCTTTCCTTTCTCTCTTTCCTTTTCTTTCTTTCTTTTCTGGACAGGGCATTGCTCTGTAACCCAGGCTGTAGTGCAATGGTGCAATCATGGCTCACTGCAGTCCTGACCTCCCAGGCTCAAGCAATCCTCCTTCCTCAGCCCCGCAGGTAGCTGAGACTACAGATTCACACCACCATGGCCGGCTAATTTTTGTATTTCTGGTAAAGATGGGTTTTTGCCACATTGCCCAGGCTGGTCTCGAACTCCTGACCTCAAATGATCCATCACCCTCAGCTTCTCAAAATGCTGGGATTACAGGCGTGAGCCACCGTGCCTGGCCTGGATAATTCTTTGTTGTGGAGTTGCTGTCCTATCCATTGTAGAATGTTTAGCAGCATCCCCAGCCTGGATCCACTGGATGCCAGTAGGAACCCACCAGTTGTCATAACCCAAAATGACTCCAGACATCAACAAATATCCCTTGTGAGGGGGAGCTGTTAAAATATCCTAGGGTTGAGAACCACTGGAGTTAAAGGCATGGGTCTGGAAGTCACATATACTGGTCCATTTTGGACTAGTTACTACCTCTCCGAGCTTCAGTTTGTTTTCTCTGTAAGACAGACACAACTCTCACCTCACAGGAGGAACTTAATACAGGTAAAGTACATGGGATCTCTCAACAAAAACACTTCTGTCTCCTCAGTCAAACTCCTAGGTCTCTCAGTTTTATCATCTAAGTATTTCTGGTCTATCCATGCTTCTCCATTTTGACCTGGATTATTGCAACAGCTTTGCAACTGGTGTCAAAGCTTCCAGCCAGCCTTGCTCCCCTTAGATCCACATGAGGCCTTCATGGTCTGGCTGCTGTGCACCTCTCTAGCCCCGTCTCTTGCCCCTCCCAGCCTTGGATTTCTAGTCCAGCCACATTGAGATGCTAGACATTCCTTTGTATACCATGCAGTTTCCTGTCCCTGTGCGTTAGCTCAGGCTGGTCCTTCTGCCTGGAATAACTTCCCACACTCTATCTGGCTGACTCTCATTCTTTAAGGTTCACTTAAGTTTCACCTCCTCCAAAAAGTTAAGCCTGGAGCCTCCTTTCTCACGGGGTTCAGTGCTTCTCCTCTGTGTTCCAACAATACCCTTGTCAGATCTCTCTCCTTCCATCTAACTCATGACATCATATTTTTGTTTCTGTGCCTGTCTGATGGGCTGTGTGGGACAGGGACTATGGCTTTTTCATCTCTATATACATAACATCTAGTACATTCCCTGACACACAGATGGTGCTCAGCAAATATTTATTGAGTGAATGAATGGATACAGCACTACCATTACCCTCTGTGTTAGGTTTAGTACTACAGTTTAGAAGCAGTGATAAAATAGTCCATAAATCAGCTGTCTCTGTGGCTCAGAAGCAGTGCTTCCTCAGCCAGGGGCTTCTGGAAGGCACAGTACTGAAGGGTAACCCTCACACAAATGTGTGTGGTTGATGAATGATGCGGCCAGCGACACCACCTGATATCTGCTTACAACAGCAGCGGTGGCTCTTCTGAGAATCAGGAGACACTTTCTTCCCCTTTTCCATGGGTGGCCTTTCAGGTATCCCTCATCGCCTGGAGAGAAGGTAGAGGACAAAGTCCAGTCCCTAATTCAGGGCCCTTCCTGTCAGTGATCTTCCTTCAAATCCTTCACTCACCTCTGAATTGACATATTTGCATTTTTAATTTTTAATTTTAATTTTTGCAGTTGATGCAGCCATTCCTTCTACAAATACAGTCCTCCCTTGATATTGGCAGGGTATTGGTTTCAGTATCCCCACGGATACCAAAATCTGAGGATGCTCAAGCCCCTCAGAGTCAGCCCAGGTATCTGCAGGTTCTGAAACCTGTGGCTATAAAGGGCCAAAGGCATATATGTATGTATATATTTTGAGAGTCTTGTTCTGTTGTCCAGGCTGGAGTGCACTGATGAAAATAGCCTCACTGCAACCTCCAGCTCCCAGGTTTAAGGGATTCTCCCACCTCAGCCTCCCAAGTAGCTGGGACTACAGGTGTGTGCCACCACACCCAGCTAATTTTTGTATGTTTAGTAAAGACGGGGTTTTGCCAAGTTGGCCAGGGTGGTCTCCAACTCCTGGGCTCAAGCGAGCCACCCCGCTCAGCCTCTCAAAGTGCTGGGATTACAGGCCTGAGCCACCGCCACTGCAGCCAGCCTCAAATGCATAAATTAAGCTCTACTATGTGCTGGGTGCTGGCGTGCAAGACTGGCTCATCTGTTGTTCACAATAGAGTGCATAACCTAGGAGAGGGTTATTTGCCATTGTTCTTCGGACCCCGGGGTCCCATAGAGGAGCCCACCAGAACGCGAGGCCTGCTCCTTCCCGGGCATCAGCGCGTTTGACTCTCCTCTTACCAAGCCCGGGGAGGGGAGTCCTGGCAGGTGGCAGGCAGAAGTTAGAGCTGTTTAGTCACTCCCGCCCTCCGTCCTCCTCCAAAGACAATAAGGTTTTGTTTGTCAGGCATAAGGTTACAGGATTGGCCTGCGGAGTCAAGCTCTTTTCCGCGCTCGGCTCTTTGAGCCTCAGTTTCCTCATCTGTCAGGTGTGTGCATGTGGGAGGGGGGCACGGAGTCGATTTACCTAGATCACTCAGGGTCCTCCCTTCCAGTTTTGAGAGTGATGTCGGGATGTCTCTGAGGGAGAGGGAGGACACCGCCAGGTGAAGGTAGTTTTGGCTGCACCAGCCCGCCGAGTGTGCTCGCGGGGACCGGCAGGGAATTCCAGGAGGTCCCGCTGTGGAGGGGTCCCCAGAGCTCGAGGGCGAGCTGGAAGGGTTCCTGTGGCGTGGCGGGAACGCTCGGTAGCCTCGGAGAGCAGTTTGCTGGCGAGAAATCGGGCTTCTGCAGGGCAGGGATCAGCCAGGTCTTGCTTTGTAGGGTAGGGTGGGGTGGGGTGGGGTGGGGTGGGGCTGGCCGGGGTTGGGGGAGACGGTGAAGTCATGAAATTCCCAAGAAATTCCTTTCCATTGCCCCACCCCGCCCCCTTTCCTAGGGTGCTGACCTGCCTAGACCCAGGTTTCCTGGGAAAGAGAAAACGAATGTTCTTTGGGTTTCCTCGCGTCCTTTCTCCAGCCTCCGCCCACCCCAGGGTTTGGAGCGCGCGTGGGAGCGCAATAACGGTGGCGGGGAACGGGTCCAATCCCGGTGGCTCCTGGGGCTCCCGAGCGCGCTGCCACTCGGTCCCCGAGCTCGGGAGGCGTCTCCCGGCTTCGGTCCCGTTCAGCTTAAGCTGGCGTCACATGAGCCGCGGGGGAGTGGGCACCGCGGGAGTGGGCGGGGGTGTGCATGCTGGGAGGGGGCCGCCCAGTCCACCTATATGCGCCGCAGCCAGGCTGACGGATGCCAGGAATTCCCAATGAGAGGCGATGGGGGGAAGTTTGGGCAACTCGGCCTGGCCAATGGAGAGCCTCGGGAGGGCTCTGCCCCTTCCCCCCGCCCCCGCCCGCCTCGGTTCCCGCAGCGCGAGTGTGTCCGCCTCGCTTAGTGTGCGTGGAGATTAGGTCCGAGCGCCCGCCCAGAGGTAGGCAGTCCGCGAGCCCAGCCGCTGCTGTCGCCGCCACTAGCAGCCTTCGCCAGCAGCGCCGCGGCGGAACCGGGCGCAGAGGAGTGAGCCCGGCCCCGCCAGCCCAGCCCAGCCCAGCCCTACTCCCTTCCCACGCCAGGGCAGCCGCCGTAGCTCGGAGAGAAGGTGGAGGAAGAAATCCAGCCCCTAGCACGCGCGCACCATCATGGACCATTATGATTCTCAGCAAACCAACGACTACATGCAGCCCGAAGAGGACTGGGACCGGGACCTGCTCCTGGACCCGGCCTGGGAGAAGCAGCAGAGAAAGGTAGCAGCCGCCCCCGCCCGCCGCCGCCCCCAACCGCGACCCCTTCTGTCCACCGGGCTTTCGGCCCCGGGCTCTGAACCGGTTCCGGACGCGAACAGGAGGGGGCGGGGGCGGCGCGGCCGCTGCGAGGTGGGGTGTTGGGTTACAGGCGCCTGGCGGAAGCGGGAGCGCCCCTGCCCCGGAGCCCGCGAACGCCGGGCCGGAGCGCGGGGAGGTGGTGCCGTCGGCGGGCAGGTCTCCTTGGGGTCGGTGGTCCAGGCCACCCTGCGGCAGCCGCAGCCATCCCCGCGTGGGCTGTGCGCGGGGGCGGTGCTCAGCAGGCTGGGGCTGAGACCCCGGCTCCGGGCTGCTTGCTCCGGATCGATTTTCCCTTTCCTTCCGCCCCTGGCCACCTCTCCATATGGCGTGCGGTGGCAGCGCCGCTTCCTGGGCCGCCCTGGGTTCAGTACCTGAGCGGTGGGCCGCCCGGGACCCTGCGGTCCCCCAGGCCGAGGGGAGATCGCCGGGGAGATTGGCGGCCGCCTCCGGATCTGCCTAGAGAAGGACCAGCTGGAGTGCGGCTGTGGCCGAGAAAACGGGGGCCGTACGCGGGCTCCCCCGCGGGCCCAGTGGGGGCGGGGTCAGGACGGCAGACCGTTTTATTGCTTAACTCAGTGGGTTGGTAGCTGTAAGTCCCACATGGGCTTGCGTCTACGTCTTGCCCCTCCGACCCCCAGCAAAGGTGGGCAGCTCGGTTCGAGTTGAGGGGCTCTAGAACGAGGGTCTGTCTTAGGGGATATTTGGGGCCAGTCACTGGGGATCCCTACTTAGCCACGGAGCTGCATCCCAGGCAGGCGCGTTGTGCGGGTGCGCGCCCCGCCGCGGGAGCTGGGCTCGGAGCTGGCGATGGGACCCGGGCACCGTGGCCAGTGGCAGGAAGAGGTCAGAAACCACTCGTTGTGGTGGGGGGAGGGCGCCTCTACCCTACCGCTGCTTCCTGCCTGCGCGGTGAGCCCTTGCCCCCAGGCGGCCACGTACCCTGAATACCCCTTCCCTCCCCCTTCTCTCGGCTGCCCGTTTCCATCCGGTCCCTCCCCGTTTCATACCCTCCCCACCCCCAGGCTGATCTGGGAGTGGGGTTGGTGGGGGGGACAGGATGGCGCGTCCCTCTGGATAGTGCGGTTAGGGCTGGGCTTGAGGGAGAACGCTCATGTCCAAAAATGGTAACATTCATTCCCTTTTTTAAACTTAAAAGGGGGGTAGTTTATAGAGCCGACTGAAGTTTTTTTTCAGCCAAAGGCATCCTGTATTAGCTCACTCAGGAATCCTAGGCCCTGAAACGGAGCCCTTTTACTCACTTCATGAGACAGGCAGAAGTAATCTAAAACACACACAATGGGCTTCCTCAAAGCGGGACGACCTGGGTCCCGCTGACCAAGGTCTGTGGAGGGCCGGGCCCTATACGGCGACATTGGTCATCTACATCGGACATGGGAAGGTCCCCTGACTTGGAACTGACTTCTTTGTAATGTGCTAGTTGCTTAAACTCCCCCTCTTCCTGTCATCTTCCTAGTAAGAACTGAGGACTGGGGGGGGGCTGCAGACAGACCCCTACTCACTTGGCTTATTTCCTGGGACCATGGGTGCTGTGGGTGGAGCTGAAAAGTGAGTGGGTAATTTGGAGATCCCTATGGGGCACCAGGCAGAAGGCGCTTTAATAATTTCAGGGTGAAGCCTTCTTGAGAATGGATTTTAAATTAGACAGAAGTGAGATTAAGGCGATAGATGCCTTGAGGTCTTCCATGAAGGTTAGAAGCAAAAAAGAAATCCCTGTTTGGGGAGCACCTGCTTTGTGCCTGGGAGGGGCAGGAGTAACAGAGCTGCCCGGGAACTAACTGGACACCTGATAGGACTGTGAGACCAAGTTCCTGGGGACAGGCACTGAGCACCAGCCTGCACGTAGTACTTACTATTTCTGAATGAATGAATATGTTACACAGTTGGGGAGAAGAATATAGATTCCCGGGACTCTGACCTGGGTGGCAGTGGGTGTGCCCCAGGCCTTTGGGTAGCCAGGTAGGAAGAGGTGATCTGGGAAACTGGGTTATCCTGGAGGCAAACTCAACAGTGCCAAGAGCTGGCATTTGCCGATGTGTGCCAGGCACGCACGAGGACGAGGAAATCAGGGCCAGAGAATGGAAGTAACCAGCTCCAAGTCCAGGCTGGTGTTTGGTGGGGCTGAGGTGCAGCCATGTTTGGGACTGGCAGCTTCCTCTCAGTTGTCCCTCCTTGGCGAGGGAGGCAGGAAAGCCGAGCCTGGCATCCAGAGCCAGAGAATGTCAGAACCAGGAGAGCCAACACGTGCTTTGGGTGAGGAATGATGGAGGGACCACGGCAGAAGGAGCTCTGGGCCTGACTTTGAAGATTCAGATCCACATTTTTTTTCCTGTTAATTCTCTAGATTATCTTTTGTGGGCCTCAGTCTGCAGAATTTCTGTTTTGTCTAGTTCTCAACAGGGTGGTATTAAGGAGGTGGTATCACAGATGAGGGATAAGACTTAAGGTAAACGTGTTGCTTTTGACACGCTCTCTACTGACAGTGGGAGGTGGAGTTTGTGTGGGACCAGAGCCCACAAGTGGACAGAGGCTGATGGTTCCAAAGGGAGGCAGGGGAGTGAGTGAGGAGGGGAAGAGGAGGACACAGTGCAGAGGGATACAAAGGTCACTAGGTAGGAGGGAGAAGACCCCCTTTTTAGTTTTGGTGCAGCCATGGCTATTTGTGAGACTTTGGGCAGGTCTTTCCATTTCATCGAACTTTTATTAGATCATTCAGCAAATACTTTGTGAGCGCTCATTCTGGGCCAGACACGATTCCAGGTATTAGGGGTCAGGCACTGAGCAAGACAGACCAAGTTCCCGTTCTCGTGCGGCTTCCATTAGGTTTCCTCCTCTGTAAATGGGACACATTTCTGCCCCTCAGAGCCCTCAGGACTCTTCCAGGGAATCGGATTAAATGACGCATTGAGAAATGCTTCCTTGGTGAAGGTATGGCCTGATGTGGATGTAGGGAGAAGTCTGTGCAGGCAGGAGGCATGACTCAAGAAGCTGCTCTGGCTTGGCCAAGTCTTGTCCCTCTTTCAAAGAATGCTTCGGTACGGAGTTCATGGGCTGGTCGCCATGCCTCCAGACACAAAATGCAGTTATCTTCCAGATGGAGCTTGTGGGTTAGAGGTATTTCCTATACTTTTCCAGCCTTCGTAATCTTCCTGATCTTCAACGCTGGGCTCTGAAGTCACTTTTCCTAGGGGTTGCTGTTATTTTCAGGGTGACCATGGCCCCCAGTTTTCTCCTTTATGTGATTTCACTCATGTTCTTAGGTGTATGTGTGTGCCTAGTATAGGTCAAGCCAGAGAGAGCATCAACTTGGAGCGGGATCCTGGCTCTGCATTTTCAGGCTTGTGACCTTGGGCAAGTTCCTCTCTGAGTCTCCAATTCCTGACTTATAAAAAAGAGCTAATACCCACCTTGCTGGCTTGATGTGAGCGGATATGTAAAATCATAGCATCTGCTGTTAAATTTTATTTTCTCTCTTCCCTCTGAAGTCCTGGAGATTCTGGTTTAGTGTGTGTGTCCACAGGTGCCAGCCTGGGGCCTTTTACATGTAGGAACTTAATATTTGTTGAGCGAATGGATGTTGAAACAGAGCGGCAGCGTTGGCAGGTGAATAGAGGTGGTTGTGAATAAGGCCCACATCCCGATTCTGCAGGCAGGTGAGGCTAGGTCACAGGAAGAGGGGCTACGTGGTTTGCACTTGCTTCTGGACAGCGAGGCCATTGCAGGAGCTAGCCAAGGCCACCACTCAGCGTGGAGGACTATAGAGAGGGAAGGCCCTGCTGTAGAAGAGTTTACCTGGGGAGGGATGGGACATCCAAAGCCAGGGTGATGCCTGGTAGAAATAAAACTGGAAAGGGGAGAGGATTGGCTCTCCTCCTCATTCTCAGACTCCTCGCTGTTCTGCACTCCTTCCAGCTTTGCCCCATGCCAGTGTCCGTGGAGGCAGGGACCCGGCCTGTCCTGTTCTCTGCTGAATTCCAGTGCAGAGCACAGGGACAGGCCTGTTGTAGGTGGCCTGATCTAGAACTGTCTGAAAAATGGGCTAAATGGCATCATGCATGGCTCCCAACTTCAGGCTTGGGGGTGGGGAAGGTGATGAAATGCTTTATGTTCAGATTACCACTTATCCTGGGGTTGTACCTGGTCCAGCCTCTGCAGATAAATGTGTGCTGGGTGCACCATGAGTCCAAATCTTGGTCCCTCTGTTTACTGTTGAGATCTTGATGAGTCAGCTTACCTGCTGTGTGCCTGATGGTATCAATGGGGAAATGATGATAATAATGGTTCTTGCCTGATAGAGTTGTGTGGAGGTTTAAATGAAGCGATCCATGTAAGGATCTAGCTTAGCACCTAGCATATAGTGAGTGCTCAGTAAATGTTAACTATTTGGAAGAACCAGAATTTCCATGGTCTTTACCCGATAGGCTTTGAGATAAGACATAGTATATAAACCCATCTTTGCAGGAAGAGCCAAGGTTGTCTATGGGTGTGGGGGAGTTGTGTTATCCTTGATGTCTGACCTTAACGTCTCTGATTGCTCAGTCTCTTCACCTGTGGAATGAGGTAGCCTTCCTCGCCTACCATACTCCCTGGGTATGGCAATGAAGGGTGGATGTTAAATTACTTAAAACAAAACAAAAACACCATGTCAGCTTCTACAGGGAAAATGGCCACACAGTAGGAATTCTCTGTAAGCAATTTAACCCTGGATGTCTTCAGGCTGAGGCATTCTTTTTTTTTTGAGATGGAGTCTCGCTGTCACCCAGGCTGGATGCAGTGGTGTGATCTTGGATCACTGCAACCTCTGCCTCCCAGGTTCAAGCAATTCTCCGGCCTCAACCTCCCTAGTAGCTGGGATTGCAGGCGTGCACTGCCCCATCCAGCTAAATTTTGTATTTTTAGTAGAGACAGGGTTTCACCATGTTGGCCAGGATGGTCTCAAACTCCTGAGCTCAGGTGATCCGCCCGCCTCAGCCTCCCAAAGTGCTGGGATTACAGGTGTGAGCCACTGCTCCTGGCCCAGGCTGAGGCATTCTTTGGGTCCACCCATCCCTCCAAGCAGCAAATCCAGCCCTGCTTTATCCGAGCATCTGATGTGGCTCCTTCTTCTCCAAACCTTGCCCCACTGGTTGGCGAAGTGATTGACAAAGCCTGAGGAGAGGTGGACTGGGGAGGAGGGTTGCAGAGGCCAGTTGGCCTCAGACCAAGCAGGTGGGGGCTGCTTCTGGCTGCCATTCAGGCTGCCTTAAGACAGGCAGGTGTGAGGAGAGAACTGGCTCTGAGCAGCTGCAGCTTGGTCAGGCTTGAGAACCAGATTTTCCAGTTTTGAGAAATGGTAGGACCTCAAGGGCCATTGGAGTCACTGGACACTGGAGTTTGGTTTGCAGGAGAATGAGGCCAGTAGGCTCCTGCAGGATGCGTGTCTACCACCTTCTCGAGAGGAAGAGGAGGATCCCCCTTTCCTCTAGTCCGACTTTCTGGGGAGGTACTGCAAGGCTGTGCAGGCTGTGTTGGACTTGGACCCCCCTTTTCATCTTCTTGAGGGAGGCCTGGGGCTGGGCGCCTGGCTGGGGGCCACAAACCATCAATCTGGCTGGAAGACTTGTCACACAAGACCTGGGGGCCTGGAGCTAGGGTGGGGCAGCTGGAGCCTGAGATGTGGCCTCATCACAGATATGCATGGTGGGTCTCTAGGAAAAAGCCCAGCCCTTAATAGGGTGAGAATGTAGATGTTTCCTCCTCATGGAGGGAGTCAGTACATGTTCATTAAACCCCTGCTAGGTGTCAGATGCTCTGCTTGCTGTGTGACATGTAGAAATGGTGGTTTAGGTAGAGAGGGAACCAGAAAGAGGCAGAATCACAACAGGCTCTGCCAATAATGGCCATTGGCAGGAGCTGGTGGAATTGGAGCTGCATCTTAAAGGAAGGCTGTTCTTCTAGGGAGCCTTAGGCTGTGTGTGTGTGTGTGTGTGTGTGTGTGTGTGTGTGTGTGTGATGTTGTAGGACAGAGGTGGGGAGAGGGGAGATGCTGAAAGGGCAGAGCAGAGCACAGTGAGTATCCATGCTGGGGAACACCCCCTCCCATTATTCTCCTTTATCATTCTTCTATTATAGTTTTAAATGTTTAAATTTATGTTTTATGGAGATGGGGGGGGGCTCACTATATTGCCCAGGCTGATCTTGAGTTCTTGGCCTCAAGTGATCCTCCTGCCTCAGCCTTCCAAAGTGCTGTGATTACAGGCGTGAGCCACTATGCCCAGCTTCATTGTTCTTTTCCATCTGTTTTGCCCCTCCCAGAGCTGACCTCTTACCTTTCTGTGAGAGTTGGCCAGACCGTCTGGACAGGTCACAGACCGGACTCTTAAGGCCACACCTCTGTATAGATATTGTTGGGATCATCCCAGACAGTTAACCCTGCCTGAGCTGCCCCTATGTGTAACTCACCTGTGGTTTTCCTGGACCTGGTATGGAGCCAAAGGGCACCTTTCTCACCAGCCCTGCTTTCATGCCCTCTTTAGAGTGCATAGAGGCCCATGTCTCTGCAAGGGGTGCCCATGGGTTGGGCTGAGTTACTCACCACGGACACTGGTGGGGTCCTGGAGCCCACCAGCTGAGATGGTTTGGGCAGTTCTAGTCTGCACCTCCCCACAGAGGTCATGGCGGAGAGGCCACGGGCAGAGGAAATCCCCTGAGTCTGCTTCCTTAGTTCTGGCAGACGGGTCAGCCCTCACTGGACTCAGGACTCAATTCAGCCCAGGGTTCTGGCTCCATCTCCTGAAGTGCCAGTGCTAGTGGTCTCCTAAGTACTGTTTGCTCAAACTTGGATCTGACTGAGGCAAGGAGTCTTAGGAGTGGTGGGGGCAGGAGACACAGCAAACCAGGGCTTAGAGCCACCCTGGGACCCCTCCTTCCTCTCTCTTCAAACATGAGCAAGGTGTCTGTATTTGTCCATTCTCACACTTCTAATAAAGACATACCCAAGACTGGGTAATTTATAAAGCAAAGATGTTTAATTGACTCAGTTCAGCTGGCTGGGGAGGCCTCAGGAAACTTACAATCATGGTGGAAGGGGAAGCAAACCCTGTCCTTCTTCACATGGCTGCAGGAAGGAGTGTAGAAGAGTGAAGATGGGGAAGAGCCCCATGTGAAAACCATCATCTCTTGTGAGAACTCACTATCGCAAGAACAGTAAAGGGGTAACCACCCCCGTGATTAAATCACCTCCCACCGGGCCCTCCTACAACACATGGAGATTATGGGAACTACAATTCAAAGATGAGATTTGGATGGGGACACAGCCAAACCATATCAGTTTCTCACCTATCCCCAGGCTGTTTATCAAGTCCAAGCTCCCTGGAATCCTTCCTTCTCAGCAGGTGGGGGGAATGCATGGAGAGGGTCACTCAGGCTCCCCGATCCCTGCCTCGCCTGCTTTCCCCTGTGTCATGTCATCCTGGGGGGTTATATGATGGGTGAGTCTGGTTATCTGGGCACGGTGAGTCTGGTCTAGTGATGGGCAGGCCTCAAAGCTGTGTGGGGCAACATTCATGACCCCAACTTGCCCTTTCTGCATGCACCATTCTGCCATAAAAGTTAACAAAGTTTATCTTCTTATAATAATTATAGCGGCTCTCTGTTTCTGAGCACATGCTAATTATCAGCAACAGTCCTAAGGACTCTACATGCATGAGCACATCTAACCCTGTGAGCCAGGTCCTCCTATTATCCCATTTTACAGATGAGAGAACTGGCTCTGAGCAGCTACAGAACTCTTCTAGGCTCATGCTGCCAGCAAGTGGTGGAGCTGGGATCTGAAGCCGGGCAGTCAGGCTCCAGCATTTGCACTCCTTCTCAACTTTGCTCTGCTGCTTATACAACAAATGCTTGCGTGGGTAGAACACTTAACCCAAGATAAACGTATACAAACAAAACCCCGGTGATGGAAATGCTCTGGAACTGGATCGTTAGTGGTGGTTTCACAGCCTCACGAATATACCCCAAACCACTGGATTGTATGTTTTAAAATGGTGACTTTTATGGCTTGGAATTTTATCTCAATTTTCAAAAACCTAAGAAATTAACTAATATAAAGAAGAAAATGACAATTTGCTGTCGTCCTACCTCCCAGAGGTAAACAAACACTCACAGGATTTCTGATGGCTCCTGCCATCCTTGTCCCTCCTCCCTCGTTTCTGTGTCCCCTTCTCTGTCATGCCCACTGTTTGGAATTGGGGTCCAGGTTCATGACTAATGAGAGGAGTCTAGAAGAGAAAGATAAGGGCGGGAGCTTTTGTAGAAAGCGGGATGAAGGATGTGGCTCTTTCCTTGGAAACTGACCAGGAATACATCACACATAAGCACAGGCAAACAGAAGACTGGTGGGGTGGGGAGAGGGTGGCCTTCATTATTCCAAGTCTCAGTCTTTGGGGAAAATTCCTCCCCGACCTCTGTCTATAAACTCTGTTGGCCTGGGATTGCTTCTCTCTGTCTGCTCTCCCCAGGGTTGGCAGGGTGGGAGTCCAAGTGGGGAAGCTTTCCTTAGGGTCCTAGGCAGGGGAAGGGGAGGGCAGGGCCAGGGTGCCCCCAAGGCATCTGCACCACTCTTGGAGGTTGCCTAGCAATGGTGGGGAAAGGTGACTTAGCCCACTATAGAGGCGGGAGGAGAATAAAAGGCAGCCAAGGATGGAAATCGGGCGTAGATGCAGAGGATGCTGTTCCCCTGGAGACTGCCTCCTTGGTCCTTGGCTATAGCAGGCTACTTCTGGGGTGGGGATCTGTTCTCCACTGAAAGAGAGTGGGGTTTTCCCTAGGCCTGTCACCCGCAGGTCGGGGCTGGGGGGTCTAGGGAAACCCTTCTTGCACATGGAGTGTATGTCAGACGCATTCTGTTGGTGGCTTCATTTAACGTTGACAACAGCCTTGTAAGGTATGTGGGATGATCACACTTCATAGATGAAGATCCTGAGGTTAAAGATAGAGAATGACATGCTCACAGCCAGACAGCGAGAGAGGCCTGTAAATGAAGGTGCTGGTACCCTTGGCCTTTAAAGGGAACCATTCGTTTTGGTTCAAAGCATTTCACAAGCCCAGGGTACTGGGAGGTAAATGTAAACATTGTCCACCTCCTGGGAAGGAAAGAAGAGAAGATGAGAGAAGGAAGGCTGGAAAGGTGTGTTATCTGTTTTATATCAGCCAACCAACCAACCTACCAGGATTTGTTAACTAGGTCTTGGTTTTCCAGATAAGCACACAGACTAATAGTTCACACTGATTGAAGGTTGAATGGTTTGGATTACCTCCATATGTCAAACAACTCTTTGGGGAAGGGACTGTTAATTTTCTTGGTACAGACAGAGAAATTGAAGCTAAGGGAGGTTAAGTAACTTGCCCGAGATTAGGCAGATTGACCTCAGAACTCAGTTCTTAACCAGAAGTACAGACACACTCTTTGCTATTAAGAAGTTTATGTTTTAATTGGGAGGCAAGGCTTATATAGAATTGAAATAAGAGAACAACACAACATGGCGTATTTTTTAACATTTGTGCTTTCATGTGTGGCTTTCTCTCCAGTAATTGTTGTGAGCAAATTTATGAGGTCTTGTCCCCATTTTACATACAGGGAAAGTAAGGCTCAGAGAGGTGAAGCGACTTTACCAGGCCTTCTGAAGCCTGGAAGTAGAGCTGGTTTTCAATCCAGGTCTTTGACAGAAGGGTCTGTGAGGTTAAGAGGATGGACATAGGTCTCAGTGGGTACTTTTCTTGGTTTTAAAGGTAGTGAAGGATGCAAGTTGTATTTCTCTGCGTTTTTCAGTTGAAGCAGTAACTGTCAGGAATAGATTTAAGTCCCCTGAACCTGGAGGCCTCCCCAGTTCTGGTGCCGACCCCAGCAGGGAAGCCTCCCTGCTTTCACATTCAGCAGCACCCTGCCCTTCTCTCTTGTTTTGGTTCCTTCAGTTTCACCTGTTCTGTCTGTCCTCTTTGTTGAGAGAGTCTTCCTTTGTGGTCACCACAGGAACCAAACAGGCTTTGAACCAGGCAGCTGAGGCTCAGGTTTATTTTGATACGAAAAGCCTGTGCACGTGAAACCCATAACGTTTGAGGTTCTTGTTTAAGCCTTGAGATGATTTAGAAAGTTGATGAGGGAGTGGAGTTGGGGGCTTGGGTTAGCTTTTGGCACTGCAGGGTTGGGGAGTGTTTGAGCCAGTCCAGAGGACAGCACCCAGTCGGTTGAGGGGGGCAGCGCCGTTTCCTGACCCCCAGCTTTGAACCTTCCAGGCCTAAATCAGAGGCCCTAAATGTTCAACTCGAGGCAGAAGAGCAGTCGGCTGTGGGAAGTGAGCTGCCTCTCCATTACCTTGTTCTTCCTGTTTCTCGGTGGTGGGTGATCGTGGGCTGTTGCGAGTGTGGTCACAAGGCCTGTGATTTGAGGCCAGGCCAGGGCTTGTAGGGGAGCATTCTTATGGGCCTGAAGATTTATTTTTTAAAAGCCCTCTGCAAAGCTGATTATAATTGATGGGAGTGAGATGGCATCTGAGCGCTATTTTCAAATCATCTGTAGGTGAAATGACAGGAGGAGAGGCAACTTCAAGGTGGGTGGGCTCCTTCAGGCCCGTCCCCTAATGGAACCTGGCTTTCCAGGCTGGAGAAGGCACCAAGCCTTGCATGTGGGCGGCAGGGGGTTGTTGAAATCAGACTCTATCTTTCCTCCTTATGTCTGATATGGAGGTGTTCATGCATAACAGTCTGTGGTTTGGGGCTAGAGAGAGAAGTGGAGCTTTTAATTCTTCTGAGTCAAGTCTCGACACCCCCAATACGAGGGCTTGGTCCAGGAAAAGGAGGGCAGCCTCCACCAAGGTCCTCTGTCTTGACGCTTGTGTCTGTCGGGTCTGTGAGCATGGAGTGTGTGTCTCTCTGGCTCCAAGAAGCCCCTCTGTTGTTTTTGGCCACCTCCTTGACCTTGGCAGAGGAGTGGCTCCCTTTTAAACACCGCAGACATCCTCCAGATGATAGATAATGGCACTCTCCAGTTGAGTTCCCGACATTTTGGAAGGGCCTTTCTTTCCAGGAACCCAAAGTGCTTTTCCAGACTCGCCCCTGGGAGCTGAGAGACGCAGGAGGTGGCTTATGAACTGTGTTTTCCTGGAGGCAGGGAAATGGGGCCAGACCCCTGGTTTCCTGCTCTTCATCTTAGATACTGGTGGCTGGGGCTGCGTGGAGGTGTCTTTGCATGCACGAAGCCCTGAGGCCTCTTATTAGAAATCTGAATATTTTTCCAAACTTTAGCTCCAAATGAAGCTTTGCTTTGTAGTTTCCTTTTTCTCTTTTTATTTTCTCTCTCCTTTTTGCTCTCTTTTCTTATAGAAGTTCATGTATCCGGTGGGCCTGTGGGCCACCCTCTCTGTGAGCCTGCTTGGTACAGGCAAGGAGGCCACAGTAGCACCCAGAGGTGCCTGGCTGGGGGATCTGTACCTGATGCCTTTTCCCCAGAACTGGTTCAGAAGCAAGCTCAGCGTAGGACCCCTTGCTAGCCCAGGGACTGTTCTGGGAATATGGAGCTGAGCATCCGTGCATCCCCCTGCCCCGCCCCCAGCATCAGCTAGCCCTGGTACTGTGCTTTGGGTCAGGCACATTTCTAAGTGTTTTACAAATATTAATGTAATCCTTACAATACCTATATGAGATGACTTAGAGGGAGGTAAAAGAGATTTGAGGGTATTTGGAAAGACCTGAAAGGCTCAGGTGGTTACAGCAAGTATTTCTAGATTTTCTGCTCTTGAGGCCAGCTCACAAAGACCATGTTGGCTTCAGATTTTTGTTTTCAGGAAAGGGTACCTTGTAGAGTTGCAGCCCCAGTGTTCTTCTCCCTGATCTCCTAACCTTCCCTCACCGGAGTTAACCACTGTTCCAAGTTTGGTATTTTAGTTCCTATACATTTCTTGCCTATGTTGCTGTCTGTATCTTTGTGCCTGTTTTAAAACTTTGTGTAGATGGGGTCATACCCAAAGCATCACTCTGTTCATTGCTCCTTTCGCTCCCACCTCTCCTGTGCCCTGGAGCTGTAAAGGTAGACTTGGGGGGAGCTCTACCATCCCTGTTTTGTGGCTGAGACTGCTGAGTTCCAAAGCACTTACCCAGGTCGCATAGCTCCTTGTAGGCAGCAGGTGGGACTGGAACCCGGCTTCCTGCCTCTGTGGTGGCTTTCTTATGTTACACCTGCCGCCCTGCACCCTGCCAGAGTTCAAAGACTTGCTGATGTTTGATGAGGGATGGCATGACATGTCATTCTCAGTGTCTTACTCTCTTTCCACCCATGTGTCTGTGTGTGGCATCTGGTACCCGTCCCTATGGGTCCCTGGTCCCTTGCCTGCTGCCCTCTTTTCCTGGGCTTGAGATTCAGGCTCTTAGGGACCTGCACCACATTACCTTTTTTTTCCTCCTCCCAGGGTAGCAGTTGTGCTTTTATTACTTCTTGATGAAGCAAATGTGTCCTAAAGAAAAGCTATAGTGAATTTGGGAATGCTTCTAAATGAGTTTATGTTTTATGGCTCACAGCAGCATCTTGCACCATTTGGAAGCTGGTTGTTCTCTGCAAGACAAGAGACTGTGCTGTGGACATGAGCCTTGGGCTGCATGTAGAGTTTTGGAAGAGGCTAGATGTGGGGAGCCCCAGTCCGTCAGGCTCATTCCTAGGCTCCAAGCACGGTGAGTGGGGTCCCAGTTGAGAGGCCCTTGTCCCTGCCTGACTTCCCTGCTCTTGCCTTCTCCTTATCTCCTTGCTCTCAACCACTCAGCCATTGCCTTGCCCAGTTAGTACCTGGGCTAGAGAAAGTCAGAAAGGACAGATGTGTGGCAGCCTGCTTTTCTTCATTACACTTTCTTTGGGCACTGTTGTGAAACTCTCCTCTCTAAAGACATTTAGAGGATCCCCAGGGGATGTCACTGATCTGTGACTGATCTGAGGCACCTTGTATGATCAAAGGTGGGTTTGTGAGTCTCCTGGGGTCCCCTAGGAACTGATTCTCAGGAGCTCCCTGATCAGTCATTCCAGCTCCCGAAAGAGCAGGTAAGCAAGAGCCACGCTTGCACATATTAGGTATGCACCGAGTATCCAGTGTTGATGAACGGTGATGGTGAGGGCCTCTGGACTGGAGTGTGGCAGCTGTAGTCCAGCAGGAGACAACTGACAGATGCTGAGGGTCTGGGTGGCGGTGCTCCGAGTCACCAAGGAGCACCCCAGAGATGAGGTTGATTCCTGGGACCAGGGCAGAGGCCCACTTGGCTCCTCGATACTCAGAGGTATGTCCTGGAATCAAAGGAAGCCAGAGAAGCTGGTCTTGTCATTGGGATGGGGTCATAGCCTAGGATGACCTCAGCCCCTGCCATGCTGCTCAGCACCCCTCTCTGAGCTGGTGCCTCCAATGGTGGGCTGGTTGGAGCTGGCACAGACCTCCCAGCTCCCTACCAGCCAGCCCAGCTGCATTTTTCCTTTGGCCAGCTACCCATCAGATTCCTCTCCCAAGGTACTGGCCATGCTGACACGTCCCTCTGCACCCTGCCCCTTCCTCTCTGGAGGGTGGGGTTATTGCATTTGGCTGGGCCGTGCTTCAGAAAATCACAGGGAATTTCTGGTCCTTTTGTGTGAGTTTGAGGACCTTAAAGGAAGTAAAACCTAGGCCTTGGTTTTCCTTCTCCTTTCAGCCCTTCCACTGAGGGTTCTCTCTTGAGTGTTGGATGTCACCAGCCTGCTGTCTTTAGCCAAGTATCCCAAGGGATGTGGATCGAGATAACTGTGGGGCCTCCAGCTGGACAGGATGTGGGGTTCAGCAAAGCTTTCACCTGCCTCCTGCTCCCTTTCTGTTGGGACTTTGGGAGAGGGGATAGTTGTGAAAAGACTGTCTTTTTTGACTTATTAGGCCAGAGAGCTGCTTGGCAGAAACCTACCTTGTCCCTCAGGAACAGGAAGAATGGTTGTGTATTAAGTACCAGGGCCTCAGGAGACCCGAGGTCGTCTTAGTGTTGCCTGTGGTTACTTTGTGATGCTGGTAAGTCACACCTGGAACCCACCTATAAATAAAGAAATTGGATGGTAGGATGGTGGTGGGACACTGTTGTAAAGGCTGTGCTTGGATTATCTCATGGCAGATGATCTTTAGGGTCTGGGGTGATGCCAACATTCTGTGTTTCTGCCCTCTTGGGGGACACTCAGCAGAGTCAAGCACTTCTTTTTTCTTTTTAAAACAAAATTATTATGTTTTTATTTTATGAGACAGGGTCTCACTCTGTTGCCTAGGCTGGAGTACTATGGCATAATCTCAGCTCACTGCAGCCTCTACCTCCCGGGCTCAAGTGAGTCTCCCACCTCAGTCTCCCAAGTAGCAAGGGACCACAGGAGTGTGTCATCATGCCCCGATAATTTTGTTTATTTTTTGTAGGGACAGGTCTTGCTGTGTTACCCAGGCTGGTCTCAAACTTCTGGGCTTAACCCATCTCCTGCCTCAGCCTCCCAAAGTGCTGGGATTACAGACATGAGCCACCATTCTCATCCAAGTCAGGCACTTCTAAAGGTGACCTTGCAGTTGACTCCTGGACTTCTTAACCTGGCCCTGAAATTAACTATTCTGCGAACACAGCTTCTTTAGGAGCCCTCTGTGTCCTCAGCTTTGAGGAATTTGTTCTCACCCTCTAGGGAGGGCACAAGTGGGGCCAGGTGAATGTATTTCCTTTAGAGACAGACCCAGAAGCCAGTGCTCTGTGTGTCCTGGGTTCTGGCTCTGGAAATACCTGCTTAGGGTGTGGTCCTGAGTGGGAGGCCAGGTGCCTGGGGAGGTGAGAGTTGGGGAGGCATTCTCCCTTGTTTGGGATTGGTAAAGGGTACCTTAGCTCTGCCTTCTAGCCTGGGTGCTCCAGGTGTGTCTGGGGGTGGGGATGCTGGAGGTGGCTCAGAAGGACTGCAAGGTGGACTGATGATAATTGGTCCTTTTTGTAGGCGTGGCTGACCCACAGGCCTGGTGAGAGGAGGCTGCTTGCCTGTGGGCTCAGTGGGTCTGAAACACTGACTGGAGCCAGAGAGCAAGGCTTTCAGCCTGGAATCTGCCCAAGGGACTGGTGTCAATAGGTGGCCTTGTCTTTCACTTGTTTATTTCCAGAGCCTAGCTATTGCCCTTCTCTCGTTTGCAGCAGTTTGAAGAAATCAATAGCATGCCTAAGCCAGAAGGGACCTGCACTGTTACCTACCCCTCTCCTCCCTCAGATAAAGGAACGAGGTCCATAGTGGTGATCTGATTTGTTCAAGGACACTCTGCCATGAGTTCATTCCTTGTGGGGCTAGATTTTGTAAGGATTCTTTATTCTGGGTACACGTACGCCATCTTCTGAAGTCATCCTTGCAGGTGGGCTCCAGAACACCTGCGGATAAATGCACATGGGGCAGGACTCTGTATTCTGAAGGCAGATGAAGCTGCTGGGGTTCTGGCTAGTGTGTGGGTGGTCAATTTCAGATGAATTTCACACATGCAGGCAGCTGTACCCTGCCAAGTTGGAGGTAGTGATCCACATACAGGCCCTTATACTCCGATGTTCCTGGGACTGGCTCCTGAGTTTGCAGTTGAGGAGAATGGAGAAATGAACCTGCAGGACAGAGGCAGCCTGGTGGCGGTGGCAATCTTGGTATTAACAGCCAGCACTTAATACCACATGTCCAGCCCTGAGCTAAGTCCATTACGTGCTTTATGCCAAGGAATCATCATAGCCGCCCTATGAAGAAAAGGTACTTTAACATTTTTAGTCCCACTTTACAGAAGGAACTGAGGCTTAGAGAGTTTAAATGATTTCCCCCAACTCACAGCGTTTAGTGGGGCAGCTGGGCTTTGATTTCAGGGCTGCCTGGCCAGAGCTCACACTGCTAATCACTGTCCTGGTTGCTTCCTCTCTGCCAGGACATTCCTTCTGGTGGCGAGCACCAGCCGTCAGCCCTGACTGGAGAAGGGACGCACCTCATGATAGATGGAGCTGAGTCTCCACCCTCCCCGGGCCCCATACGCTTCTATCCTGACCCGAGCATTCCTGTGCACCAAGGAAGTGGCCCCTCTCTGGTCATGGAGACTGAAGGCCCAGTGCTGTGTTGAACGGTAGAGGTGGGGGTGGCTCAGGGTTGGGCAGGGGTTTTGTGGAAAAGTCGTAATGGTAGAATGGAGGGTGCTTGAATCCTGTCCTTTGAGGGAAAGTTGCCTTTAAGTTGGAGGGATGCTGTTGGCTTCCTGCAGCCCCTTACTGCCTTTCGATGACACCCGTGTGCATGGGAGCCTTCAAGTGTAGGTGGAGTAGGCAGGGCTGGAAAGGTTCCTTGCTCCCTACAGTCCAGGAGAGGCAGTGCTGGAGCTCCTTATTTGCTGTTCATCCTTAGGTAGGTCAGCATAACCTTTATGTTACAAATGCTGATCGATATTTAATTCCTGGGGTGGGATAAGGTAGCACGCAATTTAGAATTTAATAAATTACCAGTCCATCGGGAGGTGATTCTTATTTCTCTCTTTATCCACGATGCATGTTAGTTGTATGAATAAATGAATGAATTGTTAAAAATTTATTATGGAGAATTCACACACAGGAGTAGAGAGAATAGTATAGTGATCTCCTGTGTACCCATTACTCAGCTTCAGCAATTAGTAACAGAATTGCCTGTAATATTTAACTATCTGGGCTATTTTATTGGCACTGAGATTAGTGTGCTAGTGTGAACTACTGGGAACTTCTCAGTGAGGAAGAACAAGCGGAGAAGAAATGATATAGTGTGAATAAAAACTCATCTTTATGGTGCTGCCATGCTAGGCAAGCCGCAGGTGCTCACCTGAGGGTGTGAACTAATTGCTCTGGATAACTGGCCAGGTGGTGTTGGGTTCCAGCCCCAGGTGGGAGGAAAGTTTCTGAAGGGTGAGTTCAGCTGGATACATGAGATTCTCAAACACACACTGGGGCAGAGGGCACTGCAGCCAGCCCCAGCTCATCTACTCGACTCAAGTTTTTGTGGATCATCTTTGTTTAAAGTTGTCATTTCAAACATAAGAAAAAGCATTGAGAATAATAAAATGAGTATCTATCTGCTTGCCACCCAGACTTAACAAACATAAAGCAGACATTCTTTCCAGATAAGCAGCAGAGACATGGTCTCTTTTCTCTAAGGGGGCCCATGGGTGAGAGACCGAGGGATGGGCAATTTCCTCATCATATACAAAGATACCACATCTGGTATAGCGAATGGAGTTTCAAGGAAGACTCCAGCCCATCCTGGAGGAGACAGATAGGACTTCCTGGAGGAGAGGTGATCATGTGAACTAAAAATCAAATCTGGGCTATGTGAGTCAGGCCAAGCTGGTGGCGGGGCCGGGTCAAGGGAAGGTGGGCCTGCAAAGAGTGTGACCAAAGGCAAGAAAAAGGGAGTGCAAAGTTCTGTAGAGGAAGGGGGAGGAGGCGAGTGAGGAGTGGGCTGGGTGCATCTGGAGTGAAAGATACTTGGGCGTGGGCAGCAGTGAGGCCTGGTGAGTCAGTGAGGGACAGGCTCCGGGCATCTTGGGGGTAGTAGCAGGTACCAGGCATGTCCTGAGACTTGTTCAGTGCGTGGCTGTCTGAATTAGACTCCACACATTGAGAGGATTATAGACCAATGTAATCCCAGGCAGAGAAACCCACACAGCGGGTGCAGAAGGGAGGAAACCGTGTTGGGACTATTTGATTGACCTGGGCTGCTTAGAGCAGGCTCCAGGCTGTCATTTGGAAGAGGGGATGTGTTGGGTAGAGCCAATGGGGAGAAGTAGGACTTGGTGAGCATTGTGTGGAGTTGGAATCTAGCTCAGAATAGAATTCCTAACAGCCTTCCAAAGAAGGGATGCACGGCTGGGCGAGGGTTTCATGGTCTTGAATGCATTGAAGTGGTCTCAGGTTGGAAGCAGGCAGGGCTGGGGTGTGGAGGGAAGGGGCTGTGCATTGCCCAGCCTTCAGGGCCTTGCCTTACTCTGCATTCTGAGATTTAGGCTGTGGAGGGAGGGTAAGTGACCCGTGGGCACAGGCAAATGGTGCTCCAGGGAAGGCGGCTGTGGAGGAGGTGCTGGCCCGTTGCCATGGGAACCATCACTGCTGTGCGTTTTCAATTCCAAGGGTGCCCTGGAAGGGAATGAGCTCACTCCACCTGCGAGCTGGTGAGTCAGCCCTGCCTCTCCAGCTCACTCTAGGTGGGAATTTGAGCAGCAGACCCTGCCTCTGCCCTCTCCTCAGACCACCTGGGTGCCCCTGCCCTGGATGTGGGCTGTTATCGTAAGAGATGTAGGGCAATAAAGGCAGCTGCCAGCCATTCTGGCATCACGGGATCCCGACTCGGGGAAGCTGCTAGCCCAGTTGGCCAAACCTTGGCCATGTGCAGAGGGTGAACCATTCTCTCTGGCGGCCACTCCGCTGATGTGGGCTGCACACTAGCCAGAGCCGTACTGGGCCAGAGCTTGTGGTCCAGGGGGTAGAAGGGTGTCAAGGGTAAGCTTTCGGGGTGCTTTGTGAAGGAGAAGTACAGTCTGAGTGGGTGCGAATGCCTGTCGGTTGGGCGTGGGGGTATTTTCTGGAGGTGGATGAGGAATGCTTCCTGCAGGGAGTGGCTTCTGATCTGGCACTGGAGGGATGAGGAGCAGTAGTTTGCCCACCAAGTCCTAGGCATCTGGGTCTGGGGTCATGGCTCCTGGCTCCTCCTTCTGTGCCCCTCCCCAGATGCCCAGTTGTGAGGGAGGGATCAGAACATGTCAGGGGTATTGCAAGGATCTCAAACAGCTGTGACTTGAGTGAACAAGCCATTTTTATCCAAGACCCTGAAATCCATGGCACCACCCACTGGGGGCTGGTCCCTCAGGATTCACATAGGGCCTGTAGCCCACCCCCTTGTCCCGTGCGGCAGCCTGTGAGATGCATCAGAACACCCAGGGGAACGCTGTGTTTCTAGCCTCTGCCTGCCTTACTTGCTTCACTCATATGAGCCTCTGTTTCCATTTGAGAAGATAAATAAGTTAGGGGAGAAAAATGACCATCTTAGACCCTTTCTCTTAAACACAACCATTTATATTTTCAGAAACCTATTTTTATTTTTAATCTTCATGCCTGCGTTATTCTGATAGCAGTAATCATAGTGTATATAATATTTAGCTCTGCTTTTTTATTTCCCCACTTGGCATTTTATCAAAAACACTTTTTCTTATGTAGCTACACAGCCTTTATGTTCCTTCCCTGGAGAAAGTGAGATCCAAGTACAGAGATTGTTTCATAAATAGCTGTTTATTTGTACTTTCCTGCCTCTTTCCAAAAAGCATTTGAGGTGGATATATTAAAAGGCTTGTGTATAACAGAGAGTTTTTTTGTTATTTTGTTTGAGAGACAGGGTCTCACTCTGTCACTCAGGCTGGTGTGCAGTGGTGTCATCAGAGCTCTTTGCAGCCTCAAACTCCTGGCCTCAAGGGATCCTCGCACCGAAGCCTCCTCTGAGTAGCTGGGACTACAGGTGCATGCCACCATGCCTGGCTAATTTTTATATTTTTTTGTAGAGACAAGGTCTGGCTATGTTTACCAGGCTGGTCTCAAACTCCTGGTCTCAAGAGATCATCCTGCCTCGGCCTTCTAAAGTACCGTGATTACCAGTGTGAGCCACGACACCCAGCCTTCAGAAGTTTTTTGTTGTTTATTTATTTATTTTTTTAATAGAGGTGGGGTCTTGTCAAGTCGCTAAAGCTGCTTTCAAACTCCTGGCCTTAAGTGATCCTTTCACCTTGGCTTCCCAGAATGCTGGGATTACAGGCGTGAGCCACTGTGCCTGGGCCAGAGTTTAAAATTAAAGTTATAAGATCCAGAGCTATGTCATAGTGGGGATGAGACAATTGTTAAGAAGACAATTGTTAAGGAAACAATGTTAAAAGAGGTTAGTTTTTAAAAAAATTTAATGTAATCCCCCAGCTTTATTGAGTTATAATTGAAAATTTAAAATTATACGTATTTCAGTTATACAATGTGATGATTTGATAGACATGTACACTGTGAGATGATTATCACAATTAAGTTAATGAACACATCCATCACCTCACATAGTTGTCATTGTGTGTGTGTGTGTGAGAGAGAGAGAGAGAGAGAGAGAGAGAGAGATAAGGACATTAAGATCTGCTGTCTTAGCAAATTTCAAATAAACAATATACAACTGACCCTTGAACATCCCAGGTTTGAACTGTGCAGGTTCACTTAGAAGCAGATTTATTTTTCGTAAAAGTTATACTGAGTATGCCTGCCTCTCCTGCCTCCCCTTCCACCTCCTCCACCTCTTCTGCCTCTACCACCCCTGAGACAGCGAGACCAACACCTCCTCCTCCTTCTCTTCCTCCTCCTCCTCCTCTTCCTCCTCCTCCTCTTCCTCTTCCTCCTCCTCTTCCTCTTCCTCCTCCTCTTCCTCCTCCTCTTCCTCCTCCTCCTCTTCCTCCTCCTCTTCAGCCTACTCAATGTGAAGACAACCAGGATGAAGACCTTCCTGATGATCCACTTCTACTTAATGAATAGCAAATATAGTTTCTCTTTCTTATGATTTTCTTAACACTTTTTTTCTTTAGGTCACTTTATTGTAAGAATACAGTATATAACATACAACATGGATGTCGATGTATTTATAATCAGCTGTTTATGTTATAGGTAAGGCTTCTGGTCAACAGTAGGCTACAACAGTTAAGTTTTTAGAGAGTCGATTATACGTGGATTTTCTACTGCATGGTGGGAGTGTGGGGGTCGTTGCCTCTTACCCACGTGTTATTCTGGTGGCTCAACTGTAGTATTATTGGCAATAGTAACCATCCTGACTGAAAGTTTGTACCCTTTGACCAACATCTTCCCATTTCTCCCCAACCCCCCAGCTCTAGTAACCACCATTCTACTCTCTGCTTCTGAGTTTGATATTTTTTTAGATTCCACGTACAAGTCAGATTATGCAGCATTTGCTATGTCTGGCTTATTTCGCATAGCCTAATATTAAAAGAGGGTTACTTTTTGTAAGGCAGCACTGACTCTGGTTATGAGCTTCCTGGCAGCCAAAGCAAAAAGATAACTTGGAAGTACCAGAGTGTTTATTTCTTAGTAAAAGAAAGTATGCCAGTTCACGAGAAAGGGGCACTTTTGGTAAGCACTAATAGGAGAGTGGTTCAGTAGACAGTGCTGTGTTAGTTTCATGGAACACACAGACACTTTTTGTATACTTGTCTCTTAAGTCAACTCCCAGTGAATGCCACAGATATGGTGTTAAATCACACTTGTAGGAAGTCATTTCTGTGGGGAGCTGAGGTAATGAACTCGTGCTCCACTGTTCCCAGAGGTTTAACCTCAGAGAGGCACAGGTCCTTTGAGATGCCCTTGAGCTCGTCTTGGAGACTCTCTCGTGGCAGTAGTTTGACAGGGGCTGGAGAGCAGGCTGTGTGGACTCCTGGCTCCGGGTTCAGAGGTTTTCTCAGGTCTTCACAGCAAAGGGAACTGTGAGGTTGGTGCAAAAGTAATGGCAATTTTGTACCGACCTGAATATTTGCTTTGGGTGCTCAGCATGTGAAGGGCAAAGTTCCTACTTTATTAGGCAAATGAGAGCCTGGCCCACTGTCCCTTTCCAGAAGGGTGGCTGTTGAGGCCAAAACTGCCTTCTAGAAGCAGTTTGGGATCTGCCCACTTCCCTTCAGGAAGGAAACAATGTGGTCACTTGGGGCTGGGCCTGGGCCGTCCCCCTTCCCAGCTGCCTCCCGTCTCAGCTGCTGACATGTCGTCTCCTAATCATTCTCCCATTATTGAACACGTTCGTGGTTTCCAGTTTTGGCCTATCATAGATAATGCCTCTATAAATATTCCTTTCATATGGACCTTTTCCTGTATTTTAGGATAATATCCAGAGCTGGGGTTTTGACCATACTCGGAGAGGATCATTTCTATGAGTCCTTTTCCATGTGAATCAGTTGCTTTGAAAAGACTGACCAGCTTAATGTGCCACCTGTGTTTCTCTTAATTAAAAAAAAAAGTGGTATTTATTGTGGAAAATTTGGAAACTACACAAAGTACAAAGAAGAAAATAAGAATGAGCAGAAATTCTACCACCCCAAGAGCACGGAGGTGCGTGGCCTGGCTCACTGCTGCAGTCAGCTCATCTCTTGGCAGGCAGGGGTTTGAGCTTGGACAGTGCCCTGCTAGTAGTCTGCCTCGGTGCGTGGGGCACCTGATTTTCGTCTGCCCCAAACGATCTTCTCAGTCACTAATCTGTCTGGCTCTGAGCCTACATTTCTGAGGTTTTGAAGGCCCTGTTAACCTATTAATCTATCAATCATAGAAAGTGGTTTAGAAACCTCTTAAATATTTGAATGTTTGGGAGGAAATGTTAAGTGTTCAGGGACTAGCTTCTTAGTGGATTCCTCAGCAGCTACCACCTGCCAGGCATGACACCTAAGAGGTCGGGGCTCCGGGCTGATGGGCCTTGGTGTGAGAAGTGGTGGGATCGCCTAGAAAAATGTTGCCCAGACCTGACTTCTGACCACGTTCCTCAAGTTCCTGTCTGACTGAGGCTTGTCTAGAGAGCCAGGGTGTTTGGTAAAGCAGAAGGGAAGTGGGAGCGTCATAAATGAGAACCTAAACCTGCCGTCTCTCACTTCCCTCTCTTCACTTCTCTGAACCAGACATTCTCTGGGCCAGGTAGACACGCCCCTCTACTCTCCAGTCATTAGGAGGAAGCTTCCAGGGCAGGAAGACCCCTTCCCATGCTGGCCAGATGCCTTGCTGAACTCTTGACCAGGGTGCTGGTTGTGGGTTGAGGGTTCCTGATCCCCTGCAACCCACAGAGTTGCTTCTGTTACTGGGTAACTCCACCATCACCCAAGCAGTTACGTGTCAGACTGAATTTCCCAGAATGTGGGGCAGGAAGAAGATGGTCCATTCATGGAATTACTTGACCTCAAACAGAGAGTAAGGCTTCAGTCCTTAGGAACTGTAAGAACTGACCAAAGAGTTCCTGGGTGGCCTTAAATGCCAGAATGGGCATGGTGGGTGTGCTGGGCATGGTGCACACAGCAGTGGCACACCTGGATGGCCGAGTCACCATTAGTATATAGGAACTGATGCACAGAAGGCCCCCTCTCCTGCCACTCTGGAGTCACCGTTAGTATGTAGGAGCTGATGCACAGAAGGCCCCCTCTCCTGCCTCTCTGGAGTCACCGTTAGTATGTAGGAGCTGATGCACAGAAGGCCCCCTCTCCTGCCACTCTGGAGTCACCGTTAGTATGTAGGAGCTGATGCACAGAAGGCCCCCTCTCCTGCCACTCTGGAGTCACCGTTAGTATGTAGGAGCTGATGCACAGAAGGCCCCCTCTCCTGCCACTCTGGCGGTTTCATTGAGTTGGGTGGTTTCTGGGCAGGGACCACAGGTGGAGGTCACAGGTGTCTCTTGGGGGAAGAGGGGATGAATGCTTAAATGATGGCATCTTATCCGAACCCCTCTTACCCTCATGGAACTCTCAGGCAGACTCTGTTGCAGATGTGCCTTGAAGATGCTTGATGTTTCTAGAGCTGTGTATCCTCCAACCAGCCCATCTGATACACAGTGGCAAACAGTTTTCAGTTTTCCAATTTCCAGGGGCTGTGGATGATTAGAATGTTGGAACCATGGGATTCACCAGAGAGAATCTTGGTTTTGGGACGTTTCCTTCGGGGCAGAAAAGGGGGAAGCCACTGGAATGTCTTAGCTGCTGTTTATGTTGTTTGGGTAAAGAGCTCCCTGTTGGGATCTCATGATGACTCCAGCTTGTGGCCATGTGGATGGGCTGGGATTGATTTGTTCTGTCTGGTTTGTTAGACATTCTACCCGCTTTGTCTCCCCTCCACCCAGAAAAGCACAATGAACTCTAAAGGCTGGTCCAATTAAGATTCATGGTAATTGGGGGAGAGAGAGAGGGCCTTGAGGAGATAAGACTGACTTATTCTTTGGTCTGTGAAGGAGAGGTTCCTTCACAAATTGATGAGGATTGGAGGCGGGTCATGAAATGAGGGGCCTCCTGCCTAAGCTGTATTCAGTAATCACCCACTGCAGGCGGCCACAACTTCCTCGTAGGTATTCTAGCTCCCATGGGTATGTCCACCCTCTGCTACCCAAATGGAGAGGTTCACTCCAAGGCTGTATTCCTTATAGGGTGGTGTGTGGACCACTTGGGTTTGTGTAAGAACTGTAGCTTTGGTCAGGCTCAGTGGCTCACTCTTGTGATCCCAGCACTTTGGGAGGCCGAGGCAGGCGGATCATGAAGTCAAGAGATCGAGACCATCCTGGCCAACATGGTGAAACCCAGTCTCTACTGAAAATACAAAAGTTAGCCAGGCCTGTTGGCATGTGCCTGTGATCCCAGCTACTTGGGAGGCTGAAGTGGAAGAATTGCTTGAACCCAAGAGGCAGAGGTTGCAGTGAGCCGAGATTGCGCCACTGCACTCCAGCCTGGCTACAGAGTAAGACTCCATCTCAAAAAAAAAAAAAAACAAACTGTGGCTTCGTGGCTTCATGGGCCTTGTCTAGGCCTCCTGAACCAAATACTCTAGTTAGAGCCCAGAAATCTGCATTTCCAGCAGGCGCCCTACTTAATTTTTAGATAAAGCTAGAGAACTCTATGAAGGATTATGTGGAGGAATATTATTGCTTCAGACTGAAGGGAAAGAGTTTAGCGAAACAAACTCAATTCCTTTACTTTTTTTTTCTCTTTAATGTTTTTCAGCTTTTATGAAAATGGGGACAGGGTGTCACCATGTTGCCCAGGCAGGTCTCAAACTCCTGGGCTCAAGCAATCCCCCTACCTCTGCTTCCCAGAGTGCCAGGAATACAGAAGTAACCCACTGTGCAGGCGCCCCCCCCCCCTTTTTGTTTTTTTTTTTGAGACGGGGTCTTCGTTGTTCTGTCACCCATGCTGGAGTGCAGTGGCATGATCACAGCTCACTACAGCCTTGGACCCCTCGTCTCAAGCAGTTTTCCTGCTTCAGACTCTCGAGTAGCTGGGACTACAGTGGGTGCCACGGTGCCTGGCTTCAACTCCTTCACTCTGATTTACTCTTCCTCCAGAATGTTCTTAATGAAGCTTTGTCTCCTTGTGACTTAGACCATACATTCACTTGCCACCCCCAAATGTGAATCGAGTATTTCTTCTGGATACCAAACCCCCATGACTTAGAGCAAAAGTGGAGAAAGGAGAGGAAATCTGTTACTGCTTTCCTGTTGTAAATGGCTTTTGGATTTGGAGCACATGGTCCAGTTGGCTCTCTGTAACGCTGCTTTAAAGCAACACTTCAGTGCTAGCAGTGGAGGCGCTGCTGATGAGTAATGCATCCCAGGGATTCTGAGGGGCCGTCCATATCAGGCAGGTGGCCCACCCTGCCCACTGATCCCTCTCACCCTGCTCAGCAGGTCCTCCCCTGCCACCAAGCGCAAACATCTGCGTCCTTCAGTGACCTGCCCAGCTCTGTTGTTTGGTTTCCTGTGGAGAGAGGCTTTTTAACTTTCTGCTTCCTGCCTCGCCCTGCTTCCCTGGTTGCCCACCGGAGTGACCTCTGATTCTCTAATTTCAGTTGAGCCAAATTCTGACTGTGGACTGTTGTCTGGGTTCTAGCTTTCTTCCAAACCACATGACTGTAGGGGTTTGGGTTGGCCCTAGACACCGTGAGTGCCTCGTCATTGTCATGAGACTGGAGCATTTCAGCCTGGGGGTCTGCCAGCAGTTGTGTTTTGCTGGGATAGACTCAGACAGCTCCCTTGAGACATTCCCGGGCAATGGGAAGCCTGGGAGGCCAGCAGGACTCAGTTTCCAGGTGACCCCCTAATGACTCCATACCCTGGGGTTCATTTTGGAGGCTCTAGGTCAAGAAGCTCTCTGGCTGCTTCTCTGCTTCCCTCCTTTTCCCTGTGGGGGCGTCACAGGGGAGATGTGGAGGCCACAGTACATACGGGGACCAGGAAGCTCAGAAACAGAGGGAGGCTGACGATGGGGGAGCGGAATTGAGTGCGACATGGAGGGCACCAGGGGAGCGGTTACAGGTCTGCTGGCATCAGAGTGGACTAGGAGTACAAGAAGGATTAGTAAAGCTGGGACTTGAAGCTAACATTTAAGAAAAGGGATCTCTGGGACACTTCATCTGGAGGCCCAGAGAAGGTGAAATCTTTTGGTCAAAGCGACTTAGCTGAGCAACAATTTTTAAAAAGAAAGAGTGTGACCAGGGCAAGGTTCTAATAGAGCGAGTGATATGTTCATTTCTAAAGTGTTGCACGTTGGCACAGCCTTCGGGTTAGCATCATGGCTCTTGATGCAGCAAAAGCTATGAAAATGATCAGACCCTTTAGCCCTGTAATTTCACCCCCCAGGATGTGTCCTAAGGAAACTGTCCAACTGAAAGAAAGACATGCTTACAAATATTCTTTGTATGGGCCAGGTGCAGTGGCTCACGCCTGTAATCCCAACACTTTGGGAGGCTGAGGCGGGCAGATCACGAGGTCAGGAGTTCAAGACCAGCCTGCCCAACATGGTGAAACCCTGTGTCTACTAAAAATACAAAAATTAGCCGGGCGTGTTGGTGCACATCTGTAATCCCAGCTACTCGTGAGGCTGATGCAGGAGAGTCACTTGAACCCAGGACACGGAGGTTGCAAGGAACCGAGATCTCGCCACTGTACTCCAGCTTGGGCGACAGAGCAAAAACTCTGCCTTCAAAAAAAAAAATACTTGTGTGTAAGAGCAAAACTGGGGAAAAAAGTGCTTCCACATCTAACTAACCCTGGGGAAGGAATTTAACAAACTATCCATCCTGATACATCATGATGGTGTAATATTTTTGCAGCCTTTAAAAAGATAATTAGGAAGATTATACAGGAACAAAATATTCAACAGACTGTTGAAAGTCGGAGAACACTAAAGAGTAATACATTATAATTCATTGCACTGTAAATAAGGAAGATAGTGTAGTAAGTAGTGTAAACAAGGAAGATAATATGCAAAAATACAAATGCTATATGAAGGCTAGAGGATTCATTATTTTAAAGAATTAGTATGTAAAATTTAGGACAAGTCAGGGAATTTCTATCTGAAGCATCATTCCTCTTCAAATATTTTTCTACTATCACTTGTCCCTTAAGGAGTCATGGCAACTGGGTGAGATTTAGTCACCCACTTTGAGCACCCTTAGTGTGTGATGTGCACTGCTGGGCTCTGTGGAGTACACACAGCGTAAGATGTGGTCCTCTGAGCTTAAGGGCAGAGGATGTGTGTCTGCCGGGGAGATAAGATGTCCCTATGCTGGCCACGCTGATCAGTGCTGAGACTGAGGCATCGCTCAGGCACCGCCTCGGGGACATGGAGGCTGAGGGTGGGGAGTGGTTGGAGTGGTTTGGGCCTTTAGCTGGGGTTGGAAGGAGGACCAGGAAAACTTTCAGGACAGAGAGGCAACCAACCCAGCATTGGGGAAACCTAGGAAGACAAGCAGAGTTGAGTTTGCCTAAGAGGGATTTTTAGATCGTCACAGCTGTGAGTGAGATCAGAGTTAAATAAGATGTCTGTTACTCACCCTGTTTTCTAGAGATTGGAAACTGAAGTCCAGGAAATAAGCTCTTCCAGGAATCTCCAGAAGCCCCTGGGGACAGGGGTGGGTACACAGGCTGGCTTCCTGTGGGTTGGCTTCGTTCCAGTGGCAAATCCCCCTAGGGATGGGAAATCATCCCCCCTACCCCCTCAGGAAACCCTTTCGGTCCCTTCTGGAGGCATCACTGGTACTGGAGCATCAGCATTCCTTCTCCAGACCTCTCCTTTCAAATCTGCCCGTGACCTGTTGCTTGGGTGTCAGGCCCTCCTGGGGGCCGCCTCATCAACACTTTCCATTTGGGGGACTTTGACATTTTGTTTAAGCAGGGATGTGATTGAGAGTGTGTGAGGGTGAGAACCGGAGGCTCTGGCTCTTTAAGGCTCGGCCTTCAAGTGAGGTTTGGCAGAGGAGATACTGAACGTTTAATTTTAGGGCCAAGGTAGGGGGTGGGGGAAAGTCCCAACTGCATCTGGTTTGTGTTAAGCCCGTGCCTTCAGAAAAGGGCTGTGTTTATAGTTAAAACCCAGCAGGGATGGGGGGTGGGCGGGATGCCGCTTTCCCCTACTAGGCATTGCGGCACAGGGACAGGGCACACACCTACCTTCCCTCTCCTTCTTTGACCCCATTCCAAGCCTGACAGTTACAACTTGGATTAAACTGCGTGTAAGATCCATTTTATCTCTGCAGTTAAAGCCAGATGTTTGCTTTCAAGCAGCCTTCAGCAGCTGGACTTGGCCAGACTGAAGGTGTATCCTTTCTGCCCCAGCACTGTCCGCTGTTGGCCGCCTGTCACCTCGGTCTGTCTGCAGCTCGCAGGGTCCTGGGTGGGTCAGTGCTGCTGCTGAGTCCAAGCTGGGGCCTGTCAGAAGCTGCCCCGGGCTCAGCTCCAGCAGGCCTCCCTCTGGTGATCCCAGGATTGAGAAGTTGAGTCAGTCCCTAGGATGTCTAGACTGCTAGCGCTGGAAGCTCCCTCAGAAACCAGATCCAGCCTCCCCCTCTGTCAGATAAACTGAGGCCCACAGAGCTGGAGACTGAACCAGACCTCCCCAGCTCTCAGCCTAGTTCACCGCTCTTTTCCCGACTCCACGTGGCTCACTTTTGGCCACTATTTGTGTTGCTCTTCTATGCTCTGCTCCCTCAAAGCGCCTGCCCTGGGGACAGGGAGTAGGGTCAAAGATCTTCAAACCCAATGGGAAGTTCACAAGGCTGCGCTTGTTCACTGCTGTTTGCCAGCATTAGTATAGTACCTGGCCAGGGTAAGAGTTTAGAAAATCTTTAGTGAATGAATGAATGAATGAATGAACGATGGGGTTGCTTGGCCTGAGGGTGGGGACGCTGGTGCTCCACTTAGAGCCATTACTTCTGGGAGGGCTACCGGGCATGAGTCTCCATACCCAAAGCTCTCCCTGTTCCAAGACTGTGCCCAGTTCTTCTTCAGACCTTCCTCAACCCCAGCCCATCACCCAGCTGTTACAGAAGCCTGGCATTTCAGAGTTGAAAGGGGCCTTGAATATCCAATGTTCCATCCCCTTCATGTTAGAGATGGGGAAACTGAGTCAAGGGCACACAGCCAGTCAGCGGGAGCATCAGGACCACAGCTCAAGTCTGCGGGGTTGCAGAGTTCCATGCCTCCCTCCCTGGGCGTTCATGTTGGGAGTTGAGGTTAGAAAGAGGGAGGTCCCGTCTTGTCCACTGTGTCTCCCCCTTTCTGTATCTTCCTCCGTTGGCTTTCCTCTTTTTCTCCCTCTTCACTCTGGCTTCCTCTCCTGCAGTGGAGAGTGGTGGGGTGGTTTCTCCGTAACAGTCTGAGTAAAAAGGCTGGGCCCCTGGGATTGGGCCAAGTCATTCCCTTGTGTCTTCCTAGAAAGGGAAAAAGAGAGTCGGCTGGCTCACTTCCTTCCGGGGAAACCAGCGCCTGAGTCACCCTGAAGTCAGGGCGCAGGGAGGAGGAGCCTGCACATCACACTGTTGTCTGTGGCCATGGGGGACACTTCCCTCCCACTGTTTCTCAAAGGCCGGTTGGTGGGGTGGGCAGGGAAGGCCTGTGCCATACAGCTGCCCCGCTGGGAGGGTTTCTTGGCCTTCTGCAGGCAGGCTGGTGCTGGTGGCAAGGAGAGCAGGCAGGTGATAACATTGCCCCACTCTACCTGGAGGTCTTAAACACCCTCCTGAATCACGATTTGAAATGTTTTTGATTTACAAGTCTTCAGTATCTGTTTTGTTTGATGATAAAGTTTGACATGCTATGGTAAAATAAAAAACCAGGTGACACTGTTATTTTTCTATGCCACAGATAAGATTTTATGTTTGATTATATATATATATATATAAAATATCATATATATTATATTATATATATTATATATATATAATCAAACAAATATTACATATATATTATGGTAAAAGATACATAATATGAAATTTATATATTTATTACATATAATATACATATACATTCCATACATATAATGGTAAAAGATACGTAATATGAAATTTACCATTTTTACCACTTATAAGCATACACACAGTTCAGCACATTAAGTACGTGTACGCTGTTGTGCCCCCATCACCATCGTCCATCTCCTGAACGCTTTTCATCTTGTAAAACTGAAACTCTGTGTCCATCAACAGTCCCCCCGACCCCCAGCCCTGACAACCACATTCTCCTTTCTGTCTCTCTGAATGTGACTACCGTCGGGGCCCCATGGAAGCAGAATCATACAGTATTTGCTCTTCTGTGTCTGGCTTATTTTGCTTAGCAGAATGTCTTGAAGGCTGGTCCATGTTGTAGCATGTGGCAGAATTTCCTCCCTTTTTAAGGCTGAATCATATTCCATGGTATGTACGACCACATTTTGTTGATCTGTTCATCTGTTGATGGACATTTGGGTTGTTTCCACCTTTTGGCCATTGTGAACAGTGCTGTGTGAATGTGGGTGTACAAATACCTGTTCTAGTCCCCGCATTTGATTTTTTGTGTATAGGCTCAGAAGTAGTATCGCTATGTTTTATGCACTGACTGGTTGTGCCTCTCAGGCACCTTGGGCCCCTGGGGCCGTGTCAGCAGGTCAGCAGAAGGCTTTGGCCACCACCTCTCCTCCCTGCCAGCGCCAGGCCTGCCACACTAGCTGTCTGCAGAGGCTGGGCTGGCCTGGCCATTTGGGTTCTCTAGAGCACGCTGTGGAGTGCAGAGCTAATGAAAAGTTCTGGAATCTTGTGGTGCAGAAGGGCCTTTTTGGGCCAGGTCCCCACCCTTCCTTCCTCTCGACCTCCTCCTGCTTTGGATTCAGGGAAGGAGGATGCAGCCTTCTGGGAGCCCTGGGGAGGCACGGGGACCCCGAGCTTACTGTGGGACCCAGAGCCCCATTCTCCCTATGATCTTCCCCTCCCCCTGCCCCCAGTTCTTGCTGTCCTAGGCTGTTTTTCCTCTCCGAGGCTCTCCCAGAGGGTTAATGTGTAAAAGATTTTTGGCCAGTGAGTTACAGAGATTAATGCAAAACTTCCTAGCTTCCTTTGGAGGAAAATTCTATTTCTTGTTAACAGAGCAGGATCTGCTGCTCTGATTGCTGCTTTGAGCCCCCAGAGCGGCCCTCTCCAGAGCCCTGTGCACAGCCAACTGGTCTCTGTGTGCTCACTGGTGTGAGCTTCGTTATGAGCTGCCCCGACCCCTAGCAGAGATCTGTACACGGCAGTCTCTTGGTGCCTGTGCTCCTCAGGAGGCAGTGTGTGCTGGTTATTTTTCTCTGTGGCCTGGTAGTGGCTGATTTGGTAGCCTGTACTTCCTGGATGCTCTATTAGAAAGAGAGGCCATGAAAAAAATTTGGCATTCGGTGTTGGAGAACTCCTGGCTTTTGGTTTAGGGCCTGCTCTTTGCTAGCCGGCTTACTTAACCCTCTCGAGCCTGTTTTTCCATCTCTAAAATGGTGATCAGAAAATCCTACTTTTTTTTTTTTTTTTTTTTTTAGACGGAATCTTACTTTGTAAGTGTAAGTGGTAAGAGTCTTACTCTGTAAGTGGCTGGAGTTCAGTGGTACAATCTCGGCTCACTGCAACCTCTGCCCCCTGGGTTCAAGCCATTCTTGTGCCTCAGCCTCCCAAGTAGCTGGGATTACAGGTGCATGCCACCATGTCCGGCTAGTTTTTGTATTTTTAGTAGAGACAGGGGTTCCACCATGTTGGCCAGGCTGGTCTTGAACTCCTGACCTCAGGTGATCCACCCACCTTAGTCTCCCAAAGTGCTGGCATTATAGGCATGAGCCACTGCACCCAGCCAGAAAACCCTACTTCTTAATAAGCTTGTTGTGAAGAGTAAATGGGGTCGTTGTTATGAAGTGCATGGTAAATAAGTGTCAGTGAATGTCGGCTTTTGTCACCGTTGTGCCTCTCCTGAGTGGAAGGGCCTGGGAGGACTCCCTGCACAAGGCCAGCTTCCTAGGACTTCCGTGTGCTTTCTCTCCGTCCACGCCCTGCTCCCCCAGGAGAGGCTGCGTGTGGGGTTGTCTGGTTGGGTGGCAGCAGCTTCCCCTGCAGAAGGAAACTGCTTCCTCCCCAGGGAGATGGAAGTTGCTAAACTCTGGCTTGGGCTGGCCGTGTGCTCTAAGCAGGGATTATGTACTTGTGTGGGGAGGGCGGTGCCTTGGGTTTCATTCCAGATGCACCGCGTTCTCTAACCTCGGCCTCCCTCCTTGCCAGACCCTCTCGGAGCCCCTTACTCCAGCACCAGGCATTTTGGCTCAGAACTCCCACTGCTCTGGATTGCTATTTGACTGTTTTATAGGTGGGTCCTACTTCCCTTTCTAGATTACAGGCACCAGGACCCCTGTATTCCTCATACTTGGGGACAGAAAATAGGGACTTCTCTTTCCATACAGTAGGGTGCCCCTCTCTCCTGTGGGATGATTGGGACCACCTTGTCCAGGCTTGGGGGAGGGAATCGGAATGGGACCCCTGCTTGGAGCTGCATTGTGTTTTCAGCCCCTCCCTGCAGAACAGTTCACCTTGCAGAGGCTGCAGGGTGTTGGGGAGAACCCAGCTTTGGAACCAGCAGCACTGGCGTGGAGGCGAGTCCTGCTATCTCACTTGCTGTATCCTGGAGCTGGTCCTTATTCTGAGCCTCATTTTCTTCCTCTGTAAAAAGACAATCTGTCTTGCACAGTTGTTGCTGAGACTAAATGAGATGATGGATGTAAACCATCCAGGTTGGCATCTGGTACCTGGTACCTAAGTGTGGGCAGGTGTCTGATTTTGTGTGTGGATGGACCAAGGAGTGCTTTGAGCGAACCATTCTCTTCCACACAGAGGTCAGGAGATACAGACCTCCTGTACCTTTCTCTAGCCCACAGTTGCCCAAACTTGCCTGATTATAGGATTCACCTGGAGTACTTGTTACTTGTTAAAATACCAATTGTGAGTCCCATCCCAGAACTCCTGAACCAGAATGCTGGTTGTTGGGATGGGGGTGGGGTCTCAGCTTTTAACCTTTTTTATAATCGGGCCTGTTTGGGAAATGCTGCTTCCCTCAGATTGCTCTGCCAGCGGCTGTGTCCTTCCATCTTCACGGGGTCCCATTGGAATGAGGCAGGTATGGCCCCTTGGAAAGTGAGAGACTTTGCAGGTGAGACTGAAGCTTGAAGGCCGGCTCGAGGCCACGAGCTCATTGTGGTGGAAGCAGATTTAGAATTGAGATCTCCCAGAGCTGTGTGTCCCTCGTACCTGCAAACGTTCCACTAAAGCATGGAAAAGGTGAAGATGGGGATGGACAGAGATGGAGCGACAGGAAGGAGGCAAGGACTGAGGGCCTCCATGACGGCCTTGGGGACCTGCAGAGACTAAGTGGGGGTTGGATGGTGAGACGGAGCCCTGAACCCCGCTGGACTCTTTCCCAGGTGTGCCTTCTGAAAACTAGGGCCCCAGTGAGCGTGTGGGGCCTTGGGCTTCTCAGAGCCGCTGGGAATCCACAGGTGTCAGAGTATAAGGAAGTTAGGAAGGCGCGGTCTCGGGCAGCGCGGACCCGGCGGGCAGGGCTGCTAGTGCAGCCCTCAGATCCTGTGGGTAGGACTTTTCCCACTTTTCCCCTTTCCCTCTGCCTTTTTTTTTTTTTTTTTTTTTGAAAGAGAGAGAGAATAGGAAGGAGGAAAAAGGAAGAGAAAGAGAGAGAGAGAATGGGGAGGAGGGAGAAGGAAAAGAAAGAGGGAGAGAGAATGGGAGTATTGCTTTCTTGCCCAGGCTAGAATGCAATTTAGTAATGGGTATTGAAAACCTCTTTTATACTGATAATTATACTTAATGATGTAGTCAGGAAGGAATAAGGGAAGAAGATAACAAACAAACAGCCAACCAATATTTAATTTAAACCTATGAAATGCTATGCGATTACTGAGGAGTGATTTACTTCCAATTATATAGTCACCTTTGGAATAGGTGTGAGGTGGTAATGTATGTTTTGTGTATTTGAAGTGGAGAGTTCTATAAATGTTTATTAAGTTTACTTGTTCCGGGTCTGAGTTCAAGTTCTGAATATCCTTGTTAATTTTCTATCTCGTTGATCTATAGAATCGTTAGCTCTTCTTGTTACATTGATCCTTTTGCCATTATGTAATGTCATTCCTCGCCTCTTTTGATCTTTGTTGCTTTAAAGTCTACTTTATCAGAGGTGAGAATTGCATCTCCTGCTTTTTGTTTATTAGTTTATTTTTACTCTCTGTTTGATTGGTAAATCTTCCTCCTTCTCTCTGAGTCTTTGTGTATTGTTGCATGTAAGATGGGCCCGGATGCAGCATACCGATGGGTTTTGGCTTTTTATCCAATTAAAATATATATAGGTTTAATACCGGCGTTTGATGCTAGCTGGCTGTTTTGCCCATTAGTTGATGTAAATTTTTTATTGTGTTAAAGTTCTTTGCTTTTTGATATATTTTTGGAAAGGCTGATATTGGTTGTTCCTTTATATGTATAGTGCTTCTTTCAGAAGCTCTTGTAAAGCAGGCCTGGTGGTGGTGAACTCTCTAAGTACTTGTTTGTTCGCAAAAGATTTAATTTTTCCTTCGCTCATAAAGTTTAGTTTGGCTGGATAGGAAATTCTGGGTTGAAAGTTCTTTTCTTTAAGGATGTTAAATATTGGTCCCCACTCTTTTCTGGCTTGTAGGGTTTCTGCTGAGAGATCTGCTGTAAGTCTGATAGGTTTCCCTTTATGGGTAACCTGACCTTTCTCTCTGGCTGCCCTTAGTATTTTCTCCTTCATTTCAACCCTAATAAATCTGGCGATTATGTGCCTTGGGGTTGGTCTTCTTGAAGAATATCTTTGTGGTGTTCTCTGTATTACCTGGAGTTGAATATTACCCTGCCTTGCCAGGTTGGGAAAATTTTCCTGAATGATATCCTGAAGAGTATTTTCCAACTTGGATTCATTCTCTTCATCACATTCAGGTACACCTATCAAACGTAAATTAGGTCTTTTCACATAGTCCCATATTTCCTGGAGACTTTGCTCATTCCTTTTCATCCTTTTTTCTGCATTCTTGTCGTCTCGTTTCATTTCACTGAGCTGATCCTCGACTTCTGATATCCTTCCTTCTGCTTGATCAATTCGACTGTTTAAACTTGTGCATGCTTCGCGAAGTTCTCGTGTTGTGTTTTTCAGCTCCATCAATTCACTTATATTCTTCTCTAAATTGTCCATTCTCGTTAACAGTTCGTCAAACCTTTTTTCAAGGTTCTTAGTTTCTTTGCATTGGGTTAGAACAAGTTCTTTTAATTCACAGAAGTTTCTTATCACCCACGTTTTGAAACCTGCTTCTGTTATTGGAACACACGTGTAATCTATTAAGCCTTGTTCCGTTACTGATGAGGAATTGCAATCCCCTGTAGAGGGAGAGGCATTCTGATTTTGAGTATTCTCTACCTTTTTACGCTGGTTTCTTCCCTTCATTATATATTTGTCCGTCTGTCGTCTTTATAATTACCGGCTTTCTAACTGGGTCTCTGACGTCCAACTTGTTGATTCCCTGCGCCGAGATCTGAGCAATCCACTGAGCCGGCCAAAACAGTGGTGTTAAGATTGATGGTGCTTTTCTGCCCGGGAATCTCCGGACTCTGCACCAAGAACTGGCGTGCTAAGGCACCAGCAAAACCACCACGCCGGCCACAAGAGTCGCCCTGGCGACCCGTGGGGCTCCTCCACTGGGAATCTCCTGGTCCGTGAGCAACAAATATTCGTCTGAAAGTGTGGCGTCCTCTCGTTCTTTGCGCTTTCACTGGGAGGTATGTGCCCGAGCTGCTAATCATCAGCCATCTTGGATCTCTCTCCCTTCCCCCTCTGCCTTTTTTGTTGGGCCGGGAAGTTTTCTAGAAGCACAGGCAGGGCTGGCTCCCTTGTTGAGAAAGGGGAATTGAGGAATAGGTATTTCCAGGGTCAGTTGATGATGCCAGCACTGGGGTCCCACTACCTTGTCTGCTTCCTGCTTCTTGAGGTTGGCCTGGTCCCGTCAAGAAAAACCCCTTTCGGGTCCTCACTGTGCCATTCTCCTTTCCATTTTACCCTTAAAAGACCCTTAAGGAGGATTTCAGCCTCTGCTGGGCCCCACCCCCAGAGGGTGACTGATGGGGGTGAGGTGGGCTGGTGGGCTGTGGAGGGGAGGGGCCCTGCTACATACAGGTTGTGGGAGTGTGGCCGGAGCTTGGTGACCTGCTGCCAGGCCCTGGGGAGAGTCAGGCTGACTGAGCCTGTGGCTGAAAGTGTGCGACTGCCACCGCGGGTGGAACTGTGGCTCCTCATCTACTGTGTGCTGTCTTGGTTTTCTCATCTGTAAAATGAGATGGCTTCTGGGGTGCTTAGGAGGATTCAGAGTTGATGCTGGTAGAGTTCACGGGGCAGTGAGTTGGGAAGGATTTCATCTCCAAAGCTCTTCCGCTCTGACCTTTCAATCAGATCTGCGGCCTGAGGACTTTGGACCTTTGGGGACTGCCCTGAGCGAGCTGCTCTAGGTGTCTGGGCAGGCAGGGGCTATGGGTGGAAAGCTGTGGCCTCTGCCTATTCCTTCTTCTGTTGGCTCAGGTCTGAAAATCTGGTGTGGCCTCTGCCCCGTCTCTCCTGGGTATCTTGCATCCGCCTGCTTCTCCGTCTCCTCCACTGCCACCCTGGTCTGGCTACCTTTGTCTCTGGCTGGGACATTTTCGTGATCCCATGGTTGGTCTCTTTTCAGCCACTGTTGTCTATCTCTGATCTCCTCTTCCCATGGCATTTAGAGGTCTCTTTCCAAGATGCAGGTGGAATTATGTAACCACTGTCTGATTTGCACCCCCAGCTCAGTCCGCCCCAGCCTCATTCATTTTAGCTAAAATAACATGTCTTTGGTCACTTCCACTGCTCTCAGGAGAAATAACAGCTGCAGGCACCTGAACACCTCTGTGACTGGCTGATCTCCAGTCTCTGGCACCCACTCCTTCCCTCCTGCAGTAGCTCCTGTGACCATTTTTTTTTTTTTCCAGTTTTTTTGAACAGACCTTACTCTTTTCTCTGGAGCCTTTGCTGTTTATATTGTATTGTATTGTATTATTTTGAGCTGGAGTCTTGCTGTGTTGCCCAGGCAGGAGGGCAATGGTGCAGTCAGCTCACTGCAACCTCCGCCTCCTGGGTTCAAGCGATTCTCCTGCCTTAGTCTTCTGAGTAGCTGGGATTACAGGCATGTGCCACCATGCCCAGCTAATTTTGTATTTTTAGTAGAGATGGGGTTTCACCATGTTGCCCAGGCTGGTCTTGAACCCCTGACCTCAGGTGATCTACCCGCCTCGGCCTCCCTAAGTGCTGGGATTACTGGCGTGAGCCACTGTGCCTGGCCTGGGCCTTTGTTATTTTGTTTCCTTGGCTTGGGCGGCATCACCCTCCTGAACACGCTGCTGCCTGCCCCACATATGCATAGGGTGACCTACAGCTTTGCCTATACCTGTTGTGCTGGTGTAATTATTAGTAGATCCCCTGGTGCCCTGGTTTAGATGACAGGTTATGTGGGCCCGCTTCACATTTACAAACTTTTCATCTAATACTTCCTAGCCTTATAAATCCACTGACTTCCTTGGGGCAGTGATCAGACACACTGCCCCCCGCTACAGCCCCCCAGTAACCAGTTCAGGGTCCTGTTTTAGCCTCATGTCTTCCAGGACTTTTCCTACAGGCACTGGAACTTAGTGTACAAAAATACACTCATTGATATAATCTTTGCTTACTGTTTGCCTCCTCCATTAGACTGCAGGCTCCATGACTTAGGACAGTGCCTGTATTTGCCCATGATGTAACCCGAGTGCCTGATGCAGAATCAGTGCTCAGTGAGAATTTATGGAAGGAAGTAATGAATCTGGCTGCAGCTGTCTGGCAGGGGAAGCCTGGAGCCTGGGCGAGTCTGTAGAATCTGCAGTGGCCTGTGGGAGGGAGGCTGCCAACATCAGCCCAGTTCAAGCCCTAGCAGGCCAGTTGCCCACACTCTGGCGCACACCGCTGGCTTGGCTGCCCCTTTAATTATTCCTGGTCTCTCTCAATGGCCTTTGTGTTCAGAGAGAAGAATTCAGACCCCCTTTCCATCTCCCTAAAACAGACCTAGAAGAAAAACCTGCCTGGCCCATTCTGCATCCCCAAAAGACCAGCAGGTCCACGGCCTCCTCTCATGGCTGGATTTGAGCGTTAAAGCGTCCTGGGCTGCCCTGTGGCTCTCCTTCCCAGTCCAGGCCCAGGGACTGCCTGTGCACAGCTGAGCAGGTGCCCATGTGGCTCGAGACTGAGCCGGGACTGGTGCAGGCTGGTGGGCAGAGCTGGATGAGTCCCCATCATTCCCCAGCCTGAGCAGAGGCCGAAGGCTGGCCTGGAAGAGCTTAGCCTCCCAGCAGAGTGGAGCAGATGCAGGCTTTGACGTCCTAGAGACCCAGTTCACACCTCAGTTCTGCCTCTTACTAGCTGTGTGACTGTGGGGAACTGGTCCTTGGCGTCCTGTTCGTTTGTTCCTTTAACCTCAGATTGTTGAGTGGATTTGCTGAGATGGCACATGCCTCATGGGTAATGACAACTGTGAGTGGGCACTCACCGAGTGGTTATGATATGACAGCCAACATCTTTGAGCAACCCTAAGATAGGATTCCATCTCCTTCCCTCACCTCCCCTTGGGACTCCCAGAAGTCCACATTGCCATCAGCATCCCCATCTTGAAATTGAGGGTGTAACACTGAACTTTCCTCTCAATGTCTGGGGGAGGCTGGGGAGTGGGAAGCATGCCTGGGGCTGCCCTTGCTGCAGTGTCCGAGGTGAAGCCCAGGAGCCCTAGTGCTGGTGGGGAACAGCAGGGGTAGATCTCTTTGATCTGTGAGGAGGACTGCGAATACACTGAAAACAGGCGGAAGCCCCTCGTCCCATCCTGCCCCATCCACAGTTCCCTGGGCTTCTCAGCAGAGGTGGACAGCTGCCTGCAGCTGTGCTTCTTCCCACCCTTCTGGAAATGGGGAAGTTTCCACAGACACATTCCTGTTCCTCAGCCTGCTGCTCCCTGCTGCTGATACCTTGCCACTCTGTCCCTCGAGCTGGGCTGGCCATGCTAAGGTGTTGGCGAGCTGCTCGGCCTGCTGGGCTGCTGACACCCCAGACCACCACCGGCCTAGTGAACAAGCCAGGAGGGCAGGGATGGCATTGGACCATATTGTCGTGGGCCTGGGAGAGGGTTTCTGGGCTGCTTTTTTTTTTTTTTTTGAGACGGAGTCTCAATCTGTCCCCGGGCTGGAGTGCAGTTGCGGGATCTTGGCTCACTGAAACCTCCACCTTCCAGGTTCAAGTGATTCTCCTGCCTCAGCCTCCCGAGTAGCTGGGACTACAGGCGCATGCTACCATGCCCAGCTAATTTTTGTATTTTTAGTAGAGACGAGGTTTTACTGTGTTGACCAGGCTAGTCTCGATGTCTTGACCTTGTGATCCACCCATCTCAGCCTCCCAAAGTGTTGGGACTACAGGTGTGAGCCACCTCGGCCAGCCTCTGTGCTGCTTTGTCATGTGCTGATCTGTGCGTTGTTTTGGGAGAAGAAATTTAACGTTGCTGACCCTCAGGTGAAAAGAATTGAGGTAGTTAGGCTCCTCAGTCACGACCCAGTGTCATCTTGGTCCATGCAAGGCCACTGTGCACCCGTCACATCTTATCCTACAATCTCCCATGATGGACGTGCAGATTGTCCCCAGCTGCTCTCCTGCTGACACAAATGAGGCCACAGTGAACATTCTCCCATACTTCCCAGTGCAGCTGCCTGAGGATTGCATTGAGCAGGGAATTGCCGGGTTGTAGGGAATGTCCTGATACGGGGCTGGGTTGCTCTCTAGAATGGCTGTGCAGTCTACTCTCCACCAACCAGGCAGGAGGATCTTCCGGATCCCTCAACCCCACTAACATTTGGCATGATCACCTTTCTAATTGGTTGCCAGTCTATTAGTGTAAAGAGACGCATTTTGGTTTTTGAGCTGCAGCTGAAGAGGAACTCTTCAAGTGCCAAGACTGTTCCCCTCCTCCAGTCAGCTCTCTTAAAACCAGAAACTTCCTCCTGGTGGTGTTGAGAAGCATGGTGATACAGAAAGCCTCTCCTCTGTAGGGAGTGGCAGTTTATAGATACAACCCGCTAATGCCTCAGTCCCTGCAGAAAGTTATTATTATTATTTTAAAAAAAGGGGTTCAAGTGATTCTCCTGCCTCAGCCTCCCGAATAGCTGGGACTACAGGCGCCCACCACCACACCCAGCTAATTTTTGTATTTTTAGTAGAGATGGGGTTTCGCCATGTTGGTCAGGCTGGTCTCAAACTCCTGACTTCAAGTGATCCGCCTGCCTCGGCCTCCCAAAGTGCTGGGATTACAGGCGTGAGCCACAGAGCCTGGCCAGAGCCCTCTGTTCTGATGTTTCAGCCTCAACACACACCCAGGCCATCCACTCTGGCTGACCTCTCCAGAGAAGCGTCCACTGACAAAGGTGCTTTTTCCATTTGTTGCACAGTGCGATAAACAAGATAACCCACCTGCAGCCAAACAAGACCGGCTGGGCAACCTCACGTGCTGGCCCCACCTCTTCCAAGCACATCCTCCCACTCTCCCGGAATCGAAAATACCAGCCACCATTCGGGCCAGGGAAGTTCAGCGTTCAGAGGATGGGGTCAGGAAACCTGACCTTTTTTTTTTTTGAAAAAGTTCTTTTTTTAAAAGGAAAGTTCTTTTTTTTTTTTTTTTTTTTGTCTCCCAGGTGTGAGGTCATCCTAGTGGTGTGATGACAGCTCACTGCAGCTTCGACTTCCCTGGGCTTGGGTGATCCTCCCACCTCAGCCTCCTGGGAAGCTGGGACTATAGGGTGTACCATTATGCCTGGCTAACGTTTCTTAATTGTTTGTAGAGACAGTTTTGCCTGTTGCGTAGGTTCCTGCAGGAAGTTCTGCTCCCTGGGGCTACCTGCTCCAGTCCCACCCCCAGGGTGCAAATCACTGGTGTGACTTGTGGTGGCTTGTGATGCTTCCACAGTTGCTGAACTTGTTCCCTCATCCACTGGTATCTCCGGCATCCTGAGGGCTCAGGTGCCCTGGAGCCTTGAGAATTCCTTTGCGAAATCATGTGGCTGCTGCTGCGTGGTTGTCCCTCAGGGAGGAGATGGGTGGCACTGTGGCATTGGCTTGGAGACCTCAGTCTCTCAACTGAGGTCCTACTGATCACATCTTGACTGAGTCAGGGAGGTTGGGGCACAGTGCCTGCTGGATCCTGCTGGTCCAGATGCAGGAACTCACTGGGCATCAAGGCGTCCCCCATGGTCCCTTGATGCTACCTGGGACCATTTAGTAGACAAGGGCAATTCTATGTGTCCTGGAGGCGTTCTTTTTGTCTTACACCTTTGCATGAGCACCCTTTCTCTTATCTGTCTTGTACTTTAGTAATGAACTCTAGACACTATTAAAACTACTTATTGTATGCTGGGCTTTTTGCATAGATTATCTCATTGAAACTCCTTACCAACCCAGTTGAGAAAGGTATTATCCCTGTTTTACAGATGAGGAAACTGAGGACCAGAAAGGTCAAGAACTTGCTCAGGTTCCAAGGTTAGTAAGTGGCAGACCCATACTGAACCCAGCAATTCCATGCCCAAACCCATTCTTAGCCACTCAACCTTGTTCCCCAGAGTGTGGTCTCTGGACTGGCAGCATCAGCATCACCTGGATACTTGTTAGAAATGCAGTTTCTCTGCCTGCCCAGAACTTTGGAATCAAACTCTGGTGGTGGGACCCAGCTATCTGCCTTTTAAGAAGCCCTCCAGGTGATGCTGGTACATGTTCAAGTGTACATGTTCAAGTTGGAGAAGCATTGCATTGAATTATTCTGCTGTTCTTTTTTATATTTTTTCTGCCTCGCTTCTCCCCTTGTCATTGGGCCCATCACTGTGAGCCCAGACTTCGGGCCCTGGCTGCTCTTCAGGGGCTTCATGCCCCGTTTAAAAAGGTGCAGTAATCTGTCCTCTGGGACCTCCAGGAACCCCTCCCAAGTTCCCAAAAGCAGTTGACAGAGCTGATGCCCCAGCTGCCTCCATCCGGCAGCCTGGTGACAGGGACCACCATGGGGGTCAGTTCCCAGGCACTGTGCCAAAGGAGGCACCTTGAGGGGTCCAGGCGACCAGGGGTGGACTGTGGGACAGACCAGGACAGAGGCTCCAGTTTGGAGGTTATTTTAGGGGCACAGAAAGGAGACTTGGAAAACTTCCTTGTCCAAGTAGGATCTCTTTCTTTCTTGCAAATTTGTAATAGTAAGTGGTTTGATCTTTGGAGAGGAGCTTCCCACACAGGTGCTCAGCAGGCTCCTTGTTTCTGGACAGCAAGGCACACTCAGGAGAAATGACCCTGGAGAGAGGACAGAAGCTAATTTATTTATTTATTTTATTTTTAGTGGAGACAGGGTCTTGCTATATTGCCCAGACTGGTCTTGATCTCCTGCCTCGGCCTCCCAAAGTGCTGGGATTGCAGGCGTGAGATACCAGAGCCAGCCTTATTTTATTTTTGAGCTCCCACATAAGTCTAGTTTTGTGGTTTAATTCTTAGCCCAACCTCAGGAGGGGTGGATTCAGTCATCCCATTTCACAGATAAGACCATGGACGTTTCGACTGTAAAGTTGAGAGTCACACCTCAACTACATGGAGGGGTCAAATTAGGGGCCAGAGTCTGCCAGACCCCAGGTTCCCGTATTGTATGAATAGCAGGCTGGGCCGAATCTTTGTCAGCTGGGGGAATTCTCTATGGAATTGAGTGACCCATAGCTCTCGGCATTTGTGTCAGAAAAACCAAATGACCTCACTTTTGGTGGCTTTTCCTTCTTTGGGGAAGGAATGTGCTGGCCTGCTGAGGCCTGTGTGCTGTCAGACCTGCAAGGGCCAGAATCAGACTCCAGATGTGGGGGAGAGGTTACAGGCAGGACCACACTGTAACCCCTGAGCGAGCAGGGGAGGAGGCTGTTCTCACACCGGCCTCCCAGAGTGGGTGCCACTCTGCTTCGAGAAGACCAGCTCCTCCCACTTAGTAATCCTCATCTCAGCAGGCTTACCAGCCACTGTTCAGTAGCTGAACCAGCTCAATTACATCAGTCCCCGGAGAGGGCTCTGGTCCAGGGCCTGCCTTTGAGCCTGGTTTCTTGCCAGTGGGCTAAATGGGTTAAAAACAAAACCACATCTTGATGTAAAAGACTTAGTGGAGTCCTGGAACATTTTAGTTTAAAAGAGAAATAACAGCTTTATTGAGATGTAATTCACATACCCATACAATTCACCCATTTATACAACTTTCATGGTTTTTAGGACAGTCGCATAACTGAGTGGCTATTTTTGCCATCAGTTTTGAATGTTTTTGTCACCTTAGAAAGGTATTCTGTACCCCTTAGCTATCACCTCCCCCCAGCTCCTCCGTTCCCAGCCCTGAGAAACTAATCAAGCCGCTTTCTGTCTTCATGGATGCTTTTGTGTCTTAGCATCTAGTGGGCGCTTGGTCTGCATCTAGCAGTGGACTAAGCCCTTTGCACTAGCTCACATAACCCTCCCTCATGGCTACCTTATGGACTACAGGCTCATTTTCTTCCTTATTTTATTATTACTATCTTACCATCATCATTCTGGCCTACAGAAGTCTTTATTGATGTGAGAACCAAGGCTGTGGGAGGCCTAGTCTCAAATCCAGGATGATAAAGCCCATACTGGACAGAGCTTGCTGATGGCTGGCAGTTGTGGCAGGCTCTTGGGTCCCTGGGAGAGGTGAGGATGTGGATGGTGACAGATTGGCAGAGGCAGTTGACTCTCATTGGCTAGGAGCTAAGAGGACAGACCTGTTTCTTTACTAGGATCATGCGTCCACCTGTTTTAAAGTGGCTCTGATTTCTCATGGGGGCCCATAGGTTCCACCTGTACCAGGCAAAAAGGAGCTGGGCATTCTGCCTTCTGGGGGGCCTTGGATGGCAGGAAGGCCACAGTGGTGTCTCATGGTGGCCTGGGAGCCCTATCAAGCAGGGTGCCTTTGTTAGGTCAAACAGCCTCTCAGAAAAAGCTGCGGGCCCCCTGCTTCTTGACCCTGGTGACCCTCTGGATGTCTGGTGCTATGTCTTTTGAAATGGGCTGTAGATGGGTGTAAACCAGGAAATGCAGCCTCCACTCCCCATCCCGGTCTGGCTAGAGGCCAGTTTCAGAATTCTCTCATCAATGGGGGAAAAACAACAGGACTTCTTTCTTGCTCTGTGAATGATTAACTTTGATTAAATAGACAGCAGATGGGAAGAGGGAAGAGAGCATGCTGGCCGCAGACTTTGACTGTGTCTAGGGTATCTTGCTGGCTGTTTTGCTTCCATTGTCATAATCTTCACAGAGTGATGATGTCCTTTGTCCCCATTCATAAGGTGAGGCAATTGAGGCCTAGACAGTTGAACTAAAGCCACACAGCCAGTGAGTGGCAAGGACCTGCTGGGTTAATGTTAAGTGTCTGTTGTGAACACAGCACCAGGCTAAGTCTTTCAGGACATAGGATGTAATTTAGTCCTCTTTCATTCTGTGCCATTGTAGACCTTGTTATCCCCATTTTACAGGTGGGGATCTTGAGGCTGAGATTAAGAGTCCTGTCCAAGCAGGCAGATCTAGTGAGAGGTGAGGGCTGGGACTGGAGCCTAGGTCTGTCTCGTTCCAGAGTCCAGGTCCTAGTGCACCCCCAGTCCCCTGTACTCTGAGTCTCTAGGACCCCAGCGCTCACATGTCTTGGGGACAGGCTGTTAGAGCAGTGCCCCGTCCCAGCAGAGGCCTGGAGATTGTCAGCTTTTTCAGCAGCCACTCCCAGGTGGGTGGAAAGTAGACAGATCTGGGTGGAGATGTTCCCGAACACTCTGCTTTCCTCAGCACGTGAACCAGCTGATGGCTGGCTTTGAAGGGCTGGCAGTCAGCCCCTGATAAGTTAGCCAGATACTCCTATTTACTTTGTGAGAACACTGGGCATCTGAGATCACTTCTGGGCAGCTCTTTGCTTAGACAAAACACCCAGGGCCTACGCCCTGGCCAGACTGGCTGCGCTTGTATGGGGGTCAGAGGGATTCCAGCACGCCCCCTGGCTGCACCTCAGTGACCTCTCAGCATCAGTGGATGCTGCAGGAGAGTAACCCTGAGCACAGGTGCTGGCCTGGCCCTCTCAAAGGACCCTGGGCAGTTCATACACCCCCCACCCCACCCCACACAGCAGGGGGCTGGCTTAGGCTGGCAGGGTGCTTCCCTCCGGAGGCCTAGGGGCTGTGGGAGGCTGGTGAGTTGGTTTTTGACTTGATGAGCCTAGAGCAGGGTCCTGGCTGCTCTAGTCAGGGAGAAGAAGGACTATCGGAGGAGAAGCTGGCTGGTATAGGAAGCTGTGCCCCATTTTCAGGAGGCGCAGAAGCTCATTTGGGTGATTTCCTGGGGTCACTTGGCCAGAGCACAGCCCCTCATCTTACCCACAGTTAACAGTTCGCCATCTTCACTCTTGGAGAGATGTGTGTGTGCGATGGCTGGTTTATCCTCATGACTTGCTCCCGAATTATGACTTTAAGATTTTCCACTGATAGGACACTTTAAAGTTCTTCAGAGCCTTTTCCCTATATTGTATCTTATTTGATTCTCAAACTCATTCTTTGAAACAGATGGGATAATGTTTTCATTTGTTATCTTTATTTTGGAAACATCCTTTTTCCTCCTCGATAATATCTGAGTTGTCTCACCCTTGCCAAATAATCCCAGAGAAATGGGAAGTCCCTTCTACCCTATCCTAGACGTCTGACGTCACAATTAAATGTATATGTTCCCAGATAGACTTTTTTTTTTTTTTTTGGAAAGCCACTGACTGTTGATCTAAAAAACTTTACAAAGACAGTGACTGTTCTGCCAAAAAGCCAAATGGTGTCAAATGGACTGAAAGTGAGAGTGGGGGTGAGGGACGGGGCCAGAAATCCATTCAGGAAAGCTGGTAACTGTCCCCAGGGAATTGGCAAGGGAAAAAGGAAGGGAGAGGCATGTCAGAGCACAGAAGCCAAAAAAGTTGCAATGGTCAGGGTAGAAAACTCCCAAAAGACCCTGGCGTACATCCGAGGTGAGTACCACAATGGCAGTCTTTTCTTTTGTAGAAGACAGGGGAGGACTCCCTGCTTGGCTGCAAACTCTGAATGAAGGCTAGGATTGGGGACTTCCAGAGAGCAGCACGGGAAGGCATCGTACCACTCTCGCAGACCTGGGACTGCTTGGCGTTGGTGACACAAGTGTCCTTCAGCCGTTCCTGGAAGAGGTCTTCATCTTTTTTTTTTTTTTTTTTTTTCTTTTTGTGAGACGGAGTCTTGCTTTGTTGCCAGGCTGGAGTGCAGTGGCACAATCTCTGCTCACTGTAACCTCCTGACTCCCTGGTTCCAGCAATTTTCCTGCTTCAGCCTCCTGAGTAGCTGGGATTACAGGCACACGCCACCACACCCAGCTAATTTTTGTATTTTTAGTGGAGATGGAGTTTCACCATGTTGGCCAGGATGGCCTCGATCTTGATCCTCCTGCCTTGGCCTCCCAAAGTGCCGGGAGGCACTGTGAGCCACCGTGCCTGGCCATCTTCATTTTTCTTTAGCACCAGAAACTGGCCAAGGACGACATAAGCCTTGTCAAAGCCCCTTTCCTCCAGCTTCTTGCCCAGCACTTCACCAATCCTGGCCAGTCTCCCCACTGGCTTTTCCACCATGGGCTCTGCCACGGAGTCTTGGTGCTTTTGGGAGGTTGACATCTTGATCAGGCTTAAGTTCCCATAACGGTTCACCCCGCCACCCCCCAGACAGACTTTCCTTATATTTGCATAGTTTTTTTTTTTTTTTAAAGATAGGAAATGACACCACATTTTGGTAGAAAACTCAAAAGAAACAAAAGCATATTCTGTGAAAAGCAAGTATCCCCCACCCCCTGCCTTCCCATTTCCCTCCCTGGAGGCAGTAATGATCCCGGTCCTTCTGTGTCCTGCTAGCGACATTCTAGCTTGAAGCTTTTAGATGCTGTCCAGGAAACTAATATCAGGGGTCTGCTTGGTGAGGAGGGTTAGAAGCTGGCAGTCCTGAGACAAATGCTGAACATGCTTTGGGTTCATTGAGATGAAATCGTCCCTGGGGAATTTTTTGGCTTTCTTTGGCAAAGGGGAGAGCCCACTAATCGGAATAAACCCTTACACAGGAACGAAAGATTGTTGCTGGGTGCTTTTCGGTTGTGTCTTTTCATTGGGCATGTTATGATGGGAAAAGTTGCTGGGCTCTAGCCTGCAAGGTAGGAGGGACTTGTTTGGGGTTACAGAGCTGGAAGGGACTGAAGTGACTTCTCTGAGGTCACACGCCTGGCCGAACCAGGGCAGGACCCAGGCTTCCTGACCCCATCCTCTGAACGCTGACCTTCCCTGGCCCGAATGGTGGCTGGTATTTTCGATTCCGGGAGAGTGGGAGGATGTGCTTGGAAGAGGTGGGGCCAGCACGTGAGGTTGCCCAGCCGGTCTTGTTTGGCTGCAGGTGGGTTATCTTGTTTATCGCACTGTGCAACAAATGGAAAAAGCACCTTTGTCAGTGGACGCTTCTCTGGAGAGGTCAGCCAGAGTGGATGGCCTGGGTGTGTGTTGAGGCTGAAACATCAGAACAGAGGGCTCTGGCCGGACGCAGTGGCTCATACCTGTAATCTCAGCACTTTGGGAGGCCGAGATGGGCAGATCACTTGAGGTCAGGAGTTTGAGAGCAGCCTGGCCAACATGGTGAAACCACCCAGTCTCTACTAGAAATACAAAAATTAACTGGGTCTGGTGGCACACACCTGTAGTCTCAGCTACTTGGGACGCTAAGGCAGGAGAATTGCTGGAACCCGAGAGGTGGAGGTTGCAGTGAGTCGAGATTGCACCACGGCACTCCAGCCTGGGCGACAGAAGGAGACTCCATCTCAAAAAAACATAGAACAAAAAACAGAGAGCTCTCTGACAGGAGACGGGAGAAGGAGCAGATCATCATAAAAAACCAACTGCATTTACAAACAGCTGTAAAACGGCAAAAAATCCTTACTGGAGCGCCAGCCATGTTAGCATTTTGATGTGTTTTGTTTTTAGTCATTTTTTTTCACGTTTGTGTGATTGCTCACATAGTTTTAAACTTGCAGTACATACAAGCTTGCATCCTGCTTTTTTCGGTTAATTTTCTATAAGCAGTTGTTTTTTTCATAGTAACATAATTTCAGAACCCATCATTTTGGCTACGTAATATTTCATTAAGTGGATGATGAAGCATGGTATACTTAACCTAATACCTTATTAATATAATTTCTGGCTCTTTCTCATTTTTCTCTCTCCAGGAATGCTGGCAAGAACATTTGTATGCTTACGGCCTTTGCTTTATTTAGAATTATTAATCTTGATTCCGGATGGTGGTCCAGAATTGGGCTAAGGGCTGGTGCCCATTTTAGTTCACCTTGGTGAGTTGCTTTCCATCAGAGTTGTACCAATCGCCTGCCCACAGTGACGTGCCTTTGTCATTGTACCCACCAACAGTGGCAATGATCAGAAACATACTCTGCACATGTAGTAAATGACAAGTGTACCTTTTTTATATTTACAAGGCACGGCGGCATGTGCATGGCGTGTCTAACCGCAGGCCCTTGTGACAGGTATTGACACGTATTGCTCATTGATCCAGCCCTAGGAGAGGCGCGCCCACTGCCCTTCACAGGAATTCTTGCCGGCTTTTGCTGACTCCCCAGATGGCTGATGTCCCCAGGCTCTGTCAGGAGTGTTAACTGTGGTAGGCACAGCTGTCTGCTGCGTGCTTGTTTGAACGTGTCATACATTATTACGTGTGTAACTTTGTTAGGAGACTTAGAAAGCTTTCATGTTTTCCCATTGTGAAACCAAAGACCCAATGGGTCTTCATTCAGATTTAGCCTGCTGACATTTTTGGCGGGGGGCTGTAATATATCTTATTTTCACATTGTGGTAAAATTTCAAAACTGGGGGAGGTCACATAAAAATCCAGACTTTTTTTTTTTTTTTTTTGAGACAGGGTCTCACTCTGTCACCCAGTTTGGACTGTAGTGGCACAATCGTGGCTGTCTGTAGCCACCACCTCCCAGCCTCAAGCAATCTTCCTGCCTCAGCCTCCTGAGGAGCTGGGACTACAGGTGCACACCCCAACACTTGACTATATTTTGTTTGATTTTTTTGTAGAGATGAGGTCTCACTGTGTTGAACTCCTGGACACAAGTGATCCTTCCACCTTGGCTTCCCAAAGTGTTGGGATTACAGGCATAAGCCACTACACCCAGCAAAAGTTCGGATTTCTGTCTCCTCTTCATTGGAAGTGTGGCAACCAAGGGCCCATGTTCCCATATGAGCACAGAGGAGCTGCTTCTACCCTGGGCCACTCCTGCCGTGATAATACAGAGGCCGCATTTTAGTTGCCATGGAGCAGCGCACATGCATCCTGGTACACTTGTATTTCAGGATAATGATGTTTTCTTCTGGGTAGAAAAACAAAGGATAGCCCAAGAGGGCCACCGTTTCAACAAAAATGCATAAGAATACAGGGAGATGGCCGGGCACGGTGGCTCATGCCTGTAATCCCAGCACTTTGGGAGGCTGAGGCAGGCAGATCACTTGAGGTCAGGAGTTTGAGACCAGCCTGGCCAACATGATGAAACCCTATCTCTACTAAAAATACAAAAATTAGCTGGGTGTGGTGACGTGCACCTGGAATGCCAGCTACTTAGGAGGCTTAGGCAGGAGAATCATTTGAACTCGGGAGGCAGAGGTTGCAGTGAGCTGAGATTGCGCCACTGTACTCCAGTCTGGGCGATAGAGCAAGATTTGTCTCACAAAAAAAAAAAAAAAATACAGAGAGGTGGGGACTAACTTGCCCTGCTTTTCCTACACTTGGCCCTCCTGGTGCCTTAGTTTCCTCATCTCTAAAGTGGGGAGAATAGCGCTTGTCTCATAGTGTCATTGTGATGATGAAATGAGTTAAAGGAGGTAGAGCACTCAGGACAGGGTCTAGCATGTAGCACATGCTCAATACGTATTAGCTGCTGCTGCTGTTGTGATCTGTGGCATATGTGTTTGTCTCCTCCAGATGAGGAGCTGAGGGGTGAATATTGGTTGTTATAGCTTGGGGTTGGGGGATGTTTCCAGCAGCTAAGGTGGGGTTCAGGGGTGCTGCTGAGCATCCTATGATACATCCAGCAGCTTCCTGTCCCCACCAAAACATTTTCAGACTCCAAATATCAGTAGTACTGAGGTTGAGAAACCTTGCTTAGACCTTGGCATGTGTGAGCCTTGGTCTGACTGAACTCTCTAAACATGTATAGGCTGGGGGCAGTGGCTCACACTGGTAACCAGCACTTTGCGAGGATGAGGTGAGAGGATCGCTTGAAGCCAGAAGATTGAGATCAACCTGGGCAACATAGGGAGACCCAGTCTCTATGAAAAATTAAAAATAATAAAATAGCCGGGTGTATTAGGGCTCACTAGAGGGACAGAACGAATAGGATATACGTATATATAAAGGGGAGTTTGTTAAGGAGCGTTGACTCACAGGATCCCAAGGTGTGGTCCCACACTCAGCTGTCTGCAAGCTGAGGAGCAAGGAAGCCAGTCTGAGTCCCAGAGCTGAGGAACTTGGAGTCTGATGTTTGAGGGCAGGAGGCATCTAGCATGGGAGAAAGATGGAGGCTGGGAGGCTCAGCCAGTCTAGTCCTTCCACGTTCTTCTGCTTGCCCTTACTCTGGCCTCGCTGGCAGCTGATTAGATGGTGCCCACCCAGATTGAGTGTGGGCCTGCCTTTCCCAGCCCACTGACTCAAATGTTAATCTCCTTTGGCATCACTCTCATAGACACATCCAGGAACAATACTTTGCATCCTCCAATCCAATCAAGTTGACACTCAGTGTTAACCGTCACACTGGGCATGGTTGTGTGCACCTTTAGTCCCGGCTACTCGGGAGGCTGAAAAACAAATGTCCTCTAAACCAACATTTTCAAGGGCTGCCTTTCAAGGGCTGCCTCGAGCTCTGATAGAGTCAGAATGATAAGGGACCTTCCTTAGCTCAGCCAGAGGAGCTGCTGGAATCCCTTCCCAGTGCCCTTGCCGAGCCCTGCCTGCAGCCGCAGGTAGCACGCTGTACAGCCAGCTTGTGGTCTGTTCTTTATTACGTTGAACTCTAATGTTCCCTGAAACTTTCTGTCCTTCATTCTAATAATAGTAGCTCCCATTTATGGAGCCTTATGTGTGGGTGATGGTGTTTAGCATTTTCCACGCATTGCTGCAAAGATCTTCCCCACTCTGAGGTAGGTTCTATTATTATCCCCATTCTACAGACGTGGAGATGGAGGCTTGGAGAAGCCAAGTCACCTGCACAAGGTCACTCACTGGATCTAGGTCCGTCTTGCCCTAGGATCCACATTCCTCACCATTCTGCACCGCTGGCCTGTTCTGCCCGGTCTGTATCCAGCAAGTTTCTTCACTCATTCATGGGAGTCTTTAGATATTTGAAGTGAATCCCTCAGCCATCTCGTCTCTCCTGCTGGTCAAAGAGCCCCAGTTCCTGAAGTTTCCCTCACAGGGCTGTCTGGTCTGCTTACCATCTAGAATGATAATTCTTGCCTCTTGACAGCCACCTGCCTGTTGCTGGGCTCTGCCTCTCTCAGCCTCCCTCTGTCAGGCTGCCCCAGAGAGGCTGCCCATCTTCTGCCAACTCTGCTGATGTTCCATCAACTCGGACTCTCTGTGCCTATGCTGGCTGCAGTACCCTGGATTTCATCTGGTTGGTATTTTCACTTCACAGTGACCCATTTTCAGTGACACCTCATGAGATTCAGCTCACCTGTTTGGCTGTTGAGAATCTCAGCCTTGGTTCTGCTGCTCCCTTCCAGCACCCACCGACACCTGCACCTGAAATCCATGTCATTCGGGTGGAGCAGAAAGCCTGAGGGGGTGGAGGAGTTGGGAGGTTGGGTTGTGAATATACCCAGCTGTGTGGCCTGGGGAAAGCCACTCACCCTCTCTGGTGTGTGTCCTTAGTTGTAAAGTCAAGGTTTGAGTTGGGTGGTGCCTAACACCTCTTGTAGTTCTAACAGTCCTTTATGAGGTGTGTTAACAGCATAAACTTATAATAATTATACCCTTAATTGTGGCGGCAGTAGTAGCAATGGATAATTATTGCAGGTGCTATAATATTTTCAGTGTTTTAAGTGGACTGTCTCATTGACTCCTCCAATAATCCCCTGGATAAGTGCTGTTACTACCCCCGTTTCACAGATGGTGCCTTAAGGCAGAGGCACGTCAGGTCACTTGTCCAGGGTTGACCACTTGCTAGAAGTTGATAGGCCTGGATTTGCAATGTCTTCTTTAGAGGGACTAAATCCTTGCATTCCCGTGGATACTTGTCTGTGGAGTGATCCCAGCAAATCCCATGACCCTCCTGCTTCAGGGTCTCGTGTTTTATGCCTCCCTCCCACCATGACCAAGGGGATGAAGAATTCTTGACTGTAAAAGCTCATCCCCTAATTCATGCTTCTGGGGTAATCTTCTGTACTGCAGATCCCTGCCGAGTGTGATAATCTAGACATCTTTTTAGAATCTAAAATTTAGGCAGTGATGATGATGGTAGGCACCACCACTTTGTGCACACTTACCATATTTCAGACACCTTGATACTGTATTGTTATCCAAGTAAATTACCAACATTCCTATGTTAATATCATTTACTGAATAAGGGAACTTCCTCTCAGTCATGCCTGGGAGATGCTATTTTCCCCCGTTTTACAGATGTGAAAACTGAGGCTCAAAGAGGCCTGTGTGGCTAACGTCACATTGCAGTGTGTCTGAGCTGGGGGGCAGGGAAGGCACATTCTCAAAAGCCATATTCCTTTCCAACACATTTTAAAGGAAGCATATCAACTTGATATTTGGGAAAGATATGCTGGAAAAATGTTAGTGGAATCTGTGAGAGCAGGGCTGTGAGTCCTGTGCTGCAGGTTTCCACGGCCAGCTCCATGGCCGCTGGCCTGGCCTGGGGCCCCTGTGTTGGAGCCTGGCCAGGGCCCTCTTTACAACCCTGAACTACAGGGCTGGACACTCTCCACCTCCTGAAACCACCTTTAAACTGCGTTAGACATGGGTAGTGGCTTCAAGGTCCATGAGAGGCTGAGCAGGGGTCCAGGCTGTTTTGTGGCCCCTCCCTCTGTTCCGGGCTCTGCGAGGCTGTGCAGGGCGGGGGCAGGTGGAATGCAGACAGGGCTGCCGAGAGAGGGGAGCAGGCTGTTGCTGCTGCTCTGCAGGAACGTCCCAATGTGGTCCTTGGTCCCAAGACTTTTCCTGGGACCTCTCGGCATCCCTGAAGCCATTTCTGGAATGGAGCGGCTCCACTGAAGATTGCCGTCCCAGCTCTCCTTTGCAGGCTGTGAGCCTGGGCATGGCCCAAGGAGGTGACTTGAAGATGGCTCTTGGGGTGAGGGAAGGTCAGGTAGGGCAGGGCCTGGTGGGGCTGAGGCAGGAAAATGGCCTGTACCCTTTGTTTAAATGTGGGCTGGGCCATAAACTTGCTGGGGAAGCACTGTCCACCTCACTAGGCGTCCAGGCTGGAGGTCTTGGGGCTGTGGGTCTCTAGTGTGGGCCTCTCCTGTGGCTTTGGCCTTTTCTTCCTTGCTGGACCTGTGGAGCACTGCTAAGGAGCAGATGCCGCCCTCTCATACTGGAGCTTGAGCCTCAAGACCAAGGCAGCCCGGGGCTGGAGGAGAGGATATAGTTGTATGGTGTGCGTTCAGCCATCAGACCTCCTCTGCAGGGGTGCATGAGGTCACTGTGGAAATCCCTGGTTTTCTGTACCCATGCCACAGTTTTAGCCCTCTCCCATGAATGTACTAGCACTGGTTCAAAAAAGAGCTTGGGGCTAGGTGCAGTGGCTCATGCCTGTAATCCCAGCACTTTGGGAGGCCCAGGTGGGCAGATCACGAGGTCAGAAGATCAAGACCATCCTGGCTAACATGATGAAACCTCATCTCTACTAAAGGTACAAAAAAAATAGCTGAGTGTGGTGGCATGCATCTGTAATCCCAGCTACTCTGGAGGCTGAGGCAGGAGAATAGCCTGAATCCAGGAGGTGGAGGTTGCAGTGAGCTGAGATTATGCCACTGCACTCCATCCTGGGTGACAGAGACTCTGTCTCAAAAAAATAAAAAAAGAGCTTGCATGTTGTCATCTTGGAAACAGTACATCGCGTGGAGGGGTGGGACCCACGACCGGAGAGTTTGGTGGCTGGGGGCAGGGAGAGGACGTGGGGTGGGAGCGCAGAGGAGTGAGTCCTCTGATACCTGGCCCTGGGAACAATTCGGGGAGCTAGTCCTCTTCCTCCTCCCCACTGTTCACTGAGCATTCACTAAATGGCAAGTTCTTTATGATATTTTTGAGTTAATCTTTTTAACTTTGATGAAGTGCTGTTACTCTCCCTGTTTTACTGAGAAGGGAGCTGAAGTTTAGGAAGGTTAATCTGAAGGTCACACAGGCAGTAAATGGTGGAGCAGAGAACCGAACCCAGCTCTGAGACGTCCCGAAGTGCGTGTTGTTAATCACTGACTTACTGCCACCATTTCCTCCTCTTGCCTAAACTTTCCGGTGGGTGCTGCTTGTTGGGGAAACTTCCCAGTTTGAGAGGTGCTCAGAGCCCCCTTCAAGGCAGTAATCTCATGGGGCCTCTGGGAACTGGCGGTTTTAGTAAAGCTGTGTTCCGGGGCTTTGTCCAGGAGTTCCCAGCAAACACAGGTGTGTTTTGTTTCCCAGGGCTAAGCCTGGCTTCCCCAGGAAAGGGGGCTGGCTGCTTTCAACAGCGCTTTTCCTCTTTCAAAAGCAGTGTCTTTTTACAACAGCAGCCTCTTCCTCCTTTATCTCACCCCAACCCCCTCCACAACTGGGTAGTAAATAGTGAGAATTTACAGCCCTCAGCTGGGCGGGCACAGGGCAGTGGCTGCCAGGACCCTGGGTGTTTCAGGCCACATGGGGACCTGAAAGCATCCCTTCGAGTTGCTGGGGCTGACGTGGTTCCCCTCAAGGGAGTAGAAAACCTTAGGCTGAAGGTTCAGCGCTGTGGGCCCGGGAGTGGGTGCTGGGGAGGGCCAAGATGGTGATGAATGAGAAAAGACCGCCCACCCCAGGGTGAATGCGCGACGTGAAGATGCCAGGCAGACCCACAGTGTGGACAGATGATAGCTAGGAGAGAATGTGCAAAACCAAAATGAATTATATTTGTTTTAAAGAGTTAAAAATCCTTTAATATTTTTTCTACCAATAAAAAAGAAGTTAAAAGAAAATAAGGGTAAAGGCTAAAGGCCCTCTCACCTCCTGCAGTGCCAGTGCCGGAGGAAGGATGCCCCGTACATATGCTTCCCTCCCCTGCTGCGTCCGCTTTCCTCTGAGCTGTCTTCTGGGTCCAGAGGGTCCCTAAGAGCACTGTTTGTCCCATCACCCCCTGCCTGGAGAGCATTCAGCCCCACCCGCAAGGTGCAGTTGGAAATCCCAGGACTCTCTCAGCTTTGCATCCGGTCTCCCCCTTTGCCTTCACCCGGCTGCCCAATTCTTAACACCCACTAGAATGTCTGCTGCTCAGAGGCAGGGACTTTTGCTCTGTAGCTCACTGCTATGTCCCTGACTCTGTGCCCTGGGTCTCTGGGATATAAAGGTGAACATTGAGTTTCTACCTCCTGGAGCTCCCAGGTGTGGAGCTGACAAGTGGCTAGGCAATAATGGGTGAATGCAGGGTGCTGTGGGTGTGTTCATCAGGAAGGCTCCCTGGAGGAGGTGGTATCTCTACCCAATCTTGAAAGATGAGCGAGTTAGCCAAACAAGATAGAGAGGATGTTGGAAGTCATTGTATTCCCCCGTCCACCCCCGATCTGTGTGCCAGTCTTCCCAAAGCTCCGAGGTAGCACAATATCACTTTTCTCTTCATCATGGGAGTAGGCTGGCCTGCAGAGTGGAGATATGTTTGCAGGGAGAGAGATATTCTGTATTGGTAAGTTACTAATGAGACATGATTGAAAGATTAAGCCCAAAGTCAGGGGCTGTCATAATGCTGTCCCTTTCTCCCCACCTGTGTGGAGTGATAGCTTCCATCCCCCTGCTCCCTTTCTTGCTCCCAGGCTCTACAACCTTTGCTTCTAAATCTAAGCAGGCATTTCTTTTCCCCCATACTCAATGGTGTAATGTTCTTCCCTCTTCCTGACCACTCATTGCCACTTCACTTTGGAGTTCCCCAAGGCAGGAGGAAGGGGTGGTGTGGATCATGAGGCTGTGACCTTCCCTAGGAGGAAGAGTATTTCTAGTGTGGCTCCTACTATCACATGAATGACACACCGCCCACCCTTTGAACTTTTCAGGGCAGGTGGGAAGAGAGCTGAATGGCTCTGGTGTTGGGTGAGCTCCATGTAATTGGTAGTGCCATTTGGTGCAGAGAAGTCTGGAGTTGCCAATGAATGGTTTAGATCTAAAGCAAGGGAGCCCTTCTCTCTGATTGCCACAGACTGTGACAGCTGGGGAGAGACACTGTTTTAGATGGACGTGTGAAATTGAGATGCATGCTTTTGTTTCTCATGTCTGCTGAGACACCCTGTTCCTGTTTGAGCCACCAGGTGGTGCTGTTGGCACAGGATGGCTTGGTTGCCGCCTCACCTGATCATGATCTGCTTAATAGAGAAGTAACTATGAAGCTGATCGTCTTTGATTTAACCTTCTTACATTCCCTTTCTGGAACTCCTCATGCTTTTGCAGCTTAAGGTGCCCCTATCCCCACCTAAAATACACACAGATTGACATTGGGGTGCTTACTCTTCTTCCCCCTTATCCTGACACCCTGTGTCTGAATTCTGCCCTAGTGAAACTTATTACTCCTTTCTCTTAGTTGGCTGCCAAGTGAGAAAGGATTTAATATACTAATTTACCCTAAGGTATCAACAGGGCTTAATATGTTACTTCTGGGTACTCTGTCTTAAAACTGTGAAGATTGAAACCAAATGTTATAATCTAAGAGGTAACTTGTAAGAATGGAATTGTGGCATTTTCAAATACGGGTGGGCATAATGTCTTTGAGGGAGGGCTGGGAGGTGGATGTTAAGGGAATTTACTGCTTCATCTCTCCTGCCGGCTCCCACCCATGCAGTGGGCTCTGTATAGAGCCCCTAGGCTGCTGCCCTGTGGAGAGCTCAGCACTTGGTTGATGCAGTGAGTGAGACCATGGTGGGACAACTGTGTCGAGAGGCTCTGCTGAGTGGCTGTCCACTGCCAACCCTCCGACCCCGTTAAATGGCTTGTCCAATGAGGATGACAACACCAGCCCCCTGATGACTTGCCTTTCTTCTCTCTGCCCAGACATTCACGGCATGGTGTAACTCCCACCTCCGGAAGGCAGGGACACAAATCGAGAACATCGAAGAGGACTTCCGGGATGGCCTGAAGCTCATGCTGCTGCTGGAGGTCATCTCAGGTGAGGCAGACCCTGGCCCAGGACGAGGTGCTGCCTGTGGGCTCTACCTGACACCTTGACGTCTGCTCTGCCCATGGGCACAGCTGGTTCTGGGTCTGTTTGAAACAAGTTGGAGATGATATGTTTGAATTCATACTAGGAGCCTGGATCTGGTCTGAGTCCTGGTTCTGCTGCCAGCCATCCAGTTGCTCTGGACAAGTTGCTTTGCCTTTTCTGTTTCAGCATCCTCATTTGCTAAAAAAAAAAAAAAAAAAAAAAAAAGGTCAGGGGTGGTTTGAAGGAACTGAGGTTCCTTCTCCCCAGTACCAGGATTCTGTGGCCAATAATGTTAACTGTGGGTGACTGTCTCCAAACCTTGGCTCCATTACTACTTATCTACCTGTATCCAGGTGACCCAGGCCGTTCCTTAGCCCCTGGGTTGTCCAGATGTCTAGAGGTACAGCTCTCCAGGCACGCACATCTCAGCCTGCTTATGAGTGCCTTTCTGCCACCAGCCCTTAAAGGGTGGGAGTCCCGTGAGTCTAGCCTTGGTTGATATACTGGGCCATCGTAGCTACTCTCTTCACTTTCTCTTCGCCTTGATGCCAGTGAGCCCTAGACCTATCGAGCTGCCTCTCAAATACCGAACCTTGCTGGGCGTCTCCACCCCGATGTCCCACACGATCCTCTCAGCATGTCCAAAACTCTGTGCTTCTGTCACTCCTGCCCTAGCAAACCTCTTTTCCCTCCCAGAGTCTTGTTCTTCTGCACCCAAGCTGGGATCATAGACAGCTCTTCTTTGTAACTTGTTACTGATGTTCTGTTCATTCTGATTCCTTCTTCCCGATCCTTCTTTCAACCCCTGCTGCTGTGGTGTCAGTGTGGCCTGTGTGAACTCTCACCTAGATGATGCCACAAAGCCTTCGACCCAGCTCCTCCTGGCAGTCCACCCCCATCGCTGTAGCCAGAGGGCTCACCCGACAGTCAGTCCAAATATGGTCATGCTGTTCCCTGCTCACAGCCCTCAGCCCCCGGCGCCTCTCCAGGGCTTTGAGCCTGCAGTCCACATTCCTTAGCATAGCTTGAGGGATCCTGCATGAGCTGGCACCTGCTTTGTTTTTAACTAACTATTCCCAAAAAGGTATCAGACCTCAGATCCTCTGCCAGGGGAGACGTGCGGTTCTCCCCAGATGACATGCTGTTTTAGTTCCCTGTGCCTTTGCACAAACTCTAACTGCCCTTATTTTTGTTTTTTAATTATTTTATTTTTTTGAGATGAAGTTTCGCTCTTGTTGCCCAGGCTGGAGTGCAATGGCGCGATCTCAGCTCACTGCAGCCTCTGCCTCCCTGCCTCAGCCTCCCAAATAGCTGGGATTACAGGCATGTTAATGTGCCACCACTCCCAGATAATTTTTTTTTTTCTATTTTTAGTAGAGATGGGGTTTCACCATGTTGGTCAGGCTGGTCTCAAACTCCTGACCTCAGGTGATCTGCCCACCTCGGCCTCCCAAAATATTGGGATTATAGGCGTGACCCACCTCACCCGGCCTGTTATCCCTTTCATTTGTAGGGCTGAATCATATTCCATTGTACGTATGAGTTACAAATATTTAATGGCTCCCCACATTTTGTTCATTCATCTGAGGGTGGACACTTGGGTTGTTTCTACCTTTTGGCTCCTGTGAATAATGCTGGGACATGGGTGTACAAATAAATATTTTTAAAATCCCTCTTTCAGTTCTTTTTTTTTGTATATTCCCTGTTTAATTTTTTGAGGAGCCACCATACTATTTTCCTCTAACGGCCTCTATTTATTTTTATTTCTTTTCTTTTTCCTTTTTTTCTTTGAGATGAGGTTCCACCATGTTGTCCAGACTGATTTTGAACTCCTGGCCTCAGGTCAGGCCTCAGTCCCCCAAAGTGCTGGGATTACAGGCGTGAACCACTGCACCTGGCCTCTAACTGCCTTTTAGAATGTCCCTGCTTCCTACCTCCCCCGCCAGCCTTCCCCAATTGTAAACAAGTCTGGCCTTACTGTTTATCATTCTTCAAAACTCAGCTTGAGGGTGTCCTTCAAGAAGGCTTCACCCCTCCCCTCTCGCCTAATCTGAGTGGACTGTGCCCTGCCTCCTCTCCCCGCCCCGCTCCCCAGCACCTGTAATACCCCATTAATTCCTCGCTGTGTCTTTTACCACAAAGCGTAATCATTTTTGGTTCGCTTGTTTTCCTCTCCGCTCCACACTGAGCTCTTGGGGCAGGCCATCTTCTCTGTGTGCCAGGTGCTTAGAACGGCACCAGGCCCATAGGTGGTGCTCCGGGAACATTAGAACGACTGAGTGCCCAGAGCTGGGCTTGTCCACACGATACTCAGTGTGTTCCTGCTGCATGGGTCTGACCTATGCCTAGGGGAGCCTGTGCACTTCTGTAAGTCATATGTCTCTTTCCCAGGGCTGGAAGATCTGTTCTGTGAAATGTTACCTTTTTCTCCTGATCATCTTTGGAGATGCGTAGTGTGCCCCAGGATGAGGAGAAGGAGGGGACGCTGCCTACAGAGGTTCTTGAAGTGTGGTCCCTGGACCACCCACACCAGAATCAGCAGGATTGCTTTTCAAAATGCAGATTTCCAAACTGTACCCCAGACCTCCTAGTCACAAACTTAGAGGGGAAAGGAACTGGACGGCCACAGTTTAGCAAGTTCTCCAGGTGATTTTGTGCTGACCGATGTTTAAGAGCCACTGGCCCAGGCCTGGGAAGCTTTTCCCATTTTCCCATGTTTAACCCTTGCCTCCTCCACTGTCTTTTGCAGAAGTCCCGTTCCAGCCAGTGTGCACAGCAGCTGAATGGCTGGGGAGCTCCGCTTAGCCAGTCAGGCCCCAAGGGCTGGGGCTGTAGCAGGAGCAGCCTTCCAGGGAGGGGCGTGGTGCTGCCTGCATCCATTCTGTGGGGAGGGAGCCCCTGTGCCATCTCCCCTGGACAGGAAATGCTGGTGTACCTTGCTAGACTGCAGCCAGAGCCTTGGGTGGGCCCCGAGGGGAAAGTCTTGATTTAATTTAAAAAACAGCTGTGCTTCCCTAGGAGCTGACAGCCAGATCCCATCTGTGGCAGGAAGTCTGCTGTCTTCCAGAAGCTAGCGGGCTGCTGGGAGGCCACCTGGAGAGGTGCTGCTCTGACAGGGTGGGCCTGGCCCAGAATCCCAGTGGCTGGTCCCTGGAGCCCTCACAGTCAGACTGTTAGCCTGCTGTAGAGACAGAGGGACTGGTTGGGAGATCAGGGCAGGCACAAGGGGCCTGAGTTCCAGTCTCTGCGATGGTGGTTCTCAGCCTTTTGTGGTCCTTGGCTCCTTAGAGACCCTGAAAGCTATGTACCCCTTCCCTAGGTATGGCCACATGTTGCACTTAGAAAATTCTAGATCATTTCAGGAGGTCCCTGGATGCTCTTTGTTCTGGGATAAAATGGGGTATTTGGAGAGCCAGCTCCTCTACCTCTATTTTCTATTTATTTATTTATTTATTTATTTTTTTTGAAACAGTCTTTCTCTGTTGCCCAGACTGGAGTGCAGTGGCACAATCTTGGCTCACTGCAAACTCCACCCCTTGGGTTCAAACGATTCTCCTGCCTCAGCCTCCCTAGTAGCTGGGATTACAGGTACACACCACCATGCCTGGATAATTTTTGTATTTTTAGTAGAGACTGGGTTTCACCATATTGGCCAGACTGATCTCGAACTCCTGACCTCGTGATCCCCCTGCCTCAGCCTCCCAAAATGCTGGGATTACAGGCGTGAGCCATGCCTGGCCCTCTACTTCTATTTTCTCGAAGGTTCTGAGCTTGAAACCTGAGCAGCGGAAGCTCTCATGTGGAATCTGGAGGTAGGGGTGGAGGGTTGACCCGGAGCTGAGCCCTGGGTGCCCACAGGAGGTGGCCTAACAGGACAAGAACTGTGGTTCTCAACTGAGGACAGGCTGCTATAGGCGACTCCATTTAAACACCAGGGACATCCTCAATACTTGAGTGACCGATACCCTCCTCCCAGGGCAAAGGGAAGACTGGAAAGAGTTCAGGGCCTTTGCATTTACTTTTCCTTCTGCCTTGATCACCATTCCCTGCAGTCTTTGCCTGGCCTCAGAGACTCAGACCTCTCCTGACCACACCTCAGTTCCTCCTTCCTCTTCCTCCTCTGTTGAAGAGCATGGATCTTTGTTTGTGTTTGTTCATTGTCTATATTTATTTGTGTTTCTCTATTTAAGGTCTGTCTCTCCTACTGGACTATAATTACATAAAGGCAAGAAACTGTTTTGTTCACCCCCCTATTCCTAGCACCCAGCCAAATCCCTGGCATGCACTAGGGGCTTGGTAAATAAATGTGGAGTGGATGCAAGCAGATTTGGATCTGAGAAGTGGAAGAAAGAAGAGGCAGCATAGAGTCTCCCTCTCATCCCCTGCCAGGGTGGCATTCTCCAGCACCTGAGCGGCATGTGGGCGCACACACACGTGCACACGTGCACACACTCCTGCCTAGCTAAGCTGTGCCTTGGATGAGGGTGTAGTGAGAGGAGACCTGGCCCCTGGGTCGCAGCCTCTCACTTTCCTTTTCCTCCCTCTTGATCTGAACAGGCGAACGCTTGGCCAAGCCAGAGCGAGGCAAGATGAGGGTGCACAAGATCTCCAACGTCAACAAGGCCCTGGATTTCATAGCAAGCAAAGGCGTCAAACTGGTGTCCATTGGAGCTGAAGGTGAGTGAAGCCTGCCTCTGGTGGCCCCAGGAGTCTGATTTTCTCTGCCCTCCTGGTTCTCTTGGCCTTTTTTTGCACCGCCTCCTGGGCCCATGCATCGCTTGGGGGCATTGGGCAGTGGGGCCCCCAACACCTCCATCTGGTCACCTGTGGATGCCTCATATTGCAACAGCACTTTTCTTCTAGTCTCAGCCCTGCCCAACACCAAGGACTCAGACCCCTGTTCCTGTGCCTGCACCCGCTTAGCCACGTCCTTGCTCTGTGGAGTCCTGTGTGTGTGGCGTGCCACCTCTCCCATCCGGAGAGCTGACCGCACGGTGCTGCCTGGAGCGGAGGATTTGTGTGTGGGCTGGAAAGGGTGTGCAGATGCAGGCTGGTGGAGGCTGGAGGCCACCCCGAGGCTCCCTGGGGCCCTGCCAAGACTCAAGTCCAGAAGTCTCTAGGCGCATTTTTAGTAGCATTTCCCTGCAGTGTGGCTTCCTAACTCTTTAACTTTTACTTAGAAACACTCCCAAAGAAAGCTATATTAGCATGTTCTTAATGATTAAAAGAAGGTAGTGCAATTTCTTGTGTGCATGGTGGCGGCTCTGAGAAATTGAGAGTGGGTCATTTAGAGTGGGCAGAAAATCTTGTATCTGGGCCCCTTCAGTCCTGTGACCATGGATTTAGCAAGTATTTATGGGGCACCTGCTGCATGATGCCACAGACCTAAAGATGAACAAATGTCTTTCATTCATTCAAGACACATGGCGGCTGTGAGAATGGATTGCTCACGCCATGGCGTATGCTTAATCCTCACGATAACCCTGTGAGGTAGCTCTAATAATTAATTTTCCCCATTTTGTAATAAGAAAAAAGATGCTTAAAGAGATTACATTACTTGCGCAAAGTTCCGCCGTAAGTGGCAAAGCCAAAACTCAAATGGAGGTCTTCGTGACACCAGAGAAATGCCCCCAGAGAGTGGCCTTTCCTTGGAGGGGCAGGGGTCTTGCTCCTGGTAAGTCCACGGGAGCAGGTCTCCTCTCTGGTTGAAGCTCACAGTCCCCTCTCTTCTAGAAATGGAGGGGTATTATGTTGATACAGCAAATTGAGGACTTTAACACAGGCTCGGCAAACTGCAGTGCCTGGGTGTTAAGTCCAGCTGACTCGGATTTTTGGAAATACTAGAACACAGCACACTGTGTCAACGTATCATCAGTGGCTTTTGTGCTGCAATGGCAGAGTTGAGTAGTTGCTACAGAGCTTATATGGCCCACAGAGCCAGAAACATTTCTTACCAGGCTCTCTACAAAAAACTTCACTCACCTCTGCCTAATCTGGAACTCAGGCCAGTGCCCAAGGTGGTCATGGGAGGCACCTTGTGGATTCTAGCATCTCCCCCACTGGCTGTGAGCTTCTCAAAGGCAGAAACCATGGTTTCTACATCCTGTGGCCCCAGCTCCCAGCAGTGTGATGCACACACTAGGTGCTCAATAAATGTTCAGAGGACTTACCTATAGCAGTATACTCTGCTTTGTGATTAGGAGGATGTTCTCTGCCTTATAATAAGAAAAGAACAATTTGTTTTATTAGGGAGCAATCAAGACTTGGCAGAAAAAATTATAACTAAGCAGGTGTGGGAAGCCAAAGAGAGTCACCCAGGTGGTTGGTGCAGGCTCAGATGCCCACTAGGGCAGGGAAGTGTAGAGAATTTGTGAAGTGGCTCAGGGATGAGTGGCAGGGGTGGGTAGGGACTGTGGTGAACTGGAGAATCGTGTCCTTGGCGGGATGGGTCCTTGTGGACGTCACAAGTTGCTGTGTGGGTCCACTGCTGCTAGATCTACCAGTTTTTCTAAAGAAGCCAGAAAATCCAGATTTTTTGAAAAGAAATATTTGGCAACTAAATTAAAACAACTTTCTTTTTTTTTTTTAAGCCTCTACCAAAGGGAAGGAGGGCAGGGAAGGGGAAGGCGGGAGAGAGTAGCACTCACCCAGTACCAGCTCTATGTTGGCTAGACAGGATGCTTTACACGGGCCGTCTCCTTCTACCCTCACGATGGGCTCATAGGATGGGTATCACTAGCCACATTTTACACTTAACGAAACTCAGGCTTGGGAAAGTTGCTAGAGTGGAAGAGTGTCGTCAGCAGAGCCCAGGCTCTGAACCAGATTGCTTCTATGGGGCAAAGCCAGGGTTAAACCCAGGTGTTCAGGCTCCAGGGCTGAGGTCTCCCTCTTCCTGTCACTGTCGGCAGCGCTGCCTCCCGGGTGGGGACCCAGGATAGACCTTTCACGTCAAATTGTCTTCAGTAATGAGATGGCAGATCAAGCCTGCCCCTGCTGTGCTGGCCTCCGGAGTGAGGAGCGGGAACGCTCATCTCACTGCCGCTGCTGTGCTGGGAAGGCCGTTCACCTGGCAGCCTCAGTTTTCCTGTTTCCTTTGACACAGGCCTAGCTTCTCTAAAGATTTGCAAAGACTCCTTGATTTTTTATTTTTTGAGACAGGGTTTCACTTTGTCGCCCAGACTAGAGTACAGTGGCGTGATCTCGGCTCACTGTAACCTCCACCTCCCAGGCTCAAGCGATTCTTCTGCTTCAGCCTCCCAAGTAGCTGGGATTATAGGTGTGCACCACCACGCCTGGCTTATTTTTATATTTTTAGTAGAGATGGGTTTTCCTCATGTTGGCCAGGCTGGTCTTGAACTCCTGACCTCAAGTGATCCGCCTACTTCGGCCTTCCAAAGTGCTGGGATTACAGGCATTAGCCACTGTGCCTGGCCGAAAAGCCTCCTTTAAAATGAGATATTCTTTACCTTCTCCCTGCCCTGAGGAGCCAGTGTTTTCAGCTGCGGCTTTCAGGTCTGAAATCATCCACCCCCATCAGGCTGAGCACCTAGATCATGCCACGATGGCTGCTCTGTTGAGCCAAGAAACTAGATGAGGCTGAAAATGGTGTTTTGCCAGCTTTTAAAATTGAAATGGAGTTTCTTGATGTAGGTTATAAAATAAAAGGCAATGGGCGGATCGCCTGAAATGAGCTCTCCTGGAAGCGAGCCGGGGCACATTGCAGGTGGTCTCTCCTGGGCTGCTGAGGGCTGTGGCCATGGAGACCAGGCCCAGCAGGGCACACCCCCTCACCCCCTGCCAAGGTCTTTGAAGGATTATCATGCAGTGCAAAGACTAAGACCTCTGGCTGACTCTGAAGGGCAGAACCAGGCCCAGAAGAGATACCCCATGGGTAGGTTGGCTCTGGGTAACATGCAGAGCCTTGGGAAATGGAAACAGGGCTCTGGGAAGGTCATGAGTTCCCTTTCCCTGAAGGTGTGCACATGGGCGCTGGAGGCAAGGAACTTCCACACATCAGGGGGAGGTTAGAGCAGCTCCTGAGGGCCTCCCCTACAATATTCGGTTCTAGAATGCCTGGACTCCATGGAATTGGGACGTGGCCTGGTTGAGTGGTTGCAATTTAGTTAACTAGGGGAGAGAACTCGAAAAGATTTTGTATTTAAGATCTTTGGGCAGGTAGAGCCCGAGGGTTTGGGTGCTGTGCGCGTGGAGGTGGTCTCAGTGAGATAGCATGTATCCTTAGGATGGGAGGCAGTGGGTGCTGTACCACAGCATTGGTCTGGGAGGTGGTGGCGCCTGGGGTTCTAGTTTCTGTCGCATGGAATTTCTGCAGTATTCATTCTGCCATCTGAACACTGAGCAGATGACGGTGTCCCTGGAGGGAGGAGGAGGGAGAAACAGGTTCTCAGTAAATGGGATGCGAGCAGCTTCATAGCTTGCTGTCGATCAGGAAGGGCAGACAGTGTTAATCCGTCATCAAGATTTTTCCCATGAAGCCCAGTTGAGGCCTTGGAACCCTCCCTTTGGGCCCAGTCTTCCAAGCAGCCCCTGACATAAAACTGCCTGTGAGACAGGGCGTCCCTGCTGCAAACAGTGAGAAGCCGGAGGCCCTGAATACAAGACCTGCCATGCCAGGGAATGGGAAGGAGAGTGGATGGGATGGGAGTCAGGTGGGAACTGGGGCTGGGCATGCCTGAGCTGCTAGTTAAGCACACCCTACTCTCTCTGCTCCTGCTTGGTGCCTCTGTTTTCTAGAGTGAAACTATGCCTTTGGTGTGAATGAGAATACAATAAGCAAAATTCTCTGGGGGGTTTCTGGGGAAGGAGAAGAGGAATAAGTAGGCAAGACCCCAAAAAGAAGCCACCTGCCTCTCCCAGTCCTGGAAGGGCTCCAGGAGGGCAGGTCTGCAGGCACTGAGCTCAGAGCTAGTGGGAGGCCCTGGAGTTTGGCAGTCACAGAGTGGGGCAGCATGTGGGGACCAGGGGAGGGCTAGCATTGCAGCCCCACCCCTAGGAAGGCCAAGCCATGGGATTACTACTTGGAGCATTTTTCTAGGCTTAATAAAATTTTCCCTTATATTTGAAACACTGTTTATGAATTTTTTTACCTGCTTTTCCCACTTTCCATGTTAAAACATTTTTCTAAGTCATTAAACACTCATGATGTAATTGTTAATGGCCACATTCATTGTCTTTTTTGTTTTGTTTTTGAGACAAGTCTCACTCTGTTGCCCAGGCTGGAGTGCAGTGGCACAATCTCAGCTCACTGAAACCTCTGCCTCCCAGATTCAAGCGATTCTCCTGCCTCAGCCTCCTGAGTAGTTGGGATTACAGGCACATACTACCACATCTGCCTGATTTTCGTATTTTTAGTAGAGACAGGGTTTCGCCATGTTGGCCAGGCTGGTCTTCAACTCCTGACCTTAAGTGATCCGCTGTACTTTTGGCTTCCCAAAGTGCCGGGATTACAGGCTTGAGCCACCGCGTCTGGCCTCATCATCTGCTTGTCGTACTTCGTCTGGGCCCTGGCCTGGAAGAAACTGAGGGCGATCATGTTCTCAGGGGCCCAATGGCAGGCCTGTGTTAGCTCTGCCCATTTCCCTGCTTGTGGTTAGTGTTCGTTCACTCATTCATTCACTCAGCAGCTGCTGATGGAGGGCATTCCCTGTGCCAGGCTTTATACTGGACTCTGAAGCAGTGATGCAAAACAGGAAATATTCTTACTCTCAACGGGCTTACATTCTAGAGGGGAAAGAGAGAAAATACATGTGTACACCTGTCAGATGGATAAAACCAAAGCAGGGAGGAACTTGGGTGGTCAAGGGAGGAGTCCATGAGAAGGGGGTGTGTGAGTGAAACTGGCGGGAAGCAAGGACAAGCCACGTCGGTATCTAGGGAGGGGCAGCTTCAGGGAGGCCCGAGCAGGCGGGAGGAGGTGGAGAAGGAGAAGGAGAGGATCAGAGGTTCAGGCCCCAGACCATGAGGGCCTTGCTGGCCCCCAGCTTTGACTCTCAGTGAGGTGGGAAGCCGGGGAAGTCTCCTCAGAGGGCGATGGGTCTGGGGATTTACTCGATCATTCTGTGTACTGGGTACATTTGCTTGGTTTCCAGTGCGGGCTGTGATAAATAGCCTCGCAGCAAGTGCATTCATACAGGAACGTTACTCTGCATTTCCTTTCATTGGCTAGGGATAGATTCCTAGAGGTAGAATTCTGCTGCCAAAAAGTTGAGCAACTTTAAAATGTGTGCTCCTTGTGGCCAAATTCTTTCCCAGAAGATTAATTGATTAATTTCCCAGAAATTATTATTATTGTTTTTTAAACCAATTTATACTTCTAGTGTGGTAGGCTTGCTGGCATCAAGGTGTGCGGTTGTTCAACTCTGGGTTTTTTTTGTTGTTGTTTTTAAGAGATAGGGTCTCGCTCTTTTTCGTAGGTTGGAGTGCAGCGGTGCTTTCACAGCTCACTGCAACCTTGAACTCCTGAGCTCAGTCCCCAGCTCTCCTGCCTCAGCCTCCCGAGAAGCTAGGACTACAGGTGTGCACCACTGCACCTGGCTAATTTTTCATTTTTTTTTGTAGAGACAAGGTCTCCAGGCTGGTCTTGAACTCCAGGGCTCAAGCGATCCTCCAACCTTGGCCCACCAAAGTGCTAGGGTTATAGGCATGAGCTGCTGCACCCAGCTTAACTTTGCTTTTTAACTTTACTAATAGCTGGGAAGATGATCTTATTTCTTTGACTACAAGTGAGATTGAACATTCTTATGAATTGGTGATTTGTATTTCATGTTTTATTTTACTCTTTTGCCTATTTATTGAGAGTTTAGTCTTTTTGTCTTTTCAATTTAGGTGAACTCTGTAAACCACTGGAAGTCACAAATGAAAATACATTTTTAAAAATATTAAAGCTTTATGAGCTGATTACTTTTTTTTTTTTTTTTGAGAGAGAGGGTCTCACTTTGTTGCCCAGGGTGGAGTACAGTGCCACAATCACAGCTCACTGCAGCCTTTGCCTTGTCTCAAGCAGTCCTCCCACTTCAGCCTCCTGAGTAGCTGGGACTATAGGCACACACTACCACAGTCGTTTACTTTTTGTATTTTTGTAGAGATGGGGTTTTGTCATGTTGCCCAGGCTGGTCTTGAATGCCTGGGTTCAAGCAGTACACCTGTCTTGGCCTCTCAAAGTGTTGGGAATACAGGCTTGAGCCACTGTGCCAGGTCTATGAGTTGATTCTTAACAAGTAGCTCTACCTCCCCACAGTGTGCACTGCAAAATGCTGGCTGGCTGTGTTGCTTGGTTGCAAAAGGGGTTGCATGCTGCTACAGCTCTCTGTTTCTCTCCCATCCAAGCCCTTGGATGTAGGACTGTGCCCCCTGGTGTCTGGGGCTCTGAGAGGGGCATTTTTACTTCCCTGTTTGCAAGAAGAGTTACATCCTATTCCATGTCCAAAGTGGACACTTCTTCCTTTGCTCAGCATCCCATGCAGACTCAGTGGGTTACCTGCCCCCATGGAAGGTGGCTATGGCCAAACACTGCTCCACGGACTACACCCTGCTGGTTGTGGAACAGCATACAGTGTTGCCCTCAATTTTGGGAAAGGGGCTAAGATGTTAGTATAATGTCCTTAATGGAAATCCACTCTAGTTTCAGGGTTTGTGGGATGCAAATCCTACTAGAGTCAGGACTCCCTAGAAATTGATCCTTCTCATGGTTCTGTTGGGTCTCCCCTAAAATTAATGTTGCAGGTAGGAAAAAATAAGATGTTCTTTGGGTACCTTACTGTTAACTAAATGTGTCTTACCATGGACCAGATTACCATCTCCTGGTCTGGAGGCAGGTGATGAAGGGATAAGAATCTACATTTGAGTATCACTTGTTCAACCACAAGACCATAAATTGCTCCATGTATTGGGCTCCTTAAAATAGGGCTTATTTATGTTTCATTCCCTGTTTTTAGGCCTCGTACAGAAAAAAAGGAAAAAAAGAGAAAAATCTACTTCATAGAACTTGTAGCACCTGAAAGTCTAAAAAGTACTGCTTAGACTAAATATAGTGAGTTATCTCTTAGTTTGATCTTGAAGCTGTTGTTTGATTTTTTAAAAAATAATCTGTTTTAATACCCAAACTAATGGCATTGTGAGGTTGAGTCAGTGGATGGTTCAAGATGGCAATTTACAAAACTTGAAGTTTGTGACTTTCTCTTGCTTCCACTGTTTGTTCACGTGTGGGTGGCTATTTTGAGAGCTGTGATTGCCCAGAGAGCCCCAGCTCACGGAATTGCCAGAACATTTGTGATTGCTTAGAAATCCCCTCAAGCCCAGCTGCATTTTCCTTGCACTTCTGTGTCCTATCTCTTTATTTCTCGGATCCTGCGCCTCAGCACAGCATAAGGGACACCTCACAACTCTGTGGGGCCTTCAGCCCTACAAAATTCTCCCCCTTTTCTGGCTGGGCACAACGGCTCACGCCTGTAATCCTAGCACTTTGGGAGGCCAAGGCAGGCGGATCAAAAGGTCAAGAGATCGAGACCATCCTGGCCAACATGGTGAAACCCCATCTCTACTAAAATACAAAAATTAGCTGGGCGTGGTAGCATGTGCCTGTAGTCCCAGCTACTTCGGGAGACTGAGGCAGGGGGATTTCTTGAACCTGGGAGTTGGAGGTTGCAGTGAGCCAAGATCGCACCACTGCACTCCAGCCTGGCACCTGGCGACAGAGCAAGACTGTCTCAAAAAAAAAAAAAAAAAAAAAAAAAAAAAATCCCCCCCCTTTTCTTTATCAGGCTGGGGACACTGATCAAGATTTCAAATACCTGCTTCTCTGTGGCCTTTCCTGATCTGCCCACTGTCTCCAAGTAGGATTGATCACACCTTTTTTGTGCCCCAAATAGACTTCTCTTCTGGCACCTGTCACAGTTCTTGCATTAACTTTAAGAAACATCCAGGCCAGGCATGGTAGCTCATGCCTGTCATTCCAGCCCTTTGGGAGGCCAAGGTAGGAGGATCATTTGAACCCAGGAGTTTGAGACCAGCCTGGGCAATATAGTAAGACCCTGTCTCTACAAAAAATTTAAAAAAATTAGCTGGGTGTGATGGCCTATCTGTAGTCCCAGCTACCCAAGAAGGTGAGACAGGAGGATCTCTTGAACCCAGGATTTGGAGGCTGTGGCAAGACACGATTTTACCACTCTACTCTAGCTTGGGTGACAGAGCGAAACCCTGTCTCAAAAACAAGCCAAAACCCTGGTGTACCCTCTAGAAGTAGAGCTCTGGAGTCTTGGATTCCTAGCATGGGGCATGGGGTGCTGTGGGTGCTGAGGGAGTGTCAATTCCGTCCCCGCCGAGGCCATTCCTGATGCATGCTGCTGCTGTTTCTGTAGAAATCGTGGATGGGAATGTGAAGATGACCCTGGGCATGATCTGGACCATCATCCTGCGCTTTGCCATCCAGGACATCTCTGTGGAAGGTAGGTTTCTGCTTTGTTCCATTCTGCCATCACCATCTCATCTTCCTCCCTGGGGTTAGCCCGGAGAACTCCCGCACCCAGCGCAATGGATGTTGATCAGGGGCCATGTCCTGGGCTTCTTGCTCATGTATTGGGCATCAGCCCTCTCTTCCAGTCAATGTAGAAAAAAGAAGTATTTGCCATTCTGATTGTCATAGGCATGTTGGCCCCAGGGAAACTCCCCACTTTGGGAAAGCCCAAGGCTGCCATGGGGAAGTATATTGGAAAACCCACCTGGCTCTTGGGTAGCTGCCAGCTGCTGGGAGGAAGTGCCAGGAGGGGTGCTAACCCCATCCTCTACTTTGCTTCCATAGCACCCTCTAGTGGTCACTTCCCAGATCTGCAAGGTCTGTCATGGTCTGGAGAAGTGATCTCTAAACTTGATCCCACACTTAGGGTAGTTTTTGAGCTTTACGTCTGCTATGCATGTATTTATCTTGCATAATAATATTTGTGTATTTCTGTGCATGTGATAAAATACACATACTGAAACAAACTTTTACAAGATGAGATGGAGATATTTTTAAAATATTATGTTTCAATGTCATAGAAATTATAAACGTTTTTAATCAAATGAATTTCTTAATGAAAACCACCTGGATTCAATTCAGCTGCTTTGTGATGGAGATCTTGGTTTGACACTGTGATACAGCAATGCGGAGGTCCAAGTTTGGGTTATAGGTACTTGGTATTTAGGGTTGAAAGAGGGCCATAGTAGTCAACTGGAGTGTGGTTCTTGTTAATGATAATGGATGTAAATCCATTTCTCAAATAGTCTTCTTGATGATTTTGATTCTTTTGGGTGGACTTCTTGTCAGCTCTGAAGTCATCATTGTGTTAATCTTGTGATTTAGCTGACGGAGAGCTTAAGCTAAGTAGAAGCATTAGCTTTGGCAATTTTTACATTGTCTGCTTTTGCTTAGGTAGTTACGGTCTTTGTAGGAACCCTTGAATGTCATTTTTAAGTCCGTTTTGTGCATTGAAAATAATTGAGATCATTCATGAATCCAGTCCACTGGGTACCTTAACCTCCAGTTCACAGGCATGAATGCAGGGGTGTGTTAGTCCATTTTCATGCTGCTGGTAAAGACATACCCAAGCCTGGGTAATTTATAAAGAAAAGGAGGTTTAATGGACTCACAGTTCCACGTGGCTGGAGAGGCCTCACAGTCATGGTGAAAGAGCAAGAGAGAGCGAAGCGATCTCTTACATGATGGCAGGCAAAGAGAAAATGAGAGCCAAGAGCACAAGGAAACCCCTTATAAAGCCATCAGATCTTGTGAGACTTATCCACTGCCATGAGAACAGTGTGGGGGAAACAGCCCCCATGATTCAATCATCTCCCACCAACTCCCTCCCACAACATGTGGGAATTATGGGAGCTACAGTTCAAGATTTGGATGGGGACACAGCCAAAGCATATCAGTGGGTAGTGTGGTCTACAATCTCTCTTCTGTGTTGGGAGCTCCGTGAGCCCCCTCAGTTGCCTGCCTAACCTCACAGACACATGGCTGCTTCACACACAGACGGCAGCAGTATTGATCCATGTAGGAAATATAAGGAAACCTCATTTTTTAGATCAAAACAGAATCTATATAGGAGTCCCAGTGCTTTCTTCTCACTCAGCTGTGTGCATCCCTTAGGCTGTGGGATCCCCTGTCTGGAGACCCCGGATGTGTAGCTTTTCCGGACCACTCAAACCTTCCTCCTCAACCTGATAGAGGTTGCCGACTTATTTTGTATCATTACCATTTCTTCGAATAAAAGAAAGTAGAAAGTAGGGGGAGATAATTCTCGAAGTTTGAAAAGCTGTTACCTCAAAATTTACATGTGTCACAAGACTAGCTCTGAAAAGCTTCTCAGCTTGCTTTTTCTGTTTCTCAAAGAACTTCTCAAACTTTGTCAAAGGAAAGACTTGATGGCCAGGGGTCCTCCTTCAGTGGCTTCGGGGTTGGCATCTAGGGGTCACCGTGGGGCCTCCCATGAGCTGGCGCCCTTCCCTCCCCCCACTGAGTCAGCCCTCTGACCTCACTGCCCATCCCCTTCCCCACAGAGACTTCAGCCAAGGAAGGGCTGCTCTTGTGGTGTCAGAGAAAGACAGCTCCTTACAAAAACGTCAACATCCAGAACTTCCACATAAGGTGAGTGCTGGGGGCCGAGGGGCTCTCGCAGAACCTGGCCGCCTCCCCCAGCAGCTCCCAAACCCCCTTGGCTGGGTCAGTCTCAGCTTAGAACAAAGTGGAGCGCGTTGGGGGAAGAAGCAGCTTTCTTTGGGAAGGGGATGTGGCTGTTCCTCTGAATCCCCCGTCTCTCTCCCTGCAGTGTCTAAGACAGAGCTGTTGCCTGATACACCTTTGGTTGACGCTTTTGCTCCTGGGAGCGTCCCCAAGGAAAATTCCAGGAAGTCCCAGCCCAGGGCTCTGGAACAGCCATAGGCCTTGGTGGTGGGGGAGGGTTGGATGTGGCAGGTTTATCTCAACTTGGCAACCTCCCCACAAAGTCCTGAGCCCAGTGCCTGGGATTGCGGCAGGAAGAAATGGCCCTTCCCGTCCTGTCTTCTAACTCCTGCCCCAAAGAGCTCTGTGTGTCCATCTCTCTGGAGTCCAGGAGACTCCTGCTTTGCCCTGGTTAGTGCTTGGCTGCCCATTTGTTCGCCCCATTAACCAGCCTGCCCCTTTTCTCTCCCCGGGCAGCTGGAAGGATGGCCTTGGCTTCTGTGCCTTGATCCACCGACACCGGCCTGAGCTGATTGACTACGGGAAGCTGCGGAAGGTATGTGTGCCAACCTGACCTCCTGCTTCTGGTCCTTGGTGGGTAGGGTGGGAAAAGAGCAGGACTAGGATCCTTTTGTGACAGTCCATGGTCCAACCTGAGCGGCGTTGGCCTCTCAGACTACTACAGAGCCCCAACTCAAAGTGACGAGAAAAGCACCTTCCCCATTAGGGCAGCTACCGTACCCTTGTGCGTGGTGTGTGTGTACTTGAACACATACACAGCCCACCAGGAAAAATAGCACAGCTGTGGCAGCAGCTTTGTCAGAGGGATGGAATGATATGTGGTGTTTCTCCCTTCTGTTTTTCTGGGATTTGTAAGGGGGAGACACTATTTTCATAATTTAAAGCATCGCATATTCTAAGAGACGTTTCATCCTCGCCTTGTCCTTGAGCTGCTGTGCAGTCCTGGACAAGTCCTGGGCAGCTTGTCCCCGCCGTGGGTTGCTTTCCTTTATTGCTCAAGTTTGGCTGGAGATTTTCTTTTGGTTTCACTCCCGCCTTCAGCGTGAAGCTAGTGATTTTCTTGAGCGGGTGTGTGGAGCGGGGACAGATGAGGAGGTGGGAGCTGTGTTTCTAGCCTCATGGTGGTTCTCGGTGTCTGAGGTGGTTGGAACACACTGCCCTGGACCTTGGAGAAGCCTGTCCTGGACCTTCTGACCATCCTCTCCAGGTTCCCTCTGACCACACTCTCCAGGTTCCCTCCTGGACTCTCTGACCACACTCTCCAGGTTCCCTCCTGGACCCTCTGACCACACTCTCCAGGTTTCCTCTTGGTCCATCTTGGTGCCAAGAGGCCATGTGGCATGGCCATCCAGGGAAAGGCCCTTCCCATGTCCCCAGTTGGTGACCTGGAGTTGGGGTTGGAATGTTGCTTGTCTTTGCTCAAACCTCTTGGCACGGGGACTTCAAGGAGCGGCTGGCCTTGTGTGTGTGTACTTGACCTTGACACTGGAGAGCACAGTGTCCAGTGCAGCTCCTGCCTTGCCTTGGCCTCCAGGAAGGGCTTCTTGCTTCTCGGTGGCCAGGAGACTTTTAATATTGCTTCCAGCAGCCCTTCGTAAACAGGTATAACTATCACAGAATAGGATATATAATTGTTTGTTTTTTTTTTTTTTTTTTTTTGAGATGGGGTCTTGCTCTGTCACCCAGGCTGTAGTGCAATGGCACAATCTCAGCTCACTGCAACCTCCGCCTCCCAGGTTCAGGCAGTTCTCCCACTCAGCCTCCTGAGTAGCTGGGACACGCCACCACACCCAGCTAATTTTTGTATTTTTAGTAGAGACGGGGTGTCATCGTGTTGGCCAGGCTGGTCTCGAACTCCTGACCTCAGGTAATCCACCTGCCTCGGCCTCCCAAAGTACTGGGATTACAGGCGTCAGCCACCGTGCCCGGCCTGTATCCCCTTGTGTCAAGCTTATTTCACTTAACATAACATTTTCAAAGTTCATCCACGTTGCAGCATGTGTCAGAATTTCCCACCTTGTTAAGGCTGAAAAAATTCCATTGTACGTGTCACTGCATCTCCTGCCTGTCCATCCACTGATGGCCATTTGCGTTGCTTTCACCTCTTGGCTGCCGTGAACAATGGACGTATGACTGTCTCTTTGAGAACTTGCTTTCAATTATTTTGAGTATCCCCTCACAAGTGGAATTGTGGGACCACGTAATCCCATGTTTAATTTTTTGAGGAACCGCTATCCTGTTCTCACAGCAGCTGTACCATTTGACATTCCACCTACGTTTATGTTGCGTTCATTGCACAACGATTGCAGCTTCTCCACATCCTTGCCAATCCCCGCTAAGTGTTCTTGAGAAGGTAGCAGAAGCCAGAACAGTCCAACGCTGTGGCTATTTAAAGGAGCCCCCAAATTTCATGGAATGTGAGCACCAAAGGGGCTCCTGCTCCAAACCTTGACTAGTTCAGAGTTTAGAGCTCCCTAGTCCAACTCTTGAGTTATGGATATAGAAGCTGAGGTCAGGTTACCTGCCTATGAGTCCCACTGGCTGGAGGCAGAGCTGAAACCAGAAGCCAGGATGTTTGGTGACTAGGCCAGTGCCCTGCTCCTAGCATGCTTTTGAAATGGAGTTTCACTCTTGTTGCCCAGGCTGGAGTGCAGTGGCACCATCTCAGCTCACTGCAACCTCTGCCTCCCAGCTTCAAGCGATTCTCCTGTCTCAGCCTCCCAAGTAGCTGGGATTAGAGGCATGCACCACCATGCCCAGCTAATTTTGTATTTTTAGTAGAGACGGGGTTTCTCCATGTTGGTCAGGCTGGTCTTGAACTCCCGACCTCTGGTGATTTGCCCGCCTTATCTTCCCAAATTGCTGGGATTACAATTGAGAGCCACCACGCCCGGCCCCTAGCACGCCTTTCTTAGCAGCTTTTTCCTACCCTTGACTCAGGCTGCAGACTAATATCCTTTGCCCCATTTTCCTGACAATCTGAAGCTTGAAGGGGGAAAGAGAATGCTTTAAACCCCCAACTAGTGAGCCCCATTAGTGAGACCAGCCTTCTACATCTGGAGCTGCCCCCTGAGGACTGAGCTGGGGCTGGGAGAAAGTCCTCTCTGCTCTCCAGTTTGGGTGACCACACAATTGAGAGTAGCCAGTGACTTGTCATGGCTCTCACTTTAACATCCCTCCCTCCTTTCTCCCTCTAGGATGATCCACTCACAAATCTGAACACGGCTTTTGATGTGGCAGAGAAATACCTGGACATCCCCAAGATGCTGGATGCCGAAGGTGAAAGGCACTCTTCTTCTGTGTCTCTTGCCTATGCCTAGTGGCTAAGAAGGGGTGGACCCGAGCAGTCCAGGGCTGGACGGGAGGAGGCCTAGTCTTCTGGGACCACATTTGAGGAGCATGAGGATCACAGCCTCTTGGGGATTCTTCCATCGGAGGGAGAGGTGTCAGCTGATCCTACAAAGGGCTTAGGGGCTGTTCTTGCATCGATTGCCTGAGGATGGTTCTCATCTGTGCCTTGGAGTCGGGGTAGTGGGTGTTGGGATGCGGGAGAGTGTGTCCTTGTTGTCCAGCACAGTTTGGGATGAGAAGTTCCTCTAGCTGAGAGGTACACTGTCCTAACCCTCTGAGCCCTGGGTAGTCTCCGGACGCTGAGCTTAGCATCTCCTCTTTGCCCCAGCTCTGACTAGGGCTGGCTGGGCATGGTGCTTGCTCATGTCTGTAACCTTCTAGCGCCTTCTGAGGAGGGTGCTAAAGAGCCATGGCCTGGACTTTCTCAGTGGTGGAAGTGTCCAGTTCTGACCTTGTTGGGCAGATCCTAGCCAGAGGAAGTGGCTTCCATGTAGGGAAGGAGGGGGCCCAAGTTGAGTATTGACTTTTCTGTTCCTCACTGAGGCCTTGATGTCCCAGATGCTGCTAGCCAGGACACCTGGATGGGTACAGGTTCGGGGTTTGATGCTAGAACATCCTCACCAAAGACTGGGCCTGGGGCTGGAAACCCAGCTCTTCCTGGCTACTAACCCCGCCATGGCCGTGCAGAGGAGTTCTGATGGGGTGAGAGGGGCTGTAGCGGGAAGGGAAGCATCTGAGCACATAGGGGCCTGTGGGCTCATGAAGCCAGGGCTGGCAGCTCCAGGCTGGGGTCAGGCTGGGTCTTCTTGTCCTACCTCTGCGCTTGCCCCTTGGGAGGAGCCTGACTCTCCACAGTGGCTCCCCCGTGTGTTCTCCTTGGTCCCAGCTGCTCAGTGTTGAGGGCCTAGAAAGAGGTTTGGGGACAGGAAAAGACAATGGTGGGGTCCAGAATTGCTCCCTGTCCCTCTGCCCTACCAGTGGTTTTTTTTTTTTTTTTTTTTTTTTGAGACGGGGTCTCACTCTGTCACCCAGGCTAAAGTTCAGTGATGTGATCTCGGCTCACCGCAACCTCCGCCTCCTTGGTTCAAGCGATTCTCCTGCCTCAGCCTCCTGAGTAGCTGGGATTACAGGTGCCCACCACCACGCCTGGCTAATTTTTGTATTTTTAGTAGAGATAGGGTTATGCCATGTTGGCCAGGCTGGTATCGAACTCCTGATCTCAGGTGATCTGCCTGGGCCTCCCAAAGCCACCAGTGGCTTTTAAAATTTCAAAATGTCATTAGGAAAATTTTCACACACTAAAAATCCAGGCAAAAGCAAAAAAGAATAGCATAACGAGCTTTCCTATTTCCATCACCCAGATAAAATGGTATGGAAGTCTTGTCACCCTTTATTTTGTTTTCTATGTTGAAGTATCTTTTTTTTTTTTTTTTAAGACGGAGTTTTCGCTCTTGTTACCCAGGCTGGAGTGCAATGGCGCGATCTCGGCTCACCGCAACCTCCGCCTCCTGGGTTCAGGCAATTCTCCTGCCTCAGCCTCCTGAGTAGCTGGGATTACAGGCACGCGCCACCATGCCCAGCTAATTTTTTTGTATTTTTAGTAGAGACGGAGTTTCACCATGTTGACCAGGATTGTCTTGATCTCTTGACCTCGTGATCCACCTGCCTCGGCCTCCCATGTTGAAGTATCTTAAAGCAATTCTGAGATCTCACGTCATTTTACCACTGCATACTTCTGAATACATACCTTAAAAATAGAGTTGTTTTCTTAGGCAACGACAAAGTTTTCACTTTTAGCAAATTGGTAATTCCTTTTGATACTCAGTTCATAATCAAATTTCCCTAATTCCCTAAGACATTTCTTGGAGGGTTGGTTTGTTTTCATCAGAATCCAAACCAGCTCCGTACTGGCATTCAGCTGTGTTCCGACATCTTTTCCCGTCCGTTCAGCTGTGTTCCGACGTCTTTTCCCGTCCGTTCAGCTGTGTTCCGACGTCTTTTCCCGTCCGTTCAGCTGTGTTCCCACGTCTTTTCCCGTCCGTTCAGCTGTGTTCCCACGTCTTTTCCCGTCCGTTCAGCTGTGTTCCCACGTCTTTTCCCGTCCGTTCAGCTGTGTTCCCACGTCTTTTCCCGTCCGTTCAGCTGTGTTCCCACGTCTTTTCCCGTCCGTTCAGCTGTGTTCCGACGTCTTTTCCCGTCCGTTCAGCTGTGTTCCGACGTCTTTTCCCGTCCGTTCAGCTGTGTTCCGACATCTTTTACCGTCCGTGGCACTTCTCTCCTCCCTTCGACCCCTTTTATTCCTGCTGTCCTGTAGAAAATGCCTTATCCTCGGTTTGTCTGCCTCACTGGGGCTTCATTTCACGCACGTGTTCCTTTACTTACATTTCCATAAGCGGAAGTTGACACCAAAGGCTGGTTAGATTTGGGCTGAGCATTTTGGCAAGAAGACTTGGTGGTGCTGTGAGCTGCTTTCTGCATCACATCGGGGGTGTGTGGTGTTCTTGGAACCAGCTGGCATTAACTCCACATTTTTCTTGACAGACATCGTTGGAACTGCCCGACCGGATGAGAAAGCCATCATGACTTACGTGTCTAGCTTCTACCACGCCTTCTCTGGAGCCCAGAAGGTACCTGGGGCCCCCTGCCCCTTCCATGCCCAGCACACTTCCTGCTGGACCCCAAACCATGCCCTCCTGCCCGCCCCGCCTCTCCTGGTGACAGGTACCTGGATGGTCTGGTCTCTTGGACAGAGGCAGCCCCTGGTTCTAAAGTGGCGTGTTGTTCTTACCCGGCTCCTCTCCCACCCGTCTGCCTCTCTCATCTTCTACTGTGATCAAGAAAATTGGGCAGCAGCTCCCCTTCTAGGATCCAGATGACTGGCTTAAGCAGGAAGGGCTGTGTGCATGTAGCAGCCCGGGTGGTTCTGGGCTACTGGAAGGTGAGCGGGAGGAGCCTTTCTGTGCCCACCTCTGTTGAAGCCCCTGGCTCGACAGAGCAGCTGGGGTTCCCTTAGAGAGCCAATGCTGGGGGCCACCTCCTGTCTTCACTTACCCACTTGGCAAAGGCATCACAAAGCCCCACCTTTCTCCTGCTCATGGACATGACTTAGATCTGTCCTCAGCCCCTTTGGGCTCCAGTGCCTTCTCCTGTATCCTGCCTGGGACTCACCTGCAGTCATGCTGCGCTCTCTTCTCAGACATAAGCAGCACCTCTGGAAGGGAGAGGGGGTGGGCAGCTGGGAGCCCCTTCAAGTGTCCTGGCCCAGTTTTGCTCTGGGAGGCCTGAGGTTAAAGTCCGGTCGTGCAGGTTCTGCACCACACAAGGGTACCACGACTAGAGGGCACTGTTGATGCTGTGGACATTGAAGATTTGAACATTTTCATCACCAGCCTTAGGCAGCAGATACCCCTTCCCGAGACCTCCCTGGCAGGCAGGACCCCATAAGCAGCACAACATCGCCATGAACACAGAACCTTCACGTCTCATGCAGGTCTCCTGCCCTCCGCATAGCGTCTGAGTGACTGTCTTAAGATACATGATGGGGCCGAGCGCGGTGCCTCACGTCTATAATCTCAGCACTTTGGGAGGCTGAGGCGGGCAGATCACTTGAGGCCAGGAGTTTGAGACCAGCCTGGCCAACATGGTGAAAACCTGTCTCTACTAAAAATACAAAAATTAGCTGGGCATGGTGGTACACGCCTGTAATCCCAGCTACTCGGGAGGCTGAGGCTGGAGAATCACTTGAACCCAGGAGGTGGAGGTTGCAGTGAGCTGAAATTGTATCACTGCACTCCAGCCTGGGTGACAGAATGAGACTCTGTCTCAAAAACAAAACAAAACAAAACAAATGCATGATGGGAGCCCCGCCCTCTCCTACCTCCCCTGTGCCATCCCTGCCTCAGACTCTGCTCACCTCCCACCCCTTCCCTTCCTCCCCGTCTGTCTCATTTTTTCTCTTTCCACTCATTCCCTCCTTTTCTGTCTGTCTATGTCCTGTCCGTCTACCATGGCTGTTTGGGTTTATTCTGTGCTGCTGCCGCTGCCTACTTTCTCCTCTCAACCTCTTCTCCTTCTCTGTGCAGATGTGTAGGCACGCTAAGGCCGGATGGGAAGGCCGTGTGACCTAATGTTTCATGTCACGGCCACGCCTTCTCGGGTGCGCAGAAGGTGAGCTCTCCCTCGGCCTCCTCCACTCTCCCCTCTTGCCCACCTCTTCCGTCCTCCCTGAACACCCCAGCAGCAGGCCCTGGGATGGAAGGAGGGACTAGAGAAGCCCCTCCTCCTCTTGCAGGGGGACAGGACTCTGAACCTTGGACAGGACACTTGAAGATGCCAGAGAACCCCAGCCTCTGAATGACCTCCCATGTCTCTGTCCCTATGCCCTGGGCATAGCAGATACCACAAGCGGGAAGGAAGCTTGTGGTCTCAGCTTCTTCCCTGCACCCCGCATCCAGAGTCCTTATTCCAGGCAGCACAGATCTTGGCGGTGCTATTTCCTTAAAAATCCAGGATCTCTTCCCGCCCTCTCCCTCCTTCCTGCTTGAGCAAGGCCATCCTCGCAAATTTAGCCAGCAGCCAGAGCAGGGAGAAGTCTTCCTGCCTTCTCCAGGGTGTCCAAGCCAGAGCCCTGCCTGATGCTTCCCAACCAGGCTGCCATGGATAGTTGTGCAGGTTGCAGACTGCACACGAGTGCCATGTGTGTGTGGTGGTCGATGGAGATTTGAATATTGATTACTAATTGATCCTGTAGATGGCAGTGAAAATGTCTTCTAACAAAATCAGTAGGACATTTTCCCAGTAGAAGTGCCCTGGGGAAGAGGTTAAAAATGATCCAGAGACACCATATGGGCTGGCAGCAGCTCTGTTCCCTGCCTGGTTGGGCGCCCAAGAACCCTCCTGACCTTCCTTCCAGGGCTCACTGGTGCGGACCAGAGACAGGAGAGCAGCCCCGTCTGGAGGCTCCTTCTCATAGGTGTCCCGCAGCCTGCCAGCCCCTCTCAGCCCTTCCTCTGGCCTTCCTTCCAGTCCTCTTTGTCCTTCCTACCTCTCCGGCTGCTCTTCCTGTGGCCTCCCTGGCCCCTCGCAGCTGAGCGTGAGCAGCTTCTCTCCCTTGCCTTGATTGGCCTCCCAGCCTGATAGCCTCGGGCAAGCACCTGCCCGTGTCCACGGCGAGGCTGAGCTCTGCTGTGGGCTTTCCCTCTTCCCAAAGCCCCTTCCTCCTCTTCCACCCTCTCTCCTTCTCCTTCAGGGATCTGTCCTGGGCTTCATGCCCACCCACGCTGGTCTTCCTTGTCTCTGAAGCCTTCTCTGTGTCCTGGCTGGTGACAAAGCTTGGAAGGGAGTGTGAGATGCGTGTGGGTGAAGTGGGTGTGAGGGTGTGTGTGGTGTGTATGGGTATGGGGTTCTGAGGCATGTGTGGTTTGAGGTAAGTGGGGGGTGTGGTGGGTGAGATGCCTGGTATGGGGGGTGTGCGTATGGGGTGGATGTGTGAGGTGTGGTGTGTGTATGGTTGGATGTTGTGTGTGAGGTGTGTGTGTGTGAGGAGTGCATGGGTGTGGGGACTCTGTTGTGTTGTTGTGTAGGAGGTGTGCATGCATGAGGTTTGGGAATGGTGTGGAAGGGTATTGTGTGTGAGGTATGTGTATATGAGGTATGTGGGGTCTGGGGACTGGTGTGTCATGAGTGTGGTGAGTTGTGTATGTGGTGTGGAGGGGTGTGCTCTGGGTGTGAGATGGAGTGGTGTGGTATGAGGTGTGGCACGTGTGTGTGGTGTGGAGTGCTGTGGGTGTGAGCTGTAGAGTGGGGTGGGTGTGTGCTGTGGGTGTGAGGTGTAGAGTGTGGAATGTGTGTGTGGTGTGCTGTGGGTGTGAGGTGTAGAGTGAGGTGTGTGTGTGGTGTGAGGGGGAGTGCTGTGGGTGTGGCATGTGTGAGGGGTATGTGGAGTATGAGGGGTGTGGTGTGCTGTGGGTGTGAGGTGTAGAGTGTGCGGTGTGTGTGCGGTGTGCTATGGGTGTGAGGTGTAGAGTGAGGTGTGTGTGGTGTGAGGTGTGGTGTGTGTGTGGTGTGAAGGGGAGTGGTGTGTGTGTGGCATGTATGAGGGTTGTATGTGGCGTGTGGGTGACAGCCTGCTCCCCTCCCAAATCTCATGCCCCTCCTTCCCATGCCCTCCTCCCTTTCACTCATCCCTGTTGCAACCATTTCACGCCGCTTTTGTCCACACCTGAGGGCAAGGTCACAGCTGGGTTGGTGGTGGTGGTGGTCATCCTCTCATGTCCTGGTCAGGGGTCTGACCCAGAGTTGCCCCCACCATGTCTAAGGCAACTGCTTGGAGCTGAGCAGGACGGGGGGAGCCCCCACCTCGCCTTGTGTGGTGGGACTGATGGAGGAGGAGGACTCCTCCTGACTCACACACTCCTGTCTTGTCTGTCTCCGGGCTGGCACTGATGGGGGAAATCTTCCAAAACCCATGCACAGTGCCCTCCATCCTCTCCACTGTCACCCAACCTCGTACAGTGGAACGGAAAGGCCACAGCGCCTAATGCGTGTGAGCACGTGGTGCACAGCTCGTGGGCCTGTGCAGGCACACGCTGTGTGAGTCTGTGTACTGATTTCCCTCATTGGATGAGGACCAACCACGTTTGACAGGTGGGTTTTGGTCCTAATTCTTCCTCTGCTTTCCTCTCCCTTCCTCTTCTCTTACAGGGACTTAGAATGGGTGGAGAGCGTGAAGACTTTGTGTATGTAGCTTGTGTTTTACAGTTCATGGTCTGCTGTTTCTGAGAAATAATGCTTGAAGGCATGGACTCGATCTGAGAGAAATTCATGAGCCATCTGGGCAAACCCTAAATCAAGGAGCCGGCAGTGGCTGCGGTCTGACCTGTGCGCTGCTCTGCCCTGCCCTAGACCTGAGCAGGGCGGGTGCAGCCACAGGACTACAGGCCACCAAGGTTTTCTCGAGCAGCGGAAACCTGACAAGAGGCTCCATGGGCGGAAGGCTTAGCAAGGGCTTGGGAAGGGGCAGACAGTGCTGCGGAGGGAGGCGGCCGCAGCTTGTGCAGAAGCTTCGGGGTGTGCAGGTGGAGCCTGCGGTAGGAGAGGAAGTTGGCGAGGTGTGAGCTGTCCGAGGAGAGGGACCAGTTTCCCTCTGCCTGGTCACCCACCCCTGCCCACCCACCATGAGAAAGCTCGGATGCCTGGTCTGAGATCCCTGCTGATTTGAGGCTCTCTTAGCAGGAACGCTGGGCTTGGTGGCTGACTCAGGACAAAGGGGAAGACTGGGCAGTGGACAGCTGTGGGAAGAAGAAAACGAGCAGGTCCAGCTAGATTTGGGAACGTTTTTGGCTAAAGAGGACCTAGAGGAGGTCCTTGTGGCATTCACGTGAATCTGTGGGTTGTGGGTGGTGGAGCCACAGCATGTCATCTGGCCACATTTGAGTGTTTTGATGTTACCTTGGGGACAGTTCCTCTCTAGATGGTGCCTGTACCAGGTAATTGGATGCTGATTATCAGGGTAACAGTTTGACTTGGGATAGCTAAGAACTCCAGGGATAATAATAGTTCATATCTTAAAATAACTCTTGAATATACAACAAAGTGTATTGTATGTTGTATCATAGCGCAGCTTAAAGTAGGTCATAAAAAACATGAAAATTTGCGCTGGGTGCAGTGGCTATGCCTATAATCCCAGCACTTTGGGAGGCCGAGGCTGGTGGATCACCTGAGGTCAGGAGACCAGCTGGCCAACACAGTGAAACATCGTCGCTACTAAAAATACAGAAATTAGCCAGCTGTGGTGTGCACCTGTAATCCCAGCTACTTGGGAGGCTGAGGCAGGAGAATCGCTTGAACCTGGGAGGTGGAGGTTGCAGTGAGCCGAGATCGCACCATCGCATTCCAGCCTGGATGACAGAACAAGACTCCGTCTCAAAAAAGAAAGAAACAAAAACCATGAAAATACAAAGGGACAGGAAACACAGATTTCTAGTAGTCTTCTCCTTTGTCCTTGGAAGCAACATTTTGCTCATTTCCAGAGAATATTTTCTCCACCCATCAATTATCTGTTGCACCTGTCACATTATCTCATGTCAGGGCATCTGATTCTTCTTGCTGGGGTCCAGAGCGGCCCATCTCCTCTTCAGGAATAGCCTGAAGCCAGGGCTCTCCCAGGGTTCTCTTCTGAAGTGGCTTCTGAAGCTGCTTCAGTTCCTGAGGTTCTCAGGGAAGGAATATCTCCTCCTCTAGAACAAATCTCTCCTTTAAACTTCTGGACTAAAGCGGTGTCTTTGAGATTCTTTATGTACTCGGCGGTTCTGGGTGCCTCTCTCCTAGATGCCTCAGAATTCATGGGGTTCTTGTAGCCATGAGAGGAAAAGGCTAGAAAAACAGGAATTTGGGGTGATGGGGAAGGCCTGTCTGTCACCCCCAACAGTCTTTCCTTCTGCTCCTGGGATTACGTCCCGTGGGCCTGACTAAGCCTGGCCTTCCCACCTGACCTCATCTTACTTCTCAGGCTGAGGCTGATGGGTGATGAAGCCACCTTCATCAAGGGACCGCTGTGGAAGCAGGTCCAACCCCACCACCCAATGGGCTTCTTCCAGTGCGCAGCCTGCCTGTTGGGGGAAGTCAGGCTGCGAGAGAAAGAGGGGAGACGAGGTTCTGAGGATTCTGCTGTGGTTTGTTTTAGAAAACTCAAATCTGGACTCCAGGAACCTGCTTGCTAGAGGTACTGTGGGAGCTGGGCTGTCCCTCAAGGGAGCCCCAGTGGCATCTGCAGGTTGGCCTGCCATACAGAAAGTGCTCTAGGGCCTCCCATGGTACTTGTGTGTGATTTCTGAAGGCTGGTCGACTGTATATAGATGGTATTCTCAGTCATTCTCCTTTTGGGGAGGCCAGCCTGGGAGCAGGTGGTTGAGACTCAAGCTTGGGAAGGCAGTTGGATCTTTACGGAAAGTCCCCAGGAAAACCACCCGGAATCTCCCCCAGACTTCATCCAGAAAGGAGCCTTTTTGACCCTGAAGTAGTCAGCAGGCTTTTGGGGATGGGCGAGGCTCTCGAGGTCCCACAGGACACATGTAAAATCCCACCAACGCAGACCTCAGTCTGCCAGTTTGATAAATTGGCAACATCAGAGTTTATGATCACCGAGCTGATGGATCCAGAGGGTAACAAGGTGAAGGGGGATTCATCCATGGAAATCACAGCTGCAGCTGCTTCGTGCCATGATGAGTAGCTGCCAAGGAGTTTCAGCTGTTTGAGTGGCACATCTCTGGCATAGTCTGCAGAGATGGCACATCCTCACAAAAACATCAGCCTGGAAGAGGACACGTGGTCTCTCTGCAGCCCCCTGCCCCAGCCCTCAAGGGAAGTAGGCTGGGGCTTCCGGCAAGTTGCTCCCCAGCCAGCCCCATGAGGCTGCTGGCCCGGTTCCCATGGCCCCGCGGTTCCCATGGCCCTCCTGGCTTTCTGGGGCTCCACGTCTCCTGGACAGGCTCCAGGAAAAGCATTTCCCTTGTCATTGCTTCTTGGGATTCCCCGTGGGTGCCTGTTGGTTCTCGAGAGAAATGGCAATCAGTCAGGACTTGTGGGTGAGAAGCAGCCATGAGATCTCTAGGACAGAGTTGAGTTGGGGGCAGGGGATGAGGGCCTAAAGATGTCTCAGTTTCTTTTTTCTTTTTTTTTGAGACAGAGTCTCGGTCTATCTACCAGTCTGGAATGCAGTGGCATGATCTTGGCTCACTGCAATCTCTGCCTCCCAGGATCAAGCAATTTTCCTGCCTCCGCCTCCTGAGTAGCTGGGATTATAGGCGCGCGCGCTACCATGCTGGCTAATTTTTGTATTTTTAGTAGAGATGGGGTTTCACCATGTTGGTCAGGTTGGTCTTGAACTCCTGACCTTGTAATTCGCTCACCTCGGCCTCCCAAAGTGCTGGGATTACAAGCGTGAGCCACTGTGCCCTGCCAGGATGTCTCAGTTTCTTGACTGGGGACTCAAAGTCCCCACGTCAGGGGACTCTTAGACCACCCTCTAGCCATTCCCACCTTCTCCTTATTGGTTCTCTCCACCCACTCTGACACCTCGCTCCGCAGGGCATGCCTCCCTTGACCTTGACTATGTTTATGACAGGGCCCTTGGGATGATCTCATTCTGCCCCTTGCCCCCTGCCCCCACACACCCAGCACAGTCATCCACAAAGCGCATGATTTGGTGGGCGTATGTCTTATTTGAGAAGTTCTTCAAGGAAAAAACATTTACATCTCCCATCTTAGTCATTCCTTCCAATTCTAAGCACGTTCATTCTCAGGAAGCTCTTCCTTATGACCAGCCTCAGTTCACTGTGCTGCAGCTGAAACCTGGTTTGTCTTGTTCATCAACCAGTTGTTAAGGGGTCTTTCGACCCCTTAATCCAGGGATCATTTTTCTTCTCCAGGGTCCCAGGATGCCAGTCTGTCTTCTCACAGATACCATCTTCTCCAACCCCCAGGCTTTCTTCCGTTCTACCCCACAGCCCCAAAAGGCTTTGAGTTCACTTCCCTTGGTGTAGGGTTGGAATGTGTGCAAGAACACAGCTGGATTCGAAAACCGCCCGTTTGAAGTGGACTTAGGAGTGCTGGGTCCCTGCTGGTGTTAGGGGTACAGTGGCCCCCACAGCTGCAGAAGGCGCTCTCCCCTAGGGTTTCTTGGTCTTGGCCTTGGATTGCCATTCAGTCCTCATTTGTTCCTTTGCTGCTGAGGCCCATCGTGGGTTCCTGCTAGCCCAGAACACAGTGCATGATGTGTGCTTAGCTGTCCCGGAGGGGCCTGTGCTGGGCGCTGGGCATTGTGCCCATACTTGGTTGATCCTGAAGTCTGGACTTTGGTGCAGTAGAGGGTCTGTCAGTTTTCTCTAAAGTGCTTCAGGCTTTGGGCCAAGACCCTTGGGATATTCTGCAGGGATCCTGAGAGGCCCCACGACTTCTGAGTCGGCACTTTATCCCAGGACTCCTAGATTTGAATTCCCACATCTCTAAGATTCTGGAAAATCCAGACTGAGGTCCTAAGCCTTGCAATTCCAGTGCCTCCACTTGGAATTCCAGGATGGGCATGAATTTCCTCACCTTTCCACCTGACCTGAGTGTTTTGATCATATCAATCATTGGATTAGTTTCTTCTCAACATGCACGATGGGCCTTAAACTCAGGCTGTTCTCCAGGGGCCCAGTTCAGCCACCAAGACCTCTGACCAGGCTCACCTGACATGTGGGACCTGGCCATGGGCTGGCAAGGAAAATGGTAAGGAGAGAGGAGGAATGTGACCTCACAGCCTCCGGAACTCCCAAACACCAGGAGCTGCAGGGGCGGGAGGGGCTTTGTCAGCATAGGTGTGCACCAGATCCCCTGCTGCTGGCACTGGCTGGTCGTAACTCTGTCTGTCTCATTGCCAGGCGGAGACAGCAGCCAATCGCATCTGCAAGGTGTTGGCCGTCAACCAGGAGAACGAGCAGCTTATGGAAGACTACGAGAAGCTGGCCAGTGATGTGGGTACCCCTGGGTTCACCTGGCCTGACTCTAGCAAGAGTCAGTCCTCCAGAACGTGTACCTCCAATTCTTTCCTTGGAGCATAGTCCCAGGCTGGCACAGTCTGTGATCCCAATATAGCTCGTCCAGGGCAGCCTGAGCTCTGTTGTGGTGCTCTCAGAAAGTAGTGAGGTGGGGGCAGAAGCCAGTCCCTGGGCTACAGTGAGCCTAGGATATCCCTTTGCCTCTCAGGGTCTTCTTTTTTTTTTTTTTTCACTTGTCAAGTGAGAGTTGAGCCAGGGGATGTTAAAACTCTCTCCAGCCTGGTGTACTCTTAGTCTGTGAGTTTTGCTTCAGTAAGAAAAGGAGCACATCTGGTTCTGAGACGGAAGGGTTTGTGGTAAATTAGTGTCAGCTCAGGCTAGCATAGCAGCTACCAAAAGGTAGTGGCTGTCCCCTGCTTCTCAGGGGACAGGATCGCACAGTTCTGGGTTTCCTGTTCTGCCATTGGCTACATTTGGGCGAAGCCTCCTCCTCTTGAAAGAATTCAGCCCTTTGAGCTGCTCTGCCCAGCCTGTTGGTGGATCTGCTTCCCAGCATAGTAAGAACCCAGGTTCTGGAGCCCAAGTGCCTGGGTTTAAATTTCTGCTTTGCCATTACAGCTGGGTCGCCTTGGTAAGTTACAGGACCTGGTAGTGCCTTGGTTGCCTCCTCTGAACATGCGGGTGATCACAGCCCTTAGCCCCATAGCGTTTCTGTGATTATTCAGAGGAGTCCATGTGTGCGGTGTGCTGGCCCCCACAGGTGTTCAGTGTATTTCCTATTGCCATGTGTACTCCTCCACCTTCTCCACCACCATCATCTTGGCTCAAGGAAAACAGTCCAGGCCATGCCTGCTCGTGCTTCAGGCTAGCTCTCTGCCCAGAAGCCAGCCTCTTCCCTTTTAAGTCAGAGACCCACGTTCTAGATTCCTAGGAATTCAGATGGCAAGGACCTCCGGAAACAGCTGTTAACCCCCTCCCTGGTATAGATGAAGAAACTGAGGCCCAGCCATTTAGGACCTGGTACCAAAATCCAGGTCTCCTTCCCAGCTTTCAGATGCACTGTCTTCCCTGCAGGTCTATGGGTCTTCCCTTAGCAAAGCAGGGAGGTTGAGGGACGTGACTGCGAGTTGATGTACCCTAGTAGCCAGGCTTCACAAAGCCTGTGATTCTCAGAGGGAACACCCTGCAGCCTGGCTTCATGGCCTGGGAATGCTGTAGAACGGTAGTTGGGAAGGAGTGTGCCATCAGGAGAGACCCCTTCTCCATATGGGAAGGGCTGCTGGGAGGAGAGGGAAGCTGGCCTGAGCACACTCCCTCCCTGCATCCTCACCCCCGGCCCCCACCGCCTTCCTGCCCTAGCTGTTGGAGTGGATCCGCCGCACCATCCCGTGGCTGGAGAACCGGGTGCCCGAGAACACCATGCACGCCATGCAGCAAAAGCTGGAGGACTTCCGGGACTACCGGCGCCTGCACAAGCCTCCCAAGGTGCAAGAGAAGTGCCAGCTGGAGATCAACTTCAACACACTGCAGACCAAGTTGCGGCTCAGCAACCGGCCGGCCTTCATGCCCTCCGAGGGCAGGATGGTCTCGGTGAGCACTGGGGGTGATCCTGGGCCCCCAGACTGGACGGCCTCCACCTCTGAGCTGCTCCTAGTCGTGGTCAAATTCAGCATCATGGGGGCGGGGATGGGCGTGTTTGCTTCCACCTACATAACACTGCTCCAGAAGTCACTTCCCCCTTCCAGTTACCACTCAGGCTCAAGCCCAAACTTGGCCATATGGGGCAGCCCCCTCTGACCAGATTGCTCTGGGCCAGGCTGGCCCTTCCAGACCCCTGAGCATCTACCCTAGACCACCCCAGCACCACCAGACCCCCTCTCACAAAAAATCATCCCTGTAAACACAATGCTTTTTGACATCCTGAACCAAACAGGGCATAATTGAATCACAGAAAAGGTGATTTCTACTTTCATGGAATCTTAAGTAGTTAAAAAAATTATTACTGAAGTAATAGTTTTGTGGGTTTTGGGGGGTAGTGTATTTCAAAGATACAAATAAGTAAAATACAAAACATGGAAATTACTGAAAATCTTACCCAGTATCAACTTTAAAAAAACGATTTTAATCTTTTTGGTTTTCGTGTGTAAATATTTGAAGGAATCCTAAAGCATATATATTTGAAATTAAACATTTTTTCCCCTTTTTGTACTCATCTGTTAAATATAACTAACTCATGTTTTATGTATAATAAGCTACTTAAAAAAAAACCCAACCTAATATTATATTATGACCAGCTTTCCATGTCATAAAATACCCTTCCTTTTTTTTTTTTTCTTTTTTTAAGATGGAGTCTCACTCTGATGCCAGGCTGGAGCACAGTGGTGCAATCTCCGCTCACTGCAACCTCCACCTCTTGGGTTCAAGTGATTCTCCTGCCTCAGCCTCCCAAGTAGCTGGGACTACAGGTGCACACCACCACGCCCAGCTAATTTTTGTATTTTTAGTAGAGACGGGGTTTCACCATATTGGTCAGGATGGTCTCGATCTCCTGACCTTGTGATCCGCCCACCTCAGCCTCCCAAAGTGCTGGGATTACAGACGTGAGCCACTGCACCCAGCCAATACTCTTCTTTTAGGTTATTTTAAAAATGTTATCCCCCTTTACCCTGTCCCCACAACTTAGGAAAAAATTGCATAAGCCAGAGAAACACACAGAAGAAAATGTAACGCATTTGCCATGACAGAGCATTTGACCTTAAGTGAAGAGTAATATGATTGTCCTGGGCACACGGCAGGTCTAGAAGGGAGGGCGAAAGCCAGACAGCACTGCGGGGAGAGAGCAGCCCAGGGGGTCGAGGGAGAAAACATTGCAAGTGTGTATACAGTTTGGAAAATTGCAGTCACTTTTGGACTCAAAGGCTGAATAAGTAGCTTTTAGGTGGCCAGAGCCACTGCTAGCCTAACGGTGCGCTATGAGAATCGAACAAAGTGCCCTTCCTGGAGATGTGGCTTGGCCTGGGGGCATGTGGTGGAGACGGTGGCTTGCAGGGTGCAGCCCCAGCGACTGCCCAGCCGAGCACCCTTGCACAAACTGGAGGCGTGGCCCTGTCTGAAGGGGTGTGTGGGTTTGCACTCAGCATTTGTCCTCCCAGAATTCTGGCCGGCTCGCCCAGGCCAGGGTCCCTGCAGGCTCCAGGCTACTGCCCAGAGGCCTGAGTCCATGAATGGATACAGGACCCCGGGAAGGCTGGGCAGCTCCAGTGCCTGCTTGCCTCATTCATTGTTGCTCTGTTTACCTGGGGGGCCATTGCCTTGGCACATGTGTGACCCCTGTGATCGGTTAAGAGTCCTGTCGGAAGCCAGTCCTAGTCAGGGAGAGCCTGGGGCTCTTTCCCCACAGGGCTCAATTCTCAAAGTCCCATAGCTAGGTGACCAGTGTAGATGCAAGTCCCATGCATTGCCAAGAGGCCTGCCTCCTGGGAGCCCAGAAAATACCAGTGGGAGATGGGAGGGAGAGTGGGGCAGCCTGGCTGGGGTGGACATGGGGCAGAGATAGGGAAGAGGCTCTTCCTGGAAGGTATGGAGCACCTTCAGGGGTCTAGGGGGTCAGGGGAGCTGAAGCTAGGCCCGAGCCAGCCCCTGACCCTGTACCTCCCGTCCCCACAGGATATCAACAATGCCTGGGGCTGCCTGGAGCAGGTGGAGAAGGGCTACGAGGAGTGGCTGCTGAATGAGATCCGGAGGCTGGAGCGACTGGACCACCTGGCAGAGAAGTTCAGGCAGAAGGCCTCCATCCACGAGGCCTGGACGGACGGTGAGGCCAGCCCAGCCTCCTGCCTCCCCAGGGCTTCACTTTCCTACTCCCCAGCCCAGCCAGCAGCTGCTACACCATTCTTCTTTGCTTTTTGTTTGTTTCATTTGGTCTCTTACTAGTTCTGTGGCATTAGACAAATTAATTAGCCTTCTGGTCGCCTCAGCTTCCTCATCTGTAAAGTGGGGATAACAATAGTACCAACCTCACAGGCTTATAAGAATTGAATCAGTGAACACATACGAAGTTCTGAGGAGAGTTCCTGCACAGCGCAGTGCTGTGAGTGTTCACATTGCAGTCAAATGCTCTACCCCCGAGCTATACCCCCAGACTGTCACTTTGTTTTTTTGCGGGGGTGGTTTTGAGACAGAGTTTTGCTCTTACTGCCCAGGCTAGAGTGCAATGGTGGGATCTCAGCTCACTGCAACCTCCGCTTCCTGGGTTCAAGAGATTCTTCTGCCCCAGCCTCCCTAGTAGCTGGGACTACAGATACATGCCATTATGCCTTTAGAGACAGGGTTTCACCACGTTGGTCAGGCTGGTCTCAAACTCCTGACCTTAGGTGATCCGCCCACCTCGGCCTCCCAAAGTGCTAGGATTACAGACATGAGCCACTGTGGCCCTGGGTGTTCACGTTAATTGTTCTTTTCACCATAATTGAGTCTTCCTCCTGGAGTGAGTTAGGTTGGGTTGGAGTCCTGACTGTGCCCCTTAGGAGCAGTGTGACGTGGACGGATGACCTCACCCCAGGCCTTGGTCTCCTCATCTGTGAAGTGCGGAGGATGCTATGCCCTCCTGTGTTTCCAGGGCTTCTGAAACAAGTTACCACAAACATGGTGGCTTAAAACAACGGAAGTGTATTCTTCACAGTTCAGGAGGCCAGAAGTGCTGAACTGAGGTGTTGGCAGGATTGGCTCCCCTGGCACTGAGGGAGGGACGGTTCCGTGCAGCCTCCTAGCAGCCCCTGGTGTTCGGTGACTGGTAGCTGCACCTCTCCAGTCTCTTCCTCTTCCTCACATGGCTGCTTCTCTCTGTGTCTCTGTAACTGAATCTCCTTTTCTTGATCATTGAATTTAGGGTGCCCCCTATCCAGTATAATGTCAGATTTTTGTTTTTTGAGGCAGAGTCTCACAGTCTCACTCTGTCCCCCAGGCTGGAGTGCAGTGGCACGATCTCAGCTCATTGCAACCTCCATCTCCCATGTTCAAGTGATTCTCCTACCTCAGCCTCCCGAGTAGCTGGAATTACAGGCGCCCACCACCATGCCTAGCTAATTTTTGTATTTTTAGTTTCACCGTGTTGGTCAGGCTGGTCTCGAATTCCTAACCTCAGGTGATCTACCCGCCTTGGCCTCCCAAAGTGCTGGGATTCCAGGTGTGAGTCATTGCGCCCAGCCGTATAATGTCATCTTTAGGAATTAAGTCTGCAAAGACCCTATTTCCAAATAAGGTCCCATTTTGAGGTTCTGGGTTGACATGAGTTTTATGGGGTCCCCATTCAACATAATTCACCCTCCTCATAGGGTTGTTGTGAGGCTTATATTCTAGTAGATTGCATGCTTATGTTTTTTATCTGTTCAGTTCTCTTTCCTCTATTTCCTATTCTCCAATTACAGTGAACCAGAGCCTTTGCCTTGGCATATGTGTGTCCCTGTTACTCCCACCTTGAGGCTCTTGGGGCCACATCTGGTGTGGTCTTATTGGCAGCTAAGTTTAACTCTGAAGAGAGAGGATCATACCTAGGATAGTACTTTCCCCAGAACCTCGGCCAGGGCTGGAGGTGGGGAATAGGCTGCCCATCTGCTGGGGCCCTTCTGGCCGTTTCAGCTGGAGTCTGGGGCAGACCTATTGGCCAGCAGGGCTCAGTGCCCTAAAATACCCCCATTCAGCCATTTTGTACTCCTCAGACCTTAGGCTGGAGATGAGAAGGAAGAGCCGTACCCCAAGGCAACTTGGGAGTGGCTTGGTGTAGGACAGCAGTCCCCAGCCTCTTTGGCACCAGGGACCAGTTTTGTGGAAGATAATTTTTCCGTGGAGAGGGGAGGAGGCAGATGGTTTCAGGATGACTGTTCCACCTCAGATCATCAGGCATTAGTTAGATTCTCATAAGAAGCACACCATCTAGATCCCTCTCATGTGCAGTTCACAACAGGGTTTGAGCTCCTGTGAGAATCTAACACCGCCACTGACCCAACAGGAGGCGGAGCTCAGGTGGTAATGCCCACTCACCTGCTGGCTCACCTCCTGCTGTTTGGCCCAGTCTATGGCCCAGGGTTGGGGACCTCTGGTGTAGGGGATGGGAGTGTGCTAGCCTGGCTAAGGGGGGTTAGGTCTAGTTCCCCTTTGTAAGTACAAATGCTGGGCTTTGCACACGATGGTACGAGGTTGCTGCCCCCGCTTTCACAGTGAGTATGTGGAGTTATTTATCCAGGTGTGGATGGGATGGAGTGGAAGAGGGAGCATGGGGATTGCACTGATTCATCACATGCTTCTATTGGGTCCAGCTCACAGCCAAAGTACAGAGAAGATTGACCTCATCAGCTTGCCAGTCACCAGCTGGGGCATGAGAAGTGCTGGCATGCCGGCACAGCCTCTGGGGAAAGCAGTTTGGCCACATGTATTCACACCTAACAATTTTACCATACTCTAACCATTTCTTGAGACTATCTAAAGAATCCACCGTGGGCTGGGTGCGGTGGCTCACGTCTATAATCCCAGCACTTTGGGAGGCCAAGGCAGGCAGATCACAAGGTCAGGAGTTTGAGACCAGCCTGGCCAACATGGTGAAACCTCGTCTCTACTAAAGATACAAAAATTTAGTCGGGTGTGGTGGCACGCACCTGTAATCCCAACTACTTGGGAGGCTGAGGCAGGAGAATCACTTGAACTCAGAAGGCAGAGGTTGCAGTGAGCCGAGATCATGCCATTGTACTTCAACCTGGGCAACAGGGTGAGGCTCCCTCCCAAAAAGAAAGAAAAAGAATCCACTCTGAACATGGAGACATGCACAGGAGGGCAAGCCGAGGAGCCAGCACCCCACAGTAGGCCAGTGAAGGGTTAGGGCAGTGGGTATGCAGCCTCTCAGCAGACATCTACATGAGAAGACTATGGAACCAAGGTAGAAATTCCAATAATGTGCTGCTAAATATTTTAAAAGTAGGAAACATAATTTATATATGTCTAAAGCTTTCACAGAACAACCACATAAGGAAAGACTGAATAGGAGTGGATAAGTAGGCTTAGCTGTAACTTTTTTCTAAACTTGATAGAGTAGGGGGAAGGAAAGAAATCATGGGGACACAGCCTTGGCTCCCAGCCCAGCCTTATTTACTGAGATGGGCTGAGCATCCCAGCAGCAGAGGGTTGGGTGTGTGAGTGAGGGAGGCCGGGCCAGCCCCGGTCCTGTGCCTGTTAACTTCACAAGGCAGCTGGTGAGCGTCATCTAACAACGGCCCTGGGAGGTCATTTCTTGTTCCTGCTTTCCTCCTGTGGAAACAAATTTAAGAAAAGCAGGACCCGCTCATGCCCTGCAGAGAGAGGGCAGTGTGTCTGAGGGTCAGAGAAGGCTCTAGCCACCATCAGATTCGATGCAGAGTGCACTGGACACACTGACTGGGGGAAGGGGCCCCTGCAGGGCTGCTGGCAGCCAGCGACAATAACTGGGGACATTCGAAAGGCTGGGAACCCCTGAGGTGCTTGGGTTGCTTTTTTCCTGATTGTACCAGAGGGTGTGGATGGCTGTGTTTCCCGCTGTGTATGTAGCACCATGCCCTGAGCGTTCCCACAGATCCTGCATAACCATCCTGTGTTGCCACTTTCATGGCCTTGGAGGTGCTCTGAGGGGAGCAGCGCTTCTCCCCATCATGCCGTAATTGGATGTTCCAGCGGCACATCTGCTTTTGCACACTGCAGACCCCTGCACAGTGGGCATCTCCTGGGGCCCTGAGGGGTAGGCAGTTGGGACCAAGGAGATGCTTCTCACTGTTACTCAGCCGTGTGGCCCTCTCTCAACCCAGGCAAAGAGGCCATGCTGCGACAGAAGGACTATGAGACGGCCACGCTCTCGGAGATCAAGGCCCTGCTCAAGAAGCACGAGGCCTTCGAGAGTGACCTGGCTGCCCACCAGGACCGCGTGGAGCAGATCGCCGCCATCGCACAGGAGCTCAAGTAGGTGGCCCCAGACACCCCCACCCGGTGGCGCCCTGGTGAGGGGCCAAGGCTGGGCTTTCTCAAATGCTGGGGGACCTCGGGGTGTGGCCTGAAGGATGGGGAGGGTGGGCACAGGTGGGTGCCCAGGTGGGAAGGGAGTCAATGCAGAAACAAAGAACATCTCTTCTGGTGAGGAACGAGCCCAGGACACTGCTGTCCTGTTAAAGGCCACCAGTTCTCGCCTGTAGCCAGTACAGGAGCAGAGGGTGAGCAAGCCTTGGTTCTGAGCTTTCTCACTGGGCTTCGAGGGCTCCCTGCCATTGGCCATTGGGGTGAAGGCTGGTCACTTCAGCCATGACTGGGGAAGGGGACTTCTTTAATCTCTTCCCTGCCAGTATCCTGAAAGAGGGGAGGGGTGGAAGGAGTGCCTGGAAGGTCTCCTGAAGGGAGTGCCCCTGGCTCTTCCCAGCACCACCGTATAATGTCACCCACTGGCAGCCCCAGGGAGAGGGAGATGGGCCATGAAATTAACCTGGGTCCCCGACTTCCTTGTCTCTTCCCTCCCCAGTGAGCTGGACTATTATGACTCACCCAGTGTCAACGCCCGTTGCCAAAAGATCTGTGACCAGTGGGACAATCTGGGGGCCCTAACTCAGAAGCGAAGGGAAGCTCTGGAGGTGAGGGGTCCTGGAGGGAGATCTAGGCCCACATCCAGCAGCCCTGTGGTGCCCCTTCCTGCTTCTTGACTCTCTTTGCTTTGGGCTAAAAGACTGTATGGGTTCCCCAGACCTCCCCCAGTCCTGGCCCAAATGTGGAAGACGCACCTTGGCACAGGCCTTGGACTTTGCCGTGATGGCGATGCCTCCTCTCTTGCCCTCACATGTCTCATCCTCCCAGTTCACTGTGCTTCACAGCCCAACCCCAGCCATTTGAGAATCCTCCTATACTATACACCAGACACTCTGGGAGCCAGGCCCGGAGGCTGCAGTGTGAGATGGTCCATACACTTGGCAGGAAGAGCCTATTCTTTCTGCCTGATTCAGTCAGTGCTTCTAGACCTGGGGCTCACCAGGAGGATCTTGATAGGAGTGGGGGATGATTCTGGACATCACTCTACTAAACCCCACTCTATTGGCACTCCCAGCGAACCGAGAAGCTGCTGGAGACCATTGACCAGCTGTACTTGGAGTATGCCAAGCGGGCTGCACCCTTCAACAACTGGATGGAGGGGGCCATGGAGGACCTGCAGGACACCTTCATTGTGCACACCATCGAGGAGATCCAGGTAAGCCCCACCCGACTCCCCAGAGGCTGGCTACCCCAGGGCATCTGGCCCACGCTCTACAGGTCACATTTGCAGGACTGCCCCTGTAAGGTAGGGGACTTAGGAAGAGCATCCCAAGGATTTTATAGACCCAAAACCTTTGCATTTGACTTATTTAGACAAGATAATATATGTGCATGGTCTAAAATCAAAAAATTTAAAAAGGTTGTACAATAGGGTCTCCCTCTGACTCCTTATCCTCCAGCCCCTAGTTCCCTCCCCAAAGGTAAGAATTTGATTACAGTCTCTGCACACAAGCAAATATGATTGTTTCCATGCTTTGTACCCTTTTTGTATAAAACGAAAAGTAGCTTTTACTGTATACCCTATTCTGAACTTTGATTCTTATTTATTTTATTTAGAGACAGGGTCTCGCTTTGTCACCAAGGCTGGAGTGCAGTGGTGGGCTCATGGCTCACTACAGCCTCCAGCTCCTGGGCTCAAGGGATCCTCCTGCTGCAGCCTCCCTAGTAGCTGGGACTAGAGGCTCACATCATCATACCTGGCTAGTTTTTTAATTTTTATTTTCGTGGAAATGGGGGTTTTCCCTTGTTGCCCAGACTGGTCTCAAACTCCTGGCTTCAAGAGATCCTCCTCCTTCAGCCTCCCAACATGCTGGGATTATAGGCATGAGTCACGGTGCTCAGCCGTGAACTTTGATTTTTAATGTAATGTCTATTTGGAGCTCATTTCATATCAGTTAGCAGCTTCCTCAACCTTTCATGCAGTTGCAGAGTACTGGATTTAAAAGATTTTTCCAGAAGCTAAGGAAGCCCATGTTTCGGGGGATCATCTGGAAAGTGAGCCTCTGGAGCAGCCCTTCTCCCTGATCTGTGAGGTGGTGAACAGGCCAGAGGGGTTGCTGCCAATTTCACCACCTCCATGGATGAAGCTGTTGCTTTTGATGACTGTGGCTTCAGCTTCCTGTGGCCATACCTGCCATCCCAGTTCTCAGCCACAAGACTCTTTGAATTGATGCCTCCTGGTCTCCCAGCTGGTGTGGAACCCAATCTCCGAGGCCCTTCCACCCACTTCTAGGGCTTCCTCCTTTGTTCTTCTTGCTCATATATCCCCATCTCTATCCAGGGACTGACCACAGCCCATGAGCAATTCAAGGCTACCCTCCCCGATGCCGACAAGGAACGCCTGGCCATCCTGGGCATCCACAACGAGGTGTCCAAGATTGTCCAGACCTACCATGTCAATATGGCGGGCACCAACCCCTACACAACCATCACGCCTCAGGAGATCAATGGCAAATGGGACCACGTGAGTTGAAGGGCATGGGCCGAGCCATTGTAAGTTTCATAAAGGCAGGGAGTTTTGTCCATTTTAATTGATTTTCATCAATTTCATTTAAAATCCTCATATAGTAAATACTCATTGTTTGGCCAATGACTGGATTTCCAGAACAGGTTAACACCTTCACTCCTGTTGTTACTGACCGGCCCTTCCCCTCCTGGGTCCTCCATTTCCTCATCTGGCACATGGCCAGATGGCTGACCCATCCCCAGAGTCGCCTTGTTGTTCCTGCCCCAGGTGCGGCAGCTGGTGCCTCGGAGGGACCAGGCTCTGACGGAGGAGCACGCCCGCCAGCAGCACAATGAGAGGCTACGCAAGCAGTTTGGGGCCCAGGCCAATGTCATCGGGCCCTGGATCCAGACCAAGATGGAGGTGGGTCCCGTGCTGGGAAGCAGTGCTGGGGCTCCCACCCCTCCCCACACTATCCCAGCCAGCCAGGCTGCCTGTCTTCCTGGGTGGGACCCATGGAGGACTGAGGCCCTGAGCCCACCAGGGGTCTGCTGTCCTGTGGAAGGCTGTGGGGACCTGTGTGAGGAAACCCTGATGGCAATATCCAATTTGAGAGCAAAGGTATATGAGGACACCATGTATATATAAGGCCCATGCCTGTAATCCCAGTACTGTGGGAGGCTGAGGAGGGTGGATCACCTGAGGTCAGGAGTTCAAGACCAGCCTGGCCAATATGGCGAAACCTCGTCTCTATTAAAAATACAAAAATCAGCTGGGTGTGGTGGCGTGTGCCTGTAATCCAAGCTATTTGGGAGGCTGAGGCAGGAGAATCGTTTGAACCCAGGAGGTGGAAGTTACAGTGAGCCAAGATTGTACCACTGCACTCCAGCCTGGGTGACAGAGCTAGACTTCATCTAAAAAAAAAAAAGGCTGCTGCCTATGGAAGTCCCATAGGAAGGTCAGCTCCAGAGTGCCCGATCCAGCTTAATCCCTTTGGTGTCTCTTATTGACCAGGCCTCCCCTTCCTTTCCTCCTCCTCCTGAGCAATGGGCTTGGCCAAAGATGATCTGTCCTGGAAGGTTGTCCCAGGAAGAGAACTGAACCCCAGTGGAGGACAGAATTTTTTTTGCTGAATTGTGTGGGGTAGATAGTGGGTGCTTTTAGCAGATCAGGAAAGGGCCCCACTGGGCTTGAGTATGGCCTCCAAGTTTAAGGGCAGAGACCATGTCGAGTTAACATTTGTGTGTGTCGCCCCCCCGCACCCCTGCCAGCCAGCACATTGTTCTTAGTAGACAGGCAGGAAATATCTACTGGATTGAATTGAGTGGAGAGAAAGTGTTTTCACAAACAAGAGTTGTTTACATGGATGAATAACAGAAATGGGCATTAGACCTGGCCTGCAGGGATGGATGGGATTCAGGTGGGCCAGGGCAGCAAGGTGGAAGTAGAACAGCATGAGCATGGGCACTGAGGTGAGTGAGCTGTACCAAGGCTACGAGGATCCTGGCTCAGTGGGTCCCTGAGATGGACAAGACTTGGGAAGGGGGATTTGAATGGCAAGCAGAGGAGTGAACGTTTAGGTTAGAACTGACCCTGTATCCCTCTCCTGAGGCTGACAGGTACCTGAGAGCTGGTCGCTATTTCATCCAATGCTAACAGCACTTGTTATACACCTCTGTGGTGCTGCTTCCATACCTAGGAGCACCCATGCTAAAAGTCTCTTACTAATTGCCAATGATGGCCTCCTTCGGGCTGGGATGGGAACTGAGCATCATCTGAGGGCTTAACAAGGGATTTTGGAGGCTCCAGTCCCCACCCTATGGGAGCAGAGTGAGGTGGTCTGACAAGGTTCCTCCTTCCCGGTGAGCAGGAGATCGGGAGAATCTCCATTGAGATGCACGGGACTCTGGAGGACCAGCTCAGCCACCTGCGGCAGTATGAGAAGAGCATCGTCAACTACAAGCCAAAGATTGATCAGCTGGAGGGCGACCACCAGCTCATCCAGGAGGCGCTCATCTTTGACAACAAGCACACCAACTACACCATGGAGGTGGGTGGGGCTGGCCTTGTTCTTCTTGGGGAGCCTGTTTCCCCTTTTGCTCTTCCTCCTGGGTGGGGAAGTTTCCAAGGAAACAGGTCATAGTTGGAGGATGAGCTCACTTTACCCCTGAAGCTTCACATCTTCAATTTTTAGTACCTTCTGCTTTCCCAAGGAATGTGTTGAGAATGCACATTTCTAGGCCTCATCTCTGAAGTTTGCTTCACTAGTGCTGGGGTGGAGTTCAGAATAAGCACTTCCGGTGGTTCTGGGTGCTGCTGGGCTCTAAACCAGCTCAGGCACCTGCTTTTAAAATTACTTGTTTTAACTGTGAAAGACTGTGGCGGGGGGCGGGGCACGGAGGGTTCAGGGAATCAAGTATTTTTTTGTGTCAATCTCTCCTACCCCCAAATCTGCCCTCCTTCCTGACCTGACCCCCCTTGGCAAGTCCTGGTTTCTTTGCTCTCCCAGGCAGAGGCCACCACTCTGCCCCCTTGGTCATCTAGTATCCCTGTCCTGGTAGGTTGTCCTTATCCTGGTTCTCCTCCCTCTGGTGACACTCAGCCACATGGAAGGCCAAGTTTGATGGCTTTGGCTATTTTCATGGTCGGGGAGTAGGGTGGGCAGGGACTGCCAGGAGCCCAGGCCTGGGACTCCTTTGCTGACAGGCCCCTCACCTGCCTCTAGCACATCCGTGTGGGCTGGGAGCAGCTGCTCACCACCATTGCCAGGACCATCAACGAGGTGGAGAATCAGATCCTGACCCGGGATGCCAAAGGCATCAGCCAGGAGCAGATGAATGAGTTCCGGGCCTCCTTCAACCACTTTGACCGGGTGAGAGCCCCACCCTTGTGCTTTGTTAGTGCAGCCCCTGCCCCAGGGCCCTGGAGGGTGCTGCCCGAGGTAGGGGCTGCCATGCAAGTAAGGAGGGAGAGAAAGGGGAAACTGTCAGCCTGCCCTCACTCAGTGCATCCCACCAAACCAGCCTTAGAAAGCTTGTCTTGGTGCCCTATAAGCTTCCCTGCTTTCGGGAGAGTGTTCACACTGTGTGTAGAAAGAGGACCTTTAACCCCTAACCCTTGCTCTCCTACCTTGAGGAGTCACCCTCAGAGAAGGTTTGCTGCTCTTGGGCTTTGGAGACAGAGGAGCAGAAGAGAGACTGCTCCTGCCCTCGCTGGCCCCCGCCCCTAGCACAGCCTCTGGGACTCTGCCGGGGATGTCAGAGGCCTTGGTCCAGAGTTCCTATCCCAGCTCTGGGTCAGTCCGGGTTTTAGTGGGCTGCCCTTTCCCAGTGCCCTGGGGCTTGAGGGCGATTTAAAGGGGTGGGAGGGGCTTGGGTGCTGCCCACCACCCCTGCCTGCTTCATGGCTCTCTAGGCACCTGAGGGGAAGCCCCTGGGGAAGCCAGAGGGCCAGGTCACTTCTGGGGGAGCTTCTCACCCTTGTGGCTCATCACACCCCACTCTGGTCCTGCTCCCTGGAGCAGGGCTGCGTGTGTTGGGGGAGGGCACCCCCTGGAACCTCGTTCGTGTGTCTAACCGTGTGCACTTTTATTTCCCCTCCTCCCCCACCCTCCCTCCGCATGCCTGTCCCTGTGTCTCCCCACACACGCCACCCTCCCCCGGGGCATGCCCCCCTCACGGCTCCACCTCCCTGACACCGCATGGCTCGCTGCCTGGCGCACCGCGGCCCCAGGATCACTCCGGCACACTGGGTCCCGAGGAGTTCAAAGCCTGCCTCATCAGCTTGGGTTATGATATTGGCAACGACCCCCAGGTACTCGCCTCCTGCATGGAGCACGCTCAGGGGTGGCATCTGGGGCGAGAAATAATGCGTTTTTCCTTTTTCTCTTCTCTCTGTCTGGATCTCCTGTCCCCTCCTGTGGGCCGTGGGGCTCGTTCTCTCCTCCCGTCTCTGCCTGCCCTGTCACTGCTCCATTGTCCCCTCTGTCTTTCGTGGCAACCTGCGGGTGCCCGCTGTCTTTCATCCTCGCCACTCTTCATCCCATGGGTGGATTTTGGCATCTCCCTGTTGCCTTCCTCCTGTCTGTGGACATTTCCACCTGTATGTGTTTGCATCTTCTCCTCCTATGTTCCTTTCCCTGTCCTGACTCTCGAAACCATAAACCTCATCCCCGCTCTGGCCATCTGTCCTCCTGGCTCCGGCCGGCCCTTCCTCTTCCTGCCTTCCTGACCCTCCTTGTGTCTCGGTACTACTACCCCCCACAGAAGAAGACAGGCATGATGGACACGGATGATTTCCGCGCCTGCCTGATCTCCATGGGTTACAACATGGTAACGTAAACCCCACCCTGTCTGCCCTGGTGAGGCGGCAGCCAGGTCCCAGCCATGGCAGGCTGGAGGCCCTCAGGCTAGGGGCTGTCCATGTCCTTGGGGAAGATGGCTCCCTGAAAGCCCGCCCGGCCCTGGGCCTTGTGTATCCAAGAGGTCTGGCCTCCTTGCCTCCGTCTCTGTGCTACTTTATCTTCTGGTACTTCCTCACTCCCACTGTGGATGGCTGGGCTGACCCTGAGGCTGGCAGGAAGGACTGGGGGTGTGGGACATCCCAGGTTTGGGGTTGGCTCAGCGTTGCCTCACACAGAGCATACAGACAGACTTCCACCTCCATCCTGGCGGTGGCTCCCGTCAGTCCTGCCACCCCTTTGGATTGTCCCAAGCCGTCCTTCTTAGGATGCCCCCAGCCTTCTTAGTCTGTCCTCCATCATGCAGATATTCTGAGCAAGGCAGTCAGGTGACTTCTGGGCCCTGGTGCCAAATACAGAACCCACAGGCTGCCCAGCACAGGGTATGGGCATGGGGCTAGGAGCAGTGAACCTGGGGGTAAATCCCAGCCCTGCCATCATTAGCGTGTAGCCTCAGGTGAAGTGGGGAACCCTACAGGACTATTGTAAGGGTTAAATGAAGGAATTTAAGTCTGTACATGTATCTGGCATGTAAAAATACAGTGTGGTAAGGAAAGAACAGATTTTAGAACCAGACTACATGAGTTCAAATCCCAGTTCTGCTGCCTCCTGGCTGTGTGACCCTGGGCAAGTCACTTAGCTTGTCTGGGCTTCAGATTTCTCATCTGTACAATGAAGATAATACAATACCTACCTTTATGGCTGTAGTGATGATTAAATGAATTGAAATAAAGCTTTTAGGTTAATATTGGGCATATAATATATGCTACGAAGGTGTCAGCCATTATTAATCATTGTTGTCATTGTAGTTATTATCAGCGTGATTATTTGCTCTAAGGGGAACCCAGGCATCTGCAGGGCATGGGAAACCCTGAGCTGGGTCTCTACTCTTGAGTGTTATGTCCCCATCATGCCTTCAGGACAACCCAGGTTAGGTCAGGGGGCTGCTGTGCCCTCCTCTTCCAGCCACAGGCTGCTCTGAGCCCCCAGGGTCTTCAGTCCATGTGAGATATTCCCAGCAGACCATGGGCTGACAGGCCTGGGGCTGGCTGTTCCCTCTAGGGAGAAGCAGAATTTGCCCGCATCATGAGCATTGTGGACCCCAACCGCCTGGGGGTAGTGACGTTCCAGGCCTTCATCGACTTCATGTCCCGTGAGACAGCTGATACAGATACAGCAGACCAAGTCATGGCTTCCTTCAAGATCCTGGCTGGGGACAAGGTGGGTGTCCTGTGGCACGGGCACTGTGCTGGGGTGGCAGGCACGGGCTGGACTGTGATCTAGAGGGGCGAGAGCTGGAACGTGAACTCCTCAACCATCCCTTCTTGTTTGTTGTAATGCCTTGGGCTCAGCTAAGGTGTCAGGACACAGGATTAGCATAAGTGACCCTCCCAAGATCACTGCATGCCAGTGTGGGACTCCATAGCTGTGAAGAAATGACAGGTGGCAGAGGGGAGTAGAGTGGTATGGATGTGTGATTGGACTCTTGGAGTCCATCCGACAACCCCTGGGACTTCACCCTTGGTATCATCCTGAGCATCGGCATGAACTGTAGTGGGAGCAGGAAGAGGGACTGCAGGACGCAGGAAGGAAGCATGTCTCTGGTGTTTTCTACCCTGAGCAGTGATCCACTCTAGGTTTCCAAATCTCCCAAATACCCTACAGCACTCCACTTGGCAGTGGAGGAGCTGCCTCCATGGATGCCAGAGGCCCAGTCCAAGTCTCTGCTGTTCTGAGATGGTCATTGGTGGACCTGGATGTCACTCAGAACCACAGCCATCTCCAAGGGACCGTAGAAGCCACAGGTCCCTTGAATATTATAGAAGAAGGATCGTCAAACCATCTAGTTGTAGTGACTAATTTTGTAGAGGAGGAAAACTGGGGCCCAGATAGGGGCCTGGTCTCCCAACTTTTGGATTGACAGGGGCAGCTCCACCCTCCCTTAAACTGGTTCCCAGGGGCAGAGGTAGGGCATGGTGCAGGGAGACTACCTTGTGGGTCACTGCCCCCAAATGAGATCTCCTCAATCTTCAAGCTCCTAAAAGCAGCAGCTTCCAAGTAGACCTATCATGGGCAAACCTGGGAGAAGGCATAGACCCAGGCTGGAGCTGCTTGCATGGGGCAAGGCCCACATTTCTGCAAAGGAGCTTAAGATAGCCTGGCTATATTTAAGAAGCAGTAATGCCCAAACATGGTGTTCTTAATCTGCCAGAGGGCTCATTAAAATTAGACTCTCTGTCTGAGGCCTCCAGAAAGCTCAGCTGAGTGCGTGTGGGGTCCCCCCCAGGAACCTATACGCTCCACCAGAGTATCTGCAGATACTGCTCCAGCACGCAATTATTGCAGACTAGTGTGATTCAGGAGATGATTATAGATGTAACTGGCACATGGAATTAGATTGGAAAGAGGCTTAAAAAGTAGGTGCTGAAGTGGAAAACCTGAAACAATTTTAAAAATACATGCTGTGTATGTGCTATGTACATGTATATTTGTATGCATACCTCCTGTAGTTTCAGGAGGGAGGCAAAATGCAGCCGGCACACGCTGCCTTCACGCCACCAGGCTTTGCGGCTGTGCCCAGCCGTGCCGCTTTATGGCCGCCAGACTTTGCAGTCACCCTGACCATTCTCTCCCTGCAGAACTATATTACCGTAGAGGAGCTGCGCCGCGAGCTGCCACCCGACCAGGCCGAGTACTGCATCGCACGGATGGCCCCCTACACTGGCCCCGACTCCGTGCCAGGTGCCCTGGACTACATGTCCTTCTCCACGGCACTGTATGGCGAGAGTGACCTCTAATCCGCCCCGCCCGGCCGCCCTCGTCCTGTGCGCCATGCCCTACCTTGCACCTCTGCCGTCGCCCATCTCCTGCCCGTGTTCGGTTTCAGCTCTCAGCCTCCACCATGGCGAGCTGGGGTCCACGTGGCATCGAGCCTCCCTGCCCGCGAAGTGACAGTTTACAAAATTATTTTCTGCAAAAAAGAAAAAAAAAAGTTATGTTAAAAACCAAAAAAAAACTACATATTTTATTATAGAAAAAGTATTTTTTTCTCCACCAGACAAGGAAAAAAAGAGGAAAGATTAACTGTTTGCACCGAAATGTCTTCTTTTGTTGTGGCATAGGAAAATAACCAAGCACAAAGTTATATTCCATCCTTTTTACTGATTTTTTTTTCTTCTATCTGTTCCATCTGCTGTATTCATTTCTCCAATCTCATGTCCACTTTGGTGTGGGAGTCGGGGTAGGGGGTTCTCTTGTCAAAAGGCACATTGGTGCATGTGTGTTTGCTAGCTCACTTGTCCATGAAAATATTTTATGATATTAAAAAAAAATCTTTTGAAATGGCTGTTTTTAAAGAAAGAACAGAATTTATGTGGCTTCTCATTTTTAAATCCTCTGAGGTTTGACTAGTCTCTTTATCAGCACACACTTAAAAAATTTTAATATTGTCTATTCAAACTAGGACAAACTTGGGAGAGTATGGACAACTTTGATATTGCTTGACACAGACGGTATTAAAACCACACTCCCATGACAGCTCTTTGCCTGCTCCTTGCTTGATGTTTTCTGGAAACGTGTGTGGGGTCAAGGATGGTGTGGGGCGCCTGTATCTACCCCAATAATGTTTTTGACCCTGCTGTGATCAATCTTCTTACACTTTGGTTTCTTCATTTTAAAAAGGAAAAGGTTATTTCTTCATAGTCTCCTACGAGTTGGACAGAAAAGTCATGGATGTGTAAAGGACTTCTTGGTGATAAACCCTACCTTCATTTTTCCACAGCATCAAACAGCTCTGTGACATCTGCATGCCTCCTCTCATTTTATTTTTACTGCAGGGAACAGCTTGAGTTGTCTCTAAGAGTCATCTCATCCCTTGTTATTCAAGATGCCCCACAGATAGCAGCTGTTCCGCATCACCTGGGAGCTCATTGGAAATACAGCATCTTAGGCCCCATCCCTGAATTCTGAATACTGTGTGTACCACTCTAGCTTCTCCAGAGTAAAAGATAGATAGTCTCTATAGGACGTCATCTGCTCTGGCACCAGGGCCCCTGAGCCCATGCCTTTTATTTGACATTTGTTTTGCAACCCACCACATCACTTGCCCCCAGTGCATCCTTTGAATTTCATCCCTGGCCAGTTTTCATTGTAACCTGTTCCAGCTTGCTTTAAATGGGTGGATGGTATTCTCCCCATTGACAGCTGACAGGTGGCAGCTGATTCTTCGTGTGTCAGTGGGATGAATCCATCGCATCCCTTTCCTGCCTATGTGGATGTGCAGCTCTTACCTTTTTATCTACCTCTGACTTTTGTAGGGACTTTGCTGATAGCCTCATGAAGGCCAGTCTCTCCTCTCTCTGGCCTGGCCATCCCTTAACAAAACCCTAATGACTGTTCTGGGCACCAAGCCTGTGGCAAGAGTGTAACCTAGCTGCCACCTACCTCCTCCATCACTGGACCAGCCCATAGCTGTCCCTTGGACATGGGGTCAGTGCCCAACAAGTGTGGTCATTGGGCTGAGTGAGTTACTAGGATGGAGAACAGATTTGATTTTCTGAGGTGGTGAGGAGAGACTGAAGGCTTTGCTAATTCTTTGGCCTATGCCAGGGCCTCTCATACTTCTGCAGGTGGCATGAGCCATAGCACCCCTGAATGTAAGGCTCCAAAGCTCTCCAGCGCAAACAAGACTTTAGACCAGGGTCTGCATTATAGACGCCAAGGTAAGAAATACAACCTCAACATCAGTGCCTGGCAAGGGAGGCAGATGTGAGCTCAAGCCTGCCTGCCACAGGCCAGTTGGGTTACTCTGGGCAAGTGACCTCCTTAAATGGGGTCGATAATGCTGTTTCCTTATCTCCTTGGCACACAGTAGACATTTGATAAGTGGCAATGGGTATCATCCCTAGAGTTGTATAAAAAAACAGCTATAGCAGAACATGGTGGTACATGTCTGTAGTGCCAGCTACTTGGGAGGCTGAGATGAGGATCACTTGAGCCCAGGAGTTTTTAAGTTCAGCCTGAACAAAGTAGCAAGACCCTGTCTGTAAAAGAGGGGGCAAGGTGGGAATATCAGTTGTGCTTTGTAATACTGTTTAAAATATTCTTAAAGAAAAAGGCCTGATTACAGAAAAAAAAAGGGGAACCCTCTTTCAATCTCTGTGCTCTGTAGTAGGCTGAGTAATGGTCCCCCAAGATGTCCATGTCCTAATCCCTGGAACCCATGATTGTTAATTTCTATGACAGATAAGACTTTGCAGATGTGATTAAGAATCTTGAGATGAGGAAATTGTTCTGGATTATCTGGGTGGGTTCTTAGGGAGCAGGCATGTCAGCATGTGACAAGAAGAAGCAGAAGTTGGAATGATGTGAGGCCACAAGCCAACAAATGTGGGCAGCTTCTAGAAGCCAGAAAAGATAAGGAAACAGATTCTTCCTGAGAGCCTCCAGATAGAATGCAAGCCTATAGACTCATTTTGGGTCTCTCTTCTCCAGAACTGTGAGATACAAGTTTGTGTTATTTTAAGCCACTTCATTTGTGATAATTTGTTACAGCAGCCATAGGAAGCTAATGTGTGCTCCACTGTTCATGCCCTGGGAAGCTGGCTGCCTCCCTGACGTCACTGACCTGTGGCATAGGCATGACTTGCTGGAGAAACTGCCCTAGCTTCAAAGGCCTGAGTGTGCAATATTGGCCCTTGGGAGGCTGCCTTAGCTGCTGGACCTGAGCTCCTAGCCTTAAAAGCGCCATTCACAGAGAGGGGAGAAGGAAGCTTCCAAGCTCTGAGACCCCAAAAAAGCCAGAATAGCTGGGTCCAGCAGGAGATGGGTGAGCTGCTTAGCTCAACTGGTTAGTGGCAAAGGGCTGAGATGGACAGCTGTGGGCTTAATCCCTGAATGGGGCAAGTGACCTCATTTGGAGGTGTCCAAGGTTATAGGCTGCCCCTCCCTCACCCCTCTACAAATGAAGCCAAGTTTAGGGGGACAGAACATAGGTAACTGGGCAGTAGCTGGGCCTCGGCTTTACAGGACACTCAAACACTGCCTGATAGGATCCTCAGTTGAGCAGTAGCTCTAGAAATTGCTTTGTGAGTTGTTCTGTGACTGTCGCAGCTTTCACAGCCCCTAGAAGGGTGGAGAAGCTGCTGTCTGAAGTGCAGGTGAGACCTGAGCAAGCACAGTGGAGGTGATGCGGCGGGGCCCTTTGGCAGCACCATGGGTCAACTAGCCAGCTTAAAGACACAGGGGAAATGATTGTAAGGCTTCCAGTTGCCTCAGATGCAGGAGCCAGAGAGCAGCCCAGCTCCAGGTAGGCACCAGCCACAGAACTGGAAAGCCCTTGGGAGGCTGAGGTCCTGCCTTCTCCAGCTTCTCTTGGCCCCTGTCTATGTGTCAGCCTCCCTCCTCTCCCTGCAGCCCATCTTTGGGTGCTAACCTCCCTGCGGTGGCAGAGGCCAATTCCACAGTGCCTGGTGTTGACATTTTCTTGACACAAGAGACTAGTCCCAGTTCCAAATGTCCAGGATCCACTTGGCCCAGTCTGGCCTGGTCTGATACAGCAATGCCTGGTGGATGAGGTGGGGCCATTGCTTATGGGCTAAATTGGGTATTACCTTCAGGATAACCCAAAAGGTAGCCTCGTAAGGACTGCCTTAATTCATCAATTTTCACATTCTAGCATCTCTGATATTGAGATAGAACATACAATCAATCTCACTTTGGGATGAATGGTGTCTTAGAATTGCTGTTGGCCAGGTAGCAGTCATGACTTAGTGTCATTTCCTGCCTATTTGAGACAGGAATGTGAGTCCTGTCTATTGCCTCAGAAACTTCCATTAACACCTGGTAAGATCAACTCCAGTATCAAAACTTAGAGAATGGGCACCCAGAAAGAAAATGCTGATAATTATGGTGTAGTAGTGGCTTAGGAAATGCTAGGCAGGGCGCAGTGGCTCACACCTCTAATCCTAGCACTTTGGCAGGCTGAGGTGTTTGGATCGCTCAAGCCCAGAAGTTCAAGACCAGTCTGAGCAACATGGTGAAACTCTACCTTTACTAAAAACACAAAAACTAGCCGGGTATGGTGGTACACGCCTGTAATCCCAGCTACTTGGGTGGCTGAGGCAGAAGAATCACTTGAACCTGGGAGATGGAGGTTGCAGTGAGGTGAGATTGTGCAGAAGAAGGGGCGGGAGGGAGGGAGGAAGGGAAAATGCTGCATTTTCAGTTCTACTGATGGCACAGCAGAAAATGGTGTGTGAGAAACAGGCACTTAAAGACTCTGACGAGGATTCAGAAGAGTTGGTAAAGTTTTAGCAAATTTGTTTTCTTCATATTTTACGTGATATGTGTCTAAAAATGTCTGAGCTCTTTCAGTAAGTATATAATAATGTACATACCTGAGTACATAAAGCACATAATAAAATTATAAGGAAAGCGTGTTATGGTGTAATTGGTTATACTTTTTCTTGATAGCTCATAAAATAATGGAGCATGTATAAATCTGATCCTATCTTAGACTGAGTGAAATATGACTTATGGCCCTATTGCCTGTCAGATTCCCCAAATCTGAATTCTATTTTTGATGGAAGAAGAAAAGAAAGCTACATCCTAAACTTAATCCAAAGGCAATGTAAGGGATGTCTGGAGGGCCATGGCAGGTCGGCTTTAGAATGGAAGAGGTCTGCGAGAAGTTAATCTGGTGATACTGATTCCAAGAGCCTGTCAAGTGAAGCCCCGTGAAATGGGGAGAATAGGAATGTTAGCGGTTGTTCAGTAGAAGTCTTGGAGTGCATTTTCAGTGGTAAGTAAGGGAAAAAATGACCACTCTTAAAAGTTTAGAAACCAAAGTCACCCTTACTTCATCCTCAATCTGAGGAGCAGGAGATGGAATGGAAACTGGGGAGTCACCTAAATCTGTTGAAGTTCCCCCTAGGGTCCAATCCAGAAGGCATCATAGCCTTCAGAGTCCATGGAAGAAAGCAGTTTCATCACAGAGAGCCCAGGAGTTCACCCAGGGAAAATGCTCACTGAAGAGCAATGGAAGTCGAAACTGTAAGGATATTAGGTCCTGCCCCCATCTTCCTTTCTCCGCCATCGTGGTGTGTGCTTTACTCCACTTTGTGCCATGTCTTCTTATAAGACTTTCAGGATTAAGTGATTCCCGGCCAAGAAACAAAAGCAAAATCGTCCCATTCCCCAGTGGATTCGGATGAAAATTGGTAATAAAATCAAGTACAACTCCAGAAGGAGACATTGGAGAAGAACCAAACTGGGTCTATAAGGAATTGCACATGAGACGGCACAGACCTGCTCTCTGAAGGTCACAATCATGTTACCAAATCAAGCTGAATATGGCACCACTATCTGGAGAATTTTGAACAGTTTCCTGTCTGGGTCTGTTATGAACGCGTTGGTTGGCTGGTTTCAGTAATAAATATGTGAGGCCTTTCATTTCAAATAATCAACATCATCTTAGGTCCCAAAGCTGCTATGACTCATGGTAGCTCCAACAAAAATACAAAGGTTAAGTCTCTGGGACATCATAAAGGAGAATTCCTTGGTGTCAGAGCGAGTTGTAGAATCTCATAAGGAACTCTCAGAGGTAAAGAATATACTGGAGGCTGCGCGCAGTGGTTCACGCCTAGAATCTCAGCACTTTGAGAGGCTGAAGCAGGTGGACCACCTGAGGTCAGGAGTTCGAGACTAGCCTGGTCAATATGATGAAATCCCATCTCTACTAAAAATACAAAAATTAACTGGACACGGTGGCTCACACCTATAATCCCAGCACGTTGGGAGGCCAAGGCAGGAGGATTACGAGGTCACCTGGCTAACACAGTGAAACCCCGTCTCTACTAAAAATATAAAAAATTAGTCTGGCATGGTGGCACGCATCTGTAATATCAACTACTCAGAAGTCTGAGGCAGGAGAATCGCTAACCTGGGAGGTGGAGGTTGCAGTGAGCCGAGATCACGCCACTGCACTCCAGCCTGGGTGACAGAGCAAGATGCTATCTCCAAAAAACAACAACAAAAAAATGAGCTGGGCATGGTAGTGCATGCCTGTAGTCCCAGCTACTCGGAGGCTGAGGCAGAAGAATCGCTTGAACCCAGGAGGTGGAGGTTGCAGTGAGCCAAGATCACACCACTGCACTCCAGCCTGGGTGACAGAGTGAGACTCTACCTCAAAAAAAAAAAAAAAAAAAAAAAAAAAAAATTATATTGGAAAGGCTCAAGCATTGTGAAAGAAGGTTATTACAGGACAAAGAAGGTCTTTCAAACCAGCTCTGTGTACAGACAGAGGTAAATCATGAGTTTAAAAAGTTGCTTCTGTTGGAGGTGATCTTCAGTATCACTCTGAATGTCTATCCCGTGAGAAAAATCGGCTTATTTTAGAAAATGAAGCCCTAGGTTGAAACACAGCTCAGCTTTCCTAACAGAATAGAATGTACGTCAATACGGTGTGATGTATGGCCAAGTAAATTCCTTGCAAGCAGGGTAATGGCAGATGAGTTAACCAACTCAAGAGCATTAGTAGCAGTTTAGTTAGTTTGTTTTTTGAGGCAGAGTCTCGCTCTGTTGCCCAGGCTGGAATGCAGTGGTGTGATCTTGGCTCACTGCAACCTCCACCTCCCAGGTTCAAGTGATTCTTGTGCCTCAGACTCCCAAGTACCTGGGATTACAGGCACCCATCATCACACCTGGCTAATTTTTGTATTTTTAGTAGAGTCGGGGTTTTGCAACATTGGCCAGGCTAGTCTCAAACTCCCGGCCTCAAGTGATCCTGCTTCAGCCTCCCAAAGTACGGGGATGACAGGCGTGAGCCACCGTGCCCAGCCTCAAGAGCACTTTTACAGCATCAAAAACATGATGCATGCAGAGCCATACAAGATCCCCTAAGTGAACAGGAACAGTTTCATCAGGAAATAATAGCTACCCAGAAATTACTGGAGGAGCTCTTAGTCTCCTTGCAGTGGGGAAGAGGGCAACCTTACTCCCCTAGTGGACAACCCCATGGCACAGCAGAGCTGGCGTTAACAAATCACAAGTTGGCAAAAGCAGTAAATTCTCATCTTCTGTTTATGCTGGCATAAACAATTAAAAAAAGATTCCATCCACAGTTGAATTCTGCAGCACTGAAGCTGAGAAAATGGCTGAAACTGTTCTATGAGTTTTAGATCCAATTACCTGTACAGAGAGCTCCCCTGATAATCCATGTTTTGAGTTTTCACCACCCATCTTACTTGCTACAAAGAAAAAATTTGGATGATTTCATCCCTATGGTAGATATGAAAATATAACTTTCAATTGCTGCAGTCACTGCCAGGGAGAACTCATTGCCCTTTAGCAGTCAATATATTGGAGGCGTGCTACAGGTACTTGCTTATTACCCAAGAGTCATTATAATTTGGGAGCTGGGGTTCTTACAATGCTAGAAGTAATATCACTTCCTATTTACATAACGTATATACCCAAAGATCTTTTATGTACTAGACTCCAGAATACAACTTTTTTTTTTTTTTTTTTTTTTTTTTTTTTTTTTAATGAAGAGTCTTGCTCTGTCACCAGGCTGCAGTACAGTGGTGCGATCTCGGCTCACTGCAACTGCTGTCTCCTGGGTTCAAGCAGTTCCCCTGCCTCAGCCTCCTGAGTAGCTGAGACTCTGAGTGCGTGCTATCACACCCAGCTAATTTTTTGTATTTTAGTAGAGATGGGGTTTCACCATGGCCAGGATGATCTCGATCTCCTGACCTTGTGATCCACCTGCATCGGCATCCCAAAGTGCTGGGATTACAGGCGTGAGCCACCGCGCCCAGCAATACACCTTCTTAATAAATATCTCAGGGTAAGAAAACAATGAAACTGCATAGATATATTTAAAATAGAGAATACTTTCCAAGAAATACATGATGCTTTTCCTAAAGGACTGAAAGAAAAAATTCTATAACTTTCTTTTAAGCACTAAAGTATTGTTTATCTTACTGGATATTTCATATGAACAGTGTTAATTTAGGTACACTAAAGCAAGGGTAGGCAAACTACAACCATGAGTCAAATATGGCCACACCCATTCGTTCACTATTGTCTAGGTTGTTTTTGCACTGTAGCTATAGAGCTGAGTAGATGCAGCAGGGCTTGTATGACTTGCAAAGCCTACAGTATTTACTGTTTGAGCCATTACAGAAAAAGTTTTCTGACCCCCACTCTAAAGTAATTGTAGTAGAGGGCCGGAGGGCTATCTTTCCCTTTATGGTAATTTTTTGAGCTACATAAAGAGCCTTGCAGAAATAGGTGAAGGGATTAATCTTTTTAAAATAAATGCTATATATTAGGAAAAGAATAAATATTTTAGAGCCAAGTTAACAAGTACTTCAGCAAAACATATTAGTTTTATGCAAGGGATTCTGTATCCTGTATGGATACAATCTGTCGTATATAAAAGAAACAGATTCTTAACTATTGACTCTTTTTAGCAAATGCAACACATCATATCCGACTTGATATTTATAAAAGGTAGACTGTTTCTAAAACATTGTATAAGCTCAAAGAAAAAAATGCAACCCATCTATTAATATATAAATATACTATTGTATATTTATGATGAGCCATCATAAATGCCCATTCATTGGCCTTTAAGAATAATCACAAAATATTTCTGTCAAATTATACAAATTTGTTGCTGAACTGCCTATCAGGACAGAAGTCTTCAAAAGACAAATCCGGTCAAATAATAATATATTTTAATGTCAACTTAGAAAAAACAAAGGCAATGTAAAACATCCCCTCTTATTGCAGATTACCTTAACATATACTTCCCAATTACACTCTTTAGTGTCCATTTCTAATCATGCTTTCTTGTCTAGAAATATCTTTGAGTCCTACTTTTCCAGTCAACAATGCAAGGGAGATTTTGCAAACTCCAATACCTGTGCAAGCTGGCTTCTGGAAACAAGCTATTTAAAAGATGGCTTGTGAACACTTGTAAAGGGATACAGGGGGGCCAGGTGCAGTGGCTCACACCTGTAATGCCAGTGCTTTGGGAGGCAGGCGTGAGCCTGATTGACAAAATCCAACAGCCCTTTATGCTAAAAACTCTCAATAAACCAGGTATTGATGGAATGTATCTCAAAATAATAAGAGCTACTTATGACAAACCCACAGCCAGTATCATACTGAATGGGCAAAAACTGGACACATTCCCTTTGAAAACCGGCACAAGACAAGGATGCCCTCTCTCACCACTCCTATTTAACATAATATGGGAAGTTCTGGCCAGGACAATCAGGCAAGAAAAAGAAATAAAGAGTATTCAATTAGGAAAAGAGGAAGTCAAATTGTCTCTATTTGCAGATGACATAATTATATATTTAGAAGACCCCATTGTCTCAGCCCAAAATTTCCTTAAGCTGATAAGCAACTTCAGCAAAGTCTCAGCATACAAAATCAATGTGCAAAAATTACAAGCATTCCTATACACCAATAACAGACAAACAGTCAAATCATGAGTGAACTCTCATTCACAATTGCTACAAAGAGGATAAAATACCTAGGAATACAACTAACAAGGGATATGAAGGACCTCTTCAAGGAGAACTACAAACCACTGCTCAAGGAAATCAGAGAGTACACAAACAAATGGAAGAACGTGCCATGCTCATGGTTAGGAAGAATCAATATCGTGAAAATGGCCATACTGCCCAAAGTAATTTATAGATTCGGTGCGATCCCATCAAGTTAGCATTGACTTTCTTCACAGAATTGGAAAAAAAAAAAACAAAAAAACGAAACAAACAAACAAAAAAACCTTAAATTTCATACGGAACCAAAAAAGAGCCCACATAACCAAGACGATCTTAAGGAAAAGATAAATAAATAAATAAAGCTGGAGTCATCATGCTACCTGACTTCAAACTATACTACAAGTCTACAGTAATCAAAACAGCATGGTACTGGCACCAAAACAGAGATATAGACCAATGGAACAGAACAGAGGCCTCAGAAATAATGCCATACATCTATAACTATCTGATATTTGACAAACCTGACAAAAGCAATGGGGAAAGGATTCCCTATTTAATAAATGGTGTTGGGAAACTGGCTAGCCATATGCAGAAAGCTGAAACTGGATCCCTTCCTTACACTTTATACAAAAATTAACTCAAGATGGGTTAAAGATTTACATGTAAGATCTAAAACCATAAAAACCCTAGAAGAAAACCTAGGCAATACCGTTCAGGACATAGGCATGGGCAAGGACTTCATGACTAAAGCACCAAAAACAATGGCAACAAAAGCCAAAATAGACAAATGGGATCTAATTAAACTAAAGAGCTTCTGCACAGCAAAAGAAACTATCATTAGAGTGAACTGGCAACCTAAGGAATGGGAGAAAATTCTTGCAATCTACCCATCTGACAAAGGGCTAATATTCAGAATCTACAAGGAACTTAAACAAATTTACAAGAAAAAATCAAACAACCTTATCAAAAAGTGGGTGAAGGATATGAACAAACACTTCTCAAAATAAGACATTTATGCAGCCAACAAACATGAAAAAAAGCTCATCATCACTGGTCATTAGAGAAATGACCATCAAAATCACATTGAGATACCATCTCACATCAGTTAGAATGGTGATCATTAAAAAATCAGGAGACAAAAGGTGCTGGAGAGGATGTGGAGTAATAGGAATGCTTTTACACTGTTGGTGGGGGTGTAAACTAGTTTAATCATTGTAGAAGACAGTGTGGTGATTCCTCAAGATCTAGAACTAGAAATACTATTTGACCCATCATCCCATTACTGGCTATATACCCAAAGGATTATAAATCATTCTGTTATAAAGACACATGTACATGTATGTTTACTGCAGCACTGTTCACAATAGCAAAGACTTGGAACCAACCCAAATGCCCATCAATGATAGACAGGATAAAGAAAATGTGGCACATATACATCATGGAATACTATGCAGCCTCAAAAAATGATGAGTTCATGTCCTTTGCAGGGACATGGATGAAGCTGGAAACCATCATTCTCAGCAAACTGACACAAGAACAGAAAACCAAACACCGCATGTTCTCACTCATAAGTGGGAGTTGAACAATGAGAATACATGGACACAGGGAGGGGAACATCACCCACCAGGGTGGGAGGCTAGGGGAGGGACAGCATTAGGAGAAATACCTAATGTAGATGATGGGGTGATGGATGCAGCAAATCACCATGGCACGTGTATGACTGTAACAAACCTGCACGCTCTGCACATGTACCCCAGAACTTAAAGTATTGCAAAAAATAAAAGATATCTCTGTCCTTGCTGAAATTCAGAGAAGCAGCATCTCCTCTAATCTTGGGAATGATGGGGAAAGGGGAGTGGATGGAGAGTCCCACTAGAGGACTAAGTGGCTGTGGAAAGGAATATGCGCAGAATGTGCTGGCTTCTGCAGCTGACAACTTGCAGGGATATTTCTGCATGCCGTAAGGACCAGTGGTTATTCCCAGGCAGTCATTTTTCCTAATAACTTGGACTCATCAAACCTATAGTCATTATGAAGCCAATAATATAAACGGGAGATTTGGGGTTCAAAAAGACCTTAATAGGCAGTAATGATGGGAGCAATCTTATAAGGCTACGTTTGATAGTAATAAACATAAAACCCTGAAATTCAATCTAGAAAAACAAAACCTATCTCCAAGGTGGGAAGATATGGCAGGATCACATGGAAAAGAGGCCGAGAAGACTTTAAATATGAGTCGACAGTGTGGTTAAGCAGTTGAAAAGAGTTACTTCAATCTCGGGCAGGAGTGGTAACTTAGGAGCTCAGAAGCTGGTGGTGCCTGTTTTCTCCCAATGTGGCTGTGAAGCACAGAGAGCTGGTCCCTGATGAGAGAAGAATGAAGCAATGCCCACGGTGGAGAAGGGACCCTGCCACGTGTCAGCCTGAGACTGCGGGTGAGTGACATGAATTGTATCCTGGTACCTCATGTCACATTTTCCTTTTCTTTTTAAGCAAAACTTAATTTTTTTTAAGAGATAGGGTGTCACTTTGTCACCCAGGCTGGAGTGCAGTGGTGCAATCATAGCTCACTGTAGCCTTGACCTCCTGGGCTCAAGAGATCTTCCAGACTCAGCCTCCTGAATAGCTGGGACTACAGGTGCCTTTATTTCCCTTCTCTAATTCGAGTTAGCTCAGGTGGATTTGGGATTGGATTCATAACCCAAGTCCTACTCAAAGCACATGTTGTAAGGACTGTGAGAGATGGGCAGGACAGGACCGCTAACAGTGAGTGGTCTAGTAAGGCCAAGTGGTTGAGGATCAGAATGAATGGAGATCTCCTCTTGCTCTTCCAGAATCTTCTGGTGGAGGGGATGCCGGGGGAGTGAGGGGACCTCTGGGGCTCTACTCACTCCAAGATTCTTTTTAGTTCTAAATTTTCACCTCATGGTGAAAGCAGTATTTAAAAAAGAAAGGGTCAGGCATGTGGCTCATGCCTGTAATCCCAGCACTTTGGGAGGCCGAGGCAGGCAGATCACAAGGTCAAGAGATTGAGACCAGCCTGGCCAACATGGTGAAACCCCATCTCTACTAAAGATACAAAAACTAGCTGGGCGTGATGGCATGCACCTGTACCCCCAGCTACTCGGGAGGCTGAGGCAGGAGACTTGCTTGAACCCGGGAGGTGGAGGTTGCAATGAGCCAAGATTGTGCCACTGCACTCCAGCCTGGGCAACAGAGTGAGACTCCATCTAAAAAAAAAAATTAACCCATTCTCACTATATAGATAATGGAAGTGCTGAATGCAGAAGGAATGGGTTAGAGATCTCCAAGGGAATGTCTGTGGTCCTCAGTGACTGGCTAAATACGGTTGAAGAAGGAGAAGAACGTGCATAGAATGTTAGTGTTGGAAACACCTTTGAGGTCATGGAGTCCAACCTTCCCATTCATTGTAGGAGAAAACCAAGGCCTGGGAGCATGGGTTGCCTTGCTGTAGGTCACAGGTGCTGAGGCAGAGCTAAGGTCTCTGTCTCCTGCCTCGTAACCCACTGTCCTGTACAGGACAGCAAAGTTTGGGGCCGTGATGGGTGGGAGGAAAGAGAGAAAGGAGGTGGGAATAATTTGGTTTCACGTACAGTCAGCATGAGATAATAAATGTAATAACTCATCAATGTACCCAACCCAGTGTCATTTGTGGGTGACAGTAATCATTAGATTGTGTAGTGGTTAGGACACTTCTGGGTGCAGGAAACACAAAACCCAATCTAAGCTGGTAAAGGCAGAAGGATAAGCCAGGCTCCGTGGCTCATGTCTGTAATCCCAGCACTTTGAGAGGCCAAGGTGGGCGGCTTGCCTGAGCTCAGGAGTTCGAGACCAGCCTGGGCAACCTCATCTCTACTAAAATACAAAACATTAGCTGGCCATGGTGGTGCATGCCTGTAGTCCCAGCTACCCAGGGAGGCTGAGGCAGGAGAATTGCTTGAGCTGGGAGGTAGAGGTTGCAGTGAGCTGAAATCCCACCACTGCACTCCAGCCTGGGCAACAGAGTAAGACTGTCTCAAAAAAAAAAAAAAAAACAACAGGATAAGTTACTGGCTCAAATAACTGAAGTTTCCAGGGGTAATGCTGGCTTTCCAGGTGTCTGAGGCAGAGGCTCAAATGCCAGCAGGCCCTGGCTTCTCTGTCTGGACCCCCTTCTCAAAAGTGTCTCTCTCTGAGGTAGCAAAATGACTTCCAGCAGCTCCAGCTTCCCCACCTTGTGACTGTGAGTCTAGCAGAGAGACACTCTTGAAAAAAGAGTGGCCTCAGCTGGAGGTAGGCGACATGGTGGCCCCAGCCAGGACAGTGGGATTTTCTTATTGTTTGAGGCCTAGCTCGGGTTATTGTTCACCCTAGGGTGGAGGGTGCAGCCCCACCCAGGCCACCCGGATTCAGAATGGGCATCAGGGCTCCTTATCACAGCAACAGAAACCCATTCTGCCTGCCCCCAAGACTCACAGAGGGCGAGGGCTTCTCTAGACGCAGGTGCCGGCCAACAGGCAGGACCGACACCCGTGAGCATGGGGAGGAGTGGGCTCCCAGCCTGGATCCAGGAGAAGCGCTGTTGGGACACTGGGCAGCCAGCACCCGAGTCAGAGCGGAAGGCAGCCTCTCACAGCTGCTGTCACCACCCCGCCCGTGCCTGTCCCGCCTTTCAGTATGCACCAGCAAACTTCGACCTGTGGGTGCCTGCACCTGTGTGCCTGGGGCTTCCCCACCAGAACTGCAGAAGGCCACTCAGCCTGTGGATGGAGCAGGCTACTGAGGAAGCAGCCACCAAGAGCAGCCCTCAGCCCTCAGGGTGAGTGTCTGCAGCTTCCTCGCCGCTTGGATGGGATGATTCTGAGGCACGTGTTTTAGACTGTTTCGCGGGGCTTTTTTCCCCCACGGGATTCAGTGCAGATGCCCACGCGGTTCTGAGCTCATAGCACAGCCTCACTGGCGGCCTCCCTTCCCTGAGTCTCTTCCTCATTTCCATCTCCTGCACCTCCCACATAAACCATTGGTGCTAGAACCCTCGTCTAGTGAATGCTTTGGGGGTGACCCAACTAGGACACAGCTACTCTCTGGGACCTGCTTGGGGACAGCAACTTCACCTGGAAGACCCGCTCTAGGCCCTTCAGATGGGCTGGGAAGGAGCCCCACAGCAGGTCTTCAAACAGCAGTGGAACACTTAGACAGGTGGAGAAACCATCCCTGCTGCTTTGGAAAAGGAGGGGCACCAAAGACTTGGGAAGGAGCCACCACCTCTCCTTCAGCTGCCCCCATGTTCTTCATGGGCAGCCCTCATGGACAGGGTGGGAGAATAGGAAGGTCCTGTGTGCCTGCAGGAGGAGTGGGGGTCCAGGCATGCAGGCATGTGGCACAGCAGGGGTTACCTGTGGAGGCCTGGGTGCCTGTAGGAGACCCCAGGTTTAGAAACAAAATTCTCATTTTATGATTCAAGACAATGAGAAAAGAATAGTTTAAGGAAAACGTCTCTCTATAGGTTATATTTCATAGTTTGCATTAATATTTTATAGAACTTAGGTCAGGTGCGCAGTGACTCATGCCCGTAATCCCAGCACTTTGGGAGGCTGAGACGGGTGGATCACCTGAGGTCAGGAGTTTGAGACCAGCCTGATCAATATGGTGAAACCCTGTCTCTACTAAAAATATAAAAATTAGCCGGGAGTGGTGGCAGGCACCTGAAGTCCCAGGTCCTCAGGAGGCTGAGACAGGATAACTGCTTGAACCCAGGAGGCAGAGGTTGCAGTGAGCTGAGATTGCACCACTGCACTCCAGCCTGGGTAACAGAGTGATGCTCCGTCTCAAAAATAAAAATAAAAATAAATTATAGAACCTATATTCTGTGATAGGTTGTATCTGTTTACTAAGGGCTGCCTGGAATAGGATGCATAAAATGAACCACTAGGATAAAGCAACTAACCCCAGTGTCCAGTAAGCCCCCATGAAGGCTTCCTTCTATCTTCTGCGCCTCTACAGCTGGAAAATGCTTGTTTAGAAGGACCTTCCTAAAAAAAGAGTGAGTGGATGCTGCCCTCCAGTGGCCAAGTGTGCCAGTAAAGCATGTCAGAAGAGGACCAGGAAGCAAAGTCAAACCCTTCTCCCGGCTTCCTCCCAGGGCTCCTGGGACTGCTCCTAGTGGGAATACGGCTGGGGTATTCCTGGGGGGCTGAAGGGGCTTGGATCTGTGCCACAAAGGGACAGCAGAAGCAACCAGGTGCATTTAGCAGGAGAAAAACAATAACATTTACCGAGCACTTAATTTAGATTGGCCTAAATCTCAAGCAATTGACATCCCTTTAATCATCACACATACCATTATTATCCCAACTTAAAAAAATAAGTCCAGGTTACGTGGCTCATGCCTGTAATCCTAACACTTTGGGAGGCTGAGGTGGGCAGATTGCTTGAGTCTAGGAGTTCAAGACCAGCCTGGGCAACATAGTGAGACCCCTATCTCTACAAAAAAAAAAAAAAAAAAATTAGCCAGACATGGTGACACATGTCTGTAGTCCCAGTTGCTACTTGGGAGGCTGAGAGGGGAGATCCCCTGAGCCCAGGAGGTTGAGGCTGCAGTGAGCTATGATCACACCACTGTATTCCTGCCTGGGTCACAGAGAGAGACCCTGTCTCAAAAAACAAAAACAGGAAGCCATGGCCTGAGATCACCAGTGAAAGACAGAGCTAGGACTTGAAACTATTTCTCTCATCCCCAGAAGCAATGTTTTAACCACTTCACCAGCGGTTCTCAAACTTTGCAATACCCAAGAATTGTTTAGGGAGATTGGTAAAGAGGTAGCATGTAGGACTCTGTCCCCAGATATTCTGATTTTTTTTTTTTTTTTTAAAGATGGAGACTTGCTCTGTTGCCAAGCTGGAGTACAGTGGCGCGATCTTGGCTCACTGCAACCTCCACCTCTTGGGTTCAAGCGATTCTTCTGCCTCAGCCTCCTGAGCAGCTGGGATTACAGGCACACACCACCACACCCAGCAATTTTTGTATTTTTAGTAGAGATGAAGATTTCACCATGTTGGCCAGGATGGTCTTGATCTCCTGACCTCGTGATCTGCCCACCTTGGCCTCCCAAAGTGCTGGGATTGCAAGTGTGAGCCACCACACCTGGCCCGATTCTGATTATTTCTAAGAAGAGCAAAGACAACTGGGAATTTGTCCCTAGGACATTCTGAGTGGGGTTCAGTAATGGAAACAAGTTCATGAAGCACATTTGAGAAGTGCTAGATTAAAACCTCATCATTACCAAGAGGGAGATTTTGTATGCACAGAGAGAACTTTCTAACGGTCCTATCTGTATTATGATCCAACTTACGCTGCATGCCAGCATTTGGATCAATGCTTTCATATCCACAATCTCATCTCCTCTTGGTGGCTCTTTGAGTAGGCACCTCCAGTTTGCAGATGAGGATACCAGGCTCTGACACCTTCGAGAGAGAACTAACCTCTCGCTGCTTTTTTCTGATTTGCGGCCCTGCACCTGCTTCATTTGGCATTCCATTATGTGCTTACCATGGGTCTCCCCATGGAAATTGTGCACCTTGATGTCGTTGAGGGCCTTTGAGTGTCGTCTGGCGAAGGTCACAGATCATATCTGTCGAGCTGAAATGCCCTATCTGCTGGGAGCAGGCTTGTGCGATGAGAAACCAGGGGACCTATGGAGCAGCTGCCCCAGCTGTCACTAAAGTGACGTCAATCCTGGTGTCTGGAGCTGTTAATCCCTAGGGAAAGGTCCTGTGGGGGACAGAAAGTGCTCTAACTGGACATTTGGGAGCTGAGTCCTGGTCACCTTGGGGCTGCTTCTCAGGGGAACCTGCCAAATGCTATTAAATCAGAACACGTCCTCCACAGGCAAAAGATCCCATGAAGACAAGCCCAGGGTTGTCACAGGGTCCCAGGAACCAGGGCAGCACGAAAGCTCTGGGAAAGGTTGGGAGCAGGGTGAGGCCAGCGATTTCACAGTTTGGGCCCTGTCGCTCCCAGTTCCTCCCCAGGATCAGTAGGGTGGCCTTCGCTTCCACCCCTGAAGGTGCTCCTCTCCTCGCGTTCTGCCCCTCACGCTTTCCTCTCTATACCATGTTGTATTGGCTGATTTTTTTTTTTCCATGAATCAAGTATCACTTTTATAATCATATATTAAAAAGTTTAATTTGGAGAAAACTACAAATGGAATGATCTCTAGGAAAGCAGGCTGTAGGGGAGAAAAAGTAGGATCTTTCCCTCACCCATTGAGAGGTTCATGGCAGGCACCGTATAACGAAAGACAGATTGACAAGAGGAAAGCTTAACAAATATATTTAACCAGTTTTATGTCACATGGGAGCCTTTAGAAATAAAGACCCAGGGAAACAGCATTTGCGTACTTAGGTCTGATGAAGAATGGACAGTTGTGCAGAATTGCGGTTGGACAAAAAGAGGGTATGACCTAATGGTAATAAACTGGGGGAAGCTTAGAGAGACCTTTTTCTTCAGACTCTCCTTGGCCTCCAGATATGGGACAGGACACCTGTCACATAAGGGTCTTCAGAGGAAAAGGGAGGAGGTCAAAGAGTGACCTTCCTAAGTTTTATGGCTTGCTTTGGAGGAGAGAAATTCTAGTTTCCATGACCTGCTTTGGAGGAAAAAACATCAGAGACATCTTTGTTTCTGTGGCCCTCCCAATACCCTACAGCTCAAAATCCTCAGCTGGTGGGGGTGGTGGCTCATGCCTGTAATCTCAGAAACTCAGGAGGCCAAGGTAGGAGGATCGCTTGAGCCCAGGAGTTCAAGGCTGCCCTTGAGCCCAGGAGTTCAAGGCTGCTGTGAGCTAGGATCGCACCACTGCACCCCAGCCTAAGCAACAGAGTGAGGCCCTATCTCAAAAAAAAAAAAAAAAAAAAAAAATCCCTGGCATGCCAAGGCACCATGCTTTGGGGTATTGCAGGGGAAAATAATAGCCCCCATGGGTTTGTAGTTAGAAAGAGCCCCAGATTAACAAGAGAATAACAGAAGTTTGTTAAATGTATATTTTATGTACGCATGGGAAACACTCAGAGAATGAATAGTTTTTAAAGAGGTGGCTTTGAATTCTAGCTTATGTAGCGTCTTCAAGAAAGAACAGTCCATTTTTAGAGTGGTGACAAGACAAAGGAAAAGGGCTTTGAGTCTCTAGGAGCAGCAGCTTGTGGGGAAGGCAGAAAATGGCAGTCAAAGGCTAGTCAGTAATGCTTGTTAATGTAGATTCCTCTGGTACCATCTCCAGGCTGACAGGGTCTAAAGCTGTCTTAAGTGGCTAACCTTGTTCTCCCTGCTGGAAAGAGGGTTGGGGCAGGGCGAGATGGCTCATGCCTGTAATCCCAGGACTTTGGGACCCCAAAGCAAGCAGATCACCTGTGAGACCAGCGTGACCAACATGGTAAAACCCTGTCTCTACTAAAACACAAAAATAAGCTGGGCGTGGTGGCAGGAGCCTATAATCCCAGCTACTTGCAATTCAGCTTGTTGAGAGTAGTAGATGCAGGGAGGGTGGCAGCTTCTATGATAGGAGTGTGGGAGACAACAGCATAGCCAGCCTTTCCTGGAGAGGACTGTTTAGGTTTTGAAGAGCTGCCATCAATAAACCACGTGTGATCAGAGTCTGGAAGAGGGCAAAGAGAGGTGGGGAAAGGGGAGACAGCAGTGTGGGTTAGGGAGACACAGCCGTGCGGTGCGGGACTTGCATTTGTTTGGTATTAGGTGGGAGGCAGGATTAAAATCGGGGCCGTGTGCAATAGCCACAGTGGGAGTTTCAACAAAGAGCGAATAGAGGTGGATAAGACGTGGGGCAGATGACAGATGTGGAAGATGTGCAGAGGACACTGAAGCCTGAAGACTGTGAGAACGGTTAGAGCTGGAGGAGAACCAGATGAAAAGGTGTCACTGGGAGCAAGATCAGATTGCACACATGAAGAACTACCTCGCGAGGCTTGGTCATGGATTGCTAACCTGGCCTAGCAGGCCAGCTTCAAGTATACAGAAGGTGGGCCTTGCGCCTACGGTAATCTAGAATTTGGAATTGCCCTTGGCACACGAGTGGCTCTGGTAGGACCCAATGGAGCAGAGACGTCCACTATTCCGAAGCTGCTAACTGGAGAGCTGCTACCCACAGATGGCGTGATCCGAAAACACTCTCATGTCAAGACAGGCCGTTACCATCAGCATTTCCAAGAGCAGCTGGACTTAGATCTCCCGCCTTTGGAGTACCTAATGAAGTGCTACCAGAGATCAAGGAGAAAGCATTCTTCTATTCTGTGAGACCTAGACAATTTTTGTCAACAAATGGGCAAATGGTCTGAGGTGTCACATGTCCAGACATTTTGTTTTACACTCCAATCCCTCCCTAATCTCTGCTTTTGATGCCACCCATCCCAAATTTTCCTTCTCTCCCTTCCATCCGCTCCTCCTACTCCACCAGTGATTCAGAACCCTCCTGTCCATTGACTGTTCCGCCCTTTCTTCTCCCCACCTGTCCGAACCAGGCCCTAATCCAGGACCTAATCCCACGCCCCAGAGACTTCCTCCTCTTCCCCTGCCCACAACCCACCTCCTTATGCCGTCCCCCACCATTTCACCTCCCCACCTCATACGCGGCCCAGCTTACAGTGTAGTCCCGCAGCTACCTCCTCTGCCCTTGCCCAACAATTCCCGCTTCAAGAGGTGGCCAGAGCCTAAGGCACAGTTAGGGTGCACGTTCCTTTCTCTTTATCCAACCTTTCCCAAATTGGCCAACGGTTAGGCTCCTTTTCATCAGATCCTCCAATACTTAACCCAGTCCTGTAATCTCACCTGGAGTGACTTAAATGTCATCCTTACTTCTACTCTCACCCCTGTAAAACACTTATCACCCAATCATCCCCTAACATTAAAAAAGCTACAGAAATAAAAATCTGGCCCTCAAACCCCACAACAGGAATTAATCAACCTCACCTTAAAGGTGTTCAATAATAGGGAAGAAGCTGCCTGGCGGCAGTGCATCTCAGAATTACAAATGCTTGCCTCTGCCGTAAGACAAACCCCAGCCACACTACTGGCTCACAAAGGCTTCAAAGTGCCCAGACTGCAGCATCCAGCCGCCCCTCCCAGACCTTACTTCAAGTGTGGGAAACCTGGCCACTGGGCCAAGGAATGCCTGCAGCCCAGGATTCCTCGTAAGCCCTGCCCCGCCTGTGCAGGACCCCACTGGAAGTCCGGCTGTCCGACTCACATCGCTGACCCTCGATTTGGCGGCTAAAGCCTGATGCTGCCCAAACATCTTGGAGGCCCCCTGGACTATCACAGACACCAAGCTTCAGGTAACTCTTACGGTGGAGCTAAGTCCATCCCCTTCTTAATCACTCCACACTAACTTGTCTCCTTGGCCTCCATAACTGTTGATGAAATTGAACACAAGGCCTCCAGTCCTCTCAAAATTCCCCAAGTCTAGTGTCAATTAGGCCAGCATTCCTTTCCTAATCTTCCCCACTTGTCCAGTTCCCATTAGGCCAAGATATCCTAACAAAATCATCTGCCTCCTTCGCTATTCCCGGGCTACAGCCACGCTTCACTGCCGCCTTGCTCCCCAACCCGTACCTCCCTCAATAGCTCCCCTTATGTCCCGCTACCTTAACCCCAGGGTGTGGAACACCACCTCCCCATCCATCCTGTAGTGCCAAACCCCTGTACTCTCCCCGATTTCTCTAAAGCTCACCCGAATTCCTAAGGAAACTTAAATGCCCTGTGCCTGTCCATCTTGCCGCTTCACCCTCTTCCTCCATTCCGTGTGACAAGAGAGTTGCTGGTTCCACCCCCAGCTGTCACCCTTAACTGTCTTCTAAAGTAAATAAATAACCTTCTTTTCCAAGGTACCCCGTGTAACTTCTCTGCCTATTCCTCCTGCTCCCTTGGCCGCCCCACATAATTGCATCTATTATTTCCAACTACCTGTACAAAACCCTTAACCCATTCTTTGCGATACCAATTCAACCCAACCCTTTTCCTTATACACTGCTGAAATTCAGGGTCGTGCAGCTGGAGTTCTGACAGAAGAGCCAGGTCCGCATCATGTTGCCTTCCTCTCTAAACAACTTGACCTCACTGTCCTACGTTGGTCCTCACGCCTATGTGTGGCAGCCGCCGCTGCTCTACTCCTTCTCGAGGCTTTCAAAACCACAGGCTATGCCCCGTTCACTCTACACAGCTCTCACAGTCTTCAGGCTTCAGTGTCCTCTTTGCATCTTCCACATCTGTCATCTGCCCCACGTCTTATCCACCTCTATTTGCTCTTTGTTGAAACTCCCACTGTGGCTATTGCACACGGCCCCGATTTTAATCCTGCCTCCCACCTAATACCAAACAAATGCAAGTCCCGCACCGCACGGCTGTGTCTCCCCTTTCCCCACCTCTCTTTGCCGTCTTCCAGACTCTGATCACACGTGGTTTATTGATGGCAGCTCTTCAAAACCTAACCAGTCCTCTCCAGGAAAGGCTGGCTATGCTGTTGTCTCCCACACTCCTATCATAGAAGCTGCCACCCTCCCTGCATCTACTACTCTCAACAAGCTGATTGATAGCACCACACATGCTCTCACCTGGCAAAAGGGCTAAAAGTCAACATCTACACCAACTCCAAATATGCTTTCCACATCCTCCATCACCACGCTGTCATCTGGAAAAAAGGGGCTTTCTCACTACACAAGGATCCTCCATTATCAATGCTTCTTTAATAAAAGATCTCCTTAAAGCTGCCCTTCTCCCAGCCAAGGCTGGAGTCGTCCACTGTAAAGGGCATCAAAAAACTTTAAATCCCATTGCCCAAGGAAATGCTTCTGCCAATGAGACGGCCAAGGAGGCAGCAAACGTACCAATATTCCCATCAGCGGGCAGTATTTTTCTTTTCCCTTAGTCTGTCTACTGATTTCTCTGCTAGCATCACAGACATATACGATACCTTGTCCGTCCTTCAGGCTCAAATCGACTCTTCAGCTGAAGTTGTCCTTCAGAACCATCGTGGCCTCGACTTACTAGCTGCAGAAAAGGGAGGACTCTGTATATTTCTAAATGAGGAATGCTGCTTTTACTTAAATCAGTCCAGTCTAGTTTATGATCATATCAAAAGGCTCAAAGACAGGGCCCAGAAATCTGCTAACCAGGCAAATAACTACGCCGAATCCACCTGGCTGTTTTCTAGCTGGATGACATGGCTTTTTCCAATCCTTACTCCCCTAACACCCGTCTTCCTCCTTCTCTTATTCGGACCTTGCATTTTACGATTAGTCTCTCAATTCCTACAAAACCGTATCCAGGCCATCACTAGTCACTCTATATGGCAAATGCTACTTTTAACAACCTCACAATATCACCCCTGTCCCAGGACCTCTCAGCAGCTTAAGACAAGACGCCTTGCCAACCCTTCCCGTTCATTTGTCTGTCTTATCCCCAGTCCTGTTTCACAGACTTTTCTTGTAGGTGTCCGTGCAGCCCCATCACGCTTGAAGAGACCTTAGAAATATCACCTACTCCCTTCTCTAACTTTTTTCTTTATACATATATAAGATGGGAACGTCAGGCCTCCAAGTCCAAGGCTGGCCATTATAGCCTTGGTGAAGCCCATACACCTCCTAATGGTTTCCAGGAGCCAGAAAGTCTGAGGTAACCGGAAGGCCACAAACAGAAGTGAAACAACTAGCTCCTGCCTCCGCCCCTTGCTCTCCCCCTACAACGTTCAACCATTGCTCCTGCTCAGCCGTGCGAAGCTTCCCCTCTCGACATTAGGTGTCTCAAGAACCCCCACCCCTGTAACTACGTAATTTACTGCATCCTCCCCTCTGCTTGCAACTGATAACCCCCACCCTTATGACCATGCCTGTTTGTAATAGATAACCCCTACCCTTGTGACCAGGCATCCCTTGACGCCCTTCCCTCCCTAAAGTAAATTACCACCTTTAACTGACTAGTTGCCCCAACCTATATAACCAGTCCTCATTCCTACGCCTCTCGCCTAACTCTTTTCCCGGACTTGGCCCACTTGCACCCAAGCGCGAAATAAAACGGCCTCGTTGACCACACAAAGCCTGCCTGGTGGTCTCTTCACTCGAGTGACACGTCTAACAGGACAGTACCTGTCCATTTCCTGTCCTCCTTCCAGTTATGTCCGTCCCGTCTGGACTCCACTGGCCATTCCCTCCAGCCCTCGCTGGTTACCTTACTCTGTGATGGCGTCAGGCCCACCTGCCGGTTAGCCTGAGGGCCCAAGCCCTGGATTTGGCCCACAGAGGAGCTTAGGATCTTCGTTTTCTGGGTTTTGGTGATGTTAGAGGAATATCCTCCAGCCCACCACCCCCATTCCCTTTTGCTTCTGGTTTGGAGCTCTGGACCAGGACCTTTATCCTGGTCAGTTTTTAAATATTTATTTAGCAGTGTAACTTTTAGACCTGTGTGACTTCTACAAAGCGCCCAATAAAGAAAGAGGAAGCCATGGTCCCTACCTTCCTTCCCGGTCTCTGGGGCCTTCTCCTCCCTGCAGTGCCAACATGCACTGCCCTCAGCAAGAGCTGGATCCAGCGCCGTTGTATGGATGGGAACTGGAGACTAGTCCGTAGGAGCTGGAGGAACTTTCGCCCTTTAGTGCGGATTTTAAATTGAACCTTTTCTCAGGCCCGTGATTCTCAGACTTTAACGTGAATCAGAATCACCTGGAGGGCTCATCCAATCAGATTGCCAGATCTCGCCTCGGGGGTTCTGGTTCTATAGGTCTTGGGGGAGTCCAAGAATATTAACATTTCTAACAAGTTTCCAGGTGATGCGGTATTGCTGGTCTAGGGGCTGTATTTTGAGAACCACTATCCAGGAGCCAGGTTTTCTGACTGTGATCTGAGGTTCTGCCTCATCTGCACAGCAGCTGAGCTGCTTGTTTAAAATGCAGGCCAGGTGAGGTGGCTCACACCTGTAATCCCAGCACTTTAAGCAGAGGCAGGTGAATCACTTGAGCTCAGGAGTGCAAGACCAGCCTGGGAAACGTGGCAAAACCTGTCTCTACATGCCTGGAGTCCCACCTGCTCAGGTGGCTGGGGTGGATGGATCGCTTGAGCCTGGGAGGTTGCAGTGAACTGAGATTGCACCATGCACTCTAACCGGGGTGACAGAGCAAAACCCTGTCTCAAAAAACAAAACAAAACAAAACAAATGCAGACTGGCCAGGCACAGTGGGTCATACCTGTAATCCCACTGTAAGCTCATCACCTTGGGAGGCCAATGTAGGAGGATCAGTTGAGCCCAGAAGTTCAAGACTAGCCTGGGCAAAATACAGAGACCCCATCTCTACAAATAATAATAATAATAAAATGATCCCAGCTACTCAGGAGGCTGAGGCAGGAGAATTGCCTGAACCCAGGAAGCGGAGGTTGCGGTGAGCCGAGATCGCGCCATTGCACTCCAGCCTGGGTAACAAGAGCGAAACTCCGTCTCAAAAAAAAAAAAAAAAAAAAAAAATGAACGGGGCATGGTGGCATGTGCCTGTGGTCCTAGCTGCTCTGAGAAGAGGAGGCTTGCTTGAGCCCAGGAGGTTGAGGCTACAGTGAGCAGAGAATGTGCCACTGCACTCCAGCCTGAGGACAGAGGGAGACACTGTCTCAAATTAAAAAATAAAATGTGCAGATTGCTGAAAAAAAAACTTGTAAAAAATCCTGATTATTTATTAAAATAAACACAAAACTTAAAAAATGCTCATAGAATTTTAGTTCCTGAACACAGGCGGGTCTCAGTGCTCTAACTTGAGATACACTTAAGTGCGACACATACAGATGTCAAGTTGACACTAAGACTCCCCCATGACCCCCATGTACTACCACGCAGGCGCAGCTGAAGCGTGTGTGATGGTGTGGAGGGGCGCTGAGAAATGAAGGCCACAGTAGGATATAAAGGAAATTGTGGGCTTGAAGGTTCAGGCCCCAGGGTCTGATTGCTTGTATTCAAATCCTAGCTCTGTCCCTTGCCAACTTTGTGTCCTTAAGCAACTTAATTCTCTAAACCTTGATTTCCTCACGGAGTTCAAAACGACCTCTGTTTTAAGCCTTTTGGAGGGTTGAATGAGGGGGAAAATGGCAAAGCATTTTTCTAGAATACTGGCACCTCCACCTGTAGCAAGCCTTCTGTAACACACCTTGTCCTCACCCATCGCAAGGTCCACCCTGATGCCCTTATTACAAAAGACAGATTAACCAGAGAGAAGCTTAACAAGGGTATTCAGTGTAAGTTTTACACGACACGGGAGGCCTCAGAAATGAAGACGCAAAGAGCCGGGAGAATGACCCAGTGGTAATGAACTGGGGGGATCTTGGCAAGGCCTGTTTGTTCAGGTTCTTCTTGGCCTCTCTGTGAGGCACGTCCTCACCCCAGGTATGGGGTGGGATCCTTCTGGAATGAGGGCCTTATGGCGGCCTTGAGGGGAGAGGCATGTCAGAGGGATCTCTCTAGGTTTTATGGCTTGCTTTGCAGGAGAGGAGTTCTAGTTTTAATGACATGCCTTGGGGAAGAGAAATTCTTGTTTCTATGACCTGCTATGACCTGCTTGGGGGAGAAACGGGAAAAGGAGAAATGAGGGTAGGAGAATGTCAGAGAGAGACTTTGCTTCTGAGGCCTTCTGATCTCGTTTAGTTCAAAGCACTCAGCCTGCCCAAGCTCCAGACTTCAGGGTATCGTTTTCTGAGCCGACACTGTCAATTTACCATGTTAGAAATGAAAATTAAGAAAAAGTTAAAGTAGTATTTATTAATTAAAAATAATGAATGTAAATATTGTTATATTTATAATAATTTTTTAAATTATATCTTCCAAAACAAAAAATAAGTGAGAAAATCAGTATTATTTTTTAAATAATTTTTAATTTTTGTGGGTACACAGTGGGTGTAAGATGTTTTGGTGTAGGCATGCAATGCATAAGAATCACACCATGGAGAATGGGGCATGCAGCCCCTCAGGCATTTACCCTTTGTATTACAAAGAATCTAATTCTACTCTTATAATTAATTTAGAATGTACAATTAAATTATTGATGATGGTCATCTTATCCATTATTTCTATTTATTTTTTGTACCCATTGGCGGCCCCCACCTCCTCCCACCCTCTTACTACCCTCCCCAGCCTCAGTTGTTGGTTTTTTTTTTTTTTTTTTTTTTTTGGTGCCACCACACCTGGCTAATTTTTGTATTTTCAGTAGACATGGGGTTTCACCATGTTGGCCAGGCTAGTCTCAAACTCCTGACCTCAGGCGATCCACCTATCTCCACCTCCCAAAGTGCTGGGATTACAGGCATGAGCCACTGCTGCGCCTGGCCCCAAACCAGTCTTTTTAATACATTTTTTTCAAAACTTTTTAATGTCTGGCTTAACAGAAACCAGCTGGACATTCATATTTGCTTCTGTATTCAATCTACTGCAATATCACATGTCATGCAGCCTCTGGAAAATTCTGTACCCTTACAAGAGAATGAGAGGGCAAAATACTAATGTCTTAGTATTGTTATAAAAATAGTTTTGATCTCGTGGGGGAAAAAAGTAGTATCTTTTCCTCACCCGGCGCAAGGTTCATCACTGACACCCCTATAACAAAAGACAGATTAATAAGAGGAAAGTGTAACAAATGTATTCAATGTCAGTTTTACGTGACTCGGGAGCCTTCGGAAAATGAAGATTCACAGACCTCAGGTAACCTGTGTTTTTATGGACAGTTGTGCAGAAGTAGGATCGGAGCACAGGAAGAGAGGATCTAAAATTTAAAAACCGGGGAACTCAGCAAGGCCTGTTTGCTCAGATTGTTCTTGACGTTCCCATGTGACATTTCTTTTCTCTGTGTATGGCGCAGGATGCCTCTCACATGAGAGTCTTCAGGGAGAAGGGAGGGAGAAGGTCAGAGAATGACCCTTTCTAGGTTTTGCTGTTTTCTCAAATGCCCAAGTGCCATATTTTGGGGTAGCATTTCTTTTTCTTTCTTTCTTTCTTTTTTTCAAGATGGAGTCTTGCTCTGTGGCCCAGGCTGGAGTGTGATGGCATGATCTCAGTTCACTGCAACCTCTGCCTCCCGGGTTCAAGCGATCCTCCTGCCTCAGCCTCCCAAGTAGCTGGGATTACGACGGCACACAACCACACCCAGCTAGTTTTTTTATTTTTGTATTTTTAGTAGAGATGCAGTTTTGCCACATTGGCCAGACTGGTCTCGAACTCCTGACCTCAAGTGATCCACCTGCTTCAGCCTCCCAAAGTGCTGGGATTGCAGGTGTGAGCCACCTCGTCTGGCTTGGGTAGCGTTTCTAAGCCACAACAATCTTATGACTTTCCTGACCCGTCTCAAGGAAGCCCAGGGGCAGAACAGCAGAGTCTCTGCAGGCAGGAAATGTATAGTCTAGGGGTGCCGAGCCTCCAGTCTAGTGGGCTCCCTTACCAGACATGGTGGTGCCCCACCCAGGTCACCTCTGTCTGAGGGCGGCTGCCTGCACTGAGCGCCTCAGGTGCAGCATTTTTCCTGGAAGCAGGAGCAAGCTGGGTCCAAGCACAGAGCCCACTGGAAGCGCCAGGAAGTCAATGAAGACCAAATGGTGATGGGGTTGGTGAGTAAATTTGCTCATGGCGCCGTGTGGCTGCTGAGGTCTGCTCTACCGTCTGCCATGCCTGGTAGGATGGAGTTCCGACTGGCCACACTGGCAAATGGCTTAATAATCCCTGTCTAAATAAGCCCCTTCCCTCCCCTGCCTCACTGTTGTTGCTCTCTGTGGTCACTGATGGGGCTCAGATATCCCCAGATAAGGCACCTTGGCACAGTATTTGAAGATGCAGGAAACTGAGAAAACCACAGAAGCAAGAGGGTCACTTTCTGACCTCATTCTCTTCTACCCCGAAGTAGGTCATCGTCATGAACGTCCTTATCTCTGAAGTACAGAGAGGCCAGGAAGAACCTGAGCAAACAGGACTTTCGTTTGTTCAGTTTGTTGTTCTGTTTGCTAAGTTCCCCCAGATTTTCACCATTAGATCATACACCCTTGGTCCAAGCATACTTTTTCATGACTGTCCTTAAGAATGTACAAATTTCAGCCAGCCGAGGTGGCTCACGCCTGTAATCCCAGCACTCAGAGAGGCCAACGTGGGTGGATCATGAGGTCAGAAGTTCGAACCAGCCTGGCCAATATAGTGAAACCCCATCTCTACTAATAATACAAAAAATTAGCCGGGTGTGGCGCCACATGCCTGTAGTTCCAGCTACTCAGGAGGCTGAGGCAGGAGAATTGCTTGAACCAGGAAGGCAGAGGTTGTAGTGAGCTGAGATTGCACCATTGCACTCCAGCCCAGGCAACAGTGCAAGACTCTATCTCAAAAAAAAAAAAAAAAAAAAAATGTATAAATTTCCTGTTTCTTTGGGTCTTAATTTTCTAAAGCCTCCTGTGTCATGTAAAACTTATATTAATTCAATGTGTATGATTTTCTTTTGTAAATCTGTCTTTTGTTGTGGGGTTCATGGCTGACCACCCATGAGCCTTGCAATGGGTGAGGAAAAGACATCGCTTTCTCTCCCCTATGTCGCCTTCCAAAAAAACTACTTTCTCTTAAGTCCTTGTCTCAGGGTCTGTTTTTAGGGAGAACCTAAATGAAGCCAGCAGCCTTCTCGGGGCTCACAGTCCCTGGTAATGCTGCTTCTGCAGTGGGGTGCTAGGAAATGGTGAACAACGTGCCGAATGGGGAAGAAGCTCCAGTTTGCAGTTTGCTGATTTCCGTGGTGTAAATGCTCCCCGCATGGCTGGTTTCCATCTATGGAGTTGACGTCACTGACCACAGAGGTGAGGAGCAGTGCATACTGTTGGTCTCACAGAGTGGTGTGGGCTGGCTCCAGCTCGGGGCACTACTATAACGCCTGCCACCCTCTAATGTAACTATCTGTCTAGTACTCTCCTATGTCCCCTCTATAAGGAGACTTTAGCACTGTCCCAGTGTCCACTCATCATGGGTACAAATACTCATGGAGCCAGGAGTAACTAAAGCCACAGTGGTGGTTGGAAAGACCCTGTCCGAAGCGTGTCCCGGGCTGGGGGAGAGGTGGGGAGGGCCTAGGGGCACGGAGGGCTGCACGGAGGCCACCTTCCAGCTGAGACTGGAAGCATCAACTTGGGGGTCTTCCAGCCCTGGCAGGGAGAAACTGAACATGCAGGGGTCTGCAAGGGCAAACCAGAGCCAGGGAGGGTGCACATGGAGAATATTGGGTCCTCGGGGTTGAGAGGGCTGCAGCATAGAGGAAGAGAAAGGTGACTCTCTGCCTCTGTGGGGGACAGTGACCCTGGTTTGGCCTGCTGTCCCCTGGTGCTCCTGAGACCAGAACCCAGGCAGGCCTTCCCAGTGGTCCCTTATGTCAGTGCTGGAGTGAAAGTGGGAGCCCTGGGCTGGCCACGGAGCCTGCCAGTTCCAGCCTGACTGGAGAGCTTGCAATTAGTGTCCTTCCAAAGCTGCCACCTGGAGGAGAAACTTCGGCCTCTTTACCCAGGGCCGGGTGTGGATGGAGGAGCCAGTTTGGCCAGTAAGGAGCCCAGTGGGCCTGGGAAGGCCACAGGAAACCCACAGCTAGAGCCGGGCAGTGTCGGGGGTGGAGGCAGGCGCGGGAGGCCAGGTTTACAGGCTGCCCAGACACAGGTGAGATGTGAGCAGAGAGCCAGGGCTCCCTGGAAGCTTCTGAGTGTGGAGCTGAACAGTAAGTGCCTTAGACTGTTCAGGCAACTGCAACAGAATACTGTAGACCACGTGGCTCAAACAACACACATTTATTTTTCCCAGTGCCAGAGCCTGGAAAGTTGAAGGTCAGGGCACTGGCAGATGTGGTGTGATGAAGGCTCACTTCCTGGTCCATAGAGGGCTGCTTTCTCACTGTGCCCTCATAGGGTGGAAGGGATAAGGGAGTTCTCTAAGCTCTCTTTTAAAAGGACACTTGGGTGGGGCGCAGTAGCTCACGCCTATAATCCCAGAATTTGGGGAGGCCAAGGCAGGTGGAAGATTGAGCCCAGGAGTTTGAGACCAACCCCATCTCTACAAAAAATACAAAAAGGAGCTAGATGTGGTGGCATGCACCTGCAGTCCCCAGCAACTCAGAAGGCTGAGATGGGAGGATCACTTGAGCCCAGGAGGCAGAGGCTGCAATGAGCCGAGATCAGGCCACTGCACTCCAGCCTGGGCGATGGAGTGAAATCCTATCTCAAAAAATATATATGTATCAATTAACAAGCAAATAAATAAAGGACACAAATCCCGTCACCGAATCACCCCTAAAGGCTCCATCTCCAATACCATCACACTGGGGATTAGGTTTCCACATATGAGTTTTGGGGGGACACACACATTTGGTCTATTGTAATAAGGGCCCAAATAGAGGTGGCAGAGGAGTGACCTACCCTGGAGAATTATCCAGGACCCACTGACCTGAGGACCGAAATGACAAACGACAAACTAACTTTGGCCTCGTCCCTCTCACTTCACCTAGAAGGAAAGGAGACTCGGACAATATAGTGAGAAGGACAGACGCGCTGGGCCCCAGCACACTTGGGTTTGAAGGCTGCCTCTGCTGTTTACTAGCTGTGTGACTCTGGGAAGGTCTCTGAACCCCTCTGAGCTGCTTCCCTCTTGGAGGGGCGTGACGGTGTGTGCTAACTGGCCAAAATGATGCCTGCAGCATAATTAGGACTCCATAAGTCATCTATATTTCATTGAATCTGACATGCCACTCAAGTGAAGAGGCACCTTTACTTTAGCTCCTCTAAGAAAGGAAAACGGCTGCCAAATAAATGGACCCGCCATCAGTTGTAAGATGCACCCAGATTTCAGAGATAACAAAATGTATTGCCAAAAGAAGTACATCTTAGGATAGATGAAATGCAGTAATTCTCTTTTTTTCTGATTCGTGGTTTTTATGCTTCTGGGGCTTCTGCCTCTGGAAGATAGCAGGGTACAATGACTGGCTGAGGCAGCCCCACTCCAGAAGTCGCCTCTGCCCTGGCACTGCCGCTTGGTCCTTTGGCACATGCTGCTGCCCCTGGGTGGCTTGTGCTTGAGGGTCTCAGCTTTGCCTGTGGTTTCCAGCTTCTCTCAAGGTCTGTTTGAGTCCACAAGCCTTTCTGAGGCCAGGGAAGCCATTTTCTTTCTCTCGTGTTTTGTTTTGTTTTGTTTTGTTTGAGATGGAGTCTTGCTTTGTCGCCCAGGCTGGAGTGTAGTGGTGTGATCTCAGCTCACTGCAACCTCCACCTCCTGGGTTCAAGCAATTCTCCTGCCTCAGCATCCCCAGTAGCTGGGACTACAGGCACACACCACCATACCTGGCTAATTTTTGTATTTTTAGTAGAGATGTGATTTCGCCATGTTGCCCAGGCTGGTCTCAAACTCCTGACCTCAAGTGATCTGCCTGCCTCAACCTCCCAAAGTGCTGGGATTATAGGCCTGAGCCACTGCACCCGGCCCAGGAAAGCCATTTTCGATTTCTCTGCAGTTCCTGCAGGCAGAGCTGAGCAACAATAGATGTGCAGAGTCTGCCACTAGCCCTCTGCTCTTAGAAGGGAGGAAGTGAAAGTGAACAGGCCATGCATGAGGACAAATGTGCCCATTCCTTACCTTGCTATGAGGCCTGTTTGTTACATGCTGGCAGCTTTCCAAGTGAATTCTCTCCACCCCAGGAACTGGGAGGGAAGCAGGGCAACCCTTGGGCTCCCTCTGCTGCAGATGAGGAAACAGAGTTAGCAGAGGCTAAGTGATTTGAGAGCATCGCCTGCCTCGTAAGTGCCTGGTGAGATCCCAGGTGTATCTTAGGAGCTGCTTTTCCTGTTTAGTGAGCAGTTGATGGATGTAAGAAAGACATGGTGATGCTGTGCAGGTGAGGCAGGGACTGGAACACAGTGCTGGGCATGTTCCAGGGATGCTGACAGGTTGGGCCAAAGCCTAGACCTGCACTAGTATATATATTTAAATATATATATATATATAAATTTGTAAAATAAATTAAATCTTTGATATATTATGTTGAATAACATATTTCAAACAATTTCACCTGGCTAGGTGTGGTAGCTCACGCCTGCAATCTCAGCACTTTGGGAGGCCAAGGCAGGTGGATCGTTTGAGGTCAAGAGTTTGAGACCAGGCAAGCCAACACAGCAAAACCCCCATCTCTACTAAAAATACAAAAATTAGCCAGGCATGGTGGTGTGTGCCTGTAATCCCAGCTACTAGGGAGGCTGAGGCAGGAGAATCACTTGAACCCAGGAGGTGGAGGTTGTAGTGAGCCAAAACGGCACCTCTGCAGTTCAGCACTCTGTCTGCACTCCAGACAGAGTGAGACCCTGCCTCAAAAAAAAAATTTTTTTTTCACTTGTTTCTTTTTCCTCATTTGATGTTACTAGATAATTTCAAACTATATATGTACCTTGCAGCATATAAATTTCTGCCCCCACAATGTCCCCCACCACCCCATCCCCTGCTTTTCTCCAGCCTCAGTCTTTCTGAGACCTCCCTGTCCCTAAACAGTGGAGTGACAGCCTGTTGGCTGCTTTCCACTGTGGCTGTGGGGCCCTGGGAAAGTCTGGATCTGCAGTAACTCGGGTGCCCGAGTGCTTCTGGGAGCTCTGGGCCATGGCTATTGGCCTCCCCGAGTCTCCCAGCTCTCCAGAGGCCTGTGGGCCTATTTGACTTCCCCTGGCTACTGCCTGTAGAGATCAGGATAGAGTGAATCGGGCTCCCTCCGCCGTGGTAGAGCTGCAGTCCTGATCATGTGTGCCCCCAGGCACTAGTTAAGGAATGGTGGGGCGGGGGGCGGTCTCTGAGCTTTTTGTCCACCCAGCTACAGTCTGTGCTTGGGCTTTCCCATCAGTTTTGTCCTATCCAATGTTTTCCTTTATTTTATTTTGTTTGTGTGTTGTTTTGAGACAGGGTCTCACTCTGTTGCCTAGGCTAGAATGCAGTGATGATCACAGCTCACTGCAGCTTTGACCTCTTGGGCTCAAAAGAGCCTCTTGCCTCAGCCTCTCCAATAGCTGGGACTACAGATGCAAGTCATCACTATAAAAAAATTTCTGTAGAGATGGGGATCTTCGTATGTTTCCCAGGCTGGTCTCAAACTTCTGGCCTCAAGTGGCCCTCCTACCTCAGCTTCCCAAAGTGCTGGGATTTTAGGCATGAGCCACCATGCCTAGCTGTATTTTCCTTTAATATACAACACATGAATGTACTTACTTTTTGCCACACTTTTAAAGTAAGGCTGATGGCTATGAATCAGAAATTTGTTTCCAAAAATTTGTTGTTGCTGTTGTTTTGAGATATCCTGGCTAAATGGTTGATAGTTGTGGGTTTTTTTTTTTTCTGTATGAAAGTTATATTTACACTTCAGATTGGGTGCAGTGGCTCATGCCTGCAATCTCAGCACTTTGGGAGGCAGAAGTAAGAGGACAGCTTGAAGCCAGGAGTTTGAGACCAGTCTGGTCAACATAGTGAGACCTTATCTCTACCAAAAATAAAAATTAGCCTGGTATGGTGGCAGCACCTGTAGCCCCAGCTACTTGGGAGGCTGAGGTGAGAGGATCCCTGGAGCCCAGGAGGTCAAGACTACAGTAAGCCATAACTGCACACTGCACTCCAGCCTGAGTGACAGAGTGAGGCCCTGTCTCTAAAAAATAAAAAGTTTAAAGAGTTATATTTGCATTTCAAAACCTATTGATCCATTCAAGGACTCCCAGTTTATTCTGAAACCCTGACTGTGGCCTTGGCACCTGGACAACTAGAAAAGTGGTTTTCTTTGGCAAATGTACCATAGCCCTTCTTTTCTCCCTGTTAATGGAAGAGTATGGGTTTTGGAATGAAACAGACCTGATTTTCAGCTCTGGCTTCGGAACTGACTCTCTGGGAGACAGTCAATGAACAAGTGTCCTAGCCTCAGTTTCCTATAGGTAAAAGGGAGAAAGTATCTGTCTCATTGTGAGCATGAAGTGAAATAATATGTATAAAGTGCCTAGCAGCATGCTTTGTGCTTAGCAGGTATCGTATTCAATAAACGTGACACAGGCCAGGTGTGGTGGCTCACACCTGTAATCCCAGCACTTTGGGACGCCGAGGCAGGCAGATCACCTGAGGTCAGGAGTTCGAGACCAGCCTGGCCAACATGACGAAACCCTGTCTCTACTAAAAATATAAAAATTAGCTGGTTGTGGTGGCGGGTGTCTGTAATCCCAGCTACTTGGGAGGCTGAGGCAGGAGAATTGCTTGAGCCCAAGAGACGGAGGTTGTAGTGAGCTGAGATTGTGCCACTGCACTCCAGCCTGGGTGACAGAGTGCGAATATGTCTCAAAAAATAAAAATAAATAAATATGACTACAGAGGCTGCTGCTTCTATGACGCCAAGAATGTCGCCTCCTTTGCACGAGTATTGGCCGTACCTCTTATACCTGAGGTATGGGAGTTTGAGACCAGCTTGGGCCACAATCCGTCTAACTGGTACGACCTTTATGGAGATAGTATTGGCAACCTGCTTCCAGAGTGTTGAGATATATCTGTCCTTTGGTATTAAAGATAGTCCAGCTCAAGAAGCAACTCCAGGAAAGCTGTCAGAGATGTGCACAAAGACATGTTTCAGGGTGTCTGTAGCACTATTTATAAGGTAAATCTCAGGAAGCAACCAACAAGAGAGATTGGTTAAATAAATTAGAAAATGACTATAGGATGTACTACCATGTTCTTGAATAATATTTTAAGGACATGGGAAAGTTTGCATGATACGGGAATTGATGGGGAAAAAAGAGAATATGCAATTATTTATAGTGGGTTCATAACACTGTAAACCAGAAAACTGTGTACACATAGGAACTGGCTGAAAATACACCAACATGTTAGCAGTTGCTGTAATTGGGTGAGGTTACAGGTGATTGTTGTTTTCTTCTTTTTAATGTTTTTCTCTATTTTAAAATTTCTATAACAAACAGTTATTATTTTTATCAGCAGTAAAAAAAACCCACTGTGTGTGTGTTTATTCCAGGTCTTATCATCATGGAAGAAATGTTTTCTTTAAATTCTATTTATAAGGAGGTAAATTCCTTGTGTATAAAACCTATGCCCTTTGGTGAAGAAAAAAATTCCTCGTTTCTTCAAGCTGTTAAAATATTAAAGGCATTTTTTATTCTATTTAAATTCCTGGGTCAATTGCTGCTGTGGAAACTATTGTAATGGATAATCTATAAAGGGATAAATGCAACTATTAAAAATTACTGAATGTACATGCTATGGTAAAAAAACATATATTGTACAGTGTATGTAATAAACCTCTCCCCTCCCCAAGAAATAATCACTATTAAGTTTCTTACATATTCTTCCAGAAGGTTACCATGCATACGCCAACCTATATGTGTATTTTTATTTAGTTTTATAGAAGAGAATAAGTTATATCTTTTATAATCTGTAAAAAACATTTTATTAATGTATAATTCACATACGATACAATTCCCTCATTTAAAGAGTACAGTTCAGTGATTTCTCATTTAAAGAGTACAGTTCAGTGACTTTTGTTTTTCTTTTCATGTGTGTGTGAGATGGTCACAGAGGTCTCACTCTGTTGCCCAGGCTCAAATGTAGTGGCATGACCTCAGCTCACTGCAGCCTCGACCTCCCAAGTTCAAGCAATCCTCCCACCTCAGCCTCCCTAGTAGCTGGGACTACAGCCATGCGCCACCATGCCTGGCTAATTTTTGTATTTTTTGTAGAGATGAGTTTCACCATGTTTCCCAGGCTGGTCTCAAACTCTTGGGCTCAAGCAATCTGCCTGCCTCGGCCTCCCAAAGTGCTGGGATTATAGGTGTGAGCCACCATGCCCAGTTAAGCTCAGCGATTTTTAAGGTAAATTTATAGAGTTGTACAACCATCACCACAGTCCAGATGCTCACCATGGTGCTTTCTCACCCAACATTGCTTCTTGAAGATGGCTCTGCATAAGTGGGTATGGATCTCTCTCACTGTTTTCAGTGGTTTGCTGGTTTTTCCATCACATGGAAGGACCATCGTTTATATGGATATACCTATCCAAAAGAAAGGAAATCAGTAAATTGAAGAGATATTTGCACTCCTATTTATTGCAGCACTATTCATGATGGCCAAGATATAGAATCAATTTAAGTGCCATCAATGGATGAATAAAGAAAGAAAATGTGACATATACATGCAATGGAATATTATTCAGCTATAAAAAATGATAAAATTCTGTCATTTGCAGCAACATGGATGGAATGGAGATCAACATGTTACGTGAAATAAGCCAGGCACAGAAAGACAAATGCCACATAACTTCAGTCATGTGGAAGCTAAAAACAAAAGTGGATCTCATGGAGCTAGAGGGTAAAATGATAGTTAACAGAGGCTGGGGAAGATGAGAGAGGTTGGCTAATGGGTACAAACATACAGCTACACAGAGGGAATATCTAGTAGTTGATAATACTGCAGGGGAATTATAATTAACAATAACTTATTGCATATTTCAAAATAGCTACAAGACTTATAATGTTCCCAACATTATAAGATAAATGGTTGGGGTGATGTGTATTCTAATGGCCCTGATTTTCTCTTTACATGTTGTATACATGCAATAAAAATATCACCTGAGGCTGGGCGTGGGGCTCACGCCTGTGATCCCAGCACGCTGGGAGGCGGAAGTGGAAGGAGACCTTGAGGCTGGGAGTTTGACACCAGCTTGGGCCACAGAGGGAGATCCTGTCCCAAAAGAAGAGCGGTCGGGGAGGGGCGGGGGTGGGGACGGGAGAAAGAGAATAAAAAATGAATTAAAGAAAACACATGTACCCCCAATATATATACAGCTATGATGTATCAATAAAAAAATACTCCAACAATGAGAAAAACCAAAGCGAAATGGAGGACGGTACACTTGGATAGTGACCGGGGATTGCGCATCCTGAGCCGGTTGTGTTCAGGTCTCCTCCTCTCTTGGAATTCCGCGGTGGGCCAGCAGGTGGCGCTTGTGCTCCCCGTGGCCGCGATCCGTGAAACTGGATTTAATATAGTAACCCGATGTTGCTCTGAACATATAATTTTCAAACCTTCCAGTCCACCACAAGGAAAACCTCCGAGGATTTTCTTCTGGGAAGAGCAATTAGCCTAACCTCTTAGAAGGAGAAATTGCATCTCTGAGCTTGTCTGGGAAAGTAACATACCCTCCCAAGAGCAGTCTTGGGGAGGGCAGAGAGAAACCGCGGAGCAGCCTCTGGGAAGAGGAAGGGGTGCTGGAGAAGGAAGGGCTGGGAACTGCAGCGTAGGATTTGGGGTTTGGGGTGGGAAATATCCTAGGTCTGAGGACAGCCTGAGCCAGTGGGCTTCCGGGCTTAGGCTGGAGGGTAACAGAGAGACCGAATGGGTGCAAGATTACTTGGGTGTGCTGAAGATGCTCCGCCCAGCCCAGGCCAGGCTGGGAGAGCCCCTCCCCCGCCTACCTACTGTGGCTATATGCCAGGCATTGGTGACACAGCCGTGACAAGACGGGCCTGGTCCCTGACCTGCAGAGCCTGCAGTGAGCGGGGAATAGCAGCGACCGGGATCTAAGGGGGTTGTTGAGGTGTGTTTGGGGTGGGGGTTGGGCAGCTTTCAGGGGTCTCCTCCAAGTCAAAGGGGCCAGGCCACTGCCCAGACTCTAGATCCCCTGGGATGGGGAGACTAGACTGGAAGGAGTCATCGGAGTAGGGATAAGCTGAACCAGGGCAGGGGGAGGGAGCGGCTGCTGGGGGTCACGGGGCAAGAGCAGGGAGTTCCGAGATGGGGGATGCCCTGAACCTGTGGGAGAAGAGAGTGGCTCCCTGTGCCACGGTCACAGATGAGGCTGGGAGGGGTGTGTCCTATTTTGAAGAAGAAGCCTTGCTTTGGCAAAGGCTATAATTGGGAAGAGAGAGAGAGAAAGAAGAAGGGATATAGAAAGGGAAGAGATAAAGAGAATTATTTGGTCTCTACCCTCAGGAACAGTGTCATCTCGGTGGAAAGTGAAAACATGCCAGTGTACAAGTGCACACACACACATACACACACAATTACCATAAGGTTGTCAGCAACTGGAGCAAAGGGAAGCATCCAGATGGCTAAGCCTATGTGACTTTGGGCAAATACTTAACCTCCCTAAGGTTTCTTCATCTGTAAACTGGGAGCAATACTAGTATTGACCTCAGAGGGCTGTTAAGATGATGAAGCACGTAATGCTTGTGAAGCATGCAGCGTAGTCCCTGGCAGTAGTAAGGCCTCATGAGTGACTGTCATTGTTGTTACTCATCATGACCATTACTATCAGTTGTCATCTACTGGAAAAGGAGGGATAAGAAAAGGTGGGATATGGATGGGCACAGCCAAGGCAAGTGCACGGATGGGGAAAGCAATCCAAGCTGGAGAAGAAGGAACTCGTGGGAACAAAGGTGAAGAGTAGAAGGGTGAGACTCTAAGTCCTTGCTACTCAGAGCGTGGTCCAAAGACTTACCACCAGCAGCAGCAGCACCTGGGCACTTGTTACAAGTGCAGAACCTCAGGCCCCCGCCCAGGTCTACCCGCTCAGAATCTGCATCTTTTCAAGCTGTTCAGGTGATTTGTTTGCATGGGGGAGTTTAAGAAGCACAGCTTGCAGCCATCTCAGCCGTAACTCATGGGAGTAAACCATGCTGGTGCCACAGACGGAGGAGCAGAGAGAAGGCTAGAGAGGGATGGGAACCAGTCGGTACATGTCCCTGACATAGTTCCATATGCAAGTTACTGCCCAGGATTCAATATTTATTACAATTTTTTTCCCTTTGAGGTAAAATACATACAATGAAATATGTATATGAACTGTCCGAGTTTTAACAAGTGCACATCTACCAATGTAAACTTGGACTCCAGTCTCAGATATAAAGCCTAACCAGCCACCCAGAAAGTTTCCTCATACCTCTTCCTAATCGATCCCTGCTCCAGTCCCTAGAGGCAGCAGTTGTTTTGACTTATTTTCCACAACATAAATTACTTTTGCCAGTTTTAGAACTCTGTATCCATGGAATCATATGATAGGTACTCTTGTGCAACCCTTCATTTATGCAGCATAATGTTTTTAGACACAGCTGTGTCACTGTGTGTATCAGTCATCTGGCCCTTTGTATTGCTGTGTGGTATTCCGTTGTATAGGTGCGTCGCAGTTTGTTCATCCACTACGCCGTTTCTGATTTTTGGTTATTGCAAATTAGGCTGCTAGGAAAACTCCTGTATGTTTTTTTGTGAACACACATTTACATTTCTCTTGGATAAATACCTAGAAATGGGATTGCTAGGTCATAGGGTAGGTTATGTTTAGTTTTATAAGAAACCACCAGCCCTATTACAGAGTGGCTGTGCTACTTCATGCTTTTACCAACTGTATTAATGAGCTCAAGCTGCCATAACAAAATACCATAGGCAGGATGGCTCCAACAACAGACGTTTACTTTCTCACAGTTCTGGAGGCAGGAAGCCCCAGGTAGGGTGCCAGGGTGAGGGCTTTCTTCCAGCCAAGAAGGTTGCTGCCATCTTGCTGTGTGCTTACATGACCTTTTTTTAGTGTGTGAGTGTGGGGAGAGAGACAGAGAGAGAGAGGGAGAGGAGGGAGAAGAGAGAGAGGGAGAGAGAGAGAGAGAGAGAGGGAGAGAGGGAGAGAGAGACAGAGAGAGAGAGAGAGAGACAGAGAGACAGAGAGAGAGAGAGAGTGCTCTTCAGTGCCTTTTCTTATACGGACATTAATCCTGTTGAATCAGGGCCCCCAGCCTTTGTGACTTTATGTAACCTTAATGTTAACCTTAATGGTCCTATCACCATATACAGTCACACTGCAGGTTCCGACATCTGAGATCTGGAGGGACACAATCAGTCTGTAACACCAACAACGTGTGAAAGTTCCCGTTTTGTCAGGTATTTTAATTTTAGCCATTCCTGTGGGTGTACAGGATATTTCATTGTGGTTTTATTTTACAGTTCCCTAATGACTAATAATACTGATGATCTTATTTTTTCCATTTTAAAAATTGTGGTAATATACACATAACATAAAATTTACCAACTTAACTATTTTTTTTTTAAACAGGATCTCACTCTGTTGCCCAGGCTGGAGTGCAGTGGGATGATCATGACTCACTGCAGCCTCGACCTCCAGGGCTCAAGCAGTCCTCCTGCCCAGCCTCCCAAATAGCTGAGCAGCTGGGACACAGCTGCACACTAACACAATTTATTATGGTAGACACAATTTATTGTGGCTAATTATTTTTATTTTTATTTTTGTAGATGCAGGGTCTCCCTGTGTTGCCCAGGCTGGTCTTGAACTCCCAGCTCAAATGATCCTCATGCCTCAGGCTCTCAAAGTGTTGGGATCATAGGTTAAGTTGAGGCCATCATGCCCAGCTTCATCTTAACCATTTTAAGTGTACAATTAGTGGTATTAAGGGCATTCATAATGTCGGGCAACCAATCACCACCATCTGTCTCTATAACACTTTTTATCTCATAAAACAAACGCTATACTCCCTAAACAGTAATTCCCCATACCTCCCTGTCCTAGCCCTGGAAACCAACATTCTACTTTCTGTCTCCATGGTTTTGACTACTGCAGCTACTTCATGTAAGTGGACTCATACATCATTTGTCCTTCTGTGACTGGCCTATTTCACATAGCAAAATGTCCTCAAGGCTCATTCATGTTGTGGCATATGTCAGAGGGTTTTTTAAAGGCTATATAATATTCTATTACATGTATATACCACATTATGCTTCTCCATTCATTCATTGATGGACACTCAGGGTGCCTTCACATTTTAGCTATTGTGAATAATGATGCTTCTTTCAATTCTTTTGGGTATATACCCAGAAATGAAGTTGCTGGATCATATAATAATTCTACTTTTAATTTTTTGAGAAACAGTAGATACATCATTTTGCATTCCCACCAACATTGCACAAAGGTTCCAATCTCTCCACATTTTCAGCAACATTTGTTATTTTCTGTTTTTTTAATAGTGACCATCCTAATGTGTGTGAGTGGTATCTCATTATAGTTTTGATTTGCATGTCCCTAATTAGTGTGTTCATCTGTTCTTGCATTGCTATAAAGGAATCCCTGAGCCTGGGCAATTTGTAAAGGAAAGAGGTTTAATTGGCTCACTGTTCTGCAGGCCATACAGGAAGCATGGAACTGGCATCTGCTCAGCTTCTAGTGAGGCCTCAGGAAGCTTTCAACCATGGTGGAAGGTAAAGGGGCAGCAGGCATGTTACATGGTGAAAGTGGAGCAAGAGAGAGAGGGTGGAGGTGTCACACACTTTCAAACAACCAACTCTCTCATGAACTCAGAGCAAGAACTCACTCATCACCAAGGAGATGGCACTAAGCCACTTAGGAGGGATCTGCCCCCACCCAGTGGTGCGACCTCCCACCAGGCCCACCTCCAACACTGGGGATTAAATTTCCACATGAGATTTGGAGGAAACAGACATCTAAGCCATATTATTCCACCCCCGGCCCCCTAAATATCATGTCCTTCTCACATTGCAAAATACAATCATTCCCTGCCAGTAGTCTCCAAAAGTCTTAACTCATTCCAGCTTCAAGCCCAAAGTCCTTTCTCATTGAGTGTCATCTCCTTCCATCTCTCTGCCCATACAATCAAATCAAGTTATTTACTCCCAAGATAAAATGGCAGTACAGGCATTGGGTAAATATTGTCATTCCAAAAGGGAGAAATTGGTCAAAAGAGACTAAAGACTCCATGCATGTCTGAAACTCAATAGGGCAGACATTAAACCTCAAAGCTCCCAAATAATCCTTAACTCCATGTCCTGTATCCAGAACACACTGGTGCAAGGGGTGGGCTCCCAAGGCCTCAAGCAGCCTTGCCTCTGTGACTTCGCAGGGTGCAGCCTCTGTGTCTGCTCTCACAGATTGAGGTTGAGTGCCTGTGGCTTTCCCAGACTCAGGATGCAAGCTGCCCATGGCTCTACCATCCTGGGTTCTGCAGGGCAGTAGACCCCTTCCCACAGCTCCACTAGCCAGTTCCCTGGTAGGGACTCTATGTGGGGCTCCAACCCTACCTTTCCCCTTGGTGCTGTCCTAGTAGAGGTTCTCCATAAGGGCTCTACCCCTGCAAGAGGCTTTTGCCTGGACACTCAGGCTTTCTGATACATCCTTTGAAATCAAGCAGGAAGCCGGCAGCTTCCTTTACTTTTGCACTCTGTGAGCCTGCAGGTTTAACACCACATGGAAGCCACCAAGGCTTGCAGCTTGCACTCTCTGGAGTGGTAGCCCAAGCTGTACCTGGGCTCCTCTGAGTTGAGGCTGGAGCTGAAGTGGCTGGAATGTAGGGGGCAGCCTCGTGAGGCTGAGCAGGGCAGCTGCATTATGGGCCTGGCCCCTAAAACCATTCTTCCCTCCAATGCCTCTGGGTCTAAAATGGGAGGGGCTGTCTCCAAGATTTCTGAAATACCTTCAAGGCCTTTTCCCCGATGTCTTCGATATTAGCACTTGGCTCCCTTTTAGTTGTGCCACTCTGTCTAGCAAGTGGTTGTTCTGCAGCCTGCTGGTATTTTTTCCCTGAAAATGATTTTTCTTTCTCTGCCACAGGGCCAGGCTGCAAATTTTCCAAGCTTCTATGCTTTGCTCCCCTTTTAAATATGAGTTTCAACTTTAAGTCATTTCTTTTTTCCTGCATCTGATTGTAGACTGTTAGAAGCAGCCACATCACTCCTATATTTATTTTTTCCTAAAAATAAATTTTTTTTTTGAGACAGGGTCTTTCTCTGTCACCCAGTCTGGAGAGCAGTAGAATGATCAGGGCTCATTCAGCCTTGACCTCCCAGGCTCAAGTGATTCTTCTGTCTCAGTCTCCTGAGTGGCTGGGACCACAGGAATGCACTGCCATGTCTGGCTAGTTTTTTAATCTTTTGTAGAGATGGGGGTCTCACTATTTACCCAGGCTGAACTCCTGGGCTCAAGCAATCCTTCAGCTTTGGCCTCCCAAAATGCTGGGATTACAGGTTTGAGCTGCCATGCCTGGCTACATGTCACTTCTTGAATGCTTTGTTACTTAAAAATTCCTTCCATATGATACCCTAGGTCATCACTCTTATGTTCAAACTTCCACAGATTCTGAGGACGTGAAAACAATGCAGCCAAGTTCTATGCTAGGGGATAACACAAGTGACTTTAATCCAGTTCTCAATAACTTACTCATTTCCATCTGAGACTTCATCAGCCTGGCCTTCATTGGATATATCTCTATCAGTATTTTGGTCACAACCATTTAACCAGTATCTAAAAAGTTCCAAATTTTCCCTCATCTTCCTATCTTCTTCTGAGCTTTCCAAACCCTTCCAACTTAGAAGACTAGAATAAATAACTGATCCTTCAATGCAAAGACAAAGGAGACATCCACAAGAAACAACAGCAAACAGGGAACCATGACCTCCTGTAATGGATAAAGCAAGGAACCAGAGACTGTCTCTAATGGGACAGTGATACATGAGCCCTTTGACCAGTAGCTTAAAATAGCAGTTTTAAGAAAACTCATTGATCTCCAAGATACATAAAATCAATTCAGAAATTTGTGAGAATTTTTTTTTTTTGAGATGGAGTTTTGATCTTGTTGTCCAGGCTAGAGTGCAATGGTGCGATCTTGGCTCACTGCAAAATCCACCTCCCAGGTTCAAGCGATTCTTCTGCCTCAGCCTCCCAAGTAGATAGGATTACATGCACCCACAACCATGCGCAGCTAATTTCTGTATTTTTAGTACAGACAGGGTTTCACCATGTTGGTCAGGCTGGTCTTGAACTCCTGACCTCAGACAATCCACCCGTCTTGGCCTCCCAAAGTGCTGAGATTACAGGCATGAGCCACTGTGCCCAGCCGAGAAAATTTAACAAAGAGATTGAAATAATTTTTTAAAAAATCAAACAAACAGAAATCTTGGAACTGACAAATACATTTGCCAAATGGAAAAATGCATTAGAGGTGCTTAACAGGAGAATGGATTAAGTAGAGGAAATAATTAATGAGCTTGAAGACAGGCTAATCGAAAATATAGCCATAGGAGAAAAAAGAAGAATGAAAAGGAATGAAGATTGTTTACAAGATATAGAAAATTACCTCTAAACACCTAATCTAAGAATTATTGGTATTCAAGAGGGATATATGCAAGAGCAAGGGGCAGAAACCCTATTCAAAGAAATAATAACAGAAAACTTTCCAAAATTTGAGAAAGATATAAATATCCAGTGCAGGAAGGTCAGAGAACACCGAATAGATTCTATCCAAATAAGAGCACCCCAAGGCATATAATAATTTTCTCTCAAAAGTCTAAGATAAAGAAAGGATCCTAAAAGCAGCAGGATAAAAGCAAATAACATAAAAAGGAGCACCAATTTGTCTGGCAATAGACTGTTCAATGAAAACCACACTGGCCAGGAGGGAGTAGGATGACATTTTCAAAGTGCTGGAAAACAAAACAAAACAACCCTGCTATCCAAGAATACTGTATCCAGCAAAGTTGTCCTTCAAATATTAAGGAGAGATAGAATCTTTCTCAAACAAAAACAGAGAGAATTCACCACCACCAGACTCATCTTACAAGAAATGCTAAAGAGAGATCTTCAACCAGAAGGAAAAAAAAACACCCCACTAACACGCAAAAAGAAAACATTTGAAGGTATAAAATCCACTGGTAAAATTAAATACATGGACAAACCCAGAATACTCTAACATCGTAAATGTGGTGTGCAATCCATGCATAACTCTAGTATGAAACCTAAAGAGCAAATCTATCAAAAACAATAATAGCTACAGCAGTCTATTAAGAGATAGGCAGTATACAAGTATGTAAATTGAGACAATAAAAAAAACAAATGTGGGGGGAGCATGGATTTCAAGTGTAGAGATTTTTTCAGTTTTTGTTTCTATTATTTTTTTTGTGATCTAGAACTGTGATAAATTGCCACCTCTGTAAAATGACTTGTTATATTTACAAGATGTTTTCTGTAAGCCTCATAGTAACCACAATGCAAAAACCTATAATAGATTTACTGAAAATAAAAAGCAATGAATTAAAACATACTGCCAGAGTAAATCACTTAACCACAAAGGAAGACAGTAAGAGAGAGAGAGAAAGGAAAAGAGGAGTTACAAAACAACCAAAAAACAAGAAACAAAATGGCATAGTATTTTACTTATCAAAATAACACTGAATATAAATGGATTATATTCTCCAATTAAAAGGCATAGAATGGCTAAATGGATAAAGAAACAATACTCAACTATATGCTACCTACAAAAAGAAACCCATTTCACCTATAAAGACACACATAGAGCCCAGAATATTGAGGCTGCTCTGAGCTATGATCGTACCACTGCACTCCAGCTTAGAAGACAAAATGATACTTTTTTTTTTTTAAAGATACACATAGACTGGAAGTGTGTTGAGTGAAAATAAGATATTCTGTGCAACTAGAAACCAAAAGAGAAGTAGATATGCTTATATCAGATAAAATAGACTATAAGTCAAAGACTATAAAAAGAGACAAGGTCACTATATGATGATAAAGGGGTCAATTCAGCAAGATGATACAACAATTATAAATATCTATACACTAACTACCAGAGCTGCCAAATATATAAATCAAACATCAATTGATCTAAAGGGAGAGATAGACTACAATATAACAATAGTAGGAATGTCAGTACTCCACTCTCAGTAATGCACAGAACATCCACACAGAATATCAACAAAGAAACATTCAAGTTAAACCACACACTAGACCAAGTAGACCTAACTAATATTTACATAGTATTTCACCCAACTGCTGTGGAATACTCGTTCTTTTCATCAGCATATGAAATATTCTCCAGAGTAGACCAAGTCTTAGGCTGCAAAACAAGTCTCAACAAATTCAGAAAAGAAGAAATAATATCAAGTATCTTTTCTGGCTACAGTGGAATAAAACTAGAAATCAATAACAAGAAGAACCTCAGAAACTACACAAATACATAGAAACTAAGCAACATGCTCCTGAATGATGAATGGGTCAATGAATAAATTAAGAAAGACATGTAAAAAGTCTCTCAAAACAAATGAAAAGGAAATATACCAGAATTTGTGGGAGGGAGCAAAGGCAATAGTAAGAAAGAAGCTTATAGCAATAAACAGCCATATCAAAACAGTAGAAAGACCTCAAATAAATAACCTAGTGATGTACCTCAAGAAACTAGAAAAGCAAGAACAAACCAAACCCGAAATTAGTAGAAGGAAATAAATAATAAAGATTAGAGCAGAAGTAAATGAAATTGAGATTTAAAATAATGCAGAAGATCCATAAAACAAAAAGTTGGTTCTTTTGAAAAAAATAAAATCAACAAATATTTAACTAGACTAAGAAAAAAGAGAAAAAACCCAAATAAACAAGATCAGAAACTGAAAAGGAGACGTAAGTGAGACTACAGAAGTTCAAAGAATCATTAGAGACCATTACAAACAACTATGTGCCAACAAATTAGAAAACCTAGAAGAAATGGATAAATTCCTGAACATACACACCTATCAAGGCTGAACCATGAAGAAAACAGAAAACCTGAACAAGTCAATAATGACTAATGAAACTGAAGCTGTAACAAAGAGTCTCCCATCAAGAAAAGCCTAGGACATGATAGCTTCACTGCTGAATTCTACCAAACATTTAAAGAAGAACTAATACCAATTCCATGCAAACTCTTCAAAAAAACTGAAGAAGAGGGAATACTTCCAAACTTGTTCCATAAGCCCGTCATTACCCTGATACCAAAACTAGACAAGGATATGACAAGAAAAGAAACAACAGGATACTATTACTGATAAAAGTAGATGCAAAACCCCTCAACAAAATACTAGCAAACTGAATTCAGTAACACATTAAAAAGACCATTTGCCATGACCAAGTGGGATTCATCCTAGAGATTTAAGCATGTTTCAACATTTGCAAATCAATAAATGTGATACATCACATTAATAGAACCATATGACCATTTGAACAGAAGCTGAGAAAGCATTCAATAAATTCAACATCCCTTTATGATAAAAAGTCTCAACAAATTGGGTTGAGAAGGAACATATCTCAAAATAATATAGGCCATATCTGACAAACTGTCAGCTAACATCATACTGAATAAGGAAAAATGGAAAGCCTTTTCTCTAAGATGTGGAACATGATGAGAATGCCCACTCTCAACCTTTTATTCAACATAATATTGGAAGTACTGGCCAGAGCAAGCAGTCAAGAGAAAGAAATAAAGAGCATTCAAATTGGAATGAAAGAAATCAAATTAGCTTTGTTCACAGATCACATAATTTTATACTTAGAAAAAGCTATAGATTCCACACACAAAAAAAAACTTAGAACTGATAAACAAATTCAGTAAAGTTGCAAAATCAACATACAAAAATTAGTAGCATTTACATACATCAACAGCAAACCATCTGAAAAAGAAATCAAGAAAGCAACCCCATTTATAATAGCTACAAATAATATAAAATACCTAGGAATCAATTTTTTTTTTTGAGACAGAGTCTCACTCTGTTGCCCAGGCTGGAGTGCAGCGGCGCAATCTTGGCTCACTGCAACCTCTGCTTCCTGGGTCGGAGCAATTTCATTCTTTTTTAAATAGCTAAAGAGTATGACATTGTGTATGCATACCACATTTTCTTTATCCACTCATCTGTTGTTGAACATCTAGAATTGTATTCCTAATTTGTTGAGTGTTTTTATCATGCAATGGTATTGAATTTTTGACAAATGCTTTTGCTGCATCAATTGAGATTATCATTTTTCCTTTTTGCCTGTTAATGTGGTACATTATAGTGATCATTTTTTCTATGTTGAATCATCCTTGTATTCCAGGAATAAATCTCACTTGGTCATGTGTGTAATCCTTTTACTATGCTGCTGAATTTGGTTTGCCAACATTTTGTTGAGGTTTTTGCATCAATGTTCTTAAGGGATATTGGTCTATTGTTTTCTTGGCATGTCTGTCTGGCATTGCCTTCAGGGTAATGCTGGCCTCATAGAATCTGTCTGGCATTGCCTTCAGGGTAATACTGGCCTCATAGAATGAATTAGGAAGTGTTTTCTCCTTTTTTTTTTCAGATAGGATCTTGCTCTGTTGCCCAGGCTGGAATGCAGTAGCATGATCGTGGCTAACTGCAGCCTCAACCTCCTGAGCTCAAGTGATTCTCTCACTTCAGCCTCCAGAGTAGCTGAGATCACAAGTGTGCACCATGATGCCCAACTAATTTTTGTATTTCTTGTAGAGACAAGGTCTCACTATGTTTCCCAGGCTGGTCTCAAACTCTCAAGCGATCTGCCTGTCTCAGCCTCCCAAAGTGCTGAGATTACAGGTATGAACCACTGTTCTCAACCCCTCCTTTTCAATTTTTAAAAACGTTTGAAAAGATGGGTGTTAGTTCTTTAGATATTTGATAGGTTTCACCAGTGAATCCATCAAGTCTAGATCATTTTTTTGGTGGAAGGTTTTTGATTACTGAGTCAATCCCCTTACTAGTTATAGGTTTATTCAGATTTTCAATTTCTTCTTGATTTAGTCTTGGTAGGTTTTATGAATATGTCTATTTCATCTAAGCTATCCAATTTGTTGGTGTACAGTTGTCCACAGTACTCTCTTATAATCCTTTTTATTTCCATCAGATCGGAAATAAATGTTCCCACTTTCATTTCTGATTTCAGTAATTTAAGGCTTCTTTCTCTCTCTTTTATTAGTCCCTCTAGCTAAAGGTTTTTCAATTTTATCGATCATTTCAAAAAACCAACTTTTGGTTTTGCTGGTTTTTCTCTATTTTTCTTTTTCTTTCGTTCTCTTTGTTTGTTTTTGTTTTTTTTTTAGACAAGGTCTTGCTCTGTCACCCAGGCTGGAGTGCAGTGGCATGATCTAGGCTCACTGCAACTTCTGCTTCCTATGCTCAAGGGATCCTCCCATCTTAGCCTCTGAGTAGCTGGGACTACAGCTACACACACCACCCTGCCCAGAGAATTTTTTGTATTTTTGGTAGAGGTGGGTTTCACCATGTTGCTCATGCTGGTCTTGGACTCCTGAGCTCAAGTGATCTGCCTGCCTTGGCCTCCCAGAGTGCTGGGATTATAGGCATGAACCACTGCGCCCAGGCTTCTCTATTGTTTCTCTCTTCTCAGTTTCATTTACTGCTGCTCTAATAGTTATTTCCTTACTTCTTGCTAGCATTAGGTTTTTTGTTCTTCTCTTTATACCTTCTTAAGTTGTAAAGTTAGGTTGTTGATTTATTGATCTTTCTTGTTTTTTAATGTAAACACTTGTAGCTATAAATTTCAAACTTAGCACGGCTTTTATTGTATCTCATAAGTTTTGCTATGTTGTGATTTAATTTCCTTTTATTTCTAGGTATTTTCTAGTTTCCTTTGTGATTTCTTCTTTGAGCCATTGGTTAAGAGTGCATTGTTTAACTTTCACAAATTTGTGAATTATCCAGTTAAATTTCTTTTTCTTTTCTTTTCTTTCTGTTTTTTTGTAGACAGGGTCTCACTCTGTCACCCAGGCTGGAGTACCACGGTGTGATCACAGCTCACTGTAGCCCTGACCTTCCCAGGCTCAGGTGATCCTCCCACCTCAGCCCCCAAGAGTAGCTGGACTACAGGTGTGTGCCACTATGCCTGGCTTTTTTTTTTTTTTTTTGTGGAGACATGGTTTCAGCATGTTGCCCAGGCTGGTCTCAAACCCTGGGCTCAAGTGATCTGCCCACCTCAACCTCCCAAGTTGCTGGGATTACAGGTGTGAGCCACCATGACTAGCCTCCAGTTATATTTCTGTTATTGATTTTTAACTTCATCCTGTTGTGGTCCGAGGAGATATTTTATATGACAGTTATCTTTTTAAATTTATTGAGACTTCATCTGAGTTTGGCCCCATGGGGCTTATACAGATGCAGGGCTGGAAGTTGAGTGGACAGCTATCTTTGTAGTTACATGTGGGATGGGGTTAATATTTCCTCCCTCACAGGGCTGGTGTGACGTGCAAATGAGATAACACAGGTGAAAGTCCTTTGTAAAGTATAACAAGAGAAGGAAAAGTTTATCATTGATCCTTTTTACCACAGAGAGGAGAAAGAGCCATTTCCCTGCTTTCTCCTCAACAGGGCAGTCTCTCTTGGGAGCAGGAGACAGGAGAGAAAAGGCTACGCTTTTGGTTGGAAATAGCCTCTTGTTAAAATCTGAAGAGTTAAAGTGGAGTGCCTAAACACCAGCACAACTTTGCCATCACAGCTGAGTTGAAACCCAAGTTCTGTATCTTTTTCATTTGTGTTTTTTGTTTTGTTTTTATTTGAGACAGAGTCTTGCTCTGTTGCCCAGGCTGGAGTGCAGTGGCGTGATCTCGGCTCACTGCAACCTCTGGCTTGTGGGTTCAAGTTATTTTCATGCCTCAGCCTCCCGAGTAGCTGGAATTACAGGTACCCGCCACCATGCCTGGTTAATTTTTGTATTTTTAGTAGAAACGAGGTTTCACCATTTTGACCAGGCTGGTTTCAAATTCCTGTGATCAAGTGATGCTTCCGCCTCGGCCTCCCAAAGTGCGGGGATTACTGGCATGAGCCACCATGCCTGGCAGCCCCTTTTTCATTTGTAAACTAGAAATAATGACGCCTACCTCATGGGTCATTGTGAGGATTAAGATAACTTTTACTCTTGTTGGTGTTGTCATTATTGTAAGGCCGGCTGCCTCGCTGGGAGCTCGAACACACACTCCCGCCCCTTCTTTTTCAAAAGCTCGGACAAGCCCAGACAAGCTTGGGCAAGCTCAGACATGCTCAGGCATGTTCCCTTCTCCCATGCTGGCACAACCTGGCCTTCCCTTAAAGAACCCAGTATGCAAACAAGGTCTAATAACCCTAGCCTCTTGCCAACCAATAGCAGTCAAGTCTTAACGACCAATAACAGTTGAGTCTTAACAACCAATAGCAGCTGAGCAACTAATAGCAGCCGAGTCTTAACAACCAATAGCAGCCAAGTAATTCCAACCAACAACAAGCCAAGTCCTAGATAAAGGCTTGTAACTTACCCAATAGCAGTCCTGCTCTCCCACAACCAATCGAACACCTCCATTCCCTATAAAAACCCCATGTCTGAGAGGAGTCTGTGCAACTTCTCTGGTCCCTCCTGTCGGACCACAGAACCTCACCCGGGGGCCTGAATAAATTCCTTCGCATTGGATCTTCTTGTGCTGGCCTCAGTTTCTTCGCTTTAAACTCGGCGAGAACAAACCTTACGATTATCACTAATATTTGCAGAAAGCCATGCTAAAGGGCTATATATGTTGTTCTGCCATCTTGCAATGACCTTCTGATGTACAGCTATCACTTTCTTTTTTTCTTTTGAAAAATTGAGTGTTAGTTGCACAGCACTTCCAGACCCTATAGGAGGCTGGGGTTGCCCCTGTGCTCCTAGGCAAGTTGTCTTTTGGGACTCTATGCAACTTGTGTTGGGAGAGGCCACTAGAGGGCACTTGCCTGCTCCTCACAGCCTGTGCTGGACCGGAAGGTATCCAGCCCTAAACACATCCCCTCAGACGGCCGCTGTGCCTGTGCCCAAAGTGACCTCTATGGCATTTTCCAGGATGGAGTATAGTCCCCAGGACCCCATGTGGAGATATGGGCTAACAGGCCTACTCAGTTCTTTCTCAAAACAGGGTGGTGAAAGCATTTGCCCTGCTCAGGTTCCTGGAACCCTACGCAGAAAGGTGAGGGAGCTGCAGTGCTGTCTGTCCTCTTCAGGGTTTCCTCCAGGACAGGCAGCTCATGCAAGGCCTGAGTGCACAGGGGAGGACACCAAGGTGCTGAGCAGTTTTCTGTGCACCCCACCCACTCCAAGAGGCCCTCATACCCTCTGTCAGCTCATTGTATGTCACGACAAGCCCCCAGTCCTGAAGTGAGCAGTGGGTAAAAACTCACGACTGAGGAGGGGCTGTGCCTGACCAGGCATGGCTCTGGGGTCCCCTCTTGGATTCCTCTGACCCCAAGTTGAGCAGCATCTGGGACCTGTTCTCCAGAAGCACATTGGCCAGCACCTGCCCCTGGCTTGCTCTAGTCTTCCTTGGAGAGCTGGCTGAGGGCTGAATGGGAGAGTTCCTCTGTGTGCCCTTTAACTCATGGAGGTGCCCTTGACTCAGTCCAGTTACCTTCCCCTTGAGCCTCATGAAAGGTGTCGGTGGGCTATAGACCCTAAGTTTCCCTGCCTCCGGCCCTAAGATCCACGGCCCCTTTATGCCATGTTATCCTGACTCCTGGGTCCAGTCCAGCCTGCCCTTACCCCACTGGCCTTCCCTGTCCATGGCAGTGACCCCTTGCTGAGGCACATCTGCACCACCTTGCATCCACCCCCTTAGGCAAACAGGGCCCGGGCACTGACCCCTAGGGCCCAACAGCCAGAGCAAAGGAGCTCTGTCCCGGCCAAGCCTACCTGCCCTCTCAGGACAGCAGTTGGGGCCTCTTGGCCACCCATCCCTACCTCCACCTTGGGCAGAACCAATGGATCTCTTTTTCCTCTTTTCCTCCCAGCAGGGGTGGACCAATCGATACCTGGCCCAGGTTCCTCTTAAGCAATGGGGCTCCCAAAGCCCTAGAGATGATTGACCTGGCCAGCCCATTACTTGGTCATGGAATGTGTGTGTGTCTGGCAGGCAGAAGCCCTGCGGCCTCCAGAGTCCCTTTGTAGGTGAGCTTCTTTCCAGGGAGGGAGACCACCTGGGAGCTATTCTTCATGGTAAGCCAGATTCCAGTGGGCCACCCAGTTTCTCAGAAGCCACATTTCCTCTTCACTGCCAGAGGTCATTTGACAGAGCAGCGATTGCTCCTCTCTCTCACTCAGCCCTTTAATCACCGCACCATTCATTCACTAGTCTGCTTGTCCACTGACTTGTTCACTGCCCAAACACTCACTTGCCCACTCACTTAGGCACTCACTTGCCCTCCTCTCACATATCCCCCTACCTGTCTACTCCCTCCTCATCCCAGTGAATACCTGAACATCTTAGGTGCCAGCCTGGTGCGGGGCACAGCCAGCAGAAAAGCTCTAAGCAGTTGTCAAGGGCAAAGCCTTTGGAATCAGAAGGATGCGAATCCTGACTACTGTTTCCTGGCCATCTGGCTATGGGCACATTTCTCCAGTCTCTGAGCCTTAGTTTCTTCGTGTGTAAAACGGGGGCCTCGTGCACCTTCCTTTAAGGGAGGTTGTAAAGATTGGCTTTAGGATTAATGCATGCAAAGTGCTTCAACCAGAGCCCAGAGAACACAGCTGTGGTCACTGGGCCTCTCAGTAGCCATGTCCTGGCCGTAGGGACTGTAGTTGGTCCCATCTGGACCTGGGCTGCCCCTGGGACAGACAGGGGCCCATTCCTGCCCCTCAGCTAGGCTATGCTCCCTGGGCAGGTGGCCCCCACACCCAACCCTGGAATGGAGGGCAACAATCACCCACCTTCCCACGCATCCCTTCCCTGGCCTTCTTTCTTTCAGGGCACCCTGGGGTTTTCAGGTCAGCCAAGACACCTGGAGGAAGATCTAGCTTGCTCTCTCCCCTCTCTGCAAGGAAGTTCTTTGTGACAGCAGCAGGGGGTGGGAACTGGCTTAGAGCATCTGGCCCTTTGAGGGAGCTGAACACCTCCCAGCTGTCACAACCTAGCTGTGAGAACCCCTGGGAGTGCTATGGTCTGTAGTTGGCCAGGGGCTAGAATTCCCCCAAGGAGGTGGCTCCTGTGGCCATGCTGTGGTCTTGCCAGGAGCAGGGTGACTGGGAGGCCAGAGCACCCACACCTATGAACCTGCACTGAGAAGTGAACCTCAGATGGAGTCAGGTCACCACTCCGGGACCAGCATCACCCCCCAGTGGCAGCCTCCTCCCAGATGGCAGTGCCAGGATGGGGCCATCCGGGCAGCAGGCTTGCACAGACCATGTCTCTCCAGTGTGGACTTGGGCTGGGAGTCTCAGCACCTCGGGCCTATCTCCTCATCTGTAAGATGGGGGTGCTTACAGACAATGGAACATTATTTAGCCATAGACGGAGATGCAATACCAACACATGTTACAATGCGGATAAACCTTGAAAACATGATGTTAAGTGACAGAGGTCAGACCCAAAGCTCTGGATAGGTGAAGTATCCAGAACAGGCAACCCCATAGCGACAGGAAGTAGAAGGTGGTTTCCAGGGGCTGAGGGAGGAGGGAAAGGAGAGCAACCGCTTAGTGGGTATGGGTTTCCTTTTGGGGTGATAAAAATGTTTTGGAACTAGACAGAGGTGGAGGTTCCACAACACTGCAAACGCACTAAATTCCACTGAAGTGCCCACTTTACAATACTTCATTTTATGTTATGTGAACCTCACCTTGACAAAAAAAAAACCAGGGTTGGCCAGGCTCGGTGGCACATGCCTGTAATCCCAGCACTTTGGGAGGCCAAGACAGTGGATCACAAAGTCAGGAGATCGAGACCACCCTGGCTAACACAGTGAAACCCCATCTCTACTAAAAATACAAAAGATTAGCCGGGCGTGGTGGCAAGCGCCTGTAGTCCCAGCTATTCAGGAGGCTGAGGCAGGAGAATCAATTGAACCTGAGAGGCAGAGGTTGCAGTGAGCCAAGATCACACCACTGTACTCCAGCCTGGGCGAGAAGAGTGAGACTCCGTCTCAAAAACAAAACAAAACAAAACAAAACAAACAAAAACACAGGGTTGCTATGGACCTCACCAGTTGGCTGGGAGGATTCAGAGACAAGATGGCCGTGTAGCCAGAGGTCAGCCAGTGACGCTGGTGAATGTCAAAGAACGGAAGCCGTCAGGACGCGTGAGCTGTGTCGGTTACTTGCCTTGCTGGACTCCAGACTGCAGGAGTCAGGTGCCGGAGCCAAGGGGGAGGTGAGGGCAGGTGGCTTTGTTGGGCACACTCCTTAGTGAGAGGCAGAGGGAGCTGCAGGGGCTGCTGTGGCAGGTGTGGGTGAAGAGTCCTGTGCTTCAGGCCCAGGCTCCTGCCTCTGGTTTGCTGCACACTTTGGGTTGGCCCTTCAACCCCACTGTTTCTGAATCTCCCCATAGCTGCCTGGGTACCTGCTCTTCCGCCACTGTATCGGACACCTGACCCCATCCTCATACCCGATTCCCAAGGCGCAGGTCACTGCCAGGCAGTGTATCTCCTAGCTCTTGGTTCTTGTGTCTGTTGTCTCTCTTTCCTATAGAATCAAGGGGATACTGGATCTGTTTCGCTCATGACTGTATTTCTAACACCCAGTGCCTGGCACACAGCAGGTGCTCAATAAATATCTGTTGAATGAACAAATGCATGAATCCTCATTCTTTCCATAGGGGATGCCAGGTCCTGTCTGTACTAAGTGCTGTCAGTAAATAGCTGTTAGGTCAATGTTATCATTATCCCCATTTTACAGATGAGGAAACTGAGGCTCTGGGACATGGAATAGCCATAGCAAAACTGGGATTCTGACCTGGCAGCCTAGCAGCAGAGCCTCACATTGATCTACCCTATCCTAGGCTGTCTCCTGACCTTGGAGCTCCCACTCTGGGAGACAGCTTAGGCCCTGAAGCATTCACTCTGCCTCCTCTGCCACTGGGCGCCGCCCACTCCTAGGGAGGGGCTCCCTCTGCAGCCCCACACCCACCACCCAGAGCCCTTTCTCAGGCTCACAGCCACCCTAGCCTGCTCTCTTCCCTGGGAACCTCCGTCATAAACAAGGCAAACAAGGCTAGGCCCTGATCTGGCCTGTCTCTCTGCCCTGGGGCCTTCCTCACCCCAGGGAACCTTAGTTATAAATATGGGGGTTACGCCTTGAGCTTGTATTAAGCGCCTTTCATCTGGGGAGCTCCTGGCTGCTGGGAGGCTAATTAGCTACTCTGGGAAGAGTGAGTAAGAGCTGCCGTCCTAGTCCTAGCTGGGGAACTGCCTAGCTAGGCTTGGGGCTGACCCTCCTGGGAGAGGTGTGTGAGCCATCATCTTGGGTCAGCCACTCCTCCATATTTCTCCTTCTGTAGGACCTCCTTACAAGAGTCCCTTCTCTCTGGCTAGTAATAAAGCCCACTGTTAACTGAGTGCTTATTATGTGCCAAGGGCTTACGAAGCCTTTGCCTGTTAAATATATTTGTTCAGAGCAGTAGGGCTGTCACAGAATAACAACCATGTGGAGCCCTACTTCGTCCTGGCACAGGGCCAGCGCTTCTGCACATGCCCTCATGGAGTGGACGGGAAGCCCTCAATGTGGTGCCTGGCACAGATCAAGCACTTGTTAAGTGGTAGCTGTATCAGTAATCTTCAGAACAGCCCCATGAGGTAGGTATCATGCAATTCCCGTTTCTCAGATGAGGAAACTGAGGCTCAGAAAGATTAAAAACCACTTGCCGGTGATCACAGAGTCAGGAGCAGAGCTGAACTGATTTAATTCTAAAGTTGCACATTGTTTTTCAGCTGCTCCCCTCTCCCGTCCACCAACCTGGAGTCTGTTAATGCCAAAGGCCTTGCTTTGCATAATGCTAGGGTCATGGGGTCAGTGGGCAGGGCTGTTCTCGTCCATCTCTCCCACAGAGCACTGGTGGGCTAGGCATGGACCAAAAACCCTTGGAGATCATCTAACACAACTCATCCCCGCTCCACACTTCTCAGATGTGAAAACTGGGGACAGGAGGGACTGAGCAGGGGGACAGGATTAATGGGATGATACCTCCTTGTTGGAGCACGAGGGATAAAGAGCAGTGGTTGGTGCTCATCCCACCCCCTGCCATCAAGCTGATGTTGATACCAAGTAAGAAGCATTTGCATACTAGAGTTCCCGGCTGCCATTTGTCAGCCTGGCCCACCTGCAAAGAGCGACCCCCGAGACATTTGGGCAGGGTAGGAGCACACACAGCAGGCTGGAGCTGAGACTGGGGCCGGGAGGGTGGACTCCACCTACCTGCCCTCCAGGGTGCTTGGAGCCTCTGAGGGCCGGCTGGCCCCGTTGTGCCATGTCTCACACAGCACTGCAGTGATCCTGGTGCAGAGCACATGGTAGGTGCTTATAAATGCTCACTGGATCCTGGACCTGCAGGAGGGAGGAGATGGCACACTGAGGGCATTGATGGGTAGATGGTAACATCATGTCCACTCATCATTACTCAGCAGACCTGGTTCCATCAAATGGGACTGTCCTTCAGGCCTTACGAAAGGGACCTATGTAAATCTGTTCAGGCAAAGAGAAGTTTGTGGGCTGTGGGCACCTGGCTGGGGTTCCTGAAGGTGGAGCACCCTTCTTGGTGCTGAGGGGGCGGCTACAGTCTGAGCAGCCAGGCCCTCTTCTCCCCAGGATGCTGCCCTTCTGTGGAGGCAGCTCTGTGGGGACCAGAGGCATGGGCCTAGGAGGCTCTGACCCCCTGCCTGCCTCTGCCAGTCTCTGCTTCAACAGCCAGGGTCTGCACCTCACCTGCCCAGCCTGCCAGCTCCAGCCCCTCCCCATTCCCCTCAGGACCTCATCCCTCCTCCCTGAGCTTGAGGATTTCCTCAGGGAGGTCTTCCCTGAGAACCTTCCCATTCCAAATCTAAATTGGTGCACCATTTATATATGTTCTCTGAGCACCTTATTCTTTTCCTTCACAGGAATTTGAAAGCCTTTTCAAATGGAATCCTATATTTCTTTACAGGTGAGTTGTTGAAAAGTCTGTCTCCTCAGTTAGACTAAGCTCCAAGAGGGCGGGAAAGTTGTTCCGCCCACTCGTCAGGTCATGTTCTGCATTGAAAGAGTGGATGACAGAAACCCCAGGACAGAAAGAGTGAGCCGAGCCAGCGGTTCTCGGAATGTGGCTCCAGCGGGCCAGCAGCTCAGCATCACCTGAGGACTTGCTAGAAATGCAAATTCTCTGATTTAGTTGGGGAACCCAGCAATCCGGGTCTGAAAGAACTGTCAAGGGGAGGACGGGGGCCGGGGGAGGGGATTCCGTGCACACTGAAGTTTGAGAACCACCGAAGGCGGCAAACCTGCTGTTGGGTCAGTGTGCACTGTGGCAGAGGGCAGCTTTGGCGGCCTGTAAGAGGAACCACGGATGAGCAAACCCCACCTTCAAATGTAGCGAAGGGCAGAGCGTGGACACGTCACCCTGACTCCCAAACGGGGCCCAGGCGTGTCGTTCGGCGGACTGGCCACTGGAGGGCAGTGTGGCCACGTCCATCGCGCGGCTTCCGAGGGTTTCCGGGAGAGAGCGGCCACGGGAGGCCAGCCCCTAAGCCGTAGCGAGGATCTCGCCTCACGCCGCAGCCTCCTGCAGCAGCCTCAGTTCACGGGCCCCGCGCGTTCCGAGCCGCCGAGGAGCCCCGGCCCCTGTCTCTCCTCCGGGCTGCGTCGCGCCTTCCGCTCCCGGGTCGGGCCTGGTGCGCGCGTCTGGATGGCCTCGGGCCTGGAAGGTTCGCGAGGCCCCGGGAGCCGAAGGGCGCGCTGGGAAGGAGATCTCAGCAGGCCGGCCGGGGCAGAGCGCCAGGGAGGGCGGTGGAACCTTGGCTGCTTCCCGGGAGGCCAAGGGCAGCCCTCCCGCGTGATCCGCGCGCTGCGGAGCGCGTCGGCCATCTTGGCGGCCTCGCCCCGGCCCCGCGCCCGGCCGAGCTAGGTGCTGGCTCGCGGCGGAGCGGGCGACGGGGAGGCGACGTGAGAGCCCGACCGCGAAGCTCTTCCGCGGGAGTGCGGGGGCATCGCAGAAGCCCAGCAGCGCCCTGGACCCTGGCAGCTACCCCGGAGTGCTGGGAAACGCCACTCCAGTAGCCGCTGCGAAGGCAGGCCTGAGCCTCTGAGCCTCAAATGGACTGAGTGGCCTCAGTCGCCCTCCTTTTTGCCCCATATCGAAGAGCGGAAAGTCAGAGGCCGTTAAAGTAGGTCACAGCGGTCAGCAGGTTTTTGTGGGGCAGGCAAGTGACAGGGTTCAAGACCAGGCATAGTATTTGCTTGCTCAAGAGGCACACCAGTCTCCAAGCCAGAGGTCAGGGACTGGCACCACGGAGCTGGCTCCAGGCGGCCGAAGCATTCCAGTCCCTGTCCACCATGGGGACTTGAGATGCCATTCTGAGGAGCCCCAGGCCCCACTGTTGCCTCTGTCTAGCTCAGTTCATACATGGATGCTGTCTCTCTGGCACTTGGTTATTTCTCAGGTTCCAGAACATCCGTTCATCATGTCAGCCCTTCAAGGTTCAGCTTAAAGATCAGCTCCACCAGGAAGCCTTCCTGGATTTCTCCTTTTAGTTTCCAGCAAAATCCACCTCCTCTCTTCTCTGCCCACCTTGAGTAGCAGTAGCTGCTGCTGTAAACTCTCCTGTTTTTTTCCTTACAGTCTTTGTCGCTGCATCCTCCCTCAATGAATTGTTGAATTGTGAGACCCCTTGAGGGTCGGGACCCTGTGATACTGGCCCTGGGGTCCCACGTGCAGGTCTTTCAGGAAAAGGTTGTTGCAAGGGGATCATGGGATTGAATGGGTTTTGATACAAATTTTATGTTGAAATCAAGTTCCCAAACGTTTTGAACCTTGGGCAAAAGGAACATGTAATGGTGTTTTCTTAAACCTGTAATGGAATCCTTTTGTGTGTTTAAGTGCTTTAAGTTATTTTTAGTAGACATGTCAGGGTGCCGTAGGAACAGAGCCATGGGTCTGCGCCCAAGCAAGAAGACGAACAGCTGAGCCGGTGCTGGGTGCTTCCTCTGCGTGGCCTGGTGTCAGGGCCTGTCAGATGGGATGGCAGGCTGTGGGTCCAGCCCCAGGGTCCAGCCAAGGAAGCTCCTGGGGCCTTGGCCTGGCTTGAGGCTGTGATTTCAGACTCCTGGCTGGTCTAAGTGGATATCTCAGAGGAGGCAAAAGAGAAAGTGCCTTGACAGCCTTCGAGAAGCCTGGAGCTAAAGGCAAGATCCTTGCTTTTTCCTTTAAAAATAATAAGCCAAACTTCTCCCATGAAGGACTCCAGAAAACCCCGTTCATGCTTCACCCACAGATGATTTGCTGAATGCTCATTAAGGGGAAAACAAAGAGGTGGTTTTGTTTATTTATTTAAAAGGAAAAATAAATGAGCTGTGACAAAACAATTTGAAACCAGGCCCCTCTGAGACCTGGGCTTTCACTTCCTTGATGGGAAGTAAAACAGAGAATCGAATCCCCTCCAAATAAAAGTGAAGTTAATAATCAGACAGCTCGAGCCCTGGCCACATCCTGTGTCAGCCCCCTCCCTCCCTGGGCTTTCTGTTTATAGCTGCGAGTGCTTTCCCTCCAGAGCCCGAGCCGGCTTAACCCTTTCCTCCCCATCCCGGGAAGCCCAGTCCAGCTCTGAGATAGAGATGGGCTCCTCACACCAACTGGTGCCGGCCTCACCTCAGCAGGCAGTGGCTCTCCCCAGGCCTGCCGGCGTGGGCCTGTGTCCCCCACAGGGCAGCCAGCTTGGATTTGAGCAATACTCCCTGCTTATCCTGCACAAAGCCTGAAAGTATCACCTTTCCTCTCCACCCCTCCAGGGGAAGACTAGGTAAACCCATTCCCATTCCAGACTCCATGGAGCTCTGTAGCCTGGTAGACTCCAGAAAGCTGCATTCTGACAGAGGCACAAATCTTTGGGGTTTCTGGTCTGTGCTGAGAGCAGCACTCTGTGCACGTCTCTGGGCTACTTTCCGTGAAAACTTTCCACTTCCTTCAAATGCCTTCCCATGTGGTAGTAGCATGTTGATTTCTTCCAGAACCCCATGGGGTCAGTAGTAGCACATCCCACTGGGCAGAGGAGGGCCCCTTGCTAAATTAATTGAGGGTTTTCTACTGATCTAAGCAACAACTCTGCCCTGTAGGGCCACAGTTATCCTCATTTTACAAAGGAGGAAACAGGTTAAGTACCTTGCCCAATGTTACAGAGCTAATACATAGCAGAGCTGGGATTTGAACCCAGGCATTCTGGCTCTAGTGTGCCATTAGCCTCTGCACTCAACGTTTAGTAGCCAGAGACTGCCCTCTTCTCTGGAGCCAAGGGGCTTTCAGAAGCTTAGGATAATCTCACGAATGCATCATGAAGGTTCCAAAGCCCAAGGACCTTTTGAGAACATTCTCGAACTTTGTTTTGGGCTCTCCGGCCTCCTTTCTTGTTTCCTCCTAGGCAAGAACAGGGAGCAGTTGGAGGTGCCACGCTCCATCCTTCTTCCTCCAGGATCAGCGGTGTCAAGATGTGGCTGGATGTGAATCCTCCATCCCTTCATCTGGCTGGCAGGAGACTTAGAGCAAGAACCCCAAGACTTGGTGTGGCTGCTCTGACAGTGGGCTGGATGACCACCTGCTTAGGTTCCCTTGTCTCCTCCAGTCTTGTCACCCAAAGTCACAAACACCCTCTTCTGGCTGAAGCGTGTCTGCAGGAAGCCATCCACCCAGTAGTCCAGGGGCATGAACTGGCTGTGCAGGCCACTTGCCTCTCCTGGGAGTCCTGCGTGCCATGGCTCCTTGATTTCTTCTTGGAACTGTATCTCTTGCCCAGCCACCTTTGCACAGCCATTTGGCAGGGCCTTCGCACTGGTGAAGGGATGTTGTGTTGCCCCTGGTGTCTGGAGGCTTCCATGGGCCGCTTGTCTGAGACTCAGCTCCTTTTTGGGAGACGTTGCCTCCTATCTGTCTAGAGCACCCTGAACCCCATCTTTGGGAAGGATTGGTCTGCCGGTCTACTTTCTGGGGGTGCATTTTGACATTCAAAGCCATGGACAGAAGTGGACAGTCCCCTACTCTTCATTTTCCAACTAATTCTTCAACTAGAGAGAGCTGTGGTGGCTCCATCCCAACTGCCCTGTTCTTCCCAGAGCCTGGGCAGCTCCTCTGGCTGGGGGCGCTGAGCATATGGCTTCTGTGACACCCGAAGGGGTTGACACCCAGCAGGGTACTTGGCCCAAAGGGGTTTCAGAGGATACGTGCCTCGATTTTTATTTAACTTAAATGTTTAAGAAAACCATTCAGATTCAAACGGGATGCTCACAATGGGGTGGCTCTACTGTGGTCCTCTCAGAGGCTTAGCAGCCACAAAAAACCACGTATCAGACCCACCCTGTTATAGTTCTTACCATGTGAGGCACTCGACACGCTGATCTTATTCACCCTCACACCCTGGGAATTGGGGTATGTGTAAGTGTCCCCATTTTCCTGTTGTGAAAAGTGAGGTTAGAAAGGTTGAGTAGCTTGCCCACCCTGCTATGATGGCTTTCTGCTGAGGAAAAAAAAAGTTCATTGTGCTTTAAAAATATACTGAAAGCAAATTTAAAGTAATTTTTACTGAGCTTAAAAGCAGTGTCAAAATGGACGTAAGTCCCTCTGCCTGCACTCTTCCAGCCCAAGAGGTCTGGAGGGGCAGGACCCCATTCTTGGTCCCCACAGAAGTGTGGGGAGGGCTGCCCTCGGGTGGGGGTGTCCATCTGCTCTCCAGCCCTCCCCTGCTCCCAACAGGTTTTTCCATAGCTGCATTTCTTGTCCAAGGACACGTGTCAATAGGAAGTAAATACTGTATTGCAAAAGCTAGTAATACAAGAATCACTGAGTTAAAAGTTTTTTAGTTTTTATGAACTTAAACATTTTATTATGGAAAATTTATATGCAGAAGGAGACAGAGTAATTTGATGGACCCCATGTGCCCACCGAGTCTCAACATCACCAACTCATGGCCAAACCTGCTCATTAGTGCCACTGTCCACCTCCCTACCGCCTGTACAATTCTGAAGTCAATCCTATGTATCACATCATATTATTTCATCTGTCAGTAGTTCATTCTGGGCCAGGTGCGGTGGCTCACGTCTGTAATCCCAGCACTTTGGGAGGCTGAGGTGGGTGGATCACTTGAGGTTAGGAGTTTGAGACCAGCCTGGCCAATATGGTGAAACCTTGTCTCTACTAAAAATATGAAAATTAGCTGTGGTGGAGTGCGCCTGTAGTCCCAGCTACCAGGAGACAGGTGAATTGTTTTAGGACGGAGGTTGCAGTGAGCCAAGATCACGCCACTGAACCCCAGTCTGGGGGACAGAGCTTGCTCTGTCTCAAAAAAAAAAAAAAAAAGAAAGTTCATTCAGTATCTCCAAAGAATAGACTCTTGTTAAACTTAGCTACATTATCATTATTCCACCTAAAAATTAATAATACCCCCTAAACATTACCAAGATTCAATTGGTGTTCAGATGTCTAAAAACATTTTAAAATTTGATTTTCCACTTACTGAAAGAAAAAAAAAATCAGCCCCCAAATAAGAATTTCTCAGCGTTTGGTCATCTCCTTTCAATCCAGCTCATAAAAGGCCAGATTTCTGAATCTGGGCAGAAACACCCGGTTATTAAGTCTCTGAGGCAATGATCATGCTGAAATCTCCCACTGCAGCTCCCTGTTCATCCAGCACCTTGCACATACTGGGTGTTAGGTCAATGTGGGCTCCGTTTCACAGAAGGATGAACACATGCAAGGGTGGGGATGCAGCCAGCTTGAGCTAATTCAGGGAGACTGGAGTGCAGCCCCCTGCGTCCTCCCACCCACACAGCCACCCTGGCTGCAAGTGCTGTCCTTGGTTTTCCCCGCCAGCGCTCCACCCGCCAGCTGCTTGGGCCTCCTCTGGGATGCTCTCCTCGCTCTTGCTTGGGATACTTGACTATGGTCCAGTGGCTCTATGGAATCCCACTTTGTGGGGCCTCCAGGGCTCTTCTTGGTCTTGCCAATTGCTGCTTAACATACAACAAAAGTTGACTGGGTTCCTTTTTTTGGAGTGGGAGCTCATACACATCAAGAGTGTGCCAAGTGCTTTGCTCATCAACCCCAGGAGATGGGGATTGTTGTCACTGCCGTTTCACAAAGGAGGAGACTGAGGGAGACAGGTGAGTTCTCCACTTGCCTAGGTGGGGGCAGTGCCAGGCTTGGAACATGGTCAGCCTGAACATCGAGTTAGTGTGCTCCACGCCAACATATTGGTTCCCAGCTCTTAAGACTCCTTTAACAAACTGCCACGCAGCTCGGCCCAAGACCAGGCACTTATCCTTTCGAGGACAAATCTCAACAAGCTGGGATCTGCTGTCACCTTGCACTTTTCCTGAAATTTCCACCTTTCAAAACAGATAGAGCATGACTTCTCGATATACACACACTTATTAGGAGATTAGTTCAGTTGAATGGACTACATTTTAGGTATTTCAGCTCGTAATTTCCTGGTTTGTCTTTTTTCATGGTTAAAGAATAGTGTGAGTCATAGATTATATGACTGTGACAGGCTGACGGTTAGGAGGGATGGCAAGAAGCTGCATATGTAAGGCCACAACCTAGGCATTCATCCTTCTGCACTTTTTGTCACCTCTCAGTTTTTGATAGAAAAGAAATGTTACTTTTGGAATGTACAGAAGTATCAGGGTCAAGTAGGTAAGAATTTTTGAAGGGAGACGGGCTGGCACGAGTACCATTTTCCTTGTCCCCGCTGATCAGAGCTCAGACCGTGGCTGAACATTGGAGGTACAGTAGAACATGCTTGGTGAGCCGCCTGTCTACGGGGAGCCTGCCTCACCCACTGAGGACAGCCTGGGCACTGCATAGCTGGGCACTGAACCCAACACCCACGTTGCTACTTTCTTTGCTTCTCAGTTTTGCCTGGGTTTGCTTCAGCTTTCTCCCAACTCCTGCTCCCTTAGGGAAATGAAGAGTGTAGAGGTTTGATTAAGTAAGGAAACTGGAAAACCCAAAGCAGTCACAGAGAAGGGAGGCACTGACAGAATCGCAGAAGACAGAGAACAATTAGAAGGCTGAAAGAAGCCAAGCCGACAAGGGACCAGCATCTTCCACAAGTTTTCATGGGGTTTATGAACACAAGGCATTGAGGCACTGAACTTCAAGAAGCTGTTTGCCAACCAGAACAATGGTTGTGGCTATCTTTAGGCTCCCTTGAGAAGACACGGAAATTAATTTAAAACATCTATGTTGTTAACAAAAGTTGCATTTGCTGGGATTTCTCTGGCTTTGCATAGAGGTGGGTATGCCAATCTGCCATGAACCTGTTTTTCCAGGAATGGTGTGGCTGTGGGTTAGATGAGCCCTTATCCACAGAGAGGTGGCTGGGCCAGAGCTCTCTCCAGAAGATGAAAAGCTGATCACGCAGCTCTACTCATACCTAATATTCTTCTCCTGGCACAGGGCTCCTGCTCACATTCTCCAGTGAGCCAGCCATGGGACACCACGATGTTAGCCACCCTCCTCTGGGGTGAGTTGGACTGGTGTTTGGCCTTGTCCCAGGAAGGCTAGCCTTTTCTCTGCAAAAGACTAACAGTGGGGGTGAGGTGGGAAAATTGTAGGAAACACAAAGGCGAGAAGGAAAGCTTGCTCTTCTAGGACTGTCCTTGTTCAATGTTAGGAAGAGTCTGAAACCCACACAAAAGCCCTAAGACTCAGTTGTTGCCACCCAGAACATTACTGAATGGATTTGATTGGGGATCAGGGCAGTTGTTTTCAATTCACTGCTGCCTCCTTTTCTCTCCTGGGTCTTTTGAAATTTTTTTTTTCGGGTGTTGTTTGCTTTGATATTCTTCTCTCTTTTCAGAATATTTATAACTGGCCCCCTATTCTTTATCATTCTCAGCTTCCTTCCCTACCTCGCTCTGCCTTCTTAGCATAATTTTTCTTTTCTTTTGGCCTGCCTTGTTTTACATCTGGATTCCTGGATGATTTATTTTGTCTGTTTCTTGAATTCTCATCCTCTCCCATTTCTTAGAGTTTTTTGGGTTTTGTCCCCCTTTCAGCTTCAGTTCTTTTCCATAAAGCTTTCCTTGGGCCACACAGCTTTTATTCTTGTTCATCTGTTTAAGCAGAGCTGGCAAGGAAGAGGCCACAGCCGGCAGGCAGAGCCACAGAGGCAGAAGAGGTCTTGGGCGCCTGAAGATTCTCCTCCCAGCTCTGGTGTCCTTCTGGGGAGGGGGATGGGGACAGTGCTGCTCTCCCTGTTAGGGCTGATGCTGTCTGCCAGGCCTGGGCTGAGGGTTGGGGCAGATGGTGTCTCCTCCACAGTGTGTGGGCCTGGGACTCCATGGCTCCGGGAGGCAATGGAATCCATCCTCGGGCTGTGGATTGGAGGATTAACCAGGTTAGACCAGGAGAGGCTGGAGCTCCACGGAGTTGCACCCACTGGGAATGTATTCCTTGCAAAATTCGGTGCTGTGTTTGAAGAATTTGCAGCATAGGGTCTGCCTCTTGGGAGAGTCTGGGTTTCCTTCGATTCTCACTCAGTGGCTGAAGTTGACCTGGGCATCCAGAGATGTCTACTGGGAAGACAGAGGCAGTTTTCCAGTGGAAGGTCCTTTCTTCCCACTGTCCCTGCCCTTAGCAAGTGGGCATTTTGAGGGTGCAGGGGGAATGCTAGAAGAGCAATACACCCGATAATTGTAGGGTGTATTAAAGACTCTTGGCCACTGGGCAGCAACACAAACCCACCTGTGGGAGGCTCTCAGGGTCAGCCCTGGTACTGATAAGCAGGTGGCACTTCTTGATGGGCGTGGTAGCAGAAAAATCCTAGAAGTTGCAACCACACCCCTCCCTGTCTGGAGTGGTGGGGTGGGGTGGGAGCATCCTGGGCCCTGCTCCCCAGCTGTCAGACGCAAATCGACTGGAGTCCATCTGGCTGTCCCTCCTGGTCCAGGCATGCTTCCCATCCTAGGGCCTCAGTCCTCAGTGGGTCCGGCTGAGGGGCGGCTGGATCAATGCTCTGCTTGGGCACACCCAGAGCTGGGTGGCAGCCTGGGGTGAGGGGGCTCAAGAGCTCCAGGTAGATAACCGCCGGACTGCCTTATCTTTTCTAGACCCTGTGGTGATGGTGGCCACCTCCTTCTCTGGCGAGTGCGGTTGAGGACCGTTTCCGTAGGCACACCCTGCTCTCTTTCTGGGTCCCATCTGTTCTTCATCATCATCTTCACCAATGCACAGTGTTCCCTGTCACTTGAGGGAAGTGCTGTTGGTTATATAAAGGCTTGAGAGAAATCTTTGCTTACATTTTATATTTTATTTATATTTTCTAAGCCTTCCACTCTGGAGTCCAACTCTCAGGGCGCGGCATCCTTTAAGGTCCAAAAAACATAAACTTCAGGAGGCCAAAGTCCCTTACTCCTAGGCCCTGTGGACTTGGTTTATCTCTGATTCCAGGCAGCACCTCCTGCTCTATACAGAGGGCTGTAATCAACAGAAGGAATGACTAGGGGATGGGTGATGAGTGTCCTTCCAAGTTGCTCCCCTTGACTCTGGCATGAAAGCTGGGGGCAAAGACCCAGCCTCTTTGACATAGGAATTCAGGTGGGGATTAGGATCCCAGCAGCCTCCTGCTCCTTCCTGCTCGGGCCGCCTCACTCCTAGCTGGGCCCCAAGTGCAGCCCTCTTAAATCTGTCCATGTCAGTGCCTCCTCATTCCTGCCACCTCCCTCTGCCTTCTCTTCCCACGCACCAGCACCACGTTGTATAAATATTTACACCCCCGGGCTGGCAGGAATCTTTCTCCAGCTGCTTCCCTGGTCTCTGGGAGAGCTTGTTTCCTCACCCAGCAGCTGCAGCAGATCTGGTTGCCTTTGGTCAGACAAGAGCAGGCCCTGGTTTGGGGGGCCCACAGTACCCCAGGGTGGAGGGTGCAGTTGGCAGGAGAGACTCAGCACTAAAGAAGTCAGAGGGCTGTGGCAAAGATCCGTCCTCTCTCTCTCCCCTGCCGGCTGTCCACATGGCGACCCTCCAAGAGCTGCCTGATCCCTGCTCTGGCTGGGGAGGTTCCTGTTTCTCAAAAGAACAGCTCCCCAGGGTGGAGTCGGCCATACTGGGGTCTTGCTAGGGAGTAGTGGAGGATAATTCCAAAGCAAACTCGCTGATGCCAGGACAAAATAGCACCTTGGTTTACCTGTGAACACTTTACAGCTTACCTAGTAAGTGTGAGTCCCTTGATCTGCCCTGACAATGACCCCACAGTTTAGAGCAAGAGCCCCATGGAGAATCTGCATATCGGGCCTCTGCCCAGCATCTGCCCCAGTTCACTCTCCCTCCCACCGGTCCCTGCCCATCTTTCCACCCCAGGGGTAGAGAGAGGAGAGGACAGACGCTCCTTCTCCCACCTTCCTTGGTGACCCAGGCAAGGAAGCAAACTGGCACTTGGGTTCCCATGGGCTGGGCACCGTGCACAGTACTTCCCCATATTCTCATGTAGTTACTCAAGTCTTGGGCACAGCAGATTTCTTAGTTTCCTCATGCATGTCTCCTCTTTCTGCCAGCAAACAGCAGCAGCCACGTGGCAGCAACCCCCCAGATACCGAGCCCAGGCTTTCTCTAGTCCTGAGTTCAGCAGGGAACCTCTGAGAGCCAGTCAAGGACTGGACATCAATCTCAGTCACTCACAGTAGGTGCAGGTCACCTGCTGCCACCTCTTGCTCCTGTGCCTCAGTTTCCCTTCAGTCTGTGGGAGATCATTAACCTGTGCTTTGTAAAGCATTTCAAATTTAGCAAAAAACAAGTTTGAAAAAGCAACATCATTTCAAATCCTTTTTCTAGTTTTGGGGGTTGGCGTGGCAGAAGAGATTGTTTGGGTATCAGGGACTAAGGAGAATGTGTGTTCAGTGCTTTGGGGAAGCTGGGGAGGAGGTAAACAGGGTTTAAAAGGCCTGGATTTTATATCCAACAACCCCTAACATTCAAGTAATAAAGCCATTGGAGGTATGTGTGGGATTGGGTAGGGGTTCTGATGGGGGCCAGGGACAAAGACCCCAGTTTCCCTGCATGCACACATGTGCCGGAAAGAAAGCAAACAGATCCCATCTCTCTCTCTCTCTCTTTCTCTCTCTCTCTCTCTCTCTCTCTCTCTCTCTCTCTCTCTTAGTGGGTGATATACATGGAGAAAGGTAGGAAACTGCCATGCAAAAGCCGTGCATTTGTGAGATATTCTTGCTGTCTCTCCAGCCCTCTAAAATAAAATAAAAGCCTGACCTGGCAGATATTAATACTACAGAGCCAGGGCTGGTGTGCAGCCACCCCCTTCTTCCCCCTTCTGTTTCTATAAGCGGCTGAAATAAATTTAGCGAAACAACCCCACCCGTCTGAGGGCCTAAGATTTCAGAGCAGTGGGATTCTCTACCCTGAAAACCCCTGTTTTTCATATCTGAGAGCTTTTTGTTTAAATGCTCTCAATCTAAAATAACTATTATACTACAGTCACCTATTCCTCATAGATAAATGCTTTGACACAGTATGCCTTGCCGAAAAGCTGATCTACAAATGCTCTGCAGCTTAAGATTGTCAATTCTATGGGGCAAATGCCTAGTTGGATCTGTTGGGGTGTTTAATGTAAGATTATTCTTCTAATGTCTGTGCATATTCAGCCAAGTCCCCCTTTGGTCTGTCATACAGGACAGTGATTGTGGCTGGCTAAGTTAGCAAAGTAGGGAAGCACTAAATTTTCATTTTTTTCCCCCACAAATACTTATTGAGAGCCTACCGTCTACTAGCCACTAAGCATTAGGGGTTGAGTTGAGAGCAGAGAGAGCCTGCTTTGATAGAGTGTACATCCTAGTGGGAAGGGAATGTTAAAAAGTTAAATGGCCACCAAAAACTGGTAACTAATGTTGTACGTTAAAATGAAAGACTGAATGCTTTCCCCCTAAAATCAGGAACTAAGTCAGGGCATCTACCCTTACCATACCTAGTCAACATCATATTGCAAATCCTGGATCGAGAACTCGGGCAAGAAAATGAAATATAATGCATAAGTTAGGAAGAAATTAAGTTATTCCTATTTATAGACAACATGTTTAAAAACAAAAACAGGCCTGGTACAGGGGCTCATGTCTGTAATCTCATCACTTTGGGATGCCTAGGCAGGAGGATTGCTTGAGGACAGAAGTTGGAGACCAGCCTGAAAAACATAGTGAGATCCTATCTCTACGAAAAATTTTAAAAACTAGCTGAGATGGTGGCATGTACTTATAGTTCCACCTACTTGGGAGGCTGAGGTAGGAGGATTGCTTGAGCTCAGAAGTTTGAGGCTGCAGTGAACTATGATTGTGCCACTGCACTCCAGCCTGGGCAACAAAGTGAGACTCTATCTCAAAACAAAAACAAAACGAAAATAAGTAAACAAAAATGCCCCAAGTAATCTATCAAAAAAATCCTCTTACAACTAAAGTGACTTTGTGAGATCACAGGAGATAAGGTCAAAACACAAAAATCAACTAAATTTCTATAAACTAATAAACAAGTGGAAACCAAGATTTTAAAAAATTACAATAGTTCCAAAAAATAGGAAATATTAGGTGTAAATCTAATGAAACATATATAGAATCAGTGAGTTAAAAAAACTATAAAACAGCTGGGCATGGTGGCATATGTCTGAGGTCCCAGTCACTTGGGAGACTGAGGCTGAAGCATCATTTGAGCCCAAGAGTTTGAGGCTAGCCTGGACAACATAGCAAAACCCCATTTCAAAAAAAGATTAAAACTATAAAACACTGATTAAAGAAATCAAATAAGTCCTAAATAGACATACTATGTGCATGAATTAGAAGACTCAACATAGTACTTCTCCTTGTAGTGATCTATAGATTTAATGCATTTACAGTAAAACTCTCAGTAGGGCTTTTTTTTTTTTCCTAGATATAGACAAGCTGATTCTGAAGTTTATATGCAAAGGCAAAGGAGCCAGAATGGCTAAAGCAATTTCAAAAAATTGAAAATTTGGAGGAATTACGCCATCTTAAGACTTAGTACAAAGCTACAATAATTGATGGTGTAGTATTGGTGAAGAGATGGACACAGATCAGTGGACCAAAATAAAGAGGCCTTACAAATATGGCCATTAAATTTTTGGAAAGGCGTAAAGGCAATTCAATGGTAAAATGATAATCTTTTCAACAAATAGTGTTGGGAGTGAAAATCTACAGCAAACAAAACAAAACAAAACAAAAAAACCTCAACCTAAATTTTACATCATATATAAAAATTAAGTCTAAATGGATTATAGAGCTGAAGTAACTACTTTTAGGGGAGGATTCTAGGAAGATGGCAGAGTAGGAAGCACCAGGAATGTTTCCCCTCTTAGAAACAATTGCACTGGCAGAATCTGATATAACTATTTTGGAACTCTGCAGTCTTTTGAAGGCTTGCAAATTCCAGGGAGAGGCTTGAACAGTAATTTGTGTTTAATTTTGGTTAATATCAGCTCTTAGAACATAGAATCTATCTATCCCCCACCTCCCACCCTGTGGTTGACAGGTGTGCATATGTTCCTGGAGTAGCTTATACATAGCTTACAGGAGCCAGGGTGGGCCAAAAGGACCCTGTCCTCCAAATATCAGGGATTTGTGCTCTGATTACTGCTTCTGACAACAGAGGAGTAGACAATGATTCAGGTGGCCATTGCTGTTGAACCTTCTCCCATTGTTGCATGCGCCTCTCCATCTGCTGAACTAACTTATAGGGAATTTAAAGGGATGAAGGCCCCCTTTAAAAAAAAATCAACTCTTCATTTCTCTCTTTTTCCCCTTTTCATAACCAGACATTAAAGACTAGGACATCTAAAAACAATTGCATACACAGGGAAAATTTGAAATGCATGCTTAGTGAAAGGCATAGGCGCAGAATAGACCTCAGAAGACCTTGAATTTTATACCTCAGGCTGATTGTTGGCACAGAGACAGCCTACAACGATTATTTTTTTAAAAATTACCAAACCTAGCAAACCCTCATGAAGGGGGAGAATCTGATTTCCAGAATTACCACATCATTAGACTGAAATGTCCAGTTTTCAACAACAAAAATCACAAAGCATACAAAGAAACAGGAAAGCATGGCCCATCCAAAAAATAAATACACAGAAACTGTTCCTGAAAAAGAACTGATGGCAGATCTACTAGACAAAGACTTCAACACAACGGTCTTAGAGACAATCCAAGATGGCTGAATAGGAACAGCTCTGGAGTGCAGTTCCCAGCGAGAACACAGAGGGTGAATGATCACCACGTTTCCAAATCAGTTTTTACTGCCCACATACCAGGAGACTCCCAGGCAGAAAAGCGCGATGAGTCTCCAGCAGGGCTGTTGCAGCTGGCACAGCAGGTCTCCACACAAAAACTCACACAAATATGGGCAGCCATTTCACCTGGCGCCTGGAATGCCTGGGAGACAGAGTCACCCATTCAACTGAAAAAAGGGGCTGAAACAGGGAGCCAAGTGATCTGGCCCAGTGGGTCCCGCCCCCACAAAGACCAGCAATCTGAAACACTCTGGATTGAGAGTTTCACAGGATCATCCAGCTCTGCGGGGGAAGGGCATCTGCCATTACCGAGGCAGTCCACCACTACTGAGGCAGTCCGCCATTACTGAGGCAGTCCACCATTACTGAGGCAGTCCACCATTACTGAGGCAGTCCGCCATTACAGAGACAGTCCGCCATTACTGAGGCAGACCGCCATTACCGAGGCAGTTCTAACTACACCTCTATAAACAAAACTGCAAGGAACTTCACACAGCAGCTGAGCAGAGCCCACAGCAGCTTAGCAATGCCTCTGCTGGCAGACTGTGACTAGGCTACCTCCTTGCTGGGCAGGGTATCTCTGAAAAAAGGCAGTAGCATGTCAGGAACTTATAAATAAAGCCCCACCTTCCCAGGACAGAGCACCTGGGACAAAAGGCGGTTATGAGTTCCATTGCAGCAGACTTTACATACCTGCCCAGCAGCTCTGAACCGAACAATGGAGCTCACAGCTCAACACTTGAGCTCCTATAAGGGACAGACTGTCTCCTCAAGTAGCTCCCCAACCTCCGTATATCCAAAGAGACACCTCATAAAGGAGAGCTCAGGCTGACATCTGCTGGGTATCCTTCTGGGACAAAGATAACAGAAGAAGAAACTGGCAGCAACCCTTACTGTTCTGTAGCCACTGCAGGTGATCCCCAGGCAAGCAAGGTCTGGAGTGGACCTCCAGCAGTCCTATAGCAGAGGGGCCTGTTAGAAGGAAAACTAAAAAACAGAAATAAATAACTTCATCATCAACAAAAAGGACATCCACTCAGAGACCCCATCCGAAAGTCACCAACTACAAAGACCACAGGTAGATAAATCCACAAAGAGGGGAAGAAACTAGCGCAAAAAGGATGAAAATACCCAAAACCAGAACACTTCTCCTCCTCCAAGGGATCACAACTCCTTACCAGCAAGGGAACAAGGCTGAATGGAGAAGAGTCTGATAAATTGACAGAAACAGGCTTCAGAAGGTGGGTAATAACAAACTTCTTTGAGCTAAAAGACCATGTTCTAACCCAATGCAAAGAAACTAAGAACCTTGAAAAAGGTTTGACAAAATGCTAATGAGAATAAACAGCTTAGAGAAGAATGTAAATGAATTGATGGAGCTGAAAAACACAACACAAGAACTTCATGAAGCATACACAAATTTCAATAGCCGAATTGACCAAGTGGAAGAAAGGATATCAGAGACTGAAGATCAACTCAATGAAATAAAACAAGAAGGCAAGATTAGAGAAAAAAGAGAAAAACAAACAAACAAACAAAGCCTCCAAGAAATATGGGATTATGTGAAAAGACCTAACCTACGTTTGATAGGTGTACCTGAATGTGATGGAGAGAATGAATCCAAGCTGGAAAACACTCTTCAGGATATTATCCAGGAGAACTTCCCCAACCTAGCAAGGCAGGCCAATAGTCAAGTCCAGGAAATACAGAGAACACCACAAAGATAATCCTCAAGAAGAGTAACCCCAAGGCAAATAACCATCAGATTCACGAGGGTTGAAATGAAGGAAAAAATGCTAAGGGCAGCCAGAGAGAAAGGTTGGGTTACCCACAAAGGGAAGCCCATCAGACTCACAGTGGATCTCTCGGCAAAAACCCTACAAGCAGAAGAGAGTGGGGGCCAATATTCAACATCCTTAAAGAAAAGAACTTTCAACCTAGAATTTCATATCCAGCCAAATTAAGCTTCATAAGTGAAGGGGAAATAAAATCCTTTACGAACAAGCAATTGCTCAGAGATTTCGTCACCACCAGGCCTGCCTTACAAGAGCTCCTGAAAGAAGCACTAAACATAGAAAGGAATGACCAGTACCAGCCACTCAAAAAATGTACCAAATGGTAAAGAGCATTGACACAATGAGGAAACTGCATCAACTAATGGGCAAAACAACCAGCTAGCATCAAAATGGCAGGATCAAATTCACACATGATAATATTAACCCTAAATGTAAATGGGCTAAATGCCCCAATCAAAAGACACAGACTGGCAAACTGGATAAAAAGTCAAAACCCATCAGTGTGCTGTATCCAGGAAACCCATCTCACGTGCAAGGATACACATAGGCTCAAAATAAAGGAATGGAGGAAGATTTACCCAGCAAATGGACAGCAAAAAAAAGCAGGAGTTGCAATCCTAATTTCTGATAAACTAGACTTTAAACCAACAAAGATCAAAAGAGACAAAGAAGGGCATTATATAATGGTAAAAGGATCAATGCAACAAGAAGAGCTAATGATCCTAAATATATATGCACCCAATACAGGAGCACCCAGATACATAAAGCAAGTTCTTCACAACCTACAAAGAGACTTAGACTCCCACACAATAATAGTGGGAGACTTTAACACTCCACTGTCAATATTAGACAGATCAACAAGACAGAAAATTAACAATGATATCCAGGACTTGAACTCAGATCTGGACCAAGCAAACCTAACAGACCTTTACAGTACTCTCCACCCCAAATCCACAGAATATACATTCTTCTCAGCACCACATTACACCTAGTCTAAAATTGATCACATAATTGGAAGTAAATCACTCCTCAGCAAATGCAAAAGAACGGAAATCATATCAGTCAGTCTCTCAGACCATAGGGCAATCAAATTAGAGCTCAGGATTAAGAAACTAACTCAGAACCATACAATTTCATGGAAACTGAACAACTGGCTCTTAAGTGTTGACTGGATAATCAATGAAATGAAGGCAGAAATAAAGATATTCTTCGAAACCAATGAGAACAAAGACACAAAGTACCAGAATCTCTGGGACACATTTAAAGCAGTGTCTAGAGGAAAACTTACAGCAATAAATGCCCACATGAGAAGCAAGGAAAGATCTAAAATTGACACCCTATCATCAAAATTGAAAGAGCTAGAGGAGCAAGATAAAAAAAAAACCCAAAAGCTAGCAGAAGACAAGAAATAACTAAGATCAGAGCAGAACTAAAGGAGATAGAGACACAAAAAACCCTTCAAAAAATTAATAAATCCAGGAACTGGTGTTTTGAAAAGATCAATGAAATAGACCACTAGCCAGATTAATAAAAAAGAAAAGATAAAAGAATCAAATAGATGCAATAAAAAAACGATAAAGGGGCTATCACCAAAGATTCCACAGAAATACAAACTACCATCAGAGATTACTGCAAACAACTCTATGCACATAAACCAATAAAACCTGGAAGAAATGGATAAATTCCTGGACACTTGCACCCTCCCAAGCCTAAACCAGGAAGAAGTCGAAACCCTAAATACGCCAATAACAAGGGCTGAAGTTGAGGGAGAAATTAATAGCCTACCAACCAAAAAAAAAAGCCCAGGTCCAGATGGGTTCACAGCCGAATTCTACCAGACATACAAAAAGAACTGGTACCACTCCTTCTGAAACGATTCCAACAATCCAAAAAGAGGGAATCCTTCCGAAATCATTTTATGAGACCAACATCATCCTGATACCAAAACCTGGAAGAGACTCAACAAGAAAAGAAAACTTCAGGCCAATATCCATGATGAACATAGATGCAAAAATCTTCAATAAAATACTGGCAAACCGATTGCAACGGCACATCAAAAACCTTATCCATCGCGATCAAGTAGGTTTCATCCCGGGGATGCAAAGCTCATTCAACATATGCAAGTCTACAAATGTAATTCACCACATAAACAGAACCAAAGACAAAAACCACATGATTATCTCAATAGATGCAGAGAAGGCCTTCAACAAAATTCAACAGCACTTTATGCTAAAAACTCTCAATAAACTAGGTATCGACGGAACGTATCTCAAAATAATAAAAGCTATTTACGACAAATCCACAGCCAGTATCATACTGAATGGGCAAAAACTGGAAGCATTCCCTTTGAAATCTGGCACTAGACAAGGATGCCCTCTCTCACCACTCCTATTCAATATAGTATTGGAAGTTCTAGCTAGAGCAATCAGGCAAGAAAAAAAAATAAAGGGTATTCGATTAGGAAAGGAGGAAGTCAAATTGTCTCTATTTGCAGACGACATGATTGTATATTTAGAAGATCCTATCATCTCAGCCCAAAATCTCCTTAAACTGATAAGCAACTTCAGCAAAGTCTCATGATACAAAATCAATGTGCAGAAATCACAGGCATTCCTATACACCAATAACAGACTTAAAGAGAGCCAAATCAAGAATGAACTGCCATTCACAATTGCTACAAAGAGAATAAAATACCTAGGAATACAACTAATGAAGTATGTAAAGGACCTCTTCAAGGAGAACTACAAACCACTGCTCAAGGAAATAACAGAGAACACAAACACATGGAAAAACATTCCATGCTCATGGTTAGGAAGAATCAGTATCGCAAAAATGGCCATACTGCCCAAAGTAATTTATAGATTAAACACCATCCCCATCAAGCTACCTATGGCCCTCTTCACAGAACTGGGAAAAAACCACCTTAAATTTCATATGGAACCAAAAGAGAGCCCACATAGCCAAGTCAATTCTAAGCAAAAAGAACAAAGCTGGAGGCAACATGCTACTTGACTTGAAACTATACTACAAGGCTACAGTAATCAAAACAGCATGGTACTGGTACCAAAACAGAGATACAGACCAATGGAACAGAACAGAGGCCTCGGAGGCAACGCCACACATCTACAACCATCTGATTTTTGATGAACCTGACAAAAACAAGCAATGGGGAAAGGATTCCCTGTTAAATAATTGGTATTGGGAAAACTGGCTAGCCATGTGCAGAAAGCAGAAACTGGACCCCTTTCTGACACCTTACACTAAAATTAACTCCAGATGGATTAAAGACTTAAACATAAGACCTAACACCATAAAAACCCTAGAAGAAAACCTAGGCAAAACCATTCAGGACATAGGCACAGGCAAGGACTTCATGACTAAAACACCAAAAGCATTGGCAACAAAAGCCAAAATAGACAAATGGGATCTAATTAAACTCCGGAGCTTCTGCACAGCAAAAGAAACAATCATTAGAGTGAACTGGCAACCAACAGAATGGGAAAAAATTTTTGCAATCTACCCATCCGACAAAGGGCTAATATCCAGAATCTACAAAGAACTAAAACAGATTTACAAGAAAAAAACAAACAAACCCATTCGAAAGTGGGTGAAGGACGTGAACAGACACTTTTCAAAAGAAGACATATATGAGGCCAACAAACATAAGAAAAAATGCTCATCATCACTAGTCATTAGAGAAATGCAACTCAAAACCACATTGAGATATCATCTCATGCCAGTTAGAATGGCGATCATTAAAAAATCTGGAGACAAGAGATGCTGGAGAGGATGTGGAGAAACAGGAACACTTTTACACTGTTGGTGGGAGTGTAAATTAGTTCAACCATTGTGGAAGACAGTGTGGCAATTCCTCAAGGACCTAGAAATAGAAATTCCATTTGACCCAGCAATCCCATTACTGGGTGTATATCCAACGTATTATAAATCCTTCTATTATAAAGACACATGCATACGTATGTTCATTGTAGCACTGTTTACAACAGCAAAGACGTGGAACCAACCCAAATGCCCATCAATGGTAGACAGATTTCAGGTGTGAGCCACTGCATCCAGCTAGAGGAATCCTTAATGAGATTATCAGCAGATTTCTCATCAGAAATTTTAAAGACCAGAAGCAGTGGGCCAATATATTCAAAATGTTAAAAGGAAAAAAAAAATCAAACAAGAATTCTATATCTGGGAAAACTGTCCTTCAAAAGTGATGGAGAAAGGAAGACATTGCCAAATAAACAAAAACTGAGGGAATTCACTACCACTAGACTGTAAGAAATGCTCCAAGGGATCCTGCAAAGTAAAATAAAGAACACTAGACAGTGACTTGAAACCATATGAAGAAATGAAGATCTCAATAAAGGCAATTGTAAGAGTCAGTATTATTGAAACAATGGTTTGTAACTCCACTTTGTGACGTAACTTAAGGGACTACTTTAAAAAACAATTATTAGTCAAAAAGCTAAAATTAATATAACTTTGGATTGTAACTCCACATTTGTTTTCTACATAATTTAAAAGACTAACACATTTAAAATAATTATTAGTTTATATTTTTGGGCACACAATGTATAAAGACGTAATTATGTGACACTGACAAAAGGGATGCAGATGCAGCTGTAAAGGAGCAGAATTTTTGTATGTTTTTGAAGTTAAGCTGCTATAAATTAGAGTGTTTTAACTTTAGGATGTTAAATGTAATTCCCATGGTAACCACAAAGAAAATACAGTAGTCCCCCCTTATCTGTGGTTTCACTTTCTGTACTTTCAGTTACCCACAGTCGACCACAGTCTGAAAATATTAAATGGAAAATTCCAGAAATAAACAATTCATAAGTTTTAAATTGCATGCCATTCTGAGTAATATGATGAAATCTCGTGCTGTCCTGCCCCATCCTGCCTGGGACATGAATCATCTCTTCGTCCAGTGTATCCACACCGTATCCACTACCTGCCCGTCAGTCACTTGGTGGCCATCTCAGTTATCTAATTGACTGCTGTGTTATCACAGTGCCTGTGTTCAAGTAATCTTTATTTTACTTAATAATGGCCCCAAAATGTAAGAGTAGTGATGCTGGCAATTTGGAGAGGCCAAAGAAAAGCAGTAAAGCGCTTCCTTTAAGTGAAAAGGTGAAAATTCTCAACAAGGAAGAAGAATCATATGCTTATATTGCTAACATCTATAGTAAGAATGAATCTTCTGTCCATGAAATTCTGAAGGAAAAAAATTGTCATAGTATATGTAGTGTTCAGTACTATCCCTGGTTTCCAGCATCTACTGGGGGTCTTGGAACATATCCTGTGCGGATAAAGGAAGGACTACTGTAATTGTAGTCTATACACCAAACAAAATGGGAAAGGAATTTAAATGTTTCACTATGGAAAATCAACTAACGCAAAAGAAAATAGTAATGCAAAAAAAATGATGAACAATACAACTCTAAGGCATCTAGAAAACAAATAACAAAATGACAGAATTAAGTCCCTTCTCATCAGTAATTACTTTAAATGTTAATTAAGTGCTCCATTCAAAAGATAGAGATTGGCAGAATGGATAAACAGAAAACCTGGCTGGGCTCGGTGGCTCAAGCCTGTAATCCTAGCACTTTGGGAGGCCAAGGTGGGTGGATCACCTGAGGTCAGAAGTTCAAGACCAGCCTGGCCATCATGGTGAAACCCCATCTTGAAAAAAAAAAAAACAAAAAAAAAACAGAAAACCTGATCCAACTAAATGCCATCTACAAAAGACTCACTTTAGATCTAAAGATACAAATAGATTGAAAGTAAAAGGACAGAAAAAGATATTTCAAGCAAATAGTAACCAAAAGAGAGCAGGAATAGCTATACTAATATCAGACAAAATAGACTTTAAGTCAAAGAAGGTTACAAGAGACAAGGACATTATATATTAATAAAATGTTCAATATAGCAAGAAGACAGAACAATTACATACAGTTAGGCACCTAACAGACCATTAAAATATATAACATATTTGTTTTTCTTTCAGAAAAAAACACAAAATCTTAATGACCTGGGGTTAAGGCAAAGATTTCTTAGCTCTGACATCAAAAGCATGAGCCACAAAAGGTAAAACTGATAAATTAAGACTTCATTAAAATGAAAAACTTTTGTTCTGTGAAAGAGCCTTTGTTTGGAGAATGAAAAGATAAGGTAAAGACATGAGAAGATATTTGCATGTCATATAAGCAACAAAGGAACTTTATATATCTAGAATATATAAAGAACTCTCAAAACTCAACAGTAAGAAAACGACCAACTGGCCGGGTGCGGTGCCTCACGCCTGCAATCCCAGCACTTTGGGAGGCGGAGGCTGATGCTGGTGGATCACGAAGTCAGAAGTTGGAGGCCATCCTGGCCAACATGACGAAATCCTGTCTCTTAAAAAAAAAAAAAAGAGAGAGAAAAGAAAACCAACTAAATGACCCAACTAAAAAATAGGCAAAAAGTCTGAACAGATGCTTCACCAAAAGGTATATGCAGATGGCAAATAAGCATACATAAAGATGTTCAATATCATTAGAGGAATGCAAACTAAAACCACAATGAGATACCACCACATACCTATTAGAATGACTAAAACAAAAAACAGTAATACTGTTAAGTGCTGGTGAGGATTTGGAGCAACTGGAAACTCTCATACATTGCTGTTGGAAATGCAAAACAGTATAGCCACTCTGGAAAATGATTTGGCAGTTATGTATAAATTTCAGCATACAGTTACCATATGACCCAGCAATCTCACTCCTATTTACCCTAGAGAAATAAGAACTTGTGTTCACACAAAAACCTGTACATGAGTGTTTATTGAAACTCTATTAATAATGACCGAAAACTGGAAATAATCCAATGTCCTTCAACAGGAAAATGGATAAACTATTGTAATAAGCACACAGGAGAATGGATAAACAACTGTATAAGCACACAGTGAAATACTATTTATCAATAAAAAGAAATAAACTATTGATACATGCAACAACATGGTATATGCTGTGTGAAATCAAACATACAATATGATTCCATTTATATGGCATTCTGGGAAAGACAAAAGTACAATGACAGAAAACAGATCAGTGGTTGCCAGGGATTAGAGATGGAGGAAAGTCTGAATTAGCAAAGGGATAGTAGAAGGAAGTTTTTGAGGGGTGATGGAACTGTTCTGTTTCCTGATTGTGGTGGTTACATGAATCAATTCATACGTTAAAATTCATAGAACTGTACACCAAATAAAGATCGATTTTACTGTACGTTAAATTGAAAAGTAAAAAAAAAAAAATTACAGGAATGAATGTATACTGACAAACTGAAATAAGTACTTTGAAGGAAATGAACATTCCATGAGAGCCTAAGAGAGAGGAGGGACGCTGTTTTGTGAGGAAGGAAAGCATCAAGAACGTTTTCCCAGAGGAAGTGAGGCTTGAGCTGAGTCCTAAAGAACGATTTAGAATTTACTTGGGCTAAAGGAAGGATGATTCAGACAGAGGGATTTGCATGTGCAAAGGCCCTGGAGCAGGAGAAAGATGGCTCATTTTCATCTAAAAGGGACTAGTGCATGGGGAGTACCCTGGAGGGTGGGAGAAGTGGTGATGGGGAGTGAAAAAAATCTAAGCTGGAGTAAGAGAGTCAGATTCTGCCGGACTGTTCTAGGTGGGGCCCACGTTAAGGCATGTGGAGAGGTGTTGCTGTGGGCTAGCCTGATAACTGACAGTTGGAACATCTTGCAGGGACCTAGGCAATTAGACTCCCCAGGGCACTGCTAGTCCTTTGAATTCTCAGTAGTCCTAGCAGGAGGCAGCCTGCTCCCAAACCCAAAAATTCCAGATGCCCTGCAGTGCCGCTAAAGTGCCCTCTCCTGAGACCTCTGCCTTGTTCAGGACAATACTGACAGCTTAGTAATACCCACTAAGCTCTTCCATGGGCTTGAGGACTTTGAGAGAGAGGACAGTGTGGCTTTTCCGGACTATCCACAGGGCTCCAGTGATGTAGTTGTTGTCAGAAATACTTGTGTCAATAATCAGGTATTTTTCAGATGGGCAACAGATCTCCATCACCCTACCCTGACCCACCTTATTCTCTCCAGGCTCCAAGCCTAGGCCCCTCTCCCCATTTCCAGGCATCAGGGCCTGCCTTGTCCAGGGCTGGGGGTGGAGGCTAGAGAGTGACACAGATCAAACTTAAAAGTTGTCAGTTGACCATTTAATATAATGTAAGTCTTCACTGAATAATCCTTCGCCAAGTGAATAGCCCCAGAATTTGTTTTGTGCTGTAATAACTGTTGCCAAATGGCTTAGTTTACATACAACAACATGGTGTATAGAGGGTTTCAGTGAGGCATGACTCTAGGCACTTTATGAGCCAAATTTAGGCAGTTATCATAATTCCTATTTCAGAGATGAAGAAACTGAGGCCTTGGTCAGTGACTCGAAAAGTCACATAACTAGAAAATGGCCAAGATTTGGATCCAGGACTGTTTAACTTCAATGTCCTGGCTCACTGATTCTCAAACATTAGTGTATGGGGTCGTCAGATGGAAATTTACCAAAAATGCAGTTTCCCGGCCCCATATGGGCCGAAGAATCGGCATTCCAAACTTTAAACCAGGGGACTCCCGGGGTAAGACCTGAAGCCTGAGAGGAAGTGCAACACTGTAGGGGTCTCAGGAGGGGGAGGTCCCCTGCTGACGCCTGTGACTAGGCCTAACTCTGGGGGGTTCCGCGGCCCAGTGCTCCAAACTCTCACCTGCCTGGAGGTGCGCTCGGGGTCCAGATAGGCCGATGAATATGTACATTGGCAGGGCCTCCTTTACTCCGAGGACTTTCACTTTCCCCCTGGCAAAAACCGAACATCCCACCCCACCCCCAAGCTAAAATACCTGGGCCGCCCCTCCCCAGGAAGGGACGCGCTCCCGGCGAACTGGGAGGGCCCGGAAGTCGGGCCCCGGACTGAGGAGCCGGCCCACCGCCTCCTGGTCGGAGGCGGCAGTGCAGGTGAGGTGGCGGCCACCGTCGGCACGGCGGGGTAAGGAGCCGAGGGCAGACTGCCCTGGGAAGTTGGTGGGGGTCGGCCGCGCCGCCTCGCTTCGCCGCGGCCTTCCTGCCCCGTCGGGCTCGCCGCCCGGGACACCGGCGGAGCACGTCTGGGCGGGGGCGGGCCAGCTCCCGCCCTCGGACCCTCACCCCACCCCGGCCAGCCGCGGCGGGGACACCGGGTCAGCGAAGGGTTAAGGAACTCGCTCCCTCCCCTCGGTTCCCTCACCCTTGGAAAGTCCCCGAAATGACGTTTCAACCCGACAATTAAAAAAAGAGTTTAATTATAGAGACAGGCTCTGGGAGCTGGAACAAACCCTCGGCCGGCGGGGCCGGTAAACAACTCGGGAGCGAGCGGTCCAGGCCAGCCGCAGCCTTGAGGACCCCGCGCCCCAGGGGAGAGGGGGAGGGGAGGGCCGCCGGGAGTTGGAAAAGCCTAAGAAATTCGAGGAATCAGCTTTCTTTGGAAAAACCCACTTTGTGGCCATTCTGGGACGCCTGATGGTGCTCCTGGCCGGTCCCGCAGCCTTGGAGGGAAAGCGGCGCTGCCCGGAGCAGGGGGACAGCCGCTGCCCCGCGGGGACAGGCCCTGGGCCGGGAAGGGGGCCCCTTCCCCTTTGCCTCTTTCCAGCCCCTCCTCTGGTCCCCTCAGCCGAGCTTCGCCAACCCTCGGGAGTTAAAGACCAGCCGGCCCCCTTTTTTTGGGGGGGGGGTTTGGGGGAGCGGGAATGGGTGGAGGTCGGGGGAATAAAAAAACCGAAATAGTTTCACATCAGAACTCAGACTAACCTTGTGGTTTCAGCGTGCACCCTGTTCTGTCCCGAAATCTGGAACTCATTACCTCATCACCAAGAAACTGCACGAAATCGTCCCCCCCGCCCCAACACCCACTTGGGGCTGGGAAAGGAACGAGCAAACATACCTCTAAGAAAGAAACCTACACTTGAATGATTGAAATTAAGGTGGATGGAAGTTGTTTCCCTTTCTGGAGCTTGCCAGAAAAGAAAAGCTGAAAAATGGGAGCAGGGGGAGAGAAGCAACAGGCGGCTGGAGAGCAGCAGCAGAACAGGCGAGGGGCAGCAGCCGGGTTAAAGTGGGGGCCATCCATTTCAGGCAGAGGAGACAAATCAAAGCCGATCCCGCTGGGATCACGTAGGTTCGTGGCTGCAGCAACAGTTGTGTTTTCGCAAAGTTGAAAACAACCGGTTTCTCAAACAGTTGTGATTTGGAAGGTTTTGCTGAGTTTGCCCAGAGGTTGACGAATAAATAAAAAATGCAGTTTAAAAAAAAAATGTGTGTGTTGGGGGGTGGTGAGTTTGACTCGAGCGCTCTCTTCGGCCCGCCCCGTCCTTTCCGAAGAAACGTGCTCATAATGGGGTGACCTAATTACATCGCAATGGAACTCAATCTTAGCCACTCGGCAGCACCGGATTTCATAACAGACTCGGCGGCCTAAAGTGCTGCGAAGAAACGTGCGAGGGCCGAGGGGGCGGCGAGGCCTGCGTGGAAATCGGAAAGAAGCGCGGCCCTGCGACTTCCGCCTGGGTCATCACGCCAGCACCCAGGCAAAGGCGCAGGGGGCGGGTGGGGGGACATGTTAACTTTATATTTGGGTGGGTGGCATCCAAACATAACAGTAAATATATATTTTATCATTTTCAAGGGAGTCGTGCTCCATTGCGGGCCCTTCGCTTTCCTGACTCCCATGCCCCCCTCCCCACCTCCCGCCAAAACGGCGCAGCGTGACAAGCCATATGTTCCACTTTCCCGTGGGGGCGAGAGAATCAACAATAAGTTAAAAGTGCTGCCTCCGTCCATCTTTTTACCTTCCTTCTTATCAAAGTAAACTTTTTTCATTGTTCTAGAGTCTGGAGGTGTGTGTGGGGAGGATGGAGGAGGAGGGAGGGTTGTGGCGCCGCCCAGAATTCAGGGCGCGCGTGGAAAGTAGTGAGTTGCTTGGTGGGCTTTTTCTGGGAGGAAGGGGCATTCAGGAAGGATTAGGGTTTTCTTTACTAAAAGTTTAAAGATTGGATGCGTGAAAAGAAACGCCACGCCTAGGCCTGGTAAAGCAAACAATCGGCCCGGGCCGTAATCTTTTTTTGCGACGCCCCCCACCCGCCCACACCCGGAGAGCGCCGGCTGCAAAGCGAGCGCGAGTGTGGACGCGTGCGGCGCGCTAAACTGCCGCGCTCGCGCCCGCCAGGCCGTGTCCTCCAGGGGAAAAAGTTTCCCTAGTTCCCCCCCCTCGCACCGCGCCCCACCCCACCCCTCCGCTAGAAAAAAAACAACATAAAACTCTAGACTTGAACGTTCTGTGCGTCCCAAATTTCTACTGTCCTCGGCCTGCCGGGTTTGCGGAGGGAAGCCGAGTGCGTAAGAGAAGTCAGGAAAAGGTAAGTTGTGCAGACACTTGGGGAAGTTTCAAGAGGACCACCAGCTTAACATGGAAACCGCAGCCCAGGCCCTAAGGACGGGCTTCAGCTCCTTCTGGCAAAAAGAGAAAGTCGAGCCCGCCTTCCTGCCCAACAAAAAACAACACCACCACAACAAGAACCCCGGAGGGAGTGGAATGAGTGACGTCACAGCCGCACTCGGAGGCTGACAAAGGAGGGGGCGCGCCCCTCCCGCTCTGCGCCCGCGCGGCCCCGGAGAGGGGCGCCTGAAGCGCTGGGTAGCGAAGTCAGCCGACTCGAAACTTTTCCTCTTTAAGAAAAAAAAAAGTTGTGCGCGGCTCGGAGTGGGTTTTTTTTTTTTCCGCCTTCTTTTCTCGTCTCCCCTCCCCCTTCTTCCTTTTGAAAGTTTCTTCTCCTCCCCTCCCCCGCCCCGCCTGACCGCATGGCTGATTCAACTCCAGTGTCAATCAACTTCTTTTTCCTCCTCTTCCTCATTTAAATAAGTTTAAAGCTCCTCCTTTCCCGGCCCACCAAATCTGAAACTTTATAAATCGGGCTTTGCGCGCCGCAGCCCCGGAGTCAGAAAGGCGAGGGGCGCTGGGAACTGGCGTGTGGGACTCCAGACCCGAGAGGCTGCGCCTTCCCCTCACCGGGACCTTCGAGACACACCAGATTCTCGCCGCTGGCCCGCGCGAGCGCACAGGATGACCACCACCCTAGTGTCTGCCACCATCTTCGACTTGAGCGAAGTTTTATGCAAGGTAAAGTGGGGCGGAGCATTTGCTTTTCAAAAACTTTTTCTTTTGCCTCAAAAAAGAACCCCCAAAAGTTTGGGTCTTGGAAGGCAGTGGGGAAAGTGGTGCAGCGAGATGATTCTTTTCTCCCAAGTTTGAAGGAATTTGGCCCCGTCCTTCCCACCCTTTGAGTTTCAACAGTTCCTGGCGGGGATTACGTGGGAATCTGGAGGCTAGAGTTTTGAGGGGCGAAGTTTGCCTGGCGGGGCAGCCCGGGGGCCTTGGGAGGAGGCTGGGATTGGGACAAGTTTTGGGCGATTCTTTTTTACGTAACTTGCTGCTGGTCTGATGGGTTCCCAGTGTGCGCCCTAGATCTGTCCAGCAGCATTGCTGACCCGTGGGATTGGGAGTGGGAGATCCCTCGGGGAAGTGAGTCTCTGGACAATGTTTTCCTCCCCTTTTGGGGGAGCTGGGGATATGCGAGGAAGAAGGAGGCCAAGTTGTGATTCAAAAAGATGTTGCAGAACAAGTTTGCAGTGGTGCTGGGTCCGCCCTAGGTCCGTTGGGCTTCTTCCCGCGATAGCCGATCGTGCAGCAAACTTTGGGGTGAAAGAGGCATTGGAGTTGACCCGCTTACCTGTGTTGCCGAGTCGTTGCGGCTGGTCGATTTTTGGTGGCGGGTGGCAGGGGGGAGGGCGGCAAAATGCTGGCTTGAACTCTAGAGTCCCGCGAGTAAGGATTTAATGGGGGCCTCCTTAAAACATGTTGCTTGCCAGCCAGTGTTGAAAAAGCAAGTTCTAAAGTCGGAGTGTTCCAGGACTGCGGTTTAAACGTACATAGCAAAAGCCAATGGATGTTGTTAAATTTCTTTCCAACCTCCTCCTCCCAATTTGAAAGGGCGAAGCTGCTGGGCTGCTTTTAATTGCTGAAGTGTTTTGCCTTCTCTTAACACGTCGGGTCATGTTGCTCTGTTTTCCCAGCCTGCTGCTCCTGTTGGTGCAGCTGCCAAGCCCCAGGGCTGCAGGGTTGGGGTGCAGGGACGCCGAGGAGCTGAAGAGTAACATTTTAAAAGTTTGAATTTTTCAGCTTCCTTTTCTCCCTGCATATTCCCAAACTCCACTTGCCGGCCTGGCTGCCAGAGCTACCGAACACTTCTTCCTTCTTTTCCCGACTCTCCCGCTCTTTGATCTATTTCTTTCTTTGGCCCCCTCCCCCCTCAGGGGAGGTTTTTAAATGAATGAGGGTTTTAAATGAACCTCATTGTTGGGAACCAGCTCTCGACTGGGTTCCTGTAATCCTCTCGGTGGGGTGGTTGCAGTTACAGATTCGCGATCTCCCCCTGCTGAGCCTAAGGGACCAACATTAGAATTTGCAAAATGACACCCACATGGGCTGGGAACTAACTCCTAGGTCCCCGACCTGCACCCTTTCCAAATCTTGGGTACAATTTGGGCAGGTGACCAGGATCCCATTGGACCAGAAACCTGCCATTGGTGGCTCTGTCCCCATCCCCACCGTCCCCAATCTGCTATTGACTGGGAGATGGGTAGGGGGTTTGGTGCTTTCCTTTTCCTTTCCATCTGCAGCTTTGCTTGAAGATTAAACACTGGCGCTCTTATCCAAGCCTGCTCTTGCAGCCAGAAGACTAATTGCAAAGGCATCTTCACAGTGAAGGGGGACAGGATGGGCTGGGCATGAGTGGGAATGGTGAGAGAGATCATTGTGGAAAATACCTCTTCCGGGAACTTAGGGCAATGAGTTTTATTTTCAGGAATCACTTCCCTGTTTCCCCCAACCTCAGATCAGGCTCCCAAGCTCCTCCCCACAAGAAAAAGCAAAGGCTGTCTGAAAACCTGTTGCCAAAGGAAGGAGGAAGTTGAGAGTCTTCTTAGGCTGGGTCTTGGCGGGGGGGTATCAATTAAGCAGGGACTGATTAGAAGGGGACCTAACCTAGCCTATAATAGTCTCCTCTCTGAGATTTACCTGTTATGTTAGGGGAAGGTAATCTGGAGAGGTCTGGGTTGTTGGAGATGTTTTGAGTTGAAGAAACTATTTGGGCAGTAAGGAAGCTGAACTTCACAGATTAAAGTGGTAGCTTTGGGGACAGAGGATATGGGGTTTGCATCGCAGGAGTCGACATGGAGCAGGGTGCTTGTCACCCAGTCTGGATTTTATGGTTTCTTATGCATGGGGCCAAAATAAACCCAGGTGAATGGTCTATGGGAGGGAGAGAGGGAAGGGGGCTTGCTAGAGCAGAGGTGGAGATGAGTTCTTTGAGACAAACGGGTGTTTGTGATTGTGGAGAGGACTGTGGACATCCTGGTAGATGTCTTCCGTCCTTACCATCCTTTCTCTTCTCTCTCCAGGGTAACAAGATGCTCAACTACAGTGCACCCAGTGCAGGGGGCTGCCTGCTGGACAGAAAGGCAGTGGGCACCCCTGCTGGTGGGGGCTTCCCTCGGAGGCACTCAGTCACCCTGCCCAGCTCCAAGTTCCACCAGAACCAGCTCCTCAGCAGCCTCAAGGGTGAGCCAGCCCCCGCTCTGAGCTCTCGGGACAGCCGCTTCCGAGACCGCTCCTTCTCCGAAGGGGGCGAGCGGCTGCTCCCTGCCCAGAAGCAGCCCGGGAGCGGCCAGGTCAACTCCAGCCGCTACAAGACGGAGCTGTGCCGCCCCTTCGAGGAAAACGGTGCCTGTAAGTACGGGGACAAGTGCCAGTTCGCACACGGCATCCATGAGCTCCGCAGCCTGACCCGCCACCCCAAGTACAAGACGGAGCTGTGCCGCACCTTCCACACCATCGGCTTTTGCCCCTATGGGCCCCGCTGCCACTTCATCCACAACGCAGAAGAGCGCCGTGCCCTGGCCGGGGCCCGGGACCTCTCCGCTGACCGTCCCCGCCTCCAGCATAGCTTTAGCTTTGCTGGGTTTCCCAGTGCCGCTGCCACCGCCGCTGCCACCGGGCTGCTGGACAGCCCCACGTCCATCACCCCACCCCCCATCCTGAGCGCCGATGACCTCCTGGGCTCACCTACCCTACCCGATGGCACCAATAATCCTTTTGCCTTCTCCAGCCAGGAGCTGGCAAGCCTCTTTGCCCCTAGCATGGGGCTCCCCGGGGGTGGCTCCCCGACCACCTTTCTCTTCCGGCCCATGTCCGAGTCCCCTCACATGTTTGACTCTCCCCCCAGCCCTCAGGATTCTCTCTCGGACCAGGAGGGCTACCTGAGCAGCTCCAGCAGCAGCCACAGTGGCTCAGACTCCCCGACCTTGGACAACTCAAGACGCCTGCCCATCTTCAGCAGACTTTCCATCTCAGATGACTAAGCCAGGGTAGGGAGGGACCTCCTGCCTACTCCAGCCCCTACCCTGCACCCACACCCCATACCCTCTTCTCCCTACCCATCTGATTCCCCACAAGCCCTACATTAACAAAGTTAAGCTCAACCCCTTTCCCCCAGCACCTCAGAATGTCCCCTCCCTCTCCCCCTCATTACCCCACCTAACATAAGGACAAGTCAATTTGTCAGTAGCTTCTTCTGGCTTGAAACCCCCTCCCTGGATTTTATAGCCCACTTACCACGCATAACAGACAAGTCCCATATTTTGTCAGTAGATGCCTTTTTTTTTTTTTTCTGGCTTAAGCCTTAAGTGCCAAATCACAAAAGAAAAAGCAGTAACAGTTTACAGAAGCAACTTAGTGCCTTGTAATCTAACTTTGTCACTGTGACTACATTACCTCTTCAGCGCCAGAGGGCACCCGTGGGCCTCCCGGAGCCTCTGCCCATGGGGGAGGTGGAGACCCGGAACCAGCAGCCCCCTCCACTGGCGACACAACTGCACCTTCCCTGATTTCACTTACTCTTCCCCTCTTCCCGGTGTCACCTCTCCACCTGACCCCCCTAGCCCCTTGGGAGAGTTGTTGCCAGACTAGGGTTTTTGGGGAAACCTATCTTGACATTCAAAACCTTTTTCTTCCCGATCTGAACCCCTGTTGACTAATCTTGCCTGGGTTTGTGTAGGTCTGCAGGAAGGAAGGCTGAAAAAGCGGATGAAGATTTTGACTTAAGTGGGACTTTGTGATTTAATTTTTTTCTTTTTTTAAGTGGGGAGGAAGGGGAAGCTAGATGGACTATGAGAGACTTGATTTTGGTGCTAAAGTTCCCCAGTTCATATGTGACATCTTTAAAAAAAAAACAACAAAAAAAAAGAGAGAAAAGCTAAAAAAAAAAAAAGTAAGGGGTGAGCAGTTAATGGTATTCATTCCACATACAATATCTGTGTAAAACGATTTCCTGTAGAAGTAGCTTTAATGGTTTTTGCTCTAGAATACCGTAGGTCTATCCTTAGAGCACTCACGCCATGCTTTCTTCCCTGGGTTTTAAACTTCATATAACTTTCAGAAATTGGAGAGCAAAAATTTTGCTTGTCACTGCACATCAATATAAAAAAGCTTATTTAACTTATCAAAACGTATTTATTGCCAAACTATGCTTTTTTTGTTAATTTTGTTCATATTTATCGGGATGACAAATCCATAGAATATATTCTTTTATGTTAAATTATGATCTTCATATTAATCTTAAAATTTTGTGACGTGTCTTTTTCCTTTTTTTCCACAGTTTTAATATATTATTCTTCAACGACATTTTTTTGTAACTTTACACTTTTTTGGTTATTTTATTTTAAAAAAATGAAAAATTAATTTAAAAAAATGCAAAAAACTGTTGGATTATTTATTTTAGAAATTCCCCCCTTTGTGTTGGACTGCAAATTGAGTTTCTTTCTCTTTAGGCCTTTCACGACTAGGACTGAGAATGTATGTAAAAGTTCTGTGACAGTACAGAAGGAAAACAACTTTTTATGTATAGCTTCTAAAAGGGAAAAAAAAAAGAGAGAAACCCTTTGACTTCCACGTGCCCATCTCAAGACATTCCACTCACAGATTTGAGGTTCTGGATTCCAGGTCTGGAGTTTTCCAATGTTAATGTAAACAGAACTGGCACACACACATTAAGATGAATGTAATTATTATTCCTCTTGCTGGTCACTACCGTCGCTTTCTATTTCTCTTTCTTTGTGTGAATTTATTTAAAAGAAAAAAAAACTTTTTGTAACGACTATTTGCAGTTTAAAAATCAATAAACCCCGTTTTTTCAAGAAACATTGATGGTGGAGCTGGTTTTACTTGGTTTTGGTTTGACTTTGCCAGTAAGGTTCTCCCTTTGCAGGTCCTGGGGAGGGGCAGGGGAGGGGGAGAGAAGGCTGTGGTTGTCCGCATCTCATACCTACAGCTAAGCCTTAGCTCCCTTCCTTGACGCTGGCAGTTTGCTGAGCTGGGGTTGGGGGTGGGGTGGGGGGGATGGGGGGTTGTGTGTATGTGGAATTTCTGCAAAGGAGCCTGTACTTCCTGCTGTATTACTTCTGAAAAGACTGCCCAGTGTGTTAGTTGTTGGCTGAGTAACAACGGGCCCAGCCCAGCCTTGCCAACACCTGTGTGGCCTCAGCGGTTCTGGGGAGCCAAGGCTTAGGGTTTTTGGGGAAACCTGTCATGACATTCAAAATCTTTTGAATGCCTGCCCCACCCAGCCTGTACTCTTCATTCCTTTGGCTGGTGTTTCGGTTGCCGAAATGATTAAGGAGGACCTAGCACCACATGGCACACACGCAGGCTTGGATTTGAGTGAGTTCTTTTTTGGGGTGCCTTGGGCTCATTTTTCCTACAGGAAATTTACCTCGGCCCTAGCCTCTCAGCACCTACCACCTGGGGTGGGTGTAAGGAAGCACTGCCTTCTTGGAGAGGAACAGCCAGCGGGGTGAGGGACTCAGTCACAAGAACTGAGGACTGGGACTGGATTTGACATGCTTCTGTGTTTGGAGGGCGGTTAAGGGGAAGTGAGTGTTAACGCTGGCCAACAACACAGCAAGTCACCAAGGGTTCCCGCCACCCGAGTTACAATCTCAGATGCTGTGCAAAGTTAGGTGTGTTGTCATCTTGGGAAGGGTGGGGTCTCCTTGGCTAGAAGCACCCCCACCAAGGCCAGATGACCACTTAGAGGTAGCATTTCACCTGCCAGAGGAGTTGGAACTTTCTAAAAATCTTGAGTCTGAGCCTGGGGAGGACTTCTTTGGGGAGAGGCAGAGATTGCTATTTGAGGCTCACTTGCCTTTGGTTCCTTACACCCAGTAAGTTTTGGGGGTTCAGCTGAATTTCCACCATGATTCCACCAGGCCTCTTCTGAAGGTCTGCAGCAGAACATTGGGCAGGCCAGGGATGTCCCTGAGACTCGAAGACCCACCTCTACTCACAACTCATTTCCCTGGTCAGCAGATAGCTACTGGGGGTCAGTGGGGTGAAGTAGAAAAGTAGAGACTATTACCTGTTCCAGGGCAGGGGCTGGTGGTATAGGGAGGGGAAAAGCAGCTCTTCCTGGGACTGGAGTAAACCGAGGCCTCTTGTCCCTTAAGGAGGAAATGACTTTGTGTGTGGGTGGAGATGGTGGTGGTGGTTGTGATCTTCCTCTTGGAGTAAAAGCAAAAAATCACTTGCCTTGAGCTCATGCCCTGCAGGCATACCTGAGCATGTGGCAGACACCTTTCTAACTTCCCCTCTCACGGTGATCCTGGTTAGGTTCCTAGAGGCCCAGGCATACCTCCTGTCCACCCCTCAATTTCCTCCATAGGATTCAGTCCTTTGATTTAGATAACCAAGATAGAGACATTGATTACTGGAGGCCCTGGAGGGTGGGGGTTGACTATGAAGCTCAGGGAAAACTTATCTTGTGGGGAAGCTCCATGTCCCTGGGCCTTAACCCTTTAGCCCACCTAAGTGTCTCCCTGGGGAACTCACTCAGGCTGGGATTTAGGTCACCCAGGCCCATGTGTGGTGGCCACAAGAGTCTGATTGTGTACCATCGAGTCCTTAGAGTTAGAGGAGATGACCCTTGGGCAAGGGAACAGCAGACTCTTTCAGGCCCATTATTTCTCCAGGATGTTAGAAGAAGGGGCCTCAGCAGCAGCCCCGTAGTCTAGTCTGGCAGGGAGGCCAGGGAGGTGTGAACCCAGAGCTGGCAAGAAACCCCTATCTCTGAACTCCTCTGCATCTGGGAAGAATAGGAACCATGCCTAGGGAGCTAAAGGGAAGGTCTTCATGAGGGAAGTGGGTCAGGAAAGGCCAGGCCAATCCTGGGCACAAGGCCTTCTTCTCCACCCCTTACCCTGGAGGATAGGGCATCTTGAAGGCTGGGTTTAGGGGCCTGCACCAGGTCTGCCATGGATGGGCGGGATCTCTGGCTGCTGGTCCTGCAACACACTCTCTGGCTGTTGGATGAAGGTCTTCCCTTGGAGCAACTCAAATAAATGAGCTATGTTGGCCACTGAACAATGCCTTTCCTGGCCTGGAGGCCTCATTGTCAGGAGGAAGGCTAGGGGCCTGCTAGAGTTCAGTGACACTCATGAAAGGAGGGCATTGAGGGCCAACTGAGATTGTGGGTCAGTTCAAAGATGGGTTTTACAGTCAAATGGATCACAAAACTCTGGTGACTGAAGAGGCTGAGTGGGTCATGGCAGGGGAAGGATCCAGGGCATGAAGGAAGAAGAAGTGTTGAATGGAGCCTTTGGACCAGGGTTCAAATCCCAGCTCCCCATCTACCAGCTTGTGCTTTGGGTAAATGACTCAACCTTGGATTTTTCAGCTGTATCTCAAGGGGTTACTGTGAGATCAAGTGAGCCATTAGTCATGACAGCTTTTAGTAAGTGCCAGGTAGTCCTCGAAGAACTTCCTGTGTATTAACTCATTGAATGATCATAATGACCCCATGGAGGAAGCTCTATACTATTCCCTTTATACAGATGGAGAAATTGGGGTGCAGAGAAGTTCACTAATTTGTCACACAGGGAGACAATGTCAGGATTTGAACTCACGCAGGCAAGCTCCATCACTCTCCATCACTGCGTTTCACCACTATGCTAGAGTGTTGTAGGCTGAGACACTGGCACAGCTCCTGGCACACAGTAACTACGAATCGATCAGTGTTAGTTGCCCTCTCCCTTGGCCTTTTGTGGAGATTCTGCATGAACACAGGAGGCAACCAGTTGGATTAGATGCCTCTACACACACCCCCTCTGTTGAGTGCCATGACCTCACCTCCCATGAGGCCCTGCATTGGCACATTTGGAGATGGAGTCTGGGAGGAGGTAGGCCATCCCCTTGGACTTTCCCCTTCTCTGCCTGCCATGAGGTGGCTTCTGTTAATGATCAACAGACCAAAGGGTGCCCTGGGGCTGCCTTGGGGAGTTGGCTCCATGCCCTTCTTCCCCCGGGGTCTTCCATCCCTGTGTGTAGCCAACCATTTAATCATGTCTGGCTGGACTGACTGGAGGCTACCTGAGTTCAGAGGGGGAGGAGGTGGGGAGGTTAGCCAGGCCCCTGGTCACCCTCTTGCTTCCTTGCAGGTGGCCCTTCTAAGGCCTGCTGCTGGCCTGCTGGGCAGCAGGCAGATGTACTGAAGGCTGGAAAGCAAGGCAAAACCTGAGCCTTTTCTTGAGGTTAGGTCAGCACTGAGGGTCTCACCTCGTGATAGGTAAGGCTTGTGTTGAGAAACGTGGCCCACGGTGCTTTCTGTGGGAGTCGCAGATGGGACTCCCACACAGCTGAGTTACTGTCATGGGAAACTAGACTCCGAGGAGCCTGGGCAGGGCTGCCCATGAGGGCCAGCAGCTGGTCAGTGGACAAGGATGCCTCCTCCACATTGAGGCTGTTTGCAGTTGTTTTGAAATGCTGGCAAAGCCCTGGTTTCAAAGTACAGGGCTGTGAGTGATGACTTCACCTGAGCTATCAGCTTGGGTTGCAATGAAAATAAATATGGGCAATGGCCAAAACTAAGGCAATTTTCTCAGCACCTGGAGCCAGACGGGTAGCTGCCCCCGACTCCAAATATACCTCAGGGAGAAGGAGCTCGTGATCACACAGGTCAGCTTTCATTTCTGCCAATTCCAGTATTCCAGGGCTATGCGAGTCTCTATTGTCCAGGGTAAGGCGCTGGTTTTGGAGTTACAGGGACCTGTGTTCAAGTCCCTGTTTGGCTTCAAGGTCACTCTGTGACTTTAAGCTAAACACTTAGTAAGAAGTTCAGATCCCAATTTCATCATTTGCAAAATAGGATGATGGTGATGATGAAGATGATGGCAACTAGTTCAATGGATAAACAAACTGTGGCATTGTCACACCGTGGAATACTATGCAGCTACATAAAAGGACAAATAACTGATACACAACAATGTGGATGATTGCAAAAACAAAGTTGAGTGAAAGAAACCAGCCACAAAAGAGCACATATCATATAAGCCCATGTGTATGAAGTTCATAAACAGGCAAAACTGATCTATGATGATTGAGATTTGATTAGAAGATAGAGTATACACGTGAAAGTTCATTGAGCTGTGCACTGAAGATTCGAGCACTTCACTGTAAGTTATACTTCAAAAACACAAACCTATACAGTTGTCATGGGTGTTAAATAACACATCTAAGGAAAAGAAAAAGAAACTCAGTACCTGGCCCATTATAGGCACTTAATACATTGTGGCTGGTTTTTGTAATAGCAACTACTGGAGAATGCAGGCACTATTCTAGTCCCCTTTTATAGAAGGAGGCAATGGTCTCAGAGCAGGTGAGTCACTTGCCCAGGGGATGTGGGATTTGAATCCCACCCTAATGGCTCTCAAGTGTGCACAGCTCCCTACTACCTTGTACTGACCCTCAGTGAACAGGTGCTGTTTCTGCAGGAAAGCTAAATTCAGTAATCCAGGCACAAGCAAGTTGACTAATTAGTAAATGTAATCATCTACATTAGAAAAGTTTTTCTTCTGGCTGACCTTGGTGGTTCACGCCTGTGGTCCCAGTACTTTGGGAGGCCGAGGCAGGTGGATCACCTGAGGTCAGGAGTTTGAGGCCAGCATGACCAACATGGAGAAACCCCATCTCTACTAAAAATACAAAATTAGCTGGGTGTGGTGGCATGTGCCTGTGGTCCCAGCTACTCGGGAGGCTGAAACAGGAGAATCACTTGAACCTGGGAGGCGGAGGTTGCAGTGAGCCGAGATTGGGCCATTGCACTCCAGCCTGGGCAACAAAAGTGAAACGCTGTCTCAAAAAAAGAAAAGAAAAAGAAAGAAAGGAAGTTTTTCTTTTTGCAAATTTAAAATAAGCTTCCTTTCTAGTTGGTACCTCCCACACTCCGAGCTGGGGGCTAGCTGGGCTCTGAGCAGCTGGAGAGAGGAAAGCCTTGACTGTCTGGTGGGCCAGCATCCAAAGGCCACTGTCCTGGGAGTCACCCCTGTGGGCTGCTTGCCTGCCTGTCCTGGCCTATCCCTCCCCTGGGCTGATGAGGGCTGTGAGGCCTCTGAGGGGCCTTACTGGCTTAGAGGAGCCTTGGGGAAGGACTGCCTGGCCCAGCCCCTCTTCCCTGGCCTTGAAGCTCAAGGGTGCATGGAAGCCTTATATGGCTGTCACAGTACCACGTCTACCCTTTGTTCCATTTCACTCTTTTGGGAAGTGGTTCTTCTTGGCACTCCACAGGGAGATGCTCAGCTCAGCCAGTAGTTCCAGCCACCCCAAGGAGCTGGGAGTGAGTTCTTGCTGGGCTGACCTCCTTAGTGCAGCATCTGCACAGTTGGCTCAGCCTCAGTGCTCTGGGAAGGGCCCAGGGCTTGGGGTCACACAGCAGGGCAGAATTTGAGGAGGTAGTCACTCAAATTCTCAGAGTCTTACAAGTGAGTGTCTCCTGAAGTTTTGCACACTAGGCATCTGACTTGCTTTACCCTCATTCCAGCCCTGTCAGACAGCCCTGGATTTGTGATCCTGCTCAGCCACTTTCAAGCTCTTTGACTTTGGGCAAGTTGCTTAACTTCTCTGAGACTTGTTTTTCTCCTCTACGCGTGGGGTACAGGAAGCACACTCACCCTGCCCACATTATAGGGCTGTGGCGAGGATCAGATGAGATGGAGAGGAAGGAGCTCTGGAAATGATAAGACCGTAGACAAAGGTCATATTGAGAGTGTGGGAGCAGCTTGCCATCCTCAGAATGACAGAGCGCTTCTCTGGAGATGTTTGAGTATCAAAACGTGGTGCTTTGCCACCTCGGCTCACCCTCTCGATTTTCTGCCTCAAACTCACATGTGGTATGAGTGTTATAGGTGGTTGTCTCAAATTTCCATAGTAAAAATTATAATATGAACCAGCATTTGTGAAGACTTATCATGCACACTGGGCACTGGGCCTCTGTCACATGGTTATATTTGATAGTACCTGTGAGTCTGTGCCATCATTAGCCCCATTTTACAGATGGGAAAAGTTAGGCTCAGGGACAAGTCACTATTCCCAATGACATAGCTGTATACCACTGAGCCAGGACCCAGGTCTGTTGGACTGCAACACCCACGCTCTCAGCCTCCACTTGTAAAGGAGGCAGATGTCAAATGGCATGGGTCATTTAACAGGTCCGGGTTCTGATATTCACCCTCCCCTGGGGACTGATAGTCATGGAGAATTTCTCCTCTTAGTTCATCCTTTCCTGAGATGTCTCCATCCCATCTGGTCACCCTCTCTGCAGCCCAGGGGCCTGGGGTAGTGAGCAGAGGTTGGGCTCACTTTCTGCCTCCTTTACAAACAGAAGAGCTCAGCTCAGGTGCAACATGGAGTTGGAAACTGTGCTGGGCTCTGGGCTCACCTTAGGGTGCAGTATGGCTTTGAAACCACCCCTGGTCTCAACGGTGCTGCTGCATGGTTAGGGTTGGAGGAAACCATATTTTATCACTCTGAGGGGTGTGATGTGTGATCAAGAGGGAGCCTTCTAAGGGCTAAGCTGATTACTTTCTAATCAGTTACCAGCTTTATAGTCCACTTGAAACTTGTGACTTTGGGGCCGGCTGTAGAAGGCACCAGGATGGTGGCTGGCATTGGTGTTCCCTCTTTTAGTGCCTTGTTTTCTGGGAGATACTGTCCATTATGATTAAACTGCATTCTAGCAGTTCCTCTCCATTCAAGGAAGTATTAATGGTAAGAGGGGTAAAATGGTGGATTCTCAGAGCTCCAGCCAGCAGCAGAAGCCAGCAAGGGAGGAGAAAGGAGGCATGGCCAGATCAGCACAGCCAGTGCTCAGATCCTTCCCTGCCCCACCCCCTGCAAGGAGGCAGGGCTCTGAGGCTTCCTTCACTGGCTCAGGAAGGCCTGTCTCCTAAGGAGTTTTTCTTCCTTTGTTACTAACCATTTTACTGAGGCGGCCTAGAGGACTCTGAGGCATTAGGGGCAGCCAGGCAGTTGGTTCAGTCAGACTATTAGACTTGGGTAAAAGCTGCAGTAGTGTCGGCTTTGGCGTCGTCCCTGACCCCTGCTTCTCTCTGTGCATCCTGTAGCTTTTGGGTTGGTTTAGAGCAGGAGCTGCATCTTCCCACACAAAGGATGACACCCGCAACCCAATGTGCCCACACTCGAAGGGAAACCCCTTTGGCGGCGCGTGGTTGGACATTCTGGGAAGATTTCTGGAGTGCAGGGTCACATGAAAGGGGATTAGGGAGCTGAGCTTTCTCTTCCTAAGTATGCACTAAATATCCCTGGAGGCTTGGAAGTTCATCCCCACATACAAGCAAACCTGGGGGTTACACAATGCTGCTGCTACCTTCAGTTTGGAGGCTGAAGGGAACAAGTTCCACCCTGGCCATCACTTGCTGATGAACCCTGATAGTCACTTCCTATTTCCAGGCTTCCATTTTCTTCTCTGTGGAATAGAGGGTGGGGCCAAAGAGTAGTTTGTTCCATGATTCCATGAATATCTTAGAAAGCAAAATGCACAGAGCCAAATTTCCTTTGTCATGCCGAATGACAGGGCAACGGAACCGGTAGTGTTGATGCCATAAAACCCCAACCTGAGTTACAGACGGAAGGGGAGTTGGTGTGTCCTGCCACTGATGTCAGGTGACTCACACAGACGGGTTTGGGACTCTAGAAGCTGGCTGTCTGAACATCCTTTGAAGTGGTGGTGTTAAACACTTTTATGAACTGTAGGCTGAATGAGAACATGTAAGTCATTCTCTTGGTATGTTGTATTTTCCCAAACACATTATTTCAAACTGAAACACTACAACAACTGTGTTCATTTAGGATGCGCTTTGCATTTGCTGCTTAACGTCTGTTAGCTGACTGCTTTCTGTGACGCTCGAGAATGACTTACTGAAGTTTGAGGTCACAGGAGGCAGATTTTGGCTCATTCCCGGGAAGACGTTTTTAAGAAACTGAGCTGGTCTTTGGAGGTGGTGGACTTCCTGTTCAAACAAAAGCTAGGTGTCCCCCCGCCCGACTCTCCCTCTCCTGAGTTGGGGACATTGCAGAGTGATTCTCTGACATCCTATCCAAAGCAGCCACCTCCTCCTCACTCTCTATCTACCATTCTAGTTTCATATTTCAGTATTTATTACTCTCAGAAAGTGCCAAGTTCATTTAATTCTTGACTTGTTGTCATTATCTTACCCAGCTTGAAGGTAAATCTGGTGTGGCAGGCACCTGGGCTCTTGTTAATTCTTCTTCTTTTTTTTTTTTTCTGAAGCGGAGTCTCACTCTATGTTGGCCAGGCTGGTCTTGAACTCCTGACCTCAAGTGATCTGCCTGTCTCAACTTCCCCAAGTGCTGGGATTACAGGTGTGAGCCACTGCGCCTGGCTTCCTGTTCACTGTTCTATTTCTCGTCGACACTGATGCCTGGTGCTCAGCAGGCACTTACCTATTGAATGGATGATTTTGCTATTGGTGCAGACATCATAGCTTCTAAGAGCCCACCATTCTAAGGGATTAGCCCTTCAAAAGCTGACTGTGGGTATTTGAGGGAGCCGTGGTGTCCTGAGGTTAGTGAGTAGTGGAGTGAGTATTAGGAATTGGACATGTGGCCCTCACTGGCTGTTTGTCCTGGGGTGAGTCACCTGACCTTTTTGGGTCTCAGTTGCTTAGTTGCTTCATTTGTAAAAGGAGAGAGTTGGATTAAGTTATCTTCAAGGCTCCTTCCAGCTGAACTATCTTGTGATTCAAGTACTCTGTGTTTATACTCACTCCTTTGTTCTCAAACTGTTTGTTCAACTCTCTTTTATTAGGGGGTTCTAGGCCTGTTGAAACTTAAAAAAAAAAAAAAAGAGTAGCCCTGGGAAGCAAAGAGTAAATATTATGCAAGTGCAAATGAATTACTATTGTATTCTGTATAACAAATTATAAGGAGTACAGAGAGACTCCAAGGGAACTGACTATTTAATTAAATAATCATCAGGTTAAATATAGATGATTCAACCCCGGCACAAATTAGCAATTGAGGATTTCTTTCCTGATAGGTTTTAGCCACCTAATAGTGAACTCAGCCACAACATACCTACTTTTTTCTGATTTTAAATATACTTTATAAATGGGATCAGTTAATACTTTGTTTCTTCTCTCTGTGGTCTCTCTAGGAGACAGCTAGTAAGCCTGGATGATTCCATTTTACTGGTGAGAAAATGCAAAATAAGCTATTCTTTCAATTTTTTTTTTTTTTAATGGAGACGGGTTTCATCACGTTGGTCAGGCTGGTCTTGAACTCCTGACCTCGTGATCCGCCTGCCTCAGCCTCCCAAAGTGCTGGGATTACAGACGTGAGCCACCGTGCCCGGCCATAAGCTATTCTTAATGACAGCATTAAAACAACCCTTGGAAAGGATGGCGCCAAATGGTGGATGTGTTGAAGCGGAAGGCACAGAGATGGCTAATGTTTTTGTTGTGAAGTAAATTTTGTTTTGAAATATATTTTCCTCTTTCTGCATGCTCCTGGAAGAGCTCTTCTCTTCTGAGTCCTGAAGCATTACCCAAACGCCACACCCAATAGCAACCAATTCAGAATGACCTCTGTGATGAGTCGGTCAATATGTAGATGGGTATTGGGTACTAATGCAATGAAGATGGTGTATCAGATTTTGTCCTGTGGATACAAATAACGGGTACAATACAATGCAATCCATACAAATTTGTACAATCTGTACAAATAGGGATACAATAAAAGACTGAGTTGAGAGCAAATAATTAGAGGATAGTACAACTTGCCATATTCTGCTAACTGGGGGACACGCTGAATGCCAGGGAGCCAGAGGAGACCGGGGGCAGCGTCTGGTCTGGAGAGAAGTTCTCTTACAGCACCACATTGGCCTGGCTCTGGGAGTGTCGGAGGAACCCTCCTTACTTCCCTGAGTCACAAAGACTCAAGGAGTTAAATGTAAATGTCACTCCCTGGAGCTGTGTATCTTGGTGTTCCTGCATCAGAAGAACTCAGACTGCTCCTAGCAGACAGGACAAAGGAGAGTGGTCTCAAGGTCACTGCCCAGGGTGGAACCAGCCTACAGACCCATTAAAATGTACTGTGCTCTACACAATACTTCTAAATACTTTGAGCCAACATTTAAAAATCAAAAGATTTAAAAATAATGATTCAGATTTCTGGTGTCTCTGGGAAAACCGGGGTATTTTCCATAAGGGGCTCATATTCCCATTTGGCATCAGCCACATGGATGTAAATAGTATCTGTTTTTTGTTTTTTTTTTTAATAAGGTGGGCTTCTGCTCTCCAGTTTGCCCCAGTCCCCGCTACTCCCTACGTGTCCCCAGGACCTCCTGAACTTTCCCCGCTCCAATGTTAGAGATATTTTTCTCTGTACTCATATCTCAGTCAAAAATATGAAAAAAATGAAAGCTTAAGAGGGCTGTGTTTATTTAAAAAAAACAAAAAACGGACAATAGGAAAGCCTATTTTTTCATGCATTGCAAGCAAAGAGTGGCCATGTTGAAGGAATGGAGCCCACCAGCCTCACTCCTGTCCTTCCCCGCTGGGCTCCTGTGCCAGCTGAGTCTGAGGGAAACATGGCAGGTTACATAACAGAGGCACCATCTCAAAAATTGCCCTAATAGTTGAGATGCAGTAAGGGTTCATATGTGCCAAGTGTTACTTCATTAATCTTTCCAGCGTCACTGTGAGGTAGGTACTGCTATTATTCCCGGCCTCACAGAGGAGGAAACAGGTGCAGAGAGGTTGACCAACATGCCCAAGGTCACACAGCTACTTGAGGACAGAGACAGGTTTTGAGTGCAGGCCTGCCTGACCTGAGAATTCATGCTCACTTTTGTTCCCTCTGTGCTACGAGTCTATAAGACAGATGCCCCTGGCCTGGGCTGATACATACATGTAGTGTATGTGTGTATTGTGTCTCTGCAGTAGAACATAAGTTATATGAAAACAATGGCTTTGGTCTGTTTCATTCCTTGCTGTCCCCCAGCACCCAGAGCAGTGCTTGGCAGGTAACAGGCACTCAGTAAGTATCTTTGAATGTATGTGCTGGGCAGACAACCCCTGATCCCTAAGAGGCTGGGGCTGTATTTGCTGAACTCTCTCCTCTGAGTACCACATCATGATGGGAGCTTAGGTTGGGCCTTTTGCCAGATCTGGGCAGGCTGAAAGGGACAGGTGGGGATAGCCCAGATTGCTCCACACCTTTTCGTTCCAAGTCTGGCTCTTCCTCTTTTCTAAGTTTTTCCTTCTCCATCCTCCAGAGCATGAAATGAGACAGCTGGGGGTTGGAAAGTGAAGGACAAAGCATTAACTGTTTACAATGACAGATGGTGGAGGAAGTAGTCCTGCAGACCGCTTGCTGGGCTGTCCCGGGGTGCTTGTGCCCAGAGGCAGTGGGAATGTGTTAGTGGGCAGCTGCTTCCTGACTGAGGTGGAAGAAGTAGCAAAACCCAGTGGTAAGGGGCTTGATGACAGCAATGGCTTCGAGTGGTGGCCCCATCTCTGATGCTCATCTGTTTTAGTTGCTGAGAAGCAAATCCCAAGATAAGCATTTGAGTAGAAGTAGTTTGAGAGGTGATTTCAAGAAGCACCACTAGGTGACAGGGAAAGTGAGTCAGAAAGAGAAGGCAGCTAGTAAAGGGTTTGTACCTAGTTAGTTATCGCCCTGGGTATCTGGCCTTGATGCTGCTGGGAAGATTGGGGAGCCAGTGAAGGACACATGCTTCGGAGACAGCACATCCAAGGGGTGAGGGAGCTGGGGTATTTATACACTGTCTCAGTCCTGGGTTGAGGGCTACTTGACACTTCTGACCTTCTGTGAGGGTGGCTAGAGAGAGCCCGCGGGCATAGGTACAGGGACTGGCAGTTGGAATTGGACGGACATGCGCTGAAATGCTGAGGGTGAAGGGAAGTGGTGGGCCACCAACAGCATCTGCTCTTCATATGGGCTGAGCATCACACCTGGAGCCCAAGATGCTTGACAGAGGCACTGTATCTGCCCTGTGTCCATTAGCTTTTGCTACATAATAGACCACCCCCCAAAAATTAATGCTTAAAGTGACAACCACTTATTTAGCTCGCACTTTGGTGGGTGGGAAATTTGAGCTGGGCTTAGGTAGGTGGTTCTTCTGGCCTCATCTGGGCTTACTTGTATATCTGCAGTCACCTGGCAGGTGGGCTTGGGGCTGGTGGTCTAAGATGGCCTTGGCGGGGACAGCTTATCGGTGCTCCACGTGGTCTCTCATCCTCCAGCCCTAGGTGGGGCTTGTTCTCATGGCGGCAGCAGCACTCCAAGAGAGTGAATGTGGGCAGGCAAGGCTCCAGAGAGCTAGACTTGGAACTGGCACATTACTTCCATTACTTTCCATTGGCCAAAGCAAATCACAAGGCCAGTTCAGATTCAAGAATAGACTCCACCTCTCAGTGGGAGAAACTACAAAGTCATATTTAGGAGGATAGATACAGGAAGAGGAACACTTGTAGTCATTTTTTGCAAACAGTCTACCACATGCGCATGCCCTTAGGCATCTTGTGATCTGGTGGACAATCAAAACCAGTGTTTATTCTACTATTTTAGGCACAGGAGGAATCAGAAGCTGTTGGCTGGAGTGTGGGAAACTCTCTGTCCTACAGCACCTTCTCCACTGATGCTTTCTGTTAAACGTTATCCTTCCCTTTGGTCCTTTTTTTTTTTTTTTTTTGGAGATGGAATCTTGCTCTGTTGCCCAAGCTGGAGTACAGTGGCGCCATCTCGGCTCACTGCAACCTCCGCCTCCCAGGTTCAAGTGATTTTCCTGCCTCAGCCTCCTGAGTAGCTGGGATTACACGCATCTGCCACCATGCCTGGCTAATTTTTGTATTTTTAGTAGAATCAGGGTTTCTCCATGTTGGCCAGGGTTGTCTTGAACTCATGACCTCAAGTGATCCACCCGCCTTGGCCTCTCAAAGTGCTGGGATTACAGGTGTGCGCTACCACGCCTTGGCCATCTTTAAGAAAGCAGTGACCTCTGGGAGGTAACACATTATGCCTCTACTTACTGAGGCTTCTGTGTGGGTGGGAGAGCTGAAAAGAGCCAATCTGAGAGTTAGATTGAGTCAAAGACATGTAATTGGAATTTAGAAGTTTATTCTTTTCCAAAAGATTTGTACTTGCTTATTTAATAAGAATTTTTTCCTTAAAAAAAGATATTTTTTTGTGGAAAGAACCAGGTGCATATAACATAGGATATTACCACTTTCCTTGGTTTATAACTCCTTAAAGGAAGTTTACTTTCGAGCATAAGAAAATGACAGCTATTTCAAATGCAGGTGGCATCACCAGGAGGTATTAATTTCCCTCCCCACATAAAACATGGAAGAAATACACTTATAAAAAGCCAAGTAAAAGGGCTTTGAAACAGTGGACGATATGGCTCTGCTGTTTACCTTGGGTGGAGTGATAGCTCCGGTGGAGACGTGGGGAGGGAGAGATGTCCAGCCATGGTCTGTCCCTTGGGCTGCCCGAGGGATACTTCCAACTTTGGGTCACTCACCTCCCCACTGCCCCACAGCTCATGTTCAGTTGGATCTGCCAGCCTCCCAAAGGTCTCTGGTCTTTTCTCCTTCACTTCACCTCTCTTAGTTAACCTGCTGCTGTGTAAAACCCCATTGTGTTCCTGCGGCAGCATCAGGCTTGGAAGAGAGCAAGTCCAAGGGTTCTCCCAAGGCTGGATCTAAAAAACCAGATAGGGTAGGGAGGAATGAGATCCAAGGCCAGCTCCCCTTCAGAGGGAGGAGATCCTCCTGGACTTGGGAGCTAGACTTCTAGGTGAAGAAAGGCTTCAAGCCTCTGGCCTTACTCTTGCTCCCTGGTGGTGTGGACTTGCTGAAAGGCTTGGATCATCGTTGACAGTCAGACCTCAAGTCTGCAGTGATTGTAATGGAAGTCCCTCCTTCCAGTCCAGGAAGCAGAAATGTTCTTGCAGTAGCAGTACATGGGAAGCTGAATGTGAATTAAGTGTGCAGAGTCGAAATATTCCTGGGCAAGGCTGATCTGCATGAATGACCCTCACCTGTGGTGCTCCTGATGCATCTTGGAGGTCAAAGGAACTTTCTTCCTGGCTCTTGGCACCATTGACTGGGATCTTCAAATGGTCAACCAGTTCACAGCCATTGGGAACATTTACATGAAAACCCTTCATTTCATCTGTTCCTCACAATGGTCCCTGCTTTACAAATGGAGAAGTAAAGCTTCTGAAGGTCAGATGATTTGCCCAAGGTTATGGAAGTAGTAAGGGGTGGAAACCAAGCCTTTTAATTCCAAATCCAAAGCTCTTATCACAATACCTCACAATTAATCCTGAATCTGCCCAAATATCACATTAAAAGCAAGTGATTTAGGGAAGAGATTTGAGAGTTGTCTCCTTTGAACTGTATACTTTCAGAATTTTCCAGCCATCCTTTTCCCGGTGTCAACCCCAATTCCCCTTCTGTACATCCTCAATGAGTAAAATCTCACCTCCTCCAGCCTATACGACCATCCCCTCCCCGCATAGGGCCAGCGTCTTAGCATCTTCCTCTCCCTCAACCACTGACTCTGGGCGGTAGGTGCCCAGTGTTGTGTCAGGAAACTAGGGAAGCCACAGAGTCAACAGGCCCAGGTTTCCCCACTGTCAATTTCACTAGAAGCGTTGTTAGGGGAGAACAATCTTACAGTGGATATCTACCTCCTATGCAGCAGAAAGTACATTTTGAAGATTAGTATTTTTTATCTTTCAAAATAATGCAAAGATATTATTGCTTGCCGCAGGTGTTCCAGAGACAGCCCTGCATCTTCTAGAGATGTCTCCTCGGCAGGCTGTGGGGGTTATTGCTGAAATACAACCCTGATTACCTGAAAGGCTCACTGGGTATCTACCATATGCCCCAGGGTAATGTACTGCACTGGTGTTTTTCTCATGTGTTGATAGATAACTTTCCTCATCTTTCTGTCACTGTTAGGTTACACCCTCCTTGAAGCTCTTGTAGTAAATAATAGCATGCACCTACTATGTGCCAAGAGTAGAGCTCAGACAAGTGTCAGGCAAGTGAGGGGCCTATAGTGTATAAAATTTAAGGAGGCATTGAGCTGCTGACCCTGAGACCGAGTGCCTGGTCCGTTGTGAGTTCCGTTGTCACCCTCGTCCCACCCTAACTAGGTTCTTTTTCATTTTATTATTATTTTTTAGAGACAGGGTCTCCCTATGTTGCCAGGTGCCAGGGCTGGTCTCAAACTCCTGGGCCCAAGTGATCCACCCATCTTGTTCTCCCAAAGTGCTGGGATTACAGTCATGAGCCACCCCACCCGGCCTACCCTGGCTGGGTTCTTTACCTATATACATTCTATTATCTTCACAATAGTCTCATTTTACAGACGTGCAAGACCATTTATACTGGTTAAGAAGCTTGCCCAAGGTCACACAGCTGCTTCCACCAACCTGCTGGTGAACACTGACATTATCGTATTTGGATTTACAACAGCCCTGAGAAGTAATTGGTCCTACATAATATTGGTTCATGAGCACTGATTGTTCAATTTTCAGGCATTTTGGGAATCAGCGGTTAAACACAGCTATTGTTAAATACAAAATTATATCAACTTAATCAATTGTATTAAAAACAAATGTAATAACTACTCCAAACTCATCATATCCTAATTCTCCCGTGTTCCCTGTCCAAGGGCAAGGCAGAGTGGTTGCTACTTTGGAGCAAAACGAAAAAAAATAAAAATCCCTTCTCTGTAGGGCAGGCAGAGGCAGGCTCCTCCCTGCGCCAACCGGAAGCGCCCTCTTCCTGTCATTCTCCAGTGCGGATATACTGTAGGAAACTGCCACCAAGCCTGCAAGGAAGAAAAACACCCGCTTCCTATGCTCCCAACATGGGCGATAGAAAGCTCCAGGCTGCATCGCCCTGAGACCTCTCCCTGGCTTCCAGGAGAAATGGACTTTCCCCTGAGGTGACACACACTGTAGCCCAAGGCTGAATGTCTGGATGAGAGGCGCTTTTACCCTGAGGCTGGAGAAGCAGCCGATCTATAAGAGAGAGCTTGGCTTTGGGTACCTGAGAAGCCTGAGTTTGAATCTTGCCTCTGCCTCTTATACACTGGGTAGCCTCTGTCAAGGCATTTAACTTCTCCTTGCCTCAGTTTCCCAGCTGTAAAACAGGAAAATAATCACCTTATGGACTCTTACGGAATTGTGGTTGAAAAATCAAAGACAGTGTGTAGAAAGCATTCTAAGACATACATGATGGAAGGCATGGAATACACATTAAATGAATGAATATCAATAGCAGCTATGTGCCAGCCACAGTACTAGGCAAGGAGGATTCCAATGTGGGTGAACAGGGGTCCTGTCTCCAGGACTCTCAGTGCAGAGAGGCAGGGAAACAGAGAGAAAAGGTGATGGTGGAAGGATCTGGTGCTTTGGTAGCAGCGTGGGGAAAGAGCAGGGAGCACAGGGGTGTGTTCTAACTCGCCCAGCCCAGGCACTCTCGGAACAAGCATTTCCTGAGACTTATTATGTGTCTGTGGATATTACCAGGGGTGCAGCTATGACTATGACCCAGTCCCTTTTCTCTCAGAAACAGCACTAACAGGCATGAAAGGTGAAATGATTACACAGGCAAGAAAATGCTTAAAAACCGAGGTAGAAGAAATTACGGAGCGAGGAGAGCGGTAGGTAGACAGGGAGGGGCCTCCGTTCAGACCTGCTAGAGAGGCTGGCAGGTGAGGGTCCTCCGGGAAGCCCTGCAGCTCTTCTCCGGCTTGTTTTAGCAAAGTGGAGGTGGGGGGCAGGGCTGGAGTTTGCCTTCTGCTGTGGTGATGACATTCTGAGTGTCCAGCAGCTCTTCCCGTCCCTGCCCCTGGACCGCGTCTCTCCCTGCCACGGCTTGAGCCCAGGGCTGAAGCACGGCTGGACCTGTCTCCATGGGACCCTGAAGCCAAGCCAGAGCCCTGACTTGCCACAGCATCACTAGTCACATTGATGAGGTGTGCTGTGGACATGCAGAGAGGGAGCGTAGATGCTCAGTGAGATCCTTTTCGGGAGAGAGGACAGGGTGGGAGAGGAACTGGCCTTGGTCATGCTCCCTGGCGCTGGGATTGTGAGGCCACCTCCTCTCTCAACCTGGGCCATCCCCACTACACAGAAAAGTTGGTATTTTCTTGTCTCTCGCAGAGCCCCAGACATCTCCCGCCTGTTCCCTTGTTGTATTGGTAGCTAACTATGCGTCTGGAAGTCAGAGAGACCAGTGGCTGGTAGTGGGTGCCTCGTGCCTGTTGTCTGCTCAGCCCTTTCTCAAAAGGTCCCTTTTGGCTGGTTTTCTTGTCTCTCAGAAGCAGCAATTCTTTCTGGTCTACTCAGGGTGGTTGCAGTGAGGCTGGTGACCAGCTGTTCTCCATCTTCCAGGGACAAGCAGGTGCTCAGGCCACAGTGCACACACTGTGTCTGACAGAGGCCAAAGGGGAAAGCCACCTGCCTGGATTGTTCCGGCTGCAGCAAAGCCGCCAGCCCTGGAGGTCTTCTCCAAACAGGATAGAGCTTCATCTCTCTGGAATGTCTCAGGGCAGCAAGGACAAGCCTGTCCTCTCTGCACAAAGCTCGTCTTCCATGAAGCAGTGGGTCCCACTTCTGGACTCCATAGAACTCCAAACTCCTTGAACTCCACTGAACATAGAGCACTGCTCAGGGCCTTGGCTCCTTGAATGTGCTTCTTCTTCCAGTACTCATTTTATTTCTCTAACTCCCCTGAAGGTGAGAAGCCTGTCCCCCTATCACTTACCACAGTGCCGGGTGCTTCCTAAGCATCTACTGAGGCCTTACAGTAACTGGGTGACGACTTCTAAGGGGAAAGCAGAGCTTGGGAGGATGGGTCACCGGACTGGGAGGTGCTGAAGCAGCCATGAAAGCCTGGAATTTGGGGTGCTGCCTAAGGCAGGCTCCACAGTGGGGACAGGGCAGTGGGGCTCTGTGCTGGGGCAGCCAGGGGACTGTAGTAGCCTGGGGAGAAAGGGCTGGGGCATAAAGGTATTGGGCAAGGGAGACTGTTGGCTTTCTCCAGAGCTGAGAGCCAGCCCTAGAGCACTCCAGATGACCCGGCCTTTGTATCAGGGGTTCAGACCAGGCAGGCCTCTGCTAACTCCAGCTGGATGGGAGGGGGTGAATGGGATGTGGCTTCGGGAGAGATGGGGGCTTGGGTGGGTGGAACCAGAGGATGAGTCCCTGGCCAGGAGGGCAGGGGGAGACAAGGCACCCAAAAGGTCACAGAACACAGAGCTCCCTGCAAGCTGGGAGATGTGACCAGGCCCTGTACCCTTAAAAGAAATCGAGCTCCGGGGTTGACTCATGCTAGGTGCCAGGGTCACTCTGAGACTCTCATGGAATTACATCAGGTGAGAACCTGGGCAGAATCCCGGCGCAAAAGGGAGAGTAAATCATCATCACCATCATCACCATCATCACCATCATCATCACCATCATCACCATCATCACCATCATCATCATCATCATCATCACCATCATCATCACCATCACAACCACCACAGCACTATGTTACATTTCAGTGATGTTTCACACTTTACAAAGGGCTTTCACATTTGTCAGCTTGTGAAAAGGGAGAGGGCTGAGGAATTTCAGTTGCCTCCACCCACATACAGTCCCAAGGTCTTAACCTTGACCCTTTGTGTCTCTCCTCCCCCTTTCCAGGACTGAGAACTTGTACCGGGATCTGCTGCTGTGTGCAGCCTTGGAGCAGGGTGAGAGGAGAGGCTAAGGCTCCGGAAGGGCGCTCCTCCCTGCAGCCCCCTTCCTCTCCTTGGTCCTGTGCCCCTCTCCTTCTCAGACACGTGTACCCATACCTGGCTTACTTGGGTTTCCGAGAAGGCAAGGAAAATAGAACTTCCCTTCCTGTGTCTCCTAGAAGGGAGGAGCTCTGGGCTAGGAGTGGGATGGACCAGAGCTCCTGGCACTTTGTTGGCATCACAATAACCCGTTTCTTTCCTCCTGTGTCCTACCTGCTGCCTCCACCCTGGCTTTCTGTCTTGCTTTGCGGGTCCGTCTGCCATGTGAGGCAAAGGTCAGTAAACATCTCCCACATTGACTCAGGTCTCAGCCTCCTTCCTGCCAAATGGCACAGATGGCAGTCTCAATCGCTGCCTGGATAAACACTCAATATTTCTTTTTTTTTTTTTTTTTTTTGAGATGGAGTCTCGCTTTGTTGCCCAGCCTACAGTGCAGTGGCACAATCTCGGCTCACTGTAACCTCTGTACCCAGGTTTCTAGCAATTCTCCTACGTCAGCCTCCTGAGTAGCTGGGATTACAGGCAACCGCCACCATGCCTGGCTAAGTTTTTTTTTATTTTTAGTAGAGACGGGGTTTCACCATGTTGGCCAGGCTGGTCTCAAACTCTTGACCTCAGGCGATCCACCTGCCTTGGCCTCCCAAAGTGCTGGGATTACAGGTGCGAGTCACTGTGCCCAGCCAACACTCAATATTTCTCTATAAGCATACCATCTCTCCAAACCAGAAACTTCGACCAACATCGGCAGCCTGCCCCAGGCTGGCCAGGAAGTAACAGAAAGAGGAAAGGCGCGCAGCAGCCCCAAAGGCAAATACTTTTGGCAAGAAAGCAGGGAGAAGCAGTAAAGAGCAGGACAGTTGGCAGCAGAGGAGGGTGCTGCCATGGGGCCACGGGACAAAGAGGGCCAATGCAGAACGCTTTGAATTCAAAGTGGGGGAAGAGGATGAGGATGCGTCTATCCTCGATACAACCGGTCGACTCACCTCGAATGTTCAGGCTAGGATACTTAAGTGTGAATTAGATGGTCCCACCAATTAAAAAAATGGAACATTACAACCCAGACTGAGAAAGACTTGTCCTTTAGGAGTCTCAGGAAGAACAATGTCGGGGAGCTGTGAATATAACAAATGAAGCTACATGTAGTCTACGGACGGTTTAGTGTCATTTACTGGAATCAGTTGATCATTTCCCAGCAAAAAGTCAATAGGGAGGCCAGGTGCAGTGGCTCACGCCTGTAATCTCAGTACTTTGTAAGGCTGAGGCAGGCAGATCGCCTGAGCTCAGGAGTTCGAGACCAGCCTGGGCAACATGGTGAAACCTCATCTCTCCAAAAAAATATAAAAAATTAGCTGGGCTTGGTGGTGTGCACCTGTGGTCCCAGCTACTTGAAAGGCTGAGGTGGGCAGATGGCTTACGCCCAAGAGGTTGAGAGCGAGCTGGGACTGTGCCATTGCTCTCCAGCCTGGGCCATGGAGCAAGGCCCTATCTAAAAAAAAAAAAAAAAAAGTCAGTAGGGAACAACCTGTCTAATCAACTTTATTGGACACATCTAGTGTACAAAAACATCAAGGTGCGTGTGGTTTTACTGTGATAACAATCGCAAAATCTTGTAGCTCACAATAAGAAAGGTTATTTTTCTTTTTCCTTTTTTTTTGATGTACAGTTTCACTCTTGTTGCCCAGGCTGGAGTGCAATGGCACGATCTCAGCTCACCACAACCTCCACCTCCAGGGTTCAAGCGATTCTCTGGCTTAGCCTACCAAGTTAGCTGGGATTATAGGCATGTGCCACCACACCTGGCTAATTATGTATTTTTAATAGAGACAGGGTTTCACAGGCTGGTCTCGAACACCTGATTTCAGGTGATCCGCCTGCCTCAGCCTCCCAAAGTGCTGGGATTACAGGCGTGAGCCATTGCATCCAGCAAGAAAGGTTATTTTTCATTTCTAATACATGTCCACTGCGAGTTGGCCACGGACTGCTCTGTTGATTTCACTCCTGGGCTGATGGAGTGACACTGGGACTCCTGGATCTGGGACACTCATGGTTTCACAGCAGAGGGAAAAAAGATTGACATACGGAATTACTCACTAATTCTTAAAACTTCTGTCTAGAAGTGACGCCTGTCATTGCTGCTCACATTTCATTGGCCAAAGCAAGACATATGGCCAAACCTAAACTCTCCTGGGGCAGGGAAGTATAATGTTCACCTTCACCCAGTAGTAAGGTATACCACACAAAGGGTCCTTAAGTCCGCCCTGCTTTAGGCTAGGGGGTCCTAAATTCTTGGGAGATACAGGGACCTCAAAATTCAGTTGGTGAACAATTGTCTTGAGATGGAGTTATAAACAAATATAAGAATAAAATATAATGGCTGGGCATGGTGGCTCACGCCTATAAACCTAACACTTTGGGAAGCTGAGTTGGGAAGATTGCTTAAGCCAGGAATTAGAGACTAGCCTGGAAAACATAATGAGAAATTAGCTAGGCATGGTGGTGCATGACTATAGTCTCAGTTACTCAGGAGGCTGAGGTGGGAGGATCACTTGAGCCCAGGAAGTGGAGGCTACAGTGAACTACGATCTGATCGAAGCACTACACTCCAACCTGGGCGACAGAGCAGGACCCTGTCTCTCAAAAAAAACAACAACAAAAAAAACAAAAAACCCAAAATACAATATAAGCTTCACAAGGGAAAAGTCTTGAAAAGAATAGCTGGGATAAAGGGCGCCCACCAGCACGCCTTGCTAATTTTTGTATTTTTAGTAGAGACGGGGTTTCACCATGTTGGCCAGGCTGGTCTTGAATTCCTGACTTCAGGCAATTCACTGGCTTTGGCCTCCCAAACTGCTGGGATTATGGACATGAGCCACCGCGCCAGGCCTGGGCCAGGTTTTGAATCTTGCTGTATTGTTGTAAATCCCAGGTACTCCGCCCCCTCGGTACCCTCATTTGTGTTGCTTTGGGACAATGACAGTGGAGTCCACTCTGCCTGTTTGACCTTCTCCAAGGACCTCCTAGAATATGGTGGGAGAAGGGAAGCGCACGTGGCTGGGTGAGGAGGAAGACTCGCCTCTCCCCACCATCGTCACAGTTCAGTTGATCTGAGAAGTACAGAAATCTACTTTCTTAGGGATGTGGCTCAAATATTTTCATTTTTAAAAAACTGATATCTTTGACTCACAGGTCTCCTTCAGGCTGGAACGCCTCTGGTCCAACGTGACATTCTGGGGAGTATAGGCGGCTGCCCCGTCTTTCTGGGTCGTACCAGGCTTACGTAATCAGAAGTCCTAAGTGGAGACGAGTTAGACAGTCAGACTCACCCAGCCAATAACTTTCCCCCATAGCCTTCTATCTGGTCATCACAGAATTTTTGAGCAGGAAGAGACCTCGCACCTAATGAACTCTCACACATCTTGTTCCAACTAAAGAGCTGAACATCAAGGACCAAAATGCAGCCCTCCTGTCCTAGATGTCCAAGCTAAAGCGTAGGACCCCGGTGGGCACTATGCACCCTTCAACTGACTTACCAACTGCAGCTCACTGTCCCTCCCCACCTCCTCCAACAAGATAAACGCATCTGTGACCCCATCCCAGGGGAGCCAGGGAGGGAGGGAGGGAAGGATGGAGGAGAGAGCCTCCCCAGTGCAGACAATCAGAGACTCGGCCTTGACTTGGGTTGTTAAGATAGCTGCTGCCTCCCTTCTCCAGCTGGCGGGAAGCAGTGACCCAGGGAGCCCGATCCACCTCCCGGGGAGGAGAAGCTGGCTAGGGAGGAAAGATAAAGGAGAAGGGGGAGGAGTCTGGCCAGCTCCCACCTCCCGGCTGCTGTTCCAGCCAAGGGGCTGAGCTGGAGAAAGAACTGATAACAGATAAGGGGCTTGCTTTCCTGTGGCCTTGTTTATACAAGCTTAGGTTCTTGCCAGTTGGTCCCTGGGGGTGGGGTGGGGGTGGAGGAGCTATGTGGGCGGAGGGCAGTGTGGATTTCTGGACCAAAACTTGCTTTCAGCTGGCCAAGGCCTGCTTGGCTTAGAGATCTTTCCCCTACCTCCCACCCCATCCCCACCCCCAGATTTCCTCCAAGAAGCTGGCTGAGTGAAGGCTTGAGCTGAAACGCAAGGCTTTCCATACTTGGAGTCGGGGGGCCTTTTACCTGAAAAGCAGTGGATGTGGCAACTCTGTCTCTCACTTAGCCTCTGGGGCTCTGGGCATCTGACAAAGGATTTCTAGTTCTGACAGAGCCTTATAGTCATATACTCAAGAGAATTCAAGAATCCCCTGCACTCTATTCCTCAGCCTCCCTGCAACAAATTGGGTCAGACTTGTGCTGTGTCTGAGGGCCTGGAAGCTGTGGAAGAGCCAGTGCCATGTGCCAGGTCCTGTGCTAGGGAATAGGGATTGACTTATGAACCAAAGAGACACAGTCTATGCCCCGGCGGACAGTAAAAGCAGGTAAGTGAGTCTAAAAATCATGGCCAAGGGAGCATACGCTCTGGAAATGTGGCAAGGGATTCAATCTCTCAGGTGGTTGGGAAAGACTTTTTGGAGGGATGACATCTAAATAGAGGATTGGGCCAGCTGCAGTGGCTCATGCCTGTCATCCCAGCACTTTGGAATCCTGAGGCGGGTGGATCACTTGAGGTCAGGAGTTCGAGACCAACCTGGCCAACATGGAGAAACCTTATGGAGGTTTCACCTCTACTAAAAATACAAATATTAGCCAGGCATGGTGGTGGGTGCCTATAATCCCAGCTACCTGGGAGGCTGAGGCAGAAGAATTCTGCTTGAACCCGGGAGGCAGAGGCTGCAGTGAGCTGGGATCACACCACTGCACTCCAGCCTGGGCAACAAGAGTGAAACTCTGCTCCCCTTGCAAAAAAAACCCCAGAGGATCGACAGACAAGCAGGATTGAGTACAGTCTCAAGAGACACGTAGATAAAGAGCATCCCATGCAGAGATGGAGAAAGAGCATCCCACACAGAGAAAACACTGCAGGTGAAAGCAAAGCATTTTGGAAGCAAAAGAGACGGGGTGTTTGGGGGAAAAAGAAAGTGGCAGTGTTTAGTGGGACCCTGAGGAGGAAGGGAGCAGAGGTGGGCAGAGGCTAGGTCATGGTTGGGGGTAGGGGTGGAAGGCAGAAAGGGGACTTGGAGGGAGGAGAAGAATGGGCAGACTGGTGGAGATGGGAGATGGGAGGACTCCAAGAGACTTTCCTCTGCAGGAAAGTGGGAGCCAAAGTCCTTCTTGAGGTATTCTTAGATGGTAACTCCTGGAGCAGAAGCTTGTCAGCCTCACCTGGCTGCCTTCTGTGTTGAAACTCCCATGGATGTCCTCTTGGTCCCAGCCCCACCTGTGTCAGGCGTATCTGGTTTCCCAGCCCCCGTTGGTTGGTTGGAGATGACACCAGCCCGGAGCTGTTGTCCTGGGAGGTCAGCATCTCCGAGGTGGGATGGTGGGATGAGGGTTGAGGCTGTGCTAGAGCTTGTCCAGGGAGGGCCTGACTCCCTTGAAGCTGTCTGCATCTGCCCCCGTCCCCATTGTACCCTCACAGGTGGCAGTGAGGAGGATTCAGAGCTCCTTGCTTAAGGCCAACTCCCTCCCTTGGCCCCACTTCCAAGTGTGTGAGTCACTTCCAAGACCCCCAGCAAATCATCCGTTTCCCCCTACTCATTCCTTCCTTCACTCCGTTCCACTCAATAGTTACTGAGGCGTATTGAGTCTCTGGCACTAGCACACAGTAGGTACCTTCATTGGGTTGGGCTCTGTACCTTGGTCCAGGAAATCCCAGAGCTGGGAATATTAAGTTTAATGGGTCAGGGCACAGGCTCTAACAGCAGACTGCTGGGGCTGAAAGTCTCTAACTCAGAGACCTGGGGCAAATCTCTCCGTATCTTTACACCTCCCTTTCCTCATCTGTAAAACAGATAATAGTAGTACCTATAGGCTGTTGGCAGATTAAATGAGAGCATTCCCGTAGAAAGCTTTGTGCATCATGAGTGGTCAATTAATATCAGTGGCTACTGTTTATATACATCAGCTGTTCACTTTGAAAAAAGGAAATGGTTCAGAATCTTTTTTGAGAAAGTAACGCGATAATATTCAAGATATCTACCTTAACAGCAACTATTCTTAATATTCACTTCCGGTACTTATTTTGAGATAATAAAAAAATCCAGAAGTCTAGGGAATTGTATGCTTTCTTTTCTTTTGATCTACTCCAGTAAAGCTGCTATATATATAGACTCAGGAAATGACTGTTGGTGTAGGATCCACGCCCATGCCCAGGCCTGGAGGTGAGAACCCTGGATTGTATTCCTGTTCCATCCTTAAGTCTTGTGTGACTGTGGGTGCATTTCTCAGCATCTTGGAACCTGTTTCTCCTCACCTGTTAAGGATACTAGCCCTCTCCATGGGCTATGAAAAGTAGTTCTAATATGGGCAAAGTGCCCAATGTAGAATAGAGGATTCATAACTGCCAGCTCGCAGCCTCTCCCTCTGATTCAGTGTGGGGTTCAGAGGATGGTTGGTACCACCAGACTGGCCCCAGCCCCACTCCCCCCTTCCCATGGCAAGCCCTGGAATTCACCTGAGACCACTGGGGCTCTGGCCTACTTTAAAGACTGGGGGTCAACCAGCTTCCAGTTTACTTGCTGATACCACTACAGGGAACGGAGGGGCCCTGTGAACTTCCCCAGGGTTGGAGGGGATCTGGGAGTGGTAGAAGGCAAGGATGAAGCCGTCTCCTGGGAGCCCTTGTGGCTTCTACCTGTTTATGGCCGGGGTGTGCTGGTAACTGTTGGGGAGAAGGACCACGGGGCATGTGGGTGGGGTGAGCCCGGGACTGCAAAGATCAGAAAGCTCAGAAAGAGCCAGGCACAAGAAGAGAGAAGCTGTGGTGATTAAGACAGGAGTTCATTAAATCAGGCTGGTGGGAGCAACCTGGCTGAGTTACCTAACCCCCGCTACCCCCAGCCAACAAAAGCCCTTTCTCAAATAGAGAAAGGAGAATATTGTATTCATAACAAGTCATCACTTATGTCTTCAGAACATTTTCAAATCAGAGCATTCTTTTACATACATTTTCTAATTTCAACCGCACCAAGAGGCAGAGAAAGGGAGGTAATATTCCTATTTGACAAATGAGAAAACGCAGGTTCAAAGGGACTAAGAAACTTGACCACAGGCACACAGCTACTGAGCTGGAACACAAACCTGGCCTTCTAGTACCAAGGAATCTGCAACTGAAGGACCAGTAGGCATTTTCCAGGCAACTAGTGATGTGAGTACTAGAATAATTTAGAATCTCCTGCATTTAAAAAAATGTTAAAATAGACTACCTGGCCCTCTTTCTTTCTCAGATGCATCAGCTTCTTTTCTGACTTGGGCACTGAGTCTCCATGCAGAGAAGCTCTCCTGGGGGCAGTGCCCCTCCAAGGAGTAACAACATCCTGCAGATGGGAGGAACTTAAGGCAGCCCCTGAGGAAGGATTTTCAGAGCTGCTTGTTAATGGGCGACTAAGTGAGGTTGCAAAATCACGCTGCGCATCAGCTGTCACCAATAGGATTAGGGGCCTCTCCATTAAGTCTGTATCTAAGAGATCACACTAACAGTGCGAACGTGGGGCCTTGGGAAGGCCCTCTTACCTCTCTGGGCATTCGTTTGCTCATCTGAAAGTGGATAAAACTTGTTTTCCACCCACCCCCATCTGCCATTGCAATTACCTTGATTTGTTTTCAGTGTGCAGGCTGGTGGAGCAAACATTTCAGGAATACCTGCAAACCAGTCTGTCTCTGCCATTACCAAATGGTAGCCCTGGATCTGTCACTTGGTCTCGCTGGGTCATGGTTTCTTCATCTGTAAAATGCAGAGGGGTGGCTCTTTAGGGTCCTTTGAGCTCTAACATTCTTTGCGGAAGCCAGTCACCAGGACTGGGCTGGGAGAGACTGTGGGGGAGTGAGGCTTATGGGCCCGCCTGCATGGGTCTGAATGAGGAGACCCTGTGGGTGAGCTGCGGGTGACAGAAGCCAGGGGAGGGGAAGGGTCAGGGAGAGGGCTTGGAAGTGAGGAGCTGGGGCTAGGGAAGAGGGAATCAAGATGCCTGGCTAACCTGTCAGGACCTTGCCCATCTATCTGGGCCGTCTCCAAAGAGGTTCCTAGGGCCTACCTGGGGAGAGGTCCTACCTGGGGAGACCCTCAGAGGAGGCTGGAGTCAGTTATACCCCTACTCAGAGAGATGAGCCTTCTCACCTGGCAGGCTCACCTGGCAAGCTCTCTGCTCGGTGGAGCTTCCCTGCCTCGGGTAGGGAAATCCCCCAACAGGGCCTTGCCGTAGCTAGCATGGGGTTAACACTAGGCTCTCTGGGCAAACAGTGTCTTTGCTATCTCATGTTTGGAACTCAGCATGGGGGAAAGGCGGAGTCCACAGGCCACCAGTTGCGTCCAGTCCAGTGCAGTGCAGCCTGCTGTGTTATCTCAGTGCGGGGCAGTCACAGGGAGGGGATGCAGCCGGGCCTGCAGATAATGCCCAAACTGTGCTCACTCTGGCCATCGGGCTCCTTCCCATGAGGGCCACTGCTTTTTTTTCAAACAATTGCTGTGGAGCCAGCTCCAGTCCAGCTGCTTTGGGAGACCTAGAAATGTATTCTTTCTTTCATGGAGGAGTGAGGAGTGGAGAGGTCTTGCGGTATCCTGGCAGATAATGTAGCCGGTTTCAGTCCTTGCTACTCACTTCTGGCAAGCCCTGTCTCCCCTGTGATTCAGTGTCTCCATCTTTAAAATAAGGAAGAGGGTCCCTTTGGCCACCCTCTCCCCCTGGCTCATGAGGACTTATGGGGATGCATGAGGTCTTGTCTATCACAGAGCTGTGGGTCTTTAGGAAGGCCCTCAGAAAACACCAGCTGCTCTTGTTGGTTATGGGGGTCTAAGGTTCAAGAAGAGCCCCATGGTGTTATTTATTACTCGTGAAGTCCTGGCCACCATGCTGATCCCAGGCGGGACGTGGTCAGCCAGGCCCAGACTGAGCAGGAAGCCAAGTGAACTTCCTTTTCTTCTTCTTTTTTTAGTACAATCTCAGAAACCTGGTGCTCTCAGCTCTCAGAGTCAGCTGATGCCCCTTGCCCAGGAGCCAGGGTAGAGGTGGGGGTGTCAGTTTCTGCATGTGGGCCCCTGAGTATTCTCGGGAAATGACGCATGCTGTCACCAGCTGTACAGGCCATTACTCGTTGAAAAAAATGTGACTGTGGGGCCATTAGCCCCGAGAGTTCAGCACCCTCTGCAGTGGGCGGTTAAGAGCTAGAGAGCTTACGAAAGGTGCCTCCTATCAGCTGGAGACGAACCTGAAACTCAGAGTCTGAAGGCAGATTGCGTTTCTGCTGCGCACCAGCCACATAATCCTCAGGAGGAATGAAAGCTCTGTGCCTTTGTTTCCCCATCTGTAAAACCAGCACTAAAAGAACAATACATGCTTTGTAGGGTTGTTGCGTGAGCAAAACATAATCTACAATGTTAATGGATGGTCCTAGTAGAACATTTGGTGCGTAGAAAATGTGCAATAAGTGAAATAGAAGGGAAAGAAGCGAGGATGCGAGCTTAAGATATGTGGACAGAGAACATCCCAATGAGCTGTCCTAATCTTGGAATACGTGAACTGAAAATAGCGTGGGATGCAAGTCCCCCAAGCACAGACTCAATGGCATGGCTGATGACATCATTCCAGAGCTGTCCAGCCTAGGCAACAGCATTCTTTGGATGAACTTATTTGGATTAAGGGAATCGAAGTTGCAGAGTAGAAGCAGGTTCCCAGAAGGATCCACCCTCCTTCCACTGAAGCCCACAAATAGGTCAGCTCCTTAACGCCCACAGCTCAAAGGCCTTGCTAGGTAGGTGTGAGGAGAGAGCGGGTTCTGTGGTGGGAGCCCAAGGCTGGGCATGGAGACTTCTATTTTCCTGAAGCTGGCTATTACGTCACCTGGAAAAAATTTCCTAACCAGTCTCCCCAGGTAAAGAAGGGGAAGGCCGCAGACAATGGGCTTGTGGCCTTCTGCTTCTGAGCCCTCTGATCTTGATGTGCCATTTGACCTCTCAGCTGTAGTTACCACCCCTCTGGGAGATGGGGATTAACTCTCCCGGAGGAGGGTTGTGAGAATGGAATGATTCAAAGGCTTGAGGTCCCCACCTGTATCCGCAGGGCCAGGTGAATAAAGGGGGTGCTGTGAGGAGCCACCTACACCTCTGTCAAGGGGCAGGGACGGGTCACCACCTGGAGTGGGCAGGAGGAGATTCTAGGATCTTCTCTATCCCAGACACTGCCCTGGGGAGCTTAGGTAAAGTGAACCACCCTAGGGGTAGGGGAATGGAGAAGGCTTACTAGGCTCCAGGCTAAACTTTTTGGTGCCACCTTAAGAGAAACCTATTTAGAGCCTTAGTCTGTCAGTAAATCAGGCAAGTCCTACCCCCCTTCCTAACAGAAGGAACAAATGAGAATTAATTAGTAAACGTGGCTGTCAAACTTGGTCGGTGTTATTATTAACTTAATGTGTTTGTTTAAAAGGGGGAGGCTGGCTTGCTCCAGTCTATGGGCGTGGCGGGCGTGTGAGCTGCCAGCCTGCCGGCCAGGTCTGATGAGAAATCCTGTAGATTGTTTCCACATGGGAGTTTACAACACAAATAATTAGTTACAGTGGTGGAAGGCCTTGGAGGCGAGGAATGATGGATTCTGATGATGGATTTTGCAGTCCTTCACATAAAATGCAGAGGTGTTCTCTAAGTTTTTATACTAGGGAGAGGGCACCCCAGGGCCTTAGGCACTGCAGTCTGAAGCCAGCAGGCAGGGTGACCAAGGGGGTCTTCCCTGCTGTCCCAGATGGTTAGGGAGACGTGGGGAGTGTGGCACATAGGCCACGCATGTATACATGTATTCCTGGAGCCCAGGGCTTTCTCACAGGCAGATCTACCATGCTGCTCCAGAAGATACCAGATGCTCAGCCGACCCGCTGCATGCACCAGTTACACTAATGTAGTACCCACTCAGCTGGGGTGCGGGTGGGTGGAGACCGGTGTTGAGAGGATGGCTTGGAATGAACAACTTCATTTTTTAAATATGTGCTGGTGTGTGAGAATGACACTTTAATTGACTCTGTGGCTTCAGCTTTACCCACTTTGGTTTCATCAGCTGTCCTAATCTTGGGATGCATGACGTAAAAATAGCATAAGGTGAAGGTCCCCCAAGGATAGACTCGATGACATGGCTGATGATGTCCATCCAGGGGTCACCCGCTGACCTTTCTTGCTATGTATATATTGGTTTCTCATGCTTCTCAGTCCTTCCTTCCAAGGCTAAAGTCATGGACTCTGGAGCTAGGCGACTTGGATTTGAATGTCGGCTCCACCACTTAGCTGTGCAGCTTTGGTTGTTTTTTTTTTGTTTTGTTTTGAGACAGTCTCACTCTGTCACCCAGGCTGGAGTGCAGTGGTGCGATCTCAGCTTGCTGCAACCTCTGCCTACTGGGTTCAGGCAATTCTTGTGCCTCAGCCTCCAGAGTAGCTCGGATTACAGGCATGTGCTGCCACATCCAGCTAATTTTTGCATTTTTTTGTGGAGATGGGTTTTTTTTTTTCATATTGTCCAGGCTGGTCTGGAACCCCTGACCTCAAGTGATCCACCTGCCTTGGCCTCACAAGGTGCTAAAACTAGAGGCATGAGCCACAGCACCCAGCCTGGCTGTGCAACTTTGGGCAAGTTACTTAACCTCTCTGTCTCAGTTTCCTTGTCTGTAGAATGGGAATAATGATACTTTATAGGTTAGTTGTGGGGATGAAATAAGTTAACATTTATAAAGCTTTTAGACCACTGCCTAGTGCATAATATATTCTGTAGAAATGCTGGTTGAACAGATGAGCTCTGGTTGCCCTAAGCAGACTGGTTGCCCATGTCTCTATATCATTTTCTCTCCCTTAAGCCATTTCAACACACAGTAGGAACAGTGTGCTTGCGATGCACTTCACATTCCATTTTGTAGCTCTCCCCATACCTAGAAGCTGCCCTCCCCTAAACACATTAGGGTTCTGTGAGCCCATTTTCCTCACTGGGGCCCTCAAATTCTGTCTGCTTCTGTGATCTTTGTTATTTGAGGCCAACATGGTAAAACCCACATCTACTAAAAATACAAAAATTAGCCAGGCGTGGTAGTGGGCACCTGTAATCCTAGCTACTTGGGAGGCTGAGACAGGAGAATTGCTTGAACCCAGGAGGCAGAGGTTGCAGTAAGTAGAGAGCACACCACTGCACTCCAACTAGGGCGACAGAGTGAGACTCCATCTTAAAAAAAAAAAAAAAAAGATTCCTTTACGTTGGGCAGGGTGAGCCCAGCCCCTACCTACACGTGAATCCTTGCTGTGCAGCTGGATCCAAATATTGGTTATGACCTTAAACTGAGGAGAGGACTGTCCTAGTGGCACATAGTGTGATGGGGTGTCACTGTGTCCCTGGAGTTCTGTTAGATGTCTGGCATCGTTGGAGTCCCTGGGGCTATCTGCTGCTCTGGTTTTGCATGGGTTAGGCCAGAGTCTTCTTGCATCAATAAAGGACATTTTATTGACTGTCTGCTCATTCCTTACCTACTTTATTATGACCAGACTCATTATTTTCAGCAATAAAGATAGAACACTATTGAAGAGAGCTGGAAAATAAGAGCTATACAGATAAGTAATTGGCAACACACTTCTCCCTGGAACCTGAGCAGACCCTGTGTTTAAATGTGTATGCAGGTGTGTTGTGTGTTTATCAAGCATCTTTAACAGCTTCACACCTTTGACATCATAATATCACTTCAGAGGCCAGGGGCAGTGGCTCACACCTGTAATCCCAGCACTTCGGGAGGCTGAGGCAGGTGGAGGTCAGGAGTTCAAGACCAGCCTGGCTGAGATGGTGAAACCCTGTCTCTACTAAAAATGCAAAAAAATTAGCCAGGTGTGGAGACAGGCGCCTGTAATCCCAGCTACTCGAGAGGCTGAGGCAGAGAATCATTTTTACCCGGGAGGCGGAGGTTGTAGTGAGCTGAGATCGCACCACTGCATTCCAGCCTGGGTGACAAAGTGAGACTCCATCTCAAAAAAAAAAAAAAAAAAAAGTAACTTCTAGGAAACCATCCTAAAGGAATGCTATAAAATTTGCAAGATGCTTTATGCACAGAGATGTTCTACACACAATTATTTACAAAAGAAAACACTGGAAACGACTGAAATGTCCAGCATTTCACATAAGGTTGTGTACAACCACGGAGGATACTAATTTTAGTGGTTTTCAACCTTTTGTAAGTTTATGCTTGAGAAACTTAGTAAGATAAAGATCCCTAGCCCCCAGCCCTAGAGATTTTGATTTAACGGATCTGGGGTGAGATCCAGAAATCTGCATTTTTAACATACCACATATAATTCTGATGCAGATGTTCTGCAGTTCATATTTGAGAAAACTGATCAACTTGATGGGATATTTTGCAGTCATTTAAAATGATGTTTGCAGAGAGATTATAATAACATGGAGGAATTCTTTATAACTAAGAAAGTATGAAAATTGTGTATATAACTGCATCCAATTATGAAATACAACTATGTAGAGCAAAGCAAAAATATACAAAAATATAAACACAGGTGGTCTCAGCATGGTAGAGTTATGACGATTTTCTTCTTTTTTTGATGTTCTGTATGCTCTAAAATTTCTAAAAGCAAGCATTATTTTTATCATAAAAACTCATATGCCTATAATCCTAACACTTTGGGAGGCTGAGGTGGGTGGATCACTTGACCCCAGGAGTTAGAGACCAGCCTGGGCAACATGGTGAAACCTCGTCTCTACAAAAAATGCAAAAATTAGCTGGGTATGGTGGCTCATGCCTGTAGTCCCAGCTACTAGGGAGGCTGAGGTGGAAGGACTGCTTGTGCCCAGAAAGCAGAGGCTGCAGTGAGGCGAGATTGTGCCACTGTACTCCAGCCTGGGTGAGAGAGTGAGACTCTGTCTCAAAAACAAAAACAAACAAAATACCCATAGACTCATAATTTTGAAACAGACAGTATCCTCTTTGGAACAAATGAAAAGGCTTTCTCTTGTTCACCCTCTTTCCTGGGATTTCTGTGCTGAAAGGTTACATTTTCTCTCTGAAGAGACTCAAGGACCCTGAAGCAGAGTGATGCTAGTCTCTTCACCTTCAGATGGGACAAACCCCCTTTGGAAGTGCTTTCACACTCGGCTTTACCTGCAGACCTTTGATAAGCTTCTGGAGTTACTGAAGGTGTATTCAGTCCTGTTAGTGATCGTTAAGATAAAAAGAATACTTAGCCTGGAAAAGCACTTTATTTTGTAGAACTCAACGATCTTAATGCCATTCTCTTGAAGATTTTTTTTTTTTTTTAGATACTACAGTTTGTACAGGAGAGTGAGACCTTGTGTCAAGAAGTTGGAAAGAAGGAAAAAAAAGTTGTCTGCTGAGAGCTGCGTGTATTAGTTTGCTAGGTCCATCAAAACAAAGTCTTGAGCCTGGGTGGCTTAAAACACAGAAATTCATCATCTTGCAGTTCTGGAGGGTAGAAGCCCGAGATGATGGTGTGGGCAGGGTTGGTTCCTTCTGAGGGCTGTGGGGTAGGAGCTGCTCCAGGCCCCCTCCTTAGCTCGTAGAGGGCTGCCTTCTCCCTGTGTCTTCACCTGGGCTTCCTAGCTCATAGAGGACAGTCTTCTCCCTGTGTCTTCACCTGGGCTTCCTAGCTCGTAGAGGGTTGTCTTCTCCCTGTGTCTTCACCTGGGCTTCCTTCTGTATCTGTTTGTGTCCAAGTTTCCTCTTATAAAGACACCAGTCACACTGCCCTAGTCACCCCAGTGACTTCATTTCAACTTAATTACCTCTTTAAAGACCCTATCTCCAAATAAGGTCATATTCTGAGATACTAGGGCTTAGGACTTCAACATACGACTTTTTTGGGTGATGCCAGTTACGCTATAACGATGCATTGCTAAGCGACCGACAGTAGGACACAGCTGTGCAGACGCTTAGAGAGCTGGAATGGGTCCCTGACACGTCTCACTTAGCCATCAGATAGCTTGAAAAGTAAAAGTGAGAGGCAACGTAGGCTGTTTCCATTGGGATCTGATCAAGGAAGGAGAGCTTGGGCTGAGAACTGCCACCTGGCTGGTCCTGGGGAAAGGCAGGTGCCCCTGTGGTAGAGACAAACTTATCAGCTTAACTTGTTTCTAACTACATCCACCTGTGGCTCTCTGACTTTCCAGCCATGACTGGGGCCAAGGACAGTAATCTGTGCAAGCCTTCCCTGGAGAAATGGGAGTAAGAATTCCCCGTGAGACTGTTGTGCCAGTCCTGAAGGCAGGACTGGCCAGATTGTGAAGACGCTTGGTAAACTGCCAAGCTTTTTCTGTCCCCAGCAAGCCGAGAGAGCTCTGAGCATCCTCACACACCTGTGGCAGGCAATCATGATGGTGTCTCTGAAGGCTGCAGGTTCAGTTATACTTGGAGGAGTCTGGAACTTGAAACAGTATTCAGGGAGGAGTGGTGGTAGTGACTATTAGGTTGGTGCAAAGGTAATTGCAGTTTTGACATTGATGGTAAAATCCGCAATTACTTTTGCACCGTCCTAATAGTTGTGGCATATGTGGTGGTGATAAAAGACCTTCAGAAGGTTCATCACCAAGGGCCTCCATACATTCTTAAAAAAATAAAACAGCCGGGCACAATGGCTCACGCCCATAATCCCAGCACTTTGGGAGGCTGAGGTGGGCAGATCACCTGAGATCAGGAGCTCAAGACCAGCCTGGGCAACATGGTGAAACTCCATTTCCATTAAAAATACAAAAATTAGACAGGTATGGTCGTGCACGCCTGTGGTCCCAGCTACTCAGGAGGCTGAGGCAGGAGAATTGCTTGAATCCGTTAGGCAGAGGTTGCAGTGAGCTGAGACTCACTCCAGCCTGGGTGACAGAGCAAGACTCCGACTCAAATGAACAAACAAACAAAAAACACCTCTATTTTGAAATTGACATATGCTTCATACATGAAAATTTATAAATTTGATATAGAAGAATAAAAAGTAAAAGTTCCCGTTCTCCAACCCTCTCCCTCTGTTCCATCACCAAAAGCCCCTGCCTCAGTGAATGATCTCTTCCGGATGTCTCCTGTGCTTAGACAAACTTATATGTAAATACTTAAAAAACCAACACACTCATGATTTAGTTCATACTGTTTGGAAACTTGTGTTTCTAACTTAATGAATGACTGCGGGCTTCTTTTCTCATCAGTTCATGTACACGGGTTTTCATGTTACTTTTTTAAACTGTTGAATAGCATACCACAGAATAGATAAACCATATACTATTCAACTCATTAGTGGACATTTTGGTTATTTCCAGTTCTAAAAAATGTGATAAACATGATTACAAATGAATATCGTTGCTTATGTATCTTTGAGCCCTTGTGTGAATGGATCTCTGTAGGATACATTTCTAGGCATGCAATAACCTAAGGTGATATTTATATATTTTTTAAAAAATTTGTTTTTGAGATAGAGTCTCACTCTGTTGCCCAGGCTGGAGTGCAATGGTGTGATCTTGGCTCAATGCAACCTCCGCCTTCCAGGTTTAAGCAATTCCCCTCCCTCAGCCTCCTGAGTAGCTGAGATTATAGGCGCGTGCCACCACGCTGGCTAATTTTTTGTATTTTTAGTAGAGATGGGGTTTCAACAAATTGGCCAGGCTGGTCTTGAACTCCAGACCTCAGGTGATTCACCCACCTTGGCCTCCCGAAGTGCTGGGATTGTAGAGGTGAGCCACTGCGCCTGGCCCTCCTTCCTTCTTTTTAATGGTTGTGTGGGAATTCACAGTATGGCTGTACCATAGTTTTTTCCACCAGCGTCCTAGTGGCATATATTTAAAATTTTAATAGATTTTATAAGTTGCTCTAAAAAAGAAGGCTATCAATCTATACTCCCTCCAACAGTTTATGAGAATTCCTATTTCCTCACATCCCGCCAAGAATGAGCACTATGCCATTGTGCCCTGAATTTGTTAAGATGTCGAGGCTGAATATTATTCTGAGAGTGTGTTCTTTCGATATCTTTCCAGAGATGCTTTAAATCATGATCACAAGGCCTTTTGGAAAATAGCAGTTGGGTCCAAGATCACAGGAAATTGTCAACAGATTTTCCAAGGAACTCACTGAGCTCTGGGAGCGTATTCAAGGGGGCCTAGGATTTTCTACGTGAACCCAGACATTGCACCAACTCAGAGAGAAGCTACACATCTGTCTTTCTTTTCATGCGAGAGGGGGTAAAACAAACAAAGACAGGTTTGAACATGCAATCACAGCCGGCATCCTTGAAACAGTTCTCTCATTATCTGTCTATCTAGTTATTTCCTGGGCCTCATCAGTTTTTCTGATTCTTTGAATGTCCTGTAAATAGTGCTTATATGGGGTGCCCGTATGAAATGCTTAAAAAAAAAACAACTCCTTATCTGGTGGCGGGGAGCGGAGAGACCGTGGAAGTAGCCGGCCTTGCCTAAGCTCACTTACCCCGAAGTCTCACGAACACAGCAGACGCTAGCTGCTGCCTAGTCCAGTGGGAAGACCAAGGGCCTCATTAGGGAGCAGCAAAGCAGAGGTTCCAGAGCTATGAGAAAATGAACCTTTGATAAAATTATGCAGAATTTTGTGTTCAGAAATGTCCAGAAGCAGCCATTTTAATTTTGGCCTACATGTAAGTTTTGCATTTGATGAGTCTGTTTTGTCTTTCTCTTGAATCGCGTTGCAGGCAGTGCCGTATCTTTAGAGCTGAGAACTTCTACAGGTCTGCCAGTATCCCCTCCCACCCCTCCATCTGCAATCATGACAGGTTAAGTGTTCTCTGAGGCCCTGGAATTTTCCAGTCCTTCATGGAGGCACTGTCTGCTGGGATTCCAGAGATGGGGCTTCGTTTCCATGGTCAGAAGACCGGGATTACAGGGTGGTGGTGGAGATTTCATCAGAAAGCACGTGAAGGCACCAGCAGTGTTGGTACTCAAGCAAGATTAATTTCCTCCCCACTACAAGCTGGTTCCATCTGAATCATAGGATTAGCAGAGAAGGACTCTAAAGACTTCAAGAAGTGCTTTGTTGCTTTATACACAAAGTTCTAGAGAAATAAAAAGAGAGAGAGGTATGAAATTGGAATTTCATCATCTTCTTGCATTGTAGCACATATCTGTGCCTGCAGTAAATGTAAATATGTGTAACTATATATACATATATGTAACTATGAATCGTTTTTCCTTGAGGTGAGTTGAAGTGAATTGAATCATGCTTGTATTCACCCTATCCAAGGTCAAACATGTAATTCACTATAGGACAAAAGGTAAAAGCTTTACTCCTTCCTTGAGCTTCTTAATTTCTGCCATTTTCATTACCTATGGAAAAATTCCAGTCCATGTTAGAGGTAGGGAAGTAAAAATTTGCATTTCTACTATGTACTAAGCACAGTGCCTCATTTTACCTTCCAAACTGCGCTAGGAATATTATTATTTTACAGCCTAAGAATCAGAGTTATAATCATGTCTTCCTGAGGTCACAGGTGACAAGGGGTGGGGTCAGGATTCAAACCCAGGCTGGTCTGATGACGCACCTTGCTCTGGTCCCACTCGCTGCCTCCATGGCATAAGCTTCCTGGAGTTGGTCATTTCAGAAAGGAACACCAGCTCATTATTGCGTTCCAGATCTGAGTATAAACAGTAACCCCTGGTCCTGTCCCTTGCAGTCTAGCTTGGGGCTCTGTTCAGCCACCAAGTGTCAGGTGTCTCAGGCACGCCAGGCATTCCTGTGGGATAAAGTCACATCATCCAGGGCACAGGAGCCGGCACGGAGGGACAGAGGGACAAAGCGGCCTCTGCTGTGGTCATGAGTGACATGTTTCTCAGCGTCCTCCATGGCCCAGGCTCTGCTGCCTGTCCTTACCAAGACCCTTCTTTGGCTTCTTCCTTGGGAGAGGCCCATGCCCTTCGTGAAGTCCCCAGCATGCAGCAGTCACTGCAGAGCCTGTCCACCAGGTGTTTGGTCATTCATTCATCCAGTGAATACTCGTGGAGGTGCTACCCTACCCCCATCAGGCTGGGTGCGGGGGACAGAGCAGGAATGAAGGGAGACCTCATCCTTGCTCTCCAGGAGCGTATGCATGGTGGAGAGAGAAAGTCGGCAGCCACAGAGGTAATAACACATTGACCACAGTCTTCTCAGTGTAACCGAGGAGAAGGTGCTGCAGACGTCTAGAAGAAACAGGCACACCAAGGTCTACAGGGGAGCTGAAGTTGGCTAGGGGAAATGTGGGAAAGAGCATTTATTTAATAAACCCAGCAGCCACTGTTTTAATGCTTTACAAATACAAACGTGTTTAATCCTCCTAACAACTCTATGACGATGTACTATTAGAAACCTCATTTGACATTGGAGGGGTGAAATGACCCATCCAAAATCACCTGCTAGGCACAGTCTTAGCCATGATCCAAACGCATCAGCCTATGGACTGTATTTAAAGCAGGGAGGGGAAGGGATCGCCTCTGCGTGAGTGCAGGCAGGGAAAAGAAGAGGCCCTAGGTACAGCCTTGGCGAGCTCCTGTGCTAAGGGGACCGAGTCCAGTAGATTGAAAACAGGAATTAGAGAGGTAGAGAATCGACAGAAGATACTATTTCCAGGAGGGAGCAAGCAGCTGGCCAAATGCGGCAGACTGATGGGGGAGGATGAGGACTGACTGCTGGTATCATTGTGATGCTTGAAAAGAGCCATTTTAGTGGGGATCGTGGGGTGCAAAGCCCAGTTATCAACGGTTCAAGAAGAGATAGGATGAGAGGAGGTAGTGACTGTGATAATACTTCTCTTGAGGAATTTGACTCTGAAAGAAAGATACTAAATAGGGTGATAGCCGAAGGGTGATCTAGTTCAAGGGATTTCTCTTTTGAGATGGAGGTAGTAAAGCATGTTTGTGCACCGGGAGGAATGCCTCAGCAGAGGAGAGTCCAATCAGGCAGAGATAGCACCCAGCACAGAGGGCGGGCCTTGGGCTACACCAGGGGCTGGATCCAAGGTTGAGAGAAGGTGGCCTTAGACAGGTGCACGACTGCAGGGGCATGGCAGGTGGGCTGACAGCAGATGGGCCTGGTTGTACACAGCTGCCTGGGCACAGGCCTGGCTGTACGCAGCCGCCTGGGCACGGGCCTGGTTGTACGCAGCCACCTGGGCACGGGCCTGCTTGTATGCAGGCTTTCAGTGGCAGGTTCCTGAACAGGATCTCCTCCAGAGCCTGCTGGTTTGATTTTCCCCTCGTTCTCTCTGATCTTAGCAGAGCCACAAAGAGAGGGAGGCAACCTTCTTCTCTGGATGCTGCAAGGGCTGGAGGGCATCCCTGGGCATTCTGTTCCCCAGGTGTCACCAGCCTTTGCTGACAGTGCCGGCTGAGAGGAGGGGTGCTGGCAGTGGGGTTGAGCCTCAGCTGCATTCCTGGCAAAGCTGTGAGCTGAGCACGAGGAAGAGTTAGCTACATCCACTGATGGTCGTTTTCCCAAAGGCTTGCCTGGGACTTGCTCTTCAGGAGCCCTGGGGATTTGAGGACACGGGCCAAAGGATCCTGCTGTCATGTGACAGACATAGTATCCACCCACTTGATACACAAAATGCCTATTAACCCAATTCTAGCAAGTTTATGCAAACTTACCTCACAGAATTTCTTTTTCTTTTTTAGAGACAGGTTCTTGTCCTATGGCCCAGGCTGGAGTGCAGTGGCATGATCATATCTCACTGCAGCCTCGAACTACTGGGCTCAAGCAAACCTCTTGCCTCAGCCTCCTGCATAGCTAGGACCACCACTACATCCAGCTGATTTTACTTTTTTTTTGTAGAGATGGGGATCTTGCGGTGTTGCCCAGACTCCTCAGAATTTCTGATGCACAAAGTTGGCCAATTAGGGCCTTGGGGTGATTTATACTTTTTCAAGGTTTGAACCTAAGAAATACACAGCCCAAAGTAGGCACCTGTTCCACCCTGGCTCTCCCAAGTGCACCTTTTCAGCCTGGCTGTCTTTGACAGATAAACACAGAAACAAAAAGAGGGGAAGAACAAAACTGAGAGAGCCCTGAATGCAAAATCAGGGGATTTCCCATTGGGGAAAAATCCCTCTGCTTGAAAAAAAGGATTTGGGTAAATGAGGCAGACGCACCGGAGGTATAAGACAGCTAGCATCCCACAGGCCTGGTTTACTTCATCAGCCACTTTCTCATGAAAAGAAAGTGTAAAAAATAGTACATCGGTATGCATCCGCTACTCATCCCACCAAAGAGAACTTCTGTCAATTTCTCTTTTCCCCCAATATATTGTAGGCTGTATTGTAAATTGTTTTCCTACAAAGTAATAAAATGTAAATGCAGGTTTTAGGTATGCTAATGTTTCCGGTTGGCCAAGCCTGAATTCCCAACCAGTTATGGGTTGAGGGGCTTTGAGAAAGCTGTGAGATTGTGAGAACGGGGGTGGGGTGGGGGTGGGGGTGGGGGGGCTGGGGGGTGGGGTGGAGGTGGGGGTGAGAAGGGAAGACAAAAGTTCCCCATTGTTGTGGTTGGGGAAGACTAGGATTTAGGAGACCATGGGGTCTGACTGTGAGCAGGAGGCCTTCAGGGGACACCAGAGGCAGGTAGGCTTAACAAGGGCTGAAAGCAGCGAGCATCAGGAACGTTTCTCCACCACAGAGTAGAAGACAGGAAAGGGCTTTGCTGGCAGGGGCTTGGCTCCTCACCTCAGGGAGGCTGAGCAGACCCCTACTGCAAACCCCTGCAGAAAGAGGGCTGCACAGGGCCAGGGCAAAAGGCCACGGTGCTTCATGGAACACTGTGGAGCAGCTACCCCAGCAGAACGCTGGGAGGCCTTCCAGGAGCTCATTTTCTTTCAAACCGTTCTTCCAATTTATCATGGTAATCAGAGGTAGGATTCACATCAGGTAAGGATTCACAAACAGAAATCTGTTAAAACCAAATTGATTTTGTGAAACAGGGAGTACCTGAAGCTCCAGGGGATTCATCGTGAAAGACTTTACAAAACAAAGTGATTTGGGGTTTCATATGTTTGGATAAAAAAAATCCAGCTTTTGTTGCACTTGGAAGGAAGGCTGGGTCTGGCAGGGAATCCAGGGCAGCAAACTATCTCTGATTGCATCACATTGGCTCCAGGGCTGTAGGATCCAAAGGGAGAGAGTTTGGGTGGAAGAGAGTCTGGATGACTTCTGGAATCAGGGCTTCCTAGGAAGGAGTCATTGAGTCCATTCTATGTTCTAGGCGACAGAAAAATCTAGTCAGGTAAACAGGGAATAACACTAACACAAACTCACAGTTCCCTATCTGCAAGCCTGAAACCTAAAGATCTCAGGAACAAAGAGTTTTTTGCTGTTGTTTGTTTCTTATTTTTGTCAATTTGGTGCCAGATCTCATTTGGCAGTGAAATATGACCTGAACTGGAGAGGCTATTTGCAGTCTGAAGTCCCTCCAAGTAAAAGTTGACATGGTCACTGCTCTGTCATGAATGTGTCTGTGAGGCCCTGCCTTGGCACCCGCTGGGCACATATACTAAAGACGGTCTATGCACCATATTACCGCCTAAAACTAAAAAAATATATATGCTGGCTTCTGGCCCCAGGGATTTTAGATGAAGGATTGTTAACTTATATTCATCGCATCATAGACTATGTGAAGCAGGCTTTTGTCAAGCTCTTTACTCTCATTACCTCGTTTAGTCCTTAAACTAGCCCATGAGGCAGATCCTATTATTATCATTCTCATTCCTCTCAGGTGAGGAAACTGAGACCCAAAAAGGAAAAAAACTTGTCGAAGGCTACAAACTTATAAGGGATGGGTACTTAAGGTCTGTTTGGGCAATAGCATCTCAGTGACATCCTTGGTTGGAATAGTTTTAGAATCAAGGTAAAGATGGAAGTCAGACCATGGAGGACCAAGAAGGAAGGAGCCAGACGGGGAATGGAACCTGAGGGACGGGTTCCCCATCTGAGTGTAAACGGGAGGGAAGGGCAGGTGAGGATCAGAGGTGACATCCCAGATCAGGTGGGCCTGGCTGGGCAGCTAGGGTTGGGGCTACAGAGGGGTTGGGCCTCTCAGGGGAGCTGGGGCTCCCTGTGGTAGAGGCTGCAATTTGTACATCACAGAGCCCCAGAGAGCCTGAGTCCCCAACGCTGGCCTTTAACTTGTCACCTTCTCCCAGACATAAATGGCCACCCTCAAGCCTACAGCCATTCCCCTTTTTGTTGAAAGGGGAAGCAGTCCCAGAAGGCCCCCTTCACCCACTCTCTGTGGTCTGAAGAAGAGGAACCTGGATCTGATTTGGATTTTTTGAAGAAATCTTGCTTTGATGTGGTCTAATCCAACTTCTTCATTTGCTGGCCTGAGTGGGACTGTGGGCGCTGTACCTCTGTGGGGACCGACCAGGGGGATTCTCTCAGCCAGAGATCCCCCCAGGGGCAGAGTTTCCCAGCTGGTTTCTTTACTCCTCAGGTACCTCCAATGATCTACAGCCCACTGAAACCTTCTCAAGACAAAATTTAAATATTTAAATAAATATTCTATGAAAATAAATCTGTGGGAAAAAATAAGCCTATGCCAATCAGCCGTTTTTGTTTTGTTTTGTTTTGTTTGGGAGAGGGGAGGATAAAAGAGAGTTATAACCTTTTAAAAAGATATCAGTATTCTAAAAGCATAGACAATTGGGCAGTGTGTGGGAAAAGCCCTGGATTTTAGTTTTGACTCCCTTATCTGCTCACTGGGTGACTTTGGGCATGAGTAGATTTTGTAAGTTATAAAGTATGACAGCAAGAGGGTCAATGCTGCACGATCATCACCCTACAGCAGAAAATCCTACCGTGTTACTTGCTTTGTTCTGCTTTCCTGATGGAGCAGGGATTTGATATACATCATCAGGGCTACTCATATCCATACCTCCCCTCTCTAGGCCTCAATTTCCACAGCAGTCAGGCTAAGCCAGGCCATGCTGCAATGACAAATAAGCCCCCAGTTTTCAGTGGCTTCACACAATGAAGCTTTGTGTTTCCTGCTCTGATGAGGATGGGCAGATCCTCTTCCACCTTGTAGCTATGCTGTCTGGGGTACATGGACAGTCTGGTCACAGTGGCAGGGCATGAGAGGGGTGGAGGAGGCACACCCTGTCTTCACTGTTTTGGGCCTGGAAGTGATATGTGTCATTGGCTAGAATTAATTACCTAACTTCAAGGAAGGCTGGGAAATTCAGGGAAGCACATGGATGTTCAGTGGGCACAAATGGACTCTGCAATGATTTCCACATCTCTCACATGTGATTGGGCTCAAATGCGGCTGGACTGGATGACCTCAGAACAGGCATCCCCCAGCCCTGGCCTTCTAGGATTGTCTGAGCCAGAGACCCAGAAGTTGATGACTCACGGCAGTGATAGTGCCCTGGGTTACTGCACACCACTTCCACAGGAAAAGCTGCACTCCTCACCCAAATATCAATTTTACTTTTTTTACTCTTTCCCAGACCATCTCTGAGCTTTTTGCCCTGTACTGCCCCTATATCAGCTCCCCACTCCCGGAGACTTCCAAGGTAAAATGGCCTCCAGCGACCCTAGACCAGCGTAAGTGTTTGCCTTCTGAAAGAGGTGGGGCTTGCCTTGAAGGGGACACTAATGAAGAGCTGAAAGCTGGTAGGCTGGGACCACCTGGAACCACTTGGCCCTGGAACCCCACCTCCCTTCTAGCAGCAGCTCTAGAGGAACTTGGGAGTAATTCTAACGACTGCCTCCATTTGCTTTCTCCTGTTTCCCTCTTGATTTGTGTATTTCCTACCCCTTTCCCAGTTTGGTGAGATCCACGTTGATCACTGCAAACATTTCTGCTGAGATGATTAAAGATGCACATTTGAGGCCAGGCGAGGTGGCTCATGCCTGTAATCCCAGCACTTTGGGAGGCCAAGGTGGGCGGATCACCTGAGGTTGGGAGTTTGAGACCAGCCTGACCAACATAGAGAAATCCCGTCTCTACAAAAATACAAAATTAGCCAGGCATGGTGGTGCATGTCTGTAATCCCAGCTACTCAGGAGCCTGAGAAGGATCGCATGAACCGGGGAGGCAGCGGTTGCGTGATTGCAGTACAGCCTGGGCAACAAGAGCAAAACTCCATCTCAAAAAAAAAAAAAAAAAAAAAAAGGCATTTGAAAGGCAATGTCTAAGTTGTGGGATCAGGAATATGCATCAGCATGGGCATTTGACAAGCTCTCCTGTGATCTCAGGAGGAGGGACTGAAGGTGCTCAGCTAACCTGTGTGATGGCATCTTGTCACACACTGCTGGTCTGACATCCTGCATGCTCCAGCTGTGATAATAGGGCTTCTGCCTTTTTCAGAAGGCCTAGTATCCACTTTGAGCCTTCATTCTGTTAGACAGTCCTTATCATGGTAGCCTGGCCTACACCCCAGCCTCTCTGCAGGAATGTCAGAGGCCTCTCAGCACTGCTTATTCTTGATTACTTATCGCCATTGAGTAGCCTGCCGGGTAGGGCCCATGCCCTGACTCAAGGGGACTCCTAAGTGGTTCTGCATCTGGGTGTAGGCGTCCACTGCTGCTGTGGCTGTTGTAGAATTGTCAGACATTCCTTCCATCCAGAGGTGGGGCCTATGCTCCTCCTCTTGAATCAGGACAGTCTCGTGACTGCTTTGATCAATAGAGTATGGAGAAAGTAATGTTTTGTGACTTCTGAGGCTCGGCCATAAAAGACCCCACAGCTTCTATCTGGTTCTCCTGGAATTCTCACTCTTGGGACCCAGCTGCCCTGCTATGAGAAACCCAAGCCTTATGGAGAGGCCACATGTCATTCTGCACGTGACAGTTCCCACTCAGCTCAGTCTTTAAGTCCTTCGTAGGACCAGATATGGAAGGAAGAAGCCTCTAGATAATTCCAGCCCCTAACTCTTCAGTTCCTTCTCCCATCCCTGTTGTCTACTTTTCCCAGCAGAAGCTCTAAACATGGACTAGAGAAGAGCCATTTCAGCTGTGCTCTGTCCAGAATCCGGACTCAGGAATCTGTGAGCAGAAGAAAATGGTTGGCATTTTTCATCACCATGTTGGAAGTAATTTGTTCCATAGTAATCAATAACTAGAAAACCACCTAATCCTTCTGCCATTAGCGTTGGGTAGATCAATGTCAGCCTCTAGGAGAGAAGTCTCTAGTAGTGGTCTGCAGGCTCATTCCTATCCAACCTCTTTAATGACAATTTACAGGGAGCAACAACCTCACCAAGAAAGATAACAGGATTATTGGGAAAAAGTGTGGGCATCATAAATTGAGATAAAGAGGCAGGACGCTGGGGGATGGACAGGAATCCTGAAAGATCTCAACCAATTCAGAGGAACCTAATCCTTGCACTTAGCTTTTGAAATTCACATGGAAAAGTGCTACATGACGTAGGGGTTAGCTGGGGGAAGGAAGAGCTTGGAGGCACTGAAGGTAGGGCGCAGAGGGAGAAGCAGGGTAACTCAAGATGGGCTGGTCAGTGGACAGGATTCTGTCAAGCAGGGTCTCGAGGGCCAGGCTAGGGAAGCTGGTAAAAGGTGCTGGGACCTCAGGTCCATTTACCCTGCATCCTAGCCCTCCAGAGCGCAGGAGCTGAATGGATCTGGTTGTTCAGCACCTTGCTTCACGAATTCTTTTGGAAGGTCCTGAAATGAGACAGAACTAGTTTAGGCCAAGACAGCTTTGAAACATGAAACCCAGGGACACCAGGACCAGAGTGGTGGAGTTTCCTGAAACTTCATCCTGTTCGGCTTCCACTGGGGCCTCCCCAACCATCCAGTCCACCGACAGTGCCGGGCATGCAGCATGCCAGGTGAGCCCACAGAAAGGCCTTGCCCTGGGGGTCCTCCTGCCTTCTTATGAACAGTGACCCTGGCAGTGCTCATGGCTGATATTTTTGTGGGTGTGCATAACAAGATGTTCCAGAAAAGGCTGAGGTGGGAAGATTCCAGATGGATGTGACTTCCTGGGGCTACCATGTCTGAGCCTGGTGGGATATGAGCACTGTGGATGCCTCTTTTTATGCAGGGTCTGGCCTGGGGTGCAGGGTCTGTGAAGTGAGAGGACCCTACCAGCACCCGGCCTCTGGGTGGCTGAGTGGGAGGAGGGGCACCCTGGGTGCTGGGGGTACCTGGTGCAGGCCCCCCACCTGGCCTTCTCACTCCCTCTCAGAGTTTGTCAGAAAGTAGCACCATAGTAGACTCAATCCTTTTTTGGGCCTCAATCCCAGGGCTGTAGAAATTGCTAGAAATTGGGTGGGTAAGCAGGCAGTGGCTTATATGGAAAGAGAGGCCCCTTGCAGCTGCCCCCTGTGTTTGTGGGGCTGTGTCCTGCCTCTGTCCCTAATAAGTTGTATGATCTGCATACACACCTTCACTCTTGGAGTCTCAGTTTCCTTGTCTACAGAATGAGAATAGTACCTATTTCAAGAGATGGCTGTGGGGACTGGATGAAGGTGATTCTATGAAAAGGGTGTCTGGCACAAGTGGACAGGCGGTTGCTGAGTGGCCACAGTCGCCTCTGTTCCACCTGTCCTGTGGAGTCCAGCACCTGGCATTCATGACAGGCAGGCGTCCTCTCCTCTGCGAGGGGGACTATGCACAGAGCCTTAAAGAGCCTCCCAGGGTGGCAGTCACGGGTGAGGGAGGGCATCAGGTGGAGCTGGAAGGCCCAGCCTCTGTGCGGTCATCTCCCTGCTCAACTTCCGGGGACAGAAAAGGTCCTCCTGCTCTTTGCTTGGTGTGTCCCAGATCACCTTCCCCTCCTAACGCTGGAAAAACAAACCCACAAGCACAGGTGGCAGCTGCAGAGGGGCCTGCTTAGCCAGCCCATTGCTAGCTGTTTCTGCAGCCCTGGATGGAGGCCTGGAGGGGAATTGAGTCTGGCTACGGGGTTGCTTCCTGACCCTAAACCCATGCTCACAATCACCACACAGGCTGCCTTTCAAAAGATGATTTGCAGGGGGGTCACAGAACAGCAGGTGGAGACCCTTGGGAAGAGGAAGCAGCTGGGGTGGGGTCCAGAGGTGTATGGGTCAGGGAATAACCTCAGAGGAGAATGAGCTGCGTAGCAGTGGCCTGGAAGAAGCACGCCTGTACCCCTCGCCTTCCCTACTCCTCTACTCTGGATCCCTGCATTGTGGACACTGTTTTGCCAGCTCTCAGGGCTAACCCTGCTGACCACATCCTTGCCACTTGCCTTCCAGGCTAGTCAGGGCTGGAGGAGGGCAGGAACCCTGAGACGCTCGGTCCTGGGAGGTTGGGGCTTGGGGCATGGGAGGGGACAGAGCCAGGCTGTGACAGAGGACGGAGGGCTTGAGTGACTGAGGGAGCAGGTGAGGTGGGTCAGCCCTGAGGATTGTCCCCTGAGGAGAGGGGTTCTGAGCAGCAGCCTCGCTGTCCAGGGTCCAGTAGTGAGGGAGGCGCAGCCTAGAGCTTGGATTCTGGCAGCAGAGGGCTCGTCTGGCTTGGTTGCTGAGCCCCAGGGTCTCTCTGGGAATGAAGGAATGTCTCTTGCTCTGGAACACCGAGGCCTGATAATTTTCTCTCTCAGCAGCATTTACTTCTCTGTAAAACAGACTGTTGTAAGTTCCTCGGGAAGCTTGTTGGATTCAGTGCCTGAGTTCAAAATCTTCTGGGGTGGACAGAAGGGAAGGGTTTGGTAGAAGAATTAGTTGTAGAGACGGATGAGAGAGCAAAGTAGAAGCTGGCTGGGAAGAGTCTGGCTGGTATACCAGTCAGGAATATTAATACCTCAGGGTTCTCTCTCTCTCTCTCTCTCTCTCTCTCTCTCTCTCTCTCTGTGTGTGTGTGTGTGTGTGTGTGTGTGTGTGTGTGTGTGTCTGTTTGGGGTGGGAGAGATCTCTGGCTCCTAGGGTCATTGCCTGTCATGGCCTAATCCTATTTCCCACTCTATTTCTGCTAACATAATTATTGTTTCCTTTGTATGATTTTTTTTTTTTAACTTCAGCCCAATTCCAGGCCTCCTTGTTTAAAACAAAACAAAACAGGGCTTGCTTTGGCAGCGCAGATACTAAAACTGGAACAATACTGAGAAGATTAGCATGGCCCCTGAGCAAGGGTGACGTGAAAATTTGTGAAGCATTCCATATTTTTAAAATACAAAAAGTAATAAAACAAAACAAAGGTTTCAAAACTTACTTAGCATTTCTGTGGCATCTTCCCTGAATCAATGTAAACAACCATGGTGATGGGTGCTGTCTGACAGTGAAGCTCTCCTGGACATGGTGACTGTTCTGCAGGTGTCTTTGGGACATCTTTTTCTTTTTCTTTTTTTTTTAGATGGCAGAGGCACCCCTGTACTGCTCTATTACCCAGGCTGGAGTGCAGTGGCGCCATCTCAGCTCACTGCAACCTCTGCCTCCCGGGTTCAAGTGATTCTCCTCTCTCAGCCTCCAGAGTAGCTAGGACTACAGGAGTGTGCCACGATGCCCAGCAAATTTTTGTATTTTTTGTAGAGACAGGATTTCACCTTGTTGGCCAGGCTGGTCTTGAACTCCTGACCTCAAGTGATCTGCCTGCCTTGGCCTCTCAAACTGTTGGGATTACAGGCATGAGCCACCATGCCTGGCCATCTCTGGGACATCCTTGAGCATCCCACATCTGTCTGCTGCTGTTTGGGCCTGTCATTCTGTGCTCAGTAGATGTGGCAATGTGTCATCCAATAATTGATCCCTTACCAGCTTTTTGGTTTTTTTCTGAGATGGTCTTTTGCCACACCACCCAGGCTGGAGTGAAGTGGTATGATCACGGCACACAGCAGCCTCAACCTCCCAGGCTCAAGGGATCCTCCTGTCTTAGTCACCCGAGTAGCTGGGACTACAAGCACATACCACCACATCTGGGGACAAAAAAATTTTTTTGTAGATGTAGGGTCTTGCTATGCTGCCCAGGCCAGCCTTGAACTACTGGGCTCAAGCGGTTCTCTTGTCTCAGGCGCCCAAGGTGTTGGAATTATAGGCATGAACCACTGAGCGTGGCCCCTTACCAACTTTAAGTTCTTCAGTTACCTCTTGGTCTTTTCCTCTGCAGGCCAAGTAATCTTAATTCCCAGAAGTAACTTTTTAACCCAATCATCACAACTTTTGAAATCGCTGCACCCCTCACCCTTAATTTTTTAAAGCCTCCATTTTATAACAAGTGGCTAAGCCCTGAGTACATAGAGACTGATGAAAAGATTGCAGCATGGTTTAGCTCTGCCTCTCTGCTTAGATTCCTTTTAAAAATCATTAAATCTCTCACGTGTCACTTCTATTTGCAGTTTACGGAGCACCACCATGTCCCTTATCTCAGGCCATCAGCCCTTCTTAGTGATCTTATTATTTCCACTGATTCAGGTTAAGCTTGGCCTACTGTGGGCTTTATTAGATCATCTTTATTACACCTGTGGGTAGATTTTGTAAGCAGGCCCTAGCACAGGTTCACTTGTGGGTTTCCTTTTAAAAGGTCAGTGTGAAACCGGAAATGTGACTAAGAAAATCTTCTTCCTCCGTGAAGCCTCACTTCATTAACTGGAAGAAAAGCTCCCATTCCCTCTACCCCCAGACTTACTCATGGCCCAAAGAGGCACATTTCAAAACAGCACGTATTTCCCAAAACACTGGCACGTGCGTTCTAAGGCTCATGTGTACGGTGAGTAGTTCTTGGTCAGAATTGCTCTGTCAAGGGGCTCTGTCATTACAGCAATCACTGTTCTTCAGAGGAAGTGCAGGGGCCTGAGAGACCTGGAAACCTGGTGGCTGAACAATGAATAGAGTGGAACCCATGGGTGGAACAGCTGGCCATGCTCATGTGGATAGGGGCAGAGCCAGAACAGGAATGGAGGTCTCCTGAGTCCCCCGCCACATTAACCCAAGTAAACTCCATGTCTTCCTCCTCAGCTTCCGGAGGCCCCCGCATCTTTCTCCTTCTGGGACACAAGCCAGGTTCAGTTGCAGGGTGGACATGTGGTTTCCAAGACAGGATGCCGGGCAAATTAATCTGGGATTCCTGATTGGGGTTTTTTAGAAGGCAGTAGTGGCTTACCCTTTAGATCATCTGGTTTGCGACCTTGTCTCAGTTTTCTCATCTGTAACATAGAAAACTAATAGTACTTCTCATGAGGTAAAAATAAATGAATACACATGAAACACTTAGAGCAGTCTCCGTGTGTGATCACTCCATAAGCATCAGTGATTATTATTCTGGTGGGTTGGTTAGCTTTCCTCCATTCTATTCAGTTCAATGAGAGGTTGGCATCAACCACGGGCTTTGCCAGGGCTGTGAAAATGGCCACATTGAGTCTCCACCTTAACCCTGGCCAGTCTCCCAACAGCCAGCCATTTGTCTTAAGAAGCGCTGAAAGAAATAATCGAATGGTGCGATGCAAAGTCAGCACTGATGGGGCTGCGGGGCATCTTTTCGTACAGGACGTGCAGTGGGGAGCCCACCTCTGAGTTGGCCTGTTCCCGGGTTGCATGGGGTGCCCACTCGTCATAGACTCTGAGTGAGTGGCGTGGTGGGCCCAGGGTCAGTTCTGGCTTGGCAACGGATTCTGTTACTGAGGGCATGGGTTGAGGCGCAGGAGGCTGGGGCTTCAGATGCTTGGAGTAAATGCGGAGCGGGAGTGTGGGATGATGTGAGTGGGAGCTGTGGCCGGGTTCAAGGGTGCTGAGTCCTGGCCTGACTCAACCTTCCAGCTTCTGCTCTCAGTGCCTTTGTCTGCATGCTGGGAAATCCCTGGGTGCCGGGTTAAACCCCAATCCGAAAAGGCACGTAGACACTTCTCCTGAGCTTTGAGTTGCTTCATTCTGCCCAGCAGCTTCCTGAAAATGTAGTCTTGCCACACTAGAGGAAGGATAGACCCATAGCTGTGGGGGACCCTGTGTCAGCAGGATTTACTGTGGGGTAAGCTGGGGCTGCAGCAGCACATGTGAGCAACTTTGCGGGGCTGATGGTTTTCAAAAAATTTTTAAAAATTAAAAAATATTAAAAAATTTGTGTGGGTACATAGTAGGCGTGTATATTTATGGGGCACAGGAGATATTTTGATACATGCATACAATGTGTAGTAATTGCATAAGGGTAAATGGGGTATCCATCACTTAAAGCTTTTTTCCTTTGTGTTACAAACAATCCAATTATACTCTCTTAGTTATTTTTAAATGTACAATTTAATTATTAATGACTATAGTCACCTTGTTGTGCTATCAAATACCAGATCTTATTCATTCTTTTGTTTTTGAGACAGAGTTTTGCTCTTGCCGCCCAGGCTGGAGTGCAGTGGCTTGATCTCGGCTCACTGCAACCTCTGCCTCCCAGGTTCAAGCAATTCTCCTGCCTCAGCCTCCCGAATAGCTATTACAGGTGCATGCCATCACGCCTGGCTAATTTTTTGTATTTTTAGTAGAGACGGGGTTTCACCATGTTGGCCAGGCTGGTCTCGAATTCCTGACCTCAGGTCATCTGCCTGCCTCAGCCTCCCAAAGTGCTGGGATTACAGGCGTGAACTACCACACCCGGCCAAGATCTTATTCATTCTTTCTAACTTTTTTTGTAGTCATTAACAAGGTTGAAGTTTTAATACAACTTATTTTTATTGCACATGCCACGCATTATGCACCGATCCGTGTTCTTCCAAGGCTACCAGGAACCTTTTGCCTTTGTATCAGTTCACAGTTGTCCTCTTCTCCAGCTGCCTCTGCACCTGGGTCAGGGTCCTCTTTTATCGAGTGAAGCAGATGTGCCCAGGTACAGCGAAATACTTTGTGCTATTGTCCGCCAGGCAGGAACACTTTCTTTTCTCAACTCTTCTTGGTAAATAGATGAGCAGTCCTTACTTGAACGCACTGGGTATCATATGCCACAGCCCTAACTTGAATGTACCGGCTTGCTGCAAGAGGATGATTTCTTAGAAATTTGCTCTGTTCCTAGACGGGATCAAAATAATCTTTAGATTCTTAATGGGTCCCTACCTGGAATCCATTTGATCTTAAAATAAAATGGCAGTGGAACATATTTTTCATTGATTTCTAGCTGATTTGCAATGAAATTAAATGTTTGAGTATAAAGAACATGTTTTGGGGAGTAAACTTAGAGGTGGGGTTGCCAGGTGTTGCCCGTTGATTAGCTTAGTGTTCAAAAGCATAATGCCTTGATTTTCTGGTTTCTTACTTTTTTTGAGTTCCCTCACTTTTCTTCCAGAGTTCATTACCCAGATCTGGAAAACAACAACAGAACAGCAGGAGAAGAGCAGGGGTTAGTTTGGGGGTTTGAAACGGGAAAAAGTAGACATTTCCAGCTCCCAACATCTTATTTCCTGAATATCTTAAGAGCCCGAGAAAATGGCTCTGAGCTGCCTTTGCAGTCTTGAAGCAGCACTTGCGTTCCCACCAGCCCCCTGGGCCTCTGGTTGCAGCCTGGGGAGTGTCTCCGCACTCCCAGACTCCTGGGCATGGGTTGGGGTGAAGACGTTGTGCGGTGAGGGGTGGGAGCCTCACATCCTAATAGAGCCAAGCCAGCCACGTTGCCTGTCTTTCCCAATTAGTTCCCCAAAGGGAACAAAGCCTCATTTCTTCCCTCCCTTAGTTCCCAGGCACTGGCTGGGGAAAAACAATCCTTGGCAGCTCAGGGGTTAAAAATAAAACACAGCGAGGGGGAAAACAAGACAGGCAGCTGCAGCGGCTCCTTAGAGCCCACTCCAGGCTAAACAGAGGCCCCAGCAACTCCTTGGAGACTTGAACCCTGGGCGATGGAATTTTCCCTTGCATGAAGGCTATTGTCCTCTGGAAAGGGCCAGGGCCAGAGGAGGGCCTGGGGAGCACTGATCTCCCGAGCCCACAGCCAGGGAGCTCCTGAGAGCCCAAGGGCTCGGTCCCACCCAGCTGGGTTTGGGTGAAAAGGCAACGGGGGTGCAGCCCACCCCTCCTCCTTTGGGAAAAAGGGAGGGCTTGGGCTTTCAAAGGCCTAGGTACCAGTTGTTGCCCCACTCCTCAGCCCAGCCAGCCAGTCACTGGGATGGAATAAAAGGCTTGGTTCCCTTGGCAACTGAAGGATCTACAGTTTTTCAGAGTACAAGATGGGCTTGGGGAGGAAGGGAGGTGAAAGTGAGGGATGGGGGGTGGTTTTGGGGAGGAGGGAAGGAGCGGGGAGGGGCAGCCTGTTTACCAGTGCTGTTTGAGTTTGAGTCTTAAGGGAAGCTTTTGTAGGTTCTGGCCTGGGAAATGCAGGATACCCTGAGTGTGGGCGATGCTCTTAACTGCTTCTCAGTTTTGAGTCACCATTGGAGGCCTCTGGTCCATGGTGGAAATGTGATTGTTGTAGGCCTCATGCTAACCTCATGGACAGCTCAGGAGCGTTAGCAGAGCCTACCTTTATAGGTGACTAGGCCTGGCCCTGTTTTATAACTGGAGACCCCTGGAAGTGTTGATAGATGCTTGAGCCCATAGAGAGCTATTTGTGAAGTAGAGATTAGAATAGCAGGCGCCTGTCTCCTGGGTCTGATCTCGATGGACTAGATAAGGCTATTTTTAATATCAAGTGGGAGAGTTGCTGAAATACAGACAAAGTGCAGAACCTGGGCTGATTTTGTCTCAAGCACAACGAGACTTTGTGAGAGGAGCTTAAAAATCTATCCAGGTACTGAACAGATACATTTAGCTTCAGTGAAAACAAGTGATAAGGGACTGGAGACTTTGTCCCAAAACTTTGGGATGAGAGGTCCCCACATGTCGTCATTAGCACGGAGGTGTACGGGAGACTTGCTATAACCCTCTCTGAGGCTTTAGATGGTCAGGGCTGCCTGTCTGGCATTGATAGAAGCACCTTTTATGCTGCCATGAAAAGTGTGGCATCTACCAAATGAAAAGAACAGAAACAGAGTGAATATGTTGATACGGTGGCTTAAGAAGAGAGACTAGTATAATCCGACACATTGTTCAAGAGTCTTAAAATTATTTTTTTAAAAAATGAAAAACAGAACCCCAAATCCCTATCTGGTATAGCAGGGAGTTCTTGGAGATGGTGAAAATGGGGTTCATGGCTGCTTTGGTGGAAGGGCTTCCTTGGTTCTTCTGCTTTTGCCAGAGGACCTGGGAGTGGGAAGGGGATGTTGGGGGAGAGGTCAGTGTTTTCCTGAGCCGGTGGCAAGGCCATCACCTTGAAGTACTTCCTCATGCACACTGGGGTCAGTTCCTTCAAAGCCTGGCTCCAATGGGTGGGTCTCATCTGAAAGACACAATTTGAGGAAACCTAGAGGGTTTCCTCCTAAAATGAGGAAACACCTGGATGGCAGGTCTCTGATAAAGAAACAATCCTGAGATACCACTGCAGCTGCTTTGCATGCATGACCTATGGCCAATCAAACGACCATCTGCTTTAATCATCACAACGAAATAGTAATAATAAAAAGATCAAGGAATCACTTATCACCTGATTAATTTACTTTCTGACTGGTGGGTTGGCGGAGAAACAAGTCTGGGCAATGCAGAATAAGAAGCCATTTAGAAAATACGCAGAGAATGGCAACCCAAGGAAGAGAAACTCATGTGCGCATACGCAGAGAATGGCAACCCGGGGAAGAGAAACTCATGTGCGCTCACCTCCAAGTGCATATAATTTCATGTAAGTTTCAAGACAATTCACTGAGGTTGGTGTTATTATTATTCTCATTCTGTAGATGAAAAAACTGAGATTTGGGTAGGTTAACTAACTTGAGTAAGATCACAGAGTTGGAGGTGGTGATCACTGGGTTTTGAATGCTATCAGATTATCCTCTATCTATACAGCAGCCTATAGTCAGAAAAGCATTTTCAGATCTGAAATCTTGCTTGATTCTCAAAACCACTTATGGCAGGAGGTGATTCCCATTTAGAGCCATAGAAGCTGAAGTTCATGGAGTTTAAGTGACATGTTCCAATCGCAAGACTCTATGGGCAAAGCCATGACTGCTCTGGGACTTTTCCCACAATGGCCTGTTTCTTCATCTCAGATTCCATTCTCAGATGTTTGGGAACATTTTTCTGGTTTGTTTGTTTGTTGAGATAGGGTCTCACTCTGATGCCCAGGCTGGAATCCGTTGGTGCAATCGCAGCTCACTGCAGCCTCTCAACCTCCCAGCCTTCAGCAATCTCCAGCCTCAGCCTCCACAGGCTAGCTAGGACCACAGGTATGACTTTTAAAATTTTTCATAGAGACAGGGTCTTGCTACATCACCCAGGCTGGTCTTAATCTCATCTAGGAAGATTTTTATTTATTTGTTTGTTTTTTGAGTCGGAGTCTCGCTCTATCACTCAGGCTGGAGTGTAGTGGTATGATCTAGGCTCACTGCAACCTCCGCCTCCCAGGTTCAAGCACTTCTGCCTCAGTCTCCCGAGTAGCTGGGATTATAGGTACCCACTACCACCCCCAGGTAATTTTTGTATTTTTAGTAGAGACGGGGTTTCACCATGTTGGCCAGGCTAGTCTTGAACTCCTGACTTTGTGATTTGCCCACCTCAGCCTCCCAAAGGGCTGGGATTACAGACATGAGCCACCACGCCTGGCTCTAGGAAGATTTTGATGTCTTCCATTCACTCATACATATATTTGGCCATTCAACTACTATTTGCCAAGAACCTGTCATGAGCAAGGCATCAAGGGGAACAGAAAACACGCTAGATTTTAAGAAGACCCTGTGAATAAAGGGAGTCTTATAATCTCACTGTCTTGTGTCTGCCTTCACAGCTATCAGTGGAAATTTTCCAAAATCAGTGTGCTAATTGATGTGTTTTATTTCATAAGCCGATACACTTACAACTGAGGAATTAAAATATTAAGAACAACTGAATCACAAACATTCTCTGAACACCTTACACCTTAAAATGGAGGTAGTAATTCAGTAAGGTTTTGATGGACCGAGGAACTAAAATGTTAAGAACTATTGAATCACAAACATTCTCTAAACACCTTAAACCTTAAAATGGAGGTGGTAATTCAGGAAGGTTTGGATGGCCTCACAGTGACACCTCAGTGGGACACCTCCAATTCCCGGAGACGGAGGAAAAACAGTTTTGGTCAAGGCTCCCCTTCAGCTGTCCACATTTGCTCAGCCGCTCAGCCTATCTAGCATTCCTGTCTTCCCCCCACCGTCCCTGCAGACTCTATTGTGAAGGGGCCCCTCCCATGGTCAAGCTTCCTCCCCATATCTGATTTCATGGCCCAGCTACTTCCTGGACAGAGCCAAACACTTATCAGATGCCTAGACTTGTATGGGTCAACGTCAGTGCGTATGCTGGTCATATTTCCTACACAACCAACTGTACAGGATCACACATTAACGATGATTTCTCTCACAGAACTTCCATGGGGAAAACCTCACCCCCAAAGAGACAGAAGTTGCCAGAATATGTACAAGGAGGCAAAAAGCACTTAAAAACAAGGGAGCAAGATAATTTGCCCTGGAAGAGCGTGCAGTGTTGGGAAAGCTGATGAACAAAATTTCCATCCCTCTCCATTCATCATTCATCAGTAAGTCATGCAGGTCAAGGTGTTGGGGAAGGGGAAGAGGGTGGAGAGAAGAGAAAACGGAAGCTAAGAAGTTTTGTTTTGTTTTGTTTTGTTTTTTGAGATGGGGCCTCACTATGTTGCCCGGGCTGGCCTCAAACTCCTGAGCTCAAGTGATCCTCCCACTTCAGCCTCCCAAATAGCTGAGACTACAAGTGTGAGCTACCACACCCAGATAGCTATGGAGTTTTCATTATAAGGAAAATGAAGATGACAAAGGAATGTCGCAGACAGACTTTTGAAGGGAATAGATCAACTCAGGCTGAAGTGCAGTGGCACGATCACACTTTAAATGAGTATGTTTTTAAATTTGTGAATTATAACTCAATGAAGATATTTTTAAAAATAGATACCCCAAACCTCACACATGTAAAAAATACAGGATATGGTACACAAAGAATAGATGGGACACACTTAAACTAAAAAGAAATTACTTATTATTTATCTGAAATTAAAATTTAACTGGATCTCCTGTATTTTATCTGGCACCCCTACCTCCCCAGCCCTCCACACCCAAAGCTCTTTGAATTTGTTTTTATTTTCTGTCCACATGAAATACCTCTTGGGGCAAAGAGCTTCAAGGTTTATTATTCTCTTTGTGTAGCAGTGTCATGCTTTGTCTTCACTTCTCCTAAGTGTCCCCTTCCCATGTATTTCAGAAACTGGTGCATTTCTGCTGGACTTCTTTTCTCCTTAATTCTAGGAGGTCCATGCTCAGCATTGGGCTTCCCAAAAGAAATATGCTGGACACGTGGGAAGTAGCAAAGTTCTTTTTTAAATTTTCCTTTCTTGTTAAATCATAATTGTGCTAATAACTCTTTGTTAAGCCCTATCCTACATAGCTGTTAAACATGCCATGCTTACAGGCACAATTCTATGTCCTTGTACTTTAACCAAGATATCTGTGCTGGATGTGCTCACAGGCATGTCCCAGCTCTCCATTGCTTTTACCTGTTTAGAAAAGTTTTAAGTTGTTAGCCAGTCGTGTTTTAGTTTAGATTGTGAGGTCTGGCTCCAGCCAGCGGAGATCAGACACAGCAGTAAGGACAACTCCAGATGTGTAAGGGATACATTTGTGTGTTTTCCTTTGTTCATTGTACTCTCGTGACATGATGGCTAGCGAGGGTACCCTTCCTGCAGTCCAGGAAGTAAAAATTGCGTTGCTGAAAGATCCTTTGTCTCGGTGCTAATTTTTCTTTGCAGCACTGAGCATCTATTCCCAACAAATTGGCCCGAGCATCTATTCCCAACAACACATCAGACAATTTTTCCTTGGCTAACTCATCCCTCTCTCCCTTCTTTACGGTTGCCTTTTTTCAGGTCTCTTGTTAGGAACTCCTGAGTGAGTAACATCCAACAGACCACCAATCCAGATGTGACGGCCCAAGAGGATTCAGTACCGGCACAGGAAAACTCACTGAGGGTTTTCTAGGTCCTGTCCTGATAACACTCACATTAGTCAAGAACCAAGTGTTTAGTAAGCACATTCATAATGGATAAAAGCCACACTGTAGCATAAATCCATTTGCTATATGGAGTCTAAATTTTGCCTTTTTCTGTTTCATGTGATGTGATGGATGTGTGTGTGTGTGTGTGTGTGTTGTATTTTTTGTTTTTTGCCTGTTTGCTTTTGTTAGCCTGATAACAATCCAGTAAAACAATTGAGAGGATGGTGGAGGGAAGGCAGGTGGTACGATTTGATTCTGTGTCTCCCACCCAGATCTCATCTTGAATTGTACTCCAATAATTCCCATATGTTGTGGGAGGGACCCAGTGGGAGATAATTTGAATCATGGGGGTGGTTCCCCCCATACTGTTCTCATGGTAGTGAATAAGTCTCACGAGATCTGTGTGTTATGTTTTTTGGTTTTATCAGGGGTTTCTGCTTTTGCATCTTCCTCATTTTTCTCTTGCCACTGCCATGTAAGAACTGCCTTTCACCTCCTGCCATGAATTCTGAGGCCTCCCCAGCCATGTGGAACTATAAATCCAATTAAACCTCTTTTTCTTCCCAGTTTTGGGTGTATCTTTATCAGGTGCATGAAAACGGACTAATACAGCAGGTGAGAAGGATCACAGTGTGGTCTCAGATGCTTTCAGCACAAGAGAATATACAAGGAAGATGGTGGGTGCCTTGGTTGTGTTAGGAGGGTGGAATTATGACTTTTATTCTCTCTTTTCTGTTTTCCAAACTTTGTATAATATAGTTCTCTAACTTAAAACAAAGAATTTGAGAGAGTGCTTAAATTTTCATTTAAAAAAATACAAGACCTGACAAAACTGACTATAAAAAGAAAATATGGCACTGCAAAATAATCAAAGCATGTAGATGCATGATAAATTTTATATGCTGTTTTCCGAGTAACTTTCCTATGGTTCCATGCTGCATGGTAGCATTGCTGGAGCAGAAGTCAGTTATGCCAGGCTTAAAACCCAGGCCCTTCTCATTATATCACAGCAGATACGTACCAGTTGGAGCTCGTGAAAGTGTTATCTGTTCAACAGAGTCACATGGATTTCAGCACTTTATTACTAAATTGTTTGTGCTTGGTTGTCTAGCATTGCCTATCTACACAATAATTATTTTCATAATATTGATTCTTATGCACAAAATCCCTGCAGTCTGTGAATGAATCAGCAATGAACAGTCAATTACATAATAATAGCTACTGTTTCCTGGATGCCACGGGCCAGGTACCATAATTAAATCTGAATTTCATTTACCTAAGTTAATCCTTGCAACAATTCTGAGGAAGAGTTCAGTCCCATTTTATAGATGAGGAAATAGAGATTCAGAGATATTAAGATTACCTAGTTAGTAAGTTTACAGGCTGAGATTCAGAAAATCCTAATTAGGTACAACTTGTTTTATCATATGCTAATCTTTGAAAAATTCAACCATCCCTGTTGATAGTAGTAACCGTCCTTCTCTAAATAGGGGGTAAACAGTTCTCACCTTTTTGTGTGTGTTTGTTTTGAGACAGGGTCATGGTCACAAGCTCTGTGCCCAGGCTGGAGTGCAGTGGCGCCCTCATGGCCCACTGCAGTCTCCCCCTCCTGGGTTCAAGTGTTCCTCTCACCTCAGCCTCCTGAGTAGCTGGGACCATAGGTACACACCACCTGTGGCTGGCTATTATTATGTTATTTATTTATTTTTTTAGAGACAGGGTTTCACCATCTTGTCCAGCTTGGTCTTGAACTCCTGGCCTCAAGCAATCTACCCGCCTTGGCCTCCCAAAGTGCTGTTATTGCAGGTGTGAGCCACCATGCCTGGCCTCTCACTTTCTTTCTAAGAACCTTAAAAAAAGAAAATGAGGCCAGACGTGGTGGCTCATGCCTGTAATCACAGCACTTTGAGAGGCTGAGGCAGGCAGATCACATGAGGTTGGGATTTTGAGACCAGCCTGGGTTTCTCCCCGTCTCTACTAAAAATACAAAATTAGCTGGGCATGGTGGTGTGTGCCTGTAATCCCAGCTACTCGGGAGGCTGAAACAGGAGAATGCTTGAACCCAGAAGGCAGAGATTGCGGTGAGCCAAGATTGCGCCATTGCATTCCAGCCTGGGCCACAAGAGTGAAATTCCGTCTAAAAAAAAAAAAAAAGTGAAGAAAATGAGAGGGAATAGTTGAACTGAATCATCCTTAGGGTTGACCTAACCCTTTAGATGCCTGCAATTAAACTGGGAAGCAACTTTCTGAAAGAGCCACAACTTCCAAATCTTCCTCATGTACTTGTGAAACTACCCATCTCTCAGTGTCCCTGAGGGCTTGTATTGTGAAGGCTGCTGAGGAAATCTGCTTCTCCATTTCTTCCCCTGCCTTGGAAGGATCATTTTCCATATTAAACAGAGCATCATACATTCCTGAGAATGCCTCTCCCACAGACCTGTTTTTTGACAACCAGGAGGGAGGATGGGAGGAGGCTTGTAGAATGGGCTGCACAATAACCCAAGTAGATCAAGGAAAGCCCTTTCCAAAGCAAAGATTGATCATTTCTAGTTCCCTCTCAATCTGGGCTTCTCAGAGAGAGCGTTAATCAAAGGGGAAACACCTGGGTCTCTAATGCCCTTCTTGCTTGTCAGAGGTGTGTTCCCAGGCTTTCATCATGCTGATTGTTACTTCTAAGTTTGTGCTTCTGGTCAAAGGTTTGTGTACGTGTTTCATTGACTAGATTGAGCATTTATCAACCATTATTGGTATTTCATAACCATTCCCCTGGGTGTTGTAATTAGAACTCTTTTGCATTCTCAAGTTTTGATATATGATTTTTTTTTTTTTTTTGAGACACAGTCTTGCTCTGTTGCCCAGGCTGGAGTGCAGTGAAGTAATCTTGGCTCATTGCAACCTCCACCTCCCAGGTTCAAGCAATTCTCCTGCCTCAGCCTCCCAAGCAGCTGGGACTACAGGTGCGTGCCACCATGCCCAGCTAATTTTTTGTATTTTTTAGTAGAGACGGGGTTTCACCATGTTGGTCAGGCTGGTCTCGAACTCCTGACCTCATGATCCACCCACCTTGGCCTCCAAAGTGCTGGGATTATAGGCATGAGCCACTGCTCCCGGGCAATACATGATTTTTAAAAACAGGAGACTTTGGTCTTAAAATCATGCAATTCCCTCCTTTGTGGGTTTGCATAGGAATGTATGAAGAAATTGGAGAGAAGGGTTTCTTCTGGGACTTTTACTCACAATGCCTTCTTTCCAGAAAGCCCCATTTAGCATTATTTTAGCAATTGGTTTTTAGCATAAGTTACAGATTCCCTTTCAAAGATTAAAAACTGTTTATATCTCTGGGGTAGGCATCACTCCCTGTTTTGTAAGCAAGGAAAGATTATTGCCTAAAATCTTAGTGATTTTGCCTCCCTACCAGAGGTAGTGCTTTCATTATTGTGTAGCAAGAATATCTATACAGATCTCTTTGGCAAAGATTTTATTCAAAGGTCTGGGTACTGATTAACACTGCCTGGCCTAATGAACAATGGGTGTAACCTGGGCTTGATAAACCAAATAAGACCTTTGTCTTGTTTTGCTGGCAGCTCAGAAGCACCTCTACCATAAAATCATTGCGCCTCCAGGGAGAGACCAGGATTCTTCTAGTGAAGACCTGGTTTATTTCTTTTCGTCCCTGATGGATCGCTGAATACAAGTGGGGTATTGATAGAAAAGGCCTCAAGGATGTGCCTGTGCTTGGGAGGGTTGTGTGTGCGTCTGTACACACGTGTGCACCTACTCACAAGTTGACTACTTCCCACTGGGGCCTGGGCTGTGGAGGGTGGGATGGTGAAGCAGCTAGTTCACCAGCATAGCAGGTAAGGCTTGAACATGAATTGTACGTGAACGAGTATCCATGCACTCATCCTCACTGCCCTGGTCGGGCCGCTTCGCCCAGGTGGATTAGACCAGGACTAAGGAAGCTCTAGCAGTTTTCTGAACATAATACTATACTATACTTATGGGTGCCTAGAAAATTCTTAGAGTATGCAACTAGATTAGCAAGAACCCACCTCTCTCCTGGGAAAACTGCTTGGGCTCATTCCAAATTGGTGTCAACATTGTCACTTTTATTTCCTAAAAATACCCACTCTTGTTAAAAACTTTTTATAAATCCTCTTATCTGCTAGTGTACGGCTTGCATCCCTCATGCACTGAACTTGCAAAGGTGTCATGGAAGCATCATTTGTACCTTTGGGAAATCCCTGAGAGTGGGTATGCTGCCCCAATCCCTGCTGTGGATCTGGTTTTCAGGACGAGGGAAAGAAGCATTAGGAAGACCACACACCAGTGACTTGAGCCTGTCCATAGCCAGGTTTTAGAATGGATTATTACATATTTGGAGGAACTGGGATGCTTAGTCTGGGGACAAAAGACTCAGAGGGGATCAGGCTTACAAAGTCTTAAAATACTCAAAGGGCTCTCACAGAGGAGAGGAAATAGACTTGTTCAAACTGTGCCTGAAGGGTGAAGTTTCCAGGACTATTTTGGTTCAACATAAGAGCAACTGTCTAACAACCACCCAACAATGGGTGGAAAACTTCCTTAGAGGTGCTGAGAAAGGGCCTGGCCTTAGGACCGTTCAAGCAGAGGACAGCAGGGATGTTGTAATAAGAATTCCAGCAGTGGGCTCGAGGTTCAACTGATGACCTCCAAGGTTCCTTCCAGCTCTAAGATTGGATGATTCTATATCTGTAATTTTCCACTTCCCTATTAAGAAGAAATTTTCCACATTGAAAATTGTTTTAGTATTTGATGAAAGCTGTGGGATGATATTTGCTTTGTTGACTTTAACAGGGGGCTTACTCCTTTGCCCCAATAGGTTAACAAGACATAAACACATCAGTGACATTTATTGGGCAGGGGAGAGAGGAGTTTGTTGTTGGGTGGGAAAGTCCTGCTTACATTGAGACTGTCATGGAGGGGTTGGAAACTCTAAATCTTGCCTCACACTGTCTCTGAAATTCCTCTACCCAAAGAACCTGGGCATTTTACCCCATTCCTGCCTAGTGGGTGCAGCAGAGGTGTCTGGAGCCTGGCTGACCTTTCATCAATCGCTTGGTAGTTCTCATAGCATCCTCCCAATCCCCTACAGTTCCATGGCCACTGCACAGAGCCCTGCATAATGTGATTACCCTAAGGAACCTTCTGAAACTCCTACCTCTCACGTCATCTCTCCCAACTCGAGGACAGGGTATACTTTCTTTGAAAAGAACTGACCCACTTTCAAATGCTCCTTCCATTAAGCTATCATAAAGAATATAAACTTTCTATTAAAAAAGCAAAGAGAAAGGTCAGGTGTGGTGGCTCACATCTGTAATCCCAGCACTTTGGGAGGTCACAGCAGGCAGATCACTTGAGGCCAGAAGTTTGAGACCAGCCTGGCCAACATGGTGAAACCTTGTCGCTACAAAAAATACAAAAATTAGCCAGTCTTAGTGGCATGCACCTCTAGTCCCAGCTACTTGGGAGGCTGAGACAGGAGAATCTCTTGAACCTGGGAGGTGGAGGTTGCAGTGAGCCGAGATCGTGCCGATGCACTCCAGCCTGGGTGACAGAGAGAGACTCTGTCTCAAAAAACAAAAAGAGAAATGTGAACTTAAACATCCCTTAAATACTAGAATATAACTTCACCTGACTTTAACTTTCAAATGAAAAGTTCTTGTGTTTAATATAGTCAATTCTTGGCCTTGAAGATTGACTGGTTAATTTTTTTTTTACACTTACTTTACTAATACTCCTTTCTTTATTGGGTTAAGGATATGTTGCAAGAAGAGTTCTAGGAGTTGAAAGTAAAATACTGTTAATTCAAAAATGAATAAATATGCTCATAGCAATGGATTTCTTATTAGTGTTCAATGCGTAGAGTGTGATCAAGGAGCTTGGATAAAAGACCTCACCCTTGATACGGCCCCCTGGAGCACCCCAATCCTTAGCTAATCCTGTAACCACCAAGGAGAGTTGACTATTATTTGTCAGCTAAGTTTCAGACTGAAGGCAATGAACAAAGGTGCTCAACATGATTTGTTGCCAGAGAAACACAAATTAAAACCACCGTGAGATACCACTATACGCCAAAACTAAAACTTAACCTTAAAAACTTTTAAAACTTAGGCTGAGCATGGTAGCTCATACCTGTAATCCCAGCACTTTGGGAGGCCAAGGTGGGAGGATCGTTTGAGAATAGGAGTTCAAGACTAGCCTGAGCAAGATAGTGAGACCCCATTTCTAAAAAATTTAAAAATTAGCCAGGCATGGTGGTGCATGCCTGTAATCCCAGCTACTCAGGAGGCTGAGATGGTAGGATCACTTGAGCCCAGAAGGTTGAGGCTGTAGCGAGCCATGTTTGTGCCACTGCACTCCAGTCTGGGTAAGAGTGAGATCGTGTCTCAATTAAAAAACAAAAACAGAAAGACTGATTTATTCAAGTGCTGAAGAAGATACAGAGCAACTTAGAATGCTCATACACTACCGATGGGCACGCAAATTAGTACAACCACTTTGGAAAACTATTTGGCAGCCTCTACTAAAGTCAAAGCAACTCCATGATACAGCTATGCCATTCCTAGGTACAGACCTAAGAGAATGAGTTCATATTTCTTCCAAAAGAAAGGTACAAGAGTGGTTTTGCAGTTTCATTCATAATAACCCCAAGCTGGAACCAACACAAATGTCCACTCATAAAAGAATGAATACATAGATTGCAGTAAACTCATACAATGAAATACTACATAGGAGTAAAAAGAACAAGCACCTGAAACCACTGATACCACAACATTTTTTTTGAGTGAAAAAAGCCAAACATAAGAGTATATATACTATGATTTCATTTACATAAAGTTAAAGGAAAACTAGTCAATGTTGCCACAGAACAGCAGTTACCTTGGGTGGAGGATAGTGACCTGGAGGCAAGAGAAGGGCAATGTTCTGTATTTAAATCTGTGTATGTGTATCTTAGGTGTACACATTTGCAAAAACCAAGCTGCTAATGTAAGATTAGTGCACTTCAAAACCACAAAGTGATGCCATTTCACACCCACTAGGGTGGCTAAAACAAAAGAGACAAGACGATACTAAGAGCTGATGAGGATGTAGAGAAATTGGAGCCCTCATATGTGGCTGTGGGACTGAAAAGTGGTTTTTCAGAAAACATTTGGTACTTCCTTAAACGTTAAGCATAAAGATGCCATACGGCCGGGAATTCCATTCCGAGGTATATACCCTAGATAATTGAAAACACGACCACACAAAAATCTGTACATGAATATTCATGGAAGCTTTATTCATCATAGCCAAAAAGGGGTAACAGTCCAAGTGTTCATCCATTGATGAATGAATACACAAAATGTGCTGTGTCTATACAGTGGCATATTATTTGACAATAAAAATAAAGTACTGACACATGGTCAGCCTGGTCTTGAACTCCTGGCCTCAGATGATTCACCCACCTTGGTCTCCCAAAGTGCTGGGATTACAGGTGTGAGCCACCGCACCCTGCCCTGTTTTCTTTATCTAACTGACAGAAAGTGTCTAAATCAAAATCTAGATACAACTTTTTTGGAAGTAAGCAGAGAGAACTGCAAAGAGAGGAAGGTCTCTAGCTGTGCACTGTCCAAGTGTGTCCTGTCAATGCAGCCAGCTGTCCAAGGACGGCCTGTGATGCCTCTTCACTAGTTGCTACTCTATCCTTGACATTCATGATACATGGGTCTTGGACCTCTGGCCTCCAGAACTGTGAGAAAATATGTTTCTGAGGTAGATAATACGTTTCTGAAAAAGATATCTTGTTTAAGCCACCGATGTTGGGATTTTGTTATGGTAGCCCTAGTACACAAATACACAGGTATTGGCAGAGCTGGGATTTAGGCTCACGGGTGCAACAACCAGTCTTTCATCCTGGTTCCCTGTTTAGTGCTATCATCTTCTTGCGAGTGAAGCTGTGGTCACTTTCCTGTTAGACACTCTCACCTTGCGGGGGTTGAAAGAGCTGAGTAAGGGCTGGGCACGGTGGATCACACCTGTAATTCCAGCACTTTGGGAGGCCAAGGCAGGAGGATCCCTTGAGGCCAGGAGTTCAAGACCAGCCTGGGGAACATAGCAAGATCCTTGTCTCTATTTTATTAAAAAATAAAAATAAAAAATTGCTGAGCAAGGTGGATCTCTGGAAAGAATAAGAGGGATTCCACGAGCTCGCTCAATCCCATTGCTTTACCTGGGCAGCAGCTGGGGAAGCCATGAGTTGTCAGCCAGTTGACAGGGCACCAGCATTTATCAGGCCCCAGGTGAGGGGAGCCCCCATGCCTTGGGATATATTCAGCTCGAAGTGTCTCTCAACTGTCAATAATTCCTTTGCAAGTGCCATAGGCCTGAGTAAATATGTACTTCTCCCTGTGGGCTCTCCTAGCGACTGCTTCTTAAACAAGGCCCATTGTGGTGTTTGAAAGCACAGTTCCTTCTGATATTAGGCCAGAGATGATTGTTCCCGTATCAAAGAATTAATGAAGGTCAACAAAGCTCAGGAATGGAGGGGTTGAGCCTGGGTTCTTCCGTGGTGCTGGGGGAGCCATGCCTACACTGTTCATGCTAGGAAAATGCCCCAGGCAGGGACTGGAGGACAAAGGCTACTTCCTCTACTCTTGAATTTTAGCAGTGTCGAGGCAAAGAAATCCTCTCCTTCTGTGCTTTTTGTTTGTTTGTTTTGAGATGGAGTCTCACTCTGTTGCCCAGGCTGGAGTACAGTGGTGTGATATCAGCTCACTTCAACCTCTGCCTCCCAGGTTCAAGGGATTCTCCTGCCTCAGCCTCCCGAGTAGCTGGGATTACAGGCATGCGCCACCACACCTGGCTAATTTTTGTATTTTTAGTAGAGACGTGGTTTCACCATGTTGGCCAGGCTGTTCTCGAACTCCTGACCTCAAGTGATTCACCCGCCACGGCCTCCCAAAGTGCTGGGATTCAGGCGTGAGTCACTGTGCCCGGTGTTTTCTTGTTCTTTCTGTAATTCATGTTGTCCACATTCCTGCTTGTCACCTCTCACCAGTCTTCTAGGAACTCGGGTTTTGCAGGGAAAGGGGAATAGACACTGTGTGTCTCTGAGTTTATATTTGTTGGAAGAGCTTGTAGCAGGGATTGTGTGTGCATGAGTGTGATGAGGGTGAGGTAGTGGAGGTAAAAACAGGCAGAAAGGAAGGGAGAAGGGATGGTCCAGATTCCCTTGGCTCTCCTGAAAGTTTTGAGAACCTATTCAAACTTGGGCTTTTTCTCAGCCAGCACTTGCTATTCAAAGGTCTGGTTTAAGGGGGCAGTTCTTTAGCTCGCAGGCCATACCCTTCTGGCACTATTACCTCGTTGGTCCAGCCAGAACCTTTGTTGAAGACAGTGTTTCAGCTTATCTTGGTTTAAGGTATTTGGCTCCTTCCCCTACCTGCATTCATGGCACTGTGGCTGGAATCCAGTCAAACAGGCATGGGTTCAAATTCTATGTCTACTGCTTACATCATGTGAGACCTTGGTGATTACTTAATTCTTGAGTCTCAGTTTACCCAACCATAAAATGGGAGACTAATTTTGATTCCATAAGACTGCTAAGAGGAATAAATAAAATATAAAGTGTTTTTGGCATTGCTGGGCTTCCAAAAATATTACTTTTCTTCCTTCCACCCAAATATTAGCTGGGCAGTTTGTGTCATTCATTCAACAAATGCTTATTGGGTGTCAACTAAATGCTGGCAGATGGTGCCCCCTGCAGTTGTGCAACATGGTTGCCCAGATGTCCCGCCCTTATGAAACGTACAGTCTAGTGCGTAAAAAGCAAAGTGGACTCAGGTGTTAGGGAAGTGGTGGCATCATATTTTCTTAGCCTTGTTCTCTGATGTCTCCGCATTTGGCTGTGAGGCTAGATAGGAACATGATGCTCGAGGGGAATTCTCTAAACTGAACTTTGAGAACAAGACAATAATGACTCACAACAGGTTAGTTTCCAACAGCAGCAACGGAAGGGCTGGGGAAGAGCTCAGGGAATCAAGCAGCTGTCGCAACAACCCTCATCATCTATTTATGTGGGATTCTTCCCCCTTTGCAAGTGCTAAGTGGACATTACTCGGTGAATTCTCTCAGCCTCCTCATGGGGCAGGGAGGAGGTGAAGACCCTTAGAGATGAGGAAACAGTCAAGGCGAAAAGAAAACTGCCTTGCCTGAAGTCACATGGCCGGCACAAGCACTGGACCCAGAACTGGGTTGCCCAGTTTGGAGCCCATTGGCTCATACTCTGACCATGGGGCAAGGAGGTCAGGATGCTGTGTGTGACTGTGGGAAGCAGAGTTAGGAAAGCCTTACGGCTTGTTCTGATGCTTCCCAAATACAAGTTCTTTTATTTTTAAATTATTATTATTTTTAAAATATATTTTTGAGGTGAGGTCTTGCACTGTTGCCCAGACAGAAGTGCAGTGATGAAATCATAGCTTACTGCAGCCTCAAACTCCTGGGCTCAAGTGATCCTCCCTCTTTGGCTCCCTGAGTAGCTAGGATTACAGGTGTGCACCACCAAACCTGGATAATTTTTAAAAAAATTTTGTAGAGATAAGGTCTCACTATGTTGCCCAGGCTGGTCTTGAACTCCTGACCTCAAGTGATGCTCCTGCCTTGACCTCCCAAAGGACAAGGATTACAGATGTGAGCCACTGCACCCAAATATGAGTTTTAACTCTACACTCCATTCAGCTTTAGTGGCCCAATGCATTACATTTAGGGACACTCCAGTGTTGGTCCCTTCCCTCTTCTTTGATGCCATCCATAGGATGTTAATGTGATAGAATCTTAGACATAATCCAACCCAACCCCCTCATGTTACAAATGAGGAAACTGAGGCCCAGAGAGATGAAATGACTCACTCAAGGTCACAAAGATCTAGGTCTAGAACTCAATTCTCTCAGCCACTAGCCCAAGATTCTTTCTCTTCTACTGGAAGGTTCCCAGTAATGACCCTGCTTTCCAGCCCTGACTCTCTCAGTTCCTATCTGTGCCATCCTAGGTCAGAGATCCAAGCCTCCATTCTCCCGTCAGCTCCTCTTGTTGGTGGCCAGCTTTCTAGACCACCTTTTCGGGATTTTTCTTGGAGCACCATCTTCCTCAAGGGCTGTCCTGAAGTGTAGACACAGCACGGGCGCCTGGAATTAGCAGAATTCTCGAGACTGAAGGACGAGAGCCGCGGCTCTTTCCATCCTTGCCCTTATCTGCAGTATCAGCGTTCTCAATCGCCTCTCAGGCTGGAGTGCCGAAAGCACTTAGCAAATGGGGGAATATTTTCTAATGACAGTGACTTCTCCACTGTGGATAACATCTGTGTCAGCAAACTCTTTTACCTACCAAGCTTGCCACTTTCTTTGACCCCGCCGTTGTACTGCTTCAGAAGTCTCTGCTGGCTGAGTCAAGTGACGGTGTCTTGGATGACCCTCAGCCGCCAAGACGCCTCGGATGACCCTTGGATAGTCCATTGACTATGCTACCCCCGTCATCCCCTGTCTTGAGGCTGGTGGACCAGCTAGCCAGCTCTTGCTCCGCTCCTCACGACACGGTTCCCACACTTGAAGCCCTCTGGTGTGACTATAGGGGAGATGGCCTTAGGTGGGAATTATCTAGTTTTTATGGTTTTTAAAAATGTTGAGTTTGTGCTTTTCAACTTTGTTTGTCTCTTTGGGTCCTGGGAGCAGGAAGTCTTAAATTTCGTACACCTTGCTGGCCTATTTACTCGGTGCATTCACACCAGCCTCACACAGGGCTGCTGAGCCGGGTGGTGCTGCTGAGGACTTCAGCACACAGACTTCTCCCCCATTTCTTCAGGAGTATGGATAGCCCGATCACCACCATTGCTTAGGCGCTTGCTGTGTAGACAGCACAACTTCGGCACACAGAAAGGCTGGAAAGGAGAGAGGAGGGACCCTGCTACAGTACAGGGAGAGGCTGCTGAGTCTGTGGCTGAAATGGGTCCTTTGTGGTCAGAGAGGGCTGCTAGCTGTCTCAGCTCCAGGATCTCACAAGCACAGAAGGAGGGCTACCCATAGAGAGGAAGCGGAGCTGGCTAGCTTGTGTGAATGAGCTGGCTTCAGGGGTCAGGGCGCAGGAAGGTGACCAGCTCAGCACACCTTTCTCCACCAGCAGAAACCCGTGGTGGAGGCCTGCCGCTTCCTGCACTGTCTACCCGCTTGGGGTTATCTAGAGCCTCTCTCTCTTGATGCTCCAAACACTTTACATTTATCTCACTCATCTGCACACTCAGAGAAGTGGGGAAGAGACGGGTATTATTATCACCACTTTACAGATAGAGAAACTGGGGCACAGAGCAGGCGTGGTGTGCGGGCGGGGCCAGCGAGAACACAGCCTGACCTCAGCCGCAGGACACACGGATGGGAAACCTCATACCTATCACATGAAAAAATTAACTGTAAAAACTTCAGATGGTCATCACATTTGGGATGTAAGTTCCTCCGAAGGAGAGGAAGGGGGATAGGTGCCTGGCGTCAGAATTGCCTGGGGGCTCCCATTGTAGTGATCATGCTTTGGGTGTTTTCAAGTTGGGTGGTGAGCACACGGCTGTGATACTTTTCTTATTTTTTTTCTGTATGTCTTAAATGTTGCACAGTAAATTAAAGTCATTCAGATAATACAAAAAAGCATAAGATTATTATTCAAAATGAAAGCATTTCAACTTTTATTCCTGAGACCCTGGCTGTCAAGGATAGAAAGCATTGCTTAAGACAACCAAAGGGGTGGTGTCTTTCCAGGGAGAACAGGAGGGGAACCATCTGGCCGAAAAACAACCATGGAATTCCTTATCATGAAGTCAAAAATTAAATTGGGCTTTTTGCAAATATTTACTGAACATCTACTATGTGCCAAACACTGGCTTAGGCTCGGAAAAACATAATACGGTTCACGCAGGGCCTTCCATTCTAGAGAGAAACAAAGGTACAAATATGTCTGTAGTCAGCAAATATCATGGTAGAAGCTGGGCTGAAGGCAAGAGGAAGAGGTTTAAGTAGAGATAATAGTTGAGGGGAGAAGGCCCGTTGGAGGAGGGGCTCCCCCAGTGAACCCATCTCAGTTCCAAAGGACTCCTTCTCTGTCATCTCCAACCACACAGATTTGAGGAGAAGCACAGCTCACTTAAGAGGAATGGGGTGAGGGTGGGGACAGAGCTAGTGACATGGGCCTAACACCCAGGCCAGTCTGGGTGCTGGTTCCACCCTGGGTGTGCCCAGGGCCTGTGCATTATACTTTAATGAGGGGTTGGGCCAATGGTGATGTGTTTCTTCTTTTTTTAATGAGGTGCTGTTTTGCATAGATAAATACTATGATTGTGATGTGGGAACCAAATGGCAGATCATTTTGCAAAAAGCACTGGGCAGAGGTGAGATTATGAAACCAGTCCTGCTTCAGGCCTGCTGCCTGAGCGTGGGAACCAGGAGGTGTCTGAGTCTAGGCCTCAATCTGGGCCGACTGGATTGAGGCCGCCCTCTCTAGCTCATCTCTCAGCAGCTGGGCTGGGACAGGAAGACGCCTCTCCACTTCTTACCTGCGATTCAGTATCCCAGGCAGGGCAAGTGGAAGGGGGAAGGCAGGTGGCTTCCCACCTGCTGTCCCCACCTGAACATAGCGTCTGAGGTTGATGGGACCAAAGCTCTTCACGTATATTGAACTGATTTCTTATTGCTGGAGAAAAAGAGCTGAAGATGTAGCTGCTGTAGGAGGTGGGTCTTGGCAATCCCATCTGAGGCTCAAAGAGGTTTTATGCATGTTGGGAAGCAGGAAACAGGGAAAGGGAAAACATCCTTAGTTCTGGGTTTACAACGGGCTTCCTAGCTGGGGTAGCTGGATCTCAGAAGAGGAGGTGGAGGTCTGAAGGGAGAGGCTGCTTGCACAGCCAGGAGGGGGAACTCAAGCAGGTTGGAATGAGATGGAGAAGACAGCTGAGGAGGAAGAACCAGGGCTCAGATTTCCAGACAGAGGATGTTCCTGTAATGCCCCACTCAAGTGGGACTTTGCAACTGCTGGAATGGTCATCCAGCAAATAAACAAATAAACATACCGCACATTGTTTGTGCTTTAATGTACCCACATGCCTGCCTTTTGTCAGGTTCAAAAAAACCAGATCCAGAAGATAAGTAAAGCCAAGATCAGCGCTGCCCAGGATGGAGACACAGGTGCCTTCATCCCAGGTGGTGGCTGCAGTGAAGGCAGTAGTGAGAGTGCCCCCTACAGAGTACATCAGGGAGAGGCAGCCTGGGGTATCAGCATGAGCCTAGGCAAAGGCCATCCATTCATTCACTCCCTGGACAACCATTTGTGGAGCACCTACTGGGGTGTCAGTAAGACAAAGATCACATCTTCGAGGAAGCGAGATCGGAATAACTTCTCACAGGTGTGTAAACACCTGGAGAGCAACCAGTTTTCTTCCTCCCGGTTTTCCGTGGTTCGTCAGCACAGTCACAACTTCAGCCCTAGGTAGGCAGTGAGAACTGGCTAATGGTCTTCCTCACATCCAGACTTCTGCTTCCCTCTTCTACTGGTGGAGCAGCTGGGCAAGGGCAGGATGGGAATTGGGGGAGTTGGTTCTACTCTTCCCAAGGTCTTGGGACTCAATGGGACGCCTCTGGATAGTGCCCAGACGTGTTGGGTGGTGTGGCAAGGAGTGTTCATGATTTAATGATGCAATTCAATTATGCCAGGGTGTTAATGGACTAAGTGCAGTATCTTTATTATGCATCAAATACTGAAAGGCATTAGACCTACAGTGTCTCAGGCCTTCCCTACATGCTACGTTAAGATAATGATTCTATAAGAAGCTCATAACCCCTGCTTGTCTAACTTCTTCAATGACCTGACCTTAAATTGATCTGTAGACCCTTATCCTAGAGCTTCAAGAAAGTGGCTTAATAGGGGATTACAATATTCATGTTTCATGTCATCCCAGGAATGGTCTTTGCTCCTTATTCTACTGTGTTCTCTCTGTAGGGAACCACTGTAGATTCCTACCACACCACGAATGCCAGTTCTGGAAATGAATTCTATGAAAATTATTCAACAGAAGCAAAAAACTGCATGTTTGAAGATGTTCATGGTGCTTACAAATTTGAAATGATAGAGCACATAGAAGATACAAAATATTAGAGGGCTAATTAAACAAGTTACAGGAAATGTGTGTGGCATATTATATAACCATTAGAAATGATAATGAGAATGCCTTTGCCATGTAGTGGAAGATACTTCTTATATCATAGTAAACAGAAAAGGCGGAATATAAATCAGTGTGTACCTTTGGCAATCAGTTGGCATGCATATTGAAGGTTGTTTGCAAAAAAGATAATTATGTTAGAATAATGGGACATAGGTGCCAGGCAAGGTGGCTCACACCTATAATCCAGCACACTGGGAAGCCAAGGCAAGAGGATCACTTGAGGCCAAAAGCTAGAGACCAGCCTGGGCCATATAGCAAGAAGATCTGTCTCTACAAAAAGTAGGTGGGATTGGTGGTGCATGCATGTAGTCCTAGCTACTCAGGAGACTGAGGCGGGAGGATTGCTTGAGCCCAGGAGTTTGAGCCTGCAGTGAGCTACGATTGTGCTACTGAACTCCAGACTGGATGGTAGAGAGAGGTCCTGTCTCAAACCAAAGGAAAAGAATGGTGGGATGTAGGTAATTTTATTATCTTACAATATTAGTGTTAAAGCTGGATGTAATTTTCAAGCACACTAAGAGAAGGAAAAAAAATCCTGCCTTAGAATATTATAGGCAGAATAATGAATATATTATATTCATTATTACATTGATGAATATATATGAATATTATAGTAACATCTCATTTTCCTCATTACACTCAACTTGTTCTCCAAGTGAGGTGTGGGATCCACAGGTGTCTGAGTGACCTTGGAATTCTACTCAATGCACTGATTCCTGGGCTTCACCCTACCTAGAACCAGAATCCTTTGGGACACCATCCAAGAATCAGCAGTTCAGTCAAGTTTTTCAGTGATTCTAACACGTTCATGTTTGAGAACCACTATTCTAGAAGTTCTCAGAATCAAATTGTAAACAGATGACAACAAGAGGCAGAAATTGATCTTCTCTCATGGGAAGCAGCCAATTCTCTGCAAATCAACTTACTTGGGAGTCATTTCACCAGTTCTTTGAATTTGCCAATATGCCAAAATCTTGTTTTGAAACAATGATTTTCTGAAACACATTCAATGACTATGTTCTCCATGAACATCTGATTGTGTTCTGCCTGAATGTGTCAGTAACTATGCATTAGGAATATAGTCTTATTTGATTCACTATATTCTTCATGAATATATTTCTTACACATATATTAATAAGAAAAAGAAAATATTTTAATGAAATGACACATTAAAAATATATTCAAAAGAACATATGTCCACATCCAATTGGGTCTGAAACTGGCCACCCATTTCATCAAGGAGAGTAGCTCTCACCAGTCTTTCAAAGATGTGAGCTTGAAAAGGGAGGGCAATGATTTATAGTTTAATTGGAGAAGTAGGGACAAATCACATTTTTAGAGGAAGTCCCTGTATATCTTGCTTTGCCTCACCTAGAGGTGGGAGTTCCCCACGAAGAACCTTCACTGGGGAGCCCTCCTCTGTGACTCTGCCGTAACTCTGTTGCTTATGGAGATTCATACATGACCACTACTTTGGTGAGCAGCTAGCAAAAGAGACCCCAAAAAGAGATTGTGCCCATACCAGCAGCCACTGACAGTCTCAGGCAATTACTGCCAGTGTCAGGTACCATTTATTGAGTGCTTTCCATGTAAGAGTCAGTGTATTCTTCAATTTCCTTGTACAATCTCATTTAATTAACACAACAATCTGTCAGGTAAGTCCCGCTATGATTGCCAGTTTATAGATGGGAAAATTGAGACCTAGAGATGTAAATTTCTTGCTTGAGGCCTCAGGATCACATGCGGTTGACTTGGGATTTGAAACCAAGCATCCTGGCCCTAGAGCTCCTTCCTCCTTTGGTTCACAAGAAACATTTGAAGTTTTATTGTCTGAAACCCATCTGCTGCTAGTGCAGTCTCGAGGATGAATGTTTAAGGAGAACATGAAGTACTAAAGGAAGAGATATTCTCCTAGATGGCTGTTAGGAGTTTGTTGCAGATGACTCAACTGGACCAAAGGGATTTAAGTGGGCTCTGGGTCTTGGGACCAAGAGCAGATGAAAGCCAAGGATTCTCTGCTGAATTAAAAAAAATAATCAATTCAACGATACAGGTCCTGAGAACTCCTCTGAGTGTCGGACCCTGAGGGAGATGGAAAGCTTCATGCTTATGCTTTCTTTGTAAGGTTGCCAGGGAATATATAGGATCCCCAGTTAAATTCGAGTTTCAGATAAACAATTCTTAATATAAATAGATTCCAAATATTACATGGCATAGACTAACACCAATTTTTGTTATCTATTTGAAATTCAAGTTTAACTGGATTTCTATTTGCTAAATCTGGCAACCCAATTTCTTTGGGAAGACAGCTCATAACCCAGGCAGCGTGTTCATAAGGGCAGAGTAAGAAGTAAGATAATGAGGCCTTTAGAGAAGGAGAAGCTCTGGATTTGAATCCAAGGAAGTAACACGATCTCCTGAGTAACAGATTCTGGAAGGGGTCTTGTGATAGGAAGGCTTCTTGTCAGGGCTGCTTCCTAAGGATGGTGGGAAGGATCTGGAAGGGTAGAGAGGGCGGAAGGCTCAAGGCACATGTGGGACCAGCAAGCAGACGATGAAATATCTTGAGGAGACTTCATGCTAAGGAGGACCAGAGGGGGAAGATAAGTCTGGGGAGAGTCTTGAATGTTTTGCTACGGAATCTGGACAATGTCCTTTGGACAAGGATGAGGGGCTAATTTTGGCAGGATTTTAGGAAGGTGAATCTGGCGATGGCACGTAAGACTGTCAGGAAGAGTGCATGAGTGAGTAGGTGTGGGGACCTTAGGGTGAGGTGGTGAGGGTCGGTGGCAGTGGGAGAGGAAGGTGACCAAGAGGACATTCTAAAAAGGCATGGTCTCATCTTGTGGGAGGACAGGTGGCCTACAGTGCCTGTCTCCTCTCAAGTGGGAGACCTGGGCCCTGCTGGCCTAGAGGAGGAGCAGGCAACCATGGGTACAGAATCTCAGAGGGAAGACTCTCACGTGAGGAGCTCCCTGGGAAGTCTGGGCCACAGGAAGGCACAGGGAGGCAGAGAGTGCCACATCCTATTCAATTCCACTCCCTCCCTGAACACACACACACACACACACACACACACACACACACACACACACTCTCACACTCACCGCTCTATGCTTATTAGGTTTATGTAGATTTCCATAAAAAGCGACCTCCTGTTTTAACTTCAGATAGTATTTATGAAGGATACAATTTTAGCCTTAGATTCTGTTGTTTACTTCCCTTGGAGCCAGTCTTTTGAAGCTTTCATTCTACTGCCAAAGCTGTTACCAGCTTAGCGAGTGACCCTTCTTCCCTGGGTCCTTTCACAGCTGGGACAACTCCTATTTCTGGTAAAACATTTTGAGATCCTCTAAAGAAAAGTACTTGGGCAACACAGGCAATTACTGCTATGTGGCCAGCTCATCCCTCGCCCTCGCCCTGGCCCTGGCATCGAGCCAATCCTGAAAAGCCTGCTCAGCTGTTGTAGGTTTTCCCAGCAGAGCCACCTGGGCAAGAAAGGAGCGGCCCAGACAGGTTGGAAATGGAAAGAGTCCCAGCCTTTTCCTGGGACTGGGTGGGACGGGACAGACCCACAGGGGCAGGGCAGGGGGCGGAGTCTCCTCCAGCCAGGGCTGGCCCTGGGTACTCTGGCTTGATCTGATCTTCTCCCTGCCCTAAGGTGATTGAGGGCTGGGCTTACAGCAATGTGGCTTTCCAGGGTGACCCAGAGGAAAGGTGTGGGCCCAGTGGGCAGTGCATTGTGAGAAGGGAAGACATTAACCCCAGCAGGGTGATGGTTACTCAGTGCCAGCAAGTGCAGTCACACTCTATTTCAAACACACGACTGCGGGCCTCTTGACTACAGGTCTTGGGCCAAGTGACTGCTACTAAGTGTCACTGTGCAGGCAGGGGAGCTTCAGTGTCTTCCCTGAGAAACTGACCAAGGCCACGGTATACTTGGACTGAGGTCTCCTGCAGGAACTATGGCGAGCTAGCTCACAGCAGCATACGTTGACCTTGCATCAAGGTGACCTGAACTTCACTGATGAGGAGAACAGGGACGGCAGACATTGCATGAACTGGCTGCTTGTTCTCACACTCCCTGCCAACTGCTTTCCTATGGAAAACAGACCCACTTCACCCTTACTCCCCATCACGCAAGGGCTGAACCAGGGTTCCTGAAGCAGCCACGCGGACCTGCTGGCCTTTCCTTGTTTGGGGGCACCTTTTGCATCCCAGGAATGCCCTTCCTCCACCTACCTCTCTGTCTGATGAACTCCTGTCATCTGACAAAACTGGCTCCAAAGCCTCCTTCCCCTGTGAAGCCTGCCAGTTTCCTCCTTCGATGCGTTCTTCTCAGGGCTCTCTTCCGTTTCTTTGCTGGAGAGAGAGCACTTACGTAACCCACTGCACTGAGAGCTTCATGCCCCGAGGCCACAGCTCCATGTGAGGCTCTGAACTCAGTTCCTGCCACCTTCCTGATCCAGCCTGGGCCTCCTGAATGTTTGCGGCTGAGCCTGGGCCTGAACTTTTCAGGACTGCTGGGAGGCAGCGCCATGTCACTAGGGCTCCGAGTTCCCTTTCAGCTCCAGGTGGCCTCCCCAGGTCGGGACCCACACATCACCTGTGGTCTTGTCCCAGACTTACTCCGCCTTTCCTGGCTCCTCTCTGAGGCACTCATTCCTCCTTCACCCGCCAGACTCCTCCACTGACCGCTCCCTGGCTCAGCACTGGCCTGGCTTGCAGAGCCAACCTCTACGTTCTGATTGCCAGCAACTGGGCCAGGCCGCCTTCCTGAGATGCAGGGGGCTGGTTGGCGCTGCCTCCTCCAGTGTGTGTTGGGAGAGACATCTCAGCCAGGCCTGGGACTGGGGTGAGGTAGGGAGAAGGCCCAGGAGTGGTGGGGGATGAAGCTGGGGGGACCAAGGGACCAGCCTGCTATCCATGGCAGTGATTCTTAATGATGGGGGTGTAGGGTGAGACATTTGGCAAGGTCCAGAGACATCTCTGGTTGTCACAACTGGCAGGGGAAGGAGTCTCCAGGTATCTAGAGGCTGAGGACGCTGCTTGTCAGCCTACAATGGCCAGACAGCCCCTCAACAAAAAATACCTGATCCAAAGTGTCAGCAGTACTGAGGCGGAGGAACCTTGCTTCAGTGAGAAGAGGTGGGGCCGGCCGGGATGGGGGCCTTATGTTTGAGAGGTGGGCTCAAGTGGGCTTCCCTGATTTGAGTGGATGGCTATCCTCAGTGCACCTCTGCAGCCTCTCTGCTCCTTCTGGGCTCCTCCATGGAGCCACAGATTCCCAGACTGTCCCGGGTCTCCCTGCTCACAGAAGAGCCTAGAGTGAAAAGTGATGCAGGGCTCCCGTGTCTGCCTGAACTGTGTGGGTGTGGGTTGGAGTGGCCGGGAGAGGAGCTTCAGGCAGGTAAACACGGGGCAGGGGCCTCTGGGAGATAAGAGGCTACTAGAGTACGTGGGCTGATTCTTGTGAAGGGTGACTAATACTCACTACCATGAGTCAGCCAAGGCCGGGAAACGTCCTCATCCTCTTCCCAGGACAATGACCCAACCCTGGGGAAAGCCTCATCAGTGCTCCCTATCCCTGAAATGGGTTCAGCTGCCTGAAAGGAAGCTCCCTGAGGCTCTTGCAAAACACTGTCTACCCTATTCTCCCAGCCCTGCAGGGAGCTCCCCAGCCTGGCAGCAGCCAGAACCCCAACTGCCCTCCTCAGCTCTGCCGGGCTAGAAGAGGGGCCCAAGGAAACAGGAAATGGGGACCAATGGGGCAAGGAGGAGTGAGTTTCTCCAGTGCCAGGGCTGTGAGTCAGGCCTACCTCCGGGGCCCTGGGCTATGAGGGGCTGCAGGAGGTGGGTGGGCAAACCAATAACCAGAGGTGGTTTTCCTCTCTGGTTCTTTGTTCCCTAGAGAGCCCTTTGTTCGAACTGACTTGGACTCCCAGGAATGTGCTGGCCCACCCTGGGTAGAGTACCTGGCTGGGCTTGTGGCTTCCGTCTCGGAAGGAAGGCTGGATGCACTGGGGTCCCTTCTTGGCTCTCCCATTGCTCTGTTCAGCAGCAGGTAACCCTTAAGGGAGGTGACATTATCCTCTTAGGAGACAGGAGGAGTCTGAAATTCAGGAAAGTTAAATAACTCACAATGAAGGGGAGCTGGGGCTTGAACTCCAGTCTCTGCCTCCATGCCCCTGCCCTGGTCTTCCTTCTGCACTTCAGTGGCTCTCACTTGCAGATAGTTCTCTTTGCTTGAAGGGCTCTCCTCTGCTCCAGAAAAAACCTGTGATGCTCTTGGTCCTCTCTTGCCCCCCTTCTCATGGGGACCTAAGCTTAACAGCAAGCAGAACTGTTTCCCAGGGCTGCAGGGACACCGAGCTCCCTTGCAAGCGGGCTTCTTCCCTGCAGAGGAGATCATCTAGTTGCTTGAAGTGTTACTGACACATCACTATCCAAGGACCCTGGGGCATCAAAGTATGAACTCCCAACCCAGGCTGACTCAGGCAGGGATTCCCAAAGCACTGGGCACCTGAGTGGTACCCACAGAGACTGAGGCTGGGATAGCCTGTTCCAGTGCTGGCTGCCACTTGCTCCCTAGCATGTGGCTCCTAGAAGTGGCAGCACTACAGTGGGGACTAGGGCCTCAGTGGCTGCATCTAGCTGCTCAGGTGGCCTTGACCCCTGCCTGAGTGGGGGGGATGGTGGTGACAAATGTGGGGAAGAAGCTGTGTTCACACATTTTCTTGACAGCAGCAAACATCAAAAGGGATCTCGATCCTTAAATAATGATAACAACCCAAGTTTATTGGGTCTTTATTCCCTTCATTTATAGTAAGTTTATGTTTAAGTACATGTATTTATTTACACATATATTGACACATTTAATCCCTACCACACCCCAAAGAAGAGGTACTTTGATGATGCCTGTCTTATAGATGCAAAACTGAGGCTCAGAGAAGGTAAATAAGTTGCCCTAGCAGTAGTGGGTTCTGCACTCTGAACTCAAGCCTGGGCAGCTGGTTTCCAGGTCTACTCTCTGGTCACTACACTATATTGCCTGGGTAAGAACACTTTTGGGAAGGTCATACGGGTTCCCCTCGATGTCCTTCATGAGGCCTCTGTTCTTTAGAGGCTTGAAGAATGATCCAAGCTAACAAGGGGTAGTGTGGGGCCAAAGACAGGGCCTTCCAGGCAGAGGTAACAGTGTAGGCAAAGGCCTAAAGGCCTGATGATGCTAGACAAAAGCAGAGAACTATCAGCACATCAGTATTCCTAGGGGGCAGGTATGACAGAAGATGAGCTGGTGAGGTTTGCCTCATAAGGGCCTGCAAGGCCATGCTAGGGCCCTGAGCTTTGTCCAGCCTCTGCCTCCTGGCCTAAAAGACCATAGTGAGTCAATTCTAAGCAAAAGGAACAAAGCAGGAGGCATCACACTACTGGACTTCAAACTATACTACAAGGCTACAGTAATCAAAACAGCATGGTACTGGTACCAAAACAGAGATATAGACCAATGGAACAGAACAGAGGCCTTGGAGGCAACACAACATATCTACAACCATCCGATCTTTGACAAACCTGACAAAAACAAGCAATGGGGAAAGGATTCCTTGTTTAATAAATTGTGTTGGGAAAACTGGCTAGCCATGTGCAGAAAGCAGAAACTGGACCCCTTCCTGACACCTTACACTAAAATTAACTCCAGATGGATTAAAGACTTAAACATAAGATCTAACACCATAAAAACCCTAGAAGAAAATCTAGGCAAAACCATTCAGGACATAGGCATAGGCAAGGACTTCATGACCAAAACACCAAAAGCATTGGCAACAAAAGCCAAAATAGACGAATGGGACCTAATCAAACTCCACAGCTTCTGCACAGCAAAAGAAACAGTTATTAGAGTGAATCGGCAACCAACAGAATGGGAAAAAATTTTTGCAGTCTACCCATCTGACAAAGGGCTGATATCCAGAATCTTCAAAGAACTAAAACAGATTTAAAAGAAAAAAACAAACAAGCCCATTCAAAAGTGGGCAAAGGATATGAACAGACACTTTACAAAAGAAGACATACATGAAGCCAACAAACATGAAAAAATGCTCATCATCACTGGTCATTAGAGAAATGCAAATCAAAACTACATTGAGATACCATCTCACGCCAGTTAGAATGGCGATCATTAAAAAATCTGGAGACAACAGACACTGGAGAGGATGTGGAGAAATAGGAACACTTTTACACTGTTGGTGGGAGTGTAAATTAGTTCAACCACTGTGGAAGACAGTGTGGCGATTCCTCAAGGACCTAGAAATAGAAATTCCATTTGACCCAGCAATCCCATTAATGGGTATATATCCAAAGGATTATAAACCATTCTACTATAAGGACACATGCACACGAATGTTCATTGCAGCACTGTTTACAATAGCAAAGACCTGGAAACAACCCAAATGCCCATTGATGATAGACTGGACAGGGAAAATGTGGCACATATACACCATGGAATACTATGCAGCCATCAAAACCGATGAGTTTGTGTCCTTTGTAGGGACATGGATGAACCTGGAAACCATCATTCTCAGTGAACTGACACAAGAGCAGAAAATCAAACACCACATGTTCTCACTCATAGGTGGGTGTTGAACAATGAGAACACATGGACACAGGGAGGGGAGCATCACACACTGGGGTCTGTTGGGGGGAAATAGGAGAGGGACAGCGGGGGGTGGGGAGTTGGGGAGAGATAGCATGGGGAGAAATGCCAGATATAGGTGAAGGGGAGGAAGGCAGCAAATCACACTGCCATGTATGTACCTATGCAACAATCTTGCATGTTCTTCACATGTACCCCAAAACCTAAAATGCAATTAAAAAAAAAGACCAAAGAAAGTTTCAACATAATGAATTTTGTGGGGATACAGTCAGAGAATAGCAGATAGTCTCTCTAAAAAGTAACGCTAGAGCATGTAGACATCTATGCAAAAAAAGAAAAGAAAAAAGAGAGAGAGGAGAGAGGAAAAAAGAAAGAATGTTGACCTATAACTCAAAAGGATCATAGACCTAAATGTGAAATGTTAAAATGTAAAATACAGAAACATAAGTGAAAGTACAAAAGAAAAAGGGTAAAAGCATTAAAGAAGAAAATAGGAGAAAATCTTTTTGATTTGGGTTAGGCAAAGATTGCTCGGATAGGACATTAAAAACACAATCCAGAACAGAAAAATTTATAAATTAGATTTCATCAAAATTAAAACCTTCTGTTTTTAGAAAGGCACTGATAACAAAATAAGAAGGCAAATCTTCTATGCAGGCTGGGAGAAATATTGCAAAACCTGTATCTGACATAGGACTTGTATCTAGAATATGTTGAAAATTCTCAAAACTCAAGAAGAAGAAAACAATCCAGTTTTTAAAAATGTTCAAAATATTTGAACATACACTTCACCAGAAAGAAATATGAATAGCAAATAAACAAATGAAAGGTGTTTAACATAACTAATCACTAAATTTAAATCATAATGAGAAACCACTGTTGTTATTTTGGAATGGCTAAAATAAAAAAACACTCAAAACAGAAACCTGACTATATTAAGTACTGGGGCCGGGGATGTGGAGCAGCTGGAACTCTCAGACAATGCTGGTGAGAATGCAAAAAGGCCACGCTGGAAAACAATTTGGCAGTCTGATATAAAGTTAAGCATATACTTATTATGTAAGTCAGCAATATCACTTGTAGATATCTACCTGGAGAAATAAAAATGTCTGTCCACACAAAAACCTGTACACAAATATTTATAGTGGCTTTATTCATGATGGCTCAGAACTGGGAACAACTCAAATGTCCTTCAATTACTGAATGAATAAACTGTTACACATCTATGTATTGTAACACTATTTATCAATGAAAATGAACATCCTTTTTTTTTTTTTGAGACAGAGTCTCACTCTGTCGCCCAGGCTGGAGGGCAGTGGTGCTATCTCGGCTCACTACAATCTCCACCTCCCTGGTTCAAGCAATTCCCCTGACTCAGCCTCCTGACTAGCTAGAATTACAGGCACACACCACCATCTCTGGCTAATTTTTTTTGTATTTTTAGTAGAGACAGAGTTTCACCATGTTGGCCAGACTGGTCTAGAACTCCCAACCTCAGGCAATCGGCCCACCGCAGCCTCCCAAAGTGTGGGGATTACAGGCATGAGCTACTGCACCTAGCCAAAAATGAGCTTTTTTTTCTTCAGCTTTTAAGTTCAGGCGTACATGTGCAGGATGTGCAGGTTTGTTGCATAGGTAAACGTGTGCCATGGTGGTTGCTGCACAGATTATCCCGTCACCTAGCTATTAAGCCCAGCATCTATTAGCTATTCTTCCTGATGTTCTCCCTCCCCTAACTCCACCTCTGACGCCAGTGTGTGTTCTCATTGTTAGCTCCCACTTATAAGTGAGAACATGTGGTGTTAGGATTTCTGTTCCTGCATTAGTTTGCTGAGGATAATAGCTTCCAACTTCATCCATGTCCCTGCAGAGGATGCTATCTCATTCCTTTTTATGGCTGCATAGTATTCCACGGTGTATATGTACTACATTTTCCTTATCCAATCTATCACTGATGGGCATTTAGGTTAATTCCACGTCTTTGCTATTGTGAATAATGCTGCAATGAACATATGCATGTGTGTGTCTTTACCATAGAATAATTTATATTCCTTTTGGTATATACCTAGTAATGGGACTGCTGGGTCAAACGGTATTTCTGCCTCTAGGTCTTTGAGGAATTGCCACACTGTCTTTCACAATGGTTGAATGAATTTACACTCCCACCAACAGTGTAAAAGTGTTCCTTTTCCTCTACAACCTTGTCAGAAGCTGTTGTTTTTGACTTTTTAATCGCTGTTCTGATGGGCATGAGATGATATCTCATTGTGGTTTTGATTTGCATTTCTCTAATGATCAGTGATGTTGAGCGTTTTCTCATATGCTTGTTGGCTGCATGTATGTCTTCTTCTGAGAAGTGTCTGTTCATGTCCTCTGTCCACTGTTTAACAGGGTTGATAAAAACAAACTTCTAATACGTCTAGCATGGACAAATCTCAAGTGCCTTTGGCTAAATGAAAGAAGGCAGATTCCATGCTATGCACCTTATGATTCCATTTATATGGCCTCTTGGAAAAGGCAAAACTAAAGGGACAAAAGACCTCATGAGTAGTTTTTAATGGCTGGGGCTGGAGGAAGGGGTTGACTATAAAGAAACCCTGGAGAACTTTGGGGTGATGGAACTCTTCTGTATCTTGATTATGGTGATGGTTACACAACTGCATGCATTTGTGAAAAGTCAAAGAACTGTATTTTAAAATGGATGAATTTCATTGTATGTAAATTTGATTTCAACAAATCTGACCACCACCACCATCAACAGAGGGTAGCTAGGTTACAGGGCATAAAACGGAGTTGAGGAGGCCCACCTTGGCCTGGCTCCTAATTGGCATTCTGCCTCCTCAGGCCCTGTCTTCCAATCCCTGGAGCCTCAGCCAACTCCTACAGAAACCTTGCTTCCTGCAGTTTCCAAGAGCCAGAAAGGGAACCATTAATGAGCCCCTTCTGTGGAGTGTTAAGGTCCTTGTTTTTATTAAATACAAGTGCTCCTTGGAGGACTAATAGCTTAAGTTGAGGGAGTCTCTGGCAGAGTAAGAGAGAGAGGAAGGATGGGAACGGACACAGTTTTGCAGGAGGTTGGAGAAGAGTGGGATGGGGTGGAGGATAAGCCTTCAGTGTGGTTGTTGGCACTGGGCTGCTCCCATGCATCATGGGCATGTTGCGGGCAGGGGGTGAGGAGCTACATGGAAGACAGGCACACACCCCATGCTTGCTTTTGGCTTAGTTTACAAAGTCTTCCCTCCCCACCTGGCAACCACAGCCCCTGCCTGGGCTTCCTTCCCCAGTACCTTCCTCAACCACCTTTGAATTATCCAATGCCAAGTACAAATAGCCAGCCAGGTTTGAGGAATTATTTCTTTATGGTAACTAAACACAAAGGCCTCACGATCTTCATTTGGTATATTTCTGCTTCCCTGGGTCTTCTGGGGTTCAGACGACCTTCGGGCTTCTGTCCTAAGGGAAGTTTCCTGGTGAGTGAGAGGGGCAGAAGGGCCTGAGTAGGCATCAGGGCTGCAGGCTTCCACGTTCTTGCCATGCCAATGAGGAGGTTGGAGGATTGGCTGGAGCAGCTGCTGGGAGCCTACAGCTAATTATTGTGCTTTTTTCTATACCATTTTCTTCAATTTTTCCATGCACCTTCCCACTGTAGGCCTTTTGAACATGCCACTCCCTCCCTCTGGGGCTCCTCCCCTTCTGAAGTTCTGCTGGACTACCACTCACTGTGCCTGACTGTGCCTGTTTGCTGAGGATGCCGGAATCAGTAAGACAAAGGTTCTCATGTGAAAGAAGACTCAGGCCTATGGAGAATGGTGGTGAGAGTGGTACTAACTATAATAACAGCGGCAACAACACTGCCAGGGCCATTGAGGGAGCACTTGCGAGGCGCCCGGCATTTACGTGCACTACGACATTCAAAACTCACAACAGTCCTCCAGATGGACAGTGTTACGATTCCCATTTTAGCAAAGAGGAAACAGGCCGAGAGAGGGTAAGTCACTTGCTGAGCTGGTACATGGCAGGGCTGGAACTTGAGTCCAAGCCTCTGGGACTCCAGAGTCATGTGTTTGGCTGCAGCATTTTCCCACTACACCCAGAAAAGTCCCCCTCTGCCCCATAGGAAGGAAAGTCATATCCAACTTCAACTTGGCAGGTCCTCAGTTGGATCATTTAGAAGGAATGAAAAACAAGAAAAACACTGGCTATTGCATAGGATGCAGGCTATGGCCAGAGGGGCCAGCCAAGACTGTGGGCAAAGGAGGGCTGGGCAGACGTGCTGCACATACCTGGCCACCTGGCCCTGACTCTTCCTCTAAGACTCTTTCCACTCATTGTACTCATAGGGGACATTTTTCCAAGGTGTGAAATCCAGAACAGACTGTTCAGGGTGACCAGAGGCTTGTGGGAAGATGCCTCGGGGCACAAGCCTTCCTGACTCAGCCCTCTTCCACTCCAGTTTTTGGACAGAGGAAAGGCATGTGCTTGATGTTGAGCCACAGAAGACCAATAAGTCATCCTCAGGCTCCCAGAGTCTGGCGGGGCTCCGTTGTCTAGTAAGCCGAAGACAATACTTCATGAATAATGTGGGTGTGATGTTGGGTAACAGTGATGGTTGATGGGCCGGGCTGGGGGGCTGACTCATTTCTGAAGGCCTTGAATCAGACCAATGTTATTTCCTTTGGTTGTCAGTGGACCTAACCCAGATTGCCCTGAACACCTGCCCCTGTTGCTGAATCAGTGTGGGCTCTGGCCGGCGGAGGACCGAGACTTTACTGCGGGGCCCAAGCCCAGTTGGAGAAACACTATCCAGGAGATTCTATTGCGGGACTTGAGGCTGGTGGACAAAGCGGGAAGAGGAATACCTGGTCCAAGTGAGGAGCATGGGTTCTTAGTCCACAGAAAAGAGGGGGGATATGCTTTGGTGGAAGCCAAAGAAGCTCAGAGGGAAGATACAAAATAGGATCCCTGAGCAAGGTTAGATTTCTGTTTTCGCTCCCTCTCCTAGTGCTCCTCTCATAAGCTGGGTGAAGGAGAAGCAAAGCCAGAAAATGAGTCCCTAAATGAGGCAGGCCTTGGGCAGGCCAGTGCCCAGCGCCTGCACCGCAACCTTAAAAGTGACCAGGAGCAAGATCTGACCAGGCGGAGCTCCCACCCTTAGCTGGTGAGCTCACGCCTCCTGTGTGGGGTGATCAGGGCTGCCCAGCTATGGGCTCAACAGACATCCACAAAAATGCAGACCCAGCTCCCACAGAAGCTCCTTGAAGGCAGGGTGGAGTCTTCTCTCCCTGCTTCCTGCCGCACATCCTGAACTTTGGGTGTTCAAAAGAGGGTGTGGAGAAAGATGCTGTGAGGATGACCAGGACGGAAGACTCCAGGAAAGACAAGCAGGGGATCAAGACCTAGGAGGAGCCCTTCACAATCCGCAGGTCCAAGTGGGAGGTACTCGGCCCCGGTCAGTCAGCACTCTTGTTATTGTTAGGGGTAACCCTGACTCTAAGCCAAACCACAATATGGAACAATTATCCAGATTATCCAAATTGTATGAAAACACCACACAAAGATTGACCCTCCTTGAGACATCTAAAGTTATTACTCAAATTTTAGCTGTTCCCAGACAGCTTCTGGGAACACATCTATTGCACGGAGTCAATTGTATTGAGTGAAGTGTGTGGATGGCAGGTTATTGAACTCCTCAGTCTGAAGGAGCATCCTAAACATGAAGATTTGGGGGACCCCTGGCTCCCTGCCCTGCTCTTTATTTTGTCCTCCCTTCCTTCTGTGGCTTTGAAAATCCCATGCCCAGGACAATCTGCTCTGTGGACAGCAGGGAAGAAATGGGCGTCCTGCTACAGATGGTTTGCCAAGGCTCAACCAGGGAAGTTCACTGCGTTGCAGCAGCCTAAAAATGCAACGGGATGGACATCTCTGCTTTGGGACATCAGCACTGGCATCACAAAATGTGGGCACTGAAAGAGACTCTGAAACTCTAATCCAACTCTCCCATGGGAGCTCCTTCTCCAAAATTCCAAAGGCTGCATTGCGGCTGGTGTGGAGCCTGGGGAGCATCGCTGTCACTCTTGCCACCTCTGCTCCCTCACGTCCCCTCGTCTGCAAACATTGCCAGGCCCTGCGTAGTTGTCCCACAGTTCCCCTGGGTCCCTTGCCTCCCTCCAGGGAGAGAGAAGCTTCTAATTGCAGGTTCTACTGACCCTCCCAGCTAATCAAAGAGAATAGATGGAATGACAGATGATTTCTTCAGCAAGGGCTCCTGCAGAAGAGTCAGTTCGCTCTGTGCTTCCCCAGGTGGAAAGGGAAAACAGAGGCAGAATCTGAACACATGCAGCAAAGAAGCTCGTGGTGAAGGTCAGCAGGGAGACCTGTGCTAGAATACAGCCCTGACTGGCTCCCTCTGTCATTTCCTACCTTCTTCAGTTCAGTTTGCTCTTTAAGTTTTTCTTCGTTGTCAAATGATCCTCTGTTGAAGTATTCCCATATGTAGCCCTTAACTAGCTGGTCACTCCACTGCACCACTGTCAAAACCATCTATGATGTCGTGAGGGTGGCGCCATCAACACTACAGCCCGTGAGGCTGAGCAGTCCTCACCATCTCTGTAATGGTTCCAGAGAGTTCTCTGGCTAAAGATCAGTGCTGCATGTGTTTGGCAGTGTTGATGATCTCACCACAAATGATATTTCCACTGCGCTTTTCTGCTTGTTTCTATCTCTTGGTGATTTCTTGAGGGCTTTGACGATCACCACAGAGGCAGAAGATGCCACTTGAATCTGGCCTGTGTGTTCTGCACTGTCAGTTTCACTGGGATCCTCTGGCCCTTCCAGTCAATTGTCTTGGTGATGTCCTCATTGACCTTTTTTGGAGACAGACCCAGGGGGCTGATCTTGGGAGCCAGAGCAGATGTAGTCCTGACTTCCCCACTCGTGCACCTCAGGTATACAACTTTGATCTCGTTGTGGTTGAATTTGGGTAGCACGGCAGAGGCAGTGGGTTTCTTGACCTGCCATTCACAACCTTATTCACATGCCCTTCCAGGCTCATCTCCTAGCACCTCCCTCCACATTCTCATGTGCTGGACATCTGATCTGCCTATCATCACCACCTATGATGGGTTTGGGTGCCTCTGGACCGGCTGCTCCCTCTGCCTGGAATATGTTTGTGTCTGCTCAACTCCTGCCCATCTTTTCAAGCTGAAATCAAATCCTCCTGTATGGAGTATTTCCCAGATCCCCAAGGGGAGGTTTAGGCAAAGAACATGCACATTGCCGGCCACTTTATGGGAAAGAGGGTTTATCTCATTGCACTGTAATCAACAGTGGCCCTACTCTCTAATGTCTCTGACATGAGATTGGCACTCAACACATGGTCCTATAAGTGAATGAATGAATGAGCTGCTGGTAGGGTAGGAAAAGGGAACAGATGTGTCCATTAAAGGAAAACCTGCCTTGGGATTGGTGCCTCTCAAGACCTCATTCAGGATGCCCTCTCCGGAAGTTGGCTTTGGGGTGCTGCTTCTCCCACTTTCCTCTTGGTGCTAAGTAAGAGGTTCCTCGATGACTCTGTGCCATCTGCCTGGCCTCTTCCAAGGATTCCTTCATTGGTTGCTGGCCCTTGCTTTTCTGATCAGTTCAAGTTGGGATGTGTACACGTGGTTGGGGCTTAATGCCTAAGAAAGCCTGGGAATCAATCAGATCTGCGCTAAGTCAGAGGAAGGACCTCAAGCCCTGCCGTGGGACTGGAGTCTGCTTGGGGGCAGCTAGATAGAAAAGTTTCCAGGGCTCAGGGTTCCTGTGTTCTTTGTAGGGGTATGAGGAGGTCCTTGAGGAAGGGGCAATAATAATTTATTGGGTTGAGGTTGGATGAGAGGTGGCCTGGAGACGGTGGCAGGGGTCTGGGAGACAGAAGTGAATGTGTATGTGCATGTTTTGTGGGGAGGGAATGTGGGAAGGAAGGGTGTGGATGAGGCCTGACTGTGAGGGCAGGAGAGAGCTGGGGAGTGAGGGTGAGGCCCAGCTCTGAGTCAGTCAGGGCCCAGTGCTGCAGCCCCTGAATAGTAAGTGCCTGCAAAGTCTTCGCAGGCAGAATGGAAGAAAAGGCAGAATCAGAGGCACAGACCCAGGCTGTATTGGAGGGGCAGAGTCCCTGGGGCAGGGAGCACCCTTAGCTTGGAAGTACTAATGCAGGCTCAGGTTAGGGCCTCCACCAGAGGCCCAGGAAGCAGAAACAGACCTGAGGATTCGGCCCGTATCAGGCACAGAGACCAGGAGGAGCAGCGTGGGAACTTCTCGGCCATAGTTCCATGCATTTCTCCTTCCTCACCACCGTCCTCACTCTTGGGGGTTTGGACCCAGGCTGCTGAGGAGTGCTGGCAGCCTGTTTCCCACCTACCCACCAGCATTTTATACACTAATAGCCCACAGCACCCCAGGGAGGGGTGAATGGGGATCCATTTGTTTTTCCAGAGTTTGACCTCTGGGTAAAACTCTTTCCCCAAAATGTGCCGGTTTAAGTGAAAGTGATAAATCAGCCCCTTTGAAATGCAGAAGCAGCTTGGGGAAGCCCCCTTTGATATTCAGCTTGGAACCGGGGCACTTAAAACCTGGGTTAATTCTCCGGCTTTATTGGAGGCAGAGAAAGAGACGAAGAGGAAACCCAGGGCTGGTCATTAAGTCTGGGGGACTTGAAAAGCCTGGGGCAGGGGCCGGGCCGCAGCAAAGGGATCACGAAGGCAAAGCGGCCCTGGGAAAAGCATCCCGGCTGGCCCGATGAACTCTAATCCCGGTTCCCACCCAGACAGATGAGACGCTGAAGGTGGTGGAGAGGAGGGGGCGGGCAGGACCGGAGAGAGGCTCTGGAGGATGGGGAGGCGGTTGCTATGGAAACGGGGCGGGCACTGGGAAGGAGAAAGCCAAGGGCTAACTTGGCAATTTCCTGAAAGGAGCTGAGAATTCAAGAGAGTGTGTGTCCCATTCACTGGGCGGCTTGTGCTTTCAGAAGTCTGGGGGCTGTGGCCCCTCCATGGGAGCCAGCGCTCTACAGCATGCCTGTTACATCCAGAGCCTGGCCTGGGCCCTTCATCAGAAACATCTGCTCCTCATAGCCTCCGCATAACAGAGTGGAGGGGGGATTAAGGCCTTGAGGGCACCAGGTACCTTTCAGAGAGTGGGGGCCACTGAGGATGCAAGGCTTTCTCCCCCGTTCCACTTCCAGAAGGGAGGAAGAACTGGGTGTGGGGACACGGGGACTCCAAGGCTGCTTCGTGCTGGTAAGGGGACCCTGCACCCTGGATTTTCCAGGGTGGTTCCCACTATTACTCCCACAAGTGACAAGTCCCAGTCTTGGAGTTGTCAGACAGGGTGTTCCAATTCAGGGTCTGGGACAAGCAGCCACATTAACAACTCTCCAGGGAGATTCCTCAGTTCTAGAATGTGGGTCCAGCACTGAGGGCCAGTCCTGCTTCCTGACACAGCTGCTGCCAGCCAGCCTGTGGGCTGTGGGCAGGGATGAGTGGATGAGTCGGGGGGACGGTGGGGCTGCTGCCTGTCCACCCCTGCTCGGTCTGTTTTTTTTTAAGGAGGATGAGGAGGCAGGTAGAGGGTAGAGGATGGGAGTTGAGAGGAAAAACTTGATCCTCTAGAGCTTGGTCCTCCTATTTCAGACAGGCTGGAGGAGAGGGCTCTTGCCAGCCCCTGCTCTCGTCTGACCCAGGAGTGTTAAATTCTGGGGAACATATTTACTATGCTGTTGGGTGGCCTTTGCTTGGCATGGGTTCTCGCTCGGTGGTTTCATACACCAGGATCAACCTGGTGGCCAGTGACAGGGGCCCTTCCTGAGCCTGCCAGCACCTCTCCCCAACCCTCCCCCTAGAATCAGGAGCCCATGTCCCTCTGGAGAAGCTTCACCTCCACTTGCGACTCCCACTCATACCCCAACCTGCCTGGGGCCGAGCAGGGCCTCAATGGTCCCCCGTAGTCTCCTGAAGCCTTTCCTGTGTCAGGACAACTCACCTACAATTGCACTCCTCAGTAGGTCTCAGGCAAGGAGGCAAACTAAATGTCACAGAAATCACTTACTTTTAGGATCCTTTAACTTGGGCTAATGGAGGGAAACCCTCTAGAAGGTAGGGACTGTCACCTCCCACCTCCCTGGGGGATGTGCGGAGAGGAGCTCAGCAGGGCTCAGCATCCCTCAGAGCTGCTGCCCACTTTGCGGGTCATCTCTAATGCCTCCTCCTTGCTTTCCTGCCCTTGGGGTGGCCAGAGGAGGGGGCTTTCCTTGTGCTTTACTCCCCTCTCACCTTGAACCTCCATGGTGCCGGGGCATGTCCTTCAGCTAAAGCAGCAGGGGCTGGCCAACCCCCTGAGCTCCATTTCCAACTACAAGGGAGGTGGACTTGATAAAGGAGGGTGGGAGTCAGGCTTACAAGGTGCCTGCCTGAAAGCAGAGCCACGGGGCATTAAGAAAAGGGGGCTGGCCGAGGGGAGATACCATCATCTCCCCCAAGGCCCCAGAGAGAAGGAAGTGATGGTAGAAAGGAGGAGTTGCAGGGCATGGGGTCCAGAGAGAGGAAGACAGGAGAGAAAAGATGGAGGGCGACCAGCAGGGAGGGAAGGGAATATCAGAACCAATTCCTGGTCAAAGTGAGTGAAGGCCAAACTTAGGTTGTCTGAGGTGTTGGCTGGGAAAAGATCTGTGGTGGTGGTGGTGGGGTGGGTGTGTGTGTGTGTGTGTGTGTGTGAACATGCATGCATAGGAGCCTGTGTCCACACACATGCACACACAGACACGCACACACACACCCAGGGGGAGCTACAGGGTAGGCCTGTGCCAGAAACTGCTGCATTCTTCTTAACCCTAAAGCCAAGGCTCTCTGCAAAATGCGTTCTCATTATTTGCAGGCACATTTTCCTCGACCGCACTCGGCTCTTGTTTCTAAGCGCTCGCCGCAGTCAAGGCTCTTTTTCCCTCCTCCCTCAAGCAGCTATACATACACAAAACACCTGCATTTTATTAATGCTGCCTGGAGCTGGGGCTGGATGGAGCCCCCCTGCTCTCACCACACCCCCTCCTCCTCAGCCATGCTCAGTGAAGCAAAGCGCAGGGGTTAACCCTGTGTAGCTGGGTTTTTGTCCCAGAGATTGGTCACCATGAGGGGTACAGAGAAGTGCAAAAGAGGTACAGGGGTCCTGTCCCCGGGATGGCTGGCCAGGCATTGTGGGACCCCCCCACCCTGGCACCACACATGCCTGGCCCCGAGCTTTTGGCCTAATTCTTGTTTGGCCCTGAAGTTTTTCTGTTGAGGAGATGAGGATACCATTCTGTTTTGAAAGGAATCCTTGCAAAGCTCTAAGAGAAACTCCTAAAGGATGGCCCTTTAAACAGCTCCTCCATCTCTCTGCCTTTAGGAGCCATTGGGACTAAACAATTCCAGAAAAATAGCTGCTTTTCTTTAAGAAATATTTTAAATTTAAAAAAGCACAAAGAATATAAAAGTGGCCTGTAATCTCATCACCCCCGAAGCTTTGTTCACTTTGTTTTTAAATGCAATACATACACATTAGAAAGCATAACATGGACATTTAATTTCTCTCCCCTCAATTTACAGTTGCTCCTCTCAAAGGTAATGACTACTAAGAGTTTCTTGTGTGTCCTTCCAGGAAAAGAACTTGGGCATATAGTGACATCTTCTTTTCCTAATTAAAAACAAGTCTGGAATTCTTGTCCTATCAGCACTTGGAGATCTCCTTCATTCTTTCCTTTTTGAGATGGAGTCTCACTCTTGTCACCCAGGCTGGGGCACAATGGCGCGATCTCGGCTCACTGCAACCTCCATCACCAGGGTTCAAGCAATTCTCCTGCCTCAGTCTCCCCAGTAGCTGGGACTACAGGCACACGCCACCACACCCGGCTAATTTTTTGTATTTTCAGTAGAGACAGGGTTTCACCATGTTGGCCAGGCTGGTCTCAAACTCCTGACCAGGTGATTCACCCACCTTGGCCTTCCAAAGTGCTGGGATTATAGGCATGAGCCACTGCGCCTGGCCCTCCTTCATTCTTTTTAATGGCTGTGTGGGAATTCACAGTGTGACTGTACCATGGTGTATTTCACCAGTGTCCTAATGAGGGGCCACAGGCTGCTCCCAGTGTCTAAGTCTTGCAGATACTGCTGCTATGACAATCCTCAGACATATGCCTTGAGCATAAGTGTGTGAGGATAACAGCAGAATTCCTGCCAGTGCAATTGCCGAGTCAAAGGACATGCACATGTAATGTTTTGTCTCCTCTTTTTTGGAAAGGGTTGTTTCTTTTCCTGCCCTTCTCTATTTTTTTTCCACCAGGCAAACTCCTACTTACCCATCAGAATCCAGCTCCAGTTTCATCTCTGTGAAGGCTTCTCTGGTTGCTCCAGGAACCAGTCAGCTCCTTCTTCCATGCTTCCTCAGTCCCTCTTACCTTGTCTTACTGTGGCCCAATTTTTTTAGGTGTTTCCTCTCCATATGGGATCATGATGTGAGGACATTGACATGTTTTCTTCCGGGGGCACAACACTTTTGTCTTTAAATTTTTCTTTGTGCAATTCCACTTCTGGGTATAGAACTGAAAGGAGAAACAGACATTTTTACCCCCAAGTACATGGCAGCATTATTCACAATAGCCAAAAGGTGAAAACAACCCAAGTGTCCAACACAGATGAATGAAAAAATGCTACATGCACACACACACACACAGGTACACGCACACACACACAGGCACACGCACACACACACAGGCACATGCACACACACACACGATAGAATAATACTCAGCCTTCAAGAGGAATGAAATTTTGACACATGCTACAACATGGATGAAACCTGGGGACATTATACTAAGTGAAATAAGCCAGTCACACAAGAACACTGCATGACTGCACTTATGTGAGGTACCTAGAGTAGGAAAATCATAAGGATGAAAAGTAGAATGGTAGCTGCCAGGGGCTGGGAGGAGGGGAAAGAGAAGTTAGTGTTTCATGGGCACAGAGTTTCAGTTTGGGCAGACGAAAAAGTTCTGTAGAGACATGATGGCGAAGGTTATACAACGATGTGAATGTACTTAATGCCGTTGAAATGTACACTTAAACATGGTTAAAATGGTATCTTCTACGTTATGTATATTGTACCATAATAAAAAGTTTTCTTTGTATGAAAATATACCCTCCTATAGACTCAAAGTTGCTGATGAGCCCTCTACATGGGTTGATGTAACCATCTCTTTACCTCAAGACGAGGTTGACCCATCCAAGATTGAAGGGAACTTATCCTATTTTCAGATATTTCCAGGGAAGGGAGCCCATGACATTATTAGATAATCTTTTCCAATGTCTCAAAACCCCAGACATTCTTGGTACCAGACCTTTCCTGCTGCACCTGAAGTTGATTTTCCTTGGTCAGTAAGTGCTTTGTCAGGCCACAAACTCTTCATGCACTCAAAGGCTCTAGTTACACCATCCCTAGTGTAGATCTGATGGTGCCAAGTAACAGGCCAGAGAGTGGACTTTGGAGGCCCAGTGAGGCTCCCTGTCTCACAGGCTTCTCATCAGCATCACAGATGAACAGTGCTGGGCTTGGATCTCTAAGCAGCCTGGGACACAGGCCCCCAGGCCCTGGCAGGTGAAGAGCCTACCATTTCTCACTTCATTCAGGATGTAGAATAGTTTGTCGGATGCTAGAACTTTACCCTTTCAGGTCAACGTCTTTACTCTTCAGCTGGAAGCCTCTTGCTGAGAGGGAAGCATTTCCCAAAGACACGGGAGTTGAGCTGGTGAGTCATTTCAGCAGTCCTTACACTCTCCTCTGACCAGAGACCACATATTAATCAGCTGCTTGAAAGATGTACCTGGCAGGCATGTTTCCTGCAGCCTGGAAGATGCTGACCTCGTCAGCTCTGAAACATCAAAAGGCTAACGAGAACAACAGGCTGAGAAAGACCTCATCACCTGGGTGCCTGTTCACCGCAGCCTTGTAAGGCCCAACACAGCTGAGATGCGCTGTCTGGAGCTCAGAGGAAGTGGAGCTTTTTCTGCTGTGAGGATCTGCCTTCAGCCCCCTTCTAGGGTACAGGAAGGGGAGGGGTGAGCCTAAATTCTGGCCCCATGCTCGGATGTCACTGCTATCACAAAGGGAAATTCGTGTGGGGGTGAGCACCTCCAGAGACCTCACTCACCTGTGATTCAAGGGATAATAGCATCACTCGTGTGTTCACGTGCCAGGCCTGTCACCCTGGAACATTAGTCAATGGGCTGTGTTGACAGTGATTTCAACTCTTGGATTATATGAAGGACCTGGCTGCCAGAAGGCGTTGAGCCCTGAGGAGGACAACAGGCCTCAGGTACTTGATACGATTAACGCTGAGACAAGGGGAGTCCCCACGGGTCAGTCCTATAACTGGGGTCTGATATACACTAGTGATAGGCATTAGCATAGTTTGTGCATTATACGGTGGTCTTGGTCCTTTTCATTTCCTGATAAGCTGGAATGTCTGACAGAGTAAATTCCAGATGCCCTTGTGGAATTCTCATTACAATCATGTTGCTAAGGAACTGTCTTCTACCTGTAAGCAATTTGGGAATACTATTAATAGTATTAACATAGGGTTTTTGCACTGTGTGGGTTTATTTTTTATTGTATTTATAACACCCTCACCACTACCTTCCCACCCCTGGCTCACCATCCAAGGGGCTTGCATCAGGAAACTCAAGAAAGAAGGAAGGAAGGAAGGAAAAAGGTTGTCCAGGCTTCACGTGAAGAAGAACTGTATCTGTATTATTCCCTATTTAATTCTCGGGACCTCCAGATTACAGGCATATAGAAGCTCCAATTAATATTTGATAAATCTTGAAGGGAGGAAAAGATAGTCACAGAAAGTTCACTTGAGTGGCCTGAAATTCCACAGCAATTTAGCTAGGAGGCTGGGAGGAGAATGTGCCCTTCCAACTTGCAGGCCAGCTCTGCAGGAAGCCAGTCAGCTCTCCCAGGGGAAGCAGTGGCCAGGCAAGCACGGGCCTCGAAGCTCAGGACTGCCTTTGGACTGTGACTCAGACAACATGGGTGGCTCAAAGTTATTGAAGGACTGGGTAGGCCCCTGAAAATTGGGCCTTTCTGCAGCAATCATCAGGGAGACGCATGGTCCTGGGCTAGGGAAGGAGTCTTCTTGGTCCAGAATGGCCAAGCAGCCAAATGTTAGAGCCCAGGTCCCTGGAGGTGTCCCTGGAAAGGGTCTTCCCCAGCCTGCTCCTGCAGAGTGGAGGCAGGTTTGGGGTGTTTCCTCTAGGAGAGATTCAGGGAGCTTGGGAGCAAAAGTGACAATGTGCCTACCTTCTCTCTCCTCTGTAGGGCTCTGTTCTCTTTCTTCTTTTTTGAGACAGGATCTTCTGCTCTATTGCCTAGGCCGCAGTGCAGTGGCGTGATCATGGTTCACTGCAGCCTCAACCTCCTGGGCTCAAGCAATCCTTCCACCTCAGCTTCCTGAGTAACTGAGACCATGCCTAGCTAATTTTTAAATTTTTTGAGGAGATGAGGTCTCATTGTGTTGCCCAGGCTGGTCTTGAATTCCTGTGCTTAAGCAATCCTCCCGCCTCAGCCTCCCAAAGTGCTGGGTTTATAGGCATCAGCCTCTGTGTCTGACCTACTCTCTTTCTTAAGGAGAAGGTTTCTGCTATTTCTTGGTCAATTGGGTACAGAAAGCCTGTTCCCCATGGACAACCCTTGAGTGGCTCAGAATGTCAGCAGGAGGGAAATGATGGCTTTCCAAGAGTGCTCTGTGCTGGGATGTACCTTCTCTTGTGTCCTGGTCCTGAGAGCCATGAGACCGAGAGCATGGGACAGAGGCAGTGAATGAACTGGGCTTGAGAACACCTTTGTTTGCTGGGCCTCAGTTTTCCCACCAGAAGCCTGTCCGCCTGGGTTTTAGAAAGCCAGTCCAGGAGAACACGGGAGGCTGCAGGCAGCTGTGACCAGCTGTCTCTCTCCACCCCTTGTTTCAGACCTCTCCAGAGTCCGGTGTCCTTCCGCACAAGTCCTTGTTGTCCAGTCTGTGGCCCAAGCACCCACAGGGCATGGTGGAGGCCTGAGACAGTGCAGGTTTTGCTGAGGCCATCAAAAAAGCTTACGGAGCAGGCTTGGCCATTGGCCGGAAATCACTGGCCCCTACTGGGCTCATGCAATATTCATGGAACCAGTGTGGGCTCCTGCAAGTTCCTATGAGCAATGGCCTCACCCATTTGAAGCTCATCAAAGGACTGGTTCAATATCCTGGGCCACTTTCTGTTCATTTTTCCTCTCCCCCGGTACTGTCCTCCTTCTGCCCTCCCCGACCACCCCTCCTCTTTCTAAGCTCTTGGCACCAAGTAGCTATGAAGACTCTGAGACCCAGACCATCCCAAGGCTGTAGCTTTCTTCGAGGCTGCCGGGCTCTGCTACGGTGAAAAGTCTGAAGGCTTTTTCTTTTCCAGGTAAGTTGGGGAGACGGTTCCGTTATGCCTGTTTCTTCTTTATTTTCCTTTCCCTCTCTGGGCCGGAGAGACCAGATTTTTTTTTTTTTCTTTTTTACAGTACATTTTGGCAGGCCTCTTTTTTTTTTTTTTTTTTTTCTGACAGAAAAAAAATAACAGGCATATTTTGGGCGATTACTCAACTGGGGTCCTTTGTGACAGGATATGCTGCTGCGTGACTAATGGAGCTGGCTTTCTCCTGGCTTCCTTCCCCTTTCAGAGCTCTTGTTTACTGCCCTATACAAAAAAAAAAAAAAAAAAAAAGCCATAAGCTACAGATTTTTATTAAAAAAAAAAAAAAAAAAGCCTTGTGAGATACTCAAAGGCAATAAATCCTTCAGAGATTCCATTTCCAGGGCTGCAAACTCCCCGCCCTCTCCCCACTTTTTCTTTTCAGTGCTCAAGATTCACGACATGTGAATCTTCTTCCACCCCCACATCCCTGCTTTCTTCTGAACATGTGTCCAGCAGATCGTGGGGGGCGGGGAGGGCGGGGGAAGGGGAGCAGGATGGGAACCATATTTATGGTGCTTAACTCAGCAATTGCTAAAGGAAGAAATAATGACTTCCAGGGGGCTCTGGGCCTTTTTTCCAAGGCCTTTGTGTTTTCATAATCTATGACAATTTTGTGGTGTAAGCAAAAGTTATTACAAAACATAGAACTAGCCTAATGAGGAAGGTTATGTTCTAAACCAGGAGGGACTATCTCTTTATAGAGGAAATTCAAATTTGGCTGGCTTTGGAATTTGGAATCCCTGGGCTTTCCAGAGAACGTTTGGGAAAGACTCTCTGGAGCTTGGCATGTCTGACAACTGGAACTGGCCTTTCAGTTCTTCTAGAGATGAGATGGTTTGTTATTTCAAAAGGTACCTGGCTATGGATGGGAAAAGTTGACTAACTAGTTAGGTTTACCAGAGACAGACTGGTGTAGATAGGGCACAAGATTTGTGGCCAGGCGATGGGTTTGAGTCTCAGTTGTAATCTAGAGCAAGTCATTTAATCTCTGTAGGTCTCAGTTGCTCTGAGGCTAAAATTGGGGTTCTGCCCCCTTCCCTCTAGGTTGCTAACAAAAAAAAGTAAGATGACATAAATTTAAGGCATGGTGGGAATTTTTTTAAATGTCAATTGTGTTTGGAGATCACGTGGTTTTCAGTTACATGGATAAGTTCTTCAGTGGTGATTTCTGAGATTTCGGTACTCCCGTCACCCGAGTAGTGCACACGGTGCCCAATGTGTAGTCTTTTATCCCTCATCCCCTCCCAACCTTCCCCTCCCCCCAGTCCCCAAAGTCCACTATATTATTCGTATCCATGACACGTGTGCATTCTTGACAATTGAAGAAGTATGCAGTGATCCCTTCTAAGGCTTCTTTATGCAAAGGGCGGACTCACACTTTCAACAGAGGAGAGAGACTTGTGACCCTGAGAACTACAAAGACTACTGATGAACAGAACGGAGATTATTTATACAGTGGCTCAGGACACAATATTACACGGGTGTTTGGGAGGCTGGTTTTGCGTCCAAGTTTGCTTACTCCCTGGTCATCTTCCAGGCAGGCCTCAGAATCCTAACTTTGATCACATTCCTTCCCTACCCAGGAAACTGTCTTGTCAAACCCAGACAAAAGGCACCTGCCCACTCCATCTTGCCTGCCTTTTCCTCTGTAACTAAGTCATCTTCTGCCCACACTCTCCGTGTTGGCAAAGTGAACACTGGATGCAGTTTAGCCACTTGCCTGACATTTTCATGGGACGTTGCTTGGAGGCCCTCACCCCGCCTTCACCTTCCTATACCTCTTCCTCCTCCTCTCTGCTACATCTTGCTCATTTGTCATTTCTTATAGGATCCCACTTCAGTTTCGCCCCTCCCTGACTCTCCACTGATTAGAACACCTCAAGTGGACACTTCAAACCCTCTGATAAACCCTACCAACTATCTTTTTTCAACCTCCACAATTCAAAAATCTAATAATGCCCTAGGTAAAGGCAATTGACTTGACTTCTCCAGAAGATAAACTGAGGCCCATCCAGGGAACTAACTGGACAGATATTACACAGTAGGTCCATGACAGACAGAAATAAAAACCCCACATCCTGATTCCAGTTTGCCTGGAGTTTAAAAAGAGGTTCTTTAGCTTGACTATCCCAGAATAGCCTCTCCCGGGCTAACCAGCTGTGAAGTGATGTATTGCAAGGGTTATTTTTTTTTTTTGCCTTGGCTTAACTCTTAAAAAAATACCCCAAACTCCCAAAATCAGCCTAAGAAAATCCATTTCTCACAATGTCATCCGCTTGCCAAGTTTAAACTTAGTATATTACATTATGAACGCCTCCAGGCCTCACTCTCGGCTTACTGCGATGCTCAGGTATCTGAATTGAGTTCAGAAATCACAGTTTATTGAAGGAAACAGATCATTAAGTCACTCCACTGGACTGAAGCTGTTGACGTTGTTTATTTGGAGAAGCTGAGCACTGACTCATGTTCTGTTGATTCGCGTGGATCAGGACTAACTGGAGCTATTTAACAAAGGGTGTGGCCATCAGATGGCACAGGGCCCATCAGGGCTAACGGGAAGAGGAATGGGGACAGTGGTGTGCTGAAGCTTGCACTGGCTTGTGAAAGCTGACTGGTAAATTTTCAGGAATTTTGCAAGCTGGTTGTTGAACAGAGCCATTGTTAAAAATTAAATGATAAAAACATATAATTAATTAATTATATTTTAAAAAGATAATACAACAGATCAGATCAGATCAGATCCGAATTTTTTTAAACTACAGTTTACTATCATCTATGTGCTTGGGTTATGTCTATTATACATATGGTGGGAATACTATAGAGTGGTATACAACTGTGACTCTCTTCCCAATTCCACAGTCAGTAACGTCACATTGGTAGCTTGAAATTGGCTGTGGTGGGAATATTTACACCACAGAAATTGGCACACTCTACACTCAGGCCTTGATTTATTGTTGTGTTGATTATCTAGACTTAAGGCAGTGATAGAGAAAATGTTAATACGGTAGGATTAGATGTAAAAGCATGCTCTGTCTGCAGCAGTGACATTGTGAATAATAGAAAATATTGAGGTAATATTTTTCTAGTTTTTGAAAACTATTACCTGATTCAGCAAAAAAGTGGCTCATATGGAAAAAAACCAGTGAAGTTCTGAAAAGCGTCTTTGTTGTTTCACTTTTATCTTACTTATTATTGTCGACATAATTATTAACCAACATTCACATCAGATTCACAATCGGAAGGCCAGCTGTTAAACATTTACCAGCACACTACTGGAAAGGAGTGTATGTGGACTGCTCCCTTGGGATTGCAGAAGAAAGAACGCTGTAGAACATCTATACAACTTGGCAATCAGGGGCCTGAGGTACAGCTGAAGTACAGCTGTGGAAGAGGAGATGCTAATTGCTGGGAAGAGGGGAACACAGATTTTACAGTCAGCAGCCAGAGACTACTCTCAGAACAGGAATGTGAAAAAATCAACCAGATATTCTAAACTGAAATCTACCACTGGATACCAACAAGGTTAAATGGTAGAAAAGCCATAATCATTTCTAAATTCAAGAGTAGGATTAATACTGTGTTTTTGCAGTATCTGAAGTTTCTGTGGCCTTTCTTATACGCCAGTTTATGTGATCACCAGAACAGAACTGAGGTTCAGGGGAAAGTTAGCTATCAGCATTGGCCCCATTTTACAGATGGAAAACCAAGGCAGTGGAAGGTAAAGTAGTTTGCCCACAGTTAACTCTTTCTGCGTAAATGGCTACCCTGGGACTAGAGGCGGGCAGAACTATCACAGACTTGGGGGTCAGACACACCTTGGTTAAAAACTCAACCTTGACATTTATGTAACTTTGGTAATGTTACTTTATCTTTTTGAGTCTTGGGTTTTTTGTTTGTTTGTTTTTTAACTTACAAAATGGGGATGATAAAGCCTAGATCACAAGTTTGCAGTGAGGGTTAATTTAAGGCGATGATAGGCACAAAGGACATGGTGCTTGGAAAGCCTTTGCACCTCCCCCCATGGTGTTATAAATTATTTACATTTGATTTTAAAATATAGTATAAGGCTCTTTTGGCTCACATATTTACTTTTCTATTTGTTGGGTTTAGGTAGATTACTCTGCATGGCCTTAGGCCAAACCAATTTGAGGGGGTGGGGGCAGGGGCAGGGAGGAAGGAGAAGGGAAGAGGTGGGTCAGAAGAGGAAATCTGGTTATGATTCCTGTGAAGGTGGAGATGGAGGTGGAGCATTTGGGCAGGGGGAAGAATTGAAATTTTGTAAAGGGATCCTTCACTCACTGATAATGGGAGAGAATCTGTATATACTATCATGTTCAACAAGGCCATTCCGCGCAACAGAAGCTGGAGTTCCAGATGTACTGCCTCTGCCTACACCTAGGCCTCCACGTCACCACCAGCACAAATGAGAAGGCTCAGAGACCTCTGGGCCCCCGAAACCCTCACAGCCTCTCCAGCACTCTCGGCCTTGGAACATGACCCATCCCCATGAAAGGCTGAGGCCTCAAGCCATCCCTCAATTGCCAGGGCAGGAAGGCAACTGCCCCCCTACTTCCCAGGGTTCTCACTCCTCCTTCTGGATGTGTCTTTCTTCTTAGAGCTTGTCATTAATTCACTAGACGGTAAGCTCTGTGAGGGCAGGGGTTTTTGTTTATTTCATGTGGGACCTAGAACAGTGCTAGAGACACCGAAGGCTCTCAATACATAGTGGCTCAAAGAAGAGAGTAAAATGAATCATCCTCATCTTATGTTTTCTCTTTCAAATAACAATCCATTCTTTGATCAAGCTCAACAGGTTCAGATTTGGCTCAGGGCTCACGGGTGTAAACTGAGGAGGTGAGGGTGTTGTCAAAGGCTTGAGAGGGGTGCTCACTGCAGAAACAGCATCTCTGAGGATAGGCCATCGACCAGCCGACATGGACTGAACAAGGCAAGGCAGTGGAGCTCAGTGGTTAAGAATGTGGTGGTTCAAATCCAGGCCCTGCCATTTATTAGTTATGTAACCTTGGGCAAGTTATTTTATCTCTCTGAGTCTCATTTTTCTTATCTGTTAAATGTGGATAAAAATATCCACCTCTTAAAGTTGTAGTGCGGGTTAACGAGATAAAGCATGGTGAGTGCTTAGCACAGAGCCTGGCACGGGAAAGGGAGCCAGTATTCATGGCCCTGTGAAGGTGGAGGTGGAGGTGGAGCATTTGGGAGGGGGAAGAACACAGCTAGAAGACCTGGGAAAGGGCCTACCTGCAAAAGACCTCTGTGTACCCAGATGGCATCTTATCAGCCTGCAATGGGGCCCTGCAAAGAGGCCTACAGCGGTAACACCTACCCAGGAGGACCTGGCTGTGTCGTGGGGACTGGCATGGTCACGGCCCTAGCTAGATCCAGAAAGCCACTGGAATGATGCCAATGCCTTGCTCTATGGATGGTGTCTTCCTTTGGGCAAAATAACCACAAACACGCCTCGACACATAAGACGGTATATACGGGGGAGGACGCCCATGCTGAAGCCATGCCCAAGAATAAAGGACACAAGGACTTACAAGATACCCTGAGTTGAGAACTACAGGGTTTAGAACCAAGGAGGAGCAAAAGGGCAAATGGGTGAGGTGGTGTAATTTTCCTTCCAGGAAGATAGCTGTGGTTTCATTACAGGAGATGGGCTTTCAGGGGGCATCGAAAGGAGAGGGGGTTGGAGGAAAAGAGATACTACACACTGGGAGGCTCATGTATGAAAATGTCATGTCTGATGTGAAGAGCCGGGGCGGGAGCAGCAGGGCAATTGCAGGGTGCCCAGGGATTCTCTCCTGCCTCCAGGCAGGGCTCGAATGCATCCATCACTGGGCAAATGAATGGTCTGACCTGGATACCAAGGGGCTCCTCTGAACTTGTTCCCAGGGTGAGCCTGATTTAGACTCAACAAGTGCCCATTCTGCTTGATATTTTAAATGGCACAGGTACTCAAAACAGCATGGTGTATTGGAAGATAGACCTGGAATAGGGGCCAGTAGACTTGATTTGAGTTCCAGAAATCATTTTCCAGGTTTAATTTTGAGGCTCACTTTCCTCATCTGTGACAGGGAGGCCCATAGTCCCCTCACAGGCCCCTGGTGATGAACCTCTGGGGCCTTTGGCTGTGGGGGTTCCATGCTTTGTGCTTCCAAGGACCACTCGCTTCAGCAGGACCCCCCCCACAACCTCCCCGGCCTAGTGTGGCCCTGCAAGAAGAGCACAGCTTCTCTGGTTAATCCTGACCTCACCCTGGGCCTGCCTGCATGTGGAGACACAGTCCCTGGACGCTGGGCGGGGACGCCTGTCATTCAGTCAGCGCAGCTCAGGCGCTAAGCGCATAAATGGATGCCTGCAAAACACACTGGGCTCTTTGCTTGAAAGCCACCAGAGCGAGACAAAGGATGACTTCCCTGGCTGGATTCCTCAGCAGGGGGCTCGCCACGCCTGCCTCCTCCAGAAGTGCCTGTGCAGGTGTAGACATGTACACCTTCCTGAACGCTAGCTCTGCCCCACCTAGTGTGCAATGCAGATGCAAATTCCACTCTCTTGCAACTGCCTCTTGCAGCTGCAGGCATGTCACGTAGCCCTAATTCCCCAGCTTCAGTTCCCAGAGCCACAAAGCAGGAGCCATAGGCACTCCAAACTCCCTGCCTTCTAGCAAATCTCCCAAAAGTTATTATGGATTGTTTTTGATTCTGTGGGACCACTATGGGTCAGCTTGCATTCCCAAACCAAATGCAGCCACTTGCCTTGGTCTAGCTCATTTGGTGTCCCCTAAGTGTGGCTTATGATGAGGGTCCACAGCCAGCCTGCTGTGGTGGGGTTCTAGCTTCCACATACTAGCTGAGTCACTCAGGACAAGTCATTTAACCTCTCTGTGCCTAGGTTTCCTCATCTCTAAAGTGAGATCTAGATGCACTTACCCCATAGGCTGTAACACGTGCAGTATGAACTCATGCATTTGAGTTAATTATATGAGTTAGCACAAGTGTATGAGCTCATACTATACATGTAAAATGCTTAAACCAGTGCCTGGCACATAGTAAGAATCATTGTAAATGAAATAATAGTAACAATGATAGTAGGTATTATTATTCATTTTCCACCCCGATGATCATTCCTGTTCTACTTTTCTGACTTTCTCACCATAGCCTTAAGGCCTGGCTCTATTTGGCATAGGCTGGCTACTACCATGAGCACTCCAAGACTCACAGAAGCAGGGGATGGAAGAGAGGTTGTGAGAAGCAGGTGGAGATGGAGGATTGAGGAGAGGATGTGCTGGGGCTGGAGGAGCAGAGAGAAGATAATTTCATCAGAAATAGGATGACAGAACAATGGCTGGGCTAACCCTCTCAGAGCTCTGAAGGCCCAAGGCAGTGGCACAGTATCTGTGCTGGGGTCCCCCAGTATGTTCCTTAATCTGACATGTATAATGTGTGTACCACAATAGAATAGAATGAATTAAACTTGAAAGAGAGCTTATTCCTCAAGCTGGGTGGGAACTCCATTGAATGGAATTGAACAGTATTAGAAAGTGGGTGTATTAGTCATATTTCTTCTCCTTTGACTTAGAATGGAAGGTTGAGAAAAACTGTGGCTTCTTCAACCCCAAGCCTTTTCTTAGCACTTTGTGTTACTGTGCTGGGGCCATTAAGGAATCAGGCATATACTAGACGCCTAAGCAAGTTGTGAGAATAGGAGGGCCGTCTCATGCCCATTTGCCTAGACACTGAATCCCTCCTGCATTCCTAACCCATCCCGTGGCACCATGCTGGATCTGTGCCCGCTAAGTTCGAGACTTGGACGCTCCTCAAACTACGTCTCAGAAAAGCAGGGCCCTAACCCAGATCGTTTTAGACCCCTCCCCAGCTCCCTCTGTTTTTTGCTGACTCTAGTCCCTGAGATATTATCCCAAGGAAGGAAGGCAGGCAAGCCTTGCTTGTCTAACTGCTACTTTGTCCCCTCTCTCCTCTGCTTCTCCTCCTGGCCGGGCAGAGCTGTCCACTTTCCCTTCCTATCTGAGGGGAAATTTTCTTAGGCTATCGATTGTCTTTTCTGAACTACAGCTTATGGTAAAGTCCCATTATCAGACCATTTGACTTGGCACTTTAAAGAACAATTTTAAAATTTAGAAATCTTTCCACAAAGCCTCTAGCAACTCAAGAGAGTCAGCATGGACCCCCAAGGTTGAGCAGTGGCCCATCGTCCAGGTGGTGTCCCCTTCCACAGTGAGAAGTGGGTCTGTGGCTGGGAAGCCACAAGGGAAAGAGGAAACAGTGGTTTAAGACGCTCATCGGTGATACTCCTAGCCTACCTGTGGAACATAGACTCCATTACACATATACTCCTGTGTAATGGGACTTACCATTTTATACTATGGGTGCATATTTAAATAAGTGAGGGGGGCATACAGCAAATGAAAGTACTCTTTTCTGAATGATGAGACTATACATGATTTTCATCTTTTTTTTGATCATACACATTTTCTAACTTTCTACAACTAATATGTTACCTTAGGATAAAAATAAATAAAATTAATACATTTTATGTGATTTTAATTAAAATATACAAATATACATTAAGCATATCTAAAAAGACCTCTATTTACCTCATTTATATATTATACAGTACATAATGTAACCTATAATATGTATGATACATTAGAATACAGGTGACTATTCATAGAAAATTTCTGGAAGGAACATGACAAAATATCAAGTTTTCTAGTTGTGTTTCTCTGTATTTTTTGGTTTTTGCATTGAGCATTTATTTTAGTAATTAGGAGGAAAAAACGTGTATGTATATATGTATACATGTAAATGTGTGCATGTGTATGTGTACATGTATGTGTATATGTGCATGTATATGTGTGCACGTTACGTGTATGTGTATGGTATGTGTGTATGCATGTATGAGTGTGTAGTATGTGTGTGCATATATGTGTGCATGTGTGCATGTGTGCAGATGTATATGTACGCATGTGTATGTGTGCATACGCATGTGCATGTATAGATGTGTGTGTGTACAGTGTATGTGTATATATGTGCATACCATATGTGTATGTGTATGGGTGTGTATGTATATAAGTGTGCATACAGTATGTGTATGTATGTGTATACATGTATATATGTGTATATATGCGTGCATGTGTGCAGTGTGTGTGCATACATACACATGTGTGTACAGAATGTGTATGTGCATGTATACATGTGTACAATATGTGTACGTGTGTGTACATGTACATGTGTACCAGCGTGTGCATGTATACATGTGTGCATATAGTATGTGTATATGTACGTGCATATATATGTGCATACAGTATGTGTATGTGCATATATGTACATATGTATATATACACATGTGTGCATACAGTGTATATGTGTTTGCATGTACATGTGTGCATGCATGTGTGTATACGTGCATGTATACGTATGTGCATACATGCATGTCTCATGTGTATGTGTTTCACTATGCTTCCTTTGGTGAAAACAAAAACTTCCAAGTTATTTTCAGATCATTATTCTTGTTTGTTTTCCTGGTACAGATTAGCTATCTGCTTTTCTCAGCATGAAAACAGGTACAACTTTTTTCCTGTGTTGATAGCTTCGAAATGTTGGAATTGGGCCTAAAGTGACTACAGGATTTAGTGCATGTTTCAGCTTCACCAGGTCTGGCTAGTGCATGAAACCAGCCAGCACAGTTGAGTGAACTGTGAACATCTAGAGTTGTTTACAAACAGCAAAACCCCACCAGGTAGAGAATGTTCCGGACTTAATTTCCATGCATGAGGTACTGTGTTCTGTGGTTGCTGCCTGTCTTCAGGGGATGTATGGGCGACTAATGGGAAGCACATTCACAGTTCAAAGCAAGAGAGAGGTAATGCCCGCCACACCCTCCGAAGGGGCACTGTGAAGCTGCATCCTGGATGTCCAGGCCCCGGGGGGAGATGAGCATCATGATCTCATGGTTATTTTCCATCTCTTATGATCGATGGGATTTCCCTGATGCTTGTGTAGCTGTTTGCAATTTGTTCTTTGGCTAGTACTTTCTAGATTGCTTTGAAGGAAAACACTGATTTCCCCATTTTATTCAGGGCTATATAAATAGCAAAGTTTTAGGTTCCCACCCTTTGTTTATAGATTTGCCTCAGCAATTATTACCCAATATAAAAATGGACCTAAGAGAAAGAAAGTTCTTAAATAGGTGGACCTAGACTCTCCAGGACCTCTGGGCCGAGATGGGTTCATCTATAAATAAGGCCTGACTCTTCCAACTCCCAGCCCCTTTGCCCTTGGATTTCTCTGATGGTAGAAAGGCCCTTGTTTCTGCCTAAAATTTTGAAATTCTCTGATGGAAGTTTTGATGTCATGGCAAATGTCATCTTGAGGCCTCAGAGTGTTTTCCACTCATTACAAGTCACCCTTCCACGAAGCAGTGCTTAAATCCTTCCCCAGCACTAGTAAGGATTGAGAAACAATAGAGGTTTCATGCTTTTGTCCAGATTGCATGGAAAGTTCCAGGGGTCACAGGAGGGAAGGATGGGGAGGAGAACAAAAACAGAACGTCTGGGTCTCAGGATATCCAGTTTAAAATATTAGCCTCTGGGATTCACAGCTTCAAACATGTCACTGAGTCTATAAATACCATTCTCATCACCTGGAGTTGTAAAGTGAACATTGTTTGGCTTCTCTGGCTTTGCATTTATGGTCTTGTTTGCCTGCTGGACACTGTCCACCCAACGCCACCTTCCATGGGCCCCCGTGGGATTCTAGGACTATCAGGGGACTGTCTGGAAAGGAAAACCCATTATACCACTGCCCCCAAGAAGGGACCACCTGGAACCACTCTCACAGTTTTTGCTGAACATTTCTACAGGTCTTCCTGGTTATGCATCTTTTTGGTCACTTACATTTTTTTTTTTATAACCAATCAAAGCCATCAGTATTTCCTAAGGCCCTACAGTGTTCAGAGCACTGTGGAGGCATCCTTGGGAGATATAAAGAATGCCGGGACAAGGCTGGGGGATATACAGATTCATTAAAGCCAACACATCTGAAATAGAACATATAAGCTGGTTTTCAATAATTGAACTGTGCAGGATAGGCAAAAAGTGCAGTGAGCACAGAAGTAGAGAAAACGTCAACTCCAGGCTCCCCAGAGGTTTTTTGGGGTGGGGGTGTTGGGGGAAAGAACAGAGTTGATGCTGGACCACTCAGAAGATATTTCGAGCGAAGGAAATGGAATGAGCAAGGACAAAGAGCAGGGATGGAGGAGGATATGGGGTGGGTTTGTAGGTCTGGCCAAGGTGAATTCACATGGGGGAGGGCATGGTAGAGCAGTCTGGAGAGGTGGTAGGATAGGGTTACATTATGGAGGGCTTTGAAAGCTGCCTTTTCACTGTAAGTTCCTGTGCAATATTTTCCAAATAAAGACATGTTGCCAGCAATGGCTTGTCCAAAAATCTGACACTTGCCTTGGACTTCTTCCTCCTGTCTCCTTCCTCAACTGGCCCACCTAGCATAAGTCTCAAAGCACATGGACCAACTCAGGATGGATGGTTTGCCCAGTTACCATGGGTGCCCCTTTGGACAGTCCATACTGGCTTTCCCTTGGCAGGGAGTTTCATTTTGCCATCAGAGCTAAACCGGGAAGAGATTAGATCAAGCATTTGGGCTGTGTCTCCCCAGGCTACCATCTTGGGAGGGCCAGCAGCAGACGCCAGGAGCTGGCTGGCATCAGGGTATAATCTGGTAGCCACAGAAGAGACCCTTATCCTTGGAGGGTCTGTGAGCCCACAAACAGCTGCTTGGCTCGGCTCACCTTGGCTAGTAGCATTTCCAGCAGAGATGAGCAGAAGATGGATGGGTGGTTGAGAGCTGGCAGTGATAAGAAAGAAAGGGGCTTCAGTACTGAAATGAGATATTTGTGTCTCTGTCTTCAAATGGACAAGTTCTGGTCTTCAACCAAGTTGCTGGAAGACAATTTTTCCATTGTTGCCTGAAGCATTCCAATGGAAGACGAGGGTGCATGGACCCACCAGGGCTGCTCTCCGTGAGAGGAGGACTAAAAGTAGCAAGTGGCCAGGAGGGCAAGGGTGGACTCTGTAATGAGACAGAAGATGTAAGGGGTCAGCATGTGAGAGGAAAAAGCCATTGCTGGGCACGGCTGGGGCCTGGGAGCTCCCAGGGATGGGAACTATGGCAGCAGTTCTGGGCTCTTTCCACATCTGTCGTCCTGGCCTAGTGCCCTCTCCTTGGATTCATGAGACCAAGAAGCAAATGTAAGGGAGGAAGGGCTTTTCAGCAGAGATGCCCACAAAGAAAGACTTAGTGCCACCAGCTGAGCTGCAGTGGGGGGCACTTGCCACTCTTCCCTGCCTCCTAACCATGACTTTCTCACTCAAAAACTGTCCATCTGTCCACTGTTCCGCCAAGCCCTGGAGACCCATGCTGATTTCCTTTGGAAGAGCCCCAGCTCCCAGGGTGCCCTCAGCAACAGCAGAGCCTATGGACGGTTCCAATCTCAAACTTCCCATCACAAGGAAGGGTCGGCCTGGTCTGTGGAAGTTACGATAACACAGTGGCTGTTTATGAGCAAGATCCCTCCATAAAGTCATTGGGACGGTTCTCTCAGCAGCGTGTCTAATCTTCTCTGGCTGCCATTCTGGGCGCTTGGCTCCTGATCTATTTTGGTCTCTCTCTTCTTTGACTCATTCTGGGACTTCTGTGCCATAAATCTGAGCCTCCACCCCCCTGCACCACCACCACCAGGGCCTGGTCCCACCAGCAGGCAGACAATTCAGAATTAGCTGCAGTCATGGTTGTCCAAACTGACAGGCAGGGAAACTGAGGCACAGCAGGTCGCAGGGCCTTGTCTCATCTCCCACAGTGACCCGGCAGCACAGCTGCCAGCAAGGCCCAGGGTTCTGGCTGGGACTTCAGCTCTGGAGTTGTTACAGAAGGCCAGGGGCCATGTGAAATGTTACAAAGCTCTTACTGGGCCCCACTTGGCTACAAATCCCAGGACTCTGCTACAAATGGGATTGTGGCGGGAATGCAGTGGGGGTGGGGAGTGTGTGTGTGTGTGTGTGTGTGTGTAAGCAGGTTTGATAGTGTGTTTGAAAGCCTTCCATGCCTGGAATTTGACAAGCACAGAATAGAGAAAGACTAGAAAACCGAAAATAATGTGGGCGAGAGAACAAAGAGTCTTCCCAAAGCCATGTTTCAAGCTGTGGGCAAATGTCTTCCTGTTTCTCATCCAAAAGTCCCTGCCTCTAGGCCCAAGGGGCTGGCTGGGCCGGTTTGGCCAGTCCAAGGCCATCCCGCAGCCTCAGGCCTCTCTAGATGTGGCCTACGTGCTCTGGAGAGGGACACAGGGGAGGCAGGGAGGCAGTTAGGGATTTAGACACTTTCTAGGTGCCTCAGGGGACCTACATATTTCCTATGTAAAGTTCAGTCTGTTTGCAATTAGACTTCTCTTCTTTGCTTATTTCCGGAGAGATTATAAATAGTGAAATCAGCTTAATTTGGCTCTCTCTGAGATCAACAGGCCACTGTTTCCAACAGTCTGAAAATACCAAGCAGTCCCACCCACATTCATGGGTCATGCCACGTGGCAGCCCTGGTAGGCTCTCTGTGATGAAGGAACTTTAAGTTGCATGAGTTTTCGACAGATAAGACTCTTTCTGAACTCTAGCAAAGATATCTTCGTTTTGGCTTCAACTAAAATAGAAGGGATCCAGCCCTGTTTAGGTCTTGAAATTCTCTTTCTTTACTTAAAGAGCTCAAAGCTGTAAATAGTCTTTTGGGAAAACCCATCTTGGTTCAATTACTTTGCGAGTTTTAGCCTTTTCTTGGGGATTTGGGCACAGAGAAGATCCCGAGCCACCTCAGACATGCAGATGCTGCTCCTGACCTGTCACCCTCAGCACAGCAGGTGTCTGAGGTCATTTCACCAGAGGTTGGGAGAGATGTCACTGATCAGCGTGCCTGAGGGTGCAGGAGGAACAGCCCCCGATCCGTGAGATGACTCAGGGGACAGAAGGGAGCTGTGGATCATCGTCCCTTTAGACTCTGCCTTAGTCAGAATGGGAACAGCTACCACTGTAGTGACAAATAGATGCCCACGTCTCAGTGGTTATGCCACCTGAAATGGGACTTCAGGATTGCTGTCATCAGGGAAGCCAGAGCTGGAGGGCTGCTGCGATGCTTTTAAGGGCCAACCTTGAAAGTGTACTCTGTCCATATCCCTTTGGCCAGTATCTAGTCATATGGCCTCCACCTAACTGCAGAGGAGGCCGGGAAGTAGAGTGGAACACGTGGTTTTTGATGAGCAGGTATCATCAGGCTTAGACCTGGAGTCATCAGCTACAGGCCCTGAAGCCTAAAGAAGGTGTTCAGACAAAACTCTCATGAGGCTGTGGACAGAGGTGCTGAGGACTGACAGGACTTGCTGACTTGCCAACCCACCATCTCCTCCTGGCACAGATGCCCACAGGAATGTGGCTGCTTTGAGGAAGTATCCTGGAGGGTGACCCCAGGCTTGATGTCAAGATGGAGCCTTTAGCAGGTGACTAGGGAGAATAAAAATGAGCACCTGGGTTATTAATGGAAGCAGATCTGTCCCAGACCCTCAGCAGGCAGGGGTGAGGCCCTTTCATGGACAGCACAGGGACTGGCAATCACTTGTTCCCCAGCAGACCCAGGCCAGGGAAATGCATCTTTACATCTGCCTCAGATGAGGATCTCCCACAGGCCTCACAGTGGGGAAATGCCTTCTCCTGCTGGAGTTACCTTATTGAAGGCTCCTCTGCCTTCAGTTAAGGCTATGGATGCATCCTTAGCTTTTGGGGGTCCATGGGGCAGGGCATAAGTGCTTTTTTGGGATGGTAGCTGGGAGGAGAATTCTGCAAACAGTGATAAGTAAACCAAAGGAGATATAATCAAGAGCTGATTTACATATTTTCACCTCAACAGAAATAGTAAAGCATTCTGTCCAGACTGAATTGAGCAATCATCATTAATTTTCTTCCATCTGGGAACTAACAGAGCTTTGCAAAGGGTTCTTATTTGCAGTGTCTACTTTTGTATTGGCTTGGGAATTCAAAGCTGAACCCTCAGTAATAGATGGAGGAGCACAGGGGAATACTGGCTCAAACTGGGTGCAATGGTTAAATTTTATATGTCAACTTGGCTAGGCTATGGTGCCCAGCTATTTGGCCAAATACTAGTCTAGATGTTTCTGTGAAGGTATTTTTTTAGATATGATTTACAATAAAGTCAACATTTACAATCTTAAGTGAAGCAGAGTAACTGCCAAAATAGGTGTGGACTTCATTAATCAGTTGAAGGCCTTAAGAGCAAAGGCTGAGGTTTCCTGAAGAAGAAGGAATTCTGCCTCTAGACTGCAACAGGAATTCTGCCTGAGTTTCCAGCCTTTGGACTCAAGGCTGAAGCATCAACTCTTACCTGCTCGCCAGTCTACCTGATGTCCTGCAGAGTTTCAGATTTGCCACCTCTCTCCACTCCTGTCACATGCGTCAATCCCCTTAAATCCATCTGTCGCTATCTCGTCTATAGCTACATCTCTCTAGATACATCTACATTAGTCAGAATGGGAAAGCTTATGCTGCTGTGACAAATAAATCCCTGCATCTCAGTGGTTATACCATCTGAAACATGTGACCTCAAGACTGCTGTCATCAGGGAGGAGAGAGCTGGACGGTTGCTGAGTTCCTTCAAAAGGCCAACCCTGAAAAAGGCAGATATCACTTCAGATATCACTTCTGTCCACATCCACCTATGTATATCCATATCTAATCAATCTGTCTCTATATAGAGAGATCCTATTGGTTCTGTTTCTCTGGGGAACCTTGATAATACACTGGGGGGAAAGCAGATTAAATTAGAGAAAGTAATTCCATGATGAATAGATATTTTTATTAGTTCATAGGAAAAGGGGGTAAATAATAAGGAAATAGAAATTGTGGTGGTATAAATAAGGGAGTTTCACTATAGCAGTAATACCATTATGTTAAGCATACAAAGTGGGGTGTAACGAAAACTAAACTCAATAGAAATGGTCCGGCTGTTTAGTAATTTCATTTCCAAAAAGATGATGTTTGCTTGTGGAACTTCCTGTCTGGGGTTCACCCTCTTCCTGAGGACCTCCTGGTACTGCTTTCCTCACATTTAAGTGTGTGATATGCCTCTGGCGGTGCCCCTGAGCAATAGATTGTGTTTGCACAGTACAGATCTATTGCTGGCCCTGTCTCCTTTCTCTTAGTTCTATTTACACTTACGCATGTATTTTTAAACAACAGCTGTAAACTAGGGCTCTTTGGTTGCCAGAGACAGAAAGTCTGTCTCAAATTGTTTTAGCAAAGGGGAAATCCAATGGTCCATGCAACAGAAAGATCCAGAATTAGGGCCAGCATCAGACACATGGATTCAGGTCTAAAATAATGTGTTACCAGGACTTGGTTACTCTTCATCTCTCAACTTTGCTATGCTGGCTTCAGAGTCAGGTTTCATGTGACAGAAAAATGATAGCAATTCCAGGCTCTATAACTCTCAGATTTCAGGTTCAAGGGGAAAGAGTGATCCCCTTCCCAGAAGTCCTAGGGAAGACCTCAAGGTATCTCATTGGCTCTGATTGATCAGATGTTCATTCCTAAACCAATCACTATGCCCAAGAGAATGCAATGCTCTGATTGGCTTACACCTGGGTCCTATGCTTCACCTTGAGTTGGGGGTAAAGTTGGCTGCCCTGAAATCTTGTGGACTGAGAAGACCAGGGCATGGTGTGTGATCCCCCAAGAACAAACAGGGACATGGGTACCAGAAGAGAGTGGATGAATGCTGATTCATTAAAATGACAAAGAAGAAAGCTTAAAGATTCATAATCTGTTCATCTGTGGAAAAGCACCTCTGGGGGCAGTACCAATGTGAAGTTGGCTCATCCTTCTTTTGACTGCCCCAGGATCCCTTTCCATATGTGTTTTGTATAATGGCCACTGCCAGGGCCATACAGTCCTGCTAGTAAAGCGTTCTTCCCTTGAGTTCCTCTCCCGACACCCGCTCTAATCCCAGTGTCTTCCCTCCAGAGCCTGATTATAGACACAGTTTGGGATGGGTTGGGGGAAGTATATTTCTGACAAAGCGATGTTTCCATTTCACACATATGACTAATAGGGAACTTGGCCAGGAATAACTCTTTATACAGTTTTGGAAACCCTGGCCTAGACCATAAATTATGGATTAAAGCTCGATCCCTGTCTTTTAACTAAAAACTCAATATCCTGCCTGAAGGACAGAGCAACAGAGAAGCCTGACATCAAGTATCCAACAGTATCATCCCATTGGGATAGCCCCCAGGCCTGTGAGGAGGTCACCTTCCCATGGCATTGCTCTCCGGGGCCAGGCAGAAAGCCTGAGCTTGGCCCCTCACTCCATTCCCCTTGCTACCTTGCCAAGAAAAGCCTTAAAAGTCTTGGAAACATCTCTGGTTTTCTAACTCAAGAGATTCCAGCAACAGAGGTCAAAGAGTCACATGGGAGTATGTGGAAGGGCAGATGTATCAGGGCAGGAAGATGCTTATCCTTGGTGCATCATGTGAGTAGGGGAAGAAAGGGGCTGAAAGGACAGAAGGAGCATGGCAGGGCTTAGGGCTCTCAGGAGAGAGAAATAGGAGTGAGGGACATTGGCAGAAGAGGCTGAGGAGTTTGTCTCGCTGGTTGAGAATCCAGGGCATTTTTGTCACGCATTTCCATTAGGAGTCACATCCAGAAAACCGCCAAGCTTCTGATCCAGGAGGTAGAGGATAAGAGGCACAAGATGGCCCAGAGGATGAGTTGACACATTGATTGTTCAGTGATAAAGGCTCAGGAGTAAGGATCAGGGTTGGAGCAGCAAATAAGCACATACGAACCCAATGTGAGCAAATGCTAGCATGACAGAACAGGTGGGAGATTCACTGGCAGCAGGCAGACACCCCGGGGTGAAGAAGGAGGGAATTGTTCTCTCCTCTCCAACAGGGAGGGCTGTATTCCTCCATCTTGGCAGAACATCCAACTTTGACAGGGCCCAGATCTTTGGGGAACCTTGTTTTGCACTGTATCAGCTAAAAAAAGTCGGTTGAAATGCGACTAACCAGAGAACCTTTAACCTCTTTCAGATTTAGCTTTTGGACAAAGTTAAGAGACTGTCTTCTGAGCCTTATTTTGGTAAGAACGTCATTGTGGTGGGGGCGGATGGGGTGGGGAAAAGCTCTGTAAGGGCAGGCTAAAAGGTGCCACATTTTCTTAGTTTAAATAAGAGGCATCGTCCTTGGTGGTTGGGGGACTTTAAGATTATTTAGAAGAGAGATAGGGGAAAGGTGTCAGAAAGAATGTAACTACAGCCTCCTAGAGTGTTCTTGGCTAAAAAATTATCTTGAAATTAAGTAATAGAATTGACTGCCTCTCTAGCTAATAAAATAACAGCAACAACAATGCTTCTTTTTTCTTACTCCTGTAGGGTGTGGGCAGATTACCTGAGGTCCAGATTCCCTAGAGGCCATAAATACAAAAACCTTGAAGCTTATCGCTCGTGTATTCTAGCACCAAAGCAGTACCCTCAATGGTTAGTCTGTCTTCATGATGATCTAGAATAACACGTTTGTCAAGTGCTTATAACACACCTGATGCTAAATTTAATGTTTCAGAAATATACTCTCATCAAATCCTGACAATGAATTTGTGAGAAGGGATCACTGTTCCCATTTTACAGAAGAGAAAGCAGCTCAGAGAAGTTCAATAACCATAGCTGAAAAGCAGTGAAAATCAAATTCAGTCCTGATCAGTTAGACCACGAATTGTGTGCCTTTAACTCTTATGCTGTTCTCACCAACACCTATACTCCCTCCCACATCTAGCACTGTTAGGCCTAAAGTCTTAAGGCAATGACTCAGAATATGAGTGTATCAGTCAGCGTTCTGGTAGGAGAGAGATGGCACACTCAAATGGGGTAAGTGAGGAGAATTTAGAAATGCAACTACTTATAAGTTATACATAAGACTAAAGGAAGCTAACAAGGCAAAGTGAAGCCCTCCAGGGTTAGCAGGGGTGGGGAGCCTGAAGGGTAAAGGGAAAGAGGCATAAGAGAAAGTATCTGGAGATCTGGAGAGAGCCACCTATCAGGGGCTATGACCTTAGACAGAGGGGCAGTGGAGAGACACAGCCAAGCAAGCGCCCATTACAGTAGAGCCAGGAGGATAAATAAATATCCTGACCTTGTCCCACCCTCCTATCTCTCTCTCTCTGTTTTTTGTTTGTTTTTGTTTTTGAGATGAAGTCTCACTCTGTTGCCCAGGCTGGAGCACAGTGGCTCGATCTCGACTCACTGCAACCTCCACCCCACTGGGTTCAAGTGATTCTCCTGCCTCACCCTCCTGAGTAGCTGGGATTACAAGTGCACACCACTATACCTAGCTAATGTTTTGTATCTTTAGTAGAGATAGGGTTTCACCATGTTGGCCAGGCTAGTATCAAAGTCCTGACCACAGGTGATCCGCCCACCTCGGCCTCCCAAAGTGCTGGGATTACAGGTGTGAGCCACTGTGCCCGGCCCCACCCTCCTATCTTTTGCTGGTGCCTCCCACTGGCAGAACCCAACTGAAGCCAGAGGGCAAGGGTGCCCAGCAATGTGGTCCACAAGGTCAGCTTCCTGGGGCACAGAGCAGTGGGGAAGAGGATGCAGTGTCTGTAGAGGAGCAAATTGAGATGCCCAGCATAATCAGTTAACATGTCCAGCTGTCTGAAGGTTTCTGCTTTGGACTCAGGGTTAATTTCTTTCATCTATAAGGAAAGGGATGGCTTATGAAGGTTTAGGGAAGAAAGTGATGGTCATTAGGAATCAGCATGGATTCACCAAGAAAAAAGATGAGCTACTCATGGCACCTTTTTGGGGGGAGGAGATGGGATTCCTAAGTTGGTAGCTCATGGCATTGTGTGCAGCAGAGCACACACGTCTTGGCTCTCTTGAGAACAAGGAGGCTGGAGACTGTCACTGGGACAGCCGAGGGGTTGTGCTGAGTGACCGGCCCTAAAGCTGCAGACAAACAGAGGGGTGTCAGCCTGGACAGGAGGTACCATCCATGTCCCAGAATCTCCCATGGCCCTTCCATTTCAACAATTCTATCAGAGACTAGGAAGAACTCTCACAGGTAGCTCACGCCTTGGATAACAGAATTAGAATCTCCTAAGATCCCAACAGTTTGGATTCATGGTGGATGAATGTAACAAGATGAACTATAATAGCATTAATATATATCTGGAAGCTTGGGGCTAAACAAACGGATTTTTATACATGCCTGGGATGAGGTAGGTATGAAAGACTCAGGGGCGTGTGTTGACAGTAAAGTTGATGTGAGTCAACCTGAACAATTACCAAGAAAATTGGTGTCATCTTAGGTGACATTAACTGAACAAGACTGTTGAGGATGAGGGAGGTATTTCTCCTGCTGGCCTCTTTACTGGTCTGTCCCACCTGGAATGCCACTGCACTGCTTTTAAAGGAGAAGCCAAATGAAACAGATTGCATTTGCTGACAGCCATGGGGATGGGGGAGGGGGCCTGAGAGTGTGTCACACGAGAATATGTGAAGGAAAAGCAGAAGAGATAAATAAGAGAGCTGGCAAATAAAAGAGAGGTCCTCAATTGCCGGGAAGGTGGTCATGTTGAAGAGCCTTGTTGGTGGAGAACAGAAAGAGAATGCAAAGACCACTGGGTGATGGCTAACAGGGCCAGCCTGGAGCTCAGGCTGCTGGCAGTCACAGTGGGGCATGAGGTGGTAAGTCAGCTTCCCCTAGAGATGTTGGCACCCAGGGCTGTTGGAGAAGAGACCTCCACCTGGCATGAAAAGGAGGGCTGTTGTCTCAAAGGATCTCTGTTGAGTTTGAATGCCTGGGCACATGAGTATGTTTGCACGCCACATCCCCAGCATGCTCACACTTCCTCAGGCGTGGCGACCCATGATGGAGTGCACCCACAAATATTTTCAAACTTTGGAGCATCCGCCATTCTCCTTTAAGTAACATTTGGGACTCTATGGAGACGCAGATTTCCCCAGCATCACGGAAGGAGCAGGAGCTTTGGGGTATAGCAGATCTGGGTTTGAATTTCCCCTTGGCCACTTCTGGCTGTAAGATCTCAGACAAGTCACATTCAGCATCATCAGCTCCTGGTGCAGACCCTGGGAAGGCACCAGGGATTGTAGAGCGCGCAGCAACAGACACGGTTCCTGCCCTCAGGGGGCTTACTGTCTCATGTTTTGTAAAGCAGAAATAATTCCACCATCCTGCAGTGTGTTTGAGGAATATGTGGTAATCCCAAAGGTGGTTCCCTTTCCATTCTCTTCCTTGCAAGGAGCTCAAAGCTATAGCCATTCACAGGAAATCACAGACACTCAGAAACCTGATGGGCTTTTGTGTGAAATCTGTACCCCTCTTCCCTTTCAGAAGGTTGCTGTACATCAGGCCTGCCCCTTGCTGCTTCCTGAATGGCTTCCTCTGTGGCTGCAACTCTGCTGAGGCCACCCTTCACTGACTTTCCCCTGAAGACTCTAAGGGGCTTTCCACTGGAGACGCTGTACACAATTTGGTGAAATGTTGACGGCAGATGTGCGATGGCCACTCTTTCTTAGCAAGCAGGATTCCCTCATTTCTGTGCTCCTGGGTCTGGATCCTGTAGTGTTTTCAATGTCTTGGCGGGGTGAGAAGTCGTCCAGTTTCAGAATGCACTTATCAGCCAGAAACAAGTGGCTCTTCCTACTCATCTTTCAAGGTTAGCCCAAACACCACCTACTCTGGGAGCATTGCCTAGTTTTTCCCCTTCCCCTAAACATTCTGTGCCACAAAACCAAGGATCGTCAAAGATCAGTCTCATTTCCTGTGTGTTCCCATTTTACAGAACAGGAGACAGATCAGAACAGTAGCTCTCTGAGGGCAGGAGCAGTGTCTGTTGCCATGTGCTCTGGAACCCTGTGCCTGCCCAGGCTGTGCACCAGGAGCTCATTCTGCCTCCCAGCTACAGTGTAAATCCTCAAGGGTGAGACCAAGTCCTCTGAATCCATCCGAATGTTTAGCTCCATTCTGGGGAGATGGCAGATGCCCAGTAAAAGCTTGCTATTGGATTCTTTTCCAAGCTTCTCACAAATCCCTTTTTAAAGTCAAGAGCAGGAAGAGTAAGCATTTATTCATTCAACCAGCATATTTTGCAAAAATCTCAAATCCATGATTCACAAACTAAAAGTCACTCAGCAGCACGTCTCACGTGGCCAGACCAGTATTTTTCTGTTTTTGTTTTTAATCAGTGCAAATATTTAAAAAAACAGGATACTTTATACAGAACTCTGGATTTCTAGGCTGTCTTAAATACCCAGCCAAAACTGGGTGCTGCTGCCCCCTTTAGACAGGCCGGTCTTCTTCAAGTCTGGGCAGTGCTCACCCAGCTTCGCTCGGTGGGTTACTGCCAGCCCCCATCAGCATTTGAGTTCGTAATCGACGGCTTATTCATTCAAAAACTACTGACATCAAAAGGAATCTCACAGAATGGTGAGCTCAGAGACACCTGATTTCCTGGGTTTATTTCTTGACCCACTGTAGGATATGCTCCTCCAATCCCCTCCAGCTCAAGATTCTTTCTCCCCTCCCCCTACCCACCCTGGGGGCAACCAAATCCTAATGCCCATTGCAGGCGTCTGCATCTCCTGTCAGTCCTGCTGACAGCTCCACTGGCAGCAGGCTGAGCATCCTTGCCCCAGAACTTTCAGGGATTGCTAAGGTGGGCAGGTGTGTTCCCTGGCAGGGCATGGCTCCAGGTTGGGCCCAGAGGGCCCCAGCAGCTGCTGTCCATGTGTCACTTCCCAGGCAGAGGGAGGGTGTCTGGAGAGACCACCCATTCAAGGGCTGGGCTGCCTCTCCAGAATCTCCTTTCAAAGACACCCCGGGAAGTGCCCCTCGGCTTGCCCTGGTGCAGTGTCCTGAGGTTGCCCAGGCTCTCAGAGCAGGCAGGACCCTCCTGAGGTGCCGCTTCCTGCCCTCTGCAGGCCCAGATTTCAAAGCTGTCAATTCACTCCTCCTTTCCCTCCCGCCCTCTTCTCCTCCCCAACATTCTTTGCTTCTTGTTTATATTGCAGAAAACATCTGCGAGAGTAAATGACTGAGATGAAAGATCTTGGCAAAGGGCTATTTTTCTTTGCTTGGCTTAAAGGGGGACAGATGAAGACTTTAGCCTCATCCTCGCCTTCCCCAGCGTGACTCCCTCCCCCAGCTTCCAGAGAGGAGAGAAATGGGATCTGAATGAAGACAGACCAGAAGGTGGTCCAGCCGGCCCCAACGCCTCAAGTCCCCAGGCAGGGGAGATTGTTTTTCCAGTGGAACGGGCTGGCCTGGAGGAAAAGGTTCACCGGGTGGAGAGGAGGAAGCACAGATCGCATGCTTCTGCAGGGCTTTCCCCCAGCGCTGCCCACTCTCTGCCCTCCCTCCAGGGCACACAGCCACCCACGCCAGCAGCAGACCTTTGTCTTGGGCTTGGTGGCATGTTATGGAGGAGAGACCACCCCACCAGCCTTTCTTCCCTCCTGCTCCTCTCTCCTGAGTGGTTGCGCTGTGCAGGGAGTGAGTGACATCCTGGGCTGCACAGCCTCTCTCTAACTCCAGGGAGCTGTGTGGCTTTAGACAAGTTAATCACGTCTCTGGTCGTCAGTTTCTCCCTCTGTAAAACGGGAATAAAGATACCTGCTTCACAGAGTTGCAGTGAGGATGAAATGATGTAACAACGTGTGCTTCCCACAAAACCAGGCACTTAAGAAATGGTGATGATAATGGTGGTGGTGACGAGGAGGAGGATGAAGATGATGATGATCCGGTGGGGTGTGGGGTGGGAGGCAGGGAGAACCCTAGCAGAGTCTCTCTCTAGGTGACTGAACCTCCATCTTTCCCTCTGTGGATGGAATGGAGTTTATTCCCTCCTCTTCATTGTAGAGGGATTGTGAAGTAGGGCTGAGTGATTACACTTGGCGCAGATGATGAGGGGGTGATGTGGAAACCAAGCTTCACTCTCCTCGGCACTGTGAGGGCCGTTTTCCTCTGCGACTCTCGGCTGCCCTGGCACTTGCCAGCTCTCCTGCCTGGCCATTGTCACCAGGGGGCAGGGGCCAGTGGCCCTCATCTAGATGAGCCCCTGGCACCATGCACCATGAGGATAGGTCTGTTAGTGCTGGCCAAGGCTGATTGTCCTGGGCCCCAGATTCTCAGTCCAGGCAGCCTGTACTGACATGGCACTGGTGGCACAAAGGTTTCCAGGGTGGCTGGCTCAGAGGCTCCCACAGAGCCAGGTTAGGGATGTGGCTGTCCTCAGAGAGCAGCTGGGGAGCTCTTCCCACCCCATCTCACCTGCCAGCCCAGCCCAGAGCCTCCCTTTTTCATGGTCCCTGGTGCTCCTGTTAGAGTCACACAGTGGCCATGCGCTTCTTGACAAGGGCAGGGCCAGATCTTAGAAAGACCCTCAGTGCCCAGACCAAGGCAAGGTAGCTGTCACTTAGGAAAATAATGAGCAGATTCTTACCAGGTGGAACAGGTAAGTTCTGATTTGGGTGTAGGAGGAAGAAAGTCAGCTCAGGGGCAGCAGCTTAGAAGGAAAGTGGCTGGTGGCTGAGCTCCAGGGCAGGAGACATCCTCTTAGCCCATCATTGTCCAGCCGGGATCCACCCGCTCACTAAATGAATCCAGGGACGTCTGTTTATGAAGCATGAAGCTGGTGAGCTCCGAGCAGAAGAGCCACAACCTGTCCCAGTCCCGTACTTCTGGACCTGCTCTGTGAAACCCTCCACACGCTAAGGAGAAACAACCTTTTCCTGCCTGCAGGCTTCCTTCAGGGCACACATAGGAAGAAAAAGCCTGGATCAATCTCCTCCTAGACACAGATGCCTGAAGCCCCCAGACTGATCTCTGCAGGGGCCGAGGCAGCGGTCCTAATAGATGAACTATTGACTCCTATGAGCTGGACCCTGGGGCTTGGCCCCTTACCAGGCTCACTTAGTGTATTATTCAACTCTACATTTAATGATGGGGAGGCCGGTGCGGTGGCTCACACCTATAATCCCAGCACTTTAGGAAGCCAAGGCGGGAGGATTGCTTGAAGCCAGGAGGTTGAGACCAATCTTGGGCAATATAGTGAGATTCTGTCTCTACAAAAAAAAAAATTTAATGATGGGGAAACTGAGTCCCAAGAAGTCAAGCAGCATGCCCCAGCCATGCAGTGCTAAGTTTTGGCTGCAGTGTCAGGATTTGAACCTGGATCTGTGTGGCTCCAAAGCCTCAGCATTCTGCCCCCGCAATCCCTAGACCTGCAATGACCGATATGGATATTGCTAGCCACATGTGGGTATTTAAACTTAGGTAAAGTTTAAATAGTTCTGTTTCTCAGTCACGCCAGCTACATTTCAGTGCTCAGTAGCCATATGTGGCTAGTAGCTATCCTATTGGACAGTGCAGCTCCAGAACATTCCATCTTTGTAGAAAGTTCCAGCAGGTAGCACTGTGACTAGGTTGTACTGAGGTTCTTCCCTATTTTAACTAGGCTGTTTAGACCCTTTTATTCAGCTACAAACTCATCTAGTTTCTGACACACACCCTGTCCCCTCCCCCTGTCTATCCTCAAAGACAGGGTGGTAGTTCTTGACCCTGCATAGTAAATGGGAATAGTGGGGAGCAGAGGGGACAAGTGACCCATGGGGGCTGGGAGCCAGGAGGTCAGCCCAGTCCTCCCTGCCATGCTGCACTTTCCTTGCTGTGTCTGTGCAGAATCGGAGCTTGGCATGTCCCCTCAGGGGAAGGGGGCCTTGGGGCCTAACTCAGTCACCCGCCCAGGCAGGCCCAAAGGTCACATTGCCAGCCTGCGGTTGCCTTTTCAATCACCTGACCCTCTAAATTGGACCCTGAGAGCAAGCTCTGGGCCAGAGCGCAGGAGAAAGGGGCTCTGTGTGGGAGTCCCAGAGCAGCTCTGCACCCTGCACAGACAGAGGCCAGCTCTATGCAGCATTGTCCAGAGAGGTCGGGAGGGCGGCAAGCTCTGGCAGCCTCCCTGTTCAGATACCAGCTTCTGGATGATGGGCCTTGACCCTCGGTTACCCCACTGAGAAAGGGGGAGAAGACTCTGAGAGCTGGACAGAGGTTCTATACTTTAGGGTTCCGTGCACGAATCTTACTTGAGTTTCTCAGCTGTCCTGGGAGGTGGGTGGGGTACCTGTAGTCATGTCTGTGGGTGCGCTCAGATGACCAGGCTCAAAGAGAACCCTGCCCCAGATGGCCCAGCTAGACGGTGGCAGAGGAGGAGGCTGCCTGCTGCCAGGTGAGTACGGGCCAGGCTTCTCAGTCACCGACAGTGCTCGGATCTGGTTTTGCCCAGCCTGAGCCCCTTGCACATGGTGCTGTCAATGCCTGCCATTCCTGTGGGTTCTCCAGCTCCTGGAGGACAGGGACTGTGTTCTGCTTCTTGCTAAAAGCCAGCACCTCGACCATGCCTGGCTCTTAGAAGACCCTCAGCAGATATCAGATGGATGGATGAATGGCCATGGTTGAATGTGGGCAGAATGATTGGGACAGCAGTGTCATCTGGCTTCTGTCTGCTGTGAGGCAGTTACCTGTCTCAGAGAAAATGGGGAGATGGCAAAGGTTGGGAAATTACAGTCTCGATTTCCTCCTTAACCAGCCACTAGCAACAGAGCCAAAGGACCCCACTGATCTGTAAGATGGAACCTGGTGCTCCTGAGGTCCCACCTCTTAGGGCCGGTCGCCAGCTCCTCCCTGCCCTCTTGACCGTGGCTTCTGGAAGCTAGAGGCCCACTCTGGGGGCTGACTTCTAAGATGTGTGCCAGAGTGCCCCCCGGGTGGGTGTCCCTGGCAGGCCCTGGCTGGGCGGAGGCTATAATGGGAGCAAGAGCTGTGTGTCAGAGGGGACACAGCTGCACAAGAAGACCTCAGCCAGGATGAAGCAAATCTGCCCATCTCCCCAACGCGCCTGCCCTCTCCCTCGACCTGCGCAGGTTTGCAATTCATCCGCCATCCTCAGATGCTGTTCCTGCTATCAGATGATGAAAATGGAGATTCTTCTTGAAGAAAGAAAGAAGTAGCTCGCTTCTCCCACACCCCAGTCTATTTGAGCCCCTCCCCTCCCCCATCACCATGTGTTCCTGAAACCTGGGGCTGTTCCAAGTCCTAAATGTGCTGGAAAGTATATCCCTGAGCAGCTGTGAACCTGCTCAGGCTGCCGTGGCCCAGGGTGAATCAGAAACCAAGAGATAGGCAGCTAACAATGCAGCCCCTTGTTCCTGCATTGAGAGAGAGATCGCCATCAGCACTGGGCTCCTGGGAGTGGAGGTAGTAAGCTCACACACACATGCAAGCACACACACACACACACTCACCATTTGCCTCCTGGAACAACCCACTCACCCAGCCCACCCAGAGTAAGTGCTGGGGAAAGGTGTTACATAGCAGGCCTGAGACCATCATGACTGCCCAGCGGGGCCAGCCTCTCTCTAAGGTGCCTCCATCCCAGCCTCCTACTCTCTCTTTTCACTCTAACTTACCTGGGAAGGCAAGTTATGGAGGGAGCTGGAGGGGAGGGCTTGCATGAACCTAAATGGTGTGGGATTGTCTTGAGGTTTTCCACGGGGCTGGGGGGCGTGAAGGGCAGTGGGATGCACAGCCAGAGCCTGAGAGGGTTTGGAGAAGTCTGTTTACAGGAACCAGACACACTGAAAAAAATAACTTGCAGGCAAGTTTCGAAGCAGGCCTGCTCATGGAGCTGGCAGCCGCTCAAGGCCGCGGTAGAGTCGGGGGCCTTCCCATTAGGCCTGATTACAACCACTCACGATCCTCACCAACTGCAGGCAGGAAGTGCCAAGCACCCATGGGGGTCTAAACCACCCACAGAAACAGCCCTGTTCACACACTCCACATCTGGGAGATGGGGCAGGGAGTTCTCTTCCCACAAATGGAGAAACTGAGGCTCAGGGCCGCCTGCCTGCCAGGCACTGACAGCGACAAAAATTAGAAGCCCATTTCTTTAGCAATTCCTAAAAGGAGTGGGGGGATTCTGTCTACCAGACACCTCCCATGAGCCTGATCTAAAAGCAAATGAGGAATGATGAGCAGAAACACTCCCTGACTTAAAACTGTCCCCACAGCCTCATCTTCCCAGACGAGGCAGGCACAGCCCAAACTCCAGAATGCTTCCAGGATAGAAAAAAGCCTTAAAGCCAAGACTGACCCACCAGGATTCCACCAGCTCTGTAGTGCTGGGCTTATCCACTGTCTTCATCCCCACTCAAACATCCTGCACGTTCTGCTTCAGAAGGAGCTCTCAAATCCTGCTCCTTCTGTTCCCTTCCCAAGCACCACTGCCTTCATTCAAGCCCACATCATCTCTTCCTGGAGTGTTATCAAAGCTCCCGCTTTCATCATGCCATCATGCCAACCATCATGCTCCCAGCTTACAAACCTTCCTGCTTTCCCTAACCCTCAGGATCAAGTGCAAACATCAGAGTCACACAAGGCCCTCTAGACACTGGGGCCAGCCCCGATTCATTCTCAACCTTTTGTTCCTACCCAGTAGTTGCCACATCAGGCAACTGAATTACTCTGTGATGCCCCTGTGCCTTTGCACGTGCTGTTTCTCTGCCTAGAATATCCTCTCTGCAGCATAGTCTCTATGTCGAAAAGTTGCACCCATCCTTCAGAATTCAACTCCAGGGTGCTCCATGCGTGGGCCTGTGTCTGTGTCTCCGTGGTAGAGCTTCTTTGATCTGTAATGATCATCTGCATATCTATCTGTTCCATCAGACCAGTGGTTCTCAAACTGGGGTGATTTTGGCTCCAGGAGACATTTGGCCATGGCTGGAGACACTTTTGGTTGTCACAATGTGTGTGTGGGGCGGTGCTACTGGCACTTTGCGGGTGGAGGCCAGGGATGCTGCTAGACAACCTACAGTACAGGGCAGTCCACACAACAATTATGTGGCCCCAGATGTGAGTTGTACTGAGGTTGAAAAGCCCTGGACTAGTCTGTGTGTCTCTTGAGGCAATTCTTATTTGTATATCCAGTGCTAGGCCTAAAGACGTATCCTATCACTGTTTTTTGTTTTGTTTTTTCAAAAGACAGGGTCTTGCTATGTTGCCCAGGCTGGGGTGCCATGCTCATAGTGCGCTATTCCCAGGCATGCTCATAGTACACCGCAGCCTCCAATTCCTGGCCTCAAGGCATCCTCCAGTCTCAGCCTCCTGAGTAGCTGAAACAAAAGGCATGCACCAGGGCACCCAGCTTTCAATAACTGTTTTTTTAATAGATAAATGAACAGACTGACTTAATAGTTATATACTCCCCACCTGTGGGATGTGGGTCACCATGAGCCCACCAAGTTAGAGCTTAAAAAACGTGATTAATAATAAGTGAGCAAGCATATTGACAAGGATACAGTAAAATATGCACGTGAATCAAATGCTTCACTTTCAGTGAAGAAAAGGACCAGCCTGTTATCAGAGTGGACCTCAAGTTAGGCAAGAACACATATAATCACTGTAGCACTTCTTTTTAAATTAGGGGCCTGTGATTAAGAAGTATCAGTAAATTCCTTCAATATGCTTGCAAAGCAGATGCCGAACCCTTAGCAGGATGAGGACTCAAGGCACAGCCCTACTTCCTACAGGGGATATGGCCAACTTGGTACAGAGAAAATCCATGCAGATGATTAAAGCTCTCCACACCTAGGCCCATGGAAGGAAGGCAAAGGAATTGATACTCTAACTTCAAGAAAGAGATGGCTTGGAGGGTGTCCTAATAGACATTTTCCAGTAACACAGGAGGTTATTAAATGGAAGGAGTGGCCAGTCATTATTTGGCATCCAGGACCCAAGAAGAAGAAACAGATGAGGAGGAAGGAGGATAAACGGCTTCTGGACAAAGTTGAGTAAGTTAAGTTTGGGCAAGAACCCACAGCGCGCATGACAGAGGAATCCTAGAGGACGCCGCACCTCTGCCTCTTCTCTAGAGGAGACCCCTTTCCCACTGCTAGTGCTGTTGAAGGGCTGGGGAGAGGGCTGTCCAGGCTTCAGGCCTTGCTTTTGGAACTTTCCTTTGAACTGGAAAGACAGGAAAGACCACGGGAGCCTGGGAGGCAGGGAGTAGGAGAATCAGGGAGAAAGCAAGGGTGAGAAAGGAGAAAGGACAGCAAGAGCAAGAGGCGGCTGGAAAGACACCAGGGGAATGTCAGGGCTGCACGGCCTCGGCATCTGGAGCGCAGACTGCGGGCTATATTTAGACTGCCATGACTTGCAATAATTTGTGCAAGGGGGGAAGAAAGGAAAATGTGAAGTTGGCGTCGTGTTGGGGAGGGAATGAATTATAAGAAAGGAACAGCCGATAGAGGCAAGCTGTGCCTGAGGCCCCCACCCTTGGCCTCTAGGAAAGAGCCTCTGAGCAGTGCGGGCCGTCAGGAGTGAGTGATGGTGTTTACTGAGCCTAATCCAACTCATGCCACCATTCCCAGATGCGCCTGGTGCTCCCCACCAAGAATGTGGGGTGCTGGGTGTGCCAGGCGGCCTGTCTACTGCAGCACCAAGACGGTTCTGGGATGATTCAGGGTCCTTGCTGGAGAAGTGAGGGCCCAGGCAGAAGCTCTGGAGGGGGGCTCAGGGCTTACGTGAGCAGCACTCTGTAAATTCTAGGAATTTGTATACATTGCCGAGGCCTCTCTCCAGCTGGATTATAAATAGAGGATTAGTTCAAAGGCAGGCAGCCTTTTAAAGAGACGGTGCCAAGCAAAGCCTGCAACCAAATACAGTCAAACCTTCTTCAGCCTCTGTTGCCTTCATCCAAATAGCATATAAGTCACAGCAACGGCATTTCCCTGGCAGACCAGGCACCATGATGTCCTTTAAGAAGTGGTCTAGAAGGTTCAACTTCAGCTATATAGCAAAACCTCAGTTATCCAGAACAAACACATCATTCTGGATAGTGGAGCTTTCCAGCCAGCTTAAGGGTTGTTCTTTTAAACATCACATGTCACTGGGTGTGGGGGCTCATGCCTGTAATCCCAGCACTTTGGGAGGCCAAGGCAGGCAGGTTACTTGAGTTTGAGACCAGCCTGAGCAACATGGAGAAACCCTGTCTTTATATAAAAATACAAAAATTAGTAGGCATGGTGGCACATGCCTGTAGTACCAACTACTTGGGAGGCTGAGGTGGGGGAACCACCTGAGCCCGGGGAGGCGGAGGCTGCAGCGCACCGTGATTGCTCCACTGCACTCCAGCATGGGCAACAGAGTGAGACCTTATTTCAAAAAAAAATAAAATAAACATCACATGTAAACATTTCATCATTTTGGATGGAAGTTTTTCTTAAAAATAGTCATATGCTCACCAGGTTTTAAAATAGAATATACTGATCTTAATTTCACATTTCTGTTTTGCTTAGCGTCATTTTTAGAAACATCGGTTACTATACTGTTAACCCAGTAGTGCCCAAACCTTTGAGATTTGTGTGGCCACTTGTTTCTCTTCATATTGCTATGCATTTGGGGCTCTTGGGTTTACTTTGTATCATTTTCTGATCTCTTCCTGGGGCAGTGGTCACTTTTCCATGTTGTGAGGGAGAATGCTACTTTATTATTTTATTTATTTTTATTTTTTAGAGACAGAGTCTCTGAACTGCAGTGGTACGATCTTGGCTCACTGCAACCTCTGCCTCCCAGGTTCAAGCAATTCTCCTGCCTCAGCCTCCTGAGTAGCTGGGTCTACAGGCACACTCCTAATTTTTTGTATTTTCATATATATGGGTTTTACCATGTTGCCCAGGCTGGTCTTGAACTCCTGAGCTCAGGCAATCTGCCCACCTCGGCCTCCCAAAGTGCTAGGATTATAGGTGTGAGCCACTGCTATTTTATTCATGCCTGTAGCAACCTCAGGACTCATCTTTTATTCTGTTCTGGGTTGAGAAACCAGATATGCAAATGTGCTAAAATTCTGTGTAAACAAAAAGTAAATAGGTTCTAACAAACCTAGCTTTTCCTATTTCCAGAGGATTCATCCAAGCTTTCTTAAAGGGTGATGGGCCATCCTGCCCTCTGAGAACCCAGTTGTTTTAAATTATATGCTACTTTCAACACAACAACATGGGGCTCTGTAGACAATGTTGGCTGCTTAGACACCTCTTGGCTCATCTCCAGGTTCTGGTCTGATTTTAGATAGTGAGGTGTCTGAGTAGCTTTGTTTGGGGTAGATAGAGCCTCACTCTAATTTGAAGTCTAAGTTCTCAAAGCCCTTGCATTTGAGGCAATTGAGTTTTTTGCCTACCTATGTGTGAAGCTGGAACTGTGATTAAACCCAGCACAGGTAAAAGACCATAGACAATCACCCCGCCCACTTGTTCATTAATGTCTCATTTTCTGTATCCTGTAAGATGCTGGGGATTGCAGGCAGGATGCTGAGCAGAAGAGTCACATGTAGGATCAAGAAATGAAAAGTCAGTCACTCAGAGGCACTGGGCTGTGAGTTGGTTCAGAGAAGCAGGTAGAAGTTGGATATTCAAAATGGATGAAAATAGGTCAAGCCAGTCCAGGAGGATACAGAGGTCCTTAGGCAGATTTTAGTACCATCTTTTTAAGCTGGGAAAATCTTTCTGTGCTTAGTCAGAGTTAGTACTTTGTAAAGCCCGCAAATAGCTAACCACCCATCAGCAAAGATCAGACATTTCTGATGGAGAAATTAGACTCTGTGGGGGGAGTGACTTTAGTCTCCGAGACCCATGGGCCAAGAGGTGGCTCTCAGAAGCCCTGAAGCCCAGGCCACCGCCACAGCGAGGCAGCCCTTGGTCAGCCTGTCTTAAGGCAGAAGGAGTCTCACCTTATTTCAAAGGGTAAGTCTTGAGAAGGGTTATTACATCTTACTCCTGTATAAAGGCTCAGGATCGGATTGATTTTGTTCTCATCACTATCAGGTTAAAAGACAGTCGGTCTCTTTGCTGAAGGTGTTCATCATGGCCAATCTGCTCTCCCAATGACTGGAGGAAATCTGCCCCACGCAGCCCTGTCTGAGAGCATGTGACCCACCTCCCCACTTCACACATGACTGGACCAGGGGTGGGCACTTTACCCAAGGGTGACCCATCCATTGGCTAACCAGTGATAACTAATGATGGAGGTGACTTGGCACAAAAAGATAAGGTTAAGATAAATACATCATTTCAGGGGAATCTAGACTTGAAAATGGAGAGAAAGCGCTAATGGCCAATGGACACTTCGTCTGAAGAGTCAGGCAAAGTATGGAGTGGGGCCATGATGTCCATCTGTGAGCTGATATTACAGAGAAGTGGAAACTGAGAGTACCAAGTGGAGAGCAGAGAACGGAGCAGAGGCTCAGAGAGATAATGCTTAGAACATAAAGCTCCCAGGAGACGCCCAAGTTCCTGATAGCGTGTCGACTCCTGCAAGTCCCAGTTACCCCTGTGTTCCTAGCTGTGAATTTCTGTGAGATAGCTTGGGTAGGTCTCTGTTCCCTGCAACAAAAAGAACTTTGCCCAAGACTGTCACAATCACTATAAAGCCAGCTGCTCAACCGTGAGGAGCTCGGAGCTTGGAGCTCAGAGCTCAATCCATCTTAATGTGTCCTAATGTGTCTAAGGAATCCCAATTCTGTAACTTTTCCTCAGAGGGCCCATTTTAAAAGGTTTTAGTTCTTACGTTGTCTTTCTCTGATCACTCCAGAAGACCTCCACCTCTTCATGTTCTATTGCTATGACATGCCAGGGTTGCCTCTGGAGACAGCCAGGATTGATTTGAGTGCACACTGGACTCCTGGTCATCAATCCTAGGACTGCACTCTGCTTGATTTCTAATAACAGAGCTGCTCTGCTGACTGACACGTAGATCTGCTTCTCCCATAACCTGATACTCCCCACAGGGTCATCGCCATCACAAAATGTCAGTACAGGAAGGGGCTTGGTGAGCATCTGGCCCAACCGTGTCATTTTAGTAATGAGGAAACTGAGTCCCAAGGAGGTAACACAACTTACCCCAAGTCAGGCAGAGTTGAATAACTTGTTCCCCCCCACCGTGTGTGTGTGTGTGTGTGTGTGTGTGTGTGTGTGTGCGCGCGCGCGCGCTAGGTTTGTGTGCTTTTACCATTATTGGGTTTTGTCCTACTAGTTTTAAAATTCTTCTTTAAGCTTCAGAGGGCATTTTGAATTCTGTATATTTAAATTCAAATGAGTGTGCAGATGTTGCACAGAATTCTGTATATGCTCAAGGTAGAATGAACCCGAAAATATCCCACTAATACTTATCTTTTATATGAGTGGTCTCCAAAATAGGGTATGTGCAAGTTGATTTATTGGGGTAAAGGGAAAAGATTAGAATGTCTTTTTTATCATAACAAATGAAAAGTTTAAAGGCTGAGAAAAAAATAGACATTCTAATCTCTTCCTCTTACCCTAATAAATCAACTTGCACACACCCTACTTTGGACACCAATCATATAAAAGCTGAGTATTAGTGGGATACTTGTGGGTTCATTCTACTTAGAGCACATACAGAGTTTTGTGCAACATCTGCACACTCATTTCTCAAACACACATGTGCTCAAATTTCTCATTCTCACATCTATATATGTATATAGATGTGCTCAATTTTAAAAAATTAATCAGAGTGGCTGGGCTCAGTGCCTCAGGCCTGTAATCCCAGTACTTTGGGAGGCTGAGGCAGGCAGATTGCCTGAGGTCGGGAGTTCAAGACCAGCTTGACAAACATGGAGAAACCCTGTCTCTACCCAAGATACAAAATTAGCCGGGCATGGTAGCGCATACTTATAATCCCAGCTACTCGGGAGACTGAGGCAGGAGAATTGCTTGAACCCAGGAGGTGGAGGTTACAATCAGCTAAGATCGTACCATTGCACTTCAGCCTAGGCAACAAGAGTGAAACTCTGTCTCAAAAAAAAAAAAACAAAACATTAATCAGAGTGTGTGAATCAAGGTTTTAACATGTACTTCAAGTTTAGAATTGCTGTTCACAAAAGCACCATATAATATAATGTGGTAAGGACTGTGTGTTAGTAGTACTTTACTTCAAAATGCAAAACTCATACAGAAAAAAATGATACAATAATGTCAATAGGCTCTACAAACTATATTTAATAAAATTAATGAAGTGTTCCTGACTTTTTTTTTTTTTAAAAAAACCTCTTAGAAAAATAAGAAGAGACAATTACTTTTTAAACACAAAATACCTCTCCCTTAAATCAAAAGCCAAGGAATTCTTTTTTTTTTTTTTTTTTTTTTTTTTGAGACGGAGTTTCGCTCTTGTTACCCAGGCTGGAGTGCAATGGCGCGATCTTGGCCCACCGCAACCTCCGTCTCCTGGGTTCAGGCAATTCTCCTGCCTCAGCCTCCTGAGTAGCTGGGATTACAGGCACGCGCCACCATGCCCAGCTAATTTTTTTTTTGTATTAGTAGAGACGGGGTTTCACCATGTTGACCAGGATGGTCTCGATCTCTTGACCTCGTGATCCACCTGCCTCGGCCTCCCAAAGTGCTGGGATTACAGGCTTGAGCCACCGCGCCCGGCCCGCCAAGGAATTCTTAATGGCACAAAATGGGAGACATTCTCTTTAGAGATAAAACAAGGGTATCAGCTACCACTTTTATTATATCGTTTTATGATGTAACCATTAGTTTGAAGTTTTTGCGAATGCACTAAGACATGCTATAGCAATAAGAGGTAAAAGTTCTGGAAAGGATATGAATAAAATTAAGCTTCAGTAGAATTGATTAATATAAGACCAAAAAAATCAACAGGTGAAGCAAATTATGTCAGTTTTCCTCCAATGATGTAAGGATAAATGAAGTTCTTTTACATTTAGAATTTTAATGCTGGAAGAAATCTTTATTTTTATTTTTATTTTTTCTTTAATCTCAGCTAAGTCTGCTAAGAAATCTTATATATCTGACCTACAGAAGATGTTCAATAAATATTTGTTGAATTATGAATGAATTATAAAATAGCCTCATTGTATAGTTAATATAGCAAGGCCCAGAGAGATTAAATGACAAACAAGGTAACTTTAAAGGAAAATGGATTTTTCTTTATGTATAAGGCTAAAGTGGTATCACAAGTCATTGTGAAGGAAGAGATTTTATTCATCAAATAGGACTGAAACAAATTAGAGATTTGAGGAAAAGAAATAATTTAGAAACTCATTGAACAGTATTTCCAAAGACACTCCATATAGTTTAGAGAGTTAAATGTAGAAAACACTAAAAAAAATCCACACAGATTTCTTAAAGCAAATACAGGTAAATAGATATATCTAATCTCTAAATAAGAAGGGGCTGTAGACTAAAAGCAATGGAAGAATCATGAAAGGCCTAGAGATTATAATACATGAGATGATCAAATCCCTTTACTCTGGCAAATAATATAAGCCAAATTAAAAGGCAGACAACAAGCTGAGAGAAATACTTGAAACAAAATGTGAGAGACACAAAGCTAATATCCTTTAAGAGTTTGTATGGCTTGACAAGAAACACAAAAAGATAAATGAGCCAAGGACAGGGATACATAGTTTACATAAAAGGAAGTGCAAAAAACCAAACTTCGTAAGGCAAGGTCAGTTTCATTCATAGTCAAAACTTTACAAATGGTCACTTCCCACCTATCAAAGAAGCAAACTTTTGTTTATTCTTAAATGAAATAACTCAAAGCTGCCACTTTTGTGGGAAAGCAGGCATTCTCACTCACTGTTAGTAGAGAGAAACTGGCACTAGTTTACTGAAAATCCCTTTGGCCGTAGGCAACCAGAACCTTGAAAATGTTCATCAACTTTAACCCATTAATTTCACTCCTGGGAACAGTACCTATGTTTGGACTGCTAGATTTAGCAAATTAAAAAAAAAATAATAAGATGCCTAGCAAACTTCAAGTTTCAGGTATATGATGAGTACTTTTTTAGAATAAATTTGTCCCAGGGAATATTTTGAGCATGCTTACACTAAAAAAGTATTCATTGTTTATTTGAAATTTAAATTTAACTGGACATCCTGTGTTTTATCTAGCAATCCTTGCCTATGTAAATAACCTAAAATGTAGCAGAAATTTATGCACAAATCTTTGTTGCAATTTTACTTATAATAGCAAAAATTCTGAAAGAAAATTCCTAAATTTCCAACAATAGAGGAATTGGAGGAAGGATGTGTGTCTGGAGAGTTTTTAATGACAGAGTTTACAATAAAATGTAAACTTAAAAACACAAGCAAGCATCTTACACCCATTAGGATGACTATCATTAAAAAAAAGGAGAAAATAACAAGTGTTGGTAAGAATGTAGAGTAACTGGAACTATTGTACACTGTTGGTGGGAATGTAAAATGATACAGCCATTGTGGAAAACAGTATGGCAGTTTTCCAAAACACTCAAAGTAGAGTTACTGTATTATAATCCAGCAATCCCACTTCCGGGTACATACCCAAAATAACTGAAAGCAAGGTCTTGAGATATTTGTATACCCATGTTCACAGCAACATTATTCATAATAGCTAAAATGTGGAAGCAACCCATTGTCCATCAATGAATGAATAGACGTGATGTGGTATATACATAAAATAGAATATTATTCACCCTTAAAAATGAAGGAAATCCTGGTATACACTACAACATGGTTCAACTTTAAGGACATTACTCTAAGTAAAATAAGCTAAGCACTAAAAGACAAATGCTATACGATTCCACTCACGAAATACTTAGAGTAGTCAAAATTACAGAGACAGAAAATAGAATGGTGGTTGCCAGGGGCTTGGGGAAGGTGAGAATGGGGAGTTAGTATTTAATGGGTACAGAATTTTTGGTTGGAAAGATAAAAATAATCTAGTGATGGATGGTGGTGATGGTTGCAGAGTAATATGAATATACTTAGTACCACTGAAGACTACACTTAAAAATAGTTTAGATGGTAAATTTTATGTTATGAGTATTTTACTATAATAAAAAACGAAACAAACAAACCAACAAACTGAGCAGGCTCAAAGCTACAATCTCAAGTATATAAAACAATACATGCAGGAGAGTAACCTATAAAATGCTAACAGTGGTTCTCCTTGAGTACTGATATGATAGGTTATTTTTATTCTCTCCTCTACATAGTTCTGTATTATCTAAATTCCCTGAGATGAGTGTATAAGACTTTTGTGGGGATGAAGTTAATTAAAAATAAAAAGCAAATGACAAACCAGTGCCTGATCAAAACTACACTATTGACATTTGATGACATACATAGGAGAGTGCAGACTAATCTGGGAGGTGAGACTGAAAATGGAGCAGAGATGCCACTTCTTCTCACATATTCCTGATCTTTAGGCAGGGATTCAGGAAGGAGAATAATGATCAGTGTGGTTTTGGGGCTTTAAAAAGCAGCAATGGGAATCTGGGCCCTGTTCCTAGGCAGGCCCCAGGAAGGCATTCAGGCCTTTGAGAAAGGCTGCTGCAGATGGTCCTTAGATGGTCTCACAGAGTCCTGTGTGCCTTGTGGGGGCTTGAAAGCCGCTGATGGATTCCAGAGTCCCTCAGAGGGACAGAGGAGTGGCAGAAGGAGGTAGATCCTGTGGCCATGTGACTAGGAACAGGACTTATGGCAAGAGTCAGGGGCCACTGCCTGGGTACCAGAAAGGGGGCAGACACCATGGCCCTACACAGCCCTCCTTGATCCCTGAGGTCATAGGAGCAGTTTCATGTCTGAACACTCAGTAGGTGCTCATTGCATGAATTAGATGAACAAGTAAATGCTTATTGCAGGAATTAGGATGCCAGAAATGCCTAGGTCAAGCCAAAAACAAGGCCCCTGGAGGAAGAAGGGAAGAGAGGGAATTACTCCACAGAGTGGGAGGGAAATGATGGAGGCAGTAAGTGGGGAGCATGAGGCAGAGTGTAGCAGAGTACCCCTACAATGAAGGGAAACACAGGTGACAGCCACCAGGGAAGGCGAAGCCCAAAGTGGAATTTGAGAGATGATGGCCTACTGGCTCCAGGGCCTTCTCTCTTCCAGAGAGAGGCCCCACCCCCTTTTCATGACTGCTCCTCTCCTGGGAACCTGCAAAACTCTGTCAAAGGGGAAGCTGGGATCTGATGTTGTAGCATTTTGAGTCAGGGCCTTCCAGGAGGGGTGGATGATCCTCCCAGACCTCCTAAAAAGGAGAAAATACAAGAAAATGCTCTGATTTCCTGGCACATGTTTAGCATTAATATTATTTTAAGTGAGTTATATGTTCTGAACACATCTATCCATCTATCAGAGGAGTAGGATAAAACGAAGTAATAAAAAGCAGGGAAGAGGAATTTTATCTTGGATCTGTGACTGCTCTTTTCTCCTCTCTGAAATAAGGAGCAGAATGGTTTGGCTAAAACACTTGCTTATTTTAGAGGTATCTGGATCTTTATCCCCCAACCACTCCCATCCTCCTTTGGTCTCCCCTTAAATGACTGAGTGGAAATCTACTTTAAATATAAAAACACACATAGATTAAAAGTAAATGAATGGATAAAGACATACCATGCTAACACTAATCAAAAGAAAACAGGAGTAGCTATATTAAACTTAGAAAGAGCAGGCTTCAGACCAAGGAGTCATCAGGATAAAGAGGGGCATCCCATAATGACTTAAGGGCCAGTCCTCCAAGAACATGAAACAGTTCTTAACTTGTATGCACCTAACAACAGTGTCCAAATGTGTGAGGCAAAAACTGGTAGAACTTCAAGGAGAAACAGATGAATCCATTGTTACAGTTAAAGACTTCAATACCCCTCTGTCAGAAATGGACAGATCCAGCAGGCAGAAAATTAGTAGCGATATAATTGAACTCAACAATACCATCCATCAACTAAATATAATAGAAATCTAAAGACGACTTTATCCAATAACAGAATACACATTCTTCTCAAGGTCACATGGAACATTCACCAAGATAGACCATATTCTGGGCCATGAAACATACCTAAACGCATTTAAAAGAATAGAAATCATACAACGTCTTCTCTCAAACTACAGTGGAATTAAACTAGAAATAGTCTGATAGCTGGAAAATTCCCAAAAAATGTGGAGATTAAACCACACACTTACAAATAACACATAAGTCAAAGAAGAAATCTTAGGAGAAATTTAAAAATACTTGGATTTAAGTGAAAATGAAAACATAACTTAAATAAATTTGTGGGATGCAGTAAAAGCAGAGCTTAAGGGAAACTTATAGCACTGAGTGCATACATTAGAAGAAAGATCTAAAAATCAATCACCTAAGCTTCCATTTGGGAAACTAGAAAAAAGAAGAGCAAATTAAATCCCAAGTAAGCAGAAGAAACAAAATAATAAAAATCAAAGGAAAAATAAATGAAATTGCAAACAGGAAATCAATAAAGAAATGACTAAAACCAAAAGCTGGTTCTTTGAAAAAATCAATAAGATCAACAAACCTTTTATCAGGCTAAGAAAAGAGAGAGGACTAATATCTAAGTTACTAATAACAGAAATGAAAGAGGGAACATCACTACAGATCCCATGGACATTAAAAAGATAATGAAATAATACTATGAACAACTCTATGCCCATAAATTTTTTAAACCTAGATGAAATGGACTAATTCCTTAAAGGATACAATCTGGCAAAATTCACACAAGAAGAAATAGACAATCTAAATAGGTCTATATATATTAAAGAAATTGAATCAGTAATTAATAGCCCCCCAAAATAAAAAGCACCAGGTCCAGATGGGCTCACTGGTGAATTCTATCAAATATTTAAGGAAGAAATTATACTAATTTGCTATAATCTCTTTCAGAAGATAGAAGCAGAGGGTATATCTCCTAATTCATTCTAGGAAGCCAGCATTACCCTAATAACAAAACTGGACAATGAAATTACAAGAAAAGAAAATTATATACCAATTATCTCTTACAAATATAGACATAAAAATCCTCAACAAAATATTAGCAAATTGAATCCAACAATGTATAAAAAGAAGTATACACTATGATGAAGTGGGATTTACCTTAGGTATGCAATGCTGGTGCAACATTCCAAAATCAAGTAATGTAATCTATCACAGTAACAGGCTTAAAAAAAAAAAAAAATCACAGCCAGCCATGGTGGCTCACATCTCTCATCCCAGCACTTTGGGAAGCCAATGCAGAAGGATCACTTGAACCCAGGAGCTGGAGACCAGCTTGGGCAACATAGTGAAACCCTGTCTCCATATTTTTTTTAAATTACATAATCATATTAATAGATATGATCTATTGAGTGGATCAAGAAAAAACATTTGACAAAATCCAACATTCATTCATGATATAAAGTCTCAGTAAACTAGTAGAGGGGAATTTCCTCAACATGATAAAGAATATCTACAAAAAATCTACAGCTAACATCTTAATGATGAGAAATGCAAAACTTTTCCACTAAGATCAGGAAGAAAGCAAGGATTTCCCCTGTTATAGTTTTTTAGCATCATACTAGAAGTCCTAAATAATGCAATAAGACAAGAAAAGGAAATAAAGAGTGTTCAGATTGGGAAGGAAGAAAACTTTGTTGTAAATGACATGGACATCCATGTAGAAAATCCAAAAGAATTAACTTCTTAAGCTCCTGGAATTTCAAACAATTATAGTAGGGTTGCAGGATACAAGGTTAGTACAAAATGTCAACTGCTTTCCTATATACCAACAGTGAACAAGTGGAATTTAAAATTAAATCCCTTAGCACAGGGCTGGCATATGACACACATGCAATACATGGTAGACACGAGTACAGTCTCTGTGGACCTTCATCATCTTTTATCTGAACTGTGTCTTGGGCCTCCTTTCCTCTATTCTTTCCTTAAATAATTATCCAAATAGCAACCATGGTGAACTCATTAAAAATATGAGTTCAAATATGGGCTACTCATTGCCTACAGGGTAAAGACCATTAACACAATGAATAAGGTCTCAAAGTTCAGGATCCTGGCTACCTTTTCCATTGCATCTCCTGCCACTTCTGTTTTAACTTTATGGTCAGAGACATTAAACTGTGAGATTCCCAGCTCAATCATTTCCCAGTACCCGCCCCAACATACACCTAGATGAAATGGACCAATTCCTTAAAGGATGCAATCTGGCAAAACTCACAAGAAGAAGTCCAGTTGCTATTCATTGCTACACATCGCTGCTTCTTTGCTCTGGTAGTTCCTTAGTTGTGGAATACTTCAGCCCATCTCTTGGTCAACTCTTCTTCTCCATTGTAAGTCACCTCCTCCAACAAACTAGGGCTGAGTCTCCCTCTTCTAAAAATACCACTATCATTGCATTTATCATGCTATATTTTAAGGGTGTGCTTCTTCTGTGTCTTCAGCCCTACCAGAGCATAAGATTCTTGAGAGCAGAAATTTTGATTCCTTTGAATCCCCAACACCTAGTAAGGCAGCTGGCCCTCAGTAGGTGTACAATAAATGTTTCTTACATGAATTACTATATACAGGCACTGAGGTAAGCACTTGACAAAGCGGATCACTTCTAACCCTTTCAATGAGATGGAAAAGTAGCTACCAATCTGCCCATTTAATAGATGAGGAAACCAAGGCTCCCAGAGATTAAGGTGTTTGCTGGAGGTCGAAGTAGTTGCTCCTGAATTCCAGATCTGACTCCAAAGCCCATATTCACGTTGCTGTACCACAGAGAGTCCCTGGAAAGGGGTCCCTTTTGGGGACAACTTGGGTGTTTGAAGGTAAAGGTAATATCATCACACATGTCTAATACATGGATGTGCTTACAGAAAATACTAGGTACTCATTGCTGGCTGCTTCCCAAAGCCTTAAAACCTAGGCCAGGCATGGGGGATCACTCTTATAATCCCAGAACTGTGGGAGGCCGAGGCAGGTGGATCACTTGAGGTCGGGAGTTCGAGACCAGCCTGGCCAACTTAGTGAAACCCCATTTCTACTAAAAATACAAAAATTAGCCAGGTGTGGTGGTGTGCACCTGTAATTCCAGCTACTCAGGAGGCTCAGGAAGGAGAATCGCATAAACCCAGGAGGCAGAGGCAGCAGTGAGCTGAGATCGCACCACTGCACTCCAGCCTGGGTGGCAAAGCGAGACTTTGTCTCAGAAAAAAAAACAACCTGGCTCGCCCACCTCTCCCACAGGCCTTATGGAGACCAAACCAAAGGGCGCTGTCCTTTTTTCTCCGTCCCCTCAAGCTGTCTTCTTTTGCTTTGGATCTCTGGCTTTTTTCTTCCTAATTCCTAAATATAGGTGCTCTCCCTGCTTTCCCACTTTTTCTTCCTATTGCTGACATATTCCTTCTGCAGTTCCTGTCCCTGTCCTGTGGCAGAGATGACCACCAGATATGTGTAGCCCACTAGGGACTACCCATCAGTCACCCTTGCATGTAGGTGGGGCCAGGTGACTGAGTTCTGGCCGGTGGAAGGCCTGGCTCATCAAAGCCTCCTGCCAGGTCTTCCATATTCTCCTGGGCCACATGAATGTCACGAATGTCAATTCCAGGCTGACCTGGAGCCACATGTTGAAGACAGTAGAGCCTCCCTCACTCAGGATTCTTGAATTACTTCAGAAGCAAAGCCCTACTCCTCAGCCCTGTGCCAAATTAGCTTTAAGTGAGCAAGAAACAACCTCTATTGTTTCTTGCTCATGGCTAAGATTTTGGAGTCTGTTACAGCAGCTAGCATCGCCTTACCTAACTCAGACCCCTTGCTGAACCTTGTGTTCTTGGGTGCTCCCCTCCCCCAAGGAAGCTCCACCCTACATCTCATTGCCAAGTTAGCTTCCTTGCTTTCCTCCAGTCTACCTGGGGTTGCCGCCTTCCCCCTCAACTCTTCAATGGCTTCCCTTTACCTACAGACTCAAGGGCAAGACCTCAGGCTCCAAGCAGCAACCCTCTCGCTCTCACATTCTTGCACTACTGTCAAATCTGACAAGCTTGAGTACCCCACATGCATCCTGTCCACTCCTATCTCTGCTTCCTGTTGTTTTCTCTCCATCTCCACAAAAAACCCTTCCTTCTCTGAGGTGGGCTGTTCAACTGCCCCAGCTACATGGAATGGCCCCTCTGAAAGCTCACAGCCCTCTGCTTATATGTGACATGGGATCGATCAGTTGCACTTTTTCCTACAGTGCTACACAGGTTTGCTTGGCACCCTTTTCCTCCCACTGGACTGTCAACTCTCTGAGCACAAGCCTGGGTCTTACTTGTCCCCGACTGGGCCAGGCAGATCCCAGGTACAAAGTAGATGTCAGCTCCCCTCCCCCATCACCCAGCAATCCTTGATCTTTCTTCCTTGATGGTGAGGCCAGGGGACTGCAGAGTGTACACAACCAGCTCATCCATCTCCCTCCTCCCAGCACATTCAGAGGGCTAATTGTGTGACCTTTTCCATCTGTGGATTCCTCTTCCTCTCTCTCTTTTTTTCCTCTCTTAAAAACAGGGTCTTGGAGCTTGCTCAGGAGCCTGGCCTGGTTGGGAAGAAGTTGGCTGCTCAGTTTTATTTAAACTAGCAGAGACATCAATCGAAAGCTCTTTAAAGTTCTGTTTCAGCTGGATCCCCAAGAATGTCCTACCCACTCCCAATAAGAAGCTCATTCGCCTCCTCCAGGCCCCCAGTCTCAATTACAGACCCTTCACGTGGCCTACACATGTGTGAACGTGTGAGTTAGGATGTCAGCTCACAGTTGCCCTCTTTGACCCAGTTCAAAAAAGGATTTCTCTCCTCTTCCAGGCCTGCCTTCACTGGCCTTCTCTCCTTTCTGTCCCGAGGGACCTTGTGACTTTGAGGCCTCTTCCCTCTGCAAACTAGCCAGGGGAAAACCTGTGACTGAAGACACTGTCTCCTACAAAGTATCTGGGCCCTACCCTTCTCATTCTCCACAGGGCAACATTCCTGGCTATGGTAAGAAGCAAAGAGAAGACAAAGACCAAAGCCTGATGCAGAAAGAGAGGTTTGCAATTGTGCTAAAATGTGCTGTGGGGGCCTCTAAATGAATGCTCCCAGCAGGCTGCCTGCGCATGCGTGCGTGCGCGCGTGCGTGTGTGCGTGTGTTTGTGTTTGTGTGTGTGAAGAGGTCCTCGTGAATGCCGGGCCGTCCCTTCCAACTCCTGAACTCGGCCACCACAACCCTGGTTCTTTTCCATCCCCACTGATGAAATGCTTCTTTATGTCTTATTCACATCCTGTCTTGACTACCACAATTGTCTCCTCGCCGGGCCCACATGTCTCTCATCACCAATGGGATCCAAATGTTGCTGACAAAATAATCTCACTGTCTTTGTGCTGCAATCACATTCTTCCACTTCTGCAAATTCTTCTCTGTCTCCCCATTACTAGGGGAATCACACACAGACCACCATCTCACTCTGCCTCTCCTACCAGCTTGTTCTCATCCTCTGGCTGTTCCTAAGCTCACAGATCTTCCAGGCCTGCCCAGGATGCCTGGAACAAACTCCTCGTACTATTTATTCAGTCAGCAAATGTTGATGAAGGTCAAGTGAGTTGGCTCAGGTCTGTAATCCCAGAACTTGGGAAAGCTAAAGTGAAAGGATCACTTGAGGCCAGGAGTTCAAGACCAGCCTGGACAACATAGCAAGACCCCATCTCTACACAAAATTTTAAAATTAGCCAGGCATGATGGCCATGGTTATGGTCCCAGCTACTCTGGAGGCTGAGGTGGGAGGATCACTTGAGGCCAAGAGTTTGAGATGACAGTAAACTATGATTACACCACTGCACTCTAGCCTGGGCAATGCAGCAAGACCCTGTCTGAAAAAAAATATGTTTATTAAGAGTGACAGGCACTCTTTCTAGGCACTGGGGAGATAGCAAGAAACAAAACTGAGAACAGCAGTCAATAATATAAAAGCAAAATAGAATATCAAGCATTATAAGTGCTCTGAAGAAATCAAAGCAGAGAAAGGGGATAGAGAGCAACTATTCCACAAGGTGGTCAAGGAAGGCCTCTCCCAGGAGGCCTGGAACCTGCTCCCCACCTTCCCCCATGTGGGGCCTGGGGCCACCATCCTCCTGCTTTGTCAGAGGACTCCCCTCCCAGCCTGCTCTTGTACGTGTTTATCTTGATTTGAAGATCTGGGAGGCGCTGGGCATGTCTGATTCAGCAGGACAACTGTTAAATTATTAACTCATTCAAGACTCACTAGGACTGGAGACATCAAGCACATATACAAATCCCCAAACACAAACTGTTCTTTTCCAATCCTGGTCCAGAACACAAAGGGCCATTTAAATATGGATTTTTTTTTTTTTTTTGAAACTGAGAATCACTCTGTTGCCCAGGCTGGAGTGCAACCCCTGCCTCAGCCTCCTGAGTAGCTGGGATTACAGGTGCCTGCCACCACACCTGGCTAATTTTTGTATTCTTAGTGGAGACGGAGTTTCAGCATGGTGGCCAGGCTGGTCTCGAACTCCTGACCTCAAATGATCCATCCACCTCAGCCTCCCAATGTACTGAGATTACAGGTGTGAGCTGTCACTCCAGGCCTTAAATATGGTATTTGATTGACTACTGAACATTTATCTGAGTGTCCTGTCAAAGTCTGAATTGTGTCTCCACTTCCCTGGAATCAGGGGGTGTCTACTGGCAGTGGTCACCCAAAGCTGACGCTGTCTTCCCCAGCCAGGCCTTCCCTTCTTCAGACAAAGTACAGTGGATCCATGGAATAGATGCTTGGTGACAATGTGCGTTAGCTTCACTTTTAAACAGCCCATGTGAAAAAAGCTCCCATGGCTGGAGGCCTCAATGGACAGTTTTATTAGCAGGCGCAATGACTACCATTAAATTAGTAGCAACAAAAATTGCTATCACTTAAAAAGAATGCTGTGTCATGTGGGTTTTCCTTTCTGGGAGGGGAAAGGCAAGGAGAGTTATCAAGATGAAGACTAGATCTCCACTTAGACTCGGAGCAAAGTTGTAAATTGCTCTTCTTCTCAAAGGGTCTCTCTCTGGCAGCCAGTTCAAGAGTGGCAGCCATTGTGCCCATCCCAGTTTGTCCTTGCCCTAGGTTCTTGGTGTGGTCTGTTTCGATCTGCCCTCCCTAATACAATAGCCACTAGCACAGGGGCAATTGAGCATCTGAAACGTGGCTAGTCGGCATCAGCATATGCTGTAAGTATATAATACACTCTGGATATTGACGACTAAGTACAAAGAAGTGAAGGTGAACTATCTCACAAATAATTTTTATATTGGTAACAATTTAAACGATATTTTGGGGTCTAAGAAAATATAGTATATCTTAATTATATTAAATCACTATGATATAAATTAGATTTCAAATGAAATGTATCCTTCAAATTAATTTCATTTGTTGATTTTTACCCCTTTAGAGTGGCTATCAGAAAATTTAAAATTACACATGTAGTTTTGCATTTGTGGCTTGCATTACATTTCAATGAAAAATCCCTGAGTTAGCATCAGATCTCTGGTTTTTAAAAAATAGTTTAAAGCAGTTCCATTTTGCTCACTAGACATTTTACACAGAGCACCCTCCACTATATAAAGCAGGTAAAAGTGGAGCTGCCCAGGTTGAAGAGGGTGGATATTTGCAGGAAAAGAAAGTTGGAGGTGCATGGCAAGGACCTGAGGAGCCCCATCCATTAGCAGAAGACTGTTAGGGTCATCTATTACTGGATCGGATCGCCCATTCATTTGAAATTGGGGGGCGGGGATACTCAGAGGCCCCCATTCAATCACCCTAAGTGGAATCTGATCATTATCTTGGAATAAACATTCCAAATGGAAGGTGAGTGCTGGAAGATAAGGGAGATAAGGAAACCATATGGCCTTGTCACCGGAGGCTCCCAGAGTCTAATTTTTGAAAGGATTAATGCATCCAAAGGGGGATCATCATAGTTCCGTTTCTTGAGGCAGAGGCCCTAGCACCTCATTTAGGGATATGAACTGTCCCAGGCAGAAAGGACTGGGACTCAGGATGCATTCCTCAACGCTTACCTTTTCCTCCTCCCTCATACTCTGTTCATCTCCCTTCACACCAAAGCCCCCCAAGCTGGTGTAAATGGATCCCCAATCTCTAAACTGTACTCAGCATCCCAGGCCTGCAAAGTTGGGGTCCTGGATCTCCCTCCTCCTTGATCTAGCATCATTGCCAGAGGCTCCACCTCTGTCTCACCCCCATCTCATTCCTGGCTGACCAGTGGTGGCCGCCAAGGTGGTATACGGGGGAGAGGCATTTTCCAGGGAGGGGTGGGAAGGTTTAGGTGGGTCTGTAGGGACTATGGAGCCAGTGGCAGGCTGAGAATCCCAGCCATGGGGGCAGGGCAAGTAATATGAGCCCTGGAGAAAGGGATCTGGGGCTAAGGGGAGTGGGAGGCAAAGGCGACGGGCTTTTGAGCACGTTCTCTCCTCCCCACGTCACAAGGCACTTCATCCTTCATTCCTCTGGCATTGCTGTTCTTGCACAGCTGTTCTCTGACCCACAACTGGCGATTGTTGAAGGCAATTGGTTTAGGTACAAAAGTGGATGCCTTAAGCACAGTGAGTGGCTTCGGGATGATGTACTAGTAATTGTTGATAACAGTAATAATACAAAGAATAGCCAGTATGTATTGAGGGCTTACTCTGTGCCAGTGCTTAACTTGATGATCTTGTTGATAATCAAGGTCTATGATAAAATAGCTTATGAGGTAGGTTCTATTTTACCCAGGAGTAAACTGAGGCTCAGAGAGGCTAAGTAATTTGCCCAAGATTGCACAGTTAGGAAGCGCTGAAGGCAGGAGTCCAACTCAAGAGGTGGGACCTTGGAGCCCGGTTATTGATGCAGACAAAGAGGCCAGGATGTGCTTATTCCTGTCAAACCTCAGCAGTCTTGGTCAGTGACAAGCAACTGGAAGACAGTTGCCAGACTCTCTGTGCACATTTTGGATGGGCCCAAGGTAACTTGGGCAGTTGCCCCTGGCTACCAACCAAGTGAGCCTGAGCTGTGGTCTCATACCTCACTTGCTGGAACAATCCAAGCCCACTGTTGTCCAAACAGCCCTGGCCAAGAAGAGGCCACTCCTTTACCCCTGACCTCCAGCATGGTCACATTGTAGGGCGAGGTGGGAACAACAAAGGGTGTATGTGGGTGGGGGTAGCCTCACAGAGCTCCAGCCTACAGGCTTCCCTGCTTCAGGATCGCCCTGGCTGGTGGCCTGGGTTTCAGGATTTTCTGTGCTCTGAGCACATCTAAACATTTGGAGAAAAACAAGAAAGCGAACAATAGACGCTTGTGGGCTGGAGAACAGGGCTAACTTCCCCCAGGGACTAGAGCACTGTTCATAAACTGCCCCAGCTGCACTCTCACGGTCAGGATGTCACCGGAGCCTTGCTGAATTACAGCCTTGTCCTCTCCGGGGGCAGGCTGTGGGCTCCTGTTATACATCGTGGGGGGAATGCAAATGCCGTGGGGGAGCCAGCTGTTCAGGGGGAAGGCGTAGTCTCCTGCTTGAATTTTAGGAAATCACACAAAAAATATGCATTCGAGCCTTGGCGTTGCAGCTCTGCCAAATCATCCTCTGACAGACATGTCCTGATCACAGCTGTTTGCCTCACAGGAAAAGAATCAGGTTTCTGTCAAGTGGACTCTGGGCACAGCCCCAGAGAGTCTGATGGGGTCCCAAGGACCTGGAGAGTATGTGGAACTAACTTGTGTGGAGAGCAATCTGGCAAGGAGGCAATGGCATTGGTGTCCTCAAAAAGAGGCCCAGGGCTGGGTGTGGTGGCTCATGCCTGTAATCTCAGCACTTTGGGAGGCCGAGACAGGAGGATCACTTGAGCTCATGTGTTTAAGACCAGCCTGGGCAAGACGGTGAGAACCTCTCTCTCCAAAAAAAAAAAAAAAGAAGAAGAAGAAAAGAAAAGTAAAAGTTAGCTGGGCATGGTGGTGCATACCTATAGTATCAGCTACTCAGGAGGCTGAGGTGGGAGGATCACTTCAGCCTGGGAGGTCAAGGCTGCAGTGAGCCGAGATCGTACCACTGCACTCCAGCTTGGATAACAGAGCAAGACCCTGTCTCTTAAAAAAAGAAAAAAGAGGCCCACTGGTTATTGCGCTGAGGAGGGTGGGCATGGTGGGCCAATGGTGGGCTTCTTGGAGCTGGCTCCCCTCAGGATTTTTGGACAGTTGCTGCCCATCATCACAGACAAGGGCAGCAGGGGCAGGGTGTGTTAGGTCAAGAACAAGTTGGTGAGTGGAGGGGTGCAACACAGAGCTCAGACCCCCTCCTCATTCACAGCTGGCTGGGTGGTGCCGGCCAGGCCCTGTCAGGCTAAATCCCTCCATCCCGTGCTCCCGGCCTCCATCCCCCAGACCCCAGACAACTTGTGAGGGACGTCCCTGTCTCGATGGCATCCCTGGAAAAGGCCGCAGTGTTTCTAAAGAGGCTGTTCAGACATCACATCACAGTCCCAGACGGCCGAGTGGCTCCTGTGCTCACTTGGCCGCTCTCCCTGAGAAACGCTTTGGATCAGAGAGTACCGCTAGGTTGTTTTTGCCTGAAGAAAGCAGTAAGAATTCAGCGAGCACCCCACAGTTGAAATAAAAGTCAGTGGCTTTACTTGCTGAAAATATTAGTAAAGAACCCCCCGAGGGGATGTGAAGCACCACACACTAGGTGGGTAAGAAGGCCCCAGATGAGGGGCCTTTGGGGCAAAGTGAGAGGAATTGAGAAACAAATGGTCTGGCTTCTGGAGAAGGAGGAAAGGGTTTCTTAGTGTCTAAGAGGTTTAAAATGGCTGTGCTAGGCCATGCCTGGAGCATGATCCAAAGGCAAAGGTCAGGCGTGTTTTGCTGAAGAGGTCTTCCTGAGAGCTCAGCAGTCCTTCCTGCCCTACTTCACTTAGCAAACCCTGACTGAGGACTCCTGGGATGCACAGGACTGAAAGACGAACAAGAAAGCTCACCTTCAAACTCTCCCAGGCCAGCCCTCTGTCCACGCTGACGGTTACACAGTGTGGACAGGGCAAGAATAGGAGGTGGGCAGTCAGCACACAGTGCACACAGACACTGCAGCCTGGGGAGGGAGGAGCCTGAGCGGCGTCTTCAAGGGCAAGCCAAGGCTGGCCAGGCAGCCAAGGAGGTAGGATAGATATTCTCAGCAGAGGGAACAGACTGTGCAAAGCCTGCCAGTGACAGCATGGCCCCCAGGCAGAGCTTGGACAGTGATAAAGTGACAGGTGCCCAAAGAGGAAAAGGTATACCTTATATGCTCTGCTTTTAACTCCCTTGATTTTCTTTTTTGTTTTTTTTTTTGAGACAGAGTCCCACTCTGTCGCCCAGGCTGGAGTACAATGGCATGATCTTGGCTCACTGCAACCTCCGCCTCCCAGGTTCCAGCGATTCTCCTGCCCTAGCCTCCCAAGTAGCTGGGATTACAGGCGTGCACCACCAGGCTCGGCTAATTTTTGTATTTTTAGTAGAGATGGGTTTTCACCATGTTTGCCATGTTTGCCAGGCTGATCTTGAACTCTTGACCTCAGGTGGTCTGCCCGCCTTGGCTTCCCAAAGTGTTGGGATTACAGGCACGAGCCACCACACTCGGCCAACTCCCTTGATTTTCTATACACCTGGCACATGGGAGCTTCAAAACCTTGTGGCAGGAGGACCTCTCTCGAGTCAAGTTCCATCCCTTCTGGCACATTAACTAAAGGCCTGTCCCTGGCTTCTGTGCTGTAGTTACTCCCACAGGGATCAGTCTCCAGGCTACTCCCTCCTCCCATACCTAATGCTTTCCTGAAAACCCTCTGGTCCACCATGACAGAGGCAAGCAGTACACTTGCATGTTATGAGGGAAGGGTCTGTTCCCAGGAAGCAAAACAATATTATCCCTGTATTTTCCTGATTTCCGGTCTCACAGCGTCTCCCCAGCCCAGTCCTGAAAAACTGCTATTAAATCAATGCAGCTTTAGAATTGAGAGAATCCGGTAAATCCCAACTACACCCACCTTTTAGACACAATCTTTGACCATATACATCCAGAATTTCATATATGTTCCCTAATTGTATTCTTTTTCTTCACAACTGGACACACAGTTGACTGGCTTAACTCCAGTGAGCATTTGATTGAGGCTGAATAACCCCATTTTCAGCGTGCCTAATGATTCCCATCTTGGTCTCAATTATATGAAATCTGTGAGACCTGCCCTTCTTATCACCAGCATCAGCACTTCATTTTTCCATTTCCACTTATTCTTATACAATAGGGCTAAAATACAAGAAAATATTCAAATACTTGCACAAACACTGCTGAACAGTCCAAAGGTGACGCTGCTGAAATGGAGCTGTTGGCCAGCAGGCAGCACTACCATGTGATGGCTTTGAAATGTTCCTTCATCTGCCAGCCTGGGAGTTCTTGAAACCAGGGGCTGGTTCAAGGGGTTGGGGTAGTGGTGGTGGTGTTGGTATGGGTCAATGTAGAATGTATGAAAAAAAGGATGTGCCAGTAAAAGTTATAGGCTGAATGTTGTCTAGAACGATCACACCATCTGAAGCTCAGGGGGTTATAAATCCTGGCACCTACTGCCCAGATGGCCAGGCACTGCTATAGGTTGAGGCTGCTGGTGAAGGCTTCTCTCCAAGCAGCTTGTGTTGCATCCCAAATGTGCTCGAGTAAAGCTTCCAACATCTCCAAGTCTGGAGGTGCGTCGGGGGTGGGGTAGAGACTGCCATGCTATTTTATAGCTGGGGAGATTCTGCACACTCATCAGGAAGGGAGGTCAAGTTCTAGGTCACACCTTCCCAGACGTGGCTCCAGGCTGGCCTGTTGCAGGGGGGAACAGTGGGGGAGAAAGAACAAGCTGCTATCATCTGCAGAGATAGGGGGCTTACTGGCCAACAGAGTGGTGAAAGGACACTTAGTGTTGCTTGAAGAAATTCCTCAGGAGGCTCAAGAGTGCCTGGAAACAAACACCCGGGATTTCTCTGCCACTTAGCAACCCAGGCAGTGGAACGTGACTTATGTCTCTAAGCTTGCAGTGAGTGTGGTCCCGGCCAAGCTCAGCCTTTCTAGGGGCTATACTGAGAAGAGAGTCCCTCTCCTCAAAGTTACCTGAATACCAAAAACCTTTCCTCAAAGCTTCTTACTCTGGAGTCAGAATCCTCCCTGAAGTGGTAAGAATTTTGCAAGAAGTGGTAGGTGGAAACCTGGTCTTTTAGTTCATGACTAGCATGTTAGAAGGGACTGAACCCGGTCATGGGGGCAGGAGACTTGGCCTCCAGGCTCGCCTCCGCGCTGTCTTTCTGAACGGCTCTGGACAATTCCTTCATTTGCAAAATAAGACTGTTGGTCTATGATGGATTAGCTTTAATACTCAAGTTATTAGAGTATTGGTGAAATATGACAGTATGTGAAATGTGAAAACCATAAACTATGATTAAAAATAAAGATCTTAGGAGGTACGTATGCTTTTTGCAGTTGGGAAATGTGAGTCCAACCTTGGGATTTATAACAAACAACTACCACAGGAGGACTTTTGGGCTCCCAGTCAGGCCTCAAACAGGCATCACAAAAGGATAAAGTTAGTTGCTCCTGAATCCAACCCTCCCAAGCTGGTTCTTCCTTCATCTGCCCTGGATGGAAGGGCGGCAATTGCCCTTCAAAATGCTGAGGGTATGAAAGCTTTGTTTACAAGCTGGGGTATGAACACCTCCTTTTTAAGATTAAACATGAGACCAAACACACTTTTCAGAGCTGCTAAGGCCCAAATTTTGTGTTTAGCTCCCAAGACCGAGTCTGAAAGGCAGTGTTTTCTCTACCTTTAAAGAAGAAAATGGGAAAGAGAGGTGGGTTTGGGGATTCTTATTTTGCAAACCTCCCTGGAGACAATGCAAAAACTCCTCCTCTGCAGCAGCAGGTAAACACCTGAGCTGGGAAGGAAAGCTACCTGGTAGTCCCAATGAATACCAGCAAGACAAGGGCAGGGAAGAGGCGGGGCAGCTCCCCTACCAGCTGAAAGCTTACTTTTGTTTGAACCCTGTCCCAACCACCCCCTGCCTCCCCTCGGGAGGGAGGGAGGGACCAAACCAAGAAGGGTGTGATTTTCCAGAGGGGCCATTGCTAAAATGAAGTCGGGCATCGTGTGGGGCTAGAAGCTGTGGCTGAAGGAAGCCAGGGCTGATGCCCTTCCCCCAGCCTCTCTCTAGCCCCGAACCTGCGGGAAGAAAGTACTCCCCCCTTCCAGCCCGTTCGGGTTGGTTTGCGCTGGAATGCCACGCTTTTCAAAGTGTCTGAGTGATACGCACTTTCTAAATATGTACAGCGATGGTCTGATAAGCAACGAAGCGTCTGGCTTCGTGGGTTCATGCCCCGAGGCCGTGCGGCCGGGGGAGGGTTGGGGGCTGAGCTGAAACCTCAGCTCCAACCTCAGTTCCTCCTTACAGGCCCGGCTTGGAAACGGTCCGGTTCACTGCTGGGGTTCCCATTTTCCAATTTTTACTTCTGGCACTGGAAGAACACGACAAGAGACACCTCCCCACCCCCATCTCCTGCATCCTGCCCGCGACTCAGCCCAGGTGACCCAAACGGCTGAGTCAACTTGGTGCAACCGGAGCGTCCCCATCGCGCCGGCCGCCCCCAGCCCCCTTCGCCCCTCGTTTGGCCCCACAATGCGCCCTTGTGCCGCGCCTGCAGTCAGGCCGGGGATTTGGCCCAGGGATGGGGGGAATATTCGTCAGATATTTAAAACAGAGCCGAGAGAACAAAGCAGGGCTTTGTGCAGCGAAGCGGCCCGGGAGCTGGGAGCCGGGCCCCCCTCCCACCTCCCTCCTCCCTCCCTCCTCCCTCCTCCGCGCGCAGTGCTGGGCCAGGCGAATGCGCATGCGCGCAGTGACCAGCGAGCTTGGGTTCCGGGCCAGCTTCTACCCCAGGTAAGCGGGGCGCTGCGTTAGCCCCTTCCCGCCCTGCGCCCCCAGCAACCGGAAGCAGAAGCTGGCTGTAGTCCGCAGGCGGCTGCATGTTTAACTGAAAAAAGAAATAGTCATCTTCCATGTTTCTATAGGATGCACAGATCAAGATGAAATGATACACCACTTGAGAAGCCAGATTTTAAATGACTGGAAATAATAGGACACTTGGGTCATGTAAAAATCAAGATATTTGGAAAATAGGCCATTTTCGGATGCTAGAAGTGGAACCTTTTGATAGGCACAGGCTTCTTCCGGGTTGTTTTTGCTGGAAGACTGGCTCTTTCATTTTTCTGTTCACTGTCACTTGGAATTTGGAAGACTTGTTGGTCGTTGTCAAGGGCCCGGCTTTTGTTTTAGGTTGTGGGCTGACTGGACGGTGTTTATTTATTTTTTTAAATAAATAACTAAATAGCTAAATACAAGTATGCATGGTACAAAGATGAGATTGTGTCATGAACCAAGAAATGTATAATTAATGAAATTTTATGCAGAAGAAAGGGGAAAAGAGTAGCTATTAAATACATGTTGTTGGGGAAGGAGACTGAAAGTTTTCTCAAGTAGGATAGACTAGGAGTGAGTTGGTGGGAGGTGGCATATGCAAAGTACCCCCATTCTGCTTTATATTGACAGTGTTTGCACCCCATAGGTAATGGGCACTGGCAGACAGAGGTTGGGGGAAGCCAGTGGCCGGCTCAGAAGTGAGTTATTGTGGTTGAATTATTCAGATGGGTGAGAAAGGCAGTCCCAACGAGATGATTTCTTCCTTCCAAACGCAGCTCCTGGAGCATGTGCAGTGAGGTTAGATGGACCTCCCCTATCAAACAAGTCAGGGGGTGTGCAAGGACTCAAACAGGGTCTCGTGACTTATAGGCTAGGTCTCTGTAGTAGCCCACCCTGCTCCAACTGTGGACACACATCTGAGGAATTTATGGCTTTCTTTTTCCTTCATAGATCAATTACCTGGTGGTCACAAGAAAGCAAAGGGATTTTTATGTGACATCATCTTGGCAAGAAGCTCCCTTACCAACCTTGACCTCCAGGTCTCCATGGCAAATGCTGCTGGGAGATCATTGGCACCAGATCATGTCCCTTAAAGGCCACGCTGCAGCAAGGGCAGATAAACAATTTCGTGGCAACAGTCACATAGCAAACTCATTCTTAAATGTGGGCTGGTTAGTTAGGATGATGTAAGTGGTTTTTTTCCACTCTCTTCCACATTCTGGCTCCAGAACTCTAGGCCTAGGACATAGTCAAAGAATGTACCTTGGGGTATGAGGTAAGAAAACAGGCTGGGGTGGGACTCGAAGAAGTACCTTCTAGATACAAGGACAAATTATCTTTCCTTTCCCAGGTGAGAGTTCATTTTCTGTCTTGGTTCAACAAAGGTATGTTATCTTTATTTAAAAGAAGCTATACTAGACTGTCTCCAAGATGGCAGACTTTAGTTCTTTCCTTCCTCAGATTCATGGGCTGCTTCTCACTCCTTAAATCTGGTCCACCTGACCAACAGAATATGGTAGGAGCGACATTCTGGAACTTCTAAGGCTTGGTTGTAAGAAGCCTTGCAATATATGCCTGGATCTCTTAGAACCTTCAATACTGGAACACTTGCTCTAGAAATCGGCCACTATCCTGTGAGAAGTTCAAGCCACAGAGAGAGGCCAGAAATAGTTGCTGCATTCAAGAGCCCTAGTTGAGCTCTCAGCCAACATTCAGCATCACTGCCAGCCATGTGAGTGATGCTGACCTTGGACGTCCAGCTCAGTAGAACCTTCAGATGACTTCAGTCCTAGCCATTCCAACTACAAGATATCCTGAGTGAGAACCAGTTAGCTGAGCCCAGTCAACAGAGATGTGAGAGATAATAATGCACTGTTCTGAGACACTAAGTTTTAGGGTATCTGTCACGTACCAATCAGTAATTAAAGAGGAATGACATGCTAGGTAGTTTGGGGAAGATAGGAGAGGACCTCCTGATAGCCACTTTGAAAGGCTTTATTTCTCAGGAATTTTTATCCCTGCATTCCCCCAACACTATTCCCGCTTTCTGAGCTGTGTCTGGCACATGGCACCACATAAACCTTGCACTGCTCACTAACTGTGCCATGTACATTGGTCTCCTCAGGTCGATGGTGGACACCTTGAAAGTAGGGACCTATTTGGTTTGATTCCCACCCTCCTTAGCACTGACAGATTCGTCAAGCTGTTCCAGTGGATAAATACAGAGGATGGCTGCTGGAACAGCATCTTGAGGTGCTTATGTGGCATGGCTTCTGATCTTTGACATTTGATAGCTGATGAACATGCTATTTGGGCCCACCCGGGAGCCAGCCACACCATGGGGGAGTCTGAACCTCACCCACACTGTGGCTGCTCAGGGGAAGGAGACCATGGCCAAGTATGCAGTTGCTAACCTCCTGCTTAGATTTGCCTCTTTGGGGGCAGCCCTGGAAACCTAAAGAAGAGCTAAAACTGTGTGGATGGGAGAACCCAGGAGAAGCTGAGAACCTATTGTAGCTGCCCATCTAGGGATATGGATATTTAAGCCATGCTAGGGTCAGAAGTGGGAACATAGGTTAGCTTGAGTAGAACCTGGTGCCTGTGCAGGAATCCCGCCTTCTGTGGGCTACTTGGGAGGCCAAGGAGGGAGGATGGCTTGAGTCTGGGAGGTCGAGGCTGCAGTGAGCCATGTTTGCACCACTGCACTATAGCCTAGGCAATGGAGTAAGGCCCTGTCTCATAAAAATAAAAAGTCTGGCGAGCCCAGTGCGTATTCAGAGCTTGGGAGAGAGAGAGAGAGGAGAAAGGCAGGACAAAGGTGGCTCGGGAGGCGGTCCTTCATTCTGCCAATAAACATTCTTTTGTAAATCAGGTCTGGCTTGAGGCACAGGGTAGGCAGGAAAGAGCAAGGTAGACAAAGTCCCTGTCTCAGGTAAAATACCTAGAGGAGTTGTAGCTCCGATACACATCTCATGACATAGGCAGAGCTTAGCTGACCATGGGTATGGGGGAGCTGTGGTCTTCCCTCCTCATTGTATCCCAGTCTTTCGGCTTTGTGAAAGACCTGGAACTCCTGTGCTATGAGGTGGTGATGAATGTGGGCACTAGAGCCACATGATCTAGTCCAGGTCCCGACTGCATCACTTATTGGCTGTGTCACCTCAGGCAAGCTACTTAAACTCCTTTAGTGTCTCATCAGTAAAAATAATAACAGTAACAGTGTTTCATCTCAAGGTGGTCTGAGGATTTCATACAATCATCCTGGCAAAGTGACCCCTTAGCTTCACATGTAGCACCTGCAGGTGCTCCGGAGCCACTATGTACTTCCCTCAAGGCATGGGAGGGCTCTGGATGTGAAATTATCTGCAAAGTCCAAGTAACTTTTGCTTAGAAAAAACAAAAGGGATGATGAGGGAAGAAGAGGAAGTCTCACTTAGGAATGAAATTGCCCAGGGCCCTGTTTCCTGAGAAGATCACACAGGAGTCATATGACATTGGTCTGACTTTCCTGGTCAGGGTGCTTGCCTGTGTCCCACCACCAGGAACTACCCATGCATGCGCTGAGTTTCAGTAGCACTGAGATTCTACGCTGCTCTTCCTGAAACTCAGGAGAAGCTTGGACTTCCCTCCTGCAAGACCAGAGGTGGCTCCCAGGTAATTGCCTGGTAGATACAAGAGCCATAGAGGACTTGGAATTATGAGGGTAGGGAACTGCAGTTAGGGGGATCCCAGAGTCTCAGGAAGCATTTTGGTTCCATCCAGAAGTGCTAGGAGAGCTGTGATTGGCAGGCCTTGCTCCCTTCCCATCTTCCCTCTTAGCTTCCCCAGAACCATAGCCCCCTTTAGACTGGGCATATGGGCAGATAACACAGGATATCATGCTGGGGATGCATTTCTGAGAGGGGGCGGCTGCCTTTGCCCATAAGTATGAGTTGCCTTTGCTAAATATCCCTGCAATGTAAAGTGATCAACAAAGGGGACCACGGTCCTTTGTTCTACACCCATCAAACGTGCTGAAATCAGATTCTTTTCCAAGCAACACATCCAACAAGCCACCATTCAGACAACACCAAGAGCTAATCATCCTGAGTATGAGATGTGTTCTCTGGTGAGATGCCTGGACCTCCACAGGGAAGGTCATTCTCTTGCGAAAATGCCCACTTCCCCTCATCCTTCAGGGACCCCCTTCCTGACCAAAAAGCTAAAGGTAGGCAAATCTAGAGCCCAGTCTTTGGACTACATTCCAGACTCCTGGTGTTTCCAACCCAGAGGGTTTATACTCACTGCAAATCTTTACACTCCTTAAAAGTAGTTTAACAGAAAGAAGACATTTGATCTTTCCTTAGTATATCTCAATAGTCAGATATATCATTTTCACTGTCATCTGAATTCAAGACATAGAAAACAAAGCACAAAGCCCTACTGGTCCTTCTGGTTTATCCATCATATTCCATTACCTTCTAAGAAGTCTGCCTCATTAGCACATCTGATCACTTGAGGAACACCTGGCTGGAATGTTTAGATGGTAGCAAGGGAATGATTGGCTGATTTTCCTCCTCAGATGTAATTCTTTGGGCTCTCCACCCAGGGTCACTACTAGCCCATATGGCACCTATGTCTGAATTAGAAAAAGGCACCCCTTCCTCTTTGTGGATACAGCCATGCCAGGGCACAGCTTGGCAGGCCGAGTGCATGCTGAATTTCAGCCCCCATCTGCCCTCTGTGCAGGTTGGCCTTTTGCAGTGAACAGCCTGCATAACTGTATGTGGTGGCCTTGCCTATACTCAATGTTACTAGGTCTCATATCTCTTGTGGGAAAGGTGGGTGTTGGAGAGGGAAGGGAAAGAAGATGTTTGTTGCTGTATATTACGGACAGATTCCCCAAGAGTGACACTATACTGTGGGCATGTTTTGAGGTCTGGGAGAGTTTCAGGGCATTTTACAGCTGGGCCCACTTTCCCTGGGACTGAGAAGTAGGGCTTAGAAATTAAGGCAATCCTGGGGGAGGGAACAGCTGGTCAGTCTGCCCCTAATCCTGCCCAGAAACCTGACAGCAAACAGCCCTGTATTTGCTCATTTGAATGCTTAAAGGGAATTTCCAAGAACCCTTCACCCTCTTCTGAGAAAGAGAAGGTAGGCCCATGGCGCTATTCTCCCCTTGCCTCCCATGGAGATTTGGTCTGTGGTTAGGACATCTGGGCACAGGAAGTAGTAACCCGTCTCCGCTTTCAGATCTAAATCCAATCACCTGTCAAGGGGCTTGCCTTCCTCACTTTGATGAATTAATTTACAGAGTTCTCCATGGTGTGGTCTGGGGGTGTCAGGAGGGGGCAAGTCTAGAAGACTCCCTGTGGAATCTCAGGGGTATCATCTTCCCCAGCTGTAACCCAGCATAAACACCTCTAAAATTGAATGAACAGCACATAGCATGTCCCTAACATGAATAGACCTCGGGAGGAATCATGACATCTAGTTTTTTTTTTTGTTTTTTTTTTTTTTTTTTTGGTAAATGGATACATTAATAGACCCAAAATAATCCTGTAAGTAACCAAGGGCTATCAGGAAATGCAGAGATATTTGTTCATTTCCTATTCATTCATTCATTCATCAAACTACTGTCTACTATGTGCCAGCCCAGTGTTAGGCCCTGGGGGTGAGGAGGTGAGTAAGAGAAATGCACTTTTGCCTTTCATTTAAATGCCATCTTCTCAGAAAGGCCTTCCATGACCACCCTCTTCCCAGACTTGGGACCTCCTGTGAACACTCCTTTTTGGTAAACAGCCTCCCGCTTTAATTACTTGATCCATTTTTGTCTTCCCCACTAGACTCAATCTCAGGAGGAGAGAGACCATGTCTGCAGGAATCAAAATGAATCAGCACCAATCCTGGCCCAGGATGATATGGGTTGACTGAATCAGTTGTTCCCCATCGAGTGTCCTGGAAGTCAGAATGGCTCTTCCCCTGTGATGCCCCTGGGCTTAGGCCATCTGGCCCCTGTGGAGGGTCTAATCCCAAGTGAGGATTCTGCTCCTGAGAGGGCCAGGACCAGACAAGGTCTCTTCTAAAGGCAGTGACTCTAGGACAGATGGGACAGTGACTAAAGGCAGTGCCTTAAGGCAGTGACTCTAGGACAGATGGGACTCTGGAGGCCTGGATGGTAAATGGGTAACTGGAGCTCAGGGATGCAGGTCAGGTTAGAGGCATGCTCTCCCATCTATTCCAGGTACCCAGGTTCCAGGCTGACCCCTCTTTTAGGAAAGAAGTAAAGACATGAAGAGTAACCTTCTGTGGGCCTGTGCTGATCTATCTGCCATCTCAACCCCCGGGTCTGCCAGAGGCATGAGTGACATGGGAAAGGGGAGTGGTGTGGGGGCTGCTTGGCCTGCCTCCTGCACCCCAAAGCTCTGGGTTTGATTATACTCACTGTCACGGTGCACAGAACCTGCGTCACACTGGGGAGGTCAGCTGGGTTCTGATTGCTGACAGCATTGTTTTATTCTTGCTAAGCCACTACATCTTGGCTCTGTTGTTATGTTTCCAGTAGCAACAGGAGGAAAGGCAACTTCTACTTTGAGAGCTTATTTTTCCTCTTGTAGGATGGGCTGTAAACAGCCCAGGGCCCCAGCCTGAAGACTTGATGCCCTGGTGGCCCATTAAGGAGAAGGCCAGTTTAGCTCTGCCCCAGGCAAACAGCGGGTGGCTAGGGTCATGGAGGAGCCAGGAGCCAGGAGCTATCAGCTCTTCTGGAACTGGGCTCAGCTGCCCTCTTTAGTTTTGAATGGTTACAAAATATCCATGGTGGCTGAATGGCAAGAGAAGAAAGTTGGCTATGGAGAAGTGCAGTGACACCATCAGCACCCTTGGGCATCACTTGGGATGTGAAGAAAAAGAGGATTACCCCTCAGGCCTGGATGAAAAATATATGGGTTCTCTCTGGCAAGGGGCTTTTGCTTTCCATTGAGAAGGAGCTGCCATCATGGACAGGTGGGTGGGTGGATGAATGAATGAAACAATGAGCATGGGATGGGATTTTCCAGGGATTGAATGAGTGACACAGGAAGGAAAAATAAGTAAAAAGTGAGGAAATGCAATGAGGCGGTTAAACTATCTTAGGCAGGGATTGTCAAGGAGTGGTTTGGAAGGGCCTTGCCCCCCTCCCCTCTAGTCTTCACTGGCTTCCCCTAAAGTCATTCTAAATAAATAAACATGCGATCTAAGTGAAAAATAGAGTGTTTACTATACAAAACAGCCTGATGAAGGCCCCCTAGCTCCTGCATTGCCCAACATTCCATCCATAGTTTCTCCTTTACAGAAACTCCTGAGCTGCCACTCATCAACTGCAAGGCATTGTGTCTGCTTTCTCCAAATCCCGTCCCAGACCAATTGTATTCGGGCTGTGGACAGACAGGTGAGGGCCTGAAACATGATTAGAGAACACTGGGAAAATAAACTTTAGATTCACTTGAGAATAGGAAGAGTTAAGGAACCTTAAGCCTTTCAGTCACTCCTACTTAAGGATTTGGGGTATTAATTAACAATAACAAATCATTGGGTAGATTGTCTCTGCTCTCCCTTCAGTAAAAAATGTTAAGTACAGGCCTTTCCCCAGGGAAGGACCAGTAGGAATAGTTCACTGGGGCCAGGGTCAAGGGTTAGGGGTCAAAGGACTATACTCTCTAAGCCTTGAACCAATAGTGTGAGCAGCTAGTACAGGTGTGAGCAGCTAGTACAGAAGTGAGCAAGGCTCTTCTTTCATGGAAGGTTCTTATCAGAAACCAGAGCTGTCTAGAGGGCCACTGTGAGTCAGATTACAACAGCTACTCATGGCGGGGATGGGTCAGAAGGGTCACATAGAGGCTGTAGGTAAGGTTGCTATTCTTAGGCCTCTACTACCTCAGGGATCTGCTGACTCACTTGGGAATCTCTGGACTCCTGGGTAGATCCAGTCCAACAACTTGCCTAGTTCTTGGGTAAGCCTGGATTGCCTTTAATGCTAATAAATAATAAGACAATATGGAGTTTTTCTCTAAAAGAACGATGCAATATCATTTTTAAGCCAATGCAAGAGGTAAGGTGAGGAAGTCTGATTCCGAGAAGCATCAATCTTACCCCAGATCTTAGAAGGACTCCTGGAGGGAAAAGGAAAGAGAGGGGCTGACCTTAGAGTAGTGGCCCTGGAAGCTTTGGTACTGAGTCCCAACAGGGGTAGAAAAAAGGTACATTATATTTGGGGCCAGGATCAAATGAAAGTCTAGGAAAAACATCAACCTTGGAGACTGAATAGGCTTACCACATTAGAAGGCTCAAAAAGGGTCTTAAGTGTCCCTTTGATCAAGGAGTAGACAAAAAAGGTGCCCCACGCAGAAAATAACCTCCACAGGAAGACAAGTAGGTTTAATGGGTTTTCACAGAAGGGTGGGAGACCATTTCATTTTCCCTTTCTTAGGACAGGCATCTGGGGATGCTTGCCTGAGAGGTTATATGTTCACTGTGGCCTAATGTCTTTCAGAGTAGACTGTCACTAACTCTGACTCCTCCTGCTCATGGATTCCTTCCACCAGACCTTTGGCTTCCATTTGTAAATGTGCTTCAGCCTGAGGGTGAGGGATTGGAGGGAACTGCAGTACCTGACTGTCTAACTTGCTTCCTTGACCTCAGGACTAACCTTTTTAAAACTCATGACTTTTCCTTCTTTATTTAAAATCTCTATCTTTTAACATTTTAATTAACTCATTTTATTGATCTATCTTTCTAGTTAAAAAACAAAAATAAATCTTCTCCAGGGAGCATGTTTCAGAAGGGAAAAGAGTCCCTACTGGCTAGGGCTAAAAGCTGAGTTGCTTGGTGAACTTGACCTTGAGCATGATCCCCAAATGACAGTTGTTTCCATGTGAGTGGTTTTTATCTGGTCTCCTGTTCTCTTAGCCCTGACCAGGCTATATCTGTTGCTAAGACCTAGAGGAAGAGATTTGGGTTAGCCTATGAAGCAGAGCAGCTAAGCTAGGAATTCTAAGACAAAAGAAAAAACAGGTAGGGAAAGTGGAGGGGGCACTTCTTTCCCCAGGTCTGCTGCTACGGTACAGCCTGCTGAATTTGAGTTTCTCAAGTAGTCAGGGCTAGGCTAAGGGCAAACTGAGGCTACGGTTAGTAAAGTGATCTGCCTAATGCCTTACAATTACTGGGCACTAGATGTTTTACATTTAGAGGCAGCATCAACAACCCTGTAGTATCAGTCAGAATTCTGGTGGAAAAAAGGAGAATTTAATGAAGGGACTGTTTATCAAGCTATGAGCAGGGTTTAGGGGAACTAACAAAGGAAGGTGCAATACTTTAAGCTTAATAACATTGAGGAGGCATTACCATCCCTAAATCCAAAGAATCAAGAGGAAGGAATAGTTAGGAGAATCCAGAGAGTACCTATAAGGAGGGGGCTTCCTCATAAGACGGTGACAGTGCAACTTTCGGCAGAGGGACAAAACTAATCCACAGTGATTTGACAAAAGAGGAACTAGGGGAATAAACATCTCTTCTGTCATGTAGTTTCCTGTTTGTATCTCTCTTTCCCTGGGCACAACTAGAAACTAGAGGTCAAAGGCACCCACTGATGAGTCTAGACAGGTCGACAGCACAAAGGGTGGCCATTGAATCTGGAGAGCAAATGTAAGACAGCCAACCTCCCGGGAACACAGATGAGATTTGTTTGTAGTAACGTTCAAAACTGTTTGCTTCCTTCTCCATTGCCATACCCGTTCCTGCCTGGCTTGCATATGCTAGAGTTTATCTGCTGCTTCCTTATATCCTGGAACCCCCAGCCAGGTTATCAGTGTCTAGTTTCTGGACCTGCCTGCTATCATTCCATTTCTTTATCAAAACCTGTTCTTAAGATTTTTGCTTCTGGCCATGACAAAGCAACAGGATCCAGATTTACCCTCCCCCTGTATACAACTAGAAAACAACAAAATAAATGTACTGATGGCTTCAGAGACCGTACAGCACACAGTGCAGAACTATGAACCATGAGATAAAGAAAATACATGTGGTAAGTGATCACCACAGTTTCTGATTGGAGGCACATTCTGGACTTTACAGCAGGGGAAAAAATGTCCCAAGTAGAATATAGTAGTCTTGCTGAGTTAAAATACAGAAATGAAGCTCAAGGAGACTGTAGATTAAAGTTGTGGGACGGAGTTCCAGAAAAAAGGGGACTATGTTAAAAAAAAAAGCTCCAGAAATCTGCACAAGTGCCCTATTGAGTGATTAATACTAAGATGTTCATACCCAGAGTGAAGCTTTGTAAGTCTGGGCAAAGAATGACCCAGAGCTATAAGCTGAAAAATTCAGAGAGTTCACATGGGATTCTGAGATATACAAATATCAACCAGCTTGATCACCTGAGGCATTCAGTAGAGATCCAATAAGGATCATATGCAAATAGTAGGACTGAACTATCTCTAGAATAAAAGAAACTTTAGGCTCATTCTAACAAAGCTGAAAACAAGCCTCTAAAGGAATAATCTTATTCATAAGTAACTACCTGCCAGATAAAAACTCAATACTCTTTAAAGGAAGATTTAAAAATATACAGACATTCAACAGTGTAACCTTTAAAATATCCAACATCTAAGCAAAAATTACTAGACTCACCAGGTAGCAGAAGAATATGAATAATATCAAGAAAAGAGTCAATTAATAGAAACATGCCTGAAAATGACAGAGTTGAACAGACAGAAATAAAAAGACAGGCACATTAAAACTGTTTAAGTATGCAAAATATACTCCAGGATTTTAAGAAAAACACACATAAAATGAGGAAGGAATGCACCTCTAGTGGTGAAAAAGACAATATCTGAAATGAGAGGTCGGTGGGTGAAATTCAAACCAAATTGGATGCTATGAGGACAAAAGTAAAACTGAAAACAGTAACAGGAACTATCCAAAATGAAGCACCAAGAGGAAGAAGCCTTAAAAAAATAAACAGAAAGAAATGAACAAAGTCCCATTAACCCTTGGGCAATATCAAGTGGTCTAACATATGTGTAATTTAAAAAGAGAAAAATGGGAGAACAAATTTTTGACAAAATCAAAGCAGAAAATTTACCAAATTTGATAAAAACTATAAATACTGCAGATCCAGGAATCACAATAAACCCCAATCAGAATAAACAAAGAAAATCATACCATCATACCAAGGTATATCATAATAAAATTACTAAAATTAGTGATAAAATTGTAAAAGTAGTCTGGAAAATGATAGATTTTATAGTATTATAGAGACAGGATATACTGCAGACTTCTTATCTAAGCTATGCAAGCCAGAAGACAATGGAATGCTATATTTGATGTTCTGAATAACCAACAAACTCAAATTCTGTATCCAGTGAAAATACCTCTTAAAAATGAAAGCATAATGAAGACTTTTTGAGTTAAATGAAAGCTTAGAGAATTCACCACCAGCAGATATACATTAAAGAAAGGTTAACATAACATATATTTATCCTCAGGTTTACCATTTCTGGTGCTCTTCATTCTTTTGTGTAGATCCAAGTATTATTTTCCTTCTTCACGAAGAAGGAGGAAATTGTAAATATAAAAACACAAATAGTTTAAAAGTGAAAGAATGAAAAAATATATATTGTACAATGCTTATCATAAGAGAGCTGGAGTAGTTATATTAATAATAGAAAAAGAAAACTTTAAGACAAGGAATAGCACCAGAGGTAAAGAGAGACAATTTCATAGTGACAAAATGAAAAATTGAAGAAGATTTAACCAATTCTAAATGTTTGTGCACCTGCTGGCAGAGCTTCATAATATATGAAACAAAAACTGACAAAATGTAAAGAGAAATAGACAAATCCATAGTCATAGTTTGAATATATACATTTCATCATTCCTCTCTCAGGAATTAATAAAACAAATAATAGGCAGAAAAATCAGTAAATTGGTAAGGATATAGAAGATATGAACACAAGTATCAATCCATTTGACCTGACACCTACAGAAGACTCCACCCAACAACAGCAGAACACTTATTTATTTTTTTCAAGTTCCATGGAACAGTCACCAAAATAGACCATAATTTGGGCCATAAAAAACAACTAAGCAAATTTTTAAAATTTGAAATCTCACCACAAAATTATTAGATTAAGATATAACACAGAAAAATGTTCAGAAACATACACAAATATTTGGAAGTTAAACATTATATTTTACATATTCTATGGGTCAAAGAAGAAAATGTGAAGATAATTTAAAATTATTTTCAACTGAATGAAAATGAAGACATCACCAATTTAAAGTGTACAATTCCGTGGTTTTTACTGTAGTCACCATGTTATACAATAATCACCACTATCTAATTCCAGAAAATTTTCATCACTCAAAAAGATATCCTATACCTATTAGCAGCCAATCTCAACTCTCTCCTCCCTGTATCACCTGTAAATTATGAATCTATTTTCTGTTTTTACATATTTGCCCATTTTGTATAGTTCATGAGTGGCAGAAGGAATTTTAAAGTTTTAAATGCTTACATTAGAAAAGAAGAAAGGCCCATTTTCAACTTGATTACCAACATAATTCAATAGGGATAGAATAGTCCTCTCAACGAACATCCATGTGCTGGAAAACATGGATGGTCATAAGTAAAAGAATGAAGTTGGAATCTTACCTCACACCATATACAAAAATTAATTCAAAATGGATCAAAGACTTAAATGTAAGAGCTAAAACTGTAAAACTTTTAGAAGTAGTATAGGTGTAAGTCTTTGTGACCTTGAATTAGGTCATGGTGTCTTGGCTATGACATTAAAAAAAAAAAAAAAGAAATATTCAAGAAGATAAATTGAAACTCATTGAAATTAAAAATGAAGTGAAAATAAAACCTGTGGCATGGGAAAATATTTGCAAATCACATGTATGATAAGTGACATATCAAGAATATATAAAGAACTCTTACACTGCAACAATAAAAAGATAACCATTTTTTAAAAATAGACAGAAGATTTGAATAGACATTTCTCCAAAGAAGACACACAAATGGCCAATAAGAACCTGAAGAGATACATAGACTATTTCACACTCACTAAGATGCTAGTAATTAAAAAAAAAAAGAGACAATAATAACTATTTCAAGAATGTAGAGAGATTGGAAGCCTCATATGTTACTGGTTAGAATATAAAGTGGTGCAGCTGCTTTAGAAAACTGTTGTTTTCTCAAAAAGTTAAACATATGAGCTAGGTCAATCACTCGTGTGATTAGCAATTCTACTCCTAGATACGTACCCAAGAGTATTGAAAATACATGTCCACACACACTGTTTATGAATGTTCATAGCAGCATTATGCATATTAGCCAGAAAGTGGAAACAACTCAAATGTGCATCAGCTGACGAACAGATACACAAAATGTGGTCTATCCGTACCATAGAATATTACTCAGCTATAAAAACAAATGAAATTCCAATACATATTACAACATGGATGAACCTTTGAAACACTATGCTTGTTGAAAGAAGCCAAACAGAAAAGGTCACATATGGTATAATTCCATTTATATGAAATGTCCAGAATAAGCAAATCCATAGAGACGGACAGTAGAATAGTGGTTGCCAGAGGAAAGGGGAAGGAGGAGTGGGGAGTAACTGCCAATGCATATGGAGTCTCTTTTGGGGATGATGAATATCCTGAACGAGATAATGGTGATAGTTGCACAATTTTATGAATATACTAGAAATATCAAATTGTACACTTTAAGAGGGTGAATTTTATGGTGTGTCAATTATATCTCAATTTTTAAAAATAAGTATTTGGTACAAATGAGTTTATGCCCCAGTGCTGATAACTGATAAAGGCTTAATGAGAGGCTCTTCTCAGCAATATGGTTCAACTCAGATCAACTCCTCCCCACAAAGGCTACAGAATCTATTTTTTCAAATGAAAAGTCCAGCTCTTGGGACCTTTATTCTTAGCTGTGGTTGCTACCAGGTTGCCTCTGAAGCCTGAAAAATACTGTAACAGGCAGTAGAGGTTGAATTTTTTATTTTACTATCTAGGCTTACTTTCCTGCAGTATGAGTTCTTTAAAGTCTATTGCTAACTTGCACTCATAGGCTGAATTGAAAGAATAAAAGACCATAGTGAAGCACTTTACAGTTTATAAAAAAGCTTGTTCACATTCACCACCCTTCTGATTTTAGCATTTAGATTGAAATTGGGCATTCTGAATGGCCACACAACAGCAGCCCCTAAACTCTAGCCCCTACTTCTCTGACTCCAAAAATCAAGTGAGAACAACTAAAATGTGCTTCTGAGCAAGTTATGGGGAAATGGCCTCCCACTTGCCCTCCCAAGAATATTATGAAAGCTCTTGGCCATTTAAAGAACAACTTCCACTGACAATCATTTTTTTTTTTTTTGAGATAGAGTTTTGCTCTTGTTGCCTGGGCTACAGTGCAATGGTGAAATCTCAGCTCACTGCAACCTCTGCCTCCCAGGTTCAAGCAATTCTCCCGCCTCAGCCTCCCAAGTAGTTGGGGTTACAGACGTGTGCCACCACACTTGGCTAATTTTTTTTATTAGTAGTAGACATGGGGGTTTCACCATGTTGGCCAGGCTGGTCTTGAACTCCTGACCTCAGGTAATCCGCCTGCCTCAGCCTCCCAAAGTGTTGGGGTTATAGGTGTGAGCCACGGCGCCCGGCCTCCACTGACAATCTTATATTGGTCTGCATTATGCAGAATGACCTCGACTATTAGTCATGGGGCGGGCCCAGATATTAAATGGCTTGGTCCAGTATACTCACTTTGTTAACTATGCTGTTTGTGGGTCCATTTTCACTCCTTCAGGGACACACACACGCCCCTGCCTCTCTTTACAGCAGGATATTGGGTCACCTGTCTATCTTTTCCCAGCAGTGCCATGACCAGGGCTGAGTTTCCACTTGCATTTCCTTCCTCCCTCTTTCCCTCCTTCCCTTCCTTCTTCCCTTTCTCTCTCCCTTCCTTCTTCCCTCCCTCCTTTCTTTCTTTTCTTCCTTTCTCTACCTCCCTCCTTTCCGCTTCCTCCCTCTCTTCCTCCCCCTCCTCCCTCCCTACGTTCCTTCCTTTTTTTCCTTTTTTTTTTTTTAAATTATGGTCAAATATACATAACATTTATCACTGTAACCATCTTTAACTGTACTGTTTAGTGGTGTTAAGTGGATTCTCACTGATCAGCCATCACTATTATCCATCTCCAGAACTTCTTCCTCTTGAAAAACAGAAACTTTGTACCCATAAAACATTAACTCCCCCTTCCCCTTTCTCCACCCCAGCCTCTGGTAATCACCACTCTACCTTCTGTCTCTATGAACTGAACTCCTCTAGGTATCTCATGTAAGTGGAATCACACCATATCTGTCCTTTGGCCACCTGTATTCCTTGAGGGCAAAGAGTCATCTTGTTCCAGCGCTGGCCCATGGGACCAGGTGTTTGATGTGGTAGCCAGGAAGGATAGCAAGAGGAAGGACAGCAGAGTCTGGAGTGCAAGCACATCCCCAGACAGAACCAGGAGGGCTCCCCTCACCCTGTCAACAGCTGGAAATTCTTTCTGCTCTTCTACAAGTTGAGTGTTACAAACAGGAGACTTTTCAAGCCCAATCCCAAACACAGGAATTCATCCCTCTTCAGTCTGTCTCCTGGGCCCCATTGAGACAGCTGGACTTCCCACGCAAGCGAAAGCATTCAGCTGGGAGTGCCTTTTCCCGGGTCAGCCTGTTCCAGCTTTCCCTTGAAGGAGACCATCAGCTCCTTAAGAGTAACAGCTATTTTTCTGTCCCAAGTTGTGTAGAATGCAGTGTGGAGCACTTCAAAAATGCCCATTTCTGCTATTAGCAGCAATCAATGCAATCTATGGTTGGCATGATAATTGTATTTACTTAGCCAGTCCTTTGAAATTCACAGCAAGGATATAAGCCTCGTGCTTGATCCTCCCACTGGCTTTTGTGAAGGTGAATGAACCAATTCCTTATTGCTGAAAAAAAAAATTCTTTCACTGGACTTGGACTCAGGCCACAGCTAGACTGGAAGTGAGGAGACTAGAAAACAAATGTGGGCTGGGCGCGGTGGCTCACGCCTGTAATCCCAGCAGTTTGGGAGGCCAAGGTGGGTGGATCACCTGAGGCTGGGAGTTTGAGACAACCCTGACCAACATGGAGAAACCCTGTCTCTCCTCAAAATACAAAATTAGCTGGGCATGGTGGCGCATGCCTACAATCCCAGCTGCTTGGGAGGCTGAGGCAGGGGAATCACTTGAACCTGGGAGGCAGAGGTTGCAGTGAGCTGAGATTACGCCATTGCGCTCCGGCCGGGGCAACAAAAGTGAAACTCCATCTCAAAAAAAAAGAAAAAAGAAAACAAATGTGGACCTAACAGGCTCTGTGATGTCCCAGGCGTAATCTGGTGGGAGTCCTTGCTGTGTGTGCCCAGGTGCAAAGAATAGGTAAACCTTTCGCAAGTGAGAAAGCTTTGTTTTCTCCAAATTCCCATTTGAGACTGCCTGTGTGACTACACAGTGTGCACAGTCATGCAAATAGGTAGAGTCCTGTTCAACGTCTACAAAACACACTAATTTATTGATCCGTTTTATTTCTATATGGTACCTTTCCTCCTAGGAGCTGCGAGGCTTAACAAGCTTTAGCACTCCTTTTACAACAGGTAGGCTGCAAGGAGGGCAGACGCTCTAATCACTCTGCAGAAGACCCAGCTGGAGGAAATGACATCTCGTGTGGGCATCAAGGGTTGTAGGAGTGGGAGGAAGATTTAGAGGAGAGGTTTTTCACTGGAAACATTGTAAAACAATGACACCCTTTGCTGAAAGAGACAAGGAAGCAATTCCCCTGGAGGTTCAGAAAGTAGAATTATACTTGCTTTTGGATGTTAACTGTAGATCTGGAAGTCATGGTGGAAAACTAGGCTGGGTAACGCTGGATGCTCACCCAAAGTCTCCGTTCTGATTCCGGTGGCCCAGTTTCTAAGAGGAAGAGCAGAAGAGAGGACAGTTGAGTGCATCTGTGGAGGGCATGCAAAGACACTGGATAACAACCCGGGATTCCTTGTTTTTCTGAGCACCACATCAGGTATCAGGAAGGTGGAGATGGGATGTGAGTCTGCTGCTGACCAGCATTCTGACCTGGGGCTCACCCTGGCCACAGTTCTAACACCTGTGAGATGAGAGAATAAGATCTGATTCAAATGCAACAAAGTTTTAATAAAGATGTGTAACTGTTCGTGGCCTGCAGGGGTACAGGACTAGGGAGATGACATGAGACAAACACACACATGCGTGCGCGTGCGCGCACACACACACACATTCAGATATGGTTGTAATAGGGAACGGACAGTATTCTAAGGGAGAATGAGGCAGGAGAGCAACTGGTTTCACCTTTGGAGGAGGTAGGGCTCGAGTACGGTTGAGTAAGGTGCTGCTGGGTGGCTATGGAAGTAAAGAGGAGGAGGTGTCTCTGGAAGATAAAACAGGCGAACACAAAGAGGGAGCAGAAGACTGGGCAGGTGCAGAGGGGCAGCTCTGGGAGAGAGCAGCAGGTGGCTATGTGTGAGCACAGGAACATACCACAGAGCAGGGACCCAGGCAACATCTGCTGAGTGACAGTGGCGGCAGTGAGGTTGTACTGGAAGACAGGGGAAGCCCTCTTCCTGGCAGGGAAGCCACATGCGTGTGGAGTTCATGTGGGTTTCTAAAAGGGAGACAGGCCACTCTGATGGGCTCTGTGTCCAAGGACAGGGAGACCACAGGAGGAGAGGCCCAAAGGCCGAGAGGTAAGGTCCAGGGAGGAGATGGAAAGGGCTTCAATTCAGACAGCAACAGCGGGGTGGGAGGGATTGGAAAAATAGTGCAGAAGCTCCTTCAGGTGTCCAGAAGCGGATCAGACATGGAGGGAGTCAGAGAAGAAGATGGAGAGAATGTTGGGGGCTTTGAGCCTGGGCAGTGGGGAGGGTAGAAATACAGAAACAGAGACAAGCCGCCTCAGAAGAGGTTTGGGGAGGAGGTATCAGTTCAATTTTGTGCAGAAGTTCTACAGGGTGTCTAAGCAGAGACAGCCGGCAGAGCAGGCAGGTAGAAATGCAGGGATTTCGGGAGCTGGAAATCGGGGCCTCATGGAAGCACTGGCTGAAGATGTGGATGCAGAGGAGATAGAAGGGACTGCTGGGAGAGGAGACCGGGCAGGCAGAGGAGCAGGTAAAGAGCACTGGGACAGAGAGAAATGAAAGCCTGGCAGGAAGCCACCAGGAGAACCCATGGAGGGGATGCAAAGGGTGGGTGGGAAGCCAGCAACTCTGAGGAGGCAGCTAGGGCATGGCTCCTAAGTCACTGTTGTGAGGAGAACCACTGAGAATAGGCCCCAGCAGTAGCCGACGGCCAGGGCTGGAGAAGAGGAAGAGGAAAGGACCCTATGAGAAGTGTGTGATAAAGGGGACAAGAGTAGAGCTGGTATGCTGAGAGAAAGCCGTCTAAGGGAAGCCCTTGTGGGATGAGGAAGAGGACGCCATGCTTGTGGCTGTGCACCGGAAGCGCTGGAGATGCTGCCACACAACTTACGGTCCAGGCTGAGGACAGCGGCCACCTGATGTGGAAGACACAGGAGCTGTTGCATTTGGACCCAGGTATGGAAGTTAGTTTTGCAAAGGAGGTGAGGACATCCTCTGTTCTCGAGGGAGGGGAGGGTAGTGGTATGAGTGAGCAAAGTCTGAGGGGGTTGAAAGGAGACTCCAGGGGACCTGTGGGAAGGCCTGGACCTCACTGAGAGATTCTGCAGGTAGAAGGTAGAGGTAGGGGTCTGGAGCATCTGAGGAGAGTGACAGTGGCCAGCTGACTGTGGCCTGAGGGGAGAGCCGGGGACTCAGCCAGTGCTGGGCCTGCAGCTGCACCTTCTCTGGGGCCCACAGCCTCAGATGTGGAATGAATGGAGTGGATGGCCATGCGGGGCCCTCAGGGCAGGCCTGGGGAGAGTCAGGAGTGAGGGCGCTGAATGCCTGAGATCAGGTGGGCGAGGGAGCCCAGGGAAGCTCCTAGGGGAAAGGTGGGGGGACAAGAGCCAAGGTGAGAGCAGGAGAAAGGACAGGTGAGGGGAGGAAGCTGCAGCCAGACAGTGGACATCAGTAGCTGAGGTCTCAGGGTGAGTGGCTGGAGGTTCTGAGGGAGCCAGGCAGGTAGTGAAAGACAGTGCAGGGGCTGAGAAGTAGGGGCCCCAGAGGAGGGGCTGCAGCATGGAGAAGGAGCGGCTGGGCTGGCTGCAGAGCTGAGGAGCGACTGAGAAAGAGGCAGCAGCAGGGCCGGGGCCCAGAGCCTTGGCGGGGGAATTTGCTGTGCGCAGCCCTTCTCTTCATTAAGCAACTGCACCTGTTGGGAAGCCAGGTCGGCTCCCAGAGGCAAAGAGGGGCCTGCCCTGTTCATGCTCACTGAACCCAACTCCTTGAGGGCCTGGGCTGAGGTGCTGAGGCCTGAGTTTCATGCCTAGGGACTGAGATGCCGAGGGGAGGGCATCAAAGGCGACTCCTTCAGCTACTGACCCACGGCCCTGCCCAGGAGCACTCCGCGCGGCCGCTGGCTACCTGCAGCTGCTCTCCTTTTCCAGGGAGGTTAAAGCCCCATTCTAGGTCAGGCCCTTAGACATGGAGAGTCCAGCCGTTCCTTTTTCACAGCCCTGGGACTCCCTCATCGGGCGCAAGCAGGGCCCCTCTGAAGCGAAGAGCATCTCCTGCATGCTTCCACACCAGGAGCCAGGGAACTGGCCTAGGGAAGGACTCCGGGTTGGGCGGACAGGCCCTCGGCACTTCCCCTCTTAAAGACAGGCCAACAGCACAGCTGGACGCCCCACTCTCAATTTGTTCGGCTCAGTTGGATTCTCTTTCTCTCCCTGGTGAGCTTCAGTTTGGAGTTGTTTGCTCTTCATCAGCAGTTTCTGGAAATGTGGTGTTTGGAGAGGGTTGGGGAGGCCTAAGAAAAGGGAAGGGAACCCTGAGAGGCTGTGCCGGTGCCCAGCCACGCCCAGAGTGATCTCCTACGGGCATGTGCCATTCCTGACCCTCAGGCCTGCCACCTCATCAGACCCAGGTGTCCATCCTTAGGCCTCTCAGGACCTTTGGCCTCACACCACCCTTGGCTAGAAATTGCCAAGGGCTTCTTCCACCCAAACCAGAACCTTCCTTTCTTGATTCTTTCCCCTGAGGTCTGAGCTTTCTTTGCCTTTCGGCCTGGCTCTTCTTTCCTCTAGAGGCCTGTGTGAGAAGGGGCAGGAGGTAGGCTGGGCCTGTCCTCCTGGGCGATCGACACCCCATCCTCCTGCATTGCCAGCCCCCCTCTTCCTCCCCAGCACCCCACAGGATGGCCCTGGCCCTCCTTAGAGTGCACGTCTAAGGAGGTGGCCATGTGCTCCCTGCCCTTTCCTGGTGCCCCCTGGTATTTGTCCTCAGCAGAGGAGGGAGGCGCCAAGGCTTTGTGCAGAGACCCCGGGCAGAAGATAAATGGAATTTGCAATAAATCCAGGAGCAAAGTTGTAACTTGACTTAAAAACAAACAAAAGGGCCAGAACTGCACTTAAGCTCAGCAGAAGCTCATCTCCCAGTGTAAACAGAAAAGGGCGGACGTGGGCTGAGGAGCCTCTTGGGCCTGGGCTGGCAAGGGAGGGGTCTGGAGCAGGGCTGGCCGCAGACTTCCTCTGGAAGAGATGGGCTGTGGGGGAGGGTCTCGGTGGCCTTGTGAAAGGAGAAAGAAGGTGCTGGCATTGCTGTTGTTTGCCAGGCATTTTTCCATGACTTACCCTTTCGAAAGGATACTCTCAGGATCGGGACAAGAAGGTTGTTTTCAGACTGGTGCTGGGCAGATAAAGCTGGGTCTAATGGAGAGCAAACGGAAGTGCTGCCCTGAGCTCCCGGCCTCATCCCTCCCTGAACTGGAACACCGGAGCTCACTGAAGCCTTTCCACCGGCTCAGAGGGGCTGGGTGCACCACAATGGGCTTCCCTCAGTGGCCTGCCCGGCATGACCCTGGAAAGATCACTCTTGCTGCAATCACTGTGCCTCACCTAGAAGCGTGAGGCTGGACTTAAATTATGGCACCTTGTCTTTACATGTGACACTTTATATATGACACTCCATGGTTTACATGTGACACTCCCTAATTTCAATGTGCCTCCACATACCTGACCCTCCTCAACTACTCGAGGAGTTGGGTGGAACAGATAATATCATCATCTCATGGGCAGGAAAACTGACACAGAGAGGTAGAGACCTAGCCAAGGTCACACAGCCAATTAGCAGTTGTTCCAGATGAGTGCAGTGGGCAAGGTGGGTCCTGAGGTACAGTTCCGACTCAGTTAATAACAAATGGTGTCATCTTGAATGAGCTGCTTAACCTCTCTGAGCCTAGGCTTTGGTCTGAGGTGATTCCTTTCAAAGGTTAAACAGACTGGCTGCCACCCTCTTTGACTCTTTGTGGCTGGGTTTTTCAAAGTCAGGAACCCCAGGGAACCCAATCGTGTGTGGAGGACCAGATGAAACCAGTTTAAACATGGTACATCTTTCCGGAGCCTCATTTCTACACTCAGATATTTTGGGAGGGAAAATAGCCAACATAATGAAATCTTCTTTTAGATTGTAAAACAAGATGGTTATATTGTAGAAGAAGATGCAAAAATTCCAATTTTAAAAGCAAAACAGAAAATGTCAAGGACACACAGTGCTTGCTGCAGTCTGTGTCGGTTCTGCAGAGGATGTATTTGCTCTCTCCTGCCTCCTGGGAGCTTGGTGGGAGAGTTTGGGAAGTACTGCCAGGGGACCCACCCTGAGAAGCCTGGCTTGGCTCTTTCTAATGGGTATTCGAGCCTCACTAGGCAGTGAGCTGCCCATATTCCTGGTGAAGGTGAGATGGAGCTGTTTTCATAGCATCTTACACAAGGGTTCTGGTCTTAGGCTGTGCATTAGAATCACCTGATGAGCTTTCAAACAAGACTCATGCCCGAGTCCCCCCGCACCGGCCCAGGTGCACCAGAGTTCCTGGGAGTGGCTAGAGCACCCTGTGTTTTAAAACCTCCCAGGTGATTCTAAAGTGCAGCTTCTGCTGCCGACACTGACAGTTTAGACCTCAGAGTTCAGGGATCCCAACAGTGTCTCTGTCTCTGCCGGGAAACAGTGGCACAGACGGCCTGCTTTCTACCCCCTACCTACCAACCACACTTAGACTAGTGGGCAAATGAGACCCTAGCTTAAAAAGGGTGCGGAGATTAGGGGGCGGGTGGAGAACAATACGAAACTTTGTAGGGGGCAGGAAGGCTATACTGTGTTGGATAGCATCCCCCCAAATTCACGTCCTTCCCAGAGACTCAGAACGTGGCCTTATTTGGAAATAGGGTCGCTGTAGGTATAATTAGTTGAGACACAAGAGTGGGGTGGGCCCTTCCTCCAATCTGACTGCTGTCCTTATGAGAAGAGGGAGAGAGCACACGTGCAGACAGAGGTGCAGGCCCAGGCAGAGCAGGAGCTGGAGGCGGCCTGGGACAGGCTCTCTCTCCCTCAGCGCACCCAGAAAGAACCGCCCTGCCACAACACCTTGATTTTGGACTTCTCGGCTCCAGAAATGGGAAATAATGAATTTCTGTTATTTTAAGTAAAACTTGACCAAGTCAGCCCTATGGGAAACGAACGCAGAGGCTAATGTCAGTGAGTCCTCCCTTGTGGGGCTGGAGGGGCAGGGGCTCAGCACCTTCCTGGCTGCACCGATGGGCATCTGGGGAACCACAATGTTGCTGGCTTGATGCCAGTGGTTCTGTGAAGGAAATGAACATCGGTGGGCTCATTTTGCTGAAAAGCTGAGGGACAGAGTAAACATGACCTGTCGAAAGCATCACTCTCTGAAGAAAAGACAAGAACACAGGAGCCAGTTCATGTACCCATTCATTCATTCACTCACTCACTTGCTGACCACCCCCTCATGGAGCGCTACCATGGATTCCCAGAACACACAAGTACACTAGACCAGAGCAGCCTGGCCCTGTCCTCAGGGAGCCTGAGCTGATGCTCTGCTCATCAATGAGGAAGCAGGCCCATGGGCGCTAAGATTTCTCCAACCTGGACATTCGGTGACTTAGAGGGAGGCAGAAGGGCGGCCCCAGGGACCATGGCACTGCCACTGGGGCATTTTCCGTGGTCACAGCTGTTAAAGAGGCAGGGCTGAGGAAGGGCTGAGGGGCTGTACACCCTTGAGGATGTGAAGCCGGCCCCCTGCTCTCCTGGGGCATCTGGTGAAGCACACTTTACTGGAGAGCTGGGGGGATCAGTGACAAAAAGCAGCCCGCCTGGCTGGTGCAGCCACTGGCAGGACACCGCGGGAGGTGAGATGGGCTCAGTAACCATCGATAATTGTACAAAACTGAAAATCTCTAGAATATTTCCAGTCCTTTGCACTTATCAAACATCACACTGGAAACACTGGCAAGTTGTGCAGGACTCTTTCCAGAAGGAAGGAAACTTCACCCCTGTGGCCTTGTGCAGGGGGAGTTTCTTGGAGTTTCAGCCTGGGAGTGGGCCGGGCTTCCTGTTCTGGGCTCACCCCACCTCCAGCCACTCTCGCGTGCACCTGGACTCACCACAAAAGGCGACTTTCTAGACGGACTCCCCAGCCAGGAGACGTCTCTGCTTCTCAGGCTCTTCGGTTTTCCCTTCACATTTTTGGGAGTTACATGACACCCAGCAGCCAGCGATCCTGGCGGACTAAGAAATACAAAGTTCAGGGCCTGAGGCCACTACGGCCTCCACTGTGGTTTTTCTGGAGCTCCATTTCATTTGGGCTAGAGGTGAACGCTTCCCTCCAGAGACCCCAGCAGGCAGGCACTGAAGAAAGTTGAAGAAACAGTTTCTTCCTCCGTGGCAGGGTAGTCTTTGTCTGGCATGGATGCAGCCTGACAGCATGGGGACAGGCGGCCCAGGGCGGCTGCAGGGCTGGACACACTGAAGGAGCGGCTGGAGGTGAGACGCGTGTGCCATGGGCTCCCTCTCAGTCTTCGAGACAGCCTGACAACAGCAGTAATCATTAGCTCCGCAACTGTTTTCACTATAAGTCCATGTTGACTGACACTTAAACAGAATTAAAATGCAACAACTGTTTGCAGTTAACTTGGCCTTTTACGACCTCATGGACTTTTATGAGGAAGTCTTGGGTCACCTTATTTTCAAAGGGAAGCCAGCAGGTATGATGGGGACCCCAAGAAAGAGCTGAGAGCAGACCCCAAATCAAAAAGGTAAATGAAAAAAGCAGTAACCTGTTTTATGTTTGTAAAAGCAACACGTGGTCACGGGACAATTTGGAAGACACATGAAAGTTTAAAAAATAAAGTAGAAGCCACCCATCCCTACAGACAACCGTCAGTGTTCTGGGCTATGTCTACCCTTGCTGATTGTGAAAATACGTCTTTGCATGTGTGCCTTAAAAACAAAAATGGAAGCAGATTTGGCACTACAGTTCTTGATTTCACACGTGAGGGTCTAAAAACCTGTAATATTTCAGGTAAATTTGATATAGGGATCAATAAAGAGAATAAAATTAACCTACAAGCCATTCAGGGCCTAATCCATAAGGCACTCCATTAGGTAGTATGCCGGATTAGAGATGTCTGACGTTCAGACCCTGGCCTTGACACCCTAGAGGGACGGGAGAGGAATGGTAAGAACAGCACTGATAGTCACATCCTCAGCTCCAGACATTGGGCCCTCAAAATGGTTTGCTGCATTAAGCAGAGTGCAGCCCATCCCGAAGGCTCCTCGTTATTTATTCATTCAACAAATATGTACCTGTGCCTACTGCATGTCAGGTGTGGGTGTTTAGGTTTTAGAACAGGGAAGGGCTGTGGTGAGAGCAGCATTTCAGGAGATTTATACGAGCACTGCTGACCAGATGGAAAGGCATGATGGGTAATACTATGTGTTGACTTGCCTAGGTCATAGTACCCAGATATTTGGTCAAATACTAGGCTAGGTGTTGCTGTGAAGGTATTTTTTAGATGACATTAACATTTCCATCAGTAGACTTTGAGTAACCAGATTACCTTCCATAATGTGGGCAAGCCTTGTCCAATCAGTCGAAGTCCTGAAGAGAAAAGACCGTGGTCAGATTTCAGATTTGCCAGCTTCCACAACTGCATAAACCAATTTCTTAAAATCTATTTGCCTATTATCTGATATCAGTCTATTATGTATCATCTATCTATCCACCCATCCATCCATCCACCTCCCCCGCAACCCATCCACCAATCTATCTACATCCATACCCTGTTGGTTCTGTTTCTCTGGAGAACCCTGAGTCATAGAGATGGGAATGGACAAAGTCAGGAAGAGGGAGGTCAGCTGGGCCAGTCAAGATGCTGGGAGGGGTATGCGAATGTCTATGTTTGTGTGAACATCATAACTGTGTGTGTATGCTTATGCCAGCATATGTGTGTCTGTGCCTGTGTGTATATCTGTACCTGTCTGTATGTCTTTGTGTTATATCTGTATGTGTGTGCCTGTCTGTATATCCACGAGTATGTCTGTGTCTGAGTGTCTGTGTATTGGTGCATGTCTACATGAGTCTGTGTCAGTGTGTGTGTTTATCTACATGAGTGTCTGTGTCCAGTGGGGGCTGCAGGCAGTTGAGTCAGCTTACTGGGAGGGAGAGTACAAGCTGGGTCTGGGGACCAGACAGGAAGGTGGACAAGCAGGAAGGCAGGTCACATGGTGGGCAGAGCTGGAGCAGTCCATGGAAGGAAGCAGAAGACCCAGGCAGCTTAGGGAACAGGAGGGCCAGAGGTCACATGTAGTACAGAGAGGTCTTTGGGGGCAGTTTAGGGACATACCCATGCCATTCATGCCCAGGGATGGGTTTTTCAAAGGACCAAGCAGGTTGGGACAATAAGGCTTGCAGTGGAGAGGAAGAGCTGGAGTCGAGGCCCATGAGAATGGTGAAGAGAAATAGGGCAGTCAGGGTGGGAATTGGTTTGGAGTCAATGATGACTTCAGTTTTAGACCTGTTGGGCTTGTTGCAACCACAGAATAAGACTTCTTTCAAGGGTGAGGAGGGGTAGTGACCAGTGTCATGTTCCAGAAAGAACAAGGAAAATGCAGAGTGAGAAGAAGCTATTGGCTTTGACAAGAGGGAGGGGAGGCAGTGGGCCTCCATGTGGAGGGCAGCATTTGTGGGCCCCCTACTATGAATATATAGAAACGAAAGAACAGGAGAATACCACATGAATGGCGGCAGAGCTGAGTGACGGGAGCCCTGTGCAGATCTGAATGAAGAATGAAACTCGGTCGTCAACACATTCAGGCCTGATCCCATTAAGAACTTCCTCTGAGAGTTGGCAAACTGATATCCTTTAATCATGCCTTATATTTATAAAGGCCTTTCTCCAAAGAACTCCAAGTGCTCAGAGATGTTAATTAATGCACTCTCCCAGCCTGCTTTAGGGAAAAGTTGGTGGCAGGTATCATCACTATGTTTGTAGGCATGGAAACTGGCAGACATGAGAATGATGCTGCCAACCAAGGCCACAAAGCTAGTCTGTGGCCAGGAAGGAAGAAGTTCAGGGAGATGTCCTACCTGGCTCTCCTTCTGCAGCTAGGCCATCCTACATCACCCACATCTTGCCAGGACCCTCCCCCTCCACCCCCCACAAATTACTGGTGAGACTTGGCTATGAGACCAACTACAGGGTCTGAAGCTTCAGAGAGTGGCCTCAGGATAATCCCAGAGGGATCCTGGGGCCAGATGTGGGGCTTGGGGACCAGGTCTTTTGTCTGCTCCATCTTGGACTACATGGGAACCTAAGCAGCTTACTTATGCTTACTTATTTACTACCAGCAAATGCTGAAATCAAACAATAACAACATTTCCAAATTCAAGAAAGCATGCAGTCACTCAGTTTGTGTTTCACAGGTACCCGCACATAAGAATTCTCTAGCACTGTAAAGGAAATACCCCAATCCTTATGCTTCAGGCTGTGCAAACCCAAACCATGTGCTCAGAAGCAAAATGCTCTCTAAATGCCAAGAATATCCAGGACAGCCCACTAAGAAGATACTTTGGTCACCTCTGGTGGTGACCCATGATGACACCTGCCACCAACTTTTCCCTAAAGAAGGCTGAGAGAGTGAATTAATTGATATTTTTGAGCACTTGGAGTTCTCTGGACAAAGGCCTTTATAAACATAAGGCATGATTAAAGGGTATCAGTTTGCTAACTCTCAGAGCTTGGGTTTTATCAGGCCAAGAAAGGAAGGGAATGCCAGGGGTCCCAATGGCGGAGGTGATCTGCAAAGCCCTCTACTGTGGCCCCGGAGGGTGCAGATGTAGGGACTATTAACCTAAAGGCATGCAGTCCTCCCTGAGACTGTACCTGCCAATGCCTGCCGAGCCCTGTGGGCTGCCGATACCCAGGCTGTTGGATAATGAGGACTGGCTCCTGTGGGATCAGTTAAGCAGTACATATTCCCAGTCTAGAGTTTAATACCCTAGACATGGGTGGACATGGGAAACTCAAGGGCCACCAGCATGCTGGCCCAATGCCAAAGTTTAATTAGGCCCTAAATCTCCAGTGATTACACTAGGGGCCCAATCCCCTGAGGCCAGCCAAAGGGAGAAGCATCCCGAACAGCATTGCATCGGCCTCCTTTGAGTCTCTCCCCTCAACTCATTGTTTGCTGAGACGTTGCTTGTTAGTGCAAAGAATCCCTTCCGAGTCACTGAGTAGCTGTACAGAAAATCAGAGGGCCACTGCCTAACGATCTCAGCCGTCTCCTCAGGTAGGCTGTTTCCCACACCTGCCTCCTGCATCCCATGGAACCAGGAGTCCTGCAGGGGACAGGGTATAGACGAGCACAATCACACTTCCATTCTTGGGTTTCCGTGGGTGTTTGGTCAGAAGTCAGCAAAACTATGACTTGCTCAGAAAACAGAATGATTAGGCTCTTTGGGAGACCCCAGAGGCCCAATCACTCTGCAGGGCCAGGGCCTGGGACCTGCAAGTGAAGCCTAATCTTTTTGGGAGGCCCTGGGGAGGAAAAGGGTTATGTGAAGTGGTTCTGAAAGGAGGAAGGACCTGAGAATTTCAAAGAACCTCTGTCTTTTCCTTCCTGTCTCCATCCTTCTTTCAGAGCCCTGGAGGGGAGCATTCCAGCTTCTTACAATTATGGTGAAGAGGGCCAACACCAACATGTCACTCAAGGCCCAGACCCATTTCATGATCTGGGTGGGCATGGGTGAGAATAACATTTCCACAGAACTGATTGATGAAGGACATGGGTACAAGTTTAATGTAGGTGGGGCTGATCTGAAGGAAGGTTGTGAGAAGAAAACCTTTCTTGTCTTTCTCTGACTTTGTTTTCATTCGAAGAGAGCAGGATTAAGTTCTCAGGTCTTGGAGTCACATGGCTGGGGTCTGCAGCCTGGAGGAGATCACCTGGCCATCTGGTTGTACCCGTTTGGGCACCTACTTGCTCACCCCATCCTTCCTCTACTAGCAATGAGTTTCCTAAACGGCATGGCCAGATTCCTACCTTGTGCAACTTCTGCTGTAGCTGGAGAAGGAGCATTTGAGCCTCCTTGGTGTTCATGAAATGAGTTCTGATATGTTAGAATAACGTCCAGCACATAGTATGTTTTGTATGGCAGCATCCTTTCCCCCTCTTCAGCGGGGGGTTGGTTGGCTATGGAGATTTGCCCACACTGCCACAACTCCTGGCGGCCCCTGTGTTCAAAGAGTGTGGGAATAGGGTACTGACCGATGTCCGATGGTCAGCACCGCAGTGGGCCATAAAGCAGCAGCAAAGGGAGCAGCCAGCTCAGATAGGGCGCAGGAGATGAAAGCCAGCCGTGTTTTCCTTTCCAAAGTGCTGCCGTGTTCCTGAAGGCCTGCAGCTTCCTCTGCCCTGCTGGGTTTTTTTTTTTTTCTTCCCAGTTCCTCTCAGTGATATCTTAAGAGGCAAAGTTCCAGCACTAACAGGAGGTCTTTTGTTCTCCTTTTCTCAAAGTGGACTTTAACCCAGTTACTACAGACTGAGTCACTGTAAAAACAAACAAATAATAATAATACTCCATTTTCTTAAAGGCTCTTCCATGCCTGCTGACAGAAAAGGGGAACCTGACACTGCCCTGGGCCTGTGGGGCTCCTCCCCGCCTCCGCCTTCTGGAGGCACAGCCCACGAGAACCTTCCAGAACACACTGAAGCCCAGCACCGTGAACTGTTCAGCTAGGCTCTGGCTTGTTGAGAATTTCATCTGACTTGGAGGGGCCCATGGACTCTGAGGAATTTGGGTCTCAGCATAGTCCTGGTGGGCTTTACCCCAGACCGAGGAATGCTTGTTGTACTCCTGGATCTGCACACTCTAAATTTGAGACTTGTGTCCCCTCTCCACCCTTTAGTTACTTTATATGTATGTGGATCAGGGTATTAGACACTGCAATTTTATCAGAAAGGACTTTACGATGATAATAGCTTCCTGCTCTGTAAAGGATGACAGGGCAAACTAAGCATACTAGTGCAGAAATCCACTTAATGAAAGTTTCACCAGGCACTTAGTTAGGCATTGGGGTTACAGAGATGAGAAAGGCCCTTTTCCTGCCTTCGGGGAGACAGACCTGTACATAACTGAGCATGGCGACTTCCCATATAAGTAACAAGGACATGTGCTAAGGGTGTGGGCACAGCAAGAAGAGGATGGCCATCTGTCTGGGGAGCGCTGGGAATGTTCCCTTAGAGGAGACTGAGTTTGAGCTGAGTCTTGAACTATGAGTAGATGTTCGCGTCTAGGGCAGATTGAGGGAGAGGGGGTATAACTGAGGGATGAAGGCCGTGGTAAGCTGGGACCTGCCATTGTGCAAGCCCTCTCTAATCACTGTCCAGGCATTTTTGCCTCCATGCTTGGGTAAGAGCTGGACCTTCAATTTCCTTAGGAGGAGCAGACCCTGATGAACATGCCACTGGCTTCAGGACTCTGGTCCCAGATGTTAATGACATCAGACATTAAGATCTGCTTTGGGCCACTACCCTCTGGACTCATGCCAAAGAGCATAGCCATGGCTCCGAATGGGTGTCATTGCTCGTGTTCTCCAATAAGTTGTCACCTACTGTGTTCCTGACTCATTGGAGCTCAAATGCACAGTGCAACATATTCATGCCTGCAATGAAAAACCAGTTCAGTTGCCTGGAAAATGCCTACTCACCTCCAACCCCCATTTGCAAGACTTCTTGACTGTGAAGTATCCCCAGAAGCTGTGGGCAGAGTTAGCAGCACTCCCCCTTGTGCTCCTGTGGCTCGTTCTTCTAACCTTGACTCAGGCTCTAACTGTCACGTAACCTGTGATTTCTCCTTTTCCCCGAGTACGCCTCCTCCTAGCTGAGTTCCTGGATAGGGAATGACACCTAACACATTTCTAAATCCTTGGTCTGAAGCATAGTATTTGGTTCATGGACATACAAGGTGTCCAGTAGACATCTGTTAAGTGGACACATGAATGAATGAATGAGGTTTGAGTCGGTGTGCTGTGCTTGGTTTGACCATGGTATCAACAGGAGGCTTTGCTTCATCATCAATAATAAAATGGTAAGGCTTAGCTTAAGGAATTCCTGCTGATACCACCTCTTTATGTAGAAGTAGATTTCTCTTCTTGGAAGCTACTTGTACTTGAGAATTTAGATTTAAAGTCAGACCGAGACCGCCATGGGTCTCTAGGACAATTTTTCTAAGCTGGTCCCCACGTTAGCAAATCTCAGGAGTGAAAGCAGAAGGATCTTCATTTACTCTGCTGGGTTTGTGTCCCCGAGATACAGTCCTTTCCATTTCAACATCAATCATTTGAAAAGTAAACACCTCGCCTTCTTGTGACCTGGCAAAAATTGGGTAGACTTCTCTCCATCAGGGTCAATTTACATCTGTGTCCTTTTTTTTTTAACTTTTAGGTTTGGAGGGTACATGTGAAGGTCTGTTATATAAGTAAACTTGTGTTACAGGAGTTTGCTGAACAGATTATTTCATCACCCAGGTATTAAGCCCAGTACCAAATAGTTATCTTTTCTGCTCTTCTCCCTCTTCCTCTCTCTCCTCCCACCCTCCACCCATGAGTAGATCCCAGTGTTTGATGCTTCCTTATTCGTGTTTATAAGTTCCTATCATTTAACTCCCACTTATAAGTGAGAACATGTGGTATTTGGTATTCTGTTCTTGAATTAGTTTTGTAAGGATAATGGCCTTTGGCTCCATCCATGTTCCTGCAAGAGACATGATCTTATTCTTTTTTATGGCTGCATAGTATTCCACAGTGTATGAAGTCTTATCAAAGACAGGGGCAGTGGGAGTCTCATTTCATAGGGAAAATGTTCCTTGGCTGGTCCTTCCTTCCCAACTCTCTATTCTATCATCCTCAATGTCCCCTAACAACCAGGAGTGGATGACAGTAAACAATTTCAGTGTTGGGACTGAGTTGGCCATGCCCCACTGGGTATGGTTCCCCAGACAATGCACAGCTCCTGGTCTAGCCTCAGCTCATTTTTCTGCTGTGGAAGAGCACAGGCCCATCCTCAGATTGCCTCTTCCAGATTACAGCTTTAAGAGGAGTAAAAAATTCCAGGAACAAGCTTCATCTCAATGACAGTAGTTGGTTAATTTCTTCTGAGAAAATGGAAACCTTGGTCTCCTGATGTGTGCAATGACAGGCACAAGAGGAATTTTCCAATACAACAAGGGAATGAATTTTCTAAGGACAGCCTGGCCGAGAAAAGCCGCCATCTGACCGTGAACCAGAATTGGGTAACGTGGCACCCTTGGAGCAGCAGAGGTGACCGGCTGGAACAGTCAGCCAGGAGGACAGCTGCACTCCCCACCACCTTCTGGGTGTGTTGCCAAGGTCTGCCACTGACGGGATTAGTGACTGCAGGACAGCCGGAACATTCGCAGTGCCATTTCCTAATGGTGGGAAGAGACATATCTTGATTCTACTTCTGTAGGAGGTGGTAATGAGGAGTAGCTGAAAGCTAGATGGGTTCTTTAAAACCTGTGACAGAAGTGGCGCACGCCAGGCCTATCTGTTGTGTAGGAGCTTTTACAGCAGCCCAGCTGTTTCCTTCTACGAATTCATTTATTACTCTCTTGGTCCACTCATTGGGCACTACTCTACCGGGAACACGGTCCTATGAACCAGACAAAGCTGAATTGTCTTAGTCTCTTAGTTTTGTTCTTCCCAATTCCCTTCGTGGGGCCATTGTTCTCCCTAGCCCCTTTCTTTCTGATCCCATTTTCAAAATTCTGAGCTTAGGATACTGTGAAAAGGCCTAGGAGAAGGGATGAATCACCTCCATGGTTGAAAACCCACTGAACAGCTGTCAAAGTTTATAATTGTCCTCCATGAACCCCTGGAAACCTTCTAGGACCCCTTGGAGATGCTCCTTACTGATTGGAAAAAAAAAGTTTTGGTATGATGAATTCTCAGTGCCAGGTAGAAACGAAACCTTTCCAAAGCTGTTACTGTCGGTGAGAAGTTCACCCTGGTGGTGATGTTTAGGATATCAGATACTCTGTGCCTCTTGCCCTATAAGCACCTGTTGTGGAAAAGGCTGAAGAATTTGAATTTCCAAAATAAAATGGAGAACAGACATGGGATAAGAAACAGGAAACACAGCTGCTGGTCTCTCAAATCATCTTTTTTCCCCTGATTTTGGAAAATACATGTTAATGGGAGGAAACTTGAAAAAAAAAAGATGATTCCACAAAAGAAATAAAAGTCCAGTATAATCTGACTGCCCAGAGATAGCACTGTTGACATTTTTGATACATATTTTCCAGTTAAAATGTACATAATACTTTTTTTCTTACAGAACTGCTACGTTGTATGCATAGTGCTTTATGATCTGTTTTTTCTCTTTAATGATGTGGTGCGATCATTTTCCCATGAGACTAAGCCTTCTTCTGACACATAATTTTAACAACTACCTAGTATTCCATCATATAGATGTTAATTTAACTAATACCATACAGTTGAACATTTAGGTTGTGTCCATTTTTGCTACTATAAATAACACGATGCAGACACTGGGGAGACTGACTCAGCCTGCGCCCTTGTTCTGGTCAGAAGTCACTTAGTCCCTCCTTAATAGTCATTGGCCATTTGATGGGCCAGATAAACTTCACAAGCCTTGCTCTGAACACAAGGACAAATTTAATCTATTCGAGCTAGGAGTGGCCTTGGATGTTCTTTTAATTCCGCAGAAACACTGATGTAAAAAGACAGTCATATTCAATTCATTTATTCATAGATGCCTCATTTCAGACAAAACAGGCTCCCTTGACCGATTTCCCTTTGGCCCTGGACATCTTTTCTACAAGATAGGCAAGCTCATTGTAACAGCAAAGGAAGCGAAACGTCTTTAGCAAGGTAAACCTGTAGAAGCAACTGGAAACATGTCTTCTAGGGTGAATCATTTTAAAATCATCTTCCGTGTTTAGGATTTTCCATGTAAATGTTCTGCTCCATTAGAGTAGATAATTGGGAGGGGAAGAGAATAGAAGTTCCAGCGCTCCTAGTGTGCTGAGGTGTTTACGCTGTGGTTTGTCTAGGCAAAGGGGAAGGCATCGGCTCAGACGCACTGAGCAAGTACTCAGCGGAGAAACTGGGGCAAAGTCTAGGCTGCTGGATCCTAGTTTGTCTCAGTCTCAAGAAACTCAAGCTGCTACAGAGGGTGTGTGTGTGGGGTGCCTTAGTTCACCTCCTGTTTCTACATCCCTGGTCCTTTAGCCCAGCAGCAAGCCAGGGAGAAAACGTACTCCACAGTGGAGGGGCACGGGCCCTGCGCCTGGGACATCTGGTCTGGGGAGGGGCACCTGAGCAGGTCACCTGTCACTTCATTGCTCCCTTTCTCTTTCTTGTAGCCGTATACACATCTCCAGCAGTCACGGGATGAGACTGCTAAGGACAAAATTCTCATTGGACTGCCAAAATCTCATGCCTGTAATCCTAGTGCTTTGGGAGGCTGAGGTGGGTGGATTGCTTGAGGCCAGGAGTTTGAGATCAGCCTGGGCAACGTAATGACACCCCACCTCTACAAAAAATTAAAAAATTAGCTGGGCATGGTGGCACACCTGGAGTCCTAGCTGCTCCGAAGGCTGAGGTGGGGGGATTGCTGGAGCCCAGGAGTCCAGTTCGGCTTGGGTGATAGAGCAAGATGTCTCTACAGGAGAAAACGAAAGAAAGGGGCATGGCGTAGGAATGCACATAATGGTAGACATGTGCAAAAAAATATGGGTGGGGAAGAAATACTCATGTGAGCACACACAGACTCTCTTGCTCTCTCTTTTCCTTTCTCTCTCTCTCCCCCACCGCCTCACTCACTCATAGTTTAATGGGGTTTCTGGGAGAGGAAACTGTGGTCTCAAATGTGTATGAAAAGTCCTGGAACACGCTCTCAAAAGCCCATGGGGGTGGGAAGCAGGAGGAATCACAAGATTGCCCTTAGGCAAACATTTTCAGCTGCCCTAATGTGTCATCAGACACCCCTGCCCAGCCTGACAAGCCCACATACACAAACAAAGTGCCCCCGTGAGCCATTCCTTTCCCAAGCCGCTGAGGGGTCTTCTGGGAGTTGGAAAGGATTCTTTCTGAGCTGATCCGGTGCTGGCTGATGAGCTCAGCTGTCTCCTCTTCTAGGAAAGATTTACTGCAACAGAGCATGGCTGCCTTCCATCCCCCTCCCCAGTCATCTTTCTTCCAAGTCAGAGACTGAGGCTGGGGAAGTTGACAGACGGAATGCTGGGAAGAGATCAATATTTCTTCCTTGGGTGGTTGAGGAGCTGCACAGACAGTGAGAGCCTCTCTTCACGCCCATAATGAGACAATAGTGGCATCACTATAAATGCCAGCTGTGATACATTCTCCACTTCCAGCTAGCCCAGGTGCCAGGCACCTGCACCTTGGCATCTGGAGACTAAGAAGGAAGGGCCCGTGCCCATTTGCCAACCTTTTATACTAATGATGTGAATTCCCTCTTGTCCCATTGGATTTCATCTCTCCCTCCCCATCAGACCTATAGAGACAGGCCCTAATCGGTTCCTCCTACTATTTTCTTCTCTTTGCCACTAGAAAAACTTGGCCCCTACCTGCAGCTTCTGCCCCCTCAGCATCAAAGGGCCCAGTGATCATTGGCCGGTGAGAGCTAGAGAGCCCTCTGTGGGCCCGGTCCTGTTCCAAGGAGCTCTCACGTATTAACTCATTTAGTCCTTAGAACAATTCCATGAAGTGGGCAGTTACTATTCCCAGTTTTCTAGATGAGACTTCTGAAACCCAGAGAGGTTCATTAACTTGCCCAAGGTCCCACAGCTAAAGAATAGAAAATCTGAACTTAGCAGCATAGCTCTGGGGTCCTGCCCTCAAGGCCATGCTGTGGATGGGAATAAAACGGTTCCAGTTCTGCCAGCCCTTGCTGCTGGCCCAGTTCTGACTTGGGGCCTCAGTCTGACAACAGGACTCTGTCTTGCTTCTGTGCCTAGATTCCTTCTCTAGAGACCTGGTGTGTTCCTCTTTCTAGGATACCCTAGGATGCAGGATTCCTACCATCCCTCATTTCAAGGTCTGGAATCCCACCTTGAGTCCATTCTGATGGCCATGGCTATGGAGCTTGCTGATAGAGCCTAGACAATAAGAATGACATCTCACTCAGTCCTGTATCCCACGCAGAGCCGAGAGTATGGTAACCTGCACACCCACAGGAGCTGTTCAAATCACATTTGCTGAAGGGAATCGATGCCAAAATGCTCTGGGCCTCAGTTTCCCTATCTATGCAATGAGGCAATAAGAATATATCCAGAGTTTTGTGAGAATGAATTAAGTGAGTCTATGTGTCTAGCATGTGGCCAGTGAACAGTGGGGGTTGGCAGTTACCATTATTGATGCAGCGGTCACTTGCATTATATATGGGCAGAAGAACTTTGAGCTCTAGGATTCTAATCCTGGCCCTGCCACTTCTCAGATCTATGATCTTTGGCAATTAAACCAGCTTTTTTCCCATGCACGTTTTCCCATTTGAAAAGGTGCACAGTGATACTTGTACCTCACAGAGATTTTGAGAATTATGAGATAGTATGTGTGAAGTAGGATGCCTGGCACAGAAAAAGATCTCAACAAATGATAGCAAAAGTTACCAGTATTATGATTGTTATTTTAAAACCAGGGTGCATATGCTTACAACATTTGGGGCCACTCAGTATTCCTGTGACAGACTCCTCTCTTTGATACACACACACACACACACACACACACACACACACACATCATTGCATACACCTTTGCACCTCCCTGCTCACATTTATGGTGCAGTTAAGACATCTGGGGTTTAGCCATTCCCCATCAGCCCATGAAAGCAGGCCTCCTGCTGCAGGGGAGGGGGTTTAGGAGCTTGTATCCATGGAAAGCATCCATTCCCTCCCTTCTGATACTGAGGGGACACAATATCACAGCCATCTGGAAGGAGTGGCTTGACCAGATCCTTCAGGGACTAGGGCCATCAGAGGACAGGTAGTGTGAGCTGCTCTTTGACCACCTGGAAGCCACCTGCCTCCTAAGTGTGTGCCCAGCTCCACACAGTCCTAGGTGGTGAGGCAGTTTCCCAGCTCTCCATTCCTCCAGCAGGATCCAGAAGTGAAAGGAGAGAAGAGGAGTGACAGCAGGACTGTGTGGCCCATCCAGGTGGCCGGCCAATCACTTCCACATCCCAGGGGCTCAGGACTGCAAGTCCAGCAGCTGCTCCAGATCTCTAGAGATCTCTCCAGGCCTGCCAGAGCACCACATGGTAGCAGGACCCCACCACTCCTTAGCAACAGGGTGAGAGATCCTTGTTGCAGCTGGTTGTGGGGAACCTTTCATTTTCATTCACTTAAATGAAAAGAAGCAATTCCCCCACCCCACCCACCACACACACACAGGGGCCCTGGCTCTGGCAAGGTGCAAATGCCCAGAGAAGAAGACATCAGGCACACAGGGCTCCTCAAGTTGATTTCATCTTAATCATTGGAAGGATATCGATTATGATATCATCATATGTTTGTTTCTTGAGAAGCATCCAGAGCATCCATGTTGGGGGTGTGTATTCAGAGGGATTTATTTACAGATGGAAGAGCCAATGAGGTGGCTCCCCTCTTTGTCTTTATTAACGAAAATGTGACAAGTATAGCAAACAAGAGGTGTCCTCAAGTCGCTAGCATGGCTGTTGTTCAGCGTGTCCAGCATCCCTGGCAGAACTCAGCATGGAGGACATCACTCTTTTTGCTCCTACTTCTGGGACTTCTTCCAGCTTCCATTTCCCACTGTCCCTCTGTGTGTGTCACTATGCCACTGGGGACCTAACTCACTCTATTGTTGCTGTCTTATCCAACCAGCCTCCATTAGCCCACTATGGGAAAGATGCTCCACCTCAGCCACCCACAACATGAACTAAAAAGAACTGGAGTTTTGTTTAAATAGGAAGAAGGAAGAGACAAGTCACTGGTGAAATTCACAAGGCCGAACCATCAGAATGAGATTGGGCTGGGTGGGGAGGGGAGGGCAGGGGACCATGGCTGCCTGACCCATCTCAGGTAGGGGCAGTCACCTAGTGAGAACTTCATGGGGCCATCTAGAAAGGCCTCTCCATGGTGAGGGTGTTAAGAGGGACATTCTAGAGATGCCACTCTGCCCCGCCACCCATGGTCAGCACTGAGAGGATCACGGGCAGATAGAGTAGTGGACAGTTAGCTGAATTATGAAAGTGCCTTAAGAGGTGAGTCAGCATCATCACCCTCCTAGTAAGAAGGGCTGCAGAGACACAGAGAATTTGAGGTTGGATGGCCCCTTGTGGGTAATGGGTCTAACCCCAGGTAAGACAGCCAGGTGGTGTCAACATTTAAGATTCCAGATCTATTTATACCCTCAGTGAGAAGATCAGTTCCAGTCCTCAGGCTTAGGAGATAATAAAGAGGCCCCAGCCCCAGGCACCTTTGCTATAGATAGACTAAAAGCTGAAAACCTGACATCGCCAGGTTTTCTTTGCTCTGAGAACCAGACTGATGGGACAGGCAACCCCCAACGCCGCTGGGGAGGTGACTGGAACACCCTGCCATGCTGGCAAGCTGGGGGGAGTTACAGATGTAGATCCAAGAGGTAGCCAGACTGGTTTCAAGCCTGCTCATGAAAAACTGGTTCTATTTTTTTAACAACTGTCAACTTGGCCCCCTGAGCCTGGGTAGACAGGCTGGCCAGGCAGAGCTCGAGGAGATGCATGGCAGTTGCAGTCTCAGCGCTCACTCCATCAGTCAGCCCAAACCTCCTTGGAAGCACAGAGCTGGACTGGTGAGTTAGTGAGTCTCTTCACATCTTGCTGAAGACCGAGACCAGTACTAATTTTTAGAATCAGCATCTGGGTGACACCCCAATTGGCTGCTCAGGGTGACCTGTGTGAGGCTAGGCAGAGGATGAATGTGAGGTGTGGGGTGAAGGCAGGGAGGAAGGCTTTGAAATGGGCTGGGTCTGAAGTGGCAATAAATGTCAGTGCAACATTAAGAAATACACACCACAGGTACAGACCTGAATGCATATGGAATGTGTGTGTGGTGTGTGTATATATGTCTGTGTGAGCTAACACAGACATACCCAGCTTGATGAGCTAACAAAAAAGTCAAAAACTGAAAAAGGGGGCGGAAAAAAGCCCTTTCTATCCCTGTAACCATTAGAAAGAAAATAAAGTCCAAATTGCATTCAGGGCTGCTGGGACAGAGGAAGAGAGAGGCAAGAATGGAAAAAACAGACTATAAAGATGCCAGGGCTCCTTAAGCAGAAACATCTGTTGAAGTCATAAGACTAGGGGCCTGGTCAGGCTTCTAACAAACCCAGGAAGAGGAGAGTCTGTACAGGATCAGGAGTACCCTCATCTGCCCTGTGCAGGGCCCCTGGGACCAGCATACGTGCAGAGGAGATACCTTCTCCAGGGCTCAGCCAAGGCCTGGCTTCCAGCAGCAGAGAAAGGGAGAGGGAAGAAGAGACATGCCCAGGTCAGAAGGGGCCTGTGGCAGTCAAGGGGGCAGGGATGTGATAGCAGTTTTCAGTGTGTATTTATTTAAAGCTTTAACTCACTGAGGCAGCCTGGTGAGCCACATGTCTCAACTCCTGCAGCTAAAGAAAGAAAAAGCGAAGGCGGGGGAGGGGAGGGTCAGTTGCTGACCTGCACAGGAATGGGTGGCTGTGCTTGCTGTTTCCAAATGTAGGCCACTCTCTCATTTGTAATTTTCAGCAGAGGCCAGCTGTTCAAGGCTCACCTCTTCTAAAGACTACAAAAATGGCAGCCACCATATTCTACTCTCTGTACCATGTTCCTTGTAAGTATCACTTAACTTAATCTGCCAGTAATTCTGTCATCCCCAGAATGGGTGGAGACATGCATGGCTGTCTTCAAGGAGATTCTCACCTTAGCATTATCATCCTAGGAGGAAACTGAGGTTTAGAGAGGTTAAGGGACTCACCCCAGGTCGCCTAGTCAGTACCCGGGAGCTGACCCTCCCTCCTTTCCTCTACAAATCTTGAAAAGCAGCTTTAGCCAAGACTTGTTGGAAAGCCACTTTGCAAAATCAGCGCAGCATTTATGGAGACCTCAAGGTCCCTGCAGGCCCTCATGGTTTGTCCATCTGTGTTCCCTTACATTAGCTTGGAAAGCAGGAGGGACTGTAGCGACAGAACACACCAACCCCAAACAAAGGAAAGCTGGTTAAAACTCCAACCCCCAGGAGAACGAGAGAATCCTACTGTCTCTCAAGGAAACTCACAGACAGTGAAAGAAATGAAATCCAGACTCGATACTACTTGCTTGTGGGGAACCGCCAAGGGGCTATTTATCCATTATGAAAGTTACATGTTGTATCTCCTCTTCCTGGAACGCCCCTGTCCCCAGACCTGACCCTGCCAGACCACATTCATTCAGTTCCTTCACCCACAGTGATCTGTTCTACACGAGACAGCCTGGTCCCTCTAGGGGCACTCTGGATCTTTATTTCACATGGGGATAGCTGGAATGAAAAGCTACCACTGTTGGCTCTGGGGTTCATGGTCAGGGGATTATAAGTCCCCCAGAAAATAAAAAAGTGAAATGGCAAGAGAACGGACTGAAGCTGCATCTCCTGGGAAATAAAGGATTTTGATGTTCCCTGAGCAATCATCTCTGTGCCTCTAACATTGACTAGGGTAGGAGCCTGCTGATACCAGGCCAAGCCTCACATCAGCCCTTTATAATAAGTTACATTATCTCTGCTGTAAAGGGGAGGAAGCTGAAGCTCAGAGAGGGAGCTTAACTTACCTAAAGTCACGTATTACTGAGTGACAAAGCTGGCATTAGAATCCACAAGGCTGGGCTGGGTGTAGTGGCTTACGCCTGTAATCCCTACACTTTGGGAGGCTGAGGTGGGTGGATCACCTGAGGTCAGGAGTTTGAGACCAGCCTGGCCAACATGGTGAAACCCCATCTCTACTAAAAATAGAAAAATTAGCTGAGCATGTGGTGGCGGGCACCTGTAATCCTAGCTACTCAGGAGGGTGAGGCAGGAGAATTGCTTGAACCAGGGAGGCAGAGGTTGCAGTGAGCCAAGATCAAGCCACTGCACTCCAGCCTGGGTGACAGAGCAAGACTCCGTCTCAAAAAAAAAAAAAAAAAGAATCCACAAGGCTGGAGATGAAAGCACCCACATGTTCTTTCCTGTGCTCCATTCTGCCTCAAACTCTAATGTGCCTGTGTCTGCTGGCCATCTTGTTAAAACCCAATCTCTGATTCAGTCGGGCCCGAGATTCTGCTTCTGTAACAAGCTCCCAGGTGATACTCCTGCTGCAGGTTCCAGGCCTGCACCTTGAGGGGCGAGGATCTATACCACACTGCCTTTTTAAATGCACCCTGTCTGCCATTTGGGCTGGCATTTCTCTGCCCCTTCAATGCAGCTTTCCCACCAGAATGCCAGAACTGACCAAAAACCACACTGTGCAGCCCAGTCAGCTATGCTATGTACCCAATTATTGTAACTCTTACTCTTCCCTATGACTTGGCTGAGTGTTAAAAACCCAACATCAGCCTTAGGTAACAAAGGCTGGCGGAGGCCTGCCTCAGTGCTGCTTAGAAGCTATGGAGGAGGAAGCTGCTCTATGGGGCTGGGGTAGGACTCAATACGGTTCTGGATCTTGACGGGGATGGATGTGATGAAATCTATCTCATATGGCCTCTCCCCCAAACTGACAGGAATTTCCTGCTCAGACCAGAGAAATTAGGGGTTTGCTCCTCCAGGGCCAAGCTCAGTGGGAAAAGTAGGAACAAGCAAGAAAGCAAGGGGCTGGCTTTGTGTGAGCCCAGCTGTCTTGGGTTCCTGGTTCTGCTCCATTTATAGCTGGAGGAGGGATCTTCTCCAGCTCATAGTTACAAGCTGAGATTCTGCATTTTCCCAGGGCTTGCTCAAAGGTTCTGAGTACAAATCTTTCAGGAGGGCTGGGGTGATCTGCATTCCACAGAAAGGAGGGGCTGGGAAAGGCTGGGGCTCAGGTTTGCTTTCCAGCACAAGACAAGCTAGAAAGACAACCAGAAAACCCAACCCCAACCTCTGCAGTGCCCTGACCACTCTCCCTGTCCTTCGCGTTGACAGAGGGGTTCCTTCTTTCAAGACACTACTGAGGGCTCCTTATGTGCAGGCGCTGTGCTGGATACCGACATGTAGCAGAGAGCAGGATCCCTGGCTTCTGGCCCCCAGAGCTCGAAAGCTGGAAGGAGCCAACCTTTTTTTTTTTGAGATGGAGTTTTGCTCTTGTCGCCTAGGCAGGAGCGCAATGGCGTGATCTTGGCTCACTGCAACCTCCGCCTCCCCAGTTCAAGTGATTCTCCTGCCTCAGCCTCCCAAGTAGCTGGGATTACAGGCGCCCACCACCATGCCCGGCTAATTTTTGTCATTTTAGTGGAGATGAGGTTTCACCACGTTGGCCAGGCTGGCCTCAAACTCCTGACCTCAGGTGATCCACCTGCCTCGGCCTCCCAAAGTGCTGGGATTACAGGCATGAACCACCACCACCGCGCCCTGGCCATGGAAAAAGCCAACTTTTAAAGGGGTAACTGGATTTCCATGAGGTACATGCTGAGAATGGGAGTGTCTTTGAAGCCGAGTTATGTGTTCTGTGCACATTCCCTACCTGGCTGCGTTGATCATGACACCTGGCCCTGCTGTTTGGGCCCAACATGGGTCTCCCTTTACTCCCTGGCCTGCCCCCACCTCCCCTGACATCACCCTTTAGAACCCACTGGACACCTTGGTTAAAACCAGAGAAACACATGGGCTTGTACTTCCACGGGCATCTGGAACCGATCGGCACAAGGACTGGTGAGGTTGTTCCTTGGGAGCTGTGCAAATGTTTGCCTTGGTCAAAAATAAAGGTGTGTGGAGGGGAAAGGTCAGGTCAGGCAGGGAAGAGACAAGAATCAAGGCTGGGTGTGCACCATGGAAGAAGACCGAGCTGGGGAGTTGCTACAGGTCCATCTGGTTACTCGGGGCTCAGGACTGCCCAGCTTTGAACAGTCCTCAGGGCGAATCACTGCCTCCGGAACAGGACTATCACAGCTCTGCCTCTCCACGCCAGCCTCGGAGAGTTCTGATTGCAGTTTTTCACACCCCCCATCTTTAATTATCTTCTCTTCCATAGGCTGGGAGGTAATGGGGGTAAGAGAAGCTGGAGGAAGACTGATTGCAGCCGATTCACTGTGAAACGAAAAGCGTAACGTGCCGTGGATGTTTTGCAGGGCCTTGATGAGATCTGCAGCAGATGAGCCGTTGCCTTGGCGACGCTAATGAAAAGCAGGCCTCAGAGAGGTCCAAGAAGCCCCGTGGGCTGAGTTGTCTCCCCTCTTTGCAGCTCTCCTTGCCTCCCCACCAACAGCCTCAGATCAAACTCCCCGAATATTTATAAAATCTCTACCAGAAACAGAGAAAGTCAGCCGCCCAGCCAGGCGTCTGCCCACGTCTTTCCGGAGCTGCTCGGGTGACACTCTCCAACGTGGCTCATTATTCTGTTTTTCATCCTTGCAGTGAGCAGGACAACCGGGGTGGGGAGGGGAGGGGTGGAGAAAAAAAAATGTTTGCTCTGCCCTGTTCCAGCTGATTTTGACTTGGGGAATTTAATCAGCGTTTAGGGGCCTTACCTGGGACAGGTCATCCCCAGCCCCTCCCTACCCTTCTGCCCTCGAGTTTGTTTTTCACTTTATCCCACCTTTGTTAAAGATGGCCTCCGACTTACAGCCTGTTTGACTATTCCTTGGTTGCTTGTTTAGCCCATCAGCCTCCTGCCTGGGGTTCCTCATCAGCCTCCTGCCTGGGGTTCCTCATCAGCCCCTGGGAAAGTCCAAGGAGAAACTCACTAAGAAGCTCTCTGCACTTCCACAATGGAAATGCCAGGGATGATGGGGATTGGCAGCAAAAGAAGCCAGCCTCCCTGCCATGGTGAACCAGGAATTGGGCTTATTCCCTCTGAAGAAAAGGGAGTTTCTGAAATTCACCATGGGGAGACAACAGGGAATCGAGGCTGGTCTGAGAAAATCTAGGTGACCATCGCCTTTTTTTGCCTGCTGGTTACTGAAATGCAAAGAACCTGAAAAACAGAGCATACAGAGATGAGATGCACCTCTCTGGGCTTTGTCCTGCCAGAAAATGGGAAGACTCCATTTGCCCAGCTGAGTATGTCCCGAGACTGCCCTTTCCTGACCGCCGCATCCTATGGGTGACACAGACTTCTATGTAGAAAGGCAGCCGGGGCTTGTGGGTAAGTCCTGGATTGGGCTAAGAGGGTTGAGTGTAATTTGAGTGTAATGCCCAGCTCTGCCAAACCCCAAGGGCTCAGCCTGGCAAGTTACAAAACGTTCCTCTCTCTGTTTCTCATCTTCAGAAAACGAGGATGGGAGTAGGTAGTCTTTAGGATCTCTTCTAGTTCTATGATTTCTATGTAACAATGGAAGAATCAAAGTGCCATGTGGTATGAAGCACTAACATGGACAGAAATCATGGGCCAAATGTGAGGTCCAGTTTGGTAAATAATACAGGTGATAAAGCAGGAGAAGAACTGATGGAAGTATTGGGAACCTTTTGTGGAAGTGAAACCTCAAGTCACCTTGAAGGACGAAAGGGATTTGGACAGAAATAAGAACGGTTGGCTGGGTATGGTGGCTCAGCCTGTAATCCCAGCACTTTTGGAGGCCAAGGTAGGCGGATCACCCAAGGTCAAGAGTTCGAGGCCAGCCTGGCCAACATGACAAAACCTCCTCTCTGCTAAAAATACAAAAATTAGCCAGGTGTGATGGCAGCCATCTGTAATCTAAGCTATTCAGGAGGCTGAGGCAGGAAGAATCAGTTGAACCTGGGAGGTGGAAGTTGCAGTGAGCTGAGATCGTGCCACTACCCTCCAGCCTGGGGGAATAGAGCAAGACTGCCACCAAAAAAAAAAAAAAAAAAAAAAACAGTTGGGTAGGTGCAGATGAGCAGATGTTGGGAGCAGGCAAGGAGCGCAGTGGAGAAGGTGAGCTGGCTGGAGGTGAGGAAGCATTGGGAGGTAAGGTTCTCTAGGGAAGGCTGATGGGGGGGCAGTGCTACAGGAGCATGAGTGTTAGAGAGAAGCAAAGAGGCTTGTTCGACTGTAATAGCTCCTGCTTAATGAGTATTAAGATTAATGAGTCTGCTTTGAGTGACTCCCACCAATACCCTGGCTGTAAGAGGTGGAAGGAAACCATATCAATAACAAGATAAGGACCCTCAGCTGCTGGCTCACGTGGCCTGGGTTCCTGCGGCTGAGGGATCTGACTCTCCAGAGACATGTCCTTTTGACACCTTTCTGCCAAGGAGGCCAGCCAAGTGGCACAGGCTGGTAGGGATTAGAGTCAGGGAATGTAAGAGGAGGAAAACAAGCTCTCCACTGTGTCTGGAGCGTGAGACGGTGACACCTGAATGACCCTGAGGCACGAGGTGTTGGACAGACACCCAGCTCTGGCGTGGGGGAGGCGCCTGGGCATCTGGAGGGCTCTTCTAGGAAACCACCAAAGTGACTCCCTCCAGTTTTCACTGGCTAAGCTCACCCCACCAGGTCCCTCAACTGGTGTCTGGAGTGGCCAGTGCTGTGGCCCACACATTAGGGAGTCTGCTCTGGCTTACCTCCAGCCATGATGACGTGTCCACAGGTTAAAAGAACATGGCCCCTGAGCCCCACACATGCCCTGCTGCTGGACGTTGGACCATGCTTTGTGCATTCTGATCCTGGAGTTCCCTGGTCAGTTCCCTGAGCCTAAGCCCAAAGCCATGGTGCACATGGACCATGTCACTGGTATGCACACCCATAGGTCTCAGGAGGTGACCGGGGGTGACTTGGGGGCACTGCGGAGCTTGGACATGCAAGCTGAGTGCTCACACATGTGTGCTCATGGCCCTTCCTAGTGCTAAATAAAGCCAGGGTCTGAAGCCAGCCCAGGTGGGCTCCTCCTAGCCCACCAAATTCCAGTGCGGAACTCTGAGGGGTCCATGGGTTCTAAATTCAAGCTTGGCCTTCACCATATCAGGAAGGTGCATTTGTCAAGGCAAAAGGAGAGAACATTCTATGTAATAGTTTGTTACATAGTAATAGTTTGTTAGCTTGATTTGTAACTTTCAAATATTTGGACATATGAAAGCTGGTCTACATTATACTCTTAACTGGACCCCCAAAAGTTTATGGGGAGTCTCTATATCCTAAACTCATTTTACAGCTTCTCCTCCCATGTACATCACTATTAAGGGATCACCCTGCCTCCGAAGAGTGTCACCTACTCCTGGCAGGTCTGCAGGTGCTGTAGACAAACCTATCAGGTAAAGCCAATGAACCTGAGGCCTTAGCGAGCCATAGCACCTGCCACCACCAGCTGAGGTCGGACATTTTTTTCTTTTTTATTATACTTTTAAGTTCTGGGATACATATGCAGAATGTGTAGGTTTGTTGCATAGGTATATATGTGCCATGGTGGTTTGCTGCACCCAGCAACCCGTCATCTGCATTAGGTATTTTTCCTAATGCTATCACTCCCCTAGCCCCTCACCCCCCGACAGGCCTGGGTGTGTGATGTTCCTCTCTCTGTGTCCATGCGTTTTCATTGTTCAACTCCTGCTTATGAGTGAGAACATGTGGTATTTGGTTTTCTGTTCTTACGTTAGTTTGCTGAGAATGATGGTTTCTAGCTTCATCCATGTCCCTGCAAAAGACATGAACATCCTTTTTTATGGCTGCATAGTATTCCATGGTGTATATGTGCCACATTTTCTTTATCCAGTCTATCATTGATGAGCATTTTAGTGGGTTCCAAGTCTTTGCTATTGTAAACAGTGCCGCAGTAAACATACATGTGTATGTATCTTTATAGTAGAATGATTTATAATCCTTTGGGTATATACTCAGTAATAGGATTGCTGGGGGCAAATGGTATTTCTGGTTCTAGATCCTTGAGGAATTGCCAAACTGTCTTCCACAATGGTTGAACTAATTTACAATCCCAACAGTGTAAAAACATTCCTATTTCTCCACATCCTCTCCAGCATCTGTTTTTTCCTGAATTTTTGGGGATCACCATTCTAACTGGCATGAGATGGTATCTCATTGTGGTTTTGATTTGCATTTCTCTAATGACCAGTGATGATGAGCTTTTTTTCATTTGTTTGTTGGCCACATAAATGTCTTCTTTTGAGAAGTGTCTGTTCATATCCTTCGCCCACTTCCCGATGGGGTTGTTTTTTCTTGTAAATTTAAGTTTTTTGTAGATTCTGGATATTAGCCCTTTGTCAGATGGGTAGATTGCAAAAATTTTCTCCCATTCTGTAGGTTGCCTGTTTATGCTGATGATAGTTTCTTTTGCTGTACAGAAGCTCTTAAGTTTAATTAGATCCCATTTGTCTATTTTGGCTTTTATTGCCATTGCTTTTGGTGTTTTAGTCATGAAGTCTTTGCCTATGCCTATGTCCTGAATGGTATTGCCTAGGTTTTCTTCTAGGATTTTTATGGTTTTAGGTCTTATGTTTAGGATTTTTATGGTTTTAGGTCTTATGTTTAAGTCTTTAATCCATCTTGAGTTAATTTTTGTGTAAGGTGTAAGGAAGGGGTAGTTTCAGTTTTCAGCATCTGGCTAGCCAGTTTTCCCAACACCATTTATTAAATAGAGAATCCTTTCTCCATTGCTTGTTTTTGTCAGGTTTGTCAAAGATTAGAAGGTTGTAGACATGTGGTGTTATTTCTGAGGCCTCTGTTCTGTTCCATTTATCTATATCTCTGTTTTAGTACCAGTACCATGCTGTTTTGGTTACTGTAGCCTTGTAGTATACTTTGAAGTCAGGTAGTGTGATGCCCCCAGCTTTCTTCTTTTTGCTTAGGATTTTCTTGGCTATACAGGCTCTTTTTTGGTTCCATATGAAATTTAAAGTAGTTTTTTCTAATTCTGTGAAGAAGTCAGTGGTAGCTTGATGAGGATAGCATTGAATCTATAAATTACTTTGGGCAGTATGAAGTCTGATATTTCTTTCCAGGTGCCAAAGCCTCTCCTCTGTGCCTTCCCTCAGACTGCTTATTGTACAGATGCTCCTTGACTTACAATGAGATTACATCCAGATAAATGCAGGGTGAGCTGGAAATACCACAAGTGAAAATGCACTGAAGCCACCTAACCTCCTGAGGATCACAGCTGAACCTAGCCCACCTTCAGTATACTCAGAACACTTCCACAGCCTAGAGCTGGGCAACATCACCGAGCAGCACAGCACACTGGGGTGCACTGGCCCTTTACCCTCACGACCGGCTGGGTGACCGGGAGCCATGGCTCACACCACCACCCAGCATCGCGGGAGAGTGTTGTGCCGCTTTCTACTGAGTGCTTATCACTTTTGCACCATCATAAAGTTGAAAATCACAGCTAGGGGACCATCTTTACTTTGAATGCCCTCCCCCTATTTCGTCTTAAAGGCAGATTACTTAATAAAGAAAGCCTGAGAGCCTGGTCAAAGGTAGTCTATCCCTTCTCCTAAAAAAATTCTACATTACAGTTTCAATTATATTAATAAAAGTAATTAATGCTCGTGAAAAACACTGAATCACACAGGAGGGAAGAAAGTGAAAGGCAGGAGCTCCCTCAGCCTCCTGAGCCCCAGCTGCCCTTCTCCAGAGTCGACCACCAAAGCACAGCTGCCATGTCCCCGTGTGGAAATGGCCTGTGCACATCCAAGGCTATACTGTATTGAGGCTCCCATCTGTTCCTTGAGATTTGCAGGGGAAAAAGGATTAAAGAGAGGTGAGAACAGAACCTTGGGGAAATGGGGCTGGTTGGATGGTTCTGAGAGGAAAATAACTGAAAGGAATGCAGAGAGTTATGGGCACCCAGGGAGGGGACAGTGGGAGGTGTGGGGCAGGTGTATGCACCCATAACAGTGGGGGGTGTGGGGGTCAAGAAGGGCTACAGCTAAGAACAAAATCAATGGAGGTGACTGAGGAACACCTGAGCGGAACAGCAGGGGCAGAATAAAGCCCACATGTATAACAGTGTCTCTTCCATGTAAGTCACTGTCCCAAACACTTCCCCCTCAGTGACTCACTTCATCTTGCCCAGAGTGCCCATTTGCAGATAAGGAAGCAGAGGTGCCAAGCACTAAGTAGTCCAAGGTCACACAGCTACTCAAAGGCAGGACGGGCCTCCTCCAAGGTCACACAGCTACTCAAAGGCAGGACGGGCCTCCTCCAAGGTCACACAGCTACTCAAAGGCAGGATGGGCCTCCTCCAAGGTCACACAGCTACTCAAAGGCAGGACGGGCCTCCTCCAAGGTCACACAGCTACTCAAAGGCAGGACGGGCCTCCTCCAAGGTCACACAGCTACTCAAAGGCAGGACGGGCCTCCTCCAAGGTCACACAGCTACTCAAAGGCAGGACGGGCCTCCTCCAAGGTCACACAGCTACTCAAAGGCAGGATGGGCCTCCAACCCCGGGGGGCCCGCCATGTGCTAAGGTCTGTGCTCCAGCCAAACCACAGTTGGCCACGGGGCGAGCAGGAGACGAGGAGGTGGGGCAGAGTGGTGGGCCTCCTTGACAAGGCTTACACTGAGAGAAACTTCCAGAACATGGAAGAGGTGAAATACAATGAAAGAGGAAATGAGGGGGAGCCCAGACCCTGTTTTGTCCTGGGATAGTGGGAGCCAGTGGGGGGGTCTCAGGGCAGGCAGGGAGGATGGCTGCTCTGGAGGAAATCAGTACTTTACAGGCAGCACCTTTCAAAGCCCCCTTCGAAGCTCCATGCTGTCCCTGCAGGCCCTTCCCTTTACTGTCCCCCAGCTCCACTTTTGGGCACCGCCCCCTCCCACGCCTTCTCCTTCTGAGCAGATTGTTGTGACAAGGACCCTGGCAGATCTGGGGCCCTTGCTTGATTGGGCCTGGGCTGGGGACATGGAGGCATCCGCCGCAGTGAGTCCCCGCCTCAGCCTCGGTGCAGCAACAACGGGGGCACAATGCCTGTGAACCCCGTGACCATTTTCTCTCTTTCATTTTCTTTCTGGGCACTCTGACAGTGGGGCAGCCAGCCTCCTTGGAAGGAACACGGGTGGGGAACAGAAACTGGGATTGTAAGGTGTGCCCCACGCACCAGGCCCAGCTCTCTCCAGGCTGATTTGGGAGCTGTCGGTGTGTTTAGGAAACATGCAAATAGGCCGTCAGATAAAATACAGACCACCCAACACAATCTAGATGTCAGACAAGCAAGGAAGCATTTTCAATATACGTATGGCTCAAATATTTTATAAAACACACTTATACTAAAAAAAAAGTTCATTGTTCATCTGAAATTCAAATTTAAATGAGTGTTCTCTATATTTATTTGCAACATCTGGCACTCTATCCTCAAACACAAACACCCAGCCTGGCTCCCGGGACTTGCTCAAAGAGAAGCTCAGGCTGGTGCTGTGCCTTTGATCTGGTGAACCTACCTTACATCCTTGTGCTCCAGGAATAAAAGAAATCTCTGAGCTCCCTCAGTTCACTGAGATGTTAAGTCCCTCCTCTAAATCTCCATGAGTAGTAATAGAGGGGAGGGAGAGAGGAGTTTGGTGATTTGGAAGCAGCTGGACAGAGGACTTGAAACAGAATACTAGGTGCTTCTGGGAGATCTCTAGAAGCAGAAGTGACTTGCCTTTAGACCCTGGAATTTTCAAGGTGAGTGAGGCCATGTGTGCAAGGGGAAATTGGTGGTGACTTCACCATCATGGAGAGTCAAGAGGGCTGAATTCAGCATCAGTGACTGCCAGGAGACCCTTCTGGACCCTAAGGTGTGCCCTACCTCTCTACTCTGCACAGACCCATGGAAGGGGTCAGAAAAGAGGCTACTCAGAGTGGATGGGTAAGGCCAAGCAACTTATCCAGGCCCACACAGTAGGCTAGAGGGAAAGCAAGCCTATGACCCAGCCCCTTGAACCCTTGAATACTTCCAGAGAGCTAGGTCTTGGGAAGGTTGAATGGCACACCCATTAGCTACCCTTGAGCACGCTCTCCTCCTTTGTCTCATCACCTCTCTGTCTGCCACGATCTGGGCAGGGTGCCTCAGTCCAGACCACCTTCCCTGAAATTCCATTCTGGATTTTGGGCTCCACCCTCCTGTGATCTATTCCTTCCAACTTGGCCTCCTTTATATCATTATAAGGGCCCTTTGCCTGTGAATCAATACATGCTTCAAGGAGAGAGGTTATCCAGAGACACCCAGGACCCGGGCCTCAGCTGTGAAGTGTGGTCTGTTGTTTGTTTCTTTTACGCTAATTGCATAGCAGGTCATGTATAAGGTGGGCTGGCAGATTTGGAAACCTCCACGCAAGATGCCACGTCATATCACCCATGGAGGGAAAGTTACTTTATCTTTGCTTTTCTTTGCTTTCACTTCTGTTAGCAACGAGTTCCAACAGCCATTGCCACATAGCGTTGTGTAGGCAGCAATCTGTTTGACAATGTGCCATTGACAAGCACACACCACAGAATCAGGAAGACCAGTAAGTCTTTCAGGAGTTTGCCTGATGGAAATGACTCGATTCTGGGGCCAGCTTGAAGTCCTACAAAGCAGTACTATGCACACCCACCATTCTCCTTGATTTGAACCTACCCTTGGGGACATGTCTGATTTCATTCATTCATTTAATAGGTACTTATTGAACACCCACACCATGGCAGGTAGGATTCTAAGTGCTGGGGATACAGCTTTGGGAAAACAGACCAAGTCCCTGCCTTTAACCGTGTGTGTGTGTGTGTGTGTGTGTGTGTGTGTGTGTGTGTGTGTGATGAATGAGGTGATCAACATAAGTGTATCTGGTAACAATAAGTGCTATATAGAAAAATAAAGCAGGGAAGAGGAGATAGAAAGTACTTGGGTTGCCCTATATAAGGCAAAAGATCTGTCTTATATAGAGGTGAGACAAGGCTTTTCTGATAAGGTGATATTTTTGGAGATCCTAAGTGAGGAAGCTAGACATGAGGGTTTAGCGGGCAGAGCATTCTATTGCAGATAGGCAGAGGGCTCAGCAAAGACAAGGGCCCTGCGGCGGGACCATGCCCATCTCATTGGGGGAACAGTGTGCCTAGCACATGCAAAGGGAGAAAGAGGTGGAGGAGGAGTAGGGTAACATTATGCAGGGCCTTGTTGCTGTTGTAAAGACATTGGCCTTGACTCCAAGTATGGCTGGAAGCCCTTGGAGAGCTTTGAGCAGAAGTGTGATACGACTGGCTTCTGTTTTTAAACAATTGCTCTGGCTGCAGTGTTGAGAATAGACTGAAAGGTGGGCATGGGAAGGCTGGAAGCAGAGGCCAGCTGGAAGGTCTTGCAATAATCTAAGCAAGGAATGTGGCTGGCTTTGGCCTGTGAGGTCATGATAGTGGTAGTGAGAGGTTGCTGGATTCTGGATTTATTTTGAAGGAATTGCCAACAGGATTTGCTGATGGCTTGGGTATAGAATATGAAATTCCTAGAGGAAGTAAGGATGACTCCAAGATTTTGGCCTAAAATTTGGAAGGATGGAGTTGCCATTTACAGATATGGGGAGACTGAGGGAGGAATGTGTTGTGGGGAGGATGGGAATCAGGAGTTTGATTCTGGATATGTTCATGTGGACATGCCCTGTAGATATTCCAGTGGAGATGTCAAGCAGGCAGTTAGGCATACGATTTTGGAACTTAAGGGAGAGGTCCGGGCCAGAGACCCAATTTGGGAGCCAGCAGATAGATGTCATATAAAGCTACATGATGGCATGAAACCCTGTAGGAAGTGAATGAAGATAGAGAAGAGACGAGGTCTGAGGATGGAGCCATGAGCTCCTTCTCTGCCACTCACCAGCAATACTGAAGAGTCATGCTCAGGGTTCAGTGGCGAGCCAGCTCACCCACAGCAATGGCTACTGCCTTTTCGGTGCAGGCCACCTATAGCACCTTCTGGGTGCGGACTTTTAAAATCAAGAATAGGCTCCAAAATAATCTCTAAGATGAAGTGTACATCTGTTCACGTCCCTGAACGAGGCAGTAAGGGAGATGGGCAGATCTTGGTGTCTTTATGCGAAACAATAAAAAAAATATATTTAGTCTTTATCTGGTTACTGGCACACAGCTCCTAAAAACCTTAGAATCTCCAGAGTTATAAGACTGTCTTTTGTATGTGAATGAGATGACTGGTGGCCCCTGAATAGCTTTAGGATGGGAACTGGTTGCCAGAAAGACCAAGGCGTGATTAGAGGGTTGGGACTTTCAGCCCCACCCCTGAGCTCCAGGGAGAGGAGAGGGGCTAAAGATTGAGTTAATCACCGATGGTTCATGTTTTAATCAATAATGTTGACACAACATTTCCATATAAACCCTAAACAACAATAGGGCTCTGAGAGATCCCTGGTTGGTGAAAATATAAAAGTGCTGGAGAGGCCATAGAAGTTCTGAGCCCCTTCTCCTACACATTTCTGTAGGAATCTCTTCCATTTGGCTGTTCCTGAATTGTATTATTTACAAGAAACCAGAAATAGTAGTGCCCTGAGTTCTGTGAGTCTTTGTAGCAAATTATCGAACGTAACGAGGTGGTTGTAGAAACCGCCAAATTTATAGCTGGCTGGTCAGTGAAGGTGGCAACATGGGACTGTGGCTAGTATGTGAAGTGGTGGCAATTCGTGGGACTGCGCCCCTAAACCTATGGGATCTGTCCCTAACTCTGGGCAGTGAGCGTCAGAATTGAATGGAACTGTAGGACACCCAGTTAGTGTCCAGAGAGTTGGAGAATTGGTTGGTAGAAGAAGAAAACTCACATATTTGATGTTAGAAGTGTTGTGAGTAAAAACAATTCAGAGCCTATAGCCAAGGTTTCACCCAGAGAAGCAGGTGGTGAGACTCCCTCTGCATACCAGAAAGCCAGGCTGCATGGGCGGGAGTCTGTGGGCATCGCTACGTGAGGAGCTGATTGTGTGCTGGTGACTGACCCTGGGGCCTTGTGAACCCGAGGTGAGGGGTGGGCCAAGCAATGTCTAATGAAGTGGGTCCCAAGAGGCTGAATGCTTCAGTGAGGTAGGGAAGGGTATAGGCAGATGAAATAAGAGGAGGCAGAGAGGACCCTTTCGATGTGGTGGTTAACAGTGGGCTTTTTAATCAGACAGACTTGGCCTCACTCCTTCAGCAAGTTACTAAATCACATCATAAATAAGGAGTTTGGGCCAGGCCTGATGTCTCACGCCGGTCATCTCAGCACTTTGGGAGGCCAAGGGAGGTGGATCTCTTGAGCTCAGGAGTTTAAGACCAGCCTGAGCAACATGGTGAAACCCTGTCTGTACCAGAAATACATACATACATACACAAACATACATATACATAAATACATACACAGACACACATACATACCTATATACATATACATACATACACACATACATACATACATACACATATATACAGATACATGCACACATATACATACATATGCACACACACATATACACACATACACACACATACATATACATACACACACATACATACGTATACATACATGCATATACATACACACACATACATACGTATACATACATACATACATACAAATAAGGAGCTTAGCACTATGCCTGGCAAATGACAAATTATCAATAAACAAAAGTTTCTAAAATCATAATTATTTTTCATGATTTCAGGATAATCTGCCTCTATCTATCCAGGCCTATTCAGACCAAGATTGGAAGACAAATTTCAGAAAAAGCAATGACAATACAATGTCCCTCTAAGGGGGAAATGATTATTTCTAAAAATGGCTAATTTAAGAGAAAATAAGGATGAGATTTTGCTTTTATAAAGTGGGGAGCAGCTCCCTGAGAGAAGCACACCTCAGAAGAACCTGAATTTCAGAAAGAACACACTTGCCTCCAAGTGCAACAAGGAAGGAACAAAGGCAGGGTGGGAAAAGTCCGAAGCACAGAGCAAGAGGGTGGGGAGATGGACTGAGTGGGTCACCATCGAGCAGAGGGGCTGACCTCAGCTGCAGAGGACGAAGGAGGTGCTGCCCGGAGGGGAAACCAGAAGTGCAATCTGGGACCAGCTGGCCTCACCTTTTCATTTTGTTGAGAGGAAGCAGGGACCTAGGGCAGGGAAATGATCATGACAGGCCATACGGGACCAGGTCCCAGGCAGCTGGAAGCTGCCGAGTGGGATCCAGGCTCAATTGTGAGGAACGTCTGAAGTGAAGGGTGAATGTTGAACCCTGGCTCACGGCTAGTGATTGAGAATACCATTCAATGACCAGCCTAGGATTCCATTGCTTTTTTCTTTTTAGGTAAAAATCAGATGAATAATGAGTAAAAGCACGTGAACAGTAATTTTACATTTGACTATGGAAGCATCTAGACTGAAGGAGGGACAGAGGGTCATTCTTGGTTATTCCTTTTTGAGGCTGGGCCTTCATCTTCAAAACCTTCATTTTCAAAATGATGAAAATTGTAGACAAGGCGACAGGACAAGAAGCGTCCAGTGGCACGGCTCTAGTATCCTGGGGGGGGCAGCCAGTTCCTTGGGTTTCCATGAACTCAGAACATGCAAACCTAGCATTGCCTCCCAGCTCCCTCCCACACCCATGCATCTCCTCTTGAGTTACGGTAATAATGGAGATCAACTGGGTGCTCTGCTTTTAGGCTCAAAGTCAAGGCCAGAAAAGACAGAACCGAACTGGAAGTTTTGCTTCCTTCTCCATACCTCCCTGTCAGCTTGTAAGCACCTTCTGTTCACCCAAGTTTTGGAGAAGGCATTGGTCTCGTATTCTCACACAGACCCTGGCCTCCCAAGCTTGCTTTCCAGGGAATCTTAGCGAAACACAAACAGAATGGCCCTGTTGGTTTTTCCTTTATCTAACATTTTTTTCTAAATAAAACACAATAAAATATTTTCTCTTGATCTTGAAATACTTGCACACTGGGAACTGCTGTAGAAGATCTCAAGGTAAAGTTCAGCAAAGAGCATAGAATCTGAGTCAAGAGCATGGAACCCAAGCCAGGTTCACATCTGACCCCTTACTTACTTATGTCACACCCCTGCCCCAAATCAAAGTCCAAACCAGTTCTTGCCTCCAGCACAGCCAATTCAGTGACAGAGGTCAGAGGGGTACCACCAATCTGATTGTTAAGAGGCAAAGATAGCTCCTACCCTAGAAGCTGTGAAGTACCAAGGCCTGGATCCGTCCCTAAGAATCTTTCCCTGCATCCCCCAGGGCTAGTCATGCCTGGGTGCTTTAGCATCTCTATCTGGAAACAAGACTCATTCCTCACTAAGTGCCATGGAAAGGCTGCCAAGAGACTTTCCCTAGAACAAGGGTTTTCAGCTTTATGCATCCTCAACCTTCTACTGAGGGGCTTTATTTCTCATTCCCCAAAGCTTCAAGGTCCTCTGGGGTGGGGGTGGCAGGCAGGTCTGAAATGGTAACAATCCCAATCACTAAAAGGAGGAAGGTGTCCCCTGGGCTTATTTTTCTCCATTTGCCTTCTCCCTTCAGGTTCATTCTCTTCCCTTTGCTGCCTTGCTTTGGGACTGAGCAAGTCCCAGTGCCCCCTGGGACTGAGTGCTAGGAGCTGAATCACCAGCTTCCTTTGCCCTCTGGCTTACTTTTGTGTCCACCAATGTGAGGTACAGGCAGGAGGCTGGTGGTCAGGAGAGTGTCTCTTCCCCGGCTCCCTCATGCTCTGGCGCTTGGCTGTGGCAGGGGCTGTGGCCCTTGGGACCACTGCTCCCATCAGGTGGCCACCTCTATGCTTCCAACGCTTACCAGTTCCCAGTCACACTATTGCCTTTCTTTGCTCCTTTGGCTGAAGGCTGGTACCATCTTCCCGCTACTGCTAGTTCCTGGGTGCTTCACCATTCCTGTTGCTATCCTGAAGCATTCTTCTCAGTCAAATCCTTTTGAAAATAATTCTGTTTCCTGCTAGGACCCTGATTAATGTATCTTTCTATATGTATTTCAAAATAAAAACTACCCTAAATGGTTAAGTATGAGGCATTCTGACGCTAACTCTTTTGAAGCTGTGTTGGTGTCCAAAGATGAACTTGACTGCCAACTGGGGAATGAGCCTGGGTGCAGGGACTACTGCTGCTGCAGCTTCTAGAATGACAGGTGGGGGCCCTGGCAGTTGTCGAGCCCTCCTCATTGGAAGAATCCCCATTCACCATGGGTGTGTGGCTTTTGGGGAGGGAGAGAGAAGGAGATGGAATTGTTTTACAATCTACCAGGCAAGGCTCTGGGATTCAATGGTCCATTTCAATTTTCCAAATGGGGCCTAAGACTCAGGGAAGTGGCCACAGAGCCCATTTCAGTCCAAATCAGCCAGACCCCAAACCGTTATAGATTCTCATCCTGGGGAAAATAAAATCTGGTGACAGCCAGAGAAATGAGGGGCAGGGGGAGCAGGGAGCAGCAAGGGAGCTTGTCATGTAAGCCCCGGCATCAGAAAGAGTTTGAATTCTGGCCCTACCCTTTAGAAGCTATGAGAACTTGGGAAAAGTCACCTAACCACTCAGAGACTCAAGCCCCTCATTTTCCAATTGGGAATAAAGAAACTCCAAATCCTCTAGTATTGCCAACTCAGTATTTTTGACAGAAAACCCTGACTGAGCACCCCTCATTGAGGAGCGCCATCTGAAGGGCTTGGCACAGTGCCTGGCCTGCCAAAGACGTGCAGGAAATGGGACTTGGTATTATCTAAGTCCATCTCCATGGCTTCCTGCTAGAGAAACAGTCATTGTGGAGAAGCTCCTTGGATGTATGAAGGCAATCAGAAAACCAGTCAATGACGTGCCTTCCTTTTCTCTAACCTCAGAGTGGACTTGGATGAGAAGACTGCTCACCCCCAACCTCTCTTGCTCCTGGGCCTATTTCCCCAATCCCCCTACACCCTCCATAGTTACTTGAGACAAAAAAAATCCTTGCTAAGTTGGCAGGCTTTCCCCCTTCTCTGAGGAGCTCTTGGAATTGACTAACGAGGTTACCACAGGTGCTGCCTTGCTGCCAGCCATGAAAAAATAAAAGTAAACTATTCTCTGTTGGAGAAGTGTGATGGGGGACACATGCCCAGAACTGCTACTGCAAGGATCTCAAACCACAGGGCTGTTGCAGTAATACATTTCTGCTTCGCTGGCCCAAGGTCCCTGTGCCATTAGAGTGGGCCTGGTAGATTCAAAGTGGAGGCATGGGGGCTCCAGATGTGGTGGGCTGGCCCTCTGGGTGCCCCTACACAGGCTGCTAGAGCACTGGGTGAGAGGACAGAGCTATCTTTTTGGGAGAGATCCACAAGGATGTCTCAGTTGGATTATGTTTACATAATGCCTCATGGGCTGGACAGGGTTTTAAGTGCTGAGAATTAAGACCTATGTGTTCCATAATGCTGTTAGTGATGAAATGGCTGTGGCCGGGTGCAGTGGCTCACGCCTATAATCCCAGCACTTTGGGAGGCCAAGGCAGGAGGACTGCTTGAGCTCAGGAGTTTAAGACCAGCCTGGGGAACACAGTGAAACGCTGGCGCATGCCTGTAGTTCCAGCTACTCAGGAGCCTGAGGCAGCAGTGTTGTTTGAGGCGGGGAGTTTGAGGTTGCAGGGAGCCAAGGTTGTGCCACTGCACTCCAGCCTGGGTGACGGAGTGAGACCTTGTCTCAAAACAAAACAAACAAAAAGAAGTGGCTATTTCTCACCCTCAGCTTGCTGGAGTTGGGGTGGGGGTGGAGGGTAGAGCACTGGAGTTCCTTCAACACGTGAGTGAGCGTGCACACCCCCCCCACACACATACCCCCACACACCCCCACACAGCAGTCAATGAGAACAAAAACTCAAGCGGAGACCAAACACACGTGCTGCATGTTCTCGTTTGCTAGGCTCTGTAGAGGGAACTGAGCACCAAGGTGACGCTCAAGTTTTAATCTGCGGGCTGAATGGAAGGTCTGCCTCCTTGGAGGCCCAGGAACAGATACAGGTTGGACGGTGGCCTGGAGCCTCCCCGAACCATAGGCTCCTGAGGGGAGTCCTGGGGCTTCATCCACTCATTGAACAAAGACCTGCTAGGCAACCTACAAAGTAGTGGATACAGAGCAGGGGGCAAGGGTGCTGCCCTCCCGAAGCTTTATTCCCCATGGGAGAGACAGGTAATAAACAACACAGGCAGCTCTTGTGTGTTATTTGGTGACAAACATATGGAGAAAAGTAAAGCCAGGGAAGGGGGATAGGGAGACTTTGGGTAGGGATGTCAGCAAAGGTAGGTCTTCATTTTCTCAAATGCAGAGCATCAGCAAAGATCCCACTAAGAAAGGAATGGGTCAAGTATGGGCAGTGAGGAGGCAGGGAGCCATCCAGGTGGAAGGCATAGGAAGTACAGGGACACGGAGGCAGGGGCCAGCCGGGCTTCCCTGAGAATCAGTAAGGAGTCCAGTGTGGCCGAGCGGAGGAGAGCACGAGGGGGCACAGCAGGAGTTGGGGCACAGAAGGAGCAGGACTCGACCATGTGGGCCTGCGGGCCACATCAGTCTCTGGCTTTTACTGAATGAGGTGAGAGCTGCTGGAAGGCTCTGAGCAGTGGAAGACTGATCCATTGTATGCAGTTCACCCTGGCTGCTGGGAGTTGACTGGAAATAGGATAGAGTAGTATGAGGTGACCGTGGCAGAAATCCAGGTGTGAGGGATGATGACACTCCCCGGCCTGGGTTTGAATCCTGACTCCATCACACACGACCTGTGGCACCATGGGTAGGCTGTTTCATCTCTCTGTGCTTCTGTCTCCTCACGCGTAAGATGGGCTCTTACCCATTCTTCATAGGGTTCTTTCTAGGATTGTGATGAGGATTAAATGAGCGAATACGTGTACAGTGCCTGAGGTGTAGTAAGAGCTCAAGAAACATTAGCCATTATGCTGTGATGCTGTTGATACAACACTGGCAATTTGGAGATGGAAAGTCAAGGTCGGCAGGGGCAGAGGATATCAAGATTGAAGTCACCACCTGGAAGGTCAGTGATAGAAGCCAGGATACACTGGGAGGCCAGGACAAGCCAGGGGCCAGGGATACGTGGACAGTTTGGGATCAGGTGGGAGTGGCCTTCGCAGGTGATCTGTGGGGCACCCCAGGAGTTATTGCGGTGGCTGACTGGAATCAGAAGCCCCAGGCAAAAAAACAAAACAAAACAAAACAAAACAAAAAAACAAAGAAAGAAGGAGTTGGGCCTCAGACAGAGTAAAAACAAGGGGCTTTGCCAAGAAAGCAAACCAAGGAGCCCCCAGCTGCAGGAGCGGCTCAGGGCAAGTAAGCAATGCGAACATCTTATTTCAAGGGTTTTCATGGGCTCCTTAAAAAGCAAGTTTAGGTTTCCAGCAAGATAGAAAGCCAGGCAGTTGCTGAACAGTCCAGCCTGCAAGATGTGAAGTCTGGGAGGCAGCTGGGAAGGACCCATGACACAGGGTTGGGGCTGATGCCTGGGAGAGAGACTGAAGGCCATCGTGGGTTTGAGAGACACTAGGGGACCAATGGACACTTAGCAGAACCCAATAGTGTATCTAGATTAGAGATTATATCTCAAAAGGTCGGCCAGACAACTTTTTGTTTGTAGATTACCAACATCCTTACTTCTAAGCCAGAGGACATGAGACAGAGAACAAGGACTTTCTTGCATGGAGTATGAAACAGCCATGCACTGGGGTCTGTGGGGGTCCATGAGCTAACACTTTTCCCAGAATGGCATATGCTCTGGTTCTGGGGATTGTGCTTTATAGACTGGTAATGTTGGACAGTGAAATAAAATCGATGCCTACTTTCTGTGCCGCCTCTTGCAGCTCCTTCTTCCCCTGAGAGGCTGCTCACTCTCATTTTTCTCTTCTTTTAACAAACTTGATCATCTGGCTCTCAGGTAAGAACCTGAGCCAAAGAGATTCTCAAAAAAAAAACAACCCGCCAACACCAAACAACCAATAACTGAACAACTAACAATCAACCAATTAACTATACATGGTAGGGAGAATAACAGCCCCTCAAAGGTGTCCACGGCCTAATTCCTGAAGCCTATAAATATGTTCCCTGACAGGGAAAAGGGAATTAAGGCTGTTAATTAACTAACCTTAAAGCAGGCACATTGTCCCGGCCAACGTAATCACAAGGGTTCTAACAGAAGAAGAGGGAGGACGAAGAGGAATCCGAGTCAGAGGGAGGAGTGGCAATGGAAGAATGACTGGCCGGAGAGCTGAGATTTTGCTGGCTTTGAAGATGGAGAAAGGTGGCCATGAGTCAAGGAATGTGGATGGCCCCTAGAAGCTGGACAAAGCAAGACAACAGATTCTCTCTTGCAGCCTCCAGAGGGAACGCTGCCCCGACGACACTGATTTTAGCTCGGTGAGACCCATGTTGGACTTCTGATCTCAAGGATTATAAAAGCTAATTGATTTGCACTATCAAAGCTACTAAGTTTGTGCAGCAGCAATAGGAAATGGACACATTAACCCACCACACTGGATCTGGTTTGAGCTGACATGGTTGAGTCTGGTGCTGCAGCAGGCAAGGCCTTCAGCCTGGTTGTGTCGTCTTAGCTCACAGGGTCTCCTGCCCTGTGTTCCAGCCAATCAGAAAACTTACCGTTGCCTGACAGTTCCTGCCTCTCCCCTCTGCCAATGCTCTCTTTCTGGGAGGGTTGTTAGAACTTAAATTTCAGGCTTGCAAAGCCCCTTCACTGGTTGAAGTTGAAAGGAAATGCTGTGCATGGGAGCGGTCTGCAAACTGGAAAGCTCACGAAGATGTGCGCTAGTATGTGATTTGATTTGATGTATATGTGTGTGGCTCTCCAGCCTTTGAGTCCAAGGCCCCTGAATGTCCTCAGAGCCTTTTCCTTTAGGTTACTGATCACAGTGTCTTGAATTATAGTTTCACATATGCACATGTTATTCTCTAGATTTGCAGCTTCTCTGAGGGCAGGGCTCTGGACTTCAGTGTTTACCCTGGTAGCCCCCATAGGGAGAAGCTTAGCTAGAGGTAAAAATGAGGATAGGGGCTGAAAACAAGAGGGTCAGAAGGTTACAGCAGGCTGCCGAGGGCACGGGGCCACGGTCCTGGCTCAGCTGCAGCTCCCAGACTTAGACTCCCTGATGATAGGACCTGGCCATGCTTCTGTCCCTTTAAATAGCATAGAGTATTTAGTAAACAGTTGATGGGAGTATGTTTCTCACAGTACCCTCCCCTGGTTTTTTTAAGGTCCTACAGTGACCTTCAGATGCCTCCAATCTTGGCTGGCCTATCCTATGCAAAGTGACAAGGCTGATTTCTCATAGCCTTGTCTGATTTCAGACCTTCCAACCTTGCAGTCAAAGGACCCCTGGGAGAGAGTCATAATTCTGGGCCCTCTCCTAATCGCAGGCTCCCCCCACCGCCAGGGCCAGCCAGTGCTTGGGTCCAGGCAGGACAGCCCTCTGGGTACTCCTGTTCCCACAGGTGGGCAGATGCAAGACAAGGAGCTCAGGACAGAGGGACCCGGGGTATGGGGACCCAGGGGCCACCGGGGAGGCTCATTCTTCCCTCTCGCTGGCACAGCCTGTCCTGTTACTCTGGGCCGCATTAGGTAAACAGGGGAAAGAAAACAATGTGTGTCAGCTACAAAATGAGCCCGTCAGGAAAGGAATGTTATTGCCAAGTGTTCTCAGAGGGCAAGACAAACAAAGAAGGTGAAACCTGTCTTTAACATCAGGCCCGGCTCACAGCCATGCCCTCCAGCAGCCTTTCTATGAGCAAAGGCCTGTGCCCCACAGAGAGGGACCCTTCCTACCTGCCTCTCCTCACTTTTGCAGGGCTAGCTTGGCTTACTTCCTCAGCCCCTGGGTTCTGGGGGGCTCCCTACTGAACAGCCAGTGGGAAGGCAGAGGCTGCTGGGATGCAGGCTGCTGTCAGGCCTGGCTCCATGGCAAACCCAAGAGCCCACGGTGCTGTCGGCTACTAGCCGGGCCCTTTTAGAGAGGCATTCCCATCTCCAAGGAGGCAATCACATCAATAAGGGACGTTCGGCATCTTGCCCTCTCTGCGGGCAGAGGTGTCCCATAGCAACTGGGGCTGTGATCTGCATATGACAGCACATTGCAGCTATTCAGGACTTTTCTTTCCCCTGCTTTCTTTGAAACAAGCTTGCCCTATATCCAAGTTCCCTGTGAGCCCCATACAATGAAAACAGCAGTTGACAGGTTCCCTGTAACTTGTGAAATTTGAGTGCATCCAAGGGGAGAAAGAGTGCTCATTACTGAAACACAAAACGAGCCTCTTTCAAGGCGGGGTGCGTCGGCCCTTCAGTTTGCTGCTGCTGACCCTGTTGCCCTTCTGAGCACAATAAGCAGAGGGAGGAGAGGGAGAGAGAGGCCTTTACTCCTTAAGTTGCCAACTGATCACCTCCTAACCTCTATGGGGGCTGCTTCTCCTAAACAATTCGGGTGACAGAGGTCAGGGCTCTGGCCCATTCCTCTGGGGAGATCTTAGCTCTCCCTGCAGGGACTTTCCCAGGTGAAACAAAGACAAGCCCCAGAAGCCTTAAACAAAATCCTGCTGATGACGCAGAAGGAAAATACAGAAAGGGGAAATGAGAGGTGCCCAGAACCACAACATTGGGCCTCAGCTGGTTTATTCAACCAGACCTCAAAGCCCTTCACACACTCGGAGACTGGGCCATGCGTTGTGGAAGCCCAGCCACATCTACATTCCAACATGGTGGCCAAGGACCACTTAGCAACTGGGTTGGGGAGAGGAAGCCATGGAGGGGAAAGAAACAACTCTATTTTTGCCCACACTGGATTTGATCTAATTAACTAGACTTCTTACATCCAAAATATCAAAAGAAGATGAGAAAGAAGACAAAGAGAAGGCAGAGGAAGAAGAAAGAGAGGACTAGGAAGAAGAAGAATTGATGAGGTAGGCCAAAAACAGTGCAAGCTTTGAAGGAAAGCCTGTAGAAAATGGCTGCCCATTCCTGAGGTTGCCCAGTGAGGGTTCTAAGGGATCCAGTGCCACTGCTTGAATGGTACACCCTATTGTGCACAGAGCAACACAGGGTAGTGTACATGAAAAAAATGCAAGGAAGATCTGTGTCTTAACTCCACCCAGCCCTTGGGAGAGCAAGGGATGGCCAGGAAAGATCAGGCTCTATTCTCTCCTTTTGATTCCAGAAGCAGTAAGTGCAGGTGATACATACAATCCTGTTGTGCCAATGATCGGGTTCAGGTTCGCTTGGGGATCACAGGCAATTTAACCATTGGGCTTCTGGTTTTATCATCAGAAAATAAGCTGTACCACTTGCATCTCTTGAAGGTACCATGTACTTTCATTTTGCCAATGATGTCCCTTCTTGCTGGAATACCCTCCACCCACTCATCTACCTGGCAAATTCCTGTGGATCCTTCAGGCTGTGTATCCAGTGCCATCTCCTTTACCCATGTTTCTATCTTGGCACTTTTCACATTGTGTTATGGTGGACTGTTTGCTTACTTTTCTGTGTCATAAGACTAGTTTCTTGGAGGGTAAGAATAACCATTTCATTCATTTTTGTTATCATTGGTGGTTAGTACATAGCAGCTGTTCAATAATCACCTGAAGAATTGAACTGAATCATGATCACAATAATTGTTTCTTTTTCAGGTCCTGGAATGAGTTTTAATTAATCACCAAGGACTTGTGAACAGGGTTATAACTTCTGTAACTCCAGGGGCCCCGTTCATATCATGTGAACAGGATCTCTGGAACTATGCAATATGGCAGCTCTGCACATGAACTCTTGCCATAGGCCAGGCAGCATGGTACAATCCAAGTACCAGGAGCTTGAAATCTTGTTACAGAGGCCGGGCTAATATGAAAGGAGGAGACAATAACGGCACCGCCAAGGGTGTTCTTCTTGTGGGTACAGCAGGGATCCGGGGAAGGAGGAGGTCTATGCAGACTACAGTCATTGGGAAAGACTTCATGAGGGAGGTAGAACTTGCATTGTCCATGATGACTGGGGTAGAAAACAGATGATAAAAAGCGGGTATACACAGAGCACAGAGGATTTTGGGGGCAGTGAAAAACTACCCTGTATGATATTACAGTGGTGGATACGTGGCATTACCATGTTTCTCCAAACCCACAGAATGTACAACACCAAGTGTGAACCCTAACACAAACCACGGACATTGGATAATAATGATGTCAACGGAGGTTCATCAGTTGTAACAAATGTACCACTGTGGTGTGGGATGTTGACAGTGGGAAAGGCTGTGCATGTTGGGGGACAGGGGTATATGAGAACTCTCTGTGCTTTCTGCTCTATTTTGCTATGAACCTAAAACTATTCTAAAAAATTAAGTCGGGCCCGGCACGGTGGCACACGCTTGTAATCCCAGCACTTTGGGAGGTCGAGGTGCATGAATCACCTGAGGTTAGGAGTTTGAAACCAGCCTGGCCAACATGGTGAAACCCCATCTCTACTGTAAATGCAAAAAATTAGCTGGGTGTGGTGGTGCATGCCTGTAATCCCAGCTACTCAGGGGGCTGAGGCAGGAGAATTGCTTGAACCTGGGAGGTGGCAGTTGCAGTGAGCTGAGATCGCACTATTGCACTCCAACCTGGGCAACAAGAGTGAAACTCTGTCTCAAAATAAATAAATAAAGTCAAATTTTTAAAAAAGAAGGTATAAGCCTATTTGGGATATTAACAAAAATAAGTATATTAAAAAAGAAGCAAGCAAAATATATAGGGGAGGCAATAAACCATGGCCTGGCCATTGCTGGCTGAAGGGAGAATACACTGAAGAGTAGCAAGAAAGAAGGTTTGATAGGCAAGTTGGTGCCAGATAATGAAGAATCTTGAAAGCCAAGCAGAGAAGTTGGGATTTGGTATTGGAGAACACAAGGAGGTCTTGTAGCTTCTAGGCTGAGAAGTGACATAATGAAAGTGAGATTTGATGAGGCTTCAGAAACAAAAGCGATCCAAACATGCCCCCAGTCATTGAGGCACCGGCGAGTTTCTCCCAACTAGGTAGGTGCATGCTGTGAGCCCTGGACTATGTATGAACAGAGCTGTGGAAGACAATGGTCAGTCTGGCAGCAGTGATGAGCTCCTATAGTGCTTCCTGGGTACAGCTTCATCAGCTGGATCAAGGTCACAATTTGAGTGAAGCTGGCATAACAGGGCATACAAGACAAGCAGTGTTCAGGCTTGAGGGGTTTGCCTGGATTTGCTGCTGACTTGCTGTTAGGAATTTGACCTTGATGTTCTTCTAATTACTAACAAAGGTGATGAATCAGACAGTTCTATGGGAAATAGGCCAGGTTCACCTTATTAATTCTCCAGATTTTCATCACAGAGTGTGAGAGCTGAAGATAGGGTTTTATCAGCTACATCTGGGAAACCAGTCAGCAGTCATTCAGCAAATACGGACTCTGAGGACAGAGCAGCAAAGAAAACAGACACACTCCCTGCCCTCACAGAGCTAACATTTTAGTAAAAAACCATGTAAAGTTGGTTTCTTATCAGGTATAGAGAAGGATGAGTCCCAGAACCACTTAACCTGAAGAAATCAGGAGTGAGGGTGAAGGGTGACAAGGCCCAGGGAAGTGAGGTGGCTTGGCACCAACAAGAGGGAGCAAGTTTACCTTATTCTAGAAGAATGGTCCTCAGACTTTCTACCCCAACATCCCTAAGGCATATAAGCAGACACGCTTCCTTCAATGTGGCTTGTGGCCACACTGGAGCCAGGGAGAAATGAGAGTGGCCAGACACCTCCAGGGAAAAGATCCAGATACCCTCCCCAATTGCACTGAAAGAACCTGATGGAGTGAGACACCATTCTCCAAAATGCATCTTTTCGGCAGTGTTTTATAAGATAATATCGACATGAAGATGTTAAGTCTTTCATGAAAATACATTAGGGAGAAAGCAAGAGTCGGTCTGTTCCACATGTAATCAATGTATTACTGATCAGGCATGGGACAGAGACAGCAGCAAGGGTGGGGTAAAGGAGGTTAACTCCCTTTCTGTGCCTGCTCTCCCTGGTATTGGAACCTGGCTATACTTCTGCCCAGCTCTGGAGAATTATTACAAACTGCGTCAATGAATTCAAGTCATTGAGTAGCAGATTCCACCTCAATGTTAGAACTTTTCTTTTTTGAGACAGTCTCACTGTTATCCAGCCTGGAGTGCAACGGCGCCATCTTGGCTCACTGCAACCTCCACCTCCCAGGTTCAAGCGATTCTCCTGCCTCACCCTCCTGAGTAGCTGGGATTACAGACGTACACCACCACGCCCAGCTAATTTTTTGTATTTTAAGTAGAGACAGGGTTTCACCATGTTGGTCAGACTGGTCTTGAACTCCTGACCTCAGGTGATCCAATCGCCTTGGCTTCTCAAAGTGCTGGGATTACAGGGGTGAGCCACCATGCCCAACCAAGAAAGAACTTTTTGAGGATGAAAATTTTCAAGGAGTGGCTCAGATATCTTATAAGGCAGTGAGCACACATCCTGGAAGAATGCGAAACCCAGGATGGTAATCTGTTTGAACATCCTGTACTGGCAGAGATATTAGACTCCATGAGCAACCAGAGCCCTCTGGTAATAGAAGGCAGAGGTTTGAAGAGAAACAGGAGGAATCCGAGGGCCAGCCTTAACCAGAGCCCAGAGAAACATCTTTCAGTGACAGTCATAGGAGCCCCAAATCCAATTCTTAAAACTGAACGTCAACAGAATTAATTCCCTGCTGCATCTTCAACTAGGACCATTCCCTGCACCATTATTCGCCATATGGAGACATTTCAAAGATGACTGCAATTGAGATGTGAGACAGTGAAGGGCCTGGTCTAAAGGAGAGACTTGCGTGGGAATTAGACACATTGAGGTCTCCTCTCAAAGGGCTGTGCAAAACTCCAAACAGAAAGGCTTGGCTGTGAGTGAGCCAGATCCCAAGTGCCCCAGGGTTAGAATGAGTCTCCTTGCATTACTGAACAAACGCCTCTAAGTCACCTTTTGCTGGAGGAAGCTTGGTCCTCGCAGGAGGGCCTTAGATTGGGCCCTGATAAGGCAGCGCATCCTGTCTGCCTCCCTGTCCACACCCTCACAGCTGGGCCTGCTGCGGTTGCTGCTGACTTCAAAGCACCACTTCCCTTGGATCTACATCAAGGATTGGAATGAGAAAAGGGTCCTCTGACCTTCTTATAGTGAGTGCTTAAACCTTTGTGTTGTGTGCATGTGGGATGTGTGTGTGTGTGTATGTGTGTGTATTTTTCCTGTCACTATTGTGTTTTTATGCACTGAATGGAGAATGTTTGAAAACAATGATCGGAAATTGTCTTTCACCTATGGCCAGAGGCTGGAATCTGGCCCAGTGATGGGAGAGGCCGTGTTCACCCAGTGGGAACCTGGTGGCCCACGTGAAGAATGTCACTAGGGTGGATGGCAGGGCCTTCCCAGCCCCCGCCCAAACACTGGTCCTCTGAGGTCCCCTGAGCCAGCCAGGCCACTGGCACTTGAGTGTGTCTCTGTGCCCTGGCTCTCTCAGTGGGAGACGCCAGCCTGGAGGCCAGACCTCATCCTCAGGCCCATCATCTGCCTCACTCTCCAGGTTTTTCCATTTCAGCTTCAACCCAACCTGATCATCAACACCATGCCAGGCCTGAATCCCAGCCCTCCCCTGGGCTCTTGGGAAGGTGGCCTTGGGCTGGTGGGAAGCCCCGTGAGGTGACAGCAGCATTTCCACTCATGCCGAGACTCAGGCTGCGGGTGCTGGTCACAGGAAGCTGACGAACTCTGTGGCCATAAGTAAGGGACAGGGAAGCTCCTCCAGCCCGAGCTGCCCGCTCAGGACTGCACCCGGCCTCCTCTCTGGGGAAGAGGAACACAAGCAGCTCCTTGTCACAGGCCTGTCCCCTGCTGGGATGCATCGCCCAGCTTCAGGGGCCTCTCATTACCAGAAAGCACCACAGCAGTGCTAACAGGGGCCGGCCAGGCCTCTGCGGCATGACCTCTCCCGAAAGGAGCCCAGCCAAGCTGCGGGCCAACACCCACAGGCTGAAAAGGAGACGGGGACTGTTGACAAGGGAAAAAATGAGAAGCAGGAAGATTTGTGCTGAAGGCATATTGGCCGCAGAGAGCCTCTCTTCGGGCTTTCTCAGCCATTCTTTGTAGGCCCTGAGGTTTACAGGATCCAGTGCAGAAAAATCAGGCCTCAAACTGATTAGGGCCTAGCCTTCCAAAAAGACACAAATCACCCCTTTCCTGCCCCAAACACCAGGCAGAGCAAATGCTATTAATAATCCCAGCCTCTCCCTGGCCCATGCAGGCCCTCTAGTGCGGCCAGCTGTTCCGAAACAGGTTTGGGAAAGTGATCTTTGGCACATAATGAAAAGGGTGTGTATGTGTGGGGGAGCACCCAAGAGTTCTCTATCAGGGCCAATATTATGTTTAATTGCCGAGAATCAGCCTGTGGCCGTTACTCAAGGCTACAGAGCTCAGGCTTGCCAGGGATCAGAAACCAACTTCAAGAGGAGGTGAAAAAGCGCATTCCAAGCACTGCTCATTACCGAGCTGTCGTTTCTTATGGAAAATCAGGTTACGCCTCCGAGTTGACACAGTCCTCTCCCCACCACCTCTCGCTCTTGCTCCCATTTAGAAAAGGAGCAGTGAATTTGAGCAATCTGGGAATTTTGGTTTCGCCCTTCCCCCGAAGCATGACCGATGGCCCATTTTTCAAGCCAAATCTCACCCCTTGCAGGCAGCTGTCAGGAAACCACAGAAGGTGCTTGAAGGCACACAAGAAATGGCTGGTTCTAATCTGGAGAAAAAAATGAATTAACAAGGCAGCTACTTATGGAAGAATGTTTTCTTTTCTTCAGCCCCAGCCTGCATATTTTCACAACATGTGTACTCTGTTACCTTGTCACTTCCCTGTTTTCTTTGGGTAAATAACCGGGCTCTGGACTTGCGGGGGGGAAAGAAAGAAAAACCCAGCTCGGACAATCACTGGGAAGGCCGGGCTGGCTGAGCTGGAGGGGAAGAAGGAGCACGCCTGGAGGAGAGAACGGGCCCATTGCGGGCTCAGCTTGGCCCACGCTGGATGGGGCTTTTCATTGAACTCTGCAGGTAATGATGTGGGAATCAGAGACGGAGGAGAAAACTGCTCGCCTCAGCCCAAAAACTGGGCTTGGCAGACCTGAGGCTGGGGGAAATAAAGAACTTCTCTCCTTCGCCAAGTCAAATGTGAAGCCCTCTCTGAACCCGGCAGAGTCAACAAGGCAGACTGAGGCTTTTCTGCCAGACTCTGCCCTCCCACTGGCTAGGGTAGCGGCCAGGGTGAGAGAGGTCGGCCTCATCACGCCCAGCCGTGAACTCTGGAGGGACTGGCAGCGGCGCGGAACTGCCGTGGAGCACAGGAGTAGGATCTTCCTTTGTAGCAATACACGGTCTGTGTTTGGATGGGGAGGCAATGGGCTCCATCCAGAAGATGCCCAGAGGTTTCTAAGTTCCTCTCTTCCAGAGCTGCTATAGAGAACTTCTTCGCTTCCCTGGCCTTAGAATTCTTGCCTTGTGATGTCTGTACCACACACTGGATGGGTATCTAGCAGGGCATCTTTTAGATATGCCCTAGTAATGAGGACACCAGGTGGGGGAATAGTTGTGGGGAAACAAATGTTCACTCTAACAAGTCAGTGTCTTTCTCCCTAACACTATAACAACTCTCCTTTGCTCAGGTTCTCACGGCTGATCACTAGAATGGAGGATCAACAATAATATTGCTGCCTCATTGCTCCTAAGACTGCACAGCACACAAAAGGAGTTTGCCACATGCCAAAACATGGCTGTGCGTGCTGGTTCCACCCTGCAGGGGGAAACTGAGGCAGAGAGCACTCAGAGGCTGAGACTAGCACAAAAGCCCCCACAGCTGACTTGGCAAAGGCAGGACTGACTGGGTGCTGTCTGGGCCTCTGCGTATGTCCATTTCCTTTCTAGATTTGCTCAAGAGCCTTTGGGTCCCACCTTGGACTCCCTGTCTCACCCTGTAGATCACACAGCCTTCATCAGGCAGAGGTTTGGAGTTCAAAAGCAGCATTTGCAGTTGCAAAGATCTGGTCCCCATCTGTTGAGTGGTTCTTTCAGTATTGCTGGAAGGGCCACAAATGTCCCGTGAGGCCAGGTCACTTGGAGAGAAAAACTGATGCTGTTGTAACTGTTGCCTGTTCAGAACTGGCACTTCCAGGGTGACAAGGGCTTTCTTAGGGCGAAAAAGGACACACCAAAAGCTTTCTAGGATAATTATAGACACTTCGAATTATTCATGTGGTCTAATTCTGCAAAGACAGCCCCAGAGATGCGCTGTGTGGCAGACAGGAGCAGCTCTGAGGACAGAGACAACAGCTCATGTACATTGCTGCCACGAGAACCAGGCTGAGAACTTTGCACACATCACCTCATTTCATCCTCTCACTCCCCCTCTGCATGGAAGACTGTTCTCCTTTTCCAGGGGAGGAAAGTACAGAGACCAGAGAAGTTGGGCCCCAGACCCACCAGTGTGACTCCAAAGCCTGCATGTTCATTCACCAAGCTGCAGTGCCTTTGAGGACAAAGCTGAAGGAGCTCCCGTCTCAGAATGATGCCATTTAGCTCGAGGGCCTGCTCCTTCTAGCCTGATGACCTGTCCAGAAGGCTCTGCCAGTGCCCAGATATAAACGTCTCTCCAGCAGCGTTGCCACATGGAACCCTCCCACTGCTGGTCCCTGAGAAGCCACACTGGGAACTTGCCTTCCTCTGCCCTGCTCCCAGGCGTACCTGGTTTATATTTATACCTCGGCGTGAATCCTCACATTGCTAGTCTTTTCTTCTTCCTAGTCACCTCCCCTAAGGGTCCCCAGCAGTGCTTTGCAGAGCAGAAGCCCCAGCTGAGCATGCCTGAAGAAGAATTAAGCTGTATTTCTCCAAGGGGGCCCTCTAGATGCCTAGCATCAGAATCCCCTGGGGGTGCTCCAAGAATGCAGATTCCCAGACTCTGCCACAGACCTCAATAAGACTTTCAGTGGTGGGGATAGAAATCACTATTTTTCATAAGCCCCCTCAACGATCCTTAAGTTTGAGGTCCACAATTAAGGCTTTCCAATGAATTAGGATATGTTGACCACCAGATGCTGTGGAAGCAGGCACTGTGCAAAGAGCTCATTGTGTATTTGGTATCAGCATGGGAGTTCTCAAGTGGGGAAGCTGGGGGTGAAAGGAAGACGGGAGCAGCAGAGGAAGGTGTAGGAGGCTGGGCAATATTTCTGCCAAACTGTTTGGAACTCCCGGATGGGTGAAGGCCCTGGCAAAAATATTCTCCAAGAAAGTTCCAAGCAGAAGGTTTCTAGAGCCCTGTTTCAGGCATTCCTGAATCTGGCCCATTTCCTGCTGGCAAGCAGTATCCCTGTGTTCCCTGCTAGATGATCCCAGTGAGCAGGAGGGAGAGAGAATCAGGCCCTAGGGCTTCTAGAAGTGAAGTCAAGTAGCCTTGTAGTGTGGAGAGATCAGGATGGATACTGAGAGTGGAGGGCAGAAGAGTTGGGGGGAATGGGGGATGAGGCCAGTTCATTGCTTCTAAAGGTTACTTTCAAGTAGATTTAGGGGAGCAGCAGCCCCCAACCCCCAGACTCATTAATAAAAGACCTCCCAGGTGGGACACTGTGTGCCGAATATGAGATGAACCTTTTGGTGAGTCAGTTTGGAGTCTCAGAAAATGAAAACAAAAATTCTTTATACAACTGAAAAAGAAACATTTTTTCCCCGCCTCACCAACAACTCCAAAACAACTGAACACAAAGTACTTTAACCTTGGCGTTGACAAGACCTCCACAAAAAATCGTTTCTCAGCCCATTTGATGGGAAAAGAGTGCTATTTTTGTGACTACCTATAACATCTGGGTATGTTCAGCAGAAGTCACTCCAAGGAAAAATCTGATTATTAGTTGGAAAAATGGAGCAAGAAGGGGATAGAGAAGGAAGTGGCTCTGCTGGGTGTGTGGCAGTGTGACTTCTAGAACTGTCTGTGCCCATGCGGACTTGGACAGGCCACTTCAGGACTCTGGGTCTGGGTCTTCTCATCCAAAACGAGGTAGGGAAGAGCCGCACAGTCAGCAGAGCCGCTGCCTTCAGCACTGGAGACCCCGGGGCAGACACGGGGCTTCTGCCTTCTGCCCATTCCACACTGGAGTCCTCCTTGGGGTGCAGCCCTGGCAAGCGCGGGTGTCTGTGGTAAAGACATCCTGCCATCGCGTTAGTGGAAAAATAGCAGAAAAAGGGCTACAAGCAGCTCTGCAGTCTTCCCCTTTGATGAATGAAATCAAGGCAATACTCAGAATTGCTACTGGAGCCAGGCATACTGGCTCACACATGTAATCCCAGTCCTTTGGGAGGCCAAGGCAGGCGGATCACATGGGGTCACGAGTTTGAGACCAGCCTGGCCAGCATGGTGATGCCTTATCTCTACTAAAAATGCAAAAATTAGCCAGGTGTGATGGTGGGGACCTGGAATCCCAGCTACTTGGGAGGCTGAGGCAGGAGAATCACTTGAACCTGGGAGGCGGAGATTGTAGTTAGCCGAGATCATGCCACTGCACTCTAGCCTGGACGACAGAGCAAGCCTCCTTCTCAAAAAAAAAAAAAAAAAAGGTCCTGGGATGTGTATTAATCACAGGTTACTGACTGACACATTCATATAGTGTCATATGTATGATAGCTTATATTTAGATATATTTATGTCACACATATGACACTATGTGAATACAAATTACAGGTGTTTGTATAGATATTTGTGTATTTATTAGAAATATGATAAGTATACATAGCTAATTACCTACTATTTTATAGGCATTTGTTTCTATAGATACATATATGTACAGGTTTTTTTGTGTGTGTATATATATGCACACATATGTATAACTATATCAGTACAAATCACAGGTATTTGTAGACATATTACAAATACCTATTAGAGATATGTATTAGTAAGTATCATATTATAGGTATTTATATTATATACACATGTAAATATATAGGTATTTGTGTGTATATGACACTATATAAATACAAACCACAGGCATATATTTATGGCAGATACAGAGTAACCCAAGGCTTCCCTACAAGGCCATGGACAATAAGCATTTGACTCCTATAGTGAACTGAATTGTGTCACCCCCAAAAGACAGACTGAAGTCCTAACCCTAGTACCTGTGAATATGACCTTATTTTTGAAATAAAAATATATTTGCAGGTGGTAATTACAACATAGGTGGAGATGAGGTTATTCTGGAGTAGGGTGGGCCCTCAATCTAATATGACTCATGTCCTTATAAGAAGAAGCGAGAGGAACAGAGACAGAGACTGTCATCCACAAGGACACCACCACGTGAAGACACAGACACACAGGGAAGGTCCACGTGAAGACACAGACGCACAGGGAAGGGCCACGTGAAGACACAGACGCACAGGGAAGGGCCACGTGAAGACACAGATGCACAGGAAAGGGCCACGTGGAGACACAGACGCACAGGGAAGGGCCACGTGAAGACACAGACGCACAGGGAAGGGCCACATGGAGACACAGACGCACAGGGAAGGGCCACGTGAAGACACAGACGCACAGGGAAGGGCCACGTGAAGACACAGACGCACAGGGAAGGGCCACGTGAAGACACCGACACACACAGGGAAGGGCCACGTGAAGACACCGACACGCACAGGGAAGGGCCACGTGAAGACACAGACACGCACAGGGAAGGGCCACGTGAAGACACAGACACACACAGGGAAGGGCCACGTGAAGACACAGACACACAGGGAAGGGCCACGTGAAGACACAAGATGCACAGGGAAGGGCCACGTGAAGACACAAGATGCACAGGGAAGGGCCACGTGAAGACACAGACGCACAGGGAAGGGCCACGTGAAGACACAAGATGCACAGGGAAGGGCCACGTGAAGACACAGACGCACAGGGAAGGGCCACGTGAAGACGACAGCAGTGACGGGACCAGGGCAGCCACAAGCCAACGAATGCAGAGGAGTGCCAGCCACCACCAGAAGCTGGGAAGAGGCAAGGAAGGACCTTTCCCCCCAGTCTTTAGGAGGAACGTGGTCCTGCTAAAACCCTGATTTCACACCTCTAGCCTCTAGAACGATGATGTAATCAATTTCTGTTGTTTTCAGCCACTCAGTAAACTACCCACTCGGCTAGGGCAGCCTTTAGGAAGTGACTACAGTTCTCGTAGCCAAATGCAATGAAACACAGCCTTCACGTCAGCGTTGGGTTTGCAGCTGCTGAGCCCCCTAGATGGTGGCCCCTCTTCCTAGCTCTCTCTCAGGGCAGGGGTGGGGTGGAGATATTCAACTATTTCCAACTGAAACCAACACTTGGAAGGTTATGAAGGCCCCTAAACCTCCTGCTCTTCCATGGTGATGGCTGACAGCTAAAGTCACCCTGCCACTACCCTAAGCCCAGGCTTGATCACCTGGAAATGGGGACTGAGAGAGGGCAAGAACGCACAGCCTTTGAGCTCTCATGGGGTGGCGTAAATTTACGATCAGTATGCCTCTGGATCAGAGGTCCTGCTGTTAGAGAGTTTTCTTTTTTTATTTTAATGGTACACAGGAATTCTCCCCCAGCCCCCTCAAAACACTCACACATCTTTTTAAAATTTGCACCTTTTTTTCAGTCTGGTTTCCTATGGTGAAGGAGAGGCTAGGAAATGCCCAATAAATCATCTGTCTGTCCTCACTCAATTGAAAGGCAGGAAATGCAGAGAACAGTCATGTTACCTTTCCACTTTGCATATAACAAGAGCTATCAGGACCTGTTCCTTTGAAGGGGAGGCCCTTCTGACAGCAATATTAAGTTTTCAAGGCCACTGGAGTTTGTTTCTAGGGACCAGACCCAAAGTGGGCAGGCATGTGGGATGCTGGCTGTTTCCCCCTCCAGCCACTTCTAAGAGTAACTTCTTGGGCTTGCCCTGGGAAATTACTCAGTCAGCAATGATTTAGGAGCTCCATGTGCACAGCACCATTGGAAGTCTATGCAGGATTAAAGGAATTCTACTCTTGAATCCTAATTTTTAAGGAATGTACATCTACAGACAGTCCTGGACTTACAATGATTCAACTAAATGATTTCTTGACTTTATGATGGTGTGAAACTTGCAATTTTGACACAATGGACAGTATTCAATAAACATGAGCTATTCACTACTTTATTATAAAGTAGGCTTTGTGTTAGATGATTTTGCCCATTGTAGGCTAATGTAAGTGCTCTGATCACGTGTCTGGTAGGGAGGCTAAGCTATGAGGTTTGGTAGGTTGGGTGCATTAAATGCATTTTCAACTCACAATATTTTCAACGTTCGATGGGTTTATTGGAACTTAACCTCGTCGTGAGTGGAGATGCATCTTTAGTTGGTGCGACAGCTAATTCATGTACATCAAATAATGACCCGAGACAAGGAAGTTTATAAAAAGTGTTCTCCTCAAAATGTAGAAAAGAGCAAAAGTGCTTCTGGGTGGCCAGCCAAAGCTTCTCGGAAGAGGCAAAGGCTCTGGGCCGAGGCTTGAAGTCTAGGTAGTGCTCCAATGCCGGGGACTCCTGAGGACACCACGGAATGGGGTGTGAGGAGGCTTATTCAGGGAACACTGAGAAACTCAGGGTGTGTGGAGAAGGTGGGGTAGGGTGGTAGGAAACGAGGCGGGAAGGACACGCAGGAGCCATCCTCTGGGATGTTTTGTGGATGACAGATTAAAACTGTGCTTGCGGTCGGGTGAATGGGGCCAGCCCTCCCTGGAAGATGGCCTCCACTTGGTCTTCCATTCACAGGAACATATGCAACGGCAAACACTTTCAGGCCTAATGTGATCTCCATGGTAGGGTTTCTTGAGAGGCCACACAGGGGTTTCCTGCAGTGCATTTCCCAGTGAACCTTTCCTCAAACCTTCTGGGACATTTGCTCCTCAGGTTTCACACCACTAAAAAGACCCCTCTGTCTTGTTCTTCCTCCCTTTCTCTTTCTAGCCACCTCCTCTTCTCAGGCCATCCTCTCCCCATCCCCCAGGGGTCTCCTCACTTGTCCTCTGGGTAGCCTAAGCTGTACTCCACCTGATGGCTTTAGGAGCCATCTGGGAGGGATCGGCAGGGAGGAAGGGCATGCTGAGGAGGCTGCAGACAAGGAGAGGAGCTGGAGGCTGTTGGTTCTATGGAGAGGCCTGAGCAAGGCCCTGGGAAGGAAGAGAGCCCCAAAGTAGGACAGGCAAGTCAGGGTGCCCAAGGATGGCTCTGGTCTGGGTGGGCTTTCACGTTTGAGGTCTGTCCCCCTTGCCTGACTGTGGGGCCATGTGTTGTTCCCTGCTGTTTCCCCATGCCTAGAAGATGTCTAGAATATAGCAGGTACTTAAAAAGTAACTGCTGAGTAAATAGCAGCTGAGGTATTAGAAGAAATAAAAAAGCATTTTTAAGAAGAACACTAGTACGGTGACTTGGCTCATAATAGGAAACCAATGTGCCAATTCCCTTTCTCTCTTCCCTTCCTCTGTGTTAAATGTTTTGTGCTCAGCACATCCATCTTTAGAATTGTTTTCAGAAAAGATAGCACTCTAAGCCCTAACATCTAGTCCATGAAGCAGGTATTACAGCGGAAAAAACCCACACTGGCTCCCAAGGAAGTGGGTGAGTTGTACACAGAACAAGCCAGAGTCTCCCTGTGTGTCTAACGGGGGAATGGGATGCATGGTCTTGGAGGGTATTTCCAGTGCTGTCTTTGATTTCACCCAGCTGTCAATCAGGGTTGTATCTGTTTTATTCAGCTCAGCACTGAGCACACCGGGGACATCTAATACGTTTCTACTGAAGAAATGAATGCTGAGATGGATGAGTGAATAACTCAGCAGTGTCCTGGCTGAAGAGAAGGGATCCTTTGCAACCCCATTGCTGTCAATGAGCAGACAGCCCAGGGTTCACCTCCCCTGCTGTCCCCAAAGGCAGGAACACCAGCAGGTGGAAGAAGGGAGACTGCGATCTACCTGGGTCCCTCATGCCTGTTTCCAGTTTCTGCCTACCCTGATTCACAGCTGGCAATACCCTCCAAGATCACGTGTCCCACTCCGTTAGACAGACAGGGACACCCTGGCTTGTTTCATGTACAACTCACCCACCTCCTTGAGAGCCAGTGTGGGTTTTTCCCCTGTGATACCTGCTTCATGGACTGAATGTTAAGGCTTAATGTGTTATCTTTCCCAAAAATACTTTAATTCCAAAGATGGCTGTGCTGAGCACATAACATTTAACACAGAAGAAGGGGCAAGAGAAAAGGAACCAGCACATGCAAATGTCCTATTATGAGTCAGTTATTGTGCTAGTGCTCTTCTTAAGAAGAATTTTTGGCCAAGCATGGTGGCTCACACCTGTAATCCCAGCACTTTGGTAGGCAGAGGCAGGGAGATCACAAGGTCAGGAGTTTGAGACCAGCCTGGCCAACATAGTGGACCCTCGTCTCTACTAAAAATACAAAAATATAAAAACAGCTGGGCGTGGTGGCAGGTGCCTACAGTCCCAGCTGCTCAGGAGGCTGAGGCAGGAGAATTGCTTGAGCCCGGGAGGTTGAGGTTGCAATGAGCCAAGATTGCGCCACTGCACTCTAGCCTGGGTGACAGAGTGAGACTTCGTCTCAAAACAAAACAATACAAAAACAAACAAAAAAAACTTCTTAGTTTCTTCTAATACCTCGGCTGCTATTCATTCGACAATTGCTTTTTAAGTACCTGTTATATTCTGGACATCTTCTAGGCATGAGGAAACAGCAGGGAACAAACAGACAAAAATTCTGTACTGTCACACTGACATTACGGTGGAGAAAACGGAAACAAGATAATGAATGAAATACTAGTATATTAGAAGGTGATAAATGCTATGGAAGAAAATAAAGAGCAGGAAAGGAAGACAGGAAGTGCTGGAGGAGGGAGTTGGCTGTTGCAGGGTGTAGGGGGGATGCCATTAAGGTAAGGGGGCCAGGGAAAGCACCACTGGGAATGTGACCTTGAAGCAAAGACTTGAAGAGGTTAGAGAATAAGCTGTGTTGGCACATGGGAGAAAAGAGTCCAGGTGTAGAAACCACTTACCAAGGGAAAGCTCCAGCAGGAGGACTGTGAGGATTTCAGAGAACAGCAAGGAGACCAGTAGGACACTGAGATCACTCTTTTCTTTTCTTTTCTTTTTTTTTGAGATGAAGTCTCGCTCTGTCACCCAGGCTGGAGTGCAATGGTGTGATCTCGGCTCATTGCAATCTCCGCCTTCTGGGTTCAAGTGATTCTTCTGCCTCAGTCTCCCGAATAGCTGGGACTTCAGGCGCGTGCCACTATGTGGGCTAATTTTTGTATTTTTAGTAGAAACGGGGTTTCACCATATTGGCCAGGCTGATCTCAATTTCCTGATCTCATGATCCACCTGCCTAGGCCTCCCAAAGTGCTGGGATTACAGGCCTGAGCCACCGCACACAGCTTGAGACCACTCTTTACATCTAGGAAGAACTGGCTTTTCCTGTTAGCTAGCTTGGTTAATTCTCTTTCTTAGGAGGTCGAGGTCACAGGTGTGACCTTTGTTTTGTGACTTTTGTTTTCCAACAAAAGTCATCTTGCAAGGACAGAAGAGATGGTCACATTAATAGATTAATTATCACAAATCTGTCCTTGGAGCTGGTCTGGAGCCTGACTCCACAGCCAACTACCTATTTATACTTACACATATCATCACCTTTTCTGAACCTCAGTTTTCTCCTTTGCAAAACCCTATGAGATTGGACTCATGTATTGTAGAAAGCACCCTGTAACTGTGATCTGCTGTAGAAAGTGTTCATTGTTGTTATTATTACACCATAGAAGTAACTCAGGGTCTAGGTCTGGCTCATGTTGCATCTGTAAAGCCATTTTAGTAGACAAAGCTCATGTCTTAGCTCTGTTTGCTAGGTTGCAGAGATGATTTTTACTTATGTGTTATAGTAAATCTTATTATTTTGGGTGGGAAAAGATTTCATGAGGCTCTCACCAGCCCCTCTGACCTTTGCCTGGATCTGTCAGGCCATTTCCCAAACCTGCGATGATCCTACTATCCCCAGCCTCCCCCGCCATCCCCTCTCCACCTCTGCTTTTGACTCTCAGCCTCACTTAAGAGAGCTGCACGTCTGTGCTAATGGCCTCTATTACTAAATCATACAGTGTGACCTAGGCGCTCAGTGCTGCCAAACAATTTTCATCCTTTGGTTAAGCCCTTGTTTGCTTCCCGTGCTGGGAGCTCCAAACCGACTCCACCCTCCCCAAATCCCCAGCCCTACTTCCCCTCCTTCTGCTTGCAGCAGATGGCTTGTATTCAGCAGCACTAGAGGAGCCAGCTCAACAGCGTGAACCTCTTCCTGCCTGGAAATTCCTTAACCAGACCTCAGTCTACCCTTGACTCTGCCCATCTCTCCTAGGGCCAGGACTAATAACATCTCCCCTATGGAGAGGATGGTTTCTCCCTACACTGGCTACCATATTATTCTTTCTATAGAAATCATCTGAGTGATGCCAAAAGATTTATGAATAAAGAAAGTGATTGCTGTCCTGTTGGTCATAGCATCAACTGGGAAGCCACCATGTGTTCAGCAAAAGGGGACTGGTTAAACTGATCATGGTACAGCCACGCAATGGCAAGGAGGGCTTTATCCATAGTACAATCCCAATGTTCTTAGAAGCAAAATGAAATCAGCGACAATAAACACAAATATGTGTGACTGGGGAAAAAGACTGGAAGGAAATATACAAAAATAGAAATAGTGATTATCTTCAGATGATAAGAGTATGAGGGATTTTTACTTATTCTTAGTACTTTACCGTACTCTGAAATTTCTCCTTTAAGCACATAGTATTTTTATACTTAGAACAAAAAGCAAATATATTAACAACACTATTTCTCCTTAGAAAAGCTGCATGTGACTCAGTTCCTCTTACTTATCCTTTTAAATGTAGTGTTTCCTGGGGTGGTGCCTGGCTGACAGCTGCACATGTAAGGACTGGAAGCAAAGAAAACCATAACCAATTAACATTACAGCGGGAACTGAGGCGTGGAGAATGGAAATGCCTCCACAGGAACATGTTATTACTAACTTTTTTTTTTCCATCATGGGACAGGTGTTAAAGGGAATGCACCAAATTTGCTTCAGATAATTTATTTTTTAAGAATACTATGATTATTGCATTGTTCTGCTTCTCCTTTCATGGGAACTTTCAACATGGGAACTATTTGGTAATGGATGTTGCATTTTAGGTCTTTTACATCTATTTAAGGGAGGCCCTACTGTGTGCCAGCACTGGTGAGACAAGGGGTTATCTGCCAGGTCTTGAAAGGGAATGGTGCAGCACCCCTCACTAGGGGTTTGCAGATGTTTGGGGGAGTTTCTGATTGTCAACATGACTGAAGGAAAGGTGCTGTTGATTTAGTGGGTGGGGGCCAGGGTTGCTACACACTCTGCAATATATGGGGCAGTCCTATATAACCAAGAACAGACTCACCCCAAACGCCAGTGCCTGGGAGGTGAAACACAGAACTGGACAGTAGACTGCGGAAGATGCAAACTCGAATGCTCCCCTTCCCCCAGGCCAGGCAAGCAGAGACTGTGGTGCAGTGGGGACAGCTGTTTCGAGCAGTGGCCAGCATCGCTACGCTCAAATCCAGCGTTACTGTATCTCCCAGCCTTCCCAGCAAAGTCAGAAATCTAGATGTAGATGTAAATTTTCCTGATTAAACACAGAACAGGCCAAACGAAACATATCTATGGGCCAGATTTGACCTTCAGGTGTCCACTTGCAACCCTGCCTTAGGGAAAGGCATAGTCCCTGTCTTCATGAGAGGAACAGAACAGAACCCTTATGCGTTCAAATTCAAGTCCTAGAGGGGACAAAGTTGGGTTCAAATGGCAGCTCTGTCATTTACTACGTATGATCTTGGCAAGGGAAATCCACTGAACCCTACTTTCCTACTCCATAGAATGGAACTGGTGGTAACACTCTTCGGTTTGTGCTGAAGACCAATCTGTTGAGAGAACCCCAGAGCCTGCGCATGGAAAATGATTAATAAAGCAGAGATATTCTTATTATTCAGGACATCACAGTCTAAAATAAGCATCTGCTATGTACAGCATTCTGTGTTAGGTGCTGAGGGGTTGTAAATAAGTGTGAGAGAAAGCCCTTGACCTGGAGGTGTTTCCATTCTAGAAAAAGAGAAACCCTGGGTGTAAATATCGTGAGCTGGTCAGATATAAGAATATGACTGACGTCAGACACTTACTGGCGACCAGAGGCAGGCACTTCTTGGGAAGGGGGAATCCGGCCAAGCAGAGAGGGAGGCAGGGAAATAGCCTAAGCAAAAGCAAGGAGACAGATGACAAAATCATAGTAACTACGTGTTTATCACAGCCATGCACTCTCTGAGTCCTACGTGGGGGATACATCTGCTGCTTGGGCATCAAACCTGCAAGGGACGCAACATGGGGCTGGAAGGGGCCCTGGAGCCAGGTCAAGGGGCTGCTGACGGCCAGGCTAGAGCATGGATATTTACTTGTGGACAGGGAGTGGAAACGAGGAAGTGAGCTGTAGGGACAGTGATCTAGGGTCCAAGAATAACGTGGAAGTAGAGATGGGGACAGTGGCCTTACAGGAAGAGCAGGCATGAGGCCTGGGACTGGGTAGGGAGTGCTGAGGAGGTGCTTCCCCAGGCCTCCGGAAGAAGGGCATTTGGGGGTGGTGGGGTATGCTGTTAAGACTGACTGCCTGGAGGGTCATGGGGATTTTATACAGGGAAAACGATTTTAATCTCTTGTACCCCTCCACGCTATTCTGGCTTGCTTTCTCCACCCTCTGCCAGCATGTTCATTCAGCGGCATGTTTGTTTGCTCTGTCGACTACTCCTCATGGTTATAAATGCCTCTCTTAAACTATTTTTTAAATTTTTGGAAGGAACTCCTTCTCTGGAAAATTTGCTGCTATTTCCCAATCTCTAGAAAATCTGGACTCATCCCCCACCCCTGCCTCTCTAGAACACAGAACACAGCTAGGGTTATTGATGGACTGGGTATAGCAGAACTTCCAGAGTTTTCGCCCATCTAGGCTGGCTGATAAGGAATCCCATATTGCATCTGAAGGAACAATGTGCTTAGCAAATACTGTGAAACAACATTTGCAGGGGAAATTGCTAATCCACTAAAAGAACAAACTGTCTCCAAGCACTCCAACAACATTCATTTACATTCCAACAGGCAAAATGCTGTTTACACAAGAGGCGCATCTATTTTTAAAAGTAGACCAGGCACACCTCTCCTAGGGAAGATTCTGTAAGCTGTGACTCTGATGGATTCTGCAGGATAAAGAGTACTAAGACTGTTTTGCTGGGGATGTCCCATACCTGAGATTCTTCAGACCATAACCGGAATTGGTCCAAACCAGTGAAGTTTCTCTGCGATGCATCTTTAGCATGAAAGATCCCATGAACAATCACTTAAGCTCTCCTAGCAGACAACTGCTATACAACCACTGGAGGGTACTTACACCGAAGGACTGTGAACTCCTCCAGGAAAGAAGCCTTTGCTTTGAAAGTCAGTATAATACCCTCATGTCCACATTTCCGGAAGGAAAAGTAAACAAATACAAGTGTGCAGTGACTGGCACCTCACGGGCCAGGAGGGAGCACGGCGCAGCGTGTGCACAGGAAGTGAGCACTCCAGTGAGGGAAAGCGGGCAGAGCCTGTCTGCAGGGGGGTGAGAAAGTCTCTTCATGCTGCTCCTTCAGAAGAGTCCTGCTAGTTCTTGTTCTGTAGCAGGACAACCTACGCCCTCCTTCTGAGTCCCCCAGTCCTCCTCCACTGCTAAAACAGATGTTGGGGGACAGCTGGGAAACCTGTAGCAATGAAGATTTACCAGACAACGGTCAGAGCTGACTGAAGCTTTAAAAGGCTGCCTTGTAGATGGCAAGTTTCCTGTCACCAAAGGCAACCAAATGTAAGTTCACCATCAGTCAGCAGGGAGAGTGGCAGGATTTTGCTGTAGCTTCCTGCAGGACTTAGTAGAAAGAAATACCTAACGGACGTTTTTTCCCTTCTTCTGGATCTTTCTATAAAACTGGGTCCAGGGCATAGATGAAGCACCAGATAAGAGCTAACATTCTTGTGGTTAGCCGGACCCATGATTTGGTGCAAGCCACTCCACATTGGTCAAATGAAGTCTGAGGCTCAAAGAAATGTGAGTTGTGGCCCCCATCCCTTTTCTTTCCCCACCCCTCCCCCTGGAACATTCTGTGACTACAGACAGTGGCTCAAAAATGGAGATGTTCCAAATCTGACTCAGTCACCAGCCTTGGAATCAGGGTTGTCCTGAGGAGATGGGACAGACAGCGGGGAGCCTATCTGGTGGCTTTTGAAGAACCTGACCTACTCCTGGTGCTCAAAACCCTCAGCTCCCACTCTGACTCCCAGGGCCTGAAATGCCAGCCTCACAGTCACTCCCTGGGGATCTGAATACACCCCTACCCACTCAGGGGTCCTGTAATCAAATGTAAATTAGGTCTTTATGCAACAAAAGGGTGGGAGGAGGGATTAGCTGACAACCCTGGGAGTGCCTGGCAGAAGGCCCTGGGGACTGATGGCCCCCCATGGAGGGAGGTCAGGAAAGAAAGGAGAACAGAAAAGGGAGAGATCTCTGAAGGGGTCAGAGGCCTTGGGCAGTCCCCTACTTCATCCCCAGTGGGCCCTGGGTGGGGAGCTAATCCTGGGTCATCGGCCCTGGGCATTGTCTCAGCAGGGTCAGGACTCCCACCCTGTGCATCACTGACTACACTTCCGGCCTCCTCGCCTGTGATGCTCTGTGCTAAACAGCAATTCTCCAGGCCCGGGACCCAGAGACATCCACTCTGTCCCTCTCATCTCTCCAAGACCCCAAGAAGTCAGGACTCAATGCCAAGAGTGAGGCCTGATGGGGCATAGCTTGGGGAAGAGGCATGCACAGAGGGTGGAGAGCCATCTTGGAACCAGCTCCTGCAGAGTAAATCAAACTGCCCTCCTCCCCAACAACCCGCTCTGCAATCCTTTCCAATCAGGGAGTCTAAAATTACCATATTTACAGCATCTGCAGCCAAGCCAAGCACTAAACAAGATGAATAGCGGTGACGCACGGGCCTGAGTGGGAGCCTGGGTAGAAGCATGTAGCCGGCTGGGCAGGGCAGGGCTGGGCTGGGCTGGGCCCTTGGGGCGAGTGAGCCACAGAGGGAGAGTGAGGACAGTCCTGGGCAGGGGTCCTGATGGGTGAACTCACCCAGCACTAAGGGGAGGTAGAGCGGGGTGGTGGGTGAGGAAGCCTTGGTATCTCAGCCTTCTGGAAAAAGAAGAGAGGAGGCATAACAGAGGGAGAACATGAGAATATGCTGCTGACTTCCTCCTCTGCCTCCCTCTATTTAAACTCTCCAGGAGGAACCCACTGAGGCCTCCAAGACAGGATGCCTTCCATGGAGTTTCCTTGTATGTGTATGGGGTGGGGGACTTCCAGCAGGGTTTTGCTCTGAATTCTTTCAGTGGGGACACCCATGCATGCCTTGTGAGTTCTCTTCCCAAGCAGCCTTTTCCAAGGACGCTCTGTCAACCTACACAGACCAGTGACTTCATTCCTAAAAAGGGCCTGCAGGCCTGGGTGCTTTCATTCTGGAGGAGACTGAGGCCAGGAATGACAGGGAATGCTCTGCTTCGGGGTGTCCCAACACTTTTTGTCCCACCCTGGCTGTTCTCTCCCCGGGAGGAAAAACGCCCAGGAAAAGAGGCTGGTGACTCATGACCTGCTCACTTGCACTTGGAGTTTCAGAGCTAGGAGGGAGTTACAGACAACAGAGAGAGGGAAAGAGACAGGGCCAAGGAACGGGGCTTGCAGAGTCTAAGGCCAGTGCCGTGACTCTTGCCCTGGCGGTTCACCATAGATTCTGTGATGCTCCTGGGTGCTGAGGAGTGAGCAGGGCTCCTGGACCCCAACGCTCCTTCCTTCAGCCATAGCCTCTCCACTTTGAGCTGTTTTGTGGACTGGGCTTCTCTTTATGTTTTCATTTCATTTCCCCAAAATGTTCAGTGACTGGAGTAAAGTCACTGGCCTGTACGAGCCGACAGGAAGTGGAAGGTAACAGTGGGTGGCTGGAAGGAAGGCAGAATGAGGTATCTTTAGAAACAGCTGGAATGTAGCAGGGATGCCGAGAAAGGAGGTTAATCGCGACACAGCACTCATGTGTGAACCAGCCCCCAGAAGAAAACGTCTCCGCTGAGAGATTGAGAGCCAGAAGCCACCTGCACTAATCCTGCTGGGACCTGAACCCAGACCCCAAAGTGTGGGCTGTTTGTTAAGCACTGATCTAATCCATGACAGTCATTTGTGGTAGGAGGTGAGGAGAGGCGAGATTTGCTGATGCTTGGAGCTGCATAAAAAAAATGTTTCCAAGCTGAGGACATCCTGAAATAGGCTGACCATTCAGCCCATGACTAATTCTGGCCTCACCCTCAGGGTGTCCTAGAAGGAGATAGTCCCGATAAACTACACAGAGGTGTTTCTGCTCTTCTTACTTTCCCAGAAATCTGCCAAGAGTTTGCCATTAACATTAATATGGTAAAAACTGAGTGGAGTTGGTCACCCGAGATAGCAGCTCCCACTCCCACTGACCTCTGTCCTATCCTGGGTAGCGCCCATGCTATTCCACAGTAGCCGGAAGTCCTCCTCTCTTCCCCTCCCGCCTTTCAGAGCACACCTCTGCCTCCTCCCCCAAATCTGCATTTCCATCCTCAAATGGTATTCCTCCAGTTTTGGGCTTCTATTTTTAATTCCAACTCTAGCTGCTCTCCTTGAGTGACTTTACTCTTGGTTGGCTTCGTTTATCACCAAAAACCTGTGACCTTGGCCCCGGCCATCTTCCAGAACTGCCCACATATATTTCCAACTGTCTACTGGACATCTCTAGTTGAACATTCTATGGTTATCTCAAGTCACACATGTCCAAGACTGATCTCATTTTCTATGCTCCCTTGCTTCCCATGACAAGCCCCTCTTCACCTGAAGGTTCCTACCCTATCTCCTCTCTGTCAGTCACTGATATCACCAGCTACTCAGACATCCAAATGGAAGCCTCTAGGCCCTCCCTCTCCCTCACCAAGGCCTGACAATGTTAACTCTGATGAGTCCTCTAAATCTCTCCCTTTTCCGTCTATTCCACTGTAGCCCCCAGTTAGGCTCTCAGTACCTCTCTGCTGCCACCAGTCCTTCCTCCAGGATCTCCCAGCCTTGGATCTCCCTCCATTCTACAAACTGGAGACAACTGTCTAAACACAGATCTGATTATTCAGTAAGTAAAATATTTGCTGGTGACCCACTGTGTGCCAGACTTTGTGGCGAGAACTGGGAATACAGCGGTGGATATGACTAGGAAGGTCTCCGTCCTCATGGAACTCACATCCCCGTTAGAAACCAAAGAAGAAAAAAGTTCAAAAACAGATACATGAATAAAACACTTCTAAGTTGCAGGGTAGGAAATAATGGGGTGGAGTGGCTATCTGTGCCACCCCTTGCAGAAAGACCTTCAGAGGCTCCTCATTACCTACAGAACAAAGTTCAGACTCAACTTGGGAAGCAAAAGTCTTAGTATATATAGCCCAATCTATTCTTCAACTCCCTCTCCCACCCCTACCTTCTTCCCCGCAACCCTCTACTCTGTGTTCCATGTTCTATTCATCTTTGAATCCCAAGCCCTTCACTCTTGGCAAATAACAAGCAGATAATGAATATTTAGGGAAATCAGTGTATGGACAAGTGGATGATGGATAGGTGTCTATAGGCACGCCTTCTCCCCCTTCTTACATCTACTCTGGTGAAACATCTACTCTGGTGACCCTTCCTTTGGGTCTCCAAAATGTTTCTCACACTGTTTCTGTCCCAGGTACTCATAATAATGTCTTTCCTGCTAGACAGTTGAGGCATTAAGGACGAGGGCAATATTGTTCCATTCTGAAAAAAATGCCTGGCACACAGCAGGTGCCTGAAACATGCCAGTGGAGTTGACTGTGAAGAGTCCGAAGCAAGGGGAAGTGAGTGTTGTCTTTTATTTTTATTATTATTTTTTTTTACTGTTTCCTACAAATACTACAGTGGCCATCATATTTGGGTGGAAAAAAGAAGTATGAAGATATCCACTGCCAAGTAGGCAGACAGAGGCATGCACCTGAACAGCCTCAAAGAGCCCAACTTTGTGTCTTTGCCTTCGAACATAGTTTTGCACAAGCAAAAGAGGAGAATAATGAACCGGGTATGTGCCCATGGAATCTGGTGCTCAAAGGTATGCCCTTATCCATCTGAACAGAAACTCATCTGGATTAGGAGTTGGTTCTAGGGCTAACCTTATTTCTTCACATGATCTGTGAAGAACCAACCCCATTCATCCTAGCGACAGAAGATTTATTTATTCCCAAGGACCTTAAGTGAAACCTAACTCCTTTGCTGCTCCCACATCCCGTCCCTGGAACTCCTTAATCATTATTCTCTAAGTCCAGAATAATTGAACACAGGGGTCTGTTGGTTTTTGGCAAATGCATTCGGAGTCCCTGCCTTCTTTGGCAGGATGGGAGGAAGGTAGACAGGTACCCAGCCATGAAAAAACTTCAATTAAAAAATCTGATTAAAGGTAAGAATAAAAATAAGAGGCAGATTTTGTGAATTTTTTTAGGCTTGGTGCCTGCTCTCAGAAAAGTACTGGGCATGTGCCAATCTTCCTGGCTCCCCTAGGTCATTGTTGACTCTTGAGTTTCACACATGGTCACCTAGTCCTCCTTTCTTTTTCCAGTCTCACCAGAAAGCACCCCACCGCTGACCTGAGCATTTCATTCGTCCCCTCTCTTTAGGGGCCATTTAAGATTTCTTGACAGTCTTATTTTATTCACTCTGGTTCAGTGTCGCCAACCCAATAATTCTCAGCCAAGCCTCCAAAGGAAATACGATCTGCTTGCTGCGTCAGATCACTTGGAAACAGACACGATTGGCTTGGAGTCACTCCATGCGGGGCTGTAAAATTGTTCTCTCCTTCTAAGTGGGTTGGGTTAAGCCCAAGCTGAGGCAAGAGATTTCCAAGGAATACAGAGCACAGGACTGTAGTAAGTGGTGGTGATTCAGTCAGTGGTCTTCTTGCTCCTGAGTCAGTATTAACCTTCCTCCAGCAGCAAGGATGCGTAGGCAGCCTTCGCAGTCAAACAAAACAGTGAGGTCTTCAACACTGGGGTTCATGAAACAGTTTACAAGAGTAGTGGGGATGCAGGCTTAGTGTAAATCTCTTTATTCTTGCCAAGTTCTAGTCTAAATTTTTGTGTTTCCAAGATAAATGAAGGTTAGTTAAATTGATTTTGAGACATGTATCTCATGCAAAGTTGGCAGAGCGTCCACACTTCCATTGGGCCAACTCCACCAAATACCATTGAAATTCTGATACACATTTGTCTGAAGGTCTTCTTGGACTTTCCAATGGGGTTAATTTATTCTTTAACTTAATTTTTCAATGTGTCTTTTTGTTCTAATTACCTGAGAGGCTGCCTGGTGTAACAAAAAGAGTCCTAGATTAGGAATCAGAACTCCTAGTTATATCATTCATAGGGCAAGCCATTTAATGTACCTCAGTTGCCTCATCTACAAAATAGGAATTGTGCTACTTGCTTTGAAAACCATAAAGCATCATACAAATGTAGGGAACAGTTGGCCCCAGTGGTGGTTGTGTGGTTGAAAACGAAGTGATTCTCCTGGTCCCACTGAAGCTGTGGGCCAAATCAGTGTGGCAGGAATATGAACATGGGTGGTCAGGTGAGCAGGACACTGACTGCCCTTTTAGAGGACCTAGTTCCAACTCAAGACAAATCCTTCCATCTCATTAATTTGTATTCTTATATAATCTTTTGTTTTAGATAAATTTTAGAAGTACCCAACAGAAGAATTTTTCATCATTTTTTCACCAGGAACATAATGATAATTCTTGATATTCAATAATATTCCTTTATTGAATCACTTCTAGTCCCAGATTTCTAGCTTCTAGGGAATAGGAATAAAAATGTTTGACCTCAAAGAATTTAGTCTTTTGGCAAGATGTGCTTGTAAATAGACAATCGTGAAGAAAAGCCAGGATGGCAGTAGTAAGAGAGTGACAGGTTCTCTAAGGCAGGGGTTGGTAAACTACAACCCAAAGGCCAAATCCAGTCCACTACCTATTTTTGTAAAGAAATTTTTTTAGAACACAACCATGCTTATTTGTTTACATATCACCTATGGCTGATAAAATTGAGTAGTTGGCAGAGATAATACGGCTTCCAAAGCTTGAAATATTTACTATCTAGCCTTTTACAGAAAGTTTGCCGACCTCTGCTCTAAAGGAATCAGGAATCTTACAAAGATTTAACCTGGGTTAGAGAATGGGAGAAAGGCATTCCAGTTGGCTGGAATAGTAAACACAAAGGAATGGAGTTATTAAAAAATATTTCATGAGAGAGAGATCCAAGATGGCTGATGATTAGCAGCTCGGGCACGTACCTCCCAGTGAAAGCGCAAAGAACGAGAGGACGCCACACTTTCAGACGAATATTAGTTGCTCACGGACCACGAGATTCCCAGTGGAGGAGCTCCACGGGTCGCCAGGGCGACTCTTGTGGCCGGCGTGGCGGTTTTGCTGGTGCCTTAGCACGCCAGTTCTTGGTGCAGAGTCCGGATATTCCCGGGCAGAAAAGCACCATCAATCTTAACACCGCTCTTTTGGCCGGCTCAGTGGATTGCTCAGTTTTCGGCGCAGGGAATCAACAAGTTGGACGTCAGAGACCCAGTTAGAAAGTCGGTAATTATAAAGACGACAGACGGACAAATATATAATGAAGGGAAGAAACCAGCGTAAAAAGGTAGAGAATACTCAAAATCAGAATGCCTCTCCCTCTACAGGGGATTGCAATTCCTCATCAGTAACGGAACAAGGCTTAATAGATTACACCGGTATTCCAATAACAGAAGCAGGTTTCCAAACGTGGGTGATAAGAAACTTCTGTGAATTAAAAGAACTTATTCTAACCCAATGCAAAGAAACTAAGAACCTTGAAAAAAGGTTTAACGAAATGTTAATGAGAATGGACAATTTAGAGAAGAATATAAGTGAATTGATGGAGCTGAAAAACACAACACGAGAACTTCGCGAAGCATGCACAAGTTTAAACAGTCGAATTGATCAAGCGGAAGGAAGGATATCAGAAGTCGAGGACCAGCTCAGTGAAATGAAACGAGAAGACAAGAATGCAGAAAAAAGGATGAAAAGGAATGAGCAAAGTCTCCAGGAAATATGGGACTATGTGAAAAGACCTAATTTACGTTTGATAGGTGTACCTGAATGTGATGAAGAGAATGAATCCAAGTTGGAAAATACTCTTCAGGATATCATTCAGGAAAATTTTCCCAACCTGGCAAGGCAGGGTAATATTCAACTCCAGGTAATACAGAGAACACCACAAAGATATTCTTCAAGAAGACCAACCCCAAGGCACATAATTGCCAGATTTATTAGGGTTGAAATGAAGGAGAAAATACTAAGGGCAGCTAGAGAGAAAGTTCAGGTTACCCATAAAGGGAAACCTATCAGACTTACAGCAGATCTCTCAGCAGAAACCCTACAAGCCAGAAAAGAGTGGGGACCAATATTTAACATCCTTAAAGAAAAGAACTTTCAACCCAGAATTTCCTATCCAGCCAAACTAAGCTTTATGTGCGAAGGAAAAATTAAATCTTTTGCGAACAAACAAGTACTTAGAGAGTTCACCACCACCAGGCCTGCTTTACAAGAGCTTCTGAAAGAAGCACTATACATATAAAGGAACAACCAATATCAGCCTTTCCAAAAATATATCAAAAAGCAAAGAACTTTAACACAATAAAAAATTCACATCAACTAATGGGCAAAACAGCCAGCTAGCATCAAATGCTGGTATTAAACTTACATATATTTTAATTGGATAAAAAGCCAAAACCCATCGGTATGCTGCATCCGGGCCCATCTTACATGAAACAATACACAAAGACTCAGAGAGAAGGAGGAAGATTTACCAATTGAACAGAGAGTAAAAATAAACTAATAAACAAAAAGCAGCAGATGCAATTCTCACCTCTGATAAAGTAGACTTTAAAGCAACAAAGATCAAAAGAGGCGAGGAATGACATTACATAATGGCAAAAGGATCAATGCAACAAGAAGAGTTAACGATTCTATAGATCAACGAGACAGAAAATTAACAAGGATATTCAGAACTTGAACTCAGACCTGGAACAAGTAAACTTAATAAATATTTATAGTACTCTCCACTTCAAATACACAAAACATACATTACCACCTCACACCTATTCCAAAGGTGACTATACAATTGGAAGTAAATCACTCCTCAGTAATCGCATAGCATTTCATAGGTTTAAATTAAATATTGGTTGGCTGTTTGTTTGTTATCTTCTTCCCTTACTCCTTCCTGATTACATCATTAAGTATAATTATCAGTATAAAAGAGGTTTTCAATACCCATTACTAAATTGCATTCTAGCCTGGGCAAGAAAGCAATACTCCCATTCTCTCTCCCTCTTTCTTTTCCTTCTCCCTCCTCCCCATTCTCTCTCTCTCTTTCTCTTCCTTTTTTCTCCTTCCTATTCTCTCTCTCTCTTTCTCAAAAAACAATTACCCTTCCAGCTTAAAAAAAAAAAAAATAAAAATAAAAAAAAAAATAAAATAAAATAATGTATTTGATCATTTTATGCTTATGTCTGTGTGTGTGTTTACATACACTTATAATACTCATGTCAAAGAGAAATAAATGATAGCAATGATACAAAAAACAGGAGGGAGAAATAAATATTTTGTTATTACAAGTACTCATACGGCTTGCAAAGCAGCATAGTGTTATTTGAAAGTGAGCCTGAATTCATAAAAAAAAAAAAAAAAAAAAAAAAATATTTCATGATTAAAAAGCAATGGAAGTCTCATCAGTATAAGACAGGGAGCAATGTGAGATGAGGCTGGAAAGATGGGCTGAGTTTGGGTGGAGAAAGACCCTGTAAGTCAAGGCTAATGGGTTTGAAATTCATCCTGTAGACCTTTGGTCTCCAAATGGGATGCATGCCCCAGAGTTCCATAAGATGATCCACTAGAATTTAGTAGCCAGGAGGTACTAGAATTTTAACTTTTTTTTTCTAGGAAATAAAAAACATGGTCTTCTAATATTTGACATAAATATTGACAATGAACATCCATTGCCATGTGTCATGAATTGTTCATGAGATATCCTGTGGCAAGATGAGGACCTGCACATTGCAGAGTGGGCAGATGGTGTCCTCAGTCCTAACTCCCCTGGGGTTTTCAGTGACATAGGAATCACCACAGCTTGCACGTTCCTGACTCATTGGATTATGGATATTATCAAATTTAACCTAACATCCACAAAATGGACAAGTGGGTTAAAATATTCCCACATGGAAACAATGGATCAAAGATGATATTAGTAGCATAAGCACAAGCAAATAATAAGAATGATAGCATTGACACTGCCCTTAGAACAAGTTTTCTTTAGCCATATTACAAGGTGAAGACGATGACCAAATATTCGCATGTGACAAGAAGTCAAGCCAAAACAATTAGAAATTTTCATAAAAACTATTAGATATAAGGATTTACATCATTTGTGATGGCTCTCCCCTGACATATTTATTGTGCTTTGAGATATTAGCTAATGACAATATGAAGCCATCAAAATTGACAAGACATTTTAAGCTACTGCTTACTTCATCTTTATCTCAGCCTTTAAAAAATTAATTTTGTGTCTGTTTTATAACATACATAATATATTAGTAAAGTAATACATTTGTATAATTTAAAAAGAAATGTATGTATATTGGGAGTACCGATTCAAAATTTTTTACTGATAAGGTGTTAAATCAAAAAAGGTTGGGAACCACTTCTACACAAAATAGAGGACCAATGGGGATCTCAATAAAAGGTGAGATGAGGTTCGTTTATCTCACCGGCTGCCACGTAAAAGATAAGACTCTTGCAGGGTGGCCACTTAAAGCCATTTTTAAGTGCCCGAAGATCTTGAAAAAAAAGTTGTAAATACTAAGAACTGTTATTGCAAATTCCACTTTGCCAGCTCTTTCTTCTTTAAGAAATGAATGGCTTCTTCAGGCTCACACAAGGCCCCAAAGGACGGCACGGACAATACAGCTTTGCTACAAGCAGTTAGTTGGGTGGCATGGGCAAATTTCAGGGATGAGGAAACATACCCAAGGAATACGGCATGCCATCTAGACTCAACTTTCCCCTCTGACCTGCATGAGTTTCCAAGGCAAAGGGGTCTTCAATCACGAGGGCTATAGCCACTGTTTCAGCCAGAGGTGCCATTCCTCCTCCTGACAGGCATGATTAATTGATTCTGACACAGAGACACACTCTGTGAGGACTGTGCATAAAATACGTGGCTTCTGGGAAGGACTACGACATTTCTCGTCTGGAAAGGGGCCAGGTAGGCCATTAGCCTGTTATAGCCAGTTCTCCTTAGTCACCTATTCTTTGCCACAAAGAACCCAGTTGTCAGATTTGAAGAACTTAACCAATATCCTGTCAAATCTTCAAGAAAAGAGGAGCCTGACCTGAGCGAAGCAGAGAAAGGATTTGCAGCCTCTCCCTGGGGATGCAGCTTGGGCAGTCCCAGGAAGGTGCCAGCACTGGTCTAGAGCTGAAACCTACACAGACAGCTTCTTTGGGAACTGTCTGTGTAGGTTTAGGAAACATCACAGACCGCTTCTTTCTCCGTGCTCCATGAACAAGGGCATACCCTCTTCTTTTCTGCCTGTCTTCTTCAAGAACTTGAAGGGGAAAAGTGAAAACAAAGACAAATGACAGCAACAACCACCACTTTTTATGGTCCAAGATGTAGTACAGTTGTGGGTGAAAAAATCATGTCCTGCCTGTTTTTGCAAACGTCACATCATCTGGCCCTACTCTTCAGCTCAACCTTCTTCCCCACGTGGAGTCTTCATTACAATCAAGTCTGTTTCCTTCTCTCGAACACACCATCCAAGTCCATTCTTTGATCTTTGTTGAAATTATACTCAACGTTGGGGCCCTCACAAGCTGTCATTTCTTCACAACCCCTTCTCACTACCCCTAAACCCACCCTCTCTCTCATCTGGTTGGCTAGAGAGATTCACATCCAATTAGGGTCCCCTTGTGTGTTTCTCTAATTGTTTCCAATCTTCCCAGCTGACTTTCTTTGGGTTGGGGGTGTCATTAAATATTTGCATAGCACCTAGAACATGCTAAGCCCAGTTTTGCAAATACTTATTGTTTGACAATCCCTCCAGTAGCAATAAATAAGTCATTTCCACATGAAGAATCAGACCTTGGGAGGGTGGCAGGTAAATCAAATTGAATAAGGGAGGGCTGAATGAGTCATATGTAATGACTTTCATGGTTCATGTAAGTGGAGCTTATCTCAATTGTCAAGGATTTCTAGCTAGAAGAGGTCTAATGGTCCAACAGTGTTGTAGCGTGGTCTGCAGTAGAGTCCTAGGCTCTTGAGCCTTGGACAGGGTACAAGGAACGCAGATGAGCCTATGTTTGCCTCAAGCAGATCATTTGAATTCTCTAGATCCTGTATTTTTTTTAAGGAGCAGGGTAGGATTCCCTCATGTCCTGGAGGCATCTGGAAAGGAGCTGAGCATGGGCAGCTCTGTCTAGTGGCTTCTCTCTGTCCCTCTGTTGCTTTGGTACAGCTGCTCACAGTGGATGCCAGCACAGACATGCTCTTCTGAAGACACATCCTGCCAGGATGACTGGCCCTAAAGGAGACACTGACAGAGAAGAGAATCCTAACACTCTTACAGCATCAATAAAGAACAGCAAATACAGGAGCCAACAGCAGCCTGGAGGATGCTGCCCATGAGAGGCCATAGTTTAGCATCCTTTCACCCAGAGGAGGAAGAAAAGTCCCTCCTTTCTCACCCCTTCCCCAAAATTAAAACAATGAAAATCAGTTCTCATTATCCCGATAATTAAGTCCCATTCAGCCAGCTGACAGCGGCCAAAGAATGATTTTTCTGTGCAGCACTGTGTGGCTGCCCTCCATGGCCTCATTCATGGGCCACTGTGTGCATTTAATCACCCTTAGCTGGGCTGAGCTAATGAAATGCTGGGGCCTTGCCCTGCCCTGACCCTGCTGCTATTTCTATCTGAGCTCAGCACGTCCTTTGCTTGACAGTTGCAACCGAACAAGCAGATTTTTCTCTCCCATCTATGGAGTGTAAAGAGCCTATTTTGGCAGCCTGTGGGGCAGGAAACCCCTCTGGAAACCCAGTGAATGCCCCTGGAGGTTAACGTGCAAAGCTGTTTTCCAGACTGAGAGGCGGGCGGAGGAGGGGTGGAGGGCTGGCGACTTGGAGGCAAGGAGGCTGTGGCTGGGGGCTTTTCTGGGGCAGAAGGGGAAGATGAACCTGGAAGAAGCATGGGGCCATGAGGTGAGGCTGACTGAGCCATCCTGTCGCAAACCTGAACAAAAGCTCTTTGTCAGTTATCAAAAATCTCCCTCCCTCACTGGGGTCAAAGTGAGAAAATCCATTGCACTGGGTTTCCAGTTCGCATGGCATGGAGAAAGAGGGGATCCCTGTGGAGAGAGACTGCTCTCTTGAAGTTCCTAGCTGGTGTTTTAATGATTTCCCAAGATTCAGAAGTTAGGGAATAAGATGGCAAAATTATAGGCATTTACCCATACTAAAATGTAAGGATTTTCACTTAGCTAATGGGAAAAAAAACCTTTCTTTGAGGGAAGTCGTAGAAAAGAGGCAAAAACAATGTGTTAAATGTGATGGCATGGTGGCTTTATATAGAAGGGACATAGCTAAAGAAGGACTTAAATCAGGGGTGACAAACTCAAATGCCCTCAGGGGCCAGAGAGATCAGAGGTCACCGAAATGAGAGAAGGGAGACAGGTGGGAACTGTGGCCAATTAGAAAATGCTGGCCCAGCCCCACTCAGGGCAGGCTGATTCTGCTCAGCCCCAGCTCTTTTTTGCCATACAAGTAGGCAGGCCCATGATTTTCTGTAATTTTAAAGAAGAGAAATCAGAAATCTCTATTCTTATACGAAATCTCCCAATTGTCGATGTTAGAAACTAATTTGAGATGTAAAAAAGAAAAGCAGTGTGCTAGCCAAACAAACCATGTGTTGGCGTACTGCAAACCTACCCCTAACGTTTTCAGGGCCTGGGGCAGGAGGACAAATGGTGGCCCCCATATCATATGTCTAAATATTTAAAAGGTATAAATCAAGCCTGCTAACTGTTAAACCAAATATATTCTGTCTGCCTACAATGACAAAATATGCCTTCCTAAAGACTTGGGAGCCAGGTGTGAGAATTCAGAGTTCTGGGACACCTTGGAGTTGCACACAGACACAAGGCAGCAGAGAAGAGCTGGCTCCTGGCCCCCAGCCCTCCCCTTCCCACCCCAGTTCCAGCCTACACACCTGTGGGAGCCAAGCTCTGTCTAACCCCCGACACCTCAAACAGCCTCCCCTTTGCTGCCTCCCTGACTTAATGCTACTCACATCAAAGGTACAGACTGCCCGTAGGAGGCCAGACTCAAATGGATATGGGGACATTTGACAGGACTCTGGGGATCTGGGACCCAGAATGTGACGTGTCTTGGCATTTTGGCCCATGGGACTGGAAAGAGCCAGAGTTAGGCTCTTTAAAGTGTGGGGTCCAAGTTAGGGTCCCCTCCTAGCAAGACCTAAGTGTGTTACTGGCCCCAGTTTGAGATCACTGACTTAAATAATCAAACACCCAGAAATGAAGACGTCTTGATGCTTAGCCTGGTTTGTTGACCAATTAGCTACATGACCTTGGGTAAATCATAATCTTTTCATGAACCAGTTCCTATACAAATGGGGATAAAATATCTCTTCTAACCAATTCATTCGAAAACTAAAATGAGATTACACATGAAAATATTTTGAAGTAATAATTAAATAAAGAAATTAAAAGGCCGATTAAGAAAAAGACTGCCACAGACACAAATTTTATCAAAGGAAGCATATATGTGAAGGTCTCACTCAAAATATCCTATTAAGAGTCTTTTTAATCTCAAGATATGGGCTAAGCCTAGAAGAACTAAAATGATAGTACTTTTCATTAAGGATTTTTTCTCTTTATTAACAGTCCCTTAGGATGGGTCTCCTATCACACTAATGTTAAAAGGATATTGCAGAAGTAAATAAAAACAAAAGTAAAACCTGTTTCAGTAATTCATGGCTCCTTTTTAAGAGCAATCCCCTTTAACCATCATTAAGGTAGTATCTCTGTTTAGGGACATGCTATTATTGTGACAGTCATTCTATAAATGTTGGGAGCCATTTTTTTTTTTTTGAGAAAGCATTTCGGTCCGTCACCCAGGCTGGAGTGCAGTGGTGCAGTCACAGCTCACTGCAGCTTCTACTCCCCAGGTTCAAGTGATCCTCCTACCTCAGCCTCCTGAGTAGCAGGGACACAGAAGCTCACCACCACACTCAGCTAATTTTTTCAATTTTTTTGTAGAGACAGTATCTCTGTTTTCAGGCTGGTCCTAAATTCCTGTGCTCAAGTGATCCTTCCACCTTGGCCTCCCAAAGTGCTGGAATTATAGGCATAAGCCAGTTGCAGTTGACCTTGCAACTGGCTGGGTCTCAATTTTTAATGAAATAAAATCAATATGAAAAAGAGCAAAAGGGAAAAAAGACTATTTAAAAGAGTAATGAAATACTATAGAAATTCCACAAGGATCTAAATCAGTAACAAGACCGAATTTTATTTTTAAAGACTTAAGGAAAATTAACTTTAAGCCATAGAGTAGACAAAATTTTACAAAGGATAACTTGAGCTACCAGGAAACATGTATGTGACGATAAATTTAAGAGTTCTTTCCAAAGAAATACAGTTTGACATAGATATCATGCAAAAGCATGACTGGCCTCGTACTGAAAGATATCCTTCCATTTAGACCAATCTAGGGCTCTGAAAGTACAGCTGGAGAAGAAATACAGTTCTATATATTCTTTGTTTAAAAAAAATGCAATCAGCTTTCTCAGGTTGAAATGTTTTCTATATTCTTAAACACCCAGGGAAGGGCTGGGAATGGCGGCTGTCAGAATGCCTAGCACTCATCTCTCTTTCCTAATAACAATCTAATTTCCTGTTGGGGGATTTTCTTTTCCCAGTAGAATACAGTCTGTGGATATTGCTGGCAATCAGGAGGTTTTTGACCCAAGTTGGGCCAATCAGATGTTCCCTTCAATGGAAAGTGAATTTTGAACAGAGGGACAAAGAGAATGGAGATGTCAGAAGTTTCATCCCATCCAAGTGGAGCATTCTGACCAGACCTGTGGGACTCTTGTGACCCTTGTGGTTCCTGCTTCTTAGTTTCTGGAATTTGCCTGCTTCTTACCCATTTCTAAGACTGGTTCTTCAGCCTTCCCTTAATTCTGTGGGACCCCCTTTATCCTTCTTTTAATCTCTGGCTTATGTCAGCCAGAGGGATTTCTGTTGCATGCACCCTAAGAACCTTAGCACAGACAATAGCACCAGTGCACTGTGGTCCTGATCTCTGTCCAAATCACCAAATGCTCCTGGAGGCCTTTTGTGTGCCTGACCCTAGCAAGCATGTGTCTCACTGAGGGAAATGAGAGGCTTCACACAGAAATAGTGGTACTATCCCAGGCTTCCTCCATCCAGTTATACATGTTCATTTTTTTCCTTGGTTTTCCTGAAATGTTGGAATGTTCCTTTACTTTTCCACTTGATAGTATGAGCTGTTCATAAAACAGCCAGCAGAATCCTAGCACTTTGAAGGGCACTCCCAGAATGACTTTGTAGTTGGAACGCGTATGACAGTGAGTCAGCTTGGTGCTCCTAAGGTCTCCTGTAAGATCGATGTGTCAATATCACATGTTTCGAAATTAGGTCCCAATGCACCTGACTGCCTTTAAGAGAAGTCAGTGGAAAAGACTGGCGGATTTGCCAGGTGTCAGGATGGGGATATGCAGGAACTAAAAATAACAAAGAAGAGCAATATGCAGGGTGGAGGGGGGGATAAAAAGATCTGGGAACTGATAGTAGAAAGTGCCTGGGTCACAATCACAGTAAGAGATAAACAAGGGTATAGGACATTAGAGGCAGCAAACGCTCTAAGCTAGCTTTTAGACTAACTTTTGAAATCAGAAATATTATAAACAATTATATTTATTGTTTAACTTTCACTCAGCACTAGAGGTCAAACCTCTTTGGTCTTTTGCCATTAACTGGGCTTCCACCTTGAGATTGTTCTGTACATCCACTAACCACAGGAAGGTGGGGTAATTTGGAATTGAAGAATACAGAGGCTGTAGAACCAAACCACAGCTGGAATATGTTTGAACTTTAGCTCTACAACTTGTTAGTCCTATGGACTTAGGCAAGCTATTTAACCTTTCTGTGCCTCAATGTTCTCATCTATAAAATGGGGACAGTAATAATAATAATACATATAAAGCACTTAGTAGTAACCTTGGCACATTAGTGCTCTATAAATATTAGCTACTATTAATCCATTGAAAAATATGTATTGAACATCCACAATGTTCCAGGCACTGTTTTAGTCCTTGGGATATATCAACGAACAAAATAGGCAAAGACCTCTACCCCTGTGGAATTTACAATCTGGTGGGGGTGGCAGTGGGAGGACAGATGATAAAGTAACTTGGTAGTGTTAGTAATATCTGACGCAATCTCCACCCACTCCACTCAGCTTTCTGGAAATCCTCTAAATCTTTACCTTCCTCTTTGAACATTCTGTTCATCTTTGTGCCTTCACTGAAACCTGAGTGGCCCTGAAGATGTGGTTTTCCCCATAGCACCCAAAAGTCTGGTTGCTTTTTTATCTCACTGTCCCATATCCCAGAGCCTGTAGATAGGAAAATGGGCTTCCTTTCTTTCCACTGCTACTTCCAAACCCTTTCACCTCTAAAAAACACAGCCATTTGGATGCTCATTCCTTCACATTATCTACCTCTTCTCCCACTGAATTGCTGTCATCAACAACCTATTATTCATTTATTAAACACTTGAGCACATAACTCTTCTGTTTCAATCCTATTTTTGCCATCGTTCTTGGGGACTTAAATATCCTTGGTCTCTGAGTTCCTTGACCTTCTCACTTCCAATGATCTATTCTTCCACTTTCTTCAGCTATGTTAAAATGGCCATAGACTAGCCTTGTCATCACCACCTTTCAAGTTGAGATTTCAACTGTCATATGCTGACCACCATTTTCACCCTTCCAGCCAACCTTCTGTAGTATTCCTACTCTAATAATTTTTTTGACCTCAACCATCAATTAAGCTCACTTGCTTGTCTGTTTTTATTGTTTGTTTTACTTTGCTTTGTTTTGTTCTATTTATCACCTCCTCTCATGTCCTTGTTTTCCCTTTCCCATGATCAATTCCATGGTCCACTATTATCACTGCCATTTATACCCCTTTGCCCCTCTGTCCTCATGCCAAACTCTCCAAGAAAAATCTTCAAATCTGGTTAAACCCAACTGTTGGCTTAGGCTGAAATAGTCCTGAGGCAATTTAAGATTAATGGTGAAAGTAATTCCACTGAGTTGACTGATTACACTTTAAATCCATGACTGCAGTCCTCAAATGAGTACTCAACATTGCTCAGAAATGCTACATTTTTTTCCCTTGTAAGTTTATTTTAACTTTTCTAAGGTCACTGTTTATCTCTTCTCCCCTCAGACTTCCAATGGTCATACCTTCTCATCTGATGACCTCAATTCATGTCTTACTGAGAAAAACAGAAATAATCCGACAGAAACTCCCTCATCCCTCCACTGCAACATCTGTAAAACTATTGGCATAGGAATTGTCTTCCTTCCCATTGCAATGGAAGAAGTAGCTCTGTTCCTCCTAAAGGCAAACACCTCTACTTGTGCTTTGGATCCCATCCTCTCTCGATGTCTCCAGGACTTATTCCTAAGGTCATCCACCTCTCTTTTCTGCACAATCAACTTCTTTCACTCTACTGAATTATTCTCAACAGCAAACAAAGTGCTCAGGAACCTCCCATCTTTTAAAATCCTACTTTGATATATTCCCCTCCAGCTACAATCTCAGTCTCTGTCTCCCTTCCAATTACTTTTACCTAGTGCCTACAGAATGCTGTTAACTTTTGTATATTGATGTTGTATTCAGCAAATTCAATGAAATCTCTTATTGTTTATAATAATCTTCCTATACAATGGATTTTCTATGTAAATAATCTTATTATTTTTAAAGAAAGATAGCTTTGTCTGTTTTCAATTCTTACACCTCATTTCTCTTTCTTTTTTCATTGCACTGGTAGGACTATCAAATAATGGGGTGATTGTAGGTATCATCTTTTTCCTGATTTTAATGAGAATACATATAAAGTTTTGCCATTAAGTGTGTTGTCTATAAAGGTATTGGTTATATATTCTTTATCAAGTTAAGAAAGTTCCTGCCTATTCTTACTTTGCTAAGAATTTATATAATAAAGGAACTTTGAATTCTATACAATGATTTTTTTTCTGCATCTATATTAAGATAGATCATAAACACTTTCTACTTTAATCTGTCACCATGGCATATTACATTAGTAGTTCCTGATGCCGGACCATCCTTGCATTTTTTAGATAGATTCCACAAGGTTTTAAAAACACATGCACACACAGACATGTCATCTCTGGTAATATTCTAGTTAGAAAATTTTCATCTATGTTTATAATGGATTAGTCTATACTTTTTTTCTTAGGTTTGGTATCAAGTGCCTCAAAAAATGAGTCACTTTCCTTCTTCTTCTATACTCTAAAACAGTTTATATAACATAGAGGGGGTTAGCTGTTCATTCATAGGTTGGTCAATACATCCCAGAAATCCACCTAGGCCCAATGTCTTTTGGATAGAAGACTTTGATTTTGGGTAGCAATTCATTTCCTTCATAGGTTATTGGTTGATTTGGATTTTCTAGTTATTTATTCTTGATTCAACTTTCAAAATTTACTTTTCTAAAAAAATTATTAACTCCATCTACTGGTATTAAGTTTTTCGTAGATTTGCTCATTCTGTTTTTTATGACTTTTTTCATTCCAATTGTATCTATAGTTATAAGTTATGTTCTCTTTTTAATTCTCAATATTATTTATTGCATTTTATTTCTTTTTATTCTGGAGCAGCCCTGCTAGAGTTTTATCTATTTTACTAGTAATTTTGAATAATCAACTTCTGAATTTGTTTATTCTTTTGTTGTTTCTTTTCCATTAATTTCTGATATTTTTATTTTGTTCTGCTTTCTTCAGGTTTAATCTATTGTTTTCCTTGCTTCTAGATTTAAACACATCTTTTAATGAGTTTTAAAAATTTAATTCCACTGTGATCAGAAAACATGTCTATAAGGTATCAATTCTTATAGATTTATTGAGACCTTCCTTTGTGTGGCCTATGATGTCAATTTATGTAAATTGTTGTCAACATATTCTTGAAAAAGAACATATGTTCTCTATTGTTGGATTTTGGCTTTTGTTTTTGAGACAGGGTCTTACTCTGTCACCCAGGTTGGAGGGCAGAGGCATGTGATCATGTCTCACTGCAACTTTAACCTCCCAGGCTCAAGAAATTCTCCCTCCTCAGCCTCCAGAGTCACCAGCCCATCTGGCTATTTAAAAATTTTTTTTGTAGAGACAAGGTCTTCCTATATTGGATAGGCTGGTCTCAAACTCCTGAACTCAAGTGATTCTCCTGCTCCGGCCTCCCAAAGCGCTGGGATTACAAGTGTGAGCCACCATGCCTGGCCTATTGTTGGATTTTGAGTAAAGGAGATACCAGTTTGTGGTTATATCTTTTATGTTTTTAATAAATATCTGTAAAAATAAATTTAAATCTACCACAATTTTACATTTTTACATTTTCTCAGTTTTTGCTTTACATGTTTTAAGTTTCAAGGTTATGTTTTTAGGGACATACAGGTTCATAAATATTATCTTTTCTTATATCATTATATATCTCTCTATGCTTATTAATATATATTTCCCTAGATTCTATTTGCCTTACTGTGATATCGCCTTTATGTTGGTTAGTATTTTGTAGGTATATCTTTTGCCATCTCTTTATTTCTAAGTTTCTGTGTGGTGTGGCCTAAGTATTTCTTTTACATTTTTTTTTTTTTTGAGACAGAGTCTTGTTCTGTCATCCAGGCTGGAGTGCAATGGGGTGATCTCGGCTCACTGAAACCTCTGCCTCCCAAGTTCAAGTGATTCTCCTGCCTCAGCCTCCTCAGTAGCTGGGACTAAAAGTGTGTGCCACCACACCTGGGTAATTTTTTGTATTTTTAGTAGAGACGGGGTCTCACCACGTTAGCCAGGATGGTCTCAATCTCCTCAACTCATGATCTGCCCGCCTCGGCCTCCCAAAGTGCTGGGATTACAGGCATGAGCCACCACGCCTGGCTCTAAGTATGTCTTTTGAAAATAGCCTATAGTTGAATACTTTAAAAATTCTAATCAGATATTCTCTAATTTTTAATAGATATATTTAATCAATTTACATTTATTGTGGTTACCATCATATTTGACTTAATTCTTCCATTTCATTTAGGTTTCTATTTATTTTCCTTCTTTCTTGTCTTAGGTTCTTTTTCTTCTTTCCTGTCTTCTTTCTTTTTTTTTGGTCTTTCCTGTCTTCTCTTAGGTTGGTGAGATTTTCTATATTCTATGTTTTCTCCTTTGTTAGTTTAGAACCTATAGATTGAAGTTCTTTTCTATTCATAAATGCCTTAAAGCTTTACCATACACATTTAATTATATATGTTTCAAAGTCTAAAATTTTCAATATCTTCTCCTCCTCCTGAACAAGGCAAGATTCTTAGCACACTTTACCCTGTAAATACTCTTTATACTAACAAATTATCTTAACATATTACCTTTTAACTTTTAAACTCCAGATTTAGTTATTTTACAGTCAGTTGAAGTAAGTCTATTTTATTTATTTCTGTGACCACTATAGTTTCTTGATTTCTATGTCCTATGTTGAAACTGAGTTTTTTTCCTTGATCTTATAATGGTTCTTTTAGTGAAGACTCAAGACTGATATAAACTTTATTTTTAAAAAATTCCTAAAAATGCCTTTATTTTAAATCTGTTCTTAAAAGTTAGTTTAGCTAGGTATAAAACTCTACTTTACAGGTGTTTCCCTCCACCCTTCAGATATTTGAAGATACAACTGCACTATCTGCTGGAATCTACTGTTGTTAATAAGATGTCTATTATCAAGGTAGCTATCATTCCTTTACAAATAACTCTCTTTTCTCTCTGGTAACTTTCTCTTCCTTTTCTCTTTAGTAACTTTCCCTCCCCCCTTCCCTCCCTTCTTTCTTTCCTTCCTTCCTTCCTTCCTTCCCTCCCTCCCTCCCTCTTCCCTCTTTCTTTTTCTCTTTCTTTCTTTTCCTTACTTTCTCTCTTTCTTCCCTTTCTTTCTTTTGACAGGATCTTTCTCTATTGCCCAGGCTGGAGTATTCATGGCTCATTTCAGCTTTGACCTCCTGGGCACCAGCAATTCTCCCACATCAGGCTCCAAAGTAGCTGGGACTATAAGTGCATACCACTATGCCTGGCTATTTTTTTTATTTTTTTGTAGAGATGGGGGTCTTGTCATGTTGCCCAGGCTAGTCTTGAACTCCTGGGCTCAAGAGATCCTTCTGCCTCTGTCTCCCAAAGTGCTGAGATTACAAATGTGAGCCACTGCACCTAGTCGTAACTTTTAATACTATCTTTTTTATCCTTGAGGTTCTATAGGTTTTCTATTTCATACATATGTATAGAAATTAGAGCTTCTCAATATATCTTCATGCCCTTAACTCCGACTTGGGCTATATTTTGGTGGTGTCTTAAATACTATCTTCCTATTCACTAATCCTCTCCATCTATTTCATGCCTAGAATTTATCTTATCTATGTATTTTACCTTTTTAATTTGTTCTTTTTTATATTTGCCAGTTCTTATTTCTGTCTGCTTTATTTCACAATATCCTTTTTAAAGTAGATGTTATTTCTCTTTGTGTATTTAGACAAATTTAGTTTAAAGTTTTAGTCAGATTGTTCTGTTAATTTCTTTGGACAAAATTAATCTAATTAATGTTGATTTTGTTGACTGGTTTTCTTACTATTGGATATTTTTGCTTGGATACTAATTTTGAGAATGAGTATCTTCTCTTCATTTTCTTCCATCCTAGAGGTTTTGTAGAGGTCTCTAGTTCAGAATCAAGTGATGATTTGAGATCTTTCCCAGCCACGGTGTTAGCGATCTCTCCCTCAACAGTGAAAGAGCATCCTAGTTTCTGTTTGCTGGGCTGTGATTATTTCTCCTGCCTCCATAGGCCTACAGTTTCCTATAAGCAATAATCTCAGATATGATCATCAGCAGCTGTTTTTCAACGTTCTTTCCTAGTAATGAAGCTCCACCTTACAGATCACCTGAGGTCAAGTGTTCGAGACCAGCCTGGCTAACATGGTAAAACCCCATCTCTACCAAAAAATATAAAAATTACCCTGGTGTGGTGGCACGCGCCTGTAGTCCCAGCTACTGGGGAGGCTGATGTAAAAGAATCTTTTGAACCCAGGAGGAGGAGGTTGCAGTGAGCCAAGAAAGAAAGAAAGAAAGAAAGAGAGAGAGAGAGAGAAAAAGAGAGAAGGAGAGAGGGAGGGAAGGAGAGGGAAAGAAGCAGGGAGGGAGGGGAGGGAGGTAGGAAGGGGGAAGGAAGGGAGGTAGGGAAGGAGGGAGGAAGCCCCACTTCAATGTTTCTATTTTTTTTTTTTTGAGACGGAGTTTTGCTCTCGTTGCCCAGGCTGGAGTGCAATGGCGCAATCTCGGCTCACTGCAACCTCTGCTTCCTAGGTTCAAGTGATTCTCTTGCCTCAGCCTCCCTAGTAGCTGGGATTACAAGCATGAGCCACCATGTCTGGCTAATTTTGTATTTTTAGTAGAGACAGGGCTTCTCCATGTTGGTCAGCCTGGTCTGGAACTCTTGACCTCAGGTGATCTGCCCACCTCAGCCTCCCAAGGTGCTAGGATTACAGGTCTGAGCCACTGTGCCTGGCCCAGCGTTTCGTTTTAAGAAGTGAGCCTAACCCCAGTAATCCACTGCACTTGAAGCAATTTTAGTCCCTGTCACTCCACAGGAGCTTCTAGCTGTGCTTCTGGATTTAGAACTCAGCCAACCTGTAGCTTCAGCCTGGTTCACCATTTCAATATAATCTACCTAGAAAAGGAAAACCTGTATTTGATGAAACAGAATAGGGTTGTGAATTCCTTGGAGTTGGATGGACCAGGGTTTCTTTTGCAGACTTATCACTTACTAGGTGGGAGATTGAGAGCAAGCTATCTAACTTGTTTGAGTCTTAGTGTTCTTATTCTTCAACTAGAAATGATAATGCCTACCTCACAAAATTAAGGGGATAAAATTTAAAACTGTGCCTGACACCCAATAGATGCTCACAGGACACAATTAGAGTAAGTCTTAATAGTAATCATTTTAAAAGGTAAATAATCAGTTCTGAACAAATCCATATTTGCCAGGATTTTTTTTCCCCCTAAATATGGAGTTTGACTCAGAAGCCTTCTCCTTCTTGCATTTCATGCCTCCCTCCTGACATTTACTGGTCAAGATGTTTAGTATATGAATTTTAACAGGCTGATCATGGGTTTTTACACAGATCAGATTAAAGCTTCATTTATTTGTACTTTATGATTTATGTCCGACTTTTAAAGTGTACTTGAGGTAGTTTACAATGAAAGTCACATATGCAATAAATTAGTTGAATAAGAAAGAGAAATTTAAACCATAGAGGAAGGAGGGAAAATAATTATGCCCAAAATCTGAGTTAATTGTTACCGTAATTGAGCATTACATTTGTTTAAGGTTTCCTGGCAGCTAAAGGGAAAGGAAGAGGAAATGTGATGAGTGACATCATTCTCAATGGCTGAAGTTTTTCTATGAAATAGTGTAGCAAGGTTATGATGGGCTAGAAACCATGCAGGGTTATGCTCCATTCAGGATGTATGATGCAAAAGAGCAGAAGGGATTCTTTACTGGTTGGTGTCAGTTCTTTCTCATGGCTTTAGCAACAGGTTGGACAACTGTGGTTTTAGATGGCTTAGTGCAATATGACTGGTGCCTGCAAACTGAGATTGAAGACTTAAAAAAATAATAAAGTTTAAAAAATTTGGGGTATAAAAAATACATTTACTAAAGATTTGGAAACTTCGAAAGACTATAAAGAAGAAAACGCAAATATCCTTACAATTCCAGTGCTCAGAAATAATCATTTTTAATATTTAGTAAACTTCCTTCCAGGCTTCTTTCTATGCATACTTTATTAGCTGACTCGTTGCAGTTCTTTCTGGCTCGATGATTCTACAAGTTAGGTGGCCTTTGGCCCAAGTAGTTGTTTTATTTAATAATACAAATAGCTACTGTTCATATATCATACATCTCATGTGCTCAGACACTCTATTGGTGCATTATGTCGTTCCAGTCCTTCCAAGGAAGTTTTCCCTATTTGCAGAGAGGTTATGTAATTTGTCTAAATCACATGGAGTGAAAGGAACAGCAAAACCCAAATCTGGGTGTGTCTGTGCAGTGTATTCTCTTTCTCCTACAATGTGTGACTTCTCTGAGATGCAGGCGTGCCCCTGATCCCTGCCACTTTTTTGTGACTCCTGGAAGTGGGAGTGCTGGAGTCTGACATCAGCTCAGTTGGTTCACGGGCCTCAAATGGCCAGTCCAGAAAACAGAAGGAGCTCACTCCTCCCCTACTCACTCTCTCCTTTTGTCCCCTTCCCCCACATGCCAGAGGTCAAGAAGCTAAACTGTCTAGGTTCCCAGGTTAGCTCAGGCAGCTGTTCAGATGGTTTTTGCTTTGATAAAATATTGCAACTCAAACCTCTTTCACGGGGATAAGGTTAAGAAAAAGTCAAGAAACCCAGTTCATTGTTTTCAGTACCAATATTACCAAAGGGCATGTAGGCTTTTTGTTGTTGTTTTATTTTGTTTTTGTTTTTGTTATGTTTTGGTCATCATTATTACTGTGGTTTATAACTGAAACTTAGTGCAGATGTAACTTTCTTCTCTCCTGAGCTCCCTGTTCTGCCCAGAAACTTCTCTCTTGGGCAAGTCACAGACCACAGTCTTGCAGCAGTCCCAAGCAGCCACTAAGAGTCACAGATCCAGGCCACACTGTTGTCAGGGCAGGCTGGCTGCCATACCCAGAAGGGGCAGCCTGTTGTGAGTGGCCTTTGTCCAACGCAAGCAGTGTCCCATGTGCCAGGGGCCACTCCTGGCTAAAAATGAGCTAGTCTTCTCCCCTCTCCTTTACCACTTTTGGGGACCTAAGAACTGAGTCCAGAAGAACCAAGAAGAGGCCTGAATCTCAGAGGCTGTTGGTGGGCCATGCAGTGGGCTAAGATCCTTCGAGCAGAGGTCTCCCATGCAGAGAGCTCTGCAGCGGTCTGGATGAATCAGGCTGGGTAGCCAGCGGGCGTGAGTCAGCAGTAAGATGCCCTCTCCCCACTACACTTGCATAACTCTAAACATAGGCTTTGTCTTCCCTAACAATCACTCATCTGGCTGTGGCACACCAGAGGCTGCTTCCTGAAGGACATGTTCATGGGAAAAATATTTTAAAAGAGGGTGTCCACACCTGAGCTTCAGCACTGTGTGCAACGGTAATTCATCTCAATTGCTGGAAGTATAATACAATCACATGTCACTTAACAACCAGGACACGTTCCGAGAAATACATCAATAGGTGGGTTTGTCACTGTATATCTTAGAGTATACTGACACAACTCAGATGGTATAGCCCACTACACACCTAGGCTGTACTGTCCTATATGTGGTCAGTTGTTGACCAAAATATTGTTACGTGGCACATGACTGTATGTGGCAAACCATGAACAAGGTGGTTTTCCAAATGACTTGCCTCAAGATGTGGGACCCATTTAATAATAACAACAGGAACAACAGCAACAACAAGTACTTGTATAGCACTGGCCATGTGGCAGACAGCTCACTAAGAACTTGATTTATATTAACTCGTATATTTTCCCCATTTTACAGATAAGAAAACTGAGGCACAATGGTCTTAACCAACTTTCCCAATGTCACAGAGCTAGTAAGAGCCTGAACCAGAGCCCCAGGAATTCCAGTTTCTTAACCCAGCTCAGAAGTTTGACTTGGATGTTCATGTTATGGAATGGTAGAGGATGGAAGAAAATTGTAAATCACAACTATTTCCCAGTTGATAACCTCTCAAACCTGAGGATGGCTCAGGTTGGCTCTTGGCACTCGGCATGTCATGGTTCTATCATGCAAATTCCATGTGCCAGAGCTCATAGAAGTTGTGGCTGGCTATCTGGGAGGGGAGAATAATACCTCAGATCCTATGCTAGCTGGAAATGTTTGGCATTTTGGGAGAGTGAGGGTGTGAAAAGCAGCTTGTTGTAATGCTATAGGATGTCTGGACCACTCTGAGGAGGGGATTTGGCAACACTGCTAAGAAACGGAACATCATTTGTCAAGAAGAGACCCCACTAAAGATGTGGCTTAGCCTGGAGAACCATGAGAATTTCCACATGATCAGTGGGAATATGCTAAGGTGGCCACCACGTTTTTCACTTTTCAGCTCATGGTCCAATGTCCTCCAGATCCCACGACCTGGGGATTGATAACCATGGTAACTTTGAATGACTTTCTTGTTGCTGTTGTACCAAGTAACCACTAATGGAGTGGCTTAAAGCAATGAAAATTTCTCTTATAATTCTGGAGAACAAACATCTCATATGGGTCTCACTGGGCTAAAATTAAGACATCTGCAGGGCAATGTTCTTTCTAGAGGCTCTAGTGGAATATCCATTTGCTTGCCTTTTCCAGCTTCTAGAGGTGGCCCTCAGTACTTGGTTCATGGCCCCTTCCATCTCCAAAGCTGATATTGGCCCACTGAGTCTTTCTTACATTGCTTTACTGACATTGACTTTTCTGCCTCTCTCTTCCACATTTTGGGACCCTTGTGATTACACTGGGCCAAGGACAAGCTGTCTTTCCTAAAGTCAACTGATTAGCAACCTTTTTTGCTTCCTTAATTCTCCCTCACCATGTAACATATGCACAGGTTCCAAGGATCAAGACTTGGATGTCTTTGGGAGGCCATTACTCTGCTTATCACAAGCCACAGACGGAAAGGGTAGAAACCCCTATAATGAACATTCTTGGCCCAGTTGAGGGCCTGATAAGCAGCTGGTGGTCTCTGCCACATGCTGGAGAAAAATCCCTGGGGACCTGGCTCAGAGAAAAGCTGGGAAATCACACAAATGCCTTTTAAAGAACCACAGATATGTCCATCTTCTTGAGAAAACCCAAAGTCAAAAAACTCATTTCTACTCCCTGTCAGAACCTAAAAAAGAACCATCCTGTGGGGTCAAATCATTGACAGAGGCAGCCTGGAATCATTCTGAACAGTGACCACAAGGGAGAGTTTGTAGGAGAACGTGAGTTAACTCAGTTCTAAAATCTCAGAAGAACGCTTCCAGAATATTCTTCATTGTGCATCTTGGATCTGTTAGGCACAGCTTTAAAGCCATTTCAAGCCTGTGGGTGTGTTTAGCCTGTGTGTACGAGGGCAGCACACGTAGGACTCACAACGTGTTTCTATTTCTTGGTCTTGAAGCAACCTGTCAGGAGTGTGGAGGAGTAAGGCTGGTGATTTCAAGCCTGTCAGGGTTTACTCTGTCCATAGATTTATCTGTCATACTCTGCTCTGGCCATCTCTCAGTTTTAGTCTGTCCAGCCTGAAACGGTTTGATTTTTAAATTTTATGCATCTTTTTATATTTTTTAAACTTTCGACACGTGTAGATCACATGGGGATCGCAACAGCAGCTCTCCCTGTCGGTCAGTCAGGAGCAGTGCAGACGCCATGTGCACCCTTGGGAAGGTTGCTTGACCTCTCTCTGTCTCAATGTCCTTGTCTACAATGTGAGGATAATTACAGTACCTACCACCTAGGGCTGAAGTAAGGAGTGAGTGAACCATGCAAAGCCCTTTGAACAGTGTCTGGTACTTGGTAAAGCTGTAATACCCCATAGCTGTTATTATTATAAAAAGATTAAATAAGACATGAACCTCTTCTCTTACTGTCACAGAACTGGCCATTTTGATGCCACCAGAACATTCATATTCACTCCATTTTGAGCATGGCAGACACATTCCTAAGCAATATGCTTCTTCTTTTTGCTTTATAGGAATATAGTTGACCCTTGAACATCATGGGTTTAAACTGTCTGGGTCTACTTATATGTAGGGTTTTTTTTTTCCAACCAAACACGGATTAAAAATACAGCACTTGCCGGATCCAAACCTGTGTGTATGGAGGGCAACTTTTCCTATACAAAGGAACAGTCCCCCACATATGTCAAGGGGCATTCCCACAAAGGCTGTTTCTTGTAGACATCAAGGCCCACTGTTGAGTGGGTAAATGATAGGCAGATGGAAAGCTGGGCACTTATGCCAGGGCCAAGAGAAAGCTCCTCTATCCAGCTTGGGTTAGGGACATAAATAAGGCAGAGTGGGTTCTCCCAGGGCTCTTTGGTGCTTGCTGTCTTCCCGACCCTAACCCAAACCCAAAAGGGAACCTCCCAGACAGTGTTATGTTGCCCTGACAGTCAATCAAATTCTGTTCATCCAAAAGGCCGCCTGAGACATCATGAACAGATCTTGGCCAAGTCCATTCTAATCCAGCTTCAACCTCCCGTGCCCCAACTCCACTTTCCGCTCTGTGCTTTGCGGCAGTGTTGAATGTTAAGGAACCGTCCTTGGGGGTCTGTTAAGAAGCCTTCAGGCTTCCCATCCCACGGCAGGACCGCTTGCTGTCCTCTGCCCTCAAGCCTGGAATCTGCTTTCCACTCTCATCACAGCCTGCCTCTGAATGGCCAGATTCTCCCACCCAGGCTGGAAGAACTTCAGGGACCAAGAACCTTAACTCCAAATGGAACACAGGCCACAAAAATTCCTCAAATATGTACCCCAAAAACAAAAGGGTCCCCGGGGATTCACTTTATCTTACCAAGTTTCAGTCGAGGGGGAAACATTCTAATGGTGAGTAAGAAAAGCTGTCAGAAAACTGTTTTGTTCAACAGCAGATGCATTCCAGGCCTTATCTAATCAGGGAGCCCTCTTCACAGCTGACGCAGAGGTTGTTCCTGCAAATTGTTCCTGAGTCAGGGAGAGGGGCCTTGGTTTTAAACGTAAAATAATGGTCTTTTGGCAGGCAAAGGTGGTTGGCAGCTGGAGGTTTGGGGTGACCTCTGACCCTCTCCCACAGTTCCTCCCAAGTCCCACTGCACAAAACTAAGCCACCCTCAAATCCCAGGCTCTAATTGGCTCTGGTTTGTTTTGCTTTTCTCTTCTATCCAGAGCTTCAAAAGGCACTTCGATAATTGTTTGAGGCATGAAAAAGGCAGGTTTCGGCTTTCCTAACTGGAATGGAGGTAATTACCATCTTCCACACACGAGCCGCTACATGCTTCAAATCAGATGGCTCTGGGTTGTTTTAGAAAGTGTAGCTGGGCCTCTGAGCCAGGAGAGGGAGGATTATGGAGCCTTCCAACAGCTCCATTCCAGAGAGGGAGGAATTCAGACATCCCAGAAACAGTGAGGGAAACTTCCATATTCTTTTGCAGTCTCTTCAAGTCTGCCCAAGAGATTTGGCCTGAAAAGACTGTGCCTTCAACCTCATCCTGGAAATTCAGGAAGCATTTTTTTGGTTTTCTCTCTCAGGAGATGGAAGCTGACACCCCACATGACTCCCATCTTGTCTGTAATCAGCAACCAGGGCTTTGACCTGGGCTGTCCTCCTTTCCAGCCTCAGAAAGGGGTCAAACTGAGCCGGGTCTAGTAAGAGCTGCCTCAGAGAACCAGAACACGGATTTGCTTTTGTTCTCTCAGGACAGCAAGCCCAAGTGGGGGCAGACTCAGGCTGACATCCCACTCACGCGGCCCTGAGTGTGGACTGGGAGCAAGACCCTGCTTCAAATTTCAGCCTGCCAGCTGTGTGTCCACAGGTAGCTAACACCCATCTCTCATCCTGCCACAGCCTCACCCAGAGAAGAAGGGTTGACTTCACAGCAACCCTATGTTAAAGTATGTGAAGGTTAACTTCGTTTAACATAGGGTTAGCACAGGTTTAATATGAGGGGCCAACAATTACATGCAACAATTACATATAAATGTTAGCTACTGTAATTGTCAGAGGCATGGCCACTGGTGCCAAAGGAACCACTCTGAAAATTCTGGACGTTTTCAAGACTCTGGGGATTCAGAAAGGGAGGAAAAAAAGAAGCTGCTGCAGGAACAGAGCAGGGAAGCTGGAAGGGAACAGGGTGGCAGCCCCAGCTCAAAAGGGCGGCCCTCTCAAGGGCACACCTGAAACGTATTAGGTTGCCTGAAATTCCACAGATTAGAGATTTAGTTTTGCTTCTTCACAATAATATATCTCAAAGAGAACCGGCTGGTTAAACATTATTCATACGTCTGTGTGAACTGGTTTATTTGCTCTCTTCCCAATACCTACACACTTAGAAGCTCCAGAGAGCAAAGAGCTTGGGTCTGAGTTAGGGACTAGGAAAGAACAGAGAGTAATAATGTAGAGTCACGAAGCACTGTCCAAGACGTGGCCAGCTGTTCAGATTCTAGAGCCCCAGTTCAAATCATGGTTGGCCTGCAGACAGCCTGCCTGGCTCATGAGGAGAGAGGAGGGCGGAGATCAGGTATGTCCTGGAGGGCCTGAGTTGATTTTCTGATGTTGGTACTTTCACGTTGCCCACTTGTAAAATATCCTTTGCAAATGGTTTCCGGGACTCCCTCTTTTTTGGGAGTGCCTCCTTCCTAAGCTCTGCAGATGGGTGGCCCAGGGAGCAGGCCCCAGCTGCTGCCTCTCCTCAGACATTCCATCCCTATGACCTCATCCAGGTGCAGGGTTTGAGTCACCTCTCCACTACAGACTCTCTTGATTTGGATATTCAGTGGCCTACTTGACAGCTTCCTTTCAAGTACCTCACACAGAACTTTCCACACCCCCTTACCCCTACCCCATGCCACCCAAAACAATCCAAACAAAAACCCCATCAGCACGGTCTCCATGGACATGTTCTTGATGCGGTCAACCTTTCAGGGCTATTGACATTTCTCTCTGTACCTTGTGCTTTTCTTTCACAGCCCTTAAGACAATGCATAATCACTTACTTATTTTTATACTGACTTGTGTAATACCTGTTTCCCAATAGACTATAAAATTCATGAGAATGAGACCAGGTGGTTTGTCTCCTGTTCTTCCCCTCACCCTAAGTAGTACATAGTACGTCCTCACTATGTATTTGCTGAATGAACAGTATTCAAGTGGAAATGGGTCCCAGGGTGAGGAAGAGTTTCTGGGCACGAAGAAAGGCCATGAAACCTGGCAAAAACTATGTGAGCTCATATCTTGTTTTCCTGAAGGGTCGTTTGGTTTCTTCCTCCTCCCATCTGATGAAGTTTTATGTTTAACTAAAATCCTGAACAGTTAGAACAAATGTATAGGAAATGATCACATGATCATGAACTTAGCAAACTTCTACAAGCTTAAGTGTCTAATATGAGGAGTGCCTAAATTATATGTATCAATATGGTTGACTCTCAATTATCCATTCCAGTGGATAATCTAATAGCCAATAATCTAATCATTTATCATTTACTTGCCTATAACCCCATAAGTTTTACATGTGGCTTTGGATTATGTTTCTGAATTTGCATCAGAATATAGGGGGCTCTGATGGTTTAGGAATTCACAGTACTTGGAGCATATATATGCCCAATGTCACTACCCTAGTTGCCCATTAAGGATTCCTCTGTGTTCCAACTGCATGTAGAAAAAATACTGTATTGTGCTTGGGAGGAAAGTACGTTGGTTTTTGTTTTTTTATTTTGTTTTGGAGACGGAATCTCACTCTGTCGCCCAGGCTGGAATGTAATGGCACGATCCTGGCTCACTGCAACCTTTGAGTCCCTCAAGTGATTATTCCGCCTCAGCCTCCTGAGTAGCTGGGATTACAGGTGCACACCACCATACCTGGCTAATTTTTTCATATTTTTGTAGAGATGGGGGTTCCACGTTGGCCACGATGGTATTGAACTCCTGACCTTGTGATCTGCTCGCCTCGGCCTCCCAAAGCGTGGGGATTACAGGTGTGAGCCACCACACCCAGCCTCATTGGTTTTTTTTTTTTTTTGCCATAAAAATTGGGGTCCAAACCCCAGCTCTTGCACTTACTAGCTCTGTTTTCACACTACCTGTCCCAGTCTAAACCACTCCCTCAGGCAGGTGCAAAACAAGTCAAAAGCAGAGTTAAGCTCCTTATGAGCTTTCTGTTTTACATCTAGGCAAAGAAACTTTCTCTCTTCTCCTTTTCTTCTCTTTTTCTTTCTGCCTTAAAATACCTTCTCTTCCAGTTCAGAGGGATGAAGTCAACAAGGTGTTTGTTTTACAGAATCACGCCTGGTTGTGAAAGCTGATAATGTCTAGACAAATCTGAAAGAAAAACACTGTCCTGGACAATCTAATATGGAAAACGGACTCTGGTCTTTCCCTGGGCTCCACTGGCCCCACCAATGGTACAAACGATGGTGACTTTCTCCACGTTGTACATACATCTGGACATTTGCTCATCCTGTCTTGGGTCAAAGTCTCAAGTTGGAAAATGGATTCATCCTGAGTTCCAAGGCAGAACCAGTCGTGTTGTCAGTGGGTAGCTGAGACCCCAGAATTCCCACCTCTTTTTCCTGTCATGAAGTTTATATCTCGAGGGAAAACAGCTGTCCATTCTCAGGCCAACTGGGACTGAAGCCAGCTGTTCCTTCCAGATGCCAAGAGTCAGATGCACACCCACTCTTTTCTCCTACTCCCTAAGGCCGAAGTCTCAAACTTTATTGAATTTATTAATAACCTTAGGGACTTGCTAAAAAGCATTTCCCCAGGCTCTACCTCCAGAGAATGATTCAGTTAATTCAGGTTGGCCAGGAAATCTGCATGTTAAATAACAACCTTCCTGCCCCACCTTATTTCTGATGTCTAGGAAATTCCTAGGTAATTGGTCTGAGAATCATACTTTGAGTGACAACAGCTACAGTGGAGACATTGGTGTGCCAGTAAACGTTTAACAACCGGCTCTGGAGGTGGAAAAGTCTGGTTTATAGCTTGCTGGTTTCTGTGGTATAAATATTCCCACCTTGGTCAACTCAAGCTACAAATATGACATCATGACTGTGAAGTTGGGAAAAGGTTTGTGCAATCAGTTCTGATAAGCCCATAGTAACTGATTTCAGCACACCCACTGAGTGGAAGTGGCCAGATGCCTTCAAATGCTAGTTCCTAGGCTCTGGCATAGAAGGGCCACTGTTCAGTCCAGAATGTCACATCTCCAAAGCTTTTCCCCTAAATCCTTCATTTTTTTGAATGGTTTGTTTTGGTTGCTGGCTCCCAGAGACCGCGGAAGGGGGAAGAGGAGCTCCAGGAAAGAAAATGCAATTAGTGTAGGATGTTGGCCTGAGTTACACTGCTAACCTTGTTCAACCCAGCTTTCAGCGGGGAAGGGGTTTCAAACACCTGCCTTTGCCTTCATTTGATAAGCTTTCTGGTCAACTCACATTAACCTGATCCTGCTGACCTGGAGAAGGATGAAAAGGCTGAGTGTCGGGGACCTGAGGGGATGAAAGGGGATGGGGGAAGCCTGAGGGGGGTGCTCATATGACCCGGGGTCGCCATCGGCTTAAGGCTTCCCCTTTGTCTCCCTGCTCTGGCCCCATGTTTGAAGGTTCTGGTGATTTCCTCCCGCCCCCGACTAGGCGAACAGATGTGGAAAGATCTCCAGTTCCCAGGGCTCAGGACACAACTGCCTGTTGTTTCCCGTCTGCAGACCGCGGCCAGCAGTCACAGGCGGAGCAGCTATGCAATCACTCGCTAAAGAGCTGAGCCCAGGCAGGTGTGGGCGCAAGCCTACTCTGCCTGTCGGGAGTGAGAGGATGTGTAAGCCTAACTGAACAAGAATGGAAAACAATCATGCCCCCGCCCTGTCTTGCTCTAAGTCCACTGTGTAGGAATTTGGAGGCACTTTAGCAGAGGCAATGACTTGAGCTCTTCCATGGCAATACAATGCTCACAGGTGCCATGACCATTTGAACAAACGCAGCCTTCTGGGCCAGCTGCTTCTCTTGTCCCATACTGCAGGTACTGCCAATATGAGAACTTTGCTCACTTCTAGACTGGAGTTGAGGGAACACTGCTCCTCTAAAAAAGATGTTTTCCTCAGCCTGCTGAACTTTCGGGGCTCACTGGATCAAGGCGGTAGAAGAGTTACAAAGGAAGGGGTGTAAGTGTTGGCTTCCCTATGTACCTTATTTATTCAACACTGATAGTTTCAGAAATGGCTTAGAACCTAGCTTCCTCACCATCCATATACCTTTGACAAGTGGGACAAATAAAAGCATAAAAATATATCGTTAAATGAAATACTTGTCTCATATCTAGTCCATCTACAAGAATAAGCTGATACCTAATGATACGTTTTCTAGTTTATGCAATAAACAGTGGTGATTACAATTTTGCATGAAGACCCGGTACATATACATCTTAGTATAGAGCACATTTACCTGTAAATGCTACAAGTAGTAGAATGTCAGCCATCTTCTAAAGCACTGATTCTCCAAGTGAGGTCTGCAATCCCCAGAGATCCCCAAGACCCCATCACATGTGTCTGCAAGCTCAAAACTATTTTCATAGTAATACCAAGATGTTACTTGCCTTCTTCTCTGTGTTGACGTCTGGTTAAAATTGCTGGCGCTGGACTATACTGGCAGTCACGGTATTCTTCACTGCTACAAACTTACAGGGGGAAAAAAAGCCAGTGTCACTGAAGAATAAAATGAAACGTTTCTGCTTTACAAAATCATGCCTGATTGTGTAAATTAGACAGTAAAAATTATTACTTTTATAAAACCTTGCCCAAAAGTGTACTCCTTCCTCCCTTTTTTCTTCCTCCCCCTCCCTCTCTCCTTCTCTTTCTCTTTCTTCTGTTTCTTCTCTTTCTCTCTTTCTCTTTCTCTTTTTCTTTCTTCTTCCTCCACCCTCCCTCTCTCCCTCTTTCTCTTTCTCTTTCTTCTCTTTCATCTTTCCAAGATGACTTGGAAAGAAAGTATCAAGTACTTCTGGTGCATCCTGAAGTATGATGGTCATCTGGAGGAAAAGCACTTGGTCAGTGTCCTGAGCTGTGAGCGGCCCCAGCCACCTGCATGGAACACCGTGTTTACCCAAAAGGACCAAGTAACCCATGGTTATTCAGATTTGGTTACTTGACAGGCATTTTCTTAAAAATGAACAAACTGAGCTCATGACTTCAAGAAATACAACAATTGACAGTATTTTCTGCCAAAATAGAAATATAAAGCAGAAATTCGAAGTTTTAAAAACCTGTCTCTGCCATAGTGAATGTAACACCTTCCCAACACTTATAGAGGTTTTTGATGAGATCAGTGGTGATATTAACAAATAAGAACTTTTAGTTTTCATCATGAAATATATCAAATTAGAAAAATTTGCATGACTTAGTGAAGCAATATTTTCCAAATGACCCATGCATAGTATTACAAAATCAGGCATAGGCAAGGATCTATTCAGAGTACAAGCCAGACAAATGAATTTTAACATAACAGCATAAAAAGTTCATTGATATAGTTTCAGATTCCACATTGCAACTAACCTTAGTAATCTACTATTGGTTGAGTTTTGGTATAATGTCAAAGAAGAATATTCACAATTATCTGAAAAGACTATTAAAATATTCCTCCCTTTTCCAACAACATATCTATGTGAGGCTGGGTTTCCTTCACATACTTCAACCAAAACAACATTATCACAGCTGATTGAATGCAGAAGCCGATATGAGAAACCAGCTGTCTTCTATTAAGCCAGACATTCAAGAGATTTGCAAAAATGTAAAACACTGTCACTCTTCTCACTTGGGTTTTTTTTAAAAACACAGTTATTATATAACAAAATGTTATTTTTAATGTTTAAATGAATTAATATAGGCATTTTAATAAATTACTAAATATTAATTTATTCATTGATCATGAATAAATATTAAATGAACAAATATTTTTCGGTTTTAGTTTTTAATATGGTAAATTATTTAATTATCTATTGCTGTATAGCAAAGCGCCCTAAAACAACAGTGGCTTCAGCCAACAGTAATCATTTGCTATCTCTATGGTTGCTGTGGTTAGGCAATTCAGGAGTGGCTTGGCTAGGCAGTTCGGGGGAGGTAGTCTCTCATGAGGTTGCAGTCATCTGAAGGCTTAACTGAGGCTGGAGGCTCTGCCTTCAAGATAGTTCATTTGCAAGTCAGGCCAGTGTTGCTGGCTGTGAACAGGAGGTCTTGGTCCTTCTCAATGTAGGTCTTTCCCCGGTGTACTCAAAACACAGGAACTGCTTTTCTCCAGAGTGAACAAGAGAGGCCAAGTAGGAACAAGTAGTCTCTTTTATAACCTAGCCCCTAAAATCATTTACCATTACTTCTGCCATTTTCTAATTGCCGCACAGACCAGCCCTGAGTCAGTGTGGGAAGAGACTACACAAGGGCATGAACACTAGGGATAAGATCTTTGGAGGCTATTCTAGAAGCTGGCTACCACGGGATCTATCAATAGATACAACCCACATAAACCAAGGCTCTTCAGGATCGTCAATAACTGTTAAGCATATACAGAAGTCCTTAAAGCCAAAATAATTTAAAGTTGCCAGCCTAAAGAAATTGGTCCAGCTGGGTGTGGTAGCTCATACCTGTAATCCCATCACTTTGGGAGGCTGAGATGGGACGATCACTTGAGGCCAGGAGTTTGAGATGAGCTTTGTTTTAGAGATGAGTGAGACCCCATCTCTAAAAAAAAAAAAAAGAAAAAAAAATTAGTCAGGCATGATGGTGCACACCCGTAGTCCCAGCTACTTGAGAGGCCGAGGCTGAAGGATTGCTTAATCCCAGGAGGTTGAGGCTACAAGTGAGTTGTGATTGCACCACTGCACTCCGGCCGGGATGATAGAGGGAGACCGTGTCTCTCTCTAAAAAAAAAAAAATTACTGGCCCATATCTCTAAAATATCTTTGCTGTCTATCTTTGTCCTATTGCTCACAGTTATACCATCATTTAGACAACTTCTTGCCCACTCACCCTCCACAAGCTTGGACACAGGTCCTTCTAGCTCTGTTTCTTCTGAACTTGAGTTTGCTGGAGACTCCTTTATGGGTTTTAACACTCCCCATAACCTTTGTCTGATTTGTACATAGAAAAATAGTCCCAAAATTACAAATAAATGATTAAACTAAAGGTCAGTAAGATTACTAGACATAAAATATTTGAAAATAAATTGTATTTCAATAAGATACACAACTAACCAGCAAACACATAAGAACTATCTTTAGTTAAACCTGCTCTCTGCAGATTCCAGCCACACCTCCCCAGGAGCAGAGGTTTTCCGGGCTAGCTCAGGCCCCCCCACTACCTGCTTTATAGAAGACAGGGAAGAAAATCACTCACTGTCTGTAATTTTATTTAAGAGAGTGCAAGAATGTCGTATTGGAGCCTTTCACTCTTTTTTCTTTGTATTTCTTATCGGAAATGAAAGAAAACAGCCAGTGGAGATAGGATCTCAGGTCTAGAATTCCTAGCAGGTAATTTGGGAGTTGAAAACAAATCTCCCCTGAAATGCATTAAGCAGGTGAAGGGGATTCCAGTTTCAACTCTTAAACCACACCTTATCCTGGCCTGGCAAATAGCTTCCTTCCAGCCCCAGGCAAATCCCAACTTCCACCCGCCAAAAGCCTGCAGTTAATAAAGGTTTAAACAACAACAAAAACCCCAAGTGGAAAAAGGAAGACTGATTGGAGGCGGAGATACTAGAAGGGCTGCTTGAGAGCCCCTCTCTGAGAGCCACGCCCACAGGAGGAAAGTTTAGCTAGGGAAGCTGGGGCCTGGAGCTGAGGGACCCAAGGCATGGTGTCTTTCAGAGCATCAGAGCAGGGTAAATATCTGACTTGAATCAAATGATTATTTTTCTTGATCAGATTTGTCCACTTGTTTCATTAGAACTTCATACCGCTAACCCTGGTCAAACCCTTTAAAATGGCCAAAATCTCCGGGTTGCATGATTGAGCCACAGTATGTCCTGCTTCCCGCTAAGTGCCGCAAGACTAGAGTTTCTGAACCCTGGTCTAGGTGAGTCAGCTGAGGGTTGGTAAGGAAGTTCTAACGTGTCCAGAGAGAACTGAGAAAAACAAGGATCATGTTATGTTGTGGGAATGTGCTCCGTGGTACTTTTTATTCCCATTTGACATATCAGAAAATGGAGGCTCAGAGAGCTTGAATAACTTGCCACATAGCTAGTCAGCAGCAGAGCAAGGATGGAGATTCACACGATCAATCACAGTGACTACCCTTTGCTGAGCACCTGTCATGAGACAGGCAAAGCACCTTGTGCTTTGTGTGTGTTAACTTGTTCAGTTCTCATGGATTGCTTCCTATTTTAAAGAAGTGAAACTGTTCAACAGAGCTTCCTGCCACAAGGGAAATCTTCTTCATCTCACTGTCCAATAGGTCCCCACCAGCCCCATGTTGCTACTGAGCCCTTGAAATGTGGTAAGTGAAACTGAGGGACCAGATTTTTAAATTTTATTTCACTTAAGTTGATTTAAATGTAAACAGCCACATGTGGCTGGCAGCTACTGCACTGACCAGCACAGCTGTAGGAGGTTCAGTAGCTTTTCCGAAAGCCAGCTAAGTGATGGGGTGAGGGTAATGTTGTGGGGCTGATTGAGCCCAAAATCCATGCATTTCCCCTTTTCTCTCTGCTCCCCTGTGAGGTGGCCTGCCTTTTCCAAAGTGAAAGACCCTGGAAGGAAACTGACCAAACAGTAAACAATCAGCCAAAAATTAAGCCAGATCCCCTAAAGGTGGAGTCCGTATTTGAGGCTGCTTCTTCTGAATGTGTATGGAAGCCCCCATGGGTGGCCAAACAACCCAGATGGGGGCTTGAGACCCTGCACCAGTAACTTCCCAGAGCCCTCCATGGCCCGTTTGGCTGAGGGTTCTGTGACTCACAGGTTCCAACCCTACAATTTAAACAGTAGCATTTCCTTCTTCTGGGCTTAACACTAATTGGTAGAGAGGTGGTGTGCTCCCAGGCCCAGCCTCACCCTGTCAAAACATGTAGCTCTCAAAGGTTCCTACTGGAGGTACCACCCATGAGGTACAGCTGCCATTGCCATGCGTCTGAATGCCAATGCTTAACCCAAGATGACCCACTGTTGTTCCATGAGCCTCTCTACAGCCTCTGATGTTCATCTTTGCTGATCACTCTCCTCCAAAGCCTCCAAGGACATCCTGTGAAGCTCAGAACAAAATCCAAAGTCACCACTTCCATGGCTGGCCCCTGCCCCCTGCTCTGACCTCATGTACCATAGTTGTCCCCTTTGTTCACTCTACTCCCATCCCTGGCTTCCTTACTGTTCCCCAAACACATCACACTTGTCCCTGTCGCAGGGCTTTGCACTTGCTATTCCTTCTGCCTGAAATCTTTCTGGGTTGAACATTGCTTACTCTCTCTTCATCCAATTCTGCTCAAATGTCACCTCTTTAGAGAGGTCTTCTTGACCCCACTGTGTGTAAAATACTGCACCCCTCACTGACATCTCTTACCCTGCTTACTTTTTTCAAGGCATTTATCACTAGTATGTATGTTTGTTGGTTTGTCTGCTTACTATCTATCACCCTTACTAAGATGCAAACAGGGTAAGAAGGAACAGTGTCCTTTTTTCACCCTGTATCTCCAGTTTCCAGAATACAGTCTGCCACATGCGTGCTCACTGAGTATCTGTTGAGTGAATAAATGAATGCATGCATGCATGACTGCTTACACAGAGTGTGGGGGCCGGGGGCAGAGGCAGGCTCAGGCTGTCTCCCTCTACACAGACCCGCACTTCCATGATTTGGATGCCAAACCATGAGAAACAAAGAGATTTGCCAGTTTAATTTCTTTTGCCCTGGGAAAGTTAAAGATCACAGATAATCCAGAACTCAGTGCCAAGTTCTCTGATTTATAATCGAGGAATTATCCACACAGAGGTAAACAAGAGCAAAGGACTGACAAGCAAACTGTAGGAGGAGAATGATGAGAAACAGACGGAGAGACCCATGCAATCTGCAGCCTTCAGCTAGCCTGGGTTCCCGCCAGCTCTCACTCAAATTTCGATCCAGAGAATCTCTGCTGATGTTCACTTCCAGATTCCTCTGGGCCACACTGCCAGGTGGCTGTCGGGCACAGGGGTCACTGCAAGGCACCTCTCTACCTGACAATGATATTTTGCACTCATCTTAAAGGCACACCCAAGAGGGCAGGCGTTTCCCAAAGATGCCCCAGGCCCACAAAAGTCACCAGACTTTCCCCAAACCTAGATTTTAGAGGGGAAGTCCTTTCCTTCTTTAATGACAGAAATGTGTCTTTTTTATTCCACCACTAAAAACTTCAAAGAAACAAAATTCGCAGTGCCTAGAAGCATCTGACACATAGGAGGTAGTAAAAACTGAATGAATGAATGAATGACAGTATCAACCCAAAAGGGGAACAGTGGTCTTGTGAAGAATGGGATAGTCAAGCAAATCCTGGACTCCCTATGCCTGCTAGATCACTTTGGATATGCCCTGAGGCCTCAGTTTCCCTATCCATAAAATGAAAGGCTGGCCTAGCTGAACTCCAATTTCCCTCCCAGCTCTGACACTAATTCTCTGAACACGCCTTCAGAGCTGCTTTATTGTAGACTAGTTCTTACATGTGTCCTGCTGAGAGCAAGGCCTGCGGGTCTGGCCTTGTTTTTAAGAACCAGAGGTTATTTAATAGCAATTCTCCCAGAATATTTTTCATGTCTTCCATGAAAGAAGGTTCTGGAAGGCAGCCATCATCAGAATAGGAAGTAACGCCAGGTTGGTGTGCCATTTATCAGATAATACGGGCTTAACCAAAATTCCTGTCACCCCCTACGGTGATTCTGGGAGCTTGACCAGATTTCAGAGGTTTCCTATTCAAAGTGGTGAGAAATCATCTCTGTGGCTTGTGGGATTTGATACCTGTTTCCCTTCTTTCCAGGGCTCAGGGCTGTGGGTGCCAAGTGAAGGCTCCAGTAACCCGTCTCCTCCTCCTGGGGTCTCAGGGCAGCCCTTCCAGCCTCAGAGGAGCGTTCCGTCCTGTAGGCCGTGGGAATGCCCATGCAGGCCCGGATCATTCTTATCTACTTCACATTTCACTTTATGCTGTCTGTAAATCTGACCATTTCTTCCACTCCTAGAGGCGTCCCAAAGCACTAGTCCAGCAGAATTCAGACTCCTTTCCCTTTCCCAACTCTACTCACAGCCTCGACTCACCAGGAAGAGAAAGAGCATCTGACCGAGAGTGGGACCAGGATTCCAGACCGGCTTTAGATGAGCATCTGTCTGGGCCTCAGTGTCCTCAGATGGGTGAGAGGTGGGGACTGGGTGTGGCTGCTTGTCCTGTCCCTTCCAGCTTTATGATTTTCCCCAGCCCAGAGCCGGAGCTTGGCCCCTCTCCAACAAGGAGGCCATGGTTTGTATGTTACATAGCGGCTACAAATGCAGGGGCATTTTTTTTCCTTTTCTTTTTAATGATCCTAGGTACTCTAGGAAGAGACAAACATTTTTATGATCCCAGGAACCAAACAACATAATGAAAATCATGGCAACCATCAGCCCAATAAAACCATGGCAAAAGCCTCCACATTCTCAAACAAGACCCTGGGAATTTAAAGCTCTCAGAAGCTTTAAGTGGCTCAGGCCTTGCTGAAGGCCTCCGGACGCCAGCTGATGGCTGATGAAAGGATTTTAACGCGCCACTGAAATTCTCTTTTCCTAAATAACCACTTTGAAACCTGTTAATTACAGACACACAACCAGCCCTAGCCCCCCAACAGGACCCAGGGCTTCTACCAGGGAGAGCCGGGCTCCAGAGGCTGGCCGCTGCCTTGGCGCTACACACGCTTTGTGTTGGGTGACTTTGCTTCAGGAAGAGAATCCAAAGTAATGAAAACCACATGGCCACTCCCCCGCCCCCAGCCTCCTACGCTACCTCCCTTCCCTGGAGACAGAGGCCGCTCAGTCTAATTTGGTCCAGTGTTTTTGTTTCCTAAAATCTGTCTTGGGCCCTGGGCCATTAATAGGTTGCAGCTGATTTTAATCTACATGAATCAGAGACTTCGCTTCTTTAGTTTTAAGGAGATTACAAATTGTGTGTCCCACAAACTCAGGATGGAGGGAAAGGACCTGGGTGGGGAGTGCAGGGTGGGGGAGGGGGAAGATCCTGGAAGGCACAGAAACTGCTCCCCACTCAGCAGCGGGCTTGAAGGAGCCTGGGATCACTCAAAGCTGGGGGAGGGGGGCTAAGGGGAGGTGAGGGTCTTGCAGCTGTGACTCAGTGGCAAGAACACAGAATCTGGTCCTGTATAAACAGAGTTAAAATCGAGGATCTGGACTGGCAGAGGCCTCTACTCGCCTATCTTCAACAAATTAATTTCCCAAGTACTTGTTGGGCACCCCGCACAAGCTAAAGCAGGGGGCAGCAAACCATGGCTGAACTGGTCAAATCCAGCCTGCAGCCTGATGTAAATAAAGTCTTCCTGGAACAAGGCCACGTCCATTTGTTTACGTATTGTCTGTGGCTGCCTTGCAGTTGTGGTAGAGACCCTGTGGCCTGTAAAGCCAAAAATAGTCACGATCTGCCCCTTTTCAGTAAATGTTTGCTGACTCCTGGGCTAGAGAACTATCCGAAATCTTACTAGGCAGGAATTCGACTTACAAGCCTGTTAACAAGGGATGGATTTAGGATTTACTCCATGCCCACCCCATACCAAAGTCTAGGTTCCTTCCTTCCAAACACCACTCTTCAGGGAAGTATCTTCATGCTTATTTGAGCAATGACAATAAAACGGAATGCCCACACCATGCCACTCAGCTAAGCTTCCAAGTACTGGCCCTGACAGCCCTACACTCCGATTTCACAGATGAAGAAACAGAGTCACTGAGATAAAACAACTCACTGAAGATCTCTCAGGGAACAGCACAGTTAGGAAGAGCTGGGCCTCTGAGTCATGGCATGGGCCTCTGTCCATGGGATGTAATGAAGGGAGCTGGGGAGCTTTAACATAGCAAGGCTCCCTTACGTGTGCCACACGGCCACTTGACAACCCAGTGAGGGACTCAGGGCACTGTGTCTTCATTTTCAAGGTGAAAAACATAGTACTATTAGGGAGTAGGGATAAGAATCAGATAGGCCAGACTACACTCAGCCCTTGAAAACCCCCTTTATCCAGGCCCAATGGCTGGTGAGCCCAGCCCTCTGGCCCTAGGCAGGCCCCCACGCAATCAGGACCCGGGGCCCCCTCTTCTCCCAGTGTGCCTCTAAGACAGCTCTTGCCTTTCAGGCGCTTCTAGGCTAGTGGGGCAGAGACAAGGAAGGGGAGGATGATGACTGCGTGACAGGCATAGTGATATAGGGGCACATGTGGTGCTTCAGGAAGACAAAGCAGGGTCACCTTGCCCTTCCCTAAAAGCCAACCCTTTGTAGGGAACCCTGGGTGAAGAACCTCCAATGCAAATGCTATTCACTAGAAATGTAAGCAGGCACCTTCCCTGCCAAGGCTTTCAGGGGCTAAACGTTGGGGTCATTCTGGGGACAGGCAGGGAAGCCAGAGAAACTGGTACCCTCCGAGGGACGAGACTGGCAGGTAAACCGAGGACACCAAGGAAGCTGCTGTCTTGAAGCAGTAGGAGCTCTCCCCACAGGAACCATTTCCTGGAGGACCAGGCCTGGGGTGGAGACCTTTCCAGCCAAGGTAGGATGTCACCCCAGGCTGCAATCTCAGTGGTCTGGAACCTCCCTGAAGGCTGGTTATGTCTGGGCCTTGAACAGAATCGCAGACCAGCAGTGTGCCGTGCTGGCTTACATAGAATGTTGACTCTGAAAAGGTCTCTAGCTAACAGGAGCTGAAAGTTCCTATAAAGGATAGCGAGTGGCCTGTACCTCACTGTCTCTATTTCCATTGCTGCCCTAAAATCCCCTTTCCTCGGTAAGCTTCTCCTCGAATTTTAGGCAGCACCTCAAAACAGTTTCAGAATTCATCGAGGAGCCATGGGTCCCAGTTTTTAGAGTTTTGCTTTGTTCAGAGGTCTCCAAATGACTAGAGGTTGTGAATTGCCAGAGGGTAGCAGAAGACTCCAACTGAGCAGGGACCAAGTATAAAGCAAACTTCCATCACCCTCAGCAACTGAAGCCCTGTGCTGGACCAAGGCAAAGCCTGGGAAATGACCCCATCAGCATCTTTGGGTCCCCTCATCATGGGAACTCTGCTCAGAAATAGTCTTCAGCAGGGTTAAGCCCTTGGCCAGATGGAGAACATGGCACGACCCCTCTGGCTTCTGCCTCCCAGGGAGCCTCCAGTGCCTCCCCTGGTACCCTCTGCTTCTGACAGCACAGGGTTGTGGGTGTCAACCTCAAAGCTCTATTTTGTCTAGATTTGGTTTCCAGGTGGATTCAGGCTCTCTATACCATGGAACCCAACAGCCAGGAGATTTCTGCCATTGCTTCCTTGAGTCAAGACTGGAAGAAGAGCAGAGGCTCATGACTATCCCACAAATATGAACCGTGGACCAAAGTGGGTGTTCAGGACAGCTGATTGGACAAGGTCCCGAGCTATGCTGAGGAGTGACGCTGGCATTTTGTAATGCAGTGGAATGAAACATACCACGGTGAATTAGCGGTCACTGAGTGTCTATTGTGAGCTGCTCACCATTTGGACGAACAAACTGGCAGGGAGACTCTGAGGCGGTCACGTGCCCGGGAGTTTGTTTAGAGAGTGCAGTTTCTTCCCATATCGAGGTGTGCAGAATTTTCACTTACAGGTGTGTGATCACGAGCTTGGGTCAAACTCCTCAACTTTCCTACGGAATGCCACTCCTAGAACCCTCTGCAATCTGAAGCCCTCACACAAAGAACAGAGGATTTATGTCAAACTCTACCCTTCTGCGCTACCAAACAAAGCCGAGTCAGAATAAAGCAAAGTGAAAAAGTTCATAAACACTTCCTGGGGCTGGGCTCACAAACTAAAGCTCAAAGCAGAGCCAGCTAGATGCGTTTCAAACCCATGAACACACACAAGGACACCCGAGCTGCCACTGGCCCGTGCAGAGTGGGTGCTGAAACGGCACTGCAGCAATGAAGGAGGACGTCATTCTAAAGTTAGAGCTCTGCTTTGTCTCCCCTCTGAACATATATGGGCGGAATTATGGATTAATGTTGAAAATCGATTTCATTTGTACTTCAAGGGCACCTGGGCGTGATGCCCACACTCCTTCCCCAGCCCCTCTGCAAATGCACTCGCCCTCAACTCACCCCGGAGACCTGGAGCTTTTGCTACCAATCACATTTTGTGTCCTGTATAAACAAGGCCTGGTAACTAGCACAGGAAATGAACTTCACAAGCACTGAATGTGTACCCACCTGTGGTATGCGGAGCTGCCAGACTTTTTTCTAACTGAGATTGTTCACAGAATCTCGAAACTTTCTTTCAGCTTCCCCTCTGGACACTGGAGTGTGGGCACCAGCCACGCATGCACACATACCCAAGCACAAAATTTCCCTCAATTTCCCCCAAGACACATCAGCAGTGAGATTTGCCCATACATACACGGGCACGCAGCCATTCCCAGACCTTCTCTTTTGTCTCCCCACCCACATTTCGATATATAAACAAGAGCGCCTAGGTGTGCTGGGGCTGTCCCTCCCCGCCTTGTGCCTGCTCAGCACAGTCCAGCACACAGGAGCTGGGGAGCCAAGGATGTTTATATTCCCATGTGTGCACCAGCGTGCACGCACACATGCACGCGCACACACAGCCACAGTCCAGCTGGGCCCAGCACAGCTGTGACAGGCCTGGGTCTGTTTGCCATTGTTTTCCTTTGCTTCTAACAGGCATTCATGCAACAGAGAGGAGGTCATGAGAGGTTTCCACCCGATTCTGTAGCATTTACCTCGAGCCTTAGTGCTGGGGAGGTGGCTTTTGAGAATGAGGTATGGGCGGCAGGGTGGAAAGCAGAGATAAAGGCATTCCTTCCCATCTTCTGCCTGAGCTTCACTCACTAATGTGCACTGTTCGGGATTGTTCGGAGCTTGCTTTCTGTGTCACCCTGCCTGAAACCTGGCTGGGAGAACAGAGGCTCAGCTAAAGAATCTCTGCAAGTTCTGTCTCAAGGTTCTGCTTTGACACCTCTTATTACTACCGTTGTTCTAGGCCCAGCCTGCTTGGGGACAAACTGTGTCCTGAGAGCCTGAGTGGGAAGCCCCAGCCACATAAGCAAAGACAAATTTGGGTAGAAACTGAAGGAGATAAAAATGGACCCCAAGTGGCCACTATTCCTCTAGGAATTTTGGCCCGCAAGAAAAGCTGGTATATAAAGAATTCCCCACCGACCCTCAACAGCAGTGAATGTTCTAATGATTCCCTCAGCAGTACATATGCAAAGTGGACACTGTCTTTGCATTGACAATAAGATTGGCTAATCTGCAAGCTCATTTGCTATTTCTAAGAGCCAGATGGGACTTAATGCATCTAAGACACTAACAAACCCAGGGTTCTCACCATGTGGATCTGGACAGAGAGAATGTCTCTGTTGCATCACTTACACACCACAGTTCCCTCATAGTGTACATCCCGGAGCGGTGTACACTATGAGGGAAATGTGGTGTGTGACAGATTTCTCATTGTGCCCCACGGCTGGCTAGAAATACATGTAGTTTGTCTGCAGCCGTCACTTGCAAACTCCATCCCACTCACCTCCCTGGTCCTTTCTTCAAATAAAATCTTACTAGAAAGCCCAGTGTACAGAGTTGATCAAAACAGTCTCTCTGGTTACAGGGATAAGTTAGTTATGTGTGTGCGGGGATGGGGTGTCACCATCTGCTCCTGCTCCATCCTCATGCTCCCCCATCTATACTTCAGGGAATCTCTGAGGGGGTCCTTGGATCCCAGGTTGAAAACCGTGATCACAATGCAGGCCTTTTCTTTTAACAGTTGTCCAACTTTGTACCCAGGAAAACACATAATGACAAGGAGCTGCTAGAAATTTGACAGCCCTTCAAATTAGCCTGAGTTTTATATACTATTGATTTCAGCTGCTGCCCATGTTTGGCATGGCATTCAGAGTTATGGACCCCTTGCTGAAACTCCCGGTTCTCTCGCAGGTCCGCAGTTCAAAAATTGGGAATAACTGTACAGAAATTAAGAATAAGAAATGAGACCAGAGTCCCAGATGGAGCCACACCTCCACGTGTGGAGACTGAGCTCCAGTGTCTAGTGAAGAAATTTGTGCTTAAATAGTATTTGGCGATGGAGAGCCATTAAAAAGCCATATGCTATTATTACTATTAATTCTCTTTTAGGCCGGGAAATGATTTAAAATGAACTAGCAAAACAAAAGATTACTCCTTTGCAATTTAAGTTCCCTTTCCCATCTCTAGCTTCTGAGCCTCCATACCCGGCCCCAGAGTCTACTGGGAGAGTTTCCCTCCTGAGAGTCACAATGGGCCCAGCCCAGATACCTTTCTCCAGTCTTCATCATCGGAGGCACTGATTGTCTGGTGTGGCCTTACCTAATGTAAGGCCGGTTGCCTCGCTGGGAGCCGAATGGACACACCTCTCTCCGTGCCCAAAAACTACGTCACCATTCTGAGCGCATTACTCAGCATTTGCCCTCTCCACGTGGGCTCCCTGTACCCATTTCCGCATTCCAATCTCAGTCCTGCACCTGCCAAAATTTTGAAAAACCCCACCAAAAACCTGCCCTATGGCAGCTTGCCCCGTATGTCCTCGACCAGCCCCTTGCCAGTGCCCAGTCCTTTCAAAACCAATGAAACTACCTCTGCTTTGTTCACCTCGTCCGTGCCCAGTCCCTTCATAACCAATGAAACTACCTTCTCTTTGTTTCCCCACAGCCGATCGAATACCTCCACTCCTTATAAAACCCCACGCCCCAAGAAGAGAAGCGCGACTTCTCCGGCCCCTCCTCGCCCAGGAGCTGATTAAATTTCTTTATTCCAATAACTGGCCTCAGTTGGCTCATTTAAACCTCAGTTGCTTCATTCAAACTTTACACCTAAAGTGAGTGGCCAAGCTCAGGCTTCGGCACCCTTGTGACTGTGAGCAAACTCATTGATGTACACAAAGGAACACATGCCTAAATTAAAGAATGTGCATATGGGTGAACAAAGCGGGGATTTATATGGTGTGCAGGCCAAAATGGAGACCTAATTCCTTGGTTTTAGCTACCTTCTTTCCTGGACCTTCAGATCCCCCTACCCCTAAATATCTCAATGAAGTCCTTGGTTTCAGCTGCGGAGTCAAGAAATACAACTGGAGGCAGCATGGAATTCTGGCTTGGAGAAAGAGTCATTGCTCCCGATCCAGCTCTGTAATCTGCTTGCCTTGGGGAGAACTCTTGAAGCTTTTGGTACTGGAATGTGTCCATATCTAAAGCGAAAGGTGCTATTAACGTTCATCTACCAACTTCAGAAGGGACCGTAGGGATGAAGATATAATTAAAGCCTGTGGAGACTTTGTGCTTCCTGATGAAAGATAACACCACCACCATGAAGTTTTATTAACTACCGACTCTGTTTTTAAAATGGTTCCAATTCCTTTCTGTTTTTCCTTTTGGGGTCTGCATAAATTTTATTAGCTATTAATTTCAAAAAAAAAAGGTCTCCTTGTACCTCAGAACATGATTTTATTTAGCACCTCAGAGAATTTCTTTCCATACCCCAGACCCGCAAAGGATTCCTCTTGGTCAGGGTGGAAGAGGCCTGCGTGTGTTCAGCTGCTGAGTTCAGTTCAATTTAATAAATGTTTATGGAATATCTACTAACATCTTCTTAGCCCTGAGAGGCAGGGAAGGGCTGAAATGAGTAGGAAAGGTTGTGAACTTTGGAGCCAGGCTGCCTGAGGGTTGAATTCCAGCTCGACACTTCCATATGGGTCCACTTCCATATGAAGAGGCTCAGTCACCTCTCTGAATCTCTGTTTGTCAGCTGTAAGATGGAGATAACCCCATTCATCTCCCAGGGTAAAGTAATAAAGAGATAGAAATCTACTGAGTGGTGGGTAGGCGCTCAGTGAGGCCCTGCCGCCTTCTCTCTAGCATCAGCCTCTGGAGGAGGCGGAAGGGAGATGCCTCTTCCTCAGCAACGTTTCTCCTCCCCGAGGCCCTCTGTCTATTCCTAAAGACTTGTCCATCATTTTGGGAAGAATGTTAGCCGGTTAAACCAGTGGTTTGGAAACGTTCTCCTGTCAATTTCCCCTGTGCTCTGGGCGACCCATTTCCTTCATACACACCCTCCGCCACCAAAGTACCTGCAAGGCCTCCCCATCATTACGTCCTCCACCCTCCCTCCAAACCCATTCCCAAGGAGGAGAGAAGAGCTTTCCTGTTCTTTTGAGACAGCGAGCAGTGCAGTGGAAGTGGCTTTGCTGTCTGTCTCCACTTCAGAAAAGATAAAACCGCAGGGTCCATGAAGTGTCAGTCCTCCAAAGGAGGCTTCAGGCCACAGGGAGGAGGGGTGAGCCCAGGCAGGGTGGGCTGAGGCTGTCCCAGAGGGACCCGTCCAGGCAGAACCAACACTGCCTTCCAAGGTGCCCTCGCAGGGGCCCACCTCACCCTGAATCTAGCCTGAAAGACGCCCCCTAGAATGTTCTCTGGCAGATATGGCTGTCCTGTCGGAGAGAGCCATGATAAAGGAGTCCATACAGGATCCTCTCCTTTTCTAAATGAGGATTCTTGTCTCCTGGGTTCCCAGGGAGGAGAGCGGATGCAAAGGGGCCCTTGAATAGGCACCGCAGAGGCCAACACACTTTAAATTAAGCTTCCGATGCTTAGAAGGGGCCACGGCTTCCCACAAATCCCCTGGTGCACGGAGCTTTGAGGCAGAGCGTTCAGTCCGTTTGTTCTTTTAGAAGTGCGCCTTGGAAGCCAGGAGTTATTTGTTTCCGAAAGGTAGGCGCTCATCAGGTGGGTGGTCTTTGCATTTTTTGTGTGCTTTGATTCCCTCCCTTTTCTTTTCAGGACTATTGAGGGGTTTATTTTTCCCTCTCCCAGCAGTGCTCAGGGGTTTGGCTGCAATGTGCATCTGTGCTGGGTTTTCCCACAGGCCCCTGCAAAGGCAGCCCTGTTGCCTTCAAAAAGTCCCGGGCAGCCCGGGAGGTGGTAGTTGGAGCTGCAGCTGTGCGCTCCCTCCCTTCTGCAGTAGGCTTTGATCAGTTTTTGTGGGGGCTGCGTGCAGCCTGACCTCCCATCTCCAGCGTCTCTCAGGTGGAAAGTTCTGTTCAGCCTGTCTGTGGCTTCAAAGGCCCTCCCTCCTTCAGGCTGGGATGAGACTGATAATGGCTCTCATTTTGTTGTCTGATCTCCCAGCAGCCCACAGCTTCCCATTGACAGGCTTTTGCTTACTTGGTTGGGCTGCTTTGGCCAAACTCAAACCACCTTTCTGGTTGAGGAAGCACATTGACGTCCTCTCCCATTGAGGCTCCTTTGATGGCTCAGACATGGCCTTCCAGCCCAAACAAAGGTGACCAGGCTGCAGCAGCCAGGCACCTGGCGAATCAGAGAGTAGGCGTTGAGCAGGGCAGATGTCTCTCCGTGAGGGCAGAGGGCTGCGTGAGCCTGCAAGTCTGTGAAGAGGAACATTCGGCTCCGCCCTTTCTACCTTTGAAGCCTGAGGCAGCCCAGTGCTTTCTGCTCTAGTTCCTTGCAGGAATCCAGCCGTGGTGGCCGATGTCACACATCACCCTATGCCTGTGCCCAAACCTGGACTGGACATAGGCAAGGCCAAAAGCCCTGATGTTGACAACATTTCCCAAGAACTTGAGCCATTCACTGTCTTCAGAAGTGGGCACCCGGCCAGCTGAGCTTGGGGAGTTCCTGGTCTGGCCCATTATTTCCAACAGTTGTGGCCTGACAGCCTTAGTTCTCAGGCCAAGGGGTTAACAACAGCAACCTCAGTTGCTCCAGGGCCTACTTCCGGCTCTGGCCCCAAAGTGCTGCTGACTCTGTGCTTGGGCCTTCCAGCCTCCACGATGTGTGTAAAAGGACAGGGCTGCACATCCAAAGTAGCCGTCGGCGAGCTTGTGCAGGGGCTGCTGCCTCACTGAAGGTTCACGGGGCCTCGGCCTCAGCGCGTCACTCCCCATGATGTGGATGGGGTTAGGCTGCATGTTGCCCTTTGGTTTCCTCATATTTAAAATAAGGGTGGCCAAGGGCAACAGGAGCGGTCAGGAGAGCATCCTTCTTCCTCGGTCTGATAGCACAGTCTCTTCCTTCCTTTTGATCATACTCAAAACAACTTCAATAGAACAATAAGCCTGGGAGGAGCCAGAGGGGGATTTATTATGCTGTTGTGCTGTGGCAGAGCCTTGCCTGACTTTATCTTGCACTGAGGTCTGCATGGGAGGAAATCTGCAGGCCTGTGGATTGTCTCCCCGAAGCTGAACTCCCTCCAACCTGGAATCTGGGAGGGCAGAGGAGACGCTGCCATGTTGGCCACACCCCAGGGTGAACCATGGCAAAAGGGAGACCAGCCCAGATCACCCAAAAATCTGAAAACATGACTGTGAGAGGCACAGGGACCCTAAACAGTCAGAGCCCACCTGGGTTTAACCCTATAAGAGGAGACTCCAGAAACTGTGAGTTTGCCCCAGGACAGGCGCTCATGAGAGTTTTCTTAACAGCTGGTATCCTCTCTTCCCATTCCAGCAGGAGAGGGAGTTGTGTTGGGAGGTGCCCTCTGTTTGTGGCAAAGCGGGGAAAGCTCAGCAGTGGACCGTCAGCTTCTCACACCAGAGAGATCATGTGGTAGGGGGTTCTCTTTTCCCAACAGGGATGAGAGCCAAGAAAGGACCTCAGAGCCCTGGTGCTGAGAGAAAGTTGATTGGCCCCAGTTTTGACTTTATCTCCCCCTGAATGCAAATGTTTTGACATCCATCTGCTGTTAGCAGGATCCACCAGGTCATCTCAGCAACCTTCACCTCAATTGACCCCATAACTCCAACCCTCACTGACAAAGAGAAACTCTAATGCCAGTGCTGCTAGTAAAATGTATACATAAATAAATACATCCTTTCTCATCCAACAGCTGAGTGCTACAGGATGCTGGCCTGACCATCTCTGTGGGGCTAGAGCCTTTTGTAATAGTGTGGATCAAGCACAGGCAAACCTGGGGTCAAGGTCTGGTTCCACTAGCATTTGCCAAATGACCCTGAGCAGATTACATGACCTCCTAGAGCTTCAGTTTCCTCCTCATCTGTAAGAGGGGGATGAGTACAGCAACCACATAGGATTGTTTAGAGGATTAAATGAGATAATGTATATGACATACCTAGCACATGTTAAACATTCTATAGAGTGTGCTCATTATTATTGCCACCATTTCAAATAGATGTGAGGATCTGATTGAACTTCCTTGGTCCTGAGTAGTGTCCTTAGGTGAACTGTGAGCCCCGATCTCTGTCATGAGCAGTTAATGCATGAGGAATGCAAGAGGAAAGAGGCTCTGCAGTACAACGTTTAGTTCACCTCAGACCCTGGCAGCAAATCCAGGGGATGAATTCTGTTTTCTAGACGACCAGATTCTCTCTCTCCAGTCACTTCATCTCGCTGGGCAACCTCACTGCATTAGTGTTCTACGGCTGCAGCAACAATCTGTCACAAACGGAGTGGCCTAAAACCACAGACATTTATTCTCTACAGTCCTAGTGGCCAGAAGCCCCACATCAAGACGTCTGCAGGGCCATGCTCCCTATGAAGGCTCTCGGGGAGACTTCTTCCTCGCCTCTTCCAGCTTCCGGTGGCTCCAGGTGTTCCTGGGCTTGGGGCTGCTTACCTCCAGTCTCTGCCTCTCCATGGTCACACTGCCTCCTCCTCTTTGGGTCTTTCCCCCTCCGTGTCTCTCCAGGACCCTTGTCATTAGATTTAGGGCCCACCTGGGTAGTACAGGATGATCTTATCTCAACATCCTTAATTACCTCTGCAAAGACCCTTTATACAAATAAGGCCACATTTACACATTCTGGGGGTTGGGACATAGACATAGATTTTTGGGAGCCACTATTCAACCTACTGCATCCACTAACCCTGCAAAATAGCTCGTTGGATTATGACCTGGGGCTGGTGAGGGGCTCACTCCTCTCCATGGTAATATCACTGGTTCTCTGCTTAGTCTCAAGGAGGGGTTATGAACTAACACCTTCAAAGAAAAGGAAAACCTAGCTCTTCGGTTTTTACTCATCGGCAGCGAGTGAAAACAAGTTCTTTCCGCTTAGTGAAAAACAGGCACCCACTACATCCAATGGGGGACTCAAATTCAAGCCGAGTCCCTGGGTTTCCTGTTCTTAGCTGGAAATGTTGGGATTTCAAAGCCCATTGTGCCCCTTAGGCTTATGAGTGCAAAAACTCACGTGTGATGAGCTCCCTTCTGGCAAAGTCCCACATGAAGCATTCATTCTCCCAGTGCTCAAACCCTTCACCTTCTCCTCTTCTTGTCAACCTCCAGAGGCCCCAGACTCACTGAAAAGGTGGCACAACTCCTATCTTGTCTCAAAGGCCTCCCCTGGCCTTGCTCTCCGACCCCTGTTGTCTGTTTCCTCCTTCAGCCCCTTATTCAACCATAAAGATCCACGTCTAATAGGAAAGACATTTCCCAGGGCTTCCCAGTCCCCTGTCAGGAAGGCCTTTCCTCCAAAATTGCTGACAGTTACACTACCAGACTGCAAGGGAAGACAGATCCTAATACAGTGTGTTTTTTGTCCTTCCAATCAAATCATACTTATATATAAATTTAGTATAGGGCTCAGCTCCTTCCAGGTGGTTTTAAGAAAAAAGCCAGTGTTATGCCCTTTCCCTGTGATGAGTCTAATTGCATGGGGCTCAGGTGGTGGCCCTGCTTTACCCCTCAACAGCGTCTATGAATAACTTTGTGTTTGTAGGTTTCTTTTTAAAGGTGTTCCTCCTATTTCTGGCTCACAGATGTTGACGAGTAGCATGTGTAGAGTTCAGTCTGGGATTCTGAACACAAATCTGGGATTCGGAACACTAGATCACATATTCACAGAGTCCCTCACCACTGGAACCTGGCTAGGGGTGGGAAAGTCATCATAACCCTACAGTCCTGTGGAAAGGGTAGAGCAGTGGAGACTAACTAGAAAGAAGTGAAAATAAGACAAAGTAGCCAGTGGAATTCCGGTCTGCCTCTTGCTTAGCTACGGAGAGCGCAGTAAGGCGATGGGTGACGTCCACTGCTCTCTGAACCATCCTTCAACTTATATGCTGAGGGCTCCATTTTCTCCCCTTTCTCTGCCTGCAGGTTTGTACAAAATTTGTGTCTTCACATGGAGACTATTTGTGTGCATAGAACACAGCCCTCTAGAAGGGTCTTGTGCCACTTTAAAACGTGACTCCCCAAAAATCTGACCTGTGCTCATACATTGCTGATCGAAAGACAAAATGGTTCAGCCTTGTGGAGAATAGCGTTGCAGTTCTTCAAAAAGTTAAACATAGAATCACCAAATGACTAGTAAATCTGCTCCTAGGTACATACCTAAAAACACTGAAAACAGGTATTCAAATAAATACGTGTGTACACAAGTTCATAGCAGCACAATATTCACAATAGTTGAAGGGTGGAACCAGCCCAAATGACCACTGATAGATGAATGAATAAAATGAGTATATCCTGATGATGGAATATTATTCAGTCATAAAAAGGAATGCATGCTACAACATGGAGGAGCCTTGAAAACATACTAGTGAAAGAAGCCAGACACAAAAGGTCACATACTAAATGAATCCATTTATATGAAATATCCAGAATAGGTAAATCCAGTGACAAGGCAGATTGGTGGGTTTCCAGGAGCTGGGAGGAGGGGGAAATGGGGAACATTTGAGTAATGGTTATGGGTGGTCTTGCTTTTGGGGTGATGAAACATTTGGGACTAGACAGAGCTGCTGGTTGCACATCATGATGAAATCTACTTGCCATGGAATTGTTTCCTTTAAAGTGGTTAATTTCGTCGTATATAAATTTCACCTCCACAAAAATGAAATGTTTTAAAAAGAGAGAGTTTAAAAAAAACATACCTGTGTGTTCCACGCACACAACCCAACCCCTGCTCTCGTTCCCATTTCTGTTCCCTTCCTGGTTAGACCTGTGTGCCCATTGTCGGTGCCATGGTATCAGATCAGCGCATGGTGCAGATTACTGTTGGGCTTGTTCTTGATCCCACTTCTGAGACACATCCTCTAAAATTCCATGACTAAAGCTGAGTCTCCACAGTAGCAACCAAACGTTTTAGCAGAGAACAATGGGTGTGGGTGAGAACAGCTTCACCACCAGACTGTTTCCCAACATTTTGTTCTGTGGCGGTAAAGCGGATTTTTCTCAGCAAGATGAACAGGTTTGCACATTTCTCTGTCTCTAGGAATTTCCACAGGCTGCAAGAGGAAAAAGAACACAAGTGTCATGATACCTAGAAAAAGATGTTCAAGGCTTGCATAAAACCCACTGAGGCTAAAATTGCTGTTTATCGAAGTTATCGGGGAAAAAATGTTCATGACCCCATTCTATTTGTTCCAACCTCATTTGAACAGTTGAGACAGAACTTGTAGTTTTGTGTTTCCAGAACAGAGAAGATTTGGAACTTCAAAGAGAAAAATGCCCATAGGGAGAACTGAGGACATGGAGACACCCTACGTTAACTAGGGTGGAAAGTTACAGTCTGTTGATGGAACTGTCATTCACTCATGCACTTGAACCCTTGAAGTCATTCACGATGGTTGAAATCAACTTCTTCCGAACTCCTGTTTATGTTGATATTTTGATCTCCTTCCATGGATCATGAATGTTCTTAATGGAATTCATTCATTCACTGCATATGGTCCTGCCATGTGCCAGCAGGCAATGGGCCAGGCCACCGGCTGGAGAAGACCCTATCCCTACCTTGCTGCATAAGCACCTCAGTGAAAAAGCGAGGCAGACACACCAGGAACATCACAACCACATGGCAGGTGCTCAGACAGAGGTATCAGGCCATGAGAGCACCAAGGAGTCACTGCCTCTGGGCCCTGTCAGAGTTGGGGACAGTGGACCCCAGCGTTAAAGGAAGATGGTGACAGGAGATCAGCATTGCGGGCAAGTAAGCACAGCATCCACAGCAGCCCAGAGGCATGGACACAGGTGGCATATTTGGTGAACATCGCTGCAGAGGGGAGACGGGAGGCTGTCCGGGCAAGTTGGGGCCAGGCTGGGAAAGGCCTTCCATTTGACCCAATTTTTTTTTTTTTTTTTTTTTTTTGAGACAGAGTTTCGCTCTTGTTACCCAGGCTGGAGTGCAATGGCGCGACCTCGGCTCACCACAACCTCTGCCTCCTGGGTTCAGGCAATTCTCCTGCCTCAGCCTCCTGAGTAGCTGGGATTACAGGCACGCGCCACCATGCCCAGCTAATTTTTTCTATTAGTAGAGACGGGGTTTCACCATGTTGACCAGGATGGTCTCGATCTCTTGACCTCATGATCCACCCGCCTCGGCCTCCCAAAGTGCTGGGATTACAGGCTTGATCCACCGTGCCCGGCCTGACCCAATTTTTTCTGCTGACTTTTTTCTTTTCATAGGAACAATAGCCAAATATTTGTCATACATCATTTTCCTTCATTTCCTCAATAGCCCCCTTTACCAATGAATACACTGAAGTTCCAGAAGCTAAAGTAATTCCAAAGAGGGATGCACCCATCACTGGAACACTGCTTGTCAATGACTGAGCGGTTGCTGCTGGGGAAGCCAGGATGGAAGGATGGGACCAGAAGGACAAAGGCAGCTTTAACTGCATCAGTAACATTTCATTTCTTAAGCTGGGTATGGGTACATGGATGCTCTTTGTGCCTTTTTGTGTGAAATTTTCATAATGATTCTTCAAGCCACTGGACTTGTGCATTAGGGTAGCATCTTTGCTTGAAAGGAGGCAGTGTCTGAGGCTGAGGGTTCCTTGAGAACACAGGGGCTGCCCTTAGTGTCCCAATGCTTTATGGGTTTTTCACTGTGGTAAGAGGTAAGTCACTATTTATTCCACCTAGTTGAGGCCTCAGAGCTGACACTTCTACAGAAAAGGCAGGACAGACAGGTTTGACCCTCCTGGTTCCCTTGGGCAGGAACTGAAAGTTTCCCATCTAGGGGCTTATGAGCAGAGAGGAAGGGGTCTCAGCTCCCCAGTGTATCCTCAGTTACCGCTTCTACGGGGCTTGACTGCCTGTGCTCCGAGTTCCTTTTCAAGTACACTTCCCTCTAGTTAACACTGTTTGCTTCCTCTGCCAGAGCATCCTGCCCCCTCCAGTGTAGCCCTGAGAAGGAGACCCAGCCCCCTGCCTTCCTGGCATGCAGAGCTTAAAACAAGAGCTCTCTGCCATCAGACATCCTTACCACTTCCAGCTATTGAGTGTAATCAGGTGTGCCAGGATCTGATTTCAAAGCCAAAAGCAAAGGGACTCGGAGGAATCCTCTCTCTCAGTTGCGCCAGTGGAAGACAAAGGGGTCTGAACAAACAGGATGCACTGAGAGCTGTGGAGAGCACTCCCCAGCAAGTGGGGCGGGCGGGATGCAGGGTGGGAATAGTTGGCCTGTAAGCCTGGGCGTTGGCATGCAATGCAATCGTGCCCAAGAGAAGCAAGGCAGGGCATGAACAGATGCTGATTCATCTGACAGCCTATCTGGAGGGTTCCTGATAGACAGTCATGCTCTTCCAGGGCCAGAGAGTTATATAATCCCCACCCGACTAGAAGAACCCAACTCTGGCTGTTCACCTTGCAGAGAATGCTGACATTTCTAGAAATCAGAGAAAACCCACTATGCCTTGTAGGGCAGATGAGTAGTACTAAGGAATCTGCAAGCAAGTCAGAACTGATGCATTGTGAAGGTGGAGAAGACCCACTAGTTGCATCCCAATGTCTGGGTCCTGGTAGATCCATTTATTTCTCTCCCTGTTTCCATCTCTTATCCCATACTCTGCTTGCTGGGCTTGGGAACTTACATCTAGTAAACTTTCCTGATCATTAACTGGATAAAAAGTTGAAAGTCATTCCAGAGAACAGTACCCTTATTGGAAGGCTATAAGCCGAGGGAAAATTTCAGTATTTCCTTTCTACTTCCTATTGCCCCCATTTTTATACGGCAGGAATCAGAGATAAAAACAAATGTTGTATCACACCCAACTTGAAGGCGAACAAAGATCACCAAAGGCAACAAGACTAGGAAGCAGCTTACAGTGGGAAGGGGGTGCCCATCTAGACTGACCCCTCACTGATTGTGAAATTCAGTGGTGTTCGCCCCAGTTCACCATCTTTCAGAGATAGCCTTGCTGGTGCTCTTAACCAGGAGTGCTTGGAGTATTGGCCACAGGCACCTCTGGCTGTTACAGTGCCTGGGGGGAATGCTTCTGGCATTTTCTGGATTAGGCTAGAAGTACAAATGTCCTCCAGTACACAGGACAGTCTCACACAACCGAAGAACTACCCCGATCTTTTTCTAATAGAGCAGTACTGATGAAATTGGTCATTTCTTTTTCTTTTTTTTTTTTTTTTAGATGAAGTCTCACTCTGTTGCCCAGGTTGGAATCCAATGGCGTGACCTTGGCTCACTACAACCTCCACCTCCCAGGCTCAAGGGATTTTCCTGCCTCAGTCTCCCAAGTAGCTGGGATTATGGGCACGTGCCACCATGTCCAGATAATTTTTTTTTTTTGTATTTTTAGTAGAGACGGGGGTTTCACCATGTTGGCCAGGCTGGTCTCGAACTCCTGACTTCAAGTGATCTGCCCGCCTCGGCCTCCCATAGGGCTGGGATTACAGGTGTGAGCCATTGCGCCCGGCCGGAATTGGTCATTTCTGACACTCAGATGAACCCTGAGCTCCTCCAGCCTGGAGCCTTTGAACATGAAACCTATAGCGAGAGTCACTGAAAAGAATCCAATTCTAAAGGCCACTGTTGTTTCTAGATGAAATAAAAAGCACACAGAAAACGAAAACCTGCCTGACATCTATAGTTCATCAATTACCTTTAAAGGAAACTCTTACACAAACTCAAAAGTTCCCAAGAGAAATTCTAACCTGGCATAAAGCCTTGAGAGATTTATGGAGATGCTTTCTTCCAGGGATAGACTTCTGGGAACTGGAGACTCGGAGGCTGCCTCTTGGCTTCTATAAAATAGGTCTGGCACATACATTAGGTTGTTTTGTCCCTATACAGTGTAAATAGCTGGCACGTGACACTTCAGCAATTGCTAAAAAATAAAGTCCCAGCTACTCGTGGGTTTATGGAAAGCACAACATGTGCAAGTTGCAAATGATTTCTATCTATGTAAAATGACAACATGATTGCGGCTCTTCTGTAGCATGACCAGGGTGGAAGCTGAGTATGAGGTCCTTGGGGGAATTCTAACTACATGAAATTGACTAACTAGGGCTGTTTTTTTTTTCTTGGAGTGGACAGGGGGAAACCAGCAGATACCATCCAGATTTTTCTTAAAAGGAGAGACTTGATGAATCCATGATTGTACTCATAAGCCAATGCCTTTCACAAAGAATTTGAATTCTAGGGAGATTTTGAGCACAAAGCTGCAATGTCTTTGAGAACTTGATTTATGATGCAAGATGAACTGCTGTTAACTCTGGGGTCATTCAGCCAGTGGGGATGGGAAGGGCAGCCCCATTAATCAAAAGGTAGCAGGAGACCCCTCCAGGTGAGCCAAACACACAAAGGGAGGAAGTGAGTCCAGGTGGAAAAAAGAGACCCCTCCCCTCATCGCTGGTGTGGCCTGGAGACAGCTCTGCTTCAGGGAAGCTCAGAGTGATGGTCTAATGTACATTCTCGCAAAGCATCAGAGAGGCTACAGCTTGTCTGAGAAGAATTTACATCCTGGCTCCAATACTCACAAGCTGTATGGCATTAAGCAAGGTATCTAAATCTGAACCTTGGGCCCTTCCAAGATGGGGATAATAGTACCTGCCTCAGAGGGTTGTTAGGAAAATAAGCAAGCATTTACTGAGTACCTAATACACGCCAGGCTTGGTATGAGGTACTGGGGAGACGGTGGTAGAAGAGCTGACAGTTTCATGAAAGCACTTCTATAGTGCACTAGGCACAGACACTGCCTATCATTTGTAGCTACTCAACAAATGCTACTTCCCTTCTCCTTATAACCTGTACCACTGGGCACCTGCTATGTGTAAGCTATTGTGTAGGCCCTTGGACCTGGCATCAAGTAGCAATTTGTAGCTTCAAAACTGGTTTCACACATGAGAACAAATGTCAGCAGTTTTTGCACTTGCTCATGGAGAGATAGCAGGAGGGGTTTTGAGCTCACAAATCCCTTTAGCTGTAGCAGCCCTCCTTTAATTGATGTTATATCCTGGACTTCTTAGAAAGATCCAACCTATTTATCGATGGTCATTAATACACCTGACACTGCTCTAGGTGCTTAAGAAAAAACTCAATGAATAAATCAAAAATGCCTGCCCTGCAGAGCTTATATGGTAGCAGAGAAGACACAGAACGAAGGGTAAACATTGTGAGCTGTTGATTATTTATTACCTTGTATGGAGATAAGTGCTTTGGGAAAATATAAGTAGAGCAGGATGGGGGTAAGCAGAGCAGGCTGCAAGTTTAATTAAGTGGGGTAAGTCTCACAGAGAAGGTGATATTTCAGCAAAAACTTAAATGTGAGGGAGTCACCCACTGTGTGAGGGAAGGAGGGGAGGGAGTCAGCTATGGTACTCTGGGGAAAAGGGTTCCAGCAAAGCGTTCAGAAGTGCAAAGGCCCTAAGGTGAAAGCATGCCTGTGACAGGGGTCAGCTAGGAGACAGTGTGGCTGCAACAGGTGAGCAAGTGAGGAGCAGTGAGAGGCTGGGAAGCAGGTGCCGCTGGAACCGGCGGTCGGGGGATGGGGGAGCTTTCTAGGCTTATGGAAGGACTTTGCTTTCAGTATGAGTGCGAAAGGTCACTTGAGAGTTTCGAGCAGAGGAATGGACTGATTTGATTTATGTCTTAAAACTGGAGAAGAGATCATAAACTTAGGCTCAGGCCTTCCATGAAGGTTGGAAAACCATCCATTTATCTACCCCGTCATCTTCACAGGCCCCCTGGCATGAAGACTAGGCAGATTATTTCTAGTCCCATTTTACAAACTGGGGAAGTGGGAAGGCTATGCACATTCTCCGAGGATCCAGGGCTGGATGGTGATAGGCTGGGGACTGAATTCTTGCAGTGCCCCCCGACTTGGACTAAGATGGGTTTCTGGACACTGGGAGCTGTCTGCTCCACAGCTTCCACGGGGGTTTTATGCATCCTTGAGGATTGCTTTGGTGGAGAGAAAAGACCATCTGGGGCTACTTTGGTTTTTGAAAAGTTACACATTGAAACAACTCAGTTTTCTTTTAGGCTTTAAAGTTCATCTTATAAATCTTATTACATTCTAGTTATAAATCACAGACGGTCAATGAGAGTTTGTGGATGATATCCCCACATTTCAAAAGATCCTTCCTTACCTTATGCCTCAATAACAAACACGATGCGTGGCACCTAGTACATCCCATGTCATACATCTCAGAGTCAATCACACCAGGAAGGAGGAGGGGGGCACTGCTGGGGGCCCAGGGTCGCGATGCAACTTGGCCAGGCACTAATCCACGACCAGGGCTGGGGCTCCCGGCCTCAGGGCCTGTGGGGTGGGCTTACTGGCAGTCACTGGCCACAGGGCAGGGTGCGTAGGAAGGTGATTGGAGAGGCACCCGAATGAAGGGAGAAAGGGAATGTTTTCCCTTTCCTTATCTCCTACCTCCCTTTTTATCCTTAACTCTGGAGAAAAATTTGTTACTACAAAGTTGTAGGCTGGTTTTGCTTCTACCATGTTGATGAGCAGAGGCTCAAGGGGCAGTTTGACAGTGTAAGGCCCCTCTGAGGAGGCCTCCCATTGCTTACCTCAGGCTTTTCCTAACTCCCCGCTCTCCGCTTGGCCTCTCCATGGTCCATCTTTCTCTCTGCTGTCCTTCCTGCAGCATTCCTCCCCGCCCCTCCCTTCTTTTGGCCTTGGGAGCTCTCCACCCTTCCCCTCCCAACCCTCCATACCCCACGCTCTTTGTTGCTGGATTCAAGGTTCTCAATACAATAAAGCTTTGATGATTTGCCCCAATTGAGAAGGAATGTCAGCTGAAATTAATGAGGAGTCTGAATAATAGAATTTTAAAGCAAAGTTTAGTTGCTTTCACGTTAAGACATCCTTTCCAGAGAGAAGAGTTAGCATTTAAATGCAGTAATAGTTGATGTTGAGAAATGGGACAATATGTCTTAGAGAATCTTTTCAGTAATTTACCAGAAATGAATCACTTATAATTAGCATATACTTTCTTTGAATCAGAGTGTTTCTGCGTTGAAAACCTTTCATTTTTAGTGACCAACATCTTTAAAATCACTGATTTTACCAGACTTCTCTCAGATCCACAAGTTTCAACTCCTGAGTTCTTCGTGGCAGAGACATTTCCACACTGAAAGTCTCTCTAGAAATTTTAAATTTTCAATGACATGAGCAATACATGAATATATTCTTGCAGAAAATTAATACCTTAAAAGGAACAAATTAAAATCACATAAATAAAATAATTTTCTGTTATCCCATTTATATTACTTTCTTTAAGGTGGTAACAATGTATTCTCTATAACAAACCATTCTGCACAAAAATCCCTTCTCCAGGGTCCCACCCAAAAGGCAACTAGCCACACTTGATTGGATCCTACACATTTAAAAAGTTAGTGGCTGAGGGAGTTACAGCTCTCAGCTTCCCAGTCTGTATCTTTATTCCTCAACTCTCCCCACTTCCTTACCACATCTCTGTGTGCTCCATACGCATGTATCTGCCAGGAAATCTCACCAAGTGAAGCACATCTGGCAAATGTTAATAATTAGGAAATCTAGATGAGGGCACTTGGGTGTTCATTATATTATTTTCTCTACTTTTCTGAATGTTGAAAATTTTCATAATGAAAAAAGAAAGAAAAAGAAAAACTCACAAAATTCTAACAACAAAAAGCAAATGACACCGGGAAGAAGAAAGGACCGGTTCTAGTTACGGCTATTTCCCTCTTCCTAGAGAGTCCCAGCCCTGCACTAGGAAAGGCTCTGCATCACCTGTGGGAATAGGAACACAGAAATGCCTAGTGTATTTCTTAGTAATATGGCTGCTTTTTCAAGCTCTTTCATACTTGTTCTTCTTTTACTTGCACAACAAGCCTTTGGGGGTAAAAAAGGCAAGTGGCTTTCCCCCATGTTACGGAAATGATATTATTGGAAACCAAGAGGTTTCATTATACTAGCTAATAATACCAGCTCATAGTTACTGCTTTCTTACTAGGCCGCAGGCATTGTTCTAGCTACTTATGTGCACCGAATAATTTTAACCTTAACAATAATTTTAAGAATTATGTGCATAATTGTCTGAGATCACAAAGCTAGTAAGTGGTGGATTGCAGTATGAACCCAGGCAGTCTACTCATGAGTCTAAACTCACAAGCACCTATATCCTCATGTGATAACATTACAGATGTCTTTCTAGCATCCCAAGAGTGGAAATCTGGCAGCCTTCAGGGTGCATTCAGACTAAAAAAGCATTTATTTGGCTTATGCAGTATTTTATAATTTTTGAATTTCAAGATGTATTTAAAGAGAGATTTTATTTGAAAATCCAGATCTCTGGCTTCCCTTGTAAAATCAGACGTTCTGGCAACGTGAGGCCAGCATCCCACAAGATAACAAGTGATTGGAGCTGAGATTGTGAAAGAAAAATTTTCATGACACTTGTTAAAGACTTTGAGGAAGACTTTATTCAAGAAAGTATACTGCAATGGGGTTTTGCAGTAGTGGAGAGATGGGCTCAACTCAGAATACATCGAGGAAAAGTGGGAATTTATAGCCAAGGGAGCAGGGTGGATGTCAGTGGATGACTAAGAAACACCAAGGCTAGGGGGATTCTGGCTAAACTGACACGGCAGGATTCTTACTGAAGGCAGACAAGGGTGATAGGACATAAAGGGAGGGGGCTGAGGAATTTGATAAGATATTGAGAGCGATCAAGTACCAAGGGTGGAGAATTTTCACTCAAGTGACTTAGCAGGATTCTTGCTAAAATTGGACTAAGCAAGCCAAGGACAGAGCCCAAGGTCGAGGTTTAGTCAGAAAGAGGACTCAAAGGAGCCTGACTCAAGTTTGATCAAGGAAGAGTCTTTGTCAGTAACTGATATCCCTTTATATAGGGTATGTTCTCTCTAATCTGTCAGTCCCTACAACTCCCTATTATTGCACCTGGCCTCTTTCTGCAACTCTTTTTACCTGTCTAGCATGAGCATTTGAGTTTGTAACCCCTGTACTATTAAAAAAAAGAAAAACCCTAATAAAGGAGAATGTAATTTCTGTCCTGGTACCATCAACACACTGCCTAAGTCATTTATTCGTTCATTTGTCTTTCCATGTAATAACCATCCATTCATGTATCCATCCATCCACCTTTTCATTCTTCTTGTCTCATGCACCCTAGCTTAGCAATTGTCAAACTGAACAGTCATACCTGAATTTCTTGGCCAGTATCTACTTTTCTCCAAATCAGATAAGAAGGGCAAGATCAGAGGGTAAGGAATGTCTTGTCAGGAAAACAGTTACGGTAGGTGTTATGAACTGAGCTATGTCCCTTCAAAATTCATATGTGAAGTGCTAACCTCCAATGAGACTGTGTTTGGAGATACAGCCTTTAAAAGAAGGTAATCAGTGGCCAGGCACAGTGGCTCACACCTGTAATCCCAGCACTTTGGGAAGCCCAGAGGGGCATATTATCTGGGGTCAGGAGTTCAAGACCAGCCTGGCTAACATGGCGAAGTCTCATCTCTATTAAAAATACAAAAATTAGCCGGGTGTGGTGTTGTGTGCCTGTAGTCCCAGCTACTTAGGAGGCTGAGGCAGGAGAATTGCTTGAACCAGGGAGATGGAGATTGCAGTGAGTCAAGATCGTGCCACTGCACCCCAGCCTGGGCAACAGAACGAGACTCCATCTCAGAAAAGAAAATAAAAGAAAAGAAAAGAAAGAAAAGGTAATGAATTGTACATCATGGTCAGCAACAGAAAATAAAAGGATGTAAACAAGGTCATAAATAAGAAGTCCTAGCCTCATGGTGATCTCAAACCAATAAACATAGAATGGACACACAGAAAATAAAAACCAAGAAGATGAGGTTCTATCCAATGGAACTAGTGTCTTTATAAGAAGTGGACAAGACGCTAGGAGCTCACACACACAGAACAAGCCATGTAAGGACAGAGAGAGATGATGTCCATCTGCAAGCCAAGGAGAGAGGCCTTCGGAGAAACCAAACCTGCTGGAACCTTGATCTTGAACTTCAGGCCTCCAGAACTGTGAGAAAATAAATTTCTGATCTTTAAGCCATGCAGTCTGTGGTATTCTCTTATGCAGCCTGAGCAGATGCATATGGCAAGGAACTACTGTCCAGGTACCATCTTCCTTTTCAATCCCTCTCACCCTCTCCAGTTTCCCTGAACAAGTAGTCACCTAACATCCAAGGCCATGTGAATAGCTACGAAGAGAAGGTGTTGGTAATCCCAGTTAAAAAGGTCTATGGTTTCTCCAGGGGTGTGACTGCACCATCAGGATGGGCTTTGAGGGTGGAAAAGGGCTGGGGAGATGCCACTGAAGAATTCTACCAGTGAGATGAACTCAAGCCATTTCACTAAACCCTGTGTGCTTGAAATGGAGAGTTGTTGCTTAACGTGTACAGACTTTGGAGTTGGGGTATGGGCATGAAAAATATTAGCAACACCCAAGGTGGCTTAAGGAACACTAAGAGGTATAGGTTCATCCAGCTAGTTGGTTGGGTTTAGCAAGCAGTTTTTGTCTGGAGATCCTGAGTCCAGCTTAAACAGTGATGGTCAGAATAATCACTGCAAAATTTGCTTCATTTCAAGCCTTCCTCCAGCTGTCCACCAGGTGTTCTAGTTAAAGAGGCTCATGGTATTGACACAAAGATAGGTGGTTGTTGATTAACTCCAGAGGGGCACAGAAAACTGGGAGAAAGCCAAACTGGCTTCTGCTTTCACCGCTCTCTGCATCAACTTTCAAGCTGTTAGATTGGTAATGACTGTGGGGTTTGGACAATGGTGTTGGCATGACAGGCTGGACAAACCCCATGTGGGTTCCTGGTCAGCCAATGGCAATAGACTTCAACCTCCCATTCTAAATAGAATGGGCAGGGATCTGGAGGTGTTCCGGAGGAACTGACTGGAACCCCACAGTAGCAGCTCTGGAAACACTGTCAGAGTTACCTTCTTTGCTATCATGGACTCCTAGGGAAATGCTGCAATTTTAGTCACTAGATAAAAATGTCAGTCACAAGACAAAGTTTGACTGATGATTTAATCACCATTGACATACTCGGAGGTCAGGAAAGGGCAAGGAAACACAGACATTTAGACTAGCCTCTCCTTCACTCCTAGACTCATGTCCACTAAAAATAATGTGGGCAGACTGAAATTTGAATGCAGATGGTTTGGGTTTGGCTTTTAGCCATCTGATGGGTTACAAAGGTAATGGTATCTAATGAATAAATGGTAAAACATACTATCACAATTCAGTTTTTCCCCTAAGCCTCTGGTTGATGCATGAATTTCATATAAAGCACAATTTCTCTGACTCAGTTAAAATAGGGAAAAACCACACATGACTAGTCTTCCAAAAACCATCATGAAGATTTGTGAATAACTTCCAATAAAGAGCTCTGAGCACTGAGAACACAACTGGCATAAACTTTATCCAAACCAAATCCTTCACTTGTGTTCTAAAATCTTAGTTGGAAAGTTATTTGGGACTTGTTAGTCAAGAATCTGGGCTTTACAAGACCTGAGGGTTGGGGGCTGAAGAAAGGCAAGGATCAGGGATGGGGCAAGGGATCCTTGCAGGGGCCAGAGAAGACCTTGGGAGTTAATGAAGAAGGAATATCTTCCCACTTGCTTGGTCTGGGTTCCTCAATGGAAGTTCCTCTTACTTCTGCTGATGCCTGTTTTTTGGGAAAAGGAAGTAACTCCAAAAACTGGTGAAAGGAGAAAAGGTAGCTGGGTCCCATGGTGGGAACACAACTTTCCTTAGCTAAGAGAGGATTTTATTTCCATTCCTTTTTTCATTACATACCTTCTCCGATCTTCTTTATATTCTTAAATAAATCTCAACAGCTCTTCCTTCCCACTCACTAGTCCTACACCTCTGTGATTGGGCACTTCAACAGGGTGAGAAGTAAAATTTTGGAGTCAGGGGCTGGAGGTGAGCAATGATAGGAGATGCCTAGGCTGTGAGAGCATAAGGGGGCCACGTCTACAGTTATGAGCAAGAAGCAAGAGAGAATAGGTATGCTTGCGGCAGTCCAGTTAGAGGGTATACAGCCTGCCCTGGAGTTCATCACTGTCTTGCCCTCTCACAGCCCCTCTACGAGAAAATGCCGGCCCACACTTCCAGCTGCTTGGGCGGCCATGGTTTCAGGGACTTCCTTAGCCAACAAGGGATTGGTTAGCCAGTGACCAATGATGTTGTCTGAGACAAAACACTAAGATAAGCCCTAGATAATGAGATTCTCTCTTCAGAATTGTAACCAAGGGAAAAAGCCAATGGGAACTGAAGTTGAAAGGCTAAGGGGTAGGGAGAAACACAAGGATAAACCATGTGCAAACTGAAGTTTTGAGTAAACAGAACTATACAGCATGCAGGACAAACCTGGGGCAAGAGCGAGAATAGCCCTGGGCAGACACAGAGAAAGGCAGGGACCCCAGGATCATGAATTTCCAGGGCTGCCTCCCCTCCGGAAGGCTTTCCAATTCCACACCACCTGTATCCTTACCGGTATGTGTCCCCTTTTACCGGAGACAATTGAGACTTTTCTTCCCAGTGAAAACAGCCCAACTGTAATAGAAGTTTGTACACGTTCCATGTAGGTAGGTTGAAAACTGAATGATTATCTGAAAACATCAGCAGAAGCAAGAGGATCTCCCCATCTAGAGTTAACTAGAGTAGGCTGGCTCTCAGCAAGCATGGCCTACCACTGTAGCTTACTTGGAAGCAGCTTGTGTACTTGAGATTAGGTTTTAGGCAGGAAATAGTGTGACCTAATTTCTCCTTTGTTCTTATCATGCCAGGTTATGCCAAGTCTATGTTTGAGACCTGAAGAAAGGAAGTCTTGGAATCTACAAAATATTAGTTTGGTCTGAGAAAGTTAAATCCCTGTTAAGTCACCAAAATCCAGGTCCACAAATCTCTCTGAGAAAAGCTTTAAACCCATGATTTTTTCACTGGTTGAAAGGAGCAAAGAGGTGTGGTGGTCATGTTGGTTCACCAAGAAGAGCTGATGAATCATTTGTTACCTCCCATTTCAAGGCTCAGGAGGGCTAAACCAGAAGGACAACCAAAAGCAGCTCTTGTCAGTATGAGACCTCCCTCGTCTCTCATGTCCACGGCCTTGGAAATGTCCCCAGGCAAGGCTGCCATCAGCACTTGACCGAAAACACATGCAGGCAGCCCATTCAGATCAGGAATTCATTATTGAAAGAATAATAAGGAAAAGTTTCTCTCTCTCTTGCAAGGAGAGTTGCTTTCTGGAAAAGTCACAGGGCTTTGAAGGAATGTGCATCATGTCTGGTAACAAGGGGCAGAATGGAAATGGAAGGGCACATTTCCAAAAGCCTTTTCACACAGGGCATGATGGTCTGGGGTCATTCAAAACTAGTTGTTCTATCTTAAATGTGTTATTGAAATCAGGCCATGACTCCCTTTAACCCACTATCCCTTCCCAGAGTTATTTGTGTCTGAAAGCTCTAGAGGAAAATTACCCAGAGTTAATTAGAGTTAACTGGTCTTTCCTGCCTACCCCTCTATTTCAAAAGGTCACCTGTGGACTAAAACAGGCTGCAAAACTGTTTGGTTTTCCTTAACACTACCCCATAAATCTTTGATGTATGCCACATAATCTGAGGGAAAAGTATATAAGCGTGAATATGGAAGAAGGAAACATTTGCAAGCCCAGTGGGTATAGCTGTGCATGACAAACATTACAGGTGTTTATCAATATTCAGTTCCCCTTCCCTTCAGAATACGGAGCAGGTGGTACCTTCTTGCCTCCTGGAAGTTAGGAGTAGCTGCATGGCTGCATGGCTGCATGGCTGCATGGCCATGAGAGTAGAAGTAATGTATACCATTTTTTGAGGGAAGAACTTAATTACCAGTGCTCAAGTTCTCTCTCCTCCTACCCACCTCTCCCTTCCCCTACTGTGGCACTGTGGCAGTGCATGTTAACACTGAAGTGCAATACTGAGTCCTACATGGAGGAGGGCTTATCTGGAGAGGCTCAGACATACATGGAGTTTGCAAGTCACTGAGATCTGGGGGGACTGTTTGATAGGCAACAAAACCAAATGTGTCCTGACTTACGTCTAGTGATTTATTGGTTTTCTCTCCTCCCAGATCTATTTGGAGTTTTGGAAAATTTGTGTTCCATCTGAACCTTGCCCTCACTGAAATTCAGAAGTAGGCAGTGTGTTTTCTCTCACACTTAGGATGTTTGGCTGAGAAGTGTGATGAGTGCCTTCCCTCCATTTGTGCAAAAGAAGCCTCTTTGAATTTTGGAGTGGAATAAAGAAAGTCCTTTCACAGCCACAGGAGAAAAGTGATGGTGATGATATTGAAACCAAAACTTGGAAAAAATGACCCTTCCAAATGGTTCCAAGACCACAGTTTTTAGGCTAGAATCAGATATTTTGCACTTCTCCTTGCCTTCACTTACTTTCCTCCCATTACCTAATCCTTGTCCTCGCTTTCCAGAATTCTCCTTTGGCAATCCTGGTTTTGCTGGACAAACTTTCACAGCCCTGTCTCTGAGCAGTAATTTTGCTTTGTTCACAACACACAACCTAAAAAGACATTATGCACAGAGTTCAAGGTTCTCTGGGTTAATCCAAAACGTTCCCCCTGTGAGCTGACAGGGACCACACATTTCTGAATCTTCACCAGGACTGCAGTACCTTCATAGAATAGCTGGAAGCCTAACATAATTAGGGAGACAAAGTTGAACTTTGACACAGTGAGCTGCAGTCAGCTGTGACTGCACTGCTGCACTCCCAACTGGGAGACACACACACACACACACACACACACACATACACACACCCTAAAAAGTCTCTGAATTGCATCATTAATTACTTTCAATAAAAGTAATTAATGATACAAGATGCCTCACTAGCATCTCATGGGTACCAGCTTGGCAGATTTTCAGCTCACGGGGAAGAATGCTACCTGTGTCCTTCTTTGTCGTGAACATTTCCTGGGTCAACTTTCCTGTGCATGTCTCCTAATCGTTAGTAATGATGACAAGAGAAGGCAGTGATGGAGCCTCTACTATATTCTGAGCATCACTGCCCAGAGTCCAAGATCAAACCACTAGCATTGTTCCTGGTGATTCTTTTATTTACAAACTACTCGCTGAGTTCTTCACTGTTGTGACTGTAGTATTGTGCTGAGTACTTGAGTGAATTGAGGCTAAGAGTTGTGATCAGAAATCTTACATGGGCAAGGGATGAGAGACAAAAGAGAGTAGAACTGCCTGCGTTCACATCCACATTTCATCCTTCCCAGTGACAGACTGAACCTCTCTTGCTTCAGTGCCTCATCTGTAAAGAAGGAACAATACAAAGTTCCACCTTGTAAGATTACTAGAGGCATTAGAGAAGTCTGTGTATGTAAAGTGTGTGTCAGACATGCAGCAAGCGCTCCATATCAGAGGCAGTGCTTAGGTCCTGTCCCTGCAGCATGGTTTGTGGTGAAGGCCTGGAGGGCCTTAGGCAGGAGAGTACGGTACTGGTTTGTCAATCACTGCGTATAGGGCACTCTCTTAGTGTTTCTTCGGGTCAAAAAGGTAGTGTCAAGGAGGAGCCACTTAATTTTTGACATTTGGGATTGGGATATGTCTTCCTCTTACTTTTTTCAGACGCATTTGAGTCATCCTTTCTAAGTGTGAACAATTTGGCTTTTTTTCTCAGCAGACAGTGAAAGCGAAGAGAGAACAAATTAAGAGTTGCAGAGAACAGACCACATCTTTCTCAATGTTAGGGAGAAAAGGTAATATATTTTCCTCATCTATGTCAAGGTTCATGGCTGAGATCTCTATAACAAAATACAGATTAACAAGAGAAAAACATATACATTTACCTTTTTCTTCTTTGAAATGGAAAGTACCCGCTAAGTGATTCAGAACCAAAATCAAAACCATGACTTCACCATGGAACTAAGAAGGGTTCTCAAAAGACAGTGCAAAAAGAAGCAGCCCTCCCAAATCCAGAACCACCCCCAAAGATAGTCAAAGATACAAATAAACCTCCCAAGAGCTGGTGATAGTTGGTACGATAGCCGCAAATGGGGTGCAACCCACATTTCTCTCCAGCCATATTCTTGAGTTCCCCTCCCCTGAAGTTGGTTGGGGAACTCAAGACTGCTTGTATGCCCCAACAGGGAGAAAATCAAACCAAGTTATCAGGAAAGAAATTGAGACAAAGAAAGAAAGAGACAGCAGTCCCTGAGAGGGAAGGGATCAATAACAAATGGGTAACTGAAAACCAGATTTAGCCAGAGAGTCACAATACAGGTGTGTGTGTGTGTGAGTGTGTGTGTGTGTGTGTGTGTGTGTTTTCCTGCTAATCTGAATTTGGGAAGGAAGGTTCAAGGAGAAATTTTTACCTTCTCTCTCAACCAAGCTCTACAGAGATCGGGGAGAGCTGACCTTGATAAGAATTCTTATTTTTCCAGCTCTTTTGTTAGTTGCCCCAGGATCCCATCTGCAAGATCCAGAATGAGTGGGGTGTCTCAGCCACCCCATATTGGGCACCAGAAACTGTAGGGGAGAAAAATAGTATCTTTTCCTTACCTATTGCAAGGTTCATGGCCAAGACCCCTATAACAAAAGACAGATTTACAAGAGAAGGCCAAGCTCACACTTGTAATCCCAGCACTTTGGGAGGCTGAGGCAGGCGGATCTCCTACAGACAGGAGTTCAAGCCCAGCTTCTTCAACATGGTGAAACCCTGTCTCTACTAAAAAAAATAGAAAAATTAGCCAGGTGTGGTGGTGCATGCCTGTAATCTTGGCTACATGGGAGGCTGAGGCAGGAGAATCACTTGAACCTGTGATGCAGAGGTTGCAGTGAGCCGAGATCATACCACTGTACTCCAGCTTAGGCGACAGAGTAAGACTCCATCTCAAAAAACAACAACAACAAAAACATTTACAAGAGAAAAGCATAAACTTTATTTAATGTAAATTTTATGTGACATGAGAACCTTTAGAAATGAAGACCTGGCTGGGCATGGTGGGTCATGCCTGTAATCCCAGCACTTTGGGAGGCTGAGCTGGGAAGGTGGCTTGAGCCTGGAGGATCACTTGAGCCCAGGAGTTCAAGACCTGCCTGGGCAACACAGTGAGACCGTCTCTACAAAAAAGAAATTAGCTGAGTGTGGTAGTGCCAGTCTGTGGTCCCAGCTACTTGGGAGGCTGAGGTGGGAGGATCACTTGAGCCTGGGAGGTTGAGGCTGCAGTTAGCTGTGATTGTACTGCTGCGCTCCAGACTGGGAGACAGAGTGAGACCCTGGCAAAAAAAAAAAAAAAAAGAAGGAGAAGAATGAGAAGAAGGAGAAGGAGAAGTAGAAGAAGAGGAGAAGGAGAAGGAAGAAAGACCCCTGCAAACCAGGGAAATCAGTATTTTTATGCTTAAGTTTGATGAAGAGTAGATAGTCATGCAGAAGTATGGTTGGAAGACTAATAAGTATGATCTAGGGGAAATAAACTGGGGGAAATTTAGCGAGGCCTGTTTGGTCAGATTCTTCTCTGTCCCCGTGTCTTCAGAGATAAGGACATTCCTTTCCTCTGGGTAGAGAGTGAACACTTTAGGAATGAACATTTTACAACCTGCCTCAGGAGAGGAGAGCGAGGGGAAGGTGACAGTGGCCTTCCTGCCTCTGCTGTTTTTTCAGGTACCAAGGTGCCAGATTTTGGAGTAGTGTATCCTGAACCCCACCACCAACTTCTCAAATAGTCCCTTGATGTTTGAAATTAGCCAATTCATGTCATAAGAATCCATAGGAAATGTACATTTCCTGATTAAACTGATTGCGAATTACCTTGGTTTTCACCAACATTCTATTGAGTATCCCAAGTTCTCAAAATGTACCTCACTCAGAGAGAGACACATGGTCACAGCCTGGGATATCTGCCCGCTCCGCCTCTTCCGGGTCTACCCAAATCCTTCTTGCCTTCTGATGCGCAGCACACCAACACCTTCCCTGATTCACTCCAGCTGAATAAGATGCTCTTCCTTTTGCCGTTGCTGCCCGGGGCTTGGATGTGACTCTGCTTTATATTATAGTTAATCGTTTGTGAGTCTTTTCCCATTCCTTGGAGTACATTTTTGGAGGGCAGGCACACATTGAACTTTGTTTTCAAGCTTTACCTGAGCACTCGGTATGTGCTTAACAAACACTGAATTGTTAAAGGACTCAGTTGTTCAACCATTCTTCATCAGTCTGCACCTACTTGGTACACTGCACTCTGTTGGGCTCTCACAGGAGACACGAAATAGGATGAGACTTGATTCTAGCCCTCAATGCACTAAAAATCTCTGATGGAGGAGCAGGTACAAAGTGATTCTACACAGCACAGCTTGAGGTCACTAACAACCGGGGTAAGGCGGGTCGCAAGGCCAAAGGCTGGAAAGATTTAATGCCTGGCTTTGAAGGGGCTGAAGCCCCCAGACCTTGCCCTGAACCCAGACTGATACTTCAATCAGAGCCTCATGGCAGTAAGAGCGAGTAGGCTGGGTGTTCTACTGGAAACGACTAAATTATCCTACGGGTCACCAATTGATTTATTTGCTAATTGACTGGCGCAGCTTTGGGCTTTAAATCTAAAGAAATCATTTCATCCTTTATTAAATACTGCATGAGTCTCAGTCTTTGTTCAGCAGGGCTATACACAATATACCAAGGAAACTTGAATTTACACTACAATAGTTATGCCACTAATGACCTACAAATGCCACTAATACCATACATGCTCCACTTCTCGGCTGGATCTGAACCTGTCAGTGAATTCTGAGCCCATCGACCTCCCTCTGACACAGAGCCGACCCCCATGCCCATGCCCGCCCCCAGCCTCCCCCATCATTCCACAATTGCATTTCTGAATTGGTTACTATTTGGAGACTCCAATTCCTTTACACCTACTCTTTTTATTTGGTAGACAATACTTTATTCGGAAATGTTCCCTCCTGTAATTACAAATCTTGTTAGTCATCCTCCTCCTCTCCCCAGGGGGATTGTGGGCTTTAATTAATTAATGTGGTTAAACCCCTTTGAGGTGCCTGGTTGAAAGGTGCTATATAAGTGCAAATTATTATTATTATGGCTGTTGACATCCCATGGCGGCAAAGCTCTCAGCCCTACACATCTAGAGACCTGAACAAAGGCTTCTTCATCTTCACCTTCCCTGCTAGGTCTGAAATCGCTAGCTCAATGGTTTAGGGGCAAATCTGTTACCATCTCAACAGCAATCAACTAATTAATCCCCATTATGTCAGCTTCCGTTTCCTTCTTCCAAGCAGTACGGTCCTGTTTTATTTCACAAATCATGCCCCCATCAACTCTAGACAAAGGTCGCAGTATCCCTATGGCCTCTGCTGGCCTCAAAGAAAAAAAAATAGGAGAGAAAGTAAGTTTGAAAAGAAAAATTGTTATGAAATGCACTAACTTCCCACCAGCAACCTAAATGGAACTTTCCTCCAACACTGGTCCTGTTCCACACCTACTGCCCACAGGGCCATCGGCCTCGAAAACCAGAGACCCAAAAACACAGCGAAAGTGCAGGTTAGGGTCCCACAGCCCTGGCTTGACTAAGGATAGCTATAGACAAAAGGTGTTGCTGCGCTGGGTGGGAAGAGGTCATCCACAGAAGCAAGCACCCCTCTTCAGCTTTGTCTGTGACCCCCAAGTTTCCCCTGAGAAAGCCAGCTGCCATCTGTAGCTAGGAAGCCCTCACAAAGGCAGGGGACCATGATTTAGATGTTTTGTGCTACACCTAGCACACCACAGCCCTTAACAAATGCCCAATACTTCCACTATGATGGTAGCCACTGAAAGCAGTCCTGTGGGGGAGACTTGGCCTCGCATAGGGACGCTGCTGACCAAAACACTCCTTACAAGGTTGTGCCTCAGACCCTTTGTTAGAGTGGATGTGGGCAAGCCTCAGGGGGTCATGTCTTCATCTGCCTTCATTTATCCTCCCTATTGAAGGGCTCCTTCAGGACATCAGTCAGTCTCTGTGGGAAATGATTTGGAGAGCAACAAAAGAACTTGGGCTCTTTGGGGGGCCTTCAGAATTCAGTAAACATCTGGACATGGAAGGCCAGGTTCTCAAGCAGTCTAGCTGGGGAGATGTCAATAGAGAGAAAGAGCTGTGTCTGCAATGCAAGCCCTTAGTTCTGTGGCGACATTTGTTGTAGAAAGACACAGACACCCCAGTAGGTAGATGGGAAGATTTTTCAAAAGCTCCTCTATTTGTTGGGTTTTGTGAGTTCAGTGCACTGTTTGTCAGTTCTCAGGGCATATGTGAGGAAACAGAAGTTTCGCATGGCTGGCGAGCAGCATGTGATGGATGTTCTGACTCTGTGTGCACTACGAATAACCCAAGGTTGTATAAGCCCGTCCTGGTAGGTTGCTGTTAAGTGTGTCTGCTATCCTTCAAGTTTGTAAAGCCCTCACGAGTCAAGATGACTTATTGGATTCTCATCCATGAGCACATTTTAATTGACAAAAAAATTAAGCACTAAGTGGTGAAGTGATTTACACTTCATCGGTGAAATTCAGGATCTGAACTCTTGACTCTCAATGTTCCCTTTATTGGTGACTCAATCCATTTAGAACACATTAGTCAGCATGATTCAACATTCACCACTAATCAGCATTAGTGATGGAACTAATCAGCATTCCCCAGTGTCCCCGAATCCATCCTCAAATAGCAAAAGAAATTGGCTTCTGTCAAGAGACAATGGAATTCGGTTTTTGTCAGTATTCACAAGCTGACGTCCAGTCCAAGTCCCACATACTCTCAGGACCCTTCCTTCCTCAGTCATCCTAGTTGAAATGAGCCCACCCCCTTTATCCTTCCATATTCCACTGTTTGAACCTGGCAATAGGTATCACAGTTTGCTTTTGATTAAACTTATTTAACTACATCTCTCCTAACTAGATTCTGAGCTACTAAAAGGAAGGGACTTTTTTTTTTCAGCCTTATATCCCTTGGCCCCTGAGCACCATGCTTTGTAAGCAACAGATGCTCAACAAATATTTGCTGAACTGAACTCACTGAAATGCAGCTTAAATCATATTCCAGAAAGAACATGAAGTTCTTTGGAAGACACTTTCAAAGAAAATCAACAACCTGAATTGATTGAATATATTTTGGTACTGTTAACCTGGCCATTTTTGCAAATGCAAATTAACTAGGCAAAGATGGCCAAGCGGCTTCCAGGTTCTAAAAGAGGAATGTAAATCCAGCCTAACTATAGTCCAGGCCTTGGAACAAAGTTTTTCTCTATAATGTTATTCCAACTGACATTTTGTTCCATATGTATATATATATATATATATATATATTTTTTTTTTTTAAAGTAGAGACAGGAAAAAACATTTTGGAAAAAAAAGTGTTTGGTTTATGACTTTGGACTCAAGTTCATGCCCTGCTTTGTGCTATAAGCACTAGTACCTCTCTCATTGAAGTTTCTTTCTTGCATACTGCCTACTAGCAAAACATACTGAAGTTCCTGCCTGAAGGAGATTCTGTTTTGGGTGAGCAGAACAAGATTTTTGGGTGCTGATCCTTGGTGAAGTGATAGTCTTTCTCTTCTATTTTAGAGTCTGGAACCAAAAAGGGTCCTGATGGCACTTTTTAATACATAAGATATTTATGCTGCTTTTTTTTTTTTTTTTTTGAGACGGAGTTTCGCTCTTGTTACCCAGGCTGGAGTGCAATGGCGCGATCTCGGCTCACCGCAACCTCCGCCTCCTGGGTTCAGGCAATTCTCCTGCCTCAACCTCCCGAGTAGCTGGGACTACAGGCGTGCGCCACCATGCCCAGCTAATTTTTGTATTTTTAGTAGAGACGGGGTTTCACCATGTTGATCAGGATGGTCTCGATCTCTTGACCTCGTGATCCACCCGCCTCGGCCTCCCAAAGTGCTGGGATTACAGGCGTGAGCCACCGCGCCCGGCCTATGCTGCATTTTAAGAGTATAACTCTATTATGCAACAAGCCCAGCCCTTAGGTCTCGGTACTATTGCATCTTATGTCTGCAACTGGGCTCCTCTGAAAAGGCTGTGTCTCCAAATATTCATCATCTTTTCTTTTCTCATGATAACAGAACACCCAAAATTTAGCTGGGTATAAGGCCACCCAGATTAAGGACTACATTTTTAGGCTGTCTTGTCATATATTTACAGACTGGCCAACATCATATAAGCAGAAATAATGTGTACAACTTCTGGTTAATGTCCTTAAGGGAAGGGGGATGCTTTCCCTCCCACCACCATTCTCTATCTCATGCACATCCTGCTACTGGGATGGAGAGCATGATGCTGAACCATTCTGGAACATGGTAATAGCAACATCCTAGGTGTGATGGAGCAAAAAGCCAATGGCCTGGGTTCTTGGAAAGACATGTAGAGCTGAGCTGCTATACCAGCTCTGGACTGCATTCCTCCTCGGTGCTACATGAGGAAGCAGTACATCTCTATCATGTACACCACTGTTAGTTTAGGTTGTAGTTACACCTGGCCAAACTTCTAATCAACGTGCAGTCAAGGAGTTCCTTGAAGGATTGTTGCATCAGTGTGACCAATCCATTTTGGCTTAGGATTTCCAGATTCAATATCTCAACGGAAGCTCATGAAGCCTGAGAGTTAAGTTGCCATAGGGGCTGCCATGATGGAAGATGAGAGGACCCAAACCCATTTCCGATTTTCTAAACTCTTAGGAGCCCAGGCTGAGGGCTTAGAAAGGGCTACAAACTGAATTTTGAGGTGAACATCACTTCACCTTTCTGGAACTCAGTTCCCTCAAGTGAGAATCAGGGTGATGGATGAGACTAAAATTTCACTTTCTGGGAAGTATTATGTAGTTAACTTTAGGGAAATGAAGAAATTTTTTTGAGAGAGAGAGATGGGGTTTTGCTCTGTCACTCAGACTGCAGTGCATTCCTAAGAACGCATGAGAAGACTGCCTGTGGAAAGATGACAACAAACTTACAATTACGTGAGGCTGCAGAGAAACTGGTCCACTATCTCCAGAACAAGGATAAACTGGTAAAAGGCTTTGGAGAGCAATTTGGGAAGATATAGTAAAAATGAAAACATGCAGACACTCTGACCAGCCATTCATTTTTTTATACATACCTAGAGAAACCCTCATACCTAAATATCAAGAAACACATGTAATAAAATTGTACAAACAATCAAAATTTCCATACGTAGGAGAGTGGGTAGCGTGTGGCATATTCATACACTGAATGGATGTGGATACCTAAAGTGAAAGAACATGACCTGTGTACCACGTGACCTGTGTTTCACATGGCTACATTACAAAAACAATGTTAAGCAACAAAAGCAAGTTGTGAAATTGTGTACAATAAGCCATTTATGCAAATTTCAGAATGCACTCAAAATCAATCATCATACTATGTGTGGATTCACATATATGTAGAAAAGTTTTTAAGAATGGAGAGGAAAGATATAGACCAATCTCTGAGAGTTTTCACTTTTGTGGAGGAACGTGGTAAGGAGGGAATGGACCAGGGATAGGTGCAAAGGAGTTCTAAAGTTTGCCAAGTTTTGTTCCTGTAACTTAAAAAAATGGAACAAAATTTTAGTAATTGTTTATTTGGGGTGTTAGATTCACATGTTTTCTTTTATGATTTTCTGTACTGTTCTTTATTTAAAATGTCTTTCATATATCATAAAATACTTCCAAATTTTGTAAAATCTCTCTTCAAGGCTAGTTGCCAGAAGAAAAAAAGGAAACAAAGCAGAGCGCCTATATGAGAAGATGTCACAGAAGGAGGGGATGTAAAGTGAATGTGGACAGAGGAGAACAGCACTGGGCAGATGGGAGCCCTTCCTCTCCTTCCTCATCTCCCCGGGAGGTCCCACACTAAGAGGCAGGCAGAAGCAGCAAAGGACAGTGCCTTGGTCTAGACAAACTTTCTGAGGCTGCAGTGGCACCTGGCAGGCTGGTGACAATGCGACAGACCTGCTCTGCCTTCTTCTTCTCCATGACCTCTGGGAGAGGAGTTTACTCTTTGCTCCATTGAGTTCCAGGGCTCTTTGCCCAGGCTCCCACAAGAATGCCAGGCCATGCCAGGTGCAGAGGTGGTATTTGCCAGAGACACCTCTGTACCTGGATGGAAATAAATTGAGAATCTTCTGGGTCACTTTGAGTCCAGCTGCATAAAACATTTTGATAGGTTACTGATTTAAATTGAAATCTGATGAACTCAGATGGTGGTATTTGGGGGAAAATTTTTTTCAATAAATCATCCAGTTGGCTCAGTGACTAAGAAAATGGGGTGGGAGAACTTAACGCAAGTTTGTGACAAGGGAACAAACAGAAGAGATTAATGCCTTTCCCGATACGCTTCAAAAGGTGATCAAACCATTCTTGATTGCAAAAGCAAAGCAGTAAAGATGAGGCACATAGCTTTGCAGCTCCAGAAAAGATCACTGTTGCTTTTTCTGTTTTCTTGTGACACCCTATACCAAGTGGTTGGAGATATGGGAAACTAATTTCATCTCCAGCACCTTCTCTGGACCTGTCTCAGGGTGCCCTGGACTCCCCAGCTCCCACTCCACATTTTATGCTGCTCACTCGAACCTACATTAATAGATGACAGCACCAGGATCCAAATTCAACCCGTCATACCTGACCTTGATTTTGCAAATATGATATAAAAAACACACTTCCGTCTTCCTGAGGAACTAAGCCACTATCTTCTGTCCTGTTCAAAACAACCTGGCTTTTCTTTTTCAAATCCTCCCCAGATTCCTGAGGAAGGGAGTAAAGGGGAGGCTGTGCTGGATCAACCCTTCAGCACCCCGACCTCCCCTTGCTTAGGTTCTACTTCACCAAATCCACAGCTGTTTGTGCCTATGAGCCCCTGAAAACTAGGAGGGCTCCCAGACTCGGACCTGGGTTTTCCTCTAGGCCTCCTGCAGCGCCAGCAATACAGCCCGGCTGCTTTCAATGACAGAATCTTTATTCCTGGCCTTCAGTCCCAGCTGTGTTCTGGGTGACACATTTGCAGCTTGCTAAGGGAACAAAGGACAGGACCAGAAAAGCCATGGGTCAAGCTGGAGCTCACTGTAAACTCTCCCTTTCCTTTCTGCTGCCAGCTGCTTCTGTGGGCACACCCCATTAAAGCTGGTTCCCAGAATCAACTCCTACTTTGCCCTCTCCACTGGGCCCCAGCGCACCTGAGCATCACTCTAAGAGGCTGGCTAATCAATCCTCTGAGCTTTTTCACTTGGCAGGCACTGAGACTTGCATGGTGAACTCTGGGGACCAAAGAAAAAAATAGATGCATGAGATCCCCTCCTACCCCCACCTTTCCCACTTCATTGCACAAAGAGGCTCAGCTCTCTCACTGCCTGGGATCTAGCCCCCTCTCAGAGTCCAAACCCTCAGGAAACTGGTGTCTGTGAGCTCCCTCTCCTTTGAGGCCTAAGTATTTCCAGCATCCAGGGCCCAGCATCCAGAGGCCAGGATCCCAGACAAATGCTGGACAGACAAAGAAGATGCAAACAGGATGGTATTACCATGTTAATGGCCCAAGTTGAGGCCTCCTGAAGATGCTGGGAGGAGGGGGGTTCTTTCATTTACTTTTTCTTTCTTTCTTTTTCTTCTTCTTTTTTTCGCAAAAGGAGAATAGTTCTGCTTTCTATTTTACTACAACAATAGCATGGACCGGCTCCTTCAAGTGTTTAAAAAGCAGCCTGAGAAATCTCTAACCAGCCCCTCCGTCTCTCCAGCCTGCCGCTTTATTGTCCTTCCCATCCCAGTGAACAAAGGGGAGGGAAGGGTAGAAGGCCCCCAGTTGTTGACTGTTCTCAGCATCCTAATCCTTGAGAACCGGTGAGGGAAATGGCCTGTGGAGCTGGTAAATCGAATTCTGCCCTCACCTTTTATTCCCTCCCTCTGCCTGTGCACTCCGGAGTTCTTCAGGTATTATAAAGTCTCCTGGCTAGCAGTCCAGTAGGCATCTGGGGGCTCGCTAAGGGATAAAAGGCCCTGAGGGATCATTCCCTAGCCCCACGGGTAGCCTGTGTGGTTGGCTTGTTCCCACCATCCAGGCGGCTCTATTGAAGACCGAATGTCAACCACAGTGGCTGGCGGCCTCCTTCTAGTTGGCAGCACAGGAGCTGCCCTGTCTGTTCCAAGTCCCTGGACATGGGCTGTACATCCCACCCAGAGCTCCAACTTCCACACCAACTTGGGACTAACCTGTCAGTGCAACTCCTCAAGTAAAGAAAGCTACTTGGCCTTGACTGGTGGTACCTTTCCAAGATTTCCACTCAGGGACCAAGGGTTTATTTGCTTTAAACCTGGGGAATTGTGCAGGTGTCTTTTAGCTCAGTCATCTGGCAAGAGTGGAGCGGGGGGAATTAGCTTTGATGTTGCAGTATGTGGAGATCTCAAGGGTACAACTGGGCTGAGCTAAGGGAATGATGAGTACATCCTCTCCTAGGAGGATCGGACAAAGTGACGTGACAAGGCTGTTACAGATCCTGCAGGCTGGTTACAACGATCCACGTCAGAAAAACGTTTTACACTGCGGTCCCCACACAAACTCATAATGTGCTTGCACATTCACACACAATCACACAACAAATACTTTATGAAATGATAATATGTGTGATACAACCTGATATTTTTTACTCTCTATTTCTTCTGTCTTCTCTCTCTCTCTCTGTCTTCAAATGCTGGTTGTGACTTATCAATTTCATTTCATGACCCACAAATGGGTTGCGACAGTATTCAAAGCCTTGAATCAAGGTTAATATTTTCATTTTCCAGCTGACAAAATCAAGGCCCAGAGATTTTCTCAAGATGATACCAAAGCTGGAAGTAAAATCCAAAGGTTCTTTCTAATAAAGGAGGGACCTGCGTTTTCTGGGGACCTGCATTTTTTGTTCTCCCAAAGTCTTTGGGAGCACACAGCAAGAAAGCAGGGCATACCAAGAGGTTTGTTTTCAGGGGCATTGCTGGTAAAAGCAGAGGTGTTCCACTGCTTCTGGGAAACCTCTGAGGGGGCTGTGTAGCTTGGGGAGTGGAATAGAGAAAACAACTTAGAAAGCAACCAGGTGAGGTTCTGAGGTCTCTCAACCAAGCATTTTACTTACTGGTTGTTGTTTTTGAAGCATAAGACATTTTCCTGAATTTCTCTCTTTCCTAGACACAGCTCCAGGTCAGCCTCCTTTAGTGATCCACTTTCTCCCCCGTTATCCAACCTTTTTGAAAAGTCATTCCTTGCAGTTTTTTAACCTCTACCAATTCATTGTATTTTCAGTCTCTACTTTCTCTAAATAACTTTCTCTTCCCTGTTAAAATCATGATCCTAGCAATGATCATCAGAGAGACAACTCAGTGAATCTTGTTCCCACAGATGTTATCCCAAAAGTTATCCAAATTTGACCAGGCTTACAAATGCTATTTAACAAAATGCCCAGTGATCAGGGTATGTGTATCACATCAAGACTCTTGATACAGGTCATCTGAGCAAAACAAACTTTTCCTCCTGAAATTATCTTGTAATCTTCCATAGAATTTCTTGAAATCTTCATTGAAATTTGCTACTTACTATACTTCTAATCTTTTAGGAAAGCCTCCAAAAATGAAGAGCTGAATGCCACACTGTGCACTGGGTAAATAAAAGTCCAGCTTTTTGATTGCTTATTAGCTATACACCCTTAGAGAGTATGTAACAAAGAGGCCTGCTGTTTGCTTTGCTTAATCTGGTCTTAAAATCTCTGTTCCTTTGTCAGAAAACACTATTTGCAATTGTAAAAAAAAATATTTACCAAGGAACTTGGATAGCATAAGTCAAAGGCTAAGAGCCAAAGGTCAGTAGTTCTCACCCCAAATTTCGTGGACCTGAGAGTTCCTGCTGTGGAGCTCAGCTACACCAAACAAACATGCAGCTTTGTGAGTCCATTAAGAAGCAGACATTTTAGAAGGGGAAGGAAAGGGAAGTCTGCAGCCTGTTCCTCAGTTAGAAGCATGGACTCCCCAGCCTGCCCCACATAATCCCTGCTAGATCTTTGCAATGCAATGTGTCTCTACGGGGAAATCACAGGGACTTCCCTGTTTCACAAACCTGGGAAAAATGCTTAACTTATAAAATCCTTCAGGGTAGGACTTCTCCCATGGACAGCAGTGACAATATGCTCCTCTAGGGCTCAGGCCAGATGTTCACCTAAGCATCTCTGTGGGTGGCGTCTCCTGCCTGACAGTAGGGGACAGATATGTATCCCGAGCACTTCTGTGGGGATCCTTCCTCATCCACAAAGCAGTTTTGGACTTCTGATCTTGTGAGCTGACTCTTCTAACAGCACTTGAATTTACCCCTTCATGTGAATTGTTTTCTGGAAAGACCTGTTAATTGGGTGCCTTTCCTAACCACCGGTGTATCTGGGATCTGGCATCTGGGAATGAACTACCATTGTAGATCAGTGAGTTCTAGGTCAAGGCCTCAGGGTGCTCTAAGTCCTGGGTTCAGGTCACAAGGTGCAGGTTCTAAAAGTCAGGTCCTCCACGGGAAGACCATGTCGGGACTTAAGCACAAGAAAAGGAAACAAGATAACCAGAAGGAGTGAGGGAGACAGGGCTCAAGGAGCCATGACACTGCACCTCAGAGGCTGCCAGCCCAGGTGGCTCTTCAGTTTGTTAAGCAAGAGGACTCGGGCAGCACTGGCTCCTCACCTCCACACTGGTGTCATATTCACTGCCTAACACGCCGTAGGATCTGCAAAGAGGAATGGGGTGGTAGCAATTCTGAGCCTTCTCGGTTTGATCCTCATGTTTTGATCGTCTCATTCTGTTAGGAAATTCTGTAGGTCTCCATCAGCCGTACCTCAATCTTCTCTGTTAAATTGTTGCCACAACTGCTGATCTCTTGCTCTCTTTAGGGTAAATATCACTGGCCAATGCATGTTGGCTTTTGATTCTATCCAGAGCTAGCTTCTATCAGAACCATAGTACTAATTACCACTAGCAATGGGTGGCACTGCGCATAATCAGCTTAAACAAATAGCTTAATACAATGATCTTACCTTGAAGAACCAGGCCTTCCTCCTTGATGGTGTAGACAAATGAGGTGAAGGGAGCGAGTGGGGACTTGGCAATGAGAATCTGCACATAAAGCACATTTTTCTAGGGTTAGTCAAAGGATCAGGGATGGGCATCTATTCACTCCCTGTCCCACTTTGAGACAAATGGTAACATATGACTGTAAGTCATCAGGCTTATTTAAAAAAATTTTATAACCCAATGTTTAAATGAGTGTTACCCTTTCAAAGAGGTCATCTTAAAAGGCTATACATTTATTCCAACTTTTCTGCCATCAAATACCATATTCTTGAATCAATTCTTTTAGAAATAAGTCTCATTATTTTATAACACATGCTTAAATTGCCACCTTTCTGCCCTAAAATAAACCTAACTTGACTCTCTAATTTTATTTATAAATTTAGCTGTTTTACTTAAAAAATTCAAAGCTACCTTTAAAAGATTTACTATCACTGCAAATATTCAAAATGACTTGCTAAAGACAAAGCAATAAAAGGTTTCTTTTTTGGCCATGGTCCTTCACCAAATCCTTTACTATGTGACTACATTTTCTCTTACTTAAGGTGTAGAGCATTTTCCACGGCCCTTGACTGTGGATTTGGGCACGTGACTTGCCAGGTGGCATGACACAGGTTATGCCAGTTCCCAGCCAAGGCCTCAAAAAGCCTCAAGTATTTCTAGTTGTTCTTTTAATGTTTGTGCCATCGTCAGAGAAAAATATGTCCATGCTAGTCTGCTGTCTCAGAAGGAGGGCAACAGATACCTGAAACAGAGGTGGCCAGAAAGGCTCAGGCTAAGGAGTTGACTACCCGGAGACCCACATATACACAAGTTAAATATTGCTGTATGCCTCTGAGATTTTGGTGGTGGTGTCATGAGGCATTATTGCAGCAAGAGTTAACTGATATGCCAGCCAAAATTTCAAAAATGTTTTCAGCAATGAAATTCTCCTAAGAGGACACCTATTTTAAAGGAGATGGTTATTTGGTCGTTTAAAAAATCAGTATCATTAGGCCATTATCATATCTCATATGGCTCTACAGAGCCTCTAATAATCGGTGGATTGTTATATTATAGTATTTCTACTGAAGAAAGATCAATATCAGTTTCCTGTTTTACACAGTAAAACATTATCAGAAACAGGGACAGTTTGAACTCTGAACCATGTAGGTAATCAGGGAGGCAAGAGAGAAGGAAGAAACAATTTCAAATAATCAAAGGGCTTACATATAATATCTTGACTATCTCAATTCAACAAATATGTACTGTCAACTATGAGAAGTGGTAGGGAAATGTGATGAAAAGATCACAGGTTTTAGTGATAGGCTTGGCATCCAGCTCTTCCACTCATCAGCTAGGAGCCTACGGCAAAGCCCACAATTTTCCTCTAGTAGCCATTCCCCTTCTTCCCTTTAGTAAAGAGCTCCCCAAGTTTCTTTTTTTTTTTGAGTCGGAGTTTTGCTCTTGTTACCCAAGCTGGAGTGCAATGGCGCGATCTCGGCTCACCGCAACCTCTGCCTCCTGGGTTCAAGCAATTCTCCTGCCTCAGCCTCCAGAGTAGCTGGGACTACAGGCACACGCCACCATGCCCAGCTAATTTTTTTTTTGTATTTTTAGTAGAGACGGGGTTTCACCATGTTGACCAGGATGGTCTCGATCTCTTGACCTCGTGATCCACCCGCCTCAGCCTCCCAAAGTGCTGGGATTATAGGTGTGAGCCACTGCACCCGGCCAGGTTTCTACATTTCTCTGCTTCTTTTGCAACTAGGTGTGGCTATGTGACCAAGCTTTGACTAGCAGAATGTGAGTACAAATCACAGGTAGAACTTCTGGATTATGTTTTCATGAGAAAACTGCTAAATAAATAACTTGCTAAAGGCAAAGCAATCGAAGATTTCTTCGTTGGCCTTGGTCCTTCACCAAATCCTTTACTATGTGACTACATTTTCTCTTACTTAAGGTGGAGAGCATTTACTTAAGGTGGAGTGCCCTTCACTTTCCCTTTCATCCTTCCCAAGACAGGAACCAGCTCCAAGCACATGGGTGTGGACAACACCCTGGGGATGACAAAGCAGCATGAGAGAGGGAAGCTGGGTGTCTTCAGAGAACATCAGTGTCTCCTACCCGGGGTCACAGTCCTCTCAGAACAGAGCCACTTGTCTCAACCACTGTATTTTGATATCTTTGTTACTACAGTGCAGCCTGAACTCTAACCAAAACTGTGACTCTGGACAACCTAAACATTTTAAGTCTCAGTTTCCCCACATGTAAAATGGTAATAAAAATATCTTCCTAAGTGGGATTATTATAAGGATTAAATTAAGTATACAAAACACCTGTCACTGTATCAAACACAAAATAAGTTCATAATAAATAATAGGAACATTTTCAACTAACCCATCACATATGCTTCCCAAGTACCCCTTCACCCTCTCTCACCAAACAACAATATACTTGGTTTCTACCAGAAGGAAGTCTCCAGTTGAATTTCAGTTATTTTTACAAGTGTTCTAAAGTTATCTAGATAAACTAGTTCATCATTCTCAGAACCAATGAGAAGGAAGTATAGGTGGGCACTTACACTTTCATGTCAAAAATATCTCATTTGAAAATTAAGGTGGATCCTGGATCCCTTTCTGCCTGAGACAGTTTAGAGACAGTTCAATGTGAAATTTCTGAATACCCCTTAGAAGGGGAATGGCATGGTAGAAGAAAAGACAGTGGTTCTTGGTTTTAATGTGAGTTTGCATCACTGGTGGGTCTGCTGACCTACACATTCTGATTCTGTAGGTTTTGAGTGGAGCCTGGGAGAGTCTGCATTTTTCTAACAGGCTCCCAAGAGACACTGATGCTGTGGTTCACAGACCACATTTTGAGTAGCCAGATTCTAGGCAATTAGCCTGACTGAAGAGTCTAAGACGGAGAGGCAAGAGATGGGAGCTGTGGGGCCAGTTGGGGGTGACTCCAATAAATCAGTGATGAGATGATAAGGGCATAAACTACAGCTGTGTCAGAAAGAGGGGGAAAAGGAAATAGATAAGAGAAATGTAAATCCTCTAGATCAAATAGCAGTAAAAATAAACTAAACATATCCAAAATCTCAGATCTTTGTTGTCTGTATGTAGCAACTAGATACGAAACCAAAAGGGCGTAAATAACTAGCAATAAATAAAGTATCGTGCCATATTTTTAAAAATATTACCATTTTTATTTCATGGACTGCAGAAGCAGAGACCCAGAAAAAAAGAATGCCATCTGAGCCGAAGCCTTCTGACTCTGTGGTGCTAACTCCACCTTCTAATAGCCACTCTGTGAACAAGCCCTGAACCCCAGCCAAGAGGATCTCACACCTGGAGGGACCTCCCTGCAGGAAATCAGAGAGTTTGGACAGGTCACTGATTAATGCACTGTCCTGGAGCAGAGTTTAAAATGAGTCATCAAAAGGATGATGCGTGTGCAGTTAGAAAAAGGAAGTGGTAAGTTATGTCAGATGAATTCCATTTCCTTTCTTTGGAAAAGAACTTCCAGATTGATAGATCAGAGGGCTATCACCAATACAAAATATCTGATTTCAGCAAAAAATGGGACAAACTCTCTTGATAGTCTTCTGGATAAAGTGAAGATAAGTTGAGTTGGATACTAATACCACTAAGTGGACTTGTGAGTGACCAAAAGGCCAGTAGTAACCTGGTGAGGGACGGCAATCTCTAGCAGAATGTACTGAATTCTAGCCTTGGTCTTCCTGACTTGAATAAGATTGCTGATGTATTCAAATACATCCATACAACAAATATGAAATCCAGCAGGAAATGGAACTGACAAAAACTGCTGCTCTAATAGAGCTTATATTCTAAAGAAAGATAAGAAGTATAAAATAAATACAATTATATGACAAGATAAAGAATATAGGAAGTGTATTGGATTGAAGGTGGGGGTGTCAATTTTGAAGAGTATCATGAGATCTCACTGAAGAGGTGACATTTGGACTTGTGAATCATGTAACTAAACCCACTGATGAAATGCTGAATTGATGGGAAGGTAACAGAAGACAAGGAGTTTAGAGAAAGAGTTCATATATTAGATTAGATAATCATGATATCAAAACAAATCTCAATTTGGTTGGAATGTTGGAACAAACCCTACTCATTGTTTGGGATGCAATTTTATTGAAAAAAATGAAAGGCCTTGTCCTTGAGAACAGAGCACCAATGATTCATTATGGAACAGGAGAAATAAGATTTAGTATTCAGAAAATGGAATGTTGGTTAACTATAGTTCAATATTAGTCAGCTGTGAGATGTAATTCTCAAGAATCTAGCATGTTCTCAGGTTATATCAATGGAGATACAGTATGTGGAACAAGGGAGGGGATAGTTTGCTTTCCTCCTCATCCAGCAAACCATGCCGGATGCAATGTGTTTGGACTGGGGCCCAAATTCCAAAAGAAAACAATGACAAAAAAGAAGGTAGTTGGATGCCCAAAGCAATCCATGACCACAAACACTTCAATGCAAACATCATGGTAAGAGGACTGGAGTGAAGATGTATATTGCTTTTTTTTTTGAGACAGAGTTTCGCTCTCGTTACCCAGGCTGGAGTGCAATGGCGTGATCTTGGCTCACCGCAACCTCCGCCTCCTGGGTTCAGGCAATTCTCCTGCCTCAGCCTCCTGAGTAGCTGGGATTACAGGCACGCGCCACCATGCCCAGCTAATTTTTTGTATTTTTAGTAGAGACGGGGTTTCACCATGCTGACCAGGATGGTCTCGATTTCTTGACCTAGTGATCCACCCACCTCGGCCTCCCAAAGTGCTGGGATTACAGGTGTGAGCCACCGCGCCCAGCCCGATGTATATTGCTTTTACTTTGAGTTTTCTAATCTGAAGATTCTGTAATATTATACACTGGTATTATATACTATTATATACTATATGAAGATGCATATTGCTTTTGAGTTTTGTAACCTGAAGATTCTGTAGTATTATACACTAGTGAGGGGAAGTGTAAATTATATTTCAATATATTTCAGGAAAATAAGTGATGCATTCCATGTATCTTTATGGATACATATAGATTCCTCCCTTTTTTAGATCCGAATTAATGCCCCATGACCTTTCTGCCATTCAAACTATAAACTATCCTCTTCTAAAGCAGACAACCTCCCAGCAGATAATTTAGGCTGTGCTAGTTCAGATGTTCAGCCATCCTATAAATCTGGGGTGTTCAAATCATTGTCTGACTTAGGCAGTTTTCAAGTATCATTCAGTCTTTTCCAACACATGATGCCCTGCAGGGAGGCCTAGCTGCCTAATAAAACACCAGGGCCCTAGTGAAAAATTCTGATCACACTCAAACCTGTGTGCAGTGTGTGAAAATTGGCTTTGGAACTCTGAGGGTTCACAGAAATATGTAACTGAGCAAGAATGAGTGTAGACATATGTGGCTCAAAAAGCCTGGGCTTCATGTGGTAGGTATGTGGTATTGTGGGTGGTTAATCCCATCTCCCACAAATAGCCAGACTATTTCTTCTTGAATATTTCCTTCATATCAGACCAGCGCAGCTTTAACTGCATTCTAATGAATACACTTTCTCCTCTTTTTACCTATCCTTGCAAGGAAAGTGGTCACTCACATTTTAAAATTCTTTGGAGGGGTTGGCCCCGTAATCTCAGCAATTTGGGAGTTTCAGGCAGGAGGATTGCTTGAGGCCAGGAGTTTGAGATGAGCCTGGTCAATATAGCGAGACCCTGTTTTGATTAATCAATCCATTGATCCAAACAGCCATCAATTCTCTGGGGGAACATTTAAAGTATACCAAATATATTTGATGCTGAATCCCCAATCCCACTACCATCTGGAAATAATTCTTGTTATTTGTACCATCCACCCATCCATTCATGCACTTTTTCAATACACAAATATGTATTGGGCTTTCTCCTCTGTGTTCAGCACTGATCTAGGTGCAGGAGATAGAGCAGGGAATGAGACAGAGAGGTCCCTGATCTTATAGAGCTGACATTCTGGTGGCAGAAGACAGACAATACAGGGAAGCCTTTGGGCTTTTTCCACTGTGACATTCTACAATGTGCTCCTCACTCTAGGGCATTCAATCCCTCCATCAACAAACATTTATTGAGTACCACACTCTGGACCAGGCAGATTGAATTTATACTCTGTAAATTTGCACTTACTAAAATACTACCACCTGTTTCTACCTCAGTTTATTTCTTAGAGGCAAGCTCTGAATTCTCAGTGGAACTCAGAAGATCTGGGCATTTTCTGTAATCTCACTCCGTTCCCTTCTGCAGGGCCCAATGTGGTGCTTTTCAGCTGCAGGCTCCTAGAATGATGGGCAGGCACCTTCCTCACTGTTCTTCATTTCATCCCTATGCTGGTGTGTGGAGGTTTCTCTCCATTTACAAGTGGAAGCAGAGGCCTAGGTGGTACTCTTAAGTAAAGTGTGGAAGGAAAATTGGCCTTTGGGGCCCATGGGCTTCTCCCTGCAAACTCTCTCCTCCTTTTATGTCCCTCCCCACAGGTTTCTGTTTTGCTCTCTGTAAATAAGCTCTCAGCTAATTCTCTCTACCCCTAAAGTGAGGGCTGGTAAACCTTCCCATGTTACCCTTCTCAGGTGTGTCTACATTGTAATATAAGACTCTCAAAAAGAGAAATGGGTCTGTAATGATAGAAAGTGCAGTAGAACTGCGGTGGGTAGGGGGGACTTCCAGAGTTCCTACACTTACACTGCTCATGAGAACAACAACCAGCAGACATTCATCTTCACAATAATCCTCGAAGGTAGGTGCCGAAGCTGGGTTCCAACCAAGACTACCTGGTCTGTACTTGTAACCATCACGATGGCAGCTCCCAATCTGTCACATACAACTCCATCCACTTTTCTGGGATTATACGTCAAATGAGGCAGGATACAGAACAGCAAATAAGGACACTTTCTTTTCTGCATGGATATTGCATGATTCAAGACAAAGAAGGGGGCTGGACAGGGTATCCATGCCGGTAGCCTCAGCTGTTCACGAGCTTCCACACGGGCAGTCTGCCTTCTACCCTTCATCTCTGAAAATCCAAATACAAATGTCACCTCTTCCAGAAGCTTCTGCCGATTTCTCCAGCCATCTCTCTCTAATCCCCTCACATTTTATCCGTATTCTCTAATATGGATTTAATAGTTTTCTTGACTGCTTGACAGTTAATGTTACCTGAATTAACTATAATCTATTTGACCATTCTCGTTGCTGCCGCTGCTGGTCCCACAAACCTCTAGTGTGGTGCTATATACGTAATGGAAGCTTCATTATGAAATGCAAGAAAGAATGAGGGAATAAATGCACAAGTTGATGACCCACAGAAGCTCTACTGATTCACATCCATTTTTAGGACTTATCTGGCTCCCTCTTCCCAAAGTTAGGGAACTCAGAAAATGCCATAGAAAACGGCAGGCTTCCCAGTCAATCACTGCCAATATTCTCAGCTTGGCCAGGCCCAAAGTCAAGTCTTTGGTTTCAGCTTGCTATAGCATCACATGTTTTTCCTGGCTTGATCCCACTTCCAAGAGGCTCAGTAAGTGGAAAAGGAGCCACAGAACAGAAAGTGCTGGGCATAGGAACCTCAGGCCTTCTCCAGGATGGTGACACCTTCTAGGGATAGTGTCTGGGTCCTCCTTTCAAAGTATAGGTGTGGCCCTCATCTGAGGCAACCGAGCCCAGCCCTTCTCCATGGGTGGCTAGGAAGGCCAGTGTGGAGCAGACAGCACAGAGATGCAGAAGCCTTGGGCACAGGCTATCCTGGAGGCTGCTGGTTTTTTTTGGGACAGCGTCTTGCTCTTGTTACCCAGGCTGGAGTGCAATGGTACAATCTCAGCTCACTGCAACCTCTGCCTCCTGGGTTCAGCTGATTCTCCTGTCTCAGCCTCCTGAGTTGCTGGGATTATAGGCACCTGCCACCACGCCCAGCTGATTTTTTGTATTTTTAGTAGAAACGGGGTTTCACCATGTTGGCCAGGCTGGTCTCAAACTCCTGACCTCAGGTGATCTACCCGCTTTGGCCTCCCAAAGTGCTGGGATTACAGGCGCGAGCCACTGTGCCCGGCCTGGAGGCTGCTTTTATAGAGTTCTGGTCCTGGCAGTTTACATGACTTCCTGCGATATAGCCCCAACCTTAGGAAAAAGTGAGTTTTGCCTTTGTGGCCCAGGAAAGCAGACATGAATAGGCAGCCATAAGCTGAGGGTAAGCTGGCACTGATTCTTCTACTTTCTCTTCTCTAATTCCTGTGCCAGGAAGGCTTCCTTTGACACTAGTAAGGAATCCTTCCTCTCTTCTATTTCCTTCCCCTTCCCACCCACAACCCCAAATCTCACATCAGTTGGAGGTAAAAGGAAGAGTGAAATGAGCTGGCAGAGGAAAAGTCTAAGCAGAAGAGTTTCTTCCTGTAAGGGCAGGCGGTAGGACTGGCTTTCTTACTGTCCCTACTATCTGCTATAAAATGTGGGGCCCAGAGACAGTGTAATAAGCTCAGCAAAGTAAAGTACAGCAAGAAGCAACTGAAATAGACAGCTCAGAAACATGACTTTGCATCCATCCACAATTTCCTGTCCTGCTAGTTTTTTAATCCTGTCTCAGTCTCCCTCATGATCAGTAAGATTATGTGGTTGTTGATAAACTGGGTGGGGATTTCCTTGTTGAATGTGTCTGATACTTTCATCTTCATGCAAGGGTCCTGCCGAGAAATTAGGGAGGAAGCCCACTCACTGAAATGTCCTTCTACAGGGACCCTATTCTCTCACTTCAACTGGAGACCTAGGCTAATAAAACCCATTGCTAAGTTAAACAAACCTTTCCTCTAGCTATGCCAAGTGTCTGCGACAGAAATCCTTCATGCCAGGGTTTTCCTCCTTGTCCAAGACTTAGAAAAAAGTTGTTTTCTCAGCTGCTTTGAAGCTCAGGAAGAGAGCCAGGGAGGCAAACAAACCAGTTAGTCTTGCATCAGATAATTCAACAGGCTCTTGATAACCCCGTCTTCTGTCCTTTCCCAGGTTGAGCTGAACTCTCCAAGCCAAAGGACAGAAGGGCCGGAAATGCTCCAGACAGGAAGATCTGGGACTGGAACGAGGCCACAGGATCAGGGGAGCTTGAAGTGTACCCAGTGATCCTCACAGGAATTCCCCATTGTGTTGCGAGAGCTGGAGGGAAAGGTGGCAGAGGTCCAACTCTCAGTCTGTATTTGGATCTTAGACTGATTAGAATCTGCTTCATCACTTGGAAAATCACTCTGCATGGAACACTGAAGCCTCAACACCAGCAGCTTTGCAGGATTATAAGGCGAGAGCAGAGAATGAGTTTAGCGGCATCTAAACTGCCTTCTCAAAATAGAAGAGCAAGATCTGTAGAAGTAATATAGTGCTGGAAAATGGCAGGGTGGAAAATGAATTTATTAATTTATCTACACATGGCCTACTTCACAACTTTTTCTACAGAAATTAGGGGGCATAAAGTAAGCTCATCTGAATCCCTAAAAATATAATTCTAGTCTCTGGGAAGAGTCTCTTAGGAAGTTTGCCCCTGGGATTATAGGATCTTATGACCTCACAGAATATCATTATGCTCTTGTATAACATCTCTCTGGTGACTGTTCTCAAAATGTTTACCTTTAATATAAATATACATCAGGTTCCCAAAGTATAAGAAAGTATTGCCTAGAAAAGAGCAAGCTCCTTAAAGAAAACATTAATTTCTTCTGATCAGTAGGATACTAACTTAGTAAATGATGGAATAGCAAATAGTTGAGAGTCAGAATGACATTTTGAGTTTACTGTTTTTTCCCCAACATTTTATTATGAAACTTTTCAAACATACAACAAAAGTATAAGAATTTTATAGTGACTATTCACAAACATATCAATTGGTTCTACCATTAACATTTTATTGCTTAAACTCAGGAATTTGAGGTTTAATGAACTATGATTAGTTCTCCAGTCTGGATGACAGAGCAAGGCCTTGTCTCAAAAAACAGAAACAAAAACCAAAATCATTTTAATACACTTGTTTTTATCACATATATATTTATCCGTCAACCCATCTTATTTTTTGTTCTGGTGTTACTACATGTCAAAGTAAATTGCAAACATTAGTACACTTTTCTCTAACTACTTTAGCATGCATGTAATTAACTACAAGCTTAATATTTATTAATACAATTTAAAAACCAGGTTGGGTTTTTTTTCCAGTGAACTTTACATGTGGTTTGAAAGTGTTAGTAATTCCTCCTGAATTATGCCACAATCAGAGAAAATTTATCGACTATAAATACATGGTAGTATGCAAATTTATACAGTCAAAAATATGGGCCACCAAATCTACATTTATATCAGCTTTATTTAGGTATAATTTACATGCAATAAAGTTATTTTTTAACATAAGCATTTAAACTATATATTTCCCTATAACCACTGCTTTAACTACACCACGTAAGTTTTGGTATGTTGTATTTCTGTTTTCATTTTCATTCACTTCTAATTTCTCTTGTGATTTAATCTTTGATCTATTGCTTATTTAGGGTGTGTCTGTGTGAGTGTGTTTTTAAATCTGTACACATTTAAGAATTTCCAAATTTTTCTTTCTTTTTTTTTGAGACAGGGTCTTTCTCTATTGCCAGGCTGGAGTGCAGTGGCTCAATCCCCGCTCACTGTAACTTCTGTTTTCCGGTATCAAGCAATTCTCCTGCCTCAGCCTCCCGAGTAGCTGGGACTACAGGCATGCATGACCACACCCAGCTAATTTTTTGTATTTTTAGTAGAGATGGGGTTTCCCCATGTTGGCCAGAATGGTCTCAATCTCTCGACCTCATGATCTGCCCGCCTTGGCCTCAGAAAGTGCTGGGATTACAGGCGTGAGCCACCACACCCGGCCTCCAAATTTTTCTTTTGTTACTTATTATTAATTTAACTCCAGGGCTGGGTATGTTGGCTCCCACCTATAATACCAGCACTTTGGGAGGCTGAGGTGGGCAGATCACTTGAGACCAGGAGTTCAAGACCAGCCTGGCCAACATGGCAAAACCCTGCCTCTACTAAGCATACAAAAATTAGTTGGATGTGGTGGTGCATGCCTGTAAGCCCAGCTATTCAGTTGGCTGAGACACACAAATCACCTGGAAGGTGGAGGTTGCAGTGAGCCGAGATGGTATCACTGCAATCCAGTCTGGGTGACAGAGTGAGACTCTGTCTCAAAAAAAAGAAAAAAAAAATTCATTTCGTTGTGATTGGAGAAGTTTGTATGATTTCAATCTTTTAAATTTATTGAGGCTCAATTTGTGGCCTAATTTATACTTGAGAAGAACATATATCTGTTGTTGTTGGGTAGATTGTTCTGCTGGAAATGGCAGGGTGGAAAATATTTATTAATTTGTCTATACACGGTCTACTTCACAACTTTTTCTACAGAAATTAGGGAGCATAAAGTAAGCTCATCTGAATCCCTAAAAAATATAATTTTAACTAGGCCTGTGAGGTCTGCTTAGTGTAGAGTGCTGTTTGAGTCTTCTATTTCTTCGTTGAATTTCTATCTAGTTGTTCTATCCATTATTGAAAGTGGGGTATTGAAGCCTCCAGCTATTATCACTGAATTTCTATTTTTCCCTTAAATTCTATTAGTTTTTGCTTCATGTTTTTTGGGGCTCACTTGTTAGGTACACATCTGTTTAAAGTTATGGTCTTCTTGATGGAGCGATCCTTTTATAATTATAAAATGTCTCTTTGTTTCCAGTAATGATTTTTGTCTTACAGTCTATTCTGTCTGATATTAGCATAGCCATTCCAGCTTTCTTTACTGTTTGCATGACATATATTTTTCCATCTTTTTACTTTCAACCTATCAGTGTCTGACTCAAAGTGTGTCTCCTGTAGACAGCGTATAGTTGAATCATGTTGTTTTTTTAAAAAAATTTATTTTGCCAATCTCTGCCTTTTGGTTAGAGCATTTAATCAACTCACGTTTAATGTAATTATTGATGAAGTAGACTATATGCCTGCCATTTCAGTATTTGTTTTCTGTGTGTATCTTCTTTTTGTTCCTTTGTTTTGCCATTACGGTTTTCTGCTATTACTGCATTGTGTTAGATATTTTTCTAGTATACAATTATAACTCTCTTGTTATTTTTTTCACTATGCATTTTTTAGTTATTTTCTTAGAGGCTGCCCTGAATATTGTCATTCATACTTAACTTAAAACTAGTTCAGATTGTTACCACCTTAATTTCAATTGTTTCCAAAAATTTTGCATCAATATAGCCCTATTCTCTTTCCCTCCCTTGTACCATTGTCATACAGATTACACTGTTATACATTATAAGCCCATCTACACAGTTTTATAATTGCTTTTTGCAGTTATCTTTCAAATAAGATCGTAGAGGAAAAGACCTACAAACAAAAATACATTATATTGCCTTATATTTACTTATATATTTATCTTTACTAACACACTTTAGTTTTTCATATGGATTCGAGTTACTCTCTAGTGTCCTTTCATTTCAGCCTAAAGAATTCTTTTTAGTATTTTCTCTATGGCAGGTGTACTAGTGACAAATTCTTTCAGATTTTGTTTTTCTGGGAATGTCTTAATTTTTGGATAGTATTGTTTGATATAGAATTCTGGATTGACAATCTTTTTCTTTCAACAGTTTGAATATGTTATTCTATTACCTTTGCTTCTCTGGTTTCTGATGAGAAGTCAGGCACTGACTTCATAATTTTACTGAAGATCCCTTATACATGAAGTGACTTAGTGGTCCACTAATGACACGACAGATTTCCTTAAATGCTGTGAATCAGTAAATCTTTCAGTCTGTCTGTCTCTCTCTCTCTCTCTCTGTGTGTGTGTGTGTGTGTATGTGTGAATTGGGTCATGCATTCAATACTCCATCAAGCCATATAACTCTGTTTTATTGTTTAATTCCTTCTTGCACACAGCCTCAAGGGCAGCCAGAAGTGAGAGCTTCAGGTTTTCTCAGCTATTACAAAGCGCTGGGTATGTATGTGGCCCTCTAGATTCTTTGGTATATGTAAGAGCTTTACAAAACCCCCTGTAGCCATCTTATTCTCCCAGATTAATTTTACATTTTTTTGGTCAGCCTCTTATTGGCCCTACCTGGTAATGGAGCCTTGGGCAGCCATGATGGTAAGCAATTACCACTGACTATTTTCGACAAATGCTCTGTGGGTAGTGCTGTTCACATTGACCAAGTTCTGAGTCTAGATCAAATAAAGACAAGCCCTGAGAATGGAGCTTCTTAGCAAGCTGTTAGGTCAAATAATAGCAATTCTCTGGGATGGGGTTTTTGAGGTGCTCCAAACCTGTTTTATCCTCTCCAGTGGCTGCTACCATGCTAGCTTTCAAAGACGCCACAAATAAAGACTGTTGATGTTCAAGGTTACTATAGCACTGATGAAAAGAGAACAGAATTAGGGCAGTTAAAATTCCACAAGTCTTGCTGTTCTTCCTGAGAGTCACTTGTTTTGTTTTGTTTTGTTTTTCCCTCAAATAAACACTCCTTAGACTGTTGTGAGCCTTTATTTAATTTCCAGAATTCTGAAGAAGTTTATTTTGACAGTTTTTGTCAATGTTCTTGTTACTTTTATGGAGGTGTAGATTTTGGGAGTGTGTTGGTCCACCATGCTGAAAACTGAATCTCCTAAGCCATTCAGCATCTATCTTGGTTATCTCCCCTTTCAATTCTGACTCCTCCTTTTTCTGTTTTAAAAGTTTTCACAGCACTAGACAACTGATTTTTTTAATCAACTTAATGTTTACACATAATTTAAAATAGCAAATAATGCCACTTTTTTATCTTTATGCTCTTTAGTTGAATCTGTCACCTATCATATTATTAATTTCCAGGCACTCTTCCTTGTCTTCTTACCATTTCTAATTCACTGCTTCCTATTTTTGTTCTTATGACATTTTAACTCTGAGGAAATTAATTATACTTTAAGTTTTCTTCTGAATCTTACATTATCTCTAAGTCCTCATGGTTCTTTTATTCTGTTTTCTTCTCTCCTTGATATGACAGGCATTTTCCAAAGTCTGGTGATACTTGGTTTTCAATCATATTTAAAGCATAAAATATTTTTATACTAAAAATACAGTTAAAAGCACTGTGTATACATACAGCATTTGTAAACTGGTGGGATCCACTGTAGAGTCAATAAATGGAGATACCTTCTCAGAGGTGGACTGATATTTAAAAAATGAGTCCTTCACTCTCTTGTTTGGTTGCTACATTCTAGAAGCAGGGCAGAGAAAGAGGCTATAGATTCACCATTTGGCAGGCATAATCCTCTGTTTTAACAAAATGCCCATTTTTCTCCTTTGCTTTGTCTAGAGTCCCAAGTCTGTCTCCAAAGATAAATTTTGGCTTTTATCCTGGGTTGGAGATTTGTCACTTGCCTTTCTAGCATGAAAAAGGAGGTTCACCTACTTTATATATTTCATATAAAATTTTAAACCAATCTGCTGTTTTTGTCTTTTCTGTCTTCTTTGATATCTGGTACTTCTAAGTCCTGAAGAAATCTCTCAAGTGTTCTACTCCTACACTATTTTGAAGGCACTCTGTTCTTTCTTGCCAATCTTGTATCATTTCCTGTGTTCCATTATTTGCTGAAATCTGTTGATGTCTTAAAAAGATTTACACTCTCTTTGTCTTTTTGGATTAACTTTACTATTTTATCACATGGAAATAATTTCAAATGAATCATGAGAAAGAATGAACATGTGGTCAAACCTCCACATTAAAGCGGAGGCACTCTTTGTGAACTTTAGTTTTTCTATCTTCAATTAGGTAGTGATTTAGTAGTATTGTCATAATATCAGTTTGAGAGTTACTCACGTGCACACAAGTGTGCACACAACACACATCCCACTGTACATATGTACCAAATAGCTCCTCTTAAGCCTGTTCAATACTATTTTTTTTTTAGCTATTATCAAATCATGCTTATAGGGCACTAAAAAAGGTGGCTTGGGGCCAAGTACAATCAACATTATTACAAAATGTAACACATCTTAGATTTGGCCAAACATGTCTTCAAATCTTGGCTATATAATTTTGGGTACTCTAAACTCTTTAAGCCTTACTTTCCTCATCTCTAAAATGAATACAATAGCACTCATCTCATAGGCTTAATGTGAGGATTAAAGAGATGAAATTAGTGAAAAATATGGCACATCATAGGAACCTGAGAAATATTACTTTCTTTGCACTATGATGAGAGAATCTTATGGGGATAAAAAAAAAATGCAGAAAAGTTAGTAACTTGCTCCATTTTAAGGCTAAAGAGTTAGTTGAATGGTCTAATTGCCTTTCCTTGCTGTCCATGTGAGAGTGCCTATGTGTGTAAGGCTAAAGTACAACTTCATACACAGGCTATAGAATTGTACATTTAAGTTTAAAATGATATTACTAACCATTACTACAATTGTTAATATTACCATTTGTTAATATTACCATTGGGTACTCTGAAGGAAGTAAGAACTGACTTTATTGCTAGTAAGTTCTTTGCCATCGAATACTACATTTAAATTTTATTTTTACTGGTTTTTTAAAAATAAAATGTTAACATAAGTATCACCAACTTCAACTTTCAAGTAAGCATAAACTGGTTTCATCATGATCTGAATTTGGAAACTTAAATCTAATGCCAATTAAAGCAAACAAATACTGTCACAGGCAATTTCAAGCAACAGGAATCCATTCCCTTTCTCTACCCTAAATCAGGAGTATATAAATAACCAAAAAACCAAGATGCACAAGAGCTCTGTCCAGCCATAAATCCTAAGCTCTCTAGACATCCGGTTAGGCAAGCCTGACTTCCCAGCACTATCCACAGACCCTTAAGAAACAGACTTGGGTCCTCCTGTTCAGGCCCGCTAGAAAATGCAGCCGAAGCGAGGCAACTCTGGGTCACAGAAGGAAGACTGTGGCTATGCGATTATTACAGCAAAAAGATGCCAGGAACACAGAGGGTGTGTCTTGAATTCTGAAGCACACATCCCTGTTACATCATGCTTGGGCCACACGGGACTTTCTTTAGTCTCACAGGAACCGATTCAAGGAAGGCAACATGTTTCTGTGTAAAGAGGCTAAAATCTGGGCTTGACACATTCAAAAACAGCTGGTCAAATGGGACTGGTTTGTTTAATGTACCACATCCCTGGCACTGCTCTGATGGGTGGAGGAACCAATGCTAGTGAGAAATCAACATGCTCTTTCTTCAGAGCATGGCCAAATTAATTCTCTCTGTCACTGCAGCATTCTTACTATTTCCCTAAAGTCCTCCTCCAGCAAATGCAAGGGCAAAGGACAAGAAGAAAACACAAGACAGGATTTCAGATGAGTTGAAGGGTGTAACAGAGAGACAGCAGGGCACCCTTCCCAGCTTTTCCTTTAAGCACAAACTAAATCTAGTTTCAGAAAGATGGAGGAGAGCTGGAACTTTATACAGTAACTCTCTCCAGTGTTGTCAGGGTATAACCAGGAACCTGCCAGCTTTGTCTTTTGTATTTTCAATGTGACTGTGTCTAAATCTTACACTATATATAACCATAGAATGACTCACTTATCAACTATTATAGGGGAATTAAGGTATCTTTAACTGATAGAAATAGGCTCACAGACTGAAATAATTCAGGAAACAGGTATATGCACCAGAAGGATCTCAGAAAGAACTTGACAGCAACCAGACTGGATATGTAAAGAGTTTAAAATTCGCAAATTCTCATTAGAATCACTTGTTTGTGCTCAATCTGTGTCTTCAGGCAGTCTACCTACTTAACACACATACCACCCGGCTGAGCATTCTACAGAAGGAGTGAATAGGTTATCTTGCCTGAAACACAGGACCCTGAAGCTGAGAATGCAGATGAATACTGACCATCAAAGGAGTCAAAAACTGTCCAGTATAAGGCGTTCCCTGGGCTGAGAAGTCTGGATAGGGCCTTTGTGGGGTGCAGCATGGCCTGGCACTGAGACCCCAACAGTCATGCTAAAAATGAAGTTTGCTCAGGATCCTCCCGGGCCTTTTATGGTATCATAATCCCATATTCCCTTCTTACTGTTAATGCTGATTTGACTACACTGTGAGACTATTTGCCAGTCCCAACAAACAATTGATTTTTCTCTCTCTCTTTCCCCGTTGGTACACTATGAATATGGCTTTATGTTTTTCTGATTATATAAATACTACATGTTCACCATAAACAAGTCAAGCAAAACAGAGAGTCATGAGGAATAAAGCAACCCAACCTCCTTCAGTGGTTCTGAGTGAGAAAAACTATGTGAGGAACTACAGAACAGAGTGTGGGGTCTAAGCTCCCTCTCTCCCTGAGGGCCCTTCAGAGGTGGAACAGGAGGTAAGTCCAGAAGACATAGTCTTTTAAAAAGTCCTGGCTGGGTGCGGTGGCTCACGCCTGTAACCCCAGCATTTTGGGAGGCCGAGGCAGGCAGGTCACCTGAGGTCAGGAGTTTGAGACCAGCCTGGTCAAAATGGCGAAACCCCGTCTCTACTAAAAAACATAAAAACTAGCCGGGCATGGTGGCATGTGCCTGTAATCCCAGCTACTCGGGAGCCTGAGGCAGGAGAATCATTTGAATCCGGGAGGTGGAGGTTGCAGTGAGCTGAGATCGTGCCATTGTGTTCCAGCCTGGGCAACAAGAGTGAAACTTCGTCTCCCAAAAAAAAAAAAAAAAAAAAAAAAGTCCTAAGCTCTTTTGGGGCCTTTCTGATGTCAGCTTCATTCTGTCACCCCTCTGCTCCTATCCTCCTACCAGGCAGGCAACTGCCTCCTGGAATGACACACAGCAACCTTGGGTTTAGCCTAATTAGGAGGCATAACAATGGGGAAAGCCTCTTCTTTGTTCCCCTAGGGTACCCATCTTAAATAACTTTCCGTTTTCTCCCCTCCTTTCCAAGGAGTTAATCATGTTTTAGAAGTAAACTAGAGCTCTGCCTAATTACTATGGGACAGAAGCTTTTATCACAAAGACAAGAGTCCACATGAGTTTTCTTCAATACTCAGCCCTAGTTCTTCTAATCACAAGGAGGAAGAATAAATTAGAGATAACTACCCTAATGACACTGTGGATTCCAGTATGCACAGGTGGCAGATTCATCCCCAGGGGAGTCAGCCAGAACTCTAGGAGAAATGAGACACTGAAGAGGCAAGAGAAAAGAGAATGAAACAAAACAAAAACAAAAACTAGGGTTAGCAATACAAGAGCCTGGAGCCCTCATTCCTCCTCAGGCACGGCGGCAGGATCTCCAGCTCTCAGGACGCACATGATGAGGGAGGATGATCTTGGGCACAGCTGGGGGGATGGCCTTAAGGCATCTCATTGTTCAGAGCTTGATATTTTATTTGGTGATCTGGAGCAGTTTTCTGAGCCATCTACCCCTTTCAAATCAGGATCTTAAGAGAAAGGCTCAATTAAGGTAGGCCTTACTAAAAGACATTTAAAAACAACTAGATTTAAAGATCCATTCAGTCCAGACCAGTATAGAATACACTGTAAGGAGTCTTTGTAAAATGTTCACCATGCTCTTTGGTGTCCCTAGGTAGAAGGATTAGACAAAGTTAACGATAAAGCAAAGCATGGCTACAATATTCATGCACTAACTTAGCTATTTCTAAAATGAAGCTATATTGCTACCTCTTTGGTTCTTCGGTTTAAATCAAAGATTTTTTTTGTGGGTTCTTTTTTTTTTTTTAAAGACGGGGTTTCACCATGTTGGTCAGGCTGGTCTTGAACTCCCGACCTCAGGTGATCCACCCGCCTTGGCCTCCAAAGTGTTTGGATTACAGGAGTGAGCCACCGTTTTTTTTGTTTGTTTGTTTTTTTGGTTTTTTTTTTCTGAGATATAGTCTTGCAGGCTAATTTTTTTTTTTTTAAATTTTAGACAGAGTCTCACTCCGTCGCCAGGCTGGAGTACAGTGGTGCAATCTCGGCTCACTGCAACCTCTGCCTCCTGGGTTCAAGCGATTCTCCTGCCTCAGCTCCCAAGTAGCTGGGACTACAGGCACGCACCACCACGCCTGGCTAATTTTTGTATTTTCGTAGAGATGGGATTTCACCAGCCATGTTGGCCAGGATGGTCTCGATCTCCTGACCTTGTGATCCGCCCACTTTGGCCTCCCAAAGTGCTGAGATTATAGGCACGAGCCACCATGCCTGGCTGTTTTTTAAGTAATTAAAAATGAAAGTTTTTAAGGAACACAAAATTTCATTCATTTTTGTGTTATGCTCTTAACTACATTCCTGTATAGCCGTACCATGAATACTATGCTGCTATGAAAAATGATCAGTAATATGTACATTTACATGAAAAATTATCCATAATGTGTAGATTATTTTTAAAGTAGGTTATATGACATTATATATGGTGAGTACATAAATATTTTGATATACGCATAGAAAAAGCCAAGAAGATTATATACTAAGCCTGGAAGATAATACATTCCCTCCTACTATATTGCTTGATATTTTTTTCACAACTAGCATGCATTACTTTTTTGTTTTCCATTTGAGAATAAACAAACAAAAACATCCCCTCTCTTATACATGGAAATTCCAGTTAAAGACGGAGTGTGTGCTCTGCCATTCTCTGTCAGCAATCAAGCCAGGATATGCAATTCAGTATTGCCAGAGATTTTCTGTTGAGCAGGCAAATTCTAGCTGGGTGCCACTGAAAGCAGACTACACCAAAATGAAAACACAAGACCTAAAAAGGGCAGACACACTTGGAAATTATATAAACCATATTTATAACAAGTATAAACAATGACTACTCAGAACTGAATGATTTATTTAATGTTATATTAATTCAACAAATATTTACTGAGTACCTCCTATATTCCAAGTACCGAGTTAGACATTAGGTAAAACAAAGATGAACACAATGAGGTTCCTGCCCATAAGAAGCTAAATGGTCCAGGTTTGAGGTAACCCAAAAAGACTCAGGAATCCAGGAGATGACATGTTAAAAAACACTCGCTTCCTTGTTTAGGGTGAACTGTAGTCCACAGCTTCAGTGACTGACATGCCTGTACTTCCAGCTTTCTCAGATTAATATGGCCAATGTATAAAAGGGATGTCCTGTAGACTGTATGGATCATATATTCATGTAATCTTAAAATGAGTTTTCTCCGTCAGACAACTAAAACCCTTGTATATGATCCACAAGCCCACACCAGTGGATTAGCACATTTTTCACTTCCTGAAGACCATCCTCAGCTTCCTATAGTGTCTACTTTCCAAAGCCTTCAGTAGGTCCTTCTCAATATGGGCCACTGGCTGCTCCAGTCTCCACCCTCACCTCTGCCCCTCCTGCTCACTCACAATTCGGACTTGCTGATCCAGCTAGATTTTGAAAATTATGTTTTATTCATCTTTGCTTTTTCCAGAGCCTAACCTAGTACACAGTAGATGTTCAGTAAATATCAGCTTGCTAAATGACCACATTTCCAAAATTATTACTAATTTCATGTTAGTTACTTGTCTGATGCCACTTTTGAACTGGAAAGAATATTTTACAGCTCATCATTAATGATTAAGTGCAACTAACCCAGAAAAGGTCGCATTTTTATCGTGGAAGCAATGACATCAAAGCTTAATATGTGGTTTTCTTTTTTTTTTAAAAAAAAAGCCATGGATAGAATGGCTAAATAAAACCCCAAAATGATTTTGTAATTGCTTTTAAGTCAATATTTTTAACTTACTCTTCATCTGAAACTTTTTCAAGAGCCTTATAAGCCAGAAAAGCTGTTTAATGTAAGTTTCATGCTTTTTTTTCTCTCTCTACTGTGATGGAGGTGAATAATGAAAAGGCCAAAAGGAAACCAGTGAGACAAAGGGCTAATGCATAAGAAGGAAGAGGAAAAGAAAAGGATGGAATCATATAGGAACCAGGAAATAGACCCTGAATAATCAGGAATTATCTCTACTTAATGGGAGAATAAACTCTTTAACTTAACAATACAGATTCTCATTATTAGAATTATCTGGCCCACATTTGTATGTAACTATGAGTATCTAGTATGTGTGTTATTTAGTATTCTTTCTGTTACAAGTAACAGAGATGGGATTGAGACCAAACAAAAAGGGAATTGATTAGCTCACTTAACTGGAATGTTCAGGAGCAACTGACCTTAGGCATAGTTGGATCTAGGGCCTCAGATGAGGACCTCATAATCTTCCCCCCGTTTCACCTGGAACATTCTCTCAATCTCTTTTGTTTTATTCTAGGTTGATTTATTGTCATTCCCAAGCGGGTTCCTTCATATGGTGGCAAAGACAGCCACAGGGAGCTCTAGTCTTACATCCTACCAATTTAGCAACTCTTATTGTTCCCCAAAATTCTGGGTTTACTCCATTCAGCTTAGCTTGGGTTAACCAACTATTGCAAACCAGTCTCTGTAGACAGGAAAAGTGATCCTTCCATTGGTCAGACATGAAGCCAGTGGGTATAATCAGCCCTAACTAGACAACATAGGCTGAAAAAAATTGAAGAGGCATGTTTCCTTACAGGAAAATCATGGTGTAGGTATGAGAGAAAGCGTGAGCAGAAATACCAGATATCTATCACGCTATTTATGAGGAAAGACTAGTAGCTATACCTCACTTTAGAGTCTCTTTTCTACCATTTACTAGTTGTTTTAACTTCAGAGCACTTCATAATCTCCATAACCCATTTCTTCCATCTGTAAATTCAGGGTAAAAATACCCACTTCATAGTGTTATTGTAAAAACCGACCTCACAGCATATTGTAAAGATAATGTTTGTATAGCTCTTACCATGTGCCTGGCACAAAAATGGCAACTGATAATGTTATTATCAGCATTCCCTGGAGCGGCTATTATAGAAAGCACAGAGGATATAGAAACTGGTAAAAAAGAAAGTTGCATCGCTATAACCTAGATGTCAAACCATGACATGCAGCTTCACTTCTGAGCCCCTCTAGAGTCTATTGGTTTATTCTTGGCACTTGAACAGAATCATTGCCTCCAATACCTTAAACCGTTCTCAGTCGGATACCATGTTTGTTTCCACTCTACTGTACAAGCACTGTGGGATGGTTGATCCCATTCATTCACCAAGTCAATCACTTTCTTTCTTTCTTTTTTTGAAACAGAGTCTCACTCTGTCACCAGGCTGGAGTGCAGTGGCATGATCTTGGCTCACTGCAACCTCTGCCTCCCAGGTTCAATAGGTTCTCCTGCATTAACCTCCCAAGTAGCTGGGACTACAGGTGCACACCACCACATCCAGCTAATTTTTTGTATTTTTAGTAGAGATAGGGTTTCACCATGTTGGCCAGGATGGTCTCAATTTCTTGACCTCGTGATCTGTCCGCCTTAGCCTCCCAAAGTGTTGGGATTACAGGCCTGAGTCACTGCGCCCAGCCAAGTCAATTACTTTCTGTATACCCGCTCATGACTTTAGAAAAGTCTTAATTTTAGATTTCTTGATAAAAGGATGATATTACTTGAAACTGGCCAAGACCCAGTTATAGTTTGAGGTGGGTTAACAATTAAGAATGTGCTGATCTTAATTATTTTATTATCTGTGGCCCAGTGTCATAGACTGAGGAAGGTGGGGTTCAGGAAAGCCAGTCAATTATAAGATATATCTGTAAAATTATACCTTAAATTGGTGAATAATTATTAAGATCAACAACAACTAACAATTAACCTCTTTGGGACTGAGTTCCTTCACGTATAAAATGGGGATAATAGAACTTACCTTACAAAGATGTGATAATAAGTGCATTATTAATAATATATGCAGAGCACTTCAGTACTTGGCAAATGGTTAAGTACTTGATAAATGCTATCTGTTGTTATTACTGCTGTTGTTTTTAAATACTATTGAATTGGAAACCAGTACATTAGTAATCTTACACAGAATCCTTTTTAAGTAAGAGATCTTTTCCTTCTGAAGGAAATAAAGTTTAAGAGGTCTGGCCAATCCTACAGATTTATAGCCATGTGAAGTTGAGAAGAGAATTCTGCAGTCTCTTCCCCTAAATTGTCCCTTTGTTGAAAGCCTTGTGGGTTAGCTCTTCAGCCTGCAAGCAGAGTGTGAATGTGGGAAGACATCCTGTAGTTCTAGTTTGCTGTTGGCTTTGGGTTCCATAATGAAGGTCTCTGCCTACCTCTGGACCTCATAAACAGCGCCGTGGGAGGAAAAATTTGCCAAAGTTCAGTTGTATATCAAAGAAAGCCACAGAGCCAGAGAGCTCCCTGAGGACCCACACAGCTGCTTTGTCTACTGCCAAGCCATGGCCCTAATGCACGGATATGCCTGTGAGCCAAAAGCCAAAGCCACAAAGTTCCACCAGTTCATTTAGCCTTGGCATTTCAGTGTACTGAGGGATCTGTTATTTGGGTTGCTGTCTCATTGTTAAGGGGTAAAAACAGAAACATGCCCCCCCACCAGAAAACTGGTTTACTAAAATCACCACCACTACCTCCACCCCATCCCAGCCCCTACTGTGAGAACAGCTCTACTGTCTTGTGTGACGAAATGTAGCAAATGCCAGTTTTTCCCACTGGTGACCCCTGATCACTTTGTGGTCATTCTTTCCCATGGAGCTGACTTGGATGGGCCAGTTTCTGCACCCCAGGGTAGGTGCAGGCCTATGGCCAGTGCCACCACTGCTGCGTCTACCTTAATCCCTCTCCCTTTAAAACACTCTTCATGGTTTAATTTCCACTGCAATAGCTTTTCAGATTTTCCCTAAACATCTTTCACCTCAACACACACAGATACACACACACATGCACAACTCACAATTCTTTCCACCTGTGGGATTTGCTTATTTCCTCAAAAAATGCCCCCGAATCCAGTGGCTACAACTTTTCTCCCTGATGATGATGATTTTCTCCCTGAAGTCATGATGATTTGAGTTCTAGAAATGTCCCTGAATGGAGAGCTATATAGAGGACTTTGCACAAGAGAATCCTAAAGTTACAAATAGTAGCTTGTCATCTTTGGAGTTTATTTCATTTAAGTCAACAAATGCAAGCTGGGCATCTGCTCTGTGCCAGGCACTGTGCTGAAACTTGCAGCTGGCATGAAAGGGAGGCAGTCAGCAGGTAACTGAACTTAAAACCATGTGCAACGAGAGTCCAGAAAATGCCAGTTCTTCACGGTGGTTGACAAGAATGTAAGAGAGGGAATCATCAAGGCCATGCCATGGAGAACAGGCTGAAAAGTTCTAGGCACTAATACACACTGCAAAGTCATACTGGAAGCATACAAATATGAGTACATAATGCTTTAAGATTAAAAAAAAAGGTACCTAGCACTAATATTTCTTATCCATGAATTCTGTTTGAATACTCAAAATTCGTCCCTCTAGTAGAGTTTTTATTCTTGAAAGCACAAAGTTTTTTTTTTCTTTAAGACAAATTTCTGTTTTTATATAGGAAAATGCAGTCCTTGAGAAAAAGCCACTTATCCAAGACTAGGCAAAGCTCAGTGTCCCGAAGGCTGAAGGTGGCCAAGCTGGGGCAGCTCTCACAATTCCCATCTTCCGCATTACCATCAGACCACCCTGCCATAATAAAACCAAGCCCACGTCTTGGTTTTGAGCATTTGAAAAATGGAGAGAAATGTGACATTTTCCATTTGAAAATGGAAAGAAATCTGACAGGGAATCTTAGATTCCCTGGCTTTCTGATTACTTGCAAATCCACATAAGGCTCACATATCACCCTCCTCTCATTTTGTCAGCATCTGAATTTTTTGGTCATCATGTGAGTGATGAAAACTTAAAAGCTACAGTGATATGTACAGCATGTGGAAAACCACTCCCAGGTTCTCTCTGTCCTGGAATAGCCAGAGACACATGCACACATTTCTTATACACCCAAACAGACCTATTTGTCCACTTGTGAACACATTCAACATCATCAGACACTCGTTCAAAAGACAGCATGCTATGTGCTGACTTGATGGGAAGCCACAGGCTAAGTTCTCAGACACTGGCCAAGAAGATATGGGATCCAACCCATCCCTAGACCACAGGAAAAATACTTTCGACCACAGAGCTGGCCGCAAAATATTCTTTTTGTAGGAAACAAAATGTTTCCAGCCCTGGGATTTTCGTTTCTTTCTTTCTTTATTTATTTTTTCAGTCCTTTCACTGTTATTGAGGAGGAAAGGCGAATGCTTAAGCAAGAGGCCAAGTAAACATCGAAAGAAACCAAAACCAGGGCTCCTTTGCTGAAAGAGTGGAACACAGGGTGAATGAGCAGTGTGCTGGATGAGGCCCCGGCCTTGTGAAGCTTTAGGGGAGCAATGACCCAGGCAATTCTTTATGTGTTCATGGCCCCAGTTTCATCCTATTTCACTGCAGCTCCACTTATTGACTAAGTGGGCCTGGGCAACTTATTAAGTTTTCTGAGCCTCCCATTTCCTTAAGTGTTAAGTGTAAATAATAATAACAATAATATCACAGGTTAGCATAAAGCATAAATGAAACGGCTGGGCGCGGTGGCTCACGCCTGTAATCCCAGCACTTTGGGAGGCTGAGGAGGGCAGATCACAAGGTCAGGAGATCGAGACCATCCTGGCTAACAAGGTGAACCTCCATCTCTACTAAAAATACAAAAAATTAGCCAGGCATGATGGTGGGTGCCTGTAGTCCCAGCTACTTGGGAGGCTGAGGCAGGCGAATCACTTGAACCAGAGAGGCAGAGGTTGCAGTGAGCCGAGATCGCGCCATACACTCCAGCCTGGGCGACAAAGGAGACTCCATCAAAAAAAAAAAAAAAAGAATAAGTGAAACATATGTAAAAGCTGCACAGGCTGGGTGTGGTGGCTCACGCCTGTAATCCCAACACTTTGGGAGCCCAAGATGGGCAGATCATGAGGTCAAGAGATCAAGACCATCCTGGCCAACATAGTGAAACTCCGTCTCTACTAAAAATACAAAAATGAGATGGGCATGGTGGTGTGAGCCTGTAGTCCCAGACTCAGGAGGCTGAGGCAGGAGAATCACTTGAACCCAGGAGGCGGAGGTTGCAGTGAGCTGAGATTGTACCACTGCACTCCAGCCTGGTGATAGAGTGAGACTCCGTCTCAAAAAAAAAAAAAAAAAAAAAAAAAAAAAAAAAGAAAAGAAAAAAGCTGTGCAATGCCTACTACATAGTAGGCTCTCAAGAAGTAGGATTTGTTAAGATAGTTTCAGTAAACTACCTTAATTTGTTAAGGTAGTTTTCACAGGTTGCTAGAGACCTATTTTCATGACCTGTTAGAAAACAAAGATTCCTTAGAGATTAACACTCCAGACCCCGTATTTCATAAATAAGAAAACAGTCCTAGAGAGAGAAAGGTTGTGACCAAATCATGTAGTCAGTATAGGCCCTGGGCTAGGGCCCTGCAGACTAGACGCAAAGAGTAAAGAGAGTTAAGGTAATTCATATCATAGAATATTTTAATGCTATGTGCTGTTGACTGGCCATGGATATCAGACTTTGTGTCTCCAATAACCGCCTGGCAATGTAGAAATGCAGATTTCTAGTCCCGCCCCACAGAGCTGCTGATTTAGTCTGGGAAGTCCAGGAATCTAAATTTTTAACAAGCTCTGTAAGTGGTTTCCAAGACGTAGTCTCTGACCACCTGTCCAAAAGTATTACAAGAGGAAGTCATCAGCCAAATAAATAACTCAGCAGAATGCTAGGTTTGTATCCTATGGTTTAGCACAAACAATGTGGCCAACCTCCACTGATAATGAGACTTTTCCCATTGTACAAAATAGCAAGTGAGATACAGCATGGCATTGTTTCTTCTTCATAGAACCAGAAAGTGAAATCATCTTCTAGATCATGTAATTCTCTTATAGAAGAGGAATCTATGACTCAAAGTCATTTGTCCAAGATCACATACCTAATTAGAGACAGAGCTAGAACTTTATTCTAGAATAACATTAGCCTTTTTGCAACAGAAATTTTTTTTCAGGTACCCAGATATGAAGACAGTAGTTTATGTATGTATGTTATATACTAGAATCCTGAAATTAATCTTAATCTCTGAAAGAATTAAAAAATCATGCCAGCTTTTTGATGCACTCAAATGCAAAATCTTCTCATGTTATTTCTGGTGCTGTGATTCACTTCATAGGCTCCCTTACAGGCTAATGAAGGAAACTTGGTCAGAAGAAAGAACTGACAATGTCATACAAAGCTGAACACTTCAGAGACACAGAAACTGTAGTTACATTGTTGCACATAACCTACTTGCTTTTCATTAAAATCCTGCTCTTTTTATATAAAACATATATCTGATCCCAAGGTCTATAAAGTTCCGTGAGTCATCAAACAATCATGTAAGTATCCTGGTTAGTGATTACTGTGTTAAAGCATTTGCGGACTTCCAAGACACACCCCAAATAAATCAATACTGGCTTAGAGTCAAGTCCAGTTCTCAAAAGGATGAGGTTTCAGCTGTTCCCTATAGTATTAGAACATGAAATAATTTCTTAGCAATTTCTGGAGTTTGATTCCCCACAGACTAGAAATTATGGTTACTTTCCTTTCTTCCTTTCTCTCTTTCTTTCTTTTTTCTTTTTCTTTTTTTTTTTTTTGAGATGCAGTTTCGCTCTTGTTACCCAGGCTGGAGTGCAATGGCGCGATCTCAGCTCACCGCAACCTCCGCCTCCTGGGTTCAGGCAATTCTCCTGCCTCAGCCTCCTGAGTAGCTGGGATTACAGGCACGCGCCACCATGCCCAGCTAATTTTTTTTTTGTATTAGTAGAGACGGGGTTTCACCGTGTTGACCAGGATGGTCTCGATCTCTTGACCTCGTGATCCACCCGCCTCGGCCTCCCAAAGTGCTGGGATTACAGGCTTGAGCCACCGTGCCCGGCACTCTTTCTTTCTTTTTTCATATGTAGTTTCGCTTTTGTTGCCTAGGCTGGAGTAAAATGGTGCGATCTTGACTCACTGCAATCTCCACCTCCCAGGTTCAAGCGATTCTTTCACCTCAGACTTCCAAGTAGCTGGGATTACAGGTGCCTGCCACCACGTCTGGCTAATTTTTATATTTTTAGTAGAGATGGGGTTTCATCATGTTGGCTAGGCTGGTCTCGAAAGGCTGACCTCAAGTGATCCACCTGCTTCAGCCTCCCAAAGTGCTGGGATTACAGGCGTGAGCCACTGCACCTGGCCGAAATGATGGTTACTTTCTACTCTGGGCCCAATGCTGAAGAATCTGAGAAGGCACAAGTATAGTTCTTCTACTTCTACTTTTCTCTGATGAATGCTTTCAGATAGCAATAATCTCCATCCCTCAATACAGTTCGTTCTCAAAGTTGTCATGAAATGTGGGCAACATCGCAAAGTAAAAGCTATGGCCTGTTTGAAAAAGAATCAATAGTGTATTCTGCAGTTTGATAATGCCTATCCTCACAAAAACCTCAGAATGCTCCAATTCATGAAGTCAGTAACAGTAACCTTAGACAAGATTTATTATGATTTAGATCAATCTTACAACCATTATTATCAGCCAAATAAGGCCAAAAGAAGGGTGTTATAGAAGTCTCTTTACAGAATCTGAGGTGGAATCTGAATTAGAATCCAAATACATCACTAACCACTTAATAATCCTTTCCCTCCTGGAGAGAGTTCTGGCCTTTGGAGCTGTTCTTCTGCTCCACGTCATTAGGGCATTCAGAGAATGCCAACTCCTCTTCTACGACAAGAACCAATTAAAGGGTGGGAGCCTGCCATGCTTTCAATAAGGGAGGGGCAGGTTTGCATGTGTGCATACAGACCCTGGAACATTTCAACACACCTCTTTTAGAGAAGGTTCTGTTGGTTTCAAACCCCCAACTCCCATGAGACATTGTTTCCAGCCATTAAAATGTTTCCTGAGCTTAGATACATCTGCAAAGTTTTGGAAAATCCTACAGGAAGGAGGCTAGGCCAAAAGAGCTCCTTTTCTCATGCCACCAGGAAGCACAGCACAAATGTTTGCCCTTCAAGACAGTCCAGGCCAGGAGCCCAACTCTCAGGGATGGAGAACCAGAGTAGACAGAAGAGTCCTTTCAGGGAACAGGGCCAATGGAGAACAGATTGCGGGGGTCTTATATTAACCATGTACCAACCAGGGAGCTTAGGTAGACCTATATCTGTCAAGGTCCAACAGTAAAACTGGACTTAGCTCAGTAGTTCAAGAGAGAGCATTTAATTTGGGGAATTAGTTGCAAATGTGTTGGAAGAGTTGAAATGAAAATAGGGGACAATGAGTCAACCCAGAGATTAGCAACAAGAAGCTACCACCATCCCCAGGGCTGGAGGAATCAAGGAAGAGGTGCTGTTACTAGAGCCCAGGGGCTGGAGCTGCTCAACTAGAGTTGGGAGAGCAAAGGGATCTTGGAGAGGAACTAATGTCACTGCCTGGGATGCCACTGGAAGCAGGGCAGAGGAATGAGAGAGAGTGTGTGAGTGTGTGTGTGTGTGTGTGTGTGTGTACACAAAAATACACGGCTTCTCTCACATTTCTGCCTCTCCAAACCAACTAGACTCAATGGAAAGGGAGACTAGAAAATGCAAATTATAGGGTCAGTTCCCTGTGGTATCAAGTAGAGCAGGGGAAGGGCAGGGAGTGGAAGGCAGACAATCTACTGGCTGACATGACCCACTAAGGCAAGGATTCCTGATTCCCAGTTTGTAGATGTGGGTCTTTCAGAAAACTCTGAAGCCTGAACTGGTATTTCTGCAAATTAGCTACTGATGCCACACCCCAGGACTTTACGTTTGCTAGAATTCAGTCAAGAGGGAGACACAGCTCTTCATAGGGCCCTCTCCTCCTTGAGCTCAGGGGCTTTACTGAAAATAGTTTGCACCTTCCCTTTTTGCAGAAGGAGTCTCTTAACTTTTCATTTTTCCCACATTCTGATAACCATTGTCTCTATATAGAAGCCAGGGATCCAAAATAAGGAAATGGCATTGAGAGTGGAGATGGGGTGATGGGCTGTAAGCAGTGGTGGGAGGCAAGGGAAGAGAAAAGTTTGACTCAAGATTCTGTGCAATTATAAGAAATCCTTTCTGATCCCCAACCTAACTCCTGATGGCAGTCATGAGGCCTGGATAGAAGAATGGAAGAAGCCATACAATGTCCACATAAGCAGGAAATCGCATGTTCCAAGCAGGGCCAGCTCCTGCCTCCCTCCCAGGCCTCCTTTTTCTCCTGTATCAGCCTGTTTCAGTGAGTAAAACCTCATCCACTCACTCGTTTGCCTCAGTAACAACCCCCTTCCCACAGCCTTACAGATCTCCTCTGTGTTTAAATGCTGTGGATCCTGCCTCCTTACCATCTCAAAACTCTTCCCTCTTTTCCCTCTCCATATCCACTGTCTTGGTTCAGGCCCTCATTTATTTGCATCTTATTTGAAATCCCTCCAAATCTACATGGAAAACTCTTGCCAAAGGGAGACCTGTAAGGTACAAATCTGACGTCACAGCCTTGCTGAGAGTTCTTTAGCGGGGCTTCTGAAAGCCAGCAGGACTACGTCTGGTTTGTCCCTCCTTGCCTTGCTTTATCTTTAACTACATACAGACCCCATCCTCCGCCATCCCCACCCATTGTACAGACACATACTCTCCCCTGTAGCACTAAAGAAGGACCATTTACAGTTCCCACCTCAGAGCCTCTGTTCAAACATCTTCCTCAGTCTCCTACCTCATTTACCTACGAATACCAGTGCACTTTTCAAGTTTTGTTTCTCGTATCACACCCTCTTCTGAATCTTTCTCTGGCCATCACTTCCCTGTGAGTGTTCTGACCATCCCAATAGTGATGGCTACACTGTCCTTTTCCACAATTCCCTCAATTCCTTCTTGCATTTATTTACCTGTCTGCTTCCCTCTATTAACACTAGGTATTCTCCTCTACTACTATGGCTCTTCAGAGCAGGAAACTGAGCTTCATTTAACTCAATTTTCCCAGCATTTGTGACACATATGTACCCAGAAAAGATATGAAGGATAAGAAAATGAGGCAGGAAAGAAGGGAAAGGGGAGGTGTTCAACATAAATAACACTTAGCTGTCTTGTCTAGATAAAAATAGAAGAGTTACGCTCTACAAAGCCAGCATCAGTCTGAAACCAAAACCTGGCAAAGATACAATGGAAAAAGAAAACTTCAGGCCCTGATGGAAATATATGCAAAAATTCTCAACAAAATATTAGCAAACCAAATCCAGTAGTACATAAAACAGTTAATTCACCACGATCCAGTAAGCTTCATTCCTGAGGTGCAAGTTTGGTTTAACATATGCAAATCAATAAATATGATTCAACACATAAACAGAATTAAAAAGAAGAACCATATGATCATCTCAACAGACACAGAAGAAGCTTCTAATAAAATCCATATTCCCACATGAAAAAAATCCTCAATAAATTAGGCATAAAAGTAACATACCTCAAAATAATCAGAGTCATCTATGACAAACCCACAGCCAACATCATACTGAATGGGCAAAAGCTAGAAGCATTCTCCTTAAGAACAGGAATAAGACAAGGATGCTCACTCACCAGTCCTGTTCAACGTAGTACTGGAAGGCCTAGCCCGAGCAGTCAGGCAAGAGAAAGAAATAAAAAGCATCCAAATAAGAAAACAATAACTCAAATTATCTCTCTTTACTGACAATATTATATACTGAGAAAACCCTAAAGACTCCACTAAAAGCCTCCTAGAACTGATAGATGACTTCAGTAAGTTTCAGGATATAAAATCAATGTATAGAAAATTAGTAGCATTGCTGTACACCAATAATGTTCAAGCTCAGAGCCAAATCAAGAACACAATCCCATGTACAATAGTCACAACAACAAAAAATACCTAGGAATACATCAAACTAAGAAAGTGAAATATCTCAACCAGGAGACTTTACAAGTAACTACTGAAAGAAATCAGAGAGACGCCCCTCCAAAAACATTCCATGTTCATGGATTAGAATGATCAATATTGTTAAAGTGGCCATACTGTGCAAAGAAACCTGCAAATTCAACAGTATTCCTATCAAACTACCAAGATCATTCTTCACAGAATTATAAAAAAAGTTCTAAAATTCACCTGGAAACAAAAAATAGCCTGAATAGCCAAAGCAATCCTAAGCAGAAATAACAAAGCCAGAAGCATCACATTACCTGACTTCAAACTATACTATAATGCTACAGTAACCCAAATGCCATGGTACTGCCACAAAAATAGACACACAAACCAATGGAACAGAATAGAAAACCCAGAAATAAAGTTGCACACCTACAGTCATCTGATCTTCAAAAGAGTTGAGAAAAATAAGCAATGGGAAAAAGACTCCCTAGTCAATACATGGTGCCAGGATAGATAGCTGGCTCGCCATATGCAGATGAATAAAACTAGACCCCTATATTTTACCACATACAAAAATTAACTCAAGGTGAATTAAATACTTAAATGTGGGCTCTCAAACTATAAGAATCCTAGAGAAAAATCTAGGAAATACCATTCTGATATTGGCCTTGAGAAAGAATTTATGACTAAGTCCTCAAAAGCAATTGGAACAAAAACAAAAATTGACAAACAAAACCTAATTAAAGAGCTTCTGCACAGCAAAAGAAACTATCAGCAGAGTAAACACACAACATACAAAACTGGAGAAAATATTTACAAACCATGCATCTGACAAAGGTCTAATATCCAGAATCTACAAGGAACTTAAACAATTCAACAAGCAAAAAATAAATAACCCTATTAAAAAATGGACAAAAGCCAGGTGCGGTGGCTCACGCCTATGATCCCAGCACTTTGGGAGGCCGAGGCGGGTGGATCACGAAGTCAAGAGATCAAGACCATCCTGGTCAACATGGTGAAACCCCGTCTCTACTAAAAATACAAAAAATTAGCTGGGCGTGATGGCACGTGCTTGTAATCCCAGCTACTCAGGAGGCTGAGGCAGAAGAATTGCCTGAACCCAGGAGGCAAAGGTTGCAGTGAGCCGAGATCGTGCCATTGCACTCCAGCCTGGGTAACGAGCAAAATTCCATCTCAAAAAAAAAAAAAAAAAATGGGCAAAATACATGAACAGACCATTCCCAAAGAAGACAAACAAGTAGCCAACAAACATATAAAAAAAATGCTCAACATTACTCATCATCAGAGAAACGCAAATCAAAACCATAATGAGATACCATCTTACACCAGTCAGAATGGCTTTATTAAAAAGTTAAAAACAGATGCTGTTGAGGCTGTAGAGAAAAGAAATTGTTCTACCAAAACACACACACACACACACACACACACACACACAATAAAACCACACACACATACTTGTATGTTCACTGCAGCACTATTCACAATAGTAAAGATATGGAATCAACCTAGGTGCCCATCAATGGTGGACTGGATAAAGAAAATGTGGTACATATACAGCCATAAAAAAGAATGAAATCATATTGTTTGCAGTAACATGGATGCAGCTGGAGGCTATTATCCTAAGTGAATTAACATAGGAACAGGAAACCAAATGCCGCATGTTCTTACTTACAAGCACAGGGTACCCATGACATAAAGATAAGAATAACAGACACTGGGAATTAGATAGGGAAGAGAAGAATGGGTGAAAGGGTTTAAAACAACACCTATGGAGTATTACGCTTACTACCTGGGTGATGGGATTATTCATAATTCAAACTTCAGCATCTCATAACATACCCACGTATCAAACCTGAACATATGTTCCTGAATCTAAAATAAAAGTTGAAATTATATTTTAAAAATTGCAAACTTATCTCAAAGAGATAGCTGCACTCCCATGTTCATTGTAGCATTATATACAATAGCCAAAATATCAGAACAATCTAAAGGTGTATCGACAAAGAAATGGATAAAGAAAATGTGGTATATACATACAATGGAGTATTTTTCAATCTTAAAAAACAAGAAAATCCTGCCATATGCAACATGGATGAACCTGGGGGACATTATGCTAAGTGACATAAGTCAGTCATAGAAAAACAAATATTGTATGAGTCCACTTATGAAGTATCTAAAATAGTCTAAAAGATAGAAACAGAATAGAATGATGATTTCCAGTGATTGTGAGAAGTGGAAAATGTGGAGTTCTGTTTCAAAGGATACACCATAACTGTTGCAATGTGACTAAGTTCCAGACATCTGCTGTATGACAGCGTGTATACATACAGTTAATATGGCATTGTGTTCTTAAACTATTTGTCAAGAGGATAGATCTCATGTTAAATGGTCTTACCACAAAAAATAAAAATTAAAAAAATTTAAAAATGCAAAAAAATTGGAAGAGTTAGAAGAGGATTGTGTCTGTGGTTAGAGTACATGCAAAAGATTGCTATTACAAATACAGTCTCTAGAAGATTTGTTACTAAAGATTTAAAGCTGTAACACATACTATCTTAGTTCATTTTGTGTTGCTATAACTGAATACCATAGACTGGGTAATTTATAATAAACAGAAATTTATTTCTCATAGTCCTATATGCGGGAAAGTCCAAGACTGAGAGGCCATCACATTGCCAGGGCCTTTTTGCTGCATCATCCCATGATGGAAGGGCAAAAGGAGGGTGAAAGAGACAAAAGGGGGCCAAACTCAACTTTTCATAAGGAACTCACTCCCATGATAATAAACTCACTTTCACAATAATGGCATTAATCCATTCATGATGGATGAGCTCTTATGGCCTAAATCAATTCTTAAAGTTCCTACCTCTTAATACTGTCACAATAGCCATTAAGTTTCCAACACATGTATTTTTTGGGACACATTCAAACCATAGCATTCTGGCCCTGGTCCCCAAAATTCATGTCCTTCTCACATATAAATACATTTATTCCATCCCAATAGCCCCAAAGTGTTAACTCATTCTAGCACCAACTTAAAAGTCCAAACTCCAGAGAGTCTTATCTAAATCATATATGAGTGAGACTCAAGGCATGATTCATCCTGAAGCAAATTCCCCTTTAGTTGTGAGCCTATAAAATTAAACAAGTTAAGTTCCTCCAAAATACAATGATAGGACAGGCATAGGATAGATATTCCCATTCCAAAGGGGAGAAATAAAAAAAGAAGAAAGGAGTAGCTGATCCCAAGTTAGTCCAAAACCCAACAGGGAAAACAATCTCAAATCTTAAGGCTCCAAAATAACCTCCTTTTACTCTGTTTCCACCTTCTGTATACACTAGGGAAAGGGTTGTACCCAGAAGACTTTGGGCAGCTCCAACCCCATGGCTTTGCTAGTCTCAGACCTCACAGCAGCTCTTATGGATTAGTCTTGCTCCTGCAGCTGTCCCAGGCTGGGGCTGCACATTGGTCGCTCTACAGTTCTGGAGTCTCAGGTGGCTCTGCCATGACAGCTATACTAGGTGTAGAGGAGACTCTCTGTGGTGGCTCCAACCCCACAGCTCCAGTGAGCATTGCCATAGTTGGGGCTCTCTGCCATGGCTCTGCCTCTGTGATAAGTTTCTGCCTGGGTGCCCAGGCTATCCAACATATTCTTTGAAATCTCGGTGGAGGCCACCATGGCCTAAGTGCTCATACATTCTGCATGCCTGCAGAATTAGCACCATGTGGGAACCACCAAGGCTTACCACTTATATCCTCCAGAGTGGCAGCATGAGTCACATGTGGGCCTGCTTGAGCTATGACTGAGTGGCAGAAAAATGCTCCTCCGGGGATGCAGAAGGCAGAGTCCTGAGGTGGCACGGGAAAGTCAGTCTGTGGATGGTACCCTGGGTCTGTCCCTGGAAACCATCTGCCCTCTTAGAGCTCTGGGTTTGTGATGGGAGGGACAGCCTCAAAAATCTCCAAAATCCCTTCAGGGTCATTCTCCCATTGTCTGGATGAATAGCATCTGGCTTTCCTCTATTCATACTAATCTCCTTATCAAATGGTTGCTTGGCCATACATTTCCTCTCCAGAAAATGCTGTTTCTTTCTGTACCACACAACCAGGCTCTGAATCCTTCAGATCCCTTTTAATTATAAATCCCATCTTTAAATTATTTTTCTCTTCTCTCATTTTACTGCATGCAGTTAAAAGAAGCCACACAGGTTCTTCAATGTTTTGCTTAAAAATTTCTTCTCCCAGATATCCTACTTCATTGCTTTTAAATTCTGATTTTCGTAAGGCCTCAAGGCATGGATGCAATTCAGCCAAGTTGTTTGCCACTTCATAATAATCATGGCCTTCACTCCAGTTTCGAATAAGGGATAGTCGTCTTTTCTGAGACCTCATCAGAATGGCCTTTACTGTCTATATTTCTACCAACATTCTGATCACAATCACTTATGTAATCTCTAAGAAGTGTCAGTTTCGGAGAGATCCAAGATGGCTGATCACTAGCAGCTCGGGCTCCTAGCTCCCAGTGAAAGCGCAGAGAACGAGAGGACGCCACACTTTCAGACGAATATTTGTTGCTCACGGACCAGGAGATTCCCAGCAGAGGAGCCCCACGTGTCACCAGGGCGACTCTTGTGGCCGGCACGGCGGTTTTGCTGGTGCCTTAGCGCGCCAGATTTTGGTGCAGAGTCCGGATATTCCCGGGCAGAAAAGCACCATCAATCTTAACACCGCTGTTTTGGCCGGCGCAGTGGACTGCTCAGATTTCGGCGCTGGGAATCAACAAGTTGGATGTCTGCTCAGGGACCTAGTTAGAAAGTCAGTAATTACAAAGACAACAGACGGATAAATATATAATGAAGGGAAGAAATCAGCGTAAAAAGGCAGAGAATACTCAAAATCAGAATGCCTCTCCCTCTACAGGGGATTGCAATTCCTCATCAGTAACGGAACAAGGCTTAATAGATTACGAGTGTGTTCCAATAACAGAAGCAGGCTTCAAAACGTGGGTGATAAGAAACTTCTGTGAATTAAAAGAACTTGTTCTAACTCAATGCAAAGAAACTAAGAACCTTGAAAAAAGGTTTGACGAAATGTTAACGAGAATGGACAATTTAGAGAAGAATATAAGTGAATTGATGGAGCTGAAAAACACAACACGAGAACTTTGCGAAGCATGCCCAAGTTTAAACAGTCGAATTGATCAAGTAGAAGAAAGGACATCAGAAGTCGAGAACCAGCTCAGTGAAATGAAACGAGAAGACAAGATTGGAGAAAAAAGGATGAAAAGGAATGAGCAAAGTCTCCAGGAAATATGGGACTATGTGAAAAGACCTAATTTACGTTTGATAGGTGTACCTGAATGTGATGAAGAGAATGAATCCAAGTTGGAAAATACTCTTCAGGATATCATTCAGGAAAATTTTCCCAACCTGGCAAGGCAGGGTAATATTCAACTCCAGGTAATACAGAGAACACCACAAAGATATTCTTCAAGAAGACCAACCCCAAGGCACATAATTGCCAGATTTATTGGGGTTGAAATGAAGGAGAAAATACTAAGGGCAGCCAGAGAGAAAGGTCAGGTTACCCATAAAGGGAAACCTATCAGACTTACAGCAGATCTCTCAGCAGAAACCCTACAAGCCAGAAAACAGTGGGGACCAATATTTAACATCCTTAAAGAAAAGAACTTTCAACCCAGAATTTCCTATCCAGCTAAACTAAGCTTTATAATCGACGGAAAAATTAAATCCTTTGCGAACAAACAAGTACTTAGAGAGTTCACCACCACCAGGCCTGCTTTACAAGAGCTTCTGAAAGAAGCACTATACATATAAAGGAACAACCAATATCAGCCTTTCCAAAAATATATCAAAAAGAAAAGAACATTAACACAACGAAAAATTTACACTAACTAATGGGCAAAACAGCCAGTTAGCATCAAATGCTAGTATTAAAGTTATATATATTCTAATTGGATAAAAAGCCAAAACCCATTGCTATGCTGCATCCAGACCCATCTCACATGCAATGATACATAAAGACTCAAAACAAAGAGAAGGAGGAAGATTTATCAACCAATCAGAGAGTAAAAATAAACAAATAAAAAGCAGGAGATGCAATTCTCGCCTCTGATAAAGTAGACCTTAAAGTAACAAAGAGCAAAAGAGGCAAAGAAGGACATTACATAATGGCAAAAGGATCAATGTAACAAGAAGAGCTAATGATTTTATAGATCAACGAGACAGAAAATTAACAAGGACATCCAGGACTTGAACTCAGACCCGGAACAAGTAAACTTAATAAACATTTATAGAACTCTCCACTTCAAATACATAAAACATACATTGCCGCCTCACACCTATTCCATAAGTGACTACATAATTGGAAGTAAATCACTCCTCAGTAATTGCATAGCATTTCATAGGTTTAAGTGAAATATTGGTTGGCTGCTCGTTTGTTATTTTCTTCCCTTATTCCTTCCTGTTTACATCAAGTATAATTATTGGTATAAAAGAGGTTTTCAATACCCATTATTAAACTGCATTCTAGCCTGGGCAAGAAAGCAATACTCCCATTCTCTCTCTCTCTTTCTCTTCCTTTTTCCTCCTCTTCTTTATTCTTTTTCTTTCTTTCTTTCAAAAAAAAAATAATAAAAAATAAAAAATAAAAAGAAGTTTCAGTTTCTCTTCTTCTGAGTCCTCATCAGAATTAGTTAATGCTCCTACATTTATAGCAACCTAGGCTTTTGTTAGCATGCTACTCCAAATTCTTCCAGCCTTTACCCATCACCCAATACCAAAGCCACTTCCACATTTTTTTTTTTTTTTGAGATGGAGTCTTGCTCTGTCGCCCAGGCTAGAGTGCAGTGGCATGGTCTCAGCTCACTCCACCTCCCAAGTTCAAGCAGTTCTCTGCCTTAGTCTCCTGAGTAGCTGGGATTACAGGTGCCTGCCACCATGCCTGGCTAATTTTTGTATTTTTAGTAGAGACGGGGTTTCACCATCTTGACCAAGCTAGTCTTGGACTCCTGATCTCACGATCCACCCTCCTTGGCCTCCCAAAGTGTTGGGATTACAGGTGTAAGCCCCTATGCCTGGCCCACTTCCACATTTTCAGGTATTTATTATAACAACCACCCCACTCCTTGTACCAATTTTCTGTCTTAATCCATTCGGTGCTGCTATAACGGAATACCACAGACTAGATAATTTATAATAAACATAAATTTATTTTTCACATTTCTGGAGGCTGAGAAGTCCAAAATCAAGGGGCCAGCATCTAATGAGCGCCTTCTTGCTGCATCATTGCATGGTAGAAGGGCAAAAAGAGGGTGACAAAGAGACAAAAGGGGGCTGAACTTGTCTTCTTATAAAGAACCTGCTCCTGAAATAACAAATCCACTTCTTGATGATGACATTAATTCATTCATGATGGCAGAGCCCTCATAGGCTGATCACCTCTCAAAGGTCCTACCTTTTAATAGTTTATAGTGGCCATTAAGTAAACTACTACTTAACATATGTTTTTTGGGGGACACATTCAAACCACAGCATATACCTTTTCATTAGGAAAAATATTAGATTATTAGGATATGAAAAAGAGTGACCAAGGTGTCATAGTGACTGCTATGGTAGTTACTCATCCAACTGATCTCAGTGGGTTTTCTTTGAAAATACTTGGCCTTTGAACAACCACAACATGTAACAAGATCCCCTACACAGAGGGGTCTTAGAGACTATTGTTTAATTCAAACTGAGATTATAGGTACAGCCAGGTGCTATGGCTCATGCCTGTAATCTCAGCCCTTTGGGTGACCAAGGTAGGAGAACTGCTTGAAGCCAGGAGTTCAAGCCCAGCCTGGGCAACACAGCAAGACCCTGTCTCTACATAAAATTTGAGAATTAGCCAGGCGTAGTGATATGTGCCTGTCATCTCAGCTACTTGGGAGGCTAAGGTGGAAGAATTGCTTGAGCTCAGGAGTTCAAGGCTTCAGTGAGCTATGACCATGCCATTGCACTGCAGCCTGGGCAGCACAGCAAGACCCTGTCTCTAAGGAAAAAAAGAGATTACAGTGGTTCCTGAGGACTGGCCTCCTCAAGTCAATGGGATCAAATGCTGACACAGTCAGCAGAGCCAGTTACAAGGATCTTGGAGTCAAGGGGTTCTTTGAGCAAATCTACATAAGAAAAGCAGGGAATAAAAAGCATGGTATAAAAAGGAAAGGTAGTGTCAGAATGGAGTCATAAGTAGGAAATAGAGATCAGTCACAAAGAAGAGCCTAACATTCCAAAGCAGGTCAGGATGGAACAGTACATCTGGAGAGAAAACTGTATAAATATTTACAAATAAGAGAGAACAGCTTGGCACAGGCACAGCTGTTGAAGGGTCAGAAGCCATGCTGGAGCTTTATAATAAAATCTTTTTATTATAAAGAGGTACCAGTAAAAACAAAACAAAATAACAACAACAACCAAAAAAAAAAAAAACCATAGCACTGCTAGAGAGTTTTCCCATTTTATTAGACATTGAATCTTCATTAGGATGCTGGGATAATACTTTCACAGAAGAACAGACAACTGAGAAAGGATTTAAAGATAAACTGTGAAGTGGATTATTGTATGGAAAAGTGGCTTTGCAAGGAAAAAATGAAGAAATAGGTATCATTTAAATGTCATTCTGTATCATGAATGAGGGAAGGGATGTATCTACAGGATGCACCACTATGCCTCCTGGGCCCTTAAGTTCTCACTGGAGGAGAGAGATGAACACAGGTCTGTCCCCACTGTGGGCAAGATGCCACAGAGACCTCTCTTTCTTCTTTGACAATAAATGCCAGAACACTGAAGTCAAATGCAGAACACAGAAAAGGTGCTTGCTGGAAAGGCCAGTACTTGAAACAGACAGCAAGAGCCAGAACTTCCCCTGATTGAATGGTGAGATTCAGAAGATCATGTCCTGTAGAGCTCATTCTTCCTCAAATGTGTTCTGTTGCCACACAGAGCTACACAGTTAGAATAAATAACTAATCATTACTTAATAATTGAGATGAAAAAAGTTCTCTCAAGGCAATGGATCATTCCACTCTTTGAAGGAAGGAAATATTCCACTCAGTATAAGCATTGAAGGTGACCACACCACAGGGGTTGAAAAAAGTGTTTTCTGCCATTAATTCCAAGTAAAGTGCATGAATAATCTTAGATGAACATGGTATTCGGTGTAGAGTCAAGGTTAAGAACCTAGGGATGTAAAAGAGAGAGTGTATGTATGTGATGGGGAGGGAGAGGCAAAGGAAAAGGAAAGTTCTGGCTTTGTCCCTTAGAAGCCATGTGATTGAGAGCAAAATTTTAAAACTCCATAAACTTCAATGTACTCTAACTATAAAGTGTATCTAGTCATACCAACCTCACAGAGTTGCCGTGAGGCTTGAAAAAGAAAATGCCCACAAAGCACTTGGCAGAAGAACTGGAACAAAGTAGACTCTCAATAAATGGATGAATAGACTCAGCAAAGCAACCAGAGAGCCAGGGCCGCGGGGGCTTTGGGTGGATTGTTTTCAGTCCCTCCCAGACATGCCAGGTGCCTCAGCTCTGATTCTCTAAGGTTTGTAAAGATGTGCCTCTTTCTGGAGTTTGACTCTCAGAGAATTCTGTTAGAGAATCGCAGATCATAATCCCAGCTCAATCTTTCATTGCCAAATCTGAATTGAAGATTCAGAAAATGGGCAGTGTGATACAACCATGGCAGCTTGGCTCTCCAAAGGTGTTCTCAAAATCACGGTCCCTTCGGTAACAGTAAAATGAGAGTCCAACAGTCAAGCACACACAGTTTTTGTCTGAGATGCAAGAACTCTTAAGCTCTGCCAAGGTAAGAAGAGAACCTTCCAGAAAGAGCTCCTCAGTTAAAAAAAAAACCCTCTGCTTCAAGCATTCTAAGATAGTTGCCAGGAGTCACTGGCTGATTTAAAAATCCAGGGAAGCTTGGGGGCGGGGAGGGGACAACAAGGTGAAGGTTAAGGGAAGGAAGGAGTGACTATGTCAACTTTGCAGTAACTAAAAATTCCAAATTATTTAGAGTAGCAGAAATCAGTAAAACTCAATGATTTATATTATATTTGAAAATTAATCGTCCATCAGATAATGTGTAGCATATCATAAAATGTTACGGTAACACAATCAGACTAACATAAATTCAAGCAGAATGCTAGAGACTTATTTGATTCATTTCTCCTGAAACCTCTATAATGTAAGCCTTTTGTCTGCTTCCCATTCCTCCACCCCTAATTTTATAAGCTATTAAGAATATGGAAGGGCCTGAGGCTCCCTACTCTACTCACTGCACCCATCAGTGACATCAAGAAAGGACTTGAAATACAAACTAGCATTGTACCATGCTGTGTACCTCACAGCCACAACTACCCCAGGAGAGAAGCAAAGGCCACAGGCCCAGGGGGTGCAGCACCTCACAGCAGGGATACTCCCCCAGCAACAGCAGCCAGACGACTAGTGCTCCAAGCTGGACCTGCGTTGGCCACATGTGTGACAAGCTTTCAAATCACACACACACAGGAAGAGGAAAGGGCATTTCAGAATCACAGGCTTATGCCAGGAGTATTTCTAAGCCAAATAATGCCTACAGCAAGAGAAAAAAGCAAGAAGAAGCCCATCATCTCCTTGCTTTCATGTTCCTGCCCCAGAGTGGGAGGAGCTATTCTAATATGTAACTCAGTAAGTTTTACAGGTAAACCGAATGACATTCTAGGTCTAATCATGTTGGGAAAAAGAGAGGAAGATAATAAGGACCATTTATTGCAACCCAGCAGAATCATCACTAAGTCAGGGCTGTATTCCCAGGAGGTTAGGCATTCTAAGTCACTGAGATAGCTCAGAACAAGATACAGGTCACAAAGACCTTGCTGATAAAGCAGGTTGCAGTAAAGAAGTCGGCCAAGGCCCACCAAATCCAAGATGAATGTGATCTCTGGTGTCCTCGCCGCTCATTATACACTAATTATAATGCATTAGCATGTTAAAAGACACTCCCACCAATGCCATGGCAGTTTACAAATGCCATGGCTACATCAGGAAGTCACCGTATATGGTCTAAAAAGGGGAAGAGCCCTCAGTTCTGGGAATTGCCCACCTCTTTACATGAAAACTAATTAAATAATACACCTCTTGTTTAGCATATAATCAAAAAATAATCACAAAAATGGCGAACCAGCCCCTTGGGGTTGCTCTGCCATGGAGTAGCCATACTTTATTCCTTTACTTTCTTAATAAACTTGCTTTTACTTTATTCTATGGACTCACCCTGAATTCTTTCTTGCTTGAGGTCTAAGGACCCTCTCTTGGGGTCTGGATTGGGATCCCTTTTCAGTAACACAACCACCACCTTAGATCTCAGAGAACATGGTACAGGAAACAGAACTGAGGGTCTGGAACCATACAAACTTGTTTTCAAATACTGATGCTATCACTGAATACAAGTTATTTGTTATTAGCTAAGTTCCTCTATTTGTAAAAATAGAGATGCTCAGATCTACGCTGAAGGGTTATGGGAGGAATGGATGGAAATAAAGTAACAAAGGTAAAAAATGATGCCTGCAAACTCATAGGTACTCAGTAAAGGCTAACTCCCTTCCATCACTAGAAAATAAAGAGGACTTTAAATTAGTATCACCTGGTGCACAGGAACCAAGAAAGGATGCTGTCCGTTATCAACTATGGGACCCTGGGATGGCAGGAAATGGGTTCCTACACAGGCTGCTGCCTGCCCTCAGCCTCTCTTCCTCCCTCTGTCCTGCCCTGCTTTTCCAAAATAAAAATTCATCGACTCAAAAATGTGATAACCAAAAAGCTTCTCCCATGCTCACAATATCAGACATAGTTGGTTCTCCTATTGTACACCTTTAGCCTATGAAGATGGGCACGAGGAAGCCAGGATTTAAGGGGGCTGTAGGATTTAAGGGCCATCTGTAAGAGAACAGTAGCACAGCTAGCCCTGTGGCAAGATGTTGTCTATAAGGAAAGTCACTTGACTGGGGAGTTCATGCTCACGGTGAAGTTCAACTTGGAAAAAGTCATATATTCACATTTGAGTTCAAGAATTGAAAAGATGATTTTTATCTTGTAATTCAATGCATGCGGGTGAGATGGTGCTTACCTTTTTTTTTTCCTGCAGAGTTCTTTAGGATCTTTTTATGAACCACTGTAAGTCATGGGAGACATAAATATATCACCTGCAAACCCAATAATTTGATTGGGTTTGGGGACTTTTTTGCCTACAGTCTTTCTACTAACAATTACCAGAGTAAAGTGAAAATAGCAACAAATTCAGAATAGAAAGAATTGGATTTCTGCTCCATTTCTGCTATTTACTAGTTGTGTAACCCTGAATAAATCACTGAATCTCAATTGCTTACCCCCATCTGTCAAATGAAGGGGTTAGAATGGAGTAGGAGACTGAAGACCACCCATGTAAGAATCATCTGAAGAGCTTGCTAAACATTGCAGATCCTAGGCTTGGCCCCGCCCTCACTGAATCCAGCACTGGGGATGGGGCCTGGGATATTCATTGTTCACAAATACCTGGGATTTTTATATTCACTGTACTTGGGACTCACTGGAGAAGATGATCTCTAGACTGTATCTCAGATGGGCATTGTCATATTCTAAATGCTTTTTGTTCTAGTGAAAGTGCTGATTCATTTGTAAATCAGTTCATAGTTTAGGCAGGTATTGAACCCTTCTTTCCTTTTTAGTTTTCCTAGCCAATGACGTTGCCCATTTTCTTCTCACTCACAGCTAACCAACTAAGGCTAAAATACAACATCCTGTCCAATCTTCAGTCTCAAATGAGCCAAATAAATTTCAAGGTCCTTGACTCTCAGGCCAGCGCCTTGTCCAAGAGATCTCATAGCTGTTTCCGATATTGTTTCCCAACTGAAAATATTTTCCTTCCCAAGCCAGACAACAGAGTCTTCAATTTGGTTCCAAAGCCCTGTGTCTCTTCTGCTTCCTGCAACTGCTCAGATTTCTCTAGAAATCTCTTGCCCAGGTATTTGGCCTAGTTTACTTAGCAAGTTAGAGCAGGGAGGGTCACGGCACAAAGGGATTTGATACCAGACAAACAGTCTATAAAAATAAAACAAGTCAGAGCTGGAGGAGACCAACAGAGATGATAAAATGCTGCTGAAATGAGTGGCTCAGTAAAAGGTAAACCACCTAAGTGCTCTGTAGGAGGACCAGTCATTTGTCCCAGGATGCTCAGAGCTCATGCACCTCAAAGAGAGAAGGAAGGACATGTGCTAAGTCTGCCATAAAAATAAATGTTTTCAGTTTAAATACATTAATACATGTATTCTTTATTCATAGATAGGTCCTTTCTACTTTTGGTGTTAAAGTACCTTTAGCTTTTTGAAATGGTGGTAACAGTTAATTTTATAACTCTGTTCGATTAAAAATGATGTTTAAAACATCATGGTGGTTCTCTCACCCTTATTTTGTTTTTATTTTATTTGGCTCAAAATCTCCTAGGAAAGACTGACTCTCCCCCTCAGCAAAGGTGCATGGTCTACCACGGTCAAAGATGGAGGGCCCTCCATCGGCACTGTGGGAGTCATTGTACCTATTTTCAACCGGCAATTCCCAATGGAACCCTCTTAAGAGAAAGTTCTCTCTACTTGAGCTCATTCAGAAATAGTGATTTCTTGGATACACTGACTATTTTCAAAGGAAGGCCCATGGGTTTGCTTGTTTGTTTGTTTGCAGGTGGTAGGAAAGGTACAGGTATTCTTATTTCGAATGTGGAGATGGAAGTAGGAGATGTCCACTTGGGTATCTGTGTTGTCCTTTCTCAGTCCCTGCACTGTGAGTACCAGCTCCCTAATCATTCACTGGGACTGCACACTTTCAGTAGGATCTCCTCAGATTTTAACACATTTGCCTAGTGTCCTGAAAAAGGGGATGGATCATTTTAAAGTCACCATTCTGGGTTCCCCTTTTATTCATTTCCCCAGTCCACTCAATACCTGCTAGAGCATGTCTATTGGAAGAATGTGGGCAGGGGCTTGGATTTCACACTTGAGCAGCTCTGGAAAGGGAGGGGACGTTTATACCCAAGGCAATGTACTTGACTAGATTTTATGTTCCCTTTGCTATTTCTGCAGATATTTATGCTTAAAAAGGGTTTTCACCTACCCCTAAAGCACAGTCAAACTTCTCTGGCGGGATCTAGTCACACACACACTCTCACGTAATTCTCCTTGCCTAAAAACAGCCGATGAGCTGGAGTAGAAAACAAGAGAACAAGTACAATGACCTGGAACCATGCCACCAAGGAGAGGGGTACTGAGAGCCAGCTCGGCTGCAGAGACCCCCACCCAGGTGGCGCTGAAGGAACTGAGAGGCAGACACTCAGAACAACAAAGTGGGTCTGTCTGAGGGGCCAGCAGCCTTCCGAGCTGAGAGCCTCAGGGGGCTGACAGCATTCAAGGCTGAAGGCCTCGAGCAGACACTGATCCACACATTTATTATCTCTGAACAGGTGATCATTATTAACAAACAGATGTTCAGTATTTTCTCATAACACAAATATGCCAAGTAGGTAGCTGATGCCTGCTTACCACTGAGCACAGAAAAACTAAAAAGTACTCTCCACGAGGGAGCCACGGGGGCAGGGTCAGATATCTTAAAGAATTGTTTTATCCGGTGTATGATATTTATACATTGTCCAGCCACTTTGGAATGCCCCAAGTAGTTTTCTACTTGGAGGCGGGGGAGTGCAGCTAGGTTTTCCTTGCCATCGTTCTTCCTAGCAAACAATATATTTTATAATACACTCAGCATTTCTCAATATTCACAAGCTTAACATTTCTCAACAGAGGAGTTCCTTTTGAGTGAGGGCAACTAAGCCTGAATCCTTCTTTGGAGGAATCTAAGAGTAGGGAGATATACAACTATGACCTACGTCAGGTAAAACATCATCCTCAATATCTTTCTTTGGGTGAATATGAATGTAAGCCTGACATGCTGCCCCAAATCTACCCTTCAGCTTATCTGAGGAAAAAAATGTATCAACGTTTCTTTAGTTATTCAGTCTTTCATTAAGCCTGTCTAACCAGAGAGAAAAGTTAAGACTTGTAGAAGACAGCAACAAAGATTTCCCACCCTCCGACTGAAGTCCTCATGCTATCTGGTCCCTGAAAGCAGCTGCAGAACCCTTTGCTCCCTGAGCCTGGGTCTGTGTTTAGGGCTCTGGCTTACTTACACAAAGGCTATCCCATAAGATTCCAAGGGAAGCCTGACTCCCATCCTCCCATAGACTCCAGCAGGCTGGTCTGCAAAAAGTATTCCTATATTCAGTATTCTTACAGTATTTCTATTTAGGTATCTGCTTATAATTCTCAAGGTTTGATGCTAACCCTTTAAACCGACAATTACTAACATTTTAAAGGAATGGTTAAACTGTAAAACTCAATTTCTATGGGAAAGAATGACTCTAAATAAGCAGTCCTTCATCCTTAAGACTGGGTTCATGAATAGCTACAGGAGTGTGTTTCTTTTTCTTGCTTTCTCCCTCTCTTTCAAAATAAATGTATCTACTGTGTAAGTGTCAAGCACTGCCCTTACATTTGAGGGTACATGGATAAATTCAGTCACAGACCTCAAGGGGCTCATAATTCAGGGCTCAGAAGTATAAGAATAGAGACAAGGGCCAGGTGCAAGTGTGGGCCAGAGGGAAGAGGGACGGATCGCAGCTGGTGTCAGGGAAGTCTTCACAGTGATGATATTTGAGTCTTTGAAAATATAAAATGGACACTGAGAATCCCATCACCAGTAAGGAAACACTGAATACTACCAAGATGCAAAACAACCTGGGGCTTTGAGAAAAGCCTGCGGATTCAAGTGTGGATCAGCAGCTTGAGTGATATTGGTTCTGTCAACAATTTACTAGGTATTTTAGGCTGGTCCCTCAAGTGTCCCATAATTTCAAAGTGCCTCCTAAATAGAAACGAAAATATTATTAGAGAGTTCATTTAAATAAACCTCCTATATGAAAAAAAATGACCTCTTTCCAATTTGTTGAAATAAGAGAGTCATAATATTTATTTCATCAAGGGGGCGTGAGGCTTAAGTCAGGATTCATTTACTTCATTACTCCTTCCAGGGCACTTGAAAATTTATATAATCCCATTTGTGGTTTGTAAGACCAGACTTCATGAGGATTTGAGGAGAAACTGTATAAATGTCAATGTTTTTATCGAGCTTTCCATCCTTCTTTCAAGTATAACCAGCCCTCGCTAGACAGCACTTGGTTATGGCAAGAGTTTCCCAAGTTAAGGCCTCGGCCACTCCTCTGCGTGCTCTGCCTCATTAATTGCTACAGAACCTTCCTTGGTGCCAGGCCCCCATCTCCTCTACACTTACTTCATTCACTGTGCTCTTACTGCAAGTCCTGTTTGCATGCTTATGTTTCCTCAAGTAGACTGTGAACAACCACAGGGTATCAACCATCTCTTACCTGTTTTTCTGAATCTCCAGCAACTAGTTACACAGTGACGAGCAGAGAAGAGGTGATTAAATAAAGTTTGTCAAATGAATAAGAGCTCAAAACCTCTGCTCTTGTTACAAGGCAAAACCCAGCCCGCGCCCCCTGACAATGCAGCCTATCCTCCTGTTCTTCAGCTCCTGCTCACTCCATCCCCGCACCTCCCCTTTCTGACTACCTGAATTTTATCTCTTATTTAAGGCAGAGGTTCCCATGCTTGGCTGAACATTAGAATCACATGGGGGAGCTTTACAAATCAACACTGATGCTCAGCTCTACTGGTGGAGATTTTGAGTTTACTGGCCAGGGTGGGGCACTGGCATTGGTATAAATGCTCCTGTAATGAGCCTTAAGTGCAGCCAGGTTTGAGAACCACTTTTTTTTTGGAGACAGAGTCTTACTCTGCTGCCCAGCCTTGAGTGTAGCAGTGCAATCTAGACTCACTGTAATCTTTGCCTCCTGGGTTCAAGCAATTCTCCTGCCTCAGCCTCCCGAGTAGCTGGGACTACAGGTGTGCACCACCACACTTGGCTATTTTTTTTTTTTTTCGTATTTTTAGTGGAGATGAGGTTTTACCACGTTGGTCAGGCTGGTCTTGAACTCCTGACCTCAAACAATCCACCCTCCTCGGCCTCCCAAAAGTGCTGGGATTATAGGCATGAGCCACCGTGCCCAGCTGAGAACCACTGATTTTAACATAATACTCAAGTCTCACCTTTTCGTGAAAAGACTCAATATGCCTCTGATGATGTTACCTTCCTTTGGATTCAAAGCAGTTACTGTTCTACCACTCATTAGACAACAAATCAAACACTGCCTTGTGACAGTACCTCAGTATTAGTTTGTTAGGACCTTGAGGGCAGGAACTACACTTCTACTTATTTATATCCCCATGCCTTGCACAGGGTAGACCAAAACATATTTTTGATGGTTTTAAACAACAACAACAACAAAAAGTAGGCGAGGCCATTTTAATTCTACTCTAAGAACATGCGTTTGGTAAGAACAAAAATGTTGCAAAAAGGGTGGGGCAGGATTGAAGCAGAGTAGGAAAAGAATAAATAAAAGTCAAATGGAAAAAAAGCTAAATTAGTCCAAAAGAAAATGTTTTCCAGCTTCTTAAGAGGGTTTTTCAAACATTGAAGCAGAATAAGCAAGAGAATTAACTTGGCTTGTGCCCTGATAAGGAGATTTCTTTCTTGGTTATAAAATTATGCAAAGTTTCCAGGGTGTAAAGAAAATCATCAGCCAGGGAGGACTCCTTCCCTCGGACAACACAATTCAGCTCTTGGGTTAATCGGCTTTAAGGTCTGCTCAGCTTGACCTGACCCCCTTCCAGGCCTGTGATCTCAATCTAAGCCTCACATTCAAGAGCCCTGGTGTAGAGCTCAATGTCATAGAAACAGGATGAAACATAATCTTCATCCCATAGCCTGGATCCCTGGGTGTAGTGGCCTCTGCTTGGGCATTGGAAAACCCTAAAAAACAAAAAACTATACCTGTTATCTTCTCCAAGTGGCTGGTGTCCCAGAGGTCTCACTACCCTAGAATGATCCAGGCATGTTCTGCTACTAAGTGGTGTTATAAGAAAGTACTATTTGGTGCAGTTACCTTAAAGATTAGCTTTAAAGTACTGTTTTGTGCACATATCCCAGAAAGACTTAGCTTCATATGGTTTCTATAGTTTGTCACAAAATAAGGACCACGGGAAAGACTCAGGGAATCACTAAAGCACACCCTCTGCTAAGGCAAGATAAGGTCACCAGACAGAGACATGTTTTCTATATCAAACTTTGTTCTAGTTATTAAGTCATAAATTTAACAACTGGTCCCAAAGGGTTTTATGCATATTTCTATAGATTAATTGAATGTATGTTCTTTGCCTGCGTTGGCCATTTTAACATTGGCCATATTTTACATTCATTTTTCATTATTGTTTGATTAACATGATTCCAAGGCATTTAAGTCTACTCCTTATTGATTAGTAATGACAGTAACAAGTTGTCTTTTGTAAATTAAGATAACATGACTGACCCATCTAATGGGATGTGAGTTGATGAACTGTCACTGGTCCACCCACACTCTGCTCCTGATTCTCCTTATGACCACTGGGCTGCATTTGACCATATTAGCCAAAAGCCAAGAGCCACGAACATCCTCCAGTTACCAAAGAGACATAAAAAAAAAATAGATTTGTCTCACCAGCTACTTCCTGTTGACACTGACTGGTTAATTTATTAAAACAAAAGGAAAATAAAAATATGGTTCTGACTTCTTTATTCACTTATAAATTCTAACTGGAATTAGTAAAACTAGGATTTGGGAGCCTTGAATCCATGATACCACATATAAGAGATGAAATCATAAATTCCATGTGTAACAGTAAGAATGGCTTCTAAAATCTAAAACCTAAAACAGAGATAAACTACAAGTTTCCAAGGAGTGGGATCAAGGATCCATGAAAATGAATGTCTCAACACTGATTCACAAGGAATTTTGCTTCCTCTGATAAAGTTTAAGTAGGTGTGTTCGACAATCCTTAATGATATTCCTGAAAGCTGCAACACAGCTATTTAACATGATTTACTACCAAAGGTCATTAGGTTCTCCAGGAATATTCTGGAATGTATTCCACTAAAAAGAGAAATAATAGCTTCAGAACCTAGGATACCTGACTCATCAGGGAAAAGGTACCATTGAGGCAGTGAGTAGTCCAGGGCCTGAAAACTCAAGAATGTTTCCCTGAGCAGAAACAAGCAGCTCCATCTTCTCAGGACATGGCTGACTTGACCACCAAGCTGGAATGCTATTTACACAGTCCAAAGCAAACCAAGAAGAACTCTCTGGTCTGTAACCAAGGGCATTTGAAAAATTATATCTAGAACAGGTGATAGCTCATGCTTGTGTTTGATGATTCCTGATTCCTTGAAAAAGAGCCAGTTTACCTCATGCAGGTAAAGGCAATAACACCTTTTCTGCCATATCCTCCAGAAAGGATTATCCAGTGTGATATTTCATGCCTCTGTATCTAAATAGCCTGGATGTGATTTATATTTAGCAAGGTGGGCAAATCTGGCTGCTGAATTCTGTCCTCTCCAAAAAATCAAAATAATCACCCGTCTTCTTCTTCTTTCTGCTTTTAGGAGAAACTATGATTGAATCTGGTTGTACAGTAGGATGAAGCTGAGGTTCGACACTAAGAAATTTTGCATTATGAAACATTTTACCAAAGAGGTCAGACAGTGGTGTCCTTTTCTTTGGAATCAAGAGAGAAGACTTAAAAGGGGGTAGAAGGTAACCTTTCTGGATGTAAGAGAAGGATTCTCACTGGAACCAGTATAGAAACCATAAATAGGGAACTCTGAGAAAGTGATCAACCATTTGGAGGTCTCTCTAGTATCATTCAGTACTTTACACTACAGGTGTACGCGTTAATGTAAAAGTATCTAGTATCTGTGGAATTGTTTATTCACTTGGCAGCATCTGTCTGGCCTAAGATTTTCAAAGTACACATACTCCAAGAAAAAGCACCATCATGATTTAATTCATATGCAAATTATCTAGTCCTCAACAAATACAATCTAAGTGAAATGATCATTTAGAGACAGAGAATTGGATATCCTTAGAAGTGTGGTCCTTGGTGGCTTACAAATATCAGAGAAATGCTTACTCTGTGGGATCAATTCTTATATTTTTCCTGTGTGTGATTTGTCTCCCCATTTTATTATAACTTCTGTTGAGACAAGCAGAAATGCTGGTATCTTTATGCCCTACTAGTTTGGCTGGCCCAGGAAAGACAATGCGGCCAGCATTTTCAGAAGATGCTCAGGTTGCTAGGTACATCTCGTTCCCTGACCTTCATAGTCAGAGAATACTGTCAAAGAACTCACCTGTCTTCTCTCTGAATCAAGGTACTGGAGGATCAGCCGGGTATTCACACAGTGACTCCAGGTATTTCCTAGTGCAGCTGTCACACAGCTGGATCCAGAAGTGTCTGAAATGAAATGGTCAAAGCATGCTTTCAGATGCCCTTTCTTGAGATCACATTTCACATGAAGTCCAGTCACTACTCATTGCTCAGAGAGTACTTGGAGGCTCAGTTCCTTACCACAGAAGTTGATGAAGTAGGAGAATGAATATGAGATGAATATGAGAATAAAAACCAGCAGGGGTTTCCTTCAGCCTCAGTGAAAGTGACTACCACTGGGCCAAACAATAACAGAGTTATATCTCAAAAAGAGGTTGCATTGCAAGACAGCTCAGAGTCATTGCTAATAATATATCTAGCCATTCAATATCCAAGGCATAATGCTACTCCACAGGACCAGTTATGAAATAGTCTTAGTTTAACAGAATTGTTAGACATTTTTAGCTTGACAAGAGTCTCAATTCAATTTTCCTTGTCAGTATAGAAACAGTGGCGTATACGTATAAAATTCCCTTGTCCTCCCACCCCCCATATACACACACCCAAAAAAAGGAATCTGGAGATCTCAACATTTCATATGTAATCTGTTTTAGACATCCCTATTCCAAGAGAAACATTCCTTTACCTTCTAAGACTTTCCTACGGAGGAGGGTCTGAAGTAAACTTTATCTGAGTTCCTAGCCTCCTCCAAGTTGCATCTTACATCTCCAAAGCTTTACTGACCCTTCTTGACATCACCAGGAGAAAACCTTTCTGCTCCCTACCCCCTTCTTCCCGGTTGAAGGCGAGCGAACAAATCCTGCCGCATAGAAGCCAGCTCCCACAATCATGTCTAGCACATCCCGAGGCCTCCTCTGAACCCTATGCCCTGTGCCTGAGGCCACCTCTGAACCCACTTTGGCCGTGGGCCATGACGGAAATCCTAACCTTAGGAGGGCACAGTTGGACATTTACTGTGCCTTGTAGCCTCCAGATATGATCATTTTTCAACGAGGAGACTACATACAGGTTGGAGTCCACTGAATTAGCTAAAACACAATGAGGCCTTGAGTGTCTCATCTGTCACCCCCTTATGACATTATCTGATTTGTATGCCTCAGTGTGGAGTAGGAATGGGTCTTGTTTTCCAGGGCAGACACCTTTCAGGGTGATCTACTAACTGCACATGGCCTAAAGCACTGGGGTCCAAATGCTGTAACAGACAAATGTAGTTCAGTGGTTCTTGGCTGGAGGGTGATCTTATTGGTAATGTCTAATTCACAGTGTTACTGGCATCTAGAGGGTAGAGGCTGGTGATGCTGCTAATCATTTTATAACGCACAGGACAGCATCCTACAACAAAAAAATTATCCAGCCCAAAATATAACAGTGCTGAAGCTGAAAACCCCTGAGTCAGATAACACCAACCATATATATATATTTCTTGGTTCAAGCAGGAACAGGAATGAATGAGATGGAAATCAATAACCAAGGTCTCAACAAGCCCAGAGATTTCAGATTGAAGGAAATTTTGTGTAAGAAAGAATAAAATTTGGGGTAACGTCAGTTCATCATGCACACAATTCAAAATATACACAAATTAATGTGAAAAACAAATAATCTAGATTGTTCTGATCTGATCACATCATTCCCTTACTTAAACGCCTTCAGTCGTCCTTCATGACTGAGATTAAATACTATCTCCTGAACAACACTCTCCGAGCACTCTGTCAGCTGCCTCTGCATCTCTCTCTGCCTTCACCTCTCTCAGCTCTCTCACTGGATGGTCTCCCATGACCTCCTGACTGCCCTGGCCCCATCCTCCTTGACCTCTTGTCAGCAGTTGATAAAGCTTCTCCCTTCTTTGGCATCCAATCTACTGGCCTCTTCTGCTTCTCCTTTTACCATGTTGATTACTCCTTCCCTTTCCTTTCTCTGCCTTTGTTTTCTCTTTCTTCTTAGTTGTGGGTGGACCTTAGGGAGTGGGGCATGACCACATTTTTTTCTTGTGTAATACCAGATGCTTTCAGTGTCCAGGAAAATAATGTACATTAGTAAAGAGGCCAGGTGCTTGCATATTAAAATGCAGAAATTATTTACCCCCACTAAGAGAAATAGTCTTTACCATTTTTCTTGAAATTCACAACCCTCTCAGTCTAACATTTTCCCCTTTTATAGAAATAGACTTATAGAAAAATATTTTCTACTATAAGAAAACCAACACTGCAAGGGCAATAGCAACTACATTTGCATTTTAGAAAAGCAGCTCTATTGAGATAATTTACCTATCATACATCCTCCCATTTCAAGTGTCCAGTTCGGTGGCTTTTGCTGTATTCACAGAGATGTTCAACCATCACCACAATTAACTTTAGAACATTTCATCACCCCAAAAAGAAATCCCACACCCACTGCCCATTAGTCCCCAAGATCCCATTCCCTGCCCACCTCCAGCTCTTGGCAACCATTAACCTATTTTTTTCTCTATATATTTAGTAACTGACTTTCAATTAAAGCCTTATGAGATGAGGGGAAGTGGTGAGTACTGTGGTGAGTTCAAGAATTCATCCAGGATCTCAAGGGGGCAGTCTCTGTTCAGCTCCAGCTGTTGTTGTCATGTGGCAATGTGAGTTCACAGTTAGTCACATCTTATTTATTTATTTATTTTAAAAATTTTAAAAACTTTCATAATCGCATATTTCAATGTTATGATTTTTAATTGCGCTAACATCAAAGTACAATTTTGATTTTTAAAAGGGAAGCCAGAAATCAATGCTTTAAGTATAATTTCCTGATTTTAAAATGTTGGTTTAATATTTACACTTTTAAAAACACACAAATAAACATGCTTTTGAGCCAGATATGCCTCATTCCTATCAAGCTTGCAGTGTCTGCTCTACACAGCACAGCTACACTCTGAAAAGGATGAGAGCTCCTTTGACAAGGTGGATGGTTTCTAAGCCTTTGTCTCAACCTCTGGCTTGTCTCAACACCTGTCTTCCACTTTCAACCACAAGAACTGCAAGCCTACATCATAAATTTTAGCACTGCAGATTCAGTATCATCAAAGCAAGCTCCTATTTTCCCATATAAATCTACTTCTCCATCTCTGTTCCTTCCTTTGACCCTCCAGTTAATCTGGTTTAAAACCTCAGCTCCATTTTAAAATGTCTCCTTCTCTCATGCTTCTCACTTGAAATAAATTGAAAGGTCTTATGGATTTAACTGTAAAATCCTACCTGTATCCATCCATTCACCTCTCCTACTTCATCTTTAGACCCATTCCCAACCCCCCATTCTTCCTAACTCAACCTTAGACCCACGTTAGCTTTCAGCTGGTGTGACTGCTTTAGTTGCCTGTTGTCCCCGCAACTTTTCAGAGTGTAGCCCGTTGTCCTACTGTCACTTTCTCCCTGTTAAAGCCATCCTCTATTTTACTACCTGATTAACCTCCTCCAAGCACACACCTAAGCACACCTCCCTCCCATTTACAACCAGCATGCTCAAAAACTTTCAATGGCTCCCAATTGCCTTCAGAGAATTCTAAATTCCTAACACTGGCATTCAAGGACTTTCTACCCTGTGCCCACCTGCCCTTCCAGACTTCTTTCCCCTACTCCATTTCCCACATCTGTGTTCCTACTTAATCACTTATTCCCCTTGTCCCTCCCTCATCTGGAATTCCCCTATGTCCACATGTTTCAAATCTACCCTGCCTTTAATGCTACTCCCTATGTGCCAGTTTCTCTAATCTTCACAGAAATAATGTCTTCCTCCTGTAAACTTCTAGAATACCTTATTGGACTGTCTCATATAACAATCATTTTCTACTGTGGTATATTATTTGTGTGCTTTTCTTATCACGTTTAATACAGAGTCATGCTCTGCATAATGATGTTTCAGCAAATGGCAGACTGCATATACGACAGCGGCCCCATAACATTATTATGCAGATGATAAATTCCTATCACCAAGTGATGTCATAGCAGTGGTAACATCACAGCGCAATGCATACTCACATGCTTGTGGTGATGCAGGGTAAATAAACCTACTGTGCTGTCAGTTGTATAAAAGTACAGAGAAATGCAAATCAAAACCACAATGAGATACCATCTCATGCCAGTTAGAATGGCGATCATTAAAAAGTCAGGAAACACTTTGGGAGGCCGAGGCAGGCGGATCACAAGGTCAAGAGATCGAGATCATCCTGGTTAACATGGTGAAACCCCGTCTCTACTAAAAATACAGAAAATTAGCTGGGCACGGTGGTGCATGCCTGTAATCCCAGCTACTCAGGAGGCTGAGGCAGGAGAATTGCCTGAACCCGGGAGGCGGAGGTTGCGGTGAGCCGAGATCGCACCATTGCACTCCAGCCTGGGTAGTAAGAGTGAAACTCCGTCTCAAAAAAACAAAAAAACAAAAACAGTCAGGAAACAACAGATGCTGTTGGTGGGAGTGTAAATTAGTTCAACCATTATGGAACACAGTGTGGTGATTCCTCAAGGATCTAGAACCAGAAATACCATTTGACTCAGCAATCCCATTACAGGGTATATACTCGAAGGATTATAAATCATTCTACTATAAAGACACATGCACACATATGTTTATTGCAGCACTATTCACAATAGCTAAGACTTGAAACCAACCCAAATGCCCATCAAGGATAGACTGGATAGAGAAATGGCACATATATACCATGGAATACTATGCGGCCATAAAAAACATGAGTTCAAGTCCTTTGAAGGGACATGGATGAAGCCGGAAACCACCATTCTCAGCAAACTAACATAAGAACAGAAAACCAAACACTGCAGGTTCTCACTCATAAGTGGAAGTTGAACAATGAAAACACATGGAAACAGGGAGGGGAGCATCACACATCAGGGCCTGTCGGAGGGTGGGGAGCAAGGGGACGGATAGCGGAATAGCATTAGGAGAAATACCTAATGTAAAAGATGAGTTCGCAGCTGTAGCGAATCACCATGACACGTGTATACCTATGTAACAAAACTGCACGTTCTGTACATGTACCCCAGAACTTAAAGTATAATAAAATTTTTTTTTAAATTATAGCACATACAATTATGTATAGTACCTAATACTTGATCTTATTATAGTGTATGTACTTACTATACTTTTTATCATTATTTTAGAGTATAGTCTACTTATAATAACCAGTTTAGTAAATACAAAAACCAGTTTATGTATTTACTATACTTTTATGTACTACGTATTTACTATACTTTTAATCATTATTTTAGAGTATATTCTACTTATTTTAAAAAGTTAACTGTAAAACATCCTCAGGCAGATCCTTCAGGAGGTATTGCAGAAGGCAGCATTGTTATCACAGGGGATGATAGCTCCATGTCTGATATTGCTGCTGAAGACTTTTCAGTGGGACAAGATGTGGAGGTGGAAGACAATGATATTGATGACATTGATGATATTGATCCTGTGTAGTCCTAGGCTAATGTGTGTGTCTGTGTCTTAACTTCTAACAAAAAAGTTTAAAAAGTTTGAAAAAAAGAAAAGGTAGGCACAGTGACTCACACCTGTAATCCCAGCACTTTGGGAGGCTGAGGCGAGCGGATCACCTGAGGTCGGGAGTTTGAGACCAGCCTGACCAACATGGAGAAACCCCATCTCTACTAAAAATACAAAGTTAGCTGGGCATGGTGGTGCATGCCTGTAATCCCAGCTACTCAGGAAGCTGAGGCAGAAGAATCACTTGAACCTGGGAGGCAGAGGCTGCAGTGAGCCAAGATAGCACCATTGCACTCCAGCCTGGGCAACAGGAGCAAAACTTCATCTCAGAAAAAAAAAAAGTTAAAAAAAGAAAATAAAAACATTTCTATTTTGAGAATAGGAATATTCTTAAAAATAGAAACAAGCTTAGAGAATAAGGATATAAAGAAAATGTTTTTGAACAGCTATACAGTGTTTGTGTTTTATGTTACTGCAAGAGCAAAAAGTTAAAACAATTATAAAGTAAAAATGTTATAGTAATCAAAGGTTAATTTATGATTGAAGAAAGAAAAATATCTGTATCAATTAGTGTAGCCTAAGGATACAGGGTTTATGAAGTCTACAGTAGCATACAGCAATGTCCTAGGCCTTCATGTTCACTCATCATTAGGTGCACTCACCGACAGACCCAGAGCCACTCCTGTCCTGTAAGCTCCAATCACAGTAAGTGCCCTACACAGGTGCACCATTTTTAACCTTTTTACTATATCTTTTCTGTTTAGATGTGTTTAGAATGTTAAATACCTACCATTGTGTTCCAATTGCCTGTAGTATTCAGAACAGCAACATGCTGAATGGGTTTGTAGACTAGGAGCAGTGTGCTATACCATATAGCCTAGGTTTGTAGTAGGCTATACCATCTAAGTTTGTGTAAATACATTCTATGATGTACAGACAATGTCAAAATTGCCTAATGATGCATTTCTCAGAACCTATCTCTATTATTAAGTGACACATGACTGTATATTATAAAGAGGCCAAACCCACATCTGATGTATGTCAACATTCCTGAGTCACTTAACACAAGGTCTGAGACACAGAGGATGCTTATAAATACTGACCACATGACTAATTAAAAAGTTATTTCCACTAAACTTTGAATCATATTATATCCTTGTTTTGGCAGCAAATTTACATCCTTAATTCTATCTTGCTTAGCTAAAATTAATAGGTTTACATTTTCAAGTAAACTCTCGAAGTTAGTTGCTCATGCCTGCTAAGTGATGGGATGAAGTGAGGCTGAGTTCTAAAGTTTGTCAAGAAAAAGGTACATGTGAATAATTAGGAGTTGCTAGTTAATCACTCAAAGATTTTTTTTTGGTGATAAACTGCAGGAGTTTCTCAGGTCTAAAGGAAGACACGGGGTGTCTTCAGAGGTCAGAGCCACATTCGGACCAGTAGCAACTATTTAAAGGACTCCATGTTGCTAAACCAATAAGAACAGTGTAAGAAGTCCCCATGTATTTGGTTGTTTTCTGGACAGGTAAACCTAAGTCTTAAGTAAGGGCCATGAGTACAAATGACCACAGAGAAGTTCCCAGAGGAAACCCTGAGTGAGTAAGCTTGACTGTAGTCTACTATAGACTTTAAAAATATCCATTTGCATTTTTAGGAGTGCTTATAAACATTAATCCACTATAAAAGTAATAACAGCAAGGCCTTGAAAGTTAATGATAATGAAAGGCAATTAAAGGTTTTTTTTTTTTTAGACAGATTCTCCCTCTGTTGCCCAGGCTGGAATGCAATAGCATGATCATAGCTCACTGTAACCTTGAATTCCCACGCTCAAGCAATCCTCCCACCTCAGCCTACTGACTAGCTGGGACCACAGGCACATGCCATCACAATTGGCTAATTTTTTTATTTTTATTTTTGTAGAGACGCAGTCTCATTATGTTGCCCAAGGTGGAAAGGCAGTATTTTTTTTAAGGTACTATATGATAGGCATTATGTAAACTTAAATCTGGTTGAGCTTCATATCTTAGTTATATCTTTTTTGATCCTTTCAACAATCTATGAAGTAAGTAATATTAACATCCGTATTGACAGAATGAGGCTATGAGAAACTAAGTCACTCCAGGTCACATGGTTAGTTACTGACACAGCCACTGTTCGAAACCAGGCCAAGTGAGTCTTAACCACTACTCCAATTAGCTTTCTCTGGGTTTATCACGTCTCTCGTGTCAAATAATGTGTTATTCTACTAGCCCACAAGGGCCTTGAGAGCTCAAAGGCCCATCTATGGGAGGACACTGATGGAGGTGTGTCATGAGGATCTTATCACTCATCTGAGCTCTGCATGTCACTCAGGCTCCATACTCGGCTTCCTCTGTTCTGATGTACAGTGATAACCCAGGGCAAGGGGTTTCCAGAAACACAGCACACGCTCTGGCTCAGCAAGTTACTTCACCTCACTCAACTGGCCCAGCAGCTGGATTCACGCAAGCTGGATGGCCTGGTACTGACCCTCTCTGGTTGTAGAAATCTGGTCAGGATTGGAAAGAGAGTTCACTTAATAGGGCCTTGAGTATAGGAAAGCAATTGAAGGGTGACTGCAGTAATAGGATCACTTGAGAGAGGGCAGTAGGAAAACTGTTAGTGACTATAAATTTGTAACCTTATTTTAAACTGGAAAACTGAGTGGTCTCTTACGTCTTTGAACTTTCTAGCATTCCTGTGAGAGGGCTGGCATAAATGATCGTCAATGCTGTTGATGGGAAATTTAAAGTAGGAGGAATCTGCTACTGGCTTTTAAGAAAAGGTGATTTCCTGCTTGATGACCTAATTGGGTCAAAAACAGATAAGTGAACCTTCTCTGTGTTCACTTTAAGAGGCAGTTCTAAAAATCGAGGTGCTTGCTCCCTCTCTCCTTTTTGATGATTGTGATATTGAGACCTGCCAAAGCAGTATGACTTCATTGTCTGGAATTTGGTTCATTCCAATACAAATACAAAAATTAAATACATGAACTGAGCTTTGGAAATATTTTCATTTTTGAGGATTTTCATTGTTATGGGATCGAGCCTGTAGAAGTCTCTGGGTAAGCTACATAGAGCAAATCTAATCTATTCACACTGAAGTCAGGGCTCTCTATAAAAGACTGTGGGAACATTCATTCTCCACTCTCTCAGAGACTCTTTTAGGTAAGTCAAAGCATGTTCTCTTTCTGTGATTGCTAACCCATCTGTAAAATGTGAATAATAATTCTTGCCTCCAGGCAACCAGAGGTTCTTGGTGACCCTTAGATGAAGATACTTGATATGTATAAGTGACAGGACCAACGATGATCAAACACTGAAGATGAAATTCTAGGGAGGAAAGAAGTTTAATCATTATCTCCTACATTTTTCATCCTGTTAACAATGAGGCAAGATAGTAAATCTTGGTTGCGAAGTGGTTAAAACAACATTATTTGGATTCTGGAATATCTTTCATAACTATCTTTTGGGTCCAATTCCTTACTCATTTGTTGTGGGAGTTGGTTATGAAGACAAATTTCTCGCAAGGCAAGGAGCTCTCTGCTCTGTATACATGGGGTGTAGCCCTTGTGCAATCAGACTGGAGGAGGATAACCAGGTTGCTATGTAGCTTTGATTTCCAAAAAGGTGATGGGCTTCTGGTACCAATCGGTGTCAGTATTTAGAAGAGGCCTGTTGGAAAGCTCTTAATGAGAAAGCTCCTTCTCTGAAAACATTTCAATTTATGACTCCTATGCTAAGCAATTCTGGGAGATCAAACTGAATCTCTAGTGCATAACAGAAAAGTGTCTGCCCTGTAGCAAAAGGGTCAAGTTTAAAAGAATACTTTTCTGTGTTTAAAAAAAAGTCAAAAAACAAAGCAATGACTCCCAGAATAGGAACGGGGGGAAGGAAAAGTTCATGGCCTTAGAGGACTGGATATTCTGGATATTTGGTCCCTCTAGTCCCTGCAGATGAAAGCCCACTTATTTAGACTAGAAAGAGGAAATTTAAAAAAACAAAGGAATAACAATACTTACAAATGTTTCCAGGACTAAAATAAATCCAGGGAAGAAGATGGTATGTTACCACTGGAACCGCATTCTCCTTCTTATCTCTTGTCCTCACATTCTGAAGCACATTCTATGTAATGTATGACAGCCTGTGGCCAGCTGCTGGCCAGGAGGCAGGACCCTGAAGTTCTACTTCTGACTCCATTGTGGGCTTTTGATGAGACCAGGTGGGAGAAGGAGAGTAGTGTCACAAAGAACCTCAGAGTAGGCCTCGGTAATGAGTAGTTACATAACCTCGTTAAGCCTCAGTTTCCTCATCTGTGACAAGAAGGGGTAAATGACTTCAAAAGTTCCTGCCTTATTAAAAAACTTTGAGTTCTATGGTATTTTGATGACATGAATGAGTTCCTCATTGAGAACCTCACTTGTTTCAGGAAGTCTGAGAATGCTCCCCTTCATAAGCTGTCTTTGAATTGCTGTGCCCTACCCGGCACCCGTTTATGCTTGAAGAGAGCACACACATGGGTTCGTTTACTGATAGCAGATTTCTCTCCAGACTAGAGATATTCTTAGTCTACCCTACTTAGTAAAACTTTATGATGGGTAAACATGTGCCAACCAGTGGCCAAGTCCCAGCAAACACAACTTCACAGTTACAAAGCTTAAAGACAGGAGTCTGAGTGAAAGACTAGGGATCAGAAGGGGGTTATCATCCATTCAATTCAGCTTCTCCTGTTTAAAACTAGGCCCTGGCACTTGCTGAGCTTCAGCATGGTTCTTTATTGGATCGTCCATTTGAAATGGGGAAGTGACTGAGAACCTTGGTTACCGCTCTTGTCAGGTCATCAGTTCTTGTCCCATACAATGCAGAGTTTCAGCAACAGAAGGTGAAGAGGGTGAATGAGTTTTTAAAGTAGGGAAACTGCCTATAATAGGCTATTTTTAGAATAAAGATTCAAGATGACCTACAAGCTCTGTGAGACCACAAGACAAAGGTGTCAAAGAAAAGAGACTGGGATAGGATCAGACATTTATCCTCCAGCAAAATTAATTTCCTTGGGGGCTTGTGGTTCACTAACTGAACCTGTAAACCAGCTGTATTTAGGGTGCATTCTACTTCCTTTGGTCTCTAAAACTGACAATGGTCTATAGGTCAAGTTCCAACGGAAGTGATATTTCTGACCTAGCTCTATAAATAGAGCACTGGAAAAAACCCATCAGCTGCAATGGCTCAGGGATCACACTCTATCTATTAAGTAAGTAACCACAGTATTTGTGCTGCCATTTTAGATAAGAAAAAAATATCTTTTGTTATTTATAATCTCCAGAGCTTTGAGATTCTCAAAATTATTAGTTGCTATTCAGATTTATAAAATAAAGGATCTGTGGCATAAAACTATGAAATAACTGCTTCAACCAATACCATCTACCCACCGAGGAAGGCATTTGGCTGGTAAAGAATGGGCCGCTTCACTTCAGTAAAGCAGAAAATTTCATTCCTGATGTCTCTTGGCTGGAGGTGAAAGGAGTGAATGTAGTCCAGAGGCTTTACTTGCACAACATACCTAGGCTGATCCAAGTCTCAGTAAAACTCGTTACTGAGAAAGGTAAGAAATGTGAAGCAGAAAACAGGAAGAAGTGGGGCAGTCAGAGCCTCTGGAATGGAAAAGTTAGGGATGGATCCTTCATAGTAAAAGGTAGGGCCGAAGCAGGGGTGAGCCATCCACTAGGCTAGCGACTGGTATGCACCAGCACAAATCACTCAACAGCTCCACTGGTGCATGGATAGGGAGAAAATACCTTCAGTTTCCCAGAGTCGTAACAAAATACTTCGAGTTCTCATCCAACCAGGACATTTTTGAAAATGAAATGGGGACATTTTAATAGTTATACTGGGATAACAGAGATAAACTGAGATTGCTCTGAGAAAACCAAGACATATGTTATCCTACAGAGATACCATGTAGAACTGTACAGAATCAAGTGAGAATGCTCACTTTCTAAGAAAAGTTTCAGTCTGGAAGCAGGGGACGCTGTACTAGGCTTCTCTGCTGTATCTGCAGTGTTGATCATCAAGGTCTCAAGATGACTACGAAAACAATAGTAGGCATAAGAAGAACAGAACTAGATTGTCTGAATAAAAAGAAGCAATCTCCTCCCATCAGCTCAACTTCCAACATTCTCTAGGAGGCCACGCCCCTGAGCCTTTTCTTCTCCAAGAATACAGCTTTCCTCTTGCTACCTTTCACTTAAGGCAAAAAAAAAAAAAAAAAAAAAAAAAAAAATCCTGAATGGTGACCTGTAGTTAAATCTCCTGACCCTTTGCAAATAAGTTTTTAATTAAAAATAAATTCACTCATCACAGAAAATACATATTACCCTTAAGTAAATACTAGCATAATAAAGAAAACAAAACCCCGACCATTTAAAGAAATCTGTGTCACTTTCTCTTGAAATTTAGGCTTCGTTCAAGACAAGCCAGAAAGATGCTTGCATAAAATATGAGATTTTTTTCCCCCAGAATGTGTCCTATCTGCAAACCACATCTTTCAGCAGTCCTGGTATGAGCTTTGCTTTCCTGGTAGAATCAGAGGCAGAAGGAAGATACCACATTTGGATTCTCGTAAGACTTGTGTATTATAAATGGTCACCATCTTATTTTTTGACCACTTGATATTTGTTTCATGTGGCACTGGCTAAGGTGGAAGGAATACAGCTGCTTATTCTGATCTCACATTGGGTATAGCTCTGAGTGCGGGAAAAAACAACACCCTCGGAAGTGTGCATTCAACCAGCTGCCTTTGGAGAGAGCTGGGGAGGGTGCAAAGTGGCATGTCCTTTACCAGTCACTCTTTCTGGTGAAGATTCAAACTATAGTGAAGCAACATTTGATAGCTTTACATATCCAACGGAGTACTTTGGGACAAAGAGAAATCCAGGTGACCACCCACTTGACTGAAAAGCAAGGGGACACACTAGCAGTCATGTGGTTTGCCTTCAGGAAAAGAGCTCACAGGGCAAACCCAGGACAGGGAGAGGGTCCTTTGCCCAGGCCTCAGCTGGTGAAGAATTGTGCCTGGGTAAGCCTGCTCTTGCTTCAGGCCCACATAGGATCACTAGCTCTTTGCAAGCAGTGAGGACCGAAGAGAAAAAGAAATGTGGTTTGTTTATTAGGAAATATGTTCTTGAAGAAAAATATTTATGGGAGAACAGCAATGGCTTTAAAAACCATTAATGCAAAAAGACATTTCAACTAAATGCCATGTCTAATCCTGGATTGCATCCTAGAAAAAATTGCCGTAGAGTACATTATTGGGACACCTGGCAAAGTTTGTATATTGCCAATATATTAGATAATAGTATTGTATCAATACTAATTCCCTGGGTGAGATCACCATACTGTGGTTATGTAAGAGAAGTTCTTGTTCTTAAGAGATAAATGCTGAAGTATTTGGGGATGAAGGGATATGCTATCTGTAATTTGCCCTCAAATGGTTCAGCAAAGATAATTACAATAGGTTAATATTATAAAATAAATTGGTAACTAATATACAAGAGATAAAAACAAATGAGGCAAAATGTGAAAAATCAGGTAAAGGGTATATGGGGAGTTCAATGTATTTTTCTTGGAACTTTTCTATAGGTTTGAACTCTCCTTCCCCCACCAAAAAAAATTAGTGTGAAAATGTGGACTGGCCTTCCCTGAGAGATTACTTGGTCACTGATGTAAAATCAAGACATGGAATTGGATCCCTGGAGAAATTACTAGGGCATTCATATGTTTCTATGCAACATACTCATCTGTTAGCTTTTAAAAATGCAGAATCCTAGGCCCCATCCTGAACCTAATGAATCAGACTCCCTTCTCTAGAGGTGATGCCCAGGAGTCCCTATTTTCAACCCCTGCCCTCAGATGATCCTAATAGTTATCTGCTGTTTCACTTGCAATTACAGACTCCTCAGATCCTGCAGATAGTCCGTGTACCATCATGCATGCATTTGTATTAGAAAATCTCCACCTAGTATCTTGTGGTGTGGCTCTGTGTCCTTTTAATCTGGAAGACATCATTTTGGAGAATGCCCTTTGGCCCAGTTTTTAAGACTGACTTAATCCCCCACCCTACTTCCCAAGAGGAACCAAGAGAAGAGGTGTAAATACCCTTTAGAACTGCCATAATTCATCTGCTTGGAGTTGTTGTCCGAGGAGACACCCAAAACTAATTTGGAGAGGCTTGGTAGGAGGGGCAGCTGACAGCCTGGGCATGAAACAGGCCAGGGCTGGTGACCAGGCCCAGGTCCTCACTCAGAGACCCTCATTAAGGCCCCTCCTCAGTCATGCTCCCTGACCTGCATTGCTTCAAGACACCAAGCATGGCTCAGCTTTCAGAGTTCACACTCTCCTTTGTTTCCTCAGTGACAGCAGGAACAGAATGCAAGTGGCGGGGGAAAGAATCAAGTGGGACAGGAGACAGAAGTGCTGAGGTGCTTTGAAAGCTCCAGAGTGCCTAGGCGCACCTGATGAACTCCACTTAAAGTGCTTCCTTTGATCCCGCAACATGGATACAATCCCTATTACCATTTCATAGGCAGAGAAGTGACTTGACCACCAAAATCCACCTGGTCAGCGGAAAGCTGGACCCAGGCCCAGGCCTTCTCCAGCTTTAGCTGTCCCAGCTGCCTGCTGCCCTAGCACTAGGGAGCACATCATGGTGGAGAATGCTTTCAATTATCACCTTACCCAGAGTGTGAGGACTTATGGTTATGCTTTCCTCCCTCCCCATCTCCATCAGCCTCTTTGGGAAGCAGAGGATCCCGATAGGAATCAACACATGTTCCTGCGTGGGAGGGAATGGAATGCTGGCCTCACATATGTTTGCTGCCCCCCAGGCTCTCAGAAGGGGGTGGGGGAAGAAGGAAAATGTTGATGTTTGGTGAAGGCAATCCCAGTGTCCTTTGCTCCCAGAGTTTTAGACAAGAACCCAGAGGGTTTTCGTTTCCCACCCTGGTGAATTCACTTTGGCTGCCGAGTTCCTTCAATGCAGCTTGTGCTTCCTTGCATCTGGAACAGGGCTTTCTGAGGCAAGGTGGAGAGAAGCTGTCACACTTCTCTTTTTGGGGGCCTGCACACACACACACACGAGGGGTGTCCCCACGCCACCCTGCCAACACAAGGCTGACCACAAACTGGGGCCACAGGAGGGAGGAAAACTCCATTTGTGACGGGAATTCTCGGCTCACAAGTTTCAAGGTCCAAACAACGTGCAGATTACCAGGGTGTGGGGCTTAGGCAATGGATATGACCTTGCTTTAACTTCCTCAAGGATCTCTAGCACCAGCATGTCCCAATCCCTGAGGAGGGGTGGGGTAGGGGAGTCAAGTACTTTCAGGCAGCCGCCTCATGGTGGGACAGGGAACTCATGAACAAAATGTGCTGAGGCTTTCAGGGTTATTTTAATTGGGGGAACTGGTTTTGGTGGCAGTAGACAGTCAGTTCACATCTGCAAAATATGAATTCTTAAGCAAAGCAATTTCCTTCTTCTTCGAAGGCCAGTGCTTATCCAGAAACGGGACAGAACTATGGGTTTACTGCAAATGACCAGCATCAGGGAAGTGATCAAGACCATCAACTTTGGGTAATGTGTCCCACATCTCAGATGTCAGTTGATATAAGACATTACAGTAAAGAATTATGAAGTAACATTTTGGGAAAATTATTGTGTTCCAGGCTAAACACCTAACATGCATTATCTCTATGAGGGAGGTACCATTATCATACCAATTTTCTAGTGAAGGAAGCTGCGCTACAAAGAAAGTGATTTGCCCAAGGCCACCTGGCAAGTGGCAGAGTCGGGATTTAAACCCTAGAGTCTGACTCATTATTTTTCTTCTCATTGTTTCTTTTGGCCATTTAGGAAGTATTATAAGAATGACCGTTAATCTCCCTTTCTAGGAGGGAAAACGCATGGAAACCACCCTCCCGCCAATTTTCTGGACATCTCATTCATTTTCTTTTCCTCATTAAATTATAATGTTCAGTTTCTTATTCAGAGTCATCTGGGCCTTTCTAGAAAAGCATATTTTAATAATGTTTTCTCCCTATTGTTGGGAAACTCTTAGTCATATGAAAGGTTTCTAGAAATTGATACCAAAAGAAAATAACTCTCCAGGTTTTCTCCAACTGAAAATGTGTAACGTGATCCTAGTTGCCAAAATCATAACTAGCTTTCCTTCTATGACTACAATCTCCACATCTGGTTCACCTTCTTTGCCAGAAGTGCATGATCATATATCTTCTGCTATCTTAGGATGTTTCTCTACCTTATGACATTTATGGGTGGAATTGCTGTGTTAATCATCATTATAATCTGATAATTACATTATTTCTTTTATCAGCGTTCACTCTACAATGAAAATATAAAGCAGCAGAAGGTGGATGTGAAAGAATAAGAAGAGCCCTGCAGAACGCCCATTAGCCCATTGTTTTCATCTGTAATGTGGTTGTGGGATGGGAAGAGGGAAAACCACATAGTACCAACCTGGTACCAGAAACTGTTCCAAGTGCTTTAAGTGATAAAAATCTCTTAATTGTCTCAACAACCACATGAAGTAGATACTAGTGTTGCCTCCATTTTATAGATGACAAAATCCTACCGATATCTATAGCTAGTAAGTAGGACAGACAAGATTCAAAGTGTCAGCTGGGCTCTGGGATGTCCCTGACCTGTGATCCTGACAGGCAACCACTGCCAGGAGTCCTTGTTTTAGATATTTCCCATGTCTGCCGCTGAACTAGACCCTAACAGTGGATGTGTAGTACACCCTTACCCAAGGATGGCCCGTAAGTTTTCATGACATTACCATGGACTCATCTTGCTTGTGAAACCGAGTAGTAGTACAAACATAAGTATCATGTGTTAAAATTTTTTTGAAGTCCAAGATTCTGTCATCGTTGTCCTTAAAGAAAGTGATGTGCCCAAGGTCACACACTTAGTCACTGGGTCAGTCCTGGGACAAACACCCCTTGATGTCCAGCCCTTAAGTCAAGACTATTGCTTCACCTAGAAGGCACCGTGGGCACTCTGCCTGAAACCAGGAACCTCTGGAGTTGTATATGGCTCTGTCCAAGACAAAGGAAGCCGCTGTACCAGCTCCACAGCAGCCCTGGCTCTAAATTAAAAACAGCGCAACAACGACACTGTAGCAGCAACAACGGAATAAAATAAAAGGTGAAAAGCCCTCAAGAGCATAAAAATTTCCTTAAACCGATCATCAAGGACAGGACAGGGAGGGCTCCTTCTTTAAAGAGGCAAGTGCCTGCCAGCAGAAACCTAAAACTCATTATTATGCTGTATTTTCTTTTTTCATGACTTAAAAAGTTTTTCTGTCCTCCCCTTCCTATCCCTATCAAAAGAATACCCCCCAAGACAATCACAAACTTTAAAAGTAGCCGGCCCTCACTTCAAACAAAATGTAAAAATAAAAATTCAAAAACCCATAGTGTTTGCAAAACAGTTTTGTATGGAGGAAGGGCAAATTTTATCTTAAGAGAGGCTAATTTCATAGGCCTGGGCAAAGAGAGGAGAGGTAGAAAGGGTGGGAGCACAGAAGAAGGGGAGGCGGGAGAGGAGGGGATAAAGGAGGAAGAATCGCTGGCTTTAAAAAGCAACATTGTCCAGAGAGGTGAAAGGGAACAGATGGCCGTGGAGAATGTGGCCCTCAAAGCCTGAAGAAAGGGGCGATGCCGACAGATCTTGCTGTTTCCCATTGATGCCTGAATGTTCTGGTGTGGGGAGCCGAGGCCAGTGCAGGGGACGGACCTCTGTTCCCAGCAGCTCACTGGGGCACTGGCGCTGAGGCTCACTGAGAAAAAGAGCAGGCGGGGGTGAGGGGGGTGGGAAGCAGCTGTGGCCGCAGAGGGAAAGGGCAGTGGGCAGCAGCAGGGACGTGCGGCTTCCACAGCCTTCTCTTCTGGCCCAGCCCAGGAGGTCAGCCCAGTGCTGGTCTCTGCCCTGGCAGAGGTGAAGGAAAGGACAGGAGCCAGAGCCCAAAGCCTCGGCATCCTCCCCCTCAAAACCCACTGGGGGAGGCCTGTCTAGGATAAAGCAGATACCTTGGGAGAGGGAAATAAAGAAAATATTCCAAATGCTTTCAGAGGATTGAGACATTCAAATTACAATAAACAAGAAATCTGGGTCTCTGAAAAAGGTCAGAGAATCCTGCCAAGTAAATCTTACATGATTTCATGGAGTCTCAAGGCAGAGAAGTGATTTGCTGAGAAAAACAAAAATGAGTAGGTGGCAGACCCAGGAAGGAATCCAAGAGTCAGTTTCAGAGGACTGAGTCAGCCCCCAAAGAGGTATAGGGTTCAAGGTGGGCCTGCCCGGTCATTGCTCGTAGCTGTGCCATACTGGAGGATTGTTATTGGAGACTCACAAGTCAGTACAGAGCAGCACTAATACAGGAACCTCTGGCCAGCTGGTGAGCCCATTCTTACAGGAGGGAAAAGCCCAGCAGCCCCCTGCAGATTCAGGCCTGAGAACTGGGGAAGGCAGGGAAAGGTTTGCAGAAGCAGTGATTACAAAGAGGCCCATAAACTTTAGGGAACAAAGATACAATCAGTGTAATTTCCTTAACTTAACTTTGATCACAAAAATTATCGTTCCAAATGACATCTTGACCTCTCCCTACACCTGCAGAAGATGTCGATAAAATTCAGCCCTGCTCCTGTCCACTACAGAGGGAGCCACATTCTGCCTGGCTCACTGTTCAGTCAGCCTACAGAGACTGCACAAGTTCAAAACAAAATTCCTCTGGTTCTTATCTTCCTCTCTCTTTTCCCCTGGCCCTAAAAATGAGAGACACCTGAATTTGAGGCAGATAGTCTTTCTAACAGTGGGGCAGCAGTTTGCGGAGACAGATCCCTCATCAGAACAATCTTTTGGAAACACTTCCACACATTTCAGGCCCTCATAAACATCTCTCATTTAACCCTCTATGAGAGTAAAGGAAGTTAAAAAGGAGCCCTAAATATATTTAGGGACCTGGCAAGTTCACCTTTACCTGGGGCTAGGCCTCCATTGCCATGTCAAAGAGCCACCAAGCCCCACGTTCTGCACTGTACATGCATCGGAGTCACTGAGAAAATTCCCATGGAGCGGCTCAATAAAAAAAGATCAACCATGATAAAGACCTTGCCTTTTATTTCCCTGCTCCATCCAAATTGCTTCCCAGGCACTTTAGATTTAGAAGCTCTACTAATCAACCTTATAAACAGCAGCCCAGCCACTGCATAGAAATTACTTTGTATAGCTCCTAAGCAAAATTACCCCAGGGGATAGAAGATGCCCAAGGCTTTAACAATCACAACACAACACAGCCTCAGTATAAGAATAGAAGACAAGCACACTTTGACATCCCAATTGAAACTCTGGGCTGAATCCGACATAGAAGAATGTAATTACCTTTCCTAGTTTGACGGTGCACTGAAGAAATTGGAGAAGCGGAATACCTATTAGGTCCCCACTAATCCTCCTCCTAAATTCAAAGCAGGGCTAGTCCCTGGAATTCATTTCTGAGTATCCTTGCTCTCCACTATTGTTAAAACAGCTCAATTGATAAGTGCTTCCAGCTAATAATGCTTTCTACTGAGCTCACCCCCTCCTCTTTCCCAGCGGCTCAAAGCACTTTACAAATATCACCTCATTATTCTTTATAACACTCAAGTGAGCCTGATAGGTGGAAAGGTTCATTATCTTCTCCTTTCCCAATAGGGGAAATAGACAAAGGAAGGAGAAGTGACTCGCTAAAGCCAACAAAGCAGAGGCAGAACTGGAACTAAAACTCAGTCATTCTCCTGACTCCAAATGCGCACATGTCCTATGTCAGCATGTAAAGCTGTTCTGCTGACAGGGCAGGATTTTCTCTGCGTGGGCTGTGTTGTAATCAACAGGTCCATAGAACTGGGGCACCAGGCTGGAGGGGAAAGGGCATGAGTTGAAATGGGAGGCCCCAGTCAATGGCCTTCACTAGTGTGGACCAGTTTCTTCACCTCTGAATCCCAGCCTCCTCCTCGGAAAAGAAGGTGTGTAGATTACAGGATCTTTCAGGTTCCTCCCAGCTCTTAGGTAATTGGTGAAGTGAGAGTTTCAAAAGAGGGTTCTATTTTTCACCAGCCCCTTGTGACCATCTGGGCCTCATTCCTCTTGTAAGCCTGAAATAGCATCTTTGTTTATAGAGGGCTCTATGTCATCCAGTGTCCACCAGTGGAGATCAAATCATTCAGTTCAAAGTGGCAAATGATAGAGACAGTCCTGTAGGGCATCAAGGCCAAGCACTAAAGAGATATGGAGACAGGCAGGGAGCAGGAAGACAGAAGACTGGAAGGGTCATAAAAGGAAGAATTGGCAAACAGCATCTTGAGCTGTGCCTTGATCCTCACCAGGGCGCTCCCTACATTCCAAGGAACCTATGACAAGCCTTCCAAAGCATAAGAAGGTCCCAAAGAAACAGGGTTTGCTTGGGTTTTTCTAAATACAGGATTTACTTGCCAACCCCAAAACCCACGTGAACAATGCCCCAATGTACCCTGTAGTGGTGGTTTTCCATTTAAACAGAATTTGATTTTAATGAAATAACATTGATGTACCTTCCTCAAGTTAATTAAAATCAGATTATACAGGTGGTTCCATAGTTTATAATGTGTATTGCTTGAGCCAGATAAACCGGAGTCTTTAGAAAACGTGCAGTATTTCATCTCTCTGATTTTCTACACTTTCTTTACCCAAATGATGCTTTAATACCCTCATTTACCTCAAAACAGTTGAAGAGAGAGGACATTTAGCAAAATCAACATTTATTTGTAGGGGAAGCAGCCCCCGCAACCAGAATAATGGCCTTGGAAACAGTTTTGTGTGATGGGGCGATTGCAGTGACTGGATATAAAGGACTGACTGTGCAGCCGCCAGAAAGAAACACATTTTTGTAATATCTGAGTTGTTTCTGTTGGCCTGATCTGCCTTGCCTTCACCATGGGAACTGAGTCAACAAGTTTGCTTGCTTTTCTTTCATACAGAGCATTTTCTTTCCCACATACAGGGTAAAAGGAATAAAGAATAGATATCCCCTGAAAGTCAAAGGCTTCATGATAAAAAAAAAATGGGTATAATGTTATTTTTCTCCAAGTCCAGCTGTAAAGGCAACTGGTCGTAAGCTCTATTCCATCTGCTCTCTCTGAGCACCTCAGCCTGCCCTTGTGGAACCTTCTTTCTGGGAAGTTAAAGAATTTCCAGGATTAGCTCAAGTCCTGAGGCTGCCAACTGTGACAATCTACAAAGGTCTCTTAGGTAATAATTCAGATCCCATTTCTGCTCAAGGCCAAGATGGTCCCCAGTGAGTTGGAAATATTCTCATTTCCTGGACCTAGATCATAATGTGAGTTGACCTTCTAACATCTTGGAAGGGCAGGCTCAGCATCTCTGCATACTAAAGACTCAACAACTGATATATCTGTGACAACACATGAAACGGAACTTAAAAAGCAGGGGTTAAGAGGTCATCAGAAACAAGTTTAAAAAGAAATACTACATGAAAAGAAAGAAGAAAGGAAAGAGAGAGAGAGAGAAAAGAAAGGAGAAAAGAAAAAGAGAGAAAGAAAAGAAAAGAAAGAAAGAAAAAGAAAGAATGACAAGCCTCATACATTTAATAACAATTTGTCTCCCACCTAATTCTAGAGGAAGATATCTTGTGAACATATCCTGAACTGAACTTTTGAATTCTCCAAAAGAAGGCCAAGTTTCCAGTGCTAATTAGATAAAATGCCAAATTCCTCTCACCATTGCAATCCCAAATAGGGGAAGAATGAATCAATACGCTCAGCTTGTCAGGTATTTTGGAGACAAGTAAGTCTTTAGATCCTATGAGGGACTGTATTAGTGTAATGGGGTCTAGAGGACACCCTAATCCTTCCTCTGATGCTCTTTCTCTATATTTCTTAGTAGTGCAGACATCTGAGTACTTGGTGAAACACTAAAGTAAGCTTCTAACCCAGCTCTGTGACTAACTCATTCTGTGACCTCCTTAAGCCTTGGTTTCCCCAGCTGAAAAATAAAGTATGACCACTGGGTTTCTAATATCCCTTCCAACTCTTAAATATCCTACTGTTGTATCTCTGCATGGCTTGGCTCCAGCACTTTTCCTAGCCACAGTATATTCTCTACCTTTTAGTTTCATTCAGTGCTGGTCTGTCTCCAAGGGTCCCAGACAGTAAGTGTCTAGAGTCTCAGACTATAAATTCAAGCTTTACTGGCTAATAGGAATATCTACTTCTCTCACCTCTGCATTATAAACTCAATGTGAGAATACTAGTGTTCCAGGTGACCTCACTCAGGAAAACCCAATGGCATATGCCAATAGATACACTCCAAAATGGGTAAGGATGAAGACGCCAAATGTGAAGATTTAGCAAGTAAACCAAAATGCAAAATGATAACAGGCTAAGCTCACAGTATGAACACCTAGGAATAAATGAATAGCTTTTAATATAAATGACCAGAATTTCAAGGCGTAGGTTTTTCCACTACTCAAGATTTGCAATCTAGTTATGACCTAGCTCAGCAACTATATCCACAACAATGGATTTCTACAATGTTAATTGATAAAATTTTAGGAACAGTCAGCAACTCCAAAAAACTTTTCATTCAAGGACTCTAAAATGTTATGTAAGTATTATTTCTTACGATCCCAAACAGAGGTGCAGATGAGGCTCTTCATCTGAGAAATAAGGAACATTTTACAGACTTGTCTCAGATTATAGAGTAAGCTAGGAGTTGAACAGAGACTCTAACAAGCCATTCTCAGAACTATTCAGTTCCTAATCTGTTACATATTAGCAGAATACCCAGGTTTAAAATAGTAGAGTAATTCAGAAGATTCATTGAGAAACAAGAGGCCCAGCTTGGTCCTGATTACCAGATTTCCCTAGCAATCAGTGATCCATTTGTTTGCTACCTTTATTTGGAAGTCTTTTGGAAGTCTGACTGAGATAGACCAAATCTACACCCGACAAAATGATTAATATAAATAGTAATGTGTGTTTAAAAAATAATTTTCTACTTTTCTATATTACCTATTGGTCAATTCAGAATATAGCCTTGTTACGACAGACCAACATTTACAACACACTGGTAGATCCGATATATTAAACAACAAAGCAAATCACAAAGTAGTATGTGCACTATGGTCTAATTTTTGAAAAAAAGAATTAAAATAGGTATACACATAGAAAAGTGGCTAGAATGACAAACACTGACACACACACACACACACACACACACACACATATTTTTTGAGGTGGAGTGTTTTTTTTTGTTGTTGTTGTTGTTGCTTTTGTTGCCCAGGCTGGAGTGCATAAGCTCAGCTGACTGCAACCTCCGTCTCCTAGGGTCAAGTAATTCTCCTGCTTCAGCCTCCCAAGTAGCTAGGATTACAGGCATGTGCCACCACGCCTGGCTAATTTTGTATTTTTAGTAGAGATGGAGTTTCACAATGTTGGTCGGGCTGGTCTTGAACTCCTGACCTCAGGTGATCCGCCCGCCTCAGCCTCTCAAAGTGTTGGGAATTACAGGCGTGAGCCGCCACGCCTGGCTGACATATTATCTTAATGTAGTATGATTATAATTTTTATTTTCCTTTTTAGGAGCCATCTATATTTTCTATTGGTTAATAAAACAACATGAATAAACTTCATAAACATAATAGTGAGTAAAATAAAACAAAACTAAACAAAAACATACCAAAGAGAACCTGCTATATAACTCCATTTATATAAAGTTCAAAATCAGGCAAAACTAATCCATGGTTGTAGAAGTCCAGATAGTAGTTACCTTTGGGATGAGGGTGGAGAGGTGGGGTAGGGGTCATGACAGGAAGGGGGAGCATCATGGGGATGCTATTAATGTTCTGTTTCTTAATCTGGGTGGTGGTTACACATGTGCTCAGTGAGAATGTTCATGGAGCTATACACTATGATGTACACACTTTTTTGTTTACATATTATACTTCATTTAAAAAGTTACTTAAAAAACAAAACAACAACTGAATCCAGAGGCTTCCTCACACACATTGTCAGGAAGTCTAGAGGAAGGACTCTTTTTGGGGGGTGGGAGAGCCATATTTCCATAGCTCCACTTCTGAATTCTGGAATATGGCTCTATAGAAATGGGAAGAGGAATACAAATTTACATCACTGAAGGCTCCTGAGTTGTGAATATAAGCATCCTTTGCCATCTTCCTTGACAACATGGTATTGGTCTCAGACAACATGGTGACTCTGAAAATCCAAGTTTTCATTCAACTCAGACTCATGATAAAGGTCAGTCATTCAGCCTGGACCACATGCAGCCACACTGAGGGGTGCACTTCCCACATCAGGGCTCCATTAATGAAAACAAGCTGAAAGTGGCTGAATCTGCTAGAATGGAAGCTCTGTGAGGGCAGGGACTTTGTATTCCCACTGCCTGATGTAAGATCTAGCATAGAATTGGGGCTCAATAAGTATTTTTGAAGTGAGCAAATATAATATTTTTCACTTTCAAAAAGAAGAAGTGTGTGTGTTCAGCTCATGTAAAAATTATGATGGACACTACAGAAGAGAGAAGAAGATGAAGTAGAATGGTATATATTTGATTCGTGATATATGTCTCTGATTGTCCCTTCAGTGTTCCTCAACTAAGTCAGGCTAACTATGGCATGGGGAGATTTACGTTGCTATAGATGTTTAGTAAAACAAGCTAGAAAAACAACAGTGTCCAGACTGGGTATGGTAGCTCACGCCTGTAATCCCAGCACTTTGGGAGGCCAAGGTAGGCAAATCACTTGAGGTCAGGAGTTTGAGACCAACCTGGCCAACATGGTGAAACTCCCTTTAGTAAAAATACAAAGATTAGCTGGGCATGGTGGTGTGCGCCTGCAATTTCAGCTACTCGGGAGGCTGACGTGGGAGAATCACCTGAACTGCGGAGGCAGAGGTTGCAGTGAGCTGAGATTGTGCCACTGCTCTCCAGCCTGGATGACAGAGAAAGACTTTGCCTCAGTTGAAAAAAAAAAAAAAGAACACTGTCTAGAAGAAATACAAGTCACATATGTAAGTTAACATTTTCTAGTAGGCACATAAAAAAATAGAAATTGGTAAAACAAATGTCAAATATATTTTAGTTAACACAATAGATCCAAAACATTATCATTTCAATGTGTAATCAATACGAAAATTAAGATATTTTATGTTATTGTCCCTCATACTGTCCTTGAAATCCAGTGCGTATCTTATACTTATGGCACCTTTTATGTGCTCAGTAGCTGCATGTGGCTGGTGGCTATGTAGTGACAGTGCAGGTCTAGGACAGCTACCTGGTGGTTGTAGAGAGTGTGTGTGTGTGTGTGTGTGTGTGTGTGTGTAAAAGAGTTGATGGTATTTAACACTGGTTCCATCTGTTCCTGGAGTCAGCTGCATCCCAGTCCTCAGTTTTTATAGATATGCCAGTATCCTTGTGATAATTTTACTTTCTGCTTCAGCTACTTTGAGTATGGTTTCTGTCACATGCAATAAAGAGACAGATGTACAGAAAACATGCCTGTGGGTGCATCCTGCTTTAGAGGCACAATGCCTGTCAAACAGTAAACACTGAATTAGCATTGTTGAATTTGTCAATCAAGAAATACAGTTATTAACAAAAATGTGCCACCATCTTATTACTGAAGGTTTTATGCCACTTGCTGTAGGTTGCGCAGTGGATTTGTACATCCCTTTTGAGAACAAATGAACCAAAGTCTAGTTCTTACTTTAAGTATTCCAGGTGCATTTTAGCTGTAAATTCTGAATCAAACAGGAGTTTAATAAGATGCAGGCGCTACAAGTTACCTGGATACTATCCATCTGAGACTGCTGCAATGTAAAAGAAATTAAAATAACAGCCTTTCTATCAGCCAACATACCTCCTGCTTCATCTCAGGGTTTGTCTTTCTGCCAACACACATTTATTTCTGTGTGTCTTCAGTTAAACATGGAACTGGAATTTGAGAGGAAATGGGTCAGTGGTTTGACTTTGCTGAGGGGAAAGCAACAGCCATACCTGATCCAAAAACCCAAATCACTTGGTGACTTAAAAAAAATAAATAAGTTTGGTATTTCAGTATCGTTGTTCATTCTACTCTATTAGGACCAGACTTGTACAGGAGAGGTGCTATCAATGAATGTACAGTTTCATCTCAATTCCAATTTTTCTATGTCACAAACCAGTATTTGGGCATCCTGAATTTCATCTGCTACCCCTGTTTCTGCAATAGCTTTGCAGTGGTGTGCCATCAATAAGTTCCTTCTGCTTGATGGAAAACCCTTCCTGGGACTGGGAAGAAAGAGATACTCAATGCCATTAGGAGGAGTTCTTGCTTGGCTTTCAGAACCTCCAATGCAAAAGGCACATGCAATCCAGTGAGATTAGAGGAGAGAGGAAGGGCCACTTGGGTACTAGGCAGTATCAGGGCAGAGACAGACAGAACCAGAGAACAAACTCTCTATCATCTCCTGCTGCTAAAATTCTTGGGTGAGCCCTCCATGTGCTAAATGTGGGAGGGCATTTGCAGAATTTGCTGTAACTCCTGCTATCGAGAGAGGTGTAAGATACTCAGCAGGTGCCTTACAGCATAGAGAGGACTGGGGAAAGGTCATGTTATTGCTACATTTGTATGAATCATTGGCTTGTAATGCCTTTATAGTCTGCATAGATCATTTAACATTTGAGTTGGAAACTTAACCCAATTGTCTATGGAGCTGTTTCGGATTTGCCCTGGTTGAAAGGGGTAAGCAGGTCATATCTGAATTTTCTACTCATCCTAATTATGACACACAGCAGATGGAACCCCCAGCACAAAAGCTGGACTCCTGGGTTCTGCCAGTAGCTTGTATGTGGCCTTTCTAAGTCCCTGCTTTTATCTTAAAGTGCCCATTTGTTAAAAAAAAAATGGGGGCAACAATAACCTCCAAAGGATACTGCCCTAAATGTTGATGAGATCACATTTAAGAACCTACAGACTTTGGAAAAGAGATGAGAAATAGAGCAATGAAGTGATTAAGGGATCATCTTAAGCAACAAGTGGCTAACAGCACAGACTCTGGAGCCAATCTCTGGGCTGCCACTTATTGCCTTTGCCTTTGAACAAACAACCTCTTAGTGCCTGAGTTTGTCATCTGCAAATCAGAGATAGTAATAGTATCTACTTCCTAGGTACCATTAAATGGTTTTGTATATGTTAAATGCCTAAAGCAGTATCTGGCAACATATAAAATTAGCAAATCATGTTCATGCTTAAAGCTGAAAAAGACATCACAAAATATCTAATCATTCTCAGAAAATACCCTTTCACAAATGAGAAAGCTGAAGACCAGAGAGATCAAAATAAATTGATAGAAACAATTTGCATATCCCAGTCAGCTCACCAGCACAGACAATGATGTTTATGAACAACTATTCTCAGAAAGCGCTGTGAGGGTCATCACTGGATGCTCTTAATGCTAGATTAGGTCCAGAAGTAAGACTGCCCTTCTGGTCTAGTCTTGGGGGACAAATTAGGCTTCACTCATCGGTTCTTAGCTGCCAGATGGGCTCTTCTTCTGAGAGACACAGAAAATGTGACAGCATTTGGCTGGTGGTACTCAGTGCCATCAAACTTCCATGAAGGTCAGCCTGAAATTGCCAGTTGCCTTGAAGGGGTACTGGAAGGGAAGGGAGTGCTAGGGGGTGAAAGGCAAAAATCTATCCCACTGCCTAGAAAAGTCTTTTGGAAGAATGAGCTAAGTCCAAAGGCTTCAATTTCTGTTGCCAGGGGCTGAGAAGAAGACTTCACCTTGATGTGATGTGGCAGCAAAGGTGGCAGGCCTGCCATGCTGTTGATGCAGAGAAGCTGCGGCCCAGCTGACGGGAGGGTTGAGCTGAGCAGTCTCACTGTTCCCCCGGGACGTGGACCAAGCTCAGAGCCAGGGGAAGTGGGGATTAACACAATGTGGTGTCCGAACTAATGAGTTAGCAAAACAGAGACAGATGGCAATTGAGTAACTTAACTCGCCCATCTCTGTTTGCAATGCACTTCCATAAGCTTCTCCTCTGTCCTCGTGCAGTGTAACTCTGCCCAGCTCTTTCTGTTCATCCCAGAAGATCATGACCACAGAGTAATCATCCTACATAAAAGAAGCTATAACACTACTTTCTAAACACAACTGTCACCCAAAATGGGGGTATGCTGGTGGGGAGGAGGTCTTTCAGATACCGTTGGTGAGATACCTCTGGTTCTGGAGAAAAAGCAGTTATTTTAAAGGAATTGTTGTTATTTTATATTTAAGATATAATTCATAGGACGATTGCTTAAAATGTAGACAGCTGTGTATGGGAATGCTAAAAAGGGATATAACTTGCAACCTGGAAATGAAAACAAGAAAAAGGAACCTTGATTCTGATCCCAAGACAAGTTTCCTTCAGTCAGATCTTCAGGATTGTGCAACAGTTTCCTTCACAGGCAGTACGGGAGGTGCTGCTACCAGAGGGTGTGATAAATGACGTGAGTGGACACTTAGGCCAGACACGCCAGCCTTGCCACTTTGGGAGGCAAATGGCTGCTTCACAAATTATCTACTGCCCTGTGCCTCTCGTAAGGTTTTTTCCTGGCTTCTTTTCCAATGGTCATTGCTTCCAGGTGGCATTATTGTGCCAGCTAGCAACGAGGCCAGCCAGGCACATAGGCATTTGGGGAAATCCTGCCTTGTACTTTTGAATGTTGGTTCATTTTTATAACAATCTCTGTAATAATAAAGTTCCAACCACGTAAACAACAAGATTTTCCAGAAGAAAAGAAGGTTAAAAAAATCCCTGATTTATGCATTTTGTTAAAAGGTTTACTTTTCCCCTCATTCTTTCTTATTATTTCATTCTGAGGTCATAAGAAAAAAATTAAAATAAACTTCATTGATGCAAATGGATTTCACTTTCACAAAATGAAAAGCTGATTTGAGAAGAAACTTCAGTGGTTACTGAATCACTCAATAGAACAAATAGAACATGTACCTTGACAAAGAAGCATGTAAGTGGAAAGTGTACTCCCCACTTGTACCCACACTCCCAAGCTCCCCTACCCAGTGACCCTCTCAGGGGCTACCTGCTCACTTCTATCTTCCTTGAATAGGTCCTTGGAATTGACACATAGTAAAACGTGATCCGACTCCACAGCTTACTAGCTGGCAGCATCAGCTTTGGACTCAGTGATGCCTGGGGAAATACTGATATTCCACCCTGATTCTAACTCTGATAGTGCAGGACAGCAGAATGCACAGGTGAAAAAGGCCCTGAATACTGAGTGCTGAGAGCAACACTTGAAGAAAACCACATATGACATTCTTGGAAGTAGAAATTCATTATGGTTTTTTTTTTTTTTTTTTTTACTTGCTGCTATTGGGAATGAACACACTTTCCAACTCTAAGGGTTATCTGACTTTCGTGGGAAGTAACTAGTCACAACCTCCTTGTAAAAAGAAGAGGATATCCTGAAGACGTGAAACTGGTAAGTGATCAGCATCTACTTCAGTTACGCTTCCGCCAGCACGTACATCTGTGTTATACACCACGTGGTTTCTCAACTTCAGCACCCTGCCACTTTGGGCTGGATAAGTCTTGGTTAGAGGGACTGTCCTGTCCATTGTAGGATGCTTGCATTGCCCTAGGTAGACACCAGTAGCATCCCCCTACATCTGTGACAACCAAAATGACTTCAGAAATTGTCAAAAGTCCTCTGGGGGCAATACTGCCCTGGGTTGAGAACAACTGGTACACTGGTACACACAGTAAATTCTGAAAAAGCTTCAGTGAGGGATGTTACAATCTTCTGTTTGATACTTTTTAAAGTTATATAATTAGCTTACATATTTTTATGTTGTTTAATGAGAATCCAACTGACACATATCCAAAGAGATTAAAAATACTGAAAGGAAATTTGCACCAAATTACAAGAGGCATTGGTACCTTCTAATGGGGGGAATCTATGAGCAAATTAAGAATTAATTGATTTTTCCAGTTGTGGTTTTTTATGTAGAAAGAAGAATCAAGATAAGCTAAATAAATACAATGAACATAAACAAGGCCATGTGTTATCAGGAAGTACAGTGGTTTGAGTTTAAAGGGGGCTGCATGCAGCTGGGCCAAAGAAAACGCCATGTAATACTATGCTAGTGATTTACCAAAGAGGTTTTTTTTTCACTTGTCTCTAAGAGTCCTTTCAGCTTTAACGATGCCCACTTTCATATCCCAGGAAACTATCAACATACCATCAGTAGGATATGTTTTCAAAGTGATTTTTAGAGTAGCCAGGATATATTTGTGCTGGTCCAATCAGTGAAATGGTTGGTCTGAGTTAAAACCATGTAAGGGAATACCATCTCCAAGTCTTAACTTCGTTAGCATTGGTGAGCAAGTCAACTATATTGAGTAGAATTTTTAAGAGTATTAAGTTCTAAGTCTTTGTGGAAAGGTTCTGTCTTTTCATCTAGACTTAGCTGAGTGCCTGACATAGTGTCATCTGTAATAACTGTTATTTGAATGAATGAACAAATAAATAATTTGCATTTGCAGTTAGATAAGGAATATCTGGAGTAGGGCTCTAACTTTTTAGGTTAAGAATTAGAAAGTCCACTCTGTCCTCTCACAGAAGATCTTATGGTGCTGATGTCAAAGATCAGTGATTGAGTGAGATCAGTGATTCTCATCCAGAGACAATTCTTCCTTTCTCTCCCCTCCCCCGGCCCCAGGGTATTTGTTAATGTCTGGAGACATTTTTGGTTGTCACAAATGGAGGGATGCCTTTGGGAAGAGGTAGGAACGCTACTAAGCGTACTATAATGCACAGGATAGCTCTCTACAATCAAGAATGATACAAAATGCCAATGGTGCCCAGGTTGAGAAATGTCAGGCTAGATAAACCAACTGGCCAGAGCTAAATAGACTTTGTCTCAGAATGTGTTTTCTGCCAGTCCCTGTTCTTGTGCTTCCTAAGTCCTTTCTCTATATATCCATCCCCCTTGAGCCTCCTAATCCCAAATCTTAGTTTATATGTATTTTGCATCCACTGGCCATTACACCTAATTGTTTCAGAGATAATCTGAAGTAAGCAAAGATGGAGTGATACAAACAGTGGACAGAGTTCCATGCAGGAGAGGTCTGGAGTGGACAGAAACAGAGCAAAAGGTGTTTCCTCCTAAATAAGAGCAACTGGAAGGGGTCTGGGGTGGAAACGCAACCGATGATTTTTATTTTAAGCCAATCCACTTATTGTGGCACTGATACTGACAAAAAGGAAGAAGTAGTGTTAGAACATAAAGAAACTCTACGGCTTTTTAACAGAAATGCACCATGATCAATTTAAGGGAATTAGGAAATAGACCAATACTGCTTTAAGTGAAGCTCACGTAAGTAAATTCTTCTAAGAAATAGGTAAAAATATATTTCCCAGGAAAGACTCTCTGGCAAAGTAGAACGACTGGAAATCTGGTGAGTCAGATTCTAACTATCTAACTAGCTGTGTAACTCTGTAAAGTCACTTACGGTCATTAGGACTTGGTTTCCTAATCCAAAATAAGAGATCATTTCCAGAAGCTAAATTTGACAATTGACGGGATAAAGAAAACAGGATATATGGGGAAATGGGAAAGAATGATGGATTTGGAATAAATGTGAACATGATTTCATGGCTAAGACTGATGGCTCTATATTCTGCTCTTTTAATTTAGAAACCTATCAATAGATGCCAATTAAACTGTGCTCACCCTACTGATTGATCTAACTTAAAATATTTGAAGTGCTCACCTCATCTATTTTTACAGGACTGAAATCATCACTCTTTTAAACTGAAGGTTGCCTTATGTGGCTGTACACAAATCACAGCCTGGATGAACAGGGAATTGTATTCAACAGTTTTCCTTTGCAATCCACATGTTCTAAGCTAATACCAAAATAGTGAGAACCCTGAGACTGCAACAAAAGATTGGGATTACATTTTCACTGAAATGACACTGAGGTGATGGTGCCAGCCAAACTTCTGAGTGAGTTATGACACCGACACAGCCCAGAGACTTGGCATTTTTGTTTCTATTTTTTTCAACTGATGACTCTTGCTGAGACTGTAAAAGCCAGCGATCCTTCATCCCCTACTCCATCTCTCTGTGGGGAATTATAATATGATTAAATACTCTTAATTATACACACACTCTGACATCTCGAGGAAACTGATGAAAACTACCTGGCAGAAACATAGGTGTATATTAACTCTAACCATCTGGGGCCTGCTGGGGCACTAACCACAGCCATTGGCTTTTACTCCCCAAGTGAGATGTCATTCTGAGACCATGTGTGTGGTCAGTTAATCAGGGCTGTTTCAGTTTGGCTGGGTGAATAGGCTCTGCAATTTTACTTTGGTTCATCAAACATTCTTAGCTATTCAAGATGACCAACGACCTCTGTCAGAGAGGAATAATTTGGAGGAAAAGTAAGCTCCTCGTTGGTCAAATGGAGCCAGATAATTTTACATGGTTCCCAGAAGGTACTTAGAAACACACTTTAAGCAAAAGAACATGTCTAGAACCCAGATGCTTTGAGAAAGAGGCAATTTAAGAGAATGACAGCAAAATAAAAGCCTGGAATTTTGGGAAGTGGTTAAAGGAACAATGTGTATATAAAAATGAAGTAAAATCACTTTTTCCAGGCAATCTACTTTTATACACAATGCAATTCTATGACAATAACTAGCATTTATGAGTATGTGAGTACACGCTCTATGTTTATAGATACCACAGCAGCCGCCAACAACGGAAAAGGGTGAGTGGATCCCTTTGTGACTAGCAGCTTCACTCTTTACCCTGCTAACTTCACCACACCCATGGGAGCCTTGCTTACCAGCCCAGCAAGAGTTGCCTTGATTAAAATGTGACGTCCCTGGTCACTAATAGGTCTCTTGGGAAATAAAGGGAAACTAGCCAAACCATACTATGGGAGGAGCAGACAAAATCTCTCTCCCCTTTCCATTCAGACATATCCTGACCACAGAAATTGTCTTCCCACCAACTTTTCTGATCTCCATCCTACCTTCCAATGTGATTACATTTGTCTGCCTTTCTACTTAATCTTCATACACCTCTGTCATTCCTCTCTTCTCCCTACAGTGGGAGTAGGTATTTTGGTTAACTGTAGGCAGACAAAGTGTTACCATTCCCCATGTCCACTCTGAGGCCTAGGACACCGATCATAGATAGGAAGATGGATGAAGCCAGAAAGGGGATTTCTTCTACTGGTCTGCCAGTCACCCCCCTCTCCCAGCAGTTTCTCTATTTTTCCCTCAAAGCACTTGACAGTCGCTGAGCAAATCCTGCTGACTTGGAAGCTGAAAAATTTCTGGTAAAAATCTATTAGCAAAAATTATCTCAGATACATAAATTTTAATTAGAGAGATAATTTATTTTAGATTTATTTATTCACTCAATCATCCAATAAATATTTATTGAGTTCTTTTATGTACCAGGAATTAGACTGGGTAAGTATTTTAGTAAATAATGCCATGAGACTTATGTCAGGCTGAGCAAGGCCTGGCAATATCAGTTTATCCTTGAATGAGAAGCTCTACTTGCTATTTCCCAGAACAAATAACAATGAAGCAGCACATATGGCAAATAACAGGTACCTAGTATACATTTGTTGCTGTAATTGGATGAAGAAGCATTGTTGGGAAGAACAAGTAGGCCAAATCAGAAGATAATTTCTGGGCCTGAGTATCTCATCTGTAAAATGGGAATCATGCTACCTACATCATTTATGAGACAAGACTGTAGTGAAAATCAAATGAGATAATGCATATGAAAGCACTCTGTAAATTATGAAAGTAGAATGCATGCATAAACTACTGTGATTCTTCAATCTCGAGATTACAGATAAAAGTAGTATAGTCAGCCCTCCATATCTAGGGGTTCCCCATCTGCCGATTCAACCAACATGGGTTGAAAATATTTGGGAAAAAAAAAGCAATGAAAAATAACAATATAAACCAAACGCGGTGGTTCACACCTGTAATCCCAGCACTTTGGGAGGCCAAGGCGGTTAGATCACCTGAGGTTGGGAGTTCGAGACTGGTCTGACCAACACAGAGAAACTTCATCTCTAATAAAAATACAAAATTAGCTGGGTGTGATGGTGCATGCCTGTAATCCCAGCTACTTGGAAGGCTGAGGCAGGAGAATCACTTGAACCCAGGAGTCGGAGGTTATGGTGAGCCAAGATCGCGCCATTGCACGTCCAGACTGGGCAACAAGAGCGAAACTCCGTCAAAAAAAAAAAAAGAAAAAATAACAATATAACAATAAAAATAATACAAATTTTAAAATACAGTATAACTATTTACATAGCATTTACATTGTATGAAGTATTATAAGTAATCCAGAGATTATTTAAAGTATATGGAAGGATGTGCACAGGTTACATGCAAATACTATGTGATTTTATATAAGGGACTTGGGCATCTGAGGATTTTAGTATGGGGCTGAGTCCTTGAACCAATCCCTCATGGATACTTAGGAATGGACCATATATCTCCTCACTTCAATCAACAAAGAAACCTTAATAGAGGAAGGTGGTCTCAATTAACCAGGTTGGCCACTAATACATGAAATGATTTGAGTCTTAAAGGGAAAGGGAAAGAGTTATTGGGACAAACATGCCTTTTATAATTTAATATATAGTGATTGAAAGCAGGAATCACTATATTTTAGTGAAAACAAAAGAAGCTCATGTGCTAAAAGACTTAAACATATTGAAGTGGTCCAACAGTAATTAGGTTGAGTAGGGTAAGGATAAGAAAGTTAAAGCTAATGTTTTATCCTACCTCTATATTCAATTTCTGAGTAGACGAAAACTGAACTGTTTTCATCTACTGGAGTCTTTATAAAGACTCCACATACCACTCAAACCGGAAGATATGTGGAATCTTTTTAAAGGGACAAATTGAGACTTGCAAAACTGTTAAGAAATCTCTAGGAGACCTTAGATTAAGTTTCGGAATCACCAGCTTAAGAAACTTAGGACTTATTTTTTGAAAATGACTTTTAATTGCAAAGTATTGTCTTTATGATTTAAAACAATCTTCATAAAAAGTTTAAAATCTCATTGAACTTGCAGACCTCAAGAATCTACAGCTCCCAATTTGAGAAGTACTGATTTTGTCTCACTCCCTCCCTTTATAGATGAAGGAACTCGGGCCTGTGAAGACAGTGACTCCCTAAGCCACACAGATGGCTATTAGCAAAAAGGACGCACAAGCCCAGGCTGCTTGATTTCGTTAGCAGAGCTTTTTCCTTCTTCAGACAAGGCCTCCTCTGTTTGTGGCAGAGCTCACTATCTGCTCCAGACAGACACTGGTATTGTCCTATGCCAGAGACAGGGAAGCAGATGGAGGCGAGAAGGTTTGAAGGGGAAGTGATGTGGGTGTGGCTGATGCAGAACGTCATGCAGCTGGATGAGCTATTTGAAAGAAAGGTATTTCCAAGGCTGGATTCTTCTGCTCATCATTGAAACAAAGAAACATTGGGTGGAAAACATTGGCAGTTTTAATAGCGGGCACATTTCTCCCTAACAAGTTTGGGCAGAAAGTAGGAAGAATATGGTCCTGAGCTAAAAACTGGAGAGGAACTAGAGAAGGTATGAGGTTATAATTCAGGGTGGCCAATTTAATCAGCTCATATTCATTAAACACCCACATACACATGGTGCTTTACAACAAACCCTTCCCTCACTCTGAAGCATCCACAGGCCTGTTTTAAATGGGCCACCCTGTACATGTTGGGAATCTAGCCAGGGTGTTAAGGCAACTGCTTCCCTTCCTAAGAAAAATAGGGTAGATTTTTAGACAACCACAAGTAAAGGCTAAAACCTCTAGTTTCACATCCCATCTGAAAGCTGGGAAAGACTTGAAGAATCTGTTTTCCAAGAATCTGTTTGCAAAACTCAATAATATATTAAACCCTTCCATTTCAGACCTGTAACATCCTATACTATCTACATTCCAGGACTTTGACCCTGCAATTTCCCTGGGTACATTTGCCCTCTTTATTGGAGCTGAACTCAAGTGCTTTATGAATATTCCCACATAATGACTGAAGCATTATGACCCTTGAGTTATGTATAATTAGCCAATCAATGATTTTGGTCACTTCCGGCCCTTGTATAATGGATTCATTGTAACTACAAAAAACATGTTCTTACCATTGCCTGTGTAAGCTGCCAAGAATATTTTCAGTCTTACTGATTTATCAAGCAACTTTTGATTGCAATCTGAGGAGAGAACTGCCTGGGCCTGTTCCTTTGACACTCCCCAGGAGCTGGGCCCAGCAAGCTTCAGGTACTATGTGGTCTCTGAATACCAGGGAGGAATGTGGCACAAATCACCCCACTTGGGTCCTTGCCCAACTGTGTTGGCAGGTGCTGTGACTTTTACAAGAAATCTTATACTTCCAAAGATTGTAACCCACACAGAGGGCATGAGACCATTAGGAAAGACTGAAAAGCTTCCTTGACATCAGGCCATTCATTCTTCGAGATCTTTTTCATTCTTACATGATGACATCCACTGGGAGATCTCAGGAAGCTAAGGACAAGACTCAAGGTGTTCTAATTACAGTTTATAATATAAGCAAACAGTAGATGCTCAATTAAGCACTGCTGGGTGGAGGGTTGTTTTCTGTTTCTAATTTGGCATAGTTTCAATGTGTGGTTTAGGGGGTGAAATGGGTTCGAGAGGTCATAGATACAAATGGGAAAGCAGGATGGTTTGTTTGAAGTGGCTCTGCATGTCTCCAAATAGGTGAGCAAAGAAAAATACAGTATTGTTCAAGGTAGTTAGGTGAACAATCATAAAAGCTGTAAAGTATTAAGCCTACTTTAATAATACCCTCACATTTTACAAAATCCTTAAGTGGCCCCAACAGCTTTGCCTTGGGTGTACATGAAATAAATAGCAGGTGGCTGGGTTGGCATGTCCCTCCAGTTCAGGAGTAAGTCTGAGGCCCCTGGGTCCCTAGGAGTCCTCCAGCTTAATAAATAGAATATTATCAATATTCTGGAAGCCTCTTGTGTAATCCTTCTCCAACAGCATCATAGTCTCTCCTACCCAGCGTGAACCTTTATTTTAAACTTGGTGATTTTCATTCAAGCTGTTGTCAACATTTCAAAAATCCTATCAAATGTACCCAGAATAAGGCTCCCCAAGCCAATATAAGGGCCATATTTCTTTATATTTTTCACTAGAATTAATCAGCTAAATCTAATTTTCACTAGAATTAAATCAGTGAAAATTTCATTAAAAAATGAATTTATTAATTCATTCAACAAATGTGTATCAAGTGCCCACTGTGTATCAAGCAAAGGCACTAGAGAAACAGCCATGAACAAGACAGACATGGTCTCCATCCTCACAGCGTAAACATGCAAACGGTTACACAAATAATCAGTTAGTTATAGTTGTGAAAAGAGCTCTGTGGGTGAGGTGCAGCATACTCTGGAAGTGTAACTGTCAGCCACAACCCAGGAGCAGGCACGGGGGGAAAGCAGCCCTGAGAAAGCACCACTAGAGGAAGACATGAGGCAGAGGCTGCAGCATAATGACACACCCTAGGTATCAATGAGAAAATAATAAAATCGTGATTTAACCATCACAGTTTGTTTAGCAGGCTCAAGCCTTCAAAACGCGAGATCTCTAAAGAGAAACAGAATGAAAAGTGAAACGTATGGAAGCCACAGCTCCAGAGCGACCCCCGCCTCACTCACCCCAGCCACTGAAGCTGAGAGTGGGGAAGGAGGGTGTTAGGAAAATTCAACTTTACCATTACATAGAAAGAGATTAAAGGACATCCTTGCACCCTGGCTCCTGAAGCTCTGTTTCTTGAGATCAAGCGGCAGACCCTTCCCAAGTTTAAATAGGGTACTGCTAAGTTTTGGTTGTTGAAGCAGTTCCATCCGCACTAACCTTTACGAACCATGACTGTGTCAGTTTTTCCAAGCAGGAGAAATGGATGGAAAGCCAGGCCACATCTTAATAGGGCCCTGGTGAGCTAATGGGTGTGATTATTTCATTGTCTCGGATTCACGCCAGCCCAGGCTCATCAGATACAGGCACAATCCAGGAGAAACATGACCTCACTTTCGACATGGGACTGTGCATTCAGATGCCAATAGGAATTTAGCGATCCCTCAGTGCAGGTAAAATTGAGCTCTTTATGGTTTCAGCTAATGAGAAGCATACCAAAGTTACCTAAAACAGTAAAGCTAATATTGACATTAACATACTAGATACTGTTAGGGTATGGGAAGCCAGGAAAAACTTCTGAGACCATCTGTGCTAAGTGTGTCACATCTATAATGAGGCGTGTATTTAAGATAAATTGCCATCTCTTTAAATGATTAAGTACCAGATTTATGGAAAGCTATAACCCCACCAGGACCACAGGGTTGTTAAGTGGTTAGTTCTATAAAGGTGAGAATCTCAAGATTTCAGTTGTGCCACAAATTGTCCACTGACTTGCAAAACCTTTGCCAAGGAAACTTTGCCTCAGTTTGCCCAATGAAAGAAAAGGAAGTCTATCACCTAAGTTGCATAGCTGTGAGAGGGGCAAAAGTTTTACAGTAAGGAACATGCATGCATTCACTGATTCGTTCTCAGAATCTTCTCATTATATCATGTTGACATCCACTGGAAGACATCAGAAAGTACAACACAAGGCTCAATGCATTCAAGTTCAGCATACAGCACATTTGCTCATTATTCATTCAATAATTTTTTTCTGAGTATCTATTATGTGCCTGTGTGAGACCCTGTACTAGGAATATTAGAATTAAAAACAGACTTGCACTCTGCCCCAACGGTGCTTAGAATTTGCTGAGGGAAAGTGCCAGGATTGACTATTAACTCATTTGTGAGCTGTGTGGTATTGGGCAATTTACTTAATTTCTTTGTTGAGTTTCATTTCCTCATCTGTAAAATGAAGATAATAAAACCTGTCTGGTATGAAAGTGCCTAAAATTACATCACACACACATATAAAGAAACCAACAAATGTTGGTTTTCTTCCTCTCTCCAGATTACAAAGGTAAGTCTTCCAGAGTTTCAGCTCTTCAAATAAACGGTGCTTCACAAATGCAAAAGACCAAGCCATTATTATCACTGACTACATAAGAGGCAGTGTGGTATAGTGGAAAGATCTCTGGCTTTGGAAACAAAGACTGAACTTAGAATCTTTTTTTTTTTTTAATTATCTTATTTTGCTTTAAGTTCTGGGACACATGTGCAGAACATGCGGCTTTGTTACATAGGTATACTTGCGCCACTGTGGTTTGCTGAACCCATCAAGCCATCATCTAGGTTTTTGTATTAGCTATTTGTCCTAATGCTCTCCCTGCCCTTGTTTCCCACCCCTGACAGGCTTATGTGATGTTCCCCTCCCTGTGTCCATGTGTTCTCACTGTTCAAATCCCGCTTATGAGTGAGAACATGCGGTATTTGGTTTTCTGTTCCTGTGTTAGTTTGCTGAGAATAATGGTTTCCAGCTTCATCCATGTCCCTGCAAAGGACATGAACTCATTCTTTTTATGGCTGCATAGTATTCCATGGAGTATATGTGCCACATTTTCTTTATCCAGTCTATCATTGATGGGCATTGAACTTGGAATCTTGACTCTCCCACGTACTAGATATGTGGCCTTGAACAAGCCATTTAAACCTCTCTGGCCTCTACGTTCTCATCTGTAAAATGTCAATGATTGAGCAGTTTTGAGGATTAAATAAGACAATCAATGCAACATACCTAGGGTAATCAGTAAGCAGTGGGAAATAGCTGGGTGATTAGCCAATAATGGGGACACACACACAGAGCCACTCTCAAAGGAGCTAGTTGTTTAATTACTATAGTACTACTTGTACTTATTTTCATTTACTTGTGAGATTCACAGATATATAAAAGCTAAGCATGTCTCCTAGCTCTCCCAGGGGCAGGGGCAGGCTGACCCAACTTTTTCTGTCCCTTATTGTGGTGCTTAGAGACACTTACCACACTAAGTAAATCATCACCCTACATCCATACTATGCTTCTTCATATTTGTGAAAGAGCTCTTGACTCACATATGCAGGTACTACAGACCCAACAGTGAGTGCTAGGGAAGAAGAATGTTGATTAGACATCTTCCCAGATGGTATTTATGTATTATGTTCCCTCACATGTATTTGGATTCTACTGAAATGCTGTTAGTTTTCTAGGGTTAATTGAAAATCTGATATTCTAAGATCCTTGTTTGGTATTCTGGTAACTAGAAAGTTAAAAAGTTGGGTTTAGGCCGGGCGCGGTGGCTCAAGCCTGTAATCCCAGCACTTTGGGAGGCCGAGGCGGGTGGATCACGAGGTCAAGAGATCGAGACCATCCTGGTCAACATGGTGAAACCCCGTCTCTACTAATACAAAAAATTAGCTGGGCACGGTGGCGCGTGCCTGTAATCCCAGCTACTCAGGAGGCTGAGGCAGGAGAATTGCCTGAACCCAGGAGGCGGAGGTTGCGGTGAGCCGAGATCGCGCCATTGCACTCCAGCCTGGGTATCAAGAGCGAAACTCCGTCTCAAAAAAAAAAAAAAAAAAAAAAAGTTGGGTTTATGAGTGTACCTTAACTTTTCTTCTGGAGTCCCTGAGAGAACCAAATAGAACTTTCTTCCCTCTTTAAGGTGGTGACGTAAGTTTTTAACAACCTCTTTTCTGTTTCTCTCCAGGAATCCTGCTGTGATGTTCTCCATTCTTAGGGTAATGAATTTGCTTTTGTATCTCTTGATGCAGTCTTCCTTCAGCCTAAGGCCAGCCCTTACACTTGGAGCAGCATCTCAGTCCCTTCCTATACCTTTGAGGTCTTTTACCAATGGTTACCTATCCTCTTCCTCTCCAGCATTACTACATGTTCTGTTTTTACTGCATTATGTACATCAATATCAAAATATGAAATAAAAAAACACTCACCTTAAAAAAATAAAACCTCCTTTGACTTCCCCAGCCACCACTCCATTTCACTGTTTCCATATGTAGTGAAAAACCTTAAAGAGCTGAATACCCTGTTTCAGGGTTTTGAAATGTTTGCTTCACTTGGCTTCCAGAAAATCACACACTCATGGATTTCTTCCCACCTTATCCTCTCCTCTCTGCTGGTCTCCTTTGCAGGTTTCTCCTATTCTAAATGTTGATGTAGACCTAGGATCAATCCTCTGCTATATTCTCACCTACAGCTCAGCCCATTCTTCTGAGCGCTAGACGAAGACTCATTTATTCAGCTGCTTTGTTACTGTCCACTTGCTTATCTTTCTCTTTTCAATTATGTATTTTTGAGACAGGGTCTCACTCTGTTGCCCAGGTTGGAGTACAGTGGCACCATCAGGGCTCACTGCAGCCTTGACTTTCCAGGCCCAAGCCATCCTCCCACCTCAAGCCCCCAAAGTAGCTGGGACTATGGGTGCACACCATCAGGCCTGGTTAATTATGTTTATTTTTTTTATAGAGACAGGGTCTCACTGTGTTGCCCAGGTAACTAGTCTTAAATGCCTAGGCTCAAGCAGTCTTCCTGCCTCGGCCTCCTAAAGTGCTGGGAGCCACTACGCCCAGTCACTTGCTTATCTCAAATGCAACTTTTCTAAGACAGAACTCTTAATCCTTACCCTGCTCCTCCCACCCCAATCTGTTTTCCTCAACATTCCTATATTTTTTTGGCAAATAACTCTAGGAATGGAAAAAATGATGCCATTCTCAGTTATTTAAGATAAAAAACACGTAATTCTTCATTTTTGTTTTAAATTTTCTTTTCTTTTTTTTTGAGACAGAATCTCACTCTGTTGCCCAGGCTGGAGTGCACTGGCACAATCTTGGCTCACTGTCTCCTGGATTCAAGTGATTCTTCTGCCTCAGCCTCCCGAGTAGCTGGGACTACAGGCATGCGCCACCATGTCCGGCTAAGTTATTTTGTATTTTTAGTAGAGATGGGGTTTCACCATACCGGGCAGGCTGGTCTCAAACTCCTGACCTCGTGATCTGCCCACCTCAGCCTCACAAAGTGCTGGGATTACAGGCTTGAGCCACCGCACCCGGCCAATTCTTCATTTTTTTTTAATGCACTGCATATTCAATCTATTTGCAGATCTTGTAAGGAATGTCTTCAGATTTACCTTGAATCTGACCACTTGCCATCCCCTATGCCACACCCCCCAGTCTGAGCCACCATAATCTCTCTCCTGGATTAGTGTTATGTTTCCTGACTTGTCTCCAGGCTTTCATGTGGCCCCCTGAGAGCCTATGCTCCTATAGAGCAGGCCAAATAATCTTTCTAAAATGTTAATCAAGACATGTCCGTCCCTGGCTGAAAACTCTGCACTATGCTTAAGATAAAATCCAAGCTCTTTACCTAGTTTGACATACCCTTGCCCTCTCCAGTCAACTTACAGGCCTTACAAGGTTGTTGTCAATACGAAACTAAATACACGAAGGAAATTTAAAATTATTAGGTGCCATAAGCAGATGTTATTGTTGTTGCTATCATTATTATTGGATCAGTTGCCTCTTGGTAAAGAGTTTTCAACTTGTCTTCTAAATGTAAACTGTAATTTCTGCCAATGGTTATATGTCACTACAGACAGATCTTGTAACAGGAAAATCCTTTCCTTTCTTGTTAACCCATTTATGCCAGAGGTTGCAATTTTTGTGTATGAAAAATCAGAACTTGGTGATGACCTTGAGCAGTAAGATATAAATAACTCCCACAAGCTTAGTGTTCCAATAATGGAACACTAGGTATAAATGGGTTAATAGGTTCAGTCATTATCCTCCTACCATATATTAATTTTGTATTTTTTCACTTCTGGATGTGAGATGTCCCTTGCAGGAAACAGCAGCTGTGCTACTAACCCTGGACATTGTCCAAGGCCAGTTCCATATCCTGTGAGAGAATCATCCCCTCGAAGTTTTTTTTTTTTGCAGCACAAAATAGAAGAAAGATCAAAGAAAAATATATATATATACAGATATAGACATATAGTATATAGCACTTTTTGTCCAGAAATGACTTCTGTGTGATTTGAAAACTGACTAGGCCATGGTCTCCAACTCAGCAACTGTACTGAGCTAGTCATTATGATTATTCCATTCATCGCTTAAACACAAGAGGCTCTGGAATGAAACCTAGCAGCCAGACATAATGTATGATGTATTGATAGGGAAAATGAAAGATGTGGCACCTACTATAAAGAATAGGAGGAGTTTGTGAAAGAGAAATGTCATTGACTGAGTTGCACCAAAATTCCAAAACCAAGCAGCAAACACTTTGTCCCTTGAGAAAGGTTAAAACCCCAGTTTCACATTTTACCCAAGAAGAAACCATGGTATAAGACCAGGAAAGAACCTTAGAGGACATAGCAATGCTTTGTGGATCACCAATACTACTTCCGGAGTGCTCTCATTTTCTTATGGAAGGTTTCCAAACTCAACTCAGTGGACACAATCTGTGCAACAGCTGGTGTGCTGAAGGGCAATATGCCCAAGTGAATATAGCACTAACAAGGTCCTGCTGATGGTTTCAGAAATGGTTTTCTAGGTTTTACAAATAGCCAAACTTACTGCCACTAGGCTATTTGCCTTAAGTAATTTTTATTTTTAAATGAAACATCAAACACAAACAACCTGGAGACTCAAGCAATGAGCCCAGTGGGTAATGTCAATATGGAACCATGTCACATCTCCCAAGAGGGATGTATCACCAGGCCTCTTCAGGACAAGCTTCAGGGAAAAGAGCTGGGTACTCTACAGCCAAGAGACTCAGGAAGGCTGTTCGTTTTTTGTGATTGCTATCTCACTGCACAGATGGGGGAAAACCCTAAACAATAAGAACAACCACCATGACCAGGTTCCGGCAGCTACCCTGACAATGAGCCACAAAATGTCAACTTGATTTTGTAGTCATGCCTCAGGTGTTTGCAGTCTACTTCATTTAGTCTTCTACTTCATTTTCCCTCCTAATTATTAGACTGCAAATCTCTCTTATAATTTCACTGCTCTATTTCTTTCTATATACAGCAGCAGAGTGCTTACTACTTTGGGAAGTAGGCATGGCTTTCTGGTGTTAGGACTTTAGATAATTTCCCTCATTCACCACTTTAAAAGTGAAGTAAGATACCAAAGCGGCAGCCTTGGTAGCAGGGATGCAGCACTTGTACCACCACTGCCCCATCATAGAGCATATGGGAGTGGCTGCTGAGCAATTACATGACAGCAGTCCTAGCAGCCACTACAGACCATCTGGAGTTGAATGGAAGATGAAATCTATTTGCCCTTTCTGGCTAGAAGTATCCAGGCATTATAGGAAAACCACCACAAAAAGAATGAAGCACATCTACTTTATAGGAAGAAAAACACAGTCAGTAACTAAACGAAAACAAAGACAACACAATTCAAACATTCTGCCTTTACTATGGCAGGTGAACATTAGCTTGAAGACTTAGCTATGATGGGTGGGAGAAAGGAGGATGAAAGGGACTTGGGCCTTACCGTGCACTGGCTATGGGATTCTGAGCAATTAACTTCTTTGAGGCTGTGGGCTCGTTTGTGAAAATATAGGAAAAACACGTGCCTCACAGGGTTTATATTAATATAAAAATTAAAGGAGAAAAATAAAAATATGTACATGACTAAAGTTAATTCCTTTCCCATTTAGCTTTCTGGTGTTTTAGTTCTTAGATGCACCTCTACCTAGCTTTAGTAATATTTCCCTAGTAATAAAATATCACCTGTAAGCTGATTCAACAATAAAAAACAGCAGAATTCTACAAATTCTTTTTGGCATCCAGACAGGCCTATAGCTATTAAGATAAGAATCAATTCTAAAATGTTCCCCACGGGCTCCCTTGTCTATGTGATTGTCAGAGGTCTCAGAATGTCCATAGCCATAAAAATACTTGTCAAAACATTTTTTTCAGAAGCTTTCTCTTGTTTCCCTTTTTCTACCACAGCTGTGACACCAGCACTTTATGTCCATCACTAATAATCCCACTTCCTCAGGACCCAACAGAACCGCTTCTTGATCCTTCTTCTTTAAAAGAAGAAAAACAATGTTAACCTACCTCTTTTATCTGGGCTGATTAATCACCAGGCTAGCTTTTCTGGGTAACTTTTTCAAGTATTTATCCTCCTTCTCTATAGAGAATACTCTTCTCTATTTTTCTGTGCTGTCAGCTCATTTCTCATTACCTCTTCTAGTCTCCTCTGGATTTTCCCCACTCCTAAGAAGTAATGGTTCCCTTCCTATGTGTTCTTTCAGTCCTCATGAACCTGCATTTCAAATGTCTGTCAGCCTTGCTCTACTTTATACATTTTTATATCCTCAAGTCTGATATATAGTAGGCATTGAATAAATACTGAGTGAGCAAATTAATATAAATGAATTTTAAAATTCTCAGCTTTTCCAACGGCCCCTTACCACTCACACATAAATATGTTACTCTGTCTCAAGTCTTGGAATCCTCATACTCAACTGTAAGAAACAGGAAGATGGTGAACTTTCAAGTTTATAGGTACATCTAATTTCGCCTAGATCATAAAATTATGACTAAGGAGGTGAATATCAAGTACAATTTGAAAACATATCATTGTCATCATCTTTCAGTCCCCAAATGGTATATTTCATGAACAGTTTTATTAAGTGGCCATTTTGCAGAGGCTTTCAGGTTGCCTGCGTGTCAGACTGGACCATGCACAATTACAAGGATTCCACAGTAGTCTGCCGTCCCTTCCTGCATTTTATAAAGAGCACTTCAAAATGCTCTGAAAAAATCTGTTATGTCCTGAAGCTCCTGAGAGTAAAACGTTACAGTTGGAAGCCGCCTGAAGCTCATTTATACACTGAAGTTATTAATCCCCTTCTTATATGTTTGATATAAGCCCTAGGGCACTTGGGAGGGTGATCCAATTACCCAATTCAGAGAATTGCCCTTTTCTTTCAACCAAGTTCAGAGCTCTGAATTTTTGTTCCACCAATGACTTTTTGTTTCAGTCAAACAAGGTCACAGAAGAGGCCAATATCTGCCAAGGCCAACAGGGGTTTCATTTACATGCCCACTAATGCGAGCAACATAAGAACCTCTTGAGAGCATTAAACTAGGGTGTGGGACAACAAGCCTGTTATTTATTTACCAGTTCCCAAAGCCACCCCTGCCAGTTTCTTGCCATTCAACTTTTTGGTTACCATTTTGGATTTAACGGAATTCTCTTCTGTGCATCTGGAATATGTGGTGGGATTTGTCAATAGGCAAGAAATCTCTAGGGAAATGTTGAGATAAGCCTTCGAAGGCTACTTATTCCAGGGACACGAGGCAGACTAGGCATAGTCTATAGTTCCTTAAAGTCAAACATTTCCAAAGTTAGCTTATTGATGGCCATAGGGAGTTTCTTTTGCCATCCATCATCTGTCTCAGACTTTTATTAGTTATTATGTTGTTGTTTCCTTTACAATGAATACTAAATGAGTTAGTCTTGCTCTAGCTAAGACTGGTACACTTTTATCATGGTCAGAGAAAGGATGGTTTGGCCAGTGTTTTATCACTGTCAGACATAGGCTATCTGTTAAAATTGACTATGGTAAGTTTATTACTTGAAGCTGATGAACAGTACTTTAGCTGAGAATAAGCATTAACAGATGGTCCAGAGAAATAAGGCAAAATGTTAATTCATTTCTCCAAAATTCCAGTACTCCCACTTCAGAATTTGTGAACAATTTAAAATTAAACTAAGATTGTTAAGAGAAGAGTTAGTCTTAGGAATGTTTATTAAAGTCAAGAATAACTAGTTATCAAAAAAAGTATCTTTATCAAAAAGTGACACTAGTCTTTGAATTGTTCTATGTTTGCAATAATCAACAGAAACATCTGGAAAACTCACCTTCCTGCCTAAATATTTCACAAATATATTCAGATTATCACTGAAAAAAAGTCAGGAAATGAAAAGGTAAGTGAAAAAATGTTATATTTCTTCTAGTGGCCCAATCATAAAGCCAACAGTTTTTGAGTCTGATACATGAAAGAGATAACAAAATTTGTAAACAGTGAAAGATGTGATTTATAAAAAGTAAAAAAAGAAAAGGCAGGTTAAAAATATAATTTAGACAGTCATACATTTTATACAGATGAATTTTTCTGACACATACTGCTCAGATGAAAGAATGAAAATGTCTTGATTGCCTTATAATTTTGTTTTTCAGAACATGGAGAAAGAACTTGTAGATCACACTGATTAGTTAATAATCTGAAACTAGAAGATCTGGGTTTTAATCTCAAGTTTTGAAATTAATTCATCATCTGGTTTTGGAAAAGACTTTAATCTGCCTCATCTCAGTTTCTCCAGATGAAATATCTAGATTGTATGATACAGCATGATTCATCAAATAGGAAGCCCTTACAGATAATAATGTTTACGCATGTAAGCTCTAAGGTTGGACTGCCTTCAGCAGCTTGAAGACTTTAAAAACAGGACAGAGCAATAAGACAAATAGGACAGTTCTTTGCTTCCAGCAGTGTTATCGGGGGTAAGTAGAGGTCACTTCACATTTTTCCTCACTGGGCAGTTGAATCAGACACAGAACCTGACTTCTCTTTATTCTACTTATAGGCCTTTTTCTTTCTGCTCATGCTCATGAAGCTCTGGCATTAAAGCTGATGGTCTATTTCGAGGTGGCCCACAAAGTACTTCCCCCTCAGCCTCCACTGTCACTTTGCTGTGAATCCCAGCCCTAGCCACCAGTGCCCTGTGCTCTCCTCAGACCCGGGACAGGATGGGAAGTGTGCAGGAGGACTAAATTCCTGCCACGCTAACCTTAGCTCCCTCACCAAAGCTGAGGGCAGTCAGAGGCCAGCACCCAGACATGGGCATCTCTCTGTCCCTAACACCTGCCAATTCCTGCCTGAAAACTATTGAAAGAATGCTGGGGTCCAGGGAGCTTGAGCGGGAAAAGGGTAACTCGCAGAAGGGAAAACACAATCCTGGCCTCAAAGCAGCAATAAAAATAAAATTAAACCCTCACACACACACATAAGATTCTTTATGTCTTCAATTGAAGTTGCCAGAGTACTTCACACTGGAACTACGTGCAAGAGGATTTTCTGAAAAAACAAACCACACACACAACAGACCTTACTGCTCCCTTGAAGGGGCTTATTTAAGGCAAAACAAGGCCTCCCATCATTCCTGTGAGAGATCATTGTCCCCCTTGTTGCCACAGCGCCCTGTGAGGCTGTGGGAAACAAATGACCTCAGAGGCACTGCAGTATGTGTCACTGCAAAAGAAAAGAGAGTGGAAGGGGCTGGGGGAGGGGGCTGCTGGCGAGCGGAGCCCTCCACCGCGCGGCCGTCCTCCAATGATATCCCTCCAGGCACAGCGGGAAGGAGGCTTGCCGGCCCCAGGAGTCTCCCTCCAGCCTGTAACGGGATTAGGCTCCCGCTCCCTAGAAGCAAAGCGTCTTTCTAGATGTCCTGCTGCTCGCCCTGGTCAATGTGTCCTCTAATTGGCCCTCCCCACAAAGTGCCCGCTGACTGCTAGTGTCTCCTTCTGTTTCATGGGTGTCTTGAGTGGAGAGAGGGCTCCTCCGAGGCCCGCGAAGAGTGGGCGCAGAGGGAGGGAGGGAGAAGAGGGCAGCCGGGGATGACAGGGGTGGCTGGGGGAGGGGACACAAACAGGCGCAATCGGAGAGCAGGGAGGATGGAGGCGGGAGGAGAGAGGGTTGGGATGAGCGGACCAGGAGGGAAGATGGCGAGGCAAAGCCGAGAGAAATACTCAGCAGCAGACCCTTCCGTCGCCACCCACTGCCCGCACTGGGGAAGGAAGCCCGTGTGGCCTCGCTCTCGCTGGGGTGCGTGTGAGAAAACAAGCCTGCAGTCCAGCCAGAAGCGGCCTTCCCACCACACAACTTCCTCCTGTGGACGCCAACACGGACCGATGTGGTCCCTTCTCCACGATATCTGTGAAATGGAGTGGCTGATGTGACTTCCGGCCTACACAGGGGCACACGGAAGCACAGTGGTTGGGGAGGGACTCTGAGTCTCACTAAGTGGGCAACACCACCTTCACTGCACCCGCACACGCGTGCGCACAGACTCCCACTCCAAGCCGGGAGAAAGACTGTTACAGCATCGCATGTGTGCATTTTGCATTCAAAGATGATACCGGCCCCGCCCTCCTCCTTGAGCCACAGAGCTATGTTAACCACAAGGTGGCAAACCAAAACGGGGAAGGAGGACAAAGTGGGCGCCGCGGGAGAGCACAGCACACTCGATGAGGCTGCACACCTGGAGATGAGCCTGTCTCCATATTGGGAGACATTGAGAACACACAAAAACACTGAAAATAAAACATGACATATTCACAAATATATACATATATATCAGTTTATCTGTAAACTTCCTTTTATATATTTAGTTTATCTGTAAACTTCCTTTTATATATGCATATATTCTTCCTTTCATATATGCATATGACAGTTTATCTGTAAACTTCCTTTTATATATGCATATATTCTTCCTTTTATATATGCATATGACAGTCTATCTGTAAACTTCCTTTTATATATGCATATATTCTTCCTTTTATATATGCATATGACAGTCTATCTGTAAACTTCCTTTTATATATGCATATATTCTTCCTTTTATATATGCATATTTACAGTTTATCTGTAAACTTCCTTTTATATATGCATATACTTTTTATGGAAACAGGTATGCATCTCTTTTTATTGTTTAATCACTTATGTTAATTCATCAATTACTTTATGCACAGGACAAACTTCTGAAACTATCAGAGTTTCAAAGATTCTGTTGATCCATAGAATTTGTTTTGGCTTCTATAAAGCAAGGAGAAAGTTTGCTGCATATAAAAAACTATCTCGTACCCAAAACTTTTCTTCATGAAAGTCTCAGCTGTGGCAATGTAGGTTTTTGCACCAAGTTTGCAACTGGGAAGTACTGCAGTCTGAAAGCAGTTGGGTTCAGGGCACAAAGGCTCTGCCTATTATTTTCAGTTGTTTACCAGGAACACCAATGTCTCTAGGCTGCCCCCTCTCTTCCCAGTGGTGCCCAGGACTGTGCAAGAACCCCAGAGGCATTTGCATTTCACAAACACACTCATTCAAACTAGAGATAAGAGTGAGAAGGAACTAAATACACAGCATTTGGTTATGTTTCTTTTAGGCCTGGTGCTTACACTTTTCAGAGTAGTGATGATTATGAAAGAATGTAGGCTCTAGAACCAGAAATTTGATGCCAAGCTCCCCAACTTCACCTCTTTGTTCTTGCCTCCTTATCTATAAAATGGGGCTAAGACTCATATCATCAGATTGCTAGGAAAATCAGTTAATAATGAATTAATATATGAAAAATCCTTAAAACAATGGCTTAGCCGTAGTAATAAATATTGGTTGCTGTAATAATTAATATTAACATATTTTTCTTGGCTCATTCTCATTTAGGAATTTTAGTACCCCAGTCAAAAAAAATTAATAACAATAATGACGAAAGCTAATATTTTTATTTTTTTGAGAGCTGTGTATTAGGCACTAGAGGTCCTTTATATGTATCGTACATATTTAATTCTCACAACAATCCTATGAGGGAAGTCTGTAGGTATCTTCGTATAACCTTTAATAGAGGCACTGCATTAGTTTGAACCATATGCTATGGCTGATATTTAGCCACCTTAGATCTATAGAAGCAGTGACTTCTTTAGTTTAGCCTAATTTCTTTGGGACAATTATAAAGACTTCAAGGGGCCAGGCATGATAGCTCATGCCTGTAATCCCAGCACTTTGAGAGGTCAAGGCAGGCGAATCACTTGAGATCAGGAGTTTGAGACAGCCTGGCTGATGTGGTGAACCCCATCTCTACTGAAAATACAAAAACTAGCTGAACATGGTGGCGAGCACCTGTAATCCCAGCTACTCAGGAGGCTGAGGCAGGAGAATCACTTGAATCTGGAAGGTGGAGGCTGCAGTGAGTCGAGATCATGCCACTGCACTCCAGCCTGGGTGATAGAGTGAGACTCTGTCTCAAAAACAAACAGATGAACAAAAGACTTCAAGGAAACAAGGACCAGGTCAAGGGAAGAAGATACATGAAACAAGCATTAAGAGATTCTCCTCTTTCTCCATCCTTACCCCACATAGCTAAAACATGATGAGAGGACATGATTCAGGAAGAAAGCAGTCGACATAATGATACTGAGTGTAGAAGAAGAGAAACTAAAGCTCTAGGGAGCAAGGGGGGAAGTGTAAAAGCACTGGCTCTTGAAATTCCTGGCAACAGTTACTCAGCCTTAGAAAACAATTTCAGTGCCTTTCACTCAGTAGGTACTTATTGAGCATCTAATCAGAGTCCTTGAAACAGGGTGGAAATGAGTAAGACCTGGATTCTAACTTTGGTCCAGCCATTTGTTAGCTATATGACCCTGGGTGAGTTTCTTAACTTGTAAGTGCCAGGGCTCAGAAGACAATATCCCAAACTATGGTGCTTTGGCAAGGTGACTATTCTGAACTAAAGGAAATTAGGTAGCCTCAGAGCCGCCTCAGAAGCAAAGTCTCTCTCTGACCTTCTCCTGCCCTCCTTGTCTCCCATTTCCCTTGAAGGGAGTCACAGAAACCAGAATTCCTCTTCTTCAAGACAGGTTATAGAAACTAGAACCCCTCTCTCCCAAAGCAATCCATAAAACATAGAAAGGTCATTCTCTCCTTTCTCCCTAAAAACCCTCATTCCAGGAGGGTCCTGCCCTCTACCTGGAGGAAGGAATGCTTACAGAGAGGCCAAGAAGAATCTGAACAGACAGGCTTTGCTGTGCCGTATCTACTCCTTCAGTCTACCACCATTAGACCATACCCTTTGTTGTCCAGTCACATTTCTACACAGCTGCCCATTCTTCATCAAACCAAAGCATAGAAACAGACCATCTTCCCTGGGCCTTTGGGTGTACCTTTCTGAAGATTCCCCTGTCATGTAAAATTTTGATCAAATACATTTGTTACGCTTTTCTCATCAACCTATCTTTTGTTAAAGGACTGTCAGTTGTGACCCTCACGATGAGCGAGGAAAGGTATCACATCTTTCCACCCCACGTAAGTCCCAATTTCCTATTCTATAAAAAAAAAAAAGACAGTATCATATATGATGTAGAGTTGTTGGGAGGATTAGAGACAAGTATGAAGAAGACCTAGTACACGGCACATGCCCAGTAAGAGTTATTATTACTGCTGCTGGTAATACTAACACTACTGCTGCCACTGCTGCCACAGGCATTGTGCTAGCCACTTAAGGTTGGACCCTGCTGTCATGGATGTCAGCCAGTGAAAGGAAGAATTACAGAAATAATGATGGTAAGATGTGCCTAGTGAGGAAGTTCAGTGCATTTAGGGCAGCCTTTTATGGCGAGGAGGACTTCAGCCAGGGAAGGGTGGGGAGAAGGCATTCCAGGAGAGGGAGCGGCATCTGCAAAGGCACAGAAGCTGCAAAGGCATGTGGTGGGCTCTGAGCTGGGAAGCAGCGCAGTCTAGTACATCTGGGGAAGAGGAAGTGAAGAGGAACAAGAGAAGGCTGGAAGAGTGGCTGGGCCACAGAATGGAGAACATGGTCTCCACGCCTTCACCAGGAGTTCAGAAATGAATAAGACTAGACACAGTTTTAGGAGATTCTTCTTTTAACTGCCAAATATATCATTTTGATTATTTAAGTGTTTGTTGTTCAAGACCCAAGGAGCCCAGCCCATGCTGACTAGGCCGTTTCCCTGCAAACACTGAGAAAGGTTAAAAGCAAACAAGTGAAAAGTACCCAGACCAAAAGCAAAGTAGACAAAAATTTTTTCCTTTCTTTCTCCTCCATTCAGTATTTGAAAAGACTAGTCTCTAAAGTCTCTATTTCAAACAAAAAGAACAGACAGTTCCAGCTTCTAAATCCTGGCAAAGAACTGCCACCACTCTTTTTGGAGAGAGAAAAAACACACCCCCCACAACACACAACTTTCAGCAACGTTTTTGCCAGGAGCATTCCAAATGATTCCTTTGAGGTAGCCAAGAGGAGCCCTCAAAAGGTGAAAGAACTCACAGCTCTGCCTGGCTTCTGAGAGAGGTAACGGCCATAAGACCTGTGGGCCCTGCTTAGTGGTCGCTGATGTGGTGTGGCTGCCCAGCATCCTGGTACTATGATTTCAGGCAGCAGCTGTTTGCGTTTACCACTCACTACCTTGAAGCAAGAAGAGAAGGGACTCCCTCAACCCCAGTGGTTGCCCCCTTTTCACTCTCCCTCTCCCTACCCCTGTGATTACCATACTCCTTTTCCCAGACCTCTCCCAAAACAAAACCAAAAAAACGCCCTACTTGCCCCTGAGCTAAAGGAATCCAATCACCCAGAAAGGGAGACTTTATGAGCTTTCTGGGGTTCTGGGCGGATGGAAGGGATTAAAGCAAGGTGTGCTTTATGTCTTTTGTAGTTTACTCTCCTGCTGCCTTATGGAGTAGCCAATTCCCCACCGTCAGACAGGTCTGCTTGTTCCTCTTGGTGGGTTCTGTTTTTCTTTCCTCCCTCATGGTTTTTCGTAAGGTGGTGGGAGGATGCAGTAAAACTCCATTTCAGATGCATCATAAAATTCAGAGAGGCTGGCCTACGGCAGCTCCAAGCAGGTGGGGTGTGCTCCACTGTGGCAGCTACTCCTCCGTAGGGTGGTATGAATTAGGAGAGGTTTCCAACAATTCTGTCATTCTGTGCTGGGACTGAAGCAGAGGGGCATGGCTCAGTCCTACCTTCTCTAGGACTGACATGTCTTCAATTAGCATGGTGAATTTCTTCTTTTGTTAAGGATACTCAAACTCCATGGTATAGTTAATCATAAAATAGGATATTTTAAAAACATTTTTCAAATAATTTTTAATAATTTCTTTACCATAGGCTTTTATATCATACAATCTGACTGAAGAATAATTTACAGTCCAGATCCTGCATTCCATGGACCAACCAGACCATAACCTTCCAAGAGTTTTCAGACAGGACCTATTGTATTTCACAATAGGAGAAATATTATACAAGTGGGCAATAAAAATACAAAAAGATGCTTCATCTCTCTAGTAATCAAAGTAAAGCAAACATAAATGACAATGAGACATCGTTTCACCCAAGAGATTCATGAAGACTGAGGAAAAACATTAACTGCAGTGTAGGCAATAGTGTGGGGGACCAAGAATCCCCAAACACTACTGATGGGCATGCAAATGGATGCATTCCTGACAGGCAGTTTGGCAATACATACGAAAACTGAAAAATGCCTAGGACCCGTCGATCATTAACATCACTTCAGGAGTACAGGCACGCCCAGTTTTATTGTGTGTCACATATATTGCGCTTCGCAGATCCTAGTTTTTTACAAATTGAACGTTTGTGGCAAACGCGTTGACAAGTCTTTCGGTACCATTTTTCCAACAGCACGTGCTCACTTCATGTCTGTGTCACATTTTGGTAATTCTCGCACTATTTCAAACTTTTCCATTATAATTTTATCGTTACGGTGATCTATGATCCGTGATCTTTTATGTTACTCTTGTAATTGTTTTGGGCACCATCAACCACACCTCTGTAAGACAGCTAACTTCGTGTGTGTATTCTGACATTCCACCAGCCAGCCCTTCCCCATCTTTTCCTCTCCTCAGGCCTCTCTATTTCCTGAGACACAACAACATTGAAATTAGGCCAATTAATAACCCTACAATGGCCTCTGAGTGTTCAAGTGAAAGGAAGAGTCACGTAACTCTCACTTTAAAGCTACAAATGATTAAGCTTAGTAAGGAAGGCTCACTAAGATGTTGAAAGATGCCTGTCTGTGCTCTAGAAATGGAACAACAAAGTATGGATGGCGGCACATCTGTTTGTAGTATGGTTTACTGAATATTTTAATCCCACCATTGAGACCTAGTGCTCAGAAAAAAAAAATTCTTTCAAAATCATACTACTCATTGACAACGTAGCTGGTCACCGAAGAACTCTGATGAAGATATACAAAGTTAATGTTGTCTTCATGCCTGCTGCAGCCCATGGATCAAGGAGTAATTTCAACTTTGAAGTCTTCTTATTTAAGAAATACAATTTGTAAGGCTATAGCTGCCATAGATAGTGATTCCTCTGATGGATGTGGGCAAAGTAAGCTGAAAAGCTTCTGGAAAGGATTCAGCATTCTAGATGCCATTCAGAAGATTAGTGATTCATAGGAAGAGGTCAAAACATCATCCTTAATAGGAGTTTGGAATAAGATTCTAACCCTCGTGGATGACTTTGAGGTGTTCAAGACTTCAGTGGAAGCAGTTACTGGAGCTGTGGCAGAAATAGCAACAGAATTAGAATTAGAAATGGAGCCTGAAGATGTGACTGAATTGCTGCAATCTCATCACGAAACTTGATGAGGAGTTGCTTCTTATGGATGAGCAAAGAAAATGACCTCTCTTGAGATGGAATCTACTGATCAGGATGCTATGAACAATGTTGAAATGACAACAAAAGATTTAGAATATCACACAAACTTAGTTGACAAAGCAGTGGCAAGGTTTGAAAGGACTGACTCCAATTTTGAAAGAAGTTCTACTGTGGATAAAACACTATCAAACAGCATGGCATGCTACAAAGCAATCTTTCATGAGTCAATCCATATGGCAAACTTCATTATTGTCATTTTTTAAGAAATTGCTACAGCCACCCCAACCATCAGCAATCACCCCCGATCAGTCAGCAGCCTTCAACACTGAGGCAAGACCCTTCACCAGCAAGATTATAAGTTACTGAAGGCTCTGATGGTCACTAGTATTTTTTTTTAGCAATTATTTTAAATTTAGGGAATCAATATTGTTTTTAAAATATATAATATTATTGCACACTTTTAATACAGTACAGTATAGTGTAAACATAACTTTCATACACACTGGGAAACCAATGAATATGTGTGTCTTGCCTTATTGCAATGGTCTGGAACCATGCCTCCAATATCCTCAAGATATGGCTATATAGCCTAAGGAGATAATTAGACAAATTTGGAAATCTGGATATAAAAGGATGTTTATTGCAATTTTTAAATGATAGTAAGCAATAGAAAACATCAAAATGAATAATAATTGGGAAATGTATAAATGGATAAACAGCACAGCTGTTTAATGGAATATTATATGTCATCAGTATAATTAATGGTATCATTATTTATGGACATAGAGCTGTCCACAACGAGAAAGTACAGGATGATCTTGTTTTCTAACAATGGCACAGGTCAGTATAATATGCACATTCTGAGAGTGATCTGGACAGTGGCTCACTAAAATGTTATTTCTCTCAGAAGTATGATTTAAATTAACTTTTCCATTTTTCCTTTGTACTTTTAATCATTTTAAAATTAGAAAACAACAATAACAATAATTCTATTTTCATTTTGTTGGGGGGAAAAAAACCCAAACCACTGAACCCATCTGCAACTGTGACCAGCAAGTCTCATGAATTTTATTCAGTCTGGTTCTAGAGAGGTATTTGCCAGAATGACAACCATGGCCACTTGATATTAGAAAGAGTTTATTAATATCAGGAATAGATGGGAGAGATTAAATTGGAGAATCTAATAGACCCATAAGCCCCCGTTCCACTTTACTTTCTTTTGTTTCCAAAATCGGAATGAAGCCAGTAACAAAATGATGAGCTAAACTTTCTAGGCAAATCATTTTGGGTTCCAGGTAACATTAAGGTGAATTTTAAAATGCTCAATCTATTTTGAGAATATTGGAGCTAACCTACCACTCAGTAAAATTTGTATTGATGTTTTCTTTTTGAAACTCAAAGAATTAACAAAAAATATGTCTCCAAAAATAGGCAACATAAGGAATGGGACATGAAAAATACATCTGTACTAGTCCCACCAAAACAAGAGTGCCATCTCTACAGTTTGGAAGCTCCCATTGGGTGGCTGCCTACATACCTCCAGTGACAAGATGGGATCCTCTTTACTGTGCTTCACGGTGCCCTCTACAGCCAGAAAGCTTACTCACTAGAATTCTTCCTAAAAAGCCTGAAGGTACTCAGATAGTACTCTAATACTAGAATTACCTTCTCATTTCACAGAAAGGGAAATTGAGTCACAATGTAGACAAGAGGCTTAAACTTGGCATTTCAGACCTCAGAGCTTGAAATGGGGCTCCTATGTCAAAATTCTGTCCTGAGTCCACTATTTTCCTTTTTGCTACTTAAATCATGAGCAAGCCATAGTTTCCCAAGGGTTACCTTCCCTACCTAAAAGTATAAACTCTTTGGATTCTTAAAATTTTAAAAATATATATATATTGTAGAGACAGGGTCTTGCTTTGCTGCCCAGGCTGGTCTCGAACTCCCAGGCTCAAGTGATCCTCCTAACTTGGTCTCCTAAAGTGCTGGGATTACTGATGTGAGCCACCCCACCTGGCCAACTCTTAGGATGTTTAAGCTTGTAAATACACAGAAGCGACAAACTTCATTTTACTAGTCTAAAACATTATTGGAAGACACAAAAGTTCTTATAATAGGCACACTACCTATGTAGCACCACAAAGAGCAGTGACTACAGCTCCTTTTTCTAATGTTCTTTATTACTTTATAAGTAATCTCTTTGTCAAGAAAACATTGCTGCTATCAGAAACAGTTCTAAAATGTCTTTGTTTCATGGAAGTGGTGATGAGAAAGGATCATGTTTGTTTGCCTAACATCACAGGTCGAACACGTACACGTGATTTAGGCACAACCCTTAGAGACCCATGGGCTTGAGGGTACCCCACATGGTTCCACCACTTGCTTAGCCTGAACTGCTCAGAAACCTCTAATAGAAGCAGAGTTACGTGGAGGGGAAGGTCTTACTGAGCCCTTTGCTCAAAGTGGCAACTTTTTAGAAAAATTCTAAATGAAGTGTTGATACTTCTGTGCCCCCTTCCCCCTACTGCGACAGCCAGACAACAATGGCTCAGGCCCCAACCCCAACACCCCGCTCTGTGCTGTTATGACTCGAATGCACCTCCGCCTCCACGTTTTTATACTCTGCTGTGGACTCCACAGTGCCTGCAAATGCACCTTCCTTAGCCCTGATCCTTCATCTCATCTTGCCAAAGTGCCAGTCTGAGTCTTCCATGGTAGATATGGTTACTGAGAAAGATAGACAGACATAGCTCTGTGGCAATATTCTAGCCCCAATATTCCAGCACTTCCCATAAGTCCTCCCCTCTGCTACCCCATCCCTAACACCTACACACATAGAGGCCCAGTCCAGTTGTTGGGACAGAACACCAAAGAAGTCCCTTGCTGGCTCATATCTTCTTGTTAAAAGGCAGACTGAGATTACTGCAGTCTTTTGTAAATCCAGTATTACCATCAGTCCATTACTTTGTTTTTCTTTATGGGATTGAGTAGCATGAGCATAACTCAATGTCTAAACTTTTTAAAGGTGGTACTATTGGCAGTTGTGACAAGATGACAGTTGCAAACCAGGATTGTCCTCGGAAATTGGGATATGTGTTCATCCTGGGCGTGAGGAAAACAACACGACATAAGAAAAGGCTAGGGAACAGGCCCAGAGGGGGCTGTTTTGCTTTTAACTTGCTTTTTGACATTGCTAATAATAAAAATCCTTAGAAACTTACAATGGGCCGTGTGCTTGGTTCAGGACTCAGAACGCTGAGGAAACATTTTATGACTATACTCTCTAGGCTAACTATAGGAGGAAAAACAGTACCAGCATTGCTTTCCCCATCAAACTACCTCCCACCACCATGCCAGACCCCTACCTGCTGAAAGTAAAAGCAAGGGACACAGGCAGGCCAATTCTTGGGGTTCTCAGAAAAGATAAGAAGGGAATAAATGAATTCAAACACAGACCTAGAAGAACCTCAGGGAATTTATACTGGTAAATGTCCCAGAAATCCCTAGACTCCCTCTCTGAAGTCATGAAGCCCTTGCCAATGACAACAAAGTGAAAATTCCTGCCTTCCAGTGCCTGGCAAGTGGGATGGAAGGAGTCTAGGGAAGAGTCCAGGCCTATGTCCTAGGCATCAGTGGGCAAATAGGTTCTAACATCTCAAGGTCGTATTGAACATAATGGCTCACAGAAAGGACCTTGGTCAATTCGGGTCTATGGTGGCATCTCCCTAGGAAAGTAGGAGCTTCTTTTGGGAAGAGAGTTCTGCAATCCAAACAACTACCTTCTACGTGGACTCTTAGAGCCCACCCACTGGTAAGGTGGAAGAGTCAGGAGACATGTTTCTATGTGGGCAAGGGGGTGGCCTGGTCACTTCCTAGGTTTCTGCTGGTTTTCTGAATGTGTCCATAGGAGGCATCAGAGCTGGCCAGAGGAAAATCACTTTGTCCATTCTCACAACTGATAAGTAACAGTTACAGAAATACAGTACCACAAAGTTGTTTAAGCCCTCTTGTTACTCTCTGCTCTTTCCTCGCCCAATATCATCCATTCATTAACTCTATCATTCATTCAACTAATACTTATTTATCCACATTTATGATTCAATTATCACCTATAAGGAGATGACTCAATTGTTTATCTCCAACCCAGACCTCTTCACTGAGGTCCAGGACACCTCTATCTTCCTGGTATATCTTCTTAGTTCATCAAACTCAGTGTCTCCAAGGCCAAGCTCATTATCAGCTCTTAAACATATTCCCTTCTTTTCATCCCCATCCTCATTACTCCAGTGCAAAGAAACCAGAGTATTTCCCCTGGTCAATTGTGTCCACTTTCTGGCAGGGGTCCCTCTTCACTCATCTAATTCATTCTCTACACAGCGGCCAGTGGGATGTTTCCAACTAGCAAACCTCATTACCTTACCCCGTCTTTTGCTAGAAACAGGTCAATGGCTTTTCTTTGCCCTTAGAATAAAGACCAAAAACCCCACTGTGTTCTGCTCCCTGGCTTTGGTCTAATCCTGCACGTTCCCTCACTCTTGCAGCCTCTTGCACGTGCTATGTCCACGCTGACTCCTCTCCATGGAGCGCTCTCCACTAATCAATGCCTCCTCCCTCTTCAGGTTGCAGGACATCTCTTCAGTAAAGGCTTGTGAAGTATGTTCCACTCTGCGGTAATGTACTCTCTTAGTCAATGTATCCCTCTCCTTTGAGGTAAGGATCAGGCCTGTAATTTGTTATTTACTGTGGTCCTCTAGACTGCAGGCTTTGCGTGGGCAGGAGCCGTGTCTGTTTGGTTTACCATAAGCATTCATCAAATAATTATTGAATAAAGAATAAAGGGAAAAAAGGAAGGAGAGAGAGGAATGATTCCTGTTCTCTCAACACTTTTGGTCTTTTCTACTTTTAGTAGAAAAAGCAATACTTTTCTACTTCTGGTCTTTAGTTCATGCTGTTCCCTTAGTCTAGTAGATTCTTCTCTCTCCCACCAGTTAAAACCCCATTTCTTACTCAAAATGCCACTGTCCTATATCTGCCCTTCATTTCTGGCATTCTTTGAGTCTGGTCTGGATTAGGGTGCTTTATGTACACAGTCACCTTTTGGGCAGGGTCCATGTCTTATTTGTCTCTGTATCCTACCACCACCACCACTGTCCGGGCAGTACCTTCTACAAGTTTACTGAAAAGAAGTGAATTCAGTGGAGCCACTGACAATAAGGCTAAAGCCACGAGGGAAGGATTCCTTTCCCAGTTAGGGGATACCATGTTGAATAGTCACACTATTGCCTGGTACCATCCTATTTGTTGACTTTACTGGAGTTGTACTGGTAGTTCTGCTAGACTGGTCCACAAAAGAAGTCAAACTGATGCAATTTCTACCTTCCAGTATCCCACTATCTAAAATGAAGAATGATATTAAGGCAAAGTGAAGGCAAATGTGTTCAGTGGGTTTGATGAATAGAGGTAGAGGGAGTTAGATATCCTGGGGTGACCACCATCTCCCCTTCACGAAATCAGGGAAACTGTCTATCTTCACTTAATTCTATTTACTTAACACTACCCTAAAGAAAACTTGTTTTCATTTATCCATCTGTCTCATTTTCAAATGAAATTTCTAAATGCAGACCACACACGGTATTTCAGTGGACCTAACACTGATTTATGCTAAGACTGGGGGAAAGGAGGCACTCTGAAGAAAGATGCTTCAACAGCAATTTTCTGACTGTCAGCCTTTGCTTGCTCTGCTATCGTTACATGCAGATGCAGTTTAGTGTCTCAATTACTTCTGGATTTGGTCCATTCCAGAGTCATATCATCTCTGCTATACCAAGGAAGCGTGAAAGTCAAAACTGTGATTCCTGACAACCATGGTGATAGAATATAAATTAAAAGGCCCTTGCTTGCTCAGCCATCATTCTGAAAACATCAGAATGCAATTTGTTGGACAGATTCTATAATCTGCAGATGAAGGCAGTTATAGGGCTCAAGTTTATCCAGCGTTAACAAGCCCTAATAGTCTAGTTCGGCTCAGACATAACAAACGGAAATGGCTTTAAATTATCCTTCCCTAGAGACATGATTTCATAAGAGAACAAACTCTATATGCGCACAGAGAGATTTCCAATGTAAACATGTGGTGGAAGCTAAAAGCTGCAGCCGAGTTTCAAGCCTGGATATGCCAATGGCAGGGTATTTGATTTCAAAGACACCGATTTCCTCCCAGTGCGATAGCATGTATGCTTTTTTTGCTGACTACACTTTGAACTGCAGAATACACACAAGCTTGCATCTATGTGTAATTTTATAGTTTTCTTTCTAGCTAGGATATTAATAGATTTTACTTAGCCTTTCCATGCATAAGTATGACTGGATACAGATGCTTAAGGCATAAGGTTCCTCATAGAAAACACAAGGCTCCCTCATCACCTGGGCTGTCTGAAACACAGACTAGCCTTTAAGGTTTTAGAAAACACAGGGTGAGCAGCTTGGCTCTTCCATGTACAAGCAGGATATCAACCAAGCTCCCCATGAATATAAAAAAGTAGGGAAGCCAGGCACAGTGGCTGACACCTGTAATACCAGAACTTTGGGGGGCTGAGGTGGGTGGATCACCTATATTCTACAGTTCAAGACCAGGCTGGCCAACATGGTGAAAACCCATCTCTACTAAAAATACGGAAATTAGCCAGGCACGGGGCACACGTCTGTAATCCCAGTTTCTAGGGAGGCTGAGGCAGGAGAATTGCTTGAACTCGGAAGGCAGAGGTTGCAGTGAGCCGAGATGGTGCCACTGCACTCCAGCCTGGGCGACAGAGTGAGACTCTATCAAAAAAAAAATAAACACATAAAAATAAAAAACAAAATTAAAAAGTAGGGAAAGGAGAATTCCTTTGCCCTATAAAAAGAACAGAACATCCTAGTTTATTCCTTTTAGGCGAATCAAGTCTAAAAGGCCTAAGACAATGACAATCAGCCAATGTCCACTTGACCTATATGTCAAATGAGGTCTGTCTCTTATTTTTATATGGCCCATGAATTCAGAATAGATTTTACGGTTTTAAATAGTTGAAAAATAATATTTTGTGACATGTAGAAATTATATAAATTTCAAATTTCAGTATTCATAAACAAAGTTTTATTAAAACACAGCCATGCTCATTTGCCCATGTGTTGTCTATGGCTACTTTTGCACTAGAGTGGCAGAGCTGTTTAGCTGCAACACAGATTACATAACCTGCAAAACCTAAAATAAATAAAGGCCTAAAATATTCTGGCTCTTTACAGAAAAGGTTTGTTTATCCCAGATCTAAGCTATGAGACAAAGTCAATATTAATCTTCAATTGCTTTTTTTGTGTTTAAACAAACATATGCATTATGCCTAAGAGCTCCCAAGTGAGTTAAATATCCTTTGCACTTATACCAGAATCCATTTAGCCAAAGTTGAATGCCTTTGTACAATTTTCTTTCAAACCATCAAGTCTTGCATGAACCATTTTGACCTGAGAGCACAAGGAAAGCACAAATAAGAAATCTTAATTTTTTATTTAAAATTTCCTGAATTTGAAAATACTGTATGACTCCACCCCAGAGGGCACCAGCTTACAATATGTAATTTAGACCATGAATATACCATAGATTCTTCACTTTTCAGGCATTACAAACTGTTCTTGCTACTACGGCACACCTAAGGAATTTATTGGTGCTTTGCAAAGTATTTAAAATGTTTATATAATTTTTAAAAAATTAGTCTACATTTATCATCAAAGCTTGTCACAGAAGATGTATTACTTTCAGTGACGTTAAAGCTGTGAACTGTAAACTCTTTGAGGGAATGTCCTTTGCATTTAATTTTTCTCATGCCCTCCCAGAGCATGGTCCATGCAATGGTCACTTGGTACCACTGGTACCAAGATAGGTATGTGCTGACCTTACTAGCATCTTTCATTTCTTGACTTCTCTCTTGCCCCATTGATGTTCAGGGCCCACAAGGAATATTCAGCAAATTCATTATTTCATCCCTGCCCTGGGGTAGTGTATATTTAAACTACTTTAAAAAAATGAGACTATCACTATTTATTTATTTATTTATTTAGAGATGGAGTTTCACTCTTGTTGGCCAGGCTGGAGTGCAATGGCGTGATCTCGGCTACCGCAACCTCCGCCTCAGGTTCAAGCAATTCTGCTGTCTTAGCCTCCCAAGTAGCTGAGATTACAGGCATGTGCCACTACGTCCGGCTAATTTTTTGTATTTTCAGTAGAGACAGGGTTTCTCCATGTCGGTCAGGCTGGTCTTGAGATCTGCCTGCCTCAGCCTCCCAAAGTGCTGGGATTACCGACATGAGCCACCGCGCCCAGCCTTCTCTATCACTTTAAAGTCCTCTCAAACCACACAGATATCTTCTGCCTTGTTTTCCCAAGCAATCTTACTGTGTGGGGGTGTTTTAATAAAGATCAAAAGTGACCAGCAGCCCTCTGCCCTCTATGAGGAACAAAGATGGCTAATATTAGTAGCTGAAACTGCTGATGCTGTTCATGAGCCTGCTTCTTTATTTATTATTATATACTTGTTTGTTTATTTTTTGAAACAGGGTCTCACTCTGTCATCCAGGCTGGAGTGCAGAGGCACAATCATGGCTCACTACAGCCTTGACCTCCCAGGCTCAAGTAATCCTCCTGCCTCATCCAACTCAGGAGGCTCATGCCACCATACCTAGCTAATATATATGGTTTTTCATACAGACTGGGTCCTACCACATCGCTCAGGCTAGTCTCAAATTCCTGGGCTTAAGTGGTCCTTCTGCCTTGGCCTCCCAATATGTTGGGATTATAGACATGAACTATCGTGCCCAGCCGCCTACTTCTTAAAGTCAAATCTTTGCAGTACAGGGGACCCCAATCATTTTGTGGGCGCTAAATCTATTTCCCCAAGCTGATAGGAAGTAAAAGAATGCAGCTAACAAAAACTCTGAAACTGTTACTCTTTCATGCACAGATAAATATGCATTTAGTCAATAAACATTTATGAAATACTGCTAAAGTGTCAGCAACGGTAATAGATTAATTAGAGACAACAGAAGGAGCATGACTCGGACTTTATCCCTACAATTTTTCAGTCTAGTGAAGGCAAACAGTGTTGCAAACAATTCATAAAAAAAAAAAATGTGTTGAGGATTACAGACATGGAAGGGAAGACAAGGAAGAGAATGTTTCATTCTTCCTAAGGGTAAACTGCGAAAAAGGCTTCAGAGGTGGCACTTTGATTGAGTCTTAAAAGCTGGGCCAGCTTTGCGGGGTAGAAGGAAAGCAAGTGGGGAAAGGATAAATTATACGCAGAGGAGCAGCAAAAGGGACCAAAAAATATGAACTATCCTAGACCATAAGACGTATTCTAGTAATAAACAATGGTTCTAGTGTATGTGTTTTGGGGGAGTAGGGGTGATGGAGAAATGAAGCCAAGAGAGAAACCATTCAGAGAGATACGGCTGGAGAACTGAGCAGCTGCCAGACCCTTGAGGTCCCTGCGTGTATGCTAAGGAGTCTGGAATAAATCCCAGAGACAGTGAAAAAGACACTGAGGGATTTCAAGTACAAGAGTAACACAATCACATTGTTCTGCTAGAAAGAACACTTTGGACATGGTATAGAAGAGGGACGAAAGGACTACAGAGAGGGACTGCTGGGCTAGTCCAGGCAGCAGCAATCCAAGGTGTGAACTGAGATCCCAGATGCAGGGGTGGATATGAAAGTTATCAAGGAAGAAATCTTGATGATTGAGTGGTTGTTTGGAGGCACAACGGAACAGAGGGAAAGTTGATTTCCAGGTTGTTGTTTGGTGGCTGGGTGACTAGTGGAGCTATTCACCATGTGCAAAGAAGTAGAAGAGGAATAGCATCTTTTTTGCTTAAAAACAACAGTAACAGAAAGAAATCAGGGCCTTCCTGATTATATTCTAGGCTAGGAAATCATATCAAATGAGGTTGCGCTTCAGGCAGTCTCAGAAAATTCTTTTTCTGTCCTTGTGGCTTTTGAATGTCATGGGTTAGATTACCATGTCAAAGATGAAGCCACTTTAAATCTGTTTTGGAAAAAGAAGGGATATAAATATGTAATATAGAAAACATCAAGATATTTATATTTTAATCTATTCTCTGCACGTATCCAAAGACAAATATAGGATCTTTCTCAAATTCTTCTCTGAGATTTGAGGGGACTATTAAATTATATACCTTTTCCACAACTGAATTCTGAACCCATTTTTGTTAGTCTGTTCTTGCCTTGCTGTAAAGAAATAACTGCCCAGATGCAGTGGCTCACACCTCATGCACTTTGGGAGGCCAAGGTGGGTGGATCACCAGCCTGGCCAACATGGTGAAACCCCATCTCCACTAAAATACAAAAATTAGCTTGGTGTGGTGACACATGCCTGTAATCCCAGCTACTCGGGTGGCTGAAACATGAGAATCACTTGAACCCGGCAGGTGGAGATTGCAGTGAGCCGAGATCATGCCACTGCACTCCAGTCTGGGCAACAGAGCAATACTGTGTCTCCAAAAAAAAAAAAAAAAGAAAAGAAAAGAAAAGAAAAGAAAAGAAAAATACCTGAGGCTGAGTAATTTATAAGGAAAAGAGGTTTAACTGGCTCACAGTTCTGCAGGGTCTAGAGAAAGCATGGTGTTGGCATCTGCTCAGTTACTGATAAGGCCTCAGGAAGCTTACAGTCATAATGGGGGGCAAAGGGAAGCTAGCATGTCACAAGTTGAGTGGGAACAAGAGGAGGGAGAGGTGCCACACTCTTTAAATAACCACATTTCATGTGAACTATCAGAGCAAGAACTCACTCATCACCAATGGGATGGCACTAAGCCATTCATGAGGGATCTACCCCCATAATCAGAACACCTCTCACCAGGCCCCATCTCCAACATTGGGAATTTTAACATGAGATGTGGAGGGGACAAACATCTAAACTGTATCATTATTGCTCTAGCTTCCCAAATCTCATGTCCCTCTCACATTGCAAAATACAATCATCCTTTCTTAATAGTTCTCCAAAGTCTTAATTTGTTCCAATACCAACTCAATCCAAAGTCCCAAGTCCTAGGTCTAAAGTCCAAAGTTCCAACTGGAGATGAGTTCCTTCCACCTATTAGCCTGTGAGATCAAAAAGAAGTTATTTACTTCTGAGATACAATGGTAATATGGGCATTGGGTAAACATTCCCATTTCAAAGTGAAAACTGACCAAAAGAAAGGGGCTACAGGTCCCATGCAGGTCTGAAACCCAGCAGGGCAGTCATTAAATCTTAAAGCTCCAAAATAATCATCTTTGACTCCATATCCCTCATCCAGGGCACACTCGTGCACGGGCAGCCCTGCGGCTTTGCAGGATGCAGCCCCCATGACTGCTCTCATGGGTTGGAGCTGAGTGCCTGCAGCTTTTCCAAGCTCAGGATACAAGTTGCCCATGGCTCTACCATTCTGGGATGTGGGGGGTAGCAGCCACCTTCCCACAACTCCACAGGCAGTGCCCTGGTAAGGACTCTATGTAGGGGGTTCTAACTCCACATTTCCTCTCCACGCTACTCTAGTAGATGTTCTCTGTAAGGGCTCCACCTCTGCAGCAGGCTACTGCCTGAGCACCCAGGATTTCCAATACATCTTCTGAAATCTAGAGGGTAACTGCAAAGTTTCCTTCACTTTTGCACTCTGTGCATCTGCAGGCATAGTATCCCATGGAAGCCACTAAAGGTTACAGCTTGTACCCTTCAGAGCAGCAGCCCAAACTGTCCCTGGGGCCCTTTGAGCTGCAGCTGGAGCAGCGTCTCAAGTCTGAGCAGGGCAATGGCCCAGGCCTGGTACCTGAAACCATTCTTTCCTTATAGGGTTCTGGGTCTGTGATAGCAGAGTCTGTCTCCAAGATCTCTGGTGTGCTTCCAAGGCCTTTTCCCCATTGTCTTGGAAATGAGTACTTGGCTCCCTTTTAGTCATGCTATTCTCTCTAGTAAGTTCTTGTTCCACAACCTGCTTGTATTCCTCTCTTAAAAATGCTTTTTTCTTTCTTTCTCTGTCACATGGCCAGGCTAAAAATTTTCCAAAATTTTACACTCTGCTTCCCTTTTAAATATAAGTTCCAATTTTAAATCATTTCTTGGCTCCTATATCTGATTGTAGGCTGTCAAAAGAGATAGAGGGAAATTACACAACATTATTCTGGGCAATTATTTTTTACACCTGACCCTAAAAGTTCACGCAACAAAAGCAAAAATAGAAAAATGGGATTATATCAAAATAAAAAGCCCCTGTACCACAAGGAAAACAACAGCAGCATAAAGCAACAACCTTTGGATAGGGAGAAAATATTTTCAAGCCATACATGCAATTAAGGTTTAATATCCAAAATTTATAAGGAGCTCAAACAACTCTATAGAAGGGTAATATGTAATCTGAATTAAAAATGCGACCTGAACAGACATTTCTCAAAACAAGACACATAAATGGGTCTTATTATATGAAAGATATATGAAAAAATGCTCAATATCACTAATCATTAGGGAAGTACAAATTAAAACCACAATGAGATATCACCTAACACCTGTTAGAATGGCTATTGATAAAAAGATGAAAGAAAAGGGTTGGCAATGGATGTGGGGAAGAAAAAACTCTGTATATTGGCAGTGGAAACATAAATTAGTACAGTCATTACGGAAAACTGCATGGAGTTTCCTCAAAAAACTAAAAATAAAATTACCATCTGATCCAGCAATCCCATTTCTGGGTATTTACCCCAAGAGATGTAAAATCAGTATGTTGAGGAGATGTCTGTACTCCCAGGCTCATTGTAGCAATATTCATAATAGCCCTGTTATAGAATCAACCTAAGTATCCATCAACAAATGAATGGATTTAAAAAATGTGGTGTGTACACACAATGTAATACTATACAGCCCTGAAAAAAGAAATTTTGCCATTTTCAACAACATGGATGGAATTGGAGAACGTTATGCTAAGTAAAATAAGTCAGGTACAGTGAGACAAATAGAGCATATTCTCATTTAAATGTAGAATTCTATAAAACAATTGATCTCAAAGAAGCAGAGAATAGAATGGTGATAAAGAGAAGCTGGAGAGTAGGAAGAAAGAGGAGATGATGGTCAGGTGCGGTGACTCACGCCTGTAATCCCAGCACTTTGGGAGGCCGAGGCGGGCAGATCATGAGGTCAAGAGATCGAGACCATCCTGGCCAACATGGTGAAACCCCATCTCTACTAAAAAATAGAAAAATTAGCTGGGCGTGGTGGCACACACCTATAGTCCCAGCTACTCGAGAGGCTGAGGCAGGAGAATTGCTTGAACACAGGAGGCGGAGGTTGCAGTGAGCCGAGATCGCGTCACTGCACTTCAGCCTGGTGTCTGGTGACAGAGTGAGACTCTGTCTCAAAAAAAAAAAATAAGAGGAGATGATGGTCAAAGAGTATAAAGCTTCAATAGGATGAAAGTTGGTTTTGTTTTTCTTTGAGATATATCATGTGGTGAGTATAGTGAATAATTATGTACTGTGCATTTCAAAATTGCTAAGTGAGTACATTTCAAATGTGCTTACCACAAAACTAGTTATGTGTTTGAGGTGATGGATATCTTCATTAGTTTGATTTAATTATTCTACATTGCATTCATTAATTATAACATTACATTATGCCCATAAATACATGACAAGTATATTTGTCAATTTAAAATTAAAAAATAAGTAAATAAAAAGGCAACAGAAATGGAGACCAAGGGCTACATATACTTTAAAGATAAGGAGCAGGTAACTCTCCAGGATTTGTTGCCTGAGTGGATTTGGGGCCAATATCCAGAGGACAACAAAAACAGAAAACCTGGGTACTCATTGCTATTCACCTGAAACTGAAAATTTCAAAAAGGTCTACAAATATAATTAGGTCAACCATGGATATATGTGAATTTACAAGATGTAGAAACCACAAGTACCAACAGTTACCAAGTGATCTGCTCCCCTAAGTGTCTTTCCACATGGTGACAAGGATAAACCTTTCTATGCCTTTCTACTTGCTTTCACTTGATGGGCTTCACTTTATGGTAAGGAAATCTTTTGCTCATTAACTCCAAAGCTAAACTCTTCATTAGAAAGAAACACACACACACACACACACACACACACACACACACACAGAGAGAGAGAGAGAGAGAGAGAGAGAGAAAGAGAGAATGAGAGAATGAGAGAAGGCTTGGGTGCATAGCAACAGTGAGCTTGCCCAAAACTGGGTTAGGCACTGTCCCTATCCTGTCCCTCTATGTCTAGTGGAGGACAATATCTGAATGTGAGAAGTTCTTCCTTATCTCAGACTCACCAGTTAGATAAGCCATTCCACTTTCCCTAAAGAGCAATGAAGAAGTACAAAGGCCAAGAGTGGCTTAGGGGAAACCCTTCCTCCTAGAGAACAAAGATTTTCCCCCTAAAGCCCTTGATGAGTAGGGGATTTTTTCTTTCCTAACTTAAGCAGTAGATAGGATAGAAGTCAATCAGTAAGCATCAAGTGGCTGCTGTCTTCCAGGGACTGGACTAGGCACTGGAAATAAAAAGATAAAAGACAAAGTTCTATCTTCAAGTGTTTTCATCCTATTTCTGGAAGATAGGCCTCTAGAAGGAAGATAAACACATGATAGTGTCAAGGGGTAAGCAAATTATATGGGGAGCAAACAGGAAGTACTAATTAGTTGTAACCTAGGGAATTAGAGTGAATATTAGAAAGCATTTGGGTTTTTTTTTTTTCTTTTTTTTTTTGTTATAGCACAACATATATTTCAAATGGACAAAAAGTTAGTATCATTTACAGTATCTTAAGATAAATTTCCTTTGAATGGGAGCTTCCTTTCCAGTACTTTGAGGTCTATGAGACGTATCTAGAAAATTTACTACTGTGGAAAATGAAGACTGCTTAAATCGAATGAGGGGGGAAGGGAAGGGCCTGTGGTTTTTCTTTTTGATTAAGTGCTGTAACACTGTCCTTCAGGCGGCTGAGGGAGTTTCATATTTTCTTTAGACATCATTAGGCGCCGAAGCTCTTGCAGGACAACTTTGATGCTATATGAATTTTGCCATTTTGCTAGCACTGATACGGCTCTTGGGTCCACCACTCCATTAGAACTATTAACTCCATTCATATTAATTTTTGTTACAAATCTTACAAAGGGGGGTGCTTCTGGGTATTTAGGTCCACATTCTATTTTAAGGCTGTATATTCGGTTTTCATAAATTGTTCCTGGAGGCCCAATTATCATCCCCGTCCATCTTGTAAGTGTCATGTCTTCGTCATCTTCTAGACCCCAGCTAACTGTGCCATCTCCTACTCCTTTCTGGCCTTCTTCGAGTTCTTCCAACAGTCGGAAATTGCGAGGGACTTTTACTCCCGAGCCCGTGGTGGCTGCCATCTTGCGTCGCTATCGCTTCTGGGTTTTTTTTCTTACATTGTATACAATATTTCAAGCCATCATATCCTTTCCATTGGTGAAGGATTTTTGTTTGTCACAGGATGTGAAAGTGGATTAGATGCAGTTGTGTGATATATTGGCGGACATATATTATTTCCACCCTTTTTCTAATAACTGAAGCCTTCCTTTCCTTTGGAGAATTGTTCCAGCCCCATCTCCAAGGCCTGTCTTCCTGCCACTGGGGTAGACAAACGATCTAGTGGGCCAACAGGGCTCCTTTTGAGGGTGCTGACAAAGTTGGAAAGAAAAAGGCCCTTATGCCTTATGAGATCCTAGTGATAAGGACCAGAGACTGCTGCTTTGCTACCTACCATATGGCAAAACCTGCTGCGAATAAAACCCAACAGGAGGAAAGCAGAGCAGAGAGATGGAATTACAGCAGAAACGATGATGATGTTGGAAACCCAGTTAGATCTACTCCTTAGACTTTGCAATTACATTGGCCAATAAATTCCACTGGATCTGTCACTTGTATTTATCATAAACTTAGAAATCACTTTATTAATAAAATATTACTTATAAGTTGCTTTTACCATACCTTTGACATAAGAAATTAAGGTTCAGACTTCCACAAAACTTTACGAAAACCCTGACCACTTTAATCCTAGGAATTGCCAATGATTCCGTAAATGACACAGTGTTATTTAATGATGAAGCTACTTTGATACAGCATCAGATCAACCATCATTTTAGTGTTAAATTTTCCTATAATACACTTGCATATAACTTAACCCTTCATATTTCTATGATTTATTTTATTCATTATGCATTTTTTTTGCATTATACGTAACTGAAATACAGCTACCTTGATTCTTGTCCTTTAAAGAGATTAAATTCATTTTCAGTTCTAACTTAGTCATTAACATAGTGCTTTGCCTTAATATTCTCTCTGCCAAGCTCATCTTAGTGGCATCTTCAAGGTAAAATCAACTTTGATATGTGAAAATTCTTGCTTCTCACCTTCCCTGAAGGGGAAAATATCAAAAAAAATTATAATTTTAAATTGTTTGAATTGTAAAGAACTCTACTTCCCTGCTTCTTAACCTGTAAGGATGAAACAGGACAAGTGAAAATATGAGATCTCTAAGTGCCAAAGGCATACTGTTCCCCATTGCTTTCATATTTTACTCCCCTAACCAGATTTCAATCTGTTAGAGAGCGAAGTGTCATGATGTCTTGGGATATCTCAAATATGCAAGATGGTATGGGAGCCTAGGGAAAATCTCCCTTTCACCCTCTGAATGTTTACTGAAAATCAACTGACAAAAGGCAGATTAATAGGAGAAGAGGCATACAAACATAACTAACTTGCATGCATGTGCATAGGAGTCATAAAAAATAAGAAAAATTCAAAGAAAGGGTCAGATAGTTGAAGTTTTCATCCCCAGGTTACAGAAGGAATAGGAGCTCAGGGCCTGGCAAGACCAGTTATGGGTGGGAGAGAAGAAAAGCATGGCTAGCAAAGGCAGTCTTGTAATGCAGATGAAACCTCACAGGTAGCAGCCCTCCAAAGAGTAAGTTTTCTGTTATATCCCTAGAGGTGTCAAACTCTCAGTTTCTCTCTCCCAGGAGCCCATCTGTCCTAGATCCAGACAAGTCACAGCACAGAAAGGCTGGCTGTTTATTTCAGCAATGTAGATTTTCTCTCCAGATGCAAATCTCCTCCACAAAAGGCAGATTTACAGGGCTATTCCTGTTTGCAGGTCCTCAGAATAGCCATCTCAAATATGTCAAAGAAGTAGATTTGAGTGTGAAATATTTTGGTTTCCTTTAATGGTAAAAAAAAGGAAGGAGGAAAAATTTATTTACCTTCCTTGGTAACTCATTCTATTGGTCCAAAGCCACCTGAAAGTTATTTCTGATAAATATTTCTAAGTAAACACTACAAGTAAAATATTATTGAATATTAACCATGTGCCAGGCACTATGTTACATTCCTCCTAAAAACATTTCTTCTTTCTTTTAACTCTTGTGTAGACAAAGTAGCAGCCTTCTCTCTAAAAGACTATTATACGGTCCCATCTCAGCACTATCTATGATTAAATTACCACAATTTCTTTAAACATTCTTTATTGTGCTGATTAAATTATATACATTGTAGAAAACGACTGTGCCATTAGAATGCTATCTTACTGTACTACTTTTCAACTTTTACTACTTAGGAGAGGCGGTTTTCCCTAGCCTCTAATTTTCTCAACATTTAGACTGACTCATATTTATAAGAGGAAGAACTAGGCATAGAGAGAGAACAGTACATTCAATGTTGATCTTAGTGGAATCCATAAGGTTAAATCACTCCTGACATATGAAAATTGTTGCTTTTCACCTTCTTTAGCAGCAAAAAAAATCATCAATAAAACTGAAACCAGAAACAAAGTTATTTGGTATAATGCTAGATGAAAAATATGGCAAGCATAGCTCTCTCCTCCCGCTGCCCAAGATGCCAAAAGAGAAGAAGGCCAAGGGAAAGAAGGTGGCTCCGGCTTCTGCTGTCGTGAAGAAGCAGGAGGCTGAGAAAGTGGTGAATCCCTTGACTGATAAAAGGCCTAAGAATTCTGGCACTAGACAGATATCCAGCCCCAAAGAGACCTCATCCGCTTTGTGAGGTGGCAGCAGCAGAGAGCCATCCTCTATAAGTGGCTGAAAGTGCCTCCTGCCATCTGCCATTAACCAGTTCACCCAGGCCCTGGACCGCCAAACAGCTACTCAGCTGCTTCTGCTGGCCCACAAGTACAGACCAGAGACAAAGCAAGAGAAGAAGCCAGGCTGTTGGCCCCGGCCAAGAAGAAACCTGCCAGCAAAGGGATGTTCCCACTAAGAGACCAACCTGACCTTCGAGCAGGAGTTAACACCGTCATCACCTTGGTGGAGAAAAAGAAAGCTCAGCTGGTGGTGAGCGCACACAATGTGGATCCCATGGAGCTGGTTGTCTTCCTGCCTTCCCTGTGTTATAAAATGGGGGTCCCTTAAAGTAAGACTGGGACAGCTAGTCCACAGGAAGACCTGCACCACTGTTGCCTTCATACAGGTTAACTCAGAAGACAAAGGAGCTTTGGCTGAGCTGGTGGAAGCTATCAGGACCAATTACAAAGACAGATACGACGAGATCTGCCGTCACTGGAGAGTCAATGTCCTGGGTCTCAAGTCTGTAGCCCACACTGCCGAACTCAAAAAGGCAAAGGCTAAAGAACTTGCCACTAAACTGGGTTAAATGTACACTGTTGGGTTTTCTATACATAAAAATAATTAACAATACAAATTTTCCTTCAAAAAAGAAAAAAGAAAAATATGACAAGCACAAAGACACACTTTGAGATAGCTAAATAGCCTCCGATCTTAACCCACACATGGGTGGGCCCTTGGCAGTCATGTTTAAGCCATGTTGTCTGGCTGGATTAAGGGCAGACATATCACCTGTGCCAGACTGGTCAGATCCTCTAATAGGAATTTAGACTCATTGATGCGGGTCTACCTGGGCTGGGAAATCTAACTAAGGACATACAAACGTAGGTACTGAGGATGTACCACGTTTGGCCATGTGCTCACCAAGCAGTAACAGTGGCTAGCTAAGAAAGAGAAAAGAAAGAAAGTAGATATACAGAGAGAAGCAGAGATCTGAATTCACGAGCCCCTGAAGGGAGCCAGGCAGACACAGAGATACAACTGGGCCACAAAGACCAGTTGCCTCGGTCCTCGCAAATGCTCCAGTTTCAGGCTCTGGTCTCTTATGAATCCCACGTATATTTCATGCTGTTGGGTTCTGTGAGTGTCCTGATTCCTTATGGTAAATTTTTTTGTTGCTGTTAAGACAGTTTGAGTGGGTTTCAGTTATTTTCGAATAAAAGATTTCCGGGCCTGGCATGGTGGCTCATGCCCATAATCCCAGCACTTTAGGAGAATGAGGCAAGAGGATTGCTTTAACCCAGGAGTTCAAGACCAGCCTGGGCAATATAGTGAGACCTCATCGCTAAAAAAACACACAAAACGAAACACAAAAACCAAAAAATTAGCTGAGTGTGGTGATACATGCCTGTAGTCCCAGCTACTAAGGAGGCTGAGGTGAGAGGATTGCCTGAGCCAAGGAGGTCGAGGCTGCAGTGAGGTGTGATCACGCCACTACACTCCAGTCTAGGGGACAGAGTGAGATCCTGTCTCAAAACAAAACAAATAAAAATTTCTAATGTAGGAAATAAGCAAGTGGTTCTTAATTCGGGTTGAGTATCAGAATGCCCTGAAGAGGGTTTAAAAACACAAATAACCCTGCTCTGTCCCCAGGGATTCTAATTCAGTAGGTCTGGGATATAGCCTAGGCAAGGGAAAAATTTAAAACCTCTACCTAAGAATTATGGCCCATGGAATGGCAATAAATAGATAGCAGAAAGCTAGACAGCAAAGGAAAAAGGACATTTCAGATCAAGATAACAGTGCCAATAGGGAAGGAAGAACCACAGGATTCAAGAGCACAGCCACTTCCACAAAGCTGCATGCTACAGTGGCTAATTTTAGCATCTACTTTCACACTGCAAAATTGTGGTCAACTTTAGACATCTGTCTTGAAAAGAGATGTAAGGTTCTGAGGGGTATTTCAGGTTTAATTCATGTATCGATAAACTATCCACTGCAGCTTTAAATCTGAATCATTTTGGTAACTGGAAGCATCAAATCTTTTTTAAAAAATTATTTAGCTGGACAATTATAGGTTGCAATGGGCTAGGATAGGCACCAATGAAAATAAGACGTGGGTGTGTGCAAAAGAGGCAATTATGTGGGAATTTCGTACACAGAAATTCTCCCCTGCACAGGAAGAAATTGAGTCCAAAAGCTGATTGTATTCATCTGACAGCAAGATTAACACTCAAATTATAGAATAAATTAGTAAGTAAACTATAAATGAAATCACTCTCTTACTAGTTTGACAAAGGAATTCACCACAGTTAGAACATGGAACTTTTCTGAGGTAGATGACAAAAATTACTGTAATATTTGTTAAAAATTTTGTAAACAACCATGAAAAGGAAATGTATAGTATTCTACTCTATATAAATGCATCTTTTAAGAACTACATTATTTGGTTAAAAGTATTGGGAACAAATAAAAAAAAATGGTTAGCTCCTCTGCAAACCCTGGGAATGAATTCTCCACCACTGAACGGGTTGGTGTCTAAAAGCCACATCAGGTTTAACATACAATAGCATTAGTTTCAAGAAACTGATACAGAGAAAGAAAATATGATTTGGGCCTTAGAAACCTCCACTATTTAATAGATGCATTGATGGCAAGTAGAATTCTGTCATCGTTTTATATTAAGGTTCAAAGCACTTTTGTCAAAATGTAGGAATTTGGAGTGTAATTTGTTTAAAAACTTGAAGAATTTGCTGATAATTGATTGGAGTACATCATAATAACAATCTATGTACTGGACAGTAAGACCCCCAGGGACTGAGTGACTTCTTTGGTCAACTAGATTGCTTCATATCTCGCACGGGTAGCCCCCATGTATACCAAAAGGAATGAATAAGTGTTGAGTGAAACATAATGAAAAGGAAATATAATCATTATTACACATTTATGACATCATTCTAGGCAAGTAAATGATCTTACCGTTTTGAATTCTGCTTTCTTTACTGTAAAACCAAGATTCATCCACGTTAAATACAAAGGAAGATAGGACAATTTTGACAGCTAAGTAGTTTAAAGCAAAAGATGGCAGAACCATAATTAAACATTCAGTTTTCTTAATAGTTTCTTCTCCAAATGATATAATAACAGCTAACATTTGCTCAACACATTATATATCAGACATTCTCACATATTATTAACTCTTTTAACTCTCAGAATAACCCCTGAATAGGTACTATTATTATTCTCAGTTTTACAATTAAAGAAACTGTGGCACAGAGAGGTTAAGTAACTTATTTAAGATAAAACAGTCGGAAGTGGCAGAGCCAAGATATACACCAATGCAAGTGTGGCTTCTGACAAACCTCTCAGCCTTTATGCTTTACCACTTCTTGAATGTAGTGACCACACAGATTTTTTTTTTTTTTTTGAGATAGATTCTCGCTCTGTCACTCAGGCTGGAGTGCAATGGCACACTCTTGGCTCACCGCAACCTCCACCTCCTGGGTTCAAGTGATTCTCCTGCCTCAGCCTCCCAAATAGCTGGGATCACAGGTACGTGCCACCATGCCTGTCTAATTTTTGTATTTTTAAGTAGAGACAGGGTTTCACCATGTTGGTCAGGTTGGTCTCGAACAGCTGACCTCGTGATCCGCTAGCCTCAGCCTCCCAAAGAGCTGAGATTACAGGTGTGAGCCACTGCACCTGGCTCCACACAGACTTTTAACCTTTCCTTCTAGTTTCTTAAAGTATTGCTAACCTAATGGCTATTTCCATAATACCAAACCCATGGTGGGTGCCTGATTGTCCATGGGGAAGGCTCTGTAGAACTTTCTGCTCTTATTACTAAAAAAATCAGTAGCTACAGATTCTAACTCTACCTTTATTTAGCTCAGTGCATCTGAACAAGCGTCTCAAGGCCCCAGTTTCTTCATTTAAATAAAGAAATTACATTAGGTGATCCCTGAAGCTATTTTCCAACTGTAAAATGCTATTTAAAAAAGTAAAAGATTTCAAGCCTCTTCTACCATTCCCCACATTGTCAGACCTTATCAGCACTGCCTTCACCGAGCTTAGATCCAGGAAGGTGAATTGGTTGCAATGAAACCTATTAGTATCATAGAGGAAAGCCTGTTTAGGGACTGCAAAGATGCAAATAAGAAAATTACTGAGAGACTAAAGTATGCTGATCGTACTAATGAACTGAAAGAGTGGCTATCTTCTTTTTTAATTTTGAGAAAAATGTAAATGCAGAAAAGTACAGAGAAAAAGATAACACTTTCTGGGTTTTTTTTTTTTTTTTTGAGACAGGGTCTCACTCTGTCACCCAGGCTGCAGTGCAGTGGCGCGATCTTGGCTAACTACAACCTCTGCCTCCCAGGTTCATGGGATTCTCCTGCCTTGACCTCCCAAGTAGCTGTGACTATAGGCACGCACCACTATGCCTGGTTAATTTTTGTGTTTTTAGTAGAGATAAGGTTTTACTATATTGGCCAGGCTGGTCTCAAACTCCTGATCTCGTGATCCTCCTGCCTCAGCCTCTCAAAGAGCTGGGATTACAGGCGTGAACAACCGTGTCTGGCCAACATATTTTCTGTATTTTCTTCAGTTCTTGTCATATACATATACATATATATATATACTATCAAGAATTTGGAGAGATTATATGTACTACCATGTTACCATGTTATGGAAGCACTATTCACAATAGCCAAGATATGGAATAAACTTAAAGGTCTATCAACAGATGAATGGATAAAGAAATTGTGACCTATGTTCATAATGAAATACAGCTGATGCTTGAACAACACAGGTTTGAACTGCAAGGTCCATTTACATGCGGATTTTTTCAATAAAGTTACTCCAACCTGCCTCTCCTACCTCCCATTCCACCTCCTTTACTTCTGCCACCTCTGAGACAGCAAGACCAGCCCCTCCTGTTCCTCAGCCTACTCAACGTGTAGACAATGTGGGTGAAGACTTTTACGATGATCCACTTTCATTTAATAAATGGTAAATATGTTTTCTCTTCCTTATGATTTCCCTAATAATGTTTTATTTTCTTTAGCTTACTTACTGTAAGAATACAGTATATAATATGTATAATGTACAAAGTATGTATTGACTGGTAATGTTATCAGTAAGGCTTTCAGTCAACAGTAGGTTGTTAGTAAAGTTTTGGAGAAGTCAAAAGGTATTGGTGGATTTTTGACTGTGTAGGGTTAGCACCCTTCATCCCTGCATTTTTCCAGGGTCAACTTTATTATTTATTCAACCATAAAAAAAGAATGAAATTCTACCATTTGTGACAATATGGATGAACCTGGAAGACATTATATTAAATGAAATAAGCCAGATGCAGAAAACAAAATACCACATGATTTCACTTCTATGTGGAATCTAAAAAAGTTGATTACATAGAAGTAGAGAATAGAATCGTGGTTACCAGAGGCTGGGGTGTGGTGGAGAGGGGGATGAGAAGATGTTGGTCAAAGGATACACAATTGCAATGAGACAGGAGGAATACATTTCAAGAGACCTATTGTACAGCAAGGTGACTACAGTTAAGGATATATTGCATTTTTGAAAAATGTGGAGAGTGGATATGCTCTTAGTACAAAATGGTAACTATGTGAGATAATACATTTGTTTAATTAGCTGGATTTAACCATTCTGCAATGTATGTATACTTTAAAACATCATGTTGTAGGTTGGGCATGGTGGCTCATGCCTGTAATCCCAGCACTTTGGGAGGCTGAGGCAGGTGGATCATGAGGTCAGGAGTTTGAGACCAGCCTGGTCAACAAGGTGAAACCCCATCTCTACTAAAAATACAAAAATTAGCCAGGTGTGGTAGCATGCACCTATGGTCCCAGCTACTCAGGAGGCTGAGGTAGGAGAATCATTTGAATCTGGGAGGCATACCACTGCACTCCAGCCTGGGCAACAGAGCGAGACCCCATTTCAAAAAAAAAAAGTTGTATATGATTATATCATACAATGTTATCTAATAATTTTAATAAGAAAAAAATTGGTGTTCATCCTCCTGGCCTTTTTAAAAATAAAAATAAATATAGCCTTTGTTGTACATCATTTTATCTGTGAAGCAACAGGCATCTCTAAGGCTCACAGCTAGAAGTGTAGGTATCAGGCTGCAGTGTTTGGGCCTGTTCACGTCAGACTAGAGCTGCCAGATAGTTCTTCAAAGTGACTGTACCAATTTCCTCTCCCATTAGCAGTTTGAGTTCCTGTTTTCTTATATGCTAACCAACATTTAGGGTTTTTGCTTTCTTTTGCCAAACTGATGGTTAAGAGTGGTATCTCATTTTTGTATTAATTTTTATTTCCTTAATGACTTGTGAAGTTGAATGCCCAGGTTTCTTCTAAAAATCACCAGTTTATATCCTTTGTCTATCTTTCTTTCTTTTTTTTTTTTTTTTGAGACGGAGTTTCGCTCTCGTTACCCAGGCTGGAGTGCAATGGCGCGATCTCGGCTCACCGCAACCTCCGCCTCCCGGGTTCAGGCAATTCTCCTGCCTCAGCCTCCTGAGTAGCTGGGATTACAGGCACGCGCCACCATGCCCAGCTAATTTTTTGTATTAGTAGAGACGGGGTTTCACCATGTTGACCAGGATGGTCTCGATCTCTTGACCTCGTGATCCACCCGCCTCGGCCTCCCAACGTGCTGGGATTACAGGCTTGAGCCACCGCGCCCGGCCTGTCTATCTTTCTATTTTTTTTCCTTATTGATTTGTAGGCATTCTTTACATATGATGATGATATGAAGGTTCCTAACTTCTTAAGGTTAGAAGGTCCTAGATTATAGGAGTCCTGGGATGGTCCCAGTTGCGTCAAGGGGACACCGATCTGCTGAGTGGCTCTGTAGCAGAGACTAAATGCAGACGCAGAAACGGTGAGAGCATTCTATACAGGGACCAGCTAACTGAGTCCTCAGCTGGGTGGGTGGGTTGTGGACAGGGTTCTCTTAGTCTCTTTCCTCTACCTATCCATTGTCCTGGCCCCTCTGCTACTCTACAACTCTATTTTCTAGTCAGTAGGAAGGAGAAATATGAATCAGCCATTTCAGCATCACTGATGGAATCACAGAATGAAGAAGAGAAAGTGTAGACTCGCTAAAACAAGGTTTCACATAGATGAGCTGAATTAAAGATGTTTCTTCTTAGCTCACAAAATATTAAAGAAAAGAACAGATGAAACTAAACTGAACTGGAATAAGAAAGGTATCTATCTTTATTTCTCTCTCTGCACTTCAGTTTTTTCTTCTGGGAAAGAGAGGGAAATAGTTTTGTTTTTTTGCCCCATGGCTAACTAGAGACAGCCTAGAATTAGAAATACAACAGATTCAAAATCTTCTCTTGTATGGGGTAAGTGAATATATAGTTATAAGCTCCTTCCCCAAGAGAACTTAGATCTTTTAACATGTAGGCCAGGAGTCTGCTCCATGGTGCTGCCCCAAACTTTCTCAGTAGTTAAGAGCCATGCACCCTATAGAGGTTTAGAAAGAAAACAATACTATGAATGGGAGCTTATTCTCCTTGGCTTTTCTTGAAATAATGATCTCTGTCAAGCCTCAACTGTTAAAATGAATTGTATTTTGATTAATTACCTTTATTCTGTTAAAAAAATAAATGACCAAAGTATGTGTTTATATATGCAGAGATGTATAATATATGTGTGTGTGTGTGTATATCTCATTTGTGTTTATGTGTATATACCAAGAGTGAAAGAGCCAGCTGTTTTAGCCATTTATATTTGGGGGATGGGTGGGTAATACAGTAAGTTCTGTTGAAAGGAAATTATGGGAGAGAATCTGATATCCTGAATCTTTCAACAAGACAGGGTTCAGAGGGCAAGTGTGGAAATAAACTTAGAAACCAGCTTCTTGTTTCCAGATCAGTTTTTAAAAGTAAGCCTATAATGTGAACTCTTTTTGGAAGTCAGGGTTTTGCTGCTGTTGTTTAGGGGTTTTTGTTTGCCTGCTTGCTTGGTTTTGTTTCTAAGTTAATTTTTCTTGCATGATTCAATTGGAAAATGCATATGAATGGGGCATTGTTAAGATTCCTTTCTGTCAAAATCACCATCTTCAGCAAACTCCCCCAATACTTTCAATAACCAGTTTGCAGAATTGATATTCTTCTCTTGTCCCAGTTTTTCCCTGTAACTTGAAAACTACAAATATAGAAATTATCACTTGAATCTATGCAGGATAACTGATTGTGAAGTCAGACAACCTCTGTTATTAGCAGACTCACTTAAAAGCTGGAAAGCCTCCTGGATAAATTACTTTTAAGTGACCATGTGGGCTCCATGAAGGGGAAATGACTGCTGGAGCAGAACATGCGGAATCTATCTCAGCGATGTGGCCCAGGAAATTGCAGAACCCAGTTGTGGAGCTAATTAGTAGATATGTGGATGCATGAACACTATAGTCACAGGAGCTTGTACTTACACAAAACATCCTAACTTATAGCAGAACTCAATGAAATGGCCCAACTAGTACAGAAAGACGTGGAGCAACATAAGGACTTTAGGTTGTTTTTTAAACTTTAAGTTTTAAATAAGTATAGATCCATTGAAACCACAATCATGCCAAAGCTATTGTTCTTTAGAATAGCTTTTCCATGTATAAAACCAGAATTGTTTTTAAAACTATATTTTAAAAGCAAAATATAGTTCTCTGAGTCTTGGTTTGTAGTCTCTGGATCCAAAATTATACTAATCAAGTTGCAGTGGGAAATATGCCAGATATATACTAGAGTTGACATTAAATGCTCCTGACTCATTATGGAACACTTAATCCTACCCGTCCAAACACACTGCCACCAGTACTAAGCTGTCTCATGATTTGGCTCACTTATCATATCTAGTTAATGAAGAAACTAATTATAAATTGCTAACAGCTAAAGTGAAAGAGTAGAAAATAGAAATCCTATATTTTATCATTACTTTAACAGTAGTATGCCTTTGTTTCGTTTTGATTTTTTTTCTGATATGCTGTTTGTCTATATACAATAGTTACTTCTTCAAAGGCATGTTATGAACATTGGAAGTAACTCCTGGGCAGAATTACACTTAAATCAAACCAGCCAGTGTTTCTCATCTTACCTTTTACGATGCATACCAAGTGGTTCAACAGTTCTTTTGATAAGTACATCCTCTATCTGGTAACCACAGAATCTTAGTGAAGAAAAGTTTTAAACGTCCATCTAGTCCAACATCACACCAAGTACAAGAATCCTATCTGCTTGAAAAAATTCTTCCTTTGTATAAATGAAATGTCTAAGGCAATTTTCTCTTAATATACTCAGTGGAAGAAGGAAACATCTGGCCACCTTTTTCTTTATAAGAACTCTTCCCATACTGAAACACCATTTATTTTCTCCCTTCAATCTTCTTTTCTTTTAGTTAAATAGCCTACATTCATCGTTCTTTAGAGATCTAATTTTCCATGCTTTTAAACATTTCTGTTGCTTTCCACATCCTCTGAACATGCAGAAGCTCAACCTGGGCATGGCAGCTGAATAAGAGCTTTGCTAATGTCTTATTAATGCTGACTATGGTGACTCAGTTTTTAATGCCAGGCTCTTGTTAACAGCCTAGCATCATGTTAGATTTTAAAGTTGTTTTTTTTTTTTCTTTAATGTAGTTGATTCTTTTTCTTTTTTTAAGAGACAAGGTCTTGCTATGTTGCCCAGGCTGGAGTGCAGTGGCTATTCACAGGCATGATCCCACCACTGATCAGCATGGGAGTTTTGACCTGCTCCGTTTCTGACCTGGGCCGGTGCACCCCTCCTTAGGCAACCTGTGGTCCCCTGCTCCCAGGAGGTCACCATATTGATGCCAAACTTAGTGCAGACACCCGATCAGCATAGCGCACTACAGCCCAGAACTCCTGGGCTCAAGCGATCTTCCCATCTCAGCCTCCTGAGTAGCTGGGACTATAGGCATGCACCACCGCGCCCGGCAATTTAGTTGATTCTTCAAACTTTTCTGTTAACAAAAATATTTTTAACATTAACTTGTTTAAAAGAAAAATCCTTAGATTACTTAGAATGATTTTTTTTTTGTTTGTACTTTAGGTTCTTGGGTACACGTGCAGATCGTGCAGGATTGTTGCATAGGTAAACACATGGCAATGTGGTTTGCTGTCTCCATCCCCATGTTACCTACATCTGGCATTTCTCCCCATGTTATCCCTCCCTGATCTCCCCACGCTACCCCGCCGTCCCTCCCTTGCACCCCCCAACAGACCCCAGTGTGTGATGCTTCCCTCCCTGTGCCCATGTGCTCTCACTGTTTAACACCCACCTATGAGTGAGAACATGCGGTGTTTGATTTTCTGTTCTTGTGTCAGTTTACTGAGAATGACGGTTTCCAGATTCATCCATGTCTCTACACAGGACACAAACTCATCATTTTTTATGGCTGCATAGTATTCCATGGTGTATATGTGCCACATTTTCCTTGTCCAATCTATCGTTGATGGGCATTTGGGTTGGTTCCAGGTCTTTGCTATTGTAAACAGTTCTGCTATGAACATACCTGTGTATGTGTCTTTATAATAGAACAATTTATAATCCTTTGGGTATATACCCAGTAATGGGATTTTTTTTTTCTTCAGATGGAGTCTTGCACTGTTGTCCAGGCTGGAATGCAATGGTGCAATCTCGGCTCACTGCAACCTCTACCTTCTGGGTTCATGAGATTCTCCTGCCACATCCTCCCAAGTAGCTAGGATTACAGGCGCACACATCCACACCCAGCTAATTTTTTGTATTTTCAGTAGAGATGGGGTTTCACTATGTTTGTCAGACTGGTCTCGAACTCCTGACTTCATGATGTGCTGGCCTCGGCCTCCCAAAATGCTGGGATTACAGGCGTGAGCCACCACACACAGCCTAGAATGATCTTTTTAAAGGTAAAAACCAGCCTCCACGGGGTTTTAGCAATATTTAATCACAGATGCCACACATAGTTGATAATACACCCTGTTATCAGTACGATGTTTCTTCCTTTACACATACATAATTCTGGAATTCTTTATGTATACATCATACTCTCTGGAACCAAAGAAAAGGAAAGGTACCTTCTGCAGATTTCTGGAATTCTCAGCTAAAGCTGACATTAGTATCATTTTAGTAGCTTGTAGCCTCCATGGGGCTGTGGATTCCAGAAGTTGTTGAATTCTCAGATGTGTTAGTGTTTTACTCAGGAGTTGGGGTTATAAGTGACAGAGTGCACATTCAAGTTGACATAATAAGCCTGGGTGTGGTAGCTCATGCCTGTAATCCCAGCACTTTGGGAGGCTGGGCAGGCAGATGGCTTGAGGCCAGGAGTTCAAGACCAGACTGGGCAACATAGCGAGACCCCATCACCACAAAAAAATTAAAAAATTAGCTGTGTGTGGTAGCACATACCTCTTTTCCTAGGTTCTTGGGAAGCTAAGGAGGGAGGATCACTTGAGCATAGAAGTGTAAAGTTATAATGTGCTATGATCATGTCAGTGCGCTCCAACCTGGGCAACAGCAAAACACCCTGTCTCAAAAAATACATACATAAATAAAAATAAAAAGTGACATAATAAACAAAATAATTGGAAGGGCTGGGGGTAGATTTAATGGGTCATATGATCAAGGTAGCTGACCCTGAGTGGTCAAACGATGATGAGAATCAGTCTCTTTCCATCTTTCAGCTCTTCATTGCAGTGTGTTCATTGCCTGCAGTCTTAGGCAGGCTTCTCCAAAGTGGTGGCTACAGGCTTATACTGTACCAACTTAGTGACCCTAGCTTACAGAGGCTCTGCTTCCCCAGCAGTCTCAGCCAAATTCGTATGGTTGGATTCTTACATGCTCAGCTTGGGTTGCATATTCATTTCTAAACCAAGCACTGAAACTTGTTTGGTCTGATCCAGGTTCAGAGCCAACCTCTAGAGCTGGAAGATGGTGTCAGCTCCATGTGAACCACAGAGATGGAGAAGAAAAATTGAAGTTCTGTTTCCAAAAGCCATGGGAGCTGAACAGGGGAGAACACAGAGCTCCTCTATTCACAGCTCTGTCAATGTCTCCTCATGGCTGCCATGGAATCTACAAATGGTATAGTCCGTGATACGGAGTATGGAATCCGTAAAGGCTTGAAGAACAGATTCACTGGCTAGCTTTGTGACCACTGGCTCATTACCAGCACAAGACCTCAAACACTTAAGGACGACAGAAGCACCGCCTAGCAATGCACAGGAGAAAAGTTGGGTAGAGATGGAAGGAGGGGTGGAGAAAGGGTTAAGAAGATACAGTACTCTCGGTGTAATTTCAGGGAGCAAAACCTAAGAATTAGAGAAATTGTTCCCACAGATCTAAGAAAAAGTATATATTTAAAACCTGTAATAAGCATTTCTTTGTCCCCTGGTTCAGTAATGTTCTGATTGAAATTTTGTAGTGACTTTAAGGCAGCTTACTCAGACAGGCAGAGTGGCCCCAGAGTAAGGCTGCATAAAGGTACATGAGGTATATAGGAAAAGAAGACGGGACAGAGGGATTAACAGGGGAGTGAGTGCCCGTGGGGCTCCCGGCAGAGGTAGGTTAGCTGGTGTAAATTACCCACCTTTTGACAATGATTTAAAGTGTTTCTTGCTGAATGATAGTAAAATAAATACATATTAGTGAATAATTAGAAGACAAAATCCTATTCTGAAACACAAATACTGTGCTGAAATGTGCCAGGACCATGTTTACTAAGGCACAGTGATTAAATTTTAAGTTCTAGTTTATTTTTCCTTTTATAGTTGCAGATATTCCTTTGTACTTATAAGTCAACTTTAATTTATGAATATTTTATACTGTGTTTTAATAATACGTTCTCAAAGATTAATACCTATTCATAGTGGTTAGAACTTGAAATAATTACAGTCTGTTTATCTTTGGTTCCTTGTTGAATCTTAAGTTAATTATAAAAATATTTGTAAGTAATAAAAATAACCTCATTGGGTAATATGGGCATTGGTATTAAAAGCAAAAGAGAACCAGGAAATTTAGTTGGATTCCCAGAGGAGTTTTTGGCTGAGAAAGGTTTGGGAAGCACCACGCTAGCGAGATGCCTCCAAGCGTAATATACTCTTGGCCTAAGCATAGAAGGAGAAAGCAGTAGACAGAAAACGGGGAAATGGAACAACCCTTTGTAAACAAAAAAAAAAAAAAAGAAAAATAATCTCTGAAGAATAGCATTTTTATTCTCTGTATGCCCTGGAGGAAATTTATACACAATTTCTCACCCCTCCCCACCAAAAAAAAAAGTGTCAGGAGGTCAAACTAAAGACACTGAGAAAATATCTGACATCATCAAATTGATGGTTTAAGAACTATGGCAGAAATATTTTAAATCTATTAAAATTTTAGCTTTCTAAAACAGATAAAATTAAAATACACACCCTTACCTCTAAAATCAAGTGTGAAACATGTTTGCTGGTTTTCTTCCTGTGTGTCCCTCTAGATTTACCTGCAATCATTCTTCACCTGCTCTCTGCCCTGGGACCTGGCCTGTGTGTGTCACATCAACAGGACTCTCCTGGGTTGGGCCACTGTGGTGTACCAGCAGGAGACTGGAAGGAGCAGAGTGACGTTTGGCTATGGCCTGGCTGTGCCTCTTGATGGAAGGTCTTGGATACTGCTAGGCAGTCTTGTCCACACAGCCCCCTCTGTCTCCTGCTTCCAGAAACCAGCCTGTTCCCTCACCTTCTCAGTCTAGGGGCACTAATGGAACCCCACTGCAATTAGCCTCAGAACACTAAAGTGTGCCATCTCTTTCCTGATGGCATCCTGGCTGATACAATACGTAATGTTTTAGGTTGAAAAAAATGTCGTTAGGCTATAGAGAAAGTTCTAGTGGCAACCTGTGCTCATTTTATGTCTACTCCTAACATTTACTACTATTTTTTATTAGAGTTGAGTGCGGGCCAAGCATAGGCATAAAAAGGCTTACAATTAAAAAGCCATTAGTCCTCTATTCATGATCTAGTTATAGATACAGACTGGGCTGGAACAAGAACTACTTGGCTTTTATCACATTGACACAAGCCTGTGTCTCCTCTCCACTTTCCTCAAACCCCTACATGTCCTGACAACCTGTCACCTTTTCTTTTCACTGGGTAGCAGTGGGGCAAATAGCACTGTGAGTAAGAGTGTCCAGGATGGTGCTAAACACACCATAAGTTCACTTGGGGAAGACATGTTTTACTTAAAAAATAATAACATTATTCAATTAGTATTTAATACAAGATGAAAATAAATTGTTACAACTCAGCACCTCAACAACAAGACTGTGTCTCAATCATTTTTCCATTCCCCAGACGTAGCACAGTGCTTGACACTTAGTAGGGAGCCATTAAAAAACACTCAGATAAATTACAGTGTTAAATTCTAAGGTACAGTAGGATGGTAAGTACTATGGGTGGCCACAGTTGTGTATACTGAGTGTACATTTATACCGTGTGCCTGGGTTCCCTTTCACTCATCTTAATAGAACATCACTGATGTCTCCCTTGGCACGGTTTTTAACCTATTTTGGGTCATGGACTTCCCCAATGAGAATCTGATGAAACAATATACCTACACACCAAAAGATAAATATAGGTCAAGAACTAAAGATTAAAAAAACACTCTTAATCAAGATGTTCAACATAATACTGAAGGAGACAGAGTCCCTTTGTAGAAAAAGGGCAGGGCACGCAGTACTCTATGAGGAATCTGAAGAAGTTCATTCCAGTTTGGACTTCACAAGAGTATAACCTAGAGAAACCTACTTTCTGTATCAAAACCCCCAACTTCTAGTAATGGGTACCTATGACGGTGGTTGTTGATGAGAGCTCTCACTACAGGCCAGGCATTGTGCCGAGTGTTTTATATATTTTAACTCATTTAACCCTCAGAAACATATGTTCACTCATTTAATCCTTATTAGGTAGGTACTACTATCATCTTCATTTTAAATATGAAGAGGTTGGACGCAAGGAGAATTAGCAGACGGCTCAAGATCATAAAAGTCGTTAGTGAAGGAGCCAGCATTAAACCCAGGTTGTCTCATTCAAAGACTTGAGCTCATACCTGCTCCTAACTACTTCACTCCACTAACGGAATTTATTAGAACATATTTGTTGAGTAGCTAATGGAGCGTAAGGCACTGTGTTAGTTGCTGCGGGAGACCCAGAGACATATACAACAGAGTTTTCCCTGAAGAAGGCACAAATGCTAGGGGAGGGGATAGGCAGGTAAAACTTCATTTGCATTAATAATGCCACATGGTACAGGTGAGGAACAACTGGGGCAGAGCATCAGGACTACTGAACTAAAGCATGAGTAGATAGGTCAAAAGCAGCCTGGGAGGTGCTATCAACCTCCAGAGAAAAGGAAACTTGAACAGGAATCCAGAGACTTTGCAAAACTAATGGTACCAATGAAAATTTGAAAAAACTAGGGGAAAAATCGTCACACCCTAGAAAAAAACTTTACATTAAACATTAAATATACAACATGAAACACAAAAGTTTATATCTTAAGTATATTATTTACATAACATAAAAGGCAAAACATTCTAGAGAGGTCTTTCATATCACTAGAAAGTGCCAATTGAAAGCCAGAGCACGTGTGGACTGAGCCCCAGGACAGTCCTTGTTCTTGATCCTGTATGCCAGGAGTCAGAGATAAAGAGATGAACAGGATAGGGTACCTACCCTCAAGAAGCATACAGTTTATTGGGACAGACAAACTGCTATGCAATTTACTATAAAATGTTGTGGTGCCCATGACAACAGGAGATGAATAGATTCTATGAGAGGAGGCCTGAATGGATTAGCAAGTGTCATCCCTGCCCAGATGTGCAGGTTGGGTGTAGATGGTTTGTTGAATCTACTTGGGCTCAAATGGTCCATTATTGAATGGGCTTTAGAATGTAAAACAAGAGATTACTAGATAACCACCCAACCAGTACTGTAAGTAAACTACATGCCATTTACTGATATGCCAGCCACTTATAAATTATAGCATGTACACCTGTGAGTGTGGCTTTATTTATGATCCTCTAAGAGGTTTAACTTCTAGCCACTAGTAACTGGAGGTACCTGCCCTAGCTTTTATTCTCAGCCTCTTTTCCTGCTTTCTTGGACATTTTGCGGCTTCTAAGGACTCACGATGGTATGCCCTGTTTAACAGGTCCTCTGGGCTCTTTCTACACACTCTCTTGGAACCTGAATATCACGTTTGAAGGTGAAGCTTGAAACCCAGAAAAATGCCTCCATTCCCACTTCCATTCTCTGTGTGTCAAGCATCTGTGCGTCACTTTCTCTGATGCAGGGCTGGGTCTCCCCAGGAGTTTCTCTATCATCCAGGCTGGAGTACAGTGGCATGATCTCAGCTCACTGCAACCTCCGCCTACTAGGTTCATGCAATTCTCCTGCCTCAGCTTCATGAGTAGCTGGGATTACAGGTGCCTGCTACCATACCTGGCTAATTTTTTTGTATTTTTATTAGAGATGGGTTTCACCATGTTGGTCAGGCTGGTTTTGAACTTCTGACCTCAAATGATCTGCCTGCCTCGGCCTCCCAAAGTGCTAGGATTACAGGCCTAAGCCACTGCACCCGGCCCCCAGTTCTTTCTTGTTTGTACTGTACCTCCTGTCTGGTGCCCTCCCAGTTCCCTAAGGAACACCACCCTTAGCTGCCAAGGCCTCAGACTCAATGCCCAGTGAGGTCATAAGTGGAGGCTCAGCCCAGTATCCGGTACATAATAAGCACTCAGTAAAAGTTTTGCTGAATGATGAAGGAACAAATAAATGAATGCTCACATCTTCAGGTCTCTAAGAAACCCTGCCCTCGGCCACTAGAAACAGTGCCCAGCTGCCACAGACTGACTGACTGTCCAGCCTGTAGCTAAAACCAGTCTCATCCTGGATACTTCATCCTTACAAACTGCTCTCACTCCCAGATCCCAAGGCCTCCCTGGGTGCTCCTGTCTTTGGGTGAGGAAGGCATATTTAATTTGACCCTGTGTTCTTCTTGGGGGAAAAACAGCTCTGGGCTGTGTGCTGCTGGGAAGGCTGCCCCTAGAAACAAGAGACGTTTTCCTCTGTGTGTGCTCTTGCATCCCCTTTTGAAATTCTCATAGTCACAAATCTACTAGTCAAGGTTATTAACACCACACATCTAACTAACATCTAACTGTCCCTTTTTAAACAACCGTTTAAGGTGCTAGCTAAAAGCATTCCTGGTAATTTTGTGAAGTCAATGCCTTAAGCTTTCTGCTTGTAGGCAGCCCTCTTTTCACGTCACAGTCAAATCCCAGTAGACTCCCCCACATTCCTCTAACTTAAAGGTGGCTATCCCTACTCAGGTCGTCCTAGCTTTTAGGCTCCTAATAGTCCGACATAAAGCAAAGAGACAATGGCCTTTCCGCGCAGTGCATCTATGAGGCCTGGAAGGCAAGATTCTACCAGGTGCCACTTAGCTCTAGGCCAACTATGTCCTAATCTGCAAAGCCTCAAATCAGCCAATCGAAACACATGGGTAGAGTATCACGTATGTACGAGACATGGGAATGATACACAACCATCAGAAACGTAGGCCTCGTTCCTCAAAAGAAGCTTATGAATGAGAGAAAGGTTTACTTAAAAACCCAGCATTACAGGCCATACATGCTGACAGCCAACATGAAGTAGAGGTGGCAAAAGCAATTGATACATGTGGAGGGGATGGGGAAGGAAATTTGGATGGCTGTTGGAAGGGGAAATAATTGGTCAGTCTGGCCAAAATACAGGTGAGAAGAGATCCATCAAGCTCGACTAATTATCAAAATCCTTGAATAAAATTATGGAATATGCTATCTTATAGTCCTTCAACTGCCAGTTGGATTTATTTTGGACCCCTTCAAGATATCATATAGAAATCAAACAGTTCTTCATGCATGAATTAAAAGAAAGACACTATTATTATTTCTTCATTTTATACATTAATTTAATCTAGTGCTTACTATATGCTAAGCACTGCTCTAAGTGCATTATAAATGTAAGTCACTGTGTTGGGCGCGGTGGCTATGCCTGTAATCTTAGCACTTTTGGAGGCCAAGGCGGGTGGATTGCTTGAGCTCAGGAGTTTGAGACCAGCCTGAGCAATGTGATGAAACCCCGCCTCTACCAAAAACACAAATATTAGCTGGGTATGCTGGTGCACGCCTGCGGTCCCAGCTTCTCAGGAAGCTGAAGTGGGAGGATCACTGGAGCCTGGGCAATTGAGGCTGCAGTGAGCTGTGATCGCACCACTGCACTCTAGCCCGGATGACAGAGCGAGACCTTGTCTCAAATAAATAATTTTTTTTTGAGACGGAGTCTCACTCTGTTGCCAGGCTGGAGTGCAGTGGCACAATCTCGGCTTATTGCAAGCTCCGCCTCCCAGGTTCAAGCAGTTCTCCTGCCTCAGCCTCCCAAATAGCTGGGATTACAGACGTGCGCTACCATGCCCAGCTAATTTTTATATTTTTTTAGTAGAGACAGGGTTTCACCATGCTGGCAGGATGGTCTCGATCTCCTGACCTCATAATCCGCCTGCCTCAGCCTCCCAAAGTGCTGGGATTACAGGCGTGTGCCACCACGTCTGGCCTAATAAATTTATTTTTTTAATTACAAAATTAACTCATTGAATCCTCACCGCAACAATGTGAAGTCAGAATTATTATTTTGCCTTTTTTACGGAAAGGGCAACAGAAGCACAGAGTTTAAGTAGCTTGCTCAAGGTCTACCCTTGTGCTGCCTCTCTGGGTACCAAGAAAGAGCAGATTACGGATCAAATGCTGCTATTTGCTAAGCCTCTAAGAGGCCACAAAATGCTAAGAGCAGACACTCATCAATGATGTCTTCCCAGAGCTTCTTTTGAAATCTTTCAAGTCTATCACTTACTAAATTGTTTCTGAAAGCCCCTGTGGCACCAGCATTCCATACCCAAAGGGAGGGAAACAAAACCTTTGCAAACTTGCCAAGTATATAAATTGGCTAAATTAGACCTGAAGTGGGGAGATGGGTTGGAAAAGAACAGGGGAATGTGCAGAGGGAGAATAAAAGGGGAGTGGGCGCTCTAGTCTTGGAGAACGGAGCAAGATTACTTTTTTCAGACGTATAGAGCTAAGAGAGAAAATTATAACATTATACCTCCTACTGCAGCTTTTTCCCCCTAGTTTTACTTTTTTTTGTGGGGGGGGGCAGTTAAATTTCCTTTACGAATTGGATAGACTTGATTTTAAAAACTGTGAGAAGTGAGTGGTTAAAGGAAACAGGAAGTAAGGAGAAATGTGGCCCAATGGTGACTTGGAGACAGATGAGGAGAGTGCTGAGAAAAAGAAAAGAGGAGGTTTTCTGTACTTCTGCAGGGAGGAAAGAAACAGGAGAAGTGTGTTGAGAGTTGGAAGAGAAAGGCTGGGAAAGCTTTTAACCAGAAGGAGGCAGTGTTCTAGTGTGACCCTATGAAAGCAACTCTTCCAGACCTTTGCGTCTATAACCCACAGTTTAAGAAATGCTATTGGGATACTTGGTAGATCACACCCATAGAGATATTTCACACTCAGCAACTTTGGCGACAGCAGATGATGGGATGGAAGGGCTAATTTCATGAACTTTCCCAGTTGGACCAAGTAAAACTTTTTATTTAATGAGATTGAAACACTGACAAATCATTTTATAGAGGGAGTGAACCAGGAAGAATATGTGTTGGTTCTAAAAGAAAATGGTGTTAGGCAGTATATTTTCGTCACTAACCAAGAGGAAAGCAGGGAGGAGGAAGAGAGGAGCAAGGCCCCTTGCCTTTGGCAGGCAGTGGTCTGAGCACTACAGCAGCTCTGCAGAATTAGAACAGCCATCTTGGAACATGAGCTATGTAAGCTCATCTCAAAGCTGTTAGCTCATCTCAAAGCTGTTAGCTATTTACAGTCTAAGGCTTGAGAGTCTCCTCAGGCTCTTTAAAGATATTAAAATGATGACACATTTTAATATGTCAAATTTAATATTACAAAAATGTTGTAATAAAGTTTCAAGGCTTTCTTTCCCCATTGGTTTAATCACGTGCATATAAAACAGGAGGCATCCAAAGTTAACATCTTCTAGTGCCCAGATTTATGCGTCTATTGCATTGCTGTGTGATACACATCATGAACAACGATTCTTTAAGGCCAGTTTCAGACCAAAAGTACTCTATAAATTCCAGCCAGTAAATAACAAGGAGAGAAAGGGATGATTCCAATATCAAGCCAAACTAGGGGCTTGGGGAGGGAGAGGAAAAGTGGAGAATCTAAGGGCACTACATGCAGTAGTAAAGTGGTTACTGAAGGGGTTTTGGAGTCAGAGTGATTTGAATGCTTATCCCACCTCTACCTTTCAATGGTTCTGTGACCTGCAGAAAGTTACTAAACCTCTCTGGGTCTTTATTTCCTCATCTGTAAAATGGAGATAACAGTATCTGTCTCATAGGGTTGTTAGAATGCAATATGAACTCATGTAGGTAATGCAGGAAAGGCATTGCACATATTAGGCACTCAGTAAATGCTAGCTATTATTCTCAGAGCCATGTCTAGTGAGATTCCACTTCTCTAGGCTAGGAAGATGTCTTATAGAAGAATTCAAGAGGGTGCAGAGTGACCCTAAAGAAGCTAAGCACTTTAGCTTTCAAAGGGAACCTCAGTTCTGACCTGATCCTCTGAGTTAAAGCTGGAATACAGAAGAGTCCAGGTGATCTACAAGGTATACCTCTAAACTACAGTAGACCTAGGTGGGCCATTCCCAATAGAATTGGGTCCTCAGAGCTGGCTACAAGAAGATAAAGGAATGAGAAAGGATTCCCTTCACCTTGGTATGACTGAACTTGATTCTATTTTCAAAGCTTTATCTCATAGATTTTTTTTTTTTTTAGGTTTAAAATGGATAGTGATTTTCAGTCATCATAAAAGACCCCAGTCCCTTTGGACAGTTTTTTTAAAATTGAAGTAACAAAGCATTGCCAGCTTTAGCAAAAAGAAATACAAGGCTCAGTTAAATTTAAATTTCAGGCAAACAATGAATAATTTTAAAGTATCCAGTACTTTACATTTTTAAGTATCCCAGTACAATATTTCAGATGTACTTAGACAAAAATTGTTATTTATCTGAAATTCTAATTTAACTGGACATCCTGGATGTTTCTGGGAACTCTAAACAGTGACCAAGAACTTGCCCTTTCTAACATGCAGGGTGGCAAAGCAGTCACCAAAACAACAACAAAAACTCCACCGTTTCCAGGGCCGTTACTTCTCAACAAACGCAGCACTAGATTCTCAGACTTTTTGTTTGTTTGCTTTTTAAAGATCATTTCCCTACAGAGAGGTTTTTTTTTTTAAGCATCTCAGTCTAGAGAAAAAAATAACCATGGGATGGGACAACCCCTCTGATGGCATCTAAATAATTACTGGTTGGCTGACGATTAAGGCATGGTACTTGTGAGAGTACTGAGCCCTTGCTTTTTTAGCTTTTCTAGCCAAGGCCAATAGGTTAAGTTATGTTCTTCCAAAAATGTCTCTTCTTTATTCTTCATGAAAAAAATACACATACAGAAATTATGTTCCCCCAAATGAAACAGCATTTTCTTTGGCAGGTTCAATGCCACTAAATACTATGAAATTAACCTTCGGGGCTTAAGGGGCAAGGCCCAACAGTGCTGGCCATTGTGTCTAGCTACAGCTGCAGCCCAGCTATTCACACTGACTCCAGAGAGGGAGGTCCACCATGTCGTGAACAAGGCCACATGGTAGGTAAACTGTCCATGCAAACAAATAAATGCAAAACTCCCTGTTTCTTGGTAATATCAAAACCAACTGAGTTCTTTCCTTCCTGATGGACAGTCAGTAATATTCCTTACTTTCCAAAATATCTCCAAACAACCCGAGGTTCAGGGTCTTTAGCAACTTATATTTAGAAACAGGTTTAACTGATAAGGCCCTAGGGATTTTAAGCAAATAGTACCACTCTTCTTCCTCTTTTTTTTTCTTTATTCTCAGACCTCGTATTCATTTCCTAAGGCTACTCAGGTGCAGTGACTACTCTTTCAAAGGTTAGCAACCAATGTTTCAAGGAGTTGCTGGATTTTCAATCTTCCTCAAAGTATTATATTAAGCTTTTGGGCCAGGTTACAGCAGCCTATGGCCAGGTTGAACTGGACAAAAATAGAATTCACTCCAGTTTACCAATCTGGCATAAATTATGTGCTGGTCAAAAACGCTTTTTAATCACAGGAATCACTAGTGACAATCCATTGGTGCTTTATGTGGCCCAGTAGGTGTGACCACATGACTCAGAAAGAAGAAACTGAAGAATAAAACTAATCACATCACCTTGGTGTAAAGCATGCATAATAAACAGGGTGAAATTAACTGTGTCTCTAGGAAGCCTTCATTGATAAAGGTAAAGCAGAGCTTGTGATTCCCTTAATTCCCGTGTTTCTGACTTAACTATATAAAAATAGCTAAACTGTGATATATGTATCAATCAATTTTGGATTACTCACTGTTCTCAGAACACATCCCAAGTTCTCCTGTCCCTGAGCCTTTGCTCACATCTTTTTTTTTTTTTTTTTTTTTTGAGACAGAGTTTCGCTTTTGTTACCCAGGCTGGATTGCAAGGGCGCTATCTCGGCTCACCGCAACCTCCGCCTCCTGGGTTCAGGCAATTCTCCTGCCTCAGCCTCCTGAGTAGCTGGGATTACAGGCACGCGCCACCGTGCCCAGCTAATTTTTTTTATTTTTAGTAGAGACGGGGTTTCACCATGTTGACCAGGATGGTCTCGATCTCTTGACCTCGTGATCCACCCGCCTCGGCCTCCCAAAGTGCTGGGATTACAGGCGTGAGCCACCGCGCCCGGCTTGCTCACATCTTTCTTCTAGACTGCTTCCCACTCTTACCCATGCCAGGCAAAAGCCTATCTGAGTTTTTCAAAATTCAGCTCAAATGCAATTCTTCCCTGAAATGTTCTCTCTTTCTCTTCCAAATTGCAAGTGTTCTTTGCTTTTTCCATCTTTTCACAGATATTTAACTGGAAGGTGTGATGGACTTGTTTCTCTCATGAATGATAAAGCCCCCTGAGGCAAGGACTAGATATCACAGAGCCTCATCAAAACAGAGCAGAGGGTAGGTACTCAGTCAATGTCAGCAGGACTCGTGAGCTTATTAACCATGTCATTGATTTCTTAGTAACATCACCTCTAGAAAGTCTTTACTGATGACCTTCCTGATATCACACAGCACTTTACCACAGAATTTATGACATCATATTGAAATTTCTTATAAACCACTGGACTATTAGTTCTTAACGGTAGAGACATTGTCTCACTGTTCATGTGTCTGCAGTACTTAACACAGTACTTGAAAATGAGAGGGCACTTAAATAAGTATGTGATGAGATCTTCAAAGTGAACTATAAGCTCTTTGAGGGGAGTTTGGATTCCGTTCTTCTCCTTCTCTTTATAACCAAGAAACATTAACTGATGCTGACACATGAGGTAGGTTCTGCAGCAGCTTCTCATTTCTTCAAGTAGGTTATACCATTTGGTGAGCAAAAATATGGAAAATGTTCTGAAATGTAAGTGCTAATTTCAAGGTTTCATGTATTTGGAGAAGCTTGAGACTTCATTGTCTCAAATAGTTCCTGGATGGGCCTCTTCCTTAACCCAAGATAGCCTCACAAATTTCTTTTTCACTTCAGCATGACCTACATTCCAATTATGATCATTATTTAGTATTTTCAAAATAACTCCAACTGAAGTTCTAAAACTGGATTATACGATAACATGACTTTATAAATTTATTATACTAAAAATCATGGAATTGTATATTTACAATGGGTGAATTTTATGGTATGTAAATTATACCTCAATAAATCTGTAAAGAAAATTAACTTCGACTAGTCATCAACAGAGAATCCTCTTATTTTTCATTTTAACCTCCAAGGTCTACCATAGTAAAAGATAGCATGGCTGTTCCTCATTAACCAAGAGGTGCGTCCACTCTGGCAGGAGTGTTCAGGCGGGTCACCAAATGTAAACAGCTCTGTAAAGGTCATCACAAAGGCGCTGTTGTTCTGTCTCACAGCCGAGAAGGAAAGGAGAGTCGCCACAGAATATCTACTCTTTCTTGCATCCTAATTAGAAACATGTGGAAGAGGGCCCACCCACAGGTCAAATCAGCCAGAAAGGCCCATTCCTTCTACCTAATGTTGCATGTTGGCTAAAGTAAGACCTCTCCCTGGGCCTGCCATGGGAATGGTTTCAAATTTAAAAAGTATCTCCAAAGGCCACCATCAAAGCACCAGTAGATTTTCACTAGTGGCTCCCCATGATTTGAAAAACACTTCCTTGACCGGCACATAATTTGTGCCAGGTTGGTAAACTGGAACCAATTCCATTTGTTTGTCCACTTCAACCTGGCCAAGGGCCTGTTGTACCCTGGCCCAAATTACACACTCCCAGACTCCCTTGGGTAGGTGAAATGCAGAGCTTACAAAGTTTAAAAGCTCCAGGCAGCATCTTGGCAATACATATCGTACAAATGTCTGTATTCTTTCTTGTAACCCACTTAAATTGAACTTAATATTTTGATTCTTTCCATTTTACAGATGGAGAATATAGCAGCAATACCCATACTGTCTCAGTGAGCTATCAGGTAAATGAATGACAGGATATATAAACTCTATTAATGCCCTAAAGAAAATGCCATATAAGTCTAAGATGATATTTATTACAACACTACCAAAAGAGCAATGCTGTTGTTCTCATTCAGACAAGCCCTAGTTAATAGTCACATTTCTTCAAACTCTGGGAGACAGTAACTTGTTTTAGTAGTAGAAAATTGATATAAAGTCAGTTCAAGTGAAACTAAAGTTTTATTTTGGGGCTAAAGAGCTGCAAATGCTGGCAGACCTTATTATTTACACACACTAAAATGATAATGTTGTTGTTGTTTTTAACATAGGGAGCAATACATGCAAAGACTGTTGTGCTGGCCCATCATGGGGCCTTCTGCAAAGATTAGATAGTCCAAGAGGCCCTCTTTGATCTGACCAAAATGGGTATTTAATCTCCTATGTGGAAGAAAACTATAATTCTTAGATTAATTACCCAGCTACAGATCTGCTGCCAAACTGCTCCAAGTCTCTCCTCCTAAGGTGAAATAAAATGGCCATTTACTTCAAATCATGTGGTAGAGCCAGCTTATGCCAGAGAATATGCACTCCTTCTTCCCTCATTTGGATACGTAAAAGATCAGTGCTTTGGGAGCTCAGTCTGTACTCTGAACTTCATTGTTTCTTCTAAGTTTGCCAGACACAGGATGAGAGACTGACAATAGGTAGTTCTCGGAAAGCAACTTTGAAAACTGAAGGGAGTTAATTTTACATGTGGAGAGCTGATCTTCTTGGTTGAGATCTACAATTAAAATGAGACAAAGACTGAAAGGCCTTCTGGTGAACCCACGCAAAGTGTCACTAGCTGCCTTTTCACAGAAAACCAGCTGGGTTCTGGCAACTGGATGGTGGTAGCAGTGGGTGGGAGGGGAAGTCATAATTAAGAACCTATGGTTCCAGTTAAATTGGTCTCACGCTCTATACAGAAGCCCAGTCTATATTCTGAACCATCACTGATGGTCATAGGGGCCAGAAGATCAAAACTTGGACTCAGTGGATGATCCTGAATGAATGTCTGAGCTTCTTTGTGCTGCCTCAACTCTTAAAAATAAATAAATAAGACCCATCCACTTTGGTGTGAATGAAGTGGCATCACCGTTTTGGCATCATAACCAAGATATGTCTTGTTAATATGACTCTGCTCCATAGACTCAACTGTGTGGAAGCTTTGGGCTTCCAATATACGAACAAATGGCAGGGGCTGAATGATCAGCGGCCGAATGTGAAATCAGATTTGTTGAAAAGAGGCAAGCATTTTAAGTCTGCCTTTCAAAGACCTGCAGTCCCACCTGCCTACCGAGTTCTAAATGGAAGTGGTTAACACTGTTTGGCTGCATTTTCTTTGGCTGGCTCATGCCTTGTTGACCACTGAGAGACGTTTGGGCAGAATGAGGGATCAGAATGAGTGCAGGGGTCAGAGGGGTGCAGGGAGGGACAGGAGAGGACACAGTGGAGTACGAGTGAACTAGGCAGTGGAAGTGCCCTTTGATCAAATGCTTATTTTCCTTGAGGTAGGGCAATTATAGTGAACTTGCTATTGGTACTCTTGGACCAATTTTTCCAGATACTTCTCTGAAGAGAGAATGACTCTGATCAAACCCTCCCCAAGCCAGAAGTTGAGGAAGTAGGAGGAGGAATTTTAAAAGTGGGTCATGCACATAGAATTCTTAATAGGAAGCTAGATGAACTGCTCTGGCACACAGCAGTTTTCTAGCCCCTAAGCTGAAGCTTCCAGGCCTATAGCGGCTATAGCAATCAGAAGCCACAGGGGTCTTTATGCTCCTTCCTCCTAGATTTCAAAATAGTCAGAGAAAAAGGAGGAAGCTAGGCACTAGGAAGCCTAGTACTGAACAATCGTAGCTATTGTTACCCCATTCCAAATGTGTTCTATCAGAAAAACCATTTATATCACTCGAGACCAATGCCCAACCCCCAATCTCCCTGACTGCTGCTCAACCTATGACAGTTCCAGGGGAACTGCAAGCCAGAGGTGAAGGATTCCTTTGTTTGCATGTCTGTGATAGGATGACATGTGGTCCTGAGTGCCAAGGTACTAAGATAAGAGGGGTGCCCAAAATGCCCAGATGGCTGGAGAATGAAAAGAGAAGAGAGCCAAGTTTGCACAGCAGACAAGGACCACTGTGGCTGGGGCTGGAAGTGGAGTTCTTGTAGTCCACAGACAGCAGCGGAACTAAAGGAAGCCATCCCCCGACTCAGCTGGTGGGAGTTGGGCGGCTTCCCAGCTGGAAGGGGCTCTCAAACACATCCCTGTAAGCTACCCATGAAAGACAGAGATGCCGTTAAAAACAACAAACAAAAGGAGCTGCTAATCAAGAGGAACTTTAGACTTAAGAATGGGATTCAGTCATCCTTCCAGAAAGATGCATGCCTGGGCCACAGCCCAAGAGAATGACATTCAGCTGCTGTACCCCTCTTTGGGGCCCAAGTTTGGAGGCACTGAAAGGAGAAGAGATTCACAAAGGAGGCAGATGGGACGGCCCCCGCAGACATGCAGTGCAGTTCCCATACAGAATATTATAATTCACCAGGTATAAGCAGTTGCAATTGTGATCAGCTGCTTGAAACCGAAATAACGTTTTGCATAAGAAGCAGCAAAAACCTCAAAATTCATATCATACCCTTTCCCCATAAACTCTGAAAGTTAGAATCATTTGGTGGTTGACGCACAGTGCTGGAAATCAGCAACCAGTCATCTTGGCCACCCCCAGTTCTAACTACTCGAGACAATCCAACCAAGGGCTTTTTCTGTGGTTAGTAAAACGAAGGTATTTTGCATCAATAGCCCAAATGGCCTTAATTCTTCTTTTCCAAGCTTACTACATAAAACCAGGTTATTTTGCTAATAATGGCTGCTCCCTCTATTTCTTTCCTAATATTTTCAACACTGACCAAATTGCTCTTAGCAACATTTTATCTTCCACTAGTTCTTCAGATAGAAAGGCTATAACATCACCAGGTGAACCAAAAAGAATAAGACAGTGGAAAAGAGAAACATTTAAAGTTTGATAATTATGCTGGCCAAATCCATAAACTGTGGAAAAAAAATGAGTTGGGACATTTTAGTTTAATTGGGCTTTCAGAACTATTTGTATGATTACCAGGGCTGGTCTGTTTTTGTTCCCTTTGAAAGCCTAGCAGCCTTTGTTCAGTGAAAAAAAGGGAGGTTATACCTGTTGACCCAGCTGCCCTCAGATGACAACAGGGTTAATACTGGAGGGAATCTTCAGGTCTGTGAAGATTGAGCCTTCATCTCACTCTTGCCTTAATAGCTGGATATGTAAAGCAATAGCATCTTCTCCCTCTGCATTTCAGTCTGCAACGTGTTTTAAACTAGAAGACAGCAGGGCAGCAGAAGAGTGGATCGTTCTACATTCTGCTCTGAACATGCGTGGATATCACGCAACTGAGAGACTCCAGGGAACTGCATTTTTGCTCTTTCCACCTTTTCGGAAGTGTCAGTGCAGGCTAACTGAGTCAAACTTCATAATCAGGAACAGCTTCTCTGTTTATAACTTAACCTTGGATACAATACCTTTCATCAGCCCTAAAAAACAAAATGAAACAAAAACACATTTCTCCTCCATTGTGCTACTACCCAATATGGACTTGGGCCTTTGTAGATGAAGAACACTCAGTTATCCTCGAAAATGGGTAAAATTTTATTTAGTTGATTTGTACAACATGAATTGAAATAACAGTGCTCAGTTTCAATATCCAGTTACCTTTTATTTAAATCTTGTCGTCCTTACAAATGACATCAGGATCTATGGGTAGAGTCTTCTTAACAGCACTAGTGCTGTTTCAAGTATGATAATAGAAGGAAAAGAGATGACCTTGAGCTGAGATAGCTTAAAGATTGCAATAGGAACAGGATTCCCTTTGAAAAGAGAATGCAAGATCTTCAGAAGAACAAGAATTCAGATGTCCTAGGTCACTGCTGGTGGCATTGTCATTTATCACCGGCTGCAGAAACATGGTGGCCAGATTTCCTGGAAATTTTTTAAAAGGCTTTTTTCCTGAATTTTCTCCCCATGTAAAGCATTATTTATTTGCAAGAGATGAGGGGGAAAAGGCATATACATATATTAAAACATCAAGCCTTTAAAATAGCCATTGCCTGCTTCCCAAATGGCCTATTTAGTAAGTCTCATTTTCTTGCAATGATTTCCTCTTCAGACAAAGTTGCCTAGGGGTAGTTTATTAAATTTATTTTATTGGCTTTTCTCTTCTTTCTAACTAGATTACATGTTGGACTGCAGTTAACAACATAGACATGGTACCCACAATCTACTCTGCATCCCTCCATTCACAGAAACGTTCTGGAGAGACTGCACTTCATCCTCGCAAAGTTAAGGTGTGTAGGGTTTGGAAAATGGAACCTGAGGAGGTAAGAGGCAATGGATGAAGGACCACTATCTAAACAGGTTCAAAGGTGATCTGCTTTTCATTTTTTATTTTTATTTTATTTGTTTATTTATTTTTTGAGATGGAGTCTTGTTCTGTGGCCCAGTCTGGAGTGCAGTAGGGTGATCTCTGTTTACTGCAACCTCCACCTCCCAGGTTCAAGCAATTCTCCTGACTCAGCCTCCTGAGTACCTGGGATTACAGGTGTGCACCACCACACCCGGCTAATTTTTGTATTTTTAGTAGAGACGGTATTTCACCATGTTGGCCAGGCTGGTCTCGAACTCCTGACCTCAAGTGATCTGCCTACCTTGGCCTCCCAAAGTGCTGGGATTACAGGGGTGAGCCACCACGTCCCGCCATGACCTGCTTTTTAAAGAGACTGCCATCTTACCCCTCATATCCTGCATCAAGCACTCATATCTATGATGGTGATCCTGACAACAACATAAGGTTCTCCAATAATATTGTTGTAATCATATCTGCGGTGTGGTTTACAGGCTTCATGGTTTTGTAAAAAACACAAGCACAGAGACTGAAAAGGTAGAACAGTTGAAAATTCATCAGGTGATAAGAGGAAATCGGGTTTGGGTGCCTGAGGGGAAAACAGCCCACGGAGCTTTGATGTGATCCCTTCCATCCTACAGTGAGCAGGGTATCTGATCTTATTTCTACCCAACACCATCTGAGAGTGAAGCTGCCAGAGTAAAGGGCCTTTTACACAGGAGAGAGGTGGGCACCCTCGTAATGCTCTCCAGTCTTCCCAGGAGCCGTCTATCACACAACTGATTGATAGGAATATCAATGAAAGTATTCCCATGCCTGACAATGGCTCCAAACAAACATAAAAAAGCAGAATCAAATAACACCTTATAATCTTCTGTATTCCTCAAATTACGCTTCACATGACAATTTACATGTATCATCCGAATATGTTTAAGAATATTTCATGTATATGGCCATCGCGAAATTCCCTAAGTGTCACAGCTGGAATAACCACTTCTCCATGATTATTCACTTCCTTTGTCTAGAGGAACCAGCTCTCCCAGGGTCCAACACCAGCGGCTCTGTGGTGGTTCCTTCATCATGTCTTTGGCAGACATCCAGCCTCTGCCATTAGTTGGGACATTTTACAGCAAGCAACACTGCATTTAAAGATGCTTATTAGGGAGATTTAAAGTGATTAGCATTATCGTCATTATTGTTATTATTAAAGTATTTTGGAAGTTTCCAAGTACAGAATGAGAACTCCATGCCCCAGTGATTTTCATCTCCCAAAATAATAAAAGTTAAATCTAGCAGGAACTGTTTGGCTTTAGCATCTCAGAAGATACAGTGTTGCTTAATGTCCGCTGGATTCATCCTTGGCCCTTCACCTTTCTCTACCTCTCTGTGATTTTTCTTTCTTCTCTACTTGAAAATAAACATTCATTACCTTCAGGCCTCTCATTTGCTGATCCTTGAGTTGTGACCCTCTGTGGCTCATTTCACTGCCAATACCAGTGCCATTGACTTGGTTTTTACTTTAAAAACTGGGAAGTGGGAAACAGATACCCACACTTCATGAGGCTGCTCTGTCTCAAATGCTTCCCATCAGACAGATAGAAACAGAGCCTCCTTTCTTGGTGGAGAACATGAGCTATCTTTTATGCCTTCTTAGTTAATGAAGGGTCTTACTGTAAGAATAGCTTTTCCAGTCCATAAGCAAGATAACTCATGAAAAAATCTGCTAACATTTCTAAGAGCTAAATATGAAACACCCATCTTTAAGTGACACAGAAACATCATCAAATAGTGTGGTGTTGCATCAAAGATACGTTCATAGGTCTAATAGTGAAATAACTGGCGTTACAACATGACAGCAAGGATTTTTCCCTCTGTTATAAGAGCCTTCTCTCTCTGTATTGTCCATGAGCTGAGAGCAAGGGCAGCCTTTCCAATAGAAAGTACATTTGGTTTCAATTCACTTTCATAACAACAGACACAAACCCTTAGGAAGATGGAGAACATTAAGCTCCATTGTTCAGGCTAAGGACGAATGACTTGGGTGGCAGAAAGCTAAACAGTCTCTTTCCTGAAGAAGAAAATGCCTATGGGTATAGCAAATCTCATTCTCAAACAGCCTCCTTTTTTTTTTTTTTAAAAAAGTCACAGATATAAAAGACAGTTAAGGAAAATTAAAGAATCATCTCAAATCATAGAACTGGGAAGGGACCTTAAGAAATTATCATTTGATTCAGCCTCCTCTAGAAAGTTTTGTTTCTTAAATAATTTTATAAACATCGAGACATTGTGATTTAACAAGGTATAAGGGCAGAGAAAAATATTTTATAAATTATTTTAGTAAGATGCTTGTAGGACCTTTTATTATCTTAAATAATGACTAAATGAATGAAATTCTTGAGATTTGGCAGCTTTAAGGTTGTAGAGGTTGTTAAGAGGTAGAAATAGGATCCATGCTGTGTTCCCTTGGCAAAAGAAAATACTCATGCCACTGGTTCATGTCTCAAACAACCAGAACTCACTCCCCATCTTTATAATTTTTCAGAAATAACCTGTCATGTACATTTCCTTTTCTCTCACTGACAGAAAGGAAAGCATATTGGATAAGTAAATACAATGGAAGAATTCTGACGCACAAAATGTCCTAATAAAGTGTCCTTCAGGGTAAAAAATACTCAAGTTGGAAGTTATGTAATTCTATCCTTGATATTATTTAGAAAACAACAGGGGAAAACACCATCCACTGTACATTCCTCGAGAACCTCCAATCAAAGGCTCTAGCACATTTCCTGGCTTCAGACTGGCTATAAATAAATTTAATAAGGATGAAAAAAAAAATCACTGCATCATTTACAGTTCTCTCTTGACTCCAGCTGACAAAAATCCAGTCCAGATGTTTATGTTGCAAGAACAACAGTAAGAGGGTGAGCCTCAATCATGAGTATGAAAGCCCAGAGAGGGTGAATTTGAAGAGAAAGGGAGAGCTAGGTTGGCAGGGAGGGTGTAGACAAACTTGATTTGACACTAACTTACAGGAACACAGTAATTAATTTATTTTGTGTATAAGAAATTCAGTTTATTAGCCTTTCCTCTGCCTCATCTCCCTCTTCAAAGCCACAGGAGCTTGGCTGGTGAAGCTTGAAATGGTTGTTCCATAACCTTTGCTTTTAAATTAAACAAATGACTTCAGATTTTGGAGCAGTTGTTGACTCAGGGGAAAGCATGTCATTAAAAGTGTGCCAGAGACAGATTTAATTGGTACAAGTCCCAAAAACTGCTCGAAAGAGCACAGGCTTCCCGCATATAGATTTCAGAAAAATTACTCAAAGGCCGCACAGCTTTGTCAGAATTTGAGATGTGAAACAAGGCAGCTGAAAGACTCCATATCAAAAGGGTAAATTCAATTCAGGAGATATTAATCTGATTACCTAAGTAAGGCTGCGAATCGGATATGCTCCATTGTGCGCTCTCGTTCAACCTGGACAGCTGGAGGAGCCAATAGCTTCCTTTTCTCTGACATATAATTAAGTTTTAAGAGACGATCAGGTTACGGATACAAAGTTTTAAGAAATATTTCATTCAGGAGTGGCATTTACAGTGCTCGCCTATTGCAAGAGACATTGTTCACTTTATTTCCTTGAGCCACACTGGAGAGTGTGTGGATAGGGGCCTAGGGGCTTGGTGTTTGTGTTTCAGGCTACAATAAACGCCCTCTGTGCACCTGCCTGGAGGAAAAACCAGTCCAGCCGCCTCCCAAGACAAAAGGGCCCTGTATTAAGTGCTGAAAACCCAGACATGAACTGACCCTGTCAAATTCCAACTAGGAAAAAAAATCAATATTTTCATCCAATCCAAGAAGCGCTGTCATGTAGGTTTCTGGATTTCCTTTTTCATCTGCACTGAGTCTGAACAACGATGACCTGTCAACAGAAGTCATCTCCTTTCTCATGAGTCTCCTTGTCTTTCTAGATTACTTCCCTGATGGCACAACATGTTGCCTGGCATGCCATAATCTGCCCTCCAGAGGTCAACACACATTCTCCCACTCTTTCTCTACCAGGTCCTTCCCACTGGAATCTCGCTTCGGCCATGCAAGTTCATCTTCTAAAAGAGAACATTACTAATTCATGTGTTTTCAATGATTTTTCCAACACACACTTGTCACAAACTCTAGATACATTTAGAATTGCAAGAATGTTTATCAGGCCAAAGGATCAAGTTTATATTTCTTCCATGCTCATTTTGGTTTCCAGTGCAAACTGGTCAAAAGATATATTGGGTCACATAGAACAATTTCAGATGACTTCCTCTGAGAGCTGTTCAGCTTGGGTTTGTTTTAATTCATGTGTAGAATTAATCATGCTTATCTCAGCTGAACTGCACATTCTCATGGAGAAAAAAATGATTTCTCACAAATATGAAACCCAGGTAGGTGAAGTTTCATTTGTGAATTTCACCAGAGGCATGGGCAACTTTAGCCTAAGTCATGGGTAAATAAACAGAAAAGAACAAGGTGATTACCTGAACTTGAAAGTGCAAGTTGGTTACAAGACCAGAAAGGACTTGTGAATTGCAGTCTCCTACTTCTCTAAGTCAACCCTAAATGGAGGGGAAAATTAATGAAATCATGACTTTGATATTTAAAACTGCCATAGACAGTAAACCTTTGGCTACAAACATTTTTTAATATATTTGATGATGAATAGCTAAACTTTCAAGGTTAACAGTTTTCTCAAGGTTCTTCAATAGCTCCTCCAAACTCTAGCCTAGTGGGGAGGGAAGAACGTGGGAACCAAGATGATCATCACAAGAAAGCCAGTTCCCTAACACGACCATTCCACTAGGATGTGCTGAATTGTTTGTGTCTGAAGAGAAACCAAGCAGCAATTTACCTGATTGGCTGCTCATTAAACAGCTAGCCAAGAAAAACAGTCACCTACCACAGGTACTAAGCCACTCCAACCTATACCATGCTACCATGGCCAGCCTGGTGAGTTCTCAGCGGAACAGGGGCTGGTTAATAGCCTGCCACTTTGTAAGTGGGTCTAGCTCAGTGATAGAGGTGGTCTGCTGGCTGATACCCAGGCACTGCAGACACAGTGAGTCAGGACAGACCAACCAGGGGGTCCATCTTAGTTCTGTCCTGACATCCTAAGGAATGGTCCAAGCCTCCATCACAAAGATCACAATGATCTCTCCTTTCTGTGAATGCCTCTGATATTAAAAATCTGCTTCTCTCATCCTGGCAATTCATTAGATGCTGTAATACAATGTAACTTTCAGTGTTTCATGTCTGTGGGTCTCATGCTCTGGATTTTCCTTATTTTCATGACTTTTTTTGTCTTATCCACTGTATTGCAATACATATAGTCAGTTTATATATAAAGTTTAGTTTCATTACAGTATGCAAGAATTCTAGGGTTCCAACCAGATGAAGCTGACAAACACTAGAATTAGCCTTTATGTTTGAGAGGGCAGGGGTCAAGCCTGGTATTGTTCTCATGGCCTCCTGAAAATTCAGCAAGCATTTCACATTATAGGTGACTCATACTTAATATGTAAATGAATGAACAATTGAATGAATGGGCCCAGTGCTCAAATTTTGTTTTCAGTCTCACTCTACTTGAGACAGTAAAGAGCTCTGCAGTAAAAACAAGGAAGGAAGAAATTTGAACTATACCAAGTGGTGGGAATACATCACAATGACTCAGTGGGATGTGGGGAAAAAATATTAGAATCTATCTCATATTTTAAAAATTCTATTTCTGGTGTGTTTTATATAACAGCAGCAACTTGCCATATTTTGGGGTAATATGGTAAAAAATAATGGATTATAGTCAAAGATTGCTGCTCTAGATCCCCAATAGCATAACAGTGTCAAAAGGAATGTGCCAAAATGCTCACAGATGGGTTGCTCTAGCCTTCTTTAAGAAGTGAACAGAGAAGCCTGTCTGAGGCTTGAAAAGGAACATACCTATTTGCTCACTGAAGACAGAAGGTGACAGAAGAAGCAAACTGAAAGGCCTGCAACCTTCCCCTAATGCTTGCAGGATAGCTGAGGGAACTGAGGTCCAGAGAAGTTAAGTGCCTTGCTCACAATAGTACAGATGGTTTGTGGCAAAGCTGGCCCTTGAACACAGGTCTCCCGATTCCAAATGCAGTGCTTTAGCTTCTGTTAAAACACATTGCTTTTCTACTGACTATCAGTATAGAGATTTCAGGGCACATATAAAAAAAACAGCTACAATTATACTGATGCATGGAAACCTCTCAACAGAAATATGTGATCATAAGCTACAGCCAGACTCTAGGTTTGAATGCCAACTAATTACTAGTTATGTGATCATCAGCAAGTTATTGAAATACTTTGCACTTCAGTTTCTTTGTTTCTAAATCGAGGGTAATAATTGAACCCCACAAAGTTGTTGCATTTTTATGTGCTTCCAGTTACAAAATGATTCTGTCACTTCCCTATTTCAATGGTTTCCTATCACCCTCAGGAAAAAATTCAAACTGATTAGCATGAGGAATAAGACCTTTCACAATCGGGCCCCTACCTGGCTCTACACCCTGCCTCAATTCCATGACATGGGCTTTTCCCTCTGCCAGGTGCGCTTTCCCCTTCTCTCTGTCCTCTTAGGAACTACTGTTAATTCTTCAAGATCCAGCTCAAATTTCTCCTTCTTCTAAAGTTCCGAGACAGCCGCCATCCCCAAGCCAGGACTCCTATCTGTTCTTCCAGAAATATTCCAAACCTAGTGCCATCATGACACCAAGTGTCATCTGCTTACTCGCCCATCATATGCCATGCCCCTTCCCCTTCCCTGACTGTGAGCTTCCCAAAGAGCAGGAACTGTAGCTTTTGTCTCTGTGTCCACAGCACCTGCCTAACACATGACCTAGTAGACAGTAGGTGCCTAATAAATATCATTATAGTATATCACACTAAGCTACTCAGTCACCACCCTTGTGTGAATGTGGGAGATTACTCCTTCAAAAGCTGAGCTGTTCCGCTTCTGTTCTTTCATTTCTGACATGGTTCCCTGCATTGCCTATTGCCATTCATCATACAGTATTTATTATCATCACGTATTTATTAACTATTATTGTCAAGCACTTGTCTAAGATGTGGGGACCCAGCACTGAACAAAAGTGACAAAAATTCCTGCCTGTAAGAATTTACATTCTGGCTGGGCACGGTGGCTCACTCCTGCAATCCCAGCACTTTGGGAGGCCGGGGCAGGTGGATCACTTGAGGTCAGGAGTTTGAGACTACCCTGGCTGGCATGGTGAAACCCTGTCTCTACTAAAAATACAAAAAAATTAGCCAGGCATAGTGGTGCGTGCCTGTAATCCCAGCTACTTGGGAGGCTGAGGCATGAGAATTGCTTGAATGAGGGAGGCAGAGGTTGTAGTGAGTGGAGAAAAAGAAGAAAAGAACTTACATTCTAATGACCCTAAGACAGGACTTTCTGCTGATTTTCCTTAGTTTTGTATTATCCAGTCAAAGGGCAAACTATTTCCTGCAGTTCTAGTTTGGTCCCTGAAGGAGCAAGAACCTTCTTCCTGGCTGGCCTTGGACCCAACCCTTGGTCTCTGGCAGCCACTTATTCACTGTTGTTCGTTTTCTGGGATCTACATTTAAAGTTTTCAATTGCTTATTCTATCTCTGGTCTAGATTTCTACTCAGAAGGAATTTATTTTGATACTTTTCTAACTTCATTTACCTAAATATCATATTTTAAAGCAAAACAAAGTTTGTCTCCTTAACCCTGTCCACTGGGATTTCATTCATCCTCTATAGCTGGAGATGACAGTGCCAGGAAATGTGATTATCTTAGCTGCTCAGATAGGCCTATTAGATGGATGTATGGCTAAAAAAAAAAAATCAACATCATAACCTAAAAAGACCTTCTATTAAACACAGGAACCTCCACCCTCAACACACACACGAACACTGCATATATACACAGACACATCTGCATTTAACCCATAAAACTCAGACACTCCCCTGAGGGTAGAGAGTAATTCTGCTCTAGCATACTGTAAATCACGGAAAGGATGTATCTAACAGACACAGAGTTCTCCACTGCACATATTTTAGTTACCCAGCTGCCCTCTTAGCTTCTCTAGCTTCCCTTGCTCAAGCAGTGGATAGATGATGGCTGACCATGGGCTACAGCCTGTGCTAATGCCCCTCTATTATATGTCCCTGAAGATGAGGTAATTTACACATGGTTAAATTTAGGCCTCATATCTCACCCAATAATAATAGTTTAGAGTAGACAGTGGATTTGGGATAAATGGAATAGACATCTCTATGTATTTGTCTTCTAAAGACAAATTCAAGGGCTGATTATTGGTATAAAGAAAATTAGATCAAGGAGGAGCCAGGTTATCTGGGGCTAAAAAGAAAATATTTTTGAATTTCATTTTTAAAACAGTATATTGCTTTGATGGCATGGACTAGTGATAGGTAACTTCTACCAAAATTAGGAGAGGGCTGGGCATGGTGGTTCATACCTGTAATCCCAGCACTTTGGGAGGCAGAGGTGGGAGGACCACTTGAAGTTAGGAGTTTGAGACTAGCCTGGGCAAGATAGTGAGACCCTGTCTCTACAAAATAAAACTAAAAAAATTAGCCAGGCATGGTGGTGCTTGCCTGTAGTCCCAGCTACTTGGGAGGCTGAGGTGGGAGGATCACTTGAGCCTGAGCCTGGGAGGCCAAGGCTACAGTGAAGGTAACAGAGTGAAACCCTGTCTCTAAACAAATAAACAAACAAACAGACAGACAAATGGAAGAAGGAGAAGATGCTTAGAATGAAAATGACTAAAGGGATCAACAGAGCTACACAGTCCTGCTTAATAAACTTACAATGTCTGCTCAGCTGAACAAAGTCCTTCTATTAGATGTTATGTTTGGGTACTTACCTCCCTTCAAAAAGAATCTGTCCTTCATATATAGCCCCTTATAAGGGGAAAATGTCCCCCTTAAGTGGACCCTGCTGGAAGGATACTACTGTTATGGTGGAATGGATGAAAGGACAACCCATGAACAGAATTTACCAGGTATGAAAGATAAAATGGGTCAATCAGATCATAAAGTCAAGTGTCAGTGTCATGGAGAGGCATGACAGAGATGAGATAAATGAAGAGAATAACCTAAGTTTCAACCTTCCCAATTCCCATGTGATCTGGCAGTATTTTAGTTCCTATTTATACATAGTCATGATAATCTCAATTATATCCTTACAAAAGAGCTTAGTGGATAAAAATGTACCTCTGGAGCCAGTCTCCCTGGGTTGAAATCCTGACTCCAACTAATTGTGTTGCCTTCTAAGCCCCAGTTCCTTCATCTACAAAATTGGGATAATTAATATAGTTATCCTTCACTATCTGTAGAGGATTAATTCCAGGACCCCCTGCAGACATCAAAATCCATGGATGTTCAAGTCCTTAATGTAAAACAGCATTGTATTTGCACATAACCTATACACATCCTCCTGGATACTTTAATTCATCTCTTGATTATTTACAATACCTAATACAGTGTAAATGCTATGTAGATAGTTGTTACACTGTATTATTTGGGAATAATGACAAGGAAAAAAGTCTGTATGTGTTCAGCACAGACACAACCATCCATTTTTTCCATACTTACTATTTTTTGATTCACTGTTGGTTGAATCTCTGGATGCAGAACTCACGGATAAGGAGGGCCAACTGTACTATCCTCAGAGGGTGGTTGTGAGGACTAAATGTGATAATAAGCATACAATGCCAGGCATGCAATATATGGTCCATCATGTGTGTATTAATATGCCCTCCAGGTGATTCTGATGCGTGCTAAAGTTTGAGAAAATGGAATAAAGGTTTTGGTGGAGAAACGCAACCACTCCCTGTCTTTGACTGAAGAACAGTCCTCCTCTTTCTGGGGAAGATCATCCATCTTCTTTGATCAAACATGCAGCTTTGGAAGGGATAGATATCAGAAACCAGGTCGGACCTCAGCTGGGCCCGCCTTGGGCTAGACTGCCTTGCTAGACCTTGTTACAATCCTTCTCCAAATCCTAGTAAACATCACAAATCTGAAGAGACTTCATGCCACGTTACAACACAAACTGAACATCATTGGGCACCACCCCTAAAAACCAGCCATTCTTTTCTTCTTTATAATCTGTGACTCAAGAGGCCTCTTGCCCTTCGTATAGCATTCTCTGCAGCGATGGAAAACAAGGATCTCTTCTCAGAGGGTCCTAACTTGACGGCCTCTGGGATCACACCACCTCTTGGCATCCCATTCTCTTGGCTCTTGGCCCTGTCGTCACCTCTCTAGCTGAGGAAACTGACAAAGATGCCTTGGTGTTTTTGTCCCTCCAGCCTTCTTGACATTGAGAGCTTAACACAAACAGTACAGATTTGAGAAATTAGACAGTAAATCCTAGACAGTAAAAGATTTGAGGGTGAGGGGAAAGTACTTTCAAAGCTAGCCCAACTCTCACACAAACTACCTCAAGGACTGCTACCCAAAGAAACCTCTCTGGCTCTCATCTAACTTGACTGTAATGCATCTTGTGCTTCAAATGTGCCTCCTTTTGGCAAACTACCACCAGCAAAACAAAGCTCCTGACAAGAAGCACTTCCTGGTGGTTGACTTTAATGCTCCCTTTCTCCTTTTGATCTCCCAGTTGAGGCTATATTGCCCCCTGGCCTCCGGGCTGAAAATCCTCAACACATTCCTCTCCCTTTTGAGATTTACAACTTTTCTGACATTTGTAGGCTGTGCCCATCTCCTCTCAACTCTAGCCTTCCCTCCCTCGCATAATATTTAGGCTTTCTTTAGCCAAATACCACACATTTTTTTGGTGCTTTTAATCTTTTTCTATAAATCAGGCCTTTCATGGCATCTGAACAGCTGCTGGAAGACATATGCCCAGTCAAGTGCCATGGTCTCCTGAATACCAGGGAAGTAGAGCACTGGTCAGCGTGTGCCCTTGTGAATAGAACCATATAAAATCATGTGTGTTGATATAGTCTGTGGTTTTGGAAACAAAAACCGAAAGGTCACCAGGACACTTAAACATTTTTATCCAAAATCCACTCCTAAGAGGCAGCAGTAAACCAAATCTAAAACCTCACAGAAGGGGCTCTGACTTCTGTTCCCAGCACACAACCTTTCACTGTGTGGCCATTCAGCAATTCCCTTCTCTCCTTCATGCTTCAGTTGCTTGAGGTAGATTAAGAAATTCATCATTTTAAGACAATTAAAAATACTATGGAAATGCTAATGTTAATAATGTTGATCATAGTTGTTAATATTAACTTTGCTGTCACATGGTGACACCTTAGGCTTTCAACGTACTATTTATAGTCAGCTTGTACCATACCTCCAAGGAACGGATTTTTAAAACTGCTCCACTCATACACATTGGTACATGGCCCTACACAAACCAATGAACATTAAGTTTGAGATTGGGCTGTGGAGGGCCTTGGAGCTAAAGCATGTAGAGATTTCTGCTAACTTGACCAACCCACCCCAAAGTCTGTGGTTAATGGATTACAAATTTGGGTAACGAAGGACAATAAATCACAACTATAATAATAAAGCTGAAAGTACACACAATTTAAATAGAAACACCAGTGTTTTTTATCGGAAATGAAAGAAACCATTGATCATAGCAACTGTCTGAGATTAGCAGGGAGTCACATTTTCAAACATCCTGCAGTAAATCCAGAGCAGATCCAGCTGGAAAGCAAGAAATAAGACTTAAAAATTCATACCACGCTTTGAAGTTTGCTTCTTTCACAACTATGAGTCTCTGATTTCTCCCAACCATTCTGAGCTGCTCTTGCTTGTTGAACTTACTTTAAAAAAGAACACAAGCCACAAACTTGCATATAATCTTTCAAATGGACTCCAGCTTTTTGCAGGGATGGGTTGGTAGGGAATATGGATCCCCAAATACTTTCTCTTGCACATGAAATCAGCCATCAGTTCCCCGACTCCAACCAGAATAGAAAGCCTCCCAACAATAAAACTAGAAACCACTCTTGGTTCTAGGAAGCACTGCTATTTCTCTTGTGTTCTTTCCTTGACTTATCCACATATTTTACATTTTTAGTTTTCATGTGCTATGATCTATCGAAAACAAGTAATGGCAGTTAAAGGATACAACATGCCAGATGCTGGGAATACCAAGATGGCAGCCTAATAAGGTCTTCTTTTCCATAAAGCCATGTGGAACTCCCGAAGTGGGCCACGTCACCACAGTGAAGTAACTGCTACTCTGTTAAATCATCAGAAGAAAGCAAGCCAATGGTCTACAGCTTCAGTCTTGCACAGGGCTCACTGTTACCATCTGTCAAATCTCACCTACCAACTGTGTCACAGTAGATGGGCACTCAGCCAGTTCTGCTCAAATCCCAGGTGACTTCAGAATAGGATATGGCATCTTAGGCCATTTGGACTGTTAGATCCCTTCTCTATTAATCACTATGGGGAAAAGAGATATTCCCTATGACTGAGGTCCAATAATCCTTAGTATCTCCAATGACCATAAGGAAGAATTGGCAAGGACTAAGAAACATGTCCTTGGCCACAGAACAGTGTCAATAACTAAGCACAGAACTCTACAATAAACTGTATGTCTGAATTTCTGTCAACAAAATGAAATGTGAAGAAGAAAATACTGTGACTCAAAGTGCCTAGTCTAGAACAATATAGAATATACAACCAAAAAATCCTTATTTCTACCCCGATCTCTTCTGTTAAATGACAGATTGGATGACCAAAAGATTGCTACAGTCTTTTCCAGCTCTAACAAGTAGGATCATAAGGTGGGTCTGAAGATCAGGAACATTCACCCAATGATAGGGTTTAATTCTGATTTACAGAGTGGGAAGAATGAGTGTGTTGCTGATGTTACCCTAGATTAAACACAATAAAAAGGACCTTCAGAAATCTTGGCATTGGTACTTTGGCATACCTGCAACAGTCTCCCCTTCCTGTATTGCTATCTCTTTCTCACTCTGTATACACTTCACGTCTTGCCTCTTGCTCTCTCTGCCTCTCTCCACACAAAGGTATACAAAATCAGAAGTGTGTGCAAACCAGTGAGCACGAGAAACACACTGAGATGGGGTGGGCCCAAGGTCTATCTTGTCCTGTAATAGATTTCAGCTGCAGTGCACAGTGCACTGCTTAAACAGTGCTCCCTTGAAAACAGTTGTGGGGTGAGAACAAGCAGCCAAGAGCGCCAGTGATAAAATGATCTGAGTTGACCTAAGAGGAGTAGTACCCAGCAGGGGTTGATCCAGGGAAATGAAGTCCCTTCTGCTCTGATGCAGAGGAGGGAATACAAGTGACCTGGCCCAACTGAGAGATCTCTTCCACCCCAGCAGATCCTGTACTATTAATATCTGCCAGCTGCAGGCCCAGAGCATCCCCCTGCTGAGATCAAAAGAGCTCCTATCTTAGCTGGAACAAGGTCATCCGCACAGGGCTGTAAAAAGCGAGTCCTGGCTGGCTGCAGGGACGTCTATGGGGGAGGAGAAGTCAGGAGATGGGAGGTGCTCTCTCACGCTCCTTTAATCTCGGCTGACCAGCTGTTGCCCTCCCAGTGTTTGTAAAGTTGAGAGTTCTTTGTTTTTGTGTTGCTGGGTCTCCCCGCCCCCACCCTTATTAAATGTGTGGCTGAGTTGTTGGCTTGGATTAAGTAGACTCATGTTCACTGCTTGACATCATGGTATAATTCCCTTCATTGAGGTTTCATTCCACTGTTGAGTTATCCAGCTCCCAGGTGGGAGAGTCGAAGAAGGGAGAAGTACACCCCAAAAGCCAAGGACTTTGCTGGCACTGCTCCTGCCCTGAGCTTTGTGCCTTGAGAAGGAATGAGAGGACACACTGAATTTTCTCTATTTACTTAAAATATTTCCTCATATGTGCAGTGTGCTTGTCAGTCTGCAGCCTGCCTTTCACAAACTATTCCATTCACAAATTACTGGGAGAATGGAACTTTCGGGACTTACGCAAATTGACCAGAGTTACAAAGTCACCCCATCCCAGTGTGTTTCTGATTCTCACTGGTTTGCACACACTTCTGATTTTGTATGCTTTTGTGTGAAGAGAGGCAGACAGAACAAGAGATAGACAGGTAAGACCAGAAGTGTACACAGAGTGAGAAAGAAAACATACATGGAGGGAAGGCTGCTGTAAGGTATGCCAAAGTATCCGCGCTAAGATTTCGGAAAGATCCTGTTGATTGTGTTAATCTAGGGCAACATCAGCAACACAGCCAATCTTCCTACTCTGTAAATCAGAATTAAAACCTCATCAGTGGGTGAATGCTCCTGACCTTCGGACCTACCTCATATCTTATATGTTAGAGCTGGAAAAAACTTTAGTAGTCTTCTATTCATCCAACCTGTCATGTAACAGAAGAAGAAACTGAGACCCAAGTGATCAAAAGGCCTGCCCAACACCACAGTTAATAACTCAGTGGCAAAGCTGATACAATGAATGCTTGAAACAAAACAGAGCAATTTATATGTGTGTGTGTGTGTGTGTGTGTGTGTGTGTGTGTGTAAATTATAGGAACTTAACCATTGTAATGTATTTGAATGGGTATAAATGTTCTAACACATTGTCCCTTTTAATCCACTAATAAAAACCTTCATTATAGACTTTAGGAATATATTTCCATAGCCTCTTTATCTGCTCACCTATACAAAAAAAAAAAAAATCTAGAAAAACCAATTGTTTCCATTCCTCCTTAGATTTCTAGGATAAGCTGTTAACTCTTCCTTTGCTGTGAACACAATGTCAGGAGTTTCTTGTGGCAGTTACACTGCAGCCTCAAAGTAATTTCTTTTCTATGTGATTTGCTCTTCTTTGCTTAAGATAAACCAGGAAGGCAACACAAAGAAAAGTACTTACTGGTTTTCAAATAAGGAAGAAGTTTATTCTGGTCTCCTCCTCAGAGCTGAATAAGTGTGTGTGTGTGTGTGTGTGTGTGTAATAATTATAACAATTTTTAACAATGTTCATAGGTGCTTTATATGATTCTCATGATCACTGTTCTTCCGAAGTATTTACTGTGATACTCATCTGGCATTTATTTACTGCCTAGTATATGCTTAGAATTTTGCTAGTTACTGGATAACAAAATGGATACAAAAGAATATGACAGGGCTGTATCTTTAAAATCTGCCAATTAGGCAGAAAAACATGAAAAGTTAAATTAATTTTCTTTTCTTTATATAGTTGAGCAGATAAAGCGGCCACAGAGGAAAAACAGAGAGTGAGACCACAGACAAGGAGGTTCTGTGAAAGAGGCAGTCTTTAAATAAGCCACAAAGCAGTGGATGTGGGATGAGAAGAGGCAGTGGAAGTGAAAAAGGGAAGTGCTGTTCTGGAGAGGTAGAGCTGTCTATGCACAGGCATGGACCTGGGAGTGGGGAGGGGCAGGCAAAGAGCAGCAGGCTTGGCATAGGAGCTTCAGCTAAGATACTGGCAGGAACTAAATTTGAATAAAAAGGAAATGACAGATTATAAAGGGTTAAAAGCATTAACTTTATCTAGTGGTGTTTTGGAAACCAGTCTACCCAAAGGAGAAAAAAACAAAACAAAACAAAAACACCTGATTTTTAGCATTTGTTGATTTCCACGGTATAAATACTTTTACCATGGCTGATTTCAAGCTAACAAACCCCAAATCCCTAAATATTTTTAAAACAGCTTACTGATTTTAGCTCATTCTCAGAGAAAAAAAAAATTCTAAGATTTCTGAGTAGGAGAGCAGTATAGTAGAACGACGCCAGATGGGGAAGTTCAATTTGGTAGTGGCAGAATGGAAATGGTAGAGGCTACACTGGGAAGGTCAATCTGGATGTTATTAAAATAATCCAATTGGGAGGTTAGTAACCAGCTGATCACAACACACATTACAAAAAAGAGGGGACCAAGGAAAGATATACGTGGAAAGAAGTACTAAGCAGATTTGATGACAGAAGTTTCCGGAGGGAGAAATATTTGATGATTCAGGTTTTCAGCCCCATTGATGGGGGTTATGATGATGTACCCCTGAATTTAGAAGCAGGGTACACAACACATCATATAGTTTTCATAAATAAGCCATTAGTTTTCACTCCTAAAACCACCACTAAGAAGCAGAGGTGTGGTTCTTGCAATTTCTAAGACCATCAAGCAAAGTTGATGGGCAGAAGACCACCTGGACAGTCAGTCAGGAGCCTTGCTAGGCCTAAAAGTCTCCTGTATTCCATCACGAACAATTCTCAGAAAGTGGAAAGGGAGGAGGGGTCTGGAAGAGCTATGTACATCTACCCAGGCCTGTAGAATTCTGCATGAAAGATACCAGAGTATAGGGAGAACAACTCAGAAATGTCAAGTAAGCACTTTCAATAAAACTAGAAACCACCCTCTGGTTTACTGATGTTATTTCCCCAGCTACGTAAAGCTTATTGCCATCGAAACCATAGCCAGCCTGACCTTTGCTAGCAGAGGGTGGAGAAAATTTTGCAGATTTACCATCGTGGAGATTTTTTTCTTAATCTTCTGTAAAGCTGATCAGGAATGTCGTATCTCTGGCACATGAAACTGATGTACACTTTTTAGTCCAAAGGAGCTCAGCACAAAGAAAAGGCTAAATTGCTATGGGATCACTGGTAAAGCCAACCTTTGAGCATCAGTCTCAAAAACAAAATCATTTAACAATTCATCAGCCCTTATTCTAAGGACCTGAAATAGCCCACAGAGGAGTGACTAGCCTCCAAATCGACCTCACTCATAGAGGCAGGGTAAGAGACTCCCCAAGTATAAGATCAGATGCCAGGAAAGGTGGCCAAACCTAAATCAACAGGCTCTGGCTGGGTTCACTGGCCAGGGCCTATTAGCCATATCTCCCAGCTCTCAACAGGAGGTGGAGAAGCAGTGGGGCTGTATGTCAGTGTCAAGTTTCAGCCTCTCTAGGACGGATTCCTTACCTTCAGACAGGGACAAATCATCAGCTGGAGACACCAGGTCTGCCTGAGAAGCCAGGGCTCCACTCAGATGGGTTGTAATCTGATTCGTCAAGATAACCTGTGAACAGACAGGGAGAAGGGAGGGGCAAGGGAGAATAAAGACAGAAAAGACCAAATTAATTATTAGAACTATCAAAAGGTAGACTGTGGTTTAGGAGAAGACTGATAAATACAGAGGTAGGAAAACCCCAGCCCTGACTTTCGCCAGCTTTATCTTTAGGCCAGAATATCTAGCAAGGCCTAGCAGTTATTCAAAACCCAGAAAACTGAGGAAACAGAATGACTTTTTTCAGAGTAAAGCCTCTATCAATTCATTCTAAATGCTGTGTAAGTTAGGACTGAGGCATGTTATCATATCAGTTAAATAATAGACAGCTAACCACAATTAAATTCACATGTACACATTTTATCAGACTTTAATTTTTAAAATTATATCTGCCAGGCATGGTGGCTCATGCCTGTAATCCTAGCACTTAGGGAGGCTGAGGTGAGCGGATCACCTGAGGTTGGGAGTTCGAGACCAGCCTGATCAACATGGAGAAACCTCGTCTCTACTAAAAATACAAAATTACCTAAGTGTGGTGGTGCATGCCTATAATCCCAGCTACTTGAAAGGCTGAGGCAGGAGAATCGCTTGAACCCAGGAGGTGGAGGTTGTGGTGAGACAGGATCGCACCATTGCATTCCAGCCTGGGCAACAAGAGCGAAACTCTGTCTCAAAAAAAAAAAAAAAAGAAAAAGAAAGTCAGGGTTTTATTTCCAAATTTGTGAAATAGGAATGAGTTTGACTCTAAAGAAATAACACTCCTCTTTTAAATAGCTGAATTCTAACAAAAGAAGTTCAAAGTCTCACTATGTATTTAAGACACAAATTAACATAATCCTACCTATACAAAAAAAAAGTTCATAACATTTAAAATTCCTGGAAAGGACTTTAAAATTACCTAATTAATGTGATCCAATGCCACACAATATTTTCAAATTTGGTATAGTCAAGAAACTATTCCTAAAAAATCCTCATTTGTAAAATCTACCTTATTGTTTAGAAGCCTAGAGGAAAAATAAATACAGATTCTTTTCTGGAAAATTGTAACATAATGAATACCACAATCATTTTCCAAGGTTTAGATGTTCTCATCATGGGAAGAAACTATGAGCATCTTGGTCACTCAGAGGCAACGTCCCTTCTGAAAAGGGCACTGGGCATTTAGTACACAATTCAGTGCTTGGAATATTTGTCTAGCTGGACTGTGCTGGTCTGAACCAAAGGTCAGCTATGGTTGTTGCCACCCTGATTTGAACAGAAATGGAAATCACCTCCATTCTTTATTATCCAGCTTTTCAGTCACACCTCTGTCACTGTATCCTGAATGGACCAGTGACACATTATAAATCCTGTATCAGTGGCAGCTTAATTGAGGGCTAAGAGGGAGCAGGACAGCAAGGTCAGGTAAAGAAATGAAGTACTCGAATAGCAAAGACAACCTTTTAAGGTCTGTGTGCCCACTGGGCTTGTGAGCCTCCAGTCACTCTACAGTAATAATCGGATATTGCAGGATTCCACTCAGTATCTGCTAATCTTCTCTCTCATATTCTTTTTTTTTTTTGAGACGGAGTCTCGCTCTTGTTACCCAGGCTGGAGTGCAATGGCGCGTTCTCGGCTCACCGCAACCTCCGCCTCCTGGGTTCAGGCAATTCTCCTGCCTCAGCCTCCTGAGTAGCTGGGATTACAGGCACGCGCCACCGTGCCCAGCTAATTTTTTTGTATTAATAGAGACGGGGTTTCACAATGTTGACCAGGATGGTCTCGATCTCTCGACCTCGTGATCCACCCGCCTCGGCCTCCCAAAGTGCTGGGATTACAGGCTTGAGCCACCGCGCCCGGCCTCATATTCTTTTTTATTGCTACTTTCCATCGACCGGTGAGAATCACCTAGGTCTTCAATTAAAATGGCTGGAAATGGTCAAGTAGCCTCCTTGAAACAACTATTCAACTATATGAGTATAAATAAGGACTTGTGTTCATTTCTTTCTCTCTCTCTCTCTTTTTGAGACAGGGTCTTGCTCTGTTGCCCAGGCTGAGTGTAATGGCACAATCTTGGCTCACTGCAACCTCCACCTCCTGGGTTCAAGTGATTCTCCTGCCTCAGCCTCCCAAGTAGCTGGGACTACAGGCCTATGCCACCATACCTGGCTAATTTTGTATTTTTAGTAGACATGGGGTTTCATCATGTTGGCCAGGCTGGTCTTAAACTCCTGACCTCAAGTGATCCACCCACCTTGGCCTCCCAGAGTGCTGAGCTTACAGGCATGAGCCACCATGCCCTGCCATTTCTCTTTTATAATATAGGGTAAGAGCTTTGGAGTTCAGTAAAACTGGGTTCAAATTTTGATTCTGACCCTGTGTACCTTTGAGCTTCATTTGTTTATAGGTCAAATAATATCTATCTTATGGAATTTTTATGAGAATTAAATGAGATAATCAATGTAAGGTACTTAAAGTATCTGGCACATAGTAAATATTCAATAAATAGAAGCAACTGCTATTGTTATTATTTCCTTCAGAATGAGGATATACAGGTTAATAAATTAGTATATGTCATAGGCTCCAGACAGTTGGTTCTAACAATAGAATACTAAATCACAATTTTCTATATCAGGATACACTTTGGTACCTGATCATTTGTACCTATTTTAGTCTTTCCTAAGTTTGATTTTTTAATTTTTAAATTTTGTATCTTTTTCTTTTTTTTAAAAGACGGGGTTTCACCAAGTTGGTCAGGCTGGTCTTGAACTACCGACCTCAGGTGATCCGCCCACCTTGGCCTCCAAAGTGCTTGGATTACAGGCGTGAGCCACCACGCTCAGCCCTAAGTTTGATTTAACTGCAAAGAATTTGTGTAAAAATCTTAGTAAGAAAAATATAGTCATTATTTAAATCAAGGCCAATAAGATACTGACATTGCTCTGAAAAATACTATGTGCTTTACCTACCAATGAACTGAATAATATATTTGTCTATCTTGGTAAAAAATAAGTGTGGAACTTCTGAGAGATCTAAATATGTCAGCTCTAATATTTTTGTGATTCTTCTTAAATGATGGCTTGGTGAAAATGACTGGGACTCCAATGTCATGATTAATAGTGATGAGAAAAAATTTCTTACTTAATACCTACCATGCAAAGCATGTCACCATATACATGGGGGAAATCAAGATATAAAGGTACTGTATGTCTCTAGAAACTTACAGATTCAATGATGAGGCACTGACTAAAATATTTAGACCACTTTTTCTCAATTCACTAGTTCTGTAATGGAAACTTGTACTGAGATGATGGTTTTATTGTACAGAACTAATGAAATGATACCCTACAGAACATAAAATTGAACTACAGATGTACTTCAAAAGATACCCAGCATAATTTCCGCTTCTGGTGAAACAGTAGATGGGGAAGAAAATATTTTCACTCCCCAATGGCAAAAGAACAAGCTCCTAACTGATTTTGCTAATAATCCTCCCCCATTTAATTATGAGTCTTAAAGCCAAATCGCCAAAGGGATACATAGCAACCAAACTCAGGGCTTTGCTAATCATGCCATCTTACTGAATTGTTGTGGCTTTCTAAATATTTTCAGCAAAAAGGAGAGAATGAAAACATTTCCCAAAACAATGATTACAATCATCATAACTTGGGCAGAAGACTATAGGTATATTTTCCTCTGAGGCAATCAGGAGACTTGAAAACTCTACTCTTAAAATAACATATGAAATACTATTACAAATTATAAACAGAGTCTTACCACGATCTGGTTTCTAAAAGTGAATTCTAACAGACACTTCAGGGGGTTTTCCTGCTGCTTTGCTCCATGGGAAAGACTGAGGCTTCTGATGCTCAGTACTAAATTTGTGTAAGAGCAATTTGCACAGTGTTTAGGACAAGGGCTTTGGAATCAGACCTGAACTTAGATCCTGGGTTCTACCATTTACTAGCTGTGTGATATGGGGCAAGCTTCATAATCTCTCTGGGTATGATAATACTTAGCTCACATGGTTCTGAGGATTCAGCAGGATAATGCATAGAAAGTCCTTAGCACAGTACCTGGCCTATGGCAAATGTTACCCCATCATTGTCATTAGTTATCCTTTGCTGATTTATACCTTGCTTGTTTGTTTAGATGTGAAACCCATACCTGATTCCATTTTATATAGCATATAGCTCACTGCTGACAAATAATAAACATTTGCTGTCAATATGTTCAAAAACAGTACAAATTTAATTGAAAGTACATATGCCATTTTTGCTATTTCCCTAAAATACGGCTTATTGAAAACATACAACACACCCCCAACTACACACCAGCAACTACAATGCAAGACTAGAGTGGGATTTTTGCACAAAGGAAAAGATATATATTTTTAATGGTCATGATTAGGTCTGAAGCCAGGAATAGACAGAATCCAACTTAATCAGCTTCTCTTGAGGAAGAATACCATCCACCTACTAGAAGGAACAAGAAACCCTAAAAGTTATATAAAGTAACTTCTGTCTCAACTCAACATTATGTATGAGAGACCGCTTACTCCTAAGCTTCTTTGTATTGCCCTCTTCAACGTCGGTTGCTTACAGAGGTGTACGTATATATGAAACGGCCTTTCATATAGTGTCACATAGACCTTGAGTCCCATTTTTAATACTTTCCCACAAGGGGAGAGATTTCTCCCTTCAAAAGCCATGCCCCCAGGTTTCCAGTTTTACTCTGCATTATGTAGCTTCTCTAAATACATCTTACTCAACCCTTCTGTGTATTTCAGTCAAATATCTACACTTAGTTTAAGAGAAAAATTTGAGATCTTTAAAAAAGAAATACAGGGTATAGATTCATAAACAACCCAGCAGGTCCTTCTTTCACAGACAGCAGGATGTATAAGCTAGAGAAAAGAGATAGAGAGAGAGGACCAGTTAACAATGAGATGAATTGGTAAGGCAGAAGGCTAGGAAATCAATGTCATTTTGGTCAGAAGACAGAGGTTCCTGGCCATGGAAAACCAGCCAACACACACACAAACAAAAATACATGATTTATTTCTACTAAGTATTTAAAAAGGTAGTTTAAGGCAGTAAAACCTCGAGTTAAGAGAGAATAAGCAGAATAAGCTGGTCATCAGTCAGGGGACTGGGCCGATTGAGCCTAACTCTCTGCTAGTCTGTCTACCCAATGCAGACCCACAGCCTTTAGCTGACCCATCTTTCTTTAGCTATGCTATGACTAGACTATACCCAGACTACATCTACCCTCTGCTCAGGCTTACTGTTCCTGGTCTTAAGGGGCCACCGTACATGTCTATATTGACCTACTCTACATTGAAGGTTAGAAATATCTTTGCGGGGGGCCTCCATGAATAGCCGTTCTGTATATTGGAGCCTTCCATGAGTACTAGAATGCATTGGTGGAGAGAAAATGGGATAGCCCTGGAGGCCTGAGTGGGAAACTGCCAGGCCTGAAGTCACAGCCTTTGATGGAAGCAGCTCATTTTACCTGACTCTTGGTGGGTGACAAAGAGGAAGTCTGTGGTCAGCCAGGGATAGAATGGGTTGGAATGTGATATCTGGCCCTGTTTGGTCAGCAGAAGAGATATTCATGATCAGCAATATAATTACTGATTAAAGTCAGATTTTTAAAGTACCTAAGAATCTGCCAAATGCCATCATTGAGCTTTCTGTGGGGGCAGCTGAGAAGCAAATTTTATAATACCCATTTTCCACCAAGTGAACTGGTGTCACCTGTCTAATACCAATAGTAAAGATGAGATGAGGGCATGCAGGCTTCCCTGCCTGCTCTCCTTCTTAAAGGCAACATGGGACACAGGAGAAGAGAGAAACTCTCAGCTCAGACCTACTGACAGGTGACTTCTTCAAGCCTTAATGTCCTGCTCTAGAGAATTCCATCTATAAAAGTAATAAATAATCTAATGTCCAGAAATACACTGAAAGATGGCCAAGATGCTACACTGTAACAAGACCAATCTTGTGATAAGATTCTTTTCAGACTTTGCTAATAAATACCATAAATCAAGTAGGTCATTAGCTTCCGTTTCTATGAAAGTCAAGCATGTGAGGCAATCTTATATGAATTCTGACAAATTTTTGGTGGTTTTCAGTGGCCCTTGATAACATGTGGTTATCATTTCCGAGGCCCATGGGAAGTTTTGAAACTAAAGCTTTTCATGGAACTCATGTCTCTGTGCAACAGAGTTGAAGGGGTAGGCTGGGTTAGGGGATTCATGAAGCAACCTCAGGCATCTCAGGGGCATTTCTAGCCCATAAAACACCTGCCTCCTCCTCCCGTCCACTCACTGGCAGAAACCTGCCACAATCTAACACACATCAGGAAGTTTCAAAATCACTTTAACTGGGCCAGGATAGTGAGGTGCAGTGATAGTCCATCCTGGTACTTCCAGCTCTCAAGTAAACAGCAGCCCCTGGATAATCTGGGCGGCCAGAGAGAGAGAGAGAGAGGCAAAAAGAGAATGTGGGTGCTGACTCTACTCACCAACCCGCCTGGCGCTAAATCCAATGCTTTCAAAGTGACAAGCCTCTGCCTTTTGTCAGCTCTGAAGGCATAGTTAATCTTTTTTTCCTTTTTGTACTAAAAATGGTCTCTCTGCTTAAGGCACAGTTTTAAAAATGTTACTTTTGTATCTGAAGTGATCCTAATTGCCATATATGACAGTGACCTAGCCTTTCTATCCAGATGCCTGGGATAAGTCAGAAATTCAAATTTTAATCCTGGCTCTGTGAAGGGTTGCTGAATGCCTTGCTTTTAAGGAGACAGAAACTGGAACTTTCCTGTGAGAAATTGTTCAGGTCCATTGAGTCCTTTCATCACCAAGGTTTGAGAGAAAGGCCTGGAGTGGTTTTCCCCATGCCGTCCTCCTGCTCCCCAACCATGACGGTGTCTGCCCCAACCTGTCTGCTGTGGTAGGAGCTGGAGGTGAGAAGGAGACAGGAGGAAGAAAGAGAATAAGGAAAGCAATGAGGGCAAGAGCCAGAAGAAAAAGAGTGGGAACAGGGTAAGTCTAGAAAACCCACGCTCCCAGACACACACCTTTCCCCACCCCAAGCCCTTCCCGTCCATTTTCAGCTTTGGAAAGAGATACCCAATATTTATTAAGAAGAAAACTCACATAAAATATTTTGGAATTTGAGCATCACAAAAACAAATCTGGTTTTACTATTTGCTGGCTTAGTTTTGTCAAACTCTAGAAAATAAAAAATCATTCCGCAATTTAAAAAAAACAACTTTTATCTTAGCTTCAGCTCAGAAAATATCAACTTAGTTCTAGAATAAAAATCTGATAAGGTTTCAATATTCCAGCCTGCCATTTCTATCTTGAAGGACTGCATGATAATTGTTTTCTGGGAAAATCTGAAAGGCTGTGGGGAATTTTTCTTGTGAAATATTTGTAGAGAAGAAGCCAAACTTCAATTTTGCTTGAAGAAAACATGGGTGTGGGAGTCAGGCAGCCTTTTATTTCTGGCTCTGTCACTAACCTGTGCAATTCTGGGAAATTCTTCTAACCTCTCTGTACCTAAAAGTGTTGAGTCCACAAAAGATATGCAGAGAATGAATGTATTACAACTGTTAATGTGTCTGCTTAGAATAAATGTTTCATATATTTCACTCACATTAGGATGAGTGCTGTACTAAAAATTCCATCTTTGCATTGCTTCTTATCTTCAACCTTAAGAAACTCGTCCTACACAGAACCAATTGGCAGTAGCCAAGGAAAAGGGGGTAGAAAAATGGATGAAGGAACAACTTGAAATTATTTGTTTATGGTGAGAATACTTTCAATCTTAATAAATTCACACCTCTTATTATCAGCCCTGAGGAAAACGCTCTTCTGTAGATTTCACTGTGAAATCCATAGGCAAAGCCAGAGAAACACTCTGCCTAGTAGGGGAGTCCCTAAAGAAGAGAGCGGCTCAATCAGAGGAAACGCAGATGTAGGAGGTGAAAAAAATCTCCTCAGCTTTGCACAAGCACACACTCAATCACAGAGGGAGCTGACGCAAATAGTGCTTCCGTCCTACTTCTGACCACTGAGTTCAGAAAAAAATGCGTTGAAGCAGAATTGCGTCTGCCATTTGGCAAAAGTAAACACACAAAATAAGCATGTGGCTCCCTAGGGCAGCTTTCTCTTTGGCCTACTTCTCCTGGGGTGCACACACAAGGGGATGCAGTGGAAACTGTGAGCCGGCAGCTACCATGCCATAGACATAGGTGTGGAGAGCTGGTTCCACTGCCGGCTGCTCCACTGGCTCCAGTGGGCTGAGGTTAGCACGTGTTGGTTCCGGATCTCAGATGGGCCCGGCAGTTGTAAACAGGCCACAAACAGCAAGCTAGTGTGCTGTTTCCACCTTCACCCCAACCCTGGCGGCATCCTGTCAGTGATCTTGGGCCCACTGCAGGAAGTAACATGCACAATTGGGGAACTGTGACAATGCAGCCACAGTGGCTTCCAATGGTGCATTCGCCAACTGTGTGCGATTTTGCAGTTAGTATGAGGCCAAAAAAGTCTCTGACCAGCCAGAACCTGGAAGACAACGAGGCCAACAGTCAACTGACTCTGAGGTTCACATGGATGTGAAAGAAACTATCCTGGCCGGGCACGGTGGCTCACGCCTATAATCCCAGCACTTTGGGAGGCCGAGGCAGGTGGATCACGAGGTTAAGAGATCGAGACCATACTGGCCAACACGGTGAAACCCCGTCTCTACTAAAAATACAAAAAAATTAGCTGGGCGTGGTGGTGCACGTCTGTAGTCCCAGCTACTTGGGAGGCTGAGGCAGGAGAATTGCTTGAACCCAGGAGGCGGAGGTTGCGGTGAGCCGAGATCGCGCCATTGCACTCCAGCCTGGGAACGAGAGTGAAACTCCGTCTCACAAAAAAAAAGAAAAAAAGAAAAAAAAAAGAAACTATCCTATCAGCCTTCCGCCACATTGTACACGTCCTGTGACCAATTTGCCTTGGCACGTAGTGGGTATCCCTTTCTGCTACCTGATCACTGCCCACTGAGTCCCATAGAAAGGCAGAGGAGGTGAATTTCCAGCACCCCCCCACAAATTTCTGCTGACCTTTTTAGGTGTTTTTATTACTTGATGGTGCTTTCTATTCATGTGTGCTCCTGGGCTCTGGGGATTCCCCTCCCTTTGATTTGCAAGGAGGAATAGAAAGACACAGCTTTGTGATTGGTCCATCACAGACGACTGGTATTAAGTGATTTCCCCTCCTTAGACTCATTTGACACCAAGAAAACCATTCTGTTGAGTCACTTGCTCCTTGCAGGTATGAAAATATGGCACTTGGGGGAGTCCAACCTGATAAATACCAACATTGATAACCTTCAGCCTCAGCTACACTTCCAGTGGCTTATAGTAGAGCAGAGTTGAAGCAGAGGAGCTTCGGGTCCCACCCAGTCTCTGACAAATCTCCAGTGGAGGGTGAGCACCTCTGGGCTGACTCCTTGTATCTCTATGCCACCAGCACAAATGGCATCCTAACCACCAAGGGCTCTCCATACTCAGTGCCTGGAGAGGTGCAACCAATTCTACTTCCAGAGTTATTCTATAGCATAAAATGGGAGCAAAGGCCACTCACTATGTGTTCAAACAGAGGTTAACAGGTCTGCCTAGGAACAAATTTCCAAATTAGTCACCTCATCAGATATACTCTTGAATAAAAGTTAATTATTTGATTTCCTCAAGGAAGGGATATTGTGTAAGGTGTTATTTTTAAAAGGAGGGGTGGGGGCAGCTGAAGCAATGCTATCTGTGTCTGTACTTAAATAAATGACATCAATATGGACACACAATAATAACCTACAATTAAGCAGAGTCAACACAGGAGAGACAAAAGAAGACTAGGTCCAGAACAAATACATTGAAATGGCTAAATATTTACATGGTGAGTCGGGGCAGGCTTCTTCCCACGGTGATGCCCTTGAAGTGGAGATCTTCCATTATGGTTACTAACATTCAAACTCCCAATCATGTGGTACAAACCCATTAAAAAGGATATCCTGAGGCCAGGTGCAGTGGCTCATGCCTGTAATACCAGCACTTTGGGAGGCCGAGGTGGGTGGATCACCTGAGGTCAGGAGTTCGAGATCAGCCTGGCCAATATAGTGAAACCCTGTCTCTATTAAAAATACAAAAAATTAGCTGGGCATGGTGGCGGGTGCCTGTAATCCCATCTACTCAGGAGGCTGAGGCAGAAGATTTGCTTGAACCCGGGAGGTGAAGGTTATCGTTAGCCAAGATCATGCCATTGCACTCCAGCCTGGGCAACAAGAGCAAAACTCTGTCTCAAAAAAAAAAGCATGTCCTGGTTGAAGGCAGATCACACTTGAGGCACAAGCCCTACTGCCAGAAGCCAAACAAGTTTTTAGTCTCAGATACTCACTCTGGTGGCTTGGAAATGGCCTCCTTGAACACTCTCCAAATGGGAAATGTGAGGCTTTCAGGACTCAGAGTCGCTAAAGATAATGGTGAGGCACATATGCTGCGCATGGCCTAAACCTGCCCAGTACAGTACTGTGGGTGCCACATTGTAATTTTTCTCCCTCATTTCCAGGTAGCTATTTGTCGTCTCTCATATGACATCTTTAATAAGAATAACCATGTCATTTTACACATACTTTTTACTTCCTGGGGTATGTTCACAGAATGGTCTTAGCTGACCCTCAATGCAGAATGAGGGAAGCCAGGAAGTGAGCAAAGCAGCTGTCCTGGGTTAGGAGGTGGGCTCCAGAGTCAGATCCCCTGGGTTTCCAGCTCAGCTCCACTGACTACTAGTTGTAGATTATTTACTCCACACCTACTCGGGTATGTTATTTAATCTCTCTGTGCCTCACTTTCTTCAACTGTATAATTGGCATAGCAATCGTACCTATTTAAGGATAAATGAGTTAGCATATGAAGCACTTAAGACAGTGCCTAACACCGAATAGGTGCCTAGCAAATATTAATATTATCCTTTTACTTACTATTCTATTGAGTTCAATTCTTCCAGTAGGAAAACCAAGAGTTGTAACATTCTCATTCTAATTTCTCTACTTCTCACAGTTTACCCATCCCAAATGTCCCAGTCGGAAATAGCCTCTTTTACTCTGTAAGTTTCCATCTTTGAGGGGCCAGTTCAAATCTCACCTCTTCCATGAAATCTTTGCTAACTATTCTAGCTCTAATTTTTCTCTCACTTCTTAATATTCATACTTTATTGATTTTTATTTTTTTCAAATATTTTTGAGACAGGCTCTTGCTCTGCCACCCAGGCTAAAGTCCAGTGGTGCAATCGGGGCTCACCACAGCCTTAAACTCCTAAGCTCAAGCATTCCTCCCGCCTCAGCCCCCAGAGGCACATATGTACCACCATACCCGGCTAATGTTTTATTTTTCTGTAGAGACAGAGTTTCCCCATGTTACCCAGTCTGGTCTCAAACTCCAAGGGTCAAGTGATCCGCCTGCCTTGGCCTCCAAAAGTGCTGGGATTACAGGCGTGAGCCACCTTGCCCTAGCTAATACTCTGACTTTAGAATCAATACCAAGTAATTTAGTACAAGACTTTTTATGTCATTTGCAGTATACATTTCATGAGATTTTTATGTATTTCTACATCTCTGACCCCGTTCTAAAGGATAGGGGGAAGAAAGGAAACTCACGTTCACTAAGCATTTCCTATGTGTCAGACCCTCATCAACTGCTTAAGATACGTTGGCTTATTTCATCCTCATAACTTAGGAGGTAAACGTTATCATCCCGGTTTTGAAGATGAGGAAACCGAGGTTCAGAGAAGTTGAGGCGTTTTCTGAGATCCAATAGCTGGCACATGGGAGAGCCAGACTCACACCAGGTTGCCTGGCTCTCTAGTCTCCACAGGTTCCATCACATAAAAAGGTTCTCAACATGAAAACTCATGGTTCCATGGATATTTGTGGATTAATTTCCTCAGCATAAGGCATTTACTGATATTGGATTAACCAAGTCCCATGTGTTTAATGCAAAATCATTCATAAAGAAAAAAACTGTACAAAATGTTTAAGTATAAAACAAATTTTCAGCAGCAAGAAGAAACCAGTCAACTGTTAGAATTCTGTTTGTTAGAATTGGAAACACTGAGTTTTCAGGCGGGAGGAACCATGCTCCAGTAGGTACGGCAAGGGAAAGGACAGAGACTCCTGGGTTCTATTTCTGTCTTGGCCACCAACCACTGTGCTAATGTTTTCACTTCTGCTGAAATGTGATGACGAGAGTTTCAGAAGAGAGTTTGTCACATAAGAACAGAATAAGAACAAGCAGTTAGCTGCTTAAATGTGGTAGAGACACAAACAACACTGGGATCTGTATTAGGGGTTCACAGGTAGGAAAAAATCCATTTGGGCATTTGTCTTCTCATTTTCACTTCAACGCACAGAGAGCAGCACCACTGGGTCTGGAACAAACCTTAAATATAAATGATAATAGTCTCTGTGTTTTCAAATGCATGTCTCTAAAACTAAAAGTCTTCAGTTTAATAAATATTTTCTTGTTTTTCCTATTTGAAATGATATTTGTATTTATTTTTCAGATTGGTTACTCTGTACAATGGTAGTGCTAAATAAGAAAAAATAATTCATTCTTAATATATTTGGGAACCAGTCCATGAAGTGTATTAGTGCCTCTGTAACCTGATGGAAGCCCTGGCCTTATGGTAAAGACAGAGCTAGGATGGAGGTTGTAGGGCGAGGGATTTGTCTTTGGTCTTTGAAGTCATCTAGCCAAGAGGCCAGGCTGTTTAACAACTGGTAACTGAGGAGGGTTTCTGGCTGTTCCTGCAGTCCTTCAAGATATACCATGATCCCTTTGAAAAAAGGGACACAGAACCTGAAAACACTGACTACCAATCCTATATACCTAAAGTCCCACTGAATTCAGAATCCTGGATTCCGAGCAAGCCTCATGGAAGCCATCCCGCTTCCATCATGGCCTGGAAAGGGGTCACTGCCGAGAACAGATGCCCAGATGCTTAGGAATGAGAGGACAAGCAAGCTTTTTCTGTCTGGTTATTGACAACACGGTGTTCCTTCTCATGGACTCCTCCTGCCCTCCCCAGGACCACACTGAAATTACTAAATCTGCCTGTTGGCTCCAGTGAATCCAGTCAAATAAGTCAATTCTCTTTAAGTTTGTGGTTTCAACTCCTTGTTGGTTTATTGCAAAATTAAAGGGCACACAGAGTAGAACCATCAATCAGTAACCAGCAGAGGAATAAGCTCTTTGTGGAATGTACCAAGAAGCAGGAAAGAAGAAAAAATGAAAAGAAACCTCATGAAATGGTCATTTGTTAGGAGAACAGAGAAAAAATCTGCATTTCACATGCAACATCATTTAGGAAAAGTCTTATTAAAGGTTTCCTATCTCACCAGGAGAGCAAGCACAGGAACGCAAACAAAAATCCCTCAAAATGACCTGCCATTTATTAGTGCTGGTTTTTTGTGGGTTTTGCTGTATTCCATAGACACAGTCAGAGATCATGTGGCTCAAGGGCTGGAACAGTGACTCAGCAGGCTCAGGACCAGAAAAGGGAGATGAGAAGCCACTGTTGTTTATTACAAAACAAAACAGACAAACAAATATAACTGGCTCTTTCAGCCCTCTATCTCCTGCTGACCTTCCCTTAGCTCCCCTTTATTTAAAGTACCCAGTGCCATGTCTCACTTAGAATTTTTAACAAATGCAATTTGATCAGGGTGAGAACTGAAGAGCACTATATAGCCTAGACAAAGAAAACTGACATCTACTGGGTACCCAGTGAGTATCAAACACCATGCTCAGTGCCTTACTTACCTCCTTTCATCCTCATCATAGCCCTATAAAGTATGTGACATGATTCCTCTTTTAAGGATAAAGATATTGAGTGATTTGCCTGGCTAGCAGCAGGCAGCAACATTAATGTGACTACAAAATCACTTCTTTCAAATAGAGTCACCATTTCAAGCATGGCACCAGGAAAACTGCTATGTGGCATTCTAAATCCCTCTGGAAGAAAGGAAATTGGCAGTACTGGAAAGAGCATAAGGGTTACTCACCAGCTGTGTCTACCTTGCACATTTCTCTCTCTAGATAAGTTTCTTCTCTAGGAAACTAGTATTGTCTATTTCACAGGCGAGAAAAGCAAGATGCCAAGAAGTGTAGGAAATTTCTGGCACTGGTAGGCAAAAGAGCCAGTAGAACACAATATGTCTTTTTTAATCATGGTTATAAAAAGACTGATACTTTTCTGTTACCAAAAAAAGAAGTAAAATGAGTATGCAAATGAGCTATAATGAGTAGCAAGTAACTCATGAAAAGAGGGATGCATGGGAAGTTAAGAGATGGGAAGGTATGACTTCTCACTGGAGGACTCAGGGAAGGAGTCATTTGATCTGGGCCTTGAAAGAAGGGTCCAATTTGGACATTGAGAGCTATAGGGAAGGTCAGTCTAAATGGCAGGGGAGGCCCTATAAGAATTTGGATCTGCAGAGTATTTCAGAGGAGGAACTCTGGAATACTGGAAGTGATTAACAAGGTGATCAATCTTTCTCTTTCTAAAAAATAGCACAGGTATTTATACCAGGGATTCATCTGTCTCAGAAAAGGAGCTCTTTGAAAAGCATGAAAACAGGCACCCAGCTGGGAGACACTGAAGAAGACTTCCTTCTCCTGTTCACCTGCAATTATGTCACATGACCCAACTTTCCAGGAAGTAGAGGCAAGATGTCTGCATAACCCCCTCCTACCACTGAACTTGGTTCCTACAGGACAGGTTCTTGCAGTAAGGAGAAAAAAAAATAGAAATAACATGTCAGCTGAGAGTTCAAGGGGGTGTGTGTGTGTGTGTGTCTCTGTGTGTGTGTGTGTGTGTGTGTGTGTGTGTCTGTGTGGAGAGAGAGAGAGAGAGCTGAGTTTCACACTGTATTTAGAAGCTAAATTCTGCTAAAACACATCAAAGAGTATTAGGCCCCATTACAGAGGAAAGGAAAAGCCCTAATTCGCATGCAACAGGGTTTAGGAAAAATTTTATGAAAGACTTCTCTAAGGGGGTAAAAACTAAAACAAAACAGCAACTAAAAAGTCCTCAAATGACTGTGTGACTGGGTGTCATCCACGCGTATCCTGATAGCTTCTCGCCAATTCCCTTGCAGGCGGGAGAGACCCCACTGGGCTTCAAAATTTTCCTACCCTAGAGAAAGGAGACATTATAAACCAAAGCAGAGTCCCTTTATTTGTTCCGCTACTTTTTTTTAAAGTCCACATTTTCTGCCAGTTACTTTTCAACATGACTGACAAGAATGCTTTCCACTTTTCCATTATGTTTTCAAAACCAACAGCAAAGCTCAACCAGAAGTTCAGATAAAAATGTTAATCAATAGAACTATAAGAATGTGACTTTCGTATAAATTTAGTCAGTTATTAGGCAGTACATGAGGGTCACAGAGAAGCCCCCTGACTCTAACACAGACTTGGAAATGAAAATAAGATGGCCTTATGGAGGTAAACTGCATAATCAGCACTCACTGGCTCAGGACAGAACTGCAGAATGAAAGGACAGAATATGCGCCTCATTAAGCAATGGATCAAGGCAATGATCATCAATGGGTGCTAAAACAAGTAGGTGACAAGTTGACAAAAATCTTGGCGATGAGAAGATCAAGTTGCCACCATCCTGAACCACTGATCAACTTAATCACCATTAAAGGTGGTATAGTCAGACATTATTGCCTTGTGACATAAGACAGGAAGTACTAGCATCACCTATAGAGTACTTTTGCCTAAAAAGAAAAATGAACAAAAAAAACTCTAAATCCTAATCTAATAAAACCTCAGCAGTAACCCCCAGTTTACAGGAAATATAAAATCTAGAATAACAAGTTAAAGGACATGGTGAAGAAGCTATCAGCCAAATCTAGAATGTGGGGCATTCAACATCCAATTTCTCCAAATAATTAATGTCACAAATAAAGGGAGGGTAAGGAAGTAATTATTTGTGACATTAATCATTAATTATTTGTGACATTATTTTATTCTGGGAAGTACTCCAGAATAAAAGAAAGTAAAAGGATATAACAACCAAATGCAATTTATGGACCTTATTTAGGTCCTTATTTAAACTAACCAGCTGTAAAAGGATATCTTTGAGACTATCAGGGAAATTTGATTATGGGCTGGGTATTAGATGATATTGTTAATTTTGTTAGGTGTGGTGAAGGCAAGAGATTATGGTTTCATATGGCCTTAGTGATTTAAAGATAGGGGATGTAGGTGGAGAAATGTGTGTTCCAGAGAGAAACTTAAAAATACAAGGAGGGAGGGAAGGAAGGAAGGAAAGAAGGAAAGAAGGAAGGAAGGAAGGAAGGAGAGAAGGAGGGAAGGAGGGAAGGAGAAAAGGGAGGGAGGGAGGAAGAGAGGGAAAAAGGAAGGAAAGAAGGAAGGAAGGAAGGAAATGTAATCATGGTACATTCTGTAGCTCTGCCATGAATGCTGACATTGTCACAGTAATGCAATTATTAACTGAATATTATGATAGAATCATACTGGAAGAAAGAAGGGGAAGAGTGAAACTGGAGGAGAGAATGGTGTAAGTACTCTATGGTCATCGTCCATAGAAAACAGGAGATAATGTGTAAAATTGAAAAATTAAGAAATAGCAATTCAAACATATCAGTTAGAAATGTGGCAGTAACTAGTAGAATCAACAATAAGAGATTTGAAGTGGCTGCTTCCAAAGCATAAGAAGCAAAGGACCGAGGCGGGTGAATCATGAGGTCAAGAGATCGAGACCATCCTGGTCAACATGGTGAAACCCCGTCTCTACTAAAAATACAGAAAATTAGCTAGGCATGGTGGCACATGCCTGTAATCCCAGCTACTCAGGAGGCTGAGGCAGGAGAACTGCCTGAACTCAGGAGGCGGAGGTTGCGGTGAGCCGAGATCGCACCATTGCACTCCAGCCCGGGTAACAACAGCGAAACTCCGTCTCAAAAAACAAAACAAAAAAAAGAAGCAAAGGAGAGTGGGGAAATCGGGGCAAGAAACCATTGTTTTTCAATAAAAATCTATACTACTATTAGGTTTGTAAAACAATACACGTTTTACTCTGATGAAAAATAAAATTTAAATTAAAAATAATAAAATAATATGTATAACAGGATATGGGGAGTAAAAAATTATACATAAAGGATAGCCTAGCATGGAAGCTAACACCTGTAATCCCAACTACTCAGGATGCTGACGGGGGAGGATCACTTGAGCCCAGGAGTTCGAGGCTGCAGTGAGCTATTATTGCACTACTGTACTCGAGCTATAAATGACAGAGTGAGAGCCCATCTCTAAGAAAAAAAAAGAAAAATGATGTCCGTGCTTGTTCCAAACCTGACTAGAGTTGTCAGGAAGCCCAGTGTGCCCACTCAAGTGGTCACCTGACAGACATATCTGCATGTGGAGGGGAACAACAGGCTAACAGCGCCTGATAACATAAGCATTTGAATCACTTAACTCCCCTCTCATCGATTCTGTATTTACCTTGGTAACTGTCAATAATGTGACAACTGTCCAATAATTTGATTTGTCACTTAATTTACTTTAAAGGGGAACTTAGGCAAGCTTATCCAGTGCTCAGAAAAGCTTAATTTTGCACTGTAGAATTAAAAATTTGGCATTCTATTTTTATAGCTCAGCCTGGTCTGGAGCTTTGGGACCAAGAACAGGGCCAGATTCACCTGAGAATGATAGGCTTTTGGCCAAAAGCTGATCACCAGGCAAAAACCACCTTGGGAGACCTCCTGACTCTGGATAGCAGCCTCCTCCTGCTCAGGAGCTGCCCTAACCTTAAGTGTCCTCACCATGTTGCCTTAAGCGAAATCAAAACCACCAGTTAATCTCGGTTATTTCCCTACATCACACTAAATAACTGAGAGACAATTGTATCTGAGCACTTTTAGGAAGACACAGTGGTCACTTGTGGCTTTCTTCAAGCAAAGATATTCTTCAACAGGTGCTTTCAGGACCCCACAGGACATCACAGGCAGAAGTTAAGGTTCTAGAACTCTTAAAATAAAGAGTTCAAACATTTAAAATATCATGGTAATAGAATGTTTAAGTTTTTTTAATAAAGAAAACATAATAATAATAATTGAGTACTTCCAACGTGCTCTTTACATGTAGTATTTCATTTAACCTTCACAAAACCCTATAGTATAGGATCATTCTATTTGTCATATATATTTATTTATTTACAAAGGAGGAAAATAAGATACGGCAACACTGAATAATTTAGCCAGGGTCACATGGCAAGATGGAGCAAGGATTCACACCTGGGTTGTCCACTTAGTGGGTGTGGTTCTCAGCAGCAGTGAGGTGTCTTACTGAGACTCACGTAGCAAGTGAGAAGTAGAGCCAGGAAGAAACAGCTCTTGTCTTTTACTACAAGCCAGCACAAGGAAGTGGAAGCCAATGAAACCCTTGAGACATTATAATCTCCCATAACTATAGCCACTACAGCCAATTCCATTAGCTCCAAACCAGCTGAGTAAATACTTGAGTTATATTAAGCCCCCACAGTGATCGCCTGGTGAAGAAGTGCCTCTGTGCAACTGAATCCAAAAATTAGAAATTAAGTTCTGAAATCATAACAGAACTGTTGGTGACAGGGCAAAGAAAAAGGTATGGCACATAAAAATTGCTTGCTGTTTCATTTTCGAGTTGAAACAAGTATCTCACAAAGATAACTTCAAGCATTTGCCTTACTTCCCCCTGGAGAAAGGAGAACACAAAGAAAATGGCAAATTTAGGAGGTTCCCGGAGTTCTAACAAAGTTGTCCTTCATTTTTAATCAAGGCTACCATTTATTGAGCAATTACTATGATGTGTGAACAATAAAGCTAAGCACCTTTCAAACACTATCATCATCGTTGTCTTCAATTAGTTAGTCCCTTGCTATGAGTTGATCAGTCTGCTAAGCACTATGCAAAGTTACCTCCTTTAATCCTGGCCACTCTCCTGTGAGGCAGGCCATAATATTTTATATCCATTTGACAGGTAAAGAATATGAGCGTAGAGGGTTTATAAAAATTGTATAAGGTAATGGGAAAGCCATAACTTGAAGCTAAAGCCCAGAACCCATATCCATTGGAATATAAAGCCTTGCTTTTTACCTACCATGCTGTATTACCTATTTACCATTTTTTTTTTAATATTCACAACACATTTTCAAGGTGCTTTAATGTCCATTTTACAGATGATGAGAAAAATGAGTCTCAAAGAAGTTAAATCACTTTCTAAAGACACACAGCTGGTAAGCAGCAAAGCTGGGATTCAAACCCAGGCTTGTTTCACTCCAAACCCTAAGCTCTTCATCACTACACTACAGTGTCTGTCTTTCCATTGGGATGTCAGTGTGTTCATTTAATAAACATTTATCAAAGGCTTACTCTGCACCAAGCACTGCTGTAGGTACTTGGGATACAATGTGAATAAAACAGATAGAAATTCTTCCCTCTAGGGTTTATAATAATAAACATAATAAATGACAAATGATACAGTATGTTAGAAAGTGATCATTGCTATGGGAAACGAACTAGGCTAAGGGAGATTTAGTTTAAGGTGTGGGAATAGGTTTCAATTTTAAACAAAGTGGGTGACAGAGGCTTCATGGGAAAAAAGAAATATGAACATAGAGTTAACAGAGCAGAGGAAAGCACACATATGAATATCCAGTCAGTTTTAAATCCTTTCAACAGAAATCTGTAAAGAGAAATCCTTTAACATCTTATCTCATGTATAAATACCAAGGAAGCAGGAAAGTTAAAAAGCCAAGGGCCTGGGCTTTGTCCCCTAACTTGCAAAAGTGCATACATACTGCAAGGAGATAAGAAAATACGCACACAGCTCATCTGCTATAAAAGATGGAAATGGTAAGGTTGGTAGGTGTGTCTAGACAAAGAAAAAAAGAAGAGAGAGCTAAATATTTTACCTATCAAGAATTAGCTCCCAAAGTCAGTGGCCTTTCCCAGGCAATCTGGGTGATGTCTTCATCAAGCTCTCAGTCTACAGATGTTAACATTATAAAACTATTCCCATAAAATTGCACTGCATAACAGCCAAAGACTGGCTGAACCCCTGTGACCCAAACGTGATATCTCCAGAAAAACCAACAAGGCAAGCTATATTACACTTTCCACGAGTACACAAAGCCTAGACTATTCTCAGTAAAAGTTCATTACATGGAGAGTTCAGCCTAAGACTGTGGGAAATTACAGAAATAATCTCTTCATCCAAATAAAAAAAGAATTCCTTTATTAGGAAAGATCCTGAGAACACATCCTTCTATTCCAGACTTTCTAATAAGGAAAAATTAAGGCTAGACACTGAATTTTGGTGCTTTGCCTCCTCTGTGAATGGCCTTCAGTGAACCATCTTCTCCTTACAGGTCACAAACAAGTTTTCTTGGCCATATCTGAGGATACAACAACATATATTCTATAGGGCTTCTCCTGTATTGGGCTGGATTGCAAGGCATGTAACAAAGTAAAGGAACTAAAGAAGGAAAACTGTCTAGTGAGTAATGGAAGTTAAGGTTGCAAAGTTATTCCTAGGGTTAATATTAGTAAAGTATTACATGACTATGAAATTTATTTCTATTTTTGATTTCCTTGTTGACCCTTTGGAAAGAGGGTGGTTCTATAGTAGATGTTTCCAACTGGCAGTTGTGCATGACCAGAAGCTTCAGATCAAGTGTCAACCAGGACCTTGATCCAAGGCCTGTGTTTCACTACTGGACCACAGCCCTTCTCATAGTATGGGTTCCACAAAAGAGAGACAAAGGAAGAGAGGGAAGGAAAAGCCAGGAGAGAGGTAAATAACTTCCAGTTCAATCCCTCATTGAGTCCACATATGTTTACTGAGCAACCATTGGAGGACAGGCATTTTTCCAGCTTCTGGGTAACAACACAGAACAAGACTAAGACAACTTCTGTCTGCCCTTGTGGAGTGAGACTCCCTAGTTAGGGTCCAACAGTAAACAAGAAAACCAGGCAATTTCAGATATAATGAGTAATGTGAGGAAATAAAATATTGGGTGTAGATACTGACAGGACAGTCAGGGGAGGCCTGTCTGAGACAGGACATTTAGGCTGAGATCTGAGTGATGATCCTAGGGTAGCACAGAGTTCAGGGTAGAGTCCCAGGCAGGAGAGATGAGTAGAAAGGTCCTAAAGATGCTTAGGATGCCCTGGGAATCCAGCAAGACCAGCATGGCTGGAGTTACTACAAGAGGCGGTCAGAGCAGTGGGCAGGGCTGAGCCAGGCAGTGCCTTGGAGGCTGGCACCCAGCTTTGGGCTTGGTTACAAGAGTGGTGGGAGGCCACTGATGGACTGGAGCAGGAGACTGACATGATCCGGTTTATGTTTTAAAATGTGCTGATTGTGAGGAGTCAAGCGCCAACATTTAATCCTTCCACGAAGGCACAGATTTTGTGTTCTTTGTAACATGCTTAAAATATTCATGAGTGCTCAATCCCTCTTGGCTGGGGAAAAAAAAAAAGAAATTATCTACCAAAACTCTTCTTCTCCAGGCCACTGAGTGTTGGGAGAAGTAGAGAGACAGAAACACTGGGCCCCAAAGACACGCTGGTGGGCCACCCCACCCCCTTCTCAGGATGGCCAAGGGTGATGCCTGAGGGTAGAAGGTGTCTGATCACACTGTGGCAGTTATAGTTGAATCTTAACAGTAGCAGTGGCACCAAAGCAGAATGTTTCTAGTTGGAAACACTTTCAAATAGAATTCCAGTTCATCCAGGGCAGGATGTGGTCTCATTCTATCAGTTGGTAAGTACTTCTTACATCTCTACTAAATTCAGTATAGGCGCAAACAAAGATGAAAAAGTGAATGCTGTGTAAATTAAAGATGTTCTGTGACTTTGAGGATTTGAAAGTCTCATGGAGAAGATAAGACAAAAGAGGGAAAATATCCAGTGGTACACAGAACTATCTTTACATATATGTAGATATTTAGACATAGAGCTAAAACCCAGATCTTTTGATTCCTAGTTCATCATTATCTCAGGTGAACAAATCCACAAAGCCCATAATTTATGATTCTAATTGTGATGAGATGTGAACATACATTCTGCCAGGAATCTGTAACTCCCACTATTACCCCCAATAAGACAAAGGTCATCCACAAACAGCCACTTGGCAGAATCCACTTCAGCAAATTCAATCTCTTCCAACCCACCATGAGTTTCACTTCCCTGTGGGAAAGATACAAAATGTACATGGGAGGAAGTGAGAGTGACGTGCTGGTGATCAGTTGTCTTTTCTGTAAAAGTGCAATCTACACAATGATATATATGTATACACAGAGGTAAATGACTGTGTGATATATATGTATGTGTATATGTGCACACATACATGCATTTTAATAGCTAATCCAAGAAAAATAAGCAGGACCTGGATATGTTAGGTGTGTCTACAGCGTGTCCAAAGTGATATTTCCCAGAACGGTAGGACAAAATTGACATGGCTTCTCTAGTCAGCAGGAAATGCAATTCTCTTCTTGCTGCTCAAGGAGAAATGTTAGAACTCCAGAGGCTTTATGTTAGTCTCTCCTATCCACTCAATTTCTAATAAAAATGGCATTTAGGTCACTTACTTAAAACAACAGTGATTTATAACTGCAGCTGGGAACTGCATGGAAGTCTGCAGCACATTACTTGACATCTGAAAAGTTCAGTTTTATCTGTGTAAAATAAGAACCATAAAACTGACAATCCCAGAATCAGAACAGGGGAGCTTCAGCGTGAAATAAATTGCTTAATTATGACAAAGCATGGTGAAAATAGCAGCCACTAACATTTTTATATGATATTCATACAGAAAGTGATACGACTGATCTGATGTTAATTCAGATATATCAGTCCAATAGATTGTAATCCTCTATTATGAGCTAGACAGACATCAAACTGAATTATGGGCCCATAAGCAAAATATTCTTAAAATAAGTTCCCTTACATGTTTGAAGACTCTCCTTCAGGGGTCTTATACATACCACAGGAGTTCTGACATAATCCCTCTACAAAATGGTCCATATGTAGAAGTACTGTTCTTTTCACTAATGTTATGTTTGCCGAATAATCAATCAAACCCTACACACAAATTCTTTCATTTGAAAGGATTCTAGAAGACTACTTCTTTCATTTGACTCTCCCAGTGGTAAACACGTCCTCTTTGACATTATCTCTTTGATATTAAATGCAATGACATCAAACTATGTTTCTAGATTTGCATAAAGGAATTTTTTTCATATAATACCATATGTATTTGTCTCACCCCAGTTGTACAAATTGAGGTATGTTTTTATTATCTGTGGTTGTAACAGTTTTCCTATTATTAGGGCTACTCTGAGGATCTGAATCAGCTGGATTGTTCACCTTCAGAGCTCACAACCAAAAGAGCAAGAATTTCCAAAGAGCAAAAGAAGTAACGTCTTTATGGAAAGCACAATACTATTCCTCTTTTCAAATTGCTTTTTACCTATCTAAAGAACAACAGGCCATCAGAGCAGTGCACTGGGTTAGACTTACAAGTCAACTTTTCAGGAGAAACAGCACCTAGAGAGAGCTCAAGGTTTGACCTCCGAACTTAGACCTGATTCAGAATCCTGATTCTGTTTTCCTAGAAGATGAGCCCAACGTCTCTGTAACTTTTTGCATAATGTATAGAACTACAAAAATAAATGGTGTGCTGATGTTTTTGATAAAACAATAACATATATTTTTACGGCACTTTACAAAATGTTTTCATATTTATTACGCATTTGAGGCACAGCCTTGTAAGGTTGGTACTACTATCATTCCTGTTTTATAGAGATATCAAGAGTCACCAGGAATATATGTAATTTGTCAAAAGACACTCAGCTCTTAAGTAGTAGAGTCAGAATTCGGTCTCATAGTCTGTCTTCTATTCATTTGTACCTCATTCCCTCTGATAACTTTGCTTAGATCAAAAAGCCATAGCCCTTCCAGGGAAATGTTGGGGCTGAGAACAGGATACCATGGAAATGTTGGGGCTCAGAACAGGATACCCCAAAATATGGCACCCTGGCATATCAAGTATTTTAAGCTAAAGGACATTAGAAAACCACAGAAGCAGGAAGGTCACTCTCTGACCTTCTCCTGCCTTTCCTTCTGAAGCAGGCCATAAAATAATTTTCTGACCTACCTTCCCTAAAAGTAGGCCTTAAGACCTTCATTCCAGGCAGTCCTACCCTATACCTGGAAGCCAACAAGAATCTGAACAAACAGGCCTTGCAAAGTTCTCCCTAGTTTCTTACCATTAGATCATACTCTGTGGTCCATCAGTCACACTTCTGTATGATTATCATACATAATCATAATCATACTTCTGTATGACTATCCATAGAAACACACAGTTTTTCTTGGGTCTTTGGGTCATTTCTAAGCGCCCCAGTGTCACATACAATTCTGTTAAATAAATTTGTTATGCTTTTTGCTTGTTAATCTACCTTTGCTATAGGGTTCGGTAATGAAGCTTGCAAAGGGTGAGAAAAAGACATTACTTCTAACCATACAGTTTCTGGTGCCCAGACAGGAACCTAAAGCCTAGCCCCAATTGTGCAAAGACCAATCACTTTGCCAGGCAAAGACTGCTCAGGGGAGGGATACAAATAAAGAACAAATGTGATGGGAATATCCATCTATAAACCCAGTGCAGACACTTAATCCAATTTAGTAGTGTCACATCTTATTAAATGTGCATTTCCTACACTGCTACATTTATAATTCACATTACAAATGAGCACAATTATATTCATCTCTCAAAATGCCAGCCATCTACTAGAGTGAATTTTTTTTTCCTCTGTGCTACTTGATTCATACCAGTCAATAGCATTTATCATATTATTATATTATACAGTTATTTTATTTTTATTTTTTTGACACAGAGTCTCACTCTGTCACCCAGGCGGGAGTGCAGTGGTGCGTGATCTTGTCTCACTGCAACCTCCACCTTCTGGGTTCAAGTGATTCTCCTGCCTCAGCCCTCGAGTAGCTGGGATTACAGGTGCATGCCACCATGCCCAGCTAGTTTTTGTATTTTTAGTAGAGATGGGGTTTTACCATATTGGCTAGTCTGGTCTTGAACTCTTAACCTCAAGTGATCCACCTGCCTCAGCCTCCCAATGTGCTGAGATTACAGGTGTGAGCCAACACCCAGCTGGCAGTTAGTTATTTTTACACCAGTCTGCCCTACTGGTCTGGGAGCATCTTAAAAACAAGAACTATGTCCCGTTCATTGCCAGCATAGCACCTGGTATACCTTAGATCCTGAGGAAATGATTGCTGAATATTCACTAGGGGACCTAGTGAGTAGGGGACTCACACATTTATTTGTAATATACTCAGTCATAAATGAGTGATAAATCTTAAGAGATCAAATCTTACTAAGACCAGACCACCATCTGAAACATACAGTAACTCTGCTATTATAATTCTAGCTCTGAATTCGGTTTAAGAATTCTGTTTGGGCCGGGCGCGGTGGCTCAAGCCTGTAATCCCAGCACTTTGGGAGGCCGAGGCGGGTGGATCACGAGGTTAAGAGATCAAGACCATCCTGGTCAACATGGTGAAACCCCGTCTCTACTAATACAAAAAATTAGCTGGGCATGGTGGCGCGTGCCTGTAATCCCAGCTACTCAGGAGGCTGAGGCAGGAGAATTGCCTGAACCCAGGAGTCGGAGGTTGCGGTGAACCGAGATCGCGCCATTGCACTCCAGCCTGGGTAACGAGCGAAACTCCGTTTCAAAAAAAAAAAAAAAAAATTCTGTTTGTACTACTGGTAAATATTTATCATAGGTTTATAAGGGTCTATTCACTTCAGACATCAAGGTAATAGGAAGCTCTCATGGTAAAGTGAATTGGATATGGGATAGGAAGGTGAAGTCTAAGATTATCCTACTCATTCCAAGACGTCTGGTCACTTGGCCAGTATTCTACCTAAGTCACTTGACATAGATTATCACATTTATTTCACATTAAACCCTGTGGGAAGTATTATAAGCTATTTTAGAGGTACAGTTCTAAGAGATAAAGAGACAGTTCCCAGAATATGGAGATAAAGACTCCCTATTCCATGTTTTTCTACAACCCAATGCAACCTCCATGCATATTCCTTTAGTTTGGAATAGGTAATATCCGGGCAAGGCAGATGAGATATGGTAAAGAAGGAAATCAGAACACAATGCTTACCCCACTCTCTCTCTCTGCCATCCACTTTTCTTGGATCCTAAAAGCTTCTGACATCTCATTCAGCACCCTCTAATCCCCCTAAATGAGTTTCTACTAATCTCTTCTCCAATTAAAATAATCCTTGCTCAACCTCCTACTCCTTATAACTATTTCAAGTCTCCATAAAAGTCGCAGTAACAAATTTGTATCTACTTTACCTTTATTACCGTTCCTAGCCTCCAGAAAACTACATACCCTAGGAGATGCCTCCTGTACTTCAAGCATTCCCCCAAAATAAATGAGGTCCCAGATATACCAAAGCATCTCTCATTGGCTTACCCCAAATCTTGTCACAAACCCCCGGCCATCCAAAACACCACCTACTCAGAAAACTGTCTCTTCTACTCTGGTAAATTCTATCACCAAGCCTATAAACGTTGGATACTGCCAGGAGTCTGGCTCCATTCCTGCCTGTAAGTCATCCTTAACCCCAGCCATAGAATTCTTAGAAATCTAGAAACTTCTTAAGCATTCCTATTTCCTTTAGGATAGTCCCAAATGGGATAGGCATGTTGACCAACATGACAGCCCTACCCCTGACTACCAGCTAATTAAAACAGTCCTACTAGGCCGGGCGCGGTGGCTCAAGCCTGTAATCCCAGCACTTTGGGAGGCCGAGGCGGGTGGATCACAAGGTCAAGAGATCGAGACCATCCTGGTCAACATGGTGAAACCCCGTCTCTACTAATACAAAAAATTAGCTGGGCATGGTGGCGCGTGCCTGTAATCCCAGCTACTCAGGAGGCTGAGGCAGGAGAATTGCCTGAACCCAGGAGGCGGAGGTTGCGGTGAGCCGAGATCGCGCCATTGCACTCCAGCCTGGGTAACAAGAGCGAAACTCCGTCTCAAAAAAAAAAAAACAAAACAGTCCTACTAATTTAAGAGCCACAGTCCTGCAAAAACACGATCCTCGCCCCTGTCTGAAGCAATAGGAGTTGCTAGAGCTCCACTGTTCTCAGTGAATTCGAGGAAGTGGCAAGGAAGGACCACTTCCTTGGACCATGGACTAGAGGGTATGTTTACAGAGCCAGCTCAAGAGTCTGGCAAAGTGGGATGATAGCTCACTTCTGTGTTTTGGGGGCCTTGGCTGTTCCCAGAAGAGAAAAGTGTAAGGCAGTTAGAAGACAAGCACCAAAATTGGTGAAATTTACATATGACATAAATTTGCTGTTGACTCCTCTTTGTATATTGCTGTTTGGCATCCCTTTAACCTACTATACATTGTTTGTGATTTTTGCATTCTAGTTTCTGATGATCAAGGCTGTCATTAGTGTTTATTTAAACCAGATGTTTTCCACAAGAAAATGTCAGATGAAGGGGAAGGGCTAGACCATTATGAAAGAACATAGGCCTTACAATTTTCCTCTTCCCAGAGACTGCTGATTTGACTCAAGTTTCCGAATTGAAAGTCTGACATATTCATTTTTACTCATAGAAAAGTGTAGCTTTGTGTGTTCAAACAAGACTAGTGTCAGAAAAAAAGCATTGTGAAATATACTTATCTTTACTGCATATGTAACTAATGTTAATTACATAAATCTAAAAATGTGAAATTACAATTAAGTATTGATAATGAATATAATTATGAAATAAGATTTAAATTCTAAGACCTTGTTCAATTTTTTCTTGAAAATATGTTGCTAACATCACTGGGACTGTCTGTCCTGTGAGCCCTCACCTGCCTGGTCCCTTCTATGTGGTGATTTCCCTTTTCACTCCTTAGGTCTTCCTTGGCTTCTATAAAACAAGAAATTCTGCTTTTTACATCAGCTTCTTAGAATTGAGTTTTTGTCATTTGTAACAGAGTCTTGAGTAAAATGTTGTACTAAGCATTAGAATTTTTTTGTATTCAAACTCTCTTGTTCGTTTGCAGTTTGTTGACAGGTAATTTGCAAAAGTTGTGGGAACATGCTTGCAGGAATCCTGTTCCTTTCAGCCTTCCCAATGCATCAGTGTGGTAGGTATTATTTCTGATACAAAGGAGGAAACTGAGGCTAACAGACTTGCTCAAAAAACAAACAGCTACTGTGGGAGAGGAAAAGATTTATTTTTCCGTGGCTGAGCCTCCATAACAAAAGCCAGATTACCAAGAGAAGAGTATAACAAATTTATTTATAAATTTTATGTGACACGGGAGGCTTCAGAAATGAAGATCCAAAGAAACAAGTAAACTTAAGTATTTTTGTGCTTAGGTTTGATGAAGATATGGATAGTCGTAGAGAAGTATGATTAGGAAAAGGGGGTATAATCTAATGGCAATTAACAAGAGGGAATTTAGCAAGGTCTGTTTGTTCAAACTCCTCTCTGAGTTCCTGTGTCTTCAGAGATAAAGCCACTCCTTAGCTTCAAGAGAGCAGGGCAGGGGGAAAGTAAGAGAATGACCTTCCTGCTTCTGCAGTTTTTACAAATGCCAAGGTTTCATATTGTGGGGTAGCTTGTGCTGAACCCCATCACTACCAAGAGTTGTGGAGAGAATTCCAACCCAGGCAGATGTGACTTAGAATTCTATTAGCCTCCTAAATAAACTGGGTCAGGGGGCAGGTGAAAATCCCACATCCATGAATATAAATTTCAATTGCACCTGGTAAAAACCTTAAGTGTGGCATGGGGATGTGTTGTTTACCTTTCTTTACTACCAAATCAGAACATTTTCTGCATCTGATTAAACAAACTCTGCCTTGGGGTGATAGGGTGGGTGAGAAGAGCAGAAGGGAGTGCCTCCCCAAGGTAGCAGGTGACAGGGGCTACAAGGGTGACCTTCCTTCTCTCACGCCAATATCTCAGGTCCCCTCGTCCATTTAATGATACTGCCCCAGTCACAAAACAACAAAAGAGAGACCTTGCTCTTAAAACCTTGGATGCTAAATCTTCATGCCTTCTCCTCTTTCCACACTGCTACTCTTTCCTACTATTCTGTCTACAACATCACAAATACACGTGTGTGCACACACATATACATACACATGCCGCAACATTCACATGGAACAACACACAGTAAACATTCCTACAAGGTGAAGAGAAACAGGGCTACTATCCATCCAGCAGGGGTTACTCCTATTTACAAACTCGACCAGCTCCACAGCTAGCATGCCCTGAGTCCTGCATTTACTAACCCAAACAGTCTCACCCAAGAACTCTCTCTCAGCGCCCTTCCCTGCCTGACCTGGAGTCTCTGGCCTACTGCGTCCTGCTGCAGATCTCCTTGCTCCTCTGTCAAACCTCGTAAGTTCCTTCTGCCTCACCTCTTTTCTTCTCACAAAATCCAATAACAACCTTATACCTGTTACTGGTTTGGGAGCAAGGAGTGAATATGAGGGCCAGTTCTGCTCACTTTGGGATAGCAGGGATTTAAAAATACCTAATATAGAGGGTTACATTTTACATGGGGATCGTGTTCTAGAGTTGGCATGTAAGGCAAATTTTACATAGTCAAAATTACCCTGGAAAATCCCTTAAACCTCCCAATACAAAATACATGGTTTTGTAGTTGCAACGCTGCACAGTATATGGGTATATAGTAATATGCATAGCATATAATTAAAAGTACAAGTGCAAAATACAACTCTGCAGTATTTTTAATTATATACAAGAAAGCGAGAGTGCATAGTTGAACTTGAATACATTAAATGGGGCGCTGATGCTACTCTTCTGTATCTTTCACCTCAACTCCCACAGTCTTTTCGCACACTTCTAAATAGGCTTAAGGGCTCCATTTACATGAAAAGACAGACAGCTCCGGGAACCTTTGAGGCCTTCTCTTAAGATACACAATCACCACAAAAGGAAAAGGGAGAGCATTCTTTCACACAGATCTCTTTTCCTGTTTTTGCCTTGTGGCAGGAACAAAAGATTTCTGAAAGAGAAAGCCGGTAAAAACTGCAGGCCAATAACTTCTACACTAGGCTGTGAAAGATGCCCTGTTTCAAAATGCTTCCTTAAGCTGCAACATCCACAGCACACAGCCTTGAGGAGGTGCAAGGGTCTTCGTGACCAATTGACCTAAAATCTTTGAAGGATATGAGGCCTTAAGAAAAAAACTGAGTCTATGAAATCATGCAAAATGAATTAAAAGGTGCATTCTAGCTGAAATCTGAGGTAAAACAAAGGTTAGATTAAGCATTTCAGAATTAATGGAAGATTAACAATTGTTCTGAATGTACTTACTATTTTTTAAGAACTTATTATCTAAGTATGTCTTTAAATATAGTATCAGGTAATTGTTTACGTTAGTTTTTGAATGTTCCTCTAAATGTGAGAAAATCAGTGTATAGCATGATGGAGTACAGAAAATGCTACCCCTGAACATGGAAGCTTGGCATACTGAGTATTAAGCTGAAGGAAGTTAAGAAAGCTGCAGAAGCGAACAGGTCTCTCTGACCTTGTCTCTTGAAGACCCTCGTGAGACAGGTGTCTTATACTCTACCCGGAGGGAAGGAATGTTAAACAGAGAGGCCAAGAAGAATCTGAACCAACAGGCTTTGCTGAGATCCCCCCAGTTTACTATCATTAGGTCATACGTGCTTTTTATCCAACTATACTTCTACATGACTATCCATCATCAAACCTAACCATAGAAATACAGCTTTCCTTGGGTCTGAATCTTGATTTCGGAAGGCTCCTGCATTGTGCAAAACTTTGGTTAAATCAATGTGTTATGCTTTTCTCTTGTTAATCTCCTTTGTTATAGAGGTGTCAGCCATGAAACCTGTGAAGTGAAGACATCACTCCCCTAAGATCTCTACCCCACTATCATCCCCCCTCCCCACATAGGTACACACATGGTCTCTCAGCCACACTGGCCTTCTTTTTGTTCTGGAATACTCTAAGCTTTCTCCTATCCCAGAGCCTTCGCACCAGCAATTTATTTCTGTTTGAATATATTTTCCTCAGTTTTCCCATGACCCATGGGATGCTTCTCCTGACTCAGGCCTCAGCTAACGCAAGTTCTCCTCATAGAGGCCTCCTCTGACCACCCATTTGACAGCAGCCAATCTCCACACCTTCCATTATCACTTTCTCTAGCTTTACTTCCCTGGTCAAATATATTGCTACCCAAAAATACCTTACGCATTTGTTATTTTGTTTATTTTCTGAATTCTTCCACTGAAATGAAAGCTCCTTGAGGACAGGACCTCTGTCTTTTTCATCACTTTCTCAATGCCCAACACATTCCTGGCCCAGAGTAGATGCTCAATAAACATATGAGGGAATAAATGACTCTCAGGCAAAATAGTGATACAGCCATAGCCACGTGGCTGTAAGCCTCCTGCTTGGTCCACAGCATCATGGTCAAGACACCATGCTTACCTGGTGCCTGCTACCTAAGCACTAGAAAAGGGGCTAGTAAGGGAAATAAAGCATTACAAGCTCAACCTGCAGATCTGTGCTGACCCTTGATCTGCTATCTATCTTGCTTTGGGATCCTATGAAATTATGGCTGTTTATAACCACATGTTGCAGATTACAACTGGCTTTACACAGTTAACTTTGTCTAATTCTTCTTCAGCCCCTAAAAAAGATAAATGCCATCTTGTTAAATCACACATGATAACCTAGGCAAAAGTTTCTGAGTGCTCTATTTGTGCACTGAGAGCTTTTAAATCATCCTCCTTTGCTTCGCATTTGGTTCAAGAACAGGAGCCATGACGGGGCAGAGCTCTGTGGAAGCTGGCACTGGAGGCTGGACTTCAGCAGCAGGAATTTGCAGAGCCTCATTCACTGACATGTCTCACGAATATGTCTGAGCAGCTTCTCTCAAGCCCACCTGCCACTGGCAAATTCTCCCCTTACTGTCTGCCCTTGACTCAGTTGTTTAATTCTAATCTAGTTAACCTTGACTGGGGACAGGTCACTCTGGTCTGAAAAATGACTACTTAGGTCACTGGCAGTGGAGGCTCCAGAATTTTTACATAGGAAGTCTCTCCTGCTCTTGATTTTCCAGAAGATTCTTCTTTCTTTGCAGTAAACTTTCTTGTCATCTGAGTTGGCTTGAATGGGTGTTTATTCCTTAAGACCTCAGAAGTCTAAGTTAAACAATACAAGTGTGTGACAGAGGAAGAATAATGCTCTCTAGTAACCTATATCATGGGGATGGTCATGACCTGCCCCCAAACAACAAGCAGTCTCTGGGAAATCCTTGAGTGGCAATATGTTGGAAAAGGTGCAGTGTTCATTGTTTGATACTACACACAAACACACAAACACACACACACACACACATACACAGAGCCCATTTTATTAGTCATGAACCCAGCAACTTTAAATTTTATTAAGACACAAAGCCCATCACAACGTTCTAGGGTTATACTAACATATTAATGGTTAAAGATATATGTTTCTGGAATTAGAAAAATCAACCAAAAGCAATAAAAACTTGGTTTCAAATCGTGTGTGTGTGTGTAGAGACAGGGTCTCCCAGGCTGGAGTGCACTGGCACAAATGATCACGGTTCACTATAACCTCAACCTTGCAGGCTCAAGAGATGCTCTGGCCTCAGCCTCTTGAGTAGCTGGGACTACAGGTGCACATTACCATGCCCAGCTAATGTTTTACTGTTCATAGAGAGAGGGTCTCACTATGTTTCCCAGGCTGGTCTTGAACTCCTGGCCTCAAGTCATCCTCCCAAAGTGCTGGGATTACTCACCTGGCCTCAAATCTGACTAATCATATCACCTCACACAGCTTACTTATGTTTCTGAATCTCAGATATCTCATCATTAGAAGGTGAGTAGTAAGAAGTTTCTCTTGGGGTTTTATAAATATTCAAATGAAACAAACTAAACATCTAGCATAATGTCTACCTCTTAGTAAGTGTTCAAAAATGTCAGTTCCCATGCTCTGGATTGATTTACCTTCTCCACAACTAATAAATCTATCCATTAATTAAAAACATGAATTATCTGCTTATGGTTCTCTACCATTTTAAAAGCATGGGTTATTGAAGAAATAAATGATATGGACTCCACTTCTATAAAGCTTACAATTGAGTTAAGATGTCAAAAACAATTACAGAGAACAACACTATAAAACCTAATATATTTATATAATAAACTACAGAGTTTTACAATACTATTAAGGTAGAAATCTTTCCATTAAAGAATTTCTCAATCCTGCTACCTTAGCAAATCAACTCTTTTCACTTATTCATGTTCCCTTCTCACCTTGCTCCACATATACACATTTTTATAATTTTATGTTTTGTTTTTATTGCTTAACATTATGTAAAAATTCTTAATATATAAAATCATCATTTATTTTTAAATTATCAATTAATATAAGCATAACCAGTATACTATATATGTCACAGTTCAATTCTTCCATTATTAGATATTGAAGGAGTTTTTCCCTTTACAAATAATGCTGCAATTAATTTTATTTTTATTTTTATTTTTTGGTTCCATTAATTTTTTAAATTGTGGTAAAATATATAGCAAAATGTTTATAATTTTAACCATTTTTGAGTTTATAATTCAGTGACATTAAATTAATTCATAACGTGATATAACTATTACAATTATCTGCTCAAAATATTTTATTATTCCTAACATAAATTCTGTACTCATTAAAAAACAGCTCCCCATTCATCCTTCCCCAAGCTCCTGGAAACCTCTATTCTACTTTCGGTATCTATGAATTTGCCTATTCTAGATACCCACATAAGTAGAATCATACAACATTTATCCTTCTATATCTGATTTATTTCACTCAGCATGTTTTCAAAGTCCATCCATGTTTTAATGTTGCAATTAATTTGATTAGTGCAGTGGTCATTTTGTAATTGCCTTTTTTAAAATTTAAATTTTATTCCTTTTTCCTGGAACCTATACTCCAGCAATAAAATGTTAAAATATGAACTTTGCTTTTGAAATATACTTATATATGATCTCTTTAACTTTATTACCCCTTATATGAATAAATCCAGATTTTATGTTTATGACTTTAGTATTTATCTGATTCTATTCAACTGCTTCCTGTGCCAAAAGTTTTTCCTTTTGTATCTGGTGTCAGATCTGCAGAAGTTTAGGGGCAAGAGAGATTGGTGAAGTGAGTACAACAATAGGAAAGGCTCAGGAAAGAGGTGGTATTTAACCTGGGGCCTTGGAAATACAGTAGGTTAGGCCTCAGAAAGAAAGCAAACTTTATACAGAAGGAAAACAGTTTGAGAAAAAATACTAGGGAGTCACGACTGACCAAGCAGTGTGACTTCAGGCCTCTTTCACTGAGAGCAGTAGAGCTGTTCCTGGGGAACCACTAGAATGAGCCTGATGAGACACGAAGGAACATATCATGGAAGGACCTGAAAGCCAGACTTAAAAATGGAAGCTTCCCCAACTGCAATTAATTCAGAGTCATAGTCATTAAATTAGATGACACCTTTAATGAACTTTCTAATAAGTCTTTCCTGGGTGACTACAAACACCCAAGTCTACCTGGAGGGATGAAGACAGATCCTTTAATCCTTTCTTTTTTTTTTTTTGAGACAGAGTTTCACTGTTAACCAGACTGGAGTGCAATGGCACGATCTCGGCTCACCGCAACCTCCGCCTCCTGGGTTCAAGCAATTCTCCTGCCTCAGCCTCCCGAGCAGTTGGGACTACAGGCGCGCACCACCATGCCCAGCTAATTTTTGTATTTTTACTAGAGACGGGGTTTCACCTTGTTGACCACGATAGTCTCGATCTCTTGACCTCGTGATCCACCCGCCTTGGCCTCCCAAAGTGCTGGGACTACAGGCGTGAGCCACCACACCCGGCCAATCCTTTCTTAATAGACCACTCAGCAGACATCAGATGGTCAGCTGCATAACAGAAATGGCCAGTGAAGGGGCCACCCAGCACCAGCCCTGGAGAGGTGACAATGATTTCTAAGGGCTATAACTCTGGTGACTAGTCTTCAGATTCAACACCCAAATAGGGTAAATCTGTATCCCCTTGTCAAGTTCACTGTGTCACCTGAGCAAATCTAGTCAGAGTTAAGGTGCAACACATATTTTTTCTGCTGACCACAGTATAATATCCCGGATTCAGATGGATTTTTTTTATGCAGTATTTATTATTCTAATAAACCAAATGGAATGTTTAGAGATGACTAGAGCAATCTGATTGGCAAATGTACAGGGCATTAATTCTTCCAAGGTGACTGGTGCATAAAAAGTGAAACTATAGCACTCATGTAAACAATCCATCTGCCTCATTTCCCTCCCCCAGGCACCTCTAATTTTCAGCTTATATTAGCTGTAAGACGAGCTAATGTTTTTAGTGTAGAAAAATGGCATCATCCCAGACATAGAAATTACTTTAAGAAGGAACAGCTATGTAGCAATACAGATTGTATAAATAGGCATCCAAGAACAATGACTATTACACTGTGGCAGATAGGTGAGACTATGGTACAGGCAGTTGAGAAACTACTAATTTATTACAGGTATCAAAAGTTCCACTTTAGGTGAGATAATTACGTTGTAACTTTTGTCCATAAATATGTATTTTTTTGAACTAATTCCAAAGAAATGACTGTAACTCAACAATACAGTCTAATTGTCTCAAAACAAGTCCCTCCCTCTAGGACTTTGAAAATTAGCATCAATGATTGTCTTACAAAAGGAATTCGATAACTAAGTTATGAAGGTAGGACTTGGAATTATGGGACCAGAACCAGGGTACAAGAGCTTTCCCAGGGGCCAGATCAGCAAACCAGGCAGGTGACCTCTAAGGTCAATTAGCAACTATTTCCAGGTAATTACTTTATGTTTATCTTTGACAAATCTTGCTTTCAACTTCTTGTTGATATTATTAACTCTTTCTGTCAACTTTTTGTTTATCTCTGTCTTTGAATTTTCTTAGACCAGAAAGAGAAAAGTTTTTTTGAAAATAGTTGAAACACAAACTACTTAAGTTAATAATGTTTTATAGTTGGAGAGGGGAAAAGGAAGAGGAAGAAAAGGGAAAAAGAGCAGAGTGAAGGAAGAAGAGAATGAGACAAATAAAAAAGGGAGAGTGTGAAAGAAAGAAAATACTAAGTGAAAATTCAGGGGAAGAGGGGAGGATGAAAGGCGAAAGAGATGGAGAAAAAGAGAATACGTAGTTCTCTTTAGGACTATAAAGAGAATTATTCCAGAAGTGAAAGAATCAAACCATTAGAGAGGAATATACTGGACTATTTTCCAGCTCCTCCTAAATTGCCTCTTGATTACTCAGTACCCAGTGAGTAACTTACAAGGCCCAGTGGTACACCTTGCATTCAAATAGACAAAGACTCTTCACAATGCTGATCACGGATCCCTTTGGTGATTTGGTGAAACCTGTGAACCCTTCTCAGAAAAATGTTTCTAAGTGTATAAAATATATACACTTTTAAGTAAATAAAACACAGGATTACAAAGAAAACCAATTTTATAGAAATATAGTTTCCAAAATAACTTTGAATATTTGAAATATTAATGAATGTGCTTCTTAATGCATGAATAGCAAAATCTAGTGGTGGATCAACTACTATAATTGTCAAACTAGTGATGAGTATAAAAAAATATTTCCAGGTACCTGGAACAACTGAAATGCAAGATTAACTATCTGTAATACTAAGAATCTGTGGTTTAAAGTCCCAGGTACAGCTAGCTAAACCACTACTGTGGTTTTTTGCCCACAATCAAAATCGAAGGAAATAATCCATTTCAGTTAAAGGTTAGTGAAAATGGAGATATAGCTTTCTTCTCATCCAAGTTCATGGATCTCCTGAATTTGGAGGGTAGGGGGAGAGATGCTGATGCTAGGATCAGAACCTCCTACCCTATTCTTATGTAAAGAATAAAACAACTTGAAGAGATAGTACATCTTTTTTAAATTAATCTTTTAATCTAGGAGCAACATGAGATTCCATAAAATCATTCAGATCAAAGAAACCAACAACTCTGAAGAAATAATTGCAGAAACAAGTAACATGAAGTGGCACTAATTACAAAGGCTTCTTCGAGAAGGCAAGTCCTTTCCAAGTTCCTAAAGAAGTGCTAATATATTGGGAACATTGACAAATTGAAAAATTAAATATGAGCTTCACACCTCACACCACATATCAAGATAAGATCCAGACAAAATAGAGTTAAATATAAAGCTATTTGAAAAAAACTAGAAGAAACATACATATTTTTCTTGTTTTTAGTGATTGCTAAGACAGAGTAGGATAATACTTGAGGCCAAACAATTATAACAGTAAAATATAGAGCAATATATTTAGTGAGTAAGAGTATTGTCCACAATCACGACTTTGAATCTCATTTATGTCACTTCTATCTGTGACATAACCTTCCCCACAGGGGGATTATTGTAAAGCATAAATATAGATTTATAAGCTGTAGTAGTAATAATGGAAACTTTAAAAATCACTTATTAGCTACCATTTTATGTGTTTTAAAGAAATGTATTTTGCTTAAATTATAAAGAAAAATACTGACATTTGATTATAAAAAAAGTAAGAATTTTGCATATAAATGACTGCATAAACAAAATTAAAAGGCAAATGAGAAACTGGGAAAAATAACTGAAACAAATATGAGACGAAAGGTTAACAGTCTTACTATGTAAGTCAATATAAAAACACACATTAACATTCCAATAGGAAAGCGAACAAAAAACTAGAGAAACATTCACAAAAGACAAAATACAACATGCAGAAAAATTTTTCCGAATGACAGTTTTAAGGATGTGAGAAAATACCTAAAGTATAATATTAAATGAAAAAAATGCTACAGATAGCATGATATCAATTTTGTTAATGCACTGAAATATACTGAAAAAAATCTGGAAATAAATATACTACAATATTAAAGGTATCTCTGGATAGACAATATGACTAAGTGATTTTTATTTTCTTCTTTATATTTTTCTGCCTTTTGGAATGGAGAACTTGACCAAATTTACAATGAGGAACATTCCTTTTCAATAGAAAAAAAGAACATAACACTATAACATTGCTTGAAACAGCGAAAAATTAGAAGCCACCTAAATATCCATCAGTAATAAATGGGTTTGTATATATATTCAGTATGACTTAATAGGCTACTGTTAAAAAAGAATAAAGTATACTTTTTCCTGCAATGTTGTTACATAAAAAGAAACAAGTTGCAAAACAGTTTATATAAGTGTGACCCTATTAAAATACCATGTACATTTCTCCATTATTTGGCAAAAGACACATGTGCACATCCATGTGTGCATGAGTGATGGAAGGAAGGGTGGTGAAGAAGTAGGGAGGCTTGGAGGAGTGTACTGAATTTCTAGAATATAAGCTAGGACTATATTTAAATGTAAGTTCAAAAATACACATCCCAGCCAGGTTTACATAATTTTAGATGGCTCTTATTTCTCCCTCTTCCATTCATATAATTTCTGAAGCAGTTGGGATAAGTAACAGGGAAGACCCACATTTGACTCTCTATACAGAGAATATTTCCAGGAAAATCAGAGCCTAATCATTCTTTAAAGCTCAAATTTCCACAGCTAAAGTGTAATTTAAAAATTCACCACCTTGCTGTTTTCCAAGTTTAGCTGCCTGGCTATACACGTATACTCAACTCCTGAAGGCTGTAGGATTAAAAGAGGCATGTGGGATTGTTCTCTTTTGTAGAAGTTGCAAAAGACCCTTTAGAAATAAGGGACTCAAAAAGAAAGGCTACTGGCTCTGAAAGACATTCCTCTTAAATCTCAATTAAGGCCAGTTCCTTCCTGCACCTTACAGGTTATCAAGGCTTCCCCAGATGGCAGACAGGTCAATCTTGATGTGCATGACTGAGATAACATGGTTGAGTGATAACTGTGTTCAGTCATACCAGATACTGGTGTTTTTCCTATAATATTAAAAAATGGAGCATTTTTACATAACTGTATTAGCTTGTCATTTCTAAACAACACTATTCTCTCTCACCATCAAACTAATGGTATTTCACACTTTGCCAAGGGCTGAGCTGGAAAAGTACAGCACTAAAGTTGGAAAAAGTTCAGTAGAGCAATGAGCAAAGATGTTGGACCCAAGCAGACATGGAGGCAACTGAAATCAGTCTGTTCACCTAGAGGAAGAGCTGTGACACCTGCAGGATGCTTCAGACTAAAGCTTGTCATGGGAAAGTCTCTTTTCTTAAAATTATTTCCTTTATTTTGTTTTCTTCAACATTAAGAGTCAAAGGACAACTCCACATTCTTTCAAAAGCTTTAACAGGTTTCAAGTTGTTTACCAGCATTTAAAATAGAAAAAGGACTGGAACCTCTTTCCTTGTACAGCTACACACTCCCCTTTAAAAAAAAAACACATGCTTGGCTCTTTTCACCTCATGCTTTTAAGAAGGAATTTTAATGGGCCAGGGCTCATCGAGGTGCATAAACTCAGGAGGGAGGAGCACAATGGTAAATTATACCTTGCAAAGAGTCAGAGCCCACTCCTTGCTGCCAGTGATGTTAAGTCCATAAACAAAATCTATTTTTTTTTAATTCCTCTTTGAAAGGTGTAACAGAAGAAGATGAATCACTTCTTTTTTCCCCTGGATCTGTCATACAAGAATCAAGGACTTGTCAATGACTCCAAACAGCAGGGCCTTGACAACTAGTCAAAGACAAAGTTGTTTTGTCCAGCATCTCTCCTTTCTTTGGAAATATTTTCCTTGCAATTAATATAAGTTATGAGGCTGTACTGAAGAGCTCAATAAACTGACACTCAGAGACATTAGTTGGCTTTTTTATACTAAAAACCATGGTAAGTTGATACATACAGCTTGTGTCCATGAGGGTAGAGGTGCTGGAACTTCTGGTAACCCCTGGCTACATCACTGCTGCTGCTCTGGGGCAGTCATTGTGTTTCTGATATTCTCTCCCTTCCTGGGAATGCTCCATAACCCTCAGCTCTTCTTTCCTATTTATTTCTGTTAAGACTCCAGACCCTCAGGTCTCTGGTTTGAGTAGTCATTGAGATGTACGTATGAAGCCCTCACTGAATTAATTCTGGTTGTCCTGGGGCTGTGAGCAGGCCGGGGCAACACCCATAGGCCTGTTCCCAGGGAATTTAGGGGAAGACTTTACCTATTTTGGATATGCTGTTTCTCCTTACAGATAAAAACAATAATAATACCACTCCCACCATGTTGTTTATTTTGGAAATACAAATCCAAAGAATTCTATAATACTTGAAAATGTCTACTTAAAGGAATTGACTAAATTGCAATTGTTTCCCTTAAAAGTACTATACAGCTTGATATCTCAGACATTATAGTAAGAAAGTTAAGCTTCTTGACTCAGAAACAAATATAGAAACAAGCCATGACTCATTTTTACCATCATTCTACTCCAGAAACTTAAAAGCATAGCCTGCATAGTGAAGATCCACATAAAAATGCAGACACATTTGCTGCACTGCTAAGAGCAGAAGATACCAATTAATTAGAGAAGTGTGAAAATCAAGACAGGACAAATGAGAGGGGCTGGTAGGGAGAGAGGAAGAAGAAGTGACAAACAACAGCAAAAATATCATAAATAAATAATTCAGAATGAATGCTAAATACAAAAGTGGGAGCCAAGCCGGGGTAAAGTTCAGATGCATCTAGGGTTACTTTGCGCAACACATTTATTCACTAAAGCGCCAAAGCAGCTATTAGAGGAAACAATAAAGAGGCCCTCTCCCCTGGAAATTTGAGTCCTGCTTTGGAATTTTTATGACATTTCTTCCTTAACAAACAAGAAGGTCTCACCACCTTCTCCTGGCTTCAAAGCCTCACTATGGTGGTAGCCTGCGATTAATATCCTTAGTCTGATTTATATATGTGGTTTGAGGTATTTTCAAAAGTCATGTACTTTATAAAAGAATTGCAGCTCTAGCAGGCAAACAAACAAACAAGATCCCCATATCCCTAACCTACAGGATTGCCCTGATTACCGTGACTCACCTTGGTCATTTCAACAATGCCCTTTCATGTCACCAGGGCTGTGTGTTCAAAATTAGGATACTACCTGGACCTCCAGCTAAAAACAAAAAGATCCCCTAGGATTCCCAGTCGGAAAGTGGTATAGGGTGTGATGTTAAGTGTATGTGTAAAACTATAGGACAGTTGGTTTTTGTTTTATATAACAAGTGGGTTCCTGAAAAGTCAAGATTTAAATACTTTTTTTTAATAGATGAAATCATTTACAATTCACATCAGAAACTCACTATTTAATGAAATCTGAATCTTTTTGTTTGATCAACTTTATACATTCAGACTTGGTTTTACTGGGTTGTAGGGTATACTTAGAGTATTATTACTAGTTGGTATCTTTTGTTTTAACACTGTTCTTTTCTTTTTCAGCAAAAATCCAAAGAAGTATTTCCATAACCCAAGTTGATACTCTTCACAACATGAAAGACAGAATTTCCTCTGCTTTATTTAGCTTAGTGTGTCCTGTGGCATGTGAGGCATCCAGGGTAGTAGACACCAGTAAATTGTTAGGAAGAAACTGAGAGGCAATGTCCCACTGACTGTGTGGCAAAGAGCTGAACCAGGATCAGACTGCTCTTTAAAAACACCTGTTCTGTAAACCTGAGTTGGTGAGGGCAGCATCTTCCAGCTGACTCAGACCAGCCACTGCTGCCCCTCTGCCAGAGGGGCTGCTGCCATTTGGGCAAGGGCTCAGGTGCCTTATCCCCCAGACCCTTCATGACCCACTGGCATACAAAGGCAAGAATGCCAGCACCAATGGACACATGCATCCCAATCTGCCATTTCAAAGCAGCTGCCTGCAGGCCGTGTCCACCCTCTGCTAGCAGAGTGCAATGGGGCAGACCAATTAAAATCCAGGGGAGCTGGGGAAAAAAGAAAGATGGAAATCTTAGACAGTATCTTGGAAGCATATGTTTTAGAATCACAGCAGCCAGTTCCCTGTCAAGAAAATATTGGCCATGTTGGTTGGTCCAATCTCATGTGGCCACAGATGGTTTATGCCTCACTATTCAGGTCCCCACTCCCCAGAGTAGTGAGAAACAAAGGATGTGGTGCTTTGTGGTGTAGTTATTCTGCCACCTAGTGTTATGTGTAAAAACAAACAAATAACGTTTTTTAAAAATACAGGCTGTGTTAAAGAGTAAAAGTAGAATCATGAACTTCACTAAATTGCATTTTTTTTTCTTTCCAAACATGAAGATTCTTCACTTACACTGGTGGCCTGGGGAGGCATTGTCAGCAATCACAACAGCCCTTCTCATTTGAATGGAAGGCCAAAGAACATAAGGTCTGACGTTTAGGATGTGAAGGAGAAAATAACATAACCTCAAAAACTCATCTGAATGATATTTAAAAGGTCTGTTCCCTCCAGGTAAGGTAAATACCATGAATTCAATAATACAAACTGGAACTGGACAAGGAAAGCTACAGTTTCTGCCCTGGAGAGGAAAAAGTAAACAGAAAAAAACGAAGATTGCTTTTTAAAGCATTATTACTTCTGCAACTTACGCATCATGAGGTAAGAAAATGAGCTATGGGCTTGGAGTGAAAGTCTGAATGTGAGTCCCAATGCAGTAGCTTCCTCGCTATGCTGGTGAGCTGTGCAGTATCTCTGAGGTTCGATTTGGTGTTCTGGAAAACAGCTGTACCTACACCCATTCTTCTTCCTTTTACAGTATTGCCCCGAGGATCAATTAGGAACATACATGAAGGCATTTTGTAACTATAAAGCACTCTGCAGCACCCTGAAGACCATTTCCCTCACTATATTATTCTCTTTTTTGGGTTATGGTTGCCATTTATATGGATGTGGCTTTCTGTATTGAACTTGTCCTAGAGTGCTAGTGTTCATTCTCAAATAAATGCTTTCAGGGTTAAAAGAAGTATTAAATAAGAAAATGTGCAAGTATGTCATGCAACATGTGAAAAAACATCCCCCAGAAGATTAATAAAGAATTAGCATTACAGTTTAAAATTAGATTGTTCCAAGTGTTTCTCCTTAAAATTATGTTCCGTTGAGAATGATAAGCAATCTTGATTACTTGTTTCTACTAAAATTAGTACATTCACGAAAGTTCTTAAAATTACAGGGCATCTCAACTGAACTTTCCTTCTTGTGGGCAGAGTCTTCCATTGTGATAAACCAGGCATCATGAAATAGTTTTTCATTTCTGTTCCTGCACTAACTAGCTATATAACTTTAAGCAAGTCACTTAACTGTTCTCAATTTCAGTTTCCAAATGGGCAAAAAGTTAAGAAGTAAACAAAATAATCATGCCTTCCAGTTCTATGATGACAAGTTGTTGTTCTGCTTTTGATAGTAAACTTTAAAGAAAATTCAAAATCCATGATAGACTAGCTATAATGTAATTTTCAGAAGGGTCCTACAAGTGATACAAATTTTTAGTCACAGGATAGAAAAGACAGCATTAGGTGAGATGGCCACTGAGGCACGGGTGTGTTTGTGTCCTTTATCAGAACTTAGAGCTGCTCAGAAACCACTGTGGGCTAAAACAAACAGTCTGCAGGAAAGTGCTTACCCAGCCACCTACCTGGCCTTTCCAAATTGCAAAGAAAGACTTTACTTCCACTTAGCTCTGAAAACACCCTTTGCTCTTTTTAGTAATATTTTTAACAATGCCAAGAAAAGAATTTTATTTATCCAGATTTCCTCTCTCCTTAGAAATGTCAACATTACTCGGGAGTACAGCAAAAAACAGCCTGGAGTTTTCATAATGTGAACGTCAGACCAAAGTCACTCTGTGGAGAGATTAAACTTGGAACATGACTGCCAGTAAAGACTATAACTCATGCCTAGAAAAAGTCCAGCTGGTGACTTCTGTTACAGAATTCACAACCACACGGGGTTCACAAGCCTTTCTTCCCATATGGAAGCCCCCTTTTCTTAAACGTCCCAGAATCTCTCTCCTTTACGTTGATGCCAGTACCTCTTCTCATAAAAGTGCTCAGCTTTGCTCTATCTCCCCTGTTTGTACCAACCCTGGCGTATTTTGGCCTAGAAGACTCAGCCCTTTTCTTTCCCCTGCCTACTGGAACTTCTACCCTCTTTTGTCAAAAAGATTTTTTTTCAAGTCTTTCCAATAATCTGCTGGAGGCCACAGAGACAGATCTAATCATGGTTCTCATTAATCTTTCTCCACTGGCCAAACAGAGCCAGGAACGGTGCTGAATTCTTTTTTCTCCCTCTAGACATACTTCTGTCCAGGGAGTTAGGGCCCACTGTGTGTTCCTGGGAGCTAACATTTGCTGGGGAATGTTCAGGGATTTCACATTTACCCTAAACGAAATAACATATAAAACTTAAAGTCTAAATTCCAGAGAGCTTTTTAAAAGGAGGGGCCTTGTCTCTCCTTGGCTTACAGCAGCCCTGAAGGCTTGCTGTATCTCATTCATTCTGGCCATTTTCCAGAGCAGCTGACAAACTGAAAATAAGCACACTGCTGTCTCTCCTTCACTACCCACCCTACCTTCCCCTGCCCCTGACAACCACCTCTCCTCAGACACACAGACCCAAGAAGGTCAGCCCTGTTCTCGGAATAATGTGAAGATGAACACTACTTCCACCTCATTGCTCAGACTTTAATACCCATCTTGAACAGTCTTGGTTTGGGATTTCAAATGTAAGTCATTCTTGGCCTAAATCAGATTGTGGGATTAGAGCCCTATTCAACTTGTGAGAGCAGGAATTCGCCTTTTAGGGATATGTGTCTAAAGTCATAAATCGCCTTGGAGACATGCCCACCTCCACTTCTAAACAGCCTCCGAGTCTCTGTCCTTTTAGATAAGTAACAGGAAAAGAGATATAAGGTAACTTATGGTGCATGATTTGAACCAAATATTTGAGGCAGGCCTCTCTGTGCTTGGGAAGCTCTGGTGGAAAGCTGACTTAAAGGAGAGCAAAGCATCACACACTGGCAGATCACACCAATATCATAAAAATCTAAGCGAGGGGCTTCCAGTAGGAACTCAGGGCCCCTACATAAGGCACCACTTACATGTATTACTAATACATCACAAATCTGATCAACCATAGTTGCAAGTCTATTTGATTCAGAATTTAGCAGCAGCTCCAGTTCCCCAAATTAGCGAGGAAGAGGCAGGCATTCAGCTTATAAAACTTTCCAATAAGAATCACTATCTTTGAAGTACTAAATTTATAGCCACCCCAATTTGTTGGACCCCACCCTGGCTGGGCCTCTTCTAGATCACAATACAAATGGGATTAAGACTCCTAGGACCAGGACAGGGCCTAACTGGTCTGAAGCAGATGGGGGAGACAATGAGGACCGAGGTCATGGTTTTGCGTAGACATTTTCACCTTGGTATCAATGACACATCTGAGCTATTTAGTGTTAGGGCATTCTTTAACACTCCTTCTAAGGGAAACATCATGGGCCTTTCCCACCATGCCATTCATCTACTCAAATGTTAAGACTGTTTTCTTTATGAAGTGTATGATTAATTGCCAAGACAACACCTGTGCCTTGCCATTTTTGTTATGGGAAATAGTCTAGGAAATCCATGTACGAGACTACCCAGATATTACCCACCCAGTGGCTTGGAATGCAGTGTGACCAAAGGCATTTCCAGAGAGCTCACAGGACACAATGGCCATGCATGGGTGGATTTGCTGGATGGATCAGACAAACCAACCACAACTTTTCCATCTTTTGTTTCGATTCCTTCCAGTAGATTGGCCTTGTTACCAACACTGAGGCCAAGACTACCAATTGCTTGCAACAAAGAATTGTTGTTAACCCCTACCCACTGCTTCATTCACTCTAATTATTCTCTAACAATACAGTGGCTTCAAAAAGCCTCCAACTGTCCAGCAGACACTATGGGCCAGAGGAATCACTGAACACAAGCAGCCTATCAATAGAAGACAATACTGAAGCAGCTTCTGTCTGAGTGTTTGCTCCATCTTCTCTGAAACAATGGGAGAGAGAGCTCAGGAGAATAAAAAGGAAGTCCTGTCCTACAGATCTTTTGTTTGTCTGCCAATGCTGTATCTGTTCCAAGTTCTTGGGCGTATCCTTCACCACTCCCAAATACAGGAAAAAGCATCGATTTCCTAGGAAATGCAGCTTCTATGTTTTTGATGAATTCTTATTGTACCCAAATCAGACTTTAAGATTCTTTTTTTTTTAACTCCTATGGTCAAAACATCTTATATAGTAGGTAGGCCGCTGGACTAATTCACAGCAACAGTAACAACACAAATGATCTTTCTGTAACATTTTAGATGGTAGCATAGAGCCCACCAACTTATCAGTGGTTGTGTCTGTTTGTTTTTTAACACATAACATTGGTTGACAGAGTCACTGAATAGAAAAGTAATACATTGGAAGTAGGTCATCATGAAAAGAGAAGAGTTTAACAAAATTGAAATCGATACAGTAGTCTTGGAGGCTTCCAAACAGAGGGAATATAAAGTCAACAGAAAATTAAATGAGAGGAAACCTCTGTTCATTACAAATCAACATATAATTAGATTGGGATGCACCCAAGATGATGAAATACCAGCAGAAATGAAAGATCAGTTGTTTCTAGTAGGGCGATGCTGGCAGAACAGTGTTTAAAGGAAACAGAACAACACAGTAACCCAGAATCTCAAAGATATCCCAGAATAAAGGGGATTCACTATAGTCTATTTGAGTCATCAAGTAGTGTGAGTTCATATGTAAAGGGAACATGGGGCCTGGAATGTGTACAGTGTGTCAGTTACTACCAAGCAATTAAAGCAATAAAAACCAAGGCTCCAAACCATACCCACAGCAGAGCTATAAATAAATGAACAAAGGGAAACTGAATTCCCCAAGGAAGGCAAAGCCTGATCAAAAAAATCAGCAAGGTCTAGACCTCAGAAAATACAAAATAACATCAACCATGACAATTTAATAGTGATGTTACTCAATAATTCTTACATGCTAGATGACTTAACCAAAAAGATAAACTATCAGAAGCATTAACATGCAGAAAGTTGTTTCTGCCTAAAAGTACGCACAAATATAAAAAAGTTTACAAAAGGAAAAAATATGAATGCTTTATTTTTTAACCTTTGCAAGTTTAAAAATTTTAATCATCTTGAAAATATTTCCCTAGCTAAAAAAAGGAGAGAAATATCATTGATTATCATATGTGAATCAAAGCAGTGAGTGATCTGAAGGCAACAAGTACTTATTTCCCTTAAAATTTCTGTTATAAATAGTCCCAGGTTTTAGATGTAAATTAACGCTGGAGAGCATATCTTAATAACAGTAATAAACAATACATGATGCTTTCGGTATTATTAGTAGAGTATACATTAAAATGTTCTGCCAAGAGCCTCTTTCAAGGAAGGACTTGCTGTCCAGCTATGGGAGTATGATCAGCAGAGAGCCTCTAGCATCAGCTCCTTTAGGGTGAGCTTTAAGCTTTCTAAGGGCCTCCATGCCTGAGGTCATGTCCTTCCAGGAGCAGATCATATCCCACAACTAAGAGGCTCCACCACTTACTAGATAGGTGATCTCAAGTAAGTTACTGACTTCTCTGACCTAGAGCTTACATAATAATATACTGATAATTAATAATATCTTCCTCATGTGGTTGTCATGAACATTAAATGAGATAACGTATGAAAAGTACTTATTTAGCATGGTGTTTAGTACCTAGGAAGGGCTCAGTAAATTGTAGCTATAGTATTATTCTTAACCCCAGCAATTAGCAAGCAGGTACTTGAAAACTATATGTTGATGAAGTAAGGCAAAGTCCTGCTATATACTCTACTTTCTTCTGTTTGAACTTAGAGGAACTACTGAATTCAAAATGAGGAGATAAAAAGGAGCTTTATTATTCATTTGTTCAACAAATATTTATTATGCAATGACATGTAAGAAAAACTAGACTTTCTACCTTCAAGGGGCCTACAACCTGTAGCAGGAAACAAGATGTGCTAATATCTTCCATTTCCAGGCAGTCTGTTATAAGTGCTGTCCAAGTATAGACTACCTAGGGGTTCAGAGGTTGGCAGTCACCTCCAAGCACTCCCTCGGTAGGACAGCTAGGGAGAAGGGTACCTTGAAGTGTGATGAGAAAAGAATTCATTCTGGGCCAACAGGATGGACTGAGCCAGGTCTAAAGTGAAGAAAGCAAATGCATCTTTATGGAAATCCTACTAGTCCAGGCTGGCTGGAGGACAAGGGTTTATGCTGAAGATTAGTGAGAGACTGGTCTGGAAAGGGTAGTGTGGAGTAGCCTGGAAGGGGCTCAGATAGCAAGGCACAGGTGGCAGAAACCAGAGACGCTTCAGAGCTGAGGTATAGCCAGGCTGAGACAAACTGATCTGGCAGCTGTGTACAGGGTCAACATGAGCAGGGGAAGTCTGGAGACCAGGCAGACACTGCCAGAGTCATTTAATCCTCCTAACAACCCAGTAAGTATCCTCAGATGGGGAAACCGAGACAGTGTAGTCCCAAGGTCACACAGCTCAGAAGAGACTGGAGTTGGACAGAAACTCAGTGTGGCACTAGAATTCATGAAGGGAAACATGACTGGGCAGGGGAGTCATTTGAATGGTCTTGGGAGTGGTAGAAAAAACATACATGAGCTGGACTGCTTGTAGGGAGAGTGGGGAGATGAACAGAAACTACTTTTTAAGTATTAAAAAAAAATAAAATCTGAGAACTAAAAAATTTTCAATTTAGATGGAACCTATATTAATTAGACTAAGCCAAAATGATGAAGCCAAATATTTTATCATGACACCATGATTGACAATTTAAAAGAGAATAGGTTTTTCTCGCAACAAAGGAAGAAAGAAGAAAAATAAGGAAAGAGAAGTTTTTTGATTCTAGGCTCCAAACACTTCTTCCAAGAGGAAAGAATATGCACTTTGGGTTTTTCAGCATACCAGAGCCACATTTTAAAGGGAAAGACAAGAACAAGTAATTGACTAGGCCCAGGTAGACTGGGGTGAAAGCTCTGATAACATCCAAACAGCTGCTGGCTAACAAATGATAAACAAGTACAGATGGCAAGCTCACTGGAATTGCTTTTCTTTGTAGACTTCTCACATGTGAATTTGGTTTTATTTTAGCTTAATAAGATAATATATGTAAAGTGCCTTCCCCACCACCTGAGGCAAAGAATATACTATCTCCTTTCCTTTTCTTTCTCAGCTTCTTCCCTATCTACCCAACAGAAGGGTAAGATAATTTTTCTTTCTTTGATAGCATAACTTGGAGGAATATAAAATAGTCCAGTATTTCTGCAAGAAGACAAACATCAAGGCAGATTTCCTTGGCTTAATGTCCTTGAGTCTGGCATTACCTATGAGTGAGTATTAATGGAGATATGGGTAAGAGGAGGGTGGAAAAAATAACAAGTAGAGGGAGGAGTAGTATGGGTTTTGTGTTTTTGAATTGTCACTTTAATACTATTAGATGTGGGAAATATTGTTACTGAGATGGAATCAATTAGGCATATATAAAAGTATAGGTTGAGTAGAGAGAGAAAAAAATATATCTATATAGTAGAAAAAGCACTGTGGCCATTCAGATGAGCTTCAGGTTATATTGGCATGAGGAAAAGAAGGCCCACGCTACTTGTGGACACCATCTTCGTTTTCTCTCTGCTTTTCCTGAACAGACAATCCCCAGAAGTTCCTGTTTATTGTCTGTTTTTCCCTAAGTGGCTGTATAAGGAAGTAGAGTTAAGTCTGTTAAAGGTTTCCAGCTCCTGGGGTGAAAGGCACTGTTCTAAGTCATTGCACTCATTACATACACAACAGGCATGGGCTGTGGCTCCAAATGGTCACAATGAGGTCTGTTCTGAGATGATCTGAGGCAGATCCAAGGCAGTCTCTATTATTGTAGATATAACACCCAGGGTAATAGGGGCGCCCTATAAAAACCTCAGCTGCTGATAGAGCGGGGCTGTGGCTCCTGGACAGTGTCAGTGTCACACTTAGTGAGAAGGTCTCTTGGCTCTGATGCTTCATGGATGTTCTCATGGACAGACTGTGGCCTTCTAGGCGGATAGACTGTGTAAAAATAAAGAATATTGTGGGCCAAAACAATGTGACTAATGTAGCTTTTTCACATCCAACCTAAGACCTTTTACTTTTTAATTCAGATATTAAATTATAGTTATACTGGCCAAATTTTCTCAACTAAAAACCAGGGCCCTTGTCAGCAATGTATATTTAAAGGGACAATAGAAAGTACCTGAAATGAGATTGTTGGAACATGTGATAGTTCTATCAGAGCATGCTAGATAAAGAGGCCACATACGGTTCTTTTGGCTGGTAGAGATGATAAAGGAAGCTCCAGGGTCTCAGAACTGAGGCAGTACCACAGGGCTGGGCTGATGAGATGGGTGAGTGAAAGACGACAGAGAACAATGAACAAAAGAAGAGGGCTGTGAGTTGAAGAAAACATATCAAAGTCAGGCACTAGAGTGGAGTCCTGGTGCCCAGTTAAAAAAAGAAAAGGAAAAAAAGACTGTACAGAAGGACAGCTTCTTGGGAAGTAGAGGCTGAGGCTGGAGCAGGATGACTGCTTCCCTCTCTGGAGGATCAGCGTGTGATGAGAACACCGTTGTGACCTCCATGTCAGGCAGAAAGTAGGGTAATAAGTGTTCTTGGGCTGACTTGACACACTGAGGATTTCTCAGTGTTGGGTAAACTCAGTACCTCCAAGAGTGGCTGTGGTGCTGTTGGTGACATTTTGAGAAAGGGAGTCAGAGAAGGGGCAAACTAGTATGGGAAAAGCCATAGGAAGGCCATGTGCCCACCCACACCCCCCAGGTGCCCACGAGGAAAGTGAAGGGAGAGCAGAGACATTTTCCTCAGATAACAGATGTGTCTTATCTTCGACAAGTCTGCCCCAGGAGGCTGTTATTTCTACAAGGACAAGGACCACAGCTTAGTTATCTATGTGACCTTAGTAACCAGCATAGTGCCTTATATGCTGTGATTATTTGATAAATATTTGTCATTTTGTTGTTGATGTTGTTGTTGTTAAGGTGCCAAGGTTTCTGCAGAATTACTGTCTTCTGACAGTGGTTCACAGAATGCTATAGAACATCACAGCCGAAAAGGACACAAATATCACCATGTCGAGTTCTCTGATGTAGATCCAGAAACAGGCTAAGAGAAGTAACACATCTTGCCCAAGGTCACACTGTATCCCCAGATAGTCTGATCCCTGGTAGAATGCAGGAATCTGTTAACACGTATCACGTCAACCCCAAATTGACAGAATTAAGTGCAGGTGTTCTGCAGACCACAACCCAGGGATACATTTTATTACATTATATGGTCTGGTTTTAAGAGTTGAGACCAAGCTGAGTGTCACAGTGACAAGTAAGGGTTAGCATAATCTATCAACGACTTTTCTTTTTCTTTTTTTTTTTTTTTTTGAGATGAGTTTCACTCTGTTGCCCAGGCTGGAGTGCAATGGCACAATCTTGGCTCACTGCAACCTCCACCTCCCAGGTTCAAGTAATGCTCCTGCCTCAGCCTCCTCAGTAGCTGAGATTACAGGGTGCACATCACCACGCCCGGCTAATATTTGCATTTTTAGTAGCGATGGGATTTCACTATGCTGGCCAGGCTGGTCTTCAACTCCTGATCTTGCGATCCACCCACCTTGGCCTCCCAAAGTGCTGGGATTACAGGCGTGAGCCAACATGCCCAGCCATAACAACTTTTCCTTGTAAAAAAAAAACAAGGAATGTGGTTGGACACAGTGGATCACGTCTGTAATCCCAGCATTTTGGGGGGCCAACACAGGGGGAACTGCTTGAGGCTAGGAATTTGAGACCAGCCTGGGAAACACAGTGAGATCTTTGTCTCTACAAAAAACATTTTTTTTTTAATTAGCTGGGCACAGTGGTACATACCTGTAGTCCCAGCTACTTGGGAGACTGAGGTGAGAGAACTGCTTGAGTCCAGAAGTTCAAGGCTGCGGTGAGCTATGATTGTGCCACTGTATTCCAGCTGGGGTGACAGAGCAAGACCTCATCTTAAAAGAAAAAAAAAAACAACTAAGGAATTCTATTTTGTGAAAAATGTTTCTGATCAAAACCACCATGAAATACCACTTCACAACTACTAGGATGGCTATAAGACTGACAATAAAAAGTGTTGGCAAGGAAGTGGAGAAACTAGAACCCTCAACATATTGATGCTGGGATGTAAAATAGTGTGGTCACTTCGGAAAATGATTTGGCAGCTCCCCTAAATGCTAAAAAAAACAGAGTTAACATATGACCCAGCAATTCTACTCATAGATATATTCATAAGAGAAATGAAAACACATGTCCATGCAAAACCTTGTATGTAAATGTTCATAGCAGAATTATTTATAACAGCTAAAAAACAGAAGGAAAAAACTCAAATCCATAGAGATAGAAAGCAGTGTTTGCCTAGGGTTGGGATGGGGAGTAAGGAGAAGAAATGCAGAGTGACTGCTAATGGGTACAAGATTTCTTTTGGGGGTAAAAATGTTCTCAAACTTGATAATGACAATAGTTACACAACTCAGGGAATAAACAAAAATTACTAAATTGGACATTTTAAATAGGTGAATTTGATGGTCTGTAAATTATGTTTCAATAAAGTTTTTAAAACTATTTTGAAACCAAGTCTCCTAAGTTCTAGTACATCGCTAGGCCCCATCTTGTGATACTTAAAACTGGCTCTGGACTATCTGGATTTGTTTATTTTTCATTGCTTCAGTTAACAGCAGGAAGAAATAAACTCATGGTTTCTCAATGTGCTTATGATCCTCAATTCAAGATGCAACTCATTCTTCCAGAGTCAGGAGGGAATAGACACTTGAATCCAGGTGCTCTGTAGGCTGGAAAAGATTTAAATCCCTGAGTTGGCTCCACAGCAAAAAAATTTTTTGCCAATAATTCTCTTCTGAAGAAATTTCCCAGGACAGAGATTTTTGAGGCAGATACATTACTGCTTACATAATTGAAATAGCAGGTGCATAAAGGCAGGCAGAGTGTGTCAGCTGGTTTGATGAAGGGTCATACAGGTGTCCTTGAAAATAGGCAAGTGCTGGGGAATCAATTTGTATACTTTCTCAGAGACTTAAGGAACAGACTGTTACTATTAGTTAAGGGGCTGCATACAAATGACACTCCTTTGTGTGGATGTCTGCAAATCTATATAGAGGAGCCAGCAGTCATTTAGAATCCAGGTCAGCCAGGGAAAGCTGAGCAGGAGCACATGTTTGTGTTTCAGAGAACAACTCCCCAACTCCTCCTCAAAGTACACACAAAGATAATGGCCTAGAAGGGGTCAGTGTCTTACTAGCCTTTGACTGAGGTATCAAACCTCATTAAAAAGTCTGTTTAGTCATATGTAGAAGAAGAACAGAATCCAAAGTGTGTTCTGTCATAAAAACAACAAACATGTTGTAAAACCCTGTTAGTGAACTCCTAAAACTCTCTATATAGCACGAATAGATTACTTGATACACAATCAGGACAGAATACACACTCATCAGGCATGGTGCTAGCGCCTATAGGTCCAGCTCCCAGAGAGGCTGAGGCAGGAGGATTGCTTGAGCCCAGGAGTCTGGGCTGTAGAGCACAATGCTGATCAGGTATCCTCACTAAATTTGACATCAATATGGTGACCTTACGGTAGCAGGGGACCACTAGGTTGCCTAAGAAGGGTTGAACTGGCCCAAGTTGGAAACAGAGCAGGTCAAACTCCCATGCTGATCAGTAGTGGAACCGCACCTGTGAATATCCACTACACTCCAGCCTGGGCAACACATCAAAACCCTATCTCTTATTTAATTAATTAATTTTTAAACTTTTATTTTAGGTTCAGGGGTACATATCCCAGTTTGTTATATAGGTAAATTGCCTGTCATGGGGGTTTGGTGCACAGATTATTTTGCCACCCAGGTAAAAAGCACAGTATCTAATAGTAGTTTTTCTATCATTCACCCTCCTCCCTCCCTCCGCCCTCAAGTAGGCCCTGGTGTCTGTTATTCCCTTCTTTGTGTCCATATGTACTCAATGTTTAGCTCTCACTTATAAGTAAAAACACATGGTTTGGTTTTCTATTCATGTGTTAGTTCACCTAGGATAATGGCCTCCAGCTTCATCTATGTTGGTGCAAAGGACACGATGTCATTCTTTTTATATGGCTGTGTAGTATTCTACGGTGTATATGTATCACATTTTCTTTATCCAGTCCACCATTGATGAGCATTTAGGCTGATTGATTGTCATTGCTATTGTGAATAGTGCTACAATGAACACACACATGCATGTAAGACCTCACCTCTTAAAGGAAAAACACCAAAACAGAATACACTCTCTATACTGTCCTTTGTCCCATCCTCTTCTGCTTGATTGATCTAATCGGCTGTCTTAGCTTCAAGTATAGTTATGTGCTGCATGGTCAACAATATAATGGAGCTGAAAAATTCCTATCATGTAGTGACACTGTAGCTGTCCTGACGACATAGTGCAAGATATTACTTATGTGGTTGTGTAAACTCATTTACTGTATTGTGTATTACTCATTCTAGTGTAAACAAACCTACTGTATTGTTAGTCATATAAAAGCACAGTATATACAATAATGTACAGCACATAATACTTGATAATAATAATAAATGACTATGTTGCTTGTTTTTACTATGCTATACTTTTATCATTATTTTACAGCATACTCTTTTTACATATTAAAAATATTTTACTGTAAAACAGTATTCTGTGCAATGCCAGCACAGCCTCAAACATCTCCTGTTTACCTCTTGATTGTATATAATTTTCTCTTGTGCTTGATTTAAGTTTTATTACAAAAAAGTCAAAAAGTTAAAAATAATTAAAAGTTTATAAAGTAAAATAGTTACAGTAATTAAGTTTATTATTGAAAATTTATAAAATAAACTTAGTATAGCCTAAGTGTAGTATTTATAAAGTCTACAGTAGTATACAGTAATATCCTAGGCCTTTAAATATCCTAGGCCACACACTCACTGACTTCAGAGCAACTTTCAGTCTTGCAAGCTCTGTTCATGGTAAGTACCCTTTATAGGTGTGCCATTTTTTATCTCTTATACCATGTTTTTACTGTTTAACTTCTATGTTCAGATATACAAACACTTGCCATTGTGTTCTGATTGGCTATAGTATTCAGTACAGTAACATGCTCTACAGGTTTGCTCCCTAGGAACAATAGGCTGTACCATACAACCAAGGTATATACAGGCTATACCATGTAGGTTTGTGTAAGTGCACTCTATGACATCTGCACAATATTGAAATCACCTAATAACTCATTTCTCAGAACACATCCCCATCAAGTGATGCATAACTGTAATTCACGTACTTCTCAGCTTTCTTTCTTGACCCATACTATTGTCATTCATTGGACTTCTCCACCTGAATGTCTCTGCTGCTCATTAGTGCCTTAATTTAAACTTAACATGTTACAAAATGACTTTGTCGTTCCCCCAAGGCTGCTTTTCCTCCTCATTTCTTGTTGAAGGCAGCATGACACATCCAGACATCTGAGTTCCTAACTGGAGGTCCCACTCAAACACCCACCCCTGTATCCAACCAGTCACTGTAGTCTGCTCAACTGACTTCTGATATGCATCTCAAATTTGTCCCTTCACCTCTTCTCCTACTGCTACCACTTCCAGACTATACAGCAGCTTCCCCACTGGTTCCTTTGTTACCCCTTTTTCCACCCTACACTATCATAAGAATTTTCTTCCTGAAAAAAGAAATAAATTGAAGTTACTCTCTTTCCTTAAAACCTCCGTAAGCCCTATTACTTACACAATAATGCCTTGTATGCTATGAGACCCATCACAATCTTAACTCAATTTAACCTATTTAGGCTCATTTTCTGCTACAACTCATAAAAAATGTCTTTTTTTGTCCTGAATATACTATGCTCTTTCACACCTCTTTGTATTTCCACATGCTGTTCCCTGTATTGATAGGGCTCCTCCCACCCTTGTTGAATCTGGAAAATGTGGATATATTCTTGAGGTTTCAACTCAAATATTTTCTCTTCTCCTTTGCAGAAATATTTGCTGCTACTTCTGTGTTTCCTCAAGTATTTTACTTATACCAAACACTAAGCACAAAATGCAATATATAACTTCAGGTCTGGGGTAACACCTTAGTTAAACTGCATCTCCAGTGACTAGCATACTCAGGTACTTAATGAATGTCCATGAACCAAATCAATAAACCAGGAGACTAAATTATTATAAAAGCAAGAGAATGGACCTTCTAGTATGACTTAAAAGTATAATAAAATCTAAAAATGAACATTTTCTCTAAAATAAGCTTCATGATAAGGTATATTAGCCAAACAAAATAATGTAATCAGCATATATGGCTTTGGCTCAGACAACCAGAACTGACATTTCAGTTCTGTCAATGTGACCTCTTCATGCTTAACTAGTAATAAGCACTATCTGTGTGTTTATTGTTTTGTTAGGAGGTTATAACCTGACCCATACTCCATCTGAATAGATGCAACAATAAGTGATCAAAATAAAATTCTACCACCTAAACAACCAGCCTACAATATCTAACATTACACTAAGAAATGAACATACCCAAGTCTCCTAATGCACACAAAAATATTCTGCTTCAAACACATGAATGAGCCAATGGCCTGTGGCTCTAGCCCACATCCCAGTATCTGAAGACGGTATGCTTAAAAGCTTTTGGTAATATCTTCTAGATTTTTCTATAGACCAATATCAAGCCAATTTATCTGACCTCCTTGATCTGCATAGCCCTTCCAGTACCTACAGCTATTTTTCTAGAGGCCTGAATGAGTCAGAACAAGAAAATGATTAATCAACTTGGAGAGATTTGAAAGCTGGAAGGGAGCCATCCTGTGAGTACAAGCTCAGAGCTGTGGGACTTTAGCAGTTGGAAAGTTAGGGGATTTCCATGGTTGAAAACATTTGGCTGGCTTGCTGTGGTCCTCTGACCTTGCAATAAGACAGACCAGACCGAGCTGGTGATTTACCTCTGACAATATCCTATGTCTGCTGCCTTTGGCTGTTCACTCTGACTCGACAAAATCAAAGTCATTCCCCCTGAGCCTTATGACTTTGGAACTGGCTCAGAAAATTTTCCTGTTTTTCCCTCCCAATGGATATAATTCTCAGACCTTGGCTTCACTTTCATGTATAGTGAGGCTTAAATTAAAAGTGTATGTAATGCACCTAGCACAGTGCTTGGCAAAGAGTTAGGTGGGTCTGCTCCTTTTTAGGCCAGTTGGTTTCCCAGCACCCAGGGGATATAGCACCATCTTCCTTTTGTTTTGTTTTTTTTGCCAGTTGTTAACCTGCCAGTACCATTTAAACTCACTTTTCCTGCTTAAGGTTTGTATCGCTTGCCACTGCTCCTTATTTCATCTGTTCAAATTCTTCCAATTCCCTTTACTGGAGACCTGATTTCCAAAGTTGCTTATTTTAAAGAAACTACTCTTGTATTATCTAACTTGTATATTCCAAAAGTACTACAGTCACTGTTGTTGTCCTTTGTTTGCTGTTTAACATGTAACATTTTGCTGATGCCAGGAAGGCTTCTCATATTTCCCAACTATTTATCTCTATCAGTTATGCCTCTACGTCCATTTTCTTGCCCTTTTACTTTGTGTACACTGTCCTCTTTCTTCTTTCTTTCATTTGAGCATACGAATCACTTGGATTATATTACCATTTATTACCATCTCTTTCTTTCCTGGGTCTTCTTTCTGTTCCATCACTGCATTTATAATACATTCCTGTGTCTACCATCAATAATAAGTTCAGCAAGATATTCTAATGCCTGTTTATTGGTCTCCTGTCCCTGTTTCTCTCTTTAACATCATTCATTTTCCCTATATGACTTTTCCACTGACTTAATAAAGAAATAGGTTTAGGCAAAGCTTTCTGCTTTTCTTCTCTACTAGAAAAGATCCAAGTCCTCCATTCAGTAAACATGGTCATATGTCTCATATATACATACAAACATATACATGTAAACTTTCACTGTGAGAATTCTTATCCATTGATTCGTAGATCACAAGGGACTTGTTGAGCAATGACAGCTGCTGCTTTTCAATGCACTGGCATGGTTGGGAGGGTGCTGGGGATTTTGCCTTTTGGCACACAAGTCAGTAAACACATTGGAGATTAACAGTGAACAGATAAGAAGCTTGGGGGTTGGGAGGACTAGAATGATGGTTCAGGAGAAAAGGAAAAAGGAGGGAATTTCAGGAAAAGGAATAGAAATTATAGATCAAAGACTGGATAGCAAAAAGAAGGGGAGAGATTCAATAAGGTTGGAGGAAAGATTTAGAGAGAAAACAAGATTGGAGGAAGGAAAGTGGAGTGGAGTGGTTAAGGATAAGAAAGAAATTAGAAACAGAGGCAAAGAGAGAAGAAAAAGGTGGCAACCAGCTGGTCATCCACTTGAAAAAGAAAGCATGAAGGAAAATATTTAAGAATAAGTAAATACAGATGAGAAAACATTCCAAATCAATGTGTCATCCTCCTTTTAAAATCCCCTTTGTTATTATAATATACTATCAACAATATGGCTTCTTGCTACAAATCCCTCAGTGGATAGAAGCAGAAATATCCCTCTTGCTAATTCGTCTGAAGTCAGTTACTCTAGTCAAAGCCCTCAAAGACTCAAATCCCGTCAATCTACACAACTCGAAAGTGAGAAAGTAACTGGGATGTCCTTCTGACAGTTTACCTCCACTGACTGGCCCTAATGTTGACCTTCCATGTGTGATAATGATGATAGTAATTTTTCTCACATCAAATAATTTTTAAAATGTATTCTACTCCAGGCAACTACAATGACCAAAGATACTTCTTGCTAGTTACTGATTTACATTTTAAAAGTAATTGGGAAACGAAAGAACACTAAAATCACAGCTAAGAACTCCTAAGTCGGATAAGGGTCTTTTTGGCAACTGCTAAGAATCAGAAATCTCTGCATAGCAATCTGTTTCTTTAGCTGTAAGGCTGAATCTATTCCCTCACTGTAGATTCCATAGAACAGATTTTGTAGTAGACATCTGTTGCCTTTGAATATATTTTTTTGGTAGTAACACCAAAAGTGCGTGGCTTTGGGTAACCACCCCGGCCTTCATTATGGACAGTGCTGGTAGGACTGTCATCTAAGGCGCAGGGCCTTCCCTGGCTAAGAGGCAGGCTTATAATCCAAACCAGTCAGTTGAATTCTCTGCTGGGAATTTGAATGATTAGTCAAACAATAAAGATGTTTAACAGAAAATGTCTGCAGTGAACTCATCCGTGGTGGTGCCTTGATGTGACTATTAGTTTCTGTTTCCTGTACTCCCAAAGCTGTCCTATTCTGGAAATGTTTGTTCTACTTTTCCTTCAATTCCATAACATACTCTATATATATCCAAAAATTACTCTTTTTTCCTTTCAGTTAGTCAAATTAATTTATATTGCTTGCAATCAAAAAGCATCAACTAATATAATCCACATTACACTGAATGAGAAAGTCACCTGTATATGATTGTCCTACAATTTGATGCTTTTCGTAACCTCTCAGCTGGCTACAGGCCTGGTCTCCTCTGTGCCTTCTCAGTGCTGGATACCTAGCTGAAAAAGTGTAACTGATTCTGAAGAGCAGGAGTAGAATTCAGTGACATGCTAGAAATGATATGAATTGCTTCAATCTAGTTAAAGTGAAAATTTTAGTATGAGATCAAGAAGGTGGCCTAGCCCATGATGGCATCAGTAAATAATCAAAGAGATGAGGCAGTCTTGAGGGCTGCATAGGGTACAAAAATATAATAGATCTATGACACAGCTTGACACAGCTCCGATCCTGTCCCCTAAATTGAAGGCTTGCCTAACTAAAAGGACATGACAAATCCCAAACTAGAGCCAGGATTTTGCCCTGTTGTCGACAGTTTTCAGGGCCATGCGCTTCGTCTGGAAACAGGGTGACTGACCAACTGAACAGGTAGCGCTGTTCAGTACACGCCAAGGGCCTTGTAGGGAATGTAGCTGAGCCTAGGCCTAGAGACCAGGGTCTAGTTGCTCCTGGCGCCCTGGAGACTGCCTGCTCCGAAACTGTGAGCAGATCAATCGAGATTTTATTGCAGATGTATATTTTAAAGAGTCATTTCTTTCTCATTCTACAACATATAAGACATTGACAATGGCAAATTCCTGTCATAATGAAGATGAGTAAACCAGTGGCATCTTCTATAATGTCACACTTTCACCTGCACTGGTTCCTAGCACATACTATTCTAAAATGCAATGTGCTGCTCATCTTATCCACAGAGGGCCCTCCAGAAAAGAGTTTTATGAGAAAATCTAATTGCCAAGAGTTCCATAAGTGGTCCAAGAATACAATTAGGCCAATAGTGACCAGGTTTTCCAACTCCTGGCTATCAAAACATGTTAGCTTGACCAGCAAGACGACTACAGGTCAACACAAAAGATTAAAATATATACAACTTAACTCAAGATCGAACAATCACTTCTCAGCTGTCGAGAGAAGCTTGTTTACAAATGAACTTTCAATTTATGAATTTTCATAAATATAAAGCTAGGTCTTTTGCTGGTGGGCAAAATGTTAACTTCACCCATCAGCAAAAGATAATATTAGCTGTTCCATGAATACTGCCTTTTGGACCTTCTTTTAGAATCTATAAGTTAAGAACTTCATTTTTAGAGAATATTAGGTTTTCTTTCCAAATCTGCCAATTTCTGGGTCCCAGATGAGTTACTGAGAAAATCAGACTTTATTCCCATGTTCACAGTCTACAGGAAGCTGCAAAAGCTGAGACCTGAAAGGAACCTTAGCAATCATTTAGATTAAACCCCATCATTTTGCAAAGGATAAATTGCATGTGAGGGCCAGTCAAGAAGTAGAGACTTGACTTGACGTAAGTCACATAGTTGGTCAGTGCCAGGCTAAATCTAGAGTACAGATAATTTGACTTGTGTCCCCGGCTCATTTCACTATATCAAGTGCTTTAAGCCAAGCTGTTTTTAACCAGTAATGAATTCTCATTCATTCATGTCGTTCAACACAAATTTATAAAGCATGTCTTACATACCAAGAGCTGATTTAGGTATGCACACAAAATGATGAATAGCACTAAGTTCTTTTTTTAAAAAAAATCAAAGAAGTTGGTTTCTAAAAATGGCATCTCTCAGTTTTTCAGCAATTTTCATACTGTGTTAAAGGCAAGACAATGAAATAGATTGTAGAAATCTAGTAAGAATAATGATTCAATATTTATTAAGCAGAATGTGAATTATTTTGCCAGCAAGAGAAAATATTTTCATTAAGCAAATGAAAGTTTCATTAAGCTAAGAAAATTTCATTAAGCTAATAAATATTTTCACTAAGTGAATCATATTTTCACTAAGCTAATCATACTAGTAAGGCCAGGAAACCATTATGATCTCTGGCCCCCAACCCAGTGGTAAGACCATCCTGACTAACATGGTGAAACTCAGTCTCTACTAAAAATACAAAAATTAGTCAGGCATGGTGGTATGTGCCTATAATCCCAGCTACTCAGGAGGCTGAGGTAGGAGAATCATTTGAACATGGCAGGCAGAGGTTGCAGTGAGCCAAGATCACACCACTGCACTCCAGCCTGAGTGACAGAGCGAGACTCCGTCTCAAAAAACAACAACAAAAAAAACCATCAGAACTCGTGAGACTTATTCACTATCAAGAGAACAGTATGGGAAAGACCCACCCCCATGATTCAATTACCTCCCACCAGATCCCTCCCACAACACATGGGAATTATGAGAGCTACAATTCAATATGAGATTTGGGTGGGGACAGAATCAAACCATATCAAATGAGATGCTCTATAAGATAGTATGTGAAGAAGTCTTCCTCAGTGTCTGTCCCAGGAAAGGCTTTTAGCTTATGTTTACTGAATATTACACTTTCTTATTTTTAAACTCCATTTTGAGCCATTTAGGTTGGCTCCCTCATTTTATAGATTAGAAAACTGAAGCAGAGAGGAGTTAAGTGACAAGAACACTCAACTAACTGCAGTACACCAGAGACAGCAATCAAGTTCCTTTGCCTCTCAGCCTAGAGCCCTTTTCTCCACATCACACTGCCCATGACTTGACTGGTGTACTTGTTCCTCACTGCTATCTATGAAGAAGCTTCTAAAAATAGTGATATCACACAATGAATGGATTTCCAGCAAGCCATCAAGTCCAGGCCAATGTCTTTGAGCAAGATTCATGTTAAAATACTCAAAGGGAATAGAAAATATACATTTTCAATCCTCAGAGATGGAAATTCTACCATATTTCTCAGTAGTCCACTCCAATTTTGCCTGTTAGTAGATACTTCCTTATGCCTATCCCAAATCCTTCATATTGCAGTTTAAGCCTCTTGTGTTGTCCTCGGGTGAGATGGAAAACACTGGTCACTATGTTCCGCTAAGCTTCTCTATGTACATAAATACTGCTATTAAATTGCTCTTTATCTTCCTTTCTTTCCAAGCTGACTAATCCCAGTTTCTTTAAATTCCCTCATAGTTCTTTCCCACTCTTTTTATCACCTTTGTGGCTGAACTCTCAGCCACCTCTGGATTCAACCCCTACCCGTTAATTACAAATTGCAGACCTGAGCACAATTTCCAAATATGGTTCTAAATGTTGACTAGCAAGCTGATTGTGTCATGGTTTCTGCAGAATAGTTCCCTAAATTAGCATCCCACGATCATGCTTTGGTTTGTAAAACTATAGGCCACCTTAATTTAGACTGAAAGTAGATTATTTGTAGCTTCTTCATAGCAAATTTAAACTTGAAGTGCCTACACCTCCCAGTTCTCAGCATGTTTCTAATGACCTCTCCTCCAAGCATAGCAAAGAACTAACTTTAATAAGAATCCAGATAAGACATAAGAAAGAAAGTAAATACACTGAACAGGAATCCTAAAATGTGTATCAAATATAAATATAAATAGATTTGTGTAACAGTTTTCCTCTATTAGTGCAAATAATTCAGTGGTATCTAAGAAGCAATGAGTTGCTGAAGTACAATTTACTTATCAAATATTGTCCCCACAGTGTTTTGTTTCTTTGCAAAATTTTTCCAAATTTACAATATTTTAGGAAAAAAGTTCTCTAAATTGAACTTTATGTCTAAATGTTTATGTCTGGTATGTCTAAATTTTTTTCTTAAGAAATATTTTTTCTCTTGTATTTTCTAATATGTGCTGTTGAGGCATAAAAAGAAACTAGCTTTTTAAGATGTCTTTTGTTGTTTGCATTTAAAAATCATTGTATTATAAAATTAGCAATTTCTTGAGCCATGTATTAATATCAATTTGATTAAATATTTATCAGACACCTACTATGGATACAATACATACTAGAAAACTTAATAAATATGAACAGATCATTAATAATATGAACCTGAAAGGCCTTTCATAGAAGGTAATATTTAAGGTGAATATTGAAAACTAAGTAAAATTTTGACTGCTGCTTAAGGTAAAGAAGATATGCCAACCAGAAGTAATGCATGAGTGAAAAGAAGGCAGAGCTACATCACTTACACAGCTAGTGGACCATTGGCAAACTAAGTGACTGGGAGAGAATAAAAGTGGATTCCAGAGAGATACTGTTGTACAATAACTTTTCCAAAGTGGTTCTTGAAAAGTTATCCAAAAATTGTAAGAGTCATGCAATTTCAGTGCAATCTCAGGACGAGAAAACAAATAATAAAACAGGCTTCATGCAGGATGGAGACTACATCAAAGGAGGTGGTATAAAGATCCAGGAAACAAAGTCATTTGCTTTTTTTTTCAGATGGAGTCTTGCTCGGTTGCCCAGGCTGGAGTGCAATGGCATGATTTCGGCTCACTGGAACCTTCACTTCCCAGGTTCAGGCGATTCTCCTGCCTCAGCCTCCCGATTAGCTGGGATTACAGGCGCCTGCCACCACACCTGGCTAATTTTTGTATTTTTAGTAAAGATGGGGTTCCACCATATTGGCCAGGCTAGTCTCAACCTCTTGACTTTGTGATCAGCCCACCTCGGCCTCCCAAAGTGCTGGGATTACAGGCGTGAGCCACCGTGTCTGGCTGTCATTTACTTTTTATAGTTTAAATAATTTCACCCTCCACAGTTTCACCATTTTTTCTTCATTCTACACCAAGATTGTTTGGTCCTACTCTGCAAACGTGGAACTTCTTTGTGCATGTGTGTTTCTCAGTAAGAAGAACAACAACAAAAATGTGGCTGAGGTGGATTTGTAATTTTTCACTGTGGCTTTGAATTGTGGGTGATATCAGCACAGCTACAGAAATTGGGTTTGTCAGTTAAGCCTCCCTCCCTGCTGGCTAAGCAGTAGAGCATGAAACATAAACCATAAAGAAACAATAGCAGGTCTCAGGGGTTATTTATTGTTGTTTTCCAAATACATCTTAGTGACAGAATGGAAAATGGTCAACTGTGAATATAAACTCATCAAGGCCAAGATTCTCGTCAAGGCCAAGATAATTTCATAAGGTAGGATTTTATTTTTTTCCTTTTAAAAAACATTTTTAAAAATTTGTTAAGAAAGGAGAAAGAAAATAGTTGAGAAATGTCTGAGAAGGGTTTGGCAGAATGAGATATGTGGCTTAACTAGCCAGAAGGAGCAATGAGTTTTCATGGCAGAATTCTCAATCCACATCCCCTTAACAACTACATATGACTGTAGGCTTGTGCCATACAACAATCTCACAAATAAACTGAGAGAGTGAAAGGTCTGGACAGGACTCCGTGGCCTTGGACAAGTTGGACGAATACTACATATATGTGCTTCCAGGCACACACATGTGTTTGTGAGTATGTCTATGTGTGTGTTTCTCAACAGAAAATTTAAAGCTACAAAAATTCCTACTCATTAGACATTTATTAAAAACATATATATCCTAAATCAAGCCTTGGCCTAGGCAAAGCTAATAAGTAATGAGACAGAAACCGTCTTGGAGGAGTTCTTAAACCAGAAGGAGAAAGAGGAATGTAAGCATGTTTGATTAAAAATGGGAGGAAAAAAAGAGGGAAAGTTTTTATGCCTCAAAACTGTCATTTAGGCAACTGTGTAGATAATGATTTTCCTATTAGCCAAGGTCGGGGGAAGTGCAAGAGATGGCCATTTTGGAAAGAAATACTAACAGTTTAGGCTTGGGCATTCTGAGTTGGAGTTAGCACACAACATCTAGTAGGAGATTCCCAGCAGACACTTCGGACATGTGGGGCTGCAGCTCAGGAGAAGAGCCTCGGTTTGGAGGCAGAGGTCTGCAACTGGTCAGCGTATTGTGCATTCCACAGGAAGGAATGAGAGCTCACCCAGGGAAAATGTACAGTAAGAAAAGAAGTATAGATGCTATCTAAAATTCTGTAAGAGATCAAGATTCAACAAATACATCTTGGGTAACCACTCTGTTAAGTCATTTTGTGAAGTATTTCCAGGCATAGAGAGGTGAAGAAAATGGAGTTCCAATCTCAAGAAGATTACTTCTCCTATGAGTATTTATTATTTATTTAATAATAAATAAAAAATAAGCATTTATTTATCTTTTAAATTTTTTATTTCAATAAGTTTTTGTGGAACAGTGGTATTTGGTTACATGAGTAAGTTCTTTCGTGGTGATTCTGAAATTTTGGTGTGGCCATCACCAAAGCAGTGTACACTGTACCTAATGTGAACTTTTTTATTGAGACAAAGTCTCGTTCTGTTGCCAAGCTGGAGTACAGTGGTGTGATCTTGGCTCACTGCAACCTCTGCCTCCCGCTTTTTTAAGCAATTTTCCTGCCTCAGCCTCCTGAGTAGCTGGGACTACAGGCGTGCACCACCACATCCAGCTAATTTTTGTATTTTTATTAGAGACAGGGTTTCACCACGTTGGCCAGGATGGTCTCAATCTCTTATCTCGTGATCCGCCCACCTCGGCCTCCCAAAGTGCTGGGATTACAGGCTTGAGCCACTGCACCCGGCCTAATGTGAACTCTTCCACCCCTTGCCACCCCCAGCCCTTTCCTACGAGTCCCCAAAGTCCCAAGTATCATTCTTATGGCTTTGTGTCCTCATATCTTAGCTCCTATATATGAGTGAGAACATCACTGTTTGGCTTTCCATTCCTGAGTTATTTCACTTAAAATAATAATCTCCAATTTGATCAAGGTTGCTGTGAATGCCATTATTTCATTCCTTTTTATGGCTGAGTAGTACTCCATGGTGTATATCTACATACGTACCACATATTAGATACCTAGTAGTGGGATTGCTGGATCAAGTGGTAGATCTACTTTTAGTTCTTTAAGGAATATCCACATTGTTTTCCATAGTGGTTATACTATTTTACATTCCCACCAGCAGTGTAAAAGTGTTCCCTTTTCACCACATCCATGCCAACAGCTATTATTTTTTGATTTTTTGATGATGGTCATTCTTGCAGAAGTCAGGTGGCATTGCATTGTGGTTTTGATTTAAATTTCCCTGATAATCAGTGATGTGGAGCATTTTCCCATATGCTTGTTGGCCATTTGTAGATCTTCCTTTCAGAATTGTCTATTCATGACCTTAGTTCACTTTTTGATGGGATTGTTTGTTTTTCCTTGATGATTTGTTTGAGTTCTTTTAGATTCCAGATATTACTCCACTGTCAGATATATAGATTGTAAAGATTTTCTCCCACTCTGTGGGTTGTTACTCTGCTGATTATTTCTTTTGCTGTGCAGAAGCCATCTATTTATCTTTGTTTTTGTTGCATTTCCTTTTGGGTTCTTGGTCTTGAAGTCTTTGCCTAAGTCAATGTCTAGAAGGGTTTTTCCAATGTTATCTTCTAGAATCTTTTTTCTGCTTCTTTGATTCTACTGCTGAGACTTTCCAGTACATTTTGCATTTCTCTAAGTGTGTCCTTGATTTCCAGATGTTGTGTTTTTTTTTTAAATTTATGCTATTTCACTGAAGAATTCTACTTTCATATCCTGTATCATGCTTTTGATTTCTTCTTTTTTTTTTTTTTTTGAGACGGAGTCTTGCTCTGTTGCCAGACTGGAGCACAGTGGTGCAGTCTTGGCTCACTGCAACCTCCACCTCCCGGGTTCAAGCAATTCTTCTGCCTCAGCCTCCCAAGTAGCTGGGACTACAGGCGCGTACCAAACGCCCAGCTAATTTTTGTATTTTTAGTAGAGACGGGGTTTCACCATGTTGGCCAGGATGGGCTCAATCTCTTGACCTCATGATCCACCCATCTCAGCCTCCCAAAGTGCTGGGATTACAGGCGTGAGCCACCGCACCTGGCTGCTTTTGATTTCTTTAAGTTGGACTTCACCTTTCTCTGGTGCCTCCTTGATTAACTTAGTAATTCACTTTCTGAATTATTATTATTGTTATTATTATGGCAACTCAAAGATTTCATCTTGGTTTGGATCAATTGCTGGTGAGCTGGTATGATCTTTTGGGGGTACTAAAGAACCTTGTTTTGTCATATTTGTCATGTGTACCAGAATTGTTTTTCTAATTCCTTCTTATTTGGGTAGACTGTGTCAGAGGTAAGATCTGGGATTCAAGGGCTGCTGTTCAGATTCTTTGGTCACACGGAGTGCTCCCTTGATGTGGTGTTCCCCTACGAATGGGGCTTCCTGAGAGCCGAACTCTAGTGATTGTTTTGGTTCTTCTGGGCCTAGCCATCTAGCAGAGCTCCCCGGTTCTGAGCTGGTACTGGGGAGTGTCTGCAGGGTCCTGCGATGTGATCTATCTTCTATCTACCTTGCAGCCAAGGATACCAGCACTTGGTCTGGTGGAGGTAGCAGGGGAGTTAAATGGACTCTCAGGATCCTTGGTTATGCTTTTGTTTAATGCACTGGTTTTGTATTGGTTGGTCACTGGCCAGGAGGTGGCACTTTGAAGAGTGCATTATTCCTATAGAGAAGATGCAATTGAATGGGATAAAAGAAAAGAAATACTATGGAATAGATGAAATCTATCAGGTTAATATTAAAGTAAACCTCTTTAAAAGAATTCCAGTTTCCTAGTGGTTTCCTTCATACAGGGTCCTCATGGGAGAAAAAAATTATCAAATTTTCCTGCTCCAAAGGAACTGAGAAGCTTTGATACACAAGATCATGGCGCTCTGTCGGCAACACTCCTCTGCTGGGAGTTTTAGTTAGTTAGAAGTTCCCTTTCTCTTTATTAATCTTTTCAGTATTTTTCAGGTTTTCCCTAAATCTGAACGTATCTCTGCTGTCAGACTTACATCCACCTACCCAGTCCATCAGGTTGCAGAAATTTTCCCATTGCCCTGTTGTCACCAGACTTGGTACTTTACCAAACCATTCCTGCTCCCCTATCACTGTCCATGACAACATTTTTGGCTGCATAACCTATTATATCTAATAGTGTCAGGTTGCAATATTGTGCCTTGATAATACAGATATACACTTCCCACTGTCTAACACATCATACTTTCCATTCATACTGAAAATTTCACAAATTCAACCTTTTAGATTATGTTGTAAAATTATCTTAATTGCCTATTTTTTCAGCAGAAATGTGTAAGTTTTCTTATATAATCGGGGCAGTTCTTCACAGTTTTTAACTAGATGTTTTTCATCTCTAAAGAAAGACTCAGATATTGCTATCATAATTATGCATTTGAAGTTTCTGTCTTTTGATTAAATAAATATAAAATCAATGTTAATGGCACATCAATAGCACTCACATTCAGGTAATAGCAAAATTAAGTCATCACATAGACATTAGCAGGCTTTTCTCAACAAGCACACATTTCTCTGGTGCCCATCCTCAGAGTATCAAAAATGTTACTGACAGCCACATAAACTGTTAATGAAATGTAATGCCAACTGCCAAGGATACTTAACAAAAAGTAGGCATCTCACATTGCTGAAGCCAGAATCAAAGTTAGATCAGAAATGAGCCAGGCAATATTACCTCTTTTTCCTAACCCCTGGTACTCACTTGGAAGCGGGATAGGAGTAGGAGGTTAACATCAAATAATCTTTACAAGTCAGAACATAACAGGTCTTAAAATTGTTTTTGGCTTCATTGCCTCTGGGTCAGCTGCTGAAACAGAAGTCAAGCTGTGACTTACAGGCTTACATTAATTTTCCTTATGCTGCTTAATTTTAGTAGCATAGTTTCCACATACTCTAATTTCTTGTTTTCGGTGTTGTATGACATGTCTTGTAAATAGTGTGAAGTTGATTTAACTGTATAACATTAAAGTTATATCCCCACTAGGTCTATAATCTAAAGACCTGTTACTTAAAGATAAGGAATAATTCTGACCTCTGTTAACTACTGAGAATTATGAAGAAATCCAACGAGGCCCTCTTACTTATTAGAGACTAATCTTAAACAAGAAGGCTTTGCTAAAGTATACTAAGTTGTCCTTTCAAAGTTAAGTAATAAACACTTCATACTCTAGACCCTGAGTCTTCCATGACTTTCTCTGTTTTAGGAAAATATTCTATATGAGTACCCAACTCTCTGCTCCAATTTCTTCTGGTTTCATTCCTCCACAAAGACTATGAAAGTCAGGGTTATATTAAATTTAATTTGGCCCATAGCCACACAAGTTCCATCAAGAAAACAATCTTGAGAATGCCACGTTAGGGCAGAGACTGTACGTTTTCACTGTTCAGAACAGACCCCTGTAGAATGCTTCACACAGTGCTTCCCCCTGTGCCAAAGTTCTTGACCCTGAGTAGGTGAAGACCTCAACTCTCAGGCAGCCTGATGGGGCTGATCCCACTTCCCAAGGACCGCACACCATCATCATATAGTACTGACTAATGAACACAGTAATTATGTTCTTGATCAAGAGGCCATTATCCACTTTCTTTGTAAAAGAACCATAAACTCTGTATTGATTGGCCAGAAAGATATACCTTTACACTGTGTGGGATTAAGCTAATAGAAGTCTATACATAACTGATAACATGAGATTTAAAGTGGGAGGGCAGTTGGATTTAGAGACGGGGAGATGAAGAATGGTCTGAAAACAGCAGTGGGGAACAACAAAGAGGACGTGTAGCCCACCAAGGCCTTGTCATAGGAGACTGGGGAAGATAACATTGCCACCACTTAGGAAGTCGGCAGGGGAGGCTGCGTGCTTAGGTGACAGCCACAGTTTAGTCTAGAGTGGGAAGGTGAAAGGACTGTTCTGAGAAGGGGTTGAGACATAGGAGGTTTTGCCAATGGCAGACTCTGAATCTCAGGGGACACAGGACTTGGGGAGAAACGGAATAGAAGAATTAGAGTTTGGGAGGTAAAAGCTTTCCTACAAGTCAGGCTTCTTAGAGTGACTAATCTAAAAACTGATCAACGGCCTCATGAGATGAGATTGTTTGAGGCAAATAGTGGTGACTACGCTGAGAAATGGGTCAGAGAGGGATTATTGTCCAGGCTCCTCTTGACCCCTGTTGATGGAGGTGAGGAAGTCCAAGGAAATGGTGCCTTATCCAAGTGTTTACACCCCTCTTAATCTCTGCTGATGGAAGAGATGGTATGTAAATCCACAAAACAGAGGAATATTATATACACTTTGAAATACTTCTTTGTAATTCTAGACTTAAATTTTATAGCATGAAATAAAAAGATAAAGGAACCACTGGGATAATAGAACTTAAATGGGATTCTTTAAGAAGACCTTGACAGCCTTATTTGAGAAATCTTTCAGGGAAACTTAAGGATATTTCATGGCTATGGAGAAACTGAAATGACATATTTGGTTTGTTATCCTCTTAAACTTTTCCAACACATCAAGGTAGAGTTCACTTTAGGAAAGTTATCACATGTCCTTAAGATTCAATTTCCTTACTTGTCAGGAGTTGATAATAATACCTATCTCCTAGGGCTGTCGTGAGGATTAAGTGAAGCAAACACAAGCACAGCATCTACCATATAGTTCATTGCCAGTAAACACTTAACAATCTTTTTCATTTGTTCCCTCTAATAAACCCATGAGTCAAGTGTTATCTCTAGTTTAAAATGCAGAAATAGGTTTTCAGAGAGATTCAGTAACTCATTTAAAGTCCCTCTTTTAGGAAGAGACAGAGCTGGGGTTTCTAACTCTGCTTGGGCTGATGCCGAAGATTGGTCTGAGCTCCTTCCATTGAACCTCACTGACTTTCCGATTTGTTTTTCTGCTACAGTTAATAGGAGAACTTATTTTCTCCAAATTATTTGAGAAACATATTTCCCTTATAAATGCCAAAAGTAGTAAAATAAGTGTACCTGGCATAAGCCCACATGTGAATCACTATCAGACAAGAACCACCTGCATTTACTGATGGTAAAGAATAAATAGAATATGAAAGAACATTGGGAACTTAACAAAATTCCATAAGAGCTCAGATTATCCTTGGTACTGAGTAAGTTCCTCTATGTTATAAAGGCAAAATTTGGCTTAGCTTTCATTTGTTTCCTCTTTTTGTATTGAAAAACCCCAAAGTTAATGAAAACGAGTGAAGCAGCTACAGGATCTAGAAGATGTGCTTAAGCAGTCTAAAGACATAGGTTCTGGCCCTGCCTCAGCTACTAGGCAGCCAGTAGCTTTGGGCAGGTTCATAACCTCTCCAGTGGTAATAACCTAGTGATTAAGAGTATGGACCTCAGAAACAGAAAGCCCAGGTCTAATTTCGGTTCTTCTAGTTATTACTGTGTGACCTTGGGCAAATAACACTTTGAGACACAGCTTCCCCATCTCAAAATGGGGATAATAACACCTAACTCCTGGAACTATTATAAGGATTAAATGTACTATTGCAGGTAGTTGGAACAGATTGGTGCTCAGAGAAGATCTGTTAATTGTTCCCACCATCACTCTGAGTTCCATTCTCCTTGTTTCTGAAATGGGTACAATAATATTTGTCTTGCCTCCTCCTCCCTACCTTCCAAACAGGATTATTTGTGATGATTATTGTGTGTAAAAAACAAAAGAGAAAAACCAACAAGGAAGATAAAGACAACCTTCAAATATTAACAGAGTTATATGATGAGAGAGAGTAGACACTACTGGTGTCTAAGAGGGTCAAAAATTACTTTCTTCTCATTCCCTATTGAGAAACTTCAAAAAATATAAAAGGCCATATTAAGAATATAGGGTTATTGTGATGATAGCTCAGGAGAGAACTGAATATACTATTTTTGCTATTTGAGACAATGGGGATAATTAATCTTCTTCAAGTTTTTGAAAATGATAATGAAATCCTATAAGTCCTAAATACCTAGCTGAGGAAAACAAATTGTTCTTCAGTTTCTCAGAACATCAAGTTCTTTTTCTCCATAATATAATTAGAACCCCCAAGGATTCATTTAATTCGCAGTATAAAGGCAAAACAACAAAGTTGAAATAAAGGAGGGCTGGTTTCACAGACTGCCCACAAAACTGGGAATTTTTTACTACAGCACAATGCAATAAAGAGGCTTACAAATTGAGTCCTGGGGGAAGGACACAGCTATATTTGTTGCATGTGGATGTAAGAGGCCAGAAGTTGGGCTCTTCTATTCTGTGAAGTGCCATGTGCATAAATTTGTAGATTGTAATTCCCTTTAACTCAAAACACTGGTGAACAAACAGTTGGAACAAAGTCATCTCCAGAAAATGATGAGCCATAGCACTTAGAACACTGATAGTCTCTCACTGCTCCAACAAATTAAGCCTTTCCCCTGCGTTACTTGGAGTTTCTGTTATTTTCTAATGCATGTCTTAATTGATTTCAAAAGAATCTTGGGGGGGCGGGCGCTGAAGAAGTAATCTAGACATCCCTCCCCCAACCTCCCAGTTTTAGAAGACCTTTTTCACACCATTCTGTACAGAGGCCAAACATTTCAGGAATAAAAGTGGCTCGTTGGCTTCGTTGCCCTACTAAAGTTAAGGTTGATAAGAACCAGGGGTAACACAATTCCCCTGCCTAAAGTTTTCATGAGTGGCCTCCTGCTAGAGTAACATTTTGACCTTTTTTTTTTTTTGCAGCCTTCTTCAAGGATTCCAAGAAGAATTTTTGTGCAGATATGAGCTAGGTTCCATCCTGTCTCATTCAGAGTCGAGAAGTCAGGTGCACCCCTGTCTTCAGGATGCACACCTTCTCCTTCTCCTTCACAGAGGAACTGCCCTGCCTCTGCAAAGAACAGTTGCCCAGGGCCTTGCCTGACTCAGAGTGTGTTTAACTGGGGAAGGGTATAAAAAGCCTGATTGTAACTACAGATCAGGCCATGTTTTCTAATATGGTTTTACTGGAATAAAGCTGACATTTTGTTCTCCATCAATCTGATGCCAGAGTCCCTTTCTCAACAGGGAATGAGAAGTGATTTTTGTCTCTCTTAGACACCAATGGCATCTACTCTCTCTCATCATATAACTAGGTTGTTAATATTTTGAGGTTGTCTTCATATTCCTCTTTGGTTTTTCTCTTTTCCAGGCTGACATTAGTTCACCATTTTTCCTCTTAGGATGTCAATCTAGACCTCTTATTCTCCTGATTATAATGGTCAAGACCTCCTTAATGACTGATCTGACCTAGTACTCTGGACATGAACTCTATTAGAGAAGAACTATTGCTACCCATGATCCATGATGCTATATTCTAATAATGCATCCTCATATAGTTGTTCTTTTTTAAAAGTAGGTATGTTAGTATTGAATCACATTGAGTTTCCCATCAACTAATATCCCTAAATCTTTTCCTTGCTACTTGCTATCAACCCAAGCTCCCTCCTTCAAGACTTAACATACTACTTTGCTAACCTTAGCTTAGGACTTTACATTAATCCATGTAAAATTCTGACTCACTGGTTCTAGTAGCATAATACAGTGGTTAAGAGTATGGGCTTTGGTGATAGACAAATGGTTCCTGTGCCATCTGTGCCTCTTATTGGCTGTGGGACTCGAGTAAATGACTTAACATTTCTGTGCCTCTACTTCTACCTATAGAATGGAATATTATTAATATACACCTCAAAGGGTCACTGTGAGGATTAAAGGAAACAATTCATATAACACACATTTAACATTTTGCCTAGCACACAGTAAGTACTCAATAAATGCTACATATGGTTGTTATTAGCAAATTCACCCATCAACCTACACAGATCTTTAAAAAATCGTATCTCGCTTACTGCAAAAGCACATTATTTGTGCTTTCGTCAGAAATTTTTAATGAGAAACTTGGAGAGAATATCATCAGTAGACAGGTTCCTGAGGCTTACCCTGAGGACCCCTCTTCAGAAGGACTACATCCATCAGCTCAAAACTGCCAGTGGACATTTGTGCAACCAGCTATGAATCTACTTGGTTTCAACAAGACAAGAAGAGTATCATAAAAATCTTAGCCAAACGCCTCCCAGAAATAAAAATCTATCCCTTGACATTCCCATAACCAATAAGATGAAATGTGAAAGACCTTAAGGATGCTAGAAATAGGAAAGTTTTGTTTTCAATGAGCTCATATTGACTCCTGATAATCGTGTTTTTCTCACAAGCAATCATTTAATAATCCACTCTAAAATTCTGCTGAAGATCAACATCCTGCACATTCTAGAACATATCTTCTTCACTCAATTTTTTTCAAAATTAGGACAGTGACTAGTGCCATTTTCCATTACTATGGCACCAAACCATTGCTATCATTTCTCATAAATGATGTGACTACACTGGCAAATTCTGTCACTACCCAATGCTGTGGGTCCAATGGAAAGGCCCCAGTAGTGAGTTAGGAGAGTTCTAAACCAGTCCAAATTGGTCAGACTGGTCAGAGTTCTAAACCAGTCCAAATTTGCCGACCACCCAAAGGACACACAGGGTGGTATTTACCTTGCCACTGGTGCTGCTGCTGCTGCTGCTGCTAACAGCTCTATGTAAGGCTCTGAGCCAAGTATTTTACATGGATTATTTAATTTAATTACCAAAACAACCCTTTGAGGTCAGTGTTATGATAATATGCTTTTTAGAGAGGAAAGTAGGCTTGGTGTCATACAGCATGTAAGTGGCTGATCTAGTATTCAAATCCAGTTCAATCAGTTTCTAGATCCCAAACGTCCAACCAAATGCCATGTTATCTCCCTTTTTTACTAAATGGCACTATTTGGCTATATGAACTGTACAGCTTGGGTCCAGAACCAGCCTTGTAGGCACAGAAACTTGACCTCATCAGTATCCCAGAGCCGAATAGACTTAGGCATGATGCCTCCCCCTGACAAAGTTCACAATAAACTGGTGGAGCCAACGAGAATGCCAATGTGTTGATTTACAAAAGTTATGTATCTGTCACACAAACCAGATACTCATAACAGTCTGACCAGAGCATTTTTCCCTTTGGAGGGTTCTACTTACAGAGGCAAACTGTAAACACAAGACATCAGAATAGGAGGAATTTGCTACAGAACTTGAATGTTAAATTTAATTTCCAACAAAGGACTGTTGCCAGTGACACTGAAACTTTGAAGACTATCAGCATTTGCATTTCTATGGACAGTTACTGCGGGCAGAGGGCACAACCAGTGTTTACCTCTGAGTGCTTCTGATGTTGACCAACCCCCTTTCTGACACATTGGTGTATTACTTATGTCCAGGCCAGTCTTTGGCCTAAAGACAATGACTTTCCTTAGGTGACTTTCCACAACTCTGCTCTGATATATTCTCTGATGGTTTTATATATTAATTTATTTCCCAACCAAGTTGTTGAGTAACCTCCCCCCTCCCCATATCCAGTCTACAATCTACAATATAATTAACTCTGGCCTAAGGCTTTTAATTCATTTAAGACAGCTAGGAGCTCTCCTACTTTATGTTATTTCTTTTTTCCCCCTTAAAATCACGTGTACCAAATTCAGTTGGCAATACAAAAGAGGTACTACTAGCAAAGGTGGTATAAAAACAGGACCTGAGATGTTCTTTTCATTCTTCTATCTTTTCCAAACATTGGTTTCAATGGGGAAAGCGGGTGGAGGGAGGGCAATGTGATTAGCGAGATTCTTACACACAGGGAGCAAGGCCCTTGAACTAAAAGTGGAAGTAGCCTTATATTCAAATAAATCAGTCACTAGGCATTGGGTGGGAAGGGTAAAGGGTTACAAGGAATGTTCTGAGCTAGGCCACTTCCTGATTTTAGACATGCCTACCTAGGAAATGCACCATGTGGCAATGCTCTCGTTCTGACCACAGCACATTAGTCAGAGAAACATCCTCAGAGAGAGGATCAAGGAAGACAAAGCACATGTTTAAGTATGGGAACACAACTGACACTAAGTGAAGGTTGAGAACTTGAAAATGAAAGTGACTGGAAATGAAGTGAAACCATGCTGTTAGTAAAGAATGGAATGTGAAAATGAAATGAACATTTTAAATTGAACACACTGCTTTTCATTCTACTTGATGACTCAACCTGGGAGTTTCTGTAATATATACAGAATTCTGTTTGGTGAAGTGACCTACTTGCTCTTTGTGGGCAACCTTATCATGAACAACTAGGGAGTAACTCACTCCATGCCATCATGATATTGATCACAAGTGCATTTCCTTGCTTTTGCAGAGTGCTATGGAGACTTCAAAGCACTTTCCCAAGTATTTTCTCCTTTAATTCTCACACAAACTCGGCGAGATTGTTGTCCATTTTGTTATGGGTAAGGAAATTGTTTTAAGTTCAGTGTTTTTTCCATGATACTACAGCAGAAGCAGTTACTACTACAGCTCACCCAGACTTCACCGAAGGCCACCAAGACACACACAATGGTCATTCCATTACCCTTAAGTAGCCCAAGGCCTGGTCATGTATTTATTTATTTATTTATTTTAAGACTGAATTTCACTCTTGTTGCCCAGGCTGGAGTGCAATGATGCAGTCTCAGCTCACGGGAAGCTCTGCCTCTCGGATTCAAGTGATTCTCCTGCCTCAGCCTCCCATGTAGCTGGGATTATGGGCATGCGCACACCTGGCTAATTTTGTATTTTTCGTAGAGACAGACTTTCTCCATGTTGGTCAGGCTGGTCTCAAACTCCCGACCTAAGGTGATCTGCCCTCCTTGGCCTCCCAAAGTGCTGGGATTACAGGTGTGAGCCACCATGCCTGCCCTCCCGGCCTTTGTCATGTATATACATAGAAAGGTATGTTATCTTCCTTAACATCTTTAAGATCAAATCCACATGTACAAGAACATGTTTAAGGTAGTTCTATCTATTTGGGTCCAGAGTATTTGAGTACTGCAACATAAATACTAATCACCTTTTTTGCTTCAAGCATGGTATATAAAAATTGTGGTCCCATTGAATAAATCCCTTGTTACCTGGTCTCAACATTCCTGACTATAGCACTATTCTGAAGATATTCCTGGCTAGGCACCATGGCTCACGCCTGTAATCCCAGCACTCTGCAAGGCCAAGGCAGGTGGATCACCTCAGATCAGGAGTTTGAGACCAGCCTGGCCAACATGGTGAAGCCCCATCTCTACTAAAAATACAAAATTTAGCCAGGCATGGTAGCACATGCCTGTGGTCCCAGCTACTAAGGAGGCTGAGGCAGGAGAATCACTTGAACCTGGGAGGCAGAGGTTGCAGTGAGCCGAGATCACCCCACTGCACTCCAGCCTGGGCGACAGAGTGAGAACCCATTTCAAAAAAAAAAAAAGAAGAAGAAGAAGAAGATATTTCTAAACTGTGTTTCACTTGGATTGACACAGTCTGATGAAATTCCAGTGCCAAATAATGAAAAAGATTGTGTGCTTGTGGAGGAATATTTCTGCCCAGCAAGAAGCTTCCTTTAATACCACTTAAAAAGATTAGCAGGAGGAAGAAAATCAAGGTTACAATAAAGTAATTATTACTAAAATTTCTCGGTGTAATTCCTTTCTTTGATGCCTAAACACATTACCTTCTATTCTAGCAAGATGGTAGTTAAGGCATGTATATCCAAAGGGCAGGAGATCCCTCAGTGGGTACAGAGTATCTTAAAATCACCTTCCCAAAAGTAGATTTAAAGTGGACCAGTGCATTTTTCAGATCTAAATATTCTCCTTTCTCCTCACCCTCACTTCAGCTCTTTCAAATGCTGGAGAAAAAAAATAATAAAGTGAACAAAGCAACAAAGATAATTTTTAAATGCTTTTAGTGAGGCCGAGCATGGAAAAACTCATCTTCTAGAAGGGAATCTTGGTGGGAAGAACAACTCCTCTTAGAGAGTTATTAGTGAAGCTGTGAAAATACGAGGCCCTGGAAGCCAGAGGTGTCACTCAACAAGGCTGTAGCAGGGACCATCAGCAATGGCTGCTGTGCCCTCTGTCACTGCCTCAACTTAGAAACTTTGTCAGCCTCATGGTACCTAGCATGGTGCCTACCTCACAGAGAGTTCTATAAATAATTGCTGAATGAAATCAGATGAAATGGAAAGAGGTTCAACATGTCCCAAAGTATTAGATACTTGAGTGCTACAGTAGAATTGTTCTCTATTGCAAGAAAAGGAAAAATATATATATATACTATTTTGAATTGCATGTCTTCAAGTCTTGCAATGTGAAGGATGACAAAATCTTCCTGATTCCCAAATTGGGTCATCTATCATGAAAGAAGAAAGCATTTCTGCAAAGTGCTACATCTTAAACTACTCAACCAAACAAGATTTTACCTCAAGGGAAGCCTATCAAAGATCCCCATAGATTCCATTCAGTTCAGTAAGGACTTTACTTTCAGATTGTCCATAGAGTTGCCTGTGGGTGCTGCCTACTAAACTGCTGCTGAGCACAGTGCAACTCTATTATAATGCAGCTTGTCATCCCACAGACATGACATCCAGTAGGGTATAATATATAACCCCAACGAGTTTTACTGTTCAATAGAAATGCCATAATGAATGGTGCAGCTACAGACCTGTGCGGAGGGTCAGTTAACCTGAGTTCAAGCTCTACCATTTTCCAGCTGTAGGGCCATGGACGCATTATTTTATTTCTCTGAGCCTTGCTGTTTTCCTGCGGAAAATAAGGAACTTAAAGCAGATAACCTCAAAGATCCTCTAACATTTGTAATACTCCATGACTCTGTAAAGAACGGTAACTAAAATTAAACCCTTTATTGTTTATATATTGCATAGAAAACAGGTTGATACATCAAAAGGTCACACAGACATGATCCTATTAGAAAAGCTCAGCCCTTTCTGTGGCTGAAAGGAATGAGCATATCTTGGCTTTCAAAGTGGGCAAAGATTTGGTTTGGACTTCTCTCCAAAAGACAGCATGTCTCAGCAGTCGTGATGCCAGCAGCCGCAGACTAGGTCATTGCTTTTAGTGAGGCCCAGCAGGCACAACACAAATTTCTTAATTACCATTAACCATAACCTTCACCACACCTTGTTGTTCTTGGGGACTCTCTTGGTCAGGTAATCTGGATTAGATCCAATCCAATTTATAAAATTTGAGGCTTTTCCCACTGTAGGTAAGATTACATGCTATTTTAAGAAAACTCTTGGGGGATGAGGAAATACGTTGTTTTTCTTTTAAATATTATACTGTATATCGATTCCAAATGCTAACTGAACTTTTAAAGAAAAATAAAAGTTCTCCTAAAAATAGCCTGCCTACAATTCCTCTTAGACTTGGGCACTTTATATATATAGTATAACTTGCTTAGCATGTGATTAGAAATAAAATAATATTTAGTGAACACATTTAAAAGGCTAAGAAAAGCTAAATGTAAATGTCCAAAAACATTAAACATTAATTAATGTGAGCTGAGTTGTTAAAAGTTATATTCTTTAAAAAAAAAAAAAAAAAACCAAATGAGTTCTTAAATCCAGATTTAAAAACGTTTGGTAACCAAATATCAAATCCAAAGGCCCAGTCTCAGTCTTCAATCTTCCTTGACCACTCTGCAGTAGTGGACTGCTGGAATTTTTTCTAATCCTGACCACCACGACTCTACCTAGTATTGGCTCCCCTACTTCTTTGACTTCATGCTCTACATCTCTTTCCCCAGGCTATTCTTAATTTATCGCCTTCTTCTCCTACCATAACTTTTTAATGTATCAGAAAATGCAGAGCCATCATTTGCTCTTTTCTCTTTTTGTATCTTTTTCTTACAGTCTTGCCTTTGGATTTGGCAAACTCTAGATGTATTTACTCCTAACTCTGTGTGGATGATTTCCTAATCTTAATCACTACACTTCACCTTGTCATGTGAATTTCAATTTTCTGTCTTCCCCCACTGCATGCTGAACATCTCTACCATTTTGCCGTATTATTTCAAAATCAGAAGCCATATAAAACTGAATTGAGCAAGTAAGAAACCTGTGGGAATGAATTAAAATTGGATGAATGCATTCATGATTTCTAAAATATGTATATGTCTATATGTATGCGTATGTTTGTGTGTGTGTGTGTGTGTGTGTGTGTATTTTCTCCCAGTTCAGTTGAATGAAAGAGCCAAGAGCCAAGATACCTCAATAGTAATGAGGACACCTATGCCTAGAACGTGGTCTTTAATACTATTTCCACTAAAAAAGAACTGGGGTTTCTTGGGAAAATGGGTAATTTGAGAGCTTAGGCAGGATAGGTACAAGATATGCCTAGGATAACTTGTGCCAAAAATCAAGGAAGTGGATCAATCAAAGATGATGGAGATATGACACAAGATCATACTGGCTAAATCTAAGACAGTTTAAGTACCAAAATGATTTAGTACAGTATCAACCATTGAAAAGAACAGTAGATTCCATCATCAGTACAAACCGGTAAGAGATGCATGTATAGATGGAGAAAAGAAAAAGTTCATGCTTATTAGAAAATGTCTACTGTTGATAGGCAAATGTGGAAGGAATGTCAGAGTTGGAAAATCATGATTTTTCAGTCATCTTATAACCTTTGGGCTGCACAAGAATCATCAATAGATAATAAATCTAGGGGTAGTGATTAAGAGCAAGATATTTGTTTCCCACTGATTACTCAGTGCTTGCAAAGGAAAAACAGTAACTATGCAAAGGAAAAATTAGACACTGCCTTGACCTGGTGATCAAAATTTACATCACCAATGAGTGGGAGATAGACACTATGTGCCTGCAGATATGATAACTTGAGGACAAAACATCCCCTGGATGACAAGGCATAAACTGATTCTAATCATTAGGAAACAACAGACAAATTTTTAAAAAGCAAAGTGGGGGAGCTTAAATTCTTCAAAAATGTCAATGTCATAAAAGATAAAGAAAGGCTGTAGACACGTTCCAGATTAAAGGAGACTAAAGGGACATGACAACTAAATATGACAACTAATGGCAATACCTAAGCCTAGGCTGGATCCTGCGCTGCAGGGAAAAGTGCTATAAACAACACTATTGTATCTTTGAGCCAACTGATGAAACTAGGATATAAATGGTAGATTAGACAGAAGTATTTAACCAAATTTACTAAAGTCGATAACTCTACTAAGTAAGGTTATATAACAGAATATCCCCTTTCTTGGAAATATCACATCGAAGTGTTTAGGGGTAAAGAATCATGATGAATGTAATTTAGCCTCAAATGTCTCAGAAAAATATTATACATATATATGCATACATAGATAGTATAAATTATAAAGCAAATGTGTTAAAATATTAGCAATAGGTGAATATGGGTAAAGTATTTGACTGTTATGTGTACTGTTTTTATTCTTGTAACTTTTCTTACTTCCAGATAAAAAGTTAAAAAATTAAAATGAAAAAAACACAAAAACCAACCCAAAAAGCCTGGATTGAAACCTTTTATCCCAGCGCCCAAACAAGCTGTCTGTATCTTTTCTTGGCTTTATTCTCCTAAGTAGGTTGAAATACTGCCCTTGTCCTTACGAGTCTTCTCTCTCTCTCACCTCTCAGAGCCATTTCATCATATACTGCCTTTTCATCCTTCATAATGTTTCACATCTATCCCTTCCTTTGAATTCTTGCCACTACCACCCTATTTCAAACATCTATCATCTTGCAAAAAATTGTTGCTACAATTTATCACTCCCAAAATAGGCTATGTCTATTCAAAAATGTCTTACTCATATTGATCAGATTTGTCTGCAACCATATTATTTTCATTCTGTCATTCATCTCAGATTTTCAATATGGACTGTGTAACACCTAAAATAAATAAGTGCCTACCTCTTAGAACTTAAAATTAATAGTGAAATAATACAGTTTTTGGTAGGAAAAAGTTGAAAACACCAAAGAGCACACTTGCCTCTCAAAAATCAAAATAGCTCATGGTCGCAGAGTATATATAACCACTGCTAATGACTTGTTATGTATCCTCCTTGATTTTTTTCAGTATCATAAGTGTAAATATATTTTACAACATGGGGACCATACTATACATTCTGTTTTATAACCTACCTTTTTTCACTTCTTCCTGTATCATATTTCCCCATTTGAATAAATATTTTTATACAATATGATTTTTAATATCTATAGAGCAATACAGTGTATACTTGTAGTATAATTTATTTCATAAATAATTTGGAAGTTTTTCAATTTTTAATTCTTTTGAAAGAGCACAAACAAAAATAATCTGTAGATACATATTTGTACTCATGTCTTAATAATTTATCTCGGGTAAATGGTTATTTTGTTGTTGTTTGTTTGTTTGAGACAGAGTCTCTCTCTGTTGCCAGGCTGGAGTGCAATGGCACAATCTTGGCTCACTGCAACCTCCATCTCCTGGGTTCAAGCGATTCTCCTGCCTCAGCCTTCCAAATAGCTGACACTACAGGCGTGCACCACCACATCCAGCTAATTTTTTTTTTTTTTTTTTTTTTTTGAGACTGAGTTTCGCTCTTGTTACCCAGGCTGGAGTGCAATGGCGCAATCTCAGCTCACCGCAACCTCCGCCTCCTGGGTTCAGGCAATTCTCCTGCCTCAGCCTCCTGAGTAGCTGGGATTACAGGCACGTGCCACCATGCCCAGCTAATTTTTTGTATTTTTAGTAGAGACGGGGTTTCACCATGTTCACCAGGATGGTCTCGATCTCTTGACCTAGTGATCCGCCTGCCTTGGCCCCCCAAAGTGCTGAGATTACAGGCATGAGTCACTACACCCAGCCATAAATGCCATTTTTTTTTTTTTTTTTTTTTTTGTTCCATTGCCCAGACTGGAGTGCAGTGGTACAAGCTCAGCTCACTGCAGCCTCTGCCCCCAGGGTTGCAGTGATTCTCCTGACTCAGCCTCCTGGGTAGCTGGGATTACAGGCACACGCCACCACACTCAGCTACATTTTGTATTTTTAGTAGAGATGGGGGTTTCACCATGGTGGCCAGGCTGGTCCCGAATGGTTATTTTTAAAAAAATTAAATCACATTTTCCTCCACTTAATGTATGCAAACACGCTAGAGACATACCTTGTTTTTTCATACTCCACTTTATCATGCTTCACAGATACTGCAACCTTTACGAATTGAAGGTTGTGGCAACCCTGCATCAAACAAGTCTATTGGTGCCATTTTTCCAATAGCATGTGCTCATGCATGTCTCTGTGTGATATTTAGTAATTCTTACAATATTTCTAACTTTTTAATGTATGATTATGTTACTATGGTGACCTGTGATTAGTGATCTTTTATGTTACTCTTGTAATTGTTTATGGGTGCCATGAACTACACCCATATATGATAGCAAATTTAATTGATAAATATGTGTATTCTGACTGCTCCACTGACCAGCCATTTCCCATCTTTTTCCCTTTCCTTGGGCTTCTCTATTCCCTGAGACAATACCATATTGAAATTAGTTCAGTTAATAACCTACTTTAGCCTCTAAGCATTCAAGTGAAAGAGAGAATCACACTTCACTCATTTTAAATCAAATGTTAGAAATAATTAAGCTTAGTGAGGGAGGAATGTCAAAAGACAAATCAGGCAGGAAGCTAGGCCTCTTGTGCCAAACAGTTGGCCAGATTATGAACGTAAAGCAGAAGTTCATGAAGGAAATTAAAAGTGCTACTCCAATGAACACATGAATGATAAGAAGGCAAAACAACTTCATTGCTAATAGGGAGAGTTTTAGTGGTTTAGCTATTTGACTAAACCAGCTGCAACATTCCCTTAAGCCAAAGCCTAATCCAGAGCAAAGGCTTAACTCTCTTCAATTCTATGAAGACTGAAAGAGGTCAGAAAGCTGTAGAAGAAAAGTTGGAAGTTCACAGGGGTTGCTTCATGATGTTTAAGGAAAGAAGCCACCTCCATAACATAAAAATACAAAGTGAAGCAGCAAGTGCTGATGTAGAAGCTGCAGAAATTTATCCAGAAGATCTAGCTAAGATCATTGATGAAGGTGGCTTCACTGAAAAACAGATTTTTCATGTAGACAAAAATAGCCTCATATTGGAAGAAGGTGCCATCTCAGATTGTCAAAGCTCAAAAGCAGAAGTCAATGCCTAGCTTCAGAGTTTCAAAAGACAGACTGTCTTGGAAGGGCTAATGCAGCTGATAACCTTAACTTGAAGCCAAAGCTCATTTATCATTCTGAAAATCTAGGGTCCCTAAGAATTATGCAAAAACTACTCTGTCTGTGCTCTAGAAATGGAATAACAAAGCCTGGATGACAGCACATCTGTTTACAATATGTCTTACTGAATATTTTAAGCCCACTGTTGAGACCTACTGCTCAGAAAAAAAGATTTCTTTCAAAATAGTACTGCTCATTGACAATGTACCTGCTTACCCAAGAGCTCTGATGGAGATACGTAAGATTAATTGTTGTTTTCATGCCTGATTCTATATCCCATGGATCAGGGAAAAATTTCAACATTCAAGTCTTATAATTTAAGAAATAAATTATTGTAAGGGTATAGCTGCCACAGATTCCTCTGATGGATCTTCACAAAATATATAGATTGAAAACCTTCTGAAAATGATTCACAATTCTAGGTGCCATTAAGAACATTCATGATTCATGAGAGGAGGTCAAAATATCAGCATAAACAGGAGTTTGGAAGCTGATTCCAACTCATCCTGGAGGATGACTCTGAGGGGTTGAAGACTGGATGAAGTCACTGCAGATGTGATGGAAATAGTAAAAGAACCAGAATTAGAAGTAGAGCCTAAGGCTGTGGCGGAATTGCTGTAATCTCCTGAAAAAATCTTACAAAAAGTTGCTTCATATGGATGAACAAAGAAAGTAGGTTCTTGAGATGGGATCTAAACCTGGTGAAGGTGCTATGAACATTGTTGAAATCACAACAAAAGATTTGAATACTACATAAATGTGGTTGATAAAGCAACAGCAGGGTTTGAGAGGACTGACTCAAATTTTGAAACTTCTACTATGGGTTAAATGCTAGCAAACAGCATGACATGCTACAGAGCAATCTTTCATGAAAGGAAGAGTCCATCGATGCAGGTGAACTTCACTGTTGACTTGTTTTGAGAAACTGTCACACCCACTCCAACCTTCAGTAACCACCACTGTGATCAGTCAACAGCCATTAATATCCAGGCAAGACACTCCACCAGCAAAAGATTATGACTCGCTGAAGGCTCAGATAATTATTAGCATTTTTTAGCAATTAATTAGTTTTAATTAAAGTATATACATTTTTTTTTAGACATAATGGTACTGCACACAAGAGTCTACAGTATAGCATTAACATAACTTTGATATGCACTAGGAAACTGAAAAAAATTGTGTGAGTAGCTTTATTAAAATATTCACTTTTTCTCCATATGCACTTTATTGTGGTGGTCTGGAACCGATCCCTCAATATCTCCAAGATATGCCTGCATGTGCTTTGACACCCCTATGCTTTTACTCCCTTTCTGATGTTGCCTTCATGCCTTCTCTATGCCAATCCAAATTAGAAGCAGGCAACATATCTTAAATGTCTTTTTATCAATAGTCTCAAAAAACAATCATTGACTAACATCCTATATATTCTTTTAAGCCTTATTCAAGTCTCTCCTCTACCATAGAGCCTTTCCTATATCCTCCACAAGCCATAGTCATCACTCCCCTTCCTCCTTATCACTGATATAAAAAAGACTGATATACAGTATTTCTTCCTGTTGACAGGTGATAAGTGCCTGCATCTCCACTTGACAGGTAAGAGAAACATGGCATGAAAAGGTGACTTACTTGTCAATGGTCCAGTTCTAGGACATAGTTCGAGAGCCTATGTCCTAAGATGAGCCATGAGAAGAGTAATCCCTGGGAAAGTTTTTGTGATACCAGACCTGTCCCTGTTAGGCCTTAAATGTCTGATGAAAGTGAAAATTGATTAGATTAGCTTAAGGTGAAAAACAAATGGTTTTTAAATTAATTATATGCTTGAGTTCTTCAGGTTAATGAGTTCTCTTTCCAGAAATATCACTAAGATTCAAAACTGTCCTTTTCATTCTTTCAGGTAGATACGTTTACTTAAAAATAAAACTGCTAAGAGAAAGAGATTTATAGAACTTGCTCTTATAAGATGCAAATCATTTACGTTTATAAATCAATAAATTACATACATACTTTTAAAGTGTATAACAGTACATGAGAAAAAAATCTTCTCTTAAATAATTTCAATATGAAACTCCTAATTTGATTTGTGTTTTTAAAAAGATTCATGAAGGATTAAAATAGCAATGAAACTCTACTACTTAAGCAAAGTAGCCAGGACTACTTTGGACTTTGGGAGAGAAATCTTAGTATCACCAGTAGCTTCTGGGGATCCAGCTGCTACCTTTGTACAATTGTAGAGAAAATCATTTAGCTGGGCATGGTATCTAACACCTGTAATCCCATTTTGGGGGGCCAAGGCAGGAAGATTGGTTGAGCCCAGGAGTTAGAAACCAGCCTGGGCAACATAGCGAGACCTTGTCTCTACTAAAAATAAAAAAAATTAGCCAGGTGTGGTGGCACATGCCTGTGATCTCAGTTACTTGGGAGGCTGATTTATTTTCAATAAAATAAATCAATTTTACAAGTAAAATTGTATGTATAAATTAACTTAGTTTTGCATAAGCCATCACTAAAGCTGTCTTTGAGGCTTATGAAAGGAAGGGTCTCTGAGGATATTAAGTTAGATGAGAACACACTTGCAAAATTTTATTCCTCAGCTTTCTTTTTTTTTGGTCTATTCAAGAATTTTCCATAGTAAAATGTCACGCACCTTTTCCTCAATTTTTTAAAATGAAGTTTTAATGGGTAATACTTTAAATAAAAGCAATAACATAGCACTGTCCACTACCTTCTCCAAGAATCACAAGCTCCATCTCATCAAAGAGAGGTAAGAAGGAAGTGGTTAATATTGTTGTAATAATCCCCAAATCAAAGCCACCATTTGTACTGCCTATGTTCTTGGGCTTCCCCATGCCAGACGCTGAGATTGCCTTCATGGACAAGGAAGGGGCCACAAAAGAAATGATTAAAAACAACTAGAAGACGATTACTCCTTTGTGTCTCCTGCCTGAGAGCCTGAAATCTGAGCAGAATTCATCTCCGTTTCTCTAATGAATTCCTCTGCTGCTGTCATGCGGTTAATTCTCTGCATTTTCTACTACCCTGATTATTAAAAAAAAAAAAAAAAAAAGGAGTAAGGAAAAGGAGCCAGCCAATATAAACATCAAAGGGTACTCCCACTTCTGTAGCCTTCAGATATTTTCCAGAGCTCGACTGTGGGGACAAAAGAGATTGGGGGTTGCCGGGGAGTTGTTTTCTGTTTCCTCTGGGAGACAATGGGCCAAACCTGCCAGACAATGCCACAGTGCAAGTAGGTGGCATATCACTAGGCAGCAAAGGTTTTCTCAGTGAAGCTGGATATTCCCTTGGCTTAGCCAAGACAGACTCCAGCTATTATTGAATGGCGGTGGGTGGAAGATGAGAGCCAGGCCCTCCCTAAAGGGAGACTGGCTGCAGACATCCTCCACTGGGCCTCAGACCAAAGCACCGAAGGGGGAGGACGGCATGGGATGAAGGAGGGAGGCAACTTCAGAAACTTAAAACCAGCACAACGTTTTCATTTCCTGAACCTAAAGCAAATAACTGTTTGTGGTATTCACTGGAGTTTGAGTTTTTTCTTTTGTCAAGCCTATAGAGACTTGACAAAAGACTGACTAGAAGATTGGTCTGAAGTTCATGAGACTGAATGGAAATAAATGTAAACTCTATTACATGAATACAAGAAGGAAAATTATTACATGCCTAAGTTCAGGATGAAAGAATGACCAGGCTGAATAACAGTTCATGTGAAAAAGATCTAGGGGTTTTAGCTGACAGTGAACATTACATGAGCCAACAGTGTGACTTGGCTGCTGAAAACCCTGATGATATTTAAGGCCAGATTAGCAGAAGTATAGTGTTCAGAGTAAGGAAAAAATAGTCTTTCTGTGCTCTGCACTGGTCTGGCCACAGCTGGAGTGCTGTCTCTATTCTGGATGCCAAGTGTTAAAGAAAATACAGAAAACTGGAGCATGTCAAAAGAGTCACAGAAAGAGAGAAGATACAAAAATCATGTCATACGAGGAATAAGTAGAGAAACTAGAATTGTTTCAACAAGAAAAAAGAATTCATTGAGCAGATTAGCTATCTACAAATAGCTAGAGGGTATTCTGTAGGAGAGAGGGCAAACTTATCTCCATGACTCCAAAGGGCAGATAAACAGGCAGAAAACTAGCTCAATATAAAAAGAATTTTTCCAACAATTCAAACCGTCCCCAAATGGAATAGGCTGTTTTGTATAATGGTTATTTCTCCAATACTGGAAGAGTTCAAAGGCTAATGAACATCTGCCAGGGATGTTATAATTGAGCATTCCAGCATTAAGTGGGAGACTGGTATCAATGTCTTATCAAATTCGTTCAAACTTCAAACCTGAGAACTGCATAATAATATAGAAATAACAATAAAAATCAAAGGCATCTATTATTGGCTTAATATAGCAGCAAGAAATTTATTCATGGTCATTCAAAATAGCACTGCAATCCTCTGCATTGAGAACCACAAGCTATTTCTGAGTGAAATTTAAAAAGACCTAATAAATTGGGAGAGAAAACATTATCATGGTCATGGAAAACTCAATATTGTTAAAGATGTCAATTCTCCCTGAGTTCAATCCAGATTCATTACAATCTCAGGGAAAACCTCAACAGTCTTTTCTCAAAATTTTTAGGCTGATTCTAAAATTTATATGAAATGCAAAGGATTTATGCGAAAAAACTGATTTTTTTAAAAAACTCACAAAGTCAGAAAACTCTCACTACCTGATATTGAGACTTAGTATAAAACCTCAAAGCCTAGACAACATAGGAGTGGTGTAAAGATAGCAAATCCTGCTGTGGAACTAAACGGAGAGTCCAGTTAGATTGAAGCATATGCGGCAAATTAATAAGTTTTTACAAAGGCTCCAAGATAATTTAATAAAAAGAGAAAACCATTCAAAGATAGCTAGAGAACACCTGGAAAAATACATAGGAAAAAAATGAACCTTGATAGCTACCTCATGACACACTCAGAGATTAATCCAAGATTGATCATAAACATAAGAGATGAAACAATAAAGCTTCTAGAAAAAAGTACAGAAGAAGATTTCTGCAACTATGGGGTTGACAAAAATTTCTAAAAAAGGATATAAAAAGACCTAACCATTTTAATTAAAACTTCCTCAACAGAAAAGACACCAGCAAGAATGTCAAAAGACAAGCCACAGACTGAGAGGACCTATTTATAGTACATATATCTAAAAAAGGACTTACACCTAGAAAATATATATATACATATATATATATTTTTAAAAAACCGTCTAAAACCAACAATAAAAAGACAAACAGCCAATGAAACTGATCAAAAGTTTGAAGAAACACTTCACAAAAGAATATGAGTCCTTAATAGGCACATAAAAAGGTTCTCAATATCATTAGTCATCAGTGAAATAAAAATTAAAATCACAGTGCAAGACTATTTCAAGCTTACTGGAATGTCTAAAATTAAAGAAAAAAGCTCTAAGCAAAATTGTAGAGCAAACATAATTATTTTATATTTCTGTTGGTAATGTAAAATTTGTAAAACCTACTTTGGAAACAGCTTGGCACTTTCTTCTAGAGTTAAACATTCGTCCACCCTATGACCCACAACTTCAAAAACAAAAGAACTTGTACAAGCGTATTCATAATGGCAGTATTTATAACAACCCTAAAGTGGGAATGACTCACATATCTACCCCTAAGAGAATGGCTAACAAGTAATTGTCTTTTTACAGTGGCGTACTACTCAGCACTGAAAAAAGGAATGAACGAAAGATACATGCAAAACCTGGATAAATCCAAAAAGCAATGCTGTCTGAAAGAAGCCAGGTATCAGTGCTTGATTTCTACTTATGTGAGTTTCAAGAACAGGAAAAACGAATCTATACCGTTAGAAATCAGAAAAGTGATTGTCTGAGGAGGTTGGATATTGACTGGAAGGGAATACAATAGTTTTTTCAAAGTTCATTGAATTATCCACTTAAGATTTGCGCATTTCACTCTCTAGACATTTTACGTCAATAAAAAATAATATCTCTGCTTCCAAAATCACTGCAGTTCCTTGAGTTAGTATTCTGAGTAAATAAGGAAAACTTACCTCCAGTGAGAGTCTTAAACTAAAGAAACCATTGTTTATAGTAATTCTAGCATTCTAATACCCTTTCTAAGATGTTTATTAACCTGTTTTATCTTTTAGATACCTGTCTTCCAACAAGGTATACTACATAGCGAAAGAGTAGAACTCCTTGAGAGTAAGGTCTATGTCTTATTCACCTTTGTACCCCAAAGGGCAAGCATAGCGTGTGACCCAAAGTTCATATCAAAAATATCTGCTGACTATGCTAGGACTACTAGGTACTGTAGATATAGCAATCAGCAAAACAGCTGGTCTTAGATACCAGGGAACCTGTAATCTAGTGGGAGCCACTAATATTCAACAAAAAGTCACACAAATAAATACATAATTATAAAATCATAATAAATACACTGAATAAAAAGAGGAAGAAGAAGAATTATAAGGGGAGATCTAATTTTCTTAAAGGAGTGATTTTTACACAGAGATCCAAAGGATAATAGCAATTGGCCAGGTGAAGATTGGGGAAGGAGGACTATTATTCCATGGAGAGAAAAGAACCTGTGTGAAGATGCTGAGAAGTGGGAAAGAGTGAAGAGGAGACAGAGTGGGACCATGCAGGACTTTGCAGGCCATGTGATTATTTCTATGTTGCATTCTAGGGGTACAACCAGAAGCCAATGAAAGATTTTAAGCAGGGAAATAATATAAACCTATCACCCTGGCTACTGTGTTTAAAAGGATTAGAACGGCACATTTCAATCATTAATGGATCATAAAATGAATTTAATTAATCATGCCCAGCAAGAAAAAGACAAAGGAATATAATTTTAAAATGCATCATACAGAGAAAAATACACATATTATTTTGCGAATCTTTGATTTCGGATTTACTTATAGATACATAGCAACACAAGTATATGTACTGAGAGTATCACGAATGTATTTTTTATTGTGGGTCATACTCAAAAAAGTCTGAAAGCTGTTAATTAGAGGGAAGCAAGAGTGGAAACTGGGAGACCAGTTAGGAAGTGACTGGAGAAGTCAAGATGGTAAATATGTTGACAGATTCAGTGCTCATTCTGGAGACAGACATTTGAAAGGGTTGAAGCAACAAAATGGTTGTTTGCTTTTGGAGGGCAAATGAAAGGGACATGTCAAGGATGACTCGGTTTCTAGCACCCATTAACTTGAAAAATGAGCGAATGGGAGTGAACAAATGAGTAAAGATGCCATAGTAAATCTAACTAAACTTGTAGTTTTCTTCAAATTTAACTATAAAATAAAATCTATTCTAATTATTTTAAATAGTAGAAACTATTTTTCCCCTTTGGTTTCCCCTCACAAGGTTTTTAGAGATATGGCCCAGGTCTTCTTCAACTTCATATCCCAGGTCCTATCATAGGGCTTGCCAGGCTTGCCACCAAGTACAAAGTTAGCTGAGTGAATTAATGAATGGAGTAAAATAAAAATGAAAAAGTAGTCAGTCTTAGGAGAAAATAAAGTGTTGTACAGTTCTTAAAGTCGAGCAAGAGCAAATCCACTTAGAATAGACTTTTCTTGGAAGTTACCACTTAATGATCAAAAGTCACATTTTATAAAACTAAAGGAAGAATAATTACTTCTGAATATTAATACATCTCAAAAGTCCTCTTTTACCACACTGTCATATCTCATTCTCACTCTGTGTTTACAGATTTGCAAAAAGTTCTAAGTTCATGGTTATAAACATTACTTAGATTATTCCTGTGTATTTGGTAGATGGCAGATATAATTCTCTCTTTAAAAGAAAATAAATGGGTCATGGATAATAGTCAAGAAACCCAAAGCTACATAGCAGCAGAGTTCACAGTAATCTGTCCCTGGCCTTCTGGTTTGTAGTTAGCTGTGTGGCACTTTTATTACTCCCTAACTAACACCATTCTTTTGTTGATCCTGATAGTTAAGAGTTGTCTATTCAATTTTCACTCCCTCAAGGGCAGACACCATGTCTTCTACTCTTACTGTATTGTCCATAAAGATTAGCAGTCCTGAACAAAGCAGATACTTAATATTTCTTGCCTCGACTAGCAGTAAAATTAAAACAAACATCTCCTAATTTAGAGGTTAAACTAGACTCTGCTCCCTTCATCAAGCTGTGTTGGTCTTGCATGCAAGTTTTATCTCCAGCGGTCCTTGCCTTCCATTACACAATAGCAATTGCCTCTTTTCAAAATGAAAACCATTTTCCATTGTAAGTTACACTTGCAGCTATGATGTTGAAATGTTCCTTGAGTGACGATTTTTATCTATGCTGGAAAGGAAAAAGTATAACTCATAAGCTTAATTCTTAAAACAAATCCAATAACTGTCATTGGTCCTAGACGACCCTCTTGGCTTGTTTGTTTCTCTTAAAGTCCCAAGGTATTTCCCCCAGAGTTCGTGGTAGTAAACAGTCTGATGAGTGTGATCACAAGAGAGACTACTGCTGGTATAACGAGTGTGATCCCTATTATTTCTAACAGATAACGTGCCATCCTCCACACACAAAAAGCATTGAAAGGTGGTAGAAGGGAAGTCAGAGGTTAAGAAGCTTGAAGGAGGCCTAAACAAACATGTTGAATCGGAAAAGCTTGTTCCCAGCATTCTTGCCTCAACTTGACTTGGTCAAAACAGACTGGCAAATGAGATTAGGTGTACCATCTTTTATTCTGGCTCACTGTTCATCTTAAGTTTTGAATATCTTTGAAAATCACGAATTGTTATAACACATCGGTCACTAAAAATTTGACGTAATTGTTTTGAGAACAATACTGACTACCTTAGAGAGTATTTTGAATTTTGCCAAGTGTTTTTCTATCCCTTTAGCGCTTCCTTGTAGCAGTTCTGATAAATCTAAATATCATTGTTTCCATCTATTTATGAGAAAACAAGAGATGTATGCAACTTTGTGCCAAGCCAATTATCTGAGGCTGCTTGAAGATACGGTCCCAGACCTCAGTAAGTTTGCTTCTTGTTGAGGGAAAAAACATGTACAAAATCAATTAAAACACAAGGTACAGTGAACTATGTGCTTCAGCAACAGGTCAGATAAAGTGGTACAAGGAGCAACATTTAAGTCTAAGTAGAAATGAGGGAGGAAATTTAATGACAGAAGTAGCATTTCAGTCTTGTCTGGAAGGATGTCAAGTACTGTCATGGAGATGAGGAAAGAATTCTAGTCTGGGGTAACAGCACTATCCAAGTTAGAAAGGATATATACTATATCCAATATAGTAAGTGCATGCTACATTCAGGGAACCATGTGAAACCTGTGTGGCTAGGGCAGAGGGGTCACATGGGATCAACAGGTAAAGAATAAAATTTACCTGAATGAAATCCACAAAAATGTTGGCAGTAAAAAGTAAATATGAATTTAAAGTTTGGAAACATTTTGAGTGTCTCAAAGAAAAAGGCTGTACCAACTTTACTGTTATATATCCAGTTTAGGATGAAGCTGACAATCAACAAATTTGAAAATATAACCTATCGCTAAATTATTTGATCAGAAAAATCCATTTACATAATTAATCTTTCCCAAAATTCATTCATAAAATGATCCTATTCAAACTCCTAGATATGCCAATATTTTAACAAGGGTAACTCACAAGATGAATTCTCATAAAATAAGGTAGGATATAAAACCAAAAAGTTAAAAAAGGAGAGACAGATTGACTTACATTTAAGATCTCATCCATCAGGTTCAGAGCCAGTAAAAAGAGCTGCCCAAATAGCTCTGGTCTGTTTACCTTAACATCAGCAGAGACATATAGTTACAAATAGCGTGAATTCTGGATAGGAAAGTCTGTTTTCAGAGAGCCAATATATAACTTTTGATGGCTGACATTTGAGATTTAATCAAGCTTGGGGCCAATTAAAAGAAATTGTTTGGAAAGCACAGGCTTAGTGTTTCTATTGTCATCAGCTGAAATATAAAGGTTATAATTTGATCTTTCAAATTTGAAGTTGAAAAATCTGTTTTCAGAGAGGCCAATATATATTTTTAATAACTTTTGCAAGTCATACGAATTTCTCTTCTTTTCACAGTGAAAGAGGAAGGAGTGCCCAAAGAGAAGACCTCATGAAAGGCTCCTTTCAAACAGTGGCCCTTGCTGTGTCCTCTGGATTAAGGGCTCATAAATAAAAGGACACAACAGCTGCAACTTATGATTAACCATGGTATAGTATTTCAACCAGTGAATAACATTATCGTTATTAGAACCAACAAAATGCCTTATATTCGTTCAACACATGACCTTGGCTTTGTCTGGCCTGTAGGTGACCTGAATTGAAGAGAGATGTCTGGGTTAAAATTTAACTCAGTGTCTGAAAAGCTATGTCACATGGCTGGGAAGTTGGTAATGTTGCAATTTCAGGAACGCCCCTCCTTTCAATGTGATTGGATGGTATAAAGGTGAATCTGAGTGTATCATAAAGCTAATTGGTCAGCCTGGGACAGCCCTTGAATGATATCCAAACATTTGTAAACAGTCTGAGTAAACCACTCAGGTTATTCTTACACAACCAAGGTAACTTTATTGCCTGCCGTGGGCAAGTGCTCTCTAGATTATAGTTGTAAACAGTTCTCAAGTGATTATGACACATATTCTTTCTCTGCCCTCTACTGAGGGCAGAACTCTCTTAAGGAAAACAGAAAAGGGCTTCACCCTTTTATTTACAGGCTAAGACCAAAGAAATCTGAGTTTCCTCTGAGTATGAGAACCTACTCTGAGTAAGACCTGGGCTCCCAAGAGAGACCACAGAATACAGGAAGGGTCTTCCATTATCTCCCTCCCTAGAAAGTTTACCTGAGTGAAATCCACAAAAGTGTTGTCAGTAAAAAGTAAATATGAATTTAAAGTTTGGAAACATTTTGAGTGTCTCAAAGAAAAGGGCTTTAGCTTTAGTGTTACATATCCAATTTAGGATGAAGCTGACAATCAACAAATTTGAAAATATAACCTATCACTAAATTATTTACTTACATAATTAATCCACTTACATAATTAATCTATTTCAAAATCCATTCATAAAATGATCCTATTCAAACTTCTGGATGTGCCAATATTTTAACAAGGGTAACTTGCACTGAGAAGTTGTTAATGTCCCTCAAGTATCAGATGGGTTCAGGACGGAATTCTAAGAACTATTTTCCCCATGCCCACAACAGATGAAAACTAAAAGAAGAGGATGACTTTTCTCATTTTAACTGATAAGTAACTATATCACTTAGTTCTTAAGTACTTTCTAATCATGAGGCCTAAAGTCACCTTTAATTGGGTTGTCCTATTAAATGACCTGATCATATAATGGTTTCAAACTCTGTTACAGAGAAGCTCAAGTTTCCATAAAGCAGATCTACGGCCTCCACAGAAACCATGATCCAAGCACATATGCTTAATTTTTGTCTGTTTATCACCAGTTCATATGTTAACACTACAACAGAAGATGAGTTTCCAAGCATGAATACTTATTTAAACAATTACATTTCTACTCCCAACTCTGCCAAGAAACCATGCAATTTCTCTAAAAATGAACAATAACATTTAACACAAACTTATTATATTTATAACATTCTTTTAAGAAAGAATATTGTCTTTAAAAAAAAAAAAAAAAAAGCCTGTAGTAATATAGCATTAACTAATAGTATTTAGAGAATTAATGTTGGGAAATAAGGAGATACATATTTCTCAGGAAAAAGGAGTTTGCTTGAATCTTCCCTTTCATTGTTACTCATAAAATGTATAACACTAACCACATGAAGAACTTAAAATTCATTAGATATTATTTAAATCAATGGGATAAAGTGTTATCTTCTAGAGAGATTATGGATTATAATATTGAGCAGTACTGAGCATAGATTAGATCCTATATGGACACCTGTTAAATTGAGCCAATTAACCATAAAAAGTAAAAACTAACTTTTTAACAATAGAGTCAAAAAAAGTTTTAATCTGAACTTTTCATCTTGATGTCTCCAGAATATAGAGTATATAGAATATAAAGCATATAGAATATAGAGTGCCTCGGATATAACAGGCATCAACAATGACTGTTTATGTGAATGAATGAGGTGATTAATTAATGGAAGAAGGGCAGTTGTATACTAAAATTATGATAAGCTGAGAAGGGATAGGGCCATTTAGGTTACTGAATATAGTAGGAAAAAAATGTCCATTTGGTGGACATGGTTTTTAAATCTTTTTTAATACATTTGAAAATCTGTTTATACATGTTTTATCTGTTTATACATGTTTTAAAAATCTGTTTCCATATATACTTTTCAAAGAACAGTTTAAAATCTGAATCGGTGCAAAATACAGATATTTCGGCCTGGATTTTCTAGCACAAAAAAAGTAACTGGACCAGCTTTTTAAATAGGGAAATGTGTTTATTTTCTTTGAGTGCCAAATGTAAATTAAAGGAATTGATTTCAAGATTATCTTTCAAGGAAGACTACTAAACTCTCTTGTTGAATCAAATTACTCGAGCAAGTTTTCTGATATGTAGCTTTTAGAAAACATGCATAAATATCATTTCCTTTAATATGTCAGCAACTTTTAGTAGGAGAAGTAATTTTGAAATTAAACATCATTCCACTTCCTTTGCAATAGTAAAAAGCATCCTTCAAAAGGAATATTTAAGGGAATTTAAACTTAAGGGAGGCTGGGTGCAGCGGCTTACACCTGTAATCCCAGAACTTTGGGAGATCAAGGCAGTTGAATTACCTGAGGTCAGGAGTTCGAGACCAGCCTGATCAACATGGGGAAATCTCGTCTCTACTAAAAATACAAAAATTAGTTGGACATGGTGGCAGGTGCCTGTAATCCCAGTTACTTGGGTGACTGAGGCAGGAGAATTGCTTGAACCCAGAGGCAGAAGTTGCAGTGAGCCAAGATCATGCCACTACACTCCAGACTGGGCGACAGAGCAAAACTCCATCTCTAAATTAATTAATTAATTAAAGGGAAGGGGCAGTTGCTTTTTTCTATAAGGAATAAATAGCAAGAAAAAGGGAGTTTGATCCTAACCATATCTCTCTGCTATTTAATACCTCAAGTCTTAAGATTTATAGTTTCTAATAAAACATTATCAAGTGAGTGGAAGAATTGTTGAAATTTGTTTTTAGTCACTGATCTATAATTGCCACAAGGAAATCAGTATTTCGTTGGATCTCTCAGCTTTTCAGATTAGTGGCAAGAAAGTGAATAAATATTACTTGGTTTGACACTTCTACAAAAAAAACACCTGTTAATGTCCCCTTTCCGTGAAGAAATATACACTGGATGAACTAAGGAAATTATGTAGTAGCCACTCATATTCACTCAAGTACTTATTGAGTACCTCTGGTGATATAAGAATGACTAAAATAACATGATACAATTCCTTGCTATGATCATGTTTTTCCTGTATCCTTTAAAATAATGATTTTAATGATGATAAATTTGCTGTCGGTCTGTAGTAGCAGCAAATAACCTTTAGTTATTGTCTTTGTGACAAATAGATATGCATTTTGGATCTGTGGAATTCCTTTCTCTTGCAGGAACAGCAAACTGAAATGATGAATTCAAGAGATTCAAGAATTTGCATGCCATTCCACTTGCCCTATATAGAAACTGAATTTCTTTTTCTTTTTTTTTAGAAACTGAATTTCTTTAAGGCTAACATGTTCGTAATACTTCATTATGTAGCTATTATTTATTTTTCAATGTGCATTGTTATACATTGTTTCATCTGATTTTCTTTTTTTTTTTTTTTTTTCCTGAGACAGAATTTTGCTCTTGTTGCCCAGGTTGGAGTGCAATGGTGGGATGTCGGCTCACTGCAACTTCCACCTCCTGAGTTCAAGCGATTCTCCTGCTTCACTCTTCCGAGTAGATGGGATTACAGGCACCTGCCACCATGCCCAGTTAATTTTTTGTATTTTTAGTAGAGATGAGGTTTCCTCATGTTGGCCAGGCTGGTCTTGAACTCCTGACCTCAGGTGATCCACCCACCTTAGCCTCCCAAAGTTCTGGGATTACAGGTGTGAGCCACCATGTCTGGTCTGATTTTCACAGAAAACCTATGAGGTAGTGGGACTGAAAATCAACCCTCTCCTTTTATTTTTCATGATTTTTACATTTTAAGATTTTGGCTGATGGGGGTAAAGTAGTAAATACAAAAGGAGTGCATTCTCAGTGCAGACAATTTAGAAACAAACAAAACCAGAACCAAATCAAACAATCATTCCTAGTCCCACTACTAGATACAACATTATTAGCACTTAGGTTTCCAATATTTTGAGTTATTCTTTGTATTTAAGCCTGTTTAAAGATGAGAAAATTTTCACATGTATAATAGGAGTCGAAGCTAGGGCCAAAACTCATCAACACTTTTCATCATACTAGGAAGCCTCTTCCTTATTATTAACCTGTCTCTCTTCCAAAATGCTCAAGCATTAAAAAGAATAAAGCTCCAGAAACACAGATTTGGAGATTGTTCATATTTGTTTCCATTTACAGGTAAACTTACCAATGGTCTTTGGAGAGAAGCACCTGCAGCACAAAAATCGTCAAACGTAATGATTTTTAAGATTCTTTTTAGCTCTGAAACAATTCTTTTTTTTTTTTTTTTAAACAGGGTCTTGCTCTATCACCCTGGCTAGAGTGATGCAGTGGCAAGCTCACTATAATCAGCCAGCCACAGTGGCTCACACCTGTAATTCCAGCACTTTGGGAGGATGAGGCAGGCAGATCGCTTCAGTCCAAGAGTTCAAGACCAGCCTGAGTAACATGGCGAAACCCCATCTCAACAAAAGAAAAATGAATACAAAAAATTAGCCGGGCATGGTGGTATGCACCTATAGTCCCAGCTACTCAGGAGGGTGAAATGGAAGGATTGCTTGAGCCTGGGAGACAGAGGTGGTAGTAAGCTGTGATTATGCCACTGCATTCCACCCTGGGTGACACAGTGAGATCCTGTCTCAAAAAAATAATAATACATTTTTTTAAAAAAAGCTCACTATAACCTTGCACTCTTGGGTTCTAGTGATCCTCCCACCTCAGCCTCCCAAGTAGCTGGGACTACAGGTGCATGCCACCACACTTGGCTAATTTTTAAAAGTTTTTGTAGCGATGGAGTCTCACTATACTGCCCAGGCTGGTGTCAAACTCCTGAGCTCAAGCAATCCTCCTGCCTTGGGCTTTCAATGTGCTGGGATTACAGGTGTGAACCACTGTGCATAGCCCAATTCTGAAACAATTCTAATCTTCTCTGAATGGAATTGTGGCTAAAGTCAAGAATCAGGATCAATAGGATAACAGATGTATGATGGTTGTAATACTGAGTGTCAACTTGATTGGACTGAAGAATGCAAAGTATTATTCTTGGGTGTATCTGTGAGGGTGTTGCCAAAAAAGTTTAACATTTGAGTCAGTGGACTGGGAGAGGCAGACACACTCTCAATCTGGGTGGGTACCATCTAATCAGCTGCCAGTGTATCTAGAAAGAAGCAGACAGAAGTTGAAAGGACTTGACTTACTGAGTCTTCGGGCCTTCATCTTTCTCCCATGCTGGATGCTTCCTGCCCTTGAACATCAGACTCCAACTTCCTCAGCATTTAGACTCTTGGACTTATACCAGTGATTTGCCAGGGACTCCTGGGCCTTTGGCCACAGACTGAAGGCTATACTGTTGGTTTCCTTACTTTTGAGGTTTTGAGACTCAGACTGGCTTTTTTGTTCTTCAGCTTGCAGATGGCCTATTGTGGGACCTAACCTTAAGATTGTGTGAGTCAATACTCCTTAATAAACTTCCCTTCATACATACATCTATCCTATTAGTTCTGTACCTCTGGAGAACACTGACTAATACAAGATGAGAACAAATTCAGTCAGTCAAAATCCCCCAAATAAGAAGTTAACCAAACTAAAATCAAAATCATAAACCAACATCATAAGTTGGAACAAGGATCAATCAAGGAAAGGAAAGGAGTACAGGTCCAGTAATCAACCTAAAGTTATACATCTAGAAAGTGGTAAGGCCAGCATTAAGCCCTAATTTAGGTGGCTCAAAGCTTATGTTCTTTTCTCTATACCCTTGCTACCTTGATATTTTCATACATTTCTAAGAGAGCTGCAAAACTTCCCTTGATCCTAATATACTTCCTGGATAGCTCCAAAGATGACTGTCCATGTCTCTCGGTGCAGTCACAGGGCGTCTATGCCCCTTAAATCTCTAAGAAACAAGGCATGTTTGCAAATGCCTTAACATTTTCCCTGGAAGGTGAAACCTAAAAATGTGGTTAGCAAAGGTATCTCAGAATTTGTTTCTGCAATAAATGTCTCTTTCAGTTTCTGGAATGTGTGAGAAAATTAAACATCTCTCTGGCTCTCCTTTACCGTATGAACACCCATGAATATGTGGATGCATGAGTGCACACACATGTGCATGCATGTGCAAACATACACAACTTAACCATCTTCATTTCAGATGATCTGACCTTCAAGTCAGGTCACCCGTAATCAGAAACTGGAATATATAAAAAGGATGTATGAAAAAGAAACCAATTTGAATTGAATATTAAAACAGTTACAGAACTCACATATTCTCTGTTCAAGCAAATTCTGCTGCCCTTAACTGTGCAAACACATTTGTCTGTAATATGTAAAATCATTACATTTGGAGATAAAGTTAAAACCAACATGTTGATCCAAACTAGTGGGAAACGAGCTGAAATGCTTACAGCAGTCAAAATTGGAAAAAGTAAATCACAGAGTTACTCAGGACACTTCATGGCTTTTAATTTAGTTTTGGAAAAATCTCTCCTAAAGGAGAACTTCTAAATTGAAGCGCAAGATGGCTTGAATAGAGGCAGTGGTTTGTAAGAGAGGAGGAGATCCCACAGGAGTACTGAGATCGCATTAGACACCAAGGCTTCTCAAGCACATTTTCACCTAACCCACTGTATTCTCATGGCAAAACACCTCAGAATGCTCTAGGGCATGGAAACCATAATATATGTAATGCATACATCATTATATTCTTTAGGATGGCAACAGATCTACATGAAAAATATACATAAATGTACTGTTTTAAAGCCAGTTGCAATTATTAGCCATATAAGATTGGAAAACAGGATGCCTGACTTTTACTCAGAGTTTTTCCAGTGACTCACTGTGTAATTCTGAGGACATTACCCTTTGATCCTTTGCCTACAACCCAGAGAATTTTAACTGTGCCCCTCTCAACCCCCACCTTTGGAGGCACCCTCTCCAGCTTCTTTTGCCTTCACATGAAAGGATCTATAGACGCGGAAAATTGTTGTTTGGTGATTTCCTATAACCTTCTTTCTAGTATTTCAGCCATTCTCCTTTTACATCTGAGGGACACTGCAGAGAAATCACTGCTCTGCACAATCAAAGCCACAGGCTTAAAATTTCACTGTTGGAGGGGGCAGGCTGAGAAGGAACAAGTCTGGCTTTAACACCACAAATATCTCCAATTACCAAATGTGGGCAGAAAAATTACAAAAACCAAGGAGAGACAGAAAGGCCCTTGGTATTCTTCAAAGCTTCCCTTTGGGATGGAAGTTCCTTGAGGCTTCCAAGGCAGAAAGCCTGGGCAGTCTGCACACCTGGGGTGCATTACTGGGCCCTGGACTCAAAGTAAAACAGGCTGAATTTCATCTAGATGCTTCCCACAATCCATTCTCATAAAAGTTCACAGTAATTTACCAGCTTAGGAACATGGCATGGTATTCATGGAGCACTGAACCTGAGGATTACCTTCCAGAGTCACTGGATGAATCCCACTGCTCATCTATGTAAACACACCTTCATCTTGATTACCTTTAGCTCAAAGGGAGTTTCATTTTGTTTGCTGTGGCACACAATCAAGACTAAAACTCACCTTCAAATCATTGTCATACCTCTCCTGAGAAGTCTTTCAAAGAGCATCCAAATGCTGATGTAACTAATGTATGAGTTTTAGCATTAGGCTATGTGCTCATCTGAATACAAAACACCAATGCCCCTACTGTTTGCTTCCCTTCGCTCACCTGCCTTATGGAGGTGATGATCGCTTGTCCTGCCGGTTCCCCCAATCTGTACGAAAAGGAAGTCTCATGTAGTTACCTGGCAGGCTCCAACCTTGCCACAGCAGCAGGTATGGCTTTTCCTTCACAGAAAAGCCCTTTGTTTTCTCATTTCCCTAACTCTGTCCTGCACATCTTGAAGTATAACTCAGCACAGAGCTCACCCAGCCACCCTCATCAGTGCATTCAATACATCTGCTTGCTGTCTCCCTCCACCCCCAGCTACTCAGAGAAGCAGAGCATAGGGCATAGCTTTTGCATTCTGGCTCTCCAATTTGCTACCTGTGAGACCTTGACAAAGTTACTTAGCCTCTCTTTGCCTGGGTTTCCATATTTGTAAAATGGCCATAATGATGGCAGCTGCCACATAAGGTTGTAAGCATTAAATATATAATCTTAGACTGGAACCTGAAATGTAGTAAAGCACTCAATAGCATAATGACAATCATGATGATATGCTCTCATTATCCAAGTCAAGTACTTTTCTTAAAAAGAATACTCCTCTACCCTGGCCCCTCTAACATTTACAACTTCCTCATCTAACAGTGGGCAAAATGGCCTCCTACTACTCCCAAACCACAACTAGCTAGAGCAAACTGAGCCGTTAGTAAGCAAGCTGTAGGATGAACAGGTTTGGGCAAAATAATACATGAGGGCAAAGTAAAGATGAATGATAGCGCTCCCAAAACCATCTGTGCTCCATCAAACTAGACACTCTAAACACGTAGGCTATGGTTCAGAATCCATTCAAAGTTGGGGTATTCTAAGGTGACAAGTGGCAAAACTTTAACCATTAGGGTGACTTATGGAATTAGGCAATGCTCTAGCTTATACATGTTATTTGGGACTGAGGAATTGTCAGTGCTACAGGCCAAGCTCTAATATCAGAACACAAGGTGGGAATAAAGGGTGGAATACAGGGCATGCCTCCCCCAACACACAAATATACATTCTACCATCTGTTTCTACCATCTGTGCAAGACCCAACTGTCTTCAAGTCAGACCCGAACTGGCTGGGGTCCTAGTGTTTGGGGCTCCTTATAAGCCATTCATATCTCCCATGTGATGTAAGTCATACCACTCCTATGGTGTAGTGCCCTGAAAGATGTAACATATGTTTACACATGTCACAGCCTAGCATTCTAATGCATGCTTTCTATGGTAGTCTTACTACTAGCAGTTACAATAATAATATAGAAGAGTATTTTTCAACTTGTATACCTCTCTATATCACATTATTATTACAGAAGTGTTCTTTGAAAAAAAATTCCATATGCCATATAAATATCCGTTTCTATGTGTGCTATGACATAAGAAAGGCTGTGAAGCACTGCTCTAGACTAAGATCGGAAATAAACCTGCAATTCATAAGTTCCAAACATTTACTGAGTACCTGCTAAGTATAAGTCATGTTATGCTACATGCTTTTAATAATCTGTACTTAGATTTTCTATCTGTAGCTCAGAAATAAAATAATACATAAATTTGTATCAAAGGAATGACCTCAGGGCAGTAATAGCTACAAGTACTTTGTGAACTTTATAGATAAAAAAATAGGTAAATTTAAATATTTATTTTTAATTTGCTGCATAAAATGTGCTTTATCCCCAATCAGATTATCCCCAAGACAACAGAGCCTCATCCTGAAAAGAAAGCCTGAAAACTAGGGATATATGAGAAATATCTACCACATACTAATATAGCAAGGAAACCACATACCAATAAACAGTAATTTAACTGTAAAAGGAACACATAATGAAAGCAGTTCGTTTATCTTCAAAGGAAAAATATTAATGAAGGAAGAAGGGCTTTAGAGTACTTTGTGGGAAGGTGGCACCGATCTTACCCACCTCTATATCAAAATGCCAATATAGAAACACACTCCCACAATCATTTTATAACAGTTGGCATCCATTGTGATTCAGACCAGAGCAGAAATTTTATCTACACTTCTAAGTGTTTCCTATTGCAGCCTCTTCAACATAACCAAGAAAGGATTCTGTGGTCATTCTGCCTGAAAAAGTAGGGAAACATGAGTTTTTTGTTTTTCAGGTTTTTTACAACATCTGTTTACTCATGTCATAGCCAAACAACATCAACTGCTAGTCACAGAAAATGGGGCAATGAAATGAATGTGTTAAAGTGTGGGAGAATTTTAATGCCATTTTACTGAGAACTCCCTTCTCTCTTTACTCCACATTCTGCCAATTTCCAATATGTCAGCTATTGGACAGCACTAGAGAGAAGTTACCATCCTCCAGAAACAGCCTAAAAATTCCTTTGTGGACTTAAAGGGATAAGAGAAAACTAAAAAGCCCAGGCTTCAAACTTTTACAAAGAGGGATTTGAGAAGGAATGTGATTCAACAGGATACTCATAGCCCAATTACTTAGATGACTGATGATCGAAGTCTTAATCCAAACTCCAATGTGAACTCCTCATGTGATTACTGTCAAGTAGGGAACCCTGTTTCTTTATTCATGAGACTGGAGAGTAAAGACATGGGAAAAGGATGAGAGAAAAAAAGCAAGTATGCATAAAACACTATAAAGTGGAAAGTGATACCTAACTAAACAAATGATAAATCATATGAAACAATAATAATAGTCTTTTTCCCATAGCCTCAGAAAGAATATTTTTAACTAATTGGGTCACTGAAAAACAATAATTTTATATAGAATTTTGATAAATAGATCCATGGGCTAAATAATTTTAAAAGTTACTTATCAATAAAAGCTGTGTGTTTGATCCACAAAGAGAAATGGGTTTCAGTTTATACTTGCTGTTTATTGAAGCAGCCTCAGGCAGGACAGGAATATGAGAAAAGAAGACAACCCTGATTACTGCAAAATGAAGAGGCCAGCTCAACGTTAGAAAATGGGCATTATAAAAGCAGTGCTGAGACCAGGTATTCTGCCTACTTGGATGAGCTGCCACCTTTGAAGCCATGCCAAGGTCATGTGCATTGAGCTGTTAAAGATATCTGAGTAGGAAAATGTTTTCAGGCAAGGTAACTTTCTTTAAAGTACCTGGTCATCTGGACATCTCAACAGTGGCTCAATGATCAATAGACAAGACAGCATAAAAGGTTAGTCAAATGCCAGAAAGCTTGAACATCTCGGCTGGAGAGTTAAATTCTTTTGACTTTTGGAAGGCTTTCTTAAATTTATTTATATGTGTTTCCAGGAGCTTAAGCTATTTTTTTTAAACTTAATTGCTTCTTGTTTCCATTTTTTCCCCTTTCTCTTTCTCCCCACTGCCCCCCTCGATCCGCCCTCATCAATTTAGAGTTGCTTTTATATATTTTCTCCTTAAACTCTAGTGGACTTAAGCTCCAGCCTAGTGAGAGAAAAGATAAGCACATGTGATTGCATGTTTTTAAGGAAATATCCATGGAGGACATCTAGTTAAACTTGAAACATGAATTTGGTGGATGGAAATCAGTAAAGTATGTATAATTAGATCACTCTGGTACTGGCCAGCAACAAAGATCATTCTAAAAATCAAGAACAAAACACCTAGGTGCCTACCTGTGTAAGCACACATACACACACAAACACACACAGAATTGCATGCACACACGTGTGCTTGAGCAGTCATAGGCATATACTGTTGGGCTGAGTGCCTTTCTGGCACCCAGAAAAAGATGGCGCATTTAAAAGTTTTAAAGGAAAACATCACCAAGTGTTTGTGTACAGAATTACGTACTGTTTGCCATTGGAAGTCAATGTGGCGTTGTACATTCAGTGTCAGTCTCAAATCTGGAAGAAAAACTTTTCTCAGAAACAAGTCTTAGTTCAATATTAAATTTCTTGGCCCATTCCGGTAGTTATACTCTGGAGAAAAAGGCTCCTTTGCTCATTTTGTGACATGCCTCAATCGTGGATGGCAAACTTGATGACAATATTATGAACAGAGTGATTTAGAACAGATCTCCAGTAAAAAACAGAACTCTATCTTGGCATAGTGCAGTTGATTAATATGCCCTAGGCCCATGAAATACATACTCTTGCTGCTAACTGAAACAATCCAGAAGCCTTCTAAGATACCTGGGTGATACTGTTACATAATCTTATCCTCTTTTGGTATTGCTATAGCTATTTATTTCAAGGTTGGTTATCTTTAATTTCTAGAATTAGGGAATGCATTATCCAAAGTTTACCTTTTTTTGTGTTTAAAATGGACCTGCTCAGAAGTCTTCAATATAAAATATTAATAATGTAAGTTCATGCAATGTTCATCAACTCTGGAGACCAAAGGGCTTTTACAGATGCCATTGTTTTAGTTTTTAATGTTCATTCTATCCTCATATCCTTGTAAAGAAATCATCTAATGATGATTGAGTTACCTGAGGTAAAGTCACTGAGAAGTAAACTCTAAATTTCTTAGGTAAAGCTGAGAAGTAAACTCTAAATTTCCTGATCTGCTTTTTCAGCACTAGACTGTGTTATCGTATTTTGATAAATGACTAAGGATTTAAGAGCTAAGTCTGCGAGAACAGCATACTGATTAAGAGTACAGGCTTTGGAATTAGTTGGACCTGGGTTTGAATCCCAGTTCTACTATTTACTATTATGAATCTTGGATAAGTTTCTTAACCTCTCTGTGCCTCACTCTTCACTTATCCATAAGAAGCCCCAGAAAAATAGGTACATGTTACTTGGTATGTTTTCTAAGATGTATGCCTAAGAGATAAAATCTGCCTCCTTGTCATCTCCTAGGGATATTTAAGGATGAGCTAGATTGGTGCGTTGGCACATACACTGAGACTCCAGCTAACACACACAGCATCCAAATGGAGTCCAGGCCCAGCAGGAGGATCCTGCCTATTATAGCACATGTCTGGAAATTTACTTATGACAGCAACAAGCAGGCTTCTATATCACCTACTGTGATGGAAGAGAAAGAGAAAGGCAACATCTTGATGACAGATACTGCAAATTTGAATGCAACTATTCTAGGAAGTGCATATGTAGTTGAGAAATTATTAAGCCATTGGTTTGGAACTGTCAGACTTTACAGATGAGAAATGGAGGCCCAGAGAGGTTCACTTGATGGAATTCATATAGTAAGAGGTAGCAGAGTGATTTGAACCCAAGTCAGACTGAGTCACACATTTTCTACCAGTAGTCCATACTCACTAGGAGATGATGATCTCGTGTACATATGTTAACTGATAACTTATCTCAGATAACTGGAAGTTTAACAGATACCATAATTCAACTTGAATTTGGCTGGGGAACCATAAAAGAAACCAAGACCAGTGAAACAGCGGCACACTTAGTATCATACCCCAGTACTCATTTAGAAAGAAATGCATCATAGAATACATCAGTAATGGCTCATTTAATACAACCAAAAATCGGTGTTTCTTAGCTATTTTCCACCTGAAGACTATCCCCAGTCAGCTCTGCTTGTGAGGTGTGATAAGCACATCCGAAATACTGGTGGGAGAACCATAAACAAGTGCACCTAGCTGTCTTTATAAACCTGCCAAAAATGAATAAAATGAAAATAGTCAGTATGAAGCATTCAGTACTTAAATTGCTGTGCTTAAATGATGAAAGTCAAATACTGTTCCTCTTTAGTATGCTTCATTTCTATTATAAACATACCAACTTTCTTTAAGGCCAGCAAAAGGATGGAAAATGGAGTTTGGAGTTGTAAGTCTCAGATGAAAAAACAGAAATGCAAAAGCCATGAAGAAGAATGTCGTACATCAGTATTATAAAAAGGTCATCAATGGAATCAATCTGTTGCTTTATGTCATTGATAGTTTGATCTTTCTGGGAAATGCTGATTCCCCAGTATTCAAAGTATGGCTGGAGAAAGGGAGAGAACATTCTGTTCCTTTCTCATGGGCAAATATTATTAATATTTACACTAATTTAATACCATTATTTGCAAGGAGAATAAAGCAAAAAACTTAGATGTGGATTGTGCCACTGAGCTCACCATTAATAGAATTAAATTTTCTTGTGTAATGCAGTTCAGTCTTTGAAAAGAGGATTAATCAACATCAGGCTTCCATTAATTCATTCAATTAATTCCAAGTTTAAGTAAGTAGGTCAGAATAGGTTTGCAGACTCATTGAGAAGATAACATTTTAGCAAAGGCTTGAAGTGTGTAAGGGAGTTAGTCATGTGTACATTAGAAGTAAAGCATTTTAGTCATTAACCTTGAACCAATCCAGTGCCCTCTCATCTTGGCCCCATTGGATGGTCTTATCAACATGCTGTTGGCTTTACTCCAGCATTGTTCAGTATTTCCAATGTATCCTATACGTTTTAAATAGCACTAAAAGGCTCAAGGTACTATAGCTAAGCTGCTCTTATCTTAGCCTGGAGACACTGAGATCTATCAAGTTTATATCTTTGTCTTGGTCAAAATGATGTTGTTCTCTTTCCTGCGGTTCTTATATAACCACATTTTTTTTTTTTTTTTAAGAAGACAGGGTCTTACTTTTTTGCCCAAGCTAGAGTGCAGTGATGCAATCATAGCTCCATTACAGCCTGGAACTCCTGGGCTCCAGGAATCCTACCACCTGAGTAGCTGGGACTACAGGCTTAAACCGCCACATCCCGCCTTAGCACCATCCTTATTTCCTTGACTATCCCGTACTCTAAATAATCTACCAGAAAGTGGAACTTACTGGCACCTCCACTAGAGTCTGAACATGCAGCGTAAGAACCAGTACTTGCAAAGTAAGAAAAGATAACAAAATGTATAAGAGTCATTAAGAAGATAAGGGAGGAAGAAGGAATAGGCAGATGCGAATCACAAATACAGTTGATGCTACACTGGAAACATCACAATGAAATAATCTAAGACTTGGGCTAGTCTGTAACATAATTACAAAGATGTCCTGCAGGATAAGATTCTAGTGGTTAAGGTTTCAGTGGCTAGAAGTATGCCTTTCATGGACCAATATGTGGCCACAGATGTCAATATAATGACCTACATAGGAGTAGTTTGTATATTTTACTGATCTTAAGACTTTTACTCATCTTAAGACTGTTTCAAAGCTATGCATTCTTCCTTGAGTAAATATTTATCCATGCAGTTGAATGGTTCAAGCCCAAGGAAAGAAGCCAGGAACATGGGTACTACCTAATATTCTGCTGCTGCTTCAATGTGACAATGAGGGAGTTGTTTCTTCTCTAAGTTCTCTCTACTGAGGAACTGAGACAGTCTATGCACCTGGAATAAAACCTAGAGACCTTTCCACAAAATTACTCATATTGCATGTGATTCTTATCCCATAGAAGGTGCCTAGACCCAGGAATTCAAATCAGTGAGTAATCACTAGTTCTTACCACCTCTCAGATACTGAGTAGGGCTTCCCATTTAAAATCTACAGCCCAAAAGTTAATTCCCCACTTAGGTCTCATTGTACTTGCCGGCTGCTGTCTGGGACAATAAAATCTTGGATTCTAAGACCAGAGTGTTCCCACAGACTGTATAGCAAGAGGGCAATCAGTTCTTTGCAAAGAATATAGAGAATGTAATTCTATCTTGAAGTCTGACCTTGAGTGGAAAAAGATCAAAGACCAAAATGTATTAACTACAAATGGCTCTAGCCAGCCATACTTGGCTTTATACTATAAATAAGAAACAAAACAATGCCTCCATGAGTTAAACACTGAGCTAAGTATACATGAGTGTACACTCATTTGAATTTGCCACTGACTTGCTGTGGAACTTTTGGCAAGTAAAACTTCTCTGAGTTCTACTTCTTCACCTGTAAAATTTAAAAATGATACTTTACTAACTAGGTTTTCACAAGCAATAAACTTTAAAATGCCTTTGAAAAATGCAAATGCCTGGAGCTGTATAATCAGTCACATTGTCTTCAGACTAAAACAAAGGCCCAACTCCCTGTAATCCAGGTGTCCCCTCCACTCAATAATAAGAGACCTTGGAGATTTGGCTCAGAAATGAGTAAACAGACTACAATACAGGAAGGGCAAACTACTGGGAAGGGAGGCCAATGCTGGTTAATCATTCACAGGATTAAGTGTCTTATTTCTCTTTCATAACATAGGCTTGACTAGCTAGAAACTTACCCAGCCAAGCACAAAAAGCCATCAGTGGTTAAAAGAAAATAATTGAATGAGAAAGGAACCATGGTTCAGGTCACATCATTTTAATTCTCTTAAGTTCTTTCTTTAAAGGGCTATTTTTCACTTGAAGTTTGGGAGACATCAGTCACTCTGAATATATAGAAATTCAATTATTCTCCTTGCCTATATAACCTCTTATATATTGTATAAATGAGCTCCTACAAGCTTATGGATTTTTATGGAGGAGTTTGGCAAAATTTCACAACCCTGTTCTTAGCTTTCTGCAAATTGTTATGTGACTTAGGAAAGCCTCTTAATCTAGCTAAGCTTCTTGTTCTCCAAAAATAGAAAATAGAAATTATGAATTGGGCCCTGGCTAATGAAGGGACAAATCCATCAGTATCTGCCTCTATTTGCATTTTGCAATGTGGTCAGAGGTTAAGTCAGTAAGGACAAGACAAATACACATGTAATAGATTAAGAATGTAATGACAGAAAAACATACAGGATCCACATCCTCCTCTAAATGACTGACAAAGGATTTCCTTACCTCTTCAAAATGGAATTAGGTGATTTAAGGGAGGAGGGAAGGTACAAAGTGAAATTGCGGGAGGTACAGTTGAACTGAAGACCTAACAGAATGTAATGGAAAGAAATGTATTAAAATTGACTGGTAGATATGCAAATTTAAACATGACTTTGATAAAGAGGTGTTGAAATATTAAGTATTTTCATCAGCCTTAAGTAAGAATGAGACATATGGCCGGGCACGGTGGCTCATGCCTGTAATCCTAGCACTTTGGGAGGCCAGCCAAGGCGGGTGGATCACTTGAGGTCAGGAGTTCAAAACCAGCCTGGCCAACATGATGAAACCTCTTCTCTACTAAAAATACAAAAAAGTAGCAGGGCGTGGTGGTGGCAGGCACCTGTAATCCTGGTTACTTGGGAGGCTGAGGCAGGAGAATTGCTTGAACTTGGGAAGTGGAGGTTACAGTGAGCCAAGATCGCACCATTGCACTCCAACCTGGGCAACAGAGTGAGCTTCTATATCCAAAAAAAAAAAAAAAAAATTAGAAATATGACAAGATGAAAGGTAGTCACTGCCTATAAAATACTTCATTTAATATTTTCTTTAGAAAATAATAAAATAAAAATTTCTAGTAAAAGATACTGTAGGTCAGGTGCAGTTGCTCACACCTATAATCCCAGCACTTTGGGAGGCCAAGGTGGGTGGATCACCTGAGGTCAGGAGTTTGAGACTAGCCTGGACAACATGGTGAAACCCCGTTTCTACTAAAAATACAAAAAATTAGCAGGGAGTGGTGGTGCATGCCTGTAATCCCAGCTACTTGGGAGGCTGAGGCAGGAGAATTGCTTGAACCCAGGAGGTGGAGGTTGCAGTGAGCCGAGATTGCTCCCAGTGCACTCTAGCCTGGGCAACAAAAGTGAAACTCCATCTCAAAAAAAAAAAAAAAAAAAAAGATTCTGCTGCAGAAATGCCTTATTTATTTCTTGTTCTGTCAGACTCTAAATAAAAATAAGAGAAAATGATGAAGAATCACGTAAGTTAGAAATTCTCCAAGAAAAAGAGAACCTCTTCTATAAATACATGAACTCTATCAGACTGAGAACCTGTCCACCTGTTTACACAGAAAAGTAAGAGACTTTGGCCGCTTGCCGGTTTATGGAGGAGGAGCCTGAAACCCCTGGGCAGCAGGGCCTTCCCTTTCAGGGACTCCTGGTAAAAACTTACTTTGTTTTACCCAAAGGCCAAAACCAAGACATGAAGCTTTTACTTCTGGAAACCCTGGTCTAAGATTCAGTGAAGTCATCACTCTCAATACATTTTTTTCATCAACATTTTATGCTCAGAAATGAGAATAAAAAGTTGTATAGCCTTTCCGAAAGGCAACTTGCTATTTATAATCACGAAAAAATAGATCCAGCTTAAATGTCCAACATCTAGAAGAATGTTTATAAAATTTATGTTACAGTCTTGAGATAAATCATTCTGCTGACATTAAAATTCTTTTGACAAAAAGTTTTTAATAAGATGAAATAAAATGATAAGAAATACTATATAAAAACTGTAAAATATAAGCTAAACTATAAATGTATATAAAATAAAAACTTTAAATGTATATAAAATAAGACTAGTAAAAAATATGACAAAATGTTAACAGTAGTCATTTCAGGGTGTGGTTTTAGAAGATCAATTTTTTAAATAATAGCTTTATTAAATAAGGAACATATAGTACTTTTATTATCAGAAAAAATTAGTAATAAAGAGAATATCCTCTGATTTTAACTCTCCTGTGTGCCAGTATTTCCCCTGCTCAATCTTTCATTCTCTCCTAAACCTGAGCCAGACATTTTGTAGTTAATTACCTAAAATGTTTTTAATGAAGGGTTACTCTGAAATGGATCCTGTACTAGGCAAATTAAAGGATAGGAAAGCAATAGGAAATGAGGTCTTTGCTTTCAAGGAAAGGATGCTGCGAAACTCTACAGAGAATGCTTGGGAGGGAAAACCACCAACATTAACCTAAGAAATAAAGAAATAGAGCAAATTCAAGTAGAGTAAGTTCCCTCCTACAATGGAGAGTGAATCACTCCATCATTCAATTAAAACCAAAGAGTTCTCTTATAACCTAATGAAGAAGTCAGAAAACTGAACTTCACAATCATTACAATCCTCAGTAAGAAAGGCATCTTCCTAATGAAGAATCTAAAGCCAGAGAATTTAAATGGTTGTTTCCACCACAGCTAAGAGTGCACAGAACAGTATTCTTTGCTATTTTTTGTGAGCATGCAAACAAAACATACAAACAAGACTTGTTTAATTTAGAAAAGGCAGTGTTGTAAGGGCAGTGCAAACAAGCAGAGAAATGACACTACTGTAAGTTGAACTAGGAGGTCATCTAGAACCTCTAATTCAAAATGTGCCCATCAGTTCAACATATATCCATCAATTCAAATATACCCATCATGGCTACCTTGCAAGAACCCGCCCTTCCATGAATGTGCATCACTAACTGCCTCTCAGACCATCTGGTCACAGGAAAATTCCAGCCAGCAGGACTCCGCAACATCTATGTACAAAGTTATTTGTGATATGAGATATCAGACTGGGGGAGGGGGTTAACTTTTCTAAATGTATTTGTTATTTAAAATATATTTAAAGTTCCAAAGAATAGTAAATGCCCAAGTACTCAACTTAAGATGTAAAATATTAAGGGGTTATATTTTAAGGAACAGATAAATGGAAAAATGTAGTTATGTAAAATTAGTGACCAATAATAGAATAAGAAGGTTATCATCATCAATGAGAAGCCTAAGAGTAGATAAAATGCTTTGGGAGCAGAAAATTTGAATCGGGCACTAAACAACAGCAACAAGAAATGAAAGCAGGCTACTTGAGGAGGATATAACCAGAATATGACTCTGGTCTGGGTACTCCATTGCCCTTTCACAATGTATCCTCCTCTGAAACCAAGCTTCTTCCAGGACAGTAGATGAATCACCTGTTAGAAAAATGAAGAAAGCCCCAGATTAAAAGGAAAAGAGACCAAAATTCATTGAGCTTACTATGCAAGCTGGAGTCTTCAAGGATCAGAAGGTATATAAAGTGCTGTTATAGTGATTAGGAAAACAACAACAGCTAGAATAATCCCTCCTAAAAACTGAAATAGGAGAGGGCCAGGAACAAACTGCTCTGATGGGGATGTATGCTTATGTCCTAGGACCTGGAATAAAAGAGGATTTTAAAGGGCAAGTCTGAAATGTACTCACTGAACATGACTTGCCTTGCTAAGCCTGGTTCTTGTCATGGCTATTATGCCCTCAATTTCATGAACATCATGTTCACTTGGAAAGAAAAAAAAAACGGTTTTAGTAGTAATTGCACATCAATATGAGAGTCCTATTATTTCTATTAAGTTAATTAACCTATTTTTGAAAAGTATACAAAATAGGTCACTTAAGTGGGTGTGACCTTATCCACTGAACTATGCTTTTAAACTGTCTCCAACTATTAAGATTTATAGACCCCTTTATCAACATCTTGGTTTGAAAAGGCTGGCTGAGTGAAAGGCATGCAATACCAGGCCAAAACAGCTTTGGTCCCTATCAATCAGCCTATTATTACTTAATGATATTTAGATGATATGATTAGATTTTCAAATTGAATGCTGTTTAATCTAAATTCCAGAGTGCTTGTGTAATCATGCTACATTTTAAGGTTCAGGCAAACAGTCTGAAGGAGAGAATTTATATCTAAGATCTATAAAAATAATGTTCCTCGTAGAGAAAACTGCTTTACCATGGTATATGGATATGGGCAAAAACTGCTTCTAAATTATCACCACCATCACCATCAAAGACATAAAAGGCCTTTGCCGAACTAAGCACCATGCTAGGCAGTGTATAAAACTTTGGTTTTGTACTTTTGTCCTAATTAAAAGGAGTAAAATTCTAGAGATCCGTTTCTATTAAATTTCATACAATTCCATATACAAAGAGATAATGTCCTTTAGAGCCTCTTCCTATCTGACTGTCTGTGGGTCCACGACTATGTGGCCCACCCCAAGGAGTGATATGTGTGCTGTACCGAATAAAATCTAGTGCAAAAATTATGGGAGACACTTCCAAACTCTCACAGTCTAACAAAACAGTATTACCATTAGAGTAGTACAAATCACAAAAAAGAATAGCAAGCTATTCTTCAAAGCAATTCACAGATCTGCCCAAGGTTGCAAAATATATTGTATATACTTTAGAGATAAAGCATATACAAGTATATACAATATATTGCATATAGTTTATCTCTAAATTATATACAATAAAATTCATCTCATAATGTTGTTTTAAAAATTAAATAAGATAATGTTTATGGGAGGACTTTGTACCTATAAAGTGCTAAAGAGGGCAGGGAGTATAATAAGTAGAATATCAGAACTCTAATAAATGACTTTTCATGGTGAAATGTCAGACTATGAAATCTTTCGGTAGATACAGTGGTTACAGGCGTATTCCTGTTGTTCCATCAATCATACCAATTAAGTAAAGACCTTGTCTACCCATCAAATCTTAATCTAAGTACCTTAAAAAGACATTTCCATGCAACACTGAAAAGGGGGCAGAATTTGAGGAGGAAAATATGGTCATAGAATTTTACTCCACCCATCTATCTAATTGATCTACCAAATACTACCTCTGTACCAACCACTGAGCTGGACGTTGAAAGGCAAAAATAAACAAGACATAATCTCATATAATTAAGCAAGAAGAGTAAGACGTATACAAAATACATCTATAGGTTTCATAGGAACTATGTAAAAAGTATATACAGGGTAAGATGGAATACAAGGAGGAAGTTACAAATGACTTCACACTGGAATTAGGTTTTAAAACGTAAAACAGGTGTTTGCCAATTAAAGAAGTGGGTGGAAAGAATGTAGAATGTCCAACAACATGGCATGTTTTGGAACCTATAAACTTTCAGTGTGGCTAGAACAGAGGTCATAAGAGGATTCAAGAATAGAAACAGGGTAAAGATCATTAAGACCTCAATACCAATATAAAGAGTATAAGCCTTGTCTTACAGCACTCAAGAAACCACTAAATATTTTCAAAATGAGACAGTAATATTTTACGATTTGCATTATGGAAAGGTTAATCTGGAAATAGTATCGAGAGTAGACTGTAGTGAGACCAGACTGGTGGCAGGAAGACAATTACAGCTGCCCAGTAACAGAAGAGCAAGAGCCAAATTAAGGTAATAATCGGGGGATGGAGATAAGGGGCATCAAGTATCAAGGCAGTCAAATCTACAGATGTTGAGGAAATAGGGTGAGGGTTTTTCAGCTTGAGTGATGGGGTGGATAGGTATCCCATTCACAGAGAGAGGAAATTTAGGAATAGAATATTAACTTAAGTTTTATACATGTTGTGCTACAAATCATTACAGGACATCCAAGTAAAGAAGTTGACCAGTTACTGGATTAACGAGTCTGGAGCTCAGGAAAAATATCTGAGCCTAGAAATATAGATTTGGGAATCAGCAGATTGGTGCTAATGGGAATGATGAATTCAACAGCACTTTTCTAACACTCTCTTCCCTACTACGTAGCCTATACCACCAGATAAGTCTTCTCAGATTATTTAAAATTAAAGACACTTTGAAGATGAAACTTGATTCACAGCTAAAAATATTTAATCGAAAAGTTGGTATAGATAACAAAGTAACTCTTTCTGAAAGCCAAACCATCAATTTTTTACTATACTCTGGGTCTAATTAAAAGAGAAAAAGAATTAAATCTGGCAAATAATTGTTAAATGAAAGACTAGTAAATATAATAGAAAACAATTTACTCCAAAGGTTTACTATTCTGAACCATAAAAATAATAATTAGTATTTTGTACCTATTGGTTATAGCACCTTTTATCCTTCAGACTATAAGAACATTATATTTTCATTAGTTTTTACAACATGCCTGTCAGGTTGGCTAGTGGACTAGGACTTTTTTGTTCATGTATTGCTGGAGAAACTAAAACATAAAGAGTAGAAATAATGTACCGGGTCTCCCAGTACTATTATCACCGTCATTTCCATAACAATCAATAGCATGTTACCGCTGGGTATCGGGCACTATATTCATGGTACTGCGCCAGGCCACCCTCTTATGGCATAAGATATTAATGCAAAGATTATGTAAGGGGGAGGTGTGAGTAGGGAAATTTCTCTAAAGCCTTTCAGCTATTTCTTTTATGCACTATGCTTACCAAATTAGTTAGATTATTATACAGCATGAAAAACTAAAAATAATTTTATAAAGTACTCGCAACTTCCAATACAAAGCCAATGAGAAAACATATTGTAGTAAAGAGAGTTGTTTTTAATCATTACTAAAAAAGGAAGTTTAATGAGGGAGACAAGAGCTGGCATGAAATGTAGAGCCCTGCAACACCAGGTCACCAGTACAAATCCAGTCCAGGCTTGAACTGGCTAGAAGTTACCTTGATATAACACTGTTTTGTTGGCTTGTGTAAAATAATGAGTGTGTTTCATGCCAGCTCTCACAAGACAAGAATCTACCTCACAAAATAAATAGTACTTCTGACCCTAATAGAACCCTTTACCACCCCCACAAAAAAATGCATATGAATAAAGTGAATTATTGCCTACTAGCCCCTGTCTTCCCCATAAAAGATGACCCCTTTTTCACTGTTCCACCCAAATCAGTAACCTCTAGATGGCCATCATCTCTGTCTGGCAAAGCTCGCATGCCACTGTGTAGTCCTATTTTCCTTCTGAGATGAACCATAGAAGTTTCCAGGTTTTTAAACATAATGTTAACTGGTACCAAGTTCCCAACAAGTTACTAATGGGACAAAAGAATAAATTTCATTTTAAAGTGACTTTAAAATCTCCATACAGAAAGACATCTGAAAGTACTTAAGAAATATACTTATGTCCCTGTTGGTTGAAAGAAAAAAAAACCCTCTGTTTTATTCCATAAAGATTATTGAAAATACCACGCGATTAATGCTATTTATATGGCATTGAGTTAAACTCCAAAGGTAACACTTAACCACACTCTGTTTACCAAGTTAATCTACTAGATTTGTTTACTTTGTCTGATTTACTAAGACAAATACATTGAGTGTCTAAAATGTTTTATCTGGCCCTGGGAAAGGAAAACTAAAGGAGTGTTGTGCTTTTATTAATAGATAAGTGCAAACAGGCCCTATCCTATCAAATGAACAGCTAGGACCTTTGGCCACTGTTTACTGAAAATAAAATTAGGCTTGGCTGGCAGGTATTTATCAGATCTGAGAATAATTAACTACCCACATCTGGTACATGTTACTGAAAATGCTAGTGGGAACCATTACCTTTGGTAAGGGTTATTTTTCCTGAACAGCTAACATCCCCCCACAAACTACTGGAATGCACTCCCAAACACACTCATAGCAACACCAAAAGCAGTTCCACAAGCTGTTTCCCCACTTCAACCCAACAGAAAAACAGTTTTAGAAATCTAAAAGAAATCGCCAAGACATGGCTTGTTCCCACCGCACTCTACAATGCTCACCAAGGGGATCACTAGCCCCAGAAAGCCCTCAGAGCTTTGCAAATACATAAGGGTCATCTTAACTTAACAATAACATTTTGCACTTTAAATCTTGTTTGCTTTTTAAAGTACTTCAGGGAACTTCACCAATGTAGAATAAAACAAGTATAGTTTTCGCAATTCAAAAGGAGAGCCTAGGAGCCCACAGCCTCCATTATTAGACAGTTGAAAAGGCAATAATCAAATTCAGGTACACTGTGCCTAGTTCATTTCTCTTCTAACAATTTCATTACCAGGTGATAGTCTTCATAATTTTATTAAAGGAAAGGAAATGCTCTAAGGCATTCATATAAATAAGCAATCCAAAGTAAATTGTTTTATATTTATATCACAGAAGAGACAGGAAATTCAAGGTTTCTGTAATTATTTTGCTATGAAATTCTAAATAAGTCATTTGTTTAGTCAAATGACCTCTCATCTCTGCTCTGTAAAATTGGGAATACCGAAACCTATCACAAAGCAGCAAAGAGGAATAAACTGCTGATGGCACCAGGAAAATGTTTGTAAACAGATAAGAAAGTCCAAATCTTCAAGAATATTTCTTCTCAAGAAAAACAGTAGGATTATATTAATAATATATTAATTGAGCACCATTTATTATTTTTCCAACTTTTTCATAAATAAATATTACTGTCCTTCCTAATGTGACAAAGGAACCTGCATCCTAACGAGTAAGAACTTGGGTGATTTGAAGATCAGCAACTGCCTTATTTCCAAGGAAACTGCAAGCTGAATTATATTAAATTAACAATGAATAGGTGACCTGTCTGTACACACATATCTTACTAAAATATGCTAGGTGGGTGGACATTAGACACCTTAGTAGATAAGGATATGAATCAAGAAACAAATAAGTCTAAGAATATGGAACCAGTAAATAGGGCTTGGGAAACAGAAGAAGGTAGGTGTTAGAGGCAAGGAAGAAATTTAATACAGGAGAGGAAAGAGAAGCCAAAGAAAAACAGAAGAAACAGAAAAAGCAATGAGTATCCCTGAGAGTAGGTAAAGAAGTGGGGCCAAAAAAAAAAAAAGGGGGCACTACAGGCATGAGATGGAGGACCATCAGGTAGACAGGAGAGATAGGAAGAAAGTCATCCATGGAAAATATCAAAGCAAGTTGGAATTATTCAGTTGAAATCAGAGGAATGTTCATTGATCTGGGTTGGGTCCGATACGGTTAAAAAGAACCAGAGAAGGGAAGGGAATTATGCTGCACGCAGTCATGAGAATTTGGAAAACAAGAAAAATTATTTGTATAAAACTGGCAAAATTAGAAAATGCTAAGCCCCAAATCTTCTAACTCCAACAATAAATTTGACTTGCTGGATTGTAAAAGATTTCTTATATGAATGCCATCTGTAGTATCACTCTAATCATTCAGCTCTTCTACTAGAATATTATCTGTGGTTTGACTACAGAACCACAGCTTTCCTTGGATTCATTCAGATATGCACAATTCAGAAACCACTTGCAAGTCTCAAGGAGTCAGACAGTACAAACTATTTTCATGTCATTTAACAAAAAGGCTGTTTTCTCTGAAGTTTCAAACCCAATAACTGGCAGTTATAATACATTTAATGCATTCTTCTGCTTTCATTATTCTTTCACAAAGCACTTGCTTACAGGAAGAAAATTTCTATGTTTTTTAGTACATTAAATCTCTTATTATCATCCAAATTTTTAGAAATGCTTTGGCTCAGATTTTAAAAAATAATTATTTCCCCTGGTATAGAATCTTCTATATGAAATATTAAAAGGCTTTTGAGGTAAACTTATATATTTCCTTTAAAAGTATTCAGTGTTCAGTTTAAAATATCCCTAGATTTATATTTTAAGAAAAAAATTATGACTTATTTTAGAATGAAAAATTATGCCTGGGAAGCTAGCTTAAACTTGCATAAAACAGTATTTTAAAAAGGAATTTATGTTCTATTGCAATTTACTCACTAACCAAGAGAATTCAATATTCTACAGTTAGCTGCTATGAAAATTAAAGGAAGTTTCCCTGAATTAAGAGACAACTTAATTATACCTACATGTTTGAATTATTTCAATCCTGTTCTCTATTACTTATTTCTTTCAAAAGTTATGTTAATAGTAATGCCCTAGAAATTGAACATAAAAAGCAGGGTTTCTTAACCTTAGCACTACTGACGTTTTAAGTTGGGTAATTCTTTGTTGTGAGGGATTGTCCTGTGCACTACAGGACGTATAGGCATCCTAGCCTCTATGCAGTAGCACCACACTCACCTCCCTGCACAGTTGTAACAATTTTAAAAAATGTCTCCAGACCTTACCAAATTTCCTCTGAGGGCAAAATCACTCATTTTTGAAGAATACTGCTGTAAAATGAGGGCAACCATCACAGTTTCACATTAAGGGAGAGGAAGGAGCACAGTGTTGTAGGGATACAAGGTGTGGAGAAAAGACAGTGGGCTTTAGATTTAGGCAGATTTGAGTCAAAGTTAACACCCTATCACTCATTAGCTATGCAGCCTTGTGAAAATTAACTTAATAAAGCCTCAACTTCTTCATAAATGAAGTGAAAATGGTAACACTTTAGTTCTAGACATTTGTCTTTTTCTGCCCAAAATCTCTTTGCGGGGGGGGGGGGGGGGGTGGGCGGGGGGGGGCGGGGGAGGAAGAGTTAAAAAGTTGTCTCTTGAACCAGGTTCAGCCAGTGATTTGATTGCATTCCCCAGGCCTTAATACCTGGTGCAGGGATGTACATGTGACCTATGCTGGGCCAATTACACTCAATTCTGAGACTCTGGCTCAAGGAATCAAGAAAGATTCATTCCCTTTCTACTAAGTTTGCTAAGCTAGTAGAGTATATGCCTGGAGCTACTGAGTGGGAAAAGCCTGAATAATAAAGCCAACCAGTAGAAAATAAGAGAGAAAGCCTTGACAAAATGATGTGTAATACCTGAAGTCGGATCTACTCCTTAGATTTCTCAATTATGTTAGCTAGTGACTTCTCTTTTATTTCAACTTAGGTCAATGTGAGTTGTGTTTCATCACTTGGAACCAATAGAATTCTAGCTTATAAAGTACCTATCTCAAACAGGTGTTGAGAGGACCAAGTAAAATGAAAATAATAGGCCTATAAAGAGCTTCCTTCCCCTGAGTCCCAATTTATAGAAATCAAAACAAACACAATGATATAAGAGCCTAAAACACAATACTGTGAAGGATCAAACAAAAGAACTCATGTCTTGGCTTTGAGCTCTTTTCAACAAACCGCTAGACATTTCAAAAGAGTTTAAATTCATAGAGCCAAAAATGACTATGTAATTACTATGCAATGTTACCAACGATCAAGCCAATGAAAAGCACTTGCAAATTCTGGTTTGTTTTGTTTGCCACCATTGTTTATAAGTGGCCAACAGTAAGGGTTTGCTTATAAAGGTTCCATAGGTTGATTTTATTTTATTGCCAGAAGGCTGGAAAAGGGATTTATAGAGTAAGTAGTTTAAGGCAAAAATAACAGGGTTGGAGCCAGGGAGAATCAATCGAGGCACCCACTTCAAATGCAAAATTTTAGAAGCTACTAAAAAACTCAGTAGTCAAGATACAATATTTTAATGCAATATTTTTAAAAATCAAAATCAATTCCACAAATCCATGGTGAAGAAAATATCAGAATTTTAAATAAAGACAGGATCAGTGTCACTGATCTTTCATTTTGCCTTGGCTCCAATAAGACTCGGCAGGGCATTGCATTGCAAAATAGAGTAAAATTCTAAGTTGTAAGAAGCAGAGACATATTTAGTGTTCACAAATAGCATCCAAGACCTGAATGCATTTGAGTGGCAACCTAGTTAAGAACTCTGAATTGAAAGCTAAGGAACTCAGGTTCAAGTTCCAGCTCTGCCAGTTCTAAGGTATGTAACACTAAGCAAATTACTCGGCCTTTCTAATTTTAGGTTTGGGCATAAATAAATGGAAAGGTCTATACCAGATGATTATTAAGATCTTTGTTAGCTCTAAAGTTATATGATTCCATTATAACATTGATTTCTTCTGATGTCTAAAGACAAATCACAGTATGTTGCATTTCCAGTTCAGCATTTTTGTCATCTGGGAGCTTATGAAATAACAAGCTTTAACCATGCAAGTCTATCAATGAAAATAACCCAGGTTGAGGGTGATTTTTTTTTAATAATAGGAGTGTTCTCACATGTTTCAAATGCCATTTGATTGTTAAGTTCCTACAATAGGGAAGTTGGCAGCTTTCTGTTGTGGGTATAGGGTAGCAGGTTGATCTGTGTCTCTAAAAGCTGAAATAATTCACATGGCTACCCACTGACAAGCCCACTGAAGCATAAAGGAATTGGGTTAATAAGTGACTGCTTATAATCCCCAAAAATGGGAAAATGAAAATCTAAAATTGACAACGACAAAGAACGGGACAAACATCTGGAACAGGAATAAGAAAAAAATGTAATCTATTTAACTCTGAATAGCATAATATGTTAAAAGTAGCAAATGGTTTAGAAAGCACTGGAAATAGAATGAAAACTGAGTATGCAAAATTAAAATGTCTGTGTTCAGGGTCTAAGCATATACTTTATCTCTCTTTTAAAAATTTTTTTTTGTGAACCCCAAGAAGTAAAGAATTCTCCATGCCTGGGAGGTAGACTCAATAGCATTTTTTGTTTTTTGTTTTTTTGAGATGGAGTCTCAGCTCACTGCAACCTCTGCCTCCCAAGTTCAAGCGTTTCTCTTGCCTCAGTCTCCTGAGTAGCTGGATTACAGGTGTGTGTCACCACTCCCAGCTAATTTTTGTATTTTTAGTAGAGACAGGGTTTTACCATGTTGGTCAGGCTGGTCTCAAACTCCTGACCTCGTGATCTGCCTGCCTCAGCTTCCCAAAGTGCTGGGATTACAGGTGTGAGCCACCATGCCTGGCCTCAACAGCATTTTTAAAAGAACCTTGGAAATAAAAGTGAGCTATTTTTTTTTAATCAATTTTTTTTAACTTTAACTTTTTTTATACAAAATTTCAAACAAAAGTCAACATGATAGTATTAATGATTATCCCCCCTATACAAGCACACCCATTACCAGCTTTAATAATTGTAAACTCATGGCAAATGTTATTACATCTATACGCCCACCAATTTCCCCCATTCTCATAAAGGGCTACTCATTTTAAGTCCCAAAACAAAGCTTTTGGGGACATTAGTTTCCCTGTTACAAAATGAAGGCAATAAATCTTCTCACCTACAAAAAAAGTTGCCGAAAAAAAAAATAACCAAATCTGTTGAGGCTCTTCTAACACTTACTGTGGTGTCTGCATGTAAGAAATAACAAGATAGAAAATAGAATCAACTTTTGTTTAAATAAGTCTTTCTTTTAGGCAATTCAAAGTGCTTTGAGAGAATTTATCTTTCATTCTCCCAGCACCTCTGTGTGGCCAATGAAAGTATTATTATTCACCTTTAGCAGATATGGAAATTAAAGAAAAAGGAAATTATTCAGGCCAGATCAAATGAAGAATCAACAGGAAAGGCAAAAATAAATTCAGGTTTTCTGGATCCCCATGTTCTTTCATTATGATATGCCACTTCTACTCCTAGTACAATATATGTGGATGAAAACAATTGTTTTCTCTAAATGAAATGGACATATACTCTATCAAAAAGTTTTATACATTTAAAAGTGCTATATAGAGCAGTGTTATATAACATGTAGATATTAAAGTATATTAACTGACTGACGTTAAAGTTCACTTTGTGGATTCATATAAGGCCACTCTAGTTGGTTCAGTTACCTAAAGAAGACAGCAAAAAGTAAAGGAAGGAAATTAAACACACCCGTGGTTCACTAGCATTGAACAATTACAGTTTGGCATTTCATAGGTTTGAAATCTAAACCATTTACTTGGCAAATGCAAAAATTACTTCGGTGTTACACTTGGGTCCAGTCCATAATGCCACAGGCATGGATGATGCAACTTCCAACAGAGTTACAGAGTATTTTTACAGCACTTACCAACTCATTATAACTTCATATATTTAAGACATTTTCCTTCCGATTCATACAATGGTTCCTGTTCATTTAGTTTAGTCAAGGCAGGTTGGGATGGTGTCTTGGGATGGGAGAAGAAAAAAAAAAGGCTGTGTGAAGGGTGTGGTGAGAATAGTCTGCCATGAGCTAGATCTCCCTGAATGTGGCCTATTATCCATTTGATGGGATAAATCAGGGCGAAAGCTCTTTCTCTTTCCATAGTCTCAATAATAGCCAGCTGTGGCTTCAGCAATGTCTTCTAGGATAATCAAGCAGAGATCACAGCTTCCTAAACACTCAAATGAATAATTTACAAGTTTACATTAGGAGATTCTTCTCCAATGATTTCTCTCTAACTTTGAAAATAATATTAAAGGTCACAAGCTACCCAACGCGTGACTCCTATGCCTTTCTGACAAACCAACCAAATAAATAAAAACAAACAGGTTTAAGTCACATTTTTTTTAAAGTTTGTTACTGCCGTTATTATTGTTTTTATTCAGGATATAGAGCTCATATGGATTGCTGCTTATAAAATAAGACAGAAAACAGAATTACAATATAATAGAAAGGACAGTGAAGTGGTAGTTAAGCAACCTAGGTTCATCTGCCTGCACTAACTAGCTCTGCTGGGCAAGGCTGATACACTGCAGGACAGAAGTTTTCTATCTATTAAAAGAAAACCATCTTCCAAATGATTTCTAAGACTATTTTAGTTCTGAAATTATTACACTACCTAATTCCATACCTTTTATTTTATTACTTCTATATAGTATCCCCATCTTTCACAATGCCATCCCTTTCATATAACATGCATAAATATGTTAATCATCCCTCTATTGATTAGTTTATAGAAAAAAATGTTTAAATCCAAAGCAGAGAAAAGGAAGCCCTTATATTAAGAGAACTTTTTTTTTTTTTTTTTTTTTTTTTTTTTAAGATGTAGTTTCACTCCTATTGCCCAGTCTGGAGAGCAATGGCATGATCTTGGCTCACCACAACCTCAGCCTTCCAGGTTCAAGTGATTCTCCTGACTCGCCCTCCCAGGTAGTGGGATTACAGGCATGCACCACCATGCCCAGCTAATTTTGTATTTTTTCTAGTAGAGACAGGGTTTCTCCATGTTGATCAGGCTGGTCTCCAACTCCCAACCTCAGGTGATCTGCCGGCCTCAGCCTCCCAAAGTGCTGGGATTTCAGGTGTGAGCCACTGTGTCCGGCCTTAAGTGAACTTTTAATAGCACTCTTTTATGGGTATAGGTTAAAATTAATAATAATATTTTCTACTTCTCCAAATCCCAAAAGTAAGCACCTTTTTGGTTTGTTTGTTTATTGTTTGTTTTTGAGATAGGGTCTTGCTCTGTCATGAGTGCAGTGGTGTAATCATGGTTCACTGCAGACTCAACCACCCAGGCTTAAGCAATCTTCCCACTTTAGTCTCCCAGGTAGCTCGGACCACAGGTGAATACCACCATACCTGGCTAATTTTTGTATTTTTTGTAAAGACATGGTTTTGTCATGTTGCCCAGGCTGGTCTCAAACTTGAGCTCAAGCAATCTGCTTACCTTGGTCTCCCAAAGTGCTGGGATTACAGGCATGAGGCACCATGCCTGGCTGTAAGTCCTGGCTGTTTGAATTCATTATAATTCAAACATTTTATATTTTCCTAAATACTTCATGAATAAATATCACTCAGTGTGCATGACCCTGTTAGAATGAAGTTAAATATGAATAAACATAGAAATTTTTTAAAAAACGGAGCCTTCTGAGCATACTGCATTCACAACTTAATTCCAAACTATGACCCAAGAATAGCAAGATACGCTACTGTCAGTTTCATAAAGGCAGAGAGAGAAATTTTCTGAAGTGTTTTCTTGACTTAAAAAGGATTTCCCCTAAAAGTTAGTAACTAGATAAAGGAAAAACCAACCTTCCACACAAAGAGGCATAAAAAACTAGGAATAACAATGTTATAGCAAAATATTCTGAAAATTTTAAAACTTAAAATACAAAGCCTTTCCCTGTGAAGATGTACTTCCATTCTGCAAGGGCTCTGTCAACATCATCAACCTCAAACACTTGGCTCACACACACAAAAAGAGGGATGACGTAGGAAATTGTCCGGAAATAAACAAATAAAACTAGTATTCTCTCTCCCTGGAACCAGTGCTGCTCTGACACAGCGTGCAGGGCAACCACCATGTCAGGACTTCATTTTACAGTCTGTTTAATTGTTCTATTGCAGTTCAACAGTCTGAGCCCCTCTTCAAAGTGCAAGACAGAAGAAACAAAAAGATATTCCAAGATTTTATCTAGTTCTTACTTCACTAGCTTCTACTGAAGAAACTCTAAGTGCTAATTAGTCACATAAACCGTGCAGATGAACATCAAGTCTCTGTGTGTTACTAATCTCACACATAGGAAGAGGAGGATGTCTTTGTGCTCTGAGGGACTAGTCAATCAGAAATTCATACTTGCTGAAAACTGCAAAAACCTTTGTATATTGCATCCTGGATTCACATTTGCATTCTAGTTACTGCTCTTTACCCATGAACTTTTCTGTTTTTCAAACTATTTATAAAAGGATAAAGCAGTTGCAGTAACTACCCTATCGCAATCTAGTTGAATTTTGCAACAATTTACTGAGTTGGCTGACACTAAAGGAGCCATAAGAAGAGGCTTTTCTGTATTTTTTGTGCTTATTCTCTTGCCAAAAATCACTTGGTTCCCTAGTGAAGCCCAAATAACAAAGCAAAACAAGCAAAACCAAAAATCTCACAGCTATTTTACTATTATAAAGAAATTAATATAATACTATATTATGATATCAACCCAGCTCCCATTGCATAATTTCCTTTTATACAACATGCTCAATGAAACTGATCATTCTAGTAGCTTGTGCATATGTTTCCTTCCCCCTAAAATTCAATAATCTACCCATTGATATGGTCAACAGTGGTACAAAAAATGTGTTATGCAAATGTTTTTGAAGAACATAAGTGGGATAAAGACTAGATAATGTTAATTCTGAGATTAATTATCTTTCTTAACTCTCTATAATGAAATATCATGGATCTTTCATTTAGAGACTCCCTGTTTTGTAACTGGTCATTTCTATAACCACCATTGAAAACTTAAAGGAAGGTCTCTGAGCACTTTTGCCTCTAACAAAGATGAAGTAACAGGGACTAGATTTATCTTACCACCTAAAACAACCAAGAATACTTTTCAAGAAGCATAATATATGGAACAATCCATTTTCAAGACACTGGACATCTGACGAGAGATGGGGGTAAAAAAAAAATGAAGGTTCTACAACTTCCTCAGGTCACTACCTTAAGAGAATTTCTAAGTTGTGTTGCACAAAGAGGGAACATAGGTGGAATTCAACAAGCTTCCTGAAGTGAGCAGGAGGAGCTGAAAATCCAGAGAAAAGAAGACAGCTAAAGTTCACTAAAGATAACTTAGAGGGTCCCCCTCAAATATTCATCAGAGCACTGATTAGTGCATGCATGTAAGGAAACTACCTGAGGCTAGAGAAAGAATGACCTGACAGAAGTACAGGATAGAGTTCTTGGCACTCATACAGGACCAAGAATAATGCCTATTTTTACCAATCAGAATGGAAAACTTTGTAATTCATGAAGCACTGGGTAGAATACTCAGAAGGGTCTTGCCTTGATGGTGGGGAATGATTAGCTTTAAATTAAATGGTTCTGCCTAAACAAATCCTGAAAGCAAGATCCAAAAGGATGTGTTTCCAAGTAATTTAACTGCATCCCAAAACAAAGTTTAAAATTTACAGGAATACAAATATCCAGCACCCAAAAAGGTAAAATTCACAATGTCTAGTATCTAATCAAAGATAACAAGGCATGCAAAAGAAGCAAGAAAATGACTCATAATAAGGAGAAAAACGAAACAATTAAAATTAACTCAGAACTGACACAGATACTAGAATTAGCAGACAGGGTGCTTTGTATAGCTAAAATAAGATGATTGAAATATGACTTCATGAATTACATGGCTTATTGACAAAGTGATTCTTTTCTCCCCCCACAATGCTTAAAGAGGTGGAGAATAATGAGAACAAATTTCTTAGGAAATACACTCAATAGATAAGACACACTAACCTCATAGTGAGTGAGTTTCCATTTCATTTAGAGTCTAATTATTAAGGTCTAGTTGCTCAATTAGGGTGGAGGTAGGCCTCCATGAATGCAAAGTCTAGTCAAAGTTTGAGGCATAAAACTATGCATCTGACAAATGTCTACTATCCAGCATATATAAGAAACTTAAATGAATTTACAAGAAAAAAATAACCCCATTAAAAAGGACACGAACAGACACTTTTCAAAAAAAAGACACATATATGGCCAACAAGCATAAGAAAAAAGCTCTATATCACTGATCATTAGAGAAATGCAAATCAAAACCTCAATGAGATAATATCTCACACCAGTCAGAATGGCTATTATTATAAAGTAAAAAAATAACAGATGCTGGCCAGGTTGAGGAGAAAAGGGAACACTTACATGCTGCTGGTAGGAATGTAAATTAGTTCAACCATTGTGGAAGGCAGTGTGAAAATTCCTGAAAGAGCTAAAAACAGAACTACCATCCAGTAAATCAATGGGTACAAAGGAATGATCACTGGAAAGGATAACCACTTGATAATATAAATTTATTTATTATATTTATTTTCTTATCAAAATATATTTTACAGATAATTGACTAAACAAAATTGAGTATGGGATTTATAACTAATGTATATTTAAGTGTAAATAAAATATATGACAAGTACTGTAAGATTATTGTAAGGTTCTTATACTATATGTAAAGTGGCATAGTATCACTTAAAGATATTGACCCAGCAATACCACTATTGGGTATATACCCAAAGAAATATAAATCATTCTACCATAAAGACATAGCACATGAATGTTCATTGCAGCACTATTCATTATAGCAAAGACATCGAATCAACCTAAATGCCCATAAATGACAGACCTATTAAAGAAAATGTGATTATACACACACACACACACACACACACACACACACACACACTATGGAATACTACGCAGCCATAAAAAGGAAGAAATCATGTCTTTTGTGGGACCATGGATGGAGCTGGAGGCCATTATCCTTAGCAAACTAATGCAGAAACAGAAAATCAAATCACACATTCTCATTATCATTAGGAGCTAAATGATAGGAATTGATGGACACAAAGAGGGGAACAACAGACACTGAGGCCTACTTGAAGGAAGAGGGTGGGAGGAGGGAGAGGGTTAAAAAAAAACTATTGGATATTAGGTTTAGTATCTAGTGATTAAATAATCTGTAGAGCCAACCCTGTGACACAAATTTACCTATATAACAAACCTGCACATGTACTTCTGAACCTAAAAGAAAAGTTAAAACAATTACCAATTTGCTAAGTTAAAAACAAACAAACAAACAAAAAAACCAAAAACAACATTTGAGGCATATCTTTTTACAAAAGGTTCTAGGGAGAGATGGTTTGGCCAACACAATGGAGATCCACAACAACATGAAAAGTCCCTCAACACTAGCAAATGGTGCTGGTGTTGGCAGGCAAGGCTTAAGAGAATAGCTCAAAGGCTAACAGAGAGTAGCCCTGCCACAGCCTACACTCTCAATGCGTCTGTCAAAATCTTGGGTTTATATGTGTTTTAGAGTCCAGTAGTTGAGGACAATAACTCACATATGTGGTCTGATAAGGTGTGATATAATATTTCCATGGGAAGGAAGATTACACTCCATGTTCTTATTGCAGCAAAACATTTATCATTCATGTAGCAAATTATGTGTTTGGAATCATTTCAAAGCTACATAACACAAGAACAATAAAATAGTCTTTATAACTATAGTTCCATATTTGAAAAGTCAATAGAAATACTAAAAATACCCAAATCAAATTTCTAGAGGTAAAAACTACAATATTTGAGGTGACAAATATACTGGATAGAATTAAAAGTAGATTAAACATTGCAAAAGAAATGTTAAAGAGCTTGAAGACATAACAATAGAAACTATGCAAACCGAAACACATACACACATATACAAAAACCAACAGAAATGAAAGGAGCTGTGGGATATCAGTGAGCTATGGGACCATTTCAATTAGTTTAATGTGTGTGGTAAGAGACCCCAAAGACAAGAAGGTAGAGAGAGAAGAAAAATATTTGAAAAAATAGTTGCCAACATTTTTCCAAATTTGATGAAAATGCTAAGCCTACATATCAAGAAAACTCAACAAAACATAAAAAGTATAAAAGGCAAAGAAAATTACACAAAGACACATCACAATCAACTGCTCAAAAACAAAGAAAAAAGAAAATCTCAAAAACAAGAGAAGAAAAACGAATTATATACATATACAGAGGAACAAAGATAAGGATCAGCATAGTTTCTAGTCAGAAGGAATAAAAGCCAAAATACAATGAAGCAATAACTACAGAAAGCTACAAGAAAATCTATCAACCTAGAATTCCATACTCAACAAAGATATCTTTCAAAAACAAAGGTAAAATAAAGACCTCTCAGATAAACAAAAGTTAAAATAATTCATCACAAGGATACCTACACTACAAGAACTGATAGAGCAAATCTTTCAGGTAAATCTCACTCAGTAAATCAGTTTATACAAAGGAAAGATCACAGGAAATGGGAACCACTAGGTAATAAATATTTATTTTCTTATGAAAATATATTTTACAGATAATTGACTAAAACAAAACTCAGTATGGGATTTATAACTGAAGTATATTTATGTTTAAGTAAAATATATGACAACTACTTTAAGACTATTGTAAGATTCTTATATTGTATGTGATAAGTTAAAGACATATATTGTCAATCCTACAGCCATCACTAAAATAACTACACAAAGAGTTGCAGCTAATAGGACAATAGTGGAGGTAAAATGGAATCATAAAAACAGTAATCCAAAAACAGATAAAAGGTTAATGTACATAAGTCAACTGCTTGTTTATATACGAGCAATGAGCAATTGGAATTTGAAATTAAAAACACAGTATTATTTAGACTAGCATCAACAAAAGGGAAATACTTAAGTATAAACAAAACAAAATATGTACAAGATCTACATAAGGAAATTATAAAACTTTCATGAAAGAAATCAAAGATCTAAGTAAGTGGAGAGATAGTCTATGTTCACGGATAAGAATACTCAATATTGTTAAGAAGTCAGTTCTTCCCAACTTAATCCATAAATTTGGTGCAATCTCAGTCAAAATCCCAACAAGTTACTTTATGGATATGAACAAATTGATTCTAAAGTTTATGTAGAAAGGAAAAAGACTAATAGCCAACATAATACTGACAAAGAAAACAAAGGTGGAGAAATAAGTCTTCAGGCCAGGTGCAGTGGCTCATATGTATAATCCCAACACTTTGGGAGGCCAAGGCAGGTGGATCACCTGAGTTAGGAGTTTGAGACCAGCCTGACCAACATGGTGAAACCCTGTCTCTACTAAAAACACAGAATTAGCCGGGCGTGGTGACACGTGCCTGTAATCCCAGATACTTGGGATGCTGAGATTTGCTTAAACCCAGAGGAGAACTGCTTAAACCTGGGAGGTAGAGGTCGCAGTGAGCCGAGATTGGGATGCTGAGATTTGCTTAAACCCGGAGGAGAACTGCTTAAACCCAGGAGGCAGAGGTTGCAGTGAGTTTAGATTGCACCATTGTACTCCAGCCTGGACAACAAGAGTGAAACTCTGTCTCAAAAAAAAAAAAAAAGAAAAGGCTTCGACTTCAAGACTTATTATAAATACATAGTAATCTGTCAGGTATAGTCACATGCATCTGTAGTCCCAGCTACTTGGGAGGTTAAAGCAGAAAGATTGCTGGAGTCCAGGAGTTCTGGGCTGTTGTGTGCTACGCCAATTGGGTGTCCACATTCAGTTCAGTATCGATATGCTAAAAGCAGGGAACCAACCAGTTTGCCTAAGAAGGAATAAACTGGCCTAGGTTGGAAATGGAGCACTCCAAAATTCTCATGCTGATCAGAAGTGGGATCACATCCATGAATAGCCACTGTACTCCATCCTGAGCCACATATGAGACCTCATGTCTTAAATGAATACATACATACATTTGTAAAGCTATAGTTATCAAGACAATGTGCTATTAGTGAAAATATAGATAACTAGATCAATAGAACAAAATAGAGCCCAGAAACAGACTCACATAAATATAGTTAACTGAACCCTGACAAAGAAGCAAAGTCAATTCAGTGGAGAAGGATAGTCTTTTCAACAAATGGTGCTGGACCAACTAGTCATCCACATCAATCTAAACATTGACCTTGTATCTTTCACAAAGATGAACTCAAAATAAATCATAAAACTAAATATACAATGCAAACTATAAAAATTCCAGATGATAACATAGAAAAAAATCGAGGTGATCTTGGGCTTGGCAATGAGTTTGAATATAACACCTAAAGCACAGTCCATGAAAAAAAATTGGTAAGTTAGGCCACATTAAAATTAAAAGCTTCTGCTCTGCAAAGACACTGTTAAGATAATGAATAGAGAAACCAAAAATTGGGAGAAAATCTTTACAAAACACCTATCTGATAAAGGACTTGTATCCACAGGATTCTTAAAACAATAAGAAAACAATCTGATTTTAAAAATGGGTAAAAGATCTAAACAGATACTTCTTCAAAGAAGATACGCAGATGCCACTACATACCTACAGATCTTCCTCAACTTACAGTGGGGTTATGACTCAATAAATTCATTGTAAATTGAAAATTCATAAGTCAAAATGCATTTAATATACCTAACCTACTGAACATTATAACTTATATAGCTTAGCCTATCTTAAACATGCTCAGAATACTTCCATTAGCCTACAGTTGGACAAAATCATCTAACACCAAACCCATTTTATAATAAAGTGCTGAATGTCTCATATAATTTATTCAACAGTATACTGCACAGTACTGATGGTTTATCCTTATGACCACATGGCTGACTGAGACTTGTGGCTCACTGTTGCTGCACAATATCATGAGAGTGTACTGTAACACATATCACTAGCCTAGGAAAAGATCAATATTCAAAATTTAAAGTATAGTTTCTACTGCATGCATATTACTTTCACACCATTGAAAAGTCAAAAAGGTGTAAGTCAAACAATTTTTAAGTTGGGGAACATCTGTATTAGAATGACTAAAATCCAAAGCAATGACATCATCAAATGCTGACAAAGATATGGAGCAACAGGAACTCTCATTCACTGCTAGTGAGAAAACAAAATGGTATAGTTTGGCAGTTTTTTACAAAGCTGAACATACACCAATCCTATAATTTAGCTATTCCACTCCTAGGTATTTGCCCAAGAGAAAAGAAAGCAGAGCATACCTCTGTTCAACAACTTGTAGTCAAATATTCCTAGTAGATTTATTTGTAATAGTCATAAACTAGAAAGAACCCAAATGTCCATCAACAGATGAATGGATAAGCAAATGTGGTTTTTATATACAGTGGAAAACTACTTTGCAATAAAAATTAATGAAGTACTGATACATGCAACAACATGAATGAATCTCAAAATAAATCAGAGTAAAAAAGCAAGACCAAAAAGAGTTTATACTGTATGATCCATTAATAAGGAACTATAGAAAATGCAATATAATCTATTATGACAAAAACAGATGAGTGTTTTGCTCGATGATGGTAAGGTAGGGAAGGGTAAGAGATATGGATTGCAAAGGTCATGTAGAAACATTTAAGGATGAAGGACATGTTTATTATCTTGAGTGTGGTGATGATCTAAGGGGTATATAAATATGTTAAAACATCAAATTGGACTAAATATGTGCTGTTTACTGGACGACAGTTATGGTTCAGTAAAGCTCTTAATTTTTATTTAAATTTCCCTTGTTTTACCTTTTTTGGTTCCATGTTTCACTCTCACAATAGTTCCTTCCTGCTGTGTTGTAATTTCCTTCCATAAGAGTTGTTTAAAGTATAAAGAACAACTTCTTCATTCATCCTCATATCAAAAATATTTACTGAAAACCTGATGTATATGAGTCAATGAAGTGGGCACTTGAAGGGGATACAATTGGGCATTATAGAGATAGATATCAGATAACAAGGGATAAATAATACAGATGATGATGAAATGTAGTGACAGATGTAGTTTACCAGAGTAAAAAGGCTCCAGGAATGATTGAACAGTAAACCAAATATTAGGTCCATGAAGAACTCTTGCCAGAAAGTTTTAAGAAATGGCCAGGCTAATGTGTCAGAATTTCAAGCATAACATAGACGCTGCAACACACAGATTCTAAAAGTTACAATATTTTATTATGTTCTCATTTATTAAACTGCAATACATTAAATCTCAATGTGAGAACATGAGATGAGCATAGGGCTAATTTTAAAAAGTAGATTCCAGGACACATTTACTCATGGTATGTCTTCTGTAGGAAAATTACAGAAACACACAGTCCAGTGTCATCCAATTCAACTATTCCTCCTAGGTTTATAGATCTCAGTTGATGTTTTAAAATATAGCAACTTTGGCACTCTCCCCTCAAGGGCCAGGAATCTCTGCCTGTTATGCCTCAAGTGAAAAAAGACTCCTGGAGAAATTCTTTTGCCACCACAACTATTTCAGTGTGGTTCTAAGTGGCGAGTCTCAATGCTTGCCAAATTCCTCTGGTCTGATCCCATCTGGATGAACCGAAAATACAGCAAAATAGGACCTTCTATTTCCTGGTCATATTTGATTATCCAATATCCCTCCAAAATCATGCCTGCTTTTTATCTTTAAGCAAACATTGGCCTAAGGCTCTTAATCTAATATAAGATATGGTATACAAATAGGCACAAGGAACACCCCCTCCCATTATTGCTACACTTTTACCTTATTGAAGAAGCAATTTTTAAAAATGCTAAGAGTGTTCATAGCTTTTACTTATCTAGCCATAGTTATGGGCCAAATTATATGAGCCTGAAAGTCTCCTACAATTAATGGTTTCATAGGAAGGATCCACTATGTGTTAGGCACATAGCGCCTCTTTCTAGTTACACTTAACTTCTGTTTAAAATCTAAGCCAGGGCCCTCTGTTAGAGAAGCAAAATTCCTTCTGTCTAGTTCCTTAAGGTTCTTCCCTCTAACTCAAGCTTAAGACATTCCAGTAAGCCAACAACACCCAAGCAATCTGAGAGGTCCTCAACTGATATTCCCCTGAATCACCTCCTGTGAAAATTCTAAACTTTTTTTGGGAGACAGAGTCTCGCTCTGTCGCCCAGGCTGGAGTGCAGTGGCACCATCTCAGCTTAAGCAATTCTCTTGCCTCAGCCTCCAGAGTAGCTGGGACTACAGGTGCGTGTCATCATACCCAGCTATGTTTTTTGTATTTTGGTAGAGATGGGGTTTCACCATGTTGCCCAGGCTGGTCTCAAACTCCTGAGCTCAGGCATTCCACCCACCAAGGCCTCCCAAAGTGCTAGGATTATAGGCATGTGCCACCACACCCAGCCTAAACTTTCTTTTCTTGCTCTGGCCTCTGCTAAATCCATCTTAGCTTTTGTTTCCTCATTCCTTCTCCCCACACAACTAGTTAAACAACATAGTCCTGATTCCTTTTAACAGAACAGTCTGGGTCCCTTTATGTTGAACATAACTTCTGCCTATACTCAAACCAAGTACATATAATTTCACATTGAAGCTGTTCATCACATAGTTCAGTAAGTTTCAGAAAAACACTAAACATCCCAAGTTTCTAAAATTGTGAAATAATATTCTACACAGATTATATATTCTAGATTTATCTAATAGTATTTAGCCAGATGAAAAGCAGGGGCCAAACCCAAGGACTCCCCAAATGTCTTCTTTGGGTGAGTTCAACTTGTACAAAAGTTCTTGGATAAGATGCAGATGCACTGCAGCTAAGTAGAGAGGAAAGCCATAAAGAAAAGGGAAATGTCTCCACTGATGAAAAATCTCCACTGATGAAAAATATCCCAATGTAATTTTTATGGAAATTCTTTTATATAGTGTTCTGCACATTGTAATTCATGGGACTTTTGTTTATTCATATAAAGGATAAATATTTGGGTGTTTTAAGCTTCTATAAAATATTAAAGATAGTCAAAAAAAAGGAAATGTATGAATCATAGTCATGATATAAACAACTTTCAGTAATTCACTTCCAGACAATTCACTTAATTCACACATTAATACTGACTTCAAGAAAATACTACTGAATAAGAGATGCTCAGAATACCCAATTATAAAATATCTATTTTAAATGATTATTTACACATATCACATTTTTCTGTGAACGGCAGATTTTTGTAATAACTTGTTAAGCATAATATATGTAACAGGTACTTTATATAGGTTATATAATTTAATACCCACAATAACCCTAAAGTATTCTTGTTACTTGTGCCATATTACAGAGGAAAAAACAAGTCCCCAAAAGCTTTGGTTCCTTGCCTAATTTACCCTGCCAGTAGGTGGCAGAAGAAGACATTCAAACCCAGAACTGTCCAGCTCCAAAGACTGTACCCTTTCCAAGAGGATACACTCTCTGATGGAGTTCTCACTAGTGATTTGGAAAATTCCTATGGAGCACAGTGTTATAATAGAAAACCACTAAACAATAGATCAGAAGGCTTGTGAGCCTCACTGCGGCATGTGTGTAACCTTGGTCTAATCATGTTCCTGGCCAGGCGTGGTGGCTCAGGCCTGTAATCTCAGCACTTTGGGAGGCCAAGGCGGGCTGATCATGAGGTCAGGAGTTCAAGATCAGACTGGCCAACATGGTGAAACCCTGTCTCTACTAAAAGATACAAAAATTAGCTGGGCCTGTTGGCTCATGCCTGTAATCCCAGCTACTTGGGAGGCTGAGATAGGAGAATTGCTGGAACCGGGACCCGGGAGGCAGAGGTTGCAGTGAGCTGAGATCACGCCACTTCACTCCAGCATGGGCTACAGAGCGAGACTCCATCTCAAAAAAAAAAAAAAAAAAAATCATGTTCCTTCTGTAGGCTTTTTATTATTTATTAATACAAAATAGAGAGTTTGAATAGTTAATATTGAATGGCTCTTCCAGCTCTAATGTTTTACCATAATGATTCTATGAATTGTAGACCATGCAAAATCATGTAATAAGAAAATGAGTAACAAAAAGTTTAACTGCGTATCTGAAACAATATAGCCAAACAGGTCAAAGACTGAGGACATTATACAGGCAGAAATGGAAAAAAAAAAAATGGCTTTGTAGTGTTATAGTCCAAAAATGAATAAAAAAGACTTTATATAGTATAAAGTTAAATAAGATCCTATCAAAAAAGATTTTTATCAAATTCACCTGTTTGAATTTATAATCAATTAATATTTTAATTATTTTAAATAAAACACAAAATACAGACATGAGAAAACATAGACAAACCCCAACACAAATATGCTTTGAGGTTTTTCTTTTCTTTTTGTACTAGCTTCTGAAGATGATATGGAGTTCCTTTTAGATAAACAGAAATGTGGGTTGGCATTGTCAGGTATAGGGCAAGACAGTTGATGAAGTTTCCAGAAAGAGAAGCAGAGAACAACTCATTGTATCTCAAAAAAGACAATGCTCCACTACAAAAGACAATGACTGTGGGAGATTTTCATCTTGTGTTGCTTTCAGTATGCAGGCTACAAAGTCAGTCTGTGCACAGTGCAATCATTTAAAACCTTCATAGTACATGGTGTTTTCTTATATTCAGCCAAGATTCTTCAATCGGGCTTCCTGAGATTCTTCCTTGGTTTTCTAAAATGATGAGAACCAAGTGCCTCTTTGCTCAGCCACCATCACTAAGAGCCAACATGCAGACAAGCTCTGGGGGGAAACAACACAGGCCAGAGGTGAAAGTACACCAAAACTAGTTTCTCCAACAGCTGGGGCTAGACAGACAGCAAACGGCCAAGAGCTCTCTGAGCCTTAGGAGGCCAGTGGTTTGGGATGAACTGTCAAAACTGAGAAAGGGTCAAGTTTCTAGGCTTGTGAAAGAGTACAGAGGCTCTGGTTATACATCTTAAGTTTCCTCATTAGATAAATATGTTTTATGTGGGGGAAAAAAAGGATGATGAGCAGCCTGGCAAAAGAACCTGAGACAACCAAATCTTCCACAGGATTTTCACAGACAGAAAGGCTGAGGAATGTAGAGGAGAAAAAAAAATCCCCAAAGATGAAGGGACAGAGGAAAAATTAAAGCCATCACTTCTAACATTTGCCAAGGAAGAAGAGTGAGAACACTGTTCAGACAGTCCATAAAGCAGGTATAAGTGACTGTTGGTTCTGATAGAGTCCACACACACTTACAATACCCTTCTACCAAAGCCAACCACACTGTGCTTCCTCTGAAGGTTGCAGCTGCTTTTCAAAGCCCCCAGAAAGCAACAGCAGAATACAGTGACAGCTGGAAGGAAGGAGATTAGGCAAGGACTTGGCTTAAATAGAAGTGTAGCCAAAAGGCACAAATATAAAGGGAGAGAGACAATTTTCCTGTGTGGTTTGTGTGTGTGGTGTGGGGGGAACTCAAAATAAGAGCTAGCCAAAGCTCTGGCCTTGACGGCCTGAAGGGTTTGGCAAGCGCAGCCTTTCTCATGGCAGGCGGGCCAGGAAATGAAGCTTTCAGCTGTCTGCTTCAATGTTTTGCTCACTGTCACCATTTTCATGTTTGGCCGCTGGCCTGTTTGTATTTTCTTCTTCTTTGGGGATTAGCACATAAGTGTGGACAAAGTCCATTTTGGTCATTCAGGACTCTGCCATGTACCATTTCCTTCCACATCATTATCTGTCAACTAGGGACTTCAAGAACAAGAAATCCTGACAGAGGACTAAACAAACTATAATATTAGATTATCTGTAAAAAGACCCTTGAGATATCTTACTCAGCCTCATTTTACAGATGGGGACACTAATAGCAGCTAAGAGAAGTAAGGTGACATGCTAAAATCACACTAAAACTTAGAGAGTGGCAAAGTTGGGGAAAGTGCGTAGCTCTCCCATCCTCGTCCAGCCAGTGACCTGTCCACAAAAATCACAGTGTTCCTTTAGGACTCCATCTCAGACAGCATCATCATTTTCCCCCAACCCCTTTTTTAGTGGAGACTTGATAAAAACTGTGATGCGTTCTGACTCTCTGATCAATAAATTTGCATATAAGTTTGGTAAATAATAATCCGAAATTTGTGGTCTCCAAAAGGAGAAACAAACATGGAAGCATAGAACTAACAGCACTCAGAGAAAAGATCCAAACTAAAACCAAGCAAAACACATGGCATTAAAAACTAGCTTCATAAAACTTAGATTCCTACTTTTACGTATTAAACATAATTATCACTATTATTAAATCATGATGATAATGCAGCTACCCAAATAAACTATGGCCTCCGTTTATCCTGTCATGTTGATTTACAAAACAGCAAGTCAATTTTAGGCCTTGGAGATGTCTTTTAAATTAAACTAAGCATGTATTTAAAATATTGTATTTCTAACTCAAGGAACAAATTTAAATATAGAAAATATTTTCATTTGAAAGAAAGACAAACATGCAGAATGAAAAGTTACTTTTAACCAAATTAAACCTATATTATAGAAATCATTTCACAATTTTTTTGCCAATGGAAATAATTTCTGATGTTGACAGAAATCACATACTCAGAAATATATAATCCTTAAAAGGCTTAAAAGAGTCTAACTCTGAAAAGGAGTTTGAGAGTGGAGGGGTGGGTAGATATAAATCAATCTGCATGTAAGGTCATAACAAAGCAATCTATCTTCTTTCCTCAAACTGTGGTTTCTTGTACTCTAAAAAAATTTTTTCTTTTAGTACTATAGAAATCATGCTACAGGACATTTTTTTTTAAAGCACTTCATTAACTAGTTAAAAGTTAAATTAACTAATGTTTCCTTATTTATATTCATTTCAATTTAATAGATAGTCTTTAATAGTTTTACCAAGCATCATATAATTCTGGGAATAAGGAGATTAAAGGATGCTTCTGACATAAAAGTACTCAAAATTACCTGGGGAAACCAACATATGAATAGAACGACCCTGAGTTGTAAGTCTTGTGATAAAAGATGCTTTGAAAGCACATGGGAGGGGCCACAGGCCAGCACAGGAGGGTCTAGGAAGGCCAAATGAAGAAAGTGACACCTGAGATAAAGTGACACATGAGTTAGGCAGGTTAAAAGAAAGGAGTCCTACTTCTATTATGCTTTATGTTTTCTTATCTAACATACTCATTTCATAGGAAATTTGATCCATCCCATAAACTTTTGAAGGAAAAATGACATCATTATTGTTGTGTCAAAATAAGATTAACAAAGAGTACCCAAACATATTGAATATCAAAAAAAAAAAGACTGAAACCAAATAATAATGTTAATGTAATACCCAAACATCAGAAAACATAGTAATTTTTTCAGAGTTGTCACATGAGCTTTGTCTACTCATATTTATGTATTATAGAATACTAACTACATGCAAGACATTTTGCTAGTGCTGTAGCAGATGCAATAATGATTAAGCTGGTCTCTCTTGCCAGAAAATTTAACATTTTGCTTTACCAGCATATTCTTTCCCACACAGAGAAAAAGCAGCAATTCTCAAAACTTTTAGTCTTGGGGTCCCTTTAAAGATATAAAAATTATTGAAGACCTATACAGCTTTTACTTAGGAGGGTTAGATTTACCATATTAGAAATTAAAATAGATGAATTATTAAAGCATTTATTTAATTCATTTAAAACTAACACTAATAAACTCATAACATCTGATAATAAATAATATATTTTTATGAGAATAACTAACTTTTCTAAAACAAAAAGGTTTCATGAGAAGCGTGGCACTGTTCTGCATTCTTGCAAGATTCTTCAATATCTGACTTAATGAATGACAGCTGGAGGGTGACTCTTGGCACAATAACGAGGGTGATTCTATGCTCAACTTGCTTCGACGGTCCTGGTTTATTGCTGTTATCTCAGAGCAATTATTAATAGAGCCCCTTTACTCTAAAAAATATCCTAGTTTTGAGGATAATAATTTATCCTCAAATTATATGGTCACCTTGACAATGCCCTTTAAAAACAATGCTAGCATTTCACTTCTTCCCACCATGTGAACAGTTCTAAATAAAGCCATACTGGGTTTGGCTTACATAATAATATTCTACCAACATCTTCTAAAAAACAGCCAGCCCTAGGTGAAAATTCCTCTCAAACTCTTGATTTCTCTGTTTGTTCATTTATTTGTTTTGCCTTCTGCTATGGTCTGAATATGTTCCCCAAAGTTCATGTGTTGAAAATTTGATTCCCAGTGTGGTGGTGTTGGGAGTTGGGATCTTGAAGAGGTGACTAGGCAGAGCCCTCCTTAATGGATTAGTGCCATTATCTCAGGAGTGGGTTCCTTATAAAAAGAGGAGTGCAGCCTCCTTCTCTCTCTCTCAATCTCTCTCTCTCTCTCTCAGCCTCTCTTGCCCTTCTACCTTCTGCCATGGAATGAAAAGTAAGAAGGCTCTCAATCTTGGGTTGCCCAGCATCCATTACTGTAGGCCAAATAAATTCCTGTTCATGATAAATTACTCAGTCTCAGGTACCTTCTTATAGCAGCACAAAATGGACTAGACACCACCTTAAACTATTGACAAAACCCATTTTTGATAGTTCTATGTGACAGTATATGCTGCTTGTTTTCTTGCTATATACCTAGTTCAGAGTTTGAACTATAGAATGCCACTGCTTGGTTGTTTCAAATTGACTGAAATATAATCTATAGATTGAGTGCTATCAATTAACCAGATTTGGTTAACCTCTAGACTAACAAACCACTAGTCAAAACCTAGCACATCAATTCACACCACCACCAGAAATTGAGACAACTCAGTAAGACAAGAGACTTCTTTGAAAAAGTATGAAATCTCCCAGACCTAACTCTGTGAGCATAGCAGGAGGTATGAAGAGGACTGGAAAAGAAATGCTGTAAATTCTGATTAGTGAACCTTGAAAGTGACATGAATTTGGCTTTGTATCCCAAGTAGCAGAGAAATCTCAGCAGTTATCCAGCACTTTTAGAGAGTAGGGTGAAATTATAAGAACATTTTTATGAGTTGTGGCTGGCAAGCCCTGGCCTGTTAAAACTCTTTAAAAACCAATGCCTTGGTGGAGGTAACATTTACTGTTTACCGTAGCTCTGGTTGTTAGGGGTTATTGCTAAGGTCCTGGTTTTCCATGACATCAGCAGCATTCCAAGGGAAGTGTGTGTCAGTGACTTTCAGTAATGACTCCCTTTTCCAAATGTTCAAAGCTTCTGCCAAAGCTCCCCTACACCTGCACACCAGCTGAGTTGGAGGAAAAGGAAAAGCAAGATGGATTAAGTGGGATTTTTGTCTGGGCTCCTTAATGAGACTAAAGGCTTTTCTTCCTTCAGTGTTTGGTCTTGTGTAACAAATTGATGCCAACTCCTTTAGGAGTGACATGACTATCCTTAACTTTTTATAAATCGATCTGATTATCTGTCATGACCTCTCACTGTCATATTCTGGAATCGCCTTTTTCAGAGTTTTCTTCTTTAGGAAAAGTTTAGGGCTTAATGAGACAATCAGTGTGGCATGCCAACCCCTCTGGCAGGGTTTCTGAGAGGCATCTGCTGCTCCCCAAATTAGCAGGAAGCAGAAGCAGTGAGGAGACATTACTGTGTGGCTGCCTCAGTGGTCACCTGGCTTTCAACATTTCAAACCAGATGTATTCTCTCAAGGTGGCAGCAGCAGACCTGATTCAGAGCCTGTCCTCGCCAAAAACTGGGATCTGGTTAACCTTATCTGAGGGTGTCTAGTGCCCACTCAAGAAGCCTTAGACTGCTATCAGGGCCAGTGCCAATTGTACACTTTTATAAGACCTTTCTTTCAAAAGGCTTAAAGCGTTTTACTAATATTAACTCATCAGTAGTCATGACAACCCCCTGAGTAGAAAACTAGCAAATATTAGTTCAGGCGGGAGAAATTGCGGGATGGGATTGAGAAGAATTGAGTGCTCTACTAAGAGGGAGGCAGTGGGAGAGCTCACAGAGTCCCATGCCCCACACTGCCACCCCTTAAGTAATTCATCCCTTTCAGGGCTTGCTCCAGTTCTGCCTAGTATAGATGAACCTGATTTTTTTTTTTAATCAATCAAAGGGTTTTGAAAAAATAAGCACTGCTGTTAATAAGGCGAAGCCTGAAGCTGTCCAAGGAAAACAAGATCAATTTTATACAAACTGTCTTCTTAAGAGTTTTGATAAAAAAAAAAAAAGATTTATGCATTCCGTCTCTGCTTCTATGACTGATACAAAGTAAAGGTTCAATCTTTCTGTACCTCAGCTTCCTAATCTATACAAGCAAAAAAAAAAAAAAAAAAAAAAAAATAGCACTTAGAATATCTCCAGAGATTTTTTTTTTTTTTTTGAGACAGAGTTTCACTCTTGTTGCCCAGGCTGGAGTACAATGGCACAATCTTGGCTTACCACAACCTCCGCCTCCCAGGTTCAAGTAATTCTCCTGCCTCAGCCTCCTGAGTAGCTGGGAATACACGCATGTGCCACCACGCCCAGGTAATTTTTTGTATTTCTAGTGGAGACAGGGTTTCTCCATATTGGTCAAGCTGGTCTCCAACTCCGGACCTCAGGTGATCCACTCACCTTGGCCTCCCAAAGTGCTGGGATTACAGGCATAAGCCATCACACCTGGCCAGATGTTTTGAGATTATAGTAATAAATGTTTTGAATTGCATAGAGATCTTTGAAGAAGGAACTCTGAAATGTCAAAAAGTGCCCTCTCTTACAGTATATTACAGTTCTAGAAAAAACTCCTTTAATTACTGGTATATATGTTAGGAAATAAAGATAAATTCATGTGGTTTCAAGTGATTTTTAAAAATAAAGCCTCTATAATTACAAAAAATAATAATCGTCTTTATCTTGCAGAAACAAAATTTTTTTTAAAGTGGTAGAGGCAGGGTCTTCCATGGTATGTGGAAGCCACAGATAACATATGAATAAAGATGGCTACTTTTCCCAATTTCTCTTTGACTTCATCAAAAAGGAATCAAACATGAAAAAATGTTAAAGGAACCATTCTCATTCAACCATAGATTGCATGAAGATAGAAAATCACAGCTCTTAGGTTCAAGTACTGAGATAAGCTATAAAAGTCTGTTCAGTGTAAGCTCACATTGAGTTTTGAGCCTTAATTTCCTTGAATATTCTTTAAAAAGAAAATTTTACAATTATACCTTGTTAGCAAAAGATTGAGCCACTTAGAAAACAAGGCTTTCAGCAGACTTCCTGGTATGCAGAATTAACAAGGCTATCCTTGACTAAATTCCACAAATCATTTTCATAAATAAATACATAAGTTAGGAAGCGGAGAGAGAAACAGATACAGAGAAAGACAGAAAGTTTTTATCCAAAATGCTTAAATCCTAAGAAAAGAGAATTTTTTAAAAAAACATTTCTTTTCTCCTTGAAGAGAAAAGATTTAATGAGTTACTAATCCCCTTGGTAAAGTTCTTTGGTAATTGCCCTATTTTAAGCCACACTAATTTTGCTGGGAGCCTTTGCTGTTAAAAGATGTTATTTTATTATATGAAACTACACACAAAAGCAATGTAACAAAATGGTAAAATATGCTTCTGATTTTGTTATGCTACCAACCTACACTTACCCAGAAATTTTAACTGCCAAATGTCTTTTATCTAATGCAGACTTCATCTTTCACCACCCACCCTTTACCACATGAAGCAACAACGTCATTAGGAATGGAAAACTCTGGGAATAAAAACCTGAGCCCTGGGGGAAAAAAAAAAAACTAAATGGGAATCTGCCTGCAGCTCTGCAGATTTTCAAGCTTGTCCTGGCTTCTTGGATCTGTAAGTGTAAGCTAGACTTTTATGCCCAGAATCTGAGCAAGGCAAGCTCAAATCACACCCTGAGGGCTAGGAACAGAACACAGAGTCTAAAATCCTCTGAAGAGTTTTGAGAGCTTGCTACAGAGAATCCTTTCTCATTGGCCCTTGGTGATGTCATGCCCATGTCTCCAGGGCCCAGGAAATGCACCATGACTAATGGAGCGCCTCATTTGTGAATACACATGCCTTCTCAGAGGAGCTGCAACTGGCAGTGTCAGGGCAACGAAGAAGGCCCAGTTAGGGAATGCCAGTCAGCCATGCACAAAGGCCTTCAGTAATTTTGAAATAAACTACTCTTGTTCACCTTCTCATAAAACTCTCAGCAACTGCATGGACACCTGTGGATTGTAGTACTGCAGGATAGTAGCCCTTAAACTGGTTTGCTAGTTTGTTTTTCATTATTCTCTTTAAGGAAATAAAAGTGGTCATTGTAATAAGACACACAACCTGTCACATTTCTAATGCATTAAGGCAGGGATCAGCAAACTTTTTCTGCAAAAGACTAGATAATAAGAATTTTAGGCTTTGTGTGTCACATGATATCTGAGCTGGCTTTGGCCCATGAACCATTGTTTGCTGATCTCTTCCCCTGTTATATACCTGGGGCAAAGTACTCTTAAATAAGAATGCAATAACAGGAAAGGATGTGAAAGAGTTTCTACAATATATCTGTGATGACTGTCCCATCTAGAACCTAAAGAGAGTTACAGAGAGGTGGTCTAGCCTATGGTTTCAAAATGTAGGCTCAGTCAAATGGCTGAGTATAAATTCTAACTCTGCCATCTCTGGATTTAAGTTCTTGGACAAGTTACTTTATTCCTTTGAGCCTTGGTTTCTTCATCTGCAAAACAAGGTTCCAGATTGTTCCTACTCAGCAGAGTTAATATGAAATTTCAATAAGATAATATATTAACAAAGCTTAGGCATAGTACCTAGGACACCACAGTGCTCAATAGACTATTCATGCTAGGTTAAAAAAAAAAAGGTTATAATTACCATACCTGGCTATAGTAGTCCAAACTAAAGAGACACAGATCACTACAAAAGCTAATACACTGTTAACTTCTTTGCAATTCTATTAATCCCATCATTATCTGTAATAGTTGCACAGAATTCCATGTGGAATGCACCATAAATGAATCAAAATCTTATGTTGAACATTTGTTTACTGTCTTTTGACATTATAAACAATATTATGATGAACATCCCTAAATATGTACCTTTGAATACTTGTTCAATTGTATTCATTGGGGTAAAAAGGTATCCACATTCTAAAGAACTCAGAGTTGTTCAGGCAACTGGCTCTCCAGAAAGGTTATACCAATTTCTATTTCTACCATCACTAAAAGAGAAGATGTTTCCTAACCTTCTTGACAATAGTACAATTACTGTAACATTGAAAAATTTCAGGCCCAGAAAGGTTAAATGACTCGCCCAATTTTAACAAAAAATGTTTAGTGTTCCCTTTGGCCCACAACTTTGTAGATCATTTTATAATAATTTTAATTAATGGTAAATTTTTGGGGAACCCAATTGAGTTGTGATTGTTATTAATAATTCCATTTTACGGTTGAGAAAGCTGGAGTCTAGAAGTTTACTTTAGATAGCCAAAGTTCTCCAGATAAGGCAAAGAACATAGACAAACACAATCAAACTAGAAATAAATTTCACCAAGGCCTGCCATAGTATCACAGGCAAAATGTAATTTTCAAGTGGCAGAAAAATATATTGCTAACTTAAGGACTAATTTGACTTTTCTTTCTTTTGGCAAACAGCAAATCTAAACAGAGCCCTTTTATTTTTATTTTTATTTTTTGCTGTGAAACTAAATAAACATATCAACCAAATGTCTTCTTCCCAGAGGAAAAAATCACCTGAGCTTTTGACAAGAAAGTCACAGATCTAGGCATCTGTTAAGGTTTACTTCATTCACTCTATTCTGTTACCTTGCTTTATTTTCTTCTCAATACTTATCTCAATTTGAAATTTTATTATTTATTTGCTTGTAACAATTCTAAGTTCCATGAGGACAGGGACTTTGTCTTGTTTACTATCTTTTCAGTTCCTAGAACAGTACCTGGCTCATAGCAAGTGATCTGTAAATATTAACTGGATGAATAAATCCTACCAGATGCCATCTGTGTATTTCCCTAGCTCTATGACCTTCAAGTCAGGCAGGCTTTGGAGTTGTTCTCCCTATCTATAATACTGCAAAACAAACTAGCTTCCTAGTGGAAAAGAGCAGACGCTCTCTTACCAGCAGGGTCCCTAGCTAATAAAACCCCAATCAAACCTCCACTATTAGTTTAGCCACGCCACATGCTGGCACATGTTGACATGTCATCATCTCTCACCTTATCCCTTCACTTAAGAGATGCTGCCAACTGTTAGCCCTTGTAAGCATGCACATTGGTTTTACTCATGTGGTTGGTTGGTTGGTTGGTCCCCAAAACACCCTCCCAGGTAAGTCAGTAATTAGAATGAAGTTCTAAAGACAAATGCATCACCTATTCACTGTTTTATTTAAAGATGTAGTGAACATGGTAATTGACCACCCAACATCCATTCTGTCTCAGATGATTTATCTAGTCCTATGTGGTCAAATATGGTAGCCACTGGCCATATATGGTTACATAAATTTATATTAATTGAAAAAAGCAGTTCCTCAATTGCACTAGCTATACTTCAATTGTTCAGTAATTGCCACATGGCTACTGTATTGGACAGCATGGATATAGAACATTTTCATCACTGCTAAAAGTTACAGTGCAAGGTCCACTCAAACAACGGTAATCCCATTCTCTTAACTGAAACTGATTTTAAAATGGGCATGTAGCAGAACTCGGGTCAACAGAACATGGGGAAGTCTGTTAAATGGCTTCTGGGCAAGGTTTCCCTATGCCTAAAAGTGTCACATAACAAATGGTCTCTCTTCTGCCTTTGGATAATGTTAGTTCAGGATGTGATGGAAATGTTGCAGCCATCTTGCAAACATGAGGAGACCCAGTCTAACAGCAAAGCCTACCCATTAAAAATGGCAGAGCAGAGTAATGAAAGGGAAATGAGCTCTTAAAGAAATCACTGAGCTACTCAACTGTTACCAGCCCTGTATCCTTATTATGTGAGATAACAAGGTGAGAAATTTCCCTATTGTTTAAGCCACTGGAGCTGAAGTTTTTATAATTCATAGCCAGCTACAAACTAATAACAGAGCTTTATTTATACTTCTCTATTTCTCTCTAACAAAAGAGTTCTAAATCAGTCAATGTACTGCTAAAAATCTAAAATGACTCTCCACTTTAATGCAGGTCCCTAAGTTTGGCTACAACAAAACCTCTTTCATTTAATCCTCAGCTAAAGCGTACTGTCTCTCACAGATGTGAGCATCTTAGATTTTTTCCCCTGTTATTAATTTCTATTTATCCTACCACTTTTCATCTAAGAAATTTATGTTTAAAATACAATACGAAAATATTTTGCAAATAGGATTTCAATAGCAAAAGCTTTTTTCCTTTTGATAAAAGTGAGAAGAACTCCAAGGTAGGACTGGAAGTTTCAGCATTCTTAAAATGGGAAGGATCCTCAAAGATCAGCTACCTAGCCCTTCATTTTACAATCAAGGAAACTGCGATCCAAAGAGATAAAGTAACTGTGGTAAAAGAAGTCTTCCAGAGATGCTCATGCCCTGATCTCTAACCTATTAGACATTTCAAGATAAGGAGATTATCTTAGACTCTCCAGATAGACTCAATGTAATTAAAAGGGACCTTATAAAAAGGAGGCAAAAGTGTCAAAAACAAAAAAGAAATGTAGTAATGGAATCAGATATTGGAGTGATGTACTCTGAAGACGGAACAGGAAGCCGTGAGCCAAGGAATGCAGGTGGCCTCTGGAAGCTGGAAAGGCAAGAAAATGGATTCTCCCCTGAAGTTTCCAAAAGGAACACAGCCCTCTGAATGCTTTAACTTCAAGATTCTCATCTTGATAATTGTAAAATAATAAATTTGGGTTGTTTTATATAACTTAAATCTGTGGTAATTTCTAACAGTAACAACTGGAAACTGAAACTAATGTTTTGCCTTTCCCAAAGTTACACACAGCTTGTACTAGTAATATCAAAACTCAAATACTCTAAAAGTCTAGTTTTCCTTCTATGAGAAACTTCTTTTTTTGTTGTTATTGTTTTTTGAGAGAGAGTCTCCCTCTGTCGTCCAGGCAGGAGTGCAGTGGCATGATTTCGGCTCACTGCAACCTCTGCCTCCTGGGTTGAAGTGAGTCTCCTGCTACAGCCTCCGGAGTAGCTGGGGTTACAGGCATGTGCCACCATGCCAGGCCAATTTTTGTATTTTTAGTAGAGATGGAGTTGTACCATGTTGGCCAGGCTGGTCTCGAACTCCTGACCTCAAGTGATCCTCCTGCCTCAGCCTCCTAAAGTGCTGGGATTACAGGTGTGAGCCACCATGCCCGGCCTATCAGAAATTTATATACCTCCATCTGTTCTTTCCATACTGTTTTCTCAAATATAGGAAAATCTCAGTTCAATGTTTTTATTGTGTTCTATGGAAAAGTACCTGATTAGCCACAATACGGGACCACTGTATAGTGGTTAAAAGCACCTCTGGACTGGTTTTGAATCCTGGTTCTGCCACTTACTAACTGTATGACTTGGGCATGTTATCTAGTCTCTCTCTGTCTCAGTTTCATCATCTGTAAAATGAGGTTAATAATATCTAGCTTATATAGGTTTATTGTCAGGATGTAATTAGTTAACATTTGGCAAGAACATAAAACAACACACCAGCATGGAATAAGTAGTATGTGTTTGTTACAATAAGCTTTTAAAAGTATGGCTGGTCTACCTTTAATCTGTCATATGTGACCCTGCTCACAGCAAAACAAAATACTGAAGGCCACTGGATAGCAAATAATTTAACTTAAATTTTCACTTCAGATGGTTGTTTCTTAACTAATTTTGATATTCAAATTACACAGTCTAGATCCTATTTTGGAAGTTTTTCTATGTTTGGGCAAGTCACATTTAAGCCAGACTACAAATAGGTCAGCCAGTTTACAGATAGGAAGTGTCTCATTTATACCTTAAAACTAACATAGAGTCATATTTCTTAAAAATAATACAAGACCACCAAGATTTTTTAAAATATGGACTATGCAGAGGGCATTTGATTAACTAGCTTGTTCAAATGGCGGAGCTTCTTTTTTATAGAATATGGTGAATGGTGGGCTTTGGGATTTCATATTTAGAATCTTCAGCCATCCCTGAGGTAACTTAAGGCTCTACTGAAAATTTCCCTACTTGGCAAGAAAGTAACTAAGTATGAAGATTTCTCTCTTCTCTCATATTCTCCTGTGCATGCTTGTATTACTTGCTTGGCTTGGTTTTAATCTTAATGGAATGTAGCCACTCCCAAAGCACTGAAAGCATTCACTAAGATTTGAACATGTTGCATTTTGGATGAATGAGGAATATTCTGTGACAGAAGATGGGAAGTAAACATATTCAATTAAATCAATGAAATACTGATAGGCAACACAACACAACATTTCTTATTATTATTCTTATAATAAGAAGAAATGAGAACCAAATTGTAAGCTCCATGAGGGCAGAACCTATATCTGTACTATTCCCCATTATAACCCTGAACCCAGCACAGTTTTGACACGCTGGTAGGTGTGCAGTATTTCTGGAATGAACAAATGGACTGCCAAAAGGAAAAGCTAAAGGCTAAATTTATATAAACAAAGCAACATGGGATGTTGCTGCACTGTCTAATATGGTAGGGATTGTGTAAAAAGGAAAATATTAGTAATGTGAGGTGTTTACTTATAATAATCCATTGTACAAGTAGAATCACATGTCCTCTTTCCAGTCTGTTATTAACTCTTGCTGACACTCAAAATGAAACTACCTGCTGAACAGAGTGAGATTTTCCTTTGCTACATTAATTAAAACACCACTAAAGAGAAAAACAGGTATCAGAATAGAGTAAAACACACAGACATTGAACTACACTTAAACACTATGTACTGAATGGTTTTACTCATCTTAAGTTTAACTGCATCTGCACTGGTAACACATCTGAGCTGAAAAAGAAGGTATAACAGGTAATTTGGCAATTTAAAATTCTTAAGAGCAATAAAAAATATGCAAAATGATGCTTCATTCCTTAAAATATTAATCATAAAAATAAAATAAAATCATCTTCATCAAAATGTAAAACTGTTGCTCTGCAAAAACCCTGTTCAGAGGATGAAAAGGTATTTTACAGAATGGGAGAAAATATTTGTAAACCGTATGTCAAACAAAGAACTTGTATCTAGAATATGAAGAGAATTCTCAAAATTCAACATTAAAAAAATCAAATAATCCAATTAGAAAATTAGCAAAAAATATACACAAACATCCTTTCACTCAAGTGGGATATATAGATGGCAAGTAAGCCATGAAAATGTTCAACACCAACTAGCCATTAGAAAAATGAAAATTCCAATCACTATCACCTACCAAAAATGGCTAAAATATAAATTAGTGCTAACACAAAATGATTCTGGATCACTCATACACTGCTGGTGGAAATGTAAAATGGAATAGCCACTCTGAAAAAGTCTGATAGTTCCTTTTAAAACTAAAAATAGATTTACTACACAACCCAGGATTGTACTCTTTGATACATGTCCCAGAGAAATGAACACTTCTTTTCTCATAGAAATTTGTACATGAAGGTTCATAGCAGCTTTATTCATAATAGTCCCAAACTGAAAACTATCCAAATATCCTTAAAAGGGTGAAGAGTTAAACAGACTATGGTACATCTATACAACAAAATACTACTCAGTAATAAAAAAGAATTCTATATACATGTAACAACATGGATGAACCATAAAAAAACTGGAAAAAGCCAATCACAAAATGATATATACGGTATAATTTCATTTGTATAATATTTGTGAAATAACATGATTATAGAGATGGAGAACAGATTCACAGTTACCAGAAGTTAGGGAATATGAGATGGGGTGGGTGTGGCTAGCAGGATGTGGCACGAGAGGCTCTGTTAATACAGTGAGGCATTTTGATGGATGATAGTGGTTATACAAAGCTATAAATGATGAACACACACAGACGAATGCATGCATACTGGTGAAATAAGTTTGATGGGTTATACCCATGTTGGTTTTTTCTTTTTGATATTGTACTTGAGTCATGAAATATGTCAACACTGGAGAAGGCAGGGTGAAGGATGTACATGACCTCGCTGTATATTTCTTTGTACCTTGCTATGAATATATAATTATTTCAAAAATAAAAATAAAAAGGTTTTAACAAGCCAAAATCATCTTTAAAAAGTCATTCAGATTTAAGAGTATTGTCTTTGAAGGTAATGTGAGTTTAAATCCACAGGTTCCATTTTTTAAAAAAACACATAAGACTTCTCTTCTACCAGACATTCACTTTTAGAAAATAAAACATTTTCCTCTATCTTCAAATTCAAAAATAACTGAATAAGTACTCTTCAGTTTCCAAACAGAGTAATCCTTGAGTTGAAATACACAGAAAAAGAAAATTCCAAATATAAACCAATATGTGCCTGCCTTACCTGGAAAACAGCTAGAATCACAGCATCTCTGAGTTGGAAAGAACTTCAAGGTCTTCCAGTTCAAATTCCCACCAGCATAAAATTCATTTCTCCAATATTTCTGATTGATCTAACATTTGAATACATAGTTACTATTTTGCCTGCCCATTACATTCTTTTCTGTAAAAAGCATCCCTCTTTTTTCTGTGAACTGTTTTTCTCAATTAGAGTTCCCCTAAGGGCCAATTTTTTCCATCACCAGATCAGCCCAGAGAAGGCACTGGAACCAAATTATGGGTCCTACCCCTTGGCCTTAGTTGATTTGCTCAGAATTGGGCACTTGGCCCAACCTGGACCAGAGAACTTTTCCAAGGTTTTTCTCACTAAATGTGCTAGAGAGAGTTTCTCTTCATTGTTGGGAGATGTATAACCCAGACATGCTTTGCAATCATGTTTCATATAATGTGCATGAGAGAAAGAGAGAGAGAGAGAGAGAGAGAGACTGCAGAGGAAAAATGAGCTAATACTCTGAGAGAAGCAGAGATGAAAGAAAGAGAAACAAGGAAAGCTGCGTTTGAGTCTCTGGTTCTAGTTGTTTCTGGGGCCCAGTGGGATGTCTGCCCTCCCCACAGTTTGGCTGTTCAATCCTTTCTTTGTTCACATGAGACATTCCTAATATCTTTCCACTAATTTCCTATCTTTACCAAGCTAGTTCAAGTCACGTTTCCACCACATGCAATGAAAAGAATATCTTGTTATGAATGAAAAGTCCATAACTCACAGCTCAGCCTGTTAAGAGCTCTAATTGTTAGAATGTTCTTCCTCATGTTGAAACAAAGTGAGCCTCCATGGAGATTCCAACCATTGCCCTACGTCCTTACCACGTCTCATCCTCCCCTTTCCAATATTCAAAGATTATGATCACATAATCTTTGTGCACATTTGTTACTTTTTGTCTGTACAGTATATATTACCTTACTATTTTGATAATAGCACCCCAATTCTTTGAGGGAAATTACCTCTACCCCACCGAACACAGCCTAGTGGGGTCAGGAGTCAAGATTCCCTGCCATTCTTTAGCCAAAGAGTGAATGTACGACCCAAGCCAGATCCCCTAGTTTTGAATCTTAATAAAAACACTGAAAGTTGCTGGAGTGTCATCACTTTGGCAGTGAAGCCCTGAAGAATGTGACCGCCAGCCCTCTTAAGCTGTTCTTTCCCTGTCCTTTCTGCGCCTGATTCTTCCTGCTTCTCTTTGACCTGTAAACTCTTTAATATCTTTTCAATAAGAAATGCTATTAACTAGTTAGTTTATATAATTAAACAAGTCTATCTTAAATATATCCCCAAAGTTTTCTCTTTTTTAGGCTAAGTAATCTCAGCTTGTTGAACTGTACTTCAGGTGACTTAATTTCCAATCTATAATCTGATTGGTTCTCTCCTAAATAAACATTTATCAAAAAATCTTTGTGAACACACGGCAGTCAAACAAAAGGTAATCTGACCAGAACAGAGATAGGAAGAACATGTCAAACTTTTTTTTTTTTTTGAGATGGAGTTTCGCTCTGTCATCCAGGCAGGAGCAAGTGGCACGATCTAGGCTCACTTCAACCTCCACCCCCTGGGTTCAAGTGAGTCTCCTGCCTCGGCCTCCCAAGTGGCTGGGATTATAGGCACCCACCACCATGCCTGGCCAATGTTTGTATTTTTAGTGGAGGCAGGGTTTTGCCATGTTGGCCAGGCTGGTTTTGAACTCCTGAACTCAAGTGATCCACCCATCTCAGCCTCCCAAAGTGCTAGGATTACAAGCGAGAGCCACCACGCCTGGTGAATATGTCCATTTTTGATTTTGACATGTATTTATGTTAATGCAGCTGCAAAGCCCACGTCACAAGCACATGATACTGAGGCAGATTTTGAGTTTACAGCCAGCTAAAATCTTGTCATTTTTATGTTAACTTCTATAAATTAAATATTTTCAGACATATAGTATACAGTTTACTTTTAAAATTCTACATGACATTGCAGCCTGTTAGGCTTGATATAGTTTCAGTTAAGTCTACAAAGGTTTACCAATGTAATGATATAGTTGTCACTGACTTTAGGAATACAGATTGAGTTTTATTCTCTAAGAATGTGACGAGGGAATAAAATAACAATAATCCTGTTTATCAATCTTCTCTAAAGAAATTCAGTAATTCTAAAGTTAGATATTTGAGTCACATAAAGTAATTTGCTAAATATGTTTGTATAAAAGGTCCTCAGAGCCACTGATAAACAAATAGAGCCAGACTTTTCTCAAGAAAACACAACACAAACACACACACACACACACACATATATATAAATATATATATATAATAAGCCATATAAACCAGGCATTAAGAACCAGTAGATTATGGAGGCTTACTTGATAACTCTCAACAATTTGTGACTGGCAAGCACTTTTCTCTGATGGTTACAGAAATTCCCACGGGAAATGAAGTTGCCACTGTTTCACCGTTAAAATTTTATTTTCAGGATTCTTACTTTAGTTCAGAAAGTTTATAATGCTCAGAGATCTCAAGGCTTCAGTAAAAGACTTAACTTTTTAAAAAAAAGAGTTAAACGAGATAGGCTAAAGAAAAATTATTGGATATTTTGTTTGAATTTCTGAGATCTTTTCCATTTTAATTTTAACCATGGCTTCAATCCAAGATATGCTATACAATGAGAAGTTTGGAGAACAAATACAGTTGTAAAGCAATAGAAAGATGATTCCTAAAAGGGAAGGCTGGCTGCCCAGTGTGTTCCTCAACACTGGTTTTCATCTTGTTGAATTTATCTTCATTCCAGGATCTAATCTCAGCTAATCAGTTTCAAAACCCAATCTTATAAACACAGCAAGAGAAGACCCATATTAAACAGATTCGGAGGCTGATGTATATAATCAGAATGCTGATTTATTAATCTCCTCAGAGAAAATCAATTGCTACAAAGACCAGGAACACTTGAGTCAGCCCACTCTACCATATTTTCTCCTCTAAAAGTACCCTCTATGGACCAGAGAACAACTTCGGGAGTTGAGAGCAGTCCCTGGCTGATAGCAAGAAAACAAGACTTCATTTTCATAGCTGCAAAGGAATGAAACCTGCCAATAACAGGAATGAGCTTGGAGGAGAACCATGAGCTCCAGATAAGAACGCTGCCAACAAACACCCTGATTTCATTTCAGCCTGAATAGAAAACTCAGCCATACTGTTCTAGATTTCTGATCCACAGAAATGCAAGCTAATAAATATCTGTTGTTTTAAGATGCTAAGTTTATGGTTACACTGCAATAGAAAACTAACACACCTATAGACCAAGGATTCTCAAAATGTTGTTCCCCAACCAGCATAAGTATCACCTAGGAACTTGTTAGAAATGCAAATTCTTGGGCTATAACAATCGGAATAGGGCCTAGCAATCTGTATTTTAACAAGGCCTCCAGTTAATTCTAAAGCACATACTAAAGTCTGAGAACCACTGAAGTACACACTGCTTAAGCAGGCATAGGTAACAAATATGTTACCTATGCGATCTGGTCTTCTTCATGCTTCTATAAATGACCAACATTTATTCTGACTAATATCTGCTATTTAGTTTTGCAGTCAGGTCTTTTATTGTTTCAAGATCATAGAATTTAAGAAAATTATGTAAATTTCCAGTGTGATCCCGTGCTTACTGATTTCTAGTTTAACTCTAGGGAAAAATCTTATTTCCCCTTTTAAGTGAGAGGCACCTCACTTCTGTCCCCCTGCAGTATCTACATTGAACTAGACACTAGGTACAATGTAGCAGTTGTAGCTAAACCACTATATTGAAGTTAAACTACATTATTCTCTAGTTAAAGAATAATGTGACATATGTAAGTCTTTAAGTTTTAGCCATGTGTTGTCACCCTAAACTCTGAACTCAGAGTTCTCAGTCAGTTTCAGCAATCAGTGTTTGCCTGGAAGTGAGCATTCTACCTCAGTGTATAAAGAAAACTCCTAAGGTATAGTAGAAAGAGGTTGAACAAGCAGCCAAGAGACCTAGGTTCCAGTTTAGGCTCTACTATGGACTTGCTGTATAACCTTAAGTAAGCTGACATCTCAGAGCCAGTTTCCTGAGCCTCTGAGTAAAGGATCTCCTACAGTTAAACTCTTCTGTGGCTTTCTCATCAACAGTGCATTTCTTCCAGAAGCAAGACCAGTGCCCTTGATGACAAAAAAGAGCAAGATACAAAGCAGTAAATGATACTACAACTGGCTTAGTTTGTGTCTCATAAGAAGAGGAAAAGCCTAGATACCTTGTCATCTCTAGGAAATTACCTTTCAGAGTAAAGAAAAATTAATATCAATGAAAAACTACATATTTACTCTTTTAAAATAGAGTTACCAAAACTAGCTTGAGAGTTTAAATTAAAATTATTAGTGTTAATTTAGTGAGAGCTGTGTATTTGTTACCAAGTTCATTTCATTTGAGAACAGAGATACAGAGCAGGATCTATAAGCCCCACTCATCATTTTTTTTTTTTTTTTTTTTTTTTGAGACAGGGTCTCACTCTGTCACTCAGGCTGAAGTATAGCAGCATGATTTTGGCTCACTGCAACCTCTGCCTCCTAGGTTCAGTGGTTTTCCCACCTCAGCCTCCCTAGTAGCTGGGGCTACAGGCCTGCACCACCATACCCAGCTAATTTTTGTATTTTTTGGTAGAGATAAGGTTTCACCATGTTGGCCACGCTAGTCTCAAACTCCTGACCTCAAGTGATCCATTAACTTTGGCCTCCCAAAGTGCTAGGATTACAGGAGTGAGCCACTGTGCCTAACCTAACAGCCCCTTTGTAATGAAATGTATACTCTGTCAAATTTGACCTGAAAATTACAGATAATTTGATTGCTGAGAAACTTTACTCTTGTGATCTAATTGACTTCTCTTCACAGTACCTTTTCTGAAGGTCTATTTCTCTGGGTGAGAATCTAAGCTAAAGATAGGGACACAAAAAGAATTAAGCTTCTAAAGGAATGAAGTTTGATCTTGAAAAGGAAGAACTTGGAACAATCAAAACCAAACCCATATTCTAGCTTCTAAATACCACCATGTTCAGAAGGTTTCTACATTTCTCTTAAAAGCCATTTGGTCCCCGTGATTCTTCCCAAGCAGTAAAAAGAATTTTCAATTTAAAGTTAAATAATTTTTATGGGTTTTTCTAATTGTATCACACATTCATTATTATATTTCATTCAACAGATATTCGTTGATCGTCTACCATGCTCTCCAGGAACAATGCTAAGAACCTGGGCATAAAAAGTATAGCACCTACTCACAGGGAACTTACACTTCTGGGGGACACAAACTAATAGGCAATTCCATCATGACATACAATGAAAACTCCAAAATTTAAGTCTATCTGATAACAGATCAATTCTACTTAACCTTCTAAGAAATGACGGAATACCATCTCTGGGTTTTAAAGTAAGAGTGAATAAGCAACATATCCTTCCGGTCATGATGGTATCAATATAATCAAACAGAATATTTCATTGTTACTTGTGGTTCTCTAGGGACAAAAAGCATTATAGCATATATACATATACATATAAATATAATATATATGTGTGTTACAATGTACAATTGTTGTTATTTATATCTTATTATTACTATGCAGTATAGCTAATTTTGGAAAATGAGCCCTTATATTTCCCATTCACATACTCAAGGCCACCATTCACTGAATAAATTCAGCATTCATTCAATACAAATTAATGAATACTCTGTGTTTCAGCACTATGCTCGGCCCTGGGCTAATACAGATGGAGGACTTAGTCCTATCCCTGTGGAATTTGCAGTCTAATAGAAGAGACAGCTATATAAACAAATAATTGAAACAGTATGTGAATGGTGCTTTTAAGAGTATATAATCCTAGCAGAGCATAGGGAGTGAACAGACCACTCAGAGGAGGAAACCAGGTGGGCTGGGTCATTGCCCGATCTATAGCTACATTCAATGGTCTGGGTGGAGGAGTTTTGGAAATACAAAAATAAATAAGACAAAATCTCCATCTTGATTTCTATGATAAATAGGGAGACAGATGAAAAAATATAATTTGAGAAAGATATATGAGATAAGCGCTTTTACAGAGGGTCAAATTGCTTAGGAAAAGCAGAGCAGAGGATGACTACTTTCTTTTAACAAGGGCACTGGAGAAGGCTTCGCAAAGGCGGGGGTATCTGAGGTGGCTCATTAGCTTATACTCTGGAAGGTTCTATTTAAACTAACAGACATAAGTTGTTTCAGCTCTGAAGAGGTGCTTTTAGATTTTCCCTTAGCTGCTTTAAAGTCTTTATAGAGAAATTGCAATAAGCAAATATATTCTCTGTAGAAAGAATCCACCCAAACACCTTGACATTCTCATTCCACATATTTCACACATGATATCTTTTATGTCTGGGAAAGTAGACTAGGAAATGTTTCAAATACTCAAGGGCCTCAAAACATATATGTTGGAAAGTGCACCTAATTTCTAAAAAAGGTCGAATTGCAAAAGAATCCATTTTGATTGGAAAACAAGCTGCTCACTTCTGGTATGGAACAGATGCCACAGTTCAAGCACTAAGAAAGTAAAAAGCACCTCTGCTGTCAAGAAAGTCACTGCACAGTCTCTTCAGCTCAGCAGCAATCTCATGCTGATCAACGTGTCACACATTAAAAGCCATTTTCTTTGGTGAGGGGCTATAGTTTTATACAGTTATTCAAAGGAGCAGAACACTTCTGACTGCTGCTTCTAATCTTTGCTGACAATGACTTAGGACTAGAAGACTTGAATATAAAATAATCCATAACGAAGGAAAGTAAATTTGTAACTGCTGAGTATGAGACTATTTTTTTGGCATACACAAAATCTAAGTGGCTACCCTAGAACAAGAACATGCATAGCCACAGAACCAAGGCAGCAAACACGCTCAGTAAACAAGGCTACGTACTAAGGAAAGTGCTAAGTATGAATATGATTATTTAAAAGCTGATAAAAGAAGGATTTTTGTTGTTACTATGGTAAAAAATTATTAGCACAAAAAACTGTATGGCTATAAACAAATATGTATATAATTCAATCTCCATTATATTATAATTATTGCAACCAAATTATTCATATCAGATCTAACACCAGAGAAATCATGGGAAAACACCAGGATTAATTAGCGTGCCCATCAACATAAATGCTGATAGTCATTATGAAGATCAGGTATGGGATGTCTTGCTTAAACTTCTTAGGTATCATTTTGATAACTCCTTTATAGACTCTGTTTTCATGTGATCCTATGGGACCTTGGTGCTTTCTAAATGAAACCCTGAGAATGATTTTCAATGGAACTACAGTTCTAAGAACAGAGCCTTCCATAAATTTTCACGGCAGATTACATGATATTTACGATCAACTGACTAATCATCCAAAAGGGATTTATCTTTAAAAAAAAAATCTCTTAAATACCTAAATGGTTACAATGGCTCCAGAAGTGAGACACTTTTTTCTTTTCCCAGGATTATCCAATTCTACTGGCGACTAAACTGACCACAGTCAAACTGCAAAGATTTTTTTTCCTACAAACCTGGATATGTGTGCCTTAACCAAAGTGCTCTGCTACTGCTCACAAATATTAAAGTTCAGCTTGCAAACATAGTCATTTGCTTTGATGAAGGCCCGGTTCTAAGCGCTATCAGACTCAGTTCACATTCAGATGAACGCAGGGCACTGAGAATTACACAGTCAATTACTTACGAACGACTGTGTGTGCTTTTCCATTGCAGCTTTTCTTCCAGCTCTCATGGAAACAAGCACTGCCACAGCCCCTTGATGAGCCAGCAGAGCCCAGTCATTTGGCAATAATGACGGGTATCTGGCATCTGAGATGAACATCAACTAAAGACAATGATAGGATTACAAAAGAAGCAAACACAAGACAATTCTTTTTTCTTTTTCACCCCCTTAGATTCTGCATTTCCACTTGCTTGATTCAGTACTTATTTTGTTTTGAATGTTGTATAAATGAATGCTACAGCCCTATGCAATTTTTAAACCATTTTCCTGTGAGTCTCATATGGAGCTCAATAATGTTACTGCTGGCATGAGTGCACCATAAGCATATGACTCCGTGATGTAACATTTTAAATAAGGATACATTTCTCATCCAATATGACATTATATAGGAAAATTTTGCTTTGTCACCCATTTGTCATGAGAGCTTGAGAAAGCTACATAATCCCTTTTTTTTGAGTCAGAGTCTCACTCTGTTACCCTGGCTGGAGTGCAATGGCGCGATCTCGGCTCACTGCAACTTCTGCCTCTCAGGTTCAAGTGATTCTCCTGCTCAGCCTGCTGAGTAGCTGGGATAACAGGCGCCCGCCACCACGCCCAGCTAATTGTTATATTTTTAGTAGAGATGGGGTTTCACCCACCATGTTGGCCAGGCTGGTCTTGAACTCCTGACATTGTGATTTGCCCACCTTGGCCTCCCAAAGTGCTGAGATTACAGGCATGAGCCACCAAGCCTAGCCTTACATAATCCCTTTCAGCTGTATATATCTTATCATTAAAATAAGAATAAGAAAACCTGTCTTCTTTTTTTCTCCTTAATAACTTGTAAGGCCTATTTATTAATCAAAATGAATGAAAACAATTCACAAATTCAGTGACATCAAAGAGCTCATTCACTGTTTTACTTAAGTATTTAAGGAAGAATTATTCTATGGTTTCAAAATATAGAGCCATCACATGAAATAGCTAAATACAAAATCACACCATGTTCACAGATTTTTGTGCGTATGGCTGCTAGAACCTAGAAGTCACTGGAAGTCTCCTTAATCTGCCATTCTCTGAATAAGACAGGTACCAATACTATGGTACCTCTATTGGGAATGCAAAGGCTTGCAGTAAAACTGGATGAAACTGCTTACTCAGAGTCACCCAACAGCTTTGTGGTAGGAATGGAAAAGAACCCACACTGTTGGATGGTACTATGAGTCTACCATTTCCTCCTTCCATTTAAGGACATTTCCAAAATGACAGCTCCAATCTTCATATGTACTTATTATACAGTGTGCCACCATTACAAAATTTAAACTTTAAAAAATGAGGGAAAGTTCCATTCTCCCAAACATCCATTTGCCAGATGATTTAAATAGCACATCATAGGTCTCTGACGCACAGAGTCCAGGGAGCTAATATATCATTTTGGAATACTTAAAGCCTGAAGAAACACAGAGTCAAATCATAGCGGGGCCAACTAGCCTTTTTATCCAAGATGGATAAGTGAAATTCCATGCAGTTGCTTGTGCACAAAGTATTTTCAATTAGATTTTTGAAATGCAACCAAGAGTTGATATCATCTAACTTTTCAAAAGACTCAGTTCCTGACTAGGTGTGGTAGCTCATGCCTGCAATCCCAACACGTTGGGATGCCAAGGCAGGAAGATTGCTTGAGCCCAGGAATTCAAGACCAGCCTGGGCAACATAGTGAGATCTTGACTCTACTAAAAATTAAGAAGAAAACTAGCCAGATGTGGTGGTGCAGGCCTGTGATCCCAGCTACTTAGGAGGCTGAGGTGGGAAAATCACGTGAGTCTGAGAGGTTGAGGCTACAGTGAGCCCTGATAGTGCCACTGCACTCCAGCCTAGGGGAAAGAGCAAGACTCTGTTTAAAAAATAATAATAATAATAATTTAAAAATTAGTTCCTGTCATTTATATGGTTAATTTTATTTTTATGGAACAGGCAAAGCCTGAACATGATATAAACTATAAAAGGGTTTGCACTGAAAAGAAAGTCTCTTTTTCCTGTTTCTCATACAGCAAATCCCCTCCCTGGAAACAACCTTCTAACAAAGATAAGCTATGCATTTGTGTGTGTGTGTGTGTGCGTGTGTGTGTGTGTGTGTGTGTGTGTGTGTAATTTATACAAAGTAGAGCATATTAGACATACTGTTCTCACTTTATTTAATAATGCATCTTGGATTTTGTTCTATTACCACTGCAGAACTTCCTTATTCTTTTAACAAGTTGCATAGTACATTCCATGGAGTACAATAATATGCTTATTCAGTCCCCTATTGATGACAATTAAGTTGTTTCTAGTCCTCTGCTATTAGAAGTATTGATGCAATAACTATACTTATGTCAGACATTTTGCTCAAATGAAAATACAAATGTAGAAAAATTACTTAAGTGAAATTGCTTAGTCAAAGAATATATGCATTTAAAATTTTTTTACAGATCGTCCTTCACAGAAGTTGTATCTACCAATTTATCATTCCACCAAAAAGTATAAAACTACTTTCTCAAGCCTTTTATAATCAGCTTTGATCAAGCTTCTTTATCTTCAATAACATGATAAATAATATTTTTCATTTAATTATCATCATGAGTGAAGTTTGGCATCTTTTTCTTAAATTTTAAAAGCCACTTATGCTTACTTTTCTGTGATCTGTCCTTATCCTTTACCCATTGCTGGTCATCGTTTTCTTGTTTATTTGTAGATGTTCTCTAGTCAGTAAGGAAAATGGTCTTGGTCTGTGATAAATGTGAAATATTTTCTCCAGATTTTCATTTGTCATTTGACTTTGCTTATAATGGACTTTCTTGTTATGCATAAATTTTGTTTTTTAGTATTTAAAGTTATTTATTTTATGACTTCTGGGTTTTATATTTGAAAAGACTTTCTAATGTAGAAATTATCTTAAATAATCTTAGATGTTTTCTTCCAATACTTTTCTGATTTGATGTTTTAAATTTAAATCATTGTTCTACCCAAGGATTTATTTTTTGGATAAGGCTTAAGATATAAATCAACTCAATTTCTTTGACTAATGGTAATATTTATTGAATGAATATGCCAATGTTTCTTGTAATATGCAATGCCAACATTATCTTATGTGAAATTTTCATATATCTATATCTATCTATCTATATCTTATACTCCTTCCACATTTATTTTTGATATCCCGTTCTTTTCCATTTAACTATCTATATCAGCACCACAGTCTTTAAGTTATTGTAGCTTAATACTTTTTAGAAAAACTGATCTAGTCCCACCTCAATGCTCTTCTTTTTCAAAATCTGTCATTATGGATTCTTTTATTTTTGTAAATTTTTTAGTTGAGTTGCTTGATTTTTCCAAATATACAATCATATTACTTAGAAGGTATGGTTAATATGCCTCTTTTCTAGTTTTTTTATTTCTAATTTCTTTTTTCTTGTAAGACTCCATTGTCTAGTGCTACTATAACAATATTAAATGACAGTAGGAATAAAGGTGATCAATGGCTTAAGAAGCTTATGGAAATGCTTCCAGCATTCCCTATAAAGCAAGATGTTGACTTTTCAATTTTTAGGTTAGTAAGAGGGCACTTACCAATCCAAGGATTGTGGATCCTGAGATCACTTGACTAGGAGGTAAGGATGGGGTCATATCATATAAACCATGGCTGTTACTCATCGACAAGGAGGAATAACACCCCTTAGAAGCATGGTAAGCAGATGCCATAAAACATGTCTACTACAATTTTTCACTGCCTGGAATCATTGGAAAAGTTTCATGAATACTTGCTTTTAGGTTCTTCACTTTTACAATAAAGCTGATAAAGCATGGTTGCCAAGCTTTTATAATAATTAGAAATAATATATGTAAAATACCTAATGCACAAGAATCACTCAATAAGTGATAGCAGTATGATTAATCTATGAGATAATAAAAAGTTCTAATTTGAGGCCACGCGTGGTGGCTCATGCCTGTAATCCCAGCACTTTGGGAGGCCGAGGCGGGTGGATCACGAGGTCAAGAGATCAAGACCATCCTGGTCAACACGGTGAAACCCTGTCTCTACTAAAAATACAAAAAATTAGCTGAGCATGGTGGTGCGTGCCTGTAATCCCAGCTACTCAGGAGGCTGAGGCAGGAGAATTGCCTGAACCCAGGAGGAGGAGGTTGCGGTGAGCCGAGATCGCGCCATTGCACTCCAGCCTGGGTAACAGGAGTGAAACTCCGTCTCAAAAAAAAAAAAAGTTCTAATTTGAAACACAAGAGAAAAAAATAACTTCCATGGTGTAAAGAGATAATGTCATGAACTCAGGGACATTAACTTCCCTATAACCCATTCGTCCATATTAATTTTTACTTTACATTATACCTTCTCTAAAGAAATTGTTACAGAGAATCATACTCCTAGCAATATGATAGAAGACTAGTACATCACACATAAAATATAAAATATGTCTTGTTAAGCATGATTCGGTTGAAGATTAACAGAAATAAATGTAAGCCAGAAACAACTGAAAAAATAACATTTCTCAGAAGGAAAAAAACTTGGGAGAATTATTTCCTGAGAGCAGTTGCCAATTCTTAATGAACTAGAGCCTGGGTTCTAAATGAGCACATGGCAGAGAGGTGGAAGGATAGCAGACAGAGTCAGGGTCAAAGTAGGATAAGAGATTAAATGAGGACCCTTACTTAAAGCTGAGACTCCCAAAGGGTGACACCCTCAGTAGGCAAACTAGGAAAAGGCCCACCTTGAAGCAGGAGACCGGCCCTTCTCAGATATGGCTCTGGATATATCAAAGGGAGCGAGGTCCTTCCCCATTCATTCATTTTTACATTCAATGAATATGTATTGAGGACCTCTTTTTGCCAGGCACCTTTCCAGGCATGGGGTAACAAAGATCTCTGCCCTAATGAGAATTTCTATCTAAAACTTAGCTAATGTGATTTAGGGGTAGAAACTTTTATGGCCTAAAACCTGCATCTTAGAATTTAACATCAAGAATTGCAGCCTGGACAACATGGTGATACCCTGTCTCTACAATAAAGTTAGAAAAATTAGTTGAGTACGGGGTGGCACAGGTCTGTAGTCTCAGCTACTTAGGAGGCTGCGGTGGGAGACTACCTGAGCCCAGGGAGGTTGAGGCTGCAGTGAGTCATAATTGCACAACTTTGCACTCCAGCCTGGGTGACAGAGTGAGATCCTGTCTTGAAAAAAAAAAAAAAGAACTGATTTGGTGGTGCCCCTGGATTTGAAGTGTTCACAAGCATCTGATGGGAACAAATAGAAATCTTCCCTTGAAGAACATACTTTATAAACAATGGCCTCAAAGAATTTTAAAAGACGGTGTTCCTGAAATGAACGAACACATACACACACATGCGTGCAACACACACATTAGCTATTATAATGAGGATCAAGTCAAATGAGAACTCATAATGAACATTTTGAAATATTTTGAACCAAACGAGAAAGCATTATGAAAAAATCCACAGAGCTCAATATACACCTACATCATGGCTATGGACAGATGTGTTGTCCTCACAATTCCTTTGTGCCCAAGTGTATCTTACCCTTCTCAATTGCTGTCACCTGCACAAATCTGGCATATGGGTTACAAAAAATCAAATAAATAAAAGAAAGAAGGGACAAGACAGAGACAGAGACAAAGATATTTTTGGAATTACATTCAGAGCCTACGGCTCTTTACTCCTTTTTGTTGGGGAGGGAGCACACTTTCTTTAAATATCCTCATTAGGAACTGTCACAGGATGGAAGAGCACAAGGAGTGATGACAATTAAATGCAATGTGGGATGCTGGATTAGATCCTGAAGCAGAAAAGGTATATTAATTGGGAAAATTGAAGAAATTTAAATGATGTCTACAGATTAGCAAATAGTATTTTGTTGGTATTAATTTCCTGATTTTGGTAACTGTACTATACTTATGTTAGATGTTAACATTAGAAGAAGCTGGGTGAAGGATATATGGAAACTGCTATTTTGTCTACAGTTTTGTAATGTAGATATTTTTATAAATCCATTTTTTTCAAAATAAAAGAAAATAAATATCCTTGTTGATGGCAAATTGTTATTTTTAAATTATAGAAATGATTTGGAAAAGAAAAAAATTAATGCAGAACAAGGGCTAGTCAAAAGGTCAGTAATCTATTTGGGTAATAAATTTCTTTGCAGAGGAGGGGTTGATTTAAAAAATATGGTGTGACTTTAAGTCAGTGTGAGACTGTTTTCTTTTACAGTCCATAAATGGCTCCTAACGGCAATTCAAAAGGACGAGTTCTAAAAATATTTCTTGCAATGACAGCATCGTTGGATTAGTGTAAAGAGTGGCTATATTGAAGAATCGCACTCATTTAAACAGTGTACCTTATGGTATATTTATTTTTAAAAATCACTCCTCATTACCTTATGGTCACACCTCAGGGTGTTAAAGCAATTTCTGGGCACTCAGTAAGTAAAAGAAAAGTTAATTGAATGCAATAATTTATCATATGCTTTCTAATGTAAGAGTCTAGGTTATTTTTAATCTCTTCAACTATGGAAGATATTCTAATTGTACCTTTTTGATATTTTGAGCAAATTTATTACTCTTTAGCAGAAATGTGCTATTCTATGAGATGGAAAGGAAAGTTCCCACAAAAAACAGAGTGGCAGAGAATGAGCAGCCCATATGCAGTGTATGGTCACCAAAGTGAGGTCTCCAGGCTCATATCTTTTTTGGTCCCATAGCATATTCTATCAATACCAATACTGAGCATCCACCAGACATATTTACCAATCTATTGATCATGATAACTGCAACATTTAATGGAGAATTTATAACCCAGGATCTTATCCTTCAGTTAGTAAGTTCAGATATTCATACATTAAAATTTGTGTTGGAAGGCCTTTGTGTTTCATATAGAATAATTTATAAAACTATATAAATATATATAAATAATTACTCAACTAGGCACCACAATCAAGTCTATAACAAAACAGAAACATTTTATTTATTTTAATAATGCAGCAGCATGCTCTAGAATATAGGCCCAAGTCAGAGAATAAATGTCCAATGTCTCTTCCTTTCTACCACTTAATTTGCCTATATTTTGCCTGTCTTGCTTATAAAACACATGTAATAACATTGTTACCTTCCAAGGGACTTATGTAAATTAATGAATATGGCTGTAAAACATTTTGTAAACATGAAGTGTTACATAAATACTTACGAATTCCTTGAATGTGCTCATTATATTGCCCATTTTCAACCTTAATATTTACTTAAAACTCTACATTTGAGATTTCCCCAAGGAAGAAATTCCAACTTTTCTTGCCTGTAGCTTTATAGACTTTTCTTTATATAAGCAAAGTCCAATTCAATAGGACACAGAACCAGGAATAAACACAACTAACCAAAAACCAAGCAGTATTCACAGATGCTCTAAGCCTGCAAATATAGTTAATCACATTCATTCAGCACTTACACTGCAGAATTACAACAGAAATGTAGTAATTTATAGAAAGTTAAACAGTAAAATTTAAAAGTTCACAATATAATGTCATGACTATCAAATTCTTACTTACCAAAGGGCAGAATGCTATGAAAGCTCAAAGAAAATTTTATATCTGAGCAAGATTTGAGAAATTTAGCTTCTATTGCTCTGATTTCATAATTTTTTTTATTTTTGAGATTGAGTTTTGCTTTTGTCACCCAGGCTGGAGTGCAGTGGCAAGATCTTGGCTCACTACAAGCTCTGTCTTCCAGGTTCAAGCGATCCTCCTGCCTCAGCCTCCAAAGTAGCTGGGATTACAGGTACCCACTACCATGCCCGGCTAATTTTTTGTATGTTTAGTAGAGATGGGGTTTTGCCATGTTGGGCAGGCAAGTCTAGAACTCCTGACCTCAGGTGATCCCCCTGCCTCGGCCTCCCAAAGTGCTGGGATTACAGGTGTGAGCCATCAGGCCCGGCCTACATTTTTGTAATGAATCACTTCAAATCATGCTACTCATGCTCTACATAGCCAGTCTGAAACTATTACACATTTGAAAATCTAGTTTCATACTAAAAATTACTAAGATGATTAAATGAAATTGTACATAAAATATTATTCACAGTACCTGTTATATATAAACACTCAAGAAATAATACACAAATAATATGAAATTAATAATTAACTCTGGCAGATCATCTCATGTCCAATAAAAATGAAATTATTAAAGACTTGGGAAATACTATTAATAATATCTCTATTTGTATATTAAACCCATGACAATGAAACACAAGTTGATAACTATTTAGGCCATTTTTGATAATAAGAAACTTATCACAATGAGAGTAACAAGATTAAGAAAACAAATATTCTTGCTGTAACAATTTTAGCATATTTTATATATTATAAATTATAACACAGAAACCATCATATGTATCTGCACAAATTTAATGACAAAATGCTGCATATATCCCTCAAAAACTTCAACTGAAAGACTATCACAAAAAGATAATACAAATGCCATTCAATGGTACGATATCAGATAATGGGTTAGTATAAAACAAATGATTTTCCAATAATGTAATGTGGAACCATATCAATTATGTGATAGAAAATAATCCAACTTCACAAAATATAATCTGGTACAAATCACATTGTTCAGTGAGGCTGAAGAGTTGGCTGTGGATCAGGACTGGGTGGCTATCACTAGCAATGATCACAAGTGTTTAGAATAAAAAAATAAAACAAGCAGGATACCACAACTCCTTGGGCACTGTTGAGTTCACACAGAAGAGAAACCATATATATGGATTCAGTATAGAAAAACTCTCACCAAAACATTAAGTCTTCTTTCATCCCAGAAAATATTCATACTAGAGAGAAACTCTTTGTACTGAATGTTGGTGGGCCTTCAAACGAAGTCAAAGTTGCCTACTCATTAGAAGACTCATACTGCAGAGAAACCTCATGAATGCAAGCATCTGTGAGAAGTCTTTTTGCTAAGAAATCACATCGTCAGCCACATCATTAAATTCGTACTGGAGAGAAACCTTTATATGAACTAACTGTGAGGAAGCCTTCAAATGTCAAACATGAATAAACACAGAATGCTCATACTTAAGATAAAGCCTATCAATGCAGTGACCGTGATAAGGGCTCCATTCAGTTACGCTGGTATCCAGATAATCAGTTCTCAGTATGCATCAGAGCATTCATATATGGAAAAAAAAAAACTTATTTGTTTCTTGAAAGTCATAAAGCCTTCTCACAGTAATCGGATCTAATCATAAAGCAAAGAATTCATGTTGCAGAGATCATATGAATATTTTGTATATGAGAAAGCCTTCAAGGGTCGTACTGTGAGAACTCATTCCCAAGAGAACCTCTAAGAATGCCTGGTATGAGGGAACTTTCCCTTATTTGCACCAACCTCATTAAGTATCACATTTATGTTGAGAGTTTAATGCATGAGGAAGAGACTTCTTGTAGAACATGCTAAAATGTGCATTTCTTTAAATATTAGTGACTTTATGATTTGCAAATTAGAATTCTTCATCTATGAACTACTTGTTCCAAACACTTAGCTATTTTTCTTATGAGCTGTTTTCTTTGGTAAAATTCTTAATAATTATGGATATTAGCCAATCTTTGTTATTATGCATGTTGAAAATTGTATTACAGCTTTCATTATAGTATCTTTTACTACTGGGACAGTATTGATTAATCTAAGTTACAAGAATTGTCTTCCTGCAGGAAAGCCAAAAGTAGCTGATGCAAATTCTAGTAAGAATTAATTTTTTTAAAAAATCAATAAACCAACTTAATATTTTTAAACATAAATATGGTATTGTACTCAGCATCTATAAAATATTTGCAGGCAAAAATTAGACATCATAGGTCAAAATCTTCTAAGTTCAGAGAACTTTAAGACAGCTGAATTTAAGAGCATGTTTTTGTAATTTAGGGAAAACACTGTCTAACTATATAAAGTAAATTTTCTACATAGCAAAGGTATTTAATTTGTAAAGAAACAAATGATAACATGTCCACTACATATGAACTATGTTCTTAATACCTTTATAGTGAAGTCTCACTAACTGGGTGTTAATTGCACTAGCTCAAAAAGCATCTAGCAGGTATTGCCTTTTATGACCACATAAGATTATCTTCTGGAGCTGGTGAGCCTGCTGCCACTTTTCCCTCTGAATTCAGCTCAGATTAAACCAGCTGGGGCACAGCTGCAGCCCAGCTGCCAGCTTTGATTTCCTATGGCTGCACTACAAATAATCACCCCAGAGTGATCACATGATAACGAAATCTGAATTACTACAGCTGAGGCTCACAATATTAAAAATTAAAATTTGCTAAGAATTCCAAAAGACTATCTGCATAAAGAATTAGATTTGTGACTAGGTCATCATGTATTTCTATGCAAGTTTTGTCATCTGTCTTAGTCTAGGCAGATAGGCACCCTATGAATCAAGTGACTCTTAACCTCAGCCATAGGAGAAACTGTAAATTTGTATTCTAAATCATAAGAAAATAAAGAAGGTGTGGAGGAGCTGGCAAGAGAGATCACAAAGGAGAACAGTTGAGATTGAGCCTCAATAAATTATGGAAGACGATTGTTAATTAGGGTTGAAACCATAAAAATTCAATGGAAAGAGACTTCAGAGACTAAATCTCAATGAGTGCAATGTTATACTAGGACTCCTAACTCTGAATGCTAACTGAATTTCCTATATGATGTTATACCATGAATAAGTTATGCTTCCATAGTAAAGCCCCAAGGGCTTTAAAAAATTCCTTTAAAGGCAGTTCCATGTAATAACACCATACCTACTGCTGAAGGGCGTAGCAGAGATCCTACTATGAGCTAGCCTCTTGCAAGAGAGTTAGAAGATTGCAGAGTAAAGCTTTTTGAAGGGTAAGCCATGGGAACACATGGCCAAACAACGAGCAATGAGGTCTAGGGGAGCAGAGAGGAACATCGCACAGGTAACATAACTTCAGTGCCTGGAAAATACAAAGTACAATCACAAATCAAAGGCTTAATAATGTAATACTTATCACCGCAGGTGACCATCTGCTTTGAGTCTGTTATGGGATGTAATTGCTCCTTTCTTGCTGACAGCCATTTCAGGGACCCAGGGGGCACTTCTGGCAACCTGCCCAAGATGGTCCTTTCCCTTTGTATTTTGGCAGGAACAGAGAATTATTGGATAAAGGAAATGTTTTGGTGAACATTACTGGATTTTCAGTTTACCCAAAACCAAAGTACGTAGGATGGTATTGTAGTGGGGTTGTGTTGTATTTACTTCTCAGAAAAGAAAGAACTGCCACACATTCAATATGTGAAAGAAAGCCTTGAAAGCAGACACCTACTCACCAAAAGCAAATAATTTAAGATGGATGAATTGAAAAGACATGTAACAGCACAACCACATGAGAGCTTTTGTGTGTATAAATTTGCTTGTGTTTTAAACCACTGATATCCTGTTTCTGAAAACTTATTCCTAGCCTCTATTCTCCTCTAAAAGAACCCAATCAGTTTCTGACAGCTCTCTCCCAAACAGCTGTCTTTCATTTAATTTCATTTAGTGTGCAAACCGTTTCAAGTTGCATGCACAGGCATACTGTGAAGAATTCATTTTCTCTAGTTTCCTGGCGACAATAAAAGAATTTAATAATAAAAAAAGGTGAACTTTGGCCTGAAATGTTGCTATCCTGATGAAATAGTGAATTATACAAGTGGAAGTGATCCAAAGGTTACTTGGTCCACCCCCTACAATGCAAAAAGAGCCTAGACAGATCCTTTCATGTAATTATCTTACTTGTCTTTTTAAAATCTTGCAAGAAAAATTCCACATTCTCACTAAATAAATTTCGGCCAGACCTTGATAATCTGAAGAATGAACTTCCTCAGAGATAAATGCAGGGGGAGTAAAAGGATTTAGGACTCACAAACTGAAATTAGTCAGAATACAGAATTGAAAAACAGGTCTGACTGTAAATGCATAGACAGGAGAGTACCAGGGAAGATTTTTGTAAAGGAAGCTGAGTTCTTAAAGAAGAAAGACACAATATCACATAATAGATCCTGGGCTTCAGAGTTTAATAATCATGGATTAAAATTCTACCAATGCCACTTTATGGTATAGTTCTCTTATTTCCAAAATGGGTGTTAACAACAACAATTAATGGGCTCTCATTGTATTTTAGGCACTACTCTAAGTTTTAAGAGCCTTACATATATTAACTTACAGATAAATGCTTATACAATAAAGTTGTATGGAATAAATAATGTTATTATGGTGGTTAGCACAGTTCTTATGTTCAATAAATAGTAATAATTATTCTTCCCACTTCTTCTCATGAAACCATATATGCTCACCAATCTGGTTTCATGAGATTTTTGGGACCCAGAGATCTAAAAAGAGAGACCAAAATAAGTAATATCACTTTACTCCCTCCCTCTTTTCCTTTCATCCAAGGCAGGAAACAATCTTGAGACAGACAGAGTAAAGGAGACAATTCTGTTTTGTCTCTTTACCTAAGTAATAATGGTAAGAAGAGGAGACTGTGGATCAGTATGAACACCTTTCAGTTTCTTTCGATGCAAATAACCACTTCATCCTCTATTTTTTTCTACCCTTCTTATGTTCACTATACATTCTCTGAGTTTCAAATCCCCTAGGATCTTGAATGCCACAGAGTGCCTCAAAGAACAAGCCTACTGTCCCTTACAGACAACTTTGTCCCTATCTTAAATTTCCACCTTTCACAAAAGACATGGAGCTTACTTTCCAATTTCTTAGTATAATAGCTTCTGAGTATAATGATCCTTGAAATTTGCAGACATTTATGAATTCAGTGAAATTTGGGCCTAGAGTCTCCAATCTATTGGACAGTACTTACATCTCAGCAGCATCTTTCCAAGTAATAAAAGCAGGGTTCTCTGTGTCATCTTTCTATGTTCAGTTCAACCAAAGTTTATGCTATATTCTTCTTTGAGTTTAAGTTTTGGTTGAACCAAGTATGCCAAAGATTTGGCAGGCATCGACTGTAGGGATACTCAGCATTCAATCTGACAAGAGGCTAAAATATCCATTTTAAATAGTAAAACCAGACATGAAGTTGGTATTACCAATGCCTCATGTTATCCGGTATTGTTGCCCACTCTTTCCCATGCAACCCTATATTTCCATCACTAGCAAGAATGTCTGGGCCAAACACCACATTCAGAACCATGGCTCTTTGCTGTCTATACTTCAGGCCCCAAATAACTGGTTTCTTTCTCCAATTACCCTGAAAAAGAGGGAATATTATTTACCAACTACAGCAGAGGATTCCTAGGCACACTTCTAGAGAAATGCACTGGGAATGCTAATGGAAAAAAACCATACCCCAGCAAAGATTTTATCTTCTCTTTCTAGCAAGCTTCTTATTTCCTTCAGGAAACTTTGCTTGCTGTTATATAATGCTTTGGGTAGGACACTCACACATCTCATTAGCACCAGGCCAGAGCATTCAAGAAACAAAACCTACTTCGATACAATGTTTACAAAAGAGAGAGACATGTATGAATTCGTGCCATAAGCTGGGCTCACAGCTACATTATAAAAGTCATATTCAACCTGCCTGCATTTTATCAAACCATGAATCATTTCTACACTGACCCCACCCGCAAGACTCTCATGCTCTGGCCAAGGAGCATTTAAAGTGTGTGGCCATCAAGTGCCATGAATAGCAGAGAAACCAGGAAAAGCAGTTTCTAAATCAAATCCATACTCTTGAAAATAAACACGTTTTTGAATGACATAATTACAACAATATGCCACTCTTGGTTTAAAAGTTAATATAACATTAAGTTTTTTAAAAAAGGAATCAAGAAGAAAATATGATATCATATTGCTCTGTATCAGTTTTTGCCTGTATATAATAAGGCTAGCTAATATAAATTAAGGCAATAGACAATCAGATTGATGAAATAACAAAAATTGAAGGTCCTCATGGGCAATAAAGGTTGAGACTATATTGTACTTGAATTGCAATAATCTAAACACAAACAAATAATTGAAGTGGTGGACTGAATCCAAACCACCAAAGCCAAATTAGTAGGTTTAAAAAATATATGTGCAAAAATTTTTTGAGATATTACTCACATATCATAAAATTCATCCGTTTAAAGTATCTAATTCAGTGTTTTTAGTGTACTGACAGAGTTTTATAACTGTCACTAATATCTAATCCTAGAACATTTTCATTACTCTGAAAAGAAACCCCATACCCATTGGTAGTCACTATCTCCTCCATTCCTCCCTCTCTCTAGATCCTGGCAACCACTTATCTCTCTTCTGTCTCTATGAATTTGTCTATTCTCAACATTTTGTATAAAAGGAATTATACAACATCTAGCTATTTGTGACTAGCCTGTGTCACTTAACAGAATGTTCATCCATGTTGATGCATGTATCACTACTGTATTCCTTTCACTACTAAATAATATTTCACTGTACACATATACCACATTTTGTTTATCCATTCATCAGTTGAGAGATATTTAGGTTGTTTCCACTTTTTGGCTATTATGAATAATGCTGCTATGGATATTCATGTACAAATTTTTGTGTGGACATATTTCAAGTTCTCTTGGGTATACAGTTAGGTGTGGAATTGCTGGGTCCTACGGTAACTCTATGTTTGACTTTTTCAGGAAGGCAAGTTCCAAAATTTTACATCCTCACCACACTTGTTATTGTCTATCTTTATTATTATAGCCACCCTAGTGGTACAAAGTGGTATCTTAATATGTTTTGATTTGTATTCCACCAATGACTAATGTTGTTGGGCATCTTTTCATGTGCTTATCGCCCATCTGCATGTCATCTTTGGGAAAATGTCTAATAAAATTATTTATCTACTTTTAATTATTTGTCTTTGTATTCGTGTTTGATAAGAGTTCTCCATATTTTCTGGATACTAGACCCTTATCATATATTAGATTTACAATTACTTTCTTCTTTTTTGTGGACTGTCTTTCAAGGTCACAAAGATTGTGCTCTATGCCTCTTTCTAAGAGTTTTATAGTTTTAGATCATATATTTAGGTATCTGATCCATTTGATGTGTTGTGTAAAGTACCAATTCAACTTCATTCTTTTGTATATAGCTGTCAAATTGTCCCAGTATTATTTGCTGAAGAGATTACTTCCCAGTGAATTATCTTGGCACCTTTATAAAAATTCAATTAATCATAAATGAAATTTTGAGTTTACTTTTCAACTCTCAATTATAATTCATGGATCTGTATTATTTATCCTATACTAGGATCATACTGTTCAGATTACTGTGGTTGTATAGTGAGTATTAAAACTGGAAAATATGAGTCCTCCAACTTTCTTCTTCTTTAAAAAATTGTTTTAAGATAGTTTTGGCTATTCTGGATCCCAGTGAATTTTAGCATTGGTTAAGGTTTTGATAGGAATTGTATTGAATATGTAGATCCATGTAGAGAGTATTTCCATGTTAACAATATTAAGTCTCCTTATTCATGAATATGGGACATCATTCCATTTATTTAGGCTTTTTAAATTTCTTTCAATAATGTTTTATAATTTTCAGTGTACAGTCTTATAATTTTGGAGGTTCAATTTATTCCTTAGTATTTTATGTTTTTTGATGTTCAAAGGACTAGGGTTTAGCATCTCTTCTAGCTCTCATGAAGCACTAAGGTAAAAAAGGAATAACTGTTCATAAACTTCACATCCTATGCTATAGGCCTGTCCGCTTAACTATGTCATGTCTAAGCATGTTTATACCAATCCTGAATGTTTATAAAAATCTTAATGAAGAGGGAAATAATATTGATCTATCTTGAGGCAGTAGAACACAGCAAAGTTCAGACTGGAATCAAATAGACTGGTCACTCACAGGCTATAAAATGCTGAAAAATTTGTTCTCCTTCTGTAGCCTCAGTTTTCTCATTTAAAAAATTAAGACAGTATTTGCCTTGCAAGGTTTTATGTGGATTAGAAACAATATATTTATAGGTCAGGACTTTGTCTTGTTAACTATTATTTCTTTGGCTCCTAAATGAATGCCTGGGGCACAAAAGGTGCTCAGTGAATACCCGTTAAATGAGTTTTTAAAAAGTATAATGTAGTATCTACCAAAAGTAAGGGCTCAATAAATGACAGCAATAGTTATCATCATCATAAATCATCACCATGAGATTACTGACTTTAGCATAAATAACCCAATGGCCCAATGAAGTGCTAAGTAAGCTGAATAATAGTACTACCATACCCTGAATGGATTGTAAATATAAATAAATTTAGCCAGAGGCAATGCCAACTTGGTAAGAGCAAAGGAGAACTTTAACAACTCCAATGTGACACAAACACTGCAGTTCATCTTCAAATTAACTTCTACTTACTCAATATTGTTGAATATGGAAAAGGCTAGAAAACATTGTGCCACATAGGGCAAAATATTCAAGGTTTGACAGAACAACTGGAAATAAAAAAAAACTACCACGTCTACTTTATATTGATTATAATAATATATTAACCATGCTAGAAAGTGCTCTAATTTTTTTTAAGTGAAATGATCCTTGAGTTATTTTTTCTGTATATTTCCTTAAGTTCACTTTTTTAAAGTAAGAAACAAAAGTAGAAATGATAAAAATAAAAAAACCCCACAAATGTGCCAAGCTAGAAACATTCAGTTTTTAGGTTCTTATAATTTCTCAAAACTTAATAGAAATATTTGTAAAAATAGGAAAATAGAACAAAAATGAATGCTCAAACCAAAATTCAAGTCCACTATATGCAGTCTCTAAAATGCCTTCTGCTGTTCAAACTGACGGCTTTTTCATTTCCTGTAGTTTTATCTTCTAAAAAGATTAAGAGGGAGCTACTGTTTTGCATTTAAAACATGGCAGTATGACTCTAAAACACTTTAAACTTGGCACTAGTCATTACTAACTAATTGGTTTAAAAGCTAATTTTTCCCACTTCTATTTCATTCCCATAGTTGCAAATCAAAGGAAGATGATCTTTTAGAGAACCCAATAAATAGAAGGTATATAATCCTGTCACTAATATTGCCAAAACCTGCTTCTGTGCTTGTAAATGCTCTTTGTTTCACCAAACAAAAGTGGTTGCTTTCATTGAAGAAGACAATTTTAAAAGACCTTTCTTAGTATAATAAAAGCAAAAGTCTACTTATAATTACAAATACTTTAAACTTGGGAGTCTGAAATGAAATTCCAATTATTGTTATCCTGGTATGCATTTTGCAATAATTTGAAAGTCTTCCTTTTGTCCTTTTAAAAATAATAAAAAAAAATTTACTTTTTAAATCTTTAAACAATGCACACTTAGTATAAAACAAACAAAAAGTATAAAATAATGTAAAATTATCCCATCCTGAACTCTAGGCCCATAGTCCTCCTCCCCAAAATAAATGAGTTTCTTATTAACAACCTGAAATTTTCCATATGTAGTCAAGTATAATCAATCATACAAACATAATACATACATACATAAAATCATGCACATGTCTCAATTTTTAAACTATCATTTTATGACTATAAAAGAGTAACTAGAGAGCCTAGGAGCTTGAAGCAATGTTGGAGAGCATTTACCAATCCTCTTGTTTTAGACAAGAGGAAACTGAAGCCCAATTAGGTAAATTGTCCAAAGCTATTCCTAACCACTGAGAAACTACTCTTAACCACTTAGAAGCTCTGAAATTTTGTTCTTTCATGATTTTAAAGATACTGCTATCTCAGAAATACCTACTATAGATGACAAGTTGATGGGTGCAGCAAACCACCATGGTATGTGTATACCTATGTAACAAACCGGCACATGTATCTCAGAACTTAAAGTATAATAATAATAATAAATGAAACAAAAAAAAAAGAATATTGCTATTTCCTAACAGACCTTAGAACATCTTTCACACACAGAAAAAAAAAAAAAAAAAAAAGATTCCTAAAGTTCAGTTTAAAGTAAATATGCTTCAAACTAAAGTTTCTCCAACTATTTCAATTTCCACTGGGGTAGGAGGGTGTGGTCATCAAGTTTCATCTGAAACAACAGTTCTGACTGAGCAGACTCAACAGCCTATTCACATCTGTATTCTTAAGAAAACTAGTAAAAATAAAGTGTAAACTTTATTAATTTCTCCAACTCCTGTGTAGGCATAGTAAAATCATAGATTTGATTTTCTCAGTTGAGTGCCTAAGAATTCAGAGAAACAAGCCCCAACCTGTACCCTGCATAATAAACAAATAACAATATCTCATTAAGTAGCTCAAGAGGTAAAGTTCTTGGTTTCATCAAAAGTGAATGAAATCTATCGTGGATTTCTTGTAATCCACTTACAAGAATCATGTGGGCCAATATTCACCCAGTTGGTATGTGAGCAGAGACATGATGTCAACAGTGTCTGGAGATAACCCTGTACCAAAGCCACTGTGTTCAGTGAGACTCCTGGAGTGATGAAAGGTACTTTACTGAATGACTGCTAGTAGAATATGCAATGAAGTGGGGAGATTAGATAACTGAATTTTAAGACACAGAATTCAGTTTTGGTCTCACAATGTCACCCTAGGTCTAAAGGCGCTGTTTCTCAGTTTACCTTATCTTTTAATTAAAGGTAATAATATTATTTATTCGTTTGGGGGCTTCAGAAACTTCTGACAACAATGGCCTTGCTCAAGAACCTACCATGCTTTTTTGAGTTCTTAAACAAAACAAAACATGTAGAAGCAGTTGTTTGCCCTCCCTCACATCTTTGCAAGTTTCCATAGAAGCCGGAATCTTTATTCTCTATTATCTATTATATAATCATTTACTGATTCTTTAAACCTTTCAAAATCACACAGAAATAGAAACTGACCCTTAAGCTTGACCTGGCACTAAATACTAAAACTTCTGTAGATTGTTAGCAGTAAAAATGCCAAATAAAAATCTCCCGCATACACTCTCACTCTGTGTACATTGTTACCTTGAGTTTCTGGGATTTGTCTCCAACATAAACAGTACTTGTGTCACATTGAAAGAGGTTACCTCAGCCCTTCTAAAGTCTGCGACTGGGTAAGTTCTATTCTCTAACACAAACACTGCAAGAGGGTGGGCCTGGCAAGTCACAACCGTAATACTGAAAAATGCCAACTAGTGCTTCTAATAGGAAAAAAAAAAACATGCAAAATTCTCTACATTTTTACGGGATTAATTACATTTCTCATCCATAAACCACCTGTCTTTGGAGCAGGTATTTGATTCTAATGTTTTATAAAAATTAATTTTTTAAACTGTCTCCTCCTAATCTGAAGAGGTCTGAAACAGTCAAGTATATGTTTTCTTCTCCTTTGTCCTTGAGGGTAGGACATGTTCTTGTTCAGTCTATCCTCTAATGAAATCTGGAGAGACTTCCCTTCCTCAATTTGTACTAACACTTTAAATTAACTTTGCACACTAGGAAAAAGAAATGAGAAACGGGTGCAGACATAAACATTACAATAAAATAGTCACAGCAACCTACACTATATTCATAAGAGTAATAATTTAGAATCTTAATTATTGGTGTCTAATAATCTAATACTTTTGGTTTTGTTCCTCACCTTCTGGTTGCACGCCTTTGGGTCACTTCATTTTATGTTTTTTATCATTATACTCTTCATGGCAAGAAGAGAAACACAAACTGAAACTCAATGTGAGAATTTATTTCCTAGTTTCTCATAAAAGGTGTGATAGAAAAAGAGATTGAAACTATTATGGTGACTCTTGAGGTTTTGAATTATACAGGGAATACATTTAATTATTTTATTAATTATGTTTTATAAATCAATAAAGTAAATTGCTATAGTCCACTTATGCAGTATTGAGTTCTAAGCAGCTCAAAAGACATGCATTAGTATGGGGGTTGATATGGTTTGGCTGTGTGCACACCCAAATCTTTTCTTGTAGTTCCCATAATCCCCATGTGTCATGGGAGGGATCCAGTAGGAGGTAACCGAATCATGAGATTGGTTACCACCACGCTGTTCCTGTGATAGTGAGTTCTCACATGATCTGATGGTTTTATAAGGGGCTTTCCCGTCTTTTGTTCATTCTTCTCTCTGCTGCCACCATGTGAAGAAGGACTTGTTTGCTTCCCCTTCTATCACAATTTCCCAAGGCCTCCCCAACTCTGTGGAACTGTGAGTCAAACCTCTTTCCTTTATAAATTACCCACTCTTGGGTATGTCTTTATTAGCAGCATAAAAACAGACTAATATGGTAAACTAGTACCAGTAGAGTGGGGTGCTGCTGTAAGGATACCCAAAAATGTGGAAGCAACTTTGGAAGTGGTAACAGGCAGGGTTGGAAGAGTTTGGAGGGCTCAGAAGAAGCCAGAAAAATGTGGGAAACTTTGGAACTTTTTAGAGACTTGCAGGGGTCAGAAGACAGGAAGATGTGGGAAAGTTTGAAATTTCCTAGAAACTTGTTGAATGAATGGCTTTGAACAAAATGCTGATAGTGATATGGACAATGAAGTCAAAGTTGAGATGGTCTCAGACAAAGATGAGAAACTTATTGGGAGCTGGAGCAAAGATGACTATTTATACTTTAGAAAAGAGACTGGCAGCATTTTGCCCATGCTCTAGAGATCTGAGGAACACTGAAGTTGAGAGAGAGAGTTTGGAATGGGAATTTATGATTAAAAGGAAAGCAGAGCATAAAAGTTTTTAAAAATTGCAGCCTGACTATGTGATAGAAAACAAAAACCTATTTTCTGAGGAGAAATTCAAGTGGACTGCAGAAATTTGCATAAGTAACAAGGAGTCAAGTATTACTCACCAAGACAATGAGAATATGTCTCTAGGGCATATCAGAGGTCTTCATGGAAGCCTTTCCCATCTCAGGCCCAGAGGCCTAGGAGGGAAAAATGGTTTTGGGGCCAGGCCCTCTATGCAGCCTTGGGACATGGTGCCCTGCATCCCAGCTGCTTCAACTCCAGCTGTGGTTAAAAAGGGGCAAGGTACAGCTCAGGTCATTGCTTTGGAGAGTGCAAGTCCCAAGCCTTGGGAGCATCCATGTGGTGTTGGTCCTAAAGATGCATAGAAGACAAGAATTGGGTTTGGGAACCTCCACCTAGATTTCAGAGGATGTATGGAAACACTTGGATGTCCAGACAGAAGTATACTGCAAGGGTGGAGCCCTCATAAAGAACCTCTGCTAAGGCAGTGCAGAAGGGAAATGTGGGGTCGGTGTTGAAACAAACCCCACATCTCTATTATCTATTATATGACAGATGATAAAGAATAGTGTCCCTACTGGGGCACTGCCTGGTGGAGCTGTGAGAAGGAGGCCATTGTTCTCCAGACCCCAGAATGGTAGCTTACACAGTGCACTTGGAAAAGCCACAGACACTCAACACCAGCCCATGAAAGCTGGGAGAGTGGCTGTACTCTGTAAAGCCACAGGGGCAGATCTGCCCACAGCTATGGGAGCCTACCTCTTGCATCAGTGTGACCTAGATGTGAGACATGGAGTCAAAGAAGATCATTTCAGAACTATAAGATTTGACTGTCTCACTGGATTTCGGACTTGCATGGGGCCCATGGCCCCTTTACTTTGCCCAATTTCTCCCATCTGAAATGGGTATATTTACCCAATGCCTGTACCCCCATTGTATCTAGGAAGTAACTAACTCGTTTTTGATTTTACAGGCTCAGGCAGAAGGGACTTACTTTGTCTCAGATGGGACTTTGGACTTGGACTTTTGAATTAATGCTGGAATTAGTTAAAACTTTGCAGGACTGCTGGAAGGCCATGATTGTGTTTTGAAATGTGAGGACATGAGATCTGGGAGGGGCCAAGGGTGGAAAGATATAGTTTTGGCTGTGTGCCACCAAAATCTTATCTTGAATTATAGTTCTCATAATCCCCATGTGTCATGAGAGGGACCTGGTGGAAGGTAATTGAATCTTGGAAGTGGTTACCCCCATGCTGCTGTTCTTGTGATACTCAGTGAGTTGTCACAAGATCTGATGGTTTTATAAGGGGCTTTTCCCCCTTTAGCTCATTCTTATCTCTCCTGCTACCATGTGAAGAAGGATGTATTTGTTTCCCTTTCCGCCATGATTGTAAGTTTCCTGAGGCTTACAACCCTGCAGAACTGTGAATCGATTAAATCCTGTTTTCTTTTATAAATTACTCAGTCTCAGGTATGTCTATATTAGCAGGTGAGAACAGACTAATAGAGTGATCAGGATCTGGAAGGAGTTCCTGCATATATATTTGCTAGCTGAATGCCCCTAAGCCAGCAGCGATTTAACCCTTTTGGGCTTTACTTTATTTACTCTTTGCAAAATGGGGAAGGAAATGATCTCTAAGGCTCCATATATCTAGAAAGTCATGAATTATTTTTAGCCAATTCAATATTCATAGACTCTTTCAGGTAAGTCAAGCTCAAGTAAAAATTATTCATGGAGAGCAAAAGAGTAAAGCACAATGAAAGGATGAGAGACCAGGGTCCATACCCAGTAAATAAGATCAGTCAAGCGCCACCTGACCTCAAGGCAACTCACTGCACACTACACAGGGTCATACTGAAAGGCCATCAATCTTTACTGAAAAAAAGTACACACTTTGGGCCAGGTGCAGTGGCTCATTTCTGTAATCTCAGTACTTTGGGAGGCTGAAACAGAAAGACTGCATGACGCCAGGAGTTCAACAGCCTGGGCAACATAGTGAGACCCTGTCTCTAAAAAAATTTAAATAAATAAAATTAGACACTCAAAATTAAACCTCTGTGCAACAGGTCAGAGTTTTTGCATATTCAAAGGCACATGAGTATGCAATAAGACTTATAAAATAGTTTTTAAAGCTACTTATTTTCTAATAAAGAATTCATATTTGATCAGTTTCCTTCTATAGTTGAGGTCTTTGAAAATACACTTCTATCTTCTTCCTTTCCCATCAAGCTCTCCCATATTGACATGGGCAAACTCTAATCTTACATGAACAAAGTCATGAGACAAGAGTCTGATCAGGAGAAAGTCAAAAAGAACTTTCCCCTCTCTTTGAAATTTTAACTCTTGTCCGAGCACTCCCTCTCACCCCATACTTCTCTCATAAAATGTGTTTATTTATCTTTGATTCTCCTCAAAGGTGCCTGGAGAAGCCTGTCAAGTTAGCAGCCACCTTCCAGATTTAATCAGTTTTCCTCAGTTGTTTGGCAGTTCTAAAAGCAGAAACCAAAAACTCTTCTGCTCGACTGGGCTTTCTGAATACAGGCGTTGGCACAGCCCCACACAATTCCATCTAAGCAGAACAACCGCGGCATTAAGTTCCCTCCCATCACAAGGGCCCAGTGTTACTTGGTTGGGTTGTCACTCCACCTGTCAGCTGCCACCAGAGGAAAATGAATTTGCAAATTCACACAGTTTTCTTAGGAATGTTCTTTCTTTTTTTTTTTTCTCTTTGGACTCTACAGTCCTGTAGCCTCTATTCTTCAAGGGCATGGGGGCTTATTTAAACATAAATTTTTACAACATAATTGGAAGAGTGCCCTGCTTGCAAATGGAAAACTGACACAGAGCAGACTTAACTGCAGCAAGCAGGTGACAGAGAAAGGAACAGAATCCAAAATTATAATTTTGTGCGTGTGTGCTACTGAACTAAAAGAATTTAAGAAAGTTTTACTCAGGGTCATAGGCTGGGTTGGGAGGCTGGGAAAAGGAAATCATTAGTATCTATATCTAATTATGGTAAGAGAATTTCACAGACATCTACAACCTAGGTCAAACCTCAAAGACATGAAAACCTAAGATATTTGCATACATCCCTGAGCATCATGATTAAATTCGGATAGGTGGGGATCTGTCCCCAGGACCAGGATCCTGTTGTGTTACGAGCCTCTAAATAAGACTTCATGGGTTCTCTTCTACAAAAAGAGTAGGAAGTGATTAGCAGCTTGGGAGATCAAAGCGATTTTCCCAAGTCAGGGTTTTTCAACTTCATTAAATCTAGCAATTAAAGAAAGGAGGAGTTTTGAATTATGACATAATATTGAAAAAGAACAGATTGCATGGTTAAACAATAAACAATGCTGATGTTTAACAACCTTGTCCATTGCTGTCTCCAGAACCCCTAGAACAGAGCCTGGTACATAATAGGAGCACAGAAATGCTGTTCTCTCTGCCCAGAACCACCTCCCCAGCAACACCGCCATGGACACAACACCTGTCTCATTGCATTCAGGTCTCTGCTCAAAGGCTCCCTCTTTAGATATGCCTTGCTTGAGCATACGCTCTAGAATTTCCTCTTCATTTTCTTCCTAACACCATGATATGGTTTGGCTCTGTGTCCCCACCCAAATCTCACCTTGAATTGTACTCCCATAATTCCCATGTGTTGTGGGAGGGACCTGGCGCAAGATAATTTAAATCCATGGAGGCTGTTTCCCCTACAGTGCTCTCATGGTAGTGAATAAGACTCAGGAGATCTGATGGGTTTATCAGGGGTTTCCACTGTTGCGTTGTCCTCATTTTTCCTCTTGCCACTGTCATGTAAAAAGTGCCTTTCATCTCTCACCATGATTGTGAGGCCTCCCCAGCCATGTGGAATTGTAAGTCAATTAAACCTCTTTTTCTACCCAGTCTTGGGTATGTCTTTATCAGCAGAGTGAAACTGGACTCATACATATGTAATGCTACCCAACATTGTATATCTATTTGCTTACTTTTCAGTTGCCTGGGTAGGTACTGTTTTGTTCACTACAGTATTGCCAATCTCTTAAACAAAATCTGGCACATATTAAGTACTCAATAAAAGTTACAAAATGAACTATAATAAACTACAGACCCACTCTATTCTGTATTGAGTCAAACAGCCAATAAACAATCACTAGTTATTCATGGAATTTTGGATACTGTGTAGGAGTAAAGAACCTATATTGATTAAGAGAAAGCCCCTAGATAAGTAAGTCAGTCAGTCATGATAACAGTTTAATATGAAAAGACTTATGAGACTGTGCATAAATGGCTATAAGAACAAGGAGGAAAGGCATCTGAATCCAGCTGGCAAAGTGAGTAGATTTCTCTAGGTAAAACTTTGGTGAGATGCTCAGCAGAATGAACAGCATGTGGGAGAAAATGGAGCATGCAGCCACGTGATGAAGCAACAAGGACAGCAGAGAGACAATGTGCGAGATAAAGATGCAGGGAACTTAGCATGAAAGGCCTTGGTGCTAAACTAAATGAATCCTGGAATGATATATGTTTGTATATCATTTTAAGAATAATTTGCATTTTAAGAATACCATTCTGATAACTTTGTAGAACATGGATTAGAAGAGGTCAGAATAAAGGAAGATACATTTTTCCACTGGTCTAGACAGGAGCAATGAAATGAAGAAAAGCCATCCCCATAGTCATTCATTTATTTTTTCATTTTTTCAATGAAGAATTCTTAGTGCCTGCTTAGGCAAAGTTGTGCAAGGCACTTGGAACAGGTAATAGGAGTGGAAATGGGAAAGAACCTGCTTTAAGGCTGTGAACAGATGAAAGATAAAGGACTGGGTGACTGATGAGAGGAGTCTAATTTGACTGTTGTATATATGGTTTCGGTGACTAGTTTACTTGGGAGGAAAATGATATGAGAAGTTTCAGATGGTCTGAAGTACCATTTGAATACCCAGTTAGAGACATCTACTAAGCAAAAGATGGAGAATTCATTATCCTCATAAGAACAAGCAGAAAAAGTCATTCCATTCTATATAAACGCTCAAAGACTTCTACATGGCACTCCTTAGAGACTCCAAATTTCCCTACTCCTATTCTCAGATAAAAATATATCTAAATTAGTTAAATTTCTTTAGGGAGGCAAATGTTTTCATAAAAAATATAAAATTTACACTTTTACTAAAAATGTGAACTTAAGAAAAATACAAATTACAAGGAGACTAATTTTGAGAAAAAAATAGCTCTTTGAAATCTGGCACAAGACAAGGAGGCCCTCTCTCACCACTCCTATTCAACATAGTATCGGAAGTTCTGGCTAGGGCCATCAGGCAAGAGAAAGAAATAAAGCGTATTTGAATAGTAAGAGAGGGCGTCAAATTGTCCCTGTTCGAAGATGACATCATTGCATATTTAGAAAACCCCATTGTCTCAGCCCAAAATCTCCTTATGCTGATAAGCAACTTCAGCAAAGTCTCAGTATACAAAATCAATGTGCAAAAATTGCAAGCATTCCTATACATCAATAATAGACAAAAAGAGAGCCAAATCATGAGTGAACTCACATTCACAATCACTACAAAGAGAATAAAATACCTAGGAATACAATTAACGAGGGATGTGAAGGACCTCTTCAAAGAGAACTACAAACCACTGCTCAAGGAAATAAGAGAGGAAACAAACAGATGGAAAAACATTCCATGCTCATGGTTAGGAAGAAGCAATATCGTGAAAATGGCCATACTGAGCAAAGTAATTTATAGATTCAATGCTATCCCCATCAAGCTACCAATGACTTTCTTCACAGAATTGGAAAAAACCACCTTAAACTTCATATGGAACCAAAAAAGAGCCCACATAGCAAAGACAATCCTAAGCAAAAAAACAAAACAAAACAAAAAACAAAGCTGAAGGCATAATGCCACCTGACTTCAAACTATATTACAAGGCTACTGTAATCAAAACAGCATGGTACTGGTACCAAAACAGAGATATAGACCATGGAACAGAATAGAGGCCTCAGAAAGAACACCACACAACTATAAGCATCTAATCTTTGACATATCTGTCAAAAAGAAGCAATAAGGAAAGGATTCTCTATTTAAAAAAGAGTGATGGGAAAACTGGCTAGCCATATGCAGAAAGCTGAAACTGAATCCCTTCCTTATACCTTATAGAAAAATTAATTCTAGATTGATTAAAGATTTAAACATGAGGCCTAATACCATAAGAACTCTAGAAGAAAACCTAGGCAATACCATTAAGGACACAGGCATGGGCAAGGGCTTCATGACTAAAACACTAAAAGCAATTGCAACAAAAGCCAAAATAAACAAATGGAATCTAATTAAACTTAAGAGCTTCTGCACAGCAAAAGAAACTGTTAATAGAGTAAACCAGAAACCAACAGAATGGGAAAAAATTTTTCCAATCTAACCATCTGACAAAGGGCTAATATCCAGAATCTATGGAGAAAAACAAATTTACAAGAAAAAAACAACCCCCTCAAAAAGTGGGCAAAGGATATGAACAGACACTTTTCAAAAGAATACATTTATGCAGCCAACAAACATATGAAAAAATGCTCATCATCACTAGTCATTAGAGAAATGCAAATCAAAACCACATTGAGATACCATCTCATGCCAGTTAGAATGGCAATCATTAAAAAATCTGGAGACAACAGATGCTGGAGAGGATGAAATAGGAACACTTTTACACTGTTGGTAGGAGTGTAAATTAGTTCAACCATTGTGGAACACAGTGTGGTGATTCCTCAAGGATCTAGAAATAGAAATTTCATTTGACCCAGCAATCCCACAAGTGGGTATATACCCAAAGAATTAGAAATCGTTCTATAATAAAGATACATGCACAAGTATGTTCATTGCAGCATTGTTAATAGAAAAGACTTGGAACCAACCCAAATGCCCATCAGTGATAGACTGGATAAAGAAAATGTGGCACATATACACCATGGAATACTATTCAGTCATAAAAAGGATGAGTTCATGTCCTTTGCAGGGACATGGATGAAGCTGGAACCCATCTTTCTCAGCAAACTGATACAAGAACAGAAAACCAAACACTGCATGTTCTCACTCATAAGTGGGTTTTGAACAATGAGAACACATGGACACAGGGAGGGGAACATCCCACACTGGGGCCTGTTGGCGGGTGGGAGGGCCAGGGGAGGAATAGCAGGGGGTTAGGGGATTGGGGAGGGATAACAGGAAAAATACCTAACATAGGTGACAGGGGTATGGATGTAGCAAACCACCATGGCATGTAACAATCCTGCATGATCTGCACATGTACCCCAGAACTTAACATATTAAAAACTAAAAGCTGTACTGATCCACAATTCACTCAAACTACGTCCTGGAACAAAGTCCAATATTCTTTATAGAAAGATAACAGAGTTCTGCATTCATCACACACTGGGGCCTGGGGGTTGGGGTCTAGGTGAGGAATAGCAGGGGGTGGGGGAATTGGGGAGGGATAGCATTAGAAGAAATACCTAATATAAATGACGGGGCGATGGATGCAGCAAACCACCACCATGGCACGTGTATACCTATGTGACAAACCTGCACAATCTGCACATGTGCCCCAGAACTTAAAGTATAATTTTAAAAAAATAGCTCTTTATATTGATACTCAACAATTCTAAAATTGTATGAATGCATTCGTCAAGAAAGGAATCCATAATAAACAATAGAAAATGTGTAGGAGGTAAAAGAAAGGAGGAAAACAAATGAAGAAGATGGATGTATACACGTGACATTCCTAGGAAGAATGTGATTTAACTATCAAGTCAGGAAACCTTAATTGTCCTTACATATGTTATTTGTATATTTGCTTCCATCACCAAGATAATGATTTGTGGCAGTGTATGACCATTCATTAACAAATAAAATAAATAATTAAGAAACATGAAATCAAAGAGGACCATAGATAAGAAAGTAATTCCAGGAGTAAGACTGGCACACAAACACATATCATTTATTCCTCTGCAGCTATTAGAGATGATCTTGCAAATTTGGATCTAACCTTCCTAGCAACCAAAGTAAAGAGGAAAAGACAATCAAGTATAAGATTCATAATAAACACATGATTTTTTAAAACATGAATCATTGTTTCCTGACCTTGAGACCTGAGAAGAATTTCATCTGTAAGTCCTCTCAAAACTGATGGATGTGGTGTACTAGGTGGGCTCCTCCAAGAAAACTCAATCACAGAGAGAATACTGAATTTTATTCAGCTGTTCACCATAACATCCATCATTGAATGCCAGTGATTTAATATCACAAAGGAAAGGAAAGAAGGAAGAAAGGAAAGAAGGAAGGAGGGAGGGAGGAAGGGACTTCTGCAAGAGGCAAAAGCAGCTGAGTTAAGTACATAGCTCTTGGATGGTATGACAAGGAAGGAAAGAAGGAATAAGGGAGGGAAGGAGGGAAGGAAGGAAGAAAGCAAGGAAGGAAGGAAGGGAGGGAGGGACTTCTGTAAGAGGCAAAAGCAGGTGAGTTAAGTACATAGCTCTTGGATGGATGAAACAGAAGGAAAGAAGGAGGAAGGGAGGAAGAGGCGGAGGGAGGGAGGGAGGGAGGGAAAGACTTTTGCAAGAGGTAAAAGCAGCTAAGTACATAGCTCTTGGATGGTATGAGTTGGCTTGAAACTAAAATGCAGACAATCCAGATAAATGGATGGAGAATAAGTCATTCACACAATCTTCTATAAATACTTCTTGGAAACAGGCTTTTGAACAATTGAATAGCAGAGATTTCAAAGTACTTATCTAAAAGAAGCCTGAATACAAATTTTCTATGGTGCAACTTAAAGTTATCCATATCCTTCAGCAATAGCTGAAGCAAAAGGCAAGGTTAAAGTCCTCTTCAAAGATTCAGGAGCCTAATGAAGACATCATACTCTACAAAAATATGGATTTTGTAGAATATCCATGAAAAATATAGTATGGTCAAGTAGGAAGAAGATGGGCTTTAGAGTTAGGCTTGGCTTTACATTTTGGTTCTGTTATTTATTGTTCTATACCCTGGAAAAATCACTTAACCTTTCTGAGTCTGTTTCTTTTATCTCTAATACGCAGGTTGTAATAGGAGTAAACAAAGTAAATATAAAGTGCTACTATAGTTGAGTATGTGAATACAAAAATAAATGGGGAAGAGGCAAGGCAGATACCAAGAGAACTAATCAGAAAAATCACAACAAAAAACAGTATACCTGAAATTGAAGGGAGGGAAATACAGAATCCATATCTAGCAAAGTAAGACTTTTTTTTTCATACCCATAAATACCAGGGAGGAGACTTCTTAATATTGTAACACAATTAAGTACGGTCCCAAGAAAGCACAACTTCTATTAATGGGAGTGTATCATACTCTTCAAGAGCACTGGTGGGTTGAAAATAAGTTGAGAACACAGTTCTCAACCAAGACATATTTTTTTTACCTTCTTTCAGTTGCAGGTAATTAGTCAGTGTTCAACATTTGTTATGAATAGGAAAAATCTACACATCAAATGATAAATACCAATGAAATAACTCATTCATCTAATTTCTAAGGAACCACCCACACATTGCTTCTGTATATCATCAAATATAAGATATAGCTAAAAGAACTCTAATGATAAATTACTTAATTATAAACCTATACTTGCCAGGAAAAGAATTTTAATTTAACAAGCAACATAAAAAATAACCAGAGCCTGCTCTCAATAGGAATTACTCAATCTGCCTTGTGGCAGGTGTACACAAGCACTTGAAAAGAAACATCTGCTATCCTTTTTGTAGATAGCTTCACCTCAGGAAAAAAACATAAATTCCTATTTATCATAAAACACTTTAAAAGCTAGGAAAGCATGACCAGATGTAGTCATTTAGTAGCATTTTTCTTCCTTATAGGCATCTTATTCCTGAATCAGAACAATTGAAATATTTTATTTCTACTTTTTTTCAGCTAACCTTTTCCAGCTCATCACTAACCTATTTTCTGGTCATCTCTCCTAAATTATGTTCACCCTGACTGTGGGGGTAATTACACTCCTCAATCCAGGGTATATCATTATTATCAGTCTGTGCAAGGCCTCTCCGTTGGCTTATTTTTATTGTTTTTACCCCCTTTATCACTACTCCCCCATTTTTTCCTAAGCCTACATAAGCAAAAACTTGTCTGGCATCTGTCTTTGGATATAGAGTGTTTCTTTGAAAAATATTGTGTTGTTTTACACATACGTGTGTGTTTTAAATTTTTATAAATGGCAATATGCTATGCATAGCCTTCTTTTATATTTTTCATTAAATACTCTTTCAAAATGTATCCATGATACAGTATGGCCCTCTAGTTCATATCAAACTATCACATTGTATTTGGAAGTCTGAATGTGCTACCTCAAACAATGCCACTATATCCAAAGGTGACCTCAAGATGAATTAAAGCCTGAATATAAATGTGACTGACAGAAAAAAAATGTGAGAAAATAACTCTGTGGCCCTGGACTATAAAATCGTAAACTGTAAGATTTTTAAAAGTGATATGTTTGACCATATCAAAATTAAGATCTACATCAATATGAAATCTTAAATCAAGTCACAATAATAAAAAGTCAAATCGCTAACTAGTATATAAAGAGGTACTCAATGTTGTTAATAATCAGAGAAATGCAACTTAAAATTAAATACCACTTTACACCCATTAGTTTGGAAAAATGAGAAAGTCTGAACATATAAAATGTTGGCAAAGAAGTGGGGTAGCAAGAGTGTTCATACACAACTGGTGGGCTGTAGACTGGTGCAGCCATTCCAGGAAGCAATCTGGCAGGATTAATGACCTTTAAAATGTATATGCTTGATGACCCTACAATCCTACCCCTTAGCACATACCCTGGAGAGTACCAGGATGTTTCTCACATCATTGCTTGCGGTAGCAAGGAGGAAGAGACAATCTCCTTTTTGTAAATGCAATATAAAATCACGTTGGCCCAGATTATGAAAATATAAATCTCTTATCTCCATAAACATTTTTAAAATAAAGAGTTTACCATACACTTTCTGTAGAAAATTAGGGCATGTTTGCAAACCTGAAGTAGAAACCAAAAATAGTATCACACATTTGCACACATATTATTTTACTATAGAATTTAAGGGAACTTTTGTTTAATAACTAAATATTCTCTACAAACTAAGGCCTTAAGTTTCATACAGTCTTAAAAGTATAATTTAAATGTCATAGCAATATGTTTTTGAAACTTAGAGAAATTTAGAATAATCTATTAAAAGCTAATCTCACCCTGTTACTGTAACTATGATGTAAAAATGAAGGATAGGAGAGTTGGATTTTCTATTTCTAAAGTTATGCTCGTCATTCAACAACAAAAGATCCCTATTTTTTTTTTTTTTTTGAGACGGAGTCTTGCTCTAACGCCAGGCTGGAGTGCAGTGGCACAATCTCGGCTCACTGCAACCTCCGCTTCCTGGATTAAAGCGATTCTTCCACCTCAGCCTGATCCCTATTTTTATTTGCCCATGTTGCCTTAAAGTAAGTATAGTAATCTGTTCCCAAGAGCTAAAGTACATCAATGCTGGAAGATTAATGTGATACGATGCTCTGAGTACTCCAAGCTCTTGATATAAAGGTCTGATGGACCCCGTGTTCATGTTAGTGTCTTACTTTAGTAGTGTTCACATGCACACACATGGCTCTAGAGTACCTGATTTAAAAAAATAATAATTTAGCCACTCTGGAAAACCAGAATAAATAACTCAAATTTTAAATATGTTACTCAGTTTTTTATAGCACCTCTAGTTTCCACTTACTTTCCCAAATTTTATATATAAATCTAAAATGATATCACTTAGGGCATAAAAGCCCACAGATATCTGCTGCTTACATCTCTTACAAGAAACTACTATCTTGAAGTGTAATTTAAATACAAAATGTCTTTGCCAAAGGCTGCATTTTCACACACACATAAACATTTACCTGACAAAGAGGCTACCCAAAGAACCACATTCAGAGAAGGGGGAAAAGGGGATGGGAGGGCATGTACAAAATGCAAAAATGGCATTTGGCATGGTCTCAATTTGAGAGGCCCAGGCAGATTGGGATGTATGGCTTTGTTCCATCAAAAGGTCGTTTGAAGCACAGTATTTTATTTTTATAGTAAGGTATTGAGTTCTGAGGTCTCTGATACACCCCAGGGAACCAGCAAAAGCTAGTCTCAGCCCTGTGCCAGCCCCCTACTGGGTCACTAATAAAGACAGAGAACTGTGAGTGCACCCAAATAAAACACAGGAAAAGGTGAAAAAGGACTCTGAGCTGGGTCCATTCCTTTTATTCCAGAGGAGCAACCTTTTCTGTACTTAGGGACTAATGAGTCGTGAACAGGAGAGGGGAACAAATCACACAGTACATTACCAGGAGGGACAACACCGTCAGCCTTTGTGTTCAGTAGCTGGTTCAGTTTTCAGAGCATTTCCCAGCAAGGACCAAAAGCAATTTGAACAAAGGAAACAGCAGTTAGATACTTGAACTGTCTCCATTAATACCCCAGAGAATTGGGTGCTTCAAAGTTGCAGTGACCAGTGAGAGTGGGCCTATAGGTAAGGGGGCCCAGGAAAATTAAATAATGATGGCTTTATATGAAAAGTTCATGAAAAGCAGAAAATGATGAGAATTTTTTTTTAAACTTGTTTTTCAGAGTTGTTATTTTGAAAGTTCTGTCCTTTCTAAGGACACAAACTCTGATCCCTCCTCAGACATTTAAAGGGAGAACAGAAATGAAGTATAAGAAGGTATTTTATTTTCTATCCTCAACACTTAATTAGGAAGGCATTTAAGGTGTTCAAAGTTTTAATTGCCTTCTCCTCCATCTCAACCTCCTTCTTCAGTTACGCCCATACAGCAACTGAGCCAGAGCCAGACAGACATCTGAAGCTTCTCTCATGCAGGAAAAACACTAGCACAATTACCCCAGACATCATTTATTTCTCTCCCCCACTTCCTTCATCCCTCCCCCTCTCTCTCCATCTCAGTCTCCCCCCATCTTTCTCTCTCTGTCTCACACACACACACACACACACACACACACACACACACGATTCCATAACACTGCTAGTACACAGAAAGCTTTCTTGGCATAATCGATAGCAGCAAATGCTGCAACATGAGAAAGTTTCCAATAATCTGAAAGGAAGAAGGAGGAAAAAAAAGGAGGAAAAAATGAAGAGTTATTAGACAAAAAGAGGTTGAAAAAGCTAACTCTCTCTAAAAAGCAAATAAACAAACAAAAAAACACCTTCTAACTGAGACACATTCATGGAAAATGACAGTGATCCAAATTGGTCATGATAAAAAAGTAAATTTGATTTAAAGTAAATTAAAGTAAATCAAAGTAAATTTGATTTATTTCCATATACCTTAAAAGTCTAGAATTTTACCTCTTTTCTCTCTATTTACTATGATGGCATGCAGGTCAATAAAAGATGTTTTAGTAGGCCCAGGATTATCACAAAACTTTTGTCCTTACAAAAACTTATTGCAAAGACATCACCAATAATTGCTCTTAGACTCATGGAAAAATGAGATGTTTAATTTTGATCTGGAATTCCAACAATAAATTCTAACAATAAGTGCTCACTTAGGGCCCTATAGTAGTAAATAATAGTTTAATTATTTTAAGTCAATAAAAATACTATCAGTTCTTATTTATTTAATATCAACAACATATTGGTACATATACATGACCTTTAATTCTAACTGTGATGCACAATAGACATTACCAGGTAATCTTACAGACAGTAAATGGCTCTGTAACATCCTCACAGGATGTTCGAGGCCCCATAGCTCAGTCAATGATGGAGCCAGAATTTTTTTCTGGTTCCATAGCCTACTTTCTTTCTGATAAACCACAGAAGAAAGTGAGGTGTAGTCAACCCTTTTTAATATTTAAACAGAATATTTTTCTAAGCATAATACTATAATAATCCAGAGTTTTCTACAATCAGTAATCCATCATATAGACCAGTCAATCATGATGAATCATAATGGAAATGATATCTTTGCTAAGCAGTAGACTGGCTAGAGGTGATTCATCCCATCTCAAGTTGCCCCATTTTCTCCACTCTCATGTCAACCTCTATGTCTCCTTGACTCCTTATCAACATTTAAATATGCTCAAGCCCACATGCCCTTCCCCAACCCCATACAGAAAGGGAGCAGGGAAGTGCTGAGGAGGGGAGGGTGTGATCTCTGGTGAGGGCTCTACCCCCAGGCCTGTGCCCACGGACCTAGGTGAGGACAGGCACTCCTGCCTTGGTGCCCAAATGTTGCATTTCCCAATACCACCCTGGCCCACCATGTCCCCATCCGATGCCTATAAAAACCCAGAGACCCTCACAGGCAAACACACAGGTGACTGGACGTTCAGTGGAGCACATGAGCTAAGGAACACATAAGCAGCTGGACATCAAGAGGAACGCACCAACAGGCTCCGGCACACCGGCAAGCCAAAGTCGTGGAGTTTGGCTGGGACAACTGGAGGAGAGCCTGGGCCACTGGGCAGCCGACTCCAGGGGAAAACTGTCCCATTCCATCCCCCTTGTGTCTTCCCCCACCTGCTGAGAGCTACCCCCACTCAATAAAACCTTGCACTGATTCTCCAAGACCACGAGTGATCAAATTCTTCCATTACACCAAGGCAAGAACCCCAGGATACAGAAAGCCCTCTGTCCTTAAGATAAGGAAAGGAGTCTAACTGAGCTAACACAAGCCGCCTATGGATGGCAAAACTAAAAGAGCACCCTGTGACACATACCCACTGGGGCTTCAGTTGTAAACATTCACCCCTAGACACTGCCATGGGGTCAGAGTCTCACAGCCTGCCCATCTGTACACTCCCCTAGAGGTCTGATCAGCGGGACACTGAAGAAGCAAGCCACTCTCCACTGTGGCACGCCCTGCAAGGGGGACAAGGGAACTTTTCCCATTTCAATACCACCTTCATATATCATCTTCAGTCTCCTCTTTATAGCCAGAATTCATGAAAGCATGGCCTCCCACCTCCCATGATTCTGTCACCTCCCACTTACTCTTTAACCAAATTTAATGAACTACGGAAACTATCAGACTACCAAAAAGCCTTTTAAAAAGCCACTGATGCTTTTTAGTTGCAAAATCCAATGGCTTTTTCTTGAAACAATCTTTTTGTTTCCCAAAGTCTTCATTTTACCTGAAACTCTTAGCTGAATTCAAAACCATAAAACACTCCCTTCTTTTTGAAACTCTCTCTTCCCTTGGCTTTCTTAACTACACACTGCTGATTTTCCTCATACTTCTCCAGTCTTTCCTCTCTTCAGTTCCTTGAATAAACTGCTCATAATGTTGCTATACTAGGCTGTACCCTCCAGGCATTCTCCTTGGATAATGTTATCTACTTCCTTAATTTCAATTAAACCAGCTAATACCTGAAGAATATCTAAACTACACATCCAGCCTAAATCTCTCTGTGACTCTAGAAATGCAGATACTGTCTAAAGAACAGGGGATATAATAAGGAAGAAAACAGACATAATCCCTTTATTTTCCAAGTTCACTGTCTAACCCTTCCTTGTAAATGTCTCAAAGGCACCTCCAATTGGAAATGTCAAAAGCTGAAGCCAATTATCTGCTCATATTCCAAAAGAAAGGACTGTTTTTCCTACTCTAGTCCCCATCTTAATGAAAGCCACCAATATTCACTGGGAAATTATTCGTGACTCCTTCCTTTCTCCAGTTAGTCACCAAATCCTAATGTTTTACCTTCTAAATATCTCTGTATACAATTTCTTATAATTCCACTGTCACTACCAAAACCCAGACAACCATCATTTCTCACCAATGTTAGAGTTAGCAGTTTCTTAACTGGTCTACTGTCAGGCTTATTATCCCCTGATTTAACATACTGCCATAAGAAACACATAGCAGCATACAAGTCATCAGCATTGAGGCAGGGATATATATAGCAGGGGTTCAATATATTTTTGTTGAATGAATGACTCAGCCAACCAACCAACCAATCCAGACCCCAAGGGCTACCTTTGCTGTTTCTTCAAAATCTCCCCAAAATTGAGCAGTGGTCTTCAGAAAACAAAATATCACCCCAATGTTTATGCCTTTGTTTTGCTCTGCTCCTCATGATTACAAATACTAGAGAGGTGTATCAAACTGATGAATGCTGTTCATGATCCATATTTAAACTCCAGTTGTGTAGGACCACCACGTACGTCTACATCAATTGTTCTGAACTGGGGACAATTTTGTCCCCCAAGGGAGTGTTACTACTGGCATCTAGTGGGTAGAAGTCAGAGATGCTGCTAAATATCCTGCAATGTACAGAACCACTCCTGATGACAAGGAATTATCTAGTACAAAATTTCAATAGTGCCCAGGTCTATAGTTTCAAAAATAAGGCACTACCAAAAGCACTATTTCAAACTGTCACAGGATTAGGGTGTTACAACAAGACAATAAACCTGTTAACTTCCTCTGTAAAATGAGATATAACGTATTCCATTTTCTAGGATAAAAGTGAATGGGTTTCTCCGATTTTAAAAAATAGAGACAAAGTTGAAATAATGCCTTACCATTCCAACTTTAGGAATTAAGAAGTATTTATAACAAGTTCTAACACGATTTATTAATTTCTTTACTGAAGTCTTCATTCTTTTTCTTACTCCCAACAAAAATAAACACAATAATAAAATACCCCAACATGCATACACAATGTCTTATCATTGCTTCTTATAGCTTTGGGAAACAAAAAGATTATTTCTTTCTCAGGCTTCTTCTCTATCTTCTTCACTCTCTTTATTTACCAAACCATAATGTTGGGTATAGAGTTGAAGAGTGAGTTAATATAGTCCATAATGTAGTTATGAAGTAAGTTTTATCGTCTGTTGTACTTGTTAATGTGCTCTCCATTCTCAATTGTTAATGTGCTCTCCATTCTCAAGATAAAAAATAAGCAGAATTCTTCATGTTGCTCTCAGAAAACAAAAACAAATGACAAAAACTTAAATTAATATGCTTTCTTGCATGAAAGGCAACTTTTTTTTCCGACAATCAAGAAACATGGAATATTCTCCATTTTTGTCTTTAACGAGTAACCATCAAACCAATGCTAATATATATTAATTCTAATGGCTTTTTTTTTCTACTAACTTTCTTTCCTAGATACATTTTTAAGTATTGTACAATTTTCTGTACAGCATTAGAGTAGGCTAAGAAACCAGCAATTATGATACAATGAGTGCAAAATTTAGGGGAAAAGAATACTCCAGTGATCGAGTATCAAAACCTCCATTGCTTGCTGTGACAATATTCCTTTTTTGTGCTTCATGCAATATCATCAAGATTTAGAGTAACTTGACGTAAGTCAACAAACCTACTCAATGACTTTGTTGCCTGACTATTGCATCCAGTTACTGCCTTCAGAGTTTTTGATCATTAACTGTATCAGCTGTGTCCTAAATGGAATTATCTGATATATGCTGAAATAATATAGAGAGGTCTTAAAATCAAAATGTAAAACTGCTTTCATAATCTCTACTCCTCTCAGTCTAAGATCTCAGGTGGCTCCCATTTTTTTAACCTCACTTTTTTAAAGATAAAGTTTTCATTAACACTATTTGAATCTCACCCAATAAAGGTTGTCTCTTCTAATTGAAACATAGGATATGTCACAATAACTGAAATCACAGGTTAATAGTTGAAACTCTCTAGGCTGCCAATAAGAGTTGTGATCCAGGACATGCACAGCATAAGAATTTGAATAAACAGGTTTTACATTAGAAGAGTGTCGTGGGGAAAGAGACTAATATTAGACAGTTCAGCAGTGTGCATATGTACCCAGATATCTATATACAAGTACCTTCGATGTGTCAGAACACAATAAATACCTCAGTTCTTGGCACTAATATATAGACTCAGAAAAAACTAGGAAATGAACTGAAAAGTGAAAACTGAGCAGAAAACATTAGTCATTGCAATGAGAAGACTGGCAACAACATATATGTCCATCAGTAGTTAAAAAAATTATAATGTAGCTATACAATAGATACCACAAAACCACAAGAAAGAAAAAGGAAGCATTTTATGTACTAACATGGAATGAACTCCAAGATATAGTGTTAAGTGAAATTAAGCAAGGTATAGAACAGTAGTTATGGTAAGCAAGTAATTGTATGAAAGAAGAAAGTTTACTTTTCCATTCATTCTCACATACATATGCATACACACACACACACACACACACACACACATATCTTTTTCCTGTGCATATCAAATATTTATGGAAGGAAATAAAAGCAACTAGTAACTTGAGCTGCCTTCAAGGGAGCTAGTCAGATGGCTTGGGGAATTGAGAGAAAACAAAATTTCTTCCTACATACAGCTCTGTAACCTCTAAAATTCTGAACCAGGTGAATATATTTCCTACTTAAAAATAAATGCAACTGAAATTTTAAGAAATATTAATGGTTAAAACATCATGTAATTGTTAGGAAAAAATAATTATTTATCACTCTATAACTCAGTAAATTGTGTCAATATGTAGGTGAAAGCGTATGCCTCAACATTCACTGGGTCTTCAGCCGTAAACAGTCTCCTCTAGACACTGCCACAGGCTCAGAGCCCCACAGCCTACCCGTCTGTATGCTCCCCTAGAGGTTTGAGCAGTGGGGTACTGAAGAAGGGAGTCGCACGCCCTGCAAGGGAGACAAGGGAACTTTTCCCTGTTTCACTATGACTTCCTTCAGAGCTCTCCTTCAATATCACCATAGCCTCTGAGTTACCTGCAGTAGACTCTTGAAATAACATTCTCCTTCATAATTCAATGTGTTTATTATAAATAAACTAGGAGGCACATATAAACACAGAAATAAGTTTTGACACAAGTGGTTCTAAACTTAAATGCCATAAAATAGGACTCCACCCTCACTCTTCTCCTTTTTTTTTTTTTTTTTTTTTGAGACGGAGTTTCGCTCGTTACCCAGGCTGGAGTGCAATGGCGTGATCACGGCTCACTGCAACCTCCGCCTCCTGGGTTCAGGCAATTCTCCTGCCTCAGCCTCCTGAGTAGCTGGGATTACAGGCATGCGCCACCATGCCCAGCTAATTTTTTGTATTAGTAGAGACGAGGTTTCACCATGTTGACCAGGATGGTCTGATCTCTTGACCTCGTGATCCACCCGCCTCAGCCTCCCAAAGTGCTGGGATTACAGGCTTGAGCCACCGCGCCCGGCCACTCTTCTCCTTTTAAATAATACCTACGTTACTTAATGATGTGATCGGGTAAACTGAACACATGTCCTATGCCACAGCTGGAGGAAAGCTGAAGAGGCTCCTGTGGGCTGGGACCACAGTCCTGCTTGCACATGCTAGGAGGAAGCCCAAGAGGCATTTGAATCTTTGGCCACTTCAAATAGAAAAACAAAAAACAACTCAGTATCAGTTATGGCAACCCCAAACCTATGATCTCTAGAAGACACTATAGTAGTCAAACATTAGTAAACAATTATATACTTTAGGCATCTCATTATAGAACAAAATTTCTTTATTTTTTTTGAGAGCCATATCAAAGTGACAGATGCTTATAATTGTTAATTCCTAACTTCAAAATCTTCTAGGACAAGCTAATTTTTTCCAGGCCATGCTACAGAATTTTGAGTCTCCAACTAAGTGCTTGTTCTCATTGGACTCTCTGCATCAGATCAGGATCAGTTTCCTTCCCCTGTACAGCCTTAAATGGTTAGGCATTACTTTGGCTCTCATCTTCAGTGAAATTCTATCAATGGTGGTTTGTTTCTAAGTTTCAATGCCCTCTATTTTTTCTTATGTTGAAATTTAACTGTTAGTAGTTTATCTAGCGCTGATGAAGACACCAGATATTGACTACTAAACTGTTTTTCTTTTTCTCAATCAGTATCAGAGAGGCCAGGCAAATACATGTTGAAGATCATGGTAAAACATCTGTTTTTCAGATATGAAAGTAGACTTTTCAGTTAATGCTCCTGAAGAGACCCCTGCACTGATCAAATTCAACTGTCCATCATGGCATTGGTTCATAACTGCTCATCTAGGTTAAAAGAAAAGAAGGCATCTAGCAGACTACAGTGAGGCTTTCAGAAAAAGTTTTAACACCTTGGAAACTGATCTGCATTTCAGACTGAGGACACCCCTCATGTTATATGCTTTGATGGTCTGGGGCCTGGGTTTTGATAGACACTCGAAAGCAAATAGAGCTATTCAAACATTAGCCCATATCTGAAGAGTATCTTGGGTACTCAAGCACATTATGAAATGTGGTTAACATGCTTTGATTTTGAAAAATCCCAGAAAAGGAAAATAATGTATATAACAGAATGGAAAACACATATACAATTCAACATTATAGAATCAGAAGTATGGACAGAAAATAAACAAATAAGATTAAGTTGATACATCTGGGGAAGGAAACACTAGCCCATTCATCCTTAAATTCTCCGTCAAATAAACAGGAAACAACTGTATCCATCCTTATTTTGCAAATGGGAAAATCAAGACATGAAGCAGAAAAGAAACAGCATGGGAAAAAAATGTTATAGGTTTACAAAAGTAATGATTGAGTAAGAACACTAAGGCTAAGTCTCCTGATGTCATACCCTACCGTTCTCATCTTTCTTCATCACAGAAGGCCCCATTTGTTGTTCCTATGTCTTCTCCAGGAAATTGGGGAACTACCTGATAACTAACAGTAATATATAATTACCACTTTCATGCATACAGAATGTAATTTTAGCCAGATGTAAAAGATGGAGGAGAAAGAAGAAAAATGATCTTTGACTTCCAGGAGATTTGTGTGTTAGAGAGACAGCTTGTGAGACCGAGTATAAGAGCACACATACGCCACCTTGAATCTTTCTTGAAAACAGATGGTGATGAATGAAATTAGTTTAAAATAGACAGCACATATGTAGTGAATCTCCTATACAGTGAAAAAAAATGCACACCTTTAAAAACTTTTGTCTTTTTGTCTTTAATGTTTTTAATATATTTTACATATTCAGATAACATTGGATGTAGTAGTAATAAAAATCAACAGATTTAGATTTCATTGAGAGAGGCAGGCTCATTCAAATTCTAAAATATTTACTGATACCGCTAGTGATATTATATACTACAACTAATAACAAAAGGAAAAATACTATTATACTGTGGTACCCTTTGCTTTCTCAAATGTATCAGTTTAAACAGAAGTGAATGCTAAATACTGTCAAATAGAGCTTAAGATCTTTGTGGGATGATGTGTATATTTTAAATGCCCAAAAATATTATGCAAATCAATGAAACAATGTGTTTCTAAGCAGATTTTGACCACAATTAAAAGATGATTTGCCAAGACCGCATGAAATAAAAAAGAAAAGTAGGCAATAATTTACCTGTAGAAGTTCTGATTGAACATATGACTTAAATGTTCCTTTCCTGAAATTATGCCAGCATAGTGGAAAGTTAATAATATGTGAAAATGGGAAACAATTTAATTAAAATGCACAGTAGAGTCTAAAAAAGAAAACAGTTATTTTGGAAAAATAGGCTCCAAGAAATGTCCATGGCAGTTAGTGTGGTTCTAAGGTCAGAGAGATTCCAAAAACAAGAAGATATATTAACTCTTTTGTAGCATAAAAATTAGATGGCTATTTAAAACAAATCCGGGGTTTTAAATAGACCAGGTTTTATTTATTTATTTATTTAGAGATAGGGTCTTTGCTCCGTTGCCAGGCGGGAGTGCAGTTGCACCATCATGGCTAACTGCAGGCTCGACCTCCCAGGCTCCAGCAATTACCCCACCACAGCCTCCTGAAGAGCTGGGACTATAGGTAAGAGCTATCACATCCAACTAATTTTTAAATTTTTTGTAGAGACAGGGTCCCCCTCTTTTTCCCAGGCTGGTCTGGAACCCTTGGGCTCAAGCAATCCTTCTACCTTGGCCTCCCAAAGTGTGGACTACAAGCATGAGCCACCATGTCCAGCCCCAAGTAACAGTTAAATATAGTATCTTGATAAAACCAATGACTTATTCAAGTTGATAAAACCAATGACTTATTCAAGTATTAATGGAAATCAAATATCTCTTGCATCATAGCTAAAGTTGGTCTCTTAGAAAACCTCCAAGCAATTTGCTAAGTCAGCTACTAATTATCTTCACAGGATATTAACATGGCATTGCACCTAGACAAGTTTCTTCATCTTTATTTGGAAATTAACAGGTGAAGGGCTCAGAGTCTAACATATAAGTTATATTATTTTTACTCTATATAATTTTCTGTTCATAAGTCACTCAACTGGTAGGAAGAACAAGAGCTGAATGTAAACCAGAAATGATACCTTTCAAACACTGCAAACCTAAATGCAGCTTAAAGACAGAATCAGGAAATAAAGAAATATTCTTGGCCAGGCACAGTAATGCATACCTGTAGTCCCAGCTACTTGGGAGGCTAAGGCAAAAGTATCACTTGAGGCCAAGAATTCAAGACTAGCCAGGACAATAAGGTCCCACCCCTAAAAGTTTTTTTTTTAATTTCCCAGTGACTCAATTGAACTAAATAAATATCCTAGAGATAATGAAAATAAAGACAACAATTGAATTATATTTTTATAAGACTGCTCACAATATCTGCATATCATATGCATGTTACATATGTGACAGGCCTAGGATACTGGGTAGCTCACAGATGCTTAAAATAATTATCTTCCACCTTATGTTCATATAAGAACAAGCACACTTTCTTTTTTTGAGATGGAGTCTGACTCTGTCACACAGGCTGGAGTGCAGTGGTAAAATCTTGGCTCACTGCAACCTCTGCCTCCCAGGTTCAAGCAATTCTCCTGTCTCAGCCACCCCAGCAGCTGGGATTACAGGAGTATGCCATGACATCTTGCTAATTTGTGTATTCTCAGTAGAGACAGGGTTTCGCCATGTTGGCCAGGCTGATCTCAAACTCCTGACCTCAGGTGATCCGCCCACCTTGGCCTCCCAAAGTGTTGGGATTACAGGCGTGAGCCACCGTGTCCAGCCAAGCACACGTTTTAATGTAACATATTGCTAGCAAATAAGATATTCAACTCATATTTTTGTTTGTTTGGGGAGAATGGATTGGGGTTTTGTTTCTTGGAGTTTGAGCTTGTGATGGTCTTTTAGGCTTGGTCTACACAAACATTAAATGTATATATGCTTAGAAAAGGTGAACATCTTTAATATTCAACTTGAAACTTTTTCAAAAGTTAGTAAGGCACCTTTCTACATAATCAGTAGCCTAGCCCTTCCAAAGTAAAACCTAAGCAGATAATTTATTAAATAATGACCAGTCTACTGGACAGAGTGCTTGTAAATACCCTGGAGGCAGGGATAATATCTTGTATTCTACATTCTGGCAATCATCTAGCATGGTGCCTTACACATAGTAGCCATATGATAAATGCTAGTTGTCTGAAATAGATGACAAACATCTAAATCCTAGTCTTACTTCTACTATGAACATTTTTTGAAATCTAATAAATATGAGATAATCTGGCCCATGACTTACTTCATCTTTCCACTTAGAGCAACTGATCACCATCCAGAAAAGAAAGCCCATTCCTACTACCATTTTAACCCTGTTGCTGTTATATGACCCTTACTCCCCTCTGGCAACAGATGACTGAATCAAGGGTAGACTTATAATTAAACTAAATAAATTAGAGTATCTCATTTGAGAATTTGAACTTAAAGACTGGCAACTGGAAGCTAAACATCTCAATGGCAGAGAATTAAAACAAAGGTTTGGCTGAGTTTCTCAGAACCAAATTGGTCCCTTCTTTTTTAAGGCCTATCTGTACGATATTTTTTTGAATTCTGAGATGTATCATTTCTTATATTCTTAAATGAAAATTTCACTTTTGGGTAGTAAATAGCAGAAACGAACTAAAGCTTCAAGCAAGAAATTGTAGTGAGTCACTTCTCTTTATAGCTGTTTCAACACATGTAAAATATCATGCATATTCTTCACTTAAAAAAATTCCTTGGGTTTGTTAGTTCAAACAACTTCCAATCAGAAATTTCTTTGACAACCTCCTTAAGTGACTCATGTTAATTACTATTTGAACAGAAGAAGCCAGTTCTAATTTCTTAGTCTTTTTTTTTTAGATAGATCTAAAAATCTGCCTTCTTGTGTCTTCTTGTAACTTTGATTCACTAGTCCTACTTCTATCTTCTAAAGAAATTGAAATAAGTTTCTTTTACTTTCCATGTGCTAATCTTTTAGCCTTTTGAAGGAAGTGTCCTATCACCTTCTTATATTCACTCTTTTCCCAATTAAACTTTCTAAGCTCATTCATTCTTACTTGTACTTGAAAAATTAACTTGATAAGGTATATATTAAGATATTTGATTTCTGCACATGGTTACTGAGATGTGATTATTAAAGAAAACTCTACTTTTAGCTTCTCCATCTGTGAAGAAAAGGCATTGAAAAAGTTTCTCTAGGCCCACAGAACATTTCTAGATAGAGAGATAAAATCATTCAAGTTAGGAAACTGATGCATAGAAGCCCAATTCCAAACAAGCAATAGTAAAGCTTGATACTATCCTCAGTATTTCCTTCCATATTCCCAGGTCCATCCAGTACGTCATGGAACCATGACATTTCCCCATGAAATGATCTTCATTTATCTGTAGAAAATCCCCCTAATCCCTGCTCATATTACTGAGGAGTAATAGCCTGGGCCTGAACAATTCCGTTACTGGCAGCTCTGCATTTCTATGGAGAGGACATCCCAGAGGCAATCCATAGCCCCTCTGCCATTGCAGCTGCAGCAGGACTGCCCTTACTGCTCTTGGGCTGGGGAGGGAACAAAGGGCCTCGGCTGTTTGCTTTGCCGGCAGACCACAGCCTCCATACAGAGAGGTGCCCAAATTTTCTTCCCTGTGAGCCCTTACCCCCTCCTCTCTACCAGGCAGCGCCCTGGCTCAGATGCACAAAGCAGCTGTCCAGTACCTGGCTGAAAATTCCCACTGGGAATGGCTCTGTATTTCCCAGGTGTGCATCTCCCAAAGGCAGTTAGCAGCCCCTCTGCCACTGCCACTGTAGTGGTACTGCCCTTACTGCTCTCAGACTGAGGAAGGAACAAAGACATGAGTGCTTGACTTGTGCCTCCAGTACTGCAGCCACCTTATGGAGGGGAGCCCAGTCTCTCTTCGCTGTGAGCCTCCACCTCCCTACTCTTCACCAGGCAGGGCCGTTGGCTTGGTCCCACAACACAGGTGTCCCACCCCCCAGCTGAACATTCCCACTGACAACAGCTCTGTGTCTCTGAAACAGCCACCTACAAAGAAGAGGCCACTCTGTCTTCCCTGTGAATCTCCCACACCCTTCTGTTTGTCGCCCAGCAGGGCCTCTTGGCTTGGGCCTACAAGGTAGCTACCCGAACCCAGGCTGATTGTTCTGATTGTCAGGCAGCTCTGTGTTTCTCAGGGGTGGAGCCTCAAGAAACAAGTGAAAAGCTCTCTGCTATTGCCACTGCCAAGGTTCCAAACTTGGGAGGGAACGCAAAGCCTGAATTCGATCTAGGGCTACAGTATACAGCACAACAGTGCCAAACAGATCTGCAGCCAGCACTCAATGGGAGAGGAGCTGACACTCTCAGACAACTGAAAGGGAGCACAGCTGCACATGCAAAGAAATGCAGAGGAACCACATGGCTGAGCAAGAACCTACCTACAGGCAATTAAGCTTAAGCACCATCTACTGGATCATAGCCCAAACATCAACATCAAAAATGCTTTGCTAATATACCTCTGCGGAACCAAGGACAAGAATTCAGGCACAAATATAGACCCTGCACAAAGTCTCAACCCTCTAAAAACATCCAGAAACAAAGTTAACTGACTATACTCAAATTACACCACAGTTAAAGAAACATCACCCACGCAGATGAGAAAGAATCAGCACAAGAACTCTGGCAACTCTAAAAGCCAGTGTCTCCTTACCTCCAAATGACCACAACAGCTCCTCAGCAATGGTTCTTAACCAGAAGGAAATGGCTGAAATGACAGACAGAGAATTCAGAATCTGGATGGCAATGAAGATCATCAAGATTCAGCAGAAAATTAAAACCTATGCCGACGAATCTGAAGAATCCAATAAAATGATTCAAGAGAATGAAAGATGAAACAGTCAATTTAAGAAAGAACCAAACTCAGCTGATAAAGCTGAATTTTCATAATACAAAGGAGAGTATTAACAGCAGAACAAACAAAGCTGAGAAAAGAATCACAGAGCTCAAAGACTAGTTCTTCAAATTAACTCAGTCAGGCAAAAACAAAGATAAAGTAATTTTTTAAAACTGAACACAGTCTCTGTGAAATATAAAATTATGTAAAGGACCAAATTGACAACTTATTGGCATCCCTGAAAGAAAGAGAGAACAAACAACTTGAAAAACCTATTTGAGAATATTGTCAACAAAAATTTCCCCAAACTCACTAGAGAGGTTGACATGCAAATTCAGAAAATTCAAGGAACCGCTGTGAGATCCTATATAAGACGACCATCCCCAAAGCACTCAGTCGTCAGATCCTCCAACATCAATGTGAGAGGAAAAATACTAAAGGCACCTGGAGAGAAGGGTCAGGACACTTACAAAGGGCACTGCACCAAGCTAACAGTGAACATTTCAGCAGAAATCCTACAAGTCAGAAGACATTGGGAGCCTACATTCAGCAGCCTTAAGGAAAATAAATTCAAACCAAGAATTTCATATCCAGCCAAACTAAGCTTCAAGAGAAATAAGAGCCTTTTCAGAAAAGCAAATGCTAAGAGAATTTTTTACCTATTATCTAGTGATGTGCCTTACAAGAGGTCCTTAAGGGAATACTAAACATGGAAATGATGGACAGTTACTGACCACTACAAAAATATACTCAAATACATAGACCATCGACAGTGTAAAGCAAATACACAATCAAGTCTACATAACAACCAGCCAACAAGATGATGACAGGACCAAACTGTACACATCAGTATTAACCATGAACAAAAACAGGTTAAGCACCCCACTTAAAAGGCACAAAGAGTCGGGCGCGGTGGCTCATGCCTGTAATCCCTGCACTTTGGGAGGCTGAGGCGGGTGGATCACGAGGTCAAGAGATCGAGACCATCCTGGACAACATGGTGAAACCCCGTCTCTACTAAAAATACAAAAAATTAGCTGGGCATGGTGGTGCATGCCTGTAATCCCAGCTACTCAGGAGGCTGAGGCAGGAGAATTGCCTGAACCCAGGAGGTGGAGGTTGCGGTGAGCCGAGATTGCGCCATTGCACTCCAGCCTGGGTAACAAGAGCAAAACTCTGTCTCAAAAAAAAAAAAAGGGCACAAAGAGGTAAGCTGAATAAATAAGCAAGACCTAATGCTATAATGTCTTCAAGAGACCCATCTCACATACAATGGAAAAGTAAAGGGATGGAGAGAGATCTAGCAAGCAAACATAAAACAAAAAAGAGCAGGAGTTGCTATTTTTATTTCAGACAAAACTGACTTTAAACCAACAATGATCAGAAAGGACAAAGAAGGGCATTACATAATGATAAAGGGTTTAAATCAACAAGAAGACTTAACAATCCTAAATAGATATGCACCCAACACTGGAGCACCTAGGGTCATAAAATGAATTCCTAGAGACTTATGAAAAGACATACATAACCACATGATAATAGTGGGAAACTTCAATACCCCACTGACAGTATTGGACAAACCATTAAGGCAGAATATTTTGGACCTAAACTTGACAGTTGACCAAATACACTAAACAGACATCTACAGAACACTGCACTCAACAAAAACAGAATATATATCCTTCTGATCTGCACATGGTACATACTGTAAAACTGATCATACATTAGGATACAAAGCAAAAGCAATTCTCAACAAATTTTTAAAAACCAAAATTATACCAACCACACTCTCAGACTACAGCATAATAAAAATAGAAACCAATACCAAGAAGATCTCTCAAAAGCATACAATTAAATGAAAATCAAACAATCTGCTCCTGAATGACTTTTGGGTAAACAATGAAATTAAGGCAGAAATCAAGAAATTCTTTGAAAAGAATGAAAACAAAGATACAACAGAGCGGAATCTCTGGGACAGAGCTAAAGCAGTATTAACGGAAAAGTTTATAGCACTGGGATGGTTAATACTGAGTGTCAGCTTGATTGAATTGAAGGATGCAATATTGATCCTGGATGTATCTGTGAGGGTGTCACCAAAGGAGATTAACATTTGAGTCAGTGGGCTGGGGAAGGCAGACCCACCCTTAATTGTGGGTGTACCATCTAATCAGCCACCAGTGAATGTAAAGCAGGCAGAAAAACGTGAAGTGATGAGATGGGCCTAGCCTCCCAGCCTACATCTTTCTCTCATGCTGGATGCTTCCTGCCCTCAAACATCAGACTCCAAGTTCTTCAGTTTTGGGACTTGGATTCACTTTCCTTGCTCCTCAGCTTGCAGACAGCCTATTGTGGAAACTTGTGATCATGTAAGTTAATACTGAATAAACTCATATATATATATATGTGTGTACAGAGATGTTCATAGTAGTCTCTTAGGTTTTTTGTTTTTCTGTGGTGTTGATGTTCATTTTTCTGTGGTGTTTGTGTGTGTGTGTGTGTATATATATACACACATATATATATATACACACACACATATGTATATATATACACACACACACACACACACACACACACACACACAAACACCACAGAAAAATGAACATCAACACCACAGAAAAACAAAAAACCTAAGAGACTACTATGAACATCTCTGTATACACAAACTAGAAAACCTAAAAGAAATGGGTAAATTCCTGGAAACATTGACCCTCCCAAGATTGAAGTAGAAGGAAATTGAATCCCTGAGCACATCAATAATGAGTTCCAAAATTGGATCAGTAATACAAAAACTACCAACCAGAAAAAGCCCTGGACCAGACAGATTCACAGCAGAATCCTACCAGATAAAGAAGAGTTCTACCTGTCCTATTAAGCCTATTCCAGAAAACTGGGGAGGAGAGACTCCTTCCTAACCCATTCTATGAGAACAGCATCATCCTAATACCAATACCTGGAAGAGATGCAATGAAAAAATAAAGCTTCAGGCCTATATTCCTGATGAACATAGATGTAAAAAATCCCCAACAAAATACTAGTTAACAGAATCCAGCAGCACATCCATCAAAAAGCTAATCCACCACAATCAAGCAGGCTTTATTCCTGGGATACAAGGTTGGTTTAACACATACAAATCAATAAATGTGATTCTTCATATAAACAACTAAAAGCAACAACCACATGATCATCTCAATAGCCACAGAAAAGGCTTTGGATAAAATTCAACATCCTTTTGCGTTAAAAAACCCTAGGCATCAAAGGTATATACTTCAAAATAAGAAGTGCCATCTACAAGAAATCCACATCCAACATCATCTGAAGGGGTAAAAACTAGAAGCATTCCCCTTGAGAACCAGAACAAGACAAAGATACTCACTCTCACTGCTCCTATTCAGTATAATATAGGAAGTCCTAGTTAGAGCAATCAGGTAAGATAAAGAAATAAAAGGCATCCACATAGGAAGAAAGTAAGAGCAACTATCTCTGTTCATAGGCAATATATACTATACCTGGGAAATTCCACAGTCTCTGCCCAAAGGCTTCTAGATCTGATAAATAACTTTGGCAAAGTTTCAGGATACAAAATCAATGTCATCTCCATACATCAAGAACATCAAAGCTGAAAGCCAAATCAAGAATGCAATCCCATTCACAACAGCCATAAAAAATCCAAAATACCCAGGAATACAGCTAATCATGGAGGTGAAAGACCTCTAAACAAGAATTACATAACACTGCTAAAAGAAATCAGAGATGACACAATCAAATGAAATAACATTTCACGCTCATGGATAAGAAGAATCAATATTGTTAAAATGGCCATATTGCCCAAAGCAATATACAGATTCAATGCTGTTCCTATCAAACTACCAACAACATTAAACACTAAAATTCAACTGGAACCAAGAAAAGAGCCTGAATAGCCAGAGCAATCATAAGCAAAAAGAACAAAGCTGGAGTCATCATATTACCTGACTTCAAAGTATACTACAAGGCTACAGTAACTAAAACAGCATGGTACTGTTACAAAAACAGACACATAGACAAATAGAACATGTTAGAGAACCCAGAAATAAAGCACACTTACAACCATCTGATCTTGAACAAAGTCAATAAAAGCAAGCAATGGGAAAGGACTTCCTATTCAATAAATGTTTTTGGGATAACTGGCTAGCTATATGCAAAAGATTGAAACTGGATCCTTACCTTTCACTATGTACCAAAATCAGCTCAAGATGGATTAAAGACTTAAATGTAAAACCTAAAAGTATAAAGACCTTAGAGGAAAATCTAGGAAATACCATTCTAGATATCAGCTCATGCAAAGACTTCAAGACAAAGACCCCAAAAGCAGATGCAACAAAAATAAAAATTGACAAGTGAGACCTAATTAAACTAAAGAGCTTCTGAATGACAAGAAACTATAAACAGAGTAAACAGACACCCTACAGAATGGGAGAAAATATTTGCATACTATGCATCCAATCAAGGTCTAATATCCAGATTCTATAAGAAACTCAAACAAATCAACAAGCAAAAAACAAGAAACCCCATTTAAAAATGGGCAAAGTACATGAACAGACACTTCTCAAAAGACATACATATGGCCAACAAGCACGTGAAAAAAAATGCTCAATAACGCTAATCTTTAGGGAAATGCAAATAACAACCACAATGAAATACCATTTCACACCATTCAGAATAGCCATTATTAAAAACTCAAAAAATAACATCCTAGTGAGGTTGCAGAGAAAAGGGAATGCTGGTACACTGCTGGTGAGAATGTAAATTAGTTCAGTCACTGTGGAAAGCTTGAAGACTTCTCAAAGAATTTAACATAGAATTGCCTTTGACCCAGCAATCCCATTACTGATATATACCCAAAGAAATGTATTAATAAATTGTTCCATCATAAAGACACATGCATGCATATGTTCATCATAGCACTATTCACAATAGCAAAGACATGGAATCAACCTAGGTGCCCAGCAATGGTAGATTAGATAAGGAAAATGTGGTACATATATAACATGGAATACTTCGCAGTTATTAAAAAAGTGAAATCATGTCCTTTTGCAGGAACATGGATGGAACTGGAGGTCATAATCCTAAGCTAATTAATGCAGAAAAACACTATTTGGTTCTACATGTTCTCATTTATAAGTGGGAGCTAAATATTCAGTACACGTGAACTCAAAGACGGGAAACACAGACATCAGGGCCTAGTTGAGGGTGGAGGATGGGAGGATGGTGAAGATTTTAAAGACTACCTAATTGGGTATTATGCTGATTACTCAGGTGACACAATTATCTGTACACAAAACCCCTGAGACACACACACGATTTACCCATGTAACAAATTTGCACATGTATACCTGAAACCTAAAATAAAAGTTGGAAAGGAAAAAAAACCAACAACAACAAAAACAAAAGTATCTCTAAATATAGAGAGGCCTTTATTCCTTGTCCCAATTTATAAGCCATAGCTCTGATCAAGGCATAGCAGGTTGTACCCTTGCTCAGTAGCCTAAAAAGAAAAAGAAATTCTCATCAATGTCTGGCATCAGCCTACCTTTGGCATAAAAACAAACAAAAAAGAGTATTCAAGAGAGGCAACTTTAGAATGGAGGGGTAAGGATCTTAGAAAATCTGCTGTTTCCTAAAAGCAATAAGAAAACCAGCAAAATTGTCAGAATTAGTTCTTCCAGAGCTCTGGAAATTAACCAAAAACTTGCAATAATCGAAAAATGTTTACTGAAGAAAAATTAGTGAATCTTGCTAAGAATAGTGAGCTCTGTGTCATTTTAATTTTCTCTATTCCCATCTTCCATTCTCCAACTTCAAGGTACACTAGAAAACCAACAGTCATGTAACCATGGCAGATATACAATAAGAAGTATTGGTGTGAAAGTAGAGGAATTAGAATCTTCCTGCATTGCTGGTGAGGATGTAAAATGGCACAACCACTTTGGAAAGCAATTTGACAGTCCCTCAAAAATTAAAACAAGAAATTAACATATGACCTAGGAAGTACACACCCAGCTATACACCCAAGGGAATCGAAAACATGTCCATATAAAACTTTTACACAAATATCCAGAGCAGCATTATCATAACAGCCAAAAAGTTGAAACACCCCAAATTTCTATCAATTGATGAAAAAGGAAACAAATGGATGTGGTATATCCATAATATGAAATACTATTTGGCAGTGAAGTCATAAGAATAAAGAGCTGATAAATACTAAAACATGAGTGAACACTCTACAAAGAGAAAATAGGCTAGTCATAAAAGGTCACATTTTATATGATACAGTTATATGAAATGTCAAGAATAGGCAAATCCACAGGGGAAAAAAATGGATTTGTGGTTGCCAGGGGTGAGAGAGAAGGAAAAATGTGGAGTTCTTTTTAGAGTGATGAAAATATTCTACAATTAGGTATTGGTGATGGTTGCACAACTCTTTAAATATACTAAAAAAGTCACTAAAATGTATATTGAAAGTATTATTTAAAAGCTGGTTTAAAAAAAAGTTTTCATTGATCTAAATGTGCTCCCATACTTTCTCCCTCTTTCCTCTATTTTGGATGGAGGAAAGATTGTGTCTTTCCTCTATCTGAAATGCACATCCTTTTCATGAAAAACTGCTGAAATCAGACCCATTCCATAAAAGCCTATTCAAATACCACTCTTTCCATAGTGTCTTTTTTTTTTTTGAGACAGAGTCTTGCTCTGTTGCCCAGACTGGAGTGCAGTGGCACAATCTCGGCTCACTGCAACCTCTGCCTCCCAGGTTCAAACAATTCTTCTGCCTCAGCCTCCCTAGTAGCTAGGACTATAGGTGCATTTCACCAAACCTGGCTAATTTTTTTTTTTGTATTTTTTGTAAAGATGGGGTCTTGTTGTGTTGCCCACGGTGGCTCAAGCAATCCTTGGCCTCCCAAATACATCATTTTAAATATATTAACTTTATTAGTTCTTCATGAATATCTTTTATCTTCCATACTGAATAGTAAGAATCTTGAGAACAAGGATCATTCATGCCTTCTTCGTGCATAATCAAATGTTACTTCAAAATTCTCTAGTATCAGTCTGCTTATTAAAACATGATTTATTTCCTTTTCTTTTCTTCTTTCATTTTTCTTTTTTTTTTTTTTAAGATGGACTCTGGCTCTATCGCCCAGGCTGAAATGCAGTGACGCAATCTCGGCTCACAGCAACCTCCAACTCTTGGCTTCAAGTGATTCTCCTGTCTCAGCCTCCCAAGTAGCTGGGATTACAGGAGCCCGCCACCATGCCTGGGTAATTTTTATATTTTTTAGTAGAAACGGGGTTTCACCATGTTGACCAAACTTGTCTTGAATTCCTGACCTCAGGTGATCTGCTTGCCTTGGCCTCCCAAAGTGCTGGAATTACAGGTGTGAGCCACAGCGCCTGGCCAAAACATGAAGTATTTCCTTCCGGAAACATAGAAAGGTAAAAATGTTTTTACTTTTTTCCCCACTTCATTCCATAAGTGAGCAATACTTTCCCCCACACCTACAAGGTATTAAGTTTGGTGAATGAGTTTGCTCTTCCATATGAGTATACAAAATAAAACACCGTTGTGCAATAGTCTAATGCTCTTTCCATTTTTTCCTATCTTGTTTCCTTTTAGCACCACTGAATGCACTGCATTCCAGTAAAGTTGTATTATTTTATATTCCCAACCAGAGGTATGAGAATTCCCCTATCAAATATAGTATTAGGCATTATGTTTAAACAAAACCAAAACAAAAAAAACCCTAAATTTTAAGTGTGCACAAAGCTGAGATGATACAGCTTCCAAACCCCTGAAAACAAGCTGCTCAGGGTGCTCTACCACCAATGAAACACAATTCCCCAGTAACTTACCCACCAAAATGAAAATTTACAAATTGCCAAAAAAGGAAATCAAAGCAAAAATCTTAAATAAACTCACCAAGATACAAAATAATACAAATAGACAATTTGATAAAATGGAAAAAAATCATTATCTCAATGAGAAATTCAATGAAGGGATAGATATCATAAAAAAGAACCAAATAGAAAACTTAAAGCTGAAGAATTCAGTGGATGAAATAAAAATAGGACAGAAAACCTCAATAACATATTAAAGCAGAAGAAAGAATCCCTGACTTTCAAAACAAGGTTTTGAAATAACTCAGACAAAAAATAAAAGAGAAAAAAAAGGAGAAAAATAAAAAGAGAATTAAAAATAACAAAGCCTACAAGACTTTGGGGCACCATTAAGTGAACAAATATTCAATTATGAGAATCCCAGAAAAAGAAAACATGGAGAAGGGCCTAGAAAAACCTATATAATAAAACAATAGCTGAGAACTATCCAAGTCTTCAAAGAGATATGGACACCTAAACCCAGGAAGCTCACAAATCCAGAAAATGTTTCAACCCAATAAGGTCTTCTCTGAGGCACATTATAGTCAAACTGTCAAAAGTCAAAGACAAAGAAAGAATTGTAATAGCAGCATAGGAAAACCATCAAGTCACAGATAAGGGAATTTCCATTTGACTAAGAACAGATTTCTCAGCAGAAACCGTACAGGCCAGGAGAGAATAAAATCATATATTCACAGCACTGAAAGAAAAAAATTGCTAGCCATGAATAAATACTATACCCATCAAAGCTATTCTTTAGAAATAAGGAAGAAATAAAGTCTTTCCTAGGAAAGTAAATACTGAGAGAATTCACTACCATTAGGCTGGCATTATAAGAAATGCTTATGGGAGTCCTACACCTGTAAGCAAAAAAATGGTAATTACCATTATGAAAACATGAGGAAGTATAAAACACTGATAGTGAATACAAAAATGAGAAAGGAAAAGGAATCAAATCATATCACTTCAAAAACCACCAAAATGTAAGATAAACAATTAATTAAAAGGAAAAATCCACAAAGGACATACAAAACAACAGAAAACAAATAACAAAATGACAAGAGTAAGGTCTCACCTGTAAATAACCCTGAATGTAAAAGAATTAAATTCCCCAGCTAAAAGATATAAGCTGGTGGAATGGATAATAAAACAAGACCCAACTCTATGCTTCCTACAAGAGGAGGTGCCACACACTTTTTCTTTTTTTTTTTTTTTGAGATGGAGTCTTGCTCTGTAGCCAGGCTGAGTGCAGCGGCATGATTTTAGCTCACTGCAATCTCCGCCTCCTGGGTTCAAGTGATTCTTCTGCTTCAGCCTCCCAAGTAGGTGGGACTACAGGTGTGCAACACCACATTCTGCTAATTTTTGTATTTTTAGTAGAGACAGGGTTTCACCAAGTTGGCCAGGATGGTCTCAATCGCTTGACCTCATGATCTACCCACCTCAGTCTCCCAAAGTGCTAGTATTAGAGGTGTGAGCCACCGTGCCCAGCCACCAAATACTTTTAAATGACCAGATCTCCCAAAAATTCATTCACTGTCAAGAGAACACTAACAAAGGGATGATACCAAACCATTCATGAGAAATTCACCCCCATTATCCAATCACTTCCCAGTGGGCTCCACCTCCAACAGTGGGGAATACAATTCAACATGAGATTTGGCCAAGAACAAATATTTAAACCATATGAAAAAGAAATAATAAAGATTAGAGCAAAAATAAACAAAATAGAGACTTAAGAAACCAAAAGACCAAGAAGATGGAAAGTTGCATTTTTGAAAAGATAAACAAAATAAACAAACCATTTAGCTATCCAAAAGAGAGAGAAAGAAAATCCTCCAAAATAAAATAAAAAATGAAGGAGACATCACAACTAATACAGAAGAAATGCAAAGGACTGTTGTTATTGATTTATGTATGTTATGAGAATTCAGAACCTCGATTATACTTGCTGATATGTAAATGATACAATTTTATAACATTTACTACCTACATTAAGGAAAAATTCTCTATTAGAATAGGCAAAAATTCTCCCCAAAAGTGATTCTGAAAATAGGTTTAAAATATGCTTAGTCAAAATTAGCTATACTAAATTTGTCATAGATTTTTTTTTTAAATATTAAGGATGGAAAGGACATTATAGGTAACCTTGGCCAATGCCTTCATTTTTATGAATGTGAAAACTAAAGCCCAAATGATTGTATGTTTAGATAAGTTATATTTGCTTGTCAGGAATGTCAGTTTATTCCTAAATTGTTAAGGGGGATTATTATAATATACTAAGTGGAAAAACACAAACTGTTTTTCTTCTGTTTTCACACCATAATCAACCAAAAGACTTCTGTGACCAAATGTGTGGGGATTCTTTCCCCCAAACACCAAGCAAACAATCAATTCTTTAGTAGACACCAACTGAGTGTCCACTACTTCAGTTCAATTCTGACACTCCCTGGAGATTGTGTCAGATCCCATAGATTGAGGGCTCAGTCCCCAAGACCAACTGCCCCCGCAAACTTCTGATGATTAATCACTTTTCCCAAGTTGTTTTGCCTATGCTTCGAACTTATAGAGTTAGGGGTAGAACAGAGAATGAAAAACTAACCCAAGTAACTTTTTTTAAAGATACTATTTACACTGTATGTCCTCAGACTAAAACCAAAAAGCGCCCTAAACAAATACTGAAAATTAGTTAACAGGATTCCTTTTTAAAGATATATGGGTTAGCAATTATGAAATTGCTTCTTCATATCTAGAATTGAGTAAATAAGTAAATTTATTGAGGATAATGGAACCAGGCTTCTTGCTGTTGAAGAAGGAAACTAAAAACATGGAAGGGAGGAATGACAGAATGGACACTGTGGTGCTGAATGGAAATTGTAGTTATCAATATGAATTCATGGTTTTTCATAAGAAAAGATAAAAACAAAATATCAATTCTGTGGTATTACTTTCCCAAATTCATAACCTGAATCTAATCATAAGAAATCATTAGAAAATCAAATGAAGAGTTTTTTTTAATAAAATAAAAGGCCTATACTCATCAAAAATGTCAAGTTATAGAGGACAAAGAATAAATTGTTCCAAACTAAAGATTAAGAGGCATAACAAGTGAATGCAACACATGATCAGGGATTTTAACTTGTTATAAAGTCCATTACTGGAACTGGAAAAACCTGAATAAGGTCTGTAGACTAGTTAATAGTATTATATCAATGTTACTTTCCTGATTTTAATAATTACATCATGGTTGTATAAGAGATTGTCCTTGTTTTCAGGAAACATGCATGGAAACATTTAAGGATAAATGAGTATCATGTCTTTGATTCCAAAAATTCAGAGGGAAACAGTCTGCATTTCTGTATGTTTGTGTATATTATTATATGTGCATAAGTGAACAATCTATCAGCCTAAATACTGATTATTACCAACCACACACATATATCAGCCTGATCTCAGAGAAGAGTGAGATCAATATTTACCAACAGAATTATATCAGGGTATTTGTGAGATGCAGTGAACTCTTAGAGGAGACAAAGAATTTAAAATAATCTGAGGAATCCAAGGACCTGAATTATTCAAGATAATACATTCAGGTACTTACAGGAAAATTAAAAATAAAAGGTACTTTATAAAAAAAATCTAAAAGGTTCTTCTTGGCCAGAAAAGTCTGACTTCAGTACTCAAGGACTACTGATGGTACAGCCCAGAGTTAAAGGCTTAGCTAGAGAGAAGCAATCACTTCCAGAACAATCATCCTATCTTCTCATTCCCAGTCTCTACCATTAAATCACTCATTAATTGAGTTATTCACCCATGCAATTTATATTTATTGAGCATTTTCTAGAAGCCAGGTCCTATGCTGACATCCTCACAACCCAAAAACATGGAGGTCAGTGTCTGGATACAAAAGATATTCCAAACAGATGGGTTCTGTTTGATCCATACAGTTTTTCATTCCAAAGACTGAAGCAAAGACACCTGGACAACTTATGTCAAAGATTCACCTAGGCATTCCCAATAAGTGATCTAAGGTTTTAAAATAAATTTCTAAAGCCCATTCTTTCATACAAAATTTAACCTTTCAGAACCGCTTATAGAAAAATAGCCTTTAATTCAAAATTACACTCTAAAAGTCTAAAATAAAAGCAGTCCTCCAGCTTCCTAGTTAAAATAACTGTTCTACTGGAGAACTAATCAGTATTTAAAAGGCAGAATCTACAGCTCAGTTAAACATCAAGGTAAATACATATTCTTTCCAATGAAATGAGCAGTAGATTTGATTCCCTTGTTCTGCAGATGAAGATCAAGTTTGTGTAGGTTAACTATAAATATGGCTACCTGTAAAACTAATGGATGAGACATAGAACAAAAAGAGGCAGAATAAGGCACAGTTTGGCATCCATACAAGAAAACAGCTGGACATGGATGGTGGCTCACCTCTATAATCCCAGCACTCTGGGAGGCTAAGGCAGGAAGATCACTTGAGCTCAGGAGTTTAAGACCAACTTGGCCAATGTGGTGAAACCTGTCTCTACAAAAATACACAAAAAAATAGCCAGGTATGGTGGTGCATGCCCATAGTCCCAGCTGCTCTGGAGGCTGAGGTGGGAGGATCACTGGAGCCCAGGTTGCAGTGAGCTATGATGGCACCACTGCACTCTAGCCTGGTCAAAAGAGCGAGACCCCATTTCAAAAAAAAAAAGAAAAAATAGAATATGTCATGGAAATGAGACAGATAAAAAGACATCAAGAGAGGCCAGGCGCAGTGGCTCATGCCTATAATCCCAGCACTTTGGGAGGCCGAGGCAGGTGGATCATGAGGTCAAAAGATTGAGACCATCCTGGTCAAGAAGGTGAAATCCCGTTTCTACTAAAAATACAAAAATTAGCTGGGCATGGTGGTGTGTGCCTGTAGTCCCAGCTACTCGGGAGGCTGATGGAGGAGAATTGCTTGAACCCAGGAGGCGGAGGTTGTGGTGAGCCAAGATCGTGCCATTGCACTCCAGTCTGGGTAACAACAGCGAAACTCCGTCTCAAAAAAAAAAAAAAAAGACATCAAGAGAAATAAAGAATAAAGATATCTAGAAATGACTAGAGATGATGAAGTAAAACTTTGGAGTAAGGAAAGAATGTATAGAGGAAGTGATTATAGTTACTGGGAAGGGGGCCAGCTCTGGGGCTCTATCCTCTTACTTGATGACTTGGCAAATTAGTGAAATGCTCTGAAAGGTAAGTTTTCCCATCAGTTAAAAAAAAGAAAAAAATTAAATATTCCATCTCAGATACAATGCACAGTGCCTGACACAGCATTTGCTGGATATATTAAATGTTAGTTATTATTACTATTATTGTTGATTATAGCAGAAGCTAAAGAAATATACTTTGAAGATGTTACTCATGCTAGACCTATGAAGAAATTGTAATTTAAGAGATTTCTGGTACAGAAGGCTCCAAATGTCAAAGTGTTGTTTGTAAGTTATTTCAAGATGTGACAGTTAATGTCCTCATTGCCCTAGTGGCTGAAGCAGGCTAAGATAAAGAGAAACCAGAGCTTTCTGTCATGTTCAACAAAATTGGAGTCTGTAGTCTGGTTATTACATGTAATTTACCTATCTATTTGTATACCATTTACACATCAAAATGCCTTAAACCTCAAGGGAGTGTTCTTTTTAGTTTTGAAAGCTAGTAAATTGACCCCTTTATATATTTTTTAAAAACACTGCATTACATATGTATATACACATGTATATATAAATATATATGTTACATATATGTGTTATATATATGTAATGCAGTAATATATGTAATGTATACATATGTGTGTATATATGTGTAATGTTACATATATGTAATGCAGTGATATGTATATAAATACACACACACATACATATATATATATATATAAAAAACATGTTTGGTCTGTCTAATAAACAGAGATTTTGATGGGAATTAGATTAACAAGACAGGCACAGTGACTACACCTATAATCCCAGCACTTTAGTAAGCAGAGGTGGGAGGATTGCTTGAGGCCAGGAGTTCAAGACAAGCCTGGACAATACAGTGAGACCCCACCACTACAAAAATTATATGAAAAAAATTAGCCAGGCATGGCCATGTGCACCTGTAGTCCTAGCTACTTGGGAGGCTGAAGGGGAAGGATTGCTTGAGCATAGGAGTTTAAGGTTACAGTGAGCTACGATTATACCTATACTATACTCCAGCCTGGGCAACAAAGCAAGACCCTGAATCTTAAAAAAAAAAAAAAAGGAATTAGATTAACAAAGTCTGTTATTAGCAAAGTGCAATAATGAGGACTCTTGTGGCAAAAGCTTTAAAAATGTGAAAATTCACCTAGCAATTTCACTTCTAGGTTTTTATTTAAAAACAACCAGGGTTGTACAAGAATTTTTCCATAAGGTTATTCCTTACAGCATATTTACAGTAGCAAAAATACATATATTGAAAACCAAGAAACAATCTAAACTTCAAAAGCAGACTAATAAAATAAATGAGAGTGCATTCCTATGTTAAAATACTCTGCAGTCATTAAAAGTCATGTTGTAGAATAATTTAGTAGTGCCAAGAAAACATGCAATATATGTTTTTATTTAAATTTAAGAAGTAGAAAATCTTTTTCATAAATTTGTTGGTTCTTTTCAAAGATTAATTTTTTGATATAAATTTTAAGAATATTTTATATAGTTTTTAAGAAAATCAGGATTCTAGAAATCTGGTAACTTTCCCTTTTAGTTTACTCTTAAGCATTTTAAAGATTTTTGACACTGCTACGAATGGAACAATTACTCTTTATTTTTTCAGTTGGTTATTTAATGATACAGAGAAAATCTTATTGCTATATGTATATTTAGTATCTACTCATCCAATCAAATTTTTCCCTTTTTAATATTTCTTCTGGAGTTGGATATAAAATGTTTTCTTGGGGCCAGACACGATGGATCACACCTGTAATCCCAGCAGTTTGGGAGGCCAAGATGGGTGGATCACAATGTAAGGAGTTCAGACCAGCCTGGCTAAGATGGTGAAACCCTGTCTCTACTAAAAATAAAAAATTAGCTGGGCACAGTGGTGGCCATCTGTAATCCCAGCTACTTGGGAGGCTGTCAGGAGAACTGCTTGAACCCGGGATGCAGAGGTTGCAGTGAGCCAAGATCATGCCACTGCACTCCAGCCTGGATGACAGAGTGAGACTCCATCTCAAAAAATAAAAAATAAAATAAAATAAAAAGTTTTCTTGGAAGGATTTTCTTAACATATAGTTATAAATTTTAAAAAAAGCAAGATCCAAATAACTGTATATAAGGTGAGCCCATTTAGCAAAACACACTCCCCTTCTTCATTTATACCATTATATATAATGTATTTGTATAAAATAAAATGGCCTTGATGAATGCTTAAATACAAAGCTTGTTAACATAAATGTCTTAAGAGATGGCAGGGAGAAGGGGAGGAGAAGAGGGCAGGTAAACTTCCTTTGCCAAAAAATATCTGCATTTAAAAAAAGATATTCATGAAAATGCAGTATGATACTCATGTCGATGTGTGTGCACACACATGTGTGTGAATAGAGAGGCCTAAAAAGACAGTTACCAAATTTTGATGGTGGACTACTCACAGTGATGGCTCTTCAGGTATTTTTATTTCTTCATATTTTTCTGTAGGATTCAAAACTGTATTACATGAAATTATGCAATACTATAAAAAAATAAAATCTTTGTTGTAGACTAAAAAATGATACACACTGTAGTATGCTGGTATACTGATGAGTCAGAAGAAAATGAAAGATGATAGGAGGAAAAGGAGATATACTGCAATAGTGTTAATTCTCAACGGGGTGATGGGGAAGAGAACAGAGGTAGAAAAGAAAAGAAAAAGAAATAAGCTTTTGAAAAGTACCAGCTTTAATATCACAGTTATAATCTCATTGAGGAAAAATGGCTTCCACAAAAACATGACTTCATCTTTATGATACTGCCTGTAAGAGAAGTACAGAGAAAGAAAAGACCTAGGTAGACTGAATCAGGGAATCCTTCACAGAAAACATAGGACTTAAGATTAGAAAGATTTAAATACATTTAAAAGTAAGGATTTTCTAGACCTGTGAAATACACAATCAAAGTATACAAGTTGAAATGCATACCACTAGACCGCAAAGAAAGATTTATGTTAGAGCAGGAAATAAAAGTGTAAGGTTCCGTACAGCCAGATTACGAAGACCTCAAAGGACAAGCTGAAGAACAGGCTTGACGTTCAAGGCCTTGTTGAGCAGAGGAATGACACAGAGAAATGTTTTAGAAATACAGACCTGGAGATGACATGGGTATGTAAGGGGATGAGCAGCAAAGGAAACATCAAAAAGGCTGGTGAGGAGGCTGTGGGAGTAACGAAGGCCTGGATAAACAAGGACAAACCCAAGAGATATCGTAAAGAATTGTTTGGAAACTCTTACTATACAATCTCCAAGTCTTACTAGTAATTCCAAGGAGACCAGGGGCCCTGGGGAATCTAGAAGGTAAAGGACAGGGCAATGAACAACTCTGAGAAAAACAGGTGGCGAGGCCTTGTGTGTTAGCAGAGGAGCTGGGGCCCTTGGCTAGATTTGCATCAGTGCAATTTCTGTGCTCTTTGATGTGCTCTGGCACCTTTAGGAAGTGCTGGTCTGGCCCAGGGTCTCCAACAGCTAACAAAGTATCCAAGTTACTGATTCCTGGACTCATTTCTATTATATAAGCTTTAGGTAGCAATCTTAACCTCTTATTAAATATCTAAAGAATGTTTTCATTTCTCACTATGTAGCTATCTAAATACTATAAAATTCAGTTACTCCCCGGTGTATTTCATTTAGACGTTGGAGGAGTGAACACCCAACAAATATTTCCATATCATTTTCAAAGCAGTCTTTCTTCTGATAAGACTTTTCCACAGTGTAGAACTTGTTGACACACTAAACACTACAGATAAGATTTCAGTTAAAAATATTTCATTTTTAAAAGAGGACAGGTTCCTCTTCCTTCCTTCCAAAATAAAACCTAAAAAAAAGAAAGAAAGAAGCATCCATGAAAAAGTCTAGTTTTCTTTTCTGCCTGCATTTTCTTCATACAGTGAAGCCTACTTAAAGCAGTAGACTCATTTGTAGATATTCCCTGAAATAAAAGCTCAAGGCATAACTATACCCACCCTCACAGTGCTGAGAGGAGATAATATTAATATTTGTAAAATGTTTAACACAGTGCCTGGCACATTATAATTACTCTAAATGAGAGTACAAAATTGTAGTCCATGAAAACAATAGCAGGCCAAGAAACTGTTTATTCCGTATGATTTCAATTATGTTAAATTACACAGAAAAGATTAGAAAGAAATGCACTAGAAAGCTGTCATTATTTCTGGGTGGTGGTGTTAGAGGTGGTTGCCCTTCTTTATTTATCCTCATTCTTTTCGAATTTCCCACAAAAGGTGTACATTTCTTGTATAATCTTAATTTTAAAATATCTAACATTAACAGGATTTTTACACAGAAGAGGGGCAGATAAGAAGGCTTTATTGCCCCAGCAAGTAGAGACTGAATCAATGTTCTCTTCCCATTCTGTTTAGCAGCTTGGCTCCCTCAATAACAAGACCACATTTCTTCTCATAAACTCTATTTTCCTTCTACTTGTTACCTCTATTTCTTTACAGTTGTCCACCTGCTATAATTTCTTTTGCTTTATGGTCTTGAAGAATAGAAGTTTAAAATGTACAAAAAAAAAACAAAAACAGTCCCTTAAGAGGCTTCCTTCCAAGTAGAAACCTTATTTATCTGGATACAAATAAATAAAACCTTATTTAGATAAATATATATTATAGTAAAAGTCTCCAGCAGTTAGACTGTGATGTGAAATGGTCTCTTAATATTGTGGGAACATAGGAAATGTTCGAATAAAAAAACACAGGATTCTATAATCCTTTTTAAAAAATCTTTTTAAAAGTAGACTTCTTATAAACACTATACTGAAATGGAATACCCTTCAACCAATGAGCTTAAACTAGACTTCAGTATAATTTTATCTGATTTATAAAGAAGTGTCAATTGTTAGTCCCATCTTATACAGAAAACCACAGCATTTTTTGGGAGGCAGGGTGGTTTTGAGACAGGGTCTTGCTCTGTCACCCAGGTTGGGGTGCAGTGGTATGATCATGGCTCATTGCAGCCTCAGCCTCCTGGGCTCAAGCGATCCTCCCACCTCAGCCTCCAGAGTAGCTGGGACTACAGGCTGCACCACTGTGTCCAGCTAATTTTTAAATTTTTGCAGAGACAGGGTTTCACCATGTTACCCAGGCTGGCCTTGAACTCCTGGGCTCAAGCAATGCACTAGCCTCCCAAAGTGCTGGGATTAGAGGCATGATCTACCATGTCCAGCTAGACAATCACAACATTTGACGATAGCTCTAAAAGTTTTAGGGCCAGGCAGAGTGGCTCACATCTATAACCCTAGAACTTTCGAAGACCAAGGCAGGAGGATCACTTAAGCACCGGAGCTCAGGGTCAGCTTGAGCAACAAAGTGAGCCCTTGTCTCTAGAAAAAGAATTAGCTGGCATAGTGGCATGTGCCTTTAGTCCCAGCTACTCAGGAAGCTGAGGTGGGGAGGATTGTTTGTCCCAGAAGACCGAAGCTGCACTAAGCCATGATTGTGCCACTGCACTCCAGCCTGGGTGACAGAGTGAGAACTTGTCTCAAAAAAAAAAAAAGGTTTTTTAGAGCAATGGTCTAAACGGGCTACAAGATGAACTATCTACTTCACAGAACCTTCCTCTCTAGAATAAGATAGGATCCTTCCCCAATTTCCATAGGTGGAGCCAGGACTGCTGCTGTTGTTACTGTTGCTGCCATGTCTAAGGAAAGAAAGAATGAGAAACACTTCTGCTTCCAGACTTGAGAAAAAACCCCAAATATTTATATATTTTTGAATGTAATAATTTTAAACTCTAAGAAAAACTATAAAGTTTTTCTTTTTTAAGTGCCATTAAGCAGTTAACCATCATCCCCAAAGGCTTGCATATCTTGCTCCCTTTTCTCCTACCCCATAGCCACCCTGTCCTTTCTCAAGTCACTAATATCTACTGTTCTATTGTAGAACAGTTATAAATACAGCGTTTTGGTATTTTCAAATTATTGTTTCATTTTTTTACTCATGAAAATGTTTTGCTTCTTGATTTTATTTTCAAATGCAGAGGTACAGAACATTTTATGCTTTTCTCTAAAAAAATAACAACTTATGAAATCTAAATTAAATTATTTTTGTTTCTATGATCCTCACTGGGTTTTGTTTCCTATAAGGTTAATGGATTTTTGGCAGAAAGTATTATTCATCAGTACTGGATTATATATTAAGATACAGAATTAAATGATCTGCCATCACATTCAAAAATTAACTGAACTAAAATTGATAACAATTTTATTCAGCCCTTATTGTGTAAAAGGCACTGTGTGTGAGATAAGAAGTACAAAACAAGAGTTGTCCTTAAAATGTTTACCTATATTCTTTATTATCCAAAGTTAAGATATGCTCTCAATAATGGAGTGAGTCATTTCAATTTTCTAAAACGTAACAGCATCAGACTCATGGGATGCCACACTTTCCTTTCAACCTCACAAAAATCCTCCGTTCTGCAATAGAGATTACAGTTAGGTGAAAAGCAAAATGTAAAATGTGACAATGTTCCCATTGGTCATTGATAAGCATATACTAATTAGATTATAGCCAGTAAGAAAGGGACAAGATTGGGGTAGGGGCAATATAAGAGGGGTGCAGAGAGAGAAAGAGAAAAATGAGAAAAAAAGAAAAGGTTATCTTTACTAAGTTGTCTGTTTTAAAGTAACAAGGACCAAAGTTTAAGAAGAAAAACATATTTTTAGTATACTGAAAGGAATACTTAATAGTTATATAAAGAAAGTTGAACAAAATCTTTAAAAAATTTAGACAGAAACCAGTGTGGATCTCTGTAGACTACCTAATATTCTGACCAGCTAAGTCAGGGCCAGGATAAGGTCAAGAACTCAAAGTAGATCTTGTGTTTTGGCATTTTAAGCAGTTTGAAGAACACAGGGAACAAGAGAGAAAAGAAAATCATCAACACTGGCCCAATGATATCCTTCTAACTTCTTCACCTCACCACTGGAAGCAAATAAAAGTCTCTATCACACTGTCCTCCTTACACTGGTTTATAGAAGTCAGAACTAGAATTTCCAACACTTCATATCCTTTGGTTTCAAAATAATTTGAACCTGAAGATATCCATGTAAATTTGTTTAAAATGGTTCATTCTTTTCCTGATGGATGCTGGCTTGCACTGCTGTTTTCTCAAGACGACAGTGAGAGCAGTCATTGGACTTGCCGGCACTGTTTCTCCTGGGCTAGTTATAAACGATAGGAAGCTGACAAGTAGACAAGAAGAAATCTGTTTTTGTCATCATGCTTTGTTGCAACCTGATGGGCAATAAATAATGTTGGGCACCATATTTAGCCATGTGCTTTCCCTGTTCTTTAAAAAGTTTATTGTTTGATTGGGTGCGGTGGCTCACACCTGTAATTTCAGCACTCTGGGAGGCTGAGGCAGGAGGATCACCTGAAGTCAGGAGTTCAAAGACCAGCCTGGACAACATGGTGAAACCCCGACTGTACTAAAAAAAAAAAAAAAAAAAATTAGCCAGGTGTGGTGGTGGCACGTGTCTATAATCCCAGCTACTTGGGAGGCTGAGGCAGAAGAATCACTTGAACCCAGGAGGCAGAGGTTGTAGTGAGCTGAGATTGTGCCACTGCACTCTAGCCTGGGTGACAGAGCAAGACCCCATCTCAAAAAAGAAAAAAAAAAAGGTTATGGTTTAGTACTCATGTGTAAAGTTTTAGCACACTTCCTTCTTTTATAACCTTTTCTGCAAACAGTAATAGAAAAGCTACCTCATGGTATTTCATATAACTTTAGCCTTCTAGGATTTTTTTTTTTTTTTTTTTTAGACGGAGTTTCGCTCTTGTTACCCAGGCTGGAGTGCAATGGCTTGATCTCCGCTCACCGCAACCTCCGCCTCCTGGGTTCAGGCAATTCTCCTGCCTCAGCCTCCTGAGTAGCTGGGATTACAAGCACGCGCCACCATGCCCAGCCAATTTTTTGTATTTTTAGTAGAGACGGGGTTTCACCATGTTGACCAGGATGGCTCGATCTCTTGACCTCATGATCCACCCGCCTCAGCCTCCCAAAGTGCTGGGATTACAGGTGTGAGCCACCGTGCCCGGCCCCCTAGGAGTTTTATCATCTTTGGCAATTTGGATTTCAAAGCAAAGATCTAACTTATGCTTAGTCTCTTGGTTTGTTTTAACTTATTTCTTCAAAGAGGGTTACTTTCCCTACTTACTTACTGGAAACCCTTTTTAACATTAGTTTTCAAATTAAATACCAGCCCAACGTTGCATATTAGCTTTGCAACTTTTCTAAAGATTTGCAGATCAAGCCAGAGAAGTAGTCTTGTTTGCTTTTGTACAGAAAGTGATACAGACACATTTGGAAACTACTACTTAGTTCAAGATTCCAAGTTCCAAATCTCACTGAAAATAATTGGGACTTGAATTCCATTTTTCTTCCCATCTACAAAAAAGCTGGTTCTTAAAAATTGTAAAGCTCCTAATATTTCTGAGTCATCAGATATCTTTTCCAAAACAGCATTCTGATCGGTATAATGCAAATGAATCACCAATTAAATTCCACCCAAGATATTCCTGTACTAGAATTCAAAGCAAAGTGCTTGGCAAAATGTATCTTAGGATCTGCCAAGCCCCAAACATTTGAAAACAAATAATAACTCTAGGATGTTCTGCCAAGTCCAAAAAAGCCAATGGCCACCCCTCTTTGAGAATGTCTTCATGTTTCTGAATGCCTTCTATTTAGGCTTCACAGTCTAAGTCCTTTGGTGTCAAAGGTCAAGAACCACCAACCAGAGAATTAATAAAACTGAAGCTCTAGGTAAATAAACTTCGAACTCCTAAGCTCTGTTATAAAGTTTCACACACAGTTCATCTGTTGAGAGAAGATTTTTTTCCATTCAAAGAGCATTTAGCCTTAGGATTGCCTTTCATTCAGCAAGGATCACCTACATTCTGATTCTTGCGGTTATTAGAGCAAATCATGGGGTGTTGAGAACTTGGCTTCCTCCATCTTAACAAAACAGTTCAAGTCAGAGAGGCAGTTAATCCCTGGAAGGCTTTGTGATCCCATCCCCTGACATGTTTGATAAATATGGAAATTGTAAAATGTCCTGACTTGTTAAAATTTTTTAAGTCTGCTTAACATGCTCTTTGGCCTCAACATGCACAAAGTGCTGACTTGGCATGCCTCGGGGCCTCCATCACCTTCTCTATTGTGTATACACTGACAACCCCTGAAGCATAAATAAGTCACACTTTACAAAGAATGTTTATTCTATGCTGTAAGAGGGACTCTCCTTTTCTCAAGGAAACAAAAGCATGGCAAAGGGGAGGAAGAAAGGGTATGTACAAAAATATGCGACAGAAAGGAAAAAAAAAAACCCTTCAATTCTAAATAATTACAAAATTGAAGACCATAAAAAACTCTGGGTTGGGGATAGGTGTGCCTACATTTGGCTTATAAACAAATCTTTCAGAGTCTGAAATTACCATGGTAGGAAACAACTATTCCTCTTTGTTTCTTGCTTTACAAAATGTAATGAATAATACAGTTTTCTTTCAGTACCTCCTGTAATTCAAATGAGTCCACTCCCCTTTAATGCTATTCAACGTTAAGAAAATGAAATACTATTATGACCTGTATCTGGCCACCAGTGAGTAAGAAAACAAGCTCTGATTACATGAATAGATCCAACTTCTACTCATCTCAAATAACTAATCATCTTGGAGAGTGAATAAACAACTATATAAATACCAAGAAAGAAGGCTCATAACTGTATGAGCCAGGTGCAGTGTTTAGAAACTCTGCAGACATAAAATTCAAAGGGAAACTGAAAAAAACACAATGACAGTATATTCGTGAAATGCTGATGACGCACTGGAGTACTTCAGAATATATAGCCAGCTACATTCATCAGTCATAGACATTATTGATATTCCCAGAGCCAACCATCACATTCGCAACACTTTGACTGTTTCCAGAAGATCGCTTTCATGGGGTCTCCTGAGGCTGCTGCTTATATTAAACTTACAATTACGAGCAACAATAGCAAAAGTGAGAAGCAGATGGCTGGCTGCAAGGTGGAATGGAAACAGAGGCCTCATGGATGCAGAGATAGGCACATCTTAGTAAAAAGAAAAGCAGTAGTAATATAGCTGAGTTGCAGAGAACTGGTGGGAGAAGAAAAAGAAGCTAAGAGTCAGGATGATATCCATACTATTAAACCTATCCAGGAAAAACTGAGAATTAGCTATAGGCCTGCAGACAGTTCTCAGGGCCTGCTGGTTTCAGGCAGACAGGAAAATAATGACCAGACCATTACAAAGGGCAAGAATGTGATCTGTGGCTGCAGGGAAAGAAAACAAGGATTAAAAAAAAGAGTATAAATGTTGACCCTTGGGCTGGTCCTGGTACCCCAATTAAGGAAAGAAGGAAAGTAGACAAATTATGACTTTAGGAGAAAGAAATAATCAAAAGAATTGAGAATATTATCTCCTACCTTAGCATCAACACCACATTGCTCAAAAACAGTTGCAGCTCAGAATAGCCTGGCATGAAGAAAATAACACTACAGAGAGAAAAAGAGACTGTATTAGTGCATTCTCACACTGCTATAAAGAACTACCTGAGACTGGGTAATTTATTAAAAAAAAAAAAAAAGAGAGAGAGAGATTTAATTGGCTCGCAGTTCCACAGGCTGTTAAGGAAGCATGGCTGAGGAGATCTCAGGAAATTTACAATGATGGCAGGAAGCAAAGGGGAAGCCGGCACATCTTCACATGGCAAAGCAGGAGAGAAAGCGAAGTGGGAAAGGGCTACACACTTTTAAACAACCAGATCTCATGAGAACTCACTCACTAAAACAAGAACAGCAAAAGGGAAATTCACCCCCATGATCCAATCACTTCCCATCAGGTCCCTCCCCCAACATTGGGAATTATAATTCAACAAGAGATTTGGGTGGGCACATAGAGCCAAACCAGATCACAGAACAACCAAACTAATGACTCAGTCACCCATCTTCTCCTATGGTAGGCAGAATGCCCAGTGTCCAGCTGAGTGCTTCTCAAACTTTAATGTGCATGAGAAACACCTAGAGTATCTTGTTCAAATGCAGATTCTGATTCAGAAGGTCAGGAGTGAGGCCAGAGATTCTGCATTTTCAAAAAGCTCCCAGGTGATGCTCTTATGCTGCTGTTAGGACCAAGGGTTCATATGGACCTTACCCAGGTAAGTTCTGGCTTGCCTCATGACCCTGGACAAGTTGTTGAATTTCTCTGATTTTTTGGTGTCTTCATTCATTGAATACAGATAGAAATGCTTAACTCATCACATTGATGCGAGGAACAGACAAAACAATAATGCTTAGCTATTACCATCGCTAGCACAATATTTCCCAAAGCATAATAGACATACCACTGATGGTAGAAGGAAAAATTTTTTAAAATTGTTAGGCAATATTTTAATAGATATTAGAAAAAAAATAACTATTACCTTAAACCCAAGATTTCTTGAGTATTATCACTTAGGATAAAGCTAAGTTTAAAAGAAAAAGTTAATTGTAAAAATTACAAAGTAAACAAAAGTACAAGAGATACAGAGAAAGAACAAATATGATGAGGATGATACTCAGTAGACTAAATTTGAGAAACTTCAATTAACACAAGGTTAGCAAGCTCCTTGAAGGCAGGGGCTTGACCAGATTATCCTATTATAAGGAGCAGGTGTGTGGTAGAGTTTTAAATGCACTTCAATTCTTTCTGGTCATTTAAGTCTTAGAAACTGTACTTTAATCAAATGATATTTATCTTCATAATTATTCATATATATTGCAAAATTATGCTATCATAAATCATGAAGCTATCCAAAAGATTAAGGAAAATAAATTCTGTTGAATACAGTCATTTTTCCCTTTGATACTTAAAGTAACCAATCTAAACTACCTCCCAACAATGGGTAAATAACAAAATTATTCCCCAAGGAAAGGAAAAGCTATGATTTCATGTACCCAGTATTATGATGTTTCTCCTTTCCCACAAAAGTTGTATAACACCATTATAAGGTAATTTGTGGTAAAAGAGATGGATGTGCATAACTGAACACTTTACAACCAAATCTGTCATACCTTTAACAGCAACCATTAAAGCAAAGAGGAAGTCTGGGGTCACAGATGAGTAGAAAACAGCATATTGTGAGTAGTGCAGTTTTCAAAAGAGAACTATATAAGGCTTTCTGATGTATGTAGCATCTAATGTCTGATGTATTTGAAGCAGCATCTCATTGTTATAATTTTGCTGTAGAAGGCTGATGGTTTTGTTTAGTTAATAAATACAAGGTAAACACAGACATATGTCCAAACTTCAGTCATTCATTTGTCCATGATGTGAACCACTTCTCCAATTAATTAGATAATAGTTTTCAAATACTGTCCTGAAAGAATATTTCCTTGAGTTTTTGGTATTATTCATAGTATAATAGTTATAAATGTAGACTTTTTTTTTGAAATGGAGTCTCACTCTGTTGCCAGGCTGGAGAGCAATGGTGTGATCTTAGCTCACTGCAATCTCCACCTCCTGGGTTCAAGTGATTCTCCTGCCTCAGCCTTCCAAGTAGCTGGGACAACAGGTAGGTACACCACACCCGGCTAATGTTTATATTTTTAGTGGAGATGAGGTTTCACCATGTTGGCCAGTATGGTCTCGATCTCCTGACCTCATGATCTGCCTCCTCAGTCTCCCGAATTGCAGGGATTACAGGTGTGAGCCACAGAGCCTGGCCAGATATAACACACTTTTAAGTTTAATATGTGTTATAAACAATTTTTCCATTACTTTCTTAAGTCTAGATAATCAGCAAAACAATAAATCAGGCCCTGACTGGTTGTTTTTGTTGATTTTCATGGTGTTAATACTTCTACATGGTGATTTGAAGCTATCCACATGATGTCAGTGAACACGAAGTTGTGAAAAGATGTACAATAGTATACACTATTATATAGTATTTCCAATACAGATACAATAGACACAAATAACCTCAATAGCATAGATAATAACATGTAGTAAAACATAATTAAGGATTGAGTTTTGAGTATTATCTTTGTTTTAAAATAATTTGTTTAATTGTAAGTTTATAGTTTAATTTTTACTGATAACTGGCTCACAAAATTTCTGAAAATGTAATCATTATATCTTGGGAGCTGATGAGGGCTGCCTCCAACACATCACTGGCCACATACCACATCCCACTCATTGTCGCTACCACCCGATTTACAAATCAATTTTGAGTGTTCTAAGTTAAAAATTTCTTGGATAAATGTGGCAAATTTTGTGTGTTAAAGAAATGACAATAAAAATAACCATACAGATATTATGATTTGTATATTTTATATAGCCAGGTTTATAGTCAACAAGGAAAAATTAAGAAATATTTCATAAAATCTTCAGCTTTACAAAATCAAATAATAAAAGCACCATTGCATCTTGGGGGAGAAAAGTAGGCAACAGATATTCGTTTGGGTAAGAGGAAAAAAAGGACATCAAGCTATGAATAAAAATATCTGTACTGATTTTCACAAATAAAACTGGTCAGAAAAACTTGATTTGCTAAAGGAACCAGGCTGCTTATAATTGAATTCTAAAGATTGTTTTCTATGAGACAACCATCACAACAGAAATATTTTAGATGCTATCATTATATGCCAATACCAACTTTTTAATTTGTAAAAGATAAAAGAGGAAATTACAAGCAAATCCAAAGCTATTTCACTAATCCCTCTAACTGATATAAACCACTCAGAGAATTAGAGAGCTTATTCCACAAAATGGTCATTTATGATGTCAACTAGTACTTTTAAAGACTTTTAAACACTGGTCTGCATTGCACTAAAAAGCTAAAAGCAGTTAAGTTGTGCTTGATCCCTTGGAAAAGTTCAATTAACCAGTTTATATTAAAAGGATGAACATTCAACTACCTTCCCCTTCATGGAGAAGAGCTTGTGTGAGTAACATTCCAAAGCCTCCTATAAAATCCTATGGAATTGTTTATTTTAAAAGTTAAGTCTTCAAAGCTCAGGGAAATACACAGCACATACACTGTTTACCTCTACAAAATGGAACATATGGAAAAATTTACAACTGTCAAGTGTTATTATGCTGCAAAACAAACGTGGAAGAACACAACAGGAATAAATACGGTAAGATTTGTTCACCAACTGGAGATGCTGGAGGCACATGGAAGATTTTACAAAAATTGCAACGTTTAAGACATTGGCAGGACAGTTGTGCTAACCTGCACTTTATGACAAGATTGCACACAATAGTTCAGCTGTTCCTTCTGAATTATAACACAGGTTTAGGCATGTAAGTCAATATGAAAAGCAGTCCTTTAAAAAAAGAAAGAGGCAGCCAGGCACGGTGGCTTATGCCTGTAATCCCAGCACTTTGGGAGGCCGAGGCGGGCAGATGACGAGGTCAGGAGATCAAGACCATCCTGGCCAACATGGTGAAACTCAACCTCTACGAAAAATACAAAAATTAGCTGGGTATGGTGGCATGTGCCTGTAATCCAGCTACTTGGGAGGCTGAGGCAAGAGAATCGCTTGAACCCCTGAGGCGGAGGTTGCAGTGAGCTGAGATCACACTACTACACTCCAACCTGGCAACAGACGGAGACTCTGTCTCAAAAAGAAAAGAAAAACAAAGAAAGAAGAAAAACAATTCCTGTCTTCTGTTAAAAATTCTAAATAAGGATTATGGATACTAAAGAAAAACAAGTGAAACAGCTAAAATGATAAAATGAAATAACCACTGGGTGATAAATATTGAAATAAAAATATGGTTGAAAATTATTTTTAAAATTATTTGTCATAGGGCAAATAAGTTGTTAGTTTTTTTTTTAAACTGCATAGCGATATAGATTGATGAATTAAGTCAATTTTAAAATTTAATCGATTTTTACAATGGCTTTCAGGTTTTAAAAAAGGCACTAAACCTACATTTTAAAATGTAAAATTTTGCAGTCATCTCCCCAAATCCTCTCAATGTGGTCTAGTATTGAAATATATGTTTTCACACATAAAACTTGAATGAAAAAATAATAATTTCCCCTAAATTCTCAATATCAGCAGTACCCCAAAGAAAAATTCCTTCTAAGTATAAAGACAGAAAAATAATTCCCAGGAAATAAAAGCACTCTCTGTCCAAAACTCACATGTACTAAATGCAGAGGCTGAAATAAGACTTGGATGTTCTTTTTACTTTCTCCAGTCTTCTAGTCATTACTTTAACAGGCAAAGAATAACTAAACAGCGAAACTCTGACGGGAGCACATACTTTCCACACACCCTAAATGTCAAAGGCCTGTTTAGAGAAAGGCCAAACAGTCTACTGCATCTTAGACGTAAGGGCCAGAATTAGGAGATGTTTCTGACTAAGGAGTTTATTTCTGCCTCTACCACTGCTTCATTTTGTAACATTAGCAAAGAGATTTATCTGTTCTTCACTTGGCTTTAAAAATAAAGATGGAGGCACATAACCTTTTCTTAGCTCTCTAGAGTCTTGTAAGGCTACAATAAATAATGCCCATAAAAGCTCTGATCTTGTAAAGAAAAAAAAATTGACATATACAGGAAAGATTTTAGCGATTTCTGAAAGACCAATGGTGGTCAAGATGAAACACGAGGATCTGTCAAGAGAAGCCACAGATCACAGGGAAAGGCCTGATAACCTTTCTTATTTATTCTCTCAGTAAAAATTGCCTTTGAAACTAAACCAATAAACTGCCATCTAGATTATATCCAATTTCCACTTCTATAACATTCACTTATGCCATCACTACACATTGTAACTTCTGAACAGGTAAGAGACAACTAGAATAACCACAGTAATGATTAGAAAATCAAAAGAAAAATCAGGTGCTTGATTTCTAAGGCCTAACTTCTGACATTAAAAAAAAATAAGGAATTAGAAAACTAGTATTAAAAAACAGACTTCAGGCCTCTTTATACTCCCATTTGCCTCTTTCCTAAGAGGTCATTGAAACAACTGCCAAGATTTCTTGGTGGGAAAATAATTTTGTAAGATGAAACAACTACATGTAATTGAACCTTAGTTTCTGGATATACACCAGTATTTGCATTTAAGTTACTGAGGACTAGTACACAGTGTTTCCTATGATTCTTCCTTCTGAAAGAGAACTAGCAGTGAGAATCAACCTTCTGGAACACTGAAGTAGTAAAATAGTAATGAGGAAAGCCTTTCCTTGCATATTAGTACTCAAAACTGGGGGGATTAATGCTATATTTTTAAATTTTCATATCTCACTGAAGCATGTAATGCAGGATATGTTAATTTGTAAAAAAAATTCTTCACTTTATAAAGATTGGAATTAATTTTCCTTTTATCAGTTGATGTTTTCACAGAGTATTTGGGCATATACATAAAACACAACTCATTCCTGAATGCTGAAAAATAAACATCCTGCCAATCTTCCAAAGGTACATCTTATTTTTAAAAAGAGAAAGAAAAGAAAAAAGTCAGACTCTGCGAATAAGATAAAACAATAAAATCCATGAGTATAGATCTTCACAGTTTAATTCTGTCAGGGAAAAGAATGGGGTAAATTAAGTAAGACAGAGTCCAAAAGAACCAGAGATTATATTGTAACCAGGAAGAAGATCTTTCCACAGTATATATCTGGTATATATTTAAGTTTGGAAGACCAAGGTTAATTCCCTTCAGTCATATCCTCCTCTTACTTATGCTTGAAATCCAAGGCGCATGGTGATAAATGTGCACAATGTCCTCATTTGCAATGTTAGACATCCCAATCCCTTCAGATGAGCCCTCCAGAAATTGAGAAACTGGAATGGCTTACTATTTCTCCCTAGAGAACTTTTGCTTTGGGAACATCATTATCCTAATTGTCTATATAACCTTTGTCTGGGGAACTTAAAACAAGAGATTTATCTTTTTTTCCTAAAAGTGGTATCTGTATCTGCCTGAAATTAACAAAGGACATCCATTATTTAATTAACTCTATTTGATGTGAATATTTTATCAAATGGGGTTATATAAATAAACTATCTTTTCAACATAAATCTTATCGTAGGCTTATGAAGGCAAATAGGCTGGGCGCAATGGCTCACACTTGCAATCCTTGCACTTTGGGAGGCCAACGCAGGAGGATTGTTTGAGCCCAAGAGTTTGAGACCAACCTTGAAAACATAGTGAGACTCTGACTCTACAAAAAATACAAAATTAACTGCTCATGGTGGCAAGTATCTGTAGTCTCAGCTATTCAGGAGGCTGAAGTAGTAGGATTGTTTGAGCCCGGGAGGTAGAGGCTGCAGTGAGCTGTGACTGTACCACCACACTCCAGCCTGGATAACAAAGCAAGATCATGTCTCAAAAAACATAAATCTTAAAACATGCCTAATCTATTCTGGGTCAGATAAGAACTCTGACAAATGCTATATTTTAGTGGTATGAAAATTCAGTAACTGCAAAATGAGAAATATTTCCAATTATTTTTTAACCAAGGAGCCCCAAAAAGTGAACAAAATCCCCCCTGCAAAGCCACATTAACAAATAGTAAAGTAGAGTCAGCGGTCACCTAACAAGAGCAAGAAAAACTAACATACAGTGATCTGTTTCTATCTCAGATTTTGATTTTTAAAAAGACTTCTTTCTTAGGAACAACAATCAAACGACTATGATTGTTCCTAAGAAACAATCAAACTCAGTCAATATCAGCTACCTTCCATCATCTTTCACAAATAAACTTGAAGAAAATGCATCTTAACTGACAGTTTATGCTCATCGAGGTCTTTTCAGAACATTCATTCATCCCCATCGGGGATGATTCAGGCCCATTGCCTACTCCAGCTCAATGGTGACTGGGAAAAAGAGGATCATTAATTTCTCAACAAGTTCCACTTGAGCAGTCTCCAATCCATCTGTGGGAAGAGCTGTGAAGTGGTCAAAACTGTGGAAGCCATAGCCTTCTGCCGTCCTAGTGCTTTCTGTGTAGCTTGTTGGAGAACCAGGCAGCTCAGTGAGTTTCGTTATCTTTTAGGATGCACTGAATTGAAACTGCATGATTTATCTCAACTTCTAGTTGAAAATTTCACAAAATTATCCATGTAAGTGTCATCCAAATATAGCTGGTAAAATGAATGACAGTTGGCAGAAGTGCTGATAGTAAGTGTCACTTTATACTTAAAAGCATCCAAATAGAAAAAAAAAAGATTTGTTGTTTGTAGTCTGGAATAAAAACAAACATTAAGAGGTTTTAAAATTAGGGAATGTGTGAAGATAGAAAAATAAGAGCATGTGTTTAAAAACAGCATTATTATTTTCCACCTTTAAAGAAATATTCAAAGTTAAATACAGAAATTCCATATGTAGCTCTAAACCCTAACATGTTATATAGGATGATTTTTCTCTTGCTTTAACTATTTAACATTTAACAAAATTTTAATGGGTGTCTACTATAGGCCAGGCATTGCGGTAGAGAATGTAAAAGACATGGCTCCTGCCTTCTGGAATCTCGGGAGGAGATAAGGAACTGTAAAGTATAACAAGCATCATGATGATAGAGTAATAAAGAACAGACCACAGAAGTATCTAGTCTAAGCGAAGGTCACTTGAGGAAGTAAAGTTTAGGTTGAAACCAGAGGCCAAGTAGTAATGATCCTCAAGAAGGATCAGGAAGGCAGCAGAGGAACACTGTGTCGAAAAGCTGAAATAAGAGAGACGTGAATGAAACTGAAAGAGACTCACTAGAGCTAAGGCATGCACAGGGTAATACTGGTGTAAGACAGAGTTGAAAGAAGAGATAAATAAGACCATATCAAGAAGGGCTCTGCCCTAAGAGCATGAAAAACTCACTAGAATGTTTATAAAGGGAAATAACATTATCTTGTTATTACTCTATCTACACTGTGGAGTATGGAATAGTGTGGCAAAGCGGTGAATAGTAGAACGCTATTGTCACAATAGTGTGAAAGATGATGGTGCCTTGGATTGGAATGGTAGCACCCAAAGAAGAGATGTAGAAAAATTTAGGAACTATTTACGCAGAATTATCAGAACTCTGTTTGACAATGGAATGTAGGGCGGGCAAAAGAACCAGGTATCTCCCAGTTTTCGATTTGAACCATGGGAGACGAATTCACTGGAATCAGACCAAATTTGAAGAGAAATGAGTGGGAAAGAAATGAGATGAAAAATAAAATTTGAAATGCTTGGGAAGCCAGGCTGATGTGAGTTCCAAAATAAATAGAAGATTAAAAGTGGGGAATAGCTGTAATGGTGAAGAGAGAGAAAGAGAGTGCTAAATATTGAAGTAGTAGAACAATTTCTTAAGTCACTCTTAATAAGTTTAGGAACCAGTAGAAAGGCAGGTAAAAATAATACAAGGACCTTTATTTTGCATGCTTACTGTGTACCTGCTATGCTTAGCAATTTAAAGATATCATTTTGATCTTCATAACAACTCTATGACCTAGGTATTATTATCTTCAACTAACACATATTTCCTACAACATGGGGGCATATCTGTGATACAGGACCACCTGCCTGCCATCTCCTTCCAGGGCCCCTCCCTGGACCCATACTGCAAGAGCATGTGTGCAGTGCAGCCTCTCCTATCTAGCCTGGATGCTTTGCTCATCTTAAATACATTTCCAGCAGCCTGGGAGCACTTCAGATCCCCCAAAATACCCAAAACCAAACCCTGAGGGTCCGATAGATGAGCCACAAGTTAGTCCCAACACCCCAGGGCTGTGGTGGACAGCTTGGGAGTGCCAAGTCGAGTTATGTGGCTAGCCCTGGAGCAGTGGAAGATCCCACACTCAGGTCTTGGAGGAAAACCCAGAAAATAACTTTCTTGATATCAGCCTTGGCAAAGAAGTTTTAGCTAAGTCACCAAAAGGAACTCCAACAACAACAAAAATTCACAAGTGGGAACTAATTAAACAACTTCTGCACAGCAAAAAAACTATCAACAGGGTAAAAAGACAACCCAAAGAATGGGAGCAAGTATTCACAAACTATGCATACAACAAAGGTATAATCTATAAGGAACTTAAACAATTCAACAAGCAAAAAACAACCCCATTTAAAAATGGGCAAAGGACATGAACAAACACTTCTAAAAAGAAGACATACCAAAAAATAGGCCGGGCACGGTGGCTCACACCAGTAATCCCAGCACATTGGGAGGCAGAGGTAGGTGAATCACTTGAGGTTAGGAGTTTGGGACCAGCCTGGCCAACATGGTGAAATCTCATCTCTACTAAAAATACAAAAATTAGCCAGGAATGATGGTGCATGCCTGTAATCCCAGCTACTCAGAAGGCTGAGGCAGGAGAATCACTTGAACCTGGAAGGGGGAGGTTGCAGTAAGCCAAGACTGCACTTCAGCCTGGGCAACAGAGAGAGACTTCGTCTCAAAAAAAAAAAAAAAAAAAAATTACAAGAAGAAGAAGAAGACATATCAAAAAATAATAGATATTGGTGAGACTGTGGAGAAAAGGAAATGTTTATATAAAGCTCCCATTTATAAGTAAGAATACGTATTATTTGGTTTTCTGGTTTCTGCACTAATTTGCTTAGGATTATGGCCTCCAGCTGTCTCCATGTTCCTGCAAAGGATATGATTTTGTTCTTTTTCATGGCTGTGTAGTATTCCATGATATATATGTACTACATTTTCTTTATCTGATCCATTATTGATGGGCACCTAGGTTGATACTATATGTCTTTGCTATTGTGAATAGCATGGTAATGAACATATGAGTGCCTGTGTCTTTTTGGTGGAATGACTTAAGTTCTTTTGGGTATATCCCCAGTAATGGGATTGGTGGATCAAATGACAGTTCTATTTTAAGATCCTTAAGAAATATCCATCTGTTGTTTTTTGACTTTTAATAACAGCCATTCTGACTGGTATGAGATGGTATCTCATTGTGGTTTTGATTTACATTTGTCTGATTTTTAGTGATGAGCATTTTTTCATGTTTGTTGGCTGCTTGTTTGTCTTCTTTTTTTCCCCTTCCACTTCTTATTTTAGGTTCCCATAAACATGGGAACAATAGACACTGTGGACTACTAGAGGCAGGATGAATGAAGAGGAGTATAGGTTGAAAAACTACCTATTAGGTACTATGCTTACTACCAAGCCAGTACATTGATTCAAGAGTCAATCAACAAACTTCATTCTTGTCTTGTTTTAAGAAATTGCTACAGCTACCCAACCCTTAGCAACCACCAGCCTGTTTAGTCAGAACCTATCAACATCAAGGCAACCCCCTCCACCAGCAAAAAGATTACAACTCATTGCAGGCTGAGATATCGTTAGCAGTTTTTAACTTTTTTTTTTTTTTTTGACACAGAGTCTTGCTCTGTCTCCAGGCTGGAGTGCAGTGGTGCAATCTTGGCTCACCGCAACCTTTGCCTCCTGGTTCAAGCGATTCCCCTGCCTCAGCCTCCTGAGTAGCTGGGACTACAAGCACATGCCACCACGCCCAGCTAATTTTTTGTATTTTACTAGAGACGGGGTTTCACCATGATGGCCAGGATGGTCTGGATCTCCTGAACTCATGATCCAGCTGCCTCGGCCTCCCAAAGTGCTGGGATTACAGGTATGAGCCACAGCACCTGGCCTTTAAACCATATTTTTAAAATAAGGCTTGTACATTTTTTAGACATATTGCTATGACACACTTAGTAGACTACAGTACAGTGCAAACATAAGCTTTATAGGCATTAGGAAACAAAAAAATGTGTGCTGCCCGCTTTATTGGTATAACTGCTTTATTGCAGCAATCTGGAACTGAACCCACAACATCTCCAAGGTATGCCTGTAAAGAAGATGAAGAGTGAAGCAGAGGAGAGTTGAGGGACAAATGTCAATAACAGTACAGAAAAGAAATAACGCTTAGTTTAGCTAGTTAGCAATTTGTTTACCCATGTTAACAAAGAGGCAGATTATTTTATAGCAGGTGAAAAAATGATGGTCTAAAAGTGGCAGGGAAGACTTAAAAGAACAATGACCCTATGAGAGTGAAGATATGGGAAAATGACAAATATCCTGGCTGTAAGAGAAACAGCACCTCAGGAGAGAACCAGACTTTCAATCAGGAAAAACCTTCCTGACAGTGGCTTAGCAATACTGAAATTTCAGACACTGCTGCCATCACTGGCATCTGATCCTCGTGTGAAGCCACCACTTCTCAGGGGGCAATGTCCTCCCTCTATGCCTCTCTTTTGCCCTGACTCCTCTAATAGAACATTAGCTTAGTTGGGACATTCTTTTAGACAAATTAAAAAATAATTAAACATGAAAAAAAAGGAAAGCTACTATACTGACCTCAAAGCAGTAAAGCTGTTTATTCAGAGAGTCACTTGAACAAGGCAGACACAGTGTAAGGTCCCCGGGGGTTTTCAGTTTCCATCATCTGGTTATTTCCCCAAGACCTCTGCCATGCATCACAAAGCCCTCTGTAAATCCACTTAACAAGGAAAGAGCTAACATTCCTGTTTATTTGCTTCAACTCCCATCAATAAAAGGTGGTACATCCAAAAGATAAAATAAATATTCAGCCACAAAAATCATGCTGCAAAAAAATATATATTTACATGGAAAGGTATTCTCTTACCTCTAAAAAGCAGATCAGAAAATAATATGGTGAGTATAATCTCCTTTTTGCAAACAATCAATGTTTTTTAAATTGCAGTTAAGTATACATAAAATTTACCATTTAAACCATTTTCAACTATACAGTTCAGTAGCATTACCTATATTCACAGTCTTGTGCAACCATCAACATTCTCCAGAACCTTTTCATCGTCCCAAACTGAAACTCTGTACTCATATGTAATATAAATTTGCACATATTAACAGAAAAAGTCTGAACAGATGTATACCAAAAATGTTAATAGCAGACAGTTTTAGGTAGTTTTTTCCTACTTTTTAGTCTTCTCTATTTCCCATTTTTTTCTAAAAGGAAGTGTATTTCTAGTGTAATTTTAAAGTAACTTTAAGTGATGTTTTTAAAAAGACACTGATAGTTAAAACATTAAAAAAGCAAAGAGGCTGGTGCAATGGCTCACACCTGTAATCTTAGCATTTTGTGAGGCTGAGGTGGGCAGACTGCTTGAGCTCAGGAGTTTGAGACCAGCCTGGGCAAATAGTGAAACCCCATCTCTACAAAAAAATATAAAAAATTAGCCGGACATGGTGGCACGTGCCTGTGTTCCCAGCTACTCAAGAGGCTAAGCTGGGAGGATTGCTTGTGCCCAGGAGACAGAGGTTGCAGTGAGCTGAGATTGCTCCACTGTACTCCAGTCTAGATGAGATAGTGATACCCCATTTCAAGAAAAAGAAAGAAAAGAAAAGCAGGATTAGAGGCCATGCTCATCACCTTGTATGATCTGATAACTTTCCCCTGCTTCCTAAAAATAAGAACACCGAAGCTTAGCTGGGTACATTGCTGCTGGCTGTCATTCTTGCAGTTAGTCATGGCCATGTAACTAAATTTTAGCTAAAGAGAACTATGTGTAACTTCCCAGAAGTGTCCTTAAAGGGAAGGGGCACATTCTTCTTGTTTTTTTTCTCCTCCTGCTAGCTGTAATACTGATACAATGGCTGAATCTTGAGCAGCCATATTGGACAATGTGCCAATATGGTTAAGACTGAAGAAGACGGCTGGGCATGGTGGCTGACGCCTGTAATCCCAGCACTTTGGGAGGCCGAGGTGGTCGGATCACTAGGTCAAGAGATCAAGACCATCCTGACCAATATGGTGAAACTCCGTCTCTACTAAATATACAAAAATTAGCTGGGCATCGTGGTGCACGCCAGTAGTCCCAGCTATTTGGGATGCTGAGGCAGGAGAATCGCCTGAACCCAGGAGGCAGAAGTTGCAGTGAGCCAAGATCACGCCACTGCACTCTAGCCTAGCAAAAGAGTGAGACTCCGTCTAAAAAAAAAAAAAAGACTGAAGAAGAAACAAGATAGATGTATCTTTTTTTGTTACATGCAGTCATCCTAATATTAACTGATAAAATTACAGTCATCCCTTGACATACAGTGGGAATTGGATCCAGGGCCGCTCCTGCACCACGTATACCAAAATCCACACATACTGAAGTTCCACAGTCCACTCTCTGGGATCCACATATATGAAAAGTCAGCCCTCCATACATGCAGATTTTGCATCTCATAAATACTGTGTTTTCAATGGAAATTTGCTTGAAAAAAAAATCCACGTATAATTGGACCCATGCAGTTAAACCCATGATTTTCAAGAGTCAACTGTACCTTCTAAATCATTTTCCTTCCTAGCATGCCTTATGTGCAATGCTATACTTTTGTCAACTATGAGCATAAAAAGAACACTACAGAAATTGGTAAATAACAAAGGTGACCAAATCCAAAGCTGACCAATTCTCGACCTTCTTATTTAAATTCTCTATAGAATTTGCCACTGCCATCATTCCAGCATTCTGAAACTTTTCTTCACTGAAGCAGTACTCTGTAGGTTTTGATCCCATCTCTTTATTTAACCTTTTCAGTCTCCTTTCAAGGCTTCTTTATAAACTGTCAGTTTCTCTAAACTGTTCTGACCAAAAGTTAGTTTTGGTGTGTTTTTTTTAATACGTGTTTAATGGAAGTTTGAGTAAATCAGCCGCTCAAATTCTCCCTGAAGCAGTCATACACTCAATTATTACTGAATGCCTAATAACTAACCATTTATTGAATGCTTACTATATGCAAGGAACATTACATATTTTATTTCTAATCCTCTCAGCAATTCCACAAGCTAGGGATTATTATATTCATTTCAGAGATGGGTCTGAGGCCCAAAGAATAATTACCTAAGTTTTCATAGCTAGCAAACAGAAGAATCAGACTTTGAACTCAGGCTTATTTACTCCAAAGTCCATTACCCATTCATTAATATCCCATGGGACACACAAGTCTATGACTCAAAATCCAGACCCATAAAAAGCTGAATAATTTAAAAGGTTTTGCTACTTGACTCAGTACATATTTATGATGCATTTTTTATGAGTACTGTGTTGAGTGGCTGTCAGTGATACAGAAATGTGTAAGTCTGCAAGTAAAATGAATAAGATAGGAACAAATTAATGATTTAACAAGGTAGAAAAGGAATACTAAGAAATTCTGGGAATTCCTACAATGGAAAGATCACTGAGTTCAAAAGATAATGTAATACTTCAATTTATCCCCTATAAAAACACAGAGAATTAATTTTAAAAACCTAATCCTTGTTGAAACTCATCCATACCAATTAGATAGAGTGGTAACAGATATTACAATCTTAGAATAAAGGTAAAATCTTAACAGAACTTGCTTTGACATTTAAATTAGTACCTTTAAAAAGTGATTAGCAAAGCATTTTCCTTCTACAAGGTATGCTACAGATTACTTGTTTCATCACATTTTAATTTTTAGGGAGAAAAATTACACAGAAGCTTAGCTTCTCTAAATTGTCTATTAAAGTTAACCAATTGCTGATTAAAAAGAGACAGGAAAAACAGTTTTAACTATTTTTCTGAAAGTGTATAAAATTAGATTATCTGTTAATATTTGAATATATTTTGAAAAGGTTTGAAAAATTCCTTCACTAAGTGAGATGAGCTATAAATGGTCAAATAAAATTTTAACAATGCATAGGTTAGACAGGAATGTGGGCCACACAGATCCAGACTCAATTTTAGAACAATGTAACTAGCAATTTTTTTTAAAGGGACAATTAGCTACTTAACTACTAAGCAGTGTTTTAAATAGATAATTCTGGAGTTAAAATTTATTTTTTAATGTAGGATACTTTTTAAAAATTCAAAATCCTCCATGAAATTTTCTATGATAGACTGTATCTAATATCTAGGGGCAAAATGAATTCAGCATTGATCTCTAAAAAACAAATTCAATTAGTATATGTTCTATTGGTTTTTAGAGGAACTATTTAATTTCTAAAATAAAAAAACATAGGCCGGGTGTGGTGGCTCATGCATTTGGGAGGTAGAGGTGGGCAGATTGCCTGAGCTCAGGAGTTCAAGACCACCCTGCAACATGGTGAAATCCTGTCTCTACTAAAACACAAAAATTTAGCTGGGTGTGGTGGCACTCACCTGTAGTCCCAGCTAGTCAGGAGGCTGAGGCAGGAGAATTGCTTGAACCCAGGAGGGGAGGCTGCAGTGAGCTGAGATCACCCTACTGTATTCCAGCCTGGGTAACAGAGCGAGAGACTCCGTCTCAAAAGAAAAAAAATTAAAAATAAAAATAAAATAAAAAAGACATTTTAATAATGCCTTATAATTCAACAAAAAACTGGAGCTATAAATTAGAATTTGGTTTTGTGACAAAAATATTATGTCTTCATTATAATTATAAAATACACTTATTATTAAAAATTTGGAAAATGAAGAAAAGGTTAAAGAAAAAAGCCATGTTCTTTTCAGCTCCAAACACTGACACTTCCTTCTTCCATTAGTACATTCATATTTTTTTATTTTGATCACTTTATATAAATTAGATATTTAGCATTCTTTCTTTTTTTCTTTTCATTGAACTTTATGGCATTTCCCCTTGTTTCTATAAAGTCTTCAAAGCAGTCACTTGATTCCAGAAAACATTCCAATGAATTTACTCAACCACAGTTCACTTTAAACAATTAGGTTGCTACCAACTTTTTGCTACTCTTATTAATGCTATGATAAATATTTTTGTGCTTTTTCAAATTTACAGATAATTTCCTTAGCATAGATTCTAGGAGTGAAATTACTAGCAAAAGTTACACAGTCAATAGGGCCTGGGTAAAAAGCATATGTGAGTTGGCTTGTACTGTTTCATGAGAGGTGACTGTTAAATTTTCAAGAATTTTCTAAGCCAGTTGTTAAACACAGCCATCATTTAATGTACAAATAAATAAAAATTTTATTAAAACAAAGACAGTAAGTACTCAAAACACTTCCTTTGTTAAATATATTGGACATTTTACTATCATCTGTGCTCTAGAGTTGCTTATATCTATTGTCATCCAGTTGGCAGGATTACTGTATGATGGTATTCCAGTGCACACCTCTTCCTAACTCCACACTTAGTAGTATTATGTTAGTGGCCTGACTGAGGCCATGGTGGGAGTTATAAAATGGAACAAATTGGGGCTTTTTACCCCCTCTAAAGGCTACCGGAGAATTATCCTGATCAGTCAGTTGGTGAGTTATACATGTATGTTGTTTATTTTACCATCAAACTGCTAATGTTTTTCTTCCCATATTTGCTTATGAAAAGTACTTAAAAAGACAGAGGCACAGGCTGATGGCTAAGCATTTTAATCAGTTTTGTTACCTGACTCACTCACTAAATATTTTTGAAGCATTTTTGATAAGTCCTGTGTTGAGTGACTGTGAAATGTCTTCAAGTAAAATGGAAAAGATAGGACCAAATAATGATTTAACAAGCTAGAAAAGGATTACTATCAACAGCTGCCAAAAGAAAGATACAAAATAATAATTGCCATAAGGTAAGATGATATAGAGATGCCAAGAAAGGAAAGATCATTTCCTGCTGAAGAACTGTAAAAGTTCCATAAAAGATAAAGTATTCATAAATGAATAAATGGTGTCAGAGAAAAGTGAAATGATTATTTAAGATTACCAAAAATTTTGTTCTCTTCTTTCCATGGCACTGTGACATATTTGTTTTATAATATATATCACTCCCCATCTGATACAGTTTGGCTGTGTCCCCACCCAAATCTCATCTTGAATTTTAGCTCCCATAATCCCCATGTGCCATGGGAAGGACCCAGTGGGAGGTAACTGAATCATGGGGGCAGGTTTTTTTCTTATACTGTTCTCATTATAGTGAATAAGTCTCATGAGATCTGATGGTTTTATAAAGGGCAGTTCTCCTGTACACACCCTCTTCTCTGCAGCCATGTAGGATGTGCCTTTGCTCCTCCTTTGCCTTACATCATGATTATGAGGACTTCCAACCATGTGGAACTGTGAGTCCATTAAACCTCTTTCCTTTATAAATTACCCAGTTTTGGGTATGTCTTTATTAGCAGCATGAGAACAGACTACTACACCATCTTATGTTGCAATGACTATAATATACCTCTGCGTTCCCCATTATACTATTCATATCTCCTGAGTATTTACCTTTGTAGCCTCATCATAAACGTTGTGCTTTTAATAAGTGCATAAAAGAATGATTCAATGAATAGAAGCTCACATTTATGAGCTTATAATGTGCTAAGCACTGTCCTAAGCACTTTACATATATTTAATCATTTAATGTTTACACCATGAGATAGATGCCATTTCTACCAATGCGAAAACTCAGCCATTTCACAGAAAAGCAGACTGAGTCACAGAGTGTTTAAGTAACTGGACCAAGATTACACAGATGGCAGGAGGGCTGGATTTAAAACCCAGTCAGTCTAACTCTGCAGCTCTTGCTCTTCACCATGCTTCCACATCCCCTCTCAAATAAACGAAGCATCCCAGGTGGTCTTAGTGAGTAGGGTTTGGTGCTCTCAAATAAATGATTGAGCAGGAGACAAGATAGCAGTGAATCCACATGCTCCTTTTTTTTTTTTTTGCATTCATTCTTATATCGTTTCCAAGTCAAAAAGAAATAATGAATGCTTCTAGATTTTGTATTCCAATCAGTGTACTCAGTTGATTCACATTCAGAATAGTACAGGTCTCTCTCTTAGATTCCTATATTTATTTATTTTTTTTTACTGATCCCTAAATTTAAAGAAATAAAGTAAGTGAGTCTCAAATTTGGCAAGTTTTGACCATACAAATTTCTCCATGTTCTCCTAATCAAATATTGTTTTTAAATACCCCAAATTTGCCAATTAGAAAGAAAAACACTATTTAAATATTCAAAAAGGATGTGAAACACTCCACCTGAGTTTTGATAATCCAACAAGACTATGCTTTTATCTGGTAACTTGTACTTGCTATACCATGATGTGTAGAGACTAGGAAATATGGTGTAACTGTGTCACAAATGTACCAAGGTAACAGTCACTCTGGCACATCCTAAAGATAGCACTACTGGGTTCTGAGAGACAAAGAACACTGAAATGCCTCAAAGCAACTTGAGACTGATAAATCTCCAAAGCAGAATCAACAAATGTAAAAAAACAGGGCTAGAAATATGTCCAACAATCACTTATACAAAGTTACATTTCTCTATCAACTGTTAATGGGAAAAAAAAGAAAGAAAAGGAGAGGAAAAGGAGAGGGGGAGAGAAAAAGCAATCTTTATCCCTGATAAAATATCTTAATAATAATGGAGATTTTAAAATAATCCAAATTACTAACCTTACCAAAAATAAGTTCTGATTTCCATACCAATGAAGGAAGGCATAGCCATTAGGTAATATTATCACACCAAGACCAAGATACTCTATTTATTCTTACAAAAGGACATGAAATTAATCTATCAATCAAGTTTTATCAGTCAGTCCTAGGCTACCATCAAATAAAATATTTGATAACTTATGTACTCATCTGGGCACTGCTTCATTAAAAAATTCTGATTTATTTACCACATCCCATTTCTAAGAATATGGAAGGATGAAATCTTGAATTCCTGACCTTTGCACTCATTCAAGACATTACTTAATAAAAACTGCACCTCTCAAATCTATTCTAATATGATGCATACAGGAAATAAAAATTTGCATCTGAAATATTTTTTAATGTTTAAATAATACTAGACAAGTTTTTAAAATTGTAGTAAGTTATTTGTTGTCCATCAAGATCAGATAAAGTTGTATTCTAATTAATACAATATTCTGATTTAGTTTCCTCATCTGTAAAATAAGACTTACGGATTAAATGAATTAATATTTGTTTAGTATTCACAGTAGTCCCTAGCATATAGATTAAATGCTACATAAATAATAATTAAATAAAATAATATTGTGGTAGATCATTTTTCCAAAAATGGCTTCAGCCATATTTCTGGTCCGGCATGCTCTTCCAAAATCTTGCCAGCCCCACCCATCATATGGTAGAGTCTGTTTTTCTCCTCTTGAACCTAGGGGGATTCCTAATTATTCTGACCAATAGAGCAAAATAGAAATAACATTCTGTGACTTCCAAGGCCATGTCGTAAAAAGGATATAGCTTCTGCCTATCTTTCTCTTTTTGAAATGTTTGCTCTGAGGAACCCAGATGCTCTACTTAAGGAAGCCCAAACTAGTTCATTGGAGAGATCACACAGAAAGACCCATGTGGAGAGGAACTGAGGCCAATAGCCAGTGACATCTGCCAGACATATAAACGAATGAATGATTATAGCTCCGAGCCTTTGAGTTTTCCAGAGAACTAAGAGAAGCCATCCCTGCTGTGCCCTGTCCGAATTCCTGACCCACAGAATCTGTGAGCATAATAACTGATTGTTTTCTGCCACTGGGTTCTGGTGTAATTTGCTACACAGTCACAGGAATGGGAACAATGAAACTGCTATACTTTTAAAATTTGCATTGCAACTAAAATAAAGAATATTTTTTAAAGATTTACAAAATTTAATACAAATAGGGCAGAGAATAAACAGAAAATACACACATAAAACAAATTTGAAACAACTGTCAGGCATCCAACATATAATTGTAACAACAGCAACAGCAGCAAAACAATTAGTATCCCACATGCGTAGGAAGCACCACCAAAAGTCATGATTTAATGCTCCCAATAACCCTATAAGGATACTGTTACATCCTAACACTAAATAAGAAATAAAATATCCTGACACTAAATAAGAAATAAAATACCCTAACACTAAGACTATAATTTCATCCTGTTTTGTTGCTGGCACATTTTGTATCCTTGTAGTAAACTATTATTACTCATATAGACCAAGGTTTGGAAAACTTTATCTTAAAGGGCTAGATAAATATTTTAGTCTTTGAAGACTCTCTCTCCTCTCGCTCTTTCTCTCTCTAGATGTATATATTATATACGTAATATATATATACTATATATGATACATATAAATCTTTGTTTTATGTTTGTTACGATCACTTAAAACTGTAAAACCATTCTTAACTTGTGAGTGCTCCAGTAACATGCTGTGGACCAGTCATGAGTCATAATTTGCCTGACAGACCATGGTAGGGAAATGTTAATACTGTAAGTTTAAATTAATAAACCCATCTTTATTATAATACTCATAATAGCATCTACAGTTATACAAAATTAAGAAGACATACTTTCTTGCTCCAGCTTATTATTATCCACTAAAAGTGTGAGCTTCCTTGAACTGTGTCAGTGAATGAAAACATAGATCCAAGCATCAATAATTTCCATTACAATAAGTGTCTCTGCATAATTGACATTTATCTACTTTGAAAAGGTCTAGAATACTGTCAGAAAGAAATGATTTTTCTAGAGTCTAACTGCTTCTCCAGGCATCCACAGATATGTCTATGTTTGTTTACTGCGATTCACGACAGCCTAGTGTGATTGATAAAACACTGAACACTTCTAACCTTTAGCGTCGATGCTTTGCAAGAAAATGTTTATTATTCTTGGCAGGAAATGATGGAAACTGGTGAGAAACAGCCAGACTAACTTCATATGTAAGTGAACTGGAATTTTTAGGGAACAGTTCCGTCTAGTAAATTTGTCTACATACAGCTTAATCAAGCAAATTTACAGCTGTTAACAGGTTGTGCCTCTGTATTCCTGAACATATAAATAAACTTCTTAATCAGAACAAAAACAGGTTCAGAGTCCTATTTAAACTAGAATTGGTATAGCCAGTACCTAACTGTAGTTAAAGGGACTGTCAAAAAGAATCATAATCAAAGTAGAAAAAAGTTGTTTTTCTGTTTCCTCAAAGCTACAAAGATGCTGCTCAGTGAACACTTCTGTGATCATCTAAAATCAAAACTACATGACCTCATTTGAAGTAAGATGCCCAAACTAATGCCAAATCAAACACATGTGTTTTCAAACAGAGGTTCCAAATTAGGAAGAAGCTAATTACTTAAATTCAAATTGGAAGGGAAAAGATTTTTGGGAGCGTATAAATCAGAAGGCTCTTAGAAACTGGAATGGATATGGGAGTGAGGAAATGAACTCATGTGTATAAAAACTGTTTATTCACCTTGGTCAGGAATGTAAAAGTAAATAAATTTAAGTAAGTACAAAATAATAAGTAAAGGTTCATATACACCCCTCTCTACAGACTGAGGATAGATACGAGTTGATTACTGGTAAGTAAGGTGTTGGACACACCTTGTTGATAGAAATGGGTTGCCCTCCAGAATTAATTAGTTAAAACAGTTATCAGAGAACCAATCCAATCATTAAAAACTCATACGAAAAATTTACATCCTCCATTTCGGTAAATCCTTGGAAAATTAGAAGTATTATTTCAAAATATCTGATTTTTTCACTATTTGTGTGACTCACTACCTTTGTTTCATCCAAAAGATTATCCAAACTACAAAGAAACTTATATTCTTTGTACAAATACAAATATAATTACAGACAAAACCACTGAACACATAGAAAGCCCACAAAATAGCACTTTGGAACCTACATTACTATATAATTGACAAGCTCTATTTATTATAAATTGGCTTTAAAAATGCCATGCCCTGTATAAAACCTAAATTTTACAACAGATACTGAAATTCTATAATATCTGCTAAATTCTACCTTTCTCCAAATTATTCCAATATGACTTCAAACTAAGTGCCCATAGTATAGGCTGATCAGAAGAAACAGTTCAGGTGTATCCATTTTGAAAGTACTGGAATAAGGTCCAATAACATTAAAAATAGTATGTTCACAAGAACATCTATTTATAAGTGTCTGAATTTTTCTGACACAAGAAATATTTTTATATTAACAAAACAGAACCCATTACTCTAAAATCTTATATATTTGTATTAGAAAAACAGGAGAGATTGGATCTGAATAAATAAAATGAATAAATGATACAGGACCCCAAACAGCTATCAGTTTTTCTAATGAAGCTCTCCCTGATAAGCCAAGGTTTCAATGATTTTTTGATCTGAATTTCTATAGAATCTGCAGACTAAATCACATATAATCAGTTGATTATGTATTGATTTACATTATTTACAAGTCATTTCTTATTTTTCTTTATGTTTAAAAAAACTTTTTAATCTCATAGCAAGCTCACTACATCTATAAGCAATTTTTACAGCAAGTACAAACCTCCTTACAACTCTCCTTAGTACTAAGGAAAGGTAGGTTCCAATTATATAAAGAGATTTGAATATCATTTAATTCAGTGGACCATGGCAAGCCACTGAAAAAGAATGAAATGATAATAGCATATTTGAAGAGCAGTAAGCTAGATGTTTTATGCAGGTTGGATTAGAGGGTTGAGGAACTAGGGGAAAACAAAACAAAATTAAGAAACTACTCAATTGTTCACAAAACAGGTGGTAGTTAACTGAATTAGGGTAGTGAAAAAAGTGGAAATAAGCACAGAAACACATGAATATATTGAAGGAGCCTAGACATAAACAGTCACAAGCTGGTAATTTATTACATATGAGAATAAAGTAAAATAGTCTAAAATAATTAATTTCAGTTAAACACTTATGAAGACCCTAATTTTTGCAAGGCACTCAAAAAAATAAAAATAAATCAATATTACTACTTAACAGTCAGTAGTGTTAAGTATTATGAAGAAAAAAAGATAAAAAAAATTTAGAGAAAACTGAAAGGATGCTATTCTACAGAACAAGCTGTCTAACAAGATCTCTCTATGAGGTGATGCTTGAGCAGGGAACTGGTATAAGCTACACGGATATTTATGTTGGAAGAAGTTTCCGGAAGAAGGAAGAAACTATTAGTAGCTACTATGTAGCAAACCCTACACTAGATGCTAAAAATACATGAGTAACCAAAAAGGTACATGTCTCCCAGGATTTTACATTATTGCAAATAAATAAACAAAAACATAATGTCTTGGAAGTGAAAACTTCAATGAAGAAAAGGCAAAAAGATAAGGAAATAGAAAGTAATGGATGATAGTGCTGCTATTTCTACTTTACAGATAAGGATTGAGAAGTTAAATGCAAACTGATAAATCAGAGAGCAGGTATTTAAACCCATAAAGTCTCACTTCCAAGCTCATTCTTTTTTTACTATGCCATTTTCTCCTTCTGTACTATAAAATCTCCACTAAGAACCACAAAATGGCAAAGATCACAGTCTATTCTTTGTTATATCCCTAATCAGTATGATAGCATACAGTGGATGCAAAATAAGATTGAATTGACTCTGATTTCCACCCTAGATATAATATTAAAACTCCATTACAATTTAAAAAGCCATGATCCTGAAACTAGGGAGATGGCTCTTCTTATTTAGGGAAATCTCATTCAATGACAACAATCGTTTTTAAAAAGGTATCATTTAAAGGTAAAAGTGACAGGTTTCTAATGAGATCAGAGTGAGAGAGAACTACTCAAATGGGCCTGGGGGTGCTTATCTCTACAACAGCAAACTATTTACATGGGCTTGGCAAATGGTGGGATATATAATCAATGAGGGAGGAAAAAACAAAGTTATCACTACACAGATGTAAAGTGAACAGTGACAAGTTAGCAATACGTATCAGGACTCATTAATACTATTTGCCCAAGTATTTTCTTCATCATAAATCATCAGGATTTAAAGTACTTCATTTCAATGCTGCTTCCTATCACTTAACAAACTAGTTCACAACTGTCAACACTTTAAACTCATAAATCAAAGGAAGAAAATCCCAGGGCCAATGGGAAAAGGTCTCACCATGCCATAATAATCCATTTAATCTATCTTATTCATAATTATTTTGCTTTTTTCCTAGAGATCAATACTTGGTCTCTAATTTAATCTTGAAAATCTGGAAAATTCAGAACTATATAAAGGAAAAAATAAACATCAACCTTAATTACACCACCCAAGAATAATCACTGTCAATACGATGAAACGCTTCTTTCCACTCTAATTTGTGTGTGTGTGTGCGCGCGCGTGCGCGTGTGTGTATGGTGGTTTTTGTGTGAATGAATGTTGCTTTTGATGAATGTGTGTGTGTATGTGTCTGTGGTTTTTGTGTGAGTGAATATTGCTTTTGATGAATTATGAATTGTGTGAGTGAATGTTGCTTTTTATGAATTCATACATTTTACACAGCTTTGTATCTTGCTACTTTTCACTTAACATTAACATTATATAAAGATCAATTTGTCTATTTTTAAAATATAAATTTTAATAATGGTAAAATATTCTACTATATGTAATTAACCATCCTCTATTGTTTTTCTTCTTCTGTGAATTCTTTTTTATATTATTTGGCCATTTTTCTATTCGGAAGTTAGCATTTTTTTCTCTCATTAACATTAACAAGTATCTCTATAAAGAACTCTTACAACTCAACAATAAAAAGACAAATTACCCAATTAAACAAGGGGCAAAGGATCTGAAAAGACAAGTTTGCTAGAGAAGAGATGTAAATATCCAATTAGCACACGAAAATCTGCTCAAAATCATTAGACATTAGGAAAATCAAAATCAAAATCATGAGATACCACTTCATACTTATTAGAATAGCAGGTGTAATGTAAAAAAATTTGTAAGGAAAATAAAGAGAGTTGATAAAAATATAAAGAAATTGGAACCTCACACAGCGCTAATGGTGTAGCTACTGAGAAAAACAGTTTGGCAGTTCCTCAAATAGTTAAACATAGAGTTACTATAGAACCCAGCAATTCTAATCCCAGATACAGAGTCAAGAGAATGAAAAGCACATGTCCAAACAAAACGTTGGTAGAAGTATTCATAGCAGCATTACTTATAATAGACAAAAATAAAAATGAGTCAAATATACATCAAATAAAATGTGGCATATCCATACAATGGAATATTATTTGACCATTCATAAAAGAAATTAAGTACAAATACATGTTGTAATATACACGAGCCTTGAAAACATTATACTAAGTAAAAGAAACCAGACACAAAAGATCACATTTGTATGACTACATTTATATGAAATGTCCAGAATAGATGAATACATAGTGACGGAAAAGGAATAGATTCATGGTTGCCAGGAGCTGGGGGAAGGCAGGAATATGGAGTGACTGCTAAGAATTCTTTTCTGGGATGATAAAAATGTTCTGGAGTTACATACTGGTAGTGGTTGCAGAACTCCATGAATAAAGTAAAAACCACTGAATTGTACATTTTAAAATGGTGAATTTTATAGCATGTCATTTATATCTCAATTTATAAAAGATTTAAAGCACTAAAAATGGAATATAAACATAAAAGTTCATGCTCTATCATCAGCCCAAGAGTTTATGAGACCAGAAATTCCATTTTATATATTTATCCTAATATGCAGCTTTGCTTGGTACAGCAAAAGACTAGAAGTAATTTAAATTCCCATCAACACAAGATTGGGTAAATATATTATCACATAATATTATTAAATATTATGAAAGTATTTTTAAAGGATGAGCTCCTCATATAATGAAATGCAAGGATTTCCAAGAAATATTAAGAAAATAAGGTACAAAACATCATGTAAAGCATGCTACCAGTTATAGTAAAAATACACATACACACTTGTATGTACTTCTATATACAATACTGAAAGAGATAGTGACTAACAATTTTCTAGAATAATTGAAAGGATACCAAAAATAGATTAAACAACTTTTTATCAGTAGGTTTAAAAATTTAGATAAATCAACAACTTTCTAGAAAAATCTTATGTAAAACGTCTCAAGAAAATATAAAAGTTTGAATAACTATTTAAAAACTGAATAACTATTAAAAAATAAACCCATAGAGAAGCTATTTATAGTACATAAAATCAACAAAGAACTGGTATTTATAATATATAAAGAACTTCTGCATATTATTAAGAAAAAGGCAGACAACCCAAATGAATAAAAACTTGAATAGGCACTTGGTATGGTTTGGATCTGTGTCCTCACCCAAATCTCATGTTCAGGTGTAATCCCCAGTGTTGGAGATGGGACTAGTGGGAGATGATCAGATCATGGAGGTGGATCCTTCATAAACAGTTTAGCACCATCACTTTGGTGCTCTTCTCCTCATAGAGTTCTCATAAGATCTGGTTGTTTAAAAGTGTGGAGTACCTCCTTCCTCTCTTTCTTCCTCTTTCTAAAAATGTATAGCACATGCCCCCATCTCTTTTCTTCCTGCCATGTAAGATGCGCCTGCTTCCCCTTTGCCTTTTGCCATGATTCAGTTTTCTGAGGCCTCCCCAGAAGCCGTTACGCTTCTTGTACAGCTAATGGAACCATGAGCCAATTAAACTTCTTTTCTTTATAAATTACATAGTATTAGGTATTTCTTTATAGCATATCAAGAAAATTTCTTTATAGCATATCAAGAAAATTCACCAAAAAAATTATACAAATGACCAGTAAGTATATGAAAAAGGTGTTTAACGTTCGTAATCATCAAAGAAAGGCAAGTTAACAGCATACTATGTTATGTTATTCAACATACCCACTAGAATAGCTAAAATGAAGTAGTTAAATACCAAGCCCAACAAGAATGTGGAGCAACCAGTACTCGAACACTGTTGGTAAAAATATAAATTAGTTCAACAACTTAACTGTTTAGCAACATCACTAAAGCTAAATACACGCATAATCTAGAATCCAATAATTCAACTCCAAGGTTGAAAAAATGTGTAAATAAGTCCACCGAAATTTCCATAGCAGCCCTATTTATACTAGGCCAAAACTAGAAAGCACCCAAAACTTCATTAACAGTAGAATGGATACATAAATATGTAATATATTCCATTGTAGAAATAATAACAAAATAGAATACTACACAGCAAACGGAATGAACCACAACTACATAATACAACATGATGAATCTTACAAATATACAACTGAGTGAAAAAGGCCATATAAAAAAAAAAATCATTCTGTATGATTTCATCTGTATACAGTTCAAAAACAAACAAAAACCCCCTAATATATGGCTTAAAAACTGGAGTAGTGGTCAGCCTCAGAGAAGGCAGTAGATGAAAGGGCACACAGTGGGACTTCTGGGACAATGGTAATTTTTAGTTTCTTGATCTAGATTCTGGTAACATGAGATTGTTCAATTTGTGAAAATTCATTGAGCTGTACATTTATGACTTGTGTAATTTTCCCATATATATGTTATATTTAAATTTATAAATTATTTTTAAAAGCCCTTCTACCTAGAAACTCCACCAAGTACAGAGGATGTGGAAATAAGCTTTACCATATCTTCATGAAGAGAAAATCCTATATTATACGAATTTTTCCAGAGAATTGAAAATGAAGAAAAGCTACTGAGCTTATTCTATAATCTAGAAAGAAAAATTGATACCACAAACAAAAATTACAGAGAATTCTTAAACAAAATATTAACAAAAAATCCACCAATATATTATTTTTAAATAACTAAGTATAGTTTATTTGGCAATGCAAGGATTACTTAACACTATAAAAGCCATTAACATAATTTACCACATTAATGGGATAAAAGAAAAAAGCCGTAAGATTTATCTCAGTAAATATAAAAAATTATAAAATTTTGCTGGCAAACTGAATCCAGCAGCACATCAAAAAGCGTATCCTCCACAGTCAAGTAGCCTTCATCCCTGGGATGCAAAGTTGTTTCAACATATGCAAATCAATAAATGTAATTCATCATAATAAATAGAACTAGACAAAAACCAAATGATCATTTCATAGACAGATGCAAAAAAGGCCTTCAATAAAATTCAACACTTTTTCATGTTAAAACTCTCAACAAACTAGGTATTGAGGAAACATACCTCAAAATAATAAAAGCCATATATGACAAACTCACAGCCAATATCATACTGAATGGGCAAAAGCTGGAAACATTCCCCTGGAAAACTGGCACAAGACAAGGATGTCCTCTCGCACCTTTCCTATTCAACACAGTACAAGAAATTCTGGCCAGGGCAATCAGGGAAGAGAAAGAAATAAAGGATATTCAAATAGGAAGAGAGAAAGTCAAATTATCTTTGTGTGCAGATAACATGATCCTATATCTAGAAAACCCCATCCTCTCAACCGAAAAGCTTCTTAAGCTGATAAGCAACTTCAGCAAAGTCTCAGGATACAAAATCAATGTGCAAAAATCGCTAGCATTCCTATACACCAACAACAGGCAAACCAAGAGCCAAATCATGAATAAACTCCCATTCACAATTGCTACAAAGAGAATAAAATACTTAGGCTAACAAGGGAAGTGAAAGACTTCTTCAAGGAGAACTATAAACCACTGGTCAAAGAAATCACAGATGACACAAACAAATGGAAACACATCCCATGCTCATGGATAGGAAGAATCAGTATCATGAAAATGAACATACTGCCCAAAGCAATTTATAGATTCAATGCTGTTCCCATTAAACTACCTTTGACATTCTTCACACAATTAGAAATGCTATTTAAAAATTCATACAGAACCAAAAAAGAGCCCAAATAGCCAAGACAATCCTAAGCAAAAAGAACAAAGCTGGAAACATCACACTACCTAACTTCAGACTATATTACAAGGCAACAGTAACCAAAACAGCATGGTACTGGTACAAGAACAGTCACATGGACCAATGGAAAAGAATAGAGAACCCAGAAATAAGACTGCACACCTATAACCATCTGATCTTCAAGAAACCTGACAAAAACAAGCAATGGGAAAAAGAGTCCCTACTTAGTAAGTGGTGCTAGGAGAAATAGCTAGCCACATGCAAAAAACTGAAACTGGACTCCTTCCTTACACCATATACAAAAATCAACTCAAGATTAATTAAATACTTAAAAGTAAAGCCTCAAACTATAAAAATCCAAGAAGAAAATCTTGGCAATACCATTCAGGAGGTAGGCACAGACAAAGATTTCATGATGAACACGTCAAAAGCAATTGCAACAAAAGCAAAACTTGACAAATGGGATCTAATTAAACTACAGAGCTTCTGCACGAATGACAGAAAATTTTTGCAATATATCCATCTGACAAATGTGTAACAGTCAGCATCTGCAAGGAAATTAAATTTACAAGAAAAAAAAAAACAGGCAAGGGACATGAACAGACACTTCTCAAAAGAAGACATACATGCAGCCAACAAATACATGAAAAAAAGCTCCACATCATTGACCATTAGAGAAATGCAAATCAAAACCACAATGGCTCACATGAGTCAGAATGGCTATTATTAAAAAGTCAAAAAACAACAGATGCTGGAAAGGTTGCAGAGAAAAAGGAACGCTTCACACTGTTGGTGAGAGTGTAAATTAGTTCAGCCATAGTGGAAGACAGTGTGGCAATTCCTCAAAGACATAGAGGCAGAAATACCATTTGATCCAGCAATCCCATTACTGGGTATATGCCCAAAGGAATAAAAATCATTCTATTATAAAGATACATACACACATATGTTCACTGCAGCACTATTCACAATAGCAAAGACGTGTAATCAACCTAAATGTCCATCAATGATAGGCTGGAAAAAGAAAATATGGTATATATACACCATGGAATACTATGCTGCCATAATTGAGACTATGTCCTTTGCAGGGACATGGATGGAGTTGAAGGCCATTATCCTCAGCAAACTAATGTAGGAACAGAAAACCAAACACATACGTTCTTACTTATAAGAACACTTCTATTCAAAAATCAAGAAGTTTGAGGTGTGGAATAGAAGAAAAACTGCTACCACATATATGATTCCATAGAAAATATAAGATACTTTGCAATCCATTTTAATAAGCACGCAAAGTAGGTTTGCTGGACTTGGAATATAAAAATCAATTTTCTAATCCAACAACTGATTTGATTATATAAAAAAAATAGATTCCATTTTTTAAAAACTTAAAAAAACCCATGAATAAATCTAACCAAAGTAAAATTTGCAAGATCTTTGAGGACAAAACTCTAACATTATAGAAGAATACCTAAGTAGAGAAATAAACCATTTTCATAAATGAAAAGACTCAATATTATAAATATGTAAATTCTCACCAATTTATGAATTCGATACGATTCTAATGAAAACACAAAAGGATTTTTTGTGAGAACTTATCACAGAGAAGCAGAGGAACAGACTTCTAAATTATGGGTCTCAGAACAGAGGATAAAGAACTTTTAAAAACTGAAATCCACAATTCAAGGGTGATACTTGATTTTTGTTTTTCTCATTTCTGGTCTCATCATTTTCAGGGATAATAGCCCTTCTTCATGAGGCTTATTTTTTCCCAAACATTCCATAGCTTCAGAAAACAAACCAAAAAATATTAGACCTAAAAGTCAGATAAAAGTTACCCACCAGAAAAGTGAAGTAAACTCAATCCAAAAAGCCAACTGATTTTTAATGATGCAAAACAACTGATTTTGAATGACGCAAAAATTTAAAAGAGAAAATATCTTAACAGTCCATATCTTTTCAAAAGAAGACATACATGAGGCCAACAAACATATAAAAAAATGCTCATCATCACTGGTCATTAGAGAAATGCAAATCAAAACCACATTGAGATACCATCTCATGCCAGTTAGAATGGCGATCATTAAAAAATCTGGAGACAACAGACACTGGAGAGGATGTGGAGAAACAGGAACACTTTTACACTGTTGGTGGGAGTGTAAATTAGTTCAACCATTGTGGAAGACAGTGTGGCAATTCCTCAAGGACCTAGAAATAGAAATTCCATTTGACCCAGCAATCCCATTACTGGGTATATACCCAAAGGATTATAAATCGTTCTATTATAAAGACACATGCACACGTATGTTCATTGCGGCACTGCTTACAATAGCAAAGACCTGAACCAACCCAAATGCCCACTGATGATAGACTGGACAAGTAAAATGTGGCACATATACACCATGGAATGCTATGCAGCCATAAAAAATGATGAGTATGTGTCCTTTGTAGGGACATGGATGAATCTGGAAACTATCATTCTCAGCAAACTGACGCAAGAACAGAAAATCAAACACCGCATGTTCTCACTTGTAGGCGGGTGTTGAACAATGAGAACACATGAACACAGGGAGGGGAGCATCACACACTGGGGTCTGTTGCGGGGGAATAGGGGAGGGACAGGGGAGGGTAGGGAGGTTGGGGAGGGATAACATGGGGGAAAAATGACAGATATAGGTGATGGAGGGATGGAGGCAGCAAACCACATTGCCATGTATGTACCTATGCAACAATCCTGCATGATCTGCACATGCACCCCAGAACCTAAAGTGCAATAAAATACATATTTAATAAAAAACAGTACATATTTTAACCTAAATGAAATAAAATATTTAAGTTTAGAATTCCCTACTAAAATATATGTAGAAACTATATTAGTTATACACTTTACAAAGCCCTTGACAGTATTTGTACTAAATGTGAACATACCAGAGTCTAAGAAAAGTCTTTATAGTACTGTCACATTATCAATCATTTGGAAAACCTAGGAAATCAATTTTTACAGGGCAAGAAAAAAAAAAAGATAGGAGTTACCCAAAGAAACAGATAACAGAGAAAAGCAATTCAGCAAATTCTTGGAAACTTGGGAATGAGCTCTGGAGTTTAATATTAATGAAATGATCAGCTTAGACTATCAACGTAAAGCAGTCTTGAATAGTGGTTAAGAAAAGATCAGCCCACAGGAATTTTCCACAGGCTTTCCCAAATTTATTAGTCATGGCAATAAATAGGAATGGCCTAAGGAAGTATACTTTTACTATGAGGTTAGACTTTCTGTTTGTTGTTTTTTTCTTCATTTTTACATTCCTACTACTAGGTTTTTTTGTTGTTGTTTTTAAGATATAAACTGCTTTTCCTAAGGTTCTGGACTATGCTGACATTCATAAGTGCATTTACGGATTCCCCATGTTTTACACCTTTGAGCCCTTGTGCATTTAGTTTCTTTAAAGTAGAATGTCCTTGGAACCCATCTAACACATATCAAAACCCTACTCAACTTTTAAGGCACAATTTAAGTATCATTTCCTCCCTGAAGAATTCTATAGTAGTAATAAAAATTAACTGCTCCATCATCCTATGTTTATTCTAAGGGAAAATAAACTCAATACTTAATGAACCTCTATGATATGCCAAGGGCTTTATAAAAGAATTTTAATATAATCTTCTCAAAAGTCCTATAACATACTATTATCTTCATTCTGCAGATGGAAAACTAAAGATGTGAGAGGTTGCATAATACAATAATAAGTCATGGAGTTGGGATTTAACAAAAGCCTATCTGATTTCAAAGTCCATGGCCTTTACATAATTTCATGCTGCCTTTATCACAAACTGACTTGGAATGTGTTGTTTATATACCAGTCTACTCTTATAAGTTATGAGATCTTTAAAGACAAAGGCATTATCCCATTTAGGTTTTAATCCTCCTATCCCAGCACAATGCCTAATATGTATCATATAGCACTCTAATGCTGCCTGAAATCATGTGAAGAAATTAGTACAGCATTCATTTTTCTCATAACTAGCTTCTATGTAGCCTCATGACCATAAAAAAAATAAGTACCTGGACTTCCAGCTACAACAGAGTAACTGGTACCAGATCTATCCTAATGTAAACACTGAAAAAACTGGAAAAATATACAAAAAAGTTATTGTCACACACCAGACAAAAATTAGTGTAGGACTGTGATCCCTAAGAAAAGGAAAATGAACAAGGTCGTCCTGATGTCTGTCTGGAAGCACTCTCTGAAATGCACCACACAGAATGATAACCCCAAGAAAAAGTACAGCAGTCTTACTAAGTTAGGGTGACAGATTCAGAGTTTAAAGAGGAGGAAAGAGATGGAATCTTCAGGACAGAGTGCTAAAGAGAAGGAGCTATAAGAGAAAAGCTCAAGAAATCTACACAGGGTTCCCCTTGAGACTATGACTGAAAATTAAGCTGCACATACATAGAGTAAGCAAGCAAAGTACCATCAATGTTAATCTAAATAATTTGCAGAACTCATATAAGACTGTGAGACATTCTGACAAGGTAAAGGAGAGAGAACTCATTGAATATCTAGAGAACTGAACAGAGACTCCAGAAGGGTCACATCCTAGTAGTAAAGATGAACTAGCTCTAGAGGAGTGGTTCTTGATCCTTTCCCAATTTGCCACTCACCAGTGGCACTTGCAACTGCAGCATCTACCTGAAGATAACTTTCCCATGTAATATCTCATTTTAATTATTATTTTCACATTGCTCTAATATATCAACTTTGGAAACAAAAGACATCATTCTATTTATACCATTCTGTTTTTAGTAGTGATATATCCATTTACAAAATATAGTAATTCTCAATCGCTAAAAAATGTCAAATCCTAGAAAACACAGCATTCCTACACTTGATGTTAACACTGTTCTCAAGCAGTTGTTGGCTGAAGATTTGATGAATCTAATTTTTCCAAAGTAGACGATTCTGATGATTCAGATAATTATGATGTTAGTTCAGTTTAAAAATAACTCCAAGAACAGTTTTTAAATTTTGTTTTCACATTGAAAATCAGTCAGATCTGCTTCAGCCTCAAAGACCATGTTTATGTAAAGTTAAATAAGCATGGCAGTAAGCTGCACTTTTTTTTTCTAACAAGGAAAAAGGTTAAAAGTTAAGAGTACACCACAATAACTTAGAGATGTATTAAAACACAGATTGCTAAGCATCACTCCAAGGTGACACTGATACTGTTGGTCCAGGTAGTACACTTTGAAAGCCACTGCCCTAGAGTAAAAACAATTCTAGACAAACTCTAACAAGCATCAAAAGGGTTATACTGGGACTTCTGCCAAGATGGTTGAATAGGAACAGCTCCGGAGTGTGCAATTCCCAGTGAGAGAGATGCAGAAGGCAAGTGATCTCCACATCTCCAATCGAGGTACCAGGTTCATCTCAATGGGACTGGTTGGATAGTGGGTGTAGTGCAAGGAGGGCAAACTGAAGCAGGGTGGGGTGTTGCCTCACCCGGGAAGTGCAAGGGACCAAAGAACACCCTCTCCTACCCAAGGGAGGCCATCAGGGACTTTTATGGACGCTCCAGCACTCTCGCTCACATACTGCGCTTTTCCCACGGTCTTTACAGTCCAGTCACCAAGAGATTCCTGCCTGTGCCAACAACACCAGAGTCGCAGGTTTCCAGCACAAAACTGGATGGCTGTTTTAGCTGACACTGCGGGTTTCCAGTACAAAACTGGGTGGCTGTTTAAGCTGGCACCTGGAACACCTATGAGACAGAACGCCCATTCACCTGAAAAAAAGGGGACTGAAGGCATGGAGCCAAGTGATCTGGCTGGGCAGGTCCCACCCCCACAAAGACCAGCAAACTGAGACCCACTGGCTTGTGATTTTTGCAGCCAGCAGAGCAGTTTGAGCTCCACCTGGAGGGTCGAACTCGGTGTGAAGATGGGCATCCACCATTACTGATGCAGTTCTAACCTTACTTGTGTGAACAAAATTGCAAGGAAGTTTACATAGTAGCTGGGCAGAGCCCATGGCAGCTCAGCAAGGCCTCTGCAGGGAGATTGTGACTAGACTCCTTTCTTGCTGGGTGGGGCATGTCTGAAAAAAGGCAGCAGCCCATCAGGGACTTATAAATAAAGCCCTACTTTCCTGGGTCAGAGCACTTGGGAAAAGGGGCGGTTGTGAGTTCTACTTCAGTAGACTTAAACGTCCCTGCCCAGCAGTTCTGAAGGGAGCAACGGAGCTCCCAGAACAGCACTTGAGCTCTGATAAGGGTCAGACTGCCTCCTCAAGTGGCTCCCTGAGCCCCATGTATCCTGAGAGATACCTCATACAGGAGAGCTCTGGCTGACATCTGGGAGGTATCCATCTGGGATGAAGCTACCAGGCAGTAATCATTGCTGTTCTGCAGCTCCCATGGGTGATTCCCAGGCAAGCAGGGCCTGGAGTGGACCTCCAGCAGTCCTGCAGCAGAGGGGCCTGACTGTTAGAAGGAAAACTAAAAAACAGAAAGAAATAGCTTCAACATCAACAGAAAGAACGTCCACTCAGAGACCCATTCGAAAGTCACCAACTTCAAAGACCAAAGGTAGATAAATCCACGAAGATGGGAAGAAACCAGCACAAAAAAGATGATAACACCAAAAACCAGAATGCCTCTTCTCCCCCAAGGGGTCACAACTCCTCACTAGTAAGGGAAAAAAACTGGATGGAGAATTGTTTCAACAAATTGACAGAAGCAGGCTTCAGAAGGTGGGTAACAACAAACTTCTCTGAACTAAAGGAGCATGTTCTAACCCAATGCAAAGAAAATAAGAACCTTGAAAAAAGATTAGACAAAATGCTAACTAGAATAACGAGCTTAGAGAAGAACATAAATGACTTGATGGAGCTGAAAAACACAGCACCAGAACTTCACAAAGCATACACAGTTCAATAGCCGAATCAATCAAGCAGAAGAAAGGATATCAGAGATTGAAGATCAACTCAATGAAATAAAATGAGAAGGCAATATTAGAGAAAAAAAGAGTGAAAAGAAGTGAACAAATCCTCCAAGAAATATGGGATTATGTGAAAAGACCTAATCTACATTTGATCAGTGTACCTGAAAGTGATGGGGAGAATGAATCCAAACTAGAAAACACTCTTCAGGATATTATCCAGGAGAACTTTTGCAATCTAGCAAGGCAGGCCAACATTCAAATCCAGGAAATACAGAGAACACCACAAAGATATTACTCAAGAAGAGCAACCCCAAGGTACATAATTGTCAGATTCACCAGGGTTGAAATGAAGGAAAAAATGCTAAGGGCAGCCAGAGAGAAAGGTCAGGTTACCCACAAAGGGAAGCCCATCAGACTCACAGCAGATCTCTTGGCAGAAACCCTACAAACCAGAAGAGAGTGGGGGCCGATATTCAACATCCTTAAAGAAAACAACTTTCAACCCAAAATTTCATATCCAGCCAAACTAAGTTTCATAAGTGAAGGAGAAATAAAATCCTTTATAGACAAGCAATTGCTGAGAGATTTTGTCACCACCAGACCTGCCTTACAAGAGCTCGTGAAGGAAGCAGTAAACATGGAAAGGTACAACCAGTACCAGTCACTCCAAAAACATACCAAATGGTAAGAACCATTGACACACTGAAGAAACTGCGTCAACGGGCAAAACAACCAGCCAGTAACAAAATGGCAGGATCAAATTCACACACAACAATATTAACCTTAAATGTAAATGGGCTAAATGCCCCAATCAAAAGACACAGACTGGCAAATTGGATTAAGAGTCAAGATCCATTGGTGTGCTATATTCAGGAAATCCATCTCACATGCAAAGACACACATAGGCTCAAAATAAAGAGATGGAGGAAGATTTACCAAGCAAATGTAGAGAGAAAAAAAAAAAAAAAAAAAAAAAAAAAAGCAGGGATTGTGATTCTAGTCTCTTATAAAACAGACTTTAAACCAACAAAGATAAAGAGACAAAGAAGGACATTACATAATGGTAAAGGGATCAATGCAACAAGAAGAGCTAACTTTCCTAAATATATATGCACCCAATACAGGAACACCTAGATACATAGAGTAAGTTCTTAATGACCTACAGAGACTTAGACTCCCACACAATATTAGTGGGAGATGTTAACACTCCACTGTCAATATTAGACATATCAATGAGACAGAAAATAAACAAGGATATCCAGGACTTGAACTCAGATCTGGACCAAGCAGACCTAATAAACATCTACAGAACTCTCCACCACAAATCCACAGAATATACATTCTTCTCAGCACCACATCACACTTACTCTAAAATTGACCACATAATTGGAAGTAAATCACTCCTCAGCAAATGCAAAAGAACAGAAATCATAACAGTCTCTCAGACCACAGTGCAATCAAATTAGAACTCAGGATTAAGAAACTCACCCAAAACCGTACAACTACATGGAAACTGAACAATCTGCTCCTGAATGACTACTGTATAAATAATGAAATGAAGGCAGAAATAAAGATGTTCTTCAAAACCAATGAGAATGAAGACACAACGTACCAGAATCTCTGGAATATATTTAAAGCAGTATCTAAAGGAAAATTTATAGCCATAAATGCCCACATGAGAAGCAAGGAAAGATCTAAAATTGACACCCTATCATCAAAATTAAAAGAACTAGAGGAGCAACATCAAACAAATTCAAAAGCTAGCAGAAGCCAAGAAATAACTAAGATCAGAGCAGAACTGAAGGAGATAGAGAAACAAAAAAACCCTTCAAAAAATCAATAAATCCAAGAGCTGGTTTTTTGAAAAGATCAACAAAATAGATAGACCACTAGCCAGACTAATAAAAAAGAAAAGAGAGAAGAATCGAATAGATGCAATTAAAAAAATGTTGAAGGAGATATCACCACCGATTCCACAGAAATACAAACTATCATCAGAGATTACTACAAACATCTCTATGCACATAAACCGATAAATCTAGAAGAAATGGACACTTACACCCTCCCAAGACTAAACCAGGAAGAAGTAGAATCCCTGAATAGACCAATAACAAGGTCTGAAGTTGAGACAGCAATTAATAGCCTACCAACCAAAAAAAGTCCAGGACCGGACAGGTTCACAGCCAAATTCTACCAAACGTACAAAGAGGAGCTGGTACCATTCCTTCTGAAACTATTCCAAACAATACAAAAAGAGGGAATTCTCCCTAACTCATTTTATGAGACCAACATCATTCTGATACCAAAACCTGGAAGAGACACAATGAAAAAAGAAAATTTCAGGCTAATATCCATGATGAACATTGATGCGAAAATCTTCAATAAAATACTGGCAAACCAAATCCAACAGCACATCAAAAAGTTTATCCATCACGATCAAATCAGCTTCATCCCAGGGATGCAAGGCTGGTTTAACATACGCAAAGCTATAAACGTAATCCATCACATAAACAGAACCAAAGACCAAAACCACATGATTATCAAAATAGATGCAGAGAAGGCTTTCGACAAAATTCAACAGCACTTTATGCTAAAAATTCTCAATAAACTAGGTATCGATGGAATGTACCTCAAAATAATAAAAGCTATTTATAACAAACCCACAGCCAATATCCTGCTCAATGGGCAAAAACTGGAAGCATTCCCTTTGAAAACTGGCACTAGACAAGGGTGCCCTCTCTCACCACTCCATTCAACATAGTATTGGAAGTTCTTGCCAGAGAAATCAGGCAAGAAAAAGAAATAAAGGTATTCAATTAGGAAAAGAGGAATTCAAATTGTCTCTATTTGCAGACGACATGATTGTATATTTAGAAGATCCCATTGTCTCAGCCCAAAATCTTAAGCTGATAATCACCTTCAATGTGCAAAAATCACAAGCATTCCTATACATCGATAACAGACAGCCAAATCATGATCAAACTCCCATTCACAATTGCTACAAAGAGAATAAAATACCTAGGAATACAGCTAACAAGGGATGTGAAGGACCTCTTCAAGGAGTACAAACCACTGCTCAAGGAAATAAAAGAGGACACAAACAAATGGAAAAACATTCCATGCTCCTGGTTAGGTAGAATCAATATCATGAAAATGGCCATACTGCACAAAGTAATTTATAGAGTCAATGCTATCCCCATTAAGCTACCATTGACCTTCTTCACAGAACTGGAAAAAACACCTTAAACTTCATACGGAACCAAAAAAGAGCTTGCATAGCCAAGATAATCCTAAGCAAAAAAAAAAAAAATGTCTGGAGGTATCACACTACCTGATTTCAAATTATACTACAAGGCTACAGTAATCAAAACAGCATGGTACTGGTACCAAAACAGAAATATAGACCAATGGAACAGAACAGAGGCCTCGGAGGCAATACCACACATCTATAACCATCTGAACTTTGACAAACCTGACAAAAACAAGCAATGGGGGAAAGGATTCCCTGTTTAATAAATGGTGTTGGGAAAACTGGCTAGCCATGTGCAGAAAGCTGAAACTGGACCCCTTCCTTACACCTATACAAAAATTAACTCCAGATGGATTAAAGATTTAAACATAAGATCTAACACTATAAAAACCCTAGAAGAAAACCTAGGCAATAACATTCAGGACAAAAGCATAGGCAAGGATTTCATGACTAAAACACCAAAAGCGATGGCAACAAAAGCCAAATTAGGGATCTAATTAAACTAAGAGTTTCTGTACAGCAAAAGAAACTATAATTAGAGTGAATGGCCAACCAACACAATGGGAAAACATTTTTGCAATCTACCCATCTGACAAAAGCTAATATATAGAATCTACAAAGAACTTGAACAAATTTACACGAAGAAAACAACCCCATCAAAAAGTGGGCAAAAGATATAAACAGACAATTTCAAAAGAAGACATTTATGCAGCCAACAAACATATGAAAAAATGCTCATTACCACTGGTCATTAGAGAAATGCAAATCAAAACCACACTGAGATACCATCTCATGCCAGTTAGAATGGCGATCATTAAAAAATCTGGAGACAACAGACGTTAGAGAGGATGTGGAGAAATAGGAACACTTTTACACTGTTGGCAGGAGTGTAAATTAGTTCAGCCATTGTGGAAGACAGTGTGACGATTCCTCAAGGATCTAGAAATAGAAATTTCATTTGATCCAGTAATCCCATAACTGGGTATATACCCAAAGGATTATAAATCATTCTATTATAAAGATACATTAACACATACGTTCATTGCAGCACTGTTTACAATAGAAAAGAGTTGGAACCAACCCAAATGCCCATCAATGATAGATTGGATAAAGAAAATGTGGCACATATACACCATGGAATACTATTCAGCCATAAGAAAGGATGAGTTCATGTCCTTTGCAGGAACATGGATGAAGCTGGAAACCATCATTCTCAGCAAACTGACACAAGAACAGAAAACCAAACACCACATGTTCTCACTCATAAGTGGGTTTTGAAGAATAAGAACACATGGACACAGCGAGGGGAACATGCCACACTGGGGCCTGTTGGGAGATGGGAGGGCTAGGTGAGAGATAGCAGGGGGTAGGGGGATTGGGGAGGGATAACAGCAAAAATACCTAACATAGGTGACAGGGGTATGGATGCAGCAAACCACCACGGCATGTGTATACCTACATAACAATCCTGCATGATCTACATATGCACCCCAGAATTTAAAGTAAAAAAAAAAAAAAGGGTTGTACTGATCCACAATTCATTCAAACTACATCCTAGAACAAAGTCCAACATTCTTTATAGAAAGATAATAGAGTTCTGCATTCATCAACATCACATTCACAATTTCCATACTAATATTAAAAATGGGATTAATAGCAGATTTGGCATGAGGAAGAGAATAAACTTGAAGCACAACAATAATATCCACACTGAGGCACAGAAAGAAAAAAGACAAAATTAGCAAAGATTCACTGATCTGTGGAACGGTATTAACTTACTGGTTTCACTGGTTTAACTTACATGCAAATAGAGTACCATGGGTGGGATGAGAGGGGCAGGACAGTATCTGATAAATGAATGGCCAAAATTTACGATATTTGACAAAATATGAAAAAACAGATAAAAGCATCTCAACAAATGACAAACAGGATAAATACAAAGAAAACCACACAAAGACACATCATAATCAAAATGCTAAAAACAAACAGTTATAAAGAAAAAAAAAAAGTTTAAAAGCAGTAAAAAAAAAAAAAGGCATTATATGGAACAGAACATAGCTAAGAACAGCATGACTTCTCATCAGAAATAACACAAGCCAGAATACAATGGAATGAGAATCTTAAAGTACAAAAAGGAAAAAACACAAAACATTGTCAACCTAGAATTCTATTTCTAGCAAATATGTCCTTCAAAATTAAAGGACAAATAAAAACTTTCAGAAAACCAAAGGCTGAAAGAATTCATTGGAAGCACATCTGCAATATAAGAAATATAAAGAACATTCTTCAGGATGAAGTTAAATGATCCCAGATGAAAGCCTGCATCTACATAAAGTAATGAAGAATACCAGAACGGTAAATATGTGGCATTTAACATTGATATTTAGTTTTAATATTTACCTATGGATATTATTTATAAATTATTTCATTTATATTTAATATTATAGTAAATATTTTGAAATGAATTTTAATTTAATAAATTTAATTTAAATTGAAATATTAATACTTGGTATTAAATTAAATATAAAAAACTTTTTTCCTCATTTACTTAATTCCTTTAAAGATAACAAAGTTTAGCTGAGTGTGGTTGAACATGTGTGTAGTCCCAGCAACTCAGATCCTCAGGAAGAAGATAGCTTGAGCCCAGGAAGCTGAGTTCAGCCTGAGCAACAAAAAATAATATTTTAACAAGCATTTGTTTGATAAAACGTGGGTAGTCCTTATCTGAAATGCTTGGAATTAGCAGTATTTTGGCTTTTGAACTTTTGATTGTGAAAAATTTTCATATACACAATGAGATCTCTCTGGGATGAGATCCAAGTCTAAACACAAAATTCATTTATGTTTCATATATACTTTATATACACAGCATAAAGGTAGTTATATACAACAGTTTAAATAATTTTGTGCATAAAACAAGGTGTGTGTACATTCAATCTCAGCCACCATGTGGACAATCTGTGGTTATTTGCCATCGTCCTCACTCCTGATTGAATCTATATGCAACCAATAAGGAATCATCTTCTTACACTCATCCACACATAAATACTTAAGAGTAAAAATATTATATAAATTGAAAATAATGTGTTCAGAGCAACTAAGCAGCACAGTAGCATCACCAGAATACTTATGTCAGCTACTGAGCAACAGCAACAACAAACAATGGTAGGATTTTGGTCTCCACCTAGAATATTGTGTTCTGATTAAAAGGTTACTACTGTACATGCTATTTTATTTTTTTCAGTGAGAATAAACATCAGAAGCAGTCAAGGGACCAGGGAGTGTTCCTCACAGGGAGGATGGCTTTTTAAAATATTTCCTCCAAAGTCATCTGCCTCATTAACAATGGTTTTTGTCTTAAAAGTTTCTCTTTGATTTTATAAACTGACATAATTTCTTGTTCTCTGATGAACGTACACTGCTCTAGTCCTTTAATGTGCCCAATCACACATTTTCACTATGTCTATGGGCTCTTTTTCTGCAATGTTAAGACCATCATCTTCATTGTCACTATCGCCTTGATTCAGAACTATTTCGGCTATTTCACCATTGGTCAATGAAAGAACAACCAAAGCATCATTATCAATATTAAAAGCCCCTTTGACATCTACTTCTTCTAGCTTACTGATGGACTCTGAAGGCATATTTTTTGCATATGTGGGGTCAGACATTGTTTTTTCTCACTTGACATACAGAAACCTTCAAAGTCATCACCTTGTTCATCATCATTGCCAACAGAGGCAGGCCAGAGGCTGTGCCAGACATGCACTGTGTCTTTAGTCACTGTATTCCAAGCATTGGCAACAGCATATGCACCATCCTTCATGCTAAACACCTTTTGAAAACATTTCACACACACCTCTGTTTACAGCTGTCAGCATGCTATTCAAGAAAGTGTTTTCATATTTACTCTTCATTGATCTAAAGGAAACCCTGTTCACATGGCTGAATTAATGAAGTCATATTTAGGGAAAAGTACATGACATAAACATGATTTTTTATGAGAATTTCAGCTGGAGGATGAGCAGAACAGTTTTAATGGAACAATAAAATCTGGCAGTTGTCATCTGATCCAGCATTCCAGCAGTGAGCACAAGCCACTGGTAAGTGCTGTTTACAAAACCAATCAGAAAAGATGTCCCTGGTGATCCATGCCTTTTTGTTAGCATAATAGTGGACTGGTTAAAAATTCATTCCTTGAAAATAGCCAAGCTTTTGCCTATCACAGCAAGTTTATACTTATGTGTGCCTACTACATTAACACGTATCAACAGTGTTATTTTGTCCTTTGCATCCTTAATTCCATAAGGGCTGTCTCATGAATTGTAGTCAGTATCTTTCTGGGGCACAAAACAGTGATGTTTCATCAGCATTAAAGATTTGTTCTGGCATAATATTTTCATCAGCAATGACCCTGGCAAATTTATCAATACATTTCTCTGCTGTTTCATGATCAGTGGATAATTTGTACAAATCTTCAAAAATGTAATGCTTTGTCTTTTTTTAAATTTCTGCAACTTGCCTGTTGAATATTCACAGTTCTCTTCAATTTTCAATTCACTGTAATTAATCTTTATTTCATGATCAGCATAAAATTAAGTGATGTGTGTTCACTGCAATACTGATGGGTCCATTCTTTTCAGTATGTGATCAAGATCTTCATTTTTAAATTCATGCACTGTTTATCTATTTTGCACTAACTTCATCACTTTCAGCATAGAATGTCAACAGTTTATCCTTCTGTTTCTTTAGGTCATTCCAGTACCATAGTCTTCTGTAAGGCATTTCACGCTCATACTGCTGTCCATTTTCTCTAACAGCTCGGCTTTCTGTCTATAGATAAACAAATGCTTCCTCTTTTTCTTATCACTGTTACCATGGGGGTATCTGTAGGCATTTTTTTTTTAACATTTGCAACAGTATCTTTACACCACAGAGCAATAAACAAGCAAAAAAACACAGTAAGTAATGCTCACAGACCTTAGCCTCATGTGAGGCATCGTGAGGAACCTGCCATTGTTCCAACCTGCACATGTGCCGTTTTATTACCCTTTGTGGGCATGCTTGTTGAAGGGGAATCTGAGTGTGCACAGGGTTGTGCACAGGGATGTGCACAGGGAAGATATACCACAGCTCAAGGTAGGCTAAAAAGGTCTTTTTTCCCTTAAAAACGCTGAATAAGGGCCAGGTACGTTGGCTCACGCCTGTAAACCCAGCACTTTGCGAGGCTGAGGCAGGCAGATCACGAGGTCAGGAGTTCGAGACAAGCCTGGCCAACATGGTGAAACCCTGTCTCTACTTAAAATACAAAAATCAGCTGAGCTTGGTGGCGGGTGCCTGTAGTCCCAGCTACTCGGGAGGCTAAGCCAGAAGAATTGCTTGAACCTAGGAGGCAGAAGTTGTAGTGAGCCTCTGTACTTCAGCCTAGATGACAGAGTGAGACTCCATCTCAAAAAAAAAAAAAAGTGCTGTACACCTGTGTTTTGATGATAACCTGTCACATAAGGTTAGGTGTGGAATTTTCCACTAGTGGCCTCATGCCAATGCTCAAAAGTTTTCAATTTTGGAATATTTTAGATTTTAGATTTCCAGATTAAGGATGTACAACTTGTACACCTATGTTTCACATATTGTGCAGAGATATAGAAATGAACTAGAAATAATACTTGTCTTCAAAAAACTTACGAGGGATACAGACAAGTAAATAATAGCAAACACAATTCCAGAAGGAGAGAAGAGACATGAGATAGTATGAAAGTCAATAAATAATTCAATAAGGTAGAAGCAGATGATAGAAAGAGAGTGGAAAAACAGACATGGTAAATCATGAAGATCCACATCATAAAAAAGAATATGGATTTCACAGACAACTGGAAGTACCTGACAAATTTTTAACTGCAGAATTACACAGTGTGTTTTTTTTTTTGTTTTAAAGAACGTGTTGATAACAGACAATAGGAAAAAGATGAGGTACAGAGAAGGGGTTGGAGATAGAGCTAGAGGCACAAAGACCAAAGTTAACTGTCACAGTTTAGGAAGTGACTGTGACTAGGACCTAAACTAAGGCAGTAATGAATCACTCTCTCCTCCTCGATACTCTTCATTCACTTGGCTTGCAGAACACTATACTCTTGATTTCTCCCTTATCTCATTGGTTGCTTCTTCTCAGTCTCCTCTGTTGATTCCCTCTCTTCCTCTACTCTGCCCGAATCCAGATTCTTAATATTGAAATGCCCTGGGATAAGTTCTTGTTCCTTTTCTCCATCTATTCATTCTCTTGGGGGATTTATTCAGGTTTTTGTTTCAAATACTATATATTTTTATATGACTCCCAAATTTACTTCCAATGAAATTCTGAACTCATATATCTGACTGCCTACTCAATACCTCCACTTAGATACCTAATAGACGTATCAAAGTTAACAAGTCCTGTTCTTCCCTTCTAAACCTGCTCTACCCACAGCCTTTCCTCCCATCTAAGTTGATGGAAAATGTACTTACTTAGGGGGTAGAGGGAGGAAAAAAACACATAGATTTATCTCAACTCTTTCTCTTATATCCTGCATCTAATCTATTGGAAACTCATGTTGGCTCTATCTTCCAAATTCTAGAATCCACAGCTCACTGCCTCCACTGTCACTGACCACTCTGTCTAAGCTGCCTTCACCTCCTGATTGAAATATTCCAACAACCTCCCAGCTTGTCTAATTTATGCCTTGCTCATATAATCTAGTCTCAACCAGTAGCCAGTGGTCTTTTAAAAACATAAATTAGGTGTCTCTCCTCTGCTCAATGTACCTATCCATTCAGTACCTCACAAAAGCCCTACAGGAGTGGACCACTGTTACCTCTAAGACCTTTCTCCACTTCAGATCTACTGACTTCCTTGGAGTTCCTTGAACTCACCAAGCATGCTCTCATCTTAAAGTCTTTGCACTGACTGTTCTCCCTATTTGGAAAGTCTTTTTTCCAAATATTCTCATGGCTTACTTCCTTCAGGTTTTTGCTGAGATTTCATCGATATGGACCATCTTTTTTTTTTTTTTTTTTTTTTTTTGGAGACAGAATCTCACTCTGTCAACACAGGCTGGAGTGCAATGTCACAATCTTGGCTCACTGCAGCCTCGACCTCCTGGTCTCAAACAATGTTCCTACCTCAGCATCCCATGTAGCTGGGACCACAGGCACACACCACCACACGCAGCTAATTTTTAAATTTTGTGTAGAGGCCGGGTCTCACTTTGTTGCCCAGGCTGGTCTTGAGCTCCTGGACTCAAGTGATTCTCCCACCTCGGCCTCCCAAAGTGCTGGGATTACAGGCATGAACCACAGCACCAGGCCTGGACCATCATTACCACCATTTTAAAAATTGCAACCCTCTCCCCACCTCCCACACTCTCAAACCCCCATCCCACCCTACTTTTTCTTTTTTCACAGCACTGACACCATCTGGAATACTATATAATTAAGTACTCCTTGAATGAATAAATTTTACAGGCAATGTAGAGAAGGCAGATTTTTTTTTAAATGAAGAATATAAAATCAGCAGGACTTGGTCTCCAATAGTATTCAGAGGGAGAAAAAAGAAGTATGGGTTGACATCCATATTTCTAACTTGGGATGGAAGGAGCAAAGATAAATTTGTGAGAAAAAGATACTAAGTTCACAGTTTGGGACATGTGGAGTAGATGAATTAGTTACATCCTATTGTGAGCTACAAATCCTGAAGATCCCTTAATCTGCTAAGCAGCCTAGGTATCACATATAAATGGAATCATACATTATTTGTCTTTTTGTGACTGGCTTATTTCACTTAGCATAATGTCCTCAAGGTCATCATGTTGTATATATGTCAGAATGTTTTTCCTTTTACAAGCTGAATATTCAATTATATTTACATACCACATTTTGTTTATCCATTCACCCATTGATGACATTTGGGTTGATTCCACCTTTTGGTTATTGTGTATAACACTGCTATAAACATGAGTATACAAATATCTCTTCTATTTCTCTGCAATCTTGAGATGACTATGGGAAATGTTAGAGAAAATCATGAGTTGCAGATGGGAAGACTGATGAAAAGGAGCTAACATTTTGCCAAAGAATCCTAGAAAACCAGAGAAAGACAAATGGCAGTAGCAACAGTCTTAGACATGATTAAGATCTGAAGATCAACCAGTGGGGACCCCTCCCTGCCTTAAATCCTGCTTTAGCTTAGTCATACAAAGGAGCACTGACTTCTCATTTCATATTTCCAACTATAAAACTAGATAATTCTAACTTACCGTACCTGGGCTTAATAATTATTTATAAGGTACTGTTAAAAGGGTATACTCTTAATATGAAACACATTAACCATCTTATATTAAAATAAGTTAAATATAAAACCTGACCATGTAACCAGTGAATATGTTCAACTATTCACTTGTCCTGTAGGCAATGTCTTTGTTGGCTTAATATTACAAAAGCTTTCTTTTTCAAGATCAGTCTTGCCTACGTAGCAATGATGCACATCAAATTTAAAATCAGTTAAAAATATATTTATCCAGGAGAACAAAAATGGCTTTTCTTCTTGAAAAAAAAATTGGTTAGTGTGTACTTTTGAACCCCTTACACGATATCATATTTCTCCTTTCAAAAAAGCAATATGGAAATTGACAGTCCAAAAAAGGAAAAGAAAGAACAAAAACCTGAAAAAAAATCTACCTCAGTATTCAGTTTCAAAGCAATGTTAATATTGAAGTACATAAAGGTGTGATTTTTTTATGGATACCTAATAGTTATAATATACTTGTTACTATGTATACCAATAGTTATTAACATATAGTTGTTAGAATAGTTAGCACTGTTTAATATTTAACACTGTTAGAATACAGTGTTAAAAATCAGAATTTTCCAGGGTTTCTTTTATATTTGTCTTTAGAGGTTACATCATAAAAAATAAAGTAATAATTGTTCACTAGAGAATCCTCATACACTATTGACAGGAATGTAAATGATTACCACCACTATGGAGAACAGATTGGAGGGTCTTCAAAATACCAAAAATAGAGTTACAGTATGATCTAGCAATCCCACTGCTAGGTATACATCCACAAAAAGGAAATCAGTATATCAAGAGATATCTGCACTCCCACTTTTATTGGAGCCCTAGTCACAATAGCCAAGATTTGGAAGCAACCTAAGTATCCATCAACAGATGAATGGATAAAGAAAATGTGGTACATATACAAAATGGAGTACTATTCAGCCATAAAAAAGAATGAGATCCTGTCATTTGTGAGAACATAAATGGAACTGGTGGTCATTAGGTCAAGTGAAATAAGCCAGACACCGAAAGACAAACTTTGCATGTTATCGCTTGTTTGAGGGAGCTAAAAATTAAAACAATTGAACTCATGGAAATAGAGAGTAGAATGATGGGGACCACAGACTGGAAAGGGTAGCAGGCTGGAGGGAAGGTGGGATAGTTAGTGGCTACAAAAATATAATTAGATAGAACTAATAAAATCTAGTGTTGAATAGCATAACAGGATGACTACAGTTCACAATAATTTTTTGTACATTTTAAAATAACTAAAAGATGGGGCATCCATCCCCTGAAGCATGATTGCCCTGATGTGATTATTATATACTGTGTATCTGTATCAAAATATCTCATGTACTCCAATAAACATATATACACCTGGGTGTATATATTTCTTCTTATAGCTGCTATATAGTAGGAATATATATTTACGGAGTACACGAGATATTTTGATACAGATACACAATGTATAATAATACGCCTACTATGTACCCACAAAATATATACCTACTATGTACCCACGAAAATTAAAATTTTTTAAAATATGTTTCTTGGAGGATTAGATGCCTATTAACAGATTTTTAGGTAAATAAATGGCCAGATAAATTGTAGTATATATCAATTTCCTAGTACCTAGCAGAGCAACCAGTACTTACCGGGTATCTGAAAAAATATTTATAAATTAATGAATGAGTAAAAGAACAAATGTGTGAACAAATCAATTAACTTGGTTACTCTGATGTATCTGCACATATTCATTTCATAGCACTATCTTCTGATAGCTGCAGTGTGATCACCTTGTTTTTGAAGTCAATTTAAAAAGTGTCAAATATAAATAATGCTTCCTAGAAAAAAAAAATTTTTCTTCTAAACACTTAAGTCCTTTTAACTTCAGAAAGATATTTTAGGAGTAGATAAGAATAAAGCTTCTTGCAAAAGTCACAGACATGTTTTGATAATAACATACACATATGAATCCTGTTTATCAAGTTATGGTCAAAGACATTCTCTGCCTCTTAGCCAAATGACAGAGAGTAAATTGGTATAAACAAGTAGGAAACACACCACCAAAAAGAGTCAGACTTAATCTAAACATCAACTAGTTTTACCCGCTTTCTGATGAATAAATTTCTTCTATTACCACATGCCCGGAAGGTAGTCTGGCAACACCCTGGAAAATTCACTATTTAACTCCCAGCATAGCCGATTTCATTTTTTGGACAACTTTAAGCACCAGACAACTATTCTTTACATAGAGTCAAAATTCATCTTCATGTCACAATTGGTGGTCACTTTGCCTTTTGGAGCTTCACAGTCTCATTCTTCTAACCTTCCTTCCAAAGGGTTGCCCATCAAATACTAGGAGATAGCTATTATGACTCCTTATAGGCTTCTTTTTTTAGCTTTGTTATGTGAAAAATTTTAGCCATTTTCTCCTGGATGTGCTTGAAGTTTATCACTCTTAGGGTATGATAATCAGAACAAAATAGTTGGATGCAAAGAATAAAGCAGGACTACTACTAATCTTATTCTAGACATCCTATTAATGATCTAGACATTCCTAATATCACAATGGATTTTTTGAAAGGAACATGACAAAGCTGATCATATTAAGTGTTCAGTTAACTTAGGAATGTTAAGCTTTTTTTTTCTACCCCTACATCTAAGTCATTTCTCCTTTATTCTGTAATACATAGTATTATATATTATATAATAAATGTGTCCTCAGTAAATTTTATCTCGCTGGTTAAGCCCATCATCCTGGTATTTTTAGAGCTTTTTTGACTCCTCTCTATATCACCTAATAATTTAGCCATTCTTCCTCAACTGTGTATTATCTACAAATTTAATCAGTATGCCAGCTATATTTTCTTTTAACTCTTTGTTGATATACATAATGAAGCTGAAGACAGATTCCTATGGTATCCCAGAGTTCTCCTTCCAGGTTAACACAGATCATTAAATATCACTCTTTCAGATGGCTGTTCACCCAACTGCATAACAACATAACCATATTATTATATCATATCACTCTTATCCATCCTGCCCACAGTGATATCATGATGGACCATGTGAAAAAGCTTCCTGAAATTCAGACCCCTGTCTGCTGTGATCAACAGTCTAATAAGCCTTCCAAAGAAGAAAGAAATTAGGTTAATCTCCGTGAAAGATTTTTATAAAATCAGGCTAATTCTTGGAGATCATCATTTTTCCTTAACTACTATCTACTAAATCACCTAATATGAAACTTTACTAAGAATTCAATTCAGATTCACCAGCCATCTGGAACAAGAAAGAGAGATAACCTACAGATGCTTAGGGTCTATGATCTGCTTTCTCTCCTCCATCTTTCTGCCTGAAGGCTCTGTCTCTAGAGATCCCTCCCAAGCTGCTGAAGCAGTGGGAAAAAAAAAAAGACCAAAAATGAGTTTCCCAGATTTAAGTGCCTGGCTCCTATTTCCAACTGCTTTCCCCATGTTTTTTAATGCAATAAAAAACAATCATTATCTAATGTTTAACTTATCTGTATTACTCTTCTTTTCCATTCATATATAGTCTAGAGGTAACTACTCTGAAATGGTTTCTAGTAAGGCTTCACCCTTCTACTCTCTCTCAAAAGAAACAAATGCTATGATAAAATCTTAACACACTAATAGTCTGTGAGAAAAAAACAGTAGCTTGATATGCAGCTGTAGGATCATACCTTTCCAGTTTTGCTTTTCATGCTGTCACCTACTTAACACAAACTATACATATTTGTATATTTTTAATTAAAAAAAAATCCCAAAGTACTTACAGATAAAACATACTATGCCTCTCTAGTAAACAAACTCAAATCAAGCACCACTGTTTAGTTCTTAGGCAATAAATAGTCATAACCAATAATTGTATTTGTATGTTTTTAGTTCAAAAAAAAAAATCCCAAAGTACTTACAGATAAAACATACTCTGCCTCTCCAATAAACAAACTCAAATGAAAGCTCCACTGTTTAGTTCTTAGGCAATAAATGGTCATAACCAATAATTGCATGGGGCAGATCTTTTTTACAATAAAAGCCCTCCCTAAAAAGTAAGGAACTGGTTGTATGGCAAAAAGAAGCAAAATTCAGGATAAAAACACATGGAATATTATGCTTCCCAATGATAATCTATAATTAGCCACTTTTCTTGTAGAATATTGTTAGTTTGTTTTTGCTTTTGTTTGTGCCTGGCTATTCCATTAGGGACATTGACAAAATTGATTAAATGATGTTAAAAGTAAAATCACTGTATATGGCTACCATTTTAAAAGAAAGAATAATTAGTAATTTCCCCTAGGGAATTAGTATCAGGTTCAAACTCTTAAGGACCTCTTATAACTGCCTAAATTGGGAAAAATCCAAGGTTGAGCATGTAAATGCAAGCAAAGCAGATAATTTCAAAGAAACACTCATATCCTCAAGGCTAAGGTGCTGGCATAATACAGGAAATTCCAAATGAAAGTTCTCTCTACAATTGTGGCCTATAGGGGGGTTGCCCCCCAACTCACTCTGCCCCTCCCACAAGATGAAAAAGTCATAGTGCATTTTTAAAGTACTTCATTTTCATATTTAAATGCAAGGTCAAAAACCATTAATTCACACAATATTTTAAAAATATCTTTCTTTTAGAAAATGTGTCAAGAGTTAATATGGAATTCTGCATAGGTCCATCAAAGACATCATAGAATAGTAGATTCAAAGAATTTCATAATTGAAATCCTAAATATTAAGTATTCTAAGGCTTTCATTTTCACAGTTCCAGAGAACTTAAGTGATTTACCTGTAGTAAAGCAGCCAGTAGTAGATAGATCAGGAAACCACCACATACAATTATATTACATCTATTAAAATAAGGCACTGAGTCCCACAGGGTACAGTCCTAATACTTATTGTATAAAAATTATACTTTGTCTGACTATTAAATATTTACATTTTAAATGTCTGTTAATTTAGAAGTCTAATAGTTTCCTCTTAAACAAAACTAAAACATCACTCTGTAAATTCATATCTACAGAAAAATCGGTGCTGAAGTTGTTATACACTACAAACTATATTTTACAAACCACATTATAATAGTCTAAGTGTAGAGTAATCAAATGTCATCACATATAATTAAAGATAAATTCAATGTGTCAAAACAGAAGATCAAAGCACTTTTAATACAGCAGGGCCATCATTTTCAATGGGCCTGTTCCTTGATCATGCCTTTAATTCACACAATTCAGTGAATCACAGTGCCTCTTCCTGCTGCAGTGGAAATAAGCTCCCAATGAATCCTATTTTTTAAAAAATAGCAAGCATATAAAATATAAAATATTCTCAAGCCAAGTCTGTGAAAAACTTAATGCATCACCAGTTTTCTATTAAATCTGATCCTGGAAAAAATAGACAAGATGTTGTTTTCATTTCTTTCTTTTTTCTTTTTCTTTTTTTGAGACAGAGTCTCGCTCTGTCACCTAGGCTGGAGTGCAGTGGTGCAATCTCGGCTCACTGCAACTCCGGCTTCCCGGGTTCAAGCGATTCTCCTGCGCCAGCCTCCCGAATAGCTGGGACTATAGGTGCCCGCCACCACGCCCAGCTAAGTTTTATATTTTTAGTAGAAATGGGCTTCCACTATGTTGGCCAGGCTGGTCTTAAACTCCTGACCTCGTGATCCACCCGTCTGGGCCTCCCAAAGTGCTGGAATTACAAGGGTGAGCCACTGTGCTCGGCCTTTTTTTCATTTCTAAATCAGATTCTGACCTAAGCATACATTTATTTTTGAGTTACAGGAAGAGTTCTTGGCTTCAAATACGGCAAGTAACTAGATAATCTGACTTACCTGGTATTTCCTGTTTGTTGGTTATTATTGGGTTTTTACTGTTTGTTTGCTTGGTTTGATTTTAACATCCACCATGACAAACGCTAACTGAGCGATTCAATAAGAAATAACCAAGAATAATATCACTTGGCATTACATAAAAACCTCCCACTTCAGTTATTTTATTCCTCTAAACTTTGGCTGAACCACACTGGCTGTTATTTCGCTGAGGAAGCGATTGCCAAGTTATCCACAGGCACATACACACAGACAAACCACAATATGGTGAATGTCAGCCATTACTCCTAAGAACCTCTTCACTAAAATATGTGCTGACTAATGAGGAGTTACTCAGTTAAGTTCAGATACATGTAGAGTTAAAATAGGCCTTTAGAGATAAATAATCAACTGAGACAGGAATTGCTCCCAGATAATACTTATGAAAGTCAATACTAAGAAAACCTGTATATTAAATGTTCTTCATTAAAATAGGAAACAAACAATCTTCTAAGCATTCTTGAAGCTACCAATTTAAAATTCTAAATAATAAGTTCAATCTTACCATGAACCTTTACAAATAAATAGCAGACTTCAAGGAAATCAGAGCCTCTAAAAGGCTATAATGTATCTTTTCACATGCTGACTTTAAAAGGAAAAGCTTCTTACTTGTATTAACTATTAAAAACAAAACAATTGAACTTAGGGACATAGAGAGTAGAAGGATGGTTACTAGAGGCTGGGAAGGGTACTGGGGACTTAGCAGGAGATGGAAATGGTTAATGGATACAAAAAACAAAATAGTTAGAAATGAGTAAGACCTACTACTTGATAGCAAAACAGGGTAACTACAGTCAATAATAACTTAATTGTACACTTCAAAATAACTAAGAGTGTAATTGCATTGTTTGTAATACAAAGGATAAATGCTTGAGTGGATAGATATCCCATTCTCCAAGATGTGATTATTACACATTGTATGTCTGTATCAAAACATATCATGTACCTCATAAGTATATACACTGACTATGTACCCACAAAAATAAAAAATAGATAGAAGGGGGCTGGGCGTGGTGGCTACAAACATTAGCCAGGCATGGTGGTATGTGCCTGCAGTCACAGCTACTTGGGAGGCTGAGGCAGGAGAATCACTTGAACCCAGGAGGCAAAGGTCGCAGGCAGTGAGCCAAGATCTTGCCACGGCATTCCAGCCTGGGCAATAGAGCGAAACTCCATCTCAAAAAATAATAATAATAATAGAAGGAGCCATAGCAAATCTCTGGATTAGTCACTTTCTAACAACTATGCTTATTTGATAATAAAAGGATAATAAGAGACCTTTTCTTGACAACCTAAGATATTTCCAATCTTGAGAAACATGTTTTTAAAAGACAAAGATCTTTTATGCTAACTGCCCACTAAAATACCATGTCAGATGAAAAAACTATTTGGGACTCTGTACATGGAAAAGAGATCGAACATTATTGCAAAGGGTTTCCTCAGAGAAATGATGAAATTACACATGTCAATTAGTACAGGATTCACAGTGTATGCTCCATATTATATTATGCTTTGGAGTATCCAATTTCCTTCAAGATTCAATAAAATAAAACATAATGCTTCTATTGTTACTATGGTATTTTTTGACATCCTTAATTACTGAGAGTTAATTAATCTGATATGTCCTTCTCTGTTTTAAATCGTCTCCTTAACCCATGGGATATGTAAGAACTTTTACTTATGAATATTTTTAATTTGTATCACAGGCTAAGTATTATGTGCTTAGGAGTGTGGGGAATAAAAATTACCAAGATAAATCATCTCTGTCTATAAGGAATTTACAATCTAGTTTGGAAAAGAGGACTCAACATTCGCACACAGCACCATAGCACGTAGGTGCACACTGTCTTCACCCAAATGCACATACACACACAGAATTAAACTACAAAAAAAAATCAAGGTATGGAAGAAACAGTTATGCAAACCCAATAGAGCCATTATCCAAAATTAAGGGCTTTTTCTTTTCTTTTCTTTTTTTGAGACAAGGTCTGGCTCTATTGCCCAGGCTGGAGTGCAGCGGCATGACCTCAGCTCACTGCAACCTCTGCCTCCTGGGCTCAAGCCATCCTCCTGCCTCAGCCTCCCGAATAGCTGGGACTATAGGGACACACCACCACACCCAGCTAATTTTTTTTTTTTTTTTTTTTGTAGAGACAGGGTTTCACCAGGTAGCCCAGGCTGGTCTGGAACTCAAACAATCCAGCCAACCTTGGTTTCCTAATGTGTTAGGATGACAGGCATGGGCCCCTGTTTCTGGTTGGGGCTTTACTTTTCAAAGCTGTCTGTGTCACAAAAGCCAAGGAAAAGTTAAAAAGCTGCTACATTCAAGGAAACTAAATAGACATGGCAAGAAAATTGCTATTCCCCCAATCCTTAGATTATGAAAAAACAACTATAAAGGTCCTACAGGGATAATAGGCAAATTTGAATGTGGATTCTACGTTAAACTATGATATACTGAACTTCATCAGTTACTGTTATTCTCTTCATACACGTTATATATGCCTCTTATTTACATAAGAGAATGTCTTTGTTCGTAAGAGACACATACTATAGTATTGAGCTTAAAGGGTTGCAACATCTGCAATTTACTAACAAACAGTTCAGAACAAAAGTATAGTAATATGTATACATGTGTATTAGAAGACAAGGAGGAAATATGGTAAAATGTTAACAGTGGATAAAACCATATGAATGGCTGATGGGAGCTGGCTGTACTATACTGGCAACTTTTCTGTATGCTTAAAATTTTTCAATAAATTTTTTAACTCCATGAACATTTAAGCTTAAAAAAACACCTTGGAAATCTATCTAGTCCAATTCTCGACCTAACTTTACAATTGCGGAAACAGATTTGACAATTAGATCAGTGCTTTCTTAGCTTTTTGTTCTTTACCCCATCAGTAAAACATTTTGGGCATGCACTCCCTCAACATATGTATTTTAATTATTTATGTTTTATATTTGGGTACCAATTTATTGTGTATGTTATAAGACATACACAAAAAGTAAAATGTATACAGGATGAGACAAAAATATTTGTAAATTTCTAATTTTTCTTCTTGCATCAGAGTGGAGTACCATGGAGCATCCTTTCCTCCTGCCCTTACCTTGGTGATCACTGATAGCTCAGCACAAAAGAGGCATTTATAACATGTATGAATAGAATATAATGGAAGATTTTATGCTGATGTGATTTATGTGGTACCTGAAGCATTCTAGGGCTTAGAAGAGTAGATAGAGATGAGAGAAAGGCAGAGAATCCAGACTAAACAAAGATTGACAAAAGGCAAAGAAACAGAAAAATCATAGAAACTTTGACAATTCATACTGAAAAGCAGTGACACAGAGGATTAAAGGATAGCTCAGTGATGAACTGCGGAATTGCTTAAACCATAGGTAACGAGGAATATTTGAAGGGTTAGGAGGGTTAAAATAAGAACGTGTCTTGAAACCAACAATGTTTACAATAATCAATATGTGGCAGTGTTTTGCAGAATTAATTCAGAAAGATAAATATTACTAGATTACTCATCAGAAACTGCCATAACTTCTAAGAACCAAACTAAATATTTAATAAAAACCCAGCCCTACCTGATTTTTCTACTTGCCTGTATTATATAACTACAGACCTGGGTGGTTTTACATCACCAAGGTAGTTTTCCATAAAGAGATATACCTAACAATTTTCAGCACAGGTCACTTATTTGCCATTGTTATTTCAAATCCAAACTGCCAGCTGGTCACAACTTTCTCCCAAAATATAAGAAAATCAAATGGTTGATGTGCTTGTTGCTATAAATGAGAATTAAAAAAAACAAACAAAAACTAAAGACTATTAGCTCTGTAGGTTCATCTTAGACAAATCATTGCTGAGCTTTTAAATCAAGTTTAAGTATCTCTTAAACATCATTATATGTAGTAAAAACCAATCCCTAGTGTCTGCTATTTCCTAATTTGATAATATTTTGCAGTGAAAAAACGCTAACAAATTTGTATAACTTTTGTACATTGTAACATGTTAATATAAAGCTGTCCAAATGGTATCTTTGTACCTCAGCATAAATTCATTATTTGCTCTTACTCAGACTGATACTGACATAAGAAGGCCTACATAGGACTACATTAACATTGACATAAGATGTCTCTATCAGCAAAACAGAAACAGTAAAATATGGGGCTTTATCTTTTTTTCTCTTTTTCCTTTTTATATAAAGAGACCAATGAGATTTGAGCTTACTTACATAATGGATAAATTAAGCACAATACATTAAATACCAAGAAAATTCTAACCCTTGAGTTGGCTGAGACCCTTATTTTAACCACTTTATAGGAGCTGAGACTATAGGCTCGTGCCACCACACCTGGCTAATTTTTAAAATTTTTGTAGATATGGGGTCTCACTATGTTGCCCGGACTGGTTTCAAATTCCTGGGTTCAAGTGATCCTCCTGCCTCAGCCTCCCAAAGAGCTGGGATTAACGGCATAAGCCACCACACCTGGCCCTCCACTCCCTGTTTAGTAATCATTTGGTTTTAAAAAAACACAGAAGCAGAAGCAAAATATGGGGCTTTATCAAGAAAGTGAAAGAAGGAAATATTGATAAAGATTGAGATGGTCTACGATAATTTTAATATAAACCAAGATTGCTGTTCTTCTTTTAAAATGACTATTGTAGCAGATACAGAACCTCTATGAAAAACTGAAGTACTGGATGGTCAAGGTGTAATAATTTCCTTTATGAAATGGTCTTCTCCTTTGATAACATCCTAGTAACTCTATAAAACCCAAGATAAAAGGTGACATATGGGGCTCTTCAATAATGTGTATGTTCATTGTTATATTTATGTTTGTAAATATATAAATTATATTTACATTTATTATAATATGCTAGTGCATGTTAAATAATATTGCTTTTGATGGTGAACTGGGTGTTTAACACCTCTTTACAATTTTTTCTTTTTTTAAATTGAGGTATAATTTTCTTGAGCTATAAAAAGCTGCAAATATTTAAAGTGTACAATTGGGGCCAGGCGTGGTGGTTCATGTCTGCAATCCCAGCACTTTGAGAGGCCAAGGCGGGTGGATCACCTATGGTCAGGAGTTCAAGACGAGTCTAGTCAACATGGTGAAACCCCATCTCTACTAAAAATACAAAAATTAGCTAGGCATGGTGGTGTGTATCTGTAATCTCAGCTACTTGGGAGGCTGAGGCAGGAGAACTGCTTGAACCCGGGAGGCAGAGGCTGCAGTGAGCCAAGATTGTGCCACTGCACTCCAGCTTGGGTGACAGAGTGAGACTCCATCTCAAAATAAATAAATACAATAAAATGTACAATTGGATAACCTTTGGATTATGTATATACCTGCAAAACTATCATCACAGATAGTAAAAACATCCTTAACCTCCTAAAGTTTCCTTGTGTCTCTTTGTAATTCCTTTCTCCTCCTCTACTCCTCATCTCTAGGTAACCACTCATATGCTATCATTATGAATTGTTTTTTCATTTTCCAGAATGTTATATAAGTGAAATCACACAGTGTGTATTCTTTTTTGACTAACTTATTTCTCTCGGCATGATTATTTTAAGTGCCATCCATGTTGATACATGTACTAATAATTAATTCATTTTATTGTGAATAGTATTCCACTATACCAATATACTATAGTTTCTTTATCCATTCAATTGTTCATGGACATGTGGGTGACTTCACTTTTGGCTATTATAAATAAAGCTGCTATGATATTTATGTACAAGCCCCTGCATGGACATATGCTTTCAATTATTTTGGGTAAAAAAGCTAAATGAAATGGCTGAAGAATATGATGAGTATATGGTTAACATTTTAAGAAACACCCAAACTATTTCTTCTTTTCTTTTTTTTTTGAGACAGAGTCTCACTCTGTCACCAGGCTGGAGTGCAGTGGCACCATCTTGGCTCCCTGCAACCTCCGACTCCCTGGTTCAAGCGATTCTCCTGCCTCAGCCTCCTGAGTAGCCAGGATTACAGGCACGCGCCACCACACTCGGCTAAGTTTTGTATTTTTAGTAGAGACGGGTTTCATCATGTTGGCCAGGATGGTCTTGATCTCCTGACCTTGTGATCCGCCCGCCTCAGCCTCCCAGAGTGGTGGGATAACAGGCATGAGCCACTGCATCTGGCCAAGAAACTGCCAAGCTATTTCTTAAAGCAGTTGTACCATTTTACATTCCCACCTGCAGAGTTTAAGAGTTAGTTCCTCCACATAGTCACCAACATTTCATATGGTCAGTCTTCTTAATTTTTTCCTTTTATTTTTAGTTGACACCTAATAATTGTACATATTTATAGAATAAGAAGTAATATTTGGTGTGGTATCGCAGTGCACTTTTCATTTCCCTAACAATAACACTGAGCTTTTCATGTGCGTATGGTCTCCAACTTCTGAGCTTAGGCAATCCTCTCACCTCAGCTTCCCAAAGTGCTGGGACTACAGGTGTAATCCACCATGCTCTGCCCAATTTCTATTTTCTGTTGTTGTTGGGTTGTTTGAATCCTTACTGAATTCTGAGAGTTCCTTATATTTTGAATATAAGTCCTTTATCATGATATATTTTGCAAATATCATCTCCACAAATCTGTGGCTTGCCTTCTCATTCTCTTTTCAAGAGCAGAAATTTTAAATTTTGATGATGTTCAACTTATCAATTTGTTCTTTTATGGGTTGTGCTTTCGGAGGCATATATAAGAAATCTTTTCCATGTCAAGATAACAAAGATTTTCTCCCTATGTATTCTTTAAGGAGTTTTATAGTTTTAGGTTTTACATTTTAGTCTATGATCTGTTTTGAGTTAGTTTTTATAAGATATGTGATATAAATAAAATTTTTCACATGAATATCCAATTGTTTTAGCACCATCTGTTGGCCTTTCACCCGTGAATTGCCTTTATATCTTTGTGAAAACTCAGTTGCCCACGTACGTATGAAACTGTTTCTGGACTCTGTTCTTTCCCACTGATCTGTTTCTCTACCTTTATGCCAATACCCTGCCTTGATTGCTCTAGCTTTTTAAGTCTTAAAATCAGGTAATGTTAGTCCTCTTTTTCCTTTTTTTTTTTTTTTTTTGAGGCCAAGTTTGGCTCTTGTTGCCAAGGCTGGAGGGCAATGGTGCGATCTTGGCTCACTGCAACCTCTGCCTCCCGAGTTCAAGCAATTCTCCTGCCTCAGCCTCCCCAGTAGCTGGGATTACAGGCGCCCATCACCATGCCTGGCTAATTTTTGTACTTTTAGTAGAGACAGGGTTTCACTATGTTGGCCAGGCTGGTCTCAAACTCATGACCTCAGGTGATCCACCCACCTTGGCCTCCCAAAGTGCTAGGATTACAGGCACGAGCCACGGCGCCCACCACTTCTTCCTCTTTACAATATTTTCTTTTGACATAAGATGCTACAGTAATAGAAATAAAATTAAGGAATTTTTTATTTATAACTGCATGAACCCTAGACCTATTTCTCTATTTCAAAGATAAAACCATTAATTTTAAAAGCTAAGCAATAAATCCTAAAAAGACAAAGTGCAGACTTCAGTAGAATTTATCATCTCTACTATATATTAAGCATTGTGCAGGTACCATCACTCAGCTCTTTTGTTTAATAATTTGTGGTTTAAACAAACAGCCACCATTTTAAACTTGATAATATGTATTTACAGAGTATATATTTAACATCTATGATGTACTCAGAAGTATAACAGACTCCAGTAAAAAGAAATAGAAGATAATGTTTCTATCACACTGATATCTACTCGGGAAAAAGAGGACAGACATAATACAATTTTTTAAAAACTTTAATAAATCAACATGAAAATAATAATAGTAGAAGCTTGGTTCAAAAGTACTGTGGAAAAATGGGGCCTGATGGGATGGGATTACCACAAAGACTCCTTAAAGAAAATTATAAATCAGATTTGGGAGAAATATTGGTGAGATTAGGGTAAATGAGATCAGTTGGTAGGAAAAGGCATAATGTTATTTAAGAAATATTGTATTAGTAGCAGCAGTAGCACAGTCTTAAAAGGGAGAATGACTAATTTAGAGAAATTAGGGAGAAAACTATTGCTATAATCCACGCATTAGGGGTTGGGGGCCCACCACCCAGAGTAGTGGCTATTAAAATGTCTTGTGATACACAAAGAATCTGAAAGCAAAAGTATTCCTTCACTTAAATGTTCAGATCTATTAGAAATCTAGTTTAATACTACATTTTAACTGCATTTGGGTATTTTTAAACCATATACAAATTACAATTGCATTTTTAAAAATTTACTTTTGTAGGGCAAAAACAACTTTCTATACTCATCTTGAACAGTAGTGAGGCCTGGGGGTTGCAGAGTTGTTTACAGTGAACTCTGAAGGACTCCCATTGCCAAATCTGCCCACATTATAGCTTCATGTTTATAAAATGGCTAGCCATACTTTCTTTTTTTCTCCTTCAGCAAAATTAGTAGACTAGCTTTTAGCATATGGAAGCATTTTCACATTGCAAGTTCTGATGGTGGGGGAAAGGAACAATTTGCAAATGCCATCAAATGAAATGTGCACTTTCAAATGAGGCTGATTAGACAGTTTCATGTGGCAAAAGTTGTATTCAATAAGTCTCTTCCTTTTTTCAAGAAGGAAATGCTCAGATTTGCATAAAATACAGCAGGGTGATCAAGGAAGGTGCCTTAAAAACACTGTAGATTTTCAGAAAAGCACTTTTATTTGAGTGTTCAGGACTGAAATTCCAATAGATTTAATTTTTATTTTAAACTCCTTTTAAAAATATTAAAGTAATGGCAACAGGAACAAAGTAGAATAGGGCAGTGGCTAGAGAAAGCAAGCCTTTTGAGGGCTACACTCAGATTTCTTCCTGACACTTTTTCATGTCTGCCTCTGCACCTCCTTTGCACTGTCTCTCCTCCCACTTCTTTACTTCTTTTACCTTTAAACTCACCAGGGAAGAAAAGTAGGATATGTATGGGAAATATGGGATGAGTAAAGAAGAAAACTAAAAGACACAACAGAGCTAACATCACCACATTGGCTTTATGAGCAGGCTCTTACAAGTCATCTAGAGGAAGAAACACACAGGCTGAGGGATTAACTGAGGTGTTATTCAATTGACATTCTTAATTTTCCCAAAGAAATATATTTATATGTCATTACCTATAAAGATAAAAGTTTAAGAATCAAGAGCTTTAGCCTTTTTCACTTTCTTAATTTCTCTAATTCAAATATTTCAGTACTAAAGACAGGAATCTTGGCTGAAACCCCTACATACACAAATAAAAAGAAAAACTCTTTTTTGTATAACACCTGTACATTAGCACAAGAAAACAAAACATGTGAAAATTATAGCCCAAATCATAGACTGATATTATAAATCATCCTAAAACACAAACTTAATGGAATTTGAGATGGCTATAAGGAAAAGTCAAATGCTCTTCTTATTAAACTCTATGACCAAACATTCTACTTATGACTTTAGGGGGAAAATAAGGAAGAGGTACAAAAAGGCACAGAAATAGAAAAAGCCGTAAAAGAAAATACAAGGGAATATTGATAGAAACTAATAATGTAAATATAATTCTATCTTATCAAGATCACAGAACTAAATTTAAACTGATCGAAAGAATTGGAGCTTTAATTCCCATGGGCTCTCAGGCTTTGTTCTCTAGGGCTTGTACAAAGTATGCCAAGAATATTATGGAACACAATTAACCATAACGTTATTTTTAGGCACTATGTGTACTTATATTTTGATTGATATCATCACCTGATTTTAACTTTTCTTGGTGAATAACAAGAAGAAGCTAACACAAAATTTCAATTATTGCCCTTTCTTTGTGAATCAAATCCATAAAACTTTCAAGAGGGAGAAGATAAAAGTAAATTCCTTATTCAACTTATCTTTGCCAAAGGGCTTGGCCAGGCCCATAGCTGAAGCAGGCTAAGGATCAGAGACCTTGAATTGCTTGCTACTTAATACCTGTTCTGCTCTAGGCAACTCTGAAAGTTTTGCTTTGATAGTTCAAGGCTAAAAGCCAATTCTGATGGTTGGCCAGAGGGAACTTTTTAAAATTAATCTCTTCATACAGCAATGTTTCTTCAGGAAAATAACAAAATGTAGTTCCCAACTGTCCTGCAGTCCCAGTTCATCCTCATGAATGTCTCTGGCAGTTAAAGAACATTCAAAAAGGATTTTTTACAGCTGAGTCAAGATTTCTAGTTTTCAATCAACCAACATACATTCATAGTACATTACAATAAAGATACGAGAAGTAAAAGGATTTTGCTCTCAGAAAATTGGAATTCTAGTTGGAAAGACATATTCGCCCACTTAAACTAATTAAAAATAAAGAAAGGTACTGTTTGGTACTGAGTGTTAATACAATGAGAATTCAAAGATTAAAAACTAGAGTTGAGCCAAGTGGAGTGGCTCACACCTATAATCCCAGCACGTTGGGAGGCCAACATGGGAGGATCACTTGAGCCCAGGAGTTCAAGATCAGCCTGGGCAACACAGGGAGACCCCACTACTACAAAAAATTTTTAAAAATCATCTGGGCAAGGTGACATGCACCTGTGGTCCCAGCTACTCGGGAAGCTGAGGCAGGAGGACTGCTTGAGCCTAGGAGGTCCAGGCTGCAGTGAGCTATAATCATGCCACTGCACTCCAGCCTGGGCAACAGAGTGAGAGCTTGTCTCAAAAAACAAACAACAACAACAAAAATAACAACTGGAGTGGGCCACAGAAGTCCAAATTGTGTTTATGAAAGAAGTGGAGGGAACATAAAGACATTTCAGTAAAGAACAAGAATTAATAAGATTTGAAAAAGCAAGTAATATAAGCATTACAGGTGAGGGAATAAAGCATTAATAAAGGTAAGAAAGTAAAATTGAACATGGTATTAGGGATAGGGATAAGGTTTGGTCTATTAAATTAAGTTTACCCTAAAGCTGCCTTCTTACATATTTTCAGTTCAGCCTAAAGGTTTCTCTATACAATGTGAACTATAATCTAAAAGGATGTATAAACAGAATGTAACCTGCTCTTGTAACAATCACTGAGTTTGGGCCAAAGGGTGCCAACTGTTCAAATCATGTTCAGATAAGGCAAATGTGCAGCTGTAACAAATCCAGCTGTTTCTTGTACCTCACTTCTGTACTTCTGTATGTCACTTTCCTTTATCTGTCCATCAATCTTTCAGTACCTGGCTGCACTGGAGCCTCTCTGAGCCTACTCTGGTTCAAGAAGCTGCCCAATTTGTTCAATTAAACTCTGTTAAATTTAATTTGGTTAAGGATTTTCTTTTAACAGATCTAAGGTGTAAACAACCAGTTTAAGTAAAATAGGTATGTTTGTTAAGGTTTATGGTTGAATAAATATGGTGAGGCTGGTTTATGTAAGGCTTTGAATGCCAAAGAGACCAATAGAAACTTGATTAGGCCAATGAGAATCACAATTCGTTATTAATAAGGGAAGCAGAAGCAGAAATTTCTTTTGAAAGGGTGGTTTTACAAACAGCATGCAGGTAAGGATTGGAAGCCAGCAAAAAAGATGATGGAGTCTGTTAAGTACAAAGTGATAAGAACCTAAACTTGAATAACAGCATTCATTTGTGCACCATTCAATAATATTTATTGAACGTCTGAATGTTCATCATTCACATGTGAACAAGACAGATATGATATTACTAGCCCACAGAAACGATTAGGTAACAAATGTTCATTGTTTTAAGTTGCTAAGTTTTAAGGTAATTTGTTATGGCAATAGATAACTAATACAGATGTGAAAACAGTAAAGGAAATACCACATAAGGCCAGAAAAGCAGGAGAGAAACCAAAAAAGCATACTACCATTGAAGACCAAAAATTAAAAGTTTCAACGTATAGTAGACTGGTAGTCAGTATCAGATATAAAAGAGGAAAACCACCATGGCACGTGTATACCTATGTAACAAACGTGCACGTTCTGCACATGTATCCCAGAACTTAAAGTACAATTAAAAAAAAAGAAAAAAAAGATGTATATAGGATGAACATTTTTGAAAATGTTATTAAAGTTGATACAGTTCACAACTAAAAATTAACAAGAGATATACAAGTACTTACCACAACTGATGATCAAATTGTTTTTTTCCTTAAAAAGAGAACGAGTAGGGAAAAAGTATACACAGCTGATAAGCACCTCAAACGTAAACAATTCATATTCCTATGTCTATGGGTCAACCATTAACTGATGAAATATCTAGTGAAGTATAAGTCTCATGTATGGTAGTGAGTTTAAACAAAAACTTCACTTCTGTTTTGATCTAATTCCCTAACTTTAGGCCTATACGCTCCTTACAACAAAAGAAGCAGCTTTGAATTTATTCAAACCTTTATCATATCACCTGCCATATGGTGCTATAAATGATTTACATATTCCCTATCCTAACTACATTATAAGTTCCTCCAAAGTAGGAACCTTTAGTTTATTCATATTTGAAATCTGAGTACATAGACCAATATCTAGCCCATAAAAGATACTCAGTTGCTAATTGAAAGTTACTGTATTTAGTAGAAAAACAAGGGATTTCTAAACATATTCACATACCAGCTATCATTTTTTAGGTATTAGGAGTTTTCTACAATTTCTGTCTCTGCTGAATAGTATCTCTTCATTGTAATTCCCTAAAATTTAGCCTTGTCCCATTTGTCTACCTTAGAACACTAGTCAAGGTCCTTCTGCAAGACTTTCATGAGTTTCAAGGTCTTCACTTTTGCTGTATTTAATATTCAATCCTAACTTAGTTATAATACAAACCTTCATTTCAATTATATTGAACTGAACAGTCCTGAATCCATATTCTTTCATGTTTTTCTTCCCAGATCATTTCAAATTTTGACTTGGAATGTCAAAATATTTATTTGAATCTAAAATTCCATATTCCCTTGTGTACACAAGTTGATAATTCCTGAATGAAGTCATTAAGTGGCTATACTTAGAAGAAACTTAAGTAGAAACATAAGAAATAAGAAAATGAGGTGAAGTTATAAAACTTAACATTTAAAATAAACATTGGATGCTTACTTTTTAAATGTCCATTTGTGAAACAACTAAATATTCAATTTTTAAAATGGTCCTGATACACCAAATTAATCTAAAACTTTGCCACTTAAAATATAAATAGGCTACTACTGATCTTAAAGAGCTGTAATCAGGACAAATTCTTATATTGAAAATGTTTGTGGGCATTTACTCAGAACAGCTGCCACCCAGGATGACTAAAATAACACAAATTAGATGTAATTGAGTTAAAGGACCACACCAGGTTTGTAATTCAATTTGTCCTATGTGGTTTGGATTTGGGTTTTCTTTTTCCCCTCCAGCAAACCACAGTTTGAAAACTTCATCAAATAGGAAGAACAAAGGAATAGGAATATATAATGCAAATGTTTATCATGAACAATTTACATAAAATCCACTTTAACAGTTTAGACCAAGTTTGTATGTCTGTGTGTAAGTGTGATGGCAGCAAACACTTGTTTGAATTTCCTTTGAGGGTCCTATTCACTAAAACTTTTTGCTGCCAATTTCTCATTTTATCACAATTTATCCTAGCTGTAAAGTAAATTTTATTTTGATCTAATTTCCTAACTTTGCACACTATTTACCTAGAAGTACAAAGCAGAATCCAGCTTGAATTCAAGTTCATTTAATAGACTTTAGTCCAAAATCCTTTGATTAATGAAAGTCAAGGGTAGAGCCAGAATTTTGACTAGAATGTACCTTTCAGCAGCCTTAGATATGGTTGATTATAAGTTGCTGATAGATATGGCTGATTACATTGTCATCACTGTGTTAATTTTGATTTCTATATGTCTAACCAGCATAGACCTGCCCCTAGAAGAATGTTTAGATAAGATGTCCTGAAACTAACCAATCCCTACCCTTGTTGGGATCTACTCATATAAGAGAATGATCACTGAAGGACGTTTAGGAAAAGAGTTCAGCTTAGAAATTTAGCGTTGCTTCTCACCATGCCCTTTCCATTACAAGTCATGGGTTTGAAGCAAAATTTGAGATAACGAGTTTTCCAAATGAGTATTTTATTCAAGCATTTCTCAATGCATGACACGATAATAGTTCCACATAAACCCAAAGGATCTGATGTAATTAACAGGCTTCATTTCAGAAAATCTTTTTGACAAGATTTCTCTGATAATTACAGGTTAAGTAGACCACAGCAATAGGACTGTGTAACAACCTGATAACCAATCAAAAATCAAACTTACTCTCTTTTAATATTGATTATGTAGAAAGTATTTGAATTCTTGCCAGTATGTAAAAGTCACTTTTCTCTGTGTAGATAACGTATGAAACTATTATTGAGGCAAACTCTTGCCTCTGCATTTTTTACTTTGGCAGATACCGACATGAATGGCACCTGGCCTAATAATTCTTCCTTGTATAACATTCCAGGACATACCATAAGCCTATCCCCTCTAAAGTCTAGGCCCTTCCCAACTTTCCTAAGACTTTAAAACCACACCCAAGAAACTTAAGCTTCTTAGGTTGTTCACATAGTATAGCTGTCAATCATGTCAAAGCGGGAAATGGCTTTTTAGAAATCATATCTTATTTAACAATATTGATGTCAAGGAGACAGAATTTTTTTTCTAAACTAAGAGAACTAGCTACTCATCTGTCTTCTCCCTGTTATCTGACACGACCTGAGGTATGCCATAAATCTTCCAAAGAGACAAGACAGAGAAGTACTACTGATTAATTACAGGAGTCTCCTGAATAAACCAGATGCTGAGTACAAGATGGTTAAGATTATTGCCAGTCAGAACACGCACAAGGCACTCAAATGATCTTGGATGCCAAATTCTCGTTTTTGTTTCTCCCCAAAAATGTGGTAACATTTGTGTTACAGGTAGAAAAATGTACTATAGTGGCAATGCTAGCTTCTATCTTAAATTCATTCACAGTGAAAGCCGTTATCTATACTTTAAAGGTTTGCCTCAATAAATCTAAAATTATATAGCCATCATCATTTTACAGATGGGAAAATTAAGGCATAGCAGAGTGGTGTGACTCATCAAAGGGCAAATATTAAGATTGTGCTTACATACTAGTTGCAGAATAAACGTCCAACTATTGCCCGAGGGAGGATGAACTAAGCAGTCATATAACACACAACTGTCACAAAGAATAAAAAATGTCCAAGAGGAAGTCTGGAATACATCAAGAACTATGTATTCTTCAAGACTGAGCTCAAATGCTATCTTTCATAGTTCATTCCCATCTTTTCATTTTCCAGATTTTCTAAAATACTATTAAACTGTCTTTATTTTAATAGTAATTTACTTCTAAGTACAAAGCTGCAATTCAGTTTACTTTTGCAGACAAGGAAATGAAAAATAACAGATACAAAGCAAGTCAGTGGTATCCTCTCTAATTTCTCTTCTTGGTTACTTGACTGATTTGAATTATAAAGTTAAAGAGAAATTTTAAAAGTAAACTTTTTTTAATCCGCAAAGCCATATTCCAAGACCAACTCTCAAATCTGCAGATAGAAAACATAGTCTACTAGTACAAGAAGTGTAACAAATTTAAATTTAGAACTAGCCAAACACAAGTAATCTTTTTAAATTCATATGAAACTGCTGAATAAGGAAACAGACCTTTCCTTACAATAGCAATTCAAAATGCTTTGCCTCAGCTGAGCCTCATCTGAAGCCCTCCAGAGCAATTTACCTACTGAGCTATAAAACATGAACAGTTCATTTCAGTACAGGTTATACTTAGAACAAGTTTCATATGTGTTTATAAATACTTTATGGAATATATAGTTTTAAAATTATAATCTTTAATAGTTTTAACATCATAACAGAGTAGTCCACAGATGCAGAAAATATACAGCAAACACTGCTGAACTTGCGGCAATCAAGTGTTAGTTTTGTTCACCAGTTGGATACTAAGCTTTGAAAGAATTATCATACTTGGGGTGACATCATTTTGAAAAGTATGCTGAGAAAACAGTAAATTTCTTTAAACTCTTCTCTCAAGTATCTCCTTTGTCTAAATTGTTTTTCCTTTAAAGAGAAAAAATTACTGCTGTTCTGCATCAACAAAAAGAACAACAGTGACTTTTCACAGAGGCTAAAATCTGTTACATGTTTTCCTAACAAACAGCAACCAATCACAAGAAGGTGAGAGTGGAATTTAGAATGAGAATCTAACAGGATAACATCACAAAAAGTGTTAGAATTCAAGTAAAGTGGCAAATTTTACATATGACTTTCCATTCCAAGGTTTATGAAGATGACAGAACTCATAGAGAATATTTGAATAAACATAAAAATAAAAATATACCTTAGGGAAAAAAAACTAAAAGGTAGGCCACTCACTTCTATAAAGGCATATGACTAAAAACATTAGAATCAGAGTTAGATTCACCATGGAGGGGCTCCTACAAATTACAAACCTTTGCTTTTATGTAAGTTTTTAGCACTGTTCTACCTAACATGGAACACTTTTTGCTGGTCTAAAAGAAATAATAAACAAATTCTAAATGACCTACTCTGGGTACTTCTCTCACTTTGAAGAACTTCCTTAAATATGAAATAACCACCCTACTGCTACCATTAATTTGTATAACATCCTTTTTTTTCTTTTTTTAAATTGCTGATCCTGTTTATTCGGCAGGAAAACTCCACCAGCCCAGGAGGGACAGGTGGGCTTAATCCTCCTCCTCATCATCTCTAGCTCCAGCCCGGCCCTGACCCTTCTTGGCATTCTTCTTCACGTGGCCCGGGAGGCCACCCCCGCAGAGGGAGAAGTCCATGTGCTTCTGGGAATCCAGGCGGACAATGAAGGACGGGATGTTCACCACCTCCTTGCGGACCCTGATATGGCACTGGCGGAGCAGCAGGCGAGTGTGGTGGATGGACTTAGCCAAGCCCAGCTTGAAGACCTGGGTCTGCAGGCGTCTCTCTAAGAAATCCTCAATCTTCAGGTCCAGGATGTAATGCAGCTTCATCTTGCCCTCATCCAGCACCCCAATGAGGACCAGCCGCCGCAGCAGGGCGTTGCCTTCCAACAGACGCCGTGGGTCCTTCTCGTCAAGCGTCAGCAGCTCCTGCGCGGCCTTGCGGATCTTGGCCAGGGTAAATCTGACCCTCCAGACCTCACGTTTGTTCCAGAGCCCATACTCGCTGATCAGCTTCAGCTCTTGGTCCAAATGAGATTTCTCGAAGAGTCTCCACGGGGTCACATAAGTTTTGCAACAAACCCAGCTCTGGGCCACTGGCATTCTGGCTCCGCTTACTTGTCTGTACCTAAGTACAGGATCCGGTCATTGAGAAACAGCAATTTGTGTAGAATCTTTATTGAGCAGCACAAAATAACTGGCAGTGGTTATCTTTATTATTTCACAAAACATCCCTGGGTAAAGAGTCAGAAATAATCTACCACATGTTAAAGATGGGAAAATTTAAGAGCAAAGCATGACCTGCAATCACAAAGTGAGACGGTTATGAGCTGGGACTAATTCCCCAATTCCTGACTGCCAACCTTTTGTTCCTGGTATACGACGGTACCTCGTAAATATCTGAAAATTCAAAAACATAAAGTGCAAACATCTTACAAGTATTTTATCCAAAGCTCTCATTCACTTTGACTCAGTCCTACGTTTCTTAGTTTTATACAGTAAAAAAAAATTTCAAATACTAGTGGTCTAAATTGATTGTCTATAGTTTTGTGGTTATAATATTTGGCAGTTATCAAATACTTTTGGAGGTTTACTTTGAACATTAAATGATCATTATAAATATCCTTCAAGGAAAAGTGATAAGTAGCAGCATAAGTTTTATCTATTTAAATATTATTTATTTACAGTCCTAATTAAGTATAACCTAAATCAAGCCCAGAAAGGTTCTTAGTTTATCAGAATGTATCTTCTGAAAATAAATTAATTACCTAATAGAATCCTAGAGCTGTAAAAGCCCTCAAAGTCACCTAATGCCTTCATTTTATGTATTTCAAATTTGCTTCTTTAATTTGGAAATTTAAATTAAGTGTTAAACAGAAGCAATGGAGGGAGGACTTAGGCATATGGAACAGAGAAAATCATATATATATACAGCAAAGAGTCCTGGTTCCATTTAATTCCCATCAGTGTAGTAATTGGGTGGAAGTGAGTTAAGGAGAAAGAAAGGGGAGACAGTGTTAATGCTAGTGAAGTCCTCTGAACTGAGTCCAACAAGTATTTCTAAGACAGTCTAATTTTTAAGGATAACACTCCTCCCGAAACCAACAATTGCAACTTTCTTTACATTTGATCAGAACCAATAATTACTGATATGGTTTGGCTCTGTGTCTCCCACCCAAATCTCATCTTGAATTGTACTCCCATAATTCCCACGTGTTGTGGGAGGGTCCCAGTGGGAGATAGTTTCAATCACAGCGGCGGTTTTCCCCACACTGTTCTTGTGATAGTGAATAAATCTCACGAGCGCTTATGGCTTTATCAGGGGTTTTGGCTTTTGCATCCTCCTCATTTTTTCTCTTGGCACTGCCATGTAAGAAGTGCCTTTCACCTCCCACCAGGATTCTGAGGCTCCCCAGCCACATGGAACTGTAAGTTCAATTAACCCTCTTTTTCTTCCCAGTGTCAGGTATGTCTTTATCAGCTGTGTGAAAATGAACTAATACAGTAAATTGGTACCAGTAGAGTACAGTGTAGCTGAAAATGTGGAAGTGACTTTGGATCTTGGTAACAGACAGAGGTTAGAATAGTTTGAGGGGCTCAGAAGAAGACAGGAAGACAAGAAAATATGAGGAGGTTTGGAACTTCCTAGAGACTTGTTGAATGGCTTTGACAAACTGCTGATAGTGATATAAACAATAAGGTACAGGCTGAGGTGGTCTCAGATGAAGATGAAGAAGATTGTTGGAAATGGAGCAAAAGTAACTCTTGTTACGTTTTAGCAAAAAGACGGCAGCATTTTGTCCCTGCCCTAGAGATCTGTGGAACTTTGAACTTGAGAGAGATGATTTAGGGTATTTGGTGGAAGAAATTTCTAAGCAGCAAAGCATTCAAAAGGTGACTTGGGCACTGTTAAAAAGATTCCATTTTAAAAAGGAAACAGAGCATAAAAGTTCAGAAAATTTGCAGCCTGATGATGCAGTAGAAAAGAAAAACCCATTTTTGGGGGAGAAATTCAAGCTGGCTGCAGAAATTTGCACAAGAAGGAGCTGAATGCTAATCCTCAAGACAATGAGGAAAATGTCCCCAGGGCAGGTCATAGGTCTTCATGGCAGCCCCTCCCATCAAAGACCCAGAAGCCTAAGAGGAGAAAATGGTTTCGTGGGCTGGGCCAAGGGTCCCCATGCTATGTGCAGCCTAGGGACTTGGTGCCCTGCATCCCCACTGCTCCAGCAATTGCTAAAAGGGGTCAAGGTATAGCTTGGCCCATGGTTTCAGAGGGTGCAAGCCCCAAACCTCGCCAGCTTCCACATGGTATTGAGCCTGCAGGTGCACAGAAGTTAAGAACTGAGGTTTAGGAACCTCCACCTAGATTTCAGAAGAAGTATGGAAACGCCTGGATGTCCAGGCAGAAGTTTGCTGCAGGGACAAGGCCCTCATGGAGAATCTCTGCTAGGGCAGTGTGGAAAGGAAATGTGGGGTTGGAGTCCCCACACAGAGTCCCTACTGGGACACTGTCTAGTGGAGCTGTGAGAAGAGAGTCACCATCCTCCAGACCCCAGAATGGTAGATCCACTGACAGCTTTCACTGTGCACCTGGAAAAGCCTCAGACACTCAACACCAGCCTGTGAAAGCAGCCAGGAAGAAGCTATACCCTGCAAAGCCACAGGGGTGGAGCTGCCCAAGCCTATGGGAACCTATCTCTTTATCTGCGTGACCTGGATATAAGAAATGGAGTCAAAGGAGATCATTTTGGAGCTTTAAACTGCCCCACTGGATTTCAGACTTGCATGTGTCCTGTAACCCCTTTGTTTTGGCCAATTTCTCCCATCTGGAATGGCTGTATTTACCCAATGCCTGTACCCTCATTGCATCTAGGAAGTAACTAGCTTGCTTTTGATTTTACAGTCTCACAGATGAAAGGGACTTGCCTTGTCTCATATGAGACTTTGGACTGTGGACTTCTGAGTTAATGCTAAAATGACTTAAGACTTTGGGGGACTGTTGGGAAGGCATGATTGGTTTTGAAATGTGAGGACATGAGCTTTGGGAGGGGCTGGGGCAGAATGATAAGGTTTGGGTCTGTGTCCCCACCCAAATCTCATCTTGAATTGTACTCCCATAATTCTTACATGTTGTTGGAGGGACCCGGAGGAAGACAGTTTGAATCATGGGGGCAGTATCCCCAATGCTGTTTTCGTGGTAGTGAATAAGTCTCACAAGATCTGATGGTTTTATCAGGAGTTTCCACTTTTGCATTCTCCTCCTTTTTCCTCTTGCTGCCACCATGTAAGAAGTATCTTTTGCCTTCCACCATGATTCTGAGGCCTCCTCAGCCCCATGGAACTGTAAGTCCAATTAAACCTCTTTTTCTTCCCAGTCTCAGGTATGTCTCCATCAGCTGCATGAAAACAGACTAATACAGTTACTAAAATTTTTTTCTCTTCTAATTGTCCATATCAGATTGCTATGAGAAGAGGAAAGGGTTAAGCTAGCCCTAAAGATAATACTATATGTGAGAAGCTGAAAAAACTGTGATAAATTATGTCTACATACTAATAGGTAAAGATATCCAAGATCTACTGCAGAGTCAAAAAAGCAAGTTTGTAGACTGAGAGGCAGAGTAAGTATGATACTGATTCTGTGAGGAAAGCAAACAGACACATACACACACACACACACACACACACACACACACACACACACACAGAGTAATACTACATGTCATAAGCCCATTTACCTATCCATAACATGTATCTCTAACTCAGTGCATAGAAAAAGGTCTGAAGGAACAGAAAACTGAAAATACTTGTCATTTTCTGGCATTGGTAGGTAGGCAGCTGGCATTGGGGATGACGGTGGTGAGGGAATGTCAGAGTAGCCTTTCCAAACATTCCAAATGTTTTGAAAATAATATGTTAATATATTACTTATTTAATAAGAACTAATTTTTAAAAAGAATCAGATGTGGATAAAAAAGGAGAAAGGTTAAGCAGGAATATGCAATGGTTAGGGAGAAGCATGACTAGGCACAGCATGAGAAGCCTCTTCTTCATCAGTAACTTAAGGTAAAGAGCTGCTATTTTCCTTCATTCAATTTACTCCTTAAACCCATCATCTCTGGCTCTATCCTGGTGATTTTTAAAAAGCACCAATGTGAATGTGAAGGCTCATGGTCCTATGAGTTTCTAACCATTCTTTACTTCTTTGAAACATGAGATAAGGTGGTAGTAGGCAGATGAGGGTAATGAGTTTTCTTTTAATTCTTGAAATTAACTACTATACCAGAAATCTGCTGTGGTTACTTTTCTCTATTCTTTAGCTATAAAAGTAAGTGCTAGCTTTTGGCTGTATAAGTAGGAGGGAGGTATTCATTTAACACTGTTACAAACCCGTTTTATCACTGCTATAACACCAGTAACTTTCGGAATCAAGTCCTTCTTCCTGGTTTGCCCAAGAGAAATTAGTCTGCAGCCACTAATCTGAAATCTGCCCTAATGGTGGTCCTACTGCTTGGTCTATGCATATGGTTTATTTCTTTTGTCAAGAGAACTCTTTGTAAAATCTTGGCTTCCTCAGTTCCTCCATACAAACAGGAGTTTGTCAGAGAAGAGTGTTCTGCATGTATGGGGCAAGGAAAGGCATGATCAAAAGCACAAGTATATAGCAAGCTCAGGGAATTATGAGGAAGCTGGTGGGACTAGAATAAATGTATATGTATGTCTGGCAACGGGGAGTGGGGGAAAGGGAAATTATGGCAGATAATGAGATGAGAATAAGTAGATCAGAGCCAGACTCTGAAACCCTGGTATGACAAGCTAAGGAATTTAGACTTTATCCCTTGCGTGTTAATGGGGACCCATCAAAGGTTTTTAAACCAGAGAGTGATATGATTAGAGCTGTCTTTAACGAAAGATATTTGAGAGGAGTATGGTGGATGGATTAGAAAATGTAAAGGTTAAAAGTAGATAAGTAGTTCTCCAAAAATGGAAGATGAAAAGGGTCTAAACAGGGCAATGGCTAGGAGAATGGAAAGAAGAGTACGAACAAAGTCAAAAAGCAATTTGAGTGATAGAAGAGACAGGACTTGTTGATAGATTGGTTGTGAAGACAGAGGGAACATAAATACTCAAGATGAATGTGACGTTTCCAGCTGAGAGGATGGAGAGGCCATTAATGACGATAGAGAGTATAGGAAAGGAGGTAGGGTGTTTGGAGTGTGTCCGGAAAAATGGGTTTGGGATTGACTGAACTACTTACTAGGATAGCAACTCTTACTGCGCTTCCAAAGGATAAGGATCTTTGTTTGCTAATTTTCTCTGTGTTGCACCTATTACAATGCCATGTGCATTTAATTCAAGTTTATGAAAATGGTGATAATGCTAACGTATGCCAGGATAATTAGGACTTGACAATATTTAAGATATCTCTGCAAAATGCCTGTGTAGAAAGGAAATATGAGACAAGGTGATTTGTTTTACTTTTCTGTCAAATTTCTTCTTTAGTCATTTCCAAAATAAATTCCCAATAATAACAGGGCTTTTAACAAGAAGGTCCATTACTAAGAGCAACCTGCGGTAGACCATCGTAGGTCTCACAACTTTACATTCTACACATTCCAATAATCAAGTCACATCACCTCTAATTCTCCTTCTTGTTCAGGAACCTGTACTACCACTTAACATTCTAAAACCTGCCGCACCCAACAGTCAAACATAATCAGAGCCATTGTAACACTATGGGAAAAAAAGAAACAAATCGTGCTGCTGTTAAAAAACACTTTAGGGAGGTACAGGAAAAAAAAAAGCACCATTTGTTCTGGTTAATGTTGTTGTGCAATGTTTTCTGGGGTTTGCCTTGTAGGCATGTTGAAATCATAACTAAATAAATCAGCTCCGGCAACACAAAGAAACAAGATTCCCTTCCCCTTTGGCTGCCTGAAGGAATAATGGGATCTTCTCCATGAGGTGCACACACTTTGGAGCTGCTTTGTTTTTAATCCTCTGCCAAGTCAAGTTTTAGTTTTATTTTAATCTTAGTAACCACAGTAAATTCCAAATCTTTGACAAGTAAATGCTTTCTTCCTCGCCAAAATCCCACTCACTTTCCTTTCTAACTCCTAGAGCTTAGGAGTTCAATAATGGCTGCACTACTGATCTCTTTTCATAAACAAGAAAATAAATACATTATAAATTAGGCATATTTCTTGACATTTACATGTTAGTTTAAGTGTGAAATGGGTACAATAAAAGTGTCATCTTCTCTGCCCATCATTTAAAATGTGTGTGTGTGTGTGTGTGTGTGTGTGTGTGTGTGTGTACTGTAGGGAAAAGAACAGCATAGAAAATCAGAAGATCTGAGCCCGAGTCTCATTCATTTCAGTTGGCTGTATGACATTGGTTTAAAAACTTAAATTTGGTTTCCCTATGCATAAAAGTTAGGTAAATATACTAGATGGTTTTCAAAGTCCCTTTCACTTTTAAATTCTGATTCATAAGATGTCTATTACCAATTTTTTAAAAACACATAAAAAAGTCACTCAAAAAAATTCCTTAAAAAACTCCTAAATTTTGGTGGTAAAATGGAATAAGCCTAAGAAATTATCTAATCTGTAGAGCTCTGAAACTACATTCTATGGGAAATGCCTAAGCTGAGAGTTATAAACTATTTATTTCTTGGAAGGATTCCATAGTTTAAAGAGAAAGATTGCAACCGGCTAATCTAGTTCAGCTCTGTCATTACAGATGAAGAAACTGAGATCAGGAATGAAAGAAGAAATATAACACATCCATAAAATGCTGTACAACTATTTAAAATGATGGTAAGAGAAAAGGGGTCAAGATAAGATAAAAAAGAAATGAGGATATAAAACTGTTTAAGTATATATTCATTTTTCAGAGTAATAAACTCATTGTATCACTTTCTTTAAAACATTCTCATTATATAAATTCAAATAATACAAAAAATGCAAAGAAAAAATGCAATAAATCATCCAAAATCTCACCATTGAGAAGTAGTCTGTATTAGCATTTAGTGACCATTATTCCAGACAACTCTTCACATATACAGATAGAAAATGGAAATAAATGACAGAAATAAATGTATTCTATCTGGGATGAGATTATAGTCACTATTAAAAATAAAAAATAACAATTCTAATGTTACCTGCAATTAACAGAAGCCAAAATGAAACTGAAGAAATTTTAAATCTTAGACAAATGTTTCTTTACTCAAGAAACATTGTGAAAAAAATCCCTCTAAGAAAAATGATAAAAACCACAAAGAATAGATTAACTTACTTTTAAGCTACTTTAAATTTTCGACAGTTCTGATTGAACTGTTGCCACGAATGATAAGATTAATAATCTCTTATTCCCATTTCCTTTCTACCTACTTTCCAATTGTTGTTGTATCTATTTGTTTTACTTTGCCATGATGTAGAGTGTTTACAGTCTGTTCTACTGCCACAGTTCCTACAGTGTCTAAATCTTACATTTATATATGAAGGTATTTAATATCACAACCAGTTTTTGGTTTGATTCTTCTCTTGGTTGGCTAAATTTTAACAAGTAGTTCTTTTTTAGAAAGGTCTCACAGATGCTATATTCTCTGGGTTCTTTCACATTTGAGAACATATGCCTGTGGACTTTATACCTCAACAACGTCTTGGCTGGGTACACTGTTCTTGGGCCATCATTTCTTTTACCAGAACTGTGTTGACATAACTCCTGTAGTATTCTATATTGTTATGAAGTCTGAGACCAGTCTGAACTTCTTTCTTATGGATAACTTTTGCTTTTCCTTACATGACTGAAGAAATCTTTCTTTTGTTTGACAACAATCAGGATATGACTTGATGTTGAACCTTCTCTACCAATTTTCAGGATTCAATTTATCTTTTGATCTGCAGGTTTAGTTCTTCTTTCAGTGAAGTTTTGCTATATCACTTCTCCAAATACTTTTTTAGTTTGATTTGTTGGGTCCTCTTCCTCATAGACACCAGTAATCCTTTCAACTTCATATCAGATCATTGTTAACCAAATTGTTTTCATTTTTGTGTCTTATTCCTGTGTTTACTGTATTTTAAGCTTTCACTCCAAACCATTAAATTTTTAGTAACCTCTATTCTATTCCATACTTGTTCTATATCATTTATTAGTTTTGCACTAGAGGTGTTCTTGTCCTTAAATGTGCTTCCTTAGCTCTAAAAACTCACTTTTCAACAATATGAATCCATTTTAAGATGTTATTTGTATGTACATGTGTGTGTCTATGTGTATGTGTACATATACATGTACTATAAAAGTCCAAAAGGCTTTTATCTACTTTACCAAAATGTTAATAGTTTTATGCTATAGTCAATGATTTCTTTTCCTTTTCGCCTATCTGAATTTCCTAAATTTTTTCATAATGAATAAAATATGCTTACACACTAATGTTTATAGACACACATATGCAAATGTAAATGTTGTATATATATTTCTAGAAAAAGAGTGGATTTCCAGAAAAAAAAAATTGAGAACAAAAAAAAATATTTTCACAGAAAATATTGTGAAATGATTTGTCTAAGCAAGTCAGTTGGTAGGATTGTTTCCTTCAACTAACTATGCTATTTCCAAGATGTTTCCTTCTCACAGGATAGCTACACATTTTCGGAGAACTGAAATATCCAGCCAAGGACTAAACATCTTTATGTCAGTCATGTAAAATGGATAACTTTCCAAGAATAATATCCTTCCTCAAGCTATGTGCACATTATTGTTTTTGAAAAATAGGAAAGTAAGCTGTATTTGCATTCTGATAGCCAGCATATAATCTGTGTCTGAGAAACAGATACACAGTGGATGTGAATGAAAACCTCTCCTGCTTTCTTAGTGACCAATTTTGTTCTTCTGTTTTGAGATTGAGCAAGTAGAGGCCTCAGAAAATTTCTTTATCAAAACTGTATCTAAAGAAGGAAATTCCAACTGGGCATGGTAGCTTATGTCTGTAATCTCAACACTGGGAAGCAAAGGTAGTAGTATTGCTTGAGCCCAGAAGTTTGAGACCAGCCTGGGCAACATAGCAAGACTCTGCCTCTACAAAAATAAAAAATTGTCAAAATATAGATATGCTAGAAATAAGACAGCATGGTAAATTTTGACTGTTTTTTCAACTTTAATTATGTCACCTAATAACACTTAGAGATACATCAGCATGTTTATACCTGGCTTATCATTATTTTTCAAGGCTAACATAAATTTCAAAAGAAAATATTGACCAAAGGAATTCAGGAGAACCAAACACAAACATTCTAAAAATTCAAAAGTCATGATCTAAATTTCAGGATTGGTAACACTAGCAGGTGATTATTATTTTACATGTATAAACCTTAATAGGTTACAGAATAAAACATAAAAATGAAGAATATAGAAAATCAAGTAATACAAAAAGTTGTATCACTTAAGATGGGTTAATACAAAAAAATGTGATATGAAAAACTGACTACAATAAAAGATGTGGCAAGTAAACTAAAGATTCATTGAAATATAATAGAAAAATTCATGATCAATCTAGAGAAAGGGCAATAGAGGTAAGGGGAAAGGGGAAAGGGGAAAGATTTTCAAGGAAATATTTAAAAGCTTCCTTATCAGGCTTTTTTTTTTTTTTTTTTTTTTTTTTTTTGGAGACAGTGTCTTGCTCTGTTGCCAGGTGTCAGGCTAGAGTGCAGTGGTGCGATCTCAGCTCACTGCAACCTCTGCCTCCTGGGTTCAAGCAATTCTCCTGCCTCAGCCTCCCGAGTAGCTGGGGTTATAAGCGTGCGCCATCATGCCCAGTTAATTTTTGTATTTTAGCAGAGACAGGGTTTCACCATGTTGACCAGGATGGTCTTGATCTCTTGACCTCGTGATCCACCCACTTCGGCCTCCCAAAGTGCTGGGATTACAGGCATGAGCCACCGTGCCTGGCCCCTTATCAGTCTTGTATCTGGAACATCCTAACAAATAAAACAAAACTTAATAGTTGTGACCACATGAATGACTTTGGATGCCCAGTTTTATAATTTAGTGTTGCAAGTTTACAAAGACAAATGTCTTAAAGGGAGGATACAATAGTAAAATTTGTTTAGAGCTAGAGCATCTTTAAAAAGCACTGAGACCTTATTCACTTTGGCTACAGTTTCACCTCATCAAATTTACATTCAACCATCCAACACTATTCAAAAGGTTATCCCAAGTAAGAATAGGAATGAAAATAAAGAGAAATATATTTTTTTTTACTATAACTTTTATGTGAGTTTTTTGTTTACTGTATTCAGTCTTGACTTCAAACCAAGTTTATTTGACAAGCACTTGGTGGTAAGACTAGACACTAAACTTTTCCTTGATGAAAACCAATGTGGGTGGCTCTCTGTATTTTTCATCTTTTTTCAAGAGGGTGCCTCTTTGTGGTGGCATAAGATCTCATATTGCTGTGTGAGAAATACTGCTGTCCAGCCAGGCTAAACACTCAAAAGTAAATTCCACTTCTGAGTTCAACTGGATTAATAGTGATCAGAAGACTCAATCAATCTGAAGCCAGGAAAGAAATTCATAAAGAAAATCATCACCAGCATCATCATCATCAAATAAAAATAAAGCTTCATATATAGAGCTCTATGTTACTATCACATAAAATAAACAGACATGATTCCTGTTTTCCATGAAGCCTCCATGCTAGAGCAGATGATGTGACACAGACATATAAACAGACATTCTGAACACAGACCAGAGACATGATGGCTGCCACTAGTGCAGAAATAAATCAACAACAGCTAAATATTTACAAAATGTGAGAGATTTATTATGTGCAATGTATTTTGTATAATCCAGATAATAGTCTCTGTAATTGGTGAGGACTGAATGAAGGTACAATTCTTTTGTTCCCTAATCCTACTCTCTCTTTGACTTCTCATGTAAGTTTTAACCTGACAGTGACTATTTTGTATTCTACAAAAACAAAATAATAGCATTTAAATTTATTCCATATTGTATACACTACCAAGGTATAGACTCATGAAAATACAATATAGCAAATTCTACTATGATTTCTGATGAAATGAACCAGGGCAGAAATTCAATTTTTAAATGTCTTATCAAAAAATATTCTCACATAACATACTCCACACACCAAGTAAACTATTTGGGGGCACTAACTTGTGGAATGGTTGGTGTTAACTTTTGATCAGAGACAGGGATTCTGAGTGTTATAGATGGCACTATCATTCTCCATCAAATATTACCTGTTTTATTTCTCTAAAACTTCTTCTGGCCATCTTCATCTCTTTGGTCCTTCTTTTTCAAATTTCTTCTTTTCACTTTCTTTTGCCCTCCTCTGACTGTAGGATCCACAAATATAAAAATAAAAAGCTCCCCAAATAGATGGAAGGAACATGGGGACCCTTCTCCCTTTGGTTTAGAAAAAGGAAGAAGTCTGTTTTTTAGATAGTTTAGACATATCATAATAATGATTGTGAATTAAGAGACCTTAAAGATTATCTGGGCTCCAAACACAGTGAACATCTTTCAGTCCCTCAAATGTGCCATATTCTTTTATATCCAAGTATTTCCTATAGTTGGATTATGCTTTATCTCCAATTTAACCACCCCAACACCTACTCACCTTTCTACAAAAGGAAACCTTAAGTTTTGCTTCTGTACTTTTCCTTATGTATTTTCATAGCTTGTTTACCCATTCATTGACTTGATGCCCCAGAAGATTGAAAGCTTTGTGTGAGGAGGAACTAAGACTTTATCATCTCACTCTATCACAACACCTGGCATTTAACGATGGTTTGTTGAAGAGATGAAGAACAAGCCTGATCAAAACAATTAAAATACGTTCTATAGCTCTGGAGCTGCACTACCCAACATAGGTTTCTACAATAACAGAAATGCTCAATATCTATGCTGTCCACTATACTAGTCACATGTGGCTACTGAATGCTTGAAATGTAACTAGTGAAACTAGTTGAATAAACAAATTTTCACTTTTATTTAATTTTCATTCATTTTAATAGCCACATACAGTTAGTGGTTAGCATACTGGACACTGCAGCTCTAGAGTTACAATAGAAATATATTATGCATGATTTGGTTTGATTGTATTGTTTAATATATAGATCACATTTTAAAATAAGGTTTACTGAAATAATTCAGATTTCCTACATGAAATGTCTCTTAACAGATTACATACTATTTGAGGACAGGAATTTTATCTTGCTCATCATCATCTTATATATAGTAGATACTTGACATTTTATTTATTTTTATTTTATTTTATTTTGAGACAGAGTTTTGCTCTGTCACCCAGGCTGGAGTGCAGTGGCACAATTTTGGCTCACTATAACCTCCACCTCCCAGGTTTAAGTGATTCTCCTGCCTCAGCCTCTGAAGCAGCTGGGATTATAGGCGCCCCCCACCACGCCCAGCTAATTTTTAAATTTTTAGTAGAGACGGGTTTCACCATGTTGGTCAGGCTGGTCTCAAACTCCTGACCTCAAGTGATCCATCCACTCACCTCAGCCTCCAAAAGTGCTGGGATTACAGGCGTGAGCCACCATGCCCGGCCAGACACTCAACATTTTAAAACATTTAACATTCAGTTAAACTGAATGGGAATACTGACTCTTTTTTTTTTTTTTGAGACGAAGTTTCGCTCTTGTTACCCAGGCTGGAGTGCAATGGCGCGATCTCGGCTCACCGCAACCTCCGTCTCCTGGGTTCAAGCAATTCTCCTGCCTCAGCCTCCTGAGTAGCTGGGACTACAGGTGTGCGCCACCATGCCCAGCTAATTTTTGTATTTTTTAGTAGAGACGGGGTTTCACCTTGTTGGCCAGGATGGTCTCGATCTCTTGACCTCGTGATCCACCCGCCTCAGCCTCCCAAAATGCTGGGATTATAGGCGTGAGCCACCGCGCCCGGCCACATGTTGCTTCTTAATGAAGCATTCATGTTAACAAAAGTATTGGATCCGTCTTGTCTACACAGTCCTCTAAGTTGGTTAATTCTGTTTTGTTCTATAGTGTTTGTCAAGTTCATTAAATATAATTAATTTTAGCTACATAGAATCTAATATCTTTTAATTTTCTGAACTATCAGCAATTGATATATATAGTATTTCATTTTTATCATCACCAATTCTGAAAATTAAGATCTTCTTGAATTAAGTCAAACATCTTTTACAAATTAGGCATATAATTCAGTATATTTCCAAACCTAGAGAAATATCTTTCATATAAACAGAATAAATCAGAAGCAAGAGTCAGACACTGTGTCATACAAAATGATGTCTTTGACTGACAGAAAAGATATGCTTGACAAAATCCCAAACTACATTCCTGGAACTACTCCCTGATGAAATTGGTTCCTTATAACATTTGAAAGTACCTTCAAATCCTAAGTGCATATTGGCTTTCTGTGATCCAGCCATAAGGAGTAATAGCACTATCATCATTTATATTTCTGGATCTAGGATATGTGTATCAGCATGAATTAGCTGACAACAAAATTCTTCATATTTCTGAACACAGCCTTCCACGGAACTATCTGCTGTATTTTTAAGCAAAAACAAATTCTAGTAAAACTGAATTTTACTAGAGAAAGGCAAGAAATTAAATCATCTATCCGCAACTGAGTCCTCATTGACACTCAGCAGCTTATCTCATTTTAACTATTTCCCACTGCAACTATTCTACACCTTTTCTCCTATCTCATTTTTCCTCATTCTTGGCCAATGGACTTATCTTCTTTAATGAGATGCCTGAGGTCTGGTATATCCTCCCTCAGGATCTGTCCTCCCTCTATACGTCCACCCATCTCCTATCCTCTTACTCCTCTGATCTCTAAATATTCCTTCCCAAGGTCAATAACTCAACCTAAAAACTTCATATCATTCTTTCCAGATTCTTCCATGATCTATCAGCCAACAATTAACCGCCTACTCCCCAGTACCTTCTTTCTCTTCTTCTTCAAATACTCCTTTACCTCTGCCTACAAATACACTTATTTTTTTCAATTTAAAGAAGTCTTCCCTTGACCCTAGTGATCCTATAGCTAACATTTCATCTCTATCCTCCCATTCATCTCCAAAATCCGTGAAAGAGTAGTCTACATTGGAAAGGTTATTCTTTAACATGCACCTATTCTTTAACTTCCGAGATTGATTCACCCACATCATAGTATTAAAACTATCTTCTTAAAGGCCATCAGTGACCTCAAAGCCACCAAACCTAGTGGAGTCTTCTTCATCCCCATCTATCTTCTCCTCTGGAGAGTTGAGCATATGATACCACTGACTAGCCTCTCACAAAAATTCTTTCATCTCTTGGTTTCCATGTCACGTGCTGATTTAGAAAGCAAACATGAGAGCTAGCATCTAAACCTACAAAATGGCTAATATTATTTCCCTCACTCATAAGATACAGGAAAATAAGCAACAGACTCACTGAGTCTGTCCTGAGTGGGGAATTAAGCACAAATAATCTTACAGGCCAGGTCGGTGGCTCATGCCTGTAACCCCAGCTCTTTGGGAAGCAGAGGCAAGCAGATCTCAGCCTAGCCAACATGGAGAAACCCCGTATCTACTAAAAATACAAAAAATTAGCTGGGCATGGTAGCACATGCCGGTAATCTCAGCTACTCTGGAGGCTGAGGCAGGAGAATTGCATGAAACTGGGAAGTAGAGGCTGCAGTGAGCTGAGATTGTACCACTGCACTCCAGCCTGGGCAACAGAGCAAGACTCCATCTCAAAAAAATAAAAAAAAGAAGAAGAAAAAGAAACTTACCTATCAGGTAAGGTCAGGAATAGTATATCTAATCTTAACATTGAAAATGTAAGCCTCTGATCCCTCATATCATTCTGTGGATTATCAGTCCTAACAGCTTCTGTGATGATTCAACAGAAAGAACAATAGAATTAACTTGAGTTAGAGCGCTACTCTAACCATAGAGTACAGAAGAGTCCGCAGGACAATGAAAACCGCAGCAGTAAAACAGGGTCACACACCTTAAGAGGGACTTTATATTCTACCTCTTCCTAGATAAATTCTCTGAGGACAGAAGTAATGTCTTATCCATCTTACTCTTTCTGCAATGCTTAGCATAGTGTTCTATACTAAACAGGACTAGAATATATGTAAGCCTCACAAAATAGCTGATGTAATTACAGGCATTTGGTTTAAGATGCCAAAGAACATCTGATTCAGAAGTAGTAAGCATTTTAAAAGAAAAAAACAAAAACAAACAAACAAAAAAACACTTTTTTTCCCTTTGCCTTTAGAATCCTCTGGTAGTCCTGAAGTCAACTCTGCCAATAATCTTTTACATGTTGTGTTCCTAACAATATTAGATATGAATATTTTCAACTATTTCTATTTCTTAAAGAGCTTCTTTCCCTCTTTCTTCTCCTTTTCTTCCCCCTCCTACTACTCCTATTTCTGGCCAATTTTTCAGAAGACATCCTTACTTTACCTCATTAAGTTTAATACAAGGTGATGTCACTTTTTTTTTTTTTTTTTTTTTCTCCTTAAAGTAGCTACAGCATCTGTCCTTCCTCAAAAGATGTTTTTGGACAAGCTAAACTTCAAGATGTCATTTAGGAATAAGTTTAGACCACGGGATGCACAATTTATTGCAATGATATGTTAATAATCTTTATAAGCACTCTAGCTCTGTCCATGTACATTGTCAGAATGTATGACAAGGTTTAATATCACTTCTTCCCATATATCTATCCATTCATAAACATTGCAGAAACACTTCATTTACTCTTCCATGCATAGATTTTTATTACTGCTTAAAATCTCACACTGGTATGTACTTTGTATTGACAATGATACTTCAAAATAGCTTATTATAAGCTTATTATAGTTCAAAACTTTGGACAACCGTTTTTAACTTTCCAGCTATCATTTTTTCTATAAATGAAGCCAGGGAGCATTTTCCACAAATGGTTTATGTAACAATAGGTTACCTGAGGAGATGACTCTTGAATCTTTTGTGACAATACTATTGCTAACGTAAGCAACAAAAATTAAAGAAATTCTGGAATTAGAGTGGAAAGAGTGACTAATCTTCACTGGCAACGGTGACTTAGACTTCATTCTGGATTTCATTTATCCCAATGAAGAACTTTTTGTTCAATACCTGTAGGATATATTAGTTTGATGGTTCTAATAGCATTTGGAAATATCTATTGCTTTTTCAACATTTGTGAGTCACATGGGGTTATTTACACAAAAGAGCATGAGGTCCAGAAATGTTTCCATATGCTAGAAAATGATTCCATCAGTTTAACAGGGCAGAAGAAAAACTGTGATTGATTTTACAAATGAACACCAAGCTACAGGAGGTTCCTTCAAGGTTAACTTTAACAACTTTGCAGCCACATCAGATCACCTCATAAAACAACAGAATAGTATAAAGTAAATTATGATTTATATGTTATAAAAACATGCAGCATGGTTAAAATACAATTTAATATTCTAAATTCAGATAAACCTGAGCTTTCACCTATTGATAAAATAGTAATTTTTCTGCCTACTCTCTTGTGACTCTTAGGATCGTATAATCAAAAAAAAGGCAAGTTCCAACTTTCTAACTTCAAAACTTTTAACCATACTGTTACTCTTCTCTGTTTAAGCATTTTAAACCAGGAAGATAATAAGCTACAGGAAAAAAAAAAAGGGACTGCATTAAGTCTAAAGGCAGTTGCCTTATTTTGGTTAATAAACCATTTAATGTTCAATTTCTGCTCTGAAAAAAGCTCATAAAAATTTAACTAGACAATAGCAAACTATCACAGAAGAAAGAAGATGACTCAAAGTCCACTGACAATCAGATGATACTATTATTACACCCAGTTGCAGACCCAATGAGTGACAGTATATTTCAATGGATACAAAACCACAGGCACCAACTACGTATAGGCATACCTGCTTGTACTTCACATATATTGTGGTCTTTTACACATTGAGGGTTTGTGGCAACCATGCATTGAGCAAGACTATCAGTGCCATTTTTCCAACAGCATGTGCTCATTTTGTGTCTGTGTCACATTTTGGTCATTCTCACAATATTTCAAACTTTTTCATTATTATCATACCTGCTATGGTGATCTATGATCAGCAATCTTTGACATTACTATGAAGGCACCCACAAACTGCAGTCCTATAAGATGTCAAACCTAATAGATAAATCTATGTATTCTGACTGTACCACCATGACAGCCATTCCCCTGTCTTTCTGCCTGTCTTTGGACTCCTTATTCCCTGATACATAAAAATATGAAAGTTAGGCCATTTAATAACTCCAGATTTCCTGAATCAGGTTAGAGAAAAAAATGGAAAAAAAAGAAATAACCCTACAATGGCTTCTAAATATTCAAGAAAGAAGAACAGTCACACATCTTTCACTTTAAATCAAAAGCTACAAATTATTAAGCTTAATGTGGAAGGCATATCAAAAGCTGAATCAGGCCGAAAACTAGGCCTCTTGCACCAAACAGCCAAGCTGTGAATACAAAGAAAAATTCTTGAAGGAAATTAAATGTGCCACCCCAGTGAACACACGAATGCTAACAAAGCAGAACAGCCTTATTGCTGATAAGGAGACCAAATGTCTGGACAGAAGACCAAACCAGCCACAACATTACCTTAAAGTCACACCCTAATCCAGAGCAAGGCCCCAACTCTCTTCAATTCTGTGAAGGCAGAGAGAGGAGAGAAAGCTGTATAAGAAAAGTTGGAAGCTCACAAAGGTGGCTTCATGAGGTATAAGGAAAGAAGCTATTCCATAAAAGTGCAAGCGAAGCAGCAAGTACAGCAAGATGCTACAGCAAGTTATTCAGAAGATCTACCTAAGATCACTGATGAAGGTGGCTACTCTGAACAACAGATTTTCCATGTAGACAAAACAGCTTCATACTGGGTGTGGGGGAAATGGCACATTAGACTTTCATAGCTAAAGAGCAGAAGTCAGTGCTTGGTTTCAAAGCTTCAAAGGACAGGCTGAGTCTCTTGGTAGGGGCTAATGCAGTTGGCAACTTTCTAAGTTGAAGCCAGTGCTCACTGGCCATTCTGAAAATCCTAGGACCCTCAAAAGTTATGCTTAATCTACTCTGCCTGTGCTCTAGAAATGGAACAACAGGTCTGGATGATAGCACATCTGTTTATAGCATGGTTTACTGAATATTTTAAATTCTCTGTTAAGAACTACTGCTCAGAAGAAAAGATTCCTTTCAAAATATTACTGTTCATTGACAAAGCCCCTGGCCGCCCAAGAGCTCCGGTGAAGATGTACAACGAGATCAATGTTGTTTTCATGCCTATTAATACAGCATCCAGTCTGCAGCCCACGGATCAAGGAATAATTTCAACTTTCAAGTCTCACTATTTAAGAAATACATTTCGTAAGGCTATTTCTGCCATAGATGGATCTGGATAAAGAAAACTGAAATCCTTCTGGAAATAATTTACCATTCTAGATGCCATTGAGAATATTTCTGATTCATGGTAGGAGGTCCAAACATCAACACTGACAGGAGTGAAGAAGATTCTAACCCTCATAGATTACTTTGAAGGTTTTAAGACTTCAGTGGAGGAAGTAACTGTAGATATGATACAAATAGCAAGAAAACTAGAGTTAGAAGTGGAACCTAAAGATGTGACTGAATTGTTACAATCTCATGACCAAACTTGAACAGATGAGGGATAAGGTATGAACAAAGTAATGATGAATGAGCAAAGGAGTTATTTTCTAAAGATGTGACTGAATTGTTACAATCTCATGACCAAACTTGAACAGATGAGGGATAAGGTATGAGCAAAGTAATGATGAATGAGCAAAGGAGTTATTTTCTTGAGATGGAAACTACTCCTGTTGATGATGCTAAGAACATTGTTGAAGTGACAATAAAGGATTTAGAATATGTCATAAACTTAGTTGATAAAGCAGTAGCAGGGTTTCAGAGGACTGATCCCAATTTTAAAAGAAGTTCTACTGTGAGTAAAATGCTATTAAGTAGCATGATATGCTACAGAGAAATCTTTCATGAAAGGAAGAGTAAATTGATTCAAGCATCAATCAATGAACTTTATTGTTGTCTTATTTTAAGACATTGATACAGCCACTCCAACTTTTAGCAACCACCACCCTGAGCAGTCAGCAGCTATTAACACTGAGAGAGGACCCTCCACCAACAAAAAGCTTATGACTCACTGAAGGCTCAGATGATCATTAGCATTTTTAGCAATAAAAAAATTTAAATTAAGGTATGTACATTGCTTTTTTAGGCATAATATTATTGCACGCTTAATAGACTACTGTATAGTATAAACATAACCTTTATATGCACTGGGAAATTTAAAAAATGTATGACTCACATTATTGCAATAGTTACTTCATTGTGGTGATCTGATACCAAACCCATGATATCTTCAAGGTGTACTGTAAGGAAATTTGCTACCAAAACCAAAATGTTTATAATAGTGCTGCTGGGTAGGATATATCTCCAGACCCCAATTCCTGTTGCAAGAGGTCGCTCTATTTCTACTCTGTCTCAGAAGACATCCAGAGTACACTGTATATTTGTAGGAAATAGGGAGGCAGCATCTCTACAACCAGAGAAGTTCAAAATGTCTCCTATCTGAACTTAATCGCATCTGATCCTACAACCAAGCAAGCCACTGGTTGTAGGATCACCTCTCACTCTTAGGAGAGTCCATCTTAAAATATATATTCCTCTGGACCATAACAAATTATGCTGAGTCTATGTACATCCAGACTCTAGTATGCAATAGGAACACGAACACATAACTATATATTCAATTTAGTACTTCATATACAACTCCATAAGACAGACTTGTTTCCTTAACAAAGAAAACTATTTACCTAAGTTTGTCACAGTAGCTATACTTCTTTTTGATCAGTATTGATTTCTGAAAAACACCTTATTTTCAATAGTTGTAAATGTTTTGCTGGCTCAAAAAGACATGAAGATAAATGGGCTATGTAAAGTTTTCCTTTAAAATAGGAGAGTAAAAAGTGTTTCTTAAATATCTAATTGAAAACAGTGCCTTTTAGGCTACCGATTTTTCCATTATAATATATACACCAGAACACAAAGCAACTTAAGTGTTAAACATTAGGAATTTTCTAACATATATACAAATGAAGATAGTTATTTTGTTTTTTTAGGATCAAATATGAGTCTTTGTACAGAAACACCTTAAGCCTGAATGTTAAGTTTTCTCCCAAGTCATTTGCTTCAAACAAAACAGTCTCTTTCCAAGAAAGATCTGTATTTTAACTAATAATTCTAGGGGAGTCACATTACTGATGAAATAAGAAATTATGAATATAAAAACAGTAACTCTTTTTGGAAGCTAAAGAAAGACAAAGAAGAAAACATAGACAGATGACAACAAATACTTAATGGAACGCCTTCCATGTGCCAGACATTAAAATGGGAGCTAAGGACACAAGGTAAATCAAACACAGTCCCTGCCCTCATGAAATTTATAATTGATGTAATGCCATTATTATATTTTTCTCATGTCAAAAGAGGTATTTATATTGCCATCAATCCATAAATGAAAGCTAAACATGCCTTACAGGAAAGTATTTCCTAACCCCTGGAATAATCTGCTCCTCTAAACAAGAGGCTAATCAACTGGACCTTCCCATTCCTCTTTGTCTTTGGATAATTTTACTATTTATGCTTTATACTGTACATTCGGTCATGGGGATATATAATATAGATGTTTATTAATGATGGTGATAATGGTAACAGCAATAGTTAATATTTAATAAGCATGTGTTAAGTTCAGGGCATGGCACTAAACACTTTACATTTATTATTTGGTCTGATCCTCACCACAACCCTATTTGATAGATATTATTATTATGTGTAACAGGGCTAGTACTGAAAGATTACTGTTTTATCAAATATAATAGATCAAAATAAGGAACTTAAATATATCAAATTAAGAAATCTAATTTTACTTCTTTATTCTTCTATCTAGAACCATAAGTAACAACTTAATCAGAAATATATAACTGCAAGTTTAAGTTATCACTATCCTGCTCCTCAGGGGAATATACACAAAGCTTAGAATATGGCAGAAGATAGGAAAGACAGAAGTAGTATATCCATCCCTTCTCTCCTTAAACATGTGTTTTATTTTGTTTTTTTAAAAAGCACAATATCCATTTGTAGGATCATATTGCTTACACCAAAGACTTTTGTTTTATCTAAAAGTCTTTTAACCAGGGATGAAATAAAATTTATAAATTAATTTCTAGGCTGGGCGTGGTGGCTCACACCTGTAATCTCAGAACTTTAGGAGGCAGAGGCGGGCGGATCACCCAAAGTCAGAAGTTCGAGACCAGTCTGACCAGCATGGTGAAACACCGTCTCTACTAAAGATACAAAATTAGCCGGGCATCGTGGCACACGCCTGTAACCCCAGCTACTCGGGAGGCTGAAGCACAAGAATCACTTGAACCCAGGAGGCAGAGGTTGCAGTGAGTCAAGATCATGCCATTGCACTCCAGCCTGGGCAACAAGAGCGAAACTCTATCTCAAAAAAAAAAAAAAAAAAAGCAAGAGAGAGAAATGTAACAACTTTCCCCCCTTTCCTACTCCTTTCTATTTCATTTTTCAAAAATAATAATTTATCTGATTAAAGGTTGAATTAGAGAAAAGTATTTTCAAATTCCCCAAAAGTTATCCCTCAATTCAAAACAGGATATAGCACTAATTGCTGAGAGTTCCGAAACTCTATTTTGGGATTTTCAAATCCCAAATTCACTCCAAATCTCAAGATTACAGTTATTAAAAGGAACTGAAACAGCCCTTCCTCTAAGATGCCTGTTTGAGAAGAGATTTATCATTCCACAATCCTGAACTGGAGTGAATGTTGAACACCCCTTTTGATAAAGTCTTAATTATAACAATTTTTAACCATTTAAGGGTTATGAAACTCACTGAGAAACTTGTGAAGGCTATGGACTTTCTTCCCAGAATAATTATAAGTACATACACATAAAATTTTATATAATTTTAGGCGTTCCATACACTTACTGAAGCCCAATCATGGACCTCAATTTAAAACTCTTGGTCTGGGCTGGAGGTGGTGGCTCACGCCTATAATCCCAGCACTTTGGGAGGCTGAGGCGGGTGGATCACCTGAGGTCGGGAGTTCGAGAGCAGCCTGGCGAACATGGTGAAACGCCATCTCTACTAAAAATACAAAAATTGGCTGGGCATGGTGGCACATGCCTATAATCCCAACTACTCAAGAGGCTGAGGCGCGAGCATTGCTTGAACCCAGAAGCTGAGATCGTGCCACTGCACTCCAGCCTGGGTGACAAAGCGAGACTCTGTTGCAAAAACTAAACAAACAAAAAACAACTCTTGGTCTGTTTATTCACCAATCACATACCCTTCAATATCTCAGGAGCTTGGTATCATGTGTGAAAATAATAAAGTGAAGCTTTTTGAAGAAAAACCAATTGAAAGGAAAATGTTTAATGTCCCAAGATGAAAGGGGTAGTTGGCAATTTGGGGTATCACTAAGCTGGCTGTACTCTAAAAGGTCTCACCAGACAACACTAGAAAAGCCATCTAGAAGTTAATATGGTCTTAGACTGTGCACAAACCACATTAATATCTCAGACTTCCACTGCTGACTAACACCTTCTTGCTTGAGATATTTTAATAACATTTAATCAGTGGAAAATTTTGACATAATAGTATAGCCAGATTTTCCTTACTATTACTGATTCTTATCTAGAAGACAGTTTAGCCACTCATTGTAGCCAAGGGAGGTCTTGCTTTTTCCTTGGCTACAAAGAGTACAACTAAAAAAATATTTTAATACATTCAAGGTAGGTATGATTTTTTCTTTCTTTTTGGTGAAAGGGCTCCCTGGCTTATCCAACAATCACAATGCCTCAAATTCATCTTTGCATCTTCTTTTTTTTTTTTTTTGAGACGGAGTTTCACACTTGTTACCCAGGCTGGAGTGCAATGGCGCGATCTCAGCTCACCGCAACCTCCGCCTCTTGGGTTCAGGCAATTCTCCTGCCTCAGCCTCCTGAGTAGCTGGGATTACAGGCACGCGCCACCATGCCCAGCTAATTTTTTGTATTTTTAGTAGAGACAGGGTTTCACCATGTTGACCAGGATAGTCTCGATCTCTTGACCTCGTGATCCACCCGCCTCGGCCTCCCAAAGTGCTGGGATTATAGGCGTGAGCCACCGCGCCCGGCCATCTTTGCATCTTCTTGACTCACTCTTAATCCAGCAGATTTCAAAAAATTTCTATTGGGTATCTAATAACTATAAAGTTCCTAAGGGCAAGGTCCAAGTCACCTTTGATCACTATGGTATGCCCAGTGATTAACTGCCTGGCACACAGTAAGTGCTCAAAAAATACAACTTTAATATGCTGATCAAACTCTTGCAGCAACTACCAGTTCAACCACTAGGTATATGAGCTTGGCAAGTTACTAAGTATCTCTGAGATCGTTTATTTACCTAAAAAAGTGAATAATGATATTCATACAATTAGTACTAAGATTAAATAAGATCAAGTACATAAAGCACACTACTGTAGTATCAAAAACACTATATTATTCTTTAATGTAAACCTCTATTTTTAAGGCCTGTTAAAATATAGCTGAATTTTAAAATATGACACTATAGTCATATTGACATGGTTCAAATTAACTTTACAACCACATTCTTACAAAAAAACAAAAACAAAAACAATAAAGGGCCAAAAAAGCTAGGAGCAAAAATATTAAAATACAGAGACAAAGACAGCTAAAAAAACAGAAACCAAAAAAACCTCATAAATAAGGCAATGTTTTGAAAGAAAATAACTTCCTTATATATTTGTGGCTTAAAACACAACTAATATTTTCCAAGTGACAAAGCTGGCACAAACATAGCAATTGGGAGATTTAGTTTCCCTAAAATTATTCTCCAGCTCTGTCAAAAAAAAAAAAAAATCTTTACTTCTTAAAGGCACGTACTCTAAAACGAAATTGTCTTGGTTGTACAAAAGCGCCTATTAAAATGTGCTTTAGTTTTCCTCCCTCTCCACACCCCCTACTCCCCCTGCCTGCACTGTTTTCTTTAAAAACTAAGTCCTATAGTGCCATCTACTGTGTCTGCTCAGATCACATCACTTTTGCTGGTTTTATCCAGCAAAAGAAACGAGAAATGTAGCAAATTTAGAATCTGTCACTTTATACGATATACTTAGATGTAAATACCAACCTACACACACTATCTATAACTATACCTGTATCTGTATCTCCACCCATATGTTAGTATCTGAGCAACAATTTACCTGCTGTCTTTCCACTTTCTTCTTAAGTCGGCCCGAATTCATTATAACCCAAGTATCATAATAGGAACCAAAATGTTTACCTCTATACATTAGAGGAAAGAGGTACAGTAATACTAAAAAACCTTTGTTGAGGGCTTACTGTATGTCAAATAGTATTCTAAGCGCTTAAGCAAAATAAAGATTCCATAGATAAAGCTTGAAAACCATTTACTCCACTCACATCAGTGAAAATGACTGCTGTTTATTTGTTTTACATGAATATACCACCATGCAAATAAAACCAAGCATCTTGAGGAAAAGAGCTGTGATTCACTGTTCTTTTAAAATAAATGGATGTCAACTCCACAACCAATAGTAAAAAATGATTTAATTGATTGATGGATGGATGGAGGGATGGGTAGAATAATAGACAGACGGATGGATATAGATGGCCAGCCCACAGCTCCTGTGACAGTGCCTATCATATTTTTTAACCCACAGGGTCTTTTTCATTACAAAGATGTAGCCTTTAGCCAGAAAATTCAACACATTAAGGAAATCTCCAGTTAATTCAAAACCTCCTTCTTCCTCCCTAAGTGTATATTTAGCGAGCACAAAGAAAAAAATTTTTAAAAGGTCATTTATAAACATGGTTTGTCTCCAGTATAAGAAAATGTGTATTAGTACAAGCCTCATAACTTACGTATCTAAGTAAGTGATGTTTGTGAAATGTATCAACCAAGAACTTAATCTAATACTACTAGTACACAAACATTTTTTGCAATTTCTCATTGGTAATTTCCTTTAGAATCTGTTTTGAAAGCAATAAAAGAAAATATGTTTTACTTTATATTTTATTTATTATATTTAATATGCTTTAATCTATTACTTAGTTTGACCACCCATCTTATTCATCATGCTCGGCTCTAAATGACAGTTGACTGTTTCAAACTTCAAAACAGCCTACAAAAGAAAGACCTGCCACCACTGAAAACTGACAAAAGAACTTACCAAGAAAGGAGTATGCATAAAATGGGTATATATCTTCTATGACCATTTTGAGAGAAACAACATCCATTTGGATACACTACTGCTGACATTTAAAAAGAAAGAAACTCAGGCATCATATTTTTAAGTCACTGAATTTTATAACTGCAACTATTCCCATAATAGCGTTCATTTGTTATACATATAAATGTTCTCTGTCTTAAGTCTTCCTTTCATAAAACTGTAAAGACTCTGTAGTCTTCTTGGAAGACTTGGCAGGCTTTGAAACTTCAACGCATTGACGTTACTCCTGCTACTTTACGTAAACCCTCACTTTAAGTTCAGTGTGTCTGCCACCATATTGCTCAATTCTTCTACTATTCCAAATGCTCTGAAGCAGCTTCCCAGAAATCCTTGTTTGGATCAGCAAAAACAATTTGGTGTCATCAGCAGATTTCACCATTTCCTTCTGGAGTCATTAAAACACTAAACAAGCATGATCTTGGTATCAATCCTTGGGTTTCCTATCATTAACTTCTCTCCAGCTGAAGTCAAGCTATTCTCTGCTACATTGTGATTTCCAAAATAGGACCAGGATGTGTTTATTTGCTAGAAGTGTATGCACTGATGGATTTTTTAAATGAAAGTTGCAAAATGCATTATGAAAGTAAAAGGGGAAAAAATCCCAAAGGCCAGAGAAGTCAGCAAAGAGAAGCAGCTCCTAGTTGAGTTGTCTCATCCAAGCATACTGCCTCATATTTAACTGATTCTTAAACCTCAACAGGATTTTAACCTTTCCCCTCCAATTACTTATTTCTGTTATAATTATATGAGGGACTGTATTAAACACATTTGAAAATTCTCTGTGAATTACAACCAGCAGGTCCAACTACTTTATTAGCTTTTCTTCTCTTTACTACATTTAAAGAGAGAAAAGCAAACAGTCCTTACCCAGAAAGTAAAAAAGCAAACAGTTTTCTACCCAAACTGGTCTGTACTCTGAACAAGAGAAATCACTCTTTCTTTTATTGAAGTGCAAATCTGTTTGAAGCTTTCATTCTGCTTTCCCAGCCTGCTCTCTGCAGCTGCATAAAAGATGAGACATGGGAATAAAAGAAAACTAGGCTAGGGCCAAAAAGCAATACTGTCCATATGCAAACTCACTCAAAGAGCAGGAGTTTCTGTACTTCCCTTCCCACTGCTTCCATTTTAGCAGACCCCTAGCCAAAAGGAGGAGGTACTGTGCTATATCTATATGTCTAATCCTGTTTAAAACAACTTCTTATAAGAAATCAGGGGAAGGATACGGTTACTAAACCCCCAGTCCTGACAGAGAGCCTGAGGCATTCTTAGGGTCATCTTTTAGCTCTAAGCTGGCTGGAATTAGGCAAGTTTAAGAGAGCAATAGGGAGAGTCTCACAGGTCTCTTACAATGCTTGTGACAGAGGCATAGCAGCAGGGAGCAGAATTCACTACCTATCTTACCCCATGCAAAATTAAAGCAAAATCCTCCCCCTAAGCCAAAAGGCAAAATCTTCCCCCATGCCAAATCTGCAATAGACTTTCAGAATGTCTAGAAACCCATTAGCCTACATGCAAGGGTGTCAGGTAACCTTATAATCCCAGCATTCTCCTCAGGCCAGCAGTGAACCATACACAACTGAAAAAGTTCACCACCTCAAAAACAAACTCTGCTGGCATCAGAAGGGTATTCTCAAGGGTTTTGAATCAGATGTCATTATAACTCCATGTTATTTTTAATACTGTTCTTTGGATTTGCTCCACACAGAATTCCCAAGTTACAGAAGGACCATGAACAATGTCCAGATGTATAAAATGCAAAACTACTTCCCTCCTACTTGTAGATTCCAAGATAAACACCACAAGAAGCACATGTGACTAAACTTAGAGCTCATTCCAAATTAAATACTGCATCATGTGCACAGTTTAGGGCTTGAAAAACAAAACCCCACAAATATTCTGCACGGTTCATAAGCCAGGCTCGGGCAAGCACATGACCACGTTGTAAGAAGGAACCATGAATTGAAGAGTAGGGGTAAAGGGTGAAAAAAGTCTTAGTCAAAACCTTTCCCAGAAAATTGGTGGTGTTTTCAGTGAACATTTGTATAAAATGGGACACAGATGAAAGAGGAAACTGTATTTTTCTGTGCTTTTTTTTCCCTACTGACACCCTCATTTCTAAAACTGCCCACCAAATTGGGAAACTCTGCAAAGATTTCAAAATTCCCAGCCAAAGCCAAGCACAAACATCATTAAATACAGATACAAACACACACACACTGAGGTAATGAAAACTTATATCTCTGACTGAGCAGACCAGACAGAATCTTCTGACATAGAAGCTGAGTTCTGGACAGAGTACATGGAACCTTATGGGACAGACCAGGAGAGTCAGGCAATGTGAAAAGACCTCTCCCACTATTGTTACTGTGTTTCAAAAAAAGGAAAAAATAGATGGATAAAGTAGAAAGACGGCAGAGAGATAGTATGGCTAACTGGGTGAGTTCAGTTTTTCTCCCACAACTTAACCTAAGCAAAAGCTTTCAAGAAATTCAGACTGGGAAATGTTTAGTTACTGAAATATCTTAAAAAAAAAAAAAAAAAAAATACGTAACATTTGACAGATGCACATATATGTAAAATATATGTAACATTTGACAGATGTAACTTGACAGATGCATATATATATTTTACACATATATATTTTACTACATTTAAAGAGAGAAAAGCTTTGTCAAATGTTACATAGTTTTATATATATAACTTTTGTTTTATATATATAGTTACATAGTTTTAGGTATACAACTTTTGTTTCATATATATATAATGTAGGTTATGAAGCATAATTAAAGAATATACACCTAATGAACCCAGCACTGAATTTATGAATTAGAATATTTCCAATCTGCTATGGACTAAATGTTTGTGTCCTCCCAAAATTAATGTATTAAAACCCTAATCCCCAGTGTAATGGTATTTAGACATAGGGCCTTTAGGGAGGTTAGATTAAGTCTTGAAGTTGGAGTCCCTATGATGGGTACAGCCCTGGGAGGACATAATCAGGAAGAGGCCACCCAACCATGCTTCCACCCTGATCTCAGACTTCCAGCCTTCAGAACTGTGAGATATAAATGGTTATTTGAGCTACCTAATCTATATGGTAATTTGCTACAGCAGCCCAAGCTAACTAAAACACAATCCCAGTGAAGCTAAACATGGGCCTCTACCAAAAACCATCTTCCTGCCTCCCTGCAATGATCATCACTATTCTGAATTGTGCATTTTTTTCATTCTTGTCTTTTTTTTTTTTTAATAAAGTTCTTACCATAACTGTTGGAGTTTTCTTTCTTTAACGGAATTAAGTATTTCACTTACTACTGTCAATTTTATATACACTATCTAGCTTTGCAAGATTCTATACAAAAGCATGCACAATTTGGCTTCCGCCTTTTTAAGGCTAATATCATAGAGTAAGATGACATATATTACATATTGGGTACATACATGTATGTATTGTATTCCCTTTTTTTCTCCTGTTTGTGTGTGTTTCCACATTAGAGGGGGGAAAACAGTAAAGCCTTTATCTAATATATCAGAAAAAAGTATCTACCTGTCTGTCTGTCTTCCTCCCATTTTAAGTATCTCAAGATATGAAATTATCTCTTACTTGCTCTAATTTCCTAGTACCTAGCAGAGTGCTAAATGTCAAATAATTATTTTTCAATTAATCTCTCAAATTAGAGCCCAGATGCACACAGTCAGAGCTGGTCAACAACAACAACAAATACTGTTCTTTTGATCAGTGTTTTTCTTACATAACAGATCTCTTCATTTCTCAGGTCCAAGTTTACCAATTATCTCCCTAGATGGCAAATCGTATAAGTCACTAAAATCACTTCCTCACCCACCAAATAAAAATCTTAGGTGGCAATGAAATTGTCAAGTGAGACGATTTTCTCAAGAGTCATACAGTGCTAAGGAGTCCATCTGGGCAAGCACACTATCACACACACAAGTTTAATTTAATAGTATTTGAGCTATTCTCAACCACAGATGCCAATATGACATGGAGACATCAACTGTTTTCTACTGAAGAACAGCATCATCTACAAAGCAAACTATACACAAAATGACTGAGAAGTTCCTGCTATTTGACAGCAAGGAGTTTCACAACCACCTTAACATTATCTTTACGTTATGTACTGAACACAATTCTCTTGGGTGCTATGTTCTAAAGGATAGGCCTACGCCCTCAGTTAAGTCACCATTATGCAATATGCTCATGATTACAAATTTGTCCATCAACTTGAAGGAGCAAAACTGACAGCTACTGTCACTTCAGAATCGAAATTAAGTTGTGTGGACTCCATCAAAAGTATTATTTGTTAGAAAATTTTCCTGACTCATCTCTTGATTCTACTCAATGCACAAGATTATCTAAAATCTCTCTCTGGGTGTGGAGAGGAACCAGGAAAGAAAGTGCCTGAAGAATTTAAAGCCAGTTGCAAGACATCAATATAAAGAATCTTTCTTAAGGGACAACTGCATTGTTATTCCAGAAGGCTTAACAGTTACACTTTAGGAAGCAAAGCTTAGAGAACTATTTACATAAATGTTATTAGTCTGGAATTCATTCTCACATTGTAATCAATGAAAATTTTAAAAATTGAAACTCACTGGAGCACATGCCAGACTTCGTTACAAAACTCACACCTTTTTACATAATCCAGCTGAAAAGCATTGGTCAAGAATCCATATTGATAAGTCATTCTACAAAAAAATCTTGAGAAGGTGGAATATTTCTCAGAAGAAGATAACATAATTCTGCTTCAAAGAAGACCATCAAGAAAGTAACAGAACAGAATGGGAAAAAAATGTGAAAATCAAATATCTATTAAGGGTCTTGAATCCAACATATAAAATGAGCTCTTTAAAACATAGTAATAGGCCAGGGACGGTGGCTCACACCTGTAATCCCAGCACTTTGAGAGGCTGAGGCAAGTGGATCACAAGGGCAGGAGATCGAGACCATCCTAGCCAACATGGTGAAACCCCATCTCTACTAAAAATACAAAAATTAGCCGAGTATGGTGGTGTGCGCCTGTAGTCCCAGCTACTCAGGAGGTTGAGGCAGGAGAATCGCTTCAACCCGGGAGGCGGAGTTTGCAGTGAGCCGATATCACGCCACTGCACTCCAGCCTGGGTGACAGAGCAAGATTCCATCTCAAAAACAAACAAACAAATAATAATAATAAGATGAACAATTCATTAAAATTGGGCAAGAGACTTAAATAGACATTTTTCCAAAAGAGATATATAAATGGTCAGTAAGCACTTGAAAATTCTCAACATCATTAGCCATTAGAAAATGCAAATAAAAACCACAATGATATAACCACTTCACACCCTACAATCACTAAGATGATTGTAATTTTTAAGAAAATGATGACAAGTATTAGTGAGGATGTGCAGAAACTGGAACCCTAACTCATTTCTGGCAGGACTTTGGAAAAGTGGCTTCACAGTTCCTCAAAATATTAAACACAGAGTTCCCATATGATCCAGTAATTCTACTCCTGAGGATGTAACCAAGGGAAATAAAAACGTATGTCCAAACAAAAGCTTGTACGTGGATGCTCATTACTGCATTATTCATAATACCCATAATGCAAAAATAAACCAAATGTCTATCAACTAATAAATGGATAAACAAAATGAGTTATATTTATACAACAGTATATTATTGGCAATGAAAAGGAATGAAGAATACTGGATAACATGCTACAACACAAATTTTGAAAACATTACGCTATATGAAAGAAGCCAGTCACAAAAGAACACATATTATATGACTTCACTTTTATAAAATTTCCAGAATAGGCAAATCTATAGAGATAGAAAAACAGTGATTTCAAAGGGCTGGGGGAAGGCGGAAATGCAGAGTGAGAGAGTGGCTGCTGCCAGGTTCAGGGTTTCTTCTTGGGGTGGTGGAATGTTTTGGAATTAGACTGTGGTGATAGTTGCACAATCTGTGAATATGCTAAAAAAAGAGCCCTAAATTGTATACTTTGAAAGGGTGAATTATATGGTATATAAATTATGTCTCAAAAAGCTGTTAAAATTTTTCTGTTTTTTTGAAGGCTTTTTGTAATGTGTCCTTTATAAAATAAACATTTGTAAAAAAAGGTCTATTAATAAAATAAGATCTATTTTCTAATATGTATTCTTGAATATGAAAGTTCTGGCATTCAACAAATAGACGTTGGCCTACTGACATTATCCTCTGGTGTAGTAGAATTCTGCCATAGTGAAATCCCTCTCTGCCCATCTTTTACTACTCTACTTGACCTTGTTTAGTTCTCATATTCATTTTTATAAGATGAAGTCCTCGGCATACCCTAGATCCTAAAGGAGCAAATAATGGATGTGGTCAGTTATTATTTTAGAAATAAGAAATAAGAAGACTTCAGCTGGGCTATTTATCTAAGACAATGCAAGAGAATCTACTTCAAAATTTAAAAGAGTTGGCCAAGGGCAGTGGCTCACACTTATAATCCCACCCAACACTTTGGGAGACCAAAGCAGAAGGATACCTTGAGGCCAAGGATTTATGACCAGCCTGGGCAACATAGCAAGACTCCCATCTCTACAAAAAAATTGTTAAAATTAGCATGGCATGGTGGTATGTCCTAGCTACATGGGACACTGAGGCAGAAAGATCACCCAGCCCAGGGGTTTAAGGCTGCAGTGAGCTATAATCAAGCTATTGCATTCCCATTTGGGCAAGAGAGCAAGACTCTGTCTCTGAAAAAACAAAAAATTTTAAGAGCTATACTTGCAGAATCGGCAGTACAAATCCATTTCTAGCATACAACTGGTATACCTTCTTGTTATCTTTGAAAGTGCACCATATCTTACACTCAGAGTAATTGCCTAATCATCCCTATATTTGTAAAAAAAAAAAAAAGTTAAAGATGGTCTTTCTGGTATATCTAAAAATTAACTGTCTCTGAAAGGATTCCTATACAAATCTATCTTATACCAAGTACACTTTAGTCAGATTTATTCATTAATTTAACCAAAATTTACTGAGCACTCACCTGCTAAACACTGAAACTAAATAAATTAAATTAGAAACAGACTCTATCATAAAAAAAATTCATCACTGTGGAGAAACACAAATGCCTTGTAAACAGGCAATATGATGGTGCGCTATATAGCAGAGGAGAGAGCATGGTGCCGTCAGGAAAGCATTCAAAGTCAGAAGTCTAAATTCTACAACGAACCAGGAAGTATGTGGACTATAACCAGGAGATGCCTTACTGAGGTTTCCCGTCTGATCCTACCATTCATTCAACATATGGACATTCCCCCCATCAATAAGAGCCAGGGATTGAACAACATGCTCCAGATTCCTCAATAATATACACTCCCTGCCCTCAAGTGGCTATTTTCAAAGTATGTCAACTAGAGCTTTTTTTTTGTTTTTTTTCCACTCCAGAAACTCCTTTCTCTGATGAGGGGGTGAAATAGAGAATATGAAACAAATAAAACTAAAAATAAAAGGCATTCTTCCACATATTATTTAACATACTCTACAGGAAGGGGGTCAAGATTTTAGTTCAGATATTTTAAACTCCCTTTACCTACCAACTCTCTCATGGTAGAAACAGCATCTTGTATCCTCAGCCAGAATTCCTAATTCCCATTAAATATATGTCAAATGAATAAACAAATAAATGAAACAATGGTAAGCAACAAATGCCATAAATATCACTTCCCTGGGGTAATTATTCATGGCATTTTACTACTTCCTTCACGCCTGTTTACTTTCTCCTTTTCTCTTTTCTTGCCCTCCCACTTCTTTCCTCTCTTTTTATCTTTACTTCTTCCTTTCTCTCCTATTTGAAATCTGCATCTTAAAGACTGCCACCAACTGTTCTCACCGGCAACTGCTTTGCTAAGCAGGCCACAAGGATCCTAGTGAGCAACGGAGTGCTCATAGTTTCCTAATTAAAAAGCGCCACCTAGTGGTTACAGTTCCCTTCATCCCGATGGTACCAGGAAACCTGAAAGTTAAGCAGTATTAACAAATTCCAGGTTTTCCATGGTGCCAGCTTGGTTTTATGGCAGCATCAGATGTAGTGAACCCTTTTCCTTTCACATCTACAACCAAGCTGTCAGAAGTAACTGATGTTGACAGCCTACAAAGCTTTGTAGTCAGGTGTATATTGACTTCATTATACCCTAAAGTTGACAAATTATGTTACTTCAATTCTGGTAGAATTAAAGGTATAGGCATTGCCTGACTCGGCAGGAGTGCAGAGGCAGCTTCTGCTCTTCCTGAACTCCTCAGCAGAGGTGTATTCAAGGTGGCTGACTAGAGAGATTGGACATTCACCCTCTCCAGAAAGAAGAACCAAAATTACTAATAGATAATCAAAATAATCACACCTTGAATAGAACATCTAGAAGAGAACACTAGAGTCCAACAAGCTCTAGCCACAGGAAACACCTGAGGCAAAGAAGGAGAAAAAAGCAAGTGACCAACTCAGCCAAGATCAGCTATGAGCCCCAACAGACCCACTATCACAGAGAAAGCGTAAGTGAGAGAACCTTAACAATCTATGTCCCCACTGTGGACTGCTGCAATCCAAACCATGGGAGAGTTCCTCTACCCACACAAACACTGACACTAGCAAGGGTGGTGATCTGGAGACCTGCAAGGGCATTGCACTAGACAAAGAACTCGTGCTGGGTCAGTCACACCCCCAAGGTCTAAGCTGCTACTGCAGAGCACCACTGTGAGAGCACAGCTGTCATAGGACTACATCCTGACCTGGAAATCCAAGCTCCCATATCTCCACATTCTGGGATCTCCCACTAACAACCCCAGTGTTGACCCAAATGGCTACAGCAGCACAGCATCGGCTGGGTTCAAAGGTGTTGTAGGGTCCCCAGTATTCTAGTCCATAGGGAACACTACACCTCAGGGAATGGTGCAGTGTACCAAAAAGTTACAGTGTACCAAAGGTGCATTGTACCAGAAAGGCAGCACAAATTCTGTGCTCAAGCTCACAAGTGGAGAGATCTCCTCCCGCTCTCTGCACACTGCCATCACACTAGCTGTCAATAGGAACCCAGGTGGATAAGCATGATAGCTGTCTGGAGCTGGAAGCAGTGACCCTGCCTGCACCAGTGGACTGGCCTCTGTGCTCAGGTTTGCACATATACAGCAGGAGCCTCTCTCCTCCTCTGCATACTCCTATAGCCTCAGCCACTGCTGCTGTTGCCAGGGGCTGGGGTAGACAAGCCAGAGGGCTGACTGTCTGTAGCTGTAAGTAGTAACTGTGTCCCCACTGATGGTGTGGCTTCCATGCTTAGACTCATATGTGAACATGGGGTCCCTACCCTCCTCAGCATAGCAGTACACTACTGTTGCCACCAAGAGTCGACAAGTCTAAGAGCTGTGTGTCTGGGACTGTGGATGGTGATCCTGCATCACAGCCACCATCAACATTAGCAAATATTGCTCAAGACCCAGAAGGTCTTCTCATCACTGCTGCTGCCACTGCCCACACCATACCAAATTCCCAGGTACCCGAGAACTTGCTCACCTGCCCAGCCTACCTCTGCCACCACCACCTCAGCATCTGAGCAAGCCACCTGGAGACCCAAGAATTGAACCTCTTGGTCCCACTAAAACTAGTGACACTGCACACTCCTGGGGCCTAAGAACAGGTATGCTCAGCCTACTGCGGCCACCAATGGGGCCCAAAAAGTGGCCTACCTAGCATCCCTGTCCCACCAAACTTCACTATAAGCTCCACTAATAACCACACCATAAACCATGGAGGAAATCACAGATACTACAGATATGGTTTATATCTAAAGAAATCATACAGAGACTACACAACTGAATGCATCCAGAATCAAAGCCAAAGAGCCCTACCCAAGTAGCACCACTGATGCATCTCCTGCAAAAGAAATCCAAAAGTGGGAGCTAAACATTGGGTACACATGGACATAAAAATGGGAACAACAGACACTGGAAAATACATGAGGTAGGAGGGAGGTAGGAATACGTTGGATAACATTTTCTGTACATGTCTGGTAGGTCCATTTGGTCTACAGTACTGTTTAAGTCCAATGCTTATTTTCTGTCTAGATGATCTCTTTAACACTAAGGTTGGGATATTGAAGTCCCCCACTATTGTTGTATTAGAGCCTATCTTTTTCTTTAGATCTAGTAATATTTGCTTTATGCATATCTTCTTGCTGGATTGATCCCTTTATCATTATATAATGACCTTGTTTTTCTTTCTGTGTCTTTTTTTTTTTAAAGATAGGGTCTCAGTGTGTCTTCTAAGCTAGTCTCGAGCTCCTGGCCTCAAGTGATCCTCCCATTTCTGCCTCCTGAGTAGCTGGGGTTATAGGCAGAAGCCATCATGCTCAGCTTCTTTGTCTTTTATTATTGTTTTTGACTTAATGTCTGTTTTATCATAGTATAGGTATTTCTGTTTACTTTTGGTTTCTGTTTGTGTGGAATATCTTTTTTCATTTATTTATTTTCAGTCTATCTGTGTCTTTACAGGTAAAGTGCATTGACTGTAGGCAGCACATAGTTAGGTCATTTTTTACAAAAATCAATTCAGAGAGTCCATATCTTTTAAGTGGAGCATTTAATCCATTTGTATTCAAGGTTATTATTGAGGTTTTGTTCCTTCATATTGTTAATTGTTTTCTGGTTTTCTATGGTGGTGCCATTTGAGTTTTTTGTCTTTTTCATTTGTGTATTGCTTTATCAGTGAGTTTCATAATTTTGCGTGTATATTTTATATGTGTACTTTTTTTTTCCACTCCCTTGAGAATTTCTTGAAGGGCTAGTCTAGTGATGATGAATTTCCTCTGCTTTTGCTTGCACCCAAGAGCAAAATAAAACGGCCTTGTTGCCTACACAAAGCCTGTTTGGAAGATTTCTTTATTAAATGCGTTTAATATTCAGACTACTGGACACGAATAACATTTGGTGCCGAAACCCAGGACAGGGGAACTCCCATGGGAGATTAGTCCCCTGTTCCAACTTTCATAGAGATCTACTTACCGACCTGGGGTTATCAGACCAGCCCACAGATGCACACCACCAGCTCTTTTGGTAAGCAGTCTCTCTTTTTGCTTTCCCATTCTTTTGTCTTTTCCTTTCCACTTCCTACCCTTTTCAGTTTCATCCTTTTTCCACCACAAAGACAAGGAAAATCAGGTATACAAGGTTTTTCTGTGTGGTTCAGGACCGGAAAAAATCCTATGTGGGTCACGGATCCAGGGACCCAGTTTTCCCCAGGGGTTTGATTATCGTGGAGATGTTCACCCTAGTCACTCGCCCACCAGGCTCATGGCCAATATTAGTGACAGGTCAACGTAGAGGACGATCTCTGGCTGCTCACCAATGAGGAGGTTCAACCCAGGCTGAACTAGGGACGCCTATTGAGTGGCTGGGTTGTGTGCCCATTTTCCTTGTCTCACGGGCAATTGTCTGTCCTCCATTCCTCCCTCCTCTCCTTTAGCCTGCGTTCTGAAAAATCTCAAATCTCTCCAGCTATCACCTAACCTAAAATCTAAGCGTCTTATTTTCTTTTGCAGTATCACTAAGCTACAATATAAATTGGACAATGGCTCTACATGGCCAGAAAACGGTACCTTCGATTTTTCTATCCTGCAGGATCTAGACTTTTGTCATAAAATGGGCAAATGGTCTGAAATTCCCCATGTCCAGGCATTTTTTAACACACCAATCCCTCCCTAATCTCTACTTCTTCTCTTTCCTTCCGTCTGCCCCTCCTTCCTCTGCCAGTGACCCAGAATCCTCCTTGTCTATCGACCCTTCTGAACTTTCTCCTCCCAACCTGTCCGAACCAGACCCTAATCCAGTACCTAATCCCATGCCCCAGAGACTTCCTCCTCTTCCTCTGCCCACAACCCACCTCCTTATGCCGTCCCCCACCATTTCACCTCCCCACCTCATACACGGCCCAGCTTACAGTGTAGTCCCGCAGCTACCTCCTCTGCCCCTGCCCAACAATTCCCCCTTCAAGAGGTGGCTGGAGCCTAAGGCACAGTTAGAGTGCACGTTCCTTTCTCTTTATCCAACCTTTCCCAAATTGGCCAACAGTTAGGCTCCTTTTCATCAGATCCTCCAATACTTAACCCAGTCCTGTAATCTCACCTGGAGTGACTTAAATGTCATCCTTACTTCTACTCTCACCCCTGTAAAACGCTTAATATGCATTTTATCACCCAATCAGCCGAGGCAGGCAGGACGTCAAACTTTCTGGTTCCAAGCTTGCACATGGAGGCCTGACAGTAATTAAACAACATGCTCCTGAGTGACCACTGGGTCAATGAAAGAATAAAGATAAAAAATTTTAAAATTTCTTGAAACAAAGACAATGGAAACGCAACACACCAAAACCTGTCAGACACAGCAAATGCATGCCAAGAGGGCAGTTTATAGCAATAAACATCTAAATCAGAAAAACAGAAAGATTTCAAATGAGCAATCTAACCACGTACCTTAAAAAACTAGAAAGCAAGAACAAAGCAAACCCAAAATTAGCGGAAGAAAAGAAATAATAAATGTCAGAGCAAAACTAAAAGAAATAGAGACTAAAAATACAATACAAAACGTCGGTCATTGAAAAAGATAAACAAAATTGATAAACCACTAACTTGACTAACCAAAAAAAGAAGAGAGACATCCCAGATAAACAATATCAAAAATGAAAAAGGAGACACTGCAACTGATACCAGAGAAGTACAAAGTATTATCAGAGACTATTATGAACTAAATGCTAGTAAAGTGAAAATCTTAGGGAAAATGGAGTAATTCCTGGAAACATAGTTAGTAAGAAAATAATTTTTAGGCAGGAAGAAAGGGTAAAGGTTCTCAGTGGAAATTTTCCTATAAGAAGAAGCAGTCTCCGAAACATTTCTTTTTTTTTTTTAAAGACGGGGTTTCACCATGTTGGTCAGGCTGGTCTTGAACTCCCGACCTCAGGTGATTCGCCCACCTTGGCCTCCAAAGTGCTTGGATTACAGGCCTGAGCCACCACGCCAGGCCAAAACATTTCTTTTCTAACAGAAAAGGCAGCTTAAAGAGCCAGCCAGGCAAGTTTTGATATGCAAATTCAGGTGATTAGAAACTAGGTCCACCCAACATGGCCAACATGGTGATTCCGGTCACTGGCCACCTCTAGATAACTCACAAGTGTTCAGGACATCAAGGTGACCCACATTTGCACATTAAAGGGCTAAGGTGGGAGGGCCAGGTTTTTCACAGGCTACAAGAATGACACACCTGCTGAAACCAATCCCTGGGCCATGTGCAAAAAAGACACAGCCTTCTCCAGCCTCCCAATATACAACCAACTACTTAGCTGCTGCACACATGGTTTCTCTATCATAGCCCGCCTCCCTCTGTCTCTGTATGGGGGAGCTTCTTCCTTCTTTCTTGCCTATTAAAACTCTCTGCTCCTTAACACCACTCCACATGTGTCCATGTCATTTTATCTAAATCAGCATGAGACCAAGGATCTTGGTGTTCCTCCATTTCAGAGCTACATCAATACAACCCAATAAGATTGAATGAGGAAAAACAAAAAAAAACCTGAACATAATGAGTACCAAGATTGAACTAGGAACAAAAAGTCTCCAAGAAAAAAAGCCCAGTACTGAATAAAGTAACTGCTGAATTCTACCAAATTTATAAAGAAGAACTCATACGTGGGCGCCAGCATGGCGCGGCGCGGGGCAGCGCGGGGTCGCCATGGCGGAGCTGCAGCAGCTGCGGGTGCAGGAGGCGGTGGACTCCATGGTGAAGAGTCTGGAGAAAGAGAACATCCGGAAGATGCAGGGTCTCATGTTCCAGTGCAGCGCCAGCTGTTGTGAGGACAGCCAGGCCTCCATGCAGCAGGTGCACCAGTGCATCAAGCGCTGCCATGCGCCTCTGGCTCAAGCCCAGGCTTTAGTCACCAGTGAATTGGAGAAGTTCCAGGACTGCCTGGCTCGGTGCACCATGCATTGCAATGACAAAGCCAAAGATTCAATAGATGCTGGGAGTAAGGAACTTCAGGTGAAGCAGCAGCTGAACAGTTGTGTGACCAAGTGTGTGGATGACCACATGCACCTTATCCCAACTATGACCAAGAAGATGCAGGAGGCTCTCTTATCCATGGGGAAATAAAAGTCTTTGCCAATGCCCATCAGGGCTGAGGGCAAGGATATATTTTTATAAGGAATTGGGAATTTTAGTCTTTTAAGCAAAGTTTATGAATGAAGAAATTAAGGACGGCCGCAAGTGTAAGGCATATGTCACTTGCCTCTGGACACTGGTTCTTTTATGTTTCAGTCCTAAAAAATGAAATGAAAAAAAGTGGTGCTAAATTGGGTCAGGGACATTACAGGAGAATTTTGGAGCTTGTATTTCCTGTGGCCAGTGCCTGTCCTGGCAGTAAAGATCTCCCCTGTAACAAGCCAGAGCCCTCCAAGGTACCAGACTCTTCTTACTACACAGGTACCAACAGCCTGGCAGGTTAGAGTTGGTGGAGTTTGAGGAGAGATATTTTCTCTTTGTTGCCAACATCCTGTTTACTGCAAGTGTCATCACACCATTTTCCATAAGCTGTGAAACAAAGTCCATGAGGTCACTAACTTAGAAGGCAAAAAGTTTTCTGAGTCTTTGTGTTCTTGACTTTGTGTAATTTATACAAAGGCATTCAAGTTGATTTTAAGATGTGGAACTGGGAGGGAGACTAGTTTGGAGAAAACTTTGAAAGGCTCCTTGTGGATCCCCATTTCTGGTCATCAAGATATGGATGTACATTTCTTAAAATTATTACATGCTGCATCTTTCAGCCTGGGGACCATGCAAAAACATGAGAGGTGATGACACACTAATTATGAAAAGCATAATTACTAGCTGATGGGTCCTGAGACTGTAGCAAAATTACAATGACAGGAAAAATTTTTTTTTTTTTTGAGACGGAGTTTCGCTCTTATTGCCCAGGCTGGAGTGCAATGGCATGATCTCGGCTCACTGCAAACTCTGTCTCCCGGATTCAAGCGAATCTCCTGCCTCAGCCTCCCGAGTAGCTGGGATTACAGGCGTGCGCCACCACGCCTGGCTAATTTTGTATTTTTAGTAGAGACGGTGTTTCTCAATGTTGGTCAAGCGAATCTCCTGCCTCAGCCTCCCGAGTAGCTGGGATTACAGGCGTGCGCCACCACGCCTGGCTAATTTTGTATTTTTAGTAGAGACGGTGTTTCTCCATGTTGGTCAAGCTGGTCTCAAACTCCCAACCCCAGGTGATCCACCCACCTTGGCCTCCCAAAGTGCTGGGATTACAGGCGTGAGCCACTGCCCCCAGCATGACAGGACAGTCTTGCAGTAACACTTTCCCCTTGAAGAGAAAGGGATTTTGATTTTGATATATACTAGTATCTAGGAATACTAGAGGAATAAAAGAAGACCAGTTGACTACTTGATTAAAACAGAATTATAAAGTACTGGATTTGGAAAAGCCTGGTTTTTACAGAACAGATGGAACCTAGCATTGCCTACTTAGCCCCCTGAGTTAACAGAGCCCAATTGAGACAAACCCCTGGCAACAGGAAATTCGAGGGAGAAAAAGTAACCACCTTGGGCTAGGATGAGCTGACTCCCTTAGAGCAAAAGAGAGGCAGCCCCCATTACCAAATACCACTTTTGCCTCCAGCTTTTTCAACTTGCAGTGTTCCTGCCCCGGCATGACACCTTATTGTTTTGATAGCAACCTCACTGTATTTTCACCAACTTATTACTTGAAATGATAACATAGCCTGTCCACTTGCTGTTTCCAGGCTGTGATATATTTTCCTAGTGGTTTGATTTTTAAAATAAATAAGGTTTAATTTTCTCAAAAAAAAAAAAAGAAGAAGAACTCATACCAATCCTCCTGAAGCTATTCCAGAAAGTTAAAGGAAGGGAATTCTCCCTAACTCATTCTATGAGGCCAGCATTACCCTGATACCAAAACCAGACAAAGCTATAACTAAAAAAATTACAGAACAGTATCCCTGATGAAGATAAATGGAAAAATATTCAACAAAATACTACCAAACTAGATGCAACAGCATATCAAAAAGATAACACACCATGATCAAGCAGGATTCATCCAAAGGATGAAAGGTGGTTCAATATACGCAAATATGCCAACCACAGTGGCTCACACCTATAATCCCAGCATTTTAGGAGGTCAAGGCCAGAGGACTGCTTAGGCCCAGGAGTTCAAGACCAGCCTGAGTAACACAGGGACACTCTGTCTTTACAGAAAAATTTTAAAATTAGCTGGGCATGGTGGCAACACACCTGTGGTACCAGCTACTTCAAAAAAAAAAAAAAGGCTATATATATGCAAATCAATAAACAAGATACATCACATCAACAGAATAAAGGACAAAAATCATATAATAATCTCAATAAATGCAGAAAAAGCATTTGACAATATTCAATACCTCTTCATGATAAAAGCTCTCAACAAACTAAGCATAAAAGAACCATACCTCAAAATAGTGAAGGCTATATATATGACAACTCCACAGTTAACATCATACTGAATGGGGAAAAGTTGGAAGTTTTTCCTTTATGAAACAGAACAACATAAGGATACCCACTTTAACCACTCCTATTTTCAGCATAGTACTGAAAGTCCTAGGCAGAGGAATCAGGCAAGTAAAAAAAATAAAAGACATCCAAATTGGAAAAGAGGAAATCAAACTGTCCCTTTTTGCAGATAACATGATCTTATATATTAGGAAAACTAGAAGACTCCACCAAAAACTCTTAGAATGGATAAATTCCATAAAGTTACAGGATACACAATAAACATACAAAAATCAGTAGCATTTCTAGACACCAATGATGAAATGGTCAAAAAAGAAAGCCAGAAGCCAATCCCATTTACGAAAAGTACAAAAATACATATAATACCTACAAATAAATTTAACCATAGAGGTGAAAGATTTCAAAAATAGTCAAACTACTAAACACTGATGAAAGAAACTGAAGACAGCTGGGCAAGGTGGCTCATGCCTGTAATCCCAGCACTTTGGGAGGCCAAGGTGGGCAGATCATGAGATCAGAAGTTTGAGACCAGCCTGGCCAACACAGTGAAACCCCGTCTCTACTAAAAATACAAAAAATTAGCTGGGCATAGTGGCAGTCACCTGTAATCCCAGCTACTTGGGAGGCTGAGGCAGGAGAAACACTTGAACCCAGGAGGCGGAGGTTGCAGTGACCCGAGATCACGCTACTGCACTCCAGCCCAGGCGATAGTGCAAGACCGTCTCAAAAAAAAAAAAAAAGAAACTGAAGAGGACACAAACAAATGGAAAGACAACCCACGCTCATGGATCAGAAGAATATCGTTAAAATGACCATACTGCCCAAAGCAATTTAAAGAGCCAATGCAACCTCTATCAAAATGCTAATGTCATTTTTCACAGAAACAGAAAAAAATCCTAAAATCTGTATGGAACCACAAAACCCTGAATAGCCAAAGCAATCCTGAGCCAAAAGAACAAAGCCAGAGGTATCACAACGCCTGACTTCAAAACATATTACAAGGCTATAGCAACCAAAATACCATAGAATTAGTGTAAAAACAGACACATAGATCAATGAAACAGAATAGAGAACCCAGAAATAAATCCACATATACACAGTCAATTGATCTCTGACAAAGCCCCCAAGAACATACACTGGGGAAAGGACACCCTCTTCAATAAATGATGCTAGGAAAACTGCATGTATTATATATATTTATGCAGAAGAATGAAACTAGACCCCTATCAATCACCGTACACAAAAGCTAACTCAAGATTAATTAAAGACTTAAACATAAGATCCAAAAATACAAAGCTACTAGAAGAAAGCATAGAAGTCTAAGCAAAGATTTTATAACTAAGATCTCAAAAGCACAGCCAACAAAACAAAAATAGACAAATGATACTATATCAAACTAAGAAGCTTCTGCATAACAAAAGAATAGACAGAACAAAGAGACAAACTCATGAGTGGGTGAATATATTTGCAAATTACTCATCTGTCAGGGGACTAATACCCAGAATATGTAAGGAACTCAAACAACTCAACACTAAAAATACAATAATGCCACTTAAAAATGAGCAAAGGGACTGGGCTCAGTGGCTTACGCCTATAATTCCAGTGCTTTGGGAAGCCAAGGAGGATCATTTGAGGTCAGGAGTTTGAGACCAGCTACGCAACACAGAAAGAATCTGTCTGTACAAAAAGAAAAATAAAAAAATTAGGTGGGCATGGTGGCATGCACCTGTAGTCCCAGCTGCTCAGGAGGCTTAAGTAGGAGGGATCACTTGAGTCCAGAAGTTCGAGGTTGTAATGAGCTATAAACATGCCACAGCACTCCAGCCTGGTTGACAGAGCAGGACCTTGTCTTAAAAAGGGGCAGGGGGAGGATATGAATATACACTTCTCAAAAATGTATGAATACATACAAATGGCCAACAGGGATATGAAAAAATACTCAACATCACTAACCATCAGGGAAATGTCAATCAAACCACAATGAGATATCAAAGTACCCCAGTTAGAATGGGTATTATTGAAAACATAAAAAACAACAGATGCTGGTGAGGATTCAAAGAAAAGGGAACTCTTATACACTGTTGGTGGAAATCCAAATTAGTAACTGCTATGGAAAAATAGTACGAAGATTTCTCAGTAAACTAAAACTAGCATACAACCCAACCATATGAATACTGGGAATCTATCCAAAAGAAAAGAAATCAGTATATCAAAGGGATACCTGAATTCACATGTTTATCACAACACTGTTCATAACAGCCAAGATACGGAATCAACCTAAGTGCTCACTAACGGATGAGTGGATAAAGAAAATGTGATATATATATATATATATATATATAATATATACACACAATAATATTCAGCCATAAAAAAGAATGAAATCATGTCATTTGAAGTAACATGGATGGAACTGGAGGTCATTATGTGAAGCAAAATAAGCCCAGCACAGAAAGACAAATACCACATGTTCTCATTCACATGTGGGAGCTAAAAAACTTGATCTGAGCTGGGCACAGTGGCTCATGCCTGTAATCCTAGCACTTTGGGAGGCCGACGCAGGTGGATCACCAGGTGAGGAGTTCAAGACCAGCCTGTCCAAAATGGTGAAACCCTGTCTCTACTAAAAATATATAAATTAGCCGGGCACAGTGGCAGGAGCCTGTAATCCCAGCTACTCAGGGGACTGAGGCAGAAGAATTGCTTGAACCAGGGCAGCAGAGGTTGCAGTGAGCTAAGATCTACCCACTGCACTCCAGCCTGGGTGACAGTGAGACTCTGTCTCAGAAACAAACAAACAAACAAATTTGATCTCATGGACATAGAGAATAGATCAACAGACAACAAGAGACTCAGAAGGGTGGTTCAAGGGGAAAGGACAGGAGAGGTTGGTTATGTGTACAAACATGTAATTAGATAGAATAAACAAGGTCTAATATTTGATAGCAGACCAGAGTGACTATGCTTAGTAACAATATTATGTATATTTCAGAGTAACTAGAAGAACTAGAAGAAAGGACTTGAAATGATACCACATAAAAGTAAGCACTCAAGATGATAGAGACTCAGTCATTACACATGCTATGCATACAGCAGTCTCAGATGAATATACAAAATGTAACAGTTAAAGAGAAAAAAACAAATATCCATGTCCAAGGTATATAAAGTGTCCTATTTAAATGAGTAGCTTTCATTTAAAGTCAATAATATATCTTATAAATAAAATTCAAGAATTATTCTACCCTGAAATACAGTCATGGGTATGAACAATAAATACTGATCTTCAGCACAGTTTAAATAACAAGAATAGGATGTCTCATAGGAAAGTATTACAGTACAAAATACTTTGTAACATGTCATTGGCTAAAATCCATGAGTTACTGAAGTTTTTCACAATCGGTACTTACTATTATCCCTGATCTCAGGATCTGTAAATTGTCCAGTGAGCTATATGAACTGAGATTCTTTGCTCAGTGTTAAGAAAACATATCCCGGTCAGGCATGGTGGCTCATGCCTGTAATCCTAGCACTCTGGGAGGCCAAGGCAGACAGATCATGAGGTCAAGAGATCGAGACCATCCTGGCCAACATGGTGAAATCCCGTCTCTAATAAAAATACAAAAATTAGCTGGGTGTGGTGGCACATGTCTGTAGTCCCAGCTACTCGGGAAGCTGAAGCAGGAGAATCGCTTGAACCCAGGAGGCGGAGGTTGCAGTGAGCCGAGATCATTCCACTGCACTTCAGCCTGGCGAAAGAGCAAGACTCCATCTCAAAAAGAAAGAAAGAAAGAAAACATATCCCTTCAACAATGGTATGATCTGTCTATTTTAAAAGAGAAGAAAGGACTTCTTGAATGGCTTTGACAAAAGTGCTGAAAATGACATGAACAATAAGGTCCACGGTGAGGTGGTCTCAGATAGAGATGAGGAACTTGTTGGGAACTGGAGTAAAGGTGTCTGTTGCTGTTTTAGCAAACAGACTGGCAGCATGTTGCCCCTGCCCTAGAGATTTGTGGAACTTTGAACTTGAGAGAGATGATTTAGGGTATCTGGTGGAAGAAATTTCTAAGCACCAATGCATTCAAGAGGTGACTTGGGTGCTGTTAAAGGCATTCAGTTTCGTAAGGGAAGCAAACATAAAATTTCAGAAAATGTGCAGCCTGACAATGTGATAAAAAAGAAAATTCCATTTTCTGAGGAGAAATCCAAGCCGGCTGCAGAAATTTGCATAAGTAACAAGGGGCCAAATGTTAATCTCCAAGACAATGGAAAAAATGTCTCTAAGGAATGTCAGCTGTCTTCACAGCAGCCCCTCCTACCACAGGCCTGAAAGCCTAGGAGGAAAAAGTGGTTCCAGGGGCCAGGCCTGGGGTCCCTGTGCTATGTGCAGCCTAGGGACTTAGTGTCCTACATTCCAGCCACTCCAGCCATGGCTGAAAGGGGCCAATGTAGAGTTTGGGCCATGGCTCCAGAGAGCTGCAAGACTTGGTAGCTTCCATGTGGTGTTAAGCCTGCCAGTGCACAGAAGTCAAGAACTGGGGTTTGGGAACCTCTGCCTAGATTTCAGAAGATGTTTGGAAACACCTGGACGCCCAGGCAGAAGTTTGCTGCAGGGGTGGAACTCTCATGGAGAACCTCTGCAGAAGGGAAATGTGGGTTTGGAGCCCCCACACAGAGTACCTACTAAGGGGCACAGCCTAGTGTAGTTGTGAAAAAATGGACACCATCCTCCAGGCCCCAGAATGGTAGGTCCACTGACAGTTTGCACTGTTCACCTAGAAAAGCTGCAGACACTCGATGCTAGCCCATGACGGCAGCCAGAAGGGGTGCTGTACCCTACAAAACCACAGGAGTGGAGCTGCCCAAGACCATGGGAACCTACCTCTTGCATCAGCATGACTTGGAAATGAGACATGGAGTCAGAGCTTTAAGATTTGACTGCCCCCCTGAATTTTGGACTTGCATGTGGCCTGTAGCCCTTTTGTTCTGGCCAATTTCTCCCATTTGGAATGGCTCTATTTACCCAATGTGTGTACCCCCATTGTATCTAGGAAGTAACCAACTTGCTTTTGATTTTACAAGCTCACAGATGGAAGAGACTTGCCTTGTCTTGGATGAGATGTTGGGCTGTGAACTTTTGAATTAATGCTGAAATGAGCTGAGACTTTGGGGGACTGTTGGGAAGGCATGATTGGTTTTGAAATGTGAGGACATGAGATTTGGGAGGGGCCAGGGGTGGAATAATATGGTTTCACTGTGTCCCCACCCAAATCTCATCTTGAATTTCCACATGTTGTGAGAGTTACCCAGTGGGAGGTGACTGAATTATGGGGGTGGATCTGTCCTGTGCTGTTCTTGTGATAGTGAATGAGTCTCACAAGATCTGATGGCTGTAAGAATGAAAGATTCCCTGCACAAACTCTCTTTGCTTGCTGCCATCCATGTAAGACATGACTTGCTCCTCCTTGCCTTCCGCCATGATTATGAGATCTTCCCCTGCCATGTGGAACTGTAAGTCCAATTAAACCTCTTTCTTTTATAAATTGCCCAGTCTCAGGTATGCCTTTATCAGGAGCATAAAAATGGATTAATATGCACTTTATACAAAAATCAGATCAAGATAGATCAAAGACTTAAATCTAAGACCTGAACATAAAAATTCTATAAGATAACATTGGAAAACCCCTTCTAGACATTGGCTTAAGCAAAGTCTTCATGACCAAGAACCCAAAATTAAATGCAACAAAAACAAAGATAAACAGATGGGACTTAATTAAACTAAAAACCTTCTGCAAGCAAAAGAAATAATCAGCAGAGTAAACAGACAACCCACAAAATGGGAGAAAATATTAGCACACTATACATCTGACAAAGGACTAATATCCAGAATCTACAAGGAAATCAAATCAGCAATAAAAAAATAATTCCATCAAAAAATGGGCTAAGGACATGAATAAGTAATTGTCAAAAGAAGATATATAAATGGCCAACAAGCATATGAAAAAATGCTCAACATCACTAATTATCAGGGAAATGCAAATCAAAACCACAATGTGATACCACCTTACTCCTGTGAGAATGGTCATAATTTAAAAATCAAAAAATAATAGATATTAGCATGGATGTGGTGAAAAGGGAACACTTTTACACTGCTGGTGGGAACGTAAGCTAGTACAACCCACTGTGGAAAACAATGTGGAGATTCCTTAAATAACTAAAAGTAGATCTACCATTTGATCCAGCAATCCCACTACTGGCTATCTACCCAGAGGAAAAGAAGTCATTACATGAAAAACACACTTGCACACACGATTACAGCAGCACAATTTGCAATTGCAAAAATATGGAACCAGCCCAAATGCCCAACAATAATAAGTGGATAAAGAAAATGTGATACACAAACACACACACACACACACACACACACACACACCACCATTATTTCATCAGCCATAAAAACCAATGAAATAATGGCATTCACAGCAACCTAGATGGAATTGGAGACCATTACTCTAAGCAAAGTAACTCAGGAATGGAAAACCAAACACTGTATGTTCTTACTTATAAGCAGGAGCTAAGGTATGAGGACTCAGAGGCATAAGAATGATACAATGGATTGTGGCGACTTAAGGGGAAGGGCAGAAGGCAGGTGAAAGGTAAAAGACTACATATTGTGTACAGTGTATATTGGTTGGATGATGGGTGCACCAAAATCTCAGAAATCACAGCTAAGGAACTCATTCATCCATGTAACCAAACACCACCTCTTCCTGAAAAACCTATTAAAATTTTAAAAAAATTTTAAGTACATACTATCTGAAAAAAAAAGGCATAATTCCATTGAGATCTTTTACTTAAATGTAAAAGTTAGAAGATGAAAACCTGTTAGGTTTTCTTCTACCTGCAATAATATTTTCTAAACATATCTATTCATAATCTAACAAGATGTTTAGGGGCATTTTTGCACTTTTTCCAGAATCAGTAACTAGGGCCCACAGCTGACAGCAAGAGGCAAAAAGCCTAAATCTGAGGGAGAACACCAACAATTAGGTTCAGATATTCAGATAACCTCCCCCAAGGTTTGCTGAGAAGTAACAAACTCACTGGTGCATTCAACCAACTCTCCCAAAGAGAGAACTAAGAGAAGCAAGGGAGAGCTTGGGAGTCTGGTACTATGAAGGGTCATTCATTAAGCTGGCACTTCAAGAGACTTGGTCATACAGATTGAGAGGTGAAGATATTTGCAAGAAGGCCACACTGGCAACTTGGTCCAAAGTTGGCTGCTTGCTGAGCTGCAGAAACTGAAAGCACCTGAACACAGAAATACACAAAGCTAATTATCTGGAGATTTCTGAAAGCAAAGCCTATCCTAGAAGTCAGAGCACACGGCAGGAACTGACCATGGATAGGATGTCATCCCATTGCAGAGCACACTAAAACATACACACACACCCATAAACACTCAAGACGGGGACCATGTTGACACACTAATTCACCCAGTGTACACATCTTTGGGATAGGGGAAGAAACTGAAGTACCAGGAGAAAACTCATGCAGACATGGGGAGAATGTGCAAATTCCACAGAGATAGTGGCACCAGTTGGGAACTGGGGTTTTTGGGTTTTTTTTTTTGGTCATCAATGTTATAATAAAACAACATTATTCGAGGACCTGTTGTAATTCCCTAAATTTTATCCTGGCCTAGACTGTTTAATAACAAAATATATGTGTGTGTATGTGCATGTGCACACACACATATATGCACATTCACATTGGAAAGTTGTGGGTTATATCCTTGCTGTCATTAATAGATGTGAAAGGAAAGTCTCACATCAACTAGAACGTTTGTGGAAAAAATACTCGCTTTATACCCTAATAGGTTGGGCTTGTTCAATGAATTGGTTACAATAATTATTACCAGAGCCCTTGTTAAAAATATAGATTCCACTAGGCACAGTGGCTCATGCCTGTAATCTCAGCTACTAAAATCAGCTACTCTGGAGGCTGAGGCATGAGGATTGCTTGAGCCCAGGAGTTCGGGGCTGCAGTGAGCTATGACTGTACCACTGAACTCCAGCCTGGACAACAGAGAGACCCTGTCTGACATGACATGACATGACATAACAAAATACAGATTCCTAGCCCTCCTCTATGGATTCTGATTTTCTAGGTCTGGGATGAAATTCAGGAATCTGTTGGGTTTCTCTGTTTTTGTTTGTTTACAGACTTTCTCAGGGATTCATATTATCACACATATTCCTAAGACCAAGCACAGAGCCTGTCATATAGCACATACCCTACTAATGTTTGTTGACTGGATTAACTAATGTTCTCAGACCCCTGGATGACCACGTATTATAGAAACTTAACTGCCATAAAATCTTACAGAGTATTAGAACTTTAAAATAATAATATGCAATTAGATTACCTTTTTCTCCTCTTGAAGTTTTCCTTTATGGACCATTTATCTGTGCATATATATTAACTGGACAAATAAGAAATGAGATTAGACATAAACATAAACCATATTTACATGAGAGAAATACTGATGTGATACAAACTGTTACATTTTATATGAGTATATAAAAGAAAAAAATGCAAAGATGAAATAGATTTGTAACTAGGCAACATTCTTTAAACAGTAAACTTTGTATTTTTTAATCAATCTCCAACAACAAAATAACTTTAAAGTTGAAAAATATTCCACAAAAAAAATCCATTATTAAATTGGAAGAACATTACTTTATTGGCATAAGTCAATGGAGTATAGAAAACATATCTTGTGAGGGAAAAATATTACATAAGAAATTCAGTTGCTTTTCGTATCTAAAATTAACAACTGAAGTTTTTTCCTTTGCACTACTCTAGTCATTTTAAAAACAAAATTTTCTTATAAACATGATACCACCATATATACCAAAATGAAAACTGATAAATGCTTATAAATACATAGATGAACTTTAAATTCTTTAAACTAAAATAAATGGTTTCCCCCAACTCATCCCCTGGAGAAAAAGAAAAAGGAAAAAAAAAAAAAACCTTTGTTTTCTAGAATGTGGCAGAAACTATTCTTCAGCTAACCCAACAGTCAGCCCCAAGCTCTTGGTTTGCCAGTTCAATTACAGATGCTTGAAGGAGCTAAATACTAGGTTTCTGATCTAACAGCAGAGAACTGAAGGAGAGAAAAAACATTTTTTCCTCAACCCTCATAAGTATGTACTTAACACAGACTTCTATAAGAGAAGGCAGATTAACAAGAGAAAAACAGATAGGTTTATTAATGTGTGCAGTGTATATCACACAGGAAAAGCTCTCAGTGAAAAGTAACTCAAGGCAGTGGTTTATGAGTCTGGCTTATACAGTATACCAACAAAGAATAATAAATTTTGAGAAGTGACAAGGCAAAGGAAAGCACCCAGACTTCCAGAGGTGGGAAACTGTGGAAAGGTAAATATATAGAAGGCTCTAATGGAGTAAAGTCAGCTTGAAGATTCCTCTGGCGCCATCTCTGAGATGATAAAGGCTTTTTCCAGTAAAGGAGAATTTACATCCTGTCTATAGGGGAAAAAGGGAGGAGGGAGGACAGCAAGATCTTTTTTCTCTGTAAATCTGTGTCCTGCTTTTAGGCAGAGAGATCTACTGCATCTTAACTGTCTTCAGCTCAAGAATCCTTCCTATTTTGGGGAGGCATATTCTGGTTTCCTACAGTAATAAACTTTATAAACCTTCACAGAATACTATATAATTGCCTGCCTACTTGCATGTTCCTTATTACAGTGTAAGCTCCCTTAAGTTAGGAATAGTTTATTCCCTAACTCTGAACGAACTATCAAACGCTTTGAGAATAATCAAACACATGCATCAGTTTAATTTGGTTTAGAGAGACATCTTCCCTGGAGTTTCCACTTTCCTGCTCCATTCTGTACGAGTAATCTCTAGGCCTGCTACTCAGCTGTCATCCTGGACTTTTGTTCACCACCATCTTGCAAATTTCCCCTTTCTCTCCAGTGTTACATTCCCCATTTTCCTAGATTTCATGCCTTCTTTCACATACTTCAATAGCTTTCTGTGGGGAGGTATGTAGGAGATACATTTTTTGGTAACTGACATGTTAAAAAAATATTTTTAGGCTATCCTCATAATTGATTGACTATTTGGTTGGAATTAGAAATCTATGTTTGTCATAATTTTCCCTTAGAAATTTGAAGGTATTGCTTCCTTGTCTACTGGCTTCCAGTGTTACTTTTAAGTTAAGACTGATACTCCACTAATCCCTATTCCTTTCCTTGCGACTTGTTTTTACTCTCTGGCACTCTGAAATGTCCTCATAATAGGTCTTTTTTCTCCCTCATTAATGGTGCTGAGCATTTCAATTTAGAAACAAATGTCCTTCGGTTCTCGAAATCTTTCTTACATTGTTTCACTGATAATTATTTCCCTTCCATTTTCTTTGGTCTGTCTCTCTGAAAGTCTTTGTAGAAAGGAGGTGGGCCTCCTGACTAGATTTTCTATTGTTTTTAATATTTCTGTAATATTTTTACATCTCTTTGGCTTTTATATTCTGGGAGATTTCTTCAACCTTATCTTCCCATCCATCATTTTAAAATTTTCTTCTATCATATTCTGTGAGCTCTTTTCCCCTAAATATCTCCCTTTTGCAAGCTCTTATTCTTGTTTCATATGGCAATATATTCTCTGATCTCACAGAGATAATTATGTCAGATACTGTGTTCAGTGATTTGCATTCACCATATTTAATCATCACAACCAACCTGTGGGTAGATGTCATTATCCCTGCAAGAATGCCTAACGGACATCTCAAACTCAATATACATAGGACTGAACTCCTGATCTTCCCCCTAAAATCTGCTCTGTCCACAGTGTTCATCTTATCAGTTGATAACAGTCCCATCCATTCAGTTCCTGAGCCAAAAACATAGGCTCCTTTTTGTTTCACATAACACATTCAAATCATCAGGAAACCCTGTTGTCTCAATCTCAAAAATATATACAAAATTCAATCATTCCTCACCATTTTCATTGATACTACTCATTATCATCACCTTTGATATGGTTTGAATATTCTCCCACCCAAATCTCCTGTTGAATATTAATCCCCAATGTGGGAAATGGGGCCTAGTGCAAGGTATTTGGGTCACAGGGGCAGATCCCTCATGGCTTGGTGCTGTGTTCATGCTACTGAGTGAATTCTCAAGAGATCTGGTGGTTCAAATGTGTTGGGGACTTCACCTTCTACTCTCTCTTGCTCTTGTCATGTGATGGGCCTGCTCCTGCTTCCCTGTCCACCGTAAGTAAAAGCTCCCCTGAGGCCTCTGCAGATGTTGAGCAGATGCTGGTGCCATGTTTCCTATATAGCCTGCAGAATCATGAGCCAATTAAATCTCTTTTCTTTATAAATTACCCAGTTTCAGGTATTCCTTTACAGCAAAGCAAGAACAGCCTAATAAAATCTGTTACCTAGGTTACTAGGAAAACCTCCTAATGATTCTCCCTTCTCTTATACTTAACGCCCCTACAGTCTATTCTCAATTCAGCAATACCAGAGCAAGCCTTTTTAAACCTGATTCAAGTCTTTGCTCAAATGTCACTGGCTCAATGATGCCAACCCTGAGTACCCTAATTCTGCACCTGCTTTCTTCCCTATTCAGTATCTCCCTTACCCTGCTCTACTTTTTCTCTGCTTATAGCACTTATTATTTTTAACATGCAATTACTTTTTATTGCCTCCTCCCTTCCCTACCATTAGAATGGAAACTGCACAAAGAAAGAAGTTGTCATTATTTTATTCACTGGAATACCCCAACACATAGAAGAGTGGCTAATAATATTCGTTGAATGAATTAATAACTACTTCAGATTTGAGGCAAGTAAGGCCTAAAGAGATTAACTTGTCTAAGGTCACACATCTAAAACATGACAATTTTGGGTAGAACCCAGGTTGGCCTGGTACCAAAATGCACACATTTAACTTAGTGTGCCTCTTATCCATGTCTGTGGCTAAAATGAATAAAGCCTCCATAGACTTCCAAGTCCAAGCTTTGAGGTGGGTTCTTAAGTTTCTAATAAAAAATGCATTCCTGCCAGGCACTGTGGCTCACATCTGCAATCCCAGCACTTTCGAAGGCCAAGGCAAGGAGGATCACTTGAGTCCACGAGTTCAAGACCAGCCTGGGCAAGATGGTGAAACCCTATCTCTATAAAAAATACAAAAGTTAGCCAGGCGCAGTAGCATGCACCTGTAGTCCCAGCTACTCAGGAGGTTGAAGTGGGAGGATCACTTAAGCCCAGGAGACTGAGGCTACAGTGAACCATGAGCACCACTGCACTCCAACCTGGGCGACAAAGTGAGACCAGTCTCAACAAAAAAAAATCAATTGTGTAAATTTAAAGGGAAAGTGTTAATGTAAATGTATGAGGCAGTAAAATATGATGGCATTTAACTCAACACAAAAGTCAGCAGATGGAAATTTCTAGCAAGCTTGGAAATTTCTTTAAGCCTTCAACTACCCATATGGGAACCAGATGGCCAGAAAAACTTCTATTTAAAGATCTCTGACCCCCTAATAGAGTATGTACTGCTTCCTCCCACTTTTACTTAGCAAGACATGCCTTTGTGGTACATGATATATTATCTTATTCAGGATCTTCCAATCTTTCTTCTGAAGATTTACTTTAAACACATGCTATTTGTATATTTTAACTGAACTATTGAAAAGTTTTTGGCTACTTCCTCTACTCCTATTTAAACATTTAGATTACATATTCTCCCTAAATAAGAGCTAGGGAGGAAAAACGCTTTAAGCTCTAAAAAGAAATATTAGTTTTTTTGTACTGGCAGGCTTAGAAAGTAAGGACAGAGACTATTTACATGTTGTAACTTTAGACAATACTAACCAAGAAAATCCAACTCTTGTGTATGCAATTTGATATACAGTCTTATAAATCCAACTCTTATATACGAATGACATATTTTTGCCCCCAAAGTCAAGAGGAAAGCTGGGGTAAGGCCTTTTAAGTGTCTTTAAAGGGCAGTAGGTCTAAAAGGCAGGACTAAAGCTGCAGGCAAACAAGATCCTCTTGCTATCTTCCTTCACACTCAACACTTAACCCAACGTCATTTCCCTCCAGCAAAGATGATAAAAGCCAATAAGGCTAGAGGAATCCATTCTGAAAAAATGGTCAGCTATTGCTGGTACTTTTGAGAAAAGAAAAGGACTATTCTGAAAGAACTCATTCAAGCCCTTTCCTTTCTTGAAGATCCAATTTATTCATTCACTAATTCAAATCTATCCAAAAAAGCTTACTCAGGTATTACAGTAAAGAGTTGTTTCTGACTGACTGACACCTAATTCCCTCCCCCTTCTTCTGATAAACATACCCAATTTCTTTTTTAAAACATAATTTCAACTTTTGTTCTAGATTTGGGGGTGCATACACACAGGTTTGTCACAAGGGTACATTGCATGATGATGAGGTTTAGAATATGAAGGATCCCCTCATGCAGATAGTGAGCATGGCACCCAGTAGTCAGTTTTGCAACCCTTGCCCACTCTCTAACTTCCCTCTTTAGTGGTCCCCAGTGTCTACTGTTACCATCTTTATGTCCATGAATACCGAATGTTTAGCTCTCACTTGGAAGTGAGAATTTGATGTAGTATTTGATATATCCTATTTCTTTTGGAGAACTATTCTTGCACACTCTCAGACCATGTGTTTTGGGAGGGGTGGCATTCCTGACAAAAAGAACACTTGTTTACAATCTGACAGCTGAAGCAAGAAGGTAGGATATCACCTTATTCAGCCTCAGATGGGAACATGCACATTGGTGACTCAATTTTTTCCTGCTCTGCACATGTCTGCAAACAACCATGAAAGCACCAAGATCATTAATTTGGGTGTTACAAATAAACCCTGACAAGGAGGCAAATATACAAACACCAAGTCTACAAGAAATGAGGATCAACTGTACATGCATAACTGCAGAATACATGAGAGTCTTCCTCTCTAACCTCAGTGCAGTGAAAGGCTTTTCAACTATGACTCAAAATCTAGACATAATAAAAGAAAATATAAATATATTTTACTACACGAAAATTTACGCATAGCAAAAAAGTCCAAAAAGTCAAAAGAAAACTAAAAGAAAATATTTGCAAAATATATTACAGGTAAAGGGTCAATATCACTAATAAAATGTTAAAACATTCCTTGATGATTATTACCTAAATAAATATTTTTAGAAGTTGCAAAATGATGGTCTTCTATCATTGCTTCCAAATTTATTAGTTAGAATTTTTCTGTAAAGAGTTACACTTGACTTTCCTGAAATACAGTTAACACAGAAGATGGGATAAATGCTTCTTTCCTTTAAATTGCCAATTTCAGACTAAGAAATTAGTGCCATAGTTTCTTCAATGGTTTCCAGTGAGGTGTTCTTCCCTATGTGTCTCTTCTGGGTCTCTATATCCAAATCTCCTTCTCTCTCTTATTAAGACACAAGTCATTGGAATTAGGGCTGTGATGGTTAATAATGTCAACTTGATTGGATTGAAGGATGCAAAGTATTCTTCCTGGGTGTGTCTTTGAGGGTGTTGCCAAAGGAGATTAATATTTGAGTTAGCCAGGCATGGTGGCTCATGCCTGTAATCCCAACACTTTGGGAGGCCGAGGAGGGCAGATCACCTGAGGTCAGGCATTCAAGACCAGCCTGGCCAACATAGTGAAACCCCATCTCTACTAAAAATACAAAAATTAGCTAAGCATGGTGGTGGGCGCCTGTAATCCCAGCTACTTGGGAGGCTGAGGCAGGAGAATCGCTTGAACCTGGGAGGCAGAGGTTGCAGTGAGCCGAGATTGCACCACTGCACTCCAGCCTGGGCAACAGAGCCAGACTCCATCTCAAAAAAAAAAAAAATTGGAGTCAGTGGACTGGAAGAGAAAGACCCACCCTCAATCTGGGTGGGTACTATTTAATCAGCTGTAAAGCAGGCAGAAGCAAGTAGAATGTACAGACTTGCTGAGTCTTCCAGTCTTCATCTTTCTCCCATGCTGGATGCTTCCTGCCCTCGAATATCAGACTCCAAGTTCAGCTTTTGGATTCTTGGACTCACACCAGTTATTTTCCAGGGGTTCTCAGGCCTTCAGCCACAGACTGAAGGCTGTCAGCTTCCCTACTGATACGGTTTGGCTGTGTCCCCATCTAAATCTCATCTTGAATTATAACTTTCACAATTCCCAAGTGTCATGGGAGAAACCCAGTGGGAGGTGATTGAATTATGGGAGTGGGTCTTTACTGCACTGTTCCTGTGATAGTGAATGAGTCTCAAGATATCTGTTGGTTTTAAAAACAGGAGTTTCCACAAAAAAGCTCTCTTCTCTTGTCTGCCACCACGTGAACCATGCCTTTCACCTTCTGCCATGATTGTGAGGTCTCCCCAGTCACATGAAAGTGTAAATCCAATAAAACTCTTTCTATTGTGAGAGGAGACAAAAGAAAAAAGAATGGAAAAGAATGAAGCATATCAGCCAGGCATGGTGGCTCATGCCTATAATCCCAGCACTTTGGCAGGCCGAGGCCGGCGGACCACGAGATCAAGAGATTGCGACCATCCTGGCCAACATGGTGAAATCCCGTCTCTACTAAAAATACAAAAATTAGCTGGGTGTGGTGGCACACGCCTGTAGTCCCAGCTACTTGGGAGGCTGAGGCAGGAGAATTGCTTGAACCTGGGAGGCGGAGGTTGCAGTGAGCCAGGATCGGGCCACTGCACTCTAGCCTGGCGACAGAGCAAGACTATGTCTAAAAACTAAAAAAAAAAGAATGAAGCATACCTACAAGTTCTAAAAAAAAAAAAAAAAAAGCCTCAAAAGGGTAAATCTAAGAGTTATTGGCCTTAAAGAGGAGGTATAGAAAGAGGGATAGAAAGTTTATTCAAAGGGATAATAACATGCCGGGTGCAGTGGCTCACACCTGTAATCCCAGTAGTTTGGAAGGCCAAGGTAGGCAGATCACCTGAGGTCAGGAGTTTGAGACCAGCCTGGTCAACATAGTGAAACCCCCATCTCTACTAAATAATACAAAAATTAGCTAGGCGTGGTGGTAGGTGCCTGTAATCCTAGCTATTAGGGAGGCTGAGGCAGAAGAATCACTTAAACCTGGGAGGTGGAGACTGCAGTGAGTCAAGATTGTGCCACTGCACTCCAGCCCAGGCAACAAGAGTGAAACTGCATCTCAAAAAAACAAAGAAAAAGAAAGAAAAAAGAAATAACAGAGAACAAACCTAAAGAAAGACGTCAATATTCAAATAAGAAATTTATAGAACACCAAGCAGATTTAACCCAAAAAATACCTTAAGGGATTTAATAATCAAATTCCCAAAGGTCAAGGATAAAGAAAAGATCTTAAAAGCAACAAGAAAAAAGAAACAAATAACATAAAAAATAAAGCTCCAATATCTCTGGCGGTAGACTTCTCAGTGGAAATCTTAAAGGCCAGGAAAGATTGTCATCACATATTTAAAGTGCTCATGGAAAAAACACTTTTACCATAGAAAGACTATCTGGTGAAAATATCCTTCAAATATGAAGGAGAAATAAACACTTTCTCAGACAAATAAAAGCTGAGATATTTCATCGATACCAGACCTGTCCTATATAAAATGCTAAAGGGAATTATTTAACCTGAAAGAAAAGTACAGTAGTGAGCAATAGAAAATAATCTGAAAGTACAAAATTCACTTGTAATAGTAAGTACACAGAATATTGTATCACTGTAATTGTGGTATATAAACTACTCATATCTTATGCAGAAAGATGAAAACATGAACTGATCAGAAATAATAACTACAACAAATTTTCAACATAGAGTTTAGTATAATAAGATAAACACAACAAAGAGTTTAAAAAGCAGGGAGATGAAAAAGTATAGAGCTGTATTAGTTTTATTTTTGCTTATTTGTTTATACACTCAGTATTAAGTTATCCATTTAAAATAATGAGTTATAAATACTATTTGCAAGTCTTATGGTAATCTCAAATCTTAAAACATAGACAAAAAGTAAAAAGCATGAAATTATAACATACCTCACCTTCACTAAAAGAAAGAAAGGAGAACACCAGAAGACAAATAACAAAATGGCAAAACTAAGTCCTTACTTGTCAATAATATTGAATGCAAGTGAACTAAACTCCCCAATGAATCTATTCGACATAAATTGGCTGAATAGATTTTAAAAAAAGGAAACCCAATCACCTGTTGCCTACAAGAAATATACTTCACCAATAAAAACATATATAGACTAAAAATAAAAGGATGGAAAAGATATTTCATGCAAATGAAAAGCAAAACAGAGCAGGAGTCATTATACTTGTGTCAGTAAAAAAAAAAAAAAACGATTTTAAGAGAAAAACTATAAGAAGAGACAAAGAAGGTCATCATATAAAAGTGTCAATTCAGTAGGAGGCTATAACAATTATAAATATATATGTACTCAACACTGGAGCATTCAGATATATAAAGCAAATATCATTAGAGCAAAAGAAATAGACCACAATACAATAATGGCTGGAGACTTCAACACTCCACTTTCAACATTACACAGATCATCCAGACAGAAAATCAACAAAGAAATATCAGATTTAATTTGTACAACAGACCAAATGAACCTAATATTTACATAACATTTCATCCAACAGCTGAAGAATACATATTCTTTTCCTCAGCACATGGATCATTCTCAAGGACAGACCATATCATAGACCACAAACAAGTCTTAAAACATACCAAAAAATTAAAATAATATCAAGTATCTTCTCTGACCACAATGGGATAAAACTAGAAATGAAAAACAAGAGAAATTTTGGAAACTATACAAACACACAGAAATTAAACAACATGCTCATGAACGATCAGTAGGTCAATGAAGTGATTACAAAAGAAATAGAAAATTTTCTTGAAACAAATGATAATGGACACACAACATACCAAAGTCTATCAGATACAGAGAATGTAGTACTAAGAGGGAAGTTTAAAGCAATTAAGTGCTTACATCAAAAGAAAAAATTCACATAAACAACCTAGTATTGCACCTTAAAAACTAGAAAAGCTAGAGCAAACCAAACCTAAAGTTAGTAGAACAGAAATAGGAACTATCAGAGCAGAAATAAATAAAATTGAAATAAAAATAAAAAAGATCAATGAAATGAAAAGTTGACTTTCTGAAAAGATAAAAAAATTGACAAACTTTAAGCCAGACCAAGAAAAAAAGACAGAGAACCCAAAGAAGTAAAATCAGAAATGAAAAAGAAGAATTACAACTAATAACACAGAAATGCAAAGACTCATTAGAGGCCACTATAAGCAACTACCTGGCAATAAATAAAACCTAGAAGAAATAGACAGAATTAAACAATATTTTAAAAAGATCATTCATCAGGACAAAGTGGGACTTATACCTGGGATGCAAGCATGGATCAATATATACAAGTCACTGAATGTGATACATCATATCAACAGAAGGACAAAAACCATATGATCAATTCAAATGATGCTGAAAAAACGTTTGACAAAATCCAACATCCCTTCCTGATAAAACCTCTCAAAAAACCGGGTGTAGAAGGAACATACCTCAACATAATAGAAGTCCTGTATGACAGAACCATAGCTAGTACCATACTGAATGAGGAAAAACTGAAGGCCTTTCCTCCAAGGCCAGAAATACAGCAAGGATGCCCACTTTCATCATTGTTATTCAAATAGTACTGGAAGTACAAGCTAGTGCAATTAGAAAGGAGAAAGAAATAAAAGGCATCCAAATGGGAAAGGATTAAGTCAAATTATCCTTGTTTGCAAATGATATGATCTTATATTTGCAAAATCCTAAAGACTCCACCAAAAACTTATTAGAACTGATAAACAAATTTAGTAAAGTTGCAGGATACAAAATCAACATACAAAATCAGTAATATTTCTATACATCAACAGCAAACAATGTGAAAAAGAAATCAAGAAGGTAATTCCATTTACGAAAGTTACAAATAAAATTAAATACCTAGAAATTAATTTAATCAGAGAATTGAAAGATCTCTACAATGAAAACTATAAGACATTGGTGAAAGAAACTGAAGAGGACACACACAAAAATAGAAAGATATTCCATGTTCATGAATTCAAAGAATCAATACTGTTAAAATGTCCATACTACTCAAAGCAATCTACAGAGTCAATGCAATCTCTATTAAAATACCAATAACATTCTTCACAGCAATAGAAAAAACAATCCTAAAAGTTACACAGAACCATAAAAGACCCAGAATAGCCAAAGCTATCCTGAGCAAAAAGAACAAAACTGGAAGAATCACATTATCGGACTTCAAATTCTACTACAGAGCTATCATAACCAAAGTGACAGGGTACTGGCATATAAACAGACACAAAGACCAATGGAATAAAATAGATAACTCAGAGACAAATTCATACTTCTACAGTGAGCTCATTTTTGATAAAGGTGACAAGAACATACATTGTTGAAATGGCAGTCTCTCCAATAAACAGTGCTGGGGAAACCAAATATCCATATTTAAATCAGCATGACTATGAAGAATAGTTTGGAGTTTCCTCAAAACACTAAAAATAGAGCTACCATATGACTTAGCAATTCCACTGCTAGGTATATACCCAAAAGAAAGAAAATCTGTATATTGAAGAGATATTTGCACTCTCATGTTTACTGCAGCACTATTCACAATAGCCAAGATTTGGAAGCAACCTAAGTATCCATCAACAGAAAATGGATAAAGAAATGTGGTACGTATACTCAATGGAATATATTCATCCATAAAAAAAAATGAGAACTTGTCATTTGCAACAACATGGATGGAACTGAAGGTCACTGTGTTGTGTAAAATAAGTCAGACACAGAAAGACAAACTTCACATGTTCTCACTTATTTATGGGAGCTAAAAATAAAAACACTTGGCTGGGCACAGTGGCTCATGCCTGTAATCTTAACACTTTGGGAGGGCGAGGTGGGTGGATCACTTGAGGTGAGGAGTTTGAGACCAGCCTGGCCAACATGGTGAAAGCCCATCTTTACTAAAAATACAAAAATTAGCTGAGCATGGTGGTACACACCTATAATCCCAGCTACTTTGGAGGCTGAGGTAAGAGAGTCACTTGAACCTGGGAGGTGGAGGTTGCTGTGAGCCAAGATTGTGCCACTGCACTCCCGCCTGAGCAAAAGAGCGAGACCCCATCTCAAAAAGAAAGAAAAAAAAATTGAACCCATGGAGAGAGAGAGTAGAATGATGGTTACCAGAGGCTCAGAAGAGTAGTGGAGAGTAGGACAGAGAAGTGGGGATAGTTAATGGGTGTAAAAAAATAGAAAGAATTCATGAATTTTACAGCACAACAGGTGACCATAGTCAATAATAATTTTAAAATACTTTAAAAATAATTTTAAGTACTTTAAAAATAACTAAAAGAGTATAACTGAATGTGATTATTACATACTGTATGCCTGTACCAAAATATCCCATATACCTCATAAATATACACATCTACTATGTATCTACAAAAATTTTAAGTACTTTAAAAATAACTAAAAGAGTATAACTGAATGTGATTATTACATACTGTATGCCTGTACCAAAATATCCCATATACCTCATAAATATACACATCTACTATGTATCTACAAAAATTAAAAATAAAATTTAAATACTAATTTTAACTGATTAATTGAAGACATTATTAAGCAAAACTGGTATGTGGCAGTGAAGAATGCATTGATTACTAATTTGGTATGGTACCACTCTTAATTTGAGCTAAGGCACTACAAGTTTTATCCATCACTATTTTCTTCACATTCAGTATAAATGTCAACACAATGAAAAAGGTAAATTACATCTTAATCTAACTATGAAAATAGTTTTGACTTTGCAGATCCCTGATAGAGTCCCAGAGATACCCAGCAGTCCCAAGATCACATTTTGAAGATCACTGCCCTAGATTTCTCAGTTTTGATGAATCACCCATGACCTTAAACTAGTAAGTCAAAATCTCTTTATACTTTGACAAAGCACCATTAGATGAATCATAGGTCCACCAAAGGTTGATAATCACTGGCCTAGATGATACAGTGATAGGTAAAACTAGGCTGACAGCAGGGGATAATTACCAAGAAACTGTTTTCAGTAAGAACTAAAAGGCATTGCAGATTGATAAAATGTAAGAATATGAAGAAAATTAAATAGTCAAAAATGTGAATCTTGATTACTGAAAAACTTATGACACCATTAAAAGGTTAAGAAGTCAGTAAGAGCTGAAAAACCTAAAGAAGTAGGAGAAAAGATAAATTATTTTTTCCTGATCCTCCTAGTCAGAATTAATCCCTTCTTCCTCTGTGTTCACACTAAATTGTTTGCATCTCTACTTTTACATTTTAATTCATTTAAAATTTTTAATACATTTTGCACTCTATTACAGTGAGCTGTTTCTCTCCTAATCAGTAGAATCTGAAGTCCTCAAGGGGATGAATAAGCTTTGTGAACACCAACCATGGGTTCCTATAATTATAAAATTTTCTGCATGTTACATAATCTCTCCAGCTTCAATGTTATCACGTCTAAAATAAGGATTAGAGATATATTTTCACAGTATCTAGCATAATGCCTAGTGCACAGTAAAAACTCAAAGGATAACAATAAAAAAAAATCAATCAGCATAGTTACATTTCCTTTAAAAGGACTGCTTTTAAAGCTAAGACCTTTCTGAGTGAATACAGATCTTTGGTAATTCTCACTATAAAGCATACCACAGAGAGATCATTCTCGATTAATTACAGAATGATAATCTAACTTGTGAATTGAACCATTCAAAATATCTAGCTGCAGACTCATCAAGCCCTCTAAGGAAATGGACATACAAGAAGTACAATTTAAAATATGTTTTTCTTTTATGGAATGTGGCATTTGGCTTTGTGCAAAGAGTAGAAGAAAAAAAATTTCCCAAAATTCCTAGATTCCTGGTGGATTTAATTTATTCATGCTCTCATACACACAGATACGGCAGGGGGATGACATTCTTTTCTTTATTCATGTAACTGAAACACACATCTGGTCTAAAAGGCAGCAGTTTATGAGTCACTCCCCAGAGAGTAATGGTTCTGGAATAGAGGTGCAGAACAAAACTCTGTCTAGCTGAAATAGGAACAGAGCTGAGGAAAGAATGGGAAGGAGTAATCCTAAGGGAGGTAAAATGCAACTCTCAAAGCTGGCTTTTAACCAGCACAGCTAAGGTTACAGTTCCTGACTTGCCAAAAATAACAGTAGGGTCTTTTTTTTACCACAAGTAGTAAAGAGTGTAGTTTTAGGTTTCATCTAAAAATAACTATTTAAAAAAATGAAAAAAAAATCAAAGTATAACGAGAACTATTTAAACTGTATCATGACTAAACAAATGCTGTTTCTATCATAATCAGAAATGGTGCCCCTCCACTATTCACAACAGCATGCCTGGAGAACGTTGTACCTCTTCAGGAAAAACAAACAAACAAGAAAAAAAAAAACTCTATAGAATGTCATGTCAGAATGCATCCAGTTGCAAGTAAATAAAAATCCAATTCAAAGTGGCTTAAAATAACACTTCTCCAGCTTTTGTGTGCATATGACTTATCTGGGGATCCTATTAAAATGGATTCTGATTCAATTGAATACAGTCTAAAATTCCTCATTTCCAACAAACTCACAAGTAATACTAATGCTGCCAGTGCATGCACCACCATTTCAATGCAAAGGACTTACTAAGAAAATACATAGATTAACACATCTGGAAACCCACAGATAACAATGCTCAATAATGTCACCCAGTGCCAAAAGTTTTCCATCTGTCTCTGCTTTATGTCCAAATGAGACTGGGGCCGGGCGCAGTGGCTCATGTCTGTAATCCCAGGACTTTGGGAGTCCCAGGAGGGTGGATCACTTGAGGCCAGGAGTTCGAGACCAGCCTGACCAAAATGGTGACAATCTGTCTCTACTAAAAATGTGTGTGTGTGTGTGTGTATATATATATATATATATATATATATATATATATATATATATATATATATATAAATTAGCCAGGTATGGTGGAGCATGCCTGTAGTCCCAGCAACTCAGGAGGCTGAGGCAAGAGAAATGCTTGAACTTGGGAGGTAGAGGTTGAAGTGAGCCAAGATTGTTCCACTGCACTATAGCCTGGGCAACAGAGACTCTGACTCAAAAAAAAAAAAAAAGATACTGGGTTCACTATTTCATAAGGATTCTATCTTTTATTCAGCACTAATGTTGTAAAGGAAGAATTGTTCAAAATCAGAAAGATGTACAATATAAATTAAACTAGGCTATCTTTCAGATATAGGTTTATGCTTTTCAACCTGAATTCAATTGCTACCTAATCAAAGTCTTTGCACAAATATGGCACAATACAAATCCAGTAAAATGTTAAAAGGTATCAACACTGACTTTAGGAGTTGAAAAACAAGCAATATCAAACTGCAAAGCAGAATGGCAGTAATTTAGTTTCCTGGATTATATTTAACATATAGTTCACTTTTACAATTCCTTCAGTGAAACATTATTTTTATTTAAATATTTATAAATTAAAACAGAAACAAAAAAAAAAAACTATGTCCATAAGAATAGTAAATATCCTTTCTGAACACCATTATTGCCAGGTACCTCTTAATGTTAGCTATATTTGTATACACAGCTGCACAATGTGCACAGTGTATGCCTAGGCCTACATACAATTTGAAAATGGGTCAAAGACTAAAATGTTTAAATAAAAAATTCTGAAAAATTAAACATACTGATTGATCTTAAATAAGCAATAAGAAAAAAGTACTTATAACCATAAACCTTAAACCAATGCCTGTCAAGTTGATAATGGAGAAAACATTATGCAACTGAGGTTTTTATAAAAAGTCTTTTTTGGCCAGGCACAGTGGCTCATGCCTGTAATCTCAACACTTTGGAAGGCCAAGATGGGAGGATCATTTGAGCCCAGGAGTTTGAGACCAGCCTGGGCAACATGGTGAGACCTTATCTCCACAAAAAAAATTTTTTTTAAGTTATCCAGGTGTGGTAGCATGTGCATATAGTCCCTGGCTTAAGCTCAAGAGGTTAGTAAACCATGTTCGTGCTATGCTACTCCAGCCTGGGCAACAGAGTGAGACCTTCTCTCAAAAAATCCAAAACAAAACAACAACAAAAAAGTATATAATTTTCTTTTTTGAGACGGAGTCTTGCTCTGTCATCCAGGCTGGAGTGCAGTGGCGTGATGTCGGCTCGATGCCACCTCTGCCTCCTGGGTTCAAGTGATTCTCCTGCCTCAGCCTCCTGAGTAGCTGGGATTACAGGCATGCCCGGCTAATTTTTGTATTTTTAGTAGAGACAGGGTTTCACCATGTTGGTTAGGCTGGTCTGAAACTCCTGACTTCGTGATCCACCCACCTCAGCCTCCCAAAGTGTTGGGATTATGGGCATGAGCCATCATCCCCAGCCAAAAGTATATAATTTTTTAAATTAAATATTCACCCACATCATTATCTTTATTGAATGAATGTAATAATTTATTTAATCAAACTCCTGTAATACTTAGGCTTCTTATGAATTTTTACTGACACTACAAATAAAACTTCAAAGATATATTCTTATTTCCTTATGATAAGTATGGAATAAGTCATGGGAAAGATTCATTTTTAGAGTCTGTAATAAGTTTTGTCAAATTGTTCCTCCAAAAGGCTGGTACTAATTTACATGTTCACTAGCAGTATCCATTTGCCCACACCATAATTCACACTAGGTATTACCAATTTTTCCACTCTTCAGTGTCTACCAAACATCTCTTCCTCCCCTTTTCATTTGTTATAACTCTAGTTTAAGTTCTTATTACCTTGCCTTGCTACTCTTTTATTTTTCATGTGTTTTCTTCTCCAATCTATCTTCTGGAAGGGCAGTTTTCAAACTTTTTGGCTTCAGCACTCTACCTCCTAAAAAAATTACTGAGGATTCCGAAGAGCTTTTGTTTAGGGAGTTATGCCAAGTTGTAACTAAGAAATTAAAACAAAATTTTTAAGACACAAGCATGTATTCCATTAGCTATATGAGCAAGGATGACAACCCATGTTACAAAGCCTCTGAAAAACTTGTACACTAAGAGAATGTCAAAAAAGTAAACAGCATCTTGGAATTCTTAGAATTATTAAAAGTATTATTATGAAAATATTTTTAACCTTTTCTCCTTAAAAAGGTCTCAGGGACCTCCAGGGTCCTCTACCCACACTCTGAGATTTTCTGCACTAGACCGTGCTCTTCGATGGCAGGCTCCATGTCTTATTCACCTTTGTATTCCCAGTACATAGAACTGAGTCCAAGACATCACAAGTGCTCAAGAACCATTTGTTTAATAACTAAATGTACTCCACTACCACCACCAAATTATCCTCCTGACATACTGCTCTGGCCATGTTACTCTCTATGACAACTTCTAACAGTTCCTAAGTACCTACAAAATAAAAAACAAATGTCTCTCTGGCCTCCAAGGACCTCCTTAATCCAGTCCTTATTTCCCTTTTAACCTAATCTCCCATCCTCAGTTTTAAAAAAAAACAAAACAAAAAACCTCCTGCTCCAAGTAACCTAATTTACTCACAGAAATCTTAAAAAAAAAAAAAAAAAAAAAAAAATTACACTTTTTCTGCTTTCATATTATTTGTTGATACCAATTGCTTCCCAATCCTCTCTAAATCTCACCTATTTATCCCAAATTCCATCTTTCCCTTTAGGTCAGCCCTAACCACCCACTCTTCTTTGAAGTCCCAAAGCCCATACCTCAGTCCCAAGACCATAGCATCAAAAATACCAGAGAGCTTGTTACAAATCCAACTTCTTGACCCATATGCCAGACTTAATGAAATCAGCAACTCTAAGATGGGGCCAACCAGTTGATATTTTAACAAGCTCTACAATGATTCCTATGTATGCTCAAAGTTGACAACCATGAGATTTGGGGATTATAATTGGTTATAAAAAACAAAAACCAGCTAGGTGCGGTGGCTCATGCCTATAATCCCAGCACTTTGGGAGGCCAAGGCGGGCAGATCACAAAGTGAAGAGATAGAGACCATCTCGGCTAACATGGCAAAACCCTGTCTCTACTAAAAATATGGAAAAAAAAAATTAGTCAGGTGTGGTGGCACATGACCATAGTCTCAGCTACTCATGAGGCTGAGGCAGGAGAATCTCAGGAATCCAGGAAGCAAAGGTTGCAGTGAGCCGAGATCGCACCACTGCACTCCAGCCTGGGTGACATCTCAAAAAAAAAAAAAAAAAAAACCCCTTAATACAGTAATTTAAACAAATAGGTATTTCCACATAGGAAAAAAAGAAGCCTGGAAATGGATCATCCAGGACTGACTTCCAATGATGTCAAAATCCTTAGCAGGTTGGTTTATCACCTTGTGGGCACAAGATGGTTGCTGCTCCTTTGAGGCATGAAGAAGGAATAAGCAACAAAGGATCATACCTAAAACATCACTGACCCACAACACCCCAACAATAAACCTTCCCTTAAATGCTGTAGTAAGCTGTATTTTCTAAAGATGGCCACCTCAATATATTTATTCTGTTTAATATGTTCTTTTTATAACATGACAGATGCTCCTCCAACTGACAGAAGGGAACATACTCTCTCCCCATAAGTCTAGGAGGAGATTTCTAAAAGTCTTGTCTAATAGAGTATAGCAGAGATGATGCTAAATAACTCCTGAGGCAGAGTCATAAAAAAAAAACAAAACCCAGTGACAATATTAAAACCACATGTGAATGTTCCAGTTGGACTGCTTCCCTTCACCATGTACAGAAACCAACTCAAGAAGGATTAAAGACTTAAATGTATAAAACTTAAGACTATAAAAACCCTAGAAGAAAACCTAGAAAATACTATTCTGGACACAGGCCATGACAAAGATTTCATGACAAAGACTCCAAAAGCAACTGGAAAAAAAAAAAAAAAAACTGACAAATGGGATCTAGTTAAACAAAAGAGATCTGTACAACAACAACAACAAACAACAAAAACTATGAACAGAATAAACAAATAACCTACAGAAAGGGAGAAAATATTTGCAAACTATGTATCTGACAGAGGTCTAATATCCAGAATCTATAAGGAATTTGAGAACAAGTAAAAACAAAGAGATCCATTAAAAAGGGGCAAAGGACATGAAAAGACACTTCTCAAAAAAAGACAAACACACAGCCAAAAAGCAAATGAAAAAATGGTCAAAATCCCTAATCATTAGAGTAATATATACTAAAACCACAATGAGATACCATCTCACACCAGTCAGAATAGCTATTATTGAAAACTCAAAGAATAACAGATGCTGGTGAGGTTGCAGAGAAAAGGGAACACCTATACACTGTTGGTAGGAATGTTAGTAAGTTTAGCTATTGTGGAAAGCAGTCTGGCAATTTTTCAAAGAACTTAGAACTGTCATTCAACCTAGCAATCCCATTATTAGGTATACACCCAAAGGAATATAAATAATTCTACCATAAAAACACATAGCATGCGTACGTCCATCACAGCACTATTCACAATAGCAAAGACATGGAATCAATCTAAAGGCCCATTACCAGTTGACTGGATAAAGAAACTGTGGTACATATATACTGTAGAAAAATATGCAGCCATTAAAAATACTAAATCATGTCCTTTGCAGCAATATGGATAGAGCTGGAGGCCATTATCCTAGACTAACTAATGCAGGAACAGAAAACCAAATACCACATGTCCACACTGAGTCCTCATGAACACAAAGATGGAAACAATAGACACTGGGGCCTATTTGAGGGTGGCGGGTGGGAGGAGGGTGTGCACTGAAAAACTACCTACTGGGTACTATGCTTATTACCTGGGTAATGAAATAATCTGAACACCAAACCCTCACAACATGCAATTTACCCAAATAACAAACCTGTTCCAGGTACGCCCTGAACTAAAATAAAAGATGGAAAGGAAAAAAAAAAGGAGAGCTAAAATGGACATTAGTGTCCAGAACTCGGTCACATGGCTATCTTCAGTTGTAAAAGAAGTTGAGAAATCAGGAAACACAACGACTGTCATGAACCAAGGCTGGGCACACGACTACCAAAACTTGATTAGGGTTCTATTAACAAGGTGAAGATGGAAGTAAGTTTTGGGTAGGCAACTAACAGTATCTCCCACAAATATCTAATTAGTACTTATTATCTACTACTATATAATGTTAATCTTTTTAAAAATATGTTTTACATTCATAATAGAAACACGAGTCTTTAAAGCAGACTATTTCATTTTTTAAAAATGCCTTAAATGGTTGTTACACTAAAAATATTAGTTATTTAACTTCTGAAGGGAAATACTTAGGTTACACTTTAGAAAGAAATTCTAGATCCTAGAAGCGGTGAGATTCTGAAACAAATGCACAGAAAAGGTTTTTATCATTTTGAGAGCATTTTTCAGAATAACTTCTCTGGGTAAATGCTGGTACAAATAAACAATCAAATAAGCTTTGCAGAATCCTGACAGCATACAGACAAACCAACTAAATCCAGAGTTAGAAGTTTTCTCAGGCCGGGCTCAGTGGCTCATGCCTGTAATCCCAGCACTTTGGGAGGCCGAGGCAGGTACATAATTTGAGGTCAGGAGTTTGAAACCGGCCTAGCCAACATGGTGAAACCCCGTCTCTACTAAAAATACAAAAATTAGCTAGGCGTGTTGGTGGGCACTTGTAATCCCAGCTATTCAGGAAGCTTAGGCAGGAGAATCGCCTGAACCTCGGAGGCGGAGTTTGCACAACTGCACTCCAGCCTGGGTGACACAGCAAGACTCAATCTTGAAAAAAAGAAGTTTCCTCAAAGGTGCCTATAAATCCTCCCCAAAGCTAGCCATTACAGGCACTTGCCCAGCCCTTTATATAGCATAAATATTGGTATAAGCTAACTAATAATTGAAGGGTCCTCTGTAAACATAAAATACTAAGTATTTATTTTAAAATAACTACACTGATTTATCACTAAATGATAATCTTACTGTTAGTGGACAGAGTACATCACTATAACTCCAAAAAATGACACTAGCCCCCAACTACTAACCACTCATGAATTTTACTGCATCACCATCTCTACATCTTTAAATAAAAAGAATAATATAAAAGCCAGATGTCTTTACAATCTAATTTTAAAACAAACTTAACACTAGTCAAAAAACATTCAGAAACTTTTATTTTAGCTAAACAAATTAAGTGCATTATTTGAGTTTAGAAAACTCTGATTCATTGTTAAAGTAAAGGTAAAAACAGTCAGTAAATCAGATTTAGCTGGTTATGAAACTATCAACTAATAGTCACATGGTACTTCAGAATTTACAAAGTCCTTTCAGAAATATAAACATATATTATCCCTATAAGATTATTACATATGAAAGTGCTTGTAAATTATAAAAACCTCTATAAAGTCTAGTAATCAGAAATATACTATTACTATTCATTTATCAATATTATTAGTAACAATAATATTAAGCCTTATGAGATAGCAACTTTTAGCCACTTTCTACAGATAATGACACTGAGGCTCAGAAATGAGAACTGACTGGTCCAGGACTGCATAGCTAGTTGTAATACATCTGGTACTTAAACTTCTATTTTCTTTCATTTTTCATTTCATTTATATAAATATATGAGATACAGTGTAATTTTGTTACATCATACATTGAATAGTGATTAAGTCAGGACTTTCCGTGTATCCATCACCGGAGTAACATACATTGTACTAATTAAGTAATTTCTCATCATCCAATCCCCTCCCACCCTTCCCAGGCTCCACTGTTTATCATTCCACACTCTACATCCATGAGTACACACTATTTCACTCCCATTTATATGTGGTATTTGTCTTTTTGTGTCTGGCTTATTTCATATAAGATAATGGCCTCCGATTTGATCCATGTTGCTGCAAAAGACATCATTTCATCCTTTGTTATAGCTGAAGAGTATTTTATTGTGTATACATACTACATTTTCTTCATCCAATCATCCACTTAGGTTGATTCCATATCTTTAATATTGTGAACTGTATTGTGATTCTGGGTACCTTCTACTGCTCTCTATTCTGTTCCATTGGTCTGTATACCTGTTTTTATGCTAGTATCATACTGTTTTATTATTTTGAAATATATTTTGATATCAGAAAGTATTTTGCCTCCAGCTTTACTTGGAAGGTAATTGTCTTAACTGTAGTATATTAACTGAGTGGACACATTCAATAAATGCAAAGGATATATAACAGTATCAACCAAAAAAACAAATTTCATCTTTGAAAAACACAAGAAAGTATCTTTCGACCAAACTCTCATACAGCCAGTTTTCTATTTCAAACTGTGTATTTGAACTCAATTAAACAGTGAGCTGTTATTAGATTCTATTCAACAGATTATCTAACTTCTCTACAGTGTTTTCCTTTCATAAGTTAAAATTCATAACATAGAATATCATCTGACATAGTTAAACTTCTAAAGAAGGTATTATAATAATACTATGTACAGAGCACTGATGTTACATTCCCACCTTGATAATCATCACTCTTTGTATAAAATCTTGGTTGATGTCTCACAGAAGTTCCTGCATCATACTAAATTAAAGGTACAGAGCTGTCAAATTATCAATGAATCTTCTACATTCAGTTTTAAAGGGGTAGGGGAGACACTTAAGTTTTAGTTTCCAAGTATCTTTTCAATTTTTAGATGAATGTTAGAATGCTTTCCCTTTAAGTAGTGTAAGAATTGAAGAAGGCATCTAATTAGATACACATTTCAAACATTGCCTAAATAAAAAAAGTGTGATACATCATTCTACAAATACGTACTGGACACCTACTCAATATACAACACTATTCAATATAGGCAGCTATGGAGATGTATAAGAACATAATTCTGTTTTCAGGGAGCTTTATAGTATAACTGAGGAGCTCAGATATACACATGCAAATATTTAAATGACATTGCAAGGCAAATACATGATTAAAGTTCCAATTAGAAGTTAGACCATGTGTACTATAAAAGAAGGTAGAATTAACTGGGGCTAAAACAGTGATACAAAAATCTCAGGGAGAGACAGAACTTGAGAGCTCAGACAGGAAAGAAAAAAAATTAGAAAAGAAGAGATGAAAGAGGAGGACATCCACAGCTAAAAAGACATAGAAAGGTCCAGGGGTAGACCAGCAGTCTGCACAGAAGAGAAATGAAAACATGGGAGGAGTAGGTTGGAGCCAAAAGGAAGAAAACTTTAAATATCATATCATATATTAAACTGAGACTTAATCATTCAATAAATATTAATTAGAGCATATATTATGTGCCATACACTGTTCTAGCTGCAAAGGATTCAACTGTGGACAAAACAAATAGTTTATCTGCTCCCATAGGGCTTACAGTCTAGTAGTTTTAATTCTATAAGCATCATGGTACCATACAATGCTTCTGAACATAGGAGGGATGTGATCAGAGATACACTTTGGGAAAATGATGTAGCAATGGTATGTACCCATATGAACTATTACTTGTAATATTGGGGTTCAGGGGTTCAGGGTACCCTCAGCTCCCCTGAGAGGACGTTTCTCCAGGTTCTTGGTCTCCTGCCCTCTCAAGAATGAGAGAGGGGACCATGGTGCAGTGCACAGTAAATGCCGAACTCAAAAGTGTTTGTAGAAAGTGATTTATTTAGAGAGAGAAAAAGGAGAAGGAGAGAGAAACAGCTAACTCTCACACTGAGAGAGAAAGAAAAGCCACTCTCACACTGGGTGGGAAGGGTTTCCAGAGGGAGAAAACCAGAGAAGGAAAACTCCTCTCATACTGAGTGAGAGAATCCAGAAAGATGGATTACAAGAGAGGAAAGCAGCTTCCACACTGAGTGGAAGGGAATAGAGACAGATGGAGTTTAGGCGGGGAAGACAGGCTTCCATGAGAGAGTGTTCGTGGAACCCAAACATGGAGTCCAAAGGGGTGTGGAAGAAGGGGACTTTTAACCTGGGAGGAACCCCCACCTTCTCTAAGACCCTGGGCCAATGAAAGGAGTTCCTTAGAACTTCTGCTGGAGTGATTGACTTTTGACCCTTTCTCTTGCCCTCGAAATTCAAACGTAAACAAATCTCCCAGATGGAGCGAGATGGGAGAGGGGCATGGCGCTGGGAAGTCTTGCCCTTATATCTATGCCCCCTTATAGATCCGGAAAGAGAACACATTCCCTCATACTGATACAGAAAAGAGAGGAGCAGACCCATTAAGATACTACAATAACAACCCAGGATAGAAGTGGCAAGTGATATTATTCAATTATCCAAATGGCTCCTTAAGTAATCTTAGCTATCACCTCATTCTCTGCATCTCTACTCAATGGAAAACAAGATTGTCACTCAGCTACAACCTTAAGATCTTCAATTAGAAAATTTTACAACAAATCAAGGCACTGTGTAACATACGTAAAGTAACACTAAAGACTAGGAGCTACAGCTGGCCTTCATTTCCAACCTTTTCTTAGCAATACAACTTTAGAATTATGCATGTGCTTTATCAATTTAACCACTACCTATCAGTCTCCAAAAGAGCAATCACTTTCTAAATAAGAATGGGACACTGGCCAGGCATGGTGGCTCATGCCTGTAATCCCAGCACTTTGGGAGGCCATGGTGGGCAGACTGCTTCAGCCCAGGAGTTCAAGACCAGCCTGGGCAACATAGCAAGACCCTGTCTCTACTAAAAATCAAAAAAAGTAGCTAGGTGTAGTGGTACATGCCTGTAGTCCCAGTTCCTTGGGAGGTTGAGGCAGGAGGATCACTTGAGCTCGGCAGATGAAGGCTGCAGTAAGCTATGATCATGCCACTGCACTCCTGCCTGGGCAACAGAGAGAGACCTTGTCTCAAAAAATAAAAATAAAAAAAGAATGGGACATTTAAGGGTCAAAGCTAGACATGATAAAGGGTTTACCAAGAGACTATGAAGGTCTGTGCTACCTCCCTTTAATTCCCTCTGTGTAATCTATAGTCCCAAATAAAGGACAGACGGGGAAGTACCAAGTTACTTACAAATTTGTAAGAAACAGAAAAGGAACAGTAGACAAGATACTTATTTTATTCTCCATTATACCACAGAGAGTGATTTGTCTCTACAATTACCTTATTTGTAGAAGCCTTTAGGGCAAAGACTATGTTTTATTCATCTTTATTATCCCATTGTACCTAGCATAGAGCTTTGGATGCAAGTGCTAAAGGTGGAATTAAAAAGGAAAGACAAAAAGAGTCTAAGATCCAAAAATAAATATGAGTTAACTAGATAAAGGAGGGTTCAGGCAGTAACAGCCTCCATCAATAAGACAGACAGAGGGGATACTAACAGTAAATAAGACATGATTTTTCCTTCTGAGGCACTTGCAGCCTTGTTAAAAAATATATATTAGGAGGAGAGAGATAGCATACACCAGGCATTTAGAATGAGGTAACTAGCAAAATTAATAATTAAAAGCTACTTTTTACTGAATGTGCCAAACATTGTGAAGAACATTACAGACATGATCTCATTTAATACTCACAGCCCTATGAGTCAGATATGATTATCCTCATTTTTCAAACGTGGAAACTAAAAGTTAAAGCTGGCATAAATACTTATTCAAGGTCATAAAATTAGCAAATAATGGAGCTAAGATTCAAACCAATGTCTAACTCCAAAACCAGTACTTTTAACCTCCAGGAACCAGATGATAATAACGAAGGTGGTAGAATGTAATCAGGTACTGAATGTATTTAGAAAGTGGAGCCAAGAGGATTTCCTGAAAGATGAAGAGCAGGGTTTAAATTGAAGAGGTATTAGATAATATCTATGGGACCAGATAACTAAATGGAAGAGAGCCAATGCATCAAAATCAAGTCCCCTTCTCCAAATACAACCAGTGCTGTTTCCTTATGAGTACCCAGAGCCAACTTCTAATCATAAAACCTGCCCTACTCTCCTATTTATTTATTTTTGAGACAGAGTCTTGCTCTGTTACCCAGGCTGGAATGCAGTGGCATGTTCATAGCTCACTGCAGCCTTGAACTCCTGAACTCAAGCTATCCTCCTGCCCCAGTCTCCCAAGTAGCTATGACTACAGGTGTGCACCACCACACCCAGCTAATTGTGTGTTGGAGGGGGGACGGTGTGTGAAGACAAGTTCTTGCTATGTTGCACAGGCTGGTCTCCAGCTCCTGGCCAAGTGATCCTCCCACCTTAGCTTCCCAAATGATAGGATTTCAGGTGTGATCCACCACACCTGACCTCCTTTTGTTTTTTTAATTTTTTATTTTGAAACAATTTTAGATTTACCAGAAAGTTGTAGAAAGGGTACAGAGTTCCCAAATGCCCTTTACCCAGCTTCTCCTAATATCACCATCTTACATACCACAGTACAATTATCAAAACCAATGTATTAAGATTGATGCAATACTATTAACTACATGTTGCCAGTTTTGAGCAATTACAAATTAAGTTGTCATAGATACTCTTGTACACATGTATTAGTGCCCCTGGATGTCAAGGGTCCCCATGATTTCCTTCTGGCTTGATGATTTACTAGAATGACTCACAGGACTCAGAAAAGCTGTTATATTCACAGTTATGGTTTATTACAGCAAAAGGATACAGATCAAAATGAGCAAAGAGAAAAGGAGCACGAGCAAAGTCCAGGAGAAACCAGGTGCAAGATTCCAGGTGTCCTCTCCCAGTGGAGTTGCATGCATGTGCTTAGTTGTCCTAGCAACAATGTGTGACCACACGTGCAAAGTAACATCAACCAAGAAAGTTCACCCAAGCCTACATGTCCAGCATTTTTATTGAGGGTTCAGTCACTAGGCATGTAATGCCTGCATGTGAATGACCTCAGCTATTTAGATTGTAGTCCCCAGATCCCCAGAGAAAAATAGGCTTCACCATAAATCACACTGTTTGTATAAACTATCTGATCAAACCAGTACCTGTGGCTCAAGTCCTCAGGCACATGACACTCTTACTAAGCAGAATATTGCCAGGGCTCAGCTCTCATCTCCCAGGAGCCAGTCAAGGGCAGTCCTGAAAAGAGGCCTTTTGGAAATGGCTAGGTGTGAGTAACCCATGCCAGCTGAATTAACCCTTGCCTGCAAAACCATTTCTGAGCTAACTCATTCATTTTAACAATGGCACAATATAATACTGTATGGATATATCAACACTAATTTAGCCAATCACCTACTCATTAACCTTTAACTTGTTTCTAGCTTTTTGCTAGAAACAATAAAAACAGTTTCAGAAAGCATAAAGAGCTACACAAAAGAAAAATGTACTTTTTCTAGAATTATTTTCACTAACCGATAAAGGTTTAGTCTAGACTGTGAGTTTCAGGGATCTGAATGAACATAAGATAGTTTTAAGAACAATCTGATTTCAAATGAGAGTGAGCCAACAGTAGGCATTTATGGAAAGGAAAAACACTGTAAAGGACTTTTCTTACTTCAGAAGTCCTATGGTGCTTGTTTTCAGTAATAAATATGAAAGTAATAAGAGTAAGCCAAAAATTACATGATTTCTAGAAAAGTCATACAACACTGCACACAGCAAAATAGGACTGCAGAGTTTTAATGGCATATCTATGTCTACATCTAGGGTCTAGGATTCCTACTTTACGATCAGAGTAACTTCATCAGGCCTTCACAAAAGTGACAGTTTTGAATATTTATGTTTAAGATAAAAGTAAATGTCAAATTTGTGTACATACATTCTTTTTCCTCTTATCTCACAGGTTATAAACACAATATTCCCAATTTATAATTAATAAAACCTTAATTATTTTATGTGAAGTGGCCTAGTTTCTTATTTTTAATTTTCAATATTTATTAGTATCTAAGACAAGGTATAATCCTACAAAAATTAAACCCAGTTGGCATAATGGGACAGCTCATGGTGTAAAAAACAATAATAATAAATAAATCTTGGCATACATGAAGTTTATCACTATAAAGAAAACAAAAATTTATACTTTTGTGAAATAATAAAAAGTCAAACCTTGTAACATGTCCACCTTAAAACAAGAAAAAAATTCTTTCCATTTGTTAATGATTCAAAACTCTGTCTTTAAAATAGCAAAATAAAAAATGTACGTATTTTGATTCATTTTTCCAAGCAGCTTTAAACATAAAAATAATCAGTAATATTCCAGAAACCTTGATAAGCAATAAGTTAGAGCAATGGATATTCTCAAAAGGCATGTAATCAAGAACACAGATGGCAACAGAAAAACTAATTATAAGCACATCTTAGCAAAATAATTTGGATTTTAACAACAACTTTCAATGGAAATAAGGCATTTCCCTCTTAGAATATTTAATAATATATCCAAATTTTTTTCCATATACCTCTTTTGTAAATAGTGTTAACTGGTACTAGTCCCCTTACACCAGAAAGCATTTGTACAATATCAAGAAATGAAGGAAGTAGAAGAATCAGAGGAGACCAAAAAAAGTTTAATATTATTCATATAATAACTGAAATTGATTCGTTGAATTCTCTGAAAAAGTAAAAATGTAGATCTTGGAAATAGGAGTAAAAAGCATTTCCAAAGACTTTTCAAAAGGTGAAAGTCCTGTTATCTAAGTAACGTATTTCCATTCTCTTTTATTCCAACAACTTATAAAACTCTGGAATGGAAAATAAAGAGATTACAACTAACATGGCATGCTACAAAAGTCAACTTAAAAACTTGGCCAGGTGTGGTGGCTCACGCATGTAATCCCATCACTTTGGGAGGCGAGGCTGGTGGATCACAAAATCAGGGGTTTGAGATCAGCCTGACCAACATGGTGAAACCCCCGTTTCTACTAAAAACACAAAAATTAGCCAGGTGTGGCGGCACGTGCCTGTAATCCCAGCTACTCTGGAGGCTGAGGCAGGAGAATCACTTGAACCCAAGAGCAGAGATTGCAGTGAGCTGAGATGGTGCCATTGCACTTCACCCTGGGCAACAGAGCGAGACTGTCTCAAAAAAAAAAAAAAAAAACTTAGAATTTCAACAGCAAGAGTAAAAGAATTCAAATTATGTATTAAAAGATAAAGAAAAATATTATAATGAATGTAAATATGACATACATATTATGATAAGACTATTTTTAAACCTGAATTATACTTTCATTAGCTGTTACCTCCTAAATATTAGTTATCCATAGTGCTAGGTCCTGGAAATCAGAGAAATAGAAGATACAATCATGCCATTAAGAAGTCTACCATAATTCTGTATGTCTCAGAAAAAAAGAAAATTCTGCCATGGAAAAAAAAAATCCCCAAACTGGCATCTAAAAGATCTCTCATTCTACCTGCTGCTTGTCCTTTCCTATGCTGAATGTACTGGAGCAAGTCAGGTCACTTTTTGGCCTCACTGTAAAATGAAAGGGCTAATCTAAATTTTCTTCAAGGTCCTTTCTGGCAAAAAAATCCTATTATTTTAATCTGATACACAATTTATAAGATGTATAATAACTATTCTGTATGTGGTAATTAGAAGTCAATGATAAGCTGTCAACATAAATAGCCATAACCACAATTTATTTTATAAGGCAATATTTAAATTATTTTCTGTTATTTTTATCAAGTATCTCTAAAGTCTCAGAGCCTACTGTTTTTTCAATACTAATGTGAACACACTTCAAAAAGACAAAGATTCTGCATCTTCCAACCCCATAGCAGAGTATCACTTACATCTCCTCCATAAACTTCAGGAAAAAAGATTCTACCAGACTTCTACAGCTGTTTCTCAAAATCGCAGTCTGAACATATTCAAACGTCTATGAAATTCTCTGTGAGAATTTAAAAATTTTGTTTTCATTTCAGTGACAGCTTCAAAATATTAGTAAAACCATCTTATAATTGAAAACTTCCAAAAGATATTAATACATCTATTTTCAATCAAGTGATATCGATTAGTTCCTCTTTAATTCTCAGGGACTAATGTAGAAAAGAGCAACAGCAAACTTAAAACTTAAATGCATTCAAGCCCACATGAGGGCCAAATGATGTCACCCTTTCCAAACAGATGAAGGTTTTTTAATGCTGGTTCAAATAGAGAAAGAGGTGGAAGAGCTGAGTCATCACGTTTTATATACATATTTATATATATATATATACATATTTCAAAACAATCTGTAAGATAAGTTTATATATATATATATTACAAGCAATAATTTAATTTAGCAAATTATCATCTATAACATATTAAATTGGCATAATTAGAACAGTACCATGGTGCCTGTAGATGCAATCCACCTTTATGGTTTTATAAGCACAATTTAATGTTAAGAATTATTAACTAGTCTTATAATTCTGTAATTTCTGTGATATTATAATACAAATGAAGTCAGCAATGGGGTTTTGTGAGAATATTATCTGCATTTAAAAGGGGTCAGTGCCTTAACCTAGTTTGAGAAAACACTGCTCTTATAAGCAGATTGCTCTCTTACCCTTCTTCCTAATTCCTTAAGCTACTGGGTTTGTGGTGGTACCAGCCCTGGGTCCTGAGCCTAGGGAGGAGTGAGAATGGTTCAGATCAGGGTTTTCTGAGCCATCCTAATAGATGGGTAGGGTATTTCATCGTGATTTTAATTTGCATGTCCCTAATGACAGGATTCTGACTATCTTTTCATTCGTTTATCTGCCATCTATATATCTAGAATGCATGGCTTACCACCCAATGCTCAGAGGCCATCAGACATTCACCTGTCATAGTTCTATTAGACTGAGATAAACATCTCTTCTCCTACTGCCTGGCTCTCTGATACTATCTAAATCTCTAAAGCCTTTTTCAAATTTAAGGATCTTAAGAATTTTTCTTCCTATAAGATGCCAGTGTAATTTGAGTATATCTCCAATATAAGACATTCTGCCACTGAAAATTGTATTACAGTTAAAACCAAAGATATATTAAAAATAAGGTTAAAAGCAAATATTAAAACTTAAGTCCAGTACCAACAGAGATAAGATTAATTAAAGACCAAGATGAGAAGTAATATCTACAGTTCATACATTCAAAAATATTTGTTGAGTGTCTACTGTATGTTAGGCACTATTGTTGGTACTGAGAATAAGGCAGTCCAGGTGCAGTGGCTCATGCCTGTAATTCCAGCACTTTGGGAGGTCAAGATGGGAGAACTGTTTGAGCACAGGAGTCTGAGACCAAACTGTTCAACATAGTGAGATCGTATCTCTACAAAAAATAAAAAATGAGCCAGGTGTGGTGGTGGTTCCTGCCTGTAGTCCCAGCTACTTTGGAGGATGAGGTGGGAGGATCACTTGAGCCTGGGAGGTTGATGCTACAGTGAGCCATGACTGTGCCTGCACTCCAGCCTAGGTGACAGAGTGAGACCCTGTCTCAATAAATAAATAGAGAGAGAGAGAGAGAGAGAGAGAGACAGAGGATGAGACAGTAGAAGGAACACACAAACATTAGATATATAACATGCTACGGGGTGAAAGCTGTGATGGAGAAGAAACAAAGCACAGTAAGAGGGCAGCCGGGATATGGTTAATACTTATATGGTTTGGAAAGTCCTCACTGATAAGGTGACAGGATAGAATAAGCCATGTGGATATTTAGAGAAGGAAGGTTCCAGGTTGAAGAACATGAAATACTCCTCTAACGGGAGTATCTATGGGCATGTGAAAGGAATTACAAAGAGGCACAGGTTTACTAATTTGCAAAGCAAATGAACCAGACAACAAAATACTATCTTAAGACATTTAGTTCCATATATATTGTGGTTTTTGCAATTACTTTTAATGGCAAAAACTGCAATTACTTTTGCACCAACTTAATAAAACCACCTATTCAAAGTATAGTAAAAATGTATAAAAGTTCATAATTTCCGTTCTACTATAAGGACACATGCACATGTATGTTCACTGCAACACTGTTTACAATAGCAAAGACCTGGAACCAACCCAAATGCCCATCGATGATAGACTGGACAGGGAAAATGTGGCACATATACACCACGGAATACTACGCAGCCATAAAAAACAATGAGTTTGTGTCCTTTGTAGGGACATGGATGAACCTGAAAACCATCATTCTCAGCAAACTGACACAAGAACAGAAAATCAGACATCGCATGTTCTCACTTATAGGTGGGTGTTGAACAATGAGAACACATGGACACAGGGAGGGGAGCATCACACACTGGGGTCTGTGGGGGGGAAATAGGGGAGGGACAGCGGGGAGTGGGGAGTTGGGGAGAGATAGCATGGGGAGAAATGCCAGATATAGGTGATGGGGAGGAAGGCAGCAAATCACACTGCCATGTGTGTACCTATGCAACAATCTTGCATGTTCTTCACATGTACCCCAAAACCTAAAATGCAATTAAAAAAAAAAAGTTCATGATTTCTTTTTTTTTTTTTTTAATTAAATCTCAGACCTATGTGAGAGAGTTTTCATTTAAATGCATCAAGTTAGCTAGGAAAATTCTGACATTTTCTAAAGGAAGTATTTTTCAAAATTCTTTTAAAATCAATCTTACAATCTTATTTGTCACAAAAAACAGTTATCACAGGTAAGTACACAGTATAATCTGCATTTATCTCTAAATATAGAAACAAAGACAAAGACAGAGAAATGGGATATTTAGTACCTATTTTTTTTCAGAGGGTTCTATTAGAAACAAAGAAAAGTAGAGCCCCTTTCTCACTTGGGAAAATAAATCGCCTTAGAAAAAACCAAAAAGCATTAGCCTACAGTTACTACTTAAAAGCAAACAAATACAACTTTTAAAAAGTGAATTTTAAGGGCCGGGCACGGTGGCTCAAGCCTGTAATCCCAGCACTTTGGGAGGCCGAGGCAGGTGGATCACAAGGTCAAGAGATCGAGACCATCCTGGTCAACATGGTGAAACCCCGTCTCTACTAATACAAAAAATTAGCTGGGCATGGTGGCACGTGCCTGTAATCCCAGCTACTCAGGAGGCTGAGGCAGGAGAATTGCCTGAACCCAGGAGGCGGAGGTTGCGGTGAGCCGAGATCGCGCCATTGCACTCCAGCCTGGGTAACAAGAGCGAAACTCCGCCTCAAAAAAAAAAAAAAAAAAAAAAAAAAAAAGTGAATTTTATTTTGCACAGGATTAAGTCAAGCAACAGTATGAATTAATAATAAAATAAGAATATATAGTCATCCTGCTGTATCCATGGGGGAATGGTTCCATGATTCCTCTGCAGATACCATAATCCATGGGTGCTCAAGTCCCTCATATAAAATGGTACAGTGTTTGTATATAACCTATGTACATTCTCTTGTATACTTTAAATCAACTTTAGATTACCTATAATACCCAATACGATTTACATGCTATGTAAATCACTGCTAAACTGTATTGTTTAGGGAAAGAGGGAAAGAAAGTCTGTACATGTTCAGTACAAAGACAACAATCCTTTTCTTTTTTTCCAAATATATACATATTTTTAGAGACAGAGTCTCGCTCTGTCTCCCAAGCTGGAGTACAGTGGCATGATCATGGCTCACTGCAACCTTAACTCCTGGATCCAAGTGATCCTCCTGCCTCAGCCTCTTGAGTAGCTGAGAATGCAGGAGCATACAACCACACTCAGTGTTTTTTCAAATATCTCCTCTCCTTAGTTGGTTGAATACATGGATGCAGAACCCACAGATACAGAGGGCCAACTATATACATAAATTCCTATTCAATCAAGTATCTTTATAAACTATTTCAAAGTTCCCTTATTCTCCTTGACCAGAAAAAATATAAATTTCAATTTATCATTTTAACCAACTACAATAAACTATAAAAGATGATCATCACCCAAGATAAACAATATCACTTGACTTTAATTCAAAATAAACTAAAAAGCCATTAAAGTATGTACAATTTTTTGAATGTTACATTTTCTCCCTTGACTTCTTCCTTGGTTTTATAAATCTCAAAGGCTGTGTGATAGTTTATATCACTTATAGATATTCTTCATGTTGCAAAGATCCAAAGCTTTAATTTTCCAAAAACAAATCTAAAAATAACAAAATCGTAACCAAATTTTATCACAGTTTAAGGAACTGTCTTTTCTTCAGATGAAGCATGACTAAAATTGAGAAGCCTGAATGATGATGAGGCTGTGGAACAACTGAAACCTCTGACAGATGGGAATGTTGCAGCTTACACATCACAACCCCTTACAATATCCCGTCATCTTCAGATTTCTGATCACAATGCCTACTACTAAAAACCAAGCCACCAGTAATCTTTCAAGATTTTCTTACTGGCACTTTCATTACTATCATTCCAACACCCCTAAATAGTGACCTTTGACCATTTGAAGCAAACCAAATCCTACCTCACACAAAATAGCACAGAACACAATAATATAGTATCTAAACCTAAAATACTTACAACAAAACTAATGACTGCAACAAAGAAATGGACCTAGGCAATTTCATGAAGTTTTACTACTTTATATTTACTGCAATATGACAAATGTGATATAAAGCATACACAAAGAGTAAACAATGAGAAGTAAGAAAAGGAGGAACTACATGAACTTTTAAAAACATCATTCAAATCTTCTCCAGGCTCAAATTATTAAAAGAATAAAATAATCTCAGCAGATGAACTAATTTAAGATGATGGTGATGTTTGCTATAGCAATTAGACTGTACCACCTTTAAAAAGTCATCTGTTTTACATTTTCCTCTAATTTTATTACTTGATACTATAAGTCAGTGAATGTAATATAAAAGAAAGGAAAAGAAAAAAGGCAGGGGAAAAACTTACTGGGATTGAAAACTCCTCAGCCAAATACTTCAAGGAAGATGCTTCTCTGGCCAAGAACTTGTTTCTTTCTTTGAGATTGCCTGGAAGTTGTGTATCAAACTCCTTTCTGACCACAGAAGCAACAGAGTCAATAATCACAAGTTTAATTCCTTTTGAGATAATTTCTTCTTCCAAAGATTCAATCCTATAAAAGAAGAATTTATAAAATGGTCAATAAATTTAAGGTATAATAAATAAATAAGGGTGTTGCAATGGCTAAGTAACTTAAAAACAATAACAACCTGGCCGGGCGCGGTGGCTCAAGCCTGTAATCCCAGCACTTTGGGAGGCCGAGGTGGGTGGATCACGAGGTCAAGAGATCGAGACCATCCTGGTCAACATAGTGAAACCCCGTCTCTACTAATACAAAAAATTAGCTGGGCATGGTGGCGCGTGCCTGTAATCCCAGCTACTCAGGAGGCTGAGGCAGGAGAATTGCCTGAACCCAGGAGGCGGAGGTTGCGGTGAGCCGAGATCGCGCCATTGCACTCCAGACTGGGTATCAAGAGCGAAACTCCGTCTCAAAAAAAAAAAAAAAAAAAAAAACAATAACAACCTATTCTTCCCTAAGTTACAGTAATGATTTGCAAGAATTCAGTAAACCTAACTTATTTGCAGCTCTTCTAGACATATCATACTTTTCTGGGAACAGAGGAAACTGTTTCTGTGCAGTTTCAGAATTCCTTGGTTCTCCTAAGATAATGCTAATGCTCCAATTCTGGGGTAAAACTACTTGTGGCAGCCAGTCTGCAAAATGGCCCATGCTTACTCCCTTGTCTTGGTATTTCACATCCTTGTGTAGGCCCCTCCCACAGTATACCAGACTTGATCTGTATGACCACAAGCATATGACAAAATGATGGTACTTTATTTCTGAGTGTAGGTTATAAAAGACTACAGCTTCCATCTTGGGTACTGCTTCACTTGCCCAGTCTCTCAGGTCACTTATTCTGGGGGAAGCAAGTTGCCATGTTGTGATTTGTGGAGAGGCCCAGATGGTAAGGAACAAAGGCCTCTTGCCCACTGCCAGCAAGGAACAGAGATCTTCCAACGACTACATTAGGGAGCTTGGAAGCAGATACTCCAGCTCCAGTCAAGCCTTGAGATAACTGCAGCCCTGGCTAACAGCTTGTGTATAACCTCTTGAGCAACACTGAGCGAGAAACACCCAGCTAAGCCACTCCCAGACATTTAACCCTCAGAAACTATGTGAAATAATATATATTTGCTGTTTTAAGCTACTAAACTGTGAGACAATTTGTTAATCATACAATAGATAAGTAACATACCACTTAAATAATTAAATCTAAAATATTTTATTCATTTAATTTTTTCTTTTCTTTTTTTTTTTTGAGACGGAGTTTCGCTCGTTACCCAGGCTGGAGTGCAATGGCGCGATCTCGGCTCACCACAACCTCCGCCTCCTGGGTTCAGGCAATTCTCCTGCCTCAGCCTCCTGAGTAGCTGGGATTACAGGCACGCGCCACCATGCCCAGCTATTTTTTTGTATTAGTAGAGACGGGGTTTCACCATGTTGACCAGGATGGTCTCGATCTCTTGACCTCGTGATCCACCCGCCTCGGCCTCCCAAAGTGCTGGGATTACAGGCTTGTGCCACCGCGCCCGGCCTTAATTTTTTCATTTTTAAAGAAAGACTTCAACCAAAAGGCTATAACAAAGAAAAACACTGAAAAAGTTATTCTAATAATTCTAACCTGTAAAGACTTTTCTCACTCAGAAGCTGAAAACATAAAAGAGAAAACATAAACCTTCAAGGCATTACTAAAAAATCAAAATCTAAAGCTGCATACCTTTGTAGAACTTCATCACAGGTGAGCTCCTGATAAAGATGAACTTTACTGCTTGTCAAAAGTAATTTTTCTTCAGTGTTAAAATATCTGGGAAAACGGGATTCTGCCATCTCAACCAGTCTGTGGGTGAAAAAAAAAAAAAAGGCACAAACAAAAATAACCAATTCTATTTAAAGCCACATTGCTGAATCTCTAATTAATTTTATTTGAGAAACTTATAAGCCTTATCAATAGAGCAGGTATAAGCAAAATGGCTTAATATACAGGTTTAGAATGTAAGCTCACTTTTGTAAGCACTAACAGAGGTTAGCAGTCAGAGCATGAAACCAGCAAGGGCTTTTGGATCTCATCTAACCTTGAGCAAACAACAATGTCTCTGAGATTTATCTTTCTGGGATTAAATACGGTTTTTGTAAATGATATTTAAAGAAGCAGCTATAAGATATGTATACTAAATAAGAATGCTTTCATTTTCTTGAATAAAATAAGTATATTTGAACAAATATGGTATATTATATTCTAATAACCAGGTATTAGTAAGTCTTCATGTCTCAGTCCAGAAAAATACACTTTCTCAAATGAACGAATTCATGCAAATTAATGCCATGCAATAATTCCTTGGTAAACAGAAAATTATGGCCCAAACAAATTAATGTTATCCAATAATTTCTTAGTCAAACAAAAAATGATTTTCTAAACACTGAATTTTAGCCTCAAAGCCAGTTTTTTGTTTGTTTGTTTGTTTTTACTTTAAGTTCTGGGGTACACGTGCAGATCGTGCCAGTTTGTTACATAGGTATACACGTGCCATGGTGGTGGTCTGCTGCATCCATTGCCCCATCATCTACATTAGGTATTTCTCCTAATTCTATCCCTCCCCAATCCCCCACCACCTGCTATTCCTCCCCTAGTCCCCCAACCTCCAGGCCCTGGTGTGTGATGTTCCCCTCTCTATGTCCATGTGTTCTCATTGTTCAACACCCACTTACGAGTGAGAACATGTGGTGTTTGGTTTTCTGTTCTTGTGTCAGTTTGCTGAGAATGATGGTTTCTAGCTTCATCCATGGCCCTGAAAAGAACATGAACTCATTCTTTTTTATGGCTGCATAGTATTCCATGGTGTTTATGTGCCACATTTCCTTTATCCAGTCTACTATTGATGGGCATTTGGGTTGGTTCCAAGTCTTTGCTATTGTGAACAGTGCTGCAATAAACATACATGTGCATATGTCTTTATAATAGAATGATTTATAATCCTTTGGGTATATACCCAGTAATGGGATTGCTGGGTCAAATGGTATTTCTATTTCTAGATCCTTGAGGAATCACCACACTGTCTTCCACAGTGGCTGAACTAATTTACACTCCCACCAACAATGTAAAAGTGTTCCTGTTTCTCCGCATCCTCACTACCCATCTGGTGTCTCCTGATTTTTTAATGATTGCCATTCTAACTGGCCTGAGGTGGTATCACAACGTGGTTTTGAATTGCATTTCTCTAATGACCAGTGTTGATGAGCTTTTTTTCGTATGTTTGTTGGCTGCATAAATGTCTTCTTTTGAGAAGTGTCTGTTCATATCCTTTGCCCCCTTTTTGATGGGGTCGTTTGTTTTTTTTCTTGTAAATTTGTTTAAATTCTCTGTAGATTCTGGATATTAGCCCTTTGTCAGATGGGTAGATTGCAAAAAATTTTTCCCATTCTGTTGGTTGCCAGTTCACTCTAATGATAGTTTCTTTTGCTGTGCAGAAGCTCTTAATTAGATCCCATTTGTCTGTTTTGTCAAAGCCAGTTTAATATATGCAGTATGCCAAACACAAGAGAGTGACAAGTTAAAACACCATCATTCATATTATAAGATATGGAAAGCATTACTAGAAATTTCTCATATATGGTTAAAAATGTTAAAACTACAAGTCTTTGAGTTTAACCATCTCATTTCATTTTAAATGTGTTTGTTTTGTTTTGTTTTGTTTTCAGACAGAGTCTCACTCTGTCGCCAGACTGGAGTGCAGTGGCACAATCTCGGCTCACTGCAATTTCTGCCTCCCGGGTTCAAGTGACTCTCCTACCTCAGCCTCCCGAGTAGCTGGGACTACAGGCACACACCACCACACCCAGCTAATTTTTTGTATTTTTAGTAGAGACGGGGTTTCACTATGTTGGCCAGAATGGTCTTGATCTCTTGACCTCCTGATTCGCCCATCTCAGCCTCCCAAGGTGCTGGGATTACAGGTGTGAGCCACCACGCCTGGCCCATTTTAAATGTTTTGAGTTTAAACATCGCATTTGATTTTAAATAAAATGTCATTTTATCAGCCCTAGTACTTACTTAGCCATCCCAGGGGAACTGGGAGGAGAGGTTGTAAACCTGAAAACCATCCTATATTTTATGTTCCATTTAGAGACTCAAAAATACAAAAGAACAGTGTTTTCATTTCTAAATAGTTAGAGTTCTGGGTCTCTGCTGAGAACTTTAAAAAGATAAACAAAGTAAGTCCTTACATTTGCTATGATCAGAAATAAAAGAGAAAACCCTAAAACAGGAAAAGAGAGAACTTCAACAACTTTTTAAAAGTATATTTTTGAACAATTTGAAAAGAAAAATAAACATAGTTAAGTTGAACAGGAAGAGGAAAAAATACTTCATGAGTAAGGAATAGTACCAAAAGAGGTGTGAAGAGTGAGAATAAAATGGATCAAATAACCATCCAGGAAAAGAGCTTAAGAGAGGCACAGGGATTAAAATGGAAGAAGGAAATGAGGTAAGTGAGGAAATCAAGAAATTAGATGGCATTGACACAGACAGAGGAGCCAAATCCTGAGGGTTTTGGGGACAAGCGTAAATTTTCTGATTAGGGAAACTATTTGCTGAGTTTAGTGCTGGTCAGAGAAGTAGCTAAAAAATCGCTGGCATTTAGAACCTACCAGTTTTTAACAAGATAGGTCTGGCAACATCTTCTAGAAACATGGAAGTTTTTCAAACTTTGAATGCCCAGTTGATGAGGAACCAGACTGAGAGTACCTAACTTATGAGTAACAAGCATTGAACAGCTGACAATTTTCTGCCCTCTAGCACTAGGCTGGATTTCCACTAGTGGCTTGAGTAGTGAAAGGCTCTGGAACTTATTGCTGCTTTCTCATTGCTGAAGGCCTCTCAGAAGGAATGGTGGTCAATGGATACACATGAACAACCTTTATTCACAGTTACCATGCAAATAACTGTACTAAATGGTTATTTACACCCCAATATGCTGTAATTTTTTTTAAGACTGAGTCTCGCTCTGTCGCCGAGGCTGGAGTGCAGTGGCATGATCTCGGCTCACTGCAATCTCCGCCTCCCAGGTTTAAGCAATTCTCTGCCCCAGCGTCCTGAGTAGCTGGGATTACAGGCGCCCACTACCATGCCCGGCCAATTTTTTTGTATTTTTAGTAGAGATGGGGTTTCACCATCCTGGCCAGGCTGGTCTTGAACTCCTGACCTTGTGGTTTGGTTTTATTTTTATTTTTATTTTTTTGAAACAGAGTCTCTCTCTGTCACCAGGCTGGAGTGCAGTGGCGTAATCTTGGCTCACTGCAACCTCCACCTCCCGGGTTCAAGTGATTCTCCTACCTCAGTCTCCCAAGTAGCTGGGACTATAAGTGCACGCCACCATGCCCAGCTAATTTTTGTATTTTAGTAGAGTCGGGGTTTCACCACGTTGGTCAGGATCGTCTCAATCTCCAGACCTCGTGATTCTCCCGCCTCGGCCTCCCTAAGTGCTGAGATTACAAGTGTGAGCCACCGTGCCCAGCCAATATGCTATAATTTTCTATAAGTTTCTCCAGATGTTTTTTATTTTATAATAAATATCTGAAAAAATATAAATCAAAAAACAAATATAAATGCAGTATTTGACATGCCCCATATTCACCCTACTAACTTCTCGTGACAATCTTCATCACAAAGATCTTTTTTGTTTAAGGCAAAAAACAGAAAAGAACCTATCATTTGCTCCCAACATTAGTTACATAAAGTTTGAAAATAATGCCATCTTGTGGAAACCTTTTTATAAGAAGTATTTTTTTCAAAATGAGCACTTAAGATTCATTCATTTGATGAATATTTATTAAGGACCTACTATATGACAGGTACTGTTCTAGGTGCTGATAAAATGGCAATGAACAACCACTACCACCAAAAGAAAAAAAAAACCCTTCCCTCATGGGGTTTACAGTCTACTGAGGAAGACAAACAAATAAATATATATTGTATATCAGGTAATAAGGCTCTAGAGGAAAATGAAGCAGGATGAGGGAATAGAATATGACAGGTGGGGCAAGTGCTATTTTATGTTTTATGTAAAGTGAACTGACAAAGTCTCATTAATAAGGTGACATTTGAGCAAAAGCTTAAAAGAGATGAGAAAATGAACCATGTGGATATCCAGTGAAACAGCACACAAGAATAGAGAATTACAGCAAGTGCAAAAGTTTATATGTGGAAAGATGCCTAGTGTGTTTGAAGAATAACAAACAGACTAATGTATCTGGAACACAGGGAGCAAGAGGGAGAATAATAGAAAACAAAGAACTAGCCAAGGCCAAGATCACATTAAGACCTTTAGGTCTATGGTATTTTGTTTAGCTTTTATTTAGTAAAACAAGAAGCGTAGAAGCAGGAACAACATGATCTGACTTCTTTTTTTAAAGGACTGCTCTAACTGTCAAATGGAGAAGAGGCTATAGATGGGCAAGAGTGAAAGCAAGGAGATCAGCTAGCACAATAGACCAGATAAGAGCTGGCAGTGACGTGACCCAGGGAAGTAACAGCTCAAGTGATAAGAAGTAACTGGACTCAAGATATAGTTCAAAAGAGAAGCTAAAATAATTTCTTGGCCAGGCAGGATGGCTCACTCCCATAATCCCAGCACTCTGAGAGGCCAAAGTGGGTGGATCACCTGAGGTGAGGAGTTGGAGACCAGTCTGGCCAACATGGCGAAACCCTGTCTCCACTAAAAATACAAAAATTAGCAGGGTGTGGTGGCATGTGACTGTAATCCCAGCTACTCAGGAGTCTGAGGCAAGAGAATCATTTGAATCTGGGAGACAAAGGTTGCAGTGAGCCAAGATCATGCCACTGCATTCCCGCCTGAGTAACAGAGTAAGGCTCCATCTCAAATAAAAAAAAAGAATTTCTTGACTAATTGGATGAGCATCTAGAAGAATGGAATGACAATTTTATTGAAGCCGAAAAGACAAGATTCAGATAAAAGTTTTGGTTATTGGTGCTATTTGCATGTTTTATTTCCTTCATAGGGGAATCAAGAATGCAGTTTTGGATGTATCAGGAAATTCATGTATGTAAGCCTATCCAAGTTCCACATCTTTACACAAATGAATATGAATCTGAAGTTCATGGGAAAGCTCAGAATTCAGATATCAATCCAAGAGTTACAGCCTACAGAAGATTTTAAAGATCATAAGACTAGAAGATATCAGGGATTGAGTACAGATATGTAAGAAAAAAGGGCCTAGGACTGAGTTCTGGGATTCCCCAAAGCCTAGAAGTTAAATTGATGAGGAGGATCCAGCAAACGGGACTGAGAGGAGGAGGTGACCAAGAAGTAGGTGTAAAATCAAGAGAGAATGGTTCCAAGAAGCCAAGTGGACTAGGCATGGTGGCTCATACCTGTAACCCCAACACTTTGGGAGGCCAAGGCAGGAGGACTGCTTGAGCCCAGAAGTTTGAGACCAACCAGAGCAACATACCAAGACCTTGTCTGTAGTAAAAATTAAAAAATTAGCTGGGCATGGTGGCATGTGCCTGTGGTCCCGGCTACTCGAGAGGCTGAGGTGGGAGGATTGCTTGAGCCTGCAAGGTCAAATCTTTAGTAAGCCATGATAGCACCACTGTACTCTAGCCTGGGTGACAGAGTTAGGAGAGACTCCGTCTAAAAAACAAAAAAAAGAAGTCAAGTGAAGAAAGCTTTTCAAGAAAAAGGGAGTGATCAACTCTTTCAAATGCTACTATTGGGTTGGATAAAATTTTTTAAATCAGTTGCATTATAGAGCTGGGAATTAAAGCCTGGATAAAGTGAACTCAAGAAAGAATGAAAGAAGGGATTTCCAATTCTGCCCACAAAGGATTAACTGGTACAGGAATTGCACTGAAACAATAAATAGAAAATCAGATAGAATACAAGAAATAACAGTTTTCAGATACTGAATGATAGAAAGCTCGAGATTGTGATCCTTGAGAGAAAGGAAACAAACACAGTGAACCTACAATCACCTCAGCTTACTCAAGAGGCAGTTTCCAGGCTGCAGCACGAGAAAGGGAAAGCAAATAGAGGCTGGTAGACAACCTGAGTTGAGGAGATGAGGATCAGAGTTTGGGAAAGCTAAGGTGGCTAGAACTTACAGGGCAGAGAACCAGAGAGGAAGCAGGTGTGCAGAGTGAGGACTGCAGAGATCTGCAGAGAGGTCTGCTTGAGAACTAATCTGAACACACAAAAATGTGTGAAGGGAAACTATCTGAGGTTGAGGAAAGAACCACCAGAAAGTATTAGACTAAACAATTCCTAGTGTTCACACAAGGGTGGGAATAGTTCGGGTTTACACAAGAGTGAAGAATAAAGAAAACTCATACTACACTGGGCATTGGAAAGAATTCTCAGAAGGATTTTACTTTAGTAGTGGAGCTAAATAAGTTTCAGAATAAAGAGCACAGTCATGCACTGCATAACAAATTTCAGTCAATGATGCATCACTTACACAACGTTGGTCTCAAAAACTTATATAGTATATTTTTACTATACCTTTCCTTTGTTTAGATACACAAATATTATTGTGTTGTAATTGCCTATTCAGTACAATCAATCAATATTGTGAAAATGGCCATACTGCCCAAAGTAATTTATAGATACAATGCTATCCCCATCAAGCTACCATTGACTTTCTTCACAGAATTGGAAAAAACCACTTTAAACTTCATATGGAACCAAAAAAGAGCCCACGCAGCCAAGACAATCCTAAGCAAAAAAAACAAGGCTGGAAGCATCATGTTACCTGACTTCAAACTATACTACAAGGCTATAGTAATCAAAAGAGCATGGTACTGGTACCAAAACAGAGATACAGACCATGGAACAGAACAGAGGCCTCAGAAATAACCCCGCACATCTACAACCATCTGGTCTTTGACAAACCTGACAAAAACAAGCAATGGGGAAAGGATTCCCTATTTAATAAATGGTGTTGGTAAAACCAGCTAGCCATATGCAGAAAGCTGAAACTGGATCCTTTCCTTACACTTTACACAAAAATTAACTCCAGATGGATTAAAGATTTAAATGTAAGACCTAACACCATAAAACCCTAGAAGAAAACCTAGGCAATACCATTTAGGACATAGGCATGGGCAAGGACTTCATGACTAAAACACCAAAAGCAATGGCAATGAAAGCCAAAATTCACAAATGGGATCTAATTAAACTGAAGAGCTTCTGCACAGGAAAAGAAACTATCATTAGAGTGAACTGGCAACCAACAGAATGGGAAAAAATTTTTGTAATCTACTCATCTGACAAAGGGTTAATATCCAGAATCTACAAAGAACTTAAATTTACATGAAAAAAAAAAAAAACCCACCAAAAATGAGGCAAAGGATATGAACAGACACTTCTCAAAAGAAGACATTTATGCAACCAACAAACATATGAAAAAATGCTCATTATCACTGGTCATTCGAGAAATGCAATTCAAAACCACGTTGTGATACCACTTCAGGCCAGTTAGAATGGCGATCATTAAAAAATCAGGAGACAACAGATGGGTACGGAGGATGTGGATAAATAGGAATGCTTTTACATTGTTGGTGGAAGTGTAAATTAGTTCAACCATTGTGGAAGACAGTGTGGCAATTCCTCAAGGATCTAGAAATAGAAATACCATTTGACCCAGCAATCTCATTATTGTGTATATACCCAAAGGATTATAAATCATTCTATTATAAAGACACATGCACAGGTATGTTTATCGTGGCACTGTTCACAATAGCAAAGACTTGGAACCAACCCAAATGCCCATCAATGATAGATTGGATAAAGAAATGTGGCATATATACACTATGGAATACTATGCAGCCATAAAAAAGAATGAGTTCATGTTCTTTTCAGGGACATGGATGAATCTGGAAACCATCATTCTCAGCAAGCTGACACAAGAACAGAAAACCAAACACCACATGTTCTCACTCATAAGTGGGTGTTGAACAATGAGAACACATGGACACAGGGAAGGGAACATCACACTCCAGGACCTGCTGAGGGGTGGGAAGCAAAGGGAGAGATAGCATTAGGAGAAATACCTAATGTAGATAATGGGGTGATGGATGCAGCAAACCACCATAGCAAGTATATACCTATGTAACAAACCTGCACATTCTGCACATGTACCCCAGAACTTAAAGAATAATTTTTTAAAAAGTAAAAAAAAAAAAAAAACCACACACCATATAATGAATTTACTGTATAATAGATAATAGCTAAATATTCTTTAAATTTTCCAGTTTAAATTTCTAATATGATAAATATCAATTGATATAATCCACCTAAACTAGAGTTTAAGGGCCCTAAAAATTAAAACTCTAAGAACTATAGCCATAAAGGAAAATCCAAAAGGTCAGCTACCAAAAAAATCATAGATAACAAAAGATAGCATAACCAAAGTTAAAAGATAAATTATAGCCTAGGAAAAAAATCATATAAGCATTAATGTCCATAATGCACAGAGTATACATATCAATATGAAAAAGTGGGCAAAGTGTATGTCTAGGTAATTTGCCAAAGAAATATCAATGGACAATGAATACATGAAAAGATGTTGGCCTACAACAGTTAAAACAATGAGATGTCACTTTTTCCCATAAGTGTGACAAAAATTAAAGAAACTAAAAACAGTGTTGATGAACGCTCTCAAAGTACTGTTAGTTGGGATACAATTACGTACAATATTTCTAGAGGTGAATGTGACAGTTTATACAAAAATTTAAAACATATCTTTAATGGGTTTCTGATAAAGATACTGATATAAAAGATAAAACTGTAACTATATTAGGAAAAAACTGTAAGACAATATCTTTGATAACAAATGTGAGGGGAAAACTAGTTAATTAAGATCTGAAAACCAATACCATAAGGCAACAAGTTCAAATTTACAAATTTCTGACCAGGCACGGTGGCTTATGCTTGGAATCCAAGCACTTTGGGAGGTGGAAGTAGGAGTGCTGCTTGAGCCCAGGAGTTCGAGACTAGCTTGGGCAAGACGGTAAGACCCTGGCTCTACAAAAAAAAGCTTAAAAATTAGCCAGGTGTGGTGGCACATGCCTATAGACCCAGCTATTTGGGAGGCTGAGGCAAGAGGATCCCTTGAGCCCAGTAAGTTAAGGTAGCAGTGAGCTATGATTGTGCCACTTCACTCCAGCCTGAGTGAGACACCGTCACTAATAAAAATTGTTTTAATTACAATTACAAATTTCTGTTCAACAAAGGACACTATAAAGATGACAGATAACAGAGCGGGAGGAGGTATTTTCAATGCATAAAACTGATAAACAATTAATATCTAGAAGACACATAAAAAACATCTGCAAATCGAGAACAAAAAGACTAGAAGCCCAATGGGAAATGGGGTAAAGACAGACTCATAGATAGAAAGCCCTAACGTCAAACAGGTATTATTGAAAACACAACTTGGATCTTTTCTTGGAGTCAAATCATTTTTTTCAACCACAGTTCAGTGGGAAGAGGATGTGAGTTTATCTCTCAGCTATCTTACTAGCCATATGATTGTGGGCAAATCACATGGTTTCTGAGTCCCATTTTCCTTATTTCTAAAATGAAGATCATAATACCCCATCTCTCACCTGGCAATGCTGCTGCATGTATCAACTGAGATGAATGTCAATTATATCATGCTGCAATATGTTCTAATTAATAAAATATTATTTATAGCACTGTCAGTCTTAATGACCCTTACATTACAGAATGGCTAGCATCCCTAGACCATATCTATTTATTACTGTTAAAAAAAAATTTATTCTTGCACCCCCCCCTACAAATTCCCAAAGTACCTACTAAAGGGGAAACTGCCTGCCATCCTCCCACAACTGAGAACTATTAATTTATAAAATGGAGGTAGTACCATTGTAAAGGGCTATGCTGTCAAAAAAAAGCTACCTTTATACTCTTAGTCCATCAAACCCCAAAACAATATACCTGAAAGCCTATTAAGAGCTTTATTTCTAAAATGTCCTTCCTCCCTGGATAAATCATTTGCATATCAATTGCTAGTGTAGATGTCTGAGGTCAAACACCATGACTTCCCAATTTCCCCTTCTATATTATCTAACTTAGCCTACTATAATCAATAACTGTACATCCACTCTCAGTGTCCCACTACCCAGAACCACTCATTTCTGATAGACAAATAATGCAATCAATCCTACAATCAAAGGATTTACTGTGGTAGAACCCCTTAGAAAATGGTAAGAAGTGCTCCTTTTTTAAAAGAAAAAGAAGTTCCAGAGCACACTTTAGTTTTGCCATCAAGTCTCACCTTGCAAGTGACTATCTATGCCTTAATTTGGACTTGATAGCTACAATGCACTTTAAAGATTCCAATTCTGGAAAGAGTTAACTGCTTATGAATACAGATGGACTTCTTTCCTGATCAGTTCCAGAATCAAAAGGCATATGTCAATTAAGAAGCAAAAACCCTGTTCAAAATCATTAGTTCCCTCTGTGACTTCACAGCTCTTATATAAAAGGAAAAATAAAAGCATTTCATTAGTGACCACATGTCAACTTGAAATAAAACATGTGCTTAATGTAAAAAGTTTTCCAAAATCCTAGTTAAAATATAGCCTCATAAATGTGCTAAAATGTAGGCTTATGGCTTCTCAAAGCTTCTTGTACATATGTACTCTTTCCCTGTTTATTCATTCAATATGTATTACTAAATATAATGATATGAATCTATTAATTCCCCTTACAGATTCCAGAATATTCCAAAGCTTTGTTATAGTAATAAGTACTTATGACTAATTCTACTTTCTATCCTAGAAACTTTTCAGGATTTCCCTCCCCACTAATTCACCTAGATTCACAAATGGTAAGGCTGCTGGAACTGAACTGAGGAAAACCTACCCAGTGCCACGAAACCATCTCAAAAAAATGATTTAGAAGGAATTTATCTCCCCTACTGTTTCTTTCTGGGTCAAAGATTCCAAATTTATACCAACAAGCAATTATGTCAATGGCCTTAAGACCACACTGGTATTACCTTCAGAATCAGCCTGAGTCATGGCTGGCCACTACCACCGCCTGCAATGCCTCCAGTTTTATATACAAATGCAGAAAGAATGACACTCTAAACACAGCTGTATGGTGCATAATAACAGGGATATGTACTGAGAAATGTGTCATTAGGCAATTTCACTGTTGTGTGAACATCATAAAGTTTACTTCTACAAACCTAGATAGTATAGCCTACTACACACATAGGCTACAAATCTGTATATTAACACTCTGTACAGATTTGTAGCCTAGGAGCAATAGGCTATACCATATAGCCTAAGTGTTAACAATTGCCTACAAATTAGCCTCTATGGTATACCAATTGTAACACAGTGATAAATATCTTTATATCTAAACTTTAAAAAGATACAGAAAAATTATGGTATCATCTTATGCAACCACCATCTTATATGCAGTCCATCCTTGACTGAAATGTTGTTATGTGGCGCATGACTGTAGTTTGTTAGGTATTAAACAGAACTATCTGTGGGGAACCTGGCACCCTGAGAGGTGATATGCATACCAAATACAGCAGCTCCTTCAGATCTAAGCTTAGCCACTGCTCCCACACAGTACCAATACAGGTACTTCTCCTTTGTATACTTTGCTATAATATTTACAATTTCACATTTCAGTGATTATTTGATCAATGTCTTCCTCCCTTGCTGGACTAATTGTCTTCCCAATTTTCAAAGCTTTTCTGATTTCATTACAACTCAGGAATACCCACTTCTCTCTCCTAAAATTCCAGTCCTATATCCTATCTACTCAGGTCTCCACCTTCCAGAGTCCTGGCTCTCTCTCTTACTTCCCTAGATCCCTCAGTCTTTCTCACATACTTATTGATCCCCTTCAATTTGCAGTTCTAAGACTCAAATTTATTTTCCTTTATCCATTTTATGTCTAAAAAAACACCTTATTTTAATATCTCTATTACTATTTGCCATCCATATTACCTTCATTTTTTATTTTTAATGCACAGTTCCATCTTTTGGTAACTGTCTCTAATATGGACAATAAATTAATTCAGTTCATGTATACTGGAATTCTCATGATTGCCAAAATTTTCGTAGACTAGAATATGGGAGTGGGTCACTGACTTAATCTATTCATCTATATTCTCAAAGTATATACAAGCATATGGTGCCTAAGGTTATATCAGATCTTAAGAAGGTAAAACAAAACAAACAAACAAAACAGCAGACCTTTTCTGGATCAATCAGAAGAGGATCCAGATCCCTGCCTGAATAGCATTCCCCTCTCCCCAGAGCAGTCCCTCTAACTCAGTCTGGTTAGTGCCAGACTATACAATCACCTAATTCAGGAGACTTTTGACTTCCTTGGGCCACAGCAGCAGCAGAAGAATTTTCTAGGGCCACATATAAAATACACTAAAACTAACGATAGCTGATGATCTTTTAAAAAATTGCAAAAATCTCATAATGTTTTAAGAAAGTTTACGAATTTGTTGGGCCACATTCAAAGCCATCCTGGGCTGCATGAGGCCCATGGGTTGTGGGTTGGACAAACCCATTCTAATTGTTAAACAGTCTGGAGATACACTGCAGTCTATGATGACCAAGCATGATTAACAACTATTTTAGATTACTATTGTCTAAAAGACATGAAACTAGTTAGTGCATTGCTTCTAAAAACAGAACTAACCTTTCCAAAGTGCTTTTAAGTATATCATCTGCAGGATTTTCTTGTTTTCTTTAATACATTTTAAACTTAAGTAGTTTCTATTTATTCCTTCCTTGTTTTCTCTCTCCTTCTTAGTAAAAAGATACCTACATATTTACAGGAAGAAATTATTTTCTACTTTTTCTCACTTACCCTAAATTCTCTATATGTGAGTCCTTTAATCCTTCCTCATATTAATCCTTTAAATGCTCTCTCTTTGTGCTGACTAGACGGCTGGCTTTGTAAGCACAAAGTGGAGACCTTGCTAAAACATGCAGACCTACAACATAGTCCTTTTTGAGTCTCATATTACCCTGCCTTACTTCTTCACTAAGTCCAGAAACAGCTGGGGCTGAAACAGAAACTGTTAATTACCAATCCAATATCTATTTCCACTTCTTCCTTGCTATGAGAGCCCCAGTTTTATTCAGGCAGCAATATTAACCAGGCCCAAACAACTCATAATGATTGCTATGATGATCTTCTCCCCTCAGTTTCCCAGCCTCTTTTTACATGTAGGGGTGGCTCAGTGAGAAATCTGCAGGAGGATTACAGGCAAGAAAAAGGAAATCCACAGATGAGAGGGGGAAGATAGTCTGAATAAAAGTACACTTTCCTAATAAAAGATATAGTTAACCCTTCTCCTTCCCACTGACTTGAGCACAGAACGGATCCAATGTCTGAAAATGTACCAGCCCTAGGTCTCTCTGTCATCACTAAGCAGGTGAACCAGTGCCAGCAACCACCTACTCAGGTCATGTTATATGAGAGAAATAAACTTCTTTTTGTTTAAGTTATTGTTCTTTGGATAGTCAGTTATCTGCAGCAGTAAGCTTTCCTAACCAATTGACCAATCTTCTCTGACAATTCCAAATAGGGATTAGCTGCCCTGTAACAGAATGGATGAAATGTGATCAGACACTACAGGGCCACTCCATTCATGACCCACCATGACAAACTAGAAGGTAGTGTAAGAATGCCGAGTCTGGCAATATATACCAAAGAGCACTCATACTTTTTATTCTACCTGGCCCTATCACCAGACCTCAAAATCTATTCCATGTGGGAGCCAGATGATCACTCATTTTAAGCCTTGTGGAGAATGGAATAAAAAACCAAATACAATATAAAGTTCAATCCCTATTCTTAAATGACCTTCATAAGAGCTCCTTGTGAATTATGCAACATAATTCCAACAAAGGAGCTAAAATCTTACCTCTTAATTTTCCAACCTGCCTCTGATGTAAATACCAACATGCACATAGGCAGAAAAAGTTATGAAGGAGAAATAAATAAATACGGAGAATTCAAAAAGTAAATAATTAAGGCCCTATAAAAAGACAAAAAAAACACAAGATTCTCCACAAATTCATTTGAAAAATGCAGACAAGTCACCTGCTAGTCTTCTGCTACTGTATGTATACTGATATTACCCAAATCATTGATATGGTTTTTACGCTGCTCTGAATTGTAATGCTGATAACAAAAAATCATGCAGTGGTTTACTCCTTAAGAAGACATCCTAAACTTAGTTTTCTATGTGGTGCAAAGAAAGCAGAAATCCATTACAGTGCACTGACTGCTGTTATAAAAATAATCTTAATCTTTGAATTCTTTACCCAAATTCCCCAGGACTTTTGTAAGAGCTATTTACACTATTTATGACATAACTGGCTATTTAATACCTACTTGGCTTATTATTTGAAGGCTAATCATTGGCTTTTTAAAGAGTACTTGTACAACTTGAGTGAACCACTGTCTTTACCGGCTTTAATCTCAAATATATTTTCATGTTCAAATTTCCAGTGGTCTCAATGTTTATCCTTCTGTTTTTTTTTTTAACCATTTATTTAAGTCAAGATCCAAATAAGTTCATCACTTTGCAATTGATCAATAAGGTTTTTAAATCTGTTTTAATCCAAAGGTTCCCCTTTCAATCTTTTTTAATCTTACAGTTTATTTGTTAGAGAAACCAAGTTGTTTGTTCTCTTATTTCCCAGTTTGGATTTTGCTAATTTCATTTTCTTTTTTTTTTTGAGACAGAGTTTCGCTCTTTAAGTTATCCAGGCTGGAGTGTAATGGCGCAATCTCGGCTCACCGCAACCTCCTCCTCCTGGGTTCAAGCAATTCTCCTGCCTCAGCCTCCTGAGTAGCTGGGATTACAGGCACGCACCACCATGCCCAGCTAATTTTTTGTATTTTTAGTAGAGATGGGGTTTCACCATGTTGACCAGGATGGTCTCAATCTCTTGACCTCGTGATCCACCTGCCTCGGCCTCCCAAAGTGCTGGGATTACAGGCGTGAGCCACTGTGCCCGGCTGCTAATTTCATTTTCTAGAGTAGTTTGATGTGTTCCTCTCTTCTCTAACTATGTTGTAAAATGGTGGCTGGATCTGAAGTCTTGATCATGTTCAAATTTGATTATTCTTCCATCAGAAGGTACCCCAATGACTCATCGTCTTTTTGTGATGTTCAATGCCTAGATCCATTAGATTGTTAGAGTTTGTAATTTGGTGATATTCTATCATTCCTTCTTCATTTACTACTGAGGTACATTTATAAAAAGACCAATTTAGGCCAGGCGCAGTGGCTCCCACCTGTAAACACAGCACTTTGGGAGGTCAAGGCAGGTGGATCATCTGAGGTCAGGAGTTCGAGACAGCCTGGCCAACATGGTGAAACCCTGCCTCTACTAAAACTACAAAAATTCGCCAGGCATGGTGGCACATGCTTGGAAGTCACTCGGAGGCTGAGGCACGAGAATCACTTGAATCCAGGAATCAGAGGTTGCAGTGAGCCAAGATCACACCACTGCACTCCAACCTGGGCAACAAAAGCAAAACTCCATCTCAAAAAAAAAAAAAGTTATTACTCAGTAATATATTTCATATAGAAACAGAAAAATAGATACTTGACTTCTTTTTTTGCCCATTTTCACAATAATGAGGTACTTCTTCAGGACCCTCCAATGATAATCAAAGTCCTATTATAAATATCTTTGTGGTATTTGGTTCCTTTTCATCTCTTAATGTCATTATGGACTTATTTAATTATTTCATGCTTTAATCCACTGATATTATTATTCATATTGATGCACAACTTGTTCCATCTTTGGCCAGTGGGAGCCTCTTCTGAGTCTGTTGGACACCTCCCGAATAGTCTTTGTAGCTTCCTTGCTATCTACTATTATGTTTCACACTCAACTTTAAAATTCCCTACTCCAGAATTGAGTTAGCCATTTCTCCCAAGGAAGAACCCTTATTTATTTTTTTTTTTTTTGAGACGGAGTTTCGCTCTTGATACCCAGGCTGGAGCGCAATGGCGCGATCTCGGCTCACCGCAATCTCCGCCTCCTGTGTTCAGGCAATTCTCCTGCCTCAGCCTCCTGAGTAGCTGGGATTACAGGCACGCGCCACCGTGCCCAGCTAATTTTTTGTATTAGTAGAGACGGGGTTTCACCATGTTGACCAGGATGGTCTCGATCTCTTGACCTCGTGATCCACCCGCCTCGGCCTCCCAAAGTGCTGGGATTACAGGCCACTCCTTTTATTAAGAAATGGTATCTGGATTTCATGATTGGCGTCCCATCGTAAATTGAGAAACATCCGTCCTTACAAAGCAGCTAACCCACTGTTTTTCTTTTCAGTGTACCCTTTCTCTCATTTTCTACTTAAATTCCTCCCTATTTTTTCAACTTATTTCTTACCAACTTTCTGCAAAACACAATTTATCCAAGATCCCAACTTATATTAATAAGAAAGGAATACAAAAGACAAAAAGAAACTTTCCTGTGTCAATTTTAAAAGAAAATTTTATTTAAAACAGCATTCTCTGTTCTTAAAAAAGTGGGGGGAAATGTTAACCTATGTGTAAATGTTTCATGCTGTATATAAAAGTAAAACATTATAATGGAAAATAAAATCTCATACCTTTCAGCACTAAATGCTGACTCTGTGTCAATGTACACCACAGCTCCTTCTAATCCTCCCATGTTGGTGGGTAATGTAGCTAAAATGCTCATCATTATACAAAACTGAGTTTTTCCACAACCTGGTGGACCTGTAATCTAAAAAAAAAAAAAAAGAAAAAAAAAATGTTGTTTGGATAAACATCACAAGCCAGTCAAAGGAAAATCCTTTTAAGACATTGCTATATATGCAAGGTCTTAAAAGATATATGCATATATCTCTCTGGGCTCCCCAGAGAGAATTAAGCCCTAACACCCCAAGACTTCCATTGTATATAATGAATTAACTTCTCTCGTCTGAATTGGCACTAGTTACGTACTATTCCTAGAAAAATTGAGAAAATAGTCACTCAAATCATCCACTATATTTTGTAGTTCAGATGAGAAACTTTTAGTTTAAGAAAGGCTGAAACATTCACACGTTTATACCATCGTAACTTGGTGTTCTATAACTTTTCCTCACGAAGATATTTATAATAGAACTTTGAAAATATTTAAGAGTCTTTAATCAATGGTTGAACATTTGTTACAAATTGTCATTTCAAAACAATACTGTATTAGTCCCATTAAGGGCTACTTTAATCCATATTTTTAAGAGTATTTAGAGGTGAAGGGTCTGATGTATACAGTTTACTTTCAAAGAGTTCAACAAATAAAAATGTGTGCATGTGCACACATATGTGTGTAGAAAGAGAAATAAAGCAAATTTATTGCTTTGTAAACAATTGTTGAGTTTAGGTGATGCATACTTTGAAATGTCTGTTTTGAAATCTTCATTGGCAGAAAACTATTTTGAGATTATGAAAGTTGAAATCAAAAGAGTATAGACAGGAAATTAATTATATGCATATTCAAGTGTAACTAGAAGTAGTTTGGCTCTGTGTCCCCACCCAAATCTCATGTTGAATTATAATCCCCAGTATTGAAGGAGGGGCCTGGTGGGAGGTGATTAGATCATGGTGGTAGTTTCCCTCTTGCTGTTCTTGTGATAGTGAGTGAGTTCTCACAAGATCTGATGGTTTAAAAGGGAAGTGGCACTTCCCTTTTCTCTCTATCTCTCTATCTCTCTCTCCCTCCCTCCCTCCCTCCCTCCCTCCTGTTCTGCCATGGTAAGATGTGCTTGCTTCCTGTCCACCTTCTGCTATAATTGTAAGTTTCCTGAGGCCTCCCAAACATGCTTCCTGTTAAGCCTGCAGAACTGTGAGTCAATGACACTTCTCTTTTTTATAAACTACCCAGTCTCAGGTAGTTCTTTATAGCAATGTGAGGACGAACTAATACAGTAGTTAACAAAATTAGTTTGAAAATGTTTAAAAATATATCCTTTAAACATAAGCTATTTTTCCCATTAGCTGGTGCACCCAAGTTTTTAGAACCAATGCATTATTTATTTGTGAAAATAACACTAAATAACATTTTTTTCACAATAAGAAGGGGAGAGAAGAGGAGGGGAAAAGAAAAAAAAATCTAAGATAGAAATGAAAAAACTCTGGGCTAAAACTGAGACATACAATAAGGAAACTGTCTCAGATATATTATGAAGTAGAAAGAAACAAATACAAATGATCCATGAGTCTGAATCAACTAAATTTGTAGTTCTCAGATTTGAGTGAGCATTAGAATCACCTGGAAAGCTTGTTAATCAGCATTTCTGGTTCAGTAGGTCTGGATTATGGCCTGAGAATTTACATTGCTAGTAAGTTCCCAGGTAATGCTGATGCTATTTATACACTTTAAGAACCACTGTTTCAGAATTTAGTCTAAAGGTGAACTTCATTTATCAAAGTTCAATCTTTAAACACAAATGTTCAGCACACGCCTGTAATCCCAGCTACTCTGGAGGCTGAAGCAGGAGGATCACTTGAGCCCAGGAGTTCAAGACCAGCCAGAGCAACATAGCAAGACCATGTCTCCAAAAAAAAAAAGAAAAGAAAATTCCCACATTACAAACTATGTGCTGGTTTATAATCTTTTACAATGATCATTTAGACTTTACGAACAAATAATTAATCCTGTAAATAATAGCTTGCCAGATTATGAGTGATCAGTAAAGAGAGTTCTCCAAACTTCATTGACCACATACTCCAACAAAACAGCCAAAAAAAAGCAATCAAAATGAAATTTAGTACAGCCCTCCAATATATGCATATTTATTACATACCTACTATTTTACTAATAAGTCTTATAAAGTATAAAACCCCAAAAAATGAATTAAAAATTGCAAACATTAACAATCATTTGATAATATTTATTACTTATATAAAAGATCTTTTTGCTCTCATAAAAGCTTAACATTTTTAATAGAGCAATGATAATAATGAAAATAAGAAACCAAATTGTATTTTTTAAAAATAATAATATAAATATTTTGTGATTCGGTGATCGAAATGTGAGGTCCTAAGTTCCATTTATTTCAGTACTTAATTGTAATTTCCTTCCCATAGCTGAGAAGGGGATAATTACAAAGATATAAGAATTAAAGTTAACAAAATACATCATTTGTTGGACTTAAATAAATTACTATTTGCACTTTTCAATACCTTCTATCAATCATGCAAAAGTTTTTGTTGATCTTTAAGATATTTCCATCTTCTCTTATGTCAATTGATCATTTTTGCAGACTAATCAAAACATGTCACATTTTAACGTTTTCAGTAACTGGCTTAAAAACCCACTGAAACTTTTTTTTTTTGCTTACATTTATTTATTTTTATGGAAGTATGACAATCAGCTAGAAAAATACACAAATTACATATGACCAGTCTGATGAATTTCTACCACAATACTCATTTGCTACCAGACCTGTATCATGGGTTTTGCTTGTTTTAATATTTTTAATTGATAAATAACAATATATATTTATGGAGTTCAATATATTTTGAAATATGTTTACAGTACATTGTAGAATGGTTTAATCAAGCTAACATATCTATCACTTCATATACTTATCTTTTTTTTGGTAAGAACATTTAAAATCTATTCTTTTAGCTATCTAAAATATACATTATTACTAACTATAGTTACCATGCTGTACAATAAATCACCAAAATTTATTCCTATTGTCTAACGAACTTGAGATCCTTTTATCAACAACTCTCCTTCCTCTATTCTCCCTTCCCCCTACTGACTAAACTCTTCATTTGGAACATTTTTTGAAGAGTATACAAAATATTTTTCCAAGTATTTTTTAAGAGTGCAGATAAGTTTCCATAAGACACACATCTTTGACAACAAAAATCATATGATAAAAGAAATATTTCCAGTGATTTTAAAAACATTCTCTCTGTGTTTTCATCACAGCCTTTACAAAAGGCAGTTATATTTTCACTCCTTGTTAAAACATTACCTTTACCTTGAAGGAATGAAGTAAGAGTGTCCATTGATTGGTTGGTTGCTTGGTATTTAATCTACAATGCAGATTACATAGTCACTTGTCACACAAAAAGGGTCAACAAATTTGACATCTCTTGTCTTGTCATTTAAAAAACACAAGCTTCACCCATCTTTTTTTTTTTTTTTTTAAGACAGGGTCTCACTCTGCTGCCCAGGCTGGAATATAGTAACATGAACATAACTCACTGCAGCCTCAACTTCACACATGCCTAGCTTTTTTCAATTTTTAAAATTTTTTTGTAGAGACTGGGTTTTGCCATGTTGCCCAGACTGGTCTCAAACTCCATGACTAAAGCCATCCACCCACCTCAGCCTCCCAAAGTGCTGAGTTTACAGGTATGAGGCACCATGCTTGGCCAACTCATCTTTTAAATTCAATAATTCTTTTATAATCTTTGCTTTAAGATAATCAGAGATGCTCTTGTGATTCAAATGATTCTCATGGTCACTACTCATCTCATTACAGAGTACAACAGGGATTCTATACAACAGTTGGGATTTTTTTGGTTGTTTGTTTTGTTTTGTTTTGTTTTGTTTTGAGATAGGGTCTCATTCTGTCACCCAGGCTGGAGTGTAGTAACACAATCACGTCTAACTGCAGCCTCTGCCTTCAGGGCTCAAGCAATCCTTTCACCTCTACTACTCAAGTAGCTGGAACTACAGGCACACACTATCATACCCAGCTAATTTTTAAAGTTTTTGTAGTGGTAAGGTCTCACTGTGTTTCCCAGTATGATCTTGAACTCCTGAGCTCAAGTAATCTCATCTTGGCCTCCCAAAGTACTAGGATTACAGTCTTGAGCCAACATGCCCAGACTAACAGTCAGATTTTAAGAAAAATTAACAACATTGATATCATACTGAAATACTCTTTGCTCATCTGACATCAACCTATGTGTTGCTATGGATTACCTAAGTATGATGCAACAGAAAAGCTGAAAGACTTTTACAGGGACCATCCATGTACCCACTACTTAGACTCTGCATTTATAATTTTAACTGTATTTGTTATACTATACTATGACTACACCATATGCTTTCTGTATGATTAATCCATTTACCAATCCATCTAAGAGTTTAATGTATTTCAAAGTAAGTCAAACATATTAATATAGTTTCCCCCAACAGTCCAGCATGCATATCATTAACTAGAATTTTATATGTATTATTCCTTTTTTCCTTTTGCAGTAAATTTTACATGCAATGAAATGTGCAAATTATAAGTCTACCATTTCATAAATTCTAGCAAGTGCATATATGTATGCAACCTAAACTCTCATAAAGTCAGAACACTATCGTCATTATCACAGGAAATTATCTCATATACATTGTTTTGCATACACGAAGTCACTTATTTTCAAGAATTTATTTTCCCTGATACATCTTTATTTTAATGGCACAAAAAGAAATTAGTTATTCATGTATTTTATTATTGAAACAAAATATAGCTACTATGATAATCTGGGCCTTGTTAGAAACAGCTGTACTTCAAATATATAGCATCCTCTGACATTAAATAATTTAAGTTCTTGATGTTTCAAATCATCTTCAAAGATTTCTACACACTTCTGGAAGTATTTGTTCACAAAAGAATTCATCTGTTGTTGCCATATTGTTTCCTATGTTTTATTTCATCCATTTTATGAACAAGTGTGTCCCTAATGTTACTAATAATGTACTATATTTGGTCTTTTGCTGTTAAGAAAACACAAAAGAGGCTTTTAAATATCTATCATTAATTTTAGTGACATTTTTCTAGATACTGAATAATGTATCACATAACTTTAAATGTCATGGAAAACTTTTTTTTTATCTTCCTGTCCCACATGTTTGTTAATTATGATGGCTTCCTACTATCGTTAGCCAATGTTTCAAGGAAATAAAATAACAAAAAGTGTTTCTTTGTTAACAATAATGGATATAATTCCATCTATCAATTTGTCTTGCTTATAATTTCACTACTTCTGGACATCTTCTCAGCTGAGATTAGATTGTTGTTGATTTTTACTTCATTAGTCTCATAAGAGAAGCATCCGCTCTGACCTATACGTGTGTGGGGCTCACTTCTACTCCCATTATTAGTATTGCATACAATTTACAGTTTCTCTGCAGGTATCTTTCTTGCCATCTATCTGTTTTGTGAACTTTGATTTCATTAAATTCATAAATCCACTGAACTAGACACATGCAAACTTGTAATTCATCCCAGTATGTTGAAGATAAAGGTAAAAGCAAGGGGCCTCTGTCAATTCCTGCATACTTTCCTCATGCACTATAACTGATACCTAACAGTCTGACACACAGACCAAGTGAGGATGCCACTGTTGATCCATTTATTAAATGTTAATTAAGGTAAATTTCATTTATTAGATTAAAACAATGAAAGTTCTAATATTTTCTTTCCACAACCTAATGAAACATCATACATATCCTGCTTTGGAAATGCTAGTGTAAATTCAGAGCTCTAAACATTTTTTATGGAGCTTTCTTCATTATCAAAAACAACATGGGCCAGGTATGGTGGCTCACATCTGTAATCCTAGCACTTTGGGATGCCAAGGTGAGTGGATTGCCTGAACTCAGGAGTTTGAGACCAGTCTGGACAACATGGTGAAACCCTATCTCTACTAAAATACAAAAAAATTAGCCAGGCATGGTGGTATGTGCCTGTAGTCCCAGCTACTCGAGAGGCTGAGGCAAGAGAATTGCTAGAACCCGGGAGGCAGAGGTTGCAGTGAGCCAAGATCATGCCACTGCACGCCATCCTGAGCAACAGAGCAAGACTCCATCTCTAAAAAAAGCATCAAATTAATCACCAGATATCAGAGCAAGGAAAACTTCTGTCACTAAAAGTTTAAAGTGTATCTTGAAATAAAAAAATGCTTATGCTTATTAATGATAGCGACAGGAGGCAGCCAGGTACTGGGTGAAACCCCACCTCCAAGCTGGATACAGTTCAAAGCCTGAAAGCCAAGCTACAAGTTAAATCCCTGAACCAGAGTGAGAACTTGTCTTCCTGTTTGGCGTGCTTTCCTCTGGATTGATCCTCACCCTTCACCTATTTTACATATACCTACCCTTTACTAATTGGTTTTCTACACTGCTGTCTTTGCTTAAACTTTTTCGCATAATTACAAACCAATCAGCATGGACTCCCCATTCTGTGACTATAAAGACCCCAAACTCAGTAATTAGAGGAAGAGACAGCTGGACTTTAAGGGAGATGGACAGACCTTGGGGAAGGTGGCCAGACTTCAGGGAAGAGATGCCCCAACTAGGGGAAAAAATAATCTGCTCTTCCCATCCCCTCTACAGTTACCCTCTCCACTGAGAGCCATTTTAATCACTCAATAAAATTATCTGCCTTCACTATCCTTCAATTGCCCAAGTGCCCTCATTCTTGTTAGACACCAGCAAGAGCTTGGGACCCACCAAGTGTGGGTACCCAGAAGGCTGTCACACTGGTCCTTTGCCCTCACCAGCAGAAGGCAGCTGCCCCAGATAACGAGGTAAGGGGCCAACTGAGCTGCTAACACACCACCATCTGCAGAGCGCAGAACTAAGAGAGTACTCTAACACCCACTCTAGGGATTCAGGGTCATGGGCACCCCCACCTGGGTGCCTCCACGGGCCCTGCATGGAGCTTGCTCCTGCTGGCTCCCAGAGGGGCTGGCCGAATGCTACACTCGCTAGTCATGCCTGGTCTGGCCACAGGCCCCACACAGAGCTTGCTCCTGCTGGCATTTGGAGCCATGCCGACCAGATCCTGCACTCACTCACTCACACATAGGCATGAAGCTTGCTCCTGCCGGCGCCTGGAACAGCCAGTCAGATTCCGCAGTCGCTCACTCATGTGCTCTCTCTCGCAAGGGGTTCAGCATGATGGGCTGACTAAATGGGGTGCCCCTGTCATAAGTCCAGCAAAGAGGCTGAGAAAAATCTTGCATCATTAATATCATTAGAGTGCTAACTAGCAGAGGAACAAAGGACAAGCCTTTCTATATGTACTATCCATATGCCAGGTTTTAGATATGTTCTCAGATTTTATGAGCTTAAAACTGTTAAATGCTTTGTGATTTTTAAAAGGGTGAAACAAGTCATTATTTTAAGAATATATATATGGAAACATTCAGTAAAGTATCAAGTCCCTTGAAAATGTAATTACTATTCTATCTTTAAAAAGCATGTAAAAAATATCTGAAACAGGGCCGGGCGCGGTGGCTCACGCCTGTAATCCCAGCACTTTGGGAGGCCGAGGCGGGTGGATCACGAGGTCAAGAGATCGAGACCATCCTGGTCAACATGGTGAAACCCCGTCTCTACTAAAAATACAAAAAATTAGCTGGGCATGGTGGCGCTTGCCTGTAATCCCAGCTACTCAGGAGGCTGAGGCAGGAGAATTGCCTGAACCCAGGAGGCGGAGGTTGTGGTGAGCCGAGATCGCGCCATTGCACTCCAGCCTGGGTAACAAGAGCGAAACTCTGTCTCAAAAAAAAAAAAAAAAAAAAAAAAAAAAAAAAAAAAATCTGAAACAAGTGCAACTGGCATTTTCCCTACTTCATTATTTTTATGTACTGATTCAGTATAGTCTTGGAGAAAACAGAATATCATGTGAATAACAGTAAGTGATTTCTGGGTTGGTTGGTTTGTTGAGTTTGGATTAGAGTTTGGATAGTAGCATTTACTTTAAACTATAATAAACAATTTCTAATTTTTTTTAGCAATCTCAGATCCTCTTCATAATTTTTTTCCTTTCTCCTAGACTCAATTTTACGGGCTGCCTGGAGTTGAATTTCATTGTTTTTTCACGTTTATTTAGTGGGTGAAAACATTTCAACATTAATAATTTTTAGCTTCAGATAGTTTAGCTCTGAATTCTAGCACCCAAACCACAAAACTTCAAGTTGTGTTCAGTTCCTAGCTTCAGCCCCAGTGGTGGTTAGAAAGAGAAGACATGCCAAACCAGAATAGGCTAAGTTATTTGCTTCTTGGAAACTCAGACTAAATACAACATTTACACACCAAAAACACCAGTGAAAAAACAATTCGCTTCATATAGTTAGAGGCAAAGTTTCAATAATCTGCTTGAGAAATGTAAAGGAACCGAAAAAAAGTTAGTAATGAACATCATTCAAGTATCAGCAATTAAGTCAATATAATTGGTTTCAAGAGCAAAGAGAATTATTCCCAAGAAAAGTTCTAATTGCACCAAAGTGAAAATGAAGCCTCCCCATCTTAAAGTTATTACATGACTGAGAGGAATGTAAAACCTGGACCAGTTAGGACCTAAAATCTTATCAAGTTAACTCTCCCCACATTCAGGATGAGGGCAACAGGACAGGGTAATCTACCAAGCCAATATCTGGCAGAAGACAATTTAAGGACACCTGGCTCTGATCTAAAACCAGTAAGCATGGGGAAACTTCATTTTTAAAAAGCTTCATTTAAAAAAATATTTTTTGGCCGGGCACGGTGGCTCACGCTTGTAATCCCAGCACTTTGGGAGGCCGAGGCAGGTGGATCACGAGGTCAAGAGATCGAGACCATCCTGGTCAACATGGTGAAACCCCGTCTCTACTAAAAATACAAAAAATTAGCTGGGCTTGGTGGTGCGTGCCTGTAATCCCAGCTACTCAGGAGGCTGAGGCAGGAGAATTGCCTGAACCCAGGAGGCGGAGGTTGCAGTGAGCTGAGATCGCGCCATTGCACTCCAGCCTGGGTAACAAGAGTGAAACTCCGTCTCAAAAAAAAAAAAAAAAATTTTTTTTAATGACCTCCAGCATCTAACGACTTGTCTCCATGTGCTCAACAATTATGTAGAAATATGAGTAGGTCTTTGGACCTACTGAATTCATTTTTAAAATAACTAATAATCTAAATCCTAAAGCCAAAACCAGAAAAAGAAAAAGAAAAGAATCTCAGAAAGGCCAGGTTGCATTTTGCCTTGTGAAAGAAACTTTGGTCTTAAATTACTTTACACCAACATATGGAAGAGTTTATGTCTTGGATTCTCTCTACCACTCCCTCCTTTTTCATATTGATAGCTGCTGTTTTGGAAGTAAATGGGAAGGGAGGGAGGAAGAGTAGGGATGAGAAAAGAGCAGAAAAAGCAGGAGGGAATGGAAATGACAAGTACCCCAAGTTGCACCATTAACAAAAATCAACCGTATCAAGGGATATAATCATTCATTTAACAGCAGTCATTGAACACGTGCCACATAAAAGAGCCTAGTAAACTATTACAGAGCAGAATGTTTATTAAATTAGAGAATAAGTGAAGAATTGGGAACAATGGCCCAATCAACCACATATGCTAAATGCCTGTATTAGAAAAGAGGCCTACTTATCTGCCTTTCAAAACCATTGGTCAGGATAAACAAATGTCAGCAGACTATACTCAAGGAACATCCATTTGAAATCTCTCTGTAGTTTTCCTGCTGCTGTTACAGCTTGTGGGGCACATCTGAACCTGACTACAGCCTGAAGAAAACCAGATCCACCTTTGCAGACCTAGAGATCCATGAACAAAAAAATAAATGTCTGCTGCTGTTGTCAGCAGCCAAAATCAACTAATAAAGTACCTATGTCTTACACTTAACAGTTTCTTGTACTTCTATTACATGCCGAGTGCTTAAAGGCATTAGAGTTTACAACCCCTGCCTTATTATTTCCTGTGGTCATGTAGGCCACAGCTAATCCTGCCAATTATAAAAAGAACTATAATGCTAATTGTTCCAAGGAAAAACAAGGATGCTAAAATAGAATTCTGGCATCCTGCTTCTAACATTTGGGAATAGTAGGGGAGTCACTTCCAAAGCCAAAATGCTCCACTCAAAGCAGATACCTCACCTCCCAAAAATCATGAACAAAGCATAGAAATGACTCCAGAAACACAAATAATGTAGAAATGTGCTATGTTACTTCTCATTACTTAGAGCAAGGATTCAGATAGAATCATCACTCTCAGTGTTGCACAGATTTGGCAGTGCCTGAGTTTTACTATCCTAGAGGTGCTCATGAGATATACTATGCAGATATTACATCTTTCTGTGTTGAACTGAGTTCTCTAGTCCTATACTCTAGATTACACTACAATATGAAAACACCATTTGTTTAAGATACAGGATCTTACCTCAGGCTGAAGTGCAGTGGTGCAGTAAGAGTACACTGCAGGTTTTAACTCCTGGGCTCAAGTGATCCTCCTGCCTCAGTCTCCCAAGTAGCGAGGACTACAGACATACATGACCACACCTAGTTAATTTTTTTTTTTACTTTTTTTTTTTTTCTTTTGAGACGGAGTTTCGCTCTTGTTACCCAGGCTGGAGTGCAATGGCGCGATCTCGGCTCACCGCAACCTCCGCCTCCTGGGTTCAGGCAATTCTCCTGCCTCAGCCTCCTGAGTAGCTGGGATTACAGGCACGCACCACCATGCCCAGCTAATTTTTTGTATTTTTAGTAGAGACGGGGTTTCACCATGTTGACCAGGATGGTCTCGATCTCTTGACCTCGTGATCCACCCGCCTCGGCCTCCCAAAGTGCTGGGATTACAGGCTTGAGCCACCGCGCCCGGCCTTTTTTTTTTTTTACTTTTTGTAGAGCTAGGATCTTACTACGTTACTCAGGCTGCTCTCAAACTCCTGGCCTCAAGCGAACCTCCTCCTTCAGCCTCCCAAAGTGCTGGGATTACAGGCATGAGCCACCACACCTGGCTGAAAATATCTTTTTTGATGATATCTTTGAATACATTTTTTTTGGAGATGGAGCCTTGCTCTGTTGCCCAGGTTGGAGAGCAGTGGCACAATCTCAGCTCACTGCAACCTCCGCCTCCTGGGTTCAAGTGATTCTCCTGCCTTTGTCTCTCAAGTAGCTGGGACTACAGGCATATGCCACCATGCCCAGCTAATTTTTGTATTTTTGGTAAAGATGTGGTTTCACCATGTTGGACAGGCTGGTCTCAAACTCCTGGATTCAAGTGATCTGCCCATCTCGCCTCCCAAAGTGCTAGGATTACAGGCGTGAGTCACTGCGCATGGCCTATATCTTTAAATGCAACTTTAATTTTACCTATTCATGATAGCATCTATCTTCTGACTTCCACTGCACCTAGCCCACCCCGACATGAGCATTTTAGTCGTGGCCCACAGCCCTATCAAAAGCCTTACCTCCACATGCCTGTGATCTTCCTTGGGGCTCCCACCACCTAAGTGCCCTGCCTGTCCCTGCCTGAGAGTTTAGCTCCTCACCCAGATATCAGCCCTCACTTCTTCCCATCACAGCCAGGACCTGAAGCTCGCCAACAATCCAGCCCCATCAAGACTCATACAGGAAGTCCAGCTGGCCATCTAGGGGCTAGGAAGTTACAGATCTCCCTACCCCACTCTAATTTTGCTAGTACTTGACCACATCTCCCATTGCCTGAGGTTGGACCAATACAACAAGCCAACACCACCGCAACCAACATGCTCCTGCAGAGGCCCAAAGAAGGAGTACCCAAGTCCCACTCTTAAATGAAGAAGAGCCATCACACTGGAGAGCAGAGGAGCCACATAGCTACCTATATTAAGCTAAGTGATAAAGTTCTGCCCCAAAAACCACTCCCCTGGAGAGTCAAAAATTAGACATTTCCTGAAGCTCTCAATCATATGGTGGTCTGGAGATAGGCTGCAGTATGTGTCTGATCTAGGAGTCAAGAGCTCTGGAACAAGGGTGTGATTGGGCAACAATCTACGTTCCAGCCTATCTAGACGGGGCTCATGTAGCACCCCAAACCCACAGAGACTATAGCACAATTCACTAGGAGCTTTTCCTAGCCACAGTAGCTCTCTAGCAATGGTCTCCAATCAAAATGGAAACTCAAAAATGTCAGAGAAGTAATTCAAAGCATGATTGCAAGAAACTCAAAGACATAAAAGAAAAGACTGAAAATCAACACAAAGAAACTACTAAAACAATCCAGGAAATGAAAAAAAGAGATAAACATTTTAAAAAGGAATCAATTAGAGCTTCTGGAACTGAAAAGTTCACTTTAGGATTGTCAAGCTATTGAAAGCTTGCTTTATCAATAGACCAGACCAAGCAGAAAAAAGAATTACAACTGGTATTTTAAACTAACCCATACAGACAAAAGTAAAGAAAAAAGAATTTTAGGCCAGGTGCAGTGGCTCACACCTGTAATCCCAATACTTTGGGAGGCAGAGGAGGGCAGATCACCTGAGGTCAGGAGTTTGAGATCAGCCTGATCAGCATGGTGAAAACCCATCTCCACTAAAAAAAAATACAAAATTATCTAGGTGTGGTGGCGCATGCCTGTTATCCCAGCTACTTAGGAGGCTGAGGCAGGAGAATCACTTGAACCCGGGAGGCGGAGGTTGCAGTGAGCCAAGTTTGTGCCATTGCACTCCAGATGGGACAACAAAAGTGAAACTCTGTCTCAAAAAAAAAAAAAAAAAGAAAGAAAGAAGAACTTCATAAAATGAACAAAGTTTTTGAGAAGTGTGGGATTATGTAAAACAACCAAATCTATGAATTATTGGCATTCCTGAGAGAGAAGGATAAAAAGTTGACAACCTGGAAAACATACTTGATGGAATAATTCAAGAAAATTTCCCTAATCTTGCTAGAGATGTAGATATCCAGGTCAACATGAAGACCATCCCAAAGGCACATAGACATTCACCAAGGTCAATGCAAAGAAAAAAGTCTTAAAGGCAGCAAAAGAGAATGGTAACGTCACGTATAGAAGGAATCCCATCAGGCTAGCACCAGACATCTCAGCAGAAACCTTACAAGCCAGAAGAGAGTGGGGACCTATTTTCAGTGTCTTTAAAGAAAAGAAATACCAACAAAGAATTTCATATCCCACAAATTAAGCTTCATAAATGAAAAATAAATAAATCCCTTCTCAGACAAGAAAATGCTGAGGAAATTTGTTTCAACTAGAACAGCCTTATAAGAGGTACTTAAGGAAGTGTTAAACATGGAATGGTAAGAACACCACCTGTTACCACAAAAACACACTTAAGCACATAGCCCACAGACACTATAAAGTAACTACGCAGTCAAGTCTACCTAACAACCAGCCAACAACACAGTGACAGGATCAAAGTCTCACATATCATTACTAAACTTGAATGTAAATGGGCCAAACACCCCACTTCAAAGACACAAAAGGGCAAGCTTGAAAAAAAGACAAGACTCAATCATCTGCTGTCTTCAAGAGACCCACCTAACATGTGATCCCATAGGCTCAAGGCAAAAAGGGATGAAGAAAGACCTAGCAGGCAAATGGAGAAACAAGCAGAAGTCACTATTTTTATACCAGATAAAACAGACTTTAAATCATAACAACTAAGACACAGAAGGGCATTACATAATCATAAAGTGTACAATCCAACAAGAAGACTTAACTATCCTAAATATATACCTATCCAACATTAGATCACCCAGATTCATAAAATAAGTTCTTCTTGACTGATAAATAGACTCAGACAGCCACACAAAAATAGGGGGAGACTTCAACACCCCACTGACAGCAACAGAAAGATCATCAAGGCAGAAAAATAACAAAGAAACTCTGGACAATTAAACCTAACGATATCTATAGAACAATCAACATACTAACCAAAGAGTACACATTCTTCTCATCTGTACAAGGAACATATTCTAAGAGCAACTACATGTTTGGTCATAAAATAAGTGTCAATAATTTTTTTTAATTGAAATCATACCAAGCATACTATCAGACTACAGTGCCATAAAAATAAAAATGAACATCAAGAAGATCTCTCAAAACTATACAAATATGGAAAGGACACAACTTGCTCCTGAATAACTCCTGGGTGAACATGAAATTAAGGCAGAAATCAAAAAATTCTTTGATATTAATGAAAATAGGAACATAAGTTCCCAAAATCTCTGGGAGGCAGCCAAAGCAGTATTAAGAGGAAAGTTTTTAACACTAAATTTTTTCACCAAGAAGTTAGAAATATTCCAAATTAACAATTTAACTTTGCACCTAATGTAATTAGAAAGAAAAAAATAGAAGAATAAACCAACCCAAAACTACCAGATGAAAACAAATGCCTAAAATTAGAGAGAAGACTCTGAGGCAAGATGACCAACTAGATACAGCCAGGAGGAACACATGCCACCAAGTGACTGGGACTTTGAGAAGACTGGCACATTCTGAGATCTTCAGAGGGAAGGCAATGAGAATGGATGGAGGGTCGATACAGATGCTGGGCTGAAGAAAGAGAAAACTGGGAACCCTGTATGGGGCTACCACACACCAAGACTTATTTCTGGCCCCCAAGGACTCCTGAGGAAGGGGTGAGTTGAAGAGGTGAAAAGCAAACCCCTCTCAACACAGACCTCTAGAATCCTACCAACAGGAGACACCATGACTCCAGGGCATGGAAAGTTGAGCTGGCTGGGAGAGGTGCTTAGAGAGGTGGTAGGGGTAGGACTGCAGCCTGTGCAGAACCCAGAGGGTTTGGTGCAGTAATGTCTACAGTGGAATACGACCACAGTTGTCCATCCCCCAAGGTTTACCATGCTCTCCTAGGAGACTTTAGCCTTAGGGGGAGTGTCAAATCTGAACAGATCATGGTGGTCTTGCATGTGAAATGGGGCTAGCCCAATCTAAGCACCCCTTGTCTGCTGGCCTCTCCCAGGGCCCCAAACTGGTGGAGTACACTTGCAGTGCACCCTCGGATGCCCAACCGAGGTGCCTCCAGGGCGCCCATCATAGCTCCTTTACTGGCAGATGGTGCCTGACTGTCGAGAGCTCCAGCAGAGCAGACTCCGATGAGGTGCACCAGACCACCCACACCCTCCACCAACTGCAGCCTCCTCTGTGCTGCTTTGCTGGCAGGAACTCACACACAGCCACCCCCGCCCTACCATTTTGCTGGTGCACACCTCTCCTCCACCGCTGGCACCAATGTGCACATGCATCCCACTGTGCCACAGCTGCAGCGTGAGTGTAACCCCACTGCTGCATGGCCATTGCCAGTGCGAACGCACATACAGAGGCCAGCGACCCATACACCACCCTACACCACCACCAGCATGTACACGAACACACGGAGACTGGCAGCCCTGTACCTGCCAGCACTGCAATCCCCCACCCCTGTGTCAACACCACCACCAGTGGGAATACGTACACAGAGGCTGGCAGCCCCACATCCACCAGCACGCTGTCCAAGCCAAGAAGCAGGCATCCCACCACAATGCAGCTGCTAAGCACAGATCCCACTGCCACGCCCCAACAAAGCATTTTGGCTGGCACTAGCCATCAGAGTGTTGTAGCCAGCGATTCAAGAACACCTGGGCCCCTCCAGTACAAAAGGTTCCTAACCTCAAGGTGCCAGAGAACAAAGCTGGGGGCCTGAAATCAAATTCAAGAAATGCAGAGAATCTCTGTGAGATACTACCCAAGATGTCATCCCTGAGACACAGTCATCAGATTCATCAAAGTCAAAATGAAGGAAAAAAATGTTAAAAGCAGCTAGAGAAAAGAGGAAAGTCACCTACAAAGGGAACTCCATCAGGCTAACAGTGAACCTTTCAGCAGAAACTCTATAAGCCAGAAGAGATTGGAGGACTATATTCAGCATTACTAAGGAAAAGAAATTCCAATCAAGAAGAGTGTGTGTGTGTGTGTGTGTGTGTGTGTGTGTGTGTGTGTGTCAGGGTTTCACTATCATCCAGGCTGAAGTGCAGTGATATGATCATGGCTTGCAATGACCTCCTGGGCCCAAGTAGTCCTCCCACCTCAGCCTCCCAAGTAGCTGGGACTACAGGCACATGGCACCATGCCTAGCTAATTTTTGTATTTTTTGTAGACACAAGGTTTTACCATGTTGCCCAGGCTGGCCTCAAACTCCTGGGTACAAGCAATCCACCTGCCTCAGCCTCCCGAAGTGCTAGGATTACAGGTGTGAGCCACCATACCCAGCCCCAATCAAGAATTTCGTATGCAGCCAAACTAAGCAAAGAAGAAATAAGATCCTTTTCAGACAAACAAATGCTAAGGGAATTTATTACCATTAGACGTGCCTTACAAGAGGTCCTGAAGGGAGTGTTAAATATAAAAAGGAAAGGTCATCACCACACACTACAAAAGCACACTTAAGTACATAGACCATTGACACTATAAAGCAACGACACAAACAACTCTGCATAATAACCAGCTAACAACATGACAATAATCAAATCCACACACGTCAATATTAACATTGAATGTAAATGGACTAAATGCCCAATTAAAAGGCACAGAGTGGGGCCGGGCGCGGTGGCTCACGTCTGCAATCCCAGCACTTTGGGAAGCTGAGGCGGGTGGATCACGAGGTCAAGAGATCGAGACCATCCTGGTCAACATGGTGAAACCCCATCTCAACTAAAAATACAAAAAATTAGTTGGGCATGGTGGCGCGTGCCTGTAATCCCAGCTACTCAGGAGGCTGAGGCAGGAGAATTGCCTGAACCGAGGAGGCAGAGGTTGCGGTGAGCCAAGATCACGCCATTGCACTCCAGCCTGGGTAACAAGAGCGAAACTCCATCTCAAAAAAAAGAAAAGGCACAGAGTGGCAAGCTGGACAAAAAGGCAAAACCCAGTGGTGTGCTATCTTCAAGAGACCCATCTTGTGTTTGCAGTGACACCCACAGGCTCAAAATAAAGGGATAGAGAAAAATCTACCAAGCAAACAGAAAACAGAAAAAAAGTAGGGATTGCTGTTATAACAGACAAAGGAGACTTTAAATCAATAAAGATTAAATAAGACGAAGAAGGGAATTACATAATGGTAAAGCGTTCAATTCAACAAAAAGACCTAATTATCCTATATATGCAGCCAACATAGAAGCACCCAGGTTCATAAAGCAAGTTCTTTGAGACTTATGAAGGGACTTAAATAACCGCATAATAATAGTGTGTGACTTCAACACCCCACTGACATTTTAAGACAGATCATTAAGACATAAAACTAATAAAGAAATTAAAGACCTGAACTCAACAACTGACCAAAGGACCTAATAGACATCTACAGAACTCTCCACCCAAAAACAACGGAATATACATTTTTCTCATCTGTACAGGGCACATGCTCTAAAACTGATCAACCATAAAACAATCCTCAGCAATTAAAAAAAAAAAACTGCAATCACACCAATCACAGTCTTGGACCACAGCACAGTAAAAATAGAAAACAATACTAAGAAATCAATAGAAATCAACACTTAAAACCATACGATTACATGGAAAATAAACAACCTGCTCCTGAATGACTTTTGGGTAAACAATGGAATTAAGGCAGAAATCAAGAAATTCTTTGAAACTAATGAGAACAAAGATACAACATACCAGAATCTCTGGGACACAGCAACAGTGTTAAAAGGGAAGTTTATAGTGTTAAATGCCCAGATCAAAAAGTTCGAAAGTTCTCAAGTGAATAACCTAACATCTTGCCTAGAGAAAAAGAGAAGCAAGAGCAAACCAACCCCAAAGGTAGCAGAAGACAAGAAATAACCAAAATCAAAGCTGAACTAAACAAAACTGAGATGCAAAAAAAAAAAAAAAAAATTAAAAAGATCAAAGAACCAAGGAGTTTTCCCTTGAAAGAATAAATCAGACTGCTAGCTAGATTAATAAGAAAAAAAGAGAGAGAGAAAAGATCCAAATAAACACAATCAGAAATGACAAAGGTGACATTCTACCGACCCCACAGAAATACAAAAAACCCTCAAAAAACTACTACAAACAGCACTATGTACACAAACTAGAAAACCTGGAAGAAATGGATAAAGTCCCGGAAACATACAACCTCCCAAGATTTAACAAGAAAGAAATTAAACTAATGAACAGACCAATAATGTGGTCCAAAACTGAATGAGTAACAAAAAGTCTACCAACCAGAAAAATCCCAGGACCAGACACATTCACAGCCTAATTCTACCAGATGTATAACGAAGAGCTTATACCATTCCTACTGACAATGTTCCAAAAAACTGAGGAAGAGGGTCTCCTCCATAACTCATTCTATAAGACCAGTATCAGCCTGACACCAAAACCTGGCAGAGATACAATGTAAAAGAAAGCATCAGGCCAATATCTCTGATGAACATGGATGCAAAAATTTGTAAGAAAATGTTAGCAAACTGAATCCGGCAACACATCAAAAAGTTCATACATTTTGATTAAGTAAGCTTTATTCTTGGGATACAGGGCAAGTTCAACACATGCAAATCAATAAATGTTACTCACACCATAAACAGATTTAAAGCAAAAACCATACGATCACCTCCACAGACACAGAAAAAGCTTTCAACATAATCCAACATCCCTTCCTGATAAAAACCCTCAACAGACTAGACATCAAAATGAACATACCTCCAAATAATAAGACTCATGTATGACAAACGCACAGCCAACATCATTCTAAACAGACAAAAGTTGGAAGAACTAGAACAAGACAAGGATGCCCAGTCTCACCACTCCTATTCAACATAGAATGGAAAGTCCTAGCCAGAGCAATCAGGCAAGAGAAAGAAATAAGGCTGAGCGTGGTAGCACGTGCCTATAATCCTGGAATTTTGGATGGCCTAGACAGGCAGATCACTTGAGGTTAGAAGTTCAAGACCAGCTTGGCCAAAATAGTGACATGCCATCTCTATTAAAAATATAAAAATTAGCTGGGAGTGGTGGTGCACGCTTATAGTCCCAGCTACTTGGGAGGCTGAGGCAAGGGAATCACTTGAACCCAAGAGGTGAAGGTTGCAGTGAACCAGCATCAAAATAGAAAAAGTAAAATCATCTCTCTTCACTGATAATATGATTCTATACCTAGAAAACCCTAAAGACTGCTCCAAAAGGCTCCCAGAACTGATAAAATGACTTTAGTAAAGTTTCAGGCTATAAAATCAATCCACAAAAATCAATAGCTTTCCTACACCAATAACATTCAAGCTGAGAGCCAAGTCAAGAATATATCTCATTTACAATAGCCACACACAAAAATAAAATATCTAGGAATACATCTAACCAAGGAGGTGAAAGATCTCTGGACTACAAAACACTGCTGCAAGAAATCATAGATGGACAGCGGACACCAGTGCTCCAAGATGGCGTCAGTCGTACCATTGAAGGACAAGAAACTTCTGGAGGTCAGACTAGGAGAGCTGCCAAGCTGGATCTTGATGCGGGACTTCAGCCCTAGTGGCATTGTCGGAGCATTTCAAAGAGGTTACTACTGGTACTATAACAAATATATTAACGTGAAGAAGGGGAGCATCGCAGGGATTACCATGGTGCTGGCATGCTACATAGTCTTCAACTACACCTTTTCCTACAAGGAGCTCAAGCACGAACAGCGATGCAAGTACCACTGAAGAAGACAAGCTCTGCACTCCCCTCCATGACCTTCTTGGCTTGAGCCCCTCCATAAGGAACAGTCTTGATTATTGCTGAATCCTTTCATATCCTAATGGAATTAACCTCCAAATAAAAGATGACTGGTAGGTGTAAAAAATAAAATAAAATAAAATAATAAAAATTAAAAATTAAAAAAAAAAGAAATCATAGATGATACAAACAAATGAAAAACCATTCCATACTCATGGATTTGACGAATCAACACCATTAAAATGGCCATACTGCCCAAAGCAATCTACAGATTCAAACTACCAATGTCATTTTTCACAGAATTAGAAAAAACTATTCTAACATTCACATGGAAAGTTAGAGAATGAAAAGTAAAAGCAATCCTCAGCAAAGAGAACAAAGCCAGAGGCATCACATTACCTGACTTCAAACTACAGTAACCAAAACAGCATGGTACTGGTATAAAAACAGACACATTGCTTAATGGAACAGAATAGAGAACTCAGAAATGAAACCACACACTTAACAACCATCTGATCTTTGACAAAGTCAACAAAAATAAGAAATGGGGAAAGGACTCCCTATTCAATAAATGCTGCTGGGATTACCAGCTAGCCATATGCAGAAGAATTAAACTGGACCCCTACCTTTCACCATACACAAAAATTAACTCAAGATGGATCAACAATTTAAACGTAAGGCCCAAACTATAAAAATTCTAGAAGAAAACAAGGAAAATCGATTCTAGATATCAGCCTTGGCAAATAATTAATGGCTAAGACCTCCAAAACAACTGTAAAAAAAACAAAAATTAACAAGTGGGACCTAATTAAAGAGCTTCTGCACAGCAAAAGAAAATATCAACAGAGTAAACAGATACCCTACAGAATAGTAGAAAATATTCACTGTTAGGTCCCCCAAAGATGGCAGCACTGTTGTCAAGCCATTATGAACTCTGTAACCCACACATACGCCTCCAGATGGCTTCCTGGCACCTGAAAGTCTGAAACAATAATACCACAAAGAAGGACAACGGGTTCCAGTTCCAGCTGACTGATCAACCCACTGAGTAAACACCAACCAACCTTGAGCTGTAACTTTCCACTCATTGCCCCGGCCTATAAAGCCTGCTCTGCCCCCCACCTCCACACTAACTCCCTTTTCAGACTCAGCCAGGGTGAATAAACAGCCTTGTTACTCACACAAAGCCTGTTTGGGTGGCCTCTTCAATCAGATGAGCGCTTAACATTCACAAATTAAGAATGTGACAAAGGTCTAATATCCAGAATCTATACGGAACTTAAACAAATCAACAAGCAAAAACAACCCCATTAAAAGTGGGCAAAGGACATGAACAGACAAGAAATAAGAAAAAAAGAAAAGGACATGAACAGATACTTCTCAAAAAAAGATAGACATGTGGCCATCGAATATATGAAAAAATGTTCAACATCCCTAATCATTAGAGAAATGCAAATCAAAACCACAATGAGATACCATCTCACACGAGCCAGAATGGCTATTATTAAAAAGTCAGGGCCGGGTGTGGTGGCTCACGCCTATAATCCCAGCACTTTGGGAGGCCGAGACAGGTGGATCACGAGGTCAAGAGATCGAGACCATCCTGGTCAACAAGGTGAAACCCCATCTCTACTAAAAAATACAAAAATTAGCTGGGCATGGTGGCACACACCTGTAGTCCCAGCTACTCAGGAGGCTGAGGCAGGAGAATTGCTTGAACCCAGGAGGCAGAGGTTGTGGTGAGCCGAGATCACGCCATTGCACTCCAGCCTGGGTAACAAGAGTGAAATTCTGTCTCAAAAAAAAAAATTTTTTTTAATAAATAAAATAAAATAAAAAAATAAAAAGTCAAAATATCCAGGAACAGTGATTCATACCTATAATCTCAGCAATTTTGGAGGCTGAGGCAGGTAGATCACCTGAGGCGAGGAGTTCAAGATCAGCCTGGTCAACATGGTGAAACCCCATCTCTACTAAAAAATACAAAACAATTAGCCAGGCATAGTGGTGCACACCTGTAATCCCAGCTACTCAGGAAGCTGAAGCAAAAGAATCACTTGAACCTAGGAGGTGGAGGCTGCAGTGAGTTAAGAGTGCCACTGCCCTCCAGCCTGGGCAACAGAGTGAGACTGTCTCAAAAAAAAAAGTAAAAAAAAAAAAAAGATGTTGACAAGGCTGCAGAGAAAAGGGAATGTGTATACACTGTAGGTGTGAATGTAAATTACTTCAACCACTGTGCAAAGGAGTTTGGAGATCTCTCAAAGAACTTAAAACAGATCTACCATTTGACCCAGCAATCTGATTGCTGGGTATATATCCAGAGGAAAATAAATCACTCTACCAAAAAGACATACGCACTTTTTTCTTTTTTTTTTGAGATGGAATTTCGCTCCTGTTACCCAGGCTGGAGTGCAATGGTGCGATCTTGGCTCACCTCAACCTCCGCCTCCTGGGTTCAGGCAATTCTCCTGCCTCAGCCTCCTGAGTAGCTGGGATTACAGGCACGCGCCACCATGCCCAGCTAATTTTTGTATTTTTAGTAGAGATGGGGTTTCACCATGTTGACCAGGATGGTCTCAATCTCTTGACCTCATGATCCACCCGCCTCGGCCTCCCAAAGTGCTGGGATTACAGGCGTGAGCCACCTCGCCCGGCCCCGACATACGCACTTCTATGTTCACTGCCACGCTATTCACGATAGCAAAGACATGGAATCACCCTAAGTGCCCACTCATGGTAGAGTGAATAAAGGAAATGTGGTAAATATATACCATGGAATACTATACAGCCATAAAAACAAAATCATGTCCTTTGCAGCAACATGAATGCAGCTCTTGGTCATTATCCTAAGTGAATTAACACAGGAACAGAAAACCAAAGACTGCATGTTCTCACTTTTAAGTGGGAGCTAAACACTGGGTATATATGAACACAAAGATGGGAACAATCAACAGTGGGGTATTAGAAGGAGGAAGAAGGGGGAAAAGGCTAAAAAAACTACCTATTGGGGACTATGTTCAGTACCTGAGGGATGGCATAAATCGTACCCAAAACCTCAGCATCACGCAATACACCAATGTAACAAACCTGTACATATACCCTCTGAACCTAAAATAGAGCACCCAATTATTAGAGAATAATCATTCTTTTCAAGCACACGTGCAACATTTATCAAAGTTGATCACATATTCAACCTTAAAAGATGTCTCAGGAAACTTCAAAGAATCAATACCATGCAAAGTTATCTGACAAAAATGCAATTAGGTTATGATGTAATTAAAATTAAAAGAAATTTTTTAAAATTAAATAATTTAGATATTTTAAAATTCCAAATAACTCATGGGTCAAAGAAGCAGTTGTGATGGAAATGTTTAAATACTTTTGGGTACAGAATGAAAATGGAAATACTAGATATCAAAAAAGAATGCTTCAAGAAAAATTCACAATCTTAAAAGGTCAGAGCAAAAAGTAGAAAAACTGAAAATTAATAGATTAAATGTCCAATTTAAGAAGTTAGAAAAAATAATAATCCCACGAAAAGTTAAATAAAAGGAGATTAATAAAAGAATAGCAGAAATAAAGGAAGAAGACAAAGAAGTAATTGAGAGGACCAACAAAGAACAACAGCAAAATGCAGAGTTGTTTAAAAAGATGTCAAATCTCTGACAAGATTTTTTTAAAAGAGAGGAAGAAATAAAACAAAAACCACATGTAAAACCAGATTTAAGAGCTGTGAGAATATAATGAATAATTTTATTATAATAAATTTAAAAACATAAAGAAAATAGATAAATTCTTAAAAGTCTCATTCACTGAAACTACCCAAGAAGAAATAGAAAACCTGAGTGGCCCTATAATCATTAAAGGAATTGAATTTTTTAAACTCTTCTCAGAAGGAAAAATACCAAGATCAGACAATTTTTCAGTCAAGGTCTACCAAATCTTCAAGGAACAAATAATTCCCATCATATGCAAACTGTTGCAGAATATTAAAAAAAAAGAGATATTCCATAATCCACTCTACCGAACTAGTATAAGACAGATTCTAATTCAGACAAAGACACTACTAAAAGGAAAATTACAGCTCAATATCCATCCTAAATATTGAAAAATCTTAAATATTAGCAAACTGAATCCAAAACAGTTTATTTAAAAAAAGATAATATATCATGACCAAGTTGAATTTGTCCCAAAAATGCAATAGTAGTTCAACATCAGAAAAATCTATTAAATGTTACTCACCACATTATTAGACCAAAGAAGAAAAATAACATAATCATTTCAATCAATGCAGAAAAAAAGCTTTTGATAAAATTTAACACCAAATTAGTATTTTGGCTAGGAAATGAAGGAAAGTTCTTTATTTCTGATCAAGGATATCTACCAAATACTTACAGCAAACATCATAGGTTTTTTTGGTTTTGTTTTGTTTTTATCTAGAAATAATTTTTAACTTACAGGAAAATGGTATTAATAAAAACAGAAGGCCAGGCACAGTTGCTCACACCTGTAATCCCAACATTTTGGGAGGCCAGGGCAGAGGGGATCATTTAGGGCCAGGAGTTCAAGACCAGTCTCGGCAACATAGCAAGCCCTCATCTCTACAAAAGATTTTAAAAATTAGCCAGGCATCGTAGTGCACACCTGTAGTCTTAGCTACTTTGGAGGTTGAGGAAGGAGGATCACTTGAGCCCAGGAGTTTGAAGCTGCAGTAAGCTATGGTTGTGCCACTGCACTCCAGCCTAGGTGACACAGCTAAACCGTGTATCTTTTTAAATTCAAAAATAAAAATAAAAACAGAATACAGAATATATGTTTTCTTTTCCCACATTCACCCACTGTTAATACTTTGCCCCATTTGCTTTATCATTTGCTTGCTTTCTCTTACTTCTACATGTGTGTATGTGCATGTGCATGTATGAAACGCAGTATGAAATCAGCATGTCAATCTACACTTCAATTTTTATTGAAGCACTATTCACAGTAGCCAAGACATGGAATTAACCTAAGGGTCCATCAACAGACAAATGGACAAAGAATATGTAGTATATACACACAATGGAGTACTATTCAGCCATAAAAAAGAATGAGATTCTGTCATCTGCGACAACATGGATAGAACAGAAAGTCATTATTTTGAGTAAAATGTCAGACACAGAAAGACAAACACTGTATGTTCTCACTCATATGCAGAAGCTAAAAAAGTTGATCTCATAGAAGTGGAGAGTAGAATAGTGGTTACTGGAAGCTGAGATGGTAGATGTTAGAGGAAGATAGCCAAAGGTTGGTTAGCAGATACAAAATTATAGCAAGATAGGAGGAGTAAGTCTTAGTTTTCTATAGCACTATAGGGGAACTATAATTTACAACAATTTATTGCATATTTTTAAATAGCTAGAAGAAGGGCTTTTGAATGTTCCCAATACACACACACAAAAAAAATAGTAAGTATTGGCCGGGCAGGGTGGCTCACGCCTGTAATCCTAGCACTTTGGGAGGCTGAGGTGGGCAGATAACAAGGTCAAGAGATCAACATCATCCTGGCCAACATGATGAAACCCCATCTCTACTAAAATACAAAAATTAGCTGGGCATGGTGGTGTGTACCTATTGTCCCAGATACTCGGGAGGCTGAGGCAGAATTGCTTGAACCTGGGAGGCAGAGGTTGCCGTGAGCCGAGATCGCGCCACTGCACTCCAGTCTGGCACCTGGCAACAGAGCAAGACTCTGTCTCAAAATAAAAAAGGTAAGTATCTGAGGTGATGGATATGCCAATTACCCTGACTCGATCATTATACATTGTATACATGTATCAAAATATCACACTGTACCCCATAAATCTATACAATTATCATGTCAATTAAAAATTGTAATAAAAGCAAAAAAAAAAAAAAAAAAACCTTTGTTTGAAGATAAACTGATATACTCCCTATACTCAGTTGAAAAACAAAAACAAAAAAGACTGAAGAGGCTACTTGTAGCTAGAACAGAAAGGAGAGAACTTGCCCCTACTAAGGAGTCAGAGTATTTATATTCCTATTCCAAATCAGCCAATTAGATAACAACGAAACACCTAAAAGGCTTGTAACTTGTTTGGATTTTTAAAAATAATTAATAAAAGCTAAGTGAAAAAGTATTGAAACTATTCTAAAACTTAAAAAAAATGCTTAAAAAGAATTTCAGAGTTAATCTTCCCTAAGTTCAATGGTTTTGCTATTTAAATAAGTAAGTTTATAACTGTAGATCACTATTGTAATAAACTTTATTTAAGCAAGTGGAACTTCGGCCCAAAAAGTTTGTGTAAAATAGTATGATTCTGGCACCACCTGGTGGCAGTATATTCCAAAAGCAGAGAGAGAGAGAGAGAGAGAGAGAGAGAGAGAGAGAGAGAGAGAGTGTGTGTGTGTGTGTGTGTGTGTGTGTGTGTATTTTTATTAATAACAAATTCACTCATTTATTTACCAACTATTTAATAGGCATCCACTAGGCATAGCTCATATAAACCTTTAAATCTCTCTTGGAAGACAGGAAATAAAATAAGGTATTTTATTTTTAGATAAAATACCTTATTTTAAAATACCCTGTTTTAGATACTATAAGGTATAGTAGGGTCCCTATCTCCAAGGAAAAAAAATCTACAGTTAAAGTATGACTATCAGAATGCAAGAAAAGAATCTGTTCTTATTTTGAAGTTTCCTGAAAGTATTTATGCCCCTAGAACTTTCAAGCAAGAAGTCCTCAAGAGTGTACTGATAAACATATTCTATCAAGTCACCACATTGTAAGCAGTTTTCAAGGAAAATAACTGCAGTGGTTTTAAAATGTCCTCAAATTCTTGACACTTCTTCAAAAGGTTGGCCAGGCGTAGTGGCTCATGCCTGTAATCCCAGCACTTTGGGAGGCCCAGATGGGTGGATTACCTGAGGTCAGGAGTTTAAGCCCAGCCTGGACAATAGGGTGAAACCCCATCTCTAGTAAAAATACAAAAATTAGCCAGGTGTGGTGATGCATGCCTGCAATACCAGCTACTCACTTGAACCCAGGAGGCAGAGGTTGCAGTGAGCCAGGGTTGTGCCACTGCACTCCAATCTGGGTAACAGAGGGAGACTTTCTCTCAACAACAAAAAAAGTAGAGGCTAATTTCCCTTTCCCTAAATGTAGGCTTGACTTGATGACTCACTTCTAATGATGCAAAGTGGCAGAAGCAGTGGTGTGTAACTTCCAAAGCTAGGTTGCCGAAGATATCACCACTTCCATCTTGCCTTCTTTGAGACCACTCCCCTGGGGGAAGTCAGCCATCATGTCATAACGCTCAAGCAGCCTGTGCAGAGCCTACCTGGGGAGGCACTGAGCCCTCCTGCCAACCACCAGTACCCATCTGCCAGTCACATAAGTGAGCCCCCTCAGAAACAGATCCTACAGCCCCAGCCAAGCTTCAGATGACTGCATCCCTCACCAACACTGCTTGAGCTAAGCCACTCCCAAAGACACTAAGAAATAATCAAGCACAGTCCTTGGCACAGAGTTAGTCCTTGGCACAATATTTATTATTTTAAGCCACTTAGTTTTGGCATAATTTGTTATGCAACAGTATCAACCAATCCAATAACCTATCACTTCCTAAAAGAAATTTAATCTATAACAGAAAGTAAAACTAGCTCACTTTAGTTTAATACTGTAATTTTTCTATATGTTACTAAAATTTCAAATTGTCCTTCCTAATTTATAAGGAGTTATCCTTTTTTAATTCCCCCAATTGTTTCATAATATTATTTCATAATATTTACCACTTCCTTTTTTTTGTGACAGGGTCTTCCTCTGTCACCCAGGCTGGAGTGCAGTGGTGTGACCATGGCTCACTCCAGCCTCGACCTCCCTGGCTCAAGTTCAGCCTCCTGAATAGCTAGGACCATAAGCATGTACCACCACATGTGACTAAATGGGTTTTGTTTGTTTTTTGGTTTTTTTTTTGGTAAACGCAGGATCTTGCCTTGTTGCTCAAAGTGCTGGGATTATAGGCATGATATAATCATATAATATATAATGTTATTTATGTGTGCATATTACATATATGACATGTATATGTATTACATATATGTGGCATGTGAATATGTGTACATACAACATAAATATATGCATGCATGTATATATGTATATATAACATATATACGAATTATATATAAACATATATATAAACACACACAGCAATATTTATCACTTTCTAAGTTAATTCAAAGAAACAGCAACCTAAGTAGATTTTAATCAGTCAGGAAGGATTTTTTTTTTAACATCTCTGTTTGCAGAGCAACCACACTAAGTACTGAGTGAAGAACCATATCCTTGAAGTGCTTATAATTTAATTCAGATTACTGTTCAAGAAATAATTTATGTTTTTTAACTAAACTTTTTCCCTGGCTCTGAAGATCATAGGTCAATGAAAGAAGGTATGAAAAATTTTTCCTTTACCTCTGTGAGGGATCCACAAGCCACACCACCATGCAGGGCTTCATCCAAAGCAGAAAGCGTGGTAGATAAGAATGCTGGTGAGAAATCAGCAGACCTTTGTGCTTTTAACCCATAAGCCTGAACAAGAAAATGATTAAGTTTTATTCAACTTCTATACACATTCAAAAACATAAACCAACTCTAATTCTCTAAATTTTAGCAACTTTAACCCTAATTCATCCTTTTCCCTTCTATTATTTGTTCAACAAATATTTACTCTGTGCCAAGGACTGTGCTAGATTATGGGGATATGACATAACAGAAAGCGACCTTGCCCTCACAGTCTTATGAAGTCTGTGGGGACTATGAAATTAGGATTAGAAACCAGGCAATTACACCAGCATTAAAAAGAGATATTGTAATAGGGAAAGTATAACTGATATGGATTTTGGAAACTTAATGGAATTTCTGGGTGCCTGTGCTAAAATCTGAAACAGCTGTTCGGTAAGCAAAGGAAATGTGACTATTCCTGCCAAAGAGGACAGAATATACAAAGAAAGGTCAAGAAGCAAGAAAGGATACAGAGACTAACAAAAACTACAAAACATACAGTTCATTTAGAATGATTGAAAGATGGAGTGTGGGTGTAGCACAGCAAGCAATGAGGCTAGAGAAGCACGGGCCTAACCATGAACAGCTCTGCTGAAGATGCAAAAAGGAGTGACATGATCAAATTATCATTCAAACTCGGGTTTGTTTATGAAGAATAGTGTGAAGGAAGGTGTGGTAGGTTGGAAAATGACACCCCACCCCCACCCCAGAATATCCAAATCAAATCTCTAGACCCTGCCTGTGAATATTACCTTATTTGCAAAATGGGTGTTTGCAGATGTGATTAAGTTAAACACTTTAAGATGAAGGAATAATCCTGGATTATCCAGGTGGACCCTAAATACCCTTACTTATAAGAGAGACGCAGAGGGAATTCAATACACACAGGAAAAGGTTACGTGAAGATGGAATAGAGAGAGAAACAGCTACAAGCCAAGGAATGCTAATGGCCACTAAAAGCTGGAAGAGGTAAGGAACTGATAATCCCCTAGAACCTCTGGAGAGAATGCAGCTCTGCCTACACCTTAATTTTGAACCTCTGAACTCCAAAACTGTAAGAGAATAAATTTGTGTTGTCTGAAGCCAACTAGTGTATGATGGTTTATGTTAGAACTGCCACAGGAAACTATAATTTTGAAATTATAATTTCAAAGAGATACTCAGATTCATTTGTGAAGAACAGCTTAAAGCTGGGAGATCTGTCAGGAAGACATTACAATCATTCCAAAGAAAAATAATAGTAGCCAGAAGAAGGTAATAGTAGTGGGGATAAAAACTTTTGGTACTAGCGACTATATCTAAAGCCAGGTACACAGTACAACAGTCCCCGCTTAGCCACGGTTTCACTTCCCATGTTTCAGTTACCCATGGTCAACCATGATCTGAAAATATTAAATGGATAATTCCAGAAATAAACAATTCATAAGTTTTAAATTGCACACTGTTCTGAGTAGCACGGTGAAATCTCACATTATCCCACCTGGATGTGAATCATCCCTTTGCCAAGTATATACACACTGCAGACACTCCCTGTCCCTTAGTTAGTAGCCATCTCAGTTATCAGATCCAAAAAACATGGTATATATATAGTTTGGTACTATCCAAAATTTCAGACATCCACTGAGGGTCTTGAAACATATTCCCTGCAAACAAGGGGAGAAACACTACATATCTGAAGTTTTTCCAATATAATAAAATTCTGAAATTCTCCTTTTGTTTGTTCAGGACAGAGTCTTACTCTGTCACCCAGGCTAGAGTGCAGTGGTGTGATCTCAGCTCACTTCAACCTCCACTTCCCAGGTTCAAGCAATTCTCCTGCTTCAGCCTCTCAAGTAGCTGGGATTAGAGGCACCTGCCACCACGCCCTGCTAATTTTTGTATTTGTAGTAGAGACGAGGTTTCGCCACATTGGCCAGGCTTATCTCAAACTCCTGGCCTCAAGTGATCTGCCCACCTTGGCCTCCCAAAGTGCTGGGACTACAGGTGTGAGCCACTGCACCTGGCCTGAAATTCTCCTTTCTTATCCTTTCTGTTTGTACATAAGACATGATACAAAGGACTTTGGTGATTTTATTTGTTGGTTTTGATTGTTCTGATGTATTTAGAACTACAAAATTTAATACTCTATAAGGAAAGTTGTTTTTTAAATTATTTGATTGTTCTGATGTATTTAGAACTACAAAATTTAATACTCTATAAGGAAAGTTGTTTTTTAAATTATTTTGTTAATCTTCTGGGATATATATATATATATATATTTATATATACCCAAAGGAATATGAATCATTCTATTATAAAGATACATGCACACATATATTCATTGCAGCATTATTCACAAGAGCAAAGACATGAAATCAACCCAAATGCCCATCAATGATAGACTGAATAAATAAAATAAAATGTGATACATATACACAATGGACTACTATGAGGCCATAAAAAGGAATGAGATTATGTCCTTTGCAGGGACATAGATGGAGCTGGAAGCCATTATCCTCAGCATACTAATACAGGAGCAGAAAACAAAACACTGTGTGTTCTCACTTATAAGTAGGAGCTGAACAATGAAAACACATGGACACATGGAAGGGAACACACACTGGGGCCTGTCAAAGGTTGCAGGGGGTAAGGAGAGCATTAGGAAGAATAGCTAACGGATACTGGGCTTAATACCTAGGTAATAGGATGATCTGCACAGCAAACCACCATGGCACACATTTACCTATGTAACAAACCCGCACATCCTGCACATATACCCTGGAACTTACAATACATGTTTAAGAAAAAAAAAAACACCGAAGCCAATGTTTAAGGCAGGGATGAAATATAAGGAATGCTACAAGAATGAACGTAAACCATATGAGAAAGATGGCTTCTTGAATTGTATTTGAAATTGTATTAAGATGGCAGCTGAAGGTAGTGATGGAAGTAGAAATTAAAGTTGAATTTTGGGACCATGATCTCTTATTTAATTACTTAACTGGAAATATGCCACGCATATTGACCAATTACAATGACAGATGACAAATTAAAGGTTTTTCTGGTGCTTTACAACCTTCAAAATAGTAACAAGTTAATTTGAATCTAGTCACAGAATTGTTGCATAGTATTTTAACTTCTGTTTTCTCCCATAAAACAAAGAAAACTATTCAAAGCAATGAAATCAATGATAAAGCTAAGACTAGTGCCAATTTCTATCTCCAATTCTGATTCTCCTTCTGACTACCCTGTCTTTCAGATAGTTTCCTCAGATTACAAGTTAAATCTGAACAAAAGAAAATATCTGTTGATCAGCTTGGCACAGTGGCTCATGCCTGTAATCCCAGCAGTTGGGGAGGCCGAGGCAGGAGGATCACTTGAGCTCATCAGTTCAAGAACAGTCTAGGATACATGGTGAAACCCCATCTCTACAAAAAAACCCAAAACTTAGTTGGGCACGGTGGTGTGCACCTGTAGACCCCACTACTCGGGAGGCTGACGTGGGAGGATGGCTTCAGCCCAGGAGGTGGAGGTTACAGTAAGCCAAGATCACACCACTACACTTCAGTCAGAGCAATAGAGCCAGACCTCATCTCGAAAAAAAAAAAAAGAAACTATTTGTTGTTCAAATATATGTTTATCGTTTTCAGAAGTTTCAAATGACACTAACATTACTTCCTTCTCCCCTTCTTCAGAGAATTGTACTTCATTGTTTGGTGTTCAGTAAATTTCAATATAAGGTAGTAAGGTAAGTAATTTACAGTCCACATAAATAAATACATTTGCAAAGCACTGAACATAATTTTAGGAATATCTTACTGTGGGAAAACAAGGTATTTTCTATCATGCTCCAAGTCTACATTTTGAAAAGCTACAGTCATGACACAGAAAGTCTGAAAAAATGTATGATTCGATGAGGGCTTTTGTAAAAGACTTCAAATTTCTTAAGAATAAAGAGTAAATATTTAATTATCTTTTATTCAATCAACTAGCAAGTATAAGTACAATTATGTGTACTTTATAATCTACAGCAAGTGATGATGGTAAAGGTCACTATATCAAAGAAAGGGGCATTCTAAAATTAAGAATATATTACACAGGAGGCTGAGGCAGGAGAATTGCCTGAACCCAGGAGGCGGAGGTTGTGGTGAGCCGAGATCATGCCATTGCACTCCAGCCTGGGTAACAAGAGCAAAACTCTGTCTCAAAAAAAAAAAAAAAAAAAAAGAATATATTACAATTTAACTATGAGGCCCTCAAATACTACCTAATCAATTAGATAAAAGTGTCCTTTTGAACTACTGCTATTGGCTGCAAAAAAAATAAAAACTTTCTGTTGCTCCCTAATTCCAAAATTTAGGAATTGTCTTCCACGAGCTTATAAATTACATAAATTTTTCCACATATAGGCTAGGTGTGGTGGTTCAACCTGTAATCCCAGCACTTTGGGAGGGCAAGGCAAGCAGATTACTTGAGGTCAGAAGTTTGAGACCAACCTAGCCAACAAGGTAGAAACCTCATCTCTACTAAAAATGAAAAAATTTGCTGGGTGTGGTAGCACCATGCCTGTAATCCCAGCTACTTGGGAGCCTGAGGCAGGAGAATCGCGTGAACCCGGGAGGCAAAGGCTGCAATGAGCCAAGATCATGCAACTGCACTCCAGCCTGGGCAACAGAGTGAGACCCCATATCAAAAAAGAAAAAAATTTTCACATGTATTTTCCTTAGAGAACTAACTTCTAAGGTAGGAAATATTTTTTAGGTACTCATCTCTATTTCTGCATGTGCCTCATTCCTAAAAAAAAAGTTTAATGAGATGAGAAATCATTCATAATAAAATCATAATAAAATATACTATACCGTTTGCATCTTTGGGGCACAGGCCCTGCTGACCATACACAGAAGTTCATGGACACCTCTATAACTCAGACCAGTCACCTTCATAAGCTCCAGTGGGGAAAGACATAAAAAGTCCTAAAGAAACATAAAGAGAATATTTTAAACATATATGTGTAACAAAGATATTAGAGTTAAAAGGAAAACTTCAATTGATACTGCTCATGTAGACAAAAGTGTAATTTATTGCAGATCAAAGATTTATGCATTCATTATAGTATTTTCCCCAAAAATATGCCTTAACTAAAAGTTATAATGACACAGACTTATTTTCTAATTATCCTGTTTAGTTGGTATACACCAGAGGATACACCAAATAACATCACATAGCAGTAGTATCCAATCCAGGTGTATATGAGCACTACACTATGCCAAAAAGAATTTGGGTACAAATATACGCCCAGAAAGTGTCAGGTTGAAAGAGTTTCTTTCTAAGCTAGAAGTTCACTCAGAGATAATGTTTCGTAAGTGAAAAAGAATGAAACTGACTATAGGATGAAATATCAAATTTCATACTTTTTAAGAATATTTCTGAATATAAACATGCAAATAATTAAATGTGTAACAAAGGAACCAAAGATATCTTTAACACAGAAAGTAATTCAAAAAAAAAAGTTGCAGAATGCTCTGTGAAAATGTCTTATTAAGGATAAAATCAGGCTGGGTACAGTGGCTCATGTCCGTAACCCTAGCACTTTGGGAGACTAAGGCAGGCAGATCACTTGAGATCAGGAATTTGAGATCAGCCTGGCCAATATGGTGAAACCCTATTTCTACTAAAAATATGAAAATTAGCTGGATGTGGTGGCACACGCCTATAATCCCAGCTACTCAGGAGGTTGAAGCAGGAGAATCACTTGAATCTGGGAGGCAGAGGTTGCAGTGAGCCAAGACGGCACCACTGGACTCTAGCCTGGACAACAGAGCAAGACACTGACTCAAAAACCAACCAACCAACAAACAAAAGGATAAGATCCTAAGATAAAACCTTAAATCTAGCCAGGTACAGTGGTGTATGCCTATAATCCTAGCTACTTGGGAGTTGAGGCCAGAGGATTGCTTAAGTCCAGGAGTTTGAGATCAGCCTGGGCAACATGAGAACCTAGTCTCAAAAAAATACAAACAACCAAAACCCTTAAATCTTATTTACCCTGCTAAGGAGGATTTGCTTCACTACCTTGCAAGGTCTTCTCTATACATTTCTCATGCTTCATCAATAAGAAAATGATCTAACTATTAATTTATATTGCTTTTATAAAAGAAAGGATACATTTTAAATAGTATCTCCTCATTTGAGTTCTATTTCTCATATAACTACAAATAAACAGCAAAGGTGTACTTCACCTTATGCCATGACCACTCTCCCCTCAAAATGCAAAAATACTAAATTTGGGTAAATGAAGTCACAATTGGAAATGTACCCAAGGAGACTTGATATTTACAATTAGCCTATGGAAAAGCACCATCATTTATGTTGTTTTCGTAAGCCTACATTCTCACATTTCAAGTTTAAGAGGTATTAAGGTATAAAGTTAATTTGTGCATAAAACTTCTCAATGGAAATTTTAAATAGAATTTACCTGACAGGTAAGAATCTGATGTCTACTCAGACGGTCACACAGCTCTTGTGATAAACCCACTCGTTTTAGTTTCTTGCTGCCCATGCCTCCAGATCCAGCAAAGAAAAGAAGAACCATGAAAAAACATCAGAATATAACATAAGTGATAGTGAATAGGCTATCCAAAACAAAATTTAAAATTCCTCAAGTTTTTCCATATGCAAAATGAAACATACTGTGTTAAAAATATTACTGATAAAGGAATGCTATAGAATCTTTTTAAATGTTTTAACTAGGAAAGACAATTGTTTGTCAAACAGGCACACAGAGAAACAAGGCAACCTCAAATATAATTTCACACAATTATTTGATACTTACTACATGAATTACCACTTCACATTTGTAGAGCATCTCAAAATGTTCAATGTATGTATAAATTTTATTTGGATATGTAATTAACTTTCAAGGCATATTTACAAACAGAACCACTAGAAAGTCTGTTGCACTGTAACAATTTACACTCCACTGTAACAGTAATAGCTGTATTTATTGAGTACCTACCACATACCAGGCACTGTTCCAAAACTTATCTAAATTATTACATTTAATCTTCTCAACAACCCTAGAAGGAAAGTAGATTATTGGCCCCTTTTTTTACATATGAGAAAACTAAAGCCTGGAAAAGTTAGCTAGTCCATTGTCACCAGAAAACATAAACGACTGATTCAGAATTTGAACCCAGGCAGTCTGACTCTGAAACCTATCTTCTTAATCATTACACTCTACTGCAAGTCCATAATCATATTTAACTTTTTTCTTTTCTAGGAGTCAGAACACACCTTCTGAATCAAATGAAATTTTATCATTACAGTATTAAAATGTTCATATATATATATATACACTTTTTTTTTTTTGAGACAGGGTCTGGCTCTGTCACCCCAGCTAGAGTGCAGTGGTGTGATCTCAGCTCACCTCAACCTCCACCTCCTGGGCTCAAGCAATCCTCCTACATCAGCCTCCCAAGTAGCTGGGACCACAGCGTGCACCACCAAACCTGGCTAATTTTTATATTTTCTGTAGAGACACGGTGGTGACCATGCTCACCCAATTTTTGTATTCTTTGTAGAGACAAGGTTTTGCCAGGTTACCCAAGCCTGTCTCAAACTCCTGGGCTCAAGTGATTCTCTCACCTTGACCTCCTAAAGTGCTGAGATTACAGGCATGAGCTGCTTATATTCTCACATGCAGTTAAATTTCACTCTTGTACCTTGCTAGAAGTAAATGAGGCTCATGAAATATTTATCTTTAGAGAGCTACAAAAGAGTTACTGTGGCCAGGCATGATGGCTCACATCTGTAATCCCAGCACTTTGGGAAGAGGCAGGCAGATCACGAGATCAGGAGATAGAGACCATCCTGGCTAACACAGTGAAACCCTGTCTCTACTAAAAATATAAAAAATTACCCAGGTGTGGTAGCACTTGTCTGTAGTCCCAGCTACTCGGGAGGCTCAGGCAAGAGGATCACTTGAACCTGGGAAGCGGAGGTTGCAGTGAGCCGAGATTGTGTCACTGCACTCTAGCCTGGGTGACAGAGCAAGACTCTGACTCAAAAATAATAATAGTAATAATAATAATTACTGTGTGTCTCTTAATGCACACAAAGAAGAAGTCATATATGTCATTGAGATGGTAAAGAAATACCTTCTGGAAAGAACTGAAACAAGAACTCTTCGTAGATCCAAGGAATAAAGCAATATAGTTATCAGAAAAGAATTAACATTTTGAAATGAAAATATATGTACACTGAGGATATACATATTTGTTTATTTCCAATACCATGGCCCACATTTCTATCTAACACCTAAATTCTCTGAATCAGATTGAATCAATCTCTCTCTCTTACACACACACAATATATACATACACACCTTTCAAAAACACAACATACATCCTCTTCATTTCTCTCTATGATAATTTGTTAGAGATTTGTTTCCCCCAATAGAAAACCAAGTGATATCTGCTATAACACTGCCTAGTGTCTTTTCAGATCAGGTAGTTTCAGGTAATGACACCATTTAGACTGAAAAATTCAATCCAATTAAAAAAAAAAAAGAAAAGAACTATAGGCCACAAGAGATGGCACATGCCTGTAATTTTAGCACTTTGGGAGGCCAAGGCAGGCAAACTGCTTTAGCCCAGGAGTTCAAGACCAGCCTGGGCAACATAGAGAGAACCTGTCTCTACAAAAAAAATACAAAAATTAGCTGGGCATTGTGATGCACACCTGTAGTAGCCCTAGCTACTCAGGAGGCCCAGATGAGAGAATCGCCTGAGCCCAGGAGGTCGAGGCTGCAGTGAGCTATGATCATGCCACTGGACTCTAGCCTAAGGAAGAGACAGAGACCCTGTCAAAAACAAAAAAACAAAACTATAAATTCTAAACTATAGGGACTTTTAAAACAACCAATTCTGCTACCTCTGCCTTATTAGGGCCACTCCCATCACTTGCCTGGACAATTGTATATTGTTTCTGGTCACTCCATTCATTTGTTCCTTAATTTGCTCCTTCCATAGACATTTAAGTACACACCCTGCTGAACTCTGGGGTACAAGAATTACTTAAGCATTTCCCCTTCCCTTTGAATACCCATAGTTAAGAGATGAAAAGAGATGTACACACAAATAACTACAGCCATGCAGTAAGTATTGCAGCTGCTATTTAAAAGTGCTATAGGAGCAGACAGGAAGAAGCCCCGAATTCACCTGCAAAAGTCAGATCAGTGTCACAATCCTGCCCTGAGTAACTTCCTAAAAAGTCATGCTTATCCTTTAACACTTCCTATGGGACTAGTAGACCACAGGATAAATTCCTAACTTCTTAGGGTCACATAAAAAAACATCAAAAATTGGTCCCTCGCTTCCTTCTCACTCATACATCACATTGCAAGGTTCAGATCCTGGGCTTCCTGGCAGTTACCTCAACTGTCAATGTCTTAATTTCCTTAAAACCCTTGTTTTACAGTCATACAAAGTAGTAAATTACAGTCATATGAATTTACTACTTCATATAACTGTAGTGGAGGTTAAAGGAGTCAGGTAGTGCCTGGCACTTAAGGTCAGCAATCATGATTATCAATTCATTCAGCAACAATCATTTACTGACTCTCACATGACCTGCCCTCCAGCCACATGATATGTGTATTGGCAGGTTACGCAACTGTCATCCTGTCTCCCTGACTTCCCTCCACAAAGCCTTCCCCAGAGTATTTTCCTCTCCAGTGTTCTCATCAATTTTGTACATATCTGTTCGATAATCTTATCAAAGTATTATTATAGCTTGCAAGTTTATTTTCTCCACCGGAGCACGTAAATTCCTGCTGTGTATGTGTGCAAGAATGCACCTATGTGTATTGCACATGAGGGGACACAGTCAACCCTGGAGAATGGACCCTCTCCTCCTCACCACCAAGAAAAGAAAATTCTTCATGTTAGATGTTCAACTATAACTGTTTAGGAACAATAATAGCTAATATTTATTAAGCCCTTAATACGTGCCACACTGTTCCAAAGGCTTCGGGTGTTTTACTTCACTTTACAGATAAGGATACTGAGGCACCAAGTTGAGAAACTTGTGCAAAGTCAAATAGCTAAATAATTGGTGTGAAGCTCGCATTCGAATCCTGGGACCGGACTCCAGATTCCACGCTCTCCAACACCACCCGAAGTGCGACAGTCCCTCAACTTCCCCTAATGACAGGCTCCCTTGCTTAGACCCCAAACTACCTGAAGCGGGAAGGGGGCTAGGGAGGAAGACGGGCATCGACAGGCGGAAAAATAACCCAGAATCCCCTAAAAAGAGGTTTTCCCAACAATGAGCAGCTTCCAAGCATTCCCCACCAAAAGACTGCCCGAAGTTCCCCCGATTCGCGGCGGTGTTCTTAGTGAAGATACCGACCGTCTTAAGGGAGCATGCCCAGCACCCAAAGAAGAATATCACTAATATCGACACCCACGGGCCTAGGGTAGGAGCAGGAAATAATGAGCGAACCCCACTTCCCCACAATGGCACCCCACATGAAACTTTCCAATACCAGGTCTGCAGCTTCCAACTTTTAAGTTTCCCCACTCAATACACAGTTTCCCCGCGGAAAGCGCCGCAAGGCAACAACCGAAGCACTGATTGGGTCGTCATCCTGGCTATTGTATCCAATAAGAGGCCGGCAGAGGCTCAGGTTAGCCCCGCGGCTTGCTGGGAATTGTAGTTAACACTGTAATCAGTCTAAGAGGTCGAATCTGAAGCAGTTTCTCAATATAATGATTATCAAAATCTGTTGGAGGACCATCACCAAAGAGACTATGAAGCAAGGGAACACCCTGTTTAGAAATACTTTTTTGTATCACCACTTTTAAAATTGGCTTAATGGGGCCGGGCGCGGTGGCTCACGCCTGGAATCCCAGCGCTTTTGTAACCAATGGGTTCACCTTGCCAGCTGCCTAGACAAAACCAATTTATCAGGACACGGGAATTGCAATGGAGAAAGAGTAATTCACGCAGAGCCAGCTGTGCGGAAGACCAGAGTTTTATTATTACTCAAATCAGTTGCCATGAGCATTTGGGGATCAGAGTTTTTACCGATAATTTGGCTGGTAGGGGCCTGGGAGGTAAGGAGTGTTGATTGGTCAGGTTGGAGATGGAATCATAAGAGGTCGAAGTGAGGTTTTCTTAATGTCTTCTGTTCCTGGGTGTGATGGAAGAACTGGTGGGGCCAGATTACTGGTCTGGGTGGTGTCAGCTGATTAACTGAGTGCAGGGTCTACAAAATATCTCAAGCATTGATCTTAGTGCTTACAATAGTGATATTACCCCCAGGAGCAATTTGGAGAGATTCAGACCCTTGGAACCAGACACTGCATGACCCCTAAACTGTAATTTCTAATCTTACAGTTAATCTGGTAGTCCTGCAAAGGCAGACTGGTGCCCAGGCAAGAAAGGGGTCTTTTCGGAAAGAGCTGATATCAATTTTGTTTCACAATCAAACCATGAACTGAATTCCTTCCCAAAATTAGTTCAGCCCACGCCCAGGATTGAACAAGGACAGCTTAACGGTTAGAAGCAAGATAGAATCGGTTAGGTTTGATTTCCTTCACTGTCATAATTTCCTCAGTTATAATTTTGCAAAGGCAGTTTCACTTTGGGATGCCGAGGCGGGCGGATCACTTGAGCTCAGGAGTTTGAAACCAGCCTGGCCAACATGGCGAAACCTCGTCTCTACTGAAAACACAAAATTAACCTGGCGTGGTGGCGGGCACCTGTGATACCAGGTACTTGAGAGGCTGAGGTGAGGAGTCAGACTTTGCCTCAAAAAAATTAAAATAAAAAAATAAAAAATAAATTAATGAGCTAGAGAGGCATATTAGTTTTCTTAAGAATCGAGGACAATCCACCAATCCCAGAAGAGTTTTTGGACGAGAACTCTCTGTTTGTTTTAATTTGCTCTTTTCACCACCCTTTGATGGTGAAATAGTTTGGGAAATGCTGAATGAAATTAGTAAACCTGAAATACATATTGAGGAAACCTGAGAGTCTGTGATTTAAAAATGCCAGAGAAACCAAACAGAAGTATTGGTGTAAAGCAGCTGTGGTAAGGAAACCTAATAAACTGATACTTTAAGACTTGGTTTCAGGCCGGGCACGGTTGCTCACACCTGTAATCCCAGCAGGAGACTGAGGCAGGTGGACCACGAAGTCAGCAATTCGAGACCAGCCTGACCAACACAGTGAAACCCCCGTCTCTACTGAAAATACAAAAATTTGCCGGGCATGGTGGCGCACGCCTGTAGTCCCAGCTCTCAGGAGGCTGAGGCCTGAACCTAGGAGGCAGAGGTTGTAATGAGCCGAGATCACGCCATCGCACTCCAACCTGGGCGACAGAGCGAGCCTCCGTCTCAAAAAAAAAAAAAAAAAAAAAAAAAAAAAGACTTGGTTTCAGATTATTATGTTTGCGAAAAACCTTTGCTCATTCTTTGCTCTCTGATCTCTTATGCTACTTCCATCTTATAATTTAGCCCACTGTATCCTAGTTTTTGGCCTACACCTCCCTTAAGGAGAGGAACCTCAATTTACTCAACTTAGAAAATAAGGACTAAGCCCAGTGTAGTGGCGCACGCCTTACAGAAAGGCCGAGGCTGAGGATTACTTGATCCAGGAAATTCGAGGTTGCAGTGAGCCGAGATCACTCCACCGCACTCCAGCGACAGAGACCCTGTCTCTAAAAAAATAAAACAAAGCCTTGCACACCGTTCAATTAACAGTTGTCAGGTAAATGTGCAAATAAATGAATGCAGTGAAGCAGAAGAATATGGAAATTCAGACCTAAGAGTTCCGGAACAAAAGAGCCCAGTAGAAAGAATAACAATGAAGGAGAACCCAGTTCTCCTGGCTCCGGGTATCCCCTGGTCCTGGCAAAACATCATCACTGGTTGGCGTTCACTAAATGTTGACCTGAAATATTAAGGAGAAAAGAGAGTGGAAGAAAAAAAAAAATCCAGGGGCACAGCTCTTCCCGCCACCTGCTTGGCGGAATGGAGAACTGAAAGTATTGAGTACAGGAACTGTTACAATTGAGAGAGATGGTCCGCAGCCAGGTAGCTGATTTCCTCTTTCCGAGCTTTCTAGCTTTCCCTCCTCCCGGAGGGGTGGCGTCACGTGACTCAAACCAATATGGCACTAAATTTCCATCTTCCCTGCCTTGAGCCAATAGGAGTGGGGCTTTCAGTAGTTCTCACCACCGCCTTTCGGAGTGGGATCTGTCACCTGACTCGGCTCAAACATGGCTGCGCTGAGAGCTCTATTGCTTTGGGCGCCGGGAGCAGGTGAGTGTGAGACACCCCTGAGAGGGAGGGGCCCCTCTCCACGACCCCTGCAAGAAGCGTCCTTGCGTCCCACCCCTGCACTGCTTTCGACTTATGACACAGATTCGTCTCCTGATCGCCAATCTCTGCCTTAACAGAGGGCTCAAAATAGAGAGGTTCCTGCTGAATTTCTCATCCTTGAGGAGGCGACCACCTGGGGATTTGGAGTCAGGACTGGGCGTAAAGTTCAGCAGGGAATAAGGACGTAGAGTTATGGGTCTGCGTCCGGGGCAAATATGACTTTTAATACTGTGAAATACAGGAATCGCGTAAAGAGATGGGATCCGCCCCTTAGAGAAAGTGTTTTCAAAAAGTAACGTGGCAAATTAAACTTAAAACGATACTTAGGCAAGTAAGTCCCGCCTTTCCCAGACGGGCCAGTAGTTGCTGCTCTGTCTTAATGCAGTGCCTTCTGTTTCTTCTCACTGGTGTGTGTGTTGTTTCTAGGAAGTATTCCACAAATGAGAACATTGAGAATGTGTTCGGCGTAACTCATCTCTTTGTATCTCCCTGCACTCTGTGCTGGGAAAATGAATCATCCATTTGGAAAAGAGGAAGCTGCTTCCCAGAAGCAGCTTTTTGGATTTTTCTGTGAATGCCTGCGGAGGGGAGAATGGGAGCTGGCACAGGCATGTGTACCTCAGCTACACGAGGGACAAGGGGACATCCCAAAGAGGGTGGAAGACATACTTCAGGCATTGGTGGTGTGTCCAAATCTGCTGAGGTAAGGGATCTCTTTGCCTACCAGTCACAGGGTGAGAGACACGTGGTTCAATATTTGGGCATTGGTCGCTCTGCCACCACTCAACTACCCTCTGAAGAATAAGCAGAGGCAGAGTGTATTGCACATGCTCTGAAATTTTACCTCTATAGTATACACCCATTACTTAGTAAATACTGACTTTAGATTATCATCTGCAACTGCCTGGCCACCAACATGTGCCTGAAACTGCCATTTCTTGTTTATCCTCGTTAATATAGATGGTGGAATTGCATTGAAAACTATTTTCTTTACCTCCAAAAAAGCAAACCCTGCTCTCTTCTTGCTTATGAGATTGAAGATATTGTTGTAGCTTTACTTAAAACTTTTTATTTTGAAATAATTATAGTCTCACAAGAAGTTACAAAAATATAAAGTCCAGTGTATTCTTTTCCCAGTTTCCCCCAATGGTGACGTCTCATACAGCTGTAGTACAATATCAAAACCAAGACACTGACATTGGTACATTACTGTTAATGACACTACAGACTTTGTTTGGTTTTCAGCATTTTCTTAATCTGCCTTCATTTTCTCATTTGTTGTTTTATGCAGTTTTATCCATATGTAGATTCATGTAATACCACTGTAATAAGGATCAGAACTGTTCGATCACCACAGAACTCCCTCACTCCTTGGTGCTAGCTACCTCTTTGTATTTATACAAAAACCCCTCCTTATTCCCTGGCAACTACAGTTCTCTATCCTAGATTTTCAGTGAAGTTCCTCCTGGTGATGCCAGTAACCACTAGTGATATAGGAGTCAAATGTACTGTTTTAACTCTTTCCTTGGCTTTTCCTTCCTTTAACTGTTATGCTGTACTCTTTACATATTTTATTAGCACATATACAATGGAGAAAAGTAAGTGATCTCTTCCTTTTCTTTTTCTCCTTTAATTTGAGAGCTAGCCAGTTATCATCTAAATTCCTAACTTCAAAGAAAGGCTTATGAATTCCTGAAGTCCTGTTTTAAGCATATAGTTAAAAATAAATCTGTATGAAGTTCCTTTTTTAAGAGCATCTGATTCAGTTTCTGTATTCAAGAATATGCCTTAGATACTATTAGCTATTATGGTTTTCTCTATAATATTATTTCGTCTTAAACTAAGATAGGGAGGTAGAGGTGAGATTGAGGCTTTTTATGAAAGCTGCTAGCTCTGTTCTGGTTCTAACATTTTTTTGTTTTGAAGACAGAGTCTTGCTCTGTTTCCCAGGCTGGAGTACAGTGGGGTGATCTAGGCTCACTGCAACCTCTGCCTCCTGGGTTCAGCCTCCGGAGTAGCTGGGACTACAGGTGCCTGTCACCACACCTGGCTAATTTGTATATTTTTCATAGAGATGGGGTTTTATCATGTTGGCCAGGCTGGTCTCGAACTCTGGACCACAGGTGACATGCCCACCTTGGCCTCCCAAAGTGCTGGGATTACTGGTGTGAGCCACCACACCTGACCTGGTTCCAGTGTTTTATGGAACTGTCATATACATTTAAAAATATCTCATTAGGGCAGTGTCTTGCCTGTTCAGGTTTAAAACAGAATGAGCTATGAAATCTGTCTTGGATAACAAAAGATGAAAGATCAGTAGAAACTCTTTTTTACAATTCTTTCTTTTCACCTTTTTCAGATGTGGGCAGGACATCAACCCTCAAAGATTAGCCTGGGTCTGGCTTCTTGTGCTGGAGAAATGGTTGGCCCAGGAAAAGGTAAGTAGGTTTATATTAAATTTTCCCCTGAGGCCAGGACTTCAAAGTAGTTGTGAGATTTCCCTTCTGTCGGTTACGTTCTCTATTGTTAAATTCATCATACTTATTCTCAGAATGGCTTAAATTTTTCTTGCTGTCTCCTTACCTAAATTCATTCATTAATGTGCTAATATACACTGGCATATAATACCATTTGTTAAATACCACCATGAGTCTTGTGCCTCAAGAGAACTCTTGGGAACTCAGTGAAAGACACAAAATAGCAAATGAAATATGAACATGTAACATTTGGATCTATTCAACATTTAAGTAATAGAGAATGGGCTGAGCTGAAACTTGTTTTTTTTTTTCCCAAACATCTTATTTTAACTAGTTGAATTCCATGAAGTCTCATAGATTTAAGTTCCATTAATTTGTAGTGTAATAATTCACATGAATTGAACTGAAAATTATCAAATATAAAAACAAGTAAGCAAATTAATAGTGAAAAAAACTGGTAAGGAATTACTTGTTTTTAAAGATAAGTTTCTATTAAAACCCCTGTTAGAAGTGTGTGTTAATTCTCAGAAATTGATATCTATAAAAGAATTTATCAGAGATAATTTCATATTGAACCTCAGACTTTGAGATTTAAGTGAGAACCTCTAACTTAGAAATGCTAGCCCAAGGACACACCATAAAGTTAGTTGGCAGAACTGGTGCTGAAACCAAATCTGACCTCAATCCTCTACTTTTTCCACTTTAACATTACTTTTTTTTTTTTCTTTAGCCCAGATGGACTTAAAACTAAGAAACCACAAATTCTACTTTTTTTTTTCTTTTTTTTTTTTTTGAGTCAGATTTTTGCTTTTGTTGCCCAGGCTGGAGTGCAGTGGCACAAGCTCGGCCCACTGCTACCTCTTCCTCCCTGGTTCAAGTGATTTTCCTGCCTCGGCCTCCCGAGTAACTGGGATTACAGGCATGCACCACCAAGCCTGGCTAATGTTGTATTTTTAGTTGAGATGGGGTTTCTCCATGTTGATGAGGTTGGTCTTGAACTCCCGACCTTAGGTGATCCGCCTGCCTTGGCCTCCCAAAGTGGTAGGATTGCAGACGTGAGCTACTGCACCCAGCCTCACAAATTCTACTTTTAAAATGTCTATAATTTAGCCTATTTTTTAAAATTTTGTTCCTCTCAGTCGCCAGAATGAATTTTGTCTTTAATTTCATTTTTGCATGATATTTATCCTTTACATAGATGTCCAAAAGTAACAGAAATTGCTAATCTGAATATATCTCTTATCCAGGCTTCATCCAGCTGTCTATGAAAGAAAAGAGACAGAAAGACTAGTAGGAGGGGGAAGAAAGAAAAGCAAGATTGAAAAATAAGGAAACCCAGGATAATTAAGAGTTGGCTATAGTTTCAGATTTAAAAGAGAAAACTTGAGCTAAAATAGTAACACTAGAGTTACAATAGTATCTTCAAAGAGAAAAAGAACGATTGTTACTGATTAAGGATCTCTCTAGTACAAACATGGAATTTGTCAAATCAAATTAACTTTCCCCTCAGTAGAGACTGTTTACTTTATGTCTGCTTGGTTGCTTATTTTCTAGACAGTTGCTCAACTATGTCAGGAGATGGATTCCACTTCCTGTTCTTGTTTTTTTCCAACTTCACAGATAGTTTGGTCTTTAAAGCTTCAATGACTTGCTTATTTAAACAGCTGCAGGACTATTTTAGTTCCTCATAGAATTTTAAAACTATATAGGGACCATGGCATCCATTGAATTCTTGGGGTAGTTTTCCAAGTCCAGTCGTTATCCTGAAGGTGCCTTCATCATCTAGGAATTTACTGGCTGCCTGTCCTTTTCCAGGCTCCCACCTTTTGCCAAAAGCTTCCCTTTTAATTGTTAGATGAAATAGTCATTCTATTTTCCCTTTCCTCCATTCGTTTTTGCCTTCTGCCTTTTAATCTTGCAGGGATTTATCTCTACATGTTTAAGCATGTATACAAAGATTTCACTGCAAAAATGTTCACTTCTATGCCAATTCTATTAGAGGAAAACTGGAAACAAATTCCATGTCCACAATATAGGACAGGTTACTAAATGGAAGTATATCTATACGTAAAATGCTATGCCAGTATTCAAAAGTATTTGGCAAATGAGTTTTCAGTAACATAGAGTGCTCATGGTCTGCTGTATAGGAAAAAAGGCAGTTTAGAAAAAAGTACATTTGGTATACATGCATAGAGATGTGCATAGAAAATGGTCTGAATGGCCTTAAACTACAATTTTAATAACTGTTCTTCAGTAAGAATATATATAAAATATATATTTCATATATATGTGTTATATATCATATATTTCCTATATGTGCTATATATTATATATTTCATATATAATACATGTTATGTATCATATATTTCATGTTATATATAATAAATTTCATGTGATATATATCATGTATTTCATATATAACTATATACATTAAATTTGTAAAATTATAAAACTATATAAATAAGCAAACTAATGTATGTTATATATATTATATTGCACTCTGAAAAATATATATGCTATATATATCTCTTTAAAGCACTTTATCTTAGAGAAATAGCAGAAATAAGACTAACTGGACATATATCTATTTTATATATATATAACATATTTTAGTTTACTTATGTGTATATTTAATTTTTCTGCATTGAACATGCCTTGCTCTTATAGTAAGAAAATCCATACTTAGAAACGCTGAGCAAATTATTGCCCATTTTAGGAAGATAAATGTTAGTCATTCATGATCCTGAATATGTTTAAAGTAGTTTCAGCAGTAAAATAAGTATAATCTACTCAGTCTTTTGGATTCTGGATAAAGTCTTAGCCAGACTATTAAGGACCTGCTGTCCTAGACATCTTATCTGTTCTTTTCTGTTAGTCCTCAATGGAAGCACTATTCCTCAGCTTCCCAGCGTGAATTTTATCCACCAACTTCCAATCATAGGCATTATACAAACATTCACATGGCCTTGGTGCACATATTAGAGAAGCACATGGTTAGAAGAAATAAGACCAAGAACATATGAGGTCATGTTAGCCTCCAATGTGATGAACAGTACATGAATGGAGATAGGTCTGTGCTCCAAACTCTCCTCACACACGTGCACCCACACACATAGAACTGCAGGTGTTCCTTGCCTTCCAATAAAACTCATATTTGGGAAGCTTTAAACAGAAGCAGGATTGACAGATGTCTCATATATAATGTAGTGTTTGTCAGGATTAGTCTCAGGCTCTTCTTATTTTTATTTGTGTCTGGAGAAAGGGAGACTGCAATTTGAGTGTTAGGGACCAGGTGAAGATAAGTTACTGCCAAACAAGCAGGAGCAGGAGGAGTCAGAGTCTTTTTCTCTATGCGTTAGACCTCTCTGATGGCATACCTCATTAACAAACACTGGGATCACCTTGTAAAAATTGGAAAAATACTTCCTAACCATTTTGCCTCTAGTAAAGATTGTTTGTAAAAAATATATAACTATGTGCCACAGTTTTGATTTGGAAATTAAATGTGATAATAATAAAATATGGCACACAGTACCTGCAAGGTACCAGCATATAGTAAGTGTTTAATAAACATTGGATTTCTCCCCCTTTACTGTTGCTCTTCTTTCACTGAAACTCAAAATATAGTGAATCACAAAAACGGGTTTGGACCAAAAGAGAATCATGTGGGCCATACCCTCCCAGGCTTACCCACAGCTGGGTATTTTGAATACAGCAAGGGAGATTCTTGGAGAAAGACCTCAAGTGACAAAGTCAATGAAATGAACAAATCTTGGTACTTAAGGCTTATCACTGTGGGCTTTAAGTATTAGTTTTTAAGAGAGGTGTATGTCCAATTTTAGCTATTTTTATTTATAAAGAATAGTATCTGAAAACATATCCAGGAATGTCATGTTTAAAAGTACTTTATCTTAGAGAGGCCAGGCATGGTGGCTCACATCTGTAATCCTAGCACTTTGGGAGGCCGAGGTGAGTGGATCACTTGAGGTCAGGAGTTCCAGACCAGCCTGGCCAACATGGTAATAACCCTGTCTCTACTAAAAATACAAAAATTAGCTGGGCGTGGTGGTGCACACCTGTAATCCCAGCTACTCAGGAGGCTGAGGCACGAGAATCACTTGAACCTAGGAAGTGGAAGTTGCAGTGAGCTAAAATCATGCCACTGCTCTCCAGCCTGGGCAACAGAGTAAGACTCTGTCTCAAAAAAAAAAAAAAGAGTACTTTATCTTAGAGAAATAGCAGAAATAAGACTAACTGGATAACTATACAGAAATATTTAATTATAATTTGTTAACTAAAACATATATATCTAATTTCTATGCTTCCTTCTTATGATTCTTCTAGAAGTTACTCCCAGTTGTTTTCCGGAGAAAGCTTGAGTTTCTTTTATTGTCAGAAGACCTCCAAGTTGACATTCCAGAGAATATCCTCAAGGTGAGAGAGGGCTCTGGTGCTATTTGCCCAGGGTTGATAGTCACTCAAGCAGCTCAGCTTCCAGGGACCCAGCAGAGAGAGGTGTCCAAGATGTTGGCTATACTTTGTTCTCAGGCAAGGCAACACAGAAGCTCCTTTGAGGAGAGTTTAGAGTTAGGGTAAACTTGGACGTAATTTTAGAATTCTTGAGGTGGTTGTCCAGAAATGCTAAGTATATCTGGGAATTAAAGATTTATTAGTAGATAATAGGGAATATGAAGGGAACAAGGAACTAATATTTGTGGACTATCTTTTCTATAACAGGTTCACTGAATGTGTTAGAGTTAATTCTCATAACAACCTTCTAGGGGCAGATTCAAACTAAGTCTTAATTATATCTTTATAGCATGTATCAGTTGCTACTTTAGTGCCTGATATGTATATTCTGAGGCCCAGTACTTATATTCTTAATGACCCTGCCACCAGTTAGTTAAATATATATTTACAGTAGGATTTAAGAGAGGAACTTTCACTTGTATTAGGTAAAGCACTCATGGTCTTGCAGTCCTTCTCTGAGGCAGTTAATGAAGAGGCATCATTGAATACCATCTACAGGCATGGTGCTCAAGTGTGGGACATAACCTAGTTCTCACCCCCTTCTCTCCCTGTACCCTCACCCTGCAAACAGAGGACAGGCTCTAGAGGTTCTTGCTTTTCGGTGACTGAGGAAGAAGGACTAAAACATGCACAATTATGTGTTAAATCATATGATACTAATTTTAAGGACATTGAAGTTGTATGGGTTAGAGGTATTGAAGAAGGTTTTATGGAAGGTTAACGAATGGACTGAAAACATGGCTAGGATTTAGTTCAAGGATTAAAAACCAATGTTCTTTTAAAAATTGAATGTAAATGCCTTTAGATGGGCATAATGTCTTACCTGTTCTGTGAGTTGGCAGACCTTGATTCACATCACAGTACACATTTTGGAGGCACTGAGGTGGGACTAGCTTGAGCATGGAGGCCCTGGGCAATTGAGTCCATCTCTCCCAGCCTCCATGTCCTCATCTATAAAATAGGAGTAATAGTAGTATCTTCCTCTGAAGACTATTGTAAGGATTAATTTGATTTTTCTGTGTAAAGGGCCTTAGAACAGTGTCTGACACACAGTAACTACTACAGAAATATTTGCTACTGCTACTATTACATAAATAAGCCAAAAAAGAGGAAAGCATGAAGGCACACAAGTGATAACATCCCCACCACCCATCCCTCTCTTCCTCCTTTATTTAGGAGCTGTATGAGACCTTAACACAAGGTGCAATAGGCCCCGTGCCTGACGGAAATCCAAGGAGGGAGAGCTGGACTCCTCGTCTCAGCTCCGAAGCTGTCTCTGTGCTCTGGGATCTTCTGAGGCAGTCTCCCCAGCCAGCACAGGCCCTGCTGGAGCTCCTGCTTGGGGAGAATGACGGCACTAGTCTCTGTCACTGGCCTCTGCAGAATGCACTGGTGGACCTCATTCGAAAGGCATTGCGGGCTTTGCAGGGCCCTGATTCAGCAGCACCCCCTGGGGTAGTTGATGCCATCTATGCAGCCCTGCAGACTCTGCGTTGCCCTGCAGAACCATTTGGGGCTGAGTTGCGTCTTCTGTGTGAGGAACTACTAGAGGCCTGCAGGACTGAGGGGAGTCCCCTGCGGGAGGAGCGGGTGCTCAGCTGCCTGCTGCGCAAGACCAGCCTTGGCCTGGTGTCCCTGTACGGCCATACCTATGCAGAGAAGGTCACAGAAAAGTTACCGAGGGCTACAACCTCTGGAAGAGGTGTGTTCCCTTTGCTGCTGCTCCTTTAGTTTCAGTAATCCCAGTATGCCCAGCCTCACTGGAGTCTCTAGACTGGTGCCTTCCAGGTTGCTTAAGACATCTAATAGGGGAGACTAAGCAAAAATGGGTATGATGCTCTTTTGTAAAAGTACAGGCCTGGCATAGTGGCTCAGGCCTATAATCCTAGCACTTTGGGAGGCCAAGGCAAGGAGGATTATGTGAAGCCAGGAGTTGGAGACCAGCCTCTGCAACGTAGTGAGTTCTCATGTCTACAAAAAAAAATTTTAAATTAGCCAGTCTTGGTGGCACACACACACACACACAAATTACTCAGAAGGCTGAGGCAGGAAGATCACTGAGTTCAGGAGGTCAAGGCAGTGAGCCATGTTTGCACCACTGTATTCCAGCCTGCGTGACAGAGTGAGACCCTATCTCAAAAAAAAAAAAAAAGTACAGGTTCTCTAATGTAAGATGGAGGTGATGGGAAGAAAAAAAGTAATAGCAATAGCAGGAAAAAGCTTTTCAGAAGCTCCTAAGAGAAGTAAAGACTCTTTAAGATAAAGTATGGAAAACCCAGTCTAAGGTTTTAAAAGAACAAACTCTCACATCACTTGGTTGTTCAAATGGGCTCTAGATTAGAAAAGAAGAGGTCTTGGTTTCCTGATAACCGTCTTGTTTGATGTTCAGTCTCATCGGATCATCTAGACCCTGAACGGGCAATGCTAGCCCTGTTCTCCAATCCCGACCCAGCCCAGGCTTGGAAAGTGGCTTATTTCTACTGCCTGAACAACAGCAAACACTTCCTCGAGCAGGTCCTGGTAAGTCAAGTTTAATTGTTCATTATAGAAGTACCTAGGGCTTCTCCCCAGACTTTTTCATTCATTATTTCTCTCCCACTCATTTAGCCAACATAAAACAGTCTAATTAGTGTTGAGTCATTTGGTTTTGTCCCTCCCACAGTCCCATGGGAAAGGAGGCTCTGAGAATCAGTATCATTCATATTTACAGTTGCAGTCATTTTACATCAGTCCTTTGGCAGAAACTAAAATGCTGAATATGTGTGTGCTTTCTGGAGAATGCAAGAAAAAAAAGACAGTGGCAACAATATGTTGCCTAGCTGACAGCAGAATTTAATTACTTTAACCTTTTCCTTCCAGATTGCAACTGAACTCCAATTTAATTCAGCAGATATTTATTAATCTCTTCCCATGTGCCATATACTGTAATAGGAGCTGAAGTTACGACAGAAGTCAGTCCCTGCCTTCAAGGAGCTCACATTCTAGTGTTTTCATAAACATTTATCTTACTCAGTTCACCACTTCTGTTTTTTTGTTTTTGAGACAGAGTTTCGCTCTTGTCACCCAGGCTGGAGTGGCAAAATCTTGGCTCATTGCAGCCTCCGCCTCTTGGATTCAAGCGATTCTCCTGCCTCAGCCTCCCGCTTAGGTGGGATTACAGATGTGTGCCACCATGCCAGCTAATTTTTTTTTTTCTTTTTTTTTTTTTTCTTTTTTTTTGAGACAGAGTTTCGCTCTTGTTTCCCAGGCTGGAGTGCAATGGCACGATCTTGGCACACCGCAACCTCCGCCTCCTGGGTTCAGGCAATTCTCCTGCCTCAGCCTCCTGAGTAGCTGGGATTATAGGTACACGCCACCATGCTCAGCTAATTTTTTGTATTTTTAGTAGAGACGGGGTTTCACCATGTTGACCGGGATGGTCTTGATCTCGTGACCTAGTGATCCACCCGCCTCGGCCTCCCAAAGTGCTGGGATTACAGGCTAATTTTGTATTTTCAGTAGAGATGGGGTGTCACTATGTTGGCCAGGCTGGTCTTGAACGCCTGCCCTCAGGTGATCCATCTGCCTCGGTGGTGGGATTACAAGTGTGAGCCACCACACCAGGCCAACCACTCCTGTTGTCAGAAACCTCCGTGCTGTACTAAAACACTTCTTTCTCTAATGAGCAGTAAGCTAGAACCCATTCTGTCTCATCTACAGAGCTGCCTTTAACAGCTTTCTTTGACTTACAGGTAACAGCACTAACATTGTTGAAAGAAGAAGACTTCCCAAATCTTGACTGCCTACTTGATAGAGAATTCAGGCCCCTGAGTTGCCTGCTTGTGCTCCTGGGCTGGACACACTGCCAGAGCCTAGAGTCAGCCAAGATGCTGCTCCAGACCCTGCACAGGACCCAGGTAACTCTCACTCAGCACTCAGGCTGCTCTGCAAGTGAGAGCTGTGGGGCTTTGGGCTTAGGCAGAATGCAGAGCCCTAAAGTCAGTCATAATCTGTAACCCCAGGTGCCTGAGTCAGCATCTCTTTCTTTTCCCATATTGACATAGGATGCAGGCTGTGATGAGCTCCTCAGGGATGCCTGTGATGGGTTGTGGGCTCACCTGGAGGTCCTGGAGTGGTGTATACAGCAGAGCAGGTATGGCCCCACCTGCCCACCATGGGGCACAGCTGACCCTGTGTTCCACCTGTGTGACCATTTCAAGGCATCTTCCACATAAATGTTTTGAGCTGGCAATGTTGACCAGCCACTAATAATTGTTCCAGCTATTAAACCAAGAAACACAAGTAATTATTACCTTCACTGTAGCTGTCAGGTCATAACTAGAGGATAATTTTAAGATGACAGTAACAAAAAGCACATTTCCAGTGCACTTACCACAAGCCAGGCATTGCTCTAAGCCCTCTACGTGGATGATTTTAATTACGCCTCACAAAAATCCTATGAGTAGATACCAAAATTACCCTCATTGTAAAAATTGGGCAACCGAAGCCCAGAGGTAGAAAATAACTTGTCCAAAGTCACACAGCTCATAATATCACCCACATTCTTAGCCTTCTGTTACCTTGGATCACCCATACTCAACAAATGCTTACTGAACTGTGTGTGAGGCCCTGCGTTTCTCTGGCAACGTAACCTAGACCTAGGTTTCTTTCTTGTTCTTCAGCCATTTCACCAGCACTTGGTGAAGTACAGTGGGCAGAGGGGGAAGTAGCAAGGGACCCTTACTCAAGGTAAAGCCAGAGAAAATTGTGTTTGTTTGAAGCTAGAAAGGCTGTAGAAATTAGAGAATTCAATCCATAGGCCCTTTCTAAACCCTACTAACCAGAAAGGTCCTTTCTAGACAACTAGAGCTGGTTCGATAGATGTATTCCCTGAGGATAAATAAATGCTATGCTTGGACCCAAACCAACTAAAATTTGGTTTGTGGGGAAGTGAAACTTGTGGCGTTATGGTCCAGAGAGGAAGAACAAGAGGGAATGGAGATTGATCTTTCTTCAGGCAATAATATAAACTGCTTCTCTTCCATCCTCCCGACTTTTCCCTTCAGCAACCCCATACCAAAGAGAGATCTCTTGTGTCATTTACATGGTGGAGACAGCCACTCAGTGCTCTACACTCTCCATCACCTTACAAACCTTCCAGCCCTCAGGGAGGAAGATGTTCTCAAGCTCTTACAGAAGGTGCCAGCCAAGGACCCCCAGCAAGAACCTGGTGAGTTGGGATGGAATGACCTGGCCAGGATTTCCTCTTAGGACAGTTTTGCATGTTTCTTCCAGCATGAGATTTATTTACATGTGATTGCTGAGATCTTACAAGAAGGTGGTGAGCAGATCTCCTCTAAATGTTTGTCCTAATCAGACTATGGGGTATAGGGCATCCCTCTTTCTTGGTGAGGTGTAGAGAATCCCATGAGCATGGTCCCGCATTCTTTGTCCTTGTGGAACCATCACAGGAACCACTACTACAGCCTCATTCCAGTGAAATAGAATGAGGAACTGCCCTCTGAGGACACAGCATTGTCAGTCAGTGTTTACACAAATTCTCAGGGAGTGACTTCATGTTTTATAAGCTTTCTGATAGCATGTTTTGTGCCTTTTCTCTCATGTCCGATTCATATACATGTGACAGATAGGAAGTTTAGAAGAAAGACTTGCCTGGGCCCAGCGTGGTGACTCACACCTATAATCCCAGCACTTGGGAGGCTGAGGTGGGTGGACCACTTGAGGTCAGGAGTTCAAGACCAGCCTGGCCAACATGATGAAATCCCATCTCTACTAAAAATATAAAAAATAAGCCAGTGTGGTGATGTGCGCCTGTAATCCCAGCTACTCGGGAGGCTGAGGCAGGAGAATCACTTGAACCCAGGAGGTGGAGGTTGCAGTGAGTTGAGATCGCGCCACTGCACTCCAGCCTGGGGGACAGAATGAGACTCTGTCTTAAAAAAAAAAAAAAAAAAGAAGAAAGACTTGTCTGAAACAGGAACAAAGCCTTTTTTTTTAACCTAAGATCTTTGCTTACATTCAAGACCCCATTAAAAAGCTCTTTCTTTTTAAGTTTTGTCTTACTTCTCTCTCTCAAATGAATTCTCACCATGGTTTTTTTGTTCGTTTGTTTGTTTTTGAGAAGGAGTCTTGCTATGTTGCCCAAGCTAGTCTCGATCTCCTGGGGTCAAATGATCCTCTTGTCTCGACCTTCCTAATAGGTAGGACTACAGGCACTTATCACTACACCCCACATAGTGTTACCTTATTTTTAATTGACTAATAATAATTGTATCTATTTTGGGAATACAACGTGATGTGTTGATGCATGTATACATTGTGGAATGTATACGTTTCTTTTTGTTCTTGAGAAACGTATCATTGTATAGTCACAACCTGCCACACAGGTCAGAGACACTTACCTTTGGGAGACACAAACTTTCTTATATGGCAGTCGAGGTTTCCCAGCCTGGATGTTGCTTTACTTTTCAAAAGGACCTGCTACTAATTGGATAGCCAGTGTTATTAGATTCCATGTTTTTTCTGGAAAGAGAGGCAGCTTGTTTAGCAGAGCTCCTACATGCAAATATACAGGCCCTCCAAAGGAATACAGTATTTTAAATCTGTTCCCTGGACCCACTGGGGCATACTTGGAACTTGAACTTGGAAAAGGCAGAATGAGGCAATAGTAAGGCTGTAACTAAGGTGAGGCAGGAGAGATATTTAAGGTACAAAATTTAAGGAGGCACTGACTCTTAGGTGCAAGTCCTGGCCCTGGGCAATAATGCCATGTAGAAGTCATGAGATATGTAGAAGGGAGGTGATGGGGGAAAGGAAGTGCAAGGAACTGAAAGTTGATACTGACTAGAGGGAAAGCTCTAGTCAGACCAACATAAAGGAGAGAGGGTAAGAACCTACAGGTGGACCTCTAAGTGCAGCACAGTGTCTCTTTGCTTCACCCATACTTGTAGCGTGAAGGGATTAACTCTCAAGTTCAGCCTGTTTCTCTCTGTAATTCAGATGCAGTTGATGCTGCAGTCCCTGAGCACCTGAGCCAGTCTCAGAACCTGACACTCTACCAGGGCTTCTGTGCCATGAAGTATGCCATCTATGCCCTCTGCGTGAACTCACATCAGCACTCTCAGTGCCAGGACTGCAAAGACAGCCTCTGCGAGGACCTGGCTTCAGCTGCAGAGCCAGTGAATGACTCTCTTTCCTCCCCAGGTACAGCACTTCCCTCCATCCCTGACATAAGCTGGTAACAATCTATGCCAGTAGGGGCTTTGTGTGTTTACTCTCTTCCACCAATATTGGGAGTGGGGTGATGGTCTTAATTTTATTTCACCCAGGAATAGTCTCATCCATCTATCTGCCTCTGTAAATCAAAGGGACATGGGAAAAGCAAGTGATTGCCTAAGTTTTAACAGAATCTGATCACCTAGTGGGGTGTTTTCAATTGCTTTTTTAAAAAACTAATTTCATGGTAGAAATGGCATTTTACATCCTCCTCCAGTTTGCACCAAGGTAAAAACTTTGTGTGTTTGCATATGTATGTGTGTATATATGATCTATAAACTGAAACAAAGTTTTAAAAACAATGCTTACTTCATAGAGCACACTCCGGATTATTTTTCTTTCCTATTTGATCTTTTTAAATGTAGCCTTCTAAGGTGATTTCAGAGGTCACAGCCTACAATGTGAAAAGTACCAACCTAATCATCTTATCTTCTCTCATTTTTCTTAATAATTGACAATTCCTTAACTTGCCTTCTGTGACTAGTGATCAGTTTTCCCTCTCTTCTAGCTTTGGAATAGACCTTTACCTCTTAGCATCGTCATTTTTGCCTACTGAGGATTTCTTAAGAGAGCTACGTAGCCATGATCATCTTTAGTGTAAAAATAAGTGGAAATAGAATTGAAGAGTAAAGGGTCTGCCTGCTACCTTCATTCCTGGAAGTGAAATATGGAGTCCTTATCAGGGATGAGAAACAATGTAATATTTACAAAGCAGATACAAAATAATGAGTTTTCCGTAAACTGTACTTTCTTTTTTTTACTTTGAGACAGAGTCTCACTCTGTCGCCCAGGCTAGAGTACAGTGACGTGATCTCAGCTCACTGCAACCTCTGCCTCCTGGGTTCAAGCGATTCTTCTGCCTCGGCCTCCCAAGTAGCTGGGATTACAGGCACCTGCCACCATGCCCGGTTAATTTTTGTATTTTAGTAGAGACATGGTTTCACCATGTTGGCCAGGCCTGGTCTCAAACTCCTGAGCTCAAGTGATCCGCCTGCCTCGCCCTCCCTACTTGCTGGGATTATAGGCATTAGCTACCATGCCTGGACAGCTGTACTTTTAGAATAGCAAAATCTTTCTGCAAATCATGAAGAGACAGCCTAAGAAGTCTCTCTTATTCTTCTCACTGTTACCTCAGTTCCTTTAGAATTAAATAAATAAATGAGCTAAAGTTGTGAGAATCTTTGACTCTGGGAGGTAATGTTTCTAATGTTTGCATTCTCTGTCTTCTCTTTCTCTGGCCTCTTCCCTTGTACATGTTTTTGTAGGTGCTGCAAATCTCTTCTCAACTTACCTGGCCAAGTGTCAACAGTATCTGTGCAGTATTCCTGACTCTTTGTGCCTGGAGCTTCTAGAAAACATCTTCTCATTGCTTTTCATCACCTCTGCTGATCTTCACCCAGAGCCTCACTTGCCTGAGGACTATGCTGAGGATGATGACATTGAGGGGACGAGCCCCGCAGGTTTGAGGTCCCCATTAGAGAGCCCTCAGCACATAGCATATCCCGAAAGGAAGTCAGAATGGGGTTCCCTGGGAGTCCCAAAGAGCCTTGCTTATACAATGCCAAGCCGTTTGAAGGCACAGCCAAAAGACAGTCACCCAGGGCCTCATAGGCACAGCTTTTTGGACTTAAAGCACTTTACTAGTGGTATCAGTGGATTTCTGGCTGATGAATTTGCAATAGGGGCCTTCCTCAGGCTTCTCCAAGAACAACTGGATGAGATCAGCAGCCACAACCTCCCTGAGAAGCCAAAGCAAGAAGGTCAGAGCTGCTCAGGAAGCAGAGATGGACTGCAGAGCCGCCTGCATCGACTTTCCAAGGTTCTCTCTGAGGCCCAATGGAGATACAAGGTGGTGACAAGCAACCATCGTTCAGGTGAGAGAAAGATGAACTGGTGGGACCAGAAGGTGGGGAGGGAGAAAGATCCCAGGAATGTGGGAGAGAGCTAGGAGTACATGGGAGTCACCCCATAACTCAGGGCACATCATCACCATGGCAACCAGCATCAGAACACTGGCGTATGCACCATGTCTCAGAGCCCAGTGTAAACCTTCCCCTACCTGTTATGCCAAGAGGGGTCCAAATCAAAGTTGATCATTCTCCTGTATGTCCCATTGGGTTTGCTCTTTCAGAGGAGCAACCTTCCCGAAGATACCGGCCTGCCCCACGGCACCCCAGTCTGCACCGGGGTCGTCGGACAAGAAGGAGCCAGGCAGGTAATCTCAAGAGCTCATTCCCATTCACTAGGCAAGTGGTGTAATGTTACTTGTATAATACTCTTTAAGAAACAGCACATGGTCAAAGACAACAAGTGTTGTAAAATTATCCTATTCCCACTCCCCCAAGGTAACCCTTATTAATAGTTTCCTATGTATCCTTCCAGAAATTTTCCATGCAATACAAACATGTATATTCTTTTATATATACACATGCATTATATATTGAGAACTGCAGCTTGATTTTTTCAATTATATCTTTCTATATATACCAATATACTGTAAATTGAGAAATTTTTTCACTTACCATTTTAAATACTCCTTAGTGTTCCATTGTCAAAAACACCCTGTTCATGGACATTTAAGTGTTTTACTATTATAAACAGTGCTGTAGTAAACAACCTTGTACATGTCTGTGCATAAGCTCCTAGCAGCAAAATTACTAGGTCAGAGGTATATGGATATAAAATACAGATAGATATTACCCAGTTGCCTTAAAAATAAGGTAGACCAATATATATTTCTTTTTTTCTATAAAAGTTAATATTGCCGGGCGCGGTGGCTCACGCCTGTAATCCCAGCACTTTGGGAGGCCGAGGTGGGTGGATCACGAGGTCAAGAGATCGAGACCATCCTGGTCAACATGGTGAAACTCGTCTCTACTAAAAATACAAAAAATTAGCTGGGCATGGTGGTGCGTGCCTGTAATCCCAGCTACTCAGGAGGCTGAGGCAGGAGAATTGCCTGAACCCAGGAGGCGGAGGTTGCGGTGAGCTGAGATCGCGCCATTGCACTCCAGCCTGGGTAACAAGAGTGAAACTCCGTCTCAAAAAAAAAAAAGAGTTAATATTAAGTAGTCATATGCTAGATGCTGCTCTACATTCCTTATAATTGCTAACTTATTTAATCCTCACAATACTGTCAAGTAGGTCTTACTATTTTTTCCCTTTTACTTTTTCTTTTTCTTTTCTTTTTTAAAAGATGGCGTCTCGCTCTGTTGCCCAGGCTGGAGTACAGTGGCATGATCTCAGCTTACTACAACCTCTGCCTCCTGGGTTCAAGCAATTCTCATGCCTCAGCCTCCTGAGTAGCTGAGATTACAGGTGCGCACCACCATGCCCAGCTTATGTTTGTATTTTTAGTAGAGATGGGGTTTTGCCATGTTGGCCAAGCTGATCTTGAACTCCTGACTTCAAGTGATCCACTCGTCTCGGCTTCCCAAAGTGTTAGAATTACAGGCATGGGCCACTGTGTGCTGCTGCCCTTTTATTTTTAGTTGGTGTATAATAATTGTACATATTTATGGGATACACAGTGATATTTCAATATGTTTATAAAATGTGTAATGACCAAATTGGAGTAATATCATATCCATCGCCTCAAACATTTGTCATTTCCTTGTGTTGTGAACATTCAAAATCCTTTCTTTGGCTGGGCACTGTGGCTCATACCTGTAATCCCAGCATTCTGGGAGGCCAAGACAGATGGATCACTTGGGTAAGGAGTTCAAGACCATCCTGGCCAACATAGTGAATCCCTGTCTCAACTAAAAATACAAACGTTAGCTGGGTGTGGTGGCGGATGCCGAGCTCAGGAGGCTGAGGCAGGAGAATCTCTTGAACCTATGAGGCAGAGGTTGCAGTGAGCTGAGATCGTGCCACTGTACTCCAGTCTGGGTAACAGAGTGAGACTCCATCTCAAAAAAAAATCCTTTTTCCAGCTTTTTGAGAATATATAATAGATTATAGTTAACCATATTCATCCTACAGTGCTACAGAACAGCAGAACTGATCCCTATCTAGCTCTGATTTTGTATTCATTAACCACCCTCTCTCCATCCTCTCCCTCCTATGATTTACAGTTCTGCAAGCTATATGTGATTACCTATTTGCACATACTCTCATCAGTCAGTTGTATTAGATTTTTTAAAACCTTCACCAATATGGGTGATAAAATAATGATGTTTCCTTGCTTTAGTAGTATTTTTTTTTTTAGTTTGAGATTGAATGTCTTTTCATATATTTATTGGTTATTTGTATTTTTCTGTAAACTGGCTAGTGTCTAAGGTCCATTTTTCTTTTAGGAATTTCTTTCTTGTTGAATTGTAGAAAGCTCTTTATACATTAAGGAAAATACTTTGTCATCATGTGCTATGATATTTTTCTCTATTTTGTCTTTTTATTCTGCTTATGGGCTTTTCTTTGAGAAGTTTAATATAGGCACATTATGCAGGAGTACTAAATTTTTAGAGAATCAAGTTTTGTTATGGTTTTTAGTGTTGATCTTTTAAAAATTAAAAGAAATTCATGAGGATTTCCTGTGGGCTAAACAATACTAGGTATCTTGAGGGAGGTAAATGAGGCAAAAACTGGGCCTTTAACTTCAAACAATTTGTAATGTACCTGCTTAGACAATAAACATGAAAAGTTTAAAGTGACCTGAGGCTCTGCCTGAAAACAGAAGACATGTCTTAAAAGGGGACATCAACATGACCTGCAGATGTCAGGGCAACAGGTTTCATGAAGGAGTTGACTCTTGAACCAAGCTCCATGGAATGAGTGGGCTCTAGCTAAGTGGCAACGTGAAAGGTGAGCATACTGGGTAGGGTGGAGGATGCCATGAGAGAAACCTTCAAGATTGAGTTGCTAAGTCCCTTAAGCTGCTACATTAATCGGTTTGGGTCAGAAGGCAGAATTTGCATCCACTCGACCCCTTCAGCCCAAGAATGCACAACCCACCATCTCTTTCCTACAGCTGTTCCTTCTAAAGGGCAGCCCCAACAGTGAACTGAGGGGAATCCCTTGTGTTAGGCTGAGACAACCCCTCAAATGACCATGCTAAGGAATAGTGAGCCTCTGTTAGAAAGCTCTAGCACGTTAGAAAACATGGTGTTGAGAAGAGAAAAAGCTTTTTCTCTGAGACTTTGAATATTATGGCCTTCAGCCAGCCAGGTCTTAGACTTTGGTTTCCTATATTTTTTTAAATAGAGATAGGGTCTTGCTCTGTCGCTCAGGCTGAGGTGCAATGGCATGATCATAGCTCACTGTAACCTTGAACTCTGGGCTCAAACAATCCTTCCTGCCGCAACCTCCTGAGCAGCTGGCGCTACAGGTGCATGCCACCTTGCCCAACTGGTTTGTTTTTAATTTTTTGTGTAGACAAGGTCTTGCTATGTTGCCCAGGTTGGTCTCAAACCCCTGGGCTTAAGCTATCTTGCTGCAATGGCCTCCCAAAGTGCTGGGATTACAGGTGGGTGTAAGCCACCGCACCCAGCTAATTGTCTACTTTTTCAAGTATGAGGACACCTTTTTCTATGTCAGGAAATATTGTGTCCCTACTACTTCCTGGTTATAACAGTTGCGCTTTTATTTTTTCAGAATACTGCCAGTGCTTACTGAGCAGGTGCCGATCACTGACTCGTAAAAATAACTTGAAAGTTCCTGTGGCTTTGAGACCCACAAGTTGGGAACCACTGGTATAGGCTACTACCCAAGTGAACCCTGTTGCCATGTTAAGCCTACCCTTTGCCTTTGGTCTGTAGGAGTTGGTGTTTTGCTGTAGAAAAAGCAGCAGGTTCATAGTAATCATTGTCATCTGCTTCTAACTACCCAGATCTTGGCTTTCAAGCCAACTTCACACTTCCCACTCTATAAGGAGCTGATGATTGACTTTCTCTTTTCTTCCCAATACCTGTAGATGGCCGAGACAAAGGTTCCAGCCCATCTCTGGAAAGCACAAGTAGTGAGCTGAGCACAAGTACATCAGGTATGCAGATTTCCACCAGCTGCCAATTTCGAGCAGCTTTGCCCTGATAGTGAGTTACCATATACTGTGGGGTAAAGCCAGGATTAAGCAGTCAAACTTATTGTTCAAGGTTGGCAGATGGCCAGATTTTAGCTGGGAGAAGGGAAAGGATTGTTTCATTCTCAATTTAGTTATCCAGCAGCGGAGATAAATAGAGGTAAATACCCAAGGAAGGTAATTGGCATTTACATCTTATATTCAAAGATAATAGCATACGTTTGCCCTTCATTTGAGGAAAAATTAAGACCTATTTACAGACCTTTTACAGAAGGACATTGAGGAGATAAAAGTTTGGTGGGAGGTGGCAGCAATATAGCATTTCCTTAATTCCTCTTGCTTCTCTGGCCCCACACATTCATGTGTCCCTACAGAGGGAAGTCTGAGCGCCGTGTTTGGGCAGAATGAGCTGGACAGCAGATTGCACCCCCATCCTCAGAGTTCACTCATCCCCATGATGTTCTCCCCACCTGAGTCACTGCTGGCATCCTGCATCCTTCGAGGGAACTTCACAGAAGCCCGTCAGGTAAGGGGAGCCTAGGTCATACCTTGCCAAACCTTAACTGACTTAGTATCAGGTAAGGCTTGGAGCATGTGCAACCAGGGCCACCTGGGGGCACTCAGGGGTCCACATCGAGCAGAAGAAGCAGGAGGGGGTTTCCATATGCCCAGGCCCAGGCTTCAGCAGGGCGGATTGAAAGATACTGAATTGTTTGTTGTTCTTAAGATAAGCAGTGTTTTTAAAAGGTAAAAGAAAATGTTTAGCCACACTCCCAATACTTAAAAACATAGAAACTTTTGTTTATCTGCTTGACTCCTTTTTTGAACATATACAGGGGTTTTTTTTTTTTTTGGAGTTGTTTGAGATGGAGTCTTGCTCTGTTGCCCAGGCTGAAGTGCAGTGACATGATTTCTACTCACTGCAAACTCCACCTCCCAGGTTCAAATGATTCTCCTCCTTAAGCCCTCCGAGTAGCTGTGATTACAGGCACCCACCACAGCACTAGGCTAATTTTTATATTTTTAGTAGAGACGGGGTTTTACCATGTTGGCCAGGCTGGTCTTGAACTCCTGACCTCAAGTGATCCACCTGCCTCAGCTTCCCAAAGTGCTAGGATTACAGGCATGAGCCACCACGCCCAGCCCATGTTTTTATCTAGTTAAAAATTATAATACAGACAATTTCCTTTTCTTTTTTGGCGGTGGAGGTGGGACTGAGTTTTGCTCTTGTCACCGAGGCTGCTGGAGTGCAATAGCGTGATCTCAGCTCACTGCAACCTCCCTCTCCCAGGTTCAACTGATTCTCCTGCCTCAGTCTCCCTAGTAGCTGGGATTACAGGCATTCGCTACCATGTCCAGCTAATTTTTGTATTTTTAGTAGGGATGAGGTTTCGCTATTTTGGTCAGGCTGGTCTCAAACTCCTGACCTCAGGTAATCCACCCACCTCAGACTCCCAAAGTGCTGGGATTACAGGCATGAACCACTGCGCCCAGCCTCAATAATAAATAAAATGCCAGTTCAATTAACAGACTAGAATATTTGTATTGTAGAGAGAAAATAGCACAGGAGTGGTAGTCAGAAAGACTCTGAACCTCTCTAAGCTTTGATATCCTCATTTGAAAATTGGCGTTAAATGTACTAACTACTTGTTCTACCTCATAGGGATGTTAAGAGAATTATGTTCTAACTGTGAGGAATATAAAAAATCCTCTACTGTTGATTAAACTTAATAGCATAAAACACTACTCTTCTAATTTTTAAAACTCTCTTGGTATATTGATACTTTTACTGTTAGTAAAGTAATTGGTAATTTAGCTACTTAATATGTAGGTCAGAATAGTTCTTTCTCCTGAGTTCAGTTGTTGAGGAATAAATCTAGGGAACTCTAGGTGATAGGACAATTTTTACTTAACCTTCTGTGATCATTTTAGATCTTATACTTTAATGATAATGATAATTATGATCCTTGAAGGAGGACAGGACCCTCCCCAGCCCCAGCCTTTCTTTTTTTTTTTTTTTTGAAGCAGAGTCTTACTCGTCACCCAGGCTGGGGTGCAGTGGCTCTATCTCAGCTCACTGCAACCTTGGCCTCCTGAGATCAAGCAATTCTCCTGTCTCAGCCTCCTGAGTAGCTGGGATTATAGATGCACACCACCATGCCTGGCTAAATTTTATACTTTTAGTAGAGACGAGTTTTCACCATGTTGGCCAGGCTGGTTTTGACTTCCTGGCCTCAAGTAATCTGCCCACCTCGGCCTCCCAAAGTGCTAGGAATACAGGCATGAGCCACCATGGCCGCCCCCTCCCCAGCCTTTCTAATGCTCAAATCCGGAGGAATTTAACTAGGAGTCCCATGATATTTTACCCCTAAATGTCCTCTACTTCTTTCTTCCTTGGGCCATGGTCTTTTTTTTTTTTAATGAAAACTTTATTTTTTGACCTGAATACAGACAGAATAAGTTGTACATATAAGAAAATAACAGAAAGTATTAACAAGAAAATAAAATTATTTTTAACCCTATATTAAAAATTTAATTTTTTTGGCCAATATTTCTCCAAAATATATATGACTTTTAGATAGCTGAGATTATTTCAAATCTAAAACTTTATATCATGCATTTTTATATTATGATATGAGCATTTGTCTTTTAACCTTGATTTTAGTGACCTTACAATAGTCTAATCAAGTAGATGCATTTAATCATTTCCCTGTTGCTCAAGATTTAGATAGTTTTTAACCTAATAGTTGTAATATATAGTGCCAAGGTGATTACGTTTAGGCATTAAGCCTTTTGAATTATTTTCTTAAGAAAGTTCCTCATAAAAATTACTGAGTCAAAAGATAGAAACACTTTGAAAGCTTTATCGATTGCTAAACTGCTTTTCAAAAAAGTTATGACACTTAATGTTACACCAGCTCCTAAGGATTTATTTTTGCACTTTGTTATTGTGATACATGCCAAATGGTATTGTTACTTAAATTCCTAGATTGCTGATAAAGGGAAAAATATTTTCTCATTTATATGTTAGCCATATATATTTTCTCTGAAATTGTCCACAGCTTTTGCCTATTTTCTACTGAGGCTTTGGTGGTTTTCTTTTATGAATTATTTTTTATAGTTGACCTGCTCTTCTAACATTCAGTGCTCTTCTGACCCTACAAAGCACAAAGACATCTTAGGGCCACAGTCTAATGGTTGGCAAGATCTCCTATCTGTGGACATTCCCTAAATCAGTAGGAGCACCAAGGCACACACTCTCCCTCTCCCATGACAGGTGCTGTTCACATTCAACCTGAAGTCCTCACCCAGTTCAGGGGAGCTGATGTTCATGGAGCGCTACCAGGAAGTGATCCAAGAGCTGGCCCAAGTAGAGCACAAGATTGAAAATCAGAACTCAGATGGAGGTAGCAACACCATTCGGAGAACTGGCAGTGGCCGCTCAACTCTACAGGCCATTGGCAGCGCTGCAGCAGCAGGTCAGGCTTCCCTGCTAACACCATAAATGATGAGGTGGCTGGGAAAGGGGGGAAAAGGGGAGAAACCACCAGAATCCTAAGCTGCTCATGAACATGAGCAGAAATTCAATACAGGACACCTGCCTTGAAAAACAGCAAACTCGATACATCCAGTTTTCCAGCTGCACCCAACTTCCCTGCCAGGCTGTTCACACACCACCAGTCAACCTACTGCATGAAGCTTATCCTATGTGACATAAACTGAAGCCTATGAATGCTATTTTTAACCTGTGTTTTGATGGCCACTGTCTCTGGCTTCAGAAAATGGTTACGAGTTTATTTCCTTCCCACGTAATTATTCAGGGATAAAGCATATTATTTTACTGTTCTATAAAGTGAAGTTGGATATTAAAATGTAAGCCCTAGAATTCACAGGTCTCAATCTCCCAACCTTGGATGCACTGCAAAAGAGCCCATCCTTTCATTATTTCTTGAAACTGGAATCATCTTTCACATTTTCACAACTCTTACTGACCTAGGCTCTACATACCAAGGTACCATCACATATTGCTCCCTATATATTATCCCAGAAATTTTCTTTGCCTATTCACAAGAACATATACACATCCTTTCTGTTTTTAATATAAATAGGCTCTTAGGACAATACTATAGTCTACCTTGCTTTTTAGTGATGTGTTCTAGAGATCTGTTCTGATTAGCACACACAGATCTACCTCATTCTTTCTGAACCTACTTTGAGACCTCATTTGGAAGAAGCCCTCCCTCATCTGGACCACTCTGAGTTTCTCTTGGTCTTCCTTTCATGCTACTGTTTTGAAGCTACAAGCGTGGGCCGTAATAATAGTACTAATATATATAGAAGGTACCCTGTGCAGATGAACCTCAGACATTTTTTAAATAACTACTTTGCCTAATAAAAGTTGTAGTGAGAATCCTTATAACCCCTTGCTTTTTATTTCACTGCTGGATGGCCAGGAATGGTGTTTTACTCTATCTCTGATGTGACCGACAAGCTGCTCAGCACCTCTGGAGAGCCCATCCCCACACTCCAGGAGGACTTTTGGATAAACACAGCTCTGATGGAGCCCACTGCTCCCCTGAGAGACGTTCTGGAAGACCTCAGTCCCCCTGCCATGGCTGCATTTGACCTAGCTTGCTGTCAGTGCCAGCTCTCGAAAACCTGCAAGCAGCTTTTGGAGACGGCCGAACGGCGTTTGAATAGTAGCCTTGAAAGGCAGGGTGAGTGTGCTGTGTTTAACTGTATCCCTTCATTCTCAAATGAGATGGGTTTCTGAGAGTCTTGATAAATTGTCCAAGAAGAAAGCAGTTATTGGAGGAAGCACATGGCAATGGATTATGAAATTTCGTCACATTCAATCAGATATAGTCATAGAGCTAAGATTTATCTCAGCAAATGGATACAAAGAGAAGTCAGCAAAGTAAAAGGCTCATAGGATAAAATCTGAAGGAAACCAGGTCCAAGCTTCCGAGAGTCCTCTCCCTGTGGAGTCACACAGGACATGCTTATTCCTCCAGCAATGAGTTGTGCCAGCAGTTGCAAGGTGTTGTCTATAGGGAAGCTCATTAGAGACCCAAGGCCCGAGGTATTTTTTTTTTGAGGACTGGTGACAAAAACACCCTCTGCTTAGCATATAGCAAATTCCAGATTCCCAAAAGGAAAGCAGGTGCTCAGCATAAACCACATTGTACAAAGTTTTTAGGCCCATTGAGCTACTGTCACTTAGGGAAAGTTTTATATCAGCATAGGAAACCAGTCAAGTCCACAGTGCCAGCCAAGGGCCAACCTTGAAAGCAGATGTTCTAAGGATAGCAGCATCAAGCCCGCTATTTAACTCTTCTGTGCACCCTTCCAAATCACCTCTGAGCTGTCAGTTAAAATGTCCTTTAATGTTTACATAGTCCTTCAAAGAAAGTATACAGTGGCTTATACAATGCTGTTTTTGTCCAATGATCTGCCCTTCCCCTCATCTAATACTTATATCCTAAAATAAAATATTTTTCGAGATCTCAATCACTGAAACAATTTCGTGTCAATTCATAAGGAATTATTTTTAATTTGTGTGAGTACGTATTTGGTGTATATATTTGTGTGGTATTTGAGATTTTTTTGGTACATACATGCGATGAGTAACAGTCACTTCATGGAAAATTGGGTATCCATTCACTCAAGCATTTATCCTTTGTGTTACAAAAAAGCTAGTTATACTCTTTCAGCTATTTTTAAATGTGCAATTGAATTATTCACTATAGTCCCCATGTTGTCATATTAAATACTAGGTGTTATTCATTGTTTCTAACTTTTTTTTTTTTTTTGAGACAGAGTCTCGCTCTGTCACCCAGGCTGGAGTGCAGTGGCACAATCTCAGCTCACTGCAGCCTCTGCCTCCTGGGTTCAAGCAATTCTCCTGTTTCAGCCTCCCTAGTAGCTAGAACGACAGGCACGTGCCACCACTCCCAGCTAATTTTTATATTTTTAGTAGAGATGGGTTTCACCACCCACCCACCATGGCCTCCCAAAGTGCTGGGATTACAGGTGTGAGCCACCACACCTGGCCTCTAACTATTTTTTATACCCATTAACCATCTCCATCTTCCCCCACCCTTTACTACCTTCCTAACCTCTGGTAACCATCCTTCTATTCTCTATCCCCATGAATTCAGTTGTTTTGAGTTTTGGATCCCACACATAAGTGAGAACATGTGATGTTTGTCCTTCTGTGCCTGGCTTATTTCGCTTAGCACAATGATATTCAGTTCTATCCATGTTGTTGCTAATGGTTGTATCTCATTCTTTTTTATGGCTGAATAGTACTCCATTGTGTATAGGTACCACATTTTCTTTATCCATTCGTCTGTTGATGAACGCTTAGGTTGCTTCAAAATCTTGGCTATTATGAATAGTACTACAACAAACATGGGAATGCAAATATCTCTTCAATATACTGATTTAGGAATTTAGTGACCACTATATTTCCAGATTATCCCAAGTATATGGGAGTATAGGAGAGATATAAAGCATAATCTGTGTTCATAAGTTGTTTATAGTCTAGTTGGAATGTCAAGATACCACTTAAAGCAATTAAAGAAGACAGATATGATCCCCACCAAGGTCACAGCTTAGGGCAGTACCATGGCAAATCCATTTGGCTTGGGACAACAATTCCATAGGAGTGCTAGAGATTCTGAATCTGCTGATGTTATTGACAGCTGAGGCATCTTGCCAGAGGCAGTCCTAGAATCTCAGACATGAAACTAGGGAAGTATATTGGTTGTCACCCCAAATGGCACAGCATATATTTCCTCCTTAATATTGAAGAGGATAAAATTCCACAGGTACATACAGGACTGAGTGTCAATCTCCGAAAATACCTCAATGTCTTTTTTTTTTTTTTTTGCATTCCCTCTTTTTTCATCTATTTCCAGGTCGACGGATAGACCACGTACTCCTAATTGCCGATGGCATTCGAGGTTTTCCAGTTGTTCTTCAGCAAATCAGTAAGATTCTCAATTACTTGCTTATGTCAGCCGGTCAAACTAAATCAGGTGAGTTTCTTTTTTCTCTTTTCTTCTGGATTTGGAACATTAAGTCAGCAGCAGACTTCACTTTTTCTTTCTTATTTGCTTTCCATAGAGAGTGTGGAAGAAAAGGGAGGAGGCCCTCTACGGTGCAGCATCACTGAACTACTTCAGATGTGCTGGCCTAGCCTAACCGAGGACTGTGTTGCCAGCCACACTGCCCTCTCCCAGCAGCTAGATCAGGTCCTTCGGTCACTGAGAGAGGCACTAGAGCTGCCAGGTACAAGGCTCTCTGCTCAGGAACAGATAAGAGCTGAACTGGGGAGAGGAAACAGCTGAGAGTGACAAAGCACTTTGGCACAGAAGCTTGGGACCCCAGACCTGGGCTCTATCAGCCCTTTAGTTAGCCAGGTCATGTCTCAGTGTCTCATAACTTCACTTCACCTGTTTTCCCACCTCTCGTGTATGGTGAACACTCCATTAGCTGATACATTTTTCTCACAATGAATGAGAAATACAGCCAGCAGGTGCTCAGTAAATATTGATGAACCCTTCCCCAAAAGATGGCTGTGTTCTTCATAAAGCTGTTCCACCCTAGAAACAAGGGTAAAAATAGAACTATACACCCCAGAGTAATTTTATATACTCCAGACTCAAAGCTCTTCCTGGCTGAGAATCACCTAAGTGACTGACTTACAAATTTATATTTGCCTTGTAAGTATAGTGTCCAGGCGGCTGTCAGATGCCCCAGGCAGTGTATAGTAGGCCCAGTTCACATATCCAGTTAGAAATTGACCCAGAGCTGGACGCACAGACTGAAGCCTGTGTCCTTTCTCCTGCCATCCTCCTCTCAGAGCCCAGGACTCCTCCACTCTCTTCCCTGGTGGAACAGGCAGCTCAGAAACCTTCAGAAGCAGAGGCCCACCCTGTGCAGATCCAGACTCAGCTTCTCCAGAAGAACCTGGGCAAACAGACCCCAGCAGGCAGCAGGCAGACGGACTACTTGGGCACCTTCTTCAGTTACTGTAGCACGCTTGCTGCAGTTCTCCTTCGAAGTTTGAGCTCTGAGCCTGGTAGGTAGCAAGAAAGAGGCAATAGATTCATGGCAGGCTTTCTAGTGTTCAGGGCAAGGAAGAGAAAAGATGCACGATTAAAAGGCTCTAGATAACAGCAGCAGCCAAGAACACTAGATTTGTAAGGTCCTCCTCTCTTATTCATCTCTGACTTTTTTTTTTTTTTGCCACAGAGTCTCACTCTGTTGCCCAGGCTGGAGTGCAGTGGCATGATCTCAGCTCACTGCAACCTCCGCCTCCCAGGTTCAAGTGATTCTTCTGCCTCAGCCTCCTGAGTAGCTAGGACTACAGGTGTGCGCCACCACGCCCGGCTAATTTTTGTATTTTTAGTAGAAACAAGGTTTCACCATATTAGCCAGGCTGGTCTCAAACTCCTGACGTCGTGATCCGCCCACCTCAGCCTCCAAAGTGCTAAGATTACAGGCGTGAGCCACTGTGCCTGGCCCCATCTCTGTCTATTTTATTCATCTTGTGCTAGTTTAATTGTATAGCACATAGGAGTACTCAATTTTCATGGAATTAGTGACTCAAAAATAGATCTCTGTCAGACCTGTGGTCCACTCTGGATTTGAGGGCCCAGCAGAGGAATCAAGTCTCTGAGTACCAGATTCTTTCCTAAGCCCGCAGAGTGAGTACTGCATGCACTTCAGTCAGGTTGAAGAGAGCAGGAGTTATCTGTCCATGGTTAGACCTGCCCACTGAAGTTCATCTGGGGTTGGAAGTCTTTAGAACAGTGGTAAGATATAGATAAACTTATGGTCAGGTTCATGCTGAGAATACCTTTTACCTAGAATGAATTAACAGAAGGCTGTCAATATTGTCTTCATTTTGACACTGTACTTTTTTCTTGATTCTGGGAAACAGGGCTCTGAACTCTTGCAATCAGTGGTGCAAACAATGATCATATTCTTTACCTTTGCAGATCATGTGGAGGTCAAGGTAGGAAATCCCTTTGTTCTGCTGCAACAGAGCTCTTCCCAGCTGGTGTCACATCTCCTGTTTGAGAGACAAGTTCCCCCAGAGAGGTAGGAGCCACCTCCATGCAAGTCAGCCATGGGCCTTCCTGATTATTTCATCAAGATAGCCAGGGGCTCAGTGCAGTTGTGCTTGGGGTTAGTACAGAGAGTGAGGATTTCTTCCAGACTTAATCTTTTATCTTAACAACTCTGTGAAAATGTAATGTGTCTTGTTTTCTTCTTTTTCTATTGATACTTCTAGCAGTTATATTGTTAAGTATGAAATGGGTGAATCTGTACTTTATGAATAGGCAAAAATGCAAAACTTCGATAACATGATACTTGGTTAGACTGTAGGAAAACAGCATTCTCAGAGATTGCCAGTGGGACATAAATTTGTACAGCCTCTGCAGGAAGGCAGTTTGTCAATATTTATTAAAATTGCAAATTCATATGCCCTTTGATTTAGCAATCCACATTGGGGAATTTATCCTACAGCTTTATTATACATATGATAAGTGATTTTTGTGCAAAATCATTTCATTGCAGCCTTGCATATAGTAACAACAGATCAGAAAACTCATTGTCCACTAATAGAAGCATAGTTAAATTGTGGTTCATCTATATAATGGAATACTATGCAACTAAAAAACTAAAGAGGGTCCTCTCTGTAGAGGGATGTGGATAGATCTTCCAGATGTGTTCAGTGAAAACACAAAGGGCAAAGGAGTATGTCTAATAGGCTACTTTTTGTGTTTTTAAAAAAGAGTATAATAATTAGAAACTTTTATTTACATTTGCTCATGTAAGCATAAAGAAATTGTAAGATTGTATAATAATGCCTATGTATTCAGGCGTCGTATGCCTTCTGCTTCTCCCCTTCCAGACTGGCAGCCCTTCTGGCCCAAGAGAATCTCAGCCTAAGTGTGCCGCAGGTCATCGTTGGCTGCTGCTGTGAGCCCCTTGCTCTTTGCTCATACCGGCAAAGCCAGCAGACCTCCTCCCTCCTGACTTGCCTCGGTACTCTGGCCCAGCTGCACGCCTCCCACTGCCTGGATGACCTCCCACTTTCTACGCAGAGCTCCCCGAGGCCAACCGAGAACCCCACATCAGAAAGAAAGCCCTACTCTTCCCCAAGGGACTCATCATTCCCAGCGCTCACCTCCTCCACCTTGGCCTTTCTTAAGTCTCGCTCAAAGCTCCTGGCATTGGTGGCTTGCCTGGGGGCTTCCCCGAGGTTAAAGGTCAGCAAGCCCAGCTTATCCTGGAAGGAACTTCGTGGCCGCAGGGAGGTGCCTCTAGCTGCAGAGCAGGTAGCCCAGGAGTGTGAGCGCCTTCTTGAACAATTCCCTCTGCTTGAGGCCTTTCTCCTGGCCACCTGGGGGCCCCTGCAAGGGTCCTCTCAGCAGGATCAGAGTCTGGCTATGAATCTCTGTGGTTGGGCTGGTCTTTCTACCGTTCTCCTGGGTCTACATTCTCCCATTGCCCTAGATGTACTGACTGATGCTTTCGAGGAATCCTTGGTGGCCAGAGACTGGTCCCGGGCCCTTCAGCTCACTGAAGTGTATGGGCGAGATGTGGACGATTTGAGCAGCATAAAGGATGCAATCCTGAGCTGTGCTGTGGCATGTGGTGAGCAAAATGCTATGCCTCCCTTTTCCCCTAGTGGTAATATTTGGCATTCACTGGGTGTAATCATCACATTTAATCCTCACGGTAACTCCAGAGAAAAGTCCTACCATAATCTCATGTTATTAAGAGGAGACCAAGGTTCAGAGGTGTTAGGAAACTTATCCAGGCTGGTAAGTGGTGGAGTAGAGCTTAGAACCCAAGTCTATCTGACTTTACCGCCCTCATAATCAATTTCCTCAATACTGTATATCACAAGTCTAGTGAAATTCTATAGACTACAAATGTTTGGGCCCCACCCCTGGAGGCCCAGGATGGAGCTCAGGCAAGTGTTTACTTTGAAATAGGGATCAGCAAATTTTTTCTATAAAGGACTTTGTAAGCCACAGTCTTGCTTATAACTACCCAGCTCCTCCAGTATAGTATGAAAGCAGCCAGAGTCAATATATAAAGAAATGAGCATGGCTGTATTCTAATAAAACTTTATTATAAAAGCAGATTGTGGGTCTGTTTGATGACCACTGCTTTGAAAGCTCCCCAGAAGATTTTGACGTGTGACCAGAGTGGAAAGCCAATGAGCTACAACACTACTAGGATTTCTACTAGGATTTCTTCTAGGATTTCTACTACTAGGATTTCTAGTAGTGTTGTCCCAAGAGTTGGGTGTAATGTAGGGAATGACTTTTGGGTAGGAGGCTTGGCTCCTTTGGAAAGGAGAAAATCTATCCCTGAAAAAGTGGAGAAATCCACTGACTGGCCATGTGGTCTTAATTGCTTGGAGTCTGTTCTTTGTATCTCCAAGATCAGATCTGTGAGATGGGTGTGGAAGAGAGAGATCTAAGTCATGATGACAGAGAATATCCAGGGAGTGAAACTAGTCTACCTGGAATAACTTTCAAGTGGTTATGTATGGCACAGGTTGGAAAGTATAGGGAAAAGGAAATTTTCCCTGACAAGGTGAGTCTGAAACAGTCCAATATGTTCAGCATGACAAAACATGGAGAGCTTCATCTCGTCTATCCGTCTGTCCGTCCGTCCGTCCGTCCTTCCTTCCTTTCTTCCTTCCTTCCTTCCTTCCTATTTCCTTCTCTTCCCTCTGAAAGTCTTGTGACTATTATCAGGTTTACAGAAAGAGAAATAAAGGGTAGAGATACAGCATTTTCCTTGTCATATAATGGTTCCAAGTATAAAAACTAGTTAGATCACATGCATCTTAAGGATCATCCAAGCTCCTGTTTTATGAAATTGAAGAAAGCCCTTTCTCAAGAAGTAACCTGGACTCTTGAGCTCTTCAGGTGCCATGCTTACTGCCTCTGAGTTTCTTTTTTGTCTTATAGACAAAGAAGGTTGGCAATACCTGTTTCCTGTGAAGGATGCATCTCTGAGAAGTCAGCTGGCCCTACAGTTTGTGGACAGGTGGCCTCTGGAGTCATGTCTGGAGATTCTGGCCTATTGCATATCAGACACAGCTGTCCAAGAAGGACTAAAGTGTGAGCTGCAGAGGAAGCTGGCGGAGCTGCAGGTGTATCAGAAGGTATGGGCCCTAGCATCAAGAGAAAGGAAACGGGCTTCTCACTCTGTGATCAACCCCAACCTATTCTCATGTGATGGGAGACTTTAAGAAACAAAAAATATAGGCCTGAGTTTTGCTTTGCATCTGGCTTCAGTTCTTAGGTAAACAGCAGGGAGGCCTCCAAGCTGGTTCCTATGTTACTTATTCCCATGATTTTAAATATATTTGCATCAAGTGAGGGTAAGAATAACAAAATTCACATTGGAATTGTGTATTACAGTCCAGAAAAGCTTTTTCACATCTATTTGAGCTTCATGTACGTTTTTGTATATTATATCTTCTATAAAGGTTGTTTTAAATTTCAGCAGAATTCCAAGAGCTATTTTGAAAAGATGCATGAAGGTGACAATTTCAAAAGTGAAAGATTCTTCTGGGATATTTGTTATGTTCAAGCTCAAGAAGCTTATAGGGACAAATTTAGGAAGCACAGCTATATAAAAAGTATAAAATAGATGCTAATTTTCCCTCATATACTTGGAGCAGACAGAATCCACGAGCCCTACCTCGTGAAAATGGCAGGTGAAAAAAGGTTTCTTTTCATTCTTCCTTGGCAGTTTTTATGCAGAACTAAAATGCTGTATGAAAGGTGATCTCACAGAGTATTCAAGCCAGAAGAATATGCTGAGTGGAGTTTTGAGATGGAGGAGCATGGGACAGGTGACCCCAGAACAATTTGTGAAGCATGGGAGCACTGTCTTCACTAGTGAAAGGCCCAGTCCTGACCTCCATATTCAGCCTTCACTCCCTGCTTGTTCTTCCTGGATAGGTTCATTCTGCTGTCTAAACTTTGCTCAATTTGCTCTCTTTTCTGGCAAGTTCTGACAGCCTGCCTTTGGGGCAGAGATCTAGGGATGGCCCATCTGTGGGCATGCCAGTGACTTGTTCATGGAAGGAGAAGCTGTAGTGTGGTTTGACGGATATTCCTGTCTTTCCTTAGATTCTGGGTTTGCAGTCTCCTCCAGCATGGTGTGACTGGCAGACTTTGAGGAGCTGTTGTATTGAGGACCCATCAACTGTCATGAACATGATTCTAGAAGCACAGGTACCATTTTCCTGGGAGGTGTTCCTGTTCATGCTCCTTTCAGAGTTACAACCCCTTAGCTGGCGGTATAGACCCCTTTCTGCATGTCAGTGTTCACTTTTTAAAAAAATAACTGTACTACATTGTTTTTTATTGTGAAATTTGCCAAAATCTAGATAAGTATAGAAAATAATACAATTGACTCTTTTGTATTATCACCCTATGTTCATACCTGAGATTTTCTACACTGTATGCATTAGGTATAGAATGTACTCCTCAAAGTGGAATTGCTGGGTCATCATTCATTTGCTAGGATATTACCAACTTGCTCTTCAAAACACTCACTCCAGTTACACTTCCACTTGCAGTTCCTGTCATTCCATAACCTTGTCACGTTTTTATTATTTTTATTACTATTATTATTATTATTTTTTTTTTTTTTTTGACAGAGTCTTGCTCTGTCACCCAGGCTGGAATACAGTGGTGCGATCTTGGCTCACTGCAACCTCCGCCTCCCAGGTTCAAGTGATTCTCCTGACTTAGCCACCCAACTAGCTGGGATTACAGGCACCCACCACCACGCCTGGCTAATTTTTTTTTTTTTTTTTTTTTTTTTTTAATTCTTCAGCTAAGACAGCAGAAGAGGTGATTTATTTTATGGTTGTTACACTCGGCCACGAGTAAACACAGAAATAGTCCAGAATGTCACAGGTCCAGGGCAAAGGACCAACATGGGCAGTTTTGGTTATGAGCAAGCTGGGTCTTACAGGTGATCGGCGATCAGATGGCAATGAAGTTCTAGATCCATTGAGACAAGCTCTAGACAGTAGCATGCAGTCCCACAACTTGTACCAGCATCCCCAGCGTCTGGCATCCCATGTTTCTGCTCCTGTGGCCTCCATGGTGCAACAAGCTAGTGGTTTACTTGGACCTCTGCCTCATCTTTCTTCTTTTGCGCTTCAGCTACACATTTGTTTCTTCCTCCACTTGGCTCTCATGGCACAGAGGTTTCCAAAAAAAATGGCGCTAAGGCCGAGAGACAATTTTTTTGTATTTTTAATAGCGACAGGGTTTCACCATGTTGGTCAGGCTGGTTTCAACCTCCTGACCTCAAGTGATCCACCCACCTTGGCCTCCCAAAGTGCTAGGATTACAGGCATGAGCCACTGTGCCTGGACCCTTGTTACCTTTTTATATTGTCCAACTTTTTTCACTGTTTGTAATAAGATGGCATCTCATTGTTGTTTTAATTTACTGATTACTAATAAATTTGAATATCTGTTCATGTGTTTATTGGACTTTCAAGTGCTAAGTAGGATTTTTGTCTGCCTTTTGAGAAGCTGACTGTGGATGCTTATTCAAATGTTCATTGAGGAAATACTTATTGCATGCCTATTATTTGCCAATCACTGTGCTAGATGGTGTTGAAACAAAAATAGTTAAGCTGTCCTTGCTCTGGAGTGGCTCACATTTTGGGGAGGGGGTGATATATGATGCATGCCTTGGTGACTGCAACATAATATACAAATGACAGAAGTAAGCCCAGATTCTGGGAGCACACACAGGGCACCTAACATAGCCTGAGAAACAAGGAAGCATCCTGAAGAAGGCAGTCCTAGGCAGGGTTGTGGGGAGTACATTCCAGGCACCACCATGTGGGAATATTTGAACAAAGCCCCAGGAATTCTATTCTCTGAAGCTTCATCTACAGTTCACAAATTGGGGTTGGGAGGTGGTGTGAAGAGGAACATGGGCGGAATCCAACCACCAACATGTTTATTTGGTCTTTATAGTATTGGTCTGCAGAATTTTTATTTTTTTTATACTGACTTTATTGCCAAAATTTTAAAATGCAGAAATTTTATGATTTAAAAAAATTTTTGTAACTTAAAAGTCTGACAATATTGGGTCTGCCCATTCTTATTAGCAACAGTCAGAGCCGAGCAGGTGCTATGTCCTTTGAACAGTCTTTTCAGTCTTTCCCACTTCCTTAGAATCTCCCCAGGGATGACACCAAGTGTCTGTTGCCACATGTTATCTGCTTTTTTTTTTAAAGTAGAGCTAAGAGGAAAGTGATATGAACAATAAGCCTGCTTCAATGATTCTCATCATAGTGAGGTTCCCATCAGCACTTATAAACATTCCTGGGGTTTTGTAGACTCAAGACTGCTGAGAAGAATCAGGCAGTCATTTAAAGAGATTGGAAGCATGTGTGTTTCCTTCCAGGAGTATGAGCTGTGTGAGGAGTGGGGCTGCCTGTACCCTATTCCAAGAGAACATTTAATCAGCCTACATCAAAAGCATCTTCTCCACCTTCTAGAAAGAAGAGATCATGAAAAGGCTCTGCAAGTAAGCCCCCAGTTCTTTCCATTTTTCTTCTAGGGTGGGACAAGGTTAGTCAAATCAGGTGGCTTTATTTTCATGTTGAATCCCTTGCAATCTCAGATCTGCTCCTTTGGGTTTTTCAGGAGCTGCTTATAGTCATCTTGAGCAGAAGGGGCCTAGCCTTGCACTAAGTGCCAGATGGGGCAGCTAGGTCCAGAATTCTGCTGAATTCTGGTCCTGTCAAAGCCATGGCATTTGGGAAACTACAGAGGTGGTTAAAAAAAAAATGAACGTAGAGAAAGGGTTAGTCCAAAATGAGTAAACCTAAATATTCCTTTCTCAAACAAAACAAGGCTGGTCTAAGAGCTCTTCTGCAGGCCTCACCTTCCTCCTCTACCCTTCAACAATAGCTCCTGCAAAGAATCCCTGACCCCACCATGTGCCTTGAAGTCACAGAGCAATCCCTCGACCAGCACACTAGCTTGGCCACTTCTCACTTCTTGGCCAACTACCTCACCACCCACTTCTATGGACAATTGACTATTGTCCGACACCGTGAAATCCAGGCGCTGTATGTGGGATCCAAGGTAAGGAGGAAAAGGGGGTGTTGGGAAGGCATGCCTGAGGGAGAGACTGCAAGCATAGCTCCTCTTTAGAACTTGCCTTTTCAATGGCTCTTTGGCCAGGCACCTGCCATCCCCAGCTGGTGCTGTATGAAATCTTTACCCTAGCAGCCCGCTGTATTCTCTCTTAGTTGAGTCTCTCAGGACTTGTCATTGTCTTCCTGTCCTGCCTCCATTGTGAATTCTACCTGGTCCTCTTAAGTTGCCTTTATGGTTTCCGTGGCATCTGCTATACCAGTGCTTCTCAATTCTAACAATATATTAGAATTACCTGGACTTTAAAAAAAAAAAAAAAAAAAAAAAACAGGTTATTCACCTCTACCCCAGATCAATTAAGACTGGTCTTGGGATAGGGACTGGATATCTTCCAAAGGGCTTCTGATGTGAGGATTTAAAACAACTGCTTGATAAATTTGTCTGTGCTAGTGGAAGAGGGTTAGTTGTGTGTGTAATTAGATGACATAATAAGTTCTTACCATTGATGTATAACCTTGGAGACTTTAGTAGAAGAAACTGCCAGCTAGAAAAAGGTAATCCAGTGAAGCAGAGTTTGAGGAGAGCTAGGACCCTCTGGCATTCATCTAATTATTCTGTCTGGCAGTCCTATATACTCCCCAACAAATAAAATGAGTACTAGGAGAGCCATAAATATAACCACTTACCCACTTACTAAGAGTTAAGCTACATAACATGTTCCTTAACAAGATGCACTCAATGTGCTGTAGTTAAGTAGGGGAACCCTTGAAAATTGGCAGTGAGCAGAGTCAGTGAATGTATTTCAAACCTAGTGACTGCGACCTCTAAGGTGAATTTAGAGTCATCATTTACCTGTAGGACATAGGAGGTGCCAGGTTTCGTCAGACACTAACACCACCTTGTATTTCTCATTCTGAGTAAAGCCTCAGATAAACAGAATGGTGGCATTAAGGGTCAGGGAGAGTTCAACCATACCTGGAGGAGTCTAGGCCAAGGATCAGCAGGCTACCACCTATGGGCCAAATCTAGTTCCCAGCCTGTTTGTGTAAAGCACGTGTTATTGGAACACAGGTGCAACTATCATTTACATGTTTACCTGTGGCTGCTTTCAAGGTACATGCAGAGCTGGATGGTTGAGTACTCTCTGATCCTTTATAGAAAAAGTTTACTAACCCCTCATCTGGTGAAGGTACTTGGAGTACTTCTCAATCACCATCTGCAAAATTTAGTGGGGAGCTCAGCCTTGCTTCCTAAAAGACCACAAGTCCATTTCAGTAGCTGGCTATGCGCCTTTGTTCTCATGCACCCTTCCCCTTTCCACTGAGAATCTTGAGTTTGAAATTTGTGTACTGTTTTTTACTCTGTGGATCTATCCCACAAACAGATTCTGCTGACCCTGCCTGAGCAGCACCGGGCTAGCTACTCCCACTTGTCCTCTAACCCCCTGCTCATGCTGGAGCAGCTGCTTATGAACATGAAGGTGGATTGGGCCACTGTGGCTGTGCAGACTCTGCAGCAGCTGCTGGTTGGGCAGGAGATTGGCTTCACAATGGATGAGGTTGACTCGCTGCTTTCCAGATATGCAGAGAAAGCTCTGGACTTCCCATACCCTCAGAGGGAGAAACGATCAGGTAACTGCTAGCATCCTGGAAGGAGATTCTGCATGGAGAAAGAAATGCCATGCTACATTCTTAGTTTTAATTTTATCCCTTTTTAATATTTTGGGTTAATCTAGAGTGAACGAATACATTTCAGGACAGAGAGCTCTTTATTATACAGAAGAGATCTTGGTCTTGGAGGAAGTAGAATAATGGCCAGAATTAAAAAGTTGTAGATGACCACTGCATGCATAATAACATAAAGGTTTGAAAAACAAAATAGGCTGGAAATGGTCTCTGTCTGGCCTTGATGTAGTGGGCTCTTCAGTGCCATCATTTGGTATTGAGAGTATGCCTTATTCCCAGGATCACATCAGATATCACTTATATGTGAGCTGACTCAGCCTCTTCTACAATGAAGAAACTGAAGTACGGACTGATGTTGGCAGCCAGCTCTTTTTTCTTACTCCCTACTCTCCAGGGGCATCATTTCAACGTCTTCCACTTCCTCCTGGGCATTTTTATATTTATTTTGTAAAATCCTAGTGTCCATTTCATTATATGCCTAAACATGGTGTGTATTTTGAGGAGTTTAAGAAACATGCATGCTATGGGCTTAGAGGTACTTCTTCCATTCTCTCTTTTTTTTTTTTTTTTTTGAGACGGAGTTTCGCTCTTGTTACCCAGGCTGGGGTGCAATGGCGCAATCTCGGTTCACCGCAACCTCCGCCTCCTGGGTTCAGGCAATTCTCCTGCCTCAGCCTCCTGAGTAGCTGGGATTACAGGCACGCGCCACCATGCCCAGCTAATTTTTGTATTTTTAGTAGAGACGGGGTTTCACCATGTTGACCAGGATGGTCTTGATCTCTTGACCTCATGATCCACCCGCCTCGGCCTCCCAAAGTGCTGGGATTACAGGCGTGAGCCACCGCGCCCAGCCCTCCTCCATTCTCTTAATACCTAGTAGAGTCATGAAATGACAAGCAGAAAAGCCAACAGACCTTTGTTCTAAATGCCTAGGGTGGTGAATCAAGTGCTTATGGTGGAACCATATTTTGTCAGCATTTTCTCTCTCTACAGATTCTGTGATTCATCTCCAGGAAATTGTCCACCAGGCTTCAGATCCCGAGACCCTCCCTAGATCACCATCAGCAGAGTTCCCTCCTGCTTCTCCTGGTAAGAACTGGCTCTGATTATTCACTAACATTTTTCAGCTCAGTCTTGCCTTATTCTGTCTTTCAGAAAGTTCAGTTACAACATTATTAATTTTTTATCTTAGTTCATTTCAGCTTTATATATCCCAAAAAAATTCAACATACAGTAAATTCTTGTTATTTATGGCAGTATATCTATAAAAGTCTCCACACTGAAGTAACAAATCCAGAACTCTTGCTCCTAGGGGAAATATGTACGTGTATACACATATCTCACATAAATGGTAATCTTAAATCCTAAAAATAACTCATCCTAGGCAATTCTATTTCTCTTTTTCTACAAAAGAGGTTCAGAAGTGGTAAGTGACTTGCCTGAGGCCACCCCCACTAACAGGTCCCAGAATTGGGATTCATCCAACTAGCCCCAGCACTGAGCTTCTTGCACTACCCCGCACTGTCCCTACCATCTCTATCTTCTGGTAACTGTTGTTTTCTGTTTTTGTTTTTGTTTTTGTGATGGAGTCTCGCCTGTCACTCAGGGTGGAGTGCAGTGGCGCAATCTCAGCTCACTGCAACCTCCACCTCCTGGGTTCAAGCAATTCTCCTGCCTCAGCCTCTGAGTAGCTGGGATTAAAGGCGTGTACTACCACACCCAGCTAATTTTTGTGTTTTCAGTAGAGATGGGGTTTCACTATGTTAGCCGGACTGGTCTCAAACTTCTGGCCTTAGGTGATCCACCTGCCTTGGCTTCCCAAAGTGCTGGGATTATAGGCATGAGCCACCATGCCCGGCCAGGTCACTGTTGTATAAAGGTCGAAACAACCTCAGCCGGGAATCTGAGAGTTGAGTGTTGGGTGACAAAATTTTCACTACTGCATGTGTTTCCAAATGACCACGAAAGGAAGATGAATATTGTTTTTGAGGTTACAAATATTAACGAATAAGCAAGTTCACAAATATGCAACCTGCTATTAATGAGGATTGACTGTACTTAGCCCTTAAGTTCATACTGTCACACACAAAGCACAAGCTCCTTGAAGGCCTCAGCCATGTCTTGGTCACCTTTTTCATCACCACTCCAGTCCCCTGGTCTCCAGCCCCTACACAGTGGCCTACTCTCAAAAGAAGCTCAGCCAAGTGTTTTGTTTTGCCAAATGGTCGAAGGAGCAGGATTCTAAGATCTCTTCTGAATGCTACTAAGAGTCACTATGTTTAACAGCTCTCTTTTTCTGTGACCAGCCAACATTGCTCTGCTAAGTGATAAGAAGTCTCTTTACATATCATAAAGCAGACTGTGGCATTTTTTGGACATACTTTGAGAATTAGCCATGCTTCATGATAACCAGCTGAGCTGAGGGGAGGGCTCAGCCTTGCAAGTATATGAGCAGCTACATGCATCTGCATAAGGCAGCCTGAGCAACTTTGGTGTGTGTGTGAGAGAGCTTTTTGTTTTGTTTTGTTTTGTTTTGTTTTGTTTTGTTTGGAGACAGGATCTCACTCTGTTGCCCAGGCTAGAGTGCAGTGGTGCCATCAGAGCTGACTGCAGGTCAGTTCCTCCAGCCTCAGCTTCTCAAGTAGCTATGACTATAGGCACACACCACCGTTGTCTGGTTAATTATTTTATTTTTTGTAGAGACAGGATTTTGCTTTGTTACCTAGGTTGGTCGAGCTCCCGAACTCAAGTGATCCTCCGACCTTGGCCTGCCAAAGTGTTGGGATTACAGGCATAATCTGCACCGAGCCTATATGAGCTTTCTTATTATGGAAAATTTGCAATCACAAAAGAGAGATTAGTACAAAGAATGCCTCAATTCTTGTTAGCCAGTTAAAATAATTATCATCTCATCATGACCATTCTTGTCTCTTCTATACCCCCACATCATTCTACAAGAGTATTTTGAAACAAATCCCAGATATCGTATCATTTCATTTATAAATATTTCAGGATAAATCTCTGAAAGGTAAGGATTTTCATAAAACAAAGCCATAATATCATTATCACATCTAGAAACAATAATAATTCCTTATTCTCAAATATCAAGTCAGTATTCAGATTACTCCAGCTGTCTCATAAAGATTTTTTTATAGTTGGTTGTTCTAGACTCAAGATCTAAATAATATCCATACCTGGCTTGGCATTTGGTGAAATTTCTCTTAAATCTCTTTTTTTTTCTTTTTAGAGATAGTCTCCCTCTGTCACCCAGGCCAGAGTATAGTAGTATGATCATGAACTCCTGAGCTAGAACAATCCTCCCACCTCAACCTCACTGGTAGCTGGGACTACAAGCACACACCAGCATGCCTGGCTAACCATTGAATTTTTTTCTTTTGTATAGATGGAGTCTTGCTATGTTGCCCAGGCTGGTTTTGAACTCTTGGCCTCCAGTGATTCTCCTGCCTCAGCCTCCCAAAGTGCTGCGATTACTAGCATGAGCCATTGTACTGGCTGGCCTCTTAACACCTTTAATCAATAGGTTCCCTGCCTCTTTTCTTGTTTATCCACCCTACCTCTCTTTAATTTGTGGAGACTAGCCATTTTTCCCCTGGAACTTCCCACATGCTGGATTTTGTTGACTGCCTTCCTGTGGCAATCTGCATCTTTGTCCTCGGAATTTCCAGGACACTGGTAGTTAGATCTAGAAATTGGACTTGATTCAGGCATAACATTTTTTAGTAAGTTTACTTGATAGCAGGTGGTGTACATGTCCATCAGGAGGCACATACAATGTTCAGTTGTCTCTCTTTTATGACATAGCCAGCCACTGATGATCATTAACTGGATCTATTCTTTCAATAAGGCTTTGTAAAATGGTGAAATTCTATCATTCCCTCTTCATCTATAAGCTGGTATATTGATTACCTTTTACTCTGACCTCTGGCTCTGCCTCCCAGGTATCTCCATTGTACATTCCCCCAGTCTAAAGGAAAGGAGTTTCCCACCAACCCAGACCCCACTGGAATTTGTGCCCCCAGCAACACCCCCTGCCAGGCATCAGTGGGTACCAGATGAGACTGAGAGTATCTGCATGGTCTGCTGCAGGGAGCACTTCACCATGGTAAGCAGCATCGGTCTCCACTAACACCCTCAGGACAAGGTAAAGGAGAATTTTAGTTCCTGAACCTGAGTTTATAGTTACCACCTGTACCCAAGAGAATATTGATATTTTCAGAACTGCCAAATCTAAGATGTTGGGTTTATAGTTGACCTTATCAGAATGTATTTTCTGGATCCAGACAGGTAGTAGACATCCTCAAATATCCTTAAATTCTAAAATCTTTGCCATTGTCATGAGATAATAAAAAAGAGGTAGGACGAGTCACCAGATGTCAGTGAATCTTGTTTCCAGCTCCCATGTCTTTAACAGTAAGACTGGTGACCTAGCAGTGGTTTTATGCACTGACTCAGGAGACAGAGGACCTTGGTTCTAATCCTGGCTCTGCCTCTTTATGACAGTGTGACTATACACTATTTTGGTCTCATGTACCCACTTGTAAATTAAGGATGATATATTCTTAGGCTCATGGAGCTATTAGGATTAAATATGGTAATACATGTCACCATACTTAATGTAGTACCTATCCAGTATGCCACATCAGCTCAATGCTGATGAAAGTGATGGTGATATAATTGCTTTGTGTCTATTTCCTCCTCATCTATAAAAGAGGTGTAATATTTCTATATCCCTATTAGAATGAAATGAAGCAGTACTTTAAAGGTACTTCGATGCCCATCCACGGTAGACTGGATAAAGAAAAGTGGTACATATACACCATGGAATACTATACAGCCATAAAAAAGAACAAGATCATGTCCTTTGCAGGAACATGGATGGAACTAGAGGTCATTATCCTTAGCAAACTAACACAGGAAGAGAAAACCAAATACCACATGTTCTCAATTATAAGCGGGAGCTAAATAATGACAACACATGGACAGAAAAAGGGGAACAACAGATACTGGGACTACTTGAGAGGAGGGTTGAAGGAGGGAGAGGTTCAAGGGAAAAAAACAGCTAAGTACTATGCTTAGTACCCAGGTGACAAAATAATCTGTACACTAAACCCCTGAGTCATGAGTTTACCTATACAATAAACCTGCATATGTACCCCTGAAGCTAAAATAAAAATTAAGATTTTTTAAAAAAGGTATTAGGAAACCAAAGTCAGATTTCCTCATTTAAACTTAAAAATCTTCAAGGAGGACAATTGGTTGTGGCTTGTTGAAACATATGACAAGCCACCAAAAGGAGTTATACGTGACAAGCTGCTCTCTAGCTTTGGAGCCACCATATAGAAGGTTTACTTACATATAGGGTAGATTATAGAAAGAGTTTCTAATCTTTAAGTTCTAATAATGACAACGGTTGGCCTTTATTGACTGCCTACTATATATGTTCCAGGCATGATACTAAAAGTGCTTGGCTTAAGTTATGTCTCTTAAATTTTACAATAACCTGATGAACTTGATAATAATATTATTGTGTTATACATATCAGAATCTGGATGTATAGAGAAGGTATATAATTTGGAGAAGACTGATGAGAAATTCTGAATTGACTGATACAAATTAAGAATTTGTATGTAAAATTAAATTATACCTAAGTGTTTATATTTTTAAAAGTCTTTTCTTTTTTTATTTTTTTTGAGACAGAGTCTTGCTCTGTCGCCCAGGCTGGAGTACAGTGGCGCTGTCTCAGCTTATTGCAACCTTCATCTCCCGGGTTCAAGCGATTCTTCTGCCTCAGCCTCCCGAGTAACTGGGAGTACAGGCTCCCGCCACCATACCCGACTAATTTTTGTATTTTTAGTGGAGATGGGGTTTCACCTGTTGGCCAGGCTGCTTTCAAACTCCTAACCTCAGGTGATCTGCCCATCTTGGCCTCCCAAAGTGCTGGGATTATAGGCATGAGCCACTACATCTGGCCTAAAAGTCTTACTTGATGTTTATCATGTGTTACAAATGGTATCTGGTAAAATAGCCTTGGGGAAAATAAAGAAAGAAAGGCATTCTGAAAAGAGATACTTCTTAGTCATTGTCATCAATACTGTGTAGAAATGTGATACTCACTGGCTCAGAAAGTGACTTCTTCCCCAGTACTTTTTACTGTTTCTCCATATATTGCCACCATACCCAAGTAGAACTTGTCAGGAGCTACTGCAAAGCTCTATGATTTGGCATCTTTGCCCATCAGCTGACAAATATTTTTAAATGTTTGATATTTTAGGGCAAGAACTGTTGTGTCCTTTTTCAATAGATACCCAAGCACTTGGTGTTCTTAATAAGTAAGCCACTGGTAGCTAATACCATGTATAAATGGACTGATGGCAATCTCCCTTTCTCTCCTCCCTCTTCTTTCTCTTCCTGATGGCATTCCTCAGTTTAACAGGCGTCATCATTGTCGCCGCTGTGGCCGGCTAGTGTGCAGTTCCTGCTCCACTAAGAAAATGGCGGTGGAAGGCTGCAGAGAGAACCCTGCTCGTGTGTGTGATCAGTGCTATAGTTACTGCAACAAAGAGTGAGTGTCCTCCAGCAGGGCTGTTGCTATTATTGACTGCCCCACCCTCCCCCAGGGCCCTACACTCCTAGGAGTCTCATTATAGAGAGCATTTCAAATCCAGAACACTTATAAAAATATATAACATTCACATTGAAATGCCATTAACTCTACAGTGAAGTGTTTGTACACTGACCTTGCTCAGAGAAACTACTAAGAGAGAAAGTAGGGTTGAGAGGAAGAGGTGTTCAAGGCTCTTACATGATGTTCTCTCTGAAATCAGGACATTAGTTCCTTAGCCCTTCCCCAGACCAAGGCCACTGAGCTTAGTTCACCAACTCACCTATTTTCCAGCCTCTCTTGCTTCAGCTGGTCTCCACTGGGCTCAGACGGACATATTCACACCTGCTGAGTGCTTGGGCATTGCTTAAGTCAACTCCATACTTGCCTACACAGAGTTCACCTGCTAACAAATTTCAGACACTGCTAATACCGCTGGCAAGACAGATTAAGACTTGGTTTGTTCAGTGTTGTTCAATTGTTTCCACTGCTTCTGGTAGCAAAGGAACATGAACCTAAGACTCCTAGAGCATCTGGAAATATGGGCCAAAGCAACCATCCAAAACCAGTTACTTTGAATTCTGCATGCTTTATTTACAAACTTAAGTAGAGTTTATATTCTCCTCCATAGCATTATTATGTTTGTCCTGATAAGAACATTTTTGGTCATTATTTACCATAATGATTACTGCTCTCATAGGAAGGAAGACATACCATGCTTATTCTACAGTTTCTGTAACCCTAGCATACCACTGCCTCCCTCCTTTGGGAAGGAATTACCCACACACCATACTGCTGAGATTTGAAATGGACCATTAATATTGACGGGGGGCTCTTTCGTTCAACATTTCTACCCTCAAAGAGCCCTCCACTGTAACAGGGAGACTCTATAAGCTGATGCTGTCTACTAAGCTCAAAACAAAGAAGTGACTCAGGCATTTGTTTAACAATTTTCCTTCTCTGTTTTCAGTGTACCAGAGGAAACTTCAGGAAAACCAGAAGGTAAGGCCAAATCCCATTCTCTGTGACTCTTCATTTGTGTACTTAAGTTGACTCGTGTCTTCAGCATATCACTTGCAACTGATATACTTGTCCAACTTATGCACTCCATTTAACTTGTTTGCCAAAGCAAATTCTTGGCATTTCAATGAGCCTGTTTCCTCTGAAGTTCATCATGTTAACCTATTACACTGACCCATTAGCTTCCAGCGTTGAGAAGGCCAGCAACCAAAGAATTTGGTTCTTAACTTTTAGTAGGTGATTTTATTTTAGTTTTTCCTAGGTTTCCCTTTACCATCCTACCTCCCCGTGCTCCCTCCTTACCCCTAAGTAATCCCTGTTAACAGTCTGGCCTGTATCTGTTCACAGCAGGTTAGTTTTTAGAGTATCCAATGGCTCAGCTATCTATTTGAGAAACATGCTCCTTTTAAGGTTTCTTGTGTAAAGCGAGAAGGGTGTGTGATGAATGCTGTAGCACTCACCGCAGGTCTATGCCTGGGGAAGAAGGTTTGAGTTGCTTAGTGGGGTGTCCTAAAGCAAACAAAAGGAACCAAGGAGAGAGAAAGGAGCCCTGAGATAGCAGGCAAGTGTCTACCTGCAACTCATGCCAGCTCACTGGACTGGGTTAGACTGAACTGCCAGCCAGTGAATGACACATGAATGGCAATTCTCTTCTCAGCGCTAGACAGCTCCAAGAGTGAAAACCCTCCATACTCGTTTGTGGTGAGAATTCCCAAAGCAGATGAGGTGGAATGGATTTTGGATCTCAAAGAGGAGGAAAATGAGCTGGTGCGGAGTGAATTTTACTATGAGCAGGTAACAGCAATAAAATGCAATGGTCACCTAAGTTTCTTTATGATGTGTAGTAGTATGACGAGAAATACAGAGGAAGGTGAACACACCTGGCCTTTACTTGTTTATAGTGCAACAATGTGGGAGCTAAACCAGTAAATCCATTAAGGTAGAAAATAATGAGCCTCTTGGGAATTGCACAAAGGGAGACCAGGAAAGGCTTCGTCGAAGAGGTAGCACTTAAGATTTAAGATGAGCTTTGGAAGAATGATAGGAGTGTGACAAGCAGAAAGTTGGGAGTCGTGAGGAGACTGGGGATGGGGAAGGACAAAGAATACAAAATTAAAACATCTTAGCAAAGACACCATGTCCAAAATTGCAGGGCATGACTGGAGAAGTGGAAGTTGTTTAATTTGAAGGGAACATAGAGTCAATAGAGTTAATAGAGAGCTCATAAAGGTAGGATTAAAAAAGGATTATTTATGTAAAGGGCCTTGCATTCTGCAGTAAGGACTATCTACTTGATAGATATCAGAGACCTATGAAAGGTTCCCAAGTGTACTTCAGGAATATTAATTTAGCAGCAGCGTGTCCATGGCTTAGAGTAGAAACTCCTCTAGGCGGTCAGACAAGCAAGCTGACTATTGTTGTCCAAGCCAGCAATAAGAACTTGCACTAGTAAACCAGAAAAAGGAGGGGACCTATGGACATTGTCTAGAAGTAAGTGACAAGGCCAGGCGCAGTGGGGCCCACCTGTAATCCCAGCACTTTGAGAGTCTGAGGTGGGTGGATCTCTTGAGGCCAGGAGTTTGAGACCAGCCTGGGCAACATGGTGAAATCCTTGTCTCTACAAAAAATACAAAGATTGGCCAGACGTGGTGGTGCACGCCTGTGGTCCCCACTACTTGGGAGGCTGAGGTGGGAGGATTGCTTGAGCCTGGGAGGCGGAGGTTGCAGTGAGCTGAGATTGCACCACTGCACTCCAGCCTGGGCAACAGAGTAAGATCTTGTTTCAAAAAAATAAGGAAGTAAGTAACAGGTGGACACAGTGCCCTTCTTCAGTGAAATGACAAAACCTAACAGCCAGAGCTTTGGCAGTGCTACTTAGAGCATCTGAAAATTTGTTTAGTTCCACTTCTGCTTTCTTGTGGAATCTGGTTCCTTCCTCCAGTGTCTTTCAGCCTTTTGAAAGGGGAAAGATAATTTCTGCCACCCAGCTGCCTTTGGAGAATGCTCTGGCCCCTGGACTCACCATGTGTTCTCCTTTTTCCACCCCGGGCAGGCCCCCAGCGCCTCCTTGTGCATTGCCATCCTGAATCTGCACCGGGACAGCATTGCCTGTGGTCACCAACTGATTGAGCACTGCTGCCGGCTCTCCAAGGGCCTCACCAACCCGGAGGTGGATGCCGGGCTGCTCACAGACATCATGAAGCAGCTGCTCTTCAGCGCCAAGATGATGTTCGTCAAAGCCGGCCAGAACCAAGACTTGGCTCTTTGTGACAGGTAGAGGGCAGTGTGTCTCTATTCTTTCACACGGGAGCAATTTCTAGCCAGCTTCTTTTTCTGACCCCACTATGATTTTTTATCTCACCATCCTCTCTGACAAAACATGCTGAAAGATTTTTCATCTCTTTGATGTTGATAAAATGGTGTTGCTGGATCACAAGTGTTCTTCCTCATCCTACCTGACACGCTGTGTCCTTTTCTTTTTCGGAGCAGCTCCTCAAAGTAGAGTTTACTCTAGCTATACCCAGTCAGAAAGAAAGTAAAGACTTTCACTGGTTAATTTGTCATTAAAATTAATGTAGGGAAGCACCGTTAGTCTCTGTGGGACCTTCTGGCTCTTAAAGAAAATGTATCCTCCTTGAACAAAACTCTACACCAATCCTGACCAAATTCAAACTGTGACTTCAGTGAGTTCTGGATAATAGATTTTAAAAAGCACGCTGGGAAATGGTCTATTCCTGTGTCACAAGTAGGAACCTGAGTCATAAAGTAGAAGTGTGTATGGAAAAGGCATGATTAGACCTCCTTCAGGTTCCTGTACAACCTGCTTTGACTCCATCCATCAACCTCACAATGAAAACTCCTAATTCCCTGCTTATCCACCCAGATGTGTGACTCATATTGTGTATTCCCAGCACTCAGTCCTAACCACATTTGGGAGCAGGGAGCATAATTTTCTTTGCAGTATCATTGCCTCCCTCAGACATATGCTCAGAATACTTGCCTAAGAACTCAGCAGCTAGCATGGAGCCCAGCAAATCCCAGATTCACGACTTCCTAGTTCTGTTAACCCCTTTAGGCCTCAGTTTCCCCCTCCATAAAATGAGGTGGTAATACCGATCTCATGGGGCTCTTACAAGGATAAAATGAGTTCATCCATGTAAGTGTGAAGAACTAAGCCTGGTATATACTGTGTATGCCAAAAAGTTAGTAATTGTTATTATTTTTAGTAACAAAAACTAGAAGGTTGAGAAAAGCAAGAGGAGGTAAACAGAAAGTAGAAGGAAGAGAAAAGGAACTAATTTGATTGCTTTATATCAAGAGGTAATAGATTGTGTTAAATTTTCTAAATAACCATGAAAAGAATCAATAATCTATCAAATTATGAGAAAAGGATAGGAGGAGGAAAAAAACAGAAACCTTTCCACGTACCAGAAGGTGGAAAACAAAGGAAACATGAAAAAAAGACTTAAGGCAAAAATAAAAATACATTCAAATATATCTCAAATATCACTAATGTAGATGAGAAAAGAAAAAGATACTTAGATTAGGGGGGAAACAAACTTCCCATCAAGACCTGTATTTCCTTTAAAATGTAATATAGATGGAAGAAATATCCATTTTTAGGCTGAGGGCAGCAGAAAATAAGGAAGTCCTCACTTGAGTAGGATTCTCACCCACGCCAAGGTGCCATGCGCTTCTTTGACTGTTTACTGCACTGGTTTACATTTACACAGCCTTTACTCCGACCCTGCATTCAGATATGCGCACTCTAAGAATCCTTGCCTTTGCACCAGTTTGCTGATGGGAGTGGATTCATTGCTTACATGTGTTGCCGTGCAAATCAATTACAAACTCTTGGTTTTCAGAGTATTTTTCTAATGTTTTTAACTCATACCCACTTCTGCTAAACAAACCAAAAAATAAATATAGGTTTAAAAACAAAACTCAGGTCAGGCGTGGTGGTTCACACCTGTAATCCCAGCACTTTGGGAGACTGAGGCAGGCGGATCACCTGAGGTGAGAGTTAGAGACCAGCCTGACCAACATGGAGAAACCCTGTCTCTACTAAAAATACAAAATTAGCCAGGTGTGGTGGCACATGCCTGTAATCCCAGCTACTCCAGAGGCTGAGGCAGGAGAATCACTTGAACCTGGGAGGCAGAGGTTGTGGTGAGCCTAGATCGCGCCATTGCACTCCAGCCTGGGCAACAAGAGTGAAACTCTGTCTCAAAAAAAAAAAAAAACCTCAGCTGGGTGCAGTGACTCTTGTGTTTAATTCCAGCTACTCAGGAGGCTGAGGGAAGAGGATCCCGAGGCCAGACCAGGAGTTCGAGACCAGCGTGGGCAATGTAGTGAGACCCAGTCTCTAAAGACATCAAAATAGAAATTAAGTCATCACCTACTTCAAATGTTTTCATTTTCCAAATATACAAATATATTATGGGTACTGATGCTTTTATATACTTTCCTCTCCCCGTCCCTACATTGTTAAGAATGACTGGGGTACATAATCCCTTTCTAGGAAATTGGTGGATAAGTCAGGATCCACAGAGTTTTTTTGCTGCAGTTATAAGACAAGATTCAGGAACCTTGAGTGTAAACTTATCTGAGTAGCACTAGAGAGTATAGTCTAGTCCTCCAGGCTTTCTGTCTTTATAAGGTTTTTACAAGCATCGGGTGAGATCACAGAAGGCAGCCCTAGTAGGCTATAATGAGAGCCCATCCTTAGCCCAGGGTGAGGATGTCAAGTGTAGAATATGAGTGAAGGGCCAGGATGCCCCCACCCAGAAGCACCTCTAGGGAATGGTAGTGATATGACCTGTGCACTAACCAGGAGTATAGGCCATTAATACTGAATCTATGCCTCTCTCACACACAAAGGAGGTTCAGAAGGACCAAAAAGCAAATGGGTTACTTGTAAGCCCCCAACATTCAATGTAAAGGCTTTGCCTCAAATAACCCTGAGCATCCCTACTCCAAACATGAATATCTAACATTGAGTGCCAGAAAAGTTCCAGACACTATGCTAAGCCCATTTACTTGGGTTATTTTATTTTATCCTTAAAACTCCACTGTTACAGTCATGCATGGCTTAATGACAGGAATATGTTCTGAGAAAAATGCATTATAGGTGATTTCGTCATTGTACAAACACCATAGAGTGCACTTGCACAAACCCAGAGAGAATAGCCTTCTACACACCTAGGTTATGACCTATTGTTCTAGGCTACAAACCTGTACAACTTGTTACTGTACTGAATACTGTAGGCAATTGTAACACTATGATATTTGTGTATCTAATATAGAAAAGGTACAGTAAAGATATGGTATTATGGCCGGGCACGGTGGCTCACTCCTGTAATCCCAGCACTTTGGGAGGCCGAGGCAGGTGGATCACAAGGTCAAGAGATCGAGACCATCCTGGTCAGCATGGTGAAACCCCGTCTCTACTAAAAATACAAAAAAATTAGCTGGGCATGGTGGTGCGTGCCTGTAATCCCAGCTACTCAGGAGGCTGAGGCAAGAGAATTGCCTGAACCCAGGAGGCGGAGGTTGTGGTGAGCCAAGATTGTGCCATTGCACTCCAGCCTGAGTAACCAGCGAAACTCCGTCTCAAAAAAAAAAAAAAAGATATGGTATTATAATCCTATGTGACCACCATTGTATGTGCAGTTTATTGCTAACTGAAACATCATTATATGGCACATGACTATATATCCATTTTACAGATGAGTAAATTAAGGCAGTGAGAGGTTAACTAACTAGCTCCAGGTCGTAGAGCTACTAAGTGATGGAGCCAGGATTCGGTGTGACTCCAGAGCTTTCACTCATGGCGTCTATGCTATGCACCTCTCAATTCTCATGATCATTTTCACAATGAAAATGACGTAGGCCTGTAATCCCAGTACTTTGGGAGGCCAAGGTAGGCGGATCACCTGAGGTCAAAAGTTCAAGACCAGCCTGACCAAGATGGTGAAACCCCGTCTCTATTTTAAAAATACAAAAATTAGCTGGGCGAGGTAGCAGGCGCCTATAATCCCAGCTACTTGAGAGGCTGAGACAGAAGAATCATTTGAACCCAGGAGGTGGTGGTTGCAGTGAGCCAAGATCGGACCACTGCATTCCAGCCTGGTAATAGAGCGAGACTCCACCTCAAAAAAAAAAAAAAAAAGAAAGAAAATGGAGTAGGAAACCTTTAAGCAGCTACTCTTAGTAAGACTGTGGGGAGCCTCATCGCCTTGCCTTTTTCCTCCTTATAGCTACATCAGCAAGGTAGACGTGCTGAATATTTTAGTTGCTGCTGCCTATCGCCACGTGCCGTCTTTGGATCAGATCTTGCAGCCAGCTGCCGTAACTAGGCTAAGGAACCAGCTTTTGGAAGCCGAGTACTACCAACTGGGCGTTGAGGTGAGACGAAGACAAAGCTTACTTCCACCCTACTGTAATGAGTTGCCTTTGCTTAGCCTTGCAGACAGGTATTGCCTTCTCTCAGTTGCCCTGGCCATGGGGAAGAATCAGGGGCATGACTAGTTTGTCAGCTGAGGAGTAATGGCAGATAGTGGGGATGAGGTGGTTGGCAACTTGGGAATAGAGTAGATCTTTGGGACTTTTAGGCCTGGATGTAGCTACCATTCACTAAAAGGAGCAATTTTTCTCCCAGGTGTCCACAAAGACTGGACTTGATACCACTGGGGCATGGCATGCTTGGGGCATGGCCTGCCTCAAAGCTGGGAACCTCACTGCTGCACGGGAGAAGTTCAGTCGCTGTCTGAAGCCCCCGTTTGACCTCAATCAGCTGAGTCACGGCTCAAGGCTGGTGCAGGATGTGGTTGAGTACCTGGAGTCCACAGTGAGGCCCCTCGTATCCTTGGTAAGAGAAAAGCAGGAAGAGTGCCTGGCTCAGAGAGGGAGGCCCAGGAATAACAATGACCTCGGAAAAGAATCAGCGGAAATTCAGCTGACAGTGTCAGTCCTGGCTCAGCAGCCAGGTTTATGTATTTTTTGTTTGTTTGTTTTTGTCTATTACATATAGCTAGATAAGTAACTATATATAGTTAGATGCAATTTTTTTTTAAATAAACTGTAGAAAAATGATTTTTAAAAGATAAAAATGACATATAATCCCATACACAGACTCATTAGTGTTAAGATTCTGGTGAATTTTCTATGTTTTTTAATGAAATTGGAGTTGACCCATGTCATAATATATAGAATTGTATATCCTGTCCGTTTTTCTACCATTGACACTGCATTATGAACATTTTTCCACATTGTTAAATATTCTTTGCAAGCAATATTTTCAGTGCCGGCTGAGAACTTTTTGAGTTTGACGTTTCTCTGTCATTCTCCTGTGCTGTCAGCAAGATGACGATTACTTTGCCACCCTGAGGGAACTGGAAGCTACCCTTCGGACGCAGAGCCTTTCTCTGGCAGTGATTCCTGAAGGGAAGATCATGAACAACACCTACTACCAAGAATGCCTCTTCTACCTGCACAACTATAGCACCAACCTGGCCATCATCAGCTTCTACGTGAGGCACAGCTGCCTGCGGGAAGCCCTTCTGCACCTCCTCAACAAGGTGGGACACGGACACAGCTCAACAAGGCAGTGCCTGCCTTGCTCCTCCGGCTCCGACCACTCAGCCTTAAGGGGAACAATAAACCCCTGACACTTAACCCTGTGTTGAGCTGTGGGGCCATCTCTAGCAGAGTCAGGTCAAAATGGAGGACTCTTCACAATCGTTATCCAGTGAGTGTGCAGAAGTCTTAGCCTGGATCCCAGATCACTGTCCTCACCAGCAATGGCACGTTTCAGTCCATCTTCCAAAACTTGCAGCAGAATCGGATAGTGGTTAAGAGCGTGGTCTCCGGAATGAGATGCTTAGTGTGAGTCTTGCGTGGCCTGGGGCATATTGCTTAGACTTTCACATGCCTCTCTACCTGGCCTGGGATGGCGTCCAGCTTCTGACCCAGATGCTGGTCCATTCATTGTTGTTATCACAAGGACCAGGAAGCACCCATGGCACCAATTCTATAGTTGAGCCCCGAATAGATGATTAAAGGAGAATATGCTCTACTTTTTTTCCTCTCCCATCCTCTGCCCACCTCCCACTGGAAGTAAAGCCACCACTGAAGCACATTATGTCTTTGGAGCCCCCTGATAAGCAATCAGGACCTCATTTTACCATGACCCATTTTTTTGTTTTTGTTTTTTTTGAGATGAGGACTCACTATGTTGCCCAGGCTAGAATGCAGTGGCATGATCACAGCTCACTGCACCCTTGACCTCCTAGGCTCAAGAAATCCTCCAACTTCATCCTCCTGAGTAGCTGGAGCTACAGGTGCATGCCACTGCACCCAGCTGCATTCCTTGTTTTATCTGAATGTTCCATAATAACTTTTGGAGAAATTGGATGAGATGTACCAAATTTTATAGAAAATTTAAGGAGCTCAAGGCAGACTTTAATTTCATTCTGCCACCCTAATTCAAAACAGCAGCCAATGCAGATGTTCAGATAGACATGTTTTCTATTGATCCAAGTGAAATCAGCAGTTCACAAAATTATTGTGACTATACCCCACAGGACAGTGAAGGGGAGGATGTTTTCACCAGTGCTTTACTACTGACTGTTCTTAGCTACTAACCAGGTCTCAAGAATAATGTGGAAGTCATGTTACGTGGAGTTGAATTGCTAACTTTTTTCCTTTTCTTCAGTTTCCAAATTAGTTTAGCAGTAAAGATGCTTCTCCCAGGCACAAATTGAGAATGGAAATCACCTAGTTCCGTTCCCTCTGACAGCTGTAATCCAGAGCTAAGCTGCTTACTTCATTAGCTTCGTATAAGCTGACGACAGCAGTGCCCTTGCTTTATATGTGTCAGAGCTAGGAAAGAAGCCTTCTTTTTATCTCCTGTAATCATAGTTACCCTTGAACTGATATATCTTACCTTTATTTTCAAGCAGGTAGGGAGAACAGGAAAAGACACTGTGAAAATTGCACCTGAATGCCTGGAGCATGGAAGGCATTCTGTTTCTAGCCTTTTCCCTGTGTGTTTCGTCCCTTTGCCCATGCTGCCCCCAGAATGAGCTTGCTAAAACATAAATAGACTCATCTTATTCCCCTCCCTAAAAGGCCTTCAGAGGATCTCCATGGCCACAGGATGAACTCCAAATTCGTTAGCATTCTACAGAACTCACCAGGATCAGGCCTCCTTATTTCTCTAATTTATTTTCACCACTAATCCTATCTATACCTTAAATTCCAGACTCATCAAATTACTTAAATTTTCCTGATTTACCATGCACTGTCTTAGTTCCACCAGTCTTTTTGTGCTATTTCCGCTACCTAGAATGCCCTGCCCCTCCTTGTTTTCTTTTAAAAATTCCTGTTTATCCTTTTAGTATCCTTTCAGGCCCTCTCTGTTGAGCATTCACAGAACACTCAAGCAGCATTAACCACCATTGCCCCTGGTACTGCGTGAGATTATCCTACTGGATTGCAACTGTTTGTTTACAATTGAGTCTTTCTATCTGGACCAAGAAGGCCTATATTTTACTTATCTGTGTATTCAGGTACCTGACGTAGTACCAATTATGAATAAGTGAGTGGATGAATAGATGGCATGGAAGTTCTTGAGGTGTTGCTCTTCTGAGGTATTCCATCTTTCCTGCAGAGCTAATGCCCCTGCTTCTTAAAATGTGGCCTACAACTTTTAGATTAGGTCTGTTTTTCTCTGTTAGGAACAACCTGAATCAGGAAAGACACCCCTAACCCTCACCCACTATGAATGTTCTCAAAGCTCAGATCTGCTTTGCTTCCAAACAGCTTGTGCCCAGTGCCACTGTGCTGGCATGGTATACCACTGTGACCATCCTTGACTCTCCACTAATTACTCCTAACCTCAAGTCTAAATGCCAAGATGATTATTAAATAGCCGAGGACTATTATTCTGGGCACTAAGGATACAGCAGTAAAAAAAAAAAAAAAAAAAAAAAAAAAACAGACAAAAGGCCAGGCATGGTGGCTCATGCCTGTAATCCCAACACTTTGGGAGGCTGAGGCAGATGGATTGCTTGAGGTCAGGAGTTTGAGACCAGCCTGGCCAATATTGTGACACCCCGTCTCTACTAAAAATACAAAAACTAGCCGGGCATGGTGGTGCACACCTGTAGTCCCAGCTACTCAGGAGGCTGAGGCAGGAGAATCACTTGAACCCAGGAGGTGGAGGTTGCAGTGAGCTGAGATTGAACCACTGCACTCCAACCTGAGTGACGGAGGGAGATTCTGTCTTTAAAAAAAAAAAAGACAAAAACATCTACCCCCCATAGTAGGAAGAGAGATAGTAAACATGAGAAATAAAATAGATAGTGGTAGATGATGAATAAGAAGAAAAATAAAATGGGGAGGAGGAAGGCGTGGCTTGTACAATTTTAGACTGGGTGCCCAGGGAAGGTGACATCTGAATAAAGTGCCAAAGGACATAAGGAGCGAATCACATAGATCTATGGGGAAGGCACAGTCCAGGCAGAGGCAGTGACGAGGGCAGAGGCCAGGGTGGCTAGAGCAGAGTCTGCTGGGACAGGATACTATCAGATAAGGTCAGAAAGATCACAGGCCAAATCACGCATGACCTTGTGGACATTGTGAGGGATGAGAAGGGAAACCCCTGGAAGACTGTGAGCAAGAGGAGTAACGTGATCTGGCTTAGGTTTCAAAAGAGTCACTTGGGCTTTGTGGGCATTAGACCGACAAGAGGTAAGAGTGGAAGCTGATAGACCAGGGAGGAGTCTGTTTTAATAATCCAGGCAAACTGATGGTGGGATCCACTGTGGTCCAAGGGAGGTGGTGGGAAGTGGCCAAATTCCATGTGCTGTAATCATGATGGTGGAGCCAACAGGATTTGCTGATGAATTTGATGAAGGAGTATGAGGGAAAAGATGACTAAGATGACTATATCCAATTGTCTGTACTCAACATGTCCACTTAGATCTCCAAGTGGACATGTTGAGTAGACAGTTGAACATAAGTTGGATGTAAAGTTCTGGAGTTTGGGGGATGAACAAACTGGAGATGGGGATTTAGACATCATCAGCAAATCAACAGTATTTTAAGTAATGAGCTTGGATGAAATCACCAAAAAAGTGAGTATAAATAGAAAAGAGTGTAGGTTCCTCCTAAGCCCTGGGGAGATTGGGAGGGATCAGCTAAGGAAATTGAGAAGGAGCAGCCAGAGACTTAGACAGAAAATCTGGAGAGGACAGTGTGCTGGAGGCCAAGTGAGGAAAGTTTTTCTCAATTAAAATACAAATTTATTTTTTAAAAAGGCTTTTTAAGGCGGAAGAAGCCATCTGTGTCAAAATCTGCTGAACAATCAGGTTGAAAATGAGGATCAAGAATTAACTGTTATATTTGCACTTTAGTGGTCACTGGTGACGTAAGGGGCAGTTTCAACAGAAGTTACGGGTGCAGAAGCTAGATTAGAGTGGGTTCAAGAGAAAAATCACAGGAGGGAATTGGAGACAGTGAGGATAGATAACTCTGTCAAGGGGCTTCTCTGTAAAAGGAAGGAGAGAAATGAAGCAGTCGCTAGAGTGAGATTCTCAAAGGTGTCTGTGACACATAAAAGATTAAGAAGCACTGCTATGGGAGGATGCTGAAGGTCCATCAATAGAAAGAAGGTCCATCACTGTCTGGATCCCAGACAGTGCCAGAACCGGGCTCAAGACTTCTGACTTCTCGCCCTGCCCTGCTCCAGGAGAGTCCTCCAGAAGTTTTTATAGAAGGCATTTTCCAGCCAAGCTATAAAAGTGGGAAGCTACACACTTTGGAAAACTTGCTAGAATCCATTGATCCAACCTTGGAGAGCTGGGGAAAGTACCTGATTGCTGCCTGCCAACATTTACAGAAGAAGAACTACTACCACATTCTGTACGAGCTGCAGCAGTTTATGAAGGTAATGGCAGCCCCTCCGGGCCTTCTCCCTCTGTCACTGATGTCCCACCCTGCAGCGGAGGCAGTACCCAATGAGGAAACGAGACTGTCATTGGTCCCTGGCCTTGCTATTTGGCTGACCCTAGAGCAAATCCATGCTGCTCTCCAGTATTGTTAAATAATATTAGGATTTCCATCCTAAGTTTGGAGGCAGACTTTAATCCTGTCAGTCATGGCATTCTTCGGAATGCAAGGAATAGATAAATTAAAAAAAAAAAAAAGAAATATATGGTAGTTTCAAGATAAACATGAGGCATGAATGTAGAATTCACAAGGAATGATGGAAAAGTTAGTGTTTTTAGAGAAAATGCATGAAGGGAGAAGGAGCACGTTCCTCCCAATCTGTCTGAGGATTGTCAGTACTAAATGACAGAGAAATTGAATTATTTAATGCCAAAGTACAAGTAAAGCCAATTTGAGTGGAGAATCAGAAATATCTTCTTGTGGCATCTCTTCAGTGGTAGAATAATGTCCTACCCAATGACTCCACCAGTCAGTGCACTTCAGGATCTCTTGGACCTTGGGGTGACGAGCTCAAAATACCAGTTCAGCTGGTGGTGGGAGTGGGTGCTGGAAATGAGGTCTCATAGGTGGAAATCAGATGAGAATTCTCATTACACCCCACCCTCCAAACCCCTGATCTACTTTGACCTGAACATTCATTTTTCTCTTCTAGGACCAAGTTCGGGCCGCCATGACCTGTATTCGGTTCTTCAGTCACAAAGCAAAGTCATATACAGAACTGGGAGAGAAGCTCTCATGGCTACTTAAGGCCAAGGACCACCTGAAGATCTACCTCCAAGAAACATCCCGCAGCTCTGGAAGGAAGAAAACCGCCTTCTTCAGAAAGAAGATGACTGCAGCTGACGTGTCAAGGTAGCTGGAGGTTCAGGGGACCATTGGTGTGAGGCAGAAAGGCTGGGACCAGGTTTCTGTTGGTGATGAAGCTACTATTGTCTATTCCCCAAACCATTAAAAAAAATCTAAAAGGAATCATCCCTGGATGACCGTGTCTAGTACAAGGCTGGGAAAGCGTACAGAGGAGCTGGTAGGGGGAGTGGGGAGTGGAGGGAGGATTAGCATCACAAGCTACAATCAGACTACACTCCAAACTCCTTACAGTAGGCAAAAAGGGTCCTGCACATTCTGGCCCCTGCCGATGTCACCATCTTTATCTCCTGCTACTCTTTTCTTTCTAAGCGTCGATCCCTGGCCTCCTCAGGGCTCCTCGGCACACAAAGTCCTGAATTCCTCTCAGCTTTTATACTTGCCAGGCCCTCTACATAGAACACAGCATCTGGAGTAAACGCTCTACCACTACCATTTATTACCTCCATAGGCTTAATTGCTAACCATTTTATGTGTTTGTTTACTATTCATTTCTCTTCTAGCCTATAAACTCTGAGGGCAGAGCTCATGTCTCTCTTGACCTCTATTATTGTACCTGGCACATAGGTGCTCAATAAATACTTATTGATTCAATGACTGGACCTTATCTGGTTCCACAGTGCACCGTAATATTGTGAGTCTATGCAGGACACAAGACCACCATTTTTTTTTCTTTTCATAACTGCTCACAAGGCATTTGGGGTCTCTTTTCCCTCTTCATCATTTCTTTTGCCTTTTCCATCACCATGTTATTTGGCTTCTCAGTCTCCTGGCCTCAGTCCTCTCACTCCTGGGGCACCTCGTGAGGCTGGACTATGCATTTCCTGTCATTATAGGCACATGAACACACTTCAGCTGCAGATGGAAGTGACCAGGTTCTTGCATCGGTGCGAAAGTGCTGGGACCTCTGAGATCACCACTTTGCCTCTGCCAACCCTGTTTGGAAATAACCACATGAAAATGGATGTTGCCTGCAAGGTATGTGCAGCGTTTGGACCTCTGGAAGACTACTGTCATCTTCTAGAACTCCTATCATAATTGCCGTTGTTTAGTGATTATTTCATTGTTTGTGTGATGTCTGCCTCCCCACTAGAATATGAGCCACAGAAGACTGGCGATCAAGTCCATTTTGATCGTTCTTGTATCACTAGTGCCTGGCACTTAGCAGGGTCTCAACAAATAATTTGTTGAATAATGGAATAAATAGGGGCCTTCATTCTTGGTTAAGAGGATACACTAGTAATTATTACTTTTTTAAGCATGATTCCCTTTCCTTTTCAGGTCATGCTGGGAGGGAAAAATGTAGAAGATGGTTTTGGCATTGCATTCCGTGTTCTGCAGGTATGACTTGGATTACTGAAATCACACTGAGGACAATCAGCACTTGACCACAGTTCCGTGAGAGATTATTCTTTAGGAAATTCTTATCCCAAGAAAAGCAGATTTACATGCACATTAGGGATGAAATCAAGGAGGTGACTATTACAGAACTGGGTCAAATTCAAGACTCTAGGCCACTTTGCCAGAAGACAAGTAACCCATGACAAATTCATCAAAAGCTACCAAATAAACACCAGGAGCCAGGTCTCAGACAGTTCCCCACAGCTGTTTCCCTGAGAAACACTGTTCATTCTCACAGGGAGCATGGCTGGAGGGGTGGTCAGGGCTTTCCACTGGCCACAAGGGCTGTTCCCCATCCTTGGTCTGTACAGGAGCTGGCTGGAGAAATGTTTTCTGTTGCTTGTCATAAAAGGACACAGGTGCGTTTGTGGCACTGGAACAGGGGCTGGAAGCAGGGCACTGAAACCATGAGGGGTAGAGTCTCTGCAGACCCGCCCACCACCACAGCTCCATACAGAAACCCCAGGAGCTGACAGCAGGCAGCTTAGGACAGGCAGGGCATTTATACATTGTGCATGTATCAGCGATCAATGGCTTCATGCATGATTAGTCAGGTGTTTTTCTTACCAACTATTTTCAGTGTTGGACAGAGCTAACCACACACAGATACCCTGGTAGGCAGGCAGAGGGGCAGCTCTGTCCAGGCCCTGTGGCATAAGGGTTCTCCTAGACCAGGTTTAAGGTGTTTATCTGGCAATTTCAGCAAATGAGTCTTTCAGTGAATGGGCCTGTTAATGGGTCTGTTTCTGAACACTAAGTCACCTACCTCTTAACAGAGCACCAGGTGTCCAGGGCAGCAAATACCAGCCCCCAAAGCTCATTTCTCAAGAAAAAGCAGACTTATTAGAGAGAAAATGAACTAGTCTTAGGATCTGGATAAGAATATTTTCAGTAAGTGCCACCGCAGCAAGTGAAATGTACCATTTTAGATACTATGGCTGCAGTTTTTGTGAATGCTTCCTAAATATCTACCTAATTCCAAAGAGGAATTTAAGCTTGCTTTTTGTTTGTTATATTTATGTTTTCTACTGTGAATCAGTATGGCTTATCTACACCAAGCATAGTGAGAGCTGTTAAATGCTGCCTCCCTCCCCACTGTTAATGTCCCCTGCATCTAAGCTCATCACCCCATGTTCTGTTCTAGGACTTCCAGCTGGATGCTGCCATGACCTACTGCAGAGCTGCCCGCCAGTTGGTGGAGAAGGAGAAGTACAGTGAGATCCGGCAACTGCTCAAGTGTGTCAGTGAGTCAGGCATGGCAGCCAAAAGTGACGGGGACACCATCCTCCTCAACTGCCTGGAAGCGTTCAAGAGAATTCCACCCCAGGTGTGCTCCCTCCTGTACCTCTCAGCTCCTCCATCAGTTTCAGTGTCTTCACATCCCCGTCTTTATTCTGTTTCCCAGAATGTGCCTGAAATTCTACAAGATCCTTTTATCATTCTGAACCACTCTGCAATAATGGCCTCACCCTAACTGACCCTTCCCTGTAAAGAAAATTAATGGAGATGATGTCTATACCCAGAATGTGGCCCTCAACATCCCATTGTGTAATTTTGTTTGCACCTGGAAGTGTCTATGGAGTTGAGCTTCTTCCTGCAATTCTAGAGGAGATCAGGGTGGGCCAGCAGATGACCTCTGAAGCCTGTTACCTGCAGAATTGTCCTCCCATGGTGGCTTTTTGGAGTGAACAGAGCCATATCCATTTGGGAAGGCTGAGGACAGGCCTCTTGGAAACTGTTCCTTCTCCCCAAATTCTGAAGCTTAGTGTTATAATTAGATTTTCTTTCTTGCTCTTAAAGCAGGACTTGAGTTTAAAAAGAAGAGTCAGCTCGGTGTGATGTCTATAATCCCAGCTGTTCTGGAGGCTGAGTGCGGAGGATCACTTGAGCTCAGGAGTTCTGGACTGTGGTGTATTATGCCGATACATACCACCAGGTTGCCTAAGGAGGGGTGAACCGGCCCAGGTTGGCAATGAAGCAGGTTAAAATTCCTGTGCTATCAATAGTGGGATCCTGCCTGTGAAAAGCCACTGCACTCTAGCCTTGGCAACATAGTGAGATCCCATCTCTTCAAAAAAAAAAAAAAAAAAGCCAGGCAGGCATTTTCATTCTGGAGTCAGAATGGCTGGGCTCAGGCTGGGTTGGGCCCTGGCTCCCAGATTGTGGGACTCTTCTCCCTCTCACAACTGCTGTTTCTGTTCTGTATAGGAGCTGGAGGGCCTGATCCAGGCAATACACAATGATGACAACAAGGTGAGCGAAATTGTCTCCAAACCCCAGTGATGCTAATGAATAGTGTCTCAGGCTTGCCTTGTCACCTTTATCCCTTGCTCCCCACAATAGCTACATACAACCCATATCTCAGCTTCTTTATTATCAGAAGTGGAGCTGGGGCTTGGATAGGGGTATAGAATGGAGGGAATAGATGGGAAGCAGGTGAACACAGACCGCATGAGTCCCCAGGACAAACATGTCCCAGACTGCTCTTGAATCTCTGTTTTATACTCATGCTCTCAGAGAGCCCCAGGAAATCCCTCACCTCACCTCCATCTTTGGGTGGACTGATGGAATGAGGTTCCCAGAGTAAGCAGGTATCTCTTTATCCTAGAGGGAAAAAGGTACAGTAAGAAAAAACCCCACCCCACGCTTTGACCAACAATGTCCACCAGTGTCTCGATCTCCAGAATGAACCTCTCCTCAGGGGCCAAAGAGCTTGTCCCTGTTTGGGAAATTGATGAACCTTTGTTTCCTGTTGCCTTTGGGAAGAGTGCCAGGCAGAATAAAAATCTTCCCAGATGCCCCCATTTGTGGCTGACCACTGGACTGATCCTCTGGCCATCTGCAGGAAGGGCCCCGGGCCAGGAGGGCCACGAGAAAGTCAAGCCAGTCTGAGCTGCCCTGGCCAGTGGCAGAAAAGTTATCTGACAGCTGAGTCCCCTGTGATGAAAACTAATGTGAGGCAAAGAACTTCTTACATGCTTCCCATGGCAGTATTGCTAATCCCTGGACTGAATTTACTGGGCATTTTTCAGTCTCCAGAGTTAAGGAGAACAAGTTCTAAACCTTTCTTCATTTATTTCTGTAACATAATGAGCTCCTTGGAAAGGATGAAATTCTGACATCCTGAAATGTAGAGAATTACTTTTCTAGAGTCAGATTGAGACCCCCACAGCCAGGATAGATGCCCAGGTCCTCTGATTCCCAGACTGCGGTTCTTTCTTAAGCCTTCATTGAGCCTCCCATTCAACAGGACAGAGACCTTATTCCTGGGAAAGACATACACTGAAATAGAGACAGTCCTTATTACTTTTTCAGGTATTTTTCTCTCAGCAGCTGTCTCATGCAGTTAAATGATCTTAGGCCACGGGGTCTTGCCAAAAAACAGCTTCATTCAGCTCCATTCCAGAGTCTCTGGCAAAATGTCCTTCTTCTCTTGGTATTTTGCCTGCCAACTTGTGATATGTATTTAGCTTAGCATATGTAGGTGCTAAGGGGAGCTGAAGGCCTGGGGAGAGCTGACATCCTAGGGCAGCAAGTGGATCCCAAGAAGCACAGGACTGGATCACTTTAGTGACCTCAGAACGTGCCAGACATCATCTAGCTGTAGGAGATTATCTGTGATTCAGCTTAGAGAGGAAAGAAAGACTTTAGTGACCAAAACAAATAATGGAGCATTGACACAGGAAGCAAGGAGAGTCCCTTCCACTAACCAACAGGGATTATTGCAGCAGAAAGGCAGCTGCTGGCAGAAGCTCTGTGGCAGCTCATGAAGGCCTCTCTGCTCACTAGCCTAGAGCACTGGCTATCCAGGGGGTGCTGGGGAGACCAGGGCCAGGAAGGAAGGGACTCTTGTCTCCACCGAGCTGGGGATTCTTGAGATAGCGATGCTGGGAGATACATACACACATATGCACATCCTGAAATGGCTGCCTCTGTCCAAACAGGCAGAGTCAAATCAGGTCTAAGTGGGGTTAGACCTTGAGTCAACTTTTTCCAATTGTGTGTATGTGTCTTCCTCCCCAAATTTCCAGTAATTATAAAAAATAACTTTAGATTCAGCAGACTGAAAGCAGAAAAGTAGAGGAGGATCTCTGCGTCCATTCTAGGATGGATGTTTTAGTCATTCCTATAATACATACTCACTGAACACCTACTATATGCCAGGCCCTGTGCTAGACACCAGGAAGACAAGGAATAGAAAAAACAGACACTACTCTTGCCCTCATGAAGCTTAAAGTCTGATCAAGGAGACAGGCATCAATCACATAATCACCCAAGTAACTGTAAAATCACAACTCTGGGCGAGAGCAATGGCCCTGAAGCTCAGAAGAAGCCAGAGAGCCTGGGAGAGTGAGGAGGAGGAGGGTGTCAGAGGGGGTGGACAGAGACCAGACTGCCTGCTGACCTGCCTTCTTTTTTAAATTCTAGCTTATGTGTAATAACTTTTTACACTATAAAATAACATAGTGTTATAGCTTATTTCCGGAATATTTTAAAAGTTATTATAGTACCATAAAATGCACGAATCCCATCACGAATGTGGCCGGTGACATGTGATATCTGTCTGCCCGAGCTTTCTGCTGCAGCTCTGTGTACTTGATTTGTCAGTGATGGATGCCTTTCTGCTGTCTCTTTTATAACTGACTGCCAGGTTCGGGCCTACCTGCTGTGTTGCAAACTACGTTCTGCCTACTTGATTGCTGTGAAGCAAGAACACTCACGGGCCACAGCCCTCGTCCAGCAGGTTCAGCAGGCTGCCAAGAGCAGCGGGGACGCAGTCGTACAAGACATCTGTGCCCAGTGGCTTCTGACAAGCCACCCCCGGGGTGCCCATGGCTCAGGCTCCAGGAAATGACCTTGGGCAGCGGGGCTAGGAACGCGTGGCCTGAGAGCTGGGCAACAGCAGTGACGGCGATGCCCTCCACCTCTTTCCTCCTGTGGAGTGGGACTTCTATGGCTCTGCCCTAGGTTGGAAAGAGCTGGATTGGACCCTACTTGCCTTCCCAGGCAAGGATAGGACCTTTCACGCAAGTGCCATGTTTCTCTAAATTTGTGGAATCTATGTGTGTTTGTCTGGAGAGGGCCAGTTCTTTCTACCTCAGAGTGAGTGAGTGTGTGTGCACACACATGTGCATGTTCCTGTGCACTCATGTTTACGCCCAAGCATTTCTGAACAAATGAAACTCTTCTCCATTGAAAAGAGGCACTTTACTTTAGACTTGCCACTCTGAAAACCTTCCCTGCGTTTTGGTTCTTGACCCGGGTTGTCCTGTTTGTACAGTCCCCTCCCTGTGGACCTGCTTTAGTAGCTCCTCTTACCTAGAGGGCTTTTACAGAGAATTAGAGCAACACCCAAAGGATTCCCTCTTTTCCTTCCTTCACTTTCCAGAATTCAGAGATGGCTTTGGGGCAAGTGCTACCTGCAGAATAAACCTGTTTTCCAGGTGTCTCTTCTCCCAAGCACTAGAAGTCCTGGAGTCTGTGGATGGCAGTCTGAATAGAAGGGTTTTCAGGTCCAGGCATTTGAAAGCTGTGGGTGCGTGTATAAATGATCAGGTCTGCGAGGCTAACACGGGCAAGAGGGTTTCCATCACATTCATCCAGTGGGGAAAGAAAAGCAAACCATCCAAACAGGGATACAGGGTGCTGCTCACAAGCACAGAGCTGCCTCTTATGAATCCCTTGCTGCAAAGTTGGCAGGTGAGAAAATGTAACTTCCTCTTTGAGAGTCTGGGGAGAGAAATGGTGGCCAGGATCCTAGGACTGAGTGGCTCGATTTTACCTATTTGATCTGCAATCCTGTTCATGCTCCTTGGATTGGTTAGGAAGCTGCTTCCTCTTTCCTCCTGCTTCCATTCAATCTCTTCAGGACCACAGGATGGATATGCAGACATGTGGGGTCATTGAGAAGGGAGTGTGCTTCTTTTCTCTATCTTAAAAGAGGGACTCAAGGGTTAGCTTTGTCTTAGAAGGGGAATCAAGGGTTGGCTTTGGAATTGGGCCCCTGGACAGCAGAACAAGGGGATAATGAATAGGTCACATCCGGTTGGTGGAAAACTAGGTGAAGTGCTTCTTTAATATGCACTGGCTTGTCTTCCCACCTAAGATGTGACACTTTGAGAAAAGGTGTATCATACTCAGTGACTTCAGTTTGCAAATGAGGGGCCTAAAGAAAGCTCTGCAGCTCTGAACCTCCCACTGGACAGAGCTCAGCCTATTGGTCCCACTCATGATGCTGAGACAAACAGAAACTGGAAGCTGAAGTCAGTGTCTCTGGTGCTTAGAAACCCTGTGGATTTCCCTCTGAACCAAGATTTTTAGTAGTAAACAACTCATGGACATCTGTCAGATGAGAAGTTTTGGTCCTGTTAAAGAGGAGAAAGAATGGCCAGGTGTGGTGCTAACACCTGTAATCCTGGTACTTTGGGAGGCTGAGGCAGGCAGATCACCTAAGGTCAGGAGTTTGAGACTAGCCTGACCAATATGATGAAACCCCGTCTCTACTAAAACTACACAAATTAGCTGGGCATGGTGGCAGGCACCTATAATCCTACCTACTTGGGAAGCTGAGACAAGAGAATTGCTTGAACCTGGGATGCAGTGAGCCGAGATCACGCCATTGCACTCCAGCCTGGGCAACCAGAGTGAAACTCCATCTCAAAAAAAAAAACAAAAAAAAACAGAGGAGAAAGACTATAAGGAAATTACTAGATCCATTTGGGCTAAAGTTTGGCTTTTCCTTTCTTGAGTCACAGAACATATCCATCTCCCAGGAAATATCCTTGTCTGGCATCTGCTTGCCCTTCTGAGTCTGCCTTTTTGCACTGAACATAAGCACTTTATACTAATGAGTCACGAATCTTGCAGCCCTTAATTTGGGATAAGACCAAAATTTCCTTTTTCCTATAACTCATCAAACTATCAAATTATAGGCAACCACTGACTAAACTGACATAAAATGAAGCTAAAAGCTTTGAACACCATGCTGTAGTCTCCATCAGAGAAATGCCACCAAAACAGATATCCATGTTGAGGGGTTGAACGTTTTACTACAAACAAGCCACAATAAAGTGTCTATCCAACGAGTTTCTCAGCTTCATAACTGCTTTGTGCTGTCTTGCTCCTACCCTTCTCATCCTTTTTCCTTGTGGAGAGAAAAGGTAGGTGGGGAAGATCAGATGGCTTTCAATTCAGACTTACTCTAAACATTCCCCATAATGACTGACTAATGATTCTGCTTAGGATTTATCTCAAGTTTCCTACGTGTTTAAAACCATTAGTGCACCCTCTACCACCAGAAAACTTTTTTTTTTTTTTTTGCTTCATTTGGGGGATGGGTAGAGATAGGTAATACATTTATAAGGTGAAAACTCCCTTCCACCCTGTGCCCCCAGCCCAGTCCCCTCTCAGAGTCCACCATTGTTATCAGTGTCTGGCGTATAGTTCCAGAGCTACTATGCATAAACAGGTATTAATTACTAAAGTGTTCCATCATGAATATGTACTATAATTATTTAACCCGTTTCTAATGATGGACCTTTTATGTTGTTGCCATCTTTCGTCACTACAGATTATGCTGCATTGAATTATCTTGTCCAGAATTGGTGGGTCAGAGAATAAATGCATTTAACAAATATTGCCAGTTACTCTACAAAGAGGTTGTAGCAATTAACTCTCCTACCAGCACTGTAGAGAGTACTTGCTCTCTCATACCCTTGCCCCAACAGTTACCAAACTTTCTAGATCTCTGCCAGTCTAATGGGTGAAAGATTTCTTCTTTAGTGAATTTTTTTTTTTCCTGAGACAGGGTCGAGCTCTGTCACCCAGGCTGGAGTGCTGTGGCCCAGCTAACATTTTTATTTTTTTGTAGAGACAGTGTCTCACTATGTTGCCCAGGTTGGTCTTGAACTTCTGGGCTTAAGCAATCCTTCTGCTTCATCCTCCTAAAGTGCTAGAATTACAGGGCCACTGCCCCAGCCCTCTAAAACTCTTTGAAAAGCTGTTTGTCATTTTAAAAACCCTATGTATGTTTTCAATGTCAACCAAATTGTCAATCTTTGAAACTAGGTGTAAGATCTTTGGGGAAAGCAGAACTCAAACTTAGCTTAAACTGTTTTCTTGCCACCCACTCCAGGCCTACGTTTGCAGTACAATACTTGAGCCATGGACAGAGGCATCACTGCTTATAATCTCCTTTTCCCAGAAACATGATCTCATCCAATTTCTCATGTTTTATATACATATATATGTTCAGGGATCATTTCTATAGTTCATTACTAGAGAAGAAGAGAAGTTTCTCTGAACATGTAGAGTACCAACTAAAGAGCTTTTGCACAGTGAAAGAAACTATCAGGGTGAACAGGCAACCTACACAATGGGAGAAAATTTTTTCAATCTATCCATCTGACAAAGATCTAATATCCAAAATCTACAAGGAGCTTAAACAAATTTACAAGAAAAAACCCCATCAGAAAGTGGGCAAAGGATATGAACAGACACTTCTCAAAAGAAGACATTTATGGGCCGGGCGCGGTGGCTCACGCCTGTAATCCCAGCACTTTGGGAGGCCGAGGCGGGTGGATCACGAGGTCAAGAGATCGAGACCATCCCGGTCAACATGGTGAAACCCCGTCTCTACTAAAAATACAAAAAATTAGCTGGGCATGGTGGCGTGCGCCTGTAATCCCAGCTACTCAGGAGGCTGAGGCAGGAGAATTGCCTGAACCCAGGAGGCGGAGGTTGCGGTGAGCCGAGATCGCGCCATTGCACTCCAGCCTGGGTAACAAGAGCGAAACTCCGTCTCAAAAAAAAAGACATTTATGCAACCAACAAACATGACAAAAAGCTCATCATCACTGGTCATTAGAGAAATGTAAATCAAAACCACAATGAGATGTCCTCTCATGCCAGTTAGAATGGCAATTATTAAAAAGTTGGGAAACAACAGATGCTGGTGAGGCTGTAGATAATTAGGAATGCTTTTACACTGTTGGTGGGAGTGTAAATTAGTTCAACCATTGTGGATGACAGTGTGGCAATTCCTCAGGGACCTAGAACCAGAACTACCATTTGACCCAGCAATCTCATTACTGGGTATATACCCAAAAGATTATAAATCATTCTACTGTAAAGACACATGCACACGTATATTTATTGCAGCACTATTTACAATAATAGCAAAGACTTGGAACCAACCCAAATGCCCATCAATGATAGACTGTATAAAGAGAATGTGGCACATATATACACCATGGAATACCAAGCAGCCATAAAAAAGAATGAGTTCATTTCCTTTGCAAGGACATGGATGAAGCTAGAAGCCATCATTCTCAGCAAACTAACACAGGAACAGGAAACCAAACACCGCATGTTCTCACTCATAAGAGGGAATTGAATAATGAGAACACATGCAGACAGGGAGGGAAATACCACACACTGGCGCCTGTTGTGGGATGGTGGGAAAGGGAAGAGAGAGCATTAGGACAAATACCTAATGCATGCAGGGCTTCAAACCTAGATGACAGGTTGATAGATGCAGTAAACCACCATGGCACATGTATACCTATGTAACAAACCTGCACGTTCTGCACGTGTATCCCAGAACTTAACGTAAAATAAATAAACTTTAAAAAACAGCTCTAAAAACAAACAACAGTAATGATTAAAGTAGACCTGAAAACCACCTGGTAGTGGACATAGCACAAAAATATGTCACAACAGAGGAAACTGGAACACCTAATCTAAACCTAGGATAGATGACCTCTATGTTTAGAAACCTGAGACACTCCAAGGTTACCAGATATCTTTGGTTGGAGCTTAAGCAAAGTAGATCAAAGGCTATTAGATTCTTTTAATACCCAAGCAACCAAATATCAATAGTCACGCTAACCGCCAGAGGAAATGGCCTTTTCCTGGTCTTCATCTCTTCTTCCACAGTGACACTGTTGACTGACCTATCCCTGAAATTTCCAGTTCTTCCACAACATGTTTATTCAATATCTGGTTACTGAATGGCTTCTTTGGTGAAATGCTTTCCTGCTCGCTAATTCTGCATGTTGTTATTTCTGCTTGGAGCCCTTTCCTCAGCACCTCCTGTACCCTACCCTCCAGTCTACCATTGTCAAACCTTTTCCTTCAGTCCCGCACTGAGTGCCATCTCCTGTACAGATTACTCACTTCTCTGCCTACGCTTTCTCTTCATCTCACTTCAAGACAAATTCCTCAAGGCTCTAGCCATTCCCTCTTGACACTCATACTATCCCATACAATCCCATAGCTTCAGCAGTCATCTTGACTGCCCCCCTGACACTTAACTTTGCCCCATTAACTCTTTCCCACGTCAGATCTGCCTTTTGACTACCTCCTGGAACTCACCACAAAACTGACCTGCACTTAAAAATATTAGCATATCCAAAATGGAATGCATTCGATTCTACTCACAAACCTGAACTTTCTTCTTCAGTGAATATATAGTTTTATTTTATTTTACTGAGACAGGGTCTGGCTCTGACACTCAGGCTGGAGTGCAGTGGTGTGATCACAGCTCACTGCATCCTCTGTCTCCTGGGTTCAAGGCATCCTCCCACCCCAGCCTCCTGAGTAGCTGAGGCTACAGTGTGCGCCACCACACCTGGCTAATTTTTGTATTTTTTGTAGAGATGGGGTTTGTTTGTCATGTTGCTCAGGCTGGTCTCAAACTCCTGAGCTCAAGCAGTCAGCCCACCTTGGCCTCCCAAAGTGCTAGGATTATAGGTGTGAGCCACCGCACCCAGCAGTGAATATGTAGAATTAAAGAATGTTATTATTACTGTCATGCATGCTGCCTGGCTAGAAACCTCTGTGCTGGCCAGGCATGGTGGCTCATCCCTGTAACCCAACACTTTGGAAGGCTGAAGTGGAAGGATCACTTGACCCCAGGAGTTTGAGACCAGCCTGGGCAACATAACGAGACCCTCACTACAAAAAAATAAGAAAATTAGCCAGGCATAGTGGTGGGCACCTGTACTACCAGCTACTCAGGAGGCTGAGGTGGGAGGATCACTTGATCCCCAGAGTTGGAGGCTGCTGTGATCCAATATTGTGGCACTGCATTCCAGCTTGGGAGACAGAGTGAGTCCCTGTCAGAAAGAAAAGAAAAGAGGAAGAAAGAAAAAGAAAGAGAAAGAAAGGAAGGAAAAGAAAGAAAAAAGAGAAAGGAAGGAAAAGAGAGAGAGAAAGAAAAAAGAAATACAGAAAGAAAGAAAAAGGCAAGAGGAAGGAAGGGAGGGAGGGAAAGAGAAGGAAAAAAGGAAAGAAAGGGAGGGAGAGAGGGAAAGAAAAAAGGAAGGAAGGAAAGAGAGAAAAAGAGAAAGAGAAAGACAAAGAGAAAAGAAAATGATAGAGGAAGAAAGAAAGAGAAAAGAAAGGAAGAAAGAAAGGGACCTCCATGCTGGACTGTTTCTTCCCCCACCTCCTCATTGGAAAACATTCAAGTACCTGCCATGCCTCAAGCTATGTCCAGTAGAAAGTCAAATCCTATCATCCTACCTTCCCAGCCAGAAGAACCTGCCCCTTCTACTTTATCACTGTAGTTCAGGTCCTTGTCACCTCCTCCTCTGACGGTCATAGAAGCCTTTTCATCTCAAACATTCATCCTTGAGTTGCACCTTCCACCAACTCCCTATGAACAAATAATAATTCTAGATGAATCAAAAGACTTCTCTATAATACTGAGGTATGGAGAGTCTAAGCACATACAGAGCCTAGGATCCTTGAAAGACTTGATATTTTTTATTGTGCTAAAATATACATAATATAAAATGTACCATTTTAACCATTGTTTAGTGTACACTTCTGTGGCATTAAGTACATTTGCATTGTTGTGCAACCATCACCACCATCCATCTCCAGAACTTTTTCATCCTCCAGCTGAAACTGCACACACTGAACAATAATTCCCCCATGTACCCTTCCTCACAGCCCCTGGTAACCTCTACTATACTTGTCTGTGAATTTGACTACTCTAGGTACCACCAGCAAGTGGAATTGTACCATATTTGTCCTTTTGTGTCTGGCTTATTTCATTTAGCCTAATGGAAACTTCAGTTGATGTTAGTGATCAGTGATTCATGGTAGCTCCAATCTGTGAGACTGAGTGATTTTCTCCAGCGGTACTCTTGGCATGTAGAAATCAGAGAGATGAACTGCTCTATGTGTGCTTGGCCTTCACTAGACAGAGGTGATAATGGGGCAAGAGAATCAGCAAGGAAGAAAGTTGGAGGAGTAGGAGGTTGTGGCTAGAGTGGGATGTGAAAAGTTATCTGGAGAGCAGGAAGTTCATGTGACGACAAGATGTCCAGGTGTAGTCTTTATTATGGGAATTGAGGACTGAAGAAGTGTAGAAGAGAAGGTCAGTGATGAGGAGAAGGGCAGAGAACTGAGTCTGAGTGAATATGCATCACATTTTCAAATAGTAGTGCTCTGGGCAACCCATGCATATCACAGTTATCACACTGTTCACTTGGTCTTCCTTCAGTACCTTGTTATTTGATGTGAGTTATTTACTGTTTAATCATACTTTCTTAGATACTTTATATGGCAGAATTCTCTTATGCTCAATAAATACTCAATCTTTTATGCCAGATTGACATTGAAACTCTATGGTAGATGCTAGTTAGGGTCTGGTATCTACCATATTTCTATCTGGCACATCAGAGGGCCCACGTCTCTGGGAATTCCCAGGTTTGGGCCCCCAGTGGATATATCAGACTACATGAATATGAACTACATGAATAGTATTGCCCTTAGACCCAGGTAAGAAGGGCTCCTTCCCTTGGCCAGCCACTTTAAAAGCCTTGTATTTCGCCAGAATGCACAAGAAAATAATAAATGTATTTACAAATACATGAGGCTCTGGTATTCAATGCTGATATAACACAACCTGATACCCTAGACATTTGCTGTCATGATTAACACTGTTTAGGCCCGAGTGAAGCCCTTATTAACTGCATCCAAAGGCTTTGAAGGTGTGCAGATTGTGCTTCTGTTTCTGAGTTTAGGGAGGATTTGAATAAAGGAAGCAGTTAGGGAAGAGAAAAGACAAATTCATTAATTTGTCAAATTCTTCCCCAGCATTAGTATAATAAATACTTGCATTAAAAGGGGTATCATTTTCAGTAGTCGGAGGGTTTATATTCTTTTTTTTTTTTTTTTTTTTTGAGACGGAAGTTTCGCTCTTGTTACCCAGGCTGGAGTGCAATGGCGCGATCTCGGCTCACCGCAACCTCCGCCTCCTGGATTCAGGCAATTCTCCTGCCTCAGCCTCCTGAGTAGCTGGGATTACAGGCATGCGCCACCATGCTCAGCTAATTTTTTGTATTTTTAGTAGAGACAGGGTTTCACCATGTTGACCAGGATGGTCTCGATCTCTTGACCTCGTGATCCACCCGCCTCGGCCTCCCAAAGTGCTGGGATTACAGGCGTGAGCCACCGCGCCCGGCGGGTCTATATTCTTGCCCTTCATATTCCAATGTGTGTTTGCAACACTTGTCTATGGAGTCTAAAAAAATTTGCAATATGAAACAATTCATATTGCTTTTTTTTTCTTTTGGATACGGAGTCTCACTCTGTCGTCCAGGCTGGAGGGCAGTGGTGGGATCTTGGTTAACTGCAACCTCTACCCCTCCGGGTTCAAGAGATACTCCTGTTTCAGCCTCCCGAGTAGCTGGAATTACAGGCACCTGCCACCACACCTGGCCAATTTTTGTATTTTTAGTAGAGACAGGATTTTAACATCTTCGCCTTGTAACCTTGTGATCCACCACCTTGGCCTCCTAAAGTGCTGGGATTACAGGCATGAGTCACACCCAGCCCATATTACTTTTAAATTGGTAAGCACGTAGGTATAAAGGAAACAGGCGTGAAGTATGATATTCATTGTTTACATTAGCAACTAAATGGACAATTAACTTCAGAATTGTGAGTTGTTTTATTTTACAAGCCATAGAATTAATTAAATTTTTAAAAATAAAAATATTTAGCTTTATTTAAATAATTTGGATTTAAAATGTTGAGACTCAAAATTATAATGTCTTTTAATTTTAATAGATAATTTAAATATTTTAAAAGAAAAATAGCCTAAAACATTTTAAAAATAATTTTTATTTTTGCATTTATTTGATTTCCATTTTTATGAGAATATATTAAATTGTATATACTTTCAATACAATTATATTAATTTAATCCTTTAAGTAACTGCTGTCATTGGAACATAAATTATTAGATGATATAATAACATAGAGATTTTATCACAATGAAAACAGGAAAAACAAATTTTATGGGTATTTCTCATCTGAATATCTTTGGCCCAGAAATGGAATAGCTGGATATAGCTGGGTGCTCTCTTTTGCATCATCTGACAGCTGGATACAGGGACTCCAATAGAGAACACTGAGGCCCTGGGGGATGGTGGAACCATCGATTATTTTTCTTGGTTATGGGGAAGAAAACCACCCTCCTACCCCCATCCCTGAATTGAAATGTGACATGAGCAAGCAATAAACTTTTGTTATATTGTGCCACTGTATATCAGCATTGTTTGTTACAGCAATTAATCTCCTTCTAGCAGAGCAAGTTGTACCTCATGTCCTGTGATTCTCTCAGCTGATTGTTTTGGCTAATATAGATTATATATCCATATGTAGAAACAATAGACTGTACATACAGATAAAAACTTGGATAAACATCTGTGAGGGTGTACCAGGACTATTAGGATTCTCTGTGCTAGGATATTAGGTCAGTTATCCCCATGGATATCTGTCATATTCAGAAATCAGTGGAAGATGACAGATCTTGGGGGAGCAAAATGTAATGAAACATGTCAAATATTCACTTGGCAGATGAGGAAATTGAGGGTGATGAAAGTAGGTCAGGAAGACACGACATAATAAATTGTCCTCATTAAGTCCATTTCCTATTGATACAATCATATTATGTTGAACCATATAAAGTTGCTGATATACGATCATTTTTAACCTACTTTTAAATTTTTTTAACTTTTTTAAATTTACCATCACTGCTAGTCCAAAGCAGATGTCTTCCTGACCTACTTCCATTTTTAAAGGGAGTGTATTAGTCCATTCTCACACTGCTATAAATGAAGCACACAGCCAGGCATAGTGGCTCATGCTTATAATCCCAGCACTTTGAGAGGCCAAAACAAGATTGCTTGAGCCCGGGAATTCAAGGCCAGTCTGGGCAAGAGAGACCCTGTCTCTACCAAAAAAAAAAAAAAAAAAAGAAGGTAAGAAAGAAAGAAGAAAAAGAAAAAGAAATAAAATAAAGCACTCTTTCTCTCAGATGCTGGAAAGGTACACAGCTGCCAACTCTCAGCTGAGTTTTTCTCTAGATTTTTCCCTCACCCAGGTCATGCCCCCTCCCTGGAAGCTGCCCACACCCAGTGACTGGTCACTGTAGGTGTTTAAAGACCAACATCCTTTGCTCAATTCAAGACAGCTCAGCTCCAGAGCTCCCTGAGGGACAGGATCACCTAATCATTTGTTGTGACTGCATTGCAGTTCAACTTCACCCTCTGCCCTGTTCCACTTCTCTCACTCCCCTATAGATAACAATCCTAAAAGTCCTCCTAATAAATTTGCTGTGTGCAAATGTCTGTATCTCAAAGTCCATTTTCTAGGATACCTAACCTAAAACCATTTCAAATATGTTCACCAATATCACTGGACTTTGAACTTTATTTGTGGTATGTTTTTTAAATGTATTCCTCTTTTCCCATATGCTTTTTGCTTTTCATGTCTTAAAAATGCTATTCCTCTTCCAAAGGCATAAAGATATTCTTCTATATTTTTTTCTAATACTTTCACAATTTTTTTTTTTTTTGCCTTTTAATCCACATGGTACTCATTTGTAAGAATGGTGTGAGGCAAAGAATTTAACTTTATGTTTCATTTGGATAGCTATTTGTCCAGCACCACTTATAATGTCCATGTTTTTCTGACTGATTTGAAATGCCTCTTCTACCTGACCTTAGGTGATCCACCCACCTTGGCCTCCCAAAGTGCCAGGATTACAAGCATGAGCCACCACACCCAGCCTTCCCATTGTATTTCTATTGGACAGAGTCTGAGTGTTTAACATTGCTGCCTTAAATATATTATAAAATATTATACAGTCATTAATATCATTAAATATCATATTTTCATATATGTAATTAATAGAAATGATAGTTGTAGAAGAGGCATTTCAATACCCAATACCCAACTACAGTTGAATGCTTCACGGTGAACATTTGACTCAAGCCAAACCTGGAATTTTTAAAATTCTACAAATAGGAAATAGCCGCAGGAACTCTTCAATGGTAGAGGGAGAGAAGTCTAGTGTTGCTTGGTGCTTGAATTCTAGTTATTTCTGAGATACATCTCTGCCCATTCCCACTTTACAGTTTCTATCCTTCCTTGAGTTTATGAGCAAAAATATTCCATGGTTTGGGATGTAAGCTTGCTCAATGTGAGCATCCATTTTATAACTAAAAGAGGCCAAATACACAAAGTATATCCTGCTGGGCTTGGACTGCATGGCGACATTGTATACAGAGTTGAGTTGGATAAGGGCCAAGTGCCAACCAAGGTAATTTGTGACAGCTAGTCACCACCTAAGAAATTTGTGCTCTGAAACTGTTTGCTTCTTGAGTTTCATATGTCTCTTTGATTTCCTTTTCCTATAGTTTCCCATTGAAGTGTTATTTTTAGGAAATTCAGAACAGTCTCAATCAAGCCAAAGGAAAAAGATTTTCCACCCCGGGCTAGATTAGCTAAGGGTGTCAGAGGTTAAGTGAAGGCAGAGTGGAACTGGGGCAGTTAGAGAAGCACTGAGGAGGGAAGTCTGGGACAACTGAAATCCCTGAGCTCTTCTCATTCAGGATCTTGTTTCCTATATCTTAATGGGCACTCTGCCAAGGCAGGAAGCCATATCCATATGCAAGCACAAGTCAAAAGCAGAAAAACAGCCCCGATGGTTGCAGGGGGAAGGTCGAACCGTGTCTCAGCCACCAATCCCCCAGTATTGTTTGTGCAGAGCCAAGGCCTTTCACTTGCTCATATGTTAAGCAAAGTCTGGGGCAAGTCTTTTCTGGAAACATGACGAGAGGCTAAGGCTGGCACATGTTCCTTGCCCAGGCTGAGCAGACTAGACAGTCCTTTTAGTGTTAGGTGAGACACTACAGAGAGGTGAGATGTCGCCTGAGCACGAGGCGATTCTGAAGGAGTAGTGCTGAGGGAGGCTGTGTCTCGTGGGAGCACCTGAACACCACGAGAAATGATGGAGTCTGGAATCTGAACAAGGGGAACAACTATGGTTTAACATTCTGAAAATGTCAACAACATGTCTAATCAATACCCATACCTACGGTTGTTTTCTTTTGCATTCTTTGCTGCTCAGCTTCCCGATATTTGGTGTCACTTGCTATTGGGTGTAAGTGCATCTACTGATTTGGGATATGATGGAAACTTTCAGATTTAAAGTATTTTCTCTAGCCAAATATTTAACAATATGTCTTTAAATGAGACGCAGTACAGCATTGTGGTTGGAAGTATCCACCCCAGCCCTGGATCACTGTGAGCTGGCCGAGATGTGACCCTTGCTGAGGATGGCAGGACATGATGCGTGCTGCAAGTAGAGCTTCCTCCCTCCTTCAGGAAGGAAGAAGATGGGGATAACACAGAGAATAGCACCCCTTTCCTAAAACTCAGGGGAAGAGTTTCTCTGTCAGCACTCAAATTTTCTAAGGCCATTAGGTCACGGGGGAGCAAAATCCTTTCCTCTTGGGTGCCAGATTCTCACTGAAACTGCTTTTGTCTGTCTGCCTAACTCAGGTGGATTCCTCCCAGCAGCTACACACCCTGAGGATCCTACATTCCAGCTGCTGTCTTTGCCCTGAGTTCTAGGCCTAGGCCTGTTCCCTTGCTATTCCCTAGTTCCTGTAGCCCAGATTTAGGCTACCAGTACCCACCCTCAGCAATTGGCCCCGAGGTCACTGAATATCTTAGAAAATACCCAAAGAGGTTTTTATTTTATTTTTTTTTTTTAGGACGATGTCTTGCACTGTTGCCCGGGCTGGAGTGCAGTGGTGCGATCTTGGCTCACTGCAACCTCTGCCTCCTGGGTTCAAGCAATTCTCCTGCCTCAGCTTCCCGAGTAGCTGGGATTACAGGTGCATGCCACCATGCCCAGCTAATTTTTTGTATTTTTAGTAGAGATGGGGTTTCACTATGTTGGCCAGACTGGTCTCAAACTCCTGACCTTGTGATCCACCCACCTCAGCCTCCCAAAGTGCTGGAATTACAGGCGTGAGCCACCACACCTGGCCCAAAGAGGTTTTTCAAATGTTCAGGTTTCAAATATTTGACACAATCAATCAGGAATAGGATGGCCTTCATTAAGCCAATCACAGTGTGGCAAACTTGAAAAGTTTACAAAATAGAATAGCTCAAAAGATTCCAAACACAAATAATATGAGGATTCCATCTATATTAAGGAACACTCTTTTGAATGTGTTATTCTGTTATCTAAGAAAAAAAGATGTCTTATAGAAAGAAGATTCCAGTGAAATAAAAATGGCTATATTTGAATGTATGGAAGTGGAGGAACTTAGCCTTGTTAGCAGGTTTGCTCAAGATCCCTATGCCACCGATACCAATACCAGCGTGATGCCCCACATGTGGCAGCTAGAGCCAACTCCTTGCAGCCCATACATGGCTTGGTTTCTTCTGCCTACAGCCAACACCCTCTGATATGCATAAAGGCCCCCACCCCAGGCCTGCCCCCTTGCATCACTGCTTACAACCATAATCTCTTACATCTGGCTTAAGTGTCTGGCCCACAGGTGTGAATCCTTGCTCTCACACCCAAGGTTTGTTTGCTATACAGAGAGCAGCCTGGCACACTTGCCTTTCATATTCCGTGCTTCTAGTTTTCTGTTTGTTCAGCCCAAAGAAGATATCCAGGATCAGTGTCATCAATATCCTGCGTGCTCTGTCTCCCACCCTTGCATCACCTTTTCCTTGCTTTCCCCACCTCCATCTTACCTTTATTCTTTGCCAAGCTTTCCAGTGGACCCAACGATGTATAAGGCACAGGTCATAGGTCCCAGTAGTGAACATATACGGTTGCTTCCCTAGTATTATTCCCTTCCTTGGCCTATTCATGGTCTTGGATTTTTCCTTGTGGGGACTTGCCACTTCCTCCACCATGGGTAGCAGTAGGGAATGGCTGTTAAGAGTGCAGGTTCTGGAGTCAGGCTACCTAGTGAGCCGACTTAGCAGGTGTGTGAACTTTGGGAAGCTATTTAATTTCTCTGTGCCTCATTGTCCCCATCTGTAAAATAGAGTTAACAAAACCTATCCCAGAGGATTCTTGTCAGGAATTCTAATCCTAATTACTAAAAGTGCTTTAGATTAGCTATATTCTTCCCCACTGGATGAGATGAGAGGGATGGATCCCAGCTCTAGGTAGGGGTAGTGAGGTACTTAAGCCAATTACCATAGCCCATCCCCAGCCTCAGTAATTGGTTCAGGAGGGAGCCCAGGATTCAGTTCATGCTAATGAGCCATGAGGAGATTTGCTATGGCTTATGAAAGGAAAAGCTTCCTCTCCTTTCAGAAGGACCATTCTCTTTCCCTGATTTGTTAGACAAATGGGGAAACATGAACTCCAAGTATTAAATGATATTCAGGAATTATTAATGTTGTTAGGAGTGATAATGGTATTGTAGTTTTGTAAAAAGCAAAGGTTCTTATTAGAAACACATACTAAAGTATTTAAGAGTGAATAATATGATGCCTGCAATGTGCTTTAAAATATCCCATGCCCACTCCCCCCCAAAAAAAGTCATGGAGAAACAAGATTGATAAAATGTTAATGTTGACGCTGGATGATGAGTACATGAGGATTCCTTATACTATTTGCTCTACATTTGTCTATTTGAGAATTTCCATAATAAAGGCCTTTTAAAAGTCCACTTGCTATTGAAGAAAAGAACATTTTTGTCACCAGATGCCCTTTGGATGCCTTAAAAATGGAGCCAATAAGCATGACTTCTTTGGTCAATCATTTGAAAGATTAGGCACATCTCTCCACCTCTTCATGGTGACCGTCAGCCCTTGAGGCAAGAAGCAGGTCACCTGGGCCACAGCAAAGGAGAGCAGAGAGGCTGGAAGGGGGAGAAGCTATGAATTTAGGACAAGGGATTATCATGGCTTGGTTTTCCAGATGAAGTCCTACATCTGGCCTAATCTGTGGTGGAGCTCAGCATCTCTGTAATTGAAGCTACTCTTCTATTTTAGATAATAAAATGTTAGCGCTGAAAGAAAATTGGCAAACTACTCAACTGGACCACCTTATTTCGCCCCTAGATGCGATATTCTAAGAAGGTATGGCTGGCTGGGTAGGGTGAAATGCTACTCTCTAAACTAGCAGGCTGGTTTCCCTGCTTGGCTCCATTTCTTTCCCTTGATGCCCTGAGAAAATAAATAAGACAATAAGATGAATACAGTCTTTATTTTCTCTAAAAATTGAAAGGTAAAATGAACTCTACAAAAACAAACCATCTGCGTGATTGAAATAGGAAGGTTCAGGTGAGAGAAAAGAAATTAACTTGGCCAGGATTAGCCAGGATCTTTGTGTGTTGGTCCAGACTCCAGGGTGGTAGCAAATATTTTTAAAAGGAAAGAGGTCAGTCAAGAGTTGGAGTGTACAGCCCCTGGAAATATGCAGTGATGATGGTCTTCTTGCCTCAGCTGAGCAGCTGGTGCTGATGAGGCAATTGACACCATTTCTCAAGCTCCTCTGCCACCCCCATGCCTAGCCTGGGATCTGCCCAGTCCTGCTGCCCACAGAGGGTAGCTAACTCTCCCGCTCTTAAAGAAGAATGCTCTGTAGGTGTGCACATCTCATGCCATGAGCCAACCTCACAAGAGTGTGGGGTGGGCAAACATTCCCAGAAAGGTGAAGAGGATCAGAGCAGGCAGGAGTCGCAACACCAGCCAGCCAAGAGGACAATCCTTTAGGGTTGACCTTCTCCTTGATCCCTGTTCATTATGGAGTGGATTGGGCCTGATAAAGCTGCAGCTCTTCCACCAGCTACTCCCACTGGATTCCTAGAAGCTCACAGCTGACATTCCATAGGCGCTCAGCTGTCTTGTTATTTCGGGCCCTTGGAGACATCCAGGTCCTCTTGCAGTCACTGGAGGGCAGAGAAAGGGGGTAAATTCCAGGAATGAGAATTAGCAGTCTGGAAATCTTTATGGTCCCTTTCTCAGAATGTTTCTAAATGTATAAAATCCAATATATGCCAGACTCAAAGAAGCTAATTATATAAAATGCATTCTAAAAATATTTTTAAAACAAATTTGTGATATAGTAATATACAGGCTTGTTTATTAATGTATTCTATAACAAGATCTAGTACAAGGTCTAATAATCAAAGGAATTTGAAGTTAGTGGTGAGTGTACTGACATTCTAGGATATCTGCAACAACTGCACTGTGATATGAAAATATTTATAATCCTATTGGTGACAAAGTCACAGGTTTCACTACTTCTACTGCAGTTCAGTGCCTACATTCATAAAATGCCAAATCTAAGTTGGAGATTAAATTAAAGATGAAGTTATTTTTCCCATCCAAGTTCACAGACCCCTTGATTTCTATTGGTAGACCCACTTGCATACCATGAACCCCAGACCACACCCTCCATATTTGCTTTGGAATGAGCAGGAAGCCTTAGGACTAGAGGGATAGGGAGTGGGAGCAGAACACAGTTCTCATCATGGTTTTCTTCTTAATGTTCCTTTTTTCTAATTAAAAAAGTCCTGTATGACATTTGGAAAATGCAATACTGATAAAAGAAGAAAACCTTATCGTGGCTGGGCACAGTGGCTCATGCCTGTGATCCCAGCACTTTGGGAGGCTGAGGCAGGGGGAATCACCTGAGGTCAGGAGTTCAAAACCAGACTGGCCAACATGGCAAAAACCCATCTCTACTAAAAATACAAACAGCGCCGGGCGCGGTGGCTCACACCTGTAATCCTAGCACTTTGGGAGGCCGAGGCGGGTGGATCACGAGGTCAAGAGATTGAGACCATCCTGGTCAACATGGTGAAACCCCGTCTCTACTAAAAATACAAAAAATTAGCTGGGCGTGGTGGCGCGTGCCTGTAATCCCAGCTACTCAGGAGGCTGAGGCAGGAGAATTGCCTGAACCCAGGAGGTGGAGGTTGCAGTGAGCCGAGATCGCGCCATTGCACTCCAGCCTGGGTAACAAGAGTGAAACTCCGTCTCAAAAAACAAACAAACAAACAAACAAACAAACAAATAGCCAGGCATGGTGGCAGGCGGCTGTAATCCCAGCTACTTGGGAGGCTGAGGCAGGACATATGGCTTGAACCCAGGAGGCAGAGGTTGCAGTGAACGGAGATTGTGCCACTGTACTCCAGCCTGGGCAACAAGAGCAAAATTCCATTTCAAAAAAAGAAAAGAAAAGCCTATCATTCAGTTGCTTTCTGTACAGTCTTTTTTGCTTTGTTTCTATATAAATAGAGATATAATCTCTTTCTCTTATATAAAACTGGGATCATACTGTATCTAGTTTGAGGAGAATATGATTTTTTTTTTTTAGATAGGATCTCACTTTGTCACCCAGGCTGGAGTGCAGTGGCATTATCAAGGCATACTGGAGCCTTGACCTCCCAGGTTTAAGCCATCCTCCCACCTCAGCCTGCCGAGTAGCTGGGACTACAGGCATGCACCACAATGCTGGGCTAATTTTTTTGTTTTAGTAGAGATGGTTGTAGAGATGGAGGTTTCACTTTGTTGCCCAGGCTGGTCTAGAATTCCTGAGCTCAAGTCATCCTCCTGCCTTGGCCTCCCAAAGTGCTGAGACAACAGGCATGAGTCACCACACCCAGCCTTAATTTTTTTTTTTTTTTGAGATAGAGTCTTGCTCTGTTGCCCAGGCCCAGGCTGGAGTGCAGTGTGACAAGAGTGCATTTTGTGCTAATTAGTATTAAAGAATTCATGAATCAAGTGAGCCAAAAGCTTAAAGAAGGAGAAAAAGGATCCAGAGGGCCTATTAACATTCTCTTCATGGCATAACCAACAGCAACAGTCTTCTTTAAAAGCTTTCAGAAAGCTGCAAAATTTACATGGAAAAGTGGCACATGGGTATAAAATAGAGCAAGAAAAGCAACTCTTTCCAACACATAAGTTTGTGCCATAAGCTTCCTTAACAAGGCGACAGCATGCTGTTGGCAGGCCCACCCCAAACCTGGACTGCATCATCAGGCACAAACTCAGCTGCTCAGATGCACAGCCCAGCGAGTCCTGCTCCTCCCATGCACACACGACCAGGTGGTGGAGAGAACCCGCTCTGCCTTCACACACCTGAAGTACTTGCCACTCAGGGGCTCCAGGCCCTCAGCCAGGGCGCAGTGCAGGCTGGTCTGTGCCCCTTCTCGCGCCGTCTTAACAAAGGGGGAGAAGAGCCGCCAGAGCAGGCAAAGCAGAGAGGAGTGCCGGACCAGCTCGGAGCGGACGATGCCTGGGTGCACTGCATAGGTGGTGACCCCTGTGCCTAGGACAAAGAGGGCACAGTGAGACCAGGGACATACTCTGAGCCCAGGAAAATGCTTATCTCTTGCAGCAAGATACACAAGTGAGAAGGAGGGACTCAGGAAACGTAACCCCAGGATTCAGCAGGTACCACTCCTGGCCAGGCAGAATTTGAACAGGAATGAATTGATCTATTTCAGAAAGATCTATAGCCTTCTCAGCCTTCTATGTTCCAAAAGGAATGCCTGGTTCAAGGTCCTTATATTTCAATGTCATTGTTATACTGTGGCTTTAGTACTGCTAATCAAAATGGCAACATGTAGTGAGTAGTATCAATTATTGACAGTGGTATCTTTACCATTTCTACAGGAGGAGTTTAAGGATAGCAATCTGATTGGAAGGTGGTGGGTAGGACCTTATTTTGAGCTGCATTTGCCTGGCAAGCACATTTTATGAGGTATAGATTGAGGGATAGTGATGCAGATTATGGGGGATTAACACACCCCCTAAGACATCCCTGGTGCCATCACCATTTTTCAGTACCTACTATGTGCAAGGGCTGTGTAACATGTTTTAAATGTATTATCTCATTTAATTCTTAAAGAAGCTTGTGAAGTAGAATATTATGATGCCCATTAACAGCTAAGGAAACTAAGTCACAGAAGGTTAAGTAAATTGCCTAAGGTTATACCTGGCAAGCTGCAGGCCCAAGGTCTGAACTCTAATGTAAAGTTAAGAACATGGAATCTAGACCTGGACTGTCTGCATTTAAATCCTGGCTCAGCAAGAACCTTCCCTGGGCAAATTTCTTAATCTACCAGTGCCTGTCTTTTCATCTGTAGAGTGGGGGAAAATGATAGCACCCACCTCACAGGAATGTTGCAAGTATTAAATGAGTTAAGATGTGTAGTGCGTGGCACACATAAACCTCTCAATTATTGTCATAATTTTTTTTTTTTTTATGATTACCGTCTTCTACTACCTTGGCAATGTTCCCAAACTCTGATTTATCCACTGTAACAAACGGTCCTCTCGATCCACAGATGTCAGAGCCACCAGCCCACCCAGTGCTCCAAGGGAGCACAGAATCATTAAGGAATAAGCACTGGCCTGACCTGACTTTACAGCTGAGAAGATTAAGTCAGGGGAGGTTAAAGGGACTCGTCCACATCCACATGGGGCTAGCATGTGGTAGAGCAAGAACTTGGACCCAGGGGTCTGAAATCCAGCTCTAACTCCCTGAGTCCAGGCAGTGGCAGCTCTGTAGCTCAGATCACAGTGTGGACCTCAGCAAATGACACCCAGATGGAAGCACCCTAGGCTTTAAAGCCAAGCACCCACATTCCAGTTCTGACGCCCTCACCTGCCATATTCTCTTCAGCAGGCCATTTCCTTGGACCTCAGTTCTTCTCTATAAATTAGTAGTAATAATACCTGTTACAAAAGGCCTTTGCCACCAGATCACCTGAGGTCAGGAGTTTGAGACCAACCTGGACAACACAATGAAAGCCCATCTCTACTAAAATTCGCCAGGTGTGGTGTCATGTGCCTGTAATCCCAGCTACTCAGGAGGCTGAGGCAGGAGAATCGCTTGAACCCAAGAGGCAGAGGTTGCAGTGAGCCAAGATTGCACTACTGCATTCCAGCCTGGGTGACAAGAGTGAAACTCAGTCTCAAACAAAACAAAACAAAACAAAACAAACAAACAAAAAGCCTCTGCCTGTTGCAAAAAGCTATTGTGAAAATCAAATGAGATAAGAGATAAGACGTGACATAAACATAAGGTAACTTCATGAGGTTCTTAACCCCTATTTGATTTTAAGCTTTCTGTGGGCAAGGACTCTGTTTTTATTCCATTTATAATTCTCCTTAATGCACAGAGCTATTATTGACACATGTATGTTTGACAGCCTGACTTCACAAGTTTCTGTGGACCTCTAATCTGGTCTGAGGACCGTTTTCGCTATTTTAATCCTGACCCTTTCCCCAGACTTACCTTGGAGTCTCTTGGCCAGCTCACGAGTAAAAAGCACATTGGCCAGCTTGCTGTGGCAATAGGCAAAACCCCTGCTGTAGCGCTTCTCACTCTGGAGGTCATGGAAGCGAATCTTGCCAACGTGATGAACCACCGAGGACACGTTCACCACCCGTGCAGGGGCAGACACCTTTAGCCGCTCCAGGAGCAGGTAGGTGAGGAGGAAGTGGCCTGTGAGGAGAGTGAGCAGGGGAGATTGAAGGTGGAATGGCAGCCCAGGCTCAGCATGTGGGAGTCGAGAAGACTTTGGTGTCAGCTCACTTTCTTCTGGGTGTGAACCAATTTTGATGCCATGAGTAACTCTAATGGTCAGTTTGGTCTGAGTTTGTGGATTCCTCAAAGCAAGAGCCAGAGCTAGACTACAAGTAAGGCAATCATACTTAATCAATATTACTTTGTACCTCTGCCCTTGACCCACCTGCTGGCTTTTAACTCCCCCTCTGGCCATGATAGCATAACTAGGGACCCAGGTACACTTGTGTATAGACAGAAGGATGGAACAGTCAGGGAAAATAACATTAGCTTAGGATCAGAAAACATGTTTCATGCTCTCCTCCCTAAAGTCTTCACCTTGAACTCTGCACCCCAGCCTGCCTCATACCTCAAGTTCTCAAGGACGGCCTACCTCCATGGAACAGCCAATGGCCCTCAGGTAGATGTGACCCCTTCAGTCAAGCCCAGATCCCTGCATATCCCCAGGCCTGGCAAGCCTTGTACTGCCACTTCCCATCCAAGAATGACATTCCTCTACCTGGTATTTCCTGAAATTTGGGGTCTTTTAATGGTATGGGTAGGAAGATCTCACTTTTATAGACTGATCAGGAAAAGGACAGTGAACAACATGTCAATGTGTCTAGTCTATTGGAACTCCTAGGCTCTATGAGGGCACTGGGACATTCTTCACATTTGCACAGGGTCATCTTCCTAAAGAAAAGAAAGCAGATGTGCCTCATTGTTTAGTCACCCAAAGATACTTACCCAGGTGGTTGACTCCCAGGTGGGTTTCAAAGCCATCAGCTGTCTTGGAATATGGACACATCATCACTCCTGCATTGTTGATCAGAACATGGAGCTGCTTTTCCTCTATAGGGCACAACCAATGAGATCCTGTGGTTAGTGAGGAGTCCCTGGGCTGCCTGGCACACTCCTGCATAATTGCCCCTTGACTTGGTTCATTAGTTGTCTTTATTGGGGTAAAATTTTCATAGGAGTCACTTGCTCTGCCCCTTCCTTCTAAGACAAGGTGTTGCCTCAGCAGCCAATAACTATCCTCCATTTGGACCTATCTCAGTGACATCCAATAAGCATTGCCATTGGGTTTCTAATGAGTAATTTTAGTTACTCATATCTTCCTGGCCATTGTTCCTTCATTAATTCAGCAAATGTGTACTAACTACCGACTCTGGGCCAGGTGCACTCTGCTGGGCACTAGGAAACCAGCGGTAACACAAGCCAGACATGGTTCCAGGATGTCCCTCATGGATTTTACAGTTCTTGGAAGAAGCTGGTCATTTTCCAAGATCCAGAAGAACATGCCAGCAGTACAACTTCATCTCATGCCTATGGCCACAGAAGGTGGATTCTCAGGATGAAAGAAGAGAGTGGCATTGTGGCCACATCTTGATGCCAAGGTGCAAGCCCAGACAGGGAGCTGACACCTCCAACATTCTCACTGCTGATGCAAAAAGAAGATAAGGATCCTGCCCAGTCTGTCTACTCACCATCCTCTTGCCAATTCCCTGTTCTGCTGGTTCCTGTGGCAGAACCTGTCTAGTGGGATAAATGATGGTTCTGATGTAAGGGCCGTAGATGGTCCAGGGCGGAGCAGCCACTCCCATACCTGGTTTCCTGCTTTTCTAACTACCCATCAGGACCTCACCTGCCAGAAAGCCCTCAGCAAAGGCTCGGATAGATTTGGTGTCGGATAGATCCAATTTCCGCACCAGCACCTGGGAGTTCTTTGTATCTGCTCGGATTTCACTGGCAGCAGACTCCCCCTTCAGTACATCTCTGCAGGCAATATAGACTCGGGCTCCTGGGTCCAAGACAAAAAGAGAGCAGTATGTTCAGATCCTAGGTACAAAAGAGGTACAGTAAGTGAGCTTGGGACTGGTGGACAAAGCATTCATTCTCTCAGCCATCCCTAAGCGGTGGAGTGGCCTGTTGCCACTTTGGGCTTTTCACAGTAGTACTCTGCGGTCTTCTTGCTGTCAGTTTAACTCCAGGCTGGAACCCTGGTTTTACATTCCGATATCTAATGTCGCTTAGTATCTCCCTTTAGAATAATTGAGTTGGCTACACACAGACATCATTGTTTTCCTCATTTTATTCAATAGAGAGAGAGTAGGGAAGAAGCAGTTTATTGAAGGCCACAGTGTAAGCTGGTGTCACAGTTGGACTTGAATCCCAGGTTCCTTGAATTTCTAGTCAGAGCCCCCAAGCAGAGGAGGAAACACAAAGCAATAAGGACAGAGGCGCAGTGGAAAGAAGGGTGGGAGGCATGGCCCTTTGGAGACTAAAGGGGAAGCACTTACCTCTGCGAGCGAGCTCTCTGGCCGTCTCCTTGCCAATGCCCGTGTTGGCACCAGTGATCACCACTACCTTCCCAGGAAGCTGCACATTTGTTCTACACACTCCACCAGCAAAGAACTTCCTATCGGCAAGGGAAACAAGAGCATCACCCACCATCCTTCACAAGCTCACACTAAGATATATTTTAAAAAAAAAAAGATATCCAGCCTCAAAGAGGGATATCTTTAAGTTGCAGTCAGGAGACTCGTAAAAGCTAATCTTCATGGGACAACATTTTTCCATGGGGCAAGGTAGTCACCTGCTCACCTGTGCAGCTGGGAAGGTCACATGCCCAGAAGCCACAAATAATCATATTGGCAAACAGAGTAAATGGTCTTGAGTCAGGGCCAATGGAGACTTTCCTTGTTAGATAATAAATACATCTAGCTCTTATCTTTAGAGGTTTCAAAGAAAAGCTTTCCCTTCTAACCTACATTCAAAACATAGGCATGATAAACATTGCTGGAGTCAATATTCCGTAACCATCATCATGAGTAACAGATGAACAGCACTCTGGGGGTTGGCATACACAGGTACTGATCTTAGGCTGCCTCTCCAGTTTTAGGGCGTGGGGCATTTCAGAGACTTTCTGCCATCGTATTAGAGATTTCATTCTGGCCAGACAGAGAGAAAACCTCCCTTTTCCAGTCCTCTATGCAGAAGCACTCTTTTACATGAAGTTGACTTCACAGCGACCAAAACAGAACACAGAGGGTCAGAGCTAATACTTCATGCACATCATCTGACTGCTAGTTACTAGGCTAGGCACTTTCCATATGTAATTTATTTTAATCCTCTCAACTTCCCCGGTATTGTTTCCACATTACAGTAGAGATAACTGAGGCTCAAGGAGGTTCAAGTCACATAGTAGTGGCAGAAGTGGGTCTCTTAACCCAGGTCTCTATGGAGAACCTAGAATAACACTGTCCTTGGTAGGTCCATTTAACCTCCTTTATTATCAGGAATTTTTTAGGCTGAGCCCACTGGCTCATACCTGTAATCCCAACATCTTGGGAGGCCAACGTGGGAGGATCGCTTAAGCCCAGGAGTTTGAGCCAGCCTGGGCAACACAGTGAGACCCCCATCTCCACAAAAAAATTTAAAAATTAGCTGGGTGTGGTGGCACACACCTATATTCCCAGCTACTCAGGAGGTTGAGGCAGGAGGGTTGCTTGAGCCCAAGAGTTCAAGGCTGCACTGAGCTATGACCACACTAATGCACTCCAGCCTAGGGTGACAGAGCAAAAATAAAAAAAGAAGAAATTTTAAAAGTCTCCACTCAGAACACACATTTATTTGACACCCTAGAAATCTCACAGTGAAAGAGCCATTCCAAGACATTAATTGAGGGTAGTCTCAGAGGGAAGAGACTTTGTTTCTTTCCCAAACTACCTGATACTTAACAGCATGACAAGCCAGCAGGGCCACCTTGAATAGGGACAGAGTCTCTGAGTTCTTCAGAGACACTCAAAGGAATAACATGAAAAAGAAAGGACTCCCACCTAAGGTGTCTGTTGAACTACTTGACAGAGTCATCTATGCAACCTTCTTCAAGCAACAGACCTCTCCCCAGAGCTCAGGTGGGGCCAGAACTCAGCCCCCTCTACTCGGCCGCAGATGCTCCCTTCTGGTTTTCCACCATGGTATTCACAACACCCCCTTCCTTCCTGCTTTTCCTGCCCGGACTTTCTCTCCGTCAGCCTCCTTCCCTTTCCCTTATTTCAGCAACAGACAACCGGCTTCCAGTGCAGATCCTTGTAAACGATTGTTTGAGTTGCTGAAATAAAACAAACCTGATGGATGGAGCTACCACGTACAGGAACGAGAAGAAAGAGGTGAGGAGTCCCAAGGCGACCAGCATCTTTCCAACTTCTGTAGCTGCTGTTGCTTTTGCTGCTGCTCCAGCTTCAACCCCAGCTCTGGCTCAGGATCCTGGTCTGGCTCCAGCTCTTGGCTGCTTCTGCTGCTTCTCTGCTCCTCTCCGTCCTGGGTGCTCAGCAACAGCCTGACTCTGAGCAGAGCCCTATTTAAATCCGAGAGCTGTCAGAGCACGGCCTGCTGGGAGATGTAGTCCTGGCGGGGAGGGGACAGAGGCAAGGTTAGAAGCTTGCTTAGGCTTACTGGCAAAGAGAATGTGGGGAAACTAAAGCAAGTGCTCCCTAAATCCCCCATTCTCAATTATTCCTCCTCTCTAGGAAATGTGTTCTCCCAATCACTGCCATCTCTACTGCAAGATGGAATATATAGAATATTTCTAACTTTAGCCACAAAACCCATAATGCTTAAAATACGAGTGGATTAAAATAGGATGGGAAGTAAACTCCCAGAAGAATGGAGACAGAAGTCAGAAGACTGGTTAGCCTTAGGGAGGAGGGGGCGGTGACTGGGAGGGAGATGACTAAAGCCCCTGGAGGGTTGAGAGTGTTCTGCTCTTTCATCCAGGGGCCCGTACACAGGTGTGTTCACTTTGTGAAAATCTGCTGAGTCATATGCTTTCTATTTGTTCACTTTTCTGCATTTTATTTTATACTTTAATGAAGTTAACACACACACATGTATATTACAAGTAAAGGGTATAGTGTTTAAGTGCATGGACTCTAGCGCCGAATCTATTTAAAAGCTTCATGGCCCTGGGCAAGTTCCTAAACTGCTCTGTTAACTCAGTTTTCTCACTTGTACAATGGGCATGATTATATATATATAAAATCATATATAAATATAATCATATATTATATATGATATACTATGATATTATGTATAATATATAACATAATCATATATAAAATAAAATCATATATATAATCATATATATTTGTGTATATACAAATATATATAATCATATATTTTACATCTATATAATATATATGATTATATATCTCTCTCTCCCCACTTGTTTTAAGTATTTAATTATTACATTGGTGGAAAACAGAAACTAGCATATGCTAAACAGTGTATAAGAATCAGCTATTATGATTAGCTGTTTTGATTCCTAGCTGTTATGATTAGCTGTTTTGATTTTTCCATTGAATGCTATTGAAAATGAGGGGAAATACAAGAAAATGCTGGTAGAGAGCCCAAGGTGGGGTATCACTTGAGGCCAGGAGTTCAAGACCCAGCCTAGGCAACATAGTAAGACCCTGTCTCTACAAAAAATTAGCTGAGTGTGGTGGTATGCGCCTGTAATCCTAGCTACTTGGGAGTCTGAGTAGGGGCATTACTTGAGCTCAGAGATCAAGGTTGAAGTGAGCTAGGATCGTGCCTGGATGTGTGTGATTTGGGAGGAGCGTAAGTGGGGTCTATTGCCCTTCCTTGTTCTGTGTTCCTCTCTTGGACAGGAGAACAGGCAAGGAGCTGGGCAGGACCCCAGGAATAATTTCCCAGTTCTGTTCCTTCCCGTGAAGACAGAGGAGCCTTCAGGAATACCCATGCATGAAAGAAGACTCCTGTGGCAGGCAGGTGTTCATGTCCTTATTCGCCAATTTATCCATCCTCTCAACACACATTGAGTGTTTCTCTGCACTAGGAATTGTGCCAAGTACTAGGAAGACTAGTACTTGGGGAAACCCATGAACCTGACCAACAGAACAAGGAGTGATCAGATTCTTCCCAGCCGACAGTTCTTGACTCAAATCTAACATCTTTGCATTTATGAAGATGGTACTCACCTTATCTTAAGCTTGTCCAGGAAGCAAAGAGTCCTTAAGAACAGCATGTAGTCCTCTGGAGAGAAGATATTAGAAGGACTATAAGGCATCTAGAATTATGAAAATACACAAACACTTTGCTAAAATCAAATGTTAAATATTATAATCCAAAGACTACTATCATGTCATTGATAAGTTGTTCCGAAATGTTAAACCATACTACTAAATACAGGTAGGTGAATAGAGAGACAAATCAATAGAACAGAATGGAAAGGCAAGAAATAGACCCAAATACACATGGGGATTTACATATGATAAAAATGCCATTTCAAATCAGTGGAAGAACAGATGAATTAATTAACAAAGTATTGTAGCACCTAGGTATCCAGTTGGGAAAAAGCAAACTTGATCCTTCTAAAATTCTAATAGCTCAAAGATATAAACATGAAAAATGAAACCACTAAAGTATTCAGAAGAACCACTGGACAAATTTTAAAATCATTTTAGAGTGGTAAGACCTTTCTAGTAAGACAGGAAGCTGAAAACTAAAAGTTAAAAAATGAGCATGACAAAAACCATCGTATACAAAGCAAGATAAATGAGAAACTGGGGGAAATATTCACAACAGGATTTGAAGACAAGAAACTAATTGATTTAGTAGATAAAGAACTCTTACAAATCAATAAGAAAAAGAATAACAACCCAATTGAAATAGTGGTTTACAAAAAAGTAAATACGAGTGGCTCTTCACCATCACTTATGGAGAGATGCAAATTAAAGTGACACTGGGAGCCACTTTTCACTTAACAGATTGCCAAAGGTCAAAAAGATTATAGTATGATCCACTGGCAAGGATGTGAAGAAATAACGCTGACGCATTTCTAGTGGGAGAGTCCATTGTTCCGGCCTCTGTAGAGAGAAGTATGGTAATATCTAATAAAGATGTTTACATGCACTCATTCACCCAAACATTCCACTTCTGTGCATTTATAAGGTTACCATTGTAGTTTTGTATATAATAACAAAAGTTTGGAAACCTTCTAAATGTCCATCAATAGTAAAGCCACGTAATAGATAGTATACAGCTGTATAAAAAGAATAAATAAGAAAGAGAATAAATAAATAATTAAGCAAATAAACATTAAATTTGGTTGGGCACTGTGGCTTACATCTGTAATCCCTGCACTTTGGGAGACGGACGTAGGAGGATCACCTGAGACCAGAAGTTCAAGACCAGCCCAAGCAACATAGTGAGACCCCCATCTCTACAAAAAAGAAAACTAAAAATTAGCTGACCTGGTGGCACACACCTGTGGTCCCAGCTACTTGGGAGGCTGAGACAGGAGGATCACTTGAGCCCAGGAGGGTGAGGCTGCAGTGGGCCATGATCATGCTACTACACTCCAGCCTGGGCAACAGGGCAAGACCCTGTCTCTAAAAAAAAAAGAAAAGAAAAAATAAATAAAGTTTTCAGCAAAAAGATCCCGATAATCTACAGGTCACAATTCACAGGCTTCCAAATGAACTGCCTGGAGAAGGTCTTAAGATTGATGGCTTAATCCTGTCTCTGAGTAAAGAATCTTATCATGAGCCACTCAATATTTATCTTGAGTTCCTCAAACTATGTATTGATTAATTATCACTTTACTGATTAAAACTGACATTGAAAAGGACACTTTTGTTTCTAAATCGCAAAGTTCTGCTGATTTGTTTTTACTAACTGTCTTGTGCAGAAAACATTTTAGCCTACATGCTGTCATCCATAGGCAATGATTGCAACCTCTGTGTTGTACCCTCCAATGGAAAAGGATAACTCTGGTGTGAGGAGTCCCCCTTCCTTCTCCTAAACTGTCTTATAAAAGCATTCCAACTTGTAACAGACGTTGGAACATGCCCAACTTTGTTGGTGTGTCTTACTGGATAAATTCTCATATTTGGCTTCCAATAAACCTTTATCAATTTGTCTCTGCCCCAATGGCCTTAATTTCTGTCAAAAACCCTATCACTTTGCAACAACTCACATGTTTATTCATTGCAGTATCACCAATAAAGCTATTTCTCAAACTAGTATTGAGACATTCTTAAACATGCTTTGTCACATAAGCAAAGCCATAATCATCACACACTTCACCCCCATTGTAATCAACATCAAAAAACCCAGGAACCGATCTGATACCTGCTTTTTAGGGATTTTAAATCTGAGACAGACATAGATATAAGTCACAGAGAGAAAGAGATGAAAACACTAGAGGAACCAGCGCAGAAATGGGCCCGAAATTCAGCAATGACAAAGCACTCATCACTTGCAACACCTTTGAGAAAGATTCTCTTCTAGCCTTACTTGAGTGAATCACAGGTCAGGTTCCCAGGTCAGCCATCCTCCCAGAGCTGACACTGAGGCAGGGATGTGTGGAGATCACATGCTATGAAGCAGAGCTGGAAAGCTGCTTGCTGATTTGACCTTTGATCATAATTAGTCTAGCAGCTCATACTGTACTGGTCTCCTGGTTATCCCTGTCCTGGATACCCTACTAAGAATGGAGCCTCTTACAAACTAGAGCCAGAGGGCGAACTGTAAACTCTCTTTCTCTTCTTCCCTTCCTCTTACTCCCCTCTGCTATTCTTCAAATCACCAGATGAGACAAGTTTTGGAAGCCAGATGAGACAAGTGGAAGAAGATCATGGATTCCATCTTTCTACTGCAATCCCTGCTCTACTTCCCTAAGGAGCCTATACAGCACCACAGCGTTATTTCCATTTCCAGCCACGAGGAACTTGCTGCCTCTTCCCATGCCCGTACCCTAAACAACAAACCAAAACAGAAGTACATGTTTTTGTATTTGTTTTAACCAATAATAATGACTTATTGTTCCTTTTTCTTGATTTTAAAAGCTAAAATAAACATACTTTCTCAAAGAAAAAAAAATTTTGCTGCTACTATGTAACTTCCATTGATTTTTTCCCCTTTATGGATCAACAGCCCTTATCCTTAACTCACAGCAGGCACTATTGACATTAAAAAAAAAAAAACCAGAGACAGGGTCTCACTATGTTTCCCAGGCTGGTCTTGAACTCCTGGGCTCAAGGTGACCCTTCCACCTTGGTCTACCAAAATGCTGGGATTACAAGCATGAGCCACCACACCAGCCTACTGACATTTTGAGCCTGATAATTCTTTCCTGTGAGGGACTGTTCTGTGCAAAGGAGGATGTTTAGCAGCATCCCTGGCCGCTACCCACTAAGATGCTGGGAGCACTACTGTCCCCTTGTGACAACCAAAAATGTCTCCAGGCATTGCCAACTGTCCACTATGGGGCAAAATCACTCCCATTTGGGAACCACTGCACTCCAGAATGTAGGCCTACAGGATAACCCTGGTGTGTGTCGTATTGAAAAGGATTGGAGCACAGTAAGGTTTTACTCAGTATCCGATGCCTTTGGTTCAGCTATAGCCAAGGTAACCTGCTTAATGTCCACAGCAAGTTATTAATAGCCTCTCAGGGCCTGGGATGCTGGCCATCTACTAATCCCTTTGTCCTTCAAAACATTACCTTCTCCCAGCTTAATTCTGTTCACCTCTAATCAATCCATTAGTCTACAATGGTTGGGATCTATGTACACACATACTTCGAAAACACACCTCTATTGAGTGGCTTTCTGAGGTGATAGAAATGTTCTCTCTCCCAACAGGAGTTTGGGTTACATGAGTCTAGCCTGTGTCAAAACAGCAAATATATACTTATATATACATATATATATAGCAGACAGTTGGCAATGCCTGGAGACTTGTGGGGCTGGGCATGGTGGCTTATGCCTGTAATCCCAGCACTTTGGGAGGCCAAGGTGGGCAGATCAAAAGGTCAGGAATTCAAGACTGGTGTGACCAACATGGTGAAACCCCATCTCTACTAAAAATACAAAAAATTAGTGAGCATGGTGGTGGGCACCTGTAATCCCAGCTACTCAGGAGGCTGAGGTGGGAGAATCACTTGAACCCAGGAGGCTGAGGTTGCAGTGAGCCAAGATTCCGCCACTGCATGCCAGCCTGGGTGACAGAGTGAGACTCCATCTCAAAAAAAAAAAAAAAAAAAAAAGACTTGTGATTTAACTGCATATAAATTTTACACCCAAAAGAAAAAAAAATTGTAAATGAATATTGAACTCTAGTTAATGAATTATATATATATATATATGCTGAAATTTTTAGAGGGGAAGGGTACTGATGTCTGTAATTTACCTTGAAGTACATTAATAAAATAAAATGGATTAATAGAAGGAAATAAAACAAGCATTTTACTATATTTGTTTTATATATATGATAAAACCAGTATAGTAAAATATTAATGTATAATCTAGGTGATGGATATATGGATGTTTACTGTAAATTTTTGTTTTTATTTTTTGAGACAGAGTCTCACTCTGTCACCCAGGCTGAGTGCAGTGGCATGATCTCAGCTCACTGCAACCTCCACCTCCCAGGCTTAAGCAATTCTCCTGCCTCAGCCTTCTGACCAGCTGGGTCCACAGGCATGCACCATCACACCAGGCTAATTTTTGTATTTTCAGTAGACATGGGGTTTCACCATGTTAACCAGGCTGGTCTTGAATTCCTGGCCTCACGTGACACACTGGCCTTGGCCTCCCAAAATGCTGGGATTACAAGTGTGAGCCGCTGTGCTCAGGCTGTGAAATTCTTTAAACTATTACAAATGTTTGAACAATGTTCAGATTAAAATGTAATGGAAGTACACATGCAGACACACACACAAACATGTGTGTGAACACACTTTCTGTCATGGAAAATCGAGAAGCATATCTGTGGTATTTCAGTCAGGGTGGTGGCAAAAATATTAAAGGAAAAATATTAGGGATAGTTATAGGAAGTAGTCCCAAAACCCTCTGGGAAGGCCAGGCAGTTTACACAGCTTCAGATGCAAGAGTGGGCCAAAGGCAGCTAGTTCTTCTATCCTGAGGCTTGAAGCATAGGGCAGTTAGCAGGGGAATGCAAAGGAGTTTATCTGAATAACTTGCTTACTTGTTTACTCATTACTAACCTTTAATGTTTCATGAACCAGATGGCTTTCTGGTGGGGGGGACCAGATTTATCACCTGGAAATGGCATTTGTCTTAGGCCTCAGAACTTAGCCTTTAATCTTTACCCTCTAGTGGTATAGACTCAAAGCCTTTGTCATTTAATGTGTGCTGAATAAAGACGGGGAAGGCCAGGGTGTTGGGGCTGGTGGCCATTAACTCCTTTGGGTGAGTGGCCACAGATACCCCTAGACTGCTCATTCACTGTATTCTGTGTCTGAGTGAATTTATTCATCTGTCATGCAGCTGGGGTCTGCCTCGGCACATATCATTTCAAAACGAATATTTGTCATAAATTGCCATATTCATTGTTAAAAAACTTTCTAACATCAATGGAATTTTTTTCAGCTGAAGAAATCTTTTTTTTTTCTTAGTAGAGATGGGGTTTCACCATGTTGGTCAGGCTGGTCTCGAACTCTCGACCTCAGGTGATCCACCCTCCTCATCCTCCCAAAGTGCTGGGATTACAGGCATGAGCCACCACACCCAGCCAAAGAAATCTATTATTGTGTTTAATGTCCAACTTAAATATGTCTCCTCTCAGCAGCTTTCACCTATCCTAATAAATCATCCACTTCTTTTCCTCCCATACACTATTATTTGCCTTTTCTGTAAAGCAGTCACAGTTGCTTGACTTATAGCTTAGTTAGGCAACTTATTTCTCCAGCTCAGGGGCAGAAACAAGGTCTGCATTTGTGTTCCCCCAGCACATAGAACCAAGGTTTGCATGAAGCAGACATGCAATAAATAGTGGTGAATATGGTTGAGTTTACAGTAATCTCTCCCTGGTTATGAGATTCTATGATATCCTAATTTATTTGCAACTTTGTGAGTATTGTAAGATTTGGATTCCAATAGAAGTGAATTGTGAGTCACTCCTTTAGAAGATACTTAGAACAAACTTGGCATTGGGGACTGAAATGGGATGTAAAGAAGAAAAGAAGCTAAGGGATTTTTGCAATTAAATGTTGGGGATTTTTTTTTAAATAAAAGAGGGCCAATAAACCCAGTCCTTACTCCTGCACTGTGGTGAGGTGCTCAGGATGGAAGGGGCAAAACTGTGCAAAATTTCTGCCAGCTCAAGGGCTTATAGCAATCGGTGAAGTTGTAGGCAACCAACATCAAGACAAGGACAGATAAAGAAAACAAATGCCTCTTAGACAAAATGTTTTACTATTATCTGTTTGGAGTAAACTAATATAGAGAATTATTTAAAGAACACTCACCATGACTTACTGTCCAGCTGATGAAATAAAACATCATCTAAAGTAGATCTGGATGTTGTAGGGCCTGAAGTCTATTCAATTGTGGGGGCTTTTTTGTTTTTTTATACAGCTATTACATTATGCTATTGAGGGACTTATCTTCCTGGGTCTGTGAGGGATGTGGTTTCAAAGGCAGGAGTTTTCTGGCTCCCCACCTCTATCCAGTAATCAGAGGGGTTTCAAATGTAAAGTTCTTTGTCTGGGTTTCCCACAGGTGGGAGAGGTACAAAAGCCAGGTGGGGCTCCTTTCTTCCAAAAATCCCACTGAAAGCTCTGGGAGGAGGGGGCTCTGTTACTCAGGGCTGTGGACCAAGTAGCCAATCCAGTATCAGAGTCAAAGATCAATCACTCCAGAGGAAGTTTGAAAGAACTCCTCTCATTGGATGAGAAATGAATGGGGCGGGAATAATTCAAAGGTTAATTCAGCTGCTTCTTACCTGAACAGATTGCCCTTTTCAGGTTCCCCTCCCACAAAAATGTAGAAGCTCGTTCTCTCTTTCTCTCTAATAAATCACTCTCGCACAAAACTCTTTGGGTCCATGATATTTATTTGAACGAAAAGCTCACCACGCCTCCAGGGCCCCTTTCTCCATTCTTCTGGGTAAGAGAGGCCAAGAACCTCTTTGGAACTGGGCACTGGGGGCACTCCGCCAGTTACATCTTTGGGCAAGCCAGCCAGGAAACATCGGACTTACAGAGCGGTGAGTGATATTAGACCCCTTTCGCTTGCTAATCCGTCCTTTACCTTCTTTTAAATTTGTTAAGGAGGTAAAAACCGGGAGCCTGCTGGCCATCTAAGAGCGGCAGGAGCTGGGCCCAGCTGACAGGAGTGGCAAACCATGGCCAGCCTTTCAGGCCCCAACCTCCTGGGTCCAGATTTCCGTGAGGCAAACTTCTTCCCGGCTCTTTCCTCTAAGATATTTCCTACACATGAGGCTATTACCCTTCTTGCTAGGACTTTAAGGCTCCTGGGGTGGCAGTCCAGGGCCCCTTGCCTGTGGTGCCCTCAGGCTTATGCCTATGGGGACCTCCTACAGGATAAATACACAGGGCCAGTTCCCTTAGTCCACAATGCTAGTTTATGTCCTAATGGAGCCAGAGTCTATCAGAGGGTACCGGAAGCTTTAGGACATTGGGCTTTTTTTTGTCACCCACAATTTCCCAATTCAACTGAGTGGTGCCAAAATCTGATAATGTACAATTTATCTTGCCTAGGATTGGCTGTCCATATGGCAGAACTTCTCCATCTAGAATACCATAGTCAGACCTGGTCTGAGGCTCAAGTAGCTAATTACAGGCCCCACAATCCTAGGGTATATTCCTATAATGAAAAGTGGGGTGAGGGAGAAGGCCGGGTCTCGAGGGCATTGTTCTGGCCTCAGCCATGCAGCCAGCCATTACCTTCTTTAAGATTGTTGTGCTTAGAGGCCTTTCTTGAGAAGTTTATCCTCCTAGGGCAGTTTTGTGGTCAGGCCTATGTTAATTGAACTCTTGCTAGGGAATATTGGCACCCATTGCCCAAGCCTCACTGGCTTAGTTCTTCAAGTACCCCCTGTGGGAGTACAAGGCCACTTAAGCCCAGCAGTCTCCATGTCCTTATGGTGGCCAAAGAGGACATTAGACAGTGAGGGTGTGCCCATGATGCCAGTAAGTGTGGTTAAACCCAGCATATGGGAGTCCCAGAAGATGATCACACATCTAGGGTACAAGGAAACAGCAAGGTGCTATAACTGGGAGATGCCCCAGGGCTAGCAGTTGCAAGGAATAACCAGGGATGCGGGCATCCTTGTGTTCCATTTCAGAAGGGTGCTACTCTTCCCAAGGCAAAATAACCCTTAAAGTGTATCCTGGATAACTGGGACCAATTGACCCACAATCTTTAAAGAAGAAGCAGCTCATTTTTTTCTGCCAAACAGTGTGGCTGCAATACCCTCTGCTGAGTGGAGAAACCTGGCCTCCTGAGGGAAGTATAAATCATAACACCCTTCTACAATTAGACCTGTTCTGTAAGAGAGAAGCTAAATGGATTGAGGTCTCCTATGTGCAAGTTTACTTTTCTCTCTAAGGGATAATCCTCAGCTATGTAAGGCTTGTAACCTATGCCCTACTGGCCCCTCCTCAGGACTACCCCTGCATTTAGGACTCCCTGTGGCTCCTCTCTCCATTGATGCTGACCAGGTCTCCTCAGCTCCTATAACCCAAGAGGAGTCAGGAAAGACCAAAATGGCCAAGGCACCTCAGGCTACTAGGATGCCCCAACTCTGTCCCCTACAGGCAGTAGGAGAATTTGGCCCAACCAAAGTACATACTCCCTTTTCACTTTCTGACTTAAAGCAAATCAAGGTGGACTTAGGAAAATTTTCAGATGACTGGGACAAGTACACAGATGTTTTGCAGGGCCTGGGTCAGTCCTTTGAATTGGATTGGAAAGATATCATGTTATTGCTTAGTCAGACCTTAACCAGCAATGAGAGAGAGGCTGCTCTAGCAGTGACTCAAGAGTTTGGTGACACCTGGTACTGTAGTCAAGAACATGACCAAATTATGTCAAAGGAGAAGGCTAGATTCCCTGCAGGTAGACAGGCAGTCCCTAGCACGGACCCTGTCTAGGATCCTGACTCAGGACATGGGGACTGGAGCCATAGGCACCTAATAACCTGCATACTTGAGGGATTAAGGCAAACTAGGAAAAAGCCCATGAATTAGGCAATGTTATCCACTATAACTCAGGGAAAGGAAGAAAACCCAACAGCCTTCCTTGAGGGGTTACAGGAGGCTTAAAGAAAGTATACTTCCCTGTCACCAGATTCCATCAAGGGTCAGCTAATACTAAAAGACAAATGTATTATGTAATCAGCAGCAGACATTAGGAGGAAGCTCCAGAAGCTAGCCCTGGGGCCAGAACAGAGTCTAGAATCATTACTAAATCTGGCAACCTTGGTGTTCTATAATAGAGACCAGGAGGAACAGGCTGAAAGGGACAGGAGGGACAAGAGAAAGGCCACAGCCCTAGTCATGGCCTTCAGGCAAGCAGACCCAAGGGGATCGAAAGAGGGAAATGCTTAGGTTAGCCACCAGTCTGGCAGAGCTTGCTACCACTGCAGCCTACTGGGACACTTTAAGAAAGATTGTCCTCAGAGGAACGGATTACCTCCTCCTCCTTGCCCACTGTGCCAAGGGCATCACTGGAAGGCACACTGTCCCAGGGGATGAAGGTTCCCAGGGTCTGAGGTGGCTAACCAGATGACCCAACAGCAGGACTGAGGGTGCCCGGGGCAAGTGCCAGCATAAGCCATAACCCTCACCGAACCCCAGATAAAGCTAACCATAAAGGGCCAGGAGGTTGATCTTCTGGACACTGGCACAGCCATCTTAGTTTTGCTTTCCTGTCCTGGACAGTTGTCCTCCAAGTCTGAAACTGTCCGAGGAGTCCTAGGACAAGCAGCCTCCCAATATTTCTCCCAGCCCCTAAGCTATAGCTGGGGAGATATGCTCTTCTCTCATGCCTTCCTCATCATGCCAGAAAGTCCCACTTCCTTACTAGGGCGGGACCTGTTAGCCAGAGCAGGAACCATTATCTATATGAACATTGTCAAGGAGGAAATCCCTCTGTGCTGCCCATTATTTAAAGAAGGAATTAATACCAATATGTGGGCAATGGAGGGACAATTTGGGTGGGCAAAGAATGCCTGCCCAATTCAAATAAGGCTAAAGGATCCCACCTCTTTTCCTTACCAAAGACAGTACCCCCCTAAGACCGGAAGCCAAAAAGGGGCTACAGGATATTGTAAGGAACTTAAAATCTCAGGGTCTAGTGAGGTCCTGTAACAGCCCTTGTAATACTCCAATTTTAGGAGTACAAAAACCTAATGGACAAATGAGGCTAGTGTAAGATCTGAGGCTTATTAATGAAGCTGTGATCCCTTTATACCCAGCTGAATCCAAGCCATACACCTTGTTCTCTCAAATACCGGGAGAGGTACATCCTTAAGGTCCAGGTTTACAGTCCTGGATCTTAAGGATGCCTTTTTCTGTGTTCCCTTACATCCTGACTCCCAGTTTCTGTTCGCCTTTGAAGACCCTTTAGACCAGAATTCCCAGCTCACCTGGACAGTGTTATCCTAGGACTTTCAAGATAGCCCCCACCTGTTTGGCCAGGCTCTAGCCCAGGACCTTAGTCATTTTTCATGTCCAGGTACCCTGGTTCTTCAATATATGGATGAAGTTCTTCTTACTTTTAGTTCTTCTTACTTTTAACTGCTAACTCAGAAACCCAGTGTCAGCAGGCCACTCAGGACCTTCTAAACTTTCTAGCCTCCTGTGGATATAAAGTTTCCAAATCAAAAGCCCAACTTTGTAGGCAGCAGGTAAAATACCTGGGACTTGTCTTGTCTAAGGTCACTTGGGCTCTTGATGGAGAGTGTCTTCATCCATACTGGCCTTCCCCCATCCAAAAACCTTAAAATACTTACAGGAGATCTTAGGAATAACTGACTTCTGCTGATTGTAGATTCTCAGATATGGTGAAATAGCCAAACCCCTATACACTCTGATTAAGGAAACCCAAAAGGCTAACACCCACCTAATTCAATGGGACCCTATGGCTGAGGCAGGCACTACTGCAGGCTCCAGCTCTAAGCCTTCCTACAGGGAACAACTTCTCCCTATATGTTACGGAAAAGTCAGGAGTGGCACTGGGGGTTCTCACCCAGACTCAGGGGACCACACCACAACCAGTGGCATAGCTAAGTAAGGAAATTGATGCAGTAGCAAAAGGCTGGCCACACTGCTTGTGGGTCATAGCCACGGTGGCTATATTGGTCTCAGAAGCTGTTAAAATAGGTCAAGGGAAAGATCTAACTGTATGGACTTCACATGATATAACTGGAATTCTGGCCTCTAAATGAGGCTTATGGCTGTCTGGCAACTGCTTACTCAAATATCAGGCCTTAATGCTTGAAGAGCCTGTACTTCAGCCGCACACATGTGCAGCCCTCAATCTGGCTACTTTCTTCCTGAGGAAGGGGCAGACAAAGAACATGATTGTCAGCAGGTTATAGCCAGAACTATGCAGCTTGAGCGGATCTCTTAGAAACTCCTCTAGCCAATCCTGACCTTAACCTATACACTGATGGAAGTTCATTTATGGAAAATGGAGTTTGGAAGGAAGGATATACAGAAGTCAGTGATCAAACAGTGCTTGAAAGTTATTCCCTTCCTCCTGGAACTAGTGCCCAACTGGCAGAACTAGCAGCCCTCACTCAAGCTCTAAAATTGGGAACAGGAAAGAGAATAAACATGTACACAGATTCCGAATATGCTTACCTGGTTCTGCATGCTCATGCTGCCATACGTAAGGAAAGAGAGTTCCTAACGTTGGCAGGAACTCCCATTAAATATCATAAGGAAAATTTAAACTTATTACAAGCTGTCCAAGAACCCAAAGAAGTAGCAGTCTTACACTGCCAAGGTCACCAGAAAGGAGATGAGAAGGAAGCAGAGGGCAATTGCCGAGCTGACCTAGAGGCGAAAAGGGCAGCCAGACAAGAATTTATAGAAGGACCTTTAATATGGGAAAACCCTCTCCAGGGAGCTAGACCTCAATACTCATCAGAAGAGGTAGAGTGGGCAATCTCCCAGGGACATAATCTTCTTCCTTAAGGATGGCTAGCTACTGAGGAGGGCAAAGTACTCCTACCTGCTGCCAGCTGGTGGAAAACACTTAAAACCCTACATCAAACCTTCCATATGGGTATAGAGAATACATATAGAATGGCCAAATCTATGTTTACAGAAAAAGGCCTCTTCAAGGCTGTCCAACAAATAGTCAATGGATGTGAAATATGCCAGAAAAATAATCTTTAATGCAAAGCTCCTCCTGGGAAACAGCGAACTGGTCATTACCCACATGAGGACTGGCAAATGGACTTCACCCATATGCCTAAGTCTCAGCGATATCAATATCTGTTAGTTTGTGTAGATACCTATGCAGACTGGGTTGAGGCCTTCCCCTGTATGACAGAAAAAGCCCAAGAGGTGATAAAAGTCCTGATTAATGAAATAATCCCTAGATTCAGACTCCCTCACTGTCTTCAAAGTGACAATGGCCTTGCCTTCAAAGCTGCAGTGACCCAAGGAATTTCCAAAGCATTAGAAATACAATATCATCTCCTCTGTGCTTGGAGGCCTCAGTCCTCAGGGAAAATGGAAAAAAATGAATGAATTCTTAAGAGACACTTAAAGAAACTGGCACAGGAAACCCGCCTCTGTGGCCTTCTCTATTTCCAATAGCACTTTTAAGGGCTCAAAACTCTCCTCAGAAAATAGGACTCAGCCCCTATGAGATGCTTTATGGATAACCCTTTCTTACTAATGATCTCGTATTAGACAAGGAAACAGCAGATCTAATAAAAGATATAACCTCCTTGGCTAAGTACCAACAGGCTCTTAGGACTTACCTGAAGGACACCCTAGGGAAAAAGAGAAAGAGTTGTTCTGCCCTGGAGACTTAGTGCTTGTTAAGTCTCTCCCCTCAGACTCTCCTTCTCTAGGCCCATCATGGGAAGGACCATTTTCAGTTATTCTGTCTACACCAACGGCAGTTAAGGTGGTGGGAATTGACTCGTAGATTCATCACACTCAGCTGAATCCTTGGACACCTCCTGAAGAAAATCATAGACCCTCTACTCCACAGCCTGAAGTTCCAGGAGACCCTTTGTACACCTGTGAGCCATTAGAGGATCTACGTTTGCTTTTCCAGTGAAATCCCCAGGAAAGTAACTACTCATGAGTCTAACTTACATCCTGGCATTAACAGGACCATCAATTTTGTCTTTACTATTTGCGACCAGACTCTATTCAGTTATCCCTGCGGATTGGCCTACGTCTTATAAACTCTCCCTCAAATCATACGGGGCTTATAGATCCCTTGGTCACCAATCTACAAATTCCATCTACCTCAAAATTCACTTGTGTGAATTCTACTAAGAACTCCAATGCTTCCCTATGCCAAAACTGGGTTGACTTACCCCCAGGCCTCAACTGCCTAGCACCAGGCTTATTCTTTGTTTGTGGCACTCAGCTTACTGCTCCATGAACAATACTCCTGAGGAAACATGCCTCCTCTCCTTCCTAGTGCCCCCCCACGATGATTTACACCAACTCTCAGGTGTAGAGAATTCTCTTGCCAAGGCCATGCTGTAAGCAAACTCCAATTATTCCTTTCATGGTGGGGGCCAAAATAATAGGAGGATTTGGTACTGGCATTGGAGGAATTACAACCTCTACTCAGTTTTACTATAAGCTATCTCAGGAGTTAAATGATGACATGGAAAAGGTTGCTAATTCTCTCATAACTCTACAGAAGCAGTTTCACTCTTTAGCTGCTATGACTTTTCAAAATAAAAGGGTCCCGGATCTGCTAACAGCAGAGAGAGGAGGAACCTGTCTCTTTTTGGGAGAAGAATGCTGCTACTTTGTAAACCAGTCAGGTATTGTCTTAAACAAAGTTAAGGAACTCGGGGACCAATTGAATGCAGGGCTAAAGACCTTCAAGAAACAGGATTGTGGATTTTGTTTAACAACTGGGCATCCTTGCTCTATCCTCTTCTAGGCCCATTTATAACCATTCTATTATTGCTGGCCTTTGGGCCTCTCATCTTTAACCTTCTTGTCAAATTCGTTTCTTCTAGAATTGAGGCCACGAGGCTACAAATGGTCCTGCAAATGGAACTCTGGATGTCCTTGGCTCATGAGTTCTATCATGGACTTCTGGATCAACCTGCATCCCTGGAAGACTCCCCTCTAGAGGAAACCTCAACTGCAGGGTCTTTTCTATGCCTCAATTCAGCAGTAAGTAATTAAAGAGCGATGGACACCCATGTCCCAACAGCAGTTGGACTTTCCTGTTCAGAGTGGGGACTGAGGGACTTCTCTTCCTGGGTCTGCAAGGGGCATGGTTTCAAAGTCAGGAGTTTCCTGGTTCCATGCCTCTATCCAGGAACCAGAGGGGTTTCAAATGTAAAGTTCTTTGTCTGGGTTTCCCATGTGGGCTAGGTAGGGAAAGCCGGATGGGGCTCCTTTGTTCCAAAAATCCCGCAGAAAGCTCTGGTAGGAGGGGGCTCTGTAACTCAGGGCTGTGGACCAAGTAGTCAATCAGAGTCAGAGATCAATCACTCCAGAGGAAATTTGAAAGAACTCCTCTCATTGGACGAGAACATGAATGGGGAGGGAATAATTCAAGGGTTAAAATTCAGCTGCTCCTTACCTGAACGTATTGCCCTCCCACAACAGCATGGGAGTGTGCATGTGCATGCGTGCTCTCTCTCTCTCTCTCTTGCTCTCACTCTCTCTCTCACTCTCACTCTCACTCTAACTCACCATGCCTCAGGGTCCCCTTTCCTCATTCTTCAGGGTAAGAGAGGCCAAGACCGTCTTTGCAATTGGGAGCCGGGGATGCTCCCCCAGTTACACTATGAACTCATAGGGAATAGGTTCCAGCAACTTAGGCTTCCTTCCATGGGGTCTCACAAATTGTGCTTCTCTGGGTAGAGAAGGTTGACACTGCAGGTACTTTTCTCTTTTGCTTTCTTCTTTTTCTGATCCTTTTCCTTTACATGTTTCAGGAAGCTATCTTGGCTCTTAGACTGCTTCATATGCTCAATATACACATTAATTCTCTTCAGCAAGAATCTTGCCTTTAACTTGTTTTGAGGAAGGAGACCCTTAACACCTTCAGCCTTCTACATTGCATCTCAAAAGGAGAAGTTAGAAGTTAGCCAGAGGAGGGACTGATTGGTGCCGCCAGCCTGGTTAAGAATAAGACCCCAACTGCTAACCAACCACAATCCCATCTATAGATCATGGATATGATATGGAGGAATCTTTCCAAAGGCATTGTTTTTACTTGAACAGGATCAAACCCCCACCTAAGTCACATACCCCATGCCTACTTCATGTATCAAGACCCTTTCACATGTAATTTCTAGAGTTGTAGGTCCAAGACCCTTTCACATGTAATTTCTAGAGCTGTAAGCCTATAAAAGGGCAGGGACTTTCTTTGTTAGGTGAGCTCGACTATTAGGCAACTATGCCACCACTGCTCCCAGCTGAATAAATCACCCCTTCCTTCCCAGTTTGGTGTTCAAGAGGTTTGTCTTGTGGCCTTTCCTGCTTTATTTGGTTCCCTGACCGGGAAGTGAGTTGTGGTTGGTGGCTGGCCAACACAGCCTTTCAGGTGGTTTTGGCTTGCCCTGCAGAGCATCCCTGCAGGGGACTCCTGCCTGCTTGGGTGACAGTTGCTGAGAGCACTCCCAGGCAGGTATTGGCCCTGGTGGAAAGCCTCACAGAGCAGAACAGGAAAGACCCCGCAGTGTGGATCCACCCAGTGGCTGAACACCAAGAAGGAACAGGTACTTGGAGTGTCCAGACAATAGAAACACAGTAGGATCAATCCTGGGAAATTTGCCCACCTCCTTTAGGTGGAAGCATGGCCTGATCACCCATGTGTGCTGGATTTGGCACTCTTGAACTTGGCACTCTCTCTCTCTCTCTCTCTCTCTGCAACTAACCTTGGAAGTTTTGCTTTTGGTTTTGATTTGGGTGGAGGGAGGAGTGCGATTGTGTGAGTGATGGGAGGAGTCCAGTTGGACTCATCACCCATGAAATGTGGGGGCCACAGGTTTGTTAGAGGGGATCCCAAGCTCCAAGCAAATTTTGGGGCCAACTGTGATTACAGGCGATCCACATACGGCTGGACGGAGGTGCCCTCAAAATCTCGGCATTGTGAGTGGATTAATGAACACTCCAATGCCAAGTGGCATCTGAAACCCTCCCCAAGAGGAAGACAATCCTACCGGCCTGAAGTGAAAGTGAGAGAGGGTGTGTCACACTGTGCTGGGCAGGAACAACTGAGGGTGGAGTAAAACTCTCTTAACTATCTGTGAGGATGTTTTTCTGTGCAAAACATGGGTCATACTCATAGCAAGCCTAGCCCTCTAGGGACTATGCTGAAAAATTTCAAGAAGTGATTTAGTGGGGATTATGGAGTAACTATGACACCAGGGAAGCTAAGGACCTTATGTGAAGTGGACTGGCCAGCATTTGGGGTGGAATGGCCCTCAGAGGGGAGCCTAAACAGGCCTTTTGTCTCCAAAGTATGGCATGAGGTTCCATGTGGCAAGCCAGGACACCCTGATCAATTCCCATACATAGATTCATTGCTGCAGCTCATTCTAAACTCCCCACAGTGGCTGGGAGGACAGAAAGCAACCATACTAATGGCAAAGGGACAGACAGCTAGGGAAAAACCCTGCTCCACCCACCATGGGACATTGACTGCTAAGGTCCTGGTAGATCCAACAGCAGGAACACTGATTCCTAAGGTCCTGGCAGATCCAGCAGCAGAAGAGCTTTTACCAATAATTCCCCCTCCTCCTGGTCTGGGGGAAGGACTCCTTGCCCCTGGGCCTGAAACCTCAACACCCCTGCCAGAATTGCACACCCCTAAACCACCAAGAGTAGACAAGAGAGAATGCAGAGAGACTCCTCCCAAGGCCACCTGCTTCCCAGGAGGAACTCCAACCCTGCCTCTAGCAGCCCATCTGCAACCCAAGGCAGGGATGCAGATGCCTTTAAGAGAGCAGAGGTATACGAAAGTGGATGAGGTTGGCCACACGGTGGAAAGGCATGTTTTCACATACCTGCCATTCCCCTTAGCTGGAAAAATAATAACCCATCTTATACTGAGAAGCCACAAGCTCTCATTGACCTACTGCAAACTATTATTCAGACTCATAACCCTACTTGGGCTGATTGCCACCAGCTGCTTATGTATCTTTTTAACACGGACAAAAGACAGAGAGTACTCCAAGCTGCCTCAAATGGTTAGAGGAGCATGTTCCTGCAGATTACCAGAACCCCCAAGAGTATGTCAGGGTACAGTTACGGGGGACTGAGCCCCAGTGGGATCCAAACACCCTGGAGGGCATGCAGAGGTTAATCCTGAACCGAGAGGCCTTACTGGAAGGATTAAAAAAGGGAGCCCAGAAGGCTACAAACATCAATAAATTCTCTGAGGTCATTCAAGGGAAAGAGGAATCCCAGCATAGTTCTATGAGAGGCTGTGTGAAGCTTATCGTATGTGTACTCCTTTCAATCCTGAGAGCCCTGAAAACCAGCGCATGGTAAAATGGCATTAGTCAGTCAGTGTACAGAAGACATTAGGATAAAATTGCAGAAACAGGCAGGATTTGCAGGCATGAATATTTCACAGTTATTGGAAATAGCTAACCAGGTGTTTGTGAACAGAGATGTGGTAAGCCATAGAGAAAGTCATAGAGAAAATGAGCATCAGGCTCGATGAAACGCCGACTTTATAGCTGCCGCTATTAAAGGAGTACCCCAAAAGGGTGGGGAAAAGGGGGCTCCTGGAAATCTCCCCAGTCTAGTCACCCGCGTCTGCAGTGTGACCAGTGTGCTTACTGTAAGGAAGTTGGACACTGGAAGGACAAGTGCCCCCAGTTGACAGGAAAACAGGGTGATCTTAAGCACAAGACTTCAGATGAAAGTGAAGGAGTGCCGTTCAATCTAATGGAAGGGCCACTGGACTGAAGGGGGCCAGGCTCAACTGCCCCCAAAGAGCCTATGGTCCAGATGACAGTCCTATAACCCCCTATCAAAGGAAACAACCAATATTGTTGGAGCTACTGGGGTGTCAGAGAAACAGTCTTTCTGTTTGCCTCGTACTTGTTTGGTGGGAGGCCATGAGGTTATACATCAGTTCTTGTACATGCCAGACTGCCCCCTACCCTCTTGGGGAGAGACTTGCTAAGCAAACTAAGAGCTACTACTATCACCTTCACTGGCAAGGGCTCCCTGCGTCTAAAACTGCCTCAGGCAGGGATTATCATGGCTCTCATAATCCCTTGGGAGGAGGGGTGGAGACTCTTCCTAACTAAACCAGGACGGAAATTAACCCCTTGCTCTAGCCAAGCAATGGCCACAAGTCTGGGCAGAGGACAATCCACCAGGACTAACAATCAACAGGCCCATGTGCTCATTAAAGTCAAGCCTGGGGTTCAGCCAGTTAGGCAAAAGGAATATCCAGTTCCCCAAGAGGCCCTAAAACGCAGTCAGGTCCACCTAAAACGCTTAAAGGACTATGGAATTATAGTTCCTTGCCAGTCTCCATGAGGCATCCCCCCTCTTGCCTGTTCCTAAACCAGGGACTGAAGACTACAGGCCAGTGCAGGACTTGGGTTTGGTTAATCAGGCTACAGTGACTTTGCACCCAACTGTACACAACCTGTACATGCTGTTGGGATTATTGCCAGCAGAGGATAGTTGGTTCACTTGCTTGGACTTAAAGGATGCTTTCTTTAGCATTGGACTGGCCTCAGAGGGTCAGAAACTATTTGCATTTCAATGGGAGAATCCAGAAACAGATGTGACCACCCAGTACACCTGGACCTGGTTTCCCCAGGGGTTTAAGAACTCTCCCACCATCTTTGGGGAGGCACTAGCCCGTCACCTCCAGAAATTTCTTGCTAAGAACTTAGGCTGCATGCTGCTCCAATATGCTGGTGACCTTTTATTGGGACACCCCACAGCAGTCAGGTGCACTAAAAGAACAGATGCCTTACTTCAGCACCCGGAGGACGTGGGTATAAAGTGTCTAAAAAGAAAGCCCAGATTTGCCACCAGCAAGTGCAATATCTGGGGTTCACCATCTGGCAGGGAGAGTGCAGCCTAGGAGCAGGTAGGAAAAAAGTCATTTGCAACCTGCCAGGACCCAAAACTAGAAGGCAGGTAAGAGAGAGTTCCTGGGAGCCGTGGGTTTGTGTAGATTGTGGATTCCAAACTTTGCAGTACTGGTCAAACCCCTATACAAAGTGACAAAGTTTGAGGGGGGACAAGGAACACTTTGAATGGGGATCCCAGCAGTGGCAGGCCTATCAGGAACTGAAAGTGAAACTTTTGTCAGCCCTGGCTTTGAGGTTACCTGATTTAACCAAGCCTCTCATGCTGTATGTGTCAGAAAGAAAAAAAAATGGCAGTTGGCGTTCTAACACAAACAGTGGGACCTTGGCCCAGGCCTGTAGCTTATCTCTCCAAGCAGCTGAATGGAGTTTCCAATGGATGGCCCCCATGTTTAAGGGCCTGGGCAGCAACTGCTGTTCTAGCACAAGAGGCTAATAAGCTAGCTCTGGGATAAAATTTAAATACCAAAGCACTCCATGCAGTAGTGACTCTAATGAATACCAAAGGACATCATTGGTTGACAAATGCTAGGTTAACCAAATACCTGAGCCTGCTAAGTGAAATCACCACTGAGGTCTGCAACACCTTAAACCCTGCCACTTCACCCCTGGTGTCAAAAGGACCAGTTAAACACATTTGTGTTGAAGTATTGGACTCAGTTTATTCCAGCAGGCCCAATCTTTGGAATCAACCATGGACAGTAGTAGACTGGGAGTTGTGTGTGGATAGAGGCAGTTTTGTTAATCCACAAGGAGAAAGGTGTGCAGGCTATGCAATAGTAACTCTGGACACTGTAATTGGGACTGTACCACTGCCTCAGGGTATTTTGGTTCAGAAGGCTGAACTTATTGTTCTGACCCAGACCCCAGAACTGAGGACATGCCCATGACACAGCTTTGGGAAGTCCTGATGACATGTACCCAAGGTGGTCAGGGCACAGCTTGGTTTTATATGTTTAGGGAGACATGAGTCATCAATCAATATATGTAAGAATTACATTGGTTTGGTCTGGAAAGGTGGGGAAACTTGAAGCAAAGGCAGGAAGCCTCAAAGTGGGGAGGAAGCTTCCAGGTCACAGATAGGTGACACACAATGGTTGCATTCTTTTGAGTTTCTGATTAGTTTTTCCAAAGGAGGCAAATCAAATATGCATCTATCTCAGTGAGCAGAGGAGAGACTTGGAATAGAATGAAAGGCAGGTTTGCCCTAAGCAGTTTCTAGCTTGAGTTTTCTTTAGTGATTTTGGGGGCCCAAGATGTTTTCCTTTCACATTCTTTATGCATTTTTTTTTTTTTTTGAGATGGAGTTTTGCTCTTGTTGCCCAGGCTGGAGTACAATGGTGCAATCTCAGCTCACTGCAACCTCTGCCTCCCAGATTCAAGTGATTCTCCTGCCCCAGCCTCCTGAATAGCTGGGATTACAGGTGTGTGCCACCATGCCTGGCTAATTTTTGTATTTTTAGTAGAGACAGGGTTTCTCCATGTTGGTCAGGCTGCTCTCAAACTCCTGACCTCATGTTATCCACCTGTCTCAGCCTCCCAAACTGCTGGGATTATAGGTGTGAGCTACCATGCCCAGCCTATTTATGTTTTTTTAAAGTACTTGTGACATTGAGTTACAGGGGTTTGACTCCTTGGTCTAAAAAGGACACCAAATCCTACTAAATTTTTAAACACTGACAGCCATTAAAGCCTCATCTTCAGGCTTGGTAGAAGATACTAATCAAAATAAACTGCATTCCTGAAACACAGGGCTAGAAATTAAAGCTATTAAACTCCTCAAGGCCCAGGGACTATCACAGAATAGGTGGGCATGTGAGATGGTAAGGGCCAATTTTAAGAGATAAAGTAAGTTCAGTTTCTCTATAAGTTAATCATGAATGCCAAAGGCACACCAAGGCAAGATCAGCATATGGGCCCCTGTGTCAAATGAGCAAGGTTTTCTTGAAGTATTAACCAACTCCTAAATAAAGGTTGTAAAGGTTATGAAAGGCTTATGAAAATTATATCTTATTGTCCACATTAAAATGTTATAGTTTATAAAATTTTGAAAAACAAGTTTAATTGGCTTCATGCTGTTTTTATTAGGGCTTACGGTTTGGAAAAGTAAGTCTCTTCTCTCAAAGAATGAAGGTTTTCACCTTTTTCCTTTTTTGTCCTTGAGTTATCACTTTGGTTAAATGAATGACTTATTTAACAATGAACTGTAATTCTATTTTGTGATGTCAAATGTTTTAAACCTTTGATATTTGACAAACATGCCAAAATCAAATTACAAATTATGTCTTTTTCTGATCTAATTAACCCTTTAGGATATTACTGGGCCAGTTGTGGTGGCTCACGCCTGTAATCCTAGCACTTTGGGAGGCCGAGGTGGACAGATTGTGAGGTCAAGAGATCAAGACCATCCTGGCTAACATGGTGAAACCCTGTCTCTACAAAAGGTACAAACATTAGCTGGGCATGATGGCATGCACCTGTAATCCCAGCTACTCGGGAGGCTGAGGCAAGAGAATTGTTTGAACCCAGGAAGCGGAGGATGCAGTTAGCTGAGATCATGCCACTGTACTCCAGCCTGGCAACAGAGTGAGACTCCATCTCAAGAATATATATATATTATTAATAGGTTCCCTAAAGTCCAAAAATGACATATTTGGCTTATTTGGTGTAAAAATTATACAGAAGCCATTGTCAAATATGAAATGGTGTTTGGTTTTCTTTGGGCTGTATTTGTATAAATATGTTTCTGATATGTGTTCCAAATTCATAGGAAACTCTTATAATTCTGATATGACTTAGTGCTCATTCAGTAATAATTATAATTGTTATGTTAAATCATTGTGTACCACAGAGATAAAAAAAAATTTCCTTGTCAATTGTGTCTTTAACTCTGGCTGCCCTAAAACCTTTTCTCATCCAGACAATTGTTATCTTGTTTTGGTCCTCCTTAGAAAGTAGTTTTATAATCAGCTATAGAACCCTAACAGATGTTCTTAAATGCAGGTTTCTGATAACGTTGGAGATTGTGACCTTAGAATAGAGGAAAAAACTTTCAGGACTCTCAAGGAGACCATCAAGCAGAACAGGAGTTAACTGTGTAAACTAAACTGATAGAAGACTAAAGTAATCTTTTTAACTTTTTGCTTAAAGTGTTACTGATCCTTTGTTTTGTTTTTCAGAGTCAAGAAAACTTTTCTTTTAAGCTATTTACAGCCTTTAGCCATTGAGTAAAGTATACTCCCAAGAACAAAACTTGGAGCATATTTGTTTCTCTCCGCCTGATTTCTTCAGAATTTGGAAACTGTGAGTATTTGTAACTTATAACAACAGTTATTTGCATAAGTACAATAAGAATCTGTTTTCATTTGTAACAGGGCACAGTTGGAGAAACTGGTTATTTATCAAGACTTTGACTGGAATGGTATGCTTTCCTTTGGAATCAAATTTTACTTATAGAGCCAATAAAGCCCCTTGGAAAAACTGGCCTCTTACCTTTATCTACACAGCCCCTATACAAGGTTCCTGACCTGTGATACGTAAAGAATGTCACTTTCTGACAGGCCCTGGACCCCCAAGTTTACCTTAGAACCTTGAGAAGAGATCACCCAACTCATAGGTATTTCATGGCACAAATCCATGGCTGGACTCAACTTTAAAGAAGTCTTATCTGAGATTTCTTCTATGGAACACAGTTTCATCAAAGCCATGCAAAAAATAATTGTTCTTATCAGCCTGGCCAACATGGTGAAACACTATCTCATCTCTACTAAAAATACAAAAATTAGCTGGGTGTGGTGGCACATACCTGTAATCTCAGCTACTTGGGAGGCTGAAGCAGGAGAATCACTTGAACCCAGGAGGCAGAGGTTGCAGTGAGCTGATATCATGCCACTGCACTCTAGCCTGGGCAACAGAGTGAGACTCCATCTCAAAAAAAGAAAAAAATATTCTTGCTTCACTGTATACAAATAATTAGGTCAAGTTTAATAGAGCAAACCAGTCCTACCACAATTTGTCTTTAGTAAAAATAGGAAACCAGAGAGAGAAAAAATTATGTTTCAAAAACTATAGTACACCTGTTGTTAGATTTCAGTCTTGCCTAATGTTTTTCCATTTTTATTGTTTTCTACAGTTTGGACTGAATTCTAATTTTTCTCGGCTACAAGTCTTCAAAATAATGTTTTCAATTTGTTTCCTTCTTTTTCACCCATTTTTCTTAATTTAGAGTCACTAAAAACTAAGTTGTGCTTTCGCAAAGCTCTGCAAACTGAAGCTAGACAACGTAAACTTCAGAAGAAAATAACAGCAATCTGTTTACATGCATAAACCACTTTCATACCTGCCTACTGATATGTGCATTACCGAGTAATGTGGCCTTTATAGATTTCCCAGTATTGTTCTTTTGTTTTTTGTTGTTTTTCTCCCTTCCTCTTCCTAATTTCTCTTCATAGGACATGAGACTTCACAACCTTCTAAAAATGAGCTTTCCTAATAACTTAGGACCTACCTGTCTAGGAATAAACCATCCTGGCCTTGAGAGATTAGACAAAAACTGGGACCAGAAACTCATTTTCTTCTAAAATGCTTTCTCCAGAAGATTTGTTTTTTTTAAGGGTGGAGAGTATGTGAAAGGAAAACATTTGGGGCCCCTAAAAATCACCAAGTTAAAGGAAAAATTCAAGCTGGGAACTGCTTAGGATAAGCCTGCTTCCCATTTTATCCAAATTCATACCTCTTCTCACTAAGATAAATACATATCGGATTGCCTCCTTTGGAAAGGCTAATCAGAAATGCACAAGAATGCAGCTGTTTGTCTCTCACTTTCCCGTGACTTGGAAGCCCCCTTCCTGCTTCAAGTTGTCCCGCCTTTCGGACCTAACCGATGTTCATTTTACATATGTTGATTGACATCTCATGTCTCCCTAGAATATATAAAACCAAACTGTGCTCTGACCACTTTGGGAACATGTTGTCAAGACCTCCGGAGACTGTGTCATGGGCACATGTCCTCAACCTTGGCAAAATAAACTTTCTAAATTAAGTGAAGCCTGTCACAAATTTTCTGGGTTCATACTACAAATACCACAAAATTCAGAAAATGACATTATATTTTTATTTTATTTTTAAAATTAGAGACGTGTCTGGCTATGTTGCCCAGGCTGGGGTGCAGTGGCTGTTCACAGGCACTATCATGCAACTGATCAGCCCCTGTATTTTGACCTGCTCTGTTTCAGACCTGGGCCTGTTCACTCCTCCTTAGGTAACCTAGTGGTCCCCTGCTCCCAGGAGGTCTCTATATTGATGCTGAACTTAATGTGGATACCTGATTGACACAACACACTACAAGCCAAGAATGCCTAGACTAAAGGGATCCTTCCGCCTCATTCTTCCAAGTAACTGGAACTATAGGCAGACACTTAATGCTTGACACACTTAATGATAACTTTTCTTATATTCTTGGCTGCATACTTTTTGAAGGCCTCATCCTATAAAAATTATTTTGTAAATATCATTTTCTGTAGTGAAATTAAAAAGATAATGCCGCTTTTCCTCTATCACGGCTGATTAAATTTGTTTTTTAAAACACCTTATTTTAAAATATTACAAAAAATTGCAAAAATAGTACAAAAAATTCCTGCATACCTTTCACTCCGCTTCCCCAAATGTCAACATTTTAAATAACCTTAGAACAATGATGAAAACCAGGAAATTAACATTGGTACAACACCACTAACTAAACTCACGGCTTTATTCTAATTTCACCAGTTTTCTCACTAGTGTCCTTTTTCTGGTCCAGGATTAAATATAGGACCCACAGTGCATTTAGTTGTGGTAACCTACAGGTCATGTTTGGCAGTCTTCCAAATTAGCCTACCTGGGGCAAGTCTTATGATTCATGGCTTACATCCTATTTCTGAGTAAAGAATCTTCTGATGAATCTCTCAGATCTTATTGTGAGTTTCTCAAATTGTTGTAGGTATTAATATGTGAACTACTGACACAGAAAAGGACACTGATTTGTTTCTGAATCATGAAGTGTTACTGATTATCTTAAACATAGACATTTAACTTGTATTTTGTCATCTGTAGTCAATGATTGTAACTTCCATATTGTACCCTTCGATGAAAAAAGACAACTCCAGGATGAAGAGTCCCCCTCCCTTCTCCTAAACTTTCTTATAAAATCATTCCAACTTGTAACAACAGATGTTGGAATACACCCAAATTTATTGGTGTGTCTTCCCAGGTTGATCCTCACATTTGGCTTCCAATAAATCTTTATCAATTTATTTCTGCCTCAACAGCCTTAATTTCTATCAACAAAATGTTATAACTGACAGGATTTCAGAGTGACCTCCTGGGACTACCTAGACCTACTTCCAACCTTCGTGCATGTACCAGCATAAAATCCATTGTGTTTCTGGACTTAGATGCCCCTGCTCAGTGATACAGATGAGTTCCTCCTGAAATCAATGAACTTCCTGTCTTGGTTGAAGTTCTGGTTTATTAAAGCTGGTTTCCTCCTTGGCTAGGTGGTACAATGACTGTCTCAGAACGAGAGCTACTGCTACGGATTCAAGATAAGGGCTTTTGTTAAATTCTAGGGCAGAGTAAAATAGAAGCTCTGTGAATTGTTTCCCTGGTGATTTGGGGTGAGACAACCTTTCCTTAGCTTTTTCCTTTTCTAGTTGCACGAGAGCACTCTTACTCCACTCCATAACTTGTCTGACAGAAAACTAAGATGGGACATGTCCTCTAAGACTGAGGATACACCCGCTGAGTTTTAAGTTTATACATAAAGGATATTTAGCATCCTTCCACTTGCAAGTGCCTAGATAAGTAGATCCACCTAACCCAGGATGGTTATAAGCAGCAGTGGCCAAAATGGAGCTGTTCTGAAAATGCCTAAGATAATTTATTGGCACACACAATTGAAAAACTGGTTTTAGATCCAGACAAATTGAAGAGACGATTTACTTCTAATAACACCTACAAGCTTCTAAAAAAATTATTTTTAAAATGCCTCAATTCAAGAGGTAAAAAAGATATGGGAGACGATTTGTAAATTTTAATGATTTAGGAGGCTTTCTCCTTTTTGCCTCCAGTTGCTCCTCCTCCTTCTACTCCTGCAATCTGAACTCAGCCCTTTCTGTTTGTTCTCCTGGCTCCCATACCCATCTTAGGCAGAGATTTTTAGAATTTCTTTTTTTGTTCTTTTTTTTTTTTGAGATAGAGTCTCACTCTGTTGCCAGGCTGGAGTGCAATGGCGCGATCTCGACTCATTGCAACCTCCGACTTCCTGGTTCAAGCGATTCTCCTGCCTCAGCCTCCCAAGGAGCTGGGATTACAGGCATGTGCCACCATGCCCAGCTAATTTTTGTATTTTTAGTGGAGACGGGGTTTCACCATGTTGGCCAGGATGGTCTCGATCTCCTTACCTTGTGATCCACAGGCCTTGGCCTCCCAAAGTGATGGGATTACAGGTGTGAGCCACTGTGCCCGGCCTAGAATTTCACAATACACACATTTCCTTCCCTTAAAAGGGAGAAATATATTTAAATTTAAAACAAGGGGAACAAACAAAACAACTGCAGAATGAGAATAGAGCTACTGAGATTATAAAAATACAAATCCAATAATTTTTTCTAAACTGGGAGATTAATATTTAAAAAATGAGATTCTCAACATTAAGACATGCCAGGCCAAGCACAGTGGCTCATGCCTGTAATCCCAGCACTTTGGGACACCAAGATGGGAGGAATGCTTGAGTCCAGGAGTTCCAGACCAGCCTGGGCAACATGGCAAAACCCCATCTCTACAAAAAATGCAAAAATTAGCCAGACACGGTGGTATACACTTGTAGTCCCAGCTACTAGGGAGGCTGAGGTGGGGGGAATCACTTGAGCCCAATAGGGAGAGTTGGCAATGAGCTGTGATCATGCCACTACACTCCAGCATGGGCAACAGAGTGAGACCCTATCTCGGGGAAACAAAAAACAAAAAACATACTGGGTTTTCTGAGACTCCAGCTAGATACATATTATGGCCCATTGTTGTGCACATCTTGAAATAATAGACAAATTAGAACTCAAATGGTCCACCCAGAACTATAGAGTTAACATGTAGGATTTTCTAAGTTATCTGTCTACCTCTACATATTTTTTCTGCCTACTTTGAAACTACTGACTTTTCTACTTGTGTTGAGATAAAGGTCAATGTTCATAGTATTACTAACTTAAGACAGAAATTTGGTTTTTCTTATACAATTCTGCCAGTTCAGGCTAAAATGTTAACATTAAAAATCTAACTCTAAACTCATTTGAAACTGAATAAAAGGAAAAAAGATATTTTTAAAATAAAAATACCATAGAACTGCTTTACCTAAAAATTTTGGCTCACAGCCTTCATTAGATTACCTTTTGGGACAAATAAAATGTAGCCATGTGAACTAACAGGTCCCAATTTTTTCAGAAATCATATAGATCCAACCATCTTTTATAAACTGGTGAGTTTGTATTACTATCTCATGACTAAAATTCTAAAATGGAAGCTAAAAGGGCCAGGTGAGGTGACTCATGCCAGCAGTCCCAGCACTTTGGGAGGCCAACGTAGGAAGATCACTTGGGCCTAGGAGCTCAAGACTAGCCCTGGCAACATAGTGAGACTCTGACTCTACAAAAAATTTTTTTTCAAGTTAGCTGGGCATGGTGACATGCACCTGTAGTCCCAGGTACTCAGGAGGCTGTGATGGGAGGATCGCTTGAGCCTGGGAGGTCAGGACTGCAGTGAGCCATGGTCACACCATTGTTCTCTACCCTGGGCAACAGAGTGAGATCCTGTTTCAAAAAACAAAAAAAGAAAGGTATAAGATCTCTATTTGTGCATGTATATATATATGTGTTTAGATGTGTTTACATATATACACATAATATGTTATATGTTTTATCCACGTGATACCCAATTGACTTATAAATAAGTAAATGAGCACTCATAAATTAGCCCAAATGTCTTCCAAGTTCACATGACTTAAGTAATTTTTTAATAAATAAACTGGCTTTAAAATTATTACTAAAATAAATATTAAAATGTCTTCAAAATTGTCAACACACATATTTGCCTAGATTTATGGTCAATTTTATATTTGTCTTATTAAATATTTTACACTGTCAGGGTTTGGCACAAAAGGTATAATACTATAAACCCAGCCAAAACCAAAATAAACTTTGTGTGATTTTTGATAAGTAAGGCTAATTTAATATTGTTGGTTTAAGAAATACAGCTAAACCTTCTGAGTTATTGACAAAATGCCCATATATTTAACTTTAAAGTTCTTGCTTACATGAATATCTGAGATTCACAGGTTATAAAAATAGTTAATAGAAAAATAACTTTAAAAACCTGGGCGCAGATCAGGCATGGTGGCTCATGTATGTAATCCTAGCACTTTGGGAGGCTTAGGTGGGAGAATCACTTGAGCTCAGGAGTTTGAGACCAGCCTGGGCAACATGATGAGACCTCGTCTCCATTAAAAAAAAAAAAAAAAAAATATATATATATATATATACACACACACACACACACACACACACACACACACACATATATAAATTTTTTTTAAAAAGCTGGGCACAGTGGTTCATGCCTGTTATGTTAATGCTTTGGGAGGCCAAGGCAGGTGGATCACTTGAGGCCAGGAGTTCAAAACCAGCCTAGGCAACATAGTGAAACACTGTTGCTACAAAAAAAATTTGAAAATTAGTTTGGCATGGTGGCACTTACCTGTAGTCCTAGCCACTCAGGAAGCTGAGGAGGGAGGATTGCTTGAGTCCAGGAATTGAGGTTACGGTGAGCCGATCGTGCTACTCCATGATAATAATTTGCCTTACATGGTAAATTATTTTCCTAAAGCCAAATGACCAGTTAATTATAGAAACGAAAGTGTAGGACAAAAAAAAAGTTCAAATATGTCATAAATAATCTATATAAATCAGGAGGCTGAGGCAGGAGAATTGCCTGAACCCAGGAGACGGAGGTTGCGGTGAGCCGAGATCAAGCCATTGCACTCCAGCCTGGGTAACAAGAGCAAAACTCCGTCTCAAAAAAAAAAAAAAAAAAAAAACTATATAAATCATAATAAAGTTCTTTAAAATTTTTAAACATGTATATGTGATTAAGTTGTCTATAATCATAAAGAAATTATGTGTTTCTAAAAATTGAACTTTTATATTAAAAATATACTAATGCAAAACTAAAAATCTATGGTCCTCTATGTTAAAATAATATTTTCTTAAAGTATAAATTTTCTCTTGGTGAATTATAAGAGGTTTTGATTTTAAATTCTATAATCTATTTCTTTTCAAAAACTTCTCAAATTTATATCTCAAAAAATTCAACTTGTGCTATACCACACTGCACATGATTCACAAACCATACATCATTGTTGTCTCTTCTTTATACCCTTAAAAAGATACAACTTTTTCTTGGCAGAAATGATAATCCTCTACTTCAACCTTTTTGTCAACTTCTGTAATCTTTGTGGGTTTTTTTTTTTCTTGAGGTGGAGTTTTGCTCTTGTCACCCAGGCTGGAGTGCAGTGGCGCAATCTCATCTCACTGCAACCTCCGCCTCCTAGGTTCAAGCAATTCTCCTGCCTCAGCCTCCTGAGTTGCTGGGATTACCGGCGCCCACCACTTCGATCAGCTAATTTTTGTATTTTTAGTAGAGATGTGGTTTCACCATGTTGGCCAGGCAGGCCTCAAACTCCTGACCTCAGGTGATTCACCCACTTCAGCCTCTCAAAGTACTGGGATTGCAGGCACGAGCCACCATACCCAGACAACTTCTGTAATCTTTTTCTCTGGTTCTAACTCTGGTGTGGCCTGATGCTAAAATGTTTATCTTAAAGATCTAGGAAAAAACCATTTTTCTCCAGTATAACTTGATTCTGTAGTCTTGACTTTTCTTGATACGTTTAAACTATTATATATAACCAGGGGACTTCTGATGCTGTTACTAAGAAATATTTATTTTCCTGCTTAAGACACAAGTTTCCTTGTTTTCTTTCCTCTAAAATATACTGTAACTTATAACCCTGGACACACTCTTCTTGTATTTTAATTAAATCCAAGTATTCTTTTCATTCAGTTTGTCTTCCAGGTTATCTAAAAATATTAGCCTAGCTAATTTTTTTGTATTTTTAGTGGAGACGAGGTTTCACCATATTGGGCAGGCTGGTCTTGAACTCCTGACCTCAGGTGATCCACCCACCTCGGCCTCCCAAAGTGCTGGGATTACAGGTGTGAGCCACTGTGCCCAACCCTTTTATTTTCTTTAGAGTTCTCTTTTCTTCTTCTTAGTAGCACACAGGTTGGCAAAACATGACCCACAGGCCAAATCCAGCCCATTGTGGAACACACTAACCTTTGAAAAGTAAACACAATAACATTTGAACTAATTTGTTCAAATATTATCTATGACTGCTTTCACATTTACAACAGCAGAGTTGAGTCGCTGCAACAGAGACCAAATCCCCCTCAGAGCATAAAATATTTATTTTTCTTTTCAGGAGAAGTTTAGCAGCACCTATACTATCCAGTCTCTCATTACTCCAATCCCATTATAGTTAATTTTTTTTTGGTTAAACTTTCCCTGTTCAAATTATTGTGTAGTTTCTATCTTCCGATTGAATGCTGTCTGATATATCTCCAACCTCTCCGGCTGTTTTCTTAGTCAATTTTTGGGCTCCCCTCCCTCTACTCATTTCATAATGTTAGGGTTTCTCAAGGCTCTCTTCTGCTTTTAGACAGGTTTTTGCTCTGCCACCCAGGCGGGAGTGCAGTGGCACAATTCTAGCTCACTGAAGTCTCCAACTCCTGGCTCAAACAATCCTCCCACCTCAGCTTCCCAAAGAGCTGGGACTACAGATGAATACCACCATGCCTGGCTAATTTTTTAGTAGAAATAACCAATGCTTTTTAATCTGGGTTTCATTAATGGCTCCAATGTATCTATAAACCACCTGAAATTACATGCAAATTTTATGTAAATATTTCAAAGTCACATAAGTATGGGGAGAAATTTCTAGCTTCATCTTTTGGCAATATAGCTCAATAGTTAAGGACACAATAGACCCTGCATGCAACCTGGGGGACAAAAGTGACTCCATCTTGGATGCTAATCTACCATGTTGACTTCTGATTAGCCCCAGTCCTGATTCCTGCTTTTTTTTTTTTTTTTTTGAGATGGAGTCTCACTCTATCACTAGGCTGGAGTGCAGTGGTTCGATCTTGGCTAACGGTCACCTCTGCCTTCCGGGTTCAAGTGATTCTCCTGCCTTAGCCTCCCGAGTAGCTGGGACTACAGGCATGCACCAACACACCCAGCTAATTTTTGTATTTTTAGTAGAGATGGGGTTTCACCATGTTGGCCAGGATGGCCTCCATCTCTTGACCTCATGATCTGTCACCTCGGCCTCCCAAAGTGCTGGGATTACAGGTGTGAGCCACCGTGCCTGGCCCTGATTCCTACTTTATGTCCCTAGTGTAAGAACATGTCAACCTCGATGTTACTGCACAAATTATCGTGTTACACATGTAGCATTCTTGCCTGTTCTGGAGGGCTACCTTTAATGTTCCATGCATTGGAACATGTGTATTTTAACCAAATTGAAATTATGCAAAAGAACCAGAAAATATTACTGTGTACAATTAAGGAATCACAGACAGACATGGATTGGTTAAAACACTCTCACATTCAACCCCAGGATATGGCCTCAGGTGAAAGAAACTATTGAACAGGGAACCTATTTATTCAGAGAACATGTTCATGGCCTTAATTCAGGACAGGATTAAATACTTTCACGAGTTGGCAAAACCAACTGTGCCAATCCGAGATATTCATTGCTACCCTGGGAGTTAATATATGTGACCCAAGCCATCAGGAAGACGACATTCTATTATCAACGAACACTCAAACACTAGAAAAATCATGATAGTTGCCATAATAATTCAAGATAGACACAATAAAGTGGTTCTCCTGGGAATGTCTTCAAAGACTTATTACTTCCTCTCCACTGGAAAAAGGAATCCTCGAGGAGGAAGGGCTTACACTCCCCGACCTTCCCAACTGTCCCACTCCGATCGCTCCTTTCCTGTCTAAATCGCCATTCATTTCCCAGACACCCACATCTGATCCCCAGGAGAAACTGCGGTAACTGCCTAACCAGGATTGGGGAAAACCGAACCAAGGACTGGACTTGGGTCTGGGGAGTTAGAGGACTGTAGAGATTTCACAAACACCTCGGGTGGCCATAAGGGAGAGCTGGGTGAATGATCCCACAGGCCCTAGGTCCTAGGTGGTTGGGGATTAGTGGTGTCTCTGGTGCGTAATTCAGCTTTTGCCAGCGTCGGCTGCGGCGCTCCCACGTAGCCAGCCAGAGGCTGCCAAGCTCTGGACTACATTTCCCAGAGGGTTCTGCTCCCCGGGCTGTCGCAATTTGAATTGGGGCGTGTCTAGAAAAAGAAGCCATAGTCCATGAGCACCGCTGGGGCATCCTGCTCCGGTTCCGCTGCAGGCGGCAGAGATGGTTGAGCTCTTGCTCCTGCTGCTGCTCCTCATTTTCCCCTTCCTTCTGTATGTGGCTGCGCCCCAAATCAGGTCTGTGCAAATGTATTGCCTTCTCTTGCGAATTCTTATTGGAGGGAGGGAAGGAAACATACAATCCCCACCAAAGCTTTCTTGGAAAACTGCCCTGGGAGGGGGGCTCCAAGATGGCGGGGCCCAGACTTCGGTGGGTTGGAGGCAAGGTCCAGATGTCCTGGATGCCTGGAGAACCGAGACCCCAGGCGGTGAGAAGGGGCTGCACTCCGGGCACCCTACTTTTCCCTGGCCCGTTTTTCTTTTGTCTCAGCACCTCCTGATTTTGGCTCCAGGGAATCCCAAGGGTAAGGCTACCTCAAACGCTTGAGTTTCGGACCTGTGAATGGGATATGGCCCCACGCTGTGTCCTCCGTAATTCCCACGCCTTGAACCAGCATCTGAGGTACAAAGGAGCGATTCCACATTTCGCCCTCTGAAACTGATAGCAGTCGTAACATCTGCGGCCCCATCTTTGCTCTCTCTTTGCTGTTAGAATCGTTCGTTCTCTGGGCGGATGTTGTAAAGGAGAAAAGTGAAAAGGAAGAGTGTTTGGTTATGAGTTCTATCCTACCTTGCTAGCAGGAGCACGGAGGATCTGAGTTACGAGCTAGGTAGGGTACAGGGCGGTGAGGGCTGGGAGAATGGTGGGAAGGTATTGACCAGGTGATAGATCAGCCCAAGGCTGGCCAAGCGCCCCAGTGAATCAGCAGCGGGCTGTACCACCGGCAGCCTGCTGATTGGTTCTAAGTAAGTCACCAGTAGTGACGGACCAGTGATTGAATAGACACACCCCTTCCCTAGGTGGGCGGTCTTAGTCCCAGTGGAGCTTGAAGCCAGGCCATATCACAGTCATTTCTCACCACAATCACCTACTTTCCTTCCTTTATTTTTATTTTCTCTTCCCTCTCTGGTGCCCCTCTTCCAGTTATATTTTTTCCTCCCTTTTGAACACTCAGTTCCCTCTCTTCTAGGCACACATGGTTGCTCACACTCAGATGAAAACACTGATTTTTATCTTTTTTTCACTACGAGATCCTCTTATCCAAATAGAATCTCAATGAAAAGTTGAACCAGAACTGAAAATAGTGCTCATACCCCAGTGGGATTTTTCTGGAAAAAAAAAAAAATTATACTGCAGGAGCTGTATTCCCAACTCAGTAGGGCCATGGGAATTGGGCCAGAGCTAGGCTTTTATAATGGATTGTATCTTTTATTCCTACTGATTAAGGAGAAGAAAGAGCTAAGTATGTGTCCTACTAAGTTGTCACTCCTGGAACTACAGTAAAGGGATGTGGGAAATAGTCTGGAGGCTTGTTCTCTGAGGAGGAAGGTAATGGTTGGTGGGCACCATGAGTTTAGTTAATCTGTCTCCCTGTCAGCATTTTTGCACTAACCAGGTAGCTTCAATGGCTAAGAGTGTGTACCTTGCAATTCCAAGTTCAATGAAAAAGGCTGAAATGCTCTTTAAAAATGTATCTCCTGGTCAACAGATAGTTTTAACCAGAGTCCCAACATTGCCAAGAAGAGAATTGAACAGTCTGAGAACTGCCAATCTATGTCTGTGCATTCATTCATTTGGAAAAGGCAGTAGAGTACAGTGCTTAGAAACAAGGACTCTAATTAGAACAAGACTTGAATCTCAGCTCCTCTTTGTATGCACATAATCTCTTTGTTTTAAGTGTATGTGTGCATGCGTGGGGGTATTTTTTTCCTTATTTTGTCCCAGAGTCACAAGCTTTCATAATTTTAACTTTTTGTATGGATTAGCCATTTCTCAGGGCCATAAAAATGCTAGTTGTGGACAGATTGACCTACAGAAACTCGTTCTTTCTTCATCTGGGCTGAATCTTGTGATTTCCTAAGCCACAAGTGCCTTATTTAGGGAGAGCTCAAATCAAAGCCAGGTGCCTGGCTAATCAGATATTCTTCCAGTTTTTGTGCTGCAGGGAGCAGCTGTAAGCTTTGCCCTTGTAATAGAATCACTTTTGTCTTTGAACAAAAGCAGAAAACTTTTATAATCTTTCCTCCAACTTTCCTTAAACCTTTAAAAGGACAACAGTTACTAAAGAACTAAAGCAAACCTCAGCCTGAAGACAGGGAGTTGCTGGAACCTACTGGCTGAGACAGGAGAATGAAGAATTGATGAGCTCTCCTTCTCTGTCTATAGGAAAATGCTGTCCAGTGGAGTGTGTACATCAACTGTTCAGCTTCCTGGGAAGGTAGTTGTGGTCACTGGAGCTAATACAGGTATCGGGAAGGAGACAGCCAAAGAGTTGGCTCAGAGAGGCAAGTTCACCTTTCAGTTCCCTCCTATTACTGCCGTTTTACCCCTCACAGTGATGATGATTCATTCTCATTGTTTCTTCTCAGTTTTGGAATTCAAAAACACTTAAGAATTCCATTGATTTGATGGTCTGAAACTAGTACTATGCTCTGCATATAATGGACTCTTAATGAATATTATTAATTTATTTTTCCTTCCCTATTTGCTAATCAGATACCTCTGTTGTAAAGGAGTAAAAATGTGTGTTTTTAAAAAATGTTGGAAATAACATCAGATTTATAATGCCAACAAAAAGCCAGAGCTGATCGTTTCTCTTTCATATGCTGGTTGACAGGAGCTCGAGTATATTTAGCTTGCCGGGATGTGCAAAAGGGGGAATTGGTGGCCAAAGAGATACAGACCATGACAGGAAACCAGCAGGTGTTGGTGCGGAGACTGGACCTGTCTGATACTAAGTCTATTCGAGCATTTGCTAAGGGCTTCTTAGCAGGTAAGTGTAGAATTGGAGAGACTATGTTGTGGGTCTTGAGATCAACATGGCAGATTTAACTAAAAGGAAAGGTCTCTCTCTCTCATAGAAATGGTGGATAAAATATAGCCAAAAACTTCTGTAGCTGAACTCATAGTCACTGGGACATGATTTATGTCAAAGGGATATCCTCCAGAGGCAGAAACAAAAAAGAAATTCAAAACATCATAGCAGTGAGTAAGAGCTGAAGCCAGAAATCTCATGGGAGTCTCAGAACTCAGTATGGGCTTTTTAGGGTCTGGGGTCTAAATACCTATACAGGAATAGGAGATGAAGCCACAGGCCCTTGAGATCTGGAGCTGTATTTGAGGTTCCACACAAGGTTGAGATTCACAAAGGGCCATCTGGTCCATAGTATAGAGGCTAATAAAAACTCAGGGACATGATGAAGCTTACCATCTCTTTAGGTTATAGATGGATAGAGTCATCTGCAAAAAATTAGAACCCCAAGCTGGCATCATCTGTGGAGCCTGAATTCATACCACCAAATGATATGAGGATATTTATGGGTTTGATTTTTTTTTTTTTTTTTGGTGTAATACTTTGGGAAATTAACGTAAAAACCTGTAGTGTCTCATCAAAAGCAAATCCAAGAGCACTCTATATGTATATCCTTTCATAGCCCAGGGATCTAGGCCTCCAAGGAATAAATTTTCACTGATGTGAACTTATAGTTATAAATTACAAACCACATGAGGAAATGAACCGTGAGAGAGAGTTGGAAGATACAATAAAGAGATGAAGCCAGTATTTATTTCTTTGGGGATCTGAATCCCAGGGCAGAAGCACATAGAGAACATTCATTTTTCTCTTGCTTTGGAATCTTTCCATTTGGCTTGGGAAGTCTTTTTATTGGGAGAGGTGGATGAAACAATTTCCAAAAGCAGTGAGTAAGTAGCTCCTGAACTACAAAGATCAGGAAGGTCATTTGGTAGTGTAAAATGGAATTTTACCCCATAGTAAAAGGAGGTAGGATTCAACTAAAGTCTTAAAATGAAAAACAATAGGAAATAAGTATGAAGGGAAAATGGAGAGAAGATTGAAGTCCTGCATCCTCACTTTCAAAGCCTGAGTGTGAGGCAGGTTTCTAAGGTGTACTAGCTTTGGCTAGCCATTTCCATGCTCCATTGTCTTGTCCCTGCAGAGGAAAAGCACCTCCACATTTTGATCAACAATGCAGGAGTGATGATGTGTCCCTACTCGAAGACGGCAGATGGCTTTGAGATGCACATAGGAGTCAACCACTTGGGTAAGAAATCTGGCCTTATCACAAAGCTAGAGAGAACCATAATTCTCTTGGGAAAACTTAAGGGTTAGATTGAGCCTTCTTGTGGTGTGATTGAACCTCAGGACCAGAAGAGACTATATGTGCATAATAGTTTGGCCCTACCTGACAGCTGAGGAATACCTGAGGCCTGTTCCATGTTCTGCCCACTTTTTAATCTGTGATTCAGATTCAGTTTGCCTTGGCGCATTTTTTTAATAGCCTAATTGGCTTAGGGGACTGTGTTCCTTTCTTAGTAGTGATCCTTGTGGCCAGAACCAGTTATAGGCCATCTGCTCTTTTTTTGTAGGGTCAGGGTCTTGCTATGTGGCTGAGGCTGATCTCAAACTTCTGGCATCAAGCACCTTCCTGCCTCAGCCTCCTTAAGTACTGAGATTGCAGCTGTGAGCCACTACAGCCACTACAGCCAACCGGCTCTCAAGAATGAGATTAACCAAAGTAGGAATGAGCTGGGACTTCATATTCACATAGTATAGACCTATCTCGCTCATATAAGGATTTTGCATGTCTTTGGCTATTGTTGTTTCCCTGAACCTTCACTGAACTTGTTTTCTAGTTGATAATGAAAAGTTGGAGGGAAAGACCTTATTTCTGAATTCTCTGCTTCCCATAGCTGAGGCCTACTTGCCGTGACTCCTGTCATTCCCACATGGCTCTAAACTTCATTAATTCTAGTACTTCTCAACAGGTCACTTCCTCCTGACCCATCTGCTGCTAGAGAAACTAAAGGAATCAGCCCCATCAAGGATAGTAAATGTGTCTTCCCTTGCACATCTCCTGGGAAGGATCCACTTCCATAACCTGCAGGGCGAGAAATTCTACCATGCAGGCCTGGCCTACTGTCACAGCAAGCTAGCCAACATCCTCTTCACCCAGGAACTGGCTCGGAGACTAAAAGGTGGGCCTGGAGGAAATGAGTGTGGAGACATGAGTCAGAGAGAGGCAAGTAAAAGCCACAGGAGTGGAAACTGTTTCCAGAGCCCATCACCTGGAGAAGACCTGTTTCTGTGGCTATAACTGAGTATAGTTTTAGTAAGTAGTCCACAACTGAATATTGGAGGTGGCTGGCTGGGGACAGTGAGACTCTGACTTTGAGTCTGAAGGCCTGGCTTTTCCACTTACTAGCTGTGTGATCTATAGCAAGTTACTTAACTTTTTTTTTTTTTTGAGACAGAGTCTCGCTCTCTGGAGTGCAATGGTGTGATCTTGGCTCATTGCTGACCTCCGCCTCCAGGGTTCAAGCAATTCTCCTGCCTCAGCCTCCCGAGTATCTGGACTACAGGCGTGTGCCACCACACCCAGCTAATTTTTGTATTTTTAGCAGAGACAGGGTTACACCACCATGTTGGTCAGGCTGGTCTCGAACTCCTGACCTCAGGTGATCTACCCACCTCAGCCTCCCAAAGTGTTGGGATTACAGGCATGAGCCACCGCTTCTGGCCGTTACTTAACTTTTAAGACTTCCTTCTTCATATGTAAAATGGGACTGTTTCACAGTTTATTGTCATAATTAATTCTGGCTTCATAAGCAAGATTTTTTGCTCATAGTGAGACTGAGTAGAAGGAAAGGGCCTGAACTGGGACTAGATAAAGGCAATAGAATAAAACAGGTACTGGGAATATGGAGGGGCAGAGGTCTCCCTTGCAAAGATTCAAATAAGAGGGAAATATATGCTTGGGCCAGTCACAAATACACAGAGGGCCTTAGCACTGTGTACTCTGGATTTCTAATAAAGAGAAGGGAAATCAAGGGTGAACTATGCTAGGTATTGAGGCAGGCAGAATGCAGGTTCAAAGAATCAGGCACGGGTACCCTATAGTTGGATCAGGATCATCCTACCAATGTACAGCTGTGAGATGTGAAGGAAGCTGGTGGTTAGCTCAGTCCATAGTTTGGGGTCTGGGGTCATGCCCAGTTTGTGTCCAGGGTATGACATCGTTGATCAGTTTAGGATAGATAAGGGTTACTGGATGGTTAAAACTGTCCAAAGAGTTGAACAGGGAGCTAGGGTGGCCTGGAGATGGAAAGATGGGGCCAGTGGTAAGAATTGGATAAAAGTGGACTAATACGTGAATGAGGTAACTGATAGTTGTGAGGATTCAGTGGAAAATCATTAGGGTGCAGTAAAAGAACCCTGGTATGACAGAAGATTCATTCATTTAACCATTCAGCAGACATGTATTCAGTGCCCATGCTATTCCATGCACTGGTTTAGGGGATTGGGGATGAGTTGGTGAACAAGATAGGTATAGTCTCTTCCTTAGTTTGGTTTACATCTAATGGGGGAGAAAGACAATTAGCAAGTCTTTATACAAATTGTTACATGTAAAATCAGTCTAGTAATGCATGAATAATTCTCATTGTAAAAAGTTCAAATAAGGCCAGGCACAGTGGCTCACACCTTTAATCCCAGGTACTTTAGGAGGCCAAAATGGGAGGATTACTTGAGGCTAGGAGTTCAAGATCAGCCTGGACAAAATAGTGAGACCTCATCTTTACCAAAAAAAAAGTTGAAAGCATATGGAAGTATATAGAATTAAAGGTGAAAAGCTCCCTTCATTTATTTATTCCCCTCTTCCCCTGCTCTTCTCCCTTCATGTGACCATTATCAACAGCTTGTGTGCCCCTTTACAATAATTTTCCTATGTATTTGCATATGTATGTATCATGCACAAGGAACTGAAACTAATACAGTTTCTTGGAGATCTTTCCATTTAGTACGTATGGATTTACCCCATTCATTGTATTGGCTGTGTTGTATTTCATAGTATATATGTGCCTTAGTGTATTTATCCATTTCCTTAACAACATCTGGATTGTCTCCTTTTTATTGTGGCTATTTAATCATAATTGTGATAAATGTTATAAAGGAGAAGTACCAGGACTTACAATGGATTTTAGTGGGGGGACCTTATTAAGGGAGGACCTTATTCAGTCTGAGGGTTCAGGGAAGACTTTTCTGAAGAAGTGAGTTGTGTGCTGAGCCCCGAAGGATGATTATAAATTAAATGGATTAGAGGCACTAATAGAATGTGGAGGCTGAGACCAGGCGCAGTGGCTCACGCCTATAGTCCTAGCACTTTGGGAGGCCGAGGCAGGTGGATCACCTGCGGTCAGGAGTTCGAGACCAGCCTGACCAACTTGGTGAAACCCCATCTCTACTAAAAAGATAAAAATTAGCCAGGTGTGGTGGCGGGCACCTGTAATCCTAGCTACTGGAGAGGCTGAGGCAGGAGAATTGCTTGAACCTGGAAGGCAAAGTTTGCAGTGAGATGAGATTGCACCATTGCACTCCAGCCTGGGTGACAAGAGCGAAACTCTTTAAAAAAAAAAAAAAAAGAATGTGGAGGCTGAGAAATATGCCAGGCAATAGGAAGAGAACGTACAAAGGTCCGGGCTCAGTTTGAGAAACAGTGAAGGTTACCATGGGTAGGTTGTAGAAAGCAAAAATAATAAAGATCTGAGCTGAGACTGATGAGGTAGGTAGAGGCCAGATCCTTAGAGGCCACAGTAAGGATTTTAGTTTTTATTCTAAGAGCAATGGGAAACCTTTAAAATTAAAGCCTTTCAACATGGGGGTAAGAGAGGTTGCAGCAGTTGATTTCATCAGCAGAGTCAAGAAATCAGGGTAGTTTGGACTAGGTGGTCGAGATGGAGGGTAGCAGACACTCCTGAGAGGTATTTAAGGTAGAAAAACCACAGAGCTTGTTGACTGGAGATGCATGCTTTAAGTGGGCATTCATCAAGAACCCTTTTGCCTGACTGGGCTTGTCGGGAACGCTGCAAGAATCGGCTTTGGCTTTAAAAGTAGAAATCAATTTGAGATCTCTGAGTCTGCGTTACTATAGGTCGAGTAGGCAGTTGGGAATAATACATACTCACAGTGCTGTCTGTAGTTGTCAGTCCACAAAGACCTGAAAAATTCTGTTTCTTCATAAGCTTTACACCAAAACTCATTTGGCAGCAAAACATCTCCTGTACTAGGGAGATTAGATAATAGGCAGTATATGTATACATTTCATATTACCTTTCTACAATCAGGAAAAAATTGAAGTATGTCTGGCCCCTGCGTTTTTAATAAAGGATTGGAGGCCTGAAATTGCATATGGAAAAGTGTCATTTAGTGGTTACCATGCATCAGGCACTCTTTTTGTTTTGTTTTTTTTGTTTGTTTTTTGAGATTGAGTCTCACTCTGTCGCCTAGGCTGGAGGGGAGTGGCATGATATCAGCTCACTCCAACCTCTGCCTCCTGGGTTGAGGTGATTCTCCTGCCTCAGCCTCCTGAATAGCTGAGATTACAGGCACATGCTGCCACGCCCGGCTAATTTTTTGTATTTTAGTAGAGACGGGGTTTCACCATGTTGCCCATGCTGGTCTAGAACTCCTGAGCTCGAGCAATTCCCCTGTCTTGGCCTCCCAAAGTGCTAGGATTACAGGGTAAGCCACCACACCTGGCTGCATCAGGTACTCTTCTAAGATCTTTAACATATATGAACTCATTTAATCCTCAGAACAACCCTGTGAGGTGTAGGTATTATGATTATTCCCATTTTAGGGATGAAGAAATGAGTCACAAAAGGGAACTTGCCCAAGGTTACACAGCTAATGAGTGCAGCCAGGATTTGAAACTGGGCAGTCTGTCTACAAAGTCCATGCCCATAACCACCACATTGTGTTGACACCCAGTGTGTCTGCTGTTCAGAGGAGCAATTTGGGCTGTGGACAAAATGTGAGCACTATAGAATTATGGAGAGCGAGTCTGGTGAGCCATGAGAACTCCAACATTTAATGTTTGCATAGAAGATGATGAACTGGTCCAGAAAACGGAGACAGAGTAGCCAGAAAGGTTAGGAAAACCAGAAGTTGTGTAGGCTCATGGAAGCCAGTGAAAAACACTTTAAGAAGCAGATGGGTGCCTGTAATCCCAGCACTTTGGGAGGCCAAGGCGGGCAGATCATTTGAGGTCAGGAGTTCAAGACCAGCCTGGCCTACATGATGAAACTCCGTCTCTACTAAAAATACAAAAATTAGTCTGGTATAGTGGCGTATGCCTATAGTCCCAGCTACTTGGAAGGCTGAGGCAGGAAAATTACTTGAACCTGGGAGGTAGAGGTTACAGTGAGCCAAGATCTTAGCACTGCACTCCAGCCTGGGCAACAGAGCGAGACTCTGGCTCAAAAAAAAAAAAAGATGTGTTCACTACAGATCTAACTCTGGAGAAAGAAAGAGTGAGAGAGAGAGGGAAGGAGAGAAGGAAGGTTAGGGAAGTGAGGGAGGGAGGGAGATGCATTAGGTGTGGTGGCTATGCCTGCAAGGTGGGAGGATTGCTTGAGGCCAGGAGTTCAAGACCAGCCTGGTCAAGGTAGGGAGACCCCATTTCTAAAAAAGAAAAAAAGAAGGAGTGGTCAACAATGTTAAGTGCTGCTGAGAGGATGAGTCTTGGCTCTGCTGATTCCTGACAGGGAAGTTTCCAGTCACAAATACACAGAGGTCCTTAGCACTGTCTACTCTAGAGCCTTCTTAGATCTGTGAGATGTAAGTATAAATTACTGTAAGCAGTACTTCTGATGTCACCATGGGCAAAGGGTCCATGTGTGAAGGTTACATGTTTATTTACATCCTTTGCTGTTTTGGGCCATTCTGCAAAATCAAGTCTTGTCTTCCCCTCTCTTCATGCCACCCCCAACCAGGCTCTGGCGTTACGACGTATTCTGTACACCCTGGCACAGTCCAATCTGAACTGATTCGGCACTCATCCTTCATGAGATGGATGTGGTGGCTTTTCTCCTTTTTCATCAAGACTCCTCAGCAGGGAGCCCAGACCAGCCTGCACTGTGCCTTAACAGAAGGTCTTGAGATTCTAAGTGGAAGTCATTTCAGGTATGAATGTTATCTCTTTTTGAAGATGAGATTTTATTGCTCAAAGGAGATAATTTGGATTTGTCTGGTATACCCTTTTTAAAACGTACATTGTCCAATATAGCTTTTGTCTTTTAACTCCAGAGTTTTTAATAGGGGAATTTGACTCATTTTTTTGTGATAACTGCTACCATTTTATTTTACTTATGCTTTTATATTGACAATTATGTATTTTGTTTGTTTTCTTCCTGTCTTTGTTATATCAGTCCAGTTTTCTTTTTTGGATTCCTAGTTCTATTGTTTTACATTTAAAAGAATTTGAGGCGGGTTGCCGTGGCTCACACCTGTAATCCCAGCACTTTGGGAGCCGAGGTGGGATCACCTGAGGTCAGGATTTCGAGACCAGCCTGACCAACGTGGAGAAACCCTGTCTCTACTAAAAATACAAAATTAGCTGGGTGTGGTGGCACATGCCTGTAATCCCAGCAACTTGGGAGGCTGAGGTAGGAGAATCACTTGAACCTGAGAGGCGGAGGTTGCAGTGAGCTGAGATCATGCCATTGCACTCCAGACTGGGCAACAAGAATGAAACTCCGCCTCAAAAAAAAAAAAAAAGAATTTGAATGTGTGTTTCTCTATTGTCTTCAGGATTGAAACACTACCTATGGACTCCCTTCTTGAATAAGTGAAGACTTTTAAAATGATGTAAATGTAGAGAACTTTGAACATAACACAGGGGTAGGTAAAATCGTGCACTGAAGCTGCATATAATGGAGCCTCAGCTACCATTAACTCATGGCCAGTTCTGCCCTATCCCCATTCTCTATGCTTTTCTGTATTTTTCTTCTCCCATATTATTTTGAAGCAAATTCCAGGTATCACGTAAGATCAAAATTTTAACATGTTTTTACCTCTACTTCAGGTTATTGTTGAAATTTTAGGAAAGAAGCTGAAAATAGCATTAAGATTGGAAAAAAAGGGAGAAAAATTATGAAAGGCCTATAATGCCAGCCTTGTGGAGGAGCTGCGGAAGTTGTTTCAGTAGAGAGACATAATCTGGTCTGTGCTTTAGAAACTTTGTTTCTAGTGAGAGTGAGAGTTCCTGAAAGTTGGAATGAAAGGAATGGTAATGTGAAAGAGGCCCTGAAGCAGCAGAATTTTTATCACTGGATGATTAATTAAATGAGGGGATGGGGGAAGGATTTGCTAACCTGAATTTCAAACCTGACTGAGGTTGATGATGACATTAACTAAGACAGCAGACACAGAAAAGTAGTGTGGAACTTAGGGTTCTTGGATTCCAAAGCAGTGGAAATGGACTTTGGCTAGCTTAAGCAAGAAGGAAGTTTATTAAAATATATTAGGGAGAGGAGGGACCCCTAGGTTGAAAGGGAAGTCTGAAGAGACAGCTGAGAACAGAGTGGCAGTCAGCTAGCTGGGGCACTGCTACCAGGGTGAGTGAACACCAGCTATCTTTAGTCTTTAGGTTTTGTTGCTTACCATCCACTCTCTGGGGAGGAAGCATTGGATCTTCTTTCTCCCATCCCTTCATTTTCACTCTTTTGGTTAGAGGAAGATGGCCACTTTATTAATGCTCTCTTCAAACTATATTGAAGGGGAAAAGGTAATTCTGCAGAAGGAAATCAGGTTGCTATGGCCAAAAGAAAGTAGAATGTTCAGCCATAACAGTTGTCCACTGTGTAATAAACCTGGCTCTGTACGTGTTGAGTGTTATCTATAAGGCATGCAAGTAGAAATGTATAGCAGATAGTTGGAAATGTGGTTCTGAAGTGTAAGAAGATAGATTTATGTAGCACACTGGATTGATTTTCCAAGAGTGACTGGTTTCTTCTTCCCTGGAGATTATACGAAAAAAAAAAAACCCGTTTATCTTGGTTTTGATTGAGTAATTTAAAGAAAGTCAGCTATAAATCCATAACTTACTATTGAATTGACTTTTGAAGAGCCTTTCTTGTGCTGTGGATTCTTAATTCATTTTGAAGATCCAATAGCAGCCATGTAGACCACCATCAAGAAATGAACATACAAGTCTGTTTTGATTGAAGCCTTAAGATTTTTGCACTGGCTCTTCTTTCTGCCTGCAACCACTAATCTGCTTTATGTCTCTTAAGAATTTGCCTATATTGGACATTTCATATAAATGGAATCATATGATATGTGGCCTTTTGTGACTGACTTCTTTTACTTAGCCTAATGTTATCAAGGTTCATCCATGCCAAAGCGTTTGTCAGTACTTAATTTCTTTTGATTGCTGCATAGCATTTCACTGCATAGATTTGCCACATCTTATTTACTCATTTATCAGGTGATGGGCATTTGAGTTTGCACTTTTTAGTATTTGAATAATATTGCTGTGACCGTTTGTGTAGAAAGTTTTGTGTGGACATTTCTCTTGGGTACATAGAAGTAGAATTTCTGGGTTATATGGTAACTGTTTGACGCTGAGGAACTGCCAAATTTTTCCAAAGTGACTGCACCACTTTACATTCCCACCAGCAGTGTATGAGTGTTCTAATTACTTCACATCCTTAACAGCACTTGTTATTGTCTCTCCTTTTGAGTTTAGCTATCCCAATGAGTGTGAAGGAATATCTTGTTTTTATTTTCATTTTCCTACTAATGATGTTGAACATTTTTTCATGTGCTTTTTTGTTCACTTGTATCTTTGTTGGGGAAATGTCTATTCAAGTCCTTTGCCCATTTTTAAGTTGGATAATTGTCTTTTTATTGTTGAGTTGCAAGAGTTCTTAATAGTCTACATACAAGTTCCTTGTCAGATACATAATTTGCAAATATTCTCTCATTCTGTGGGTTGTCTTTTAACTTTCTTAATGGTGTCTTTTGAAATATGAAAGTCTTAAATTTTGATGAAATCCAGTTTATCTGTTTTTTGTCACTTGTGCACTTGTATCTAAGAAATCATTGCCTTACCCAAGGTCACAAAGATGTACTACTGTCTTTAGTAAAGACAGTTTTCTGTTACTATAACAGAATTCCACAGACTGGGTAATTTATAAAGAAATTTACTTAGCTCATGGTTCTGGAGGCTGAGAAGTCTAAGAACATGGTGCTTAGCATCTGGTTGGGGCCTTCTTACTGTGTCATAACATGGCAGAGGGCATCGGTGAGAGGGCAAGCAAGAAGAAACCCACTTTCACGACAGTGACATTAATCTATGTATGAGGGCAGAACCTTTATTAATCAATTAATCTGTTCACAAGGGCAGAGGGATTAAGTTTCCAACATGTGATTTTTTTAAGGGATACATTCAAACTACTATGTTTTCTTCTAATAGTTTTATAGTTCTAGCATTATATAGGTCTGTAATCTATTTTGAACTTTTTTTTTTTTTTGAGACAAAGTCTTGCTTTGTTGCCTAGGCAAGAGTACAGTGGCATGATCTCAGCTCACTGCAACCTCTGCCTCTTGGGTTCAAGAAATTCTTCTGTCTTAGCCTCCTGAGTAGCTGAACTACAGGCATACACCACCATGCCCAGCTAAATTTTGTATTTTTAGTAGAGATGGGGTTTTGCCATGTTGGTCAGGCTGATCTCCAACTCCTAACCTCAGGTGACCAACCCACCTCAGCCTCCCAAAGTGCTGGGATTATAGATGTGAGCCACCGTGCCCAGCCTTGAACTAATTTTTGTATATGATATGAGGTAGGGGTCTACCTTCATTCTTTTGCATGTGACTATCCAGTTTCCTTAGCACCATTTGTTGAAAAGACAGTTTTTTCCTCATTGAATTGTCTCGGTAGCTGTATTAGTCTGCTCAGACTGCCATAACAGAATCCCACAGACTGAGTGGCTTACACAACATAAACTTATTTTCTCACACTTCTGGAGACTGAAAGTCCAAGATCAAGGTGCTAGCCTGGTTGGTCTCTGGTGAGGGCTGCCTTCCTGACTTCCAATGGATGCCTTCTCTCTGAGCCCTTACATGGCCTTTCCTTTACACACACTCCTGGTAACTCTTCCTCTTTTTATAAGGACACCAATGCTGTTGGATTAGGGCCCTACCCTCATGACTTCATTTAACTGTAATTACCTCCTTAAAGGCCCTGTCTCTAAATAGAGTCACATTGGTAGTTAGGGCTTCAACATATTAATTTTGGGGGAACACAATTCAATGTGTAACAGTAAGGGCTTGTCAAAAATCAATTGACCATAAATATAAGCGTTTATGTTTGCACTTTTAATTCTGTTCCATTCATTTGAATGTCTATCCTTATGTCAGTATCACACTATCTTGATTACTATAACATTGTGGTCAGTTTTGAAATTAGTTTATCTTTTACCTATATTAATGGTTAGCAAAAGCCCACTGGAAATATCAATACTGTGACCATGCTGATTCCATAGGCACACTTAAATAGCTCTTACTTGGTTGGGTGTGGTGGCTCATACTTGTAATCTCAACACTTCGGGAGGCTGAGGTGGGTGGATCGCTTGAGCCCAGAAGTTCAAGACCAACCTAGGCAACATAATGAGACCCCATCTCTACAAAAAATGTAAAAATTAGCCGGGTGTGGTGGCGTGTGCCTATGGTCCTTGGGAGGCTGAGGTAGGAGGATCACCTGAGCCTGGGGAAGTCGAGGTTGTAGTGAGCTGTGATCGTGCCACTGCACTCCAGTCTGGGCAACAGTGAGACCCTATCTAAAAAAAAAAAAAACAACCTCATGCCTATAATCCCAGCACTTTGGGAGGCCGAGATGGGCAGATCATGAGGTCAGGGGTTTGAGACCAGCTTGACCAACATGGTGAAACCCCATCTCTACTAAAAATACAAAAATTAGCTGGACATAGTGGTACACGCCTTTAATCCCAGCTACTCAGGAGGCTGAGGCAGGAGAATTGCCTGAACCTGGGAGGTGGAGGTTGCAGTGAGCCAAGATCGTGCCTCTGCATTCTAGCCTGGGTGACAGAGTGAGACTTTGTCTCAAAAAAAAAAAAAAACAGCAACAACCAAAAAGCTCTTGCTGTAGTATTTGAAAACTTTTTATAGCCTACAAGGAAACTTCATGTCAGTTGTGTCCTTTGCTCTTCACTGTAACCTTATGAAGAGTATAAGGCACAGTGCAGTGGAGGATGCAGAGGCTTCCTAAGGCCAAGTCATTTCCAGAGAGTGATACAGAGCCTTGTGGTTCTCACTGATGGTCTTTTCATTAAGAAATGGCAAGCTGTACTGGTCATACTGGTGAGTCTTCTTAAACAGAAGTACTGATAAGACTTGTTTTGTAAATGTGAAGATATTTTTAAATGGTATTTCTCAAACTTTAGTGTGTTCAAGAATCATCTGGAGAGCTAGTTGAAAACAGATTCCTGGACCATGACCCTAGAGATTCTGATTCAGTATGTCTGGAGTAGGGCTGGAGAATTTCTAACAAGCTCCCAGTTGATGTTCCTGCTGCTGGTTTGTGGTGCACACTTTGAATCCCACTGTCTTACTGGACATGGTGTTGAAAGTTTGCATAATACACTTCTCAACTCTTTCACCTTCAGAATTTGCCATAATATAGTTAATTCAGACTTCTCAACTCTTTCACCGTCAGAATTTGCTTAGAATACTGAGGAAGCAATTTTCTTGAAATAGTGTACTTTTAAAAATTGCTTTCTCACATGACTTTAAAGATTGCAATCCATTCACTCAATCATTTTTTTGTTTTTGTTTTAGAGTGAGTCTCGCTCTGTCGCCCAGGTTAGAGTGCAGTGGCATGATCTCGGCTCACTGCAACCTTCGCCTCCTGGGTTTAAGGTATTCTCCTCCCTCAGCCTCCTGAGTAGGTGGGATTACAGGCTTATGCCACCATGCCTGGCTAATTTTTGTATTTTTAGTAGAGATGGGGTTTCAACCAGCTTCAATCATTTTTTTTTTCAACTTTGATTGAAGGCTTACCAGATGTGTACCAGATCCAGAGAATACAAAAATGAGTAAGAATTGTCCTTAAAAAATTTTTCTGCATCAGAATTACAAAACTTGGAATCACAGGCTGGGTGCAGTGGCTCATGCCTGTAATCCCAGCGCTTTGGGAAGCTGAGGCAGGCAGATCACTTGAGGTCAGGAGTTCGAGACCAGCCTGGCCAACATGGCAAAATGCTGTCTCTACTAAAAATAGAAAAATTAGCCTGGCATGGCGGTGGGCACCTATAATCCTAGCTACTCCAGAGGCTGAGACAGGAGAATTGCCTGAACCTGGGAGGCGGAGGATGCAGTGAGCTGAGAGATTGGGCCATTGCACTCCAGCCTGGGTGACAGAGTAAGATTCCATCTCCAAAAACAAACAAACAAACTTGGATTTACAATGAAGAGAGGGTATATGAAACACTTTGCTATAATTTGAATATGTACCTCAAGGTTCGTATGTTGGAAACTTAAGCTTCAATACAGCAGGGTAGAGAGGTGGGACCTTTAGGAAGTAAATTAGGTCACAAGGGCAGCCCTCATGAATGGATTAATGCCATTGTCTCTGGAATGGGTTCATTAACCTGGGAGTGGATTTCTTATTAAAGGATGACTTGGGTCCCCTTCCCTTTCTTGCCCATGTGATGCCTTCCATCTTGTTATGACACAGCAAGAAGGCCTTCATCAGATGTCAGCCCCTTGATCTTGGACTTCTCAGCTTCCATAATCATAAGCCAGTTTCTGTCTGCTCATCTGTCGTATTCTGTTACAGCAGCATAAAATGAACCAAGACACCTGGTACCTTGGTTTTACCATTTCTTTTCTGCTGTTGCCTTTTCCTTTTGTTGTTTTTGAAGCTGGCTTTACTTCTCATATGAGTTTACAAACAGTTATAACTTCAGGTAGTCCAGAAATAAGCATTTTTTTTTTTAACCACTCCAAGCATCTCTGACCAGTGTGAATAGCAGGATCTCAGCTATATGACATTATCCAAGGCCCTGTAGAATGGCCCTATGGACTTACTTGAAGAAGTTGGATATACATGGATGTCAGGCAGGCACTGATATCAGAGTTTAATTATATAAATAGGGGAATATAAAGACCAAATGTATACATTATATATCAAACAAAGCATTCTGATCAGAATTGATCTAGTGAGGAGATCTAAAATGGCAATTATATTTTCTCTGGGTAAGGACCGGAGAATGAAGAGATAGGACAAACACTGGCCCTGTGAAGTGCTTGGAGGACATGTGATCCCTGGTTGTTTTTATGTCATATTCCTTATCTCAGGCAGATGGCAGACTTCATTCTTAACACTGTGCTTCATACCTCTCTCTTTACCTTCCAGTGACTGTCATGTGGCATGGGTCTCTGCCCAAGCTCGTAATGAGACAGTAGCAAGGCGGCTGTGGGACGTCAGTTGTGACCTGCTGGGTCTCCCAATGGACTAACAGTGGCAGTGGCAGTTGGACCCAAGAGAAGACTGCAGCAGATTACACAATACTTCTTGCCAAAATGATTCTCCTTCAAGGTTTCCAACCTTTAGCACAAAGAGAGCAAAACCTTACAGCCTTTACTGCTTGGTGTCCAGTTAAAACCCAGTGTACTGCTAGATTCATCTAAATGTCTATCATATCCAGATTTACTTTGCTTCTCTTGCTGCCAGAGTTACTAGAGATGTCATAATAGAATAAGAAGACCCTCATATGACCTGTACAGCTCATATTTTCATTCTGAAAGCTACTGCTACCTAGGAGAATCTAAGCTGTAGCAGGGATGATTTATGCCAATTTGGACTAGCTTTTTTGTTCACAATTCAGTTCCTCCCAACCAACTAGTCTTCATTTCATGAGGGCCATACTGCAACTTCAGCTAAACTCCATGAATCACAATGACTTGGCTCAAGAGCAGGACTTGGCTAAGCGTGGTGGATCACTGGAGGTCAGTAGTTTGAGACCAGCCTGGCCAACGTGGTGAAATCTTGCCTCTACTAAAATACAAAATTAGACAGGCATTGTGGTGCACACCTGTAATTCGAGCTACTTGGGAGGCTGAGGCAGGAGAATCACTTGAACCCAGAGGGTGGAGGTTACAGTGAGCTGAGATCCTGTCACTGCACTCCAGCCTGGACGGCAGAGTGAGACTTTGTCTTAGGGGAAAAAAAAAAAAAATGAGCAGGGCTTGACCCTGACCTCTTTAACTGTCATGCACCAACTTCTGGATTCTCTCAGGAGATTCTTAACTGAGGCTGGATTATGGCACGGCCTTTTTGCTGACAACCTAAAGCCACCACTGTTAAGATGCTGTCTTACGTCTAAACCACAGAAGAGCTTCCTTTTCTAAGAAGTTTGTGAGGTTTGGGGAATGGCAGAAATGTAGGGGAGGCAGAAATTATAATCAAGTTCAAACTGTCATTTTCCTGTTTCTCAGACCAGGAAGTAGGTAACAAGAGGAACGCTATGAAAAGATAAGCCACTGGACTCCAGTTAGTGACCCCAGACCCATGGAAGCCTCCTTTTTTGTGCCTTAGTTTCTCTTAGAAAATGAGAAGAAAGGCTATTTGGTCATTGTCACTGTGTATATTTTTGTGTGTCTTCCTGTGATTTATGCCAAGGGAGTATTTTCACAAAGTTCAAAATGCACAGTGATCAGAGATGAAGCAAACCAGTGCCATTCTTTATGCAAATAAAACTCCGCAAAGGGCAACTGATTCTGTATATGTTGGGAACCACCCAACGTGGGTACCAAGAGCACATGGGTAGCAGGGAAGTCAAAAAAAAGAAGGAGAATACTGGGAGGTAATGCATGAAATGAAGGGACTAAAGACTAAGAAAATAGCAAAAGACAGTACTATACTAACATAGCTATGGAGGAATTGAGGGCCAGCACCCAAGACTGATGAGGTACTATCTGAACAAAAACCATTGTGGCAAAAAAGAAAATCCTAAAAACAAACAAACAAAAAAACCCCACCAATTCTTTATCCAGAAAAACTATCTTAGGGACTGATACTGGTAATTATGGTCAATTTAATAATCTTTTGGGGCATTTCCTTATATTGTCTTGACATTAAAAGGTCTGTGTGCCAAAATTCTGTATTTTATTTGGAGAATCTTTATTAAAAGTAACGCTGCCAAAGGAAGTCTGAGGAATTAGTAGTGTTCCCATCACTTGTTTGGAGTGTGCTATTCTAAAAGAGTTTGTGATTTCCTGGCATGACAATTGTATTTTAACTTTGGTGGGAGAAAGAGTTATAGGACCACAGTCTTCACTTCTGATATTTGTAAATTAATCTTTTATTGAACTTGTTTTGACCATTAAGCTATATGTTTAGAAATGGTCATTTTATGGAAAAATTCTGATAATAGTACAGAATAAATGAATTAATGTTTTACTTAATTTATATTGAACTGTCAATGACAAATAAAAATTCTTTTTGATGATTTTTTGTTTTCATTTACCAGAACAACAACTAAGAATTAAAAGTTTATAGTCAAAAGAAGAAAACACTGTTAATTATTATAGTTATGCAGTGATTTCTCATTCTAAAGAATAATTTGTCCCAGAGCCTAGCTACAGTGCAATCTCAATCCACATGCTCTTAATTTAGGTTGTATGATAATCTGATTATTCATTCACCATTTCCTACTTATATTTTTTACACTCTTTACAGACCACTTTTTTCACATTTCTTGATCATCTCGGGCAATTTTTCTTTTCTTTTTTATTAGAGTCTTTTCTTTTTTATTAGAGTCTTGCTTTGTTGCCCAGGCTCATCTCAGATCCTACCGCCTCAGCCTCCCAAAGTGCTGGGGTACAGGCGTGAGTCGTGGCGCCCAGTCCCAGGCTATTAATCTTTTTTTTTTTTTGCACCTGCCCCTTATTTCTGTACTGTGACAAGTCCCAGCAGTGTGTTGTGGGACTTACACAGTACACTGACAGTAACCTCAGACTTGGTCATCTCTGTGCTCAGTGCATATTCAGAGCTCAACCAAAGTATGTTGAATCAACAGCCAATGAACTTGATCTCATAAAAATAAGAGCCCAGGAGATATAAATTAGCAAAATATTTTCCCCTGAGCATTCATGTATCTTTTAATATTTGTAGGCAGTTTAATATTGAGCTCCCAAGCAAACATTTGAGAATAGACACCTTGAGCAAACTGAAATCGGTGAAAAAAGGAATTAATCTTTTTGAGATAGGGTCTTGCTCTGTTGCCCAGGCTGGAGTGCAGTCGCCCAATCTCAGCTCACTGCAGCCTCCGTCTCCAGGGTTCAGGCGATTCTCCTGCCTCAGTATCCCGAGTCACTGGGATTACAGGTGCTCGCCACCACGCTTGGCTAATTTTTGTATTAGCAGAGACGGGTTTCACCATGTTGGCCAGGCTGGTCTCAAACTCCTGACCTCAAATGATTAGCCCACCTTGGCCTCCCAAAGTGCTGGGATTATAGGCGTGAGCCACCACGCCCGACCTTAAGATAGAAATTTATACCCAGAGAGTGCAGGAAAGGACCTTGTAATTGTTAACACGTGACACAGTGGCAGATGGGACCTAATGAAGCCAGGTCCACCTTCTACACCAGATTATCAGTTCCCCAAGAGCAGAGAACAAATGTTTTATTCACCAACATGCTCAGATCACTCACAGTGCCTATGCTGGACAAATACTTGTTGTGAACAAGTGCACAAGGCAACCTAGTGCACTAGACAGGCCTGACAGCTAGAGTATTTTGCATCTGCCCCTTATTTCTGTACTGTGACAAGTCCTAGCATTGTGTTGTGGGACTTACACAGTACACTGACAGTAACCTCAGACTTGGTCATCACTGTGTTAGTATTTCATCCTAACCGGGTTTCTGTTTTGAATTGTTTTTTGGGGTTTTTTTTGGAGACAAGGTCTCCCTCTGTCTCCCAAGCTGGAGTGCAGTGGTGGGATTTCTGCAGTCTCAACCTTCTGGACTCAAGCGATCCTTCTGCTTCAGCCACTGGGGTAGCTGGGGCCAAAAGTGCGCGCCACCACGCCCGAATCCTATTTTGGGTTTCTGGTAGAGCTCTCACTATTGTGCCCAGGCTGGTCTCGAACTCCTGGATTCAAGCAATCCTCCCACCTCGGCCTTCCAAAGTACTGGGATTACAGGCGCGAGCCACTCGCCCGGCCGGGTTCCACTTCTGAAAGCGTGGGGAGCCGCTGGGCCTCCCAAGAAAAGTGATCCACCTCCAGATGGTAAGCACAGCCCCCAGCCCAGCTATCTTTCCAGGGCTGAAAAGCTAACATTCAGTCAAGACGCGAAATGATAAAGTCGTGTCAGGATGCCAAAGCAAAGCGCGATGACAGTGAGGACGACGTCTAGACACAAACACACACCAAATCACCGCGCTACCGGGCCGGAGTCCACTGCCGCGGCGAGAGCTGAAACTCGCGACCGGGACAACGAGCGACCCCGGGACGAGACGCTCTCAGAGCCAAACTACAACCCCCGGCGTGCACTGCAGTGCCCGCCCCCTCGCCCGCCGAGGAGACCCGGGAAGAAGGCGGCCTAGCTGCCCGTCTCGCAGGTCCACTAGGGCCCTTTCGCAGCGGCGCCTTTGCCCACCCCGGACCGGGCACTTCTCGGGCTCCGCGACTGCCGCTCGCCCCGGCGCGGCACCGCTGCCTCAGGAGTCGCCTGGGCCGCGCAGTTCCCTGACTTCCTGTCAGGCTTTCACGCCGGCGCTCCCGCAATCACGGGCTGGAGGGGGTGGGCGTTCCGGCTCCGGAGGACCCTGCCGTGGCCCCGGAAGAACCTCGTCCTGGGCGGCTGTGGTGCGGCGGTCGCCGTGATGGCCTCGGGGCTGGGCGGCTGACCGCCGGGCTAGGAGAGGGCCCAGCGCCCCGAATCTCAGTGGCTGCTGCTCGAGCGCGGCCTGCGCCATGGCCACCTCCGCCGCCTCCTCGGAGCATTTCGAGAAGCTGCACGAGATCTTCCGCGGCCTCCATGAAGACCTACAAGGGGTGCCCGAGCGGCTGCTGGGGACGGCGGGGACCGGTGAGGCGGGGGTGGGCCACGCCGTAGGGAGCTCGGCCCCGCGCCCTTCGGGAGGAAGATTCCCCCACCTTCCTCCCAGCCCCGGGCCCGCGTCTCCTCGCTCCGCGTCCTCAGACACGCCCCCTACGACTGGCTGGGTCCCAGCCCCAGGTCTCCCTGCTGCCACTGAGAGTGAACTAGGGACGTGCCCAGGGACGGACGTCGGGGTTCAGTTCCCTGGGATCCTTCCATGGCCTTCCACATTTTCTCGTCTGTTTTTTAATGTGGCAAACAGAGCAGTGGGGCTTTTATATCTGCGGTCTTGTAGTAGAATGGGTTTCTTTCGTAGCTGTTTTTTGTTTGTTTTATGTATTTAAAAGTATTAGTTTCAAGACAGGTCTAGTTAGAGGATCTGTGGCACAAAAAAAGGGTTAAAAACCCAAAGGAATCATAATTTGGGGGTGTCGGTAAATACCAGTTACTTACCAACAAGGGGGCATTTAAAATCCAATTGTGGCATTTAGATGTGGTCTTGTTTTGAACATTTTATACCACTGAGACTATTTACTACCCCTTAATTTCATGAAGCAGGTTGCTACGAGTTCTGTCTTGGAGGAGCTAGCGTTTTTCGGCCCTAAATCCATAGGAAGACTTGCTGTAGTTCTTGGCCTCCGGACATAGAGAACTTGATGTCAAGGATAAGACTTTGAAGTTTGAAGTTTTATTGCTTTTACCTAAGGGTCAGAGCTTGGTTGTTTGCTCAACGAATTACTCAAGGTCATAGGAATTGAATGACTTTGGTGAGAATGAAATTCATGTGTTTAGTGTGTATTGTGATGTTGCTTTGTGCTAGGCACTGTTCTAGGTGCTGGTTAGTATTGCAAATTACAGTGAAAAAGACATGCACATCCCCATTCTAGCAGGTAGGTGATAAACAATATATAATTATTAAGAGGCAGTGTTAAAGTGTACAGGAAAATAAATCAGAGTAAAGGGATAGGGGTGGGACTTCAGTTTTATGTTGTTATTATTTATTTATTTTTGAGACAGTGTCTCACTCTGTCACCCAGGCTAGAGTGCAGTGGCACGATAGCTCACTGCAACCTCTGCTTTCCAGATTCAAGTGATTCTCCTGCCTCAACCTCCAGAGTAACTGGGATTACAAGCATGCCACCACCCCTGGCTAATTTGTGTGTGTGTGTGTGTTTTTAGTGGAGACAGGGTGTCACTGTGTTGGCCAGGCTGGTCTCTAACTCCTGACCTCAAGTGATCTGCCTTCCTTGGGACTTCAGTTTTAAATAGGGTGGTTGTGAAAGTCCTCTCTGAGGAAATGGCATTTGAACAGAGACTTGAATGAAGTGAGAGAGTAAACCAGAAATCTAGGAGGAGTGAGTGTCGGAAGGGGAGAATAGCACAGCAAAGGCCCTTAAGCAGAAGTGAGCTTGGTGTGTTCAGGGAAGAGCAAGAGGTTCCATGTGCTTGGGATGGGGTGAGCAAAGGAGAGAGGTAGGCAGGACCAGATCACGTAGGGCCTTGTGGACCATGGTGAAAGACTTTTTCTAAATATGATGGGATGCAGTTAAAAGGCATTGTGCAGGCCGGGCGTGCTGGCTCATGACTGTAATCTCAGCACTTTGGGAGGCTGAGACAGGTGGATCACTTGAGGTCAGGAGTTCGAGACCAGCCCGGCCAAGATGGTGAAACTCTGTCTCTACTAAAAATAGAAAAATTAGCCAGACATGATGGCAGGTGCCTGTAATCCCAGCTACTCGGGAGGTTTATTGGGGGGAGAGTCACTTGAACCCAGGAGGCGGAGGTGGCAGTGAGCCAAGATTGTGTCATTGCACTCCAGCCTGGGTGACAGAGGGAGACCCCGTCTTGGGGAAAAAGAAAAAAAAAGAAAAAAAATGTATTGTGCAGAACCATGGTGGGATCTGATTTATGTGATTGAAAAGTGGGCTGCAGGCCGGGCGCAGTGGCTCACACCTGTAATCCCAGCATTTGGGGAACCCGAGGCAGGCGGATCACTTGAGGTCAGAAGTTCAGGACCAGCCTGGCCAACATAGTGAAACCTCATCTGTACTAAAAATACAAAAATTAGCCGTGCATGGTGTCACATGCCTGTAGGCCCAGCTACTCGGGAGGCTGAGGCAGGAGAATCACTTGGACTCAGGAGGCAGAGTTGCAGTGAGCTGAGAAAAAGAGTGGAAAAAAAAAAAAAAAAGTAGACTGCAGTCCAGGAGTGGTGGCTCACACCTGTAATCCCAGCACTTTGGGAAGCTGAGGCAGGAGTATTGATGTGTTGAGAAATTTTGAGACCAGCCTGGGAAACACAGTGAAACTCCATCTCAACAAAAAATACAATAATTAGCGCGGCTTGGAGGTGGGTGCCTGTAGTCCCAGCTCCTAGGGAGTCTGAGGTGGGAGGATTGCTTGGGCCCTGAAGCTAGTGGTTGCAGTGAGCCAAGATCCCACCACTGCACTCCAGCCTGGGTGACAGAGCAAAAATAAAAAATTGAATTCATTATTACTATAGTTTGAATGTCTCACTAAAACTTAGGTTGAAATTTATTTGCCATTTTAATTTTATTAAGAGGTAGGACTTGTAAGAAATAATTAGACCATGAGGACTCTGTCCTCATGGATTGGATTAGTGTTATCCTGAGAGTGGGTTGGTTGTTGAGGGAGTGGGTTAGTTTAGCCCTCTCTTGCTTGCCTGCTCTCTTGATCTGTTGCCCTTTTACCTTCTGCCATGGGCTGACCCATGGGCATCAAGAAGGCCCTTGAAAGAAACAGGCCCCTCAGCCTTGGGCTTCCCAGCCTCCAGAACGCTCAGAAATACATTTCTTTTCTTTATAAATTACCCAGACTCTGTTTTTCTGTTGTAGCAACGTAAAACTAAGATAGTTGCATTCACCTTTGTTGTCTACCCCGCCTTCTTCTCCTTCCTGCAGAGAGAACAGTCAGAAATATGTGATTTTTTTTTTTTTTTGAGATGGAGTCTTGCTCTGTCGCCCAGGCTGGAGTACAGTGGTATAATCCCAGCTCACTGCAACCTCTCCCTCCGGGGTTCAAGCAATTCTCATGCCTCGGCCTCCCGCGTAGCTGGGATTACAGGCACATGCTACCATACCCTGCTAATTTTTGTATTTTTAATAGACATGGAGTTTCATCATGTTGGCCAGGCTGGTCTTGAACTCCTTTTTTACTTTCTTCAGGAAGTAAAAAGGTCTTGAACTCCTTTTTTACTTTCTTCAGAATCCTTTTTTACTTTCTTCAGAAAGTTTTCAAGTGATCATTTCCAGTTAAATTTAGGCTTTCAGTTATATATGTTGATTTTATTTTATTTGAATTCCTAACCTCAAGTGATCCACCTGCCTCAGCCTCGCAAAGTGCTGGGATTATAGATTGTCTCTGCAGAAATATGTGAATTTCTACCCAACCACAAAATAAGTTGCTGGTAACAGACATAGTTGTTTAATGGATAAGTAAATAAAGTATATCCATATCCCTAGAATTAGAGTAAGAAGTCCAACAACTTTACCTCCTATTCACTACCTCATTCACACTGCTCAATAAATATTTGTTGAATAAATTGAATTTATCTAAGCAAACACATGGTGCCTCATCTCTGAATCCTCTTTTTCTAGTTCGGAGACCACATCATAAACTTCTCAGAGCTTTAATGCCCATTATGAATTATTAGGCACAACACAATGTACATAATACAATCCTTGCATGTAGCTTATAGTGTGTGATTGAATTCAGTCATTTTTTCAGTAAACACTTACTGAGGATTATTATGTATCAGCCACTGTCTGGGCCCTGAGGACTTTCAGAGTTCTTACCTTAAAAGGAAACAAACTTACAAAAAAGTGTGTGATTAATCCTAAAATAAAGTTCTCTGAGACCATAAAAAAGGCTGGGGAAGAGAGGGATGCCTCACAGAACTTCAAAGTCAATATAATAGGTTGAATGGGAGTTTGCTAGACAGAGAGAAATGGGAAGAGGCAACACAAGGAGTTAAAAATGGAATACTCCCAACTCTGGAGCTTAGAATGTATGTGGGAAAGTAGTGGTAGATGGGGCAGATGAAATACAGCCAGATTGTGAGGGGATCTTAGTGTCACATTGAGACATTTGATATGGGAAAGTCAGTAAAGGACTTAAAAGCAATTGATTGATAAGGATTTTCTTTTAGAAGGAGGGCATTAATGGCTAAATAGAGGATGAGAGAGAGAGCACAAGAATCTGCGTACAGGGGACCATTAAAAGCCTTTTGTGCAGTTGTCTTGGTAATGGGAATCTGCAGAGTACTAAATCTAAGAGGTGCTTCGTTGTTTGTTTTTTGTTTGTTCGTTTGACACAGGGTCTCACTCCTGTCTCCTGTCACCCAGCCTGGAGTGCAGTGGCACCATCACTGCTCACTGCAGCCTTGGCTTCTTGGGCTCAGGTGATCCTCCTACTTCAGCCTCCTGAGTAGCTGGGACCACAGGCGCATGCCACCAGGCCTGGCTAATTTTTTTTTAAAGTTTTAGTAGAGATAGGGTCTTCCGTGTTGTCAAGGCTATTCTCGAATTTCTGGGCTCAAGTGATCCACCCACATCAGCTTCTTAAAGTGCTGAGATTACAGATGTGAGCCACTGTGCCTGGCCCAAGAGGTGGTTTGGAGGCAGAAATTAACCAGCCCCATTGGTTATGGGAGTGGGGAAGAAGGATTCCAGGGTGTCTGCATTTTTTCACTTGGTCAACTGGTGAATGACGAACTTAAAAATATAAGAGGAAGAGCAGAGTTGTTTGGGTTGTGGGTGAGAGTATCAAAGATACCTGTAGAATAGAGATCATAATATATGTCCATTCTAGCCTCACAAAATAGTTGTTCTTCTGCCATTAAAAATAACATATGGGGGCCAGGTGTGGTGGCTCATGCCTGTATCCCAGCATTTTTGGAGGCTGAGACAGGAGGATTGCATGAGGCCAAGAGTTGGAGACCAGCCTTGGCAATATGGTGAGACCCTATCTCTACAAAAAGTAAAAAAAAGAAAAAATTAGCTGAGTGTAGTGGTGCTCACCTGTAGTCCCAGCTTCTCAGGAGGCTGAGGCAGGAAGATCGCTTGAGTCTAGAAGCTTGAAGTTATAGTGAGCTGTGATCACATCATTGCACTCTAACCTGGGTGACAAAGCAAGATTGTCTCTAAAATTAACAATAAAACATTTATGAACAACATTATGTGGATTGAGAGGCCATATAGTATAATATTTAACAGCAAGAATTCAGGAGCCAGACTGCCTGAGTTTAAATCCACCTATTAATAGCAGTGTGAGCTTGAACAGGTTACTTTAACCCAATTAGTTTCCCCTGCAAAATGAGGATAAATCATAGTATCTACTTCATAGGGTTTTTATGAGGAGTAAATGAGTTAATATATGTAAAGTCCTTAGAATACTGTCTGTTAATAGAGCTACTGGCCGTTGTTTTATTTAAATGTAAACTAAAAATACCAGCCCTGTATATAACTACTCTTACCTTGTTCTTTTTTTTTTTTCTAGAGCACTTATTTTCTGACACTTTCCATATTTATGATATTTACAGTATATTGTTTGTCTTCCTTTCACTAGGACAGTGGTTTCAGTGTGGTTCATGAACCAGCAGCATCAGCATCATCTAGGAACTTGTCAGAAATGCAGATTCTCAGGCTCTACCCCAGACCTATAGAATCAGAAACTTTTAACAAGAAGTGTGTTTTCACAGCTCTACAGGGGATTTCTGATGAAGGCCAAGTGTGAAAGCCACTGAGCTAGAATATAAGCTCAATGTTATCTCTGGTTTCCTTCACTGTATTTCCTAAGCACCAGAACAGTGCCTAGCACATACTAGGTCCCCCATAGATATTTGTTAAATGATGGAATATGTGAATAGCGTGAATTGTTGGAAAGAAAATACTAATATTAATATATAGTTGTGATTTATTTCTATTCTGTTTTCCATATTTTCATGACTTTAAAAATGGGTATATTCCACCTATTAAAACAACAAAAACAATATTTCTTCAAAGTACAGTCTCCATTCAATTTCTGCCTTTGAAGGATATTAGAGACAATGTGTCCTATTTTAGGAAGTTTTTGTGAGAGTGATTGTCTATTACCATGTACAATAATAATTAATCCATTTAATATTTCATTAAGTACCTGTGGCTATAATTTCTAGTCTTGGTTTTATAACCTCTGAAGAGGTCTCTCCAGTTAGCTCAGAGCACTATAATGTACTATAATTTCTGAATCTAATCAAAATGTTAAATGCCTGTGGTCATGATTTCTAGTTTTGGTTTCGTCATACTTGAAGATATCTCTCTTTATGTCTTAATGAGTATGGTAAAAATACTGAAATTTTCTTCCATTTTAAGCCATTTAGATTTCAGTATGTGTAACACAAGACCCCATTATTTGGGGAGCCAGAAAAAATAATCACTATGGAGTACTATAATCAACTGACCAATAAACACCAATTACTTACAGACTATAGAATTTTAACTATTCTAACTCATATTTTCTACTGAATTTTGTTTTTGCTCTTAGGTCTTCCTAAGTATTTACTTTCAGAAACAATGGTGGTTCGTATTTATTGAGCCCTTATTATATTTGGCACTTGCTAGGTAAATGTTATGTGTATTATTCTTTTAACCCTTTCAAACAACCCTTATGAGATCAGTACTCTTGTAGTGCCTATTTGCAGATGAGGAAACAGATTGGTTGAGAGGGATCTGATGCTTTTAACTACTCTATGGTGTGGGATCCTGTCAACTGTCACGGTATACAAAAAGAGGGTGTAAGTCCTTCATTTTGCCACAGTGAGGCGCCAAAAGCAAAGTAACCACATATTTATGAGCTGGGGAAACTGAAGTGATTTCCACAACTTTAAAGGGCCAAGGTTAGTCATTCGTGGGCTGGAAATTGAAACCCCCGTATGGAAGAGAGGCTGCCCACCTTGGTCAAACTTTAAGGTAGGCTTTCTGTAGCTCTGTTTTTCAGAGCTGTCTGTTTCCATTTTACTCCATATCCCGGAGATAGTGCCATTATCCACCCAGTTTCCCAGAGAAGACAGAGTTGGTCCCAGAGAGTCCCTCACATGTGACTGATTTGGGCAGGCTTGTGGGGTGGGGGATAATGGTATTTGAAGTGGTTCATTCTTGTTCATGGGCCCATTCTCCTTAGGATGCCACCTTGCTGTTTGTAATTGATTGTAGCATCAATTCTAACTCCCTAAAAAGAGGAAGAGGTTTTTTGTTTTTTAAACAGATTTTACCAGTTATTAAAGGCTATAGCCTGGAAGCACAAAAATGCCCCTCAGTTGTATACAGTATGCAGTTGTTTAATGTACAGAAGCCCTGGACTTGGAGTCAGCAAACTTGCACTCCACAACTAGTGCTGCCATACATTTACTCTTCCAGTGACTGTGGGGAAGGCACTCAGTTTCTCCAGGGTCTAATGTCCTCAGTGGTAGAGGAAGGAAGTTAGACTAGATGATCGCTGAGGTACATCCTAGCTTTAGCATTCATTGGTTTCACAATTCTGAGACTAAAGAATTTTTTTAAAGCAGTTATTGATCCCTCTCAGTTGGGTAGAGATCAGTCTCTTGAATGATCTGCCTCCCTGGCTTTATCATCACAAGAAATGATTTCAAAGGCTTCTATTTTGTTTTGTTTTAAATCTTAGAAGTCCAGAAAAGATCTCATAAATGTAGTGAAATTCTTTAAAAGTATGTTAAGTTGGCTGGACACGAGAGGCTGAGGTAGGCAGATCATGAGGTCAGGAGTTCGAGACCGGCCTGGCCAACATGGTAAAACTCCATTTCTACTAAAAATACAAAAATTAGCTGGATGTGGTGGTGCACACCCATAGTCCCAGCCTCTCAGAAGGCTGAGGCAGAAGAAAAGTTTGAACCTGGGACACGGAGGTTGCAGTGAGCGCCACCTGCACTCCAGCTTGGTGACAGAGCATGACAACATCTCAAAAAAAAAAAAAGTATGTTATAGAGCACTCATAAGAGGAAATGTGTTTTAGGAAATCAGGTAGGAAATGGAATGTTCCAGCACATAGTGAAAGAGAGATTCTATGGTCTGCTTCTTCTCCCCCTTCATTTGTGTAGTTACTTTCCTGGAATCATTCTAGAATTTGCCTCTTGAGAATGCAGATTTTCATACCCATTAACAGAGGAAGAATAAAGGAGGAGACTTTATGACTAACACAGTTGTAGAAAAATCTAGGAAAGGAAGGAGCTAAGAAGGGAATGTATGTATATATGTATATGTACAGTACTGCCTTCTACTGTCTGGCTTGGATCAGGAGTGAGCATGCCTGAGTTTGGAGATGTGCTGACTCAGAGCAGTGATGGCTGCTTAACACTTTTGTGACAGCTTATTACAAAATAACATGATACTGCTCCATGGAAGTAGCTGTTTTTGACTGTAGGCATTATTTCAGTACTGGTAGCTAAGAACACAGCCCCCTCAGGAATAGTAATAGCTGCTTTGGTGCTCATTTCAGTTACGTCGTGGATGGTCAAGAGTCATACCGTTTGCTGTGGTGAACTTTCCCCTACTTTTTTTTTTTTTTAAACAACAAACAGAGCCATGGGTTTTATGAGTAGTATGGAGAAAAATATCTGGAGTATCTCGTGTATATTAAGGGAGTGTCACACAGCACTGAATGAGACACAGAAAAGAGTGTGTTGTTGTTTGCTCTTTCAGGCAGTAGCCACATCTAAGGAGGTTTATAGCTCTAGAATCTATGGACAAAGTAAAAATGACAAAATAAATTTCCATATTTCAGAGGAACTTGGTCTCAAGTTGAGATTATAGAACATACGCATCCAAAATGATTTATGGTCACTTAAAAAGTAGGATACATGGACAAGTGTGGTGGCTCACACCTGTAATCCCAACACTTTGAGAGGCTGAGGTAGGAGGATTGCTTGAGCCCAGGAGTCAAGACCAAGCCTAGGCAACATAGTGAGGCCCCATCTCTACCAAAAAAAAAAAAAAATTAGCTGGATATGGTGATATGCACCTGCAGTCTAAGCTACTCGGGACAGTGAGGCAGGAGAATTGCTTGAGCAGATGAGAGGATTGCTTCAGCCTAGGAGGTCAAGACTGCAGTGAGCTGTGATCATGCCACTGCACTCCAGCCTGAGTAAGACCCTGTCTCAAAAAAAAAAAAGATACAACTGACAGATGCTGTTGTGATTAACAAAATGTAAATCTATAGAAAGCATAACAGTGACATTACATCTTATGTAGGATTGGGTTCAAAAGTCAGGGTGTGGCCGGGTGCAGTGGCTCACGCCTGTTATCCCAGCACTTTGGGAGGCTGAAGTGGGCGAATCACAAAAGGCCAGACTGGTCAACATGGTGAAACCCTGTCTCTACCAAAAAATATAAAAATTAGCTGGGTATGGTGGCACACTCCTATAATCCCACCACTCAGGAGGCTGAGGCACAAGAATCGCTTGAACCCGGGAGTTGGAGGTTGCAGTGAGCTGAGATGATGCCACTGCACTCCAGCCTGGGCAACGGAGTGAGACACAGTCTCAAAAAAAAGTCAGGTCTTAAGATGAAAATCAGAGTAGACAAATCATCTGAGAAAATCTCAGGACAGCAACTGAATACCCACATGCCATTTCTCCATAAGCCCAGCTCATCTGTTCTCTTTTGCAGTGGAAAAGATTGCTCTTCCTTTAGTTGGTGGAAGTGCTGGCTTGTATTTAGGAGTCACATTGAAAAATACATAGCTGCGGCTGGGCGCAGTAGCTCACGCCTGTAATCCCAGCACTTTGGGAGGTTATGGCGGGCAGATCACAAGGTCAGGAGATCAAGACCATTCTGGCCAACATGGTGAAACCCCGTCTCTACTAAAAATACAAAAATTAACTGGGTGTGGTGACATGGTCCTGTAACCCCAGCTACTTAGGAGGCTGAGTCAAGAGAATTGCTTGAACCAGGGAGTCAGAGGTTGCAGTGAGCCAAGATCATGCCGTTGCACTTCAGCCTGGCAACAGAGTGAGACTCCATCTCAAAAAAAAAAAAGAAAAATACATAGCTTTAAAAGACTGTATCTCCATACAGCGTAGATGAACCTTGACTTTATGCTAAGTGAAATAAGCTAAACACAAATGACAAATATTGTATGATTCCACTTAATGGTGTACCTGGAATAGTCAAATTCATAGAATGGGGAGGTTTTTAATGGGTATGGAATTTCAGTCTAAGATGATGAACAGTTAGTGGTGATGGCACCACAACAGTGTGAATGTACTTAAATGCCACTAAGATATACACTTCAAAATGGTCAAAATGGTAAATTTTATGTGACATATATTTTGCCACAATTTAAAAAAAGAAACAAAGACTGTATCCACAGTCTGTGAAGGTAATTCCAAAAGACGCGTTCAAAAAGGCAGAGGTTGCAGTGAACCGAGATTGCACCACTGCACTCTAGCCTGGGTGACAATCGAGACTCTGTCTCTGAAAAAAAAAAAAAAAAAGAAAGGAAAAAACATTGTAAATGATGGTAACTTTCTGGTAATAAATAGATTGTGTGTAGATTTCCAGGAAGAACATTTATTTAGATGTATAAAGTTTTTTTAAATCAAGCTCCTCATAAACGGCGCTAATTTTTGCTTGTTAGTTATTAGAGAATGACCTACTTCCTCATTTTATAGTCAATGAAGGAAGAGGTCAGGTCCCAAAGAAATGAAGGAAATTATCCAAGCTTACATGCTGAGGCAGGCCTGAACCAGACACCAGAACCTCACCCCCCTGACTAACCAGGGTTTTCCCCATACAAATGTTTACCAGCATTCTGGTACCAACTTCATAATTTTTGCCAATTTTTGCCACATCCAAGTTCCGTTACTGTTACTTAATCTATTTCTTTATGTCAGCTTATTTCATCTAAAATATATTTATTTAAAACAAAGTTACTAAAAAATGAAACTTGGTATAATTTTAGATGGAAAACCTGTAGTATAAGTGATCAGAAAATACAATGAAGACAATACTGTTTTAGTTAGATGTTGTTTAAAGCTGAAGCCTGTTCTATTTTTGTTCAAAGGGGAGATTAGTAATTTTTAGGTATTAAAGATACACTCACCAAAGTGACTGACTGGGAAAGACTGAAAGGGAGCTGAAAGGGGAATGAATAACATTCTCATTGTGCGAGTCATTACCAGTGCCACACCCAGAGAAAAACAGGCACCATACCAGGCAGCCTCTCAGCAAGCAGAGTAGGTAGATTTTTAAATTTGTTTTGCAGAAAAGTAGTAGATATGAGTTAGCATAGAAGTGGTTCACTGTGAGTGTGAAGGTGGGGGGTTTCAGAGAGTCACTATTGGTAAACATTCTTACTGATAAAAGTGTGCCTAGTCCTTTAGGATGAGGGAATAGAACAGGTTGAGAATGATTAACTTAAACCTGTAGTGTTTCTTGGAGGGATGCTGTTGGCTTTGGGGACCAAGTAATTATGCAGGGCTGTCCGAATGTGGGTATTCTTGTTCCCTGAGTACTATGCCAATAAGAATAATTTTTTTCTCAGCCAGGCTTTGTGGCTCACGCCCGTAATCCCAGCATTTTTGGGGGCTGAGGTGGGTGGATCACCTGAGGTCAGGAGTTCAAGACCAGGCTGGTCAACATGGTGAAACCCTGTCTCTACTAAAAATCCAAAAAAAAAAGGTTTTTTCTCTTTCCTCCTCCTCGGTCATTGTGATAAATTCCTATACATTTTATTTATTTATTTATTTATTTATTTATTTATTTATTTATTTATTTATTTGAGACAGAGTCTTGCTGTGTTACCCAGGCTAGAGTGCAGTGGCACAATCTCAGCTCACTGCAGCTTCAACCTCCTGGGTTCAAGCGATTCTCCTGCTTCAGCCTCCCAAGTGGCTGAGATTATAGGCATGTGCCACCACACCTGGCTAATTTTTGTATTTTTAGCAGAGATGAGGTTTCACCACGTTGGCCAGGCTGGTCTCGAACTCCTGACCTCAAGTGATCCACCTGCCTCAGCCTCCCAAAGTGCTGGGATGACAGGTGTAAGCCACCAAGCCCAGCCTATATACATTTTAAAATGCCTGTTTAAGATGACTGACTACTACTCTCACTAGGGGAGGAATAAGCAGCTTATTCTAAGCAGAGGGAATGGCCTTTACAAATGTGTGGAAATAGTAATAAGCATTTGAAATTTATCTGTCTTTTCTAGAAGAGAAGAAGAAGTTGATCAGGGATTTTGATGAAAAACAACAGGAAGCAAATGAAACGGTGAGAGCAAACAAATTTTGTTTCTTCTACCTGGTCTTCATCTTTTCCAGAAGTAATGCTATGAACTGATCACAGATTAACTGTTTCTGTCTGTTGATCTTGATTTTGACTGTTTTTTACTAAATGAAGCCAATTGATGGGGATGGGTATTGAGGGGGTTCGACAAACACAAATGGGTAAAACCTGAAGACTCTCCTGAAATATGAGTCTTTGATAATATATTGCTGATGTGAGTGGTAAGGGCATTCTCATACCCTTACCCAAGCAGTCTTTTAAAATCTCTTTTTAGGGCTGGGCGCTGTGGCTCATGCCCGTAATCCCAGCACTTTGGGAGGCTGAGGCAGGTGGATCACTTGAGGTCAGGAGTTCGAGACCAGCCTGACCAACATGGTGAAACCCCGTCTCAAAAACAAAACAAAACAAAAAAAAATTCTAAACTTAAAATCTCTTTTTAAGAGCTGGCCATTAAGATAGGTTACTGGCCAGTGTGGTGGCTCACACCTGTAATACCAACACTTCGAGATGCCAGGGCGGGAGGATCACTTGAGGCCAGAAGTTCAAGACCAGCTTGGGCAACATAGGGAGACCCCTATCTCTTCCAAAAAAAAAAAAAAAAAAAAAAAAACCCAGGTTTGGTGGTGCCTCTGGACCCAGCTACTCAGGAGGCTGAGGTGGGAGGATCACTTTATCCTGGGAGGTCGAGCATGCAGTAAGCCATGATCACACCACTGCACTGTAGTCTGGGTGACAGAGCAAGACCCTGCCTCAAAAAAAGAAAAAGTTACTGTTCTTTGTTAAACTTACTGTCACAGAAAATGTAGCTCAGAGGTGATTCTAACCATGTCCCTTTCTGTCTTAAAAGACAGCATAGTAGCTGGACTTGGTACCTCAGGCAAGACATGCATGAGCTTCAGTTGGGACCTAAAGTTTGTCAGAAGTTGCTTCCCTTCACCTGTGACTTTTCTTAAAAAAAAAAAAAAAGTTTGTTTTTTTTCCTCCAGCTCTATGGAAGCAAGAGTCCTTTGACTCCATTTCATTATACTCTAGCAAACCCATTAAGACTGGGGCCAAAATCCTGGTCCCTGCTAGAACTCTGCAGAAATAGTTGCCCCTGCTTTTGCCATCCCAGAGCAGATGGAGAAAAAATTCTCTTTTGGCCAGCGAACTGCCTTCTTGCCTGTTGAAGATCAACGTCTCAATTTCCCAGTTATCCCAATGAAGAAGGAAGCACATCTGCATCCTTTTCTCTGTTTTGCATGTGCTTTAAGAAGGACCAGACTGCCAGACTGTGGAAACTATCTTCTTCCTAATGGGAGTACTAGGAATTTTTCTTAATACCTGGGTACAGCTGGGCATATCCATGATACCTGTTTGTAGCCATTCTCCTGTTTTGGTTAACATTTTGGTAGCATTTTAAAAATCTTCTAGTTACTAGTGATTTGTTTGGTGCTCAGATACTTGTTTTCTCTGAACTCAACAAAAGTAATAATCCTACCTTGACCATTCCAGGAGGATGAAAATAATTTAGGGCCGACTGTGAACGTCCCCAGGTGTTACATTTTACTTATCCTAGAAGAATGGAAGTCTGATTCCTCTAAAGCACCTGCTCTGGGGTGGGCCCATGGTTGTCTCTGACATGGAGACAAATGTGATTGATTTTCAGAAAGAGGAGCAGGAAAAGGGAAGAACCCTGATGCCAGACCCTTATGTACAGTAGACTTCAAAGCACTTCTTGATGGCAGTGTTCAACCGTATATTGAAGAGAGCCAAGAATTTGAAGATTTTGAATCCTGACTCCTTTTTAATTTTATTTTTATAGAGATGAGGTCTTGCTGTTTCTAAGGCTATGCTCAAATGATCCTTCTGCCTAGGCCTCCCAAAGGGCTGGGATTACAAGCGGGAGCCACTATGCCTGGCCCGGACTCCTTCTTTTTGTGTAATCTTGAGCAGGCTTTCTCTAAATCATATATGAAATGGAGCATTTGCTACCTTACTGATTTGTTGTGAGGATTAAATGGATAATATATAGAAACATGTTTAGTAAGGTATAAAGTACTTCTGTCTCTCCATCATTCAGTTCGTATATTTTGAATGCCTGCTCTGTGCTTGCTGGGCACTGTGCTAGGCATTTGGATTGAGAGGAACATTCCAGAAATGGTTCCGCCTTATGTAGCATATGGTTGAATTATTTACTTGGTGTAGTCCAAATAAATAAGTAGTTTGATTAATCCAAATTGGGTATATTTCCAAATGAGTGAGGGAAGAACCAGGCCATCTACTCACTACTTTCTGCCTTCCCAGCTGGCCGAGATGGAGGAGGAGCTACGTTATGCACCCCTCTCTTTCCGTAACTCCATGATGTCTAAGCTTCGAAACTACCGGAAGGACCTTGCCAAACTCCATCGGGAGGTGAGAAGCACACCTTTGACAGCCACGCCTGGAGGCCGAGGAGATACGAAGTATGGCATATATGCTGTAGAAAATGAGCATATGGTAAGTTTTAGCTGCCTTTTTTTTCCTTAAGGTCCTGTGGTACAAAAATTAACCATGTTGTTAGATTATTTCATATTTTCAGTGTATACTAGAAAACACTTTTTTCACCCTTCTCCTCTTTTCTGCATCCAGCTCCTGTTATCCCCTTAGTATATGCTCTATTTAATGCAGCCCTTTTGAAACATATGCATATTTAGATTTCTTTTTATCCTTAATATAATACAGTCTTATAATAAAAACAGTGCTTTGTGTATAGTAGTATATAAGTGTTACTTATTTTATCTGGATTCTGGATTTGACCCATTGATCTAATTTCTTCTTGATCTTTTTTATTCTTTCATATAAATTTTAGGATCACTTTCTTAAGTATGCCTGGAAAATTCCATTAGGTTTCTAATTTATCAGAGTATTGTTTCAAAATCAATCTAAGCTTTCCTTTACCTTAATGTCAAGATGGCCCATCAACTGAGATACTGTAGCCAATGCAGGGTGCTTCTCGAGAAGGAGCTTTTTATCATTTTATTCTGTGGTAATGGAAAGTGAGCCAGACTGCCTCTCTAGTTTTCAGGATTCTGATTTATAAGATTGGACTAATTGAACATCTGTATTCTGAAACCATCTAAGAAGCTAGATCGTTAAAGGAATAAAAGGTCTGAAAGGTTAAATGTGCTGCATTTGGTCTATCTTCCATAAACACAACACAAAGTAGGATTGGCCTGGCAAGTACCACGGAAGAGAGATGGAAAGGGGCCCACCAGTGCAGACTGAACAGAGGTAGAAAGGCTCATACTACAATTTTAAACAAACAACTCCTGTTTCATGATGCATCCTGATTATAGGTTAAGAGACATTCAAAATGATATTGGCTTGACATTGCTGATGCAAAACTAGACATTTTGAGGATGACATATTTAAAATTTTCACATGGATGCACGAAGGATCATCACAGATTAGAAACTGACAGATCACTTGAAAAGGGAGGCTAGAAAAGGGCAGGCAGGTGGAACGTGGTTCTACTGGTTTTATTTGAACCTCATTTAGTGGTTTCCTCATCTACTGGTCTATATGCTATTTATTAAGTGAAAATGCTACAGAGCACCTGACATGGTGGCTCACGCCTATAATCCCAGCATTTGGGGGGCTGAGGCTGGCAGATCACCTGAGATCAGGAGTTCGAGACCAGCCTGGCCAACATGGTGAAACTCTGTCTCTACTAAAAATACAAAATTAGCCAGGCGTGTTGGCCGGTGCCTGTAATCCCAGCCACTCGGGAGGCCGAGGCAGAGGCTGCAGTGAGCCGAGATCACGCCACTGCACTCCAGCCTGCATGATCGTGAGACTTTGTCTCAAGAAAAAAGAAAATGCTGCTTCTTGCTACTTCTGGTCTGAGAGCCAATCTTTTGGCTTCTTGATGGTCCTATTGCCAGTGGTCACCTGCTCTGTAATAAGCCTTTGTGAGCTGGGTCCCTTTTGATTGTGTGTGTGTGTGCTTTGAACAGCTAAGAACTTAGAGCTGCTGCCATTTCTGTCAGTGGTTGTTAATTCTGGCCTGACAAAGGCTACTTTTGTCTTCATGCTGTCTGCGTTTAGGATTACAGGTGGAGCAAAACTTTGGTGAGGATTTAGAAAATTAGGGCACTTGAGAAATTCGGGCAGCTGGGGAAGCTTGCTCAAGCCCCAGATATTAATTTCCCTGAGACCAAATCACCCCCAGTGTGGCAGCTCAGGGTTTTTTGTTTGACCTCAGGTGAAGTTCTTTGTGGGACTCATCAAGAGTGAACCACATACGTTTTTTCCAGAATGTGGTAGTGTCTCAGACTTCTAAATGATTTCTTTACATGCTGAAAAAGAAGAATTTATTCATCTAGGCAATTCCACCGTGAACACACCCTATCTCAGAAGCTAAGGCCTGGTTAGTACTTGGATGGGAGACTGCCCGGAAATACCAGGTGCTGGAGGCTTAAAACAAAGAAAAGAATAGCTCATTCATGATCCCTCAATCCTCAGTACCAGTCAAGTGGGGATCTTCAGTGAATTAATTTTTTTCTAGGGCTGAAGAGTTGAGTTGGTTTGTTCGTATTACTATCAAAGTTACAGGCTATATGCATTATCAGATAGCTTCTGTACCTGCCACATCTGGGCTGCCACCTTTCAGAAGTTGATAGTCCAGGAAACACATGGACCAGTTCAAATTCATCACAAACACAGGGAAAGTGCTCCAGTATTTTTAATCCATCTTTCCTTGCCTCATGTAAGTGTAAAAGGCAGTGGAGTGAGGGTATTGTGATCCTATTGATTGGATATCCGGTTCTGCTTTAGTCTGTAACCTTGAAAAGAATCATTAGCTTTGGTTCTGTCTTAAAAGGAATGAAAATTATTGCTTACTGTATCCCTTCTTACATGGGGAAGGTCATGAGGAATATGCTAGCAATGAATTTATAATGGAAAAAGTCTTAACATTTGTCTTCCATCTCCTTTCAGAATCGGCTACAGTCTCAAAGGGCAATGCTTCTACAAGGCACTGAAAGCCTGAACCGGGCCACCCAAAGTATTGAACGTTCTCATCGGATTGCCACGGAGACTGACCAGATTGGCTCAGAAATCATAGAAGAGCTGGGGGAACAACGAGACCAGTTAGAACGCACAAAGAATAGAGTAAGTCTGGGCAGACAGGGAAAGGGGCAAGTATGGGGAAATTGAGGGGCCACTGCACCTGGAAACCATACTAAGGCCAAAAGCTATGGCAATTCTGAATTCAGGAAATAGTCTTTTTTAGGTTCTTATGCTTCTCTCAATTTTTATTTATTTATTTATTTATTTATATTTTTTGAGATGGAGTCTCACTCTGTTTCCCAGGCTGGAGTGCAGTGGTGCGCTCCACTTACTGCAACCTCTGCATCCTGGGTTCAAGTGATTCTCCTGCCTCACCCTCCCAAGTAGCTGGGATTACAGGCATGTGCCACCACACCCAGCTAAGTTTTGTATTTTTAGTAGTGATGGTGTTTCACCATGTTGGCCAGGGTGATCTTAAAGTCCTGATCTCAGGTGATCCGCCCGGCTCGGCTTCCCAGAGTGCTAGGATTACAGGCATGAGCCACTGTACCCAGCTGCTTTTTTCAATTTTTAGTTTCCTTGGCTGAGAGATCTCTGTTAGAAGTAATTTTACCCCTAAGATTTAGACATCATTGGAAATTTTTGCTTCAATGAAAGGAAAAAAAGACAGAAGGAACCTGATTTCTGCACTTATAAGATTACAGGAATTAAAAGCTGCCAATATGAGATTTTAATTTCTCATACATCTAGTACAGTATTCTGCTATTCTTATGAAAACATTGTCTACTTACACCCTGTCATTTAGAGCTAAGGCTATTTTCCAGATTTCATAAAATAGTACCACTGTTTATAGGCAGTTTATAGATTTATAAATTATGGTTCAATTCTGGACTATAACTCTTTACTATTACATAATAGTTAAAAAAAAAAAAAAGTAATAGGGAAAAAAAATCTCTAAGGATTATCCAGTAAGGTAAGCTGGATCATTGTGGAAAGAAAACAAATATTTAAACCAAGTGATGACTATATCAGGGACCTCTAGTTTGATGTCACTCTGAGAGACTCCGAAAAAGAACTCATTTATTTTTACCTTTCCATAAATAGTTAACCTTCATAGGAATTTTTTAGTTTTTTAGAGACAGGGTCTTGCTTTGTCACCTAGGCTGGAGTGCAGCAGTGCAATTATAGCTTACGGTACCTTCAAACTCCTGGGCTCAAGTGATCTTTGTGTGTAGCTGGGACTACAGGCATGTGCCACTGTGCCTGACTAATTGTAATTTTGTGTAAAGACGGGGTCTCACTGTATTGCCGAGGTTGCTCTTGAATTCCTGGGCTCAAGTAATCATTTCACTTTGGCCTCCCAAAACCCTGGGATTACAGCCACTGTGACTGGCTGGAATTTTTAAATTAGTACAGTTTGCCAATAGAATGCTGTATTCTTAATAGCAGAAAGCAAATCAAATTGAAAAACATACTGTGACCAAGATTTGGACAGGAAAATACTAGCTCAGTGTGAAGATTTGAGTAAATCTTAATAGCTACAATTCTCCATTAAGTCAGAGTAATGCCCTTCCCTCTTCAGTGAAAATTCACAATAAAGTACTAAATTCAAGGCAAGCTATGGAGAATGTAACTTGCTTACAGATTATGGGGGTTCTGGTTTTTGAACATACCAAGTAGATTGGTTGAATTTAAAAAGCCCAGGAGTTTGAAACCAGCCTGGGCAACATAGCAAGACATCTCTATTAAAAATAAAAAAAAGTAGGGTGTGGTGGCACACACCTGTGATCCCAGCTACTTGGGAGACTGAGGTGGGAGTATTGCTTGAGCCTGGGAGGTTGAGGCTGCAGTGAGCTGCGACTGCAGCACTGCACTCCAGCCTGAGTGATGGAGCAAGACCCTGTCTCAAATAAATAAAAGCCAAGGAATGAGCTGAGAGATCAGCTTACCAAGGCCACTGGGGAATGGGAACAGATGGCAGGTGGACATCTGCTGGGGGTGAAATACCCTCCAGCTGTCCAGATTAGTAGCAGACAGTTGAAAGTTCCATGGAGGTTAATTCCTTTCACAATTCAATGTAACTGTCTCTTAAGAGGGTAAAGAAAAAAGATAACCAGATCCCAAAAGCAGTAACACACTAACCTACAAAAACAAATGCCACCAGGCATGGTGGCTCACACCTATAATCCCAGCACTTTGGGAGGCCAAGGCAGGCAGATCACGAGGTCAGGAGTTCTAGACCAGCCTGGCCAACATAGTGAAACCCCTGTCTCTACTAAAAAAATAAAAATAAAAAAATTAGCCAGGTGTGGTGGCAGGCACCTGTAATCCCAGCTGTTTGGGAGACTGAGGCAGGAGAATCGCTTGAACCTGGGAGGCAGAGGTTGCAGTGAGCTGAGATTGCACATTGCACCCCAGCCCAGGTGACAGTGCAACACTCTGTCTCAAAACAAAAACAAAAAGCAAATGCCACCTCAAGAGGCTGTCCTGAAATCTGGCTGATGAAATTCAGATCTTAAGTTCCTCTGCAGTCACTGGCTGTCCAATCTGCTGGCTATACTTGAAGACTTCCCTTTTGGAGTAGCCACAGTGAAAGATTAGCTCAGTCTCAGGAGTCCATCCCCGGCAGCAACCTAGGAATATGATTCGTAAGCCTATTTGATGAGTACTAAAATATCTTGTCCTTTCCAGGTTCTACTTATACTCGAAGGCCATCATTTAAATTGGCTTGATTTCTTGGAATTTTTCAGCATATACCCCTTAATGCCCACTGTTAATCTAGGGATATTGTACAGAATGTACTTTAGAAAGGAAATAATCACTATTTTCTCTTCTCAGCTGGTAAACACAGGTGAAAACTTGAGCAAAAGTCGAAAGATTCTCCGTTCAATGTCCAGAAAGTAAGTTTTTAAAAGTCATGAAATTTGTCTTAATGTCTTTCAACCAAAAAGCTTAAAATAGTGACTTACAAAGGTCCTAATAAAGTACCTCAGCAGTTGATGCCACGTAGTCCCCGTATACTCAGTGCTACCCAGCAGATCAGAAGCAGTACACTAAGGAATATGGTCTTGGATAGTTAAATAGCTCAGGATAAAATCATTTGTTAAAAGTATATACTGCTTTGACTTGGAGCAGTGAAAAATTTCTCCATTGAAAGGACTTTTAATCACAGCTGATGTTCTTTAGAGAACGCAGCACATGGGAATAACAGAGCTTCCTATTCCTTGAAATATATTTATAAAATTTTGATTAGAAAGCAGTTTTCACTTGCATAGTACTTGTTTTTTGGCTCTGCTTGCCTTTCATGGGAGTTAGCACCTTTTCTGGAAGTTCTGTCTCGTTAGCAAGAAGTAGATTTTTAAAAATAAAACCCTTGGGGAGTTGTCAGGGTTGGTGGGCATTAACTGAGCCAAGATGCTGCAGAATCTGCTGGCACTGCCAGATTGCCCAGAGGACCATGAGCATTGCTTCACACAGGCATTTTGAAAATGAAGCTCCAGAAAACACAAGCTGTTTCAGGAGGAGAATGGAATTCTTGGCACCTAAAGGGTGGTGGAGCTGATGACCTCCTGTATAGAGCCACTATGGTTCTCAATTGGTGAAGCAGCATATGCCATGCATCATCAGCTGGCTGCGGTTTCATTTCCCAAGAAACAAGATTGACCATGCATCATAGCAGTGACTTAATTCAGTTTCATTCAGCTCTCTATGGACTCTTAGTCTGATAAATAACTAAGCCCTTCTTTGAAGATCAATATTTGAATTGTACTAACTGCCACCAGTAAAGTAGTCTTTACCAAAAATAAAAAACAAAACCCTTGAATGCTAATAGCAACAAATCCAGGGCAGAAATACTGCCACTGAGGTTGAAATTGGGCGTAAGAGGGGACTGTGTGTGACCTTGTGCACAGGTGGCCTAGCATGAAACAAAACTACAACCCAGTCATGTAACTAACAGGACGGGTGAGATTTTTCTACAGTGGTAAATTCTTTGTGGAAGAGGGAGGAGCCTAGAGTGAACATGAGAACCAGGGGTTGGATTTTTAAGCTCCTATACTACCTTTATAACATATCCATTTGGGTTGATAGGAGAGCAAAGGGAAAAATAGGGCAGAGGAATAGAAGTTTACAAGGGATTGAAAGGTATTACCCAGGCTTCTAAGTTACTTTATCCTAGGGCAGGACCCATTCTGAGCTGGATGTATATTTGATTACTTTTTCTAGCTAACCCCTCTTTCTAGAAAAGCTATTTTTAAAGGAAGTAACTACTATTTGAAGACATTTCAGAATCAAGAAACCATTTTTGTGCTTTGGTTTTTATTGTCTCAGTTTAACAATTCTGTGAGGTAGACAGTATTATTCCTAAGTGACAGCTAAAGAACCTTATGTGTACTTCCTGCTAAGTGGCTGTGTGATCAAACAAACAGCCTCAGAGTATCCAGCCATGGTCCTAGGTCAAACCCCAGAGTAGGTTATCCAAAATTCTAACTACTCCCCACTTTGTTTCTTTGTAGAGTGACAACCAACAAGCTGCTGCTTTCTATCATCATCTTACTGGAGCTCGCCATCCTGGGAGGCCTGGTTTACTACAAATTCTTTCGCAGCCATTGAACTTCCTATAGAGAAGGGTTTGTGGACCAGACTTTGACCTTGTGAATGCATGATGTGGATAGAATAAGCATATTGCTGCTGTGGGCTAACAGTTCAGGGATGCACTGTGTAGCCAGACTGTGGGAGAAGGGAAGGAAAGATGGAAAGCCACTTAAATGTGAAGGAACAGCAACAAGACCAATATGATATACCAAGGTAATAAATGCTGTTTATGACTTCTTTAAATTTACATAGTACTGTAGCATATTAATACCCTGTGAACTGCAAAAAAACCAAATACATTTATAGTAGTATTGGTCACCAAAATAGAGGGGAAACTTTACAATTGTGAGAATATGCAGATATTCTCATTAAGGCAGTATTAACCAGACAACCATTTAGTATCTGTCCCCTCAAATGCCTCATAATTCTGGAATGCCCGTTGTGAAATATGTCAGTGCACAGTATCTCCTAAATTCTCACACGTGCTTGATTTTCTGATTCATCTGGTGAACTGGGAGTAGGAAGTTGGTCATAGACAATGTGCCCTCCTTCCCTTGTCTGACCAAAACTTGAAGCAATCACATCCACTGCCAGGTTAGCTGTAGTCTTTGCCTCTTCCTCTGAGGTGACCAACTGAGGATTGACTTCAACAAGATCCAGTGCCGACAACAACCCTGGAAGAACAAAGTGTAGCAAAACCTCAGATTCCTTTGCTGCTACTCAGTGAGGGTCATCCCACTGGGACAGGGAGAACAAGCCAAGGTAAAAACAAGAGTCAGTTTTATAGTAAATACCTAAGGAAGTCCCTTGCACCTCATCCTCTTAGCCATGAATTTAACTTAAAATACTGTTATGCTACAGTAAATTAAAAGAAAACTATGATAATGAAGTAAACCATCCCTGTTCAACTAACATAATAGGCATAATTGTCAGGCTTTCTGGAAAAGGAAAAGGCTTGGTGTGGGGTCAGGGGGGTTTCAACCTGCTTGTTAGAAGAATGTATGCCATCTCCAGTATGACTAGGAACCTTCTAGATGCCTGCCTGGAAATGAATCAAGTATGAAGGCAGAGGAAGTCTCCCACTTTTCACTAGCCAGAACTCCATTCTTACTTTTGAACTCTAATGCTCTATCTGTATCTGTTAGAGCACTACACCATATGCCCTGAAATGTAGTTATTACTGCAAACTTCATTCTCACCCCTGCAGGCCTGAGCTCTGGAGGCAGGTTCCACATCTGACACGTTTTTTCTCCCAGCAGACTGACCCAGTCTCTTGCACTTGATCAAGAGAAGATTCAGCCATGTGTTAAGGTTTGAGAACTTGTGTCAAAGCTCTCAGTATTGTTCCTTTGGCCTGGAGCAGATGGAAGGGAAGCTTAGACCAGAAGAACCTGTACAGACCTGCTACCATGCCCACCCCTCTAAATGCCTCATTTCTCTATAGAATTTAACTTTTTAATTAGTTATTCTGGGTGAAGGGTGATCTGAACAAGCTAGTATTCAAGAATACAAGTATCTAAGAATATTTAGGGTGGCCATAAAGTCTGGAAACATGCGTGAATGTACCTAATGGTTTATTGATATTACACTATAGTACATGATGTGCTCAATGCCATCATGTCCGTTCAGCATCTTCCCTTATTACCAATGCATAGTCGAGTGTACAGTGCCAAACTGCAATGAACAAGTGTATTACTGTAGCATTTCCATCATTTCCTGTGCATGGTCCTGTGTTCCTGATTTGTCTCTGATTTCCACTGACTAAACCTGTACCTTTAGCATATCCCAGAAATGGTAATCAAGGTTTGCACTATTAGAAATACATGTATGACTTATGTTTCCAGACTGTTGCCACCCTATAAATTAATTTAAGCAAACTGCTTTATGTATCTAGTGGACAGCATTGTAACTTTTTTTTTTTTGAGACAAGATGTTGTTGTGTTGCCCAGGCTGGAGTGCAGTGGTGTGATCATGGCTCACTGCAGCCTCAACCTCCCGGGCTCAAGCCACCTCAACCTCCCAAGTAGTTGGGATACCTGGCTATTTTTTATAGAAACAGGATCTCGCTATGTTGCCCAGTCTGGTCTTGATCCCCTTGGGTCAAACAATCCTCCTGCCTTGGCCTCCCAAAGTGCTGGGATTACAGGTATGAGCCACTGTGCATAGCTCCATGAGTGTCTTTTGGAATAAAATATTTTAGCATGGGAAGAAAGAGACAAGCCATGATCGCTGCTGCATATAAGTGCTAGCGGTTATTAACCCTTATTCTAAGTGGTGTTTTTAGGAAGCAAAACAGAATTAAACTTCCAGGTTCTCTGGCCAGTAACCTAAGGACCACTGGCAACATCTAAGATTGTGGAACTGAGAATCAGATTGGTACTGCCTTCCTTTCTGTACTACCTAAGGTTCTCGCAGGCTGTAGAGCTAAAGAGACTATTTCTCAATGTCAGTTTCTATCCCAACTAGTCAAGGGTTCTCTATATCCCTGAACCTTTCAATCTGGGGTCTCTGTCTATACCCTAGTTCCATCAGATGGTTACTGAAGCAGTATGATTTGGTAGTTCTTTAAATTTTGAAATAGCTTTAAAATCAGAAGCTTCCTGACAGAATTGGAAACTGTTTGCAAACAAGTATGAGTTTTGGGAAAGAGTGGCTAACCCATTGTAGCCAGTCTTGATAACATAGAATTCATCTTAATACTCTTTCCATCAGCCATTCTCATCTAACTGTATCCTCCTTATTAGAGATCTATCAAGCTGTAGTACAAGACCTACCCTACATAAAGGACCCAAGATATTGTCCAATTTGCAAATTTCTTCAAGTGATTAGCTTTAACTCCTAATTCACAACTCACAATGAACCAACCTCTTAATGTTAAAGTGCAAATTGTAGCCTTGCCTTCGCCTTCTTATCTTAATCTGCCTTTAGATAACTCAGACGCAAAGAACTGCATCAGTTTGACAATTTATTCTTGCATTTAATTGTTTAAATATACAATTTTTAACTCATTATTACCTTACCATAATTTGGTAAGAGCCATGGCCAAACATGACTCTAAAGGACTATATCCTTTTTTTAAGTCTGGCCATATAATCTTTAGCTACAAAAGTTTAAACAAAAACAAACTCTGCAATGATGTAGAATAGCAGAAAAGATCTTTGCAGGCAAGAGAGTCCAGCGTATTTACTTACGTAGTTAACAGGCTGCAGACCTGGTTGCTACATACCTGTATTGTGTATTTCCTCAGCAATATACATGCCTTCTCGATAGGTTAGTCCTCCTACAACAGGAGTTCCTGTGGCTGGAGCCAATGTAGGGTCAAATGCATCAATATCAAAACTCAGATGGATTGGTCTTTGTCTCCTAGAAAGGAAGAGGATAAAATAATACTTACCTGATTGTGCTTGGATACTCATCCTTCTTATGATTGCAGCACCTTGATTTTGTTGCTATTAGTCCTGGTACTCTGTTAATAAAGCTGTTAGTAAATTTCCAGACTTCCTATTCTTGGAAGTTACTGAGATTGGCATATTAACCTCCTACATACCACTGCATGATACTTGCCATTTGTTCTGCATCCCTCAGACAGACTAACCCCAATGTAAATTTCTGGCTTACCTGGGTATTAGAACCTCTTATACTACTAACTGTCAATAGAGGGATTTCTTCACTTCTAGATGAGATCGGGCTCTGATACAGTCTAATTTAAATTGCCTCAATGTAGGTTACAGTTGCTGTTACTCTCTGAACGTAACAGCAGCTGAAGTGAACTCTAATTTTAGGTCTGCAGTCTTAACATCTTCTATTTCCAACTTCATTATAGCCCACAGTGTCCAATGGCTGAAGCTAACAACCAAGTTTCTTAACAGCTTACAAAATGGCATAATACCAGATGACAATTCTGACATTAATCACCCAGAAGTAAAGACCTGGTATTGGGAAAATGCTCTTAAAACTACTATTTGATTAGTATTCATCTGCCATCTTTCTATACTGCCAAGATTTGCTTAACCTAAAACTCAGATGAAACAGTCGCGAGGCTGGGAAGAATGGCACAGTTGAAACAATGAATGCTTCTCATCTGAGAAGATAAGCATTAAAGATGGAGATAAAGAAAAATTCATGAGACAGAGGATCTAGGCAATGATTTAGAGGAAACCTCTTCTCAAAAACTCCAGAGGAAGAATATAACCTGTGTTTCATAATTTTGCCTTTCTGAACTGTTTAAAATTATGTGTACATTTTTGCTTTTTACTTTTAAAGTAAAGCTGCTGTCCTCAAGAAACAAGGTAAAGTGTGTTACCCATTGGGGGTTTGCCCTGACATCAGTTATAGTTACTTACTTGCCAATCAGCAGATCAAATGTTTGTTCCATGACCTTCTGGATACCAAGTCGATCAATATCTCTCATGGAAAAATACTGGATATCATAGTTCTTTAAAATAAAACTGTGATGAGATATAAAGGAAGGAGTCCTTAGTTTAAAGAGCATTTTTAACAAATATGTATTTGGGGGAGGGGGTGGGTTTGTTGTAGTGACCTACAAATAGACCAAGTCAAGCATCAGCCTTTCAAATGGAACATAATTGGCTAGGACAGGCCCTAAATTTAAGCCAAATGGGTCAACTTACTGTTCAGGAGGATCCACGTCTCTTAGACCAATATACACAATACTTGGGGAAGAGATACAAGGTTTGATCCAAGAAAATCCTGGGAGTTGTGGTACCTATGAAAGGGAGGAATGGATAGGATTAATCAAGAATTCTTGGTCTCACCAAGATCATCACCATGTGCCTCCGTGGGTATGCAATCTGCTTGCTTCTGCCATCCACAGAGTAAGTTTAGAGCAACACAAGACACTTGATCTGGGAAGAAGTGATACAAGATGGAAATGTTTCAGAAAAGCAGCTGAGAAACACAGAATTGCTTTCTCATGAAGAATAAAATCTCTAAGGTTGTCTTGGTTTCTCATTAACTTACCTAGTAGCAGGAATACTGCTGATTAGCCCTTTTCTATCCCCTTGCACACTGCTGACTTGTTTACAGATTGGTTCTTGAAGCATAACCTGGTTGCCGTCTCAAGTTGCCAACAGCCGACGCAGGACTTCTGCCCAATGAATAATCTTTGTACTGTCCTGGTTTGACTTGGTCCCTCACTGAGGGGAGGGATATACAGACTCTAGTCTGTGCCTAACATGGACTCCTGTATCTCCTGAACCACTCAGGAAAAAATTACCCAGAGGTCATCATGGTTTTAATTTGTCTTCTAGATCAGTGTGTCTGAGAGTATGGCCTGGGAGCCTCTAACCAAGAAGTCCTTAGGCTGTGGGTATATCAGTCACAACAGTTACTACCCGCCCCCTGATTTACTTTCTTAAAAGGTTATGAGCCCGCCTTCCCCAAAGAACAGGGACCATGTCCTAGTCTTTATATCCCTAGCATCTGGCAGACTACCTGGCCCATAATAGTGATGAACAAATGAAGGAGTGCTAATCCACACTCAACCCACTCTTCACCAAAATCTTACTGAATAGACCTTCAACTCCAGCATAACCCTGCAAGCCATTCACCTTTCTTTTCATCTTGGCCCACTGACCTTGTCCTGTAGTTCTCTGAGGAGAAATGAAACTGGCTGTCCATGGAGATTTCCTGATGAAGTGGTAAGGGGTGTGTTGATGTCAGCATGGGCATCAACCCAGATAACGCAAAGGTCTGGGCAGTGTCGGGCGTGGCCACTAATGGTACCGATTGCCAGGCTGCAAAGAACAAATAAGAATCTCGAAGGCCCTCTGCTTGGCAAACATGACCAATAACAAATGTCCTCAGCCAAAGCAACTTATACTCTCTCTATAGGGCAAAGTCAGGGCCTTGATGGAGGCTGGGCTTGGTTGAGGCAAGATCTGTAGTTGTAGTTCCCAAAGGTTAACCTTGAATGATTTAGACAGAGGGAAATATAAAGCCCTAGAGATTCCAAGCTGGTGACTGGCTATCCCTGAAATGTGACAGATGTCACTGCTGTCCCCAAATTCATATAATTTTATTCATTAGCCCTGGCTCAAAAAAGAACCTCAAATATTTGTTCAATGAATGAAATCAAGTTAAGCCAGGCAAGATGGTGTATGCTTGTAATCCTAGCTACTCAGAGGGCTGAGGTGAGAGGATCACATGAGCCCAGGAGTTCAAGACCAGCCTGGGCAACATAGTGACACCCTGTCTCCAAAAATGGAAAAAAAAAAAAAAAATCTAGGTAAATGATATGGTCTGTAGGTAACAACTCACCAAAGTCTGAAAGAAAAGCTCTTGGAGACATTAACAGGGTAAACCAATTAAAGACCTCATTTAGACCACTGAGTAAAAAGATTTAATGCATGTTACCTTATATATATTATATATTAGCATGGCGTTCAATTTTTTTTTTTTTTTTTTTTGAGAGAGTGTCTCGCTCTGTTGCTCAGGCTGGCGTGCAGTGGCGCGATCTCAGCTCATTGCAACTGCCACCTCCTGAGTTCGAGCTATTTTCCTGCTTCAGCCTCCCAAGTAACTGGGATTACAGGCACATGCCACCACGCCTAATTTTTTGTATTTTTAGTAGAGACGTGGTTTCACCATGTTAGCCAGGCTGGTCTTAAACTCCTGACCTCAAGTGATCCACCAGGCTCAGCCTCCCAAAGTGCTGGGATTACAGGAGTGAGCTACCATACCCCGCCTCAAATATTCTTAAGTGTTTTTCTGTTTTTGCCTTTCCTTGTCCTTGGGCTCTGCTTACATTAGCCAACTGTCCCGTCTCAGTTCTAAGAATACAGCTGATGAAATGCTGGAAAGCTTCCCAGTAACCAAGGAATTAGACATAGATGGGAACTGCAGCTTAAGCATCTTAGAACTGCAACCATCCTTCTTGGTTAATATAGCATGAAGACAGGTGTTCTAGGCTCCGTGTCCCACAGTGGTTGGGTCTTTTGAGGAATAGCACGGTCTAGTGCAAAGGCAGTGGATTAAGTCAGAATACCAGATTTTTAGTCCAGGAAGAGCTGTGTGACTGAAGACAAAGCATCTAATTTACTATAAGATAGGGATAATATTTGACCTGTGTAAATCAGAGTTGGCTTGACGATTAAGGTAAGGTGTATGTTAAACTATAAAAGGAGCAGTGACCTAAAAATGCCTCTTCTTCAAAATGTTCAACACCTATTCGAGTTATGCACTTAACCCTTCCTCTCTAGAATTTCAGATTGCCTAGGTTTTAACATTCAACAGGAAATGGGGAAGCAGTAACATGTCTGCAATATGGATAGCCACAGGAAAAGAAAACAAGGTCTGTGCTAATCACATTGATCAGTGGTCCCCAAACAGTGAGACTTGACCAGATGACAGACTAAATAAATTTCCAGAGACCACACTGAGAAAGGAGGCAGGAGACTTGCCCTCTGGTTGATTTAATTGAATAGCCTAGTCATCTCAGTAGGGAACCTGGGTGTTACCATTTTCTTCCACCTGAGCTTTTTTTTTTTTTTTTTTAAACTCCCAAGGAACAATCTGCCTGCTTCTCCAGATGTAACAAAGATTTCATTTCTGTTCAGTGATCTGAAAAGCTCTCTCAAGCAAGCACCTCGGGGAAAATAATCACCACAAGAGTCACACTGGGTTTGAATCCCAGCTCTACTTCCTGGTTCTAAACCTTGGATACATTATATTTTCTTTCTTATTTATTTTTTTTTTAGGAGACCTGATCTCACTGTGTTGCCCAGACTGGCCTCAAACTCCTGGGGGCTCAAGCAATCCTCCTACCTAAGACTCCTGAGTAGCTGGGCCTGCAGGCATGCACCACTGTGTCTGACATGGATAAGTTCTTATATATCTGTCCCTCCATGCTTCCAGCAGTAAATGATAAAACCATATCTACCACAGAGCATTGTTAGCAGGATTAACTGAGGATCTATATGGAGTGCTCAATATTCCTAGTACTTAAGTGCCTTTTTCCTACCAAAGACATTCATTACTTAGTTCAAATCACATTCCCTTGTGAAGTCTTTAGCCCAGTGATATCTTCCTCCTTTGAAATTCTGCAGAATTAAATATTTTTAATTGTTTTATTCCATGTATATTTATTTCACCTAGGCCTTAATATATCACCAATTTCACCATCTCTAGCACTGCTGAGAAAATATCAGAACAGTACTCAGTAAAGTACATGCTGATTCAGGAGGAGACAAAGGATCAAAGGACTGATTGCATGAGTCACTGGAGTTCATATTATGGAGGCAGAAAATGTATGCATGGATGGGCACAGTGAGGCCTAGGCAGAAGGATCACTTGAGCTCAGGAGTTTGAGACCATTCTGGGCAACGTGGCAAAACCCCGTCTCTACAAAAACAAAAATGAACCAGGTGTCGTGGTGTGCACCTGTGGTCTTAGCTACTTGGGAGACTGAGGTAGGAAGATGGCTTGAGTCCAGGAGGCGGAGGTTGCAGTGAGCCGAAATCACACCACTGCACTCCAGCCTGGGTGACAGAGCCAGACCTTGTCTCAAAAAAAGAAAGAAAGAAAGAAAATGTATTAACATGCCAAAGGGGATTTCTAACAGGTCTATTAGCAGAAATACTAACAAAAACTCCCAAATTCAGCCTATCAATGGATCTTTCTAATTCTCCAAAGTCATAAGATAGTAAGCTTTCTCAAGTAAGCTTTCCAGGAGACAAACATGTAATACAGTGTCTAGAAATCTTGCTTAGTGTACCTCTGAACTTGCTGTCTCTGAATGTATATGTTCTTACTATGCAATGTGTCATACGAAGAAAACTACACAGTGCCCCTTTAGCAGCTCAGCATCTTACACATTTAAATGCCATTCATTTTAATATCTACCTTAAAAATTCTGTAGGGTGTTTTTCTCCAGATGAGGAAACAGATAAAGAAGCTAAGTGATGAGCCCAAAGCACCATGTAATCCAGCCCCTCACCATCCCTGGCTCCCAGCTTACCTGTGGTCTCCTCCCAATGTGACACAGCTGTAGCCATCTGACACAGCTCTACTAACTACCTCAGCCAGTTCCTGGTTGGCAAGACCCACTGAGCGTGGATTCACTATTAGGTTGTTGTAGAGATCATCTTTGGGGACTGGAGTAAAACTCAAATCTCCAAAGTCTTTTAGGTGGCAGCCTGGAAACAAATGAAGGATGACAATATGAATTTTCTGTGCTATCTCCAACTCTTACTCACCTGGGCCACAATGATAATGTGTGACAAAGTACACATCATAATCATTTTGTCACAGTAAAATTTTAAATGTCAAATGATTGTGGGAAAGTTATCTTGAGCCTATTATAAACACTGTTTTGCAGATGTTGGAAACAAACCAAGAGATGTTGATTGACTTAAACTAACCAGAAAAAAATGGTAACAATTAGACCTCAGATACCCAGAGTGATCAAGTAGAAATATCAAAAAGAACCAACAATTTTAAAGAAAATAAGATTTTTTTTAAAAAAGTACTATTAATTTAGCAAAAATATACAAAGAGATTCTCATTTAACTTTTTTTTTTTTTTTTTTTTTTTAGAAATGGGGTCTTGCTATGTTGCCCCAGCTGGTCTTACTTCTGGCCTCAACTGATCCTCCTTCAGCCTCCCAAAGTGCTGGGATTATGGGGATGAGCCATCATGCCTGGCTAAGAAATTCACATATTATAAACTTTTATAAATAAAAAGCCAGTCTGAAACATCCTAAAAGAAGTATCTAACATTTATTGATTACTTACAAGATCCCAGGCATTGTTCTAACTGCTTAACATAAATTCTTATTTAAGACTCAGAACAATTCTGTGAGGCAACTAAAATGTGCCTATTCTGTGGATGAGGAAACTGAAGCAAAGAGAAGTAACTGCCCAAGTTCACACAGCTGGTAAGTGCCAGAATCAGGATCCAAATCTAGGCCATCTGGCTCCAAAATGTGTACAGGTTGAGTGCCCATTATCCAAAGGCTTGGGACCAGAAGTTTCTGATTTATTTTTTTCAGATTCAGATTTTGGAATATTTGCATGTGTGCTCTTTCTCGCACGCACTCTCTATTATTTGTAGAGACAGGGTCTCACTGTGTTGCCCAGGCTGGTCTCCAACTCCTGGGCTCAAGTACTTCTCCCATGATGGCCTTCCAAAGTACTAAGATTACAGGCGTGAGCCACCATGCCTGGCCTAGTTATAAGCATAATACACAATACTATTTTAAGTAAGGTTATTAGAGTAAGTTAACTGCTATAGCAACTCCCCCAAAATAATGGCTCAAACATAGTTTATTTCTTTTTCATTTAACATCCAGGGTAGGTATTCCAGGTCAGCAGGAGGCTTTCCTCCATACAGTAACTCAGAAACCTGACTTGTGGCTCCCATACCTAGGGCTTTGCCATCTGTGTGGCTAAGTCTAGGTCTTCCCAGGTTCAAGGCAACAGGAGAGAAAGAATTGAGAAAGCACATCTCCTTTTTTCAAAATCCTGGCCTGAAAGTGGCACATTACTCCTGCCTACTTTTGACACTGGCCAGCAAATGCAGGTCTAGCTTATGTCCAGAAGAGGATGAGAATGGATTTTGGTGGACAGCTAGCAATCTGTGCCTCAATGAGTACTTTTTATTCTGCTATAATCTTTAAGAACAAAATATGAACGTTTATGTTGCTCTAGGATTACAAATTTATATTAAACTATTCTAGTTAATTAACAGACTGAATCAACAAATATATGATGCCCTCCTGATGTCACCTTGTAAGAGCTTTCTCTTCCAATGCCCACTGTGCCAATAGTATTGAGGTAACCAAAGTACTGGAAGAGCAGAACTCTAGTTCTAGGATTATCTGAACCCTGGTTCTAGTATGTTGTTGTAGAGAACATGAATTGTAACCCATCTGCTACAATTTTTTTTAAGAGGAGTGAGGAGGATGATGGGAGGTTAACTTTTTGTAAGAGCAGAATGAACTGAGTAATATTAAAACTGTTCCTTTTTTTTTTTTTTTTTGAGATAGAGTCTTGCTGTGTCATCCACCTGCAGTGCAATGGCGCGATCTTGGCTCACAGCAACCTCTGTCTCCCGGGTTCAGGTGGTTCTCCTGCCTCAGCCTCCCAAGCAGCAGAGATTACAGGCATGCACCACCATGCCCAGCTAATTTTTGTATTTTTAGTAGAGAAGGGGTTTCGCCATGTTAGTCAGGCTGGTCTCAATCAAACTCCTGACCTCAAGGGATCCTCCTGCCTCAGCCTCTCAAAGTGCTGGGATTAGCACTCTGAGAGGCGTGAGCCACTGTGCCCAGCCATAAAGCTGTGGCAAATTTCCTTATCAGAATACTGTGGCAAATTCTTCTGGTTCATCAGTTATAAGAAATGGTCTCACTAGTTTTTCAAGAATCTTAGGGTAATGGCGAAAAATGCAAGCATTGTAATGTATAAGGAATATGTGTCTGGCTGTTATGCCTGAGGGAACTTTCCCTTTCTCTAACTGCATCAGATCAACTCATCTGTAAGTCCAGGTCAGGTGAGACCTAGTATTTCATTGCTGCTCTTTCTTCTCTTTTAAGAGGACATTGTAGGACAACAGGAGCCTGAAACTTCAAGGAAGTACTCATGTCAAACAGATTTGGAACCATTGTGAAAGGCTCTCATTTTTCACCTGCTGTTTATACACTGGCACAGCCTGGTTGCTTCTCTCCCAAGTACTGGTAATAAAATACACTGAGTACTACTATGATCTTTTAGGCCGAGATGTTACCTTTGGCCTTGATAAACCTATCCAGGCCCTATTGGAGTGGAACAAGAACACAAGTACATCAACAGAATGATGCAACCAGGCGGTAAGGAAGAAATCAAAACAGCCCTACCTGACCTTAGCAATATCTGTGGCTAGTAAAATATCTCTATTTCAGGGCTATTGAGTAAATTCCTGAAAGAAGCCCGAGACAGGAAATGGATAGTAATTGTCTGCCTCTACACACCACACTGTGCCATGCACTCTGCAATATGTGCTCATTCTCACATCCTCTGCTGGTATTACTATCCACACATTGCAGAGGAAGAATTTCACCAATGGTAAATAGCGCCAACCGTTTTAACAGCAACTGAATCACCCTTTGGTTAGAGACTCATATACGATTACATGATAAGTAAGCAATTTTTTTTTTTTTTGACAGCATAAGGCTATCCCATTCTCCCTACTACTGTGACCCCAGTTGCTACTAGGACTCCCAGCAAGTCAAGAGAGATGGGTTTCAATATGGGCTAACACACAGGAGAATCTGTTGAGCCACAGGCAGCCCATTGGCAGAATAGCAGACATGGAGAAAAGCTAGGGGCCTCTTACTGTGCAGTTTTTCCAAATTGTTTCTAAATAGGATAGAAATGTTTGTGACTTGTCAGGAATAACAAGTCAGTGAAATCAGGAGAAAAGCAAAGACACTGCAGCCTCACTTGTGCTGACTGGGTACTAATGGCTTTTAAAGTTACAGACTCAAATATTGTATGTGGCAGATTTAGCCTCACACAAAAGGAATTCCTGGATTTTAGTTTAATTTTGCATTTCTTTTTTTTTTTGAGATGGAGTTTTGCTCTTTCACCCATGCTGGAATGAAGTGATGCAATCTCGGCTCACTGCAACCTCCACCCACCAGGTTCAAGCGATTCTCCTGCCTCAGCCTCCCGAGTAGCTGGGATTATAGGTGCCTGCCACCATGCACAGCTAATTTTTGTATTTTTACTAGAGATGGTTTCGCCATATTGACCAGTCTGGTCTGGTTTCACCATATTGACCAGTCTGGTCTGGAACTTCTAACCTCAGGTGATCTACCTGCCTCGGCCTCCCAAAATGCTAGGACTATAGGCATGAGCCATCTCACCCGGCTGGATTCCTGGAAATTTAAAGGGATGCAACTGCTAATTCTTAGAACAAAGTTGTACCTGAAATACTAGCTTGTTAAAAATAAAGTTGCACATCCCTCCTCTCCCCAGGGTGAAGTGGAGGGTGCTGTGGTGAGCTGGCCCTCCAGAACTGCAGTGCTGCTGGAGGAGTCAGACTACCATGACATCATAGGGAAGGAGGGCAGATTTTTTTGTAGTTTTTTTCTTTAATTTTACTTTAGGTTCTGGGGTACATGTGCAGATCTTGCAGGATTGTTACATAGGTATACACATGCCAAGGTGGTTTGCTGCCTCCATCCCCCCCCCACCCCACCACCTACTTTTTTTGTAGTTTTTAATTAGGGTATGAGAGGGGTAGGGAGGTTTTGTATAAACTGTATCATTTTCTGCTGAGGGTGGAGTGTCCCATCCTTTTAATCAAGGTGACTGTGATTTTGACTAATAAAAAAGACTTTCAAAATAAATACATAAAGTTACAATGTTACTAGAAGTCTAAACTGGAGGGTGGGGGAGGATAGGGGATGCTGGGGTTAATTCAGGCCATTTGAAGTAAGTAGAATTTCTCTTATCCATAAAACGTAATTTGGATAATAACCTTTGAAGAGACTTTTATTTATGTAAACTCATTTGGTTACTACCAATAAGATGCAGAGATCTGAATTTTATTTGGTGCTTTTAACTCCCAAAGGCTAAACAACCTCAAGCACCATGTCTCTTTTTTTTCTGAGATCGTCTTACTCTGTTACCCAGGCTGGAGTGCAATGGCACAGACATGGCTCACTGCAGCCTCAACCTCTCAGGCTTAAGCGATCCTCACGTATCACCCTCCAGAGTAGCTGGGACTACAGGCATGTGCCACCACACCTGGCTAATTTGTATTTTTTTTTTTTTTGTAGAGATGAGGTTTTGCCACGTTGCCTAGGCTGGTCTCAAACCCCTGGCCTCAGGCAGTCCACCTGCCTCGGCCTCCCAAAGTGCTGGATTACAGGTGTGAGCCACTGTGTGCCCAGCCAAAGAACCATGTGTCTTGAGATAGCTGTCCCAATGTACTTCAGAGTCCCAGAGGAGACAGCTCCAACCAGCCCTTGTAACATCTCCTTCCTCCCTACTCTGCTCTCATGTTGTCTCTGCAACAGGCAGGTTTTCTCAGAGACAGTGAGGACCATGACCGAGAAAGACAGGGGCAGCACCATGACTAAGACAGGGGCAGAGATAGTGGCACTGGGGACTCAAGGAAAGTGACTGTGAGGATCTAGGCCACCAGTCACTTTGGTGTAATATATCTATCTAACATATACCAGCATTAACCTCAAGAGCAAATGATACAAACATGATGTTAATAGATGCCTTTGAATGAATGTGATCCTTGATATATATATATATATACAAATACACACACACACACACATACATACATACACACTTGAAAATTTAGTTCAAGATATAACTGAGATGATTTACAACATCGGTTACATGTTTCCTGCTAATTGGTTCTCCAGCTACATCTGTCCTTCTTGCCTAAGGAGAACAGATGCTATCATCTTCTAAAGATAGGTTTTGGAATGTACACCACTCCGAACCAAGCTCATGTCAACCCTCTGAGCACATGTAGACCATGATGAGCCACCTCAGGCTTTCTCAGACAGACTGTCAGCTGATGGCACCCTAGCAACCTGGTTCCAGCACAGGCAGGGGTGGAAGCAAGAGGAGGGTTGCTCTGGCTTCATAAAGTCGCATAACCATATCCATTCAGAACAAGAGTTGAGCTCCTTTGACAAGAAAAGATCTGCTGTTGTTAACATGTTTACAAAACTTCAGTCCTTCCAGCAGCTAGCCTGAAAAAGAAATAGCAACAGTCCCCAGGGAAAAAAAATACTGTTCTTTAGAGCATGTGATGTTTAAAAATTGTTTACACCTGGGTGCAGTGGCCTACACCTATAATCCAGTACTTTGGGAGTCTGAGGCTGGTGGATCACTTAAGGTCAGGAGTTTGAGACCAGCCTGGTCAACATGGTGAAACCCTGTCTGTACTAAAAATACAAAAATTAGCTGGGTATGATGGCATGCACCTGTAGTCCCAGCTAATTGGGTGGCTGAGGTGGGAGAATCGCTTGGACCCAGAAAGCAGAGGTTGCAGTGAGGCGAGATCGTGCCACTGCACTTCAGCCTGGGCAACAGAGTGAGACCCTGTCTCAAAAAATAAAGAAAAAAAAAATTTGTTTACACTCGGCCTTGTTCCAGAAAGGATTTAAATAAAGACACATCAGGCTGGCAACTATAGCTTTGCAAGTTACCAGTCCTGATGGGTAGCTCCCTGCCCTAGACCCTGGGCTAGTGTCCTGGTGAGTCTGCACAAGAAACCTAAAACCAAACAGATTGCATCGCATTCCATACTACTATGGGCTGAAAGCACAGACTACTCAGACAGCCTCAGTTAGCCAAACGCTATACCAGATGCAAAGAAAAGAATTCCTGTCATCTGCCCCCTGACTTCCTAGGAGAGTCCAGATCTCTAGTCGGGTTCAGTTTCTAAACTTGTCCTACCTCACATAGTGGTTTCAATGAGATAACAAGGAAAGACCTGACGCATGCTGGAGATTACAGATTAGTTCAACTGCATGAGGCATCTCTGTGGTTTCTCTCCACGCCCTATCCTTTTCCTTGAAACTGATGATGTAACCTCAGACTTCCCAAAATTTGTAATATTGCTATGTCATTTTGATACAACAGTTTCTGGTGAGAAGTAGCAAACAGGCTGGGCACGGTGACTCATGCCTTTGGGATCCAAGGCAGAAGGACTGCTTGAGCCCAGGGTTCAAGACCAGCTGGGGCAACATAGCAAGACCCCATCCCTACTTGGAAAAAAAAAGTGATGAACAAATGCAGGCCCACTGATTTCTCACTGGAAGGCTCTTAAAAAGTCCTGCTCTTACAGATAGTTTGAATTTTCTATGTTTCCTATGAAAAAAAATAAAGGCAAGGCCAATTACCACTTTTCTGAAATCCCTAACCACAATGCCACAACCTGCTGTGACTCAGCTCTTGGGTCACACAGAAAGGTGTTTTCTACTTTTTCTATGCTGTGGTTCTCTTCTCTTGGGGTAGAGAAGGGAGCCAGGAAGAATCCATTTTTCTTCCCTTCAAAGCTGAGCATTACCACATATATTTATTCTCAATACCAACAAGGTTTGGTCATTAATAGGAATAAGTAAATTTATTCAAAAATTAAATTATTTAAGCCAACCACTGTAATCTCTTAGGTTCTGCCTCTGAACTGTGCTATTTTGGAATTAAAAGAACAATGCAGCATCTGTCTAAAGTAACTAGAGGCCAGCCTTACTTGAAAGAAAGCAGTCATTATCTACTGATGTCCTGGTTTAAAAATATATTTCAAAAAAGGAGCAACAACTCACCATTATTACCTACTAGCTTTTTGTTGTTGTTGTTGTTGGAAACAGGGTCTGGTTCTGTTGCCCAAGCTGGAGTGCAGTGGTGTGATCTCAACACACTGCAACCTCCATCTCCCAGGCTGAAGCCATCCTCCCACCTCAGCCTCCCAAGTAGCCAGGACTATAGAAGCGTAACACCACACCCAGTTAATTTTTTTGGAGGGGGCTGGGGTAGAGATAGGGTTTTGCCATGCTAACCCAGGCTAGTCTTGAATTCCTCGGCTTAAGTGATCCACCCACCTTTGCCTCCCAAAGTGCTGGGGTTACAGGTGTGAGACATTGCACCCGCCCCCACTAGCATTTAGCTTGAATATGTTTATTAACTGGTAGCCAGCCACCTTGCAAGAGTTAAAGTTTGATATGTGACAATTATCCTTTGAGTCATACATTTTTAAAAATCTGAGAGACCAGGTGGCTTCTTAGTAGCAGATCATTTTCAGAGAAACCGAAATACTGGTCTGGGAAGACTCATCATGGTTGTGATGTAAATGAAGTTACAGGAGAAAGTGAAGATGCTTTGCTCCCTTTTTTCCTTCAACAAAAGTATACTGTGTGCCTAGCACTCCACTGAATCCCAGGGATGCAGAAATAAGGTATGGTGCAGACTTCAAGGAGCTCACAGGTTGGTGAGTTGTCAGGCAGGGAAAGTGGCAGCCCAGCCAAGTGCTAACTGCTATGAACCAGCTGTGCAAAGGGTGTGGCAGAAACAGAGATCCAGGAAGAGAAGGGTCAGGAGAACATCACAGAAGCAGCAATATCTGATTCTGGAAGACATTAGCCAGGAATAAGAGAGGAAGAGGAAATGCTTACAAAGAGGCAGAGAATACCTTCAGCCCTATAGAACAATGCACAATTGCCCTGGTCCCAGAGTTCATCCAGAGGACTGCAAAGAGAGGTGGCAGGAGGAGGGGGCAAGGTCCAGATCCTAAATATGGTGGGAACAACCAGGGTTTCTAAGCCAGGAGGACACATCAAATCTGCATTTTGGATCAGTGCTTGTGTAGAAAATGGCCTGGAGGCCGGGTGTGGTGACTCACACCTGTAATCCCAGCACTTTGGGAGGCCAAGGTGGGCGGATCACAAGGTCAGGAGTTTGAGACCAGACTGACCAACATGATGAATTAGCCAGGCATGGTGGTGTGCACCTGTAATCCCAGCTACTCAGGAGACTGAGGCAGGAGAATCACTTGAACCAGGAGGCAGAGGATGCAGTGAGCCAAGTTCGTGCCACTGCACTCCAGTCTGAGTGACAGAACAAGACTCCATCTCAAAAAAAAAAAAAAAGAAAAAAAAAAAAAAAGACCTGGAGAAGTAGAGTGCCACAGGAAGCTAAATGAGAGGGAACAGAAAGATTCCAGCAATAGTTAGAAAGGCATGGGAAGGGAGGGAGAAGATGGTAAGTTCAGTTTGGGATATGTTGACATTGATGTGTTAGAGACCATGCTCTTGAAAGTACATGGAGACAAGTTAATGGATAATTCTAGGCAATAGTCAGTGGCTGACAGTATCACTTAAATGTCAACTCTGATGAAGTATATATCACCATAGAACATGTCATAGGATACCACAGGGATCCAAACAGAGAAATTCTGCAAACATATGACCTAGATTCCTGTACAAATAAACTGCAAAGAATAAAAAAAAGAGAGAGAGAGACCTATAAAGGTCTTATAATATAAAGCAATATGGACCTTATCTGAATTCAACTCAAACTTAAAAACCACAAAAGAAATTTTAAAAGTAGAAGTTAATCAGGCAATGTGAACAATACAAATTAAAAATTAAGAGGCTTAATTCTCCCTGTTGAAAATACAGAGACCTCCCTTCCTTTTATTTCATCAAATGTATGTGAATCTCTGTAATGACTAAATAAGCCTCTCACCAGTCTGACAACCCAGGAATGCTTCCTGAAGGACCCAGGGAGCCATCTCCTGGAGATGCAAACGTTTAGTGAGATAGTGCCTCAACCTCTCAGTTCCTACATAGGGGAAAGAGCCTAACTGCCCTGGGTACAGATGGTGGGCGCCTTGCTCCAATTTGCAAAACCACCTCCTCTGTTAAGATATGAGAAGTTTGTTTCCCCTCTGGGTGGCCATTATAAAGTTAGGATACACTGTGTGCGATAAAAGGTGCTGTCAAGTCCATGAAACGAGATGTCTGATTTACTTCAAAATGGTCTGGAGGTGGTTAAAAAACATTGCCTCATATTGGTGATGATGCTGGCTGATGGATATATAAAGTCAGTTATGATACCGTCTCTACTTTCATTATGTTTGAACACTTCTGTAGCAAAAAGTTAAAAAGATAATATACATGGAAGACATCTGTATACAGGTTTGGAGTTAGGAGGAAAAATAAGTATTAAAGATAAATCTTTTGCTAGACAAAGTGGCTCATGCGTGTAATTTCAACACTTTGGGAGGCTGAGGCGGGAAGATTGCTTAAGTCCAGGAGTTAGAGACCAACTTGGGCAACATAGTGAGACCTCATCTCTAAAATGAAAAGGAAAAAAATAAGCAAAATTAGCTAGGCATGGTGACACAAGCCTGTGGTCTCAGCTACTTGGGAGACTGAGGTGGGAGAATTACTTGAGCCCAGGAGGTAGAGATTGCAGTTAGCCAAGATTACGCTACTGCACTCCAGCCTGGGAGACAGAGCAAGACCCTGTCTCAAAAAATTAAAAAAAAAAAAAAAAAAAAAAAAAAAAAAAAAGATAGAGCTTTAGGTGGCATCAGCATACAGGTAACAGTGAAGCCGTGGAAGTAGAATGCCAGTCAAGACAGGATAAAGCAGGAAGATCAAGGACAGAATCCTGAGAATACTGACATGTAAGGAGTAAGTAGAAATAGAGGATATAGGCCAGATGCAGTGGCTCATACCTATAATTCCAACGCTTTGGAAGGCCAAGGCAGGAGGATCACATGAGGCCAGGAGTTCAACACCAGCCTGAGCAACATAGTGAGACCCTGTCTCTAAAAAATAAATAAGTTAGCTGGGTGTGGTGGCATGTACCTGTAGTTCCAGCTACTTGGGAGGCTAAAATGGGAGGGTCACTTGAGCCTGGGAGGTCAAGGCTGTGGTGAGCTGAGATCGTACCACTGTACTCCAGCATGGGTGACAGAGTGAGACCCTGTCTCAAAAAAAAAAAGAAGAAGAAGAAAAAGAAAAGAAAGGATCTAGTAAAGGAATTTGAAGAGTTAAAGCCAAGAGAGAGTAGTGTTGGTTTCAATTTTAAAAAGCAGGGTTAGGCTGGGTGCGGTGGCTCACACCTGTAATCCTAGCACTTTGGGAGGCCGAGGTGGGTGGATCACCTGAGGTCAGGAGTTCAAGACCAGCCTGGCCATCATGGTGAAACCCCATCTTAACAGAAGAAAAAAAAGACAGGGTTAGTAGTGTAAATAAGGTGAATGTTATACTGTTCATTGTATTAGAAAGTAGGTCAGATACTGCAACAATACTAGGTTTATTAGAATGATGGCCCATGAAGCCACATTATAACAAGCTGAAATGTGAAAGGGCAACGAGGAAGCCAGGAAGTTGGCTCTGAAGAAAAAATAACTAGACAATAGCTAGAGGGCCACCTAAGGTCAAGGGGGATGGTCAAGGGTTGCACAATTAATTACTGAAGGGACAGGTTAGGAGAGAAAAGTCACAACAGGAGGGGAGAGGAGGGATAATGCTGGAGCAGGAACCATCAGAGAGGATGGGGTCTAGAGCATAGGGAGAGGGCACCGCTGAGTGTTAGTTGTCCAAAATCCATTCTTCCCTTTTCCCAGAGAACAAGTTTTTAGCTGGGAGCATAATCTCTTGGAATAAACTACATTTACTAACCTTGCTTGTAACTGGATGTGGCTACTTGAACCACTTCTGGCCAATAGGATAAGCAGAAGTGTCTGGCAACAACTTCTTGGGAAGGGAAGAGAACTGCCTTTGCCCCTTTCTTTGTTCATTTTTCCATCCTGCTGCTGAGGCCACAACCATCTGGCGCCATTAGGCAGAGGCCTTGCCTGTGGCACCAGATAAGAATCTAGGTCTGAGCTTAGAGGAACAGAGCCGCTAAACCAGCTCTGGACTACTTTTCAAATTGTTTACTTGAGAGTCAAATGAACAATTCTTTCAAACCACTGTTAATTTCGAGCCCTTACCACGGGCACTCTTATCTATGACATCCTTTTCGATGGCAAAAACTGCAATTACTTTTGCACCAACCTAATACAGGAACTAGACCCTTATCCTCTGACGAGGGTGTTAAAGGTTCTTTGTCAATACAACTGATTTGGAGGATGACAGGGAGAAAGTTGGAGAGAGTCCATACCTGTGTTGGAAAAGCATGAGCTTGAGGATCATGAGATGGCTGTTGTGGGAAATGCAGGAAGGAAGACACCGAGAATGAGGGCTAAGCTGGAGGTGACGATCATGCATTTATGATGATTTTTAAAAAGATTTTTGAAATTATTTACATTTTATCTTACAAATGATCACTTTTAAATGGACTTTCTGTAAGAATGTGTAACTCAAACATTTGCCAAGTATTTATTGGATCCGCACATATCCTTAGAAAGGTTTTCTGTGTAGTCTTCATTAACGCAAGTCTTTGAGAATGTTTCCCTTTCACTGGAGGATCTTGAATACATTTCACAATAATGAAGCGACAGAGTTCTTATGCAGTGCATTAGTTATAAACTATAAATAACATTTCTATTAAAAAGAAAGCTGGGTAGTACAGTTTCTTCCTTTGCAGTAAGAGCCAAGGAGGCTGAGAAGTTGATTGGACAATCTAAGATTCCGGTTTTATATGGCAAGAAATGAGGTTCTTAATTACTTCTCAACTCTACTACTGACCTTGGGAAAGTTTCTTAACCTCCTCAGGTCATACTTTTTTTTTTGAGTCTTGTTCTGTTGTCCACGCTGGAGTGCAGTTGGCGCAGTCTTGCTCACTGCAACCTCCGTCTCCTGGTTCAAGCGATTCTCCTGCCTCAGTCTCCAGAGTAGCTGGGATTACAGGTGCCCCACCACCACCACACCTGGCTAATTTTTGTATTTTTAGCAGAGATGGGGTTTCACCATGTTGGTCAGGCTGGTCTGGAACTCCTGACCTCAGGTGATCCACCTGCCTTGGCCTCCCAAAGTTCTGGGATTACAGGCATGAGCCACCACACCCAGCCCCTATACTTCCCTTTTTTAAAAAAAATTCTCAGCATTTATTTACAGATCAAAACAATGTGCTGAAAAACAAGTTGAAAAGTTTTCAGATATACAGCATTATGGTCCTAAGAAGCCAGAACTTCAGGTGACCTTCCTTGTTCTTAATATACATTCTATATTTAAATGTTTTCTCTGAAATTGTGATAGTAGGCTGGGTGCAGTGGCTCACGCCTGTAATCCCAGCATTTTGGGAGGCCAAAGCGGGCAGATCACTTGAGGCCAGGAGTTCGAAACCAGCCTGGCCAACATGGTAAAACCCCATCTCTACTAAAAATACAAAAATTAGCTAGGCATGGTGGTGCACACCTGTAATTCCAGCTACCTGGGAGGTTGAGGCTGGAGAATCACTTAAACCTAAGAGGCGGAGGTTGCAGTGAGCCGAGATCACACGACTGCATTCCAGCCTGGGCAACAGAGCCAGACTCCATCTTAAAAAAAAAAAAAATTGTTATAATATACATAAAATTAAATTCAGTAGCATTAAGTACATTCACATCATTGTGTAACTAACCATTATCACCATCATCCATCTCCAGAACTCATCTTGTGACAACAAAATCTATACCTATTAAGCAATAATTAACTCCCCATTTCTTTCTCTCACCGAGTCGTAGTAATACCATTCCACTTTGTTTTTATAAATTGGACTACTCTAAACACTTCATATAAATGGAATCATGCTATATTTGTCTTTTTGTGACTGGCTTATTTCACTTAGCATAATGTCCTCAAGGTTCACCCTTGAGGGTGAACCTTGCAGCATCTGTCAGGTTTGTTTTGTTTCTTAAACAGAAACGAGGCTTTATTCTGTTGTCCATGCTGGCAGGCTAGAATGCAGTGGTATGATCATAGCTCTCTATAATTCAACCTACTGGGCTCAAGCAATATTCCTGCCTCAGCCTCCTGAGTAGCTAGAACTACATGCATGCACCATCACACCCAGCTAATGTTTTGCTTTTTGTGGAGATGGGGTCTCGCTAAGTTGCCCAGGCTGTCTCAAACTCCTGGACTCAAGCAATTCTCCTGCTTAGCCTCCCAAAGTGCTGGGATTACAGACATGAGCCACCCCACCCAGCCCTGCTTTTTAAAGACTGAATGATAGCCCATTATGCCACATTGTGTTTTTCCATTCACCCGTCAATGAACACTTGGGTTGCTTCCACCTTTTGGCTATTGTTAATACTGCTATGAACATGGGTACACAACTACTTCAAGATCCTGCTTTCAATCTTTTTGGGTATATACCTAGAAGTAGACTTGCTAAATCATACAATAATTCTATTTTTAATTTTTAGAGGAGTTGCATACTGTTTTCCATAGCAGCTCCATTTTATGTTCCTACCGATAGTCCACAAGAGTTCCGATTTCTCCACATCTTCATCAATACTTACTTTCTGTTTTGATGGTAGCCATCCTAATGGCTCAGGTGGTCAAAATTTGCTTTTTACAAATTATGAAAATGGGATAATAGCAAATGCCTAGCACACTGTCTAGAAGACGGTAAATGTTAAGTATCAAAAAACTTTTGATAAATAAGAGGTATTAAGTTAAAATATTTGCTGTCACAAATGGGAAATACATAATTAGACTGAAATTTGCCAAATCCCAATAGCATCTATTATAGATTTTTCTATGTGCAGGTACACCACTGATAGAAGTTTTTACTAAGGCATTAGCAAATTATTGATAACGTATTCACCTTCCAAAAGGAATCTACGGCCGAGCACAGTGGTGCACATCTGTAATCGCAGCTATCCAGAAGGCTGAGGTGGGAAGCTTGCTTGAGTCCAGGAGTTTGAGGCTGTAGTGTACTATGTTTATGCCTGAAAATAACCCCCACACTCCAGCGTGGGCAACATAGTGAGATCCCATGTATAAAATAAAAGAATCTGCAACATAAAGGGGGCCTGAAAAATGAAAAGCATGAACCCAAAGAAACAGGTCACTATTAGTGACATTTCAGGTGGGATTGGAGAGGGCCCTAAAGTGATGCCACTTCTCAGCTCATGCCTCAGCTCCTATTCCTCTGTTACAGGTGACCCATCCCCCAAGGGCACTGTGGCACAGATAAAGTCCAAAGCAGGTTTGGTTTTATGCTGGATCCCCAAAGGAAATATAAAGCCGATTTACTAGACATTTACTTTTCCAAATACATATCAGAATGACTTTAGAAATCAAAGAACCCAGAACTTTACTAACCTTAAATAAACAAGCCCATTCCAATAACTTAGCTTCCAATCACATATGCAGACCCTAGACCCTATGCAAAGTCTTTTTAGGGGGGAGTGGGACAGATGCTGTACTTTCATTTTTTCCTTGCTGTGGAAATACACCCTTAAAAAATGTAGAGATGGGGTCTTGCTATGTTGTCCAGGCTGATCTTAAACTCCTGGTCTCAATTGATCTTCCCACCTTGGCCTCCCTAAGTGCTGGGATGACAGGCATGAGCCACTATGCCTTGCCGACTAAGTGTTTAATAGAAGAGTGTGAATGGCAGAGGAAGAAGGTTTGCTGGATCATACAGCCCTACACTCTCTTCAGAAACATCACTGATATTTGCTGTTGAGTCAACCTAGCAACCAATTCTTGTTCCAAAGATATAAAACCATTCAAAAGACACCTTAGAGACACCAGTTTCATCTCTTTTCAATGCCCAAAACTAGAGCTTGAAAAGATCCATATCTATCAACAGACATGATTTGTAATGTGTCTTTATTGTATATTTCATAAAATATAAACACATAAAACTTACATAAATATAACAGATAGTTGTAAACACCCTAGTTACTACCCAAGTCACAAAATAGATCAATATTAGCAATTCAGAAGTTTCATATATATCTGTGTGTGTGTATGTGTGTGTGTGTGTGTGTGTGTGTGTATCCTTACTGATCACAATTGCCTATCTAGTTTTTTTGTTATTATTGAGATATAATTCACATACCATAAAATTCATCCTTTTAGAATTTATAATTCTGTGGTTTTTAAAATATTCGAGAAGTTGTGCAGCCATTGACACTACCTAATTCCGTAACAGTTCCATCAAAAAGATTCGAAAAAGAAACCCATACCCATTAGCAGTCATTCCCGGCTCCTGGGAACCACGAATCTCCTTTCTGTTTCTATGGCTTTGCCTAGTCTAGACAGTTCATATAAATGGAATCATATAACATGTGGCCTTCTGTGTCTGCCTTCTGTCACTTAGCATGTTTTCTAGGTTCATCTGTGTTGTAGTATTCCATTTATGGCTGAATAATACTCCATTGTATGGATATGTCAGATTTTCTTCACCTGTTCAATTAATGTACATTTGAGTTTCCACATGTTGATAGCATGTGATATCATATTGATAGTTGATAGCATGTTGATAGTTTCCACATTATTCATAGCATTATGAATAATGCTATGAACATTTATATATCAGTTTGGGTATGGCCAGGTACAGTGGCTTATGCCTATAATCCCAGCACTTTGGGAGGCCGAGGCAGGTGAATCGCTTGAGGCTAGGAGTTCGACACCAACCTGGCCAACATCGCAAAATTAAAAATACAAAAGTTAGCCAGGTGTGGTGGTGCTCACCTGTAGTCCCAGCTACTCAGAAGGCTGAGGCCGAGATTGTGCCACTGCACTCCAGCCTGGGTGAAAGAGCAAAACTCTCTCTCAAAAAACTAAAAAAAATTGTGTGAACATATGTTTTGAATTCTGTTAGGTATATACATGGGAATAGAATTGCTTGAGCATACAGTAACTCTACATTTAACTCTGAGGATCTGCCAGACTGTAAAGTGGCTCCACAGTTTTACATTCACACCAGTAGCATATAAGAGGTCCAATCTTTTCACACCCTCACCAACACTTGGTGTTGTCTACCTTTTTTATCATAGCCATAGTAGTGGGTGTGAAATGGTATTTCATTGTAGTTGTTTTTGGTTTTGTGTTTTCCAGAGACAGAGTCTCACTCTGTCACCCAGGCTGGAGCAGTGGCACGATCCCCATTCACTACAACCTCCGCCTCCCAGGTTCAAGAGATTCTCCTGCCTCAGCCTCCCAAGTAGGTGGGACTACAGGCATGTGCCACTACACCCAGCTAATTTTTGTATTTTTTTGTAGAGACAGAGTTTCACCATGTTAACCAGGCTGGTCTCATACACCTGATCTCAAATAATCTGACTGCCTCAGCCTCCCAAAGTCCTGGGATTACAGGCATGAGCCACCATGCCTGGTCATTGTAGTTTTTAATTTGCATTTCCATAATAACTTATATGTTTATTGCCCATTGTATAACTTCTTTGGAGAAATGGCTAGTTAAATCTATTGCTAATTTTTAAATTGGGTTGTCTCTTTACAGTTGATATTTTATTTATGTTTTCTGGACACTAGAATCTTACCAGGCATATGATTTGCAAATATTTTACCCATTCTATGGGCAGTCTTTTTACCTTTTCTCTCCTTTTTTTCCCCATTACATTGATAAAGTCTTTTCACTTTCTCAATAGTGCTCTCTGAAACACAGATGTATTTAATTTAGATGAAGTCGAATTTATTTTTATCACTTGTGATTTTGGTGGGATATTTAAGAAACCAACACCTAACCCAAGGTCACGAAGATCCAGTCCTATGTTCTCTAACAGTTGTATGGTTTCAGCATTACATTTAGGACTTTGGTCCATTGAGTTAATTTTTGTATATGGTGTGAGGTTGGGATTTTTTTTTTTTTTTGGAGGGGTGGTATGTGGATATGCAGTTATCCAAGCACCATTTACTGAAGACTATTCTTTCTCTACTGACTTGTGTTGTTCAAACAAAGACAGCCTTGTGAATGGGCAATCTGACCACCAGACCAGTCAAATGACAATTCTCTGGGGATGGTCTCTGAGGAGTATCAGCTCTGTTCTCCCTTTTCCAGTAACTTCCAGCCTCCTGGTTTTACTGTGATTGCAGGCTACTGGTTGTCCAGGCTATCGCTGATCTAGGAAAAGGCAATATGGGAGCAGGGCAAGTTGAAATGCCACAAATCTTAATGTTCTTACTGAGATTCAACATTATTCTTGAATAAATGCTCCCCAGATTGCGCAAGCCTTTGGTTAATTTCCAGAGTTCTGAAAAAGCTGATTCTGATAATTTTTGCCAACATTCTTGCTATGGTTGGGCTCTGTGTTCCCACCCAAATCTCATGTTGAATTGTAATCCCCAGTGTTGAAGGTCTGGCCTGGTGGGAGGTAATTGGATCATGGGGGTGGTTTCTAATGGTTTAACACCATCTCCCTAGTGCTGTCTCATGATAGAGTTCTCATGAGATCTGGTTAAAAGTGTGTAGCACCTCCCTCATCACTCTCTTCCTCCTGCTCCCACCATATAAGACACGCTTGCTTCCCCTTCACCTTCCGCCGTGATTGTGATTCTCCTAGGGCCTCCCCAGAAACAGAAGCCTGTGCAGCCTGCATAACCATCAGTCAATTAAATCTCTTTTCTTTATAAGTTACTCAGTCTCAGGTGTGTCTTTACAGAAATGCAAGAACAGACTAATACAGTTCTCTTTCCTTTTTTGGAAGCCCTACACCATCATTTTCTTTTTCTTTCTTTTTTTTTTTTTTTTGAGCTTCTAACAGTTACACATTTATTTTCATGTGTAAGAAGAAAAACATAACTAGCACGTGAACATGACTGAATGGATACATGGCTCAGCACCAGACTAAAGTCAGAAGTAAGTGAAAACAAAACAGCATGTTGATTTAAGTGAAATAACAGAACAGGAGACTTTGGTTATGGTAACAATTGTGGAGGTTACACCACCATTTTCAATTGCGTCACTATACAGTATTTTAAAACAATACAGATTTCCCATTAAAATGCAAATTTCTGTTTTTTTTTGAAAAACTGGAGAAAAGAAGTCAAGGCTCACTCCTCACATGGTAACAGCTGGCCAGAGCTCACAAATTACCATGGCTATCAGAGCTAATCAAAATCAGGTGCGGATATACTGCTCCTCAGCCTTGCCAGAGCAATGTCTTTTCATTTTTCTTAGGCCCTCTTTATACACTAAAATAAGTGGGCCAGGCACGGTGGCTAATCCCTCTAATTCCAACACTTTGGAGGCCAAGATGGGAGGATTGCTTGAGTCCAGGAGCTTGTGACCAGATGTAGTGAGACCCTGTCTCTACAAAAGAAAAAATATACATATATCCAGTCCCAGCTACCTGCTGAGGTGGGAGGATAGCTTGAGTCCAGAAGGTTGAGACTGCAGTAGGCTGTGACTGTGCCACTGCACTCTAGCCTGAGTGATAGAGTGAGACCCTCTCTCAAAGAAAAATGAAAGGTTACTTGAGAGAATTATTGAATGTCCTTACTAAGCCCAAGGAAATAAAACAAGCACAGACACTAAGTCAAATACATTCATTCGAGAGAAAACAGGAAGTTTCACTCATGCTATGGTAATACCGGCAGCCTGTGACATCAGAGCAAAGGCAAGGAACAAAGGGTTGTGAAAGTTACCTTTCCATGGGTCTCTCCTTTGAAATTTGACCCATGCCGCTTATTTGAAAGTGCTCAAAAGACTTAAGTTATTTTGGTACTGTTTAGGAATAGGGCAATTGAAATGTCTCTTGGTACTTTTCTCCAACATAATCCAGATTAGCCAAAACCACATACTAGAAATCTGCTGAGTGCCACAATGTTATTTAATAGGCGATGAGATTCTATTTCAGGTGATACTGAGCTACCAAACAGCTATACAGTAAGGATATAATTGTACAATTAAAGATATTTGAGGAAAAAAATAAAAGGGAAGGCCACATAAACTGAAGCTTCATTACTTTAGGTTGGGAGTTTAAAGAGGAAGCAGTAGAGGGAGTATTTACAGGAGAATGGCTCCACCTGGGTTGGAGTGGAAAAATACCAAGAGCTGTGACAGGAAAGGAGGTCTACAAAGCAGGAGTAAGAGAAAATGCTACAAATGTGCCCTTCCCCCCTCATTCAGCAGCCTCAGCTGATTATCATAAAGGTCTCCTCCAGAAGAGGCTGAAACTGCTTCTTGTCAGGAGTCTGTTAAGGCAGAATCTACAGACGGTAGAGCAATTTGAGCAATGCTTGGCCAAATTCAGATGGACTGCAAGAGATGTCTCCAGGATTTAAAAATAGTGATAACCAGAGATCATCATCTTCAGTGTAAAATGATTCTTTTAAAACGGCAGTGTGTACAAGCTATTTTAAGAGACAGTATGCTCATTTATAGGTGGGAATAAAAACCACCTCCCATTAGGTAACTTGCGACACATTAAAAGACAACTAAATCTTAGCAGTTTGTCTTTAATATTTGGTGAACTTGGAGAGTTATTAAAATGACTAAGAGAGGCCTTAGTAAAGAAGAAACTGCAATTATTTAATAAAGAAACAAGGTTTGAGTATTGACTCCAAGTCAACATATCCATATGTAGGCGGAGGTACATGAAGGACACTTCAACTCAAGGCAGTTTCAGTGACTTCATTATTCTCTGGCTTTGGGAAGGAGATGACTTCACTTGCAATGGACTTATGACTAGCAGAAGAGATTTCAGAGCAACAGTGGGGAGTTAACTTAGATTCTGTGTTACTATCTCCATAATCTCCCTGCTGCCTCACATTTTGCAGTTATATTACCAGAAAAGGTACATGAATGATCCAAACATGAACAGAGCAAATGGCCTTGAACAGTGGCTAGAAACATTTAGATTGGATATAAGGAAGAACCTTCCTCCCATAAAGGTATGTATGTATGTATGTGTGTATTTGAGATGGAGTCTCGCCCTGTCACCCAGGCGGGAGTGCAGTGGCATGATCTCAGCTCACTGCAATCTTCGCCTTCCAGATTCAAGCAATTCTCCTGTCTCAGGCTCCTGAGTAGCTGAAGGTGCATGCCACCATGCCTAATTTCTAGTTTCTTTTCTACTAAAATGCCACCATACCTAATTTTTGTACTTTTAGTAGAGAAGAGATTTTACGATATTGGTCAGACTGGTCTCAAACTCCTGACCTCAGGTGATCCACCTGCCTCGGCCTCCCAAAGTGCTGAGATTACAGGAATGAGCCACCGTGCCCAGCTCATAAAGGTATTCAAATTTGGTGCTGTTACTAAGAGAAGGGTTCTCCAATACTATAGAAATGGCATTTATGGCTGGGCACGGTGGTTCACACCTATAATTCCAGCACTTTGGGAGCCTGAGGCGGGCAGGTCACCTCAGGTCAGGAGTTCAAGACCAACCTGGCCAACATGGTGAAACCCCGTGTCTACTAAAAATACAAAAATTAGCCAGGTGTGGTGGTATGCGCCTGTAATTCCAGCTACTTGGGAGGAGAACAGCTTGAACACAGAAGGTGAAGGTTGCAGTGAGCCAAGATCACACCACTGCACTCCAGTCTGGGTGACAGAATGAGAATCCGTCTCAAACAAAAAAAACCCCACGAAAAACACAGATATTCTATAAGATCTATAAGTCTATAAGATCTATATTACTGCTTCCAGTAATAAAGCTATTAACCCTAGAGAGGAAATAATTTGAAGACAGGAAACTGGAGAGACTGATGAATCGCCAGCATCTCAAGATTGAGTTAGGAAAATGTAATTCTAAGGGGAAATGTTGACTGTGCAGTTGAAGCTGGAGCTAGTGTTCTTAACATCACCTGCATTCACTGGCAGCTGTTTAGACCTTGCCTCACTCTACCTCCTTGCCTTCCAACACACTTACTCTTTATTGCAACAAAAGTTTCCCTGATGACTCATTGATAGATCTTAAGCTGCAGATGGAAGCCAAAAGAGGATGCAGAATGTGGAATTGTTCCTAAATACATAGCCGTGTAGTCCCTAGATGTCAGAGATAAGACCCTGAAGTGATCTATTACTAGACTTGCACGAATATCTAAAACTCCAACCACTTACCCAAACTGGAGAGCCTTTTCATCAAGCCAGCTTCTCTTATGGCAGCGGGACCATGCTCCACTCCTTTTCTTTTCTGTCAATCACACAAATTACAGTTAGAGGTAGGGAAGATGACTGAAAAAAGAAAACAACCCATTTTGGTACACTTAGTTCCCAGCAGGTTCCTCTGAAAACCTGTGACAGCCTTAGCCCTTCCTGCCTCCCGCGCAGGAGAGGCCAGCTCCATTTCCCTCCCAGTTAACGCTCATTTTGAGCGATTGGATCCAGAAGGCTTAAATCCTCGGTCGCTCCCTTTAACCTCATCCGTCGATTCTCCACCGGGGATTCTAGCCAGTTTCGCCCCCTTCAGCCCCTCCAAGGCATCCTCTTCCTCCTCCTCTCCCCTCCATCACCCCAAGCTGCATCCACCGTTTTCTCGCTCTTTCTAGGGAGGCTGCAGAAACTCGCCCTCATCTCATACAGGGTGCCCTCCAACCCTCCCTCCCTCTCCATCCTCTCTCGGGGAAAGTCCCACGTGCTCCCATGGTGCCCAATCGCAGGAACCCGCCAGCTCTTCCCCTCGCCGTTTTTCCCCATCCTCTCTCCTCGCCTCCCAGTCCCCCGCACCCCACCGCCGCTGTCTCCAGGTTCTGGGGGGCGGAGGCTCCTGCCCGGAGGTGCCAGGTGCCAGTTCTCACCTGCCCTTGTGAGAACGGGGCTCCTATGACAGCCACGGAGTGGACGGATTTCTTCAGGATGGAATGCACTCGCGTCTGGAGGAGACGCGAGAGACTGCCCCTTAGGGACATGATCCGCAGCACTGAGAATCTCCAAGACAGAGGCCGCTCGGCGTGGCTGGAAGCCGGGAATGAGCGCCACCGCCCGCTGCTGCGCTTACCTACCCGCGCCAGCCTCCGCCCCGCCCCGTGACGTCACCGCCACCTTGGCCCCGCCCCGGCCTCTCCGCCCGCGTCTCCAACCAGCCCCCGACACACCTTCCCGCAGGCCCCGCCCACCGCTCTGCAGGGTTGGGACACGCCTTCGATGACGTCACCCCACGCTGGCCTGGGCTCTCTGGCCAGGGACATGCCCCTGCCGCTGATGCCAGGATGCCAATATCTGGCTCTGGCCAGTAAGAGCGGGGTGATCGACAGGTATGTCCCTTTGAGGAAGGCGGTAGGCCCCTGCCAGGTTCCTGAACTTGGAATGCAGGAGCCAACACGAATCTTCATGCCCAGCAGATGCTGACTCTACCGATGGACTGGCTGGGTCGGGCCTGGTCTGGCCAGACCCCACGTAAGTGCCCTGCCTAGTCAAAGCCAGCATCCATCTGCTTCGTTCGATCTCAAAGTTCAAAGTCCAGGAAACACTCTTAGACTTTGGGCATCAATAAAATTTGGATTCAGAGATATAATACAGAGTTTTCTGAGCCTGGCACTTTTATAAAGACCCATCTACCTTAGGTATTTTGAATGAAAGAGGTTAGGATTTACAAAGCAATTAATTAACTTCTAGATGTTTTCAATTATTTACCTGAATAAAGAAAGCGCTGGTTATTAAAAAGCAAATATAGCAACGTATTTAGACTATTTCTAAATTTGGAGTAGGCTAAAGAGCTTAAAGTACTAAGTAACTACTTAGAATTTTAATAATAATAATTTAATAATACCCAGCGTTCCAAGAACTTTACCCTTCAATTCTATACCACAGGACATTTTTTAAATCAAAGAAGGTCAAAGACTAAGTAATTTTCCCAGACGCACATAGCTTGTAAGTGGCAGAGCTGACTCCACATTTCAAGGTTTTTTTGTTTTTTTTTTTTTTTTAAGAGACGAGGTTTCACCATGTTGGCCAGGATGGTCTTGATCTCTTGACCGTGTGATCTGCCCGCCTTGGCCTCCCAAAGTGCTGGGATTGCAGGCGTGAGCCACTGTGCCCAGCCACATTCCAAGTTCTTAACCAAGACACTATGGCATGAAATAATCTAGACATTATTTCTACCAAAATAATTTTTTACATAAACACCTGAAATTTATTTCACTGATGTCAATTTACACGCTGCTCTCCAAAATAGTTCAGCGGTCTCCATGGCAACACCGTAACTCCAAGGAGCTTTAGTACTCTAAGGCATTTTATTTTTAGAAGCTCTGTTGTATACTATCTCCCCCTGCTGGTTTAACAATGATGTCTTTGAGGCATTAGCAAAATAACCGCTGTAAGGCAGTGGTTCTGAAAGTGTGGTCCCAGACCAACAGCATCAGCATCACCTGGATACATCCTCAAGAAGAAACTGGCTGCACATGGTGACTCACCCCTGTAATTCCAACACTTGGGAGGCCAAGACAGGAAGATCTCCTGAGCCCAGGAGTTCGAGACTAGCCTGGGCAGCATAGAGAGATGCTGACTCTACCAGAAATAAATAAATAAATAAATAAATAAATAAATAAATAGGTAGCTGGGTATGGTGGTGTGTGCCTATGACCCCAGCTACTAGAGAGGCTAAGGTGGGAGAATCTCTTGAGCCCAGGAAGTCGAGGCTTCAGTGAGCCATGATCACACCACTGCACTCCGGCCCAGGTGACAGTGAGACCCTGTCTCAAAAAATAAAAAGCAGCAAGAAACTTCTTGCTTCTTGAGCACCTGCTGTGGGTCATCAGATACTTGTTAGAAGCACAAATTCTTGGGCCCCACCCCCAAATTTACTGGATCAGTAACTCTTCGTAGGGCAACAGTAACCTATGTTTTAATAAGCCCTCCAGGAATAGGTGGAGGCGTGGTCAAGAATTCACAGTCACAAATACTGTCATACTTCAGTTCATTGAAATTATCTTGATACTTTTCAATTTCTTGCCCATCACCACATCCAATTTTTTTCCCCATTGCTGTTTTCTGAAGTTGATACTGGCACAGGTTGCCTCAGGGCTTCCTGTGCTACTGCAAAAATCTCTTGCTTCTTGAGCACTTACTGTGGGATCAGCAAACTGACCTTTCCAAAGTGCCACCTTAATCGTTCATGTCAATTTCAGTGGTTTTCCACTACCTATAGTTTAGTCAGAAAGCAATTACTCGTTCCACTTTATTATGCACTGGGAGAGTGAACAGGAGATTGTTTTATAAGTTGAGCACTCTTAATCCAAAAATCTAAAATCTAAATCTAAATTTTGAGCACCTATGTGATGACGCAAGTGGAAAATTCCACACCGGACCCCATGTAACCAGTCCCAGTCAAAATGCAGTCAGGATGGTCCAGTCAAAATGCAGTCAGGTTGGTCCAGTCAAAATGCAGTCAGGTTGGTCCAAAGGTAGTGAGTTACCTTAATGATTGTTCACAGTCAGTTACAAATGGAACACCTTGTTCTACTACTGCACTTGACTAGTCTTTAAAAAAAAAAAAAAAGGCTGGGTGCAGTGGCTCATGCTTATGAGTCATGATTGCACCATTGCACTGCAGCCTGGGTGACAGAGCAGACCCTGTCTCTAAAAAAAATTAAAATAGGGCTGGGCTCAGTGGCTCACACCTGTAATCCCAGCACTTTGGGAGGCCGAAACGGTGGAATGCCTGAGGTCAGGGGTTTGAGACCAGTCTGGCCAGCATGGTGAAACCGCATCTACTAAAAATACAAAAAAATTAGCCGGGTGTGGTGGTGTGTGCCTGTAATCTCAGCTACTCAGGAGGCTGAGGCAGGGGAATTGCTTGAACCAGGGAGTGGAGGTTGCAATGAGCTGAGATCATGCCACTGCACTCCAGCCTGGGAGACAGAGTGAGACTCTGTCTCAAGAAAAAAATAAAAATAAAAATAAAATAAAAAAGGCCAGGCCTGTGGCTCACCCCTGTAATCCTAGCACTTTGGGAGGCCAAGGTGGGTGGATCGCTTGAGGTCAGGAGATTGAGACCAGCTTGGCCAACATGGCAAAAACCCATCTCCACTAAAAATACAAAAATTAGCCGAGTGTGGTGGTGGGCACCTGTGATCCCAGCTACTCAAGAGTCTGAGGCAAGAGAATCACTTGAACCTAAGAGACAGAGGTTGCAGTGAGCCAAGACTGAGCCACTGTACTGCAGCCTGGGCAATGGAGCAAGACTCTTGTCTCAAGAAAAAAATAAAATAAAAAATAAAAACAAAAATAGAAATAAAAGAATTCAGTCAAAACTTTGTTTCATGAACAAAATGATTTAAAATACTTTATAAAATCACCTTCAGGATATGTGTATAAGGTATATATGAACATAGATAAGTTTCATCCCATTCCCAAGATATCTCATTAGGGTTGCATCCCAGTACCAAGATATCTCATTATGTATATGCAAATATTCAAAAAAAAATTCAAAAGCTGAAACACTCCTGATCCCAAGCATTTCAGATAAGGAATACTCAACCTGTAATCCTATTATCCTTTAAAATTCAAAATATTATTTATTCCATGTCTGAAATAGTTTATATATATATTTTTTTTTGAGACGCAGTCTCACTCTGTTGCCCAGGCTGGAGTACAGTGGGGCGATCTTGGCTCACTGCAACCTTTGCCTTCCGGGTTCAGGTGATTCTCCTGTCTCAGCCTCCTGAGTAACTGGGATTACAGGGACACGCCACCATGCCTGGCTAATTTTTGCATTTTTAGTAGAGACAGGGTGTCACCGTGTTGGTCAAGCTGGTCTCGAACTCCTGACCTTGTGATCCGCTCGCCTCGGCCTCCCAAAGTGCTGAGATTACAGGGGTTGGCCACCATGCCTGGCCGGCTATAATTCATTTTTTTAAAGGACAACAATAGTAATAAAAAGCCAGGCGTGGTGGCGCATGCCTGTAGTCCCAGCTACTCCGGAGGCTGAGGTGGGAGGATCCTTGAGCCCAGGAGTTCTGGGCTGTAGTGCGCTATGCCGATCGGGTGTCCGCACTAAGTTCGGCATCAATATGGTGACCTCCCGGGAGCGGGGGACCACCGGGTTGCCTAAGGAGGGGTGAACCGGCCCAGGTCGGAAACGGAGCAGGTCAAAAGCTCCCGTGCTGATCAGTAGTGGGATCGCGCCTGTGAATAGCCACTGCACTCCAGCCTGGGCAACATAGCAAGACCCTGTCTCTTAAAAAAAAAATAAAATAATAAAAATTAAATAAAAAATAGTAATAAAAAATTGTATTTACTTAGAAGCATTCAGAATGTCAACAGCTGCAAGTTCTTTTTTTGCAATACAGAGTGGTATTCAGTTAACAGAACAATTATTTCATATAAGCTGCATCATAGACAACTGAAGATGAAAAGCTACCATCTCATATATAATTAATTTGTGCTGTGCACCAATGAAAACCCACTTTAAATTTCCATGCCAATTTACAACCCCCATATTATACCAAACAAGGTACAGTATGGGGGCTATTAAAAATATCACCAGGGCTATCTAAAGACATATTTGGTAGTGTGTTAACTATACAAAAAAAAAAAGACACTGTACAGTTTAAAAACAAATCTTACACAGCCTTACATTTCAATTTTTTGTCTTTAAAAGGAGTGAGTTTGGGCCAGGTGCAGTGGCTCACGACTGCAATCCCAGCACTCTGGGAGGCCGAGGCAGGCGGATCATGAGGTTAAGAGAGTCAGACCATGTGGCCAGCATGGTGAAACACCGTCTCTACTAAAAATACAAAAACTAGCTGGGCGTGATGGCACGCACCTGTAGTCCCAGTTTCTCAGGAGACTAAAGCAGGAGAATCACTTGAACCCAGGAGGTGGAGGTTGCAGTGAGCCAAGATTGTGCCATGCACTCCAGCCTGGTGACAGAGCAAGACTCCATCTCAAAAGAAAAGAAAAGAAAAAAGGAGTGAGTTGTATACAGGGGGGTTAAATGCTTTAATGACAAGAAAAAAAAAAACTGCACTAGAACTTACTCATCATTACCATCTTCTTCATCTTCCTCTCCTCATCCTCTTCTCTTCTTTCTCTCGCTTTTTTCAGCCTCAACAACTCCCTTTTTTGCTGCATCAGGCTTTCCTTTTAGCTCAATATGCAGCAATATCCTTTCTGTATTTTTCCTTCAGCTTCACAGCCTTTTCATAAGGCTGCTTGTCATCTGCAGGAGTGTTATTCCACACCCCTCCCAGCTTCTTCGCAGCATCACCAATGGACAGGCCAGGATGTTCTCCTATGATTTTTGGGCCGTATGCAGAACAGAACAAGAAAAAGGCTGAAGGAGGCCTCTTGGGTGCATTGGGATCCTTGAACTTTTTTGTCTCCCCTTTAGGAGGGATATATGTTTTCATTTCTCTTTCATAATGGGCCTTGTCTGCCTTTGCCATAGCTTCAAATTGTCCTTTCTCTTTAGCAGACATGGTCTTCCACCTCTCCGAGCACTTCTTAGAAGTGCTTCTGAGAAGTCGACTGAAGCATATGAGCGCTGCTTCTTTCTTATGCTCCTCCTGACAAGTTTGCACATAAAATACATATGATGGCATTTTGCCTCTTGGCCTTTTAAGATCTCCTTTGCCCATGTTTGGTTATTTTTCCTCAGGGAGGCACAGAGTCACCTAGTGCCCGTCTGACTCTCACTTGTCCCGGCACTGTCTTTATGGAGCTCAACTCTTTTGAGCTCTGCCTATAATTCATTTTTAAAACTGCAGAGCTCATAAAACAGCAACTCAAAGCAAAACAAAAAGCAAACCCCAAAGTTCAAAATGAATACTCTGCTTTTATTCTTGAAACAGGCATTTAATTTAAAAACACGTTTTCAAAAATGAAATTCTACAGTCATAAAGAATGAGTTAAGTTTTAAAAATTTACTTTAAAACTTGTACCCTGTTAGCGCATAGCTCTAGGACCCCTCTCAGGTTCAAACCAGCTTTCTCTATTTGTCTTCTTCCTTTGTAGGAGAATCTAGAGATTCGGCATCTTTTATTTAATTATGTGGCTGCCAACACACACTATCCCTTCATAGGTTGCTGGGAGTTGTGGGTGGGGAACCGTGAGGGAGTGGGAATAGGTGAGACTCAATTGTCAGGTTTGCTGATTTCTGTGGTGTAAATACTTTCTGATTTATGTGCTCCCATTTTGATGTCACTGAACATGGAGCTGCAAAGAGGTGCTCACTATACAATATTTCTACCATACAGATACAATCGACACAAAAACCTTTAAGGACATAAATCATAGGAAGACATAGTAAAAGAATTAGGGAGTGATAAATCTGGAGTCTACTATCTTTAGTTTTAATATAATTTAATTGTAAATTTATGTAATTTGATTTTTTAATTTTTTGACATAATCTCCCTCTGTCACTCAGGCTGGAGTGCAGGGGCACGATCACAGCCTACAGCAGCCTTGACCTCCTGGACTCAAGCAATCCTCCCACCTCAGCCTCCTGAGTAGCTGGGACTACAGGTGCATGCCACCATGCACAGCTAATTTTTTTTTGTAGAAATGGGTCTCATTATGTTGCCTAGACTGGTCTTAAACTCCTGGGCTCAAGCAATCCTCCTTGACTCAGCCTCCCAAAGCTGGGATTACAGGCATGAGCCACCATACCCAGACTGTAATCTGATTTTTAATGAAGGTTGTGTTTGACAACTGGCTCACAAAATTCCTAAAAATTGCAAGCTGCTAAGAGCTGGCTCTAGTACACTATTGTTTACTGCAAATACGCGGGAACTCAGAGAAGCTAAATTGTAAATTCTCAAAGGCAGTGTAGTGGCAGAAAAATGTGATACCTTTCCTCATCCATCATAAGGAACAGCTACCACTCCTATAGCAAAAGACAGATTAACAAGAGGAAAGAGCCAGGTGCAGTGGCTCATGCCTATAATGCTAGCACTTTAGGGGCCAAGGTGGGAAGAATGCTTGAGTCCAGGAGTTCAAGACCAGCCTGGGTAACATAGCAAGACCCCATCCCTACAAAATAAACAAAATTAGCTAGGCGTGGTGGTGTGCACCTGTAGACCCAGCTACTCAGGCAACAGGAGCCAAGAGGATTGCTTGAGCCTAAGAGGTAGAGGCTGCAGTGAGCCATGATCATGCCGCTGCACCCCAGCCTGGGTGACAGAGTGAGATCCTGTCTCAAAAAAGAAAACAAAATGAAAAGAAAATTATAACAAGGCTGGGAGGGTGCAGTGGCTCACACCTGTAATCCCAGAACTTTGGGAGGCTGAAGTGGACAGATCATGAGATCAGGAGTTTGAGACTTGCCTGGCCAACATGGTGAAACCTCATCTCTACTAAAGATACAAAAAATTAGCCGGGCCTGGTAGCACATGCCTGTAATCCCAGCTACTCGGGAGGCTGAGGCAGGAGAATCACTTGAACCTGGGAGGCAGAAGTTGCAGTAAGCTGAGATCCCACCATTGCACTCCAGGTTGGGCAACAGAGCAAGACACTGTCTCAAAAAGAAAAAAAGAAAGAAAGAAAATTATAACAAATTTATTCCATCAAAGTTTCACATGACACTAGAGCGTTCAGAAATGAAGACCCATTATCCCCCAAAGCAGGGCACCACAGTGATTGCAAAGCGGTGTGATTTATAGTTGGGGATGCTGCACTTGTACGAGATTCTGAACCTCTGTTTGGCAATCTTTGAATCTTCTTGGTTAATATTGTTTTGGCAAATACAGGCTGTAAAGGTTAGATGATGGCAGCATTTATGGGCAACACAGGCGCACACTTGGCACTGATAACCCTGTTTCCCAAATGCTGCCCAGATAAACTTCCTACAGTAAGAGCAGTAGGTGGGCTGCCTCAGGTATCTGTTTCCATAATCTTGTTTCCATTGATCTGTTTTATTGGTGGGGGAGAGGGGTGGGTTTGGAGACAGGGTCTCTTTCTGTCACCCATGCTGGAGTACAGTGGTGTAATCATAGCTCACTGTAGCCTTGAACTCCCCTACCTCAAGAAATCCCCCACCTCAGCCTTCCAAGTAGCTGGAACCACAGGTGTGCACTACCACTCCTGGCTAATTTTTATTTTAGAGACAGGAGCTCACCATGTTGCCCAGGCTGGTCTTAAACTCCTGGTCTCAAATGATCCTCTCATCTCAGCCTCCTAAGTACCTGGCATTACAGGCTTGAGCCACCATGCCCTGCACTATTGGGGATATTACCACAAATACTTTCCCCTCTGGCTGCAGGTTCAGCCAGCCTTGGAAGGTGTCCAGGATGTTGGCCATGCCAGCCATGCACAGCAGCTCCCAGTGAAAAAAAAATAGCTCAGAGCAATCTTTTGAATCTATGCTCCTATGTTGCAATCCTCAAGCTTGCCCCAAATAAATTCTCTAGTTATATTAATTTCGCCTCAGCTTCTTCCTTTTAGTCCCCACTGGAATTGTTAACAAAGCAGCCCTAGAAATATAGCTGGGAAAGCTCATTATTTTCTTTCTCTTTTTTTTTTTGAGAGTCTTCCTCTGTCACCCAGGAGTGCAGTGGCTCAATCTCAGCTCACTGTAACCTCCACCTCCTGGGTTCAAGAGATTGTTGTGCCTCAGCCTCCCAAGTAGCTGGGATTACAGGTGCCAGCCATCACAACTGCCTAAATTTTTTTTGTATTTTTAGTAGAGATGGTGGGTCTCACAACATTGGCCAAGCTGGTCTCAAACTCCTGGCCTCCCAAAGTGCTGGGATTATAGGCGTGAGCCACCGCACCCAGCCTATTTTCTTAAACAATAAACAACTGTGAAAGCTCATTATTTTTTCTAAACAGTGTTTTCCTAGTCTTTTTATCTGTAGGTACTTTGCTTAAAAGAATTCCAGATAGCCTGAGAAGCCCCAGGAGCTTCAGAACCCTTTGTCAATTACCAGAGGAAAATAAGGCTGGTGCAAAATTGGTGCCAACCAGAACCGGCAGCTCCTTGTTACCTTTAGATCATTAAGATATCATCATCATATTAAAATCCCACCCATAGAAGAAAATCCCCACCATTTTCTGCACATGCATTGTATGAAGATGCATGTTTGTGATCGTGGGCTCCCTGCACATGTTTACTCCATAAAATTCCTCAGCTTCCCATAGCTCTGGGAGAACCTGTCTTTAGAGCAGGGGTCCCCAACCCAGGGCCACTGACTAGTACTGGCCTGTGGCCTGTTAGGAACCAAGCTGCACAGCAGGAGGTGAGTAGCAGGCAGGAGAGCCAGCGAGTGAAGCTTCATCTGTATTTACAGCCACTCCCCATCACTGGCATGAATACCTGAGCTCTGCCTCCTGTCAGATCAGCAGCGGCATTAGATTCTCCTAGGAGTGTGGACCCTATTGTGAACTATGCATGTGACGGATCTAGGCTGCATGCTCCTTATGAGAATCTAATGCCTGATGATCTGTCACTGTCTCCCATCACCCACAGATGGGACATTTGGTTGCAGGAAAACAAGTTCAGGGCTCCCACTGATTCTATATTATGGTGAGTTGTACAATTATTCCATTACATATTACAATGTAATAATAGCAATAAAGGGCACATTTATTAATGTAATGCACTTAAATCATCCCAAAACCATCCCCTCCACCAGGGTCTGTGGAAAAACTGTCTTACATGAAACTGGTTCCTGCTGCCAAAAAGGTTGGGGAACGCTGCTTTAGAGCAAGAGCTCTCTCCTCTATTCATGGCCAGGAATAAAATCTGCTTGCTTTTTGTTTTTCCTATTGGGTATTCTTTATTTGCAACCCATACAAAGTAGGGAAAGAACTCAGTTTGCCAGCAATAGAATTACAGGGTACATGTTGACATGAAGTGGTCATAGCCCAGGGGCATCTCATGGATGATGGCTGCCTTCAGTGGCGTTAGTACAGAGCTCCTTGGGGTGCATGAGTTTGGTGGTCCTCCATTGGCGCTGGTCTGGCCCACGTGCACCTCATCCACACTCACCATTAGGTAGGGCTCCAGCAGCTGGTGGCCCTTCATGAGCACACGGCACAGGTGTCATAGCCTGATGGGTTCTTCTTCCCTGCTGCCCTGAAAAAACCATCGAGAACAGCAGAAGTTATACTAAAGAAAGAGTTTAATAATTGTAGGTAGGGTTAAGCCACGTGAGGAGAACAAGGAGAAATTTCTCAAACCCCTCTCTCCAGTAATTTAGAGGCTAGGGTTTTTTAGGGTACTTTGAGAGGCAGGGGGCTGGGGAACTGAAATAATTGATTGGTTGGGGATGAAATCACAAGGGCATCTAAAACTGTCTTTGTACAGCTGAGTCAGTTCCCAGGAACTGTGGGTGGTCTCAGGACCAGGCGGTCTCCCGTAATTTACTGAAATGCTGAATCTGAAAAGGATTTCCAAGGCTAGTTCTTTAGGTTTCACAATAGTGAGGTTATCTATAGGAGTAGTAGAGGAAGTTATAATATTGAGACCTCCATTACGTGACTTTGGGGCAGTAAGAAACTTACAGTAAACAGAGGAAGCAACAGCAGATCATTGTTTAACTGTGTTCAAGCTCTTACCAAAATTCTTCAGCAAAGTTCAAGCCCCTACCATAATTCTAACCATGTCGTATGAATGTGGCCTCAATCTCCGAACAAGGAAGGGGGTCAGTTCTCCTTGCCTCAAAGTTTAGCTATAAACTAAATTCCTCTTACAGCTATCTTGGCCTCTGCACTGGAATATTAAAACAAAAAAACAAACCCAAACAATTAGGTTATAAAACTAGAAGCAAAATGGAGTCAGTCATGTTATATTTCATTACTTAAAATTCTGCAAAGGTTTCTCAGGGAATGTAGATCCTCGAATAGCCATTCAACAGCATGGTGCCAGACCATAGGCTGGTGCCTCTGCCCCTGGCTGGCAACCCTTGAAACAGCCACAGGAGTGGAGGCAGCCCTGGGGAAAAGCAGCACCCAAGCGGCCCTTGACTAGCCATTCTGCTTCCTCCATTGGCCCTTCTCCTCCCCTCATTCCCTTCATCCCTCCCAAGGTCGAAAGGAAGGGACGAGGCTCACCAGGGAAGCATTTCCCTCTCAATCTCTCAGCGCTTCCAGGGGCCTTGTGCAGAGTTGTCCTTTCTCCACGGCCAAGAAACTCCTGTCCTCTGAAAGCTGGAGCTATCAGTCCCATTAGCGCCAGCCCCTGGCGGATTCCCACCCCCTTCCTCTTCTCCTCCTCAAGAATATGTTTTGTTAAAATATTTGGCCTTTTGTCAGGCGCAGTGGCTCACACCTGTAATCCCAGCACTTTGGGAGGCTAAGGTGGGCAGATCACAAGATCAGGAGTTCGAGACCACCCTGACCAACATGGTGAAACCCCGTTTCTACTAAAAATACAAAAATTAGCTGGGCATGGTGGCGCATGCCTGTAATCTCATCTACTCAGGAGGCTGAGGCAGGAGAACTGCTTGAACCCGGAAGGCGAAGGTTGCAGTGAAACAAGATTGTGCCACTGCACTCCAGCCTGGGTGAAAGAGTGAGACTCCATCTCAGAAAAAAAAAAAAAAAAATTGGTCTTTTGTTCTTGGTTTCTGAAACAGCTCTGGAGCAATAAAGGTGAAAGGCTCTAGTTATTTATAATGAGCCCCTTTTAACTACACCTGAATTTATGTTAAGGCGGTGAGTTTTGTTAAGTCCCTAGATAACCACAGGCTTAGGAGCTGGTTGCCAGGAGAACCAATCAACTCAAGGGCTTGAAATTCACACACTCTGCCCCTGCCAACACACACCTTCCGGAAGGGGAAGAGGGGCTGAAGGTTGAGTTGGCCACCAATAGCCAATGATTTAATCAACCAGGCCTACATAATGAAGCCTCCATAAAAACCCAAAAGAACTGAGTTCAGGGGACTTCCACATATGGGGCACAGGGAAGGTGGTGCACCCCAACTCCACGGGGACAAAAGCGCCTGAGCTCAGGACCTTCCCAGACCTCCCTCTATGTATCTCTTCATCTGGCTATTCATTTGTATCCTTTAAAATATGCATTATAATAAACCAGGGAGCATAAGTCAAGTGTTTCCCAGAGTTCTATGAGCCTTCATGAGCAAGTGGCACAGGTGTCACAGCCTAACCAGTTTTTCTTGCCTGCTGCCCTGAAAAAAACCACTGAGAACAGCAGGAGTTGCAGCAAAGACACAGTTTAATAGGAAATTAACTGAACCCAAAAGGAGCGTGTGGGAATGCCAATTAACGGCTGGTTGGTGGGAAGTTCCAGAAGCTTGGACTTGTGACTGATGTCTCAAGTCAGGAGCACTTTTGTGGGACTGAGCTGTCAACAGGCTCTGTGGGATCTGACATGACTTCTAGGTGGACAGTGTCAGAATTGAATTGCTTGCTTGGTGTGTGGGGAAACCCCCCCATACACTTGGTCACAGAAGTTTTCTGTGTTGTGAGAAACAACAGGAGAATCAAACTGTATTTTGTTTTGTTGTTTTCTTTCCAGTGCTCTTGTACAAAAAACAAGTGCCCAGAGAGCTGCCTTGCCCCTTGTACCATGTGAGGACACAGCAAGAATGTGTCATCTATGAAATGGGCTATCACCAGACACCAAACCTGAAGGCAACATGATCCTGGACTTCCCAGCCTCCAGGACTGTGACAAATTTCTGAGGTTTCCTCTGAGGAAGTTTTCTGATTGGGGAAAAAAACTGAGGGTTAGCACCAGAAAGTCCTAATTCAGCTTCATTTGGCATCAAAAAGCCCAATAGAACTTTCCATGTGTTCCCACTGAAGCCCTAAACCTCCTTCCTTTTGTTTAAGGTGGTATATATAGTTGTCCCTCTATATTAGTGGGGGATTGGTTCCAGAACCTCCCTCAGATACCAAAATCTACAGATGTTTAAGTTCCTGATACAAAATGGCATTGTATTTGCATATAGCCTATACAATCTTCCTGTAAATCAGCTCTAGATTACTTGTAATACCTAATACAATGTAAATGATATGTTAATAGTCATCCTGTATTGTTTAGGGAATGATGGCAAGAAAAAAGTCTACGCATGTTCAGTACAGACACTATTTTTCTTTTTCTTTTTTTTTTTTTTGAGACAGAGTCTCACTCAGGCTGGAGTGCAGTGGCATGAACATGGCTCACTGCAGCCTTGACATCCTGGGCTCAAGGGATCCTCTTGCCTCAGCCTCCTATGTAGCGAGGACAGGAGGCACGTGCCACAATGCCCAGCTAATTTTTTTGAATTTTTTGTAGAGACAGGGGTTTCATTTTGTTGTCTGGGCTGCTCTCAAACTCCTGGGCTCAAGCAATTCTCCTGTTTCAGCCTCCCAAAGTGCCGAGATTACAGACGTGAGCCACCAAACCAACTATCTGAATATTTTCCACCCATGGTTGGTTGAATTCACGGATGCGGAATCCACAAATACAAAGTTCCTACTGGATACTTTTATCTCTGGCTAAAGAATTACATTGTACTAAACAAAACCTCAGTAGGTAAACTAATCTTTTCTCCTATTAAAGTCTATTTTCAGTTAATACATAGGCCTCTAACGTTAGATCCTAGGATGGCAGAGAAAGATTTCCTCCCAGGAGTGCTCAACTCTGGTGGCTCCCTAAAAATAATGGGAGCTTTTTAAAAATACTCATGTCTGCCGGGTGTGGTGGCTCATGCCTGCAATCCGAGCACTTTGGGAGGCTGAGGTGGGTGGATCACAAGGTCAGGAGATCCAGACCATCTCAGCTAACACGGTGAAACCCCCTCTCTACTAAAAATACAAAAAATTAGCCAGGCGTGGTGGCACATGCCTGCAGTCCCAGCTACTCGGGAGGCTTAGGCAAGAGAATCACTTGAACCCGGGAGATGGAGGTTGCAGTGAGCCAAGGTCACACCACTGCACTCCAGCCTGGGTGACAGAGCGAGACTCCATCTAAAAAAAAACAAACAAAAAACAAAAACAAAAAAACAAAACTCATGTCCACATTCTCCTTGCCTCACTGCCCATTCTGATTTAATTACCTGGGATGGACCCAGGTGTAGGTTTTAAGAGGTCCCCAGGTGATTGTACTATGCAGCAGGGTAGAGAATCCAGTATTAAGAGTTATATTTTTCAGTACTTCTCAAATTTTAATGTCTAAGAGTATCACCTGAGAATCTTGCTAAAACTCAGATTCTGAGTCTGTAGGTTTGGTGTGAGACTCAAGAATCTGCATTTTGAACAAGCACCTAGCCATTGCTGCTGGTTTACCTCCCACACTTTGACTACATCAGGGTTTTTAAAAATCAGGGCTCTTTTACCTTTCTTTTGAACTCTTCATAAAAAATAGTTACATAAAGGTAACTTATTTCCAAGGCTACACAGTTGTGACTTGATCAAAATCATGAAACTGAGCTGAGGGAGTTATGGTCTAATTGAACCTATTTGTAAAACCTGTGCCCATCAAATTAGATCCATCTTTTATCTAAACTTTCTCACAAGCTTGGCTTATTACACTTAAAAACATTTAGTGTACAAGAACCAAAAGTATCCTGATATTACAAGGGAAGAGGAACATTCCACATAAAAGCCAGGTATGATCCTAGACTTAAGTTGACTATATTAAGCTCTACTGTCTTAGGAAGTCACAAGATGGAGATGTGACTCCATGAAAAAAGCCTCTACTTTCTGTGCTGTATCAGATTCTGCTAATAGATTTCTTTCTGTTTCCTTTCTTCTATTTTTTTCCCCACTGTCATTCTTCCTTACTTGAAACAATTACTAGCCATTTTCACTGGCTAGGAAAACAACAGGGTGACAGCAAGTAAACTACGGTAGATTAGTGTAGGGGAAAAATAAGTATTTTTTTCTTTCATTGCTAAGTTAATGGCTAACAAAGCATATGTTAACATGAGAAAAAGTATACAACTGCTGGGCATGGTGGCTCATGCCTGTAATCCCAGCACTTTGGGAGGCCAAGGCAGGTAGGTCACAAGATCAGGAGTTAGAGACTAGACTGGCCAATATAGTGAAACCCTGTCTCTACTAAAAATACAAGAATTAGCCAGGCACGGTGGAGAGTGCCTGTAGTCCCAGCTACTCGGGAGGCTGAGGCAGTATAATCGCTTAAATCTGGGAGGCCGAGGTTGCAGTGAGCCGAGATGGCACCATTGCACTCCAGCATGGGTGACAGAGTAAGACTCTGTTTAAAAAAAAAAAAGTATATAAAAAAAAAATTAACCAGCTAGGTACGGTAGCTCACACCTGTAATTCCAGCACTTTGGGGGGCTGAGGCATGCAGATTGCTTGAGACCGGCCTGGGGAACAAGGTGAAACCTCATCTCTATTAAAAATACAAAAATTATGCCTTGGGGCAGTTCTGTGAAAATATATATATATATAAATTAGCCGGACATGGTGGTACACACCTGTAGTCCCAACTACTGGGGAGGGTGAGGCAGGAGGATTGCTTAAGCCCAGGAGGCAGAGGTTGCTGTGAGCCAAGACTGTCACTGCACTCCAGCCTGGGCAACAGAGCAAGACTCTGTATCAAAAAAAAATTAATATGAGAGAAACATATAAATTTATTTAATATATGACATAGGAGCTTTTATAAAGAGGAAATACATAGGTGGCAGGATTATGGATATATTTTGTTTTATAAAATTTCAATTTGATGTTGGGTAAATACCAAATATACCTTACTAAAAAAGAGAATGACAAGGCTGGGCACAATGGCTTATGTCTGTAAGCCCAGCACTTTGGGAGGCCAAGGTGGGAGAACACCTTGAGTCCCCAGGAGTTTGAAGTTATAGTGAGCTGATATTTGTGCCAGTGCACTCCAGCCTGGGTGACAGAGTGAGATACTGTCTCTAAGAATAAATAAATAAAAAGGGAGAGGTAATAAAATTTTTAATGTACATTATGAAAATATCAGAAAACATCAAATACCTACAAAGAAGGTCTAATGAAAGATGTGCCAAATAATTGTTAAGCATTGCTGAGAGAAATTAGAGAAGATTTCAACAAATGGAGAGATGCCAGGTTCATGGATTGGAACATGTGGCATAGTTAAGATGTCAATTCTCCTTTAAATTGATTGATAGATTTAGTACAATCCAAGCAGATTTTTTGGTGAAAATACAAAAAGCCTATAGTAGCCAATACAATTTTGAAGAAAAGTTACAAAATTGAAAGACTTAATAGTATGGGAAATCAAGACCTACTGTAGAGCTACAGTAATTGAGATAGGTTGCTATTAGCACAAGGATAGACAAAACAGAACATAATAGAGAGTGTGGCAATAGATTGACAAATATATGGTCACTTACTTACAACAAAGGCACCATCACAATCTGAGCGGGGAAAGGGTAGTCTTTTCAACATATGCTGTTGGGAAAAAAAATGACCCTTAACCTCTACGAATAAAAACTAATTCAAAATGGATCACTGGCTTAAATATGAAAGGTAAAATAATTGAGCTTTTAGGAAAATAAAGATTTGCAAAGTTTTTTTTTTCTTAGAGACAGGGTCTTGCTCTGTCACCCAGACCAGAATGCAGTGACTTGATCACAGCTTACTGCAGCCTCGACTGGGCTCAAGCAACCCTTCTGCCTCAGCCTCCCTAGTGCCTAGTAGCTGCGCCGCCATGTCTACCTATTTTTTTTTTTTTTTTTGGTAGAGTCCGAGTCTTGCTATGTTGCCCAACATGGTCTGGAACTCCTGAGTTCAAATGATTTTCCTGCTTCAGCCTCTCAAAGTACTGGGATTATAGGCAGGAGCCACCATGCCCACAAGACAGGCAAAGCTTCCTAAACAGGACAAAATATTATACAACACTAGCCATAAAAGACAAGATTGATAAATTGGACTTTATGAAAATTAAAACCTCTGTTCATCAAAAGACACCATTAAAGTATGGAAAAGTAAGTCACAGACTGTGTTTTACTGCTTGGAGGATATACTTGAATTTAAAAATGTCCTTAAATGGACAGATAAGGAGACTTCCAATTCTGAAAGATGAAACAGACACACCTTTGCTATCTATCCCACTAAGAAAGCTAAAACCTTGTGCCTGTAATCCCAGCTACTTGGGAGGCTGAGGCACAAGAATCGCTTGAACGTAGGAGGTGGAGGTTGCAGTGAGTAGAGATTGTGCTGCTGCATTCCAGCCTGGGCAACAGAGTGAGATTGTCTCAATAAAACAAAAACCAAAAAATCCACACAGCAGTAACAAGGATTTTAGCGACTGGGCACAGTGGCTCATGCCTGCAATCCCAGCACTTTAGGAGGCCAAGGCAGGAGGAATGCTTGAGCCCAGGCATTCACGGTTACAATGAGTTATGATTATAACACTGCACTCTAGCCTGAGTAACAGAGCAAGACCTTCTCTCTAAAAAGAAAAAGGATTTTAGAGATCTTACATTACCACAGTATTTATTCCTAATAATTAAATATTTTTTAAAAACTAGGTAAAGTACATTTGATCTTTTTCTTTCTATGACTCTATAGTTGTGAAACTTCTTAGCCTGCTGGGCATGGTGACTCATGCATGTAATCCCAATTCTTTGGGAGGCTGAGGTCAGAGGATCACTTGAGCCCAGGAGTTTGAAAATAGCCTGTAAAACATAGTGAGATGTCATCTCTACGAAATATACAAAAATTAGCCTGATGTGGTAGAGTGTGCCTATAGCCCTAGATACTTAGGGGGCTGAGGTGGGAGGATCTCTTGAGCCCAGGAGGTCGAGACCACAGTGACCCATGACTGTACCACTGCTGCACTCCACTTTGGGTGAAGAGTAAGACCTTGTCATAAAAAAAAAAAAAAAAAGGAAACTTCTTAGCCTATACAGGTTCTTAACCTTTTTTGTATTGTAGACCCTCTGGAAGTCTGGTGAAACAAATTTAAAACATTTATTACAATAATGTTTTAAAGTGTATAAATACATGGGACTTCTAAGAAAATCAACTACATTAAAATATAGTTATCAAAATATTGTTTAAAATGTGTTGTAATATGTTTCTCTTTATTGACACATTAAAAATAATATCTAGTGGTGGATCTAATAATCATTGCAATTTTGACATTTTGAAACAATTATTGTGAAAAGAAAATATCTGTGATTTCTGTCAGTGACAAAAATCACAAGCTCTACAATACTAGTTTTTTGCCTATATTCATAATCAAAAGAAATGTTGTTTTATTTTTATTTATTTATTTTATTTATTTTTTTAAAGACGGGGTTTCACCATGTTGGTCAGACTGGTCTTGAACTCTTGACTTCAGGTGATCCACCCACCTTGGCCTCCAAAGTGCTTGGATTACAGGCGTGAGCCACCACGCCTGGCCTAATGTTAAATTTTAATTAGAAGTTATGGACCTAAAAATGAAACACTGATTCTATCCATGGAGCCCAAGTTAAGAACTCCAGGACTACAGGCTTCCCCAAAACATTAACAGTACTTATCTCTGAGTGGTGAAAATATGGGTGGTTTACATTTTTTTCTTTTCTGTATTTTTCAAATTTTCCACAGTAAGCAAATACCACTTTTAAAATTATAAAACACATGATATATGCTATAGTAAAAGCAGTGATATGGTTTGGCTCTGTGTGCCTACCTAAATCTCATGTTGAATTGTAATCCTCACTTGTTAGGGGAGGGACCTGGTGGGAGGTGATTGGATCATAGAGGTGCATTTCCCCCACGCTGTTCTCATGATACTGGGTGAGTTCTCTCACAAGATCTGATGGTTTAAAAATGTGGCATATCCCCCCTCCCCTCCTGCTGCCATGTAAGGCACATCTTGCTTCTCCTTTGCCTTCCACCATGATTATAAGTTTCCTGAGGCCTCCCCAGCCATGCGGAACTGTGAATCAATTAAACCTCTTTTCTTTATTAATTACCCAGTATCAGGTAGTTCTTTATAGAAGTGTGAGAACAGACTAATAAAAGGGGTGTATTAATTGTCAGATTGAGAGCACAGAAAAAAAAAAACTGGAAAAATAAAGAAATGCTTGAAGAACTCTTTTAGAAAAAAAGAAAAGGGAAACAAAATCCTGAATGAAGATGAAGAAACAAAACCTGACTTTCATCAGAGAGACTTAAAGCTGGTGAGACCTTTATGCCATTTATTTTTAGTTTTTTAATTAATATAGACACAGTCTTGCTATGTTGCCCAGGCAGGTCTTAAACTCCTAAGTTCAAGTGATTCTCCTGCCTCAGCCACCTGAGCAGCTGGGATTACAGGCATGTGCCACCATGCCCAGCTAATTTAAAAAAATTTTTAGTAGAGACAGGGTTTCACCATGTTGGCCAGGCTGGTCTTGAACTCCTGACCCAAGTGATCTGCGCTGCTCGGCCTCCCAAAGTGCTGGGATTACAGGCATCAGCCACTGCGCTCAGCCCATCACAAGTGTTTTGACGGTCCACACAGCCACTGCTGGGCCACATCAAAAGTAAAAATGGAACCCACAAGCCACTATTACTCATGAGTTTAGTAATTTTATTATCCATTTCTTCTGCATCTGCCACTCCTGCTTACTTCCCAGCCAGGTCTTGCCTGTCTACCTCCGTCCAAGTAGTCGTTTAGGAGAGAGAATTCCCAGGCAGTGAAATCCAAACTCCTTTCCTACAAGATCCTCTTGGATCTGACCCCTACCTACCTCCCCACCTTCCAGCTGTTTCCCTCACATACCAACCTTTCGGGCCTTTTGATTATTTCAATAAGCCAAGCTTGTTCCAGCTTCCAGGGCTTTGCCTTTCCTGGTCTTTCTTTCTGGCAAAGTCCTCCTCCAGAGCTCCTTCAGTCCTGTCGGGCTCCTTACCCTTGTAACTCCAGTGTCCTCTTACTCAGAGACTTCCCCTGACTGTCCTATGTAAAGTCCTCAGTCCATTCCTGACAATTAACATAGTATTGCCAAGGACACTCTTTGAAGTTATTTCAATATCATCTCCTACTAGAAAGGAAGCTACTCGAGGGCAGAGACTGTCATCAACATCGTTCACCGCTACATCCTCAGCACCTCAAATTACCTGACACAGGAAAAGAGTAAGTGGAATGAATACCTGTGGACTGTCTCCTTGTGGCTCACTCTGGCTTAGAGAAATCAGCTTGCTGAGCAAAAGCACGATTAAAACTGTTGGTTTGGGCTGGGTGCAGTGGCTCACACCTGTAAACCCAGCACTTTGGGAGGCCGAGGTGGGCGGATCACCTGAGGTCAGGAGTTCGAGACCAGCCTGGCCAACATGGTGAAACCCCATCTCTACTAAAAATACAAAAATCAGCCAGGCGTGGTGGTGGGTGCCTGTAATCCTAGCTACTCAGAGGCTGAGGCAGGAGAATCGCTTGAACCCAGGGAACAGATGTTGCAGTGAGCCGAGTTTGCGCCACTCCGTCTCAAAACAAAAACAAACTATGGGTTTGTTTCGAGACAGGGTCTCGCTCTGTCGCCCAGGCTGGAGAGCAGTGGCGTGATCTCGGCTCGCTGCAACCTCGACCTCCCAGGCTCCAGCGATCCTCTCGCCTTGGCTTCCCAAAGCGCTGGAGGCGTGAGCCAACGCGCCCGGCCTAAAAGCGTTTTAATCTGTCCGCTGAATTGTTGCCCCCAACAAGCTTTGTACGAAGACAATTATAGAAGCTGGGCCAAGGTCGGCCGTGAACGACGCACAGCCTCAGACCCCAGCAGGGCTCTTGGCGCGCAACTGAGGCTGCGCGAGCTTAGGGGCGGGGCGTGGCGACGCGGCTGCCGGAAGCGGGTCCGGAGCTGGCGAGACTGGGAGAGCAGGCGATCGCGATGCGGTGCGGGCGGCCGAGTGGGGGCAAGCCAGTCATGGAGGATGAGCAGAGCTTTTCGGATATCTCCGGCGGCCGCCTGGCCCTGCAGCGCCGCTACTACTCCCCGTCCTGCCGGGAGTTCTGCCTCAGCTGCCCTCGGCTCTCGCTGCGTTCGCTCACCGCTGTCACCTGCACGGTGTGGCTGGCGGCCTACGGACTCTTCAGCCTCTGCGAGGTAATGGCTGATCGGCCCCTCCGCGCGCTCGGAGGAGGGGGTTCGGCTTTGGGAGGGTCTTTGGGGTCTTTAATCGAGCCCAGATCTCTGGTCGGCCCCTCCTACAGTGGTAGGACCAGAGGGCGGGAACTCACGGGTTTTGGGGACGCCACTCCGATGCTGGACAGCTCTTTAAATGACGTTTGGTGAATGTGTGCTCCTGGAGAGTACATTTCCCCTCCGTGTCTGTGCTCTGCTCTGTGGGTTCACCCAGCATACATCTAGTTCTTGCACTATGGTCTAAAACTTTAACTTACACGTGTTCTATGCAATATAGGCGCGTAGTAATTTAATTCCAAGAGTTCAGGGAACTACTAAGTGGGTCTTCCTCGTCTATCACTTCTGCTCCTCAAAGGCAGTGCTGCTAACGATACCTTATGTAGTCTTCCACAAACTGTCTTTGCCTCCAGAGTGTACACTTGTGTATCTGTGTGTATAGATACAATGTTATAGTTCTTCCTAATCTGTTTTTCAATACAGTTTAACCCTCCCTCCTCCCAAACTCTCTCCCAATTTTAAGTACTTTCTAAAGGATTATGAAATTTTGGACGTGTGTGGTATCTGTGCTCAATTTCCAGATTCATTCCTGTTTCCTCTGAGCCTCAATTTTTTACATCTGTAAAATAGAATTCATGCCTGCCATACCAGCTTCATGATATTGTGAAGGTTAAATGCAGTAACTTTGTAACAGTTCTCAAATAAAAAGAATTATCCTAATTGCCTTTTCAGGATGAGTTCTACTTTCATATGTAGTGCCTGAATTGAACGTATTATCCCAGAAGCGATCTGATCGGAGTTAAGTACAGCAGGGCTACTTATTTCTGTAACTTGGATACTGTTTCCATTACTGCATCCATTAGCTTTTTTGCTGTCAAAGCATATTTCAGAGTATGGTAATTTAGCATAGAAATATGCAGAATTAAGACTGCTCTAATTGTAGAAAACTATCTAAAAGTCTGTTCAGGCAGGGTGCGTTAGCTCATGCCTGTAACCTAGCACTTTGGGAGGCCGAAGCAGGTGGATCACTTGAGGTCAGGAGTTCGAGACCAGCCTGGCCAACATGGTGAAACCGTGTCTCACTATGTATTTGTATTTGTATCACCATGTATTTTGTATTTGTAAAATACAAAAATTAGCTGGGCGTGGTGACGCATGCCTGTAGTCCCAGGTACTTGGGAGACCGAGGCAGGAGAATCACTTGAACCCAGGAGACAGAGGTAGCAGTGAGCCAAGATCGTGCCACTACACTCCAGCCTTGGTGATAGAGGGAGACTCTGTCTCAAAAAAAAAAAAAATTTGTTCGTAAGTCAGTTAAAATGATGGTTAAATTGATTTCACGGCCGCCCCCAACATTTAAAATATAGTATAGTTGAATTTTAGTACTAGCCTGAGTTGTTATAGCCTATGTACGTGGTCATGTGAGGAGGAGGAGGAAATAGATATTTATTAAATGCCCACTGAGTGCCGGATGCTTTACTAAATTTCTTACTTCAGCCCTAGAATGAAGAAAACCAAGGCTTACAAAGAATGACTTACCAAAAGTCTCAAAGCAGTAAATGGCAGATCTGGGCTTCAAACCCAGGGCTCTCTGACTCCAAGACCCTTTTTTTCCCTTTATACCATTGTATAGCTGATCTTAGGCAAAATTTAAAAACAAAAGCCTGCTTTTATGCCAGGTCCCCTCTGTACTTACATCTCTCATCCTGGTGTACTCTGCTCACCCCTATCAAGTGCCCAGGATTTAGTGACCTCATCTTCCTTTAAACTCTACTGCAACACTTCCTAAGGGCTCTGTGTGCCAAAATTTCTTACCTTTGCTATTCAAAACTGTTTATGAGAGTAGTGAATATCTGGAATGAGAAGAAATCTGATTGAAGGAATTCATTCAAACATACAGCTTAATACCAACTCAAATGAATATTGAATTATTTGAATTCTATACAGAAAAATGAAGTAAAAAAAATGCAGGTAGTAATGAAGTTCTAGGCATGGATTGCTTTCATTGGAAAACTGACATGGATCAAATCCCTAAGGATTTACTGTCCTTAATCCCTTCATGTTTTTGAGTTCACAGTTCTATTAAAGTTCCAGGTTGTTCCCTTGTTTATTCCAACCTGGAATGTTCTTCTCCCTTCCCTTTCAACTAATTAGATTGGTCACTAACCACCACCTCCCCTGCACCAATTAAATCCTATTTCCTTGGATGTGATGGGATATATTCTTGTGTGCTTTTATATCTTTTTCTTTCTTTTTTATTAAAAAAAAAAAACAACTTTTCCTTTGGCACTTGTAGTCAGTATCAGAGTATCCTCCAGAATATTTTCTATGTATTAATCTTTCCTTTAATAAATCTGTAAGGGTCGAGGCTGAATTGTATTCCTCTCCATTCTTCATAATGCTTACTCAGTGCAATTAATCTTAACTGCAAAATTAGATCTTTTTGGATCATCAGAGACCCAGTACTGAATCCTCCATTCATCAATCAACAAATAGCACAGAGATCAGCAAACTTTTTCTTTCTTTTTTTTTGAGTCAGGTTCTCACTCTGTTTCCTAAGCTGGAGTGTAGTGGTATGAATACCCCTCACTGCAGCCTCAGTCTCCTGGACTCAAGTGATCCTCTTATCTCAGCCTCCTGAGTAGCTGGGACTACAGGTGTGTGCTGCCACACCTGGCTGATTTTTGTATTTTTTGTAGAGATGGGGTCTCACTATCTTGCCCAGGTTGGTCTTGAATTCCTAGCCTCAAACAATCCCCCTACATTGGCCTCCCAAAGTGTGGGGATTCCAGGCGTGAGCCACCACGCCTGGTCCAAACATTTTCTTTAAAAGACTAGATAGTAAATATAGCAGGTTCTGTGGGTCTGTCTTATAATATTCTTTTCTTTCTTTCTACAGCCCTGTAAAAACTTAAAAATCATTCTTTGCTTGAGATGGGCCAGACAAAACCAGACCACAGGCCCAAATAGTTTGCAGATCCCTGATCTAACACTATGAGTTAAGTATAAGGAAGTAGAAAGAGACCATCAAAGAAAAGCAGAGCTAGTGAGTAGTTGAAGTGGTAAAAAACAGATTTTATTCAGGAACAACTACAGTAGGGGAAAAGAGACTTCAGTAGAGAATTCCAAATTCCTCAGTTCTGAATACAGCATGAACAAGTGGAGACTTATAGTCAAGGAGCAGTGTGGGAGTCAGTGGATAGAAAATTACTCAAAGGAAACATCAGGGGCAAGGTGGGATTCTGGCTAAACTGACTTGACAGGATTCTTGCTGAAGGCAGGCCAGGCTGATCAAATACCAAGGGTAGGAGTTCTTTCTAAACTGATTCAGCAAGATTCTTGCTACAACTGGGTGGGCAGTGCGGGCCCAACAAAGATGTCAAGGTCAGAGTTTAGAGGGCTTAGAGGAGCCTGACTAGAGGTAGACAAAGGAGGGCGTCTTGTCAGTACCAAGAATAATAAGACATTTTCTGCCCTCCAGGAATGCAGTCCAAAATTACCAAATTTCTTTGATTTTATGTCATCAATAATTTTTTTTCCTGTGCCAGCCTTCTAAATAATAGCTTCTGGGAAAAAAAGATAAAATCATGCCACATGAAAGAAACACACCAATAGAAAACACATTTTAACTTCAGAAATGTTAAAGATTGTACATTTGTCTCAGAATCAAGGGAATAAATAATAGACACCATTTTTTGAGCCCTTAACACATCACTTAGTCAACTGTAAGTCACAGAACAACTAAAATAGCCTTAAGAGATAAGGACCTTTTCTATTAACAAGAAGTCATAAGGTAGGAGGGCTCCCAAGTTCACACAGAGACTCATTTGATTCCGGCTCTTGTAATCTTACTGCTGACACGCTTATGGACTCTACTTGTCCTCCATCTGGTCCTCCAAGTGCAGAAACTGCACTTCCACCCTTAGCGTCCTCTAGCTCTCCACTGGGTCTGGCAGAGGCCATAGTAGTTCCAGGTGTGTAAACCTCATGATGAAGGGAACTTCTCTTCTGTAGATTTTTAAAGATGGAACTCAAGTTTTCCAGAAGCCCCTCCAGCAGATCTCCCATCACATCTCATTGGCAGAGTTGCATCATAGGACTGGGAACCAATCATGATTCACTCCCTAGTTCAATTGGGGCGGGTGGGTGGCTGTTTATTGGGCAAGCCTAGTATTTGCTACACTGTGCTAAGCACTTCATAACTGTTCAGTCTGATTCTGCACTATATACAGATGGTTCCTGACTTATAGTGGTTTGACTTAGGTTTTTTTACTTTAGTATGATGCAGAAATAATACACAGTCAGTAGAAACTATACTTAAAGTACCCATACAAACATTGTTTTTCACTTTAAGTACAGCATTGAATAAATTACATGAGATTTTCCACGTTACTATAAAACAAGGTTTGTGTTACATAATTTGCCCAACTGTAGGCTAATGTAAGTGTTCTGAGCACATTTCAGGTAGGCTAGGCTAAGCTCTGATGTTTGATAGGTTAGGTGTATTAAATGCATTTTAAAATTTTAATTTATTTAGTGCTAGAACTCAACATTAAATGCATTTTCATCTTACAATGTGTTTATCAGGACATAACTACCTCTTGTATTCTGCTGAGAGAGTGTGAAAGGAAAATATTTTGGTCCTTTTTTTTTTTTTTTTTGAGACTAGTCTCACTCTGTCACCAGGCTGGAGTGCAGTGATGTGATCTCAGCTCACTGCAACCTCTGCCTCCCAGGTTCAAGCAATTCTCCTGCCTCGATCTCCCGAGTAGCTGGCACTACAGGTGTGCATCAACACGCCCAGCTAATTTTTGTATTTTTAGTTAGAGACAGGGTTTCACCATGTTGGCAAGGATGGTCTCAATCTCTTGACCTTGTGATCTGCCCGCCTCGGCCTCTCAAAGTGTTGGCATTATAGGCATGAGCCACCATGCTTGGCTGGATCCTTTTTTTTAAAGAGGCAGTATCTTATTCTGGTTCCCAAGCTAGAGTGCAGTTATATGATCATAGCTCACTGCAGCCTTGAACTCCTGGGCTCAAGTGATCTTTTTGTCTCAGCCTCCCTAGTAGCTGGAATTACAGGTATAAGCTACTGCATTCAGCTGATTTGGGCCCTTAAGTTGGAATTTTGGAAGAAAAATTTCTGAGATTGCTGTGATGATGGACATTTTGTTGATGGAGGTTTGCCCCAGACCTATCCATGTGTTGTCTGAATCTGTTTCACTGTATACTTTCATAGCACCTCAGAACCCAAATAAAAGCAATTTCCTTTTCCTCCATGCATGTTCCCCTCCGACAACAGAAGAAAGGCCTTTTTCTTGATTGCCTGGAGTTGACTTGTACAGCACAGGAATATGCAGAGGACCACTTGGTAATCTTACTGCCTGTATCTGGCTCTCTCTTCAGAACAGCATGATCCTCTCTGCTGCCATCTTCATCACCCTCTTAGGTCTGCTTGGTTATCTCCATTTTGTGAAGATTGACCAGGAGACTCTGTTAATCATTGATTCCCTTGGCATTCAGATGACTTCATCTTATGCTTCAGGCAAAGAAAGTACTACCTTCATAGAGATGGGCAAGGTCAAGGATATTGTCATCAATGAGGCTATTTACATGGTAAGTATTTAAGAGGTAAGTATTACAGGCCTCTCTGGAGGAGGTAGCCAGCCCAAGGGATGTTCCCAGATCTAAACTTAATACCTAAATACCTAAAGTACTTAATGTCACAGAATTAAACATGAAGACCCTCTGCTCTACTACTTATACTACTAGAGTTTTCTTTTTGGCTGGCACATTTAATAAAAGTGAAAAGTAAGCTACTGCATTCAGCTGATTTGGGCCCTTAAGTTGGAGTCTGGAAGAAAAATGTCTGAGATTGCTGTGATGGTGGACATTAAAAAAGTAAATCGCGCCGGGCGCGGTGGCTCAAGCCTGTAATCCCAGCACTTTGGGAGGCTGAGGCAGGTGGATCACGAGGTCAAGAGATCGAGACCATCCTGGTCAACATGGTGAAACCCCGTCTCTACTAATACAAAAAATTAGCTGGGCATGGTGGTGCGTGCCTGTAGTCCCAGCTACTCAGGAGGCTGAGGCAGGAGAATTGCCTGAACCCAGGAGGCGGAGGTTGCGGTGAGCCGAGATCGCGCCATTGCACTCCAGCCTGGGTAACGAGCGAAACTCCGTCTCAAAAAAAAAAAAAAAAAAAAAAAAAAAAAAATAAATCGCTTTATTTTTAAAGAGATGCAGTAGGCTTTCATGGATAGGGAATTAACATTTCAACTTTATCTTCAAAATTATCACTGGCATTTTTTCCTTCTCTTTCTTTTTTCTATTTTTTTGAGACAGGGTCTCACTCTGTTGCCCAGGCTGGAGTGCAGTGGCATGATCACAGCTCACTGCAGTCTCAAATTCCCAGGCTTAAGCCATCCTCCCACCTCAGCATCCCGAGTAGCTGGGACTACAGGCTCATACCACCATGCTTAGCTCGTCTTTTCTATTTTTTGTAGAGATGGAGTCTCACTACATTGCCTAGGCTGGTCTTGAATTCCTGGGCTCAAGCCATTCTCCTGCCGTGGCCTCCCAAATTGTTTAGTTTACAGGTTTGAGCCACTACGCCTGGCTCTCTTTTTTCATTTAAAGAATAAGAATATACTTTTCTTCCACTTCAAAAGCTATCAAGTGTTCTACTACTTAGAGATAACCATTTATGAAAAAGTGTTGAGCCTTCCCTTAGGAAAAGGGAATGTGGCCAGGTCCGGTGGCTCACACCTGTAATCCCAGCACTTTGGGAGGCCAAGGTGGGTGGATCACCTGAAGTCGGGAGTTCCAGACCAGCCTGGCCAACATGGTGAAACCCTGTCTCTACTAAAAATACAAAAAATTAGCTGGATGTGGTGGCTCACACCTGTAATCCCAGCTACTCAGGAGGCTGAGGCGGAGGTTGCAGTGAGCCGAGATCATGCCACTGTACTCCAGCCTGGGCAACAGAGTGAGACTTCATCTCAAAAAAAAAAAAAAGAAAAGGAAGAAAAGAATGCAAAATAATTTTCACTTAGACCTTGCTATTTATTTTCTTACAGCAAAAGGTGATTTATTACCTCTGCATCTTACTGAAGGATCCAGTGGAACCACATGGGATATCCCAAGTAGTACCCGTCTTCCAGGTCAGCATAGAACACTTTTACCGTTCTCCAATTAATCCTCAACCTTTTCAGTAGGAGTGTAAATTCCTTTTGTCAGAGTATTGGAAGATATCTGACAGCTGTTTTGAGGGAGAATTAGGATTTCAGTTGCGAAGTTCCTTTCTGAGGCAAATATAGGCCTTGAAAAATATTATTAATTAATTAATGTATATTTTATTTTATTTTAGACAGAGTCTCACTTTGTCACCCAGGCTGGAGTGCAGTGGTGTGATCACCACTCATTGCAGCCTCCACCTCCTAGGCTCAAGAAATCCTCCTGTCTCAGCCTCCTAAGTACTTGGAACTACATGTGTGCACCACCACGCCCAGCTAATCTTTAAATTTTTAATAGAGATGGTCTTGCCATGTTGTCTAGGCTGATTTTGAATTCCTGAGTTCAAGCAGTTCTCCCGCCTTGGTCTTCCAAAGTGTTGGGATTACAAGCATGAGCCACCACACCTGGCCTTGTGCAGATTTTAAAGAAAACAGTCAAATATATAGCAACTTCTACCTACAAATCATCATTCATCTACTTTGACTCTGTCGGTCTACTAATGTACAGATTTTCAGATAGAGGTCATTGATATACTCACACTGTACACTATTATGTGTCTTTGTAAATTAATATGTATGTATCCTACAAAGGCCATTATATTTATTATTTTAAATTTTAAATAATTATATTGTATAATATATTGAAATAACAGTTTAGCCACTCTTGCTAGCTTTTAAAATCATGCCTGGTTTTTTTTGTTTTGCTCTTATAAAAAACACTTATTAGCTGGGCGCAGTGGCTCACGCCTGTAATGCTAATACTTTGGAAGGCTGAGGCAGGCAGATCACTTGAGCTCAGGAGTTCAAGACCAGCCTGGGCAACATGGTGAAACCCCCATCTCTACAAAAAATACCAAAATTAGCCGAGCATAGTGGCACACATCTGTGGTCTCAGCTACTTGGGAAGCTGAGGTAGGATTGCTTGGGCCCAGGAGGTAGAGGCTGCAGTGAGCTGTGATCATGCCACTGCACTCAGCCTGGAGCAAGACCCCATCTCAAAAAACAAAACTAAAATTATACAAACATGATAATAAAGGTAGTTATTTATGTGCATATTTATGTATACAGTTAACCCTGCCTCACTGACCTTTTTCATAAAGGACTTAAGATAGCTAAGCTAAAAAATTATTTTGCATTATAATTCAAACTTATTTTATTAAATCTTATGAATAGATTATATAGATTTCTAGTGTTTAAGATTCGGCTCCAGAGATTGGGCAACTTTACCATACTTGGGGGTTTTGTACTTGTTTTTCTACCATCTTGTCTAATAGCGAATTTAGCTTTGTTAGCTTAATATGTAGGTAAAGGCATTTTAAAGTAGGTGAATTTGTATCTCTTTAAATGATAGGCTTTTTATATTTCCTTATATTACCTATCAATATTTTGTCTTATTTTAAACTACCTATCTTCTCTGTTAGGTAGAAACTGAACATTATATATTTATATAGATTTTTTATATTTTTAACAATTCTTTATATATTTTGGGTAGTACACTTTTATTAAATATACTTTCACATATATTTTTTCCATTCTGTGGCTTTTCTTTTAATTTCGGTTATGTTACATTTCACTGTACAAAGCATTTTTCAATATTTACATATTAAACTGCACTTCTTGTCTTTGAGGGCTATTTTACAACTTGTGACATTTCTCGAGGGTCCATTTTGTTTTTCCTCTTGCTTACTCTTAGAGATGGAGTTCATGAAATTTAGACAGATTAAAAAGCTATCATTTGATCTCTCACCTAGCACAATTCACAAGCTGGGCTGTGAGACTAGCTGGGACTCCCAGCAAGGTGCTCTGAGGCCTGAACTTAACTCCCTGAGCTCACTGCTGTGCTATTTATACCCCTTGATGTGGGTGAGAGATTGAAATTGCATGTGGGCCCAGCACCTTGGCTCATGCCTCTAATCCCAGCACTTTGGGAGGCCGGGGCAGGCGGATCACTTAAGGCCAGGAGTTCAAGAGCAGCCTGGCCAACATGGCGAAACCCAGTCTCTACTAAAAATACAAAAATTAGCTGGGCATGGTGGTTTGTGCCTGTAGTCTCAGCTACTTGGGAGGCTGAGGCACAAGAATCATTTGAACCCAGGATGCAGAGGTTGCAGTGAGCTGAGATTGTGCCACTATACTCCACCTGGGGGGACACAGCAAGACTCTGTCTCAAAAAAAAAAAAAAAAAAAAAAAAGGTTGCATGTGGATGCAGCACCACTGTTCTCACATTCACCTTGACTCTGCATATCTCCCCTTTGGAATTCAGAGTGCCAAGCCCCGGCTGGACTGCTTGATTGAAGTATACAGGAGCTGCCAGGAGATCCTGGCACAGCAGAAAGCCACATCTACAAACCCATGAGGCCCAGCATTCAGAAGGCCAGCATTGTCTTTCACAGGAGATATGACTTTTAAGCCATAGTGGCTGGTTTTCCATACTCTAAACCATCAGGTGGACACAGTCCTAGGAACCAGTATGGATGTAGTGCATCTCAGAGCCATAGAGCAGCTGACTGGAAATCTAACTCAATGTATTTCTGTGTATTATAGTGTTTTCCTTGTACGGTTTTGCCTACTTTACCAAAGGAGGGGAGACCTTAAGAATTTTGACACAGTATGTCAAAAGTAATGTCAGCAGAGCACTTTGTGAAATTGCTAAGCATGTTCAGGTTTACTTTGTGTTGATGTTTGTGAAGCAAAACAGTGGGAAACTACCATCGACTGTCTTGAGAAAGGTATACTTACCAATTACATAGTACCCCTGTGTCAAGTTACAAAAAAAAAAAAAAAAAATCAAGCCCATCAGGTACTGGTTAGCAGGAAGAAATGTCCTACAAAAGACGAGTCTGTCAACCTAGCACCTGTGTTCTCTACAGGGCTTATTTACGACTCTCTTAATAAACAGATCTCCTTCCAAAACAACAGTTACCTGGTTCACAGATAGCTGCTTTTTATTGACAAATAAGATCATGGCATTTCAGTCATGGTGTCAAGCACATTAATACTTTTCTGTTACTCAGCATTTTTTAAATCATTTTAAAAGATACTTTTGCCAAGAGGGATGAGACAAACAGCCAGACAGAAATTTGACTTTGGTTTTCAGACATGGGACTCTCATGTTAACAAAGAATAAATAAGCAAATCATTGAATCCTTTGTTTCTAAGGCAGTTTCTTCTGTATAAAATCAGTAAACTAAAGAGGATTCCTGAAGGGTTGGGGTGGAGAGAGGGTAGGGGAAATAGATTGACCACAAATTCAGTGTGAACACAGCTCCTTTCTTGTTTACTCTTCCTTCGGGCTCCTACTGTTCTTTCTCTGGGTAGATAATGTTGTTCTTATTGGCCTTAGAGACACCCAAGATATTATAAAACCAGAGCCGTTATGTCTATCACCAGCCCTGCAGGAATTGTTCAGGAACCTGTAGTACATGTGACTTGTTCGAGGTAGAAATGTCTCAGCTAAATCCCCAAATCCTGGGGTAAAGGGTGTGAATAGAAATGACTGTACAACTACTTGCCTTGCAAAGTCAGGTACATTTAAAAGAGGCAGAGACTTGGATGTGCTGCTTTTTTCATCATGCTTGTCAGTTTACAGGGTGAAAGAGGAGAAGCTTACAGCAGCTGAGGCGTTCAGATAAACTAGTCCTGGCCTCACAGTTTTTGCTGTGCACAATATGCAGATATTATTGGCTAAAGGCTTGGTTTTGGATGCTACTGCTAAATAAGCAGTTTTCAGCACTTTATTGACAGATAGTAAGGCTGCCTTAGTGCTATGAAATAGAACTCAGTTTCTCAGATGATGGAAAATCAGAGTATGAACTCTTTCGTTTTGTTTTTGTTAGGGGAAGGTGTAGATAGTCTCCTCTGCACGCAGTCAGAAGATCTGAATTGAGAAGGGCTATGGTGTTATCAGTAAGGCAAAAGATGAAAGAAACTCCTCTCTATTTCTTTTAGATGCTACTCTTAGGCTAGGGCAACTATCACATATGTATCCTTGCCCTCAAACTAATTCCCAGCAGAAGTTTGCCAGAAGTCTCAGGGAGCATATCCAGGCCCGCATGCCTGAAATAGTCTTCTGTGTTTCTGACTCATTTTTGGTGGTCTTACAGCAGCAAAAAGCAGAGTGCATTTGCTTGGTCTTTTACAAGAGCAAGAAAAAAAATGGTGGCCCACAGTAGTGAACACAGCCTTCACCGAGCCCTGTCCAGTCATTAAAATGAGACAGGGAGAGGTCAGATTGGAACTACCCCCTGCCCTGGCTTGCACATTGCATGGGTTTGGCTTATAGTCCAGTGTGAGAGAAACAGCTTGAATCTTAGCAGGGAGAAGGGGCAGTACCAATGCCTACATACCAATAATGGGGAAAAGTGAGTCTATTCTTTTTTCTCCAGCTCTGTCAGCACCTTTCCCATTTGGGAAAGGCAGTCCAGTTTAGTGAGTTCTAGGCTTCTGTCAGAGTGCAGGAGAATTGGAAATTTTAGTCCTATTCTGTTTAGCGACGTTCAGAAAACTTCAAGTATAAATAAGACCATATACAATATTAAAAAATTAGCTTCCAGGCCAGGCGTGGTGGCTCATGCCTGTAATCCCAGCACTTTGGGAAGCTAAGGTGGGTGGATCACCTGAGGTCAGGAGTTCGAGAACAGCCTAGCCAACATAGTGAGACCCCATCTCTACTAAAAGTACAAAAATTAGGCATGGTGGTGCACACCTGCAATCCCAGCTGCTTAGGAGGCTGAGGCAGGAGAATTACTTGAACCTGGGAAGCGGAGGTTGCAGTGAGCCAAGATCGTGCCACTGTACTCCAGCCTGGGCAACATAGACTCTATCATCCCCCCTCCTCCAAAAAAAAAGCTTCCTTGAGAGTATCAGTGCAGAAAGCCTTAACTTATAGCACTGATGCCCTCAGTAACAGTGGATCACCCCTGTCTATAGAATCAGGTAGCATCTGGAGTCATTATTCTTACAAAAAAAGGAATAAGTGGTTTTAACACTGGGTCTGGATTTTAAAAAGCTGGGCCCTGAAACATTATAAAGCACCTAGAGAGTAAAGGCTTCACAGACACTAAAATGCACATTTCACAGAACAAGAGTGGTGGGGGGCTGTTAGACCCATCACAGTAGTATCATACCCCAGGATATGTATCCTAAATCCAGAGGCACTAGTGGTGTGGGGAATGGAGTAGGAGAAATATTCACAGCAACGTTGGCCCCTTGGTAGCACAGGAAACAGAAGCAAAGAACTGTCGTCCATCCAGTTCCCACAGCTGGCAGGCTCCAGGTGGGTGGGTGGGTGGGTTCACAGTTGTAGAGCAATGGTTCATATAGCTGGCCATGATGAAGGTAGCTTCTGCAATCTAAGAGGAGGTCAGAGATGCGGAAGAATTAACTACTCTTGGCTTGAATCCTGGCTTTCTCACTTATTAGCTCTTATATTGAGTTCCTGGGCCTCAGTTTATTTAATCTTTTAAAATACCCACCTGGGAGAAAATATCCAAAGAGAATCATGACTGTGCAGTTCAGAGGCCTAGTGATGTGGACCCCTGTTGGTCTGGAGATCCTCTGAGATGCACAGTGCCCTTCTGAGAAAAGGAGGCCCTGTGTTCTGCTCTGGTTAGCTCTACAACCAGGGAAGGGGGCCTTCTTGAGAAAGGGATCTGTAGATCCTCTCCTTTGGCAGGGGTGGTATTAAAGGAGGAGTAGGTTTGGCAAACTCTAACTTTAGGATTAAAAAGTGGAGAACAACGGGCTTTCCAGTGAGTCACAGGGGAGTCAGGAACAATAAATCAGAACTTAGGTTCCTAAGCCTTTGTAATTGTTATTTTTGCTGGTCAACATTTCCTGTATTGAATAGAACAAAGTCATTAAAGCAAAAGAGGTCTTTTTGCTGTCTTCCCCGTGACAAGGAAGAGGGAGCACTGTGGGACTGTCCCACTTTGTAGCTAGCGTTGGGTCAGCAGAACCCAGGGGTAACATGAAAGCACCGTAATGAGGAAGCTGCCCTGCCTCGAGGTCTGCTGCAAGGAAGAGAATAGAGCAAGCAAGCACCCAACTGAGGACTGCATGATGCTGGGGCTTGAGAGAATAAAAAAGAAAAAGTGAATAGCATAATAGTAGCAATGCCAGGGTTAGCTCCCTCCGAATATGCTCCTTTACCTACTAGCTGAATGGTGATATTGAGATGCAACACCACCTGAACCCTTTAGAATACTAATTACAGATAAGGCCCACACTTTTATCTGGGCAGGGCCCTTGTAGAGCACTAGCATAACCCCAGTTTTCTTTCTAAGCTCCAAGCCCACCACATCTTACCAGAGTAGAACGTTTTAGCAGCTGTCAGACCTACCTTGGCAGCAGCCATCCGGAAGATCAACTTCTCAATGTGGCTTTTTCCAGAGCTCTGGTCTGGGATAGATCTAATCACAAGCATGAAGTCATCCCTGCAGCCACCAAAGGTTGTCACTGAAGAGTAGGGGTAAGTGATGTGCACTTGCTGTGGAAAGGAACCAGTCAGTTCTGGGGAAACTTTCCACCTGTCCCCCGAGCTAGGCACCAGCACCCCCATCTCTTCTAGGCACAGGCAGCCTTAACCAGGAAAGAACTCTCAAGTGGTCATAATTTGGAGATCTCTGTCTTGAATGTCTACAAACAGCATCTAGACTAGAGGACAGTGGGGCTAGGGCAGGAGTGGGGCTAGGGCAACCATGGTCACTGGGTTCAGGCTTTTGAGTCCACAGAGGAGAAGAAAAGACCATGCTGAGGAAGAGGAGGGGTCAGGGAGCAGCCTGCATCCTTTCATACCATAGTGTTATGGTCCAGGATGCTGACGCCATCCTCATTCACAGCAATCCACACCAGAGCGTTCTCCTTGGAAGACAGCTGGGCAGGCTAGGGAAACAGAAACAACCCATCAGATATGTCCACAGTTACAGATTCTGAACTATAAAAACTTTCTGAGAAAGAAGGCACATCCAGGGATCTGCTAGGCAGTGATTTCCAGCCACCTGATCTTAGAAAACAAAGATGGTATTTGTATGGTGTATGCAGTAAATAGACAAAGCTACTTGTGAAAGGAGACACTTGGCCTTGGGGCTCTGGCCACCTACTAACCATCTCAAAGGCAGAGGCGATCTTTCTCTTGGTGTCCCGAGAACCCATGCTGCCACAGCACACTGGATGGAAAGCTCTGTGCTACAGAATAGAGGTCAGCCCTGGCTGCTCTGTTAGGGGAATGGGGAACAGGTGGTTTTCTCCTAGTCTTGGAAACAGCATTCTGAAACCTCTAGTCTCCAAGCTGAAGTGCTTCTGACTTCAACCCATCTCCTAGGGACTGTAAGAAATAGGAAAGCAAGAATGCAGTCCTGTGGCTTTAGGCCCTACCAGTAAGAAAGTAAATATTTAGTGCACATTCCTGTAATGACTGATTTTCACTGCCAGGACTATACTATGGCAATCCAGAAAATCTCTCTCTTACCCCAAAGGGAGGCAGATAGACATTGGACACGTGGCATTTTTCAGAAGCTTTTCCCAACCTCCCAGACCAAGTGGGTCCACATTATATACCTTTATAACAAGCTCTGTACATTTCCTTCATAGCACTTGTGATGGCTTATACATATTAAATATGTACAGAGAAAAAAATGAACACAACTATTTGATGAATATACATCTCCTGCACTAGATGGGAAGCTCCATGAAGGCAAGGACCAGGTCTGATTTTCTCACCTCTTATAACCTCAAACAACCAGCAATGGACATAGTAGGAGCTCAACTATTTGTTGAATGAATAAATGGCCATTTTCTGATCTGTGGCTTCAGTAAACAGGATCACTGCCCAGCTTTCAGCTGTAATTATCTATAATGTTTATGCACACCAGACACCCAGTGAAGAAACGTTCCTTCTGAAATTACTATTGCCCACCTGGCCTTCATACGGAGTTGAAATTAACTGTTGCCTGAGTAATATGATTCCCCTGTATGCCATGTCAAACCAGTGGAGATGTATTTGTTTAGGTTATACATTGTTCTTTCGAACTTCAAAAAAACAAAACGAAAGCACTCTTGAGAGGGATATTATATCAAGTCTGAATCTTTGTGTGTGAATTAGTTGATCGCATCTTTTCTATTGGGGTAGTCAACAAAGGACAGATGAAGATAAGCAATCACAACTAACTCTGCTCTGGACTGCTGAAATCTGGAGGCCAGAAATGGTGGAGGGATAGTGACCCCTGGTGGTTACTGGTGTGGAGGTGGGGGCTGCAGACTGGTCTGGCTCAAACAGGAGCAGATGGGGACACACCTGAGGGTGTGGGCTGCTCCTTCCACTGGCACTTACCTGAGCAGCAAAAAGCTTAGCACCAAAGAAGGGCCATTTCCTGGCCACCGTCAGGTAGATGCGGATGCACTCAGGAGGGGAGCAGCCTTGCAATGCTGCCCATTTTGTGGTCAACATATCTGCCAGGTGCCTGATGTGGGCAGATGGAGAGAAATGGTGCCAGTGAAGTGCCAACATGTCTTCATTCCAGCTCTGAGGCCTCCCCACAGTGACTTGCTGCAAGACCTTGCAGCCTACCTACCTCAGCTGTTCAGGGGGGGCCCCATGTCTATATCGCCTGGGGTAGAACCTGTCCAGGACCTGCTGGAGGAGATGCTGAGCCTTGGCAGGGGATGTGCCTCCAGGGCCTGGCAGGGCAGGCTTCTCCAAGTCCCCATATTCTACCTGTGGTAGAAGCACATGGAGACCAATCAAAATCTGAAGGTGGATGGGCCAGGTGGGAGCTGTTGAGAGGTGAAATAAACCATTATTTTATTGCCCTATTGGTGGGGCATGAGTAGATGTAAAAAATACTTTGGAAAAACACTTCATCTCAAGTTTTATAGACACTAGAGAAACAAACTTAGGGCCCTAGAATATTAGAGATCACCGACTAACTTGGATTTTGCAGCTGAAGTGAAGTGCCTTTTCCAAAGACAGTTAATTGGTAGCAGACAAGGGAAAACAATGTGGAAATTCTGGCTTCCAGTCAAAAAATATGGCTATAGAATTGAAGATGCTGCAGATCCCAGAGTACAGCAGAGTGTTCTAAATGTGGCCTTTGGAGTTGGACACCTGCCGTAAATCCCAGCTTTGTGTCTCTGATCAAGTTACTTAAACTCGCTGAGCTTCAATTTCCTCATCTATTAGGTGGGAATAGGATGTATGCTATATACATATATATATATATGTATACACAAGGGAGATTGCATATATGCTTAGTACAGGGCCTCCTATGCAGTATTGCTACTGATGTTTATAATTATAAAGATCAGCTGTTATTGTTTCCCCTTACTTTCCAGCATGTAAATCCAGATTCTTTCTCATTCTTTTTTAAAAAATATTTTTGATTTTCTCTTTTTTTTTTTTTTGAGACAGAGTTTCGCTCTTATTGCCTAGGCTGGAGTGCAATGGCATGATCTTGGCTCACCGCAACCACCACCTCCCAGGTTCATGCAATTCTCCTGCCTCAGCCTCCCAAGTAGCTGGGATTACAGGCATGCACCACCATACCTGGATAATTTTTGTATTTTTAGTAGAGACACGGTTTCTCCATACTGGTCAGGCTGGTCTCAAACTCCCAACCCATGGTCTCAAACTCCCATGGCATGAGCCACCATACCTGGCCCCAATATTTTAAATTTTGTGGGTTTATAGTAGGTGTCAGACTCTCTTATGGGAGCCATGAAGGTATTCCAGGTAAACTTTATAAACCATCAGACCTAAGTAGAATTAGGAAGAGGAACACACATTCAGACTTGGACTCTCCTTCCCATTACATTTAGAAGGCCACTGGCCTAATTCTACTTAGGTCTGATGGTTTACATTATCCAGGTATCATACTTAATACAACCAACCCTGTGGAGGCTGGCAGAGAAGTGTTTGTTTATTTTGAGACAGAGTTTTGCTCTTGTCGCCCATGCTGAAGTGCAATGGTGTGATCTTGGCTCACTGCAACTTCCACCTCCCAGGTACAAACGATTCTCCTGCCTCAGCCTCCCGAGTAGCTGGGATTACAGGTGCCCACCACCACGCCCAGCTAATTTTTTTTTTTTCCAGCAGAGACGTGTTTCACCATATCGGCCACGCTGGTCTCGAACTCCTGACCTCAGGTGATCTGCTCACCTTGGCCTCCCAAAGTGCTGGGATTACAAGCATAAGCCACTGCTCCCAGCCAAGTATTTTTAGTTTTGGTATACAGAGAAGGAAACTAAAGCATAGACAAGTGAAGTGACTTAGCTAAGACCTCACAATTGGAAGGTGTATAGGACTCAAACCCAGGTCTCTGGATTCCAAGTCCAGCCTTCTGCACACATCCTGTATCTGCGGTGAGTGAGGAGCTCTGCTCTGTAGGAGTCAGCTGCTCTCCATCCCAGAGACGGCAAGGCTGCCCTCTTCTGGGCACCATAGGATCTGCAGAATCTCTCCCGTGTTTCAGGCTGCATGGTGCCTTCATTCTAAGCTGATAACCCGACAGAACCTTACCTGGGCCATCAGGGCAGCCATCTCAAGAGCCAACTCCTTGTTGACAGGAAACCTCCCTGCCAATATCTCTCTACTAGTTTGAGAGGCAAGGAGCAGCCGTTCTCGGTCGGTCTCCCCTTTGACTTGACCACGAAAGTACAGCCTGCAGGGAAGAGTAAGAAGCCAGGACTTAGCAGGGATCCCAAACAGGGATGGGGCTTTCTCTGGGTCTGTTACCTTTATTTCCAAAAAGAGAAACTACTCTTCTCACATTATTTGTGAGCCTATTTTGTATTGCCTCCAGAAACACGTAACCAAGTATGACACAGCAGATGCAGGGCCATCCTGATCCCATACCAACAGGAGGACATGGTTCATTCTGAAGACACCGTTAAACTTACTGCATTTGGTAAGGGGAATCTGGCACCCAGAATTATAGATTAGGGGACTGGGTGAGGTAAGACACTATTGGAAACTATTTGCCTGGAGACATACTGAGATGAAGGGATGGGATTTTCTTACTCGAATTGATAGAAAGTCAGGATGTCTACTTCTGTATTTTCTGGAATTGGTATAGGAGCTATTTATTCTTTAAACAGCTGGTGCTCATACGAAATTTCACTCTCACAAAGTAACACACTTAGCCATCCCATGAGGTTGGTCTATTTTCTTTTCCTTTCCTTTTTTTTTTTTTTGAGACAGGGTCTCACTCTGTTGCTCAGGCTGGAGTACCATGGCACAATCTCAGCTTACTGCAACCTTGACCTCCTGGGCTTAAGCTATCCTCCCACCTCAGTCCCTCCCTCTGAGTAGCTGGGACTACAGGTGCATGCCACCATGCCTGCTAATTTTTTTATTTTTTATAGAGGTGGGGTTTTGCCATGTTGCCCAGGCTGGTCTGGTCTGTTTTCTTGGCAAATGTACATGCATGTGTGCATGCATGTGCACGTGTGTCTGTGTGTGTATATACAAGCACACGAAGTACAGGGAAGGCTGAGAGAAGGCCTGAGCTGCCCAGGGTTTCATAGAGTATCAGCAGCAGAGCCAGCCTGTGCCTCAGCTAGTGACTGCCAGGCCATGTTATATCTGTGGGTCCCTCCCCTGTATGGATAGGCCGTCTAGTCGAGGAGGTAATGAGCTGCACCTAGTGGCAGCCTTCGTGTTTGGCCCCACCCTTGTGCAGTGCTTAGGACCTGTTCTTGTACATCAGCTTCACGACACGTGTCCCACCCTCAGACTTCCTGGGGTGCAGCTCCTTCTGGGCTTGTTCCCACTTGGAGATGGCATCGCAGATCTTGAAAAGGCAAAAGAAGAAAGTCAGAAAAGTTCCTGATAAGGGGAGAAGGGATCAAGGTCCAGCCAGGGCAGGACTCAGAGCAGAAGAGCAAAGAAAGCTAAGGAAAGGTCCTCCCGGCAGGAGGCCGACCTGCAAAACCTCATGCCTCCTGGACCCAAGGTGGCCGCAGCTCACTCACAAACAGAGGGAACCCTGGGCAGGGTAAGCAATAAAGTAAGAAATCTGCCCTGCTGCCCTCACCAACTGAGGGGCCTCCCCAGCGGCTAGGCAGTCCCCTGGCCTTCGATCACCAGCTCCATTTCCATTCCACTGACTGCTGTTCTCCTCTTCAACGAATATGCCCAAAGGCCTACCATGTAACAAAGGCTTACAGGTGCCTAGACATGGGCAAAGAATGTATGTGGTATAGTTTTTCCAGGCAATGTTAAAAGACCATAGAAGGCTTTGTCCTGTTGCCTTAAAGAAAGTACACAATGGAGCCAAATATGCATCAAAGTGCTAGAGCACCTTCTCACAAACACTGATCCCTCATGGCAGTAATCCCAGACCACAATACAAGATTGATTTTAAATCCCATTCAATGGCCTTTAGTTATAGGGACACCATAAGGACCTGCCTCTTTAAAGTGTCCAACATATAAGCATGGCATAGGTCCTGGCAGAAAGGGTAAAAGTGAGGTGCTGGGTACAACACGACATCCAGGGGATCCATGCATACAGCTGAGAGCCTCTGAGTGGGCACGTGTAGGCAATGGCTTCGTGGGGCCTCCATGTCCCTACACCAAGCCAAGAAGAGGCTTTTCTTCTGGATGCTGATAGCCACTCGAGGGAAGTAGGATTGTAGAGATCTTGTCCCCAGAGACAAGAGCACACAACAGCTTTTTTCTCCCTGCCCAGGTACATTTTAGGATGGCACAGAAATGCTGACTAAGGAAGCACCTTGGGCTCAGCACCAAATGAGCTACCAGTCAGGCACCCATCAGATGAGCTCTTTCCCCACCACCAATATCCCTGAGCAGGGAGGGGCTCAGCTGGCTTAGTGGGAGGCTGTCACCTTGACACTTCCCTGCAGGCAGTGCTCCAGGTCCCTGCCTGAAGGATCATCCGTGAAGAGGGCAAAGCCAGAGTGGGAGGGCTTTCTCATGCCTATCTCCTGGTTCATCCGCTGAAGGAACTCGTCAACCGTGGAGGAGCCGTCAAAACCAACCACCTGAGGCGGGAGAAGGTTCTGTCCCAGAGTGAACTTCCCGAGAGGAGCTCACTAGGACTGGTGAAGGGGTCTGGGTACAGCAGGTGGAAAGGAGCAAGGGCGAATACAAGAGGCCAAAGCAAGTTGGTTTCTATGTTCATAAGCAAAGGGCCAGTGCATAAGGGATGTGAGCCCTTCCACTATAAACCAACTGGGCATAAGCTGGGTCCCTCCTTTACCAACAATCTTTTGGAGGCCCTTTCTTATGCCACTTTCGTGGTCAGCATCTCAGCTTCCCTGTTCATGCAATGAGTTCATAAAATCTACTTCTGGGGCACCAGTGAAGAATCTGCCAAGCCTAAGGAGCCTTAGCATCCACCTGGCCCAGAGGTATTCGCTGGATGGTGACAGGAGAAGACTAGGGGCAAAGAGCATGCCCAGCTCCTCACCTGGTAAGTCCCATTGGTAAAGTGCACGGGGATGCTGAAGGGCAAGGAGTGGTGGAAGGGGTTGCGCAGCAGGATGGACACCACTTCCATGCGCGATGGCCTGGCTTCCCGCTCCCCGGTCTGCAGGGTCCGCTCCACTGCCCGCTGGCAGTAGGTGGCATACTGGCCAGTTTCATTTCTAAAGAGACAGAAGGAAGAGGGGAATATGATGGACTCTGCTCATCCCTGCCACTTTCGCACCCTCGGTCCCTATCCAGACTCAGCCAGGACCAAAACTGTAGCTGGGGCAGGTTGTGAGAAAAGCCCTGAAGATTCTGGTCTGGGGCGTTAATTTTGTCATTCAGGACCTTTATGTAGCAAATTACTGGCATGGATATTTCTTCCAAAACCCAGAGGACACAACAACAGAATAGCATTTGGGGACAGTTTGGGGGCAGTGTGGCTTCAGGTGAGAGTTGCCACAGTACATCCATGGATGCATGGATTGGTGTGCAGAGAAGCTGAAGCATGCCCAGATCCCCATGCCCCCATTTGTGCACAAGACGATGGGTGAAGTCTCCATGACCACTGAGCAGTCTCAGAGGACAGAAGTGATCTGGTCTGTCCTAGACTCCTCTCATCCCTTGTATTCATGCTGCAGTTGGCAGTGCTCAAATGGCAGAGGAAACAGCCAGGTTCACTCACCTGGGATCTGCATGGCGTTGGAGCTGCTGCTTGACATACCAGAGGAAGTGATGCTGAGGAAGGAAGAGTGGCGCACACAGAGCGAGGAGCTGCCAGCACTGCCAGGGACACAGACAGCGTGGGGTTAATGCTGGGCCTGCAGTACCACCTGTCCTCACAGCCCTGAGCTACAGAGCCTTCAGCACTCTTCCCCCAAACCAGAGCCCCCAACCTGCTGTGGGTACTGGGATAGCCAACTTGGTCAGAATGCAATCACCAGTCTGTGCACAGACAGCTCAGCCATACTGATGCAGTGTGGAGCACAGAGGCTGCCCGCTGGCTGAGTTCACAGCACGCCTGCCTGCTCACCTCCTCCCACCTTTCCCACCTGGGCAGCCCGTGCCAATGGCTTTTGTCAGCTGCTCTACCCCTGGCATGCCCACCTGCATGAGGGAGTACTTCTGAGGCGGGCGGCAGCTGGTCTGCTTCATGAGTTGGCAGTAGATCTCACTCTGTAGCTCGGGGTGAACCAGGCAGACCTGCAGCGCGGTCTGGGCCAGGGACACATGGTAGTCCACTGAGGCAGCTTCCACCGGCACATTGATGAAGAGCTGGCAGGACTGGGAGGGAACGACAGTGAGCACAGGCATACCAGCATCCCCTGGGTTTGGAGAACTGAACGGCTTGGCCATTTTCCAAGCGTTCAAGGGAGGTTCAAGTTCACTGACAGCCCTTTCTAAGACGGAGCACTGTTACTGCTTGAAGGCATCTCTGCTTACTAAAAGGGGCTATGGGCTACTTTGGGATAGAATCTTTCCTTTTTAAAATGTTCTCATTATATAAACAAGGCAAATTCATTTTTTTAAAAAACAGAAAACTCAGGCCAGGTGTAGTGGCTCATGCCCATAATCCCAGCACTTTGGGACACCAAGCTGGGTAGATCACAAGGTCAGGAGTTCAAGACCAGCCTGGCCAAGATGGTGAAACCCTATCTCTACTAAAAATACAAAAATTGGCCGGGCATGGTGGTGGGTGCCTGTAATCCCAGCTACTTGGAGGCTGAGGCAGGAGAATTGCTTGAACCAGGGAGGCAGTGAGCCAAGATCATGCCACTGCACTCCAGTCTGGGCAACAGAGTGAGACTCTATCTCAAAAACAAGAACAAAAACAAAAACAAAAAAACAAAACTCAGACGTTCACGAAGAACATGCTAAAATAGGTCCGAATCTCTCAGGTCCAGAAGCAACATAAACCTGGCCTTTTCTGCTTATCTATAGGAGGAGGGGCGCTCCTCCAGAAGAGTGTTCATTGGCCTTTCCCAAGGACTGTGCATGATGTTCCAGAGCTGCTTCCCTCCCAGTGAGAGGATTACATTCCTGCCATCCAGGAAGCGACAGGGACTTTGGGGAGTTTCCTTCCTTTCCTCTCCAAATCTCTCTGTGGGTTACCCCCCAGCTGCACAGGGCTTCTCCGCCCAAGTATTGAGAGTATCCCGCTAGTGGGCCTGGCCTCCATCCCACTTTACCTTGAAGAGCTTGAGGGCCTCCGTCTGTAAGGCCTCCGAGGGCAGGGTGGTGAGGGAGGCGTACAGGCCATCTTTGCTGTAGCACAGCATGGGGTGCCTCCAGAGCGGCGACTCTGCCCAAAGCACAGCACCAGAGAGCAGGGGCAGTTACTACTGAGAGGTGACTCACCTCCCACTCACCCCCAGCTTTACTTTGTGGGGAAGAAAGCGGTTTATCTATCTTGGAATAAACTTGGAAGACACTTGGGTTGTGCTGGGTTTATCATCCATAGGGGTATGCAGGTGGGCATTGCAATGAGCACCCTCATATACATGGCCATCCTCATGGAATGGCAGTAGGGGTGAGTGTGCAAGGTTGTGGGTGTCTGAGTGCAGATGGATGTGTGCAGGGGAGGCATCTTTCTTACTGTGTCAGGTCTGGATGGAGGAGCATATGAATCGGTCAGAAATACACAAGGCTCAGAGCAGTAGTAAAGGGGTGTGTGTGGTATGTGCCATTAATTAGTTCCTCAGGGCCCTGAGAATCAGTAGCAAAATAAAGACTGCAAACGGGTTGGCCTGATCCCAATTTAGGCTTCACTTATTAATTAACAAATTCTAACTATAAATTAACCAGCTACCTTCTTTCTTCAACCCTCTGCCCAGCCAGCAACGCTGCAGGTTGATCCAAGTAAAACATTGACCCAGGTCCCTGGAAAATTAGCTTCCCAGATAAACCCCTTCAGATGCAGAGTGGTCACCTCAGTATCTCAGCGGGAGACAGAGGGGCCCTGGAGCTTGGGATGGGAACTTCCCCTCTGTGGCTTAGATGTTTTAAAAACAGCTTCGGGGTACAACACTGCTTTCTTTGGGATCTTGACCAACAGTCACCCAGCCACTACCCTCCGACCCAAGCAGTGGTGACCACCCTTGCCTTACCTGGGTCTCCCTCACCATCCATCAGTTTTCCAATGAGCTGCTCATAGGCAGTGCCCACCTTGGCACTGCTGCCACCCGCAGCCACTGTGAGGTGGTACAGCCACGTATCCTGGAAGAGTGTAGAAAGCATCTGATGGGGACGGGGAGGAAGAGTAGAGGCAAGAGCTCCAAGGAGGGCTCCTCGAAGGGGCCAAGCCCATGGTGGGGTTCAGCTAGTTTGGCAGGCATGAGTCAGGGCTACCTGGAAAGACTGAGGATCAGGTGAACATGAACCCAAGTTTCCAAATTTGCGATTCTATCACATGACCTCAGTGAAGCAATGTTGGTCATTGGGAATAAATTCGGTATAAAGGAATATTCCCATTCAGAGAATATCAGTTGTCAAAGTATCCAAAAATAAATAAATAAATAAATAAACTTGAATTTTGGGAGGCTCAGGGGAAAGAGAAAAGGGAAGATCAGAATCACAGGTCTGAGCTTGGCCCTGGGGGCCCAGCCCCCTTCCTTACCTTTTCATGCTTGGTGCCAATGAGGAGGTAGGTGGGGCTGTGCTCTGGGGGGTGGATCACCAGGGTGCAGTGGGAGGAAAGCAACTGTCTGGTTCCTCCAGCCTCATAGTCCTCATCTGAGTCACAGGATCGATCTACTTCCTCTATGTGTGCGTCCCGCACAGGCAGGCAGCCCAGGGGTCGCTGTGGACAGGAGCCTTCCATGAATCAGAGAGCCAGTGGGGGACAGGGAGTCTCCTCTCTCCGAATACATAGGCTCTGTAGAGCTGGGAATCGTGAATATGGACAGATGACAAGATGGGGAGGTGGAGACTATAGCATCCCAGCCAGGCTGGCAGCAGAACAAGGCTTGCTTGGAGAAGCACCAGAGACCCAGGCAGGCAGAATCTCACACTCTGGAGGGATCCAGCCAACTGGTTTTGTATTTATTGTGGGGTTACATGGGGTAGGGACTTTCATCAGGACATGGAGTGACGGTCATGTGCTTTAGGGGAAGCAGGAGAGTGGGTATTTTCGGGAGGCTGAGGAAGTACCTTGTCCTCATGGCTCCGATAGTAGTAGAAGTTTTTCCCGACAAGAGCACACCAGACCAGCTTGGAGTGGCCATGCTTTACCTGTAAGACAGAAATGAACTGGCATTATGAGAACTAGGTGACTCCAGAAGTAAATCCAGGCCTGGCAAAGAGAAGCCACAGGGAGACAGATTTGACCTGTGGTAGAGATGGAGATGCCATTTGGGCTCCCTACAAATGGAACCACCCCTTTCACATCAAGGGGGCCATGGTGTGCACCATGAAGCACCCCAGCCATATGGGCTATTCAGTGACCTATGACCTGCCATTAAACAATTAGCCAGGTCAATCAGATGTCCCCTCGAGGCATATGAAAATGGGAAGAACTTGTTAGGTGGCAGAGGCCACAGTTGTCAGGATGCCATGAGGGAGGGAGGGAGAACAGCAGGCTGAAGCCCTCTGGCAGCCATGAATCATGAGGAAACAGAAGCTGCACATAGGCGGAGGAGAATGACACAAACAGACTGAACGGGAACCAGAGGCACACAGCGAGCCTGCCAGCCCTGAGCTTGCTGAGCGCGAGTATCTTTGATTCCTGCTGGTGTTCTGGTCTAGCTAATGCACTTCCTTGTTAACTTCCATTTTCTTGGGCTTAAGAAGCACTTCTCTGTTCTTTTCAGCCAGAAGAGCCCTCACAAAAATGTCTCTGGGGCAGGCCTGGGGTTCTTTTTTTTTTTTTTTTTTTTTTTTTTTTTGAGATGGAGTTTCGCTCTCGTTACCCAGGCTGGAGTGCAATGGCGCGATCTCGGCTCACCGCAACCTCCGCCTCCTGGGTTCAGGCAATTCTCCTGCCTCAGCCTCCTGAGTAGCTGGGATTACAGGCACACGCCACCATGCCCAGTTAATTTTTTGTATTTTTAGTAGAGATGGGGTTTCACCATGTTGACCAGGATGGTCTCGATCTCTTGACCTCGTGATCCACCCGCCTCAGCCTCCCAAAGTGCTGGGATTACAGGCGTGAGCCACCGCGCCCGGCAGGCCTGGGGTTCTTTAAGCCTCTGAGCGGCCATACGTACCTCACCCAGGTCTCTTCTTCCCGCTATTAACACTGGGGCGGGTACAAGGTGGGGGTGGGGGACAACCCCTAATGACCTCAAAATGGAGGCAAGGTGCTGCTTTCCCTTCTCTTTCTTGAGAACAGTTGTTCCAACAACCATGATTTGTTTCCAGGGAATCACTCGCCATCACCTCGTGTGGCCTGGCCACGTTTGAGGGCTGGCCAGCGAGTCACTGTGAGGAAGCTCCCAGAGAAAGGAGCCCCGTATAAGGGGGGAAGCCACCACCCTTGGCACCCGACTCCTGGCTCCCCTGACTCACAGGAGGCGCACATTCCTTCCCTATCACCCCACCCCGTACCTTGGTCAGCCAGCCCTTGACGGTGGGCTTGGCGCCGCCCTGAGGCAGGGCTGGAGGCCCGGTGGCCTGCACCTTCAGCAGGCTCTGGAGCACTCGGATCCACTCCTCCAGCAGGCTGGGTGAATCAGCCGTCAGGTAGTAGGTTTTCTTCTCAGAGATGAGCTGTGGAGGCCGAGATGTCGGGGCAGGGCAGCACGCCAGGAGAATGGAGTAACCAGGACCTGGCTCCGAGGTGGCACCTGTCCCTGAACCCAAGGGGCTGGCCTTCTGCCTGCCCTAGTGCCCCTCCCTTCTTTTCCTCCTCAACTTTTTCTCCCTGTCTCTCCTTCCCTCACTCCATCTCTCATGTTTTGTCTCACCTGCCTTTCTCGTACTCACAAGCTAGGATCACATCTAAATGTTGATCTGAAGTCTTTCATTCATGCTCATTTGGCCCCATCTCTGTCTCACTCATAGACATATCCAAACCCAGCACCTCTTCTGTCTAAAATACTGGCTTCTAGGACTGTGCTCACCTGAAACGTCTGTGAACCCTCCCCTCGAACGATTTGGCAGCGGGAGTTCAGATCCACTTGGCCTTGAGGTTTCCGGATGACATCACTCTGTAAAGGAATAGGGAGGAGAGCGGTTGAATGTGGAGCCTTTCCGGAGCATCTCATTTACCCTCAGATCTTACTCCAGGCCATAGGCAAAGGGAACATGACTCCCAGTATTCCGGCTGTGTTATGATGGGTAACTTATTCTAGATTCTGGCTATAGTTAAATGGAGCCTTAATCAGAAACATGAGTCCTTCTAATCCAAGCCTTGAAAACAGTAGAATGAGCCTTTAAAACTGGGTCAGACCAAGTATGGCAAATAAGTGGCACATATAGCACCATTCTTATCCTTTCCAGCGCTGCTGCAGACCTTCCAGTCAATCACAGCACGCTTTTTCACTGAGCAATCCAGGCCCAAAGTCCTTCACATGATGTTCAAGACAGCCACTACCAACCAACTGGAGCTGCACAAGAAATGAGGCCTTTTGCTGTCTTTGAAACATTAAAATTGGGCTGGCCACAGTGACTCTTACCTGTAATCCCAGCACTTTGGGAGGCCTAGACAGAAGGATCACTTGAGCCCAGGAGTTCAAGACCAGCCAGGGTAATACAGTGAGACCCCAGCTCTATAAAAAATTTTAAAAATTAGCCAGGTGTGGTGCAGGCCTGTAGTCCCAGTTACTCAGGAGGCTGAGATGGGAGGACTACTTGAGCCTAGGAGGTTGAGGCTACAGTGAGCCATGATCACACCACTGCACTCCAGCCTGGGTGACAAAGCTGAGACTCTGCCTCAAAAAACACATTAAAATTGGTTCTGCGGGGGGGTCCTATCAAACTGGTTCCCAATAACCAAGGCTTCTTAATTCCAAACAGTGGAGGAAGGAGGTAGAGGAAGCAATTAGAACAATGGTGTGTTAGAACAACCCAGATGATATGAAGGCAGCCTGGGAACAGCTCTTTATAGATGAAGAAGGAGTTGTCCAGCCAGCTGGCCTAGAACTGCCTTCGACAGTCTCCATGCCCTACTTCATTCTGAGAACTCACGGCCAGGCTGAGGTCCCCAGGTGTGGCTCACAGCCTCAGTGCGGTTGCCCCTCCCCACCTGCCAGACCTTTGCCCTCTGGCCTTGGGCCACACTTCCCTCCTCCATCCCATCTGACACAGTCCAGGGTCAGACACGGAGTCATTTTGACTGCAGTGCTGGGCGGGGAGGCTCTCACCGGGGACTTGTAGTACATAATCTGTCCCTGTCTCAGGACAAACCAGCGCCTCTTCCACGTCTTCATCCGGCTCCCCATTTTCAGCAGGTAGCCTGACTTCTCCAGTGACTCCTGAAGGGTGGAAGGGCATGGGGGGAAGAGGAAGAAAAGGGAAATCACTCAGGGCTCCCACACATCACACAGGTCCAAGTGGCCCAGCTGCCTTACTGCTCTGTCATCAATTGAATACAAAATTATTGAGTACTGACTCAGTGTATTTTCAGGGTACCATGCCCTGCTACAGTTCAGAGAAGACTAAATAAAACATGGGTGGTCCTGCCAAGAAAGGGTTCCCATGCTAGCTGGGAGAAGCAGCTAGCAGAACAGGGGCTGCTAGAGGGAAAGCTTGGCCAGGGAGAGCCTCAGGAAAGAGCCGGCCCTGAACTGGTCTTGGAAGACAGGTCAGCCTCTCCCTCAAAGACTGGGAGAAGGGAGAAGACCATTCCAGGCAGCACAGAGGGGAAAGAGGGCAAGGCAGGTCTGGGCAACCATGGGCACATCAGCCAGGCAGGACTGGAGGGTCATGGAGCCAGGGAGATGATGGGGCAGCAGAGAGGTGTAGGGCAAAGGATAGGGAATTACATCTGGATTGAATGCTAGCCCTGGCATGTAGTGGCACAGCTTGGAGCCTCAGGCTTCTCATCCATAAAATGGGGTAATAACCCTGAGAGGATTGTGAGGACAAATGAGACAATGCCTGAAAACTGAGCCCAGTGTCTGGCATCCTCTGAGTTCAATGCACCTTAGCTTGCATTAGCATTCCAGGCGATAAAACGAAGTCATATATGGAAAACTCAGGGGGCCTGGTGGGCCATAGTGGGCTCTCGGTAACTGCCCATTGCTGGCATTCCAGGAGCTCTCTGGGCTCTCTTGTTCCTTCCTCATGGGGTCTGTGTGTGTTTGACTCCATAACTGTACACTCCCCAGCCCACACCCCCCATTCCCCAATCCTAGGGACCCCTCACCTCATGCAGCTGCTGCCTGTGTCTTGTGCTGAGGGCCCCAGCAGCCTCTGCTGACATTCTGCTCCCACCCTGCCCCAGGCCCGTTTCCTGGCTTACCCCGCCCAGGCCCAGCCCGTCGGTGGAGTAGGATGAGGTGCGCTGCAGTTTGTGCTCAGGCTCTGAGTAGTCACCGTCCAGTGAGCAGGCGTCCGGGGGGATGGCGTAGTCACCCTCGGAGCTCAGTGAGGACATGGAGACGCCTTGCCGCAGGAGGAAGAGTCAAGGCCCGGGTCCCATACCTCTCTGACTCGCAGCCCAGGAGCTGCTGAGCCTTGACCAACCACCCACCCGGGACCCAGTCTCTGGGGCTGGGGGTGGAGATGCTGGGGGTCATGAGCCCAGATCAAGTGGGGATTCGGGTGTTCAAGTGCCCATGGGAAGAGTGGGGGGCTCCTTGCTGCTGCACCCTGCCCCTGCTCCCCTTCTCTGTACCTCTCTTGAAGGCCCGGGGGCTGCCTAGTCCGCTGGTCTTCCTGGACTCAGAGCAGGGGACCGAGATTCGAAAACTTGCCTGAGAGCTGCAGTCATCGTCAGACCCAGAAGATTCATCCATAAAGGGCATGTTGCTGATCTGCGTGGCTCTCTGCAAGACAGGCCACCCCCGCTCACTGCAGCTTAGGCTGCAAACAGCCTTCTCCCACCCTGCAACTTGCACTCCTGCTCCAAGTACCCATGGTGTGACCAATCCCCAGCCGGGACTCTGAACAGACAACTGTCCAGTGTAGGGTCCCTCCTGACCTCACTGCTGTGATGACCTCCGTGCTTCTCAGGCCTCCCTTCCCGCACACTATCTTCTGTGGCCCCCAAAGTAGCCGCCCATCCCAACTGAATGCCTGCCCACTGTGACCCTCACTCCTTGCCACTAGGGGGGCCAGAAAGCTACACCACAGACCAAGTGTGCCACATGAGCTTTAAAAAATGTGTGGGGACATCACAACAATCAATGATTGCATCTCAATTGGCCGACATTTAAAGTGACTGATTATCTCAGTGTTGGCGAGAATGTGGGGAGAAGATGGGGGAAAGAAAACTCTAGTGTGTAAAGCATTTTTAGAAGGTAATTTGGCAGTACCTGTCAAAAATTAAAACATGCATATAATTTGCCCAGAAATCCCACTTCTAGAACTTTGCCCTATAGAAATATGTATATATAAGTTTGCAAAGATATATTTGCACAGTGATGTTCATGGCAACATTTATTTTAGAGTCATTGGAGGAAAGCTTAATGTATTAATAGTTATGGTGCCTTGATACCAAGGGTACTAGACACTCATAGAAGGAGGAGGTAGGGACCAGGCACTGTGGCTCATGCCTGTAATCACAGGCTGAGGTGGGCAGATCATGAGGTCAAGAGATCGAGACCATCCTGGCCAACATGGTGAAACCCCATCTCTACTAAAAATACAAAAATTAGCTGGGCGTGGTGGTGCGTGCCTGTAGTCTCAGCTACTCAGGAGGCTGAGGCAGCAGAATGGCTTGAACCCAGGAGGCAGAGGTTGCGGTGAGCTGAGATTACACCACTGCACTCCAGCCAGCAACAGAGCTAGACTCCGTCTCCAAAAAAAAAGAGGAGGTAGGGAAGGCCGACCTGACATGTGGTTAGGTGAACAAGCAAGGCATAGAATGACATGTATATGAGTGCCTTTTGTGTGCACACATGAGAGAGTGAGAGTGTGCATGCATATTTATAAATGCATCAGAGGGCCTTACTGAATAAACACTAAAACATTCATGATAGCTTCCTCTGGGCTTAGAAATTAGGGAAAAGCCATGTGAGAGGAAATGTCACTTTTGTTTTTTTATTATTCTATAAAAAGTTTTATCAAGTATTACTATGATGATTCAAAAACCAGTAACAAAGACAAAGATGTCTATGTAAATGTTGCAATATCTGATTTTTGTTTAAAAAATGTAGTGATCTTATGGGAATATAAGTTGGAACATACCTAAATAATTCTAGAAGGAGCCCCACTGCCCTCTGGGACCTGGGGAGTGGGGCAGACATGAGAAAAGAGTGGGAGAAAATGTAGAGCAGGCTTAGGCTTAGCCTTGTTACTTTGCCCACATTCATACTGATTCAAATTTTTGTAAATGTAGAATTTTTATAACAACCTAATAAACAATAAAGCAAAATGACACATGGCAGGCTGAGCTACGTGACCAGGGATGTGCAGAAGCCTGGCCCTAGAGCCCCGCCCCAGTCATTGGATGCTGAGGCCAGGGGCCTTTCCTGATGAGACACCCCCTCTCTGTGCAGCAGTTTCTTACCCCCTTCAGGGCTGTGTAGACAGGCACAGTGACATTCTTGTAGACCAGGCCAGAGAAAGACCCAGGGGAAGCAAGGGCAGGAGGGCTTGAAGCTGAGCAGGGAAGAGAGGAATGAGATTACTCAAGGGCATAACCCAGGAAGGGGTGTGGGGGAAGCAGAGAACTGGGCAATCGGCATTCCTCCAAGGAGCAGGCTGGCGACAGATCTCAAGAGAGGGGCCAAGTCCCTGTTCATCGTCTGGCCTTGACTCCCTTTGGGGACCATGATCTCCATGTGGTAAAGGATCCGTTAAAACAGAATCCAAAAGTCTTACCCTTTAACCGTTTTCTCCTCCATGAGGCTTGCACAGTGTCCCACTATTGCAGATGTGACTTACAAATCATGTGGCTATGGGACCGCCCCCCAGCCCTCGTTGTGGAGAGTTGGTGGCTGGCTAGTGAGGAGCCAGTGAGTGGGGTTCATGCAAATCAGGACACTTGGGGCTCCTCTCACCCATGGCCCTGGCACTGCAGAAGGGAAGCCTGTGCAGGTGGGAGGCTGGGCTGGAGGCCCCGTCTCAGGTCCCTTCCAGCTCTGTGATGGCTACTTCCCTGTGATGAGCTGAACCTGTACGACTTCCCTTTCCCTCCTAGGTAGGCCTTGATGTGATTTCACCTTAACTTCACCTGCTGGGGAGGGGAACAGGGTGGCAGGCAACCCTGGCCCTGGGCGTTGCTTGGAGTCTTCTCCTCCTCGCTTGCCCACCCTGCCTACCTTGGATGTTCGGTGCCTCCAAGCCTCACTTGGGACTCACCACAGCAGGCAGTATTACTTCTGGGAGATGTGTCTGAGAGCCGCATGCCTGATGTGGCCACAGCATAGATCCGGCTTTCCTGAAACAAGAGGTCCCAGGAGGGTCAGGGCCCAGCATCATGCCCACCCCACCCTCTCCAGGCATGTGCAGGAGAAACCATAGCTTTGGGGGTGGGCAGACCTGCGGGGGTCAGTGACTGGCTAACGAATCTTGGCTAAGTTACTTCATTTCTGAGCCTCATTGTCCTCTGCTCTAGAATGGAGTTGTAATAATACTTACCTTTCAGGTTGCTGTGAGAATCCAGTGAAATACTTAATGTAAGCATTCAACACCTGGAATATAATCAGTGCCCGACAGGGCCCTCTCTTGCCTCCACCCTTCATCTTTGGGGCAAAGGAGGTTCAAGAGGAGATGGGTCAGTAACCTGTTGCTCTGAATCCTGCCCATTTTAGAGAGCCTTGGGTCTTAGGATCTCACCCCCAGATTTTGGGGGTATTGATAATGAGGAAGCCACTGGGGCCACATGACAAGAGCTCTTTTGTAAGCCAGTTGTTTGGAACTTGGGGCATATATTTTTTAAAAATTCTCTATCATTTCTTTTTTTAAAAAATTATTTTAGCCGGGCATGGTGGCTCACACCTGTAATCCCAGCACTTTGGGAGGCCGAGGCGGGTGGATCACAAGGTCAAGAGATCGAGACCATCCTGGTCAACATGGTGAAACCCTGTGTCTACTAAAAATACAAAAAATTAACTGGGCATGGTGGTGTGCGCCTGTAATCCCAGCTACTCAGGAGGCTGAGGCAGGAGAATTGCCTGAACCCAGGAGGCAGAGGTTGTGGTGAGCTGAGATCGCGCCATTGCACTCCAGTCTGGGTAACAAGAGCAAAACTCTGTCTCAAAAAAAAAAAATCTAAAAAAAAAAAAAAAAAAATTATTTTATAGGCTGGGCATGGTGGCTCACAGCTGTAATCCCAGTACTTTGGGAGGTCAAGGCGGGTAGATCACCTGAGGTCAGGAGTTCAAGACCAGCCTGACCAACACGGAGAAAGCCTGTCTCTACTAAAAATACAAAATTAGCCAGGCTTGGTGGCGCATGCCTGTAATCCCAGCTACTTGGGAGGCTGAGGCAGGAGAATGGCTTGAACCTAGGAGGTGGAGGTTGCAGTGAGCCGAGATTGCGCCACTGCACTCCAGCCTGGGTAACAAGAGTACTCCATCTCAAAAAAAAAAGAAAAGTTATTTTATTATTTGTTTTTTAAGTTCTAGGGTACATATGCAAGATGTGGAGGTTTCTACATAGGTAAATGTGTGTCATGGTGGTTTGCTGCACCTAATTATCCATCAACCTAGGTATTAATCCCAGCATGCATTAGCTCTTTTCCCTAATACTCTCCCCCCACCACCCTCCCCTGATAGACCCCACTAAGTGTTGTTCCCTTTCCTGTGTCCATGTGTTCTCATTGTCCAGCTCCCACTTATAAGTGAGAACATGCGGTGTTTGGTTTTCTGTTCCTGCGTTACTTTGCCAAGGATAATGGCTTCCAGTTCCATCTGTGTCCCTGCAAAGGACAAGGCCTCATTTCTGTTTATGGCTGCATAGTATTCCATGGTGTATAGGTACCACATTATACAGTCTACCATTTATGGGCATTTGGGTTGGTTCCATGTCTTTGCTATTGTGAATAGTGTTATAATGAAAACATGTGGGAAGTTAGGGCACATTTTCTTCCCTATAGGAATAATGAATGTCATATCATGGCTAGGCTTTAGGACCAATCTACAAAACCTATTTAGCCCAACAGGACTCCAGCACCCCCATCTGGAAGACACTTGTATGGGAGAATGCCTGGGGCCTCTGGGTCTGAAGTAGGCCATCGGCCACAGGCTCCTACTTCAAAGGAGCCTTTCCTAAGGCTCTGTTTGTTCATAAACAACCCACATAGCTCCCTCTGCCTTCTGTATCTGTTCCATCGAGCCTAAAGGAAAACAAAGGTGACTAGCCGGCCAGCCTTTGGAATAATGTCCTGCTGGCTCAGGGAGGCAACTAGATATGCTGTCACCTGGTGGGGTCAGATGGGCTAGGAGATGGTGTTGGAAGGGAGGTGGGTGCCTACTGGGGTGTCTTCCCAGAGAGGAGCATCAGCCCTGGGGCAACTGGGAGGAGAGAGAGCAGAGCCGATGAGTGCGGCCATGAGACACTGAGATAACTGGAGGGGCAGCAAGGCAGGAGACAGAGGGGCAATGAGAAAGGAGGCCAAGGAGGGCCCCTGCAGCAGGGCAGGGAGTTTCTGTGCTTGTGTAGGGCAGATACACTGGGGCCAAGTAAAATTAGGCATAGAAAGGATTATTTCTGCCCACAGCAGTCATGGAATTTTAAGCAAGGACAGATAGTCCTCTAACTTTGCAGAGGAAATGAAACTGAAGCTTGAAGGATTTAGGTTAAACAAAACCTAGGACTGTTTGACAAAAGGTTATCTAATGCCTAACTCACAAGGTTGTTTTAAGGATTAACCGGAAAAAGGGCTTTCCAAACTCTAAGGTACAGAAGTATTTCTCATGCCCTCAGATTGAGAAATGTCCTTCTCTGAATATCCAGTCTTTATTTTCCCCCCAGATGGTTACTGCCCCATTCTGCCTGGGAGAGAGAGAGGCTGGGCTGTCTTGGCCACTGCGATTTCCTAAGCTCTCCCTGGGACAGGAGTGATCATGCCTCAGGGGCCTGGGAAGGAGCTAGCATGGTGTCTTGTTTTTCCCCAGGAGCAAGTTACAAAGGGGACTGTAAACAGGAGGAAATCTCCTTACATTCCTTGGGCTGATTCTTTGGTCCTCAGGACCTAGCTGGGAGCAGGGAGGGTCTGTGGGAAGACCTGATGCTGCCCCTTAATACCTTCATTGCCAGAGATCAGCTGATGTTCATGGTGAGAATGTCATTTGATGCATTTTCTATACAGAATAAGAGGAGAGAATAACTCCTCGTCTCCCCGTTCCTCCTTTCCTCCTCCACCCCCTCTCTCGCACACAGATAGAGCACAAAACCCACTTTTTTTTTTTTTTTCTTTTTCAAGACAGTGTCTGGCTCTGTCGCCCAGGCTGGAGTGCAGTGGCAAGATCTTGACTCACAGCAACCTTCACCTCCCTGGGCTCACACCTTCCTTCCACTTCAGCCTCTTGAGTAGCTGGGACTACAGACATGTGCCACCATACTCAGCTGATTTTTTTATCTTTTTTGGTAGAGACAGGGCTTTGCCATGTTGTCCAGGTTGGTCTTGAACTTCTGGGCTCAAGAGATCTGCCTGCTTCTGCCTACCAAAGTGCTGAGATTACAGGCGTCAGCCACTGCACCTGGCCCAAGACCCACTCTTAAGCTATCGTGGTGAATGGCTGTATTTTGGCAAAATGGCAAAGTGAGGAGCACTTCTCTCTGGTAGCAGCTGCACATTCCTTGTCTGACCACTCCCTACTCCCAACCTCTGCGTTCAGACTCCAGAGCAAGAAGAGGGCCGGGAACCCAGGGGACCTGCGCTTTTCCATCTCCTAGTCTTCCTGCTGCGCCCCGCTCTTGGCTCAACTGGGTCTCCAGTCTTACAGGTGCCCTTTTAACATCCAGAAGCTGGTCAACAGTCATTGCTAAGGATATGTGCACCTCCCAAACCAGCATTTCTTTGTTTTGTTTTGTTTTGTTTTTGAGACAACATTTCCCTCTCTTCTGTCACCCAGGCTGGAGGGCAGTGGCGCAATCTCAGCTTACTGCAACCTCCACCTCCCAGGTTCAAGCAATTCTCCTGCCTCAGCCTCCCGAGCAACTGGGACTACAGGCGCATGCCAACATGCCCAGCTAATTTTTGTATTGTTAGTAGAGACAGAGTTTCACCATGTTGGCTAGGCTGGTCTCAACATCCTGACCTCAAATGATCTGCCTGCCTCTGCCTCCCAAAGTGCTGGGATTATAGGCATAAGCCACTGCACCCAGATTCAAACCAGCATTTCAGAAGGAGGCCCTAGGAGGTAATGCTGAAAATACAGGTCTCCCGAGCAGTGGTGTGGGGTGAGTGCACCCTGATACCACCCCCTCTCCCAAGTGACCTCATTCCCCCTGCTGCCAGGAGCCAATGCTTAGATGTCCCCCATGGTACTGCCCCACAACCCAGCAGCATCTGTGTATGTATGGGGATGTCTGCCCACAAATAAAAAACTGACATTTGCTCTGGCAATGACCCTTAAGAGGCAGTACAGCTGGACCTACATTTAAAGATTCAAAGCAGCTGGACCTATATTTAAAGCCTGGCTCTCAGGCCAGGTGAGGTGGCTCTCATGGCTGAGGAAGGAGGATCACTGGAGGCTAGGAGTTTGAGACCAGGCTGGGAAACATAGGGATATCCCATCTCCACAAAAAATTTAAAAAATTAGCCAGGCGTGATGGCATGCACCTGTAGTCCCAGCTACTCAGGAGGCTGAGGTGGGAAGATCCCTTGAGTCCAGGAGTTGAAGGCTGCAGTGGGCTGTGACTGTGCCACTGCACTCCAGCCTGAGTGACAGAGCAAGACCCTGTTGCTCACGTAAATAAATAAATAAAGCCTGGCTCCCTTACCAACTACTACATGACCTTGGGCGAGTACTTAAGCCTGTGGGGAACAGTAGTTTCCTGACCTGTAAAAGGGAGAAATTGCACCATACTCCTTGCAAGGAAAGGAGCCTTCCCACAGGCTGTATGTGAAGGCCCTAATACCCACATGTCATTCTCACTAGTGACCTGTGAAATGTCATTTTTATAGCTTGTCCCATTTTTATTTTAACTTTTTATCATGGAAAATGTCAGTCACAGGGCTGGACATAGTGACTCACACCTGTAATCCTAGCATTTTGGGAGATCAAGGTGGGAGGACCACTTGAGCCTAGGAGTTCAAGACCAGCCAGGGCAACATAGTTAGAGCTCATCTATTTAAACAAAATATTTAAAAATAGCTTGGCATGGTGATACATGCCTGTAGTCCCAGCTACTGAGGAGGCTGAGGTGGGAGGATTGCTTGAGCCCAGGAAGTTGAGGCTGCAGTGAGCCGTGATCACACCATTGCACTTCAGCCTGGGCAACAAAGCAAGACTTTGTCTCAAAAACAAAAGGAAAAGAAAAAAAAAAAGTCAGCCTGGCCAACATGGCGAAACTCTGTCTCTGCTAAAAATACAACAATTAGCCAGGCATGGTGGCACATGCCTGTAATCCCAGCTACTGGGGAGGCTAAGGCAGGAGAATTGCTTGAACTCAGGAGGTGGAGGTTGCAGTGAGCTGAGATTGCACCATTGTACTCCAGCTTTGGCAACAATAATGAAACTCCGTCCCAAAAAGAAAAATAGCCAACATTTACCTACCACCCACTGTGAACCACTACTACAAGTACTTTCATAACAACCCTGTAAAGTAGGTACTATTATCCCCATTTTACAGTTAGGGAAGCTGAGGCACAGAGAGGTTCAGTAACATGGCCAAGGTCACATGGTTAACAGTTCAACCCTAGTGGTTTGCTTCTGGGGCCTATGTTCTTGACCATCATACCAGACCACCTTAAAGACTCACAAAAATTAAATGAGAAAAGGTGTGCAAGGCACCCAGCTTGATGTCTGGCGCACAGTGAGCACTCAGGAAATGACAGCCAAGTGCCATTCACATCATTCTGAACTCTAGCTCTGACCCTCACTGGTTGGGTGTTCTGCACAGGCTCTGTGGTACCCGCCTGCCAGGGCCAACATGAGGATGCCAGCAGCCTCCTCTTCCACTCAGTGCATGGCTGTGCTCAGCCAGCAGTGTTCATTAGCTCTGCTTCTCTACCTAGCCTGGAGGTCGCCTCTTACCCAGGGTGGTAACTGGTGCAGTGGGGGTGTAGGTGGCTTGTTACCCGGCTCCACTTCCTCCGGCTCAGCTCCAAGGGCCTTTGGGCTCTCTCTTTCCTCCTTCTTCCCTGCTGGGGGTGGCTCCTCCATCTCCATCTTCTCTGGTTCATCCCGGTACCCAGCTCGGGCCTCCAGCTCAGGAAGGCCAGAGGGGTGGAGTGCTGAGAAGGTCCCAATCTCAATGCTCACTACGTGGTCAAAGTGTCCATGGCCCACCTGGGGCTGGCTGTGGTGCCTTTTGGCCAACTGGATGCTGTCCCTCGGGGTGCTAGGAGCCCGCACTTTCGGTAGGGTCAGACTGCTGCCAGGGCCACCTTCTCTGGCAGAAGTCTTTGTACCAGGGAGCATCCCTCTCTGAGCCATAACCAGGCGCTCACCCCAGAAAGCTGAACCACATCTGAAGGTTCGAAGCTTCATGCATGGCTGGTGGGGAGAGTCCTCTCTTCCCAGATGAGGTTGAAGGGGCTTGGCCTCTATTACTTCCCCAGAATGGACCGTGCTGGAACTAGAATCCTCCAAGGGGCTTGCTGCTTCAGAAACAGAGTCCTTGCTCTGCAGGGCACCTGGGGAAGGTGCAAGCACAGCTGCCTTCAGACCCTGGGCCTGGGAGCCACTGTCCTGGCCCACAGGCTGGATGCCTGGCTCTGAAGGGACAGAATCCTGCTCTGCAGCTCCGTGGGGGGACACCAGCAGCTTCCGTGAAGGAGCTATCTGAATAGCTGTAGTTGGGGTAAAAACAGTCACATTGAGAGCTTCCTCAGCTCAGCCCCATCCCCACCACACACCTACCGCACACCTGCACACCCTGGCCTGCCTACCTTCTAGTGCATCTTGAAGGGCTCCCACCTGCTCCACCAGGCACTGATTACAGCTTTTCAGATGCTGATTCTCCATCTCAAGCTGAGCAAAAAAAAAAAGAAAAGTGAAGATTTAGGACACCTAGCCTATAGGTTCAGACATATTTTTCAATTCTTTATTTTTTTTGAGACAGGGCCTCTCTCTGTTGCCCAGACTAAAGTGCAGTGGAACAATCCTGGCTCACTGCAGCCTTGACCTCCCAGGCCCAAGCAATTCCCCCACCTCAGCCTTCTGAGTAGCTGGGACTATAGATGAACACCACCAGGTCCAGCTAATTTTGTTTATTTTTTTGTAGAGATGAGCTCTTGCTATGTTGCCCAGGCTGGTCTCAAACTCCCGGACTCAAACAATCTGCCCACCTCAGCCTCCCACAGTGCTGGGATTACAGCTATGTGCCACGCACCTGGCTGCTGCATGTTCTTTTCTTTTCTTTTTTCAGACAACATCTGGCTCTATCACCCAAGCTGGAGTGCAGTGATGCAATACTGGCTCACTGCAACCTCTGCCTCCTGGGCTCAAGCCATCCTCCCACCTCAGCCTCCCAAGGAGCTGGGACTACAGGTACACACCACTATGCTTGGCTAATTTTTGTATTTTTTTGTAGAGACAGGGTTTTGCCATATTGGCCAGGCTGGTCTCAAAGTAAACAAATGAGAAAGTGGAGAGAGTGGACAATGGCCTGTGTGAGCTTCCTAGAAAGAAACGGAGGGGGCTTTTCAGAAGTGAGACACATTCCATCCTCCAAACTTAAACCCAGCACCAAGCTAGTCAGGAACACCAGGGAGACCCAACCAAGACAAAACGAAAGGGGAAGTGAACCACGGCGTCTCGGCATGGAAGCTGAATAAAGGACAAGTGCTGGACAGAATGAAGGTCAGCCGAGGCACCCCAGAAAGAAGGGGACAGGAAACTCCAGGGGTCAGGGCAGGCCCCCAAGATGCTTTTCCAACCCACCTCTACTAACTTGAGTGTCACCCATTCCTTGATCTTTGCAGCTTTTTCTTGAACAGTTTTTGCTTCCTCTGCTCTCATCTGCTTCTGCAAGAAAGAAAGGGCCTTTGGTTAATCCCAACAGTCACCAGCAGAGTGATTGACTGGAGGTGGGAAACCCCAAGAAGAAACGTCAGGTGTGCATGCCACTGACCTCACAAAGCAAGGGAGCAGAAATCGTCTGTGGCAATATTATTTGATAAGGCAACATAAAATTAAAAAACTCAAAACTGGAAATACTCTTAAGTGTTTACCACTAAGGGGTTAGCTGAATAAACATGGCACATCCCTGACATGGAAGGAGAACGCTGTGCTTCCATATGCAAGCAACGTTAATAGTGAGGAGTGGAAATCGAAATCAAGGATTGGGGATGGAGAGAAAGGTGACTTGTCATTTTATACTCCTTTGGCCATTTTGTATTTTTTACTATAAGCATGTATGTATTACCTTTATAGTTAAAAAACAAAAAATAAGGTGAAATTGCAGATAACTGAGGTATTTCCCTCAAAATAGTCAAAAGAGGAGATGATTAAAAAGGAGGTTTGCATCTAAAGAGGAGAAGCCTGGCCCGGCGTGGTAGCTAATGCCTGTAATCCCAGGACTTTGGGAGGCTGAGGCAGGCGGATCACCTGAGGTCAGGAGTTTGAGACCAGCCTGGCCAACATGGGCAAAACCCTGTCTCTACAAAAATTAGCCAGTCATGGTAGCAGGTGCCTGTAATCCCAGCTACTTGAGAGGCTGAGGCAGGAGAATCGCTTGAACCTGGGTGGCAGAGGTTGCAGTGAGCCAAGACTGCACCACTGCACTCCAGCCTGGGTGACAGAGTAAGATTCGGTCTCCAGAAGAAAAAAAGAAAGAAAAGAAAAATGTGGCCGGTCATGATGGCTCACACCTGTAATCCTAGCATTTTGAGAGGCCAAGGCGGGTGCATCACCTGAGGTCAAGAGTTCAGTACCAGCCTGGCCAAACATGGAGAAACCCTGTCTCTACTAAAAATATAAAAATTAGCTGGATGTGGTGGCGGGTGCCTGTAATCCCAGCTACTCCGGAAGCTGAGGCAGGAGAATCACTTGAACCCGGAGGGTGGAGTCTGCAATGAGCCAAGATCGCGCCCCTACACTCCAGCCTGGGTGAAAGAGTGAGCTTCCCATCTCAAAAAGAAATAAATAAATAAAACAAAGAAAAAGAAGAACAGCCTAGGATAAAATGAAATATAGGCTTTGATTCTACACGTGAGGCCCCTTTGCTGTAAGACTGGGCAGGCAACCTAACCCCTCGAGGCCTGCATTGCCACCTCTAAGGGAGATGATACTCCCCCTTGCTGGGCCGTTCTGAGGATTGTGTGAAAGAAAGTCCACAGCGCCAGGCATGGGTATCGACCAGTTCTACAGTGAGAACCAGTTCCAGGATCCAAAAAGCACACAGGCAACGGTATATACCGAGTTGTCTGGAGACCAGCAACAACTCGGGTAGGAAAAACCTGCCTAATACTTATAAGATGATGCACGTAAGCTCCACACAAAGCTATGAAAACGAGATAGGAATGTGATGTCAGACTCTCAGTATTTTAGAGCTGGAAGGACCTTAAAGGTTATCTAGTTCAAGGTGTGGCAAACAATGGCCTTCAGGCCAAATCCGGTCCTCTACCTGCTTGCCCCCACCCAGACCTGTTTTTGTAAATAAAGCTGCATTGTAATACAGCCATGCCCATTCATTTACGCGTTATCCATGGCTGCTTCCAGGTTAAAACAGCAGCTTTGACCAGTTACCACAGAGACCTGTGGCCCACAAAGCCTAAGATAGTTATTACCTGGACCTTTACAGAAAATGTTGGCTGACCCCTGACCTGGTTGGATATTGTCTTTGTACTCCTGTGGAATGGACAGAGGCAAGCCATTACTCGCTAAGGCCCTACAGTGAGACATGGCTTGCCTCTGTCCATTCATGGCACAGCTGGGACCAAAACCAGGTCTCTTGACTCACAGAACAGTGTTCTTTCTTTTATGATCTTGACCTATTGATTCCAGTTGTAAAATGACTGTTTTTCTGACCTAAGGAGCTTTAGCAAGAGTCATTTTGTCCACCATCCTCCAGGACGCTGCCACTTCTAACTATGAGCTACTCAGAAGAGAAGGTAAGGTATGTCTAAAATCAATGGAAGAATTGATCAGAGGTTCCATGTGTCAAAATTCTATCTTTCTATCATTTTTCAGGAACACATGGTGCCCCACAGCATACAAAGGCACCTCCATTAATAGCCTGTTGGGTGAATGCTGATGAGTGAACATGAATCTGCCCATGATGGTTGGAGGGCACCACCAGGATTAGCTTCTCCTACATGAAGAAGGCATGTGTAGGAAATTAAAAGTCATCTGTTCAGACTGTGGGGTGTTTAGTTGGAAATGATGGCACTCTGGCACCAGGGGAAAGCTGGGTAGTTAAGACCAGTGGCAGAGGAAAGGGACAGAACTGGGATGGAGTTGGTGAGATTGTGAAGGGGAGAAGGCAGGACACAAGAACTGGCAGAGGGACATTCCAGAATCTTCTCAGGAGCAAAGGTGCCGAGCGGAGCTGAAATGCTGGGCAGTGGCGGCCCCTGGGCTCCCATATGCTCAGGAGGGAAGGCCCTGGTTTCTGAGGCAGCAACTCTGGTCTCTGCCTCTTCAGCTTCATTGAGAAACTTTGGGCAACCAGCTGGCCATGACTGACCATCCAGCTCTGTGCAGCTCTGAACATACTACAGCCAAGTATCAAGTATCTCATCTTGGCAGGGCACGACAAGGTCAGGATGGAGAAAGGAAAGCTCTATGTACCAAGCACTGACCATGTGCCTGACGCTAGGCACAGATCACATAGGTTGCTTCTCCCAACAGCCCTATGAGGTGTTTTCATCCTTCTTTTATAAATGTGTAAAATAAGAATCAGTGACTTAAACACTTTGCCCACTGTCAGAAGCATCAGGTGTTAGAGGTGGGCTTCACACCCAGATCGGTCTGCCTCCAAGCTCCTTTTTCTACTCTGTCCCCTGCCTGGCTTCTGATGAGCAGATGTGGGAGGAAAAGGCCTTCCTATAATGAAACTTCCGCATAAAAGAATAGGCTCTGGCTGGATGTGGTGGCTCACGCCTGTAATCCCAGCACTTTGGGAGGTTGAGAAGGGCATTTCACAAGGTCGGGAGTTCAAGACTAGCCTGGCCAATATGGTGAAAACCCGTCTCTACTAAAAACACAAAAATTAGCTGAGCAAGGTGGGACGCACCTGTAGTCCCAGCTACTTGGGAGGCTGAGGCAGAAGAATTGCTTGAACCCAGGAGGTAGGGGTTGCAGTTAGCTGAGATCGGGACACTGCACTCCAGCCTGGGCGACAGAGTGAGACTCTGCTTAAAAAAAAAAAAAAAAGAATAGGCTCAGGTGGGAGTGAGTTCCCTAGCACTCGAGAGCTTGAGAGAAGCAGCTCAGGAATTTGGGGGCCAGTGATACAGATGTTGAAGAAGGCATGGTGCTCCCTTGCACATGAGCCCTTACCTGCTTCTCCAGCTGTGCCTCCAGCTGGCGGATGAGCTCATCTTTGCCCTGCATGGCTTTCAGCAATTCTTGGTATTTCTGGTGCAGGCTGCCTGGAGAGTCCACATTCTTCAGATTGGACAGTTTGACCTTCTCTTCCATGACACCCACCTGAAAAGTACAATGATCTCATAGTGTCTCCCATCACTCATGCAGGGTGTGCAGTGGCCAGTCATGTGGGACGGGACACCCTCTGATGCCCCAGGCTGTGACTCCCAGGCACAGCCCTTACCCAGGGCAGTCTGGGCCAATTAATACAGTTGTCATTTATAAAGCTCTATCTGGGCAAAAGAAGGACTGACAAAGAAGAAACACATTTTGGCTACTCTAGGTCATAGTTAGTAGTAATGGAGAGATGGGTAAGAGGAGGGTAGAGGAGACAGTAAGTGGGAAAAGCAGCTGCGTGTTTTGCCGTCGATCTCTGTGGATCCCAGTAGGAATGAGTTGGGCAGGACAAACGGTCTAGGAGAGCAACTGTCCCATCCCCACCGTGGTAGAGATACTTACTGCTCACTGGACAGCCATGTGCTGCCCCATATTACTCAAACCTCCTGCAGCTAGATGGGGCCATGTCACTGATCCAACCAATGGACTCCAAGGGGAAATGGTGTATCATTTCTGGACTCAAGTATGTATGCATATGTGCATACATACATATATATATATATATATATATATATATATTTTTTTTTTTTTTTTTTTTTTGAGACAGAGTTTCGCTCTTGTTACCCAGGCTGGAGTGCAATGGCGCGATCTCGGCTCACCGCAACCTCTGTCTCCTGGGTTCAAGCAATTCTCCTGCTTCAGCCTCCCGAGTAGCTGGGACTACAGGCGTGCACCACCATGCCCAGCTAATTTTTGTATTTTTAGTAGAGACAGGGTTTCACCATGTTGACCAGGATGGTCTCGATCTCTTGACCTAGTGATCCACCCGTCTCAGCCTCCCAAAGTGCTGGGATTATAGGCATGAGCCACCGCACCCGCCCGTGTATATATTTATTAATTAAAAATTTTTTTAAAAAACAGACAGGATCTTGCTATGTCGCGCAGGCTAGATTCAAACTCCTGAGCTCAAGGGATCCTCCAGCCTCAGGCTCCCAAGCAGGTGGGACCATAGGTGCATACCACCGTGCCTGGCTGGGCTGAAGTATTTAAAAGCTGGTGCAGGCTGGGTATGGTGGCTCACACCTGTAATCCCAGCACTTTGGGAGGCTGTGGTGGAAGGACTGCTTGAACCCAGGAGTTCGAGACCAGCCTAGGCAACATAGTGAGAGTCTGTCTCTATAAAAAAATAAATAAATAATAGAAAAATAAATTAGGCAAGACGCAGTAGCTCACACCTGTAATCCCAGCACTTTGGGAGGCTGAGGTGGGTGGATAGCTTAAGCCCAGCAGTTTGAGACCAGCCTGGACAACATAACAAGACCCTATCTCTAATAAAAAATAAAATAAAAATAAATTTTGAAAATAAGTAAGAGCTAGTGCACAAGCATCCAGCTTTCTTTCCTTGCCACGGCAACCAAGAAGGCTGTGTGTTCCAAGTGGTCCAGCTATAAGATATGGGAGCCTCCTTCAACCTGGATTCCTGAGTGACTGTGGAAGCAGAAGCACTGGCTAACCCTCAATGGACAGGTGCCAGGAGTGAGAACTAAATGTGATAAACCACTGAGACGTCACACTTCATTTGTTACCATAGCATAGTCTAGCCTATTGGGACTACTATACCCACTTGCTTCTCTGATCTTTACGCAAAGACTCCATTCCCACAGAAAGCTCCATGCATGCTCATTTGTTCAGGTATAACACAGGACTGCTGGTGATGTGTGTGTTGTCCACGTACGTCTGTGGGAAGGGCCTGGAAGGGCTGACGGTCATTCCCCTGCATATTCCTGCCAATCTCCCCCTCCACCCCTGGTTACCTGGGTCTCGGCGTTCTCTGCTCTCTGCTCTGCCTCCAGCAGCCTCTGCTCCAGCTCCTGCATCTGCTCGGTCAGAGAGAAAGGGGAGATGTAGGTGCCATGTCCCTACTGTGAATATGGCATCAAGGCCGCTTTAGAGAATTGCACACACACTGCACATAGGCCAGGCTTCAAGCGCCCATCTCAAGTGGCTCAAGGGTGTCAGGGTAAAGATTTTCAAGGCAATTCTTAGCTCCCTAATCCTGAGTTCATGGGGTAGGTGACGAGCCCATGGCTGTTGTCATCTCTGCTGAGGGAGCGGAGGCCCAGCTCTTTTGCCCTGATGGAGGGTGTCTGGGGAGGGCGGCAGCCCCACTGTCATGCTTCCTGCCCATCCTGCCCTGGTCCTGCCTTCAGCCACCCCTTCCCAAGGCCCTTTTCCTCTCAGCATTAGGTTGCAGGCGGGGCCATGCCGCTGCCCCATAGGGGCCCTCCCTGGGTCATTGATAGAGAACATTTCTTCCCACTCAGAATATCTCACTGGCTGAGGACAAATACCTCCTTAACCACAGTCAAGGACATCTCTGCCTATAATGGCTTCATGGCTATCACCTTATTTGATTTCTTTAATCTTAAATAACTAGAAAGAGAAAGAGAAGGCTCAAGATACATTTTCCAAAATTCTATCTTGTGAGCTGGGCATGGTGGTTCACGCCTGTAATCCCAGCACATTGAGAGTCTAAAGGAAGATGACTTGAGCCCTGGAGATTGAGACCAGCCTGGGCATATGCATCATACATGCCCCAGAGGCGTTGCATCCCAGCTGCATCTTCCATGAGGCTGGACAGGCCCAGTGCCCCTCACTTCCCAAGCTCCAGCCCAACCTCCTCTCTAAGGATTTGGCCTCTTCTCTGACTATTGAACCTTCTCCCCTCCGCCTGGACCCTGGCTGGTATTCAGTGAACTGGTCAGTCCTTCTCTCTTTCCCAATCTCTCAGCTGAAATTCTGCTTTCCTCAATTAAAAGTTGGATGGGCAGGACCCCCAAGCCTGCTGCTAGACAGTGAGAGGAAAGTTACACGGGAGCAGCAGTTTGTGTTTAGGAACCTGGGGGACCTCTTTGCTCAGGGCGACCTTCTCTCATCCATTTTTTTCTTCTTTCTGCGGTTGGGGAGACATAGATGCTTTTGGGGCACATTCCCTCTGACAGAGAGTTAGAGTTATGCTCATCTGAAGATCCCAAGTAAAACCCATGGGACAAAAATGCCCCAGTGCTCCCGTGGACAGGGCCCCTCTGACAGGCATTCACGTGTTCAAGCCAAGGATGCCCACATCCCTTCTATCCTTCCTCTCTTGGAGTTAATAATGCTGCTTGAGCCTCTCAGCGGAAGCCGAGTGGGTGGGCTGGTTCTGGTCAGTCTCGGGCATTGGTTTGAGCCAGATGGACTGTCCTAAGTGAAACAGTCCTCAAGCCTGTCCCAGAGGAGTTCCTTGACCTTCACACAGTTGCTGTGCAGCCACGGGGCAGATAACAGCACAGCATAAATCAATATTATGGTGATAGGGGTGGTTGCCCAGTGCAAAAGGAATTCTACTTGGTTGGGGGGAGGGTTGGTTGATACATAGTGGTGGCCCCCAGTGTTGGTACTGCATAACCCTTCCCTCTTTGACACCAGGCCTAACTGGGGCAACCAGGTTCTCTCTCTCTAGGAATCTTGACTCAGGAGATGAGAGGCTGGAGCCAGGGAGTTGCCCTGGAAAAGATGCACAAACCTCGCCAAGTCAGGGTTGTCGGATAGGTCCTTCAGCTCTGTGAGCTGTCCCAGAGTCCCTCTAATAAATCCCATTTGCTTAAGCTAGCCAGAGTTGGGTTGTTTAGGACTTTTTACCACACAGAAATTATCTAATGAATGCAGTAATCAGGAGCATTTTCTTTTCCTTTTTGCTTTTTTTTTTTTTGGGACGGAGTCTTTCTCTGCCACCCAGGCTGGAGTGGCTGGAGTACAGTGGCACGATCTCAGCTCACTGCAACCTCTGCCTCCCAGGTTCAAATGCTTCTCCTGCCTCATCCTCCTGAGTAGCTGGGATTATAGATGCACACCACCACGCCCAGCTAATTTTTGTATTCCTAGTAGAGATGGGGTTTCACCATGTTAGGTTAGGCTGGTCTCAAACTCCTGACCTCAATGATCCGCCTGCCTTGGCCTCCCAAAGTGCTGGGATTACAGGCGTGAGCCACTGCGCCCGGTTGCATTTTCTTTTTCAAGAATAAAATGAAATACTGAATGGGAAGACCCTGGACCCTCAATAAGTTTCCTACATTGAACTTCAGCAGGACGACTGAGACCTAACATCTGCTCTGTAGCTCAGAAGAAGGCATAGGCTTTCTATTGGAAATGATAATTCATATTTGTGACATTCTGCAATGATTGCACTATATTTTCTAACTTCATGTGATGGGAAAACTTGTCTTGCTCTTTTGCAAATGGAGACCAAGTTGGAGTAAAGGATAAACCTCGGTCTTACCTCCATTTGGGTCAAGAGTGATAAGTCAATGACATTGGTCAGAACCAGAAATTGCTCTGTTGTTGGCCACACAGCGAGCGTCTTTTCCCCTCAGGATTTTATTATCTATCCCATGGGCATGCTATTATTGAAGTAGATGGAATGGCAAGGCACCTTTCAGAGCCTGGGGTCTCCCCAGGGGTATCCCCCCAAGCCCTGGGTCAGCCTCTGTCATTGCCAGGGGGTCCTCATTGCTGCCGACCCTCTCAGTCCTTCTTATCCACCTGGCAAGGACACTTGACACTCAAAGCATTTCATATTCACCTTTATGTTGAAGTATTCTTTTTTCTCCAAAACTAGTGTCTGAACATTTTAGCCCCAGCATCAACACTTTTCACAAGGGCAGATCTTTCTTCCTCACCCTTGCTGAAAGAGCCACACCTGGAGCTCTGCAAAGCTGGTGCTATAGGTGGGCAACCTCATTTGGCTGTTCCAGGGTTATTTTTTTTTTTTGAGATGGAGTCTTGCTCTGTCTCCAGGCTGGAGTGCAGTGGCGCAATCTCGGCTCACTGCAACCTCCGCCTCCTGGGTTCATGCGATTCTTCCGCCTCAGCCTCCCAAGTAGCTGGGACCACACAGGCACGTGCCACCATGCCCAGCTATTTTTTGTATTTTTAGTAGAGATGGGGTTTCACCATGTTGGCCAGGATGGTCTCGATCTCTTGACCTCGTGATCCACCCACCTTGGCCTCCCAAAGTGCTGGGATTACAGGCGTGAGACACCGCACCCGGCCTGTTCCAGGGTTTTCTAGGACCATGTCCTCAGCTGTCCTTTCAGTGTGGGGTCTGGTGACACACTAGCCAAGGAGGTGTCAGGTTTAGGTGGCTGACATGGATCTACTTTCACCAGCTGCACATAAGACTCATAAGCTGCCCTAGAACTGGCTGCAGCAACCCGATGAAATGCACTTGGCACCAATCTGGTATTTAACCCCCAGGTGCGCAGCTCCTTGTCACATGCTGTGAGATGCTGTGAAATATCAGTCCATAGTGGCGGGAGCAGCTGGGACTCTCCTGCACTCCCAGCGCATCCTGCCATGCTGAGCGGTGGCCTGAGCCAAAAGCCACACCATCCTGGCTCCCAACTATCCCTTTGAGAAAAGGGTCCAACATTCTTTTTTTCTTTTTGAGACAGAATCTCACTGTGTCGCCCAGGCTGGAGTGCAGTGGCTGATCTCAGCTCACTGTAATCTCTGCCTCCCAGTTTCAAGCGATTCTCGTGCCTCAGCCTCCCGAGTAACTGAGATTATAGAGATGCACCATCATGCCTGGCTAATTTTTGTATTTTTAGTAGAGATGGGGTTTCGCCATGTTGGTCAGGCTGGTCTCAAACTCCTGGCCTCATGTGACTGGCCTGCCTCGGCCTCCCCAACTGCTGGGATCAGAGATGTGAGCCCCGGCACCCGGCCAGGGTTCAACATTCTTATTGCTGCCTTGGACCCACGGGAAAGAATGGCACAGCTACGAGGTAAGGCTTTGGAACCTGACTGACTCCACCACAGCGTGGTTTTAAATTCCTTAATGTATCCGTGTCTCAGTTTACTCTTCAGTTAAAATAAAAAGCGTAATGACACCTCCTAGGATCGCTGTGAAGATTCCACAAGTTGCCCCACGTAAAGCACACATGCATGACCTGGCATTCGGAAGTTTATAGGTAAAAGCTGCTTGTTGTTTTTTTCTTATACAAAGATGGCACTTAGGAGCAGGGAGACCAGTTTGCTGGGGACAGTGTGATGCTCACCTGTTGTCTCACCATAACAAGTAATAGAGCCTCCTTTCACCTTCTCTCCAGTGTGTCCTGCTTTAGGTGATAGACTACATGATCAAATTACTTAGGATTCACCTACAGAATGAATGGGTTTAAGCCAGAGGTTGCCCACTATTAACTTAAAGAGTGTCCTGTAAGACCTACACTGTGTTGTGGGCATTTAGCCTTTATGTATATAACTAAACAGAGCCACTTGGTCTGTGTAGAGCTGTGCGTGTGTGTATATATATATATATGACATTTAGGCTATACTTACATAGCTAAACAGGGTCACTATCATAAGCACTGTACATGCATTAGCTCATTTACATTTCATAACAACCCTAGAAGGCAGATACTATTAGTATCCCTATTGTGTGAATCAGGAAGCTAAAACAGAGAGGTTAGGTAACTTGCCTAAGGTCACACAGCTACTAAGATTCAAAGCCAGAATTCAAACTCAAGTAGACTGACTCCAGAGTCCATGCTGTCAGCCACTGTACTATACTGCCTCTCACATCCCACTCTCACATGTCACATAAAAACCAGAGTCCACATACATCTCGATTTCCAGTTTGTCTTAAAAAATCAAAAGATTGGCCAGGCACAGAGGCTCATGCCTGTAATCCCAGCACTTCGGGAGGCTGAGGTGGGCAGATTATGAGGTCAAGAGATCAAGACCAGCCTGACCAATATGGTAAAATCCCATCTCTACTAAAAATACAAAAATTAGCTGGGCATGATGGCATGTGCCTGTAGTTCCAGCTACTCAGGAGGCTGAGGCAGGAGAATTGCTTGAACCCAGGAGGCAGAGGTTGCAGTGAGCCAAGATCACACCACTGCACTCCAGCCTGGGCGACAGAGCAAGATTCTGTCTCTAAATAAATGAGTAAATAAAAGAAAATGATCTGGCCACACTAGCATTATATTTTTGATGGCGGTATGTGGTTTCAGCCCTTCCCCTCATGTTTCCCCACAACTCCTCACTCTCTTCATTGTCTCGTCTAAGTTAACTGCAAACATTTGAGTTTGCAACCCCCAGTTTAGCCATTAAATTGTTCTTCTAACTCTGTTGTTATCAAAGACAATTGTTTTGGCCAGGTGCGATGGCACACACCTGTAATCCCAGCACTTTGGGAGGCTGAGACAGGTGGATCACTTGAGCTCCGGACATCGCGACCATCCTGGCCAACATGGTGAAACCCTGTCTCTATTAAAAATACAAAAATTAGCTGGGTGTGGTGGCGTTCATCTGTAGTCCCACCTACTCAGGAGGCTAAGGTGGGAGGATTGCTTGAGCCTCGGGGGCAGAGGTAGCAGTGAGCCGAGATGGCCTCATTGCACTCCAGCCTGGGCAACAGAGTGAGACTTTGTCTCAAAAACATAAAAAATATAAAGACAATGGTTGGCTGGGCGCGGTGGCTCATGCCTGTAATTCCAGCACTTTGGGAGGCTGAGGCAGGCAGATCACGAGGTCAAGAGATCTAGACCATCCTGGCCAACATGGTGAAACCCTGTCTCTATTAAAAAATACAAAAATTAGCTGGGCATGGTGGCGTGCGCCTGTAGTCCCAGCTACTCGAGAGGCTGAGGTAAGAGAATTGCTTGAACCCAGGAGGCGGAGATTGCAGTAAGCCAAGAAGGTGCCATTGCACTCCAGCCTTGGCAACAAGAGTGAAACTCTGTCTCAAAAAAAAAAAAAGAAATTAAAAAAAAAAAAAGAAATTAGATAAATAAATAAAGACAATGGTTGTCAACTTTTTTTTTTTTTGAGACAGAGTTTCACTCTTGTTGCCAAGGCTGGAGTGCAATGGCACCTTCTTGGCTTACTGCAACCTCCGCCTCCTAGGGTTCAAGCAATTCTCCTGTCTCAGCCTCCCGAGTAGCCAGGATTACAGAAACGTGCAACCACACCTGGCTAATTTTGTATTTTTAGTAGAGACCTAGTTTTTCCATGTTGGTCAGGCTGGTCTCAAACTCCTGATGTCAAGTGATCTGCCAGCCTCAGCCTCCCAAAGTGCTGGGATTACAGGTGTGAACCACAGCACCGGGCCTCAATATATATATTTTTAAGCAACAGACCTTTTGTTCAATTGAAATCATACACTTATTCCCAAATACGTAAAACACATGAATGTGGAGCTGGGAAGAGAAAGGCCTCCAAGTCTTGTCTGTGGGCTCCACTACACCCCACAACCCTAGAACCTCTCCTGGGCCACAGGGGGCTCCAGGGATCCACTGGAAAGACAGCTGAATGGGGCCCCGAGGTAAGGCCATGGCAGAGGTTAGTTGGAAGAGAGACTTTCAAGGGCGTAAGAATCACATGTGGAGCTTGTCACCATACAGATTCCTGGGCTCTGCCCATAGCGCTTTTGTTTAGCAAATCATAGACACAGCTCCAGAAAGTGTAAAGAAAGTGCTTGTGGATGAAGAAAGTGGTCCACAGACCACATTGTAAGAAACAGTAGCTTGGCCACTGAATGCAAAACAAAGCTAACTTCTTCAGGGATGCAGCCTGGAGCCATAGCCCCATCAGCACCTCCTCTCAAATGGTTCACCAGCACTACAGAACTCCTCCATACCATGGTTCCTGAGAAATACTATGGTGAGCAGGACAGCAGCCTTATTAAAAAAAAAAAAAAAAATAGGGGGTTAGAACAATTTAAGACTGGAAGCAGTGGCTCATGCATGTAATCCCAGCACTTTGGGAGGCTGAGGCGGGTGAATCACTTGAGGTCTGGAGTTTGAGACCAGACTGGCTAACATGGTAAAATCTCATCTCTACTAAAAATACAAAAAATTAGCTGGGTGCGGTGGCATGCACCTATAGTCCCAGCTACTCGGGAGACTGAAGGAGAATCGCTTGAACCCTGGAGGTTGCAGTGAGCCAAGACTATGCTACAGCACTCCAGCCTGGCCACAGAACAAGACTCCATCTCAAACAAACAAACAAACAAACAAGTAAGAATTAGCTAGGCGTGGTGGCACATACCTGTAGTCCCAGCTACTTGGGATGCTGAGGCAGGAGAATCACTTGAACCCAGGAGGTGGAGGTTGCAGTGAGCCAAGATCACACCACTGCACTCCAGCCTGGGTGACAGAGTGAGACTCCGTTTTAAAAAAAAAAAAAAAATTTTTGTAAAAATCTTTCACACACACACACACACACACTCACACACACACAGCATGAAAGTTCTAGAAGGCATCTTATCACAAAACAAATCAGATCTGTGAGCACAGAGACCTGCTAAGATCCATTCCATGATGATTTTATGCAAACTTCAACATACTTCCAACACATTCTTGTATTCTCCTTTTATGGTACCTGGCCTCGTCACAAAGTATGAGATATTTTAGGATATGTTTTTCTGGGCTACCCATATGTGGTGAAACTGGCACTTAAACTGAGCTACTGCCTCTGTATAATCCATATGAGGTAGGAGGAGCAACATCCATTGTTTTCTTGCTTAAGGGGAGATTATGGAACCATCTACACACTCAGAAAAATTTCTAAACTACAAATTTTTGGTAGGTAGATCTATAACTGAGTTATACTGCAAAACCTTAGTTGGTGAAACTGGCAAGCGATTGTGACAGTGAAATTACACATGGTTGCACTGGGACTAGATGTGGTAAATGCTGCTTCAGTTAGAAATTTTTAAGCTACGAAAAGAATAATGTTTTGTCACATTATTTCTTCTTTTATTAATATGCTCAAAGCCCTTTTGGAAGCAGATAGGGAGTAAAGAAAAACCTTGTAGGCTGGGTGTGGTGGCTCATGCCTATAATCCCAGCACTTTGGCAGGCTGAGGCAGGTGGATCACGAGGTCGGGAGTTCAAGACCAGCCTGACCAACATGGTGAAACACTGTCTCTACTAAAGATACAAAAATTAGCCAGGCATGGTGGCACGCGTCTATAATATCAGCTACTCAGGAGGCTAAGAAAGGAGAATCACTTGAACCCAGGAGGTGGAGGTTTCACTCAGCCGAGATCACACCACTACACTCCAGCCTGGGTAACAGAGTGAGACTCTGTCTCAAAAAACAAAACAAAACAAAAAACAAACAAACAGGGCCGGGCGCGGTGGCTCACACCTGTAATCCTAGCACTTTGGGAGGCCAAGGTGGGTGGATCACCTGAGGTCAGGAGTTCAAGACCAGCCTGGCCATCAGGGTGAAACCCCATCTTATAAAACAAACAAACAAACAAACAAACAAAAAACCTTATCTTAGTTCTAATATTGATGCCATGTGTTCATAATGATAATTCCTACAAAGCTCTTTTGTGGATAGATATTATACTCCCACTTTTCTGATAGGATAACTGAGAAACAGGTTTAGTAAGAATGAAAAAGTCCAAGGAAGAACATTTTAATATCCATTTATGTGGCCTCTCAGAATGGTATCAATTTTTTAATTGATCTGAACAGGCTTTGTGGCTTCTCCAGCAGGCCGAGAAAGACAGCTAGGGAAAATGTCATAAGCAGAGCAGGGCAAGATGTGAATCTCAAGTCATCAGCCACTCCCTCAGCCTCCTCTATTGGAAGGAAAAGGAACCCACATCTAACCTGGCTCCAGAGTGGGATGGCCCAGGCAGTCTGGGTGACCATGGCAACAGCACACCAGACCCAGAGGTGTAACAGCAAAGGCACAGTCTGGACTCTCCTCCCACTTCATCCAGCTCTCTCTCCCTTAGATGAAGGATTATCTAAGAGCCTTGACATTTCTTTTTTAAAAAAATTCTTTTTAGCACAGTTATTCCCTGACTAGAATGATAATTTTGTATGGGGGAGTCAGGTACGAGTAGGCTGTGTCAAGATAGGAAGAAGGGCATTCTTCCACGCCCCCGCAGCCCACAGGCAGGTCTGATCCCAAGCAGAGACAGTCCCCCAGGGAAGCACCCAGGCTTTGTTCACCCTGCAGGACAGCCAGCAGTGAGCAGCCTGCAGTCATCAGGCCATGCGATGTCCCAGGGCCAGCTGTGTAGGGAGGTAGGGGAGCAGGTGGGTGAGAGGGCTGGCCAGAGACTCAGCTGACATGGCTCCTCCCAGTGCGAGTGGGAACTGGCACCAACTCTGGGCCCCAGCAGGAGCTCCCCTGAGAAACCCAAGCCATCTCTTCCTGCAGTCTATAACTTGTCTTGGCTCTGCTAGGGAAAGCATCTCATGAATTGCTGGACCTTACAGTTTTAGGGCCACTGTAGGGGACAGACACAACCCCAACATTGACCAACATGGTGTTTATGGCCTTAGGATTTCCTGCTAAGAGGTCTAGTGTCAGGCTAAGGTCCCAGCCCTTTTCTTTACTTAAGTCTCCCACCCCATGGTCCCTAGTCCAGATCTGTGCCTCTCCCCTCTTCCCTCCCGCACGCCTGGTTGTTCCTGCCACGTCTGCACCTTTCCCCTTTCTTGACTCATCACACTATGCGCCCCTAACATTTTCACATGAGGGCATTCTGGTTACACGAGGATTAGAGACAGACTTGAAGACAAGAAGGTGTCTGTCAATATTATGAAATTCAGTTTACCCAGACTCCAGGGGCTGTAGAGAAAGAAGAAGGTATGGTATTTATAATGTGATTAAGGCTTTCCAGTCACTCTGTTGGCCCCTAAGGAATAGGGTAGAGAGGCACTGTAAAACATTTATTATGAAATATTTTAAGGCAAACAGAAACATGTAGAGATCCAGGATCTTGCTGTGTCACCCAGGTGGAGTGTAGTGTGATCATAGCTCACTGCAGCCTCAAAGGCTTTGGCTCAAGCGATCCTCCCACCTTGGCCTCTGAGTCACTGGGACTACAGGCATGCACCACGACACATGATAAGAATAATTTTTCCTTTTTGTTTCTTTTTGTGAGAATAATTTTTTAAAAACATGTATCTGCTGGTTGGGCACGATGGCCCCCACCTGTAATCTCAGCACTTTGGGAGGCCGAGGTGTGTGGATCATCTGAGGTTGGGAGTTCGAGACCAGCCTGACCAACATGTAGAAACCCAGTCTCTACTAAAAATACAAAATTAGTCAGGCGTGGTGGCACATGCCTGTAATCCCAACTACTCAGGAGGCTGAGGCAGGAGAATCGCTTGAACCCAGGAGGTGGAGGGTGCAGTAAGCCGAGATCACACCATTGCACTCCAGCCTGGGCAACAAGAGCAAAACTCAAAAAAATAAAAATAAAAAAACAAAAAAACATGTATCTGCCTGTCACTTGTCACTTTGCCTAAAAAAAAAAAAACCCCAAAAAACCATATATCTACCACGCAGCTTTGTCGATCTTTAATTTTTGTCACATCTGCTTCTGATGTTTGTCTTTAAGAAATGGACCATGACAGATGCAGTTGAAGCTCTGCCTTCTTCTCTCCAATGTTACTCCCTTTTCTCTAGCATTGACCCTACATTTGGTTGTGTTTATACTTTTACCTCATTTGTATATGATAAAAATACCTGGGGTTACATTTTCTTATGGCAGTAAGTGGCTTCAGTGTGTCCCGTCATGTTCTCCCAGGACCCACCTGGCTCTCTTCACTTCTCTAACTTACCTGTAAACATTTGACTTTGCAACCCCCAGGTTAGCCATAAAATGGTTCTAATTGCTGTAATCTAAGACAGTGTTTCTGACTTTTTTTTTTTTTTTAGCAGCAGAGCTTTTGTTCAGTTGAAATCATATGTTAAGCTGGGCACGGTGGCTCACGCCTGTAATCCCAGCACTTTGGGAGGCTGAGGCAGGCAGATCGCCTGAGGTTGGGAGTTCGAGACCAGCCTGGCCAACATAGAGAAAGCCCATCTCTACTAAAAATACAAAATTAGCTGGGTGTGGTGGTGCATGCCTGTAATCCCAGCTACTCAGGAGGCTGAAGTAGGAGAATCACTTGAACCCAGGAGGTGGAGGTTGCGGTGAGCTGAGATCACGCCATTGCACTCCAGCCTGGGCAACAAGATTGAAACTCTGTCTCAAAAAAAAAAAAAAGAAAGAAAAGAAATCATATGCTTCTTCCCAAATATAGAAAATCCATGAGTGTGGATCTGGGATGAGAAACAACAAATAGTACTGTCTTGGCAGGTTTTTAGAATTACATAAACTGTTTGATGCTGTTTATATCCTTCAGATGTTTTTAGTTCAATGCTGATTTTTGAGATTTACTGATCTTACAAATGTAGTTCTACTTGAATCATGTTTAATTGCAATATAGTATTCCACCATACAAATACACTAAATATGTTTATCCATCCCTCTGTTGGACATTTAGAATGTTTCCAATTTTTCATACACCAATGCTGCAATATATATGTCACCTTGTGACCAATATATTTGGATTTATTTCTGCCACTTCATTTGTCCCTTCTGTTTACTCCTTTTTTCTTTTTTTTTTTTTTGAGATGGAGTCTTGCTCTGTCACCCAGGCTGGAGTGCAGTGGCGCCATCTTGGCTTACTGCAACCTTCGCCTTCTGGGTTTAAGCAATTCTCCTGAGTAGCTGGGATTACAGGTGCAGGCCACCACACCTGGCTAATTTTTGTATTTTCAGTAGAGGTGAGGTTTCACCATGTTGGTCAGGCTGGTCTTGAACTCCTGATCTCATGATCTGCCCACCTCGGCCTCCCAAGTGCTGGAATTACAGGCATGAGATGGTGCACCTGGCATCCTTTTTTTGATATATTATTTTCTTGTCCCTATCTGGATTTAATAGGCTTTCCTTTTTTCATTTTCTCACTCTACTGATTTGAGGTATACATACCCTGTTTCTATTTGTTATTCCTTCTATTATTCTAGACTTAAAGACTGCTGGTTTTTCCCTATTATCTATCCTATCTTTCTTTCTCATATAAATAGAACCCTCAACTTTTAGCTAAGCTCATTGTTATTCAGAATAAAGACTATATTTCTGTGTGTAGAAATGTACAAACCTTCTTTGTAGCTGGGTATAACCATGTGAATAAGACCTGGCCAGTAGGATATCAGCAAAAGAAAGGTATGAAACCTCTGAGTCACTAATTAAAGGGAAGAGGTTGGAATGTGACTATCAGGTGACCCAGCTTCAAATACCCAGAGGACATTGCAGAGCTGGATTGCTAGAAGGTTTCATGAAAAAGAAAGAAACATCAGCCTGGTTTAAGCCATTGTTATTTGCAGTTCTTTCTTACAGCAGCCAAACGGTGATTTAACCAAACTGTGATTTTAAAAAATTTATCCTGATGCCAGGCGCGGTGGCTCATGCCTGTAATCCCAGCACTTTGGAAAGCTGAGGCGGGTTGACTACAAGGTCAGGAGTTCAAGACCAGCCTGGCCAAGGTGAAACCCTGTCTTTACTAAAAAAATACAAAAATTAGCTGTGCATGGTGGCACACACCTGTAATCCCAGCTACTTGGGAGGCTGAGGCAGGAGAATTGTTTGAACCCAGGAGGCGGAGGTTGCAGTGAGCCGAAATCATGCCACTGCACTCCAGCCTGGGCGACAGAGCAAGACTATGTCTCAGATTAAATAAATAAATAAATAAGTAAGTAAGTATCCTGGTTAGACTTATTCTGCTTCCTGAATGTGAGGCTTCACGTCTTTCATGAAGTTTGGAAACTTTTCAGCCACTATCTCTTCAAGTAATACTTTTCCTTCATTCTCTTCTCCACTTTTGGAATCTTATTTGGTAGATATAGGACCTTGTCATTCTAATATCCAGGTATCAGCTGCTGTATCTTTATTTCTGTAGGCAGCATTCTGGATGATTTCCTTAGGTCTGTCTTCCTGTCCTTAAGTCTGTCTTCAATGGTGCCTAATCTGATGTTTAACCTATCCATTAATACATTTGAATTTCAATGAAAACACTTTCACTTCTAAAAGTTTTATTTAGTTTTCAAGTCTACCCGATCTTTTTAGGTAGTGTCTTGTTCTTGTCTTATGCTTTCAATTTCTTTGTTACCTCTTCAAAACTTTTTAACTCTTTTTTTTTTTAGAGTCTCTTGCCAACAGTTCCATTATTAGAAGTTGTTGGGGATCTAGTTCAATTGATTTTGTGTATGTGGATTCTCACTCACTGTAGATTGTAAATACTAAATACTCAAGTATTTAGTCATGTTTGATTATATATTCCTCTTCATTAAGGCTTTTTTTTTTTTCTGTGCAGATCCTGTGTGATCTGAGTTGAGGTCTTATCTCTCCAGAGAGGTATTATATCTGTCTCTACCAGGCTCCCTAGGGGTATCGCTGGCCCAGAACTTGGGTTTCCTAAACCACACAGGTAGTACAAATCCTAACATTAAAACAGTGTTGTCATCAGGTTCTCGGGGAGACTTCCTCTTGTTTTTCTATCCAGAGCCTTAACTAAGTCTGAGAAGCTGTTGTCAACTTCTGTACTGGTGAATGATTTTCCTTTCTTTGTCTACCCTCTTACTGAGGGTAAGCCCTTCAATAGTCCTATTTTTTATTTTTAAATTTTGTTCACATGACACTAATCAAAAGAAGTAATAGTTTGACTTTATGTGGAAGTCTCTTTCAGCTCCAACCTCCAGCTGGCCAGTCCTCATTTCTATCCCCATAGATGTTAAAAATCTAACTTCAAACCTTACATTACTCTAGGGAGGCCAGCCACACACCACCTGCTGCTCAGTCAGCTATCAGTGTACCAATGGCCTCTCCCTCTTCATTTTGTTACCTGAGGACTTTTCTTACTCTTTTCAGTGCTCAGCTCTGCATTTACATGAATTTTTAAAATATTTAACCCAGTATTTCCAGGTGACTCATAGTGGGTTTCTTTTGTTTTATTGTCCTTATTACTAGAAACAGAAGTCTCTTCCCTCTGAGGTAGATCTCAGATTGCCTGGCTGAGTCGATCCCTACTTACTTACCCTTTCCTTCCCTCATGTCCCTCCCCCAATACCACAGCCTAAGGCAGGGTTCTCAAACTTCACAGTGCACAGAATCATTTTCTGGGAACTTGTTAAACATGCAGATTATTAGCAACCCCCCAGGAGACTTTGAGAGGCCTGAGGTGGAACCCAGGAATATGCATGCTTAACAAGCACTCTAGGTGGTTCTGGCAAAACGCTTCTGACCATATTTTGAGAATCACCACCTGAGGTCTCCTGCCCTTTCCTGATTCATCCCTTTCTATTGGCAGCACCTGGCAGGAGCCCTGCAAGTTTGTTTTGCAAAGTCTGAGTTAGGAGACAACAATGCCAACAGACCCAACGTTCGAGAGTTCTAGTCCAGACTAGTCCAGGACCACTCCCCTCAGCCACAGTGATGCCACTGATTAGTCCTGCTAGACTCCAGCTATCAATAACACAGGCCATCCATTCAGGCTCTACTAACTGAGGCTTGGACATTATTTGGAGAAGAGTGAGCTGCATTTTCCCTTTGTACTTCTGAAAGAAGGGTTTGCTAAGCAGATGGATACTATAAACAAAACTATACATATAACGATTGATTCATTTAATTTTATTAAGTGTAGGTCTTCACTCTCTAGATTGGTTATGCTCCAGAATGTCTCTAAAAGTTAGCAGTTTAGAATGTATCCTCCCATAGAAACACTGGGAAAGGTGGTCAGTTTCCCGGACCAGCCCACTCAAACCTGTAAAGAAAATAATTATTCCCATTTAAGACCTATTCTCCATCAGGACCTTTACATATGTGATCCGATATAATCCTCAAAATAACTCTTAGAAGTAGACATTTGTGTTTTTGCCTTAGAGGTGAAGGGACTTGCCCAGGATCACATAGCCTGTAAGTGGCAGAGCCAAGTTAGGTCTGGCCCCACAACCTGTGTCCTTGTTACCAGGAAAGCAGACCGTCACCTTCTGTAGCTCATATATTTAACAAAGGGTGAGAGGAAGGTCCTGAAACACCATCCTTCCCCACATTGAGAAAGAAATGTTAAGAGAATAATAGAACCTCTCCACTGCAGCCACAGGTGACTCCAGAAGTGATGGGGGGCCCAGAAGATCGGTAGCATGTCTTTGGTGTGCCTTATGAGTGAGCAGAGCAAAGACGCAAGCAAGATAACAGCTTAGTCAACTGCTCAGAGTTTGGTCTTAAACTACATTGGGTTTCATTTTGCATGGGGGAAAAAGCATCTTACTGAAAGTTGACTTTCCCCAACTCTCCCTCTCATGTGCGCTCCCTGCCATAAACCTCTGCCTGCATGAGAGGCAGCTCCCTGCTCTGCTCTGCAGCACTCACCTTGTCAGCCAGCAGCTCCCTTATCTTACTGGCCTGTAGGCGGAACCGGAAAAGCTGGGTTTCCAGAGCCAGGCAGCGTTTCTGCCAGTCTACGCTGGCCCGCACATCCACCTTGAGTTCTGCCATGATGGAATCAACTTCTGGATTATTCCAGGGAGCCCTAAGAACCAGCATGCAGAAAGAGGAAAAGATAAATAAGTGTGTGAGGAAGAGTTCTGTGGGGAAAAGAGGGGAAGGGACCAAAAGACAGAGAAAACAGGGTTGGGGAAGAGAATTGGTCACCTATCCCCAGAGCCCTGTCTCTGCCTTCCTCAGCTCAGTGTGTCCTGCTCCATTGTAAATTAGCTGAGAGCCTCAGGAAACAGCGAAACCTGAGACATCTTGAGGAGAACCTAGCCTCATTTGGACAGAAGTGAAAAGTAGGGCTCATTTGTTTTTCAATTATCCACACAACAAATTTAACCATTAAACAGCTACTTATGTGTCTGACCCTGTGCTCGGCCCTGGAGATGCAAATGGAACTAAGAGAAGTTCCCTGTCTGGGTTTTTCAAGTAAATCTTAGGAAAATTTAATTACAATGTGGTTATAGTTGCCAAGTGATAGGCAGATAAATGGGAATGGGAGCTGGGAAAAGTGGGAGGGATGTGTTTAGGGAAGGCTTATTTCTTTTTTTTTTTTTTTTTAAGATGGGGTTTCACCATATTGGTCAGGCTGGTCTCGAACTCATGACCTCAGGTGATCCACCCGCCTCAGCCTCCCAAAGTGCTAGGATTACAGGCGTGAGCCACCACGCCTGGCTAGGGAAGGCTTAAAGAGGGTAACAGATGCATCCCAGGTCACATAGTTAATTAGAGGCAGAACCCAGGTTCCCAGTTTATTTCTTATTCTACTTTACCTATATAAGATGTTAGATAGAACAAAATGGAAAGAAAATATAATGCTTTGAATGTCCTTGATAATCTTCTATTTAGATGGAAATTTGTCTGTTGTTTTTGAATCATCCATCCCACTTTGGAACAGATCCTCACCATTTCCTTCAGGTTCAAAGATGCAAACCAAAAACTGCTAGATATTTTGCTGCAACCTCTGGAGAAAGCCACAAGTCTTTGGGGAAAAATGTTGTACAGATTCAGAACAAATCAAGTATATATCTATAGTATGTCCAGCCAGGGGAATTCACCTAGATGCCTCCTGGACATATTTAGAGAAAAAAAACTGGATGGATGAGAAAAGGAAGAAGGATGCATAAATATGCATGAGAGAGGAATACAGGCAGAGTGAGCAGGAGGAGAGAAGGCCTGGGAGACACAACCATCATCAGGATTTTTCAAATACTCCTTCTAAGGTGTTATGATGAATGACGCTTGCCAAAAAGTATAAATTTGGTCTGTCCCAAACCATGACATATGGTCACTATAGTAGTCAATGATTTTAAGGAATAATTTTTAATTGTTTAGGTTGATTTTTTTTTTTTTGAGGGAGAGTCTCACTCTGTCACCCACGCTGGAGTGCAATGGCATAATCTTGGTTCACTCCAACCTCCAACCTCTGCTTCCTGGCTTCATTCAAGTGATTCTCATGCCTCAGCCTCCTGTGTAGCTGGATTACAGGCATGCACCACCAAGCCTGACTAATTTTTTGTATTTTTAGTAGAGATAGGGATTCACTATGTTGGCCAGGCTGGTCTTGAACTCCTGGCCTCAAGTGATCCACCTGCCTCAGCCTCCCAAAGTGCTGGGAATTACAGGTGTGAGCCACTGTACTCAGCTGATAATATTTTAAAATGTCATCTGTTAGAAATGTTTATGATATATAGGTGAAATGATATAATATCTCGGATTTGTTTTAAAATACTTCATGGTAAGAGGTAAGTAGGGGAGGAGATATATGAAATAGGATTCTTAAAATGCTGATAATTTTTGAAGCTGGGTGATGGGTATATGGGAGTTATTTATATGATCTCTCTATTTGAATATATGCCTGGAATTTTCCATAATAAAAATCTGTTGCTTTTTAAAATCCCCTTTTCCTTCCCCAGGAGCCACATGGCCTCAGAAAACCCAGCCACCTCCTGTACTATTGCATATTACCGCAGTGCAAAGTTAGACTCTCTTTGATGGGCTAATCACCAATAGTGCTTCTCCCCTCGCATGTGACTTTTATTCATATCTTTCTCCCATCATACACTACAAATAGCTATTGTTTATTGAGTCTTTATTGTGTGTCAGGCACGTGTGGCCTCTTTAATCCTTACAACAACCTGTGAAACAACAGGTAGGTACTGTTGTCCACACACACGAGGACACTGAGGAACAGAGAAGCCAAGTAATTTACAGATAATTGTACAGCTAGTTAGTGGTGGAGCTGGGATTCTGGCTGCAAATTCCTAGTTCGTTGGCACTGTATGCTCTTTACCCAGCCCAAAAATAAAAATAATTCCAGTTTCACAAAGAATGAGGTAGACTTGATAATGGCAGAAATCATTTCTAGGATCTTGCAGAAGCCTTAGCACAAGGATGAACCTATATCCCAGATTTTCCAAGACATCTTGGGCTCAAATATTCTGAGACCATAACCTCTCTAAGCACTGACACTTACCATGTGTCCTGATTTTTCATCTAAAAAATAAGACCTGCAGAGAAAAGCCCAACAATTAAACCACTGATGGACCGAGTGAGCTCGGTTCTTGGCTCCTCAGAACACATGACTTCAGCGCTGCTCTCCCAGCCTGTCATCCAAACAATCCCTACATTGAGACCTCCCAGCAATCCCCACCTCAAAAGACTGGGACCAACTGGAACGGGCAGGAAGACAAAAGAAAAAAACAAAACATGACCTTCTCTGAGCTAAGATCACAGCTGAAAAGACAAAACAGAACCTTGTAAGGCTCTCAGAGAAGGCCAGGAGGCTTCACGTTTGATTTTCCCTTGTCCTTTAATGAGATTTTGCTTTTCCTTGTATAAATACGGAAAGTGGCAGATCTGAGACTAGAAACTGGGAGTCTTGCAACTCAGCTCAGGGCTAAGAAATAATAGCAAAAGCATAAAAGCAAGGGGCAGGGGAAATGTAATCCTTTTGTATATTTGAAAGTTTGATTAATACTGATTCCCTCTTAGTGATTGTCAAAGCTGCTGCTCAGATTCTATTGGGAGAGTGAAAACCGAAATTATCAAAATCTAAGTACTTTGAAAAGATGTCACTGGTGTCTGCCTAGCCCTGATATCTGAGATTATACTTAGTTTAGGGAATGCTTTCCCCGATCAAGCAACTCCGTGACATCGTGGTTCTGAACTGATCAAGTGGTCTGGTTAATCCTCTCCCTGCCTTGGGGATGGAGAGAATTAACCATCCTCTCCCTGGCAAGTTGCTGAGGAGGCTGGGACTCGTGCAAGGCTTGCCTCGGCATGTGAGGAGAGCAGAGAGGTTTTGAAACAGATCAGGAGCAAGGTGGCTGCTGCCAAGCCCAAGGCCCAGTGGCTCTTCCAACAGAAGCAGGTGGTCGGAGCAACAGCTATAAAATAAGGGAGGTTAAAGAAGATACCAGTAAGCTGAGCCTCACCTGCTAAGTCACCTTGCACTTGTACCTCCCATAAAAGCGCACAAGGATGAGCAGAAATGAGTACCTTACATTTGCAGTAGAGTTTGTAACTTGTCAAAGCATTGCAATGCATGTGTTATTTCTCTCTTTATCCCTGAGATGGAGGACAAGTACAATTACAATGAACAGATGAGAAAACTCATCACATCTGTGACTTGCTTAGATAGAGCTAAACAGTAGCAGAGCTGGGCCAAGAATCCTGAACTCCCAGCATCTACAACTGTCCTCTTCCCATGATGATGCTTCAGTAGTGGTAGCAGATATTCATACTAACAGGCAGCAGATATTCATACTAACAAATACAACATTAATGGCAAAAATAAATGGGGAAATGAGAGAGGGGAAGTGAGGTGGGAACAAAACTCAGCTCAATTTTTTTTTCTACTTTTATTCTAGAATGCTCTATCACACATTAGAAATAGGGAGAATAGTACAATAAGTCCTTATGTTCCCAATACCCAGCTAAAATTATGATCAGCTCTTAGCCAGTGTTTTAAAACTCGGTTTTCTTGATTCTGTTGGCACCCAGCCTGCTAAACTGCTTGGCAGGTGAGTGGAAAGATTGCCATGGTCTTGATACCTGCTTTGGCATCCCCCGAATCCTCCAACACCTGGGACTGAAATGCCACAGCAGTCAGTGGGCATATGCCTCAGAGGCAGGAGCTGGGAGCAGGATGGGTGGGAAGGTGGCACAGGGAGTCATTAGGTGACTCCAGACTCAGAGCCTGTATCAGAGAAAACACAAATTTGACCTGGGATCTCTCTGGCAAGTTTGAGGATTTGACCAGAAACTGACAAAATGCTAGGATTACTTTTTTTTTTTTCTTTTTTTGAAACAGGGTCTTGCTCTGTTGCTCAGGCTGGAGTGCAGTGGCACAATTATGGTTCACTGAAGCCTCAACTTTCCCAAGCTCAGGTGACCCTCCCACCTCAGCCTCCCAAGCAGCTGGGACTACAGGTGTCCACCACCATGCTTGGCTAACTTTTGTAAAGACAGGGTTTCACCATGGTGCCCAGGCTGGTCTCGAACTCCTGGGCTCAAGTGATCCACCTGCCTCAGCCCTCTGAAGTGTGTTGAGCCACTGTGCCTGGCCTAAGATTATGTCTATTTTATTTTGAGATGAAGTCTCGCTTTGTCCCCCAGGCTGGAGTGCAGTGGTGCAATCTCAGCTCACTGCAACCTCCGCCTCATAGGTTCAAGTGATTCTCCTGCCTCATCCCCCTGAGTAGCTGGGAGTATAGGCCTGTACCACCACACCAGCTAATTTTTGTATTTTTAGTAGAGATGAGGTTTCGCCATTTTGACCAGGCTGGTTGAACTCCTGGCCTTAGGTGATCCACATGCCTCGGCCTCCTAAAGTGCTGTGATTACAGGCATGAGCCACTGCTCCCGGCCCTGAGACTAAGTTTAATTCAAACAACTTTTAAATGATTCCTGTGTGCAAGATTGGGGACACAAAGATGAATAAAGATCTTGTGGCTTTTGAGGCTCAAGTCTACAGCCTGAATATCCTGGTAGCTCCCTGCAAAGGTAGCTAATCAATACAGGAGCCTAAAAGAAAGAGGTCAGAGGTCACCACAGGCCTCAAAATAGCTCATTGCCTCTAACTTGTGGAGGACACGGGAGGAATTGGAAGGCAACCGGGCTTCTCTTATATGTACAATTTCCACTGGGCTCTCTCATGTTACCTCAGTATGGTTCATTCCCTGAGTGTGAGTACTTGTATGACTTCCACTTGTTAGTGAGGGGCTACCACCATCTCCTAAAAGTGCTCTGCCAGACGAGGCTGACTACCTGTCCATTGTGGGAAAGAAACAGCTTTGTGTCCCTTTTCTGGGGACGAGGCTGAGAGAAGGGTGTGAGCGGACACAGGGACAACTTCTTCTGATTTCAGCATTGTCATCTGATCAAGCTAACAACATGCATTTGACCAATACTGGCTGCCTGCATCACATTCCACACAATGTCAGGGGAGACAAAGAAAAGGCGAGCATGTCCGAGGCCGCAGGGACCTAAATACCAAAAGAAGGGGTCAGGACAACCAGGTACAACATTCCTTGAAAACAAAAACATCAAAGAGAAACAGCTTAGTACCTAAGATCCCATGTTCTGGCACTGACAGCCCTGGGTTAGAATATGAGCTCGGGCACTAAATAATCCTGTGGCCTTAAGCCATTTGCTTAACTTCTTTGAGACTCAGTTCCATTTTGAAATTGAGGGCAGTAATATTTGAAAATGAGGACAATAATATTTGGTTGAACCATATGGAACTGTCAACATTTAACCATTTTTCAACCTTCAAAATGGCCATTTCATATATCACATCATGCAGGGCTTTTGAGAATTAAAGGAGATATCACAAAAGCCTGGTGCACACTAAGTACTCAATAAATGACTGTTACTGTTGATATCGGCAAACAAAAGGCAAACCAATAGCGTCCAGAACCTAAGAGGAGATATGGCCTAAAGATGTGCTCACGCCTGTAATCCCAGTACTTTGGGAGACCAAGGCAGATCACCTGAGGTCAGGAGTTCAAGACCAGCCTGGCCAACATGGAGAAACTAAAAATACAAAAATTACTGCTAAAAATACAAAAATTAGCCAGGCGTTGTGGGGGGGTGTGCCTGTAATCCCAGCTACTCAGGAGGCTGAGGCAGGAGAATTGCTTGAACCTAGGAGGCGGAGGTTGCAGTGAGCCGAGATGCACTGCACTCCAGCCTGGGCGACAGAGCGAGACTCCGGCTCAAAAAAAAAAAAAAAAAAAAAAAAGATGTGCTCACTACCAGATCTAACTCTGGCAATCTGGAGAGAAGGTCATATGATTTTTAAAAGTTATTTTATTTATTTATTTTTGAACATTGAACAAAAAGGTATACAGTGCAAAGTAAGGCTTCTTCCCATGCCTGTGCTTCAGCCCTATTTCTCCCCAGAGGCAACCACTGTTACAGGTTTCTGTGTGTTCTCTCAGAGATATTCAGGGCATATACAAGCATTCATACATATGTGGCACACTCACACACACAAATGGTTGCACATCATACACACTGTACTCAACAATATAACTTAGAGATATTCCTACATCAGTATACATATCTGCCACATTTTCCCTCCACGCTTTGTAATGGCTTTAATGTATCCTATTGTGTGGTTATTGCGTGATCTTATTGAAGGAGCCCTTATTGATGGACATCTGGGTTGTTTCCAACCTTTTGCTAAAGTAAACAATGCTGCAATGAATATTCAATGATGTATACTATTTCATATACCTCAGGGTATATCTGAGAAATAAAGTCACAGAAAACGGAATTTAGGGGTAAGTAATATACACTTTAAATTGCCACACATTTCTTTGGATTTATTTTTTTTTCTGGTAGGAATGGGAGGAACATGCTCTCCCCTATAGCTGGTGACTTCTGAAGAAGGCAGAAGAGGCTCCACATGTTTTCAACTCAGTTGTTAGTTTCAATGAGTTTGGGGCCACAGGGAGCATCCCACCATTGCCCAACTCTGAGCAGGCCCCCTTGGCAGTCTGTGGGAGGGTGGCAGAAGTGGACCAAACCCTACATTAGGAATTTAGGAAGCTTAGGTTTCAGTTACGCCTCTTGTAATTGTTAGCTGTGTGACCGCGGGCAAGTCACAACTTTTTTATCTTTCTTTCTTTTTTTTTTTTTTAAGAGACAGGATCTCACTCTGTTGCCCAGGCTAGAACACAGTGGCAATCATAGCTTACTGAAGCCTCGAACTCCTAGGCTCAAGCAATCCTTCTGCATCAGCCTCCCAAGTAGCTGGGACTACAGGCCCACACCACCACACCCAGCTAATTTTTAAATTTTTATTTATTTATTTATTTATTTGTAAACACGAGGGTCTCCCTATGTTGCCCAGGCTGGTCTCGAACTCCTGGCATCAAGCTTTCCTCCTGCCTTGGCTTCTCAAAGTGCTGGGATTACAGGCATGAGCCACTGCAACTGGCCTAAATCACAACTTTTCAGAGTCCCCGTTTCCTCCTTTGGAAAATGGGGCTAATAATACGCAGAAACACTAATACCGATATTCCATCAAATGTTAAGAGATGGCACCAGTCCAATACACAGTGTCTGTCACATAGAAGACAGTCCAAAAAGTTTGATGGAGTAACTGATAACTCTTCCACTGAATTTTTAAAATGGTCTTTCAAGCGTTTTAGCTGAACCAAGGCTCTGTCCCGGAAGAGTTTTACGAGGTGGATTCACAATAAAAGCTATGGAGGAGATATCCTGGCAGGCAGAAATCCCGCAGGGAGAGGAGTTTCCTTCCTGAGGGTCTTCACCGCTTCTGCCACCCCCACTAAGGCCCCTGGTTCCTGGAGACCGAGTCCTCGCTAGGACTCCTAGGACACAATGCTCTGTCACTCGGCGCCCAACCTGTTCTCTTTTCTACTTGGCTGACCTGCTCCTAGCAGTAGAGCCTGAGCCATAGGGTCCCTAAGAACACCCAGAAATCACATTAGAAATAACCTAAGGTGAGGTGGGGAGGGGTGAAAGAGTGCGAGCACCGATAGCAAGGTAGCAGCCTGCACGCCCGCTCCAAGGGCCCTTCCCAGTAGCGACTGGATCGGGCCAGTCCCCAACTCCAGGTCCTCCTGGGGGAGGCTCCTCCTGGCCTTGCGGCGCGGGTCCCCAGGGACACACGGCTCGCCAAGCCGGACCCGCGCTCCAGCACTCCCCACCGCCGGGAGCCCGCTTCCAGGTAGGGAAGCACCTGCTCTGGATTGTCCTCCCGGCCGGAGGGGCCCAGCATGCAGTCTGACGCCCTCCCCCTCAGCACAGCCCCAGCCCACCCTCGCGGTGGGCGCGCGGGTCACTCACCTCCAGCGAGCTCGCGGCCGTCCCCGCCGCGCACCGGGCACACGGGCGCCCTCGGGCCGCCGCCGCCGACCTTGCGTCGCTCTCGCCCGAGTATCGGGCGGCCGCTGGCTCTTGGCTCCCGGGCAGCAGGGGTCGCGGGCGGCAGGGCGGGGCGAGGCTGGAGCGGGAAGGGTGCCCGCGGGCTCGCTGCACAAAGCCCGGCCGTGCCTTGCGGCGCCCCATTCAACGCTCCGCCGGGCGCCCTCCTCCCCTCGGCTCCCCGCCCGCTCCTTAAAGGCAGAGCGCTGGGCTCGGCTCTCCAGGCAGCTCACGGAGAGGCACAGGAAATGACCTCAGCAGGCTCCAGCCTCCCACCTCTCCGCACCGCTGGGCTAGTCCCTGGGGCGGCGGGGAGGGCGGCGGGGTGTCCCAGGCGGCGGCCAGGGCTCTCTGAAGAGGCCGCACCAACTGCCGCAAGGGGCGACCAGGGCGCCCCGGAGATCTGCTCAGCCCCAAAGAGCGGGGGACCCTCGCGGGATGCGGGACAAGACCAGACCCTCTCCTCCAAAGGTTCCAGCATTTGTCTAGCCACCTGTGGGAAATGTAACACCTGGGTATTTGGAACAGAAGTCCTTTTTTCAGTCTGGCAGATCAAACCTTATTTGAGTTGCAATTTGCAGAAGGAAAAAGAAAAAATAAGTCACGACAGCCCAGAGAGTAACTTGCTTGCTTATGTATACTTATTTTTTGGTGTCGCCATGTTGCCCAGGCTGAACTCGAACTTCTACCTTTCAAAACAGCCTTCTTCCTCAACCCTGCAGGCTCTCTGTCAGTCAAGGCCTGAACTGAAGCAAAATACCAGCAGGGCCTGTTTCTCCAAATGGTTCTTGGAAGACTCATCCCGGGCACCACAAAAACACCCCCAGCCCGGGTTTGAATCTGAATCTCTGCGGGTGGGGTGGGAAATTGCCCATCTAACAAGTTCACCAGGCAATTCTCACTGAGAACTTTTGAGAGCCCAGACACTAAGGAAAGCTGGTAGTGCAGGAGGCCAAAAGTGAAAGTTTAACTGGGCCAATGGGACTCCAATGGCTGAACTTGCAAACGGCTTTATAACTCATGGGGATTGGGATAGATTAGCCCCATTCTGTGGGACAATGCTCTGGCTATCCACTTTAACATTCCAGAACTTGCCTAGAGAAGCCCAAAAGGAAGTTCTCTGGATTTTGCTAAGATGACATTCATTCATTCACTTTTTTTTTTTTAACATAGGTTCTTTTTCTGTTCTCCAGGCTGGATTGCAGGTGGCACAATCAGAGCTCACTGAAACTTGAACTCCTGGGCTCAAGCAATCCTCTCACCTCAGTCTCCTGAATAGCTGGGACTATAGGCACATGCCACTATACCCAGCTTTTTGTTTTTTTTTAATATAGAGATGTGGTCTCACTTATGAGACTAGCCCAGGCTGGTCTCGAACTCCTGGACTCAAGCAATCCTCCTGCCTCAGCCTCCCAAAGTGCTGGGATTACAGGGATGAGCCACCGCACCTCAGCCCAGAACTCATTTAATATAACTTTGTTATATAGTAAAAAGGGACGCACCATGGAGAGTGGAATGGGAGGAACATGCTCTCCCCTATCTATAGCTGGTGTTTTCTGAAGAGGGCAGAAGAGGCTCCACATGTTTTCAGCTCAGTTGTTAGTTTCAATGAGTTTGGGGCCACAGAGTGCACCCTACCATTGCCCAGCTCTGAGTGGGCCCCCTAGTCTGTGGGAGGGTGGTAGAAGTGGGCTGAACCCTACATTAGGAATTTAGGAGGCTTGAGTTTCAGTTATGTCTCTTCCACTTTTTAGCTATGTGACCTTGGGCAAATTACAGCTTTTTTCTTTTTTTGAGACAGTTTTGCTCTTGTTGCCCAGGCTGGAGTGCAATGGTGCAATCTCAGCTCACTGAAACCTCTACTGCCTGGGTTCAAGCGATTCTCGTGCCTCAGCCTCCCAAGTAGCTGGGATTACAGGCATGTGCCACCATGCCTGGCTAATTATATATTTTTAGTTGTTGTTTTTGTTTATTTTGAGATAGGATCTTACTCTGTTGCCTAAGCTAGAATGCAGTATCATAGCTCATTGCAGCTTAGAACTCCTAGGCTCAAGCAGTTCTTCTGTCTCAGCCTCCCAGGTAGCTACTCACCATCACCCCTAGAGCCCCTTTCTTTGGATATTAGCTTATTATTACAAGTGGCCTGACAAAGGAGAATGGAGGATGGAGCAGAGAGATAGAAAGAAAAGCCATCATGTGCCTGAGTTGAAAGATCTGCCAGGGCCCTCTTGTGAGAGGAGATGAAGCCAGGATGGGGACTTGTCAACTGGTCTGAGCTAATTTGGTCCTTTGGTGATTGTATTACCTGCTGTGGGACATAAGAGGCGAGTGGAGGCCATTTGTCTTCTTTTCTGTAACCTCCTGCAGGTAGGATATTAAAAATGGCTAAGGCCAAATTCTACCAAGTATACACGTATTGGCAAGCTGGCACAAAACAGTCGCACAGCCTGCTTCAAGAAAGTGGGGCAGTTGGCCTCGTCTGGCTCTCACACCCCATTCATGCAAGGGCAAATAATCTTCCTGGGCAACTCCATGTTTTGAAACAGCTTATTTCACCAATGAAAGATTATTTCTAGCATCCCTCAAGCACATTAAGCCCTTGGGTGTATATTATGATGTTGTTTGAAGTGCTTATGTAACTATTTTCTGGAGTGCGGATTCCTGATTAGGGCATTTCAGATGCTAACTAACCACTCTAGAGGTTACAGGAGAGTCACTTTATATACACACACCACCAGGTTTAGGTTGGAATGTCTAAAAAATAAATTCCTACAGAGTCAATATAACAGCATCTTAGTCTGGGTCTCCTTCCTCGGACAGCACTATGGGAGGGAAAGGGGAACTTGGAACTGACCAGAGCTCAGTTCAACTTTATCACTTAAGTGGTGGTGGGACCTTGGGGCAGTTGCTTAAGTTTTCTGAATAAATTCCTCATTTGTAAAATAATGATAGTAATAATTCTGGCCTCTTAGAGTTGTTGAAATGATTAAATGAGATAACATGGTGTCTGCCATGCAGCAAGTAATCTATAAATGGTAGCCTTTGTTATTTATTCTTTGAACAAATATTGGCTGGAGGTCTAGGAGCTCTCTGTTACAAGATTGCAACGGATAAGCAGATGGCTTGAGACAGGAATAACTCTAGGAGAGCTGGTGAAATGGTTGACAATTCATCTTCCCATGTGCAAGCCTTCTAGAAATCCCACTTCCCAACCCAATCTGCTTTCTCTGAGCAGGGCTCTGAGCTCCAAGAAGACCCCTTATTTCACCAAAAAACCCTCAAACCAAGGGATCCCCTCCTCCTGCCTTCAGGACCTGGTTCTCAGTTGCTGTTGGAAGGGGAAGAAAGGGGAGAAAGAGGAGAAGGGAGTCTCAGACTCCCGGGAAACTTAGGGCCAGTCCTAGTCCAGGCTTCTGCTCTCTGCCTTGGGTCACAGAGAAGTCAGGAGGTTACTTCTACTGCTGAATCTTTGGGAGCAATTTGGCTCTTTGGTGACTGTCAGGATTAGCCACTATGGCACTTGAGAGGTGAGGTAACCATGAATTGGAGCAGAGTGTCAAGAGTCACCATCCAAGTGGGGCTTAAGAGGGCAGTGACTGGACATGCAGGGAGAGGCCAGGTAGGAAGGAAAGGAAATGGCCCAGAGGTTAAATCCTCAGAGTGTGCGTGTGTGCGTGTGTGTGTGTGTGTGTGTGTGTGTGGCGTGCGTGTGTGTGTGGCGTGCGTGCATGTGAGATGGGTATGGAAAGATGGGAGAAAGTGTAAATATGGACTCTTTCATTTATTCATTCACTATTTGTTAGTTACTCACTAACAAATTTGTTAGTTACTCACTAACAAATATTTATTGAGTACTTGCTATTTTCCAGCTACTGTGCTAGGAAGGAAAGTGTGGCAAGTGTGATCCATGAACTCTGGGCACAGGCTTTAGAACCTGACATGCCAGTCTTTGAATCCTGGCTCTTCTGCCCAGGGGACATAGGGTGGAACTGATGCAGTTACTACATACATCACTGCGAATTATCTGTTCAGTGCAGCTGTGGGTATGGGAGCCAGAGAGAGCCAGGCAGAGGATGAGGAAGGGAGGCATCTTCATTAGTAAATCAGGAATCAGAATTCTTTCCTTAGAGGGTTATTATAAAGGTGGAGATGAAGGGTCTGCCTCAGTACCTGGCATATTATTGGCACCTAATAAATATTATGAAATGAGGAGGAAACTTTAAGGTGTGGAGGTGTAAAGGACTAGCAAGATGCCCAAAGACTAGGGAGCTGGAAGGTACCCAGGAGGAGCAGCATGGACGAAGGGCATGGTGGAGAAGGATTCCAATGAGGAGGTGGGCAGTGATTCCAAATCTAACCTTTTGTTATAAAATGCTGATGTGAAAATATAGATTCCAGGCTACCTTTAGCTCTTTATATCACTGGGCCCGGGAGTCTCTATCGTCATGCACCTGTCTGGAGTCTGTATTGACTATGCCAGGTGTCATATTCTGACACTTGAATGATTTTCTCAGAGAGCAACTGCTAGGGCAGAACTGACATAATTACAACATATATCAATGCAAAATGCTCTGTCCGCTGCAGCTGCGGGTTCTACAGGCAAGAGAGAGCCAGGCAGATGGGGGCTCAGTGAGATAGGGGCAGGAGAGGGAGGGAGAAAGGGCAGCGGAGTTGGGAGCTGATGGAGCTTAGGGAATGAGGATCAGGTAAATCCAGCCATGTGAACAGCAATTCTAGATCATTTTAGAATTTGCAACATCCTAGTTTTAAACCAGCTGTCTTATTTCTCCAACAGCTTTCATCAAAGATGAGAACAATGGCTGCTCACATCAACTGGGGGAGGGAAGAGCTGGGCACGGACCAGCTTTTAGTAGGTGGCAGGTTCTCCAGCAGCCCAGGGAGCCTGTGTGGGGAGAGACCAGGGCTCTGAGAAGCCAAGGAAACCCAGGCCTGTCAGGAAGCTGGCAGTGGCCCTTTTCTTTTCTGAGATGCATGTGTGGCACCTATAGACAATGGGGTCTCAAGGTGACAATGGGTTCAACTTCCAGAGTTCAAATTCCAGCTCTGGCACCTAGCTTGGTTCTTGGCACTCAGTAAGTACTCAACAGATGCTGGTTGTTGTTATTATTATCTCCTCAGCAGATGACAGACCCAAGAAAGGCAAGTCTCCCAGCCCTGCCTCATCCTCACACTTCATTCTGTCTGAGTCCCCACCAGCCCATCTCAGAGCTGAAATACAAGAGGTCTGGTGACCTCTTGTAGGGTTCTGCATTTATACATTTGTCACATGTTTGCCGAGTGTCCACAGTGGCCCACTGTAGGAGAGGGAGTGTGTGGAGGAGGAGTAGGTGGCTCAGTCCGGGGCAACTGGACTTTGGAGGGCCTCTTCATGCTCCTTGACCTCTCCTCCTCAAAGCCACTACTTTTGTTGACAGGAAGAGACTGGAGGTCTGGGATCCTACATGCAGGGCGGTGAGAGAGTTTTTGCTCAGCCACTACTTTGCTCTGGAATCTGAGGACATCTCAGCCACTCCTTGTGCCTCTGCCTAACTGTAAAATAGAAGCAGGACCTTTGTGGCTGCTATCTTCAGCCCGGGGATAAGGAATTAATGGACACTTCACCAGGGCCATGATGGGGAATGAGCGGCTGCTGTAGTACAAAACACATTGTTGGTTGGCCTGAGAATTACTGAATGCGAATAGAAGCAACTTCACCATAACACACTGGGGACACAGCCAGCCATTCCAGGGCACTGCAAACAAATGAAATCTTTCTAATCTCCTAATTAAAAATCAAAACATTTAAAGCCAATATTTATTGAGGGCTGACTTTGTTCCTGACCCACTAAACATTTTAGGAGGAATCGTCTTAATTCTCACAATTCTCTGGAGCTGAAGCTATTGTTTTCTCCGTTTTAGAGATGAGTAGACTGAGGCTCACGAAGACCAAGTGACATGGCTAAGCTCAGGTAGCAAGTAAGTGGCCACGCCAGGACACGAACCCTGCCCCGCCTGACTCTAAAGACCAGGCCTTTAGCCACTGCGTTACTCAGTGTTTGCCTCTGCTTCAGGGACGTGTGGGTTCCCTGCAGGGCACTTTTCAGGCTGAAAGGTTGCCATGAGTGAGCCACAAGAATCCTGGGATTCACAGAAAAGGAAAGAAGAATGGACAGAAGGAGAGGACCTAGCCATTGCAGCTCCCCTCTGCCCTGCCCCTAGTGGTTTAGCCTGAACCAATAGGTCCATTATCTCCCTTGATGGTCAGGACTTGACCTTGTGCTCAGGGTTTTTGATGATGTGTCAGGGCTCATATCCTACTGGAAGCTCTCTTTGCCCGCTCCTCTTTGTAAAAGAGGGTGAGTTCTGATGACAAACCTGCCCTCCCTGTGGAAGTCCTGGACATGACCCACCAGCACATTGGAGACTATCTCTCAGCACCATCTAGTGGCCAGGATGGCTTGTTTTCTTCAAGAACCCTGAGCCTGAGCATTCTAGCTCCCAGTCAGGTATAGGCAGATTTGTTCTCTTCTGATCTAACCACTGCATGCTTTGGTCACCTCCAAATGTGGTGATTAATGGGGATTTAAGCTGTGCTTAAAGTGGAGACTTTATACTATGCATATTTTGATCCTGTTCAACTTTGCATAGTTTCAGGGGAGGGGGCTAGAACACTTAGTTGTAAAAAAGATGAAGATGGAATGAGTATTCTCCCCTTCCCTAGTTCCAAGTACCTGGCCTCAAGCAATGTGTACCTCTTCCTACTGTGCAAAGCACAAGACTGAAAGCATGCACAGACTGTCAGCTTGGCACTCATTCCAAGCAGGCATCTTACCTAGCCTCGTTACATGGGCAGGGGACAGGAAGAGATTCCTGTGCACAAAGCTGCGGGTCAAGGATCCTCTTGACCTTGTGATGGGACACAGAGCTGGAACTAGACCGACTCCCAATTGTATTAGAAGCTTTGCTTATGTAAAAGTAAGCTTTGGGATTTTCAGAGCAGTGGCATGGAGAATGCTTTTGGACATTTCCAAAAAGGAACTCTGCATTTCCAGGTTTTGGATTTCCTAGTCCAGGTCCAGAAGAGGGAATACTAGAGTGAACCCACTAGAGAGGACCCACCCAAAGGAATCAGGTAGAGCTGACAGACAGGTTTCATATATCAGGTTGGTGATGGAGCGGAGCAGGTAGATTCCTAGGATGGAAAGCCAGTAGGCATTGCTCTAGGGTGACATTTGGCTGCTGTTGCTTCCACGTGCTGCACATTTCCTTACTGGCCATTGGGGAAACTCTCAGATGGCTTCTGGAATGGTTTGATCCTGAAAGCAGAAATTTCCTGGACACAGGGCATCATGCTTGTGTGGATCCAGGATCTCTGGAACAAAAGACACTCCTGAGAAGAACATGGTTCTTTTGGGAGGCAAAATTGTTAGTGTTGAAATAAATATGGCCAGGCACAGTGGCTCACGCCTGTAATCCCAGCACTTTGGGAGGCCAAAGCGGGTGGATCACATGGTCAAGAGATTGAGACCTTCCTGGCCAACATGGCAAAACCCTGTTTCTACTAAAAATACAAAAAAAAAAAAAAAAAAAGCTGGGCATGGTGGTGTGCACCTGTAGTCCCAGCTACTTGGGAGGCTGAGACAGGACAATTGCTTGAACCTAGGAGGCAGAGGTTGCAGTGAGCCGAGATTGTGCCACTGCACTCCAGCCTGGCAACAGAGTGAGACTCTGTTTCAAAAAACAAAACAAACAACAACAACAACAACAAGAAATAAATCCACTGGAATACTCAAAGTAACTTTCTGTAAATATATCTCCCCTCAAGCATAATAAAGTGCATATGTAGTAATATACATGCGATTGGAAGCCATTTATAGAGGTGAGAATCACTAAAGTGTAACTAGGACCTTCCCCATTCCACATTCCTACTTTCACTGATATGACTGACATGTTGTGATTCTTGTGTCCTATCTTGAGCTACGTCACTACTTTTCACAATTTGTTAGGAGAAGAATGAGGGGCGCCCCTAATATTTATAGCAGCAATACCAGCAAAAATAAAAGGGGCAAAAAAGATCCAACCTAGATGTCCATCAATTGGGACTAATATTAATATTATGATTCATCTAGAAAATGAAATACTATGCAGCCATCAAAATGTATGATGAAGAATTATATTTATTGACAAGGAAAAATATTTATTAATGTCAAGTGAAACAATGTCTAGAAAAGTATGTAGAATAGGATTTGTTTCATGTAAAACTGTATACATATAACTATATGTATATTTATGTATGTAAATATGAGTAGAATTCTTCTTTCCAGAGGTTAACAGTGATTATCTTTGAGTGGAGAAATTTGATACAATGTTGTTAGTTTCTGCTTTGTTCTTTTCTATGTTGTGTAAGCATTTTACAAGGAGTATGAATCATTTTTCTAATAAAGCCATTAAAATGTTTTGAAAGTATTGATCCTCATGAGTAAGTAGAAAGCTGAGACTCAGGGAAGCTGACATCTAACTCAATAAAGCCACAACCTGCCAGTCCAAGAGCCAGAATACGCCCCCATAACCATGCATTCGTCAAGTTTAACACCAATCTTTTGAGTTCTGCCTCCTTTCTCCTCGTTAAGATAAAGGGAGGGATGTGGCAATGGGGACCTGGGGGAGTTGGGGACCAATGTTCAGATCAGAGGGGCCTCACATCCTTTGATATTATCTGGATCCCTATTATCTCTTCAAAGCAATTACACTGTGACCACAACAGCATTACTGGATTCCTATTACACAGTATGTTCTTGTGGTTTGGTGGTTGTCCAAGACTTGAAGGAGCAGACACAAGTCTGGGGACAGAGTTAAGTTGGGTCCCTACTTCTAATTCAAGCCCATTTCACATCCTGCAAGGGAAATGATGTATTCAGCCATTTTCTCCACTTGAGGAAAGAAGAAAAGTGAAGCAAGCTGGGTGTGGTCCATTGGCAGGACTGTGGGAGGTTCTGGGTGGCAGTGGCATGGCGAATGACTTCAAGGAGGAAGTCCTGAGCCTGTGTTCCTTCCCTCTACCTCTTCTCACTCCTCCACAGCCACCCATGTTTGTCCACACTCCTAACTGCAGCACCAGATACCCTCATGACCTGACCTTTGACATTCTTTGAGTTCTGGGTATCATCCAGCTCAATTTAGCCTGGTGAAAAATTAGCAGTTAGGATAGGGATTGGGGCCCAGTAGGCCCAGGGTCTTCCTAGAACATGAATTCGGATGTAAATAGTAAAAACAGAGCCAGGTTTTGTGGCATCCACCTGTAATCCCAGCTACTCAGTAGGCTGAGGTGGGAATATTAAGCTCAGGAGCCTGGGCAACATATGAGATCTCATATTATTAAAAAAAAAATAAGGCCGGGTGCGGTGGCTCACATCTGTAATCCTAGCACTTTGGGAGGCAGAAGTGGGTGGATCACCTAAGGTCAGGAGTTCAAGACCAGCCTGACCAACATGGAGAAATACCGTCACTAAAAAAATAAATAAATAGCAAAAGCTCAAGGTTGTGAAAGAGTATTAATCTTCCATTATACAACTACAGGGCATTTACAAGGCCAAAATGGATCCCTGGGCTGCCAGTTCCTTTCTTAGCCTATCCACTCCAAACACAGACATGCAGTTCCAGAGTAAAGGATGAATCCCCTCTGTGTTCTTCCTTTGTGTCACTGGAAACCCTCTTTGTGTCACTATTCTTCCCTTTCTGTCCTCAGATCCCTCTACTGTATTCCCTAGAGAGGTCACAGCCCTATATCTGACATTACTGCCCATGGATATGAAAAAAAAAAGATTCCTCCAAAGATGTTGTTTCCCCTTCCCACATCTGTACTTTGCTGAGGGACCTAAGAGAAAAAAGACCTTGACCTAAGCTGTGGGCAAGAAAGAAAGGCAGAGTCTTTTAGCAAAAAGAAGTGTGTATTTACAAATGCTGGTCATTCTTGAGCCAAAGCCAGAGTTTAACCTACAAATAAGATATGGTAGAACTGAGCGAAGTGACAGAGAAGAAGCGGCAGGTCGACAGAGAAGCATGTCCTACTTGCAAGCCAAAATTTTGTCTGCAGGCATCTGTCTGGGGTTAAATATGCGTGCTCCAAACCTCAGTAACCAGGCAGCCACCATGCCCGAATCATACAAGGGTTAGGGATGGTGTCTTTGTCTGCCTGGAAGATGGCAACAGCAGGGTATGAGAAAATGGCGGCCTGGGTCACATTTCTAGCCGAGTATTCCCCACCTGAAGTGAATTAGTTAGCTGCTCCCAACGATCTTCCTGGGTCTTTCGGCCCCAGACAATCCCTGAGCACTCCCAGCTCTTTCTGCGCAAGTTCAGATCTATGGCCAGACCCAACCAGAGCTGGAGCAGGAGCTAGAACAACTAGAAGCCCCTCCCACCCGTTTGCCGCCTTCTCCTATCACGGAGCCGCGTGTGCAGAAGGGAATGCATTTATATCTCTGGATTGGGGAGGGTGAACCCCCTGAGAGCAGGGGCCATGTATCTTCAAGCCTTCAAAAAGACCCAGCACAAGACTGGTATGAGGCAGGCTTCAACAAATGTTCGTTAAATGGATTTTCTGTGTTCTTACTGGGACTTTTGTTCCTTTGCTCTGTTCTGGAATGAGAAAGTCCGTTTTCATGCTGCTGATTAAGACACACCCAAGAATGGGAAGAAAAAGAGGTTTAATTGGACTTACAGTTGCACATGGCTGGGGAGGCCTCAGAATCATGGCGGGAAGCAAAAGGTACTTCCTAGTTCGCGGCGGCAGGAGAAAATGAGGAAGAAGCAAAAGTGGAAACCCCTGATAAACCCATCAGATCTCGTGAGACTTACTCACTATCACCAGTATAGCATGAGAAAGACTGGCCCCCTTGATTCAATTGCATCCCCCTGGGTCCCTCCCACAACACGTGGGAATTCTGGGAGATATAATTCAAGTCCAGATTTGGGCAGGGACACAGCCAAACCATATCAGTGCCCTTCTTTTTCTCAGTTAATGCTTCTTCGTAATACACTTTTTATTATATATATATATAAAGATACGGTAGAGCTACAGCGTGGCCATAGAAACAGCACCATTGTAGAACACAAATAATTGCACACCTTCCTCTACATGGAAGTGTAGAATCTAAAGCAATTACCTGGAGCACAGGGTAATGCTTTGTTATAGACTGTCTTGTATTGCTCTCATCTTCCATATGCCTAGGTTTCATTCTTTGCTATCTGTATAACCCTACCTATAAAATTCTTAGCACAGCGCACGGCACATTAATGGTTGTTGAATTGAATAACAAGTTGAAGGACTTTGTTTCCTAGCACTGTGCTGTTTTAAGGAGAGGGCTCCTCTTTTTTTTTTTTTTTCTTCTTGAGATGCGGCGGCGGGAGGGGGGGGGGTCTCACTGTCACCCAGGTGGAGTGCAGTAACGTGATCTCAGCTCTCTGCAACCTCTGCCTCCCAGGTTCAAGCAATTCTCCCTGCCTCAGCCTCCCGAGTAGTGGAGATTACAGGCACCTGCCACCACATCCCCCTTATTTTTGTATTTTTAGTAGAGACAGGGTTTCACCATCTTGGCCAGGATGGTCTCAAGCTCCTGACCTCAGATGATCCACCTACCTCGGCCTCCCAAAGTGCTAGGATTACTGGCGTGAATCACCACACCCAGCTTGGGCTCCTCATGAAGTCAGGAGCCCATTTCTCAAAGCAACACAGTGCTAGGCAAGAGAAGACACTTAACACACATTTGTTAATTAATTGGCATCTGAGACTAATTGAACTAATTCCCAGGACAAGATGGCATCTTTAGGATCATCAACCTTTGGGTTTCTGCAGCCTTTCCTGAAGGTGGCAGAGTTCTAACAGGTCCAGGACAAGGAGGGTAGAAAGAACAGGGATGGGGTTTACCCCACCCTCCGTGAGGCAGTGGGCACACTGCCTCACCGCCTGCCTCAGACTCGGTTGCCCTTCAGCCGGCTCCTATGGGAGAAAGCTTTTGACTCAGATCTATAAAAACAAAGATTTTCCCACTCTACCCTATCCCAGGACCTAGCTGTGATTTGGATGAGAATGCTGTAATACAAATTCTTAACCTATTAATGTTGCCAAGTCCCAAGATATCCTCCTGCAATCACTGTGTCTGGCTGCAATTTCTCTTTGAACTGATACAGTGAAGTTGGGACAGGCACACAGTGTCCCCCCGCCAGGCAGAGTGGCTTAGATAGCAGCATAAAAGCTTTTAGTTGCAAAGCCTTCTCATAACCAGGCTTGCCTCAACAATACTCCTTTGTCCCCCCTCAGACGACTAAGCTTCTTGTATCCTGGCAAAAGGAGGCACAGAGGGGAGGTGACCAGCTTGGAGTTTGGATTTTAATCTCCAGAGCAGAAATTCTTTTAAATTTGCCCAGCATCTGGGCTGACTGCTGAGTCGGAAATGGCAGGAGTAGAGTGGGAGAGGAGGGGTCATGGGGGATACGTGTTGAATGGGGCTCTCCCGAACAGTCCCCAGCTTTCTTTTTTTTTTTTGAGACAGTCTCGCTCTGTTGCCTAGGCTGGAGTGCAGTGGTGCAATCTCAGCTCACTGCAACCTCTGCCTCCCGGGTTCAAGCGATCCTCCTGCCTCAGCCTCCTGAGTAGCTGGGATTACAGATACCCACCACCATGCTCAGCTAATTTTTGTATTTTTAGTAGAAACTGGGTTTCATCATGTTAATCAGGCTGGTCTCAAACTCTTGACCTTGTGATCTGCCTGCCTTGGCCTCCCAAAGTGCTGGAATTACAGGTGTAAGCCACCACGCCCGGCCTAATCCCCAACTTACATAGTCAACTCTGTCCTCCACAAGACTTATGACCGTCACAGTTAAACCCATACTTAAAAGTAGGAGGTGATGTGGTTTCAGTGTGTGTTCTTATTCTCATTTTGATTTCTTTTAGCTTTGGCCTTTTCCTCTCGTAATTTACTGCTCTTCTTATCAACCTGTGCTAATTTTCAGGGCTGTCTTAGTGCACACCCATTAATGTCGTAATGCTTTATGGATGAATTCACATGATCACAGAATCATGAGTTCTTCATTTTCAGGCTCAAGGTGTTCATGAATACTGCATAGTCCTTATCTACTGGATTTTCTTTCTGATGATGAAAAAAAGAGAGAGGACAGGGCCTTTAAATATCCCCAAAGTAGCAAGACACTTTATTTTGAGACTTCTATGAAAGTACCTACCCCTTTCCCACATGGACATATGGATAGGAAAATCTTCTGATAAACCTGCAGGCCTTGGTCATTTCTCCTGGGCCTAATGCCTATTCTCCCTCCACTGGTACCCTCTTTCATCCCTCTGTGACAATTTATAAACATTCAAGGGCATCCTTCATAAACTTTTGCATTTGCTTCCCCTATCACAATGCACTCATTTCTGAGCATAGCTCACAGCTGTGCAGAAGGCTGCCTTTGTAATGTAATTTATAAAGTCACCCAGATGTAAATTATGGACGTTGGGTGATAATGATGTGTCATTCAGCTCTATTCCAACCTTAGCATAAGAAGTGATATTATTCAACAATCTACATCTTCCTGTCCTGGTACTTTTCAGAGCCTCTTGCTGCTTTCTTGAGGCTTACCTGTTTCTCCATTCACCTTCTCTCATAGCCAAGAACTTTACAGAGAACAACAATGAGATACCACTATATACCTATTATAATGGTCCAAATCTGGAAATACTGACAAGACAAGGATATGAAGCAACAGGAACTCTCATTCATTGCTGGTGGGAATGCAAAATTGCTACATCTGCTTTGGAGGACACTTTGGAAATTTCTTATAAAGCTAAACATATTCTCACCACACAATCCAGCAATTGTGCTCCTTGGTATTTGCCCAAAGGACTTGGAAATGTATGTCCACACCAAAACCTGCATGCGGTTTGTAGCAACTTTATTCCTAATTGCCATAACTTGCAAGCAACCAAGATGCCCTTCAGTAGGTGATGGGTAAATAAACTGTGGCATATCTAGACAATAGAATATCATTCAATGCTAAAAAGAAATAAGCTATCAAGCCGTGAAATGGCATGGAGGCAACTTAAATGCATATGATTAAATCAAAGAAGTTAGTTTGAAAAGGCTATAAACGGTATGATTTCACCTATATGACATTCTGATAAAGGCAAAACTATAGAGCAGGCAAAGAGATCAGTGGTTGCCAGGGATTAAGGGGGAGGAAAAGATGAATCAGCAAAGCACAGAGGACTTTTATGGTAGTGAAAATATTCCATATCATACTATAATGGTGGATACATGTCATTATACATTCATCCAAACTCATAAAAAGAACAACCCCAAGAGTGAACCCTAATGTAAACTATGCACTTTGGGAGATAATGAAATGTCAAGGCTGCTTCATCAATTGTAACAAATATACCACTCTGGTAGGGGATTCTGGTAATGGGAAGTCTATGCATGTGTGGAGGCAGGGGGCTATGGGAAATCCCTGTACTTTCTGCTCAGTTTTGCTGTGAACCTAAAATCACTCTAAAAAATAAGTCTAGGTCAGGTGGGGTGGCTCACGCCTGTAATCCCAGCACTTTGGGAGGCCTGGGCGGGCAGATCACGAGGTCAAGAGATTGAGACGATCCTGGCCAACATGGTGAAACTTCATCTCCACTAAAAATAATAAATAAATAAATAAATAAATACAAATTAGCTGGGCATGGTGGTACATACCTGTAGTCCCAGCTACTCAGGAGGCTGAGGCAAGAGATTCGCTTGAATCCGGGAGGCAGAGGTTGCAGTGAGCCTAGATCACGCCACTGCACGCCAGCCTGGTAACAGAGGGAGATTCTGCCTTAAAAAAAATAATAATTAAAAAAAGAAAAAATGTGCCTGGGTCAGGCATGGTGGCTCACACCTATAATCCCAGCACTTTGCGGGGCCAAGGTGGGAGGACTACTTCAGACTAGGAGTTCAAAATCAGCCTGAGAAACACAGAGAGATCCCGTCTCCAAAAAGTAAAAGAATGAGCTAGGCATGACGGCGTATGCCTGTAGTCCAAGCTACTTGGGAGGCTGAAGCCGGAGAATTGCTTGAGACCAGGAGTGCAAGGCTGCAGAGAGTCATGATCATGCCACTGCACTCCAAGCTGAGCGACAGAGCAAGAACTTGTCTCAAAAAAAAGGTGAAAAAACAAAAGCAAAAACAACTTACAGGGCCACTGAGTCAGGTACAAATTTCCTATGCTGTTTGCTTCCCCTTGTCTTGGACATTTGCTGTGGGGGGCTACTTGGCACCTTTTCCCTTCTTGTAGTAACAGCCCCTTATTTCTTTCACTGTTTGCCTCTACTCACAACGTGCAGTGCCTAGTAGGGCTTACACCAGAGTATCCGGCTAGATTCTTCCCTGCCCAAGAGGGAAGGTGAATGCATGACTCAACTTAGGAAAATCTGACTCTTTATGCTTGAGCAGAAGTGATGAAAAGATTGGCCTCTAGTTACTCGGGCAGCACAGCCCCAAGGAGACTCTTGATTACTTCCCATTACCTGATTCCCAAAGCTGGTCTTGTGCTAGTCCTTTTGAGCTTGTTTTGCCAGCATTCCCTTTAAATATGTGAGCCATCTGATCATAGTCCTTTCCAATAAAAATTTTATTTTAGACTTAACATAGCTAAAGTCGGTTTCTGTTGTTTGCAAAGAATCCTACGAGATCTGGGTTCACATGCCTTAGCCCCTTTATGTCCCTTTGCTTTCTATTTCAAGAAGGGGCAGTTGCATAGAGACTCCCCCTGTTTTCAACTGCTGGCATATTACCTTGAACTCTTCTCACCAAGACCATACCCATACGCCCCATCCCCCAGTGCTTTCTTACCCAGCTTGTTTTCCTGTAAAGCTGATCCAAATAATTCCAAATTCGAGATTGGCTTTGGCTTCAATGCTTCCTCTGCTTCTACCTCACTTCTTGCTTTCTTATCACGGCATCTGTGACAGACTGCATGTGGTCTTTTCTTGAGCTCTCATTCCCATGCTCCGTCTCCCTCCCAGACCCTTTCTGATCAGGCTGCAGGTCAGTTCCTCCACTGGAATCACCCTCTTGAGCCACATCTCTCCTGACTTGTGGTCAGAGGGGAGCCCCTGGGAACGAATCATCTCTAACAAGCATCAAGAAATATTTCTGATTCCCTTTGTAAGTGATCAAGAAAATTACTTACAGTGGACAAGAGCAAACCCTTTATGGCTGGTTTGCTTTGGGGGAAGGGCAGAAAACTTCTTGCTTTTCAGAATATATGTCTAAGGACCTAACGTGTTCAAGGAACTTTAGAGACTACAAAGATACTTGAAAGACTCTTTTCCCTGCCTGGTGGTGGAAGAGAACTACCACTCACCGCCTACCATGGTGGGGCTTTTACATGACAGTGCCATTTATTACCTGTGTATTATACTATGTGCCTGGCACTATGCTAAGAACCTTATATATATTCTCCTATTTTTACGACTGCCCTGGGCTTGGGTATTATTGCCATTTCCATTTTGCATATGAGAAAAATAGGCTGAGAAAAATTAAATGAACTCCCTTAAGACATCCAACTAGGATGGAGAGTCTGAACTCAAACCCAGGTTTGCTTGAGCAAAGCCTGTTCCTGGCCCATGCCACCACACCGCTCTGCTTGCTTTGACAAGACACGAAGGCAAAGCAGGGGCTAGCATCCTTTGGTGTATGTTAGTGCAGCAGGGGTGGTTTGTCCCAGGCCCCTCCACTTTCAACCATACTTGAATCACTAGAACTGTGATGACTGTGCCTCCTGCACCCATGGTCACCCTCCCCACCTCGTCCCACAATTCTGCATGTAAGTTTCAGCATTCTTTGATGAAAAGCCAGGGGGCCCCTCGCTGTTACAGATGCTATTTTAAAGTCCATTTCTACAGGAGACTTCTCTGCCCTGTGCACGCCTGATCTTATTTCAAATCTTCTTGGTGCAAATAGAAAGGGGCTTGGAAGGGGTACCAGAAGACCTGAGTTTGAACTGCATTTTGCCTTTACCAGCAATCTAACCTTGACCAAACCATACAACCTCTCTGAACTTTAATTTCCTCATTTATTTTTATTTTATTTATTTATTTTTTGAAACGGAGTTTCGGTCTTGTTGCCCAGGCTGGAGTGCAATGGTGCTATTTCAGCTCACTGCGACCTCCACCTCCCAGGTTCAAGTGATTCTCCTGCCTCAGCCTCCAAAGCAGCTGGGATTACAGGCATGCACCACCATGCCTGGCTAATTTTGTATTTTTAGTAGAGACAGGGTTTCGCCATGTTGGCCAAGTTGGTTTTCAACCCCTGACCTTAGGTGATCCACCTGCCTCGACCTCACAAAGTGCTGCAATTACAGGCATGAGCCACTGCACCCGGCTGGGATCAGAGTTTTTAAGGATTTTTTTTTTTTTTTGAGACGGAGTCTCACTTTTTCACCAGGCTGGAATGCAGTGGCACAATCTCCGCTCACTGCAACCTCCCCCCTGCCCAGGTTCAGGCTATTCTCCTGACCTCGGGTGATCCACCTGCCTCAGTCTTCCAAAGTGCTGGGATTACAGGTGTGAGCCACTGTGCCCAGCAATTTCCTCATTTATAAAATGGGGATAAAAATAGCTGTCCTACCCAGAGAGAGAAAATATGTCAATTGTAAGCCATCACTATATAAACTTTTGGGGAAGAAATGATCCCTAATATGTAAGGAATGAGGAAAGCCCAGGTCATGGAGATAAGTTCACAGGAGAGCTAGAGAAAGTAGAGGTTGGATGATACCATGCCTTGAGCCTTAGTTCCCAACCCTTCTTTCTGATTCTGTAAGTGATATCTTGGCTTCTACAATAGAGCTTCTATGCAAAAGGATGAAAATATTAACATTATATATTAAAACATTTTCTTTGACCTCAATGTTTATTTTTTGCCTGAGTTTAGAAGAAATTCAAACATTTTTGTGGGTCCCTAAAAATATTGTGAGCACTAAGCCCAGCACCTACTGTGCCTCATACATAAGGTGCCGGGAATTCAGATCTTCCGAAGACTTTCCAGTCCATTGTGCTTTCCTTTGCGCAATGCTGCCTCCCAGAGCCTGGGGGAGAGCCAGCTGCCAGCTGCTGGCCACAGCTAGAGAAGGAGATTAGGCGTACTATGCCTCCGTGGCAAGGGGGCACAGGGGATGACCCTTTTCATCAGGTAGACCTTGCTGCCAGACTGGCTGCTTCTCACCAACATGTCCCTGAGACACTGTCTCCTACTTCTTTGACAGTGTCCTAGGGACAGCCTACATGCCTGCCTGTAGCCCTGACTCTCTCACTTCTCCCTGCCTTATCCCCAGCATAAAACAAGTTTTCCTGTCATCCAAAGCCTACTGTGTACTGAAAACACTATATGTATGATGTCCTTGGGTCATTATACTATACTTATGATGAGGCAGTATCTCCGCTTTACAGAAAAGGAAACGATCTCGGGGGGAAGCCTAGAGTTCCTACCACTGGTAGCACATGGCTGTCAACTTCCTGTACTGGTCTGAGGAACCCAACATGACTCCCTCTGCCCCGATCAGAAACCCACTGCTTTCTTTCTGAGAAGAATGGCTTGACCAGCTCAAGAACAGGATATGTATGGGGATAGGCTTAGAAATTCCTTGTCCACATTTCCCACTTCCAGCTTTGAGAGGCACCTTTGTTGATCTTTGAATATTCTGGCCAGAGACAGGATGGCCATCCCATCACAAGCAATTAGGGGGAGACACAGAATCTGATTAGGATTAGGTTCAGATAGGAGGAAAGCAGCCCAGCTTGTCTCCCAGGATGGGGCAAGAGCAGCTGGATGAACCACAGGTTCCTTTTCTTAGAACACTCTGTGCTGCCTTGGACTTCTGAGAGCTCTTTGTCACTGGGGCATGTTACAAAAAGGGGTAAAGGCTTCAGCCTCTCTTGTCATCCCTCTTCTCATTTTCCCCTCCCTCTAGGTTGAAAAGCAGCCATTAGACCCCTCAGATCAGGCCTAGACATGCAGAGGGTTGGTGAGAGAATTAGAAAGGGTGCCCTCTCCGGATGGGTTAGTGACAAAAGGACACCCCCGGAGGGTGTTATAAATTTTCAAAATGTCCTTTCCTCTTGGCTGAGGCACCCAATGCCAGGACAGAGGCTTGGCGTGGGAATGGGGGCTGGATGTCATTCCCACTCCCTGCTCAGCCTTTCTGCAGGACCCAGGACCAGTCCGAGGGGCCTGTCTCAAGTCAGGGCCCTCAGCCGCCGATTTCCCACGTTCGGTATTGTGGAATTTCCACTTTCCAAATGACATTCATTATTTTCCACCTCCCAATAAAAGAATCTAGACTGACTTCTGAAAGAACATATTCTCTGTAATCTTTATGGTATAAAGCAAATCGTGAGCCTTAGAGGTTCAAGCCTTGCCTTAGGCAAATTCCTTAACTTCCCTAGGCCTCAGTTTCTCCAGCTCGGAAATGGGGATAAACAAACGATCTTACATGGCTGTTTCCATGAACTGACCGCTGAGTCCACAGTGCTGGCATATAGAGGGTCTGCCACACCACGGGCTCTGTGGCCCTCAGGTAGCCCGGGCCTACAATGATGCCCACAGCTGATGTTGCACGCCTGGTCCCCACAACTCCTACAAGCTCCGGGCCTGACAGACACTCACAGGCAGGCGGGTTGGCTAGGACAGAGAGGGCCGAAGATCCCTGCACCGCAGCCACCTGCGCTGCGGCCCGGACAGGGGGCGCGCTCCCGGGCGCCCTTGGCAGGGCCGACCCCCAGCTGCGAGAGGCGGCGGGGTCGGCAGGGACAGCTGGCCGGGCGGACGAGCGGGCGAGCAAGGAGTTAAGCCGGGCGGCGGGGCGAGCGCCTGTCAGACGCGAGCATGTGCAGTTTGCAGCGCATCCGTACTATGGGTGAGTGCCGCCGCCGCCGCCGCCGCCGCCGCCGCCGGCGGGGGCTCCGTTCCTCCCGGGCAGCGGCGGCTGCAGCCCCCCGGCCCCCGCGCCGCCGCGGCGGACGCCGACACACAATGTGGGACTAGGCGCGGCGCGGGAGGGCCAGGCGGCGTGGGGGAGGCACGACCGGCAACTCGGCGCGGGGGGAGCCCGAGCGCCGGGCGTGGGGGCGGGGAGCAGGCGGCGCAGGAGAGCGCCCCGAGTCCCGGCGCGGGAGGAGGAGCGGGAGCCAGACCGGGAGACGGCGCTCCTGGCCGCACCTGCGCCCGGGAGGCTGTCGGCCCTGCCCTGCCCCTGCCCGCGGCCGCGGCCCCGGCCCCGCACCGGTAGGTGCCCCCGATGCCCGCAGAGAGGCCTTTCCGCCACCAGGAGAGGTGGCCGCGCGGAGCCGGGAGCCCGGAGCGCGGGGGGCGCGGGCGATGGGGGCGATGATGGGGAAGACGAGGCGACCGGACTGGGGGCGCTGGCCGATCCCGCTTCCTCTTTGCTTTCGGTTTCGAGGCGGCTGCCCCGGTTAGAGAGCGAGCCGCAGATTAGATGGTGCCCCCGGGCTTGGATTCCCTGCGGGGGATGGGCGCACAGGGGGGCGTGTTGGGGAAAGGGGTGCGCGTTGGCAACTTTCCCCGCCTGAAACAAAGGGGTGTCAGGGGAAGGCGAGGGGCAGGGGAAGGTTGACTCCCCCTCTTCCTCCGGGCGGAGAGCACCCAGGAGGCCGCCTCGCGAGGGTGGAGGGGGGCGCCAGGGCTTGGGAATGGGAACCACGGACCCTCCTGAGTTTGAGGCTGAGGACTTTCCTGAAGGGGAGGGAACGCTGCCAAAATGACCCCGCCGCCTTCTGCCCAGGGTGCATGTTTGAAAAACTGGGTGATGGTGGACCGCACACCTAGGCGTCCCCCACTCCCCAGGTCCTTGTCCCGGGGCCCAGCCCAGCCCCCTGGGCTGCCAGCTCTTCACCTCCCCTCCCAGATCTCTGGTCCTCCGTGAGAGATGCCTGGCTGGGATGGGGAGTGTTACAGTGCGGTTCCTGGCAAGGGCAGGGAGACATTGGCTTCTTTCCCAGGTGTCTTCCTTTCCCTCTTTCTATGCTCAGTCAGAAATGGACCCCTGCCCTTCCTTCCCCGGACTGTCTCCTTTCTTTCCCCATGGTTTCTCTGGGTTTTGGCTGCCTTAGGTTGAGAGCTTGGAGGTAGGAGAGCAGGGTGTCCTGGTACTGCTTAAGGCTCTCCCTGGAGGGAAAGAGCAGGACCCGGGGGAGCTGTCTGCTGGTGTAACCTTGGGGTCTCTGCTCACCAGTTCTCGTGTGTTCTCAGTACCCTAGTAGTAAGTGAGCTGTTGCTGTCGCTATCAGCCTTGGGTAATTGCGAGGCCTAGGTTTGTCTCTGCTGTACCAGGAAGAGGGGCCAAGGGAGGGCCAAGCAACCTGCCCTGGGGGTGGTAGAGTGCCTTTCTCTCTAGAAAACAAATGGGCCAACTTCCAGGACCCCAGTCCTTGGCCTTCTGTCTCCAGGAACAAGGTGCCTCCAGCTCTGAGCTAGCTTACATGTGATCACCAGTTCCTATCCTGTGGCAGGACAGCCCTTCGGGTGCTCAGATTTTTTTTTTTCCCCGGTTGGAAGACAAATCCATCTGCTTGCCTGTGAGACAGAAGGCACTGGAAGGCCCTGGACTAGTGGAAGACTCTCCTGCCTGATCATATGAATGAGCTAATGATACAAGTAGGTTGGGCCAGGGTGGGCCTGCCAGGACACCTTGCTCTGGAGATGCCTTGCTCAGGTGTGTGCTGAGATGATGCTTAGCCCCCATCCCTCAGCTTTGTATTTGGAGACAGATACAGGCGACTGAGGAGATAGCGCGGCAGGCTTTGGGTGGAGACAACAGGCTTTCTTTAGTGTTGACTTTGGCCACTTATAGGTGTAGGAGCAAGGGAGGTTCCAGGACCAATAAGGAGAAAACTGACTCCCCTGAGTTATAGATTTGTGGCCCTGCAATTTGTGGCTAACGTCAGTTGCAGGTGCTAGACCAGAGAAGCACAGCTAAGCCCCCTCCTATGGACCTTCCCACTCTAACAGGGCAGGCAGGGTTGATTATTGCTCAAGTCCCCATTGGAGGAGCTTTATTGGTTTATCCCAAGCTATTTATTCAGAGCTGAGGGTAATGATACGGAGGCCTGACCTCGGAGCCTCCAGTGGTGAGAGAATAGACTTTTCCATGGCATGTTCCTCAAATGTACTGACCTTAAGATAAGAAATTTGATACTCCCCTAACTTCCTGTTTTGAAGTCACGAGGAATGAATTTTATTTATTTTTTTAGATGAAGTCTCACTCTATCACCCAGGCTGGAGTGCAGTGGCGCAATCTCAGCTCACTGCAACCTCTGCCTCCTGGGTTCAAGCGATTCTCCTGCTTCAGCCTCCCGAGTATTTGGGACTACAGGCACCTGCCACGATGCCTGGCTAATTTTTGTATTTTTAGTAGAGATGGCATTTCACTGTGTTGGCAAGGCTGGTCTCGAACTCTTGACCTTAGGCAGTACTCGGCCTCCCAAACTGCTGGGATTACAGGCGTGAGCCACCGCATCAGGCGAGGCATGAATTTTTACATTTATAAAGTGATTTAAGACCCTCAAGTCCTTGAATGAAAGATATTAAATGAGTTAGTGGACATTGTACTGTGTTTATTTTGGTTGTATCACGTTTACATATTGTTTCCAAAGGGAAAGGTGTCATTTTACAGGAAAGGACCAAAGTTACAGCTTTTGTGATAGACAAAGCTCAGTGTTGTTTTAAAAGTGTAGTTTTTATCAGGAAAGCTCTTGCTGCAGCACTTAGGCAGCAAGTGTTTTTTTCTGTCTGCCTCCTGGGACCCCTTGGAGCTCCTTCCTGGTGGGCTCTTTCCTGGTAGATAGTTTGCAGCTATAATGTTAGTGACTGTCATGCTCTGGTTTCTGAGGAGGGTCTCCGATGAAGTTGGAGACTCTGATGTCATAAGGAGAGACCTGGGTAAGAGCAGTAGAGTGAGGCAGCTTGGTCTTATCAGCAACTATATCCGATCTGGATGTCCTTGCGGGGAGGGAAGGGATAGCTAACCCTCCCAGAGCCTGGCTGTTTTCAAGTTTGTATCCTTTTACTCTCCCCCTCCCTCTTCTCCCCATCTCCCATATACAGACAAGGTGATTTGGGTATATTTTTAATTGCAGGAACATTCCTTTTAAGGTGAAGATAATTTCTGACCTGGCAAACTCTTAGCTCCCTTTGTGGCAACACCTGGCTAAGGAGGGAATATCAGATGGGATTCTCATGTTCTGAGCTGAGGAAATTCAGCCTCTATTGGCCAGTTCTTCTGCTTACACTACATCACTTCTCAGAAATCAGAGGCTTTGTATTTGAAAAGTAAAGTATAAGCTGATTTCTAGGGAAGGGGTAGGAGGGGGCACTTTTGGTTTGGTTCCCCTTAGGGAAACTGAGTTACGCTGAGAATGCATGTGTTGGGAAGTTTTCCTTTCCTGGGATTTGAGAGCATTTAAAATAAAGTACCCAAGTAGATCTATAGGTTAGATTTTTCTACTGTAAGATGAAGATGCACTCATAGAATTTACATACCAGGGTGTTTGGTTCGAGATATGTATGTGCCTCAGACTTTGAGCTGTAGAATGCCCCGTCTGCTGTGATTCAAGGAAAAGGCAGTGGTTTTCACCCCAGACACACCCATTCATAGATAGAACTGAGGCGAAATCAACCATCACATTTCCAGGATAGGAAAGAGGGTTTGCTCCTTTCCCTGTTTTCACATTCATCAGGCTGCAGGTATGGACTTCGGCTCTCCTGCCCTGTGAGGCTGTACTTCATGTTCATTTTAACATCAGTTCCCCTATGTATAAATGTAGTGGAGTTCAGGGCACAGAGTGATGCTGGCCCCCTGCTCCTTCAAAGGATGGTTCTGAAGGGTGACTTTCCACCCTCCTCTGATTTTGGTGCTTCCACCTACCTTTGGATCACGATCCAGTCTGGCAATTTGAGGAGCAACCAAAGTCATTGACAATTCACGTTTTTGAACATCCAGCTTTTCACCATCCTTTACTCTGCTGGCTCCCCAGTAGGGACTTTAATATTTTTTTCAGGATTCTTGGCTTCCAATGTGGCTGGTATTGTAGAAAAGACAGCATCTTTGACATGAGGGCAAACCGTCTACGCCGACAGGTCTTGGGTCCTCAGATTGCTCCTTCCAGCTGCTCCATTTTCTAGAAGCATGGCAGTTTTTGTTTTTTAAATAAGACTTCACCTGTCAATTAATGTAGGGAGAGCTAATACATATGAAAAGATGAGGGGAGAGACCACTTTCTGCCACTCTTTGCTTTCCAAAAGTCCCTCATTCAGAACGTACTGGATTATCCACTTCTGACTGTTTTTGCACTTAGACTTGAATGACAAATGCCATCTAGCTGGCCCATTCATTCATTGTTTCCTTTCAGTTATTAAGAGGCACCCCTGTCACATGAGCTTCTGGAATGATCCATTTCCATCAGAAAGGTCACTCACCCTGAGTTTTAGTAAGGCCTTGACATGAGCCCTGAGGAGCTAGGGATGCCAGCCAACAAGATTGAAGGGCCACAAAGAGAGGATTCTTTTCTAGACTTCTGAGGGGTGATTCATGCTTCAAGATAAAATGTGCTTCCTGGGGCTCCGTGGTTTCATTGCTTGCACAGTCAGTGGACGGACAGGCCCTGGTACAGCGAGAAGCCCACCTTGCTGACAATAACTGCCATTCTTCAGAGCACCCACAGGGACTTGTTTTTAGCCCACTGACAACCCCCATCTCCTTTTTCACAACTGTCCTTGGCCAAACCCCATTTTAGTCCCTAAGTCCTTAGGATTTCCCTCCCCCTTGTTCCTAATCAAAAAGGCCTTTTCAAAGCCAGGAATGAAGCAGCCAGAGCATTGGTCTTACTTTCATCTACTTTCTTAGAACAAATATGTACAAGAAGTACCATTACCACTGGAAAAGACAAGCAGTGGTTCCAGATTTTTGTCTTTTTTTTTTTTGGCTTGGCATAAGCAATGAGATGACCTTCTTATACTGACCTATAGATGCTGTGAAGCTTTCATATAGCCTGTTCAGTTTCTAACACATGGTGAGTACTTATTAAATCACCAGCTGTGGTACTTGGATGTGATCAGATACCCGGATTTCTAGGTCATTGGGCAATGATTCGTTTGTGTGTGAGCTGATGGTTGGCAGTGGCTTCAGGAATCAGGAAATCTGGGATCTCTCCCTGACTCACTCACTTGTGTGACCTTGGACAGCCCATTTCAGCCCTTTGAGACTTAATTCCACATATAGAGCTTCAGCTGGCTTCAGTGATCATGGCAATAACAATGACAGCCATCATTTATTAGGCTAAGCATTTACATATGTTCTTTTCTCACAGCAATGGGATCGTTATTAATTATCCCCATCTCACAGCTAGAAACACTGAGGCTTGCAAGATAAGGTGATCACACATATCATACAGCTAGTAAGTGTCTAAACTGGGATTTGAACTGAGATCTATGTGATTCTTCTATTTTTTTATTTATTTTTATTTTTATTTTATTATTATTTTTAAAGACGGGGTTTCACCATGTTGGTTAGGCTGGTCTTGAACTCCCGACCTCAGGTGATCTGCCTGCCTTGGCCTCCAAAGTCCTTGGATTACAGGCGTGAGCCACCACGCCCAGGTGATTTTTTTTAAAGATGGGTTCTTTCTCTGTCACCCAGGCTTTAGTGCAGTGGCACAATCATAGCTCACTGCAGCCTCAAGCTCCTGGGTTCAAGTGATCCTCCTGCCTCAGCCTCCCTAGGACTACAGGCATGTGCCACTATACCTGGCTACTTTTTAAATTGTCTGTGTGGAGACGGAGTCTATAACTCACTCTGTTGCGCGCACAGGTTGATCTCAAACTCCTGGCCTCAAGCAAGCCTCCTACCTCAGCCTCCCAAAGTGCTGGGATTACAGGGATGAGCCACATCGCCCAGTCAGTCTGAATCTATTGTGTTCTATAAACTTGGATCAGATGATAGAACAAATGTTGGGGAGAGGGCAAAAGTGGAGGCAGTATAGGTTAGCATATAAAAAGGAGAATTGGCCAGGCACAGTGGCTCACACTGTAATCCCAGCACTTTGGGAGGCCAAGGTGGGTAGATCACCTGAGGTCATGAGTTCAAGACCAGCCTGACCAACATGGTGAAACCCTCGTCTCTACTAAAAATACAAAAATTAGCTGGGCATGGTGGTGCGTGCCTATAGTCCCAGCTACTCAGGAGGCTGAGGCAGGAGAATCACTTGAACCCGGGAGGCGGAGGTTGCTCTGAGCCAAGATTGCGCCATTGCCCTCCAGCCTGGACAACAAGAGCAAAACTCCATCTCAAAAAAAAAAAGGGGGAGTTGATGTGGATTAAACAACTAGTTAAAAGGAGACAGAAGTACAGATTCTTATTTAAAAAACATTATCCCAATGAATGTTCAGTAAGGAGAGGTCTGTACCCTGCAGTGGGGAAGTAGACCAGATGGCCTGGAAGTTACTGTAAGGGGAACGTGCTTTCTGCTTGGCATAGAAATATGTATCATAAACCCCACTGCATTTTGATACCAAAATTTTCCTCTTGCTTAACTGTCTGTTTGGGCAACATTTTTCTTTCTGTTACTTTACTGCCACTAGTCATAGCAGCTTATCTTTGCAGATTCTTGACCCCAATCCGCATCCTCCAACCTAGTTTCTGAGCTTTGTCCTGATCATCATTATAATTCAGCCGTGGAGACCCGATCATGACTCTGGGGTCCCAGGTACACTGAGCAAAGTACAGCAAGCATTAGATTATCCTGTTCTTCTGAGAAAGTATTTATGGCCACTGATTTCTCCATTCAAAGGTGACCAGCTAGTGGACTGGGATCCATTCTTGTTTGTTCCAAGCAAGTTAACTCTCTTCTGCCTTTTTTTTTTTTGAGACAAGGTTTTGCTCTGTCACCCAGGCTGGAGTATAGTGGCACAATCCTAGCTCAATGAAGCCTCGATCTCCTGGGCTCAAGGGATCCTCCAGCCTCAGCCTTCCAAGTAGCTGGGACTACAGGTGCACCACCACACCTGGCCTCTTCCACCATTTTGAAGTATTCAGGGAAGAGGAATGAGGGTTGAGGTGGTGGCCCAAGGAAGGTGGGCTGACCCCTGTTGGAGAGCTAGCATGATGTTGTATGATGGATCAGTGTGCAAGGGGTCAGGAGACTTGGGTTCTCCTCACAGCTCAGTGACTCTGGGCACGTGATGTGAGTTTTTTGGCCTTTAGTTTTCTTATCATTTGGACAAGATGTTCTCTAATATCACTTCTGGTAGTAATACCAGATGATCCAGTAGAATTGATGGTTCTAGGCCAGGCATGGTGGCTCACGCCTGTAATCCCAGCACTTAGGGAGGCCAAGGCAGGCAGATCACCTGAGGTCAGGAGTTCGAGACCAGCCTGGCCAACATGGAGAAACCCCATCTCTACTAAAAATACAAAAATCATGGTGATGGGCACCTGTAGTCCCACCTACTCGGGAGGCTGAGACAGGAGAATGGCTTGAACCTGGGAGGCGGAGGTTGCAGTGAGCCAAGATCGCGCCATTGCACTACAGCCTGGGCAACAGAGTGAGACTTCAACGGTTCTAGCCATTCTGAGGAAATAACTCAGCTGGTCTGGAACTGCTGGGAGGGGAGAGATGGTGTTGAAGGGGAAAGAAGCCAAATTGAGGACAAAGGGACAAAGTCAGAGCTGGATGAAGTCCCTTCTCAAGAAAGGGGACTAGGTCCAGTCATTGCTCCTTTAATGGCTTCAGTGGGGCAGCTGAGAGGTGGTATCTATACACCCTTGTACTCACCATTTCTATGCCATGGGAGCAACCCTTATATCTTGTCTTAAAACGTAAACTGAGCCAGGTAGGGTGGCTCATGACTGTAATCCTAGCACTTTGGGAGACCAAAATAGGAGAATCACTTGCCAGTTCAAGACCAGCCTGGGCAACATAGTGAAACCTTGTCTCTACACAAAATTAGCTGGGCATGGTAGCACATGTTTGTACTCCCAGTTCCTCGGGAGGCTGAGATGGGAGTATCGCTTAAGCCCAGGAGGTCGAGGCTGCAGTGAGCTGTGACTCCACCACAGCACTCTAGCTTAGGCAACAGACTGAGACCCTGGGGACTCCAGGGCTTGCTTTTAGTCCAGGATTCTTCCCCCATCCCTGCTTCTCTGCCACTCAGGTTTCCAGAACTTGAGGTCTCTGGTTAATGTTTTCTTTTTATTTATATATCTTTTTTTTTTTTTTTTTTTTTTTTTTTAAGAGACAGCATGTTGTTCTGTCACCCAGGCTGGAGTATAGTGGCACAATCATAGCTCACTGCAGCCTCGAACTCTTGGGTTCAAGTGATCCTCCCGTTTCAGCCTCCTGAGTAGCTAGGATATAGGTGCACATCACACCTGGCTAATTTAGCTGATGCTTTCTGGGCAACTGAGAGTTAGTGAACATATACTTCCTCTGTTGCCCTAACTACCTGAAAGGGCAAGGCTAAACCATATACTCAGCCCACGAACTCAGGGCATATCTTCTTTCACCATAGAATTGGGCTATCTTCAGTTCCCTTTGAACAAAGCCATTGTCTAAGGACCCTTGGATTCTTTCATTCCTAGGTACATCTTCTATTTTCAGTTCATCATATTCAAGGTTGAGGAGCAAATGAGTTCCCATTGAACCCACCAAACCAATATTTTCCATCCCTGCCTGTCTTACGTTCTCCTGACCTCTTATTCCCTTATCCCCATTATTTCTAATGGTGGGTACCATACCACCGAGGGGATAAGAGATGATTTTAGCTGAGACAGGGACAAACATTTCATTTAAATAGCTATGTTTCTAATGAGTGTAAAGAAACATGACTCATTGGAATGTATGCATCACGCAATTTAATTTTGCCTCCCACTGTCTCTTTATGTTTATCCAGTGGGATTGGTTCTTTCCCTGGTCTGGGGTGAAAACTCAGGCCCTGTAACTTTTCTGGTTGTTCATAGGAGAAGGTTCTGGGATCACTTTAAGTCTTACAGCATCGTCTCAACTAAATACATAATACATTCACTCTATGAAGCAGAGTCCTATGGCAAAAATTTAAAAATAAAATAAAAACACATCCATTCCTTTGTCACTGGACTGAGAGAGGCAGGAAAGTACCCACTGGGTACATTGTCTGCTGGCTTCCAGCTTCCTGGTCCATATTTTTATCGGATTCTGAGAGAACCCTCTCTACCCTCCCAATTGCTGGGATGTCTCCCTTCTATTGTCTTGAAAAGAGCAAATTATCAGCCGGGTGAGGTGGCTCACACCTGTAATCCCAGCACTTTGGGAGGCCAAGGCTGAGGTCAGTAATTCGAGACCAGCCTGGCCAACATGATGAAACCCCATCTCTACTAAAAATACAAAATTAGCCAGGTGTGGTGGCAGGCACCTGTGATTCTAGAAGACTGAGGCAGGAGAATCACTTGAACCCGGGAGGCAGAGGTTGCAGTAAACTGAGATCGCACCACTGCATTCTAGCCTGGGTGACAGAGCAAGACTCCATCTAAAAAAAAAAGCAAATTATCCTCTATTCTAGATCACTGCTCCTTCCTCAGCCCCTGAAATCCAGTGGTTCACCTCTAGCCTCTTTCAGTTAAGGTCCTTCAGTCTGCCTGAGGGACCGTCTCAGAGAAGACCCACTCTGACCTCATGCCAGCCCGTATTAGTGCATGTGGCCCACATTAGTCCAAGGAAACAATCACACATCTCCGGGCGCAGTGAACCTGGGAAGGTAGGCTGACCCCAGCTCAGCAGTCTCCCTTGGTTCCTTCAACAGCAGATGGCCAACCTGTGTCCCACCGTTTGGATGTCTCAAGAGGTGGTCAGATGCTAGTCCACCATATCCTCCCAGTTGCAGGGGACAGACATCAAGTTTCCTGAGTGGTCTTGTTGACTCCCCCTCTCATCAGCTTGACAGGAGGGCCAATTCTCTATGGGGATATGGTGAGATACCACAGCACACTAACAGCAACCCCAAAATTCCTCCACAAAGTTTCTTCCCCAGTCTCTGCCCATTCTGACCCTCTTTACCCTTAGCTTGAGGGAAGGGCCCTTGCACACCTCTTTTGAAAATGCGCATCCTTCTCTGGCATCACACTTAGGAGCATTAAACCTGTTGTATCTTGATGCCTTGGTTTAGACTTTTTGATTTAACATCTTGTTATATGTGTATGATCAAAGCCATAATTGTCACAATAAGCCTATGATTTTGTGGATACTATTGCTTAGAATAAGGCTACAATACATATTTAACCGAAAGAAAAAACTGACTTTTTTTTTCTTTTTTTGGAATCCACTAGAGAACAAAAAAACTGACTTAAATAAAAAGGTTAGTGACAACAACTGACATGTATTGAGGGCTTATACCAGTTTGCTATTTGTGGTACAGTAAACATGCGTTCTCACTTAATCCTCATGAGGAAGGTACTTGTATTTTCTCTATTTTAGAAATAAGTAAACTGAGGCCGTGTACAGTGGCTCAGGCCTGCAATCCCAGCACTTTGGGAGGCCAAGGCAAGTGGATTACTTGAGGTCAGGAGTCCAAGACCAACCTGGCCAACATGATGAAACCCCATCTCCACTAAAAATACAAAAATTAGCCGGTATGGTTACGGGCACCTGTAATGCCAGCTACTCAGGAGGCTGAGGCAGGAGAATCGCTTGAACCCAGGAGGCAGAGGCTGCAGTGAGCCAAGATCGCACCACTGCACTCCAGCCTGGGTGATAGAGTAAGACCCTGTCTCAAAAAATAAAAATAAAAATGTAAGTAAGCTGAGGCAGAAAAGTGAAGCAGCGTGTCCAAGTCACACAGTTGGTGTAAAAGCCGGGATTTGAATGGAAAGAATCTGACTCCAGAGTGTGGACTTTTAAACTACTACCCTCTGTCATTTCTTGCAGGGCAGTGGGCAGCCATGCCGAGTCATGAAGGTGGCAGGCAGGGATGGGAAATGCGGCCTTAGGAGGTAATTGGAGGTCTTTCGCCCCGGCATTCAAACTCTCCATTGCCTTTACACACTTTTCCAAACGTATCTCCCCGGCGCCCCCAGGAATGCCTTCTATGCCCTTTCCCAGAGCCTAATCCACTTCCATAACTAATCTGGCATACGCACGCCCACCCCTGCGTCAGTTGTTCCACTGCCTGAAGGGCCCTCATCTGCTTTGCTGCCTACCCAAATTGTAGTCCTTTAAGAAGCCAGAGCGCATCTCTGCTGTAAAAGTGTGATTAACCAAAACCACTTCTGCCGGGATTTTTAAACTTCTTTTGTCATTTTATCACCAGGTCGAAATTATTATGTGCTTTTATGCAAAGGACAGTGAATGACAGTTGGCAAACACAGATCCTGATTGCTGCATGCACTGCCACTATCTGCTTGTTAGCTTACCATTATCTGCTTGTCTGCTAATTTATGCAAGGCTCTCAACTTCTCTGAACATTGGTTTCATCTTTAAAATGTGGGTCCAGATGATTTTAATATTCTATGGTTGTTTTGTTTACTGTATTGTCTCCACTAATTTTTAAGCTCCCGAAGGCTGGAACTTTGTTTTGTATATCTTAATACATTTCAGGACTCTGCACAAGGTTTTATACACAGAAGGTATTTAATAAAGTTAGTTGGTTGGCTGCTGGGAAATACACCCTGTGATCACTCTGCTCTGGCCTTGACTGACCTTTAGAAATCACCTTCTGGAGCTGGGCGCCATGGCTCACACCTGTAATCCCAGCACTTTGGGAGCCCAAGGCGGGCAGGCGGATCACCTGAGGTCGGGATTTTGAGACCAGCCTGACCAACATAGAGAAACCCCCGTCTCTACTAAAAATATAAAATTAGCCAGGTGTAGTGGCACATGCCTGTAATCCCAGCTACTCAGGAGGCTGAAGCAGGAGAATTGCTTGAACCCAGGATGTGGAGGTTGCAGTGAGCTGAGATCATGCCATTATACTCCAGCCTGGACAACAAGAGTGAAACTCCATCTCAAAAAAAAAAAAAAAAAGAAAGAAAGAAATCACCTTCTGGGTGATGACCAGCAAGGACTTTGCAATTCTCTTGTCAGCACAAGTTTATAATAAAAGTTTGGGTCCTATCTGTTGTCTTTTTTTTCTCTCTTTTTTTTTTTTTGAGACTGTCTCTCTCTGTCACACTGGAGTGCAATGCCATGGTCTTAGCTCACTGCAACCTCCACCTCCCAGATTCAAGTGATTTTCCTGCCTAAGCCTCCCAAGTAGCTGGGATTACAGGCACCCGCCACCATGCCCAGCTAATTTTTGTATTTTTAGTAGAGACAGGGTTTTGCCGTGTTGGCCAGGCTGGTCTCGAACTCCTGACCTCAGGTGATCTGCCTGCCTAGACCTCCCAAAGTGCTGGGATTACAAGTGTGAGCCACCACGCATAGCCTATTATTATTTATTTATTTATTTTTAGGAGACAGGGTCTCACTCTATTGCCCAGGCTGGAGTGCAGTGTGATCATAGCTCAAGGGATCCTCCCACATGAGTAGCTGGGACTACAGGCAGAGACACTGTACCCTATTCACTTTTTTTGATGCAGACTGTAGAGGAGCTGTGACTGGGAGTTACAAGTGTCAATGGAAGAGCCAGGCTGAAAAAGTTCTGTTTCTGGACCTTCCACTGGCCAGGAGACCACTCCTCTCCTTACTCCCCAGCCCCGAGGTGCCTCAGATGCTGGATAACACATGAATCAGCTATCCCCTCAACTGAAAGACATATCATTTTTTCACCCTTTGTCCCTGTTTAGCAGTGATGGTCATGACTGTGGGAATTGAGGCTGCCTTTCCCCCACCATTAAATAACCAGCCCTTCTCAGAGTCTGAGCCATAAGTATTTCTGGCACTGCCTTTTTAACCTATTGGAGGCCTTCTGGGGTCATCACTTCTCTACCCCTGTTCCTGTCCATGCTTCCTCACGATATAGTATTTTCCATAAATATACTTAAGCATCCTCTTACGTACTGTTTACTCATCGTCTTGTCCATTAAGGAAGATATTTCACAGGCCAAGCCTGGCACCTATTTATTTGACTTCATCTAAACACATTGTTGCCTCCAGACATTGAAACATTTATCATTTCCCTGGCCCCTACAGATAACTTGTGGTCTTTTACCTATTGTCATTACATTGGAAAATGCTGAGACATAGTGTAATTTGAATTAATTAGGGAAATGAAATTTCTCGAAGGTGCCAAACTGAATAGTTTTCTTAAATTCCATAGGTTGACTACATTGTCTGTGTAGTAGCCCTGTCTTTTATTTAGTAAATATTTGTAAATGTAAGTTTTTTTTCTTTTTTTTTTAGACAGAGTTTTTGTTCTTTTTGCCCAGGCTGGAGTGCAATGGTGCGATCTTGGCTCACAGCAACCTCTGCCTCCTGGGTTCAAGCGATTCTCCTGCCTCAGCCTCTGGGATTGTAGGTGCCTGCCACCATGCCCAGCTATTTGTATTTTTAGTAGAGACAGGGTTTCTCCATGTTGGTCAGGTTGGTTTCGTACTCCTGACCTCGTGATCTGCCCGCCGTGGCCTCCCAAAGTGCTGGGATTACAGCATGAGCCACCGCACTTGGCCTGTATAATGCCTCCATCATACTCTAAAGGAGAAAGAGATAAAGGAAAAGTTAGTTATAATACTGTAGGGGTCAAAGCAAAGTCTCCCCTTTGCCTTCTGAAGGTTTGCTGAAAAATCAACTCACAAAATGCAGATTAATTGGAGAAAAAGCATATAAATTCTATCCATGTCTGCACAGGGAGAATCACAGAGTGATTGCCCACCCCTGATTGTGGCTCAGAAGCTTATAGAATGTTTTGGCAAACCAGGTATGGGAGAGGGGCAAAGAGGAATTCTGTTGATGGGTAATAAAAGACTAGGGAGAATGAATGGATGGGGAACAGATTAACTTGTAAAGGGTCTGTTCAGGTGTGGTTTTCAGGTGTGGTTACATTCTTGGTCTTACAGAGGAGAAGAATAAGCAATTGTTCTCTTTGGTGGGTCTGGATCTTAAGCAGAAAAAGGAACTTCAGAGAACTTCATCCTCCTTTGGGAGAGTTGACAGGTAGTGGAGAGAAGGTCAGAGAGACCTTGATGTATTGGTTTCTGAGTCCCAGCAATACATCATTATGTATTCTAATACGTGATTGCTTGGGCACAACTATACAGAAGGCAGAATGATGCAGTCAGATGCTTGAACCTTTACATAGACTCATCGAGAATGTAACATCCACAAATAACCAAAAGATACAGGTGTATTGTGTGGATGACTCAAATACCAGGAGAGGTGCTGCTGGGGTTGACATGACTTTCCAAAATGATGAACCATCCCTGGTAAAGTTCCAAAGAACACAAAGTACAGTATCTGCACCATTTGCATGCCAAATGGTGTTCCTAGACAACTCAGCATGTGTTAAAATCCTGCAAAAATCCCGTGTGTTTATTTTAGAAAGGGAGTTAGGATCTCAATACAGATCATTATAAATGGATATTTTACCTCTGTGATGTCCAGTAGAATGTTCAGAAGTCATGTGGGAGAGTTCTTTTGTTGGCCGTATGGGAACCACATTCCAGGTCTCCACTTGTTAGTACCTGTGGCATTCCCCACCTACCATGGTGCTGACAGGGCTGTACCTCAGCTCTTCCTCATCGCGGTACTGGAAGGAGGGCCCAGGACTGGGATACCTGCATTCTCAGCCTGTGCTACAGTGTCTCAGTATTTATATGATCTTAGGCAGGTTACACTTAAGCCCACATGCCTGGGTCTCCTCTCTGTAAAGGAGATGACAATGTTACATGCATCTGGCCTGACTTTGGGACAGATGCTCACTATGCTGCCCTCCCATGACCCCAGACAACCCAGGGTATTCATGTGTGCCCTTAGCATATACCCCACCCACAAGCTCTCCCTAGCTGTGATTTCTCCTTAGCATTTAAACATCCTTAGGTCTCGCTTATCTTGAAAGAGGGAGAGAAGGCAGGAAGGAATGGAGGGAGGGAGGGAGGAAGGGAAGGAAAAAGAAAGAAGAAAGAAAGAAAGAAAAAGAGAAAAAGAAATAGTGGTTCATGCCTGTAATCCCAGCATTTTGAGAGGCCAAGGTGGGTAGATCACCTGAGGTCAGGAGTTCAAGACCAGCCTGGCCAACATGGTGAAACCCTATCTCTACTAAAAATAGAAAAATTAGCCAGGCACAGTGGTAGACACCTGTAATCCCAGCTACTCAGAGATTACAGTGAGGCAGGAGAATCACTTGAACCCAGGAGGTAGAGGTTGTAGTGAGCTGAGATTGTGCCACTGCACACTAGCCTGGGCAACAAGAATGAAACTCTGTCTCAAAAAAAATAAATAAATAAAAATAAAAATGGAGGAAAGGAAGAGAATAGGAAGAAAGGAGGGAGAGGGAGGACACCTCTCTCACCTCTGCTTCTCTTCCAGCAGCTTTTCTATCTCCTTTTCTTCACAAACTGATTTCTCAAGAGTCATTGCACATGCTATCTGAGTTAGCTCCCTTCACAGTTCTCCTCCATCTTTTCTTTTTGTAGAGTTGGGGTCTCACTATATTACCCAAGCTGGTCTTGAACTCCTGAGCTCGTGATCTGCCTCAGCCTACCACAGTGCTGGGATTACAGGCATGTGCCACCGCGCCTGGCCTAAAGGAAGCATTTTTAAAAATTATTCTTTAAAAAAAAATCATTTTTTCTAGACAGGGTCTCACTCTGTTGCTCAGGGTGGAGTGCAGTGGCATGATCACAGTCACTGCAGCCACAACCTCCTGGGCTCAAGGGATCCTCCCAAATAGCTGGGACCACAGGCCTGCGCCACCATGCCTGGCTAGCTTTTAAATTTTTTTGTAGAGACAGGGTCTTGCTATGTTATCCAGGCTGGTCTCAAACTCCTGAGCTCAAGCCATCCTCTCACCTCAGCCTGCCAAAGGGTTGAGATTACAGGCGTGAGCCACTGCACCCAACCCACACTCCTCCATCTCACACGGTCTTCAGTGAACTCTGTGCTGCTTAAGTCTTCTCTGTCCCTGTCCAGCTCACTGCTGCAGTTGACTATGGCCTCCAGCACTCTCCTGTCTCCACTTCCCTGGGTGTCCTCCTGTCTCTCTGGCCTCTTCAAAGCACCTTGTCCTCCACCAGTCCCGGATATCACCCCATGCACCTTCTCCACAGTGTGCTCCTCCTCTGCGGTGCTCCATCCAGCTAGGGTCCCAAACTGGCTGTTCCTACATGTTCTGGAGCACCTCAAACTTGGAGCCTATGAAAGGCAGCCTACTGTGGTCCCCCAGATTCATGCCTCTTCTTGTATCTCTTCTCTTGGGTGCCATTGTGCAAGTCAGAAGTCTGAGTGTCAGGCCAGGCATGGTGGCTCACCCCTGTAATCCCAGTACTTTGGGAGGCTGAGGCAGGCGGATCACTTGAGGTCGGGAGCTCGACACCAGCCTGGCCAACATAGTGAAACCCCGTCTCTACTAAAAATACAAAAAATTAGCCCTCCGGTTGTGGCGGTGCATGCAGTAATCTTAGCTACTCGGGAGGCTGAGGCAGGAGAATCGCTTGAACTCAGGAGGTTGCAGTGAGCCGAGATTATGCCACACTGTGGAAAAGGTGACAGTGTGTGAGGCCTTGTCTCAAAAAAAAAATCTGGGTGTCATCCTCAACTCTTCCCTCTCAATCTCCCTCACATTAAATCATTCACCGAGTCCTGTCAGTCTCAGCTTCTCAATAGACTTCACTAATTTGTGTCATATTTCTTTCTTTCTTTTTTTTTTTTTGGAGACAGGGTCTCGCTCTGTCACCCAGGTTGGAGTACAATGGCGCGATCTCGGCTCACTGCAACCTCTGCCTCCTGGGTTCAAGTGATTCTCCTGCCTCAGCCTCCTGAGTAGTTGGGATTGCAGGCACATGCCACCATGCCCAGCTAATTTTTTTATTTTTAGTAGAGATGGGGTTTCGCCATGTTGGCCAGGCTGGTGTGTTGTGTTTCTTAATAACCTTCACTAATTTGTGGTGGCTACTTGACCCTTGTTAGCATTTAGGATTGTAAACCCCGATCCAAATAGGACTGAGTTAGAGGCCCTCAGCACTGATGATATTAGTGCTGATATCTTCACTAATTTGTGGTGGCTACTTGACCCTCGTTAGCATTTAGGATTGTAAACTCTGATCCAAATAGGACTGAGTTAGAGGCCCTCAGCACTGATGATATTAGGGTCCCATAAGTAATTAATAATAATATAATTCTAAATTACAATATAAGACTGTGTTTTCAGAAACTAGAGAATTTATATGTGTGCTGAAGCCAAATTGCTTCTTTTTTATTTTCTCTCATTTTCTCTTCTTTAAAATAATTTTGGTGCCCCATGGTGGCCGATGCCCTAAGCATGTGTGTAGTATGCAGATGGGTCATTCAGGACCATACGGAATGTCAGCTTCTTTTGGCCCTGGGCTGGGGTCTTTGACTCTGTGGTCTTTGAATGTACCTAGTGACACAAAATAGATGCTGAGTAAATGTTTAATGAAAGTGCGAATGAATGCTGAAATGAGCATGAAAGGTCTCGCTTAAGTTAAAGATTCCTGAATTAATAAGTCAGTGAAACAGCTGGGTGCGGTGGCTCACACCTGTAATACTTTGGGAGGCCAAGGTGGCAGATCACGAGGTCAGGAGTTCGAGATCAGCCTGACCAACATGGTGAAACCCCATCTCTACTAAAAACATAAAAATTAGCTGGGCATGGTGGTACATGCCTGTAATCCCAGCTACTCAGGAGGGAATCGCTTGAACCTGGCGGGTGGAGGTTGCAGTGAGCCAAGATCGTGCCATTGCACTCCAGCCTGGGTAACGAGAGGGAAACTCTGTCTCAAAAAAAAAAAAAAAAAAAATCCAGAAGGCTGTGGTTTAACAAGTGCAATCTGACTCATTACTATGGGCTTGTGGACAAAACAGGTGCCAAAACATCTCCAAGGAAATATTAACTACATATATGAATAGATTCCAAAGTTTAATCCTGTCTTCTGGCATTAGGGTGGAGGCTTCCTGCAAGATTGCTGATCTTGGGAGGAGAAGGGAGTAAATCAATGGAGAAGCAAGGAAAAGGAGGGCCAATTGGAAAAGGAAATGTTTCCAGGAGGGATTTGGCAGGTGAAAATCCCAGACCTGGAATTTTTGTGCCCAGTGGAGACCTCTGATGACCAGTGTGGTTCTCCCTGGATTTGCCTCCATGTCTGTTCCACCTGGGCCCCACCCCCTGTCCTAATAAGAGGGTCCCTGATGTTTTTTCCTCCAAACTTTTTGTTTAGAAATAATTTCAAATGTACAGAAAAGTTGCCGGAACAGTACAAAATAGTCATATACTCTTTACCCAGATTCACCTATGATTAACATTTTGCCTCATTTGCTTTATTTAATTTTAAAATTTTTATGTAGAGACAAAGTCTCATTACGTTGCCCAGACTGGTTTCAAACTCCTGGCTTCAAGCAATCCTCCTGCCTCAGCCTCTCAAAGCACTGGGATTACAGGTGTGAGTCACTGCGTCTGGCCACTTCTGTTTTAAAATTTGGTGCTTCTTCGGTGGCCTTGGTTCTTGTCAAATGTTGGGCGAGCCTTGGTTCTGTGTTCCTCTTGTTGGATCTTGAGTTCTTCAGATCACCTATCTGTGAACGCTGATTCTGTGCTGGCGTGATCTCGACACTGGGGTTGAGAGGCGGGGGATGCCTAGACCAGCTCTTGCCAGTGCCCAGCAGGTACATCCCATCTGGTATAAGCATGGTGGGCAGGGGTGGGGCCGACTGGCCTGGCTGCTGCAACTTCAATAGCCACCAATTCAGGGCCCTTCCTGTGCCTGGATTTGCTGGCTGAAACCTTGTAGCCCCCACAGCTGCTTTTCTGATAGAGCGCAGAACCCACAGGCACACTGCCTGGCTTCAAATCCTAGTCCTACCCTTACCAGCACTGTGACCTTGAGAAAGCTGCATAACCTCTTTGGGTCTTACTTCTAAATTATCTTCTCGGCCTTTCCTAGGCTGGTTTGAGGCTGTCCTAATGAATGTAATGTGTCCTCTGTATTCTTGTCAAAAGGAATGTTAATTATTTTCAGCAGTCTAATTACGTGGCTAATGAGAGACTGACTGAGATAACATTCCCTTTAATTACTCTTGCCTAAGTGCTGTTTGGAGCCGTATTTTGAGCATCAGCAAGGCTGGGTGCTTTCTTAATAGACAGAGCTGTCCAGCAAGGGGCTGAGTGAAGAGTGGGTTGTTGGGTTTAAGGCTCATGGTGGAGGTGCCAGGTGTGGGTGGGGTCAGTGTCCAGCTGAGTGCATGCTGGCCTTTCCTGTGGGCTGTTACTTAAGGAAAGGGACAGTCCCAATTTGTTCAGATGGAGAGCAGATAGCAACTGTCACAGATTCCCTAGAACAACTCTCGTCCTTCAATTTCTAAAAACGTATTTATTTTTAATAAATAAATAATTTTATTACATGTGTGAGCCACTGTCCCTGGCCTTACCCAATCAGTTTCAGACTGACCTCCTTACAGCTCCAAGTCCAAAGAAAAAAAAAAGGATGCCTCTTTTGTGATCATTCCGACAAGAGTCCCAGGATTGGCTCTGATTGGAGCATGTATCCATCCCTGAACCAATCACAGAGCCAGGGAAATGTGGTGCTGTGATTGGCCAGGCCGGGGTCCGGTGCTCACCCCAACAGGCAAGGTATTGACTGCATCCAAAGCACACTGACCCCAACTACTCTGGCCTTGCTGTTTCTCAAACTTGTCTAGCTTTCTTCTACTTCAGGATCTCTTCGCTAACTGTCCTCTCTGCCTGGAATGCTTTTCCCAAAGTTCTTTGCATGACTTCTTCTCATCTTTCTGACCTATGCACAAATGCTACCTCCTTAACATTTAAGACTCACCCTCCGGCATTCGTTTTCTTTCTTTCTCCCGCCTGGCCTTTATATTAGAAATTAAACTATGTATGGGGTTGCTTAGTTATTGCCGATCTTCCACCTGCCTGTGAGCTCCAAGGGGGCAGGAACATTGTCTTGTTCACACATGGTATAGTGCCTGGCCTTCACTGGGTCTCAATAAATATTTGTTGACTGCTGGAATTCAACACCTTGAATAAACAAACCAGCAACCACAGGACTTCTTGGACTAAATTCTCTGGTTATTTAGAAATCTCTGGGTGGCTTGGCTGTACACGCTGTGAAAAGCAGAGTCCTGGTGTCACACCACAGGAGCGGTCTAGGCTTGTCTTCTGAAAGCCCTGCTGGGCTTCTTTCTGCCTCCCTGGTGAGGCAACAAAGGGGCTAGGTCCCTGTCACTTCTGAAGATGCAGTGTGGTGGAGTAACCTCCAGGACACCCTAAGGACATAGGCAGTAATGGGGAGAACACAGACAAAATTCTGGTCACTTTGCCAGTGAGGCTGTGAGGCTGCGAGGCTGCTGCCTCTCTTTTCTAGCAGACAGAAGAAGGCTTGCTGGTCTCATGTGCCGAGTATTCTAGGGCCTCTCAGCCGCTGCCTGATGGGATCTGCATAGGGGATTATTGATGAAGGCGAGGTGAGGCGGTTCTTTACAGTAACACATGCCTCGCTCTGGGACGGCAGCCAGGCAGCTAATTAGAGAGCCCAGCAGCTGTCCAGCCTTTCAGGCAGTGAGTAGCAGCTACTGAGTGCCAGGGGTGGGAATGGAAAGAAAGGGGCATGGGGCCAGAGACCACCGTCCAAGGTGGTGGAGTTGGGTGGTCAGGGTTTGCTCAGAGGGGGACTTTGGGAGGGGCATGTGAGATAGAGTGGGCTAGATAGGGAGGATGAAGTGGGAGAGGAGACGGACAGGACAGGTGGCCTCCAAGTGAGACAGAAGACAGTGGGGTGAGATATCGGGTAGGTGGGGCAGTGCAGCTTCCAAGCCCAGAACGAGGGGCAGAGAGGGGAAGGACAGGGCCCAGTGAGGCTGGGACCTATCTTCCATCTCTACCCACCTTCCCCATGCCAGGCAGGCCCCCAAGGCCTGGGCCTCTCCTTCCTCCCTGGGGAGCTGGACAGACACAGGCTTTCCCCTCGGGGGATGTGGAATACTGATTGCATCTGTAGTTGAGCTTGGCCCCTCCTTGGTGTAGGAAGTTGCCAGATCCATTTGTGCTCAGGGCTTTTCTTACTCCAGGATAAGTAAAAGTGGTTGTTCTGAGTCACATGGGAAGAACTGGGGGCTTTGAGTAACCAGGGGGCTCCCAGTGGGCCTTTGGGCATCTTCTCTACTTTGTGGGCACCTGGGTCGGAGAGTGTGGAGTAATAAGAAATGTATTTGGTCTTTGTCCCAGGTCCCTGTCATAGAGCTCCTAAAACCCTTGAAATTTCCTGAGTGATAGGAATGTCCTTTGTTATTCATAATAAGCCCCTCTGATAACATCTGAGTTTATGCTAATGAAGTTACTTGGGAAGTGGCGGGTTGGGGAGAGGCTACACAGCCCAGGATGGAGCAAGTCCCCAGAAAGACCAAATGCTTAGAGGATTAGAACATTTTGCCCCACCCTCCAACCTCCAGGAAAGGTGTGGGAGGGTGGAGATAAAGCTATATAAAAGCTCTTGAACAAGATTTGATTAATTTCTGGGTGGCTAAACATGTGGAGGTGCTGGTGCGTACCCCTAAACACATCACCCTGCCCATCTCTGCATCTGGCTGTTCATCTGCACCCTTTATAATAAGCCAGTAAAGGTAAGTGTTTCCCTGGGTTCTGTGACCCATCCTAGCAAATTAATAGAACCCAAGAAGGGGGTCATGGGAACCCTCGTTTGTAGCCAATTGGTCAGAAGTACAGGTGACAATCTGCCTACTTGTGACTGGTATCTGAAGTGGGGGCAGTCTTGTGGGACTGAGCCCTCAAAATGTAGGATCTGTTGCTGTCTCGGGATAGATTCCATCTCAGGATAGATTCCTACTAAAGTTGAAATGAACTTTAGTAGACCCGGTTGGTGTCCACTGGAGAGCTGTTTGGTGTGGGGAAACCCCTCCACGCCCACCCCATATCTGGTCACAGAAGTGTTCTGCTTTGAGTGTGACAGCAGAAGGAAAAAACTTTTTTTCCTTTACAGGGAGATTCGGAAGAGGGATAAGGAAAAGGAGAGTGGGGGTAAAAAAACAGAGGTAGTGTTTGCCTGGGTGCTTTCTGGCTCCAGTCTTAGATTCCAGGCCAAGGAGATGATGCGGGGGCGGGGGAGAGAGATCTGGTTTTTAGGTTCCAGTCAGAGAGGCAGAGACTCAATCCTGCAAGTCCGGCTTACCTTAAATAGTTATAGGAAAGAAGAGAAAATGATACAAAGGGAATTTCCTGCCAGTAGCCTCTTTGGGAAGTGAATCCTGCGTGCACGAAAACCGATGTGGCTTTTGAGACTGCCGGCACATTGTAGAAAGAAGGCGTTGTCATTCACTGACCTGAACCTGCACTTGGCCCCTTGCCCACGTAGGAGCCTGCGATGTTTCCCCTTATGCCTGGAATGCTCTGTTCCTGCCCCAGCCTTCCTTGCATGATGTTGGACATGTCTTCTGTATTGTCCAGACCCAGGCCACTCACTCTGTCTTTCTTCACACTCTGGTTGTGCAATGGCTCCTGGAGATGGGAGAGAGGAGAGTGAGCACCCTCCTTGCTTCCTTCACCTGCAGAGACAGCCTTGCCTGTAGTAAACCAACATGTATGGTGCTTTGTGGGAGACAGCCTATCTGTGATGGTGGCTTAGAAATTAGAGAACAACACAAGACATTGCTATGTTTGATTAATAACGCTGGATGTCTCAGTTGCCCAAGAATTTAAATGTAGCTGAGCCCTTCTCCACCTTGCCTGTCCATCCATCAGCAGAAATTCTATGATTTCAAGGAATTCATTGTGTGGTGGAGGAAACAGACACAGAGAAGGAATTTTAAGATGGGACTGCGTTTCTATTGAAGGATGGTGAGAGCCCGCTGGGAACATCAGTGATGGAATGACCTGGAGGCTGTGGAATGACATCGCAAAGGAGTGAGGCAGGAGCAGGTCTGGAAGGAGTTAGAGTGGTGGCTGCAGAGGAAGGCAGGAGAGGTGACAGGGCTTGAAATAGGGCGGTGGTCTCTGCGTCTTCACGCTCCCAGCAGCGTCTCAGGCATATTGACGAGAAGCTGCATGGACAAACTCAGTTGTAAGTTTGCAGAATAAGCGGCTTACTTGGAGTGGACTAAGTAGATTACACTGACTTGAAGACCCTTGCGTGCAGACATGTGCATTAAGGATGAGATTTGGGTGGGAAGCAGTTTGAAGGCACACCGTATGGGAATAGGGTGATTCTGGAGGCTGAGGACTGGGATTTGAATCAAATGTTTGGATTTGGCTAAATCTCTTAATGTCCTGAACCCTCTATGTTTTCATTTCTAAAATAGAGGTGACCATTTCTGCCCTCCCTGCCCCACAGGAGTCCTGAAAAATCATGAGAGATGATTTAAGTTCTATCCATATGTTAGTTGCTATAAAGGCTCAACATTCATTCATATGCTACAAGAATCTCTGGTTTAGGTCCTGCCGTCCACAAAGGAGCCGCATGTCCTCTGTCCCCTGGGACCTACTCTTGGGGAATAGGGAGTGTCAGTGAGGCCTAGGGACAGCTTAGGCACTTGGAGGAAGAGGTGCGACACCATCATCTCGTCCTCCCTGCAACTAAGTTTTTCCTGGGGAAAAAGCCTGCAGACCAGGAAGCCGGAGGTGTCTAGTGGAACGCTGCCCCCAGTAGGAACCTGTTCTGAGTGCTGGGGCTTCATCTGCCAGGGCTGCACCCCAGCAGGCAGTGGGCTTCCAGAGCTGGCTGCAGTAACCAGCAGGCTGTGCTGGCAGGATGTGGTCTTTGGTTTCTGTTTCTGTTTCTGTTTTAGTTCTGACTTGTGCCGTGGATGTAGCTGAGGGGCCAGGGTCAGGGGAAGTGCCCAAAGGTGGGATTGAACTCCCCACAGGCACAGGGTCCTGGTCGTGCTGGTGGAGAGGGAGGCCTGGAGGGTTCGGACATGCCCTGTTAAAGCCCTTTCCTCAAGGTGATAGGTACGTGCCAAAGTGACCTCTGTCCGCCATCTGGCAGGCTGGGAGAAGTGGGGAAGACGGACAGGTCTGGGAGAATTGGAGGGTCCCCTTTGGAGGAGCTGGGGATGGGGAGGCAAGGCTGAGCACAGCAGCCCACTGTGATGTTCTCAGTGCAGAGGCCCTGAGGGGAATCCCAGGGGAGGCACCCCCAGAAAGCACATGTGCACACAGTGAGTTTCAGGTCCCTTACTCCTGCCCTTTCACTTCTCCTTGGCTGCCCGCCTGCTTCACAAGTTGTCAGCTTGAGCAAAGGCTCAAGTGGCTTCTACTCAGAAAGCCTGGGGGTCAGAGGGGAGGGAGGAAGGTTGGCGTGGGCATTAGCATAGGCCAGCACCTCTGGTCCATCCTGCCTGGTCATCCACGGGGGAGTGCCAGCTCCCACCCCCTGCCACATACTGTTCTCAGCTTCTGAGTGGCTGGGCTGTCCTAGAGGGCCATGCTGGGCCTGAGTGCTGTCCTTGGACATACTCAGATGATGCTATATCCAGGGGGTTTTCAGAGAAGCTTTAGCACTTTCATATTAAAACAAAAAATGTTGGAATCTCCATTAAATAGTCAAGTCTTAGGGATTTTATTTTGAGATTGAGTTTCGCTCTTGTTGCCCAGGCTGGAGTGCAGTGGCGCAATCTCGGCTCACCACAACCTCTGCCTCCTGGGTTCAAGAGATTCTCCTGCCTCAGCCTCCCGAGTAGCTGGGATTACAGGCATGAGCCACCATATTGGCTAATTTTGTATTTTTAGCAAAAATGGGGTTTCTCCATGTTGGTCAGGCTGGTCTCGAACTCCCAGCCTCAGGTGATCCACCTGCCTTGGCCTTACAAAGTGCTGGGATTACAGGCATGAACCACTGCACCAGCCAAGTCTTAGGGATATTATTAAAAATGTGTACATGGCTGGCCAGGCACAGTGGCTCATACCTGTAATCCTAGCACTTTGGGAGGCTGAGGTGGGAGGACTGGCCAAGAGTTTGAGACCAGCCTGGTCAACATAGCAAGACTTGTCTTTATTTGATTTTTTTTTTTTTTAAGTACATTATAAAGTAATGTAAAGGGCAAAGGGCATTATAAAGTAAGATTTGTATTTGCTTGTAGCCAGTTACTGATGTTCACAGGAAGGGCCTCCACCATAATAATGGTAAAATAATAAAACAAGATGAATAGATGAGAAGTAGAATTGCACATAGGAAGGTTTTGCACACATTTTGTTTTTCTGCACGTATGCTTGTTCTCTGCTCTCAAAATGCTGAAACAAATGTCCCACATTGTCTGCCTTCCATGAGGTTCTGACCGCCCTAGAGAACAGATGTACTCACTACAGGGTGAAGGTGAGAATGTAATTTGAAGCTGAATGAGAATGGAGCTAGATTCTAAAATTATATCCCCTCTCAGAGTCACAAGTGTGTGCACATTCAGGCAAGAAGCCCTAAGTCCTAACCCCCCACATGTGGATTGTCCAGGACCATCCCAGACTCTTGTGGCTGGATTAATCAGACCTGAGCAAACCAGATGCAGAGAGGAGGGGGCAGGTTGCAGGAGAGGGGCCCTGGTGGCCAGGGCGGGAGGAGTGTCTGGTGCTGAGCCCAGAGCCCAGGCCCTTGCAGTGTTTGCCTTGGATCTGCTGGGGGCAGTTTAAGCTAATAAAGGCCTCCTCGTTTATTCCCAGGGACACATGGAAGCTGCCAGCCAACCAGCCAAGGATCAGCTGAGCCCTAGGGCTGATGCTTGTCTACATTGCTGACAATGGCACCAAGGTCCAGCCAAAAAGGTTAACCCGGGACACTCCTGGACAGTGATCCTGATGTCTGTTCTGAGCTGCGCACTCAAGGGTGTGATAAGTGAGTATGTTACAAGCACCCAGGGGATCACCAGCCTAGCGATCCTGCCTGCTCGGCATCTCATCAGCACGGGCACGAGTCTGGACATTCTAGTTCTGAGTCTGTTTCCCATCCTCTGGTTCTGCAGTGGGAGGGCAATGTCAAGCAATATTGGGCCATCACATGCTGAAGCTGTCTTATGGCCACGTGGCCTCTGAAAACCAGGCCAGACCCAGTATGTTAGTTCGTTTTCATGCTGCTGATAAAGACATACCTGAGACTGGGTAATTATACAGAAAAAGAAGTTTAATGGACTCACAGTTTCACATGGATGGGGAGGCATGGAGGAATCACAATCATGGTGGAAGGCAAGGAGGAGCAAGTCACATCTTACATAAATGGCGACAGGCAAAGAGAGAGAGCTTGTGCAGTGAAACTCCTTCCTTATCAGATTGGCCAGGCATGGTGGCTCACACCTGTAATCCAGCACTTTGGGAGGCCGAGGTGGGTGGATCACAAGGGCAAGAGATCGAGACCATCCTGGCCTACATGGTGAAACCCTGTCTCTACTAAAAATACAAAAATTAGCTGGGTGTGGTGGCACATGCTTATAGTCCCAGCTACTCAGGAGGCTGAGGCAGGAGAATTGCTTGAACCTGTGAGCCGAGATTGTGCCACTGCACTCCAGCCTGGTGACACAGCAAGACTCCATCTCAAAAATAAAAACAAAAAACAAAAGAAACCCATCAGATCTCATGAGACTTATTCACTATCACAATAATAGCATGGGAAAGACCTGGCCCCATGAGTCAGTTACCTCCTACCCAGTTCCTCCCACAATATATGGGAATTCAAGACGAGATTTGGGTGGGGACAGAGCCAAACCGTATCACCCAGATTGCCTGACGTGAGTGAAGTGAGCACCCACACCTGGGAGACAGTGTCTACTTTGGCCGTTGGGCTTCAGATCTGTATAGTGTGCATCACTGTGCATCACCTGGGACTGGACTCTGCCCAGAAGCCATGAGCAATGCATGTGGTGTTGGTCTAGGAGGCCTTGAGTAGGGCATCCAGGGCCCTGGGAAGTGAGGAGATTTGTGAGTCTTAATTGCCATAAGAGTGAGCACCAGGGGATCCGGAGGAGCAGGTCCTCTTGCTTTTGCCGCATGTCAGCAGCAGCATCTCCTCCTCATCAAGACAAGCTCAAGGTAGGGTGAGAGGCTCCTAGCTTCACAGCCCTGCCTGTCCTCACAGGCCTTTCTTTCCAGCCTCAGCCCCTGGCTTTTCCTTGATGATGCCTTTAAAAATGACAATTGGCTGCTTTCCCAACCCCCAGAGGCCTGTCTGGCCTGAAGGCTGTTATGTCTGTGCAGGGCCCGCAGCTGGTGGGATCAGAGGCCTGCAGGAAGGAAGCTCCCCGGAAGGCATGGCAGGCAGAGCTGAGTTTTTGTAATCTTGAACAAACAAGCTTTTTTAGGAGTTCCTAGGCTGGTCCATGGGAGCCCAGAGCTTCAGATTCCATGCAGGAGTTTGCAGGGAGTGGAAGAGGGGTAATCAGGTCTTCCTACACTTTAGGTAGATCTTGACTCTCCTAGTTGAGAGTTTACAATTCAGAGCCAGAACTGTTTTCCACTCAGCCTAGGCTTGCAAAATCAGTTTGACTGGAGTGTTTTTCAGGAAGTGTGTTCTTGAGTTGATTTGTAGCCAGGGTGGTGTGAGCAAGGCTAGGCTGTAGGAGGCGGGGTGGGGAAGGGGGTTGAGGGTAGAGAGATGGCCATGGATGCCTCTGTGGGAATGTGGTGACTCAGATGGAAGACACCACATGACACATCTCCCCGGAGCAATCTATGCCATCAGGCTTAAGACTGTTGGACCGTTTGGTTCAGTGATTCCACTTCTGCAATTATTCATTAAGAAATCTTATTAAGAAATAGTACCAGAGAGCAAAGGGCTGAATTCTTCTGTTACAGGCATTAAGGTACTTCCTGTTGTGTCATCTGTAGTAGTAGAAATGGGAAACAATTGTTCCCTTTGGACACCTAGGTTAAGTAAATTACAGTTTTCCACTTGGTGGAATAGTTAGTACACAGCCATTATAATAATGAGTACAGAGGCTATATAACAACTTGGACAGATAGTTATGACAAGTGAAAATGGCAGGTTGCAGAATAAGTATATTATGGTGACTTATAAAATACACACATAGGAAAATATTGCAAGGGAGAAATGATCATCGCTGCTAGTTTGGAATTATGAATGCTTTTTTTTTCTTTATTAGAAATGAGGTCTCGCTATGTTGCCCAGTCTGGTCTCAAACTCCTGGGCTCAAGCAGTCCTCCTGCCTCAGCCTCCCAAAATGCTGGGATTACAGGCGTGAGCCACCATACCCAGCCTATGAATGCTTTTTCTATGATGCACATATTGGCTTTTTTAAAAATAAAATTTAATTTGGATGACTATACAACATACCATTAATAGCGACTTTCTCTAAAATGTATTTGCTTTCTTTTTTTTTTTTTTTTTTTTGAGACAGAGCCTTGCTCTGTCACCAGGCTGGAGTACAGTGGCGCAACCTCAGCTTACTGCAACCTCCACCTCCTGGTTTCAAGAGATTCTCCTGCCTCAGCCTCCCAAGTTGTTCACCCAAACCCTGCTTGTGAAGCTGTCCATTGCTCTCCAAACTCTGTCCTCCAGCATTCAGTCTTGCTCACACTCTCCTCCTCTTCAACCCACCCTGAATTTCTGTTCCTGGGCTGTCCTATCTTCATGTCACAGGCCTCGGGACAGTTTTGCGCCTCAGGACAGGCACATGCCACCATGCCCAGCTAATTTTTGTATTTTTAGTAGAGGCAGGGGTTCACCATGTTGGCCAGGCTGGTCTCGAACTCCTGACCTCGTGATCTGCCCGCCTCGGCCTCCCAAATTATGGGGATTACAGGCGTGAGCCACCACGCCCCACCTGGAACTTTTGCTTTCTATGTCATTCTGTAATGTTTAAATTTCAGCTGTGAGCACATGTTACTTTTATACTCAGAAAAAATTTTTAAATGCTAAAATTAAACATTTTAGATGGCTATATTTCTCAAGAAAGGAGGGAAGAGAAGCTGAGGCAGCTAGCTGCTTATAATGGCCCTCATCAGTGTTTAAGGGCCTGAGCCTGTTTGGGTCCATTCATCCATCCATTCATTCCGGAAGTATTACTAGATACTATTGCCAGGCACTACTCTAGGCACTGATTACACAGCAGTGAACAAGACAGTGCCCCTGCCCTTATGAAGCTTGCATTCTAGTTGAGGAGAGACAGATCATCATTAAGTAGCAACATATCAGAAAGTGAAAGTGCTATGTAGAAAATAAAATGAAATGATGTGAGTGACAAAGAGGCTATTTTGGGTTGTGGAATCAAAAGTCCCTGAGATGTGACAGCTGAGCTGAGACCTGAATGGTAACAGAGAGGCAGCCACGTGCAGGTCTGGGATGCCAACCTGCCAGCCCCCCTGTGCAGGACATCCTTTGCTTCCTGAGCCCCAGGGACCTCTATGTCAGAACTGACTCCATACCCCAACCTCACTCATCCTGCTCTGCCTCCTGCTGGGCTTTGCTTGGTATCCAAGGCCCCCTAAAATCCTCTGTGTGGACTGTTGCTCCTGACACTCTAGCTGTTGCACCTTTGGGTAGCAGGCCCCCTACTCTTGGCTGGTGTCTCCATGGCAGGGCTGGGCCATCTGAGACTCCCAGGAGCACTGGGGTGGGCTAGCAGTCAGGGGGCCTCTGGGTTGTGTGTGTCCTGGTGAGGGGCCTTTGAATGGCACATGCCTTGAGGCCTGAGGGTTGCTTGCTGTCATGGTCCTGTGACTGTGTCAGCTTTGACCTGGAGGGCCTCTGTGTGGATCCTGAGGAACAGGCTGGGAGCCTTTGGGAGCTCTGACACCCAGTTGGGAAGTTTGTTAATGACCCACCTAGAAGTTCACAACCTTCTCCTTGCTTTCTGTTGTCTCTCCACATACCATCCCAGCCTTCCAGAAGCAGAAACTCAGAAAATTGTAGTGCCTCAGAGGAGCCTGTAGTCAGCCTCAGGGGAAGTGCAGTGTGCTGATTAGGTGCGAAGACTTGAGTCAGATTTGTGGGGTTTGAATCCCAGCCTTGACTTTTATAGTTATAAGAATGTAGGCTTGGCCAGGCTTGGTGGCTCACGCCTGTAATACTAGCACTTTGGGAGGCTGAGGCAGGCGGATCACTTGAGGTCAGGAGTTCAAGACCAGCCTGGCCAACATGGCAAAACCCCATCTCTACTAAAAATACAAAAAAAAATCAGCTGGGCATGGTGGCTACTCGGGAGGCTGAGGCAGGAGAATCACTTGAACTTGGGTGGCAGAGGTTGCGGTGAGCCAAGATCATGCCACTGCACTCCAGCTGGGGCAACAGAGCAAGACTCTATCAAAAAAAAAAAAGAATGTAGGCTCTTTCTGCCTTACTTTCCCCATCTGTAAAATGGGCTTGAGGATTTTTTGAGTTAATACATGGAAATACTGAGAAGAGCACGTGGTTATTATTATTATTGTGACTTGGGAGATGGAGGGAGGACTCCATCAAGGCCTGCAGTGTCACTGATCCCTGGGGCTTTCCTGGAGGGTGCCCACAGCACGAGGGTGGAATTCTGTGGCATGTGCACCAGCCAGTGGCTACAGGAGTTTTCCTCCACTTGCTTCCCTTCTGGCCCTGAGCAAGCCCTGTTTTCCTCCCTGCTAACTTCATGACCACAGGGGACGTTCAGGGAGGTTTCTGCCCTTTCCTTATTGAAGCCACTCACCTTCAGCACAGAGCCACCCAGGGACTCCTGAAGCTGTCCGCCACTGCCTTGTCCTCAGGGGCCTCCTAGAAGGGCTGTGGGTCTTCCCAGAACATGGAACTGTAGTGACAGGGGTCCCTGGTGATGGGGAGCGAGGCTTGGGAAGTGAGTGGGGTGAAAGCGGAAGGCCTGCCCAGGCGGGTTGCATGGGAGGGGAATCCTGATTTCCTGGCAAGATGCTTCTCTGGACAGAAATTCCCAGAGTCATTGTGTTGTGGCACCTTAGCCCCCAGAAACAAGATGGGGGTTTGTGACAAAACCAAGGGCAGTCATTCCATCTGGTTTTGCCTTCAGCCTGTCTTAGACTTTTTTTTTTTTTAATGTACTTTGGGCTCTGGGGTATATGTGCACATCCTGCATCCTGCAGGATTGTTGCATAGGTACATACATGCCATGGTGGTTTGCTGTCTCCATCCCCCGCCGCCGCATCATGCTACCTGACTTCAAACTATACTACAAGGCTACAATAATCAAAACAGCATGGTACTGGTACCAAAACATCCTTAGACTTTTATAGCAGTCTCTTTACCCCCTCTCAGCTGCTGGTGGTGTCCCCTGCCACCCTATGGAACAGCTCAGCAGGCTCGGAGAGCAGCCGGTGAGATGCTCTTAGCAAGCAGGGCTCTGAAAGCCAGCTCCCCCTCCCCATCACCTGTTCCCTCGGAGGGGTAGTTCCCGGATCTCACAAATCACCTTGAGTCCTGGCCCTTCACTGGGACTGTGTTTGCCCAGGCCCTTTCATCAGGTATGCAGACTCTTGGATTTGAGTGTTGTTTACCCAAACCCTGCTTGTGAAGCTGTCCATTGCTCTCCAAACTGTGTCCTCCAGCATTCAGTCTTGCTCACACTCTCCTCCTCTTCAATCCACCCTGAATTTCTTTCTTTCTTTCTTTTTTTTAAGAGACAGGGTCTTGCTCATTGTCCATGCTGGAGTGCAGTGGCACAATCATAGCCCACTGTAGCATTGAACTCTTGAGTTCAATGAATCCTCCTGCCTTCAAATCTGGGACTACAGGCACATACATCAAACCAGGTTGCTTTTTTTTTTTCTAGAGATGGGGGTCTCACTATGTCACCCAGGCTGGTCTCAAACTCCTGGCCTCAAGCTATTCTCCCACCTCGGTCTCCGAAGATGCTGGGACTACAGGCATGAATTCCATCCACTCTTCTGTTCAGCAACTTGCTGTCTCTCACCCTAGGTTTCTCTCTCCCTTTGACAGCTACCTCTTTCATCTTGCTTCTGCTCCGAGGGTTTTGGGGTCTAATTCTCCCAAGTTACCTGCTGGGGTTGGGGAAGAGACTGGACCTTCCCATCTGTTACCAGCGGGAAACCATTCTGGGCCGTCCCAGAGAGATCAGAGGCAAGAAGAGCAAGGTTTAAAGTCAGCCTCAAGGCTAAGCGGCTGGCCTGAGTGATGAGATCCATACAGTCATGTCAGGCTGCTGCAGGAGAGCCCCTGGAAGTGAGGTTCCCCTTCCTTCAGCCTGGGCCCTGGGGGCTGGGAGAGCCAGGGGTGTATGTGCAGGTCACGGGGCCTGAGTCAGGGCAGGAGGTTCGGCCGTCTCTGCATCCTTGCACTGTGCCATCTGTCTCAAGCCCTCAGCCTGCCTCAGTGTGTTCCCCTGGAGCCTGGGTCTGTTCTCTCCTGCCTGGGGGAGGCATAGGATAAAATGAGGGGGTGACAGGCTGTGTCTCTTTCAGTCTACCCTCTTTTCAAGCCTCCCCCTCGGGCTGGCTCTGAGACCCTTCCTCTTCCATTCATCCCTCAGTAGCCACAGGGAAGCTGGAGGCTCAGGTTCACTCTCTCCGGCTGTCTGTGGGAGTTTTGTTCTCCTGAGGGCCGTATGTGGGAGTATTGTTGCCACTGGATTTCTTGGCTCCCTAGCTTGGTGTTCAGGGTGGGGATGAAGACCTAACCTGCTGGACAGGAAGGGCTTTCCTAGAGACTGCCAAGAGCAGAGGCACAGCCACCCTGCATCAGGTAGGAAGTGGCATAAAAGCAGGAAGGGCTGTCTAGAAGCCTGGCTCTGTGCTGGAAATGACAGCTGCCCTTTCTGGAGCCTTGGCTGTGTTCTAAGTGGTGTATATGTACTGGCTCATTCATCCTCACAACAGCATTCTGTGGTCGTTACTTTCATTATCCTCAATTTACCTACAAGGACCCTTAGGCATAGGGTGATCGAGTAGCCTCCATTAGGTCCCACAGATGGAAAGCATCAGCCAGGATTCCAACCTAGGCAGTTAGAATCATCTGGGGCCCCTGAGCTAAACCAGCTGGCCATATTCAGACCTGTGAGGCATGCTTCTTGTTGGAATACCCAGGAGGGAAGAACCCGCATTAATTTGCGTGAGTTCGGGTTTCTTTGGGTTCATTTGCTTAGCAAATTCATTGAACACCTTCTATATATGAGGTATGAACATGGTGAATACATATTCATTTCACAAGCAATTTTAAGATGAAATTTTAGTTTTATAAAAGTTATACATGCTTGTTAGGAAAAAAGAGTATGATGAAAAATATTCAAAAAATCACGATATCACCATCCAGAGATGATTGTTTGATTTTTTTGTATATGTGCACTATGCATGGCTTTGCAGAATCAAAGTTAGGTTGAATATTCAGTTTTGAATCCTGCTTTTTTCTCTTACCACTTATTAAACAAGCATTCCTCAGGAGGCTGCTGGTGCTGGCCTTCAGATGAATCCAGCAAAGCAGAATGCTCACTGTCACCACAGAGAAGGGAGGGTGCAGAAGTCAACAGACAGCTCTGGAGTCAGGGTGCTTAGGAAAGTCCTCACAGAGGAGGAGCTGGGTCTTAAAGGAGGATTATGGGTTCACCAGTCCTGAGAGGGGCCCAGGTAGCAAAAATAGCAAGGTGGAAATCTGGAGGACAGGATCAGAGGCAGGGACAAGCTGTCAAGGGCTTTGCCAGCTGTCCCCAGGGGTTTGAGCTTTATTTACCCTGTAGATGTTGAAGATCCACTCATAGGCTTTAAGTGGCAAGAAAGGTTGGATTTGTACTTTAGAAAGGTTGCGTTTTTTTCTACACACTCTTTCGTCCTGTGTTGACTGAATTAGAAGGAAGAAGGCAAAGCTGGGAGACCTTTGGAGTCATCCAGGTGAGACATGATGAGTGCCTGAACCAGAGCAGTGGTAGCAATGAGAAGAGGAATGAAGAGGAGAGGATAGATCCCAAAGATATTTAAGAGGTAGAAAGGGTGGGTGTTAGTGGCTGACTTGGTGGCTTTCCCTTAGCCAGTGGGATGTTGGTGGGCATGCCTTAACCAGGGTCTTGAGTCACACTCATGCAGCTGGGCTTGCTCACCTTTGTGCCTCTGCCCTTGCCATGAGAAGAATATGCCCAGGCAAGTCCTTTGGGCCCCAGAGGAGGATGAGAGACAGGTGGAGTGGAGCTACATTGCCCCAGCCGTCTGCCAACCACAGACACGTGAGCTGTAATAGTAGATGGTATTTGTTTTAGGCCAGGGTTTTGGGGATGATTTGTTATGTGGCAACTGCTAACTAAGAAATGCCTTTATTCTGGTCTTGAATGCTTTCTGTGTGCCGGGCTTTGTGCCAGGCACTGAGAATACTGTGCTGAACCAGGCAGGCAAGACCTTCACTGTCAGGAACTCATGTTAGGGTGGGGATGTCGCAGAGGAAGCCAGAGTGACTTTGAGGCCTCTGGTTCTAACTGGGTGCATGGTGGTACTATTAATTGGGGTGGGGGTCTTAGGAGGGAAACAGGTTTTGGGGAAAAGATAATGGGTTTGATTTTATTTATTTTTTAGAGACAGGGTCTCACTGCACTGCCTAGGCTGGTCTCAAACTCAAGAGTTCTGGACTTGAGCGATCCTCTTGCCTCGGTCTCCCAAAGTTCTAGGATTAAGGCATGAGCCACGACACCTGCCCATGAGTTTGTGGGACATTAGTGGGAGCTGCCTAGGGAAGAGCAGGAGCTGTACGTGCAGCACACAGGAAAGAGGTCTGGCTGGGGACTGGAATTCTCAACATAATATAATAGAAGATAACCTGTACCAAAGGGAGTGAGACAGAGTAACTGCTGTAGAAATTCAGAGGAGGAAGAGAGGACTTGGGACCTGGGAAGATGAAAGAGATTTTGTTCTGAAGGTAATCTGTAAGCAGGTTTATACTCACGGAATTGAGAGGAGAAAGGCACACCCCATAGAATGAACAGGACCTGCAAAGGCATGGAGATGAAAGACAGGAAGAGCTGGATTGTGAGGAAAAGGCTGAAGAGTCAATCGGGGTGAGGTCATGAAGAATCTTGAATGGCAGGCCAAGGATGCTGTTGTGTTCCATTAGGAAATAGGGAGCTATAGAGCATTTTTGAGCAGGGGAGTGGCATTCAGTACATATGTCTAATAGATGGGCAGTCATGTGCAGTGGGGTAAGTTTTGAAGTAGAAAGCAAGAGATATTGGTTCTAGTCTAAGTCATTTACTGGTCCTGGGATATGGGGCAAATGATGTCTGCTCTCTGAGCTCCAACTGTCTCACTCCAAAAAAATGGGAATAAAGTTATCTGACATTCATGTGAATCTTAATTATGTAAGAACATGACAAACTATGAATGAAGTGCTTGGAAGACCACACAGCAATGCACAAGGATGGGTAGGTATTAATGTGACCAGGACTGCTTCAGCTGAAATGTGAGGCTGGGATTCCCAGACAGGTGTCCATATTGCAGATTCATGTCCTTAACCTCAGTCTCTTCTCCCACCTTGGAGAGGGGATGGACAGAGATGTGAAGTCTCTGGCAGCTGGCAGAGCTGGGATTCATGTTCTCAAGCCCTACCTTCCCATTCTTGATGCACTCACATGCCACCCTTTACATGACAGGACATGTCATTTAGAGAGGGCCTGCCCAGGAGAGGCCTATATTAAGGCCACAAAGCACCAGCCTGTGCAACAGTCACTGTCCTCAAGGAGTTCACAGGCTAGTTGGATCATGAGGGCACATTCTTAAAAAAGCCATTGGGGTGGCACCTGATAATGGGCCAGATGAGTGGTGCAGACAGTTGCTGGTGGAGGGCGAGGAGAAAGTAGAGAGAAGCAGCATGGGAGCCGGGCCTTGAAGACTGGTGGGGTTTCAAAGAGGGGAAGGGAAGGGAGTCAGAAGGGCAGAGGAGGACTCTTTCCTGTGTCAATCCATTGGTTTCCCCTCAACACTGAAACCAAACACTAAAACCCCATTTAATGGAGCAAAGACAAATGTGACCACAATGAGAGAACCACCTCACACCCATTAGGATGGCCATTATAAAAACAAAACAGAAAATAACTAGTGTTTGGGGCGGATGTGGAGAAATTGGAAGCCTCGTGCATTGCTGATGGAGAATGTAAAATGGTTGTGACCACTGTGGAAAACAGCGCAGCGGTTCCTCAGAAAGCTAACTATAGAATTACCATAGGATCCAGCATTTCCACTTCTGGGTATGTACTTGAAAGAGTTGAAAGCAGGGATTCAAACAGACCTTTGTACACCCGTGTTCACAGCGGCCTTATTCACAGTAGCGAAAAGGTAGAAGCAACCCAGGTGTCCATCAATGGATGAAAGGATAAACAAAATATGGTGATATATACAATGGAGTATGATTCAGCCTTTAAAAGGAAGGAAATGCTGACATGTGCTGCCACATGGATGAAACTTAACAACGTTACGCTAAGTGAAAGCTAAGCTGGTTATGCTAAGCCAGTCACAAAAGGACGGTGTTTGTATGATTCCACTTATATGAGGCATCCAGAGTAGTCAAATTCACAGAGACAGAAAGTAAAATGGTGGTTGCCAGGGGCTGGGGGTTTGGGGAATGGGATTTTGTATTTAATGGATACCAAGTTTCAGTTTGGGACAATGAAAAAATTCTGGAGATGGTTGCTGGTGATAGTTGCACAACAATGTGAATGTACTTACCGCCACTGAGTTGTACACTTAAAAATGGTTTAAAAAATGCCATGCACACACACAAGGACAAATGTGATGAGTCACTTACATCTCAGAAATACGAGTGACGTGGAACTGTTTGAGAAGTGGGGGAAGAAATGGGGTCCCCAGTGGATAGGCCTGCTGAGAAATCAGCAAGTAGCCTCAAAATGGGGAGGATTGGTGGACCAGGACAGCAGACTCTTCAACTGACCACAGATAATCCAAAAAAGCTGCAGGGAGTATAGACACCTCCCTCTAAGTAGCATTTGGGTGGAGTTGGAGAGGCAGTCAGCGGGGTGGGTAGGTTGTTCTGGTCTTTTATTTTTATTTTTTTTGAGAGGGAGTCTTGCTCTCTTGCCCAGGCTGGAGTGCAATGGCGCCACCTCGGCTCACTGCAACTTCTGCCTCGTGGGTTCAAGTGATTCTCCTGCCTCAGCCTCCCAAGTAAGGGATTACAAGCGTGCATCACCACACCTGGCTAATTTTTGTATTTTTAGTAGAGACGGGGTTTCACCATGTTGACCAGGGGGGTCTCAAACTCCTGACCTCAAGTAATCTGCCCGCCTCAGCCTCCCAAAGTGATGGGATTACAGGCGTGAGCCACCGCGTCCGGCCCTCACCCGTCTCTCTTGTGCCCACCTGCAGCCAGCCCCAGTCGGCGCCATGGCGTCTGCCGAACCCCTGACGGCGCTGTCCCGCTGGTACCTGTACGCCATCCACGGCTACTTCTGCGAGGTGATGTTCACGGCGGCCTGGGAGTTCGTGGTGAACTTGAACTGGAAGTTCCCAGGGGTCACGAGCGTGTGGGCCCTCTTCATCTACGGCACCTCCATACTCATCGTGGAGCGCATGTACCTGCGGCTGCGCGGTCGCTGCCCGCTGCTCCTGCGCTGCCTCATCTACACGCTCTGGACCTACCTGTGGGAGTTCACCACCGGCTTCATCCTGCGCCAGTTCAACGCCTGCCCCTGGGACTACTCCCAGTTCGACTTTGACTTCATGGGCCTCATCACCCTGGAGTACGCCGTGCCCTGGTTCTGCGGGGCCCTCATCATGGAGCAGTTCATCATCCGCAACACCCTCCGCCTCCGCTTTGACAAGGACGCCGAGCCCGGGGAGCCCAGTGGCGCCCTAGCTCTGGCCAACGGCCACGTCAAGACTGACTGAGTAGGGAGCGGGTGGGGGGCCTGGGGATCTCTCATGGAACTCGTGGACCAAGAGACCAAGCTGGTGAGGTTGCCCCATCCATGCTGCGCAAGCCCTGCCTTGGCCAGGCCTCACCGGTGTAGGGCACGCACAGCCCCCTAACCTCCGCGGAGGGAGGTGGTCAGGTGTTGGGGGATGGGGTGTGGAGGTCGCAGCGGGACATTTGGAAGGGTCCACGGATCCTGGCCCAGCTCAGAGGCTGGCGCCGGGAGGCCTGTGCCTGAGCAGCGATGGACTATGTAGTTGACTTTGGAAGCAGCAGGCCCTGTCCTGGCTAAGGGACGATGAGAATGGGGCTGCAGGTGGGAGACAAGGCCTGACTTTCTTCCCTCCCATCTGGATTTAGTTGGGCTTTGGCTGGTTCCATTAGGCAATATTCAGGTGCTTGCTTGCAACCAATACCTCCCCAGGGGCCTGCTGAGCTGCAGCCGAGGAGAGACTGGGCAGCCAGGAGGCTACGTGGCCGCAACGCTGGTCTGCAAGGGCTGGGAGACCCTTCCTTGGCTCCTCTCCCCTCCCCCAGGGCCTTGCGCTGCTCCCTTGGCCTTCTGGGGCCCCCGTGGTGCTGGATTCCCACCAACCTTGGGCTTTTGGAGGTTTCAATCCCCGTGTGTTCGGTGGCGTTTCCCCCTTTAGTCGCTTGTTTTCAAGGCCTTTACCACTAGCGGCTCTTTATCCATGTCAGTCACCACACCTGCCCCACCTCCCTCCCTAGGCAGCACAGGAGCTGGAGATGGAGCCCTGAGACACCCCCAACTCCCACCCCCTTGCAGCTTTACCTCCACTGTTCCTGCTGGCCTGAAGCCTGGGGAGTTCCTGAGTTGCGCCTCCCTGCCCCTGGTCTGGTGGGCTGTGTCAGTGGTCCCTTCTCATAGTGGCCCAGCTGAGAACAAATGATGCCCTCCAATGCACAGGCAGGCTGGGATAGGCCCTGTGGATCCACAATGGGGACCTAGAGGCAAGTCAGTTTGGTGGGGAAAAGGCAGAGTTCTAGGTCATCTATTCCCTGGCTGGTTTATGTCGAAGCCAGAACTGAGCAGTCTAGCTTTCTATGGGATGGAGGAGCCAGGTATCCAGCATTGGAGACTGATGGAGAATGAGAATAAGAAAGAGAGGAGAACCTTGTGGCTGTAGAAGGCTCTTGGAGCCTCCTTTGTGGCAGGGTATCAGTTCTAGCTCTGCCATAGCCCCAGCCCTGTAGCAAAACCTCAGGGCTGCCCCTCTCCCCAGACTCCTCCCAGCAAGGCTGCCCCTCTGAGCTTACTCCTTCAACAGTATTAACCCTGCCACACTCATGGGCATTGGCACCTTGGTTCCCCTGCCCCACTTTGCCCAATGACAGGTCCATTGCTGGCAGTGGACAGGTGACATACTCCAGCCTACTTGGCTCTGACCTTCACTCTCCAAGGGGAAGGGTCCTTTAGAAAGGGGCCCATCTCATGGTACATGGTCTCTTCTTCACCACACTAGGACTCTTAGGTAGAAATTAGCCTTTCCCTTTTTATGGATCATTACAAAGTGATGATAACACTTGTGGAGAGAATGTCCTCTTCCCTGCTGGCTGTCCTGCCCAGACTGTGCAGATAGCACGACCCAGGTTGCAGGGTGTGGTGGGGTGGGCCACAGTTGTGTCCTAGGTCTGGAGAAAAGCGTGCAGACTCTGCCTTTGGCAGGATTTTCTGCAGTTAGTCCTGTCCAGAGCAGAATGAAGGGTGTTTCCTAGCCTATTTCCCGGGCAGCCTCCTCAAATCCAGGGATTAACTACTTTCTTCAGGGGCCAGCCCTCCTTTTGATTGTATTTTGGCCCCAATTCCAGGGCTTTGGGGGTTACAGAGAATCAGACTTCTGGTGAAAGTAGATTGTTTTCCGTCTGTAGGTGGAGAAAATTCCAGGAGAATATTGTCTGGCTTCCTTGTTCTCTCTGGGCAATTGTCTCCTCGGTTCTCTCCCCAACTCCATGTTGTCTGTCTCCCAGCACCCTTTCAGGCCTTCCATGTGGGCTCCTAGACCCCACTACCCGCCTTTACACCCCCATTCCACAACTGAGTCCAGTGACCAGCTATTCTCAGCCAGAGCAAGCCCTTGAATGGTCTACCAGGTCTTGCTGCTCCAGATGTTGCCTTGTGGGCATTCCCTGGCACCATTTACTCTCTGGGTCCTATAAGCTCCCAAGTGCAGGAGGTCCTGGGGTACACCTGCGTGCCTGGCAACATCCAGCATTATGTTTCTGCTCCATCTAGGTGTCCTATTGCTCCAACTGCCCTTCATAGGGCATCAAACCTCCAGCAAAGGAAGGCAACAACCCATGACCTGACCACAGGATCTATGGGTTCAGATCTCACCAGGGATAGCCCAGAATTCAACTCTTGCTTTTTTGGGTATCAGGGCCCCAATCCCTTAGTGCCCAGGGACTCAAAGTTTGGAATAATCCCAGCCCTGCCAAGCATTAGGGTGCTGGTGGGGAGTGTTTGCCTGCTGTTCGTGAACCTCCAGTGTCCTGGGCCTCTCTCCACTGGACATGGCAGCATCTCTGAGTTACAGATTGCAATGTGCTGCCCTGCATGGTTGAACTGCTTCTGATGTATGCGAGGCATCCTGTCCCATGTGCCCTGTCCCCTCTTCAATGCCAGTGAGTCACAATGGCCTATGCTTATTCACAGCAATAATACCTAGGGAGTGCCCATGAGGCCCTTTTGTTCTGGTCCCTCACTCTGCATGGGTCTCCTGGGGAGGCAGCTGCTGAGTGGGTCAGTTCATGAGAACCTGCATTTATGAAGCCCTGGACTGTGTAGGCATTACCCTGGGATACAGACAGGTGAGAGGCCCAGCCCTTAGAGGAGCCATGGCAGGGAGCATGCCTTCCACCCTGGGGCCACCCAGACCTGGAGGAGCTGCAGGCCCCAGCTCTGCTAAAGGGCCTTTGAAGTGGGTGGGACCATCTCCCAGCTGGGCAGCTCTTGAGAAGGACACATGACGGTTTGTGCGCCCATTGCCTGCTCTGTGTCTCCATTGGTCCCTCTGTCTCTTCCTTTTCACATTTGTGCACATAAAATATACTGGTGTTTGTGTTCCAAGACTGGCTCTGGCCCATCTGTTTTTCATCTTTTGGAACCACTTTTCAAGGGCTGCTGGGGGCTAGGCCTTTTGCACCCTGGCATCATGCCCTCCTGAACCAAGAGGGCTGTTGGGTGGGTCCACCCTGTGGAGGGGGCAGGTGACACTCCCTGCAAATCCTTCTTACTGTCTCTGCTCTGTCTGGTAACCTGAAATCACCCACTGACCCCAATTCTCAGGTGGCATAATGAGATCCAGGCCTTACTTTGGTCCCATGCCCCCAGGCAGAGGGCAATCCCAGGCAGTATACAGGTTGGCTGCACCTGCCCATGGGACGAGCTCCTCCTGGAAACATCAGCCATGACCTGGGACATCTCATGGGGCAGGAGGGACCCCCAAAGACATAGAAGGCCAGAGCCCTTTACTTTGTATTACATTGAAAGTCATATTTTGAAGAAACAGCTCTGCACTCCTCTCTGGCAGCCCTGCTTTTTCTGAGAAGTGCATTTGGAGGGAGTAATCTCTCCCCCTTTATGTACCTCTGCTCCATTGAGCTTCCCTGCCTCCCACCACCACCAAGCCACTGCCCACTTTCCTACTTCCAGGAAGAGGATGGAGGATTCATAAGTTGCTCGGTCAGGCCGGGCGTGGTGGCTCACACCTGTAATCCCAGCACTTTGAGAGGCTGAGGTAGGAGGATTACTTGAGCCCAGGAGTTTGAGACCAGCCTGGGCAACATACAGAGAGGAACCATCTCTCCAGAAGAAAAAAACAATTAGCCAGGCATGGTGGCACACGCCTATAATTCCAGATACTGGGGAGCCTGAATCGGGAGGATCACATGAGCCCAGGAGTTGGAGGTTGCAGTGAGCTATGATTGCACCACTGTACTCTGGGCGACAGAGTGAGACCGTGTCTTGAAGTCGCTCAGTCATTTCAGCAAACACAAATGTCCTGGGCCCCCTGTCACAGCTGGATTATAGAACACCCACTGCTTTTCTGGATGGAGTAGGCAGTGAGCTTTCTAAATCATTGGGAAGGCCCTCTGCCTCCCTCACTCACTTGAAGGTTTTCATGTCTTTGACTGAAAGCTTTTTCCCTTTTGAAAATGAGCTAGCATAAATCTCCAGCAGTCATTTACATGTTAGCATAAACAAACATATAAGGTAGTTCCATTAGAACAAGATTTTATAGAAAGAAAGAGGCAAGCAAAGTGAAACAGGGTCTCCTTTATGGAGCTTCAGAGAAGAAGCAAGAGGCAAGTCCCTTGTTTGTGAGAAGACTGAGAGAGGCTGAGACTCCCCCCACCCCCCGGCTTTTTTTAGACGGAATCTCGCTCTGTCACCCAGGCTGGAGTCCAGTGGTGCGGTCTCAGCTCACTGCAACCTCCATCTCCCGGGTTCAAGTGATTCTCCTGCCTCAGCCTCCCAAGTAGCTGGGATGACAGGTGCGTGACACCACTCTTGGCTAATTTTTGTATTTTTAGTAGAGACGAGGTTTCTCTATGTTGGTCAGGCTGGTCTCGAACCCCTGACCTCAGGTGATCCACCTGCCTCAGCCTCCCAAAGTGCCAGCTACTTCCCCACTCTACTCAGTGGGTGCCTGCCTTTCCTGACACTTCGCTTCCTCACCTCCTCCGCCCCTCCCTCACCCAATCCATAGGGCACTAATAACACTGTTGAGAGAAATGCCCCAGGAGAGCTAACACTAAGCACTTCGGCCACATCTTCTGAAGTCTGCCCGGAGGTTGTGAAAGCCTAATGTTTACTGACAGTGAGTACATGACCGTAGCCTTCCCTGGTCTTCCTGGGTGCTTATCTGAGAAGGGTGCAATGTTTACACTGCCCTGGTACAACTAAGGGAGGGAAACAGAGGGAAAGGGAGTGACTGATTCCTCACACCGCAGATTAGAGGAGACAGGTTTTAAAAATTAAAACACTGGCCAGGCATGGTGGCTCACGCCTATATCTCAGCACTTTGGGAGGCCGAGGCGGGTGGATCACCTGAGGTTAGGAGCTTGAGACCAGCCTGGCCAACTTAGTGAAACCCCATCTCTACTAAAAATCCAAAAATTAGCTGGGTGTGGTAGCACGTGCCTGTAATCCTAGCTAATCGGGAGGCTGAGGCAGGAAAATAGCTTGAACCCAGAAGGCGGAAGTTGCAGTGAGCCGAGATCACACCATTGTACTCCAGCCTGGGCAACAGAGCAAGACTCCATCTAAAAAAAAAAAAGAAAGAAAGAAAAAAAATTGAAATAGCAGTTGCAGTTCCAAGGCTAGCCCCAGACCACTAGTACTGTGACCACGGCCGAGCACTGAGCTTGTGCCCTACACGCATGCTCTCATTTCTTTCCATTTCAGATGCCCACCAGTATTTCTCTATTTTACAGGAGAGGTCTGTTGGCAAAGAGTCTGCCACCCAGATTTACCACATTTCTCAGTAAAACACTCTTCTGTTCAATATAAACAGAGACCTTCCACGGGGGCAGGATTTGTGATGAGTCCAATGCCCCTTTGTACTTGATGAGTTTTTCTGGATGCCTTTGAGTCCAGCTCATATGGGTGCTGTTTGCAGTTAAATTAAAATGTTTGGGAATGGGAGGGAAGGGAGAGAGAAGGAGTTACAAGGAAGAAGGTGTAGGATGCCCTCTTAGCCAGGACTTAAGACAATTGGCACAAGCCTAGTGGAAGAGAGTTGTAAAATTGTGACCTCTAGCAATGCTGAGTTTAGCCTTGACACCCTCTCCCCTCTCTCCCTCCCTCCCACCCACAGCCTTCTTTTTGTCCTGGGCCTTTCTCTTTGTCCTATTTCCTTGTCTTGGGATGAAACCTGGGCCCCTGGTTGTCAGTGCCCTCAGAGTGCTTGAAACTACCTGCTGAAAAGTTTCTCCCAACAAGATAAGAACCTTCTGCAGGTGCCTTCTGAAAACGCAGATGGGCCTGAGAACTGACCTGTTGAACTCATCAACTCCTTATTAGATACCCACAGTGAACCAAGGACCAGGCTAGTTCCTGCAAGGCTGAAGATGTTGAAGGGAAGCCTATAACATTACAACGTTGACCAATCTTCCAAAAAAGAAGCTCCAACAGAGGACCCTGGCTGCCTACAGGGTTGGATAAGGATTCTTCCAGGAAGAGACACTTATCACACACCCAAAGGTCGATTACTGACACTTTCAGAGGTAGGCTGGAATCTTTTTTTTTTTTTTCTTGAGATGGGGTCCTGCTCTGTTGTCCAGGCTGGAGTGCAGTGGTGCAATCTCAGCTCACTGCAACCTCTGCCTCCTGGGTTCAGGCGATTCTCCTGCCTCAGCCTCCTAAATAGCTGGGATGACAGGCTGTGCCACCATGCCCAGCTATTTTTTTTTTTTTTTTGTATTTTTAGTAGAGATGGGGTTTTGCCATGTTGGCCAGGCTGGTCTCGACTTCCTGACCTCAGGTGATCCACCCATCTTGGCCTCCCGAAGTGCTGGGATTACAGGTGTGAGCCACTGCACCCGGCCTGGGCTGGAATCTAATGGTCCAGAAATGCAGACATTTACTGTACCCTGCAAGGTGCCTAGCTGGATACAGTGCTGAACAAAGCAAGCATGTAGTGGGTGCTTTAAGAAACTCTTGATGAGTGGCGTCTTAGTGAACCCACCCTAAAGGCCAGGCTGAGTGTTCCTGAACACCAGTTCTGAAAACCACCAGGCGCTTTTGAACTTGAAGCTAGGAATCTGGAATCTATTTAGACGACAACCATCCCTGTCATTTCTGTGCCCACCACCATAGAGCACTCACTGTCCTCCTCCCTCTTTCCAACCATTAATCCCTGCAGAGTCCTGCCAGCATTTCCCTCTTAGAGTCTTCTGGCCTTGGCCAAAGACCCAGCTCCACTGATCTGTCCATTGTTTCATTCTGGTTACATACTTTCTTGGTTTGGGCAAAGGTGGCCTTTTAGTACCAAACGGTACAGAGAAGGAGATCCACAGATGCTATAGTCTGGCTCTTTGCCTCTGTCACAATTACAGCTTCTAAACAGAAAGGAAGTTATCTGGTTTAGAAGGGTCCACCAAATGGCAAAGGGTCCTGGGGCTGAAGCTTCTTAGTGAGAGTATGGGGTTGTATTAGTGTCCTAGGACTGCTGAAACAAATTACCACAAAATGAGTAGCTGGAAACAATGGAACTGTATTCTCTCATACTTCTGGAAGGCAGAAGTCAGATCAAGGCATCAGCAGGCTGCATCTCCTCTGAGGCTTTAGGGGAGGATCCTGCCTCGCCTCTTCCAGCCTCTGGTGGCTGCCAGCAATCTTTGGCTTCCTAGGCATCATACCCATTTCTGCCACCATGGTCACATGGCCTCCTCCTCCTCTGTCTCTTAAAAGGACACTTACCATTGCATGTAGGGCCCACCCAGGTAATCCAGGATGATCTCATCTTAGGATCCTTAATTACATCTGCAAAGACCCCTTTTCAAAATAAGGTAACACTCACAGCTTTAGGGGGCTTGGACATGCCTACATCTTTTGGGTGGGTCATCATTCAACCCAGTATAGGGGTCAAGGAGCAGATTTCTGCTGAAGCCCTTGCATTTTGTACCCACTTAGGAATTCCATGAGGAGAGCTGGAAGTACAGTGTGTGGTCATCTGGGAGGGAACGTAAGGATTTAGGTTAAGGATGCAGTTCTGCATCCCAAGATATACCTGTAGCTGCTGTGAAGTTTCTGTTTAGATGCAGATCTGACTGTTTCACTCCCTACTTCAGACGCTTTAATGATTTCCCATTACCCTGAGGATCAAGCTCGACACCTTAGCGAGGCTTACAAACCCTTTGTGGTTTGGCCTCGCTTCTCGCCTCTGCCCCAGCCCTGTGCCAACCAGGGAGACTGACTTGTAGTTCTCCCTGTGGCTCCCACTTATGGCCTCTGGGCCTTCAGCCCCTGTGTTTCCTCCCGCTGGAACACTCTTTCTCCTCTTAGCCCAACTGGAGACTGATGAGCTCACTTAAAGCCGGCAACATTGGTTTCTGTTTCCGTGGAGCTCCCGCTCGCCCTGCTCTCAGTTTACAAACCCAGTCCTGGCGCCTGGAAGTCCTGTGTGCCGGTCACCAGCAGAGTGGCTACGTTCTTCCAGTGTGGTCAATGCAGCTGACTTTGGGCATCCATTCACCTGCTGAGCACCAGGGCCTGCCTGTGCCAGGCCTGCAGGACAAGTGGGAGCAAGACAGACTCCTGTGCCCTTGCTGTGGGATGCCTTCAATGGAATTACAGGGTGCTGAGAACTCTGACAGCTCACTGTTAGGGAAAGAGGGATTAACCCAGATTGAGGAGGGGAGATCAGGAAATATTTCTGTGTCTGATTTTAGCCAGGATGGGGTAAAGCAGGAGGTGAGGTGAAGAGCGGGCACTCCAGGTTGAAAGCACAGCGTGTGTGAAGGCTGAGAACACACGGAAAGCAGGAGAACTTGCGGGTGTGCAGCAGCTCCCAGCAGTGAACAATGGAGTCCACAGAAGCTAGGCCCACCAGCCCAGAAATCTCTTGTAAACCAAGGCAGGGAAGCACAGATAATAAGGAACTAGACAAGAAAATAACAGATCATGACACATTAAAACAGGGTGGTGTGCAAATGAATAGGGAGCTCCTCTAGACTGAGTAGCCCCAAAAGGTCTGCAGGAAGCCTAGATCGTGATAAGAGTCCCCCTCTGAAGGTGCAGGGAGAGTGCTTTGTGCAGACGAAACAGCTGGTGCAAAAGCCAAAGACGGAAATGAGCTGGAAGAGTTTGAGGTACAGAGAAAAGGCTGGTGTGACTGGAGCATGGTGAGGGAGAGGGTGAGGAGGAGTACAGGATGCGGGTGAGAGAAGCAGGCAGGGGTCAGAGCCTGTAAGGGCACTGGAGGGTGGGCACAGGGGGACAGAGGGTGATGGATGAGTGCTTTTAAGGGAGACCTGTGGGACATCACCCAGCTGCTTCCAGGGAACTCCTCCTGAGGAGTGCAGAACAGGCCAGGGAGGCTGCAAGGAGAGCCTGGGTCCCAGGTACCTCCATCCTGTTATCTCAGAGGTCATGGATTGGGATCAGCAGGACTGTAAATATGGATTTGTTTTGTTTTAGCAAAGTTTTCTCTGTACCTGCTACATAAGCACTCCTACCCTGGGATAGATTGCACCAGGCCGTGTGGTGCAGGGCTGCTGTCTCTCTCTCTCTCTCTCTCTCTCTCACACACACACACACACACACACACACCCTGCCCCACCTCATGTACCCTAACCTCTGTGAGCTGGGCCTGCTGAGGCCCTCCTGATGCTACCTGGGAGCTCAAGTCCCCAGCGCCCCCGCAGACCCTTGGAGTCTCAAGGTTGTTGGCAGTATTGGACGTTCCCAGAGTAGGGCAAGGGCAGGGAAGAGGTAGCAGAGGTAGTGACTTGGCCAGACTTTAGTTCTAACCCTGTCTCTACCACCCACTGTCACATAGACTCTGAACAAGAGACTGAGTCTCTCTGATACTTAGTTCGGTGTGTTTAGCTCAGATGTAGTTAGTTTAGTTGAGTACACTGGGAGCACATTCTGGCCTCCCCCTACGCTGAGTGCAAAAGTAACTATGCTGATGGTCTACAGCAGCCGGTGGGGCATTAGATCCCAGCTCAGCACAACGAATATCTTAAAATGGAATATTAGACATCCATGTTATTAAGTGTTGTGGGCATTGCCTTTGGTTTTTAATATATTTTTTAAAGTTTTAAAATTAAAAATAGAGATGAGGTCTCACTATATTGCCCAGGCTGATCTCGAACTCCTGAGCTCAAGTGATACTCCCCCCTTGGCCTCCAAAAGTGCTGGGATTACAGGTGTGAGCCACCACGTCCAGCTGGGCATTGCCTCTGGGGTTCTTTTTTTCACAGCCAACTCAAGATCACCACCCTGTTGGTCGTAGGATGACCAGCTGACTTGGTTTGCATGGGACTGAGGGGTTTCCCAGGACATGAAACTTTCAGTGGCAAAACCAGGCAAATCAGGATGAACTAGTAATGCTGGCTAGTGGAAGCTTACAACAGCCTTACTAATTGCAATACAGTTATTTCCTGCTTTGCAGAATGACCCCTTTCCCATTGGCTACGGTATTGGTGGCTCCTCTTCTCCCCAGGCTAAGGATGGACTTCTTTTTTTTTTTTTTTTTGAGACGGAGTTTCGCTCTTGTTACCCAGAGTGGAGTGCAATGGCACGATCTTGGCTCACTGCAACCTCTGCCTCCTGGGTTCAAGCAATTCTCCTGCCTCAGCCTCCCGAGTAGCTGGTTCTACAGGCTGCGCCACCATGCCCAGCTAATTTTTGTATTTTTAGTAGAGATGGGGTTTCACCATGTTGACCAGGATGGTCTCGATCTTTTGACTTTGTGATCCAACCGTCTCGGCCTCCCAAAGTGCTGGGATTATAGGTGTGAGCTACTGCGCCTGGCCTTAAGGATGAACTTCTAACCCAAACCAGAACACTTAACCTCTTTCCCTTGAATCTCAACACAAAACCTAAATAGACTGTCCAATAACTCCTGCCACCTGGATCCTTGGAGGTGTTTGGCTTTCTGCTGTTCTCTCAGTTTGTTCTTGAGCCTTTCCTTTGACTCCATGAGGTGCCCCTCACAGCTTTCCAATAAATTTCTTTGTTGACCAGGCATGGTGGCTCACTCCTGCAATCCCAGAGATTTGGGAGCCTGAGGCGGGAGGATTGCTTGAGCTCAGGGGTTTGAGACTAGCTTGGGCAACATAGCAAGACCCTGTCTCTGTTTTTAAAAGAAATTAGCCAGGTGTGGTGGCTTATGTCTGTAGGTGTGTGCAGCAACTCCCAGCAGTGAACAGTGGAGTCCACAGAAGCTAGGCCCACCAGCCCAGAAGTCTCTTGTAAACCAAGGCAGGGAAGCACAGATAATAAGCAACGAGACAAGCTACTTGGGAGACTGAGGCAGGAGGATCGCTTGAGTCCAGTAGTTGAGGCTGCAGTGAGCCATGATCACTGCATTCCAGCGTGGGTGATAGAGTAAGACCCTGTCTCACTAAAAATTAAAAAAAAAAACAAGAAAATTACTTTAGTTGGTTGCAACCAGTCCCTTTCCCCATTCTCTACACAGCAGTGAGAACTTTCTCCATGGTGACAATCCAGATCCCTGCCACACGTCTGACTTCTTTATAAGCATCTGACCATTACCTGTGATCATATCTTTAGCCCTCACACTCCTCCATCCTAACCTTCATGAAATGCTGCTCATGCTCTGAGCTAGTATCTCTCATCTAACCCCTACCCCACCTCCAGGAGACCTCACCTGTTACAGTCTATGTCTGACTTAGCTGTTGTCCTTTTCTGCAGTAGAGTCCCCAGGAGTTCTCTAGGAGCAGGCAGTCAAGGACAGCTGGTGCCAGAGCCTCCCTGGCTTGCCCACTGGGCAGCTCTGGGAACAACCTGACCTGCCCAATCAAAGCTAAGGTTCAGAACAAGAGGCAGAACCTCACCTGGCCCTCTTCAACCTCCAAGGACAAGCCTGTTCCTTGGATCCCTTCAGAAATAAAAACAAAATGACATCAGGTGTTATTTAGTGTTATTTTGCTGACTTTCACTCAGTCTGTTCTCCCAGAATCTCAGACTTGCTGACCAGCAGGACCAGATGGCACCTTTTGCAGGAATATCTCATTGTTTCTGCCTTTGCATGTGCCCTGAGCAGCCTAAGAAACAATTTTTCTTTTTCTGACTGTGCATTCTTTCTAGTTTTTTTTTGCTTCCTATGACTCTGCTGAGGGCATGTGACACCCAATCCTGGCTTATGTTTCATATCCTTGAGATGACAGCTGACTTTGTTGTCTGGAAGGAGGGAGAGTGAAGGGAAGGGAGGGGGAAGGAAGGGGAAGTACCAGAAAATGGGAAGGGCTAGATTATTCCATGTTCATAACTCTGCAACCACCCTCTTTCTCAGCCATTCTGGAATATGGCCACTTATGTTCCTTGTACCCCTGGGAACTTCCCGATTGCCCAACAAAGATTCAATACCCCAGGCTTTGGAGGTATTGAATTAGACTTCAATTTGAATCCCAGTCTATTCAATTCACGTGGGCATGTTATGTAACCTTTCTGAGACTCAGTTTCTTTATCTGAAAATGGGGCCAATAATAGTCTAGACCTCCCAGAGTGGTAGAGATCAAAAGAGGCAATGATTATTGAGTGCTTAGCACGATATCAATGTCAGCTATTAGGAGAGACATTCTTCTTCATAGTTTCATGAGGAAAATGCAAGGAGATGCCACTCCAGCAAGCATTTCTGGAACCGGGCTGGTGAGGTCATAATGACCAAAATCATGGGCTTTAGAATGGTCCTTATCTAGCCTGGACTATTTGTGATTAATAGGAAGGCAAATTACCTAAACTCACTACACACAAGTTTCCTCATCTGTAAAATGGAGATGGTAAAACCTACTCTACAGGATTATTGTGAAGGTGGAGTTAAATAAAAAAAGTCTAATATGCTTTATACAGGACTGTGATCCCTTACTCCAAACCCATGGAATTTTGCAAGACTTTCTGGATTCTGGGAAGGTTAAACATTTATATACTGTCTAAACTGGGTGTCAGTCAGCACCCCATAGTCAAACACATCATTATTTCTTCACAGAAATCTATGAATATCCTACTATGTGAGGTAAAGACTGTTTTTTTGAGACGAAGTCTTGCTCTGTTGCCCAGGCTAGAGTGCAGTGGCATCATCTCGGCTCAGCACAACTTGCACCTCCTGGGTTCAAGTGATTCTCCTGCCTCAGCCTCCCGAATAGCTGGAATTACAGGCATGTACCAGCATTCCCAGTTAATTTTTGTATTTTTAGTAGAGATGGGGGGGTCTCACTGTGTTGGCCAAGCTGGTCTCGAACTCCTGACCTCGTGATCAGCCCTCCTCAGCCTCCCAAAGTGCTGGGATTACAGGTGTGAGCCACTGTGCCTGGCCAGTAAAGACTCTTAATTGCTTTACAGCCTTACCTGGTAAGACAGGTAAGGCAAGTGTTATAATTCACACCTCACAGATTACAAACTGAGGATAGGGGGAGTAAGTTTTTCAAGGCCACGCGGTCCATAATTAGCAGCACCATGATCCCTGGGACATCTGGTGATCTGACCCAGGGACTCCTCCCATGATGCCACACAGTATGAGAGACATGACCCTGTTATAATCATCCCTTTTGCTGAATGAACTTTACAAAAAATGGGAGGAGGCGGGGAGCTACTACATGGTAACCTTTTCTTCTTGTCTTTCTAAGTGTATGTTTATTTCTACATTCTTTTCAGATTCTGCTTCTCCCATTTTGGTACCTGATACACATTTCTTTGTATTAAAATAGACAACATACTTGCTTTTTAAAATAACTGTAGAGTCTTCCAGAATCTTAATATAACCCAGTTAGTTTGGCTATACCCCTATTGCTGGCTATTTGCATGTTTGCAATTTTGCACTGTTCTAAAAGAATGCTTCAGTCGTCAGTTTTAAACTTTGCCTTGGGGATGAGCAAGCACATTGATTTGAAATCACCTGTCCCTTGAGCCCCCAGCTGGCTGGCAGCCCTGCAAGATTGTCTTTCCAGTCACTTCAACTATATAATTGTTGTTCCCAATCAACTAATCAATTAGGGTTTATTGAGGACCCATGTGAGGAACAGAGTGTGTGCACTTTGGTACTAGAAGACACAGAAGTACAAGCTATGTCTCTGACCCTCAAGGACCTTAAGTGTAACCAGGGAGGCCTTTCAGCTTCAAATCAAGCTGTGTTTGCGTCCAGCCAGTAAGACCTTCTAAGCAGGGCTTTTCAAGATGGGTATTAGGGTGTGACATGCATGGTGAAAGCAAGAACTTTAAATAGGTCTCCAATCTATCCCCTTGCCTGTGAAGGGCATCGGTTTCATTCAACAAGAAGGTGCCAAAAATGAAATAGTGACTAGAGAAAACAAGCTCAGGAGTTCCACGAAGCCTTCCCTAATTCATCAAATGTTGCTATCAGACTCTAATGGTTAGGGTGAACCATTAAAAACCAATAGTATAACAACTGGGCGCAGTGACTCACGCCTGTTATCCCAGCACTTTGGGAGGCCAAGGTGGGCAGATCACCTGAGGTTGGGAGTTCGAGACCAGCCTGACCAACATGGAGAGACCCCTTCTCTACTAAAAAACCAATAGTATAGGCCAGGTGCAGTGGCTCATACCTGTAATTGCAGCACTTTGGGAGGCCAAGGTGGGAGGGTTGCTTGAGGCCAGGAGTTCAAGACCAGCCTGGGCAACATAGTGAGACCTCATTTCTACAAAAAAATTTTAAAAGTTAGCCAGGCATGGTAGTGCACTTTGGCAGTCTCAGCTACATAGGAGGCTGAAGCGGGAGGCTTGAGCCCAGGAAGTTGAGGCTGTCATGAGCCAAGATCAGGCACTGCATTCCAACCTGGGTGATGGAGCGAGACCCTGTCTCAAAACAAAACAAAATAAAAAGTAAAGAAAAAGGATAGTGTATAAAGTATCAGTTTCCTGACTCCCCTTGGTAGGGGAGTCAGTGAAAAGACTAAACAAGACTTTATTCTACCTGCTTCCCTTAAGCAAGGTCTTCTCTCTCTGTATCTCCCCTCCCCCATCCTTCCAATGGGAACAACAGTAATGCTCTATGGGATTCACAGGCTTGTGACTAGTGTCAATCAAGATCCTGATAAATGCCTAGAAACAACAAAATGTTACCTAAATGGTCTGGGATGCTGGGGACCACATCTCCTTCATGGTGGTATCCTGAGCACCCGGCATGCTGTGGGTCTGCCATGTAGTAGGAGCTCAATAAACATTTGATGAATGAACCAGACAGTTGGCAGGGATGATTATTATTATTATTTGAGACAGAGTTTCGCACTTATTGCCTAGGCTAGAGTGCAATGGCGTGATCTTGGCTCACTGCAACCTCCACCTTCTGGATACAAGTTATTCTCCTGCCTCAGCATCCTGAGTAGTTGGGATTACAGGCGCCTGCCACCATGCCCAGCTAATTTTGTATTTTTCGTAGAGACGGGGTTTCTCTGTGTTGGTCAGGCTGGTCTCAAACTCCTGACCTCAGGTCATCTGCCCACCTCAGCTTCCCAAAGTGCTGGAATTACAGGCGTGAGCCACCTCGCCTGGCCAGCAGGGGTTATGATGAGTCCATAAAAGACTCATCAATTCATCAAATGTGTACCGCACATCAGTTCATCAAATCTGGGGAGGAGGCTCCTCGCCCCCACTCCAGCTCCACCCCACAAATCCATCTTCCACAGGGCAGTCTCACCCTTTCCCTGTCACAATGGATCCACTTTAACGTGTCCCCCTTTCAGTATAGCAAAGATCCAAAGCTAAAAGTTCACCCCGGGACAGGTGAGCAAGGCAAAGGCTGTCCTCAGCCATCTCCTCAGGTTTCAAGGGCTGCAGCACTTGCTGTCACAACAGATTGGCCAGCTCTACGTTCATTTCCCGCTCCTGGCTGCTGAGGCAGGGGAATGTCAGGCCACAGGAATCCTTAGCCAACAGCGGCACTCTGACCAGCCAAGAAAGACACCTGGCACCAGAGAGCAGCCCTGCCCTCATCCCCCACCAGCTGGGGCCTCAGGTATTCTGTCACCTCAGAGGCCAGCCAGCCCACTGCTCCCGGAGCATCTGGTTACTGATAGTAGACGACTCAGCCTACACCAGGGGAGTCACTTCACAGTGGCTAGAGCCCAGTCCACTGGCTGGACTTTTCCAAAGAGATTTCCTGTTTTTCTAGACCCAATGTCATCCTCATTGAGAGCTCCTAGTGAGCACTTGGTAGGACTTTTGAAATAAAGTCCTGTAGCTGGGGGCTGTGACAACCGGCTGCTTTCCAAAGTCAGTGGCTTCCTTCCTTAGGCACTTGTTTGTTTTGTTTTGTTTTTAGAGACAAAGTCTCTCTCTGTTGCCCAGGCAGGAGTGCAGTGGTGCCATCCTAGCTCACTGCAGCCTCCAAACTCCTGGGCTCAAGCGATCCTCCTGCCTCAGCCTCCCAGGTAGCTGGGACCACAGGCACATGCCACCTCACCTGGCTAATTTTTTAAAAACAGTTTTTGTAGAGACAGGATCTTAATTGGTTGCCCAAGGTGGTCTCTAACTCCCAACTTCTGGCCTCAAGCCATCCTCCTGCCTCAACCTCCCAAGCTACTGGGATTACAGGTATGAGCCATCATGCCCTGCTGTTTGTTTCTTTTTTCTTTTCTTTCTAACCTTTCAAACTGTTCAAGGGTACATGTGCAGTTGTCTTATGTAGGTAAACTGAGTGTCTGAGGGTTTGGTGTACAGATTATTTTGTCACCCAGCTAATAAGCATAGTACCCTATAGGTAGTTTTTCAATCCTGACCCTCCTCCTACCCTCCACCCTCAAGTAGGCCCCAGTGTCTATTGTTCTCATCTTTGGGTCCATTTGTACTCAGTGTTTAGCTCCCACTTACACATGAGAAGATGCTGTATTTGATTTTACCTTCCTTCATTAATTCACTCAGGATAATGGCTTCCAGCTTCATTCATGTTGCTCAGAGGACATGATCTCATTCTTTTTCATGACTGTGTAGTATTCCATGGCATATATGTACCACATTTTCTTTATTCACTCCACTGTAGATGGGCATTTAGGTTGATCTCATGTCTTTGCTATTGCGAATAGTGCTGTGATGAACATACATATGCATGACTCTTTATGGTAGGACAATTTATGTCTTTGGGTATATACCCAGTAATGGAATTGCTAGGTCAAATGGTAGTCTGTTTTAAGTTCTTTGAGAAATCTTCAGCCTGCTTTCCACAGTGACTGAACTAATTTGCACTTCCATCAGCAGTGTATAAACATTCCTTTTCCCACAGCCTCGCCAGCATCTGTTATTTTTTTACTTTTTTTTCTTTTCTTTTTGAGACAGAGTTTCGCTTTTGTTGCCCAGGCTGGAGTGCAATGGTGAGATCTCGGCTCACTGCAACCTCTGCCTCCTGGGCTCAAGTGATTCTCCAGCCTCAGCTTCCTGAATAGCTGGGATTACAGGCACCTGCCACCATGCCTAGCTAATTTTTTTTGTATTTTTAGTAGAGACAGGGTTTCATCATGTTGGCCAGGCTAGTCTCAAACTCCTGACCTCAGGTGATCCACGTGCCTCAGGCTTCCAAAGTGCTGGGATTACAGGCATGAGCCAACATGCCTGGCCTTATTTTTTGACTTTTTGATGATAGTCATTTTGACTCGTGTGAGATGATATCTCATTGTGGTTTTGATTTGTATTTCTCTTATGGTTAGTGGTGTTGAACATTTTTTCATATGTTTGTTGGCCACATGGATGTGGTCTTTTGAGAAGTGTCTCTTCATGTCTTTTGCCCACTTTTTCATGGAGTTGTTTGGTTTTTTGTTTGTTGTTTAAATTCCTTATAGATTCTGGATATTAGACCTTTGTCAGATGCATAGTTTGCAAATATTTCCTCCCATTCTATAGATTGCCTGTTTACTCTGCTGATAGTTTCTTTTGCTGTGTAGAAGCTCTTTAGTTTAATTAGGTTCCATTTGTCAACTTGTGACTGTTGAAATTGCTTTGCATTAAATCTTTGCCAGGGCCTATGTCCAAAATGGTATTTGTCTCTTTATTCTGTCTTCTCTACCCAAATATAAGCTCCAGGGGGTAGGGAGCATATCTAACTTTCACTGCTTTCTCCTCCTAGTGCTGGGAACCATGCCTGACCCAAAGCAGGTGCTTAATTAATATTTGTGGAATGATTGAATAAAGAAACAAATGAACCCTTTAGCAATTTATTATATATGATAAATGATAGTTATAAGTAATTATAAATAAATGATTATTCTAAATGACTTTAAAGGGAAGCAGAAATTTCCATAGTTCTCAGGATTAACATGCACATGGTCCTAGCTATTCATTTATTATTTATTAATTACAGGTGTTTTTTTTTAATTTTGAGACAGATTCTCACTCTGCCCAGGCTGGAATGCAGTGGTGTGATCTCAGCTCAGTGCAACCTCTGCCTCCTGGGTTCAAGCAATTCTCCTGCCTCAGCCTCCCAAGTACCTGGGACTACAGGTGCGTGCCATCACGCCTGGCAAGTTTTGTATTTTTAGTAGAGACAGGGTTTTGCCATGTTGGCCAGGCTGGTCTTGAACTCCTGACCTTGTTATTCACCCTCCTTGGCCTCCCAAAGTGCTTGGATTACAGGCGTGAGCCACTGTGCCCGGCCGTTATTTTTTTTAATCCTGTTTTTGATCCATAGGAGAGATGAGAATTAGATAATCGCATGATGTGTATGTCAGAACTACAAGAAAGGAGCACATAGTTCTAGGAGCATCTGTAGTGGAAGATTTGACCTAGTCAGGGTAGTCAGGGAAGGCTCCCTGGAGGAAGTCACAACTGCATCAATATTGAGAAGAAACCATTAACTGCAAACCACAGTAGGGAAGGAAGAACACTGCAGACAGAGGGGATGGCAGAGAGAAGGCCTGGGGGTGGGAAGGAGCAGGTGGTGATGAGAACCTGAGGGGCAGCCAAGTATGAGGAGGATGAGAATGAGGGTGGGCAGCAGGGCTACAGCCAGACTTGGTTAGCACCTCAGCGAGGCTGGGCAGCAGCAGGCAGGCCAGCAGCATCTGACTGTGTTCACTAAGAAAGCTGCCCGGCATAGTGGCTCACACCTGTAATCTCAGCACTTTGGGAGGCCAAGGCAGATGGATCACTTGAAGTCAGGTGTTCAAGACCAGCCTGACCAACATGGTGAAACCCCATCTCTACTAAAATTCCAAAAATTAGCCAGCCATAGTGGTGTATGCCTGTAATCCCAGTTACTTGAGAGGCTGAGGCACAAAAATCACTCTAACCTGGGAGGCAGAGGTTGCACTCCAGCCTAGGCGACAGAGTGAGACTCCATCTAAAAAAACAAACAAACGAACGAACAAACAAAACAGAGAAAGAATAGCAACAGAGCAAGACTCCATCTAAAAAAACAAAAAGAGAAAGAATGCTGCCCCTGGCTGGGACAGGGCGCCCCTCAGGGGATGTCACCTCTTCCAAAGGACTCTTCCCAACTCCCTAGCCTAAGTTAGGGCCCTGCCTTTGTGTTCCCATGGGACCCACAACATTCCCCCTTATTATGTAACTTATTAAAGTCCACTTTTATGATACATTTTCTTACTTTTTAGTTTCCATCTCTCCATTTGTGAGCTCCTTGAAGGCACAGAACACTTAGCTTTTCTTCCTCTGACTTCAGTGCCCAGTGCAAGGACATGAGAGATGCCCATTCGTGCTTGATGAATGAATGAGTGAATAAATGAATGAATGAGTGCCTGAAGATCAGAGAGTACATAGGATGAGTGTTTGGAGTTCTGCATACTCAGGGAGCCCCAGCTGACATTTGGAGGAGAAGGAGGCACAAAGGTGAGGGGATGTTGTGCAGTAAGTGTCACATGAGGAAGAACAAAATTCAAGGTGTCATCCTTAGAAGATGGAGGGATGACAGTTTCAAGGAGGATTTGTTCATCAGATGCTGGGAAAGAATTTCCCAGCTGCATAGGTTTATAAGGTAAAGCTGCAGAGGTTTATAAGGATGAACAAGCATGTCAGCTATGTATTTAGCAGATGCTCAATCGTTGTTCTAACTGCTTTGTAAGCATCAAGCCATTTAAATTCTTTTAACAATTGCACAAAGCATTTAACCATTACTATGTCTATTTTACAGATGAGGAAACTGAGGAGCAGAGAGGTTAAGCACCCCCAGGGGACACAACCAGTAAGTGACACTGTGATGCTTTTAAGCCAAGGAGTTTGGCTCCAGACGTCTGGTTGCTGCCCTCAAGCCAGCCTTCACTCTGCTGCTGGGGCTAACCTAAGGACCTGATACCTTTTTTTTTTTGAGACAGAGTCTTAATCTGTTGCCAGGTGCCAGGCTGGAGGGCAGTGGCACAATCTCGGCTCACTGCAATCTCCACTTCCCAGGTTCAAGCAATTCTCCTGCCTCAGCCTCCCAAGTAGCTGAGATTACAGGCCCACACCACCACGCCCAGCCAATTTTTGTATTTTTTAGTAGAGACGGGGTTTCACCATGTTGGCCAGGATGGTCTCGATCTCTTGACCTCATGATCAGCCTGCCTTGGCCTCCCAAAGTGCTGGGATTACAGGCCTGAGCCACCGCGCCCGGCCAGGACCTGATACCTTTTTTAAGGCCTTCCTGGGAGGGAGGTATGATTCTCCTCCATTTTGCAGATGAGAAAGCTGAGGCTCAAAGAGGTTGCCCAAGTTCAGCTAGTTGACAAGCAGCAGAGCCAGTATCTACGATCACAGCCACGCTCACCGTGTCCTTTGTCTTCCTGACGCTCACAGCTGAGCTCTAAGCCTGGGTCTCCTCCTCTGCCACTCCCTCCACAGCTCTGGAACCTCAGCCAAGGCCCAGCAGATGGTGGCTCTCCATGTGTATTTCTGACTCAGCCGCCCCCTCTCCACCCGCTGCGTCTCATCCCAGCTCTGAACCTCTAACCCATCATCGTCTCTGAGACAGGGACACCACCCTGACCTGGCATGGGGTTAGAAACAGCTCAGTCCATCAGCATATTTTGGGGGGAAAAAATAGGTGCAGCTAAAATCTATTTATACATCCCGGATGGGCAGGAAGGCGACAGCCCCACCTAAGGAAAGGTTGTTCAAGGATTCAGCATGTCAGCATCCTGGGTACCTGAGCAGGCTGATGGGAAGCGTGGGCTGGACATGGAGCCCCAGGCAGGCCCTCTGTCTCAGCTGGGATGGCAGGATGCTTTTCCTGGCTCTGCCCCACCCCCGCTCTCCTGCTCCCTCCCTCAGGGGCTTCCTTTGCACAATGGCCTGCAGGCTCAGGATGCCTCTGAAGCCAGGAAAAAGGGCAATTTGACTGGTCAACCCAGCCTCCTAGACAGAACCCTAGGCCCAAGCTGATCCCCCAGGAGGTAATTGGAACAGCTTCTAAGCGCACTATTTGGTTACTTGCATCTCAATAGCTTGACACAAAAGACACCCGGCATAGGTGTCAGCTACTCAGTACCCCTTCCTGGGGTGACATGTCAGTGTGACTGTACTGTGCCTCCATTTCCCCGTGCGTGAAGATAGAAAATTCTCAAGCGTCCAGCACACACAGGCTTGACCAAGGGAGACCCCGACACCCCAGACGATAACAGAAAACATTTCCTTGTGTGGTCTGAGGGAGGTAGCATGGCTGGAGGTGGGGCGGGGGGCAGGAGAAGCTCAGGTTTCAGGATCTGGCAGATTTGGGTTCCATTTCTGGATCTGCCTCTTCCTGTCTATGCGATCTTGGGCAAACACTTACCATCTCTGAGCCCTGGAAATAATAAACATTCCAATCCTTAAAACAGGCCTCTGAGGTAGATGCTCTCTCTAGCCACATCTTATAATTGAGAAACTGGGCACAGAGAGTGAAAATAACTTGCCCCAGGTCACACAGATGATAAGTGACAAGAGTCAGGATTCAAACCTAGATGGCCTGGCTCTCCTCTGTGCTCCTAACTACACCCCACACTGCCCTGCTTCCTACAAAACCTGGAAGAGTAGAGTTCTGATCCTGGTCCTGCCAGTAAGTTAAGGCACAGGGCCAGCTGGGCATTGCATTAGTCCGTTTTCATGCTGCTGATAAAGACATACCCGAGACTGGGCAGTTTACATAAGAAAGAGGTTTAATGACTTACAGTCCTCATGGCTGGGAAGCCTCACAATCATGGCAAAGAGAATCAAGTCATATCCCATGTGGATGATGACAGGCAAAAAAAAAAGCTCATGCAGAAAAACTCCCATTTCTTTCTTTCATTTTTCTTTTTTATTTTTTGAGACAGGAATCTCACCATGTCACCCAGGCTGGAGTGCAGTGGTGTGACCTCAGCTCACCATGACCTCTGCCTCCCGTGTTCAAGTGATTCTCCTGCCTCAGCCTCCAAGTAGCTGGGGCAACAGGTGGGCACCATCACACCTGGCTAATTATTGTATTTTAAGTAGAGACAGGGTTTCACCATGTTGGCCAGGCTAGTCTCAAACTCCTGACCTCAGGTGACCCACCAACCTCAGCCTCCCAAAGTGCTGGGATTACAGGTGTGAGCCATCATGCCCGACTCAAACTCCCATTTCTTAAAACCATCAGATCTTGTGAGACCCATTCACTATCATGAGAACAGCACAGGAAAGACCCATCCCCATGATTCAATCACCTCCAACCAGGTTCCTCCCTCAACACCTGGGGAGTACAATTCAAGATGAGATTTGGGTGGGAACGCAGAGGTTAACCATATCATTCTGCCCCGGCTCCTCCCAAAGCTCATATCTTCACGTTTCAAAACCAATCATGCCTTCCCAACAGTCCCCCAAAGTCTCAACTCATTTCAGCGTTAACTCAGAAGTCCACAGTCCAAAGTCTCATCCAAGACAAGGGAAGTCCCTTCTGCCTATGAGCCTATAAAATCAAAAGCAAGTTAGTTACTTCCTAGATAAAATGGAGGCACAGGCATTGGGTAAATACAGCCATTCCGAATGCGAGAAATTGGCCAAAACAAAGGGGCTACAGGACCCCAGGTAACTCTGAAATCCAGCAGAGCAGTCAAATCTTAGAGCTCCAAAATGATCTCCTTTGATTCCATGTCACACATCTGGATCACACTGATACAAGAGGTAGGTTCCCATAGTCTTGGGCAGCTCCACCCCTGTGGCTTTGCAGGGGATAGCCCCCCTCCTGACTGCTTTCACAGCTGGCATTGAGTGTCTGCAGCTTTTCAGGTGGTTGGTGCAAGTTATTGGTGTGTCTACCATTCTGGGGCCTGAAGGATGATGGCCCTCTTCTCACAGCTCCACTAGGCGGCACTCCAGTAGGGACTCTGTGGTGAGTCTGACCCCACATTTTCCTTCCACACTGCCCTAGCAGAGGTTCTCTGTGAGGGCCCCACCTCTGCAGCAAACTTCTGTCTGTGCATCCAGGTATTTCCATACATCTTCTGAAATCTAGGTGGAGGTTCCCAAACCCCAGTTCTTGACTTCTGTGCACTCACAGGCTCAACACCATGTGGAAGCTGCCAAGGCTTGAGACTTGCACCCTCTGAAGCCATGGCCCGAGCTCTGTGTTGGCCCCTTTCAGCCATTGCTAGAGCAGCTGGGACACAGGGCAACAAGTCCCTAGGCTGCACACAGCACAGGGGACCCTAGGTCCAGCCCAAAAAACCACTTTTTCCTCCTAGGCCTCTGGACATGTGATGGGAGGGGCTGCCATGAAGACCTCTGACATGCCCTGGAAACATTTTCCCCATTGTCTTGGGGATTAACATTCAGCTGCTCATTACTTATGTGAATTTCTGCAGCCATCTTGAATTTCTCCTCAGAGAATGGGATTTTCTTTTCTATCGCATTGTTAGTCTGCAAATTTTCTGAACTTTTATGCTCTGCTTCCCTTATAAAATTGAATGCCTGTAACAGCACCCAAGTCACCTCTTGAATGCTTTGCTGCTTAGAAATTTCTTCCACCAGATATCCTAAATCATCTCTCTCAAGTTCAAAGTTCCACAAATCTCTAGGGCAGGGGCAAAATGCTACCATTTTCTTTGCTAAGATGTAAGAAGAGTCATCTTTGTTCCATTCCCAACAAGTTCCTCATTTCCATCTGAGACCACCTCAGCCTGACTTTATTGTCTATATCGCTATCATCATTTTAGGCAAAGCCATTCAACATGTCTCTAGAAAGTTCCAAACTTTCCCATATTTTCCTGTCTTTTTCTAACTCCTCCAAACTGTTCCAACCTCTGCCTGTTACCCAGTTCCAAAGTTGCTTCCATATTTTTGGGTATCTTTTCAGCAGTGCCCCACTCTACTGGTACTAATTTACTGCATTAGTCCGTTTTTATGCTTCTGATAAAGACATACCTGAGATTGGGCAATTTACCAAAAAAAAAAGAAGTTTAATGACTTACTGTTCCATATGGCTGGAAACACCTCACAATCATGGCAGGAGGCAAGAAGAAGCAAGGCACATCTTACATGGATGGTAGCAGGCAAAAAAAAAAGAGAGAGAGAGATTGTTCAGAGAAACTCCTTTTTTTTTTTCTTTTGTTTTGTTTTGTTTTTTCCTTTTTTTTTTTTTTTAAAGACTGGGTTTCACCATGTTGGTCAGGCTGGTCTGGAACTTCTGACCTCAGGTGATCCACCCGCCTTGGCCTCCAAAGTGCTTGGATTACAGGTGTGAGCCACCACGCCTGGCCCATGAAACTCCTGTTTTTTAAAACCATCAGATCTTGTGAGATCCATTCACTATCACAAGAACAGCACGGGAAAGACCTGCCTGCACGATTCAGTCCTCTCCCACTGGGTTCCTCCCACAACACACGAGAATTATGAAAGCTACAAGGCGAGATTTGGGTGGCGACACAGAGCTAAACCATATTAGGCCTCAAATGGAAAATGAGGAGAGAAGCCTTGATGCTAAACCACGTAGCACTATCTGAGCCTCTGCATTGTTTTTGAGTGTGTCAGCCTACAACGTACAGAGGACCATTGTCGGGAGACTCCGTCCTCCTCACCACCCCACTTCCCTATGCCCTGCCTTCTAGCCTTGGGTTCAAGGATCAGCAACAGGAGTGTCAGGAAAGAGCATTTTTCCCAGGCCCTCCCAAGTGCCTACCACAACCCTCTTCTAAAGCTTCTGGGCTCTGAGAAAGCAGAGGCTGGCTTCTGGACAAGCAGATCGTATCCAATCCAGGCTGTATCCTCCCTCACAGTAGAGTTCATTTGACCTGGGCTGCAGTTAGCACCTCCTGGATCCTCTTGGCCAGACTGGATGACCAACGTAAGTTAATTCTCAGACTCAGTATTGGAGAGGAATGTGCAGATAGAACAAGCAGTTCAGCCAAGCACGTGGCTCATGCCTGTAATCCCAGCACTTTGGGAGGCCAAGGCAAGCGGATCACCTGAGGTCGGGAGTTTGGGAGCAGCCTGACTAACATGGTGAAACCCCATCTCTAAAAAAAAAAAAAGTACAAGCAGTCCAAGAATGCAGGAATCCCATCTTCAGCAGTCCTAACGGAATTGGCTAGTGTAACCTCATGATGCCAGCTTCTCCCCTCCTAAAAGAGTCTGGGCCCTTCCTGTTGGCTATCATGGGCAGAAGCTCTTCTTGAAGTTGGGCTACAATCTGACTTTTCTGTTATGACCACCTTTGGACTGTCACAGTATTCCTCTCATGGGATGGTCTTTCACAGTCTTGAAGAGAATGACTGTGTTCCTGCCAGGTCTTCTATTTTCAAGATTAAATAGCCCCACTTCCTCCAATTCTACCTCTTAGGTCAAGGTTCTTTAAGTCTTCTTAAGGCTTCTTCCTCATTGCCCTACTCCCTCTGTTTCCAATCTGTTCTAATGGATTTGTCAGGAATCCTGACTCAGGATTCCATTTAAAATACTATGCGGAGAGCATGACACTGAAGTGTTCCTGATCAGTAGGGCAGCACTACTGTCTGTTGTCTCCCTTTGCTCTCTCTCCCCTCCACAGCCCCCCAGCACCCCTCCAGGCTTCCTTCTGGAAAATGCAAACCATCCTCCTTCCCCAAACTTCATCCATGAAGTCCTTGTAGGGGCTGCCACACTCACCTATGATTCTGCTCCCAAGACCAGCTGGTTGGCTAAGAGGTTGGCACCAAATTTAAGCTGCTCCAATTTATAGGGATGTTTGTTTTTGAATACCTCTCTGGTGACTGAAATGGTAAATTATACAATTTAACAGCAAATGGTAGCTACATTGATCATTATAGAATATGGTATGATAAGAAATGGATCAATCCTGAAATGTTAGTTGCTTAATCCAATAAAAATGTATTTCTTTTTCATGCAAAGTTTGATGCGATTGGGCAGGCTTCCTAGGAAGGTCTCTTCCAAGTGGTGATTCAGGGATCTAAGATCCTGCTATTCTGCGGCTCTGTCATCTAAGTCTTTCACTTCCAGAGGCAAGGAGGAGAGTAGAAGGAACGGAAGGGTGGGTGAGGGTATGAAGAAGCCTCCCCAGTTCTAATGGCTGCTCCCTGAAAGTGATGCAGCTCATTGCCACCCACATGAGACAGATTTCAGTTCATAGCTTCACTTAACTGTAGGGTAGGCTAGGACATGTCATCTGTCAATGTGCTGAGAAGAAAGAGAAAAGACCAAGGTTGGTGAAAACTAGCAAACTAGTGACGAGAACCTTGCTGCATCCATGTTTGTTTTTTTGTTTGTTTGTTTTTGGTTTTTTTGGGTTTTTTTGCCGCTCACAGAAGCCGGTCTATACCAAGCAAGAAGTAGCTATGGGAGAAATGGTCCTGACCTGCCTTCTCCTGGTCACCCTTCCAAAAGATTCCTCCTGTGCTGAGCTAGTTTTCTATTACTTTTAGTCACTTACATCTAAAAGAGACCTACCTGTCTAATACAATCTGCCTTAATACCATAATGCTATTAATGCAGGCTAAATAATAATCTTCCATCTTCTTTTTTTCTTTATCTTTTCACTTGAATTGCTTTAAATTCAAATCTCCCTGCTATAGTGTGAATGTTTGTGTTTCCCCAAAATTTATGTTTAAACTTTAACCTCCAGGCTGATGGTATTAGGAAGTGGGGTTTAGGGAGGTGATTAGGTCATGAGGGTGGAACATTTGAGAATGAGTTAGTGCCCTTGTGAATTAGGCCTGAGAGAGAGCCCCTCGTCCCACCGTGTAAGGACGGCAGAAGGTGCTATCTTTGAACAAGGAAGTGAGCCCTCATCAGACACTGAAACTGCCGACACCTCAATCTTGTCCTTCCCTGTCTCCAGAACTGTGAGACATAAATTTCTGTTGTGTATAAGCCACCTAGTTTGAAGTATTTCATTAAAGCAGTGTGAACAGACTAAGATACTCTCCATATGGACTTCCTTGTCTAGTTCAGGGGTCAGCCAGGTAGTAAATATTTTAGGCTCTGTAGTCCCTGTGTGACTACCCAGCTTTGCCACTGCAGTGTGAAAGCAGCCACAGAGAGCCTGCAAACAAATGGACATGGCTGTGATCCAAAAAAAGTTTATTTTACAAAGACAGGCAGCAGGCTGGAGCTGGTAGTTTGCCAACCCCTGGTCTAGTTGATCTTTTTGGATCTGGGCTTAGGATCCTCATTTCTCCCTATTAAACATAACCCTATTAGCTTCAGTCCATCTTTCAAGTCAGCAGCATATTTTTGAATCCTGATTCTGTCACGCAGCATAGTGGCTCTCCCTCCCTGCTCTGCGCCATGTCACATTGAATGGGCTTCAGTGTCCTAATGGCTCATCAGATGGGTAGGTGGTGACTGTGCTCCCTCTCCTGGGAAAGGACATTCTGGGGAGAAGCCAGGACTGCAGTGGGTGGTGTGCTTGGCAGGACGCCCTTCTAACTACCAGGAGCACAGCCTCTGCTGACCCAGAGGCCAGCACCCCATCACTCTGTGTTTCTCAGATTTTGGTTTCATGAAATGCATCTGGCTCAGGGGCATGGAGTAATTTGGAGACTGTTGGCTTCCCTGAAGTACTCCTTTACTCAACACTCACCGTTATTCAATGAGATAAAATTTGTGTCCAGCTATTTTACTGAGTCTCCTAACAATATCTGGGGTACTCTCCCTGAGTTTAGAGCCACAGAATTTGGCTCTAATTCTAGGGTGGGGTGGGCCTAAGTAATCATCAAGTCTGGTACTCCTTATTCTAGAGATGAGAAAACTGAACCCCAAGAGGGGAGCATTTGTCCAAAGGCACTGAGGGAATCAGGGGAAAAGCCAAGCTAAAACTGGTCCTGACTCTTCTTTTTCACATCCTCCCAAAGGACTTGCCTCCCATGAGAGCTGGGAGAGCTTGTATATTCCAGATCTTCTATCTGGGCCTCCCAGTTTGCCATTAAAATGAAGAAAAGATCTAGTTTTTCCTGGGAAGCCCTATGTTTTGAACTGTTTCTTACAGGGTTGACTCCAAAGCCAAAGGACTTGACATTAGCCATAAGCAAACTGTGAAGTACATGACCTGCTGTGTGAATTGCCTCCTTTATGCTGGGCAGGGAGGTTCACGCCTCTAATCCTAGCACTTTGAGAGGCCAAGGACGATGGATGACTTGAGTTCAGGAGTTCAAGGCCAGCCTCGGCAACATGGCAAAATCCCATCTCTACAAAAAAAATACAAAAATTAGCCAGGTGTAGTGACGTTCACCTGTAGTACCAGCTACTTGGGGGTTGGGGCTGAGGTGCGAGGACCACTTGAGCCTGGAAGTCAAGGCTGCAGTGAGCCATGATTATGTCACTGCACCCCAACCTGGGTAACAGAGTGAGACTCTGTCTCAAAAAAAAAAAAAAAAAGGCCATGTGCGATGGCTCATGCCTGTAATCCTAGCACTTTGGGAGGCCAAAGTGGGCGGATCACAAGGTCAGGAGATTGAGACCATCCTGGCTAACAGGGTGAAACCCCGTCTCTACTAAACAATACAAAAAATTAACTGGTCGTGGGGCACACGCCTGTAGTTCCAGCTACTTGGGAGGCTGAGGCAGGAGAATCGCTTGAACCTGGGAGATGGAGGTTCAGTGAGCTGAGATTATACCACTGCACTCCAGCCTGGGTGACAGAATGAGACTCCGCCTCAAAAAAAAAAAAAAAAAGTTTGTGTAACTCAGTTTCTAGCCTGGCTTCCCTCCCTGGAGGTCAGGACAGAGGACTGAAAGTTCCCACCTTCTAATCACGTGTTTGGTCTTTCCGGTGGCCAGCCCCTATCCTGAAGCTATTTAGGGGATCTACCCAGAGTCACCTCATTAGCATAAACTCAGGTGTGTAAGGAAGGGGCTTGTTATAAATAACAAAAGACACTCCTATCACTCAGGAAATTCCAAGAGTTTTATGAATCTGAGTCAGGAATCAAGAACACAGTCCCAACATATATGTTTCCTATATCATACTATATGGTTCCTAAACCGGCTGGGATGATTAAAGCTCAGAGGCTAAAAAACACGCTCTGGATACATACTTCATCACATTTATCAGAAATGGGCCACTCTCCTTCTCTGAAAAGCAAGAATGCTCCTTTTTGTGAACCCCCAAACTCTGAGCAGGTCTCAGTTAATTTAGAAAGTTTATTTTGCCAATAAACTTTGGCAGAAAGTTGAGGGTGTGTGCCCGTGACACAGCCGCAGGAGGTCTGGACAATATATGCCCAAGGTGGTCAGGGCACAGCATGGTTTTATACACTTTAGGGAGACATAAGACATCAATCAATATGTGTAAGATGTACACTAGTTCAGTCTGGAAAGCTGGGACAACTTAAGGCGAAGGGGAAGAGGGGAGGGGGCTTCCAGATCATAGGTAGATAAGAGACAAACGGTTGCATTCTTTTGAGTTTCTGATTAGCCTCTCCAAATGAGACGATCAGATATACACTTACCTCAGTGAGCAGAGGGGTGACTGAATAGAATGGGACGCAGGTTTGCCCTAAGCAGTTTCCAGACGGACTTTTCCCTTTAACTTAGTGATTTGGGGTCCCCAAGATTTATTTTCCTTTCACATTTCTCTGGACGTGTTCCGTCATCCAGGACAAGGGGCTTAACTGGGGCCATGCTATTCTTGCATCAGTTTTTTTCTTTTTCTTTTTTAGAGATGGGATCTCACTATGTTGCCCTGGCTGGAGTGCAATGGCTATTCACAGGCATGATCATAGCTCACTGTAGCCTTGAACTCCTGGCCTCCAGCAATCCTCCCGTCTCAGCCTCCTGAGTACCTGGGACTGGAGGTGTGCACCACCGTGTCTGACACCTGCATTTCTGTTTTTCTTTTCATTTCTTTTCTTTTTTTTTTTCCCTAAATGTCTATCCTATGCCTGTCCCTGCACTGTACTTTGGAATGCATCCCTCCTTCTGGCTATACAGGACTACCTGCCATTCCCAGAACACTGGCCCTCCTCCCCTTTGTGCAGTGCCGTGGGCTTGAAATGCACTTCTTTCCTTTCTTTTCCTGTCAAAATTGCAGGTGATTAAAAAGGTTGCAGGGCAACCATACTTCGTGGTAGTGGTAGATGTTCTATAACATGGCACCTCTTAATTTACACTTGTTTCTACTTCTTAGCTGGAAGAAATGGTCTTATGCTGTTGTAAGTAGTTGTGTAATTTTGGGTTCACAATGTGCAGAACTCATTTTTTTCCTTTCTTTCTTTCTTTTGAGACAGGATATGGCTCCGTTGCCCAGGCTGGAGTGCAGTGGCACAATCATAGCTCACTGTATCCTCTGCCTCCTGGGCTCAAGCAATCTCCCGCCTCAGCCTTCCAAGTAGCTGAAACTATAGGCATGTGCAACCATGTCTGCATAATTTCTGTATTTTTTGCAGTGACAGGGTTTTGCCATTGTTGCCCAAACTGGTCTTGAGCCCCTGGGCTCAAGAAATTCTCCTGCCTCAGCCTCCCAAAGTGCTGGGATTATAGGGATGAGCCACCTCACCCAGTCCAGAACTCATTTAATATAACTTTGTTGGTTTTATTACATTTCCGACCCTCCTCACACACAACAAAATCCTTCCTATGGGAGGTTAGAAGGATACACCTGCCCCTTTCCCCTGAGGCCACATGTTCGTCCTTCCAACCCTGCTCAAGTGCTGCCTCTTCTGTGAAGCCTTTGCAGGGCATCTAGACAGACTCAAGCTGTGTCTTCCCACAGCACTTTGTAGTCCGCTCTGACTGCTTGTTTACATGGTTGTTTCCCTCCGAAGGTTGCAGGTGTCCTGTTGTTGATCTTTGCTGTCCCTGAACGGTATCTGACACGTCATATATGCTCACTGAATACGTGGTCCTGGTCTACAGGAGAGAAAGGTCAACCTAATTACACAAGAACCAGGACAGGACACAGAGGAAAACTAGTTGTGGAGGCAGGGACGAGTGATCCTTGCTAGTCACCTTCTTTGGAAGGAGAAGCTGTTCCTTATCTTAAGCCTACTTCTGGTTTACTCTGCCTTCTGCATTGCTAGGCAGAAGTACACACACACACACACACGCACACACACACACACACACACACACACACACACAAATTTTTCTATTAATAGAGAAAACTCAAGACAATAGTTCCAAAAATAATCTCTTCTTCAAGGTCAGTGGAAGGCGGTAGAAACACCATTCTGGCCAACCCACTGAGCCAACGGTGCACTCCCAGGTACAAGGAGGCAGTGTGTGCTCCTTGGTTCAGTGTGTTGACCTCCTGACCCTCAAGGATGGGGTGCTGTGGAGTGTCAGCCGGGCCACATCATGGCTTTCACGGCACTTAGGCACTTACGCCTCCGTGGGCCCATTCTTCCATAAAAATATATTAAACATTATATTTTATGACTACATTGGCATAAAGACAAATCTAATCCAACCTTGATTCATTTGTATATATTCATTACTATTATAGTCATCTCCTTCTAATTTTAAAAGAAATTAAAATTAAAACATTTTCATGGTCCCCTAAAAGTAGAGGGCCTATATTAGTATGGAATTTCCAGAGAGACAAAACCAATAGGAAGGAGATAGATATTTATAGCCAACTGCAGATCATGGGACTGTCTCAGCCCCATATGTATATGAAGGCTGAGAAGTCCCATGAGCTGTACTTGGCAAGCTGGAGACTCGGGAGAGCCAATGCTGTGAGTTCCAGTCTGAGTCCGAAGGCAGGAGAGGGCCCACGTCCCACTCAAGGACAGTCAGGTAGAGAAAGCCTGATTCTTCCCTTACTCCACTTTTTAAATTCTATTTGGGCCTCCAACAGATTGGATAAAGCCCACCCACCATGAGGAGGACAGTCTGCTTCACTCAGTCTATTGATTCAAATGGTAATCTCAGTCAGAAACACCCTCATAGATGCCCCGAATAATGCTTAGCCAATGCTTAGCACATGGGCAGTCAAGTTGACACATAAAATTAACCAACATAGGGCCCTTCATCTACTGAGCCCATTGGAGAAGTCAGCCTGAGTTTTAGGGAGTAGGTTACTGCACACACAGTGGTTCGCTGGGCTCACTGCAAAGAGTCTTGAGCTTGGAGACTGGTGCCCAGTGCATTTTTATCTCTGGTGGGGGCAAATGGGAAAGGAGGAGTGTCAGGGCTTTGGAGGACTGACTTTTCCTCTGCTGTCTGTCACAAACCATCTTCATCCCTGACCAAATGTCTCTGGCCTATGCTGAGCCCCCAGGAGATGACGTTTGCCTCACAGAACTTGGAGGATCAGGGCTTCCTCTAAGCCAGAGAAGCATGAATTTGGACCCTGAATCAGTTAGCTTGATCTAGAGCAGCAGCCGCAGCTGAGAAATCTCCTTTCAGTTGAATTTTTCATTTAAAAAAGTTCATCTAAATGTTGCATTCTACTCCATATTATACTCATATTTATTTTTCCCCAAAATACTTAAGGAAAATTTGACGTTCCATTTTTATCCTGTGGCTTTACCATTCCTGGAATATTGGCCTTCTGCTTGGAGAAAAGTGGATTTAGAGACAAGCCGAGCTCTGAGGCCCTTTGTCAGGGACTAATAACACTACAACAGTTAGATCGATATTCAGCCTCTTCTCCTGACTTCTCTTCCTCCTGCCCATTTGCCAGATGGAGGAAGCAGGCCGTAGGGAAAGGAGCCCATTTGCTCAGTGTGTCAAGGCTGGAGGTGAAATAGAATCAGGGCAGCATCAGGGCAAACTGGGAGTGTCTTTTTTTTTCCCCCCTGAGATGGGAAAAAACACTTTGTCACCCAGGCTAGAAGGCAGTGGCATGATCTCAGCTCACTGCAACCTTTGCCTACCAGGTTCAAGTAATTCTCGTGCCTCGGCCACCCAAGTAGCTGGGACTAAAGTCATGTACCACCATGCCCAGCTGATCTTTGTATTTTTACAGTAGAGTTGGGGTTTCACCCTGTTAGCCAGGCTGGTCTCAAACTCCTGGCTTCAAGTGATCTGCCCATCTCGGCCTCCCAAGGTGCAGGGATTATGGGTGTGAGCCACACATTCGCCCCAGCAATGTCTTTTATGCCCTGGCCATGATCAGGCAGTGGATCAAGGTGAGTGGGACAGAAATTTTTTTGTTGGGGGGGGACAGTAATTTTACAGCTAACAGTTTCGTTGTAAATACCAACCACCTGTATATTTGAGCCATAGACCACAGTTCATGGACCTAAGGCACATTTCATGTAACTTTACATCCATATCAAGGAGGTTTGATCTTTGGGAAAATAAATATATACCCAGCTTCAAAGAAGTCAGACTTCCTGCCATTTATTTTTAATTCTTTGTATATGTGCAGATCATCACCAACACAATAAAGAAAATGCAGATGCTTCTTTCTCATAATTACCCAGCTAAGGCCTCATACCTGTAATCCCAGCATTCTGGGAGGCCAAGACAGGTGGATCACTTGAGGCCAGGAGTTCAAGACTAGCCTGGCCAACATGGTGAAACCCTGTCTCTACCAAAAACTACAAAAATAGCTGGGCATGGTGGCACACACCTGTGGTCTCAGCTACCCGGGAGGCTGAGATAGGAGGATTGCTTGAGCCTGGGAAGTTGAGGCTGCAGCAAGCTGAGATCATGCCACTGCACCCCAGCCTGGGCAACAGAGTGAGACCCTGTCTCAAAAAAAAAAGAAAAAGAAAAAGAAAAAGAAAAGAAAGGGCACTGTAACACTAAAAGCATAAAGAACAAAACCTCAAAATCTCAAAATAGAACAAATTTGGATTTAAGAAAAATCTACCAAAAAATTTTAAAAAAGAAAAAGAAAAATCTACTACATTGTGTATGTGGTTTTTCTGTATTTCCCTAGACTGGAGAAAACATCACTGTAGACAGGTACTGCTCTGATGTCTGGAGTTTAGAAACTATTGAAACTTTTGTAAGTAATTCTGATACAAAAAAAAAGAAAAAAGGAAAAGAAAGGAAACTACTGAAACTGTAGAATTTCATGGAACTCCTAGGTCCGTTTTCAAGCTGTGATATGCTAGGATCAATCAACCTTGCATCTTTTTCCGCAAATTGTCAGTCTGTAAATTGTCCTTAGCCCAGTGCTTATCCGTTCTCCCCTCCTTCTGCAGCTGAGAGAACAGAAGTGTCTACTGCACTGAATAAAAGTTTCCTTCTAGAGGACGCATACTGATGAAAACTGTAACTACTACAGGAGGAATATGAGCCCATTCCTGTTACTATTCCAAACATCTTACATCTTTAGCAATTACAAAGATAGCTCATATACACTAGGTTTTTTGTAGGAAAATGAAGAATTTAGGAAAAATTGAAAGTATAAAAATGGTAAAAAAAAATTATAAAAACGAAAAAGCTCAGTGAAGCTTCACAACAACCTATGAGCTAGGCACAAGTATTATCCCCATTTCACAGATGGGGACAATGAGGCACAGAGACAAAATAATGAAGTCAGAAAACAATATCCAATGTGCTTTGGACTTTCCTAGCTCTTCAGAGGCCAGCCTGAAGTCTATGTGTGTGTTTAAGCCTTGTGACATGTAGACTAAGGCTCATGGTCCCATATCCTATCATTTCCCACTTGCTTTAGGAACTCATGCCTGTGGCCTGTCTCCTTGCGGATGGATGGTCTCCTTAAACGTGCAAGAACAACAGCACTGGCTGCCATGTATCTTGACCCTCTGGGTGTGGGCATCCCAAATCTCATAATCTTGCCTTTTTTTTGAGACAGAGTCTTACTCTGTCACCCAGGCTGGAGTACAGTGGCATCATCTCAGCTCACTGCAACCTCCGCTCCCTGGGTTCAAGTAATCCTCCTGCTTCAGCCTCCCTAGTAGCTGGGATTACACGCATGTGCTACCACGCCTGGCTACTTTTTGTATTTTTAGTAGAGACGGACTTTTGCCATGTTGGCCAGGTTGGTCTCGAACTCCTGACCTCAAGTGATCACCTGCCTCGGCCTCCCAAAGTGCTGGGATTACAGGCATGAGCCACCATGCTCAGCCATAATCTCGTTTTATACTCACCAGAGTCCTCTAGGAAGGGGGTTATTATTCCTGTTTCACAGGTGATATAACTGTAGTTTAGAGAGGTGACCTGCCTAAGGTCACATAGCTGGCTAGGATTTGAACTGAGATCTTCCTGACTCTAAAGCTCCTACCTCTAACCCTATAAAGAAAGGAGGGATTGGGTCCCATTTTGCAGTCAGAAATAAACAGTTCTCAGAGAAGGGAATGGATGAGCCCACACCAGCTGGGAGCTGAAACTAGCATCAGGCCCAAATCTCCCTGTTTGCCAGGTTCCTGGTCCAGCTCCTGATTACCTCACCTTCTAGATGCTGACCCAAGCCAGGGCACTGGAAAAGGCATTTTGAGAAAAGGAGGGAGGCTCAGGGGAGATTAGGGATGAGACAAAACATCTTGGGGACAGAGCATCCTGTCCTGGGAGCTTTGCCAACATGGCTTGAAGGACCTTGGGGAGATGTTTGGGAGGGGGATGACAGCTGAGGAGCGAGGGCACTAGACTGGGAGCCCTTTGCCCTGGGAACAGACAGCCCCAAATAGCAAACTGGCTCCGTGGTATTATCTCTCAGCTATCTTGACTCACTGGGTTCAACCACAGTTTAACCACATATAAAAATGAGGTCTAATAGGCCGATAGGGAAGGCACATAAATAATGGCTTTCTTGACTTTGGAATCAGGACAAGACTAAAGACCAGCAAAATCTCTTCCCATTCCCCCTTCTTTATCCGCCTCCCTCCCACCTGTCTCCTCCCCTGTGGTAAATGGCACCACCCGTCTTTGGGTTGCTTAACCTAGAAATCAGGGATTCAGCCCTGTTTCCTCTTTATCACTCCATCCCATCAGGAAGTCCTCTAGGTCCAACCTCCCAAATACATCTCGATTCCTCCCACCTCTCTCTCTGGACTCCTCTAGCGAGTCCCAGCCAGCATCCTCTTCTCCCTGGATGCTGCAGGGGCTCCTGCCTGCTCTCCTTCCTCCCACCCTGACCCGCACAGCTTATTCTCAGATGTATAGCCGCCGCCGTGAGGCTTGGACATTGAAATCAGACTGTGTCACTTGTTTAAAGCCCTCCAGTCACTTCCCACTACACGCAGACAAAAATGGAAATCCCCTAACTTGGCCTGCCTGATCTTGGACCCAGTCCACCCCTCCAACCAGGCTCAGCTCAGCCTTCCCTGACCATTGTATCCGAAGCAGAAGCCCGCTTATTTCCCATCACAGCACCTGTGTATTTCCTTCTGAGCACTCACTCCAATTTCACATCACTTTGTGACTTTGCTCACTTGTTTATTTTTTGCCTCCTCCCCATGGACCACAAGTTCCATGAAGGCAGAGTCATGTCTGTCTGTTCATGGCTGTAGCTTCCCAGTTCAGCATTTGTCTCATAGGTAGGCGCTCAAGAAGTACTTTGGGATTAAAGATGAAAAAAAGGTCTATTATATAAGCCACAACAGGATGCCAGCCATCTGCCAGGTGTCTTTTGTCTTTCTCTCTTTTTTTTCTGAGACAGGGTCTGGCTCTGTCACCCAGGCGAGAGTGCAGTGGCGCAATCATGGCTCACTGCAGCCTTGACCTCTGGGTTCAAGTGATTCTCCTACCTCAGCCTCCCATGTAGCTGAGACTACACGTGTGTGCCACCATGCCTGGCTTATATTTTTAAATTTTTGTAGAGGTGGGGTCTCACTCTGTTGCCCAGGCTGGTTTCAAATTCCTGGGCTCATGTGATCCTCCCACCTTGGCCTCCCACAGTACTGGGATGACAAGCACGAGTCACTGTGCCTGGCCTGCCTGGTGTCTTCTCTGCTATTTCTCTCCTCTCCTTTCTCCCTCCAGAGGGCAGCTCACTGCACAGAGGTCTGGGAACCTACTCTCTGGGCTGGTTTCTGACCCTGTGGGAGGAACTTGTGGAAGGACTGGGGGTGGCAGTGACATTATCCGGTGCCAGATGGAGGCTGGGAGCTGACAGTTCCCTAATGCCCGAGCCTGGTCTCCATATGGAAAGGGGCTCCCTCTGCTGGACCATGAAAGGCTGCGGAAGACTGGGTACCACCTAGAGGGGGCAGCTGTGAGAGAGCCGAGAAGGGGTGAGAGCTGATATTGCAGGGCCAGGGAGCAGATGTGCTAGTTTGAAAGGAGGAGTTTGTATTCTCCTTTAAGGCTGCAGAGAGCCACAAATAAAATCTCGATATGTTGCTGGGCTAGGCCTGGCCAACCCAGTAGCCCCCCGCTACTCCGAGGTAGAGTGAACTCTCCTCTCCCACACAGGCGCCTACTGGCCTGGCATCCTGGGCATTTGCCCAGCCTTCTTAGAGGAGGTTGGCCAACTTTGGCTGGACAGTAGTATCTTGTGACATTCACAGATACTGGCAAAAAGCCCCAAGACTCCGGGCAAGAATGGATCAGTAGGTTCCAGTAAAGAGGCTTCTGTGGGAAACAGAGCTATGGTGGCAATTCTGTGCCTCAGGAATCAGCCCTAAGGGAAGTAAGCCCTTTGGGAGACAGAAAAGCTCACAATTGCATTAGCAACACATCCCATCAGACCTGCCTCGCCTCCCCATTCTCAAAAGGAAATACTTAACCATCTGCAGTATCTAGTAGGCTGCCTGCTAAGCTCTTTTTCACCCTTATTTGATGCAAAAATGTGTGGTCAGTGAACTGTCCTGATGACAGGACAACACCTCCACCCGCTGGCATCACCAATGGACGTGGCCAAGGACACAGTGGGGTGATGCTTATGGGATGGGAGGCCTTGGGCAGGGTCCAAGGCAGAAAGGGCCTGTTAGCCACCCGGGGGCTGGGAGTGCAAGACAGAGAAAGGGGAGGGGTGACATTCAGACAAGGATGGCTTGAGGAAAGCGTCCTGGAGATTCCTTGTAGGTGTTCTGTTATTGCTTCCAGTGACCTCCCTGGGACTTTGATAAATAAATGAAAACTTGTATGACCATAGCGAGTTTTTAAACAAAGCACAATGTTACAACACTCCAGTGACTCAAGTCAACATACCCTGTTGTGGCCACTGCCCTGTGGGCGTCGCAGACAGGTGCTATTGCTGCTTGCTATGGTTCAAATGTCTCCTCCAAAACTGAGGTTTAAACTTAATCCTCAATGTGGTAATATTGAGAGGAGGGGCTTTTAAAAGGTGATTGTATCATGAGACCTCTGCCCTCACGAATGGGCTAATCCATTCCTAGATTAATGGATTAATGGAGTAATGGGCTATCATGGGAGTGGAACTGCTAAGGTTTATAAGAAGAGGAAGAGGCTGGGCATGGTGGCTCATGCCTGTAATTTCAACACTTTGAGAGGCTCAGGCGAGGTGGATCACTTGAGGTCAGGTGTTTGAAACCCGCCTGGCCAAACTGGTGAAGCCCTGTCTCTACTAAAAACACAAAAATTAGCTGGGCATGGTGGTGGGCACCTGTAATCCCAGCTACTCGGGAGGCTGAGGCAGGAGAATCATTCGAACCCAGGAGGAGGAGGTTGCAGTGAGCTGAGATTGTGCTATTGCACTCCAGCCTGGGTGATAGAACAAGATTCCATCTAAAAGAAGAAAGGAGAAGGAGGAGGGGGTGCGGGGAGAAGGAGGAGGAGGAGGAGGAGGAGGAAGAGGAGGAGGAGGAAGAGAGACCTGAACTAGTATATTAGTTTTCTCAACCCCTCAGCATGTGATGCCCTGCACCGCCTCAGGAGTCGGCAGAGAGTCCCCACCAGCAAGAAGGTCCTCACCAGATGCAGCCCCTGGAGCTTGGACTTCTCAACACCATAACAGCACAAAATAAATCCCTTTTCTTTGTAAATTACCCAGTTTCAGATATTCTGTTATAAGCAACAAAACACAGACCAAGACATTGCCTGTAGGGTTTGGTATTCTCTCTGCTGTCATCATTATTCCCTCTTCTCACTTCTATGCATGAACAGGTCTGTTACCTGGAACATTCTTTAGTCCTACAAATGTTCTTATGGTCTGAGGTTTGCTTAGAGTTCAGTGGCTCTGGAACTTTATTGCAGTTTCATTAACTGGCCTGCTTGATAAAATGAATATTCCCAGGCTCCCTTCAGCAATTCTTCTCTGATATAGACAGTCCTTAGGCCCCACTTGAAGAAACACTGACTTAGAAATCACTGTGCAAGTGGTCAGTTTCTATTTTTTTTCTATTTAAATAATACTGCAATGGACACTTTGTAGATATGACTTTGTTCTACACCGTTTTCTTTAGCTACTTCCTTAGAATTAGGATTATGGAATCAAAGGATAGGAATTGTTTAGTAGGTTTTGCCAAATTGGTATCCAGGGAGTTTGAACAATCAAACATTGTTGTATCATTTATATTGAAATTTTATAACATTAGAAAAGTTACTGAAATTGCAAATTCAAGATTCATGGTGGGGCTGCCTATTTTCTGTGTAAAGTATTGTGTGTAAACTCTCTGCTCATTTCCTTCAAGTACTTATCAAAAAGGAGCAGGATACTGGCCTTTTAGAGTTATATCAGTTCTTTAGCTATTTTGGATAGAAAGCTTAATTTCCACATATATTTCTCCCCCATCTGTGGCTTTAATTTTTGTGTTTACTTTATTACATTCTGTGGCACAAAAGGCTTTTAAAAACACATTTGGATCCGTCCATCCTGTCTCCGAGATCTAATTTCGTCAAAATGTTTTCTTCTCATCACAGTCGAAACACATTTGCTTTCCCATTTCCTCTGGCTTTTTACGACCCACTGTGATGCTATTTGTTAAACAGTGACTCTTTCTTGTAGCATTGTGTTGATGCTTATTCATCTTATATCAAGTCCTTGATATAAGGACTGTTTCTGTAGAGTATGTCTATTCTATTCCCCTGGCCATGACTGCTTTTTTAAGTTCACCCTCCTGATTCTCCCCTACCCCCCAATTTTTTTTGATATTTTGCCCATTCCTACTCCAGATGAGTTTTACTGTTTTGTTGATGTTGTTGTTGAATTATAGGATGCCTATCATTTGTCTTTAATTTATATTCCATTTTAGTTTTAACTATTTAGACTTCACAATTAGGATCAAAGTCCATCTCTGTATTCATTCACGTTTTCCTTTACACCTTCCATTTTAAAAATTTCTTTGAAAAACAAAGTCATTTATTCCAAGTTAAATTAATTCTGAACCACTTACTTTTTGTGTGTGAATAAGCCATCTTTCTCCCTCCCTTTTCTCTTCCCTCTGTCCCACTCTTACTCTCATTCTCATGCTCATGAAAATACAAGTATTTTGACCCCAAACCACGCAGCTACCATGGTATATATACTTCCACCTTCCAGCCCCAGCACCTGTTTCTGGGTGCCCACCAGCAGCCGTCCATCAGCTCTGAGGGTACCTCCATGTGCCTTGCTCCCTTTCTTTGGCCCTCCTTGTAAGATGGGCACCTTCCTGAATTGGGACATGACTGGTTAAGGAAGAGTCAGAATATTCTAGAACTGCCCTCCCTATTTATTGAACAAAACGGAAAAACAGAGAGGACTAAGTTGCATGGTGTCTCCTTAACATTCAAGCTCACCAAGAATGTGACCTTATGTGGAAACAGGGTCTCTGCAGACATAATTAATTAAAATGATGTCACACCTAGGGGAGGGTGGGCCCTAAATCCAGTGACTGGGGTCTTTATAAAAGAGGAAACAAAGTTTTTCGCTAACACCATGAGGGTCTCTGGCCCGATGAGTGGAGTTTGATAGTAATTCTTGCTACAGTATTAAAAAAAAAAATGAAAAAAGAAAAAAAGAAAAGAGGAAACAATGACACACAGACAGGGAGAACACCATGCGACCACAGACACAGAGATTAGAGTGATCCCCCTACAAACCCTGAACACCCAGAGTTGCTGGCAACCACCACAAGGCAGCAGAGAAGCTCAAGATTCTCCCTCAGAGTTTCTAGAAGGAACAAACTCTGCCAACACCTGGTTTTGGACTTCTGTCCTCCTGAACTGTGAGAGAATACATCTCTTTTTTTTTTTTTCCCCAAGATGGAGTCTCGCTCTAATTCCCAGGCTGGAGTGCAGTGGCGCAATCTCAGCTCACTGCAACCTCTGCCTCCCGGCTTCAATTGATTCTCCTACCTCAGCCTCCTAAGTAGCTGGAATTACAGGCACCCACCACCACGCCTGGCTGATATTTGTACTTTTAATAGAGATGGGATTTCATCTTGTTGGCCAGGATGCTCTCCAACTCCTGACCTCAGATGATCCGCCTGCCTCAGCCTCCCAAAGTGCTGGGATTACAGTTGTGAGCCACCACGTCTGGACTGACAGAATACATTTCTGTTGATTTCAGCCCCACAGTTTGTGGAAATTTTGTCATGGTAGCCCTAGAACAAAAGGCTCTTCACAGAGTCTGTCCTGAAAGCTTCACCACTGCTGACTTTTAAAGGTACGATGCTCTAAAACACAGAAAAGAGGTGTCCTTGTAAACGTGTGTCAGGGCAGAGAATGAACAGTCCATTCTGGAATGTAAATACTCAAGAAATGATGAGTTTTTTTCTGTTTCCTGACCAACCGCAAGTCTCTCTTTGTAGAAGGCAAACTATGTATGGCACATTCCAGGTTCTAAGAACCAGGGCTCTTTCGCCAAGGAAGGCAGTGTGGTGTAATTCGAAGGCTTCAGAAGTTGGGCTCTGACCACCAGGGTTTAAATCTTGGTTCTGCCATTCTTTAGATGCCTAACTCTGGGCAGGTCATTTAACCACTTGGAGCTGGACTTCCCATCTGTAAATGAGGACAATAATAATTTAGGGCCAACGTATCTTAGGGAGTTGTTGCTGGGATCCGACGAGATAATTTATGAACACACATTCTTTAAGCTGGAAAGCACTGAGCAGATGTTACCAGTCCATAGAGGGTGCTGTGGGGCGGGAGGGACACACTTCTCGCTATATTCCATTCTGTTCTATGTGACAGTTTCAGGTACATACTGAAAAGAATATGTTAAAAAAATTAAGGGCAATCACTGTGAGCACAACCCACACACATTAAATAAACATGTATGCTTTTTCTTTTTCTTCTATTAAAAAACTTTAACATGCAATAAAGAAGAAAAAGTAGATTAAAATTGTGCCCCCATTCTGAGCGCACCCAAAGGTGATGTCTAGAGTGTGGGCACTGATTGCCCCCTGTGGAAACCTGTTCCCTTCCCCGACCCCAGTTCCTGTGTGGGAGCTTCTGGGCCATAACCCAGCTCATATTTCCCAAACCTTTTTTGTTGCTGTTTTTGGTCTACTGCCATTGTTGTTGTTGTTGTTGAGACAGGGTCTCACTCTGTCACCCCGTTGGATTGCAATGGTGCCATCTCAGCTCGCTGCAGCCTCAACCTCCTGGGTTCAAGCAATCCTCCCACCTCAGCCTCCTAGCTGGGACCACAGATGTGTGCCACAACACTGGGCTGATTTTTTAAATGTTTGGAGTAGAGACGGAGTCTCACAATATTGCCCAGACTGGTCTCAAACTCCTGGGCTCAAGTGATCCTCCCACTTTGGCATCCCAAAATGCTGGGATTACACTGAACCTTTTTTATCTGCTCTTGTTAGCCTAGATTTGGTGAACTAGAATTAGCTGTTCGGGCCTGCCATGGATTTCCTATGGTTTATCTTTCTGAAATCTAGAGAGATGAGGGACCCTCCTGCCAGGTTGCTGGGGCACCCCTAGGATTGGGGCACCTGTAGGATTGTATGTAAACACAAAGGTGTACTCAGGAAGCTGGAGCCCCCAACCCCCGGCCCTGCACACTTTGAGGCCTTATGCTCATACTGAAAGCACAGCAAAAAGGGACTCACAGGATCCTCAGGGGATCAGAATGGGACATTGAGCTTTGTGGTCCACTTAATGAGGAGCTCTCTGCCCCTCAGTGATGAGCAGACCTTCTAAAGTCCTGAGGTCTCTGGGCCTTTCATCCAGTCAATGTCCTGGGGCAGTGCCCAATATTGTACCAGTCCACTCACTGCCCAGCCTCACCGCCAAGACTCTACTCTGCAGGCCCCATCACCGCCTGCCTCCTCCAGATCTTACCCCGTGATGCCATCAACACCAGTTGATGTGACACTCCACTCAGTCACCACTCTGCCAGTTGAAAAAGGTCTCCTGCTTCTTCCTTCCTTGGGATGGAGGGCTTCTAGCTGTCACTTGAGCCCCTGTTGGAAGGCTCTTTCCACTTTACCATACAGTTCTCCCCTTGAGAGCACCCGGGCATTCCAGGGTACCAGCCATGGGTCCGGTACAGGCTTGCACAGCAACCAGAGCCACCTGTCCACTAGGCCTGGATCCTTCCTGACTTACAGCGGGTGTTTTTCCTCCCTGGGTCCGTATGTTATTCCCTACAATCTACTCTTCCCAGCCCGACTGTCTAGACGAACCTGAATTGTATACAGAGTTCAGGCTCTGTCCCAGGGAAATCTGGGTCCATGTCATCCAAGCTGTGTGGTTTTGTGGAGGGGACTGAAATATGTGACTGTGGCCTGTCTCCATGTGCCATCGTACCTGTGCCACAGCTCCATCCAAGGCATAGCCAGGTTTGGGCTCCTCTCGCAGTTTTATCAGAGTGCTTGTGATTTCCTTGTGTACCTTAATATTAAGAACAACAACTTTGGAGTCAAAGACAAACATGGTTGCCGCCCTGCTCCACAGTTTCTTAGCCACGTGATCTTGAGGAGTTACATAATCTCTTAGAATCTCAGTTTCTTCATTTGTAAAATGAGGACAGTAATAGAGTTTTGTTTTGTTTTGTTTTGTTTTTGTTGTTAAGACTCAGTCTCATTCTTGTCCGCCAGGCTGGAGTGCAGTGGTGCAATCTTGGTTCACTGCAATCTCCGCCTCCCAGGTTCAAGCAATTCTCCTGCCTCAGCCTCCTGAGTAGCTGGGATTACATGTGCGTGCCATCACGCCTGGCTAATTTTTGTATTTTTAGCAGAGACGAGGTTTCACCATGTTGGCCAGGCTGGTCTCAAACTCCTGACCTTAGGTGATCTGCCTGCTTCAGCCTCCCAAAGTGATGGGATTACAGGCGTGAGCCACCGCACCTGGCCGTAACAGAGCTTTTAAAGCTGTTACATACAGCGCTGTTGAAAGAATTAACTGAGGTGCACCTAAGTACCAACTTGGTGCTGGTACTATATCTGGCATGTGGTAAAACCTTAAGGAATGTTAGCGATCATCGTTTTGTTGTTTACCGAGACCAGCTCGGCCGGAGAGACCCCAATCCAGGCAGCGCTGAAGGAATGTGAGAAGCAGACACCCAGATAGAACAGCAAAGTGGGTCTATCAGGAGAGGCCAAAAGCTTTCCGAGCTGATGAGCCTCAGGGGCTAACAGCATTGCTGGCTGAGGGCCTCGAGCAGACGCTGACCCACGTATTTATTCTCTCTGAACAGGTGATGATTATTAACAAACAGGTGTTCGACATTTTCTCATAACACAAAAACGTATCAGGTAGGCAGCTGTATCACAGACAAACTAAAAAGTACTCTCCACGAGGGAGCCACGGGGCAGGGTCAGATAGCTTAAAGAGTTGCTTTAACCGGTGTATGGTATTTGTACATTGTCCTGCCACTTTGGAATGCCCCAAATAGTTTTCTACTTGTGTGTGTGTGGGGAGAGGCGGGGCAACAGCTAGGTTTTCCTTGCCATGGTTCTTCCTAGCAAAGAATATATTATATCATACACTGATCATTTCTCAATATTCACAAATGTAACGTTTCTCAACAGTTGTTGTTTGTTTGTTTTGAGATGCAGTCTTGCTCTGTCACCCAGGCTAGAGTGCAGTGGCGCAATCTCGACTTACTGCAACCTTTACCTCCTAGGTTCAAGCAATTCTCCTGCCTCAGCCTCCCAAGTAGCTGGGATTACAGGCACCCGCTACCACACCTGGCCAATTTTTGTATCTTTAGCAGAGACGAGGTTTCACCATGTTGGCCAGGCTGGTCTCAAACTCCTGACCTCAAATGATCCACTTGCCTCGGCCTCCCAAAGTGCTAGGATGACAGGCGTGAGCCACCGCGCCCAGCCCCATCACTGTTATTAACACAATTGATCCTGTTTTAGTCCTGGCTTCGGCCCACCTGAGCTTTGTGAACATGAGCAAGTTATTTCATCTCTGTTGGCTCTTATTTTATATAAAACAAGAGAATAAGGGTCTTCAGCCTTCACATTCCTTCTGACTCTGCAATCCTGCTCTCATTTGACTCTAATGGGAAAATTCCACCTGCAGTGGGGACCAACAGCAGCTAATAAGAGGAGGCGGCTGGCTGCTTACAGGGCACGATAAGAGACGCTGCAGAAAGTCCACCTGGCTCCTCCAAACCAACGCCTGCGTCTCTCTCCAGCAGGCCCTCTACAGCCCATGCAGCAGTGGGGAGTGCTTCAGGAGCAGCCCAGCAGATGATAACTAATACTAGAGGAAGGAGGCCAGGCCCTCGAGCCTGAGGTTGGAAGGAAGGCGCAGTCTCGAGTAGGGTGAGGATCTGGGCCTGAGTTCTGGTGAGGGAGGAGCTGGTGAGGACAAACGATGCAGTTTCACCGGCTTTCTGCAGAGGCAGTGCGTGTGCTGGTGAGTAAACCCGGCCAAGGAGTCAGATGGCCTGAGTTTGAATCTTGACTCTTCTACGTACCAGCTATGTGACTTGGACAAAGTACTTAATTTTTCTGGGCCTCAAATTCCTCCGTTGTGAAACAGGGTAATGTAACAGTAACAGTTCTCCCCTATTGCATAGTGAAGATTACATGTGGATAAGCACTTGGAAAAGTGCTAGGCATATAACTGCCAGAAGTGTTAGCTGTGAATATTATTGCAATCTTAGGGAGCAAGATAGAGCTTTGGGCTGGTGCACCAAGGGCGTCCTCTGATGCTGCACTAGAAGCATTCAGAGGTGTGCCCAACTGGTCTGGGGTATAGGTGGAGGCTTAAAAAGTTATTGTCCACTGGACATGGTGGTTCACGCTTGTAATCCCAGCACTTTGGGAGGCTGAGGCAGGTAGATCGCTTCAGATCAGGTGTTTGACATCAGCCTGGCTAACATTACGAAACCCCATCTCTACTAAAATACAAAAGTTAGCTGGGTGTGGTGGTGGGTGCCTGTAATCCCACTACTTGGGAGGCTGAGGTGGGAGAATCACTTCAACCCGGGAGGTGGAGGTTGCAGTGAGCCAGCATCACGCCATGGCACTCCAGCCTGGGCAGCAGAGTGAGACTGTCTCAAAAAAAAAAAAAAAAAAAAGGCATTGTCGAGCTCCTGTAAAATATCCCCCGGGTGTTCCGGAAAGGTGTGCAAGCAGCTTTTGGGGATGGCCCCATGAGAGTGCCAGAACATGCTAGAAAAGCACAGTGCCTTACAGTTCCTATCACCCCCAGTGCAGGGGGTGCTGAGGAGACTAAGCTTACACACCCTTAAAAGAAACCAAATCTCCCAAGTATGAATTTCCCCGAAAGGGCTAAAAACTGAATTGTTGTCTGCCATTAGCTCCTTAGCGTAAGTGAGTTTCTCGGAGTAGGTGGTATTTTAGTGGAGCCAGGGAATAAGAGCTGAACACAGATGGAGACGTTAAGTCCTAGGACAGAGTTTTCGTGGGAAGCGGGTGGGTGGAGCCCTGGGCGGCTGACCCGGTGCTCCACCTGAGTGTGTTTGCAGCAGGGTGTGGGGATTCCGGAGAACAACGAGGGAAGCCCCTGACAAAGGTGACCTGCTTCAGCTTCGCGTTGGCACCCAGGGCCCGCCGATGTCCGCATTTCCACGGCCACAGCCGTCCAGGGCTCCCTCTCATACCCTCTTCCTTTGCAGAGCAAGGGACCTTCCCTGCCCGGGACCTTCTCAATTATGCAGGACTCGGTCGCCCCCTAGTGGCCACTGGGCAGAAGTTTTTCTCTTAAAACTGTCGACAACCGGTTGATTTTATAATGGCATTTGGATAGGACTTTACAGTTAATGGGACTGTCACAAATATTACAGTGCAGCTTTTCTACTGGAGTATGCCACTCACATCCCCATAGTCATCAGCCACCTGAAGCATCCCTCCCCCACCCAACACAATACACCCTGGCCACCTCCAACACTCCAGCTTTCCCATTGCTTTGGCTCATCTAATTTTTCCCAGTGAGCAGAGGAGAGGGTCCTTGAGCCTGCAGAAGCCTGGGGAGGACTGGGTGAATTCTGACTCCTCTGCTCCCAAGCTGTAAGCCCTAGGAATCTACAGACATTGTTTCTTAAAACCAGACATTAGGCTGGGCGTGGTGGCTCACGCCAGTAATCCCAGCACTTTGTGAGGTTGAGGTGGGCGTATCACCTGAGGTTGGCAGTTTGAGACCAGCCTGACCCAACATGGAGAAACCCCCGTCTCTACTAAAAATACAAAATTAGCCAGGCGTGGTGGTGCATGCCTGTAATCCCAGCTACATGGAAGGATGAGGCAGGAGAATCATTTGAACCTGGGAGGCAGAGGTCGCAGTAAGCTGGGATGGTGCCATTGCACTCCAGCCTGGACAGCAGAGCATAACTGCATCTCAAAAACAAAACAAAAAACCGGACATTATCCACACTGTCCCCTGAACCTAGCAGCCTGCCGCTTCACAGTCCGCTGCTGCTGAAGGCAATCGCACTGGCCACTTGTGTTTTAAGACGCTCACTGACTATGCCAACAGCAAAAAGGCAGCCGATAGTGAAACTCCCACAGGGAGGTGGCAACGGCTCACCTACTTTCAAAGGTTTCACAGCCTTGGTCCCACGGCTTTGATTCCTAACCCCCTTGCTGAGATCACCATTGAAAACCCCTAGGGTGAAGTCAAATCCTTTACCCTACTCAGCAACTACCCGACTCAGGCCACAGATCCTGTCAGAGCACACAATAGTCTCTTTTGTGTGGGGAATCTTCTCGAGACTGTTCTGCTTGTCTCTCCGCAGGGAACGGTAATCTGAGAGTCATACTGAATATTTTAAATGTTAGATACTGGGTGTGTTTTGGATTTTGATCTGTTTAGTAAACCACTTAGAGATGTTTTGTTTCCAGCAGGATAAGCCAGTTATTAATTTTTTCATTGGCCAGGCATGGTGGCTCCTGCCTGTAATCCCAGCACTATGGGAAGCTGAGGCAGGAGGATCATTTGAGCCCAGAAGTTTGAGACCAATGGGCAAAATAGCAAGATCCCGTCTCTACCAAAAAAAATTTTTTTTGAGACAAGATGTGGGGTGTGGGGTGCGGAGGGAGCCCACAGCATCAGGCTGGCTCTCAGGACGTCATCAGATCAGCAGAGACGTGCTCACAGCTGTGGTTCCACCCTGTGACTGTGTCTAGAAGTGGGTTCTCCTGTGGCCCTACTCCAGCTCTTGTCCATCAGAGCAGGTCTGGTTCCAAACTGTTCCTTCCTCCCTGAGGCTGGTCCCTGGGACGCCGGGCTCCCTTCTCATTGCCTTAGTTCTTCCCAGTCCCCTTTGGAAAGGAAGGACACCATCCTAACTGGTTCACCTGCTTTGTCTTGCCTGGAGAAACAAAGTTTAGCTCCTACCTGAACGAAAACTTTGTTTGGTTTTGTTTGTTTTTTGCTTGGTTTTAGAGACAGGGCCTCACTCTGCTGCCCAGGCTGGAATGCAGTGATGCTGTCTCAGCTCACTGCAGCCTCCACCTTCCGTGATCAAGCAATCCTTCTGCCTCAGCCTCTGGAGTAGCTGGGACCATCGGCGTGCACCACCACACCTGGCTGAGTTTTTGTATTTTTTGTAGAGATGGAGTTTCATCATGTTGACTGGACTGGTCTTGAACTCCTGGGCTCATGCGATTCTCCCACCTTGGCCTCCCAAAGTGTGGGGATTATAGGCATGAGCCACTGTCCCTGGCCCACAAAATTTTTTAAAAATTAGGCACGCATGGTGGTATGTGCCTGTAGTCCTAGCTGCTCAGGAAGCTGAGGCAGAAGGATCACTTGAGCCCAGGAGTATGAGGCTGCAGTGAGCTGTGATGACACCACTACATTCCAGCCTGGACAACAGAGTGAAACCCTGTCTCTAAAACCAAAACAAAACAAAGCAAACAAAATGTTTTCATTCCTAGTAGGAACTAACATTTGTTTCTTCAGGCAAGACAAAGCAGGTGAACCAGTTGGAATGATATCCTTCCTTTCCAAAGGCGACTGGGAAGAAAGAAGACAATGAGAGGGGAACCCTGCCTCCCAGGGACCAGCCTCGAGGAGGAAGGAACAGAGGGGAACTGGGCCTGCTCTGCTGGACAAGAGCTGGAAAAGGACCACAGGAGAACCCACTTCCAGACACAGACACAGGGTAGAATCACAGCTGTGCGCATGTCTCTGCTGATCTGAAGAGGTCCTGGGAGCCAGCCCAATCCTGTGGGCTCCCTCCCCGCCCCACACCCAATGGCAGTCTCAGCAGGACCCTGCTCAGACAGGTCGTGACCCAAGACCAGGGAGAATGCTGGACGCTGAGACTTGGACTATAGGAAGGAAGATGGGGGTGGGTAGGGGCTTGGATCCGCTTCCTTTTTTTTTTTTTTTTTTTTGAAACGGGCTTGTTCTGTCATCCAGGCTGGAGTACAATGGCACAATCTCAGCTCACTGCAGCCTCAGCATCCGAGGCTCAAGTGCTCTGCCCTCGGCCTTCCAAGTAGCTGTTAACTACAGGCACACAGCTGTATTTTTTGTAGAGACGGGGTTTTATCATGATGTCCAGGTTAGTCTTGAACTCTTGGGTTCCGTGATCTGCCTGTCTCAGCTTCCCAGAGTGCCAGGACTATAGGCATGAGCCACTGTGCATGGCACACTTCCTTCTTTCATAATCACCCCCAATATTTTAGCTTCTCTGCCCCCCTTTTTTAAAAAAGTGCCTGGTGCTGAGCATTCAATTCCATTAGACCATATGGGTGGGAAGCAGGAAGTGCATAAAGCCTTTCATTCCTCCAACTACTGCAGGAGCCATCATTAACACCCACCCCAGGGCTCTCTTGCACTTGGACACTTCTGGATAGGGTGCCAGGCACACACTCACCTTGCTGGGAGGAAACAACGCCCAGTGAGGTAGGAGAAATATTATGAAGCCTAAAAGAAGAAGCTGTTTGGCATAAACTTCAGGCTCTACGCCATTCCCTTCTTTGCAGCTCTCTTCAGACTGTGCCAAGGTTTGCCGCAACCCTCTCCCACCTTTGCTCAGACTTACCGCTTCCTCTTTCCTATGCTATGAGCACCCTGATGCCCACTTTCCCTTTGAGTTCCCAGGTTCTAGCAAAGGACCCCTCCCCTCCCTCACCTGTGATCCCCATACCTTTCACTCCTGGCCCCCTTCAGAGCCCCCTCTTCTGTCAGTACTGTGGGTGCCTAGACTGTGCCAGGGACTGGAGAAGCAGAGTCCTAAAATAGAGTCTCTGTCATGAAGAAGCTGACTGGAGAGGTTGGAGGGGAGGCGTGGACACAGGTAAAAAAAAAAAAAAAATTACAAAACCACATTGTGAGTACTCTCTTAGAGGTTACTAGAGACAGCCACTTAATTTTAAAAATTCAATCTTGCGAACAAATGCCCTCCCCATCACGTACCTTTCCTTCTGCTTGAGACAGTTTTGAGAGAATGTTTGTTGTTGTAGCAGAAGACACTGATAATGACAGGGCAGAAAGTTGGGGAAAACCTGGGTTTTGATGGCAGTACTGAGCCATTGAATCTGCTCTGGAATCACCTACCTCTAGTCTTCTCATTAAGTAACTAGCAACATTTGTGTTGGGTTTAAGCCACTGCTGGTTGACTTTTTGATTACTTGCAGCCCAAGGCATTCTAACTGATATGCATTTTCTTCCATGTATGCGAGGAGAAGTTAGGGGTAAACTTGGGATGCACAAATTGTAGTTCTGGTGATCAGTCTGGGCAGGACCAACTTCTTTGTGGAAAGAAACAGAAAGACCTGTGGCAAATAGGCCTCCTCTACCTTTACTCATTTAACTTATTCAGCCCATGTTTCTGTTGTGGCACCCATGTACCAGACATCACGGTGAGTTGCGTAGCTAAAATCAAGAGCAAATTCACACGGGGTCCCAGTTCTCATGAAGCTTAAAGAGTCCAATGAGGGAGTAAGACGTTAATTAAATAGCAATTCTAACAAGTGTATTATTTGAAGCAGAGCTAAACATGTGGAGGACAGGGGTAGATGCTGTGAAAACATACAATATATATGACACAAAGCCTGGGGGCCAGAAAGGCCTCCATGAGAGCTGTCTGCTAGAAGAGGACTCAGAAGAGGAATGAATTCAGCAGAAGCTCATGAGGGCTGGGAGCAGAGACAGGAGCAGTGCACGTGGAGGCCCTGGGGCAGGAGGGAACGAAGCCAGCTGGAGACACCTGTTCCAGCCCAGAGAAGCAGACTGGAGTTTGAACTGGTTGAAAAGTTTGCCTTCCGTGCCTCCCAAAATCTGTTCTTCTGATGCCCTCCAGCCTCTCCTCTGCTTCTTTGCTCATCCCATGCTGCCCACAGGAATTCTGGGGCTCCTTGACTGAACCTCTCCACTTTTGAGGTTCTAGCGAGACCCACCTGCTATCCTCCTTTACCCTTCTAATGACCCTCGCCACTTTCCTCGCAGGAACTAGAGAACTGCATTTTTAAAAAAGAACAAAACCCAGTCTGTAACTGGTGAAACTCAGACAGCAGGCCAAGAATTTTAGGCAAAAGGAGGGCCCTAGACATCATGTCCCCCATGCAGTGGCCTCCTCGCCTCCTCATAGGAGGAGCCTGTCGGGGTCAGTGTGGGAGGCGTCTGGGGTGCAGATGAGGCTCTGTGGATGGACCAGCTATTCCCTTTCTCTCCCAGAGACACCAGCAACTTCTCCTCAGTAGTGCCATGGCTGGTGGGGATGGGGGCTGGACCATCCCCCCACGAACTGACTTAAAAATGTCTAAGGCTGGGCGTGGTGGCTCACACCTGTATCCCAGCACTTTGGAGGCCAATGTGGGCGGATCACCTGAGATCAGGAGTTCAAGACCAGCCTGGCCAACATGGAGAAATCCCATCCTTACTAAAAATACAAAAATTAGCCAGGCATGGTGGCAGGCACCTGTAATCCCAGTTACTCGGGAGGCTGAGGCAGGAGTATTGCTTGAACCCACAAGGCAGAGGTTGCAGTGAGTGGAGACCGTACCATTGCACTCCAGCCTGGCTGACAGAGTGAGACTCTGTCTCCAAAAAAAAAAAAAAAAGATCTAAGGAGAGGACACATGTTTGGACCAAGACAGCTTTGGGGGTGAGACCAAACCATGGCTTGCTGTGTGACCTGGGGTCATTGCTTAGCTTCACTGAGCCTCAGTTACTGCATCAGTAAAATGAGAGTGAGACTATCTTCTTTACAGAGTTGCTGTGAGAATTAGAAATAAAAATGTATAAGCGAGAGACAAAAGTGAAGCTTTTTATATTTTTTCCATTTTTATTTTTATTTTCAGACAGGGTCCCACTCTATCACCCGGGCTGGAGTGCAGTGGTGCAATCTTGGCTCACTGCAGATTGACGTCCCAGGTTCCAGTGATTCTCCTGCCTCAACCTCCTGAGTAGCTGGAACTACAGGCACATGCCAAAACACCTGGCTGATTTTTGTATTTTTTGTAGAGACAGGGGTCTCACCATGTTGCCCAGGCTGGTCTCCAATTCCTGAGCTCAAGTGATCTGCCCACCTCGGCCTCCCAAAGTGCAGAATTACAGGCATGAGCCATCAAACCCTGCCAAGATGAGGGTTTTTTTTTTTCTTTTTCTTAATCTTTTTTTTTTTAAGACAGGGTTTCACCATATTGGTCAGGCTGGTCTCGAACTCCTGACCTCAGGTGATCCGCCCACCTCAGCCTCCCAAAGTGCTGGGATTACAGGCGTGAACCACCGCGCCCAGCCAAGATGAGGTTTTTAAACCTGAGCCAGGGTTGAAGCGCAGGTCTAGCACCCAGGAATTATCTGTCCAGTCCCAATTTCAAATATTTTGCCCTACACATCTATTGCCATTTATCAGGCTGTTGGTCCCTATTTTTTATTTGGAAAGCATGATAATCCCTATCCATCTAGTCTACATTGTCCAATTTGCTAGCCACCGGCCACAGATAGCTAGTTAAATTTTACTTATTTTCTTAATTATTATTTGAGATGGAGTCTCGCTCTGTTGCCCAGGATAGAGTGCAGTGGTGTGATCTCGGCTCACTGCAACCCCCACGCCTGAGTTCAAGTGATTTTTCTGCCTCAGCTTCCCGAGAAGCTGGGACTACAGGAGTGCGCCACCATGCCAGCTAATTTTGTATTTTTAGTGGAGATGGGGTTTCACCATGCCACCCAGGCTGGTGTGGAACTCCTGACCTCATGATCTGCCCACCTCAGCCTCCCAAAGTGCTGGGATTACAGGCATGAGCCACCACACCTGGCCTATTATTATTTTTTATTTTATCATTGAGACAGAGTCTCACTCTCTTTCCCAGGCTGAAGTGCAATGGCATGATCTTGGCTCACTGCAACCTCCACCTCCTAGGTTCAAGCGATTCTGTGCCTCAGCCTCCAGGGTAGCTGGGATTACAGGTATGTTTCAACACACCTGGCTAGTTTTTTTTTTTTTTTTGGTATTTTTAGTAGAGATGGGGTTTCACTGTGTTGGCCAGGCTGGTTTCAAACTCAAGTGATCCACCCTCCTCAGCCTCCCAAAGTACTGGGATTACAGTTGTGAGCCACTGCACCTGGCCTAAATTTTAATTAAAATGAAATAACAATTTACACTTCAGTTCCTCACACTGGCCACATTTTAGTGCTCAGTAGCCACTAGTGGTATTGGACAGAGCAGATACGAACATTTTCATAAGCAAAGAAAGTTCTACTGGCTTAGGGAAACAGGAGATCTGTTTATTTACTTGTTATCCCACTCCTGGACAAAGACACAGACTGGGAGCAGCTGGCAGTTAGAGAAGCCCTGGGAAGTTGGCCTGTGTGTATATATATGTGTGCATGCATGTGTGGCTGGTGCACGTGTGGACAGGCCAGGGGTCCAGCATTCAAGCCTTCCCGATGAACTCAGTCACATTCACCACCTGCAGAGCTGGACCTGGTGGGTAAAAATCACAGAATGAGAGCCCGAGGTTCAAAGAGATCTGAAATCTGCCCTATCTGAGAGAGAACAAGCCTGGAGACAAGGGTAAGGTCAAATCCCCAAAATCCAACCCTGACTCAGGAACCCAGGAGGAAAGGGCCTCTTGGTGTTGCTTCTGGGCAGAAGGAAAAGACAGTGTGAGGCTACAAGATACAAGGGTGCAAGCTATTGGGGCAGAGAGAGGACGTGCAATCCTGACTTGCTACCTTGATTCAAGGGCTAAGAACTCAGTGGGTGCTATGAACTGACTGTTTGTGCCCCACTGGAATTCATATATCGAGGCCCTAATCCCCAATGTGATGGATTTAGAAGTGGGGCCTGTTAGAGGTAATAAGGTCTTCAGGGTGGAGCCCTCACATATGAGATTAGTACCTGTCTTAGTCTGTTTTCTGTTGCTGTAACTGAATACCCAAGACTGGATAAATTATAAAGAAAAGAGGTTTATTTGGTTCATGATTCTGGAGGCTGGGAAGTCCAACCTCTGACTGCCCAGCCAGAGAGGGCCTCATGCTGCCCCAGCTCACGTTAGAAAGCAGAAGGGGACGTGGTGCGTGCAAAAAGACCAAACACGAGAGGCAGTCTCACTTTATAACAACTGGCTCTCATTGTAACTAATCCAGTTCCGCAAAAGTGAGAACTCACTCCCTCAAGACTGTATTAATCCCTTCTGTGAGGGTGGGTCCCTCATGATCCAAACACTTCTTAAAAGTACCACCTTCCAACACTGCTGTACTGGGGACCAAGCCTCAACACGGGTTTTGGTGGAACCAGGCCAAATTCAAACCACAGCAGTGCAGGAAGAGGAGACACAAGAGAGATGGTCCCTCTCTCCATCATGTGAGGACACAGTGAGAAGGTGTCGGTCCACAAACCAGGAAGAAGCCCTCACCAGGAACTGAACTGGACAAAACCTTGATCTTGGATTTCTCAGTCTTTGGAACTGTGAGAAATCAATTTCTGTTGTTTAAGCCACCTAGTCTGTGGTATTTTGTTGCAATAGCCCAGACAGACTGAGACAGCAGGCAAAACAGATGGGCTTCCCAGAGAGTCTGCCCCACAAAACATGTACAAAGAGGGGAATATGCAGCTCAGGGCCTGGGCTGGGCTGCCCCACACCAGGTCCACCCTCACCGAGCACCTCTGGTCTCTCACAGGAATTTCATTCTCTAAAGTCGTTCTTGGTCATGGGGGAAATGTGGACTCTTCTCCTCTGGCCTGCTTCCCAGAGACCCAGGAATCGCAGGTGATAGACTTCTTCCCCAAGTCTACTTCCAGAAACCAGCAGTGTCCCAAGCAGACCACAGCCACAAAGAGAAGCACCCCCAGGGAACCCCAGAGCATTTCAGCCCAGCAGACCCAGGCGATCCCTGGAATTCCACTGCCCTCTGAAATACCTCCATCTCCTCCATACATTCAGTCAGCTAGTCCTTCCTTCCACTCAGAGGTCAGTGAAGCACCAGGCCTCTGTACTGATCTGCTCCTTGGAAGGTCATCTCCATAGAACATGATACACTATGTCAGTGTACCTCAGAGGTGAAGAGCCCAGAATTTGTAATCAGACCTAAACAACCTTGGTAAGCCACTTTACCTGTTTCTCCACCTGCAAGTATGAAGAATAACAGCACCTACCTCATAGGGCTGTAGGGATTAATGGATGACAGCTATCCAACGTTGTTGCTGTTATTATTATCATTAAGCTATGATGACCCAGAGGGCTGAGCCTCACTCTGTCTAGGAGTGCTGGAGAGGGCTTCAGAAGAGGTGCCCTTGAGGTGACTCAGAGGGACAAGCAGGATCATGCTGGGAGGGAAGTAGGGAAGGCCATTCAAGTGGAGAGAAGCCAATCACAAGACACCTTGAGGGGCAAGAGGGAGAGAAGGAAGAGGTGGCCCTGCTCTGGTCTCTGGTTTGGGATGGCTACAGAGCTGAGGTTTGGATAGCTCACCTCCCAATCTTCACATCCCTGGCCATGGTGCCTCCCACAATCACTAGAAAAATGCAGTCAGAGATTGAGGGCAAAGTGCTGTCCTCAATCTAAGCTGACTGATGGTGGCCACTAGAAAGAGAAGGCACAGTTATCAATGTAGCGTGGAGTACCCTCACTTGAGATAGGAAGAGCTGACCTGATTCTCAGAGATTCCCTGCCTATCTTCTTATCCCAATAACCACAACTAAAATAGTAATAATGGCAATGATTTTTAACACCTGTAATTTTTCTATTATCAATTTTCTTGCTGCTACAGTAAAAACTCATTCATTCAAAATTCAGTATCTGGCAACCTCACTCACCTGCAAAACAAAGCACAGAATCAGAAATCAGATGACTGAGAAAATGCCTGGAGAAGCTGTGTTTTGTATTCTTTTATGCTACGGTCCATCAGGCAATGTGATGATCAGTCTATCCACAAGCAGAGACACAGGAGAGACACAGGAAAACAAAGTGTATTACACTCACAGGTCCTAGAGACGGGAGACATGGCCTACCACACAGGGGGAAGACACCAGGGTGGTCGGGGAAGACAGGAGCCAGGGAAAAGCTTTCATTATTGGGGCTTTCAAGGGGAAAGAAAGGCAGGACAATGTGAACAGTTTTGGATTGGCTAGTTTGAATTTTATGGGGGGTGCTCTAAGCTATAGGGGTGGTCCCTAGTTGCCTGCTACCTGGCCCTGGGACAGTTAAGACAGAAATATTGTCTCCCCAGGTGTACATCCCAGTGAGTGAAGGATTGGTTAGTTTGTACATCAAAAGCATGCTCCCAGCTGAGCCCTTGCTATTTCTAAGAATTGGCTAGGCCCTGGGAGAGGAAGTCTCTCCCCAGCTAGAAGGTATTTTACGATGTCAAAACATTTTGACATACATGACTGACTGGATACCAGTCAGATGCCATTTATCCTTATTATTATTATTTCGAGACAGAGTCTTGCTCTGTTGCCCAGGCTGGAGTGCACTGGCATGATCTCAGTTCACTGCAACCTCCTCCTGTATTCAACCAATTCTCTGCCTCAGCCTCCCAAGTAGCTGGGACTACAGGCACTCGCCACCACGCCCAGCTAATTTTTTATATTTTTAGTAGAGATGGGGTTGCACCATCTTGGCCAGGCTGGTCTTGAACTTCTGACCTCCTGATCCACCTGCCTTGGCCTCCCAAAGTGCTGGGATTTCAGGCGTGAGCCACCGCACCCAGCCCATTTATCCTTATTTTAAGCACCATCCTAATAACTTGGGTTATTTGTCTATCAAACTGCCAGCAACTTATGGAGTAGCTGCTGGGGATGGACAGCCTAACAGCAATGAGAAGTGGCAGTGGAGATAAGGGCAGAGATAGCAAAACTAGGAAAAGCAGACCAAGAACTCCCAAAGCACAACAGCCTGGGTTCATTTCAGAGGCAAAGTGTTTGAGGGCCCCTCTGCAGTTTCCACTAATTCCACACTCTACCAGTGGCTCCGAATGCACATCTCTGGAAGCCCAACAGGTGAGTTTATGGTTAGGATCATTCCGACAGGCCAACATTTGTCCATCCAGACAAGCTCACACTCTCTTTAGTATTTCTGAGTAACGGTGGCAGTGTTACCTCACTGCTGTCATCACCTTCTTTTTTTTTTTTTTTGTCTTTTGTCCATTGAGGAGACAGCACAGAAGGAGGAGCCCTGGCCTGGGTGTCTGGTGGCCTGAGCTTGGTCTCCACAAGTCACCCCATTCACCCAACCTTTATTCTTCAAACTTCTGCTGTGGGGCCCAGCTTCTTCCCTTGTAAAGTGGAGGTCAGTCCACATAAGCTCAGTCTGATGGTCCCGATGTTCAAGGAGAGGCTGTTCCGGGCTGTGCAATCATGATCAGGAACATTTTCATGGATCTACCATGCCCAGGTGCTTTCTAAGTGCTTTACGTGGTTAACTTTGTTGAGTCTTCCAACGCTCTGAGACTCAGGCAGTTGCATAGGGTCTCCTGCAATTTGAAAGGCCCTCTGCCTGTTTTAATGCTCTGTTGTCGATGTCTTGAAATTCATACTGATTTTAAACCAGGAGTCTAGCATTTTCATTTTGTACCAGGACTGGAAAATTATGTAACCAGTCCTGGGTTCAAGGTCTGTCTTTTAGAGGAACTGAGTAACTTGATCAAGGTTAACTAACTCCCTGCCACTCAAGGTGTGGTCTCTGACCAACTGCATCCTCACCTCAGAGCTTGTTAGAAATGCAGATTCCCAGACTCGACAGAGTCAGATCTGTACTTTACCAAGATCAGATCCAGAGCCTGCTCTCTCAATGATTGTTTGCTATTTTCTTCCATTTCTGCATTTACTAGAAACATATTCTTAATTGCACAGGAAAAGACCTCAATTTCAGATCTTCAATTCGAGACGATTTGCCTCCACCCTACTGTGGAAGGTGTTTCTAAGGGCCCCAAGTTGCAGGACAGTGTGGGTGGGCGCCCCACAGGCGGTCAGAACTGCCAGCTAGTTGAGACATCCTGTCCTCCTGAAATGTTGCTCCCTCGGCTCCTTGCTTGAGTCTCGGCGCTGGTGAGGGTGGGATGCCTCAATTAGCTGGCTCTTCTGACCGCCTGTGGAGCTGCCCAAGCTGTCCTGTGATTTAGAGCCTTTGGAAGCTCCAGGCTTCCAGTCTTGGGAATTTCTCATTAGAGCAGTTTGTCTACAGGGAACTCCAGAAAGGAGTGTGATTGCTCAAAATCAGAACTCAATCCTCCCACTATCTCTTCCCATCGTTAACCTCAGGAAGTCTGCAGTCACCTGCTACCTGTCACACGTCCCTTTGTTCACAGCTCTGCCTTAGATATTGTTAGAGCTGGCTTTGACCCTCTTTTAATCTCCCTAGCAAACAGCTCCACCTAGCAATGGGCAGCACCTCCCAGAGGTGGAGCTGGATGCATGAAGATAGGGGCTCTTCAATGCCAGCCTCAGAGGGAAGTGGGAAGCCAGGATGGAGCCTGGCCAGTCACATCACCTGGGAGTGGCAGAGACTTTCTGGGCAGTACCTACCTGGGGCCTGGCTTCAGCTGGGGGCTGACTTTCAGCGGGCATGCCATGGTTGTTGGCTGAGAAGGCCCTTCCCTAAGGAGGGCTGAGAGGTTTGGGGATTTTCCAAGGCCATGGTTCCCAGAGCCAACTCACCTTCAGAACCACCTGGAAGTGAGAGATTTCTTAAAATGAAGATTTCCTAACCCAAGAATCAGACTCATGGACATGATTCCTGCTACTTTTCCATGAAATAGAAAAAAGCCCCTGCTCTGGGCAGATGCAGACCCACTGCCATGTGGTTTAGCAAATAGATGCAGTTTTTATGACATGAGAACCCCTCTTCTTTCTTTGGGGAAGGCAGCCCTGCATGGTGGCATGCCTTTGGTAGCTGAATGCAGACTGTACCTCCAGCCCCCATTTGCCTCCTTAGCCAAGTCTGTTTTGTGCAGTAAACACCCTGCATTGCTGTAAATGGTGGCCCTTAGGTGAGGCTGGGAAAAACCATGCAGGTGATCTTGATAATCAGCCAGGTGGGAGCCCCTGAGGCCTGGAGCAGCTGTAACTAGAAGGGCTATGCAGGGATGAGCATAACACCATCGCTGTTCTCTTCCCGCACTGGGGGGGTCCTCAGACATCCCTAGGCCAAGGTTCTGCCCCTCTCTTGTTTACTCACTCAAAATAAGCAAAACGAAATCCTAGCCTCCAGGAATAACATTTAGGGAAGGCAGTGAAAGAAGGCAGGGGAGGAAAGGAGAATGGAAGGCGGGGAGGAGAAGGGCTCTTATCTGTACCCAGCAGGCCCAGCCCTGCCTGTGCACATAGCTGAGTCACACCACACGTCCTGCTCCACCCCAGCCCCGCCAGCACTGAGACATCTGCCAAGGACCATTCCTCCTTCCAGGCTGAGTTCTGGGGGCTGGCAATGTGGATGGCACTGGTGGGGAAACAATGGATCTAAGCTCTCATCCCCAACAAAGCCTTGCAGAGCACCGTCGGGAGAGTGACTGACCTCTCAAGGTGTTCCAGCTTTTTCAGTGGAACAGGGAGGTGGGTGTCAGGGTGTTAATGAGAGGGAGAGGCTCCAAGCCATGTAGTCCCTCTGGCATTGCCTTGTGGCATCACGGGGTGACAAGTGTGTCAGCTTTGACTAACTTCCGTCGTGGTGACAGTATCCCCTGCCCCCTCACCCCACCCCAAATCTCAGTGTTTATAACAACAGAGGCTTCGCACTCACATTGGCTGCAGCTCTCTCTCCAAGTCACCTTCACTCCTGGAACCAAAGTAGAAGCAGCCCCTATCTGGGACACGCAGGGCTTGTGGCACCAGGCAATGGTGCTAAAAGCTTCTGCTGAGATATGTGTCTGAGGTTGCATTGTCCATATCGAGTCACAGGACCAAACCTGAGTCGATGGGCAGGGATGTATAATTCTATCACAGGGATAGGGGAATGAATAATTAGAAGCAGTAATGCAATCTACCACCGTGGGCCCCTGACTTAGGTTGAAAGGATTTCATCACAGGAAGAGAAAACATAATTTAGCCAAAGAAGACGGTGTGGACTAGTGCAAAGAGCAAGGCTTGAATCTAGACAGGCCTGGATTTCAACTGGGACTCAGCCTTACGCTAGCTGTGTAATGTTAGCCAAGTTATTTAACTTCTCCAAATCTTCATTTCCATCTACAGAATGGGAATAGTACCTAATTCAAAGGCTGATTTTGAGAATCAGTTACAGAGTAGATGTTAAATCTTTGGGACATAGTAGGAACAGAGTAAATATGACCACTCCACCCCCTCCCCAGCTTTAACATTTTATCCAGGCCAGGCATGGTGGCTCACTCCTATACACCCAGCACTTTGCGAAGCCAAGACAGGAGGACCACTTGCACCCAGGAGTTCGAGTTCAGCCTGGGCAACATAGGGAGACCTCCATCTCTATAAAAACATTAAATAATTAGACAGGCATGGTGGTGCATGCCTGTAGTCCCAGCTACTTGAGAATTTGAAGTGGGAAGATTGCTTAAGCCTGGGAGTTTGAGGCTATAGTGAGCTGTGATTGCAGCACTGCACTCCAGCCTGGGCAACAGAGTGAAACCCTATCTCAAAAAGCAAAACAAAAAAACCCAAAAAACAACAAAACAAAAATGTGGCTCATGCCTGTAATCCCAACACTTTGGGAGGCTAAGACAGGAGGCTCAGTTGAGCCCACGAGTTCAAGACCAGCCTGAGCAACATAGACTATCTCTACAAAAAAAAATTTTTTTTTAAATTAACCAAGTGTGGTGGTACACGCATATATACTCTCAGCTACTCAGGAGGCTGAAGTGGGAGGATTGCTTGTGCCTGGGAGGTGGAGGCTGCAGTGAGCTATGATGGCCATCACTGCACTCCAGCCTGGGCAACAGAGTAAGAACCTGTCTCAAAAATAAAAAAAATTATCCATAACTCTGGAGGTGTTGATTACCAATGTTACTCCTTCTACCAACCTGACAACATGGGATGGAATGAAAATGAAAAATCCTATTGTGTGTTTACTGTGTGCTAGGCACCACACTACACAATTTACTGTCATAATCTCATTTATTTTGCCCAAACAACTTTTGTATGCTATTACCCCATATTAGAGCTGAGGAACTTGAAGATCAGAGAGGATAAGTAACTTGCCATCTGTAACATGGGTGGCATAGGAAGGATCTGACCCCATGCTATAGATTCCAGAACCCATGCTCAGGAGCAGTACTGTTCAAGAATGATCGTACTGCTCTATCATGAAAGAACAGAAACTGAGAGTAAATGCTTAGAAACTTTTATAGCAGCTGGGCATTGCCACAACATTCCAGCACATGGTCCATGGCCTTGATTCATTGAGCAGAATATAGACCAGTTTGGGTGATATAGAAGTCTCCAACAAGTCACTTGTGGCAGAGGCTGTTTTCTGGTCATGCACAGTAGGACCACCCAATGGTCACAGCTCAGAAATCCAGTCTTCACCACAGATAGTGTGAGAAGCCACCTCTGCAGTAGAGCACCTGCCCTGTGAACTGCAGTGTCCCAGGAATTAGAACAAAAGATGCGGTTAATCAAAAAGATACCTTGTTTACACTGACATATGAGGCCTCAGGGCAGGCCTGTGTGTGGCCCGTGGGACTGTCTATGCTTTGTACACAGGACATACTCAGTATATGTCTCCTGCTTTAGTGAATGAATGAATGAATGAATGAATCGACAGATAAATGATATACATTTCTGCTGTAGCAGGGCAACTTGCTGGATGGCCTTGGGCACAGCCATGAATTAGGCAAAATATCTCATTAGTCTTTTCCTGACTGCACTTCCAGCTCCTCTCTCCTCTGGCTTTTTGCCTCTGCCCAAGCTTTTCAATGCCTTCAGGGCACTCTCCTGACTCCTCGGGAGCCCACACGTCCTCCTTTTCCTACAAGTGATGCCCTACTCTGGGACTTCACTGCCCAGGTCCCCAGCAGTTTTTCAGCAGTTTCTCAGTTCTGAGTCTCTTCCAGGGGTCGTTGCTCTAGCTGGCTGTCTCCCAGGTAGCAGGGCTCAACTTTGAGAAACGCACAACTTATGCAAGTGAGGATTGTCTCTGCTGGTTCTGAGAAAATCAGCAAAGTTTTCTACTCAAAGCATGATGTGGACTGATTAAAAAATAAATAAGCAAATACATTTTAAAATCAGCAAAGCTTCTTTTTAAATTATTTTAAGTTCTGGGCTACCTGTGCGGATGTGCATGTTTGTTACACAGGTAAATGTGCCATGGTGATTTGCTGCACCTATCAACCCATCACCTAGGTATTAAGCCCAGCATGCACTAGCTTTTTTTTCTGATGCTCTCCCTCCCTCTACATCCTCTGAGAGGCTCCAGTGCATGTTGTTCCCCTCCCTATGTCCATGTGATCTCAGTGTTCAGCTCCCACTTACAAGTGACAACATGCGGTGTTTGGTTTTCTGTTACTGTGCTAGTTTGCTGAGGATAATGGCTTCCAGCTTCACAATCTCATTCCTATTTATGGCTGCATAGTATTCCATGATGTATATTTACTACATATTCTTTATCCAGTCTATTATTGATGGGCATTTGGGTTGATTCTATGTCTTTGCTATTGCGTATAGTGCTACAATGAACATAAACGTGCATGCATCTTTATAATAGATTGATTTATATTCCTTAAAATACTATACAGAATGCTGGTGTGGACTCTGTGAGATTGGCATTGTCATGTGCTGCTGGTAGGATATCATGTGGTACATTTATAAAAATCAGCCTTGTGATGTTTCAATTATTAAAAAAAATTATACACTTTAACCTAAAATTATACCTTAGATGTTTATCTAAGGTATACATCTGAAATAATCAGAGAAAATCTAAGATAAACATCTGAAATAATCAGAGATCCGGAAAAATGTTTATGTACAAAGATATTTATAACATTATTTACACAGTGATAAAGGAAATTCAACCTACATGGGAATGATTAAATACAGTCATGATGAAATTCTATGCAGTTATTTAAATTATGTTTTTGAATTATTTAATGATCTGGTAAGATGCTTATTAGCTATTACAAGTTAAAAAAAAAGGCAGCGTTCAAAATTTTTAAATAAAATTTAATTTAAAAATTATGTGCATATAAACATACTGATCATTTATGTGATAGATTTGGGGTGGTTTATCTCTTGGTATTTTCTAAATTTTCTAATATGCACAAATTTACTTTTATGGTCAGAAAAAAAATGTAGAAGCATTTTTTATAGAAGTCTTTTCTAGTTCTGCAGCCAGAGCCTTTCCAAGCCTGCAGCCACCCTCTTACTGCAGGATGCTCTGATGCAGGTCGCTGCTGGGGGCAATGCCCTGTATTTGCCAGGAGCCAGCCTTGAGCTCCATTAGCCTGTATTCTGGCCCTGGTTTTGCCACTAACTGGCTACAAGACCTTGGACACATCATTTTATTTCCCTGGACTTTGAGGGTCCTCATTTATAAAATGAAGCATCTGGATTAGATGATCTTTAGGGGTTAGATTGTGATTCTGTGATTCTGATAAACTCATGAGGTCCAGGCATTCATTGTGAATAAGTTTCCATGATTTACCCTTGTCCACTGTATGTCTCTTAAACAGGGGATTCTTATCTGAAGCTAGAGGAATGATTCTCTAATGGCAGAATCTCACATCAGGCTGTGAATCACCTATACCCAAACCCAGACCTAATAGTTGTCTACAACTCAGCACCCTAGGCATTATCTGTCCCTTCCCCTTCACTACAAAAAGAGGAGGAGCTAAGAGGGTCAGGGACCCTTCCACATCAGTCTCCAGGGAGGAGGGGTGTCTGTCTGTAAGCTTCTTTCTTGTCCCTGCCCCCTCCCCCAGCTGTTTACTGCTGTCTGCTTCCTTCTGTCTCCATCCTCTTCCCTATGGGTGAGTTGGGCTTACGTCATCATGGTTCCCTGGTGGGCTGGTGGCTCAGCCACCACAGCCTAGGGAAGGAAGGAGTATGACTCATGCCCCAGTTCCAGTGAGTCAGGCAGGGTGGGCTGGACCAGGGGTTTCCTAGGACAGGAAGCATGTTCTAGGTGTGCTTTAACTTCTTCCTGGCAGGGTCCTGCCAGGAGAGGGCACCCATCTTTCTCCCATTTTCATTTCTGTAAACTCATTCAAGAACCCCTCTTGCCAAAGAAAATGCCACCTCTTCTAAGCCTCAGAAGATTGTGTCTGGGTGGGGCCAAGACAGCCTCTTTGAGGAAGGAGATGGACAAACCACAGTTAGAGCAAAAGAGGATTAGAACTTCCCAGCTCAACCTCTCAAATCCTGGGTTTCAGCCCAGCCAGGTCAGAGCTGGAACAATTCCTTAGAAAGCAAGAGTATTTGCAATGCCCTGGAGCTGTGTAACCTTAAGCAAGTTATTTAACTGTGTGGAGCTTCAGTTTCTTTGACCAGAAAAATGAGATAATAAACTCACCTCATGGAGTTGCTGTGTGTTAGATAAAAACTAGCACCTATTACTACAGGCCTGGCTTCAAAGGTGCCGAGCCGATGTTCATTCTGAATCAGAATGGAAGCCACACTGCTTTGGCGCTTCCTAGGAAGTCTAAAGGCCAGTTAGTGCAGAAGACTAGAGTGGGCCATTGGGCTGGCACACAGTGACCCAGAGCCTTTGAGTTTTCCTTGGGGCTGGGGAGTGAGAGTAGAGGTTGAGGGCAAGTAATGTCTACTACAGACTTGTAGAAGCGGTGCTGTGGCCAGAGCTCCAGGGCAGGGACTGGTCTGGGAGCAGGCTTCAGTCTGGTTCTGAAAGGCAACCCTTACCTTCCACAGTCTGGTTCACCTTCTTCCTCTCTGGAGCCTTGTCTTGCCTTACAGGCTTCTGAGGGCCTTTCCCATGCCTGGTGAAGAGTCCTGACAGGGCCCTTCAAACTGGAGCACAAATAATGAATGTAGGCCAGCCCCATGACTCACACCTACAATCCCAGCACTTTGGAGGCTGAGGCAGGAGGACTGCCTGAGCCCAGGAGTTCAGGACCAGCCTGGGCAATATAGTGAGACCTTGTCTCTAGAAATAGAAATTTTAAAAAAAATTGTGTGACTGTGTCTTAAGGATTGCTAGACAGAATTAGTACTATTGTACTGATGTTTCCTTCTATTCCGGGGTTCAAAGGGCTAGATAGAATACTATTGTTGATCCTAGCTATTTAAAATGTTAGCATTTTGTTAATCGTGGATTTTTTGACATTAATTTTGATTTTTTAAAAAATATTGGCTGGGTGTGGTGGCTTATGCCTGTAATTCCAACACTTTGGGAGGCCGAGGTGGGTGGAGCATGAGGTCAGGAGTTTAAGACCAGCCTGGCTAAGATGGTGAAACCCTGTCGGTACTAAAGAAAAATAGAAAAATTAGCTGGGCGTGGTGGCAGGCGCCTGTAATCCCAGCTACTAGGGAGGCTGAGGCAGAGAATTGCTTGAACCCGGGAGGTGGAGGTTGCAGTGAGCCAAGATCGTGCCATCGCACTTCAGCCTGGGCAACAGCAAGACTCTGTCTCAAAAAAAAATTGCATTAAAATATTATTTTTCTAGGTCTTACATGTCTTGTGCCTATAATCCCAGCACTTTGGGAAGCCCAGGCAGGAAGATTGCTTGAGGCCAGGAGTCAAGACCAGCCTGGGCAACATAGCAACACCCCATCTCTACAAACAACAAAAATAAACCAGCCAGGCATGGTGGTGCCTGCCTGTAGTCCTAGCTCCTTGGGAAGCTGAGGCAAGAGGATCTTAAGCCTAGCGTTTAAGGCTGCAGTGAACTATGATCACACGACGGCACTCCAGCCTGGGTGACAAAGACCTTGTCTCAAAAAACAAAAAACAAACAAAACCTATCATCTATCTGTATATATAACGTATCTAGATTACTCCTTGGTGCCCCTTTAAATTATGCCCTTAATGATGGAATTTTTGGCTTCATGTTTTTTGAGGGAGTGGGGTAAAATCTTGGGGACAGGGGGCCCTGCTGACTGCACCTGCCTCCCTAAAACTGTGACCTTCCTGTTACTGAGGGGTCTTCTCTGCCCCCATCAGAGGCCAGGGTAAAGTTCCCAGCCCAGTTCCGGCTCATCCACTGTCCCATCTCCTACTTCCACTGGAGATGGATTACCTTTCGGTTTTGTTAATTCGATAAGCGTTCCTGGAGGGCAATCTGCTAAGTGCCCAGGAAGCACCTGGCGGGGACGCTGAGCAGAGAGACTGGATCAGTGAGGGGCGCGGGGCGTACCTGGATGGGGCGGGGCTGGCAGACTCTGTACCTTGAGGACCAACCACCGACCCTGGAGCACCTTCGGGTGGAAACGTCACGTAAGAAATCCCGACCTGGTCTGACTTCCTGCCCCGGGGCCTCAGGCTCTGGACACGCGCCAGGGAGCCGTTTCCTGGCGTCGGAGCCGCTTCCTGGGAGCCGTGGGCGCGGGCTGCGCCGGCTGGTCGGGTGCCGAGAAGCGCGAGGCGCGGGGATTGCGCACCTGGGGTGGCCCTGGCACGCGGGCGGCGACATGGAGGACGGAGTGCTCAAGGAGGGCTTCCTGGTCAAGAGGGTGAGTACGTGTCCGAGCCTCGGGACATTGCCCGGGTGGGGCCCCGCTGGCGCGGTTCCTTTGAGCGGGGCCAGACGCGCTCCCCGGGACTGGCTTGCCCTGGTCCCTATCCCCAACCCCCGTGGTGGGACTGGGCTGCCTGTGGCCCTGATGAGTAGAGCTGCATGTCTGAAAGGATGCGGGGAGAGCAGTGGTTGGACGTCTGCCCGGAGCCGGAGGAAAGCGTTAGATAGAAAAGAGGGGCCATGCACAGTCGAGAACAAGAGTCCCACCTGGTTAGTGCAGTATGACGTCAGGGCCGGGGTACCGAAGCGGGGGTCTTAATTACAACTTGTTAAAATGTTATGAATGGTATGGTATTTAAATAAGATTTACTAAGATAACATAGGTGTGCTCTGCAATTTACAATCTGTGAAGAAGGAGGAATGCTATGTGTCCTAAGCACCTACTGTTGGCCAGCCCTGGACATTGTCTCATTTCATCCTCCCAGCAGCCCTGCGGGGTCAGTGGTACCTCACTGGCCCCCTTTCCAAGGCGGAAAACGAAGCCCAGAGGAATTAGGGAACTTGCTCAGGGTGGTGGAGGCAGGATCCGGATCAGACCCACTTAGGTTGACCCAAAACTTTTCCTGCCTCCCGAGTGCCATGCAGGGTGGGTATTGACATCACTCTATTACAGATGCAGAAACAGGATCAGAAAGATGAACTAGCTTGCTGAGAGCTCCAGAGCCAGTAATAGCTGGGACTGGAACTGCATGTTCTGACCTTCCCTCCTCAGTCCTTCCCCACCACCCAGGTGGCCCAGGGCAAGCAAGAGTGCAAACAAAAACTTGGTGCCTGGGATTAAGGTAGAAGACGAACAAAAGAGCAACTGCAAGAGGAAGTTTGTTATTTCAAATTTTTTTCCTAATTTAACCTTTTTTTTTTTTGAGACGGGGTCACCCAGGCTGGAGTGCAGTGGCACAATCATGGCTCACCACAGCTTCAACTTCCCAGGCTCAGGTGATCCTCTCACCTCAGCTTCCCGAGTAGCTGGGACTATAGGTGCCCAGTACTATGCCCAGCTAATTTTTGTATTTTTTTGTAGATACAGGGTTTCACCATGTTTCCCAGGCAGGTCTGAACTCCCGGGTTTAAGTGGTCTGTTCACCTTAGCTTCCCAAAGTGCTGGGATAACAGGCGTGAGCCACCGCGCAGAGCATAATTTGAACAATGACATTAACACTAACCATTTATACTGCCACGATGGCATAGCAAACGGACATACAAATCCAGGGCTGAGCTTTCTGGTTCTTCTACTGAGTTTTCAGCTGTGGAAGGGGAACAAAGAAGGATGAGGGACCCTTCTTTTCATCTCCTCCCTGGGTGACTGGATCAGCCCTAAAGTCTCAGATCACTTTCATTTTCCCCACAAAATGTGTCCACATGTGTTGCATGTTATTTGAGGAGAGCAGTGGCTGTTTGCTGGGAACAGTAAGCAAGGAGGGTAGAGGCTGATGCCAGATCAAGGGTCAGACTGGGGAGAGCAGTACAAAGTGCCACGCCCACTTCTTGCCACTGTGGCTGAACTGATAGGCCAGTTTCTCACAGCATGTGGAGGTGGCTGCACCTCAGAGAGACTACACATGGGAAGCTTCCATCATCCTAATCTCACATTTAACTGAAGCTTGGGAGGTGGGAGGGAGAGGGAGAGCTGGGCATGGGGCTTTTGGTTGGCATGGTTGATGGCCGGGCCCGGTAAGGTCTGTGGAGGAATGAAGTTAACATGGAGACTGATCTTTCTGATGTGGCTTTGGGAGTTTTGGGGGGCCTCCTCCTGTTCCTGGGGGTTACCTTCCATCATTCCCTATCACCCCCACCACGCTGAGAGTCAGAGGAGGGCAAAGGGCAGAGCCACAGAGCTCCCAGGATATCTCCAGGAGAAGGATGGGAGTTCTCTTTTGGGTGGCCTGGTTAGGAAATCCAGGGTGCAGAAAATGAGGAGTCAACAGGTCTGGTCCCCTAAGCCCTTGGAAAAGACGGGGCTTGGCTGAAATACCTAGAGCTCATTCCAGCCAGATCTAGGGACTGGGATTTGGAGCCTGACCCTGAGGCAGAAGCCACACCCCTCCCTGCAGGGTAAAGATGTGGCCCCAGAATCCCTGTTGAGGTCCCAGCCTGCTGAGCAATCTCAACTTTTTCAACCCCCCATAACCCCTTTCCTCTTGGGTTGCAACAGTGGTCCCTATGTCTACTGGAGAAGTTGCAGGCTTTGGCAGGGGGTTCCGTAGTTCTAGGAGAGTTAAGAGCTCAGAGGTGGGGCAGGGCCTGAGCTGGAAGCTGGAGTGCAGAACAGTCAGCACGGGTGAAGGTGAAGCCAGAGACAGGCAGGGGCACGATGGAGTTGGCTCTTAATCCGCTCAGACAAGAAAAAAGCAGAGCTTCAGGCAAAATACAGGGAGCTCATTGGGCTTGGCTCTCCGGGGAGTTGGGGGAAGGAAGTGGGGGGTGAGCCATGAGCAGGAGTGCTTTTTCTGGGAGAAGAGGCAGAAGCACTGCCAGGTGTTCCTGCCCGGCTCATATTGTGAATAACATTGCAATGTGAACATGCTCTGGCCTAGAAATTTTATGTGTAGGGCTCTATCTTTGCTGTAAAGCTCTATAAAAGCTTTATAACAGAGTTATTTCATTTTATTTTATATTTTTATAGAGATGAGGTCTCACTCTGTCACCCGGCTGTTTTGGTTTGCCTTCAAACTCCTAGCTCAAGTGATCCTGATCCTTCGGCCTCGGCCTCCCAGATTGCTGAGATTAGAGGTTTGAGTCACCACACCCCACCATTATTTATTTATTTTGTTTAGACAGGGTCTTACTCTGTTGCCCAGGTTGGAGTACAGTGGCACCAGCAGGGCTCACTGCAGCCTTGACCTCCCGGGCTCAAGCAATCCTCCCACTTCAGCCTCCCTAGTAGCTGGGACTACAGGTGCATGTTACCACACCCAGATAATTTTTTGTTTTTTTGCTTTAAAAAAAATTTTTTTTTATAGAGACAGGGTCTCACCATGTTGCCCAGGCTGGTCTTGAACTCCTGGGCTCAAGCGATCCTCCCACTTTGGCCTCTCTAAGTGCTGGGATTACGGGTGCCCAGCCAACAGAGAGTCATTTATTTATGTGGTAAAAAAACTGAAAACTACCCGTCTGTCCCCATCAAATGACTAATTAAATTATGATTATACAGATGTTGAAAATGAGTATTAAAATCCAAAGAGTAAAATGATAAAATGTATGAGAAAAAATAGGCATAGAAGAAAAAGACCAGAAGGAGTTCTGGAGGCTGGAAGTGCAAAGTCAAGGTGTTGCCAGGGTCACACTGCCTCTGAAACTTGTGGAGGAGGATCCTTCCTTGCTCTTCTAGCTTCTGGTGTTTGCTGGCAACCCTTGGCATTCCCTGGCTTCTAAATGCATCACTGCAACCACTGTCTCTGTTGTCATGTAACCATCCTCTCCCTATGTGTCTCTTAGTGTCCAAATTTTCCTCCTCCTATAAGGAAGACACTAGTCATATTGGATTAGTGCCCACTCCAGACTAGGGTGACTTCGTCTTAACTTGACCATATCTGCAAAGACTCTATTTCCAAATAGCATCACACTTACAAGTCCAGAGGTTAGCACTTCGACATATCTTTTTGAGGGGGATACAATTCAACCTGCAGCAAGTACCATCGCATCTTTGTTTTTCTTTCTTTCTTTTGTTTCTTTTAAATTTTCTTTTCAGGAGATAACTGTCTCACTATGTTATCCAAGCTGGAGCACAGGGACTATTCACAGGGGTGATCATAGTGTATTGCAATGTTGAGCTCTTGTGCTCAAGTGAACTTCCTGCCTCAGTCTCCCAAGTAACTGGGACTACAAGTACACACCACTGGGCCCAGCTAGCATCTCTGCTTTTCTCAGGGTTATACGGGCTTGGGCAAGACCTTTCTGGGCCTCTGTTTCCTTATCTTTAAAGTTAGGGGCTCTAAAAATCAAAACAATTGAACTGATGGACATAGAGAGTAGAAGGATGGTTAACAGAGGCTGGGAAGGGTGGCGGGGAGCTGCAGGGGAGATGGGAATGGTTAATGGGTCAAAAAATTAGAAAGAATAAGACCTACTATTTGATAGCATAACAGGGTGACTATAGTCAATAATAACTTAATTGTACATTTTAAAATAACTAAAACAGTATAATTGGATTGTTTGTAATGCAAAGGATAAAGTCTTGAGGGGACGGATACCCTATTCTCCATAATGTGATTATTATGCAATGTATGCCTGTATCAAAACATCTCATATACCCCATAAATATATATACTTACTATGTACCCTGAAAATTAAAAACAAAACATTTAAAGTAAAAAAATGCATCAATACCCCTTGAATGGAATTGACAGAAACTTCCTTAAGTGGAAGGGACTCTGGGACATGTAACATTTCATCCAGGAAAGTATAACATCTCTGTATTTGTTTTTGTTGTTGCTGTTGTTGTTTTTGAGATGGAGTCTCCCTCTGTCACCCAGGCTGGAGTGCAGTGGCACCATCATCTTGGCTCACTGCAACCTCTGCCTCCTGGGTTCAAGTGATTCTTTTGCCTCAGCCTCCTGAGTAGCTGGGATTACAGGTGCATGCCACCACACCCAGCTAATTTTTATATTTTTGGTAGAGACAGGGTTTCACTATGTTGGCTAGACTGGTATCAAACGCCTGACCTCAGGTGATCCACCCACCTTGGCCTCTCAAAATGTTGAGATTGTAGGTGTGAGCCACCGTGCCCAGCCTGTATTTGTATTTTCTGTGTTGCATTTTTCTCCTCTTATATCACGTCTCCTTCCTTTCCCTATCATATCAGTTTGCAAGGGCTGCTATAATTAAGTATCACAGAATAGGTGACTTAAATAACTGAGATTTATTTCTCGTGGTTCTGCATGTTAGACGTTGATATCAAGGTACCAGCAGTTTGGTTTTTTCTGAGGCCTCTCTCTCCTTGACTTGCAGATGGCACCTAATCACTGTGCCCTCATTGCTCTTTCCTCTGTGTGAGTGCTCTGTGTGTCTAAATCTCCTCTTCTTTTTAAAATTATTGTTACTGTTGTTTTAGAGACAGGGACTCACTCTGTTGCCCAGGCTGGAGTGTAGTGGCATAATCATGGTTCATTGTAGCCTCAACCTCCTGGGCCCAAGCAATTCTCCCACCTCAGCCTCTCAAGTAGCTAGGACTACAGGCACATGCCACCATGCCTGGCTAATTTTTATTTATTATTATTATTTTATTAATAGACATGGGGTCTCACTATGCTGCTCAGGCTGTCTCAAACTCCTGGGCTCAAGCAATCCTTCTGCCTCAGCCCCCCAACTTGCTGGGATTACAGGCGTGAGCCACCACACCCAATCTAAATCTCCTTTTCTTATAAAGATACTAGTCAGATTGGGTTAGAGCCCATCCTAATGACCCCATTTTAATTTAATTCCCTCTTTAAAGGGGATGTATTTCCAAATACATTCCTAGTCTCAGGCACGGGGGCTAGGCATTCAACATATGAATTTTGGAGGCACACATTTCAGCCCATACCACTTTTTTTTTTTTTAAGAGGCAAAGTCTCATTCTGTCACCTAGGTTGGAGTGCTGTGTGATCATAGCTTGCTGCAGCCTCAAACTCCTGGGTTTAAATGGTTGTCCCTCCTCAGCCTCCCAAATAGCTGGGACTACAAATATATGCCACCATGCCCAGCTACTTTTTAATTTTTTTTGTAGAGATGACATTTCACTGTGTTGCCCAGGCTAGTCTCAAACTCCTGGCCTCAAGTGATCCTCCCACCTTGGCCTCCCAAAATGCTGGGATTACAGGCATGAACCACCATGCTCAGCCCTAAGATTCTTTTGCCCTCTCCTCCACCTCCCACCAGTCCCCATACCATGAACTTAGATTGCATTCTCCTCTCCCTACCAGCTACAGCCTTGGGGGCCAGCAGTTTACTGCCTTGTATTCAGAAGCACCCAGATGCCCCAGACCCATCCTGCTAGTGCTGCCCCAGGACCCCCACAGTTGGGAGGGGTCACAGGAAAGGGACCTGAAGCTGGGCTATGTGCAGAGCAGTAGAGAACCCCAATAGCTGAGAAGTCAAAGACAAATATTTTTTGTTTCTTCAAACTTGTCTGCTTATGTCAGGTAAAACTGTCAATGGCCATACTACATGTGGATGTAAGTAAGGAACAAAGTGAAGAGCAAAAATGTGCAATTCCACTAGACTGCACGAGCCCTCTCCTGGGAACAGAGTGATCATCGTGTAGTGTAATAACACTGAGACATGTTAATAAACTCTTGTCAGATTAGCTGTGTTATAAGTCTTATTTCATTGTCACAGTAAATTCTGTTTGGACTCAGGTCAGTGCTCATGAAGCTCTGTTATATGCACAAATAACTTTGGTGCAGACAATTCCTTCTACAACTTTGGTTTTCTAACAGTTCTCAGTACGTGCTGCATATAGAATAGAATCATAGCACCAGAGATTGGCCTTTGATATGAATCAGTGCTAGGCAAGGAAATGAGTGCGTTGGGGCAATGAACTTTGATTCAGATAAAGCACTTCTCTCGGTTAGAACCTAGCCCTAAGTTGGGCTTTGGAAATATGCCAGGAAGGGCCTTTTGTGATTGTGTGCTAAACTCATTCCTTTCTGATCCCTCAGGAGACATTTCTTCATCCACTGATCTGTTCTAGAAATAGGCTCTCCATGTTCACCTGAATATTCTGTCCATTGGCTCTATGACCCACCTGAGAACCACCCAAACTACCCATGTCTTTATGCCTGCCACACCTGGCTAGGTAAAACTATTAGAGTCCTTAGCACTGGGAGACTATAAGTGGCCTCATATTGCCCTCATCCTTTGACTAATAATATTCTTTCTAGGAAAATATCCAAAGGGAAAAAAAAACCAGATGCAGCTCAAAATTTATGTGCAAGGATATTCATTACAGAATAGTGAAAAAAATATGGAACAACCTCAGTTACAAACACTAGAAGTTGGCAAGTAAACTATGTATCCACATGATGGTCATTAAAAATATGTTTTACAGAAGATGCTCAGCAAGGCCAAAGGAAACAGGGACCGGGCATGGTGGCTCATGCGTATAATCCTAGCACTTTGGGAGGCAAGGTGAGAGGATTGCACGAGCCCAGGAGTTTAAGACCAGCCTGGGGAATATAATGAGACCTTGTTGCTACAAAAAACCAGGTGTGGTGGCACACACCTGGAGTCCCAGCCACTTGGGAGGCTGAGGTGGGAGGATCCCTTGACTCCAGGAGGCAGAGGCTGCAGTGAGCTGAGGTCATGCCACTGTACTCCAGCCTGTCTCTTTTGAGACCCTGTCTAAAAACAAAAACAGAAAACTAGAAAATAAAAGTATATGTAAAATAATCGTACTTTTTTTAAAAAGTCAGAATGCAAAAACTAAAAGTAAAAAAGACTAGAAGGAAATAGAATATGTTAGCAATGGCTATCTCCTAGAAGTAGGATTACAGGTGAGTGATTTTTCTCTTCCTTTTACTTTGTAGTTTCTTTCAAGGTTTATAACCAGAGAAATGGCCAAATGGGAACTAGAAGGTCAGTGCCAAAGGTCTTTGCTACACACTCAGAAGAGATCCAGACACAAATCCTGACATCTCCCTTGTTGGAGAATTGTTTCCATGGCACAGTCTGGTTACCTGTGCCACCGGACACCTCTCTTTGAACACCTTCCCCTTCCCTCAGCCACCTCACCTCAGGGCTTTCTTGTCTGTCCATAGGGCCACATTGTCCACAACTGGAAGGCGCGATGGTTCATCCTTCGGCAGAACACGCTGGTGTACTACAAGCTTGAGGGTGGTCGGAGAGTGAACCCTCCCAAGGGCCGGATCCTCCTGGATGGCTGCACCATCACCTGCCCCTGCCTGGACTATGAAAACCGACCAGTAAGTGAAGGTCCCTGCTGTCCAGTTCCTCCTTGCCCCAGACCCTTCCCACCTCTGGCTTCTTTGGGAAACTGGTATGGGTAGGAGGAAGAGCTCAGAGTTAGAACTGGAAAACTGGTTCGAATCCTGGCTACGCCACATACCAGGTATGTGAGCTTGGACAAGTAGCTAAACTTCTCTGAGCCTTTGTTCCTCATCTGTAAAATGGGATGAAATAATTACCCCTGAGTGTCACATGTGGTTGTGGTGAGGACCTTGAAGGTGTATTAGAGCACAGTGTGGGCTGGGAGGCAGGCGCCACACAAATCTGAGTAATTACTGCTATCTTGAGGCTCACTATGATGGCTTTCATCCCCTGAGGGGTCTGCGTTCCATAACTAAGGGGTGGCTTCAACCCTACTGTTAAAAAAGTCTAGGCTGGGCATGGTGGCTCACGCTTGTAATCCCAACACTTTGGGAGGCCGAGATGGGTGGATTGCTCCAGATGAGGCTTTTGAGACCAGCCTGGCCAACATGGTGAAACCATGTCTCTACTAAAAATACAAAAATTAGCTGAATGTCATGGCAGGGGCCTGTAATCCCAGCTACTCAGGAGGTGAGGCAGGAAAATTGCTTGAGGCCTGGGAGCCAGAGGTTGCAGTGAGCCAAGATCACGCCACTACACTCCAGCCTGGGTGACAGAACAAGACTTAGTTTTAAAAAAAAGTCTAACAGGCCGGGCGCGGTGGCTCAAGCCTGTAATCCCAGCACTTTGGGAGGCCGAGGCGGGTGGATCACGAGGTCAAGAGATCGAGACCATCCTGGTCGACATGGTGAAACCCCGTCTCTACTAATACAAAAAATTAGCTGGGCACGGTGGCGCGTGCCTGTAATCCCAGCTACTCAGGAGGCTGAGGCAGGAGAATTGCCTGAACCCAGGAGGCGGAGGTTGCGGTGAGCTGAGATCGCGCCATTGCACTCCAGCCTGGGTAACGAGAGCGAAACTCTGTCTCAAAAAAAAAAAAAAAAAAAAAAAAAGTCTAACAATGAATCATTTATCAAGGGCCCATTATGTGCCAAGAGATTTGCAAGGCATGGAGAAATCGAGGAAGAAAATGGTAAGACTGTTTCTTCATTTTGTTGGGAAAGCAAGTGGTTAATTGAAAAGCATTTGGCATTCCAATGATGGCATAGCTATCAAGAGCTGCAGAGAACCCTTTATCCCTGAAGAGGAGAAAGATATTTCAGGCTGGGTCAGGCAAAGCTTCAGGAATAGAGATGTGGGTAAAGATGGATCAAGGAGAGAGGCAGTCATTTCGAACAGGTAGAATATCTTGAGTAAAAGTAAGAAGACTATACCTGGAGAGAGGTAGGTGTGGCTTCTGGGGAGAAGGGCCTCCAGTGTGGTCAACGGGAAACCTTCACTAAAGGAGTGATAGGAGCTTGGTTTGGGCCAGATGAAAGTAAGATTTTGAGTGAGAGAATGGTCTGATGAAAACTCTCTTAGAGACCGGATGCAGTGGCTCACGCCTATAATCCCAGGACTTTGGGAGGCTGAGATGGGCAGATCACTTGAGATCAGGAGTTCAAGACCAGCCTGGCCAACGTGGTGAAACCCCTTCTGTACTAAAAATACAAAAGTTAGCTGGGAGTGGTGGCGGGCTCCTGTAGTCCCAGCTAGTCCGGAGGCTGAGGCAGGAGAATTACTCAAACCCAGGAGGCGGAGGTCGCAGTGAACCAAGATCGTGCCATTGCACTCCAGCCTGGGCGACAGAGTGAGACTCTGTCTCAAAAAAAAAAAACCTCTCTTACAAAGGTCTTAGAAAGACTAAAATGAGGCCAACACGGTGGCTCACGCCTGTAATCCCAGCACTTTGGGAGGCCGAGCTGGGTGGATCATGAGGTCAGGATCATGTCCAGGAGTTCAAGATCACCCTGGGCAACACGGTGAAACCCTGTCTCTACTAAAAAATACAAAAATTAGCCAGGCGTGGTGGCACACTCCTGTAATCCCAGCTACTTGGGAGGCTGAGGCAAGAGACTGCTTGAACCTGGGAAGTGGAGGTTGCAATGAGCTGAGATTGTGCAGCTGCACTCCAGCCTGGGTGACAGAGTGAGATTCTGTCTCAAAAACAAACAAACAAACAAAAACAAAAGAACAAAGTGACCTGACTTGGAAGAAGCTGAAACTGTATCCCATGAGAAATGCGTGAAAGACTTGATACTTAGACATGAGAAGAGAAGACGGAAGGGAGCATGACTAGCAGTCCACTCGAGGTAGGCATTAATATCCTATCATTTCCTAATGCGCCAGGTGTCCACAGCCAAGTGGCAGAGCTGGGGTTTGTGTTCAGATGGGTCTGACTTTAAAACCGGGCATTTCCCTCTTCACTGTAGGGGCTGTATAGGAGGTGAGTCTTCATCTGTGTGGTTCTAGAAGAGAGAACAGAACCAGCGTGTCCAGGAAGCAGTCCCTACACTAACTACCTTGTCCACAGGGGAAGGCGGCCATGTGAGGCCATAAGTTTCCTGTCACTGGAGGTGTCCAAGTGAATCCTTAAAGGTCACCTGCTGTGTGGCTGAGGGCTCAGGGCATTTGGCAGTCACCTTCTCCTAGATTCTCCCAGGGCCCCATCATTTTTGCTGCCCGGTATCCTCTTGCTCTGTCTGAGTGCTGGCCTGACTGGCTGTCTCTTCCCGCAGCTCCTCATTAAGCTGAAGACTCAAACATCCACAGAGTACTTCCTGGAGGCCAGTTCTCGAGAGGAGCGGGACGCCTGGGCCTTTGAGATAACCGGGGCTATTCATGCAGGGCAGCCGGGGAAGGTCCAGCAACTGCATAGCCTGAGAAACTCCTTCAAGCTGCCCCCGCACATCAGCCTGCAGTGAGTTCCCCACCTACCAGGCTCTGCACAGCTTCTCCTGCTTGTGTGCAGTGGGCAGGGGACCTGGCCCCTTGAGTAGGGTGGGGGCTCTGTGCTTGCTGCACAGCCTGGCTAATTACCATCGTGCTTCATCATCTCTGTCCCGTGCATATTATTTTCTCTGCTTGGAAGTGGCCTTACCTACCTGCCCCATTCCTATGAAATCTCTACAGGTTCCTGCCACTTCTGCACACCTCCATGACACAGGACCCCCATTCCATTTCAGCCAGTGTGCTCAGGGCTGTGTCACAGCTTCCCCAAAGTCTTAGTCTGACTGTTTTCTGTTACTTTATAACAGAATACCTGAAATTGGGTGACTCATAAGGAGGAATTTATTTCTTATCGTTATAGAGGCTGAGAAGTCCAAGGCTGAGAGGCTGCATCTGGTGAGGGCCTTCTTGCTGGTGGGAGCTCTCTGTGGAGTCCCGAGGCAGTGCAGCGCATCACACAGTGAGAGGGCTGAGCATGCTAACATGCTTGCTCCGGTCCCTCTTCCTCTTACAAAGCCACCAGTCCCATTCCCATGATAATTCATTAACTCATTTAACCCATTAACCCATGAATGGATTAATCCATTCACAAGGGCAGAGCCCCCATGACCCAGTCACCTCTTAAAGGCATCACCTCTCAATATTGCCACATTGGAGATTTTCAACATGAGTTTTGGGATAAACATTCAAACCACAGTAAATCTCCACCAACCTCCCAGGCAACAGAACTGTGACACCCATCAAAGATGTATGAGTCAATTTCTGGGTTCACAAAAACTCCTTACCAGGGGAGTCTTTGAAACCTTGACTGTATACCTCCTGTGAGTCTAGAGAGCTGCTAAACACTGTTGGGTGCAGGGAGGAGCAGCTGCGGATAAGAGTAGGTAGGCAGGTGGGTTCAAAGATAGTTCAAAAAGTAGCTGGTGGGGGGTTGGACTTAATGCAGGAGATCACAGAGAATCATATGGGCTATTGTGTACTCTTGGGGTTTTTTGCTTTTCTTTTTTTGGGACAGGGTCTCACTCTGTCGCCCAGGCCAGAGTGCAGTGGAGCGATCATAGCTCACTGCAGACTTGACCTCCTGGGCTCAAGTGATCCTCCCACCTCAGTATCTCAAAGCACTGGGATGACAGGTGTGAGCCACTGTGCCCAGCATACACTCTTGTTTGTAAGTTAAAAGTCACACCTCTTTGGTTTTACTACAAAAGCAGTGTGTGTCTGGCATAGAAATATTAGAACATTTAGATAAGCAAGAAGAAGAAATGTCTAAAAATCCTGCCTCTCAAATTTTGATGCATAACTGAACACCCCATTCTGCGGTGAGGAGGTGTAAACAAACCTACCTGCAAAGACCAAGGGAGCTGAGAGGCACAAGCAAGAGGCTGACAAATCCAGTTTCTCAGAAAGAGGCATTTAAAGGGAATTACAAACAGAAAGTGATGTATCTGCTGGCCAAGAGCCAGTGAATCACCACACGCATCCTTCAGAAAATATCCTTTATGTAGCAAGCTTTTTTGGGAAAATGTGCAGCTAGTCGTGCCTCAGACTTTCTTGTGAAACTTGTGACCGCTGGGGAGGTTAGATAAACATCTTTATGAGGGGCCATCTATGCTATGGGAATACTGTGGTGTGCAGGAGTCAAACATCCATCATCGGCCCGGGGAACAGTGGCTCACACCTGTAATCCTAGCACTTTGGGAGACGGGGCGGGTGGATCACTTGAGGTCGGAAGTTTGAGACCAGACTGGCCAACATGGTGAAACCCTGTCTCGACTAAAAATACACAAATTAGCCGGGCATGGCGGCACATGCCTGTAATCCCAGCTGCTTCGGAGGCTGAGGCAAGAGAATGACTTGAATCCAAGAAGCGGAGGTTGCAGTGAGACGAGATCATGCCACTGCATCCCAGCCTGGGCGACAGAGCGAGACTCCATTTCAAAAAACGAACAAAAAACAACACAAAATCAGTCATCATAGTGGCTTCTCTTCAAGATGGTATCACTCTTTCCATGCAAAAGGCTGCTCTCCTACATCCCCTTTCTTTGTGATGTGTGTCACACCATTTGCCACTTGCTTTATACCCTTAGCAGTGACTCTGGACCTTCCCTTGTACCTGCCAGTATGACGAGGGTTCCCTCTCCTTTGCCTTCCCTTCCATGTAGTCAAATTGTGGACAAGATGCAGAATAGCAGCAGCGGAATCCGTTCAAGCCCCAACATGGAGCAGGGAAGCACCTACAAAAAGACCTTCCTCGGTGAGCCAGTCCCCCAGGGCTGGGCTGGGCACTCGACCTGGGACATGGTGATGCAGGGCTCAGCTGTGTGCTTGCCTGAGATGGCCACGTGTGGGTGTGCAGCCACGGCTCTGTGCAGCAGGTATAGCCTTCACTTTGCTCTTGGGTAGAGCTCTACGAGGCTGCCCAGAGGGCCAAGGTCAGTGAGGTCATTGGCCACACACCCCAAGGACACTGGTCTGTTGCCTGCCACCTGACTGGTGCTGCTCTTGGCCAGGTTCCTCCCTGGTGGACTGGCTCATCTCCAACAGCTTTGCGGCCAGCCGTCTGGAGGGGGTGACCCTGGCCTCCATGCTCATGGAAGAGAACTTCCTCAGCCCGGTGGGTGTCCGGAGCATGGGAGCCATTCGCTCTGGGGATCTGGCCGATCAGTTCTTGGATGACTCCACGGCCCTGTATACTTTCGTAAGTTAGGGAGTGGGTTCTTGCCATCAGGGCAAAGGCTAAGGAATATACAACAGAGTGGAGTCCTGGGGTCCACAGTCACCGGAGGAGGCCTTGGGCTTGGGAGATGGCTTCATCCTGATGCAGAATGGAGATTCTGTTCTGAGGAATTCCCTTTCCCCTCTGACAGGCCCCATAGCCTGGGCCTGGGTCTTTTCTGTAGCAGAGTCCTCCCTCCCTCCTTCCCCCTAGGCTGAGAGCTACAAAAAGAAGATAAGCCCTAAGGAAGAAATCAGCCTGAGCACTGTGGAGTTAAGTGGCACGGTGGTGAAACAAGGCTACCTGGCCAAGCAGGTATGGCTGTTTTGGAGCACAGAAGAAAGATGGACAGTTCTCAAGCTCAGGAGAGGCAGCAGTGAGCCCAGAGGAAGGAAGGGCTGAGGCTGCTGGAGGGCACCAATTACAGCAGAATCTACGAAGGCAGGAGCCTAGCACCAGCCAACAGAAGCAAGTCAGAATGGGCACATGTCACACTCACACACATGTGTGCCAGACAAAAGGGCTGTTTGGGAAAAATGTACTATATACACACAGAATTATCACAACATCAAAAAACAACTTCTACAGAAGTGCCTGGCTTCACATATTTGTCTTGGAGGCTTTGCTGACTGGTTTGAGGTTTTGCATGTGCTCGCCTTCTGTTCCTTGGGGCATCCTGGGGTCTCTGCTTTCCCTTGTGAGATTCTGCACACCCCCTTGATACACTTTCTGAGCTAAAAACAATTTTCTCCACCATGTCGGTAGGTTGAAGATGAGATTCTGCACTGTAAGGCCCAGGGTTCAAAGCCTGGCCATGGCCACTAGTCTTAAACCGTGTTTGGGAGAGCAGCTGTGTTGAACCGGAGGCAAGCCATGTCTTGCAGCATTCCTGCCTGTGCCTAACAAAAAGGGTATTCAGTGAACAAAAGCACCTGTCCTTGGCACAGGAAGTGTAGCAGACATTTTGCATGGTCTTGTGTTTGTGCACATGTTGTGTACCATGAGAATGTGTGTGTGCACAGAGGGCATGTGTACACAGCTCAGCATCACTCCCACTGTTGCTTGGAGCATGTGCTGTTGCTGTTACCTGCTTCTTGCATATCAGAATCCTCATCTCTTAGATTCTTACCATCCCCACCGCTGCCTGTCTATGCCAAGGCCCTGCTTCTGCTGGGCCTGATGGGAGTCCTTCCTGAGGGAGTGTGAGGAGGGTGTGGGAGGGACTCTGAGGTTGTTCCTGACTAGGAGGGCTAAGGTTCATGAGCTAACCTTAGTTCTCCTGGTCAGTGAGGCCAAAGAAAGTCTCACACACACACACACACACACACACACACGTCAGCTTCTTACACATTTAGATTTTATCATATAATTGAGCATTTCTTTTTTTCCTAATGCACAATGTGAAAGTGGTTTTACTGCACATATGGGTGCACATGAAGACTGCACAAATATACATGCAGCTGCAGGTTTGGTTTTGGACTGGCTTGGCCCTTAGCTGGTGCCCCTGGGTTCAAGTTTGCCTGTGTGCTCCCAGCCCAGCTGATATCTGCTGCCTCCCTGTCCTCTTTTATGCCCTGAGTGGTATGTGTCCCCTGTCCTTCTGCACGGACTCTCTTTGGCTCTATTGACTTGACTTAAGGTGATGGCGTTTTTGCTAGTGTCACTGAGTGAGGGTGTTGGCAGGGAAGTCTGTGACATGTCATTGCTATCCTTGGGTTTCCTGCTGACTGGTCTTAGAATGTAGTCCCATTGGAGCGGGCTGGCTTGCTGGGGTTTTGGCATTACATGTATAGATGTGGGAGAGAGGGACATACAGCTATCAGCAATGAGCTTTGAACCCTTTCTTTGCCTCAGGGGCACAAGAGGAAAAACTGGAAGGTTCGTCGCTTTGTTCTGAGGAAGGATCCAGCTTTCCTGCATTACTACGACCCTTCCAAAGTGAGTGTGCATGCTGGCTCCATGCTGGTCCCATGTTGTGATGCCCCCAGACACTCCTCTCCTGGCACAGGGGGCAGCTGGCTGGACATCCTGCCTCCCCATGGCACGTGGCATAACTTATGCTGCACCAGGCATTTCCTCCCACTGTCCAAGCTGCTCTGCCCTGTCATCACATAGGTGCCTGCTTCTTGAACGGTTTCTTCTATGCCTAATCCTCCACTTCCCATGAGAGGGCATCTTTATCATTTTCAAAGAAAAACATCTTTCGATCTTCCCCAAAGCCTGCTTTGTGAATAGGGAGGATGAGGTAGGCTGACAGAGACTCCTACTGGCACTTCCCAGCCTCTCCACACTTTCCATTCAAAGATTCCATTAATTCTGCCTCCCTCCACTTTTCCCCACCTATGTTTTGAAATGTTTCTTTCACCATATATTTAAGCCATAATTTGCTAATTTGCTTTTTAAAAAATTTTGATGGCAAAGTTTTTAAAAAATATATATTTTTCTGTTTCTGATACTAGGTATTGCCACATGCTGAGTGGATCTAATTACAGTCAAAAGAAAAGAAAAAGGGCCCTTTAGTTAGCTGTTCAGGCTTGTCTTGGGAGATGCATGACTTCCATTAGTTTTTGTCGAAACAGTGAAGAGTGGGCAGTTCTTTCCTCACTGAGCTTCAGTCAGGAACTCCTACCCTAAGCTGAGAGCAGCTGAAGGAACCCTGCCAGGACCCTTCCAGGCCACAGGGGGGCCCAAGGCCAGGGAGGGCTGTGGCAGGAGGAGCCTCCAGAAAGCTCTGGTTGACCTCTCCGTGGGTCATGGTGGCCTGGCTACAGGATGGAGTTTTAACTCCTTCCTTCCTGGCTACCTCAAATCCTGTTTGAAGCAAGAAAAAAAATAAATGAAAAAACACTTTAGTTTTGTATTTAACTCTTACCACGGTCCAGCCTAACCTACTTTCTTTGTGCCCTCGATGAGTCTGCTGTCTCGGCTTTTAAAATAGGAAACTAAGAAAATATATATACACATATGTGCCTATATACACATATCTGTAAGTACATATACATGTAAATATATGTATATACATATATATGTGCACACACACAAATGCTCACATACGTACGCATATGGAAACAGTGCAGAAAAGATTACTCAAGACAAGTGTGAAAAGGAAATAAAAGAATTGTCAAATTTCAGGGCTGCAGGTACAAGATAAGGAACCATCTTAAAAGTATTCTGTAGTTAATTTGTTCCTCACTTTACTCCCATTCCTCCTCCTGTTTGGGCTGAATGCCCCTCTCCTGCCCTGGGGACCTGCTGTCCTATGCAGGCCGAATTCATGCCTCCTGTCTTCCCTGAGACTGCCCTTGAACCCTCCAGGCTGGGGCAGATCCCTTCCTTCTCTGAACTTTCTTCCCGTTGGCATTTCCAGTATTTTATTTAACCATTTTATATTTTGCCCTACCTCTTGCTGGGCCCAACATGCAGTATGAAGTTGATTATTGATTAATCGAAGGGTTCCTGGGGCCTGAGGCACGTGCTGTGTAAAATTGCCCTGAATCGTCCAGGGATACCACAAATCACTGTTTTGTATCACAGAGTTTCATGCTATGCACATGCTAGACCTGTTTGACAATGTCCAATGTGCAGGAATCTATCAACTTTGCAGAAATGATTACTATAGCTGGGTGTGGTGGCTCATTCCTGTAATCCCAGCAATTTGAGGGGCTGAGGAGGGCAGATCCTTTGAGGTCAGGAATTGGAGACCAGCCTGGCCAACATGGTGAAATCCTGTCTCTACTAAAAATACAAAGCCAGCTGTGGTGGCATGTGCTTTTAATTTCAGTTCCTTGGGAGGCTGAGGCCAGAAAATTGCTTGAACCTGGGAGGCAGAGGTTGTAGTAAGCTGAGATCATGCCACTGCACTCCAGCCTAAGTGACAGAGTGAGGCTCCATCTCAAAATAATAAATAATAAATTGCTATAAATATATATTTCTGATTGATTTGTAAGATGCACACATGGGTTAAGAAGCCAGTGAATGCTTTTCCGGGTAGCATGTTGGATCAGAGGCTCTATTTGAGATATCTCCAGGAATGAAAAGCAGATTTGCAAGTCTCCAAGACTGGCAACTGCAACATTGGTGGGAACTACTGTTACAGGCTGTGAAATGAAGAGGCCCACGCTTCTTTACTGATGCGTGCAGCTTTGACCATGTGATGTCCAAGTTCAGCTTCATCTTTTATTACAAATAATTTGTGCTGAGTTCTTTAGCTGGCCTGAGTTGTAGGGGGAGTACAACTCTTTTTTTTTTTTGTGCACTCACAGATTCCTAACTGGGTCTCCTTTCCTCTGCAGGAAGAGAACAGGCCAGTGGGTGGGTTTTCTCTGCGTGGTTCACTTGTGTCTGCTCTGGAGGATAATGGCGTTCCCACTGGTAAGGTGCAACTTCAGCCTTAGCCTGAAGATCTCAGGGGCCTCCCTCCTGCACCTCAATAATGCCCTACTGATGAAACAACATCTTTGGGAGCTAAGCAGGGCTTTCTCAATGAGACAGAGTGGTGTGAGTTTTGAAGCGAATTTCAGAATTGAACAAAGGGTATGTTCTTGGTGTTTTTAAGAATACAGTTAAGTAATCCTTATGTTAATAATCTTTCCCTCAGTTTCTGAGCTGATGGCCCACAAGCTTCTGCCTAAAAATAATAGCTGAGGCTTACACAGTGCTTTAGGATTAACAACATACTTTAATATCTATCATAACACTAATTTCACAATAGCCAGCTATAGTAAGAAGATATTATTCCCATCTTATGGCTGTGGAATTGGGGTTCCAAAAAGTTAAACAATTTGAGATCAAACTCCAAATTCTGTGCTTGCTTTTAACATTAACATACTGGATTCTTTGGTGTAAATGAAGTGGTAGATCTATGGCATGCTACCATCTTGAGCGTAGGAGCAGGCAAGGGCTACCAGGAATATCCAGACATAACCATTGGCAGGCCTTAGGACACTGGTGAGGGACAGGGAATGGGAGGAAAGGGGATATCATCTGATGGGATTCTCTAACTGTATACCTTTTATTTAAGAAATACATCATGGTATGGTTTTGTCCATGTCTCAGATGACTTTCTGCTGGTTCATTGTGAAAGCAGACATCCTATTCAATCACTGATTTTTTTTTTCTTTTATTCTGCCTAGGGGTTAAAGGGAATGTCCAGGGAAACCTCTTCAAAGTGATTACTAAGGATGACAAACACTATTACATTCAGGCCAGCAGCAAGGTTGAGCGAGTCGAGTGGATTGAAGCTATCAAAAAGCTAACATGACAAGGACCTGAGGGAACCAGGATTCTTCCCTCCTACCAGATGACACAGACAGGATTTCCTGGAGAATGGAAGTGTGTTACGACTTTTGACTTCTTTGTACGTTTTGTACTTCTTTGGAGGGTGAATGCTGAAGAGTTCCTCAGATTACAAACAGCAGTGGTGCCATTTCCTTCCCCATCTTCATGTTACCAACCTGGAAAGGCTAGAACAGCCATTAGGTGTCAGCATCTTGAGTTTTGCCCAGGATCACAAACAGCCATTCCCTTGGGCACTAAAATAGGTTCTCTTTGTTGGAACAATTACACTGGCCATGTCATAATGCTGAATAAAACTCTTCTTATGATGCAGTTCTCTCTTAACTTCTTTGGAATTAATAAAAACTGACTTTTGTTTCTGGTTATTAGAATCCTATACAAAGTTTTATAGTTTTCAAGCAACATTTCAAGCATCTCTGTCCCTAAGACATACTTCATCTTAAAGTGGGGATGGTGGCAAAACTTTGAACATTCAGAGAATATTGTTTTGCTTTGAAAAACAAGCCTGCATAAATATCATACATTACAGAAGTCATGGACTCTGTCAGAGAACTTAATCACATACACAAAAAATATGTACATAGCTTTTCCATGAAAAATGGGCATTTAGAGATGAGTAAGAGTGTGCTAAAGGACAGAGAAAGATGTAAATGGAGAAGACTTAAATCAAGGCATTGAATTTTGGTTTTAAAATGAACATTAGCTGAGACAAATGGTACCAAGAAATTTCACCAGTTGGGAGGTTAATCTATAGTGAAAAGTCTGTATCATACAATACTTTTAAAGAACATTTTTATTACTTTCAAGTTTGTACAGTATCTGGCACAAGCTATTACCAGCATTCTTGCTAAGTACAAATGCTTGGACCTCCCCTTAATCAACAGATAAAATACATAACTTACATTTAAGGGGAGTGGATTACTTCAAAGTGCTTAAGTAAAAATTTGTCCTCTTAGTTTGAACTGTCTCTTGTTCATAGTGCCTAAAACACTGATCTGAATGAGAAATCCCAAGCTAATGTTTTATTTATTCCTTATATAGTAAGAGACTACCATTTTCCATTTGGCATTTCACCAAGGTCTAATGTCCCTGGAATTAGTTTGCTTTGCCTTTTGAATATTGACAGGTGTTTATGTGAATTAAAGTACATTTGGCTTGATGGCTTCCTGCATCAAAATTGGCACAAGTGTACCTCACTTTGTATGGGCGCTATCGGGATCTCCATGGCTTGGAAAGTAGATGACCATTACCTTGGGGCAAATCAATGAACAAGTCTCAGCAAGGTACTGGCACCTACATTTTAAAAAACTCTCTAGCCATTTTGTTCTTGGTGTAAAAGTAGAACGGCTGGAGTATGGCAGCTGAGTAATGTTCTGCTTAGCATGATGCAGTGCTTAGCATGTCTCTATGAGTCTGTCTTTGAACATTATCCACTTCAGAACTGGTTTGTCTTGTTTTGCTATAAACTAATATGAAAAATGGTTTGGGCAGGGCATGCTGGCTCACACCCTCAAGGAGGCAGAGGTGGGAGGATAGCTTGAGCCCAGGATTTCGAGACCTGTCCAGGCAATGTAACACCATTTGCCAGGAAAAAAAAAAAAAAGTAAAGTGGTTTGAATGTTCAATTTCCTCTTAGCCATTGATTTTCAATTAACTTATGCATAAATGAGACCCAAACTATCACTAATTTTCAGCTATGAGTTGATAGCCACTTGACCTCAATGAAAGGTAGAGTGGGGAATAGATGAAATTGTATTTTAAGCGGACTTTGATGGGAGATTCAAGATTTTTGGGTTTTTTTTTTTTTTTTTTTTTTTGAGACAGGGTCTTGCCTTGTCACCCACGCTGGAGTGCACTGAGTGATCACAGCTCACTGCAGTCTAAACCTCTTGGCCTCAAGTGATCCTCCTGCCTTGGCTCCCTGAGTGCCGGGGTTGCAGGCATGAGCCACCATACCTGGCAGAAATTCAAGATTTGGATAAACTAACTGTTCACTTCTTTGCCAAGCCTATTCTTCAACTTATTCAGAGCTGGGTGTACAACTTGTCCTCATATGTATCTTGTCCCTGCTGTCTTTTAGGTTAGCAAGGTGTATGCATGCTTTGTTTTGTTCTTTTTCTCATGGTATCAGTGAAATATTGATCTGTTCTCTAGCTAGGGTCAATTTATAAAATTGTCATGGAACTAAGCAAAAGGCCCACATGGAATAAAAATCACTTACCATGGAAGTCACCAGTATTTTTCAAGTTATGGCTTTTGAAGCATAACAAATTTCAGTAAACAATATCAAAAGAAAAGAATTCCTCTGTGTACAACAAAGGAGCACCTGTTATATTTTGAATGCATTCTTCATGTTGCCACCTTTATAAACTTGTTTTTTTGATGCTTCAACAGACAGAAGTGAAAATTATGTGTCAATCTTAAGTACATCAAGGTTTTCCTCTACATAGTCCTAATGCAAAATGCTGGCTGGCAATCAGGGCTCTTAGAAAGAGCCTTTGGAAGTTAAACTTTTGGATTTCAAAAGCTAGTACAGACTGCTATATTTAACAAAAGGAACAAACCTTCATAAATGATACAAACTATCTATCTGCCCAACACACTCTTCTATTTTCCAGGCCCTTTAATATTGAGTAAAGTCTAATCTTGGACTGACTATGGTGGGTTAGGTCTAATCGAAGTATTTTAATAGCTACCTAGGGATAATGAATAAAATCAAATACAACTGGTACCTCAAGTATTCTAATAGAATAAATTTATGAAGACAAGCAGACCGAAGCAACTCAAGATTTTCTACACCTGACTAAATGTGTTACTTATGAAACTTATGTACAAATTAGTTCTTGAAGACAGTAGTAAACATGTGAAAAAAAAAAAAACACCAGTAAGTGTTCAAACAGATCCCTGTTTTGTTTTAAAGAACAAGAGCTCTAAGTGGCACCTAGTGGATATTTTAGGAGGAACAAAAATAAACTGGATGATACTCCAACTGAATAAAAAATGCAGCTGCTTTTTACATTTTAAAAACGTATTTACCACCCTGAATTATAAACTCAAGGCAAGTAGCTTATTATACCAATAAGGACGTGGTGTGATAAATTTTCTCATACAAGTTGTCATCGATCTCAAATAGATAAAAGGCACAGAACCAATCTAATTCTTTCATTGCATTTTAAGGCTTTGTCCCCGCTAAGGGCCAACTTTCACTGTGGTTAAAGTTAAATTTATTTTCTCTAAACTCTTCTTTTCAAAGGATCTGTTATAGAGATCCTTTATTCACCTGCTCTTATAGTTCCACATCAACACTAAAATGAAGATAACAGAATTAGGGTCTTAGTACTCAGAATGCTTTTAACTGGTGACAAGAAGGAAGAAGTCTAGAGTTAAATATCCCAGAAATTTATTTGATGTTTGCTTGAATACATTTTATGTAGAAAGATTGGGATTGTTTGCTTTGGATGCCCCTGGTAAATCTCATGAGGCATTGAACTAGAAAGGGGTGTCAATGTGGAGACATCAGAAATGGAAATCAAAAGCCCAATTTTAGAACTATTCTTAAAGATTTGTCTCTAGTGAAATGAGGCCACTCCCTTAAAAATGCTCAAAGTGTTAGAGCTACTGTGTGAAAACAGCTGACATTTAGGAGGGCATTTCATGTTCTGATCTGTTAGAACATTTAAATACTTGGAAATAAAAAATATTCAGCTTTCAAGTTTTCAATACTGGAAAACTTTCAAGTCTAGGATTTCAGCCAGGAAGGGCTGCTCTGTGTTCCTTATATTGGACTCTGTTTCCCACAAAGTTAATCTTCAGCTTTGGCTTCCATTTCTTCTGCATCATCATCTCCATCCACTTCGGCATTTTCTCTTTCAAGCCTCTCCATCTGCCTCGCAAGTTCAGTCTCATCTGTATCTGTGACCACTTTGGGCTGTGGAAGCAGAGGTACAATTTAAAACTGAAGTAGTAAATATTATACAAATTTAATTTCAATACTATTACTGCCTCGTGTTTTCTCTCTTTAACCCTTTTCTAACGACTCTGTCATATCTGTTCACTTTTGAGTGCTGACTTGTCACTAATAAATTCCATTAAATAGGTGAAATTTATGAGAACAACAGTACAGAAAAAAGATGTATGTATTAAAATGGAAATTTGTTTTTGTCATCTTTATAAGCTAAAACTGAAAACATGAAATAACCCCAGTGGCTGTATCTTTCAAGTCCACAAAAAGATGTCCTGTTTAAAAAAAACCATCTTCCAGGCTCAAACGACCACTTATACTAGCTTACTAGTCCTTTCCACTGAAGGAACCTCTCCCTCTCTCTCTATCTCTCTATCTCTCTCTCTCACGTGTGCGTGCGCACACACACGCATTTTTTTTCTTGTTGAGAAAAGGAAAAGACAGGAGACTTTTTTTTCCTAATTCTAAGATCAAATTTTAGACATGCCACATCCAAATTCTAACAATAAAAAAACTTCTCATTTATATTGTTTATTCTCTTCCCCTGGCCAGGGGGTGGGTGGGGTGGTGAGGGTGACCCCTAACACCATTAATGGTCAAAGGCTTGAACAACCATCCTACAATATGATATTCCAAGGCCAACATCTCTTATTTATCTACAAAAACCCCTGTTAGAAACCTCCTGAGACATTATTGAAAATGAATCTATTGATCTGACCTCCATTTGAACGTTGAACACACCCCTCTTTTCCTCAATCTTTTCTTTAATAACAGCCATTGCTTGACTGAGGACAGAAAGGCCTTCTGTTCTCTCCAGGGTTGTCGTAGTCATTACATACCGAGGAGGAGCTATTAGATTAATCTAAAAGAGAAAAACAAAAATTCAGTTATGAATGTACCTACAGAACCCACAACTATTAGGATGCTTGAGATTTTATTACTCTGCTATATTAACAAATCACCCCAAAATGTGCCAATTCTATAGGACAGTAATTTAGGGTCCTACAGAATTGGCAATTATGTTTTGGGGTGATTTGTTAATGTAGAAAAGCGAATTGATACAGGAATCTAATGCAGTAGTATAAACGGTCCACTGTAACACTGAATAAGAACAATTATAATTTCTGGGTATCTTTGGTAGCTAAATTAACTGCAATTATCATCAGTATAACAGATAATTTGTCTTTAAACTAAACTGATTGAAGAATCCTTCTACAAGATTCTGAGTTACTGCCATTCAGTTAGTTTTATCACTAAAGAAAGATTCTGATCAAACCTCATAAAATTTGCGTATGTATAGATGGGAGAAAGTGTTACTCTTTTTAAAGTGCTATCAGTATTTTGGGCACAGCAACTCTTTATTGTAAAGGAGGTTTAGCGTCCATGGCTTTCTAACAATAGGAATCTCCATTCACTGTGATAGTAGCAGTAGAAACCAAAAAGACCTAAACGTAAATCACAAACATCTAGAAATATTGCTAAGACTCAATGCTTAATTTTAAGAGTAAAAAAGCCACTTTTGTTACAAAGTATGATTTTTTTTAAAAAACAAAGATCAAAGATCTTATTTGGTTTAGGTGGGTATTTCAGCAGGGAGGGAGACAAATGACAACCCACCTTAATGGGCATGGTTTCTGTAGAACAATTCAAACCTGCTCTTAGGGCTTCTTTTACAGCATCAATGCCTTCATAACCATAACAAGCCACTTCAATATCTGTAATTATAAAAATTCAGAAGTTGACACAAAAAAATGCAAAAAATATTTAACCTGAATCCAACCTCTACACTGCAGTTCCTTATTTATAAACTGGAGGTAAGGAGGAGTGTGGTAAAGATGGAATATAACAGTAACTGCAACTTATCTAAAACGGTTTAGAAACTGCATTATCCTTTGACTCAGAAATTCTACTTTTAGGAATTTGTCTTGAAAAACATTTGTGTAAATGGGTAAATACGTATAATATAAGGGTGCTAACTTGTAGCTTTTTTTTGTATCTGTGAGAAAACTGGCACAACCTAGATGTTTATCAAGAGGGGACTGGTTTATGTTAAGGTTTATCTGTTCTATGAAACATTACTCAGAATAAAAAAGGATGAAAAGATTCCTATGTTCTGCATGGAAGGGTACCTATGATACAATGGGTAGAAAAGGCTAGATGGAGAAAATCCTGCACAGTATTTGTAAAAATTTGGAATATTTTAAACTACGCACTAAAACCAAACAATCAAACCCCCTTTTTTAAAAAAAGGGCTAACTTTAGGTTAGTTGAACTCACATGACTGTTTCTACTTGTGTTAATATAGAAATCTTATGATTCGGAAGCCAAAATAATTTCTTAAGCTTTTGTTATAAAAAATAAACATTTAGAAAAACTTATAGACGTTGATGTAGCAACATAGTCTTTGGTAAGTCTCATTATTTAATAGCTTTTTTGATGCATGTAAAGTATTGTAAAAACCATTTAAAAAATCATTTACCCGCTCGAATTTTGACAGCCTGTGGGGTCAAGCGCCTATTAATATTATTAATGAGTACTTCCCGTTCATCTTCATTCAAATCTAAACTATCCAAAATAGATGGGTCTCTGGTAAAAAAAAAAAAAAAAAAAGTCAAGATTATATTACTGATAAATGTGAAACCAAGCACCCTGGAATAATGTATATAATAGTAAAGAAAGCACAGGCTTTAATGTCACAATTAGAGTTCAAATGTTAGCTGTGCACTTACACCCAACTAATTATTAATGAAATCAAAATTTTAGTGATCCGACTAAAACAAGCAATTTAGTACCTCTTAACACATCTGATATTCTAATATAATTGATTACTTCCATGCAATTAGCTGTCTCTGCCTCAAGGAGTTTATAATCCAGCTTGAAAAGAACAAAAACAGGGAAAAATCTGTAAATGTTAACAGTATATCTGTGGGCATCAGAAGAGGAAGGTATTACTTTCTAATGAGGTCAGGAAGGGCTTCATGCAAAAAGTAGTATTTCATCTAAGTGCCACAGGACATGGACCAGGTTCTTACTAACTGGCATGCCTGTTGAATGAGTGAACAAACAAAAATATGAAATAAAGACTAAAAGAGGAGTAGCACTGTAAAATGCAAAGGCAGAACTATTTTAAGTAAGTTAAGATACATAGGGCTGGCCACCAGTGGCTCATGCCTGTAATCCCAGCACTTTAGGAGGCTGAGGCAGGAGGATTGCTTGAGACCAGGGGTTTGTAGACCAGCCTAGGCAACAGAGCAAGACCTTTGTCTCTATTACAAACAAAAAAAGAAAGTCATGCCATATAAAAAAGGAATAGTATGAGCAAGCATCAGGCTTAATAAGCAAGGGGTCTAGTTAAGGAACAAAAGGCAAGAGAATTTGGGTGGAGGGATCTTTTACTCAGCTAATATAAAGGAACGAGAAGACAAACCAACATAAATGCCTAAGAAACAAGATGACAAACAAACAGAAAATGGGCAAATGAGGTGAACAGATGTTTCACAGAAGAAATACAAATGGTCAATAAACATGAAAAACTGTTGACCTTTCCAATAATCAGGAATATGCAAATCAAAAGATACTATTGGGCATTCATTAGACTACAAAGAGAAGAAAAAAAATCACTATTGGGCATTCATTAGACTACAAAAAGAAGAAAAAAAATCAGATGTATACCAAATTGTGGCAAGGATGAGGGGAAACAGGAATACTTACACAATTGCTAGAGGGAATATAAATTGTAGAGTCAATTTGAAGAATAATTTGGTGAAACCAAGTGAGTTTAAAAATATATAATCAATCCTATATCAATCCTATGACCCAACAATTTCACTCCTAGGTATATACATTAGAAACTCTCCAACAAGTACATATAGAGACATATACACTATTCATCATAGCACTGTTTGACAAACGGGATAAAAGGGAAAAATTACCTAAACAACTCTTAATAGAGGAACAGATAAAGCATATTCTCACAATGAAATACTATATAGAGATTAATATGGATCAGGTATAAACCCATCAATGTGGAAGAATCCTGCTTAATAACAGCCTTATAAATAGAAGCAACAAAGATACAATAGGTTACATTTTAAATAAAAAATGATTATAGACACATGTGTAGTAAAACAATAAAAACATAAATGATATTGACACAAAAATAATTTCAGAATACTGGTTATCACTGATAAGTAAGGGAAATAGGTGTGAAAAGGTAAAACATTGTTTCCAACTACATCAGAAATTGTATGAAATTTTAAAAAATGCAAAGAACTAGCATTAGTTAAATCTGGACAGTCCCTACATGAATGAAGCAAGAAAAGAGTGCTAAGGGAAAGGGAATAACATATGCCAACGCTAGGAGACAGAGGGGATGCTGGAGCTAGAAGTTAAAGAGGTTAACTTGGGCCAGATGATGATAGTTAAGACAAGAAATGTACTGAAGACTGCAGGACAGAAATATAAAGTGGTGCTTAATGGCTTAGTACAAACTCTGGATGGAGCCAGAATGCATGGGTTTGAATACTGCCTGGCTCTATGATTTGTTAGCTGTGTGACCTTGAACAAATTATTTAATCTCAGCTTCAATTTCTTCAACTGTAAAAAAAAGGGTAACAGCCTTTATGCTATTGTTAGAATTACATAAATGTTAGCTATTATTATTACTATTCCCACCTTTTCTGTCACACGATTAAAAAAAAAAAAAAAGTCACATGAAAATAAACTTGAAGGAATTTGGAACCCCAGATGAGTTGGTTTGCTGGGGACTCTTAACAGTCCTGGGTCCTACTCATTCTCTTTTTATTCCCCCTCTACCTCTTAACATTTAGGAAGGAGAGGGAGGTAAAGAGACAGCAAGTACAGAGAACTGAAAGAGTCTGGCTTTTTTTTTTAAGAGACAAGGTCTCACTCTGTCATCCATGCTAGAATGCAGTGGTATAATCATAAATCACAGCTCACTGAAACCTCAAACCACTGAACTCAAGTGATCCTCCTGCCTCAGCCTCAAGTACAAATTCCTGGGACTATAGGCACATGCTACTTTTAATGTTTTTTGAAGAGGTGGGGTCTTGCTATGCTGCCCAGGCTGGTCTCGAACTCCCAGCCTCAAGCAATCCTCCACCTCAGCCTCCTATAGTGCTGGGATTACAGGCATGAGCCACCATGTACAGCCAAGTGTGGCTGTTAAAAGCAGAGAACACAGTGTTTGCTCCAAGAGAAAGTACAGGAAAAGTTGAGAAGGTGTGTTTTTTAGCATAAATGGAAGAAACCAGAGATATTACAGAAACTAGAGAAAGTACAGGAAAAGTTGAGAAGTGTGTTTTTTTAGTATAAATGGAAGAAACCATAAATATTGGTATTTATGCTGATGGAGCAATACCAATAAGGAGAAAGGTGACCCAAGAGAAGGAGCAACTGATAGAGATCCCTGAGCAGCAGTTGGGTACAGGCGGCAAGATTAGTTTGAGAGCAAGGAGGACACAAATTCCAGTGACAGCAGCACAAGAAGTGACAGGCGGGACAGAGATATGTAAGTTTGTTGAGATAGTGGAAAAGTGGTTCTTTTGCAATGGGTTCTATTTTCTTTATAAAATACAACAGGTAGCGAGCATACCAGCCAAGAGGCAGGGAACAGGGGTAGAGTGGTTTTCTGAGGAAGAACATGGAAAAGCTCTAAAATAGCCACTATAAAAATGGGAAGAAGAAATGATCAGCAGCAGAGAGAATGTGGAACAGCTGAGGCTGGAGACCATGAATATGCAGTGGACCAACCTGCAAGACTGTGATTTTCCCTAGCAGCATCCAGCAGTCTACAAGTACAGAAAAGGCAGGAACATCGATCCAAGGCTGGATGTATCAGAAGGAAAAACAGGGCAAAAGCTCATGATAATGGCAAGAAAGTCGTTGAAATGATGGATCATGGTGTGCCTATGTTGGATAAGAAAGAGAAGGCAGGAAATGGTGAAAAGACAGGGAGAAAAAAGGTTTGGAATTAGAGCCTAATACACATAATTAAGATGACAAAGAGTAGGACCAACTGGAAGCCAGATGGGTAGGAGGCTGGGGCAAAAGAATGGAAATGTGAATTAAAGATTTTAGTTGCAGAGCAAATCCTGGTAATAGTAAGGGCCAGGCTAAGGCTACATGGAAGACTGGCTAAAGTGGTATGGGCTGAAAGTCAAAGGAGAGTCAAAAGAGGTAGAGAAAACATGAGGTTATAATTTTCGATGAGATATGCTCTGTATCTTTAGCCCTATAGCCACTTGGGACAATGACTAGGAATGCAAACCGTGTAAGGGAGTAGTGTGAGATAAACCATATGGTTTGTGAATCTACATAACTATGCTATGAATATTTTAATCTAAATTTAGCAAGGATTTTATACATGGATGCTGTGCTGTTAAATATCAGGCTAAGAATTGTAATATTAAGGTAGAAACGGAGTCAAGAAGGTATTCTTACGAGACTGCATGCTTAAATGCATCATAGGCACCATATCCAGGTCTCTTGTACTTGTCATCAAAGACCCAGGCAGTCCTCTGGAATAGGCTTTCCAGCTGCTCATCCTTGGTGTATTCTAACACCTCAGCAACATGACGAAGAATGCTATAAACCTAGAAATAAAACGAAAAGCTCAACAATTCGAAGAGATCTATAAAAAATATTTTTACATTTTAGTAGACAACAAAATTTGACTACAATAATTCTTTAACAATAAAAAAATCTCCATACAAGTTCTTTCCCCATAGGGAAATACTCACTTTCCCATAATAAACTCAAGTGAGTATAAAAGTAGAGACAGTATACAATTTAGGTCCTAAGACCTAGATCAAGTCTTGACAATAACAGTATCTCTGAACTTGTTTTCTCCTCTGGAAAAAGAAAATATTAGTATCTCTCTTCCTTACTACAGAGAGTACTTGCACAGATCAAATATATAGAAACCACACATTATAAACGGAAAGCGATTAAACGAATGTAAATTGCTACTATTACTCCACGAGGGCAGAATCAGGATTGAAAGTTTTTTTTTGTTGTTGTTGTTGTAATCTTACCCACTTGCCAAACTTTTTCTTATCTCCTAAAATTAACATAGGGTATACAGGAAGAGTATTAAAAAGGTCTTCATCATCGTTACACATAAAAATTGAGTGAGTCTGCTCAATGTTTTGAAATATTAACAAAAAAATAAAAAAAATTTAAAAAAAAATTGAGAAAAGGTACTGACATTGAATAACTCTTCCATTTTAACATCTCGGAACATACTCATTTTAACAATATCCTAAGGAGACAAAAAATATGGAATTTTCCCAGAAAACTACTTCTCAAAAGTTAGTGGGACCTGAGAGGGCATTTCTAAAAAAGAATCAGGTGATGCCATGCTCTTAATTGAGAGACTACATTCTGAGTGATAAGGTCCTAGAGTTTATTAAAAAGAGATTTTACTAACAAGTGTTTTCAAACGTGTAAACCACACTGCATAACTGTAAATACATCAGTAAACCAAAAAAAAAAAAAAAAAAAGATTTGGGTAACTAATGGCTTTTAGACCCTTACTTTCTCTTTTACTGGGATTAAGCAAGATTTTTTATATCTCTTCATTGAAACTTTTTTCTTTGATTATTTTGTCTTGAGGACAGAAACACTCATGGGAGAAAAGAACGGACACCAAAGAAGGCCAAAGAAAATAGAAGCAATAGAAACAGTATCATTAAGAACTGAGGATTGACTGGGCACACTGGCTTACACCTGTAATCTCAAATACTCTGGGAGGCAGAGGCAAATGGATCGCTTGAGCCCGGGTGGAGGTGGTTACAAGTAAGCTGAGATTGTGCCACTGCACTCCAGCCTGGGCAAGACTTTGACCTGACCCCACCCCCACCCCACCCCAACGCCGAGGATGTAGAGAATGAAGGATAACTTAAATAGGCCTGGGCAAGACTGGACAAGACTTTGAGAGAGACACACACATACACCTGTGAGGATGTAGAGAATGAAGGATAACTTAAATAGGACCTGAGAAAAGAGAAATACTGACAGAAGAAATGTGAAGAAATGAAATGGCTATCTTTGCTTTACCAGTGCTTACTGTGGATGACAAAAGTAGGAAGTAATAGCAAAAATAAGAAAAAAAGTAAGAAGAAATAATCCTAACATGCTAGTGGAGAAAAAAAAAATAGAAAAACAAAACAAAACAAAAAAACTAGTAACAGGCCTCTCTGCCTTGCTTTCCTGGATTCACGGACATTTCACAAACCCTTTTTCATTCTTAACACACAACAGCTGGTTATCTCTGCTATCCTTATCCCAGAACAGGGTTGAAAATCAAGAACTGTATTTTGGCTAAGTGCACTGGCTCACTTCTATAATTCCAGCACTTTGGGGGGCTGAGGCTCGAGGCTCGAGACCAACCTGGACAAAACAGCAAGACTTCATTTCTATTTAAACAAACAAAAAAAACCCCACTGTATTTTATGAGGCAGTCCAATTGGAAGCAAGTCAAACCAGCTGAAGTCACCCACAGTTGATTTAACCTAAGATGGCTTCAAAACACTTCTAGTACTGATTTGAGAATATGAGATCATAAGCAATACTTTAAGGTAGTAGCACTATGAGATTAAAAAAAAAACTATCGTAGTCATACTCTTTTGAAATGAAAATTTCAAATTATTTATTAAACACATAGATAGTGGACTAATTTGACTCAAAGAACAACTTACAGTTTTGGATTTTGTGAATTTGTCTTCACATTTGATTGCTTCCTCTGGAGAAACTCTTCTTTTTGACAAATCTATATATCCTGTACAAAAAAATTTTAAAAAATTATCTCTGTCTAGGTGCCAACATACTACTGTAATCAGTTTTTAAGACCAAATTAAGTGTTCAGCTGGCATACTTACAATTATTCCCTAATAAAATCCTATCAACAAAATACTGCATAAGTAGTACAGGCTGAGTATTCCCCATCAGAAATGCTTGGGACCAAAAGTGTTTTGGATTTCAGATTTTAGAATATTTGCAATACTCCAAACAATTTTGGAATATTTGCATTGTATTCTAGTTAGAGCATCCCTAATCTGAAAATCCAAAATCTGAAAGGCACCAATGAGCATTTCCTTTGAGCATCATGTTGATGCTCAAAAAGTTTCAGATTTTGGACCATTTTGGATTAGGGGATAAGGTATTCTCACTCTGTACATGATGAGAAATGTTGAATTGTTTTCAGAAATAAATTTTTATTATCAGGTAATTATATATTCTCCATTACCTTACTGGCGAGAACTAATAATTTTCAATTATCCAAATGAAAGCTAGTCAAATGCCTATATTTCCCGTTTCTTCCTTTTCCTTCTGCGGAATAGGAATTCACTAAGATGTTCATTTTAAGGAAAGAGGCTATCCTCACAGAAGAGATACACACACAGAGAACAAATTAAAACTATCTCATCTACTGCGTGACTACCATATCCAAGTAACTATGTTAGGTGCTTAAACATCTCACTAAACCCTCACAACAATCCTGCATAGTAGATTATCATCCTCTTTCTCACAGCCCTCCACTCTTTTTTTTGTTTTACCCTGAAGAAAGTAAAACCCAAGAGAGGTTAACTAACTCGTCAATGTCAAATAGCCAAAAAATGGCTGAAACCCACTAACCTGTGCCTGGCAATGACTTCTAGTACAATGCTGAGTAACAGTGATGAGAGTGAATGTCTTGTTCTCAATAATGGAGGACAGCATGTCTGTGGCTTTTTTCTAGACACTCTTTATCAGATTAGAAAATTCTGTTCTAGTTCTTATTTGCTGACATTTTATTATGAATGGGTGACAAGTTTTGTCAAATGCTGTTTCACATCTATTAAAATGGTTACAGTTTTCCTCCTATACTCTGTTCACATACACTGAATTTATTTCAAATTCTGAGCATTTTTTTATTAAAATGGTATGACTTGCATATACTAAAATTCACCACTTTCAGTGTTAAGTTCTTTGCGTTTTAAAAAAAGAATACAGTCATTTAAACATCACCAAAATCAAGTTCCATCACCCCGACGCCACTAAAAACTGGGTACAAGCTTTTATGTGAACATACATTTTTCTAAAAATGGCACAGCTGGGCTATATATTAAGTATATGTTCATTTTAACTGCCAAACTGTTTCCCAAAATGAATGTGGCACTTTGCATTCCCATGAGCAATGTGGAACAGTTAGAACTGTTACCTAAGAAATCTTTGCCTAATTCAAGATCAAATATTTGCTCCTATGTTTTCTTCTAGAGGTATTTCGAAGTTTAGATTTGACTTTTACATCTCTGATTCATTTTAACTTTTGTATAAGGTGGTGTCTGAATTGAGGTCCTTTTTTATATATGGATATCCAGTTGTCTCAACACTATTTGTTAAAAAGATAATTTTTTCTTTGATCAGCTGCCTTTGTACTTTTGTTAATTAACTGATCATATAAAAGCACACATTAATAAAAAAAAATTTTTTTTTTTAAACAAAAAGAGGTGGGGGTCCTGCTATGTTGCCCAGGCTGGTCTTGAACTCCTGGGTTCAAGTGATCCTCCCACCTGGGCCTCCCAAAGTGCTGAGATTATAGGCATGAGCCACCATGCCCAGCCAACATAAAGTTATAATTGTTAAACCAAACTGGCATTCCATACACTCCACTTGGTCATGCTTTATTATCCTTTTTATACATTGTTGGATTTGAAAAACATATTTTATTATGAATTGTTTTATCTACGCTAATCACAAATTGGGTCAGTAATTTGTTTTAAAAAAAACATGTCTTTGTCCGGTTTTCTTATCAGGGTTATGATGGCCTCATAAAATTAGTTGTGAACTGCGTAACATTTCAGTCAACAATGGACTGCATATATAGCAGTAGTGCTGTAAGATTACAATACTGTATAACACTGTATTTTTCAGATTATTATACTGTACCTTACAATTCCACAGGCTCAAATGAGACAGTTAAATATGTTTAAAGAAACTAAGAAGGGCAAAAATGTCTTTTATATTTACCTGTGTATTTTCCATTTCAGGTCATCACATCTCTTCAGCCTAAAGAACTACCTAATTTCACCGCCCCTGTCACTTTTTTTTTGTTTTGGAGACAAGGTCTGGTTCTATTGCCCAGGCTAGAGTGCAGTGGTGCAATCTCAGTTCACTGCAGCCTCCGCATCCTGGGCTCAAGCCTTTCTCCTACCTCAGCTTCCTGAGTAGCTACGACTACCGTGAGCACCACCACACCCAGCTCATTTTTGTATTTTTTGTGAGAGACGAGGTTTTGCCATGTTACCCCAGCTGGTTTTGAATTTGTGAGTTCAGGCAACATGTCCACCTCAGCCTCCCAAAGTGTTGGGATTACAGGTGTGAGCCACCAGGCCAGGACATGTCTTTAGTTTCTATTTACCTAGAAAGTCTTAATTTTGACCTTTATTGTTGAATATTACCTTTAGATACACAATTCTGGTTTGAGTGCTTTAAAGATATCATTCAATGCTCTGGCCTCCATTATTTCCAGTATAAACACCATAGTAATTTGTATCACTGTTCTTCTGTAGGTAATATGTCTTTTTCCGTAGTCTACTTTCAATATTTTTCTTTACCTTTTTTCTTTAGTATTAACGGTTTGACGTGCCTGGGTATGATCTTAATAGCATTTATCCTGCTTAAGAGCTGTGGAGCATCTTCAATTTGTAAATCTGTTTTTTGTTTTTTTTTTCCAACAAATAAGGGAAACTTTTAGCCATTATTTAATCAAATCTATTTTCTGTTCTCTCTCCTTTTTCATTTCTAGAATTTATATATAAATATATATATATATACACATATACACACACACACACATATATATTTGAGACAGAGTCTTACTCTGTTGCCCAAGCTGAAATACAGAGGCGCCATCTTGGCTCACTGCAACCTCCGGCCTCCCAGGTGCAAGTAATTCTGCTGCCTCAGCCTCCCAAGTAGCTGGGATTATAGACACGTGCCACCACGCCTAGCTAATTTTTATATTTTTGGTAGAGACAGGGTTTTGCCATGTCAGCCCGGTTGGTCTTGAACTCCTGACCTCAGGTGTCTGCCGGCCTCGGCCTCCCAAAGTGCTGGGATTACAAGCATAAACCACTGCACCCGGCCTTAGAATTTATATTTAGTTGGACACTGCATAATGGTATTTTAGTCAACACTGAACTCCATATACAATGGTGGTTCCATACAACTATAATGGAGTTGCAAAATTCCTATTGCCTAGTGATGTAGCGCATTTAGTTTTTACGACTAGGCTGGAATGCAGTGGTGTGGTCTTGGCTCAGTGCAACCTCTGCCTCCCAGGTTTGTATGATTCTCCTGCCTCAGTCTCCTGAATAGCTGAATTACAGGTGAGGTGCCACTATGCCCAGCTAATTTTTGTTTTTTCAGTAAAGACGAGGCTTCACCATGTTGGTCAGGCTGGTTTCAAACTCCTAACCTCGTGATCTGCCGGCCTCGGCCTCCCAAAGTGCTGGGATTATAGGCGTGAGTCACTGCGCCCGGCCAAGTGTACAGTGTTTCTGAAGTCTACAATAGTGTAATGTCCTAGGTCTTCACATCTACTCACCACTCACTGACTAACCCAGAACAACTTCCAGTCCTGCAAGCTCCATTCATGGTACGTGCCCTATATAGGTACACCATTTTTTATCTTTTCTACTCTATTTTTACCATGCCCTTTCTGTTTAGGTACACAAATACCATTGTGTCAACTGTCAACAGTATTCAACAGAGTAACAGGCTGTACAGGTTTGTAGCTTAGGAGTAATGGGCTATACCATATAGCCTAGGTGTATAGTGGGCTATACATCTAGGTTTGTGTTAAGTATGCTCTATGAAGCTTACACAACAAAATTGCCTAATGATACATTATCTCAGAATGTATTCTTGTCATTAAAGGACACTTGACTATGGTTCTTTGTGAAAGTTTCTAAATTCTCTGATATTTTACTTTGTTCATTTCTTACAAGCATATTTCCCTAATGTGCTTGAGCAGTTATAATGTCTGCCTTAAAATCCATGTCTGGTAGTCCCAACACCTGGATCATCTCTGGGTCAGTCTCACTGGTTACTTTTCTCTTCTGTATGTGTCATATTTTCCCATTTATTTGTATGGTTAGTAATTTTGCATTGCATCCTGGACCTGTGGCAAAGACTCTGGATTCCCTTATGTTCCTCTTACGAAAACAGATTTTTTGTTTTAGAAGGTAGTCAACATCTGAACTTACAAGTTCTGTCTCCCTAGATGGTAAGTAACAGAAATCTGTTCAGATTTTTTTCCCTATTGGGCTACTTGGAGTTCATCCTGTGTATCAGTAGTTCAGGGATAAGCCAGAGATTTGGGCAGAATCTACATACAGATTTAGGGGTTCTCCCTTTGCCTCCTTTCTCTAATGCTCACCACAACCACCACCAGTTTCCATCTACTATGGTTGTCTAGAACTCTTGCCTCCAATTCTAAAGCCAATAAGACTGTTTTCCGCTAGAACCTTAGCTGCCCGGCTTGAAGCTGTCTTTAGCATGTACTAAGTGTAAAACAGAAAACATATCCTTTCTTCTAAGTATTGATTCACCTTCAATTTTGGCCTGCTTTTGGCTGCTCCTCATTGTCTTTAGGTAGTAGTTATTTTTCATGCTTGTTCAGGGTTTATAGCAGGTATGTCTAGTAGGACCTAATTCTCTAGTAACAAAATGAATCCTCTCTACAGGCTCTTTTGCACTTTGCTCTTTTTCTTATCCTATCCTGGATATCTTCCCATATCAGAATATTCAGATCTCATTCTGCATAAAATTGCATTGCATGCATTTGTCCTGATTTATTTAACCAGTCCCCATTTTGGTCATTTCCTGGTTTTAGTTAATGCCATACAAACAAATGGAAGTATCTTTACATGTATCTACTAAACATAAGGAAGTATGCCTTTCCATATTTTTTCTCATTGCAACTAAAAACATATCTGATTTCTCCTTTAGTATATATTTTATACAACAGAAAAAGAAGGCTGAGCACAGCCTTGGCCTGCTTTGCGAGGCTAATCTTTAACTGGATTGCTTGAGCCCAGTTCAAGATTAGCCTGTCTCAACATAGAGAGACCCTATCTCCACAAAAAAGTTTTTTTTTTTTTTTTTAATTAGCTGGGCATGGTGGCACATGCCTGTAGTTCTAGCTATTTGGGAGGACTGCTTGAGGAACACTTGAATCTAGGAGTTCAAGTCTGCAGCAACCTATGATCACAGCACTACACTGCGGCCTGGGTGACAGAGCAAGATCCCAACTCTTAAAAAAAATAAGAAGTACAAGATTAAATAATATTTTAGGTACTACTAGGGCAGTGATGTGAAGACTTACATAAGTTTAACAAATAGTCTCAAAGTTGTAGTCACTACCTAAGGCATAAGACATCCTCAAAGTCTATGTATCATCTAAGGCTATAATCAAAAAAATTTAAATGTCAGTATATATAAAATTAATCACTTGTAGAAGTGAGAAAGTATCAGTAACTAGATGGCTGAGGAGATTCAGAAGGATAAGTTCAATCAAGGTGACTGATTGAACTTTCAGGCATGGCCTAAAACTAATGGCCTAAAACTAATACCTAACAAATTATAGTAAGATGGCTGAAACTAAAACCTACTTAATGGTATTGCACACCATGTTTTAAAAAAAACAGTATTCACTAAGGTGATGATTTACACGAGGCCCAGAAAAGGCATCCAATAAGTAAAAAATGAATAGTCATCCAACACCGTCTGAAAGACACCACAGGATCTGGGAGACACAAACATTCTAATTACCAATGAGATATACAACGCTGGATTTCAGGTATGTATGTACACACATAGTATACTGCTTTTTCAAAGCTTATGTAAAAGATTCCTAAACCCATTTGCCCCATTTTCATGCTTACTCAATGATCTCACCACTATTTTAGCTTTAAATAAAGAAAAAGGCATCCAACATATTCTGGCCTACCAATGTAAATGAACTAGCACTCTGGTTTACTTATCTCTTTCATGTTTGGTTACCATGAGTCAATTACCAAGATCCTCATAAACACTAGAAATAAAATTCAACTTATTTGATCCATAAAACCCTAGGATGTACTAATTAAACTACTAACTTAAGAGATCTTGCTTAAACAGCTAATTGGCATCCTTTTCTGACAACTTTGTATGTAAAAGAGTTTAAGTATAAAATGAGCTTTTTTTTAAGCTACAGCATACAATTTACGAAAAATGTATTTTTAAATAAACCATTTTAAATCAGAAATTTATACTAAAGATATTTTTCTCACTTACCTTTTTCTTTGTCCACCCTAATGACAACCACACACTCATTCCTGCCAATTCGGATGAGTTTGTTTATAGAACGGATACGTCTTCTGGATAATTCACTAAGAAGAATCATGCCTTCAATGTTGTTGTATTCCAGCAAGCTGACATAAGCACCCATTTCAGCAATGGATCTTACATTCACCATCACTACATCTTCCACCTCAGGAAATTTGTGTTGATAAAATCTACAACTTAGACCCGGCATTCTGCAATTTAAACAAAAGAATTAAATAAGTGTTCAGTTAAGGTGAAAATTTAAGAAAAATCAATTTTCTACTTCTTACCACTGAAAGAAAAGATGAAAAAAAAAGTTATTAGTCTTCTCAACCCTTGAAACTTCTTAAGTGGTACCAGAAAACAGATGATGTTCAGGAACCAAGCTTTAATTTTTATTTCACTCAACGTTTTTGTAATGCTTCGGTGATTCTCTGCCATTAGTTTCAGAGGAATCATAAAAAATAATGACCATCTATAAACTACTCCAAGACCGAAGGATTAAAGGAATACCTCGAGAGTAAAACACTACTTTAATGTATATCAAATGATGGGAAGCATCACTATTACAACTAATCAGCAAAACTAAAGCTACTCTTTGCCCAAGTTAGCAAAGATTATATATGCTACCACTCACTATATAAAAGAAATAATTTTCTACCCAAATCCTAACCAATATACCAAATGATATATTCTAGCATTTATTATAGCCAAAATTAGTGTCACATGTCAAAGCAACAAAAAATTAAAAAATTTTAACCACAAACTAAAATGCATCCTCCTTTAACAATTTTTTTCTTTAATTCACAATGTCTAGTTTTTCTATCCCCATTACTCCCAAATATTCCTTACTTTTGTTGAATGGGTATACCTAATCTTGAGAAAAGCTTTAATCTCCATTACTACAAAGTTAAAGTTTCTCTTAACCTCTAAGCATTAAAGATATTTATAATTATTCCCTTTGATCCACCCAACCTACTTTCCGCACTTCTTCTTTCAAGATCCTCAAGCGTGAAATTGTAACATGGGTAGAAGCATATTTTAAAAAGGAAGCTCTCAAATTAATCATGGCTGGTGATTTTCATGTTTTTCTGTTAACCTTAACTGTTGTCACTGCTCAAAAGATAGGTAGTAACAGAACTCAAAGGCCTAAGAAAAACTTGTGAAAACTCATTTATTAACTAATTAATTGGCACCTGCATATATCTTCCCAGTAGCTTCCTACTGACTTTTGTATGTTTTCACTACCTACAGAATCCTACATGAACTGGCCACTGCCTATCTCCTTGTGGTACAACTCTCTCCCTAGTTCTCCCCATTTTATAGACTAAAAAAGTGAAGCACAGGTTAAGTTACCTGTTCTTTCACATACTGCTAACAGGTGGTGAGTCAGGATTTGAATCCATGAAGTTTAGATCCAGTCTGTGCTCTTATCAATCAGACTATATTCTCTCAAAACTATTCATAAATATGATTGGAAACATTTTACTTAAAAAGGAACAATATATATATTCAGTACTAGAGCACACACCACCAATAAGTGCAAACTATTAGTACTCATCTGTTTGACAACAAAAAGCAGCATAATAATCACAGTAACAGAGATGTATTTCTTTGTAGAGAATACAAAATCCCTACAAAACAGGGATTTAGCAAATAAAGAGAAGTAGACATTCAATGGCCAGAATTAACTGCCAAGAAACAGCTGACTGGTTGTTTCATTTTTAAACAGGGCTTTTCAGTGGTGGGGGTGGGGATGGAGGGGAAACTATTGTTGAATATGTGTATGTAAAGTTCTCAAATTTGAGAGCTAAAAAAAGTTTCAAATTGGGCATCAAAATAAACTGTTACAGAAATGTGTGGAACAGTTATAAGACATTTAACAGATGAAAACCACATTTACTTACCAAGTTTCTCCAAATAGTAAAGGTGATGCTTTTGGGGGAAGGAAAGCTTAATTTGATGGTTAAAGAACACAGGTAAGCCAGGTACGGTGGCTCAGGCCTGTAGTCCCAGCACTTTGGGAGGCTGAGGTGGGAGGATCACCTGAGGTCAGGAGTTCAAGCCTGGCCAACATGGAGAAACCCCGTCTCTACCAAAAATACAAAATTAGCTGGGTGTGGTGGCGCATGCCTGTAATCCCAGCTACTCAGGAGGCTGAGGCAGAAGAATCACTTGAACCTGAGAAACAGAGGTTGTGGTGAGCCAAGATCAGGCCATTGCACTCCAGCCTGAGGCAATCGTGTAAAAGAATCCTGAAGGGATATAACTATGAATACTGTTTCTTCAGGAGGCCCAAGTCTCTTTGCAATGTAAAGGTTAAGTAAAGGAATACTGTTGATGGTATGTTATTCATAGTAAAGACACCAAGTAGTTGAGTAAGTACAAAAAGAATCCATACAATGAAAACCACATATTGGTTGATAAATTTTGAACATACTGCCCAATGAAATGCTAATAACTTTAACTTAAAAAAATTTTTAACTTAAAAAAATCATTCAGGAATATCAAAGTCACGCTAGGTATTTATTCAGCTCTATCTTTTTCATAGCATTCTGACTTATTTTATTTGGTCCTCAAGAAGTGTCAAGTCATGTAATTAACACAGTAAACTCGGGGAACAGCTCTAGACTTGGGTTCCAGTCCTTGCTCTGGTACTTACTAGAAGCGGCTGCTTGGGAAAGGTAACCTCCTTTGAACCGTAGTTTCTTTTCTGTGCCATGTACATCACAGGTTTACTGAGGGTATGACATGTATGTGTAAAAACATTTTGAAAACCATAATGTGCTAGTCAAACAAAAAATATTAAAAGGCAAAGGAGGCATTATTTTTCATTTTGAAATATGTTAATTTTTTTTTTTTCAGTATCTACTACATACTAAACACTAATGATACAACAAGAGAGACTCTTACCAGGCATGGCATGGTGGCTCACACCTGTAATCCCAGCACTTTGGGAGGCCCAGGTGGATGGATCACTTGAGGCCAGGAGTTCCAGACCAGCCTGGTTAACATGGTGAAACCCCATTTCTACTAAAAATACAAAAATTAGCCAAGTGTGGTGGTGGGCACCTGTAATCCCACTACTTGGTGGCTGAGGCAGGAGAATCCCTCGAACCCAGGGGCAGAGGCTGCAGTGAGCTGAGACTGCGCCACTGCACTCCAGCCTGGGCAACAGAGACTCTGTCTCTAAAAAAAAGAAAAAAAAAAGACTCTCATCTAAGTAATTAAGTGCGGAGTGGGAAACAAACTAGCAAGCAAATAATTACAATATAAAGTACTATGAAAGGAGCGCAGTGAAGCAATGAACAGGAAAAGGAGGAACATAAATACTAAATTATAATACTTCCTTAAGGACAAATGCTTAACAAGTACTAGAGCAGGAGCTCCAGAATGTTGTTAACCCACAGAACCTCAATATCACAGCACACTATAATACTGTTATGTGTTCTGATGTAAAAAGTATCAGCCACCTTTCAAAATACATCAACCAAACTCCAGGTTAATTTCAAATACCCTGCATAGTCAGTTATTTTGCAGGACAAATGGTAGGTAGGACTTCTCAGTGCATGGTCAAATTGCCATAATGGATATAGAAGTTCACATTCCTTTCCAAAATACGTGATGGGGACAACTCTAGTGATAATTCTAATTTGGATCAAACACGGATTAGGAATGCTCTCTGAATGTTAGTTCTTGGTCTAGGAGTGCTACATAAATAAAGCTTTTATTTCAACATTATAGTTGAAAAAGAAAATATCACCAAGTCTATACAAACATTACTGTGCATGAGACAACTACATCTTTTGAGAATCGCTGTCATTTGGCACCAGATGAACTGAGAATAGGCAGTAAAGTTCTGCCTATTCTCACTAAAGTCATCCCCAAACTATTGACACAGAGAATTATCCTTGAATAACAACTCAATTGAGAAAAAATAGAGATTTCTCTATTATACCTTTTCTCCAAGAAACCATGTATTTTGTTTAGTAAAAATTAAAACAGCCTTAGTTTTAAGGATAAAGAGGTCTCCGGATGACTGCATTTAATCCGAAAATATTTCCTTATCTTAGGCTTTTAGTTATGCTTAACTAACATAGTTAACCCAACATATGCTTAACCCAGTTCTACTCTGTCGCCAAAAATCGACAAACTGATAGTAACAGTAATAAACCCAATAGTCTCATTTAATTTTGATTCAAGGGGTGACTCATTGAATTATCAGATGAAAAACTACTCGGACCCAGCTCTTTCCAACACGGTGCCCATCCCACAGGTTTCTCAGGTTAGAGTCCGACTTGGTTTCCACCGAGAAGCAGGGGAAATTTTAGTAGAACTGTTGGGGCAGAAGAAAAGATGGAATTCTCTGGCCCGGAAAAAGCAAAGTGCTCAGCGTCCTGAGCTGGGGGTAAGAGTTAGGGTGTCACAGCGTTCTCCCGAGGCCGCCCCATCATCACGGCATTCTCATTTTCCGCATATTGTAGAGGCTGTACAATCCACTCGGCCCACTTTCCTTCACGAGATTCCTCTGCTCGAACAACGATGCCTCTGGTACACAGGATGACCGACACGGAGCCGGCGAGGAGACCCACGACAGCGCGGGCGGCGGCGGTGCTGTCCAGCCACTTCCCGCGCAAGGACGGGAAAGGGAGGTGTTAGCCCGGGGCCTACCCGCTCTCGAACACCCATGTCACTGGACACAAACCAAAGTGAGTTCCTGGAGAAACTGAGCTTGGGATTAGTCACCTGAGGTATGTGTGTGATTCCCGCACGGGAACCCAGCGCCGCCTTCTTCAACCAGAAGAGACCAGGCTTGCTGCTCCCGCACCAGCCGCCGATCCTCAGCGTGCGCTTCGCTCACCCACACTGCGCATGCGAACCCTCCTTGCACTGCGCAAGCGCTAAACGAATAGAGGCCCTCTTCATCATTAACCATAGAGTCTGGGTCCTCCGAGAACGAGGACGAACGTAGATCGTGGAAGGACCTGAAAAGTACGATTTCTCGCTATCTTAGCTTTAGCTAAGTAACATTCAAGGCGCAAGAAAGACATAGGACTCTGATTCCTTGCCGCTGAAGAATGCATCCTCGCTCAAAGTTTTAGCTAGCCATGAGATGGCGCTGTGACCATAGACGAAAGGTGGAGAAAGACACGACGTGGACGCTTAGCTCCTAGTCTTAGGTCTGGCGCGTGCCGCGTATTGCGCAGCCGCAGGGAAGTTGGACTGTGAGGGGTTGGGAAGCGAACCGGAATTGAGGGGTGGCTCCGTGGTGCGCGCGCCTCGACATCCGGGCAACGCCTCTGTTCTGTGCTCCCCCTCCCTCGATTGTGACAACCGGAAGCGGAAGTGAAAATGGGTGTCTCGGCTGCCTCTTAGCAACGAGAGGGGTCAGGTGACACAACCAGCTGACTCCTGTAGAGGAAGTCACTGTGGAGGCCAATTGTGAAGCTGTTGCAGCATCAGTTGCCTGGCCGGAGGCCCGAGCCGAACAGTCATCAGAATGTCGGGCAAAGACCGAATTGAAATCTTTCCCTCGCGAATGTAAGTGAAGAAATGGGATGAGCCGCTCTCACAGGTTTAGGAACCAGGAGCGCTGTCCCTCCATACCCTGGGCCACCAGTGAGGGTCCTTGTTTCCTGGGCCTATCCTGAGCGTTTCCCAGGCTCTTCGTGATTCTGGGACGAGGCTTCCTGACGGCCTCTTCGAGCATTCCTCCTGAGTGAATCAGGCTTGATAGCGCGATCCCGGCCGGCAGGCTTTTGTGGAGGTCCACTGTCTTTATTCATTAGTGGGTTCATCCATTCCACATACCTTTATTGTGCCGGGCAGTGGATTTATATAACCGAACCGTCGCCACCTCTGCCCACACAGTTTAGTAGCCAGACATTCGTCTGGAAAGGCTCAGGAGATTTAATAATTGCTCTGAGAAGGGAAGTTTACTGACGATATAGAAGAGGTCCCTAAGCCAAAGTGGGGATGGAATCGAATCACCCTAGCATAGGCTTTGGATTCGATCTTCCATCCCCTTACTCATTGTTCAAGATCCCGCCAAATGTCACCTGCTGTAAGAGGATATCCCTGTGTTTCCGAGGCACTGCTTTTGCTCTCACCGCTGCACCTTGTTCAGACCTGTGTTAATACCACTATCACATTGTAAGGTAGACATTTGTTTATGTAGCTTTCTTCCCACTAGACTGGGCTTTCTCCAGGTTGAAAGAATGTCTTATCAATCCATAGAAGGTCCACAAAAAATATTTCTTGAAAGAACCCATGCTTGGGAATACGCTCATTGCGGGTTGCCTTTCTTTTGAGGCCTGAATTATTTGTCAGGAAAATGGCGTATCACTACTGTAGGTATTTGGCTAGTTTGTAAAAAAAATTTTGACGTTTTCTCAAATGTGTCTTATAACTTGTTCCCTTTCTCCTCCTCATCCTGTTTGTTTATGTATTTATTTTGAAATAAGAGACAGGGTCTCGGTCTGTCTCCCAGGCTGGAGTGCAGTGGCGTTTATGGAACAGGCTTACAATTGTGAATATGTAGCTCTTCCAACTTAGAAGTGTTCCTTCAGGTACCTTAGAGCCATTTCTTTGAAATGTAATCAGGAGGGATGGGGCCTTTGTCTCTTGTAGAATCCTAACTTCTAATTGCCAGGTAACATTGTGTTTACACCGACCAACCCTTTGTAATTTTTCTCTTCTCTGACACTACTTGCGGCCGGCTCCCTGCCACTCCTTTACTCTCTTTTTAAAATGGCCAGTCACCTCTGCACAAACCAGAATTGAACTCAGCTCTTTACCCTACTGTCAGTGGTTTACTGAATAAAATGTTTTCACTGCTTTAATGAAGGTCTGGCTGTGTTTATCTTTGACAGCAGTCAGAATGGTAACTTGTTTGTTTTTACTTTGGAGCTTTTACTTTGAGGCTAAGAGGCAAAAATAGACATCTTTGGGCTTAGAAAATAAAAATGGTAGGCTCATGAAGGTGAAGACTACTATTTGAAAGCACTCAGCTTGTTGATTGAGAGGAAAATCAGGTGCAGGAAATAATCTCTAAATATTTTCCCCATGCCTGGCAGCAGGCTTTTTGTCATGTAGTCAGATGTCTTTGATTCAGCTGGAAGAAAAGTCATCATCCTAGCTAAAGGTCAAACTTTTTGAGTAGGGCTGAGCAGCTCTGAAACATGTAAAGGAACAGGTTTTAAAAGCCCTAGGCTAGAAAATACCCTGGCAGCTTGTTTCACAGACGGTTCCATTCAACAGTATTATTCTGTGGCATGTTACTTTCACCCACTTTCGTACCAGAGAAAGCAAGAGAATTTTAGAGTGGAAGCAAAAGACGCATGAAAGAATTAGAGTCAACAGAAGTTCATTAAATCCAGGTTTACATATTAGCGTTCAGTGTGCAAGTTACTCTTAGAGTTTCAGGAATTATAATTGCCCATTTCACAGAGATGCCATTCCCTGGGAGGAAATTAAAATTAACATGGTAAATTCAGTTTTATCAACCAGTTCACCTTTATACTATAAACCGGCTGGAATATGCAGTATTACAATTTGATTTAAATTTGATCCAGCTCTTTGAACCCAAGTTCTGGTATTTAGTGTCAACAATACGGTATGTTAAATCCACACATTGGGCTGGATAAGTCCTGCTCAGGCTGGAAACTAAACCAGCTTCACTTGATAAGAGCTCTTGTGAGGCCAATCAGTACAAAGTCAGCCAGTGATAATTGTTGTCTTTAAGGGAAGCCACATGGTTGGGGTACAGTGAACCTAGGTTGGAGACTTCGTTTGAGAATTGGGAAAGTCACTAGAATAAAAAGTCTGTTTCAAGTTCCTGCGCTGCCTTTTAGTCAGTGAGTAACTTTGAGAAAGTTGTTTTACTTTTCTAAGCCTCATTTTTCTAATCTTTAAGTTAATGTCTAAAGTTCCTTTCAGTTTTAGAATTGTCTTAGTTATCTTAGCCTTATGGTAAAAGATTCCAGTATAATCTAAGAATTTGGCCAAATGTTTTTTTTTTTTTTGATGTTGTTGTTGTTTTGTTTGTTTCTATTTTTAAGACAGGGTCTCACTCTGTCACCCAGACTGGAGTGCAGTGACCCAATCTTGACTCACTGCAACCTCCGCCTGCTAGGTTCAAGTGACTTTTGTACCTCAGACTCCCAAGTAGCCGGGACCACAGGCGTGTGCCACCACACTTGGCTAATTTTTATATTTTTTGGTAGAGACGGGTTTTACTGTGTTGGCCAGGTTGGTCTCAAACTCCTGACCTCAAGTTATTCTACCTGCCTTGGCCTCCCAAAGTGTTGGTATTACAAGCATGAGCCACTGCACCTGGCCGAAAAAGGTTTATTAGTACATGTGATTTTATACCACCATGCATATGAAATTATGTCCCCTTAAATCACTGTGTCTAGATTACGCTGTTTCTAGGTTATACAATCCATTGTTGAATTTTATTACCCAAATACTTTTTTTTTTGATACCAAGTCTTGGTTTGCGGTCCAGGCTGCAGTGCAGTGGCATGATCACAGTTCACTGCAGCCTTGACCTCTTGGCTCAATCAGTCTTCTCATCTTAGCCTTTTATGTAGCTTGGACTACAGGTGCACCCTATCATGCTCAGCTAATTTTTTTTTTTTTTTTTTTCTTGTAGACACAGGGTTTCACCATGTTGCCCAGGCTGGTCTTAAACTCCTGGACTCAAGCAGTCTACCCACCTCAGCCTCTCAAAGTGCTGATTATAGGCATAAGCCACTGTACCCCGCACACTTTTTCATTATTCAGTTTTATGTGGCATATGGCAGCGAGAACAGAAATGCCAGTTTCTGCTTGATTTGGTATTGGGGCTTCTGATGGGGAAAAAAATGGAAATAAGGAAGTGAGGAGACTTCAGGGTAAGTTTAGCTTGTCACTTCTCAGGAATCTTATGCATGTCTTTTGTTACCTAGAGTCTTTTGCAAATGAATAAAATGATTGGTGTTAGGGTCTTGATTGATGATATCAAAATATGTTAAATCACAATTTTCATAGAAAATGTGATAAATTATTGTGGTATAAAATGCAAAAGATATGAAAGAATATAGTAGTAAAAAGTAAATCCATATTTTCCATCCAGTCCCATTTATCAAAGGAAACTCTTGTCAGTTTTTGTGAATCCTTTCTAGAACTATTCTCTGCATCTATATAAGCACATTTATTCCTTACTTTCCATAAGTAAGACTGTGTAATATAGACAGCACAGGCAGATATACCTTCGTCTTTTTTAATGACTGCATATCATTCCATTGTAGGTGAACTATGATGTATTTAGCATTTAGCTTGTTTCTCTCTTTTGCTATTACCATAAGGCTGGAGTACACATCTTGTTAACCTTGCACATGTTTTTGTACACATGGAATAAATCTATAGGATAAATTCCTCAAAGTGGAATTGTTGGTCCTGAAAATAATTGCATTTAAACTTTTGATATATATTAGTGGATAGAGTTTTAAATCCTCAATATACCTCCAATGAAAACTAAAATATAGATATTATTTTGACTTACAAATCAAATAAATATTTAAACTATGTTAGCATCATAAAATAAGGCTCCCCTAAATATTTATTATGATTTAATAAATATTCCAGGTATTAAGTATAAAATTGTTTCTTTTGTAAATTAATAAACTTTTCATTTATGGAACACTGATGGTAGAAATCCACAGTATTGAGAAACCAGTTGTCTTAGTCCATTTTCTGCTACTATAACAATACTTCAGATTGGGTAATTTATAAAGAAAAGACATTTATTTGGTTCATGGTTCTGGAGGCTGAGAAGGGTGAGGGCCTTCTTGCTGTGTCATCCCATGGCAGAAGGCAAGAAGGTGAAAGAGAAAGCAAGAAATGGTTGAACATACTTTTTTTTTTTTCTAAAGAGACAGGGTCAGGGCAGTGGTTCATGCCCATAATCCCAGCACTTTGGAAGCTGAGGCTGGAGGATTGCTTGAGACCAGGAGTTAGAGGCCACAGTGAGCTATGATCACACCACTGCAATCCAGCCCGGGTGACAGAGCAAGACCCTGTCTCAAAAAAAAAAAGCAGTTGGGCTGGGTGTGGTGGTTCATGCCTGTAATTCCAGTACTTTGGGAGTTGAAGTGGGTGGATCACTTGAGGTCAGGAGTTTGAGACTAGCCTGGCCAATATGGTGAAACCCTGTCTCTACTAAAAATACAAAAAAATTAGCTGAGCTTAGTGGCATACACCTGTAATCCCAGTTACTTGGGAGGCTGGGGCAGGAGAATCGATTGAACCTGGGAGGTGGAGGTTGCAGTGAGCTGAGATCTCGCCATTGCACTCCAACCTGGGCCTCACAGCAAGGCTCTATCTCAAAAAAAAAAAAAAGAGTCTCACTACTATCTTGCCCATGATGGACTAGAGCTCCTGGGCTCAAGGGCTCAAGGGATCCTCCCACTTAAACCTGTAGCTGAGACTACAGGTGTGCCCAGGTGAACTCACATTTATAACCAACTCACCCCTGCAATAAAAAACCCAATCTTACTATATTGACATAAATCCATTCATGGGGGAGGGCAGGTCCCATGTGACCCAGTGATCTTTTAATGGTCCCACCTGTCAACATTGTTGCACTGGAGATTGTTTCCAACACATCAAGACTGGGGGACATATTCAAACCATAGCATCAGTCAAACCCATCGGCTACAAATTCTCTATACGTTCTCACTCTCATTACATCAAAGAATAAAGGATAATTTTAACACTGGTGGGGAGGTCTTTTTGTCTTTTAAACAATGGAAATAAATGTCTTTAACTTTGTTTATGCTTATATAGGGCACAGACAATCATGAAGGCTCGTTTAAAGGGAGCACAGACAGGTCGAAACCTCCTGAAGAAAAAATCTGATGCCTTAACTCTTCGATTTCGACAGATCCTAAAGAAGATAATAGAGGTAGATTGAACTTTTCTTACACTAGTATTTATTTTAGGAAAATCTAGCATGGCCCTTGGCATTTTTTTGCTACCTTATTTTAATTAATTTTCTTTCAAAAGTAAAAATACCATTATAAGTTTAACAAGTATCAAATATCAAATAGTTCATTTAGTAAATTCCAAACCCTTTAATCTTGCCTGCAAAACTCTACTTGATCTGATTGGTTCCCTGCCTGCCTCTCTTACCTCATTTAGAGCATTCTTCCTAAGGTCCTCCAGGTACTTTTCATTAGCTCTCTTTCCTGCCTGAAATACTCTTTCCCCAGAACTTACTGGCTCCTTTGGTGTTCTAGTCTCTTAAAAGAGGCTATTCTTGATCCCCCAATGTAAAGTGAGCACCATATTTGCTTCTCTCACAATTCCTTATTTTAATTTTATCATAGTGTGTACTACTGCACGGCATGACATTTTCTTTCTTTTTCTTTTTTTTTTCTTTTTTGAGACAGGGTCTTACTCCACAGCCTCAAACTGGGCTCAGGTGATCCTCCCACCTCAGCCTCTCGAGTAGCTGGGACTACAGGTGCATGCTACCATGCTTAGCTCATTTTTTAAATTTTTAGTAGAGACGAGGTCTCACTATGTTGCCCAGGTTAGTCTTTTTGACTCTTAGGCTCAAACAGTCTTTACATCTTGGCCTCCCAAAGTGCTGAGTTTATAGTTTTTGTGTTTTATTTTTAATCCTGTATGTACTTAACAAAAGTATTTTCTACGATTGCTATTTTTATTTTTTATTTTTTGTAGAGATGGGGTCTTGCTTTATTGCCCAGGGTGGTCTCAAAAACCTGGGCTCAAGTGGTCCTCCCACCTCACCCTCCCAAAGCACTGGGATTACAGATGTTAGCCACCATGCCTGGCCCTGTATTACTTTTGATTATTAGTGAAGTTGGGAGCTTTTCATGCTTATTGGCAATTTGATTTTCTTGGTAAATGTCTGTTTTTTTTTTTTAGAGGTTCTATGTGTATTCTGCCTAATGTGTAAAATGTTAAAAAGATTTTCCATCTTTTAACTTAAAAAAAAAGTTAGTATTAGGTGTGGTGGCTCATCCCAACACTTTGGGAGACTGAGGTGGGAGGATAGTTTGAGCCTAGGAGTTTGAGACCAGCCAGGGCAACATAGTGAGACCTTGTCTCTACAAAAAAAATAAAATAAGAAAATTATCCGACCTTGGTGGCATGCACCTGTAGTCTCAGCTATTTGGAAGGCTGAGGCAGGAGGATTGCCTGAGCCTAGGAGTTTGAAGATGCAGTGAGCTATGATTACACCACTGCACTCTAGCCCAGGCAACAAAGTGAGACCTTGTCTCAAAAAACAGAAAAAAGTTAAAAGTTTTTTTCCTTTGGTCAAATCTGTTGGTCTTTTTCTTTAAATAGCTTCTGAGTTACATATAAGACCTAGAAAAGACCTAAAATGATTAGGAAAATATTCTACCACATTTTCTTTTATTACCTTATAGGTTTTCTTTAAATCTTTATCTTAATTATGTCTGAATTTTGGGGGGGTATGATAAGAGGTAGGTAGCTTTATCATTTTGTAAATGTATAGACAGTTGAGTGGTCTCTGCTAAATTTCCATATAGACCTGGGGTTGCTTCTGAACCCTCTAGACTATTTCATTGACTTAACTGTCCCATACCAGTTGTATTAATATTTCCTTATTGTGGCTGTACCTTTTTAATACCTGGGAAACCAACTCCCTACACAGCTGACCTAGTTTTTCTTCCTTCTAAAACATTATTGAATATTCTCAAAAATTAAATATTTCAGAGGTACTTTACAATTAATACACCATTAGGGTTTTGACTGCAACTGCAGTGAATTTAAGAGATTAGTTTGAGTAAATCAGCATGTACTTAGTCAAGGAATAAGACAGGTCCTTCAGTAAAGATTCGGTTTTCTGTTTTTGTTTTTGTTTTTGAGACTGAGTCTCGCCCTGTCGCCCAGGCTGGACTGGAGTACAATGGTACAATCTCAGCTCACTGCAACCTCCACCTCTTGGGTTCAAGTGATTCTCCTACCTCAGCCTCCCAAGTAGCTGGAATTACAGGCACCCCTCCACCATGGCCAGCTCATTTTTATATTTTTAGTAGAGATGGGATTTCACCATGTTGGCCAAGCTGGTCTCGAATGCCTGACCTTGTGATCCACCTGCCTCGGCCTCCCAAAATCCTGGGATTACAGGCGTGAGCCACCGCACCTGGCCAGTTTTCTGTTTCTTAATGCATTTATTCGTTTTCATTATAAAATTGAATTATAAAACTCACATAGTGTTTTGTAATATTGTTTGTGATCCTAACCAAAACTGTTAAAAATTGGAAATTTCTATTTGTTTTATCGTTGTCAAACCAATATTTACATCACAGCCAGCATAAAATACTGATGGTTATTAAAGAAACATAATTATAATAGGATTTTTCCTTGTAGAAGGCTTGGTTGAATCTGCTTTTTGTTTATGCTTTTCCAGACTAAAATGTTGATGGGTGAAGTGATGAGAGAAGCTGCCTTTTCACTAGCTGAAGCCAAGTTCACAGCAGGGGACTTCAGGTAAGGAGACTAAATGGGGTGTTTTCAAACAAAGCAAAGTGATTTCAGGTTCATAATTTCATTTAAAAAGCATTTTTTAATTTAGAAATAAGCATTAAGGACAAATGATACAGTAATAATAAGGAAGAACGCTTTTAACCCCATCACCATAATTCCACTGTCATCCTCCACATGCATTCTTACATAGTTGCAGGCACAGGATACTTAATATTTTAGAGTCCATTTTCATTTAACATTGTGTCATAAACATTTTTCCTGATTTTCAACATGGCTGTGTGATTTTTCTCAAGATGTATTTTTTTTTCTCCTAATGCTGGATATTTGGGTTAATTCTCAGGTTTTTGGAATACTGGGGAAAGTGCACTGAACATCTTTACACATATGTATTTTTGTTTCTACTGAATTATTTCCTTAGGATAAATTTTTGAGAATTGAATTATTTAAAAGGCATGAACTCATGAACTTCATTGTTTTGGTGACATCAGTCAATCCTTTACAAAGCATACAAAATGGCTTGTAAATGCCAATTTACGTATGTTATGTACTTCTCCAAATAACACTATGAGATAGGTAAGGCAAGCATTGTTGTTCTCAGTTTTAATTAAATGTCTTCCTGAGGTCACTTGGCTAATTAGGGACAGTGTTAGATGTTGTTTTCAAAGATTCTGATTTTAGTCTTTTCCTAATGACATGATGCCTATCATCTAGGAGGTTTCACTGTTTTTGGGTCTTCATAAGGCCCTTTGAAGTGATAGGCTTTAATTTTTGCCAGTGCTGGTAAGATAATAGCTTGTATTGAATTTTCTAACAGATGGAGAACATCAATAGTTTGTAAATGGTATGTGAGTATTTAGGGTAGTTATGGGGAAGACACTTCTATAATATTTATTTTTGTTTTGTTTTGAGACTGGGTTATGAGACTGGCTAATTTTTGTAGTTTCGGGTTTCGCCACCTTGCCCAGGCTGGTCTTGAACTCCTGGCCTCAAATAATCCTGCCTTGGCCTCCCAAAGTGCTAGGATTATAGGCATGAGCTATTGCACCCGGTCAGGAAGGCACTTAATATTTGAGAAGTCACACAAAGCCATATGGAAGATAGGTTCCAGGGTAAAGGAATTGAATGCCAGCTTAAACCAATTCAACAGCAAACCTAGAAAGAAGTTTTAGCCATCTTATACCAGCAAAAGAAGAACCCTTAAAGTTATATCCATGTGTACCACACCTCTGACTGAAAACTTAAGCAATCCACAAACTTTAAAATCATTCTTGGTTGTTTTCTTACTGCTAATGTTTTGAATGTTGTTCATTCTCTGCTTTCAGAGGCCCTCCTCTGGCAATAACGATTTTTCTTCTTTTTTGGAGAAAGGACAATTATCAAAACATACTTAGTTGTGACACCTCACTCTTGGTCTCATTTAATGTTAAAACTATCCGGTGGGTCTGTAGGTTTATTTCTAAAGAGTCTGCTAAATAAAGGCTTTCTCTTTTTCTGCAGTACTACAGTTATCCAAAATGTAAATAAAGCCCAAGTGAAGATTCGAGCGAAGAAAGATAATGTAGCAGGTAACTTTTCAACCTTTTAGAAATCCTTTGGGGAGAAAAGAGGTGACATTTTAAAATTAACCTGTTTATACAGCAAGATCTTAACATCCTAGTTTCTTCATTCTACTTAGAACAAGTCAATTGGCTTTACATGTTAAAATCATGAACAATCAGGTTTCTTATTACTCAGGATAATTTGACTTTTGAATAGAAACGAACACTTAGGAAGGCAGGTTTAACCGGGCATGGTGGCTCACACCTGTACTCCCAGCACTTTGGGAGGCTGAGACCAGTGGATCACTTGAGGTTAGGAGTTTGAGACCAGCTTGGCCAATATAGTGAAATCCGATCTCTACCAAAAATACAAAAATTAGGCCGGGTGCAGTGGCTTATGCCTGTAATCCCAGCACTTTGGGAGGCCAAGGCAGGCGGATCACCTGAGGTCAGGAGTTTGAGACATGGAGAAACCCATTCTCTACTAAAAATACAAAATTAGCTTGGTGACACATGCCTATAATCCCAGCTACTTAGGAGGCTTAGGCAGGAGAATCGCTTGAACCTGGGAGGTTGCAGTGAGCTGAGATTGCGCCATTGCACTCCAGCCTGGGCAACAAGAGCGAAACTCCGCCTCAAAAAATAAATAAATAAAAAACTAGCTGGGTGTAGTGTGTGTCTGTAGTCCCAGCTACTCAGGAGGCTGAGATGGGAGAATCACTTGACCCCAGGAGGCAGTGGTTGCAATGAGCTGAAGACCACACCACTGCACTGCAGCCTGGGTGACAGAATGAGACTGTGTCTCAAAAAAAGAAGGCAGGTTCCTAAATTCATTAACCGAAACCAATTACAATTTCAGACTTCACCTCTTGATTTTTGAGTTCAATGAAAAAGAAACACAGAAAACTGTGATTAAGAAACAGAACTTAAAGGTTTGTGAATCCATATATGCTTCTGTGTTTATAGGTGTTACTTTGCCAGTATTTGAACATTACCATGAAGGAACTGACAGTAAGTATGAAACTTTTTATATTGCTTTGTATCTCTGGGATCCTCTTATCTAATACAGTCAGGACAGTAGTTGATCAGTTAATCAAAAGGTCTTATGGTTGGGCATAGTGGCTCATGCCTCTTGGCACTTTGGGAGGCTGAGGCAGGCAAATCACTTGAGTTCAGGAGTTTGAGACCAGCCTGAGCAACATGGTAAAACCCCATATTTACAAAAAAATATAAAAAATCACTCGGGTGTGGTGGCACATGACTGTAGTTTCAGCTACTTGTGGGGCTGAGGCGGGAGGATTGATCCAGCTGGGGAGGTAGTTGCAGTGAGTTCTGATCACGCCACTGCACTCCAGCCTGGACGACAGAGCAAAACCTTGTCTCAAAAAAAAAAAAAACGCTTTTATGCTAGGAAGTCATAAAACCTTATACATATCTTAAAATATTTCAATATTTTATCAGAAATATAAGTGTAGAATCATTTGCTATTTAAAAAATATAAGGCCTTTTGAGTGTGAATTCACTGATGAGACTTCTGTGTTGTCTTTCTGCATATACTACACTCACAATGCACTGCCTATAATTCCTAGTTTAGGTCTCTTTAAAGTCAAATAAGATCTTAGACACTATGATGCAACCTGAATGCTAAATCTTTCCAGATTTTTATGGCCCACTCCCACTTTTTTAATAACTGCCTTATTAATTCCATTCCTAATTTAACAGCATATTTTCTTTCCAAAATGAAGTATTAACTTTTTTCATAGAAACAATATTCTTGGCTGGGCACAGTGGCTCACATCTGTAATCCCAGCACTTTGGGATCCCAGCCTCTTTTGGGAGACTGAGGCAGGCTAATCGCCTTAGCCTAGGAGTTTGTGACCAGCCTGTGCAACATGGTGAAACCCCATATCTACCCAAAAAGTTATGCTGAGGTAGGAGGATTGTTTGAGCCTAAGAAGTGGAGCTTACAGTGAGCTGAGATCGCACCACTGCACTTCAGCCTGGGTGGCAGAGTGAGACCCCATCTCAAAAACAAAAAGAAAGAAACAATATTCTTTGTTTTGGCACTCATATTTCCTTGTTTCATGTAATATTTAATTAAATCATGTAGAATATTAAGTACATTTCATATGAAGAAGTAGAGCATTCTAGAGAGTCACCTGATAATAGAGTGTCATTGTACTCTGGACATCAGGCAATATGATTTTCAAAGGGAATAAGGGGCATCAAGCTAGTGAAGTGAAGGTTGGTTAAAAGCTTCTCTTCTAGTTGTATTTAGAATAGTATCCTTGTGGAAAACTATTTAGTAGCATGCTCCTATAGTTTTTGGGGAGTAAGATAGGCAGTTCATGTTTACGTTTAACGAAGATTAGTGAGTTTATCTTTCCATATTTGTTGTTATTCTGAATTGTCTCCTTTTGGGGAATTTTATAGGGAAGATTATTTACTTTCTAATTACAAATGTTGTCTGACTGGTTCTTTCAGGTTATGAACTGACTGGTTTAGCCAGAGGTGGGGAACAGTTGGCTAAATTAAAGAGGAATTATGCCAAAGCAGTGGAACTACTGGTGGAACTAGCTTCGCTGCAGGTAAGTAGCAAAAGACCTGGAGAACTCCTGTAGTTTGATTTCTCACAGTTGAGTGGAGGAGAGTCAGGTCTTGAGTCAGCATATACTGTGCTTTGTACTTTCAGCTGTTCCCATGATCTTATGTAAAACAAGCATAATATTTTGATTTCTAAAGTGATGGTTTTTGTACCATTTATCTACTTTTAAAAAATTATTATTTTTTGTTTGTTTGTTTGTTGTTTTTTTTTGAGACGGAGTTTCGCTCTTGTTACCCAGGCTGGAGTGCAATGGCGCGATCTCGGCTCACCGCAATCTCTGCCTCCTGGGTTCAGGCAATTCTCCTGCCTCAGCCTCCCGAGTAGCTGGGACTACAGGCACGCGCCACCATGCCCAGCTAATTTTTTGTATGTTTAGTAGAGACGGGGTTTCACCATGTTGACCAGGATGGTCTCGATCTCTTGACCTTGTGATCCACCCACCTCGGCCTTCCAAAGTGCTGGGATTACAGGCGTGAGCCACTGCGCCCGGCCTATTTTTTGTATTTTTGAGACAGAGTTTCACTCTTTTTGCACAGGCTGGAGTGCAATGGCGCTACCTCGGCTCACTGCAACCTTTGCCTCCCAGGTTCAAGTGATTCTCCTGCCTCAGCCTTCCAAGTAGCTTGGATTACAGGCATGTGCTATCACGCCTAATTTTGGCATTTTTAGTAGAGATGGGGTTTTGCCATGTTGGTCAGGCTGGTCTCGAACTCCTGACTTCAAGTGATCCACCCACCTCAGCCTCCCAAAGTGCTGGGATTACACGGATGAGCCACTGTGCCTGGCTCCTTTTAATTTAAAAAATTATTATTTATTTATTTTTCGAGATGGATGTCTCACTCTGTCACCCAGGCTAGAGTGCAGTGGCACAGTTTCAGCTCACTGCAGCCTCAACCTCCTGGGCCCACCTCAGCCTCCTGAGTAGCTGGGACTATAGGCATGTGCCATCATGCCTGGCTAATTTTTTGTATTTTCTGTAGGGACAGGGTTTCACCATGTCGCGCAGGCTGGTCTTGAAGTCCTGGGCTCAAGTGATCAGCCCACCTCAGCCTCCCAAAGTGCTGGGATTATAGGCATGAGCCACCACGCCCAGCCCCTACTTTTTATTATTAGCAAAATGTATGTGCTGTGGTACACTGTTGTTTTTTTTTGTTTTTCTTTGAGACAGAGTCTTGCTCTGTTGCTCAGGCTGGAGCACAGTGGTCCAATCTTGGCTAACTGTAGCCTGAATCTCCTGGGCTCAAGTAGTCCTCCTGCCTTAGCCTCCCAAGTAGCTGGGACGATAAGTTTGTGCCACCTTGCCTGGCTAATATTTTGGAATTTTTTAATTGAGATGAGGTCTTGCTATGTTGTCCAGGCTGGTTGCAAACTTCTGGCCTCAAATCCTGCCATCTTAGCCTCCCAAAGTGCTAGGATTACAAATGTGAACCACCTCACCCTTGTGAAGTGTGAAAGTGTGAGCCCAGCTTCACTCTTTGCTAAGTGAGAAAAGCAATGTAAATGTAAATGTATTTAAATGTAAATGTAAATGTAAATAAACATGGTTTGTGCATAGAAGGCCTTTTTTCCCCTATGTGGCCAGTTAGTATGTATCTAGGTTATTAGTGCTCGATTCTCTCTTAACGTTATTTAGGTGAGTCTGTAGTAAACAAATTATAATAGCATCAACTCAAGAAAAGGCTGTTGAAGCAGAAATGATTTGATACAGGTTTATTGAAAGCCAAATGTGAGGATTTACCTGAGGAAGACACTAACAAATTTGGGTGTGTTCTAGAGTTTGCTACAAGTTGGAAAGCTGTTATGGGAAAGTTTAGGAGAAGGGTGGACTCCTTACTCCCAAGTTGTCCTTTTCATTGGAGAGTATAATACAGAGGTCACAATCATTGGCTACAGATTACAAATACAAGCCAAAACATTCTATATGCAAGTAAATCATGAAGTAAAACTTCATGATTCAGAAACAAATCAGTGTCTTTTTCAGCATCAGTAGGTTGCATATTAATCAGTATGTCAACATCTGAGAAACTTAAGATTTCCTTACTCAGGGACACAATGGAAACCGTGAATCATAAGATCCCTCAACCTGCCCAGGCAGGTTAATTTGGAAACCTACCAAATGTGACATGTAGGTTATCAATAGCATGAAAATAGTGTTAACCCAGTGGAAATCTCACAAGAATTTTTTGTTTTGTTGTGAAGAGATAGGGACTTACTCTGTCAGCCAGGCTGGAGTACAGTGACACTGTACCCTCAAATGATCCTCCACCACAGACTACCAAGTAGCAGGGACTACAGGTTCATACTACTATGACCAGCTATTTTTTAAAATTTGTTTCTTATAGAGGCAAGGTCTCATCATATTGTTCAGGCTGGTCCTGAACTCCCAGCTTCAAGTGATTCTCCCACCTCAGCCTTCCGAAATGTTGGGGTTATAGGCATGAGCCATGTGCCCAGCCTAAGAATTTTGTTTTTTAAGCATGCTGAAAAGAAGTTGTCTTGGTTCTCAAATGTTTTCTACAAGTGCAGTCTTAGTGGAGTCAAGTGATCAGGGAATGATTAGAAAGACTTTGCTTATGTAAGAATTAGGCTTACATTATCAATTTGTTCTTATTTTAGACTTCCTTTGTTACTTTGGATGAAGCTATTAAGATAACCAACAGGCGTGTAAATGCCATTGAACATGGTGAGTATCAGTTACCATGAGTTGCTTTGTCACTTGTCCAAACCACCCCACTTGTCATGAAACTGCTAGGATTCAGGCACCATACTGAAGACTGAAAGGTGAATAAGAAGCTGCCTCTGCCCACTATGAAAAGACAGAAGTGGCCGGGCACGGTGGCTCATGCCTATAATCCCAGCACTCTGGGAGGCCGAGGCGGGCAGATCACGAGGTCAAGAGATTGAGACCATCCTGGTCAACAAGGTGAAACCCCATCTCTACTAAAAATTACCAAAAATTAGCTGGGCATGGTGGCGCATGCCTGTAATCCCAGCTACTCGGGAGGCTGAGGCAGGAGAATTGCTTGAACCCAGGAGGCGGAGGTTGCGGTGAGCCGAGATCATGCCATTGCACTCCAGCCTGGGTAACAAGAGCGAAACTCTGTCTCAAAAAAAAAAAAAGAAAGAAAAGAGAGAAGTGTGTCCATAGTACAAAAAAGTGTTATGAAGCATGCTGATAGAAGTATTTGTATGATCTGGGGAAGTTACACACAAAAGAAAGTGGTGATTTAAAAATTAAGGAATGTTTTATTCATTTCCAGTTATTCATGCAGTTATTTAATGGTAGATCCTTAGTATTTTCTTTAGTTCTTTCTAATGGTTGAGTGATGTAACTTTTTGAGTACATTAAATATTTAATTTTAAATCCCTATGGGCCATTCTCCTTGATTTCTAAAAAATTTTCCCATTTGATGTACTTATTTTCCATCCCTTTTATTTCACTATTTTAAAAATATGACTGCTTAGTGTTGACAGTGCTTTTTTCTCAATAAACTTAGTTTTCATTAAAGAAACACTTACTCAATTTCAGGTAATAAAGCAAAATTTGAAGCAAAGAAATTCATTTGCTTGGGGCCATATTAGTGTTAGTGAGAAAGTTATCTTTTTTTTTTTTTTAAACGGAGTCTTGCTCTGTCACCCAGGCTGGAGTGCAGTGGCGTGATCTCAGCTCACTGCAGCTTCCACCTCTCGGGTTCCAGCGATTCTCCTGCCTCAGCCTCCTGAGTAGCTGGGACTACAGGCACATGCCACCATGCCTGGCTAATTTTTTGTATTTTTAGTAAAGACGGGTTTCACTGTGTTAGCCAGGATGGTCTCAACTCGTGATCCACCCACCTCAGTCTCCCAAAGTGCTGGGATTACAGGCAAGTTATCTCATTAAAACTTTTTTGACTGCTTGCTAGTGCCAGGCCTTGTACATGAAAGTGGGAGCAAAACAAAAATGGATAGTTTGTAGTTCTCACCCTCAGAGTTCACATTGTAGAAGCAGAATAGGTAAATTCTATGTAGTTGAGCCTAATGACTGACATAAACTCAAAATCAAGCATTCTGTCTGCTTGATTTTTTAACAGGTAATTGGTACTATATTTAAAATAACATCTGTGCTTCAATGTTATATATTCATAGAATTCAGCACATTCAGTGTTGTATCTGTTATGGTCCAATATGTTATCTGTGCATAGAAAAGATACTAGAAGGGTATACACCGTTATGTTTACAGTACTTACTCTTTTGGATGTCCAGTTACACTCTATTTTCCTTTTTTTTCCTTTGTGTTTTTATTTTCCAAGTTCTCTGCATTAAATGTACATTAATTTTACAATTAGGAAAAAATAACTTGTTATACAAATGAGCACTGATAATTTGAAAAAAGGGGTTTGAAGTTCTCACGCATATATTTTTTTAACTCTAGTCATCATTCCCCGGATTGAACGTACTCTTGCTTATATCATCACAGAGCTGGATGAGAGAGAGCGAGAAGAGTTCTACAGGTTTGTTGAAATTGGCAGTTATTAATCCTTTTTTGTTTTCCATATTCCAAAGGCTCAATTTGCTGAATGACTTATTGGTTTATGTTCTTTAGAATTAGCACAGCTTGTGTTTCATTCTGATAAATAAGAAGCAAGAAATATTACCAAAGTTGTGGAAACAAATCTGTCAAGTTTTAAAAATGTACCTATAACATGGCATTTCCAAAAAGTTAGGCCTTTCAGAGAAACTATTTAGATTTTTTTTTTTTAATATATGTTAGATAGTCAAATGCAGTAGTGAAAAGTGGGAAAAATATTAGAACAAGGAGATTGATCTGTAACTGACTGAATAGTAGAGACAACTCACTACCTTTGGACTAGTCAAGACTCAATTATTCTTTTTATTATTATTATTATTTTTTGAGACAGTTTTGCTCTGTCACCGAGGCTGGAGTGCAATGGTGCAGTCTCAGCTTATGCACCAGCATGCCTGGCTAATTTTTTAGTACTTTTAGTAGAGATGGGGTTTCACCATGTTGGCCAGGCTGGTCTCAAACTCCTGACCTCAAGCAATCCACCCGCCTTGGCCTCCCAAAGTGCTGGGATTTTAGGTGTGAGCCACTGTGCCTGGCCCTCGATTATTATTTAAAATGAAATGATTTAGGCCGGGCGCGGTGGCTCAAGCCTGTAATCCCAGCACTTTGGGAGGCCGAGGCGGGTGGATCACGAGGTCAAGAGATCGAGACCATCCTGGTCAACATGGTGAAACCCCGTCTCTACTAATACAAAAAACTAGCTGGGCATGGTGGCGCGTGCCTGTAATCCCAGCTACTCAGGAGGCTGAGGCAGGAGAATTGCCTGAACCCAGGAGGCGGAGGTTGCAGTGAGCCGAGATCGCGCCATTGCACTCCAGCATGGGTAACGAGCGAAACTCCATCTCAAAAAAAAAAAAAAAAAAAAAAAAATGAAATGATTTAGATTGAGTGTCAGCTACATAAAAACTGAGAGAAGAAACTAGAATTCATGTGTTATTCAACAAATATGTATTTCATGTTGAGTATGTTCAGAAGGTATAAAGCACTTGGAGGAGGCGTTACCAAATAGTACATAAATGACGCCATTAGAGAATTATAGCACTTGGAGATAAAGTATGCATGTCCATGAATTGGTTATGAACATTTAGAGTCAACAGGGATAAATATTAAACTGGTGGTGTACAGGGGTCTGTATACCCAGTTCAGAGAAATGGAAGGTAGGTGAAAGCAGGAATATTTAGGAAAGACATTGGGGGTCTTAGACCTGGAGTTAGCATCTAATTATGGTTTATAATCTTAATTATCAAAGGTTATTTAGTTATTTAGTTTCTGTTCTTCTGTGATATTCAAGGTTGTGTTGACCCAAAAATTTAAAAAAATGCCTGATCAAAATCTGTTCCATTAGAAACTGGATTTCAAAATATAACCTAATAAAGGCTTCTATCCCAGGTTAAACCAGTTATTAGCTTAAACCAATTATCAGCTTAAAATTATGTAATTTTAGCTTAAAATTATGTTATTTTTAAAAAAGGGTTACAAATAAATTACTGACAATGAAATTTATAAAAGTACCAAATTTTTTTCCAGGTATAGGTGTTTATTATCCTTGTTACAAAACTAAAAGAAATCAAATCTACTTAATATTGAAACAGTGTTTAAAAAATCCACCCCTACCTTTATTTTATAGGTTAAAGAAAATACAGGAGAAGAAAAAGATTCTAAAGGAAAAATCTGAGAAGGATTTGGAACAAAGGAGAGCAGCTGGAGAAGTGTTGGAGCCTGCTAATCTTCTGGCTGAAGAGAAGGACGAGGATCTTCTGTTTGAATAATCTTTCCTGTTCTGGTTCTTTCAGAAACCCTAACACTGGCTTCATTTTAATTCACAGGGTGTAGATTTGATTTGTGGGCTATTTATCTTTGGCCTAAGAATTTCACTGGCTATAAAATTTACCTGGATGTCTTATTTATGGGATTACTTTTGCAGAATCATAATTTAGCAACCATTCATTATGGATGAAAGAGATGCCCAGGAACTTAGAATTTACTCTGCAGAAGTGTTATCGTACTCCATTTACATCCGTGTTACATGTAATCTGCTTACCAGGCATATTAAGAAATACCTCTTAGGAAGCATTAGTGGTCTCAGGCCAATTACTGTGGAGCAGCTTTCTTTCCTACCCAATTGCAAACCTTGGCGCTGTTGTCTGAGATTGCTGCAGCCATTCTTGTGTTACCATGGTACTTCTCCAGCGTTATGAAAACCTGCACTTTACTTTTCCTTGCATGACAGGTCCCTGTCTTGTCTGTCATGGGAACAGTTCTGCCAATTTAAATGTGACTGTGGTATAAACAGAGTAAAATGATTTAAAAATAAGTCATTCCTTTTTTTATTAATTTACTATTAAGTCATGTTCTCATGCTCAGATCAGCCAGAGCTTTCTCTGCAGACATGTAGGAAGTGGGTAGCCATTTTTCCCCCTCCATATATCAAGAGTTTTACAAAAAGGCTTACTTTGAGACAACTATTGCATTTTGGGGTACTAATAAATGATTGCTGATGATTTATGAGGGCATTATAATACTTCCTTATTTGCTAATATAAGAAAAAGAACTAGTTCCCATTTTGAAGAAATAAGGTAACTTTTTACTATTTCTAAGTGATAAAAACGTGCTTTCATATATGAAGATGAGGCATTTGAGTGGCCGCATCAGGTGACTAAGGTTTTTAGTACTGTTTAATTTGGCATAAACATCCAAGATTACTCAGTCTTTTTTGCAACCAATTCCAAGCATTTTTGACATGATTGGCCATGGAATAATGTTTAGTTCTGAAATTGTAACACTATCTTTATTAATATTGTATTTTAATCAAGTGACAGTCTAGGCAGTTTTTTTTTTTTTTTTTTTTGAGACAAAAAGTCTCACTCATTGTGTTGCCCAGGCTAGACTACAGTGGCAGCGATGTTGGTTCACTGCAATGCCCGCATCCTGAGTTCAAGAGATTCTCCTGCCTCAGTCTCCCGAGTAGAGCTGGGATTACAGGTGTGTGCCACCATTCCCGGCTAATTTTTATATTTTTAGTAGAGATGGGGTTTAATCATGTTGGCCAGGCTGGTCTGAAACTCCTGACCTCAAGTGATCTGCCCGTCTCAGCCTCCCAGAGTGCTGGGATTACAGGCTTGAGACCACCACGCCTGGCCAGTCTAGACAGTTTTAAAGTATTAAATGATTTTGCAAACATTTAACATCTCCTATAAAATAGCAGGTCTTAGTTATGTGCCAGGCACTGTTTTTAAGTATTTTGTTCATATTACTTCATCCATTACAATAACCATAAGAGGCATATACTATTTTAACCATCTATTTTACAGAGGAAAAATTGGAGACACAGGGAACTTGAGTAGTCCTAAGTGAAAAAGCTAGAAAGTAGCAAATCCAGAATTTAAGTCTAAGCAGTCTACCTTCAGAGTTTTTACACCCTAACTTTTCCTTTCTGTTTCATCTACGTTTCAGACTTTGGGTATTTAAAGACATTGGGACTGTTCTGGAGAAGCTGATATTTAGGAACTCTGGTTGCTGCATACAGAATAAAATCTTAGGTTCAGTGTAAATTCGGTAATGACTAGAAAACCAACAACTCAGTTCAAAACTACTTTAACATCTTGTCTTCCCAACATCCTGCTGAACTGTAAATTCTACCATCTACACTTTGCAGATGAGGAAATCGAGACTTTGACAAGTCGAAGAGAATAGCTGGAATGCAAGTCAAATATAATTTGATTTCATTTGGTCTTTACATGTTAAGCATTATGTACTGCCTTTCTAAGAGGCAGAAATTAATTTGAAGTAGGGAGCCAGATTAGTGGTTTTCCACATTTAGGTAACTTTAATACTCACTTTAAAGCAACAAGCCAAAGGACCCTAGATTTCTCCTGTGGCTTCTTAAAGCCCTGGAATGTATTGGCCTTGGTTAAAATGCTTACGAAAGTGCACAAGATTTTATAGTTAAGCATTTGTTAACAAGAAATCGAGAAAACAATGGACACATAATTTGTTGTGTGGAGTCAGAGTTACCTGATTCATAGAGGAAGAATATAGGTCAAGAATAGGAATAGAAAGCTGAAACTGTGGTGACAGGTGTATATAAATAAGAAACTTTTTGTTGGTGTATGATTTATGACCTTTGGGAGATGTATAGCAGAAAATGAAGAATGGAAAACAAAGTATGTTATATATTTACCAACAACTCACATGCTGCCTCAGTGTCCTCAAATCCTAGGCTGCACATAAGGTCCATTTGCCTGAGTATTACAGAAAACTTTCAAGTTCACAGCCTTGAGTTGTCCATCTTTAATACACTTAAGTTGTTGGTTTTAATAATTAAGGAAACAGGACCTACCTACATCTGTGCCAATAGGGGGCACTACCCCTCTGTAAAGAAAATCAAAAAGTATTTTGTGTTGCACCCGGAGGTTCCAGTGGTCTTGCTTTTGGCAAAAACTTGAAGAGGAGGGTGGTCTTTACATGTGTAGAAACCTTGAGTGGCAGAGGATATAACACACCAGCAAAAGAAATTGCTCAGTGGCTTTTAAAATTTGAAATATAATTTTACTTTTTATTTTTACAATACAGTGTATAGTATGACATCTCAAAATAACAGAGTGCAGATACAGGATAAGAGTACAAAGGGGGATTAACAACAGATGTCAGAAGGTTACCTTTATTAAGGCTAAATCCCTGCTTTATATTTTCCACACATTCACAAAAGTACATTCAAATCATTCCTTATCAATACTTATTTCTTAGGCCATGAGAAAAGGAAAATCCAGACATTAGATTTTCATAGAAAGCAAATCTGGATTAGTCTAAATAATCTCTTTCCATTTGTTCTTACTTAGAAAAATTTGAGAAATAAAGATATGCACCAACCTAACATTTCCTCATTTGGATTTTCCAAGTATATTGCATTAACTATTGATATCATTTCTGTATTAACTGGTTAAGACCTCCCCGACATGGGTTTCCAGTCAGAACCACAGAGGGACAGAAAATGGAATTGGCCAGAGTGGCTATACAACTAGGCCTACAGCAATGCTTTTTTCCATGTTCTTTTGTAGGGGTCAGCAACAATTCACTTTAAGGATTGTTGAATATTAGCACATCCTTATAACTGGGATTTAGAAAAGTTTGGGACATGTCTATCTACCACTACTGATAAGGGAGAATGATAGGACTTCACTGACGTTGAAATATTTATCAACTCAGACTTCCTAAAAGTATGGCATGGCGTGGCCTGTGCCTTGGTATAAGATTTGCTTGTTAAAAGCCACGTGCCTGAATCTTGAAAGCATATGGCCCTAGTGCAGGCCTAATGTCTACAGGGGGCACAAGAGCCACTCACTGACAGTACCTACACCCTCACTCTAACTTAACTTGAACTGCCAATAGTTTAGCTCTTGGAGTTAAAAACAGTTGTCAGTTACAATAAGCAGATCTCAAAACTCCATTGTTGACCATAGACTACCCTTCATTCCTGAGAAGTAAACTGGAAAACTGAAAAGATTAAGTGCTGAGTATATTCCTTAGTTTTTAATGCTAAAAAATCGGTGTGACCTGTGAATTTTCCTGGCTCTAAACTTGAGTATTTCAGATTTGAAGAGACAGTATGTATGGCATTCCTTCCCTCAACCCAAGAATGTTATTTTCTTCCTAAGGAAAATTACCTTGAAACTATTTCCACATAAAACACACTCTCCAGCCAACTTAATAGGCCATGGAAATTTGAACAGAAAAAGGCAACATATAAACTATATTTGTTCAAATAAAATTATGTAAAAGAGGAAAAAATCAAACATATACATAACACTGAGACAAATTACTCCTTAAACACAATTGCTTATGTTAAATTAAATGTTGTCAGTGTTATTCCAGTGTTTAGCTCTGGGAATAGGAATTGCTGTAGCTAAAGTCACCATAAAAATAAAATCAAGGCATTCACATTTGAGGTCACACATCACACTATCCGAAAGGCTTGAAAAGACTAAAAATTAACTTTCCATGCCAATTATAGACGTCAAATTTTAAAGCTACAACTATAGAGACAGTACAAAAATCCCATTAGCTTAAATGTTCCTTTTATGATTTAGCAAGCTGTTGCATTCTGGTCATAAGAGGCAGACCTTGTTAGGGTAAAAACCTATTTCTAGATACTTAATACCTTTTTCTCTCCAATATTCTTTTCCTAAAATGTTCAAATGACTTTCAGGTCTTCCTTATCTTTTGATCTTAAAGTCAATTGTCATAGTATTTCCCAAGGACATATATAATTTTATTCGAATGCTGAACAAGTGTTATCAATGACCATTTGTTGATCTATTAAATATTAATATACAGTACAGCAGCTATATTCATCAACAGAATTCCAGTTTATTACCTATATATGTAGCACAGTCATAGAATACTGTGCTCATACATAAAAATGCAAAAACTGTCAAATGTCCTGTCCTTCCATGTATATAAAAAACTATTTGCATCATGAGGAAGAAACTTTTTAACAGTCAATACAGATTATAATGAACACCTGTCATTCATAAAAATGTAACATACATTCTATTATACTATACAGATGAGAGAAAGGAAGCAAGGTTAGCAAGTCAGTTGAGACAACTTCAGAAAAAAACTCAAAATAATTTTTAAAAATGAGCATATTTTGTATATCTTAAGTAGATTATTAGAGTGTGTTGAGTGTACAGTCTGATCCACAAAGTTTGAGCAAAAAAACTGGTGCTTCTAATGGAATGTTTTTGTTTTTTTAAGAATCAAAAGACATACAAATGAATTCAAGTCTAATAAAGTAGCTCTAAACCCAAGTGGCACCATGTTTTTTCTTTTTAGGAAAGTATCTCTGATGACTAAATTAATCTCCTAAGCAAATACTGCCTTGCCCAGTGCATAGCAGCACAGTTCCTCTGCTCAAATTCCCAATGAAGTCATTTAAGTGTTAATATTTACACATCAATATTTGTGTGAGACATGGACACTTGTGTATACAAGTTTTTCACAGAGATACAACTAAGCAGAAAGGGTTTACATGAAAACAAAAGGTTTTAACAGGACAAAATGGAATGCTCTGTTGAAAGCTTCCATTTAGAATCCCAAAATGAGACAAGAACCGCTAAAACCATGTATAGAGAATAAAGGATGCTGTGCACAAACTGCCTAAGGGAACTGTCCTCTCACTAATTGGAGAGATCTAAGAACAGGTCTACAGCTTATACTGCTGCCTTCCACCTTATCCTCAATTTTGCTGCAATGTCGGGTAATCTTACTATTGGCAGTTTTTGCCAGATCAAGTCCAACATAACCACAGAAGGGATGTTTCCTTCACCTCAGCCAAGTGGATGGTACCCACTGAGGTTCAGTATCAAGTTTGTTAATTAACCTAAGCAATTCCTGATAGGCTTTATCAAGATCTGAATTCACAATTGCCGTGTCAAAGTAGTGGCCATTGTTCTGCTCCATCTCTCTTGTCTTCTCAATGATTTCTCTCAACTCTTCAGGCTGCAAAGAGAAGATAAAAACTGTGAGATAATTCGTATCCTAACCAAATAATACAGGATGAGTCAGAAAAGGCCAAAGAACAATGAGTGACCTTCATAGCTTTCCTTCTGTCTCTCCCAACCTCAGGAACTCCTTTCCAACTCTGTCATGGCCACAATGGTTTCTTTTGCTTTGGTGTCTTCAGGACTCACACTATGAACCGTTTGGGATGCAATATATCCTGTTTTATACCACTATTTAGGTTTTCACATATTCTGTTTTATCTCACCAAGACTACAGGCTTCAAGAACACAGACTGTTACTCTGAATTCCCTAAAAACATTTGTTTTCTTTCTTTTTCTCTTTTTGAGACGGAGTCTTGCTCTGTTGCCAGGCTGGAGTACAGTGGCATGATCTCGGCTCACTGCAACCTCCACCTCCCAGGTTCAACCAATTCTCCTGCCTCAGCCTCCCAAGTAGCTGGGACTACAGGCGTGTGCCACCATGCCCAGCTAATTTTTTTGTATTTTTAGTAGAGATGGGGTTTCATCATGTTGGCCAGGCTAGTCTCGAACTCTTGACCTCAAATGATCCACCCGCCTTGACCTCCCAAAGTGCTGGGATTACAGGCATTAGTCACTGCACCCAGTCAAACATTTGTTTTCAAACATTCCAGGACACCAAAACCTCTTCTTAATAGTAACATCTTCTGTAACATGGAGTGAACCTTTCTGGTTGGAGCAAGGACCTAAAAAGCCATCTACTTTTGGCTCTAGGAAAGAGCCCTTGCACTTTATTGTCTGTTGCAGAGAGTTACAAGTGTCCTAATAGTTTGGGAAACTATATAGAGCAGCCTACTTTAAAATACTGATTGAAGGAAAGGGCTATTTTACAAAGATAAACAGGCAGCAAGGCTATGTGCAAAACTTATCCTGAACCCTTAATTATCAGGCACATGTGTTCAAGAAAGTGAAATTAACCCACAAATCACCCCTGCCAATGAAGACAACTAATTAAACTCAAGACAAAATGTCTCAGATATAAGTCACACACAGTACAAAACAATTTATATCATTCAACTGTTTGAACTTCTGTAACAGTAAGAAAACATATTAAAAATATGACAACTCTGGCTTGTCCTGAGGCAGTTTCTTACATGATTCTCTAATTCTCATTATGGAATGTTGTACATCTGAATATGGCACACAGAACCCTTTGTTCCTAGCAGGGAATCTATTTCACCACTGTAAATGAATACACTGTGACATTTTTGCCAAAATTTATGTCTACCCAAAGCTCGAGATTATTGAAAGAACATTCTAGGACTCCACAGAGAACTGAAACTTTGTGGTGGTGGAGTTCAAATTAAAATGCTAAACCCCCAATCCACCTAGTTTTTATAAAATGTAAGGCATTATTATTTCATTTTATGCCAAAATGGCTTATATCACTTATTTAGCACTTTATGTCTGAAGTTCTCTTTCAAATTACAATCCATGACTAAGATGAAACAAAATGTTTTAGTTTAAAATTTTTAGCCAAACTAGGCAAAACTGACTAAGTTCATACTGTCAGATACCACTCTCAAGCCTCCAAACTAGCAGAACAGATTCAGAGATTCAGAGTACAATCAGATAACTGGATGGTTACATTTTGCATCCAGTGAGTAACACCATCATTTTCTTAGCTAGCACAGTTTTATAGAGCTAAAATTGAAAATTTGGTTTTACTTCAGCATTTCTATCATTGAGTAATAAAGCACTGTTAGAAATACCAAAGGAGAGCGAGGTGCAGGGGCTCCCCCGTGTAATCCCAGCACTTTGGGAGGCCGAGGCAGGCAGACCACATGAGGCCAGGAGTTTCAGACCAGCTTGGCCAACATGGCAAAACCCCATCTCTATTAAAAATACAAAAATTAGCTGGGCATGATGGTGCACACTTGTAATCCCAGCTACTTGGGAAGCTGAGGCATGAGAATCACTTAAAGCCAGGAAACAGAGGCTGCAGTGAGCCAAGATCGTGCCACTGCACTCCAGCCTGGGCCACAGAGTGAGAAACTCCGTCTCCAAAAAAAAAAAAAAAAAAAAGGAAAGGAAAGGAAAGGAGAAAAAAATGAAACATAAGTGGAAGAAATACAATCAGATACACCATCCTCTACCAAAAACTGCGGAATACACATTCTGACCAGTGCGCACAGAATACTCACCAAGGAAAAACAGATGTTGGGCCACAAAATAAGGCTCAATAAATTTCAAAAGACTGACATTTTTCAGGATCTGACCACCTGTAATTTCTACCTCTTTCTAGACGTAAAAAAATCTTATTTTTAACTCCACCTTGAATTATAAATCAGTTAAGATTTTTTTTTACATCTCCAAAGAGGTGGAACTTAAATAACACACTTCTAAATAACCAATCGGTTACAGAAATAAAAAAAAAAGGAAATTAGAAAATATTTCTAACAAAATAGTAACAAAAATATAATGCCAAAACTTATGGGATGCAACTAAAGAACTGTTTAGAGGGAAATTTAACTTCAAATGCCTATATTTGAAAAGAAGAAAAGTTTAAAAATTACCTAAGTATTCATCTTCAGAAACTAGAGCAAGTGCAAATTATAGTCAAAGATAAAGAATAGAAATGAATTAAATAGAAGACAGACAATAAAGAAAATAAAGACAAATGCCCTCCAACTTATTTCTTTTTCTAAAGAGTTTGATTATTCCTTTTAATAATAATAATTACTATATCTTTCCTGGTTCCAGATTGTGTCTTTATTCCTCTTTCTCTTGGATAGTCTCTTATTTCTCTTGGATAAACACCTATATTCTCTTTATTTCCTCTTGGATAAACACCTAGGTGTAGAACTGCTGAATCAAGAGATAAATGTACATTTTAAATGTATAAAACACTGCTAAACTGTTTTTAGTTTACTAAACTGATACTGAAGGCTCGGTGCAGTGGCTCACACCTAGATGGATGGATCACTTGAGACCAGGCATTCGAGGCCAGTCTAGGCAACATAGTGAAATCCTGTTTTTACTAAAAATAGAAAAAAAAATTAGTCGGGTCATATTCAGATGTACAATATTCCAGAATGAGAACGAGAGAACCATGCAATAACTGCCTCAGGACAAGCCAGAGTTGTCATATTTTTAATATGTTTTCTAACTGTTACAGAAGTTCAAACAGTTGAATGATAAATTGTTTTGTACTATGTGTGACTTTTATATCTGAGACATTTTGTCTTGAGTTTAATTAGTTGTCTTCATTGGCAGGGGTGATTTGAGGTGAGTTTCACAAACAGCAGAGCATTTACTTGGCATATACTCTCTTACCACAATATAGATGATTTTCTGTGACTTTAATAATACATACAAGAAAAATCACATCTTTATGCCAATACCCATTCTTTCACAATACTGGCAAAACAGTTCAGAGATTCAGAGTACAATCAGATTGGTTACATTTTGCATCCAGTGAGTAACACCATCATTTTCTTAGTTTCTATATCAAGTTTTTAATTTTAATTTTTATTTTGAGACCAAGTCTTGCTGTGTTGCCCAGGCTGGAGTTCAGTGGCATGAACTTGGCCTCTTGAGTAGCCAGTACCACAGGTGTGAACCACCATACCCGGCTAATTTTTTTGTGTTTTTAGTAGAGACAGGATTTCACTATATTGCCCAGGCTGGTCTTGAACTCCTGGCCTCAAGTGATCCATCCACCTTGGCCTCCCAAAATGCTGGGACTTATAGGCGTGAGCCACTAAGACTCGCCTTCTTTATCAATTTAATAAACTAAAACAGTTCAGCAGTGTTTTATATAGTAAAAACATACATTTATCTCATTTGATCCAGCAATTCTATTCCTAGGTGGTATTGAAGAGAAATGAAAACATATGTCCACAAAAAGACTATATGAATATTTAGAGCAGTTTTAGTCATATTAGCTCAAAATTTTATCCAAATATTTTTTAATTGAAGAATGGATAAATTGTGGTATATTAATATCATGGTATATTACTCAGCATTAAGAATGGAATGAACTACTGTTAGATGCAACACAGATCAATCTCAAAAACATGCTGATCAAAAGCCATACAAAACCTTTAACAAACTGTATGCTTCTATTTATGTGAACTTCTAGAACAGACCAAAGAAATCTATAGTGACAGAAAGCAGATTAGTGGTTGCCAGAAAGAAAGAATGGAGGGGTATTAACTTGAAAGGGGCATAAGCGAACTATCTAGAGTGATAGAAATGTTCTAAATCTTGATTGGCATGGTGGTTACACAGGTGTACATTTCCAAAACTTGCTGAATTATACAATTAAAAGGCATGTATTTATTATATGTAAAATACATTTCAGCAAAGTAAAAGAATAAAAAATCTGTAATTAGAAAATCAAATATGTTGCGTATTGTTAAAACATTTTGGTACTACTGAACAACTTCCTGCTTTAAAAACATGTATAAGCTAGGACCTGTGGCACATGCCAATAGTCCCAGCTTAAAGGACTGAGATGGGAGGGTGACTTTAGTCCAGGAGTTCAGGACTTGTAGTGAGCTATCTTCATGCCACAGTACTCTAGTTTGGGTGACATAGAACCACCTCTCAAAAATAAAATATAACATCTGTCTAGAACTAAACTGAAAATTTAGGATGGCCAATTCAAAGTAAAGTAGATAAAAATTCCATTAGAACACTGCCAGAGACCAACCAAAAGAAAGATGCTTAACATGTCTTGGAATGGTCTATGGCCCTTCATATAATACTGAATCTTTGCTGGAAAAAAACAGCCTAAGAAGAAATTAAGTGTGCATGTTAGGGAAATGGAAAATTAGGCTGAACAGGAAGAATGGAGTACACTCTGGTCCTTAGTTTGCATCCTGCTCCTTGAACAACTATGTTGTTTCTGTTCTAACAAAGTAGTTACTGGACACTAAATTTTACACAGTATTAATCTTATTTCTCTTGTTATATTGTGATCCTCAAGAACAGTCGATGACCATGCTGCTTATTTCCTTTGTGTCATTCCAAGTGCTATGGACAACAAATACTCTGACCCCCAGTTAGTTATGAATTTGTAGGTATATGGCAGAAACGAAAAAGGGGTGCAGCACTACTTTACCCAGCTAGCCTACTTAGCCTAGACAAAGCAACCAGGATGGGAAAGCCCCTGATGTTTGTAGCCCAAAACATTAAAAATTACTACCTCACATACAGATTGAATAAGAAATGTTAAGTAGACATAGAGTGAAAAAAGATATTTTGGAGGGTGAGGAGGAAGAGGAAGGAATAATGTGTTGTGGTAGACAGTCAAGAATGAAAGGAAGGCTGGGTGTGGTGGCTTATACCTGCAATCTAAGCACTTTGGGAGGCTGAGGGAGGATTTCTTAAGGCCAGAAGTTCGATACCAGCCTGGCAACATAGCAAGACCCTGTCTCTACAAAATACATAAAAAATTAGCCAGGCATGGTGGTGCATGGCTATAGTCCCAGCCATTTGGACAGGCTGGGGTGAGAGGATCACCTGAGCCCAGAGTCTGAGACTGCAGTGAGCCACGATCATGCCACTACTCCAGCCTGGGCAACAGAGATCCTACCTCAAAACAACAGTGACAAAAAAGAAAAAAAAGAACAGAATCAAGGGAAAGGAGTGTAAATATGCTTTTAATGACTATTTTTAAGAAGATTTAAAGCCATAGTCAATAAAATGAGGCAATATGAATGAGCCCTCTCTAAAATAGATAATATTTAATAAACAATGAGCAAAAAAACAAGAACATGTTACTATTATATAGTAAGTCACTTGACAGTTATTATCTTACATATTTAAATAAAAAGTCAATGCCTTCTTATGAACATATATTATCAGTCACTTAATTATTAATAATGTTTAGTATGACATGGACTACCTCAACCAAATCTAGCATAGATCTAAAATAATTAAAAAAAAATTTTTCTGTTCCAAACCATGTGAGAAGACCAAAGGGAGAAGAAAAGCAGAACATAAAGTTTTAGTGGGACTAAAAGAAGAGAAAAGCAAGAGCACTCAAATTTGTCTCCCTGAAAATGTGGAGTATCTACAGAGAAAAGTCAGTAATCCTAAAGAGTTGGCTAATAACTTTGGTGGTAGTCACATCTCCCTAGAAATGTCACAGACTCATGTGAAGAAGTTCAAAGGTTACCATGTAACCAACTTTGGAAAGCTGTCATAGTCCAACCCTGTGGCAACCATGGCAATTTTGGGGCAAGTAATATTACAGAAAGAATAATCAGTTTGAAAGCTCGAGCTAATGTAGCTTTTAAGCACCAGGACAAATTAGACCAGGACTGTTTCATGTTTACCTTCAATGGGATAGTACAATAGTGTGAAAACTTTACCTTTGGATTCTTGCCTTCTTTGGCCAATAATGCCCGAAGTCTTTCTTGTGAAGGGGGTGCAATGAAGATAATATATGGTTTCAAATCCGAATTTCGGAGAGTCTTCAATGACTGTAAAGAAGAGATATTTGGATTTTTAAAATAATTTGCATCATTTAATTACTTCCCAATATTGGTTGTACATATATATAGATTATGGGACCTGCTCTGTCACCTAGGCTGGAGTGCAGTGGCATGATCACAGCTCACTGCAACCTCAAACTCCTGCACTCAAGTGATCCTCTCACCTCAGCATCTTGAGTAGCTAGGACTACAGGCATACATCACCACGTCTGGCTAACTTTTTACTTTTTTGTAGAGACAGGATCTTGCTTTGTTACCCAGGCTGGTCTTGAATTCCTGGTCTCAAGCAATGCTCCTGCCTCGGTCTCCCAAACTGGATTACAGGCATGAGCCACTGCACTTGGCCCAATTCACAATATTTTTAAGATCCTACCATTCACTATAAGAATATACTATGAAGCTATAAATATACATATATATATATTATTTTAGCTTGCTCTTTTATGTAATGAAATATAAGTGAATAATATCTCTTTGATCAACTGAGATGCAAAAGAAATATAAGTGAATGAAGGATGATAACTATGTGATATTAAAATACCTTGCTAATAAGATCACATACAGATTACAATAACTGTACTAAAAAACCATTTTGGAGGAATTAGAATCATATAAGTTGCCTTACTATGTGCCAAACACTAAATATAAGCAAAATCATAGAAAATAACTTCACATACATGTGCAAAAGACAATTCAAGAAAAGCACATCTAAGAAAAAGTAGACTGTTTGAATTTGGAGATTGCAGTTTTCACTTTGTTACCAATGCATGACTGTGTATCCTCAAACTGAAGTGTTCTGTCAAAATGGAGATTATAGGAATACGCCATTTCTATCTAAAAACATTAAGATGATTAAAACAAGATGCCAAGTTCTCTGTTAAAATCTGTTAGCCCTTTTTCTTGGAGAAATAAGAATTTTTAAAACCTGTTAGCCCAAATAAATAATTCTAAAGAAATTTAGTAAAAACATGTATTAAATCAAAAATCTTAAATCAAAAATTTGTAATTGAAATAGTAGAGCCTAAGTGCATACAACAAAAATCCCTAACTACTATTTTAGAATAGCCATTTTAGGGTCAATTCTCCTTTATGTATATCTTTTTAATGACCACTGAGTATGTTGTTTGAGTTGACACGAGCAGCAGATTCTACCACATTAAGGAAAGTTGTATGCTAAAGCTGTATGGTCTACAAAAATTAAAACAATTTTCCATAACATTTGGAGTTTCTTAAAAACTCCAAATTTCTAAAATTAGTTATGTTTTTTTGTTTTAAGACAGGGTCTCACTCTACTTACTCTGTCACCCAGGCTAGAGTGCAGTGCAGCTCACTGCAACCTCCACCTCCCTGGCTCAGGCGATTCTCCCACCCCAACCTCCCAGGTAACTGGGACCACAGGTGCATGCCACCATGCCAGGCTAATTTTTAAAATCTTGGTAGTGATGGGGTTTTCCCATGTTACCCAGGCTGGTCTGGAACTCCTGAGCTCAAATGATCCACCTGCACTGGCTTCCTAAAATTATCATTTTCAGTAGAAGGCTAAGAGGCACCAGTTAGTAATTTTATACTTTTGCTTAGTCTGCCAAATAACTGAAACTGAGGTTTCATAATTTTCATACAACCAAGCACTCATTGTGATATTTGTTAATATTTGAACAATGGCATTTAAACCATAAAAATAATCTAGAAATTTTCTAATTTTTCTCATATCAGAATCAGAAAAGGAAATTCTTTTATAGACTCTAAAATTAAAGTATGACCAGTACTATATTCACTGTATTTTAAGTTTAAGAACATACATTCAAATACATATACAAGATGAACATCTCTAATCCAAAAATCTGAAATCTAAAATCTGAAACCTTCTGAGAAGTGACATGACGGCACAAGTGGAAAATGCCACCCCTGGCCTAATGTGATGGGTCACTGTCAAAACGCAGGAGCAGACAGCTTTATTCAACATCCCCAGGAAAAATAAAATTACCTTCAGGCTAAGTAAATAAAGAATATATAAAAGATAAATGAAATTCATTTCAGACTTGGGTCCTATCCTCAAGATAGCTCATTATATATATGCAAATATTCTAAAATTTGAGAAATTCTGAAATTCAAAACACTCTGCTCTCAAGCATTTTGAACAAGAGATAGTCAACCTGTATATGTAAGTATGTATATGTTTTCCCCTCTGAGGAACCTGAAAGAGATTTAGCAAACTGTGATTTCACATAGCAAATCAGTGGCAAAAACCATATGAAAACTTAATTAGGTCACACTGTTCCTGGATCAAAATAATAGTTTCCACTAGATTACTTTGTATGACGTGCCCTCTAAGTTCAAACCCTAAAACAAAACTCTAGCTTTACCTGTGTACGAAGACTTAAAAGACATATTTTGCCAGAGTTGATCACTTGCCGTACAGAATCTATGCTAGTTCCATACAAATTCTTCTCAAATTCACCATGCTCAATGAACTTTCCAGCTGCTATATCTGCCTCGAATGCTTGCCGTGAAACAAAGTGATAATCTCTACCAGCTACTTCTTGGTCTCGCCTATTCCGAGTTGTATCTAGGCAAACAAAATCAGATAAAAATAATGGGCATAGCTTACAGTGAGGATGGAGGATAATTCTGCTAGTCAGAAAGAATTTTTATTTTGCAACACAGAATATAAAATAATAAAACTGAGGAAATGCTAATAGCCTACGTGTTTAACATTGTTTTTATATTTTGTAGATTGATAAATGAACAAAAATGTGTTTGTAGTATCTCAGTAATAGTTGTATTTAATTATCTTAATATATTTTATGCTTACACTTCAAGTTACTTCATCCTGCATTTAAAACACTACTACTAATCTTCTCCTAAAGTTTATTTCCATAAAATTAGGTACTATATAATCTTAGAACTTCTGTTTTCAGATTATGCCAAAGTTTCTATCTTTGGTATCACTTTAAAGAAGCAGGAGCTGATTCCCTATGGAACAGGAAATTGTAAGGGGCCCAGACGGAAATTTGTTTAGAAAACAATTAGTACATACTCGAAAAACAAATGTAAAACTTCTTAATGACTATTTTTAATTTAAAAATTGTCAAAATATTTGGTTAAACAAAGTTCCTCTTTCATTGATAACATTGTTTTAATAAAATGAATAAAAAATTTCCCTACATAATGTAGTTAGGTTCTGAGCCGCTAAATTGAAAAGCACGGGAAAATGGGAATGCATTCAAACTTACGAGGAACTGCAGATGCAAAGCGGTCCTTTTCTTTGTTCATGAGCCTTTGACGCAACTCATTCTGGCCACAGTTCTGTGGACCAATTAAGATGATAGGTCTTTTCCTATTTGCTGGCTGATGATAAAGTGACATTTCCTCATAAGTTAAGATCTCCTCGTTGTCATAATCTTTGGGGAAAAAAAAGTTAAGCCCTTCAGACAAAATTATTGCCATGTAATAAAAATACAAATACTTATAGATTTTCCCCCCAAATTAGAAAGAATCACAATTTACTGTCATTACATCCTTGCTAAGATACACGAAAATGAATCAGACAATATATTACTCCTTCTATTAATACTTTCATACTGTGCTTGAATATCTAATATAATATATCATACGGATCCTTAAACAGTTTGCAGTCAATACTTTGAATGACGATGGGGTACCAGGGGACAAACTAGTAGGAGTAGTATCTGTCATTTTTGTAAAATGCAGATATTAATACTCTACTTAAGAAGGTACTTAAGAAGGTTGTTTTAAGAATCAGACATAATGTATATGTTGAACACAATAGCTGGCATAGACCAACATTTACATATAGTGGCTACAACTAGTGTTATCAGAGAAAGCAGGAATACTTTCCTGTAGTTTCAGCTTGTCCAACCTGTGGCCCATGAGCCACATGAGGCCCAAGATGGCTTTGAATGCGGTCCAACTCAAATTTGTAAATTTTCTTAAAACATTATGAGATTTTTTTTGCAAATTTTTTTTTTTTAAGCTCATCAGTTATCTCTAGTGTTAGTATATTTTACGTGTGGCCTAAGACAATTCTTTTTCCAATGCGGCCCAGGGAAGCCAAAAGATTGGACACCCCTGCTATAGTTAGTTGTATAATTTGCCAACAGGCCATACCTATGCTATCTACTCTTTCTGTATTTATGTTGACTTTACTCTGGAATGCTAACCCAGAGTCATGACTCACACGAGGTTTAAATTATGACAGGTGGGGTAACATTCCTAAAGCCCATAATCCAGATGAAACCAGAGCTGTCAAGTGGTACGAACAAAAACAGACAGCTAGTAGCCTGCCAAGTCCTCACTCCTATTACTTCTCCTGACTGAGAAGGAGCATCAGATGTGGAGTCAGACTCCCTCAGCTCCATTTCCATGAGATAGGGGACCATCTTGGGCTTGTCAATGCTCAGTATGGAGGCTGGCACAGAGCAGGAGCTCAAACTGTATTTGTTTAAATTCCAGCTCAACCAATTATATATTAGTTGTTAAGAATTTCAGCAAATCACTTTAATAGCTACACTTGAATCTATTACTCTGTAACCTCATTTGTGAGAACAAAATCATATAGTTACTACCCTGGAATACAGCAGTTATTATGAATTGTAGTTATTTAAAAATATTCACGATGATGACACCATCATAAACAGCAAATATAATTCCTTCTCCTCTCAAATGATTTTCTCTGAAAAATCTGAGTCCCTTCTAATATGTATAATGAAGACAGTAGTAGCATTTTGATTTATAGACAGCATATATATCCATAGGGTTCATATTTGCCAAGTTTTCTACAGTACAGTAGCTCTTAGAGCTGGACTACTTAACTTTAGTCTGTTTCAAAAAAAAAAAATTAAAGATATTAATCACAAATATAGAGGCTAAAATTTAAAACTCATTAAATCTTTTTAGTTACATAATCTGTCAATTAGCATTAAAGGATGTTTATTTTAGAAAAAATTTATAAAATTGATCACATCTCATTTAGCTTTTATGGAGTATTATAATAATCTATAATGTTTTATCTTTATTAGTTTAATCTACGCTGCCTCAAAATATTTCAAATTCTTGAGAGAATAAGCCTTGTAAAATGCGTACGATGGAATGCCTTTGCTTTATTATTTGGCTTGCTTCCAATGTGAACCAAACAGAAGTAGCAAACTCAAATGCCCATAAAAACCAACCAAGAAGGTAATAAAATCAGTAGATCAGGTTGGGTCAATAAAACATTGGGAGTGATAGAGACTGTTAAGCTAGACACCTGTGCTTGACATAAGGGCAATAGTTATCACTCCGGTCCAGCAGACTGTTGTCACCTGGGAATACTAGCCCAACTTTATCAGTGCTTTTGATTTTATGAGAAGCTACAACTTTCGAGCTTTTTAAACTAAGTAATCAAGCAAAATAAAACAAAAACTCTCCCGTGTGTCTGACTTAGCCAGCAGGTAGTAGGCTCTCACGAACGAGTTGCTTCTGTGACACGAGCTACTGCAGAGGAAATACTTTCTACTTCAAATATGTTCTGTAAGAATTTGTTAGGAATATTAATTTTGCAAAGAGTGTAAGTAGAAAAAAACTATAGGAAACTATTTAATACAACATGTGCTAAATAGTACTTGAATTTTTATATCAATTTTCCCCAGAATTCAAAATACTGCCTTACTCAGAGGATTCCAAAAGAAAATACTTTCTACTAAATGATTTTCTCAAGCACATATTTAACATTATGGTCTAAAACAGGACTAGATTTACATTCCTTTCAGATACAATTCCACGTATCCCTGAGAGTAGAACTTACCATCATTTTTATTGGCATTATATAAAACCTTTTTCCTCTTCTTTTTATTCTTCTTTGCACACCATAGTTTTCCTGTTGAGCAATCATAAACATAACTATAAATGTTTTCCCTTGAACAAAGCCACATAACTCAAATTGAAGAACTCTACTTATACATTCATTCATTCTTTAAATTTTGTTTGCAGAGACGAGGTCTTGCTATGTTAGCCAGGCTGGTCTCAAACTCCTGGCCTCAAGACTCCTGGTATCAATCCTCCCACCTCAGCCTCCCAAAGTGCTAGGATTACAGGTGCGAACCACTGCATCCAGCTTGTTTTTAATTTACTTTTATAAATACTTATTACACTGTTTGTAGAAAGACTATTTTTCAGGAAAGTATTTATAATTTTCCATTAACTATACAGTATAGGCATATAATCTTTAATACTTAAATCTTATCCTTTCTTTACAGTTCTAAGATAATCGGTTTTGTCTCTTGTATCACTCTTTCCATGAGTACTTCTTTCTCACAGTTCCAATATGCAAATGTACACATGGCTCCAGATGAAGACCCAAGAAACCTCTTAATAATGTCAAATACAAGTGTCTAACCTGATTTTTCTGGCTCCTTATCTTCTTCTATGGTTTGCTTCATGGCTTCCCTTTGCTGCTGAAAGCTTTTCCCTTAATAACAGAAAGAAAAGAAGGGTAAAATATTTAAGATAAAAGGATAAGATTTTTTTTCTTTTAAATTAAGAAGGAAAAACACTTGATGTTATCTCTTCATTTATATTTCCTTCCAAATCCTTTTGCCATCCTTTGTCAGCTATGATGTGAAGCCTCCAAATTTTTAAATTAACTCTGTTCAATCAATCCTATATGTATTATTGGACTATATATCATCTATTAGAATAAATAAATATTTAAAAATTTAATAGTTCAACTTTTAAAAAGGTTTCATTGAGCATTTACTTTGTGGAAAATTACTATCCTGAATCTTACAATGGTTCTAGTCCTTTAGAATTACCTCAAATTAAGCATATCAATTCTAGGAGTTAACTTTTCCAAAACAACATGTGGACATTCATCACATATACAATTACATATTCAATTCCAAGAAACCATTCAATATATTTCCTTGCATGTATTATTCTCAATCCTTCTTATGTGTATGTATACATATTAGCAATTTTTTATTTCCACCTTTAAGTTACTAATTATATAAATGGGAAACATTTTTATAAAATAGTAATTATATTATTTTATAAGGAAAAGCATTTCCTTTATAAGGAAATGCTTTTCCTTATAAAATTAATATTTTAATATAGAAGGCTTTCAAGGTTCCTGACCTTGAAAGAGGTCTTCTTTTCAGACCCCTACCTTAAAATCAAATGTCTTTTCCTATTAGAAAATGCTGAATTACACTGAAGTTCCACTTTTGTATTTAATTTTTAAATCTAATTCTTTCAGTATAAAGCCAGAGATTCTTAAAAATCAATAAGTAAATTCTATATAGGTTGGGATAATCTGCAGAATTTAGTGCATTTCATAAGTGTACTAACAAAAAGGTTAATACTGAGTTCGACACACATAAAAAGCATTAAAGGAAGCCTGGTTCTTTTGAGATGAAGTCTTGCTCTGTCGCCCAAGCTGAAGTGCAGTGGCACGATCTTGGCTCACTGCAACCTCCACCTCCCGGGTTCAAGTGATTCTCACGTGTCAGCTTCCCAAGTAGCTGGGATTACAGGTGCCCACCACCACACCCAGTTAATTTTTGCATTTTTAGTAGAGACAGGATTTCACCATGTTGGCCAGGCTGGTCTTGAACTCCTGACCTCAGGTGATCCTCTTGCCTTGGCCTCCCAAAATGCTGTAATTAGAGGTATTAGCCACTGTGCAAGGCCAAGACTATATTCTTTTTTGTGTGTGACAGAGTCTCGCTCTATTGCCAGGCTGGAATGCAGTGGTGTGATCCTGGCTCACTCCAACTTCCGTTTTCCAGTTTCAAGTGATTCTACTGCTTCAGCCTCCTGAGTAGGTGGGACTATAGGCACGCACCACCATGCTCGGCTAATTTTTTTGTATTTTTAGTAGAGATGGGGTTTCACCATGTTGGTCAGGATGGTCTCGATCTCCTGACTTTGTGATCTGCCTGTCTTGGCCTCCTAAAGTGCTGGGATTACAGGCATGGGCCACTGCGCCTAGCCTATATTCTTAATAAAACAAGTTAACTATTACTAGATGAAAAATTTTAAGAGGATTAAAATTAAAAATATATATATTTAGTCGATTTTTAAAAATCAAGAACAAAGCAATTTTAACAGTTTACAGACTAAAAATTTAAAACATTACAGTGAGGTACTTCTGTGGCATGTTTTTATCGTATGAACTACAGGCTATTCTGAAATAGAGGGAGAAATTAATGAGATGGAAATGATTTTTTTTCTCTCCCTGAGACAGGGTATCGCTCTGTTGTCCAAGTGGAGTAGACCAGCGTGGTCACAGCTCACTGCAGCCTCAACCTTCCAGGCTCATGCAATCCTCCCACCTTAGCCTCCTGAGTAGCTGGGACTATAGGTATGCACCACCATGCCCAGTTAATTTTAAAATTTTTTGTAGAGACAGGGTCTCACTATGATAGCTATGCCACTATGTGGCCCAGGCTGGTCTCAAACTCCTGGGCTCAAGCGATCCTCCTGCCTCAGCCTCCCAAAGTGCTGGGATTACAGGTGTGAGACACCACAGCCAGCGTCATAATGACCTCTTAAAAAATCCGTCTAATTCTGATGGAAAGCCATTGTCAAACTCTAATCTTTAATCTTATTAAAGATTAAAGATTAATCTTTATTTTATTAATTTTAATAAAATCTTTAATCTTATTAAAAGTGTTATCACTGGAATCTATATACATTCAGAAAATCAACCTATCAACAAACCCTAGTTCTAAACATTTATGGACTAAACTTTGGCATGGTAAGAAGATACCATACTGATATTTGGCACAAGCCTGAGGCGGACCCACAGTGGCTGCCCAACACTCCAAGATTCTAGAGAAATGTCCTGTATTGTTAACTCTGAAGAATCAAGGGTTGTAGCATCATCCTCTAAAATAAATGTAAGAAGTCCATTTCTCCTTCCTTAAAATATGACTGATATAGACAAAATCTGTTTCTAGCTTTTGAGTTTTTTTTTTTTTTTTTTTTTGAGACGGAGTTTCGCTCTTGATACCCAGGCTGGAGCGCAATGGCGCGATCTCGGCTCACTGCAATCTCCGCCTCCTGGGTTCAGGCAATTCTCCTGCCTCAGCCTCCTGAGTAGCTGGGATTACAGGCACGCGCCACCGTGCCCAGCTAATTTTTTGTATTAGTAGAGACGGGGTTTCACCATGTTGACCAGGATGGTCTCGATCTCTTGACCTCGTGATCCACCCGCCTCGGCCTCCCAAAGTGCTGGGATTACAGGCTTGAGCCACCGCGCCCGGCCGCTTTTGAGTTTTAAAGTGAGAAACTTGAAGTTTTCTGTGACCTTATACTCAAAAAGAATAAATGTAAATATTATGTTGAAATCTCTTGTTACCCAGAAGTGTTTTTGGATTACTTACAGAGATAAGAGATTCCTTTTAACCTGTTCTAAAATCTTTGGACAACTTCCTATGTTCCTCCTACATATCTGATAGTCAATATTTCTCAGTCTTTTTTTCATGCCCTCCTTTTCCTCTTTTCCCCTAAACTACTGCTTGTAGTCAAATCCAGTGTAAGGCTAAGTCTATTAGCTTTACACTTAAGATCTTCAGGTATCAGTAGGAGGGATGATCACTAAAAAAAAAGTTGTTGGTAAAATATAAGGGCAGAAAACATTACAGAGAAGCAGTTAAAGGTCTAATTCAGAAACAGCAGTTCTGGCAGAACTTTTTTTTTTCTTAAGACAGAGTCTCGCTCTGTCACCAGGCTGGAGTGCAGTGGCGCGATCCCAGCTTACTGCAACTTCCATGTTCTGGTTTCAAGCAATTCTCCTGCCTCAGCCTCCTGAGTAGCTGCGACTACAGGCACTCACCACCACGCCCGGCTCATTTTTTAGTACTTTTAGTAGAGACGGGGTTTCACCATGTTGACCAGGATGGTCTTGATCTCTTGACCTCATGATTCGCCCGCCTCGGCCTCCAAAAGTGCTAGGATTACAGGTGTGAGCCACCGCGCCTGGCAAACTTTTTTTTTTTAATGTTTTTTGTTTGTTTGAGAACTATCTTTTAAAATCACCTTTTGTTTATAATTTAACATAAATTGTCTGGATTTAAAATAAATAAGACCCAGTTTCTGACCTCAAGTTTACAAACTGAGAATATATGGTAGAAAGAATTGTAACAGAGACAATATCATGAAAGTATTATAAAGTAGGGGACACAGAAAAAAAAAAATACACAAAAGTATTAATGGATATGCTTTCAAGTCAAGCATGGAAGCGAAGTTTATCTTAGCACCATGCAAATACCTTACATGGTGCAGACATAACAGCATTTACTAACAAATAGGTGATTATTCTTTTACCCTATGTCCCTATTTTTATCATCCTGTATGTATTCCTTTGCCTTCTTTAATAGTTTATTATACTTCCCTTGGTTCTGCTCTCCTTTCTCCATTCTACTCCCATTCTGGGAACTATAAGAGCCATTTGTAGAAAAAAATTATATCCACATACAGTCATGCACTGCATAACAACATTTCAGTCAACAATAAACCACACATATGATGGTGGTTGGAACAATAGGCTATACCACATAGCCTAGGTGCACAACAGGCCATACTATCTAGGTTTGTGTAAATACACTCTATGATGTTTTCACAACAATGAAATCACTTAACGGTACATTTCTCAGAACATATCCCTGTTGTTAAGTGATGTATGACTGTAATTTGTTCTACTTTGTATCATCTTAACTCTTTCTCAGAAACATGTCCCCTTAATAATCTTCATCTATAAAGTAAGCTAAAGTTACAGTTTAATCTAAATTAGGGATAGTTTCATCAGTAAAAAATTTGGAGCTGGGCGTGGTGACTCACGCCTATAATTCTAGCACTTTGGGAGGCTGAGGTGGATCACCTGAGGTCGGGAGTTCGAGACCAGCCTGACCAACATGGAAAAACCTTGTCTCTACTTCACTTGAACCTGGGAGCCAGAGGTTGCGGTCAGCCAAGATCATGCCATTGTACCCCAGCCTGGACAGTAAGAGCAAAACTCTGTCTTAAAAAAAAAAAAAAAAAATTGGAGCACCCTATTTCTGCCCTAAGATCACATTTGGTGTAATACATTCTATGATGTTACTTTTCCTGATTCCTTATAAAGTGATGCATCTTTCATTCTCATAAATCGTGGTGATGCACTGATTAATGTCATAGTATAGTATGTAGTATAATACAAGTTGTGTTGCCTTGATAATGGGGTCATCTTAATATGTACACAGAGAATGTAGCACAATATGGGACTGGCTGAAGTTATACATAATTCCATTCTAAAGGCCAAAGAATTGGCCACCTTCTATTTAAGACACTTATGCTACAGGGACAACATAAAAACCCAACTACATGAAAAAGTAACTGCAAGATTTTTTTAAGAGGCATGAAAAAGTTAGTTTTTCTTTGTTAAGACTTGTATTTTGTATGTTCTTTTCATACTATGTACTTTCTACCATATTGTCTCTTACCTGGAACAAGCCCAGCTAGAGGTTGATTATCTTCATCCCCTTCCCTGTAGGCCTGCCACCAGTTTGGATCTTCTTGACTGATCACATGAAGTATATCACCTTTTTGAAAAGACAGACCTAACTCTCGACATGGAACATAAGGGTCATCTGAGGGGTCATAGTCAAAATGAGCTTTTACATGGATCTAAAAGATAAAAAGGGCAAAAATAAAAACAACATTAAATGGCAATATAAAATGTTTTGTGAGAATATAAATGCTACGAATTTATTTTTTTAATTTTAAAAAAATTTAATAGAGACAGTATCTCAGTATGTTGCCCAAGATGATCTCAAATTTCTAGCCTCAAGCAATCCTCCTCCCTCAGCCTCCCGAAGTGGTAGGATTATTAGGTGTGAGCCACTGCACTTTGGACACAATTTTTCATGAGTGCAAAGAAAGTGTAGTTAGAAGAATGGTGTTAAGTAAAAGTGTTTTGGGGCAGTATTTTCTTAGGCTGATCTGTTATCTTCTCTGTTGACTTGCAAATATGTACAAGGATATCCACAACATTGACAGCAGCTACAGGCTGAGGTCCAAGGTGCCTCAAAAACCTGAGAGAAGCAGAAATAGAATAGAATCCTGACCTATGAAAACAATGACTCTGCAATAAGGTATGCAATTTCTAAATCACTGCAATCAGAAAAGGTACACTTTACCATACCACAACTCATCATTGAAGCAGGTGAATATCATCTTCCCTGAGGCTGTCATTGTCTCTTGACCCCATTGTCAGTCCAACTGTGCCTTACACTCTCTTGGTGTTTCTTTTAAAGGATATGTTCATGAAACAAGCACACTACAAATGACTAAAATTATCTAAATCAAGTTTATAATCAATTCCTATTTGTATGCTATAAACATATTATTAATGGTACAAGTTACGATTTTTGCTAATACTGTGTTCTTGAAAATCCAAATAAATCAAAGAATTGTGCTATTCTACTTAGCATTAAGGGTAGACAGGAACTCTCATGAACTTTGTAGAAAGCTACTTCATATGCCATTTCTTCCAATATGCCTCTGTAAGATATGGCAGACTATTCTTACTTCTATGAAGTGATAAAAGTACTAATATTCTCTTTAATTCTCCATGTCTAATTTTTACCTAACCTGGGCAAGTTGCATGTGACACTTCCAAAATCTGTAAGAAACCTAATTCATCTAATGAAATCTCACAGAAATGTGAGCATTTCTGTCCCACATAGGTTAAATTCCAAGTTCAAAAAACAAAAACAAACAAAAAATTCCAAGTTCGGGTTCAGTGAACCAAGCAATAGATGAACAGCCAAAAGAATTCAAGATCCATTTCTATCCAAATGTTATTTGGCTTTCTTTCTCTCTCTCTCTCTGTCTCTCTTTTTTATTTTAAGATGAAGTCTCACTCTGTCGCCCAGGCTGGAGTGCAGTGCCACAATCTTGGCACACTGCAACCTCCACCTACCGGGTTCAAGCGATTTTCCTATCTCAGCCTCCCAAGTAGCTGGGATTACAGGCACTCACCCCATGCCCAGCTAATTTGCTTTTGTTGTTTTTTGAGATGGAGTCTCACTCTGTCCCTAGGCTGGAGTGCAGTGGTGTGATCTCGGCTCACTGCAACCTCCGCCTCCCAGGTTCAAGCGATTCTCCTGCCTCAGCCTCCCAAGTAGCTGGGACTATAGGCGCCCACCACCACACCTGGCTAATTTTGTATTTTTAGTAGAGATGGGGTTTCACCATGCTGGCCAGGATGGTCTCAATCTCTTGACCTTGTGATCAACCCGCCTTGGCCTCCCAAAGTGCTGGGATTACAGGCGTGAGCCACCACACCCGGCCAATTTTTGTATTTCTAGTAGATACAAGGTTTCACCAGTTGGCCAGGCTGGTCTTGAACTCTTGCCCTCAGGTGATCCACCCGACTTGACCTTCCAAAGTGCTGGGATTACAGATGTGAGCCACTGCGCCCAGGCTTGGCTTTAACTGTTTTACTCTCATCATAATTGAGGTTATATGTAACAAAGATAATACCAGTCTGCCCCAAAAATTATTTTAAAGAAGATATCCTCTTTAAGCACTTGAGACACTGACTAAACTGAGTACTGCTGATGATAGACTATGTGAAATTTGATAAAATGCTGCGTAAGTGATAAAGTTAGATAAATGGATGGATGGAGGTCTTTTTTTTTTTTTTGAGACGGAGTTTCACTATTGTTGCCCAGACTGGAATGCAATGGCATGATCTTAGCTCACCACAACCTCTGCCTCTTGGGTTGAAGCAATTCTCCTGCTAAAGCCTCCCAAGTAGCTGGAATTACAGGAATGAGCAACCATGACTGGCTAATTGTGTATTTTTAGTACAGAAGGGGTTTCTCCGTGTTGGTCAGGCTTGTCTCAAACTCCCGATCTCAGGTGATCCACTCACCTTGGCCTCCCAAAGTGCTGGGATTACAGATGTGAGGCACTGCACCTAGCCTTGGCTTTAAGTGTTTTACTCTCACCATAATTGAGGTTATATGTAATAAAGATAATACTAGTCTGCCCTAAAAATTATTTTAAAGACTACAGTATCCTCTTTAAGCGCTTGAGACACTGACTAAATTAAGTACTGTTGATGATAGACTATAGGGAATTTGAAAAAATGCTTTCTAAGTGATAAAGTTAGATAGATAGATAGATAGATAGATAGATAGATAGATAGATAGATAGACAGACAGACGGACAGAGGCTTTTTTTTTTCTGGAGACAGAGTTTCGCTCTTGTTGCCCAGGCTGGAGTGCAATGGCGTGATCTCGGCTCACCGCAACCTCTGCCTCTTGGGTTCAAGCAACCTCCTGCTTCAGCCTGCCGAGCAGCTGGGATTACAAGCATGAGCCACCATGCCCAGCTAACTGCGTATTTTTAATAGAGACGGGGTTTTTCAATGTTGGTCAGGCTGGCCTCAAACTCCTGACCTCAGGTAATCTGCCCGCCTTGGCCTCCCAAAGTGCTGGGATTACAGGCATGAGCTAACATGCCTGGCACAGTAACAGCATTATTAAAAAAAAAAGTTTGGCTTGTCATTAAAGAATATTTTTTCATTTTAAAGAAGTAGTTTACTAACTTCTGTAAATAGGAAATAAAGCTGAGTCCTAATATATAAACTGAAAATAAGGTTAAAAAAATGATCTAGTTAAAAATATAAAGATACAAAAGTTAAATAGCTACAAGTAAAACTTTAATGTTTTTATGCCTTTTGGGGGTAACTTTTGATGCACTACACAGGTACAAAACATACACATAATCGTAAGTGTATAGCACAGTGAATTTTCAAAAACTAAACAGTCTTGTGTAACTAGCATCCAAATCAAGAACCAGAATATTACCAGCACCTCAGAAACCCCACCTGGTCTCTTTCAGTGACTACCCATCCCATCGCCTCCAAGGATAAACATCATCCTGATTTCTAGAAATACTGATCACTTTCCCCTGTATCTTAACTCATATAAATGGACTAGAATAGTACATAGTCTTATATCAAACATAGTTAAGATACTACACCAAATTTGAAAGCGTTATGCTGCATCCTAAATGGAAAATGCCCTAAAGAGCCTTGATCTAGATGTGAAAAAATAGTTTTTATTAAAATCTTGAAATCTTGTCAGTCAACACTAAAAATTAATTTTAGAAAGTTGTGTAGGATAGCAGTGAATCAAAACACAGTTGAGAGATGGAGCAAAAATATTTGGTATGAGGAAAAAATTTCATATATAGTATGATCTAGAAATACGTTTTTTAGGCCGGGCGCGGTGGCTCACGCCTGTAATCCAGCACTCTGGGAGGCCGAGGCGGGTGGATCATGAGGTCAAGAGACCGAGACCATCCTGGTCAACATGGTGAAACCCTGTCTCTACTAAAAATACAAAAAATTAGCTGGGCATGGTGGCGCATGCCTGTAATCCCAGCTACTCAGGAGGCTGAGGCAGGAGAATTGCCTGAACCGAGGAGGCGGAGGTTGCGGTAAGCTGAGATCGCACCATTGCACTCCAGCCTGGGTAACAAGAGTGAAACTCCGTCTTAAAATAAAAAAAAAAAAAAAAAAACACTGTATTTAAAAAAAAAAAAAAGAAATAAGTTTTTAAAAAAATATCTGTGCTTGAGTATCATTCTATCAATTAATACTACTTCTAGCATCTGTTTGAGTTGTCTTTTTTGCCAAAAAAAAAAAAAAAAAAAAACCCCAAAAAACCTTGAGAATCTAAAATGGAATTTTAGGCATCACTTGAGGTAGAGGAGATCAATTTTACCAAATTTTTCAAAGATAAAATCAGAGTACTTGTCAACCTGATTGATAATTTTATCAAATCACTTTCTGAAAGCATATCCAGCATGTTGTTTTTCAAAGTGTTTTTGCTCAGATCACCTGCCTAGGATGTTTATTAAAATGCTGAGTTCTCATGCCACACCTCAGACTCTCAGACTCTGAATTTTAATCAGGTTCCTAGGGTAATTATTAGGTATAGATATCTTAGAGAACTACTACCGTGAGAGAAATTAAGAAGAGCAGTGAGGAGGGAATATCTACATTTATGACCATTGCCAGAGGCCAATAAAATCACCCAGAAGTACTTTCCCATGTACTCTTGCCTATGTAGTTTTCATCCCTTAACTATTCTAATATAACTGGCTTGGAATAGGGCCCCTCTTTCTGTAGGCTGGGAAGAGAACATGTTTCACTTATGTGACAAGTTTATCTAGTCCCATCTAAAATATACCCTAAAATTCAGAGAAAAAATTCTTACTTCTTAAAATTAAGAGAAAAAAGTTCTTTATTTCCTAAGGAAAATTTATTTCACATCAGAAAAATTAACAACTGGGTATTGCCTTAACATATACTATATGATTTTGATCCATATATTCCACTGATTAATTCTTATCAGTTCTAGAAGTTATCTCCACCAATCTTTCCTGTTAATGGCTAAATTATTTTGTTTCTCATACAACAAAAAACAAAACCCCTTTAAAATGAAGGAGATAAGCTGACTCTCATAGGAAAGGTCCAGGGCCTCATAATACTATAATAACAATCAGTACAGTGTATCTGATCAAAACAGTATTTGGCTTCTAAACAAAACAAAATCTTCTATTTACATTTCAAATTATAGAACTGTTTGGACAAAATTATCTTCCAGCCCAACATTTTCTTTTTCCTTTTTTTCTGTATCTGTAAGTTGTTCATAATTGAAGTCTTAATAATAAAATGGGGATAGGGTACAGGGATAATGATTCATCAGTTTATTTACATGTTTTTTAGGGATTCAAGGTTCCGAAACATTTTTTTCAACCAATCAAGAAAGCTATTTGTATTACTTATTAATAACAATAAAATTTGTCCTATATTGCAATTTAGGATAGTAAGTATAGTAGTACATACATAAAATATGGAAGGGGGCATGTCCAATGTTTTTTAATTGATAAAGGTGTGTAATAAAACTTTTGGAGAGTAGCCTGGGCATGGTGGCTCATACCTATAATCCCAGCACTTTGGGAGGCAGAGGTCAGTGGATCGCCTGAAGTCAAGAGTTCAAGACCAGCCTGGCCAATGTGGCAAAACCCCATCTCTACTAAAAATACAAAAACAAAATTAGCCAGTGGCACAGTAGATGGTACATGTACATGGTAGCTGTAGTCCCAGCTACTCAGGAGGCTGAGGTGGAAGAATTGCTTGAACCCAAGGGGTGGAGGTTGCAGTGAGCCAAGATCACGCCATTATACTCCACCCTGGGCGACAGAGTGAAACTCTGTCTCAAAAAAACAAAAACAAAAACAAAAAACATATATATATATATATATTTGGAGAGTACTGATCTAGAAACTCAGGATCTTGTATTCCACTTGTTCAATGGACACTCCTTTGGAAAAGTATAAATTTGCTACAACCACCTGAACAGTGTACCTCAGAGACAACTTTGGGATTAGCTTAATGGACAAGTTAGTATCCATGAAGGAAAGGCTATCACATTGGTGACTCCCTCAAAATCAAAAAGAGGGGGGAAAAAAAGGAAGTTTGGTTTTTCCCTTTTCTATTATGTCTAAGTACTAGGTTGGCTTTTATATTTTTTATACTAAAATTTTTTTTTAACTTTTAAGTTCAGGGATAGATGTGCAGGTTTGTTACACAGGCAAACTTGTGTCTGGGGTTTGTTGTACGTATTACTTCATCACCCAGGTATTAAGCCTAGTACCAATTCGTTATTTTTCCTGATCCTCTCCCTCCCCCAACCCCCTACCCTCCGAAAGACCCCAGTGTGTGTTGTTCCCCTCTGTGTGTCCATGTGTTCTCTTCATTTAGCTCCCACTTACAAGAGAACACATGGTATTTGGCTTTCTGTTCCTGCGTTAGTTTGCTAAGGACAATGGCCTCCAACTCCATCCACGTCCCTGCAAAGGATATGATCTAATTTTTTTATGGCTGCATGAGTATTCCATGGTGTATATATACCACATTTTCTTTATCCCTCCTACCACTGATGGGCATTTAGGTTGATTCCACATCTCTGCTATCAAAATATTTTTCTTTGTACTTTTTATTTCTGCATTTCTTACTATCGTAGATTTATCTTTAACTCTTAAAAGTTCATTATAGAAAGGAAAATAGTGAAAGGGAGTCAAGGAAAGCCTTTACAGCATCAAGCAAGTTTTTCAGTATCTCCCCACAACTCTAGGATTCCTCCTCTTCCCCCATCCACCATGTATTAATAAATATCTTTATTAATACATTTTATATCTATAATGGGAAAGCAATGCATTTGATAGCAATGGTTCTCAACTTTTCCTTACAACACAGTTATCTCTGTAGTGCCTGGCACAGAGTACATAATCATAATAATAGCTTATATATCTAAAACAATCAATAATCTGTTAATTATCTGGTACATATTCTGTAACTAATAAGCAGTGTCATACTGCTTCATTTCAATACATTCCTTGTTAGATTATGGCATTAGACTAAATGAAAAAAATCCCATTTAGATAAAAGTCTATTATGTCCTCCCTACATATTATTATATTATTGAATAATCTAAAGTTTTACAAACTAGTCTGAGAAATTCAACTCTTCCTTTTTTTTAAAAGGCGAGAAGGAAACTGCACAGTTTGAATAATGTATACGTTTCATAGGTCAAATGTGTCAGTTACCCAGGAAGTGAAATACAAAGATGCCAAGACTCTTGCCCCCTGCTACTGAAAGAGCAGCCACTGGTTGCTATGTGTGGTACAAAAGAAATTTTAAGAACTCAGAGAGTACTTCTCCTGACACAGCTTACTGTTGCCATACGTGACATTATAGTTCAACAAGTGATTATACAGGAGCTTCAGAAAACACCTATTTTGTATATCTGTCGTAAACACATTTCTAGTATCACAAAACATAAATCAGAAAGATCTGCTGCTGCTCTCAACAGATGCTGACCTGTACTATAATGAATACTCAATAAACTGGTTCTAATTTCTTTAGATCATTAATTCCATAGATAATTATTCTCCACATGTCAACCAAGATTATGATTTCCTATTACTATTTCCTTTCTGGACAGCCTCAATGAGCTTTAATAATAGTAATTCATTTTATGCCAGTTAGGTTTGATAAAACTTGGCAAGCTATATTGCAATTGAGAGTTATTCATAATAAAAAGAGAAAAGTAGGGGCCGGGCACGGTGGTTCACAACTGTAATCCCAGCACTTTGGGAGGCCAAGGTGGGTGGATCACCAGATGTCAGGAGTTTGAGACCAGCCTAGCCAACAAGGTCAAACTACTTCTCTACTAAAAATACAAAAATTAGCTGGGTGTGGTGGTGTGCACCTGTAGCCCCAGCTACTCCGGAGGCTGAAGCAGGAGAATCATGCGAACCTGGGAGGCAGAGGTTGCAGTGAGCCCAGATTGTGCCACTGTACTCCAGCCTCGGTGACAGAGCAAAACTCCAACTAAAAAAAAAAAAAAAAAAAAAGCTGCATTTTAAATGGGATAGACCTGGCATCTTGTTCTTTTTCCCACTTTCTTCCTTTTTAAGCAACTTCATTTTCCAGTTAAGTAGTTCCTGAGATTGTTCACCATGAACATATATTCCTTTGGTTTTCAGATTAAACCAGCCTTTTATTCTTAATCAATAATGAACGGTGGGGATTAAATAACCACTAAAGGATAAGTAAGTTATTTCATTCTTATGTGGAAACAATCTGTGTAAGTTAATTACTTTGACATTCTGTTTTGCATACAATGAGAATCAACAAGTATCAATGTAACACCTTGATTAATTTTATCCATGAAAAAATAGCTTTTCTTTTACAGAATTACAGATTCTACATGAAGAGCAGGAAAAAAATGTTGAGAAAACATGTCTTGGCTGGGCATGATGGCTCATGCCTGTAATCCCAGCACCTTGGGAGGCTCAGGCGGGTGGATCACTTAAGCTCAGGAGTTTGAGACCAGCCTGGGCAACATAGTGAAACCCCATCTCTACCAAAGGTACCAAAAATTAGCCGAATGTGATGGTATGCATCTGTGGTTCCAGCTACTAGGGAAGCTGAGGTAGGAGGTTGCAGTGAGTTGTAATCTGCACTCCAGCCTGGGCAATAGAGCCAGATCCCATCTCAAACAAAACAAACAAAAAAAATGCCTTAACTTCTGACATTCATTCTCAAAAGACAAAAGTCCTTTGCTCGGGAGGGATGAATTATTGTAGATAATTAAGTAGGAGCATATTCCAACCCTCTTCTGTTATGTCTCCTCAGTTTGCAGAGTTACTTTTGAAGTTCAGGGCTTATTCAGAGGAGATATATAGGGAAAAACACAATGCACAGAAAATCAAGCTGTTTGAATTCAAAGACAAACTGTATTCCCTCATTTCTCTTCCTACAAAAAACTGTAAACATAAAGTAGGTTGCAGATACAATATCAACTTCAGCAAGTTCCGTAAAAAATAAAGGGAAAACATGGAATGATAGCAAAAATATAAAACATACCTGTGATGAAATATTGAGAAAAAAATGAAATGTGTTCATTCTCAAACTGCTGTGCTTTAAAGTTAAGAATAACAGATGCAATACAACAAGCTTCCATGTTAATCCAACACTTTAAAGTTTATCATTTTTAAATAGTTTTATTGAGATATAATTCATATACAATTCACCCATGTACACAATTGGATGGTTTTAGTATATTCACAGATTTGTACAACTATCACCACAAATAATTTCAGAACATTTTTATCCCCTCAAAAAGAAAATTGGTACTGATTAGCAATTACCATTTCCTCAAAACTACTCATCTCCACATCTAAGGAACTACTAATCTACTTTCTCTCCAACGGATTTACCTATTCTAGACATTTTATATAAATGAACCAATACATGGCCTTTTGTGACTGGCGTTTTCATTTCGCATAATTTCTTCAAGGTTCATCCAATATTGTAGCATATATCAGTACCTTAGTCTTTTAAAATTATCAAATAATATCCCATCATACATACATATTTTGTCTTTCATGTATCACTTGACAGATATTTGGGTTGTTACTACTTTCTAGCTACTATGAATGCTGTTGCTATGAACATTAATGTAGACATTCTTATGTGAATATATGTTTTAGTCCTCTTGGTTATATACTTTGGAATGCAACTGCTTGATCATACGGTAATGAGGACTAACTTTTAATAGAGTTAGCTGAGTAAATGTTTAACAGAACAATATACTCTAAAATAAGGGTTGCACAAACTTTTTAAAAGCACTTACTCTACCCTGTATTAAGTTAAGTAAATGCACTATAACTACAAAATAAAAAATTCTGAAACTGAAATATTTTCTATTTTAAAAAGGTGCAGACTTGGCCAGATGCAATGACTCATACCTATAATCCCAGCATTTTGGAAGACCAAGGCAGGCAGATGACATGAAGCCAAGGAGTTCAAGACAAGCCTGGCCAACATGGCAAAACCCCATCTCTACTGAAAATACAAAAATTAGCCAGGCATGGTGACATGAGCCTATAATCCCAGCTACTCAAGAGGTTGAGGTGGGAGAATTATTTGAACCCAGAAGGTATAGGTTGCAGTGAGCGAAGATCACACCACTGCACTCTAGCCTGGGCAACAGATGGAGACTCCATCTCCACCCCCAATCACACCAAAAAAAGGTGCAGAGTTTACTAATTTAAAACATTGGTATTTCTTATTTATTTAAATAAAAATGACTGAATTTACCTGTATTTGAGTACAAGAAATACTCAGTGACATTTCTTTTATTTTTTTTTATTTTTTTTTTTGAGATGGAGTTTTCGCTCTTGTTACCCAGGCTGGAGTGCAATGGCGCGATCTCGGCTCACCACAACCCCCGCCTCCTGGGTTCAGGCAATTCTCCTGCCTCAGCCTCCCCAGTAGCTGGGATTACAGGCACGCGCCACCATGCCCAGCTAATTTTTTGTATTTTTAGTAGAGACAGGGTTTCACCATGTTGACCAGGATGGTCTCGATCTCTTGACCTCGTGATTCACCCGCCTCGGCCTCCCAAAGTGCTGGGATTACAGGTATGAGCCACCGCGCCCGGCCACTCAGTGACATTTCTGTAACAGTAAACAGTAACAGAAGTAAACAGCAGCCATCGAACAAATAAATAATGAACATTTAAAAATCACTTACTACTGTTTCCTTGGCAGGAGGAGGCTTGATTTGTTGACTGGGGATCAGAACAAATGTTAAAGTACCATGCATATCAGACTGTAATAGAAAGATCAGGTTATTTTTAAAATTTGTATTTATGAAAACCATTCCATGATTTTATGATCTATATTCCCTAAACTGGAGTATTTCAGAACCCCTCCACAGACTTACATGATGACCAGTGGGACTTTGCTCTACCAAAGCAATGAATGGGGCTGGGTGAAAATAAGTGTGTGAAGATGTTTTATAGATTTTACAACAGCATAAGCAGATAGTGGAGATTCCACTATAACAGATGCTGGGTAACTAGAACCATAAATCTGGTCTGTGGGTGTGTACAAAGTGATCATAAATTTCCCTCAAAAGATGTCTGTCTATAAATGATTTCCTAATTATACCAGCACTATCTAACAGAACTTTCTCCAATGATGGAATTATGCTACTTCTGTATCTTAATATGGTAGCCATTAACTACATACTGCTTTTCAGCACTTGAAATGCAGCTAGTGTGAATAAGGAACTGAATTTTAAATTTTAATTAATTTAAACAGAAATAGCTACATGCACCTAGTGACTATTATACAGGACACTGCAGATCTATAGCACTGTTATTGTCTAATATTATTAGAAAAACAACAATCAATTACAGATAATAAATAAAATAATGCAAAAAATCATGAGGACACAGACTTTGTTTTGTCACTGTTTCTCAAATGGCTAGTGCATATTAGGCACTCAATAAATATGTACTGAGTGTATTAATGAGTTATATTACTACTGATTGCAGAAAAATAAAATTACTCTTCTAGCTGTGTCAACTTACCAACAAGTCAAAAACCTCATTGACATCTTTCCCTCGAATTTCAATGCCATTAATCTCTAGAACTTCATCTCCTTCATGTAATAAACCACTTTTCTCTGCAGCACCCCCTTTTACTATACGGCTAATGATGACAGAGTCCATTTCATTACGAACTGTAGCACCCTAAAAAAAATTATCTAATTTAAAAATAATACAATTTTTTTGTTAAGCATTTATTTTTAAATTCTACTTGTTCTCTACTCAACAATACTAATCTTCAGTTATCTTAAGAAAAAATTTACTTACACAGCTACAGTAATTGTAATTAGATTTAAAGGTTTGATCACTTCCCCCACATTTTCCACTTCAGAAATACTCTATTCATTAGAATTCTGAAATTAACCAGACTTTTGAAGCACACAACAGAAGAAAAATGCTCTTGCTTAACAACAGTATGTAGGACACTTACCAATGGAATATCACGAGCCTTTTCTATACGAACTATTTTTACAGTTTCTCCTCCATAGTGGCCAATACTTTCATAAACTCTCTCATCTGTAATGGGCTCTAGCTGCATTTCCTGCTCAGCAACCTTATCGTGGGCCAGTAAAAGTGCCTGTTTCAAAGAAATCCACGGCATTTTAAGTGACAGCATGATTTATTTCTGCAGAGTGATTTTTAACCTCACTATGTACATAGTATTCTGACCATTAAACCTTTAACAGTGCTATAATTAATTAGAGCTAACAATAAATAAAGATCTGTTAAGTATACTAAGGGCATACTCTGGAATGGGTTATGAAACTCTAAAATACTTATTAAACTTCATAAAACAACATCAATGTAAAGGCCTAAACACCCTAAATAATTAAAACTTACAGAAAATATAACCAAAAGGGGGAAGAATGTCTGCCTAATTTTTAAAGAAACAGTTGTTTCAAAAATAATTTGGTTCATTTTAAATCTGAAAATATATAACCCAACAATAATTATTATGTTATTGATAGGGTTGTAAACATCAAAACAGGCTAGATAATGTTTGACATCTTTTTGAGCCCTGGAGTCTTTGATTTAAAAAAATAAAAGATTAAATCCTTCTCCTGTGATTAAAAAAAGAAAAAAAAAGAAATAAAAAAATAAAATACTGGAAAAACCATATATATAATCATCTGTCCATCTTCTACCTGAATATGTGGAGTATTCAGCAAAGTAGTTAGTTCTTGTCCTTCCTTATGATGAACTGGCTTCAAAACAGTTTGTACCTAAGAAACAAAAATAAAGATTATTCTTCCTAGATTATAGAAGTATCAGTAGCACCTATATGCAGGGTCATATTTTTTAAAGTGCAAATTAAAATAAAAATTACTTGTAAGAAAAAGTCACTAAAAAGAATTATGAGACTTTTCAATCTTGTTATTATGGATAACAGTATTTCTTATTAAAAAAACACTAAACAAGATTTTGGTACTTATGCCTATAGACAAAATACTTCTATCTTGAAAGTTTCTCCCAATATACGATAAAATTCATTAATAATAATTACATAAGAAAAGAAAAATTGTCCCAACAGTTACCTTGCTATTTTATAGTTTTTAAATAATTTATGTGACTATTTAAAATCAGAGATAACAACTTAAAGAGTTACAGTCTAGGCTGGGCACAGTGGCTCACACTTGTAATCCCTACACTTTGGAAGGCTGAAGTGAGCGGATTGCTTGAGCCCAGGAGTTTGAGACCAGCCTGGGCAACATAGTGAGACCTTGTCTCTATTTTATAATTTTTATATGATTTAAAAAAAAAAAAAAAGAATGACAGTCTAGCAAGATGAATTTATATGAGTGTAATGGAACAATCACCATAATATAATGGATTACATTAAATTTCCCACAGTCGAGGAAACTTTGTGTTGCTAGGATAAACTCCCCTTGGTTATTAATTTTTTTTAGCTTGTTTCCTTATCTGTAGAATGGTACCTACTATTTATGGTGCTTCAAAGAATGATTAAGAAAATCTTAAAACAGGCTAGATACAATGACTCACACCTGTAATCTCGCACTTTGAGAGGCCAAAGCAGGCAGATCACTTGGGGTCAGGAGTTCGAGACCAGCCTGGCCAACATGGCAAAACACTGTCTCTACTAAAAATACAAAAATTAGCCAGGTGTGGTGGCGTGTGCCTGTAATTCCAGCTACTCAGGAGGCTGAGGCAGGAGAATGGCTTGAACCCAGGAGGTGGAGGTTGCAGTGACCTCAGGTGGCACCACTATACTCTAGCCTGGATGATAGAATGAAACTATCTCAAAAAAAAAAAACTTATAATGGACTATTTTAAATAATTTTATCAGTAATTTCCATATGAAACCTAAGAGATGGTAATTTTGGGATTAATTAATTTCACCACAGCAAGTGGATCAAAGCAACGACAGTACCAAAACCAGTCTGTCCTGTGGTTTTGGTACCCAGAAAATTATATTTCTAATTGTAGAATTCTATATTTATAAACAGGATGGCAGAGCAAATGTTATCTTCTTCAAGAACTCAACTAAAATCTTACAAGGGACAAGGCCCATGATTTAAGATTGTGGGTAACTAAAAGTTGTTTTTAAAAGAGGGTTGTTTCCTTTTTAAAGTTTATCAAGTCTAAATTAATTTTAAATGAAATTTGTAGTCTTGATCATACACCTTTTGATAGCTGAAGAAACTCTGAAGATGGGAAGATAATTCTGAATTAAAAATGTACCAAGGGTGTACAAAATATACTGAGTCAATTCCAAAATAATTTTTTGTATTAGAGATTTTTTCCTATTCTCACTTTTAAGTCAGTTCCTAAACATCTCTGAGATCTTCCCTTCTAAAGAAATTTAGAACTACTGTGTTTAACCAGTGCCCTACTAAGCTGTATGTTGCTTATTCTAGTGTCAACACATATCAACAACAACTTCTACAAAGGCGTTAAGGAATTAAAGGCTATTCTTTTATCCTACCACTCCTTTCCATTGGCCTATAAAAATGCTCTAATCTCTTATCTTTAAAAATACCCTTTCCTGACCTTGTTTGTACTCTTCTTCAGCTATACCACTTTTCCTTGTTTTCCTTCAGAAGCAAGATCCTTTTGCATTTTAAAACTAATTTTTTAATTATAAAAATGACATATATTAAAGGCAAAAAATCAAAAAATCGATAACCAAAAGGAAGTAAGTAAACAGATGGACTTTTATTGTACTCAGGGATAATCACCTTGGTATATGTCCTTCCTGCATTTTTCTATCTGTCTTTACCAAAATATTCACCTTGATATATGTATCTGACAAAGAACATGTAGCCAGAATATATTAAAAACTCTTACAACTCAAGATGAATAAAATGGAAAAGAGATCTGACTGGATATTTCACAAAAGATAGTCAATAAAAATATAGAATAATGCTCACTATGTAATGCAAATCAAAACAGTATACCATTACCTACCTACTAGAATCATAAACAAGAAATAATCCAAATATCCATCAATAGGTGAGTAGTCAAATTATGGGATATTCAAAGAATGAAATGATAACTCAGCAATTTACAAACTACTGATACAAGAACAACATGGATCTCAAAAACATTATACTAAACAAAAGAAGTCTGATAGAAAAGACTATTGTCTTACTACATTTATATAAAGTGTCCACAAATGACAAATTTGTAAAACAGAAAGCAAATCAGTGGATAGTTATAGGGCCTGAGGGTTGAAAGAGGTGGTTACTGTCTGCAAAGGGTCATGGGAGAGAAGCTCTGTGGATGCTTCTATAATTTGACAGCAGTGGTACATTTTACAGATGTACATATTTCTCAAAATACACTGAACTATACAATAAAACACACTCATTTTTAGTGCACGTAAATTATATCCCAATAAAGTCAGTTACCCCAAAAATGTACCCTCAACATCTAAACTTTGAGAAAATGTCTACGTATATATCCCTTCATTATTCTTTACATTTTTTTTTTTTGAGATGGAGTTTCACTCTTATTGTCCACGCTGGAGTGCAACGGCATGATCTTGGCTCACTGCAATCTTCACCTCCTGAGTTCAAGCCATTCTCCTGCCTCAGCTTCCTGAGTAGCTGGGACTACAGGCACCCGCCACCACACCCAGTGCCAATTTTTTGTATTTTTAGTAGAGATGGGGTTTCACCATTTTGGCCAGGATGGTCTTGAACTCCTGACCTCAGGTGGTCCACCCACTTCAGCCTCCCAAAGTGCTGGGATTACAGGCATGAGGCACTGTGCCCAGCCCCTATAACAGTATTTTATAACTATTTGGACCTGATACTAATAAATGACTAAAATATTTTTCTATGTGATTAAATATTCTTTTTAATTCTACAACAGAAATATGACCATTCTAGTTCTGAGTGGCTCTTTGTCACTTACAGGATTAAGTCTAAGCTCCTTAGTATTAAATCTAAGGACTGTGGGCTGGCTGTGGTGGCTCCTGTCTATAATCCCAGCACTTTGGGAGGCCTGGGGGGGATCATGAGGTCAAGAGATCAAGACCATCCTGAACAACATGGTGAAACCTCATCTCCACTAAAAGTACAAAAATTAGCTGGGCATGGTGGCATACGCCTGTAGTCCCAGCTACTCAGGAAGCTGAGGCAGGAGAAATGCTTGAACACAGGAGGCAGAGGTTGCAGTGAACCAAGATGGTGCCACTACATTCCGGCCTGGTGACAGAGCAAAACACCATTTCAAAAAAAAAAAAAATCTAAGGACTGTCACCATCTGATTCTTCGATCTTTTCCAGCCCTATCTCCTGGCATTCCTTATATCTTTCTGGTTCAGCATCAAGCTGCTTGTTCCCTGCACAAACCATGCTGTCCCCCTATGACTATGATTATACTAGCTGTCCCAGCTACCTGAATTGCCTTATTCTACTTGCCTAGATAATATGTACTCATAAAACTGAACATATTTGATTTAAAATTATCAATAGGGCTGTTTCCCCACTACACTGAGCTCAATGAAGATAGAACTGTATTTTATTCAACTTCATATTTGGCTACTGGCAGAATGTCTGGCAAACAGCACTGAAATATTTAATGAATTCAATGAAAAGAAGAGAGGGTAGGAAGTCATCCTTGATGTCTCCTTTACCTTAATTACCCACAGAGACACTATGTCCTATTAATTTTCTATGTAAATATTTCTATACTCTATGTGCAACTACTATTCAAAATCTTACATCTGGACAATGACAATAGCCTCCATATTACCCTATATTTCCATTGACTTTCCAAAATGTTATCAAAGTAATACTTTAAATTAGAAGCCTGTTTAAATATATATCTGTTAAAAATTCAAGATTCACAATTATTTCTAGAATAAATTTCTTGCTTTAAATTTTTTATGAAGTGACCTTTTCCTGTTAAATTTGATAAACACAAAAAAGCTAAGAAAATTAACTATTTATCTAACACCAAGAGATAGCCCTTTTTTTTTTTTTTTTTTGAGACAGGGTTTCACCATGTTGGCCGGGCTGGTCTCAAACTCCTGACCTCAGGTGATCCGCCTGCCTTGGCCTCCCAAAGTGCTGGGATTACAGGTGTGAGCCACCGCACCTGGCCCAGAGATAGCCTTTTTAAGAGTTTATTAAAATTCTTCCAAAACCTCTTACATGTTTAAATATGTGTGTGCATTTGTACAAATTAATTCATATTTCCCTGTTCCTATACAACTTCATAATTCATTACTTCTTCCTGTTTTATTGCACTGGCTGGTACTGCCAAAAAAATGTTGAATACTAGTAGTGGGCATCTGGAGTTTCTTTATGTTATTCAAGACTTCAATGGCAATGTGTGGGTGTTTCACCATTAGGGACAATTGGTTTCTGGTATTATTCTTTTTCTTTTTTTCCCTTTTCCCAAAGCGCTTTGTCACACATCTGGTATTATTTCTGACTATCTGGTTAAAACAATGTACCTGGACTTATTCAAGGCTTAAATGGCAATGTGTGGGTGTCCCACCATTAGGGATGATGCTATTGGTTCCTAGTATTATTCTTTTTCTTTTTTCCCCCAAAGTGCTTTGTCACACCATCTGGTATTATTTCTATCAAGTTAAAACAATGTGTCTGGCTTTCTAAGAATTTTTATCATCAAAGTATTGAATTTTTTTCATATGTCTTCTCTGTATCAAAATGATGATAGAGGGCCAGATGCTGTGGTTCACACCTATAATCCCATACTTTGGGAGGCTGAGATGGAAGAATTGTTTGAGCCCAGAAGTTTAAAATTGTGAACTATCCTATATTCACATGTGAATATGTGAACTATCCTAAAACTAATAATTAAAATGGATTTTTTTAAAAGTCCTTTTTAACCACTTCTTTCTCCCCAGTGCATTTACTCTCTCAACCACTTCTAGTTCTTTGCTATTCTCAACTCCTAAAACCCTTTAAGCTAAGTTGTTTCTTTTCTCTCTTCTTTCCACCTTTCCATTATGTGTGTCAGCTTTTTTCAATTGGAACAATTCTGATCTCTCTTGCTTCTTTCACTCTCTTCTTCACCCATTGCTGTATTTAGCAAAACAAGGACCCGGCAGCCACCTGGACAAACCTTCCTCCTAAGAGGGACAGGAATGATTATGATAATTTATTTTGTATTCTTCCCAAACTCACACTATAAAAAGTATATTATGTATGTGAATAGTATAAGATCGAAGTAATGTTATTTCAATCTCTGTAAGAGAAGTAACTTAGAAATTTCAGAAAACCATTTAAACCATCGTAAGTAAATATGACAAGTGAGAAAAATATATTCCTTGGGGACAATTGTGTGCTAATCTATAAAGTACCTCCTAACCTATTTTATAGGTCTGTAGCTCTAGATGTCCTCCTTCGCCAATAGCCCATTTTCTGTTTCCTGTTGGCATTCAATGAAATACATTCACTTGATGGGATTCCATAATTATTCATTTTAATAATACCAAAATAACTTAAAATGCTAGAATAATGCGAGACTGTCTACTCCTCAAACAGGAGAGTTTATTTATATTCTTTTTAAATCTTAAATTTAAAAGATGTTTGCAGAGCAGATTAAACACTGAACACTGGTTAGCATCAGAAACAAGAATTTATGCTATCATGTTAACAATAAAAACTCTTATAGTATATTAAGATTTAAAAATTTGATATGTCTACAGTTTTTACAGGAGGAAAACTTCAAAATACCTAGACATAATAAATCTTATGAGTTATATAATACATAATTGTCAGTTATAATTTTATCTCATCAGTAATCACTATTTCAGTTTATAATGTATAATGCTTAGAATTCATAAAACTATGCTAAAAACATTTAAAAATTGCTCTCTAGTAATTCTAATATTTGTTACTATCCAAATTTATAATTTTATACATAAAATTAACTCTTCATGAAACAGAGTTCTGACTCCGAAGTAATTTTTTTTCAGGATAAAATGCATGTAGTAAACTTTTCTGTCACAATACATTATTAACATGTGATTAGCAATTATTAATTCAAACAAATCTTAGAGTCACATTAGTATTTTCCAATAATCCTGTCCTCCTGCCACTACTAATTACCTTGTAGACATCAACAGTTTAGAATACATACCTCTTGAGCAAGATCTTGTGCGTTGGAGATAAGAGGAAATGGAGGACTGGCTTTGTTCATGTGTACTGTGATGGCATTGTGTATCTTAAACGCACTCTGGAAATCCTTATTTTGAACAAGTTGTAAAAGCAGTAAAATATCCTCCTGGCTCTGAGAATCTACCAAAGTATGTTGGATATGTTTAAGTGAAGAAAATAAGTCTTCTATTTCTAATAGGAGAAGAAAAAGGAATCCAAAAATTAATTGTTTCAGTATTAATTCAACATGTACTTCAAGAGAAAATTTATTTGAACCAGTAACAATTTAAGTTTTCAGAAAAATACCAAAATCTGCATATATTATTGAGTGTCAATCATGGTCATTTTATAGATTTTTAAGTAAAACATTCTAAAAAAATCACACAACAGAATAACTTGCATTTTTACAAAGGTGTTTTAATTATAAAACTAATATATGTTCACTATAAAAACAAGTGAGGGAAGGAATACAAAAATTAATAAAGAAATTTAAAACTACCAATAATCCCATCGCCTAGAAATATTTTTTTCTTAACATATTATTTCCTTTTTAACAGTAAATTGTAAATGATTTCCCATATCACTAGTCTTTTAAAATATTTATATATAGGCCGGGTGCAGTGGCTCACACCTGTCATCCCAGCACTTTGGGAGGCCAAGGTGGGCGGATCACGAGGTCAGGAGTTCAAGATCAGCCTGGCCAAGATGGTGAAACCACATCTTTATTAAAAAGACAAAAAAACTAACCGGCTGTGGTGGTAAGTGCCTGTAATCCTAGCTACTCGGGTGGCCGAGGCAGAGAACTGCTTGAACCAGGGAGGCGGAGGCTGTAGTGAGTCAAGATCGTGCCACTGCACTCCAGCCTAGGCTACAGAGCAAGACTCCATCTCAAAACAAAAAAAAATTTATATATATATAATGATTGCATGATATTCTACTACATGGCTAAACCATAATTTATAGTAACCATTAAACTAAAGTTGAACATTTAGATTGCTTCCAATTTTTTGCTACCATAAAAACAAGCATTCCAGTACATAATAATCAGTGCTATAGACAAATGTGTCTCAGATTCTTCATCAAGTAATTCCCAAAATAGAACTTTTAGATAAGATTCTGACATTTTTTAAAAGTCAAACAGCTTTCAAGGGAAACTTTACTAATTTGCATTCCATTAGCAATATTTTCACCAATTTGAGATCATTTTTTAAAAAACTTCTATTTGACCTATTAATAGGTAAGTTGAGGTTTATTCATATTTACCAGGCACTTGTTTTGCAGTCTATAAAACTCTAATGAATATGTGAGTCTCCTAAAGTTGTACTGAAAGTTGTGGGCACGTGTACATGTACTATATCTGTCTGTTAGTGTGCATGCCTAGCACAAGCATTTTTCTGGAAAATATTATTCCAAAATGGTTAAGAAGCACTAGTAGTCTCTTCTCTGCTCCCAAACAGGTTGCGTGCATGTATGTGCATGTGTGTGCACATATGTGTGCATATACTCTGTCATATTTGTTGGGAATCATTTTCCAGTATTTCCATTTGTCTCTTAATTATATTTGTGGTTGCTTTTATTAATTTCATTATAGAAGTTTTCAACTCTTTTTTTCTTTTTTTTTGAGACAGAGTCTCGCTCTGTCACTCAGGCTATAGAGCAGTGGCACGATCTTGGCTCACTGCAACCTCCACCTCCTGAGTTCAAGCAATTCTCTGCCTCAGCCTCCTGAGTAGAGGGGATTCCAGGCATCCACCACCATGCTCAGCTAATTTTTGTATTTTTAGTAGAGACGGGGTTTCACCATCTTGGCCAGGATGGTCTTGAACTCCTAACCTCATGATCTGCCTGCTTTGACCTCCGAAAGTGCTGGGATTACAGATGTGAGCCACCACACCCAGCCAGAAGTGGTTAATTCTTATATGTTAAGAATGACCCCTTTCTTTTCCTGTGTGATTTCTTTAACTGTTTCTATGCTTATAAGCTTCTTGTAAGTCATTAAAAAATATTTATCTAGATTTCTTCTAGCTTTTTGTAATTTCTACTTAACTATTTAACTTCTGTTTAATTTTAATCCATTTGGAATTTATTTCAGCATAGATCTGAAAAATTTTAACTTTATTTTTCTTCAAAATAACCAATGATTCTAGTACCATTTATTAAATAATCATTCCTGGCCAGGCGCAGTGGCTCATGTCTGTAATCCCGGCACTTTGGGAGGCTGGCTGGATTGCTTGAGTCCAAGAGGTCGAGACCAGCCTGGGCAACATGGTGAAACCCTGTCTCTTTTAAAAATAATAATTTTTAAACATAAGAAACATTAGCCAGGCATTGTGGCATGTGCCTTAGGCCCAGCTACTCATGAGGGTGAGGTAGGAGAATCCACTGAGGCCATGATCACGCCACTACATTCCAGCCTGAGCAACTGAGTGAAACCTCATCAAAAAATAATCAATCATTCCTTTTCCACTGATTTATAATGCCACCAAATTCTTACACATATTAGAATCTGTCTTTACTTCACTGGTCTATCAGAACGATATTGTCTTCTTATAGTAGCATTATAATGTTTGTTCATATTAACATGACAAGTACCTGATCTTTATAAATTTCTTGACTGTTGTAAATTAGTTGTAAATCACATTTTTTCAAGTTACCTCCCATTCCCTCTTTCCTAGTTTTCCAAAAAGAAAAGTCCTATTGAGATTTAGACTAAAATTAAACCTGTAAATGTGTCTAGGAAAAACTTAGAGCACATACTAGGACTTATATAATCAAAGACATAGTATAAAAAAGATATGGGAAAATATCTTCCTAACGTGCCTTGTGGTCAGCTTTCTTCTTACAAGGCCTGCAGAAACACTACTTACTCTTAATTGTCTTGTATGCCACAATTTGAACAGCAGTTAAAGTTTTAAATACATTCTAACAGTTCTTCAGTCGATTCTTGAGGTTCCCTATCTTTCCTGTCCAAAATCAAAAGAACTTTACTCTTTCCTTTTAAATATATATATATTTAGTCTTCCTTAGTTTATATATATAGTTGTCCCTTGCTATCAGTGGGAGATTGACTCCAAGACCTATCACAGATAGCAAAATTTGCAGATGCATAAGTCCCTTATATAAAATGGTGCAGTATTTGCATATAAGGTATACACATCCTCCAGTTACCTAAAATCAGCTCTAGATTACTTATAACACTTAATGTAAATAGCTGTTACATTGTACTGTTTAGAGAATAATGACAAGGAAAAATATTTTTATAAAGACTTATAAGACTTAAAAGTCGGCCCAACACAGTGGTGACTCATGCCTATAATCCCAGCAGTCTGGGAGGCCAAGGCAGGTGAATCACGTGAAGTCAGGAGTTTGAGACCAGCCTGGCCAACATGGTAAAACCCAATCTCTACCAAAAAATACAAAAAGTAGCCAGGTATGGTGGTGTGCTTCTGTAGTCCCAGCTACTTGGGAGGCTGAGGCAGGAGAATTACTTGAACTCAGGAGGCAGAGGTTGCAGTGACCCAATATCACACCACTGCACTCTAGCCCGGGTGACAGAGTGAGACCCTGTGAAAGAAAAAAAAAAAAGAAAAGGAAAGAAAAAAAGAGAAAGAAAGAAGGAAGGAAAGAAAGGAGGGAGGGAGGGTGGGTGGACTACTTTTTTCCTTGTCATTATTCTCTAAACACACACATATATGTGTGGTCATCAGTAGTTTAAAGAAAAATTGGGGAAAACATTTAAAAGTCAAAATTGTCATTAGAATGACCTATGAAGCTGTGGCCCAGAGCTGGATAAGAGCTGAGAGATAGCCAGAATTTAATCATAAGCTAATATTAAGAATAGACAGGAAGAATAGAAAATGTCAGATTCCATCACACACAATGAGGTTACCAAAGAATTTCTTAACAGTGCAAAGAATTCCCTAAGAGATTAAAGAATTCAACAGCCTTAAAGTATCTAAAAAGCAAAACATGAAAACATTTAAATATCTTAAAAGAAAAAGAAATTACAAAAGCAACAAAGCAGTTAAGCTTCATGGAAGCTACAATCTCATGAGGTCTAGAATTCTCTGAGAAGATAATTAAATTACTGTTTAATTGAAACAATTTTTTTTTTTTTTGTAGAAATTGAGTCTATAAGTCCTGGCCTTCAGCAATCTTCCTGCTTCGGCCTACCAAAGTGCTAGGATTATGGGTGTGAGCCACACATTGCAAGGCCTGTAGTAATTGTTAAAAGGGTCTCATTGCCAGGCGCAGTGGCTCACACCTGTAATACCAGCACTTTGGGAGGCTGAGGCAGGCAGATCACCTGAGGTAGGGAGTTTGAGACCCAGCCTGACCAACATGGAGAAACCCGGTCTCTACTAAAAATACAAAATTAGCCAGGCATGGTGGCGCATGCCTATAATCCCAGCTACTCAGGAGGCTGAGGCAGGAGAATCGCTTGAACCCCAGAGGCGGATGGTCGAAGTAAGCCGAGACTGCGCCACTGCACTGGCTATTAGGGTATTTTGAAAAATTGAGAGCCTCAGATCTCACTGCTGACTGAAATCAACAAGCAGCCTTAGAGAGCCCAGAAGGTTATCCCTATTGGGTGTCTTCAACCTCAGGGGAATTAAAATTTTTTAAGGCCAAGAGTTTCTGCATAATCACAATCACAGCTCACTGCAGCCTTAACTTCTCAGGTTTTGGCGATCCTCCCACCTCTGCCTCCCAAGTAGCTAGGACCACAGGTGCATTCCACCACATCTGGCTATTTTTGTACGTTTTAGTAGAGATGGAGTTTTGCCTCGTTGCCCAAGCTCATCTGTAACTCCTGAGCTCAAGCAATCCACCCACCTCGGCCTCCCAAAGTGCTGGGATTATAGGCATAAGCCACCCCACCCAGCAAAGAACAGTTAATTTTCTGTTCTTTCCACACACTCAAAGAAATGGTCCATTCTTTGGTGGATATATCTGTTAGTTAAAACAAACAAAAATCCACCCAAGTTTTTCAACATTCTATACAATTCCACAGGAAATTTTTAAAATCCTTAATCAGTCCTGTCAAATAACTCTTTCGTAATAAAGATGAAGACACAGAGACAACAAAGAGGACAGAGGACAGAGAGAAGAAATTCTCTTCCCCAATCCCATACAGACAGACAACAGACACAAGAAAGAACCACATGGACAGAGAAAGAGAGAAATGAAGAACCACAAGGCTAATGAGGAAAGACTGACATATGTGCTAGATTGGGAGTGGTTCAAGAAATAAGTACTAAGGCAGGATGGAGGCACTCTGCCCAGGAGAAGGTAGAGGCAGGCATAGCAAATCTGGCTTTGGTAATAAATTCCAGTCTGTAACAAGTTTCTTAGGAGGAATTTCTTTATATGTAGTTTAAATTCTTTGCCCTGTAGTTGGACCTATTTCCTCTTACTTGATTTTTCAGTGAAATTAAGTTTCCATCTTCTCTAATATTTCATGCAACACTTAACTCTTGATTATTTAAAAGAAAGAATGTATTATTCCAAAATAAGAAAGATCACTCACATTTAGCTTTGGGATACAACTAATCAGATAAATACAAACATACACATTGGTCAACAAGTCTACCCTCCTAAACTGTCCTCCCTCCTTGCCCTCTCCTGGCAGTCTAAAATGTAAAAGAATGAAGACTCTAAAACAGGCAACAGAAAGCAATCACCCAGTTACTTTATCAGAAAATCCTGCCTTCAAATGCCTACAACTCTGGGTAGCCATGTGGAAAGATTTTTTGGTTATAAGGGCAAAAAATCTTTTACCTAAGGAATCTCCATCTGGATTGGCTTTACTGATTGACTGATTGATTGAGACAGAGTCCCGCTCTAGGCTCACTGCAACCTCCACCTCCGGGTTCAAGTGATTTTCCTGCCTCAGCTTCCCAAGTAGCTGGGATTACAGGCATGCGCCACCATGCCTGGCTAATTTTTTTTGTATTTTTAATAGAGACGGGGTTTCACCATATTGGCCAGGCTGGTCTGGAACTCCTGACCTCAGGTGAACTGCCCACTTCAGCCTCCCAGTGCTGGGATTACAGGCGTGAGCTGCCGCACCTGGCCAGCATCATTTATTTTTATATATTACTCTCATTTGCCCCATACGAAAACAGATAGCTTCTAGAGACTTATACTCAGTATTGAGATTCTCCATTTCATTGTATAAATAATTCTCATTCTTTTAACCTGTCCTCAGAAATTTCAATTCCAACCAATTTCATGACTTTTTTCTGAAACTTTTAAGATTTCTTTTCCCCTAAACTGTAGGGTCAAACATGATAGACAGGGAACTTAATATTACTAAGTATGAGGAAATTATATCAGTTTCCAGTATATCTACCTGTGGAATCAAAATTGCAGTGGCTCATGCCTGTAATCCGAGCACTTTGGGAGGCCAAGGTGACAGGATCACTTAAGGCCAGGAGGTCAAGACCAGCCTGGGCAACATAGTGAGACCCCATCTCTACAAAAAATAAAAATTAAAAAACAATTTTTTTAACCTAGATGAATGGAAAAACAAGATGTGGTATATTTGTACAGTGGAATATTAATTCATCCATAAAAAGGAATTAAGTACTGATTCACGCTACAATATGGATGAATCCTGAAAACATAACAGTAAATGAAAAGAGGCCAAGTTACAAAAGAGCCTATGTTATGTAATTTCATTCATATGAAATGTCTAGAATAAGCAAATCCAAAAAGACAGAAAGTATATTCATGGTTGTCAGGGGCCAGGTGGAAGAGAGAATAGAGAGTGACCATTAATGGGTACAACATATTTTGGAATTATATAGTAGTGATGGTTACACAACTTTGGTTTTGGTTTGTTTTTTTAAGCACTGTAGCCTCGATCTCCTAGGCTCAAAAAATCCTCCTGCTTCAGTCTCCCTAGTAGCTGGGACTACAGAAGTGTGCCACCATGCCCAAATGATTTTTTTTTTTTTTTCTAGAAGACAGGGTCTTACTATGTTGCCCAAGCTGGTCTCAAACTCCTGGGCTCAAGATTCCTGCCTTGGCCTCCAAAAGTGCTGGTATTACAGGCGTGAACTACCATGCCTGCCTGCACAACCTTGTGAGTATACTTAAAATTAATGAATTCTGTTGTTTAAAAGATGAAATTTTATGGTATGTGAATATTTTAATAAAGCTGTTATTTTTAAAATGAAATAAAAAATTAGTGGTTAACATCCACAAATTAATTTTATGGACTACAGGGTCAGATGAACTCTCTGGTAGCTTCTGGTTCTCACAAAAATTAAATTTCATTCAAACCCATAGTCTGCCATTTACTCAAACACCTTTTTTCATTTGGTTCTCAAGAAAATCATGAAACTAAGGCTCAGAAAAATTAAGTAACATGTCCAAGGTCAATGGCAATTCAGTGACATTAAAAAGTACTGAAATTCAGTTCTGACTCTAATATCCCTGCACTTTCCAATATACAACTACATCATACATTTCTGAATGTGCCATAAGACAATGAAGCAAATCTTTGCAGGAGGAACTAAATTTTAAAACCTACTATTACTTAATAGGTGGAATGAAATTTTAATGCATTGTGTCAAAGACTGAATGATGTAGCAGTTATTTTCCTATAAAATTATGTGTACTTAATAAACAAAATTTACATGACTATACATATACTCTAACGAATTTTTAAATCTTTAGCTCTAATTTTAGCAACTTGACTAAATCACAGAATTCCCAAATAATCCTAACACTTCATACATTAAATCTAGTGACAACAGATTTAATTATTTCACTTCCAGGAGGGTAAAATAATTCCCTAAAGGAATGGCTAATAACATTTATTTGGAAATATCTATAATAGCTAAACAAAAATTTGATAGTAAAAATAATTAACTTCTCAGAGGCAGGGCCAAACTAAAACTCAATATTTTCTGGCACCAGGATTTTGTCTGCTGGCTTTAAATAAATTTTACCTTAAAGCCAACCTTTAAAAAAGTTTATCGCAATCACACAAAATTCTAGTATGCCCCATGGTCAAAAGTCAGTTAAATGTCAGAAAGAAGTGTGAGAGAGCTATTTTACTTTAAAATGTCAATAATCTTTTGACTTAATAGTTTGAATATCCAGAGACATCTGGCAAAAAATATGCAGGCATTAATTAAGTCTAAAACATGCTATTAATTCCTTGAAAATATTTTGTTCTTTAGCTTTATTTTCCCAGTTTTCTTCCCTGTGGTTTTTTTTTTCCTTCTTCACACTAATAGTATCTCATAGCAGATTAGAAAGCCCGTAATTACAAATTTCAAGTCTTTTTATTAACCACTAAACAGCTCACCACGGATATATATGGGTGTGTCTGTATGCCCTTTTCTGACACTGCTTCAAAGATATAACAATTTTATAGTCACATATGTGATAGATGGTAGTCTTCCTTAGTTTATTTCCTTTAAGTATTCTATCTACTATATTTCCTTGTCCACATCCCTGGCCCAAAATTACTTATCTGAGAACACAAAAACAGTGAAATCTATAATACAGAAATATCTGAAAACTACACTACTCTAGCTCAATCCACTCTAACCTGCGTTCTTTTCTTTTCTGAGGATTTCTCTCCCAAACTAGTTTGTTCTGATTATGAAAAAGAACAAAGAGAATATTTGTAGCAAAGCAAGCTTTAAAAACTAACACCAATTTTAAAGAAAGCCTCCCTAATATCAAAGTTTTTTTTTCTTTCCATGCTTGCCTACATGCAGAATATCAAAGTTTTTACCACTTATAATACTCATATTAATCATTCATTTGAAATCTAGTTTCCATATCACTATTTTTTATCTTTCAAAAAAATTCTGCTTTTCAACAAGAAAATTCAGTTCATCCTTTCTGAGTCTTTTCTATCAATTCCATCCCTGTAATTTTATTATCATACATTGCCAAATTTACAAATACTTTTCATTAAAAGCCACCCAGACCATTAATCTTGCCAATCATATTTTCAATTGTTAAAAGAATATTTTGTCTACTCACGGATAAAAGATGATGTATTGTTTAGAAACTGAAGGCTTCCTCTCAAAGAAATAAATCGGTTGCCCAATCTTCCCTCATTTAAAACAAAGTTGCTGTTTCTGGATGTGAAAAAGGCTGAGCAGTTGTCTCCTGTCATATGGGTATTAACCAAATACTAGCAAGGAGACACAATGTTCAGGGAGTACTTCTCTTACATTTTGATGTGTTAGCAGATTATGAACAAGAAAAAAAAGTTTGGTAAAAAGCTTTTGCACTTCATTTTTAACAAAAACTTAAAAACCTGAGGCTATGACAATAACAAACTATACTTTATGCTAATTTCTCATGATTCTTACGTAACAGATATTTGTGTTGAATATATTAACATAAAAGCTATCATTTATTTCTCAAAACACATTCTCCCGTCCAAGAAATGAATTACAAATACCTGGTATGACATTTCAAATTACTTTAAAATAAAATATATAAAACTGAGAACCACACAAAGGTATTTTTTAAAACCACAGCGGATTACACATTGGAATAGAGGTACCCTTTAATTTGAATTTGTAGAAAAGTCAGCAATACAAACAGAAAAAAGAAAAAGTCAAAAAAAAAAATTAAGAGAAATGATATCCAATTTTCTGTGCTTAGGCAAAACAAAACCATAAACCCATAACTTTTCCCTTACTAAGTGAATCTGGCTGAAGCTATATTTGTTTCTTTACTGTGATTACATGAATAGTACCTATCAGATGGATACTTAATGCCTGATTCTAAGTAAACCAAATGGACATGGACAATACATTAATCTTAAGGGAACGTAAACAGAAAAACAGAAGAATCAATCCAGGTTTGCACCGGATGTGACAAACTTTCTCCAATAGAATATATTCAGAATATTTTAATAAATAGTAATAGAGTGGTGGGAAATGAAGGCTGGTAAGAAGTAATCAGGAATGAAGTATTTTTACTCTCACAAAACCCTGAGGAAAAAAGAACATAAAATTCCTTCACATAAATGTATTAGAAAAATATGTAATCTTTTAGCTTTCACTGTAATTATAATATCTGAAGGCATTTAGCAGACTTTACTATGACCAAACGCGTATCTATGACTTCTCAAAAACACAGAGAAGCATGTACATATGAAATGTGGATCCTGAATAAAAATTTATAACAAAGAAAAGCAGATGAGGTGATGTAGTAGAAAGTGCTCCAAACTTGGAATAAAGAGACTTACTGAGGAACAAATCTGGCATACACATGGTACCTTTGGGCAAATTAGAAAAAGGTGCTCATTTTGGGTAGTCACAGCTCTGGCCTGGTGATTGAAGTGCTGGTTGGGTATTGGTTTCCAGGCAAACCTTTCACTTTGTGCAGTACATCAACATCAGATCTGACAAATTCAAACTTGGCTCTACCACTGGTGTCTTTAAAAAGTTGTTTAACTAAGGTTCAATTTCTTTATCTCCAAAATGGAGATTAGAGAGTACTGTTAACAAGATTATTTTATTACATGAAACAATGTTTGCTACAACACTTAGTACACACTCAACAGACTCTTAAATGAATAGCAAAATGACACTGACAATAAAAACTCTCATTCTACAAAAAAGTAGAAGTAACTTTTTTCACACCTAAAAAATAGCAAACCACTAAAAAATAAAATGTACTCCTAACACTAGTTCAGTGAGCCCTTAGGTGTTATGTGCACGTGCAAGAAGGGTGGGTGGTAAATTCAATGATTAAATATTCTAAGGTTTGACACCAACCTCCCTTGTAGATTCACAATGCCTAGTAACATTCTAACAGCTATGAGAAGTCCTGTAATCAGAAGGTATTTAGCTTATTTAGCCCAGAGTTCTCAAAATGCTTTTGGTCACAGAATTCTTTTGGTTTGGTGCTATCTACTCGTATCTCATAGGACTTTTTTTTTTTCCACAGAACAGAATTTGGGGATATATAGAAAATACCATTTTTATGTTTATGATGCTATATGAATAACAGTTCTTTTTATTGACAATCGTTAATTTTAAGAATCAAAGAATTTATAGTTACTAATTTCATTACAATTTTACAAACTTTAAGGAAATCAGAAATTCAAAATCTGAAAATTGTTTTTTAGTATTTTGCATAAAGTTTGTGAGTTTTATATAAAAGGTAAATTTCAAGGCTTTAAATATTAAGGCCACATGTAGAACTCTTTAATATCTAAAAAACATGTTACAGTGACTGAACATTTAAGTCACATGCTTTTAGCTCTATGTTGCTAACAATAAACAATAGTTACATGGCGTTTCCAAGAAAACAAAAGATCTTGGTCTGAAATTCAAACTGACATTACTTACATTCTCTTAAACCCGCTTCCTTCTCATATACATTATAAGGCACAGATAAATTAAAGCAAAACGTTTTCTATTATCCCTCTATTTTTACTTACCTAGTATTTTCACAGCATAATGAGGACTTTCTAAGACAATTCCTTCCTCTGTATCAAACATAGGGTTATCTATTCCAGTCTTTGGAGGAATTTGGGCTAGCTTCTTAAGTCTCATGGAAGAATTAAGGTCAAGTTCTTGCTTTTTCCCTTCTTCTTCTCTCCTACGCCTCATGTCTTCCTGTTGTTGCCGAATACGCTCCAACTGTGCACTTCGACGTATTGGCATCATCCTGGTGCCCAAATCTCCGGGGCAGTCAACAGCCATCTCTCGGTGCTTCTGATGTTCCTCTGGTGATGCAAGATCAACATTTTTTACTTCGCTGTCTGACTCCTCTGTAACATGCCCATTCATATGGGATGTTGTCATGGTTATCTATAAAAACCTGTACCACTTTTTACAAATCAATTTTTCCTAAAGGCCAATTCTCTTGATTCTGTAGTATAAAATCCATGTTACTTCAAAAAAAAAACAAAAACTTCTCACATCACATAATAATGCTATGAAAAAGTATCCATGAAGGAAATCTAAGGGGAAAGATGGGGGAAAAAAAAGTATAAGAATTACAATATATAAAAGCAGGTTTTTACATAGCCTATTTCTAATCTCCATACAACATAGAAAATTATAAGTATATAACATTATTTTGCTACTTAAACAGTAGATTAAGTACTTTCATTTTTACAGATAATGGTGAGGAAATCAAGATCCCCCTCTCCCCCCAAAAAGTCCCCTTCCAAGAACGTGAAACATACTATTCAATTTTAAAGCTAAGAAAAATGATATATAGTACTGGAAAGTTTAGCAAAATGGGAAGGTAAAAAGTCTGCAGTATTAGTTTGGTAGGGAACAGGCTGCTTGCTTAAAACATAAAAAGGTGCTTTAATCATCTTTTAGTAGTTGTCTCAACACAGTATCTTATGCTCAACAGTAAACACGGGATTGAAATAACTTACTAGTTAACTACTAAAGAAATTGATGAATGATCAACTGATTTGGCATACAGCAGCCATGTTTGTACCTCATTTGAAATACAAGCAGTATTCTGGAGGATAATTCATTCATGTTTAGGAATTTTTGAGATGAAGAACATGCCCAAACTTCAATTAGCAGCTGAGGCAGCTACAAGACAAAACTACATTGAGACGAGGATTACATGGGTTATCAGTCTTTATAACTGGTCCCATTTAAGAAAAAAAAGGATTGGGCTGGGTGCAGGGGCTCATACCTGTAATCCCAGCACTTTGGGAGGCCAAGGCAGGTGGATCACCTGAAGTCAGGAGTTCGATACCAGCCTGGCAACATGGTGAAACCCTGTCTCTATTTAAAAAATACAAAAATTGGCCAGTTGTGGTGACAGGCACCTGTAATCCCAGCTACTCAGGAGGCTGAGGCAGGAAAATTGCTTGAACTTGGGAGGTGGAGGCAGAGGCTGCAGTGAGCTGATCGCACCACTACACTCCAGCCTGAGTGACAGAGTAAGACAAGACTCCATCTAAAAAAAAAAAAAAAAGAATTGGGGTTATCGCTACAAGGATTCAGTTACAGAAAATGGTAGTATCTGTTACCACTCAAAAACTTTTGAGTCATACTGTACAGCAAAAAGATCACAGTAAACAGGAAGATAACTGAATTTTTAATCCTCTAGTTTTATGACTTAAGACCATTTTCTCTCTTTGACCAAAATTCACTTGGAAACTTTATTCATAGGATCGACTGTTCTGAGTTTCATGACAGATAATGTATACTTACATTAATTACCAGTACTAACTTGATTCTCGTATTTTAAAAATCTTTCAACATATTTTAGAAAATAAAAATATTTTACCAGATAACGCTGGCTTTTCATCAAGCTATTTCTCAGGCATAAATAGGCAGATTGTTTACATATGTGTAAACCCACACTTTAAATCTAATTAGCCTTTTTTTCCCTCTCGCTCAAGAGCAATAATATTTACAATAATAAACCTACTACCTCCTTGAGTTGGGTATCACTTTAGTAAACAGGTGGTTAGAGCACAATGCCAACTAAGCAAAAGCCAGGTTTTCAGACAATATTCCTAATGCCAGCCAATCTTCTCTCAAATATCTTGGGTCATAGTGCAAATAGGGACAGAAGACAAAATGCTTAGTACAAACCCAACTAGGCTATCAGGAAAACCACTAATCCAACAATCAGGAAAATGGATGTCAGTTACATGAGCCATTATTAAAACTATATTTGCACAAAAATTGTGGTAGAGTTTTCTGTCTTTCATCCAACTTTTGGCTTCTTTCTTTCTAAATGTGATCTACACACATAAGTACCTTATTTACCATTAAGTGCCTTCTTTTTCATTAACATGCCAGCAATTTGATTTATGTTAGACAATTCTTATGTTAGGCACTGACTATATGCAAATGCAAATTCAGCTTTTTAAATGTTTTTCCTTACAAGCAAGCAGGAAATTATGTAGGAGTTACTGCAGTGCTATGCTTAATTTTAAAAATCGAGGAGTGTACATATTTTCAGAAAATTAAAACCCTCAACCCTCTCTATAACAATTACTGGATATTAAAAATCAAATTTAATAATAAATGATGCATTTTAAACTTATATATATATATAAATTATGATCTGAAATATAAAATTCGGCTTAAAAGGTCTACATCTGTGTCCATATTCATTATACTATGGGGAAAATTAGAGGTCATGCAAGATAGACCAGGTCGGGTCAAAATTCTCATGCTTGGACGATTTATTATCACACTTGTATATCTGGATCCAATCTTTGCTCTCAGAAAAATTTCTGCAACCTGGTAGTAATCTGCTTTAAATTTCATTTTGGTTATCTCCCCAGGAATGTTCAGTCTACTGGGAGAGAAAGCAAAGAAAATAAATGATTATTTTTCTCCAATCTCCTCACTAGATTCTAAATTTGTTAAGAGTCAGGGATCATGTCTTACTTTCATAGCTTCAGTGCTTAGCCTAATACATATCATAAGAAATGCCCAATAAATATCTGTTCAACTCAACTTGGAATGTTACAGACAATGAACTATAAAACTTGGTCTGTGGTAAAAGGTGACAGGAAACACTCAAAACATAAGGATACATTTCTTTGAGCTGTATATCAAAGGGCAACTAAAAATTAGCCAGCTAGCAGAAAGGTCTACTCCAGGCAGACAGGTTCACATGACCTCTAGGAAGGAAGAGTATGACTGAATGGCACTTTCAGAAAACAAAATAGAATACAATAAACTGGATGGGACAATGGGAATATGCTGTACATCAATAACGATAAAACTGGAAAGGCAAGCAGGAGGCCATACTGAGAAGAGTTTTAGATCTTTACCCTGAAAACAGTAATAATAATTAAAAGATTTTAAGCAGGGGATGACGTAATCACATTCATTTTTATAGAAATATCACTACTACTGAAGGATAGAGGGTTGACTGAAGGGTGGCAATGAGACCAGACTGAAAGCACTATCAGAAATAGGGTGCTCAAGTAGGACAGTGAGAATGAGTAAGTTATATTCAAGTAATACGTAGTTATAGACTAGGCACAGTAGCTCACACCTGTAATACCAGCATTTTGGGAGGTTGAGGCAGTGGATCACTTGAGACCAGGAGTTTGAGATTAGCCTGGGCAATGTGGTGAAACCCCATCTCTATGAAAAAATGCAAAAATATAAAAAAAATTATCCAGGTATGGCGGCTTGTTCCTGTAGTCGCAGCTACTCGGGAGGCTGAGGCACGAGAATAACTTGAACCCGGGAGGCAGGGGTTGTAGTGAGCCAAGATCGTGCCATCGCACTCCAGCCTGAGAGACAGAGTGAGATGGACGGAAGGAAGGAAGGAAGGGAGGGAGGGAGCGAGGAAGGAAAAAGAAAGAAAAGAGAGACAGAAAGAAAGGTTACAGAATCAGTAGAACTTAGTGTTTATTTCACATAGGAGAGCAAAAAGTGAGTAACAGAAAGGTAAAGGAGGAGGAGGAAGTAGTAGGAGTAGGATTAGTAGTAGTAGTATAGTGACAACTACAATAACTATAGCTAACATTTACTAAGCACTTCTTTATGTGCCAGCCAATACTGCAAGCACTTCACACAGTATTCACTCATTTATTCCTTATTACAACTCCAGAAGTAGATCCAAATATGCCCATTTTGTAGATAAGAAACGAAGTTTGAAGTAGACCTTCAAGACAAGATGGAGAAATAAGAAAGGAGCCATATGAATCAAAGGTGGGAAGATGAAAGGTGTGAGGGGAAAGTACAAATAAGGCTAGTTGAACTAAAATAGGGTAGTGGAAGATACGACTAGAAAGTCTGATTGGGTCCATCTTACGAAAAGTCTTAAATACAAATCCTTAATTCTGTGGAAAAAGAGAGTCATCAAATATTTAAAAAAAAAAAAAGGAGTGGCCAGGCACAGTGGCTCATGCCTATAATCCCAGCACTTTGGGAGGCTGAGGCAGGTGGACCACCTGAGGTCAGGAGTTCGAGATCAGCCTGACCAACATGGAGAAACCCTGTCTCTATAAAACATACAAAATTAGTCGGTCGTGGTGGCACATGCCTGTACTCCCAGCTACTCAGGAGGTTGAAGCAGGACAATCGCTTGAACCCAGGAGGCAGAGGATGTGGTGAGCTGAGATCGCGTCATTGCACTCCAGCCTGGGCAACAAGAGCGAAACTCCATCTCAAAACAAAAATAAATAAATTAGGCCGGGCGAGGTGGCTCAAGCCTGTAATCCCAGCACTTTGGGAGGCCGAGACGGGTGGATCACGAGGTCAAGAGATCGAGACCATCCTGGTCAACATGGTGAAACCCCGTCTCTACTAATACAAAAAATTAGCTGGGCATGGTGGCGCGTGCCTGTAATCCTAGCTACTCAGGAGGCTGAGGCAGGAGAATTGCCTGAACCCAGGAGGCGGAGGTTGCGGTGAGCCGAGATGTCGCCATTGCACTCCAGCCTGGGTAACGAGCGAAACTCCGTCTCAAAAAAAAAAAAAAAATAAATTAATTAATCAATTAAATAGAGGAATGATATGTACATAAATTTAATTATTATTATTTTTAAATTAAAAAAAATATGGAACGCTTCACAAATTTGTGTGTCATCCTTGTGCAGGGGCCATGCTAATCTTCTCTGTATCGTTCCAATTTTAGTATATGTGCTGCCAAAGCGAGCACATAAATTTAATTATTTACCCCTGGCTAGATACTATGATTATTGAGACAAGATCCCTGACCATTATTCTATCAGAATTTCCCACAAGAATCTAGAAATTAATATGGCCAAAATTAAACTCTTATTCCCCTTTAATCTCCTCCTATTCTCTTTAATCCTCTCCCCGTTTTCAGTTCTAACCAATGTTACTACAGCCATCCAGTCACTTGAGACAACATTTTTAAGAGAACAGCCTCCAGAATCAGACTGCCTAGGATCTAATCTTTGCCTACGCTCCTTTTAAGTCTGAGCTCAAATACATTTTCCTCTGGAATCCTACAATCCCTGTCACATTCTTGATCAAGCTTGACTACAGCTATTTATATCTCTGCTTTTCTATCTCATCAGACTAGAAGCTCCTTGGAGTTAAGAACCAGGTTGACCCATCTTTGGATCCGTAGTACTGCCCGCAGGCAGTGTGAGTCCAGAACCATCACTCTTAAGTACTATCCTTGGCTTACTAGGTAGATGACAATATCACTAACTATGATGGAGAATCAGATAGAGGGAAATTAAAGGGAAAATGAGTTTAGACACATTAATTTCAAGATGACTGTAGATCACACAGGTAAATTATCTAATTGGCAGGGATCTGTCTTGTTCACCTCTATAGCCACGATATCTGGTAAGTGATACGCTTAATTAAGTATATGAGCAAACCACTCCTCTGTTCAGAACTTTTGATGGCTTTCACACTAGAGCATAAAGTCCAAACTCACAAGATAAATCCAAGCTTTCTAGCTGTACCTTTTACTACTCACCTGCATGAGCCTTCTAATTTACCTTCCTCATTTGTGTCTATCCCATATCTTTTTTCTTTCTGGCCAAATGACTTGCTAACTACTTTTCCATTGATTTCTACCTTCAAGACCTCCCTCAAGTCCATAATTCTTCAAATCTTTCCAGACTACCTTGTTAAATAATTACTTCATCATTTAACACTCCAAGAAGACTCTATAATGCTCACAAGTTAATTTAATGAGGGCCATGAAAGATCCTAAAGTTCTTCCAGAATTAAAGAAACATTATGCGGTATCCTATAGTTTTAGTATTAAGATCATTATAATTTTTAAGCAAGCACTCCACAAATATGCTAGCTCATACACGTACTCTATACATATCATAAAAGTAAAAGAGTCCTCCCAGTCCAAAGCAACTGCACTCTCCCTCTCTAAAAAAAAAATAATAATAATAATAAAAACTCCTTTGACAATTCACAAGCTGGTAATGAAGACAGTAGAGTTACCAGATACAGGCCCTAATTCTTTTCCTCAACTCTCCAATTCTAAGTTTGAAAAAAAAAAAGAAAGCTTCAAAGGATTACATTTCAAATCCTCATCAGAATCCCTGTCCCATCCCTGCTAGAAAACAAATACAAAAATCTTTACATAGTACACAAAGTAAGAAAAATTTTCAGACTGGCATGCCAAAGCTGTTTCAATGCTAACCTCAAACTGGGGAGAAAGGGTTTTAGTTGTGGGAGAAAGGGGTAAAAGGAAGCTAAACAAGCTTCACAACAAGTGCAAATGACGGAGATTGTAGGGACTGAGATGGCCTAAGGGGTACAGGTTCACTTAAAAGGGTACCAACAAGTAGAACCATCTGTGTAAGAGGTGAGAATCAAGATAGGTCAGCAGAAATCCAATTTCCTATATTATCAGCATCTTAATTTTTAGGCAGAGGAAAATGGAAGAGATATACTTCACATGCATAAACATGTGCAGCCTACACTAGTGTCCAGAACTCTAGAATTTTTTGAATTCATCCTTCCCCTCTTTCTCCAGTAATGCCCTTTGACCAGCAGCTGGGAAGTCTCATTTTAAGTGATCAGCATTCCTCTGACATTCTAAGAGGTTAAAGTATCTGTTTCCATAGAAACGGCTTTGTCAGCTAACACAAGATTCAAGCCAAGAAAAGTGAAAAAAACTTACATTATGCAAACTGGAAAACCCTTGTCTACTGTCCTTTTAGTTTCTCTTCTCTTGTTTTTCACAAAACTCAGGCTAACTTTCTTATTCTATAAAAAAGAAAAATGAGACAATTGATCAAATGTAAATGTCTGCAGTGTTTTTGAGGGGATAAAGGAGGAAGACCAATTCAATATGATAACCAATTCTGTGTACAGATAACTAGGATTTCTTAGTAAGAAATCATAAAAATGCACCACGACCCCTGTATCTAATGGATATCAATTTGGTGGATCACAAGGTCAGGAGATGGAGACCATCCTGGCCAACATCATAAAACCCCATCTCTACTAAAAATATAAAAATTAGCTGAGTGTGGTAGTGCACACCTGTAATCCCAGTTACTCAGGAGGCTGAGACAGGAGAATCACTTAAACCTGGGAGGCGAAGATTGCAGTGAGCCAAGATCGTGACACTGCAATCCAGCCTAGGACACAGGGAAAGACTGTCAAAAAAAAAAAAATCTATGTTGTTGCATATTAGTCAGGTTAGGAATGCCAAATGGAAACGTTCCAATAACACAATGTAAACAGTATGGCAATTCCTCAAAAGGCTAAACATAGAGTTATCATATCAGCAATTCTACTCCTAGGTATACACACCAAGAAAAATAAAAACATACATCTACAAACACACACACACAAAACTTGTACAAAAATATTCATAGCAGCAGCATTCATAATAGCAAAAAAAGTAGAAAAAAATCCAAATGTTCAACTGATGAATTTATTAAAAGTTGTATAATCCTACATGAAACAAGTAGTGATGCATGCTACAACACGGATTAACCCTGCAAACAGGATTTAAAGAAGTCAGCAGCAAAGGACCACATACTGTATGATACTATTTATGAAATATCCAGAAGAGGCAAATATAGATAGAAAGTAGATCAGTGGTTGCCTAAAACTGGGGGTGAATGGGTGGGAGTATTATGGCCAAGGCATGCAAGTTTCTCTTGAGGGATGATGGAAATTAATTGTGGTGATGGTTGTACAACTGTAAATATACTAAAATCCATTGAATTTGCACACTTGAAATGGATGTGTCAGAAGCATTTGAATAAGAGCAACTCCATCTTGAATAGGGGCTGGGTAAAATAAGGTTGAGACCTACTGGGCTGCATTCCCAGGAGGTTAGGTATTCTAAGTCACAGGATAAGATAGGAGGTCAGCACAAAGTCAGGCAACAAAGGCTCTGCTGACAAAACAGATTAGGGTAAAGAAGCCAGCCAAATCCCACCAAAACCAAGATGGCGATGAAAGTGACTTCTGGTGGTGCTCACTGCTCATTATATGTTAGCATGCTAAAAGACACTCCTGCCAGTGCCATGACAGCTTACAAATGTCAGGGAAACATCAGGAAGTTACCCTCTATGGTCTAAAAAGGGAAGGAACCCTCAGTTCTGCGAATTGCCCACCCCTTTCCCGGAAAACTCATGAATAATCCACCCCTTGTTTAGCATATAATCAAGAAGTAACATGCCAGTGTGATATTCTGCCTATGGATTAGCCATTCTTTCATTCTTTTACTGTCTTAATATACTTTCTTTCACTTTACTCTATGGATTTGCCCCAAATTCCTTCTCATGCAAGATCCAAGAACCCTCTCTGGGGTCTGGATCAGGACCCCTTTCTGTTACCAGATGAACTGTAGAGTATGAGACTTCTATCTCAATATTGCTGTTTAAAAAATATACAATGAAATACTACTACAAACAATAAGATGGCTAAAATTAAAAAGTAACAATATTAAGCACTGGAGAGAATGTGAAGGAATGGGAACCCCTATACAATGTTGATGAGAATGTGAAATTGTAGAGTCTGGCATTTCTTAGAAAGTTAAACATATAGTTACCATATGACTGAACCATTTCACACGAGAAAGAAACATATTTTTATCTGTAAAATTCACAAAGAGAGATTTGTAATGAGTATGCATAGGAGCATTATTAATAATAGTCTAAAACCATATGCTATCCTTCAGCTAGGAATGGATAAACAAAAAATGGAATTCAGCAATAAGAACAAACTACTGATATATCCAACAACATGCACAGTCTCAAAAACAAAATGCCAGACAGAAGAGTATGATTCCACCTGTACAAAATTTCTAGAAAACGCAAAACTGTGTTATTAGAAAAAGCAGTTTCACAGTTTCCTGAAGCTGGAAGCAGATTCTGACTGCAAAAACGCAAGGAGGGAACGTCTGCATGTTATAAAAGTGTCCTAGTATCAGATTTCAGTGATAGTCTGCATGACTACATAAACTTACTAAAACTTAAACTGTCCCTATAAAACCTAACTCTTATAAAATATAAATTAAACCTCAATAAAGCTGTTTTAAAAACTCATTAAATTGAACACTTAAAATTACTGAATTTTGCTGGGCGAAGTGGCTCACGCCTGTAATCCCAGCACTTTGGGAGGCTGAGGCAGGTGGATCACCTGAGGTCAGGAATTCGGGACCAGCCTAGCCAACATGCTGAAACCCCATCTCTACTAATAATACAAATATTAGCCAGATGTAGTGGTGCATGCCTATAATCTAAGCTATTCAAGAGGCTGAGGCAGGAGATTCGCTTTAATGTGGGAGGCATAGGTTGTGGTGGCTAAGATTGCACCATGGCACTCCAGCCTGGGTGACAAGAATGAAACTGTCTCAAAAAAAAAAAAAAAAAAAAGAAATAAAACAAACAAACAAACAAAAAACAAAAAAACCTGAATTTTAATTGAAGTTATACCCATTCTGCTGATTTTAAAAGAAAACAAAACCTCAAATTATACACTTAAAATGTCATCTTGTTGCATGTAAATTATATCTCAAAGAAACCAAGTTTTCAATTTTTATATTTATTTATTTGAGATAGGATCTTGCTCTGTGAGCCACACTGGAGTAGAGTGGCACAATCTTGCCTCACTGCAACCTCTGCCTCCCTAGCCTCAAGTGATCCTCCCACTTGAGTCTCCTGAGTAGGTGGGACTATAGGCAGGCATGACCCAATATGCCTGGCTAATTTTTGTATTTTTAGTAGCGACAGGGTTTCACCATGTTGCCCAAGCTGGTCTTGAACTCCTGGGCTCAAGCGATCTGTCCACCTTGGCCTCCCAAAGTGCTGGGATTATAGGCATGAGCCACTGTGGCTGGCCAAGAAACCAAGCTTTTTAAACGATAATTATATATTCCCAAAACAAGTCATATACTGACATCACATAAAAGACCCTATTTACTCGATAACTGTTTAACTCCTTGTATAAATTTAAGTTTCCAACAATGAATGACTATCTTCACAGAAGAAACGTAGCAGTTTGAGATCAGCATGGCCAACATGGTGAAACCCTGTCTCTACTAAAAATACAAAAATTAGCCAGGTGTGGTGGCAGACGCTTGTAATCCCAGCTACTTGGGAGGCTGAGGCACGAAAATTGCTTGAACCTGGGAGGCAAAGGTTGCAGTGAGCTGAGATCACACCACTGCACGTCAGCCTCGACAATAGAGTGAGACTCCTTCTCAAAAAAAATTGAAATATTTGGGTTACTCATGCAGTGGATTAGCCCTGAAATTATTATTTAGTAAAAAAGGCACAACTTAAACAAAAATAAAGTCCCCAAGACCTAACTGAAAAATGAGTTCTTAAATTACAGAAGTAAAAAGAACTAAATATATGTTTTTTAATTTTAAATATGTATTTGAAGTAAATTGAACTTGTTTAACTCAATGGGCACAATATAAAAAGTTTTTACATCAGGGATGGTGGCTTACACTTGTAATCCCAACACTTTGGGAAGCAGACAGGAGGATCACTGAGAGCAGGAGTTTGAGACCAGTCTTAGTAACACAGTGAAATCCTGTCTCTACAAAAAAAATAAATTTTTTTTTACGGATTAAAAGTTTTAATAAATGGACAGAAAAAGTCCTTTAAATTACAAGACCAAGTGCAAATGCCCTGGGTTAGTGGCACGATCTTGGCTCGCAGCAACCTCCACCACCCAGGTTCAAGCGATTCTTTTGCCTCAGCCTCCAAAGCAGCCGGGATTTGGGATTTGGGATTTGTGACACTGCACCCAGCTAATTTTTGTATTTTTAGCAGAGACAGGGTATTACCATGTAGGCCTGGCTGGTCTTGAACTTGTAACCTCAGGTGATACACCCGCCTTGGCCTCCCGATGTGCTGGGATTACAGGTGTGAGCCACAGCTCCTGGCCTTTTTACTTTTCTTTTAAATAGAGATGGGGTCTCACTCTGTTGCCTGGAGTGCAATGGCATAATCACACCTCACTGTAGCTTTAAACTCCTGGCTCACGCAATCCTCCCACCTCAGCCTCCTATGTAGCTGAGACTACAGGCACACATTACCATGCCCAGCTACTTTTTGTTTTTCTTAGAGATAAGGTCTCAGTATGTTGCCCAGTCTGGTCTTGGCTCAAGAGTCCTCCCGACTCGGCCTCCCGAATTGCTGAGATTATAGGCATGAGTCACCATGCCCATGCTCTGGGTTTACTGTTTAGTAGAACACGCTGACATGTCCTATAATAAACGGCATTTCTAAAATTCCACAAAGTTCATGGTTTAGGTTTCTGACAGAAGTACCTTCATTTGTCACCCAGATAATTGCATTCCAAAGAACCCACTGCCTTTTTTATTTTTTTAAGTGTTTTTTGTTTTTGTTTTTGAGACGGAGTCTCGCTCTGTCACCCAGGCTGGAGTGCAGTGGTGCAATCTTGGCTCACTGCAATCTCCAACTTCCAGGTTCAAGCGATTCTCCTGCCTTAGCCTCCCGAGTAGCTGGGACTACAGGTGTGTGCCACCACACCCAGATAATTTTTGTATTTTTAGTAGAGATGGGGTTTTGCTATGTTGGTTAGGCTGGTCTCAAACTTCTGACCTCAGGTGATCTACCCGCTTCAGCCTCCCAAAGTGCCAGGATTACAGGTGTGAGCCACCATGCCCAGCTCTTTTCATATAGCTTAAACCGTATTTACAATATACTATACCAGACAAAATTTGTAAGGAATGGAAGCAAAATCCCAATTCAAAAAATCTTCAAAGTAAAAACCCAGTAAGATTTCAAAGGGGAATAAAGAGTAACATATATTATAACTTAAAGCCACATAAATCATCTGCCCTCATGGACAGAAAAAGAATAACATGATTCCTGACACTCAATTCTGTTGGATAGCAACAAGGCAATATCATTAGCTTAGAAGACACAATCTTTGAGACTTAACAGCTTTTGCATTTCTGGCAAAAAGCATATACATAACACATCTATAAATGAAAGATTTAGTTTACAAGCTCCTATTCTCACCCCATGATTCTAGGCCGCACAATGGCTTTGAGATAAAAATTAAAACAAGGTAATATGGACAAAATAGCTGGAAAAAAATACTGTTGTATTTACAATTTACTAACGATCTGTATCCTAAAATATCCAGTTACAAAATTTTATTAAAAATTTATTTCCAAACTGGTTATCTACATGCAGAACAATGAAAATGGACCTTTACTCATACCAGTTATGGTACAAAAATTAACTCAAAATGGATTCAAAGACTTCAACATGAGATCAGAAACTGTAAAACTATAACGTGAAAAAATAACACAACATGGGTCTGGGCAATGATTTTTTTTTAATCTGACACCAAAAGAGCACCAGCAATAAAGGCAAAAATAGACAAATGAGACTACATTAAACTAAAAAGCTCCTGCACAACGAAAGAAATAATTAACAGTATGCTAGGCTGGGGACAGTGGCTCATTGCCTGTAATCAAGGCACTTTGGAAGGCCGAGGTGGCTGGATCACCTGAGTTCAGGAGTTCAAGCCCAGCCTGGCCAACGTGGCAAAACCCTATTATATACCAAAAATACAGAAAATTAGCCGGGTGTGGTGGCACGCACCTGTGGTCTCACCTATTCAAGAAGTGGAAGTAGGAGGACTGCTTGAGCCTGGGAGATGCAGGCTGCAGTGAGCAGAGATCATGCCAATGCACTCCAACCTGGGTGACAGAATGAGACCCCTTCTCAAAAAAAAAAAAAAAAAAAAAAGTGTGCTGAGACAACCTGTGGATTAGGAGGAAATATCTGCAAGACCAGCCATACTTCTGATAAGGTGTCAATATCTAAAATACAGTCATCCTGCCAGCATCCACAGGGGAATTGGTTCCAGGACTCTAATGCATATCAAAATTTGCAGATGCTCAAATCCCTTATTAAAAATGGCAAAGTATTAGCATATAACCTATCCACATTCTCCCATATACTTTAAATCATCTCTAGATTATTTATAATACCTAATACAATATAAATGCTAAGCAAATAAATAGCTGTTATGCTATATTTTAAAAATTTATATGACTTTTTATTTTTGTACAGTTTTTTTCCCCTAATATTTTCACTCCGTGGTTGGTTGAATCCATGGATTTCCAAGCCCACATATATGAAGTATAAATGGAGCTCAAACAATTCAATGGCAAGAAAACAAAAAACTAAATTTAAAAATAGGTAAGAAAAGTGAGAGAGCATTTTTCAAAAGATATACAAATGGGGGCACATGTTCTCAGGACCTGCTGAGGCTATGTCACGAAAAAAAATTCTTTTAAGATATGCAAATGGCCAATAGATACATGAAAAAATGTTCAACATCACTCATCATTAGGGAAATGTAAATTAAAACCACAATATCATCTCACATCTATCAGAATGGCTACTATCAAAAAGACATGTTGGCGAGAGTATGGAGAAAAGAGAAAAAGAGTATTCCCTGTATACTGTTGATGGGAATATAAATTAGTATAGCCAGATGGAAAACTGTATGGAGGTTCCTCAAAAAAATAGGTGCAGCAAACCACAATCGCACACATTTACCTATGTAACAAATCTGTACATGTACTCCAGAACTTAATAAAAAATAAACAGGAGAGAAAAACAAAATTAAAAGTACAATTATCATATGATCCAGCAATCTCACTTCTTGGTATTTACCCAAAAGATTTGAATTAGTTTGTTGAAGAGATGTCAGCATTCTCACGTTAACTGTAGCACTGTTCACAACAGTCAAATTATGAAACCAACTTAAATGTCCATCAACAGATGAATGGATAAAATGTAGAGAGTACGTGTACATACACACATACATAATGGAATACTATTTAGCCTTTATAAAGAAGAAAATCCATCATTTGCAACAACACGAATGGAACTGAAAAACATTACTCTAAGTAAAATAAGTCAGATACAGAAAGATAAATACTGCACGTTTTCATGTATGAGGAATCTAAAACAATTTAACTAACAGAAGCAGTGGGCAGAATGGTTTTTACAGAGGCTGGGGTATGGAATGGGGAGATGATACAAAATCTCAATTGGACAGGAATAGGTTTGTTTTTTTGAGACCTGCTGCATAGCATGGTGAATATAGTTAATAATGGGATACTATACATTTCAAAATTGCCGAGAGTAAATTTCAAAAATTCTTACTACACACACAAAAAACATCTAATAATTAAGGTAATATGTTAACTAGCCTGATTTAATTATTCCATTTCCATTTATATATAATATATAATTATATATTATAAACTGTCAATTTCTTTTTTTTTTAAATATATATATTTTATTGCACTTTAGCTTCTGGGGTACATGTCCAGATCATGCAGGATTGTTGCATAGGTACACACATAGCAATGTGGTTTGCTGCCTCCATCCCCCCCATCATCTAAATCTGGCATTTCTCCCATGTTATCACTGTCCCTCTCATATTCCCCCCCAACAGACCCCAGTGTGTGATGCTCCCCTCCCTGTGTTCATGTGTTCTCATTGTTCAACATTTACCTATGAGTGAGAACATGTAGTGTTTTTCTGTTCTTCTGTCAGTTTGCTGAGAATAATGGTTTACAGATTCATCCATGTCCCTACAAAAGACACAAACTCATTGTTCTTTTTTATGGCTGCATAGTATTTCATGGTGTATATGTACCACACTTTCCTTGTCCAGTCTATCATCAATGGGCATTTGGGTTGAGTCCAAGTCTTTGCTATTGTAAACAGTGCTGAAATGAACATACGTGTGCATGTGTCTTTGTAACAGAACGATTTATAATCCTTTCGATATATACCCAGTAACGGGATTGCTGGGTCAAATGGAATTTCTATTTCTAGGTCCTTGAGGAATCACCACATTGTCTTCCACAATGGCTGAACTAATTTACACTTCCACCAACAGTGTAAAAGTGTTCCTGTTTCTCCACCTCCTCTCCAGCATCTGTTGTCTCCAGATTTTTTAATGATTGCCATTCTAACTGGCATGAGGTGGTATCTCAATGTGGTTTTGATTCGCATTTCTCTAATGGCCAGTGATGATGAGCATTTTTTCATATGTTTGTTGGCTTCATATATGTCTTCTTTTGAAAAGTGTCTGTTCATGCCCTTTGCCCACTTTTGAATGGGTTTGATTTTTTCTTGTAAATCTGTTTTAGTTCTTTGTAGATTCTGGATATTAGCTCTTTGTCAGATGGTAGATTGCAAAAATTTTTTCCCATTCTGTTGGTTGCCAGTTCACTCTAATGACTGTTTCTTTTGCTATACAGAAGCTCCGGAGTTTAATTAGATCCTATTTGTCTATTTTGGCTTTTGTTGCCAATGCTTTTGGTGTTTTAGTCATGAAGTCCTTACCTATGCCTATGTCCTGAATGGTTTTGCCTAGGTTTTCTTCCAGGGTTTTTACGGTGTTAGGTCTTTAATCCATCTGGAGTTAATTTTAGTGTAAGGTGTCAGGAAGGGGTCCGGTTTCTGTTTCCTGCACATGGTAAGCCAGTTATCCCAACACCATTTATTAAATAGGGAATCCTTTCCCCATTGCTTGTTTTTGTCAGGTTTGTCAAAGATCAGATGGTTGTAGATGTGTGGCGTTGCCTCCGAGGCCTCTGTTCTGTTCCATTGGTCTGTATCTCTGTTTTGGTACCAGTACCATGCTGTTTTGATTACTGTAGCCTTGTAGTATAGTTTGAAGTCAGGTAGCGTGGTAATACCTCCAGCTTTGTTCTTTTTGCTCAGAATTGTCTTGGCTATGCAGGCTCTCTTTTGGTTCCATATGAACTTTTTTTTTTTTTGAGACGGAGTTTCGCTCTTGTTACCCAGGCTAGAGTGCAATGGCGCGATCTCGGCTCACCGCAACCTCCGCCTCCTGGGTTCAGGCAATTCTCCTGCCTCAGACTCCTGAGTAGCTGGGATTACAGGCACACGCCACCATGCCTAGCTAATTTTTTGTATTTTTAGTAGAGATGGCGTTTCACCATGTTGACCAGGATGGTCTCAATCTCTTGACCTCGTGATCCACCTGCCTCGGCTTCCCAAAGTGCTGGGATTACAGGCGTTCCATATGAACTTTAAGTGGTTTCTTCTAGTTCTGTGAAGAGGGTCATAGGTAGCTTGATGGGGATAGTGTTGAATCTATAAATTACTTTGGGCAGTATGCCTATTTCACAATACTGATTCTTCCTAATCATGAGCATAAAATGTTTTTCCATCTGTTTGTGTCCTCTCTTATTTCCTTGAGCAGTGGTTTGTAGTTCTCCTTGAAGAGGTCCTTCACATCTTTTGTTAGTTGTATTCCTAGGTATTTTCTCTTTGCAGCAATTGTGAATGGCAGTTTGTTCTTGATATGGCTCTCTTTAAGTCTGTTATTGGTCTATAGAATACTTGTGATTTCTGTACATTGATTTTTGTATACCGAGACTTTGCTGAAGTTGCTTATCAGTTTAAGAAGATTTTAGGCTGAGATGACGGGGTCTTCTAAATATATAATCATGTTGTCTGCAAATAGAGACAATTTACTTCCTCCTTTCCTAACTGAATACCTTTTATTTCTTTTTCTTGCCTGATTGCTGTGGCTAGAACTTCCAATACTATATTGAATAGGAGTGGTGAGAGAGGGCATCCTTGTCTAGTGCCAGATTTCAAAGGGAATGCTTCCAGTTGTTGCCCATTCAATATGCTATTGGCTGTGGGTTTGTCGTAAATAGCTTTTATTATTTTGAGATACGTTCTGTTGATACCTAGTTTACTGAGAGTTTTTAGTATAAAGGGCTGTTGAATTTTGTTGAAGGCTTTCTCTGCATCTATTGAGATAATCATGTGTTTTTTGTCTTTGGTTCTATTTACGTGGTGGATTATGTTTATAGACTTGTGTATGTTGAACCAGCCTTGTATCCCCGGGATGAAGCCTACGTGATTGTGATGGATAAGCTTTTTGATGTGCTGTTGCAATCGGTTTGCCAGTATTTTATTGAAGATTTTTGCATCTCTGTTCATCATGGATATTGGCCTGAAGTTTTCTTTTTTTGTTGAGTCACTGCTGGGTTTTATTATCAGGATGATGTTGGTCTCATAAAATGATGTGAGAAGGACTCCCTCTTTTTGGATTGTTTGGAATCGTTTCCGAAGGAGTGGTACCAGCTCCTCTTTGTATGTCTGGTCACATTACAAGGACCTTTTCAGCATCTGGTGGGAAAGTCAATGCAATTAGGACTTTGGAGCGTTGGGTGATAGGTTCATTTTCAAAGCATTATTTACTACAGTGCTGTTTCTAGGCAGTTACATGGATCACGTATGCTCACTAAATTCATTATAATGGTGAACAAAACACCTAGGGACAGAATAGCAAGCCCAACTTACAGGCCCCCACAAAAGCTAAAATTCATGTCATTGACTAGAGTGACTGCATCTGATCAGGAGCTGAAAGAGGACAGAAAAATTTTGGAAGGAGGGCCCTTTCCCTCAGAGCTTGAAGGCTTCTCTGTAGCCTACGCCAAGAAGTCTTGGGGAAAAAGGCTAACACTTTCAGTATTTAAGCTTTTTGGGCACTTCCTTTGGGAAGCTGTCCCTACCAAAGTGGCCATAGGCTGCAGTCCTCTGATAAATTGGTTTTTCCAGATCCCTGAAAATGACCTGAGGGCAGAGATCGAAATTCTTCTTCACAATCTCTAATAGCTCTCTCTCACTCTTCTGAGAGGTACCATAACGGAAAATGGAGATAGATAATGGATGAGAAACTCCAATAGCGTTAAGAGACCTGAACAAGAACCCTCCGGAACAGACCTCCTTTAACAAGCGATTTTGCCACCCAATGAGCAGCATCAGCAGCTGAACAGTCGACCTTGGTATAATCCTTTCCTGAAAAGGCACCTCCTCCATGAGCACCCCAACTGCCGTAAGTGTCCACAATGATTTTCTGTCCAGTCAAACCAGCATCACCCTGAGGCCCACCAATAACAAATCTGTCACTTGGCTGTAGGTAGTAGATTGTATCCTCATCAAGGTATTTTGCAGACACAATGGCTTTGATGACTTTCTCCTTTAGGGCATCCCTCATCTCATAAAGACAAACCTCTTTATCATGCTGAACAGATATAACAATTGTGTGGACTCTATGGGAAGCACAGCACCTTGATCCTGCATATACTGCACAGTAACTTGAGTTTTAGAATCATGGCATAACCAAGGCAAAGTGCCATTACAGCGTAGTTCTGCCAGTTTGGCATTAAGCTTCTGTGCCAAGACAATGATTAAAGGCACACACTCCTTAGTTTCATCAGTGGCAAAGCTAAACATCAAGCCCTGGTTTCCAGCACCAATGTCTTCTTTATTTCTGTCAAGATGAACACCTTGAGCAGTATCTGGTGACTGTTGCTCCAAGGCTACCGGTACATTGTAAGTTTTGTAGTTAAACCCTTTGGAAGAATTATCATATCCAATGTGTTTAACAGCTTCACAAATCACTTTCTGGTAGTCAACAGCAGCTCTGGATGTAATTTCCCCAGCAAGAAGGATAATTCCAGTTTTAGCAACAGTTTCACAAGCTACTTTGGCATCAGGATCCTGTTGAAGGTGGGCATCAAGGACAGCATCACTGATCTAGTCACAAATCTTATCTGGATGGCCTTCCCCCAATGACTCTTAGGTGAAGAGGAACATGCCCTCCTTGATGAATGCCTCATGGAAGCCATCGAGCTGCCTGTTCATGCTGGTGTCAGTGTCGGTGAGTGGAAGTGGCGTTGAGAAGAACAGTGGCGAGTTCTACTCAGAGCTGGGGGTGGCGTGCAGCGAACCTAAACTGTCAATTTCTAATTTTAAAAACATACAGTATTGGCCGGGTGCCAGTGGCTCATGCCTGTAATCCCCACACTTTGGGAGGCAGAAGTGGACGGATCACCTGGGGTTGGGAGTTCGAGGCCAGCCTAACCAACACGGAGAAGCCCCATCTCTACTAAAAATACAAAATTAGCCGGGCATGGTGGTGCATGCCTGTAATCCCAGCTACTCAGGAGGCTGAGGCAGGAGAATCACTTGAACCCGGGAGGTGGAGGTTGCGGCGAGCCGAGATTGCGCCATTGCACTCCAGCCTGGGCAACAAGAGTGAAACTCCGTCTCAAAAAGAAAAAAAAAAAGATAAACAGTTACATCAAGAGTGGTCCAAATAAGGCAAGACTAAAAAAAAGCCAAAACATATTTAATAATCATAGCTAATACTATTAATATTTACTGATTCTCATTGTGTACTCAACACTGTGCTATATATATTAAATACACTTAATCTTCAAACTATTCTACAAATTTAAATACTATCATCCCCAATGACAAATGAGGAGACAGGTTTTAAAAAACAGTATTTGACCTGACAAACACTTTAAAATAAACTTTCTACAGTTATAACGGGTACTCTTGTACATATTTTTTTCATGTCTATGACATCATCTAATCCTTACACTATACTTGTATGTTCATTTAAAGGAATTATTGCTGGGTGCTATGGCATGCACCTGTATTCCCAGTTGCTTGCATGGGAGCCTGAGGTGGGAGGATCATTTAAGTTCAAGAGCTGGCTATAGTGGGGCTATGATCATGCCTGTGAATAGTGTACTCCTGCCTGGGCAACACAGTGAGACCCCATCTCTAAAAATATAAAAGGAATTACTATCTCTATTTTACAGAAGACAGGAGCAAAACAATTATTTAAATGGTTGAGTAAGCAGTGATAGAGGAGGTTACAGTAGAAGTAAAAGCAGCAACACTACTTGCTAGGCATAGTGCCAAGAATTTCCCATATATCTTCTCAATCTTTCCAACTCCTCAAAGTTATCTGATTGAAAAGAAAAGAATCACTATGATCTCTTGTCCCCCTCCCACCCTTCTTTACATTGCAAGGTGAACAGTGATACTCAGATTTGTAAAGGAAAATGGTGAAGGATGACCCAGTGTGCTGTCCCCTTGTGCCCTGGGAGTATTTACCAGTATTTACAAGGTAAATTGATGAATTTACCGACGAGAAAAACAAGTAGGGAGAGGTTTAGTTGTTTTTCGAGGTCAGAAATCCAAGCAGTAAAGCCAAAACTCAGACCAAGTCTGTATGACTTCAGAACAGAAGCTCTTAACTCTTGCCATTATTTTTCTTTAGTCTTACCCTACACTAAGAGAAGAGATGGAAAATCTTTTAAGATTAATTCTTAGTTTAGCGTTTTGAAGGGTACCTTCCTAAGATTTTCCTTTACCTGTCCATAGAGATTCTCTTTTAAACAATGAAATTCTACGATAAGCACATTTGCAGATTCAAATATCTAACAGTCACTTCTTGCTTTTTTATGCCTAAAGTTGAGATCTGACCTTAAATACTCCCAGGGCACAAGGGGACTGCATACTGGGTCATCCTTCACCATTTTCCTTTACAAATCTAAGTATCACTGTTCACCTTGCAATGTAAAGAAGGGTGGGAGGGGGACAAGAGATCATCATGATTCTTTTCTTTTCAATCAGATAATTTAGGCTCCCTATATATTATACATAACTTCCTCAAGTAAAAAGTGTTTCACTTTTCATCAATGAAAATTCCCTGTTTGCTCCTATTAAACACAAAATTGAAGGCCTTTGGAAATATTCAAAACCACACACTCATGGCAGAAACTGGTTAGAAGCCAAAGAGTATCAAGGATATCAAATGGTTGGTTACTTGAACTGCTCTATTATCACCTTCAACTCCTTAGTAATAAAAGACTAAATGTATCTGAAAGGCTAGCAAAGCTTTTTAAAGGCACTAAAATAAAAGGTAATTCATAACATTTTCAAACTGGCTAGAAATGGGTTTTTAAAGATATGGTTTAAAATTACCTGCAATATGGTTTTGCTGTATATGGCTAACAATGAAGAATATATGTGGCCTAGTTGGAGAATACAACCAGTCTAGATAAGAAACAGAGCCACCGTAAGAGATAGAAGATAAAGACAGAGTTGACTCTGAATGCTAAGCTAAATTGTTTGAATTTTCTCCTGCAAGTTAATGGGAGACTAAAGGTTTCTGAGTCTGAAAAAAAACAACAAAATAGCTTTTCTGAAAGCTAAATCTGCTCTATATTGTAACCAGAGTTGACTAGGGGAAAATGTTAGGTGGAGTGGCCAATAAAGATAATGTTTTAATACTTTACACATAGGTATAAAAGGAAGTAGCAGATAGAATGAAAAGTGATCACTTCAAACAATGGTTATTATAAAGGATGATTTCACACGATTTGGAGACCAGGAGCCAAATATAATCCTAAAATACTGAGTATGACAATTGAATCTAGGACAATTACAGAACCTTAAAATAGGATAATGCATAGAATAAGGTCTCTGGATGTGAGGTGGGGATAGGGATAAGAATTGAAAAAGAGACAATAAATTCTATTTTTTAATTATTGCATTTAAATTTTGAGTTTTAGCAGGTTGTTAACTGCTAGATAGGACACAAAAGGGATAGGCCAGAAGAGCAAATTTATAAATAATTTACATATTCATATCTTACATTTGTAAAGTGTTTTTTATTTTTATAGCCAATTTCAAGTATATTACTTCATTTGATCTCTACAATTGCCCTTAAAGGTAGACAGGTCAGATATCTGTTTTCCACATACGTAGGCACTGAAAGTTAAGTCATATAGCTAGAAGCAATAGAACATGAATTAAAATTCAGATGGGTGAATCCTAATGTGCATCCACAGTGCTGTGTTAGTTACATGTTTCTAAGATACCATACTGACTACATGCTTCCTTCAAAATCACATCATTCTTTTGCCTTTAAAATACGATCAGAGAAAATTTATCTTTTCTCTTCAACTGACTGTTTCATAAATTTTAACACAATCGCTAATTTCACTGTTACATATGCTAACAGACTACAAATTTATTTTAGCACCTGATTCTAGTGACAAAACATCTACTGCTTAAAGTACCTAAACTCAGTTTATCATGCAGCAAAGGCAATCAAGTAGAGAAATGGTAAATATGTGTGAATTTTCCTACTGCACATGTAAAGTGATACTAGGCTACCAACATGCCAGTTTCCTACATTATAAAAAATTTTATTCTCTATTCTGCATTGCTTCAATTTCAGTATGTGCTGCCAAAGTGAGCCACGTCATAACTTGACAACTGTTTTTGTTATTAACTTGTAGCTTAAAAATGAGTATCCTAAAAACACGATAGTCTAACTCCTGTTAGACAATTTAGCTATCTCCCTGGGGTCAAATTTAAGTATTTTAAAAATCGTAACTATAATATCCCTAAATATATTTATAATTAATTATACCACCTCCCATCAATTCTCCCTCTGTATCTTACATACACTCCTAGCTTCTCCCTTTCTCATGCATGCATGCCAGCTCATGCCTGCAATTCCAGCACTCTGAGAGACTGAGGCAGGAGGATCCTTTTGCCCAGGAATTTGAGAACAGCCTGGGCAACATAGGAAGACTCCATCTATACAGAAAATACAATAAAATAAAATTGGCCAGGCATGGTGGCATGCACCTGTAGTCCCAGCTACTTGGAAGGCTGAAGCAGGAGCATTGCTTAAGCCCAGGAGTTTGAGGCCGCAGTGAGCTACAACTGTGCTACTGCACTTCAGCACAATCAAATATACATTAAATCATACATACATTATCTCTTGCATGGGTTTTTCTATGAGCTTCTTAACTTTTCTATGAGCTTCTCTCTAACCTCAGTCTTTCTAGTTGCCAATCATTTTACAGAGTATTGTCAGATTAACTTTCCTGAAGCACTCCTATCATCACAACAGTGTCCGTTTTCAAGTTTTTGTTGTCTTTTATTTAAGCTACTGTTTACTGAGAATTTACTATGTACCATTCATTCACTACTTAGCACCTGACATACATTATCACATTTAACCCTCACAACAGACTCCTTGTTCAATTGTGTACTTTAACTTAGCAAAATAAGTAACTTGTCCAATGTCAAAAGTTAAATGGCACAGCTAGGGTCTGGAGTCCATTTGACTCCAGGGCATTTTAACAACTATTCTGTAGAACACCTTAGCCTGATGTTCATATGGCTCACCTTGCCTTAGTCCTAGAATACTTTTTCTAATTTCTTTCTTCCCTCCCAACTTCTGAATCAAACTACTTGCTATTTCTCATATAAGCCCTGCAATTTCCCACCTCCTTTGGGAAGTGCCCACATTCCCAAAAGAAGTTTATTAATAGTCAACTCTTACAGCACATATTTTGTGTACTGTTTTTATTTTGTCATTAAACTTTGACATACTGTTTCTTATACCCAGAAAACACCTTCTCTTCAATTTTTTATCTGTTAAGATTTTCTTCTTCCATCAAGTATTCTATGAAACCTTCCTTAATTTTGCCTGTCCTCTCCCTCCTCTAAAAACTACCCTTCTAGGGTACTTAATCAATGCCTTCACTGTAGCATTTATTTTCTACCTTGAAATCAGAATGTTTATTAATTGCAAGCCCCCTGAGGCAGAGTTTGTAACTCATATTTGATGAGTTCATAATATATAAAATATATTTTGCTACATTGTGCTATATACAAATATTTTTTTGAATGAAAATCTTTTTAATCAAAGAACTACTTACTAGGAGTAGGGCTGTGCCTTCTATGAATGTCCTCTCATCCAAGTACTAACCAGGCCTGATCCTGCTTAGCTTCCAAGATCAGACGAGATCAGGCACAGTCAGGGTGGTATGGCCATAGAGGAATGTTCTTATTCATAAATTTTACAAATAGAGTTAAATCAATATGGATTGCTGGAAAATGGAGAGCTGGCACTTAAACCTAAAATTCATTCTAAGAACAGAGTACCATTTATCAGAGAGATGCATATGAAGCTGGGTTCCGGTCATTCTTCTATTAAATTAATACTTTCTTTTAAATAAATGAGGAAGAGTAATTGTTTCTGTTTAAATCTCTCTCCTTGGGACAATGTTCCCAAGACTGGAAAAACTATAAATTCTGGTAGAATGAAGAAATAATAAACAGAAAGATAAAGTAGAAGAACCTTAAGACAAATATATTTACAAAATACAGATTTTATTTTATTTTTTTTTGAGATGGGGGTCTACCTATCGCCCAGGCTGAAGAGTAGTAGCACAATCAGCTCATTGCAGCCTCAAACTCCTGGGCTCAAGCAATCCTTCTGCTTCAGCCTCCCAAGTAGCTGGGACTACAGGTGCATGCCACCATGCCTAGTTAGTTTTATTTTATGTTCTGTATAGAGTCTTCCTATGTTGCCCAGGCTTGTCTCAAATTCCTGGGCAAAGGGATCCTCCTGCCTCAGCCTCTCAGGCTGGGATTGCAGGCATGAGCTGACATGTATGCAAGCATTCATTTATTTATTTATAGTATTGCTCTGTTGCCCAAGCTGGAGAGCAGTGGTTTGATCTTAGCTCACTGCAATCTCTGCCTCCTGGATTCAAGCAATTCTCCTGCCTTAGCCTCCTGAGTAACTGGGATTACAGGCGCCCAGCACCACATCGGGCTATTTTTTTTTTTTTTTTTTTTAATCAAGACAGGGTTTCACCATGTTGGTCAGGCTGGTCTTGAACTCTTGACCTCAGGTGATCCGCCCGCCTTGGCCTCCAAAGTGCTTGGATTACAGGCGTGAGCCACCGCCACCCAGCCGTTTTTTTGTATTTTTAGTAGAGACAGGGTTTCACCATGTTGGCCAGGCTGGTCTCAAACTCCTGATCTCAAGTGATCTGCCCACCTTGGCCTCCCAAAGTGCTGGGATTATAGGTGTGAGCCACTGCCCCAAGCCTGGCCCTACTTATTTAAAAGTAGTCCATTATTTTTTACTTTCATTTACTTTGTGCTAAAGTAAAAAAATATAGCAAAGAGAAACAGGGTACACATATATAGAAATAGGGCGTGTGTACATGCTATATATACATACATAAAACATTCAAGGTACCATTTATGACAATGTTAAAAATTAAAATCAGCCAGGCACAGTGGCTCACACCTGTAATCCCGGCACTTTGGAAGGCTGAGGCAGGCAGATCACTTGAGGCCAGGAGTTTGAGACCAGCCTGACAAATATGGTAAAAACCTGTCTCTACTAAAAATACAAAAATTAGCCAGGCATGGTGGCATGCACCTGTAGTCCCAGCTCCTCAGGAGGCTGAGGCCAGGAAAATTGCTTGAACCCAAGAAGTGGGAGGTTGCAGTGAGCAGAGATCATCATGCCACTGTACTCCAGCCTGGGAAATAGAACAAGACTCCATTTCAAAAAAGGGTGAAAATTGGGCTAGGCGCAGAGGCTCATGCCTGTAATCCCAGCACTTTTTGGGAGGCTGAGGCAGGTGGATCACGAGGTCAAGAGATCGAGACCATCTGGGCCAACATAATGAAACTCTGTCTCTACTAAAAATACAAAAATTAGCTGGGCAAGGTGGTGCACACCTGTAGTCCCAGCTACCAGGGAGGCTGAGGCAGAATTGCTTGAACCCAAGAGGTAGAGACTGCAATGAGCCAAGATCACACCACTACACTCCGGCCTTGTGACACAGCAAGACTCCATCTCCCCCCGCAAAAAAAAAAGGTTAAAATCATCCAAACATACTTCCTTAAAAAAATGATTAAAGTAAATAATCCATAATAGAATAACTCATTAAGAACTATTATTTTGTTATTGAGGAGTTAATGGTATCAAGGCAGTCTGAAGGTTAGGCATGGTGGTTCATGCCTTTAATCCCAGCACGTTGGGAGGCTAAGGTGGGTGGATCACTTGAGTCCAGGAGTTAGAGAACAGCCTTGGCAAGATAGTGAGACCCCATCTCTACATAAAGTACGAAATACAGCCAGTCGTGGTGACGTGTGACTATAGTCCCAGCTACTTGGGAGGGTGAGGCAAAAGGATCACCTGAGCCTGGGGACATTAAGGCTGCAGTGAGCTATCACACCACTACACTACAGCCTGGGCAAAAGAGTGAAACCCTGTCTCAAAATACAAAAACATAAAACAAAATACAAATATAATGGCAATCTGAAACAAATCATGCAAATTTAGGGTTCCATGCCTAGCCTCCTACCTATCCTCATCAAAATCTTTTCCCTACTGTTATGAACAAACGGCTCAAGCCCCAGAAGGATATATTGATGGCTCTAACTTCATCAACTTTTTTTTTTTTTAAGAGATGTTTTGTCATGTTGCCTAGGCTGGTCTCAAACTCCTGAGCACAGGCAATCCACCCACCTCAGCCTCCCAAAGTGCTGGGTTTCCAGGCATGATCCACTATACTCAGCCCATAATCAACTCTTAAAGCACTTATTTTCTGTACTGCTTATTTTGCCATTAATCTGTCGTACCCAGCACTGCCATATATTATCAATTTTTTTTTTTTCAGATAGGGTCTGACTCTGTGGCCCAGATTAGATTACAGTGGTGCAATTTTAGCTCAATGCAACCTCAACTTCCCAGGCTCAAGCAATCCTCCCATGTTCAGCCCTCCCAAGCAGCTGGGACTACAGGCAAGTGCCATCATGCCTGGTTAATTTTTTTATTTTTGTAGATACGAGGTTTCACCATGTTGCCCAGGCTGGTCTCAGGAACTCATGGGCTCAAGTGATCCTCCCGCCTCAGTCTCCCAAAGTGCTGGACTTTCAGGCATGAGCCACAAGGCCTGGCCTTTTATCAAATTTTTATGTATTAATATGAGTACCTTATCTTCCCAACTAGACTGCAAATATTCTACAGAACTCCAATCTACTGGTAGTGGCTCTGAGAGCCCTGTACAGTGCTATGTATGTTCATATCAGAAACTCAATACCTGCTACATTATTTTGTTTTTTTGAAACAAGTTCTCACTTTGTTACCCAGGTTGGAGTGCAGTGGCACAATCTTGGCTCACTGCAGCCTTGACCTCCCAGGTTTAAGCAATCCTCCTGTCTCAATCCCCACAAGTAGCTGGGACTACAGGCGCCCACCACTACAGCCAGCTAAGTTTTTGTATGTGTGGTAGAGACAGGGTTTCACCACGCTGCCCAGACTAGTTTCAAACTCCTGAGCTCACGCCATCCACCCACCTTGGGCTCTCAAAGTGCTAGAATTACAGGAGTGAGCCACCGCACCTAGCCTATTATCAAATTTTTATGGATGAGTACCTTATCTTCCCAACTAGATTGCAAATATTCTACAGAACTCCAATCTACTAGTAATGGCTCTGAGAAGCCTGCACATTGCTATCTATGTATGCTCATATTAGAAACTCAATACATCCTGCAGTAAATTTGAATATTTAAATACTAGATATGATAGGAAGAGAAAAACCACACCTACTGCCAAACATTTAATAGCTCAAGAGAGATTTTTCCCAAATTCTCTAATAACAATCAGAATGAAGTAGTTAAGAACTGATGCAAACAGGCCAGGTGCGGTAGCTCATGCCTGTAATTCTAGCACTTTGGGAGACCAAGGCAGGTGGATCATGAGGTCAGGAGTTTAAGACCAGCCTGGCCAAGATGGTGAAACCTGGTCTCTAATAAAAATACAAAAAATTAGCCAGGCATGGTGACAGGCACCTGTAATCCCAGCTACTCAGGAGGCTGAGGCAGGGAATTGCTTGAACCCAGGAGGCAGAGGTTGCAGTGAGCCAAGATCATGCCACTGTATTCCAGTCTGGGTGACAGAGCGAGACTCCGTCTCAAAAACAAAAGAAATGATGCAAATAACCACTACCTTGGTGACAGCAATGTTTTTACACACTCTGTATAATGGGCCCCTGATATACAACTTTTGTGTTGCATATGTGTTGTATGTATAGTGGTGTAACACACAATTATGTGTGTATAATTTTTTTAAAAAAGCAGCTAGTTCCATAAAACCTATTGTGAAGAACAATTCAATGTTTGACCTCCTCCACCTGAGTTCTGCCTAGAGACCACTTTTTTTTCCCCTTTTTTAAATTTTTCTTTTTTTTTTAAGACAGGGTTTCACCATGTTGGTCAGGCTTGTCTTGAACTCCCAACCTCAGGTGATTCGCCCACCTTAGCCTCCAAAAGAGACCACTTTTAACTCTTTCAGTTGTTTCTTCTTAAACTTACCTTCGTATTTCTAGTAACATGTATAGAAAAAGGCTGTATTTACAAAATATGTGTGTATGTACTACACATACACGCCATTTCTTGTGTTTTTTCCAGTTATCTGCTGACCATTTCTTATGGAAGATGAGTATTTAGCTCTCTATCATAGTACATCTCCCTCTCCGACAAGTTGTGTCTAACTTTTTAGTTGAATCACTAATACATCCTATGAAAGGAAAGTAAGTATCAGGACTCCAAAATCACTAAGCTGAGGGAAAAGGCAGGCTAGGAACTATGTTAAACAAACCTGTCACCCAGTTTTTTCCTAAATAAGATAGCTACAAGGGTAAAAAGCTACATAGCTCCCTCACCATTTGCCCACAAGGGAATTCCTTGTGGGTAAAGGACAGACAGAACTCAGTCATCCCTCTGAGATTCACCTGAGACAAATGCATATCTGATTGCTTCCTCTGCCCTATTGTTTATGTAAAAATGCAGATTCACTGGGCCAGACTAAATTGTGTATTCAGTGGAAGACTGATCAAGGACTGAAAAGAATGATGGTTTCATTCTTGTCTCTTATCTACTTATGACCGCCCCCACCACTAACTCTTATTAACTGGAAGTGCCCACCTCAAGTTGTTCCAACTTACTGGATCAAACCAATGTACATACTAATGTCTCATGTCTCCCTAAAATGTATAAAATGCAAGCTGTACCCCAATCACCTTGGGCACCTGTTGTCAGGACCTCCTAAGGCTGTGTTACAGGCATATCCTTAGCCTTGGCAAAATAAACTTTCTAAATTGACTGAGACCTATCTCAGACATTTTGGCTTCACAATCCCCACATTCCCTGGTAGAAGACTCAATATATTTTTAAATGTATACATTCAAACAAATCAAGTAACATATCAGTTGAGAGAGAGAGAGAGAGAGAGAGTCTCTGTGTGTGTGTGTGTGTGTGTGTGTGTGTGTGTGTCCATTGTTTCTGGAGCCCTATGTCCTCCTAATCTATGTTCAATTTTTTTCTTTCTGCCCATATTCACTCATCATCCTTCTCCATCTGTTCCAGGTCCAAGAAGGCTGACTCTATAGACTGCATTACCTATATTCTCTTGTCCTCTGGCTTCCAGTCAATGGAAATTAACCACTGGGGAAGAAGGAAAGATTGGATGGGTTCAGTATTCTTTCAGCTTCTATTGTTTAGCGTAGGTTATGTTCCTCTAAGGCCACAATTCACATCACGTGGCCCCACTTGTACAGTATAACTCTGGTAAATTCCAGTATCAACTCTCTCCCTTGCACCTTCAGTCCTAGGTTTAGTAGGCTTCTTGCTGTCAAGCCTGGGGGTGCTTTACCAGCCTTGTTTATTCACTTATCTCTGGACATACCCTTGAGAGCAGGCCTTTCATTAAATTCTCTTCCATTACTGGGGTTGATTTTGCTACTGTATCCTGCATGGAATCTGACAGAACCATGTTCTGACTGAACTCCTCTAAATGTGTAGCACTTAGAGTCATCATCATTCCTTCATCCTTCTCCTGGGAAATTCCTCTCACCTCTCTTCTCTTTCTTCATCTACTCCCCTCTTGTTGGGAGCTCTTCAATAGCTTCCTGAGAAAGCGTACACGGAGGTAAATTTTTTGATACCTTGATTTACTTGGCACCAGGGCAGATTATATCCTCTTTGAGGATCACATAATGTTTTTGTTTTTTTAATACAGAGTTTTGCTTTTGTTGCCCATGCTGGAGTGCAATGGTGCAATCTCGGTTCACCTCAACCTCCACCCTACAGGTTCAAGTGATTCTCATGCCCAAGTAGCTGGGATTACAGGCATTTGCCACCAAACCCGGCTAATTTTTCTATTTTTAGTAGAGATGGCGTTTCACCATGTTGGTCAGGCTGGTCTCAAACTCCTGACCTCATGATCTGCCCGCCTCAGCCTCCCAAAGTGCTGGGATTACAGGCGTGAGCCACTGTGCCCGGCCGAGGATCACATATTCCTTTGCTTCCTTGAATCCAACCTGAATGTCTCACAGCTTCTAATGACTTCTGGTTCTGCCTTTTTGTTGTTCTCCCCAAGGAAATATTTACAGTAAGAGGGACCCTTTTCTTCCAATATAGAGTAGGGGAAAAATCACCATAGCATAAATACGTAAAAATTACTACTATGGTATAGGGATTTTTTGTTTGTTTTTTTTTTTGGTATAAGGTTATGTGTATCTGTGTGGGTCAACAATGATGTCCAGTGTTGGGAACAACATAGAAAAACAAACACTGTATACTGCTGACTCTATAAAACTGTACAGTGTTTCTGAAGGATAATTTTGCATTATCTAGCGGAATTTAAAAATAAACGTTTGGGCTGGGTGCAGTGGCTCACGCCTGTAATCCCAGCACTCTGGGAGGCCAATGTGGATGGATCACCTGAGGTCAGGAGTTCGAGACCAGCCTGGTCAACATGGTGGAACCCTGTCTCTACTAAAAATACAAAAATTAACCAGGCATGGTGGTAGGCCCCTGTAATCTCAGCTACTCAGGAGGCTGAGGCAGGAGAATTGCTGGAACCTGGGAGGTGGAGGTTGCAGTGAGCCTAAATTGTGCCACTGCACTCCAGCCTGGGTTGATAACAGCAAGACTCTGTATCAAAATAAATAAATAAATAAATACACCTTTGATTTATCTATTCCTCTTCCAGAAATTTATCCTATACAATATATTTCTGTAAGGATGTCCACTGTCACATTATTTGTATGGATAGAGTATCCCCAATCAAAATATTCCAAATTCAGAATGCTCCAAACACCAAAAGTAGAGTAGGTGCTTAAATGCCCATCAGGAGAAAAACTGAATAAATTATAGTAAAATCCATATAATGGAATACTGTGAAGCTGTTAAAGCTACACTGTCAAACAAGAAAGGCAGTAGCCACATGTGCATAGTGAGTACTTGAAATGTGGCTAGAGTAACTGAATTTTAAGTTTTATTCAATTTTAATTAACTTAAATTTAAAAACATACTTGATCTATTATTAGAAAACTTTTACATATTTCTGGAACAATTTGGGTATGTGAAACTACTTTTTCAGCTGTGAACTTAATACAACCTAAATACAGTTCAAGTATTTCCAATGAAAATTTATCCTTCTAATTGAGACATGCCATGAGTATAAAATATACAATGAATTTCAAAGATTCAGTATTTTAAAAAAGATGTAGGCCAAGCTGGTAACTCACATCCTTAATCCCAGCATTTTGGGTGGCCGAGGCAGGCTGATCATTTGAGGTCAGGAGTTCATGACCAGCTTGGCCAACATGGCAAAATCCCATCTCTACTAAAATACAAAAATTAGCCAGGTGTGGTAGCGTATGCCTATAATCCCAGCTACCTGGAAGGCTGAGGCACGTCTCAGAATCTCTTGAATCTGGGAGGCAGAGGTTGCAATGAGCCAAGATCGCACCACCACACTCTAGCCTGGGCAACAGAGCGAGACCCCATCTCCAAAATAAGAAAGAAAGAAAAAAAAGGAAGTATCTCATTTTTTAAATTTTATATTTACATGTGAAATGGTAATAATTTTCATTTACCTTTATTGTATTAAATAAAATACACTGTTAAAATTAATTTCACTGTTTCTTTTTACCCTTTTTTTTTTTAATAGACTGGTCTTTTTACTTTTAAATGTGGCTACTAGAGCATGAAGCTCTTTATGAACTAACATGAAAAGTGAAAAAAGCAAGCTTCAGAGCAGTGTTTATATACCACCCCATTTTTATGAATATACATAGAAGATGTTTATAAAGTTATTAACAAAATATTCAGAAGAATATATACAATATTGTTTTCAACTAATCTCTCTGAAAAATGAGGATAACAGTTCCTGCTTTCCACTTCTGTACTATTTGTATATCTTACAAAATATTCACACACAAAAAAGTATGTGCTGCATTTATAATTTGAGGAAAAAACACAAATATATTGCTTTTCTGAAAACAAACAAATATATAAACTTTAAATTATACTTACTTCTTAAAGTCTGTAGAAAACGGCAGCAGTTGGCCAGCACAGAGCCTAACACCTATCTGTAATCCCAGCACTTTGGGAGGCCAAGGCGGATGGATCACTTGAGGTCAGGAGTTCCAGACCAGCCTGGCCAACATGGTGAAACCCTTCTCTACTAAAAATACAAAATTAGCCAGGTGTAGTGGCAGGCACCTGTAATCCCAGCTACTAGGGAGGCTGAGGCAGGAGAACTGTTTGAACATCGGGGGCAGAGGTTGAAGTGAGCTGCGATTGTGCTGTTGCACTACAGCCTGGGCAACAGAGCAAGACTCTGTCTCAAAAAAACAAAACAAAACAAAATAGCAGGAACAAAACCCTTTCGAGAGTTCTGGAACCTTTAAACAAAGAAAAGTAATCGAAGTGTTATCTCTCAAGCCCTAAACAATTTCATAAGCAGTGCAACAATAAAATAAGAATTTTTAAATAAATCACTTATGCGATCATTAGGGTCATGACTCTTTAGGAATTCCTCTACCACACAAATAGAAATATATTACATTTTTAATTTTAATATGTAAGAAAGCAGTTTACCAAAGGAATAAAAGATTACATGAAAAATTCCAAAAGGGACCTCTAATACTTTAAAACATAATGTCAGGTTCATGATTCTGATTGCATTTATTCTTTCTTCTTCTTCTTCTTTTTTCCTGAACATCTTTCTTGAATTAATTGCATTTATTCTTTCATTATGTTAATAACTCACAATGACAAACTCACGGCTATTGCTTTGCTCTCCAAGTACTCCATGTAGATTTTCTCTATTCCCTTTAATCAATTACCTTCCCAGAAACAGGCGTCTGAAGTGTCAGGCCTCTAAAAAAGCATTATAAGAGATTCCAACTTCTAACTTCAAGTGATTTACAGCTTACTAGAGAAAAAAGTATGTTCCAAAGGTTAGCAAATTAGTAGATAATTACCTTCACCTAGATTGCTCATTAGTATGCAAATCAAAAACACTGGCAATTAAAGCGGGGAGATAGTTTGCTTGTCACTGAAGAAATACAAAACAACCATTTCAGAGTTATCAGAACTAATAAGGACTCATATCTGGTGCTATCTATAAATTAAACTGAAGCAGTGAAAATAGAGAATATTTCAGGACCACAAGTGAGACTGTATCAGTAGAAAAGGGAAAAAGAAAAATCTGATAAGAAAGGAAAGCTAACAAGAACACAAATGTCAACAGGTTTAGAGTACAATTAACTTTTATTATTGTAGTACTGCTGACTGAGGGTTCTGATTTTGACCAGACAGTCTTATAGGGGAGGAAAGCATATGAGGATATTCTTATAAACAAAAAATAAGAATAAAAGGTCTATCTATACGATTACTATACTACAAAATCTAACAGGAAGAAGAGTTAACTAAGCTAAAACTACCTTTTCATTCAACAAGGTAAGTACTCACTTGGTATAAAAAAACTTGGATGGTCATCGTCAAGAAAAAGGCTGCTGAGGCAGAATGCTTATTTTTAAGAAACTTAAAATCGCCGGGCACAGTGGCTCACGCCTGTAATCCCAGCACTTTGTGAGGCCGAGGTGGGCAGATCACCTGAGGTTGGGAGTTTGAGACCAGCCTGACCAACATGGAGAAATCCCATCTCTACTAAAAATGCAAAATTAGCCGGGCATTGTGGCACATGCCTGTAATCCCAGCTACTTGGAAGGCTGAGGCAGGTGAACCACAACTTGGGAGGTGGAGGTTTCGGTGAGCCGAGTTCATGCCATTGCACTCCAGCCTGGGCAAAAAGTGCAAAACTCCATCTCAAAAACAGAAAAACTTAAAATCTAGTATAAATATCAGATAAGTAAATAAACAAATAAAAAAACAATACAAGCTGGGCACGGTGGCTCACACCCGTACCCAGAACTTTGGGAGGCCAAGGCAGGTAGATCACCTGAGGTCAGGAGTTCAAGACCAGCCTGGCCAACATGGTGAAACCCCACCTCTACTAAAAACAAAAAAATTAGCTGGGCGTGGTGGTGGGCACCTGTAATTCCAGCTACTCAAAGAGGTCGAGACAGGAGAATCGCTTGAACCCAGGAGGCGGAGGTTGCAGTGAGCTGAAACCACGCCATTGCACTCCAGTCTAGGCAACAAGAGCAAAACTCTATCTCAAAGAACGAAAAAAGAAAAAAACCAATACAGTGCTACTTGGTAAATGCCATACTAAAACTGTAGAAAATGTCACAGGAGTTACTTGTAGAGGAAGAGCATCCTAAGAAAACTTGTAAAGGCGGGAAAAGAATACAAGCCCCAAGAAAGACACAAAAGACATCCATTATTCAAAATGAAAAAAAAAAAAAAGAAACAAAATATTAACACAAACACACTGACATTAGTAAAATTAAACAACTGCTTTATCCAAACATAAGATTTTTAATCACCATAATGAAACTGAACACTGGAAACTATGTCTTTTTTTTTTCTTTCTTTCCCGACAGGGTCTCACCATTGTTGCCCTGACTGGAGAGCAGCAGCACGATCATGGCTCACCACAGCCTCCACTTCCTGGGCTTAGGTAATCCTCCCACCTCAGCCTCTCAAGTAGCTGGGACTACAGGAATGCACATCCAGTTAATTTTTTGTATTTTTTGTAGGTACAGGGTCCCACTATGTTGTCCAGGAGAGTCTGGAACTCCTGGGTTCAAGCAGTCCTCTTGCCTCAGCCTCCCAAATTGCTGAGATTACAGGCATAAGCCACTGCACCTGGCCTAGCTATGTCATTTTTAAAGCCTACTTTAAAATGTGTTGTGTAAATGACCTACTGAAAAACACATCAGAGTAATTCTTGAGTCAAACTGAGAGTTAGCACAGTGGCTAACTCCCATAATCCCAGCACTTTGGGAGGCCAAGGGTGGAGGATTGCTGTAGACCAGGAGTTGAAGACCAACTTGGGCAGCACAGTAAGACCTCATCTCTACAAGAAATAAAAATAAAATTAGCTAGGTATGGTGGTGCATGCCTATCTGAGCCCAGGAGTTGAAGGTTGCAGTGAGCTATGATCATGCTGCCATATTCCAGCCTGGGTGACAGAGCAAGACTCTGTATCTAAAAAAAACAAAAATAAAATAATATGCTTGAACAGCCCCAGAACTCAGAAAGCCACTTTACTTACTATGACTGGTTTATTATAAAGGATACAAATCAGGAATAGCCAAATGAAAGAGATGCAAAGAGCAAGGTTTAGGGGAATGTGGTGGAGCTTCCATGCCTTCTCCAGTCAAACCAGCCTCCCCGCACCTTGAAATATTCACCAATTCAGAATCTCTCCAAACACTGTTATTTAGGATCTTTTATGGAAGTTTAATCAGATAGGCATGATTAAAATACTGGCCATTGGTGACTGGCTATCTCTAGCCCCTCTTTGCCTTCCCAGTGGTTGGAGGTAGGGCCCCATGCCTTGATCTTTCTGGCAACCAGCCCCCTAAGCTGAAGCTATCTAGGGGCCTGCCAAGAGTGGATTCATTTAAACAAAAGACACTCTTGGTTGGGCGCAGTGGCTCACACCTGTAACCCTAGCACTTTGGGAAGCCCAGGCAGGCGGATCACAAGGTCAGGAGTTTGAGACCAACCTGGCCAGCATGGTGAAATCCTGTCTCTACTAAAAACACAAAAATTAGCTAGGCATGGTGGCAAGTGCCTGTAATCCCAGCTACTCAGGAGGCTGAGGCAGGAGAATCGTTTGAACCTGGAGGCAGAGGTTGCAGTGAGCCAAGATGGCGTGCCACTGCACTCCAGCCTGGGCAAAAGGGCCAGAATCTGTCTCAAAAAAAAAAAAAAAGAAAAGAAAGAAAATAGAAAAAAAGAGTTAACAACTTCTATAATAAAAGCTACCACAAATAAGAGACAAATAGAAATACTGGAAAATGATTCCCAACAAATATGACAGAGTATATGCGTGTGCGCACACACCATGTATAAATTCACACAGCCATCTCAAAAAAAAAAAAATTAAAAGATGCTCTTATCACCCTCATTCAAACAAAAGACTCTCTTTTCACTTCTATGCTTAAGGAAATTCCAAGAGATTCAGAAGCTCTAAGTCAGTTGCTAGGGACAAAGACCAAATATATATTTCTTATTGTATCACAGTCATATTAAGTGCTGAGATACTAAGAAAAAAAAAATACAACCCCTACCCTACCCTTAAGGAGCTTATTTACAATTTACAGGCTCAAAGTTCTTCACTTTAATTTAAGTACCTTTTTTTTTGAGACAGGTTCTCATTCTGTTGGCCAGGCTGGAGTACAATGGTGCCATCATGGTTCACTGCAGCCTCTGCCTCCCAGGCTCAAGCAATCCTCTCACCTTAGCCTCCCGCGTAGCTGGGACTTCAAGTGCACACCATCGTATCCAGCTAATTTTTATAATTTTTGTAGAGATGGGGTCCCACTATGTTGCCCAGTTTGGTCTCAAACTCCTGGGCTCAAGCAGTCCTCCTTCCTCGCCCTCCCAAAGCGTTGAGATTTCAGGCATGAGCCACTGAGCCCAGCCTCATGCACATTTTTAAAATACTAGGTAAAGTGGAAAATGGCTTTCATCAAAAAGTTTCTAATCTTACCAAAAAGACAATGTTAAAATAAGTCTTAAGGCAGGCTATCTTATACATAAAGCAGAAAAGCCAAGGGCTTTGGGATCACATAAAAGGAATTCAAATCCCTTCTAACATTTATAATAGAACTATGGATAAAATATTTAATCTCTCTGAGCCTCAATTTCCTTATATGTAAAAAGGAGAATGCTGACAATGAACTTAAAATGTACTGTTAATATTAAAGAAATATATACAAAGGATACAGCATACTGCATAACACATTAACAGACACAGCAAGGGATACAACTCTGGGTAAGAGCGAAAAGCAGAAAGTATTGTGATTTGGTCAAATGAACTACCAATCTCAATCTTGCTATAAATTTTAAGTATAAAAGGATAACGTATAAAATATAGAAGGATAAGATTCCTTTAAGATGCCTACAAAAACTATAAAATTTATTTTCATTTAAGTATGTACTGATTACCCTTATGTGAATCATTATTGTGAAAAACATTTGCAGGTCATTTATATAGTTGAGGAATCACCTGGATCAGTGGTTTGTATCTGGAGTTCATGACCTAATTTCCATGAATCTCTGCATATTGTATGAACAGTATGTGTGTTTCAGAGGAAGGACCCAGATGACTATCAGTCAAAAAACAACCTGTTTAATACTATAATTTTTTATCTAATATTAGACAGCTAAATTTGCATGTCCAGTATACATAAACTGGAGTTTATACAGTTTTCAATGTGAGACAATGTGATTTCCAATACTAAGACAGAAGAACCACTGTTTAATGCATAACTTATTTTCTTCCAGATCTTTTTGGTCCATAAATATTTGAGTGTCTAGTACTTCAGAGCATAAACGAACATCAAATGATAGTCACAGCCCTCAATTACAGATTGAGTTACAAAAAAGAATAAATTAATGCATACTTTTATAAAATTTTAACAACTAAAATGTTATTGCCAATAGGAAGGTATGAACCCAGGTGGCTGCAGTGCTCTAGGATCACACCTTTGAATAGCCACTGCACTGCAGCCTGGGCAACACAGTGAGACCTGGTCCCTAAATTTTTTTTTGAAAATTACCAATTGAAGAAACAATTGACTGAGGAAAGAAACAACTGACTAGGAAAAATTTTCCTAGAGGAAAGAAGAGTAGGTGGACAAGCTGAATTTTAAATGAAATGATGAACAGTCTCTTGGAAAAAGGTCTATTTACATCAGTGGTTTTCAAATTGTAGGATGTGACCCATTTGTGTGCCATAAGATGGCTCTAGTGAATCTCAACCAACTTCAAAAAAAAAAAAACAAAATAGAACAGCTTTATCTTGATAGAAACTCAGAAGAAACAACTTTCTGAAGCTTTACTTATATTTCAAACATAAAAATTAGCATCTAAATATGGATACTCTTTTAAGTACAACCAAGTCCTAGCAGAGCACCTAGTTCACTACATTCATAAGAAGCAATCATGTTAAATGAATGGAATCTCAAAGGCACTTCTAAAACACACAAGCAAAATACAGAATGCCTACTTCTTACATCAAAACAATGTATTTTAAGTGACATTCTCAAATCTTTTCTGTGACAATGTAAAACTCTCAAAATATAAAATTAAATTTTGACACAAAATTCTCAATTTTTGTGTCAAGTTTCTCATATTGTGAAGCCAAGGAATTATATCAAAAAAGCATAATTCAAGACAACTATAAAGACATAATTAAAATTCCTAATATATGAACTTATTAGCTATACTACAAACTGTAAAAAAAAAACCTGACTCTCCTTAATTATTTCACATCTGTTGGTTCGTGACAAAGCACTGTGCACTCTTGAAACAAAGAGTGAATAAGTGAGTATTTTTTAAGTATGTGTCAGACATTTTGCTAGGTGCTTTCCATATCTTAATTTTTTCAATCATCTTTCAAGGTGGTTACATGTCTTAGGTGAGAAAAATGAGGCCTGGCCTAGAATTACAGCATAAATACCCCAAGGCTCCTTCTACTACATGACTACAATTACTGTCATTTCTCCTACTGATTTTTTGCCTTAAAATATTGGTATGAGGCTGGGCATGGTGTCTCACTCCTGTAATCCCAGTACTTTGGGAGGCTGAGGCAGTCAGATCACCTAAGATCAGGAGTTCAAGACCAGCCAGCCAACATGGTGAACACTTGTCTCCACAAAAATACAAAAATTAGCTGGGCATGATGGCAGGTGCCATAATCCCAGCTACTCGAGAGGCTGAGGCAGGAGAATCACTTGAACCCAGAAGGCTGACGCTGCAGTGAGCCACGATTGTGCCATTACACTCCTACCCAGGGAACAGAGTGAGACTCTGTCTCCAAAAAAAAAAAAAAAAAAGTTGGTATGCAGACCAGGAGCAGTGGCTCATGCCTATAATCTCAGTATTTTGGGAGGCCAAGGTAGGAGGATCACTTGAGTCAAGGAGTTTGAGACCAGCCTGGGGAACACAGTGAGACCCCATCTCTATTTCAAAAAAATAAAATACAAACGTTGATATGTAAACTAAGACCAGAGGTCAAATCAGGCACATCTTATTTTTGTAAGTTTTACTGGAAAACAGTCATGCTCGTTTGTTTGGCTACCTCTGCATTCTAACAACAGAACTGAGTACTTGCAACAGAGACAATATGGCCTACAAAACTAAAATATTTACAGAAAGTTGTCAAACCCGCCTTAAAGGAGCAAAAAACGCCAAGAACATTACAGGCCTAAAAACTTCAACGTTTAGGGTCTTTGAGACTAGTAACTGAAGAAGAAACTATAAAATTGTATGAGACAGAAAGTCAAATTGTCTCCATTTTTATGTTATATCATGATTAGCCCAAATTTATACTAAAAAGCTTGATTTAGGAAGTTACTGTTTCATAATTAAACTGTTACCTGGCGGGGTTCAGTGATACACCAGTAATCCCAATGACTTGGGAGGCTGAAGTAGGAGAGTCACTTAAGCCTAGGAGTTCGAGGCTATAGTGAGTTATGATCATGCCACTGTACTCCAGCCTGGGTGACAGTGCAAGATCCCATCTCTAAATAAAATAATTAACTAAAATAAAAATGAACTGTCTTCTGTAGCTTGAACTGATGAAGGAAAAAATCTCACAATTCAAAATATATTTAATGAGCATGTGTCATGCATCCACATTTCTTATGAAGGAACATACTCAGTTCAAAACAAAATGGCGCCTGGCTTTTTCTTACTAGCATTTTATTTTATTTTTCACTTTGCACTTTTATTTAATGTATTTACTGAGTCACGTGTGGTGGCATACATCTATAGTCCCAGTTAGTGAGGAGGCTGAAGCAGGAGGATCACTTCTGCCCAGCAGTTCAAGTCCACCCTAGGCAACACAAGTGAGACCTTACCTCTTAAAAAAAAAAAAATTTACTGAAATGATTCTACTCTGTACTCTAAGCTGAACATTTATGTCATTAACCAAGAGTCTATATTCGATCTTCTGGTATAAGGAAGGACTTTGCTTTTATTTTAAAACTTCCATGGTTTTCATTCTAAGTAAAAACCTCCAAATCATATCATTTTATCTTCATTCAAAATATAATTCATTATCCAGGTCCATGTATTCATTCACTTGAGACAGAGGTCTCGCTCTGTCACCCAGGCTAGTCTTGAACTGAGCTCAAGCAATCCTCCTGCCTCAGCCTCCTGAGTAGCTGGGATTACAGGCATAAAACACCATGCCTAGCTTCTCCAAGTCCATTTGAACAACTTATCTAAACTACCAAACATGAAGAATGTTTGGTTACAGTGACACAAATAATATTTTGTTTCTTCAATTGGTAATTTTCAAAAAAAAAATTTTAGGGACCAGGTCTCACTGTGTTGCCCAGGCTGCAGTGCAGTGGCTATTCAAAGGTGTGATCCTAGAGCACTGCAGCCACCTGGGTTCAAGCAATTCTCTGATTTCAGCCTCCTGAGTAGCTGGGACTACATACAATATGCACCACCACACCTGGTTCTCATTTAGTAATTTTAAATAAGAGTCCTCCAACAACAAACTCTAGAATAAATCAAGAAAATTTAAATCCTCCTAACATGTAAAATGCTTGAGCCCAGGAGTTAGAGACCAGCCTGGGCAACATGGCAAAGCCCTGTCTCTACTAAAAATACAAAAAATTAGCTGGGAATGGTGGCACCCATCCGGGGTCCCAGCTAGTCAAGAGGCTGGGATGGGAGAATCACCTGAGCTCAGAAAGTTGAGGCTGCCATAAGCCATGTTGCACCACTGCACTTTAGCCTGGGGACAAAATGAGACCCTATCTTTAAAAAAAAAAAGTGAACCAGATAAAGATGCTACTTCTCACTTCTTCTATTTGACATCTCAGTGGAATTCCTAGCCAAGCCGATATGGTAAGTTAGGGAAAAGAAATAAAAGGCATACAGACTAGAAAGAAAAGTTTTAACATGACTGTCTACTTAACAAATTCCAAAAAAAATTATTAAAAAAGAAAAACTCCTACAGCTGGGAGTTTAGCAAAAGGTTAGGATAAGTCAATATACAAAAATTAATTTCTATATACTATCAGTGATCAACTGGAATCTGATTTTTTGAAATTACCATTTACAATAGGACCAAAAAATTACTTAGGTATAGACTTAAAGTATTTGTAAGATCTGCATATTGAAAACTACAACACTCACCTAAGTGGACAGAAATAGCATGTTCACAAGCAGAAGACTCAAATTGTTAAGAGTCAATTATCTTCAGGTTGATATCTAAGTTAAACACAATCTCAATCAAAATCCCAACAGACACATTGGAGGCCAAGGCGAGTGGATCACCTGAGGTCGGGAGTTCAAGACCAGCCTGACCAACATGGCAAAACCCCATCTTGAAAAAAAATAAAATAAAAAATCCCAACAGAATGTATGAATTATCAACAAGATAATTCTAAATATATCCTAAAGAAAGGCAAAGGAACTAAAAATAGCCATAACAATTTTGAAAAATAATATAGTTGGAAGAGTCACATTACCTGATGTGAAGACTTATTTTAAAGCTATAGTAGGCCAAGCACAGTGGCTAACATCTGTAATCCTAGCACTTTGGGAGGCTGAGGTGGGAGGATTTCTTGTGCTCTGAGGCTCGAGACCAGTTTAAGCAACATAGGGAGATCCTGTCTCTACAAAAAATTTTAAAAATTGGACTGGTGTGGCGGCACGCACCTATAGTACCAGCCACTGGGGAGAGTGGGAGGATGGCTTCAGCCTGTGAGGCTGAGGCCACAGTGAGCCATATTCACACCACTGTACTCCAGCCTGCGTGACAGAGTGACACCCTGTCTTAATATTTTTTTTTTAATAATACAGCCTGGGCAACATAGCAAGACCTCATCTCTACAAATAATTTTAAAAATTAGTCAGGTGTGGTGGTGCCTGTGGTCCCAGATACTTGGGAGGATCACTTGAACCTGGGAGGTCAAGGCTCTAGCAAGCAGAGATAGCACCACTGCATTCCAGCCTGAGTGACAGAGACCCTGTCTCTAAATTTAAAAAAATAAATAAATAAAAATAAAAAGGTTAGACAAAATAAATCAATTGAACAGTCCATAAACAAACCCACACAAATGCAGTCAAACAGTTTTTAACAAAGAGACAAGGGCAATTCAAATGAGAAAAAGACCACGTGATTTCAACAAATAGTCATAGAACAACTGGACAAATAAATAAATCTCAACCTGTACTTCTCTCATTTTATACAAAAATAAACTCAAAATGGAACATAGATCTAAAAATAAAATTACAATATAAAACTTGGAAAACAAAATAGGAGAACAATCTCTCTGACCCTGGGTTGAACAAAGAGTTCTTAGATAGAACATCCAAATTTTAAAAATAATTTGGTCTTTCTCAAAATTTAAAACTTCTATACTTCAAAAGTAATGAAGTATAGAAGTTATGAGGATGAAAAGGCAAGCCAGACTGGAAGAAAACCTTTGTAAATCACTTATCTGACAAAAGATAAAGGACTATAAAGAATTTTGGGGGCAGTGGCTCATGCCTATAATCCCAACACTTTGGGAGGCTGAGGCAAGACAATCACTTGAGCCCAGGAGTTCTTTTTTTTTCTTTCTTTTTTTTTTTTAATTGTTTTTCAGGTTCAAGGCCTTTGAAGAGCCCAGGAGTTCAGCCTGGGAAACATAGTGAGACACCATCTCTAATAATAATAATAATAATAATAATAATAAACTCAGCAATTAGAAAATCCATTTTAAAAATGGGCAAAAGGTTCGAACACTTTACCAAAGAAGATATACAGATGGCAAATAAGCACATGAAAAAATGCTCAACATCCTTAGTCATGGGGGAAATGCAAAGAAAAATCACAGTGAGATGCTAATAGAATGGCTAAATCTAAAGATTGACCATACCAAGGGCTGATGAGAATGTAAAGCAACTGGACCTCTCATATATTGCTGGTGGAATGCAAAGTGGTTCAGCCACTTCAAACACAGCTTGACAGTGTATTAGTTTCCTATGACAATGTAACAAATTGCCACAAATTTAGTGGCTTAATATAACATACATTATTTTACAGTTCTATAGGTTAGAAGTCTGGCATATGCCTCCCTAGGCTAAAATTACTCACAGGGTTGCTTTCTTTTCCAGAGGCTCTAAAGAGTAATCCATTTCCTAGTCTCTTCCAGATTCTAGGGACCACTCACATTCCTTAGTTTGTGGCCTGCTCTCCTCCATCTTCAAAGTCAGCAATCCTGCACCTCTCTGACCCTGCTTTCATTGTTACATGTTTTTTTGACTCTACTCTTTTGCCATTTTCCTTTTTAAGATTCTTGTGATAGAGTGGGACCACCCAAATAATTCAAGATAATCTCCCTATTTTAAAGTCGTCTGATTAGCAACCTTAATTCGCCTTTGCCATGTAACTAAACATATTCACAGGTTCCAGGGATTAGGATATCTTTGAAGACCTTTATTAGGTCTATCACAGACAGGTCTTTTAATAAAATTAGGCTAAACCTACCATATTCCATTTACAGGTATTTAAGAGAAACAAAGACTTAGGTTGACACAAAACCTATTTGCAAAGATTTACAGCAACTTTATTCAGTCACAAAAACCTGAAAACAAATCAAATGTCCTTCAACAGGTTAATGGATAGGTGACGGAACTAATTGTTGTTTGGTAGTTGCACAACTCTCTGAGTTTGAATCGTACAATGAAAATAGTTAATTTAATTTCATGTAAATTAGAGTTAAATATTTTTTAAAGAAAGGAAGCAATTACATTTCTCATCCATCAGATTAGCAAAAATTTTTAAATTTTACAATGCCAACTGTGGGCAAGGATGCGAAGCCACTGTCACTCATACATTCAGGTAGGTATACATACATTCTAGGAAAGCCTCCACACATGTGCTCAAGGAAACATGCACAGAGATATTTATTAAACATTGTTTGAAATATTAGAAAACTGAAAACCCTTTAGTAGGGGAACGAATTGCGGTTAGTGGTTACTAAAAAAGAAAAGGGAAAAAAATGCATGAGAGAAAGAATCAACTCTGCCCGTTAAGTGATTTGGAGAAGACAACTTACTGGTTTATTTAACAGTAAGACATCCTGAGAAGTGCACTGAACTTAGAATATGGAGACAAGCATTTTAGTATATGCATGTAGCTCCAAGTCTGCCACTCACTAGCAGTCAGACTATGGATTTTAAACTTAACTCCTGCAAGCCTCTTTTTCATGGAAAATGAAGAGGTTAGACTATATAACCACTAAGATTACTTCCAATTCAACGATCCTATGATTCAGTAAGAATATGATAAAAAATTATATTCTAGCAGTGGCTCATGCCTGTAATCCCAGAACTCTGGGAGGCCAAGGTGGGTGGATCACCTGAGGTCAGGAGTTCGAGGCCAGCCTAGCCAACATGGCCAAACCCTGTCTCCAATAAAAATACAAAAATTAGCAGGGTGTGGTGACCAGGGCCTGTAGTCCCAGCTACTCAGGAGGCTGAGGCAAGAGAATCACTTGAACCCGGGAAGTGAAGACTGCAGTGAGCCCAGATCACACCACTGCACTCCAGCCTGGGCGACAGAGCAAGACTCTGTCTCACAAAGAGAAAAGAAAATTATATTCTAAAGCACATATGTCAAGATACTATTTTTTCTAGACACCCTGAAATCAGACAATATCAGAGAAATAGGGAATCTCAGTAATATACAAAATTAATCAAATTTCTTGGAATGTCTGATAAAATTTTATTTAAATTTTTTTCATGACATAGCCCTCAGGAGATCCTGAGAACATGTGCCCCTATGATGAGATTTTTAATCAAGATTATAATTCTAGATCATGTAAAAACTAAACCCACTGTACTGACTTGATCACCCTCAGGTAGAACTTATATATTCTCTCCCGTTTTAATATTCTAAAACAAGTTATTGTTATTCAATCCACCTTGACTTGTCAAGTTCAAGTCTGTCTAGCCAAAAATCATTCAGATACCTGGTAAAATTTACTCGATTTTTTTTTTTTTGAGACAGAGTCTCACTCTGTTGCCCAGGCTGGAGTGCAGTGGGGTGATCTCAGCTCACTGCAACCTCCATCTCCTGGGTTCAAGCAATTCTTCTGCCTCAGCTACTCGAGTAGCTGAAATTACAGGCCTATACCACCACACCCGGCTAATTTTTTTGTATTTTTAGTAGAGATGGGGTTTTGCCATGTTGACCAGGCTGGTCTCGAACTCCGGACCTCAAATGATCCACCCGCATCGGCCTCCCAAAGTGCTGGGATTACAGGTGTCAAACACCGCGCCGGGCCAAATTTACTGGATTTTTAAAGATAAAATAATGAATTGCTTTTCCTATTTTTGCCTGTTTCATCTATAAATCTTACATTATAATTTAATAGCTCATCCTGCTGCAAATAGAAAGCCTATAAAACCTATCTACAATACACTATGTCCACGGGGATCTAGTAAAAAAAAAAATCGGTAGTTCATAATTCAAGAAAGCTTATTTAATAACTTTCATTACCACCAATACTTATACTTCAAAGACACCAATAACCAACACGTCATTTGTCCCTATTGCAGAATTTAACAGGTAATTAACCTCCTGTATAATCCAAAAGCATAATTAGTAAACTATAATTAAAACATATTTTTGAATCAGAAATATTAACACCTTTCACTGTGTCATTCAACTCAAAATTTCAAAATTTTTGTTCAACTGACTTTCCAAATCCAGATTCTTACTATTGTAAACGAGTATGGAGACAAAACACACACTACATACTACATCTAAAAACTTCCTAGCCATCAGATTTTAATTTTAGCATAAACTGTCAAAAAAAACCTTTCGACCGAAACCTACATTCCAAACACATTACTGTATATTAATCAAGTAAACAGAAGGTGAGTTATTATCTTTAGAAAGTTACATAATTTACTACAAAGATCGTTTAAACCAACCTTCATTAAACGTAGGTTACAATTTACAGGCTTCAAAGTTCAACGTGCAAACTTAAATTATCAGAAACCATTAACAAAATTAGGCTTTTATTTAAAAGTGGTCACAAGGAAGCAGGAACTGTTTGCGTGTTTAAGAACGCAATGAGTAGCAGAATACCAGTAGCTGAGTCAGGCAGAGGGACGCTGACTACTTTCTGACTACTAAAGGAAAGCGTTCCCTAGTCGATTTCCCCGACCCGGCCGGGAGAGTCCCGCCCGTCGCGACCTCGGGGCGGGGGCGCAGGGTAAAGACCACTGCCCGCCGCGCCCCCCGCACCTTCGGCCGGTCCGGCTGTGGCCCGCGCCAAGGTGCATGCCCGGCCAAGGAGAAGGAGCGGCCACCGCGCAGGCAGCGTTGCTCCGAGGGACAAAGGGTGGGTTCACACCCTCCACGGCCGCGGCTCCCGCGCCTGAGGAAGCCCGCCTGGCGGCCGGGGGTCCCCAGACTGCCGGAGTTTGCGCGGCGTGTGGGGGAGGGGGAGCCCGGCCGCCCCTCCCCCGCCGCGCTCCCGGAGACCTGTTGATTAAGATCTCCACAGCCCAGCCGCCGCCAATCCGCCTCTTACCTCCGCGTCCCGGCTCCGCAAGCCTCCCGCCCCGGCCGCTCCTAAGCACTGCAGAAGCGACAGCCCTCCGGCGACCCTTAAAATACCGGATAAAGAATCCAGAAACTCCCGACTCCTCACCTCAGAATCCTTAGTCCCCGCCCCACAGCCAGCCTCCGCCGTCGCCGCCGCAGCCGCCAGCAACTCCACCTCTAGACCGCGCGAGACCGACCCCTGCGGCCGCCGCGAGACCGCGCACGCGCCCCCGGGACTCTGGCTCAGCGGGCACGCGGGTCCCAGTCCCACCCCGCCCGTGAGAGGCTGTAGCGGCTCGCCCAATCCCTAGCCGGTGCGGAGAGAGCGCCCGTTCATTGGTCGTCTCCTAAGCTCCCGCCGGGTGCGCGCACTGGCGCGCCTCCAAGTTTAAAACGCGAACTGCTCGGAGCTGGCTGGCCCTGTGGAGCCGCTTCGGGGTTTGGCGGGCGGGCTCTGTAGTGTGGAGACGCTAAGGCTTCCCTGGGGCTTTACAGCCCTTGGCTCTTCTGTCTCTGGATGACGGTTTCTGAAGAAAATACGATTCCTCTTGAAGGTATTCCTCTTGTCCTGTCAAGTTAGTCACACAATCTAACATTTGTTTTTTTTTTTTTTTTTAATGACGTAAACACTTGGATGTGTGCAGTGTCCCGCAGAAGACTCCAGAAAGCCAGCAGCTGCACTGACTTCTGAAAACCAGAAAGCAAGGATGGCAAGGGCTGGAGCTATTTCCCAGGGGTCTTCTGAAGGGACAGAGAGTTACGCAGGCCAGCCCATGCCCCGGGCACGGCTGGCGCCCTCGGGACCTGGATGTGCCACCCTTGAAATGGGCAGGACTCAGGCGGGTTCGGGAGAAAGTCAGAACAGATTGGAGTACGTTCTAAGGAGAAATGCCAGCAAATGTATCTTGACACTTGCAATAAAGCCATCGGTTGGTCTCTGCCTTGATAGTACCTTCCGAGGAACCCCATCCCACCTTTGAACACGTGCAAGGTTTGTTAATCGACCTCTCCTTCTATGAGGCCGAAATCTGCCTATGACTCTAGCCCAGGGGCAGTTTCCCCCAGGGGCACAGTACTCCCTCAAAGCCTGCGGATATGCTATTTCTCACGATTTTCCTCATTTTGCCCCACCGTATTTTTCCATCTTGCAATCTCCCCAGATCCTGACTTTCAAGTTCTTTCACATTCTTCCCCATTACGCTCTTCTGGACAGCCTATGGGTTGTTAGTGTCGCTCCTTAGGGACACAGTGATGCCCTGAACGAAGCAAACCATTGCTCCTGGTGGTGAAGATCTTCGGGACGCCTACCCTTCCCAGATTTGTTAGCTTTCTCAAATCTGATCAGCATTCTGTCCAAGTGTTTAGTAAGACAGAGCCGAGGACAGAACTCTGCTACATGCCTCTAAAGACCTTAATGCTCCTGCCTTCAAAAATTTCTCAGTAGGCTTTGAGTACAGATGGACCGCACAACCAAAATGTCTTGGCCTGTATTCCTCCACAAAGATGGCATGAGAACGGGTGAAATGCCCAGCTGAAATCCAGATAGTTTATCTCCAGGATTCCTAGAAACCATTAGCCATACCCCAAAAGAAAAAAACGGTTAGTGTGTGTGACTTACTTTGTTTTCTAAGTTCTTTTGTTTGTTTGTTTTTGTTTGAGATGTAGTTTTACTTTTGTCACCCAGGCTGGAATGCAGTAGCACGACCTCAGCTCACTGCAACCTCCACCTCCTGGGTTGAAGTGATTCTCCTGCCTCAGCCTCCCGAGTAACTGGGATTACAAGCGCCCACCACCACGCTCAGCTAGTTTTTGTTTTGTTAGTAGAGACAGGGTTTCACCACATTGGACAAGCCAGTCTTGAACTCCTGATCTCAGGTGATTCACCCTTTTCCAGCCTCCCAAAATGCTAGGATTACAGGCATGAGCCACCGTGCCCGGCCTCTAAGTTCTTAAATATATAACATAAATAATAATTCAACAAGCTTCCTTCAGCTCCTCAATAAATTCTTCTTTCTCTAGCTTATAATTTCCCATTTTTTGGCACTATTGACATTTGGGCTGGATAATTCTTGTGGGGACTGTCCTTTGCATCATAGGATGTTTAGGAGCATCCCCAGCCTCTACCTACTAGGTGCCAGTAGCACCACCCTCCCCAATGTGACAATCAAAAATGTCATTACCGAAGGTCATGGGGAGAGATGGGCAAAATCACCTCCAAGGTAAGGACTGCAGATCTAGCTGTTCAAAGAAAGGACCTCTTTGGAAAGATAGTATATCTTTATCTAACTTCCAATCTCTCAGCCCCAGGCAGTTTTGCAAATCAACAAGAAAACACACACAAAAAAAGCCTCCACCCAAATGAACACTCCAAGTAACTAGCCTTGATTCTTCAGCTGCTTAGATTCCTGTTACAGTACCCTACACTAATAAAATGATTATTAATATGAGTGTGAGATAACAGAGCAGCTACTTACTGATCTCAAAATATGTGAAAATTCCTTTATAAAGGGCTATAACAATTCAGAAGGGCATTTTTTCAGGAAAAGAGGTGCTATAAAAATATTAGTTATGGCCTGGCATGGTGGCTTACACCTGTAATCCCAGCATTTTGGGAGGCCAAGGTGTGTGGATCCCTTGAGTACAGGAGTTCAAGACCAGCCTTGGCAACATGGCAAAAACCCATCTCTACAAAAAATACAAAATTAGCTGGGCATGATGCTGTGTGCCTGTAGTCCCAGCTACTTGGGAGGCTGAGGCAGGAGGATCATCTAAGCCTAGGGGGTCGAAGCTGCAGGGAGCTGAGATCACACCACTGCACTCCAGCCTGGGCAATAGAGTGAGACCCTGTCTCAAAAATAAAGTTATTATTTTACCTCCTAAAGATATTTTCATTTTAAAAGAAGGCAGATCCTACAGCAAATAACAAATCTACTCTCCAGTGGGTCAGGTGCAGTGACTCACGCCTGTGATCCCAACACTTTGGGAGGCCAAACTGGTAGGATTGCTTGAGCCCAAGAATTGAAACTAGCCTGGGCAACATAGGGAGACCCCATCTCTAAGAAAAAAATTTAAAAATTTGCTGGGTGTGGTGGTGCACTCTTGTAGTACTAGCTTCTTGGGAGGCTGAGATGGGAGGATCCCTTGGGCCCAGGAGGTCTAGTGAGCTGTGATTATGCCACTGCTCTCTAGCCTGGGTAACAGAGGAAGACCGTGTCTCAAAAAAAAAGAAAAAAGAAAGGAAAAAAGAAATCTATTTTTCTGGTGAATTGAGTCAATCCAAGAATCTCCAAGTCATACAAATTACTGGTATATGTGTAAAAAGTGAAGAGTAGCTGAAAGAGGGAATGGTATAGAAATTGGAGCCATGGTGATTAGATTTGAATTTTAGCTTCGCTGCTAACTAGTTCTGCAATTTAGATGTGTGAGAAGCTTCCTGGGTCTAAATTTTCTGATCTGTAATATGAAGGAGTTAACTACTTTTTCCCCCTAGTTTTAGGATTCTGGTAGCCTCTGCATAGAGTCTAACATGGATAGCATAGGAGGTTAAGAGAAGATAATATTCATCCCAAAATAGAATGAAATGGGTAATCTGTGGTTTAAACCCCCTGTCGGAAGGGCTGTTCATCCTTGTCAGGAGGCAGTTCACCTGCTGAGTCACTCTAACAAATTTGTATCTAAGTATTATGGGTGAGTAGTGAAAGCCTAACTGTAAAACCAGGTATAAGGTAGATAGTTACCATAGTAAATACTCTCCCTTCTTTCTCATCATGTCATCTGCTTAACCCATTGTCTATCAATATCCCTGATTACATGTTTATGTAATAAGATGCCATCCTATTTTATTTCATTAAAAGTTTTGGGAAGCCAGACATGGTGATGTGTGTCTATAGGCCCAGCTAATTAGGGGGTTAAACTGGGAGGATCTTTTGAGCCCAGGAGTTCAAGTCCAACCTGGGCAACACAGCAAGACCCCCTTCTCTAAAATTAAAAAAAAAAATGTTTGGAGGGAAATATATTCATGTTGCACTTCAGCGACTTGTAGAAAGATCTGAAATTTTGGTTTTCAATATTCATTATTCCCTATTTTATATGAAATCTAGCCTTAACTAAGGCTATTATATCTCCTCTTTGTACTAGTGAAACCCAGGTCTTCACTAGTATAGTTTTTATAACCTGGCTTTCACTAGTACATCAGTGAATTAGCACTTAGAATTAGAATTTTTGGCCGGGCGCGGTGGCTGATGCCTGTAATCCTAGCACTTTGGGAGGCCGAGGTGGGTGGATCACCTGAGGTCAGGAGTTCAAGACCAGCCTAGCCATCATGGTGAAACCCCATCTTAAAAAAAAAAAAAAAAGAATTAGAATTTTCATAGGTGAATTAGTAGCCTAATCACTTATAATTGTATGAACCAGATGATCAGAGAAATGTATAATAAAAGCAAAATACTCACTGACTCAGATAAAAGAGAAGTTGTGAAACAAAAATCACCTACTAATACTAGTACTAGTAAATAAATATCTTTTTTTTTTTGAGACAGAGTCTCACTCGGTCGCCCAGGCTGGAGTGCAGTGGCGCAATGGCTCACTGCAACCTCTGCCTCCCAGGTTCAAGTGATGCTCCTGCCTCAGCCTCTCAGTAGCTGGGATTACAGGCACCCAGCACCACACCTGGCTAATATTTTTTGAATTTTTAGTAGAGATGGGCCATGTTCGAGACTAGCATGTTGACCAGGCTGGTCTCAAACTCCTGACCTCAAATGATTTCGCCCACCTCAGCCTCCCAAAGTGCTAGGATTATAGGCATGAGCCACCATGCCTGGTCAAATATCTAAAATAAAAAAATTTAAAAAAGTAAACCAACAAACCATGAACTTTTCTAATTTAATTGGGTTAGTTATCATTTTTATTTTGATGTTTTATAGCAGAATTTAAACTTTCATAAATCTAGCTAAATATAGTATATCCCTAAGCTAAGAACATTATACAGTTGTTATGGAATGGAAGGTCCAACTATCTGCATCAGTGTAATTCAGTACAGGTCAGTATTATTCAACTTAATTGACTTTAACAAATGATTATTCATTTAATGGGCTAAACATTGTACTGTAGGCACTGAAACTTGTGTGACAGTCCTTATCCTGGAGGAACAGGAAAGGTAGGAAAAAGGACACGATAAGGTAAATAAAATACCAGGAAAAGCATGGTGAATGGAAGTAAGTGCTCTAGACTCAAAGAAAGAAAAGGTCTTATACCAGGAGGAGCTTTACTATCTAGTGAAGGTGAGGGTGGGAAGAGTGATAAACTGCCCTGAAAGTACTCATAATAATAGGAAAATCAAGATCTTATACATGGCTTTAAAAATCTAGGCATGAGTTGCAAGGGAGGAGTGGGGAGATGTTGGTCAAAGGATACAAAATTTCAGTTAGGAGGAATAAGTTCAAGAGATCTATTTGTGCAACATGGTGATTTTATCGTTGATAACAATGTATAATATACTTTAGTCTTAAGAGACTAGATTTTAAATGTTTTTACCACAAAACAAATGGTATGGGAGGTAATGTTAATTAGCTTGATTTAGCCGTTCCACAATGTAAACATATTTTAAAATACTATGTTTATGTCATAAATATATCTATTTTTTATCAATTTAATTTAAAAATTTTAAAAAGATACACATAAAACTTTTTCTAAATGTGAATGACTGATTGAAATAAACAGAGAAAAGAAGCATAAGCTTAATATGGAAACAAGAGTCAACAAAAGCCTCAGGGTAAGATATTCAACATTTAGAATGTCAGTCATTTATCACTCTTTTATTTGTACCCATTAGGGTGGTCCTGTGCCAGTCTGGAGATGTGTCAAGAAATAAAACAGGATTCATGAGAAATTTTATTTCCAAGAGAGGAGGTAGGTAAATTTAAGACTTGGAAAAATTTCTAATGAAGGAAAGATCAAGACCAAATGTCAAGAAAGAGGAAATGAAGTTTGTTCTCCTTGAAAAGGGCTATAAAATTACCTATGTTTTTTCCTCACCAAGCTCCAATCACACTTCTGTTTTGTGTGAAAAATTTCAGTGCTACTTTAATTAATATTTACATGTAAATACCTGTCACTGGATCTAGATGGTATCTGGCCTGAACTTTTTTTTTTTTAGAGATGGAGTTTTACTCTTGTCGCCCAGGCTGGAATGCAGTAATATCAGCTCACTGCAAACTCTGCCTCCTGGGTTCAAGCAATCCTCCTGCCTCAGCCTCCTGAGTAACTGGGATTACAGGTGTGCGCCACCACACTCAGTAGATTTTTTGTATTTTTAGTAAAGGTGGGTTTTCACCTTGTTGGCCAGGGTGGTCTCAAACTCCTGACCTCAGATGATCCACCTGTCTTGGCCTGCCAAAGTGCTGAGATTACAGGCATGAGCCACTACATCCGCCTAAACTTTAAAGAGTGGAACTCTAATGCCTCTTCTCCTATTCTCTCTTGAACTCATTCCACTTGACATGTAGTCACTGATTTCAGCCACTTTGTTAAATGCAAAAGTCAGTTTTCATCTTATGTGACCTGTCTGCAGTATCTGATGGGGCTGATAATTTTCTCCATTTTCTTCTCTGGGCTCCTGAAACACCATTCTTATTTCCCCTCCCATCTCACTGGAACTTCCTCCTTAGAATCCTTTGCTGGTTCTTATTTGTCTCCTTGTATGCTAATATTTGGAGTGTCCCAGAGCTCTAAAATGGAATATTTTACTTCTCTCTCTGCCTGGGTTTAAATCCAGCTCTATCATTTGCTAGCTGTCTGATTAGAAGAATGTCACTTAATTTCTCTGAAGTTTACTTCCTTATTCATAAAATGAGTATAATAAAAGCAGCTACCTCCTACAGTGCTTGTGAAGACAAAATGAAGTTATATATGAAAGTGCTTAGAACAGTGCTGGACACAGTATGTATTTACTGTTTGTCTTTATTTTTATCATGTGTTCTTTGTTACTCCCTACATTCTTTCATCTGGTCTCACGGCTTCAAATTCCATCTATATACTGTTCACTCCAAATTTATCTTTAGTCTGAACTTCTGCCCTAAATTCCAGAATCCTGCATTCAACTATCAGCTGGAATCTACATTTAAATTTCTGAGTATTGTACATTTTACATGGCAGAACTATTTATTTTAAACCAGTTTCCAGTTATCCAGGTGTTCTTTCACATGGCACATTCAACCCATCAGGAAATCCTGTTTATCTATCTTCACTTCTCCCCGTCCCCACTGCTACCATCCTACTCTAGACCATCATCATTTTTTGCTTGGATTATTGCTCTAGCCTTCTTCCCACCTGTCTGAGACAGACTGGGAGACGTCAGCCAGAGGAAGGGAGTTTCAGATGGAAATTACAGTTCAGATATAGGAGGTAATGCTAACTAGAAACTTGCAAAAACTGTCAGTAGCAGCAGATATCTGAGACTTTGCAAATTTTTTTCTCATGGAAAAGCCCTACCTTCTCATGTGATAGACTATGGCAGAATTGGAATAGGTATTTGGTCTTCCACCAGGTTTTTAAAAGTGTGTTGGGAGGCCAAGGTGGGTGGATTGCTTGAAATCAGGATTTTATGATCAGCTTGGGCAACATGGTAAAAACCCCATCTCTACTAAAAATACAAAAATTAGCCGGGCGTGGTGGTACACACCTGTAGTCCCAGTGACTCTGGAGGCTGAGGCAGGAGAATTGCTTGAACCTGGGAGGTAGTGGTTGTAGTAAGCTGAGATTGCATCACTGTACTCCAGCCTGGGTGACAGAGCAAGACTCTCTCTCCAAAAGAATAAAAGTGTGTTGGTGGAATGAGAGACATGGGAACAGCACAGTAGAATCCTTTAGGGCTCTCAGAGAAAATAGATACTATTTTCTTTTTTTTTTTTTCTATTTTCCAGAATAATTTTTAGGAGAATTTTTAAAACCATATTTGGAAATATAAATGGTTTTAAATCAAGTAAATGTGAACAATGTGTAGCTTGTGCCATGACCTGACTAACCAAGTACTTAGACTGAAAGCTTTCAGGCCTATGGCCTCTGGGTAACACTTCAAGCAAATGCAGGAAGGCAGAACAGCAAACAAGTCTCCCAACCCATGTTATCTCAGCCCAGGGCACTGGAGAACTGAGAACAATTTGGCAACAGGCATAAAAATGCACTGATTTTTTTTTTTTCCTTATAAGTTTAGACTGAATATAGGCTATGAATACACCTAGGATCTTGGTAAAATGTGAGAATTCACTTTAATAAAGAAAATGGAGTGATTTCAAAGGGTGCCCAGCACTTTAGTTAGCATTTCATAAAACATTTAGAAATTCTCATCTAAAATATACACAGAAGGACAAGTTCTTTTTTCTAATAGTAGAATTAGAGATAAATGTGATTTGGTGATCCAAAATTACCTGCACATGTTATTTCTCCCATGCTGCAGCTCAGGAAGCCAGAAGCAGCTTAGCTGGGTGGCTTTGGTTCAGGGTGTCTCCTGAGGTTACAAGCAGGGGGTTGGCTGGGACTTCAGTCACCTGAAGGCATGAGTAGGACTAAAGGATCTGCTTCCAGGAGTCTCACTCAAATGTCTATTAGCTAGAGGTCTCTGTTCCTTGTCATTTGACCTTGTTCCTTGTCATAAGAGTTGGTCTTTGTTCCTTCTCATAAGGAACAGCTGGCTTCCCCCAGGGCAAATGATCTAAGGATGTGACAGCTGGCTTAAGAGAGAGCAACAGGCCAGGCCTGGTGGTGCATGCCTGTAATCATGGCTACTTGAGAGGCTGAAGCAGGAGAATTGCTTGAACCTGGTAGGCAGAGGTTGCAGTGAGCCGAGATTGCGCCATTGCACTCCAGCATGGGCAACAGGAGCGAAACTCCGTCTCAAAGAAAGAAAAAAGAAAGAGAGAGAGAGCAACAAAAACAGAAACCATAGGGCTGTTTTATGACCTAATCTCCAAAAACCACACATCACCACTGCCACCTTATTGCCTACAAGCAAGTTGCTAAATCTCATCTTCACCCAAAGAAAGGGAAATAGGCTCCATCCCTTGAAGGGAGGAAGAATAAAGCATTTGTAGACATATTTTTAAAACCACCAGATAATCTAATGTATGATAAGTACTATAGACACAAATTATCATGTTAATTTTTTTTTTTTTAAGACACAGTCTCACTCTGTCACCCAGGCTGGAATACAGTGGCATGATCTGGGCTCACTGCAACCTCTGCCTCCCAGGTTCAAGTGATTCTCCTACCCCAGCCTTCCTAGTAGCTGGGAAGTTAACTTTTTTGTATTTTTAGTAGAGACAGGGTTTCGCTATGTTGGCCAGGTTGGTCTTCAACTCTGACCTCAAGTGATCCAGCCACCTCAGCTTCCCAAAGTGCTGGGATTACAGGCATGAATCACTGAGTTCCACCTATTGAGGTATAATTTGTGTGCAAAAAAAGGCACCTATCTTAAAATATTTAGTTGGATAAATGTACACTCTAACGTAACCACTGCTGTAATCAGGAGATAGAATGTTTCCATCAGGCCCGACCTAGTGGCTCAGGCCTTTAATCCCTGCACTTTGAGAGGCTGAGGTAAGAAAATCACTAGAGGGCAGGAGATTGAGACCAATCTGGGCAACATAGCAAGACCCTGTCTCTACAAAAAATTTTTAAAAATTAGCTGCATATGGTGGTGTATGCCTGTAGTTCAAGCTACTTTGGAGGCTGAAGTGGGAGGATCACTTGAGCCCAGGAGTATGAGGTTACAGTGCCACTACACTTCAGAACAAGATCCTGTCTCTAGAAAAAAAAAAAAAAGAACATTTCCATCACCTCAAAAAGTTTCCTCGAACTACTTTGCAGTCAATATCCTCCTGACTACCCCCAACCCTAGGCAACCACTAATCTGATTTGTCTTTTTAAATTAGTTTTGTCTCCTAAATCTTCATATAAATTGAATTATATAGCATTACCCAACATATTTCTAAGGTTCACCCACATGTTGTTGCATCTGCAGTAGCCCACCCACCTTCCATCTGCAGGGGATAACTTCCAAGACCCCTCGTGGATGCCTGAAACCTTGGATGGTGAAATCCCGTATACACTGTCTTTTCAATCTGATCATCGAGAAGGCTACTGACTAAGGAACAGGTAACATATACAGCCTGGATAGCTGCAAGGGGATGGTTCCTGTTCCAGTTGGGATGGTGTAAGATTTCATTATGCTACTCAGAATCACATGCAATTTAAAACCTATCAATTATTTATTTCTGGAACTATTTAATATTTTTTGACCATAGGTAACTGAAACTGTGGAAAGCAAGACTGTGGATAAGGGGGGACTTTTGTATTCCATAGTTAAGTTTCTTTTTGTTGCTAAGTAGTATCACTGTATGACCATACCACAGTTTAATTATTCACCTGTTGATGGGCATTTCGGTGTTTCTAGTTTTTTGCTATTATGAACAAAACTATGACTATTTGTGTACGCGTCTTATTTTGAATATATGTCTTATTTTAAATATATGTGAACATGTTTTTAGTTTTTTTTAAATACCTAGGAATATAATTGTTTGATCATATGTCTTTTTTTTTTTTTTTTTTTTTTTGAGAGAGAGAATCTTGCACTGTCACCCAGGCTGCAGTACAGTGGCATGGGTCACTGCAGCCTCGACCTCCCAAGCTCAAGCAATCATCCATCCTCAGTCACTCGAGTAGCTGGGACCTTAGATGTGGGCCATCCCAGCTAATTTTTTGTAGAGACAGGGCCTCACTTTGTTGTCCAGGCTGGTCTCAAACTCCTGGGCCCAAGCAATCCTCCTGCCTGAGCCTCCCAAAGTGCTGGGAATATAGGCATGAGCAACCATGTCCAGCTGATCACATGTCTTAACTTAATTTTCCAAAATGTTTTCCAAGGTGGTTGTACATCAGCTACAGTGTATGTTGCCCTTTGAAGGATTATGTTGCTAGATAGAAATAATCACTCATAGTTATAACTTTCTTCCTGTAAAAATCATTTTGTTAGATAATCTTTTTCCCCCCTAGTGAACAAAAGTAGAAGTTACAGATAATCTGTATCATCAAAACAGTTTCTATGACGATATAGTCATCTCCAAATTAGAAACTGTTGGTTTATGTATATACCTAACTTAAAAACATTAGTCTCCTTTCGGTTTCATGGAACCTTTGCTTTTACTCCTAATTGTGAAGGTTGGAAAGAAACTCCTTCTATCTTTGGAACAGCAGGGAGAGGAGGAGGGGAATTCCCTGGGCTGTGGGCCAAGAAATTGGGTAGATGGTTTTTCTCCAGAGAAGTGCTGTCTGATGGAAATCTATCATGAGTCACATTTTTTTTCACCTATGTAATTTTGTGACACATTGCTTTGTAGGCACATCAAAAAAGTAAAAAGAAATATGAAATTAATCCTTAAATATTTTTATTTAACCAATATTTTCAAATATTATTTAAACATATAATCAATATAACACTTTTTTTTTTTGAGATGGAGTCTTGCTCTGTCACCCAGGCTGGAGTGTAGTGGTGCGATCTTAGCCTACTGCAACCTCCGCCTCCCAGGTTCAAGCAATTCTCTTGGTTCAGCCTCCTAAGTATCTGGGATTACGGGGTCATGCCACCATGTCCAGCTAATTTTGTATTTTTTTTAGAAGAGACGGGGTTTCACCATGTTGGTCAGGCTGGTCTCGAACTCCTGACATCATGATCCGCCCACCTCAGCCTTCCAAAGTGCTGGGATTACAGGTGTGAGCCACCGCGCATGGCTTATAATACTTATTAAGGAAATATTTTGCATTCTTCTTTTCTCAAAGACTAAATCTAGCATATATTTTACACTTACAGTGTATCTTACTTTAGACACTAGATTTTCAACAGTTGAAGTGAACAAGGTAGCCCTACCAAAACAATAAAGTTGTGTTTATGGAAAAATATTGTACATTGTTCTAGTTTTAAAATTAGAATTTAGATTTATTAAAAAGAATCTAAAATTCAGTTTCTCAGTCACACTAGCTACATTGCAGGTGCTCAATAGCCATATATGCCTAGTGGCCACCATACGGGACTATGCAGTTCTAGAGAGTTGCCTGTGGGACAGGAAAAGAAAGATGGAGATGAGAGATATTCTCAGTTTACAGTAGAAAAACCAGTACTGTTTGTGTGAGATTTGACTTGAATAGATTTCCATAGCTTTTTAAAAACCTAACTATCCTTATTCTGAATTTAAAATATGAGTTCTAATGTGAATCGCAAATTTGTGTTTAGCTTGGGTGTTGGGCTTCTTGGGTTCAAAGGCCATCTCTACCATTTTCTAGCTGTGTGACTTGGACAAGTAACTTTAACCTCTAAGCTTCACTTTTACCATCTGTAAAACAGGGAAAATAATAGTGTCCCTCATATTATTGTGAAGATTAAGTGAGATAATATGTAAAAAACATGTTGTAGAATGATTAGCAGCTTTTAGAAAATAAGTGATGGCTTTTAAAAAGTCAAACTGGCTGGGCACAGTGGCTCACACCTGTAATCTTAGCACTTTGGGAGGCAGGCGGATCAAGAGGTCAAGAGATCAAGATCATCTCAACATGGTGAAACCCCATCTCTATAAAAATACAAAAATTAGATGGGTATGGTGGTGTGTGCCTGTAGCTTTATGGGAGGCTGAGGCAGGAGAATCACTTGAACTTGGGAGGTGGAGGTTGCAGTGAGCCGAGATCATGCCATTACACTCCAGCTTGGTGACAGAGCGTGACTGTATCAAAAAGTAAAAATAAAAGTCAGACCATTCTCTGGATAGGGACTGTCTGTAGTTTCTTTGTTATTTTTTAAAGTGTATGGATTTTTTTTAACCTGTTTAAAAATTACACATTGATTCAATAAATACTGTCTCTCAGCACCAGGTAGTCAGCTAGAACAAAAGATGAACATAGTCCCCACTTTCAGTCACCTCACATTGTCCAGTGTAGAAACAAAACAATGTTGGACTAAAGTACAAATGAGAAAAGTAAAAACAAGAGAATAACAAAATTTTCCATCAATCTCAAAGAAAAGAAATCCCATAGGTAAAAACTGAGTTTATGAATTGGAAATCTTGTAGTTTTGCATAGTCCTCTAGCTTCCTTTAAAATAAATATCCACAATTAAATTAGTTAAGATTTATGAAATTAGGTTGACATGGATTTGAATTCTTTTTTTTTTTTATTGCATTTTAGGTTTTGGGGTACATGTGAAAAGGATTTGAATTCTTAATGATTAGCAGTAGGCTTTATTTCTGCCACATAGAAGTCACTGCTTGGTTTTCCTCTTGCACTGATTGTCTTTTCCTGAGCTGTGTTTGTTTTTTCATTCAGTAGTTTGTATCTGATTTTTAAAAAAAGGTGGAGAAGTCAGTCCATTTAATCAAAAGTCTGAAATACAGAATATTTTTAATGTTATTACTGTTAAGACAAGAGAAACTAAATATAGGTAAAATAATAATTGAAATAAATAAAATTATATTTATACTACAACTTTTCTTCTTGATATAAAAAATAAAGATATTTTGGATGAATATCTTTTTTAAAAATCTAGCAATTAAAACGTTATTAAAAGAAACATAATTTCTTAGAATTTGTTTTGCTACTGTGGGGAGCAGTTATTATTCTGATTTCTACCTAGAATATAAATTAGAATTACAGACTCATTTTTAATTTATACTCCAATTACATTTAATAAAATGAGGGATTAAGATTTGACCAGTCTTTGCTTTTCTTCCAGGGTGTCAAGTGAGAGTAAAAGTATATGGAAGGAGAGCAGGTGATATAGAGGAGAGTGAAAATGGGGAAAGGAATGCTAATCGGGAAAAACTGAAAAACAATACAAGCCTAAGTAAGAAAAAAGTGGGAAAACATGGGAGGAAAAGATAGAAAGAAGTAAGAAGTACATAAGAGAAAACAAACAGGGAAAATAATTAATACTTTGAGGAAAACTGCATGCCCATTTTATATGTTGTACCACCCTTGTAATTTAACAAGCATACAGTGGAATTTTGCTCCTCATTTGCTGTATCTTTGCTTAGCTTCTGATTTCCAAAGCCCCATTTCAAGCTGCCTGCTAGGTTGTTAAATATGAGGCCCAGGACTACAAACATGACAGCTCATAGAATCTTAACTGCCAAAAGGGTCTTGAGACAGCTAATCATGCCCTCCTCCTCCCCTCACCCAGCCACTTGCATACACTTTTTATAGTTGAAGAAATTGAGGCCCAGAGAGATTAATGGTTATGTAATACAGGTTGTGTAGTTAGAACTAAAAGCTAGGTCGTTTGATTCTAACTTCAGTGATTCAGAGTTGATTTCTTTTTTTTTTTTTTTGAGATGGAGTTTCACTCTTGTTACCCAGACTGGAGTGCAATGGCGTGATCTCGGCTCACTGCAACCTCTGCCTCCTGGGTTCAGGCAATTCTCCTGCCTCAGCCTCCTGAGCAGCTGGGATTACAGGCACGCGCCACCGTGTCCAGCTAATTTTTTGTATTTTTAGTTGAGACGGGGTTTCACCATGTTGAACGGGATGGTCTCGATCTCTTGACCTCGTGATCCACCCGCCTCGGCCTCCCAAAGTGCTGGGATTACAGGCATGAGCCACCGCGCCCGGCCCAGAATTGATTTCTTAATCATTCCCTTTCAAAATTTTTCCAATTCCTTTCCCCAGCTTGTTTCATGAGCTTACTATAACCTAGTCATGGTGTCTCCCAAACTGACATACCCAGTTTTTTAACTCTGGTCCCTGCAGGCAGCTGGTTAATAACTCTTCTTGATCATGGATTCGTGTCCTTGTTTCCACTGTGATTGCTTCTCACCTGGTTCAAGACTTTGGTACACTTCACCTGACTTTTAGAATAGCTTCCTAACTGGTCTCCCTACCTCTAGCTTCCTCTAGCTTCTCTTAGAGACTGTAGTCAGAGTAATCATTCTAAAACATAACACTAATGTTGTCATTTCCCTGCCTTTCAGTGGCTCCTCTTTAGCTACCTAACTTCTTAGCATGGTCCATTATTTCTATAGTTTGGCTCTTGCTTTGCTTTTCAGCCACATCTCTCACTACTCCTAAATTGAATATGCCCAACACTTTCCCATTTGTTTGATTTTGCTCACCCTGTTCCCTATATTCAGGATATCCTTGTTTTCCCCTTTCCTAACTCAAAGACTGCCTTTTTCATACAGTCTCATTATTTCCTTTCCTGAGCTAAAAATAAGTTCTGGACTTTTCTTTTAAAGTACACCTAACTAACATACGTTCTGGTTTATATTATTTGGGCACATGTCCTAAGGCCAGGTAACATATCCTGTTATTTTACTGTGTTTTGGTTTTGTATTTTTGAGACAGCATTCTCACTGTGTTGCTTAGGCTGGAGTGCAGTGGCGTGACCACAGGTCACTACAGCCTTAAACTCCCAGGCTCAAGCCATCCTCCCGCCTCAGCATCGCAAGTAGCTGAGACTATAGGCGCACACCACTATGCCAGACTGTGTCCAGTTCTTTTTTAATCCCTCCCACAGCCTACACAGTGCTGCATATATGATACATAGGAATCAAATACTGTCTGTGCTAGAAAAAAGGTAAAAGAATTAGTCACATATAGGATGAAGAGAACAGTGTCAATGTTTTACATTAATTTGAAACTCCCATGGCTAAATACATGACTGTCTCAGAACGTACACAGAATATGCTTATTGCATGCAATGTTTTTAATAGTAGTTAAGGCTGCTAGTAGATTTGCCCTTCCTTTTAGCAACTAAGAGGAAAATATTTGCATATACTAGATATCACTGAAATTTCTACAAATTTAGTGTGATTTCTTTATGAAATACAGTTTAGAGCAGAAGTTAATAGATGAAAATTCTGTACTGCAAAGGAGATTTTGCACTTTTCTCATAAGCTATGATAGCATTTCCTTATAATGTTCTCAGGTTCAATATTATCAATTGGAATATAGGCCAAACCACATTACAGTGAAGTTCATCTGGTACTTATAGACACTAAAGCCCAATGGGGGCTGGGTGTAGTGTGGCTCATGCCTGTAATCCCAGCACTTTGGGAGGCCAAGGTGGGCAGAACACTTGAGGTCTAGAGTTCGACTAGCCTGGCCCACATGGTGAAACCCTGTCTCTACTAAAAATGCAAAAATTAGCCAGGTGTAATGGCAGGCGCCTGTAATCCCAGCTACTTGGGAGGCTGAGGCAGGAGAATCACTTGAACCCGGGAGGCGGAGGTTGCAGTGAGTTGAGATGATGCCACTGCACTCTGGCCTGGGCGAAAGAGCAAGACCCCATCTCAAAAAAAAAAAAAAAAGAAAAAGAAAAAGCCCAATAGGAAGGCCCAAAGACAATTCCTAGTTGTATAAAAACCTATCCAATAATAATTTCCTTTTTTTGTGAGAGTACATATGATTTGTACATATGACTTAAACTGCCTTCAAGTGTTTCTTGCCTTTTGAAGTAGTATTTTTTTTTCTCTTCACTTAAGCCAAGTTAAATATTCCTTCCATAGTGTTCTTTTATGTGCATGACTGAAGCTGAGGCTTGGTCCATCTCTCAGATTAGAAAGTAACTTAAAGCTGGTTTAGCACTCAGCAAAGAGAGAGATTTCACAGGTGCCTATAAGACAACCTCCACATTAAAAGTTCATTACATTTAACTTGCTAAAGCTGTGCACATTTGTAAAAAACAAAATAGGTTATTTTAGGGGAGATGTAGGTGTAGAATTATTGCTTATGTCATTTCTTTTTTTTTTTTTAAAGAGAAAGAGAGAGAGAGAATAGGAAGGAGGAAAAAGGAAGAGAAAGAGAGAGAGAGAATGGGGAGGAGGGAGAAGGAAAAGAAAGAGGGAGAGAGAATGGGAGTATTGCTTTCTTGCCCAGGCTAGAATGCAATTTAGTAATGGGTATTGAAAACCTCTTTTATACTGATAATTATACTTAATGATGTAGTCAGGAAGGAATAAGGGAAGAAGATAACAAACAAACAGCCAACCAATATTTAATTTAAACCTATGAAATGCTATGCGATTACTGAGGAGTGATTTACTTCCAATTATATAGTCACCTTTGGAATAGGTGTGAGGTGGTAATGTATGTTTTGTGTATTTGAAGTGGAGAGTTCTATAAATGTTTATTAAGTTTACTTGTTCTGGGTCTGAGTTCAAGTTCTGAATATCCTTGTTAATTTTCTATCTCGTTGATCTATAGAATCGTTAGCTCTTCTTGCTGCATTGATCCTTTTGCCAATATGTAATGTCATTCCTCGCCTCTTTTGATCTTTGTTGCTTTAAAGTCTACTTTATCAGAGGCAAGAATTGCATCTCCTGCTTTTTGTTTATTAGTTTATTTTTACTCTCTGTTTGATTGGTAAATCTTCCTCCTTCTCTCTGAGTCTTTGTGTATTGTTGCATGTAAGATGGGCCCGGATGCAGCATACCGATGGGTTTTGGCTTTTTATCCAATTAAAATATATGTAAGTTTAATACCAGCATTTGATGCTAGCTGGCTGTTTTGCCAATTAGTTGATGTAAATTTTTTATTGTGTTAAAGTTCTTTGCTTTTTGATATATTTTTGGAAAGGCTGATATTGGTTGTTCCTTTATATGTATAGTGCTTCTTTCAGAAGCTCTTGTAAAGCAGGCCTGGTGGTGGTGAACTCTCTAAGTACTTGTTTGTTCGCAAAAGATTTAATTTTTCCTTCGCTCATAAAGCTTAGTTTGGCTGGATAGGAAATTCTGGGTTGAAAGTTCTTTTCTTTAAGGATGTTAAATATTGGTCCCCACTCTTTTCTGGCTTGTAGGGTTTCTGCTGAGAGATCTGCTGTAAGTCTGATAGGTTTCCCTTTATGGGTAACCTGACCTTTCTCTCTGGCTGCCCTTAGTATTTTCTCCTTCATTTCAACCCTAATAAATCTGGTGATTATGTGCCTTGGGGTTGGTCTTCTTGCAGAATATCTTTGTGGTGTTCTCTGTATTACCTGGAGTTGAGTATTACCCTGCCTTGCCAGGTTGGGAAAATTTTCCTGAATGATATCCTGAAGAGTATTTTCCAACTTGGATTCATTCTCTTCATCACATTCAGGTACACCTATCAAACGTAAATTAGGTCTTTTCACATAGTCCCATATTTCCTGGAGACTTTGCTCATTCCTTTTCATCCTTTTTTCTGCATTCTTGTCTTCTCGTTTCATTTCACTGAGCTGGTCCTCCACTTCTGATATCCTTCCTTCTGCTTGATCAATTCGACTGTTTAAACTTGTGCATGCTTCACGAAGTTCTCGTGTTGTGTTTTTCAGCTCCATCAATTCACTTATATTCTTCTCTAAATTGTCCATTCTCGTTAACATTTCGTCAAACCTTTTTTCAAGGTTCTTAGTTTCTTTGCATTGGGTTAGAACAAGTTCTTTTAATTCACAGAAGTTTCTTATCACCCACGTTTTGAAACCTGCTTCTGTTATTGGAACACACGTGTAATCTATTAAGCCTTGTTCCGTTACTGATGAGGAATTGCAATCCCCTGTAGAGGGAGAGGCATTCTGATTTTGAGTATTCTCTACCTTTTTATGCTGGTTTCTTCCCTTCATTATATATTTGTCCATCTGTCGTCTTTATAATTACCGACTTTCTAACTGGGTCTCTGACGTCCAACTTGTTGATTCCCTGCACCGAAATCTGAGCAATCCACTGAGCCGGCCAAAACAGCAGTGTTAAGACTGATGGTGCTTTTCTGCCCGGGAATCTCCGGACTCCGCACCAAGAACTGGCGTGCTAAGGCACCAGCAAAACTGCCACGCCGGCCACAAGAGTCGCCCTGGCGACCCGTGGAGCTCCTCCACTGGGAATCTCCTGGTCCGTGAGCAGCTAATATTCGTCTGAAAGTGTGGCGTCCTCTCGTTCTTTGCGCTTTCACTGGGAGGTATGTGCCCGAGCTCCTAATCATCAGCCATCTTGGATCTCTCTCCTGCTTATGTCATTTCTTAAGCAGTTATGCTCTTAATGCTTAAAAGAAGGCTAGCATTGTTTGCACAAAAAGTTGGTGATTCCCTCCCCAATTAAAAAAAAAAAGTTCATTACAGGCTAAAGATTCTTAGACATGGCAATATATAAAGAAAGAACATCACTGCCTCCCCGCCCCCCGCCCCCCACTACGAAAAACAAAAATAAATATTAAATAGGGCCAGGGCAGTGGCTCACTCCTGGAATCCCAGCACTTTGGGAGGCCCAGGTGGGCAGATCACTGGACATTAAGAGTTTGAGACCAGCCTGGCCAACATGGTATAACCCATCTATACTAACAATACAAAAATTAGCCAGGCATGGTAGTGAACGCCTGTAATCCCAGCTACTTGGGAGGCAGGGGCAGGAGAATCACTTGAATCCAGGAGGCAGAGGTTGCAGTGAGCAAAGATTGTGCCACTGCCCTCCAGCCTTGGCGACAGAGCAAGACTCTGCCTCACAAAAAAAACAACAAACAAACAAACAAAAACATTAAACAGTATCACCTGGTAGAGGCTAAAGATGTAGGAGGAAAAAAGGGAAGCTGGATAATTTTATATTTACCAAAAATTTACTTGTAGACCATTGCCCTTGTATATCAGAAGGGATCACAGATCTTATGATTGCTGTATTTTGGATTCTGCCTGCAGGACTAGGCTTGGCGTGGTTTATGCCTGACGATTTACATACAGGGAATTGGGAAACTAAACTCTACCAGTGCAGAAAAAAAAAAGTGAAGTAGTAAAGTACCATAATGCCTTCCACTTGAAAGATAGCCTGAGGATCAGCTTTGAGAAGGAGTTTCTTCAATGTAGTATTCTCAGAATGGAGCACATTGAAGAAAGAAAATGCATCAGAAAGTCTAGCTGAATTCCTTTGCTCTTAACCACCCTACTCTTCCAGGAATCAGAGATGGCTACTGGATACCAGGGATCATGATAAAACATGTAGTGGAATTTGTTCCATACCTGAAGTGTTTGATTCAGTTCTCAAGCTCCTGTAAAAATAAATAGCACATTTCAAAAATTTGCCAGCATAACCACAAGATTTACTAGATATAAAATAACTGGTCATTCTTTAAATGCTTTGTGGGTAGTAATGAAACATGTTTAGCAAGCCTAGGTCATTACTGATTATAGAACATATGAGAGTAAAATTAGCTAAAAACTTCTGCAACATGTGGGCTATTCAATTTGTAAAAGCCATAAAAGTTTATTGTATGTAATAATATATAATCTATTTTTATTATGTCTACTGCCAGTCACTCCATAGGGCTGCTGGCATCCCCAACACTGCTGCCTCCCCGTCCTTCCCTTATCAGGCTGAGAGAAGTTAACTGCTGCTGCTGAGCCTTATAAATAAATAAGGTCAATTATGTTGGGAATAGAAGGTTTCAAAGAGACCTGAGGATAAATTCTGAAATGGTTGGTTAGGAGAAATAACCAACTTCTGGTAGCTTCTTTACCACCAAGTCTGTGGCCTTACTGGGGGTGGCCATGCTTGGGAATATTATAGGTAAATAAAGTACCTTATTTACATTTAATAACATTTCTTATGGTATATTGGATAAAATAGGAGACTAGCAGTTTTTTAGAAGATTTCACTTTCAGAAATGTCTTTGGATAAAGAAGCTTATTTTCTGTGCTAATTTTTAAAATTGATAACAATAATTAAAATACTTATTTTCTTAACCTCATTGGCATACTAAAATGTAAATTTAAGTCACATAACTTTCACCAAATTCTTATTTCTTGACACATTTTCAATAAATATTTTGGAAGTATTGAATAAAACAAATAGTTCAGGAAGAATAATTATCTGAGCTATTATCCTCCAAAATAAATGTGCAAAGACATAATTGTGATCCATTTTAAGGGGTCTGGCAAATTAACCCAGTTCAAGTTCTGCAATGGATCTTTCAGAAAGTAAATGTTAAAATGGTAATTTTCTATAGAGGTCACAAATAAATATTCATATAGTCTTCATCAAATAGATCTGATTACTTAAGTGAAGGTTAAGCTTAATGATAAAAATTTTCAAGAGGCTGAGAAATATCAAGTAAATGTACCTTGAAAAATAGATGCAAATTAAAATAAAGCCTGCCATTATCCTCTTTAAAACGAAGGAAAGAGCCATGGCAGCACTACTGTCAAGATATGAGAAGAAATACAAATGTTTTATAAAGTAAATTCTTCATTTCTAAAGGACCTAAAATGACAGTATAGATAAGTTTAAGTCTCCAACATTTTTCACTCATCTAGATTTAAGATACTCAATTTACATTTTAAAGACTAGTAAATCTGAGGGCAGAATATTCAACAAGGTTATTTATTTTATTTTATTTTATTTTTCTGAGACAAGGTCTCCCTCTGTTACCCAGGCTAGAGTACAGTGGCTCTATCATGGCTCTCTGCAGCCTTTACCTCCTGGCTCAAGCAATCCCTCTGCCTCAGCCTCCTGAGTAACTGGGACCTCAGGTACACTACCATGCCCAAATAATTTTTTTCCTTTTCTTTTTTTGTAGGGACAGGGTCTTGCCATATTGCCCAGGGTGTTCTTGAGCTTCTGAGCCCAAGCAATCCTCCTGCCTGGGTCTCTCAAAGTATTGGAATTACAGGCATGAGCCACTGTACCCAACCTAATTTTTTATCAGTGTTCCAAAGTACACAGTTATAAAGTGTTACTGAAATCCATGGTCTTGGAAAAGAAAAATAATATATATAACTTATTTGTTAATCTCACGAGCATGACTAAATCCTACAAATATCTCTGCAATACAGCAGTAGTGAATTCCATTCTTTCTTAGAATATTACATCTTTCATTCGTAATTAACATTCTCAAATTAGACTCTAGCTAGTAATTATACTCGTGATGCAAATAGGCAATAAAAAGAAATCCATGCTTTATTAAATTGGGCTTAAGAGGATTACTTATAACCAAAATTTGTTTTGTTTTGTTTTTCTTCATCTATTTATTTCTCTCCAGTAGAGTCAGCTGATAAATGGCACAAGGAGCTGAGAAGGGAGGGGCGAGACCTTGAAGAATTTGAATTTTGTTAATTCTTAAGATCTTTTATATCTTTGAAATTCTATGATTTTTGCTATTTATTTAGGGATACATTTTTTTCATTGTTTCTCATAGTGATCATAATAGTGAGGCTAATGAAACAGTACCTGCTGAGCATTTTTCATCTTAACAATTAAAATTATTCTAATATTTAATATTTTAAAAAGCAATAAGGGCTAGTATAGAAAAATTCTCAGAGAGTGATGTCAGTAAGATAGATGATTAGAGATGTCCGGCGTTCATCCTTCCCCACAAAAAAGGACCAAGGCAATGAATAAACTGCTAAGATGTGACTAGGGTGTCAAAGGAAGGTCACTGGAGTGCAGCCAAGGAGCAGAGACATGTCTGTGGTGATGGAAAGTCCAGGAGGGCAGTGTGGAGGCACCCATATCATCCATGTGGATTGGATCTGCCCAGAGTCAGGGGAGACTTCTCATAGCAGGGAAAAGGTAAGCAGAAAATCCCCACCAGCCCCTATTGCTACCAGAAACACCTACAGTTCTTAAAACAGGAGAATCCATAGTCCTCACAAGCCCTGAGCCTAGTTTGGAGAGTTGCTGGGAATTCACACAGCTGCAATGCCTCAGGTTAAGAGCACAAGGTATGCACTCCTACTCCCCAGTCACCACCTGTGAGCCAAGCTGCAGCTTGAGACCAGAGCCATCTCTGGAGAGTACTCTGCTCTGGGGGACCACTGGCCACTGCATCTCTCTAGCCCTAGGGCTCCATCTTCATCCCACCAAGCCCACACCGGTGGCTGAACACCACACCACCACCTGTGCAGAACCTGGGCCAGGATCTGCTGTGGTTTTGGTTTTACACAGCAGGGAAACCAACCCTCACAGCTGCACTTCTAGCCAGAGGGAGAGTATGGCAGCCTTATCCATGGAAAACCCACCCTTGAGCCAGCCAAATGCTGCATACACACCCTCAAGTGAGAGAGACCCCTGAGTCTCTGAACAGCTGATACACCCCCAGTCAAGCAGAACGGCTATGTGCCTATGCTTAGGACATGAAGAAACAGTTCCACAGTGCCTCCATCCCTTACAGACATGTTCCTAGCCTGCCCAATGACCCTGCACCCACAATCAGGGCCTGAGACACAGTCCTGCAGGTTGTTCCTGACAGCCAAGGCCCCCAGGCCAGCCAAGAAGGCAAGAACCCATATCCAGGATGAGAGAAACAGCCTTGTAAGCCACCCCAGGTGGACATGCTCCAGGCTGCCAAGTAGTCCTGTACCCACATATAAGGCCTCAGAAATAGCCCACAGGCTGCCCTAGTGGGCATGTCCCTGAGTTGGCCAAGCAGACTTGCATTGGTGTTCCATATTTGAGAAACAGCTCTGTGGGCCACCCCCAGTAATCATGCCCCCAGATCACCCACATCCAAGCAGCTGTGCACCCACGTCCCAGGCCTGAGAAACATCTCTGTGGGCTGCTACTCATAGACAACAACTGTGTGATCATGCTCCTGGCCACAGTAACAGCCCCATGGCCCCAAACTCAGCAAGCCAGACCCAGGTTGGCCAACCAACTGTGTGCATGTGCCTGTCCCTGACCTGAGACACAACCTGGTGAGCCCACCCTTGGCAAAGCTGTACCATTGATGCCACAAACTCTCTAAGCCTAGGCTACTGAGAAACTTGCAAATGCTGAAGAAACTACATGGAGATTACACTACTGTATCCACTTAGAACCAAAGCCAACACAACCCACTGAACTGACATCCCAAGATCCATTCATACAAATAAGTCTTTCCCTGTGACACTACTCCATAATATTGGAAGAGGCATTTTTTCTACTAGATGCATAGAACTTAACATAGGACCATAGGAAACATGACACTTCCAAAGGAAAACAATAATTCTCCAGTAACAGACACCAATAATAAAAAAAATATGAAATGTCAGAAAAAGAATTTAAACTAATAATCTTAAGAAAACCTTTTAAGTCTCAGTATGGGTCATGCTTAAAAAAAAGGTAAAAAGAAAAAAGAAAAAAAAAAGAAACCCTTAAGATTAAAATCTTTCACAGATAAACAAAAACTAAGAAAATTTATCATCACTAGATTAGCCTTACACAAAATGCACAAGGGACTTATACATAGAAATGAAAAGATGGTAGCCACCATCATGCAAACATGCAAAAACTATAAAACTCACAGGTAAAGCTGATACACAAAGGAAAAAGAGACAGCAATAAAACCTTATCACTACAGACAATCATTCAACTGCAAAAATAAACAATAAGAGAGGAAGTAAGGAACAAATATATGAAAAACAACCAGAAAACATGTAACCAAATGACAGGAGTAAGTCTTCACCTATCACTAATAACCTTAAATATAAATGGATTAAATTCCCTACTTAAAAGATATAGACTGGCTGAATGTAGTTTTTAAAAAATGACCCAGCTATACATTGCCTACATGAAACTTACCTCACCTGTAAAGATACATATAGACTGAAAGTGAAGAAATGAAACAGGATATTCAATGCAAATGGAAACCAAAATCTGGCAAGAGTAGCCATATTTATATCAGATAAAACAGACTTTAAATCAGAAACTGTAAAAAAAAAGATGAAGAAAGTAATTCTATAACTATAAAGGAATCAATTTAACATGAGGATGTTACAATTTTAAATATACATGTACACTGGAGCACCCAGATCTATAAAGCAAATATTAGATATAAAGGCAAATATAGATCCCAATAAAATAACAGCTGGGGACTTCGACACCCACTCTTAGCATTGGACAAATCATCTAGACAGAATATCATCAAAGAAACATGGAATTTAAACTGCATCACAGACCAAATGACTTAACAGACATTTATAGAACATTTCATTCAACAGTTGCACAGTACACATTCTTTTCATCAGCATATGAAATGTTCCCCAGGATTGACTCTATGTTAGGACACAAAACAAATCTTAAAAAGTTTATCCAAAAATTTTTAAAAATCGAAATCTTATAAAGTATTTTATCTGACCATAATGGAATAAAACTAGAAATCAATAACAATAGGAACATTCAAAAGTATGCAATACATGAACATTAAACAACATGCTCCTAAATGACCAATGGGTGAAGGAAGAAATGAAGGCTGCTATTTAAAATTTACTGATACAAATGGAAAAAAAATAGAATATACCAAAACTTATGGAGGCACAGCAAAAGCAGTATTAAGAAGCAAGTTTATAGTAATAAATACCTACATCAAAAAACTAGAAAGATGTCAAATAAATAACCTAATGATGCACCTCAAGGAACTAGAAAAGCAAGAATAATCCAAACTCAAAATTAGTAGAAGGAAAAAAATAATGAAAGAGCAGAAGTAAGTGAAATGGAGACTGAAAAAAAACTCCAAATAATAACAAAACATGATTAATTCTATGAGGCCAGCATTGCTCTGATACCAAAACTAGACAAGGACATGACAAAAAAGGAAGACTACAGGTCAGTATCCCAGATGAATATAGATAACAAAATCCTCAACAAAATCCATAGAACTGTACGACACAAGGAGTAAACCGTAATGTGAACTATGGACTATAGTTAATAACAATGTGTTAATATTTGCTCATTGACTGTAATGAATGTACCACATGTAAGATGTTAATAGAAGATACCAAGGGGGATTGTTAAGAGGGCACGGTGGGATGCATGTGTAGAACTCTATGCACTATTTGCTCGGTTATTTTGTAAATCTAAAACTGCACACAAAAATGAAATTTATTAATCATTTTTCATAAATCTTTTAAAAAGGCATTCAAAGTGAATCTAATGGTCTAGGGCATTTGTTTTGGGCAAGGAAAGAAGTAGCCGAAATGATTCATTTAACTTTGTGAGATTTTGATTTGTGGTATGTTTTGAAGTGTCAGACAAGGGGTGGGGGCACTGGATTTGAGACATAAGAATGAAATAAAATATAAGGAAGACATCAGAGTGACCAGACCTGATCAATGATTATTTAGGACAAATTCCTAAGTGGGATGGATTAATTTAATCTCATTTTTTAAAAGAAATCTTAGGCTTTCTAATAAAGCCTTACTTATGTATTATAGTGAAAGGTACATTTTCCACTGAGCAGCACCTGTATCTGTCCTTCTGCAAATTATATTCCTGTATCCCTTTCCTATTTCTAATGGCTTCTGGTTTTCTCTTCCTACTTTACTCTTTACATCTTTGTACTTTCTCTTCTAACACATCAGACTTACAAGTTGTCCTTGTCATTGTTTACTTACACTGAAATAACTCAGTGGTTACCATAAAAAAAAATTTGTTCTGGGTACAAATTTATTTCAGTGACTTCTGTGCCCTCAGTAAAAATAGGAAAATGTCTGTGGGTGATAACAGCAATTCCCATGTTGAACTGTATTTTTTATCTTTTTGAGCTCCTAGTCCTGGAAGAAAGCTCCCTGGAAGATTCCCAGTAGAAAGCTCCCTGGAGCTTCAGCCTGTATTTCTTTCCACAGCTATAAAGCAGACTTTTTATTTTGACTCTAGGGCTTCAGGAGAAGCCACTGTGAGAGAAGAAACTCTGCTTGATATATAGGACTGACTTCTCCTAAGGAAGTGGTTCTCAAACCCGAGTGTGCATTAGAATCACTTGGAAGTTTATTAAAACACAGAATTCTATGCCCCATCCCCAAGCTTATGATTCAGTAAGATGGGGTGGGACCTAAGAATTTATGGCTTTAACCAGTTCCCAGGCGATGCTGCTGGTCCAGCGTCGTCACTATGAGAACAACTGGTATAGGAACCTTGGATATTTAACAATACTTTGCTTGAGCAGTCAAGAGCCAACACTTTCAATGCCTTGACACTTGATTCTAGAGGCTCTGGGATTATGAAAAATGTAGTGCTCAAGCAGCTAAAGCACACTACTCTGAATTCAAGGTTTGTGGCTCTTCTAAAGATCACCCATATTCCTTTGTTTCCCTTGGCTTATACTTTGCTAGGAAAGAAGGCTTTTTAGAGAAAACAGCTTTGAGTAGTTAATCCTCAGTTGAATACTTTTGTGTACTATATATACATATATGTGTGTGCGTGTATATATATATATACACGCACACACACACATATATTTGTATATATGTGTGTGCGTATATATATATACACATATATAATAATAATTATTATTTTTTGCAACAGGATCTTGTTCTGTCCTCCAGGCTGGAGTGCAGTAGTTCTATTATGGCTCACTGCAGCTTCAGCCTCCCCAGGAGGATGGTACTCCTGCTGTAGCTTCCACTTCAGCCTCCCTAGTAGCTGGGACTACAGGTGCATGCCACCACACTTTGCTAAATTTTTGTATTTTTTTTGTAGAGATGGGGTTTTGCCATCTTGCCCAGGCTGGTCTCAAACTCCTTGGCTTGAACGATCTGCCCACTTTAACCTCTCAAAGTACTGGGATTACAGGTGTGAACCACTGAGCCTGGCCCTATGATACATTTTTTGTCAGAGGAGCCATTGTAAAGAAGACACTTTTTTTTCTTTAATCTCCACTATTGAAGATGAATTATTAGTGACAATAATGATCATTTACTGAGCAACGAATATGTCCCAAGCCCTCTGTGTACTTTCATCACCCTGCTTCTCAGAACCTTACAACCTAGTGTGTCTACTGTTTTCATTTCATTACACTCTTCTAAGGAATACCCTAGAGCACACTTATATTTGACTTTAGCATGCATTCCATTATTCATTTTAGCAGATCTTCACAGTGATTAAGATTACATTATAAGAAGCATGAAAGTGTCTAGACTCCTGGCAGGAGAATGCTTAAAGTCTATCCAGAACAAATGGCTTAGTGTTCATTTTTGAGAAGTTTTGCAGGGACTGACTTCACAATCTACAGACTTCACAATCTACAGAACCTAGAGAAACTGGTTCTGTTGTTTTTCAATATATAATAAATAAGTCTTTTTTAAAAATTTATTTAAGAGTCAGTGTCTTGCTCCATCACCCCAGCTGCAGTACAGTGGCTTGCTCCATCACCCCAGCTGGAGTGCAGTGGCTTAATCATGCTCGCCACAGCTTCAGAGTCCTGGGCTCAAGCTACCCTCCCACTTTTGTTTTAGTGACAAGGTCTTGTTAAGTTGCCCAGGATGGTATTCCTGCTGTAGCTTCCCGAGTTGATGGGATTACAGGCTTGTGAGCCACTTTGCCCAGGTTATTTTTTAAATTGATTGCTATATACCTAATAATAAAATTTTCCTCTCTGTTAAAATAATTTTTACTTTAAATCTACTTTTAAAATGTAGCTTTCTGTGAACTTCCTTATACATTTGAATATGGTAATTGTCACCTATTAACATTCTCCTATCACCTCAATATGTTTTTACTACATTAAAAATATTTAATCAGTTTTGTGCTCTTTTTCCCAGATCTTCTCTAGGTTCAGTTTATTGCGTAGTATAGTGGAAAGATTACTTCAGACATCCTGTGTGGTAGAGAACCATATTTGTACTGTATTCAATGTGAGTCAAATCTACATTAAGTTTTTTGATTCAGTTTAATCTTTGCTTGAACCTATCTTCCTCCCTCTTTCCTTCTTTCCTTCCACCTATATTTTATCCATATGTATACCTAGATATACTTTGAACAGTTACCATGTACCTGGCATTATGAGCATTTTAATATCAGCTATTTAATCTTTACAGCAATTCTACAGGGTAGATATTATTCCCAGTTTACAAATGAGGAAACAGACTTGAAGTTAAGTAACTTGCCCAAGATCATAGAGCTAGTAAGATAGAGAAGCCAGGATTTGAACCCAGAGATCTGACTGCAGAGCTTTTTCTGTTTTCTTTTTTCTTTTTTGGAGGCAAGATCTCCCTCTGTCACTTATGCTGGAGTGCAGTGGTGCGATCTCGGCTCACTGCAACCTCCATCTCCCAGGTTCAGATGATCCTCCCACCTCAGCCTTCCGAGTAGCTGGGACTACAGTCACACGCTACCACACCCAACTAATTTTTGTAGAGAGAGGGTTTCACCATATGGCCCAGGCTGGTCTCGAACTCCTGGACTCAAGCAATCTGCCTGCCTTGGCCTCCCTAAGTGCTGAGATTACAGGTCTGAGCCACCGTGACCAGTGGCAAAGCTCATTCTCTATTGGCTGTGTTAAACTGTTTCCCAATGAATGAATCCTAGATTCAATTTCCTTTTTTTTTTTTGAGACAGTCTCTCTCTGTTGCCCAGACTGGAGTGCAGTGGCACAATCTTGGCTCACCGCAAGCTCTGCCTCCTGGGTTCAAGTGATTCTCCTGCCTCAGCCTCCCAAGTAGCTGGGATTACAGGTGAATGCTACCATGCCTGGCTAGTTTTTGTATTTTCAGTAGAGATGAGGATTCACCATATTGGCCAGGCTGGTCTCGAACTCCTGACCTTGTGATCCGCCCTCCTGGGCCTCCCAAAGTGCTGTGATTACCGGCATGAGCCACTCCACCCAGCCCAATTTACTTTTTAAATTATATGTGTAATTAATTATATAATAAAAGTTTAATAGAAGCATCTGTCAATGGCTACAACAAATATTTATTCCATTAATCATCAACTATGCCCAAAGTGTGGTTTCTTCCCAGACTATAGAAATAAAATACCATTGTATTTACATTTTTTGTAAGTTTTTGCTTTTCCAGCTTATAATTCCTTATTAGTCATGTAGCTCTTTTTTCTTTCTTCTTCTTCTGCTTTTTTTTTTTTTTTTTTTTTTTAATAGAGACAGGGTCTCCCTATGTTGCCCAGGTGGGTTTTGAACTCCAGGCTCAAATTAACATTTGTTAATTGTATCCCTTACTCCTGGGCTCAAGCAATCCTCCTGCCTCAGCCTCCCAAAGTGCTGGGATTACAGGCAGGAGCCACCATGCCAGCCATAGCTCTTTTCATTGAAATTCTACCTATGGCTTTTTTTTAATGGGGCTCTGTTGTTTCACTAAATTGACATACTATTTCCTGGTTAGCCATTTTCCTACTAGTGAGCATTTGGATTACTTAGAGGTTTTCATTATGAAATGCTGTGTTCAGATAAGTTATTTTCCCCTTTGAATTATTTATTTGACATATGTTACTATAAGTAAAGGAGTACAAACATTTGGGGTGTGAATTGACAACCATTTACAGTGACACCCTGAGTGTTGTTGACACCTAATGAAAAGCTAACTGGTAATTGCTTAACTTGTATTTCTTTAATTATTAGTGAGATTGATTCCTTCTCAAATAGTTGTCTTCTGGAGTAAATTTTCTATTTATGTCCTTAAATTATTTGTTAATTGTATCCCTTACAAATTCCTACCAGCTACTTGTGTATAAAGGTAATCTATTATGCTTTCTCTCCTCTGTTGTCATACATTTATGAATGTATTTATTTATTTATTATTATACTTTAAGTTCTGGGGTACATGTGCAGAATGTGCAGGTTTATTATATAGGTATATACGTGCCATGGTGGTTTGCTGCATCCATCACCCCGTCATCTACATTACGTATTTCTCCTAATGCTATATCTCCCCTATCCCCCCGCCTCCTGCTATCCATCCCCGACCCACCCCATCACCCCTTGCTATCCCTGCCCTAGCCTTCCACCCCCTGACAGGCCCTGGTGTGTGATGTTCCCCTCCCTGTGTCCGTGTGTTCTCTTTGTTCAACACTCACTTATGAGTGAGAACATGTGCTGTTTGGTTTTCTGTTCTTCTGTCAGTTTGCTGAGAATGATGGTTTCTGGCTTCATCCATGTCCCTGCAAAGGACATGAACTCATCCTTTTTTATGGTTGCATAGTATTCCATGGTATATATGTGCCACATTTTCTTTATCCAGTCTATCATTGATGGGCATTTGGGTTGGAAATGTATTTATTTAAAAAAATGATTTATTTGACAGATATTTGCAATTGTTATGCAGTCAATCAACTTGGAACTCTATTTCCCCAGAGGTACATACTTCCTCAGGTCTCTGCTCAAGTGGCCTTGACCACCTGTATAAAATGTCTCTCCATCTTCCTCTAATCACTTTCACTCTATAGTCTCTCTTTTTATTTTCATCACAGGACATTCCAGCTGGCATAACATGTATTATCTGTGTTCCCCACTAGAATAAAATACTTCATGAGATAGGGACTTGATCATTTTTGCTGCTGTATCCCCAGTACCTAGTGCATAGGAAGTGCTCATAAATATTTTTGAGTGAATGATGCAAATTCTGCCATTGAAAATTACTATTATTGTGTCAGTAGACAATAAATGATCTTTCCTTTGTAAACGAGGCAATGATACCATCCCATTTTCTTCTGGCTCATTATAGTTAGTTTTAAAATAATTTACTCTTTTCTTATCTGAATTTTTTAATGGTATTTCATAAATCTTTGACCAACATTTTCCTAGAATTTCGCTTTTTCCATGCTTTTGAATTCATGTCAGTTGGGATCTATTTCTGTGTCTTTTTTTTTTTTTTTTGAGACAGGCTGGGGTGCAGTGATGTGTTCATAGCTTACTGTAACCTTGAACTCCTGGGCTCAAAATGCCTCAGCCTTTCCTGTAGCTAAGACTATAGTCACATGCCATCACACCTGGCTACTTTAAAATAAAATTATCTTTGTAGTGACAGGTTCTTGGTAAGTTGTCCAGGATGGTCCTTCCACCTCAGGCTCCCAAAGTGCTGGCATTATAAACATGAGCCATTGTGCCTGGTTATATCGTTATATCTTTATTTCTATATTCTAATCTTTGTACTGGTAGTTCTGATGGGCATTTAATTATAACATGGCTTAAGATTTTATAGGACTGAGTAGACTGTTGACACTTTTCATTCCAATTGTTTCCTTGAGATTTTTTTCTTTAACTTTTTAATATGGAAAATCAAACATGCTAAATTAGAATAGTATAGGAATTGGAAAACTTTTTTTGAATGCACCATAGACTATTTTTGACAATGCAAAACAATGATCCTAGCATTTCTGCTTTCCTTTATATTAGCCAGTTTTTGTAAGTCTCAAGTTTATAATGAAAATATTTTCACCATGTACAAAATAGTTCCCAAAATTATAGTAACATATTACCATTGTTCTTTTAATTCACCAAGCCAGCTTTGAGCCCTTCTGTGTGTCCAGCATGTGTTCTAAGAGGTGTGAAGGATAACATACAAAGAAGAGTGCTCCCTACCTGCAAGGTGCTTATAATCTAATTGGGAAGATAAAAACTATAAGTGAAAGAACTAGGGAATATCCTGCCATCATCCTAGTTTTATGCTCTGTACAAACCAATGATAGGCAGCTTATAAAGATTAAATACATAACAAATGAAACAGAGAAAGCAGCTAAGAGCCTGCAGTAGGTGAGCCAGAAACAACAGTTTCTTTCCAAAAGCATGATTGTCTGTCAGCACTGGCCCAGAACAGGGAGACTGACATTTTATCCTCAATAAGCCAGGGAGGTGGTCATACCTAGTGCAATGCTAAGCCCTCAACTGGACAGTTAATTTTTTACAAGTTTTAAATGTGAACCTAATGATCCAGTTTCTGATTTTTGTTGTTGTTACATGAATAAGTTCTTTAGTGGTGATTTCTGAGATTTTGGTGCACCTATCATCTGAGCAGTGTACGGCTGTACTCAGTGTGTACTGTTTTACCCCTCACTCCCCTCTTACCCTGTTTCCTTGAGATATTTACCCTTATCTTTTTCACATCCTTTTTTTCTATACAATTTTATGACTTCTATGAGATATCCTATTGAGATGTTAATTGGTATTGCATTTAAATCTACTTATGCAGAAGGAGAATTTAGTTTTCCTTATTCAAGTTGTCTTTTATTTCTGCCATTAAAGTTTTATAATTCCATTTATATAGATCTCTTATCAGTCTCACTAAATGTTTGGTTTTTGTTGTTGAAAAAATACACGCTTTTTTCAATATATTTTTGGCATGTAAATTAAAACTATTTTTTTGCATTTATCTTATAATCTATAACCTTCCTAAAGAAACTAAAATTTTGTTGATTCTCAAATTTTCTAAATATGAATCTCTATTTGAAATGTGATTTTAAAGATTAATTATAATTTTCTTTGTATTTCTTAGTCCTATTAGCTTACTAGAAACTTTTATATTACATAGAAATGTTAATGGGAACATTCCTAATTTGTTCTAAGTTTTGTTTTTGCTTGAGACAGGGTCTCATTCTGTCACCCAGCCTGGAGTGCAGTGGCATGATCTTGACTCACTGCAGCCTTGATCTCTCTGGTTCAAACAATTCTCCCACCTCAGCCTCCCGAATAGCTGGGACTACAGGAATCCACCACCACTCCTGGCTAATTTTTGTATTTTTTGTAGAGGTGGGTTTCACCATGTTGTGTTCTAAGTTCTAAATAGAACAATTCTAAATTTCCTCATTAAAAATAATATAGGCTCTGGTTTGTGGTAAATATTCTTTATTGTACTAAAAGAAAACTCACTACTATGTAGATCTTTTCTGTGATCAAGAATATCAAGCATCATCAAATGTATTTACAGTATCATGGTTTTTCTATACTTTTATATTTTAATAATGATTAATATTAAATGTTTCCCTAATTTTATACTAGCTTGATATATTTTCCCTGCTATGATTGTAAGACTTTAGCATTTATTGTCACAAGTAGGATTAACTTTTTCCTTTTCTCACTACTGCACTTGACGAGTCTTTAAAAAAGAAAAAGAAAAGTTATTAGTTGGAAGTGTAGAGAAAGATAAGGGATACATAGAGAATATGTATAGAAGAAAATATAGAGAAGTATAAAGATGTATCTTTAATAAAATAAGAAGTACTCATAATCACTATCGAAGTCAATGCCTCAACTCCAAAATATGTGAACACTGTGATTCTATTATATTTTCTTTCTTTTTTTCTTTCAAGACAGAGTCTTGCTCTGTCACCCAGGCTGGAGTGCAGTGGCGTGATCTCAGCTCACTGCAACCTCCACCTCAAGGGTTCAAGTGAGTCTCGTGCCTCAGCCTCCTGAGTAACTAGGATTACAGGTGCCGGCCACTGTGCCTGGCTAATTTTTTTAGTAGAGTCGGGGTTTTGCCATGTTGGCCAGGCTGGTTTGAACTTCTGACCTCAGGTGATCCGCCTGCCTTAGCCTACCAAAGTGCTGGGATTACAGGAGTGAATCACCACACCCGGCCTCTGTTATATTTTCTGAAGCACATACAATTGACTTCAGGTAGACAGCCCAGAATGCCAACTGAGAAACATGAGAAGTTGGCATGAAAATAAAAATTAGCCAAGGCTGAACCAAATGTGGGTCATTCAGAGTTGACTATATCATCATGCAGTTATACTGCATCTGTCTCTGAGAATCTTCAGTGGCAGATTCCTGAGTTGAAGGACTAAAGCACACACCTCTTTACTAATATTTCATGTCTTAGAATTCCTTTGGCATTTTCCTGCCTCACTTACCTGGATTCTTCAGCCTTGAGAGCCGTGCTCTTCAAATCAGGCGTCTTTTCTTCAGAGGTCTTATCCTCCATCTCCTTGGATGTATTTGCCTCACTTTCTACTGGAGTCAAGGTAGTTTGAAAATATCCTTTACCTTCAAAATTCACTGTTATGTTTGAGATGGTGATATGTTTTGGAAATTCTTTCAACTCACTCTTACTTTTTGTATCTTGTAGATACCCAGGCTTCAGAATGTCTTTCATTTTTTCCTTTAAAAATAAAAAGCAGCAGCAAATCAGGTAACAGAAGAGCATCAGCTAATAGATGTTTGTGGAGCAGCATCTAATACAGGCACCATTTCATTCATTGTCACTGAGCCCCTGTAAGTAGTAAGGAGGGAGTGAGGCTTAGAGTGGCATAACCACAGGGAGCGCCCAGGATGTGTTGGCAGCAGGCTGTGTGGGAGCCAGGGCCTGCCCCACTGCAGCCTGACACATGTTCCCAAGCTCGTGTTGTCACTTCACAGAAGACACTTGGCTTCTAATTACAGTACTTCTCTGTGAATTGTCAGTGCAACAAAGGTTTCCCAGAAATGCCACTGATTCCCCAGTCTGAGTTTGCTCTTAATTAGAGCATCTAATAGGTGACAGGGGTTGGGGGCTTATAATATAAAAAAGATTTTTTTTTTTTTTTTTGTCAAATGACTTAGAACATGTATCTAAAATTTGATACTCTAAAACCCCCTTTTCCTAATTTCCTGGTTTCTGTTAATGTACCACCTCTACCAGCTGCTCTCTGATTCCCTCAGAATCACTGAGGCTTGAAGGCCAGTGAGGGTTAGCAGGCCCTAAAGCCAGCTCTCTAATGTTCTTCATGTCTGCACCTTATTCTTTCCACTGCCCCTGCCTAGTCTATTACTTCTTGATATGGTTTTGTCCCTTGAAAATCTCATGTTGAAATGTGACCTCCAATGTTGGAGGTAGGCCTAGTAGGAGGTGTTTAGGTCTTGAGGGCAGATCTCTTGTGAATGGCTTGGTGCTGTCCTCACCATAATGAGTTCTCACTCTCAGTTGATGTGAGATCTGGTGTTTAAAAGAGGCTAGCACCTCTTTCCTCTTTCTTTTGCTCCCTCTCTGGCCGTGTGATGTGCTGGCTCCCCTTCCCTTCTGCCATGATTGTAAGTTCCCTGAGGCCCTCACCAGAAGCAGATGCCAGCATTGTGCTTCCTTTACCACCTACAGACCCATGAGCCAATTAACCCTCCTTTCTTTATTGGTCACCCAGCCTCAGATATTTCTTTATAGTAATCCAAGAATGTCCTAATACTCCTCTATTACATTTCCTTGAAAATAATGCAATAATTTTCTTCCTTAAAGATAAAACTCCTGACAATAAAAGTCATATATATTTATTATAGCATATTTGGAAAATCATATAAGGAATAAAGTTAAAGGTAGTATATTACTGCTTGCCAAGGTGGGCGGATCACTTGAGGCCAGGAGTTTGAGACCAGCCTGGGCAACATGGAGAAACCCCATCTCTACTAAAAATACAAAAATGAGCTGGGCATAGTGGTGGGCACATGTAATCCCAGCTACTCAGAAGGCTGAGGCATGAGAATCGCTTGAACCTGAGAGGCAGAGATTGCAGTGAGCTGAGATCTTGCCACTGTACTCCAGACTGGGCAATGGAGTAAGATTGTCTCAAAATAATAATAATAAATTATTGCTTGTATAATGCCACTGCCCAGAAACAACTACTCCTATGCACATTTTACTCTCATCTTTTTATCTATTTATTTTGTTTATGTCTACTTTGAGATCATCTTGAAGTTCCATCTCCTTTTTCACTTAACATTTTATTATAAGCATTTTCCTCTTGTTATTAAAAATGGTGTAGAACTATTTGAATTTTTCCTAATTAAAAATTAGTGTTTTTGTTTTGTTTTGTTTTTGTTTTTTGAGACAGGGTCTCACTCTGCCACCCAGGCTGGAGTGCAATGGCACAATCTCGGCTCACTGCAATCTGTGCCTCCCAGGTTCAAGCAATTCTCCTGCCTCAGCCTCCCAGGTAGCTGGGACTACAGGCCCCCACTAACACACTGGCTAATTTTTGTGTTTTTTGTAGAGATAGGATTTTGCCATGCTGGCCAGGCTGGTCTTGAACCCCTGACCTCAGGTGATCCATCTGCCTCAGTCTCCCAAAGTGCTGGGATTACAGGCATGAGCCACCATGCCCAGCCCTGCCATCTATTTTTCTTTTCTTTTCTTCTTTTTTTTGAGACAGGGTGTGACTCTGTCACCCAGGCTGGAGAGCAGTGGCATGATCTCGGCTCACTGCAACCTCTGTCTCCAAAGCTCAAGCAATTCTCCTCCCTCAGCCTCCCTAGTAGCTGGGACTACAGTCACACACCACCATGCCTGGCTAATTTTTGTATTTTTAGTAGAGATGGGGTTTCACCATGATTCCTAGGCTGGTCTTGAACTCCCAGACTCAAGCAATCCACCTGTCTCTGCCTCCCAAAGTGCCGGGATTACAGGTGTGAGCCACTGCACTGGCCTTTTTTCTATTGTAGACCTAGAGGAAGTTTTTCAGCAGTAGTCTTCAGATCTCTTTACCTGTAATCCATCCTGCATTTGCTTAATCTTTTAAAAATACAGGAGACTTTGGTTCCCTTACACAGGAGACTGGTCACTAAGGTTTGCTCAAATAGTGAAGTTCTCACTTTTAAATTTGACTCTCAAGGTTTTCAAGCAACTTTCCAATCCTATATTCTACTATTCTCCACCTATATTATCCTCCAGCTCAACTGAACAAAACATTTTTGGATATGACTCTCTGGCCTTTTCTAAAACCACTCAATTTGTTTTTTATTATCCTATTTCCATCCTTATGTTTACCCATCAAAGTTCTATTCCATCCTTCAAGATACTGGATACTGCTATGTATTTTTAAGCTGGAAAATAACCCTTACATTGTATTAATATCCTCATTTTAGAAGTGAGAAAACTGAGGCTCGTGGATTCTGTGACTTGGGCAAAGTAACACTAGTAATATGTGTCAGGTTGAGTCTAACTCGAGTCTTCTGATTCTGATTCCAAAGTTATTTTCATTTCTGATACTGGGCTAAGATTGATGTTAAGGGTGGTCACTGCCTATTTCAGGAAACATCTTACAACTCCTTTACACAATCATTCAGAGATCAAATCTCACTACTAAAATTAGGTTACAGTTCCATAGTGTTTTGATCATCAATGTCAGCTAACCAAGAAGTGTGATCTTGGTAATCACTCTAGTTCTCAATTATTAAGGCATGAAAGTCTTCGGTGACATGTACCTCCTCCTCTTGCTTGGCCCTGATTAAGCAATTGTTTTCAAACATGACTGTGACTCCTGAGCATTTTGTAGCATCCAAGCTGTCTGTGACTTCTGTGGCTTCTCTGACTTCTGTGACAATTCTTACATCTGGGACCTCTGGGACCTCATTTTCTGGAAGATCTGTAACATCTGTGATGTCGGTGATGTCTGTGAATTCCGAGAAATCTATGCTGTCCCTGACATGTACAGGGCCTGTACCTGTGTGCATGTATGGGGTCGGGATGGCTGTGAACGCTGTGATATCCATCACTTCCATGGAGCCTGTGATATCTGTGCTATTCGTAATTCCCGAGAGACTTGAAACCTCTGACACTTTGGAAACTTTGGCTTTCTCCTGATTCAAGAGGGAGATGAGGGCCACCCACTGAGAAAATAAGGTGTCCTGTTTACATGCAGAGGTGCAGAGCTGTAAGTAGTAGGCTCGACCACTCACCAGCTTTACTTTCAGGCGCATGTTCTCAGCATCATGCACAGAAAGAGTCACAAACTGCAGAGGGAGAAACCTGCAAACAAGCACACATGTAACATCATCTGGAGACCTGACTGGAGGCCTATATATATAGTTTTTGTTTTTTGGTTGTTTGTTTTGAGACAAGGTATCACTCTGTTACCCAGGCTGGAGTACAGTGGTGGTGCGATCATGGCTCGCTGCAGCCTCGACTTCCTGGGCCCAAGTGATTCTCCCATCTTATCCTCCTGAATATCTGGGACAATAGGTATGCACCACCACGCCTGGCTAGTTTTTGTATTTCTTGTAGAGACAAGTTGTACAAGGTAGTTTTGTATTTTTTGTAGAGACAAATTCATCATGTTGCCCAGGCTGGTCTTGAATGCCTGGGCTCAAGCAATATACCTGCCTTGGCTTCCCAAAGTGCTGGGATTACAGGTACGAGCCACCATGCCCAGCCTCTTTCTTATTTTTTATAGTAGTTGGAGGAATGAGACTCAAGACACCAGACTTGTCTCCCAGATAGGTCTGGGTAGGGGCTCCTGAGGACCATCTCATCTTAATCATATGACAAAGGCTCTGATGTATAAAAACATCAGAATGGACTGGGCATGATGGCTCACGCCTGTAATCCCAGCACTTTGGGAGGTCAAGGCTGGTGGATCACCTGAGGTCAGAAGTTCAATACCAGCCTGACCAATATGGTGAAACCCTGTCTCTACTAAAAATACAAAAATTAGCCAAGTGTGGTGACGTGGGCCTGTAGTCACATCTTCTTGGGAGGCTGAGACAGGAGAATTGCTTAAACTCGGGAGGTGGAGGTTGCAGTGAGCCCAGATCATGCCACTGCACTCCAGCCTGGGGGTGACAGAGCAAGACTTCATCTCAAAAACAAAACAAAACAAATAAAACACATCAGAATGCCAACTATTTACCATTAGAAAGTGTCCATTTAAATTCATCCTTCAAAGTTGAGACTTAAAGTTAAGCAATTTGCTCAAGATGATAGAGCAAGTTAATGGCTGAGACAAGACCAGAGTTAATTCTGTTGGAAGCTGGGATGCTGGGGAAGAGGAGGCATGTTCTAGAAAGGCAGTTTATTATGAATCTTCAGTTCCTGTTAATTAGGTTTAATTTTAAAAAAAATAACTGCCTGTTTGACATGCTTTATCATACATGATTTCCCCCATCTTTAAGGATGCTCCTCTTTGTCATTTGCAGCAGGGAGTGCGAGTGAGATGCTCTGTTAGCACAATTGTCCTCAGTGTTTCCATTTTTTTCAGATCCACAAGGGTAACGCACATTTTCTGAGGGATCTTTAACCTCTTCTCTTTATAACTCACCTGGTGAGCACCAGTTTCTCTGCAGGAGGAGATATCAGGAGACTTTTAAACAGGGGTTCTCTATCTTTTTGAGCACCAGGTGTCAGATGTGCCAGTAGCATCACATTGGGGATCTTGTGGGTGGAGCTGGAAGAGCAGATGCCTACAGTCACCCAGTTGGCTCGGTTATGAAGGTAAATGGATTCACCTCTCCTGTTGACCTGAGTGCAGAAAACAGGAAAAGGCGTTATCTGATGAAATGTGTGGCTTTGACAACCTTGCTTGCCTGAGAAGTGTAAGAGAGGGCAGGAAATAAAGGAGAAATGAACCATGGTGTATCTGGTCCTTCACTTGGTCATGCTAATTCTTGGAGGTACCACAGGGAACAGGCACAGTCCCTGACCCGTGGGGGTCTACCAGGGACAAACATTAAACAGTTTAAGTTTGTAACTAATTATTACTGTAAGAAGTTTTACCAAGTACAAGTTCAGGATGTTATGGGAACATGTAACACAGGACTTGACTTAGAGTGGGGAGATAGGCAATGATGTTCTGGTAACAGCTAGGTCTTAGAAGGTACAGACATTTACACATAAGTTTATTTAAAATGTTACTGACATAAAAGACAAGTAGCACAAATGTACAAATAATATGCAATATTCTTTAGTCTTTAGTTTAAATTCCATAGAGTCAATTAATAAATTCCACAAACTCTTGCCAAACTCTTCTTATATTTATAACCTCAGAAATATAGACAATAGTAAAATGTAGTAAAAGATTAGGAATAAAGAGTTTTGAATATTTATTGCCCTTATTTTAGATATAATTGTAAGTTTATAAAATTTAATTTTTAAGAATTTAATTTTTTTTTTGAGACAGTCTCATTCTGTCACCCAGGCTGGAGTGCTGTGGCATGATCTCAGCTCACTACAACCTCTGCCTCCCAGGTTCAAGTGATTCTCTTGCCTCAGCCTCCTGAGTAGCTGGGATTACAGGCATGTGCTACCAAGCCTGGATAATTTTTCTATTTTTAGCAGAGATGGTGTTTCACCATGTTGGCTGGGCTGGTCTTGAACTCTTGACCTCAGGTGATCTGCCCACCTCGGCCTCTCAAAGTGCTAGGATTACAGGAGTGAGCCACTGCACCTGGCCTATAATTTAATTTTTAATAATGGCTGTGTTTAAGAACTGACTTACACATTTCCTGAATACTTACCAGTCGACCAGTTCCAGCACACCCCGGATATGGGGTCATGGAAGTCTCCCCTGAGAAAGAGACCTCTAGCTGATATCTAAACCATGTGGGTGATAAACTGGCTGGGTGGAGAGGAGAGGTTTCCAGGCAGAGGAACAGCATGTGTAAAAATCTCAAAGTCCAAGAAACTTGGCCAGTAAAATCTCTGCCACTTAGTAGAAGAGACTGGAGGATGGGCAGGCAGGAAGGTGAAGGAAGTCAGAGAGGAGCTACACTGTGGTTTCTCCACTGTATGATAACTGGTTCAATTAAAAAATACATCACTTGAAAGAAAGAGGTTGTAGCTCACATTATTGATAACCTATCCCAAACTGTGCCCCTCTTCTTCCTGATTAACAGAATCCTGGTTTTGTCCAATATCATGGCTCAGGGATAATGACCTAGCTGAGGGATTAAATCCCAGTTAACCTAAGTGGGTAGTGGTGGTCCTACTCTACCCCTTGCCAGTGACTGGTTTCAGCAGGGGCTGTGACCAGTGAGACATAGAGGGGCTCTCCTACAACCCTGAAAAACCTTTCTCAGAGCCACCAGGAGACAGAACCACCAGGATGAGATGAATGTCTTCTACTTCTGGCAGTTGTCCTGTTTGGATGTGGTGCCCTGAGGGGAGCTAGCTTCAAGGTGATAGAGCAAAAAGAAAAAACCTGGGTCCTCTACTGGGAGTGAGCTGATGCCCTGGGGTTCTTTCATTCTGTTTGAGATAATTGCTTCCTTTTTTATTTTTTTAAGAGTATTTGTTTGTTTGTTTGTTTGTTTTTACAAAGTCTCCTCTTAACCTCCAGGCTGGAGTGCAGTAGCCCCATCCTAGCTCACTGCAGCCTGGAGCTCCTGGGCTCAAGCAATCCTCCTTCCTCAGCCTCTCGAGTAGCTAGGAATATAGGTGGGCAGCACTGCACCTTGCTAATTAAAAAAAATACTTTTAGAGATGGAGGGTCTCACTTGTTACCCAGCCCAGTCTTGAACTTCTGACCTCAAGCAATCCTCCCGCCTTGGCCTTCCAAAGTGCTGGGATTACAGGCATGAGCCACTGTATCCAGCCTAATTGTTTTTCTTTTTTCATTTAAACCTGTTCAGTCAGGAATCTTGATAACATGCTGCCAAAGACATGTTAACCAGGGGGTATGCATCTTGAAGGGTATGACTTATCAAATTATGATAGGGGGCTACCTCTGACCTATCGACTGCTAACTACCCCAATGTCGGAAAAGTACTATGTAATTTCATTAGAGTGCACAAAAGGTAACTAACTTGGAAAGGGCACAGGATGAAAGGTGAAGAAATAAAAACGTTATTAGTAGGAAGGAAGTATGGAGAAGGTAAAGTACATTAAATCATGACTTGTCACACACATTCTAGGGACATCACTAAAACAATAGATGTTTTGGGAGGTGAAGAGCTTGCACTAGTACTCAAGTATTAGTGCAGAGAATGTGTTTATGGGAGATGAAGTTTCCTTACCTTTTGAAGAGTCTGTTGTCTTCCCTTGTCACCCCTCTGTGAAATCAGCTGAGCAGCTGCTCAAATGTGTTAAGAGTTAGAGGTAATAGCTCAGTGTTTAGTGTTAGACTTTGTTGCAGCATTTCTAGGAGCTTTAAAGGTATGACCGCATCATTGAACTCATTTCACCATTTCTTTGTCTGAATATTTTAATGTTGAAGGTTTACAGAAAGTTAGCATTGCTCCCAAATGCACAGAAATGCAGTTTCATTCATAATGTAGGTACCTTCTTATGAGAAGGAAGCTTTTCTTCCCAACACCATCTGACAATTATATTTTACCTTCGGAATTAAGAGTTAAGATTCATTGTAACCTCTAGTTGTGTCATAGATGTTCTTTAGAATGTCTTCTACACCTAAGAAAGAAGTTATCTGTATGTTTCCCTGTGGCAGGAAATACCAAAAATGGCTTCATGTAATTTTGGAGAGATTATGATAGAATGACAATTATGGTAGAGTTAAGACAGAAGTCCTTCACAAGAGTTTGTTGGGGACATTTGAAATGAATGTACTTTAACATTATAATTATTTCAAGTTTTAAAAGTTCCCAAACTGTTCTCTTTAGTAGTATCACACATTCCCTTGGCACATTTAAAACAATTCTCCTCCCATCCTTTTCAGTTTTCTTTGAGAAAATTAATTACTGAAGTTATTGGAACTTAACTCAGGTCTTTAATATGATTTACCTGGATAAAATTGCTCTCTAACATGGGAGGATATACAAAAGGGGCATACTCTTCTCCATCCAACATATTTTGAAGATGTCCTGGATCATGGGAGTGTGGGGTGCAGAGAGCATCTTGCTTATTGATCCTCATGGTAGATTTGCTGGTGTTCTTCTTCATTGCACTTGCATATAAACAAAACCACTAAGGGAACAGAAATACAACTAATGGATACAGAGAGAATTTAATATCAGAATTAAGTTGCTTCATTTATTTATTCAGCACACTTTATCAATATCTGTGATATGCCTTCCTGAGCTTACACTTTATGGGGAGACAGGTAGTAAGCAAGCCAAAAGAAACTCAAACAAGATGTTGGATGATAGGGACTATCAAGACTTGAAAACAGATACGTATAATAAAAAGTTACTGGGATGTGGGGCCAGAGACACTTATTAGGGTATTAAGGAAAGGGCTCTCTAGGAAGTCTCTCAATATATTCCCCCACAGACCATTATTTTCTATCTTCCAAATTAATGGTACCCTCTCCATCATGCAGGGTTCTCCAATCCCGTTTTGGAAGTAGGGTGTCAAAACTGTACTAAACTGAGAACACTTTTCCAGACTATTCACCCATAACTGAGGCTTAGCTCTTAGTTGCATGCTCCTTATGAGACCAAGTCCATGGAAAAATTGTCTTCCACAAAACTGGTCCCTGCTGCCAAGAGGGACCAAAGTCCATAATCAAGACCCCAAGGACTGGCCAGCACAGTACTGTGAGGCTTTGGCGGATGAGGAGAACAGGGCCAGACCTCAGCCGATTGGCCCAGCCCCATCCTCTTGAAATCTGAGGTGGATTCAGAGGGACTCCCGGGATAAGAGTCTGAGACCCAAAGGCACATTATAGAGGGATGGGGGAAGGGAGAACCCAGGGAGCATATTTCTGTAACGCTTCGATGTATGTAGCTCTAGGATGTGTTTGCACAGTTTTGTTCTTTAACGTTGTGTTATTTGGTTCCAGATTTTCATTTATAAACAAAGGAGCATTTGTTTTGTTTTGATTTTACTGTTTTTGGTAAGAAAAATTTTGTTAGCTTAGTAAAACGAGTTGGAAAACTTTCTTAGTGGCACATAAAATAATGGTATATCTTTTTGTTTTTTTGAGACAGAGTCTCTCTCTGTCATCCAGGCTGGAGTGCAGTGGCGTGTTCTTGGCTCACTGCAACCACTGACTCCCTGGTTCAAGTGATTCTCCTGCCTCAGCCTCCAAGGTAGCTAGGATTAGAGGCACACGCCACCATGCCCAGCTAATTTTTGTGTTTTTAGTAGATATGGGGTTTAACCATGTTGGCCAGTGATCCACTCACCTCATGATCCACCCGCCTCAGCCTCCCAGAGTGCTGGGATTACAGGTGTGAGCCACTGAGCCCGGACAATAATGGTATATATTATAATTAGTGGATCTTAGATTTGAGGAGACACAGTAGTCAAATCTTGTTCATACAGAGTTAAGTGAAAGAGTGCACATTTTGGAAAAACAATTCACTCTGAGAAAATGAAAACATCCGCATTCTGGAAAGTGTGTCTACTGTTTGCAGGCACTTGCTAATCAGGAGATGCCACATGGCTGCTGGGACTAGGGAAAGGCCCTTTCCAGTGCTTTCATTTATGAGATCACCAGAATTCCTTGCATCTGAGAATTCTCCTTCCAGAGAGCAAACAGTGGATGATCTTCCAGGGGAACAGGTGTAGCTGTGGATTCAGGACACAGACAGGGAGGAGGAAGTGAGAGGAAAAGAAGGAATTCAGGGATATTTGCAGCCACAACTGGGTCTCACCTCTCACATCCTTTTTGAACAAAGTTGAGGTTAGCTGAGGAGCAAAAAGTGTTAACAGGCTCTTTTATTAACTTTGCTGTGATGTTCTAAACATTTGTTCTAGAACTATTTTTACACTTTTGGATTATGTATATAGCTGATAAGTGTATGCTAAATTTTGACTACTTTGTTGTAACTGTGATTTGAGATATCTGTACACTATACTCCTCACCCCTCTAACATCTCTACTAAAAATACAAAAACTAACCAGGTCTGGTGATGTATGCCTGTAATCCTAGCTACTTGGGAGGCTGAGGCAGAAGGATCACTTGAACTCAGGAGGCAGAGGTTGCAGTGAGCCAAGATTATGCCACTGAACTCTAGCCTGGGTAAGAGAGCAAGATTTCATCTTTGTGGGGAGAAACATTAGTCCAGGCTCTTAAAACAGAGGGATGGTTCTGTGAAGCCATCATTTTGACCAACACACACACACACACACACACACACACACACACACACACACCATCGTATATTTTACCAATGGTAAAGTAAATTATTTACTAAGTTCACTTTTTTTTTCTCTACAGGGTCTTGCTCTATCACCCAAGCTGGAATGCAGTGGAGTGATGTGATCTTGGCTCACTGCAGCCTCAACTTCCTGGGCTCAAGTGATCCTCCCACCTCAACCTCCTGAATAGCTGGGACCACAGGCGTGTACCATCAGGCCTGGCTAATTTTTGTATTTTTTGTAGAGATGGGATTTCACCATGTTGCCCAGACTGGTCTCAAACTCCTGAGCTTAAGCAATCTGCCCACCTCGGCCTCTCAAAGGGCTAGGATTATAGGTGTGAGCCACTGTGCCTGGCCTTAGGTTCACTCTGAATAGCTGGAGACAGTATTCATGTTTTGGTATATGTCTTTCCAGTTCCTTCCTTTCTTTCCTTCCTTCCTTCTTTCCTTCCTTCCTTCCTTCCTTCCTTCCTTCCTTCCTTCCTTCCTTCTCTCTTTCTCTCTCTCTTTCCTTCCTTTTTTCTTTCTTTCTTCTTTCTCCCTCTCTTTCCTTCCTTCTTTTTTTTTTTTTTCAGTCTGATCTTATTTGTTACTCAAAAAATCTTATTTCTGACTGGATCCAGACTTAGAAGTAGAAGCTCGCAAAGACAAAAGTCTGTGTCTCTTCGCAATTTGTTCCTGGGCTTCTCTTTAGCCTCCTTCATTCTATTGGCCAAAAGTTTAGCATATTCTGCAGCCTCTTCCTTATTTTTCTTAGTACGCTGCTTCTTCAGAGCAATACGCCGCCATTTGTGCTGCAGGACATGTGGAGTAACAAGACGCTGAATCTTGGGTGCTTTGGTCCTAGGTTTCTTACCTTCTTTGTTTAAGGGTGTTCTTACAACGTACTGGTGGACATCATCTTCTTTAGAGAGATTGAAAAGTTTTTGGATTCTGCTAGCTCTTTTTGGCCCAAGGTGACGAGGCACAGTGGTATCAGTTAGTCCAGGAATATCCTTCTCTCCTTTTTTTTTTTTTTTTTTTTTTTTACAATAATCAAGTTGAGAACGCTCAGATTAGCATCCACAATGCAACCATGAACTGATTTTCTCTTTCTTTCTCCAGTTCTCCTTGGTCTGTAACAGGAATGCCCCTTACTCAGTAGCAGGTGGGCATGGCCATGGGTCAAGACACCCTGCTTCATGGGGAAACCTAGTTTGTCATTTCCACCACTGATTCGGACCACATAACCCTTCCATTTGTCACCCAGAGTGTCAGCAGCAACTTCTGTCACCATATGCTTCTCATAAAAAGTATGAAGTTTGCATTCATCATCCACTTCAATGAGTTTCTGGCAGCCAGTGGCTGGGAAGGAGATGTTCAGCTTCATCTTGAAGCAGCTATATGCCTTTGGGGTGCCATGAAAAAGAGCTCTTCTTTCTTCTTTCATTTTTTGTTTATTTTTCGGGTCTTTTTTTTTGAGATAAGGTCTCTGTCACACAGGTTGGAGTGCAGTGGTGTGATCATGGCTCACTGCAGCCTCAACCTCCCCATCCCAAATGATCCTCCCAGATCAGCTTCCTGAGTAGTTGGTATTATAGGTACATGCGACCACACCCAGCTGATTTTTAAATTTTTTTTTTTTTTTTTTTTTTTTTTTTTAGAAATTGGCTCTTCCTGTGTTGCCCAGGCTGGTCTCAAACTCCTGGGCTCAAATAATTCATCTACTTTGGCTTCCCAAAGTGCTGGGATTACAGGCATGAGCCACAGTGCTTGGCCTACTTAATTTCATACACACACACACACACACACACACACACACACACAAGTAATGTGTGTTAAAATATATGTAATCATTTATCCCCATAACATTAAATTGTTTTAAAAACAGCAGTTATCAATCATGGTGTCAAGCTATTTGGAACATGACAATCTCTTGTAAAGAAGTGCCGAGGCCGGGCGCGGTGGCTCACGCCTGTAATCCCAGCACTTAGGGAGGCCGAGGTGGGTGGATCACGAGGTCAAGAGATCGAGACCATCCTGGTCAACATGGTGAAACCCCATCTCTACTAAAAATACAAAAAATTAGCTGGGCATGGTGGCGCGTGCCTGTATTCCCAGCTACTCAGGAGGCTGAGGCAGGAGAATTGCCTGAACCCAGGAGGCGGAGGTTGCGATGAGCCGAGATCGCGCCATTGCACTCCAGCCTGGGTAACAAGAGCGAAACTCCGTCTCAAAAAAAAAAAAAAAAAAAAGGGTCGAAAATAATTGTAGCCAGTAGTTAAACTGACGCTTAAGAAATGATTTTCTTTTAAAAAGAAAGAGATGGTTTCTGAGTTCTCTTTCTGACAAGCTCCTTGTACTCTGCTTTGCCTTCTTGGTGTGCAGGCACAGAAGAGCAGCCTGACAATCAATTCAGCCCCCACCCTCTGATCCAATCACCTTACTGAGATATCATTATTAATTTTGGTGACTCAAAAATACATGTTGAAATCACAGCACTTTGGGAGGCCAAAGCGGGCAGATCACCTGAGGTCAGGAGTTTGAGACCAGCCTGACCAACATGGAGAAACCCTGTCTCTACTAAAAATACAAAATTAGTTGAGCATGGTGGTGCATGCTTGTAATCCCAGCTACTTGGGAGTGTGAGGCAGGAGAATCGCTTGAACCCAGGAGGCAGAGGTTGTAATGAGTTGAAATTGCACCATTGCACTCCAGCCTGGGCAATGAGTGAAACTCCTTGTTAGAAACATATGCTTGGTACCACAAAGAAAAATTAGAAAATTAGCACTGAGACAAAGGATTTCTTAGCAAGGCAATTTTACTTTCTGCAGAAAGAGTGCTCCTGTTAGCCATCTTGCCATGAGAATACAATGAACAAAGGAAAAGCAGACCTATTTATCCTTTATGCATTTGAGGTCATCCTTACTGCTGTGTCTGATCTCCCTTGGTTAGAGCCAGACCTCACAATTTAAACTAAAACCTGATTGGCTAACAACTTAAAACTTTTCTAAACAGGTAAAAGCAATGGAGAACAAAAGGAAAAGAGGAAGTCCAAATAAGGAAGGGACAGGAAGTTGCTTGGAAAGGACTTAGAAAAGTAATAACATAAAATGCTTGGTTAAAATACAATGACATAGAATGTACTATGTGTCTGTGAGCATGTCTAACACAAATATCTTGGTTAAAGCAGAAGGACATAGAATGTACTTATTATTTTATATCTAACAGCTACACAGAATAGGGCTTCACAAAAAGCTACTAGCAAAAAGCAAGAAGGCTTTGGAGAAAGTGTTGAAAACAAACTATTATTTCTAATACTTATGATTATTCTTTAACAAGAAAGGAAACTTTGAAGAGGAGCTTTTCTACTGCCCACAATTTCTTCTTCTTTTACTTTATAGCTCCTCTTCAAACTTGTTTAACATATCTTGGCTTAACTGTTCTGTTTGACTTTTTAAGAGAAGTAACTTTTCTGAATAAGGTGGAGGGTTTGGGGAGATCTTAGTAAAAGCTGTGTTCACTAGCATTTGTACTAGCCTTCAGATGCATGGTATAATACAGCACTTAACAAGAAGGAAATTACTTATTACAGTTGCTAAAGAAGTAAGAATTGGGGTTATGGTCTCTTTCTATTGACTGAACTATTTCTCAAGCCAATTTGAAATAGGGTTGTTAATGCCATAAATTTTTGCTAACTCATTTGATAAGGCAGTAGGTCTTTGGAGAGCTTTTGTTATACTCTTATTGGGAGCAGTGTTGTTTGGGATAAAGGTGCAAGACTGAGTTTCGATCATAACACAAATACCACCTTTCTCTGCCAGTATCATTTCTAAAGCTATCATATTCTCTTAGGCTATTTGACTAGTGGATCTTAATTGTTCAGCTATTCTTTTAACAGCATCTTTGGTATAGTTAACAACTTTTGGTTGTAATAAATATAGTTTATTTAATCTACATTTTTATTAATCATTATTCACTAAAACAACATGGTCAAACCCTGTCTCTACAAAAATACACACAAAAAGTTAGCTGGGCATGATGGCCGGTGCCTATAATCACAGCTACTTTGGATGCTGAGGCAGGAGAATCACTTGAACCTGGGAGGTGGACGTTGCAGTGAGCTGAGATTGCACTATTGCACTCTAGTCTGGGTGACAGAGTGAGACTCTATCTCAAAAAAAAAAAAAAATTAAAAACAATACAGAAAACATGCTTTCATTTCAAACTCAAACTCTCAGTGAAATTATTTCTAAGAAAAAGAAATTCAGTCACCAGGTGTTAAATCTCTCAGCTTTTCTGCTTGTTCAGGTTGAGGTTGAATAAATGAAACTAGGAGAAGAGGATGATGGAAAAAAAAAGACATTCTCCTCTTGAATTACCAGAATTAATTGAACTATTCATTTCCTTCTCCCTCAGTTTTAAACCCAAGTTGCAGTAACAAGACAGTCACTTACCAAAAGGTGGGGCTGAAATAGATCTCTGGATATCTATCTCCTAGATGTCAACTAGGAGAATAATCTCCAAATAGCACGTTCTCACTCTTCACATTTCTTTAGCAGGTGTATATGTCTACCTGGCAGGCAACTAATCACTTAGTAAAAGAATCACAGGGCAGGCTGCTCTGGGCATTGTTTTATTGCTGCTACATCACAATCATAATGTGCTGACATCATCTCTGAAGTAAGATAAGAAGAGCACCGGGGAGGAGCTGCCCTGCAGGTCCGCCCCTGAGAGAAAGTGTGGTCAGCTTTCCCATGGAGCCCCAACAACTTGGGAGTGGGCATTCAGATGGTGGAGTGAAGTTTTCAGAGGATTTCTTGGAGAGAAGATTGATCGATGTCAATTTACATCATTGATCAATGATGGAAATATGATGTAAATGGTAATTGCAGAGCTTATAGCTTGTAGTGAATGCCAAGAATGAAGTGCTCAGGCAGTTCCAGCTGAGCGGGGATAGAGGGTAGCTCTTCCAAGAGTCTACCCCAGCATCCATCCACCAAGTATTTATTGAAAGGGCTTGTATTAACTACAAACATCCACTAGATGGTCATTTGAGGTGGGTTGCTGAGGCACTTGTGACCTTGCACAACATTCAAGCTGCATTCTCAGGAGGCTGTTTTCAGCCTTCCTTATCACACCACACACTCCACTCCCTGTCCTGTTTTCAGGGTCAAGGAGTTTCATTCCCATGCACAAATAACATACACAGTACCTCAGTAATTTTCATGCCCCAACCTCATATGCCTTATACATAAGTTTTAATATGTTGCCATGCACTCCCTACATCTCCCCCTTCTTTAATTCTTAGAGCATAATGGTCATCCAATGCAAGGTAAGCTTCTATCATTCTTCCCTGGTCATAGATGCATTGGGTGGCAGCACAGAGCCATCTGCAGATGCCTAGCAAGCAGATACAAAAAAGAATAAGTATAGTGGCCATCACCCAAATGTGTCTGTTTAACCTAGACAACTAAGTGTTTATGTTTAACCATTGAAAGCCTTCTTGTAATTGCTGAAGGGTAATTGTTTGTAATTATTGCAACTATTATTCAAGTTGTTTGAGAAGACAAATGGAAATTTAAGACTTTATTCTTCAAGTTGTTTGAGAAGACAACTTTATTCTTCAACTTTATTCTTCAAGTTGTTTGAGAAAACAACTTTATTCTTCAAGTTGTTTGAGAAGACAAAAGGAAATTTGAAAAGACAAATGGTCATGATAATCTCCTCACAGATGTGCTTTACTAAACAACTGCAAGGTGAACTCTCCTTCCTAATTCCGGGTTAAATGTACAGGCAGCCACAGTTCTGCACACTGTTTTAAAATCATGACACAGGTTATATTTAACTGTGTAACATTTCAATGAGACAAGCATGTAGCATACCAACTACTGGAAGAGACTTTAATATATAAAAGGATTGATTCTGCTCTATGTTAGGAACACCTTGCCCAAACAGAAGTATATAAGGGTGCGTAGTATAAATCAGGGCTGTATCAGTAACATTATTGTGCAAAAAGAGGGTATAGTTGCCACCACTATTAATGTACTCACCATGTGAAAGAACCTGTTCAGAAAAGGAAGACCTAATCTGCAAATTTGGATATGAGCAGTGCTTAAAGCTTCTTTCCCTTTTAGTTGTAATATTGGTCCTGAAAGCCCATACTCTGACCAGGTGATAGAACTATTGGAGGGACTCCCAAATCCAATAGTCTGATTTGCAGACATAAGCTAACCATGGGAACCCCAATCAAGTAAAGTGTCATTATGAGAGGCCCTTAATGCAGCGCAGGCTCTCTTCATAGAGACCACTGGACAGCCTCAAACTTATATCACCAGTCCTTATTCAGATGGCATATAGGAAGATCAGGCACTTGTGTAGCTTCATTAGAGACCTCAGTAAGATTAGTAGCAACAGCAGAAATAAAGGTCAAATTTGCAAGCTTAGCATCCCTTTTGGGCTGATAGTAAAGATACTCCTGAGGAATGAAAGTAACACACTTATGTGCTATTGTGGAAAAACAAAGAGAGGGATTACTAGACAGTAAAGTCAAGAAGTCATTAAGTTTAATCCATCTCAAATTTTCAGTGAAGGAGTAAGACAGGGGCGTCTATTGACTTCCTGTCTAAGAAGTATCATTAGATGACAAAGGCAGGTCAGCATTCTACCATGTAATAACATTAAAAATGGGGATATAGAACATGACTCCAATAAACATGTTATTAAGCTGATCCCACTTGGCAAAGAACAAGAATTATCAGCCACCTAACATCCATGTCTGTCTTACTTTCTCAGAAGTTTCTCCAATTACCATCAGATACATAAGAAACCAGTTCTCTGCAGTTGCAGGGGCTTCCATGGCGGCAAGCCAGATAGTTGCTTGTTGATCCAGTTTCTTTAGCTGTCCTTAGGTAATGTCAGATGCCTTCCAAATTATCACCATCATTGCGGGTTGATTCTCCAACGACAGGCCCTTTTCTCAAGGAGAGAGTCCCATATGCCCCCTTTTTTGTTTACTAAGATATACTTTAAGAGTTTAATATGCTTGTTCAACAACAACCTAACCAGTTGAGTTATAAGAAATACTAGTCTTGTGTTGCAATGTGTTAAAGTTGCAATGCATATGTAAATTGAGCACTAAGATAGTAAGGTCCATTACTGGTTTCTATAGTTGGTGGAAGGCCTAAAGTCATAATAGATTCGAACAAATGAGCAATTGCATCTCTAGTTTTTTCTGTGGTCTTGGGGGTAGCATGTATTAAGCCTGTATAAGTGTCCACGGTAACATGGAGAAATTTAAAATGTCCAAAGGGTGGATACTGAGTAACATCAGTTTGCCAGAGAGCATTAGGCACCAGACCTTGTGGGTTGGCACCAAGTCCTAAGGAAAAAGGAGACAGAGAATGCCATTGGCAATTAGGACCAGTTTTAATAATTATGCGAGCTTGAGCAAGTGTTAAATGAAATTATTGTTTAAGACTGTGAGCATTTTGATGAAAAAAGGGCATGATCAGCTTCAGCTTGCAAAAAAGCAGGAAAGTCTACAAACCACATTTGTGGTCATAATAGAGCATGGGCTCGAGCATTCCCTTCTGATAAGGGACCAGATACCCTAGAATGAGAGTGAATATAGTTGATATAAAGATGGTGATGATGGGTACAGCGAAGCTCTTGTGCTGCAAGAAACAAAGCTAATAGAGGTTCATTAGTAATACCCTTCACATGTGCAAGATCTAAATGAGCAATACTATACACCACATAAGCAGTATCACTAACTATATTTATATTGTGGTGAGGAAAAGTTTGTAAAGCCAATATTAGGGCACTCAACTCTGCCTATTGTGTAGTTTTAAAATGTTCCTGGATTTTGTGTTGCCAGTTTTGCACGGCATCGTGCCACACTATAACTGCTTTTGACAGTAGTGGTGTGAAACAAAGGCTCAGAGAAAATAATAGATACAAATTTAACAGGCACAGTTTGTAAAAAGTTCAGGAGCTTAGAGGTTGGTAAATGGAAGCTGATATTACCAATAAAGTCAGCCATTGCCATTTGCCAACCAATCAAGATCACAAGCTAAGAGAGTATGAAATTATTCCTTGCTTACCAGTAGGAAAAGAGTAGCAGAATCATATCCTGATCACTGGACACAATGCCGGTGCCCCTTTATAAGGGAAACTATTAAATCTGTGGTCGTTTGTATATGTTTAGAGGGATTATGAGATGGGTAAACAGCCCATAAAATACAGAAATGGCAAAAGATAAAGCTTATTTGCTAAACTAAGGCACGGAAAGGACCGATATTTTATGTAATTTTTACCGTATTTTGGCTCTTGAAAGTCATTAGAATGTGACTACAAGTCGCCAGGATAATAAACCTGCATTGAGTTAGCTTAAGTGTGTAAAAAAAGAAAAAAAATTCAAAAAACTTTAAAAAATGTTTTTAGGTGCTGGCCCTTTTCCTGCATTATCCTTTAGCTGTAATGTTTTAGAAGAGAGCTTGAGAAAGCAGGGCTGTGGCAGGTGTTTTTTTTTTTTTTTTTTTTTTTTTTTAATTCGTTTCAGGCTCCTTAGGCAGCCTCTTTTTTTAATACTCTGCCACCTGTTGCTGCCCTTACCCTGAAAGGAAGGAAGGAAGACTACAAGTGGTAGTTAGGAGGCTAGAGAATGACCAGGTGGTAAAGTGCATGTGTAAGTGCAGAGGCAGGAGGCGAGGTAACAGGCTGGGAGAAGACGACTCTGCTCATCCTCCAGGCCACCTATGCTTGGAGCCAACCCTGTTAGGTAAGATACTGAAAACATACTGGGCTTTTTATTATTTTTACCCACAAGCAGAGAGGCTCAGGGGAGGGGCAGACATGCAGCACAGGGTCTTCTTTGAAGTTTCCCAGCCACAGTGTTTTTAAACATTTTATAAAAAAGGCAAAATAAACATTCCTTACTGCTGAGTTTATCTTCTGAAGATGACAGCAGCTGGCAGAGCTCATCCACCTCAGCCTGGTTAGCATTTAACATACGGCTATGGGAGAGCACCCCTTATTAGCGGGCTTCTCCCCCAGAGCTCCGTTAAATCTAAGGTTCCTTGATCAGGAAACCAAGGGCATTCCTGCCGAATTAAGAGCATAAGCTTGTGTAGAGCTCCAGGCTCTACAGTGCACTGGATAGCCTTAAGTAGCTGTTGCACCGCTGTATACTCCTCTGCTCACCTTAGGCTAGTAAAGTTAGGGGTGCACATGGACTGTTTCTTAGCCATTTCCCTAGGGAGCTAGGGAAGACAAGGAATTGCTTGTTAGCTGAGACATCCGAGGGGTAGCAGAGAAGGGCAGAAGTGGGAAAAGCAGCAGTACAGCAAGCAGCAGGCCACTTTCTGGGCACAGTTACTAAGGCAGGTGACTATGGTGAGAAGGATCCTCAGAACCATGCTGGAGCTGCCTGCAGCCACCTGGGGACTCAGTCTGTGCCTCTTGGCCTCCCCTCCATCACCACAAACCCAGAAAGGGGCAACTTGCCTAGACTGCCACTGACTAAATGGGCACTGCATGGCATCTTAGCAACTCTTCTGCCCCAGGCCTCTGTGGGCAGCAAGAAAGTCAGAGCTATCTGGGATAAAACCTGGAGGCAGCATGCAACTTCCCCTTATACTCCAGGGAAACAGAAAAAAGACAAGGCCAGAAAGGTTGATGCTGGAAGTAGGAAGTGAGAACTTGCATATTAGGAAGACAATCCTAATTAGCCACTTTCCTTCCTTCCTGGAGGCACTCGTCCAGCAGGGATGTTTGTCAAGGAGACACAGCCACCCAATCATACAGATGTTCACTGACAAGGGGTCTTATCTAAGAACCATCCCTTGGCGGCCTCCAAACTCCTCAAGCGGGATGGGAGGTTCTGTTGCCTGAACGTGGCTAACAGATTCTGGTCCCTTTAAGGGTAGAGGAAAAGAGGCCAATAGCTTTTTTACTGCGGGAGGAAAAAGCTCCGATCAGTCCTTATCCTCACTAGAAAAAGCCTCTTCCTTATTCTCCATGGAAGGGAATGAAGCAGGGAGAAAAGTCTCTCCTCGTTGTTCTGGTTTCTGTTTTTCCTTCTCCTTTTAATCTCCTGAATTCCCTTCAGATGGAGAAGATGGGCAGTCTGACTCACCACAGTCTGGTAGATAAAAGGATACAATGCAGCACGTACCAGTGCCCAGGTGGTCAAAATAATAACATTAGAAAAATGACCTTGCTTATATCCTCTTTTGAGGCAGCAACCTACCTGCTCCCATAACTCTAAATTTAAGGTTCCTTGATTAGGAAACCAACGGCATTCCTGCTGAATTAAGAGCATAAGCTTGTGTAGAGCTCCAGGCTCTACAGTGCACTGGATAGCCTTAAGTAGCTGTTGCACTGTTTTAAAAAATACTTTCTGCTCTTTGGTCATTTCTTGACCCAGGATAACCTAGCCCCTGATATTTTATGCATGCATCCCGTCCTCCTGATGGGAGTCAGGACTTTCCTTTCTGGGATTCCCCTAAAATTGATGAGCTCTTCTCCTTCATGCATAAATTCAAGGTGATCCCATTGGGGCCACCACTTGCAGAGCTTATAGCTTGCAGTGAATGCCAAGAATGAAGTGCTCAGACAGTTCCAGCTGAGTGGGGATGGGGGTAGCTCTTCCAAGAGAGTCTGCCCCAGCATCTGTCCACCAAGTATTTATTGAAAGGGCTTGTATTAACTACAAACATCCACTAGATGGTCATTTGAGGTGGGTTGCTGAGGCACTTGTGACCTTGCACAACATTCAAGCTGCATTCTCAGGAGGCTGTTTTCAGCGTTCCTTATCACACCACACACTCCACTCCCTGTCCTGTTTTCAGCGTCAAGGAGTTTCATTCCCATGCACAAATAACATACACAGTACCTCAGTAATTTTCATGTCCCGGCCTCATATGCCTTATACATAAGTTTTAATATGTTGCAATGTACCCCCTACAGTAATTTATCATTCAATTTCCCTATATCCTAAGTTTCAGAGACTTAAACATATTTAAAGCACCTTGAGCCTCTGTGAACAAAAGCTTCAAAAGAATGGTCGAGGCAGGAGGATTGTTTAAGCCCAGGAGTTTGAGACCAACCTGGGCAACATAGTGAGACCTCCTCTGTAGGAAGGAAGAAAGGGAGGGAGGGAGTTGAGGACTGGATGTATGAATATTTAATGATATCAGGCTCTGGTGGTGGTTCAATGCATGTGATTGGCTCAGTCTCTTTCTGCACATTCTGAGGGGTTCCTCTATTATTCTTGTCTCAGATGCTCCATTTTCCTTATTCTACACTGAGTGCCATCTTGCCATCTTTTGGATTGACAGATTCTTCCTCTGGTCATACCTAGTTCCATTGAGTAGGATTTCTTCATTCAGCATATTTATTGCATAATCACAATTTGCCATGCTCCTGTTCTTCCTGCCCAAGGGCCAGGAAATATTTTTGCATAAATCTGATCTCTTCACTGTTGATGATATCAACTTAATTCTGCAGTACCTTGATTAAACTTTGGTATTATTTCACTTTCATATTTTGAGGCTACTGATACATTAAAGAAAGAGAAGAAACACCAAAAGAAGAAAATACAAATAATGGTATATTTTAATTATCTTCAAAAGCATCTTTAAAATGCTTTTAAAGATGCATAAAATATAAAATTGTATAACTTCATTTGGAGATTTTAAGTCTGGATTTGTGGCACTTTGTTAGTGAGGTTCATGAGCAATTAAACCTCTTTGTCTCTCATGAGATGGGCCTGCCTGTTCATGCCTACATGGGATCCTCTCAGCTGCATGTCTTAAGCTTGGAATGTGAAGGTTTCCCGCCACATTTGGTCTCTGGGTCCCTGGTGAGTGCAATGCAAGGTACATTCTTTTCGTGAGCTCAGTAATGAGTATTTACTATTTCCTGGGCACCATGCCATGCTGGACCACAAAGATGAACAGTTTCTGAACTGAAGAAGTTTGCCATCAAGTGGAGAAGGGGTCATGTAAATGGATTATTTCAGTGTGATGTAGTGATAAGATAGACGGCTACAGGAGATTCTAGGAGCACAGATGAAGGGCACTTAGTCCAATTGGGGGATTTAGGGAAGGCTTCCTGGAGGACCTAATGTCCAAGCTAAATCCTGAAAGATTAGCCTGAGCAAGGCACAGAGGCATAAAATGACAAGGTATGAGGGGTAACTACAAATGGTCTGGTGTTACATAAAGTTGGAGGGGAGAAAAAAATGAAGCTCACAGAGGAAGGGCCTAGATCGTGGAGGGGTTTGAAAGCCATAACTAGGTGCTGGAGATTCAGAGATTTATGTTCTGAATTGCTCATTCTGAGAGCAGAGTGAAGGATAGATTTGGGAAGGGCAATGCTGGAGATGGAGAAGCCAAGGCAGTGGCATTGGCAGTGTCAATGGAAAGGAGGGGGTTGACTTGGGAACTATTAGTAGAGTCCATAGAATTTGGTTTACTCACTGGATGTGGGGAGTGAAAAGTAAGGTGACTTAGAGGTTTGGGAAGCTGGGTGAATGGCGGTGCCATTAACTAGGAAACAAACTATAGGCAGAGGAACAGGCGTAGGAGGCAGAAAGAATGAGGTGCTTGTTTGCAGGAACCTTTGGTTAGCATGGTGCCTCATATTCAACTGGTGTTTAGTAAATGATTTTTTTCTTTTTAAAATTTTCAGTGCCTTCCTAATGCTTTTAGAATATATGACATGTATCATAAGGTGTGTGTATATATTTAGTATTAAACTCAAGAGCCTATATATTTGTGAGCATGATCTGGCTCCATCCTGGCTTCAGTTCTCCAACTATATTTCAGACCACTTACACCACTCCCTTATCATACTTCTTCCTCCTTCCTGATGTTGCATTCTTTAAGCCGTTTCCTGTCTGAAATGCTCATCTCCCAGCTCTTCACATGTGGGCTTATTTTTGTTTTTCAGAACCCAGCTCAGATGTCACCTGTTTAGAGAGCTGTTCTAAATCACTCAGTCATTGATTGTCTCTCAGCTGCAAATGCACTACAGCATACTCTGCATTGACTCACTGGGGCTCTGCAAACTACATTTTTCTCTCCAGCTGGCTTTCTGTTAAGTTCAACAATAGGTTGCATTAGACCAGAGGAGTTTGGAAAATAGGAGGAAAGAAGGGAATTGTGTTTTTTCTAGTTGGCCTGCTGTTTCTGTCAGTATCACCCGGGCAACAGCAACTGGTTCTAGCCTGCATTTTGGTTGTTTTGTTTTTGTTTTTGGAATTCTCAGAATCAGCAACTGGGCAGTGCCCTCTCCTTAAGAGGGCTGAATCCTAGCTTCAAAGGGTCTGACCTGTGAGCTTCTAGGTTCTGATTCCCCTAACCTTTCCCTCCCAACTCCCCAGTGCTAGGGTAATTGCTTCCTCTAGTTGTCTCTGGTATTTGTTTCCTTTGTGCTTTTCTTCTAGGCCTCCCACACCTATTTAACATATTCCTGCATTGAAGTCTCTCTATTCAAATACTTAGTGTAATTTCTGCTTCTTTTTAAATGGCTGGATCCTGACACAACCACTGAATCTGATTTAGGCCTCCACTCAGTCACTGTCTAACATGTCATTGAATGTTCTTCATATACTTTTCCCAACCTGCATTTAAATTGTTTTCCTTTCTCATAATCTCTCTCCTTCACTTAGATATCAGAGACTGTCTCATTCATCATGGTATTCTCAGTGCCTAACATGGAGCCTGGCATACTGTAGGAGCTTAATAAATGCTTGTTAAATAAAATGAATTATTTCAAAAGACTGCAGGAGAAATACTGGTAACTGGCCATACAAAATGGACAGGATTGAGCAAGTCTTTAACTTTTCGGTTGTAGGCCAACTTATTGATAAATTCTCTAATAATATAACTCAGAGAGTCAAGCATAATGCTTCTTATAAACATGTTAGAATGCAATGCATTATTTAATGTAGACCCATCATCACTGGAATAACAAGATATACAGTTTATTTACTTTGAATTCTGTACTTACATAACCCCTACCCCATTTTCTGTAATTGGAAATAATGACTTACTTGTTAGGGTTTCATGAAGCCAACAGGTTAGATCTTTAAAATTTTGTTGGTTAGCAAATAATTTTAAATATGAAAGCCATCCAAAAGAATCCACCTGCTGAAACATGCAACATCACCAAGCATTTACTTGATAAACCTCACCTGCGTATGTTCTTTTTTCATTGTGTGATATGATTTGAAACAATCAAACCATAGAACCAAAAAATCTGGTTAAAAAGGAACTGCTTAACTTTTACACAGCTACAAATCAAAACCTGAAAACATCTTCTATAGCTTTTATGTAAGTATCAACTACTAAGATAAAAAAGACTTGTAATATGTCATATATGCTTAATTCTTAATTTTAGTGAAATGAATGCAAATAGATTAGATGAAATTGATGTCTACCATGCCAAGTAGAGATATTTTGTTGAACTTTAACATTTAAATGACATTTCCTTTGTATCCACTTCAAATGTGTTCATATCTTCTCCCTTTTCTAACTCAGAAGGAAAAATGTCCCTTTTTTTCCCGGCTGAATTGGGCCACCAGGGTTCTTAAATCCAACCCTTCTTTCATTGTTAATATGCCCACCACTCTTGTTTCTTTTTCAAAACACACAAACCAAATCTTCCCTCTACCTTGTTATCAGTTCATGCTACTATTTTGTGTATTCTTTCACACACAGATTCTGAAGAATTCATGTTCACAGTTTCTATTTTGCCATCTGACTTTTGCTCTTAAGCCACTACTAAAATTGTACTCTTCCAACTTACAAATAATAGCCTAATCAATTAAGACTTTTGGAGCCTTCATCCTTCTTGGTATTTCTTTTGCATTTACAGTTGATTATCCTTCCTTCTTGAGACTTTCCTCATTGGTTTGTGGGACCCTGCACTCCCTTCTCTTCTCCAAACTGTTTTCCCCTCATTCCATTCATGGCTTTTTCAAAAACTCCAACACTCTAAGGCCTGTCCTCTTCTCTTGGCAAGCCTTTTCTTGATGATCTTTTCCATCCACCCTTGCATTTCAGATACCACCTTTATGTGAACGATTTTGAAGGTTTACCCAGTCAGTAACTCTTTTGTGAACTCCTAATCCGTAGTTTCAAATACCATTGGGACATGTCTGTCTTGGCACTCCTGGCATCTCAAACACATGCTCAAACTCATCAACTCCTCCATAAAACTCATTTTTTTTTCTTTTTGTTAATGTTTAACATTTTCTCAGTCAGCCAAGAGGGGAGACTTTGAATCATCTCTCCCTTCTCTAACTTCCTTTCCAAAACCTGAAATCAGCCATAAAATTCTTTCCATTCTTTCATCTCCAGAGATGTATCCATCTGTCCAAACCATCCTACCACCATCACCTCTACCCCTCACCTGCACAATTGCTATAACTTCTTAACTGGTGTCTCTCACTTGTTTCTCTCCATTGCAGTCTATCCGACTCAAGGCTGCCAAAGCATTTTCCCTAAAAGGATGTCTCTGATCATGATACTTCCCCAATCAAGAATATCTAATGGTTTTATTGCCCCTAGAATAAATCTAGACTCTTATTTCAGAACTTTATAGTTTGGGCCTTAAATCAGTACCTTTTCAGTCTTACAAACATCATATACCTATTTTGTTTCTATAACTTAAGAGTTTAAGAAGATAGACTGTAGCCTGAGGTTGGTGGTTCATACCTGTTAATTCCAGCACTGCGGGAGGCTGAGATGGGTGGATCACTTAAGCCCAGGAGTTTGAGACCAGCTTGTCTCTGCAAAAGACAAAAAACAAAACAAAACAAAACAAAGCGTGTGCATAGTCCCAGCTACTCAGGAGGCTGAGATGGAAGGATCACTTGAGCCCAGGGAGCAAGGCTGCAGTGAGCTCAGATCAGCACTCCAGCCTGGGAGACAGAGTAAAACCTTATCTCAAAAAAAAGAAAAAAATATATAGGTCGGGCATGGTAGCTCACACCTGTAAATCCCAGCACTTTGGGAGGCTGAGGTGGGTGGATCACGAGGTCAGGAGATTGAGACCAGAGACCATCCTGGCCAACATGGTGAAACTCTGTCTCTACTAAAAATACAAAAACTGGCTGGGCATAGGGGTGTGTGCCTGTAATCCCAGCTACTTGGGAGGCTGAGGCAGGAGAATCGCTTGAACGAGGGAGATGGAGGTTGCAGTGAGCCAAGATCGAGCCATTGCACTCCAAACTGGTGATAGAGTTAGACTCCGTCTCAAAAAAAAAAAAAAAAAAAAAAAAAAGAATATAGACTGTATGCTCTATAATAAAACAATTATTATTCTTTGTTTTTGGAATACCCTGTTTCCTATGCTATTGTCTTCAAAATTCTACCCTTCCTTCAAGAACCACTAATGTCAGCCGGGCATAGTGGCTCACGCCTATAATTCCAGCACTTTGGGAGTCCAATGCAGGAAGATCACTTGAGGCCAGGAGTTCGAGGCTGTAGTGCACTATGACCATGATGCTGCACTCCAGTCTGGGCAGTAGAGCGAGACTGTGCCTCTAAAAATAAAAAGACCTACTAATATGCCATCTCATGCCTTGAAATCTCATCTGAATTCCTCCAACCCTTAAAAGCTGTATTATGGCATTTATCACATTCTATATACTCTATATTATCAAATATATTAAATATTATGGTTATTTGCATACATTTTTGTTATCTCCCTAATGAAGTATAATGTCAGGTACTCTGCCCTATTCATGTTTGTAAATAGTAGCATGATGTACTTTGTACCCAAGCACAGAGTAGATGCTTAACAAATATTTCCTGAATGTGGATAAGGGGATTCTTTGCATACTCTTCCATTTGACCTCTATTAACCAACCTTACATTCTTCAACTGTAAATATATAATGAAAATATCACATGTCAGTATCAAATATTTGTTTACTATTTTGCCTTTATTTACCATCCCTTAACATTTTGTTTACTAGTAAGCCAATTTTTGTAGTTTAGTTTCCTGAGCACATTTTACAGTATATTTAACATCCTCCTGTTACCACCATTTGAAAAGGGCCCCTAATTTTTTATTAAAGGAGCCATTGTGGATAGAGTGTATTTTACTTACTGTATTTTCTTTTTCTTTTTTTTTTTTTTTAAGACGGAGTTTCGCTCTTGTTACCCAGGCTGGAGTGCAATGGCGTGATCTCTACCCACTGCAACCTCTGCCTCCTGGGTTCAGGCAATTCTCCTGCCTTAGCCTCCTGAGTAGCTGACTTATTGTATTTTCTATGGTCAGCACAGATTTTTTTTCCTCCATTTCTCACTTCCTTTCTAACATGGTTAAAAAATTTCAAGGTGTGGCTGGGCTCAGTGGCTAATGCCTGTAATCCCAGCACTTTGGGAGGCCGAGGCAGGTGGGTCACAAGGTCAAGAGATTGAGACCATCCTAGCCAACATGGTGAAACCCCATCTCTACTAAAAAAAAAAATACAAAAATTAGCTGAGTGTGGTGGTGCATGCCTGTAGTCCAGCTATTTGGGAAGCTGAGGTAGGAGAATCACTTGAACCTGGGAGGCGGAGGTTGCAGTGAGCTGAGATCGTGCCACTGCACTCCAGCCTGGCAACAGAGAGAGACTCCCTCTCAAAAAAAAAATTTCAAGGTGCTCATCTGCAATTTTTTTGGTTCATTACTTATTTTTTTTCTCCATTTCAAAGAACTGTAGGTGTTTAAAGTTGGCTTTTATGGCATCTAAAATAAATTTTTTTTCTAAGTCATTAATATCCTTCCTCTAAATTTGCTTACTGTTCTCCAGCTATGACTGGAAACACCAGACCAATTTCAGGTTCTCCTACCTTCTCATTTTCACAACTCTATAGATCACAATGCTATGATCACATTTTTTCCCAAATGTTGTAATAAGATACAGAGTTATAATATACCATATTTTAAATCTCCTTGGTAGGCCATCTTAACTATTACTTTTATCCAGGCTATTTCTTTTATCCAGGCAGAACCCTATCAGAATGGCATGACATTCCTCTTTTTTAATAATGAGGCCAATACAATACATTTTTAAATAATGATCAAGGAATTTTTTTTATTCATTAAGTTTCAGTATCATTACAGAAAATGTTATGGTACAGAGTTGTTTAACATTATTTTGTCTTTGCTCTTGATTTCCACATGAATGCTGGTAACACTAATATCTGTACAAGATCAGTCTTTGATTTTATTTTTTTGTTCTGTACAATTTTAAATGTATTGGTTAAAAAGGCTGTCAGCACTTAAGGAAGCATTTTTCTTCAGTTTGTTTGTTCAAATAAAAGGTATCCAGTTACTGCCCAAGAGTACTGTGCCATGAGGCTATTGGGGTGAGAAACCTCCCTGGATGTTCTGCAGGGGATGGTTCTTGAGGCAAGGCAGAGCCTCCACCCAGTCAGTCTTCTTTTGGCACTGTGCACATAAACACGAGATACATGAGAAAGAACAAGCAAAAGCTCTCTGTAAAGCAGTTATGAAGCATACTAAGAAGGGAAATTCAAGTGTTGCCTACGCTAGTATAAATAAGCAGACAGCCTTGATTTAAGAGCATAAGTAGTTGTATTTTAAAGATGAGAAAAACACAAGTTCTGCAGGCACCTACCGCTGTCTACTAAAAGCTATCGCTATCAGACCTAGCATTGAACACACAAAGCAATTTGCAAGAAAGGAAAAATTTGCCTTGATATAATCAGAATAGAATTGTCTGTTAAGATTTATTTTTAGGTGTTTTTTTCTTTAAAAGATATTTAAATTCATTTGAAATATAATTCCAGATGTTGACTATACAGATCAACTTTTATCCAAATCAGGAAAACTAGCTGTGCCGTTGCATATTACAGGATACAGTCAATGATATGTGGACATGCATCAAAGCTTTCTCCTGCTGGTGACCATCATAGCCGTCCAATGACCATGACATCGACCACCTCGCCTTTGTGGAGCTCCACGTACTGTTCTGTCTTTGGAGGTAGCATCAACAATCCATTGGCACTGCGCATGCTCATCAGACGGCTGCTCATTTGATTACCTAGAAAGAAATACTCTTACTACAGCAGCACAAGCATCATGGCGTATACATTTGGGGCCTTGTAGACCTTTTCAAAATGAAAACGGACAGAAATGCAGGTCTTCAAGAGGAGAAGAGATGATCAGACTTTCCAGTACCCTTTTCAGGTGGCCATGCTATTATATCCTACCACCTGCTCATTCAAACTTTAAAAATAAACGTTAGAAATTCTTGCTCGAAAGAGTAAAACCAGGATTTTATAGCATTATGCAAAATGCCACAGAATTTCTCAATTCAGGCTGAAATGTCTGAAAAGGGTGGCTTTAAAAAACCTATTAAAATAATAATGACAATAACAGTAGCAGCTACCATTTCTTTACTAACTGCCAAAGTATTAGGCAGTTTACTTAAGCACCTTATTTGATTCTCACGAAACTCAAAGAAGTCTTAGGTTAACTTGCCTAGGATCCTGCTAACTAGGTTGGTGGCCAATCTGAATGCAGGTCTCTCTGATGGCATGAACTTGGTCACTGTTAGTTGATGTTTTCACTTGGTAGGATCTTTGTTTAAGAGTACTCCAATTCTTCTGGAGTCACATCAAAAGTTAGGCAAAATATGACTAGAAAAGTTGGGAATAACAGTTTAAGTCTAGTAGAGGTAACTATAGAACTCTGAATTACCAATATTGATTTTTCTGCCCTTCAAATTTACCAGTAACTAGGGTATAGTAGAGGCTACAGAGAATCATATTATAAATTAGGCTTTCACCTCACATTTCAGGATGGTATAGCTAGAATCTCCTCCTTTTCCTACAAAGTTATACTCAGAACTTATGGGTTGAAGAAACATATCAACTCTTCTGTAATTCTAGATTTATTACAGGATATTAGTCAATGGTATGTGGACATTCTAAATGTTTATCTAGAAAATATGGCTCAATAAAATTAGTAAACTTCTAATAATTATTTTTTAACTTTTGTCATACTGTTTAGGAATAATTTAACTCATCTATCTTTTCAAAAAGGAAAATGTATAATAATTATAAAATCAGTTATAACCAAGGAAGATTATATATAAACTTGTGTTTTAACAGGATAGGTGCCTAGGAATATTTGTAGATATGAATGACTAACCTGTACTCTGTGCCCAAGGCAGTGGTTCTTGGTGATGCCAAGTTAGTATACACCGATGGTATTCTGGACGAGGATCCAGTTTTACATCACATGATAACTACAGAATAAAAAAACAACAACAACAAACTTGGTCACCTGATCATCTCAGAAAACTACAAGATGGTAGGGGTTCTGCAAAGAATACAGTGGACATGGAGACTATCTTTGGTATTATGTTGTTGCTATCACTGCCACTTTATGTTCTTTTCCTTTTAAATAAAATTTAAAAATGTATTTTTTCTTTTGACACAAGGTCTCAGTCCGTCACCCAGGCTGGAGTGCAGTCGCACGATCATGGCTCACTGTAGCCTTGATCTCCTGGGATCAAGTGATCCTCCTGCCTTGGCCTCCTGAGTAGCTGGGACCACATGCATGTGCCACCACACCTAGCTAATTTTAATTTTTTTGCAGAGATGGCATCTTGCTATGTTTCTCAGGCTGGTTTTGAACTCCTGGGCTCAAGCAATCCTCCAGCCTTGACCTCCCAGAGTGCTGGGATTATAGGCATCAGCCACAATGCTCAGCCACCTTATATTCTTAATACAGGAAGTCCAGGGGTTGGGTTGCTCTGGTGAAAAGATAAAAGAAGGCTAAGAAGCTGGTGTTCAGCTTCTGTTTGTCTGGAAAAGGCTTTATTTCTTCCTCATTCTTGAAGGATAGCTTTGCTGCATGTGGTATTTTTGGTTGGCAATTTTTTTTTCTTTCAGTACTTTAAATATATCATTCCCTTCTTACCTGACCTGTAAGGTTTCTGCAGAGAAATCTGCTGTTAGTCTAATGTAGACTTCCTTATATGTAACTTGATGCTTTTGTTTTGCTGTTATTTTAATTCTTTGTCTTTAACTTTTGACAAATTAGGAAGGATCTTTTGAGTTGGATATATTTGGAGACCTCTGAATTTCCTGGATCTGGATGTCTTTATCTCTCCACAGATTTAGGACATTTCAGCTATATTTTGTTAAATAAGTTTTCTATCCTTTTTCCCTTCTCTTCTTCTGGACTCTGATGATAAAAATATTTGTTGATTTAATGATGTCCCATAAATCTTACAGGCTTTCTTCATTCTTTTTCATTGTTATTTCTTTTTTCCCCCTTCTGAGTGGGCAATATATATATATATATATACATATTTGAGATGGAGTTTTGCTCTTGTTGCCCAGGCTAGAGTGCAGTGGCACAATCTCAGCTCACTGCAACTTCCGCCTCCCAGCCTCAAGCTATTCTCCTGCCTCAGCCTCCCGATAGCTGGGATTACAGGCATGTGCCACCATGCCCAGCTAATTTTGTATTTTTAATAGAGATAGGATTTCTCCATGTTGGTCAGGCTGGTCTCGAACTCCCAACCTCAGGTGATTCACCTGCCTCAGCCTCCCAAAGTGCTGGGATTACAGGCATGAGGCACCACACCTGGCGCTGAGTGGGTAATTTCAAATGACCTGTCTTCAAGTTCAGAAAGTCTTCTGCTTGACAAAGTCTGATGTTGAAGCTCTCTATTATATTTTTTATTTCATTCATTGAATTTAATAGCTGTACTTTTTATGATTCCTATCTCTGTTGAATTTCTGATTTAAATCATGAATTGTTTTCCTGATTCTGTTGAATTGTCTATATATATATTTTCTTATATCTCATTGAATTTCCTTCAGATAATTATTTTGCATTTCTTTTCCAGCACATCATTGATTTTCTTTTCATTTGGGTCTGTTACTAGAGACCCATTATATTCCTTTGGTGGTGTCATATTTGCTTGCTTTATTGTGTTTCTTGTGAGCCTGCATTAATTTGTGCACTTGGTGGAACTATTCTTTCTTCCAATCTTTCTGGTTTCCACAGAGAAAGACTTTCATTTGCAATTGGGTTTTAGTCTGCTAGTTGGGAAGCGTGTGGTGACTTTTTCAATAGGTATAGTGAGCCTCCTGAGTAACAGGGATTACAGGAGGGTGCCACTGTGCCTAACAAGGATGATGTATAGTTTCCATGCAGCATCTTCAGGTGCATTCAGGGTGAGCAGTAACTCTGGGTGCCTCAGTTACTTAGTCCATAGAAGTTTGTGGAAGTAGTGGTGGTGGTGGCATAGGTTGCTAATATTCAGTGTCAAGGGCTTTTAGTGTCTTCCTCATTCTTATTTTCTCCACAATGGGAAGACATAGCCTAGGGGAATCCCTCTTGGTATCAAATCTGACATGGCCTACAAGAAGGCCTACTGCAGCACTGGGTTCCCTGGTACAGGTGTTTAGAGTGGATGTGGGGCCAGGGTCCTAGGTTCAGGGTCTTGCGAACCTGTTGTGGCACCTGGATCTTGGGGTGCTTGTTTCTCTGTGGTAGGGTTGGGTGTGGGTTGTCCATAGAGCCAAGGTACCCCTTAGCAGCTGGGGTTCAGGTAGCTGAGTTGTAGCTATGATCCTGCCCCAGAGGGGCAGGGCACAGCTCTAGCGTGACTCCAGAGAAGAAGGCATGCCCTTGACATTTGGGCATGGGGAGCAGGCTATAGTTGCCATCCAGGAACCTGAGCCAATAGGGCTTAGTGGCAACCTAGGTCCCAGGGGATGAGGCATCGTGTAGTAGTGACTCTAGACCCTGTGCTGGTGGGGCTTGGCAGAATCCCAGACTTTGTGCATCTAGGTGCAGCAGCAGTAAGTAACCCAGACTGATGGCGCACAGCTGTCATTTGGGCCTAGGGTGGGGGCAGTAAACAGCATAGCTATGACTGCACTTCCTAGGAAGAGGTGTTTCTCAGCTGCTCAGACACTAGGGGGCTAGTCTAGCTTCAGGAAAGGAGAATATGAAGTTGTTTGGCCTATATGATGGGGTGTCTTAGCTCAGCTACTGCTCTGTTTCCCTGGGTTGTAGGTACTACATTGGCATAGCTCTGGATGTTCAGCTGCTCAGTTCAGCCAGGGCACCAGTTTCCTAGGGGGTGATGTGCTGCTTCAGCTCAGGCCTTGGGGACATGACTGTTCTGGGTGGCTCTGGCACCTTTTCTCTGGGATAAAGGGTGCTGCTTTAGCTTAGGTTCTAGAGCACATGATTACTTTGGGCAGCAAAAGCACCATTTCCTGAGATGATGGGTGCTGCTTCAACTTAGGCTAGTGCATGACTGAACTTAGGGAGGCATGACTGCTCTAAGCAGCCAAGATACTGTTTTCCTAGGAGGCAGTATATGGCTTCAGCTCTGACTGAGGGGGATGGGGAAGGAGTAGGTGGAGTAGCTTTACCTCTATTTGGCTCTACTGGGAAAGTTGTAACAGCTGCTTGCATTTCAGCATGTGGATGTCAGGATGCAGTGTTGGGGTAAGATTGGGGATGAAGGAGTGCTGTGGCTACTCACTCCCAGAGCAAGACACACTCCAGCCATAGTTCCAGTTCCAACATGGTATAGTTCAGTAGCTGCACAGGCCACAGAGGTTGGAGCACAGTGTTGGCTCCTTTTCTGGGGAGAGCATAGCTTTGTGGTCTCCAGGTAGTTCCTTCAGCTGGGCTTCATGCTTATGAGGACTGCAGGGTACCACACTGGGAGGTCTGTAGGTATCTAAAGTGTTGATGGGGGTTGCTGGGATCCTCTGCTTAACTCCTTGCCATAGGAGGTTCTTCTTGGTTCCCCGCTGATCTGATCTGCCTGGGGGGTGTGATGGTGGAGGCCTGGTGTTTCCTTCTGTTCTCTATGTGACCATGCTGGGTTTCTGTGCTCATTATGGTTTCTGTTACTCCATGGATAGACTCTGCTGCTCTTCTTCAGTTATTTTCATTAAAATGTGGTTATTTATTCATTGTTCTGGCTGTGTTTGTGAGGGAGATGGGCACAAGGGACTTATAGTTGGTTATCTTCTAGAACACACTTTCCTCCTTTTCCGTCTCTTAATCACTGCCTAACATAAGTTGTTAATACTAATGGGAGTTACTCCAGGTATGTTTCTAGTGAAAAAAGTTGAGAACAAGGGTGGTACAGAATGCTTTGATGGGATATTAAGGAAATACATGATAGGATGTCCTTGTGTGGAAACACGGGGTCAATAATTCTATTTGATGAATTGCTAAGATTGTGTTCCTTTCTTTTTTTGTTTTGTTTTGTTTTTATCAGATGCTTTGGAAGTGTTTCTTATTGTGTACTGAAAATAGCAAGAATTTCACCTCCAACCATAAGTAACCAAGGATATAAGGGAAATGTTTGTTCTAAACTGATGTTCTTCTGACTGCTTTGATACAAACGGATGATATTTTCTTTTTGTTAATTTTTTTTTAGAGGCAGGGTCTTGCTATGTTGCCCAGGCTGGTCTCAAACACTTGGCCTCATGCAATCCTCCCATCTGAGCCTCCTGAGTAGCAGGGATTACAGGAGTGTGCCACTGTGCCTAGCAAGGATGACATTTTTTGCACTGAGACATAGAACGGCCACATTAGAGTCCAACAGTATGATTTACCAACTGCAGCATTTAACACCGACTCCCACTTCCTGAAAGCAGCAAGCATTGGTAAAGGCAATGACTATGGCATCTATTTTGAAGCACAGTAATAAGTGGTGGGTGTAAGCTGCATCTTTTATGGTCAGAACGTAGAGAAAAGATTTGTCATATTTCAAGGAAGTATATAGGTTTATGCTTTAAAGTGTCAGTTGTGTCAGTAATGATGTGGGGGTGATTTGGGGAGCTAAGAAACAAAAGAAACACATAGCCAAGCATACTAATGACCCATACTGGCAGTTCCAGTGACACTGCTGTGGGAGAAAGGCATTTGACTGATTTTTTTTGTATGACTTTTTAATATCCTTTGCTGACAGGAAATGGGCAGCATCAGGAACAACATATCAAGCATGAGTCTGATTACAGACTACCATCTCATCTTTGTGGTCAGAATAGACGGCTGCCACAGTGTCTGTTTTAAAGAAGAGATGGTGAAAGTTAAAATGAGAAATAAATGAAAGGATTCAAAAGAGATCTGCAAAGTCTAAGGGAAGCCTTCTTTCTCTCTCTCTCCTATAATAATGTGGATTTTTATTTCCTTAGTTTAGTAAATATAAAGATAGTAAATTCAGTATTACTGGTTTGACTGTCTAAATCTAAGCTTTATGACTTTGACTTCTTACTTGATCAGAATACTTTTTTTTCTCCTGCCTCAGCCTTCTAAGTAGCTGGGATTACAGGTGTATGCCACCACGCCCGGCTAATTTTTGTATTTTTAGTAGGGTTGGGGTTTCACCATGTTGGTCAGGCACGTCTTGAACTCCTGACCTCTTGATCCACCCACCTTGGCCTCCCAAAGTGCTGGGATTACAGGCGTGAGCCACAGTGCCCGGCTCAGAATACTTATTAGTCATAGATGGTTTTTATTTCTTTTTCTACTTAATTTCCAATTTGATTACCATTCTGTTTATTGAAAGAATAAATTTTTCATGAAATTTTAAGAAAAGGAGATTGTTTCATATCCTAGTCCACAAGTTCTTAGTATATAAAAAGTCAATGTTAAGACTATTGAAAGCCTAGATTTTCTTAATGTTTTCATTCTCAGAGCAATATTTTATTAATATTTTATCTTTTTATTTTGAGACAAAGTTTTGCTCATTTCCCAGGCTGGAGTGTAATGGCACTATCTCAGCTCACTGCAACCTCTGCCTCCTGGGTTCAAACAATTCAGCTGTCTCAGCCTTCCGAATAGTTGGGATTACAGGTGCCCACCACCATGCCCAGCTAATTTTTTCTATTTTTAGTAGAGATGGGGTTTCACCATGTTGGTCAGGTTGGTCTTCAACTCCTGACCTCCTCAGGTGATCTACCTGCCTCAGCCTCCCAAAGTGCTGGGATTATAGGTAAGACCCACTGCACCCAGCCTAATACTGTATCTTTTATGATTTTTGTTCTTCCTATCAACTAATCATTGCATTCTGCCATATTTGATTTTATTTTGGAACTCTTGGAAAGTAATGGTTTGGTATTGTAGTTTATATTGCTAAGAACATTATTCATTAGTCACATAGAAAGTGTATAACATAATTAATTGAGTAGTAGTAAATCACATTGAAGTTAGTGTTGACCGAGAAGGAGACCTAATTTCCAAGAGACTTTTACCGTAGTATAATATTTCTCAGCCTTAGCAATCCTCTTCTAAATAATATGGTTACCTTTCCCTGCTGAATCATCAGAGTCTCTCTCTAGTCCTTTGTCTTCTGAATTTTTAAAAGTTTATCATTGAAGTCACATAAAAAGTGAGCAGGTTAATTGTTGTCCCTATGAGTTTGCATGGGAAAAAGGGAGTTTTCCGTTGTTCTAGACAGGTCTAGTGTTAGGGTAGTGCCAGATAAATCCTATTGACTGTTTTATCCTTAGGTATCACTCAAGTTTTTAAGCCGTACTTGCTGGATTCGTATATGGATTTCTATCTGGAGAAAATTATTCACTTTAGGTTGGGCACGGTGGCTCACGCCTGTAATTCCAGCACTTTGGGAGGCCGAGGTGGGCGGATCACCTGAGGTCAGAGTTCAAGACCAGCCTGGCCAACATGATGAAACCCCGTCTCTACTTAAAAAATACAAAAAATAAGTTGGGCGTGGTGGTGGGTGCCTGTAATCCCAGCTAATCAGGAGGTCAGGGCAGGAGAATTGCTTGAATCCAGGAGGTGGAGGTTGCAGTGAGTAGAGATCGCACCGCTGCACTCTAGCCTGGGCAATAAGAGCAAAACTCCATCTCTAAATAAATAAATAAATACATTACAAAATAAAATTATTCACTTTAGACGTCCTGAAAGAGAATAAAAGGGACCCTTTCCTCTATATTTTCTAGTACACAGGGGAGAATATAATCACATTTTTCATCAAAACTATCATAAAACTCTAGACATTTATTTTGGGCAGTTAGGAAATCATATCCCTAACTGTTATCAGGCTTCAATTTTGGTTTCTGGTCATTAGAAAACATTACCCTTGCTTTGATGATGGTTGGCCGAGGATCCAAGATGCCCTGCATCTTTCTCAGTGCAGGCACAACAAAGAGATTGCAGGTGACCACAGCTGATACAGGATTCCCTGAAAGTCAACCAAGCAGTTATTTATAATACAGTGTATAACAATTTGCCAAATAATTATGTTTGTCTATATCTTCTGGTATTAGAATGTGACAGAAGTGAGTAGGCACTATTTTCCCTCTTCTGAATCACCTTGAATCCAACCAGAACAGAGGTATATATAGTCAACTAAATGCCACAGGGGGTGTAAACATTTGGGTCTTTCAGTAAAATGGAGAATTCTGATGCCCAGGAGCTGTTTAACACCATTTGTTTCTGCCTTCCTCAGAGCCAGTTGAAAGCCATTACTAATCTTGTCTTAAAGCCATTTAAAAGTTTTATATATCTACTTGCTATTTTTTTAAGCATTTAAAAATTATAATATTACAAGCTTGGTATCAAAAATGAAAAAAATATAAATAAGCATAAGGAAACTTATTATAAACTTCTCTGCCTAGGTATTTCTTTAAATTAAAAAAAAGTAAAGCCAAATGATTTAAAATTTGTCTTAAGAACTTGGAGATGAATACTGTTATGGATTGACTTAATATAATAAAGCTGTAACTCCAATATGATTGACTATATTTGGAGATAGGGCCTTTATGGAGGTAATTAAGGTAAATGAGGTCATAAGGGTGTGGCCACAGTCCAATAGGACTGGTGTCCTTATAAAAAGAGAAAGAGACACCAGGAGTTTTCACTAAAACGTTGCTGTCTACAAGCCAGGAAGAGAGGCCTCACTAGAAGCCAACCTTGCTGGTATCTTGATTTTGGAATTTCATCCTCCAAACTGTGAGAAAATAAGTTTCTGTTGTTTAAGCTACCCAGTCTGTGGTATTCTGTCATGGCAGTCTGAACAGACTAATACAAATACCAAATTCTTTTAAAGTTATGAGAAGAATTTGTCCCACTATATCTTTCCAAGAAGAAATCTAGGTGTGTCATACACTTCAAAAGAGGAAGGGTGGGCTGTGAAGAAACAAGCAACCACTGGGCTGTATATAACAGATTTGATTTCTTGTGTGGCATTGTTATCTAACCAAGCTGTGTGATCTTGGCAAGTTGCAGAGTTTTTTGATTCTATTTTTTTTTTTTTTTTGAGATGGAATTTCGCTCTTGTTACCCAGGCTGGAGTGTAATGGCGCGATCTCGGCTCACCGCAAGCTCTGCCTCCTGGGTTCAGGCAATTCTCCTGCCTCAGTAGCTGAGTAGCTGGGATTACAGGCACGTGCCACCATGCCCAGCTAATTTTTTGTATTTTTAGTAGAGACGGGGTTTCACCTTGTTGACCAGGATGGTCTCAATCTCTTGACCTCGTGATCCACCGGCCTTGGCCTCTCAAAGTGCTGGGATTACAGGCTTGAGCCACTGCGCCCGGCCCGATTCTAACTTTACTCATCTATGTAATGAAAGGTTGGACTACTTGAGTCTCAAGATCTTTTCTGGTTCTAAAATTCCAATTGTTTTCATACTTTTATACAGTTCTATGTAAGTATGAATGTGTATATCCTGGAGTGGGGGATGGGATACTAGATTTTTAGGTTTCCTTGGCATGGCTAAATACTGCTTATTGCATCGTCAAGTTAAAAGGCAATGGTCAGTTTAGCCTATTATTAGCTTGAATCATATATATGATTCTCTAACCTACAAAAGCAGTTAAGAATAGATTTTTAAGGTCCAAAAAGTGACAAGTGATACTAATAATTTCAATGGAAAAATCAATTACTTTCCCTTGCCTCAAAATACAAGCAGATAGAATTTTTTTTCCTGGAAAAGCAAAACAAAAAACCCAAACAAACAAATAAAAAAGCCATTGTTCATCAATGATTATACTCTTTATAATACTACTACTTTATAAAATTATTGTATAAAAAATGAATTGCTCTAATTATTTTAGAAGCAGGGTTTTGCTATGTATGAAAAAGGACTGGAAGGATTGATACCAAAAACTTGTGATAGTTGTTATCTATCTGTGTGTTGGGAGATTATGGTTAACATTTTTTTTATGCTTATCTTTATTTTCTAATTTTTAAAATAGTGAGCATGTGTCACTTGAGCAGTGTTAAAATGTCAAAAAAAAAAAAGCAAGTAAATACATAAAACTTTGATTTAAAACTTGTCAAGATTAGGGATGGCTTTAAATGCATGGCCTGCAGGAAAGCAGAAATATACTTTTGAAATTGAAAATCCTTGTAAGGCTGGGCACAGTGGCTCATGCCTGTAATCCCAAAACTTTGGGAGGCCAAAGTGGGTGGATCGCTTGAGCTCAGAAGTTGAGACCAGCATGGGCAACATGATGAAACCCTGTCTCTACAGAAAATACAAAAATTAGCCAGGGGTGGTAGCAAGAGCCTGTAGACCCAGCTACCTGGGAGGCTGAGGTGGGAGAATGGCTTGAGCCTATGAGGCAGAGGTTGCAGTGAGCTGAGATTGTGCTACTGCACTCCAGCCTGGGTGACAGAGCTAGACTTTGTCTTAAAAAAAAGAAAATCCTTGTAAACTGAACCTCTGCACATTCTACAATCTGAACATGTGAGTTTCTGCTGCCCTCTGTTGGTTCACTCAGGTTGAGCAGCTAAGATTTCAAATTAAAAGTATGAATTTGAAAATAGGTTTTAATTTTATAACATCTTTGGCATAATGGTGAAACAGGTTCCCACAATAATATTCTTTGTTATACTATCACTGGTGGTCTGAAGTTTAAATCATATCTTCTGTAGACAAAAGAGTCTCTTCCAGGCAAAATGAAGCCAGGAAAAGGAGCACATTTCTTTATATAATGGCGATCAGAGCATCCAAGGAATTATGAAAGGTCCTAAGGAGTTTCATGTCACAGATACAATCTGAGGACTATTTTACTTAAATGTCCTCTCTCTTAAAATTGTCTATATGATAGCAATAGAATCTGTTTTATGCTTATATAGGGGCTTAAAATGTTTTTAAAGTTTAACATTTTTCTGCCTGCTTCCCTTTCTTTGCGTCTCCCTTTTGAGATTTACTTGACATAAAAAGCAAATAAATAACCTAAAGCCATGAAATTTGTAAATCTCAAAGAAATAAGTAGGTTCTTTTCTCTTTTTTTGAGACGGAGTTTCGCTCTTTTTGCCTAGGCTGGAGTACAATGTCGCGATCTTGGCTCACTGCAACTTCCGTCTCCTAGGTTCAAGGGATTCTCCTGCCTTAGCCTCCCCAGTAGCTGGGATTACAGGCATGCCCCACCACACTTGGCTAATTTTGTGATTTTAGTAGAGATGGGGTTTCATCGTGTTTGGCCAGGCTGGTCTCGAACTCCAAACCTCAGGTGATCCGCCCACCTCGGCCTCCCAAAGTGCTGGGATTACAGGCATGAGTCACTGTGCCTGGACATAAGTAGGTTATTTTCTAATGGAATCTGTGCCAAAAAATAGAGAACTGAATAGAATGATCAGAGGATAATTTTAAAAGTTAAAAAAATAACAAATAGATGCACAAAACTTTTAAACTCTTAAAATTTATCAAGATTCATCATGATTTTAAATGTATAACCCCAAATGACTAAAAATTTGAATTTAAAAATCCTCATGAACTCAACCACTTTGCTTTTTCTATAATCTGAACATGTGAGTTTCTGCTCATGTTGGGGCAAGGGTGGGAATGGGGAAGTTGTAGACTGATGATGAGTGGATTTGGCTGAGAAGCACTAGTTTTAGTAGCCTGGCCTTTCCTCTTCGCTCTCCCCTCAACCACCCCAAATCTGGCAGGGACCAGAGGCACCTTTGTATTTTTTGATTTGGTATTTGCATGGGTGACTCAAGGCCCTTTGGCCTCTAGAGCACAAAACTTCCGGTTATGAGAGATATTAGGCTGCTAACTTCGACCAATTTTTTATAAGGAAAAAGCAGGTGCCCCAGAAAGATCTAGTGACAGCTAACACTTGATTATCATCTTAGGATTTGGAATGTGCTTTGATATATAGTATCTAATCTGACTTTCGCACCAACCCTATGAAGTAGATATTAGTCTTATTTTATAGGTGAAGAAACCTCCTCAGAGAGGTTAAGTGATTGGTCATTTAGAAAAGCTGAAACTAGAGCCCAGGTCTTTCAGATTTCAAACCAAGCGATCTAATAGGGTACTGGTCACATGAGAAGTTAAAAAAATTTTGGCTATTTTTCCAGAAAAAGCAAAGGAAACAGTCTGTTATTCTTACCAGGTAGTGCAAAGATTATTTTTCTTACACCATCAATATCCAGAGTTGCAAAGGTTGTTGGCAAGCTAGAAAAAAAAAAAAAGTCACTTGTTAGTGATTGCTAAGCATTATGATGAATACATTAAGTACTCTAGTTTTTTTGTAATCTATACACTTATGTAAAAAACACCTTTCTGTTGACTCGCCTTTACATCTTTATTCTCTGCAGTATTTCAGACATTTAAATAGGTTTGTTTTTAGCATTTTCTGTTTTCAAGTAACCACACTTTCTGGCTTAAAGAAAATCAGCCTGCTTTTTTTAATTCTTGTCAGTGCCATAGAAATGGACTCCAAATCTTGGAGTTTCCAAGTTTTCCCACCCCTCTAGTTAATAATGTTTACACTACTTTTGCTGGCGATTTACAACAATCATTCTTAAAAGCAGAAGACTAACATAATATGTCTATTAGATAGTTGCCTTTGTTCAAGATGAGTATTTCTTAACTTTTTTCTTTCAATCCTGCTCCTTCTGTATTAGCCTTTAAAAACTATCCTTAGCATAGACATAAACACTTCTTATCAGGACATTATTTTTGAAATATTAAATATGACTAGAACAAAATAGTAATTTTTAAATATTCTCAAATTATACTTCCTCAAGATTTTGACATGAACTCTTATGGGAGGTGGGGTGGGAGGAGTGAGTGGCATAGAGTGGGCAGTTGAGAATAGTGTTTTTTTTTTCCTATTAATTACCCTTTATATAGAATTTTAGCAAAAAATCTCATTGTATTAATGAAACTTAAGCAATGTGGAATTGTTAGGGAATACTGAAATTTTCACACAGATGAAATATTAACCTTTTAAGCACTCAAATTGTTTTTATTTTTACTTTTTTGCAGGTCGATCTTTCAAAAATAGATCACTCATTACCTTTTGCAATAATATGGTGACACTTGACACTTTTTGATGATTTATAGCCATCATTATTAATGTGTTCTATCTGCTGTAGTACAGTGATGTTAGGTCACAAGAATACTATAGATTGTTTTCACCCAGAAGCCATAAACCCACATTGTTATGTTTCTATAGTTCTTGTTTCTTGTTTCTGTTTTTTCATTCCTTCCCAATTTTTTTTTTCCTATGGAATCCTGCAATACCAGACTGCTATCATCTTGACCATTAAAGGTGGTTTTAGGTTTGAGAACCAGAGAATAGTAGCAACAGTTATACTGTTAGGATGAAAATAATGTACAGTTTTTATTTATTTATTTTTTGAGACAAGGTCTTGCTCTGTCACCCAGGCTGCAGTGCAGTGGCTCGGCCATGGCTCACTGCAGTCTCAATCTCCTGGGTTCAAGCAATCCTCCAGCCTCAGCCTTCCAAGTAGCTAGGACTAAAGGCATGCACCACCATGCTCAGCTGATTTTTTTATTTTTAGTAGAGATGAGGTCTTGCTATGTTGCCCAGGCTGGCCTTGAACTCCTGAGCTCAAGTGATCCTCCCGTCTCAGCCTCTCAAAGTGCTGAGATTACATGTGTGGGCCACTGGTGCTGACTAAAATATCTATTTTTAAAGTAACATCTATACATCACATTCATTATTTCATTTAAGTCTCACAACAAGCTTATAAAGTAACAATTATTATCCCACTTTATATATGAGGAAACTGAGATTTAGAGAGATTAAGCAATGTGTTCCAAGTCACTCAGCTACTAAGTGGGGGAACAGATTTGAACTAAGGTTGTTCTAACTGGAGCTTATATTTGGATAAAGATCTGACAGGATGGTTATGTAGTGGTAGTATATGATCTTTGGACACCTATTTTGGCTACTCTGAGGCTATTTTTGTTTGTTTGTTTTTGCATACTTCTTGATTCTTTGCTGTGTTTTAGAAAAATGAGATTAGATTTTTTGCTTGTTTTGTTTATATTTTTAGCAAAGACAGGGTTTTAACCATGTTGGCCAGGCTGGTTTTGAACTCCTGACTTCAGGTGATCCACCTGCCTCAGCCTCCCAAAGTGCTGGGATTACAGGCATGAGCCACCACACCTGGCTGAGATTAGATTTTGATACTGATTTATGGATAGGTTATTTGACAATTATTAGTTATGTGTGATGAAAATAATTTCAAAGATTTGTTCTTAATAACAGCTATGCTCACTGTAGATGACCCAATAAAAATAGTAATTGGTAGGTCTGGTTGCTAATACTCCAGAGGCTTTTCTGAGTATCTTTGTCTCTAAAATGAAAGAGCTTAATTGCGTTCTGAAAGCACTGTTATGTGGAAATAGCAAAGCCAAATTCTATTTGTTTGGTTTGTATTTCTTTTTGTTCTAATATTAAGTAACAATTACCTTAAAGTTCTTATTACCTTTAGACAAGTATAAAATTCTGGTGAACTAAAAGAAGCCCATTCAAACTCTAAAACTACTTTATTTTAGCAAACCTACAGATAATAAGAACGAGGAGAGAATGTATAACAGTTTCTTCCTTCCACTGTATTTAAAGCCCATTTAAATCAAAGGGCCAATTTAAGCGATCTTTTGCATCTTGCAGGTAGGTAATGTAACTTCTGTAAAGGTATTCATTTTAAAAAGGATTCCATTACAAAAAATATTTTGTTATTATGCATTGCTATCATAAATGTCCTATTGCTAAACTGCATTTTCTGTTTAAGCTTTAAAAGCCATTTCCTTGGAACTCAACCTATTATTCAGTTCTCCACTTGAGATCAGAATGTAACAGCATTTACACAATGGCTGAGGTCACAGAGTGTTCTGATTTTAAGGGAGAAAAATAAACATTAGGAATTGATGAACTGCTAAAGTTGAAGTGAGTGGTAAATAACAGATTGAAAAAAACAGTATAAAACTTATCACAGGCACTGAGAATATTTTAAATAATAGATACTATACAATAACTCTTCTCTGGAGGTGAGGGCAAGTTATGTTTGCTTCTTTCCCTCTGCAAATGAAACATCAATTATTAATTATTATCTTTTTGAGGCAGGGTCTCACTCTGCTGCCCAGGCTGGAGTGCAGTGGCACTATCATGGCTCATTGCCACCTCCACCTCCTGGGCTCAGGTGATCCTCCCACCTTAGCCTCCCAAGTAGCTGGGACTAATTTTTGTATTTTTTGTAGAGATGGGGTTTTGCCATGTTGTCCAGGTTGGTCTCTAACTTCTGGGCTCAAGCCTCACGGCCTCCCAAAGTGCTGGGATTATACGTGTGAGCCACTGCACTCAGCCCAATGCAATTTGTGAGGTTTTGAGAAACACATTGATATGCCTTTGGGATATCCTCTGTATTCTAATCAAATTAGTAATGCCCATTGGCTCAGAAAAAAAAGCAGGTATACCCAATAGCATAATAATATTTGCGTAAGACAAAATATTATTCTTTTTTTTTTTTTTTTTTTTTTTTTTTTTGAGATCGAGTCTTGCTCTGTCACCCAGGCTGGAGTGTAGTGGCATGATCTCAGCTCACTGCAACCTTCGCCCCTCCAGGTTCAAGTGGTTTTTCTGCCTCAGCCTCCTGAGTAGCTGGGACTACAGGCGCACACCACTACACCTGGCTAATTTTTGTATTTTTAGTAGAGATTGGGTTTTATCATATTGGCCAGTCTGGTATCGAACTCCTGACCTATGATCTGCCCGTTTCAGCCACCCAAAGTGCTGGGATTACAGATGTGAGCCACCGCGCCCGGCCTCAAAATATTATTGATTAGAATGATCTAGATTCAATAGTTTCTTTCTTTTCTTTCTCTCTTTTTTTTATTTTTTGAGACAGAGTCTCACTCTGTTACCCAGGCTGGAGTGCAGTGGCATAATCTCCGCTCACTGCAACCTCTGCTTCTCAGGCTCAAGCGATTCTCCAGCCTCAGCCTCCCATGTAGCTGGGACTAAAGGCACGAGCTACCAATGCTTGGCTAATTTTTGTACTTTTTATAAAGATGGGATTTCACGATGTTGCCCAGGCTGGTCTAGAACTCCTGAGTTCAAAGCAATCCGCCTGCATTGGCCTCCCAAAGTGATGGGGATTACAGGGATGAGCTATCATGCCCAGCCCAAATCCAACAGTTTCAATAATAAAAAGGCCCTGTCAGCAGCAGCCATATTGGGGCACGCTCAACAGGAAACTACAGAAATATATTGCCAAGAATTTTATCAAATTGTGGACAAAGCATTAGGGATAATCTTAGTTCTATACTAAAAATGGCCAAATTATGGAGGTAAAGCCTGATCTCTGTCCTAGAACTGACTTATTAGGAGGGCTAGCTTGACACTTTAAGGGCTTTTGAAATTTGATGATGGTTCCCATAGCTCACTTATAACAATTGGGAAGCCCCTACTCCATTCCCTCCTAGGGTTCATTAGCAGTAAAGCATCATTAGTGTTGTCCCTGACAGCATGGAGGTGTGCTGGAACTATCAGCCATACAGTTGAGGTCTTTGAACAAGAAATCATAGGTTCATAGAGTAGCAAAGGTCTAAACAGATAGACTATTTCTTAAAGATATGGCCATATATGTTTCACCAATATCAAAATTTGGCAGCCTTTGAGGATTTATAACTGACTTCAAAATCTCCATCTTCTTTAGGGGTTATTAGTCTTTAAGAGATATGCAAAATCATGGTTATTTTTCCTTCCTCCTGGGAGACAGTAGGATGCAGTGTGAAAGCCTACTTAACGAACCATTCTTGCAAAGGAAAAAAAATTAAACCTGAATTTAATCAAGCCTTTATATCTTTCAATCTATAACAAGTATCAGTGACAGAGGAACATACCTAAGGAAGTAATAAACCAAATACATTCATCAGGACACGTGATCCATTTTCTCTAGCAAGTCAGTGGCACAACAAAAAGAGTGGGGGCAGAAAATGTTCTCATTTAATAGAGACTTAAACAAATACACTTAGTGGACTTTAATGGAATCCTTATCAAGCAAAAGTTATAAAAAGGCATTCTTTCTCTTGATATGTGGGAGAAATTTGAATATGATCAGGATATTAGATGATATGAAAATATTATTTATTTTGTTAGATGAGAAAATAACATTGTGATTATGTAAGAGAATGTTGTTGTTAGTATTATTATTTCAGAGATATGCCAAAATGACATGCCTAGAATTTGCTTTTAAACAATCCAGCTCTCCCTCTCCACTAAAAGGCAGGGTGGGGTAGGGGTATTGATAAAAAAATTATAGAAAAATGTTGATAGTTACTGAAGCTGGGTGATGCGTACATGGGGTGGGGGTTTGTTGTACTCCCTACTTTTGTGTGTATTTGAGAGTTCTCATATTAATTGTTTTTTAAAATAAAGAAGCAGTTTGGGGAGAAAAAAGAGGAAGAAGGAACTAGGCATGAGAATTAAAAAGGAGAAAAAGTTTGGAAAGTTGCTGTGTTTTGTTTGGACCAAACTCACTGACTCATAAAGAAGATGAATGCCTATTTCATTAGGAGCTGCACTTATGCAAAGGATCCTAATACTATATTTCTTTTTTTGGCGTACTTAATTCATAGCAGAAAACATAAAAAGAAGGCATTTAAAAGTTTTTTAGTTAAAGCAAGCCAAACCAACCCCATATATGAGATAACAAGATTATTTTCATACCCTGGTTTCATAAAAACCCTGCCAAAATGGATCTGAGCATGAAGATCAATGTCCAGCACCTGCTTGAGATAGTCCTGCAAACATTAAAAATAATCACTTTACTTTCAAACATTTTAATATTAGACTTTCAACACTTTAAGTGAACATTAATTTACAAAATTGAAATGAAAAGAAACATCTTTCTTATTTTAGTCAAGTTGATTTGCTTAACACAAATATTCCTTCATTCCTCATTCATTCTTTCAATAAATAGTTGCTTAACACCTGGTATATATGATGAGTACCAATCTAGGTGCAGGGGGATACAGCCTTGAACAAAAGAGACAATGTCCCTGTCCTCACTGAAAGTACATTCTAGTAGGGGAAGTTAGACAAAAACAAAACAACTACATTAATGTGTAATATCATTAGCTGATGAGTTATTGTCTCTCTTCGAAGAGAGAATTTTATGTCTGAGAAAGGATGTTAACAAACATGTCTTAAGTTGTGTGTGGGCAAGGAACCTACATGTATGTGTCCTACATCATTTAATGATCTTAAAGCCATATACATTCCTTGAAGAGAAACTTAAACATATGCCCACAGAGTATTTAGATCTGTCAAATCTAAATAGCTCAACTAAAATGAATAACAGGGAGGAAACTCTAAAACAGAAAGTCAAGGGCATTTAACTGCTCCAACTTTGTATTCTAGTATTAAAACTAACCTGTGGCTATGATCAGCCCACAGTGATATTACAAAATCGGATCTTTGGAAATGGAATATAACAAGGCCCTGCAGCTGGTATTGTAGACAAAAAGAAAAAAATTACGGTCCTTAAAATTTCTCTTAAATAATACAAATCTAGGTCTATTACTATTTTTTTTTTGGTTTGGTAATCTAAGAGTAAGTCCAGTAACCTGCCTACATTTTAAATATTTCACAAGCTATGAGATACTTTTATTTTACAAATATGTTCTCTTCTCTCTATCTATCTCTACACCCTCAGCCAACATCATCTCACTGAGATTACTGAAATAGGTCTCCTTGCTAGTAGTGCCACCCTCCTCCAATTCATTCCTCTCACAGTATTAAGAGAGATCCTCTGAGACAAATTTGATCACGTGACTATATAACACTTTAATAACTTGCTGGTTTTTAGGAAAAAGTATCATCTTTTAAATATCAAAGATTCCTATATTTTCTAGCCCTCCAATCATTGTTCTCATCCAACAACAAACTTCTTTCCACCTAGTCACATTCCTATCAATCTTACATCATCAGACTACCTCCTTCCCTTTCCTTCCTTCCTTCCTTCTTTCTTTTTTTTTTTTTTTTGGACAGAGTCTCACTCTGTTGCCCGGGTTGGAGTACAGTAGTATCGGCTCACTGCAACCTTCGCCTTCCAGGTTCAAGCAATTCTTGTGCCTCAGCCTCCCAAGTAGCTGGGATTACAGATGTGTGCCACCATGCCCAGCTAATTTTTGTATTTTTAGGAAAGACAGGTTTTCTGTTTTACTCGCCTGGGCCTCTCAAAGTGTTGGGATTACAGGCATGAACTACTGAGTCTGCCCAGTTTTTTAAGCTCTCGCCTCTAGTCTTTGAAAATGTTCTTCTTTCTGCCTTCAATTCTCTTTCTACCCCACAGTCTATCCCACTCTTATCTTGGTCTCAGTCATCTTCTCAGCCTCCTCTCAACTCCCAAGACTGGGGAACTAAATGAAAAACTGATTATTTATATATATATATATATGTGTGTGTGTGTATATATATATATACTTTAGGTTATTAGATATAATAAATTTTTAAAGGTTACATATTCCTGATGCATTTACTCATTTAAAATAATAAAATGTCCCTCCTAATATCTAGTAATCATTTTTATTTTAGTTTTCTCTATTTGTCTACATAAAAATGTATTATAAAGCCGGGCACAGTGGCTCATGCCTGTAATCCCAGCACTTTGGGAGGCCAAGGTGGGTGGATCACCTGAGGTTAGTAGTTTGAGACCAGCCTGACCAACATGGAAAAACCCCGTCTCTACTAAAAATACAAAATTACCCAGGCATGGAGGCACATGCCTGTAATCCCAGCTACTCGGTAGGCTGAGGCAGGAGAACTGCTTGAACCCAGGAGGCGGAGGTTGCGGTGAGCCAAGATCATGCCATTGCACTCCAGCCTGGGCAATAAGAGTGAAACTCTGTCTCAAAAAAAAATTGGGATTACAAACATGTATTATAAAAAAAGAAAAAAAAATCTCTGATATCAATATAGCTACACCAGCTATATTTCATTATAACTTTTTCAAATCTTTTACTTTCAGTTTTCTATGTCTTTATATTTAAGATATGTCTCTTATAAGCAGCATATGATTAGCTGTTTTATAAAAAATCAAGAATGGCAATTTTTAACTGAAGGATTCAGTCTATTTATATTTAGTATAATTTTTCTTTTCTTTTTTTTTTTGAGACAGAGTCTCACTCTGTTGCCCAGGCTGGAGGACAGTGGCACCATCTCGGCTCACTGCAACCTCCATCTCCTGGGTTCAAACAATTGCGTGCCTCAGCCTCCTGAGTAGCTGGGACTACAGGCACATGCCATCACAGCCAGCTAATTTTTGTACAAAGACAGGTTTCATCACATTGGTGAGGCTGGTCTCGAACTCCTGGCCTCAGTGATCAGCCTGCCTCAGCCTCCTAAAGTGCTGGGATTACGAGTATATGCCACCGCACCTGGCCTACATGTAGTATGGTTACTGCTATATTTGGTTTTAAAACTATCACTGTACTATTTGTCACTTCTGTTTTGTTTCTTTTTTCCTTCTTCCATACCTCCCTTAGGATTCATGAAATATTTTTTATTTTTCATTTTTCCCCTCTATTAGCTTGTTAGTTACATATTCTTTTATTATTATTTTAGTAGTTATTTTAGAGATTACGGTATACATCATTGACTTATTACAGTCTACTCATAATTGGGTTTTTAAAAATTACTTCCCAGACAATACAAGAACCTTAAAACATATCAACTCAATTTATGCCTTTCTACTTTTTATGCTATTGTGTGTATACATTTTATATACACTTTAAGCATATATGTATGTCCATGTATATGTGTATATTTTATGTATTTGATTTATTGTATATATTTTCTACACATATTATATTGATAATATATACTTGACATATTCACTGCATAGTATTTATATTTTAAGCCTCACAAGACATTATTATTTTACACAATCAACACTAATTTACATTTGCTGACATGTGAACCCTCTTTAGTTCTTTCTGCATTTCCATGCTTCCATAGTCCTTCTACCTTAAAAAACTATTTAGTCTAGGTCTGCACAGTTTCTCTTTGGCTGAAATTGTCTTGATTCCACCTTCATTTTTGAAGTAAATTTTTGATGTCTATACAGTTCCCTATTGGCAGTATTTTTTTTCCTGCACTTTACAAATCCCAGTCCATTGCTTTCTGAGTTCCATCATCTGCATATAAATCATGTTAGTTTTTATTATTGGTCCTTTGATGATAATACATCCTTCTGGTAAAATTTTCTCTTTGTCTTTGGTTTTCAGTAGTGTTGCTGATTACCTGGGTATGGTTTCTTTTCTTTATCTGGCTCAAGATTAGCAGAGCTCCTAGAATTTCTGGCTTGATGTCTTTTTTTTTTTTTTTTGACAGAGTCTCACTCTGTTGCCCAGGCTGGAGTGCAGTGGCATGATCTCGGCTCACCACAACCTCTGTCTTCCGGATTCAAGTGATTCTTCTGCCTCAGCCTCCCGAACAGCTGGGACTACAGGTGTGCACCATCATGACTGGTTAATTTTTATATTTTTGGTAGAGACGGGTTTTCACCTGATCATATTGGCGAGGCTGGTCTCGACCTCCTGATCTCGTGATCCATCTGTCTTGGCCTTCCAAAGTGCTGGGATTACAGGTGTGAGCCACCACTGGCTTGATGCCTTTTATTGATTTTGAAAATCTCTCCACTAATATTTTAAATATTGTTTCTGCTCACTCGCTCTCTCTCCCCTCTCCTTCTTAGACTTCATTTACATATGTTTGACCTTTTGCCATATCTCACGTGTCTTTTATGCTCTTTTCCATATTTTCTATCTCTTTTCTAAAATTTCAATTTGATTCTTATGAATAGATTCCAGTTTTCTAATGAAATTCCCCATTTTCTCATCCCTTTTTCTTAAATATATAATTGTTATTTAAAGTCCATGTGAGACAATATAAATATCAGCATCATTTTTAGGTCTACCTTATCAATTGTTTCCTATCTTAATTTTTAGTCATTTTGCTCTACCTCTGGCATGTCTGATAACTTTTCAAATTGAAGCCCAAATGTTAGGTATGAAAAGATGAAAAGGCTTTGGACAATGATATATTCCTCCAAAAAGAATTTGAGGTCTTCTGGCAGTTAAGGAAAACTCAAATCATCTTGATCTAATCAAGGATTGAGATAGTTTGATGCTGGATTTCAGTCTTTGTGAAGGCTAGTTTATCTCCAGTTTGTCTTTATTCCTACAGTACAGCCCTTCAAGGGTTTAAGCTGAAAGCCTGAGTTATTTACCAGGACCCCTCCTCTATAACAGGTCCTAAACTCACAAGACTGATGAAAATTCTGCTTATTTCATTAACTTCTTAGCTACCCTTTTTTAATACTTGGCTTCTTTGCCTCCTGTACCATTATAGCTCTCCTCCCACCTCACTCCTGGCTTAGGAATTAGTAAATGCTTTGAGGAAAAATATAGTGAAGAATTCCAGTTTTACTTCTGTGTGGTTTACTTTTCTTTAGGATCTTAGTGCCCAGAATTCTGGCTGTCTTAGTTATTCTCTTCAGACATCTGCTTTTTCTTTTCTTAAAAAATTTTTATATAGTTTTTATAGATGTTCTTGGTGGGAAGACTGGTCCAAATATGCTATTCTATCATAGCAGAAGCAGAAATCTCCAGATCTTTCTTATATGCTCTCATAGTACTAAATGCTTCTAACATCATGCATTTAGATTATAGAGCAATTGCTTTGATAGCTGATATGTATCCTTTGTTAAACTATAAAGTTCTTGAGAACAGGAACCTTCTTTTATATATGTGTATTTATACTTAAACAATGAATCCTTAATGAATAGCATACACCTTTCACTCATTCATTTGTTAGTACACCAAACATTTTTGAATGCTTATTATGTATTAGGAATTCCATATGTGCTGGGCATTTAATGGTAAAAAAGAAACATCATCCCTGACACAAAGATATCCTATCATATTTTACTGGAGGGAAATAGCCAAAAATACATAAATTAACAAATAAAATAATTATAATTTGTGGTACATGCTATGAAGGAAATAAGCAGGTACTGGGATAGAAAATGATGGAGTGGGGTGGAGAACAGGAAAGGTCATTTTAGAAGAGGCAGTGATATATTAGCTAAGCCTTGAAGGATAAGAAGGATTCAAGCATGTGAAGCGTAGAGGGAAGAGAATTCCAGAGAAAGGGACAGACAAATGAAAGCTTCCAAAGTGGCAAAGTGTGTATGGAACTGAAAAGGCAATGGATGGTACTGAATGGGCAGGAGAGAGGTATAAGCTGAATGTGAAGAGACAGGCAGAGGCCAGAGCTGCAGGGCCTTAAAGGTTATGATGCAGAGTTCGGAAAGCAGATGCTTATATATTTACCAAATGAATGAAAGTATTTTGTTCTTTGCAAACAATTGTTTTTAAAAATAGCCCTTTTCATTCTTTTTGAACATGAAGGAGTACTTCATGTTCCTTGTGACAGACAGAAAACTTGTACCAGACATAGTGATAAAGGTTGAGAATTATCATTGTTCTTATATTTTTGTTTGCCTATTGAAGCAGCAGGATCTTTGTCTGATATTCTGAAACCCAGAGTCAGATGAGAAGAAAAATGAATGGATGAAGGAATAAGTCTCTTCCCCAATTCAGTTAAGGAGAAACACCAGTGGTCAGAAAAATTGTGCAAGACTTTGAAATGGGCAGAAAAGAATACTGGGTGTCCAGTGCAACACCTACTTTCTGGTTATTTGTATTTTTCAGTTATTTTACAGCAACAAAACTGAATAAAACTGATAGGAAATGCAATGGACTGAATGTGTTCCTCCCCACCCCCAAATTCATATGTTGAAATTCCAATCTCAGTGTGATGGTGGGGACTTTGGGAAGTAATTAGGTGATGAGGATGGAGGTCTCATGAATAGAATTAATGCCATTATAAGAAGAGGCTATATGAGGGTAAAAGGAGAAGTCAGCTGTCTGCAGCCTGGAAGAGGGCCCTTACCAGAACCCATCCATGCTGTCAACCTGATCTTAGATTTCCCAACCTTCAGAACTATGAGAAATAAATGTTTAAGCCACCCAGTTTGTGGTATTTTTTGTTTTTTTGAGACAGGGTCTCATTTTGTTGCCTATGCTGGAGTGCAGTGGTGTGAACACAGCTCACTGCAGCCTTGATCTCCCACTTCAGCTTCCTGACTAGCTGGGACTGCTGGTGCTCACCACTACACCCAGCTAATTTTTATATATTTGTAGAAAGGGGGTTTTGCCATGTTGCCCAGGCTGGTCTAGAACCCTTGAGCTTAAGTGATCTGCCCACCCTGGCCTCTCAAAGTGCTGGGATTACAGGTGTGAGCCACCGCACCTGGCCTTTGTTTGGTATGTTTTTAATGGCTGCCTAAGCTAAGACAGTGAACATAATTTTTATCCAAAGAAATGCAAATGGATTCTGTCCAATGGAGATGTAATTGATTAGGTTAGGTGGGTATAGATCAATTTTGCATCTATTAGTAAATTATTTCAGCATTCTTGATTACTTATATGGGTGTATTATTTGAATTCTCCTTTGAATAGGTCAGAACATCTTATTTATTTCCTCGTTGTTGAGTTAAATAAAATATTTGAAACATGTTTATTTTATATATTCATGGGATTCATAATTTTTTTACATAGGCAAATATGTAAGATTTTTAAATATAACATTTGCTAAAAGTAATTGATCATTTAAAGAAAAATCATGATATAGTGAAGGTTCTAGAATATATGTAAATATGAAATTTATGGCAAGTATGGCACAGATGTTGAGAGGGGAAATATAGAAGTGTATCATTGTAAGATTCTTATACTATATGTAAAGTAATAGTATCACTTCTAGGTAGAATATAAAAGTTATACATACTATGAGCACTTACGAAACAACTAACTTTATTTACAAAAGGTACAGTAAGCAAGCCAAGAAAGGAGACAAAATCAAGATTAATGATTTTATCTATAAAAAATTAGACTTTAACAATTCCAGAGGCTCCACTGACATGCTCCACTGATTCATTGGACAGAGTCAGTTAAACTTTATTGCCAGAGAATTACACTTTATGAGTGGCTTAAACCTGGGTAACAGGCCAGACATGGTGGCTCAAGTCTGAAATCCCAGCACTTTGGGAGGCTGAGGTGGGTGGATCCCTTGAGGCCAGGAGTTCGAGACCAGCTTGGCCAACATGGTTAAACTCCATCTCTCCTAAAAATACAAAAATTAGCCAGGCGTAGTGGCACACGCCTGTAATTCCAGCTACTTGGGAGGCTGAGTCACGACAATTGCTTGAACCCAGGAGGCAGAGGTTGCAGTGAACCACAATCACACCACTGTGCTCCAGCCTGGGTGACAGAGCAAGACACTATCTCAAACAAACAAAAAACAAAAGCAAACAAAAAAAACCCTGGGTACATCTTTCCTTGGTTCCTGGAATGAATTCTAAGCAGCAATAAAACTATAAATTTGGTAACTTTTGGTTTCTCTATTTTAGCCTCTGTATTCATTTTGATTCTGTTTTTGTTTCTGCACGCAGCCAATAAGCTATTGCCCCTTGTGGCTGGAATGATTAGGAATTTGGTTTTATGGTCTAATCATTTGGTGATCTCTGTAAAAGGATGATAGAATCTATTTTGTTTGGGTAAGAGAAGACAGAGAATCTGGCTTATTAGTCTTTCTTGTTTATTCCTCTTATTGTCCATTCTGAAACCAAATCAATTAAGATTTTTGTACCCTCTAGGAAAGAAAATAGCTCTTTATTAGTGGACTGATGAATTATTATGGTTCTGTATTTACTTTTGATTTCTAGCTCAAGTTGTAAGTAGAACTGAAGCTACTGTGTTTCTTATCTCTCTGTGTGTCCATGTGTCTGTAATACAGAAAAGCATTTACTTCATTTTGTGAGTGTAAAGTGTTTTCCTTCCTATTTCTATAAGGTATTCATAAATTACATTGTCTTTTTCTTTTTTTTTTAAATTTATTTATTTAACTTTAGGTGCATACTATATCTGACATTTCTCCCCATGTTATCCCTCCCCACCCTCCCCTTTCTCCCCTTCCTCCCCACCCCCTGCTGTCTCTCCCCTACCCCCCACCACTGCCCCCAGTGTGTGATGCTCCTCTCCCTGAGTCCACGTGTTCTCATTGTTCAACACCCACCTGTAAGTGAGAACATGTGGTGTCTGGCTTTCTGTTCTTGTGTCAGTTTGCTGAGAATGATGGTTTCCAGATTCATCCAGTCCCTACAAAGGACACGAACTCATCATTTTTTATGGCTGCATAGTATTCCATGGTGTATATGTACCACATTTTCTTTGTCCAGTCTATCATTGATGGGCATTTGGGTTGGTTCCAGGTCTTTGCTATTGTACACAGGGCTGCAATGAACATACGTGTGCATGTGTCTTTATAGTATAACGATTTATAGTTCTTTGGGTATATGCCCAGTAATGGGATTGCTGGGTCAAATAGAATTTCTATTTCTAGATCCTTGAGAAATCACCATACTGTCTTCCACGGTGGTTGAACTGTTGTCTCCAGATTCTTTAATGATCACCATTCTAACTGGCATGAGATGATATCTCAATGTGGTTTTGATTTGCATTTCTCTAATGACCAGTGATGATGAGCATTTTTTCATAAGTTTGTTGGCCTCATATATATCTTCTTTTGAAAAGTGTCTGTTTATATCATTTGCCCACTTTTTGATGGGGTTTTTTTGTTTTTTTCTTGTATATCTGTTTAAGTTCTTTGTAGATTCTGGTTATTAGCCCTTTGTCAGATGGGTAGATTACAAAAATTTTTCCCATTCTGTTGGTTGCTGATTGGCTCTAATGATGGTTTCTTTTGCTGTACAGAAGCTCTGAATTTTAATTAGATCCCATTTGTCTATCTTGGCTTTTATTGCCATTGCTTTTGGTGTTTTAGTGATGAAGTCCTTGCCTATGCCTATGTCCTGGATGGTTTTGCCTACATTTTCTTCTAGTGTTTTTATGGTGTTAGGTTTTATGTTTAAATCTTTAATCCATCTGGAGTTAATTTTAGTGTAAGGTGACAGGTAGGGGTCCAGTTTCTGCTTTCTGCACATTGCTAGCCAGTTTTCCCAACACCATTTATTAAACATGGAGTCCTTTCCCCATTCCTTGTTTTTGCTGGGTGTGTCAAAGATCAGATGGTTGTAGATGTGTGGTGTTTCTTCTGGGGCCTCTGTTCTGTTCCATTGGTCTATGTCTGTGTTTTGGTACCAGTACCATGCTGTTTTGATTACTGTAGCCTTGTAGTATAGTTTGAAGTCAGGTAACATGATGCTTCCAGCCTTGTTTTTTTTGCTTAGGATTGTCTTGGCTATGTGGGCTCTCTTGTGATTCCATATGAAGTTTAAAGTGAAGTTCTCCAGTTCTGTGAAGAAGGTCATTGGTAGCTTGATGGGGATAGCATTGAATCTATAGATTTCTTTGGGCAGTATGGCCATTTTCACGATATTAATTCTTCCTAACCATGAGCATGGAATGTTTTTCCATCTGTTCATGTCCTCTATTATTTCATTGAGCAGTAGTTTGCAGTTCTCCTTGAAGAGGTCCTTTACATCCTTTGTTAGTTGTATTCCTAGGCATTTTATTCTCTTTGTAGCAATTGTAAATGGTAGTTTGCTCTTGATTTGGCTCTCTTTAAGTCTGTTATTGGTGTATAGGAATGCTTGTGATTTCTGCACATTGATTTTGTATCCTGAGACTTTGCTGAAGTTGCTTATCAGTTTGAGAAGACATTGGGCTGAGACGATGGGGTCTTCTAGATACACAATCATGTCATTTGCAAACAGAGACAGTTTGACTTTCTCCTTTCCTAATTGAATACGCTTTATTTCTTTTTCTTGCCTGATTGCTGTGGCTGAACTTCCAATACTATATTGAATAGGAGTGGTGAGAGAGGGCATCCTTGTCTAGTGCCTGATTTCAAAGGGAATTCTTCCAGCTTTTGCCCATTCAGTATATTGGCTGTAGGTTTGTCATATATAGCTTTTATCATTTTATGATACATTCCATCAATACCTAGTTTATTGAGAGTTTTTAGCATGAAGGGATGTTGAATTTTGTCAAAGGCCTTCTCTGCATCTATTGAGATAATCATGTGGTTTTTGTCTTTGGTTCCATTTATGTGATGGATTACATTTATGGATTTGTGTATGTTGAACCAGCCTTGCATCCCTGGGATGAAGCCTATTTGATTGTGATGGATAAGCTTTTTGATGTGCTGTTGCAATCTGTTTGCCAGTATTTTATTGAAGATTTTTGCATCAATGTTCATCATGGATATTGGCCTGAAGTTTTCTTTTTTCTTTTTTTTTTTTGAGACGGAGTTTTGCTCTTGTTACCCAGGCTGGAGTGCAATGGCGCGATCTCGGCTCACCGCAACCTCCGCCTCCTGGGTTCCGGCAATTCTCCTGCCTCAGCCTCCTGAGTAGCTGGGATTAAAGGCACGCGCCACCATGCCCAGCTAATTTTTTGCATTTTTAGTAGAGACGGGGTTTCACCATGTTGACCAGGATGGTCTTGATCTCTTGACCTCGTGATCCACCCACCTCGGCCTCCCAAAGTGCTGGGATTACAGGTGTGAGCCACTGCGCCCAGAGTTTTCTTTTTTTAGTTGAGTCTCTGCCTGGTTTTGGTATCAGGATGATGTTGGTCTCATAAAATGAGTTAGGGAGGATTCCCTCCTTTTGTATTGTTTGATACAGTTTCAGAAGGAATGGAACCAGCTCCTCTTTGTATGTCTGGTAGAATTCGGCTGTGAACCCGTCTGGACCTGGACTTTTTTTGGTTGGTAGGCTATTGATTGCTGCCTCTACTTCAGCTCTTGTTATTGGTCTATTCAGGGTTTGAACTTCCTCCTGGTTTAGTCTTGGTAGAGTACAAATGTCTAGGAATTTATCCATTTCTTCCTGGTTTACTGGTTTATTTGCATAGAGCTGTTTGTAGTAATCTCTGATGGTAGTTTGTATTTCTGTGGGATCAGTAGTGATATCCCCTTTATCGTTTTTCATTGCATGTATTTGATTCTTCTCCCTTTTCTTTTCTATTCATCTGGCTAGTGGTCTATTTTGTTGATCTTTCCAAAAAACCAGCTCCTGGATTTATTGATTTTTTTGAAGGGTTTTTGTGTCTCTATCTCCTTCAGTTTGGCTCTGATCTTAGTTATTTCTTGTCTTCTGCTAGCTTTTGAGTTTTTTTTTTAATCTTGCTCCTCTAGCTCTTTCACTTTTGACGATAGGGTGTCAATTTTAGATCTTTCCTCTCTTCTCTGGTGGGCATTTATTGCTATACATTTCCCTCTCGACACTGCTTTAAAGGTGTCCCAGAGATTCTGGTAAGTTGTGTCTTCATTCTGGTTGGTTTTGAAGAACATCTTTGTTTCTGCCTTCATTTCATTGTTTATCCAGTTGACACTCAGAAGCAAGTTGTTCAGTTTCCAAGTGGTTGTGCAGGTTTGAGTGTGTTTCTTAATCTTGAGTTCTAGTCTTATTGCGCTGTGTTCTGATAGACTATTTGTTACAATTTCCATTCTTTTGCATTTGCTGAGGAGTGACTTGCTTCCAATGATGTGGCCAATTTTAGAGTAAGTGCAATGTGGTGCTGAGAAGAATGTATATTCTGTGGATTTGGGGTGGAGTGTTCTGTATATGTCTATCAGGTCTGCTTGGTCCAGCTCTGGATTCAAGTCTTGGATGTCCTTGTTAATTTTCTGTCTCATTGATCTAATATTGACAGTGGAGTGTTGAAGTCTCCCACTATTATTGTGTGGGAGTCCAAATCTTGTTTTAGGTTGTTAAGAACTTGCTTTATGTATCTGGGTGCTCCTGTGTTGGGGGCGTGTATATTTAGGATAGTTAGCTCTTCTTGTTGGATTGGTCCTTTTACCATTATGTAGTGTCCTTCTTTGTCTCTTTTGATCTTTGTTGGTTTGAAGTCCATTTTATCAGAGACTAGGATTGCAACCCCTGCTTTTTTTTGTTCTCCATTTGCTTGGTAAATCTTCTTCCATCTTTTTATTTTGAGTCTATGTGTGTCTTTGTATGTGAGATGGGTTTCCTGAATACAGCACACTGATGGGTTTTGACTTTTTATCCAGTTTGCCAGTCTGTGTCTTTTGATTGGGGCATTTAGGCCGTTTACTTTCAATGTTACTATTGTTATGTGTGAATTTGATCCTGCCATTTTGTTACTGGCTGGTTTTCTTTCCCATTAGTTTACTCATTTTCTTCATCGCATTTTTGGTCTTTGCCCACTGGTTTGCTTTTGCAGTGACTGGTACTTGTTCCTTTCTGTGCTTAGTGTTTCTTTCAGGAGCTCTTGTAGGGCAGGTCTGGTGGTGACAAAATCTCTCAGTAATTGCTTGTCCGTAAAGGATTTTATTTCTCCTTCACTTACGGAGCTTAGTTTGGCTGGATATGAGATTCTGGGCTGAAAGTTCTTTTCTTAAGGATGTTGAATATTGGCCTCCACTCTCTTCTGGCTTGTAGGGTTTCTGCTGAGAGATCTGCTGTGAGTCTGAGTGGCTTCCCTCTGTGGGTGACCTGACCTTTCTCTCTGGCTGCCCTTAGCATTTTTCCCTTCATTTTAACCCTGGTGAATCTGACGATTATGTGCCTTAGGGTAGCTCTTCTTGATGAGTATCTTTGTGGAGTTCTCTGTATTTCTTGAATTTGAAATTTGGACTGCCTTGCTAGGCTTGGAAAGTTCTCCTGGATAATATCCTGGAGCATGTTTTCCAGCTTGGATTCATTCTCATCATCATATTCAGGTACACCGATCAAGCGTAGGTTAGGTCTTTTCACATAATCCTATATTTCTTGGAGGCTTTGTTCATTTCTTTTCACTCTTTTTTCTCTTGTCTTGCCTTCTCTTTTTATTTCATTGAGTTGATCTTCAATCTCTGATATCCTTTCTTCTGCTTGATTGATTCGGCTATTAAAACTTGTGTTTGCTTTATGTAGTTCTCGTGCTGTGTTTTTCAACTCCATCAAGTTGTTTATGTTCTTCTCTAAGCTGGTTATTCTAGTTAGCATTTCATCTAACCTTTTTTCAAGGTTTTTGATTTCTTTGCATTGGGTTAGAATGTGTTCCTTTAGCTCAGAAAAGTTTGTTATTATTTGCCTTCTGAAGCCTGTTTCTGTCAATTCGTCACACTCCTTCTCAGTCATGATGTGATCCTGTGTTGTTGAGGAGTTCTGATCCCTTGAAGGAGAAGAGGTGTTCTGGTCTTTGATGGTTTCATCTTTTTTGCACTGGTTTTTTCCCATCTTTGTGGGTTTACCTGGCTGTGTTGTCAGGGAGCTGCTTGATGAAGTTGCTTGCCTGCCTATGGAGGTGCTACTGGGTTTCTCTTACATTGTCTTTTAAAGGTGCCCTGTTCTAATTGGCTTAGAGAGATAATAAGTGCTTATATAAAATACTTCTAAAATTCCTAAATAACGTATAATATTTTAAATATGCTGCACTGAAAATATTCTACTTATAATATTGAGAAACTGAGTTCATATAATTAGGATAAATCTTTAGCAAATGAGACTAACCTAATAATTTTAGTTATTAAGAAAATCCAAAAGCCAGGTGTGATGACATATGTGTAATGCTAGCTACTTGGGAAGCTGAGGCAGGAGGATTATTGCTTAAGCCCAGATGTTAGAGACCAGTTTGAGCTAAATATTGAGACCCTGTCTCAAAATGTACATATAAACAAGAAAAAAAAAGGCCCAAACTTAAATAACAATAAAAAAACCCCAGACATGTTCTTTCTCTTATTTACATCAATCTTAAGTATAACAAAAGTATATATTTTATTTCACTTTAGTTTTTCCTAAACTTCTATAGGCTTATTTGTCAAATAAGCTCACATTCTTCCTATATAATATTTAAGATTATAAAAAAGTATAAAACTGAGATCAATGAAATCAAATAATTATTCTGGAAACCTTATAATTTTTGTAGTTATTATGTTTTATAGTATGTCAGTCTCAAAATAACTTGAGATTTTTATTTACTTTAAGTCTTGAGTTGATATTAAATTGAATAAATCATCATCAGATACCTAGATGATATCTAAGTAAGATAGAATATTAGAGCATTTATTATTAAGCATCATTTTAAGTTAACTTTTGTAAAATTATATAGTTATTAACTATATAGAAATTAAAATTATATAGTTAATAACTATATACGTTTTAAGGTGAATATACTTTGCTACGGAGAGGTTATATCTTTGGGTCATGTTAATGAATGTGTTGATTCATCTTTGCTACATTAAGAAGGTGTAAAAGGGACGTGTGGCAGTAGAAAGTTGTGTTTTTTGTGTTTATGAGTTTTGCTAGTCTGCTAAAATGGTTACATATTATTTCTCAATTATCTAAGCTACCTAGTTTTCTCTATGACATAGAAATTAGTTATTTTGTAAATATCAGAATTAATATGGGTAGTTGCAATTATGTAAGGAGCAATAATGACAGAGAAGTATAACTATATGTGTTCTTTTGTTTTTCAAGGAAAAATAACATTTTTTTTTTTCTTAAAGCCCGGTTCTCAGAATTTTTGGTCTCAAGACCCCTTTATATATTCTTAAATTAAAATTCATTAAGGATCCCTAAGAGCTTTTGTTTATGTGAGTTATACCTATTGATATTTACGGTATTAGAAATTAAAACTAAGAAATTAAAAAATATTTGGTTCATTTGAAAATAGCAACAATGAAACCACTTCACGTTAACATAAGTAACTTCTTTTCTTTCCTTTTTTTTTTTTGAGACTCCCTCTTGTCACCCAGGCAGGAGTGCAATAGCAAAATCTTGGGTCACTGCAACCTCTGCCTCCTGGATTAAAGTGATTCTCCTCCCTCAGCCTCCCGAGTAACTGGGATTACAGGCACCCGCCACCATGCGCAGCTAATTTTTGTATTTTTAGTAGAGATGGAGTTTTGCCATGTTGGCCAGGCTGATCTTGAACTCCTGACCTCAGGTGATCACCCACCTTGGCCTCCCACAGTGCTGGGATTACAGGCATGAGGCACCACACCCAGCCAAGTAACTTATTTTCAATGCATTGTTTTATTAATTTTGAAAATCTCTTTAACTTCTGAATTACCACAAGTCAGATTCTCATATCTGCTTCATTCAATCTCATGAGATACCACACAAAGTTTAGCTGCTAGAAGAACTCAAGCATACACTCAAGAAAAAAGGAAAGAGAATGGGTTAAGTGGAATAAAAAAGGCAAAGTCTTAATATTATTATGAAAATAGTGTTGACCTTGCAGGTCCACTTAAAAAGTCTCAAAGACCTTTACAGGTGTGAAGACTACTCTTTGTTCTAAAGTGTCAGTTTGTTCCAGAATATAAAAGCGCATAATAAAGGACAAACTTTTATGAGATTGCATTTGCCTTGGTTTCTAATAACTGCATCTGAAGTGAAGCTGAGAAACATATTAAAATTTTAGTGAGTTTGCTAAGTTTTGATATGTTTATTTCTTTGGCACTGATCAATGCTGGTCCTACAATAAGAAAGGTTATTCTTTTTGTGTAGATGCTTTTTTGTGCTTTCTGTTTATTTCCTCTTTATTTAAATAGATAAAAAGCAAAGAACAAAGGCTCCTCATTTATGAATGAGTCAAGGTTATTTATAATCACGTCACCTTCTATGTTCATTTTCAAATATTTTATTGTTGCTTTGAAAAACTAGATAACCAAGAACTGTTTCTCGGGTCTTCATCAAGTGCTCCATTCTTTTTTGATAATTCTTTCGACTTTCCCTTTTAAAGATCAGATCTAAACTTAGGAAAAAATGTTCTTTTCTTACCAAAAATTAATTTTAGAATTTCCTAGAGGGCCTCTAGAAAACCCCATATTTGTTTTCATCTTATAAAAGGAAATGCTGGGAATAATTAGATTCATTTGAAGTTTCATAAGAGGAGCTGCCATATCTGAGAAGAGATAGTCTGTCCTAGGTTAGATTTTATAGGCAAATTGTTATTAATATAAATATTTCAGAAATTGTTTGCTTTACAGGAAGTTCCTGGAAATCTGACAATGCCCTTGCTATTTTACCCTCAGAGGAAATACTGATTAAAACTTCTAGGTTGGCATAGTGGCTCACACCTATAATCCCAGCACTTTGGGAGGACGATTGCTTGAGCCCCAGAATTCAAGGCTGCAGTGAACTATGATGGCACTACTGTACTCCACCCTGGGTGATAGAGTGAGACTTTGTCTCAAAAAGCAAAACAAAACCAAAAACAAAAAACCTCCTGTGAAATAGTTACATATGTACCTCAAAAGAGAATTTTACTTATCTTCTATTCTGATCTTACTGGTTATAGAAGTAAATTAAGCACAGCTCTAAAATATTTGTCATTCATAGAGAATTTCTTTTTTTTTTTTCACTCTAATGCTTGCCTGAAAGCTCTGCTACAAGCTATAGTGAATAGTTTATGCCTGCAACAGAGACAGATTCAGAGCATTAGAAAAAAGGAGTATAATACACACTTTAATATTTATATTGACATATCAAACAATAACCTCTTGAGTACAGGCTTCTGAGGTGATACAGCTTAGCTAATTTTTATATAGTACTGGGGGACTGAATCAGGAATTCCAGGACTCTTTAGTATGGAGGCAGATGGCTTCAGGAAAGCAGACTGGTAACTCAATATTTAGCAGAACAAGAATGATGTAGGACTAGTGAAATATTAAAGAAAAGTTTTTTTTGTGTTTATTTGGAATATTGTTGATTAGTTTTTGTTTTGTCTTTTGAGACAAAGCCTTGTTCTGTCACCCATGCTGGAGTGCAGTGGCATGATCTTGGCTCACTGGAACCTCCACCTCCCAGGTTCAGGCAGCTCTTGTGCCTCAGTCTCCCAAGAAACTGGGAGTACAGGCATGTGTCACCATGACCAGCTAATTTTTGTATTTTTAGTAGAGATGGGGTTTTGCCATGTTGGCCAGGCTGGTCTCAAACTCCTGGCCTCAAGCAATCTGCCCACCCTGGGCTCCCAAAGTGCTGGGATTACAGGTGTGAGCCAATGTGCCCAGCCAGTTAGTTTTAAATATTCTAAGGCTATGTGGCTCTAGACTTACAAAATAAATCAAGGGGACTTACATGGTTAATTAACACTCTTGTTGCTAAATAATCAGGGCAAACCTTGTGAATCTAGCCTTTTTTGTCATCAGTTATCATCTTTGTGATTACTTTGATCATAATGGGTGGTGGAGACTCTGTTAGCAAAAGTTAAGAGACTTTGAAATGGGCAAAAAAGGTGATTGGTGGCCAGTTTAGTGCATCCTTCTGGGTTACTGCCACCTTTCATTTTCTTTGAGCTATTCAATAATTTTGTAGGTTGAGGAAAACTTATAGTAATGCATATGATTCTTAAGTTTTCAGGGCAAAAAGCAGATACTGTTTAACTATTTAATAAACTTTCAGTGTTTTGTAAAAATGAAACTCTTTGAAAAGGCTATGTAGGGTAGGGTGAGGTGGAGGGGAGAGATCTTTAGGGAAATAACTGTGGAAGAATCATTTCTCCTTGGTTGGGAAGAAGGTACTGGTCTGTGAGTCTTAAAAGAAGCAGGGGCCCCCTCCCTGCTGTTTAGCAGGCAGCATGTTGGGGAAGCAGTCAGGCTTTAGAAGGGATGGCTGTGAAATACACCCAAGGAAGCTAGCTGCCCTGAGGTTTCCAGCCTCCACTTGATCCCAGTGCTCCTAGCATGGCCCAAAGGAGCAAAGACCTGAGATCTAATGGTACTACAAGAATACTCTAGATGTATCCAGTTCAGACCAGTGACCAGGTGTGTCCCCCTGATGCTTTGGTGCTGCTTAAGTACCTTCAGGTTCCTTAGCATAATTCTTTGAGATAGTAAGCCCCAGTTGTGGCTTAAAATTTCCCACCAGTCCTGTGGCATAGGCACTTAAAGTACAATTTAAATGGAATCAGATACATTTCTTGAATACCTGAGGTTCTGCACTTAATATTCATGACTGCTACATAATGCTTCTGAATTTTTCCTTGATTTCCCTGTCTTTTAGTAACTGGTTTTCAGGCTTAGCTCCTGGGCTGAAGCAAGTGTTCCTATTTTTTATTCTTTTATTTTTGCTATGGAGGTACCCTCAAATTCTTTTTGAAATTAAAACTTGTTGGCTGGCAGGAGTTTGCTCATGTATGTTTCATTTCTTTCTTCCTGGTTCCTCTATCATCTCATTCCCACTCAAGGAGGTAGAAAAGGACAGTTAGCACCTCCTAAGGAATACTGTGGGATGCCCAGTTCCTGAAATCTCTTTCCTAGTAAATTAAAGATTTAGTGTAAGTATCTTATCACACAGAGAGTAAAATAAATAAACTAATATGTGTAACTATATTGGCTTTGTTTACTGGTGAGCAAATCCTTGGCATAAATGACATCTTTGTTAGCACTAATGAAGGTTAGGCTGAGAGTGTTCTGTCTTTATCACAACTGAGCCACAATTGCCAAGTCTATATATGATATAACCTTGTCACCTCTCTGAAAGTACTAGAAAAGATAAACGTTAGTTCTGCCAAATTGGTACTGTCCCACAATTAGGCTGTTTAGAAACTAAGAGAAATTATACATGAAACAACTTCTGGAAATAACAAATTTAACATTTAAATAGCCCTGACTTCATGGTTTGCTCTTGTAATATTGAGAGTACCACAGGCAGTTTGATGGCAATGAAAACAGACATGTTGCAAATTATTTCTTTCAGCTGTACTACAGTGCAGATCTCAGCCCTTCGCCTTTGTGATCTCAGGAGAGATCTGCAGCAATTTGCTCTACCTGGGGCTAAAGGACTTTGAGGGAACACTAACCCAGCAATTGTCTACTATAAGAACACCTACCCACACTTCAATACTTTCACTCCTGGATGTAATGTGAGATTTTTTTCTTCTATAGTTTTTAGCATCTGCAGTGCTATTCTGAAAGACTCTAACACTAAAGTTTGTGAAGGGAAGGCAGGCATTCTTCTGTTCAGGTTGCTAAATTCTGACATTTGTTCTCAGAGCCAATACAGTTCACTATCCAAAGAGTCCGGTTATAAATTTAGGCACTTTTATAGTTACAAGAGGACAGAGATCAAGAACAATCATATATAAAAGATCTAGCTTAAAATAAATCAAACTATTAGAAAATATGAATTTTAGTAAAAATTGCTATTATGACAGTATTTTTGTAATTTTTCAGTTTAGTCATTAATGTGAGAGAAAATATGGAAAAGGATTATCAGCTGGCAAAACATTTTATGCTGAAATATCTTTGAGCCAAAAATTAAGGTTGATTATTTAGTAAAGAATATTTTACTTTTATAATATTATTCAATGGACCGAATAGTCATCGTCCACTAACACATTTCATTAAGAAATGTAAACTTAGTGTTACTGAAATGTTCAAATTGTCTTTATAGGAATAAATATATACCATGTACAAATATACGTAGTCCTATAAACTTGTGTGTGTGTGTGTGTGTGTGTGTGTGTGTGTGTGTGTGTGTGATTTTTTTTAGACAAGGTCTCGCTCTGTTGCCCAGGCTGGAGTGCAGAGGTACAATCTCGGCTCACTGCAGCCTTGACCACCCAGGCTCAAGTGATCCTCCCACCTCAGCCCCCAAGTAGCTGGAACTACAGGCACGTGCTACCATGCCCAGCTAAATTTTGTATTTTTTGTAGTGATGGGGTTTCACCATGTTGCTCAGGTGGTCTTGAACTCCTGGGCTCAAGCAACCTGCCCGCCTCAGCCTCCCAAAGTACTAGAATTACAGGCATGAGACACTGTGTCTGGCCATATTTTCATTTTTATTATTATTTTGTAAAGAGGAGCAAAAGGAATGCCTAATCCTCCCTTTCTTCCTTGTGGGGAAGGAGAACTAAGCATTCTTGGTAGATTTGTAATATATGGTGGGTGAACTGGTTGGTCTGGGGGGTGGGGTGAATCATGTTTAAATTTGAGCAGAAGGAAAGATCTTAGAGCTTTACCCTGGTAGTAAATATCATGTATAAAGGATGTCCTAATATAGTACAATAGAGTGAGGAACAGATCAGGTCTCCAGGGGAATAGCAAAAACCATTCTACAAGTCGTGGGATTCTCCAGGTTGCTCCTGAGGGTAAGCTCCCTGACCTACCCACATTGTATCCCTTTAAGAGAGACCAGTAATTTCTGAAGCCCCACGGATTTTCAGCTCTGTGGGAGCCTGGCTTTGAATACCAGATGCCTACCGGCCACAGTTAATCAACCATATGCAAGAACATTGTAGTAGATAAATTTTCATGAGCCCTATCTTTCATACCTTTTCCCCCATGGATACACCCCCCGATGTGATGATGACATCAGCACGACTGATACCCTCATTCAAGGCATTGAGTAAGTCATCTGGGCTGGAAAAAAATAAAGACATAAATTAACACACAAGGAAAAGATTTTAGATATAGTGCCAACTTAAAACTAAACCACCTTATTCACTAATAGGCATTAACATGAGTACAGCACTATATTCTGAATGAAGTGGGAATCAAAAGGGTCTCTGCCTAACAGGAGCATTAAGTGTTATTATGAAGAAAGGACCTTGTACATGCTGAAGTAGTGGCTACTGGCAATTTGACAAGGCTTTTTGTTCTAACAAGCCAGTATAATGAAGGGAGACAATGAGGTGTTGGAGGATATGTAACTGTCCTGGTTTGCCTAGGAATATTCCTGTTTTAGTACTAAAGTCAGATGTCCTAGGAATCCAAGGCGCTCCAGGATAATTACCTGAGGTGTTGGAAAGATCATATAGGACTCTTTAGAGGGAATGTCTTAAGTGAAGCTCTGATAAATGAGCTGGATTCTGAGAGGTGAAAAGGAAAGGAATGGGAAAGAGCTTCATAAGCAAGAGGATCTGTACTAGCAAAGGCTTGGAATAATGGTTAAGCCTGTGCTGTTTCTAGGTCATTGTGGAAAATGGCCTGCTTAGAGTGAAGGACTTCAGTGGAATGACTGGGATAGGTAGGATGGGACATGATTTTGAAGAACCCTCAAGCTGAAGAATTTAGAGTTTAATAGGAAATGGAGAGGGGAGAATCCCTAGAAATAGGAAAAGCCAGTAGGTATTCATAATATTGGGACTAGAAAAGGTAGGGAAAAAAAGACAAGGAAAACAGAGATGGTATGAACTACTCATATAGGGTGTGAATACAGGATAAATTTTAGGGATGGAAACTAGGCAGGTTCCTGACTGTCACTTGAAAAGGTAAGTGCAACAGGCCCTTTGATGGTACAGGTTGAAGGCCTGGGGAGAAGAGATGAAAACAAGGGTCTTATCCTTTGGTTAGAATGGTTGAAAAGGCCTAACTGGAGACTGATCAACTGAGAATAAACAAAATGCCAAGAATCAAGATTTATGGAGGGACAGGATGATGGGGAGTAGCTGAAAGGGATTGTTTAGTTACTATACTTTAAATCCATACAAATCTACTGGGCAATGTGACTTGTAATTGGCATTTCCCTTCAATTGATGCAGAACAGAAAATACACCTTTTGAGGAGTACATTATCTAGCCACACCCTTGTTTTCTGAAAAATTCTTACCTATTTATACCACCTGACTCTTCCTTTCCCTTTCTCCCCTATGGACATCTAATGAGAACAACTAAAAGGGAATAATCCTGGCTTCTGATTTTCCACTTCCTGCCTTTCATTCCCCTTGAGGCCTAGCTGTATTCTTGCTCTTGGGTTTTATAAGATAACCTTGTATTCTTCCATAATATCTCCTTTGCTTAAGCTAGCTTTAGCAGGTTTTTGTTAACTTGAAACCAAATGATCTCTCAATGAGACATCGTATGTTCTCACAAATATCTCATGACAGTGAAGTTTATTAATGCCCCCTTAACTTAATGCACTATTTAATGAGGGAGGAAGAAGGAAAGTTAGTGACTCAAGATAGCATCTAGGATATAAATTCTATTTTTATCCAGGTGTGACAGAGGTAGGAAGAACTTGAGACCTACCAAAGACACAACCTTCACAGACTCTATAAGAGATAAGCTAGTCAGGAGGTGGCATAACACAGAGATTAAGAATGTGAACTCTGGAGTCAGACTGCCTGAGCTAATATCTTAGCACTGCTACTTGCTAGATGTTTAACCATGCACAAGTTGTTTAACTTCTATTTGCCTTAGTTTTTCATCTGTAAAGTAGCCATAATAGGTTGTTATGAGGATTAAATGACATACTATTTATACATATGAAGCACTTGGAATAATACCTGGAACAAACTAAGGTTTCAAGGAAGTCATTTGTTATTACTATTGATGCTATGCTAACAAGTTAATTATACAAACATACCTAACAACTGGCAAAGTTCAATTTTAGCATGCTTGGTAGTTTTTGTTCTGGAAAATACTCATGACTAACACAGAAGAAAATCATAGATTGGTACTTAAATACATTCACAGAACATGACAAGGTAGGCCCGGTGCCAATCTGAACAGCTTCATTTACTATGAGGTTCTCTTACAGGGTCTGGGTGAAATTCTACTTTTCCTCTAGCACTGACCTGCCCATGCACTCTGGCTCTGGAATGAAAGCTCCCAAGGAGAAGGGTCAAAAGGAAAAGTTTAAAAAATGGCTCATGTAAGGTCAGCCTGTCAACATAGAGACCCCTTAAAGTCATTCAGTCAGTCATTGCACAGGCAACCAAAAAAGTACCCAGGCATTAATTGAAGGTAGAATCTATGTGTAAAACATTAAAGACTTAAAAAAAACCCTGATATAAATTTCAAAGTTAAACTAGTTGGGCAAACATCTTAGAATTATTTTGAATAATGTGTGTACTTTTTGACTTATGTATTTTGAACAGATTTCTCATCAATACTTTTCATTTTGGTTTAGGAAGAAAGCAAATTATTCTGTTGTACTGAAATACCATACAATATGCATGTGATACGTTCCTGATGCTCAGAGTTCTGGGCTCCTTGCCTTGCTGGATCATATTATCATTACACTAAGCCAATGGTTTCCTATTTACTATGGAGTAAATGGAAAAAACATCCCAAATGCAGCATCACATGGAATTTGGTTCAAAATACTGACTGGGTAATGAATATTATCAACAAAATACAGTTTTATGTTAGTACAAAAAGAAATTAGCTAATTTTATAAACCTTGTAATATGTAACTTACAACATGTTGATTCTACACAATTACTGTAAAGTTACTGTAAATGAAGCAGCAGTGAGATACACACCATCATGGTATTAATCTTTGGGGATAAAGGTTCTGGCACAGCCTAAGAATTTGTGGTTGGTAGGGAAGCAGATCAAGGGCAAAGCTATAATTTTTTTTTAGGTTGATCCAGAAGTCAGAAGTCTGCTTTAAAAAATACTAAGACTGACCTATCCTTTAAATGCTGGGAAAATCCACCCTTTACAACAAAACTGTCCAGGAAACACAGAGGCCTGGACTTTTTATTTTTGGTACTTTAATAGAAGACAGCAGCTTGCCATTTAGTGCTTTGCTAATTCAGGAACTGACACCTCTGTTCCTTTTGCCACTCATGGTTCTCTTTTCCACTGTAATTCCATTTTCATTAGGCCCAAAGTACCCTGAGGGTGATAGAATTTTCAGTAGGCAAAGGAAAATACCAGCAATCTAAGTAGCAACCAACTGGAGAGTAGAAGAATTAGCACCATATTTAGGATATCCCCTAGAGAAATAAAACTTCTGGGACAATAGATACTTTTAATAATAAAAATAAAATAATAATGCCAGGTACAGTGGCTCATGCCTGTAATCCCAGCACTTTGGGAGGCTGAGGTGGGTGGATCACAAGGTCAAGAGATGGAGACCATCCTGGCAACATGGTGAAACCCTGTCTCTTCTAAAAATACAAAAATTAGCTGGGCATGGTGGGCCGGGCACAGTGGCTTATGCCTGTAAATCCCAACACTTTGGGAGGCCAAGGCGGGTGGATCACAAGGTCAAGAGTTCAAGACCAGCCTGGCCAGCATGGTGAAACCCCGTCTCTACTAAAAATACAAAAATTAGCTGGGTGTAGTGGTGGGCACCTGTAATCCCAGCTACCCGGGAGGCTGAGGCAGAGAATTGCTTGAACCCAGGAGGTGGAAGTTGCAGTGAGCTGAGATTGCACCACTGCTGCACTCCAGCCTGGGGGACAGAGTGAGACTCTGCCTCAAAAAAACAAAACAAAACACTAATACATATTCAATTATGACATTAAAACTGTGTTCGGGAACAAAAGAACAAAATATGTGATTTTCAATTTTGTTTTTAGTTGTACTTTAGGTTCTGGGGTACATGTGCAGATCATACAGGACTGTTGCATAGGTACATACATGGCAAGGTGGTTTGCTACCTCCATCACGTATATCTGGCATTTCCTCCCCAACCTCCCCACACACCCTGCTGTCCTTCCCCTAGCCCCCCACAACAGACCCCAGTGTGTGATGCTCCCCTCCCTGTGTCCATGTGTTCTCGTTGTTCAACACCCGCCTATGAGTGAGAACGTTCGGTGTTTGATTTTCTGTTATTGTGTCAGTTTTTTGAGAACGATGGTTTCCAGGTTCATCCATGTCCCTACAAAGGACACAAACTCTCTGTTTTTTATGGCTGCATAGTATTCCATGGTATATATGTGCCACATTTTCCTTGTCCAGTCTATCATTGATGGGCATTTGGGTTGGTTCCAGGTCTTTGCTATTGTAAACAGTGCTGCAATGAACATACATGTACATGTGTCTTTATAATAGAATGATTTATAATCCTTTGGGTAAATACCCAGTAATGGGATTGCTGGGTCAAATGGAATTTCTATTTCTAGATCCTTGAGGAATCGCCACACTGTCTTCCACAATGGCTGTACTAATTTACACTCCCACCAACAGTGTAAAAGTGTTCCTATTTCTCCACATCCTCTCGAGCATCTGTTGTCACCAGATTTTTTAATGATCACCATTCTAACTGGCATGAGACGGTATCTCAATGTGGTTTTGATTTGCATTTCTCTAATGACCGGTGATGATGAGCATTTTTTCATGTTTGTTGGCCACATAAATGTCTTCTTTTGAAAAGTGTCTGTTTATATCATTTGTCCACTTTTTGATGGGGTTTTTTTCTTGTAAATCTGTTTCAGTTCTTTGTAGATTCTGGATATTAGCCCTTTGTCAGATGGTAGATTGCAAAAAATTTTTCCCATTCTGTTGGTTGCCAGTTCACTCTAATGACTGTTTCTTTTGCTGTACAGAAGCTCTGGAGTTTAATTAGATCCCATTTGTCTATTTTGGCTTTTGTTGCCAATGCTTTTGGTGTTTAGTCATGAAGTCCTTGCCTATGCCTCTGTCCTGAATGGTTTTGCCTAGGTTTTCTTCTAGGGTATTTATGGTGTTAGGTCTAATGTTTAAGTCTTTAATCCATCTGGAGTTAATTTTAGTGTAAGGTGTCAGGAAGGGGTGCGGTTTCTGTTTTCCGCACATGGCTAGCCAGTTTCCCCAACACCATTTATTATTATTATTTAGCAACTTTCCCCATTGCTTTTGTCAGGTTTGTCAAAGATCAGATGGTTGTAGATGTGTGGCGTTGCCTCTGAGGCCTCTGTTCTGTTCCATTGGTTTATATGTCTGTTTTGGTACCAGTACCATGCTGTTTTGATTACTGTAGTCTTGTAGTATAGTTTGAAGTCAGGTAGGGTGATGCCTCCAGCTTTGTTCTTTTTGCTTAGGATTGTCTTGGCTACGTGGGCTCTCTTTTGGTTCCAAACGAAGTTTAAAGTGGTTTTTTCCAGTTCTGTGAAGAAGGTCATTGGTAGCTTGATGAGGATAGCATTGAATCTATAAATTACTTTGGGCAGTATGGCCATTTTTACGACACTGAGTCTTCCTAACCATAAGCATGAAATGTTTTTCCATCTGTTTGTGTCCTCGCTTATTTCCTTTAGCAGTGGTTTGTAGTCCTCCTTGAAGAGGTCCTTTACATCCTTTGTTAGTTGTATTTCTAAGTATTTTATTCCTTTTGTAACAATTGTGAATGGGAGTTCTCTCTTGATTTCGCTCTCTGTTAGTCTGTTACTGGGGTATAGGAATGCTTGTGATTTCTTTTTTGTGTGTGTGTGATCTCTGCATATTAATTTTGTATCCTGAGACTTTGCTGAAGTTGCTTATCAGTTTAAGGAGATTTTGGGCTGAGATGATGGGTCTTGTAAATAGACAATCATGTCATCTGCAAATAGAGACAATTTGACTTCCTCCTTTCCTAACTGAATACCCTTTATTTCTTTTTCTTGCCTGATTGCTTTGGCTAGAACTTCCAATACTATATTGAATAGAAGTGGTGAGAGAGGGCATCCTTGTCTAGTGCCGGATTTCAAAGGGAATGCTTCCAGTTTTTGCCCATTCAATATGCTGTTGGCTGTGGGTTTGTCATAAATAGCTTCTATTATTTTGAGATATGTTCCATCAATACCTAGTTTATTGAGAGTTTTTAGCATAAAGGGCTGTTGAATTTTGTTGAAGGCCTTCTCTCCATCTATTGAGATAATCAGGTGGTTTTTGTCTTTGGTTCTGTTTATGTAGTAGATTATGTTTATAGACTTGTGTATGTTGAACCAGCTTTGCATCCCTGGGATGAAACCTACTTGATCGTGATGGATAAACTTTTAAATGTGCTGTTGCAATCTGTTTGCCAGTATTTTATTAAAGATTTTTGCATCTGTGTTCATCATGGATATTGGCCTGAAGTTTTCTTTTTTTGTTGAGTCTCTGCTGGGTTTTGGTATCAGGATGATGTTGGTCTCATAAAGTGATGTGGGAAGGATTCTCTCTTTCTGGATTGTTTGGAATAGTTTCAGAAGGAGTGGTACCAGCTCCTCTTTGTACGTCTGGTAGAATTCAGCTGTGAACCTGCCTGGACTTGGACTTTTTTTGGTTGGTAAGCTATTAATTGCTACCTCAACTTCAGCCCTTGTTATTGGTCTATTCAGGGTTTCAACTTCTCCCTGGTTTAGGCTTGGGAGGGTGCAAGTGTCCAGGAATTTATCCATTTCTTTCAGGTTTACTGGTTTATGTGCATAGAGTTGTTTGTAGTAATCTCTGATGGTAGTTTGTATTTTTGTGGAATTGGTGGTGATATCCCCTTTATCGTTTTTTATTGCATCTGATTATTCTCTCTTTTTTTTAATTAATCTGGCTAGTGGTCAATTTTGTTGATATTTTCAAAAAACCAGCTCCTGGATTTATTGACTTTTTTGAAGGCTTTTTTTTGTGTCTCTATCTCCTTCGGCTCTGCTCTGATCTTAGTTATTTCTTATCTTCTGCTAGCTTTTGAGTTTTGATCTTGCTCCTCTAGGTCTTTCAATTTTGACAATAGGGTGTCGATTTTAGATCTTTCCTTGCTTCTTATGTGGGCATTTATTGCTATAAATTTCCCTCTAGACATTGCTTTAAATGTGTCCCAGAGATTCTGGTATGTTGTGTCTTCATTCTCGTTGGTTTTGAAGAACATCTTTATTTCTGCCTTCATTTCATTGTTTATCCAGTCGACATTTAGGAGCCAGTTTTTCAGTTTCTATGAAGTTGTGCGGTTCTGAGTTAGTTTCTGAATCCTGAGTTCTAATTTGATTGCACTGTGGTCTGAGAGACTGTTTGTTATGATTTCCGTTCTTTTGTATTTGCTAAGGAGTGATTTACTTCCAATTATGCAGTCAATTTTAGAGTAGGTGTGATGTGGTGCTGAGAAGAATGTATATTCTGTGGATTTGGGGTGGAGATGTCTATTAGGTCTGCTTGGTCTAGATCTGAGTTCAAGTCCTGGATATCCTTGTTAATTTTGTCTTGTTGATCTGTCTAATATTGACAGTAAAGTGCTAAAGTTTCCCACTATTATTGTGTGGGAGTCTCAGTCTCTTTGTAGGTCATTAAGAACTTGCTTTATGTATCTGAGTGCTCCCGTATTGGGTGTGTATATATTTAGGATCTTAACTCTTCTTCATCCTTTCACCATTATGTAATGCCCTTATTTGTCTCTTTTTGATCTTTGTTGGTTTAAAGGTCATTTTATCAGAGACTAGGATTGCAACTCCTGCTTTTTTTATTGCTCTCCATTTACTTGGTAAATCTTCCTCCATCCCTTTATTTTGAGTCTATGTGTGTCCTTGGATGTGAGATGGGTTTCCTGAATACAGCACACCAATGGGTCTTGGACTTTTTATCCAATTTGCCAGTCTGTGTCTTTTGATTGGGACATTTAGCCCATTTGCATTTAAGGTTAATATTGTTATGTGTGAATTTGATCCTGCCATTTTGTTACTGGCTGGTTGTTTTGCCCATTAGATGATGCAGTTTCTTGTGTCAATGATCTTTACCATTTGGTACGTTTTTGGAGTGGCCGGTACTGGTTGTTCCTTTCCATGTTGCATTCTTCTTTCAGGAGCTCTTGTAAGTCAGGCCTGGTGGTGACGAAATCTCTCAGCCATTGCTTGTCCGTAAAGGAGTTTATTTCTCCTTTGCTTATGAAGCTTGGTTTGGCTGGACATGAAATTCTAGGTTGAAGGTTCTTTTCTTTAAGGATGTTGAATATTGGCCACCACTCTATTCTGGCTTGTAGGGTTTCTGCTGAGAGATCTGCTGTGAGTCTGATGGGCTTCCCTTTGTGGGTAACTCGACCTTTCTCTCTGGCTGCCCTTAGCATTTTTTCCTTCATTCAACCGTAGTGAATCTGATGATTATGTGCCCTGGGGTTGCTGTTCTTGAGGAATATCTTTTGTGGTGATCTCTGTATTTCCTGGACTTGAATGTTGGCCTGCCTTGCTAGGTTGGGGAAGTTCTCCTGGATAATATCCTGAAGAGTGTTTTCCAGCTTGGATTCATTCTCCCCATTACATTCAGGTACACTGATCAAACATAGATTAGGTCTTTTCACACAATCTCGTATTTCTTGGAGGCTTTGTGAATTTCTTTTCACTCTTTTTTCTCTAATCTTGCCTTCTCATTTTATTTCATTGAGTTAATCTTCAATCTCTGATATCCTTTCTTCTGCTTGGTCAATTCAGCTATTGAAACTTGTGTATGGCTTGTGAAGTTCTCATGCTGTGTTTTTTAGCTCCATCAAGTTGTTTATGTTCTTCTCTAAGCTGGTTATTCTAGTTAGCATTTCATCTAAACTTTTTTCAAGGTTCTTAGTTTCTTTGCATTGGGTTAGAACATGTTATTTTAGCTCAGAGAAGTTTGTTATTACCCACCTTCTGAAGCCTGCTTCTGTCAATTTATCAGATTCATTCTCCATCCAGCTTTGTTCTCTTGCTGGTGAGGAGTTGTGATCCTTTAGAGAAGGAGAGGTGTTCTGGTTTTGGGTGTTTTCATCCTTTATGCGCTGGTTTCTTCCCATCTTTCTTTATGGACTTATCTACCTGTGTTCTTTGTAGTTGATGACTTTTGGATGGGGTCTCTGAGTGGACGTCCTTTTTGTTGATGTTGAAGCTATTTCTCTCTGTTTTTTTAGTTTTCCTTCTAACAGGCCCCTTTGCTGTAGGACTGCTGGAGGTCCACTCCAGGCCCTGCTTGCCTGGGAGTCACCTGCAGGGGCTGCAGAACAGTAAGGGTTGCTGCCAGTTTCTTCTTTTGTTATCTTCATCCCAGAAGGGTACCTACCAGATGTCAGCCAGAGCTCTTCTGTATGAGGTGTCTCTTTGGATATACAGGGGTCAGGGTGCCACTTGAGGACAGTCTGTCCCTTATCAGAGCTCAAGTGCTGTGCTGGGAGCTCTGTTGTTCTGTTCAGAGCTGCTGGGCAGGTACATTTAAGTCTGATGCAGCAGAACTCATAACCGCCTCTTTTCCCAGGTGCTGTGTCCTGGGAAGGTGGGGCTTTATTTATAAGTTTCTGATGTGCTGCTGCCTTTTTTCAGAGATGCCCTGCCCAGCAAGGAGGTATTCTATTCAGTCTGCCAGCAGAGGCATTGCTGAGCTGCCACGGGCTCTGCCCAGCTGCTGTGTAAACTTCCTTGTGGTTTTGTTTACAGAGGTACAGTTAGAACTGCCTTGACAATGGCAGTCTGCCTCAGTAATGGCAGACTGCCTTGGTAGTGGTGGACACCCTTCCCCCCACAGAGCTGGACCATCCCAGGTCAAGCTGCGTTTGCTGCAAAACTCTCAATCCAGAGCATTTCAGATTGCTGGTCTTTGTGGGAGTGGGATCTGCCGAGCCAGATCCCCTGGCTCCCTGCTTTCAGCGCCCTCTTTTTCAGTTGATTGGGCAGCTCTGTCTCCCAGACGTTCCAGGCACCAGTTGAAACGGCTGCCCAGATTTGTGTGAGTTTTTGTGTGGAAACTGCGGCGCCAGCTGAAACTGCTGTGCTGGAAACTCCTGGTGCTTTTTGGCCCGGGAATCTCCTGGTCTATGGGTGGTAAAAACTGCCAGAGAAGCGCAGTATCTGAACTGGAGTGCTGGAGTGGATGGAAAAGTCCCCGATGGCCTCTGTTGGGTAGGGAGGGGGGTCCTCCAGGGATTGCCCTTTCCAGGTGAGGGAGCGCCCTACCCTGCCTCAGTTTCCCCTTCTTGGGCTACACCCACTGTGCCACCAGTCCCATTGAACACCTGGTACCTCATTTGGAAATGTGGTACTCACCCTCTGTGTTGCTCTCACTGGGAACTGCACTCCAGAGATGTTCCTATTCGGCCATCTTGCCAAAAGCCCCTGATTTTCATATTTTAAGATTTAATAGATGCGAAGGTAAGTATAGTCCCTGTCAAAAATTCAATTAGTTGCTTGGAAGATCAAGTGGCAGAAACATCTCCAAGGACTGTACAAAAGTACAAAAGATGGAATTCATGCAAAAAATAAGACAGCAAGAGACATATTACCAATAGGAATTCCATAAGGAAATAAAAGAAGAGATAGAGGGGGAAAAGAGGAAAATTTCATTTATGTGAGAAGAGTTGGACTTGGAGATTGAAAAGGTTTACTGAATTCCAGGCAAGAGTGATTTAAAAAAAGCAAAACATTCCTTGACATGTACAGGTGAAAACAAACAAACAAACCATAAATATAAGTATGTCCTGGTACAATTTTGGAATTTCAAAGATATACAGAAAATCTTACAAGCTGCCAAATATTTAACAGAAAGATTGGGATACTGTCAAGGGAAAAGTAATATTGGCTTTGGACTTCTTACCTACAATACCAAAAAGTAGAAAATAGTAAATTAACGTCAACATATCTCTGAGAGAAAAGCCATACAACCCTCAAATCCTACATCCAATCATTCACCAATCAAAATGGAAGAATGATACTTGTTAAAATGCAAAAATTCAGATGAAAAATCACCAAGCAATGTTCTGGGAAAATGACTGTAAATGAAAAAATGATTCAGAACATAGACTTCAAGGTAGAAAAAATTGGAAGAGAGGACACAGTAGTGAAACACACACACACATGCACACACACCCCTCCCTTTATAAAAAATATAGCTAAATCTAGTTTGGGTGCAGTGACTCACACCCATCATCCCAGCACTTTGGGAAGCCGAGGCAGGAGGATCACTTGAGGTCAGGAGTTCAAGACTAGCCTGGCCAACATGGTGAAACCCTGTCTCTACTAAAAAGGTAAAAATTAGCTGGGTGTGGTGGCAGGTGCCTGTAATCCCAGTTACTTGGGAGGCCAAGGCAGGAGGATCACTTGAACCCAGGAGGTGGAGGGTGCAGTGAGCTGAGATTGAGTGTGCCATTACAATCCAGCCTGGGTGACAGAATGAGACTCTGTCAGGAAAAAAAAAAAACGAGAGAGAGAGAGAGAAGAAAAGGGAAGCCAGAAAAAGAGACAGAAGAAAGAGAAGGAGGAAGGAAGGAAAGAGAGGAAGGAAGCAGAAAAGAAAGAAAAGGAAGGAAAAAAGAAAGAGGGCCGGGTGCGGTGGCTTATGCCTGTAATCCCAGCACTTTGGGAGGCCAAGGTGGGCAGATCGCAAGGTCAAGAGATCGAAATCATCCTGGCCAACATGGTGAAACCCCGTCTCTACTAAAAGAACAAAAATTAGCTGGGCGTGGTGGCACACACCAGTAGTCCCAGCTATTAGGGAGGCTGAGGCAGGAGAATTGTGTGAACCTGGGAGGCGGAGGATGCAGTTGTAAGGCCGGTTGCCTCGCTAGGAGGCCAGACACACCCACCCATTCTGCACTCAGCACCTGACTCTGCACCCAGCACTGGTCTCTACTCCCAGCACCTGGCTCTGCACTCGGCATCTAGCTCTGCGCACAGTTCCCCTGGAAGGCCCCGGCTGATGCAACCCTGGCCAGCTCTTGCATTAGAAAAACCTGCCCGCCAACCTGCCAACAAATAGCGGCCCGCCCTGTCCCAATCCCACTCCTCTGCAGCCAATCAGAACACCCAGCTGTTGCTCGTTACTCATAGCCCTAAAAACCCCATGCCCCAGGAAGTCAGCACGACTTCTCTGGTTCCCTTTCCCCGGACCAGGGAACCTCGCCAGGGAGCCAAATAAACTGGCATTTAATTTTCTTATACTGGCCTCAGTTTCTTCATTTTAAACTCGGCAATAACTCTTACAAGTGGTGCCGAAACCCGGGAGGAGTTCAAGACCCCACCTGGGGGAAACTGACTCCTCCACCTTAAGCTGAACCAGGGAGCTGCCGCCCCTCCAATCATCTACAGCCATCACTCGGTAAGACTCCTATTGCCCATAACCCCATCCCCCGTTTGCTCTGAACCTTGGGGTACCCTGTCTGTAATCGTGGCCGCGTCAGGGACCCCCTTCCCATCTCGAGCTATGGGTTTCGCAGAGACGTCCCAGTGCCGCTGCTCGCCTGCCCCGGAAGACAGGAATATTGTGGAGATGTCCCTATACTCCTGTCCTTCCCCCTAATCTCCAGTACTCAGGTGTTGAGGTCCGGGACGCCGTTCCTCACTCCCGACTACTCCACCACAGAGGGTGGACTATGGGTAATCAGGAGTCCTGCCTAGACCCCAAGTCGCCATTGGGATATCTAGTCCAAAATTTACCCAAACTGGGCCTCTCCATAAAAAAGAAAAGGCTGCTTTTTATCTCCACTGCTGCCTGGCCCCAGTATCCTCTGGACAACCAGTCCAAGTGGCCACCGGAGGGAACTTTCGATCTTGGCATTCTAAATGATTTAGATAGTTTCTGTCAAAGAAATGGTAAATGGTCAGAGGTCCCCTACATTCAGGCCTTCTGGTATCTTCACTCCCGTCCCACCCTCTGTTCCTCTTGCACCACCGCTCAGGTGCTCCTGGCCAAAGAAACTCCCTCACTGCCCTTGGCCCCTCCCCCATCCTCCTCCTCTTCCGACCCCGACCAGCCCGAAGAACTATCCTTTCCACCCGCCTGACCCACAAATCCTCCGCCATATGCGGAACCTCAACCTCCTCCTCCTCTTCCTGGTCCCAACCTAGCCTCTCCTGTCAGTGCTCACACTTGATCGCGCTGTGCTCCCAACGATGAAACCTCCCTCCTTTGCCCCCTTCATGAGGTAGCCGGAGTGGAGGGCGTTGTCCGAGTACATGTTCCCTTCTCTCTCTCTGATCTATCAACCATTGAGAAATGCCTAGGGTCATTCTCCACCAATCGGACTGCTTATACCAAAGAATTCCGCTACCTCACCCAGCACAACACCTATGTAATTCTGTCTTCCACCCTCACTCCAGATGAGTGTGATCGCATCCTTACGGCGGCCTGGGCACACACTGACCAGGTGCATCTCACAATCAGATGTCAGTAGGTGCGGCAGCAGTTTGATAATTCCAATTTGGAATTATCAAACTGGCCAAGATGGCCGCCGCCACTGACACCAAATGCTACTGTGCCTCCTAGCAGGCATGTAAGGCGTGGCCCAAAAGGTAGTTAATTATGGTAAATTAAGGGAAATAACTCAGGGTCCTACTGAAAACCCCGCCGCCTTCCTTGACCGATTAACTAATGCTATGATCCTCCATACCCGACTGGACCTGGCCTCTTTACCAGGGGCTACAGTTCTAGCCACCCATTTCATCTCTCAGTCAGTAGCTGACATTAGAAAGAAACTTAAAAAGGCTGAGGAGGGCCACCAAACTCCCATATGAGACCTGGTAAACATGGCATTTAAAGTTTTTAATGGCCGAGAGGAAAAGGCTGAGGCCACCTGCCAGGCCCGTCTACAGCAAAAGGTAAGCCTCCAAACCCAAGCTCTTGTGGCAGCCCTGAGGCTGGCAGCCCACCAGGCGCCTGGTGGAGGGGGTCCATCAAAACTCACCAAGAACTCCGGAGGCGTTCCGCCTGGGCCCTGTTTCAAGTGCGGTCAGGAGGGACACTGGGCATGTCAATGTCCATGTCCCCGACAACCTACCAAGCCTTGCCCAAACTGCAAGTAGCTTGAACATTGGCGCAGCAATTGCTCATCCTGGACTACAGGCCCACCCACCGCACCTCTGTGTGGAGGGCAGGCTGGTCCACAGGAAGCAATCCCATTGCTTGAACTTCTTGGCATTCTGGACTACTGAGGCAGCCCAGACTCGAAGAACCCTACTACCCTTGCCGAGCCCAGGGTAACGCTGCAGGTAGCGGGTAAGTCCATTTCCTTCTTAGTGGACACGGGGCTACTTATTCTGTATTGCCTTCCTACTCAGGACCTAGCATACCTTCCCAGGTTTCAGTCATGGGAATTGACGGCAAGCCTTCCTGTCCTAATCAAACCCATCCTTTAGCCTGTGTCCTTGAGGGACACCCCTTTTCCCACTCTTTTTTAATCATACCCTCGTGCCCAGTTCCCCTTTTAGGATGAGACATTCTCCAGACTGTGGGGGCCACTCTCCAACTCACTGGCCCCCCACACTCAAGCCCATCATCCGCTCACCTCCTACTGCCACTCCTAACTGCCACCACATTCTGCTCTAACTCCTCGCCTCAACCCCCTATCCCTCCTGACGTAGTTAATCCCCTGGTATGGGCTACCTCCAAGCCTGTAGTGGCCAAACATCATACCCTGGTTAAGATACTTCTCAAAGATCCTACCCACTTTCATTCATGTCCTCAGTTCCCCATCTCGAAGACCCACTGTCAAGGCCTGAAGCCTATCATCACCCACCTGCTAGCCCAGGAACTACTTATTCCCACCAGTTCCCCTTGTAACACTCCTATCTTGCCAGTCCGAAAGTCGTCCGACGACTACCGCCTGGTTCAGGACCTGTGCCTTATCAATGAGCCAGTGGTACCCCTCCACCCTGTAGTTCCCAACCCATACACCCTATTATCAAACATTCCCTCCACTACCTCTCATTTTACAGTCCTTGACCTCAAGGATGCCTTGTTTACCATTCCCCTTCACCCTGAGTCCTACTTTCTCTTTGCCTTCACCTGGACCGATCCTGACACCAACCTGTCACAACAGCTTACCTGGACAGTCCTGCCTCAGGGATTCAGAGACAGCCCTCACATTTTTGGACAAGCCTTGGCAGCCGACCTTGGCTCCTGCCCCCTTCAACCCAGTCTCCTTCTCCAGTAAGTGGATGACCTGTTACTTTGTAGCCCCTCCCTCTCCCTATCCCAACAGCATACTGCCACTTTCCTTAACTTTCTTGGATCTCAGGGATACCAAGTATCTCCCTCCAAAGCACAGTTATCAGTCACCTCGGTGATCTACTTGGGCATCTGCCTCACCCTCAAAACTAAAAGCCTAACAACAGATCGCCGGAAAGCACTTCTTTCACTGCAGCCCCTGGAGACTGCCAACCAGATTCTCTCCTTTTTAGGATTTGTAGGATTCTTCTTCCACCACTGGATACCTAACTTTGCCTCTCTAGCTAAACCTCTGTACATGGTGGCTAAGGACACCCCCACGGGATCTCTCTCCCATCCTGAGGTTGTAAAACGGGCTTTTAAAACCCTCCAAACTGCTCTGTCCACCGTACCCCCACTTCATCTGCTGGACTTCAATCACCCCTTTTGTCTGTTCACTGATGAGAAACAGGGCATTGCTATCGGGGTTCTAACCCAACCCCTGGGTCCTGTGTTCCACCCTGTGGCCTACTTATCGAAGCAACTTGACCCCATGGTCAGGGGGTGGCAGCCTTGCCTGTGGGCCCTGGGAGCAGCAACAGAACTTACTAAGGAATCCCTAAAACTGACCCTGGGCCAGCCCATCTCAGTGTTCTCTCCTCACTGGCTTACCGACCTCCTCTCCCACAAATCTCTCGCTCACCTAGATCCCTCCCATCTACAGGAGTTCCACCTGCTCTTCATTGAAAATCCTTCAGTCAGCCTTCACCCCACTTCCCCACTCAACCCGGTTACCTTGCTTCCCCTTCCATCCTTTCCCCCTTCCCCAGCCCACTCCTGCCCTGAACTAATGGATGCACTTGCCAAACCTCGGGAGGGCCTATCTGACCTTCCCCTACCTAACCCAGACCTTACCTTCTATGTGGATGGAAATTCAGTAATGACAGCTGACAGGCGGCAAAAGGCAGCCTATGTGGTTGTCACAGATTCAGCCACCCTTGAGGCACTTCGCCTCCCTGACAGAACCACATCACAAAAGGCGGAGCTCATTGCCCTAACCTGAGCTCTCACACTAGCACAGGGAAAGCGAGCAAATATCTATACTCACTCAAAATATGCTTTCCTTATTACCTATTTCCAGTCTGCACTCTGGAGAGAGCGGGGATTCCTTACCACGAAGGGGTCCCCCATAGTCAATGCTACACAGATCTCTAACCTCTTACAGGCCTTACCATTGCCCAGGCAGGTTGCAGTCATACACTGCCAAGGACACTGGGCCCAGCATGCTGCCGTCTCCCAGGGCAATGTGAGGGCAGATACAGCAGCAAGATCTTTAACTAACGCCAAGTTAGCCCCTACCCATGTTCTCTTCCTTACCACGGCCACACAGCCTGTATACTCACCATCAGAAAAACAGGCCCTCATACTGAAAGGGGGAACAGAATCTAATCAGGGCTGGATCTGCCTAAATAATAAAATCGCCCTTCCTCGGGAACAGGCCCTAAAATTATTGCTGAAATCCACCAATCCTTACATATAGGGCCTAAGGCTATTACACCACTTTGTACAGCCCCTCTTCTTCTCACCAGGTCTGCAACAAACAATTGAGCAGGTACACAAGGCATGCGTTACTTGCTCTAAGGTCTCGCCTCAGGAGGCTTAAGGCCACAGTTTCCTACCCACCAAATGCGTGGCAACCTACCGGCCCAAGACTGGCAAATTGACTTTACTCATATGCCCACTCACAAGAAGCTCCGCTACCTCCTAACTTTTGTAGATACCTTTTCAGGTTGGATTGAAGCCTTCCCCACCGCCTGGGAGACAGCGGACACGGTGGCCTCCCTTCTTACTCAAGAAATCATCCCTTGCTTTGGCCTACCTGCCACCATCCAGTCGGACAATGGTCCAGCATTTATGGCCCAAGTAGTCCAGCTCATCGCCGAGTCCCTCAACATCTCCTGGAAACTACACATCCCTTACCATCCTCAGTCGTCGGGTAAAGTTGAATGGGCCCACGGCATCCTCAAAGACCATTTGGCCAAACTTGCTATTGAGGTAGAACTCTCTTGGCCCACACTCCTACCTCTTGCCCTGGCCCAGGTCTGGGCCACCCCACGGGGGCCAATGGGCCTGAGCCCCTTCAAATTGCTGTACGGCCGGCTTTTCCTGGTTTCCCATAATCTCCCTACGCAACCACCTCCACTGGCCTCCTACCTTCCCTTTCTCTCTCCTCCGCCACTTACTCAGGGATCACGCCGATCGCACTCTCCCTGTCGTTCCAGGACCAGTGGACCCCCACCCGGCAGCACCTCTCCAGCCAGGCGACAGCATTCTCCTCCAAGAGCTCAAACCAGGATCTCTGCAGCCCAGGTGGTCAGGCCCCCACATTGTCATCCTAACAACCCCCACAGCAGCCAAACTCCTGGGTCACACTCCGTGGTACCGTGTTTCCCGCCTCAAGCTGGCCCACCAAAATGATCAGTGGATAGCTGAACTCCTGGGCCCCACTTGCCTCCACCTCACCTGTTGCCCCAACCCGTCACCCTCTAACCCTTCAGAGCCTCCTCCTGACAGTCCTTCTGATATCGCCTCTTGAAGCCAACTCATATGTTGGCGCTTCTACATCCAGGAATCCTAGGTTGAGGGTCCCACTACCAGGACTCACTACCTTGCTCAAGCAGACTGCCAATCCACTGGCTGCCAGTCAGCAGTAATAATTGAAATCCCAAGAGCAAAATCTAAAACCGTGCCGTTCTGGGGCCAAGGGTTTGAGGTTCATGGCCTCTGTTTTCTCTATGACCAAGTCCATGACTATTGCCATTGGTGGAACACCACCTATGGAGGTTGCCCATATGATTCCTGTGTTATCCATAAACCACAGTTAGACATGGTGGGAACTCTAAAAGGAAAAGAAGTACTCACCTCCAACGGCAAAGGCACGTTATTTCTTACCATCCGTGACCCGTGGAACAACTGCTAGGTAAAGGGAGTCAATGGAAAAATTTACTCTTGGTGGCAAAACAGCTACCCCCAGGGAATATGGCTAATATTCTGGTCCTATACCCGCATTGTCCCTGAGGTTATAGAACAACTCAGCTCTGTGAGCCACACAATCCTGCAAAATAAAGCCACCCTAACTAACCAATTCAAACCCTTGGACAGCACCTCTCAACCTTCCTCTCAACCTTTCTCCTGGTTAACTCTAGTACAGCAGGGAGCCAGCATGTTAAACTTAACCAAAGCCATCAATATCACCAATTGCTTTTTATGTGCCTCTCTCAGCAACCCCCGCTTGGCTGCAGTTCCCCTCAGGTCCAGGTTCAATCTGTCACAATCACCTACGGGGCCTGGCACCACCTTAATGGATATCCCCTTGTTCAAAGTACACTCTCAAAATTTCTCTCTCTGCTATAAGACAGCCAGCAGCTCCAGTCCCGGCTGTAACACCACGGTAAAGGTAAAATCCTCCCTCTACGCGCCACCAGGAGGATACTTCTGGTGTAATGGAACCTTTGCTAAAGTTATTAATGCCTCCTTCCTTTTCCCTTGTGTGTCTGTCACCTTAGTCCCTCAGTTAGAGGTATATGGACAGGCCGAACTTCTATCCCTCCTTCCACCTTCCCCTAATCACCGAGACAGATGAGCAGTCTTCCTCCCAATGGTCGTTGGTCTCTCTCTAGCATCCTCTCTGGTGGCGGCTGGGCTGGGTAGCGGTGCCCTAGGCTACAGCGTCACCTCAGCCACTCAACTAGAGGACAAGCTTCGCATGGCTATCGAAGCATTGGCCGCCTCCCTGGCCTCCCTCCAGCGACAAATTACGTTGCTGGCCCAGGTAACTCTCCAGAACCGATGGGCCCTTGACCTGCTAACAGCAGAAAAGGGAGGTACCTGTCTGTTTCTTCAGGAACAGTGCTGCTATCATATTAATGAAACAGGCCTAGTAGAGGAAAATGTCAACACTCTATCGCCTCCAGGACGACCTCCGCAAGAAGCAAAATGCATCAGTCTCGCCTCTCAACTGGTGGCAACCCCCCATGCTTACCTGCCTAACCCCTATTATCACTCCCATTATCGTAGTTTGTCTTCTGTTAATGCTGGCCCCTTTTTTCCTCAGGTTTTTACAGGCCTGCATGAGAGAAATTTCCAGATGGCCGTAGATCAGATGCTACTTCACCCCTATGTCCGACTCCCAACTGAGGCACCAGTCAACTGACCCTTCTCCCTCACTCCACCCCTATTCAGCAGGAAGTAGCCAGAAAGAAGTGACATGCTATATAATCAAAAGGGTCGGAATGTAAGGCCGGTTGCCTCGCCAGGAGGCTGGACACACCCACCCATTCTGCACTTGGCACCCGACTCTGCACCTGGCACCCATCTCTGCACTCAGCACCTGACTCTGCACTTGGCACTGGTCTCTGCTCCCGGCACCTGGCTCTGCACTCGACACCTAGCTCTGCGCACAGTTCCCCTGGAAGGCCCCGGCTGATGCAACCCTGGCCGGCTCTTGCATAAGAAAAACCTGCCCGCCAACCCGCCAACCAATAGCGGCCCACCCTGTCCCAATCCCGCTCCTCTGCAGCCAATCAGAGCACCCAGCTGTTGCTCGTTACTCATAGCCCTAAAAACCGCACACCCCAGGAAGTCAGCATGACTTCTCTGGTCCCCTTTCCCCGGACCAGGGAACCTCGCCCGGGAGCTGAATAAACTGGCATTTAATTTTCTTATACTGGCCTCAGTTTCTTCATTTTAAACTCGGCAATAATTCTTACAGCAGTGAGCCCAGATCATGCCACTGCACTCCAGCCTTGCGACAGAGGAAGACTCAGTCTCAAGAACAACAACAAAAAGTCACTAGGCAAATATAAATAAGCAAAAAAGCAGGGGTAGTAATATTAATGTCAAAACGGGATTTGATGTTAAACTTAAAAGTATAGTGGCAACAAATTGTGATAACAGAAAACTCTGTAAAGATGATACAGCAGTATACAACTGTCTCACAAAACAGTGTCTAATTTCATCCATGCTTTGTGATTGCCCCACCAAATTCTTGCACACTGTTGGCACTCAGTAAATGAGCTGAATGAAACCTGATTTCAGGTTAGTCTATCCACAGTAGCTTTGGGAATACATAATGTTTAGTTACTACAATTGTAATATTATAGGCTAATAATATTGTCTGGGGATGAAAAAAACTGCTAAACATATAATCATAAATAGTACTTTGAGAAAGGATTAAGGTGAAACAATTGTGTATTCAAATATCATGTAAAAGAGGGAGCCAACTTATTTGGCATTGCTTGGAGGGCAGAATTAGGGCTAACAGATAAAAGAAACAGGAAGTAAGACTGGCTCATTGTAATGGAAAAACATTCTTACTTGAACAACCATCAAACAATAGAATGTGCTACTTCATGAGGCAGTAGAGGTCTTTCTCACTAAAAGAATTCAAACAAAAACCTAATGGCTAAGTTGTTGCAGATTTTCCTTAATACCTCCATTGGGTAAAAGTTTGGACTAGCTAATATCATAAGTTTCCTTTAATAAGATACTGTGATTCTATGGAAATACTGAAAGTTACATAAACACAATGACTATTTTCTCTTCACCTATCAACTGACGCACAGAGGGAAAAACCGACCTGAGCATTGCAATTTGATACTCATCTTGTAGATAATACTTTTCTCTCTTTCATTATTGAAATGTTCCTTATGGAACATTTGCTTATTTGACTTGAGTGAAATGAATAAAAATATCTTTTCTTCCTAAAGCCATGACATTCATCTTCAACTTGGAAGATGGCTACCAATATAATAGCATTCTCTATAGAGTTCTAACTTGATCACATGTCAAAGAACCACAAACTTAATAGAAAGGTAGAAAAAGAGAAAGGAGAAGCATGTTTCAAAATAAATCTGTCAGAGAATGAACATAGCTTTCTCAAAACTATATGTACTCATCAGTTTCTGTAACGAAAGAATATATTCAGAGGGTATGACATCTTTTGAACACTGCATCTTTTCAGATTTCAATCTGATTGCTTTGGGGGCTCAATTACAAAGCAACTTAAAAAAGTTAAGATTTTTTTTTTTACTTTTTAAAATTTACATCTTCCTTAAATTACTATAATCCTGATTCTGGCATAAGATTATTTTTGCTTTCTCATGAAGATAAATGGTAAAGGCTCTATCTTGGTTTTGAATTTTATGGCATTTACCCAAGTTTAGGATTTATGAATTTCAGAAAGACTATTCAGAATGCAAATACATTTTTATTTAAAAATATTTAATATAAACACACAGATGGGCAACAGCTGCTAATTAGTTTCCTGTTTCATGTGTTATATCAACTGCAAGCTGCATCATTTTAATATGAGTGAAGATGACAGAGAGAAAAAGTTCTAGGATGTGTAGACTAAAGAATATTGGCAGTTAATCATACCAGGATATCAAAAAATAGCTGAGTAGACATATATTAATCATATCCTAGTTTCTTCAGAGATTAAAGATAAATTCATTAACTACAAATCTTTTCTGCGTATCTACTTCATGTATGGAATGAAACTATATACTACACATATAGTCATCATTTCATTTGTATCCTGTCTCACTGGTGTTCTGGCACTACAGAGTCATGTAAAGAAAGAAGAAAGCATGGTTCTTGACTTTAAGTTGATAAGTTAGTGCAGAAAACATATGAAAAAAATTAGAAAAATGAGTGAAATAAGCAATGACATTAATATCATCTGTTGAATGCAAATACATTAATTAAAATGAAAAAATACATATCATATATTTATATATAATATAAAGAAATGATAAAAAGGGTGAGTGGGATACAATTATCAGAACTGGTTTGAGATAATTAGGGCAGGCTTTCTGGAAGACATTACTTTTTATGAGTTTGGGGTAGGAAAACAATGTCTAAATCTACAGTAATACCTAGAGGTTATTCATAGAAGAAACAGAAATGTCAATTGCAATAGCAATGCTTAAAGATAAAAGAAGGCAACTATAACAGCTACATAAAAAGTCTACCACTGAGAGTGGAAAGAACCTCTTGTCATTAAATACATTTGTTAAGGTAGAAAGAATGTTCTTTATTAATCAATAGAAAATGAGAAACCTCTGCTGAAAAATGATTAGAAAATAAATCTGTCCCAGTTTGCCAGGAGTAAAAGAAAAAAATATATATCTATTATGTTGACTCAAAAATGAAAACTTTGCATTTTAAGCAGAAAAGGAGGTTCTTGCCATAAGGAAAGCAGGCAGTTTATAAAAATGACAAGAACCAATTAAATTAAGATCTAAATTATCCTTGATGATTAGAAAACTCCTACTTTAAGAACATCAGGCCGGGCGCGGTGGCTCAAGCCTGTAATCCCAGCACTTTGGGAGGCCGAGGCGGGTGGATCACGAGGTCAAGAGATCGAGACCATCCTGGTCAACATGGTGAAACCCCGTCTCTACTAATACAAAAAATTAGCTGGGCACGGTGGCGCGTGCCTGTAATCCCAGCTACTCAGGAGGCTGAGGCAGGAGAATTGCCTGAACCCAGGAGGCGGAGATTGCGGTGAGCCGAGATCGCGCCATTGCGCTCCAGCCTGGGTATCAAGAGCGAAACTCCGTCTCAAAAAAAAAAAAAAAAAAAAAAAAAAGAACATCAGGTAAGCAATGAAAAATTAGGATGTGTTTGGTTCACAAATTGGAGGTTCTAAGGCACTGGGCTTTGCCCAAATAATCACTGTTCTGTTAAGTCTATCTTGATAATTCCTGCTAAATGTGCCAGTTTTATAAGAATCCAATTTTCTATCTCAGTACTTGTCCTTCATCTGCTTCTTGCCTTAATATAAAGAGGCGCTTCACAAATTCGGGGCAACAAGAGCAGGCAGTTGAAATACAAAACGCTAATCTATGACACAGTCAAGCAAGCCCAGGATTTGAGTGGGGCAGGCTTCTGTGATGGTAGTTTTCCAGAAGAGGGAACGCTTCTTAATGATGGGAATTTCACAGCCCACACTTCAGGCCTTGAAAGGCTAGAAGGTCTAAGTTGGCAGTTCAGAAGCTATATTGCTGAGCTGTCATAAAGTTGAATACTTATTCAACAGTTAAAATCAGTTTGAGGAATGATATAAACTCAATTAATGCTGAACTTTATTTAAAAAAATTTCCCCAAGTGGATTTTACCTATTTGGGTAATGATTACAGCTTGTTACATTCAAGAAGTAAATTTGTAAGATCTTTTCAAGCCTGAGAGAGCAGTTCCCCAGTTTTTTAAATTAAAAGCTTGCTAAATCTGTTTGGAATCTCTCCCAAGAAACTTTTCTTCAGAAATATAAAATGAACCACCCAGCCACAAAGCTTTACACTATATATTTTTTGGGGATATACTTTAGGAGTGCAACTCCAATCAGTACCATATTTACTGGTCTGCTCCTATGGCCAAGGCTTTTGGATTTACTTTGAAGGGGCCCTGTGAGATTCTTCTGGACAATTTTGTAATTGAAAGTTTCTAGTTTTCATGGAAAGACAGAATGTTATAGGAAAAGATGGCAGAGCTGTCTAATATATCCCCACTAAGTGCTGTGGATATAGTGTTTACCAACTTACACTTTGTCCTAGTATTCATGGAGCTTATCTGGTGGGAAAGAAAACAACCCTGACCCAATTAAGCCATACAAGACAACAACCTCTCAAAGCAATTTTACCAGGAAACTGAGGGAAAAGAAAAAAGCATTAACAGAGAAGAATACATGTGTACAAATGACCAATATCTTAGTAACTAAGTTCTGGCTGCAACTGGCTTGGCTAGCACATATAGCACTCAGTACTTATCAACTATCTACATTTCTTTGTCTTCAATTCTTCCCCTGCAGTAGCTCACGCTGTCTAGGAGGACAAAAGGAGGCTAACAGGTTATTGAATCGGCCATGGGGAAAAGAAAACTAGGACATCTACTGTCCCATATTTAAGTTAGATCCATTAAAAAATGGTAAAAACCTGAATAGATACTTCTCAAAAGAAGACATACAAGCAGCCAACAAACATTATGAACATATGATTAGGGATATGGTCATTTAACATATACATAGAGAAATACAAATCAAAACCACAATGAGAGACCATCTCATACCAGTCCAAATGGCTATTATTAAAAAGTAAATAAATAATAGATACTGGTGAGGCTGCAGAGAAAAGAGAACACTGACACACTGTTGGTGGGAGTGTAAATTGGTTCAGCTACTGTGGAAAGCAGTTTGGAGATTTCTCAAACAATGAGAACTACCAATCAACTCAGCAATCCCAACACTGGGTATATATCCAGAAGAAAACAAATCGTCATACCAAAAAGACACATGTACCTTTATGTTCATTGCAGCATTATTCACAATAGCAGAGACATAGAATGCTCTTCAATGGTGGACTGGATAAAGAAAATGTGGTGCATATACACAATGGAATACTACACAGCCATAGAAAAGAATGAAATCGTGTCCTCTGCAATAACACGAATGCAGCTGGAGGCCATTATCCTAAGTGAATTAAGGCAGGAACAAAAACCCAAATACGGCATGTTCTTACTTATAAGTGGAAGCTAAACACTGGGTACTCATGAACATAAAGATGGCAACAATAGTCACTGGGAACTACTAGAGGAGGGAAAGAGAAAGGAGGGTAAGGGGCTTAAAACCTAACTATTGGGTACTATGCTCACTACCTGGGTGATATAATCATTAGTACCCAAAACAGCATCAAGCAATATATCCATGTAAAAAACTAGCACATTACCCCCTGCATCTAAAATTTTAAAAGTTGAAAATATGTAAATATATAAAGAATGCATTTGAGTATAAGGAATAGAAAGGCACCGCACAACCAAGGCAGGATTACAGCCACTGTGCCTGGCCAATTTTGTATTTCTTTAGTAGAGATGGGATTTCACACGTTGGTCAGGCTGGTCTCGAACTCTTAATCTCAGGTGATCTACCTGATTTCTGTTTGGTTCTTTTTTATGACTTCTTTCTTTTTTTTTTAAGACAGAGTCTTGCTCTGTTGCCAGGCTGGAGTGCAGTGGCGTGATCTTGGCTCACTGAAACCTCTGCCTCCCAGGGTCAAGTGATTCTCCTGCCTCAGCCTCCTGAACAGCTGGGACTACAGGTGCCCACCACCACGCCCAGCTAATTTTTGTATTTTTAGTAGAGACAGGTTTCACTATGTTGGCCAGGCTGGTCTTGAACTCCTGCCCTCGTGATCCATCCTCCTCTACCTCCCAAAGTGCTGGGATTATAGGTATGAGCCACCACACCTGGCCCTCACCACCACTTTCAAGTCTCTTACTTCTACCCCATATACAAAATCTTACTACCAGAAATAACAGTTGGGTGTATATGGTATTTCTACGTATAAATATCTTCCATGCATATACCATACTTATAAATACATATTCGTTCAGTTGCTATTCAATGTGAAATAAAATTTAACATATTATTCTGCAACTTGCTTTTTTCAAATAAAATGTATCTTGGGGAAAAAAGTAGAAATAGGAATCTGCTTAAAAGTATATAAACTCACATAAATTGGTGTCAATTCAGAATATCTAGGCTTTACTAGTTTCATATTTGAGCTGGGGATATAAGATTTTGTAGTTATTCATTAGCATATGGAATGAAAAGGACAGAAAGCCAAGGGTAAGCCAATGGGAAGACCTATATTTAGGGAATGAGCATAGGAAAAAGAGCTATAAAATCTAAGAAGGAATAGATTTTGAGTGGAGGATGTGAAGATATGGAAATAGTGTGTTGCTACTCAGGAATATAAAATTGTGGTAAAAGGGCCTAACAGCTTGGTTTTCTAGGTATTTTGTGTTTATATACACATACCATTTTGAGGCTTTGTAATCCAGACAAAGATAATTCAATAGTGACACTGCTCTCAATAAATAGTCTTCAATATTTCTCTTTATTTAATCTCTTTCTTTGTAATTCTAGTTCCAAATTTGAGTTTACATTCTGGAAACTTTTAAAATATTTTTACTACTGGGAATCTGTAATTCCTCAAAAGCAAGATCCACATCTGTTTCAATTTTGTATAGCCTTTGGCTTAAAATTCATAGGAGAAGCATGACTGATCTTACTATATCCTTAATACTTCCTGTGATCCACAGACCTGCAGTTTGGTATCATTTTGGAGCTTGCTAGAGATGCAAAATCTCAGCCCAGCCCAGATTTGTTGAAATATAATCAACATTTACGATAAGATATCCAGATGATCCACAGGTACACAATCAATACTTCCTGGTTACTGATTAAACAATGAGTAAACAAATTGTATTGTTCTCCTTATTTCCAGTCTCCATCATTAGCTTATATGATAAATCTACGTCAACTGATCTTTTAAAAATAATCATTTTTCAAGCAATGGGTAAAGGATTCCCAATTTAATAAATGGTATTGGGAAAACTGAGTAGCCATATGCAGAAAGGTAAAACTGGATCCCTTCTTTACACCTTATACAAAAATTAACTCTAGATGGATTAAAGATTTAAACATAAGACCTACCCTAGAAAAAAATCTAGGCAACACCATTCAATCTGGGCAACACCTATTGGCATAGGCAAGGACTTCATGACTAAAACACCAAAAGCAATGGCAACAAGAGCCAAAATAGACAAATAGAATCTAATTAAACTTAAGAGCTTCTGAACAGCAAAAGGAACTATAATCAGAGTGAACTGGCAACCAACAGAATCGGAAAAAATTTTTTCAATTTACTCATCTGACAAAGGGCTAATATCCAGAATCTATAAAGAACTTAAACAAATTTACAGGAAAAAACACCATCAAAAAGTGGGCAAAAGACATGAACAGACACTTTTCAAAAGAAGACATTTATGCAGCCAGCAAACATACGAAGAAAAGCTCATCATCACTGGTCATTAGAGAAATGCAAATCAAAATCACACTTAGATACCATCTCACACCAGTTAGAATGGCGATCATTAAAAAATCAGGTATTTATGCCTGTGTATTACTATGGGCTGGATTGGTCAGAGAGAATTTTATAAATCTCTAGTTTCAAGCTAGAGCTTAAAGAATGAGTAGGATTTACATAGGAAAAGAGTGTGTGTTAATCCAAGCCGGAAACAGAATGAACAAAAGTAGAGACGTAGAAACAAATACTGTCTAGAGAATGAGAAATGAACAGCTACTCAGGTTAGGCCAGACTGAACCTGGAGTGGATGTGGAGAAATAGGAACGTTTTTACACTGTTGGGAGTGCAAATTAGTTTAACGGTTGTGGAAGACAGTGTGGTGATTCCTCAAGGATCTAGAAATAGAAATACCATTTGACTCAGCAATCCCATTACTGGGTATATACCCAAAGGATTATAAATCATTCTATTATAAAGACACATGCACATGTACGTTTACTGCAGCACTGTTCACAATAGCAAAGACTTGGAACCAACCCAAATGCCCATCAATGATAGACAGGATAAAGAAAATGTGGCACATATATACCATGGAATATTATTCAGCCATAAAAACGGATAAGTTCATGTCCTTTGCAGGGACATGGATGAAGCTGGAAACCATCATTCTCAGCAAACTGAGACAAGAACAGGAAACCAAACAGCGCATGTTCTCAAACAATGAGAACACATGGACACAGGACGGGGAACATCACACACTGGGGCCTTTTGAGGGGTTGGTGGCTAGGGAAGGGATAGCAGCGGGTGGGGGATTGGGGAGGGATGGCATTAGGAGAAATACCTAATGTAGATGACAGGGTGATGGATGCAGCAAACCACCATGGCACGTGTATACCTAAGTAACAAACTTGCACATTCTGCACGTGTACCACAAAATTTAAAGTATAATAAATAAAAAATAATAAAAATAATAGTTTTTTATGTCAATTCTGCAAAAAGATACTCAAACAAACCAAAACACACCCAAACTTCAAATTTAACTAAATTGGGTAGTTCTGCCTAAATTACAAAGCCTTTCAAAATCTGGCTTCAAATTTCTACACAATTTACCCATCTTATCCTTCTACCTTAACCTCTTGTTCTAATCAGTCTGGCCTAACCTGAGTAGCTGTTCATTTCTCATTCTCTAGACAGTATTTGTTTCTACATCTCTACTTTTGTTCATTCTGTTTCCTGCTTGGATTAACACACTCTCTTTTCCTATCTAAATCCTACTCATTCTTTAAGTTCTAGCTTGAAACTAGAGATTCATAAAACTCTCTCTGACCAGTCCAGCCCATAGTAGTACACAGGTATACAATACCTTGTCTTTATAATGATAATAGAGAATTATGAATTGTCAATCTCAGGAAATTTAGATTCAGTTTTTATCTCTGCTACTAGTAATGCTGAGCAAGCTACTTAACATCTCTGGGTTTCAAAATCTGTCTTTCTAAAGTAAAAGACTATAAGAACTCCAATAGTACTGTGTTCCAAAAATGTGAGAAAACATATCTTAGGAAATGTATTTTAATATATACATAATGTTTATAAATTAATGATTTTCAAATATAGCTGTTAATTCTCAGGTATTTGAAGCATCCCTCTTATAATCTTCATAGTACTATTAAATTAAACTCTTTTTAAATAACAGGTATAGTAAGCAGAGGCCAACTAGTCCAACTCACTTCAAAGAGTTACAAAATCTTACTCTTCTATTTTACATTGATTGTCAAAATTATGGCAGGGGAAAAGAATAAGAACTGAGAAACAGAATCATATAGAATTTAAAGACCAGGGCCAGGAGCGATGACTCAGGCCTGTAATCCCAGCACTTTGGGAGGCTGAGGCAGGCAGATCATGAGGTCAAGAGATCGAGACCATCCTGGCAACATGGTGAAACCCCGTCTCTACTAAGAAATACAAAAATTAGCTGGGCATGGTGGCATACAACTTTAGTCCCAGCCACTTGGGAGGTTGAGGCAGGAGAATGGCTTGAACTCCAGAGGCGGAGGCTGCAGTGAGCTGAGATTGTGCCACTGCACTCTGGTACAGAGTGAGACTCCATCTCAAAAACAAACAAACAAAACCAAAAAAAACCCAGACTCAAACCTTTTTTAATGACACAAATAGAGCTGTCACTTTCTACCATTATCTGTCACAACTGAGTAAAGTTCTGTGCTTATTGACATTCTTTTTTTTTTTTGAGATGGAGTTTTGCTTTTGTTGTCCAGGCTGGAGTGCTGTGGCCCAATCTCAGCTCACTGAAACCTCTGTCTCCCAGGTTCAAGCAATTCTCCTGCCTCAGCCTCCCCAGCATCTGGGATTATAGACGTGCATCACCATGCCTAGCTAATTTTTGTACTTTTAGTAGAGACGGGGTTTTGCCATGTTGGCCAGGCTGGTCTCCAACTCTTGATCTCAGGTGATCCACCCATCTCGGCCCCCCAAAGTGCTGGGATTATAGGCATGAGCCACTGTGCCCAGCCGTTATTGACATTCTTTAGCTACTTCTCTCTCTGCTTTAAACCTCAGTACAGTTTCTCCCATGATTCTGCTTGTTTCCTTGGAGAGCTTTACCCAGATGCTTCTGTGTAACAATATTTGCTTTCTTTAGCAAAAGGCTAAATAGAAGAAATGAAGGAGGGCAGCCTTCATAGAGTATCAGTAGATTGTAGATTAAACACCTTGTTTTCTTTGCTAAATTCCCAGTACAGATTTCCATTATAACAATTATAAATTCTTTCCTCCCACATTCCACCTCTGCATTCTACACTATTCAGTCTGGACCTCTTCAATATAGCAGTCTAAGACTAAGAAAGCCTAGATTTGCATCCATTTTTTAAAAATTGTTCTGAGTTTGACATAAGGTATTACTATCAAAGAAAAGGAAATACGCTAGAGATTTGTACATTCACTGAATTGCCTTAACCTGTTTATAGTTTTGTTGTTCTTTATACTTTTTTCAAAGTATATTTTGGAGTTAAATGTAATACCAACATTATCAGGAAAAACCCACCATAAATTAACATTGTGGACCCCAGACAAATATCAGCATACCAACATGTTAGTCTTTCAATGATGTTTTGGCCTTTAGAGTACTTCAAGATAATGGCAGTATATATAGTATATTAAGTAACCTCTTTTTTAAAAAATATAAAAGTATAACAGTAAGAGGGAGAATGGACAGAATTATAGTCCCAAACAACTTAGGGTAAAAATAATTTAAAAGTTCCCTTTTCCCTTTTGATATCTCTTAGAGCTCATTAATGCACTTAGAGGTAGGGCCAGAGCCATTGGTAGGAGGGAAATAACCCTAAGAATCTGGTGTTTGTTCCATGAAGTTTCAGGCCTGCTTGTCTTATCTTTGTGTTTTCAAACTCTTGGATTTATCCCATCTCTTCTGACAGGTTGATTTTGGTCTTTGAAAAAGCTATATCTGCATAGGATAGTTTTTAGGTACTTGTATCTGAAAAGATAGGTCACTGCTCAGGCCCAAATTCAAATAACTGCCTTTGTTTTTCCCTTTCTTTCCTTTTTTTTCCTTTTCTAAAGTAGGTTATTTCTATTCCCTTCCTAGGGCTAGGGACTCTGGATAGGGTGATGCTAGGTAACCTGTATGCTGGCTTTACTAGCATGGGCTCTAAGTTGGCTGGTTACTTACTGATGAACTTCTTCTTCTTTTTTTTTTTTTTTTTTTTGAGATGGAGTCTCACTCTGTTAGCCAGGCTGCAGTGCAATGGTGTGATCTCAGCTCACTGCAACCTCTACCTCCTGACAGCTAATTTTTGCATTTTTAGTAGAGACAGGTTTTACTATGTTGGCCAGACTGGTCTTGAACTTCCTGACCTTAAGTGATCCCCCCGCCCTGGCTTCCCAAAGTGCTAGGATTATAGGCGTGAGCCACCACTTCCAGCCAAACTTCTTTAGAACTAAACATCCATGTAAATACAAATGGTGAAGATTTTAAAAAGAATGACATTTGAAAATGCATCAGCTTCTACTCCAGTGACCTCAGAGATAGAAAAAAAAAATCAGAAGGAAAGAAGAGAACTTCAAAAGGTTACATGACATAAAAGCCACTACCTTTCAGGTTACTGGCAAGGTGCTGTGTCCACGGTTTAGACCAGGGGTGTCCAATCTTTTGGCTTCCGTGGGCCAAATTAGAAGAAGAAGAATTGTCTTGGGCCACACATAAAATACACTAATGATAGCTCATGAGCTAAAAAAAAAAAAAATTGTAAAAAAAAAAACAACCTCATAATGTTTTAAGAATGTTTACAAATTTGTGTTCAGCCACATTCAAAGCTGTTCTCGGTTGTATGTGGCCCATGGGCCAAGGGTTGGAGAAGCTTAGTTTATTTGTTTATTTATTTATTTTTTGAGACAGAATCTCACTGTTGCCCAGGCTGGGGTGCAGTGTTGCGGTCTCAGCTCACTTCAGCCTCCGCCTCCCAGGCTCAAGTGATTCTTATGTCTCAGCTTCCCGAGTAGCTGGGATTATAGGCATGCTCCATCACACCCAGCTAATTTTTTTATTTTTTAGTAGAGATGGGGTTTTTCCATGTTAGTGAGGCTGGTCTCAAACTCCTGGTCTCAAGCAATCTGCCCACCTTGGCCTACCAAAGTGTTGGGATTATAGGCATGAGCCACTGAGCCTGGTCTGGACAAGCTTAGTTTAGACTATGTCCAGTTTGAGCCTAAGATAAAGTTCATAGCATGCCTTGTCAGAGCATACCTTGTGAATGGCAGGTCAGAACCTCTTCAAAAGCACATTTGAGTTTTGGGAAGGTACTCATCATAAGGGAAGAAAGATCCATGCTTAATGAGGTCTACTCAGTGATGAGGTAGTGATAAGAGAGAAAGGGGATTATGGGTGATGGATACATCATGGGTATTTATCACTCAGATCTGTCTCTTAGCCTTGTCTCCACTGGGTTGATGTTTGAGTATTACTAAAAGCAGGTGTAGCTCTATTGAACTGGAAAGAGTTTGAAAGATAGCCAGGCAACAGTGTTGCATGATACTGGGATGTTCACAAAGTGTAGACTTGCTTTTGATCACATGTGAGACAGCACTGGAGATTCACAGAAATACTTAGAAAACTTAGCAGAGGGCTGAGTTAATTCAGTAGATGGGGGTAATATGCTCTTAAAGATGAGTAATTATAGTCAATGTGCTTCCCTTTGCACTTTCAAGTAGGTGAAGCCTGGAGAAACAGGTTACATAAAGATACAAAAATCAATACAGAAGTTACAGAAAAAATTGTACTTAAACTTCAAATAATTAGGTAGTGCTAATTTTGACAATCTTGCTTTCTCTTCTTACCTATGTTTTTCTTGTCTTTCTTGAAAGAAGTAAAAATGTGAATCAGAATAATGCCATCACCATCAGCTCCGCTGGGATAAAGCCAACACTATTACAAAAAAGTCCTATGAAACGTAACACACCTACAGGAAAGTAAAATATTTCTCTTGTTTTCAGAGGCATTCGAAGAAATCTTTATCTCTAAAGGACACAGATACCTCCATAATTCTTTGGGTTCTGAAGAATGAGATAAGTGAAAATTATGACATTAAGTTTCTGTCTCTTTAGCAGCAACTCCATGTAGTGAGTACTCCAAAAACTCATATTTGTACAATAAAAACTTTCCAGAATAACATCTAACACTTACTTGTCTCCTACAATACCTAAGTTGATTGTGGGGTAACCATGTTCCTGAATTGTTGCTAGAAGAGTTGAACGATTGCTGTCTCGAATCTTCCCTGGTAAGAGGTCATCTTCAGGATTTAGCAGCTACAAAGTCAAAAAAACCACCACAAATTATTCTATTAGGATAATGTTGCATATTTCTAATAAAAAAAGATCTACTAAACAGAGTTTAGCACATCTAGCACCTACAACAGTATCTGGCATTTTGAAGGTGAATGCCCAAAGGATCTTTTTTTTTTTAATTGCACTTTAGGTTCTGGGGTACATGTACAGATCATGCAGGATTGTTGCACAGGTACATACATGGCAAACTGGTTTGCTGCGTTCCTCCTCCCGTCACCTGTATCTGGTATTTCTCCCCACGTTATCCCTCCCCACCCTCCCCACCCCCCACTGTCCCTCCCCTAGTCCCTGCCAACTGACCGCAGTGTGTGATGCTCCCCTCCCTGTGCCCACGTGTTCTTATTGTTCAACACCCGCCTATGAATGATACCATGCAGTGTTTGATTTTCTGTTCTTGTGTCAGTTAAATAAATATCGAAGTTATAGGAGGATGAGAAAATGTTCAAAAAAGTCAAAAAACACTCAGAAATTTCACTGGTGATTGAACTGCAGGCCAAATATCCTACCAAGTTTTGCTCCAATTGGACAATAATGCTCTGGAGATACTGGGCCAAACTAAATAAAACAATTATCTTTTTTTCTCCCAATATTATTTTTCAATTTGTCTTTCATTGGGAATATTTAAGGTATACATTGTGTGACATGATATCCTTAAGTTTGAACAGAATAATTGTTTATCTTTTCTTTCAAACTTTTTGGTCTATTTCCTGAAGTGGGGTCAACAGTATCAAAGAAGTTAAGCTTACATGAAGGAGAAGACGACAGATGTTTTGTCTCTGATACTAGCAAACTTAATACTTAGCTACATGTACACACAATTCCATTATTCTGAACTGAATTAACCTTTAGAGATTTAATATCTACTATGTCTATGAAGAAAAGTAAAGAAGCTTATTTTATCTTAGGATGTTCCAATGAGGTAGTCAGATTGTACAGTTGGAAGAGCTTTGGGTTAAGACAGGGTTCAAATTCAAGTTGACAAAATTCTTCGTCTTAATTTTTTCATTTATAAAGTATAGTAATAATAACTACTTTGCAAGGTAATTGTTAGCATTGAGATAATGAACACTCAATTTATGCAAATAAATGTACAATAAATGTGATTCTCTTTCCTTTCTTTATGACATATGATGTTGAAAGAACACCTACTTTCCTCCCAATTGTTCTCATATTGTTACCCCTATATGCTAGTACAGATGAAATTAGTTTATAATGTGACTACTAAATTATAAAATGCCTAAGAGTAAGGGGTCCTTAGCACACATACATTCTTACAGCAATTTATGTATTAGTTTTAAGATATGCTTTGATTTCAGAAATTATAAAGTAAAAAAAAAAGTACTATTTGAAGTGAGAAAACCTGGACTACTAATTTAGAAGGTTAAAGGCAAGCCTGCATATTTAAAATGTTTAAGATACTAATATGGCCAACACCAGAGCTTCATATATGAATTCTCCCAAATGGTAACCACAAGCCCCTAATCTGCCTTCAGACTCATTAGTGTTATTACGTGGCTGGACTTTTGACTTTATATTGGAAAAGCAGTAGTTTTGCAACCAACTGTCCCCTTCCAATAGACTACAGGAAAACTCTGACCATCTTATTCAGTGTCACCAGGGAGTCTTCCCTTCAAATACTATACTAATTTAACTTAATCAGATGCCATGTGACACTGCAACCCACTTTCATTCTTACTCACTGGCAGTGCTTAGAAAATTGCTATTGCAATGCTAATGTAGATTAACTTTCTGATCTTAATTAACACACAGTTATTAAAGTGATTATCATTTTATAAGGGTCAAGACTTGCAGCTCTTTAACTCCATTAATTAAACCAGTTGCTTTAGAAAGAAAACTTATATCATTTTTTTTCAAAGCAGGGTGCTGACCATTAGCTAAGTAAGATTCCTCTGTTATCAGGGTGTTTTCTTTGCTATTCATGTTCTTCTCTGTTATTTTGCTGCAAACAGTTCCAGAGATAACAGATAATTAGAGATCACTGGAGAACCAGTTATTTGTCTGTAAAATTGACATAATGAAATAATAGCTAGTTAAATGAGGGTGTAGGATTTATAATGCATTTTAAGTAATTTCAAAAAAACCCACAGAATTAAATAGAAGAGTATGAGGCTAAATATAGTAGAATAAACTCACAACTTTCCCTTTTAAAACTGAATCTTATTTTCTGTTATACTTCCAGTCATCTTGGGAATGATGTCTGAAATTTATTACAGTTTCAAAAGAAAAACAAAACCCATCATCTCCATATCAAGTCACCAAGTTCAATTTCCTATTTTTGGTACTATCAATGGTGCCACTATCTTTCCACCTTTTTTTTTTTTTTTTTTTTTTTTTTTTGAGATTGAGTCTTGCTCTGTCACACAGGCTGGAGTGCAGTGGTGCATTCTCAGCTCACTGCAACCTCTGCCTCCTGGGTTCAAGCAATCCTCCTGCCTCAGCCTCCTGAGTATCTGGGACTACAGGTGCATGCCACCACACCCAGCTAATTTTTGCATTTTTAGTAGAGACGGGGTTTTGCCATGTTGGCCAGACTGGTCTTGAACTCCTGACCTCAGGTTATCCACCTGCCTCAGCCTCCCAAAGTGCTTGGATTAGAGGTGTGAGCCATCACACCTGGCCATTATCTTTCCACTTTTTAAACATTTAATTCTCTTTTTCTCCTTTGTAGTCCACTCTTTCCAAAGACCTCAATCATCAAGAATATTTTAATCCATCTCTTCCTTGACCCTATATTTTCATTCACTCTCTTACTACCCGCCAAAACAATTCTAAGCATTCATTATATTATGCCTAAATTTCTGTGAAAGCCTTATAACTGGCTGCCTTGCCTATAAACTATTTCCTTCTGAGAAATAAAACAGAAACCTCAACTTGCAAAACTATACCATTATTTGTGTAACAGCTAAACTGTACTAAACCAAGACATGTAACTTGAAGTACCATAAGTTAAATTGCTTTTAATACAAGCTTGTTCAGATCTATATACTTTAAGATAAGCTCATGGACAACTTGTTTTAACAGTAACTCCACATGAACTCATAAGCTCTGAAGATAAGACGGATTGTGATCCACCAATTCGCCTATCTTACAGATTCTGACCGGTCTCTGCCCAGACCTTGCTTAATAACTTCTACCTTAAAACTACCCCATGATCAACCCTAGTCCTCAAAATCCTATAAACACCCTCATAAAATTTTATGACTTCCCAGTTGTGAAACATTACTGAGACTCTGTTGAAGGGTAGGTAGCAGAATATGCCATCCCAAAATATGTCACTTTGGCATAACAATTATTTTTGAGCTGAAGGAGCTAAGAAGAAAAATATAAGGAAAGGTCTCTGCCTTTCTCCTATTTGCCTAAAAGCAGGACATAAGTTAACAAACCTATCTTCCTTGACCCCCAGGAGGGATAAATCTTTGGACACTTAGCCTGCAGATGGCACAGAGGAATTTATATATCAAACTTTATTAACTAGCCTTTAATCTATCATTAGTTTCCCATATATTTGCTTTCCCACAAATTGCCGGCCCTGGAGACTCAAGGTCCTTTTATTTTTTTGTGTGTCTCATCACTTCTCCAAGAATATATTGTTCTTTGCTGAAGATGCTATTTTTGTTTTGTTTTGTTGTTTTTTAATTTTGAAGATGTTATTTAAGCCAGACTTCTCAGCCATCACTTCAGGAGTTACTAATTTTCCCTTGGGTATCTCCCCCCATGTATACATGTGAGATCATTATTCCCAAGATGTCACATCATTCCCAAGACGACTGGAAGTATAACAGAAAATAAGATTCAGTTTTAAAAGTGAAAATTGTGAGTTTATTCTAGTATATCTAGCCTTATACTCTTCCATTTAATTCTGTATAAATGCACTGAAATTACTTAAAATGCCACATAGGTATACATGTTAAGTAACTTCTGTTTTTTTTTTTCTGTTGTTGTTGTTAATATGTCTTTTATAGAGGTCACAGGTAAGAACTCTTAAGGGTAGAGGAAATATTATTTTTTCCTCCCCAGCATTGTCAAGGTGATGTTTTCTTTTGCTCAGAAACATTAATATAACCATTTTGTATGATTAACAGGTTTCCCTGGTGGTCTTTTTATTAGGATTTTGGTATTATGAAAATCTTATCAAGACTTAGGCGGGAAACCTTGCCACCAGTTTTATTATTGGTTATACTGTATTTCAATGAGGTCTCTTGAGCCTTTTTGCTTGGGGGATTCCTTGTCTATAATGCTTAGATAATTCCAGCCCTTGTTTTGAGGTCTGATCCTTTTTTTGTTGAACTTCCAAAGACAGCTGCTATTGATTTTGTTGTAAGTATAAGGTTTCCAGAATTGTTTGGTTATCTGATTGGATGTATACTAATTTTTGTTTTTCTTACTAAAGGTCTGCTAAAGTATTGATTTGAAACTGGCCATCCTATCTGTCAATTAGCCACATTGTTGTGTGCCTATAAGAACTTTTCTTAGTTTTGCCTATGAGAAACTGGCTTTGGGAGAAATTTCCTCTCTACCCATTCTAGCTTGTTGATTTTTAGAGTTAGCTGTCAGGGGTTCCAACCGCTACTGTAGAGGACTTTAGATACACTATTTAAGTGCTATTTTTCCCTTTTGAATGACCATTAGCCAATGAATTCATAGGTTCATTTAATAATAAACTTGCAGTATCTCCAGGCATAACTCTGGCTTCTGTTTTTTCTTTCACAAATTTATCTTTCTAAAAAGCATAATTTCATCAAGAACAACTTGGAATTGCAGTGGCCATTTTCAAGTACTTTTGATATAACTACAATTATTCACTTAAAAGTACTTTTAGAGACTTAATGAATCCAATAGTCCTGAGGGAATTATCAAGGGCCTAAGACACTATTTGAACTGGTTATAATGACTCTCCCTTTCTTTCTCATGTATTGAAATGGGTTTGCTTGCATTTAAGACTTTTCCCCTCTTTTCAAAGAGAAGATGATTAGACATGTATAGTGGTCAGCTCTTTACATATTTGTGGTAATCATCTCACTTTCTTTCTCTGTCTTCTGGAAACTTAACTTATTAATTGATCAAAACTCAATTCTGGCTATTATGGACATACCTTAGAATACCAGATAGTTCAGATAAATAGGTCTAACACAAAAAGAAGGAGAAAAGTCAATGAGCTCTGATGAAGCATGTTGTTGTTCCAAATAGCTTTTAATACAACTCTGGGGGAAAAAAAGAGGTTTAACTGAGAGTTAAGCTAATTGCCTTGCTTACTAGATTATAAGATAAGAAGGGAAGAGAAATATTCAGAGCTTTTAAACATAATTTAAGGAGTCTTTAAGAATTTGTTTTGGAAAAACAGAGGTTTACAAATTATATTAGAAAATAATTAATATAATATTTCCATTAAGATGACTGTGGACAGATATGACTGGTTTAATAATTTTGGCTTAAAACTGTCCTGTGAAGCAGCTATGGTAGCATGAGCCTGTAGTCTCAGCTGCTTGGGAAGTTGAGGTGGCAGGATCACTTGCGCCTAGAAGTTTAAGGCCAGCTTGGGCAAAATGGCAAGATTCTTTTTATTTCTTTTTTTATTCTGAATGAGTTTTCCTTTTTTTAAAAAAATTTATTTCAATAGTTTTTTGGGGAATAGGTGGTATTTGGTTACATGAATAAGTTCTTTAGTGGTGATTAGTGAGATTTTGGTGTACCCATCTCCTGAGCAGTATACACTGCTGTTTTTATTTATTCTCTCTCTCTCCTTCCTTCCTTTTTCCTTCTTTCTCGCTCTCTTTCTCTTTCCCCCCGCCTTTCTTCTTCTCTCTTTTTTTTTTTTTGAGACAGGGTCCTGCTCTGTCTCCCAGTCTGTAGTGTAGTGGTATGGTCATTGTTCACTGCAACCTCTGCTTCAGCCTCTTGAGTAGCAGAGACTACAGGGGCATACCATTGTCCCTGGCTAATTTTTGTATTTTTTGTACAGGGTTTTGCCATGTTGTCCAGGCTGGTCTTAATCTCCTAGTTCCAAGTGATCCACCCATTTCAGCCTCCCAAAGTGCCAGGATTACAGGCATGAACCACCACAGGTTGCATATCTAAATTTTAATATGCACAGTTTGTTGAAATCAACAAATATCTAAACCAGCTATTCCATATTAGCTATAGTTGACAACTATATCCCCAATTTTGAAAATTTCCTGGTCTTTAACAAGCTCATACAGTAACAAAATACTGGGCAGGTTTTAAGGAGTATACATAGACATCTTGTATGGCATTCTTTGGGTTGCCATGGCAACTGTCCTGCCTACCAATATGTCATATGAGATTCAAGTGGACATATGTGAAAGCATATATATCTTTTTTTTTTTTTTTTTTTTTTGAGAGGGAGTCTCGCTCTGTCACCCAGGCTGGAGTGCAGTGGCATGATCTCAGCTCACTGAAACTTCTGCTTCCTGGGTTCAAGCAATTCTCCTGCCTCAGCCTCCCAAGTAGTTGGGACTACAGGCATGCATCACCATATACAGATAATTTTTTTATATTTTTAGTAGAGATGGTGTTTCGCCATGTTGGCCAGGCTTGTCTCAAACTCTTGATCTCAAGTGATCTGCCTGCCTCGGCCTCCCAAAGTGCTGGGATTACAGGTGTGAGTCACCATGCCTGGCCTGAAACCATATGTATCAAAGGAAACTAAAACCAATACTTAAGGGAAGTTCGTACTGTGATTGGGTAAATTATGGCCTTGCTACATTAAGTGCAATTTCTTTTGCCCTCTCTGAAAATAAATGATTTTTTTTTTTTTTTTGGTATTGTTTTCTGGGTGTCTGTGAATCTCAAGCCTTCAGGAGAGATAATATGCTTTATTTCTTTCTTTTATCACCAATTTCCAGTATAATGCCTGGCACAGCGGTACCCAATTATCTGTTGAACAAAACTAACCTATAGAGTCATAATAAAAACTAACTTTGAATGGGAAAAAGGGAGGAATGTTGAGCTATATGGGACCAGAGATTATAGAATTTAGAAGCATTATTCTCTTGGAAAACTGTGGTATACTTTAATATAACAGGCCTGTTTAAGTAGGGGAATGAGTCATGTAAAACTAGTCAAAGCCTCTTCAAGAATAATAAGCTCTATGGGGGCAGGGAAGTAAGATTACAAACTCTTCCCTAGATTTCATGATATAAGTACCATCTCTATTCTCATACCATCACCTTAGCCTACTTCCAGTAAATAGTTTTAATTGAGTGTAAAAGGTGGCTTAAAAAAAAAAAAACAACTAACAATATGCTCTGTGGGATAATTGAGAGAATGAGTCCAGTCCTCCAAAAGCTGGACTCATGAGAGAGAAATATGAGCAATATAGCTTAAACAAAGTTTCCTATTAACTAAATAGTTATTTATGAGTGTGTTAATTCTTATTTTACTTTATTTTGAGAAAGGGTCTTACTCTTTAACCCAGGCTGGAGTCCAGTGGTGCCATCATAGCTCACTGCAGCCTTGAATTCCTGGGTTCAAGTGATCTTCCCTCCGCAGCCTCCCCAGTAGCTAGGACTATAGGCATGTTCTACCATGCACAGCTATTTTTAATTTTTTAGTAAAGGTAGGGTCCCACTATGTTGCCCAGGCTGGTCTTGAACTCCTAGTCTCAACTGATCCTCCCTAAGTGTTGGAATTACAGGTATAAGGCGCCATGCCTGGGCCATGAGTGTGCTAATTCTGTTTTGCTTTCTTAAACTCCATGAACTTACTTGATGCAAAAGCATGTAAGTAAATCATAAAAGAGAATGGTTCAATGAGTCAGCCAGTTTAACAGAAATTTATTTCTGATGCTAAATATAGTGTTATTTGGTCCTAAGGATATTAAAATCATCACTGTGTAGATCAAATTAAAAATAATGTTTGTTTTCTGTCAACTGATAATTTTTATAAATGACTAGTACATGTATCCTGGGAAGTAAGCACATCTGGAATGCTGATTTAGCTCTCCATTAGCAAAATAAAATAGTCTACTCTTTTGATCTAACCAAAAGAACTATAAGGTCCTAAAACGACCTTTGAAAATTTTCATTTCTAAGACTTCAAGAAATAAAAAATAATGATGGGTTTGTTTTCAGAACAAAGAGATTTTTAAAAATCCCATTAATTTTTCTTTAATAGTAAGGTCAGAAGAATTATTAATACTTTAAAAATCTCAATAGTTTCTGATTCTTCTATAAGGTTTTGAGTTTCCAGCAGATTCATTTTTTAATATTCTCCATTTGATCTTAGAGTTTCTGACTGAAGTTTTGCACAACCTAAGCAAAACAGGCAATAGGAAGTTTTTCAAGAGTTCTCAGAAAGAGATGGACTGAATTCTCTTTTCTAAATCAGGAATGAAATGACATTTTGACCCATTCTGAATACCATGCCACTAGAGATGCTGCAGAGAGAGAGAGAGAGAGGAGAGAGAGAGAGAGAGAGAGAGAGAGAGAGAGAGAGAGAGAGAGAGAGAGAGAGAGAGAGAGAGAAAACCTGATTATTAAGTCCCTCTTGGTGATTAAAGATTACATGGAACTTTTCACAAGAAGTGCTAGCATGATGTCCTGATTCACTGATACTTACCACACAGAAGTGGCCTATCATTTCAACAGCAGAATGGATACAATTCATTGTCTTAACGGACTAAGTACTGAGTTTGCATAGTTTAATATCTATAGCTAGCAGTTAAAATTCTTTGTTTATGTATACTAAATATGTGGAAAGGCCATTGGTTATAATATTTCATTCTAGTAAGTAGAAGAGAACATTTCATAATACATATTTTTTTACTGGTTCTTCCTTGTTTCATATTCTGAACTTGAAACTATCCTAAGGTCAATTTATTTTTTTCCTGTTATAAGAATGTGGACCCACTGGTATGATCTACAATATAAAACATTCTATTTACAACACAAAACAGATGTCAGAAATACCTTTGTCTTACAGGCCCTCTCCCCACTTTTATTTTTAATACCTCATTCCCTGTTGACATGACTGCAACCACTGGAAACTTGTTAACTTCAACCTCTGTGACACCTACAGTTGCTAGAAGACCAATCTCTGAGGGGCCCATGTGGGTTCCTTTGGCCAAAACACATTCCCCTCTTTTAATGTCATGGCCGATGGGTCTGAAAGTAAAAGCAGAACCATAAACAGTGTGATTAAGAACAACATTTTCTCAACTCATGAGGGAAACTTTAGTGTCAAAAAAGGAGGACATTCAAGAGGAGAAAAAAGTCAAGAAATAAAGTAGTAGGAAAGTAACGAAATGAAGGGATTCTAAAAATCCTATGCTTTTTTAATTTTAAAATTTAAATCACACAACAGAAAACAGAATTAGGATTGGATTATATTACTGCTAAAGAAGAACCTGTTACTTCATATTTGAAATTTTGTTTTCTTGAGTACCTGTGAAGAAAATTACAAATTATTTTGTGCTACATTATAGTAAAACTACCAATTGCAAACTTTCTTTAATAAGTCAAGAATCTGTATCAAAATATCTAGCAGCATTGATGATAAGAGATCCACACTGGCTAGCTTTGTGACAAGGAGAATAATGCTAATGAGGTTACGGTCATAGAGGTAATTTCCACTTAGGTCGGTCCTGATCTGTGGCCACAGAGGTACATTCACCTTGGTGTGCTGCCATAAGGATGGGAGAAGTGTAGTTCCATTACAAAGGGATGTTCAGCAAATTAGCATTAATGGAATCAAGGTAAACATATTCCATTGTAAGAAAAATAATTTAAGGTATACACACTATTTATTATAGGACAATAGCCTCATCTTTGTATATAAAGAGGAGCAGATTATTCCCTTATTATTCGTGCTTAGTAGAGCATATGCTATAAGTTAATTGTGTAAATACCCAATTCTGGGATTATCTGAGTTAATACCAAATTCTGGATTACTTAGGGATGGGATTGGGTAATTCTGGATTATCTAGGAGTAGAATTAACTGTAGAATATGTAGGCTCATGACTTTACTTCTTTCTCATCTTGCTTTTGACTAACTTGCCTTTACTGTCCTTCATTAAAAAGTAGGTAGGGCAGAGATGTGAAACAGAATTCATTTTTCTTCTTGTTAAAGCCCTGAAAATGAACGGCTAATTGACATGGCTACAGATTTATAGTACCCAGGGTTTCCTGAGTAAATGATCATGTAGAAACAAAAGCGGGCCAAAAAAAAAAAAAAAAAAAAATGACTAAAGAGAGATAGGTGTAAAAAAAAAAAAAAGAAACAAAAGTGGGCTATATATTGTATGTGTTTTGAAGTTACCTGATATCTTGGCCTGGCCGAGCTTGCACCAGAATTCGCACTTCAAGTTCTTCAGTGCCCTATAATAAAAGCAGGTTATGTAATTTCAAACAGAATTTCTGAGCAGTAGAATTTAGCTACTCAGATACTTTTACCATCAGTTAGGCCTAGGATATATACAAATATAGAGAAACCAAAAACTATTTGCTATACCTTTTGAAAACACTGAATTTCTAACACAGGTTCCCGAAAAATTAGAAGGTTTAGTGCCAATAAATAAAATTTTTTTGCTCTAATTTTTATGTTTTTTAAAAATGTACCAATTGAAATATTAAATCTTGCTTTACAAGATTTAATATTTGAACTAGTACATTATATATATAATTTATATATTTATATATTATATATATGTAGATAGATATAGATGGCTACCCTAACAAAGTGTGCGTGAAGATAATATCTTTCTTCTTTTCCCATGAATCATGAGTTCAATACCATGTCAAGGTTACCAAATACCTGCAGAAATTTCAGTAAAGGACTTACAGTTTGCCTAGTAGTAGATTTCTGTACATTAATGGCAATAATCAATTTTACATTTATGGGCTGTGAATAATATTGTGACATTGGAACTGTGTCTTGTCATCTGGCAGAGTCTACGGATGCATGTGTTCTGGATTTCAATGCTCTGCTGGCTTCCCTGATGCCAATAAATCTGCTTAGACAGTTTTAACAGCAGGCAATGTGGTCTGTTTGCCAACAGTTGAATTTTATAAGGCTTGTATGTGGAAAGGTGATTAAAAAGAAAATCTCCAGATCAAGGAAAGCGTCTGTCTCTTGCCATGGCCAAATTTTACTATCTTCTCAGCTTGGGAGAATATATGTTTATTTTTAACTTTTTTTACTATCTTCTCAGCTTGAGAGAAAATATGTTTATTTTTAGCTTTTAAAATATATCTTTAAATCTTCTTCACAAAACAAGTAAGCTTATTATTAAAACCTCAGTTGAATTTATTCTACTTTTATTACTGGCTTATACTCTGGTTTCAATAACTTGCCACTATTTTCAGTGCGATACAGGCTTGCTTAGTTCCAAAAAGATCCCAGCATCTTTTATTTGAGGCAATGGAGGGAAAACTGACATACACTTAGTATTTCTAGGCTGTCATTTGGTGGCACTGCTTTTTCCTGAATTACAGAAAACCAGAGGTGAAAGGGTCATTTGATTCAAATACTTGCTTAGTGTAATATTCAAGAACTTGCCCAAGTGTTCTTTGTTAAATTCTTCTCTAGTAAATTCTAATTTCGTGAACTCCTTGACATTTTATCAGAAGCTAGTCTCAATGGCAAATTTCTCAGCTGGAAGGTATGCCAATCATTAATGTCTCTGCTCTGGGAGATATGTCAACCATTAATATCTCTGCTTTCTTGAGGTACTTTCTTTTCCTTGTTTGCATGTGAAACTGCTTGGGTTAAATATGGTTCAAATTCTGCTATAACAGCAATGATCATAGAAACCCGTGCTGTAGCAACAGATTTTCAAGCTTAAGGAAATTTCTTATTTACTGGAGACTCATATACTACAATATAAGATCCCACCATAAGCCAAAATAACTGGGTTAATCTCACAAACACTGCAGAAAATGGTTGTGACATAATACTGCCATAGGAACAACAGCACAATAAGACTTGGTGATGACGTACGTCGTCTGATTCCCTGATAAGTTCGGTATCTTCCACTTGTACTACTGCATCAGCACCGCAGGGTATTGGAGCACCTGTTGTAACCCGCATGACTTGTCCTGGCATTACCGTCTGAGTTGGCTGGAAATAAACATGAAAAAGCCAGTTGATGTACTTTGCTGCTGCAAAGGAAAAGTCTGCAGAGGATGTTAATTTCTTTAATATTTTAAATAAATAAACCATAAAAGAAAGTCTTACAGTCTTATTCATTTTGGGCCAGTGTAATAAAAGCTATCCACAAACAGTTGCACTCACACCAGAGTCTTTAGTTCATTTAAGCTGATTGCATAGGTACTTTAAGGTAATGACTACTTATTAGGTGTCTTTCTTGGTGCTCTGCTTTACTTTAGAAGAACTGCCATTTACATTTGCCACTTTTGCCCCTCAAATAATGTGAATTTTCCTAATATATGTAAAGTGATTTGAGAGTCTGTAAGAAAAAGAATTGCTAGGATATAAATTATAAATAACAATTACAAAAAAACCCAGCACCTTTATAATTTATTGAAGTTCTGATGTTTGAGAAATGCAGTACTTTATTAACTAAACTTTTTGATTAAATAAAGGCAAGCCAGAAATATTTTAATTATTGCTTTTGAAAATATTCAAAAACATATTAGCTCACTAATCAATTAATAATAGAAGCTGAGCAAATATAACTAAATCATTTAAAAATGATTCCAGTGTCTGTAATGACCTAGGTTAAATATTACTTTTGAAAATGAAAAACAAGATTTTCATTGTTTGTGTTCTCATACCGATGGTATAAGAGATAGAACCTGCCCTGCTAACTTCTTATAACTTGGTGAAAAGCACTTTTCTGTAAGATTAATCTGATAGATTTGATCTGATCTCAGGAAAGTCACTTGTCAGGGGCAATGATTTAGCTTGGAGTTTGTAAAAGGAATGCCTCAAATTCCCCCTAAGAAAACATCCTGAACAATATTAATCCTCTACCCCTGCCAAAAGATTTCATTCTAAAGATGTCTGCCTCATAAGTATAGTCATGTGCTGCATAAGGATAGTTTGATCAATGTTGGACCGCATATATGATGGTGGTCTCATAAGATTACCATATTTTTTTACTGTACTTTTTCTGTTTTGATAAACAAATACTTACCATTATAATTGCATACAGTATTCAGTACAGTAACATGCTGTGCAAGTTTGCAGCCTAGGAGCAACAGGTTCCACCATGTAGGCTAGGTGCATAGTTGGCTAAACCATCCAGGTTTGTGTAAGTACACTCTATGATGGTCAGACAATAAGAAATTGCCCAATAATGTATTTCTCAGAATATATCTTGGTTAAGTGACTCATAACTCTATTTAAAATCTTAGGTATCTACAATGTGAATATACTTACCACTACCAAGCTATAAGCTTAAAAACTGTTAAGATGGTATATTTAATGTTATGTGTGTGTGTATGTTTCGTCATTGTTGTTATTTTAACCACCAAAATAAGATAAAGTAAAATAAACCATACACACCTTAGGGAATGGTTAAGAAAAAATACTCTACTACTGAAAGTACAATCAAAGTAAAACTGGAAATTTATTTATTAGAAAAGTCTTAAAAATCTTCTCTCTATAATATTATTACTGCAAACAATACTACCAATAACTAATATTTATTGAACCCACAATCTATGCTAGGTAGAGTGTTAAGTGCATTATATATTCTAGAATATAAGCCTTATAAAGACAAAGATTTGTTTCATTTTCTGTTTGCCTCTCCAGATCACATCATTATTCCTACTCTGTGCTGTGGCCCAGAGGCTGACCTCTAATGGACTATTTTAACCAGGTTCCCATCACTTTGGCTTCTGTTGAGGCTCAGCCAAAGAGAGGGGCCAGTAAGAAGTGAGAGGGTAGAAGAGAGACAGAAAAGTAGGGTTTTCATTCCCCTTGTCCTTTTCCTCCTGGGGTACAGTTTGGTGGTGGTTAGGACATCTCTACTACTGAGGGCAACAGCTGCTGTTGGGCAGTCCTCTCCCATAGCTATGAATCTTCCCAAGTTTGGGTACCATCGTCTTTCTTTGCTCCTTCAGACTAAGAGGCGGTAAGGAAATCTCGCTGTTGTTAGCATCTGGGTGCTGCAGATTCCTTTGTTGGTTTCCCTTAACCCCATCCAGACATTAGAGATACCATCTGTTTTAATCTTCTTTAATCATCGTTTTCCCAGACTTATTGCTCTGTTATGGCAAGGCCTAGAAAGTATCTGGCATACACTTTGCCAAGCTGAGCACCTATGCATCCCAGGGCTGAGCTGATGTAGTTGCTCATGTCCTAGGGAAACAGAGCACTGGTTGAGCCAAGATACCCTGACCTATACAGGCCAAATAACTCTAGTACCCTGCTTTTCTGGAGCTAGGCTATAGCCCCTTAGAGTCTGAGCTGCCGAGATAACCCTCTTTCTGGGGAGTTGAGTAATTTCTGTGTTGATTCCTATCCTCCTGGGGATCAAACCACAGCTGTGCTCTGCCATTCTAAGGTATTTGCTGCTACTGCACCTGGCCTCAGAGTATGAGGAAAGGATCTGTGCAGCCCCACCATCCATGGGTCTAGAGTCACTACTACACAGTACCTTATCAGTTGCCGCTGAGTCCCATTGGCTTAGGTTCCTGAAGCCGCAGCCATACCCTGCTTCCTTGGCCAAAATCTTTTTCTTTGGAGTTTGGTCAGTGCTACAGCGTACCCAGCAGGTATAAAATCACAGGTACAACCAGGGCACCTGGATCCAAGCTGCTAGGGGGCGCCTCAGAGTCATAAACCTTGGTTCTTTGGATAACCTACACCCAACTCTGCCACAGAGAGTGAACTTGAACCCTAAGAACCAGGTGCCACAATGGATTCATGAGACCTTGGATTCCAGCCCTAGAGTCACTCCAAGCACCATATTTTGAGCCCAGTGCCATTGTAGCTGCTTGGAGGACATGTCAGACCTGACACCAAGAGGGATCCCTTTAGCTGACTCTTCCCTATTGTGTGGAAAACAGGAATAGGAAGAATCCAAAAGCCCTTGATACCAAGGATATTAATAATCTATGCCAATGCTACCACTGACACAAACTTCTATGGATTAGGCCACTAAGGTACTCACAGTTATTGCTGACATTGAATGCAACTGAAAAAGCTGCATAGAGACTACACCATTGCACCTGTCCAGAAACTCACCACACTCTTTGCAGGCAGTATATCAAAACCCAACTACAGGTGAAAGTCTTTCTCTACAAAACCACCCTAGAAAGTCTGAAAGAAGCAATAGTTCCACCAGGCTCACAGATCAACATGAGGACACAAGAAACACAAAAAAGCAAGGAAATATGACACCACTAAAGGAATACATCTCTAGTAACAGACTCCAATGAAAAGGAAATCAATGAAGTTCTGGAAAAGAAATTGCCAAATAATGATCTTAAGGAAACTCAATTAGATACAAAAAAACCACATATCGATAATTCAACAAAATCAGCAAAACAATTCATAAGAATGAGAAATTCAACAAATATATAGAAATCATAAAACAGAACCAAACAGAAATCCTGCAGCTGAATAATTCCAAGAATGAAATACAAAATGACAACAGAGACCTTCAATAGCAGGCTTGATAAAGCAGAAGAAAGAATTTTGAACTTGAAGAAAGGTCACTTGAAATACCTAGGGGGGTAGGGGGAGTGAGAGAGAGAGAGAGAGAGAGAGAGAGAGAGAGAGAGAAAGAGAGAAAGAGAGAGAGGAATGAAAAAGAGTGAAGAAAGCTTGTAGGGATACCATACAAGAACAAATATTCATTTTATTGGAGTTTCAGGAAAAAAGAAAGGAAAAGGCATAAGAAACTTATTTAATAAAATAATAGCTGAAAAATTCCGAAGTCTGAGGAAAAGTATGAATATCCAAGCCCAAGAAATCCATAGGTCTCCAAATCAAGTCACATATAAGGAAATACACATTAGACTAACAGTAGTTTTCTATGCAGAAACCTTACAGGCTGGAAAGGAAGGGGCTGATATCTTCAAAGTGCTAAAAGAAAAAAAATTTCTAACCATGAATACTACATGCAGCAAAGCTATCCTTTGGAAATGAGGAAGAAATAAAGTCTTTCCCAGACAAGTAAAAATGGAGAAAATTCATTACCACTACACTGGTCTAACAAATTCTCAACGGAGTTCTATATCTGAAAGCAAAAGACAAAAGTCACTAGAATAAAAACACACACAAGCATAAAACTCACTGGTAGAGCAGATTAACGAAGGAGAAAGAGAAAAGAATAAAACCATATCAATATAGAAAACCACCCAACTGCAATGATAAACAATAACAGAAGGAAGGAGCAAGGGGTAGCAAAACCAGAAAACAGTGAAATGACAGGAGTCCTCACCTATCAGTAATAACCTTAAATGTACAAAGATTAAATTCTCTAGTTAAAAGATACAGACTAGCTGAATGGATTAAAAATAAAAAACCCAACTATTTGCTGCCTACATGAGACACTTCACCTATATAGACACATACAGACTGAAAGTGAAGAAATGAATCAAGATGTTTGATGCAAATGGAAACCAAAATCAGGCAAGAGTAGCTACATTTATATCAGATAAAACAGACTTTGGCCAGGCGCAGTGGCTCACGCCTGTAATCCTAGCATTTGGGGAGGCTGAGCCAGGCAGATCACAATGTCAGGAGTTCAAGACCAGCCTGACCAACATGGTGAAACCCCGTCTCTACTAAAAATACAGAAACTAGCTGGGGATGGTGGCACGCACCTGTAATCCCAGCAACTCAGGAGGCTGAGGCAAGAGAATAGCTTGGACCCAGGAGGTGGAAGTTGCAGTGAGCCAAGATTGTGTCACTATACTCCAGCCTGAGTGACAGAGTGAGATTCCACCTCAAAAAACAAAAACAAAGAAACAAAAAAAACCCCAGACTTTAAGTCAGAAACTGTAAAAAAAATAACAAGGAAGGTCATTCTATAATTATAAAGGGATAAATTTACCACAAGGATACAACAATCATAACTATATATGCACTGAACGTGGGATCACCCACTATAAAGCGAGCATTATTTATCTAAAAGCAGAGACAGATTCCAATTCAATAATATGGGGAGTTTGACACCCTACTCTTTGTATTGGACAAGTCATTTAGACAGAAAATCAACATAGAAATGCTGGATTTAAATTACATTTTAGACCCAATGGACCTAACAGATATATTTCATCTAAGAGCTGTATAATACACATTTTTTTCACTATCACATGGAATATTCTCCAGATAGACCATGTGAGGCTGTAAAACAAGTCTCAACAAATTTAAAAGAACTAAAATTATATCACATATTTTTTTCCAACCACAATGAACTAAAACTATAAATCAATACAAGAGGAACGTTCAAAACTGTACAAACATATAGAAATTACACAACATGCTCCTGAGCAACCAATGGATCAATAAAGATATTAAGAGAGAAATAAACAGGTTTCCCAAAACAAATGAAAATAGAAACACCACAGACAAAAACCTATGGTATACAGCAAAATCAGCATGAAGAGGGAAGTTTATAGCAATAAACGCCTATATCAAAACAGTGGAAAGATTTCAAAGAAACAACATGGTGATGTATCTTGAGGAATGAGAAAAGCAAGAACAAGCCAGAACAAAAATCAGAAGAAGGAAGAAATAATAAAGATCAGAGAAATAACTGAAATTGAGACTAAAGAAAACACAAAAGATGAATGAAATTAAAGTTGACTTTATGAAAAGATAAACAAAATTGACAAAGCATTAGCTAGGCTAATAAAAAAAAGACCCAAATAGACAAAATCAGAAATGAAAAAGGAGGCATTACGACTGATATTACAGAAATACAAAGGGTCACCAGAGACTACTATGAAGAACTATATGCCAAAAAATTAGAAAACCTAGTGAAAATGGGTAAATTCCTCAATACATACAATCTACCAAGCTTGAACCAAAAAGAAATAGGAAACCTAAACAGATCGATTATGAGTACTGAGATTGAATCTGTAATAAAGTTTCCTATCAAAGAAATGCCCAAGACCTGATGACTTCACTGCTTAATCCTACCAAACATTTAAAGAACTGACACTAATTCTTCTCAAACTCTTCTGTAAAACTGAAGAGGAAGGAATTCTTACAAAACTCAATCTATGAGGTCAGCATTATTCTGATACCCAAACCAGAAAATGACATAACACAAAAAAGGAAAACTATAGGCCAATTTCCCTGATGCAAAATGTTATATCCCTATATGCAAAATCCCTATATGCAAAAATGCTCAATAAAACACTTGCAACTGAACCCAGCAGCAGATTAAAAAGATCATTTACCACGATGAGGTGGGATTTACCCTGATGCAAGGGTGGTTCAATATACGCCAATCAATAAACATGATACATCACACCAACAGAATGAAGGACAAAAACCATATGATCATCTCAACAGACTTAGGAAAACATTTGATAAAATTCAACAATTCTTCATGATTAAAACTCTCAACAACTTAGGTATAAAAAGAATAAATGTACACAATGAAGGCCCTAGATGACAAACCCACAGCCAACATCATACTGAACAAGGAAGAGCTGAAGGCTTTTCCTCTGAGATCTGGGCCAAGACAAGGACGCCCACTTTCAACACTTTTATTCAACATAGTACTGGAAGTCCCAGCCAGTACTGTGAGGCAACAGAAAGAAATAAAAGGCATCCAAAGGGGAAAGGAGGAAGTCAATTTGTCCCTGTTTGCAGATGATATGATCTTACATATAGAAAATCCTAAAAGCTACACCAAAAAACTCTTAAAACTGATATAGTACAGCGCAGGATACAAAAATGACATATCAACATACAAAAATGAGTAGCATTTCTATACACCAACATACAAAATGATGTATCATCAACATACAAAAATGAGTAGCATTTCTATATACCAAAAACAAACTAGCAGAGAAAGAAAATGAGAAGGCAATCCCATGTATAATAACTACCAAATAAAATCTAAGAATAAATTTAGCCAAGAGGTGAAAAATCTCTATAAGGACAACTATAAAATACTGATGAAACAGATTGAAGAGGCCACAAAAAAAAAAAAAAAAGAAAGAAATAGTATCCCATGTCATTGGAAGAATTAATATTGTGAAAATGACCATACTACCAAAAGCGATCTACAGATTCAATGCAATTCCTATGAAAATACCAATGACATTCTTCACAGAAATACAAAATCCTAAAATTTGTATGAAACCACAAGAGACTCCAAAATAGCCAAAGCTATCCTGAACAAGAAGAAGAAAACTGGAAGCATCACACTGTCAGAAATCAATATATACTGTAAAGCTATAGAAACTGAAATAGCATGGTCTGGACATCAAAACAGACACATTAACCAATGGATCAGAATAGAGAACTCAGTGTGTTTGGAGCCCTCACACAGAGTCCCTACTGGAGTGAAGGTTGCAGTGAGCTGAGATCATGTTGGGCAACAGAGCAAGACTCTGTCTCAAGAAAAAACAAATCAAAAACCAAAAAACAAGAACAACCTCCCTCCCCCCAAAAAACCCAAGTAAACAAACAAACAAAATAATACAAGTCATTTATAAAAAAAATCAAGCCTAGCTCTTCTTTATGTCAGAAAAATGGTCATGGGGATGAAAGCCAGCTTGGTGCAGCATGGACGAGAATATGTATCACTACCATGCCAACTTAGCTTCAGAGAGCTGTATGTGTATCTTCTCAATTTTTGGATGCTGAAATGAGGAAGCTAGGGTTAACACCATGGGCACCATCCTTCTCCTACATATTTATTTAACTAATTTCTACTGTTAGTCCATGCTAAGCCAAGGAAGAAAGGCATGGAACGTAGTGTTTGCCAAACTGCTGCCTTCATCTTGAAAATTATTATTTATGTATTTCTTGCCACCTTTATTTTTATATATTGATTGGTAGTGCAGTTGAGTATTCCATCTTAGGAAGAGGAAACTTTGAAGGGGAGCAGAAGGGAAAGGAAAAAGTTCTTTGGTTTTCTTTTAGTTCTATTAAATAAGGTAGGAGCTCTATTGACCAATCTTCATAACTCACTGGATTGACAGATGCTCTCTATTTTCTCTTAAACATAACAATGGTCACAGCATACTTTAAGTTTGAAGCTGTTAGACCCTTCTCTTGTATACCTGTAAGCTGCCACTTCAAGAATCAATTGTGTTTGTTCCCAAACTTGTTTGTGCCAGTCTGTGACAATAGTTTTAACTGAATTAGGTTATTTAAATAAATATTACATAAACCAATGATAGATGAATGTGAAAGTTATTTTTTTCTATAAAAATTAAGAAGAATCAGCCGGGCGCGGTGGCTCACGCCTGTAATCCCAGCACTTTGGGAGGCCGAGACGGGTGGATCATGAGGTCAAGAGATCGAGACCATCCTAGTCAACATGGTGAAACTCCGTCTCTACTAAAAATACAAAAAATTAGCTGGGCATGGTGGCGCGTGCCTGTAATCCCAGCTACTCAGGAGGCTGAGGCAGGAGAATTGCCTGAACCCAGGAGGCGGAGGTTGCGGTGAGCCGAGATCGCGCCATTACACTCCAGCCTGGGTAACAAGAGTGAAACTCCGTCTCAAAAAAAAAAAAAAAAAAAAAAAAAAATTAAGAAGAATCTTGGGCCAGGGGCCATTTTGGAAGCATCTTGCCAAGCTCTGCTTCTTCTCTGAGTATGGAGAAGGCAAAAGACAAGGAGTAGACCTCCACAGAGAAGTTGAGGGAAGAGGATCAACAGGTTTCTAATCAACCAAACACAATTGCTTTGTCAGGAACATCAGCAAAGGGAACCAAAGGAAAAACATCTGTCAAGGGTGACAAAGTGCTCTGCCCTAAGAAGGCAGAGTACAGTGACAACCCCAGACCTCAGAAGATACCAATCCCTCCATTACCCTCTAAACTGCCACTGTTAATCTGATTCACCGGGACATTCCGTGGCCTGGTACCTGTGTGCCTTTGCCTACCCAAATCAAAAGGATTTTCCTAGCACAGCAAAAAAGGCCAAAATCTGGAAATCATTGCAAAAAAAATTAACGGTGGAAAAAGGGGTAACATCCCTGCAAAGTTCTGAGACACATCCTCCTGAAGTGGGTCTTCTCCCTGAGGAGGGGCTGCCTGCCCTGGAAAAGTCCACGGCTCTCCTTGAGGGAGCTAATATAGTTGTGGTGACAACTTCTGCCCCAGAGGCTTTGCTGGCCTTCTGGGCGAGAATTTCAGCCAGGGCAAGGATGCCAGAGACAGTGGAATATCCACAAGAGGCCTGTGGTGTCAGGTGGTGGTGTGTGGTCCAGGGGAAACGTCTCCCTGCAGACACAGATGTTTGGGTTCACCTGCAGTTTCATGCTGGTCAAGCCTGGGTTCCAGAGAAGCAAGAAGGGAGAGTGAGTGCCTCCAATTTTCCACTCCTACACCTTGAAGACAATATGCTGTGCCCCAAATGTGTTCACAGGAACAAGGTCTTAATAAAAAGCCTCCAATGGGAATAGAATATCAGGGAAAAGGCCACATCTATGGGAATTAATGGCAGAAAGACTGGAGAGTCAGATTCCGTGGTGTTGCTGACAGGTGAACTCTGGTCCTCTTCAGACCTATTTACGGGCCATGCAGACTGGTGGGGTGGCAGATGTTAGCCTAAGACCCCTAGCATTGCCTGTTGCTTTGCGAGTGGAGACAGATATAGACTCTTATATTTAAAAACGGAAAAACATTTCACAAATTATGATAAATTGTAATTAATATGTAGAAAAACTCATTTATACTACCTTTCTAAAACAGAAATGATGTCAGCAGCTTTTTTGTTTGTTTTTTTGAGACAGTGTCTTATTCTGTTGCCCAGGCTGGAGTGCAGTGGTGCGATATCGGTTCAGTGCAATCTCTGCCTCCTGGGTTCAAGTGATTCTGCTGTCTCAGACTCCTGAGTAGCTGGGATTACAGGCACCCACCACCATACTCAGCCAATTTTTTTGTATGTTTTATTAGAGAGGGGGTTTCACCATGTTGACCAGGCTGGTCTCAAACTCCTGGCCTCAAGTGAACCACCCACCTCAGCCTCCCAAAATGCTGGGATTACAGGCATGAGCCATGGAGCCTGGCCTTCAGCAGCTATTTTAAGTGTGAACTTTTTCAGCTGAGCATTGTGAAGGAGTTGAGCAAAACAACAGTTTGCTCCTATGCTCAATTTTTCCCTCCTCTGAACACTGAGTACTTTAAGAGCTGCATCATTCCAATTGCAATTTCATAAAATGTAAAGTATTTTAAGGCAAAGGAAGGCTGTTAATTCTCTCCCTCCCCCAAACACATGATTTTTAATATTCAATGCAATATTTTTCAAAGTTCTCTTAATAACCTGAGATTTCTGTGGTTTGACTCCAAGATCAATATACAAGGCATTTTGAATTATTTCACTTCTAATTGTTTTCTATATTTCTGGTGTTTAAAATGTTTGAAGTTGCTTCCCACTCATAAATACATGATATATTGAACTTAAAATGTGTTTATTAACAAGTTCTCCATAAATAAAAATAAGATATATATATAAAATAATTCATCTGTTGTATTTAGGGAACTGTGTTCATTGCATGCAAATTATTGTTAGTGTTCTTAATTCAAAGTAGGAGTAAACCAAAATGTATGATTTTTCTTTTGCATGACTCATTTGTTTGTTTTTTTCTTTATTAGTTGGTGGTATGGGTTGGATCATTTGTTTTTAAAACTACTTAGGTATGACTGACATACAAAAAGCTGTACATATTTAATGTATTCTATGGAGTATAATAAATTTTTAATTTTTTTGTGTACTTTCTACATTTACAGCCCTGAGAGTCTGTGAACAGATCTTTTTTTCACTTGTCCTATTTTAATGACTGTTTCCAATATTGTTTCGTTATTACAGCTAGGGGATCTTTTTTCTTTTGCCCCTTTAATGAAGATACTAAAAATAATGAACTAGAAGGAGTGGCAGAGTTGGAAAATTTGTAACTGTCATAATACAGGTGTGATACATCTGGGAAAGAATCCTCAAAAATGTTAGAGGAAGGGAGAAAAGTTTGTTGAGAAGCAAGATGTTCTCTCCTGCCCCCCACTGGTTGTTGGTGGTCAGAATTGTTCAGTGTAATAAATAATAGACATTTTTTTCTTATACTAAAAAAAAAATTAAGTAAAACCTTTTGGAAACATCCATTAAAAATGCTGCTAAAAAGAAATGCTGTAAAATTAGGTGTGAGTGAGGAAACTGTAAAAGAGTGTAAAATGTAATAAAAATCTAAAAGGATTCTGCTCTTCTATGTATTGCAAGTATCCTTCAGTTTTTTTTTCCCACTTGAAATAAAGCAAAATGGAAATCATAGACATTGCCTTGTGTGGTTTATGTTAAGAAAGACCTGAAAGAAATTAAAATAGCATACTTATTTAAAAGAAGGGCCTTGGCTCTTCATCAAATTATTGACTAATATTTATTTAAGTTAAACTTATATATTTTAAAGATATAAAAAAATTTCCCACTTTAACTGATTTTTTCAATTAAGTGGCCAATTACTGGTCTCAAAGTGTCAAATGGACTTTTATTTCCATTGTGGCCCATTACTGCTTCATTTTTTTTTTTTTTTTTTTGAGACAGAGTCTCACTCTGTTGCCCAGGCTAAAGTGCAGTGGTGTGATCTTGGCTCACTGCAAGCAACCTCTGTCTCCTGGGTTCAAGCATTCTCATGCCTCAGTCTCCCATGTAGCTGAGATTAACGGCATGCACTACCACATTCGGCTATTTTTTCTGGTTTTTCTTTTTTAGTAGAGACAGGGTTTCACCACATTGGCCAGGCCGGTCTTGAACTCATGGCCTCAAGTGATCCACCTGCCTCAGCCTCCCAAAGTGCTGGGATTACAGGCATGAGCCACCATGCCCGGCTGCTTCATTTCTTAATATAAGTATATGTATACCTATTCCCTGGCTAGATCCCAAGTGAGAAAAATTAAATAATTAGCCAGAGTCTACTTCTTCTAAATTTCCCTATTTGTAACATAAGTTGGGGAAAAGTCTGAGAAGACTACCTAGAAATTGTTGTTCTATTCAGAATTTTTTTTTTCCAGGGAAAAAAGAATACCCTATCACAGGGCTGGAAAATGCTTGTAAGGCATGTCTGTGAGACATACTAATAATACTATGCCATATATTAATAGATGTGGGTATTTTCAATTAAGAAATAATTCTTTTGGTTCTCATGGGAACTATACTTTCAACCCTTTGATAACCTTCTGACTACACTGATAGGAGAAGTTTAGCATTAGATTCAGTGTCTTTTAGGTCTATCAATCTCACCTGTTCACCAGCTTGGGATTCCCCAATGATGAAACGATCTCCTGGGCCATCAGCAGCTGCGAGATGGAACAGAGCCAAGAACAAACATCAGTATGGACCTATAAGCATGGAATAAGAACCCAATACTGGAATTCTAAAATTTGACTCAAATTATTTGATAAGGCTTAGAGAAGTGGAATATCTTTCTGATCTCCTAGGCGTGACAATGGGTTTGTTACTGCTGGTTTAATGTAAGGTATCTGCAACTCACATGCATTGACAGGAAGTGGTCCTAATTGTACCACTGGTGCCAAATTGTGCCATGGTGTCACTGGAGATGGTCTTCCCATCACCCCATAATTTCCACCCTTGTGCTTTTCTAGTAAGTTCTTCTAGCCCATCTTCCTAAATAAATACTACTTTATCCATGTGTATGGATGTGTGTGTGCACACACTCATGGACATATATATATATGGATTTATCACTATTGGTATATATATCCGTATGTCTCCATTTTTCTATAAAATTTTAACCACTTCATACTGTTTTCTTATTTATCTCCCAGTCTGGACTTCCTAATATGAAATAGGAAGAACATTCCTTTCTTCATTTGACAACTGAAGGAAATGAATTATAGAAAGAAAGAATTCAGGTAGAAAAGGTAAAGTACTTTGAACAATTTCTGGTTAATGGTAGAGCTAGGACTAAAATCCAGTCTCATAATTATAGCACAGTATTTTTTTAATAATGTATCAAAATTCTGTTTATGAATTAGAATACATAGGCAGTACTGCATCACATTTTCCATTGGCTATTTATTTTTAAATTAAAAAAAATTTCCAGAATTAGGATGGAAAAAATTTATTTAAAAAATATATATATGTAGTATAACAATGGCTGACTGCATAAACATTCTTGGAAGTTCAAAAGTGTTTTCTTGACATATGATGTGGCTTTCAGACCAACACTACTGGGCAAAAATGCCTGTCTAGCAAGTTTTATGAGCATGACCATTACCTCCATGTTATCTGCAAACAGCAGAGTTCTGGGGGCATATATACAGAAAATATATACTTTATCAATATTTAGATTACATTTGCAATCATACAGATAAATAATAATATTTTCCCCTTTTAAAAGGACATTAGATTAATTGCTTGTTGATGTAGCTACAAAGTGGTATTTTTTCTAAAGGCTTATATAAAACACTGTTTATAATGAAGTCATCCCTTTTTTGCATAAATTGTTTTGGTTAGCCTGATGTGGAGAGGGACAAAAACTAACACTGGGTCCCTTTTGTCACAAGATGTTGCATTTTATGTTTTATAGATATTATGTCAGTTAATAAACTCTTGCCTGTCTTGTGTTTTTTTTGGACTCAGATTATATTTTTCAGTTTTTACTTGTAAAAACTATTATAGAAGAGTTTTTCTGCAATGTTATTTTATTAAGCCACTTTCATGGGCTATTTTTTAAAAAGGTTTAAAAAATTTTTACAACAGGCGGGGTGCAGTGGCTCATGCTTGTAATCCCAGCACTTTGGAAGGCCGAGGAGGGCAGATCACCTGAGGTCGGGAGTTCAAGACCAGCCTGGCCAACATGGTGAAACCCCATCTCTACTAAAAATACAAAAATTAGCTGGGTGTGGTGGCGCATGCCTGTAATCCCAGCCACGCGGGAGGCTGAGGTAGGAGAATCGCTTGAACATGGGAGGCAGAAGTTGCTGTAAGCCAAGATTGCACCACTGCACTCCAGACCAATCCTGTTACTTCTATCCTCCCACTTATTTTTGCTATCTGTCAGAGCAAGTGATAATTTTTTTACTGTAGAGAATTAAAACATCAGTTTCCTTTAGCGTTAAACACTAACTGTACCTCAAACATGAATAAACTTATTTTAAATTATTTTTCTAGTAGAGAAATAATTATCAACTTGCTACCTCCTATAGCAACCTAGACCTTTTCTCTTTTTTTTGAGACGGAGTTTCTGCTCTTGTTCCCCAGGCTGGAGTGCAATGGTGCGATCTCGGCCCACTGCAACCTCTGCCTCCTGAGTTCAGGTGATTCTCTTGTGTCAGCCTCTCGAGTAGCTGGGATTACAGGTGCATGCCACCATGCCCGGCTAATTTTTCTGTCTTTTTGTTTTTGTAGAGAAGGGTTTTCATCATATTGGTCAGACTGGTCTCTTACACCTGACCTCAGGTGATCTGCCCGCCTCTGCCTCCCAAAGTGCTGGGATTACAGGCCTCAGCCACCGCGCCTGGCCCATTTTCCCTTTTTTCACTTCCTGTACAAAGGGGAAATTAGCATTGTTTTAGAGTAAAAAAAAAAAAAAAAAAAAAAAAACTGAATCTGCATCCTGGTTCTGTTTACTGTTAGCTTCAGGGACTCTCAGCAAAATTACTAAACCTCTCTAACCTTCAGTTTTCTTTTTGGTAAAAACGGGTATAATCACAGTTTTAAATTAATACCTTTGAAGCTCTTCATTCCTTTTATTCATTCAGTAAATTTCTGAGTATCTTTCACACCCCAAGTGTTATATTAGGAGCTGGAGAGAGAGTACGGGGTAAACCTAGACACTGTTTCTGTTTTAGTGCAGTGCTAATCTGTCATAAGGTTTTTCAAATTCTGGATGACAAATGGAGGTGGGCTTTAAAATCAACTTGTAAATAATTTTTAAATGAATAGAAAATACATTTTAGCACACACGGTAAGGGTGACTCTTATTTCATGAAACCTATTTTTGCTTATATGTATATATGTATGTATATTTATATATACTGCATATGTTATATATGTGTGTGTATATATCACTGGCTTGTAATATATATTTAATGTATTTCTTCCCATGGGTGTGGTTAAAATAAAACTCTTAAAGCCACTGATGCATCAGGAGAGGCAGATATTAATCAAACAAATAATCACATTAATGAATATATAAATACAAATTAAGAAAACCACTCCAGAGCCAAGAAACATGCTTTTATGAGAGTATACAATTAAAGTATCTGAGCCACACTGGGGAGTCAGGGAAAGCATGATAAAAGGATTTCGGATTTTAATATGAAGAATGAGTAAGAGCTAAGGAGGGGCGTGTATGTGTGTGAGAGAGTGGGGAGCAGAGAGACAGAGGAAAGGAGGGAGAGGGAAAGGGAAGGGAGGAGAGGGAGAGAGAGAAAAAGACATAAAGTGGAAGTGCTCCATCATTGTGCACAAAGAGAACATTATGTGCAAAGACCTTGGTTCATGTCTTCCTTATACTTTATACTCTAGCTGTTCTCAACTGCTAGTACTATAGTTCCCTGAGAGTACCAAGATAACTCATATTTCAGCTCCATGACATATGCTACTTCTGCTATTTAAAGTGTTCTTTTCGTATTCTTGCCTTCTGATTAAAGATTGTTTTAGCTGTTAAGACTCAGTTCAAGTGTCATCTTCTCTATGAAGTCATATCTGACTCCTCTCCCCTCAAGAGTTGCCTCCATACTCTTTTGTTTCGCCAGTGTATCCTGAAATTAATTATGGCTTCTAAATGTATTTACAGTATTTGCAAATCCCTGGCACTTGCTGTACAATAGGTGTTAAATAAATGTTCAATATGTTAAGTATTCAAAATGGTCGGTGGATGAATGAATGTGGCTCCAAAAATGTTCTTAGAAGATTCATGCATGAATGAACAAATAAGCAATATTTTCTAACACAAAGTTCTATATTTGTTACATATACTTTTTGCTGATCCATGTATATTGTTTCCTTCAAAATTTGAGTCAATATCTTAAGAATATTTATAAAGACTGCTTCAGCTGGGCAGATCACTTCAGCTCAGGAGTTTGAGATCAATCTGGGCAACATGGCAAAACCCCATCTCTACAAAAAATACAAAAATTAGCAGGTGTGGTGGTGCGTGCTTGTAGTCCTAGCTACTTGGGAGGTTGAGGCACAAAGATGGCTTGAGCACTGGGTGGGAGGTAGGGAGTGGAGGCTGTAGTGAGCTGAGATTGTAGCACTGCACTCCAGCTGAAGCAACATAGCGAGATCCTGTCTCAAAAAAAAAAAAAAAAAGAGACCGCTTTGATTAATTCTGTATAACTTAGATTATGTCATTATTCTGTCTAGCATAGTGCCTAGATCATTGTTGATAATAAATATTTGTTAAAAGAATAAAGAAATGAATTTGGCATTCTCATAAAGTTTTAGGTGGTATTTCTCTTTTCTCCTGTTTTCCCACACATGCACATATCCTCAAAATACTCATACCAATGTTCTGCACAATCCTCTAAATAAACTGAATAATGAGTACCTGGAGGTCATCTGGGGCAAGCCTAGTATGGAGTCTCCAGGAGGTCCATATGTGAAAGGGCTCTGAAGTGATTCTAAGGAGCAAGGTCTTTGTTATTAGGGAAAGTATACCAGTTGTGGAGAGAATATGTGCTCAGTTGCACTATGTTCTCCACCTTACCCTGAATCTTTCCAGTTGCTGGCTAAGGAACAATCAGTCAACCAACTACAAAGAAGTTTCTTGTTACCAACAGAGGAGTCATTTTTATTATTTCCCTTATTTCTCAATATTTAATATACATGCAAATCATCTGGAGATCTTGTGAATATACAGATTCCAATTTAGTCAGGCTGGGACAAGGCCTGAGATTCTACATTCTAACATGCTGATGGTGAGGCTGCTGGTCTATGGATTACCCTTTTTAAGAAGCAGAGCACTATAAGATTGAACTGAATATAGACAAATTCAGACTAAGAAAATTTAAGGAATAAAAAATCAGTGAACTACAGGAGTCTGAATTTTATTTTAACACCAAGGTTTGTCTTATAAAGACAGAAAAATAATTATCAATCTATCTAATGTGTTGAACAGTCACGAGTCACCTAACAATGGGGATATATTCTGAGGAATGCACTGTTACGCAATTTTGTTGTGTGAATATCATCATAGAGTGTACTAACACAAACCTAGCTGGTATAGCCTATTATATACCTAGGCTATATGGTATAGCCTATTGCTCTTGGGCTGCAAACTTATATAGCATGTTACAGTACTGAATACTGTATAGGTAACTGTAACACAATGTTAAGTATTTGTGTATCTAAACATATCTAACCATAGGAAAGGTAATGTGTTGTACTATGTGACCTTACAATGGCTACAACATCACTAGGCAATATAAATTTTTCAGCTCCATTGTAATCTTATGGGACTACCATCATATAAGAGTCTGTTGTTGACCCAAATATTAATATGGTGCATGACTATATTTATTTAAAAATATCTATAAAAGAGACAGGTTAAAAAGAAATTGCAGTTTTTCAAGATGAATTCTACAAGTTTAGGTAGGAGAGGGCAGAAGTGGAGGCATGATGGCACATGAACCTAGAGCTTGGAAAGAAAAAAAGAAAGTAGGCCACAGTATGTCATTAGAAAAGATGGATGGATTTGAAGGATTTCTATAGAATTGTTTCCTTTGTAATTCTGATATATCTGTTAATGAGTTTTTTTGCTTTGCAACTGTAGAATTAGAAGTGATAAAAGCAATATAAACCAAATCCTAATGGCATATGCATTATGTAAACAATTCACATTTAATGCAAGACTCTGAAGCTGTTCCCTCTTAGTCCTGCTTTTTCTAATGTCCAGAAAATACTTTTAGTTTTGTTCACCCATTTATTTGAAGAGTTCTAGTTATTTATATGATATGAAATTGATACCACTAGATAACTACTCATGGTGTATATAGAAAACAATCATTCTCAAATTATCTGCCATGGAATTGTCCTTCATCTTCATGTTCCAGCCACAGTGATCTCTCTTTAAGTCTCTTGAAATACTGTAGAGCTATTCATTTATTTTCAATAATAAAGAGTATCATCATTTCCACTTTAAGGCTGAACAAATTAGAGCACATAGAGATAGCATAACTTTCAGAGGTCCTAGGAAATAGGTGATAGAGGAATAAGGCAGAAGAAATAGTAATTTATCTACTCTGCTTATAGAACTACACTGTCTGAGACTGCAAGAAAGGCACATGATAATAGTATTTATATGTATACTAAAATTAAGATTATAGGAGGGGTTGCTAGGGAAAGGTAACAAGAGGATTCATATTTGCTGCAGTTACACTCAAGTATTAAATTGGGCAAATTGTTTGGAATTATAAACTGGCTACCTTTTCTTATGGAAAGCATGGAGGTGGGCATAGGATACGTGAGTAAGAAGGCATCATGTATTCTTTACCATTATCTTCCAGGGAAAATGCCTATTAATTGTTAGTATTGGGAAAGGAGGTATTATTTTCTTAAATATTTTCTTTTTGAATTAGCTAAACTTAATTATTCCAAATTATCTATCTGTTCATGTATTACTCCTGTATTATAAGGCCTTCTTTTTCATTGAAAGCATCCTGTAATAGGGAACAAAATAGGCTGTCAAATGAATTGCAGAACCAGTTGTAGCCAAAGAGGATTCAAATACATATAAAAAAGCCCTGAAATGTGATTACTGTTGAAAGAATAAGAACTACCTCTAAATTACAATGGCTATGGATTGTCTATATTGAATTTTAGTGTACTCTAACTCACTGTGTGTGGGGTAAATTCACGAAATGTTAATAGGGGCCAGGGAGTAAGTTAATTAGCAATTTTAAAATGTCCTGTTTGATTATTTTTGCTTTTCCATAAGTAATTTCAATCAGAATATAAACAGGAAAAAAAAACTTTAAAAATTCTCTGTAACAAATGGCAAAGCTTTCTCTTAATATATCTTTTCAGAACTGTATGTTACCATGGCTCTGAAAATAATTCCTGGTTTGTTCAAAATATTCCTTTTTTCCAAATGATCTCAAAATAAGTTCTGAAAGAATAAACCTTTCAAATGAACTTTTTCAAGAAAGCTGAACTTGGAGTTCTGAGATATTTTTGCCTTTATTAATATCCACAAAGAAACTGTGAGACAATAGGCACTCACATCTAAAGAGGAGGATGTGAATGCATCAAGAGGATGATTAGCTTTATCAGTGTGAAGGGAGAAACAAACTCCAAAAATATAAAGAATAAAAATACTGTATTGATTCAAATTGTAAATACGCCACTTTGATTTTTCTTTTATCTACTTTTATGTTTCAAATTCACTCCCACCTTAATGCAGTTTTAGATTTACAGGTCTTCCTATTATTTTGTATTATCATCACTTGATTCCTGCCTTCTTTACATTCTGTTCTTTCTTTCTTTTTTTTTTTGAGACGGAGTTTCGCTCTTGTTACCCAGGCTGGAGTGCAATGGCGCGATCTCGGCTCACCGCAACCTCCGCCTCCTGGGTTCAGGCAATTCTCCTGCCTCAGCCTCCTGAGTAGCTGGGATTACAGGCACGTGCCACTATGCCCAGCTAATTTTTTGTATTTTTAGTAGAGACGGGGTTTCACCATGTTGACCAGGATGGTCTCGATCTCTTGATCTCGTGATCCACCCGCCTCGGCCTCCCAAAGTGCTGGGATTACAGGCGTGAGCCACCGCGCCCGGCCCTGTTCTTTCTTAATGTTTTATTTTGAGCTGTTTCTACTTATTTCCTTAGTCATTTTATTACTGTCTTGATTTTTGAACTCACATACCTTAAAGCAAGTGATCCTCCAACTGGTTTGGAGTTTTATCCCACATGTTTCTGAAGGATACTGGCTAATGCTTAGTGATCCAGAGCAAGTTAGCAACATCTTTACACCTAGAGGGTTAGCAATGCTCACGAGTGCCACTGGTTATTACTGGAAGGCCTAAGGTAGAGGCAGAGGAGAAGAAAATAGGGAGAATCAAGGGAGCAGGGAGAAAGGAACCAGAGTAAAGGAAGACAGGGGTAGAGAGAAGGAGGTACTCAAAGGAGAGTGGCAGAGAGCCACAACAATTGGCCTCAAGGATATTCTTTACTGAAACACTGCCTGAGGGTGGTATTTATAACATAAAAGAGACTAATGAATACATTTACCTTTAAAGAAATGAAAATTACCTTAATTACTAAATATGGTAAAAGCAACTTTTAGGATTCGGAGAGTTTACTTTCCTGAATTACAGAAAAAGGTGAGGAGGTATAAACAGGAAAATCTGGCATAGTTGTAAGACCATGCCACTTGTCTACAGGAGACTTTTGCTTCTTTGATTATGACGTTCACATGGTACACACAGACATACTAACCATTCCTATTTTGAGATTTAACCATCTACATGATGGTTATCTCTTATGTCTCTCTTAGATGTTACGTATCTTGAAGAACTAGCAACCCTTGGCAAGAAAGAAACAATGTGAATCAGCTGCATGGTAGATAATGTCTTGGACTGTTTACAATCTGAGATGCCATTTTACATTTTTTTTTTTTTTTTGGTGAAGTAACAACAACAACAACAAAGAAAACAAAACAACAACTCCAAAACAAAAGCATAAATAGGATACTAAATGGTAATTTTACATAAACATTTTTTGATTGGTTATACAGTGTCAGAAAAGTTCATAGGGGCTTCGTTCTCTTTGGCAACAAGAAAAGCTAACAGCAACCCTTTTTTTTTTTTTTAATTGAGCTGCTACAGCTCATGTAAAAATCATAGAACAATATTCTGTTTGGGAATAATTCTGCCTTAATTTATTTCCTCACTCTCTCCCACTTTATATTAAAAAGATTATAAAAAACAGATTTATTTGTCTCTGGTGTTTCATCTGCTGTAGCTGTTTGCTCTACTCTGGAAGTAAGAATTCTTTGTTATTTTATAGTAATCTTGTATGGCTACAAATTATTAGATCAAAACAGAATTTACTTTTTAGATGGGCAATAAGAAACTATTTCAAGACAATGGTGTTGGAAAAGAAAAAAAAACAGAATCTAGAAGAGCCAGTGAAGCTATCACAAGAATAGAATAATTTTCTGTCTGGACAATATTTATTCTAATCAACACTGTAGAAGAAATCAACTTGAAAGAAAAAACCACAGGAGCCTTTGGGAATTTGGTATTTATATTCTAGCTTTGACAATTTCAGAAGTATTCTAATCTAGTGAGATCAAGCTGAATGAGGTGAATCCAGCATAATTGTTATGAGAAAGAATACTAGTGGAAGTGAAAAAAAAACAACATAAGCTCAATATCTCTAACATTTTATTTATACAGAAAATGAGAGTACCAATTCAAATGTTATCCCTTTTTCAGATGGTTTAAGAAAATGTGTTTATAATAATAATAGTGATAATAATAGATACTATCATTAAATATTTTAAGCGACAATTATCAAGTGTTCTTTTTTTTTTTTTTTAAATGTGTGCCAGGTACTTTACTAAGGCTTTCTACAAACTCATCTAATCCTAACAACAACCTGCTAGAGTAAGTATTGTTGTAATTATTATAATTTTAAAGATGAGAAAACTGAGGCTCAAAAATTTAAGTGATTTGCTCGAAGTTACAGATGGAACTGGTACTAAAACACTTATCACTAGAACTTTGCTCAAAGCCTACAGCCTTAATCATTTGCTATGCTGTCTCCAACATAAAAAGATAACTACTAAGAGATGATGATGGCACACAGGGGAGATTAATGATGTATTTAATTATAAGAAAAAGAAAATTACAGGTAGATCATCCCTTATATGAAATGCTTGGGACCAGAAGTATTTTGGATCTTGATGTTTTTCAGATTTTGGAACATCTGCATATACATAATAAGATATCTTGAGGATGAGATCCAAGTCTAAACAAATTAATTTATGTTTCATATATATCCTATACACATAGCCAAAAGGTAGGTAATTTTATACAATGTTTTAACTAATTTTTCTAAACAAAATTTTGAGTGTGTTTTTACTGTGATCCTTCACATAAGGTCAGATATGAAATTTTCTACTCATGGTGCCATGTCAACATGCAAAAAATTTCAGATTTTGGAGTACTTCAAGTTCTGGATTTTTAAATTAAGGATGCCCAACCTGTATTTTCACGGCTAAATGTAGTTTAAAAAACCAAGTAAGAGACTTCATAACTGACCATTAAAAAGGAATTGGCATGCTTAACAGCTCTGATAAACTGGACAATTTTTTTTTTCTTGAGACAGAATCTCACTCTGTGGTCTAGGCTGGAGTACAGTAATGTCATCTCGGCTCACTGCAAGCTCCACCTCCCAGGTTCAAGCGATTCTCCTGCCTCAGCCTCCCAAGTAGCTGGGACTACAGGCACACGCCACCATGCCTGGCTAATTTTTGTATTTTTAGTAGAGATGGGGTTTCACCGTATTGGTCAGACTGGTTTTGAATTCCTGACCTTATGATCCACCCACCTGGGCCTCCCAAAGTGCTGGGATTACAGGCGTGAGCCACTGTACCCAGCCAAAAATGTTTTTTTAAACATGTTTCTTCAATGATATCAACCTTGAATTAATAACCAATAACATAATAATAATGTATCATAGTTTGAAAATCACTGAGTAGATTTTAAGTCTCACCACAAAAATAAGTATGTGAGGTAACGTATGTGTTAATTAGCTCAATTGAGCCATTCTACAATGTATACTACATATTTTAAAACATCATGTTGTACATGGAAAAACAAAACAAAACCAAAAAAATCAACAACAGTTTCTGAGCAATTCAGTTGAATTTTCATTTTGGGTTCTTAGATTGGAATTTAGGCAGAAACATGCTATTTAGTATTTGCTTTTAAATACTAGTGAGCTGTTGGGGCTCCAGAACTTTGAAATATGGCATCTTCCAGAGAATTAGAGGTTTCCCTCATTTCTGCTTTTCATGAAGCCCTTTACTGATGTTTGAGTTGAAAGCAGAACAGACCCCATCACCTTTATCCTCGTGTTGGGAATCTGCTCTTTTTTCTTAGACCATATAGATGTTTTCAACTAGAAAGCATTTGGAAAACTTCCAGATCAAGAATGTATGCTGTCTGGCATGTGCAGAAACTGAAAGAATAAATTGAAGTGCAGTGTTTTTATTTTATTACTATATGTATATTTGTAAGCGAGGATTTCAGTAACACAAAGGATAAACACTTAATGTGATGGATTCCAAATTTAACCTGATATGATTATTATATGTTGTATGCCTGTATCTAAATATTTCATGCACTCCCATAAATATATATACCATGTATCCACAAATATTAAAAATAAAAAATTTAAAAAAGTTTTTATATAACTTTTCATTAACTGAAAAGTTTTAATCCAGATTGTACCAGAAAATATACAGGTGCAGATTAACATGGTTATCTGTGAATGAAGTTATTCTGACAACCACGGGAAAACAAATCTAACTGTTGCTGGGTGCTTGGGCTGCGCCACAAATCTGAAAAAAAATATACTGTGAGTCTGATTATGTTTAAGACACCAAAATATTTACCTCGGACAGCATAGCCATCTTTTACCGATGCTGGGAAGGGGGGTAAATTGTCTTTTGCATATACATCTTGAGCAAGGACTCGCCCCATTCCATCTGAAGGAAGAGAAAAGAAAGAAAATGTAAATACCGAGAGCAATAGTGTAAGCAGGCAGTCATAAACAAGATGGGCATGAGTGCTTGTCTGACACAGCTTGTAAATGGGCTCAGTCAGACCTCCTGATTTCTGTCCCAAGAAATACGAGACAGAAAGAAGAGACGCATTCTAGTGCCTGAAATAAAAGATTACATCCAGTCAATTCATGGCAGTGCTTGCAGAGATTATCTGAATATGAGGTGCTATACAGTAATCAAAGATGTGTTCAGTTAATATGTCACTAATCCTTTAACAACCCAAAGGAAAGCCAACTTTAAACATTTTCATACCCATTGATCTAGTAGTTTCACTTCTACAAATCTATCCTAGGAAAATGGATAAATGTTTCTGTACATGTTTATTTCAGAGTTACATACAATAGAAAAAATGGAAAGAAACCAAACTATCAACAATATAGGTATTTAAATAAAAATGATATATTCTTAAGATGAAATATTATGCAGGCTAAGGTAATATTTATAAAGACTATTCATTGACATAGGAAAATTCCTATGATACATATTTTTACAACATGCAAAGTCAAACATGCAGTATATAGTCTTAACTACATTAAGATATATGTGTACATATCAATAGAAAAAGAAGAAAAAACCATACATGAAAATATAAAGCATTTATTACTTAAGAATGTTAGATTTATAATTTTTATTCCCTTTGCTCTACTTTCCAAAAATTTCTACATTTTCTACAATTAATGCATCATTTTTTAATCCTAAAGTTTTTTTTCTTAAGAAGAGAAAGGTTAAAAAAAAAAAAAGAAACCATGAGAAACCACCCCCATGCTCCAGTAATCTCCCACCAGGCCCCACCTCCAGCACTGGGAGTTACATTTCAACATGAGATTTGGAGGCGGGGGGCACAGATCCAAATACTATCAGTTAGCAACTATTTGCAAAATTGATGTGTAAGAGTTCTCATGTTGGTGTGTGTGGTTCCTCAAGCTTTGGAAAAGAACTGCACTTTTTATTTCCTTTCTGTGTACTCAAAGCAACAAATACAGATCTTACTCAAAATGTGTTTTTCTATCCTGGACTTCCAGAGCAGTCTTTACTTTTATTTAAATTCAATTCTTCTTAAAAAGCAAGGGCAAACTGAAAAGAAGTGAAAACAAATGCCACACAAAAACTTGAGCATAATTATTTTTAACAGCATTTTTCATAATAGCCAAAAGATGGAAACCGAAATATCCATCAACTGACGAATGAACAAACTGAAGCATATCTATACAATGAAAGATTACATAGCCATAAAAAGAAATGATATATTCCTGAAAACTACTAAACATTGCTGAAAGAAATAACAGAGACAAGTAAATGGAAAGACAGCCTATGTTCATATTGTTAATGTCCACACTACCCAAAGCAATCTACAAATTCAGTACAATCCCTATCAAAATCTCAAGGACATTTTTTATAAAAATAGAAAAGCTCACCCCAAAATTCATATGGAATCTCAAGGGACTCCAAATAGCTAAAACAATTGTGGAAAAGAATGAAGTTGGAGGAATAATATTTCCTGATTTCAAAACATATTATGAAGCCATAGTATTCAAAACAGTATGGTATTGGCATAAACAGATATATAGATAATGGAATAGAATAGAGAACTTAGAAATAAACCCTTATGTTTACAGTCAAATGGTCTTTGATAAGGGTGCCAAGACCACTTAATAGGGAAAGGACAGTCTCTTCAACAAATGTTGCTGGAAAATCAGATACCCAAATGCAAATGAATAAAATTGGACCCTTATAATTATACTATATACCTCTACAAGGAAAACTACAAAACATTACTGAAATAAATAACAGGACACAAACAAATGGAAACACATCCCATGCTCATGGATGGGTAGAATTAATATTGTGAAAATGATCACACTGCCAAAAGAAATCTACAAATTCTATGTAATTTGCATAAAAATACTACCATCATTCTTCACAGAACTAGAAAAGACAATCCTAAAGTTCATATGAAACCAAAAATGAGCCCACATAGCCAAAGGAAGACTAAGCAAAAAGAACAAATCTGGAGGCATCATACTATATAGTTTGACTTCAAACTATACTATAAGGCCATAGTCACTAAAACAACATGGTACTGGTATGAAAAATAGGCACACAGACCAATGGAAGAGAATAGAGAACCGAGAAATAAACCCAAATACGTACAGCCAACTGATCTCTGACAAAGCAAACAAAAATATAAAGTGGGGAAAGGACACCCTATTCAACAAATAGTGTTGGGATAATTCGCAAGCCACATGTAGAAGAATGAAACTGGATCCTCATCTCTCACCTTACACAAAAATCAACTCAAGATGAATCAAGGACTTAAGTGTAAGAACTGAAACTATAAAAATTCTAGAAGATAACATTGGAAAAACCCTTCTAGACATTGGCTTAGGCAAAGACTTCATGACCAAGAACCCAAAAGCAAATGCAACAAAAACATTGATAAATAGGTGGGACTTAATTAATCTAAAAAGTTTCTGCACAGCAAAAGGAACAATCAGCAGAGTAAACAGACAATCCATAGAGTAGGAGAAAATCTTCACAATTTACACAACTCACTAAGGACTAATATCCAGAATCTACAAGGAACTCAAGCAAATTAGCAAGAAAAAACAAATAATCCCATCAAAAAATGGGCTAAGGACATGAATAGACAATTCTCAAAAGAAAATATACAAACGGCCAACAAACATGAAAAAATGCTCAACATCACCAATGATCAGGGATATGAAAATCAAAACCGCAATGTCATACCACCTTACTTTTGCAAGAATGGCCATAATCAAAAAATCAAAAAATAATAGATGTTGGTGGGGATGTGGTGAAAAGGGAACACTTTTACACTGCTGGTGGGAATGTAAACCTGTACAACCACTATGGAATACAGTGTGGAGGTTCCTTAAAGAACTAAAAGTAGAACTACTATTTGATCCAGCAATCCCACTACTGGGTGTCTACGCAGAGGAAAAGAAGTTATTGTACACAAAAGATACTTGCACATGCATGTTTACAGTAGAACAATTTGCAATTGCAAAAATATGGGCATCACCAGCCCAAATGCCCACCAAAATCAATGAGTAGAAAAAGAAATTGTGGTATATATACCATGGAATACTATTCAGCCATAAAAAGAACAAAATAATGGCATTTGCAGCAACCTGGATGGAATTGGAGACCAGAATTTTAAGTGAAGTAACACAGGAATGGAAAACCAAACATTGTATGTTCTCACTTATAAGTGGGAGCTAAGCCATGAAGAGGCAAAGGCATAAAAATGATACAATGGACTTTGGGGACTTGGAGGGAAAGGGTCAGAGGGGGTGAGGGATAAAAGAATCCAAATTGAGTACAGTGTATACTACTTGGGCTATGGGTGCACCAAAATCTCAAAAATTACCACTAAAGAATTTACTCATATAACCAAACACCACCTACCTGTTCCCTAATAACCTGTGAAAATAAATAAATAAATAATAATAATAATACATAAAGCGCTCTTACGACTCAACAAAAATCAAATCACATGAATTTAAAATTAAAAAAAGACTTGAATAGTCATTTTCCCAAAGATGCTATACAAATAGCCAACAAGAATATAAAAAGATGCTCAACATCAATAATTGTCAGAAAAATCAAAGTGAAAATCACAATGAGAACATCACCTTATACTCATTAGGATAGCTACCATCAAAAAATCCAGAAAAGTTTTGGTATAAATAAGGGAAACTGAAACCCTTGCACACTGCTGGTGGGTTATAAAATGGTGTAACCACTTGTAAAACAGTATGAAAGTTCCTCAAAAAATTGAAAATAGAACTACCATATGATTTCAGCAACCCCATTTCTGGATATGTATTCAAAAGAATTAAATGCAGGTCTTGAAGAGATATTTGCACACTCATGTTCATAGAAACCATATTCACAATAGACAAGAGGTGGAAGCAACTCAAATGTTCAATAGATGAATGAACAAACAATTAAAGTAGTCAAATTAGTAGAAAAAAAGTAGAATGATAGTCATCAGGTGCTAGAGGGATGTGTAAAAGAAGACTTATTTAATAGATATAGAGTTTTGAATTTGCAAGTTGAAAAAATTCTGAAGATCTGTTTCACAACAATATGAACATACTTAATATTACTGAACTTATAAATAGTTAAGATGATACATTCTGTTGTTGTATTTTTCCCATGATGACAAAAAAGGAATGAATTACTGATACATACTATAACATGGATGAATCTTGAAAATATTAAGCTAAGTGGAAGATGCCAGTTACAAAAGACCATGTATTATATGATTCTACTTATATCTAATGTCCAAATAGGCAAATGTATAGAAACAAAGTAGACTAGTGGTTTATTCAGGGCTGGATGTGGAGATGAGGGGATAGGCGGATGATTGCTAAAAGGGATAGGCATTCTTTTTGAGTTAATGAAAATGCTCTAAAATTGTAGTGATGGCTACACATGTCTGAATATTCCAAAAGCAATAAATAGTTTGAATTGTATAATATATGAATTATATCTTGATAAAGTTTTTTCTAAAGGCAAGTACAAGAGTTTTTATATATATATATTTTATTGCACTTTAGGTTCTAGGGTACATGTGCAGAACATGCAGGATTGTTGCATAGGTACCTATATGGCAATGTGGTTTGCTGCCTCCATCCTATATCTGGCATTTATCCCCGTGTTATCCCTCCCAACCTCCCCTATTCCCTCACAACAGACCCCAGAGTGTGATGCTCCCCTCTCTGTGTCCATGTGTTCTCATTGTTCAACACCTGCCTATGAGTGAGAACATGCGGTGTTTGATTTTCTGTTCTAAGTATAACAGTTTTCTTGAAGAAGAATATTTCATCTCTATATGTGATTATATTTAGAAAAGTCATATTTATAGCACACATATATATATCATCTGGTCTTCTGTTAATATTATTAACATGAAATTTACAATATATATAACTGACCAGCTTTTTATTTTGAATTCATACTATATATAGGGGTTGCAATATTTAAGGTAAATTAGATCCCTACTGGATTAGTCTTGATTTTGGAGTTGGTATAAAGTTAACTTGTCAGCAAAGATTTAAGTCTCTCCAAAGAGAAAAGCATGCATGACCTCACGTTTTGGTGTGAGAGCTTAAGGGAAGGGAAAAAAAATCTGGAGAGAAATAGGCAATCAAGTGGAAACTGGTAAGGGCTCCCAGTCAGCAGCAGATACAAAATAATTGAAGGAATAAGGAATAAATGCCAGATATACCTCTCTGCTATATACGTGGCTACATCCACATCTCTTATTACAGTTTAGGACTAAACAATTTTCTAGTTTTTCTAACCTGTCAATATTAGACTTCATTCAATGTTAGATCAGATGATCCATATGGAATATAAAGAGTATATAATAGTGCTGCAAATTACTTTGCCACATGGGACTGTCTCTCTTGCATATGTATAGATACTTAAGTAGATGTTAATTCATCCCTTCCCTTTGCCCATAGGTAGAATCTAAGCATTAGTGTTGGATAAACCTTGCGCTTGTGATTTTAGTAAGGTATCCTAAGTCTTCAAACTTAAATGGGAACCAGGAAGCAGTAACTTCTCACTTAGATATTATGATTATTTTAAGTTTAACATTTGGTAGAGAAATAGCAGTGAGCAACTGAAGCAATGGGAGCCAAAGGACTTACTGAAAAATGTAATTTCAGAAAAATATAACCAAAATTTCCTTTTACCAGTTGCCCCATTCCAGGAAGAGCCCCATTATAATAAGCAAAAGATGGCTTTCCCAATAGGTGATTAATATAATTAATATGCTTGCTTAGGAACATTTGATGGTGGGAGTTTGCAGCTTTTCATAGACTGCTGTTAGCATTTCATTTTGCTGAAGGTTAGGCTGTGTGCCAAGAAGTAAATAATGTTCATTCTGTTCTACTTTCCTCCACACACTGTATTGTATAAATTTGGTAAAATAATGTCTTCAGTTGGATGAAGACCATAAACAAATATTTGAAATATGCGTATTTCTGGATTATATAGAGTATCAGAAATCTTAAAGGCAAAGCTATGTATCACTGGGCACCCTGCACCATATATACAATTAAGTGATCTCAGGCAGTAGAGAGGAAGTGGAAAAGAACTGTCTGATACACTGTTTTGTGTGGCAGGCTTACGTGTGCTGTAAGAAAATAGTGGCAGCCTGGTTGAATCAAAAAAGGTAGTCTTTTTATGTTGTTAGTAGGATAAATATAAAATTAAGTTTTCCATATGGTAAGAGTGATTAATGAATTCCCCACTAGTTGGAATACTAGCTCTTAAAACTGAGATGACTGGCCTACAGGTATCTTCAGAAAAAGTCTTATATACTGATTCAAATGTCTGACAATGGGCATACACACAAGAAAAATAAAGACAGGGAACTTTGTCTAAAGTTAAGTATGATTTGTGAGCATTAAGCTCAAATATATTATCTAAAGGGGAAAAGTTAAATAGTTAATTTGTTTGGTTGGCCATTTATTCTGACACAGATAATACGGATGTTTCTTGATTTACAATGAGGTTACATCCTGATGTACCCATTTTAAGTTGAAAACATGGCAAGTCAAAAATGCACTCAAATACAACTAACATAGTGAACATCATGGCTTAGCTTTGCCTACCTTACATGTGATCAAAATGCTTACATTAACATCCAGTTGGGCAGAAATGCCTATTTTATAAAGTGTTGACTATGTCAAGTACTACATATCAACAGCCCACAAAAATATCAAAATGTAAATTTGAAGTATGTTGAAATTGTGATGGTTTTACACGATTGTAAATCAAAAAACCATAAGTAAAACTATCATAAGTCAGGGACTTTCTTTCTATACTCTCTTCTTGCTGAGTTGTTGGAAAACCATAAGTCAAACCATCATAAGTCAGGGACTGTCTATACTCTCTTCTTTCTAAGTTAAGATGGATATAGGAGTAGAAAGCATTCTAATTTCTCAAAGTCACTTATCAAAATAATCCCACAGTTATAAAGTTCCCTGTGTAGTTAGCTCTAAGAGGCTTCTTAGAAAGTTAAGGGAGAGCTTTAAGTTCAGTGGCCCAGGAAATTGATTCCTTGTAATCAATTTGGCTAACCGATATCTATCATTTGTATGAACAAAGAGTGAAGAAAGAGTGTGGTAGATAGTAGAATGTTGAAAGGAAAAGATACTACTGAAGAATTCCAAACACAAAATGTGGACATAAATCCATCTGCTATTGATGATAAATTCGTCAAAGGTTTACTCATGCCCATTGTAACAGCATTGATGCTGCAACATTTAAAGGCCACCGTTATACTTAATCTACATGAGAGGTTACTGAAAGATCTTTTTTCACACATCAACTATTCACTGTGCTCACCAAAAGAACTGAAAAGGCAATCTTAAAACTACTCTGCTTAAATGACCATCAGTAGGGACAATATTAACTAAGGCCAAGGGATTAAGAGGGTTACTTGGAAAGGTGAAGCATGTACAGATTTGAGTCTTTACATCATTAAAAAAACTTTAAAGTGAATTAAGGGATACTTTAGAGATATTGCAGGGTTAGTTCAAGACTACTGCAATAAGCTGAGTATTGCAATACAGTGATTCACACAAATTTTTTGGTTTCCCAGTGCATATAAGAGTTATGTGTACACTATTCTGTAGTCTAAATATTTAGTGTACAATAGTATTATGTGAAAATAACAATGTATATACCTTAACTTAAAAAAATACTTTATTGCTAAAAAAAGTTGCTAACAATTATCTGAGTCTTCAGCAAGTTGTAATGTTTTTGCTGGTGGAGGGTCTTGCCTCCATGTTGATGGCTGCTGACTGATCTGGGTGATGGTTGTTTGTGGCTGGGGTGGATGTGGCAATTTCTTAAAATAAGACAATAATGGAAAACAATTCCTGGGACTGACACACTAACAGCTGTGTTTGTATCTAGAGAAGAGAAAGATGACTAAGGGAAGTGAGTGAGAGATGGTCGATTAGGAGCAGCACAGGATTGCAGCTCCCAATGGAAGTGCAGAGGGTGAGTGGATGCTGCATTTCCAGACGGATTTTTATTGCCCACAGACCAGGAGATTCCCAGGCAGAGGAGCCCCACGGATTGCCAGCATGGCTGTTTTGGCCGGCGTGGCAGTTCCTGGTGCAGAGTAAATGGGACTGGGTCCCTGCTTAGCCAGCAAGTGGAGCTCCGGGAAGCTCCGGGAAGGCAGAGTAGCTCCGGGAAGCTCTGGGAAGGCAGAGTTGCTCATTCATCTGATTAAAAAAAAAAAAAGGTGGGGGACTGAAACAGGGAGCAAGGCCAGGAGATTCCCAGGCAAAAAAGTGCCACAAATCTCAGCACCGCTGTTTTAGCCGGCTCAGTGGGTCGCAGCATGGGAAATCACACAGATCCTGGCACCTTTTCAACAGGCGACCAGAACACTTGGGAAAGAGCCGACCTTTCAACTAAAAAACAAAAGGCTCTGAGGCAGAGAGCCAGGTGATTAGGCCTGGCCGGTCCCACCCCCACAAAAACAAAAACAAAAACAAAAACAAAAAAACAGCAATTGGAAATGCTCTGGGTTGAGAGTTTAACAGCAAGCACAGCTGAACCTGGGATGGTCTAGCTCTGTGGGGGAGGGGCGTCCACCATTACCGAGGCACTCCACCACTAAGGAGGCAGTCCGCCATTGCTGAGGCAGCCTGCTGTTGCCGAGGCAACTCGCCATTACAGAGAGAGTCTGTCATTACAGAGGCAGGCCACCATTGCCGAGGCAGTTCTAACTACATCCATAAAAACAGGACTGCAGGGAAGTTCACATGCCAGCTGGGCGGAGCCCACAGCCGCTCAGCGGAGCCCACAGCAGCTCAGCAAAGCCTCTGCAGGCAGACAGTGACTAGGGTGCCTCCTTGCTGGGCAGGGCAGCCCAGAAAAAAAAAAAAAAAAAAGGGCAGCAGCACAGCGGAAACTCATAAATAAAGCCCTAACTCCCCGGGACAGAACACATGGGAAAAAAAAGGGGTTTATGAGTTCTGCTGCAGCAGACTTAAACGTATCTGCCCAACAGCTCTGAATGAACAACAGAGCTCACAGCTCAGCACTTGAGCTACTATAAGGGACAGACTGTCTCCTCAAGCAGCTCCCTGACCCCCGTATATCCAAAGAGTCACCTCATAAAGGAGAGCTCAGACTGACATTTGGCAGGTATCCTACTGGGACAAAGCAGAAGAAGAAACTGGTAGCAATCTTTACGGTTTTGCAGCTGCTGCAGGTGATCCCCAGGCAAGCAGGGCCTGGACTGGACCTCAGCAGTCCTACAGCGGAGGGGCCAGACTGTTAGAAGGAAAAATAAGAAACAGAAATAACTTCATCATCAACAAATATGACGTCCACTCAGAGACCCAATCTGAAAGTCAGAAACTACAAAGACGACAGGTGGATAAATCCACAAAGATGGGAAGAAACCAGTGCAAAAAGGATTAAAACACTCGAAACCAGAACACCTCTCCTCCTACAAGGGATCATAACTCCTCACCAGCAAGGAAACAAGACTGGATGGAGAATGAGTGTGATGAAATGACAGAATCAGGCTTCAGAAGGTGGGTAATAAGAAACTTCCGTGAGCTAAAAGAACATGTTCTAACTCAATGCAAAGAAACTAAGAACTTCGAAAAAAGATTTGATGAAATGCTAATGAGAATGGACAACTTAGAGAGGAATATAAGTGAATAGATGGAGCTGAAAAACACAACACGAGAACTTCGCGAAGCATGCACAAGTTTCAACAGCCAAATTGACCAAGCAGAAGAAAGGATATCAGAGGTCGAAGATCAACTTAGTGAAATAAAACGAGAAGGCAAGATTAGAGAAAACAGGGTAAAAAGGAATGAACAAAGTCAACAAGAAATATGGGACTATGTGAAAAGACCTAATCTGCGTTTGATAGGTGTACCTGAATGTGAGGAAGAGAATGAATACAAGCTAGAAAATACTCTTCAGGATATTATCCAGGAAAACTTCCCCAACCTAGCAAGGCAGGCCAATATTCAAGTACAGGAAATACAGAGAACACCACAAAGATATTCCTCAAGAAGACCAACCCCAAGGCACATAATCGTCAGATTCATCAGGGTTGAAATGAAGGAGAAAATGCTAAGGGCAGCCAGAGAGAAAGGTTGGGTTACCCACAAAGAGAAGCCCATTATACCCAGAGCAGATCTCTCAGCAGAAACCCTACAAGCCAGAAGACAGTGGGGGCCGATATTCAATATCCTTAAAGAAAAGAACTTTCAACCCAGAATTTCATATCCAGCCAAACTAAGATTCATAAGTGAAGGAAAAATAAAATCCTTTGCGAACAAGCAAGTACTCAGAGATTTCATCACCACCAGGCCTGCCTTACAAGAGCTCCTGAAAGAGGCACTACACATAGAAAAGAACAACCAGTACCAGCCACTCCAAAAACATACCAAATGGTAAAAAGCATCAACATAATGAAGAATCTGCATCAACTAACGGGCAAAACAGCCAGCTAGCATCAAAATGGCAGTATCAAATTCACACATAACAATATTAATCCTAAACGTAAATCAACTAAATACCCCAATCAAAAGACACAGACTGGCAAATTGGATAAAAAGCCAAAACCCATCGGTGTGCTGTATCCAGGAAACCCATCTCACATGCAAGGATACACAAAGGCTCAAAATAAAGGGATGGAGGAAGATTTGCCAAGCAAATGGAGAGCAAAAAAAAGCAGGAGTTGCAATTCTCGTCTCTGATAAAATAGACTTTAAAGCAACAGAGATCAAAAGAGACAAAGAAGGACATTACATAACGGTAAAAGGATCAATGCAACAAGAAGAGCTAACAATCCTAAATATATATGCACCTAATACAGGAGTACCTAGATACATAAGGCAAGTTCTTAATGACTTACAAAGAGACTTAGACTCCCACACAATAATAGTGGGAGACTTTAACACCCCATTGTCAATATTAGATCAACGAGACAGAAAATTAACAAGGATATCCAGGACTTGAAGTCAGACCTGGAACAAGCAAACCTAATAGACATTTACAGAACTCTCCACACCAAACACACAGAATATACATTCTTCTCAGCACCACATCACATCTACTCTAAAATTGACCACATAATTGGAAGTAAATCACTCCTCAGCAAATGCAAAAGAATGGAAACCATAACAAACAGTCTCTCAGACCACAGTGCAATCAAGTTAGAACTCTGAATTCAGAAACCAACCCAGAACCGCACAGCTTCATGGAAACTGAACAATTGGCTCTTCAATGTTGACTGGATAAACAATGAAATGAAGGCAGAAATAAAGATGTTCTTCGAAACCAATGAGAACGAAGACACAACATACCAGAATCTCTGGGACACATTTAAAGCAGTGTCTAGAGGAAAATATATAGCAATAAGTGCCCACAAGAGAAGCAAGGAGAGATCTAAAATTGACACCCTATCGTCAAAATTGAAAGAGCTAGAGGAGCAAGATCAAAAAAACTCAAAACCTAGCAGAAGACAAGAAATAACTAAGATCAGAGTAGAACTGAAGGAGATAGAGACACAAAAAACCCTTCAAAAAATCAATAAATCCAGGAGCTGGTTTTTTGAAAAGATCAATAGACCACTAGCCAGATTAATAAAAAAGAAAAGAGAGAATAACCAAATAGATGCAATAAAAAATGATAAAGGGGATATCACCACAGATTCCACAGAAATTCAAACCATCATCAGAGATTATTACAAACAACTCTATGCACATAAACTAGAAAACCCGGAAGAAATGGATAAATTCCTGGACACTTGCCTCCTCCCAAGCCTAAACCAGGAAGAAGTCGTACCCTGAATAGACCAATAACAAAGTCTGAAGTTGAGGCAGCAATTAAGAGCCTACCACCCAAAAAAACCCAGGTCCAGATGGGTTTACAGCCGAATTCTACCAGACATACAAAGAGAAGCTGGTACCATTCCTTATGAAACTATTCCAAATAATCCAAAAAGAGGGAATCCTTCCCAAATCATTTTATGAGACCAACATCATCCTGATACCAAAACCCGACAAAGACTCAACAAGAAAAGAAAACTACAGGCAATATCCATGATGAACATGGATGCAGAAATTTTCAATAAGATACTGGCAAGCCGATTGCAACAGCACATCAAAAAGCTTATCCACCATGATCAAGTAGGATTCATCCCGGGGATGCAAGGCTGGTTCAACATATGCAAGTCTATAAACGTAATTCACCACATAAACAGAACCAAAGACAAAAACCACATGATTATCCCAATCAATGCAGAGAAGGCCTTCGACAAAATTCAACAGCCCTTTATGCTAAAAACCCTCAATAAACTAGGTATCGACGGAACGTATCTCAAAATAATAAAAGCTATTTATGACAAACCAACAGCCAATATCATACTGAATGGGCAAAAACTGGAAGCAATCTCTTTGAAATCTGGCACTAGGCAAGGATGCCCTCTCTCACCACTCTTATTCAATATAGTACTGGAAGTTCTAGCCAGAGCAATCAGGCAAGAAAAAGAAATAAAGCGTATTCAAATAGGAAAGGAGGAAGTCAAATTGTCTCTATTTGCAGATGACATGATTGTATATCTAGAAGACCCCATCGTCTCAGCCCAAAATCTCCTGAAACTGATAAGCAACTTCAGCAAAGTCTCAGGATACAAAATCAATGTGCAAAAATAACAAGCATTCCTATACACCGATAACAGACTTAAAGAGAGCCAAATCAAGAACGAACTGCCATTCACAATTGCTACAAAGAGAATAAAATACCTAGGAATACAACTAACAAGGAACGTAAAGGACCTCTTCAAGGAGAACTACAAACCACTGCTCAACGAAATAAGAGAGGACACAAACAGATGGAGAAACATTCCATGTTCATGGTTAGGAAGAATCAATATCGTGAAAATGGCCATACTGCCCAAAGTAATTTACAGATTCAATGCTATCCCCATCAAGCTACCAATGACCTTCTTCACAGAACTGGAAAAAACCACCTTAAACTTCATATAGAACGAAAAGAGAGCCCGCACAGCCAAGTCAATTCTAAGCAAAAAGAACAAAGTGGGAGGCATCACAATACCAGACATCAAACTATACTACAAGGCTACAGTAATCAAAACAGCATGGTACTGGTACCAAAACAGAGATATAGACAAATGGAACAGAACAGAGGCCTCGGAGGCAACACAACATATCTACAACCATCTGATCTTTGACAAATCTGACAAAAACAAGCAATGGGGAAAGGATTCCCTGTTTAATAAGTGGTGTTGGGAAAACTGGCTCGCCATGTGCAGAAAGCAGAAACTGGACCCCTTCCTGACACCTTACACTAAAATTAACTCCAGATGGATTAACGACCTAAACATAAGACCTAACACCATAAAAACCCTAGAAGAAAATCTAGGCAAAACCATTCAGTACATAGGCGTAGGCAAGGACTTCATGACCAAAACACCAAAAGCATTGGCAACAAAAGCCAAAATAGACAAATGGGACCTAATCAAATTCCACAGCTTCTGCACGGCAAAAGAAACATTCATTAGAGTGAATTGGCAACCAACAGAATGGGAAAAAATTTTTGCAGCTTACCCATCTGACAAAGTGCTGATATACAGAATTTACAAAGAACTAAAACAGATTTACAAGAAAAAAACAAACAAGCCCATTCAAAAGTGGGTAAAGGATATGAATAGATACTTTACAAAAAAAGACATACATGAGGCCAACAAACATATGAAAAAATGCTCATCATCACTGGTCATTAGAGAAATGCAAATCAAAACTACATTGAGATAAATTCCATTTGACCCAGCAATCCCATTACTGGGTATATATCCAAAGGATTATAAATCGTTCTACTATAAGGACACATGCACACGAATGTTCATTGCAGCACTGTTTACAATAGCAAAGACCTGGAACCAACCCAAATGCCCATCGATGATAGACTGGACAGGGAAAATGTGGCACATATACACCATGGAATATTATGCAGCCATCAAAAATGATGAGTTCGCGTCCTTTGTAGGGACATGGATCAACCTGGAAACCATCATTCTCAGCAAACTGACACAAGAACACAAAATCAAACACCACATGTTCTCACTCATAGGCGGGTGTTGAACAATGAGAACACATGGACACAGGGAGGGGAGCACTACACACTGGGGTCTGTTGGGGGGAAATAGGGGAGGGACAGCGGCGGGTGGGGAGTTTGGGAGAGATAGCATGGGGAGAAATGCCACATATAGGTGAAGGGGAGGAAGGCAGCAAATCACACTGCCACGTATGCACCTATGCAACAATCTTGCATGTTCTTCACATGTACCCCAAAACCTAAAATGCAATAAAAAAAAATAAATAAATAAAAACAGATATGATAATTATATTTTGATAGGAAAAATTAAAAAAAAGACAATAATGAAGTTTGCTATATTGATTGACTCTTTCCTTCATGAAAGATATCTCTGTAGCATGCAATGCTGTTTGACAGCATTTAATCCACAGTAGAACTTCTTCGAAAACTGGAGTCAATCCTCTCAAACCCTGCTGCTACTTTATCAACTAAGTTTATGTAATATTCTAAATCCTCTACTGTCATTCTAACAATGTCCATGGCATTTTTATCAGTGGATTCCATCTTAAGAAGCCCCTTTCTTTACTCATCCATAGGAAGTAATTCCTCATCTGTTCAAGTTTCATCATGAGATTTCAGCAATTCAGTTACATCTTCAGGCTCCATCTCTAATTCTAGTTCTCATGCTATTTTGAAGACATCTGCAGTTACCTCCTCCACTGAAGCATTGAACTCCTTAAAGTCATCCATGAAGGTTAGAATCAACTTCTTCTCAACTCCTGTCCATGTTGATATTTTGACCTTCTCCCATGAATCACAAATGGTCTTAATGACATCTAGAATGGTGAATCCTTTCCAGAAAGTTTTCAATTTCTTTGCCCAGATCCATTATAGGAATCACTATCTATGGCAAGTGTAGCCTTACAAAATGTATGTCTTAAATAACACCTGAATGTTGACATTACTCATTGATCTATGGACTACAGAGTGGATGTTGTATTAGCAGGCATGAAAACAACATTAATCTCCTTGTATATCCCAATCAGAGCTCTTGGATGACTAGTTATAATAGTTATATTTTGAAAAAAATCTTTTTGTCTGAATAATATGTCTCAATATACTTAACATATTCAGTAAACCATGCTGCAAAAAGATGTACTATCATCCAAGCTTTGTCATTATAGAGTACAGGAAGGGAAGATTTAGTGTAATTCTTAAAGGTTGTAGGATTTTCAGAATGGTCAATAAGTACTGGCTTCAACTTAGCCCTTATCAAGAGAATCAGCCTGTCCTATAAAGCTTTGAAGACAGGAATTAATTTTTCCTCTCTAGCAATGAAAGTCCTAGAGGGCATCTTCTTCTAACATATAAGACTGTTTCATCTACATTGAAAATACGTTGCTTAGTATAGTCACCTTCATCAATGATCTTAGACAGATCTTCTGGAAAACTTGCTGCTGTTTCTACATGAGCACTTGCTGCTTCACCTTCCATTTTTATATTATGGAGATGTATTCTTTCCTTAAAGCTAATAAGCCAATCTCTGCTAGCTTCAAACCTTTCTTCCATAGAATTTCACCTCTCTCAACCTTCATAGAATTGAAGAGAGTTAGGGCCTTGCTCTAGGTTAGGCTTTGGTTTAAGGGAATGTTGGTCTACTGAACTTTTAATTTCCTTAAAGACCTTTTCCTTTGCATTGACAACTTGGCTATAACACCAGCGGCCTAGGTTTCTGGCTATCTTGGCTTTTGACATGCCTTCCTCTCTAAGCTTAATAATTTCCAGCTTTTGATTTAAAGTGAGAGACAAGCAACTTTTCCTTTTACTTGAATACTTAAGAGGCCGCTGTAGAGTTATTAAATGGCCTACTTTCAATATTGTTGTGTCTCAAAGAATAGGGAGGTCCAAGGATAGGGAGAAAGGGGAACAGCTGATTGGCAGAACAGTCAGAATTAACACATTTATCAATTATCAATTAAGTCTGCTATCTTATACAGGTGAGATTTGTGGTGCCCCTGAATAATGACAGTAGTAAAAACAAAGATCACTGACTACAGATCACCATAAGAGATATAAAAATAACAAAGTGTGAAATATTGTGAGAATTACTAAAATGCGACAAGAGACATGAAGGAATACATGTTGTTTGAAAAATGGTGCCAAGAGACTTGCTCAATATAGGACTGCCACAAACTTTCAATTTGTTTAAAAAAACAAAAGGAGTATCTGCAAAGTCAATAACGTGAGATATTCTTATATAACATTCATAAAGTTTCATGGCTATTTATGAGATACTAAAATAAATATTTAACATGGCAAATGCCCTCAAGTATGTTCCAGTATAATTTATTCCTCACATCTTTATTTGAAAAACCAGCTAGACAAAATTTGGGTGTACTATAGGTCATGCTTATGAATTACAGGCTTTATATATCTATAGAGTGAAAAAGACTGAATGATTTAGGGGTTAGGATCTCCTTTGTTGAAAACTAGTACATTCATTAATTTAGTTATTCCAGAAGTTGTGTTAATGGAATAATATAATAAAATTCCTACACTTATAAAATACATAGCTTCTTCAAAGTGCTATTGTGTGGTGCACTTTGAAAAGCATTGTGCACTTTTGCCATCTAAGGATGCTCATTATCTGGCAATGTGATGAGTAAGGGAAACCATTACAGTTCTTATGTCATAAAATAAAATAAGCTTTATGTAAGGTTACAGAATTTGGAATAAATACAAATGTTATGATTACTAGAAACGATTAAGCCATGATTTAGTAGTACAAAAAGATGCAATGGAATTGGTAATGAATTAGTTATTAAGTTGGGTTGGTGTTTCATGTTTATTTTATCACTATAACTTCCATCTGTGTTACATATATTCATTTCTATGTATAAAACATTAAGCTTTAAAAATAACTGTGTAAATATAAAAAGCATTTAACCTAATTAAAATGAAAGAGGTATTTTTTTTAGGGGGAATAATTTTTTAAAATATCTAAAATGTCCTTGAGGTCACAGAAAATGCTTCAATTGAGAGCAAGTGCCCACTCTTTTCAGTACTTAATGATGAAAACTTTGCCACACCCTGGTGAAATGAGTAGGATGTCACTGATAAGTGGGTAGCACTTACACTCAGTGGGTAAATTCGTTGGTCAGGATTTTGTGCAAACAAAGAAAATGTTCACTCTGTAGTTTGAATAATTTAAATTCTTCTTTAATGGTAATCTCTCAGTCATTGTCCTATTAGCCACAGGCTCCACAGGAAAAAAATATTTTCTTGCCATAGTTTCTATAATTTTGAACCATATACCCTTTCTTTGTAAACCATGGATCTTAGTATTCTAAAAATAATTCCTAACTTTTCCAACAATGATTGGTCCTGTGTTAGGATATTACTGTTGCCATTAATTAAAAAAACAAAGTTTACATGTAGGAAATATTTTATAAAATAAAAAATAAAATAAAATGTATGAAGAAACAAAGTTCTTAGTTGGGATGTCAGAAGAAATACATACCAACACGCCAACTATGATACTGACTTTGAAGAAATACTGGTGGCTTATTTCCATATTGCTAAAATCAAAGTAAGGAAATTAGCAAGACATTATAGTCACAGGGTTGCAACAGTATTACCAAATCATTCACTGTTATATCCAAATGATAATATACTAATGGTTCATATTCTTTGTTTTTAGGAAGTTAACCAAGGAGACTAGGATTCTGCAGAAGAGAAGTTTATAGAAACTGAAAACAAGATTGTAGACAATAGTCAATAAATTCCATTCTGGGAAAAATTGAGTTAAAGTTTTAAAAATTATTGCAAATAAGTTACATTCTTATACACATTCAGACGCATAACAAACAGTATTATTGATTCGAATCTTTGCATCTCTGATTTTTTTCTTATGCTTTTGTTTCATAAATAAAGGAAAGAACTGGGGTTCCCTGATACTTATCCACTGCTGCTTGGGGTGAGCTAATGGCCTGCTAAGAGTTGCAAAGTCTTTGCTTGAGAAAACAGTTAAAAAGGTAATTCTTGCAACACTGGGTGCTCTAATGGGAAAGTGAATCAATTCAAACTAAAAAATGACCCTGCTGGTACTGGCAAATCCTTTACGGTCACTTAAGTTTATCTCTTATCACTTTCAGTAATTTTCATAATTCCACCAATAAAACCCTAGAAATAGACAGGGATGAGTTATAATTTCTAAACAAATTGGGGACCCTTCTTTACTGGAATAAGGTATTTTTATGTCATTCCTTCTGACAAAATTTCTATTTTCTTTCCATTTTAACTGAAACATTTTTTTTCCACTGCATACATTCTGAATCCCCATGTAATTCTATAGACTGAAGAACTTCAAAACAGATACAGAATTTTAAAATTGCTTGATAAACTACAGCAAATAAGACATGTATATAGAAAATGTGAAAACATAATGGCCTGATAAGAGTTGCAAAGTCTTTACTTGAGAAAAGTCAAAAGGTAATTCTTGCAGCACTAGGTGCTCTAATGGGAAAATAATGGAAATATTAATATTTTCAATATTATGAGAAAATAATGGAAATATTAAGAATCATATCTAAAGACTGTACCTCATTTTAACCACAGATATAGTCAATAATAGCTGTGTAAATTAACTTTAAAAATCCTATTGAAAAAATTAAGCCCCCTTACTTTCTGGATTAAGTATTATTTTCTACTAAAATTGCTGAAAGAGATACATTTGCAATATGCTTTTTTTTCTATTTTAAATTTTATTTTTCTACTTTTTAATTTATAATATACTTTTTTAAAAAGTAAAATAACATATAGGGACATATATAGTGGTATGCATAGAAGGAAGTGTGAAAAAGGAAAATCAGTCCACCCGATTGCAATATAAGGCAATTAGGCCAAGGTTATAGGCCTGATTTCTGTGTGAATAAGTAATTTTATTCAATTACATTGTTATAAAAATAACCCTCCTGAACAAGAAGGCTTAATAAGTACTGTGGTAAAAGTACACAAGTGGGACCCACAATACCGGGGAAAAAAGCACCTGAAAGCACATGTACAGAATGCTGATTGGTAATATAATTTTTGAATATAAAGATACCATGATTACTTACGAGTTGTGATTATACACACACACACACACACACACACACACACGTCACAAAAATAAGCTGAGGAATTTAGTAAAATGTCCATTTTGAAGAATGCAGGGAGTATAAAGGTAATGATGTAATGAGATGCAGAAGTAGAAGAATATAATGAGATGTGCATAATTTAGCAGTGTAATGAAGTTCATGGAATGATGAGTCTAAAGAGATATGAATACCTGAAGGGAATTGTGAATGAGTTTAAGAGGCTGCATTCATGGAAAAATTAAAAAATAGACAGCAAATGCCAGTACAGACCAATATCCCTTTGCAAGTAGAATCATTCTAGGTGAAGACCTTACTAGACTGAAGGTAGAAAATGAAGGCAGTATTTTGGATAATAAAAATACATGCTTTCACTTGAAATATCTGAAGAGCTATCTCAATTCTTTGCTTCAATTTTGTACAGCTCAATCAGATAAGAGCAAAAATAAAAAATAAAATAAAAACTTCTGCTTAGTTAAATTTTCTAATGAGACAGAGATATATTACCGAATGACCTGGGTGGATGGAATTAAAATCTGATTACATCAAAATGCATACAGGATCCAGATGTGGGCCAACAAATGGAGCTGAGCCAACTTTAGCTCTGACTCTGTAATTTACAAGTGCTTATCTCAGGGCTGTAACCTTAGAATCCTCATGTTGGGAGAACAGAGGAATGGGAAGCAGTTGTTAAATTCCAAATAGAGCAGGCTAGTGAAAATGAAATTCCTTATATGTATATTATATCCTTTAATAGTATCCTACAATAACCCTATATTGGGTAGACATTATTTACATTTTGCATAGGAGGGAGATAAGACCCAGAAAGGTTAAGTAGCTTGTCCAGGGTCACGTGGCTAGTACAAGGTAGAGCAAGCAAAAGAGCCAAAGAGTGTTTGATGGCAAAGTTCCTTCTAGTATACCTTATTTCCTTTTTCCTTATTATCTGACAGCCCCTGAACCATCAGGAAGAGTTAATGAACTCCCAGTATGACCTTAGTAAGGACTTCCTACTGCTTGGAATCAAGAGCTTCAGAATTTCTTCTAAAGGGCAGCGAATTTCAGTTTAAGATAACTGCCTATGTTCAGGCAGCTAACTAGCTAGAAGTCATAGATGGGAACATGGGCCTTTGTGCTGTGGGCAGTATTCTAAAAGAGATACTTCACTGTTCCAAACTTAATTCCAACAGCAAAGCTTAAAGGTTTCTTGACTAGAACTGCTAAAGTGGAAAAACAAAAAACCTAGGTCAGAGACACTGAAGTCTTTAATCATATAATCTTAAAAAAGCTTAGAGCTTATATTCTAAAATAAAATTCCCAAGAGAGCAAAATCCTTTCTATTAAAGAAAAACCTCTAGTTTTTCCATTGTATACTGAAAAAGATTGGGAATTTCAGGGAATGGTGCCAGAATATTTTAATCTGCCTTATAGCAGCTGGTACTGTACCAAGTGTGAAGTTGTAATTTATTCTTATCATGCATTTTACAAATAAAGAAAATGAATCACAAATCGTAGTCTTACAAATGTTATCATCCATGGTTATGCCAAGAATGCCTATCAGTGGAATACTTGTTCCTTAAAAACCTTGCTGGCAGATAGGAGGTGAAAATAGTAATATGCTAAAAGACAGATCAGAGACAATAGAAAATTCATCTGTAGTCAAAATAGATAAACAAAGAGAAAACACCTTATATATGCAAACACTTCTAGGCACTTCCTTTATAAGAATAATTTTTACATTGATTTGAGATGCAGTATGCTATAGTGAAATGAATACCAGACTGGGAGTTAAGGATCCTGGGTTCTAGTTGTTGTAACCATAAACTATTTCTCTTATTATACATACCTCTTTGGTTCTAAGTTCCCTTGTCTTTAAATAAGAGAGACTATTTAATCTCAAGTTACCGTTTTACTATTACATACAAAGTATTTCATGTACTATATACTCTGAAATTCCTTCATAGATTTCCCTATGGTCTATGACCTTCACAACAATCACTTTCAGCATTTTATCTACATGTTAAGACCTTAGTTTTCTAGGATTATTTCTGAACCTTCTTAAACATACAAAAAGTCATTTTAGAGATGTCACAGCTTCATATACATTCTTAGATTCAGTTGGTCCTAGACTTTCATTACTAAACATTGGCTTTCCTCTAAGGGCTTCTGCAATTGTAGGTGTTAGAGTGTTACAGAGGCAAAATATTTGTAATTTCATAGAATGTGAAGGCCTTTTGGTTCCCCGCAAATACTTTTTCCTACTCAGTGATTAATGAGTAAAATTAAATAGTTTAGAGGTACATCTAGCTGAAATCAAAACCAACTATAAGGGTTTGCTCAGTAAAATGCAAATGTACTTGGCAAAGAAAATATTCTAAAGCATAGTGAGAATGAACTTCTATTCTTTTTTCTAGGCCTTATTTGACTTATGACAATTCAATTTACAGTGATCCACACTTACAGCACTCTGCTTTTTTTATGTCCATGTTATTTATTAGGGCATTTAAAATTAACACTGAACAAAAATGTCAGTCAGTTGTCTCATAAAACATATGAACAAGGTGCTATGTGAACACAAAGAAAGGATGTTTAACCCAGCAAGGGAAAAGGGAGAGGCAGACATCAGAAAATACTTTATAAAGGAGAAGCATCTTAAGCTTGATCTTAAAGAATATGTGGTAATTAGCAGTAGTTAACAAGTAGAGAAGTAAGATAAAGTTTTTCCAAGCAAAACCTATATAAGCAAAGGGGCCAGGCATGGTGGCTTATACCTGTAATACTAGTACTTTGGGAGGCCAAGGCAAGAGGATCTCTTGAGACTGAGAGTTCAAGCCCAGCCTGGGCAACATAGTGAGACCTAATCTCTTAAAAAAAAAAAGATATATATAAAAGGCTTAGAGTAAGAGAGAATAAGAAGAAAGAATTGTCATGTTAGGTTTAGGGAGAAGCAAGTTCTGATGATAAGGAGGTAAGATAAGAAACAAAAAAATTAGAAGAAATCAGATTATAAAGGGCCTTTTATGACACGTCAAGGAGTTTGAATTTTATCTTGAGGTTATGGGAAAATTGCTGAAGAGTTGTATATAGGAAGTGTTAATAACAAATTAGAAAATTTGAAGATTACTTTGGCATCAAATTGGAGAATGGATTGGGAAGATTTGAACTAGGGGGAGGAGAGTCTGTTACAATAGTTCAGGAAGTTAATAATAAAGATCTAAACTAAAACAATAACAGAAGGAATGTAGAACAAAGGACAGACTTAAGAGGATGTAGAAAAACAAGTATTGTAGAGGTAGAGAAAGTAAGTTTAGTATTTGTTATGTTACATTTACTAGCAGCAGATACATAATACATTCAGAATATGAGTTTGGGGCCAGGTGCGGTGGCTCACGCCTATAATCTCAGCACTTTGGGAGGCTGAGGTGGGCAGATCACAAAGTCAAGAGATAGAGACCATCTGGCCAACATGGTGAAACCCCGTCTCTACTAAAAATACAAAAAATAGTCGGGCATGGTGGCACACGCCTGTAGTCCCAGCTACTCAGGAGGCCGAGGCAAGAGAATCGCTTGAACCCAGGAGAAGGAGGTTGCAGTGAGCTGAGATCATGCCACTGCACTCCAGCTTGGTGACAGAGCAAGACTCCGTCTCAAAAAAAAAAAAAAAAAAAAAGAATATGATATGAATTTGGACCTTGGACAAGCGCTGGCAATGGTATAGATTTAAAATTCACCTTATAGATGGTATCTGAAGCTACTAGCCTGCATGAGGCCATCTGAAGTCAATGGACGAAATATGAAAAGAGCCAAAGAAAAAAAACTGAAAGAAAGCTTTTCAAGGAATTGACAAAGGAAGGCAAACCTGTAAAGGTGCCAATTAAAGGAGACAAGTACCACATTAATTTACCTATCTCTTCTGCACTAGGCTATGAAATCCATGGGTCAGGAGTTTTATTTTTATTCATCTTTGCATATACAGGACTTAACATAGTATCTAACATTTAGTTGATGTTTAATAAATATTTGTTGAACAAAGTAAATTATGTTTCCATACTTGATGTTTTCTAAACACCAAATCAAAGTGTATAAGGGGGTCTAATTATAATACCCTTTTACATAAAAAATTGAGTTTGATCCAACTCAAAGGTTCAGTGCAAACCTCATTATTACTTTTCATCATCATAGGTGTAAACACTTGACAAAAAGTTACCATCTATGAAGAATCTGCTCACTTACAAGTGACAACTAATTTGATGAATAAATGAAGGGGAAACAAGCACATGAAGGGAAAAGAGAATACATCTGACGGCATTTTTTTCCTAGAGGGAAAATGAAATGGCAATTTCCAAAATGTTCTTTTTTTTTTTTTTTTAAACTAGAATGTCTCTTTAAATGTGACTTGGAATACATGGTGAGATTTTTCTAAGGACTGATGTTAAGGGAATCTTCTGAAACTATGAAAAACCAGGGATGATTAATATATTTTTATAATAGGTAAAGTATTAATTTTTATAACTTAGGCTTACATTCATATTTTCTGAAAATGTCTTGGTTTCTACTGATATCAATAAATATCTCAATATTGTACATTTAATAATAAACAAAATGATTCCATTAAAATTTTTCTGAAATCACATAGTTAATTCCTGTCTAATCCCCTACTCTAGTGAGTTTTCTAATCTTTCCTTTAATGAGGAGTAAAACAAAAACAAATGGTTTAAGCCTAACGATATGCATATCTGAAATAATGTAAGCCTAAGACGTAGAATAAGGGCAAACTGTATAAAAACAATTCTTGTCTACGTGGGAACACAGACAAAAGAGTTAAAGTCTGGCACCATTATGTTAGCTGCCATTATTTTTTATAATTTAATGCTGGAAGAAGAGCACAATTAGGTAGTAAGAAGAAGAATGTAAATCTTGAGACCTTAATCCTATTCTTTTTCTGCTATTCTGAGTTTGACTTTCCTTGTAGAAAAATTAGGATGTTTTTGCTCTCTACTGTTCATTGTAGTTTGAATGTTTTATGGTTCTATAAAGTTTTTTATTTATAAAATTAATTCTGTTGTGTTGCTTCTTTCTACATAACAAATTAAGAAACTATATTTTATTCAGATTGCACTAAGTGTAACTTCTTTTCTTGATGTTGGGAAGAAACCACAAGGTTTATTGGCTGGAAGTTCTCCTCAGTAGCCTGGTCTTCTGGGACTGGATGCCTAAATACAACTCCTATGCTGAATTTTTAGAAATGAAAGTTATTAAAAAATGAAATACTGGGAAATGCTACCTTTCTATTGTCTTAGTAATGCATGGATAAGTTAATTTCTTTTTTTTACATTTTTACATTTAAATACATGTTTTCCAAACAGAAAAGATGATTACAAGACACATTAGTTGTCTCCCATTTCTGACAGAAAATACATCAGATAGACTCAAGAGTTAACTACTTTCCCCACTCAGTGTGAGAACTCTTTCTTTAGTTTGCAGTATTGATATTTTGATAGACAGCAGAAACACAGCTGATTTTCTTCCATTTTTAAATGAAAAGGCTGTTTTATGGATTTCACTAAGTATACTGTTAAGGCTGGTCTTTAGCCATTTTCTTATTGAGTAGAAGTAAGAAGCAAAAGAATGATGATAATTGTGATAATAGTCAATAATCTTTCTTTTTCAGGGAAACTGTGCATTAATGTTACATTAATCTTATTTGGAAAAAAAATGAAGAAAAGAAAGGGCAATAGTCAAACATAATAGTACCTCGGTAATTGATGATTTCTGTCCCAAGCACCGGAGTCATCTCCAGAACTGTGATAAAGGCTTTGTCCATAGATGTCAGAGGAAAAGGAGACATGCGATGTCTTCTAGCCACCTTCGTGATATCGACAGCACTGTGACCTAAACAGTAAGATAATTAACTGAGAATATGAAGCTGTAACACTGATTAAAAAGTGGCAATGACTTACAAATATCACAATTCCAAATTTTGAATGTCCCCAAATGAAGATTAGCAGGTGGGAAACTGTTTCTCCTGCCTCCAAAATATAGCCTGCTCTGGTTGAACATTAAATCAAGTTATCAATGTTATATCATGTGTCAAAACTTAGTGAAATTTAATGATGACATTGACCAATGTTTTTTGAGCGCTTCCTATGTGTCAAGACACTGTAGTAAATTAACTAATCCTCACAACAACCTTATGGTGAGGCACCATAATTATCCTTATTTATAGATGAGGAAAGAGAGGCTTAGAGAAATTATGTATCATTTCCTAAATCACAGAGCTAGTAACAGAAGAGCTAAGATTCAATCCTAGGTAGTTCTGGCTTCAGAATTCATGTTGTCAACCACTACCCTAAACTTTGAATACTTAATGCACTAGTTAGTAAAATGAAGACCCCAAACTTCAATTTATTTAGGATATTATAGGAAATTTTCTCTCCTCTGAAAAAAGTCATGGAGAAAAATTATTATTTAGCTATTGACTCCACAGGTGACCATATTTAGTCCCAAAGCATTCAAATAATGCATACATTAAAACTACCAATTTTATATCTCCAATCTCAACCTCAACCCTTAATTCTACATTTTTATATCATGCTACATGTATTTGGATGTGTAACCAGCAACTCAAACCTAAAATGTCCAGAAACAAACTCAATCCCCGTCCTCCAATTCCACTCATACAATGTCTTATTCTCTTGCAGTTTCTATTTCAGTAAATAGCAACTCCATTCTTCCAGTTATTAAGCTAGAACCTTGCAGGATCCTTGATTCTTATGTATATTTAAACTATCTTTGAAATTTATCTTGCAACTGCTCATTACTCATCACTTCCAGTACTATTACAATAGTTAGAACCACCATTACTTTCCTGAAAAATTGAATAGCATCCTAACTGGTCTCTTTGCTTCTATCCTTGTCATACTTCAATTTATTCTACACACAGCAGTTAAAATGATTCTTTGAATCATTGAATTGTGCTAATCTCTGCTCATAGCTCTCTAATGACTTTCCACATCCCTAACAATAAAATCTCTGCTATAGCCTATAAGGCCCAACATATTATGGCTCCCATTGTCCTCCTAACATTCCCTCTTTGTTTACTGTGCTCTAGTCACACTGGTTCCTTTCTTTTACTTGATCATGCCAAATTCATCTCTCCTCAGGGTCTTTGTACTTTGTGTTTCCTCTGCTTGAACCATTCTTCCCCAGATAGTCCCTCATTTCTCCATCTATCCGTCACTTCTTTCATGTCTCTGTTCAAATATCACTTAATCAGAGAGAACTTTGTTGAACACTCTATATGGAATAATATCTACCATCACTCTTTATTTCCCTTACCCTACTTTTCTTTTCTTCATAGCTATACACATACCCATGTACATCCATAATATGGATATTCATAACCATATATAATATGTAAATGTAAATGTATATATTTATATTTGTTTATTGCCTTCCTCTTCTCAATAGAATATAAAGCTCTATGACAGCAGCAACTTTCTCTTGTTTACTGTTTTTGTCCCCAATACCTAGAACAGTATCTGATACATATTAGCCAACAAAAAATAAATATTTGTTGAATAAATGCACAATTTATCCAAGTGGGAGCTGGACATAAAAAAAATGCATACTTTAATGACAAGAAGGAACTTCTTGGAGTATTATCTCTTTGTATGTAAATAACTTGGCCTTTTTCTTGGTGCCATAAAAGTCTATATCCCAAAGAGTTAACAGAAAGTAGTAACTGCAAATACTGCTGCTTGGCTGTCCTAACTGCTATCCACAATCCCCTCTTTAAGTGGGTAGAAGTGGTTGTATGATATAATTCTGGCCAATCAGGGGTAGGAAGAAATCCCTGGGGCAGGCTTCCTCTTACAAATAAAAAGATAAAGAGAGATAAAGCCTTAAGAGAAAAAAGCTTTTACCCATCTACCTTTTTTCTACCTAGAACATGGCTACAGCAGGGAGCTGGGTTGACACTGGGGACTGGGAGGTACTGTAGCCACTTTTGAACTATGAAGATGCAAGCCCATGTAGTAAGTATAGAAAGATGAGAAGAAAAAAAGAGTCCAAGACCCTGGTGACAATGTAGAGCTGCTGTAAAAACCCTAGAATGCCTGCCTCCAGACTTCAATATGTGAGATACAGAAGCTTGCATTTCTTTAAACCACTTTATAATGATTATATGTATCCTTCAGAAGATTGTGAATTTCTGGTCATTGCAATTTATTAAATTTAGCACTTTTACTCCAATCCCAGTGGCCGCTCCAGACACGTTCAATGAATTGACTTAAAGGCACAACCCCAAAGGGTTTTCATTCTAAGACTAATGAGTGTCATAGGCACCTAAGAAAAAGATAAAGCTCCTTATATTATTAATATGCCATTTCTTCTCATGGTCAATCAAAATAACAAAATTTTCAAAGTTTAACAAACCTTGGAGATTATTTAGTGCTACATAGAATTTTCTATTCAAATTGTGGGTGAACACTTAAAAAAGGATTATATGTGATTCACCATTCACTTACAATTGAAATATAAATTTATTTATAACTCATTTTCATTGAAGTCTTGACCTAGTCATTCAAATATATATATAAAAATCATTGTCACAACCAGTGTAACTAGGCAGAATGACAGAGATTGCTGCTTCTGCCTTTTATTCAGCTTTATGGGTCTCAGATCAGATTTTTTTTTTTTGTGATAGGCTGCACTTTAAAGTGTGAATTGGATATAATCTTACAAAAGTTGTCTTTTAAAAATATGTTTAGTTTCTGAGAAGAATATTCTACTTTTTAGTTATACAGATTTTATCTGTTGAATATGGTGCTTTGTAATAGGCATTTTCTTATTAAACAGCAAGTCTGACGATCAGTGATACACATATCCATTCAACAAATATTTACTGAGTGCACTTTATGAACCAGGAACACTTAGGGACTTGGGATACTGAGAATAAAATATACCCTGCCATGAAGAATATTACAGCCCAGCAGAAAGGAGAGAAAGAGAAAGAGAAAAAGGAAGGAAGGAAGGAAGGAAGGAAGGAAGGAAGGAAGGAAGGAAGGAAAGAAGAAAGAAAGAAAGAAAGGGTAGTAAACCATCTGATGGTTCTGTAAGTTGTAGATTGGTTGTCCTGTCCTGTCCTGTCCTATCCTATGTTCCAGGATACATATGCAGGATGTGCAGGTTTGTTATACAGGTAAACTTGCGTCATGGTGGTTTGCTGCACAAATCAACCCATTACCTAGGTATTAAGCCCAGCTATTCTTTCTGATGCTCTCCTTCCCTGAAACCCCCTGACAGGGCCCAGTGTGTGCCGCTGCCCCCCCATGTGTCCATGTGTTCTCATTGTTCAGCTCCCACGTAAGTCCAGCTCCCACAGAAAAACATACAGCATTTGGTTTTCTGTTCCTGTGTTAGTTTACTGAGGATAATGGCTTCCAGCTCCCTCCATGTCACTGCAAAAGACATGATCTCATTCCTTTTTATGGTTGCATAGTATTTCATGGTGTATCCAGTCTGTCATGATAGACATTTGGGTTGATTCCACATCTTTGCTATTGTAAACAGTATTGCAGTGAGCATATGCGTGCATCTATGTTTATAATATAATGATTTATATTCCCTTGGGTTTATACCCAGTATTGGGATTGCTGGATCAAATGGTAATTCTAGTTCCAGGTCTTTGAGGAATCACCACACTGTCTTCCACAATGGTTGAACTATCAACAGTGTAAAAGTGTTCCTATTTCTCCACAGCCTTGCCAGCATCTGTTGTTTCTTGACCTTTTAATAATTACCATTCTGACTGGTATGAGATGGTATCTCATTGTGGTTTTGATTTGCATTTCTCTAATGATCAGGGATGTTGAGCTTTTTTCATATGTTTGTTGGCTGTATGTATGTCTTCTTTTGAGAAGTGTCTGTTCACATCCTTTGCCCACTTTTAAATTGGGTTATTTTTTTCTTGTAAATTTGTTGAAGTTCCTTGTAGATTCTGGGTATTAGACCTTTGTCTGATGGATAGATTGCAAAATTTTTCTCCCATTCTGAGTGTGTCTGTTCACTCTGATGACAGTTTCTTTTGCTATGCAGAAGCTCTTTAGTTTAATTAGGTCCCATTTGTCAATTTTTGCTTTTGTTAAATTGCTTTTAACGTTTTGTCATGAAATCTTTGTCCATGTCAACGTCCTGAATTACGGTATTGCCTAGATTTTCTTCTAGGGTTTTCTAGTTTTGGGTTTTACATTTAAGTCTTTAATCCATCTTGGGTTAATTTTTGTATAAGGTGTAAGGAAGGTGTCCAGTTTCAATTTTCTACATATGGCTAGCCAGTTCTCCCCAGATTCGCTTATTAAACAGCGAATCCTTTCACCATTGCTTGTTTTTGTCAGGTTTGTTGAAGATCACATGGCTGTAGATGTGCAGTCTTATTTTTGAGTTCTATATTCTGTTCCATTGGTCTATGTGTCTGTTTTTGTACTACTACCATGATGTTTTGGTTACCATGGCCTTGTAGTTGAGTTTGAAATTGGGTAGCGTGATGCCTTCAGCTTTGTTCTTTTTGCTTAGGATTGTCTTCACTATATAGGCTTTTTGTTCCATATGAATTTTAAAGTAGTTTTTTCTAATTCTGTGAAGAATGTCATGGGTAGTTTAATGGGAATAGCATTGAATCTATAAATTACTTTAGGCAGTATAGCCATTTTCATGATATTGATTTTTCCCATCCATGAGCATGGAATGTTTTTCCATTTGTTGTGTCCTCTCTGATTTCCTTGAGCAGTGATTTGTAGTTCTCCTTGAAGAGGTCCTTCACTTCTCTTGTTAGCTGTATTCCTAGGTACTTTATTCTCTTTGTAGCAATTGTGAATGGGAATTCATTCATGATTTGGCTCTCTGCTTGTCTACTGATGGTGTATAGGCATGCCTGTGATTTTTGCACACTGATTTTGTACTTTGCTGAAGGTGCTTATAAGCTTAAGCAGCTTTTGGGCTGACATGATGGGGTTTTCAAATATAGGAGTATGTCATCTGCAAACAGAGACAGTTTGACTTCCTCTCTTTCTATCTGAATATTTTATTTATTTATCTTGCCTGATTGCCTTGGCCAGAATTCCAATACTATGTTGAACAGGAGTGGTGAGAGAAGGCATCCTTGTCTTGTGCTAATTTTCAAGGGAAATGCTTCGAGCTTTTTCCATTCAGTATGATATTGGCTATGATATTGTCATAAATGGCTCCTATTATTTTGAGGTACATTCCATTAATATGTAGTTTATTGAAAGTTTTTAACATGAAGGGAAGTTGAATTTTATCAAAGGCCTCTTCTGTGTCTGTTGAGATAATAATGTGGTTTTGGTCTTTAGTTCTGTTTATGTGATGAATCATGTTTATTGATTTGCATATGTTGAACCAGCCTTGCATCTTGGGGATGAAGTCATCTTGATCATGGTGGATAAGCTTTTTGATGTGCTGCTGGATTCAGTTTGTCAGTATTTTATTGAGGATTTTTGCATCAATGTTCATCAGGGATATTGGCCTGAAGTTTTCTTTTTTGTTGTATCTCTGCCAGGTTTTGGTATCAGGATGTTGCTGGCCTTTTCAATTGTCCCCTTTTCAATTGTTTGGAATAGTTTCAGAAGGAATAGTATCAGCTCCTCTTTGTATCTCTGGTAGAATTCAGCTGCAAATCTGTCTGGTCCTGGGCTTTTTTTGGTTGGTAGGCTATTTATTACTGCCTCTATTTCAGAACTTGTTATTGTCTATTCAGGGATTCAATTTCCTTCCGGTTCAGTCTTGGGAGGGTGTGTGTATCCAGGAATTTTTCCATTTCTTCTAGATTTTCCAGTTTATCTGAGGTGTTTATAGTATTCTCTGATGGTTGTTCATAGTTCTGTGGGGTCAGTGGTGATAGTCCCTTTATCATTTTTTATTGTGTCTATTTGATTCTTCTCTCATTCCTTCTTTATTAATCTGGCTAGTGGTCTATTTTATTAATTTTTTTCAAAACAAAAACAGCTCCTAGAGTAATTGATTTTTTTTGAAGGGTTTTTCATATCTCCATCTCCTTCAGTTCTGCTCTGATCTTGGTTATTTCTTGTCTTTTGCTAGCTTTGGTTTTTTTTCTTTTCCTCTTGGTTCTCTAGTTCTTTTAGTTGTGATATTAGGATGTCAATTTGAGATCTTTTTAGCTTTCTGATGTGAGCATTTAGTGCTATAATTTTCCCTCTTAACATTGCTTTAGCTGTATCTCAGAGGTTCTGGTATGATATCTCTTTATTCTCATTGGTTTCAAAGAACTTCTTGATTTCTGCCTTGATTTCATTATTTAACCAGGAGTCATTCAGGGGCAGGTTGTTTAACTTCCACATGGTTGTGTGGTTTTGAGTGAGTTTCTTAACCTTGAGTTCTAATTTAATTGCACTGTGGTCTGAGAGACTGTTTCTTATAATTTCAGTTTGGCATTTGCTAGAAGTGTTTTACTTCCAATTATATGATCTTTTTAGGAGTAAGTGCCACGTGGCACAAAGAAGAATATATATTCTGTTGTTTTTGGGTGGAGAGTTCTGTAGATATATGTCAGGTCCACTTGATCCAGAGTTCAGTTCAGGTCTTGAATATCTTTGCTAATTTTCTGTCTCGATAATCTAATGTTGACAGTGCAGTATTAAAGCCTCCCACTATTATTGTGTGGGAGTCTAAGTCCCTTTATAGGCCTATCTAAGAACTTGTTTTATGAATCTGGGTCCTCTTGTATATTTAGGATAGTTAGCACTTCTTGTTGAATTAAGTCCTTTACCATTATGTAATGCCCTTGTCTTTTTTGATATTTTTTTGGGGGTTTAATGTCTGTTTTGTAAGATTGCAACCCCTGTTTTTTTCTGCTTTCCATTTGCTTGGTAAATTTTCCTCCATCTCTTTATTTTGAGCCTACGTGTGTCTTTGCACATGAGATGGGTCTCTTGAATACAGCACACTGATGGGTCTTGATGCTTTATCTAGCTTACCATTTTATGTCTTTCAGTTGGGGGCATTTAGCCCATTTACATTTAAGGTTAATATATGTGTGAATTTGATCCTGTTATCATGATGCCAGCTGGTTATTTTGCAAAGTTGTTGATGTAGTTGCTTCATAGTGTCATTGGTTTGTGTACTTTAGTGTGTTTTTGTAGTGGTTGATAATGGTTTTTTCTTTCCATATTTAGTGCTTCCTTCAGGAGCTCTTGCAAAGCAGACCAACTAGTGACAAATTTCCTCAGCATTTGCTTTTCTGAAAAGGTTTTTATTTCTCCTTTTCTTATGAAGTTTAGTTTGGCTGGTTATGAAATTCTGGGTTGGAAATTATTTTCTTTAAGAATATTGAATATTGGCCCCCAATCTCTTCTGGCTTGTAGGGTTTCTGCTGAGAGGTCCACTGTTAGTCTGATGGGCTTCCCTTTATAGGTGACCAGGCCTTTGTCTCTGGCTGCCCTTAACACCTTTTCCTTCATTTTGACCTTGGAGAATCTGTGATTATGTATCTTGGGGATGATCTTTGTTCTCATGGAGTATCTTACTATGGTTCTCTGGATTTCCTGAATTTGAGTGTTTGCCTATCTTGCTAGGTTGGAGAAGTTCTCCTGGATGATATCCTGATGTACATTTTCTAACTTGGTTCCGTTCTCCCATCTCTTTCAGGTGTCCCAATTAGTTGTAGGTTTGTTTTTTTTTTTAACATAATCCCATAGTTCTCATAGGTTTTGTTCATTCCTTTTCATTCTTTTTTTTTCTAATCTTGTCTGTCTGTCTTATTGCAGCAAGATAGTCTTCAAGCTCTGAAATTCTTTCCTCCCTTTGGTCTATCTAGCTATTGATACTTGTGTTTGCATTATAAAGTTCTTGTGTCGTGTTTTCCAGCTCCATCAGGACATTTATTTTCCTCTCTAAACTGGCAGACTGGACCTGAGTGATGGCAGCCATCTCTCCCCGTCAAGAACTCAGCTGTCTTAGGCAGCAGGCAGTCACAGTGATGGCAGCTGCCCCTTCCCCTGGGAACTTGGTAGTCTTAGGCAGTCTCCATCTGAGTGGCTGCCAAAAATCTGCAGTTTTGTGCTTGGGAACCAACCCCCTGGTGGTGTGGGCTGATGAGGGGATCTCCTGATCTGTGGGTTGCACAGATACATGGAAAAAGCATGGTTCCCCAGGTGGGGTAGCACAATCACTCACTACCTCCCTTGGCTGGGAGTGGGAATTCTCTTTCCCCTGTGTGGATCCTGGGTTGGCTGTCACTCCATCCTGCTTTTCCTCACTTATCATGGGTTGTTCTAACTGCCTAGTCAGTCCCAGTGAGAGAACCTGGATACCTCAGTTGTTGGTGCAGGATTTACTTGCTGTTTTTGTTCCTCCTGGTGGGAGCCTCCAACCATAGCTGTTTTTAGATGGCCATCTTGGCTCCTCCTTGTTTTCTTTCTTTCTTCTTGTTGTTTGGAAATTGCAGTATGGGTATGTACTGGAAGGAATAATCTCTTCCATCTCTAAAGTAATGTTATACCTTGTTTATATTTGTCTTTTGGTAGCTATCAATTTCCATCTTATGCTATAGATATTTAAATATTTGCCTTACCTCTGCTACTAGACAGCAAAGTCTATGTATTATTAATCTTTGTATTCTCTGCCACTTTTAGAATAGTGCCTTCCTTATAGTAGATACTCATAAATACTTGGGGTATTTAATGAATGACAAATGTTTTAAACAAAGTCCAAAGTTGGGAAGGAAAAAGCAAGGTGGTGCTTTCTGCTATCTTTTTACTTCTTTAAGCAACTGAATATTTATAAAGTCTTTGTCACAAACTGACTACCTCCCTGGAAAAATAATTCCTACATTTTTATAGACCTATAGTATAAACATTTTATTTATTTTAAAATTTATTTTTGACAAAAATTTTATATATGCATGGTGTATATCATGATGTTTTGAGATACGTATAAGTTGTGGAATAACTAAATTGAAGAAATTAACATACTTTGGTGCTATTGGATTAATAAAGGTCCTTGGTTAAACTATTTGCATGTAAACACAGGGGCCTTTGGATATATAATACATTAACTAAAAGGAATGTCTCAAAGGAGGAGTATTGTAATTCTCTGGTACATCAGCAGGTAGGGGGGTGTGTGTGTGTGTGCGTGTGTGTGTGTGATTTCAACAAATATTAATTGAGCACCTTTTTATGTGCCATGAGATTTCTTCCCACTCATTACTCACCCCAAATTATACAGTAATTAGCTACCTCCCCCCAAAAAAAACCTACTTCGGCTGGGCATGGTGGCTCATGTCTGTAATCCCAGCACTTTGGGAGGTCAAGGTGGGTGGATCACCTGAGGTTGGGAGTTTGAGACCAGCCTGACCAACATGGAGAAACCCCATCTCTACTAAAAATACAAAATTAGCCAGGTGTGGTGGTGCATACCTGTAATCCCAGCTACTCAGGAGGCTGAGGCAGGAGAATCGCTTGAACCCGGGAGGCGGATGTTGCGGTGAACCGAGATTGCACCATTGCACTCCAGCCTGGGCATCAAGAGCGAAACTCCATCTCAAAACAAAAACAAAAACAAAAAAACCTACTTCATATATTAAATAACTATTCAATAGCTATTTCACCTATTAACAAGGGTTAACTTGGTCCTGTAAAAAGGAGAAAAAGAGTGTTTGTCACTCACTTTCTCTAAAAATTAATAAAATGAATGGAAGAAATAACAGTTGCTCTTTTTAAGTAAAAGGAGAAACTACATAATATCAGTAACACACCCAGTTCTGTTGTATCTCTTACCACATGCAGGACAATTATGTGTCCATATGATTCTATTTAGCAAAAGATTGTAGCTAAAATAACTTTGAAAACCATTGATCTAGTTGATCCATTGTTCTCATTTTCAAATCAGAAGTGGATAAACAATGCTCCCTGGCCAGTACCAGGTACATATTCAGGCTAGCATCTGGAGGCCTAGGCTAAGAACGCATAGCATGCAAATGCATAGTCTTACAGAGGCCTCCCAAGGGCTGAAATTAAAGCTTTAGAATGGCTTTAATACTAACAATCTACTTAAGAAAAGTAAACCAATTGCAGATGACTGCTGTCAGTTTAGATGTTATAATAATTTGGCCTGTCACTCCTAGCTCATTTCAGATAGCTACAGTGAGGAAGATGTCTAGACTCTCTCCCCTATATAGTTTTATATATAATTCATACATTTCCAAAGTAAATCTGGTAAGCAAATAGTTGTTTCCTTTCTTCTTTTTCTGTTTCCATTTTTAAAAGAAATACAATTTCAACTATTTTCTGAAGTTGATACTAGTGATTTACGAGGAGCTTCAAAATTAAAGCTTCAGAAATTTAAGAATAGTTGTCACGGACATCTCTTATTTTGTGAATTACAAACCCAAAGCGCTTCTTACTGCCTTGGGCCATTAGAAAACTCAATCAGCAGGAAAAAGGACCAAAAAAAAAATTGTTGATTGTTTCTCTTGCTTATTGTGACTGTGGAACAGAAGTCTGATAGAAGAGAAAAACTGACAAAAAAGTATGCACTTTTTCCTCTTGAAGGCCAGGTGAATTATTGCCTAGCAGCCAGCAGCCCATAAAATCCATTTAGGCAGAAATAGAAAAGGAAGGAATGAAAAATTTTTAAAAAGGTAAGAAGGTTATAAAGAAAAAGAAGTTTTATTTTTGGATAGAGAAAATAGTTTCCTATAAAGCAAAACTATTTCATGGCCACAAATATATTCTGACAGCTACCTTAAAAATGATTACCAATGGTCACGAAGAGAATCTGTGAGGGCATTAGCTTTATTAAACTCATATGTATTACAAAACTTAACAAATATGTGAAGATATATGCCCCACTGAGAAGATCATAGTGTTCAAGGGAATATTCATTTTAATTTACAATAGTAGAATCACTTGATGATATCATTGTTACTGTTAATTTGTAGGTAGATTAGCTAGTTTGATAAAAATAAACTACAAAGTACTTTAGGATATAAGAGTTTTATTTGAGAGCTGGGGCAGAGGTAAGGGAGGGAGTCTAGACATCTTCCCCACTATAGCTGTCTGAACTGAGCTACGTGGCTAAGAGCGACAGACTGAATTATTATGACATCTAAACTGATAGCATTCCTCTGCAATGGGTTTACTTTTAAGTAGATTTGTAGAATGGAAGCTATCCCTAAGTGGGTATGAATTGATGCTACAGGTTTCTCTAATAAGCCTACATTTCCGTAAGTACAACTTATCTCTTACATTTTCCAGTTCAGTCCAGAGATGGGGGTTGACTATATTTTAGTTCAGAATTTTTACAGGGAAAATAATGTTACTGAGATTTCCTATCTCCCATGAGGCAGTTACAATCACTGAAAAGACTATAATAAGAACTCAGTGCAAAATGAATAGGGGTTCACTCAGGACTGTCATCATCAAAGACATGGTTAAATACTAATGACACTATGATGTAGAAAGCCTCCAAAAGGTCACAGAAAGTACAAATGGATGCCTTTTTACTGAGCAGAGTAACAATATGGATCTTTGTTATGTAGCAGTAACCTTTTGTTGTGGCATGGTCATTTTGAAATGGAGCTATTTATATGAATAAAATTATGTTTCTCAGTTAAAATGCATCCTTTTAAAGCAGTCAGTTCTTAATATATAATGATTCATCCTATTTTTGAGACAGGGTCTGGCTTTGTTGCCCATGCTGGAGTGCAGTTGCATGATCATGGCTCTCTGCAACCTTGACCTGCTGGCTCAAGTGATCCTCCTGTCTCACCCTATTGAATAGCTGGGACCACAGATGCATGCCACCGTATCTGGCTAATTTTTTTAATGTTTTTGCGCAAATGGGGTCTCCCTATGTTGTTCAGGCTAGTCTTAAACCCTCAGCCTCCCAAAAAGTTAGGATTATAGGTGTGAGCCACCATGCCTGGCCTTCCCTGAAAATCCATTTTAAAAATTAAAAGTAAATGGGCTGGGTGCAGTGGCTCATGCCTATAATCCTAACACTTTGAGAGGCTGAGATGGGTCGATTACCTGAACTTAGAGGAGTTTGAGATCACCCTGGGCAACATGGTGAAACCCCATCTCGATTAAAATACAAAAAATTAGCCAGCAGGAGCCTGTAGGCCCAGCTACTCCAAAGGCTGAGGCACAAGAATTGCTTGAAACTGCGAGGCGGAGGTTGCAGTGAACCGAGATTACACCACTGTACTCAAGCCTGAGCGACAGAGCAAGACTCTGTCTCAGAAAATAAAACAAAATAAAATAAAGTAAATGAAGAAAAGCTGCCTTTGATCATAAAATAGAACATAGCAGAAACAAGATGTTCATGTAGGTTCTTCTTGATTAAATTCAGAACCTCAAGAAGAAACTTTATTTTTCAAAACAAGCAGTAGAAAAGCTCCCTAAACTACATAAAGTATAAATCATTATTCATCTTTGGATATACTGCAAATATCAGGAGACTTGTTCTGTTCTTATTAATATTACTGCCTCTATTTCAGACAGTATTTGCAGCTTGAAGAACTATTTCTTGGATCTTTCTGAAGAGCAAACCAGCTAAGATAATAAATAGTTTTCCTAGGAAACGTAAAGAGTAAAGACAGATGATAGCAATATGGTCAGCTTGAATAGTTAGGGTCTTTGGTAATTCAAAGAATGCATGGCTCAGATATGCAAAGCATTCAGACTTTCATATAAATCTCTCCAATTAGGAGAAAGTGGTTCCAAAGCTTTAGGAAAACACTGGCAATGGTAGAGTTTGTAGGCTCAGGACTACAGGGCATTTTGTACATCTGAAAATAATTTTCATATTGTCTTCAGTCTAATAGCTTTTCAAGTTTTTCTACTTGCTTATTTAAACAATGAGCCTCATAGCATTTCTGACAAACCCTGAAAAGTATAGCTTAAAGAATTATTATTTACTAGGGCTGAATAAAAAATATGTAAGTTCTCCTGGTATTTCTGTACATAAAGATGATAAAATAGGCATTGCTGTGACAAAAATGTTAGCTTCACAATTTATATCAATAGTTGATTATCACTCACAGGATAAAATTTCAGTTCTTTAGAACAGTATATAAACCCTTCTTTGCTTCCTTTTCAGCTTCATCTCTCATTATTCCATCACTCAGAAAATTGATAGTATTATAGATAACAGAATACAGTGTACTATTTCACAGTTCTCTGCCATAGCATATTATGCTCTTTCTGTCTAACTTTTCTCTCATCCTTTTATTTTCCAGGGAAATTACACCTTTTCCTTCACAACATTTTTCAGTCAGAAAGTGCTCAAATAATGATAGGAACATGTCAAAAGGATCTTGGAACAAGACTGAAGAGCTCCCTTTGGGTAAATCTGATACAAGTTTATCATCAAATTAGAATAGCAATAGATTTTAATCTATTTAATAAAATAAGAATCTATGAATATATACTAAATATAAAAATGATTTAAATCTTTTTTTTTTTTAATCGAGACAGTAAGTCTGGGTCACAGCCGAGTCAAGAGAGAAGCAAACCCCGATTTTAGGGTTGGATCTCTATTAATATGTAATATCTATGAGGTATCCAAGTCCAGAAATCAATTTGCCAGTTCTGTACAAGATTTCGTATGGAGATGAAATCTAGGGTTTCTAAAGTTAAGAATTCAGGCCTTGGAAATGGATTAGATCTACCTGAGCTTATTTTAAAAAGAGAGGGAGGAAGAGAGAGACACACACAGAGAGAGAGAGAGAGAGAAAGAGAGAGACAGAGAGACACACAGAGAGAGACAGAGACAAAAAGAGATGGACATATGGAGAGAGACAGACAGAGACAGAAAGACAGACACAGAGAAAGAGAGACAGAGAGAGGGAGAGATAGAGACAGAGAGAGACACACGGGGTAGACAAACACACACAGAGAGAAAGAGAGAGACAGAGAGAAAGAGAGACAGAGATAGAGATGGAGAGAGAGAGACAGAGAGGGAAACAGAGAGGGACAGAGAGAGAGACAAACAGAGACAGAGAGAGATAGACAGAGAGGGTCTTAGGTCTCAGGCTTAGGTCTCATAGAGAAAAGCTGAAACAACTTCTGGGATGTTTTTCAAAGAGCCAGTTGTTCCACAAGGGGCCGTGGGTAGTTGTGGAAATGGAGAGAAGTGTTTGGAGATACATATTTGAGACAAAATGGACAGGGCTCAGTCACGGGTCCTTTAGGACATGGGGAGATACAGATTGAGAGAACCCTCCCAGCATCCTAGGTGAACAGTGGTACAATTTATCAAGACAGTAAGTCTGCGTCACAGCTGAGTCAAGGGAGAAGCAAACCCAGATTTTAGGGTTTGGTCTTTATTAATATGTAATATTATAAGATATCCAAGTCTAGAAATCACCTTGCCAGTTCGGTACAGGATTCTGTATGGAGATGAAATCTGGGGTTTCTAAAGTTAAGAATTCAGGCCTTGGAAATGGTTTAGATTTACCTGAGCTTATTTGAAAAAGAGAGGGAGGGAGAGAGAGAGAAAGAGAGAGAAAAAGAGAGAGAGGGAGAGAGACAGAGAGAGAGAGACAGAGACAGACAGAGAGACAGATAGAGACAGACACACAGAGAGACAGGAGTAAGGAGGTACTCAAGAAATAATTACACATATTTTATAATATGTTTGATGCCATAAACAGGGGCTGGGGTATCCTTTTAAAATAACAACAACAACAACAATAGCAGCAGCAGCAACACTCATGGATTTCCAGAAAATAAGATGTTATTACAAACAGTTTACATCAACTGGCTCTCACTATACCTTAAGAGATTCAGAAAAGTGCTAGTTAACAACAGAAGAAAACACTAGCTAACATGTCTTGGGGAAAACATATGTCTTGTCAAAAACTGGTGAATTCTACTTCACCTGAAAAGAAGTAAGAAAAAGAAAAAATACAAACAAAACAAAACAAGCAAACACACACAGGCCAAGGCATCGTTTCTGTAAATATTAAGTGAGTAAATTGTTATTTTTTAGAAAGTGTTAATAAGACCCAGGGTAGAGCTATGACGCCCTTCCTACTTTGAAAATATGCTGGCTTGAGAATAAATTCTTCCTTATAACAGAAGGTCAACTGTTAGAGGAAGAAATATTGAAATCAGAAAATCACCACTTGGCAACCATCTAGTAACAATTGGTTCAGGGAAAAATCATTAGTTGATGCTAAGACTAGAAGGTAAAAGCCTCAAGAAAAACAAAATAACGTATTTATCTGGTCTCAAAGTATATCGCTATAAGATACTTATTAACTGTACTTATTAACTACAGTGGTAAAATTTGGCAGACACCTTTTTAGCCAAGTAATCAAAGTTAACATCACCAGTAATAGGATAAACTGACATGAGCCCCCTGATAAGATGCACTGAGAAAGATACAACATCACCTTTGAGATATTCCTAACCAAATGTATAACCAGAATTGAACCATTAGGAAACCTCAGAAAAATATAAATTTGAGGGACGTGGTACAAAAATAACTGACCTATTTGCTTTAAAAATATAAAGGTAATGAAAGAAAAGACAAAGTTGAAGACTTGTTCCATATTAAAGGACTCTAAAGAGACAGGATAACTAAATATAATGCATGATTCTGGATTGAATCCCGGATCAGAAGAAAAGAATGCTGTCTCCTTTGTTACAAAGAACATTGTTAGAAAAACTGTCAAAATGTAACTTGAATAAGATTACATAATAGTATTGTGGCAATGTTCATTTCTTAATTTTCATAATTGTACTGTGGTTATGTAAGAGAAAGTCTTTTTTATTTACCACCCTCCAGATTTGTTTGAAGGAAATACACATTAAATTATTTAGGGGTAAAGAGGCATCATGTCTGCAATTTACTCACAAGTAGTTTAGGAAAATATGTATATTAACATATAGAGAGAAATGATAAAGGAAATGTGACAAAATGTTAACATTTGGGGGAGTCTGGATGAAAGCTAAACAGAAATTCTCTATACTATTCTTGCAACATTTCTAAAGTTTGAAATTATTTCAAAATTTCAAAAATCACTTTCATCAATAGTCTCTCCTTTCTGAAACAATGCATGTATGACTCTTCCTTTTTTTTTTTTCCACTTAGGTACTATAAAATACTCTATATTAGGATTTTTTTTTTTTTTTTTTGAGATGGAGTCTTTCTCTGTTGCCCGGGCTGGAGTGCAGTGGTGCAGTGGTGTGATCCTGGCTCACTGCAACCTCTGCCTCCCGGGTTCAAATGATTCTTCTGCCTCAGCTTACCGAGTGGCTGGAACTACAGGCTGTGCCACCACACCCAGCTAATTTTTTGTATTTTTAGTAGAGACAGGGTTTCACAGTGTTAGCCAGCATGGTCTCAAACTCCTGACCTTGTGATCTGCCCACCTCAGCCTCCCAAATTGCTGAGATTACAGGTGTATTTTAGGATTTTTAATTGCATATTATATTAACCATATACCTCACAGTAATTACACTTATTTATACACAGGTCTGTTTTCTTAATTAGATTATCAGCTCTTTGAGGAAGAAAAAAAAAGGTCTTAACATTAAGGTCCAAAGATATTATGCACATAGTACAGTCCAGATTATATAGAATGACGAAGTGGAAGGGTTGTATAGATAAACAAACACTACTTACAACTTCAGATCTTATTCTGGTCAATAATTTGAGTGTTCTTTTTACTAAAATTGTGGTAGATGTTAATTTGTATAGCTGGAAAAGGACATCTTAGAACAGGTGATCATAGAGAATGAGGACAAGTCTTTCCCAATTTTGAAGATCGAGTCAGTGTTAACTGATGAAAACAGAAATCTAGTTTTCAAGGTATTTTGCACATATGTAGATAGAAACTATATAGCTATTCATTCTATATTTATTGGGCATTAGATGTGACCCAAGTCTTCCTATATGTCTAAAAAGTTGGTTAATTTTATAACTAATTTTCTAGCCGGGCATGGTGGTATGTGCCTGTAGTCCCAGCTACTCTGGAGGCTGAGGCAGGGTAATCGCTTGAACCCGGGAGGCGGAGGTTGCAGTAAGCTGATACAGCGCCACTGCACTCTAGCCTGGTGATAGAGCAAGACTCCGTCTCGAAAAAAAAAAAATTTATAATTAATTCTGCTGATACAACTGCTATCGTTTTTTAAAATGTAAATAATAGTATAACGGTACTGAGAAAAAAACAATACAATACAATACATGTACTGAAAGGAAATAATTATATGTTAGTAGCAGTGGTCTTTTAAGCGGTAGAAATAGGAGTGACTTTTTTTCTATTTTTCTGTATTAGTCAGATTTGACAATGATACTGTATCACTAAAAATGTAATCAAGGCTGGGTGTGGTGGCTCACATCTGTAATCCCAGCACTTTGGGAGGCCGAAGCAGGCAGATCATGAGGTCAGGAGTTCAAGACTAGCCTGGCCAATATGCTGAAACCCTGTCTCTATTAAAAATACAAAAATTCGTCTGGTGTGGTGGCGCATGTCTCTAGTTCCAGATACTCAGGAGGCTGAGGCAGAAGAATTGCTTGAACCTGGGAGGTGGAGGTTACAGTGAGCCGAGATGGCACTACTGCACTCCAGCCTGGGCGACAGACTGAAATTTCGTCTCAAAAAAAAAATTTTTTTTTTAAATCAATAGGCCAGGCTTGATGGCTGATGCCTGTAATCCCAGCACTTTGGGAGGCCAAAATGGGAGGGTCACTTGAGGCCAGAGTTTGAGGGTGAAGTAAGCTATGATTGCACCACTCTACTTCAGCCTTCACAAGAGAGCAAGACCCTGTCTCTAAAAAAGTAAAAATATTAAAAAAATTAATATGGCTTTTGATTAGAAATAATTATCTTTTTAGTCAATCTCAGATAATATCTTCCAAAGTCATGGTCCAAATTTTGGGGGTTCAGGGCAATTTCTCAACAGCATCTGGTTTAATTGTGCTTTTAACCATCAAAAACTTCCTACTACTGCTCTAGGGATAAAGTTCAGATTGCCTAGAGCAAGTTTGTCCAACCCTTAGCCCGTGGGCTGCAGGGACCCAGGATGGTTTTGAATGTGGCCCAATACAAATTCATGAAATTTCTTTTTTTTTTTCTTAAGACGGAGTCTCACCCTGTCGCCCAGGCTGGAGTGCAGTGGCCTGATCTTGGCTCACTGCAACCTCTGCCTCTCAGGTTCAAGAGATTCTCCTGTCTCGGCCTCTTGAATAGCTGGGATTACAGGTGCGTGCTACCATGCCTGGCTACTTTTTGTATTTTTAGTAGAGATGGGGTTTCATGATGTTGGTCAGGCTGGTCTTGAACTCCTGACCCTGTGATCTGCCGGCCTTGGCCTCCCAAAGTGCTGGGATTACAGGCATGACCCACCATGGCCGGCTCGTAAACTTTCTTAAAACATTATGAGATTTATGCATGGACTTTTTTTTCTTTTTGAGCTCATTGGCTATTGCTGGGCTGTGTAGCCCAAGACAATTCTTCTTTCAGTGTGGCCCAGAGAAGCCAAAAGATTGGACACTCCTGGCCTAGAGTGCTATCTTTTATAATCTGGCCTTTCTCTTCAACATCCTTTGCTTTCTACACATACCCTTACTAAGTAAGCTTAATAGCACACTTAATAATTTCTAGTACATAGTATGATTTTGTTCACACCTCTGTCTCCACTGCCTTTTCCCTTCCAGCCTAACTAGCAAATACTTGCTGATTTTTCAAGACTATGAAGGCAAGGTAAAAGATACTGTAATTCATACAGTTGCCCAAGTTAGAAGCTGTATTTATTTCAATGTTACTCCCAGGCCAAGTGCAGTGGTTCATGACTACAACCCCAGCAAATAAGATGAGATTCCTAACTTCTACAGGACTTCCTTGACCCCCTTACCTTCCACATCTAGTTCTTACTTCTGTCAGTTATGGTTTCTTAATATTTCAAAAATCCTCTCTTACTTTTCTACTTCTATTGCTTCAGCTTTAATTCAGGCTCTCCTCAGATTTCTGCTTCTGATCTTGCTCAGATTCAATGCATTCTCCATTAAGTAGTAAATGTTTTCTAAAAGGTCAAATTTGATCTCATTTGTATATTTAAATTCCTTTATTGGCCTTTATAGTAAACTTTAAACCCGTTAGCACGGTACTTGGGAGTTTATCTGCAAAAATAATATGGCCAATTGGAGGTCAAGATCTGTTAACCTTCTCCAGCTTCTTCATTCCCTATTCCCTTCTTCTTCCTCCTCCAACTGTCCCACCTCATCCCCATCTTTGTGTTGTAATGCCTGGAGCATGGTAAGCTCTCAAATATTATTTTTAATTACCTTAATTAATATTATTTTCAATTATTGCCTTAATCTAAGATAAATAAGCTTAAGTTCAGGTGGAGACAACAGTCTGAATAAAACAGCCATGCTGGATTTTCTCTATTTTTCTCTTCTTCATCATGCTACACTCTACCCTGCTCTGTGCCATAAAAGGCTAGCATTAATGGATAGGATCAATAGTATCTCTCTCCCTGAGGTTTCTGCTTGAGTTCAGCCAAAGTGAGGCATTGGCAGAAGAATATAAAGCAGAAGAGTACCGACAAGGTATTTATTCCTTTGGCCCTGTCTGCTGGTTGGTAGTAATAGTAATTATGTTCCTCTACTGAAGCCCACTGATTCTCAGACAGCATTCTAAAAGCTATGAATCTTTTCAGGTAACTGCCCCCTTTCCTGGCTTCTTGACACTTAGAGATAGTAACAATTCTTTGCTGTTGCTAGCTCCAAAAGTCCTTCACCTTCTCTTGTTTTTCTTAACCCAAACTAGTTCCTTCATTAAATTCCCCTCCATTATCCTGTTTCAGTGTATCATCTATCTCCTGCCAGGACCCTAAGTGATACAACAGCTAAGGTGAGAATAGACACAGTATGTTTAGAGAGAAATGCAGAGACCAGGCTAGAACACAAGGTTCTTATTGGGGATCAGTGGGAGTTGAGGCTAGAAAAGTGACTAAAATCAGATCATGGAGCCTACTGAGTGCTAGGCTTTGGAGTTTGAACTTTATTATGTAAGCCAACGGTAAATAACTTTTAAGCATGAGAGTGATACCCATAAAGATTTCTTGTAGACAACAAATTCTACCATAGAAAGGTTAAAATATCTGCTCAAAAATCACATCTCTAAATAGTAGGTCAAGATTAAACAATAGACTATTTGATAGTAGATAAAATTGCAGGTCAAGATTAAAAGACCAGATCTCCTGATTTTCGGTCTGACGTCTTCTGATTTTTTCCTGTACTACACTTGGAGGACCTTTTCCCCTTCAACTTCCTGTAGTAAATATGAATATGAATAGAATATCTTCCATATAGGGCATTTTGTTAAGTATAGGGAGTGAGGTTTCTTTCATTTTTGTTTTGAGACAGGTCTTCCTCTGTTGTAACTCCGCCTCCCAGGCTCAAGGAATCCTCCCACCTTAGCCTTCTGAGAGGCTGACACTAGAGCATAAGCTATCATGCTCGACTAATTTTTAAATTTTTGGTGGAGACAAGATCTTACTCTATTGTCCAGGCTGGTCTTGAACTCCTGGGCTCAAGTGATCTTACTGCCTTTACCTCCCAAAGTACTGGGATTACAGGCATGAGCCACTGCACCTGGCCTGGCAGTATGTTGAAATAAATGAGATTCCTATCTTCCAGTCTTTCAAGAAACACACAAATCAGGCTGTGTTTTAGGAAAAAATAACAGACTATGTGTAAGCTACAAACAAAATGCTACGTAAGATAACAAAAAGGAACAACTAATTCTGATGGGACAAACTATAAGGCTTTACAGAGGAGGAGATAATTAAGATGGGCTTTTAAACAATAAGAAAAAGTGGAAGAACACATGAAACTAGAGCAAATTTGAACAAAATCACAGAGTTTTGTGAAAGTACTTTTAGATAATGAGAAATTGCCCAATGAGGCTGGAGGCTGGAGGTGAAGAGGATGAAATATAAGGCATAAGGCTGATCAGTTCAGTTCAGGATAAAGTTTGGAGGCTTAGTACTATGGAAAATAAAGAACCATTCAAGATTTCCAGTAGAGAAGTAGTATGTACTTTAAAATGTAATACTTGACTGGTGGAAGATTGTAAGGGAGCAAGAGACTGAAGACAGGAAAAGCAATCATTATGCTACTGCAATCCTAAAGGTGAATGATGAAGAAGGCCTGAACTATCACAACAGGAATGGGAAAAAGGATATTTAGAAGACCTGCATCGGAGGGTTTTGTGACTGACTGTGCTTTGGGAAAGAGATGGTAAATATCATGAGGAGATTTCAAATTTATTTATTAGAGTAAGTGGGAGTGTAATTGTATAAAATAACAATACAGGAACAATTTGGTGGAAAGGATTCTAAATCTGGTTTCTGATGAAAGAAATGTGAGATGCCAGCAGGACATCAAAGGGTGATTCCAGTATGCAACAGCAAGGAGAGTCTGGAGCTTGGAAGAGAAGTCAGGCTTAGATTAGAAAGCCATTAGTACGTAGGTGGTGAATCTAATAATGAGAATCAGTAATTCACTTGTTACACATAGAACAGTAACATACACACATCATAAAAAAGAGACACTGAAGGACAATATATGTCCATTCCAGGATAATTCTATCATCAATCATTAACTTTTTAATACATTTTCTAGATGCTTAATCCATATACATTTTGTAACCCTCTTAAAGAATTTTAAGTATTTATATTATGTTAAAAAGTTTACCAGAATTAACAATATATGCATATTGTTGTACAACAGATCTCTAGAACTTTCTTATTTTGCATGGATGAAGTTCTATATCCATTGGGCAATTCACTATTTCCCTCTCCTTCCAGCCCCTGGCAACCACCATTTTACTTTCTATGAGTGTAATTACTTTAGATGTCTCATATAAGTAGAACCATAAAGTATTAGGTTTTTTTGTGATTGGTTTATTTCACTTAGCATTATGTCCTGAAGGTTCATTCATGTTGTAGCATATGACAGGATTTCCTTCTTTGTTTAAAGGCTCAATAATATTCCATTGTATAAATAGACCATATTCTGCCTATCCACTCATCTGCTAGTGAACATTTAGATTACTTCCGTATCTTGGCTATTGTAGATAATGCTATGATGAACAGAAGTGTGCAAATATCTTTCTGAGATCCTATTTTCAATTCTTTTGGATATACACCCAGAAGTGGCATTGACAGATCATATGAAAGTTCTATTTTTAATTTTTTAAAGAAATGCCATACCATTTTCCATAGCAGCTGCAACATTTCACAAACCTACCAATGGTGCACAAGGGTTCCAATGTCTCTGTATTCTCACCAATACTTGTTATTTTCTGTGTTTTTTTTTTATAGTATTCATCCTAATGGGTGTTAGATGATATCACACTGTGATTTTGATTAGTATTTCTCTGCCGATTAGTGACATTGAGCACCTTTTCATATGTGTGTTGGCCATTTGTTTATCTTCTTTGAGAAATGTCTATTCAAGTCCTTTCTTCATTTTTAAATTGGGTTATTTGATTTTTTGGTTGCTGAGTTGTAGGGGTTCTTTATATATTCTGGATATTAACCCCTCATCAGACATATGATTTGCAACTATTTTCTCCTATTCTGTAGTTGCTATTTTACTCTGTTGATTGTGATCTTTGATGCATAAAGTATTTAAATTTGATGTAGTCTCATCTGTCTATATTAGTTGTCTGTGCTTTTGGTATCATCTCCAAGAGACCATTTCTCATTCCAGTGTCATAAAGCTTTTCTGCATATTTCCTTCTATGAGTTTCGTAGTTTCAGGTCTTACCTATTAGACTTAACTATTAGGCCTTTAATCCATTCTGAGATAATTTTTGCATGTGGTATAAGGGCCCATCTTCATTCTTTTGTAAAAAGGAAAGCTGTTTTCCCAGCAACATTTATTGAAGAGACTGTCCTTTCCCCATTGAATGGTCTTGGCACCATCTTCAAAGATCATTTGACCATATACATGGACATGTATTTCTGGGCTCTGTATTCTCTTACATTGATCTACATGTCTGTCTTTATGCCAGTACCAAACTTTTTTGATTACTGCAATTTTGTAATATGTTTTGAAATCAAGAGATATGAGACTTCCAGTTTTGTTCTTCCTTTTCAAGATTGTTTTGGTTGTTCCAGGACATCTGACATTCTATATGAATTTTAGGGTGGTACTTTCTATTTCTATTAAAAATGTCATTGGGATTTTGATAGGAATTGCACTGAATTTGTAGATTCCTTTGGGTAGTATGAATATTTTAACAATATTGTGTCTTTCAATGCATGAATCCAGGTATCTTTCCATTTACTGTGTCTTTAACTTTATTCAGCAATGATTTGTGGTTTTCACTGCACAAGTCTTTCATTTTCTTAAGTTTATTCCTAAGTATTTTATCTTTTCTGATGCTATTGTAAATGGGATTGTTTTCTTAATTTCTTTTTCAGATTGTTAATCATTCACTGTTAGTGTATAAAAATGCGACTATTTTTATTGTTTTGTACCCTGCAATTTTACTGGCTTCTTGTATTAGCTTTAACAAACACAAAATTAGTTTGTCTTTTTCTTCTTTCTTTCTTTTTCTCCCCTTCTCTCTCTCTCTCTCTCTCTCTCTCTCTCTCTCTCTCTGTGTGTATGTATATGAGTGGAATCTATGGGTTTTCTACATAAGATCATGTCATCTGGAAACAGAAATAATTTTACTTCTTTCTTTCCATTTGGAATGCATTTTTTTTCTTTGTATTGCCTAACTGCTTTGGTTAGAACTTCTGGTATTCAGTATTATATTGAAGAGAAGTGGCAAAAATGAGCATCTTTGCTTTGTTCTTGATCTTAAAGAAAAAGCTTCTAGTTTTCGCCATTTAGTATAATGTTAGTTATGAGCTTTTCATAAATGATCTTTATTATATTGAGGCAATTTCCTTCTGTTGCTAGTTTGCTGATTGTTATATCATGAAAGGTTGCTGAATTTTCTAAAATGCATTTTCTGCATCATTTGAGATGATGTGATTTTCATTCCATGTTCTGTTAATGTGGTATATTACATTTATTTATTTTCATACATTGAATGATCCTTGCATTCCAGGGACAAATCCCACATGGCTGAAGTGTATAATCCAATTTGGTTTGCTAGTATTTTGTTGAGGATTTTTGCACAATTTTTTTTATCAGTTATCTTTTTATAGTAGTATTTTTTTCTGGGTTTGGTATCAGGGGTTGCCTAATAAAATTATTTTAGAAGCATTCCTTCTTCAAGTTTTTGAAAGATTTTGAGAAGAACTGGTACTAATCCTTCTTTAAATGTTTGGTATAATTTTCTAGTGAAGCCACCTGATCATGGGCATTTTTTTATTGGGAGGTTTTTGATTACTGATTCAGTATCCTTAATGGTTATAGATATGTTTAGATTTTCTATTTCTTAATAATTCAATCACCAAGACTGTGACTGTACACCAAGGTTGTGTTTCTAGGAATTCATCCACTTCTTCTAGGTTATTCAATTTACTGGCATATAATTGTAAATAGTAGTCTCTTATAATCTGTATTTCTGAAGCATCAGTTGCAATGACTCCTCTTTTATTTTTGATTTTAGTTATTTTGTCTTTTTTTTTTTCTGTCTAGCTAAGGGTTTGTCAATTTTGTTGATATTTTAGAAAACCCAACTCTTAGATTCATTGTTTTTTTTCCTAGCATTTTTATTCTCTATTTTGTTTATTTCTGCTCTGATTTTTATTATTTCCTTCTTTCTGCTAACTTTGAATTTAGTTTATTCTTTTTCTGGTTCCTTGAGGTAAAAGGTTAGGTTGTTGCTTTAAGGTCTTTCCTCCTCATTAAAGTACATGTTACTAATGTAAACTTCTGTCTTCATACTGCTTTTGCTGCAATTCATAAGCTTTGGTATGTTGTGTTTTTGTCTCAAGATATTTCTAATTTCTCTCACGATTTTTTCTTTGATCTACTGGTTGTTCAAGAGTGTCTCATTTAATTTTCAGATATCTGTGTATTTTCCAGTTTTCCTACTACTACTGTTGTCGAGTTTCAGTCCACTAAGATTGTAAAAGATATCTGATAGGTTTCAAACTTCTTAACTTTGTTACGACTTTTTAGTCTAACATGTGGTCTATTCTACAGAACGTTCCATGTATGCTAGGAAATAATGTGTATTTTACTGCTGTTGGGTGGAATATTCTTTTAGATCTAATTGGTCAAAAGTGTTTAAGTTCTCTGTTTCCTTATTAATCTTTTTGGTTGTTCTATCCGTTATCCAAAGTTAAGTTCTCTGTTTCCTTATTAATCTTTTTGGTTGTTGTATCCGTTATCCAAAGTAGAATATTAAAATCTCCTACTGTAATTGTGTTATTGTCTATTCTCCCTTCAATCCTGTCAATGTTTACTTCTTATATTTGGGTGCTCTAATGTTAGCTGCATTTTTATTTATAATTGTTATATATTCCTGTTCTTTTTATCAATATAATATTCTTCTTTGTCTCCTGTGACAGCTTTTAACCTAAAGTCTGTATTTTGTATGGCCACCCCTGCTCTCTTTTGGTTATAATTTGCATGAAGTAATATCTTTTTCTGTCCTTTCATTTTTAGCCTATATATGTCTTTACATCTAATGTGAGTCTCTTGTAGACAGAATGTAATTGCATCCTGTTTCTTTAATCCATTCACTCACTCTGTCTTACAGGGGAGTTTAATCCAATTACATTTAAAGGCCTTATTATTGGTACATGTTGTTTTCTGTCTGTCCTGTAGCTATTTAGTTCCTCTCTTTCTCTCTTGCTGTCTTCCTTTGTGTTATTGATATGCTTTGATTACTTTCTCATTTTCTTTTCTGTATTTTCTTTGTAATTACCATGAGACTTACATAAAACATAGTTAGATCAATCATACATAAAAGTCTACTCTTTTATTTCCCATTCCCACTGTGTTTTAGATGTCACGAATTACATATTTAGATATCATTTATCCATTAACAGTCATTTGTAGTTATACCTTAGGTTTTTGTCTATTAAATTCCATCCAGAATTACATGTGCTTTACATGCTACTATTATAGTACAACAGTATTCTGAATTTTGTGTGTGTGTGTGTGTGTGTGTGTATATATATATATTTTTCCCCCCCTTTACCAGTGAGCTTTGTATTTTTCATAAACTTTCACATTGTTGTCTAGGGTCCTTTCATTTCAACTTGCAGGACTCTCCTTAGAATTTCTTGCAAGCTAGGTCTAGTTGTGATGAACAACTCCCTTAGATTTTATTTGCTTGGGAAATTCTTTATTTTTTTCATTTTTGACAGGACAGTTTTGCTGGATGCAGTATTCCTGGCAGATTTTGTTCTTTCAGCACTTTGAATATACCATACTGCTCCCTTCTGACCTACAAAGTTTATCCAAAGACATGCTTATGGGAACTTCACTGTACATGATGAGTCACTTTTCTCTTGCTCCTTTCAAATTTTCTCTTTGCCCTTGATTTTTGACAGTTTGATTAAAACATGTCTTAGTGTGGGCCTCTTTGGATTCATCTTAGTTACACCCTTTGAACTTCAAGTGTCTGGATATACATTTCTTTCCTCAAACATGGAAAGTTTTTGACCATTATTCCTTCAAATAAGTTCTATGTCCCTTTTCTCCTGGACCTCTCATAATGTATACACTGGTCAACATAATGGCATTCTATAAATCTCTTTGGCATTCTTTCTTTTTCTTTTCTTTTTTGAGGCAGGGTCTCAATCTGTTGCCCAGGATAGAGTGCAGTGATGCAATCTTGGCTTACTGAAACTTCCACCTGGTGGGTTCAAGCAATTTTTTTGCCTCAGCCTTCTGAATAGCTGGGATTATAGGTGTGTGCCATCAGGCCTGGCTAATTTTTGTATTTTTAGTAGCTATGTTGGCCAGGCTGGTCTCTAACCCCTGGACTCGAGTGATCTGCCCTCCTTGGCCTCCCAAAGTGCTAGGATTACAGGTGTGAACCACCACTCCTGAACTCTTTGGCTTTCTTTACTTTTTCTGTTCTGTTTTTTCCTTTTTGCTCCTCTAACAATAATTTCAAATGTCCTGGCTTCAATTTTGCTGGTTCTATCTTCTGACTGATCAAGTCTGTGGTTGAACACCTCTAGTGAATTTTTCAATTCTGTTTTTGTATCCTTTGGCTCTAGAATCTCTCTTTGGTTCTTTTTTAGTAGTTTTTAACTTTTTGTTGATATCTTCATTTTGTCCATTCATTGGTTTCCTGATTTTGTTTAGTTGACCATTTGTGTTCTCTTTTAGATCAGTGATCTTTTTAAAGGTAATTATCTTGAATTATTTGCCAGGCAATCATAGATCTCTGTTTCTTTCAGGTTGGTTTCTAGAAAATTACTTTGTCTTTTGATTGGGCCATGTATCCTGATTTCTTGGTGTGCCTTGTGATTTTTGATGAGTTTTAGTGATTTGAGAAGCAGCCACGTCTCCAGGTCTTTACAGACTCACCTTGTATAGGGGACACTCTGACCAATCAACCTGGCTAGAGATTCTGAGGGAGCCTCTGAAACCTTTTGGAAAGAGGGCAGATTGGGACTTCTCTGGGCATGTGTATGTAATTTCCCAATTTGAGAGGTTTGTAGATATCTTTATCAGGAGCTTGAAATCTCTTGCTCTCAATGGTGTTTGTCCATTGCATTGTAGGCTCTGTGGTGCTGCTGTAGCAAGCCATCACTGTTCCCTATTCTCAGTGGCCCCCAGACATCCAAAGTATGCCAGCTCTCTGTTACCACGCTAGTGAGGCAAGAGAGAAACCATTCCCTTGGCAGCCCTCCAAAAAGTCAGAACATCTAATGCATGTTCCACTCTTCCCTCTTCCTCCTGAGGGAAAAGCCAAGAGTTGAGCACTTTCTCCAGATTGCACTGAGAGGTGCTGGTGCCTATCTGTGGCACTGTAGGCCCTGTGGTATCACAGTAAGCTGCCTCCACTCTCCCTTGCTTTCAGCAGCCCTCAGGCATTCAAACTGCAGTACTTCTGTCCATGCAGTGAGACAGAAAGCGATTATGTGGGCAGCCCTCTGAAAAGCTAGAATGTTGGATATATGTTCCACTCTTTCCCCACAGAAAGAAACCATGAGTTGGGCATTTTCTCCTTATCATGCTAAGCTATGCTGACTTGGCAGAGGGATTATCACAGGTAAAGTAAAACAGTTGCTATCCACTTCAATGTGGCTATTCCTGGCTTTGTGCCAGCTTGGGGGTAATGCAACTACCTGTTTTCTGGAGTTCTCATGAAGCTATTATGACCATATATTGCTGTTAAGTTGGTGTCTCTGTGAGGATATGAGGGTTAGGGCTTCCTATCTATTAACTTAATGTTTCTTAGCTATACCAACTACAATATTGACAATGAGGAAGGTAAAAAGACTGACTCAAAGTAATGAATGATGTAACTTTTCATATAAAATAAAAAGTTTAGGTAATCGAGAAAAATAAGAAAAATGAGACAAAATTTAAATTGAATAGCAAATACTACTTAAGGAATTTAGGTTTCACAAATAAAAAGATAATACTTGAGAGCCAGGCATGATGGCTGCTCAGGAGATTGAGGCAGGAGGATTGCTTGAGCCCAGGAGTTGAAATCCAGTCTGGGTAACATAGTAAGACCCAATCTCTAATTTTTTTTTCTTTTAAAATTTTGAGACTCCAGTAAATAAACTACATGAGGATATAGTAAAGAAAATAGAATAGTTGTTTTATTTCGATTAGATGAAATGTCAAGACAGATCGTGCTTATAAATAGTACCACAATAAATATTTATGGAAGTCAACTGCTAATCATCTTTAGTTATATAAAGAAAGATAACCTAAGTGATGGTAAGCAGCTATTGTCTGATCCAGTGAATGCCAATCAAGATGATAGGGGATTAGGTTGCAGCAAGAGATAATTAGAAATTTTTTTCTAAAAATAGGAGGCACAAGAACATACTTCTCCAAGGATTATTTCAAAATCCTCTTTCCTGGGAATAATAAAAAAGATAAAAATTCATGTTTGTTAATGGTAAGGTTCAAGAAAATTAACCGGAAGACCTATCCATCTATGATAAATTAAAGGGTATAAGTCTGAAAAGTCTGATTTATACTCCAGGAAAGAGGTAGTATTAAGTCCAGAACCTGGGTGCCAGTAGTAGTGAGAATGAATGAAGGGATAAGGGCCAAAGTGAATACATGAGATAATCTGAAGGGAAAGAGCAGTTAAAAACAAACAAACAGTATTTTCAATAAACACATTAGAGTTTTGGCTAATGTTCATTGTTTTCCTTCTCTGTTCCCATTCTGGTTTCTTATTTAGGATATTCTGCTATCTCTTGCTTGCTCTGTCTGCTCAAGGTTGTCCTCTCATTTATTTATGCAGTCGTCCAATCAACTCTTATTGACAGTCATGGTGATAGATTCTGGTAATAGTATAAGGGAACAAGATAGATGAGGTCTTGCAAGATGCTTAGGGTGGAGTAGAGGGGACAGTGGAGAAGACAGAAAAGTACTACACTGTAAATAGGCTTGCAATAAAGTAGGGAAACTACAGTATACTAGAGAAGAACTGAGGAGGGGCACTTTGCTCAGATTTGAGAGGTAGTAGAAAGCTTCCTGAAAGAAGTGTAGGATAAGTAGGAGTTATCCAGGTTTTGGAAGAGATGAGAAATCAGCATTTTGGGAAACATGAAACTATCTGCAAATTGAAATGTTCATATGGCAGGTGCACGGAATTCCAGGTAAAACTAGAGATAAGCAGAAGCCACTGGTAAGCAATTTTAAGTAGTTGGGCCTATACACAAGAACAAGGAGCCATTAAAGGGTTAAAGTTATTAAAGGAGTATGACAGGTTTATCTTTGTATTTTAGAATGATAAAAATGCTTGTAGAATGAGATATTAAAAAAAACTGAAGATTTTTGGTTTGAACAAATCAGGGGCTAGTGATGTTACTCCTTGAAATATGGGAAGAAGTGTAGATTAAGATTATAAATTTAGTTTTAGTCACGCTGAGTATGAGATACTTGTGTAATATTCAAGAAGAGATCTACAACAGACAATTGGAAAAATAAATCTGAAGTTTACGGAGAAGATATGGATTAGAGTTATAGATTTGGTTTACTTGAAAGCCTTAATAGATGGCCTTGCTCATGCATGATATAGAGATGTCTGAATAATACTGATTTAATGACTGCCCCCCACCACTAAAAAAAAAAAAAAGAGCACCAAAGAAGCTGAAGAAAATATAAACAGACAGTTTAAAAGAAACACTAGGAGATAGAAGTGCCAAGAAAGATAATTATTTCATTAAGAAGGGAGTGATTTATAAAGGTAGCCAAGCTTGCCCTGCCTTCCTTTAGGCTTTCCCTTCCTCTTATACCCTAATCATAGTCCTAAATGCACCCATTTTCTTAAAACATTGCTCTCAGAGGTGGCAGCCAAATTATCCAATAAATTTATGTAAGACTAGTGGATTTTAAAGTTTGTTACTCCAACCAGTTAACTTATGTTCTTTAAAATAGTAGATCTTTGGCCAGGCATGGTGGCTCACACTTGTAATCCCAGCACTTTGGAAGGCCGAGGTAGGTGGATCACCTGAGGTGGATCACCAGCCTGGCTAACATAGTGAAACCCCATCTCTACTAAAAATACAAAATTAGCCGGGTGTGGTGGTGCATGCCTGTAATTCCAGCTACTTGGGAGGCTAAGGCAGGAGAATTGCTTGAACTCGGGAAGTGGAGGTTGCAGTGAGCTAAGATTGCACCATTGCACTCCAGCCTGGGTGACAAGAGCAAAACTCTGTCTCAAAAAAAAAAAAAAGAAAAAGAAAAAGAAAAAAAAAGAAAAAGAAAAATGATAATACTAGAAGTACCACCAGTATACTAATAATAGTAACAATAGTAGTACTAGTAGTAATCATAACAATAGCACCTACAAAGCTGTAGAAAACAAAACAGCATGGAATTTGTATAAAGCCAGACATACAAATCAATGAAACAGAACAGGTAACCAACTAACTTTTGACAAAGGCATCAAGAAAGTGCATCCGAGAAAAGGTATCTCCCTCAGTAAATGGTGCTGGGAAAATTGGATAGCCATATGCGGAAGAATGAAATTAGATGCCTATCTTTTATTACATAAAAAATCACATCAAAATTGATTAAAGACTTACACATAAGACCCAAAAACTATAAAACTGCTAGAAGAAAACATAGAGGAAACACTTTAGGACGTTGATTTAGGCAAATATATTTTGGCTAAGACTTCAAAAGCACAAGCAACAAAAGAAAAACAGACAAATGGGACTGTATAAAATGAAAAAGCTTCCGCACCGCAAAAGAAACAATAAAGTAGAATCAACCTGCAATATGAGAGAAAATATTTTCAAACTATTCATCTGACAAGGGACTAATATCCACAACATATAAGGAATTCAAGCAATTCAACAGCAAAAACCCAAATAATTCCATTAAAAAGTAGTCATAAGAGCTGAACAGACAGCTCTCAAAAGAGGACACATGAATGGCCAACAGGTATATGAAAAAATGCCCAATATCACTAATCATCAGAGAAATACAAATCAAAACCATAATGAAATATCATCTGGCTCCAGTTAGAATGGCTACTGTAAAAAAGACAAAAAGTAACAAATACTGGTGAGGATGTGGAGAAAAGGGGTCTCTTTTACACCGTTGGTGGGAATGTAAATTAGTAAGCCATTATAAAAAACACTATGGAGTCCCTCAAAAAACTGGAAATAGAACTACCATATAATTCAGCAATTCTGCTATTGGGTATATATCCAAAGGAAAGAAAATCAGTATATCAAAGAGATGCCTGTACCCCCATGTTTACTGAAGCACTGTTCCACAAGAGCCGAGATACAGAATTAACCTGTGTCCATCAATAAATAACTGGATAAAGAAAATGTGGTATATACACACAATGGATTACTATTTAAAATAGCAGAAATTCTGTCAATTGCAGCAACACAGATGGAACTGGAAGGCATGTTAATTGAAGTAAGACAAGCACAGAATGACAGATATTGCAAGTTCTTATTATCTGTGGAAGCTAAAAAAGCTGACCTCATGGAGGCAGTGAATAGAATGATAGTTATCAGAGGCTGGGAAAGATGGGGTGGGGGATGAATAGAAGTTGGCTAAAAGGTACAAACATACAGTTACATAGAATGAATAAGTTCTAATGTTCAATAGTACAATAGGGTGACTACAGTTAACAACAATGTATTGTATATTTCAAAATAGCTAGAAGATATGATATGAAATGTTCCCAACATGAAGAAATAATAAATGCTCAAGAGGTGATGGATATCCCTAATACCCTGAATTGATCATTACAAATTCTATGCATGTATCAAAATATTACATGGACTCCATAAATAAGTACAAATATTATGTATCAATAAAAAATTCTGAACTCCATTAAAATACACTAAAAAATCTAGAAAAGTTAATCCCAGAAAAATGAACCACATGCCCTATAAAACACAGGCTGAACAAAGTACATTAAGAAAGCAATTAAGGCTGGGCTCGGTGGCTCATGCCTGTAATCCCAGCACTTTGGGAGGCCAAGGCAGATCATGAGGTCAGGAGTTCAAGACCAGCCTGGCCAACATAGTGAAACTCTGTCTCTCCTAAAAATACAAAAATTAGCCGGGCATGGTGGCGCACATCTGTAATCTCAGCTACTTGGGAGGCTGAGGCAGAAGAATCACTTGAACCTGGGAGGTGGAGGTTCCAGTGAGCCAAGATCGTGCCACTGTATTCCAGCCTAGGTGACAGAGCAAGATTCAGTGGGGGTAGCGGGGGTAGGGGAGGGGAAGAAAGCAATTAAAACGCTGTCCTCCAGTGCTAAAATGTAAGTTCACATATGGCATTTCTCATCTGTAAAATTTTTTTATTTTACTTGTTTTCTTGCATAAAGCCAGTTATTCATAAAAATAACAAAATTTTGCTTTATTAAAAAGAAACTGGTTGACAGAAGGAAATGAATTATAGGTGGAAAGATGACATAAGAATTAATAACTAGTGTCATATCATCTTGATAGCATATGTGGTAATAAAACAATTTTGGCACTGATAATCAGATATTTGTTTATAAGTACCCATGGATGAGCCAAATATCAATTTCTATTTTTACCTATTGCTTAGTTTTTTTGCATAATAATGAACTGGGTTTTGAAGGCCTTATTGAAATTAATTAGGTAACACAGCATGTTGGTTAAAAATGTGGGCTATAAAATCAAGGTCTGAAATACTGGCTTCAACCATTTACTATATCCACAAGCAACTTATTTAACTCTGGAATCTTTAATTTCCTTATCTCTTTAATGCAGAAATTAACAGAATTTTACTCACAGGATTTGTTGTTGTGTGTGAGGATTAAGTAGGATGAACCATGTAGAAAAGTATTTGAAACACAGTAACATTCAATAAAAAGTAACTTATTTTATTATCATCATTATCAAGTAAATGATGGTAATTAGTATTAGTAGTAATAGTAACAATAATATCAGCTAACATTTACTTAGTAATTATTATGTACCTAGCATTATACTATTTAATCCTTGTAACAATCTATAAGGTAGATAATTTTATTTCATATTTTAAAATTTATTTTATTCTTTACAATTTCTGCCCTTTGTGAACAAGTTATTACCACATTTTACAGATCAGGAAAGTGTGGCATACAGATACTAAGCACATCTCCAAGTTCACACAGCTAATAAGTAGAGAAATCAAGATTTTAACATAGGAAGTTTGACTCTAGAAAGGAAAAATGTCACTTCAATGAAGACAGTCTTAGAGTCAGTCACAGAAAGGAAAGTTAGGATATTTATGAGATTTTAAAGTTTGGTCCAAAGCAGATCTTTTAATGTAGGAGCTTAATTAAAATTGGATAAGGATCATAATATAATCATGTAGGATTGACGGATATAGCAAGGCAAGGGGTTGTGAGAGCCTGTTCACGTTTGGTGCCCACGGAAGAGGTTCACTTTCTAAGGACTTGGTTAAGTCATATAATACATGGCAATTTCAGAAAAGTTGGGAACTCATTGCCTGCAACAGCCAGTGAGACCCAGGTATCTTCTGAATTAGGGTCAAGATGTGGTTTCGAGGGATGTAAAAGAGGCATTATCTTAAGTTTATTACATTTTATTTTGCCTTGGCCAAGGAATTTCTTAAGGAAGTACTTTTAGAATCCGAATTTATTTTGGGATATTTTCTCAAACCAATAAAAAACTCCAGCTCATTAGTTGTTTGCAATTTTGTTTCCTTTTTTATTCTCAGGCTCCTTTTAAATAAACAATTTGTTCATATCGAAAATTCCCCAGGGTGCCTATTATAATTCTTCCATAGCAAGATTCTCACTAACAAAACAGAATGAGAACCAGGAGGGTTCTTATATGTTGATCAATGACCCAGGGCAAAGTTTATCTAAAGGACACTAGTCCTACAAGAAACCTGAAACTTGGTTTCCAGGGCCAGCTTGCAAAATACTTACTGATGCCTGTGTCTATGTTTTTCCTTAATAGAGATATAACAAATAGAGATATAACAAAATCTCTACCCCTAATAGAGATATAACAAAAAATAACAAGGATAGACAGAGACAAATAGTAGTGTTATTGGTAATAAGACAGATTTTCACCAAGGATAAATGCATTTTCAAATTTAGTTAGATTATCAAAGGAGTCCTAAAAAGGATTCCTTACTCCTAGGAGACAAAATAAAGTTAGCAATTGGAGAACTCAAAGAAAAGAAATCAGAGTTCAATCTAATGCGAGACTTATCTCACTGTAACAATTGGAGAAACTCCCAAAGCTCTAAGTAGGAGGTTCAAAGGGGCTCAGAGGAATTGTTTTTTGAGACAGGGTCTCACTCTGTCCCTCAGGCTAGAGTATAGTAGGGCAATCATGGCTCACTTCAGCCTCAACCTCCTGGACTCAAGCTATTGAATTAAGAATGTCTGTTGATCAAATTACATCAAGATAACAAAGCTGAGTTTATTCCTCCTTCCTTGGCCTCCCAAAGTGTTGAGATTAGAGGTGTGAGCCACTGCGCCTGGCCAATATAATGGTTTTGGACAAGCAATAATTGTGCTTAGCTTTGGAGCTAAGATAACAGATTTACAAAACAAAAACGGAAAAAATTTACACAAAAAAATTCCATAAATTTTTATATTTGTAATGGTCTCTATTTTTTGATGTGAAATAAAGTTCAGCCACATGAGCATTCCATGGCCAGGTGACCCAACCCCAGTAAAAACCCTGGACATTAAGGCTCAGTGAGCTTCCCTGGTTGGCAATACTCGATACATGCTGTCATACATTGTGTCTGGGAGAAATAAGCAATGTCCACATTGACTCCATTGGGAGAGGACCACTGGAAGCTTGCACCTGGTCTCTCCTGGACTCTGCCCTATGTATCTTCTTGCCTTTGCTGATGTTAATCTGTATCCTTTCACTGTAATAAACCATAACCAGGAATATAACACAAAAATAATGCTGACATTCTGCTATAAATAGAAATCATTCAATTTGCTAAAACTCCCAGTGGTATGAGTATTAGTAGACACATTTTGGTGATTCCCTTGTACTTCTCGATAAAGGTCAGGAAGAAGATGGGATTATGTCATTAAGCTATTAGGTTACAGAGAACAATAATAAAACAATTAGCATTTATGCAGCACTTTTTTCTTAGGATCCCAAGTCTTTTTATTTTTTTTTGAGATGGAGTCTCAGTCTGTCATGTAGGCTCGAGTGCAATGACGCAGGCTCGAGTGCAATGATGCAGGCTTGGGTGCAATGACACAGTCTCAGCTCACTTCAACCTCTGCCTCCCAGGTTTAAGCCATTCTCCTGCCTCAGCCTCCCAAGTAGCTGAGATTACAGGTGCCCGTCACTACTCCTTGCTAATTTTTGTATTTTTAGTAGAGACAGGATTTCACCATGTTGGTCAGGCTGGTCTCAAACTCCTGACCTTGTGATCCACCCGCTTTGGCCTCACAAAGTGCTGGGATTACAGGTGTGAGCCACCGCACCTGGCCAGGTTCCCAAATCTTTTAAGACACAATTTTCAATGTGACATCGTTTCAAGTACCCAGATAAGAAAAAACTATAGTTCCTTTTTATAAGATGGAAAAATAAATGATATACAAAGTTAAATGACTTCTAATTAACACTATCAGTGATCAAACCAATAAATAGAATTGAGGATTCTTTACTATTGGTTCAGGGTTCTATGTTCTAAAATATGCTGCCTGTGAAGTTAAGATATGTCAGGAATTCATATTAACAAAATGATGATATACCCTCTTGGAAGCCACATATTCTTTTTTTTAAAGTTAGGCTTCTCTTCAGGAATTTACATTATTATTATTGTCAGTCTGTTTTCAAATAACTTTTGGCAGTGGAACAATTAAAGAGAGTTTCAGAGTCACAGAGGAGCTTGTTCCTACCTCCTGGGAGTGTATCAAAGTTCTGGTGTCAGCTTGTAAAAACAATTAGATTAAGGAAACTATTTATTAATGTAATGATATTGGCAATATTTTTAGAAGGTAAAAGCCCTAATATTCATATTCTTCACATAAATGTTCCCCATTGCTTTTCTTTTTTTTTTTTTTACTAAAATATATTTTTAGCTTTATAAACTCTAGTTCAGCAGCCCACTGGAAATGATAAAATACTTACTAGCTCTAAGAATGTTCTCCTTGCTGCTGCACCTGGACTGGACCTGTAGAAAGAGCATAAACTCAGTAATTTAGGGTTCATAGCATGGATAGGCAGTTACGCATATTTAATGGGCAAGCTCCTAGGGTCTAGGATCAAAGGCTTTATATATTAATATTTCAAATGTCATAACATGTTAGTAAAAATGTTATACTTGTTTCATCATTTTTATTTATGCTTTAAAGAAAGAACTGACTTCCAAAAAAAAAATTGGAGGTACAATATTATAAATTATACAGAGAAAAAACAAAGGCAAATTTTTTATCCATTTGTATTTGAAATCAGTATTTGGAAACAGATTTGTTACTGCATATTTCGTTGTCAATATTGGCCCTTAATATTAAGGTATTTAGTATATCTCTTGACTAGAATAATAATAAAATTCAAGTAATAAAGTTGTAACTAAGTATTCCATTGTAGTAATTTTTAGTATGTACATAAATGGGAGGAAAATAGAGAAATCCTTATATAATATTTACATTTGATTTTGAAAATCTTTATTTATTGATTATAATTATAAATTTAATAGTTTATCATAGTTATAATATTGATTATGAAATATGATTCCATTGAAAATCAATAAAATTGAACAAATTTATTTACCAATTCTTAGGTACATGTATAATTTGTCAATTAGGAACCCTATGCTTTGACTCAAATCTTTAGATCAAAGTGAAACATTCTTTTAAATGTTACAAAACTGCTACATTCAAGGAGCATGGTACATGTCATTAACATGTTAATTTCAAAGGAAACTGTATTTAAGCTCCACACCTCTTCTTCCCATTCCACAGCAGCTTGCCCCAAATGGATATATACACAACAAATTAATTTCTATAGTTTAACACAATCTACTATCATAATGAAATAACTTATGAAAGGAATGTTGCAACTTAGGGTGAGTTATGATTGTCCTTCCCTGAAAAAAACAATTGTTAATGTTTAAAAAAAAGGACAATAAAAAAGTCACAAACATACATACAAGAAAAAAAAAAATACACACACACCAAAAAACAAAACAAAACAAAAAAAAAGAAAAAAAAATAATTCCAAATGTTAGTTATTCTCTTTTGGCCCAGATTGTTCAACTAGTTTTAAACATACTAGAAGGAAAAAGCTAATCTGAAGATAATATTCTTACATTCTTTTACTCAGGAGTCTTATTTAAGAACAATTCTGGACCAAATGGGAAAGAAATCAATGACTGCTTAAAGTAAATAATACAGGGAAGAAGACACAAGGATGAGGAAAAGAAGAGAGAGAGGTTTGAGGGTGTAAATCTAGGCAATGGAAAAGAAAGTATGGAATTACAGAAGGGGACAATATGTAAATGCAGAATGTTCTGCTATTTCTCATTAAAAATTCATACCAAGAGGGTAAGAATGACTAATGAACTTGCTGCAAAATAAATAAGCAAGTTGCTATACTATGGAATGAACATAAGTATAACTATACCACTACAGCCTTAAAGAAGAAAAGAAACACACACTAACAGACAAATTAATAGACAAGCTTAATAAAGAGAGAAACTACATTTTAAAAGTGATTCAAAGAACACAAGAGAAAGCTAGAATAGAGAGAGAAAAGTCTGGGAGAGAAAAGGAAAAGAAAGGGGGAAATGTTAAAAGACAAAAACAGAGTTCAAAGAAGTCAAATGGAAGTCAAGAAAGTCTTCAACAAGATGTAGAAACAGAAGGAGCCCAAACCCATAGCGCAAAGCAATGTTTGCGAATGGAAAGCAACTCCTTTGATCAGTAATAGTTACTCTTAAGTCGTAGCCTCTATTCCTCCAGAGTTCATCTTTAAGCCCTTCCAATCTAGAGTGGAGCTAGTGTATGGATAGAAACAAGAGATTTACAATGAACAGAGCAGTTCAGATGAGTAGTTCAAATTGTCTCATAAAATGTTCCAACAGAGTTATTTAACGTCACTTATATACATTTTATAATGTATATAATGGAAATGGTGGTGAAGAATTAGTTGGCTTTACCAAAAAAACCCAAACCAAACCAAACCAACAACAAAATACCCTCTCCCATTCCCTAGGTGACTTAAAAAATTAACAACAACGAAATCATTCATAACATGAATTGAATAAAGAAACCCAAGTATTGCTATGTGGCACCTCAGTTTAGAACTATATATTTCAAACAGCTTTGGTGGAGAAATTTCTACGAGGAAAACAATTCAATTCCCTGAATCTGAGCATTTATCAAGGTTCACAAATTGCCAACAGCGTTATAATCAATGCTTTCTCATTTATATTACATTGGCTATTTGAACCAGATTTGGGGAGAATTACTTTAATATCAACAATTATAAGAATTTCTTTAGTGATCTTGAGTATGTATGTGTCTATCTATCACTGAAGAAAACAAAAATTTAAAAACATTGCTTTTTATGCATGTAGTAAACAACCAACTTTTTCTCTTGCACCATGAAACTAGTTGTCTTTATAATATTTACTTAATTTTATACAATTTCAAGGTGAAAATTCTACCTAACTCACAATGTAATGGCATAACTTGAAATGGTAAACTTGGGAAACAACTATTGTTCTTACACATATGGACTATAAAGAAGGTAACACAGGTTTGTCTCAAGTTTTATGGCTTTTTGTTTTTTTCTTTATGTTACCCTGGCTTTACTCAATGGGGCAAAAAGGAAAGCCTGGAAAGCAAAATAAAATAGATTATGGCCTAATATTAAATTAGTCAGGGATTAGAAATAAAAGGTATGATATCTGATTACCTTTTACTTTATTACATTGGATCATATTATTTTACTTCAGTTAACATCTGATTTTACAGTACTGACAAATAATTCCCTTTTCAACCAGAATCAAAACTAAGATAACATGTAGAAACAGCATATTATATTAAAGTCAATGAAGAAAATGAAAAGCATGAAGGACTTAATGAAAACACAGGGTATTCATTTACTTATCAAGATTGTTTTGAGACATCAAGTAATTCATTTCAACATGTGTTTACATGTGTAACATAATTTTTGCTGAAGATCACATCATCCATTAGGAAATCTTAAGATGTGAAACAGAAAACAGAAGAGAGAGCACATAATAAATGTAAGGAACAAAAGTGAAAATGTCTTAAAAAAAGCTCAAAAAATTTTAACAAACAACCACAATCTTTAGATACAGTTAGAGAAATCACTTACCTTATACTTAGGTCATAACAAGAATAGCACAGTGTTTAAAGTCAGCTCTTCATTATGGGAGGTACAATTGAAAGCCATAGGTTATAATAACATGAATTGCTACATAGAAATGAAGACTTTTTCAGCCCAACATGAAAAGCTAACTCTTATGCGAGAACATTTCAACTTATGTTAAATGCAACATGAAGAACAACTGAGGGTGTAAACATCAAAACACACCCAAACACATGAATCTCACACCAGAAAGAGAGAGATGGCCCAATCTCTCAGGACACAGAAGATTTAATCTATGACCATAATTTGTGACATATAAGGGAAGGCACATTGCTTTAACAGTGAAAGATGCATGCATAATGTATAACCATCCATTTACCTCCCCACCCTCCGTCCAGCTTGTACACACACAAGCCCACTAAGATACAGGGAAAGAACGTAGTGCCAAGCTGATATGAAGAAAGCAGGACACACGAAAGCACAGCAGTGGTCATGTGATTTGAGAGGTGTTCTTCCCTTAAACCATCCCATCACCATGCTTATTTTAAAGAAGCCAGGAAAAGATTCCCTTTCAATGCTGCAGTAGCTACGAGCCCCCAGCTTGAAGCTAGTGTGTGGAATTTTGATCACCGTTCCCTGCGATGTCAGGGGCTCTCCAGTGGAAGCCAGATGTACCATAATACCAGTTAGTAGGGGTACAAATGTGTGAATAACAAGCATCTTTTCCCTTCTGCATTGCACAGAAGTGAGGGAGGAGAGAAAAAAAGAAAAGAAAACCCATGTTAAGGATAGGTTCTTAACAATATAAGAATATATAAGTATTAAAATGGAAATTACATTTGATTGCAGGTAACACAAATCAGGTTTCAAAAAATTGCCTATTTTGCTGCTCACCAGGCTAATTTGTATTCTTTTTCTCGTAAATGCTATATAGTTGGCTCATACTGAAAAAATTCTGAGCACTTGGTCAGATGGGGTCAAAGTCAAGAACAAAACAGTCATCTTCTTTGATGGACATTAAGAAAACTATCATTCCATTTTAAACATGACTTTACTGGCCACTAATCACATTTTAAATTAGAAATTAAGTTTCTGTTTATGTTTACTTATATAATCTGAGAAGTCCTCTGTTTTGGAAAGACACAACGAAAATTTTAATCTTTTCACATTGTTAAAAAAGCAAGCAACAAAAAAGCTATCTATTTAGAAACTGTTTCCTAAGTACTCTTGTCTACTAGCAATACAAGTTAATTAACAGGGACTATTCCTGTCAAACAATTCCAACTTTGCTTTCATATTATTGGTGACAGTAGTTAACTTTATCCATTTTATTCTTTTTGTGTGAGATGAACTTTGATTCACGTGTGACATCCCAATTTAGTTAAGCAGATGTGTAAACTCTTCAATGATCATGTACTCATTTTCTCTCCCTCCTTTTATTCTTAGCAGACCTTCCCTTTAATGTGGCTTTGGTATTTTAGGCTCTGGGCCCTCACATAATCTTAGTTTCCTCATAGGAAAAATAGATTGTTTGTGGCTCGAAGGAGATAATGCATGTATCAGTGATTTTAAGATATAAAAATAAAAATAAATGTCATTAGTTGTCTCGAACTCCTAACCTCAGGTGATCCACCTGCCTCAGCCTCCCAAAGTGCTGGGATTACAGGCATGAGTCATGCACCCCTGGCCTATAGATGTCAGTAGTTGTTATGATCAGTGGTGCTACTGACAGCTATAAAAATAACTCTGTGATTACATACCCTCTTCATTATAATGTATGCAAGCTCTTGTTTTTAATCCAAAGAGGGGGAAAATTCTGCGTACAGTTATATGTTTCTCAGTAGGAATAGGCCAGAACATTTTAGAAATGTCATAGCCATATGGCCACAGGCAGAGTAGGCATGCAAGCCATGTAATCTAAGTCATGGAGCAAAGTCTCAACCAGTTCCTCTAGAAAATGCTTTGTATTATTGAGCTTTTAGACCTTAAGCTGTTGCCTTTCTCTGGAATATACTGTTGCTTATTTTCTGATCCAAATACTACTGTCCTTTAAGACCAGCTTAGATTACACCAGCCATTTAAAAAAAAAAATTCCCAAGTTCCTCAATCAGAAATAATTTCTTCTTTCTCTAAACACATTTAGCAGTGTTAATTGTGATATAATTTACCTACCATAAAACTCATTCATTTTAAGTAAAAAAGTATTAAAAGTATGCTTTTAATAAAGTTATATGGTTGTGCAACTATCACTACAATCTAAGTTTAGATTTCCCCAAATTCTTAAGGCATCTTATTTGAACTTCTATTACAGGACTTATCAAAGTTTAGAATATAGAATATGAGTTCATCATTACCCATATTCCAATTACTGATATGAGTCCCCAAACAGACTGTAGGTTCTTAGAGGAAAAGGATCATGACTTTAATCTTACTATATTAAACATAGTGCTTTGTACAGAGGAAACATTTGCTAAATCTGAATGCTTATCTTGTAGTAATTATTTTCCTTTTCAATCTCAGCAGACTAAAATTTATTTTTAATAGCATTAAGTATGATCATAGCCATTCCTGTACCTGTTTTATCAGCTTACAAACAATTTTTACTTATTTGGGTCTGACAGTATTAAGAGATAATATGAGAAGTATGTGGATTATAGCTAAGAGATACCTGAGTATCCTATAGAATGACCTCAAGAATTTAGAAATTAATATTATTTAAGGTTAATCAAATAGTGACATTTGGAGTACAATAAAGGTTTTCTATACTAAGGGTATCAGGTTAGGTTAAGAAGATTCCTTATTTTCGCTGGGCGCGGTGGCTCACACCTGTAATCCCAGCACTTTGGGAGGCCGAGGCGGGTGGATCATGATGTCAAGAGATCGAGACCATCCTGGTCAACATGGTGAAACCCCGTCTCTACTAAAAATACAAAAAATTAGCTGGGCATGGTGGCGCGTGCCTGTAATCCCAGCTACTCAGGAGGCTGAGGCAGGAGAATTGCCTGAACCCAGGAGGCGGAGGTTGCGGTGAGCCGAGATCGCGCCATTGCACTCCAGCCTGGGTAACAGGAGCGAAACTCCGTCTCAAAAAAAAAAAAAAAAAAAAAAAAAAAAATTCCTTATTTTCTAAGACAGCAGTATTTTTTATATCTTACATGGTCAGGTCACTAGAATTACAGTGATGACAGTTTTTGATGCATCAAGGCTCATTTTGACTTTAGTTTTTCTACCTTATTAAACTTATTGAAGAGTAATCAGTCTCTGAAAGAATGAACTTCTTTGAGTATCATCTACTCATAAGATTAAGAGGAGAGAGAAAAAGGGACCATTTACTCAGATTACTTGCCTCTTTAGCCTACCCAGAAACAGAAGAAAAAGTTTGGTTTAAATAACATTAAGCCAATAACTCTACAACCTTAGACTCTTACATTCTATTTCTTTCTCTTCTTACTTCTTAAACACAAATGAATAATTGTTGTAGAAAAGTTTTATTCCATGGTTCCATTCATGCATCACTTTATTGGAATAAATTAGGATGCAAGTATTTGGCTCATTTGAGTTTAATGGTAACTCTTATGTGTTTAATTAGACTTATGATGTCACTGCACATGTTCAACAGAAGAACTCAAAGAGTTTTGGCTTATTTATGACATGAAAGGAAGCACAATAAAGAGATCTCCTTTGGAGTCCCATGGTATGATTTCTAATACTAGATTTTCCTCTTCCTACCTATGTAACCTTGGATGTGACATTTACCATTTGGAGTTTTAATTTCCTTATCCATAAAATGGGGAAAATTAAGTAGGATACTGTATGTGAAAGTGAAAACTATTGTAAGTAAAAATAACAATAGAAATCTAAGTTGTTATTATCTTTATATGTATATTTTAAGTCACATATATTTTATACAGGTAGAATCTGAGGCACAATGAGAATAAAGAATTTGCTATAAATCATGCTAAGAATCAGTGACAAATAATAGACTAATTGTCAACTTCTAGACTAAAGGTACAGAAAAAGCCTGAGTAAAGGTCTGAGATTAACTCTGCTAGGATTAATCTAATTCTGTCTTTATGATTTTAGTAAAGTTATCTCATCTCTATGGGTCTCGGTTTTCTTATCTGCAAAATGTAGATATTTCTAGGGGTTTTAACTCAGGTCAATAGTCCCTTGAGAGAATCCTGTGGGTAAAAGACAGAGGTCCATTTACTGGGACAGAGAAATGAAATTACAATCTTTATATTAAAAAATCTAATTCATATGTATTATCTTCTTTCATTATGAGCTTAGGCAACAAATACAGTAATATTAACAGAACCTCTTACTTCAAATTGTTACGAATATCTTTTTATGTTTATCATTTCAAATTACAGTAATTATTAGACCTGCTCCTAGAGTTTATTTAATGCATTTAAAAATAGGATTTTACTATTATATTTAAATTTGTTTTAAAAGTTATTTTGATCATGATTTGAATTGGTTTTCTAATGTTATATATTTTATTTTATACACTTAAAAATATTTTTATGAAAAAAAAATCTGAAGGCTTTGACCAAGTACCAAATGGGTCCAAAGCAGAAAAAAGGTTAAAAGCCTCTGAGCCAAATAATTTCCAAGCCTCCTTTCATCTGCAGCATATTGTAGCTCTAAGAAACCTTTCCCAATTCTATTTGCTGTCTTTTATCAAATCATATATAAAAAGAATCCTTTTTTTAATAAAAATTATATAAAATTGGTCACTGAATTAAACAAATGCCCATTTAATAGACCAAAACAACAAACAAAAAAGGAACACTGTTGCTTTAAAAAGTTATTAAAGCCTCAGGGTTAAAAAAAAATTCTGCTTCACTTGTGCTTTTCCCATTGGTTCAGATGATTAATTACATGGAATAATCATTTAATAGTAATCACATTTAAAATCCTCTACTCAAAGGTGAACTTCCATACACACACATACACACATAAAAACAGACACACGTGTGTATGCATCCATAACCATTTATTTGAATTTTCAGTCAATTTTGCTCACTAATAGAGAGTAGCAATGGTATTTCTCCCCACCCCCCACGCCCCAACAGAGTTTGCTGTCACCCAGGCTGGAGTGCAGTGGCACGATCTCGGCTCCCTGCAACCTCTGCCTCCCGGGTTCAAGCAATTCTCCTGCCTCAGCCCCTGAGTAGCTGGGACTACAGATGCCTGGCACCAAATCTGGCCAATTTTTGTATTTTTAGTAGAGACAGGGTTTCACCACATTGGCCATGCTGGTCTTGCACTCCTGACCTTGTGATCCACCCGCCTAGTCCTCCCAAAGCACTGGGATTATAGGCGTAAGCCACAGCGCCAAGCCTGCTGTTTAAAAAAAAAAAAAAAAAAGTCTATGTATAACATAAGACTATGCAGGCAAATAAACAATATTTATAAGCAAAATAATTTTATAAATCTTTCCAGGGAACAATTCTTAAATGTTTTCCCACTGTTATACAAATTTTCAATGTTAAATTCCACTGAGCTTTCCTAAGTTCTAGGTTAATGTGGAAAATACTTCCTTTTCAGTATTGACCCATTCTAAAAGAAGTTGGAAGTGTGTCAGGTTATATAGCTGGTGAAGTGTATTATTAATTACCATTGAAAATCAAAGCTTGTTTATGCTCCTTTATAGGTAACTTGGTGAGTTCCTTATTTGTTCTTAAATAAAATACTATAAGATGTAGAACACACTTTCTATTCTTTAGAACTGGTTATCACCATGACTCAAGGAAATATGAATTTAATCATCAATGGTGAATATTCTTAATGTATTTCCTGTATAAAGCTTTAATTCCAAATTGGACTATGCTCAGTGACCTCTGGAAACTTTGCAAATCCCAGGCTGGTCTTCTCTTGGTACCAACAATAGTTTTGGTTTGGTGCTTGTTCTGAAAATTTTAATGTTGATCATAAATATGAAGAAAAATTACTTCTCAAATTATATAAAATATTATAAAGCTAAATAAAGTATTTTTGGCTGAGAGGAATTTCAGATTATTCATGATACAATTTCCCAATCTTAAGATGAACAATGGATTATTTTACAGAATAATTACTCTTCATTCTAAAGGTTAGAAGGCAAGAATTATTAATGGCTTTAGGTCATACAGTAAAGTAGTAATATAACTTGGTTCTCTTGACTTCCAAACTTAATTATCTGTATACTATCAATCACTCTACCTTTCTAATCTACCAGTGACAATCATTGCATTCATAATCACACCTTGAATTTTTATTGCCTCTTTGCTCTTGGCTATTTCACTTGGCAGTGGGAACCACGGAGAATAGGGATTTGAATGTCAGAGTGAGGGGGAATAGTATAATAAAAGGAAGTTGCAGAGTAGCATTCTGGAATCAAACTGTCTAGATCTGAATTTTGTCTCTATCATTATTAGCTGTATAACAGTGTGTAAATCATAACCTTATATATAAAATGAAGATAATAATAACATCTATCTCATAGGATATTTGTAAAGAAAGTAAGAGCATATGCAAACTGCTTACTTAGAGATACATGTAAAGTGCTTGCTTAGAGAGTATTTAGCCCAGAGTTAACAGTATATAAGTGTTCGCTATTACTATATTGTTGTTCCTACTATCATCCTTTTGTTTGGATAATATTCTAGACCTGTAATAAGAAATGTTGACTTTTTTCGTTTTGCATGAGTGTGATTCTGACAGTTCTCACAAGTAAGATCAAGTAAGATTAATTTAGGTGAATATTTGAATAGAAAGTTTTCAGAAAATATTGATTAATTCCAAAAAAACAGAGGCCAAGAAGTAGATAGAGTCAACAATATAAAAACTTGAATTACTGAGTATTTGTAATTATTATGCATTTCTGGCACTTCTGGAAGAAAGTCACATTTGTTTTCATTAAGCATGAAGTTTGAAATAGTGAGTTTTAAATTAGATTTAATATTCTTAGTTTTCACTCTTAAATGTCATGTCCTATCACTTATTTGTTCATTTAAAAAACCTAATGTTTTACTCATTTAAGTGTGGCTTTATTATTTTCCATTCTAAATCGTATTTTAGTATTGGTTGAAAAAATTGAGACTTTTATTTTTCTAAATGCTTAACTAGCATTCATAAGGCACATGAAAGATGTACAAATATATGTCTACACTGCATTAGTAAAATAGCAATAGCTTAGAAAGTGTGTAGAAAAGTTTCTTAGAGAAATAGATAAGAACTAGGTATTCTGATGCCTAGTATTACAGCTATGTATAGCACACATTATGTTGCTAATCAAGCCTATCATGATCTAACCAAGTAATAGTTAACAAATATAGTTTAATAATATAATATATAACTCATTTTCAGGATGAGCAATCTAGGTCAGATTATTTCAGATGAATGTAAATTTTTTTCTTGACATAAGCCCTGAACCTGTAGGTCCAGAGATATACACTAATTAGATCTGCTAAAGCTAGAGACTTGTGTATGTAGTGAATCTACTTTTAAGCAGACAAAAGATAGAAAGGCTAGCTAAATGACCTTGATTAAATTATTTCAAGTATTAGTTTCCACATCTACAAAAATCAAGATAATACTATTTATTTATTGAACAAATATGTGGAATAGAAATTAACAATAATAATAATAATAATAATAATAATAATGTGTTGAGCTAAGGTCTGTGGCCCAGAGTCAATGCCAGGCTCTTATCTAGGTGCAGGGGGTAAAACATAAACAGGATTGACAAGTACCTTGCTATCTTGTAATTTACATTTTAATAGTAGTAGACAGATGATAAGCACCTAAACTAATAAGTACATAAATAAGACAGTTTCAGAAAGCACTTAGTGCTGTAAAGAAAATAAAATACAGTAATGAGATAAAAAATAAGTAGTGATAGGGTATAGCTACTTTAGACACAGTAAGCAAGGAAAACTTCTCTGAATAAGTAACATTTTAGTTAAGATTTGAGACAGCCAGATGAAGATCATGGGGAAGAACTTTCCAGGCTGAGAGAACAGCTAGCAGTGTGCAAAGGCTCAAATGTTTTGTTGAGTTTCCACCTCATAGGATTATTATGAGAATAAAATAAGCTAATGCATGTAGAGTATCTGTTACTACACCAAAAATTGTATAAAGGACAAATACATGTTATTCTGATAATAATGAAAGTGGCAATAATGACTATGATACAAACTACCAAAATCCAGACTGAAATTACTCTCCTCAATCCCTCCTAGCCTGGAACTATTTGCCACCTCTTCCACATCAAAGAAAATAAAATAGATAGATAGAAAGGCTAGCTAAATGTTCTAATTGGTCAGAAGGGCCAAAGATCGGTAATAAAAAGACACATAGGTGTTCAGACTTAGGGTTATAGCAAAGTGCGATATAAAAGTATCTTTTGGAAAAAAATTTGTTATTTAATAAAAATCAATGAAGGCATCTCTTAAAAGACAGAATACAATTTTTATTGTTTATTGAAGTTTTAATATAAAGAAATTTCTACATTACAGCTATGATATCATAATGCTATTGATCCATGATAGCTACTACACTTGTTAGTATTTTCTAGACAGTTAGATCTGAACTTAAGTGTTGAGTATTCTCAAAATTTATAGAAAGATGCATCACATGGTATATAATAAGCATCAAACTAGAGGAAACTTGAAGATTTTCTCTTTTTAGCAATCATTAACACCCATGTCCAAAGTACATGAAGTTTCATTTGGGACAGAACAATGTTATTAATCATGCCAGGCGGTAAAGCACCTGGTTCAGCGTTAGCGCTTTTTGTTTTATTTGCATTCTGGTTTGTTCCTTGTGATTTCCTATATTTTTCTAGTATAGATCTATGACACAGTGGTTTGGTTAGGATTAGCCAGAGTAGTTTTGAGACATCTTGCCTGCTTCTGACCAGTTAATTTTATTGTAATCTGAGCACAACAAACAGGAAAGTGATCAAATATATATATAATCTATGTATTTATACATACAACACACACATATTTAGTGGGTCTGTGTATTCTATCTTTGTAGCACATACTGAAAATCATTAACGTTATACTATAAACCAGTAGGTTATTTAAAAATAAATATAAGCAGAAACACAGAAATAGGAGCAAAAATGATCCTGGGAAATATAGCATTATTCAAATGCTGGGTCAACATATGCCATATATGTGAAAATAACACAATCCTAATTTTCTTTTCTTTTTTTTTTTTTTTTTTGAGACAGGGTCTCACTCTATTGCCCAGACTACAATGTAGTGGTGCCATCATAGCTCACTGCAGCCTCGACCTCCCAGGCTCAAGTGATCGTCCCACCTCAGCCTCCTGAGTAGCTGGGACCACAAGTGTGTGACATCATGCTGAGCTAATTTTTTTTTTTTTTTTTTGTAGAGGAGGGGTCTCCCTATGTTGTTCAGGCTGGTCTCAGACTCTTGGGCTCAAGTGATCCTCCTGCCTTGGCCCACCAAAGTGTTGGGATTACAGGCATGAGCCACTGTGCTAGGTCCTTAATTTCTATCATATTTTGTTGTTACATGAGAATTATATGCAAAGGAAATTTGAATTTTGTCACAATTGTTCAGTTTCTTAAAAATGTATCAAAAGATCTGAATACATCATAGTAAAACATTAAAATTTAAATACCCACTTGCACTCTTTATCCTAAGAACAAATAACGCCAATGTTTTTAACCCATATATTTTTTTCATTATTTTTTCCTTCACTAAGTCTGAGTATGCTGTTAAATTTGAACCACTGTCCTAAGCAGTTTCACCATTGACCAATTTGCTCCCTTCCCGTGGTTGCTTCAGGTGACTTTGCTGTGCTTTCCATTGCTCAGTTATCACATGGCAATACAATTGTATCAAACTCTGCAGAAACTCATCCACCAGAGCTTTCCAACTCTTATATCCCATGTTTTAAAATTTTTTCATGTAGGAAATTTAAAAATAATTCTTTGTTTTACATATGTTTCTTTATTCTCAATTTACCCTACATTCTCTATAGAACTCCCTACTTCCTCCTTTTTCCTCAATTTGCCATCCTTATTATTTCTTTCTGATAAAAGTTAATAGCAGTTAACATGGGAGGAGCTCAAGAGTAATTTTAATTTTCTCTTTGCTTATCTATATTCTTTACTGAACGTATAAAAAAATACAAAAGTTATTTAAAAGAAAAACAGAAACTCTTATTGAAAATGCCAAACATTTGATTAAATTGTAAAATTCAAACCTTTTAGTATAATATAGACAGACCATTTTAGACCATTTTACTATTTGTTCAAATCAGTTTTAATTGTTCATAGATTTATTTTGAGCCATCAATGGATTGTTCTATAGGAGATCAGTCAGGGTGGTGGAAAACTTATAGAAAGATGCAATCCTTCTTGGAAGGCTGGAAGGTTTTGCAAAACCCTTGGAAGAAGGTTGCGGCTGAAAGCAGCCTAACCCTCTTAACTTTGAGCTAATAGCACAGAGCAGATAACAAGGGAATGTAGAGGAGTTTAACTAAATAGCTTGTTTACTCACGTGGTACTAAGACTGACCTTTTGAACATTCACGGACAGAAGCAATGTTAATTACCCTCTAATGGTGTTTACTTGAGACCTATATCATTTAATCTGTATTAAATAAGTGCAAAGGCCACAGCTTATGAGGGCCGCTGACTTTGGCAGAGGTCCCTTGGTCGCACTGACTGTCAAGCCTGTGTCAGTGCATATTTTCCATCCATCACTCAGTCAAGTCTGCTGGTCAGACCTGATATTGTTCCTTAGTCCTTTCCCTGCATACACATCTACAATAAGACATTTGGGATCAGTTTATGGTCCATCATAGAACAGCTATGAAACTAACTAGATTCACAAGTCTGTAAACCTAGACCCATTAATATTATGTTTTAACTCAAGCTGAAAAAGGCATATTCTATTTGTAAATAGTCTTTTGACAGGGTCATTATATGATGCATAGAATTTTTACAGCTAGAAATGTTGTATCTTATTTATGTTAGTTTCATTAAGATTACCACTCCTATATTCCTGATAGCTACTTGCCTAGAATTTAGGCTCAGTGTACCAGAACATAAAAGCAGCTATGCCCATCCCATTTTTTTCCTTTGAAGCACACTGAAACATAAAAATTAGTAACAATTAGTAAGGTTCATATTCTTTCTCAGTAGCTGAAATGGGTTATTACTCATTGAAAAGGGAAAGGAAAAGAAATAGCTAGAAATAAAGAAAACAGGTGATTTCTAATGAAAAAACAAATACACAAGGAAAGGGAAAAGAAGCACAAGAAAAAATGAAGTATAGCAAACTGCAGTGAGAAAGTGGGTTAATGTAAACGAGGTAATAAACAATGGAACAGGCATTCTTGGATTATTCTTCTCTTGATTTTTTTTTTCTTTTCACATTTCTTACTTCAACCTTCAAAACATAAAGCAGACTGTAAAAGCACAAATATAATCCCTGATATGGATGTCTTTTAAGTCAATAGGCAGTAATCAAAAGGTATAGCTTATAAAATTTAAAAAGAGCTGGGTGCAGTAGCAAACACCTGTAATCCCAGCACTTTGGGAGGTTGGAGTGAGAGGATCGCTTGAGCCCAGAAGTTCAAGACTAGCCTGGGCAACATGGTGAAACCTTGTGTCTACTAAAAGCACAAAAAATTAGCTGGGCATGGGGCCATGCATTTGTGGTCCCAGCTACCTGGGAGGCTGAAGTGGGAGGATTGCTTGAGCCTGGGAGATGGAGGTCACAGTGAGCCAAGATTGTGCCACTGCACTCCAGGCTGGGTGACAGAGAGAAACCCTGTCAGAAAGAAAAGAAAAGAAAAGACAGAGAGAGAAAGAAAGATGTGGGTTTAAGAGAAAAGACAGGTATTTTGACCCACATCATGACTAATTTTAAGAGCAGTTGCAAATATTCCCCCCTTGCATGTGGTATGTTTAAAAGGAAGCCAAAGTGATTTCAGACACAGCTTAAAGCAAATGACATAGTATGACTCCCTCTAGGACATATATAGTATGACTGCCTTTACTATCTCACTTTGTTCTATAAACTGCTGCTTATGCTCTGTAACTACTTAAAATGGGGAAGTTAGAACAAGTGACCTACTCTTTAAATACTGAAGTAGAAAAAGGAATGAAAAACTATGTCTAGTTTCCTTCTTCTCTTTTTTATTTTCTCCATCCCTCCCTTCTTTCTCTTTCTTCTATCCCCCCACCTCTTTTTCATTCATTAATTTGCAGCTACCAGGACATATGACTCTATGAAGCCAAGGCCAGGTAGATAACTTGAGCTGGGGAACATTTCAGATCAGAGCCTTGAACCAGTTATGTCTGAAAGTTGGATAACTGCAAATGAAAGCATGGTGACATAGGTTGACTGCAAGAGTGGTACTTATATGCAGCACAAGAGCACTTTAAAAATGCTACTGTCATTGACCTGTAATAGTAAGAATGGCTACAGAGACCTTTGCCATATGGTAGCAGTTGAGGTTGAATGAATAACCCCAGATTATTTTAACTTTTCCTTTGAACCCCTGAACTGTGCTACATGGCTCTAAAACTAATAAATTGGTGAAGTTATAGATAAACTTACTAAGTGGAAAGGGAAATGAACTAAAGGAGGTCATTTAGATGATCTAGAGCTGCTGGTCCACATTTTTTGTTTGTTTACATTTCATCAGCCAATATATCAAAGGTTGTAGGAACTGACAGTTGTGTGGTTCAATTACTATATTTACATTAAAAAATTAAGCAAAATTTAGTAACTCATAGCCCAGAAACATGATTTAGAAAAATAAATGCAAAATTCTGGAACCATTCATTTGCTTTCTATACTTTTAAGGTGTAACTATAATATAAAAGGAAAAAAATCTTTTTTTCCTTTTATATTATAAAATAATATCTGGTTTATTTTCTACCAAATAAAAATTGTATACATTAAAATAAGATGAATGCTTAATGGAACTAATGAAGAATGCTGATTGTTTGAACATAAAAATACTGGAGGCAATTAAAAAAACATTTAAAATACTGGAGGCAATTATAAAGTTTATTAAGAAACAGTTTGGAATTGTCATGGATATGAGGGAGGTAAGTCATTTTTGATATATTTTATGCTGAATGTTAGGCTGTGAAATTGTATAGAAAGACAATTAAAATCAGTCTTAATTTGACCCAGAGTCTTTCAGATGCTAAGCCAAATGTTTGAGACAGCACACAAATGAAGATTAACTCAACATTTCCTCATATTATCTCTTTCAGGTGTCACTGGCATCCTTTTCTCTCTTTCCTACTCTCCCACCCAAGTGCATTCTTTAAAGGGACTCCTAACCTCCACAACTCATGATTACTTGTGATTAATTTAGCAGCATCTGACTGCAGAAGACCACCCTCCCTCCTTTTTTTGGGTGGGGGACAGAGTCTCACTCTGTCACTCAGGCTGGAGTGCAGTGGCGCAATTTCAGCTCACTGCAACATCCACCTCCTGGGTGCAAGTGGTTCTCCTGACTCAGCATCCTGAGTAGCTGGGATTACAGGTGTGTGCAACCATGCCTAACTTTTTGTAGTTTTAATAGAGGCGGGGTTACACCATACTGGTCAGGCTGGGGAAGACCGTTTTTACCTCAGTTCCCACTTTTATGTCTAGGGAACTCCCTTCTTTGTTGAGCATTGTACCAAAGTTCACCATTAATCTACAGCTTCAATATTAAATCCAAAGGGGCTAGACTGCTATGGAATTTTTCTTTCAGTGCAGATGCATACAGCAGCCTTCTCAGAGCCATGCATTAGTTCATGCAATGCTTCTCAACAAGAGGATTTAATCATGGTAGCCCCAACAGAATTATATTTAATTGCTGTGTGTTGGTATAGCAGCAAGTTGCCAAAGAGAAAAAATAGCAGCAAGCTGGATTTTCATGACTCCAGGCAATAGTGGGTGCAGAATGGCATGAACAAAATTTCAAAAATAGACCCTTTTTTTCGTATCCTGAGGCAGACAGAAATAGGACAAGGAAAATTGCTAATATAATTGAAAACTATAGCTATAAAAAGAAAATATGAATCTGAATTCCATTCAGGGTTCCATGAAACATTAATCCAAAAATATCTTTAAGGTATTTCTGAATTCACCTTTATTCTATAAGCTGCTGCTTATACTCTGCAACCATTTAAAATGGGAAAGTGAGAACAAGTGACCTATTATTTTAATACTGAAGTCAAAAAAGAAATGAAAAACTATGGTCGTTTTCTTCCTTCCTTTTTAAAATTTTCTCCTTCCCTCCCTTCTCTTTTTTTTCACTCCCGCTTTTTATTCTTTTTTTCCTTCTTAAAATACAAAACATTTGAGTACCAATATACCTATTTTTTCTCCCATATAAGTTCTAAGGCATATATAACAACATTAGTCTTTCTAGGTAAAATGTACATGCAACTGTTTTACTGTAAAATAAAGTTATTTTATATAATAACCTTTACTGTTTTTCATAATTATTTGCTTCTTCTAGTAATAAAAGTCACATGGAAATGAAGTCAATTTCACTTTAAAAGGTAGATTCAAAAGTGATGCAAGCACATGTATTTAAAAGGGTGTAGGTGATTTCAACTTACAAACAATGCATTGATACTTATTCATAGATACAAAATAACTCACTGAAAAATGAAACATAAGTCTGTGCTCAAAATATTTAAGTTAAAAAGAAGCAAGTCAGTATGATAAATCAGGCACACTTATAAAATACTCTGACATCATATACATGTAACTATACAAGTTGAATTTTTCAAAGCTAATGGAAAGGACATCATCATATATCCTTCATTTCTATTTCGAATCTACCCTATTTCTGATGATGGAGTACACAGTAGAAAAAGCCCTCAAGTTCTCTATAAATCTTAACTTTAAAATTCTTGTTAAAAATGAGAATAAAAATGTAAATCCTTTCTTAAGGAGATGCTGCCAAAAGGTGAGAGAATACTAAAAAATTTTAATAGATATGATAGATTTACAATTATTAAGACTGTAAATATTATGGATAAATCTACTCTGGAGAATGATAGCTCCAACTGTAAAGGGTAGCAAGTATTTATTCATACAATTAAGTGGCTAAAATGCATGGGAAATACTGTCACTATGTTTAAAATCGATTCCATAAGACTCAAAATATGCCCTTAAATTCAACTTAAGAGAATTAAAAAAAAAAGACCAAATTCCCTTCCACAAACTACTTTTGCTGTGCATATGCTAATCATTCTGACCTACAATGCTTACTGGACTGTTTCTTTCAGGGTTTCTTACACCACCCAAATATATTAGGTAACTCAGTAAAACCGATTAAAAGATTTAAAGGATGAAAATTTGCATTCTCCTCCATTAAGTCATGTTTATAAAGAGTAATGTCATGCCTTGCCTTTATCTCTCCTTTCCAAGATGTCTGAACTTGACAAATTAATTAAATAAGCCTTACTACCAATCTTAGTAAAACTGACACCATCTCTGATAGAGAAAAATGTGGTCTAAAGAGGCTATTATGGTATTTTTCAGGTTATATAATAAGGCTCCAAAAACTCAAGTCTATTCTAGAAAAATCTGCTTTAGCAAATTCTTTTTTGAGACCTAACAATAATTTGGTGAAATTTAAAATAACTCCCTCATGACTATTCTGTGAACACAGGACACAAGAATAGTGATTTTCCTACAGATGTTTTTTGGCCCTATTAGTAAGGAGCTTTAGTTTTCAAAGCCAAAGATATTTTCTCTAATAATATTTTAGAACAACACAGCCTGAATTCATAGATTATGATTGTTTTAAAAATTAGACAATATTTCAATTTGTAAAATCCTTAAGGCCCCATATTTAATTTTTGTAACATTCTCTATATGCTTAATATGGCAATATCTACTCTGTAGTATGTATAGATGTTAAATAAATGCTTGCTGACTTCTTATGACCTACTGGTAATTTCAGCAAAACCGAAAGTATAAATAACCAAGGAAAAATAACACAAGATCAATTTCAAATTTTACACTCACACAGCACATCCAAACCATTATGGTCTTTTAAGCTCAGAGCATGTTTTCAATATACATTTTGCTGCCTGACTGAATTTTCATGTAAAAAGCAAAATACACACAGGATAACAAGATATAATTCCTCTCATATTATACCTGCAAAATTCTGTTTTTACATTCATGATGAATTAGCTTTGTCATGAATCCCTTTCATTTTCTGAAATTTTACTAGAACATCCCTTCTGAGGAACATAAACGTCTAGTTTATTCAAATTTTAGAGATGGGTAAACTGGAGCAAAGAGAAATGCAATTATAGCTTACCACAGACTTGGCAGTAGAAATCATTACTTCTTTTAACTCATAGTCAGTCATATATTTGTTTAACTTTGCTCTGCTGACTCAAAGATCTGTATCTTGTTTTCAAGATATGAAGGATACAGAGGGTATTTAATAAGTGAATAAGGGCACTTAATAAATGAATAAAGAATCATTCAGAAAAATAATCATTTACTAGGAAGAGGTAGCAAGAAGTAACCTAGGACTAATAATATCACACTATAGAAAGTTTACTGAAATTTAACATTATTGGCATAAATCTTTCATATAAAAATCCAATTCATACACTCCTTCAACAAACATTGATTGATGATGCTGTGGAGAAGTCCTTGTCCCAATTTCAAGAGTTTCATTCTCCCTTTACCTTCCACTACAATGAGTATTATAAAGAAGGTTGAACTGTCAAAGGAAGAAAACAGGATGTAGATCCCACTGCCACTCAGAAATTGTCAGGTAAAATGCCTTGAAGTAGGCTGGATTCTGTTAAAAGATAAAGTGCATTTTCCTAAGAAATAATGTTATAATTAGTAGATAGATTCCTACATTAATCCATATATGTCAATTTAAATCTCAATTCAGTTACTAATAAGTGTAATATCAGCTAATTAAGTTATATGAACACTAGCCTAGAAATCTGGTCACCATTTATAAAGTTATTTTTTGTGAGGAACTGCTTTGCCCACTTATAAATTGGTGATTGCTTGTAGGGTATGACATATAATAGACTACAAGGACAATATAATACTTACAACAAAAAAGCACTATTCCTATTAGTCATTATCTTTGGGGTGCATTTATGTGCATTAGCAATCCAAACACTAAATGAGAAAGTGATTTTGGAGAAAAAGACAATTGAAAAACTGGAGAAGACAGTCACCTGGCAGAATGAAAAGAAAGACATTAAACGTTCATGTATTTCATATTCTATACACTTTACAATGACTAGGAAAAAGAAGCAAGGCAGGAATGGTACAAGTGCTGATGTCAGGTTAAGTTGAGAGTGGAGCTAATACTTGTTTCAGTCAGGTTGTGGCTAATAACTATACATAAAACATATTTTACTGTATGACAACCATAGCAGAAAATGTATCTTAAAGAGTTAGTTCAAACAAAAAATAACTTTACCTTTGGACTTTTAATATAATAATAAATATTGACAATAATAATAGTTAACATTTATTGAGTACTTATGCATATCAAGCACTGCACCAAGTTGTATTAAGCTGTTAAGTCCTTAAAATACCCCAAAAGGTGGTATCATTCTGATTTTATAGAATGTGAGGTGCAGAGAAGTAAACTTGCTTAAGGTCACAAAGTTAATAAGGGACAGGGTTCGGTTTCAAATCCAGGGTTAGGATTTAAACCTAGCCCCAACCTTTAAACACTATGTTAAATTGATCTTCAGTAAGTCTACTTCAACACTACAAGAAAACCAGCAAAATATTAATAATTGCCAAATATGAACATTTTTAGAATATGGTGAGATGCTGATTAAACTTGATTCTTTCAGAAAAATAAAGAGGTTATTTAAAAAAATAAAAATATACCTCATGATCTCAAGTCCTAACTTCATATGGTAAGCACAGGCTATTTAGAGACTCTAGGCATCCAAAGAAAAAGGCAACATGAAGAATATCCAAACATGAAATTTCAAGTGTGTCTTTAAATAACAAATGACTTCAAGAAGTACTGAGCTACTTAAAAGAAGGGGTTACTATATCTTTCTCAATTATGGGAGAGAATTAAGCCTTGAATTTATATTCATTGTGTGTAATGAATTAACTTTTGTTCTTTGAATATAGAATGGCAACATCTTCACAGGATCTTAAGAAAACAGCCACACATATTATTTCCTGTGTTCTATGGCTTAGATGAAGAAAATGGTTGAGAAGGAAATGCTTTGAAAGGGAAAAACAGTGACCAGGGAAAACTGGTAATTCTACTTGCTGAAGTCTAGGCTATACATTTCATGCACCCAAATGCATGTTTAGGAGTAAAACCCAAAAGGAGCAAAAGAAAATTTACCTTGTTGCTGGTCAGGAAGATACTTATCTGAATCTTTAAAAATGACACTAGGATTAGTGGTAAACCAAATCTGTATAAATCCATGGATATGAACCACAGCAAGATATGACCATGAGCTGGTTCACATTTCTCAAGCGTCTGTAATTTATAGGATAAAGCTGCCATTTTCATTATTTTATATTTTTTTGGTCAAAGCCAGCATTTGAAAGTAGATGTGGCTACAAAGTTCATTTATGTATTAGAAGTAAGGATTAGGAGATAATTCAAAGGAAGAAATAACAAAAATGACAAAATTTAATGACACACTAAATGTCAAAGACAAAAAACAAGAAACAGTAAAAGATAACTAGATTTCTATGCAGGGAAACTTTAAGAACATGCCACTGACAGAAGTATTTAGAAAGCAGAGCTGAACATAACAAGTTTAAGACCACAAAAAGACATTCAAACAGGAGCTGGAACTGTAAGTATAAATGCATGTGAGCTATGTCATTTTAGTGCTATCACATTATAATATTACATTATAACATATCATATTATAATGTGCCATCATTTATTTGGGCACTAACTAGCTATATCTCTAATTAATCTATTTTATTTGTAAATTTTCTAGAACATAGGAAAGAAAATATAGAACATCATGATGATAAGCTAATCCTCATATATACAGATATATGAAGGAAAGGATATACGTATCTCCTATCTCCCTCAAAGATACATATAGTTTATATATTGGTCTTAATACAGCTTAATAATTTTCTAAACTTGTTACACATCCATTAATAATCCTTCATCTTAAACTTTAAATTTTTCTTTCCCTGTTTTCACTGACGACCTCTTTTATATTGTAAATGATTATATGAGGCAATATATAAGGATAAGCAGAAATTCACTAGTGCCAACTATAGTGCATTTTTAAAAATATTTTTATTATGGAAACTTAAAAATGTATGCCCAAGTAGACAGATGGAATTCTTCTCAATTCTTTTTTTTTCTCCTGAGATGGAGTCTCGCTCTGTTGCCCAGGCTGGAGTGCAGTGGCACAATCTCGACTGCAACCTCCACCTCCTGGGTTCTTGCAATTCTCCTGCCTTAGTCTCCCGAGTAGCTGGAACTACAGGCACACGCCACCACACGCAGCTAATTTTTCTTATTTTAGTAGAGATAGGGTTCATCATATTGCCCAGGCTGGTCTCGAACTCCTGAGATAAGGCAATCCATCCGCCTCGGCCTCCTAAAGTGCTGGGATTACAGGTGTGAGCCACCATGAACAGCCTCATCTCAATTCTTTTTAAATAATGCTTTAATTAGATAGATTTATCAAATATTTCCATCAAAGAGAAAGTCATGTGTTTTCCCATTATCTCTATGGCTTAGCTACTAATTTGGATGTCAGAGAGAAAGACGTACTAATTTTACTTTTCATGAAACAATTTATATACTCTGATTCATTTCTAAAAGTTTGTAAGTGAGGTAGAATCAATAAATTTTAATAGCAGCAGGTGTAGTGTTTTCAAAAGATACTCTTCCAAGATTTCTTTATACTATGTCCAGTTTTCTAACTATAGCATACAAATAGCATAAAAATAATACACGTGAATGAAGGGATGGAACATTGTAGATAAACATATTGAAATAAGTAATACATTAATTATTAAAGATTTTCTAAATGAGATTTTATAAAGTAGAACCTCTTAGGTGATTATCTCACAGTATAGAATCTTTATTTTTTGGCTACAGTTTCTTCCAGTTTAAACAGTTTGTGGTCCTGCGGTGTTTAAAAATTGTTCCTATTTTTTTCTTTTGAAATTGGAAATGGTATGGTTTTTGAAGTCCATTTATCTTTCTTCTCTTCCTTTTTTCTTCTTTCCCTTCCTTTCTTGAATATGTAGACCTGCTATCTGCAATTCTACTGAAACTTCTGTTTGCAAAAGCTCCAAAATTGTTAGTCCAAGTTTGTTTAGATCAGAATTGGTGTCCTAATAGCATCTAAGAGTTCAAAGGGCAACTATTTTGCATAACTTTAAAATACCATCTTCCCTTTAGGTAGCTGGAAGTTCTTAATTATTAAATAAATATAATTTTCAGTCCTTGTCTACTCAACAGGAAATAAATGATTTAGCTTCTAAATGTGAAATTATCTGTCAACCTTGACACTGGGAAATCTAAGACATTAAAGATAAAACTCAAAAGGGTTCAATTTGGACCAGTAAAAGCATGACAACTTGGATGTTTATTATTTTTTGGTTTAGATATCGTGTTACAAATTATAATAAATTCATGTCTAGTATATATTCCAGCTTCTCAAATAAGTCAGAAAGAATTTAATTTCTATCAAAAGAAAGTACTAATTCTGGCATTGGTTTATACTAAGGGAATTCTGAAGCAATCTTTTAAAAGGATTTTTAAAAGCAACTCTGCTAGAATACTGCTAGAAAAAAGTTGAAAATCAGAAACATGAAAGAGATTTTTTTTTTCCACTTTGCTTGAAGGGATGAAAAACTGTACAATCTGAGACACTGATCTCATTACATTCATAATATTTTATGTTTTCCAAATGTAAAACCAATTCCAAAGGTCAAGAAATAACCGGTGGATTATAATTGTATTTTAAAAAGCCATAGTAGGCCAGGCGCAGTGGCTCACGCCTGAAATCCCAGCACTTTGGGAGGCTGAGGCAGGTGAATCGTGAGGTCAAAAGATTGAGACCATCCTGGCCAACATGGTGAAACCCCGTCTCTACTAAAATACAAAAATTATCTGGGTGTGGTGGCATGCACCTGTAGTCCCAGCTACTCGGGAGGCTGAGGCAGGAGAGTTGATTGAACCCGAGGTTGCAGTGAGCCGAGATTGTGCCACTGCATTCCAGCCTGGTGCCTGGCAACAGAGCGAGACTCTGTCTCAAAAAAAAAAACAAAAAAAAAAACAGGCTTAGTAGGTGGCTCAATAAATATTGATCAAATGACTAAGAGAAAAATAACAATAAAATAAATAACAATAAATTATATTACCATAAATGTTAGAGGTCTTTCTAACATTTTCTTGAATTAAAGTTTTGTATCTTATAGGTACATCTTCTCATAATATATATTATGACTGACTATATAATCAACCTGAACAAAGTAAATGGATGAAGTGAAAATGCAAGACTACTACATGCTAGTCACAGAGCTAATGACTTTTAACAACTTCTTAACAGGAGAAAGCATGGTATTTAAGAAAAGACAATTTCCTGCCACTCACTTGCTAGCTTTATGACCGGCTTTATGAGACACAAAGTTAACCTCTTTGTGTCTCAGTTTCCTCATCTTTAAAATGAGGATGACATTAATATCTACCCCAAACAAAGCTGTTATGAAGATTAATTGATGAGATATCAAAAGCAAAGTTAATCACAAGTAAGATAACAGTATTTTTTATTTTTTTACAAAGGGGTCATAACTACATAGAGAAACATTTGTTAACTAGTATCAGCCAGCTGAGGTTATAAATCTTGTTCCTATACAACACATGGATAGATCCATTTTTGAGCAAGGCTTAGTTTTTCATCTAATGAATGACACAGAAGATAGTGATATGCAATTGGTAAACCAATGTGCTACATTAGGGGTTGGAGACTTTATTTCTTCAATAGTGGAGGTAAATGAAGATGATGATGTAAATGTAAGGGAAAGAGGATATTGAACCATGGAAGGTTTGGCTAACTCCACAGTGATGCTATAAAATAAATACTCTATGTTACCAATGATCCTGTCAAGAAGTTTCCATATGAAAAATTGAAACCTAAGAATATTCCTTGAAATTATAATTATTAAGGTTTACAGTCTAAAATTCTGTGAAATATTTACCAATTTAAGACTAAATAGAAACAATTATTTCTAGGCAGAGGATTATCAAGAATATTAGATTCTTTATGGAGTTCTTCATTTTATTGGTCTTTATAGCATCATAAATTCAACATAAACAGCACCTATGGAGACCACAGAGATGTGGCATTGAGTGAAAGAGAGAAACCCTACCACAAACGACAGAAAAAGAAACACACTTCATGACAAATAAAGAAAGCCCATGTGTCACAACGAAAGAAACAAACCTAGATGAAGCCAGAGTTCATTTAAGAGCTGAGTGCCATGGAGCCAATGCCACAGCATACATAATCCCCCCAAGAAGCCAGTTCCACATTCCAACATGAGAGCCCTCCTGCACACATGCTGCCATAGAGAAAGTAATACCCTGATGGATGCAGTAGGCTGTGATTGGAGATGATGCCAATGGTAGACTTCTTATACACTCTCATGGGAAATGGAGAATTGCCTGGATGAAGTGGCAAAAAGAAATGGGTTATATATTTTTTTACACTAAGACTCATAATCTTGGGGAATTAAGAAAAGACCTAAAGAAAATGTGATGATGAAATGATACCAACCTTTTCTTTCAAATGTCTTTGTTGATATTACAAATAGTTTATTTGCCTTTCTTTTCTTTGCTTCTCTCTACTGATGTTTCAAGAAGTTAACTTTCCAGGAAATCAGTTTTAAGAGAAAAAAATCTGACAGTTGTAACTTGCAAAGTTAAAAATCGAAGACGATGGCTGTAATTCTATTGACTCAATAAATTCAACTTTGTGAAGCTATGGGTTCGTCATGCCATTTCTTTCAAAGCTTTTTTCTTAAAATTTGAGGTCTGCAGATGGTATTCTGCCTCAGGTTCTGCATATACTACCTGGTATTTTAGATAGTGCCAACTTTCAAGGGTTTTCTTTGGCATGACATTCTGAGATAATATTTCTGCAATCTAATTCCAATTCTAAGTTGATAATACTGGCCTTAATATGGTAGCTATAGTGGTCTGTACAAAGTAAATACATATAGAAATTATGTTGTAAAGAAAAGAGCTAAGGTCTTAAAATTCATACACTATTGAAGTCCTTTTTTTTTTTTTTTTTTTTTTTTTTTAATGAGACAAAGTCTCTCTCTGTTGCCCAGGCTGGAGTGCAACTGCACAATCTTGGCTCACTGCAACCTCTGCCTCCCAGGTTCAAGCAATTCTCCTGCCTCAGGCTCCCAAGTAGCTGGGATTACAGGTATGTGCCACCACTCCTGGCTAATTTTTTGTATTTTTAATAAAGACGGGGTTTCACCATGTTGGTCAAGCTCATATCGAACTCCAGACCTCAATGATCCACCCATTTCAGCCTCCCAAAGTGCCGGGATTACACGTGTGAGCCACTGCACCCAGCCTGAAGTCATTTTATTTACCTGTCACATTTTGAGACACATATACTCTTTCTTCTTAGCTACTCAAACTGTGCCTCTGCTTTGAAAGGAAACTTAATGGATATTCAAAGTCTGCTAATAATACTTCAATAAATCTGTTTTTTAAAAACAAGAAAACTCATTTTTCCTATAGTTTAACACAATAAGAACAAGAAATTAAATCTCCTAAAAGACAATTACATAGGCCAAATTTCAAGTAAAATATTTTACTAAAAGAAAATGAATCTCATGACCATTAATCTCTTTTAGATTACAAGAATCTTAGGAAAATATAAGCAGCAAAAAATTATTAAAGTTACCTAATGAGATTTAAAAATAGGAATACATCTATTTTATATAAAAGATTTATTCCTATTTTTAAATCTTCAATTTTGGATGTTTTCCTATGTCTGTGGTTAATGAGACAGAATAATCACTAAATGAATACAAATCTTCAGCTATCAGATACAGACACATATAGATATACAAACCGGAATCTTGCCTTTAGCCGATATGGGTTTAATAATAAATTATCTGATTCAAAAGAGTCATTATGAAATTAAGGTAGTCAGAGCAATCAAGTTGGCTATCTGGGCTTTAGCTATTTCAATGTGATATAGTGACTGCCAAAAAAAGTTATTCAGACAACAGTGCATCATAAAAATATAAAAATTTTCCCCTTACAGATGATTTTTCCCCTTTGGTATTCTCATCCATTTCAGGCAAGTGCAAAGTGCAAGGCAAAATAAATTAAGGCAAAAGGAAAATAAAATGAGAAAAATGTTGAGGGCGAGCATGTTATTGACCATGTAAGAAAACACGTGCAAAATATACCTCAGATACACTATAGGTAGATGAGCACGAGGGAAGCCGAGCCTGGTTTTGCAGTGGGGAAAAGAAAACACTGTTAAAGAGGAAAGGATAGCATAGTCAGGGTCACAGAGGGGTTAGATGGCTCCATCACCAACACACTTGCCAGATAATCAAACAGCTTTATAAGCAGATACTTGAGTTTGAAAACATCTCAAGACTCAAGTTATTTGAAGGAAAACTTTGTGACAAAAAAAAAATACCTTGCTAAAAAAAAATCCATGATGGAGATGACTCCCTCTGCTCAAAATCTGGTATGATCTTGCTGAGAGGGAGAAAGCAGAATGTTGGACAATTTTTTTTATGGTCTGGCATTGATCTTTGCTGGCTTAACACTAGAAAACTACATGTGAGGTTGTTTATAAGATAACTCTATCATACATACTCACAGTTATCATTAAAGAGGGTACCAAAGACTGTATTCTGATTCTTACTGTTCCAACTATTCAATTTTTGGTATTACTGAAACTGGAGAAAGATAACAGTAGAAGAATCAGAAATGCACTTATTATCAGATTTGTTCTTTAATTGTATTTCCAGTGCCAAGCACAGCAGAATGTAGTAGGTGCTCAATAAATGCTTATTTACGGAATAAGTATACAAATCCCTTTTCTTCTATTCTTAAAAAACTGAACTTATGAAATAATATTCAGTAATTTTAAAGCTTACTATTACGAAGATTTGTGCAAAAAAGTATCATTGCCACTTATTGCTTTGAGATACTTTCTAAAATATAACGGGAATAGCAACACTACAAAATGTAAAAACTTAAATACACAACTCTTCTGCAGACTTAGCTTTTATCAGAATGATTCACAGAATTTTTTGAACAGCTAGTTTATCACTGATTTTTAAAAATAGCTATTTTGTACTTAAAACCATGTTTAACCTTTATGATGCTGAATTGATAATGTTTTTCCCTGTTCTTACTTTCTACGTTGTCACACTGCCATGTTCAATTCTGTGTACTCTTTTCTCATTGGGTTGTCTCACAATGCCATGTAAGATGAAATTGTTAAGTATGCATTCTCTAGTTACAAACACTGCAGGAAGTTCCAAAATAAAAAGGTAGGATGGGGAAATGAAAGTACTGGAGAAGGTGACAATAGAAGAATCAAAAATGCACTTATCAGATTTGTTCTTTAACTGTATTTCTAGCATCAAGCACAGTAGAATGTATGAGGTACTCTATGTATATTTATTTAATAAATGAATATACAAACCCTTTTTCTTCTATTCTTAAAAAACTGAACTGATGAAATAATGCTCAGAATTTTTAAAGCTTACTACCACAAAGATTTGTGCTAAAAAGTATCATAGCCACTTATTACTCTGAGGTACTTTTGAAAATATGGTAAATTCTATACATATTCAGAAATAACACATTTTTCAACCATAAATACTTCTGAATTTCTTTAACAAAATGTTAGTTCTAAGAAAATCTTGCTGTGTATGTTTGCTCTGTGTCTATATCTATGCCCATAAAACTGAAATACATTATCTTTAAAAACAGTTTGAGAGTCTCATCATTCTTAAAATGTACTCAGTTCTCTATTTTCTACTGCTAGGAAAATTTACTTGAGATATTTTGTTAGTACTTTCTCTTTGAATTAAAGTCTATTCAGAGGAGGGCAATTCTATGGTGCATATTAAACATCTCAGAAACATGTCACTTCCATTCTGTATTAGGCCGCTATAGGTTATTTTATTAATATCATAAGATTTTTTTTGTTCAAAGCACAAGATAAGACAGATTTTTCTTATTGTTAAAACTGAAACCTTAGAATTGAATTAACTACATTAAGAGAATAACAATAAACTGAAAAGTAGTGAAATTAGTCAAAATTAGTCCAAAGACATAATCCTAAAATTTACTCACTGTTATCTTCATAATTATTGTAGTCTGGTCACATTTGTAAGACATCATCTACCAAGATACTCAGGATGTTACATAATTATTATAAATGAAATAGTAAATAAATATTATTAATATAAGTAAATGCCAAAATGCCAAACAAGGAAGGCTCAAATATTGTTCTATGTAAAAGAACCAAGAGACACTCAAATTTGCCTATAGAAAGTAGAGTTTACAAACTGTTAGTGCAACTAAGGACATTAATTTACTCATCTAACAACTGATGTTCCAGCTGTTCTTCCCACTCAAAGTTAGCTGATTCAATGCAAATACCATTTAGATTTTTAAGATAGGATGTATTACTTGATCATGTCAGGGTATCTTTTCCAGTTGTATAAAGTTTCCCAAAGAAAGTATATGATTTTAGGTGAGACCAAACAGGGAATTTAGCAAAAATCAAAAGTTGATCATGGTCTTCAGGGGAAATATCTTTGTTAAGATGTAATGAAGTAATAAACAGAAAAATGTAATGTGTGCAATGAAAATACTCTAAAAACATATTTTACATAACATTTAAGACAGCAATAATGAGATTTATCTTTGTACTGTGAATACCCACAAAGGAGTGTCCAATAAAAGAGGCATTTATAATCTATATTCTTTCCACAATAGAGTTCCATATTTGAAGAGTTTGTGTGTATGTGTGTGTGTAGAGGGTGAAATCTATGTGAAGAGAGAGAGAATAGTTGGAGAAGACAATAAAAAAGAAGAGAATAAAAATGTGAAGGTAGACAATCTGAGGAGATCAACCTTCCAAACATTTGCTTCCTTGTAGAATAATCTGAAACCATCCTCAAAAAAATGAGCAGCCTTCTTTTCTCAAGTTCTAAAATAAAGATAATTTCAAATTCCATTATAACCATTCCTATGCCAATGTCATCTTGACACACTAGCCAGTTATAGCAGGACTAAGCAAACATTTTCTGTTTAAATGATCAGAGAGTAAATATTTTAGGCTGTATGAGACATATAATCTATGTTTCAACTATTCAACTCTGCTGTTGTATAAAAGTAACTGTAGGTTATGTGCAAATAAATAAGCATGGTGATAATTTAATAAAATGTTATTTTTAAATACTGAAATCTGAATCTCATACAATTTTCATGTGCCACAAAATGTTCTTCTTTTGATGTTTTCCCACAGTTTATAAATGTAAAATTAATTCTTAGCTTGTGGGCCTATAAAAGAACAGGATTTGCTGATCTCTGAGTTATCGCATTAATTCAATAAAAATAAATGTACAAAATCCCCAAAGACAATAGGTATCTATTTACCAAAAGTGTAAGAAAGTAGTTTAGAGCTAAGGCTGGAATGAAAATACTCATCTTAAAAGATTTATACAATCACAATCACCAAAATTCATTACTTATATTAGCCCTATTTTATACTACCCCATTTGGCATTCAGGAAATTAATTGTTAAACATTTAAAAATCATGGTTCGAAAGATGATTACTTTCTGATTTGATTCAAGTATTTTTCTTAACACTTATTAAAAATGCAGTCTTATTTTGGGTGATAACTCCTTCTTTGACTAACTTTTTCCACTTTAAATATCATCCTTTAATTTGTGTTAGTATAGTAAGTACTTACAAATAATTGTCATATTCCTTCCATTTCATCACTTTCCATCTTAGTTTCACTTATATGCCAATAATCTGTCTTCATGAACCATATTCCCTTTTGTTTATCAAAGTCTTTTAAAAAATCACCAAATTGGGTCAGCCAAAACCTATCTATACCTATGTGTGGCTGAATAGAAATTTAATATAATACATAAACTGAGTACCTAGATAAAAATACAAAATTGTGGCATATGAGTATTTTCATTCCTTTCCTTTCTTTTCTTTTTTCTACCTATGTTTATTTCATGAGCATTTATCTGTGTTTTTCCTAAATATCTTAATGTTCAGCCTCTCCTTGGCCCGACTGCTCCTCTACTAATTCAATTCTTTGTAAATTTACCTTGATTTATATTATGCAAAGAAAGGGCCAGGTGTGGTGGCTCATGCCTGTAATCCCAGAACTTGGGGAGGCCGAGGCGAGTGGATCCCCTGAAGTCAGGAGTTTGAGACCAGCCTGGCCAAAATGGCGAAACCCCATCTCTGCTAAAAAATATAAAAATTACGAGGCGGGTGGATCACGAGGTCAAGAGATCGAGACCATCTGGTCAACATGGTGAAACCCCGTCTCTACTAATACAAAAAATTAGCTGGGCACGGTGGCGCGTGTCTGTAATCCCAGCTACTCAGGAGGCTGAGGCAGGAGAATTGCCTGAACCCAGGAGGCGGAGGTTGCGGTGAGCCGAGATCGCGCCATTGCACTCCAGCCTAAATACCAAGAGCGAAACTCCGTCTCAAAAAAAAAAAAAAAAAAAAAAAATATAAAAATTAGCTGGACGCAGTGGCAGGTGCCTGTAATCCCAGTTACTTGGGAGGCTGAGGCAGGAGAATAGCTTGAACCTGGGAGGTGGAGGTTGCAGTGAGCCAAGATTGCACCATTGCACTCCAGCCTGAAAGAGCAAGACTTTGTCTCAAAAAAAAAAAAAAAATTAGTTTGCATTATCTTATGTTTTTCTTTTTCCTTCCTTCCTTCCTTCCTTCCTTCCTTCCTTCCTTCCTTCCTTCCCTCCCTCCCTTCCTTTCTCTCTCTCTCTTTCTCTCTTTCTTTCTGACAGAGTCTTATTTTGTTGCCCAGGCTAGAGTGCAGTAGAACAATCTTGGCTCACTGCAACCTCCACCTCCTGGGTTCAGATGATTCTTGTGCCTCAGCCTCTCAAGTAGCTGAGATGACAGGCATATGCCACCATGCCTGACTAATTTTTTTTTTTTTTTGTATTTTTTAGTAGAGAGGAGGTTTTTTCCCTTGGCCTCAAGTAATCTGCCCACAAATATGGAAGGTACTACTTGCCTTTTAACATTTTTTTGCTATATCGGACAGTCAATAAGATCTTTAGACTGATATACCTAATATTTAATATTTTTAGAAACAAGGTAATCAGAACAAAGTGTTTTTCAGTGAGTTCTCCCAAAGTGCTGGGATCATAGGTGTGAGCCACCGCGCCCTGCCTTATCCTATGTTTTTCAATTCTCAACATTGTTTGCACTGGCCTTCAATCCTGTACATTACTTTTAATATTCTTTTTACTAGATTTATGCATTTGATTAAATGGAAAATTAATTTTTTCTCTATGTGGTTTTATTCTTCAGTCATTATTCTCAGCACATCACCAATCTAAAGATTTGTAGTAATTTTCATAGTCATTAAGGTAGGAAAATTCTGCTTAGGTACAAGATGATGATTTTATTATTACTAAAATTACTAAAAACCCACTTAAAGTTCAAAATAATTCTGCTTTGAACAATACAGAGAAAAAGACACATTTTAAGTTAGAAATCAAGAATCTAATACGTTCTATTTTTTTTTACTATGAGTCAATGTTTAATAAATAACACATTTTAAAATAAATAATATTATTTAAAACATTATATCTCAGAATATTCTCTTTTACACTGTTGACTAGATTACCCTTAATGAATTATGGTACAGGCTCTTCCATTTCTAAAAAACAACATACTGTCTACATCATCCAATTCAAGCATTAATGGTTTAATTAAATCCTATCTCACACTTCTGAATGATGTCTCAATTTCGCTAGTAAATAAAATATTTAATTTCAAAATATTTTATTTTTTATTTCATATTAGCAAATTAAACTATAAGCAAATTAAATCTTCATCCTGCACTTCTGAATGATGTCTTACCTTCTCCATTAAATAAAATATTCAATTGAATTTTTTAATATTTAATTTTTATTTAACTATTAAATAAAATTATTAGACTTTATGAGCCAGATAATGTGTTTTAACTATTCAACTCTGCTGTAAGTAAAAGTAACTCTAGGTTATGTACATAAGAGTCTAAGTCTGTTAACTCAGAACAAATGTGCCTAGTTGCCAGATTACCTATGATGATACTCTAACAGTGATTATTTTCCTTGAAAATTGAAACTGAATCGTCAAGGCTATACCCCTTAGATTCAGCTCATAATCTGTAACCATGCTGACATAACTAACAAGGGGTAGAAGACATGACCAATAGAAAAATCTCCAAATGAAGTCTCACGAAAAGATCCTCAGAAAATTATACAATTGTATAAAAAACATAGTTCTGACTCATCTAATTGAAATATTCATCAGCATTTTAATGAAGTAAAAGATACTTCATATACTTGTTGATATGATTTGGCTCTGTGTCTCCAAATCTTATCTCAAAATGTAATTCACATGTCAAGGGAGGAACCTGGTGGGAGGTGATAGGATCATGGTGGCGGTTTCTTCCATGCTGTTCTCATGATAGTGAGGGAGTTCTCACTAGATCTGACAGTTTTAAAAGTGGCAGTTTCCCCTGTGCTCTCTCCCTTCCTGCTGCCATGTACAATGTACCTTGCTTCCCCTTCACCTCTGCCATGATTGTAAGTTTCCTGAAGCCTCCCCAGCCATGTGAAACTGAGAGTCAATTGGCCCTTTTTCTTTATAAATTATGCAGTCTCAGGTAGTATCTTTATGGCAGTGTGAAAATGGACTAATACACTTGTTCTTGTTTGTGTACACCTACAATAAATTTTCATGAAACAAAACCATCACCGAATGCCAATTTACTTCATTTTACAAACTAAACCTGTCTAATACAGTCTATGCTTCTCAGAATAACTTTTTCTTTTTAGCATCAATTTTTAATATTCAAGGCATTTTAAGGTATACTTGGGTAGTAAGAATTAAAGGGTAAGGAGACAGAAACTGAAAATTTAGCTAAGCAATTGATTTGCATGTTTCCTTAGCTGAACTCTCTAGAGAGGTTACTACTTGCCTTTTGATAGTTTTTTTTCCCTGTATCAGACAGTTAACAGAATCCTTACCCTGATAAACCTCACACTGAATATTTTTAGAAACAAGGTAATCAGAAAAAGTGTTTCTCAGTGAAATAAAACAAAAGATGAAGATGCTGAGATTAATCATACAGTAGTACAGATGTTGAAAAAAGAAATTAAAGAGTGGTATGAGATAACCTAATTTTTAAAGCATCAAATTTTTAATTTGATGTTAAACTCTTACTAACTTATTATCATATAGACATCAGCAAGTCTCAACTCTTTGGTCTCAGTTTGACTGAAAAAAAAAATCACTTCTCATGATTGGGTAGGAAATAGCAAAAAGACTAAAATACATAAATTAAAATGTTTTTATTGGTTTCTAGAATAATTAGGAATGTTCAGACTGATTTAATTATAAAATCCATACCAATCATTTTTTTAAAAAAACAATGGAATAAATTCTGGGAAGTGATTATGGATGTTTTTCAAAATTCTGTAAGAATATGTGTAGAAAAGAAAGACTAGCTGAAAGGAAGAAGCAGAGATATGAGACACATGTATTATTCCTTCTCTTTTTAGTTATTAGATTTTAATAACTGGTATTAATAAAAAACATTTTGTATTTTAATAATCAAAAATTTAATGTAGAGATATACATGACTATGTATGTCATATAATTAAAAACAAGCTAATAAATCAGATAATTAACATATCTCTAATTTTCATTCTAGATTTTATAATAAAACTATTAAAGCTGTATGAATTAAATGAATAGTAATAATCTTGGGAAAAGTAAATCAGGAGCCAGGATTCACAGAAACTTTTTTAGAAACCCCAGGAATGAAATTTAGGGTACAGCCATATATTAGTGTAGTGATTTAGTTTTTCTTCTGCTACACTTATATCATATACCAATTTAAAGATTTTTTTCTTGAAAATCTTGATGGCCTGAACTATCTGTCACAAAAAATACTATCATGAGTTCTGATTATATGATGTATATACAGGATTGAGTGGATAGAAGGTACTGTTCTCCTTCAATGGTTGTCTTGGGTATACTGGCCTTTAGCTCAGGTATTGGTAAGATGCTACATGAAGGTGTTCCTGGTGCAGGTGCTTACTGCTAATGTTCTTATTTTTAAACAAACTTACATACAATTATTCTAAAAGAGTCTGAGTTAAGTCTATTATCTCAGAACAAATGTGTCTACTTGCCAGATCACCTATGATACTCTTACACTGATTATTTTCCTTGAACATTGAAATTGAGTCATCAAGGATATACCCCTCATATCCAGCTCATAATTTATTATTCTGCTAACATAACTAACAAGGGGTAGAAGACATGACCAATAGAAAAATCTCCAAATGAAGTCTCATGAAAAGATCCTCAGAAAATTACACAACTGTATAAGAAATAGTGATTTTGAAAAGAAAGATTTTATTTTGCATTGGGGCCAAAGTATTATTAAGTCAACAGCAATGTTAGTGTGGCTTTTGGGTCTTCCACCCTGCTAATTTAATCTTTATTTCATAAGTGTGAGTATGAAGCTGCAGCTAGAAAAGAAAGAAAGAGGGGGAAAAGAGACAGAAAGGAAAAAGATGGAGATGAGAGGACAAACCAATCAGATTTGGAATTACCAGTCAGCAGAAGTTTAGGGGAAAAAAAATCATCAAGTGAAATCGTACATTTACTCTGAGAGAGTATTCTTTCACATTGCCTTCTAGGTGATCTCTGAGCTCCTCCAGCTTTCGATGGAGCTACATGTAAACATCAGAAAATGAATTGAAAAAGCAACTTGTTCTCTATTCGGTTTTCCTTTTTCCTTTTAAATATAAGATCACAGCATTATACATTTCTCACTGCCTTTGGCAAACATTTCAAAACTTCAAAGGTCTTTCTACAATGTAAGAATGCATGCTCAACAAACCCGTGACTAGGAAGTCAACATTTTATTTTGTTTAATTACAGCATCTCTTTTTCCCAAAGCATTAGAGAAAATATATACTATAACCATCCTTATAATCCCCTAGAGATTCTCTTTGATATTTTCTGTTTCGTAGAAATGTGGCATAAAGATATTTAAAGATTATGAAATTTGACTTTCTTTCCCAAACACACTTTTTAAGACTGCATCCATATTAATATAAACTGATTGAACTATAAAATGTATCTTTTGTTCTTAAACATATATATGTATATATATACTCATATTGTATATACACTTAAAATCAATAAACATACATTTATAACTTGAAGTTCTATATATCCAGAAGCCGAACTTGGAGATAACTGCACGCACACGCACTCGCACATACAATCCGGTTTACAGTACATAGTGCTACAGTTATGGATGCCATTTTTATTTTTATTTCACCTTCAGTAATTTTCAGTCATGTCATTCTGTACCTTCTCACTTGAATTTGAGTGATAATCCATAGTTTAAACCATAATGGATTTATCTTCCTTTAAAGACAAAGGTAAAATGATACCTCACAGATAGACAGTGAGGAATGCTACTGATATATCATCAGGATACATAAACTCACATTTTTCTGACTGAGTAATCTTAAATTGCCTATGTTTTGAAATAGGCATACAATTAACACTTCCCATCCCCTCTGCTTATCCTTGGTGAAATAACATTTTAATAAAATAGCTACCCACTATAAAGCAGTGTTAAAGAACAGAGAGGATGGCTCTTCTGGAATAAAAGACACAAACATACAAACACACCTTCATCCATGTGCACTCATGTGCATGTGCACAGACAAATAAATAAACAACAACAAAAAGGTAAAGCTAAGAAGGCAGAAGAGGCAAGGAGAGGAAAGAGTGCAGAAATCAGTATTTCATAAATTATTAAATGGAAATAAATTGGAGGTGTGCAAAATTTTGAAATGATTCAATATTAGGCCTCAAGGAAGTCATTAAATTTTAGGACATCCCAGTGTACTGAATTATCTAGCATTCTGATTAATTTAACAGTTACTATTGCTGTAAGGGCAAGTGGGATTGAGATATAAGAAAATGATTAATTTTGTGGTGATTTTTCTGCATATTTTTAGAATTCAGCAAATTTTCTAACTTGCATTTAAGGTGGCAGCATTAAAAGTGATCAGTTGGTGTTTCTTAAGAGTGATAATTAATTTACCTTTTCATTATGATTAAAGGTTTGAGTACTGAGTACCCAAGGCATATTGAACAAATAAATATTTAGCAACTAGCAAACAAGATGATCAAATTAGTAATCTTTCAATTATATATTAGCAGATTATATATACAAATGGGCAAACAATTAAGTATGTATCTGGTTCTGTTGATTGTTGTATCAGTTTTTTGAACTTTTAAAAAATAAAACAGAGGAGATTAAGAGGGCATAACTGCTATCAGCTGTATGTGAGCCCATTATACTACATGACATAAAATTCCTTTCTAATTCTTAAGATTATGTGTATTGAATACATATTGTTAACTCATAATTAACTTTTCTCTGAAATGAACTACAAATGGTAATGATACTAAAATAACATTCAAATTATTATTTTTTTTAAAGTTAAAGGGGAGATAATATTCTGAAAATAAATGTTAGTTCTCTGTGTAACAGGAACTTAACACACAGTCAGTGACATCAGTCAGAGGAACGGTTTATTCTAGAACCCCAAATTATAGGCACCTGTAATGAGGCAGTTGCCCTTTCTGTTGTTTGTGGTGCCATTCAAAGCTAATTATTTGGCAGCTTGCCTTCAGCTGGTTGCTCTATGTGTAGCTGAAACAAACAAACAAAAAATGACCCAACAGCCAATAAAAATATTAAAATTAAAAAAATGGGATGGTGAAAAATGGAAAAAGCCCCCTTCCTCCCACCACCCTCCAAAAAGGAAGAAGTGTAGGCTATAGACGAAATCTTGCCAAAAAATGTTAGAAACATATTTACTTTGAGGGATCCAACTCTACTAGCAACTCCTTTGCTTTCATCCGGCCGTCTAATTTGCTACAATGAGGGAAGATGGGTAAAAAAGACAGAATAAAGAAAAAGTGAACTTAAAAAATTTTCTATACATTAGTAAGTAATACATGCAAAAACATCAACTGACTCTGTGGTAGCTCTTAGGAGGCCAAGGAGTTAACTAACCCAGAGGCTGTATGACATGCTCTACAAATAGGCTGGTCCTTAGAATTCAGTCTTTGTTATGGCACTATCCCTGAGATGAGGAAATTGGCACTTACTTTTGGTTGGGGACTTCTGATGAAGCAGTATCTGGAGTAGTGTTACATTTGCATTTGGCTTACAAAAAACAAAGAATTACAAATATACCTATGTACTTTTCTCTCTTAGTGTTTTACTGTCTATCCCACTGTAATATCAGAAAACATAAATGGTATGACTAGAAACATGAATGTTCTGTAGGTGGAAAGATCAGTCTTGACAAGCATCATTCTTGATAGGTGACAGAATGAAGCTCCTCTGCTTGCTGACCCAAGCACTGAGGGTGTTCAGCTGTCACAGAGATTCCCAATTAAACAATTGTGCTGCCCAACCAGAAAATTTTAATGCCAGACCAATGTTAGATATACTTACTACCTCAAAGTTTTCTGTTATTTTAGTTGAATTTTCCTCTTGGAAAATTTCCTATCTTGGGTAAGATAGGGGAAATGAAAAGTAAAACTGCTTTTTAAAATAAGTCATTTCATATTACTATGTAAATAAGTAAGGGGAAGTTTCTAAACACAGTATTTTATTAGAGGAGGTACTTTTAAAATAAAGCTCTAATAAGAAGCAATGTTTTGGACAAAGAGGGAGGCAGTCAAAAAACAAAACAAAACAAAACAAAAAGGGCAGGGTGAAGAGCAAAGGGGACAGGAAGCTTCAGACCAAGTGGTTTTATGCTATGGATTCTGTACTTGCAGAATAAGGTCTCAATTCAGACCAGCAGAAGTAAAGTTAGCTGTAATGTTCCTTCTTGTTTTAGGAGATAGTAGAAGTATCAGTATGATGCCAAAAGTTCCCAGTTAAAGTCTTCAGGAAATAATAGAAACCTGAACATCCTACAAAATTTTATTTCCTGGAAGTAGGATACATATTGTCTTATCCCTTTTAAAAGAACTCTGATAGCATATGGAGATTGCTGAGGAATAATTAAATACTGAGATAATTGAATTTTCATTTCGAATAAAAGCATCTTGGTTGATAAGAGTTGCATCAACTTTTGGCGCTACTTGATATAAACAGGTTTTGCTTATTCTTCAGCATTAACTAAATGTTATGGACAAAAGATAATCACCAATTCTAACTCTTCTTAGTAGAACAGAATTGTCAAATTTAGAAACAGTAGATACTAATTAGAACATCAGCACTTATAAGAGAAGGGCTCCCCATGAAGTGAATTCAGAGTGAGTTCATAATATCTGCTCATCCTCTTGTGCTGTTTTCTTTGATTTCTGAGGTCTTTATATCAAAAGCTGCTTTCTATCTTAAATGCAGATTCACAGTATCTAGATTATAAAGGTAGAGTTGGTAGATTCCTATAAAATATAGTCTGATGCCTCATGCTGCTTTCTGAAGATTTTCAGAAACTGTGAAGATGTTCTGAATTTACACAGTAACAATATAGAAAACCATTTTCTATATTGTCTTTTATTTCTAGAAGGCTTAACATTACATTAAGCCCAGCAACATTAGGTATCTTTTTCAAGGTTACACTGGAAGTTGATGACAACTCTAGGAACAAAATCAACAGTCCCTAATTTCCAGTTTAAAGTAGCATTCCCTTAGCATGCCTGAAAATATAAGGGCTGGAAAAAAAACTGACGCTCATAAGAGAATGTATATGTATATGTAACTATGTCTGTCTGTCTCTCTCCATCTGCGGAAGAAATTTTACATTACTATATATATGGAAGACATTTTTCCTGTATGGTTTCAGTTCCAAATGCAAGTATAGAAACTTAAAGAATGAATTACAAGAAGAAAAAAAGACAGTTATCACTAAACTCTGAATGTAAAAAATAGATTCTAAGACTGATTTAAATAGACACTTTGGGAGCAAATAGCTTATCTAAGCTTGATATCAAATTTCTATAAATAAGCCTGTCTTTGAAACCAACATAAGTGGAAAACCTTAGAAAGCCAAGGTGTTTGAAGTCAGAAATGACTAAAATTCAAGTTTCACGAGAGGTGTTTTTTTTTTTTTTTTTTTGCGGCTTCTGAAACAATAATACCGAATATTAAAAAACTTCAGAAATAATTTGAAAAAGATGTCTATATACACTAGAATTTAAGAAATAGAGAAAAGTGAAATCAGTAGATTTAAAATCTAATGTCCTTATTTATTTCAGTCCTCCCTTAAACATCAGTTATCGTGGGGTGGTATAGATAAAAGAGATTCACAGCTAATTCAAATGCTTATTATTATTATTATTATTATTATTATTATTATTTATTTATTTATTTTTTTGAGATGGTATCTGGCTCTGTTGCCCAGGCTGGAGTATAGTAGCTCAATCTCGGCTCACTGCAACCTCTGCCTCCTGGGTTCAAGTGATTCTTCTGCCTCAGCCTCCGGAATAGCTGAGATTACAGGTGTGCTCCACTGAACCTGGCTAAATTTTGTATTTTTAGTAGAGACAGGGTTTCACCATGTTGACCAGGCTGGTTTCGAACTCCTGACCTCAGGTGATCCACCTGCCTCTGCTTCCCAAACTGCTGGGATTACGGGCGGTAGCCACCGCACCTGGCCAAATGCTTGATTATTATATTTTAGATAAGAATGTAAAAGAAATCACGAAAGATTAACATTCAGATAAGATGAATGCCTTTACTCTTCATGATAATCATAAAAGCCTCACATCATTACCTATTTTTATTAACACTTTTCTGAAGGTAAAACACTATCAGTAGCCAAGAGAGGTTAAACTGTAAATGTTTATATTGCTTGTACTATATAAATGAAGTTTGAGAATTGAATGTAAATAATTGTGAGGATTATGGAGTAAACTGAGATTATTCATTTATATTGATAATTAAAATTTAGTAGCAAAACAAAAAAGTCATCATTAATCATGAAGAAATCTTTTGACAACTATTTTACTGAGATTTTAAAAGATATTATACATGGGATCCAAAACACGTCAATCTTCTGTTTAGTCTCTTAACTAAAATGTATTTAACAAAGTATTCCTTAGAAACAGTCTGAGAATGTGGCACTGTATTACCTCTTTTGCAACATTCTGGGAATCTTTCCTTAGGGATTAATTACTGGGGAAAGTATCCTCAGGTATTAATTACCAGGACTTGACCTGTAGTAAAATGACTCTGACATTTGTATTTACCTTTTTCCAAGAATTTAGATTCTAATAATATCACGCAACAAAAGAAACTGCCTGGATCCTAAACTAATATGTGGTATTAATTCCCTTTGATTTAGCTCAATTTTCTAAAACTGAGCTCACTGTAAAACTATTTCTACCATTTAAAAAGTAGAGAACTCTCTAGCCCCACCCTCACTTCTCTTGCCAAAAATAAGTAATCGTAAATGTAGTATTTTTATTAAACCAAACATATATTTCATAGTTTAAAAATCAACTTAATATTAACTTTTAAAATAAAATACAAAACTTCAAAGAAATTTTAGGCTTATGATAACTGCATTAAGGTAGACTCACATATCACTGGGTGTATACATTTATATTTCTCTTTAGTTACAAGATGTTTGGTAAAAATTTTTTTAGAAAATGCATATTTTGCATGTTTCTTTTACTGATGTGGGAACCAAGGTCTGGGAAGGTTCAGTGGCTTTCTGAACACACGAATAATAATATGAAAGTACAGCTGGTATTACATTCTGACTCTCAGGTCTTTTAATTAAATTTAGTCTCTCACCTATGGAATGACGAATGTAGACCTTCTCCCCTTATCTCCGTAATATATTTTATATCAGTTTAGATTAAAATTACATGGATTAAACTAAGATTTCTGTTTGTTTGTCCTAAGGAGTTGGCCACTTTATTTTTAGATCTCATTATATCTTCAGAACTATTCTGAGACTAATATTTTTAACCTTATTATACCATATCATGGCTTTTTAAAAAAGTATGACTATCAATGAAAAGAAATAAAACATTTTTATTAGAAATTATCTTCCAACCAGTATCATTTAGTGTATATTGGTGCAGATATAGATTGTTTCTGGGAGCTATGATTTGCAGGAAGAGATTTTTTAAAAAAAAGTTTTGCTTAAGAGCTCAATATTTAAACAAATTCCTATAAATAACAAAGCACTTTTGGGATTTAGTTAATATTTTACTTTGCTATAATATTATATTATTCAGCCATTTCAATAGAACTGGTGCCTCATCACAAAACATTGTTTAATTTGTGATTTATTAAGATAAGGATAAAGGAAGGAAGAAATAAATGAAGTAAGAGAGGCAGTTAATATATAAGTGTGTCAAAGAAAAGTAATCACTAATGTGTTTCTGGAGGAAAGGAAATATGATTATAAAACTAAACTAATAAAAGGATAAAAAAAGATCCAGGAAAATTTGTAAAGAGTAAGAAAGAAGTGAGAAGTAAAAAATTAGAATCAAGGTGGTAAGTTGATCCTCCAAACCCCTCTGCCATATTTTTATCCTTAGGAAATCATCTTTTTTAAAGGTTTTGATTTCCAATAATATATTAACATTTATATTTATTTATATTTTATTATACATTTATAATTTTGATCTTGAAGTTCTATATAGTTTTGATTCCAAGATAGTATAATCTATACAAAATTAGACCTTTATATAAATTATTTCTTGTTCACTAACTGGAGAATAATTCAACTGATATTATTTTTTACCAATTTCTTATCTAAAAAGAAATTATAAAACCCATCTTTAATAAAAGAGTTATTATATGGGTTAAAATAAATATCCTTTAAGCAGCAAATTATATGTTCTTAATAATTTTTTATTATTTGTACATGAGACCAAAAAAAATTTATCTTTGAACTGTCATTGAAGCATGATATACCCAGGAGGCTTAAGAATAGAATGGCTTATCCTGGATGTAAAAATGCTATGGTATACAGGCATACCTCATTTTATTGTGCTTCACAGACAATTGTGTTTTTTATAAGTTCAAGGTTTGTTTGTGGAAACCCTGTGTCAATTAAGTCTATCGTCACCAATTTTCCAACAGCAAGTGCTCACTTCCTATCTCTGTGTCACATTTTGATAATTCTTCCAATATTTCAAACTTTTTACTATGATTATATTTGTTATGGTTGTCTATGACCAGTGATCTTTGATGTTACTTTTGTAATTGTTTTCAGGTACCACAAATGGTGCCATGTAAGATGGTGAACTTAATTGATAAATGTTGTGTGTGCCCTGACTGCTCCACAGACTGACCATTCCTTGCCTTTCTCCCTCTCTGCAGGCTCACTTCTCTATTCTCTGAGACATAACAATATTGAAATTAGGCCAATTAATAAACCTGCAATGGCCTCTAAGTGTTCAAGTAGAAGGAAGAGTTGCATGTCTATCACTTTAAATCAAAAGCAAGAAATGACTAAGGTTAGTAAGGAAGGCATGCTGAATGCTGACACAGCCAGAAAGCTAGGCTACTTGTGTCAAACAGCTGAGTTGTAAATGCAGAGGAAAAGCTCTAGAAGGAAATTTAAAGTGGTACACCAGTGAACATATGCATGAGAAGAAAGTGAAACAGCCTTATTGCTAATATGGAGAAAGTGTGACTGGATTGGCTAGAAGACCAAACCAGCCACAACTGCCCCTTAAGACAAAACCAAATCCAGAGCAAGGCTCTAACTTTTTTCAATTCTATGAAGGCTGAGTGAGATGAGGAACCTGCAAAAGAAAAGTTGGAAGCTAGCAGAGGTTAGCTCATGAGGTTTAAGAAAAGATGTCTCCATAACATAAGAACAAGGTGAAGCAGCAAGTGCTGATGTTAGAAGCTGCAGTGAGTTACCCAGAAAATCTAGCTAAAATCCTGATGAAAGTAGCTACACTAAACAACAGCTTTTCAATGTAGATAAAACAGCCTTATAAACATCTAGGATTTTCATTGCTAGAAAAGCAAAGTTAATGCCTGGCTTCATAGCTTCAAAGGATAGGCTGACTCTCTTGGTAGGGAATAATGCAGCTGCTGACTTTAAGTGGAAGCTGGTGATTACTGACCATTCTGGAAATCCTATGGCCTTTAAGAATCATGAACAATCTACCCTGCCTATGCTCTACAAATGGAACAAAAAGTCTGGATGACAGCACATCTTTTTGCAGCATGGTTTATTGAATGTGTTAAATCCACTGTTGAGGCCTACTGCTTAAACAAAAAGATTCCTTTCAAAATATAAGTATTCACTGACATTGTACCTAGTCATCCAAGAGTTCTGATTGGGATATACAAGGAGATAATGTTGTTTTCATGCCTGCTAATACAACATCCACACTGCAGCCTATAGATCAAAGAGTAGTTTCAATATTCAAGTGTTATTTAAAAAATAGATTTCATAAGACTATACAGTTGCCATATAGTAATTCCTATAATTGATCTGGGCAAAGTAAATTGAAAACCATCCAGAAAGAAATCATCATTCTAGATGCCATTTAGAACAGTTTTGGCTCATGGGAGGCCAGAATATCAACATTAATAAGCGTTGGGAAGAAGATGATTCATATGGATGTTTAGGAGTTGAAGACTTCAGTGAAGGAGAAATAACTGCAGATGTGGTAGAAATAGAAAAAGAATTCGAATTAGAAGGGGAGCCTGAAGATATGACTGAATTACTGTGATACTAATGATAAAACTTTCACTGATGACAAGTTGCTTATTATGAATAAGCAAAGAAAGGAGTTCCTTTAGATGAAAACTACTTCTAGTAAAGACGCTGTGAACATTGTTGGAATTACAACAAAGGATTTAGAATATTACATAAATAAACTTGATTAAGCAGCAGCAGAGTTTGAGAGGACGGACTCCAATTTTGAAGGAAGTTCTACTGTAGAAAAAATGAGTTCAAACATTGCATTCTATAGCAAAATATTTTGTGAAAGGAAGGGTCAATTGATGTGGCAAACTTATCTGATTTTAAGAAATTGCCACAGCCACACCAGCCTTCAGCAACCACTAACCTGATCCAACAGCCATCAGCATTGAGGCCAGACCCTCTACCAGCAAAAAGACTATGATTTCCTGAAGGTTCAGATGATTGTAATAATTGTTTAGAACTAAAGTATTTTTTAATTAAGATATGTATAGTGTTTTTTTTTTAGACATAATGATTTTCACATTTAATAGACTACGGATAGGGATACCGAAAAATTTGTGTGACTCACTTTATTGCAATGTTTGCTTTATTGCGGTGGTCTGGAACCGAACCTGCAATATCTCCAAGGTATGCCTGTAAATATATGTATAAACAACTCTAGTTGGCTTTATTAAGTTTTGCTACAAATTTGAAAAATAGACCCAAGGACATATGTGTAATTACCAGATCTTATCTAAAAAAATACACAAAAACCAAACAAATATGTATATTTTCCTGGTTTTAGAAATAATGTATATTGTGAAATAACCTACAATTCTATTCCTACACTGTTCTGTTTACTAATTCTTTTAACTACACATTGTAGTTTTAGGATTTTTCTCATGTCATTAAATACTGTTAATGAGATTATTTTTAAGGTTATAGAATAATATATGTGTGTACTATTAATACAAGTTATTTTTCATACACCTTAAACTTATTTCTAATTTTTCACTAATGTGAATAATGCTATAATAAAAATTCCTGTACAGAGTTTGAGATGGCCTCTTTAATAATAACTTTGGATACATTTCTAGAGACAAGATGATTGGTTAAAACATAACTTTTTTTTTTTTGAGATGGAGTCTTGCTCCCAGGTTGGAGTACAATGGCTCAATCTCAGCTCACTGCAACCTCCACCTCCTGGGTTCAAGTGATTCTCCAGCTTCAGCCTCCCAAGTAGCTGGGATTACAGGTGCCTGCCACCATAACCAGCTAATTTTTGTATTTTTAGTAGAGATGGAGGTTTCACCTGGTTGGCCGGGCTGGTCTCGAACTCCTGACCTCAGCTGATCCGGCCACCTCGGCCTCTTGAAGTGTTGGGATTACAGGTGTGAGCCACTGTGTCCAACCAAAACGTCACATTTTAAGGTCCTGCCTCTCTCTATATATACGTACGCTATACAGTACATACATTTCTGTATATACTTTATAAGCAAACAACACATGTATAGGACACGTGTATGAAAGGTTATACAAATTTATTGCTTGAAAGGTTATATTCCTATTAGTGTGAATAGAAATATTCATGTCATTGATCATTACAGTACTAATGATTATAATTTTTAAATAGTTACCAATTTGATTGCAAAATTTGTGTTGTTTTAAATTTTTAGTAGATTTCTAGTGAGAGCGTACTTCCTGTCAACATATTTCTGTGCTGCATGTATTTATTTTATTAAATGACTATACCTGCCTTTTACTCATCCTTTTTTTTCCCCCTACTGGATTAGAAGAATTCTTTGAGGTTGTCAATCCTGATCTGGTAGATTTCTTGTAAATATTTTACTTTCACATAATTGCCACTATAAGGTCTTTAAGAACAGGGTTAAAATGTCTATTCATTGCTGTAACCCCAATAGCTAATACAGTATTTCACACATAATACGCATTAAAAAATATTCAGTGAAATATTCACTGTGTTTTCTCTTTAACAAAAGTAGAATGAGTAGGGAGAACAGATAATCCTGAAATTTTGAGTCAGAAAATATCTAATTTTAGAATATGTTTCATTTTAACATATGAAGAATCTCTATATACTCTTTATTAAAGTCAAAATGGGATATTAAATATATCTAAATCATGCCTATGTCTAATAAATTCTGTTGCTGAAATAATGATGAGACCGCTTATATTTTTGGGGCTGTTTTACACAAAATATTTCCCAAACAAAAAACAGTTGAATCAAAGCTATTTAATTACACTGAAAACTAGTATTCTTAATTTCACAATTTCTTGTATTTCAACATTTCACTTTCCTATCTTCTTATAACTTAAACAAAACTAGAGTGGATATCAAGATAAATCAATATTTCAATTAACAGAGACAAGTTTTACCTAAATGTAAATGATCTTAAGTGAAATTAGAATATTTTCAGTTAATAATCTCATTTTATACACTAGAACAGAATGCAAAAGATACAATAAGTAAATGCAAATTATTATATATTAAATGGAGATTAATAAAATATCAGAGGGAGAAGGGTTTAAAAGAGTATTTTTTAGTTAATACTGGAACTATTTCAAAAGAACAGAATTATAAGCTTACAAGACTTTAGAGGTTATTTAATATCTTGATGTAACAAATAACAGAAACTGAGGTCAACTAGTCCTCATAGTTTCATTTATTTATTTATTTATTATTTTTGAGACAGAGTCTTGCTTTGTCACCCAGGCTGGAGTGCAGTGGCATCACCAGAGCTCACTGCAGCCTTAACCTCCTGGGCTCAAGTGATTCTCCTGAGTAGCTGGGACTACAGGCACATACCACCATGCCCAGCTAATTTAAAAAATTTTTTCTGTAGAGATGGGGTCTCACTATGTTGCCCAGACTGGTCCTGAACTCCTGGGCTCAAGTGATTCTCCCACCTTGGCCTCCCAAAGTACTGGGATTATAGGCATGAGCTACTGTGCCTGGCCTTCATAAAGTTATAATATGGGAGACTAGGGTTGGTACTCAATACATTGTGCCTTGTAGTGTAATACTTTTACAGGCTCAAGCTTGTTAGCTTTTCAAAAGACTTTGGGTTTATAGTTTTTAAGTGTCTGCCAGTAAATCAGTCAAATGCAAATGCTAAAAACTGCTTCTTCTAATATATCATTAAATACATAAAGATGAAAAATAATCAATTCCTGGTACCCATGTAACATATAGAAATAATAAGCCTAAAAGTTCTGCATATACTTCCAATAAAAGTAGAAACAACAGAAGTTACTGAGTTTGATTAAGAGATGGCTCCAAAACCTTAAACTTCTGAAAGATTATCTACAGCATTGCTTTTAAAACTAGAAAATAAGAAACAACAAAAACATTTGAAATAGTGGTTGGTGAAAAAACTGTCCCATCTATCAATTAGAATATCAAACAATTCAAATAATGTTGTAGAAGACAACTTACAACATGTAAAGATGTTCATGACATAGAAAGATGCTCATATTACTAAGTAAACATGACAGGTTAAAACGCTATAGACAATTTAATAATAGTGGCTAATGTTTAATGAGTACTTATATTTCAATCATTGTGCTAAGTGATTTATATAGATTTTAAACTTAAATTCTTAAGACAACCCTATGAAGCAAACAGTATCATGATTTTTCATTTTATAGATGAGATAATTAAGGTTATAGAGGTGAAGTAACTTTCTGAAAGCCACACATCTATTAAGTGATTAATCACTAGGCCTGTCAGACTCCAGAAACTGAGCTCTTAATCACTGCCTTTTTGTTATAAGATATTTAAATGCAGAGAAAAATATAAGAGAATGATATGTAGCAAAATTTTAACAGTGGTTATTTATAAAGGGTATTTTATGAGAACTTTTTAATGTGAGTTTTAAAATTTTTTTCCAAATGAGTATGTATATTTTTTTAAACAAAAAGAAACTATACCAAAACTATACCACTTACAGTCTGTCTTAGCTATAAAATGTTAATTCTATAGCTAGCAATTTTTGATTTGCTATATCTTCTCAGGTATCAAATTTCATTTGCAAGTTTAGACTTCAGAGTGGCAATTATACATTTCATAGTTGTTACATTTAGCTTCAGTAATAAACATAGTTCTGTGACCATTAAATAATTAGAAAGAGATAGGGAAATTACATTTTCAGTTATCATTATAATGATAATTATAATGAAAAAAGAGAAACTGATGTAAAATCCTACATACACAGGAGAATATCACAGGAAAACAACTGAAAATAAGTTATAAACCAAAAATAGCTAAAATGCATTATTATGTAATTTTAGTTTCATCAAAATATTAAATTATTTCCCATACTGGGTGGTACCTTTCTCATTAGAAAAGGGTGTAAGAGAATCATTTTTTATATGAAGTCTCAAAATTCTGGTTTGCTAACAAATGAGAAGAAATCTCCAAACAAATATGTTATAAAGTAAGAGAAATTAGGTAACAGTGAATTAGGGCAGAAATCAGTTACTCAAATGTCCATTGCACTCAGGCATTTAATGTAAGTGAGTAAAATAGTCTGGAGGGTCTAAAGAATATTAGCTGAGTATTGATACACTGTATTATGTCAATGGTGGGCCAGCAATGTTGATCTGACTTTTTAGAAAATACTGACAATGTGTATTTTTATTTGAACTTTCCCACATCTTAAGTGTTCCAAACTGATTTCAAAAATGAGCTATCCCCAATTATATACTCAATAGATTATCTGCCAACAACTAGGTTATTTCTTACAAGAGGGGTTTGTATGTTATCTATCAGTAGACAGAACATCCTGGGGAAAATTAGTTATTATCCAAGTGCAGAAGTAATACCACACTGAAAGTGAATGGAGTTAGCTGGGAATTATAATTTCTGGTCTGAAATCTTCGAAAGATTTCATGAAGCCTCTCATTTGGAATGAGAGAGGTGTAAGTGTTCCCTGCCCCAGGGATCACAGAGGAAGGTACTGGTAGTCATTTACATAAAAGATCAAATCTCTTGGACTGAGAATACCACTGTAATACTGATTCTATGGATAATATATATTAAAAAAAGGATTCAATAGCCATCATTTTGACTCAGAATATTTTCAAGAAACAGAGGCCAGTTTGCTCATTTGATTTTATCAATGGTTCTTTAAGTGTGGTCCATAAACCCATGAGGGTCCTGGAAACCCTTTCAGGGCTCCACAAAGTCAAAATTATTTTACTAATAGTACTAAGATATTATTTGTCTTTTTTTGCTATGTGGACATTTGCATTGATGGTACAAAATCAATGGTGGATTGACATCTTAGTATAAATCAAGGCAGTAGATCCAAGTAGTATGAATAATCACTGTTCTATTCACTGCCACGTACTATTTTTCTTTTTAAAAAAGCTAGTTTCATATATTGTCCTCAATGACATAGTAAATTTAATATTTACTATGTCCTCAATGTAATATTTGCATTTACATGATTAATTATAATATTACATGACAATATTATTAATACATGTCAAATTTACTATTTAATATTAAAAATAAATTAATTAAAACTTGGTCCTTAAATGTGACAAAATGGGAAGTATGAATAAAATGCTTCTGCATACCAAAGGACGGTGGGTGTCTCAAAGAAAAGAACTTACACAATTGTTTGAGTTGTAAGCTGAATAGCTAGTTTTTAAACAGAATACCATTTTTACTTGAAAGAATGAAATAACTAATAAATTATTATTCACATTTAGATGTTTGGAATACATTTATACCAAACAAAGCCATTTCAATTCAAGAAAAACTATTGGTTGCTTTTTTGCCAGGGATACTATTTCTAGCTTCTTTTCTTTCTTTCTTTTTTTTTTTGAGACAGACTCTTGTTCTGTCGCCCAGGCTGGAGTGCAGTGGCACAATCTTGGCTCACTGCAACCTCCACCTTCCAAGTTCAAGTGATTCTCATGCCTCAGCCTCCCAAATAGCTAGGACTACAGGCACACATCACCACACCCAGCTATTTTTGCATTTTTAGTAGAGACAGGGTTTTCCTATGTTGGCCATGCTGGTCTCAAACTCCTGACCTCAAGTGATCTGTCTACTTTGGCCTCCCAAAGTGCTACAATTACAGGTGTGAGCCACTGTCTCTGGCCCAATTTCTAGCTTCTAAGCATAAATTAGAACTGTAGAAAATGTCTATGTGTCACTATGAGCTTAAGTGCTTCTGATACATCACAGGCGTTTTAGATGAACTTGGTGGTTATGTTAATGAAGGTAATTTTTTGATATAACAAAATATGTCAACTTTTGGAAGAATTTATACTTTCCAAATGACCAATATATATATTCCAAAATCATGCCTGGGTAAAAGATCCATTCAAAGTGCAAGACAGACAATGGATTATAATGTATGAGTATGGAACGGTCCTAGCCAGGGTTTTAGATTCCACATTTCAACTCACCTTTATTAAACTAACAATTGTAAATTTTTGGTATGGTCTCAAAGAATATTCTCAATTATAAAAAAATGTGAACAAAATAGTCCTATTTTTCTAACTATATATCTGTAGGAGGCTTGATTTATTTATTCATATTCTTCAACCAAAACAATGTATTACAACAGACTGAATACAAAAGCAAATGTGAAAATCCAGCTATTTTCTATTAAGTGAGATATTAATATATATTTTTAAAATGTAAAACAATGCTGTTATTTTCAGATTTTTTGTTTTAGAAAATATGTTTTTTCATAAAAATATGTTATGTTAACATGTAAAGGCTTTACTATTATTATTTTAAACAAATAAATAAGTAAATATTCAAAAACATCTCAGTTTTATTTCACCCACATAAACAGAAGTAATTTGGGGTCCTGAGACCAGTACGTTTGAGAACTGCTGGATCTAACTAATAATGCTGAGTACATTATTGTTCAATACCCACTAGATGAGGTAAACTTTCACAAAAGAAAACATGTTTTTTGCTCCGAGAATGTATTTTTGATCTCACTAATTCATTGGTTTCCAATCTTTTTGTTGTATGTTGAATGTACATGTAGAATCTATTTCTATAATGTCATTAACAGCTGAAAAGATTGATATACCAATGTTGATATAATTTCAGCAAAAGCAAAGGAACTTGATGTCTAGTATAGTCTTATTGATTTTATTTAGGCTCTTAAAAATAGGAGAAAAATAATTTGTAGTCACCAGTTAGTGACTTGATTTAGGCTGAAATTATAGCCATTTTATGAGCTTCTCCAGAGACTTAGGAACCCAGGTTTAATGAATCACCTAGCCATATCAAATAATCGTGTTCACAAAGGAAAATAGTGACAATATGCAACAGTTTGTAAAAAAACTAAGAAAACACCCCAGAGAAAATAATATGCTGATATCAAATCAACAGTGTCAATTTTATAGGTAAAGGAACTCACACTGCCTTTCAGACTCACACATTAGAAACCCTGAGTTAAGAATATAGCTTATTTACAGCAATCTACATTCGTTTGCTCAAAGGACAATAAGAGAAACCTACAAAAAAGTAATAATTACATATTTTGTTTGAATATAGTATTAGACATTAGCACATTAAAGGACTATACCCCTTATATAAAGATATTTCAATACATATATGTTTTAATTGTTGTATAAACTTCAGTTCAATTAGATATTGATAGTATTTATATTTTCTTCCTAGGAGCAAAAAACTACAACTTGCTGGTTAGTCTAAGCACAAAATTCTTTGCTAACTTTCAAGATGCAGTGAAATATGTGACTACAGACTAAACTCAAAATCAAACTTCAGATGTTTAGGGAATAAAAGGACAATAAAAGTACTCTTTAAAAATATTCTCTATTTTAATAAAACCTAAAAGGAATGGTAAATTGATGGTAAATTAAAGTTTGAATCTTTTTAATTTTTTTGCTCTGATCACTATTTTCTACCTTAAGCTTCTTGATTCCTTCCTTCTTTCCTCCCTCCTTCCTTCCCTCTCTCCTCCCTTCCCTCCCTCTCTCCTTCCCTCTTTCCTTCCTTTCCTGTGCTCTGATCACTATTTTCTACCTTAAGCTTCTTGATTCCCTCCCTTCCTCCCTCCCTCCCTCCCTTCCTTCCTTCCTTCCTTCCTGATCTCAGCTCACTGCAACCTCCACCTCCCAGGTTCAAGCAATTCTTGCACCTCAGCCTCCCAAGACGCTAGGATTATATGCATGTGCCACCAAGCCTGGCTAAGTTTTTGTATTTTAGTAGAGATGGGGTTTTGCCATGATGGCCAGGCTGGTCTTGAACTCCTGTCCTCAAGCAATTCACTGGTCTTAGCCTCCCAAAGTGCTAGGGTTATAGGCATGAGCCACTGCACCTGGCCTTGATTTCATTTCTAAATAGAGATGCTGCTGCCCTTCATAATCGAAAATCAGCACTCATCTAAGTTGTAAATCATGCTCACTTTAAAATATAATTTATCAATTACGAATTATTCTTTCAGCAAATTGTTTTTAGAAGACTACCATTATTTTAGAACTTGTGTCCAGATATTGTCTACACTTCTTTAAATAGAATTTATGTACTATTTGACTTAGGTACTATTTTACTTAAGACAATGAAAGTCAAATATTCCAACTTTGTTCTTGAAAGATACTTCACTGTCATAAAGCAAGAGGAGTGAAAATCATTCCTTATTTCAGTCAGATGTCATTAAAAGAAAATATATAAGAGAGAAATGACTTTTCCCTATATATAATAAAATATTTTAGCAAATAAATTTGCTGGATAAAATGTAAGATATGAAGAATTATTTATAAAGGATAATACATGGTTATCTTTATTACGTTGTGATGAGGCACAAAAAAAAAAAAAAAAAAAAAAAAAAAAACAACCAAGACCTGGAATAGTTTTACAGATTTTGTTCTCATTATTGCTAAAGAATCTTAAAGGATCAATGCATAATCCAGGATATCACAATATAGATATATTGCAATATTTATTATAATATTATACTATTATGGTTGTTGACCTAAATAAATGGATTAACACATGCAGATGGACAGGAAGTGTTTCAGCTTACATATGGCCCAATGATAAAAAGCCATAGAGAGAAAGACTGGAACTGTTAGTTCTGAATCATGACTTGGTTATTTAACCCTTTGTGTTTTCACAAAGACTTGGTTAAGTGCTTTTGATCGCTATTTCCATAATATTATGTATTCTTGCTAATCAATTCGAGCATTTATTATACTTTATTTTAATTTTTAGTTTTCTGATTTACCTATTTGTAAAAGCTGGAACAATGTCTACTTGCTCACTGTTGCTATTCTACTACAAGGCAAAGACTTATTTAATGAGTTAATAAACACTGTTGTAGAGACAAGGATGGCCAGTCAAATAATTGACACAAAACTCAGTAAAGTTAAGTAACTTGCTTAATTTAGTGTGGTTATGAGGCAGAGAAAAAAGAATTTCCATCTAAGTCTTCTATTATCAAGTCAAGTGCTCTTTCTAATACCAATCATTCAAAACTATTGTGTTTCTGATGTAGAAAAAATATGTTTACACATACATTTCTGTGCATGACAAGCCGTGCATGCCTAATTTGAAATGTAGAGGCCGGGCGCGGTGGCTCACGTCTATAATCCCAGCACTTTGGGAGGCCAAGGTGGGTGGATCACAAGGTCAAGAGGTCGAGACCATCCTGGTCAATATGGTGAAACCTCGTCTCTACTAAAAATACAAAAATTAGCTGGGCATGGTGGCACGTGCCTGTAGTCCCAGCTACTTGGGAGGCTGAGGCAGGAGAATTGCTTGAACCCAGGAGGTGGAGGTTGCGGTGAGCAGAGATAGCGCCATTGCACTCCAGCCTGGGTAACAAGAGTGAAACTCCGTCTCAAAATAAAGAAATAAAGAAATAAAGAAATAAAGAAACGTAGAAAGTGGATTTCTATGGGATTTGGCTAACACTAATATGTACTAACTTATAAATATCATAACCAAGATGCAGTAAAAACAAGAATTTCAAACTCAAATTGTATTTCCAATTTTGTGCTGGATATCATTCTTTGGTTGTCTCACATATGCCTCAGATTAAAACATTCTCAATCAAGATGCATTACCCTCTTTTCTTTTATCCTGAAGACTTGCCATTTCTCTTTTGTTCCTTAATTTGGTTAATAACATTATCACCTACCCAATATCTCAAATTAGAAACCCCAAAATTGCTTTTGGACTTCTCTGTCCCAAATTTTTATGCTAAAAATTAAAGTAAATAATTCACCTAGAACAGAGCTAAGTGCTAAAATCTATGGCCTTGATATTCAACTCAGTGGGGAAAGGTAAAAAATTCATTATTTTAAATAAAAAAGAACAGATATTTGAAATTGGCTGCTGAAGTCACTGAATTAGAGTATTCACGTACTAATGAAAAGTTTTAGTGTAAGAGTTCTTCATTGATGTGACACCTGCCTTCAAAGTGGTCATTACTGATCAATATAATTCCTAAAACCTCCACAAAGCACAAAAGATCATATTTGGTTTTCATTAATTCTTCATGCCCCTGGTGAAATGTTAGGCTTTCTCTACTCACCCTAGCTAAATGAAGTTCCATGCTATTATTTTCTGCCAACAAAACATTTTCATTTCTTATTAGCAGGTATTGCATTTCAATTATAATTATTAAAGTTATTGTCTATTTGTTTATTTTACACGTTGAGCATCCCTATTTGAAAAGCTGAAATCTGAAACTTTTTGAGCACAAAGAAACTGCTCATTGGAGTATTCTGGATTTCAGATTAGAGATGTTCAACCTGCTTAAATATCTGCAAATATTCCAAAATCTGAAAAAAAAACTGAAATTTGAAACACTTCTGGTTCCAAGCATTTGGATTAGGGATATTCAGCCTGGAATATACAACTAAATTGTAAACTCCATGAAGACAGACAGTACATCTGTCACTGATATTAAAGCACTTACAAGAACACCTAGATTCTCTTAAGCAGTCTTATGATTTATGAGACCTTTCTTATTAGAAAGATTAACTTCACTTTCCTTCCTCCTTTATTTTTAAAATTTTATTTCCAGCTTCCTAATTGGAATAGATTAACTCCTTTTAAAATATCAATATTCAAACTAGTTTCTTTTATCATATTAATATTCTAATTCAGCATTTAAAGTTTATATTAAAAATTACACCAAAGTGATAATTTTATCTTTGAGGTATACATTCTAGTGTTGATAAAAATTATCCAAAAGAAATATAATCTTATTCCTAGACAAAGATATAATGCTTTTTTGAATTCATTGTCAATTTGAACATCTAAGTGTTAACTAAGGAAAAAATATCAAGACAAGCCACTTGCTCTATTAAAGTTCTGCAATAAGCGAATTAATTTAATGAATATTAACATTATTACATTATCATTTTTTAGAATTTTACTTTGGTGAATTTGGAAGTAACAAGTGATTTTTAAAATTGTATATCCTCTGTGTAACTAAAATATAATTACAAAGTTTTAAAAAGACTCAAGAATAACTATGTATAATTAAATTTAGTATAAAATATTCTTTTAAAAAATACTTATGGTTTCAGTATATTATTAAGGAAAAAAGAGATGGTGCCTTGAATAGTTCTGGATTCCCAACATTTAGGTCTTAATATTCAGTCAACAAAACACCTTACAGTGAACTTAACTTTTAGTTTTAAATATTTTCCAGACTTTACAAGTGAGTTTAGCTGGTACAACTGGATTTTAATGCAGTCAAACCGTTAAGTTATTTTGTTTTAATAATTTAAAATACATAGATGAGATTTTTCCATCTAATTCAGGTTTTAAGAATTCCTTGCTATCATTCATTTGAAAATGTAGCTTATTGGCACCCAAATGGCATTAGCATATACTTAACGTCTACAATGTTTTTACGGTTTATCTTCATTGAAGATTTAGGGCCTCGGTATTTTTAAATAATAAAATTAATATCAGTTATTTTTGACATATATCTAAAATAATGATATACAACAGAAACACCGGAAACAGTGCTGAGAAGATTATAACATGTAATGTAAAACAAACTGCACTGTTCACATCAGAAACTGAGATCTAGTCAAATAAAATTATAACATTTATAAAACTAATAGAAAAGATGGAATTGAGGAAGACAGCTATATAGGTACTTAAATTTGATGACAGAGAAAACTATAATTTGAAAAATTAACTGTCAGATTCCCTAGAACAAATTTAGTATCTAACATCATGTTTTATTAAATAAGAAGGAATGTTACTGTTACTCTTTTGAGACCAATATTGCATTCATCACACTGAGAACCTGAAAGCACAAATGACTAACTTAATCAGGAAAGGAGCATTCTAGGAGAAAGTAGTCACAGCAGTAATAATGTCTGCTAGTTAATTTATCATATATACAAAGATGTGAGCAGTACATAAGTGTCTCATCCTTTCCCTACCCTACACAATTCAGTGACAGATTGCTAAAAAAAAAAAAAAGACTAAGAAAATTCTTCCCTCCCCCAAAGGTTGGCATTAAAACTTTCTTTCTAATAAATTTAGATTTGTTTGCAAATATTAGGCAGCAGCATTCCAAGATGAGTATGTTTGAAAAAATTTGAAATGATACTAGAGCAGGGAGCTACCCCAGCCTGGACAAGTTTAAAGAAATCCCTTTGGTAACATAATTTTATTAATCTTGCTGTTTACTGGCCAAAAATACATTAATCCTCAGCGTAAACAAATAATCTTACATCTATAATGATGGGTATACTAAAAAATAACAAATCTACAACAAAGAAACAGGAGCTACAGAAAGTAATACCCTTAACTGTGATGTAGGAGTAAGACATTTTGAATGAAATCTGTATTGTCCTACTATTGGCCTAATGACAATTTGTGACACAATGGGTGAGAACTATCTTATACTTTATTTGTTTCTCATAGTATAATCTTGCATGCAATCCAACCTTGACAAGCAGAAGGAAATATTGGTTAGTTTTCCCAGATTTCTATAGAAGAGCAGGTGTAAGGTGCAAAGGAACTGTACTTACTTTTGGTGTTGGGCAGGAAGCTGTAGAGAGGCGAGATGTAGCCTGAGCACGAGGTGATTCTGAAGGAGTAGTGCTGAGGGAGGCTGTGTCTCGTGGGAGCACCTGAACACCACGAGAAATGATGGAGTCTGGAATCTGAACAAGGGGAACAACTATGGTTTAATGTTCTGAAAATGCCAATGACATGTAGAATCAAGACCCCCTTTTAATTTTTTTTAGCATTCTTTGCTGCTCAGCTCTGACATATTTACTGTCACTTACTGTTAGATATAAATGCATCCAACAGTTTGAGATAGAATAGAAACTTTCAGATTTAAAGTATTTCTCCTGGCAAGTACCATTTCATAAAACTTTTTAATACGAGAGGCAGTATAGTATTGTAGTTAGGAATAAGGGATTTGTCATTCATTCATATACTTGCTCTGCCCTTTAATAGTTTGAAATCTTGAGCAAGTTTTTTAATTCCTAGATATTTTCCATTTCCTTTTCAGATCAGTCTCCAACCCTTTTCACCCTCTCTGCTCTGAACTGACCTGTATGGATAGCATCAACAAATTATTTTCTGCCCCAGCTTCCAGTTGGGTTCAGCCAGTGGAAGACACTGGCGGAAGACTGAGTTGGGATAGAGAAAGGTCTGGCATTTATTCTCCTAGCTCCCTCTCTACCAGGTCATCATAAGTTGGCTGTGTCACTCAACTCAAGATCACAGCTCGTGTCAGACTGCCCTTCTTGCTTACAGCTGTTTCTCTAGATTCTAATAGCACTCTTCCCCTTGGCTCCATTAGGTAGGAGTATGAATGGTTCCCACTGTTACTAGTACCAGGCATTCCATGATGTCTTTCCCTAAATTCTGTCCAAACCTTTGTACATCCTATAGGTTCTTTTTGTTTGTTTGTTTTTGAGATGGAGTCTTACTCTGTTGCCCAGGCTGGAATGCAGTGGCACAATCTCGGCTCACTGCAACCTCAGCCTCCAGGTTCATGTGATTCTCCTGTCTCAGCCTCCCTGAGTAGCTGGGACTACAGGCACACACCACCAAGCCTGGTTAATTTTTTGCATTTTTATTAGAGATGGAGTTTCACCATGTTAGCCAGGATGGTCTTGATCTCCTGATCTCATGATCTTCCCACCTCAGCCTCCCAAAGTGCTGGGATTACAGATGTGAGTCACAGTGCCCAGCCCATCCTATAGGTTCTTATTCAACTCTCCTCAATTACATATTTAAGCATGATATCTGACTTCTGCTAGGATCCTGATAGATATGCCTTTTGAATTGCCACTTCCTTTATCTGAAAATTGATGATAACAATAGAATCTGCCTCACTGGATTACTGTAAGGGCTAAGTAAGATAATGTATGTAAATTATCTAGCACTTTCAAGTAGTAAATATTTAATAAATGTTGGTTATTATTATACTTATCAACATAGTAAAGACTGATGTAATTGAGTATCACTATTCTAAAAGTATATAAACATAAAGACTAATACTGCAGATTATTTTTAACATTATTAATATATGTTGATTGTAAATTTGTTACTTTAGGCTTTGCATAATTTAGCTCATGTTCTGGGATACCAGTAATGGGCACAGGTCTTCTAAGAATGGGAACATGAAAACTTCCAAATTTTGTGCACAAGACTTGACACATGACAAAAGAATGAGCAATTAACATTTAATCAACAAATACCACTTACTATGTGAAGAGAGAAGTAGCCAGACTTTGTGACTAAAAGGTATTCCTAATATTACGCATCATTTCTTCCTCACAAAACTAACACTATTTCCATAGAGGCTCCTTTATTTAGTTTCTATACCAACATCCTTAATTCCAATGGTATTGCAACTATTTCAGTGGTTGAAATTTTATGTGATTTTATAAACGATATAGCCATAAGTAGTATTAAAAGCAACAGGAATTCTGAGAAGCAAGACAATTCCATTGCTAGCGTATTTGAGTACTGAATTCTGATCAGTATTTCCAAGAAATAAATTCTAATTTTGAAGAGCTATTTGTTGTCACTTATCTAATTTAAAAGACCATATACTGAAAGGTCAAATACTCATATTATACTTCATATGACATCATATCCCTCTCCTTCACAGCAATGATCATACTTATAGAGAGTATCACAACATTTATATGTGTGATACTTTGATCAATGTTTATCTCCCACATTAAAATACACTGTCATGATGGAACTGTGTTGTGCTACTATTGTATGTCCAGCATCTGGTGAAGCAACTGCACAAATAATGTCTATGTGTGATATGTATCTTCAGACTTATACACATAATTGCATATATGCACTATATATCTCTATGTATAGATACATAAATGTAAATTAAAATCAGGATATTTGAGGGAAAAGATAAGTTTAAATTTTGTGGTTAGGTACTTTTGGGCTACTGGTCTTGAGCTACTTGATGAGGTATATGGGTCTGGAACTCAGGAAAAAATTAGGACATATAATTTGAGAATTACCAGGGGAGGTAGTAATTTGAGTCATTCAAGTATGTCAGATCACCTATGGAGAATATGCGAAAGAACAAAAGACGATGGTTGAAAATTTGAGGTAACACTCATATTAAGGGGTTAACAAAAGAAAATGAACGGAAAGAAGATAAGATGTCTAAATGGGGCAACCATATATCCTATTTTTCCTTGAACAATCTGGGTTTATACCTATTATTCTGGCTTAATTATTAAACAGCACCTCTTTTCATTTTCAAAAGCATTCTGGTTTGGAAGATAATTATTTGGTGATCCTATCATAAGAAACTATTAGAGAAAAAGAGGAAAATCGAGATGGGTGGATATCAAAGGAATGGGGGGAAAATCAAATATGAGGGAGAATAGGAATAGAGAGAGAGCTGAAAAGAAGCCATTACATCCAGTTAATAAAGAAATTGCTAGTAAAGAAAGTAAAAAGGGTAGATATAAATTGAGGAATTGAGTAGGCATGATAAAGCAAAGTAAATTGTGGGTAAAAGAGACAGATATTTATTACTACTTTTTTTTTTGATGCTTGCAGGAGAGGCTTACTAACGAGAATAAGGGGAGTAAAAGTGGTAAAGATAGCTTTAGGAGAATGGTAAAATTCTTTAAAAAATGCATTGATGAATGAAAATGAAGGATAAGGCAAAGGAATTTTCAATTACCACTGTGGATCCAGTTAATATCAGTAAACTTAAGTTTGCAATTTCATTTACATAGTTTGGAAACAAATCCTCACCCTCAATCTTAAAAAACAAAACAAAAACAACTGCCTATGCCAGAGATACAGAGTTGGAAATTATTGCTGAGATATAGTTGTTGAAGTTACAATAATAAATGAGATCCTAAAGATGAAGACCATATAAGAATAATATGTCAAGACAGAAACCAGAAAAAGGGGGAAGAATTAGACAGTGAAGAACAAGACGGTAGTAATTAGTTACCTGAGAGAATTCTATTTCATTATTTGATAAAGACAGAGCCTGATTACAAGGGGTCTAGAAAAAAACTGGAGGTAAGGAAAAGGAGTCAGTGAATATAGATTACTCTGTTGAAGACAACTGCATTGTTTTCATTTTGAAGACATTATGAAAAATGCCACTAGGAACCTATGGGTGTTATGATACCCCATGTGAGTAAAATTCTGGGAGATATATATATACACATACACATTCAGGAATAGAATTGTTGGTTATAGGCTATGAATACCTTCTTTTAAAAATTTCTAAGTTGGTTAAGCAATCTATACATCTATCCCAAAGAATAGTAACAGTTTCTCTTATTCTACAACTTAATTCTACCTAGCACTGTCAGCATTATTCATTTTAAAACATTTGGTGGGTGTGTAACAATATGGCATTGTGGTTTTATCTTCCCTTTCTCTGATTCTGAGTGAGAGCGAGCACCTTTTCATACATTTGTCAGCCATTTAGGTTTTCTCTCTTGTGAAGTCCCCGTTCAAATCTTCTGCCCATTTTTTCCCCTAATTTCATTGTTCTTTTCTTACTAAATTGTTAGATTTCAGTATTTATTCTGGATAACTAGTCTTTTGTCAGTTGTATATAGTGTATCTATTCCTACTCTTAGCTTGTCTTTTACCTTAATCACGTTTATTGATGAACGAAATGTTTAATTTTAATGTAGCTAAATATATCAATATTTTCCTTTATAGTTAGTGGTTTTTGTATCTTAAAAGGAATCCTTCCTGAGTGACATCAGTGAAAACAGCAGAGTAGAGAAATCCAAAATCCCATCACTCTACTAAAGCAGAAAATAAATTGGCAAAAACAGCCAGAGTGAACTTTACCAGAACTCTGAAAATGAATAAAAGGTTTACAACCAGGTGAACGGTTAATCAAGAAAAACAAACCAAAAAGGTGGCCTTGAAGACAACAGCCCACATTCCCAATACACATCTGTAGTACCAGAGGGAAAACAAACCTTATTTGAAAAGAATTGCATTTTTTTCTGTTTTGAAATATCTTATGACTTATTGAAGGACACATTCAAAGGGCTTGCCTTTATTTCACTTAACTCAGAATACTCCCAGGGTTGAAGCAGCTACTCCTTGGGTAGTGTTTATCCAATTATTAAAAGGCAAATGCATTAGTCACTGTCATCTGGGCATGGGAAAATAGGACAAACAACAGATAAAGTGAAAAACCTGGGAGTGAAGGCTATGAAATGAGGTACTTTCAGGCATAAGGACTCTGAAAAGCTCTCATATATTCTTTGGACTCTAAAAGGTCAGGTTTTCCCAGGGCTGGGCACATCCTCAGAAAAGACCTGAGGCTCTAAACAAGCAGGAAATGAAAGCTAATGCAGAGTTGTAAATTGCCTGGCTGAGTGTTGAAGTGTGACCTAATATATACAAAGAGCTCATCTGCAAAAAATGGGACATTTTCTCTGAATTTTTGTTTTGTTTTTATTATTGTTAATCTTTTGGTTCCAGGCATTTAAGGAAATACCTGTCAAATCACTAGTTAACAACTAATGAAACAACAGAAACTTCGGAGGTTATGCACAGCAAAGGAAATACAAGCTTGACAAAGGTATTTCAAGAAACGAACTAAACAAACAACTACTGCTGCTTAAGAAGCCACAACAAAAAGCCCAGGAAGAGGGAAGAATCTAATTTCCAGAGTTGTCACTTATAATATTTAAATGACAATTTTTCAACAAAAAATTATGAAGCATGCAAAGAAATAAGAGAGTATAACTTGTACACAGGAAAATAAAAAATAAAAAATAAATAAACAGAAATGTCTCTGAGAAAGCTCAGACACTGAGCTGACTAAACAAACATTTTAAATTAGCTATTTTAATAAAATTTAGCTCAAAAAGCTAAAGGAAACTATAAACAAAGAACTAAAGAAAGCACAAGAATGATGCCTCACTAACAGGGAATATTAACAAAAAGATGAATATCATAATAAGAAACAAAATAGAAATTCTAATATTGAAAATTACAATGGAAATGAAAAATTCACTAGTGGGACTCAACAGCAGATTTCAGCAGGTGGAAGAATTAGTGAAGATGAAAATAAGGTGATTGAGATTATCTAGTATGAGGATCAGAAAGAAAATAAATGAAGGAAAAAAACAACACAGTTTAAGCAACCTGTGGAATACCATCGAGTGTACTGAGATATAATTAATGGTGATCCCAGAAGGAGAGGAGAGAAAGAAGCAAAAGATAATTTGAGGAAACAATTCCTGAAAACTTCACAAATTTGATCAAAGACATGAATGCACACAAGAAGTTCAACACTTGCAAGCAAGATTAACTAAAAAAGACTGACACCATAACCAAACTGTTGAAAGTGACAAAGACAAAGAAAAAAATCTGATCCTCATTAAGATTTACAGCTTATTTCTCAATAGAAACCATGACAGTCAGAAAGCAGTGGAATGGCATGGTCAAAATGTTGAAAGATGAAAAAGTCTGTCAACCAAGAATTCTATATCTGATAAAAACTACACTTCAAAAATGAAGAAAAATTAAGATATTCCCAGATAAAAAAAAAAAAAACTGAGTGAGTTTATTGCTAGTGGATCTGCCCTACAAAAAATTCTAACCCCAGCTACTCTGGAGGCTAAAGTAGGAGAATTGTTTGAACCTGGAAGGCAGAGGTTGCAGTGAGCCAAGATGGTGCCACTGCACTCCAGGCTAGGAGACGGAGTGATACTTCATCACAAGAAAAAAAAAAGAGAGAAAAAAGAAAAGAAATAAATTTGGGGAATTTACAAATATGTGGAAATTAAACATATTTTAAAATAACCAATGATTCAAAGAAGAAATCACAAGGGAAATAAGACAATAATTTGAGATAAATGAAAATGAAAATATAACATGAAAATTCATGGATGCAGACAAACAGTGCTCAGAGGGAAATTTATACCTGTTAACATCTACTTTTAAAAAGGTGAAAGATTTCATATCAATACACTAATCTTCCACCTTAGGAAACTATAACATAAAGTGTAAACTAAACCCAAAGCAAACAAAAGAAAATAATAAGAATTATAGTGGAGATAAATAAAATAGAGAACACAAAAACATTGAAAGAATCAACAAAACCAAAGCTAGTCCTTTAAATATCAGTGAAATTAACAAATCTTTAAGTAGGCTGACAAAAAGAGGAAAAGATTCAAATTACTAAAATCAGGGATGACAGTAGGAACATTGCTAGTGATCTTACAGAAATGAAATGATTATCATTAAATGAAATAAAATAATCATTAAATTCTATGAACTGTATGAAAACAAACTGCATGACCTAGATAAGACAGAAAAATATTCAGAAACACAGACATTACCAAAACCAACTCAAGAAAAAACAGAAAATCTGAATAGAAGTACTAAAAAGGTTGAATGAGTACATAAAAATACTTCCAACAAGGAAAAGCCCAGGACCAGATGGCCTCATTAAGGAGTTTATTAAGTGTTTAAGAAGAATTTAAAAAAATTCTTTAATACAAGAGGAGGGAATACTTCCTAACTCATTTTAAGTGGCCAGTATTACCCTCACACTAAAGACAATAAAATCTTAAGAACAAAAAAAATACAGGCCTTTATGAATATAGATGCAACAATCCTTAATAAAATACTAGAAAACAAAAACAAACAGTATACTAAAAGAATTATACATTAAGACTAGGTAAGATTTATTCCAAAAATGTAAGAGTGGCTCAACATAAGATAATAAATCAATGAAATACACCGTGTTAATAGAATAAAGAGGAAAAGAAACCTCACAAATGATCATGTCCATTAATGTAGAACAAACGTTTGATGAAATACCCTTTCATCATACAACACTCAGAAAACTAAGAATATGAGGCAATTTACTGAATTTGTTAGAGGGATCTATAAAAAACCCAGAGCGAACATCCTCCTTAATAATGAGAGACTGAAAACTCACCCCTAAGTTCAGGAAAAAGGATGTCTGCTCAGGCCAATTCTACTCAACATTGTACTGAAAGTTCTAGCCAGGGTAATTAGGCAAGAAATAGAAATAAAAGGCTTCAAATTGGAAAAGAAGTAGAACTATATTAATAGATGATATGAATATATATAATATATATTATATATTATTTAGGAATATATTATATATATATTCCCAAAACATCCACAAAAAGAACAAGTAGAGCTAATAAATTTAGGCAAGTTGTAGAATACATGAAGAACATACAAAAATCCCTTGTATTTCTATATACCAATACAGAAACCATTCAAAAATAAAATTAAGAAAACAATTCCATTTACAATAGCATTAAAGAAAACAAAATATGCAGAGTAAATTTAACCAAGGAGGTATAAAACCTGTATATCAAAAATTACAAAACATTGCTGAAAGAAATTAAAGATGGAAATAAACAGAAAGACATATATGTTAATGTAATACAGTATTTAATATTGTTAAGATGGTATTGGCCAAAGCTATCTACAGATTCAATGCAATCCCTGCCAAATCCCACTGGTGTGTTTTACAGAAATAGAAAAACCTATCTTGAAATTCATATGGAGTCTCAAGGGAACCTAATAGCTAAAACCATCTTGAAAAAAACAAAGAAATTTGGAGGATTCATAATTCCTTCTTTCTTTCCTTCTTTCTTTCTTCTTTTTGAGATGGAGTTTTGCTCTTGCTGCCCAGGCCAGAGTGCAATGGCATGATCTTAGCTCACTGCAACCTCCGCCTCCTGGGTTCAAGTGATTCTCCTACCTCAGCCTCCCAAGTAGCTGTGATTAAAGGCACCCACCAAAATCTCTGGCTAATCTTTTTCTACTTTTAGTAGAAACAGGGTTTCACCATTTTGGCCAGGATAGTCTCAAACTCCCAACCTCAGCCTGACCTCAAACTCCCGATCCGCCTGCCTCGGCTTCCCAAAGTGCTGGGATTACAGGTGTGAGTCACTGTGCCTGGCCAATTCCTGCTTTCTAAACTTACTTCAAAGCTATGTAATCAAAACAGTGTGGTATCGGGATAAGGCAAACATAGGTCAACAGAATACAATTGAGGATCCAGAAACAAGCACTCTTACCTTTATACTTAACTGATTTGAGACTTACCTTTATACTTAACTGCTTTGAGACAAGAGTGCCAAGGCAATTAATGGGGATAAATAGTCTTTCAACAAAATATGCTAGAACAATTGCATATCCATATGCAAAAACATGAAGTTGAAGCCTTGCCTTACATCATAAACAAAAATTAAGTCAAAATGGATAAAATACCTAATTGTATTATAAGAGCTCAACTGTAAAATTCTAAGAAGAAAACATAAAGGTAAATCTTCATGACTTTGATGATGGATTTTTAGATATGACACCAAAAGTACAAGCAACAACAGAAAAATTAGATTAACTAGACTTCATTAAACTTAACAACTTTTGTGCAAAAGACATTATCAAGACATTGAAAAGATGAAAGGGAGGAAATTTTAATTAATTAGTTGAATTAAATTAATTAAAATTAATTTGCAAATAATGTCTCTGATAAAGTCCAGTATCCAGAACATATATAAAGAACTCTTACAACTCAATAATAAAAAGACAAACAAGCAACTTGGAAATGGGCAAAATACTTGAATACACATTTTTCCAAAGAAGATACTCAAATCATCAAGTATATGAAAAGATGTTCAGTATCCTTAGTCATTAAGGAAATGCAAATCAAAACCACAACGAGATGCCATTTCACACCTATTAAGGTGATAAGAAATAAGAAAAAAAGAAAGCTATATGCAGTGGTTCACACCTGTAATCCCAGCACTTTCGGAAGTCAAGGCGGGTGGATCACAAGGTCAGGAGTTCAAGACCAGCCTGGCCAACATAGTGAAACTTAGTCTCTATGAAAAATACAAAAAATAGGCCGGGTGTGGTGGCGGGCACCTGTAATCCTAGCTACTCAGTAGGCTGAGGCAGGAGAATCTCTTGAACCCAGGAGGCAGAGGTTGCAGTGAGCCGAGATTGTGTCACTACACACCAGCCCGGACAACAGTGTAAGACCCTGTCTCAAAAAAAAAGAAAAATAGCAAATATTGGCAGGAATATAGAGAAACTAGAACCCTCATACATTGTTGTTGGGTATGTAAATTTATGCAGCTCTGTGGATAATAGTTTGGCACTTCCTTAAAAAGTTAACATAGAATTATCATATGACAACAAATTCTACTCCTAAGTGCATATTCAAGAGAACTGAAAACAGGTGTTCAAATAAAAACATACACGAATACGCATAACACCATTATTTTAATAATCAAAAAGTCCATACAACCCAAATGACCATCACTTTGCTTTTTTACTTGTTCGACACTATCTTGGTTGTTTTTTCGCCCTTTGCAATTCTATCTATATAAATTTTACAAGCAGCTTGCTAGTTTCTTTATCCTTTTCTTAATTAAACACACATATGCCACTTAAAAACTGCACTTTGGGAGGCCGAGGTGGGTGGATCACCTGAGGTCAGGAGTTTGACCTGGCCAACATGATGAAACCCTGTCTCTACAGAAAAACATAAAAAAATTAGCCAGGTGTGGTGGCGGGCACTTGTAATCTCAGCTCCTTGTGAGGCTGAGGCAGGAGAATTGCTTGAACCCGGGAGGTGGAGGTTGCAGTGAGCCGAGACTGTGTTACTGCACTCCAGCCTGGGAAACAAGAGCGAAACTCTGTAGTTCCTATGTTTGTACAGAAAACTTTTAAAGGATACCCTTTAAAATGATAAAAATGTTTACTTCTGGGGGAGTGTGAAGTTAAATGAAAATGGATGAGAAGGTGGTTCAAAAAGAATATTCATCTTATCTCTGTTTCATGTTCTTTTTTTAATGAGTGTGTGTTCATGTGTTAGTTGCCTACTTAAAACATTTCAGTAATGAAAACCATGGTGGGGGACTGTTTTAGAAAATAAGTAGCCAACATAGTCAACAACTAGGGAGAAATAAAGAATGAATACAATGTCTTGTACATAGATAATATCCAACAATAGGAAGTAGAAGCAGTCACTAACTGAGAATTACAAGCAGTTTTTTGAAATAGAAGGAACAGAACAAAGTATTAATTCAGGAAAATTGTTTTAAATAGAAAGGAAAAGTATTTAGCCCTGATGGCTTTTAATATAAGGGAAGAAAATAGGGGAAACTTAGTCAAGAACAAAGGTTTGAAAATTGCAATTTGGCAATGTATGTAAGGCTGTCATAAGAGAGATGAATCAAAGGCTTGCCATGGAGTAGTGAGGATCTACCTAGAGTAAGTAGAATTTGTAGTGAGTTAAATCAGCACGAATGAGAAAGAAAAATGCCAAATCACTCACAAAAGAAATAACATTCCTACTTTTAGAGAACCAATCTGTAACTCTACTATCTTATCCAACTCATAGCATGGAGAAAACAATTTGCCCCAGATGATCTCAAACTTTTTTTAGATATGCAATGTAATTTTGACAGTGAATTATTAAACAATAGATTTTTCCTCATTAAGGAAAACTGTAATGGGAACAAATAACTTTCCTAGGACCTGTGCTGATTTTTTATCTATGTTGTTTTTTTTTCTGTCCTAAAGCTAATTTCACTGGTTGGGCAGAAACTTATAAAAGAAGAAATGGAGAATTATATTATAAAAATCAGAATACATAGCCAAAATATTTTTTCCCCTTTTCAACTCTGTAGTCCTTTGAAATGCCAGTATGAATGCCAAGAAAGTAAACATACAAATTTACATTTGAGGCCAAGAAAATTCATAAATGAGCACACATTTTCTCTTCTAATAATTATTTTTGCCACTTAAAATTTTGTTTTGAAGAAAAATTTAAAGTTGCAAGGCTGTACAATAGAAATTCTGTTATTTGATTTTAATGTTGGGTAGTTAGTGAGCAAATGTATAATAATCGAAACGAGTCTCCCAAAGCAACCATGTACAAAGGAGTACAGCTTCAACAGCCACAATTTGTCACTCTTTATGGTGGAGGTTTTTGGATCCCTTGACCAGGTTGGTGGCCAACTCCAAAATGTGCACCTTTTCCTTCCAACTTCTCTTTTTAGAGATCACTAAAGTATGCTGCGCTTTCTAGAAATCCTATTTGACATCCAGGTGTGTGACACAGCATCTGAACTAACAATAAAAATTGCAGGCTGGGCACGGCGGCTCACGCCTGTTAATTCCAGCACTTTGGGAGGAGGAGGTGGGCGGATCATGAAGTCAGGAATTTGAGACCAGCCAGCTAGAAGACCAGCCTAAGCAACATGGTGAAAGCCCATCTCTACTAAAAATACAAAAATTAGGCAGGTGTGGTGGCGTGTGTCTGTACTCCCAGCTACTCAGGAGGTTAATGCAAGAGAATTGCTTCAACCCAGGAGGCGGAGGTTGCAATGAGCCAAGACTATACCACTGTACTCCCACCTGGGCAACAGAGAAAGACTCCATCTCAGGTAGAAAAAAAAAAAGATTGATTACACATGAATACATAAATGAGTTATTTCAGAAAATATACATATATGTCTTCTCAGAGCTTCTAATAATGATCCTTCAGAGGTTATAATTATATGTTACAAAGTTTTATTAAAGAAAAACTGTCCCTGTGGTCCTAGCTACTTGGGATGCTGAGGCAGGAGGATTGCTTGAGTCCAGGAGGTGGAGGCTACAGTGATTGTGCCATTGCACCTGAGCTTTAGAGTGAGACCCTATCTAAACAAAAAAACAATTCCCCAAAACTTGTCAATCCAATGTATCTTGAGTTCATTAAGGTATTTGATAAGTCACTCACAAATGCCTTGTGGATAAGATAGAGAAAGTAGGTCTGTAGGTTTTGATGTACTGAACTAGAAATATATGTTAGTTAAGCAATTACAACCAAAAGGGTTTCTGGTAGTATGTGTAATGGCCTAGACTGAAAAAAAAGTTTTATCAGTGACTTGAATGAAAGCATGCTTAACATATTTGCCTGTGACAGAAGCTACAAAGACAAGTAATATACTGGATAGCTGATACAGATTTTAAAAAGACCTCTTAGTAGACAGATGGGCTGAATCCAACAAAATGAAATTTAACAAAATATGTGAATACCTAAATTTAGATTAAAATTAATAATACAAAAATCTACAAGAATTTATAATTCATACTTATAATGAAAAACCACTTACATGGCAACATATGAAGTATGACTATATGAGATTTTTTTATAAACTTAAAATTTTAAATATTCATATAAGCTTGTTTTTACAAGAAATATTTATACTTATAAAAGTTATTCTTTCATTGCTTTAAAAATTTCAGAATTTTTGTTGCTCTTAATGGTAGCAATCCATCCTCATTATTATGTAATTGCCTTTCAGGAAAATAAAAGGGTATAATCTTGCTTAAACCGGCATTCCAGTATTAATTTCCTATGGCACTTATAAGCTTAGAAGAATCTCTATTTTATGGTTAACATTCAAAAATGATTCTCTATTATCATTGTAACTATAGTCACTTAATATATTTACTTACTATAGAAAAAGAATATGGTGACTACTTGTATATTTCATGAAAGGTTCTTCTTTTCCTTTTTGCAAGACGGGCCTTGCTCTGTCATCCAGGTTGGAGTGCAGTGGTGTGATCACAGCTCACTGCAGTCTCAAATTCCTGGGCTCACACAATTTTCCCACCTCAGCCTCCCAAGTAGCTAGGATAACAGGTGTATACCACCATACCCACCTAAATTTACTTTTTGCAGAGATAGGGTCTCACTATGTTGCTCAGGCTGGTTTTGAACTCCTGGCCTCACGCAATCCCGCCACCTCAGCCTCCCAAGTGGCTGACATTACAGGTATAAGCCATTGTGCCTGGCCATGGAACAATTCTTATACATCATGGGCATGGCTAAATATATCTCTTTGTAAAATGTCAGTCTTTTTAGTTAACAGACATTGATTCCATGAAGATGAATGATGTACCATACCTTTTCATGGAATATATTTACCAAAATTTATACAGACTATACTATGTGCCAACCTGTGCTAGGTGCTGGATAGACCATATCAATAAAAGAGATATAACTCGTATCCTTATGAATCTTCCCACATACAGTTCTACAGAGAAATTAAATAAACACATGAACAAGTATATAATTGTAAGTGCTATAAAGGAAAATAACAAGGTGTGATAGAGAATAACTGCAGGCATAATTTAGGTGGGCATCGTGGATCAGAGAATTTTTTCTGTGAGAAATAGATAAACCAGAACAGAAAGAATGCATAGGAGTTAGCCAGGCAAAGAGTGGGTTTAAGAACATTTTAAGTAGTGAGGACAGCATATTCCCTGTGGAAAGAAAAAGCTATATGGAGCTTATTAAGGAATAAAGCACAAGAGAGAAATGGTAAGAGAAGAGTCTAGAAAGCAGGGAGGGGAGCCGCGGTGGCTCCGGCCAGTTGTCCTGGCACTTGAGGAGGCGAGGCTATGAGTTCAAGGCCAAGCTGGGCAATATGAGAAACTCTCATTCATCAAAAAAAAAAAAGAAAAAAAAAAAGAAAAAAAAAGAAAGCAGGGAGAAGCCAGATCATGCAGAATCTAGCAGAACATGTCAAGGAGTTTTGGTAACAATGAATATGATGAGAATCCATTGAAGGGTTCAAGCAGAGAAGTGACATGATTTACTTTATTTAAAAAAGTTGACTCTGGCTGTGAAGTGAAGACTGAATTGAAGGGAGGCAAGGGTGGAACTGATGAGACCAGCCACTGAAATAATTAAGGTGAAAGATGAAAGATGAGGCATTGATTAGATCAAGTTGTTCCCTGGGAATTTATAATGCCAAGTGAATCCAAAAGAGTCATCAATAAGTCTCACAGGATTTCCTAAAATGGCATTTAGAGTAGCAGACTAGTTTTTTATCTGTGAAAATACTAACACTTATAATACACTCATAAAACTGGTTTATTTAGGAATACATTTTTTCTTATATTACATTGTGATTTCCTTAAAGGCAGGGCCTAGGTCATATCTAACCACTTAAAAACAGAGTATCTAGCAGAACGGTATATATGTATTAGTGTCAGAAAGAAATATTTGGTGAGTCAATGTAAAACATAAATTACATGATAATATTGTCATAAAGATAGCTTCATCTCATGGACTGCTTGAGAAAAAAACTGTAGTCCTAAAATCATGTGTCAGTTTGTTCCAGAATATTTGAAAGAACCTTGTGAGGAATAAAACTTAGAAAGTGAAGTTTATTTCTATTGACTTATAATACCTGACTCAGAAGATAAGTTACTGTATTAGTCCATTTTCACAATGCTATAAAGAAATATCCCAGAGTCAGTAATTTATAAAGAAAAGACGTTTGACTGACTCACAGTTCAGCATGGCTGGGGAGGCCTCAGAAAACTTAGAATCATGGCATAAGGCAAAAGGGAAGTAAGGCACCTTCTTCACATGGTAGCAGGAAGGTGAACTGCCAAGCAAAGGGGGAAGAGCCCCTTATAAAAACCATCAGATCTTGTGAAAAATCACTCACTATGGCATGGGAGAACTGCCCTCATGATTCAATTAATTCCCTTGACAAGTGGGGATTATAAGAATTAGGGAGATTACAACTCAAGATGAGATTTGGGTGAGGACACAAAGCCTGACCATATTCGTTATAAAATGTGGTAAGAGGTCACGTGTGGTTGCTAACACCTGTAATCCCAGCACTTTGGGAGGCCGAGGTGGGAGGATTACTTGAGGTTAGGAGTTTGAGACCAGCCTGGTCAAAAGGTAAAACCCTGTCTCTACTAAAAATACAAAAATTAGCTGGGCATGGTAGTGTGTGCCTGTGATCCCAGCTACTTGGGAGACTGAGGCAGGAAAATCGCTTGAACCCGAGAGGTGGAGGTTGCAGTAAGCCGAGATTGTGCCCTGCACTCCAGCCTGGGCAAAAAGAGTGAGACCCTGTCTCAAAAAAAAAAAAAATGTGTTAACATATCAACGAAGTTCACTAGGCTTTCTTGTATAGTTTGGTGATTAATGCCTTCACTTATGATCAACATCACCTGACTAGATAGCAGAGATTCTGTGTCTTACCAGAATAATTTTCTGTGCTATATGCTAACTTTATTATGTATTTGGGTATTTAAGGAAAAAAATTCAAAGCACAAAAGTTCCTTACTTATAAAAGAGTTAATTCCTTTTATACTTTTTAACTGTATTACCTTTTATTCCTTTTTAAAAAAATTTCATTATCATTTTGATTAGACAGCAAAAAATTATTTCTCAAGTATCCATGGTCTATTTAAATCACATGTGCAAGTTTTTTCTGATAACTTAAAATTTGACCCTGAACATACAGTAAATTAAAAAAAAAAGTCAGGGCACCTAAAACTATTTTGTACTTATCTACGAAGTCCAGAGGCCCAGAAAAAAAAAAAAAAGAAAGAAAACTATCTTTAACATTTCCAGGAAAGCCACTAGAAATCACAAAAGTTTGCTTTTAGTATAGATAAAGAGCTGTAATATCAAAAGAGAAGCCTAGTCTTCCCTAGGTTATATTTATATAGGAAAATTTTATTAATGTAAACATATTAAAAATTGTATGCTTTGTGTAGAGTCTCTGGAGAAATGTTAATGCTCTCCCTATCCACATTGCTTTCTTTTTCCTTTTATAAATTGTGGTAATCAAGATTTGCCATTTGCAAATCTTCTTTGGTAAATGTCTATTCAAGTCTTTTGCTCATTTTTGTTTTTATTTATTTTTAATTTCAATAAGTTTTGGGGGGAACAGGTAGTGTTTGTTACATAAATAAGTTCTTTAGTAGTGATTTCTGAGATTCTGGTGCACCCATCACCCAAGTAGTATACATTGTACATAGTGTGTATAGTCTTTTATCACTCATCCCCCTCTCACACTTTCCCCCAGTTCCCCACAAGTCCATGATTCTTACGCCTTTGCAACCTCATATTGATAGATGCAGGAGGCAGATAAGGCAGAGGGTCCCCAGAGAATCTCCAACTGGCCTGAGCACTGGGAGGATGGGGTAGAGCCATGGGAAGTTCGGAAGTTTGCACCATTTGCAGGGGGAAGGAGCCTGGGTTCTTCAGGTCACATGTGTGGTGGCCTGCAAGTGAATCTGTGAGGAGGGAAACCTGCTAGCAGGATTTGTTCTCGCTTTGCTGAGGATTCCTGTTTCCCTTTTTTTTTTTTCACACAATAAACCCTGCTCTACTCATCCTATAATGTGTCTGTGCACCTAAATTATCCTGGTTGTGCAACAAGAACCCGTTTTTTTCCTATAACTTTTTTGGCACCCAACATGTGGCCTGAAGAAGGGTAAGTACAATCCAAACCTAAAAATCTTTTTTCCTTTAGCTTCTAAGCCTTTTTCTCCTCAGACCTCTTCTGAGAGTAGAGGAAACCATGCACCACCCCATCCAAACAGCTGCAGGCATGTGCAAGATGGACCAGTGAATGGCAGCTCCCACACTCCCCTCCTGGCCAGGACTGGGATGCAAGGCCCAAGGATACCCAATGGCAGGCTGGCCAGTGCTCCCTGCCTTGCATCCGTGGAGCCTTTCCCTCCCCAGGTGAAGTAGTTCCACTCTGCGGGAAAGCAACTAAGTTTTTCTCAGTGTTGGAAGAACCATTTGCATAAGAATAAGAGGTTCTTCCCTAGGCATCTTTTTCTTTTCTCCACCGTTAGCAGTAAAACAGCCTTGCATTTAAGCTGTCTTTTCCTTTTCTCCACCCTGTTAGCAGTAAAACAGCCTTGCATTTAAGCTGTCTTTTCCTTTTCTCCACCCTGTTAGCAGTAAAACAGCCTTGCATTTAAGCTGTCTTTTCCTTTTCTCCACCAGGTCAGGAGTTGACTTTTAAGTGAGGTTTTTGTTTTTTTTTTTGGTTTGGTATTGTTTTCTTTTATTTTTTGGAAGATATTTTGCTGGGCTGGGAATAATGGGGATCACCGTTTATATTTCCTGTAGAGTTTTAACTGTGAAAAAGGATTTGTGAGTTTGGTCTTAAACTGTAACCAATTTGGTGTGATTTGCATGACTTTCTTTATGGTCAGTAGCAAACTTTGCTGCAGGCCTCCATCTTGTTTTATGTCTTTGGGAGCAAGACCTGGAACCATGTGGCAATGTTTTGTTCTAGCCTCTGATATTTTACAATGGCAGCCTTGGGTTCAATCCTGGCTTAGGGAATGAGTCCTTTCTGGTTTGATATCTGTGTGACCTTTGTTATTTGTTGATTCTCTTTCTCTCCATGAACTGCCTTGGATTTTCCTTTCTTTGAGACATTAGTGAAGTTTGAAAGCCAGAAATATTGGCTGCTTGGCATGGCTAACGTTGAGTAATAGGGGGTTAAAAGGACTTTCTTAAAGAGTGCTCGGCTTAATTAAAAGTGGATATTTAAGTTACAGGTATAGTTAAAAGGGCTTTAAGTTTTTCTTTTCTTGGATCTTGTTTTGCTGGAAAAAGTTTTCTCAGTTGACTGAATTATTTTTCTCCATTTGCCTTGCCACCCTCAATACACACATGAGGAGGAGAGACCTCTACTTTCCTCATGGAACCCCAGGAATTAAAAGTGGATAGATCCCTCTCAAAACCTGTTTTTGCCCCATCTACGCCTATTTATTAGGTGTTAGAAGTTGCATGTCTTCCTGGCCCTGCCTTTAAAGGGCTCCACCAGGAGGTCAATAATCCAATTAGGTGATTGATAACAAAAGATCTTATGGTGATTGGGTATTCTTTTGCCTGTCTGTGTAGTTATATATGTGTTGTGTGTGTGATGCCTATAAAAAGAGCTCTAAGTAATTGGCCTAAAGGAAGATAAGTGCTTGGATCGAAATTTTTTTTAAAGTGAAGATAAAAGGCATGGTACCTTTCAGTTTATGTGACTTTAATCTTTGAGAAATAAAAACAGCCTTAAAGAACATTGGTAAAAAGCAGATGTTATCAAAATATAAACAGGTGGACTAAATTATGCAGGCTAGGTGCTAGGTTTGCTAAATGTTTTAAGCTTATAAAATACTTTTTTGGGTTTTAAGAACGATTTCACTTGCCTGATCCATAATTGGTAAGGCTGAGGACATGTAGAACTAACCACATCCTTAATTATGCTGGAAGGAGTTAAATCTTGGCAGCACCTAGCACATAATGAAAATAACTTATCAGTTTTTACATTAAAGTTAAAAATTTCTAGGAGTTACCATTATAACATATAACTCAAACTACTGGAAATAAATTTACATGTGTGGTGTGTAAGACTAATAAAATGTGTTTTTAGTAAAAGATTATAAAAAGGCATAAATATGTAAATTCTTGCCCAGGGTTAAATAGTTGTTTTGAATTAAATAAAATAAAGTTCAAAGTTCATACAAGTGGTAGATGGATTATAAAAATTAATCTTGAAAAACATTCCATGTGTGAATATATTGACTAAATTCAAAAAGGTATTATATGGTTTTTCAGTGAATTGAACATTGAAATAAAAGCACAAGATACTCTTAAGGCACTAATCTGCTCTTTTGCAAAATTTGTAAAGGGTATAAAAGATTTTTGCTCTTTTAACTATCTGAGTCATCATTTTGGCAAAATAAATAATTCATGGTAATCTGGAATTCTATTTCATAACAAGTGTTTTAAACCTCTAAAATATTTAATAGGCCTCCCAAAATCAAGCTTGTCTTTCCTGACACCTGGCTTTTTTGGATACTACAAAGGACCTCTGGAGCATCCAAAAAAGAGATAAACAGGATTTTTTCGCATGTTTAGTTACATGGGATTGCCAAATGGTGTTTAATCTTCTTTAGATTATATTTTGGGGAATAATACTAATATATGTTCCAAAATTGCACGGAATTTCTAAAATCCTAATGTCTAAAGTATATGCTATCAATCATAATTAAGGTTATGTCAAGTTATTATAAACGACAGAGAAAACCAAACTTCTTTGTCAATGCTGCTTTTAACTATAACTACCCTGGACATTTTGCTATTTGGACAATTGTTGTCTTGTTTTGATCCTTTTCAAAAGATGGTTTATAATCAGCTATAGGACTCTAACAGGTGCTCTCAAATGCAGGTTTCTAATAACTTTGGAGATTGTGACATTGGAACAAAGAAAAAAAGTACAGGACTCATGAAGAACTAAAATGTTCACAACTATGAGGCCAGGCGTGGTGGCTCATGCCTCTAATCCCAGCACTTTGGGAGGCTGAGGCAGGTGGATCACCTGAGGTCAGAAGTTCAAGACCAGCCTGGCCAACATGGTGAAACTCTGTCTTCACTAAAAATACAAAAGTTAGCTGGGTGTGGTGGCAGGTGCCTGTAATCCCAGCTACTCAGGAGAATAGCTCGAACATGGGAGGTGGAGGTTGCAGTGAGCCGAGATCACACCATTGTACTCCAGCTTGGGTGACAAGAGCAAAACTCCATCTCAAAACAAACAAACAAACAACAGAGTTAACTAAATGAACTAAATGCAGAAAACTGAAGCAATCTTTTTGGCTTTTTTGGAATATTGCTGATCATTGTTTTATTCTTCAGGTTCATGGAAACTTAGTCTGAACTATTTACAGCCCTTAATAATTAAGTAAGGTATACTGTGAACAAAATTTGGAGTATGTTTGTTTCTCTCTGCCTGGTTCCTTTAGAATTGGGAAAGTATTTGTGGGTATTCTTAACTTATGGCAATACAGTTGTTTGGATCAGTACAATAAAAGTCCATTCTCTTTTGCAACAGGATGCAATTGGAGAAACTGGTTGTTTTACCAAGGCTTGGACTGGAAGGGTATGCTTCCCTTTTAGGAGTCAAGCTTGACTTGCAGAGCTGATAAAAGCCCCTTGAGAAAACTGGCCTCATATCCTTGTCTACACAGTTCCTGTACAAGGTTCCTGACCTGTGGTCAGCAAATAATATCTCTTTCTAACAGGCCCAAGACCCCCAAGTTTACCCGGGAACTTAAGAGGAGAGGATCACCCAACTCACAGGTATTTGAGGACAAACCCGTGGCTGGGCTTGGCTTTAACAGGTCTTATCTGAGATTCCTTGTGGAACAGTGTTCCATCAAAGCCAGTATAAAAGGCCTATTAGGAAATAGTTGTTCTTGCTGCATTTTATGCAAATAATCAGGCCAAATATAAGACTAAAGTCTGTTTTGCAAACAACTCAGTCCTATCACAATTTGTATTTTTAACAAAAATAAAAAACGGAGAGAGAGAAATTATGTTTCACAACTTATACATTTGTCATTAAATTTTAAACTCACTAGTTGTTTTCAAGTTTTTACCTACATTTTAGACTAACCCTGCTTATTCCTGTGAACCAACCAGCAATTTCTGGCTGCAGCTCAGAAAGAATAAAAGGGATGGGTAATGTAGAAATCTGGATCGATATTCTAGTTCTGAGCAATTATCCTGCAAATCCTGTCAGGTGATGGGAATAAATAGGATGCCCATCACCTGGAGGTTTCCTTTTTGGGAAAGTAAGACCAAGGGAGCTAACCAGAGCCAAGCACCATGCACCCAAATCTCAGCAAGCATAAATACAGCCACCAGATATCTGGGTGTGTCACAAGACATCCTTTTCTCTCCCTTGTTAGAGGACTCAATTCCATAGCTTCACCTTAGCATTCAGCTTATGATAAGGAATCCACGCAATCCCTCCCCACCCTGAGACACATTTTTGTCTCAAACTCAATTTCAAGCTACTGGTCAAAGCCCTAGGAAAGAAAACGAGATCTGAGGGATCCAGAAGCAGATGGTAACGAAGTTAAAAGGCACAATGCAGGTGAACATGACTGATTTCTGTCAGTTAAGCCAAGCTTTCTGTTTCATGGATAAAGGTCACAATAGTATCCATGACATAAATGAGGTCTAGGGAATTCAAGGCTACTGACAGCGTGGGATATAGGGTGTATGTGGTTAAAAGCGGACACTCCCATCCCCTAGACTCCCCTGTTAACATGGGTGAAAGCCACTTTAAAACCCATGAGTGGCACCCTGTCGCAGTTTCTGGGATATGAGGACGGAGGAAAGAAAGAGGAACACCTCACTTTTCCTCCGTCATGTACCCTGGGTATTTGCTAGGAAGAAAAAGGAACCAGGGACACCTGCTCCTCTCCTTCTAGATGAGTAGTGATTCATTATCAGTCTGCATCCCTTTTGAATGCACCCTGAACCCCTGGGACTCCTCTGAAAAAAACAACAACAAAACACCTTTTTTTTTTTTTCCTTTTCCTCCTCTCTCCTCTCTTCACAGAATTGTGTCTTAATACTACAGGACACTTCCCTTGGATGCATCTTCCAAAGTGACAAAAGTTAATTTCCCAAACTTTAAACTGATTGGCTTAAGATTGAGCTCAGGGAAAAGGAACCCAGAAGCCTGACACGTTAGCAAAAGGGTAAAAGTTTTTCTCACCAGTCGAGCTTTTGGTCCCCCTCTATCTGTACAAACTGGTCAAAGGCCACAAGATTTTTGAGCTGTCCTCATCTGCCCCTTGTTTCATTTTGATATATGTTTTCTTAGTATCCTGGTTTGTTTCTTGTCACTTTCAGGTCATCAACCTTCAAAGGATCATGCAACTGGAGCCTTGGCCAATTGTCCCTTTTGCTGGGGATCCTTAGATAGGCCTCTGAGGGAGATCTGACTGCTGTTTACCAAAACAGTTCCCTCTATCAGCAGGAAGTAATTAAGATTAGTCTTCATCCTTATCCTTATTTTAACACCAGTTAAATGTACTTCTTCAGGTGGGGAATGATAGATGCAGGTTGCGGATAAGGTGGAGAGTCCCTGAAGAATCTCTGACTGCCCTGCACACTGAGAGCATGGGGTAGAGCCACAGGAAGTTTGGAAGTTCATACCATTTTCAGCATGGAGGAGCCTGGGATTTTCAGCTTGTGTGTGTGGTGGCCTGCAATTAAATCTATGAGGCAGGAAAACTGCTAGCAGGACTCACTTTGCCAGGGATTTCTGTTTCCCTTTTTTCACTCCTTTTCACCCAGTAAATCCGGGCGTACTCACCCTACAATGTATCCGTGTGCTTAAATTATCCTGGTCCGGTGACAAGAATCTGTTTTTTATTCTATAACAATACCTTTGCCATTTTTGAATCAGGATGTTTTTCTGTTGAGTTTTAGGAGTTCTCTGTATATTACGGATATTAATCCCTTACCAGATACCTAATTTGCAAATATTTTTTCCCATTCTGTGGGCTGCCTTTTTCTCTGTTGACAGAATATTTTGATATGTAAAGATTTTAAATGTCCATGCAGTCTAATTTGTCTGCTTTTTGCTGTTGTTGCCTGTACCTTTGGTGTCATGTCCAAGAAAATCATTGCCAAATACAATGTCATAAAGTTTTGACCCATATTTTCTTCTAAGAGTTGTATTGTGAGTCTTAGCTTTATGTCTTTGATCCATTTTGAATTAATTTTTGTATACGGTGTTAGATAAAAGTCCAACTTAATTCTTTTGCATGTGAATATCCAGTTTTCCCAGGACCATTTTTTGAAAAGACTCTCTTCCCCACTGAATGGTCTTGATATCCTGGTCAAAAATCATTTGACTATATTTGCGGGAGTTTTGTCTATAATGTTTTTACTTTAATGGGCTACTGATCAAAACTCTTTGGAAATAGTTATTCTCCCAGTGGAGAGAATTTTAACCTCTTCCATTTTGATATTATTGGTTACAATTAATAACCATAGTCTGTCACCTATGAACAAATTTTGATGCTTACCTGAAGGTTATGCTTATAAAGCTACAGGCCAGAGTGTGTATTCAACAAAGATGGTTTCAAAAGTCTCATGGGAAGAATTGTACCAAATACTTCAAAGCATTAATGCTTTAAAGAATAGACTCATGAGTAGACTTCTGACATAACACTGCTTAGACAACTTTTAGATCTAAACAGTGGACTGAGTTAGAATTTTTAAAACTGTTTCAGGACAGAAGCAGAAAGTTACATGAAAGCAGACTGCTAAGCCAAGGCTTATTGAATAACTAATTATCACAGGGCTGAATCAACACAGGATGGAAAAAGGAATACAGAAGGAAATTTCTTTTTCTGGCTATTTGTTTGGAATATTATTGATGATGGTTGTTTTAAATGTTCTATTTTCTAGATATATGAGGAAGCTCTTTTTCTTTCTTTTTAAGCTATATGTAACCCACACAATTTAGTAGACCCTGATTTCTTAAACTAATATGAAACATTTCAAAATGATATTTAGTTAACATCCTCAGAATTCAGAAACTCTTTAGAAATTTACTAACTTTTCTTGGAGTGTAGTTATTTGCATTCTTAATAAGAATGTCTTCTTTTTAAACAGGATATAATTGTACAAACTGATTGTGGAACCAAGGCCTTACCTGGAGGTATATTTGAGAATGGTGCTTATCTAATCAAATATCACTACCACTTTGAAGAACAAAATACTGACTGTACTCCTGAAGCCAATGCTGACAAAGCCCTCCCAGAAAAACTAACTTAGTACTTGGAGCAGAAGGTTTCAGCCTTATATGTGGTAAGGAAGAGATCACTTACATGTGGGAAAAAAATTTGGTGACTTGGAGAAGAGAGGAACTTACCAAAATGATGACAATTAATGCAGATAAAATATGGTGAAATTTCTTGGCTTGGCATAATTTACTACTCTTAGGTTGGCAAAAATAGACATCTTTAAAAGTATTAAGTAATGGAAAAAACTGCAATTACTCTTGTACCACCCTATTGGAATCAAGATTCCCTAAGAAAATTTCCAGACAAAAATTAATTTTTTGGTCTTAATATTTATAAAACAAACTAAAGGAGACTATCTGGTTAATTAATAATCTTGCTGCAGTTATGTAATGAATCATCCCAAACCTAATGAGAACAAACAATTTTTTGTGGTTAAAAAAAATTTTTGAGGCCAGGCTTGGTGGCTCATGACTGTAATGCTAGCACTTTGGGAGGTGGAGGAGGGCAGGTTGCTTGAATCCAGAAGTTTGAGACCAGCCTGGGCAACATGATAAAAACCTGTCTTTACAAAAAATACAAAAATTAGCAGGGCATGGTGCTGTGTGCCTGTAGTTCCCAGCTACCAGCTACTTGGGCAGCTGAAGCAGGAGAACTGCTTGAGCCTGGAAGGTAGAGAGGCTGCAGTAAGCTGTGATTGTGCCACTGAACTCCAACCTGGGTGACAGCAGGATCTCGTCTGAGAAAAAAAATTATCATTGAGATTACAAAGATTACTAGAATGCCTTGACTTGTATACTTTTCTGAGTTATATGCACTTTTCATTGTTTTACATGATTTTACAACTTTTCAATTATTACATTATTTACACAATAATGTAAATAATGATTCCTGCCCATAGAAACACAAATACGGTTAGTCCTGATCAGGAGCAACTAATCCCTGGCTGTGTATCTTGCACAAATTTTCTATCTATTTATAAATTCATTTCAGCCTCATGACTGTTGATATATGTCTGTGTTCTTTCCATTCTTACTTGAACTGGTATAACAGCTTACTAGTTCTCTCACTGATTAATAAGTTAAATAAAATCTTTCCACATATTTATTTTATACTACTGTTATAACTCAACCTTTATAAAACTGTCATTTAACACATATCATACTGTATTCTCCAAAGTATTTCATTATATTGATTTACCTATATATTTTTCTTACTCCACCGATGCTTATAGCTAGTTTGCTTGGATCAGTAAACTTCCAGAATTGTAAACACATTCTATTGTTTACAATTTTTACATTGGGCAGTGCATCTTATTACTTAAGTATTTCAAACCATGGTACAAAAATCCCAATTCTCTCTCTCTCTCTTTTTTTTTTGAGATGGAGTTTCTTGTCACCCAGGATAGAGTGCAATGGCATGATCTTGGCTTAATGCAACCTTCGCCTCCCGGGTTCAAGCGATTCTCCTGCCTCAGCCTCCTGAATAGCTGGGATTACAGGCACCTGCCACCACACTCAGCAAATTTTTGTATTTTTAGTAGAGATGAAGTTTCACCATGTTGGCCAGACTGGTCGGGAATCCTGACCTCAGGTGATCTGCCCACCTTGGCCTCCCAAAGTGCTGAAATTGCGGGTGCGAGCCACCGTACCAGGTCCCCAATTCTCATTTTTAAGGCGAGTTTGTAATTAGTTTGTCACCTCCCAAAATGTATTCTTTTACTTTTTCTTTTGTGAAAGGTGCTATTGCAGAGCAGTCAAGAATTGCCATCTTAGAATCTCAGACTGCCTAGACTTGAATATCAGTAGTTCCATGTTCTTAACTACTCTGAGCTTCAGATTTCTTACAAGCAAAATGACGATGTATGCAGAGTTTATATATAAAATGTTTAGAAGAATGACTGATATTCAATTAATATAATTAAAATCCTCATGGATAAAAAGAAACAATAAAACAATAAAACTGTACATAAACAGTATACATGTATATGCATACATAAACACACGCATATATACTGTTTTCTCCATATCATTTGCCAAGAGGAATCACCAACTCTTTTTCTTCTCAGGGCAATCAGTAGATTCATACAATACAGTTTTCTATATATACAATACAGTTTTCTATATATACAAAACAGAAGTTATTTCATATAATACAGCTTAGGGAGCATCATTATTGTTTTGGATTTAATTTCTGTCAGTGAGATGAGATATCCTATTACAAATCTCCAAGGGTATCTTCCCTCTTTGTCTTAAATTCTTTCTTTGCCTGTTTTCAACCTATCACTTGCCTTAAGGCTGCAAAGCATAAGTTGTCACCTTATGATTTGGATCCAGTCTCTTTGAAAATATCTTCATTTATTTTATAAATACAGAGGAGCATGATTTATTTTCATTCTCTTCCTCCTTTAAGTCATATTTTCCAACCCTCTGTCCTCTTGAATCAAGTTTTTCACCCAAATATGAAACTTCAAGGATTCCTATTTCATACATTTTAGTCATTATTAGGAAGACCTCTTATTTCTTTGATGATGCAGTATATATTAAGGTATATGATAATAGTTAAGATGCTTTTTAGGCAGTAATCTCTAACTAGCTTATTGGCTCATGTAATCAAAAAGTCAAGCAGTCTGTACAGCTCAAGAAGGGCTTGAATGAGTGGTTCACAAAATGTTACTGGGACCCAGTATCTTTTTTAACTTCAATTTCTCAGGATTGTTTCTTTATTGTTGGTTCTATCATGGCAGGCATTCCGTTCATGATCCCAAGATGTAATTCTTGGGGTTATATATTTCCTCATTCACGTCCAGCAGGAAACAGAGAATCTGTGTCCCCCAATAGTTAAAATAAAATCTAAGGGATGAAATCCACTGGCTCTGACTGGCTTGAATTACATGATCCTTGAACTAATGACTATGGCTAGATGAAATGGATACGCTGATTATACAGTATTAAGCCAACCTACCTGGAGGTTTAGTCAGTTCCACCCAAACTACATGACTGGGAAACGCTGTATAGTGCTAGAAAGAGGGAATGAAAAATGACTGCTGGAGAGACAATGAACAAATGTTAATTATAAGAGGCATTTCTCAAGTCTCTTTATCTCTTGAAATAGCAAGCTGATTAATTTTGCAATAAGTAGCAATGAGCTCATTAGTAACTACTGAACAGTAATTAACCAGGTTTCATTTTTTGATTACTAGAAGCAGATAATTGAGTCAGGAAGGTAAAGAAGTAATTTTTAAAAAGCAACTCTTCAGCTAGACTGTGAACTCTTTTTTTTTTTTTTTTTTTTTGAGACAGACTCTGCACTGAAGTACAGTGGCAAGATCACGGCTCACTGTAGCCTCGATCTCCTGGGCTCAAGCGATTCTTCTACCCTAGCCTCCCAAGTGCCACAATGTCTGGCTAATTTTTGTATTTTTTAGTAGAGATGGGGTTTTGCCATGTTGCTCAGGCTGGTCTGAAAATCCTGGGCTCAAGAGATCAGCCTGCTTCAGCCTCCCAAAGTGCTAGTATACAGGTATGAGCCACTGCACCCAGGCCCTAGACTATGAACTCTTTAGAGGCTGGAACAACCTGTTCATATTTGTATTCTGAGCACTGAGCACAGTGCTTGGTATCTTGAAATAATTCTGCAAATATTTAATTCTTAATTTACAAAGTTGACAAAAATTTCCCTATATATGTCATCTCCTGTACTACAAATAATAATGTGTTGTGAGATACAGGATAATTATTATTTCCATTTTATAGATGAGAAACTGAGGCTTAAATCTTAAGTAACTTGTCCCAATAATTAAGTGGTGTGGTCAGGGCTTATATCTAGGTTTTCTGTTTTTAAGTTACAAGATTTTTACATTATTCCAAATTGCTTCACATGCCTCAGAATGTGACCAGCTGACGGAAATTGTAAATTTTCTTCTCAATAGGTAATCAGGTGCTCCCTCTCAATATTAATTTAACATCAGTAAAACTTGTAATAGTAAGCCAAATAGTATACATAGATATTCCAAATGACTGTTCTCACAAAGAGGTCTTCTGACACACTGACAACACACTAGGTCATTCAGAACCAGTGAGGCTCATTAATAAAGTTAGTGCTAGATAAGCATTCAAAGTTAATATAGCTTCTTTAGAAGCATCAAGGCCTTTCTTTTCATTATTTTCTGTTGCCCATTTCTTCCTTTTCATTCTATTGTATAGATGCCCAGTGTGAAGAACAACAGTATACTCTTTGATGTATTGCTAATTGTCATTTGTCACAGGAAACACAAACATGTGAGTCTACTTAAAAACCTGAACTCTGTCAAAAGACCAATTACTGTTTACAAAAGACTGTTAAATACCAACTAATAGTTAATCAATGAGAAAGTCTTTGGTGATGCTATATGAGAACATCCAGTTAGAACAGTTTTACAATCATTCTCAACTAGTTCCTCCAAAGAATTAAACCCTAATAATTAACTTATCTCCTGTGCGTCTAGAATGGTACTAGTTATGTACAATCCTTGGGAGAACTGAAAAATGGGTCACTCAAATAATTTTTAGTGTACTAACCTTTGCCTTAGTTCCTGGAGGGCATTTCTAGACTTGCTTCGGGCCAGAAGGGCAATTACTTTTCTGAAGGGAGAAATCCAGGCCTGGCAGGGCTCACCAGTGCTGACTAAAAAGCCCTTAGGCCTTGAATAAACATCAGTGGCAGCCAAGCAGTAGCTGCCATGAGCCTAGAGTAATGATGACCACAGGGAGAGACTTCTTCTGCTTGAGGAAAGGAGAAGGAAAAGTAAAGAGGACTTTGTCTTGCAACCTAGTAAAATAAACACCAAGCAGATTCCTACAGCCTCCAATTCCAGGCCCTAGCTCTTGGATGGCATTTCTAAACCCACCTTGGGCCAGAATTGGACCTGCTGCACTGAAACAAACAAAAAAAAGACCCAGTCTTGGCAGAATTCCTCACCTGCTGATTAAACATCCCTTGTTTTTTTTTTGAGATGGAGATGGAGTCTCACTCTTACATCTCATATCAGGCTGGAGTGCAGTGATAAGATCTCGGCTCACCGCAACCTCCACCTCCTGGTTCAGGTGATTCTTTCACCTCAGCCTTCTGAGTAGCTAGGACTACAAGCGCGCACCAACACGCCTGGCTAATTTTTGTATTTTTTAGTAGAGATGGGGTTTCACCATGTTGGTCAGGATGATCTCGATCTCTTTACCTCGTGATGTGCCTGCCTCAGCCTCCCAAAGTCCTGGGATTACAGGCGTGAGCCACCGTGCCCAGGCCCCTTGGTCTTTTAATAAACATCAGCAGCAGCCAGAAAATAGTTGCCACAGGCCTTGGGCAAGACACAGTACTATGCTGGTTTGAGGAGTGACCCAACACAGTACCAGTGGTGGTGGCCACAAGACTGCTTGGATTAGCCGTTCCCCAACTTCAGGCAGTTCATCACGAAGAGGGAGACTTGGTTTGTTTAGGGGAAAGTAAGGGAAAAGAACAAGAGACTCTGCCTGGTAATCTAGGGAATTCTCTTGAATCTTATTTAAGACCACCACGGCAGTACCTCTATAAGAGTCACAGTACCTCTGCAAGAGTCACAGCATTACTAGGCTTGGGGTACTCCCTAATGCATATGGATTCAGTGACCAGACTTAGATCACAACATTTAATTCCCTTTGAATATTTGGAAAGCCTTCCCAAGAAGGATGGATACAAAAAAGCCCAGACTTCAAAGATTAGAATAAATACTCAGATATTGATAAACATCCATAAGCATGAAGACCATCCACTAAAACATGACTTGGCTAAATGAACTAAATAAGACACCAGTGACAAAGTCTGTAGTGACAGAGGTATGTGACCTTTTAGACAGAGAATTTGAAATAGTCGTTTTGAGGAAGCTCAATAAAATGTAAGATAACACAGAAAATAAATTCAGAATCATATCAGATAAATTTAACAGAGACTGAAATAATTAAAAACAATCAAGTAGAAATTCTAGAGCTGAAAATTGGATTGACAAACTGAAGAATACACCAGTCTTTCAACAGTGTAATTGATCAAGCGGAAAAAAAAATTAGTAAGCTTGAAGACAGGCTATTTGAAAATACAGTCAGAGGAGTCAAAAGAAAAAAGAATTAAAAATAATGAAGCATGCCTACAGAATCTAGAAAATAGCCTCAAAGGGCAAATATAAGAGTTAACTGGCCTTAAAGAAAAGGGGGTGGAGGGGGAAGAGAGAGAGAGAGAGAGAGAGAGGAGAGAGAGAGAGAGAGAGAGAGAGAGAGATCAGGGTAGAAAGCTTATTCAAAGAGATACTAAGAACTTTCAAAACACAGAGAAAGATATCAACATTCAAGTACAAGAAGACTACAGAACTCTAAGCTGATTTAACCCAAAGACCACCTCAAAACATTTAATAATCAAGCTCTCAAAGGTCAAGGATAAAGAAAGAGTCCTAAAAGCAGCAAGACAGTAACAACAAATAACATATAAAGGAGCTCGAAAATGTCTGGCAGCAGATTTCTAAGTGGAAACCTTACAGGCTAAGAGAGAGTGGTATGATAAATTTTAAACTGCTGAAGGAAAAACCTTTTATCTTACAAAATTATATCCAGTGAAAATATCCTTCAAACATGAAGGATAAATAAAGACCTTCCCAGATAAACAAAAGCTCAGGGATTTCATCAACACCATACCTGTTTTACAAGAAATGCTAAAGGAGGTTCTTCAATCTGAAAGAAAGAATATTAAAAAGAAATAAGAAATGATCTGAAGGCCCAAAACTCACGGGTAACAGTAAATACAGAGACAAATACAGAATATTATAACACAGTAAGTGTGATGTATAAACAACTCATCTCGTATCTTGAGCAGAACGACTAAAAGATGATCTCAAAAATGATAACTACAGGCATAGTGGCTCATGCCTGTGATCCAGCAGCTAGAGAGGCCAAGTTGGGTGGAACACTTGAGCCCAATAGTTTGAGACCAGCCTGGGCAAAATAGTGAAACTCTGTCTTTACAAAAGATAGAAAAATTAGTTGGGCATGATGTTGTGTGCCTGTAGTCCTGGCTACTCAGGAGACTAAGATGGGAGGATTGATTTAGCCCAGGAGGTCAAGGCTGCACTGAGCCGTGATTGTACAATTACACTCTAGTCTGGGCAACACAGTGAGATCCTATCTCAAAAAAAAAAAAACCAAAAACAAAACCCAAACTACAACTTTTTGAGACATAATATTATAAAATATACATAGGGAAAAAAAAGGTTTAAAAGTGAGGGGATGAATTTAAAGTGTAGAGTTTTTATCAGTTGTCTCTTTGCTTGTTTCTTTGTTTTAGCAATCAGAGTTGTCATCGGTTTAAAATAATGGCTTATAAGATAGTATTTGCCAGGCTCATGGTAACCTTAAACCAAAAAATCTACAACAGCTTCACAAAAAATATAAAGCAAGAAATTAAAACAGACCACCAGAGAAAATTGCTTTCACAAAAAGAAAGACAGAAAGGAAGGAAGAAAGAAAAGACCATAGAGAACCACAAAACAAAACAAAATAATAAAGCAGTAGTAAGTCCTTACTTATCAATAATAACACTAAATGTAAATGAACTTAACTCTCCAATCAAAAGACACAGAGTGGCTGAATAGATTGAAAAACAAGATCTAAGAATCTATTGTTTACATGAAATACACTTCACCTATAAAAACACATACAGACTGAGAATAAAAGGATGGAAAAAGATATTCCATGCAAGTGGAAACCAGAAAAGAATAGCAGTAGCTACACTTATAGCAAAAAAAAAATAGATTTAAGATAAACACTATAAAAAGAGACAAGGAAAGCCATTATATAATGATAAAGGGATCAATTCAGCAAGAGGATATGACAATTGTAAATATATTTGCAACCAACACGAGTGCATCCAGATATATAAAACAAATATTATTAGAGTTAAAGAGAGAGACCCTAATATAACAATAGCTGGAGACTTCAACATCCTACTTTAAACATTACACAGATTGTCCCTACAGAAAATTAATAAAGAAACATTGAGTCCAGGCATGGTAGCTCAGGCCTGTAATCCCAGCACTTTGGGAGGCCGAGGCAGGTGGATCACCTGAGGTTAGGAGTTTGAGACCAGCCTGGCCAACATGGTGAAACTCTGTCTCTATTAAAAATACAAAAATTAGCTGAGTATGATAGCACGTGCCTGTAATCACAGATACTTGGGAAGCTGAGGCAGGAGAATCACTTGAACCTGGGAGGCAGAGGTTGCAGTGAGCTGAGAACACCCCACTGTACTCTAGGTTGGGAACAAAGCAAGACTCTGTCTAAAAAAAAAAAAAGAAACATTGGACTTAATCTCTATTACAGATTAAATAACTCTAATAGATCTTTATAGAATATTTCATCTAATGGCTGCAGAATACACATTCTTCTCCTCAGCACATGAATAATTCTCAAGGACAGATAATATGTATATGTTAGGACACAAAACAAGTCTTTATAATTTCAAAAAAACTGAAATCATACGTATCTTCTCTAACCTACAATAGAATAAAACTAGAAATCAATTTAAAAAACTTTGGAATTGAAACAAACACATGGAAATTAAACAATATGCTCCTGAATGACAAGTGGGCCACTGAGACCAATCCTACTCAAACTAGTCAGAAAAGTAGAGAAGGAAGGAATACTTTTATATTCATTCTACAAGGTCAGTATTACTCTGTTACTAAAACCAGAAAAAGACACATTTAAAAAAAAGAAAAGAAAAGAAAACTACAGGCCACCATCTGATTAACATTGACAGAAAAATCCTCAACAAAATGCTAGTGCACCAAATTCAACAACACATTAAAAACATCATTCATTATGACCAAGTGGGATTCATCCCAGGGATGGGAGGATGGTTCAACATATGCAAATCAATCAATCTACAGAATAAATGACAAAAGCCATATGATCATTTCACTTGATGCTGAAAAAGCTTTTGACAAAATTCAATTGCTTCATGATAAAAACCCTCAAAAAACTGGGTACAGAAGGAACAACCCTCAACATAATAAAAGCTATATGCAACAGACCCACATCTAGTATCATACTGAATGGAGAAAAACTGAAAGCCTTTCCTCTAAGATTTGGAACATGACAAAGATGCTCACTTTTACCACTGTTATTCAACACAGCATTGGAAGTGTTAGCTAGAATAGTCAGACAAGAGAAAGATTAAAAAGCATCCAAATTGGAAAGGAAGAGATCAAATTACTGTAGTTTGCAGATGATACAACATGTGGAAAAACCTAAAGACTCCAATAAAAAACTATTAGAACTGATACACAAATTCAGTAAAGTGGCAGGATACAAAATCAACATATAAAAATTTGTAGCATTTCTTTTTTTTTTTTTTTTTTAGATGGAGTCTTGTTCCATCACCCAGGCTGGAGTGCAATGGCGTGATCTCAGCTCACTGCAACCTCTGCCTCCCAGGATTAAGCAATTCCCCTGTCTCAGCCTCTTGACTAGCTGGGACTACAGGCACCTGCCACCATGTCCGGCTAATTTTTTGTATTTTTAGTAGAAATGGGTTTCACCTTGTTGGTGAGGCTGGTCTCAAACTCCTAACCTCAGATGATCCAACTGCCTTGGCCTCCCAAAGTGCTGGGATTAGAGGTGTGAGCCACTGTGCCCAGCCAATTAGTAGCATTTCTATATGCCAACAGTGAACAATATGAAAAAGGAATTAAGAAAGTAATCATATTTATAATAGTTACAAATAAAACACATAGGAAGAATTTTAACCAAAGAAGTAAAAGATTTCTACAATGAGAAGCATAAAACATTTTTGCAAGATATTGAAGTGAACACACACAAAAAATGAAAAGACATTCCATGTTCATGGATTGGAAGAATCAATATTGTTAAAATGTCCATACTTCCCAAAGCAATCAATGGACTCAATGCAATCCCTATCACAATACCTTCACATAAATAGAAAAACTAATCATAACATTTATACAGAACCACAAAAGACCCAGAATAACCAAAGCTATCCTGAGAAAAAATAAAAACAAAACTGGAGGAATCATTACCTGACTTCAAATTATACTATAGAGCTACAGTAGCTAATACACCATGGTACTGGTATAAAAACAAACACACAGACCAATGGAATAGAATAGAGAACCTAGAAACAAATCCATATATGTACAGTGAGCTCATTTTGACAAAGGGAGTCAAGAACATACACTGGGGAAAGGACAGTCTCTTTAATAAAGGGTGCTGGGAAAACTGGATATCCATATGCAGATTATTAAAAGTAGACACTTATCTCTTGCCGTATATAAAAATCAAATAAAAATGATTAAAGACTTAAATCTAAGACTTGAAACTATGAAACTACTAAAAGAAAACACTCAGAAAACTCTCCAGGACATTGGACTGGTCAAAGATTTCTTGAGTGATACCCCACAAATACAGGGAACCAATGAAAAAAATGGACAAATGGGATCACATCAAGTTAAAAAGCTTCTTCATAGCAAATGAAACAATCAATAAAGTGAAGAGACAATCCAAGGAATGAAAGAAAATATCTGCAAACTATGCATCTGAGAAGGGATTAGTAGCGCCAGACTATATAAACAATTCCATAGGAAAAAATATATAACAATCCAATTTAAAAATGGGCAAAAGATCTGAATAGAGGTTTCTCAAAAGAAGACATAGAAATGGCAAACAAGTATATGAAAAGGTGTTCATCAGCATTGATCATCAGAGAAATGCAAATCAAAACTATAATGAGATATCATCTCATCTCAGTTAATACAGCTTTTATCCAAAAAGACAGGGAATAATGAATGTCAGTGAGTATGTGGAGAAAGGGGAACACTTGTACACTACTTGTGGGAATGTAGATTGGTATAGCCACTATGCAGAATAGTATAGAGGTTCCTCAAAAAACTAAAGACAGAACTACATATGATCCAGCAATCCCCCTGCTAGGTATATATACAAAATAAAGGAAATCAGTATATTGAAGAGATATCTGCACTTCCATGTGTATTGCAGCACTATCAATCTGAGTGTCCATTAGCAGATAAATAGATAAAGAAAATGTGGTACATATATACAATGGAGTACTGATTAGCTATTAAAAATAATGAGATACTGTCATTTGCAACAACATGGATGGAAATGGAAGTCATCATTAAATGAAGTAAGTCAGGCACAGAAAGACAAACTTTGCATGTTCTCACTTACTTGTGGGAGCTAAAAATTAAAACAATTGAACTCATGCAGATAAAGATGGTAGAATGATGGTTACAGAGGGTGGAGAGGGTGGGGAGGGGGAGTGGGAAATGGGGATGCTTAATGGGTACCCAAAATATAGTTAGATACAATGGATAAGATCTCAACGGCACAACAGGGTGATTATGATCAGCAATAATTTGTTGTACATTTTAGAATAAATTAGGGAATACAATTGGATGCTTGTAACACAAAGAAATGACGAATGCTTGAGGTGATGGATACCCATTTACCCTGATATGATTATTACCCATTGTATGCCTGTATCAAAATATCTCACATGCCCCCATAAATATATCCACTACTATGTACCCCACAAAATTAAAATTAAAAAAAAGTCTTCATTTGGTAATATCTTCTAAGAGACTATGGAAGCTAACTTGGTTTTTTCCTCTCCAAATTTTGGGTGTTTTGCTACCTAAGTATTTTAAACCCAAATTTCACTCTCTTATTTGTTTTTCTTTTCCACCCCTCTCATTTTATATCCGTATTCGGGATTTAGATCAGTTTTCTTTTTTTTTGCATCCAGTGTCTAAATTGTCACTGTTTAGATTTATACTTATCAATTTAATCTTTTACAATCTGGCTTTTTTCCCCAAGGTATCATTCAGCCAGTGACTGAATAAACAAACATGCAGCCTAAAAAGTTTACTTATGATGAGGAACCACAGAATTTATATCAAAGTCAACTCTGCAAATGGTTGTAATGAGAGCCTAGTGAATGAAAAAAAATGAAATGCAAAATAATGAGAAAAAACAGGAAGGTTAATACATATCAACTATTTGCTCGACCAATCTGTCTAGATTTTAAGACTCAAAGTGATTCTCTTAAGAGGTAATCTTAAGTCCAGCAATTTATTTAAAGACATCTGATGAAATTGGTAAGACAAAAATAACTTCTGAGCAATGAATTTCTTGCAAGTCATTTAATAAAAGTTCATTGTAACAAATGACAGAATCTTAATGATAGCAGAGTACTTTAGTCACAGGAGAAACTCTATTAAAGTCCTTGATGGGTATATTCAGTGGCACTTATACTTTCACAAGAAAGCAATGCTGAAAATCCATCAGCATAAACAACACATCTTCCATATGTTACAGCCTATCTCCAAGGAGAAGAAGTAGAATGCATATTTGCAAAATCATTAATGCAAAAGCTTCTTGTCTTACCCGTTCATCTGTTGAATGATGGGAATAATTGATGAGACCAGGGATGGGCTGCTCACCGTGTGCCATGACAACAGCAGGACTGGTGTAGAATGGATGCTTCTAATGCACAACACATAACAACTATGAATATAGTGACAGGAAAACATGAAACTATACAAGCAAAATGACTAAAAAGGAAAAAAGGTAAAAACAAATGGAAAAATGAAATGCTAACATTTTCCAAATGTAGAATGACAGAAACAGCTTAGATTTTAAATGCCAAAACTTTTCTCTTAAGATTGAAATTTATGGCACTTCTTACTCTTTTAAAGAGTAAAAGAAAAAGAACAAATACTGATTTAAAAATGCACCTATTTCACCAATTAGTTTCATAAAAAAACCACACACAACTTAAATACTTACTAGCTTTAAGTAACTACTTACTGGATTACTGAATGGACACTTCGAAAGGATTTCTTGGTGATTCTAATCTATATGTTATTTAAAAAACACCTTACTATGCTGATAGCCAAAATATCTGGATGATCCATGAAACTCTGAGAATTATTTCATATAGCAATTAAATTTTTAATGTTTATGCTCTTAATGAAAAATTATGATTTCTAGAATTGATACGCTACTTTCTGAAGATATTAAGGCATACTAGGTAGACTTTAGTAGGTATGAAGAATAAAGCATTTTCTATAACTTTGAGACAGCTGAATTTACTCAAGTAACTCATGGCAGTATATTTATTCCTGGAGTTGCCCAAAGAGAATTTGTAATACTTTGGTATTGTCTTAATAATATTTATTACTTTATTAAATTAAACATGCAAATATATCTATTTCTTATCTATAACACTAGGGTAATTTGTGTCAAGTAATATTTGAATAAGTTATTAGTTAAGAAACATTCAACAATTGCTGAAAAGCTTTGTCTTTATAAAAATCCTTATTAATATTTCCCAACTCTTTGTTGAATCATCTAAGGTCTTTTACCTTCAGTTTGCTGTTCCTTTAAGAATTTGTGAAGTTTTGATATTTTGAATATATAAAGATTATATATTTAATATGTCCAGAAAAATGACTTCTCCAAAGAGTTCTGAAATGTCACATTGTTTATCATTGTAGCTATTACTTCAATAGGTAACAGCTCATCAGTAATGCCTCAGGGCTCAGAATAAACTTCAGTTCCCTCGAGGAATCTATATCAAGAAGGAAACATAGTAGTGAAGTGTCATGGACATCTATTTATTTATTTATTTATTTATTGAGATGGAGTCTCACTCTGTTGCCCAGGCTGGAGTGCACTGGCACAATCTTGGCTCACTGCAACCTACACCTCCCAGGTTCAAGCGATTCTCCTGTCTCAGCCTCCCAAGTAGCTGGGACTACAGGCACCCGCCATCATGCCTGGCTAACTTTTGTATTTTTAGTAGAGATGGGGTTTCACCATATTGGCCAGGCTAGTCTTAAACTCCTGACCTTGTGATCAGCCGCCTCAGCCTCCTAAAATGCTGGGATTATAGGCATAAGCCACCATGCCCATCCCATCCCAGTTATTTTTTTAGGGTTCTCTGAAAAAGTATTAAATGTATGGAGGGATAGGATGGAAAACAGATAAAACCAGTACATTTACCTGTGGGTCCTTTAGACCTCTGAGTATCTTTCATCAGGCTTACCTTGGCAGCAATGGCTGCTGCAGTTATATGTGATGAGGAACTATCTTCTGTTGAAGCAACACCACTGTCTTTCTTCTCTTCTTCCTCTTCCTCACATTGAACCCCTTTATCTTCTGTCTGTTTATGGGGACTGGTTGTAGGAGGAGGGGAAAGAGGAGGTGGTGGGGAGGGCAAATCTTCAAGTTCATCATGTACCTCCTTTACTTTTACAATGGCATCACGTAGAAGGTCAATGGCATGAGGTAGAGCTGGGAGTATGAATTGAAAGCATTCCTGTATGCCAGAGAAAGAAAAAAATTAAGATGAAGCACTTTTGTAGTTATATAAGATGGTGGCAATCAAATTGATTTGTGATTTTGGATCTGAATTTCCCTCCATCAATCTCAAGAATGCATCATATGTAAAACATTGTCTTAGCAATATGCCATGAAATATGCATAACATAAATTACAGTATTCTGTATAAGCTAAGGAACAACAGTGGTATAAAAGCATATATTCTGCTGACTGTTCCTTTTGCCATGCAAAAGCTCCTTAGTTTAATTAGGTGCCAACTATTTATCTTTGTTTTTATTGCAGTTGCTTTTGGGTTTTTGGTCATGAAATTCTTGTCTAAGCCAATGCCTAGAAGGGTTTCTCCAATGTTATTTTCTAGAATTTTTATAGTTTCAGGTCTTAGGTTTAGGTTCTTAATCCATCTTGAGTTGATTTTTATGTAAGGTGAGAGTTGAGGATCCAGTTTCATTCTCCTACATGGCCAAATGGCCTGCCAATTATCCCAGCAACATTTGTTGAAAAGGTTGTCCTTTCCCTACCTTATGTTTTTGTTTGCTGTGTTGAAGATCAGATGGGTGTGTTTGGTTTTATTTCTGGGTTCTCTATTCTGTTCCATTGATCTATGTGCCTATTTTTATACCAGTACTACACTTTTTTGGTGACTATGGCTTTACAGTGTAGTCTAGAATCAGGTAGTATGTTGCCTTCAGATACGTTCTTTTTGCTTAGTCTTGCTTTGGCTATGCAGGATCTTTTTTGATTCCATATGAATTTTAGAATTGTTTTTCCTAACTCTGTGAAGAACGATGTTGGTATTTTGATGGGGATTGCACTGAATTTGTAGATTGCTTTTGGCAGTATGGTCATTTTCACAATATTGATTCTACCAATCCAGGAGCATGGGATGTGTTTACATTTGTTTCTGTCATCTATGATTTCTTTCAGCAGTGTTTTGTAATCTTCACAAACTATACATCTGACAAATGACTACTATCCCGAATCTACAATGAACTCGAACAAATCCATAAGAAACAAAACAAACAATCCCATCAAAAAGTGGGCTAATGACATTAATAGACAGTTCTCAAAAGAAGATATACAAATGGCTAACAAATACATGAAAAAATGCTCAACATCACTAATGATCAAGGAAATGCAAATCAAAACTGCAATGCGATACCACCTTACTCCTGCAAGAATGGCCATAATCAAACAATAAAAAAACAGTAGATGTTGGCGTGGATGCGGTGATCAGGGAAAACTTCTACACTGATGGTGGGAATGTAAACTAGTACAACCGCCATGGAAAACAGTGTGGAGATACCTTAAAGAACTAAAAGTAGAATTAACACTTGATCCAGCAATCCAACTACTGGGTGTCTACCCAGAGGAAAAGAAGTCATTGTTCAAAACAATGCTTGCACACACATTTGTAGCAGCATAATTCATAATTGCAAAATCATGGAACCAACCCAAATGCCTATTAATCAATATATATATATGATTTCTTTACTCATTGATTGATAATATATATACATGTATATATTATATATTATACATGAATGTATATTATATATACATGAATGTATATATATACATGAATGTATGATATATATTCATGAATATATACATGTATATATATACATGAATATATATATTCATGAATATAGAAGAATATATTACATATACATATATACATCATATATACATGTATATATTATCTATATATTATCTCTCTATATAATGTATATATATTATCTATACATATATACATGTATATTTGTATACATTTATGTATACATGATGTATATGTACACATCATATATACATGTATATATACATCATATATATATGATGGAATACTACTCAGCCATAAAAAGGAATGAATTAACAGCATCTGCAATGACCTGGATGAGATTAGAGACTATTAATCTAAGTGAAGTAGCTCAGGAATGGAAAGCCAAACATTGCATATTTCACTGATATGTGAGAGCTAAGTTATGAGGATGCAAAGGGGTAGGAATGATACAACGGACTTTGGGGACTTGTGGGAAAGAGTGGGAAGTGAGCAAGGGATAAAAGACCACAAATATGGTGCAGTGTATACTGCTTGGTTGGTGGGTGCACCAGGATCTCACAAATCACCACTAAAGAACTTATTCATGTACCCAAATACCGTCTGTACCCCAATAACTTATGGAAAAATAAAATAAAAAAAAGATTGAGGACAGGCACGGATTTTTAAGAGAATCGGATTCTCTTAAAAAAAAAAAAAGCACACACTGCATTTTTTTAAAAGTAAAATTTGTGTATACAACTTGGTAGTTTAAAGATGCATTATGAGAAAATCAGGAAAGATAGGAAAGAAGCCCAAGAGTTTGAGGCTGCAGTGAGCTATGATTGTTCAACTGCATACCAGCTGGGATGACACAGTGAGACTCTGTCTGTAAAAACTAAATAAATACATACATGCTAGAAACATGTATACTACCCTCTTTTCCATCCCTTCCTTCCCAAGAGAAAACCTACATACCCACACATATACATATTTAATTATTGGGTTATTTCCATAGCTCTTAAATGAGTTATAGAAAATTCCTGAAGAAACTAGGAACATTCCATCCCTTGTTCCCAATCTCCTGAGTCAAGACCATTTCTTGATGTGATTCATACCAAACACTTAAGACACTGCTATATTTTGGATGGGTCAAATCTACTTAATCTTTAATCCAAAAGTAGAGGGAAGCAACTGAGGGTCTTCCATGCAGAAAGTGGTCTCATGAGGCTAAGTAGAGGAATATAAATATTTATATCCAAGTCACGCAGGAACTTTCACACAGGTGCAAGAAACTTACATCAAAGTGGCCAAAGATTGTTTAATAGACAGACAAATGAAACTCTATGTTTACTACTAGACACCAAATCTTTGTGTGAAATCTTGAATTTATGGGGAGGGAAGGTAGCCTGTACCTGTCTGTTACTTTCCTGATCCCATCCCCTCATTCTTGAACTGCTGGAGATTGAGCCCCTTTGGGCTTTGGTGACCCCACAACTGGGGTATATTAATTGATGGTTGATTTTGCTATACTGGCTACTTCTTTTCCCATCGTCTAATCAATTTTAACACACGTGCTGACTGTTTTCCCTTCCCTTCTCCTTTTCTTGGGGAAATTCAATGAATAAACAAAGATTTATTGGTACTGAAATTGTTTTAAAAGAAGCAGGAAAGAGGTTTCATATTTTTAGCTAGAGCAGGGCACTAAAACTACAACCATGTGAGACGCAGATTATTTTATCCAAAGAGCTAAAGTTCTAACTACCATCATAAAGTATAGCGAGGTAACATTGTACAGCATGTAAAATATAAAATTAGCTTGTAAAGAGCACTGCATAAAGTCAATATAACCTGCTGCTGAGGTGCTCCCTGTTATCTGTGATATATAACCAAAAGAGAATAGGTGAGAACTGAAAAACCAGAACATAAGTCCAGATATATTTGCAGAATAAGTGGAGGTCTTTCTCTTTCACATTTGAAGTATTAGCTTAAAATCTAAGATGTAAACAAACTCTTAAAAATTTTTAGAGAGTTACGTAACACCTGGATAGATGTCTAATCTCCTGACCTATCTTTGTATGGCTCAATCAGTTTACTGTTTAAAGACTGTGTAGTAAAGAATTTAACCTTGACTGAGGAGAGGTCCGGCTTGTACACTCAGCTTCTGGGAGTGAGCTCTATGTCCTTGGAATTTCATGCCTGTCAGCCCTCCATGTGCAAGCAAGCCAGGACCCAGAAAGTCTAAAGTCCTGCCTTCCTGCCTGCCTAGGCTGATCACCACCGCCCCCCGCCCCCCCCCCCCGCCCCGTCCCCTCACCCCACCCTGCCATCTTAACTATTATCATAATAATGTGACTATTCCTCACCCCACCTTACCATCTTAACTACTCTTATCCCACCCGCCATTGTAACTGAACTCAAGGTAATGTATACTCCTTGCCCCTACCCCCACCACTGTAACTAATCTTACTTTGAAACTTTCCACTGCCCACCCCAAACCTATAAAACCAACTCCTATCCCACTGCCCTTTACTAACGCCCATTTCGGCCTTAGCCCACCTGCACTCAGGTGAATAAACAGCCATGTTGCTCATACAAAACCCGTTTGGGGGGGGTCTCTTCATTCAAAGCGCGTGTTTTTAACAATGCCTAATAGTAATGTCTTTGTTTGCTTATGGACTTTGGCCACCAGAGACAGTCTAACATTGTTAGACTACAGTTCAGGAATGAAGGGAAGGTATCAGGAAAAAAACAGACAGGCATGGCCTACCCTTCCTCCCTTCCCATTAATTCAAGATTTCACACAAAGCTTTGGTGTCTAAAAGTAAACATGGAGTTTCATTCATCTGTGTATTAAACAATTTTGTGGCCACTTTCACATAAGTTTTTTGCACCTGCATAAAAGTTCCTAAGTGACTTGGATATATATATATATATATTCATATTCCCTTTCTTGGCCTTCTGATCCCACTTTCTATATGGAAGGCCCCCAATTGCTTTTCTCTACTTTAGTTTAGGATTAAAGATTACAGGTCAGCCACACTGGCAGTATGTGTTTGAGTCTCAGTAAAAGCTCTGGATACCAAAGGCTCAGGTGAGCATCCCCAGCTGGCATTACTCCAGCTGGTATCACAGACTGATGCCAGAAGGGCGACATGTCCATGTCCCCAAAGAGAGAGGACAACACAAGTTCCTTTTTTGTTACTCTGCTAGACTCTGCAGAGGTACTCTATGTACTTCCTTGGCTGACTTTAATCCATATTCTTTCCTTTTTTATTGCAATGAATAATAATCATGAGTATAACAGCTTTCTGTGAGTTCCATGAATGCCAGTGAATTATTAAACCTGAAGGTCCTTTTAGAATCCCCTGAATTTGCAATTAGGGTCAGGAGTGAGGGCAATTTTGTGGAGTACTCCACATTTGTAGGTGGTTATTTTTTGCAGTTGGCTAAAACTCCTTACAGTTGGTGTCAAAAATGGGATTTTCTAGAAAAACCCCGAAAGACATGGCTTGGGAAGTGAAGAGAGGGTGTGGGATGATGAACTTCTGATCCCTGAGTGGAGACAGGGTCAATCACAGTATGGAATTGCTTAATGAAGATAGTTCCCAAGAAGTTGTCTTACTGGATGCATAAGGAGATGCAAAATATAAAGAAAGAAGCTAACCACACAATCTCTTGGTTATTGTTATCTACGCTACCTGAAATGAAAGTAAGGAAGACATGTTGGGGTGGATCATAAGGTTGGGCCAAGCTTGGATTCTGTGTAATCTGATGTATAGCTGTTAGTCACAGAGCCACTTACAAAAAAAAGAGTTTTACTGAAACAATAAACAACGAATAAGTTAGATTGATTCAGAAGAGAATGGGAAAGAGTGAGATTCAAGGGACTTGTCCTAGCAGGATAGAAATATTGAAATGGTTTTTAAGAAACTGATAAATACAGTGACCACTGATGGAGGTAAAACAAAGGTCTTACTTACTTTTGCATTGTTGTAGGTTGGGTGAACAACTAGGAGCTCCTGCTTGTCTCCAAACATTGGCCATTCAAAGGTCCTAAACAAATCTTCTCTATTTAGTTTAAAGGAATTTTTAAAATGAGAAGGCAAAGATAACTATAAGAAACCTGATCATGAATTGCCTGAGGTGACTGTTCTACAATCTAATCAAGATAAGGTCTGACAAAAAGGTCTGAGGCTCTTGGCCGAAGCCAGGGCTGGAGCTCCAGGACCATATGCACATGTATGGGTAAAATGATCAGGGGGCAGAGAAGAGACTTTCTAGGACTTCCTGACATGGGAGTCAACTGTGAATCTAAAACCTGTTGAAGTCCCAATGGAAGGGCATAGTCAGATTAGGAGGAAATAGCAATTAATTAATTAAGGTGAAAGTTTGAAAGAAAATTAGAATATTTTAACAGTGAACTTTATGTGAAGCGCTTGAGTCTTCTTTACCTAAATATATTATGGGGATGAATACTGTGTTTGAATGGGGCACGCTTCCCTTAGTGTTGTAAAATAGAAGACCTGTAAATCATCCTTCTACCAATAGTGATGAAACATGCTAAATAGGAATCAATATGATTGTCTGAGCCAACACAGATCTAGAATTTGCTGTACAGTAGCCCTCTGTGGCGTACAGAGTGGGGTTCATGGCAAAAACCTGTGTGTGCCACCCAGTGATGACTGCTGGAATTTAGGGCCAGAAAATTTCCAAGTTGAGAGACACTTACTAGCTTACTATTAAAATTTGAGACTGTCTTTATGACTAAAGGACATAAAATAATGTTGAAACTTGCAATACCCATTAATGTCTTGGATAATCAGAGAAATGCTCTAAAGGGGAAGGTAGTGCCCAGAAGAGCTCTATTATAAAATGGAAATAGTGCATATTGGATCATGCTATCAGAGAAACATAAGGGGGGTACTCACAAGTTTGTAGCCACTTTTCCCTAGGGCTGAATTTATAACCATCAGAGGCTGGTTCCTATGACCACTTGAGTCACTTGACTGATGCCCTGTAAATAGCTCAGCTCTCCACTGACCAAGAAAGATCTGCCTAATTTATAGAGGGCAGTCCAAAGTAAACAGACAGCATCCTGTTTGGAAGGCTGCTACTCTGACTGAAGAAAGTAAAAACAAATCAACTTGATGGGCTGAATTGCATGAAGTGTGCCCTTATGTTTGGTTTTTTACTAACTCACGAGCAGTGTCTAATAGCCTATCCATACAGTGAGGCAGAAGCTGAACAGAAAACCGACCTATGAAAGAAATGCCCATATGGGGTGTGGCCCTATGGAAATCACTCTGGGAGTTTAAGTGGGTGCAGTAAAGTAGCATATGTTGATGTTCATTAGAAGAATTCCCTTCCAGGTTTGGAAATTGATTAGACCAGGGAAGTAGACATCCCAGTATGCTTGCTTGATGTGGGCACTTGATCCCATGAGATGGGTAGACACCAGGGCACTGCAGCATGCCAAGATGGGCTGAATCCAGATATATTCCTCTTGTCCCCTCTGAGGCATAAAATGCCAATTCCAACTTTCTGTCTGCCAACAAGACAGACAGACACTGCAGAGGGCTATGGGGCAGATTCCAAAGAGCAAAGACTCTGTACATAGTTAGTAAGTCAGACTGATGCTGGTAGCTTCTAGAGGCTCCTAGTGGGTCCTAACAGAAATAGACGTTTACTCTGGACTGGGTTTGGCTCAGCTGGTGGTAGATGCAAATGCTCAGAGTAGTATAAAAGGACCAGAACAGAAGATACTGCACCAATTTGGATTCCTGAGTCACATTTCTTCTGACTGAAGAACACATTTTCATCCTAAGTGTAATAACTTGATAGACAATAGAATGGGTGATTGAAATATTTGTTGTCTGAAATTGGAGGAGATAAAGGCATGAAGGGCTCACTTACATGCCTTCATGATTGTGTGATCACATTCAACATGGGGGAAGGGCAAAGAAAGGTCCCTGCTAGATAGATTCCTTTACTTTTCTAGGAAAGAAGGGGTTGGGAAAAGGTGCTGATTTGATTTTACTTTTTTCTTTATGACTGTACTTTCCCTTTTCCCCTCACATAATTTCAACTTTCTTTTTTTTTTCCCCCTACCAGAAGCAGTAGTCTCAGGACCAGGGCTGCAATTGTGGGTACCAGAAGCAGAGGTGATTCCTAAGCAAGAAACTGTAACTGTGGCTTTAGAATTCCTAAAGACCTGATGAGGTAGACTTTCTCCTCACCTTATCTGGCCAAATCAGGGTTGACAGTGAATGCAGTTGTATTGCCTAGTGGGTTAAGACAGTCTACTGGTTTTTTACTTATATAGTCCTATTCTAAATGAATAGGAATAGACTATGCAGGAGGAACTTGCTAAACTAGTATTACCAATGGCAATCCAAATCAGCACAGTGGCCAAACCTTACAACTCCTTAAAAGGTAAAAAATTTTGGGTATAAATAGAAGGAGGAATGGTAGCTGAGGGTAAAGGAATGAATGAATAGGTTATGCAGTAAGGGAAATAATACTGCACTGGTATCTCCAAAGAGGTTCAGAACAAGAGATGACATTGTTTCTCAGCTTAACTGTAACAGATGCATGAAAGGATGAAGTCATACATTGCTGAGACCCCTCTTACTTTTGGAATCCAACAAGCCTGCAAACCTGAGTAGCATCATTCTGGGAGGCATTCTGGTCATATGATGATGAATAAGCTAATTGTTAATGTCTGGGACAAACTAATAATGTGCCAGTATCTTTTGACTTTTATTTTTTAGGTTATGGCCAAGTGTATTGGGAAACTGATTTAAAGCCTTCTCAGGATATAATGTCAATAGAAAATAATTGGCCTGAGGAAGAACTGAACTTAGGAAACCATCAGCTAATTTCTTTTTTTGTTTTTTATTTTATGAGAGGGAGTTTCACTCTTGTTGCCGAGGCTGGAGTGCAACGGCATGACTTTTGCTCACTGCAACCTCCACTTCCCAGGTTCAAGTGATTCTCCTACCTCAGCCTCCTGAGTAGCTGGGATTACAGGCATGTGCCACCACGCCCAGCTGATTTTTTATTTTTAGTAGAGACGTGGTTTCTCCATGTTGGCCAGGCTGGTCTCAAACTCCCGACCTCTGATGATCTGCTCACCTCAGCCTCCCAAAGTACTGAGATTACAGGTGTGAGCCACCACACCTGCCACTATCACCTAATTTCTATGATACACAAACATATCAACAGTGGTAGATCAAGGTGATAAATTAGCAAATTAATACAAAATTATGAAAATGTGTGTAATGGCTTTAGTGGATTAGTTATTTCTCTAAATCTATTCATACCCTACACTGCCTTGGCCAAATCTTAGGCATATTCACACTAATACTACTGCTGTGTCTGTCACATAAATGCCATAGTAAATAGAGATGCCCAGACAAACATGACTGTATTGCTATCCCAAAAAAAAAAAAAAGCCTTGGCCAAAGGCCAGAAGGTAGCTTGTATGTAGAGTGAAGAATTAACAGTACCCAAAGAGAGTCTAAGGGTAAAAGTAGTTGCCTTAACTAACTGGGGAACTCTAGGTCTTCAGAATGTCATGTGTGACAGGAGTGCCTTTGTTTACCTGATGGCTTTGGCGACTAGACAGTCTAACAATATGACTTATAATGGGGACTTTGGGCCACATGGTGTCAGTTCTGGAAGGTACTGGAGACCAAAAGTATCAGTCCAACAATATGACTTATAATGGGGACTTTGGGCCACATGGTGTCAGTTCTGGAAGGTACTGGAGACCAACAGTATCAGTCCAATCTCTGGGAAGTGCTAAAGACTAACTAACGTTCATTCACATGGGCAAAATATAATGAACTGCAAAAAAAAAATCTGGACATCAAAAACTCAGGTGAGCTTCTCTGATTGGCAGTATTACAAGTATATTATCATGCATGAACGCCAGGAGAGTAAAGCATTCATGACTCTACAGGGAGAGGACAATAGAAGCTCTGTGTTTGGTAGTATTCCTGGACTTTGTCTAATGCACTTCTTCTCTTGGCTGATTTTAATCTCTGTATCCTTTCCCCATAATAAACCATAACTGTAAGTATAACAGTTTTTATTCAGTTCTATGTCTTTCCACTTAATTATTGAACCTGAGACTGACTTTGGGAATCCTCCAATTGGTATTAGAAGTGAGGGCAGTCTTGTGGAGTGCTCCAACTTTTTGGCTGGCTAACTTTCACAGCTGGTCAAAAGTTCTTACACTAAACCATTCATATGTCCAGGTGATTTACCTGAGATCCTTTCTTGCTACCTGGCAGGTTAATTATGAGCGTTTTCCCTCTGATTCCACATACAGGCCTGAAAGAAAAGAGAAAGTAGATGAATACTAAATTGCAACGAATGCCCAGTTTAAATACATTAACAACAAAGAACAATCATGTTACTTTACGTGTAAACAACTGTTTTAGGAATAAAATTGTTATCTTAAGACATTCATTGCTTGCTATACAAATTAGGCATTCTGGTTGAAATTTTTATATTATGGTTAGTATGGCAAATTGGAAAAAATGTACTGAATGTGGAATCAGAATAAATTACCTACTTTTGAGGAATCTGACGAAGGCTAATTACCTATTTTGTTTAACTTCAGCTTCTGAATTTAGAAAATATATAAAATTACATTTTATACAATTGTAAGAGTTTGAGATAGTGCATTAAAAATGCCTAGTGATATTTATGCTCAAAAGTCTAACACAAAAAGTACTTAAGATTTATATCTGAGCTCTTGCTTCTCAAGAAGTGTGTAAGTTTTAAAGTAAAACAAGATTTTTCACAAGTGAATGGCAGAAGGAAAGAGGTTGGAGAACTCATTCATTAATAGACCCATTGATAATTGCAGGCATTTTAAGCTAGAAAGGTCTTTCAGAGATAATTGTCAATTTCCAGGCCATATTTAAACTAGTTAGTTAAGAAACAAAAAATGGAAAAGCAGTAGAAGACTGGTGTCAAGAATCAAAGGCCTAGATTTTCATATGAGAGATGGAATTATGCTGTCACTAAATGGTTGTGTTACTTTGATTTGGTAACATTATCTCATTTTCATCATTTGAAAACAAAGAGATTATGCTATGTTTCAAATTTAAAGTAATGTAAGAATATTCTTCCCCAAATGTCTTATGATTGAATTTTTCTTAACTTACTCTCTGAAGTAACCTAAAATGGTCTTATATTCTATTACTTTTTCTTCTTGTCCTATTTACAATCTGAAAGAGAAGATTGCCATTTATTTACAACTTTCCATATATCTGAAAATGTTTACTGAATCACCTGCTGGCCTTTTTCTTACTAGAAAAACTATTCATTGTTTCATTAAAAACTTTAAGGGTATTTCCAAATCTTTAATCTTAATGACATTTCTTCAAAATCTGTTTTAGTTTTGGCATTCAGAATTTTTTTCAAGTACTTTGGTGACAAAATGGCACTGGGTAATTATATAGTTCTTAACATGTTCATATTTACTTAGGAATCTTGTTTTTCTTTCCAAACTAAAATTGTAGTTTTTTGTCAATATGATAGCTAATTATAACATCACCAGTAATATGATTGGAATGTCATCAATATTAAGTTCTCTATTCTCATATAAGCAGATCTAGCAATTTATTGAATAAATCTAAAATTTTAACTAAGAGCACAATAATCCCTCATAGAATACAAGATTAGCTACATCAGGAAGTTTGTAGCACCTTTCCTCCTAAATACTAGAAATATTACCATAAAAATTACTGCATATTATCCTCCCAACATTTCTATGAAGGAAGGACAAATACAGTTACCTACAAAATATGGAAAAATAATTTGAACTACAAAGAATTTGACTGATACACGCATCTGGGATCTTTGTAATTTTATACAGTAAGTTTATTTCATCTTGTGTTTACTAATGTCTATGACCTTATCCTTACTGATATCATTGTGACAATTTTATCACATATTGTGAAATGTGTTGGATTTTATTTTCCAAACAGTTGTAACTCCCTCCATCAGAAAGTTAGTGGCAAGTGAAACTTAGTTAATTCTTTTTATTCCAATTTTTGGCATCATAACCAGGCTTTTTATATCTCCAATGATACTTCACTTGCTCTAGGTTGATACCCTAGTAGCAGTGCTAATATAACCAACAGTTATATATAGACCACTATTTTTCTGTGTGTGTGTGTATGTATGCATATGTGATATAATTAAAGGTTTTGCAATATAGCCAGGAGATTGCACTTTTTTTTCCCATCAATTTTTTTGCCTTTTATTTTGGCAAAACATTAGATCAGAGATTTTTTTATTCTTTGTCATTTTCCTGATCTCTTTGAAGTGTTTAAAAATAAATTTTGAGATATACTTTTTCATCTATAGAATGTCCACAGTCACTGCAAGAAAGTACTTCACCTCTATATAATGCTTATGATTAATAAAGTACTTTTACAAACATTATCTCATTCAATAATTTAAAAACTCTATGCACCAAAGTTTTAGCATATTCCAATATTTATCAAACAGTTAAAGATCTGTATTAAGTATTATGGAATAAATGCAACTCAAATCCTTAAGAAGTTTATAACTGTAAAATATGGAACATTAAAGCATATAAATAATTACAACACAAGACAGTAAATTGATATAAAGTACCATGGGTTAAAAAAAAGCAGTACATTTCTAGTTGAGGGCATGAGGTAAGGCTTTATAAAAAATGAAGCATTTGAGTGGCTTTATAAAGAAAAACATTTCAACAGATAAGAAAGTGTAGGGGGAAGGGCAAGAAAAAGAGGGCAGTTTGGTCAGGCGTGGTGGCTGACTACTGTAATCCCAGTACTTTGGAGGGCTGAGGTGGGCGGTTCGCCTGAGGTCAGTAGTTTGAGACCAGCCTAGACAATATGGTGAAATCCCATCTCTACTAAAAATACAAAAATTAGCTGGGCATGGTGGCAGGCGTCTGTAATCCCAGCTGCTTGGGAGGCTGAGGTAGGAGAATTGCTTGAACTCAGGAGGTGGAGGATGCAGTGAGCTGAGATTGCACCATTGCACTCTAGCCTGGGTGAGAAGAGCGAGACTTCGTCTCACCAAAAAAAAAAAAAAAAAAAAAAAGGCCGTTTAGGAGAAGGGGAAAAATAATGCAAAAGCACAGTTATAAAAAATCATCAAGTGCATTTTGAGTGTACTGTCTCCCACCTGGCAAGTAACTACTTGCTTACTTATAGAGGAGTAACGTGAGGTAAGAAGGACCAGCGGAAAGATGTTGCTATCTGATAAATTAGTATTTTTCAATTTGTGGTCTCTGGACCAGAAACATATACATCACATAAGAACTTGTTAGAAAGGCAAAATTTCCCATATTACCCCTATCCCTTCTCTCTGTGGCTGATCTATTGCATAAGAAACTACGAGGGTGTGGTCCAGTAATCTGTATCTTAACAAGTTCTCTAGTTGACCGTAATCCATGGAAAAGCTTGATTCATAAAAGTTTGTGCCTTTTGTATATGTATGTGTGCATATATGTTTATGTACATATATATGCATATATACATACCCACATACATAAAGCCATATATATACATATGTGTGTGGGTACTGAATTACAATGTGAAGTACATTTCTTACTGTGGCTTATGGTCAAAAATATTTGAAAGCTACTGTTCTAGGGTATATAGCTAGAAGTAGATTTTATGAGTCACAGGAATAAGGAGATGTGCAGTTTTACTGTATAAAAGGAAGTAATTTTCCATAGTGTTTGTACCAATTTACATTTCCATCAACACACTGTTGCTGCCTCTCCTGACAATGCTAGATGTCAGGGTTTTTCTTTTTTAATGTCTTTTGACCAAATAGATGACAGATAAGTGATAAAGCAACTACAATAAAATGTTTAATAGTAGAATCTAGGTAGACTCTTTAAAGTATTTATGTAAAATTCTCTCAATTTGATATATGTTTGAAATTTTTCATAATAAAAAGGTTGAGATAAAGTTGTCCTTTTTTTTTGAGATGGAGTCTTGCTCTGTCGCCCAGGTTAAACTGTAGTTGTGCTATCCTTGCTCACTGCAACTTCCGCCTTCTGGGTTCAAGTGATTCTCCTGCCTCAGCCTCCTGAGTAGCTGGTATTATAGGCACCTGATACCGTGTCTGGCTAATTTTTGTATTTTTAGTAGAGACAGGGTTTCACCATCTTGGCCAGGCTGGTCTCAAACTCCTGACCTCATGATCCACCCACCTCGGCCTCCCAAAGTGCTGGGAATACAGGCATGAGTCACCACACCTGAACTAAAGTTGTTTCTTTAATTGAAATTTTAAACTTAAATCTAAACACTTTATTGTTCATTTATGTATTGGCTTATTATTCCTGTTGTACAGTTAGTGTATTTCCATCTCTTAGTACAGGGTGCCCCCAAATTATAAACTTCTACAGGGTCAATTCTATATAGAACCTATTGTATAGCACCTAATACAGTATCTTGACCATTTAGACAGTTAAAAATCCATTTTGATCAAACGAGGAATGCTCAGATACTTGTGTTACAGTTACAATCTCTCCATCATGAAATAAATAGTAAATATGAAATAAACCCTGAAATTTGGTCCTTTTAAAAAATATATACCTTGGGTTTACAGGACAGCAACTGATGTATCTTGATCTTGTATCCAACAAACTTGACGAACTCTTCCATTACTTCTAAAAGACTACTGATTTTTTAATAGTTCCCATGTAGTAATCATGAAGTTCTGTTTTGTCCTTTTCAAAGCTTGTATCATTTATTTCTTTTACTTTGTACAATACTGGACAGAATTATACTTGGACTCTGTCTTATTCCTAACTTTAAAGAGAATACTAAGAATATCTAATTATTAACTATATTTGCTTAGTCAAATTAAAGAGGTTACCTTCTAATCATTGCTTGTGAAGAGCTGTTATTTGTAAAAGGGTGTGGAATTTTATTAAATGCATTTTCTGCATCAATTGAGAAGGTCATGTGACTTTTCTCCCTTAATCTGTTAATGTGGTGATTCATGTTAATCTGTTAACCATCTATGTATCCTTGAAATAAATCCATTTTTATCTTGATGTATATGTTTAAAAATATACTTTTAGATTTGATATGGTAGTATCTTATTTTTGAAGTTTTCACATCTATGTTCACAATAAATATTAACCTACATTTTCCCTTTTTTCTACTATGATTTTCTAGTTTTGTAATAAGATTATCCCAGACTCATAACATGAATTGGGAAATGTTTACTTTTTACTACTCTCAGGAACAATTTAGTGCAGGAACAGAAAACCACATACTGCATGTTCTCACTTATAAGTGGGAGCTAAACATTTTGGACATAAAGATGGAAATAATAGACACTGGGGACTACCAAGGTACAAGACAGGGAGCAGGGAAAGGGCTGAAAAACAACCTTTTGTGTACTATGCTCATTACCTAGGTGATGAGATCATTTGTACCACAAACCTCAGCATCATGAGATATACCCATGTAACAACCTGTACATGTACCCATGAATCTAAAAGTTGAGATTATTAAAAAAAAAAATACAAAAAAAGCAAAACAAGCCAGAGAAAACACTGGAATGAATATAACTAATCCTCCAATGCAAAGACATGTATATACATCCAAAAGAAACAATAGTAAAAAGAAACCATGATCTCTTCCCAAGTGGACAAAGCAAGGAAACAGTAACTACTCCTAATGAAACAGCAATATGTAAACTCCCTAATCGAGAACTCAAAATAGTGGTTTTAAGAAAATTCAGTGATCTCCAAGATAATACAGAAAAGTAATTCAGAAATTTATCATAGAAGTTTAACGAAGAGATTGAAATAATTAAAAACCAAACATTAACCTTGGAACTGAGACATACATTTGTTCAACTGAAAAATTCATTAGAGGCTCTCAATAGTAGAATGGATCAAGCAGAGGAAAGAATCAGTGAGCTCAAAGATAGGCTACTGGAAAATACACAGAGAACAAAAAAGCAAAAAGCATAAAGAGCAATGAATATCACCTGTAAGATGTAAAAAAATTACCTCAAAACAGCAAATCTAGAAATTATTTTATTGATGTTCAAGAGGGAATTGAGGGAGAACAAGGAGTAGAAAGCTTATTCAAAGAAATAATAATAAAACTTTCCAAATCTTGAGAAGGATATCAATATCCAGGTATAGGAAGGTTGGAGAACACCAAACAGATATGACCCAAATAAGACTACTCCCAGGCATACAATAATCAAACAATTAAAGGTAATGAATAGAGAATCCTAAAAGCAACAAGAGAAAAGAAGCAAGCAACATATAAAAGAGCTCTAACTTGTTTGGCAACAAACTTCTCCACAGAAACCATATAGGCCAGGAGGGAGCAGAACAATATTTTCAAAGTGCTCAAAAAATAAGACAAAAAAACAAAAAAGACCTTCCAAGAATACTGTATCTAGCAAAGTTACCTTGCAAATATGAGAGATAAAATGTTTCCCAGACAAACATAAGCTAAGAGAATTGATCAAAACCAGACCCATCCTGAAATGCTAAACAGAGTTCTTCATTCTGAATAAACAACACTTACATGCAAAAAAAAAAAAAAGAAAAAGAAAAAAAAAAATTAAAGGTATAAAACCCACATCAAAATTAAGTACATAAACAAACCCAGAATACTCTAATACTATAATTGTGGCATGGTATTGTCCAATCATAATTCCAATATGAAGCCCAATAGACAAATATATCAAAAACAATAAGAACTACAACAACCTGTTAAGAGACAGGTAATATAAAATATGCAAATTGAGACAACTAAGAGTATAAATGTGGGGAGGATGGAATTAAAGTGTAAAAGATTTTTTTCATCTTTTCAGTTTCTATTATTTTCTGTAATCTAAGATAAGCTGTCATCTTTTTAAAATAACTTGTTATATCTATAAGATATTTTTTATAAGCCTCATGGTAACCACAATGCAAATACCTACAATAAATTAACTAAAAATAAAAAGCAACAAATTAAAAGATACAATCAAAGAAAATCACTTAAACCACAAATGAAGAAAGGAGTTACAAAACAACCAGAAAACAAATGACAAATGGCAGGAATGTCTTACTTATCAGTAATAACATTTAATATAAATTAACTCACTTCTCCAAGAAAAAGACACAGAGTGACTAAATGGATAAAGAAACAAGACTCAACTATATGTTACCTACAAGAAACCCACTTCACTTCTAAAGACCCATATAGACTGAAAGTGAAGGGGTGAAAAATGATATTTCCATGGAACTGGGGCCAAAACAGAACAGGAGTACTTATACTTAAATAAAATGGACAACAAATCAACAACTGTAAAAATAGACAAAGGAGGACATTACATAATGATAAAGGGGTCAATTCAGCAAAATGATATAACAATTATAAATATCTATCCACCCACGACTGGAGCTGCCAAGTATAGAAAGTGAACATTAATAGATCTTATGGGAGAGATAGACTGCAATACAATAATAGTAGGAGACTTTAACATTCCACTCTCAGTAGTGGACAGATCACCTAAACAGAAAATCAACAAAGAAACATCCAAGTTAAACTACACACTAGACCTAATATGCCTAACTGACATTTACAAATCATTTAACCCAACTGCTGCAGAATACACATTGTTTCAGGTTATGGAACATTCTTCAGAATAGACAATATTTGAAACCACAAAACAAGTTGAAACAAATTTAAGAAAGTAAAAATCATATCAATTATCTTTTCTGGTCACAATGGAATAAAACTAGAAATCAATAACAAGAGGAAACTGGGAAAGTACAGAAATACATGGAAATCAAATAACATGATCCCGAATGAAAGAAACTAAAAAGGAAATTTTAAAAATTATTAAAACAAATGAAAACGGAAACACAACATACCAAAATTTATGGGATACGGCCAAATCAGTACTGAGAGAGAAGCTTATAGCAATAAATGCTATATAGAAAATAGAAAGATTCCAAATAAACATCATAATGGTGAACAGAAAAGAACTACAAAAGAACAAACCAAAACTCAAATTGGTAGAAGAAAAGAAATAAGAAAGATCATTGAGACTTAAAAAAATCACTACAGAATATCAACAAAAAAACTGTTTTTTTATAAAAAGATAAACAAAATTAACAAACGTTTGGCTGGACTAAGAAAACGAAAAAGGAATGATAACCAACTGACACCACAGAAATGTACAGAATCAGTAGAGACTATTACGAACCAACAAATTGTAAAACACAGAAGAAAAGAATAAATTCCTGGACACACACAAACTACCAAGATTGAACCTAGAAGAAATAGAAAAAATAAAACAAGTAACAATATCAAAGCTGTAATAAAAACTCTCCCATCAAAGAAAACCCCAGAGCCTGACTTTTTAACTGCTGAATTCTATCAAAAATTTAGAGAAGAAATACTACAAATTCTGATCAAACTTAAAAAAAAAAATTGAAGAGGAGGGAATACTTTCAAGTAATTCTATGAGGCCAGCATCACTGACACCAAAACCAAAAAAGATACAACAAAAAAAGATACCCAGTACACATTCTTCAATGAATATAGATGCAAATGTTCTCAACAAAATATTAGTACACCAAGTTCAACAACACATTGAACAGATCATTCACCATGATCAGGTGGGATTTGTCCCAAGGATGGTTCAACATATGCAAATCAATAAATGTGATATGCTACATTAAGAGAACAAAGAATAAAAACCCTATGATTATTTCAATATGTTGAAAAATCATTCAATAAAATTCAACATGCCTTTATGATAAAAACCCTCATCAAACTGAGTATAGAAAGAATGTACCTCAAAATAATAAAGCCCATATGTAACAAACCCACAGCTACTAGCATACTGAACAGGGAAAAAAAAAAAAATGAAGGCCTTTCCTCTAAAATCTGGAACAAAACAAGGATACTCACTGTCACCACTTTTATTCAATATAGTACTAGAAGTCCCGGCCAGAGCAATTAGGCAGGAGAAAGAAACAAAGGGCATTCAAATTGGAAATGAAGAAGTGAAAGTAGCCTTCTTTGCAGAAGACATGATCTTATAGTTAGAAAAATCTAGAGACCCGACCAAAAACTGTTAGAACTAATAAACAAATTCAGTGTATTTATAGGTTACAAAATCAACATACAAAAATCAGTAGCATTTCTATATACTAATAGTGAACAATCTGAAAAAGAAATGAAGAAAGCAATATTATTTATAATAGCTCCAAAGATACAAAATTACTAGCAATCGATTCAACCAAAGAAGTGAAAGATCTATACAAGAAAAACCATAAAATATTGATGAAGAAAACTGAAGAGGACTAAAAAATGTTAAGATATTCTATGCTCAAGATAGGAAAAATATTGTTAAAATGACCATACTAACCAATGTATTCTAGACATTCAATGGAATCTCTATCAAAATATCAATGATATTTTCCACAGATAAACGAAAAACAATACTAAAAGTCATATGGAACCACAAAAGAGCCTAGTAGCCAAAGCAATCCTGAGCAAAAAAATCAAAGCTGGAGGTACCACATCACATGACCTGATTCAAAAATACACTACAAAGCTATAGTAACCAAATCAGCATGGTACCAGCATCAAACAGATACACCAGACCAATGGAAGATGATAAGGAACCCACATAAACATTCATGTATTTATCACCAAGTCATGTTTCAGAAAGGTGTCAAAAACACATAATGGGGAAAGGCCTGTCTCTTCAATTAATGATGCTGAGAAAACTTGATATCCACTTGCAGAGGAATGAAATTAGACACCTACCTTCCCCTATCTTTTACCATATACAAAAATTAAATGATATTGGATCCAAGATGGCTGAGAAGGAGCAGCTCTGGATTGCAGCTCCCAGTGAGCTTGTGGAGGGTGAGTGGTTGCCGCATTTCCAGACAGATTGTTACTGCCCACAGACCAGGAGATTTCCGGGCAGAGGAGTGCCATGGGTCTCCAGCACAGCTGTTTTGACTGGCACAGTGGCTCTCAGCTCAAAAAATGCACATGGGTATGGGCAAAACAACCAGCTAGCATCAAAATGGCAGGATCAAATTCACACATAACAATATTAACCCTAAATGTAAATGGGCTAAACACCCCAATCAAAAGACACAGACTGGCAAATTGGATAAAAAGTCAAAATCCATCGGTGTGCTGTATCCAGGAAACTCATCTGACATGAAAGGATACACAAAGGCTCAAAATAAAGGGATGGAGGAAGATTTACCAAGCAAATGGAGAGCAAAAAAAAGCAGGGGTTGCAATCCTAGTCTCTGTTAAAATAGACTTTAAACCAACAAAGAACAAAAGAAACAAAGATGGACATTATATAATGGTAAAAGGATCAATGCAACAAGAAGAGCTAATGATCCTAAATATAGACGTACCAATACAGGAGCACCCAGATACATAAAGCAAGTTCTTAATGACGTATAACGAGACTTAGACTCCCATACGATAATAGTTGGAGACTTTAACACTCCACTGTCAATATCAGACAGATCAACGAGACAGAAAATTAACAAGTATATCCAGGACTTGAACTCAGACCTGGACCAAGCAAACCTAACAGACATGTACAGAACTCTCTACCCCAAATCCACAGAATATACATTCTTCTCAGCACATTCACATCTACTCTAAAATTGACCAGGTAATTCGAAGTAAATCACTCCTCAGCAAATGCAAAAGAACGGAAATCACAATAAACAGTCTCTCAGACCACAGTGCAATCAAGTTAGAACTCAAAATTCAGAAATTAACTCAGAACTGCACAGCTTCATGGAAATTGAACAACTGGCTCTTGAATGTTGACTGGATAAACAATGAAATGAAGGCAGAAATAAAGATATTCCTCGAAACCAATGAGAATGAAGACACATCATACCAGAATCTCTGGGACACATTTAAAGCAGTGTCTAGAGGAAAATATATAGCAATAAATGCCCACATGAGAAGCAAGGAAAGATCTAAAATGCACACTTTATCATCAAAATTGAAAGAGGTAGAGGAGCAAGATCAAAAAAATTCAAAAGCTGGCAGAAGGCAAGAAATAACTACGATCAGAGCAGAACTGAAGGCGATAGAGACACAAAAAACCCTTCAAAAAAATCTATAAATCCAGGAGCTGGTTTTTTGAAAAGATCACTAGATCACTAGCCAGATTAATAAAAGAGAGAAGAATCAAATAGATGCAATAAAAAATGATAAAGGGGATATCACCACAGATTCCACAGAAATACAAACCACCATCAGAGATTACTACAAACAACTCTATGCACATAAACCAGTAAACCTAGAAGAAATGGATGAATTCCTGGACACTTGCATCCTCCCAAGCCTAAACCAGGAAGAAGTCAAAACTCTGAATAGACCAACAACAAGGGCTGAAGTTGAGGCAGCAATTAATAGCCTACTCACCAAAAAAGGGCCAGGTCCACATGGGTTCAGAGCCGAATTCGACCAGACATACAAAGAGGAGCTGGTGGCACTCATTCTGAAACTATTCCAAACAGTCCAAAAAGAGGGAATCCTTCCCCAATCATTGTATGAGACCAACATCATACTGATACGAAAACCCGGCAGATACTCAACAAGAAAAGAAAACTTCAGGCCAATATCCATGATGAACATAGATGCAAAAATTTTCAATAAAATACTGGCACACTGACTGCAACAGCACATCAAAAAGCTTATCCATCAAGATCAAGTAGGTTTCATCCTGGGGATGAAAGTGTATAAACGTAATTTACCACACAAACAGAATCAAACACAAAAACCACATGATTATCTCAATAGATGCACAGAAGTCCTTTGAGAAAATTCAACAGCCCTTTATGCTAAAAACTCTCAATAAACTAGGTATTGATGGACCGTATCTCAAAATAATAAAAGCTATTTACAACAAACCAACAGCCAATATCATACTGTATGGGCAAAAACTGGAAGCATTCCCTTTGAAATCTGGCACTAGACAAGGATGCCCTCTCTCACCACTCCTAGTCAATACAGTATTAGAAGTACTAGCCAGAGCAATCAGGCAAGAAAAAGAAATAAAGCATATTCAATTAGGAAAGGAGGAAGTCAAATTTTCTCTATTTGCAGACAATATGATTGTATATTTAGAAGACCCCATTGTCTCAGCCCCAAATCTCCTGAAACTGATAAGCAACTTCAGTAAAGTCTGAGGATACAAAATCAATGTGCAAAAATCACAAGCATTCCTATACACCGATAACAGACTTAAAGAGAGCCAAATCAAGAACGAACTGCCATTCACAATTGCTACAAAGAGAATAAAATACCTAGGAATACAACTAACAAAGAATGTAAAGGATCTCTTCAAGGAGAACTACAAACCACTGCTCAACGAAATAAGGGAGCACAAACAGATGGAGAAACATTCCATGCTCATGGTTAGAAAGAGTCAATATCATTAAAATGGCCACACTGCCCAAAGATTCAATGCTATCTCCATCAAGCTACCAATGACCTTCTTCACAGAACTGGAAAAACCACTTTAAACTTCATATGGAACCAAAAGAGAGCCCACATAGCCAAGTCAATTCTAAGCAAAAAGAACAAAGCTGGAGGCATCACACTATCTGACTTCAAACTATACTACAAGGCTACAGTAATCAAAACAGCATGGTACTGGTGCCAAAACAGAGATATAGACCAATGGAACAGAACAGAGGCCTCAGAGGCAACGCCACACATGTACAGCCATCTGATCTTTCACAAACTTGACAAAAACAAGCAATGGGGAAAGAATTCCCTGTTTAATAAATGGTGTTGGGATAATTGGCTAGCCATGTGCAGAAAGCAGAAACTGGATCCCTTCCTGACACCTTACACTAAAATTAACTCCAGATGGATTAAAGACTTACACATAAGACCTAACACCATAAAAACCCTAGAAGAAAACCTAGGCAAAACCATTTAGGACACAGGCATAGGCAAGAACTTTATGACTAAAACACCAAAAGTATTGGCAACATAAGCCAAAATAGACAAAAGGGACCTAATTAAACTCCAGAGCTTCTGCACAGGAAAAGAAACAATCTTTAGAGTGAATCGGCAACAAACAGAATGGGAAAAAATTTTTGCAATCTATCCATCTGACAAAGGGCTAATATCAAGAATCTACAAAGAACTAAAACAGATTTACAAGAAAAAAACAAGCCCATTCAAAAGTGGGCGAAGGATATGAACAGACACTTTACAAAAGAAGACATATATGAGGCCAAGAAACATATGAAAAAATGCTCATCACTGGTCATCACTGGTCATTAGAGAAATGCAAATCAAAACTACATTGAGATACCATCTCATGCCAGTTAGAATGATGATCATTAAAAATCTGGAGACAACAGATGCTGGAGAGGATGTGGAGAAATAGGAACACTTTTACACTGTTGGTGGGAGTGTAAATTAGTTCAACCATTGTGGAAGACAGTGTGGTGCTTCCTCAAGGACCTAGAAATAGAAATTCCATTTGACCCAGCAATCCCCTTACTGGGTACATATACAAAGGATTATAAATCATTCTATTATAAGGACACATGCACACGAATATTCACTGCAGCATTGTTTACAATAGCAAAGACTTGGAACCAACTCAAATGCCCATTGATGATAGACTGGACAGGGAAAATGTGGCACATATACACCATAGAATACTATGCAGCCATAAAAAACGATGAGTTCGTGTCCTTTGTAGGGACATGGTGAAACTGAAAACCATCATTCTCAGCAAACTGACACAAGAACAGAAAATCAAACACTGCATGTTCTCAGTCATAGGTGGGTGTTGAACAATAACACATGGACACAGGGAGGGGAGCATCACACACTGGGATCTGTGGGGGGGAACTAGGGGAGGGACAGCGGGGGGTAAGGAGTTGGGGAGGGATAACATGGGGAGAAATATCAGATATAGGTGATTGGGAGGAAGGCAGCAAATCACATTGCCATGTAAGTACCAATGCAACAATCTTGCATGTTCTTCACATGTACCCCAAAACCTAAAACACAATAAAATATATATTAAAGAAAAAAAATCAAATGAAAATAAAGACTTAAACCCAAGACCTAAAACTATGAAACTACTAGAAGAAAACAGTGAGGAAATGCTCCAGGACATTTGTCCAGGTAAAGATTGTTGTCTAACACTTCAAAACCACAAGTAACAAAAGCAAAAACAGACAAATGAGATTATATAAAACTGAAAAGCTTCTGCACAGCAAAGGACACAATCAGCAAAACAAAGAGACAACCTGTAGAATGGAAGAAAATATTTTCAAACTACCTATCTGATAAAGTGTTAATAACCAGAATATCTAAGGAGCTCAGATAGCTTGATAGCAATAGAAAACAAAAAGAAGAACAAAAATCAAACAAACAAAAAACACCAACAAAAAACAACAAAGAATTCTATTTAAAAATAAGCAAAATACATGAATAGACATGTCTCAAAAGAAGACATACAAATGCCCAACACCACCAATCATCAGATAGATGCAAAACAAAACTACAATTAGCTATCATTTTACTCAGTTAAAATAGCATTTTATCAAAAAGTCAGGCAGTAACACATGCTGGTAAGGATTTGGAAAACAGGAAATGTATGTATGCTGTTGGTGGGAAAGTAAATCAGTATAGACACTATGGAGATCAGTATGGAATTTCCTTGTAAAACCAAAAATAGAATTACCATACAACCCAGCAATCGCACTACTGGGTGTATCCAAAAGAAAGGAAATCAATATATCAAAAAGACATCTGCACTCCCACATTTACTGCAGCACTACTCACAATGGCCAAAATATGGATTCAACCTAAGTACTAGTGAACAAACAAATGGATAAAGAAAATGCAGTATCTATACACAATGCAACATTATTCATTGATTAAAAAATGAAATCCTGTCATTTGTAGGAACATGGATGAAGCTGAAAGTCAGTGTGTTAAGTGAAATAAGGTAAGAACAGAAAGACAAATGTCACACATTCTCCTTCACAATGTGGGGGCTAAAGAAGTGAATCTCATGAGCATAGGTAATAGATTGGGTGTTACCAGGGGCCAGGAAGGGTAGTGGGGAGGAAGGAAAGATGAGAAGTTGATTAAAAGGTACATATAAGGTTTGATAGAAGAAATAAGACCTAGTGGTAGATAGATTAAAAGAAAAAGAAAGAAAAATCTCAAAAAAAGGATACATTACGATGAATAAAAATGCATATCAAATTCATAGAATGCACCAAAATCAGTGCCCCTAAAGTTGACATTAGAAAAGTCTCAAATCAGTAACAAGCTCCTACCTCACAAACTAGAGATAAAGAGCAAAGTAAACCCCAAACAAACAGATGGGATGAAATAATAAAGAACAGAGAACAATGAAATTTGGAGTAGAAAAATAGAAAAAGTCAATGAAGCAAAAAGGTGGCTCTTTGAAAAGATAAATAAAATGTAAATATCTTAAAGACTGAAAAAAAGATGGAAATTGCCAATATAAGGAATGAAACAGGCATATTAATACAGATACTGAAGACAAGAACATAATAAGAGAATACTAGGAGTAATTCTGTATACATAAATTAGACAACTTGATGAGATAGACAAATTTCCCAATAAGCACAAAATACCACATTAACCAATAGAAAACAGATAACTTAAATAGCCCTGTTACTTTTAAGAAAATTCAATTTACAGTGAAAAAAATGTAGAAAAATAAAGCTCTAGGTCAGATGGTTTCACTAGTAAATTTTATAAAATGTTTAAATAAAAAATACATTTTACATAAACTCTTCCAGAGAGTAAAAGTGGAGGGAATACTTCACAACTCATTTTATGAAGGTAGTATTAACTTGATACCAAAATCACATGACGATAGTATAAAAAAGAAAAATATACACCAGTATCTCTTATGAATATAGATATTAAAATCCTTAACAAAAAATTAGCACTTAGATGTCAGGAAGAAGTTAAAAAACTATATACTAGGTCCAAATGGGTTTACTCCAAAAATTCAAGACCAGCTCACTATTTGAACATAAACATATTAGCAATCTAAGAAGAAAAAGTAGATCATGCAATCATACTAATTAATGCAGAAAATTCACTGGCAACACTAAACACTGATCCATGATAAAAACTCTCAAAAAAAAATAGAAATTGGGGGATGGACTTCTTTAATTTGAAAAAGAGCTTTTATAAAAAATGTACAACACACTTAATGGTGAAATATTGAATTATTTCTCTCCAAGATCAGGAAAAAAGCAAGGATTTCCATTTTCACCATGGCTATTCAAAATAGTACTGGAAGTTTTAGCTAGGGCAACAGGCAAGAAAAAGAATAAAAGGCATACAGATCACAAAGAAAGAAATAAAACTTCCCCTATTTTCAGATGACGAGATTGTCTATATAGAAAATTCCAAAGAATAAAACAAAATCTGCAAACAAAAAACCAAAAACCAAAAATAAAAAATGCCCTACCAGAATAGTACTAGTAATTAAGCAAGGTTGCAGAATATAAAATCGACATCTAAGAATTGTATTTCTATATATATTAGCAATGAACACGACATGCACATCTAAGTGAAAAATAAAGTACCATTTACAATAACTGAAAACACAATACTTAAGTGTAAATGTGACAAAACATATTCAGACTGTATATGCTGAAAACTGCAATAAAAGAAATCAAGGGGAATCTAAAGGAAGAGACATACTGTATTAATGGAGGCTCAACATGGAAAAGATGTCAATTCTATCCAAATTTACATCCAGGTTTAATATAATTCCTATTAAAATCCCAGCAATTTCTTTTGTAGATATAGACAAGCTTATTCTATAATTTATATGAAAAACAAAAGGAACCAAAATAGTTACAAATTTTGAAAAAACAACTAACGTGGGAGAAATCTGTCTATGTAATTTCAAGACTTATTGTTTAGCTACAGTAGTAAAGATTCTATGGTACTGACAGAGGGACAGACAAATAGAACAGAACAGAGAAACCAGAAATAGAACTAAACAAACAGGCCACATTAATTTTCAACACAGGTACAAAAGCCATTCAACAAAGGAAAGGTAGCTTTTTTAACAAATAGCTCTGGATCAAGTGGACATTCATATGCAAAACAAAACAAAACAAAACAAAAACCTCAACCTAAACTTCACACCTTAGAAAAAAATCAACTCAAATGGACTTAAAATGTAAAACTATAAAAGTTTTAGGAAAAACACAGGAGAAAGTCTTTGGATCTTTGCCTAGGTGAAGGGTGCTTAGACTTTACATCAAAAAACACAACTGCTGAAAGAAAAAGATGATAAATTGGACCTAATAGAAATTAAGCAGTTTTGCTCTGTGAATGACACTGTGAAGAGGAAAAAAATGTATAGACTGGGAGAAAATACTTGCAATCAACATATCTGATGAAGAACTGGTATCTAGAATACATACAAACTCTCAAAAATCAGTGATAAAAAAACCAAACAATACATTCAGAAAATGGGCAAAAGACCTCGACAGGTGCTCAAAATTATTAGTCATTAAGGAAATGCAAATTAAAACTATTTGCAAAAGTATCAAAATGGCTAAAATAAAAATACTGACAACTCCAAACACTGGCAAGGACGTGGAAACACTCATTTATTGCTGGTGTAATTGTAAAATGATACAGTTACTCTGGATAATAATTTGAGAGTTTATTTAAACAGGAAAGCTGCAACTGCCACAGAACCTAGATACTGCATCATTCATTGTAATGTTCATCACTACCACAAAGTGTAAACAAGCCAGATGTCCTTCAACAGAAAATGGTTGAACAAGCTGTGGTGCATATATAGTACAGAATACTACTCAACAGTAAAATGCAAGGAATTACTGATCCATGTAACAATTTAGTCAAATCTCCAAGAAATTATGCTAAATGGAAAAAGTCAATACCAAAAGGCTACATACTGTATGGTTCTAATTATACTCATTCTTGAAATGACAAAATATTGAACTAGAGAATAGAATAGTGGTTGCCAGAGTTTAGGAAAGGAGGTCTGGGTGACAGACAGGTGGTATGGCAATAAAAGGGCAAGAGTAAAAAAAAGTGCCATGAATCTCAGCACTGCTGTTTCAGCCAGCTCAGTGGGTCGCCACCGGGGAAAGCACCAGATCCCAGTGCATTTTCAGCAGAGAGGAGAGTTGACCTTTCAACTAAAAGAAAAAAAAAGGCTCTGAGGCAGGGAACCAGGTGATCAGGCTCGGCTGGTCCCACCCCCACAAAAATAAAAAAACAGCAATTGGAAACGCTCTGGGTTGAGAGCTTCAAAGCAAGCACAGCTGAACCTGGGATGGTCCAGCTCTGTGGAGGAGGGGCGTCTGCCATTACCTAGGCACTCCACCACTACGGAGGTAGTCTGCCTTTGCTGATTCAGCCCACCATTGCTGAGGCAACCCACCAGTACAGAGAGAGTCCACCATGGCTGAGGTAGTTCTAACTACACCCATATAAACAGGACTGCAGGGAAGTTCACACGGCAGCTGGGCAGAGCCCACAGCAGCTCAGCAAAGCCTCTACAGGCAGACAGTGACTAGCCTGCCTCCTTGCTGGGCAGGGCAGCCCTGTAAAAAAGGCAGCAGCATAATGGAAATTCCTAAATAAAGCCCTAACACCCCGGGACAGAGCACCTGGGGAAAAAAAAGGGGTGTGTGAGTTCAGCTGCAGCAGACTTAAACATACCTGCCCAGCAGCTCTGAATGAACAACGGAGCTCACAGCTCAACATTTGAGCTCCTATAAAGGACAGACTGTCTCCTCAAGCAGCTCCCTGACTCCCGTATATCCAAAGAGTCACCTAATAAAGGGGAGATTAGACTGACATTTCGTGGGCATCCTTCTGGGACAAAGATAGCAGAAGAAGAAACTGGTAGCAACCCTTACTGTTCTGCAGCTGCTGCAGGTGACCCCAGGCAAGCAGGGCCTGGTGTGAACCTCAGCAGTCCTACAGCAGAGGGGCCAGATTGTTAGAAGGAAAACTAAGCAACAGAAATAACTTCATCATCAGCAAAGTAGACGTCCACTCAGAGACCCAATCTGAAAGCCAGCAACTACAAAGACCACAGGTGGATAAGTCCACAAAGATGGGAAGAAACAAGCACAAAAAGGATGAAAACACCCAAAACCAGAACACCTCTCCTCCTACAAAGGATCACAACTCCTCACCAGCAAGGGAACAAGGCTGGATGGAGAATGAGTGTGATGAAATGACAGAATCAGGCTTCAGAAGGTGGGTAATAAGAAACTTCTGTGAGGTAAAAGAACATGTTCTTACCCAATGCAAAGAAACCAAGAACCTTGAAAAAAGATTTGACGAAATGCTAACGAGAATGGACAACTTAGACAGGAATATAAATGAATTGATGGAGCTAAAAAACACAACACGAGAACCTCGCAAAGCATGCAGAAGTTTCAAAAGTCGAGTTGACCAAGCAGAAGAAAAGATATCACAGGTCGAAGATCAGCTCAATGAAATAAAACAAGAGGGCAAAATTAGAGAAAACAGGGTAAAAAGGAATGAACAAAGTCAACAAGAAATAGGGGACTATGTGAAAAGACCTAATCTACGTTTTATAGGTGTACCTGAATGTGATGAAGAGAATGAATCCAAGCTGGAAAATACTCTTCAGGATATTATCCAGGAAAACTTCCCCAACCTAGCAAGGCAGGCCAATATTCAAGTCTAGGAATTACAATTGAACACCACAAAGATATTCCTCAAGAAAAGCAACGCCAAGGCACGTAATCGTCAGATTCACCAGGGTTGAAATGAAGGAAAAAATGCTAAGGGCAGCCAGAGAGAAAGGTTCGGTTACCCACAAAGGGAAGCCTATCAGACTTACAGCAGATCTCTCAGCAGAAACCCTACAGGCCAGAAGAGAGTGGGGGCCAATATTCAACATCCTTAAAGAAAAGAACTTTCAACCCAGAATTTCATATCCAGCCAAACTAAGCTTCATAAGTGAAGGAAAAATGAAATCCTTTGTGAACAACAAGTACTCAGAGATTTCATCACCACCAGGCTTATCTTACAAGAGCTCCTGAAAGAGGCACTACACATAGAAAGGAACAATCAGTACCAGCCACTCCAAAAACATACCAAATGGTAAAAAGCATCAACACAATGAAGAATCTGCATCAACTGAAGGGCAAAACAGCCAGCTAGCATCATAATGGCAGGATCAAATTCACACATAACAATATTAACCCTAAATGTAAATGGACTAAATGCATCAATCAAAAGACACAGACTGGCAAATTGGATAAAAAGCCAAAACTCATCAGTGTGCTGTATCCAGGAAACCCATCTCACATGCAAGGATACACAAAGGTTCAAAATAAAGGGATGGAGGAAGATTTGCCAAGCAAATGGAGAGCAAAAAAAAGCAGGAGTTGCAATTCTCGTCTCTGATAAAATAGACTTTAAAGCAACAAAGATCAAAAGAGACAAAGAAGGACATTACATAATGGTAAAAGGATCAATGCAATAAGAAGAGCTAGCGATCCTAAATATATATTCACCCAATACAGGAGCAGCCAGATACATAAGGCAAGTTCTTAATGACTTACAAAGAGACTTAGACTCCCACACAATAATAGGGAGACTTAACACCCCATTGTCAATATTAGACAAATCAATGAGACAGAAAATTAACAAGGATATCCAGGACTTGATCTCGGACCTGGAAGAAGCAAACGTAATAGACATTTCAGAACTCTCCACCCCAAATACACAGAATATACATTCTTCTCAGCACCACATCACACCTACTCTAAAATTGACCACATAATTGGAAGTAAATCACTCCTCAGCAAATGCAAAAGAATGGAAATCATAAAAAACAGTCTCTCAGACCACAATGCAATCAAGTTAGAACTCTGAATTCAGAAACCAACCCAGAACCACACAGTTTCATGGAAACTGAACAATTGGCTCTTCAATGTTGACTGGATAAACAATGAAATGAAGGCAGAAATAAAGATGTTCTTCGAAACCAATGAGAACGAAGACACAACATACCAGAATCTCTGGGACACATTTAAAGCAGTCTCTAGAGGAAAATATATAGCAATAAGTGCCCACAAGAGAAGCAAGGAGAGATCTAAAATTGACACCCTATCGTTAAAATTGAAAGAGCTAGAGGAGCAAGATCAAAAAAACTCAAAACCTAGCAGAAGACAAGAAATAACTAAGATCAGAGTAGAACTGAAGGAGATAGAGACACAAAAAACCCTTCAAAAAAATCAATAAATCCAGGAGCTAGTTTTTCAAAAAGGTCAACAAAATAGACAGACCATTAGCCAGATTAATAAAAAAGAAAGAGAATAATCATATAGATGCAATAAAAAACGATAAAGGGGATATCACCACAGATTCCACAGAAATTCAAACCATCATCAGAGATTATTACAAGCAACTCTATGCACATAAACTAGTAAACCTGGAAGAAATGGATAAATTCCTGGACACTTGCCTCCTCCCAAGCCTAAACCAGGAAGAAGCCGAAACCCTGAATAGATCGATAAGGTCTGAAGTCGAGGCAGCAATTAAAAGCCTACCACCCAAAAAAAGCCCAGATCCAGATGGGTTCACAGCCGAATTCTACCAGACATACAAAGAGGAACTGGTACCCTTCCTTCTCAAACTATTCCAAATAATCCAAAAAGAGGGAATTCTTCCCAAATCATTTTATGAGACCAACATAATCCTGATACCAAAACCCGGCAGATACTCAACAAGAAAAGAAAACTTCAGGCCAATATCCATGATGAACATAGATGCAAAAATCTTCAATAAAATAATGGCAAGCCAATTGCAACAGCACATCAAAAAGCTTATCCACCATGATCAAGTAGGATTCATCCCGGGGATGCAAGGCTGGTTCAACATACGCAAGTCTATAAACGTAATTCACCACATAAACAGAATCAAAGACAAAAACCACATGATTATCTCAATTGACACAGAGAAGGCCTTTGACAAAATTCAACAGTCCTTTATGCTAAAAACCCTCAATAAACTAGGTATTGATGGACCGTATCTCAAAATAATAAAAGCTATTTACAACAAACCAACAGCCAATATCATACTGAATGGGCAAAAACTGGAAGCATTCCCTTTGCAATCTGGCACTAGACAAGGATGCCCTCTTTCACCACTCCTATTCAATATAATACTGGAAGTTCTAGCCAGAGCAATCAGGCAAGAAAAAGAAATAAAGCGTATTCAAATAGGAAAGGAGGAAGTCAAATTGTCTCTATTTGCAGATGACATGATTGTATATCTAAAAGACCCCATCGTCTCAGCCCAAAATCTCCTGAAACTGATAAGCAACTTCAGTAAAGTCTGAGGATACAAAATCAATGTGCAAAAATCACAAGCATTCGTATACACCAATAACAGACTTAAAGAGAGCCAAATCAAGAACGAACTGCCATTCACAATTGCTACAGAAAGAATAAAATACCCAGGAATACAACTAACAAGGAATGTAAAGGACCTCTTCAAGGAGAACCACAAACCACTGCTCAACGAAATAAGAGAGGACACAAACAGATGAAGAAACATCCCATGTTCATGGTTAGGAAGAATCAATATCGTGAAAATGGCCATACTCCCCAAAGTAATTTAAAGATTCAACGCTATCCCCATCAAGCTACCAATGAACTTCACAGAACTGGAAAAAACCACCTTAAACTTCATATAGAACGAAAAGAGAGCCTGCATAGCCAAGTCAATTCTAAGCAAAAAGAACAAAGTGGGAGGCATCACACTACTGGACTTCAAACTATACTACAAGGCTACAGTAATCAAAACAGCATGGTACTGGTACCAAAACAGAGATATAGACCAATGGAACAGAACAGAGGCCTCGGAGGCAACACAACATATCTACAACCATCCGATCTTTAACAAGCCTGACAAAAACAAGTAATGGGGAAAAGATTCCCTGTTTAATAAATGGTGTTGGGATAATAGGCTAGCCATGTGCAGAAAGCAGAAACTGCATCCCTTCCTGACACCTTACACTAAAATTAACCCAGATGGATTAAAGACTTAAACATAAGACCTAACACCATAAAAACTATAGAAGAAACTCTAGGCAAAACCATTCAGTACATAGCCGTAGGCAAGGACTTCATGAACAAACCACCAAAAGCATTGGCAACAAAAGCCAAAATAGACAAATGGGACCTGATCAAACTCCATAGCTTCTGCACGGCAAAAGAAACAGTCATTAGAGTGAATCGGCAACCAATAGAACGGGAAAAAATTTTTGCAGTTTACCCATCTGAAAATGGGCTGATATCCAGCATTTACAAAGAACTAAAGCAGATTTACAAGAAAAAAACAAACAAGCCCATTAAAAAGTGGGTGAAGGATATGAACAGTCATTTTACAAAAGAAGACATACATGAGGCCAACAAACATATGAAAAAATGCTCATCATCACTGGTCATTAGAGAAATGCAAATCAAAACTACATTGAGATACCATCTCACACCAGTTACAATGGCGATCATTAAAAATTCTGGAGACAACAGATGTTGGAGAGGATGTGGAGAAAAAGGAACACTTTTACACTGTTGATGGGAGTGTAAATTAGTTCAGCCATTGTGGAAGACAGTGTGGCGATTCCTCAAGGACCTAGAAATAGAAATTCTATTTGACCCAGCAATCCCATTACTGGGTATATATTCAAAGGATTATAAATCATTCTACTATAAGGACACATGCACACGAATGTTCATTGCAGCACAGTTTACAATAGCAAAGACCTGGAACCAACCCAAATGCCCATCGATGATAGACTGGACGGGGAAAATGTGGCACATATACACCATGGAATATTATGCAGCCATCAAAAATGATGAGTTCGTGTCCTCTGTAGGGACATGGTTGAACCTGGAAACCATCATTCTCAGCAAACTGACACAAGAACAGAAAATCAAACACTGCATGTTCTCACTCATAGGCGGGTGTTGAACAATGAGAACACATGGACACAGGGAGGGAAGCACTACACACTAGGGTCTGTTGGGGGGAAATAGGGGAGGGGACAGCCTGGGATGGGGAGTAGGGGAGAGATATCATGGGGAGAAATGCCAGATATAGGTGAACGTGAGGAAGGCAGCAAATCACACTGCCACGTATGTACCTATGCGACAATCTTGCATGTTCTTCACATGTACCCCAAAACCTAAAATACAATAATAAATATATATATATATATATAGGGCAAGAGTACAGCCACTATAGAGAGCTGTGTGGAATTTCCTCATAAAACTAGAAATTGAATTCCCATATGATCCAGCAACTGCACTACTGGTTATATATCCAAAAGAAACGAAATCAATATATCACAAAGACATCTGTACTCCCACATTTTGTGCAGCACTATTCACAATAGGCAAAATATGGAGTCAACTGAAATACCCATGAACAAATGAAAGAATGAACAAATTGTTCTGTCTCGATGGCATGAACGTTAATATCCGATTGTAATTTTCTACTGTAGTTTTTTAAGATGTTACCACTTGAAAAAACTGGTAAAGGGTACATAGGACTTCTCTGTATCATTTCTTACAATTACATGCTAACCTACAATCATATTACAATTTTAAAAGTTTAATACATTTTTTTGAAAATTTACTAATTTTTCAGATATAAATATAAAATTTTCATATGTATCAGGTGAACCTGTTTTTCAGATAAACATGAAGGTATACATATTTATCAAGTTTGAATATGAGAAGCTAAGCAGTGTTCTATGAGAGAAATTTTAAGTGGAAGATGTTCTGGGAGTTTGTATTAAAAATTTATTTTTTAAACCAACTTATCAGCTTTCTACTTGTCTTTGGTTTTTCTGTTTCTTATTTTCTCCCTCATTTCTTGTCTAATTTTAAGTATTTTTCTAATTTATTTTCTCCTTCTATTTCTGGAAGTTATATACTCTGTCCATCCTTTTAGTGATTACCCTAATAAGTTTAATATGCATACTTTTAAAAAACTGTAGTTAATTAATCTTTAATATCTTCCTAGAAAACAGGACTTTTAGAAATTTTTTTTTTTTTTAATTTTTAGACAGGCTCTCACTTTGTCACCCAGGCGAATGCAGTGGTACAATCATGGCTCACTGCAGCCTTGACCTCCCAGGCTTAGGTGTGATTCTTTCACCTCAGCTTCCCGAGTAGCTACAGGCACATGCCACGATGCCGGTCTAATTTCTGTATCTTTTTGTAGAGACAGAGTTTTGCCGTATTGCCCAGGTTTGTCTCAAACTTCTGGACTCGAGTTATCTGCCCACCTCAGCCTCTCAAAGTGCTAGGATTACAGGGGTAAGTCTCCGTGCCTGGGCACTTCGAATACTTAAGTATAATCACAGTATCTCAAATTACATGCTGTTGTTTTCAAGAATTCTAGCATATTTTTTATCCCCATAATTGAGACATTATTTTTATTGTCTTACTAGTTGCCATTGTCTAAATGTTTTTGTTTACCCCAAATTCACATGCTGATATCTAATCCCCAGTGCAATAGTATAAAGTGTTGAGGCCTTTGGGAGGTGATTAGCTCTGTCCTCATGAATGGTATTAGTGCCCTTATAAAAGAGGCCATCAGGAGCTAGTCTGCCCCTTCTACCACGTGAAGATGCAGCAAGAAGGGGCCATTTTTGAAGCAGAGAGCAAGCATTCACCAGATGCTGAATCTGTGGGCACCTTGACTGTAGATTTCCCAGCTTCCAGAACTATAAGCAATAAATTTCTGTTGTTTATAAATTACCCAGTCTAAGGTATTTTGTTATAGCAGCAGAATGGACCAAGACAATAGTCAAAAGATTTGTTCAGATATTTACCACTATCTTTGGTCTCTTTTCCCTCTTGTGTCCTCAACTCTCCATCTGAGATAATTTTTCTTCTGCCAGAGTATTTATCTTTAAAATTCCTTAAGTGAGGTTCTTTGGTGATAAAATCTTCCCATTTTTGTTTGTAGAAAAATGACATTTCATCCTCCCCCATTCTCGAATGGTAACTTTGCTGAGTGTAAAATTCTTGATTAAATGTTATTTTCTTTCAGCACATTGAAATTATTAGTCCAGTTATCTTCTGTTTCAAGTATTGTTATTGAGAGTTTAACCAATCAATCAAATTGTTAACTTTAGATATTGTTTTTTTCTCTCCAATATTTTAAGATTTATCTTCATAAAACTGTAAAATTTACATTTGTCAAATACTATAAATGAAAATAAAAGGCATATAACTAATTAGAAAGAACACTACAAGTTTAAAATCTTAAAATCAATAAGCATGCCAATTTAAATATTCATAAAGAATATGAATATTCAACTTACAAATGAAAAAACAGAAACAGCCAAAAACATGTAAGAAGGTTAATCTTGTTAGTAAGCAAAGAACACATGTAAATAACAATATATAATCTATTTCTTATCAACTAGGAAAAATATCAAAATCATAACATCAAGACACAAAAAATATTTATTTTTTGAATCTTTATTGAAGTGTAATTAACATACTATATAATTCATTTTCTAGTAGTCTGCAAGATCTTTTTTAATATATTTTATACTGTTATTACTGTATCATGTGACTAGGTATAGATTTCTTTTTATTTACCTTCCTAGGGATTTGTTTGGATTCATGAATCTGAAGATTGATGTCTTTTGAGAATTGTGAGGTTTTTTTTTTTGGTCAATCTGTCTTCAAACTTTGCTTTTCCTCATTCTCTATTACCTCCTTCTGAATTCCAATTAGATTATATTTTATATTTTCTCACTCTATACTCCATGCTTTTTAACTTCTCTTTTTTTTGTTTCTTTTTTTTTTTTTTTTCTGAGATGAAGACTCATTCTGTTGCCCAGGCTGAAGTGCAGTGACACGATTTCAGCTCAATACAACCTCTGCCTCCTGGGTTCAAGCAATTCTCTTGCCTCAGCCTCCTGAGTAGCTAGGATTACAGGCATGTGCCACCATGCCTAGTAAATTTTTTTTTTTGTATTTTTAGTAGAGACAGGGTTTCACCATGTTGGCCAGGCTGGTCTTCTACTCCTGACCTCATGATCTGCCCGCCTCCACCTCCCAAAGTGCTGGGATGACAGGCGTGAACCACCGCACCCAGCCCTTCTTGCTTCTTTTCAATCTGAGCTGAATTCTGGATGGATGGTTTCTTACAATAGTTTCATCTAGCTGCATAATTCTCTCTTGAATTGTTTATAATCTGCAGTTGAATCTATCCATTAAGTTTAAAATTTTTCATTATTATATTTTACATATGTAAATGAAAGTTTAGTTCTTTTTCAAATTGGTTTGATCCCTCAATATAATTCATAAGCTTTTTTTTTAAGCTCTGTAAACATATTACATTTATTTTTAAAATGGTTTGATAGTATTGGGATTTTTAAGTCTTTCAGGGTCCACCTATAATCTCTTATTCTTTCTGGTGCCTTAATTCCTGTGTATTTTGCTGCTTCTCCTCACCTTCCTGACCCCATGATATGCTAAACTCCCTTAGAACTTTATCTCTGAGAAATATTTGAGGACAAGATTAAGTAGAATTCTTCCAGAGAGGATTTACTTCTGTCCACTGCTCAACACCCAGAGTTACTTTAAATTGAATTCTCCCTTGCTTGATGTTTTGTCAGACTCCACATTTGGGCAAATCTTAAGTCATCATGTGGCTACGACATGGAGGGGATAACAATTGGATTCAAACTCCCCTCCAGAGCTAAAGACACCTAAAGATTTAACTTTGGGTCAATATTGTTTACACAAAAAATGCACTGAACTGATTCTGTGACCTAAGTGCTATGATCTATGTATTGAACTAAAGCTATCCCTACAGTTGTTAGGTTCTTTGTCAAGATCTGAAGATAACATGAGGAATCAGAACCATGTTATTCAGATTGTTTATTTTATGAGTTATAATGAATAAGACCCAGCTATCACAAATATCTTACGAAGCTATGAAATTTAGAAAAATATAAAAGCTGGGTGAGAAGAGGAAAAAGGCCGCAGCTCTCCTGCGTTGAGGTGGTTCTCACGCCATCTGTCTCACTTGTCTTTTGCAACCCAGTATACCTCCTGTCATACTGGAGTCTGGAAGTTGTGCCTGAAACATTGCAGAAATGTTTCAAAAGAGTGTACATTTTATGTATGCTGCGTTTCCTGTCATATAGCTATAAAAGGAACTCTGGTAAAATATACATAACATAAACTTTATTATTATAACTAATTTTAAGTATACAATTCAGTGTCATTAAGTATATTCACATTATTGTACAACTGTCACCACTGTCCATCTCCAGACCTTTTTCATTATTCCAAACAAAAACTCTCCATTCTCTCCTCCCTATCCGCTCATCATCACTGTTCTATTTTCTTTATGCATTTGGTTATTCTAGATACTTCATGTATGTGGAGTCACACATTTGTCCTTAAATAATCTGGCTTATTTCACTTAGCACAATGTTTTCAAGGTTCATCTATGTTGTAGCAAGTGTCAGAATTACAGTAATTTTTAAGGCTGAATAATACTTCATTGCATGTATTTAACCCATTTTGTTTATGCATTCATCAATCAATGGACATTTGTGTTGCTTCCACCTTTCGGCTAAGGTGAATAATGATGTTATGAACACTGGCATGCAAATATCTATTACAGTTCCTGCTTTCAATTCTTTCAGAGACAGAGTCTCACTCTGTTGCCCAGACTGGAATGCAGTGGCATGATCACAGCTCACTGTAACCTTGAATTCCTGGGTGCAAGTGATACTCATCTTCCTGAGTAGCTAGGATTATAGATGTGTGCCACCAGGGCTGGCTAATTTTTTAAAACAAGTTTTGTAGAGACAGAGTCTCATTATTTTGCTCAGGCTGGTCTCAAACTCTTGGCCTCAAGTGATCCTCTTGTCTCAGCCTCCCAAAATGTTGGGATTACAGGTGTAAGCCACCACATCCAGCCCCTGCTTTCAATTCTTTTGGAGATGTACTCAAAAGTGGAGTTGCTGGGTCTATAATTCTATGCTTAATTTCTTCAGGATATGCCATAATGTTTTCCATAGCAGTTGCACTGTTTCACATTTTCACCAGCAACGCACAATGTTTCTAAACATTCTGCCACCACTTATTTATTTACTATTTTTCATAACAGCCAACCTAATAGGAAGTTGCATATCATTGTGGTTCTGATTTGCATTTCCCTAATGACTATTGATGTTGAGGATCTTTTCATGTGCTTATCAGTGATTTGTGCATTTTTGGGGAAATATCTATCCAAATCTTCTGCCTGTTTTTAAATAGCATTTTTTTGTTGAATTGTAGGAATTTTATATATATATATATATACACACACACACATATATAAGTGTGTATATATATGTATAAAATTATATTATATAAAATATATATACATATATATATATATAGAATATTAATACCTTGGCAGATATGTGATTGTGAATATTTTCTTGATTATATGGTTGCCTTTTACTTTTTTCAATGTACAAACATGTTCAGCATCAATAAAGTCCAAATTATCTAGTTTTTTGTTTGCTGCCTATGCTTTTGGTGTCATATCCAAGAAATGATTGCCAAATCTAATGTCATGAAGCTGTCCCTCTATGTTTTTTTCTAAGAGTTTTATAGTTTTAGCTCTTGTGTATAGGTCTTTGATCCATTTTGAGTTAATTTTTATATACAGTAGGCAAAGGACCAACTTCGTTCTTTTGCAAGTGGATATACAATTTTCCCAACACTGTTCGTTGAAAAGACTATTCTTTCCCCATTGAATTGACAACCTTGTTGAAAATTACTGGCTCCTATATGCAAGGGCTTATTTCTGGGCTCTCAATTCTATTCTATTTTCTTGATTTTATTTTGGATAGTTCATTGTCATTGTATAAAAATATGACTGATTTTTACAGTCTGATGTATTCTGCAACTTTGCTGATTTCATTTATTAGCTCTAATAGTTTTGTGTGTGGAATCTTTAAGGTTTTCTACATATATAATCATGTCCAAAAAAAAAAAAAAAGATAGGTTTACTCCTTCATTTCCAATTTGGATACATTTTATTTCTTTTTATTGACTAATTGTTCTGGCCAGAAGTTCCAATGCTATGTTGAATGGAAGTGAAAAACGTGGGCATCCCCATCGTGTTCCTGATTTTAAAGGAAAAGCTTTCAGTCTTTCACCACTGAATATAATGTGAGCTGCAGGTTTTTCATATAAGGCCTTCATCACATTAAGGTACTTTCTTTTTTTTCCTAGTTTGTTGAGTGTTTTTATCATGAAACTTGAATTTTTCTCAATTATTTTTCAGCATCCACTGATGCTGAAAACCCATCATCAAATGATCACATGGGTGGTTTTTAAAACTTTTTTTGCCCTCCATTCTGCTACTGTGGTATATTACAATGATTCAATGATTTATTTTCATATGTTGACCCATCCTTGTATTCTAGGGTCATGTTGTATACTTATTTTTAATATGATGCTGAAATCTGTTAGCTGTTTTTTTTTTTTTTTTTTAGCATTTTTGCATCAACGTTCATTAAGGGATGTTGGCCTGCAGTTTTTTGTTTTGTTTTTCCTGTCTTTGGCATGAGACCAAAGCTGTCTTCATAAAATTAGTTAGAAAGTGCTGTCTTCTCTTCAATTTTTGGGGAAGATTATGGAAACAACCAGTGTCAGTTCTTCTTTAAATACTTGGTAGAATTCATCAGTGAAGCCAACTGGTCCAGGTATTTTGTAAATAGAGAGTTTTTTTGTTTGTTTGTTTGAGACAGGGTCTCACTCTGTTGCCCAGGCTGAAGTGCAGTGGCATGATCAGGGCTCACTGTGTGGCCTCTACCTCCTGGGCTCAAGTGATCCTCCTGCCTCAGATCCCCAAGTAAGCTGGAACTACAGGTATGTGCCAGCACACCTGGCTAATGTTTCAAATTTTTAGTAGAAATTGGGTTTCGCCATGTTGCCTAGGCTGGTCTTGAACTCCTGTGCTCAAGTGATCTGCTTGCCTCAGTTTCCCAAGTGTTGGGATTACAGGCATGAGTCACCACACCCAGCTGAGAGGTGGTTAATTTCTGAGTCAATCTCCTTCCTAGGTATGGATCTATTAGCTAAAGTTTTGTGATGTTGTTGATCTTTTTGAAGAACCAACTTTGGCTTAGTTGATTTTTTCTATTGTTTTTTGATTTTCTATTTCATTTATCTCTGCTCTAATTTTTACTATTTCCTTCCTTTTAGTAGCTTTGGGATTAGGTTATCTTTTTCTAGTTTCTTAACTTACAAAGTTATAAAATGAGACTGCTATTTTTGAGATTTTTAATAATATTTTTAAAATTTTTACAGCTATATCAGTGCTGTTTTTTGTGCATACTATTAAGTTTTGGTATGTTCCATTTTTGTTTTAATTCATTTAAAAATTATTTTTAACTCCCCTTATGATTTCTTCTTTAACTCAATGGTTGTCTGAGTGTGTTTAGTTTTCACATATTTGTGAACTTTCTAGTTTTCCTTCTGTTATTGATTTCAAAATTTCATCCTTCTTTTGGAGAATATGCTTTGAAGAAGATACTATTTTGCAATATACTTTTTATGACATCTATTTTTAAAAAGCCTATTGAAACTTATTTTGTGGCCTAACATATGATCTACCTTGGAGAATGTCCCATGTGTACTTCAGAAGGTGTATGCTGTTGTTGGGTGAAGTATTTTATGTATGTGGGTTGCAAGTAGTTGGTTTATTGTGTTGTTCAAGTTCTTACATTTCTTTACTTACCTTTCGTGTGGTTGTTCTATCCATTATTGAATGTGGGGTATTGAATTCTTCAACTATTCTGGCATAACTGTCTATTTTCCTCTTCAATTCTGTCAATTTTTGCTTCATCTATTTTGATAGCCTATTATTAAGTGCATAAATATTTATAAGTATAATATTACTGTGCAGAATTAAAACTTGTAGTAACATATATTCTTTGTCTCTTGCATAAGATATTTAAATATCTTTGATTTAAAATTTATTTGATATTGGTATAGCCACTATGGTTCTCTTTTGGTTACTATTTGCCTATCTATTTCTATCCTTTCACTTTTAACTTATTTATGTCTTTGGATCTAAAATCAGTCTCATGTAGACAGCATGTAGCTAGATCGTGCTTTCCTATCCAGTCTATTAATCTCTGTCTCTTGACTGCAAAGTTTAATCCATTTACACTTAAAGTAATTACTGACAAAAAAAACCCTTTTGTTAAGGGTTTTCCATATGCCTCATAGCTTTTTTATCCTCATTTCCTGCATTACTGTCTTCTTTTGTACTTAATTTTTTAGTGAACTATTTTAATTCCTTTCTCATTTTATTTTGTATACATCCTATATCTATTTTCCTTGTTGTCACTATGAAGATTACATTTCACATCCTAAAGAAATAATTTAAATTTAAACCAGCTTAATTTCAATAGCATACAAAAGCTCTGCTCTTATACTGCTCTGTCCTCAACCCTTTCAGTTTTTGATGTCATAAATTACATCTTTATATACTGTATGCCCCAAATCATAGATCGATTTTTTTTTTTTTTGAGACGGAGTTTCGCTCGTTACCCAGGCTGGAGTGCAATGGCGCGATCTCGGCTCACCGCAACCTCCGCCTCCTGGGTTCAGGCAATTCTCCTGCCTCAGCCTCCTGAGTAGCTGGGATTACAGGCACGTGCCACCATGCCCAGCTAATTTTTTGTATTAGTAGAGACGGGGTTTCACTATGTTGACCAGGATGGTCTCGATCTCTTGACCTCGTGATCCACCCGCCTCGGTCTCCCAAAGTGCTGGGATTACAGGCTTGAGCCACCGCGCCCGGCCAATAGATCGATTTTTTTTAATGCATGTCCAAGGACAAGGTGAATGTAATTATTATCTTTCTTCCTCTATAGATAAGGTGCCTTTTACCCCTCTGGACTCCGTCATGATTTTTTCTTTATCTTTGATTTTCTCTAGTTTGAAAACGGTATGTCTAGGTATAGTTGTTTTTGTGGCAGCTGACATTAATTTTGGAAAATTCTGTCATTGTTTCAAATACTCTGTTTCTTCCCCTCTTTCTTCTCTTTTGGGTATTTGCATTATGTAGATGTTATACTTTTTAGAGTTGTCTCAAAATTCTTTGATATTCTGTTCTGCTTTTTGATTTTTCAGCCCTTGTTCTCTTTGCTTTTCAGTTTTGGAGGTATGCAGTGAGAGATCCTCATGCTCAGAGTCTTTTTTTCCTTAGCTGTGTCCAGTCTACTAATAAGCCCATCAAAGGCACTGTTTATGTCTGTTATAGTGTTATTGATCTCTAGTATTTATTTTTGGTTCTTAGGAGTTTCATTTCTTTGCTTACACATTACCCATCTGTTCTTACATGGTATCTACTTTATCCATTAGAGCACTTAGCATATTAATCACGATTATTTTAAATTCCCAGTCTGATAATTCCAACATTCCTGCCATGTCTACTTCTTATGCTTGGTTTGTCTCTTCAAATTGCATTTTTTTTGCCATTTGATATGCCTTGTAATTTTTCTTCATGCCAAACATGATATACCAGGTAGAAGGAACTGCTGTAGACAGGCCTCTAGTAATGTGGTGGGGATGTTGTGGGGAGGGAAAGTAGTCTACAGTCCTATGATTAGGTCTCAGTCTTCTTTTTGTTTCTTTCTTTTTTTTTTTTTTTTTTTGAGATGGCATTTCACTCTTGTTGCCTAGACTGGAGTGCAAATGGCACGATCACAGCCCACTGCAACCTCCACCTCCCAGATTCAAGCGATTCTACTGCCTGTCTCCCGAGTAGCTGGGATTACAGGCATAGACCACATGACCAGCTAATTTAGTATTTTTAGTAGAGATGGGGTTTTTCCATGTTGGCCAGGCTGGTCTTGAATTCCTGACCTCAAGTAATCTGCCCACCTCAGCCTCCCAAAGTGCTGGAATTACAGGAGTGAGCCACTGCGTCCAGCCAGGTCTCAGTCTTTTAGTGAACTTCACCAGTGTTTTCTCAATTTTTCCTCCCCTCTTATATGGGAGAGGATGGCTACGGTGAATTGAAGTATTTCCCTTCCTCTAGGTAAGTTACTATTTGATCACACTCCAGCAGGGTAGGCTGATGTTAAGTAGTTTCTCCTGGGATTAGGACTTATTAAGAAAAACAGAGTACTCTGGTGTATTTCACAATAGTTCCCCTTCCCCTTCCCTGCTGAAACATGAGGGAATTTTCCTCTAATATTTGCTGTGAGAACCTGGTAGTTCTGAAGGACCTGTTCCACAGGTACCTTAGGTTCCATTCAGTTTTCACAAAAGTGTAGAGGCTCCCTTATGACTGAGTTTCCCCAAAGTTTTTAAATCTCATAGTTGTCTGCACTGAACTTCTAGCAATATGTTAATTACCATTTAGGTTTGCCTACTCTGACAGTTTCCCAAGCTTGTTACTGTTAAAGAGTCTTTGCTCTGGTAGACCCCTTTTTCTCTCACTCATCCATTTTGAATTCCCATAATGTGTATGTTGGTCTGCTTAATGATGTTCCATAGATCTCTTAGGCTCTGTTCAGTTTTCTTTTTCTTTTTCTTTTTTTTTTTTTGAAACAGAATTTAGCTCTTGTTGCCCAGGCTGGAGTACAATGGTGTCATCTCCGCTCACTGCGACCTCCATCTCCCAAGTTTGAGTGATTCTCTTGCCTCAGCTTTCCAAGAATCTGGGATTACAGGCACGTGCCACCATGCCTGGCTAATTTTTGTATTTTGAGTAAAGACAGGTTTCACCATGTTGGCCAGGCTGGTATCAACCTCCTGACCTCAGGTGATCCTCCCACCTCAGCCTCCCAAAGTGCTGGGATTACAGGTGTTAGCCACCAAGTTTTCTTCCATCTTAAATTTTGTTTCTGTTCCTCAGATTTGTGAATTTCAAGTGTTCTGTCTTTAGGTTTGCTGATTCTTTTTTCTGCCTGCTAAAATCTGCTTTTGAAGCCCTCTAGTGAAATTTTTTCTTTCAGTGACTGTACTTGTCAGCTTGTTTCTTCATTATTTCTTTTCCTCTTTCTTTTTTAAAAGGATACATGTTTTTCATCCATGATTCACTAGAACTGCTGCAGGATGCTCATCACGACTTAGAACTCCTTTCTGAGTGCATTGTCATGATGGACATGTGCGGAGAGATTTACTAGCGTACAATATGAATCTTCATGCTAATAGGGGAAAAGTATTTTCTAGCCTGGAGTAAATATATTTGGAAGTGTTTTCATAGCTGTCCTCTGTAAATAATCTCAGGGTGGCCTGCTGCTGTCTAATGCTACAAAAAGGGAGGGCTGTTAATAGCAGCCACTTCCTCCTGTGTACAGTGGAGAGAAAGCTGACTACAGATGTTCCCATCATGGCCTTGAAAGACGATATTAAACTGAGAATCCATTTTAACTGCCTGGTTTATTCTTTTTTATGTTTTCTATACATTTATTCATATTTACCTTTGCTCACACATCATTATCTTGACATTGTCAATATCTTCCGTTAGTTTTTTGAGAATCTTTAAGACAGTTGTTTTAAAGTCTTGTTCTGGTAAGGTCATCATCTCTTCTTCCTTATGGATTTTTGTCAATTTATTGTTTTTATTTGAATGAATCATACTTTTTCTTTGCCTTGTCATTTTCTTTGTTGAACTCTGAATATTTGAATCTTATAATATGATAATTCTGGAAATCATCTTCTCTCTCTTCTCTAGGGTTTTTTTTTTTTTAACTGTTATAAGGTGTTCTGTGTAAGAGATAAGCCTGAGGTATAAACTTAAGGCCTTTCTCTTTTTCTTAGCCTGTCTTTTTCTCTGGGCATGCATAGTGACTTTCTAAATTCCCCCATTTATATAGCTGCTTCTGAATATTCTAATCCTATAATTACTGGCTCCCAAAAGAGAAGAAAAATGTAGGGGAAAACGTAGGTACTGTCCTTATAAATCCCTTGAAGACACTTCAGTCAGTGGGGGTTGCAACAATGGCAGCCTGTCTTTTACTCTGCACTTCTCCAACCCAAAGCAGTAATCTACAAACAGAACCTGGATCCCCAAATTTGGACGATAAGGTCCTTAATTGCCCATTCTGGCTTCTACAAGTTGTCCTAGAAAACATAGTGCATGTTAGCTGGAGCACTGGAGAATGGTTGGGTAGTAGCACACTAGAGTAAAAGTGACCCAAATTAACCACAATCTACCAGTCAAGCCTTTTCTAGTAAGCTGTAAGCCTTTGAATAGACTACAAAGTTCCAAAATAGTTATATTAGAAAGAGTCTGCCAGTTCAATTGTAGCCCAGGTGAAGAAACAGATTCCTGATACCTACTACTCTGCCATCTTCTGCTCCCCTATAGATTTTTATAAGCTAAGTGTATTTGATGTTGGGTTAAAAAAATAGAAACTTTTCAAGATGATAGTACTGTTATTTTAAATTTCCCATGTTACTTTAACATTATCTATATAATACTAAGAATAATTTGATTCATATCTATAAAAAATTAAGTTTTATGTTTTTATTAACTGAAATTTTTCTTTTAACCAATATTAGTTATAAAACCATTTTTGGCAGCAAATGGAAAATATTATCGCCTCCCCAAAAGCAGTGCATGTGTTTATTACAGTTACAGAATTGAAAGATGAGTTATTGAAGATTACAATGGTAAATCTCTTTTTACTAAAACGGAAAACTGGCAATCAATTTCTCTTTTTATGAATTAGATATTTCTTATTACATATATATACACACATATGTGTGAGTAAATATTTAAAGGTCCTCATAACATTTCTATGAGCTATGTAATATCCCTATAAAACTAAGTAGAGATCATAAATCAAATTAATCACAAAACTGAGAATAAAATCCATGACAAATCATTCCTCCATGTATAACCACAGCGGTTGCTCTGTTATGTTTAATGAAATTTAGGGGGAAAAAAGAGTATTTGATCTTTAAAAAAAAAACAAGTAGTTCCTGGCCAGCATGGTGCAACGCCATCTCTACTAAAAATACAAAAATGAGCAGGGCATGGTGGTGCATGCCTGTAGCCTCAGCTACTTGGGAGGCTGAGGCAGGAGAATTGCTTGAACCTGGGAGGCAGAGGCTGCAGTGAGCCAGGATTGTGCCACTGCACTCCAACCTGGCGACACAGTGAGACTCTGTCTCAAAAAAAACAAGTAGGAAATAAATTATAAATGTAGGGAGGTTAAACGCTACTATTTTGTGGCAGTTAACCACTGGAACAAGATGTGCTAAACCTTGTAAAATAATGAGGTAACACTGCTAGTAAATGCTAGTAAATATAAAGTCAGGGATTTGATATTAAAGTTAGAACACTTGCTTTTTTGGTGTCAGCTAAGATGGAGAAAGTAACCATAGCTTCTCTCTCCTACTGATTGTTGATGGAGTACACAGTGATTACCCGATGACTTGGAATGTAAATAATAGCAGGCAGATTTGGGACTGAAGTCATAACTTGAGTAACAGCCTTAATGGGGCTAGGCCTCATTGTGGAGCTGCTATACCATAATGACAACAGTGTTAGCAACTGAAGCCCAGAGAGAAGACGTATCTCTTTGGCTAATGGAAACAAAAAAAAAAAGGAGCCCATATTGTCTAAAGAACTGAGGTAAGAGGAATCTCTTTCTCTCCTTTTTCTTTTCTTTTGCTTCTTTGTCCCTTTGCAATTACATAGTGTACAACTACGTACAACTATGTAGTGTGCAACTACATACAACTATGTAGTGTGCAATTACGTAGTGCACAACTACATAATTGCAAAGAAAGTTAATACTGTGTAAGAAACCTCTCTGGCCAGAATAACTAGGAATGGGGTCCACTGGAAGCTGGAAAGTGGGGGGAAATTCTTGGAAAGAAGAGAGCTAAAGAAGGTGGATCCTCTAATTTTGTATATGAATTGACACAAGTTCCAGGGTCACCCCTGAGCTATGAATACATGGGACAGTCTAAAGAAGTACAAGAAAAGCTTTTGAAACATAAAAATAGTATATACTGCTGCCCAAGCCTCAAACTAACTCCTAAATGGTTCATGTATTGGGCAGACACTAACAATATAGCAAAGGCTGAGCCATTATCCACAGAAAGTGAGACAGAATTTATAATCTGAACCCCAGATCAATTGCTAAAACCAGCTAATTAAAATACCCCAGAGGATTTTAACAGGAGTTAAATAATTAGCTTATAATGTAGTATTCCAAATATCCAGAATATAATCCAAAATTTCTCAACATAGAAAGAACAAGGAAAATTTGACCAGTTCTCATTGGAAATCAACTGATGTCAACCCCAAGGTGAGCCAGATGTTGAAACTGTCAGAATAATAATTTTAAGCAGTTATTATAACTATTCTCCATGAAATAAAGGGCAATATTTTTGAAATAAATGTAAAAATACAAGTTCTTAACAGAGAAATGGAAACCATTAACAAAAAAACCAAATGGAGAATTTAGAACTGAAAATACATCTGAAATAAAAACCACTAGGTATGCTCAAAGGCAGAACGAAGATGACAGAGGAGAAAATTCAGTTAATTTGAAGATAGATCATAGAAATAACCTAAAAATAATACAGAGAAACAAAGACTTTAAAAATTATCAGAGCCTTAGGGATTTGTGTGACATTACCGAAAGATCTGAAATTTATGTCATAGGAGTAGCAGAAAAAAGTACATTTTCCAAATTGGCTAAAGACAAATTTACAGAATCATAAAGCTCACTGAATCCAGAAGGATAATCTAAAAGAAAACTACACCCAGATACATCATAATCAAATTGCTGAAACCAAAGCTGAAGAAAAAATATCTTCAAAGCAGCCAGAGAAAATTGCCATTACACATAAAGAAATAGCAACTTGAATGACTACTGGTTTCTTTTCAGAAACCATGGAGCAAATAATAGTGGAATTAAGATTTTTTTTTTTAAATGCTGAAAGAAAAGAACAGTCAACCCAGATTTCTGTATCTAGTGAAATATTCTTCAGGAGTAATATGGAGATAAAGATATTTCCTAAGGAAGAAAAGCTAAGAAAATGTTTTGCCAGCAGACCTGCTCTAAAAACTCAAACTCAAACAAAACAACAATGATCATCACTTAAGAGTTACTATGAGTCAGTTGTTTTAAGTGCTTTAGATGGATTAATTCACTTTATCCAAGAAATTTGGTACTATTAACATCCTTATTATACAGATAAGAAAACAAAAACAAAAAAAGGCATTAAATAGCTATTAACTGACTGTGCCATAGTAGAACACAAGCAATCTGGGTTCAGAGATGATGCTCTTAACCATTACTTCATAATATCTCCCAACTTAGTTATATAAAAAATCTGGAGGATATTAAGTTGTCCAAATACTAGGAAACCATTTCAAACAGATATAATGCTTTAAATATTTATTTTTATTTAATGCTGCTCTCTAGATATAAAAATAGGAAGGTAAGGCACCAACTTGATGCATTAATTTAGTTGAGAAAAGCATGCTATAGAACTATGGTAAAACACTATTTATCCATAGTAACCATAACAACAAACATTTTTTAAGTACTTACTATGTGTCAGAATTTGTTTTAGGGGCTCAGGATGTAAAAAAGAATAAGATAAAGCTCCTGTCCTTAAAAATTTTCTACAAACTAGGTAATACAGACAAGCAAATAATTAATTATAATACAGCATGACATGTTCTGTAGCAGAAACATGTACAAAGCCAAAAGTGCATACAAAATAGAAAGGCTGTAGAAAGGAAGCACCGATCTAATCATGGCTATTATAAAAATAATAATTTTAATGAAGTCTTTGAGAAGCACAAAAAAAGAACATTCAGGGAAATATCCCCTTTTCTGTAACTAATGTAAACTACTATGTCTTTTCCAAAATTTGTAAATATACTTTCAGTTAAATCAGCACTGCAGAGACAGAAAAGCCGGAAGGTGCTCCCATGCTGTTTATGTGTATTAATTTTCAAAGCCTTCAGATAAAGATGAAGGACTCATTCCAAAGTAATTAGAATCAGCTCCTGCTAATTAATGTTTCATTCACTCAGCAGTCCAGTGCTCAGTAATTAAAAGGATACAAAAGGAAGAAAAAAATTAATCCAGAAAAACCTTTCAATATAACAGAATGTGGTATTTCTATACTGGATCAAGAAAGCTATACTCAATTTGAAGAATTACCTTAACAGTTGCAAAGAATAATTTCTCCATTTAAACTGTGGGATCCTTAAGGGAGGACCATGTCTTATTTTTCTTTCTATCCTTAGAAACCCTAACGCTTAATATGGGGCTTGACAAAAAAGCATATTATTATGTTTACCGAATTAAAATTTTATTACAAAAGAATTAGTAAGAGATGAATTTTAATTCTTTTTTGATATTATTGCTTGTATACCAGAAAGAGTTCTTTTATGTTTGAAAACTACTACTTAATTCTACAGGATAAAAGGGATCCCCTGACCTCCTTTGTGTTGGTAATATAAGTAATGGTTAAAAAAAGAACACTATAAATGAATCAACTGGAGTTTCTTAAAGGCCAGCATGGACTGTTAACTTTAAAGTCTCTATCATGCTACTTTAATTCTTTATTTGCTTTTACTAAAATAAAATGTTATAGTACATATGCCAGCAAAGAGAATATAGTAACTAATGACCCATTCATAATCTCCTGTATCTGTGCTTCAAGTGGCTGCCACTGATGGGATCTAAACTTTGTTTACGTAACAGAAAGGACATTATAACTCATATTCCATACTAGTCAATGGATATATTTAATTTTATATTCATATTGCACACAGGATACATGAATGGCTATAAATTATGAAACTCTGAAACTATACAGTTGCTATGTATTTTTAGGTTGCTCTGAGATCAACTGTCTATTAATTAATGCTCATTAAATCAACAGATTCTGACTAAGTTGACACATCCATCTTTAACTTAAGTGATGTAATTGTCCTCATTTAGGGGATCTAAATCTAAGAGTTGATAAAATAGTAGCAAATAATTACCATTAAATCAAGGATGGATATTGACATCTATGTCAACAAAGGCATAGTTTTAGGTAAAATAACTTGTAAAAACAAGTTATTTTAATAAACTCTGCAGTTTAGTTTTATTAAATTAGTATTTACCTACAATTAATGGATATCAACTGATGATTATAAACAGTAACAAAAAACAATAACTTTACATAGGAATAAACTGGATTCTCTGGGTTAGAGATTGACAACTTTTACCAGTAGTAATATAACAGTCTGAAAGGTTTAACTTACCAAGCAAAAAAAAAGAAGGGAAGTGGAAAAATTGTGGCTGACAGATTACCAAAACTCTTAACTCTGGAAAAAAGGGCAAACTTAGTGTTAAGACTAAAGTTTCTTAGGTTTATCAATATAGTGTATTGATTAGTGGTATGGAATTAACTTTCTTTGCAACATGTTGGTGACTTTCTTACCTAGAGAGCATGCCCAGAGGTGTAACATTAAGTGATCCCATCAGCATTGCCAGGGCCATCCCTGGCGCTTCCCGTTCTATTACTTCTTTTGTGGCCTGTAATTAAAGATTAAATAGCAGACTGAGTGAAATTAGCCAAAAAAGAATGAAGTTAGAGTAGTAAAACCCACTTAAAAATGACTATAAACCAGGCTTTCAATAATCATATTTTAATTTCCAAAACATTTATCTTTTTGAGGCATCCAGACTCAATTCTCAAGGACCACTGAATAAAAGCTGAGGACCAAGAAAATTTTTATATTAGCAGTCCTTTCACATTTCTTATAGCTCAGAAGTATCTGATAGAAATCTCGTCTCACTAGTAACGTAAATTCCAAAAATGAGGCCTCAGATTGCTACAACAACTTAGTAGATTTTTCACAGGGTAAGTAATTTGGGTATTTTCCTTTGTCTATTACTCTGGAAATAATTAGTCCCTGAAAACCTGAGATCATCCATCTCTCTCCTAGCAGTATGCTTTTAAAATGATCTCAAGAAGTCATCATGTCAACTTGCCCCATGTACTGCCTAGAGGAAAAATCCTACATTTACCATGTTCTGAAACTGTAATATAAATTAACTGTCTTTTTTTAATAAAAAGAAGTGAAGGGCTTCACCTTTATATTAGGAGTTTTAGGATAGGGCATTCTGTTTTTTGGAGACAAAGTTTTGCTATTTTTGCCCAGGCTGGAGTTCAGTGGTGTGACCTAGCTGACTGCAAACTCTGCCACTAGGGTTCAAGTGATTCTCCTGCCTCAGCCTGCTGAGTAGCTGGGATTACAGGTGTGCACTACCAGGTCTGGCTAATTTTGTATTTTTAGTAGAGATGGGGCTTCACCATGTTGGCCAAGCTGGTCTGGAACTCCTGACCTCAGGTGATCCGCCCACCTTGGCATCCCAAAGTGCTGGGATTACAGGTGTGAGCCACCATGCCCAGAAGATAGGGCATTGTTAAGATAAGTATAGTTAAACCTGGAATACACTAATGAGTGAGACAGGAAAATTTCATTTTTGAACAGTCAATCAAAATTGGTATATATCTTACTGTAAGATACATTTTAGGCTAAAATTTGGGAGTGAAATACATGACTTAATCCATTTACAGTCCTCTGTTTCCAAAATTTAAACGTTACAATACTTGGGAACAATACAAAAATGAAGTTTGCAAAATGAAGTGTTACAGTAAACAAGTAGAAAGGCAAATAAAAAGTAAATTATGAAGGTAGAGAAAGGTTCATATTTCAATATTTCTTTGAAAGTAGAATGATAGTCTTCAATAAGATTGTACCTCTGGGCAAAAGCAGTTAAAATGGATCAGGTATGTATTACATACTAATTGATGTTATAAATAAAGTTTAGAATGCATATAAATTAGTTAATCCCTTCCAATTATAGAGAATACAGGATTACCAGAATTAATGCAATTTACTGGTACAGTGAATCCTAGCAAAATTTGATATTTAACAATGGCAGACATTTTAAAGAAAAACTAACAAAAATATAATAATTCTGCTAGCATTAATCTTTTTAAAAAAAATAATTTTTTTTTGAGGCGGAGTCTCTCTCTGATACCCAGGCTGGAGTGCAGTGGCAGGATCTTGGCTCACTGCAACTTCCGCCTCCCGGGTTCAAGCGATTCTTCAGCCTCAGCCTCCTGAGTAGCTGGGATTACAGACATCCATCACTACGCCTGGCTAATTTTTGTATTTTTAATAGAGATGGGGTTTCACCATGTTGGCCAGGCTGGTCTTGAACTCCTGACGTCAGGTGATCGCCTGTCTCAGCCTCCCAAAGTACTGGAATTACAGGCGTGAGCCACTGCGCCCAGCCTAAAAATTTATAAATTTTTTTAAAAAATTTTTCTTTAAGCTCTGGGATACATGTGCAGAATGTGTAGGTTTGTTACATAGGTATGCATGTGCAATGGGTCTGCTGCACCTATCAACCCGTCATCTAGGTTTTAAGCCCTGCATGCATTAGGTATTTGTGCTAATGCTCTCCCTCCTCTTCCCCTCCCCAACCCCCTGACAGGCTCCAGTATGTGTTGTTTTCCTCCCTGTGTCCATTGTTCAACTCCCACTTATGAGTGAGAACATGCAGTGTTTCATTATCTGTTCCTGGGTCAGTTGTTGAGAATGATGGTTTCTAGCTTCATCCATGTCATTATCCAGTCTTTATTACTTTTTTTCCAAAGTTAATCTATCTGTTATGATTTTGAAACTTACTGAGAGGAAACACTACTTCTATGTTATAAGTTGCTTTAATGAAGTTTACAACTTCTCAGAGATGTTAAAATTAGAGCCCTAAACATCAAGCAAGGGGATGTCACTGATAACAATATTAAATGAACTTCTTGGATAGAATTAATATTTATTTCATTACTTGCTTGAAAAGGTTATATAAGCAATGGTTGACATTTAATGAATTTGGGGCTTCACATATAGACGATACATCCCAAAGTACAGTAGCACACGTTATTTAGGGACATGAAGGGAAATATAAACAGATAGCTGAGAGGGAGTATTTCCCTTAAAATTGATACTTCAAAGCACAACATTTATCCATTTAAATAACAAATATTTATTAAGCATCTACTATATACTAGGTAGTATCTGAGGTATTGATGTTGCCATAGTGAATAAAACAAACCTCAGAGAGTGTGTAAGTTCACTGTCACCCAGTACATGAAAAACTCAATTGACAAATGATACATGAGAATTGCCTAAAAGAGATGTGGTTCATTAATTTTTCTAAATCCTCAAAACACACCATTGGATTTGGCCAGATCACTGGAGAGGATCTATTCTGAATGCCTCATTTCACTTTTTATAGAATTGTTTTATTGGGCTTTGCTTTTGTGGTATGAAATTAGATTCAATAAAATGGTCCAAACTCTTATTTACATTGGGAAGTATCTGAATTGTTCACCACATTACATTGTGGTCTTTAGAAGGACCTAGAGGAGAAATTTCCTCTCAAGTATCATAAATAGGAATGGGTACTCTTTTATGTTACCAGTTGTTTTTAAATTACAATGCTTGTGAATCAAGTTATCCTTGAGAACAGAGACAAATTTGTGGAGACTTTTGAGTAGGCTTACTTAACACAACTTTAATTGTGTTTCATCTGATTTTTCTCTGTCCTATTCTTCACATTTATCTTTTAAAAAATTCTGCTGTATTTATGTATTTGGGTAAGCCATCTAAAATATTTTTCAGGGTATAAATAAATATATAGATGGATGGATCAAATTAGGTACAGTTGCTCTCCATATTGCTGGTTCCAGATCTGTGGATTCAACCAACTGAGGGTCGAAAATACAGTATTTAGGGGTTCTGCAGGGCCGACTATATTCTTTACAAAGTTCTCCATCTTTCTCTAAACATAATTCAGGCAGGACAGTTAATTCTTTCTGATGATGTTCTAAATAATTTGGGCATATAGACCAAACCTTATATATTTTAGAACATAAAAGAAAAAATGTATCATGGTAATGCCACTGAAAGGCACTAGTGCTGATGGTGGTGAGTTGGTTGGGGCAGGCGGATGTTAGACTCTCTGTACTAGACACAAACTGATATTTTCAATACGGTATTCCTAAATAATGCACAAATACAGTCTTTCTCACATCTATAGCAAACATTTTCATAAAACTTTAGAACCTTTCTATTTCCCTTTTATTTTCTCTTCTTGTTAAGCTGTTTGGTATAGTAAAAGATCATCATTTATGAAGTCAGACAATGCCACTACGCAGTTAAAGTCAATAACAAGAGGAGTTGGATCTATTTCAGCATCTAGTACAGAGCCTAACATATAGTGTATGCTCAACAAATATTTGTTGAATAAAGAAGTGGAGGAATAAATGAACCAATCTAGATTTGAAACTTGGCTTTACTACGTAGATGCTCTGTGAATTAGAAGAATTCTAAGTTTCCAGAGTACTTATGAATATAATGGAGGTAATAATAAAATATACCTACACCTGATAAGAGGGCTATGAAAACTAAATGATAAATCACTTAGCATAGAGTAGGTATTCAGTACATGTTAGTTCTTTCTATGTTTCTACTTTCCAATTCTTACATCCTTGCAGTTCTGCACATATCAGAGAACAGAAATAATACAAAAATCCAGTAACTACCTGAAAACAGTAGTAGTGAACCAAAGACTAAGAAAAAGAGAATGGAGAGCAAGAACCCAGATGCAAGAACATTGGCAAATGCCAGGTGGAAGTAGAATACTGAAATTAGGGATCTACATTAGGGAGCAGGCAGCTGAATGAGGTGGGGACTGGAAGATGGACAAGAGAGCAAGAGCTGAGTACAAAGATCTGCAAACCATAAATGGGGAGATACAACTAGAAAACAAAGAATAAGAGAATAAAACTTAATTACAAATATAACAAGAGAAAGATATCGTTTATTAGAAAATCTAAACAGAAAAATGGTTTTAAGAATGTAGCTTTATCACTTCCAATTACATATACTAGTACAGTGCAGACAAATAAAGGTTATCTGTATCTCTTAATGATTAGATAACAAATTCATTATCAACAGACTATTCATTATCAATGGCAAAAATATGCCATTAAAAAAAAGCTTGGAACCATTTTTTCCTCAACTAGCTTAAAGTTCTGTTTCCCTCTTTCTTATACATTATTAACTTGGTTATCAAATTCTTTTATTCTTTAAAAAATGGTAGAAATTTATAGTCTTACTTCAGCTATCAGTGTTTCTAAACTAGGTCTAAAATATAAAAGTTTAATTGGATTTATCTATTCTTTTTAAACAAGATATTTACCTTCAACATCTAAATATTTGTCCACTATGAAAGTTGCAACCTTCTGTGAAAAAAATCACATAATTGTGATCATTTCCTTTTTTTCTTGATACTTTGAGGATAACACTAAAGTCAGAAAGACCCTTCAAAGACTGCTAAGTTGTAAAAACAGTGCTATAAACAATGGTTCAATAATTCAGGTATCTTGTTGATGAAACTGTTCATAATTTTAACTTCATAGGAAAAATGACCTTAAACAAAGATAATGCTAACAGGCAATGATGTTTAGAAGCGTACAAAATATATGGCTGGGCATGGTGGCTCATGTCTATAATTCCAGCACTTTGGGAAGCTGAGGTGGGCAGATAACTTGAGGTCAGGAGTTTGAGACCAGCCTGGCCAACAGGGTTAAACCCCATTTCTACTAAAAAATACAAAAATTAGCCAGGTGTGGTGGCATGTGCCCATAGTTCCAGCAACTTGGGAGCCTGAGGCAGGAGAATTGCTTGAACCCTGGGGGCAGAGGCTGCAGTGAGCTGAAGACGTGTCACTGCACTCCAGCCTGGGCGACAGAGCAAGACTCTATCTTAAAAAAAAAAAATGTATAGAACATATAATAGATACATCTAAATGTGCACAACATATAATACAAAAAATGTACAGAACTATATAATACAAAAAATATACAGAACATATAAGAGAAACATCTAAATATACTTTGTGAAAAATCACTTAGTCTAGTGCTTTCACTTATTTTTACAGAAATGCTTTTATTAACACAGCAGAAGAACTTATACAAATTATGTTTCTGTTCTCTGATATGTGCAGAACTGCAAGGATGTAAGAATTGGAAAGTAGAAACATAATTTGTATAAGAAGAACTTATACAAATACTCATAATTACTGCAGTGCCCTTTGCTGATTAAATAATGTTAAAAAACAAAGACTATCTTTGAAATACCAGCTAATGACTACTTTTAAAAATAACTTTGGGCCAGGCGCAGTGATTCATGCCTGTAATCCCAGGACTTTGGGAGGCCGAAGCGGGCGGATCACAAGGTCAGGAGTTGGAGACCAGCCTGACCAACATGGTGAAACCCTATCTCTACTGAAAACACAAAAGATAGCCGGGCTTGGTGGCGCATGCCTGTAATCCCAGCTACACAGGAGGCTGAGGCAGAAAATTGTTTAAATCCAGAAATCGGAGGTTTCAGTGAGCCGAGATCGTGCCACTGCACTCCAGCTTGGGTGACAGAGTGAGACTCCATCTCAAAAAAAAAAAAAAAAAAAACACACACGAACAAAACAAAACAAAACAAAACAAAAACTTTATCAAGGTGAGATGTAGTTAGTGATTCTCAAACTTTAGTGTGTATCAGAATCTTCTAGAGACCTTGTTAAAACACAAATTGCTGGGATCACTTCCAGAGATCGTAATTCAGAATGTCTAGGTGCCTCATAACTTATAGTTCTAACAAGTTTCCAGGTAAAAATTTACATTTCTAACAAGTTTCCAGATGATGCTTGTGATACCAGTAAGAAGACCACACTTTGAAAAACCTACTGCTGATGGAAGGAATGATGTGGATTAATGATAATATGTACCATTTAGTTTTATCTTTATAATCACTTTATGTTCAACTTTGTAGATTGACATAAATGTGAGAATCCTTCATCAGAACAGAATATAGATTTAGTGAGGAGATAAATTAGGTAAAAATAGGCAGTTTAATGCCAGCCAGTTACATTTTCCTGACTTCTGCTTATTAAAGGACAAACACATTAATTTCATTTTATGTTTTTAAAAAAGGTTATAATAAACTAACAATTCTGAGGCTGCTCCTATAAGTATTCTATGGTACAAAGTAGGTATCTTTAATATTTTTCTTGGTACATCACATAGTAGATAAAGTTTACATCCATGACAAACTCCCAAAGATGTTCAAAAGGAGCACCTGTTATAAATCTACTCTTTTCTCATTCAAGAAACAGAGCAGAATGGAAGTAAGAGTCACATTATAAGAGCAATCTTGAATTTAGTGTAATTAATTAAAATCATTTATTTGCAGATTTTATTTTCATTTTAGTTACAAACAACTTTCAACCAATTATAACCATATCAACTTATCATAATAATATGGCCAAATGGTCAAAGACTACTGCTACAAAGACAGAGAATCAGGAAATCAAGTTAATTTGTAAAATGTATCCCACTTTTACTTGGGAGATATTATCTTATTTCTAATGAACATCTTTTCTTGGGGTTTTAATCTTCTTAAATATTTACACTTTCTTCCATTCCTAGGAGAAGCAGATAACTTTTCATGTGAAGAGAAGATGCTGCTTTTTTTCTGTTTTCAGTTAAAGTTGTATGATATTTAAATAAGATCTGGTTGTGATGAAAGGTCAAAGGAGACAGTATACCATGGTAGGGAGGACACAAGAAGAAAAGAGTTCAGATTTAAATACTGCAGGCAGTTCATCTTCCATTCCAGTCAATGAACATATACTTTGCAGTGAGCATGAAATGATGTCTGAGTTCGTAGTTTTCACAGTTCATCTCAGCACCAATGGTTAATGAATCGTTGTGCCGGGTCAGGTTCTAGTATTTAAAGGTAATTATTCCTCTTTATAAAGCATGCCAACCAATTTACCTGGTTCAACCAAAGAATTTATTTCAATGCTGGGGTAAAAACTGGTTATTGGGCTTACTGAGATTAATATGTCTTTGTATAATACATGGTGGCTGTTTAAAAGATTTTCAAGTTTTTTTCACTTTATGAAAAATCTCACTGTATTTGCTAACATTTAGATCCCAACCCTTATTTAAGAACCAACTCAAGTACACAGCAGTGAATACTCCTTAGCGTCACACCTTCTCTCTTTACACATTATTTTTCAATAATTTTTATCTAAACATTAATTTGATAATTATCAAACCATAAAACTTGGGAACTCAGGTGAACACATCACTTTTTATAAGAGATTTTCATGAGAATACTTAGCTTCATATTCCACTTATATAAACAGTACTACTTTATATCTCATACCAGGAAAAGATGAAAGAATATTGATATTTCTATGAATTGTTAGCATTTTTATATATGGAATATGTATGTATTCATATTTGGTATTATGTAAAAACAACAGAGCTGTCCATAATGCTAGAATGTTAGCCATGTATGTCTTTCAACCTATGTTAAAAAAAAAGTTACTCATTCCTGTTCTTCAAAAGTTGATATGTAGATATGGGGGAAAAAAGTTCAGGAAATCTAATACAAAACATGTTGACTTTAGTTAATACTATTTATTGTATACTTAAAATTTTCCAAGAAAGTAGGTCTCAAATGTTCTCACCATACACTCCCAGAAAAGATAATTATGAAAGTTGATGGATATGTTAATTAGCTTGAAGTGGTAATCATTTTACAATGTATACATATATCAAAACAATCAAAACATCATATTGCATACTCTATATACAATTTTTCTTTGTCAATTTTACTTCTGCGAAGCTGGGAAAAATATGAGGCTGAAAGATAATTCATTTTGAAACTGTACTAAAAGGCTGTCTAATCAGTGAACTGTTTAATGACATAATCTACCTTCAATGCTCTAGACTCACTGGGGTTTTGTTTTGTTAATTGGTTAGTGGTGTTCAATATAAACAAAAATGTAATGGCTGCCCTAAAAAAATACATTGGATTTCCATTATATTAATAATCACATAATTAGTCGTTTACTTAAAGCAGTAGAAGTTTTTGTTTTGCTTTCTTTATTAAGGAGAAAAGGTCTTAGTCTGTCACTCAGACTGAAGTGCAGTGGAGCATTCACAGCTTACTGCAACCTCAAACTCCTGGGCTCAAGTGATCCTCCTACCTCAGCCTCCTAAGAGGTTAGGACTACAGGCATGTGCACCACATCTGGCTAATTTTAAAAAAATGTTGTAGAGATGGGTATCACTATGTTGTGCAGCCTGATCTGGATCCCCCTACCTTGTTCTCTCAAAGCAGGATTATAGACCACTACAATACGAGCCACTGTGCCACTCCATGCAAGTTTTTAATGTTTACTTAATAACATGACTTTAGGATGTGCTTAAACATCTTAACAGAATTTAAAAGAAATGAGGTCCTACTTTAGGCTTATAAATACTATTTGCAAATGGCTCACTGTCAATTTATTTAAAAGTCTAAAAGTTTGTTCTTTGGCCTTGACATGTGATAATTTTCATTGCTGGCCATTTAAAGAAAGCATCTACATTTGAAACATGTAATTATCATGTCTACAGTTCCCTTTCTTCTAAACTGGATTTTCACCAAAATAGACACATGCAATAAAGTGAGGAACAGGACATAGATGAGGTAAAGGCAGTAGAGTAAGCAAAATAACTGCTTAGAAGGAAGAAAAAACAAAAACAGTCCCTTTTTAATTATTATTGTCAGGTGTTACATTTTATCATCTCATACAAACCTCAGTAGTATAAAAATAAGGGCCAATTGGGAAAGAGGAAAACCAGTACAGCATATCCTCAAAGCAAATAAAAATCAGCATTTCCACTGCCTTGAGATAAGCCTAAATAGAAATTCCAATAGTGAGATGAGAGAAAATTATATACACATATATATTTGGAGGCCATGGCAAACTGTAGTTTGAATTAAATAACTTGCTCTTTATATGCTTCCTCATTTAAAGATTGATTTTAATGTTACTAATCTCTCACTTTGTGATCATGCTTTTAATTCCTCATTTGTAGCCCAGAGTCCCTTATTATTCACATATTATATGAATATCAGCTTTTGTTCTTATGCCTCTGGAAATTTATCTTTTAGTTTACCTTTTGTAAAAAGGGACTAATAATCTTTATTATACCTCTTATAAATCTAAAGTATTATGCTATAAAGCATTTTTGGTTAACTAAAAAGAATATCACAATTTGTATAATGTTAGTATAACATTATACAACACATAAACTTATGCATAAAAACGTTCTTATCTCTTTTTCACTCCATTGGGAAGCTAAACATGAATATTACTATTTAGCCACATAATTCAATAATAAAATATATCAGAAGTTTTTATCTATGGTGTCTTTCTTAAAAACACCTATAGACTGGGTTTAATAATTTTTAATTAATAAAAATAACCTATAGACATTCTCTATTTAAATAGTGTAACATATTCCTGAATTACATAATACAGAAGAAACATAATTTATTATTTTTTGTAAGTGAAGAAACAGACATACCAATAATTTATTTGACTAATCTAAAGGCACAGGTTAAATTAACAGAATATTACAAAAGGTAACTCAAGCCTATGGACTCCAATTCTGAAATTAATCTAATATTATGTGCTTTTTAGCTCATGAGGTACTACATCCTATTTAGACATAGGAAAGATCTTTGTGCTCTGCTTAAATGTGATAGAATATATAAAATTGCTCAGTATCATCCCTAACACAGCTCAACAAATGTTGAGTACTCTAATTTGTACTAAAACATAAATCTAAAATCATCTATGTTGTAGAGATGGGTGTTATGAACTGTAGTTAAGGCAATTATGAAAACTGAATAGTTCTATCAGAAACACCGTATAATAGAAACTATGACTATGTCTGCTATGACTATGTCTGTTTATGAATGTATATAAATATTTATGAGAATATTTCTGAGGGAAGACAACATGCCAGCAATGACTTTGAAAACTTAACCAAGATTTATCAAGAAGTAGCAGACTTCTGGAGATATCAATTATCATGAATATAGCCTGGGACATTACCATAAAACTTCTGAACAGGCAGACTGGGGAAAAAATGTGGGAAGCTTGAAAATATCTTGTAAAGATAAAAAGAATTAACAAGATCTCCTGGATTTCAGCTTTCACCTTAAGTCTAACGGAAAACGGCAATGTAATTATGTATCTAAGCAAAGATGAAAATACACAAGCAGGTGTCCATAACTGCTTGTGGTAAATATTGTGCAAATTAGTAAGCCAAATAAGTTTACATCAATTTTTAAAATTTCCTAAACAAACCATACACTAAAAATTATAGCTGTATAAACAACAGCAGCCTATTGCTTTTTTCTGGTCAGAATGGGTATGAGGCTCAGGGCAGTGTTAAATGTGGGAACACAAAGAGGCAACACTCTACATACCTCAAGTCAATGTTGTTGTGCTGATACTAAAGAAAGAGGTCTTATAATTATTATTTTAAATCAGCCACCATTATATCTCATAGCAGAAAAACACAGTTTTTAAGAATGTTTACAGGAATAGATTTTGAAAACGGTGAATTACAACCAGAGAGAAACATTAAAAAAATGAATTATTTATTAAGTAAAATTGATACGATATTGAGAGAAATATCTTAACAGGGGAGTTAAAAATAATCAGAAGCCTACTTTTTAAAAACTGTTCTAAAAAGAAGTGCAACAAATCCCAGCACTTTGTGAGGCTGAGGCAGGAGGATCGTTTCAGTCCAGGAGTTCAAGAACAGCCTAAACAAAATATTGAGACCTTGTCTCTACCAAAAAAAACAAAAACAAAAGCCTTTGCTACTGAAAAAAGTTAAAACTGCAGGAGTTAAAAAAAAAAAAAAAAAAAAAAACCTAAAAATAAAAATATTCTTTAAAAACTTAGGCTCTATATATACTCTAATTTGGAAGCTTAAAAATATTGTGTATACAAATTTGTATTTTTTTTTTTTTGGTATAGAATTTTGGCTCTTTCAAACCATCCAGGCTACAGTGCTTAGAATGAGGCAGTTTACCATCCAAATAAGGCCTATCTAGCTTTGCTTTCAGATTTGATACTGGTAAGTCAAAATGGAGTCCATTCTTGAAGTTAAAAAAATTACACTTACAAAAATTGAGATAAGATATACATGGGTATGTTAGGTATGTATACATACACATACATCCTAGGATTGGGATTTTCAGGTTTGGACAATAGGCAACTGAAAAGTGACTTTATTAGGGCAGCTGGTGGGAGTCGTGTAGAAGAAACTGGTTGTGTCTACTGGCACCAACCACATTTCATTACCTAGCAGATGGGTGGAAATGACAACCCCTACCAACACACACACATACGTAAACACATTCACTACTGAGACTGCTCATTTATAGCATTTCCTGCTTTGATGGTACCTTGATGTTCATTTTAACCCAATGTTATGCTTTAAAGTTATACACTTAAGAGTGTCTCAGGTTATAAAATAGGTAAACCAAATTTAAGAATTAATAAAGAATGTTAAAAAATTTAGGCTTACAAGATAAACTTAAAGATTTTGTAAGCAGACAATACTGTTTTATATTGAGATGATTATAAGTAGACTAAACTCAGATCCTCTCTTTCATTTCTTTTCACATAATAAAAATTAAGTATCCAAGGGAAGAGGGCATCCATTGCAGAAACAATATGTGGGGCAGATGGAAACTGACATTTTACTTAACGCTGTAATAAGGACAGGCTTCTTCTATACCTAATCAGGTTTGCCTCTAAGAAAGGACAGAAAACAAAGAAATGCTTCATATCTCTATGAAGAGTATGTTATGTCCTGATCTCTCAGTTTTCTTTCCTGTTTTTTATTTTTTATTTTTGTATTAATATTAACACAAGTTACCTAGAGATTATCAGGCTTTTTGTAATTTTCATGAAATAATTTACTTTAAACATTTTGAAAAATTTAAAATTTTCCTGGGTATGTAGTAGGAACATAAATTTGGGGGTAAATGAGATATTTTGACAAAGGCATGCAATGCATAATAATCACATCATGGAATATGGAGTATCCATCCCTTAAAAAAAGCATTTATCCTTTGTGCTACAAGCAATTCAATTATATTTTTGTTATTTAAAAATATATAATTAAATTATTATTGACTATAGTCACCCTGTTGTGCTACCAAATACCAGATTTTATTAATTTTTTTCTAACTACTTTTGTTTTGTTTTGAGATGGAGTCTTACTCTGTTGCCCAGGCTTGACGATCACTTGCCCAGCAGTGACGTGATCTCGGCTCACTGAAACCTCCGCCTCCCAGGTTCAAGTGATTCCCCTGCCTCAGCCTCCCAAGTTGCTGGGACTACAGCACAGGCGCCATGCCTGGCTAATTTTTTGTATTTTGGTAGAGAAAGGGTTTCACCATGCTGGCCAGGATGGTCTCGATCTCCTGACCTCCTGATCCACCCACCTTGGCCTCCCAAAGTGCTGGGATTACAGGCGTGAGCCACCGAGACCAGCCCTAACTCTTTTTATATTTAGTCCTCTTACTCCCTCACTACCATCCTCAGCCACTGGTAATCATCTTTCTACTATATATCTCCATGAGTTCAGTTGTTTTCATTCTTAGCTCACACAAATGAGTGAGAACATGTGAAGTTTGTCTTTCTGTGCCTGGCTTCACAAACAATGATCTCTAGTTCCACCCATGTTGTTGGAAATAACAGGTTCTCATTCTTTTTTATAGTCAAATAGAACTCCATTGTGTAGATGTATCACAGTTTCTTTATCCATTCATCTGCTGATAGACACTTAGTCTGATTCCAAATCTTGGCTACTGTGAACAGTGGTGCAAGACATGAGAGTGCAGATACCCCTTGGAAATACTGATTTCCACTCTTATTTATTTATTTTATATATATATATATAAAATTGTGTTTTAGGTTTTGGGGTACATGTGAAGAACATGCAAGATTATTGCATAGGTACATACATGGCAATGTGGTTTGCTGCCTTCCTCCCCATCACCTATATCTGGCATTTCTCACCATGTTATCCCTCCCCAACTCCCCACCCCCCACAGACCCCAGTGTGTGATGCTCCCCTCCCTGTGTCCATGTGTTCTCATTGTTCAACACCTACCTATGAGTGAGAGCATGCGGTGTTTGCTTTTCTGTTCTTGTGTCAGTTTGCTGAGAATGATGATTTCCAGGTTCATCCATGTCCCTACAAAGGACACGAACACATCATTTTTTATGGCTGCATAGTATTCCATGGTGTATATGTGCCACATTTTCCCTGTCCAGTCTATCATCAATGGGCATTTGGGTTGGTTCCAAGTCTTTGCTATTGTAAACAGTGCTGCAATGAAAATTCGTGTGTATGTTATTTATTTATTTCTTTATTTATTTTGAGACGGAGTCTCGCTCTGTTGCCCATGTTGGAATGCAGTGGCCCAATCTTGGCTCACTGCAGCCTCCACCTCCTGGGTAACAGTGAGTCTCCTGCCTCAGCCTCCCAAGTAGCTGGGATTACAGGTGTACGCCACTATGCCTGGTTAATTTTTATATTTTTAGTAGAGACAGGGCTTGACCACGTTGGTCAAGATGGTCTTGACCTCCTGACCTCAGGTAATCCACCAGCCTTGGCCTTCCAAAGTGCTAGGATTACAGGCGTGAGCTACCACGTCTGGTCCTGATTTCTATTCTTTTGGGCACATACCCAGAAGTGGGATTCCTGGATCATATGGTAGCTCAATTTTTAGTTTTCTGAGAAACCTCCAAACTGTTCCCACAGTGGTTTACTAAGTTAACATTCTTACCAACAGTGTATGCAGGTTCCTTTTTCTCTAATCCTCACCGGCATTTGTTAATGCCCTGTCTATTGGATAACACTCATTTTAATTGGGGTGAAATGATATCTCATTGTAGTTTATTTCCTGTTCTCTGATCATTAGTGATGCTGAGTATCTTTTCATAGTCCTGTTTGCCATTTGTATGTCTTCTTTTGAGAAATGTCTACAGAGATCTTTTGCCCATTTAAAATTGGATTATTAGATCTTTTTCCTATAGAGTTGTTTGATCTTCTTCTATATTCTGGTTATTAATCCCCTGTCAGATGGGTAGTTTGCAAATATTTTCTGCTATTCTGTGAGTTGTCTCTTCACTTTGTTGATTGTTCCTTGGTTGTGCAGAAACTTTTAAATTTGTAATCCCATTTGTCCATTTTTGCTTTGGTTGCTTGTGCTTATGAGATATTACTCAAGAAATGTTTGCACAGACCAATGTCCTGGAGAGTTTCTCAATGTTATCATTGTAATGGTTTCATAGGTTTGAGGTCCTAGATTAGTTTTAACCCATTGTGATTTGATTTTTTTATCACAAGAGATAGGGGTCTAGTTTCATTCTTCTGCATATAAATATCCAGTTTTTCCAGCACCATTTATTAAAGAGACTGTCTTTTCCAGAGTGCATGTTCTTGTCACCTTTGTCAAAAATGAGTTCATTGTAGGTGTACAGATTTACTTCTAGGTTCTCTATTCTCTTCCTTTGGTCTATGTGTCTGTTTTCATGCCAGTACCATGCTGTATTAGCTATTATAGCTCTGTAATATACTTTGAAGTAAGGTAGTGTGATTACTCCAGTTTTGTTCTTTTTGCTTAGTATAGCTTTGGTTATTCTGGGTCTTTTGTGGTTCCAGATAAATTTTATTATTATTTTTTTCTATTTTTGTGAAGAATGTTATTGGTGTTTTGATAGGGATTGTATTGAATCTGTAGATTCCTTTGGGTAGTATAGACATTTTAACAATATTGATTTTTCCAACCCATGAACATGGAATAACTTTCCATTTTTTGGTGTCCTTTCAGTTTCTTTCATCAACTTTATGGTTTTCATTATGGAGATCTTTTACTTCTTTAAGTTAATTCCTGGGTATTTAATTTTCTCTGTGGCTATTGTAAATGAGACTACTTTTTTCTTTCTTTTTCCGATTGTTCACTGTTGGCATGTAGAAATGCTACTGAATTTTGTATGTTGATTTTGTTTCCTGCTACGTTACTGAATTTGCCTATCAATTCTAATAGTTTTTTCTTTGGTGGAGTCTTTAGTTTTTTGCCAGATACAACATCATATCATCTGCAAACAAGAATAATTTGATTTCTTCCTTTCCAATGTGGATGCCCTTTAAATCCTTCTCTTGTCTGACTGCTCTAAGTAGGACTTCCAGCAGTATGTTGAATAACAGTGGTGACAGTGGGCATCTTTGTCATGTTGCAGATCTTAGATGAAATGCTTTCAGTTTTTCCCTATTCAGTATGATAGCAGATGTGGGTCTGTTGCATATAGCTTTTATTATGTTGAGGGATGTTCCTTCTGTACCCAGTTTTTTGAGGGATTTTTTTTTATCATGCAGAGACTGAATTTTAGCAAATGCTCTTTCAGCATCAAGTAAAATGATGATATAATTTTTGTCCTTTATTCTGTTGATATGACGTATCATGTATGTGGAACCATCCTTGCATGCTTGCCATAAATCCCTTTTGGTTCTGAGAATGATCTTCTTTTTTTTTTTTGAGACAGAGTTTCGCTCTTGTTACCCAGGCTGGAGTGCAATGGCGCGATCTCGGCTCACCGCAACCTCCGCCTCCTGGGTTCAGGCAATTCTCCTGCCTCAGTCTCCTGAGTAGCTGGGATTACAGGCAAGCGCCACCATGCCCAGCTAATTTTTTGTATTTTTAGTAGAGACGGGGTTTCACCATGTTGACCAGGATGGTCTCGATCTTTTGACCTTGTGATCCACCTGCCTCGGCCTCCCAAAGTGCTGGGATTACAGGCATGAGCCACCGCGCCCGGCTGAGAATGATCTTCTTAATATATTGCTGAATTTGGTTTGTTAGTATTTGCTGAGGATTTTTGCATCACTGATCATCAGAGATATTGGCTTGTAATTTTCTTTTTCTTTTCTTTTTTTTTTTTTTTTGATGTTTCTTTGTTTGGTTTTGGTATCAGGGTAACACTGGTCTTACAGAAAAAGTTGGGATGTATTTCCTCTTCCTCTTTATTTCAGAATAGTTTGAGAAAGATCGGTATTAGTTCTTCTTTAAATGTTTTATACAATTAGCAGGGAATTGGGTATCAGGCTTTTCTGTATTGGGATACTTTTTTTGCAACTTCAATCTCAATACTTGCTACTGATCTGTTCAGGTTTTGGATTTCTTTGTGGTTCAAATTTGATAGATTGTATGTGTCTAGGAACTTATCCATTTCTTCTAGGGTTTCTACTTTTTGGTATATAGTTAGTTGCTCCTGGTAGCCACTAATGATCCTTTGACTTTACGTAGTATCAATTGTAATGACTCCTTTTTCATTTTTGACTTTATTTATTTGTATCTTCTCTCCTTTTTTCTTATTCTGGCTAAAGGTTTGTCAATCTTGTTTTAACTTTTCACAAACAAGCTTTCCATTTTGTTGATCTTTTTTATTTTCTTCGTTTCAGATTCATGTATCTCTGTTCAGATTTTTATTCTTTCTTTTCCTCTACTACTTTTGCGTTTTGTTTGCTCTTGCTTTTCTAATTCTCTAAGATACATCATTAGGTTTTTTATTTGAATTTTTCCTTTTTTGATATGGGTACTTAAAGCTCTAAAATTTCCTCAGTACTGCTTTTGCTGTGTCCCATATGTTTTGGTATGTTTTGTTTCCATTGTCATTTGTTTCAAGAAAAATTTCAGTTTCCTTCTTAATTCCTTCATTGACTCACTGATCATTCAGGAGCATATTTTCTGACTTCCATTTGTTTGTAGTTTCCAACATTCCTCATTATTGATTTCTATTTTTATTCCATTGTGGTCAGAAAAGATGCTTGATATCATTTCAATTTGTTTTGAATGTACTGAGACTTGCTTTGTGACCTAACATATGGTCTATCTTTTAAAATTATCACTGTTTTTAGGAGAATAATGTGTATTCTGCCACCATTGGATAAAATGTTATATAAATATCTATTAGGTCCATTTGTTCTATAGTGCAGATTAAGTCTGATGTTTCCTTGTTGACTTTCTCTCTGCATGATCTGCCTAATGCTCAAAGTAGGATGTTGAAGTCTCCAGCTATTATTGTATTGGAATCTATCTCTCTCTTTGGCTCTAATAATATTTTCATTTATATATCTGTGTGCTCCAGCATTGGGTCCATTGCTGAATTCACCCTTGATTATTATATAATGACTTTGTCTCATCTTACAGTTTTTGTTTAGAAAACTCCTGCTATTCCTACTCTTTTTTGGTTTCTACTGGCATGGAATATCTTTTGCCATCCCTTTATTTTCAGTCTATGTTTGTCTTCACAGGTGAACTGTATTTCTCTTAGGCAACAAATGACCGAGTCTTGTTTTTTCATCCATTCAGCCACTCTATGTTTTGGTTTGAGAGTTTAGTCCACGTATAATTCAATGTTGTTATTTATTTATTTATGTGTTTTAGACGGAGTCTTGCTCGGTTGCCAGGTTGGAGTACAGTGGTGCGATCTCAGCTCACTGCATCCTCCACTTACTAGGTTCAAGCAATTCCCCTGCCTCAGCCTCCCGATGAGCTGGGACTACAGGCGAGAGCCATCACATCCAGCTAATTTTGTGTATTTTTAGTAGACATGGGGTTTCACCATGTTGGCCAGGATGGTCTCAATCTCTTGACCTGATGATCTGCCTGCCTCGGCCTCCTAAAGTGCTGGGATTACAGGCATGAGCCACCATGCCTGGCCAATTCAATGTTATTATTGATAAGTAAGGGCTTACACCTGCCATTTTGTTATTTGTTTTCTAATTGTCTTGTGGTCTTCTCTTCCTGCTTCCTTCCTGTATTCCTTTTTTTGGAAGTGATTTTCTCTGGTGGTATGTTTTAATTTTTTTGCTTTATACATTTTTTGTAGCTACGTAGGCTTTTTGGATTGGAAGTTACCATAAGGCTTGCAAATACTATCTTATAACACATCATTTTAAACTGATGACAACACCGATTGCATACAGAAACAAAGAAATAAGCAAAAAGAAAATGAATAAAAATGCTACACTTTAACTGTGTCCCCCTGCTTTTTAACTTTTTGTTATGTCTCTTTGTGTCTTGAAAAGTTGTTGCGATTATTGTCTTTGATTGGTTTATTGCTTAGTCTCTCTGCTTGACATAAGAGTAGTTTATACACCACAATTACAGTCTTACAATACTGTATGTTTTTCTGTGTGCTCACTATTACCAGAGTTGTACCTTCAGATGATTTCTTGTTGTTCATTAGCGTCCTTTTCTTTTTTTTTTTTTTTTTTTTTGAGACGGAGTTTCACTCTTGTTACCCAGGCTGGAGTGCAATGGCGCGATCTCGGCTCACCGCAACCTCCGCCTCCTGGGTTCAGGCAATTCTCCTGCCTCAGCCTCCCGAGTAGCTGGGATTACAGGCACGCGCCACCATGCCCAGCTAATTTTTTTTGTATTTTTAGTAGAGACGGGGTTTCACCATGTTGACCAGGATGGTCTCGATCTCTTGACCTCGTGATCCACCCGCCTCGGCCTCCCAAAGTGCTGGGATTACAGGCGTGAGCCACCGCGCCCGGCCGCGTCCTTTTCTTTTAGACTGAAGAACTCCCTTTAGTATTTCCTGTAGGATAGATATGGTGCTGATGAAATCTCTTAAACTTTTGTTTATCTGAGAGTCTTTATTTCTCCTTCATGCTTGAAGGATATTTTCACCAGATATGCTATTCTAGAGTAAAAGATTTTTCCTTCAGTACTTTAAATATGTCATGCCAGTCTCTTATGGCCTGTAAGTTTTCCACTGAAACCTCTGTTGCCAGATGTAGTAGAGCTCCGTTATGTCATTTTCTTCTTTTCTCTTGGTGCTTTTAGGATTCTTTATCTTTGACTATGGGAGTTTGATTATTTATGTGCCTTGAGGTAGTCCTTTTGAGTTAAATCTGCTTAGTGTTATCTAGAACCTTCTTGCACAATGTTGATATTTTTCTCAAAGTTTGGGAAGTTCTCTCGTATTATCCCTTTGAATAAACTTGCTACTCCTATCTCTTTCTTTACCTCCTCTTTAAGGCCAATAACTCTTGTATTTGCGCTTTTGAGGCTATTTTCTAGATCTTGCAGGTGTAACTCATCCTTTTTTATTGTCTTGTCTCCCTACCTGTGTATTTTCAAATAGTCTTTCTTCAAACTTACTAATTCTTTCTTCTGATTGATTAATTCTGTTATTAAGAGACTCTGATGCACTCTTGGGTATGTCAATTGTATTTTCCACGTCTAGAATTTCTGCTTGAGTCTTTTAAATTATTATTTCAATCTCTTTGCTAAGTTTATCTGATAGAATTCTGAATTCCTTCTCTCTGTTATCTTGAAGTTATCTATTTTGAATATCTATTTTGAATTCTCTATCTAAAAGATTACATATCTCTGTTTCTTCAGGCTTAGTCCCTAGTGCCTTATTTAGTTTGTTGCATGAGGTCATGTTTTCCTGGGTGATCTTGATACTTGTAGATATTTGTCAGTGTGTCTGGGCATTGAAGAGTTAGGTATTTATTGTAGCCTTTGCAATCTGGGCTTGTTGGTGCCTGTCTCTCTCAGAAAGGCTTTCCAGTTATTTGAAGGGACTTGGACCCCAAGCCCAATAATGCTATAGTTCTTGCAGACTTGCAGAGATACCACTTTGGTGGTATCTCGTTCTCTTCCCTTATTTTATCCAAACAAATGGAGTCTCTCTGTGCTGTGCTTCTGGAGCTGGGGACGGTGGGTTGACAGAAACACCCCTGTGGCCACCACCGCTAGGACAGTGCTGGGTCAGACCTGAAGCCAGCACAGCACTGGGTCTTACCCAAGGCCCACCGTAACCACTACCTGGCTGCTGTGTATATTCAATCAAGGCACTGAGGCTGTAGAATCAACAGGTGATGAAGCCACACAGGCTTGTGCTCTTCTCTTGAGGGTATTGAGTTATCCCAACTAAGGGTAGTTCCAGACATGCTGTCTGGGAGCGAGGGACTGGAATAAAAAACCTTAGAAATTTATTTGGTGTTCTATTTTACTGAAGCTGAGTTGGCACTCAAATCATGAGACATAGTCATTCCCACTCTTCCCTCTATTTTCCCCAGGCAGAATAGCCTCACCCTATGGCTACCCAACACAACAGACTCACGGGGAATATTGTCAGGCTACCAGTGATGTTCCCTTTAGGCCCACGGGCTCTGCAGTCAGCTTGTGATGAATGCTGCTAGGCAAGGGACTCACTCTTCAGGGCAGTGGACTTCTCTGTGGCCCAGGGCAGGTTCAGAAATGTTGTCCTAGGTCTAAGGCCTGGAATCAGGTCCCCAAGAGCCCAGTTAGTGCTCTACTCCCTTAAGGTGCAAGACAAAGTCCCCTTTACTTTTTCTCTGCTTTTCTCAAGCAGAATCTCTCACTGTAGCTATCACATCTAGGAATGTGCTAGGTCTCACCTAAAGCGAGCACGTCCCAGAGGCTCACCTAAGGCACATGGCATACTATATGGATATCACTGCTGGACCCTGGAGGGTCCATGGTCTCTTTAGTCAACAGTTGATGAATCTTGCCAGGACTGGGTCCTTCCCTTCAAGGCAGCAGGTTCCCTTCTGGCCCAGGGTGTGATTTAGAAATATTGTCCGGGATCTAAGACCTGGAAAGGGGCCTCATGACTCTGCCTGGTGTCCTATCCTACTGTGGCTAAGCTGGTTACCAAATGCAAGACAAAGTCCCCTTTACTGTTCCCTTGCCTCAAGCAGAAGCATTGGGTCTCTTTTGGAGCTGTGAGCTATGTTGCCTGGGGCTGTGGGAGGGATGATGGAAGCACTTCTTTAGCTGCCCTGGCTGGTGTCTTAGTAGGTCATGTACCCCCATGTCCCACTGGATCTGAGCCTTGACCAAGAATTGTAGTTCTTGTGGCGTAGACTGCATCTCAAGTTTATTTTGGGCCGCAAAGGATTTTAGCCTGTGGTGGTAAGGCTTGCCAAAGCTCACATTCCAATCTCAGGGATAAGCAGTTCCCTTCTGCCTACAGCTGGTCCAAATGCTCCCTCTATGGGCAGTAATAAGTTGAGTTAAGCCTGTATCGTAAGCCTGTGATGCTTTCTGCTGTGACAGGGCAGCACTGTGTTCAATGATATGTCTCACAATCACTGTGCACTTCCTCTCCCTATGCACAGATTCTCTCTCCATGCCATGCTGCCAGTTGCTGCTGGGGTATGATTGGGGAGGGGTGGCATTGGCAATTCAAGACTGTGTTTCCTATCCCTTTCAGGGTCTCTTTCAGCAACATGAAGTTAAAACCAGGTACTGTAACTACTCATCTGTTTTTTGGTTTTGATGAAGGTGCTTTTCTTGTATAGATAGTTGTTAAGTTTGGTGTTCCTGTTTGCAGTATGACTGGTGGAGCCTTTTATTTGGCCATGTTGCTTTACATCCTCTTTATTTTTGAGAGATATTTTGCTTAATAAACAACTCTTATTATTTTCTTTAATGCTTTATATATTCTATTGTGTGTTTTATTCCGATGTTGTTGAAAAGCCTGCTATCATTTCTGTGTCAGTGATCTACTGTTTCTCTCTGGTTACTTTCAATAGTTCTCTTACTTTAGTTCTGACATTTCATTCCCATGTGTTCAGAAATAGATTTCTTTTATTTATCCTTCTTGAGATACACTATACCATTAGGATTTCTAGATTTGTGTTTTTTCATTAGTTCTGTAAACTTTACAGTCATTATCTCTTTGATCATTGCCTTCTCTCTGTTCTATTTTTTCCTTTTGGGGCTCTGATGTAACGTACTTTGGACCTTCTCATTTAATTCTCCATATCTTCTCTCACATTTCCATCATATAATCTCTCTATGTAATTATGTCATTATATTAAAATTTTTGATACATATTACTGACTGCCCAAACTGTTTGTGGTTAGACTTTTTAGAACAAATAATGGTGACAGTGACTATCCTTCTCTTTTTTCTGACTTTAGTAAGAATTTATCCAGTGGTTCAGCTTTATTGTATTTGCTAGTTTTTGTGAAAAACACATTTTAATTCTTGTTTACTATGTATCCTTAACAGGAAAAAATACACTGAATTTTATGTCTTTTTGGCATACATTAAGATGACCATATAATCTTTTGTGATTTACCTAACAATGATAAAAATGGAATTAAAGGATGTCTAAAACTTACCATCCTTGAATTCTTAAAATAAATTTTGCTTAGAAGAGGTGTACATTTAGAAAACTTGTTGCTATATCAAGTTTGTGTATATTATTTTAATATTTCTATATATATTTTCACATATGATTAGGTTTATAGTCTCCTTGTTATTTTTATTTACTTTGGTATGAAGGTTTTGTTATCTTAATAGATTGAGTTCAGATATTTTCTTCATCCTGTGCTTAGAGACAATTTACATAATGAGGAAAGAGGTAGGAATTACCTGTTCTTTAAAGTTTTAATTGAACTCATAAACCCTACTCTTCTTTCTACCATCTCACTCTTCCTTCTCACTTTTATAGAATTCTGCAGTAGCTACTTTATCAACTGACAGATACTGGGAATCAAGGTGCTTCTCTATTGAATCTCTTTTCACTTTAATTTGAAGACAAATAATAATTTCAGGCTGCAACATTGGCATTTGCATTTTCTACAAATTCTAAAGTTTATTTTCAGCTGGAATTATAAATTGTTTTAATTAGCCAGAGTTGAGATCACCTCCAATATACCTTAATAGCATAAAATCAAACCCATGTTCTCAAAAAAACTTCCATAAGGCAAGTTTTTTTTAAAATAAAAGTTACTCATCAGCAAAGAACAGTTAATTAGTTGCCTTACATTTAACTCTTATAAGGCCTTGCATATTATACTGTATTCTCTTTATTTTATTCTATCAAAAAGTACTGTTTGATGAAGGCCCACAAGCCTAAAAGGTCTCTTCATCAATACTAGTGTTGTTTGGATATGGAGGATGCCTGTCAGAAATGATTAATAAAAAGCAGTATTGTATGTGGTTATGTTGTGAATGTTAGGATGTCTTTACAGGACACAAGAAAATGGTAAGTGAACTAATGTTAGGCAAATGGGTACTTGAGGCTTGGAATATTATTTCCAGCAATATCTTTAAATAGAAAAAATTTAAATTCTGTGTATTCATAATTAAGAATAAACTTGTACCTCACACCACATACTAAAATTAACTCAAAATAGATCTGTAACATACAGAACTATAGTTTTTTATCTATAGTATAATAACTAAAACTATAAAACTCTTAAACAGTTTAATTTCTTAAGATGTGAAACACAGAATTACCATATGACCCCACACTTCCATTTCTAAGTATATAACCAATGGAAATGAAAGCAAGAACTTGAACATATAATTGTATGCCAACGTTCACAACAGCATTATTCCCAATAGCCAAAAGATGAAAACAACCCAAGTGTCCATCCAAAGATGAATGGATAAACGGATTATGGTATTACATATATAATATTCAGCCATAAAAAGGAATAAAGTTCTGATATACACTATGACATACATGAACTGAGAAGACATTGGGCTACATGAAAAAAGTGATTCACAAAAGGATAATTATTGTGTGATTGCATTTACATGAAATATTTATAACAGGAAAATTTATAAAGATAGAAAGTAGTTTTAGAGGTTACCAAGGTTTATGGGAAGGGAGAAATGGGGAGTTACTGCTTAAAGGTTACAAGTTTCTGGAGCGATGAAAAAGTTTTGAAAATAGATAGTGGTGATGATTGTACGACATTGTGAATATAATTAATACCAATGAATTTTACACTTAAAAATGGCTAAAATAGGCCAAGGGCAGTGGCTCATGCCTGCAATCCTAGCACTTTGGGAGGCTGAGGTAGGCAGAGCAACTGAGGTTGGGAGTTTGAGACCAGCCTAACCAACATGGAGAAACCCCAACTCTACTAAAAATACAAAATTAGCTGGGTGTGGTGGCGCATGCCTGTAATCCCAGCTACTCGGGAGGCTGAGGCAGGAGAATTGCTTGAACCTAGGAGGCAGAGGTTGCAGAACTCAGCTTTCTGTGTATTTAAACTCAACTTCCTCAAAATAAAATAGGAGTTTAGAGATCATAAAAAAATTTATTATTAATAAGTTTAATAAAATTATGTTACTCTTAGATTTTCCTTTATTCCACATCATTAAAATAGCTGTATAATCTACATTTTCTGCTTTGAAATGTTGTTCAGAATGAATACAGGCAAAGCAAAATCTTTTAAAATTATTCATTATTGCTAATAAATAAGCTAAATCTGGTCATAATTTATATTGTAGTGCTTTTCTCTTGACATCAGAACCTTGATCTTCCCATAGCTGTGCTGTTAAAATAAATTTTAGTAAGAAATCAGAAGGAGGAAGGAAAAATGTGTTGGTAAAATTTATCCTAAAGGAATCAGTGTGAAGTAGTGAGTAATAGGAATGAAAGATAACTGCTTTCAGGCTTAAATGCATATATCAGTATAGGGAGGACAAATACATTTATAGTTCAGGAATAATTAAGCAAATCCATAAGAAATACTAATGAATATGAATTTTCTGACACCAGGAATTTTAGTGAGTTTTAGTTGATAATGAGGACAAATTAAATTCCTGAATGTTTTCAATATTGGTGTAAGAATTGTACTTCAGGGGACAAAAATCTCTCATTGTGCTTGCAAAATTACATTCAAGAACAGCCTCCTGGACATTATTTATCTACTTCTCTATAGCCATTTTCTATTCTTCAGTATAACTAATAAGCCTGGTTTTAGTTACTGTTGTTTATTAATAGCTACCAAAGAAATCACTAACCTGTCAGTGAATGCTCTAGGCTTTAAAATGAAAGAGATTCCTATCAGCATTTAAGTTACTGCCAGCATCCTTCAGCTGTGATAAGCTGTAATACAGAATTTATCATTCTTATTACATTCTTATTCCTGAATCAATAATGATTAGAAGAGGTGAAGGGATTTCCTTATATACAGCCACTCCGACTTTGAACATTTTCCTCAAACCATTAGATGAAAAGCACAAAATTTTGCAGTTGATATTAGAAACACATTTTTTTTGTTAAATGTGAGACCCTTAAGAGCAAGGTTTTAATGTCTTGTGTCACATAATATTCCTAGCAGACTACAGATTACCCAACCTTTCTTAAAAGGTTCTGAGAGAATTTTTGTGTCTAGTAAATTGATTTATCTCTTACCCATACAGAATGGTACTAGTTGTGTACCACCTTAGAAGAATTGAGAAGACAGTCAAATAGTCAAACAATTTTCTGTGTTTGATAGTTTAGATGAGGAACCTCAGTTGAGAAGGGATAGATAAAGTGTATAAAAATCACCCTCCTGTAAAACTGTTGAATTAATAAATGAGAACATATCGCCTGACAGACTGAAAGTCTTCTTTCCTAAGTCCATCATTATTTTAACTACTGCAGTTTTCAACTGCTTGAAGACAAGAATCAATTCTCTTTAACTTCTTTAATCCTTATAAGGTATAGGACACTATGGTACAGAGTTCAATTTAACTCACATCATGTTTCATCAGTGGATTAAAACACAGACACATGTGCACGTGTGCACACACACACACAGACATGCATGAATGTGCACATTACCTAAACCATATTCCAAACCTACTGAATCAGAATCTCCGGGGTTTGAAGCTAGGAATCCTTTTAGAAAAATATCTATGAGTGGTAGAAGGCTGAGTATACAGGATGAAGGATCTTTGGATTGAAATGAATTTCTATTCCTATTGTTGGTTCCTCTAAACATGACCTGGTTCTCTCATCTTAGTCATCTTCATTTAAACCTTGCCTTTCAAATGCCTACCTCTCTCCTCTTTAAGCCCACATTATTCCATTTTGAAGATGTGCCATCGTACTGTCCTTAAATTGGTTGTTTTGAAACAATTTAACTTTCTTCAAAATCATTTTTGTTATCTTACAATCATCCAAGATCTGTGTTATTTTAACTTAATTCTCCCTTTTATTCATAGAATACAGTCTTCTAAATTCTATCATTTGGGCTTCTGTAACCTTTCTAAAAGTTTATAGTTCTTCTGCTCCTAATATAATATCTTGAACGTATTAATCTTTCATGTTAATTATGTGGTTTCCCTGATTTCTTTGCTATTAATTTAATTTCTTCTTAGACAAAAGTATTAAGTGCTATTGAATCCATTTCTAGTTCTATAACCAAAAGAAAAACAGACACTTGCACGCCAATGTTTGTAGGAGCATTATTTATAAAATCTAAAAGCCGAAAACAATCCAGTGTCTACCAACAGGTGAACTGATAAACAAATTGTGTTATATACATACAATAGAATATTAGTCAGTGTTAAAAAGGAATTAAATTCTGATACATGATACAGTATGAATGAACCTTGAAAACATTTGGCTATGTGAAATAAGCTAGACACTGAAAGGCAAAACTTGTATGATTCTACTTATATGAGGTATCTAGAATAGGCAAATTTATAAAGACAGAAAGTAGATTAGAGTTTACCATGGGTGGGGGAGGGAGGAATGGAGCTTTAGTGGGTACAGAGTTTCTATATGGGATGATAAAAAAAGTTTTAGAAACAGTGGTGATGGTTGCGCAAAACTGTGAATGTGCTAATATCACTGAATTGTACACTTAAAATTGGTTAAAATTATAAATTTCATTTTATCACAATTTTAAAAAGCTACTGAAATGATTTTCTTCACTAGAGCATCCTTTTTCTTCACACTGACAAATTTTATCTCTATTATTAAAAGAAAATAAAAAAACCCATTCATACTTTTTTCCATATCCCTAAATGTATCACCTCTTTAGATTTTTTTCCTTTTTGGTAAAATAAAATTTAATATAGATACTCAGCATTTTCCACACTTCGAGCACAATAATGTTATTGATACACACATAAAACACTTCAAATCTATATATACACATGTGTATGCATACATACACACCCCAGTTTAAATCTCCTCCTTATACTCTCACAAATTTCACCAAAATTCTTCTTTGGCTCTTGTATTTGAGCTTTCATTTAAATATAAGCAAATAAGACTATAAGCTTTACAGTGCAGATAATATTATGTTGCAAGTTATTCTTAGATGCCAAGTACTTTGTAAATACAATAATGCGAAAACATCAATTTCAAAGGTTTACCCAACATGCTAGAAAAAAGTTTAAAAGGAGGGAAGATAAATATATCAAAAGGATCTCTAAAGAACTGGTATTACATAAACTATGAGGAAGCTGAGAAATGATATTCTCAAAGGGAAAAATAGAGCACAGCAAAAAGCTACTTTAATCTGAACTACAAAAAACTATAAGATAATTAAATTTATTATTTTTAGAGATGGTACTTTAAAGTTGCAAAAAAATTTTTCTGGTGTTACTAAAAAGGATAAAATTAATAGGAGTAACTTGTCCTTATAAAACCCTGGAAAATTTAGGAAAAATAAATTAAGAAATAATTTTAGTATATGGAAAATTATTGAAAGATGCCATACACAAGAAATAAATGTACATAATATATGATGTGAAAAGAAAACTTAAGATGATGATTTATAAAAAATTATATTCCTACGTAAAGAGAAGAATGTGGAGTTGTATAAAAAAAAGCAGAGAGGTGGTAGTGAGTTTAAAAAGTCAGTTTAGGAGCAAACTGGACTGGGCTGTTAAACAGCAAAGCATTTTCCTATCTCTAAGTTATGTTTGGACAATTTGGACAATATGTAGGCAAAACTTTTATTGGAAATAAAACATGATCAGGGTTACAAGACATAGAGGAGCAATGCCAGTGATTTTTTAAATGCAGCAAACTATAAACGAGGCATCACGGGCCAATCGGTAAGTTGCCAGTACATAGGAGATGGTTGCAATGTTTCAAATACATTACTGGGGCAGCCACAGGCAACAGATAGAGAAGGCAACAGTCAAGCAAACTCAGTCAGCAGTCTAATTCACTGGCACAAGGCAAGTATAGATGATAGCAGAAAGGCTAAACAATCTCACCTACTTACAGTGTTACAGGCATAGATTGGGCAGGGCAAGATCAGGCAGGCAGATGGCGTAGCACTTGTTAGGCCATAGTATAGGGGAATTGTAGGGGAGCAGATAGATAATGTCGGGCAGTCTAAAATGCTAAAACAGCAGATGGATATGGCAGTACCAGGCCATTTGCTGATGGACAAAGCACCAGTGAGTGAAGAATGCAAATCATTCAGCAGATGAGTGAAGTGAGGCAAAAAGTAGAGACAAAAACCAAAGGCAATCAAGCAGGTAGACAGAACAGTAGAGAAACAATGACAGATCATCAGAAGCAGTTGGGTAGGGGAATAACAAGCTCTCAGCAGAGGAATAAAACACCATTCAGGAAAAGATGAGATTGAGAGTGAAGCAGTCTCCTGAATTGGGTGTCTTCCATCTAGGATACAGTAATCAATAAACTGCATATGAGAATCCACAAGGGAACAGCACACAAATGGAAATAGCAGATGGATCTGAACTCTATTGCCCAGGGAAACAGAATGACCCTAGAACATATAGATACATAACAACCCACAAGGAAATTAAACAGATGCGAAAAATGGGTCCAAGCATTTTTTATGATGATAAAATAAACCAAACACTAAAAATTATTAATCTGAAAATGATTGGCTGGGATTGAAGTCTTCGCTTACCCCTTTCTGGAGCCCACAAAATGGGAATGTTGGGAATTTCTGCAGCAGAAAAACAGAAGAGAAAAGGGATTTCTGACTCCCAGTTTGAGGAAAGCAGGTCAAATTTAGGGCTATATGAACTGGTTCAGGGAAATAAGAACCAGCCTGAACCTTCTCCCTTCCTCAGAATGAAACCATTTCTGAGTTATGGGAAAGGTTTAGGAAGCCCTCACCCCATCATTGCCCACAACCTCCCCTCTCACACTTACCTCCAGTGCAAACAGTTTCCAGCAAGGAGGTACTTGGAAAAATTCACTCCTATGTTTACACCATGGCAAAATGGGAAGATGGTCAACTAATGGTACTTCCTGTATAGGTAGGGTTTCTGATTCAGAGGGATCCCATCCACTCTTTGTGAATGAGCAGGGGGACAAATTACTGGAAACTACCTACCTCTTTGAAAGTGGATGAGAAAGAATCAGGGGCAGTAATATCAATCAATGGATATTAATACCAGTAAATATCTTGGTGATCTCATTAATTGTCATGGATTTTAATTCCATTTATATGTTGATGACTCCAAAAAATAATATTTCTAGCTCAGATTTTCCTAATAAAGTCTAGATGCATATACCTAATATCTACTTTTTGAATGAGGGGTGAAGGAAGGAGTCTCGCTCCGTCGCTCAGGCTGGAGTGCAGTGGTGTGATCTCAGCTCACTGCAACCTCTGCCTCCTGGGTTCAAGCAATTCTCCTGTCTCAGCCTCCTGAGTAGCTGGGATTACAGGCGTGCACCACCATGCCCAGCTGAAATTTGTGTTTTTTTTTTTTTTTTTTTTTAAGTAGAGACAAGGTTTCACCCTGTTGTCCAGGCTCGTTTTGAACTCCTGACCTCAGGTGATCTGCCCGCCTCAGCCTCCCAAAGTGCTGGGATTACAGGTGTGAGCCACCGTGCCCAGCCTCATATACCTAATATCTAATTGCAATTCAATATCTCTACTTGGATATCTAAAGGAAGTTCAAGTTTCCATACCAACGTAAAATTCCTGATCTTGCCCCTGAAACCTACTCTTCCCACAGTCTTCTCCATTTCAGTAAATGGAAACTCCATCCTTCTAATTCCCAAGGCAAATCTTGGGTCTTATACCTGACTTCTTTCTCTTATTCCATCTGTTACCTCCCTTCAAAATATATCAATAATCTACTTCTCACTACTTCCATCTCTATCACTGGTCTATGCCATTGCCATTTTCCACCTGGATTATTTTAATAGTCTCCTAACTTGTTTCTCCATTAAAATATGTCAGTTCATGCCATGCCTCTCCTCTATTACATTAAGGGTGGCATATAGGTTCCACATGATCCATGGCTTCCTCCCTCTCCTCCTTTAGGTCTTTGATCAAATGTCACCTTATCAATGAGGGCTTCCTTAATGAATGACCCCATTTAAAATTACAACCCTCTTTCCTGCCTGGGCTACCTATCTTCTCTCCCTGGTTTATCTTTATTCATAGCACTTACCATCTCCAGTACTAAACATTTTACTTGTTTTTTTAAAGTTTGTATCCTCTCACTAAAATGTAATGACTACTTAGCTCATTGCTCTATCTCAACATCTTAAACAGTACCTGGCGTATATGTATATGTATATGTATATGTACATGTACATGTATATGTATATCTAGTAGGCTTAAAGTACATATTTGAGTCCATGAAACTTCTTATGGGGCTTCCTCTCTCAATCCCAAATTTTCAGAATATTTTTCCAAAAGCTCACATACTATGAGCTTTTAGATTAACAGAGCAGAGGCTAGTGCACTATAGAATAGAAATGTTCTGAAACAGGTGGTGGCAAACTATAGCCCAAGGGCCAAATCCTGCCCATTTGTATGGCCTGCAATCTATAAATGATTTTTGCATTTTTAATGATTTCAGAGATAATCAAAAGAAGAATAGTATTTAATGACACGTGGAAATATATGAGATCTAAATTCAGTGTCCATAATAAAGTTTTATTAGAGCACAGCCAGGCTCATTCATTTATATCATCTATGGCTGTCTGTGTGCTACAGGTCTGGCAGAGTTGAGTAGTTTTGACAGAGACCATATGCCCTACAAAATCTAAGAAATTTACCATCTGGCCCTTTTAAATAATAAGTTTGCTGACCCCTGTCCTATATTGTTTTATATTTAGCAGAGTCTCGCTCCGTCACCCAGGCTGGAGTACAGTGGTGCCATCCTGGCTCACTGCAACCTCCACCTCCCAGGTTCAAGTGATTCTCCTGCCTCAGCCTCCAAGAAGCTGGGTTATAGAGGTGCACCACCACACCTGGTTAATTTTTGTATTTTTAGTAGAGACAAGGTTTCACCATGTTGGCCCGGCTGGTCTTGAACTCCTGACCTCATGTGATCCACCCACTTCAACCTCCCAAAGTGCTGCGATTACAGGCGTGAGCCACCACACCCAGCCTGCTTTCAATATTATATACAAGTAGCCTCTCATTCCTCTAAATATTCTTTATTACAGAAGATGATATTCATTCATTGATCTACCCCACAGAGCAGCCCTATCTTGAAGGACAAAGTACAGTACCAGTAAGTCTTGAAAATGGCAAAATGGGAGAGAATGAAAGAGGAAATAAATAGGGCCCATAAATAGAACTTATATCAAAGTATCACACAATTAACTAAACTTCTAAACACATACCCTAACAATAGTTGGAAATCAGCATGATATGAATTTCTTTTGAATCTCATCAATGGGGTTATTATTAAAGTGAACTCATTATAATGGGATTGCCTATACAATGTAATCTTGAATCACAGCAGGCAATTGACATAATAATACTGTATTATAGTTATACAATATTCAAAACTAACAATTATATTCTCTCTGGTTCAAAAATCTCTATTTTGTAAAAAAGAATATTTAAAAAATTTTGTAAAATCACATTCAGAAGTACCTCCTAATCAAAATTGACCTAGCTTTTCTTTCTGTAAAGGTTCAGCCTGAGGATTATTCCATGCAAGGATATTATGTTATTTGCTGCAATCAAACTTATACAATGGAGTGAAGAAGCTGAGGGGAAGACACTTAAATTATCCCAGTGGCACTGCTGGCTACAATGTTATCTTCATTCTTCATAGAGGAGTGTAATTTATTTCTTTGTATATCAGTCAGTCAGTCCTTCCAGCATGATGGATTGCTTCTTCTACATTGTTGCCTTTGGCCTTTGGTCTCACTCACTCAGTGAAACTGACAACCATCATCTTCAAATTGTACTTCCAAGAGGTTTACTGCTTCTTTCTTCTCAGCATTTTTTGAAGGAACTTGGATCCTTTCTGCTAATTCTCATCTGTGTGCCACTAATAATTATCTGAGGCTGGGTGCAGTGACTTATGTCTATAATCCCAGCACTTTGGAAGGCCGAGGCAGGTAGATCACGAGGTCAGGAGTTTGAGTCCAGCCTGACCAACATGGTGAAACCCCATCTCTACTAAAAATACAAAAATTAGCTGGGAGTGGTGGTGCACACCTGTAGTCCCAGCTGCTCGGGAGGCTGAGGCAGAAGAATCGCTTGAACCTGGGAGGCGGAGGTTGCGGTAAGCGGAGATCGCACCACTGCACTCCAGCCTGGGTGACAGAGAAGACTCCTTCTCAAAATAATAATAATAACAATAATAATAATAATAATAATAATTATCTGAAAAGGTTACCACCTCCAGTGAACATTTGTCCTTCATACTTTAGTAGCAGTTCCAAGTTCCAATATAAGAAAGTAATACTGGTAAAATTATTAGAATAATTACAATTATTTACTTTGTTGTCTGAATCTACTTACTGAGTCCCTATTAGATGCCTTTTATGGCAGGCAGTAACAACAAAGTTACAAACATTCTGCCCTTCTAATACAGTGATATTATTCTGAGAAGTTCACAGTATTTGACAGATATAAAGTACTCATTTGTTGCATCTTATTACATTTTATGTGAAAAGCAACAGTAAGTCCATTTTATAGATAGGTATCTAATATATGACAGAGAAATTCATATTCCTCATTCCAGACAGCAATAAAGAAAGGAATATCCTGAAATCTTCATTCCTGAGACTATGTTTCCAGATAAATATACTTTTAGCATTTTACTAATATATCTGTAAAAGATTTATTTATATTTTGTTGTTAATGTCTTAGCACATGTTTTGCAAAAGCAAAGTATTCTGGTATGCTAACCTTTCTTCATTTTTACAACAGTAGACTTGTAAGGGTGAATTAGAAAGGTGATTTCAAGGTATTATCACTCTGATAAATTCAAGCTAAAATAAGGATTTAACGTGTCCTCTTTGATATTTCTTTTTCCTTTTCCACAACTATACTATTGTGTATACTATACTATACTATACTCTAGGTCGTACCCTGTTTGCTTTTTTTCCTCCAGAGAAGAATTCTTATAATGTTTATTCAACCATCAGCTACTTATTTTTAAAGCTAAAGCTCTTTCTAAATATATTCTAGATAATAATAGCAAAGATGTATATATATATATAGCAAGTAAATATTGTTTTAAGTGCCTTGCTTATGTTACTTACATAATATAACTACCCTATGAGATGTATATATATATATAGCAAGTAAATATTGTTTTAAGTGCCTATATTATGTTACTTACATAATGTAACTACCCTATGAGGCAAGTACTCTTACTATCTTCATTTGGCATATAATAAAACAGGTTTTTAAAGTTAATTGTATAGGGTTGCATACAAGAGGTGGATCTGAGATCCAAGCCCAAATAGTCTGTGCTCTTAACCATTATGCTATTTTTATTATTATTGTTTTTATGACCCATTACAGAGCAGAATTAACCACAATGTTATGCTGCTCCATAAAAGGTTATATGGGCAACACTATTTTTCTAGTCAGAACTGTAATTAGAAACATAACTTACCATCACTTGTATCTATACTTACTTGTATGTTTATTTAACATATGATCTCTCTTATCCATAGGGCTCAATGAAAACTGACAGCACAGAGTAGGTATACAATTAGGACATATATTGAAAGCAAATTTAATATAAAATTTTTATTTGTGGGTTCTTCATATATAAAATTTTTGGTTTTGCCTTATTCTCAAAATTGCAAAAATTCTGACCTCAAGGAACAATGTATTCTTCCCTCTTTAATGCTACTATATGGTAAAGGAGCCGTTCAACTTAACAGTCTTGAATGCAAAGTCAGTTATTGCTCTAATTATTTATCTAAATGGTGTAATTTTGTATCTCTAATTTTTTATGCTGGCACCATTTTACTATGGAGCTTTTCTTTTTTCATGCATAGAAAAATAGAGAATGTATGTTTTGGGAAAGCCTTGCCTGGTGGAAAATATAAATGCAAAAATAATACAAAAGTAGTGGACTTAAGGAGAAAATGTAGTATTTCTTTTCAAATATCAGAAGTGTCATGTAAAAGAGGAATTAACCTTCTTTTGTGCACTGCCAAGAGCAGAATTAGGAAAAGTGAATAGAAATTATAAGGTGACAGATTTCAGTTTGATATGTTTAGACTTTCAAACAAGTAGAGTTGTCTAAACAATGAATTCTTGGATAGAAAAAGTGGTGATTGAAATGTTCAGGCAAAGAGAAGGGCATGCTAGGGCTTTGAACATGTTGGTCTTTGTTCTCTTCAAATTCTGAGATACTATGATTTCTCTACTATAATAAAGTTTGTAATTTTATACAAAATGCTAACGAGAGATACAGCACTGAAAAAATCTATGATAACATATTCCTTGATTGTCTTGATTCTTGATTCTAAGCGAAGAATTGACTGAAAAGGTTTTCAAACAACAAATCAACAAAATTGGAACTTGGTGCCTCTCAGCGGTGAAAATTTCATACATAAATAAATATATAATGGTGTGAATAGTTACTAGGTTTGCAGATTAAATCAAGAATTTCTTTTTTTTAAAACCAGGGCATAAAAAAAAACCTTCAGAAAGAATAAAGTTAGTCCTACTGAGGAATGTATTCATGTGCATTTGAATAAATGCTGATTCAAAAAAGTCTAAGAAAGTCCTGAAAGTACGATTTTACTGTCTATACTGGCTGATAGTAGACTTATGATCTAAATTTCCAAGGAATCTCTGAATAAGGACAGTGATATGATTTGGCTGTGTCCCCACCCAAATCTCATCTTGAATTGTAATTCTCATAATCCCCATGTGTAACGAGAGGGACTCAGTTGGAGGTATTAATAATTTAATCATGGGGGCAGTTACCCTCATGCTGTTCTCATGATAATGAGTTCTCCTGAGATCTGATGGTTTTATAAGGGATTTTCCCCACTGTTGGTTTGCACTTCTCCTTGCTGCCGCCATGTGAAGAAGAGTATGTTTGCTTCAATTTCCACCATGATTGTAATTTTCCTAAGGCCTCTCCAGCCCTGCTGAACCATGAGTGAGTTAAACCTCTTTTCTTTTATAAATTACCCAGTCTTGGGTATGTCTTTATTAGCAGCATGAGAACAGTCTAATACAGTAAGTTTCTCATTCCTATATTTGGGATCTCTCTAGCCAGTATATGAAAGAAATAAGATAATGTAGGTCTCATGTATCTATCCTTCTACATCAAGTGAATTCTCTGCTCTAGTCAGAAAGATTTTATGTCTATATTTCTCTGTGCCTTGCTCATATACTTTCCTCCTTTACTTCCACCAGTGATGTCATCCTCTTTCAAAACTTGAATCCTATACATTTTAGCTTAAATTTTATAAAAATTTCACTGATTATTCAAGCTCTCTCTTAATCTTTCTCTTTGAATAAATCTTTGCACCTGAATTGGCTGAATATTTCTGGTACCAAGTTTATACTGTCTTGAATTGTCACGTGATTATTTTAGGAGTATATGTACTTTAGCTTTAGGTTCGATAAAGGCCAAGATGCTTCATAAATATTTGTTACATTGAAGAAAGACAATGAATCCTGTTCTTATCAAACAGGAAGGTCCTAAGTGTGCCTATGATATAAAAAAAAAATACTGCTTTCAATGGACAATACAAAAATAATTATAAAGCCCAGATATAAAGTGGGCTATTACTAAAAAGTTACTTTTTCACATACCTACGTGTTGTAAGGTATTCTTATTTTTTAAGACTTATCTACCAGTTATGTTTGTAGTTAACAATAGTTATCAGAAATACAATGGTTAGTTGCAAAAGTATTTAGGGCTACCATATCTAATTAGAGATAATATGTGGTACTGTTAATTAAGCGAGAAAAAAAAAGAACAAATACTGAGCATCTACAAAGATTACAGGCATTATGTTAGATCCTTTTACATGCATTTATTGCCATTTACTACTTGAAAAATATTGGGGAAGTCAATTAATCAATCTGTATCACAGTTTCTCAATCTGTAAGGCAGAGATAACAATAAATAGTACCTGGCTTTTATATATATATATATATAGATAGATATATAGATATATATATATATATTTTTTTTCAGACAGTGTCTCACTCTGTCACCCAGGCTGCAATGCAGTGGCCCCATCTTGACTCACTGCAATATCTGCCTCCTGGGTTCAAGAGATTCTCATGCTCCAACCTCCTGAGTAGCTGGGACCACAGGTATGCAACAACATGCCCAGCTAATTTTTTTTGTATTTTTAGTAGACACAGGGTTTCACTATGTTGGCCAGTCTGGTCTCAAATTCCCAACCTCAAGTGATCTGCCCTGTTTGGGCTCCCAAAGTACTGGGATTATGGGCATGAACCACCACACCTGGCCTCATATGGTTGTTTTGAAGACTAAATGAGTTAACATACACTTAAAACAGTTCCTTGCATATAGTAATTGCTATATGTGTTAGTTTTTGTTATTGACTATTTTTATTATTAGAATCAACAATTTTGAGAGGTACGTATCAGCTAATTTAGCAGATGCGAAAAATTAGCTAATTTAGCAGATGAGAAGACAGATGTGGATAGGTCAACTTGCCTTAAATTTCATAGTAAGCGGTAGCACTAATATTTAAATTTGCATCTGTCTGACTCTATAGTGTAAGCTTTTCCCACTATACCATATTGCATGCCAACATGTTTAGACAAAGACATGACATGGGAACTATTTCATAAAATTAGAATGAGCTCCTTAAAATGGCATCAAATATAACTGTCAAATCTGAGCATAGAGGAATGGACATTTTATTAAATTTAGTTTTAAATACTTCAAGTATAAGGGTTTCTAGTATTCTGCTTTGTAAACAATTTAATATTGTTGAATTATCCTATTTGTATAGAACAATTTTAAGATAGTCAAAATTACAGTTCCACACAATTAATTATAGCTTTATCATGTATAATAGGTACTTTATTTTACTTAAAACAATCTTGGAACCAGAAAAGAAATATTCATAGAGTATACAATAAATATTCTAGAGTATTAAAAATGACATTTTTTGCCAGTAAAATAATCAATATTTTCTAGAGAATATCAAAAATATTCTCTGGAGTTGAAAACTGCTGTATAATTTAAATAACCTATGTAAGTGATCAAATTTTCTAACAAAAACAAATGATTAAATATGATGTTTTTTGCTATGCCTCTGTTAAAATGTAGGAGAGTGGTTTCTGATTGTCCAAATGGCCTATATTAACTTTTAGGTGAGTTATTAAATGTAACTTCTCACTATCGTTCACAAGAGTAACAAACTGAAAATCATTAACATGTTGTTGGTAACTTAGGTCAATTTTTTATTCTTCCCAGTACTTATACAGTATTCTCATTTTTGAAGCATTACAATATAAGAAAGAAAAATGACTAATGACTGCATAAACTAACACCTGTCTTACAATACACACAAACTCAAAGTTATGAAATACATGCATTTCAACAAATCGATTATAAAACAATGTTTACAAAACAACTTTCTTTAATTTGTACTAGAAAATTAACATTTTCATGAAAAAAAAATCTAATAACCTAAGTGAAAAATATTTGTAGAAAAGCTTAGATACTAATCTGTCCCAAAGAAACCTAAAAGTAGTCTATAAACAGAATATAGCTTCTAAAATTGATAGTCTTTTTCTAGGTCAGGTTTCTTTAGTACCATTTTATAGTATTTTCCCTATTTCACCCTTGGTCATTTTGCTGGTGCCTCTTCACTACCATAATAAAACAGTTTTAAGGACCCTTTTAAATAAATATTCTTTATGTCAAATTTAGAGTTTCCTGATTTTTTTTATTTCTTCTTTTGTTTATTTGATAATCATCAATTATATTAGCATACTTTTATTATGAGGCATTCCTAAGAATGTCAGTTTAAAATTATTTTTGAGTGAGATTTTACTTAATGTACAACAAATTCATTTTATCAATTTTTAAAGTGCAGCATTTTATATATTATTTAGAATAAGGGATATTTTATTTTTGTTATGCTATATTTCTATTGAGACAATGTGGCAATACACTTCATTATGGCAGAAAAGTATTTTTTCTTTGCTCCATCTAAAATTAAAAACATAAGAAAGGAAACCTAACATTATTCAGATTACTAAGGAACCAAAAGTAATAGTGAAAAAAAAAAAGTGAGTAAAGATTACTTGGTGTCATCCAACAGGCCAGGAGTGGAAAAACTTTTTCTGCACAATATCAGATGATAAATACGTCAGGCTTTATAGTCTATATGGTCTTGTTTACAACTAGTCAACTCTGCTGTTTTAGCCATAGACAATACATAAATGAGTGTAGCTTTATTCTAATAACACTTCATTTACAGACCCTAAAATTCAAATTTCAAATAATTTTCACATCACAAATATTACTTTTTAAATTTTTTTCAGCCATTTAAAAATGTAAAATCTATTCTTAGCTCACTGGACATGCCAAAAAATGGTGACAGCTGGGTTTGGCTTGTGAGCCAATTTGCTTACCTCCTGTGAAAGTCTCACTCATTTTTTAACTTCAGTACCAAGCATGGCACTGAACACATATTGAGGATTAAAAACAAAAGCTTCATGAATGAATGAGTGAATGAGACATAAATGTGTTAGGTTTTATTTAACTCTTTTACTTGTGATCAAAATAATATATTAGCATACTCTTACTTTGATATAGCTTAGTGCTCTAAAAGTACTGAAAGTTATTTTGTGCCTTTTAAATACTTAACAGTTTAACATTTTCTAATTTACTATATTATCACATTTAAAATAATTACAGAGATATTCTTTAGTTATTTCTTAATCTTTTAGTCTCTTCTAGAATTTATGCATTTATGTCTAAAGGGCCCTCACTTTACCTTGCTTATATGTCTATAACTAAACTTATATTTTTTAAGAATGATAAAAGATTCCTTTATGTAATAAGACCTTTTATGGACATAGGCTGTTTTTAAGTAATAATGGGACATAAAGGGATAATATTTTGTATGTAAATGAGTTTTACATTCTGTGGAACATTATAATTACTAATATTTCACTAGGGAATTATCCAACCTTTATTGGATCAGAAAAAAATGCAATCTCGCCAGGCACTGTGGTTCATACCTGTAATCCCAGCACTCTAGGAGGCCAGGGTGGGCAGATAACTTGAGGTCATCAGTTTAAGACCATCCTGGCCAATGTGACGAAACCCTGTCTCTACTAAAAATATATAAATTAGCTGGGATTGGTGATACACATCTGTAATTCCAGCTACTTGGGAGGCTGAGGCACGAGAATTGCTTGAACCTGGAAGAGGGAGGTTGCAGTGAGCTGAGATCACACCACTGCACTCCAGCCTGGGTAATGGAGTGAAACTCTGCCTCAAAAAGAAAAAGAAAAAAAAGAGGATATAACGCAATCTACTATTAAAAAATAGTTTTTAATATCAAAACAAAATTCTAAAAAGTTGATCAGTGAGAATTACTAGGCTTTTATTATGTAAGCTTTGATAGTATCTCATATCTACAGGCATGGAGAAGGCTAGAAGGCATGTAAGTATCAGATGAACCATATTTTATAACACAGGGCCTAAAAATATAAACAAATTTATAATTTAGAAATCCAATTCTGTTAGCCCTATTCCTATAAAATATATAAAGAAGATAAACTTTACTATACATGATATTCTATTTTTCTTTTTAATACAACTGGAAATAAATCTGTTGATTGAATTTTTCATTTTATCTAGAGCTCATACCCATTGACAAAATCTTTGTTGTTTTTCATTCATCCTATTCATAATTTTCATTCTTCATTTTTTTCTTACAACACACACATCCCACAAACAAATTTCCTTTGTGTTTTATAGATTAAGCTAATTATTGACATTTATGACTATAAGACATTAGGATTTTAAGGGAGAAGTTTTACATTATTTTACTTTCATCAAATTAGTATTTGTGCTTTCTACCAATAACTTCTGACCTCATTTAAAAATATTAGCAATCCTGATGTACATAACATAGGTAAATGTGTCTAGAAACAGCTTCTTCTCTTTAGGTACAACTATCAAAGACTGACAAATTACTATATAATTTAGGTCCAGAATTACATTTCTAAATTCCTATCTGACACATCAATGTTATATTTTAACTATTAACTGCAAATACTCTAGGGTGCAAAGTAAAAGGGAAATTAGTAGAATTACTTTTCAGTGGGCGTATATTGATTTTATGTTTGCTTATTTATTTATGTTATTAGTATTATTTAATAGCCCACAAGTGCTACAAAACATTTGCTCCATTCATATCATATGTATTTATATATACATATAAAATATGAGGTGAACCTATTAAAAATCAAGTTATTCACAATCAGGTAAATTGCTTCTTTTCAAAAACAGATATTAGAGAAAACATATTTATATATATCTTAAACCCATTTAAGAAACCCCTAATATAATTTTACCTATGTAACTGCTATAGGTATATATTAATATAAGAGCACCTCAGTAGTTTTCAAGTAACTAAAAAACTTTAAGAATAAAATGCTGCTCAATTTTTGAATAATGAAATATATAAGGCCATGGAAACAGACACTTGTCAACTAGTAGTACTAAAAAAGAAAACACAAAACAACAAAACAGATATTAGAATAGCAGAAATTCAAGGTTTCTGATTTATGGAATATAGAGATGGGAAAGATCAAATACGAAGTTTACCCTATCAAAATTAAGAAATAACTTAACAAGATGCTAAAGATTTCACTGACATACTTTAAACTGGGTAAAAGGCTACAGTTGTCTATTTGTTGGCTACATGCAAAAAAGAAAAACTATCAAATGTGTTCATTTGGTAGTTACATAAGTCACATAGCAACAAATAAAATAATATTTAACTCTTACAAATTAACTCTCATGTAAAATACCAGGAATTGGTTCTCACTCAATACTCACAGCCAACTTGGTAAATAGGTGCTTCCATTTCCCTCACTTCATAGAAAACTAAGGCACAGAGTGGTTAAATGACTAGCCTATTGAGGTATAAGACAAAAGTACATTTCGTCTTTGTTCTTGGTTCTTGACTTATTATAGAACTCCTAAAACCCTTGGGAATTTCCCGAGTGATAGGAGAGTGACTTTTGTTATTCCTAACAAACACCACCCCCTGCTGTGCCCCCCACCCCATCCTTTTTTTTTGAGACAGGGTCTTCCTCTGTCACACAGGCTGAAGTGCAATGGTGCGATCTCTACTCAAGGCAACCTTCGCTCCAAGGTTCAAGTAATTCTCATGCCTCAGCTACCTAAGTAGTTGCGGTTACAGGCGTGTGCCACCACGCCCAGCTAATTTTTTGTATTTTTAGTAAAGACATGGTCTCACTTTGTTGGCCAGGCTTGTCTTGAACTCCTGGCCTCAAGTAATCCACCCATCTGCGCCTCCCAAAGTGCTGGGATTACAGGCATGAACAACTATGCCAGGCCCAAATTTCTTCAGATCTGAGTTTATGCTAATTAGATGACTTAGGGTGAGTGCCAAGATAGCCTCAAGATGAGGCTGGTCTGGTGACTGAAAAAACTAAGTGATTAGAGCATTGGAATTTTCAGTCCCACCCACTGAAGGGTGGGGCTAGAGATTGAGCTCCATAATATGTCTTAAACAATGGGATTCAGAGATCTTCCAGGGTGGTGAACACATCAAGGTGCTGGAAGGGTGTTAAATACCAAGAGGAGATGGAACCCCCTTCCCTCTATGCCTTGCCCTATGCATCTCTTGCATTTGGCTATTCCTAAATTGTATCTTTATAGTAAACTGGTAAGCTTTATAGTAAATTGATACAATTCCTAAACTGTATCTTTATAGTAAAGTGTTCCCAAGAGGTTTTTGACCTATTGTATAAGTGAATCTGAAAATGGGGGGAGTTATTGGAACCAACTGATTTTGTAGTCAAGTAGGACAGAATTTTGAGTAGCCTGGGGATCTGGTACTTGGGACTGGCATATGATGTGAAGGCAATCTTGTGGACTGAGCCCTTAAATCTCTGGAGTCTGGTGCTAATTCCTGGTAGGTAGTGTCAGAATTCAATTGAAATAAAAAGAAGGATATTGGGTATCTGGAGAGTTGGAGAATTGATTGGTGTGAGTAAAAAACCCCACACAGCATCAGAAGGGTGAGTAAAAAAACTCTATCTATGGTCACTGTATTGATAAGTACCAGAGCCAGAATTCAAAGGTTTGAATTTTCAACCTAGTACTTTGTATTAACTTGAAGCCCTATAGGATACAAAACATTTTGTGATGTAAATTATTTCCCCACAATGAATTATCCAAAGAATTAAAAACAATACTGTTATTTGGTTATGAATGAATTTTCTGGTGAATTTTTTCTACTTTTCTGTTATGAGAAAATATGAAAATATCAAACCATCACACAAAATATAGGGATATGTAAACCCAAAGTGATTTACTCAAACATTTTAACACAGCACCCAAACTCTAAAAATCCATATCCATATCTTAACATATGTAGTCAATGTTCTTACAAAGAAAGCAAAACACAAGCACACCTCTGCAGGAGATGGCTTCCTTCCCAATTGTATGTTTTCAGTTAGTCATAGCATAAAAGAAATATAAAACTTGGCCAAAGAATCATTGCCCTATAGAAGCCAGAAGTTAAATAAATTGTGTAAGGATGACTTTATTTCTGCAGTTGAAGTTACCCTCTCAATACAACTCGATTTTGATTGCTTTAAAAGCCAAAACTATTTTATTTATAACCCTAATTATAATAATATCAAAAGTTCATGTATCATTGTTTTTATATAGAAGAATAGAAAAAAATTACTTCTTAAAATTGCATTTTCACATACTAGAGCATCAGTTCTCAAAGTTTGAAAGTATAGTCTACTGTCCAACAACAACATCTGCATCACCTGGGGCCTTGTTAGAAATACAGATTCTCAAGACCCATTGCAGCTTTACTGAATCAGAAACTCTAGGGGTGGGGTCAAGTAATCTGTGTTTCAGTAAGCCCTCTGGCTGATTTTGATGCAGGCTAAAGTTTGAAAACCATTGTACTATTATAAGAAGGCCAGTAATTATTTAGTAGATGCAGAGCAAAAGTACGTTAATAAGGTAGTAGATACAATAGTATACTGATTTGAAATAGAAAGACATAGTAAATATTAAGTTGAAACTGAGGCAAGAAACACTTTTGGGATTTGGGGAGGTAAAGGAAACAATGTCACAAGTGGTAATCTAATTTTATGTATGACTCTGAGGTGACAACTGAGGTTTATGGCTTTCTTGAGAAAATACTTCCTCCCCATATTATTTAACAGTGCTTATCTTTTATTCTTTCCTTAATTTTTCTTCCTGTATATACAGAAGTTGAAGGTGATTCTTGTGGTCTTAAGCCTAGATATTAATTCTACTTTTGGCCTCATTACATTCTGCATTTAAATGCTATTCACATTTATAACCGTAGAAAATATATCCCTTTTCAACAATAGTACTGTAAAATCAGTATATTCTATTGCAGTCATCTTACTGTAATTTTAGACAAATGACAAGGGTACCTTAAGAAAAGAACTGTACTGACAAACCACATCAGACCAGATGCCATGCTAACCATCAGAATTCTGCTATCACTTCCTTTGGAAATGTGCCTGAAATCATGCTGACATCAAGAAAATGACAGATTACCTCTGGACCAGTTCAATCTTCCTCATATTGTATAATTCCTAGTTTAAGCCCAAAGAAAAAAAGTCAAGAAACATTTTCGTAATTCATCCACAGCAAAATTTTCACCTTAGAACCACAAGTCACTTGTTCTGCCTAGCAAAATTATAAAAATAATATAAAAATAGTAAAAAGGATTTAAAAATATGATTAGTTTAATCCTTTGAATATGAAAAGGCATGTACTATCTCACCTCTGGAGTGACATCTCGTGGTGCAAACCCTGTTCCTCCAGTTGTTAATATCAAATTCAGTTCCTTTTCATCACACCAATCTATCAGGGTTTCCTGAAAGAAAACAATAGTATAGTCATGAGCAGAAGAACTTGCCTGCTTGCTCAAAACATCCCATTCCTCAGACATTTTGTATACAACAAGGAAACACAGATTCTTTTCAATAGTCAGAAAGAAAATTTTGAAGCACAATTCATGGAACATTTTCACTCTTGATCAAAAAGCACTGAAATTTTGAGTATTTATTTTGTTAATAATAATTAACAAATGAGGATGCAAGTATTAAATTCGTGAAAGTAAATAAAACACAAGAAAAACCATAAATACAGAGTTTATAATTAATGGCTTATTGGAAGTTCTTTTCATCCATTCAAAATACACTACTATGACAGTTATAGAGATTAGAATTATATATCATAAGATTTTGGAGCTGGCAGGGTCATTAGCAGACTTGCCTCTTCATTTTCTGAGACAACTGAAGTGCAATCTGCTAATAATTTGCAAAGTTACACAGCTAGTTTGTAACAAAGTGAAAGCAGGATCTCCATCTGCTGATTTTTTTCATTCTTGCTAATTCTATTAACGCATTCTACATTTCAGTTATTTGCTGAAAAGGGCAATTAAGTGCTTATTAAATTAAAATCATACACTTGCATTGGTATTATATTGTTTCATTATGTTTTTACAATTCAGAGTCAAAATTTAAAAATATAATTTCATCATTTAATTGCTGATAACTGGTGTGAAATACAAATAGCAGGCTGATACTGAGATGTACAATACAATCCCCTCAGTTCTCAAATTCATCAGTGGACACAAAATGTAGGATTATTTAGAATAAATCCAAGATCTAAAAATGATTTTTTCCCTTTCTTTGCAGATTTGTGTTTTATTCTGGTATCACAGAAATGCAGAGTTCAGAGCTCCAAATGAAGGGGATTTTTCTGTGCAATGATTAATTAATGGCAACAAACTATTTTTAAAAATGTAAATTGTAGATTACTGAGAGCCCACCTAATGAATTTCAATCCCTGATATAGTTACAATTTTGTTCTGAGGATAGCCCCTAAAAAATCAACGATTATTATAATAAAGGTGCTTATAAAATGGTTTCATAAACCAAAGTTAAAACTTCAATTGTCTGTGCTTCTTTATAAAAAGTAGAAAAGCTTAAATACTCACTCTTCTAAATAGTTCACTATTATTTCTGGCATATAAAAATACCGGTCAGGTGTAGTGGCTCACGCCTGTAATCCCAGCACTTTGGGAGTCTGAGGCGGGTGGATAACGTAAGGTCAGGAGTTCGAGATCAGCATGGCCAACGTGGCGAAATCCCATCTCTACTAAAAGTACAAAAATTAGCCAGGCATGGTGGCACATGCCTGTAGTCCCAGCTTCAGGAAACTGAGGCAGGAGAATCATTTGAACCTGGGAGGCGGAGGTTGCAGTGAGCTGAGATTATGCCACTGCACTCCAGCCTGGGTGACAGAGAGACTCCATCTCAAAAAATCAAAAAACAAAACTATAAGGTCTAACCGTGCCATGGACGTCATGGCGACCCCAATGAACCTCACTTATACTTCTGGAGGGCCTTCTGGAAGATGATGAGAAGAGGAAGAAATGATCAACCCCTGTGGCACTTACTTAACTTTGAGACATTCTCTATTGTTTCTTATTCCGGCCTCAACTGACAAGGCCATTGGACTTTGTGACTTTGTGGTCATAATTGGTACTTTTGTACCAATACACATGACCAATGGAACAGAATAGAGAACCCAGAAATAAGACCGCACACCTACAACTGTGTGATCTTTGACAAGCCTTATAAAAACAAGCGATGGGGACAGAATAGAGAACCCAGAAATAAGACCGCACATCTAAAACTGTCTGATCTTTGACAAACTTGACAAAAACAAGCAATAACCTATTTAATAAATGGTGCCAGGAGAACTGGCTGGCCATATGCAAAAAATTGAGTCTGGACCCCTACCTTACACCATATACAAAAATTACCTCAAGATGGATTAAAGACTTAAATATAAAACCCAAAACGATAAACACCCTAGAAAACAACCTAGGCAATACCATTTAGGATATATGCATGGGCAAAGATTTTATAACAAAGACATTAAAAGCAATTGCAACAAAAGCAAAAATTGACAAATGGAATGAATTAAACTAGAGAACTTCTGCACAGAAAAATAAACTATCAAAAGAGTAAACAACCTACAGAATGGGATAAAACGTTTTGCAAACTATGCATCTGACATAGGTCTAATATCCAGCATCTGCAAGGAACTTAAACAAATTTACAAGAAAAACAAACAAACATCCCTATTAAAAACTGGGCAAAGGACATGAACAGACACTTCTCAAAAGACATACATGTGTCCTATAAGCAAAATGCAAATCAAAACAACGATGAGCTATCATCTCATGCAAATCAGAATGACTATTACTAAAAAGTCAAATAATAACAGATACTGGCAAGGTTGTGGAGAAAAGGGGATACTTTTACACTGTTGGTGGGAGTATAAATTAGTTCAATCATTGTTGAAGACAGTGTTGCGATTCCTCAAAGACCTACAGAGAGAAATACCATTCAAACCAGCAATCCCATTACTGGGTATATATCCAAAGGATAAATCATTATATTATAAAGACACATGCACATATATGTTTACTGCAGCACTATTTACAATAGCAAAGACATGGAATCAACCTAAATGCCCATCAATGACAGACTGAATAAAGAAAATGTGGTACCTATACACTATGGAATACTATGCAGCCACAAAAAAGAATGAAATCATGTTCTTTGCAGGGACATGGATGGAGCTGGATCCCATTATCCTTAGCAAACTAATACAGGAAGAGAAAACCAAATACCACATGTTCTGATTTAGAAGTGGAAGCTAAATGATGAGATCACATGAAAGAACAACATACACTGCAGCATATGGAAGGGGAGAGGGTGACAGAAGGGAGAGAAGCAGGAAATATAACTAACGTGTACTAGGCTTAATACCTGGGTGATGAAATAATCTGTACAACCAACCTTCATGACGTATGTCTACCTATGTAACAAACCTGCACATTCTACACATGTACCCCTAAACTTCAACTTAAAGTTAAAAAAAAAGATTATAAACATTTATTCATTCTTCATTCTGATACTTAGTACTCATAGTCTGTAAGTCTAGAAACAAATTTTGTACTTAATAATTACACATATCCTACTGTAGAAGATTAAATATGGTCATACATTCTTTGTAAATCTTCCTGTCAGGAGGTGGGGTCTACTTGCACAACGCTTGCAATTGGGCTGGACGTCTGACTTGATTTGATCAATGGAATGGGCAATAAGTCATGTTGCGGCAGTTCTGAAGCCTAGGTTTCAAAAGGTTTCCATTTTTCTGTCTTCACTCTTTGGTAAACTTCTATGACTACATTAGGAAGGCTGGGCTAGACAATGGAATGATGGGTGACCATTTGGAGAGAAAGGTCTAGTGGAATAGCCAGCACCAAGGTCCCACACATCTGAGTGAGGTTATCTTAGATTCTCCAGACCCAACTAAGCTGACATTATTTCAGCCACATAAGTGACCCTACTCATGTGGCTGAAATAACAAGACTAGAAGAAGATATTGCCACTCAGAAAGCCCACAGACTTGTGAAAAATAATTAATCACTATCTGTGTTAAAGCCACCATATTTTTATGGTGGTTTTTAAGGTAACAATAGAATACAAAAACAACTACTTTCACAGTTAATATTTTGGCATCCTCTTCTTTTTCTGACTATTTACAATTTATATTTCATTAGTGATAAGTTTATCTTTTATACTAAGCTACGGAATAGTTCTAAAGGTAAGCTTCATGTGTTATATTTAAATATATTAGCATAAAGTCTTAAGAATATGATAATATAAGTTAATTTTCAGTTTAAGAAACATATAAAAACCTAGTATGGGCCACGAATATGCCTAGTATGTGCCAGAAATATATATATATATATACACACACACACACACAAACACACAAATATATATTTTAAAAAGCATGACAAATGTGCTTGATGTCACAGACATCAGAGATATAAACAACATGGTAGATCAATATATTATGGTTAGTGTTATTAGAGAGGGTATATACTTCTTAAGAAAACTGTTTCAGAAATACTACATGTATTTATAAATATAAAATGTTCTCTTTACACTTACATTATTTAACAATAATTAAAAACATGATATAAATTTTTAGCAAAATTATTTTTGGCAAAGAGTAAACAACTCATCAAAGAGAAAAATGGAGGCAATAACAGAGCTAAGAGAGAGTAAGTTTAGATAAGTCATCATTCTCTGTATCTACCTGGAGTCTTATACTTATCCATTATAATAGGCATTTTTCTTTTCTCTACATTTTTTCTGTCTCAATCTTTTTGAGTTCAGCTCCGATTTTGGTTATTTCTTATCTTCTGCTAGCTTTGAGATTTGTTTTTGGTTCTCTAGTTGTTTTACTTGTGATGCTAGATTGTTAACTTGAGATCTCTTCACTTTTTGATGTGAACATATAGTACTATAAATTTCCTTCTTAACACTGCCTTAACTGTGTCGCACAGATTCTGGTATGTTGTATCTTTGTTCTCATTAGTTTTAAAGAACTTAATTATTTCTGCCTTAATTTCATTATTTACCAGTCATTCAAGAGCAGGTTATTCAATTTCCATGTAATTGTACAGTTGTGGGTAAATTTCTCAGTCTTGATTTCTAATTTCATTGGACTGTGGTCCTAGCAATTGTTATAATTTCATTTCTTTTGTATTTCCTCAGGAGTGTTTTACTTCTGATGATGTGATCAATTTTAGAGTATTTTTCATGTGACAATAGGAAAAATGTATATTCTGTTCTCTTTGTGTACAGAGTTCTATAAATATCTATCAGGTCTATTTGATCCATGGCTGTGTTCTAGTCCTCAATATCTTTTAACTTTTTTTCTCTATGATCTGTCTAAAATTGTCATTGGGGTGTTAAAGATTTCCACTATTACTGTGTGGGAGTCTAAGTCTCTTTGAAGGTCCCTAAGAACCTGCTTTATGAATTTGGGTGCTCCAATGTTGGATGCCTATATATTTAGGATTGTTAGATCTTCTCGTTGATTTGAACCCTTTCCAATTATGTAATGCCCTTCTTTGTCTTTTTTGATCTTTGTTGGTTTAAAGTCTGTTTTGTCAGAAGGTAGAACTGCAACCCTTATCTTTTTCTGTTTTCCATTTGCTTGGTAGATTTGTCTCTATCCTTTAATTTTGAACCAATACTTGCCATTGTATGCAAGATGGATCTCTTGAAGACAACAGCATAACAATGGGTCTTGGTTATTTATCCAGCTTGCCACTCCATGTTTTTAACTGGGGAATTTAGCCCATTTATATTTAAGGTTAGTATTCATATGTGTGGATTTAACCCTGTAATCATGATGTTAGCTGGTAACTTTGCAGACGTATGTGGTTGCTTTCTAGTGTCACTGACCTGCGCACTTCAGTATGTTTTCGTAGCAGCTGTTAATGGTCTTTCCTGTCCACATTTAGTGCTTCCTTCAGGAGCTCTTGCAAGGTAGGTCTGGTAGTAAAAACTTCCTCAGCATTTGCTTGTCTAAAAAGGATCTTATTTCTCCTTTGCTTATGAAGCATACTTTGGCTGGATAAAAAATTCTGGGTTGGAATTTCTTTTACGAATACTGAATATTGGACCCCAGTCTTTTTGGGCTTGTAGGGTTTCAGCTGAGACATATGCTGCTAGCTGGATGGGCTTTCCTTTGTAGGTTACCGGACCTTTCTCTCTAGCTGTCTTTAACATGTTTTCTTTCATTTTGACTTGGGAGAATCTGATGATTACCTGTCTTGGGGATCATCTTTGTGTGAAGTATCTACTGGTGTTCTCTGCATTTCCTGAATTTGAATGTTGGCCCCTGTAGCTAGGTTGGGGAAGTTCTCATGGATGATACCTGAAATACGTTTTCCAAGTTGGATCCATTATTCCCATCTCTTTCAGAGACACCAAACAGTCGTAGATTCAATCTCTTTACATAATCCTATATTTCTTAGAGGTTTTGTTCATTCCTCTTCATGCTTCTTTTTTTCTATTCTTGTCTGGCTGTCTTATTTCGGTAAGCCAGCCTTTAAGCTCTAAGATTCTTTCCTCAGTTTGGTCTATTCTGCTATTAATTTAGCTCTATCAGGTTGGTTATATTCTTTTCTGTATGGGCTATTTTGTCTGTCAGCTCCTGCTATGTTTTATCATGATTTTTACCCTCTTTGCACTGGGTTTCAACATACTTCTGTAGCTCAATGATCTTTGTTTCTATCCATATTCTGAATTCTGTTTCTATCATTTCATCCATCTCAGCCTTGTTCTGAGCCCTTGCTGGAGAGGTGATGTGGTCATCCGGAAGAAAGAAGGCACTCTAGCTTTTTGAGATTTCAGCATTCTTGCATGGATTTTTTCTCATCTTTGTAGGCTTATCTTTCTTCAATCTTTGAGGCTGCTGATCTTTGGATATTTTTTTCTTTTATCCTACTTGATAACCTTGAGAATTTGATTATGGTATAAGATGGATTCAGCTGACTGGAAGATTACGATCTTTTTTTCTGGAAGATTTTAGGAGGCCAATGCTCAGCTCCCAACTTCTTGACTGTGTGCTCTAACTCTGGGGAATTTGTATTGGGCCCCAATTTTGACCTCTTTGAAGTTGAGTCAATTGTGCTGGGTGTTCTGAGGTGCAGCAGCTGGAGAAAAGTGCTAACAGATGCAGGGGTGCCTGCCTCCCTGCAGGTGTTCACCATAGTGGAGGAGGCAACCACAGCTAGTGGGGGAAGACAGGGAGGCCTGCTAGAGAGTATGCTGTTGCACTGGAGGTGGTGTTGGCTTGGGGGCAGGGTGCTGACCAGCACAGATCTGGATGCCTTCTCTGTGCCCCACAAGTAAGAGTGATTGTTCAGGGTGTAGGATGATCTGCTGTTCTCTGTGCAGTGTTAGTGCAAGGGCAGGGTACTGGCAGGAGTGAGACTTGCTGGCTCTTTGCTTGCCAAGGGTGTCTGCAATGGTGGTAAGCAAGGGAAGTGGGAAGACTGCACTCCTGCATGCTGGCTTGGCAAATAAAGCAAAAGCCACCTGTGAAGACGTGCATCAGCAAAGTGAAGTGGGGAGTGCCATGGGCCTGGGAAAGGCTGCATAGGCTGGAGAGGAAGCAAGGAGGCTGGGGTGTAGCCATAGGGCATGCCTTGTTGAAGCTCTCTACTGGTCAGGTATGGTTCATTAGTGCTGAAGTGATGGCGTGTGTACCCAGGGACCTCAAGACTGCCCTGCAGGAAGGCATGGCCTTGCTATGGCCCCAGGAGAGGCCAGTAGACTAAGGGGTGCTCAGGTCAGACCAGCCCTGTCTTATGTGTAAGACAACTCTATGCAGATCAGGTTCAAAAGTTCCTAGGATTAAAGTCACTTATGGGAGCAAGTCAAGCCTAGGAGAATGGCTGTCCTTGACCATGCTCCACTACAGACACTTCTGTACCAAACCCTCTCATCCCCACATCAGCTGGCTTGCTGCCCTTACCACTTCTCTAAGCAGCTCTCCCTGCCACCTCATGTGTCTGTGGTGGTTGAGGGGTCCCCTCCTGCTTGAGTTCCAGAGGCCCATGGTGAGAGCAGGTTATACCTTGTCAGTTCAACTCACCCATGCTCCTGGAGCTGTTTTGGTTCAAAAACAAATCCTGGTGCACAATAGCCCATGCATCATTCCCAGCTTTCTCTTCCTTTAGCCCACCTTCTGTGTCTTCTCTTAGTCCACTCTTGACGCCTTCCCTACAAAGATCTGTTAAAAGCATGCCTGTTTTCCCATAGGACCTGTTCCATAGGAGCTGTTCCACTTGTCTCTATCTAGTCAGCCAGCTTGCCCTTGCCCCTGCAAATCATTCTTTTAGTGTTTTTGTTGTCATTTGTTTGAATTAAATTATAAAAGAATTATAAAAGTTATTGATTTGAGTTTATAACAGGTAAGCAAAATATACATACAAAATTAAATGTGGTATAAATACTTGATTAGAAAAGGCACTTTTCCCTAATATTATAACTTTGACTTCAGTAAAAAAATTTTTTATAGTTTATAGAAGATAGTTTATAGAACTCTTAAACTAGCTATTTTACTATCTGTCATTAAATTGATACTGGAGTAATCCCAACATGGCTGAATAGTAACAGCTCTGGAGTGCAGTTCCCAGCAAGAACAACGTAGAGGGCGAGTGATCACAGCATTTCCAAATGAGTATTTACTGCCACAGATCACGAGATTCCAGGGCTGAAAAGTGCCATGAGTTTCCAGCATGGCTGTTTCAGCCAGTGCCACGGGTCTCCGCACAAAAACTCACACAAATCTGGGCAGCCGTTTCAACTGGAGCCTGGAATGCCTGTGATACAGAGCCACCCATTCAACTGGAGACAAGGTGGCTGAAACAGGGAGCCAGGTGATATGGCTGAATGGGTCACACCCCAAAAAAGACTAGCAATCTGAAATGCTCTGGATTGACAGTTTCACAGCAAGTGCAGCTGGACCCAGGAAGGTCCAGCTCGGTTGGGGAAAGGGCATCAGTGATTACCAAGGCATTCCACCACTACCGAGGCAGTCCGCCATTATGGAGGCAGACCACCATTACTGAGGCAGTTATAACTGTACCTCTGTAAACAAAACTGCAACGAAGTTCATACAGCAGCTGGGCAGAGCCCATGGCAGCTCAGCAACACCTCTGCAGACAGACTGTGACTAGACTACCTCCATGCTGGGCAGGGCATCTCTGAAAAAAGACAGCAGCACGTCAGGAACTTATAAATAAAGCCCCAACTTCCCAGGAGAGAGGACATGGGAAAAAAGGTAGTTATGAGTTCCACCACAGCAGACTTAAACTTACCTACCCAGCAGCTCTGAACGAAACAATAGAGCTCCCATCTCAGCATTTAAGATCCTATAAGGGACACACTGTCTCCTAAGTGGCTCCCTCACCCCCGAATATCCGAAGAGACATAAAGGATAGCTCAGGCTGACAGGTACTTTTCTGGGACGAAGATAACAGAAGAAGAAACTGGCAGCAACCCTTACTGTTCTGCAGCCACCGCAAGTGATCCCCAGGCAAGCAGGCTCTGGAGTGGACCTCCAGCAGCCTTACAGCAGAGGGCCCTGAATGTTAGAAGGAAAACTAAAAAACAGAAAGAAATAACTTCAACATCAACAAAAAGGATGTCCACTCAGAGTCCCTATCTGAAAGTCATCAACTTCAAAGACCACAGGTAGATAAATACACAAAGATGGGTAGAAACCAGTGCAAAAAGGATGAAAACACCAAGAACCAGAATGCCTCTCCTCCTCCAAGGGATCACAACTTCTCACCAGCAAGGAAACAAAGCTGGTCTGAGAATGAGTCTGATGAATTGACAGAAACAGGTTTGAGAAGGTGGGTAACAAGAAACTTCTCTGAGCTAAAAGAACATGTTCTAACCCAATGCAAAGAAACTAAGAACCTTGAAAAAAGGTTAGACAAAATGCTAATGAGAATAAACAGCTTAGAGAAGAATATAAATGACTTGATGGAGCTGAAAAACACAACACGAGAACTTAGCGAAGCATACACAAATGTCAATAGCCAAATTGACCAAGCAGAAGAAAGGATATCAGAGATTCAAGATCAATTCAATGAAATAAAACGAGAAGGCAAGATTAGAGAAAAAAGAGCAAAAAGAAATGAACAAGCCCTCCAAGAAATATAAGATTACGTGAAAAGACCTAATGTATGCTTGATTCATGTACCTGAATGTGACAGGGAGGAAGAATCCAAGCTGGAAAACACACTTCAGGATATTATACAGGAGAACTTCCCCAACCTAGCAAGGCAAGCCAACACTCAAGTCCAGGAAATACAAAGAACACCACAAAGATATTTCTCAAGAAGAGCAACCCCAAGGTACAGAATCGTCAGATTCACCAGGGTTGAAATGAAGGAAAAAAAGCTAAGGGGAGCCAGAAAGAAAGGTCAGGTTACCCACAAAGGAAAGCCCATCAGATGCACAGCGGCTCTCTCGGCAGAAACCCTACAAGCCAGAAGAGAGTGGGGGCCAAGAGTCAAGACTTATAGGTGTGCTGTATTCAGGAAACCCATCTCACACGTAAGGACACACATAGGCTTAAAACAAAGGGATGGAGGAAGATTTACCAAGCAAATGGAGAGCAAAAAAAAAGCAGGAGTTGCAATCCTAGTCTCTGATAAAATGGACTTTAAACCAACAAAGATCAAAAGAGACAAAGAAGGGCATTACATAATGGTAAAGGGATCAATGCAATAAGATGAGCTAAGGATCCTAAATATATACGCACCCATTACAGGAGCACCCAGATACATAAAGCAAGTTGTTAATGACCTACGAAGAGACTTAGACTCCCACACAATAATAGAGGGAGATGTTAACACTCCACTGTCAATATTAGAAAGATCAACAAGACAGAAAATTAACAAGGATATCCAGGACTTGAACTCAGATGTGGACCAAGCAAACCTAATAGACAACTAAAGAACTCTCCACCCCAAATCCACAGAATATACATTCTTCTGAGAACCACATCACACCTACTGTAAAACTGACCACATAATTGGAAGTAAATCACTCCTTAGCAAATGCAAAAGAACAGAAATCATAATAAACAGTCTCTCAGACCACAGTGCAATCAAATTAGAACTCAGGATTCAGAAACTAACTCGGAACCACACAACTTCATAGAAACTGAACAACTGGTTCCTAAATGTCAACTGGATAAACAATGAAATGAAGGCAGAAATAAAGATATTCTTCGAAACCAATGAGAACAAATACACAATGTAACAGAATCTCTGGGACACATTTAAAGCAATGTCTAAAGGGAAATTTATAGCAATAAATGCTCACATGAGAAGCAAGGAAAGATCTAAAACTGATACCCTATCACCAAAATTGAAAGAGCTAGTGGAACAAGATTAAAAAAACTCAAAAGCTAGCAGAAGACAAGAAATAACTACAATCAGAGCAGAACTGAAGGAGACAGAGACACAAAAATCCCATCAAAAAAATCAACAAATCCAGGAGCTGGTTTTTTGAAAAGATCAACAAAATAGACAGACCACTAGCCAGATAAATAAAAAATAAAAGAGAGAATAATCAAATGGATGCAATAAAAAACAATAAAGGGGATGTCACCACCGATTCCACAGAAATACAAACTACCATCAGAGATTATTACAAAGAACTCTATGCACATATACCAGTAAATCTGGAAGAAATGGATAGATTTCTGTACACTTACACCCTCCCAAGCCTAATCCAGGAAGAAGTCAAAACCCTGAATAGACCAATAACAAGGGCTGAAGTTGAGGCAGCAATTAATAGCCTACCAACCAAAAAAAGCCCAGGTCCAGATGGGTTCACAGCTGAATTCTACCAGATGTACAAAGAGGAGCTGGTACCACTCCTTCTGAAACTATTCTAAACAATCCAAAAAGAGGGAATCCTTCCCAAATCATTTTATGAGACCAACATCATCCTGTTACCAAAACCCAGCAGAGACTCAACAAAAAAAGAAAACTTCAGGCGAATATCCATGATGAACAGAGATGCAAAAATCTTCAATAAAATACTGGCAAACCAATTGCAACAGTACATCTAAAAGCTTATCCATCACGATCAAGCAGACTTCATCCCAGGGGTGCAAGATTGGTTAAACATACGCAAGTCTATAAACGTAATTCACCACATAAACAGAACCAAACACAAAAACCACATGATTATCTTAATAGATGCAGAGAAGGTCTTCCACAAAATTCAACAGCCCTTCATGCTAAAAACTCTCCATAAACTAGGTATCGACAGAATGTATCTATCTCAAAATAATAAAAGCTATTTACCACAAAGCCACAACCAATATCATACTGAATGGGCAAAAATTGGAAGCATTCCCTTTGAAATCTGGCACTAGACAGGGATGCCCTCTCTCACCACTCCTATTCAATATGTTATTGGAAGTTCTAGCCAGAGCAATCAGGCAAGAAAAAGAAATGAAGGGTATTCAGTTAGGAAGGGAGGAAGCCAAATTGTCTCTATTTGCAGATGACCTGATTATATACGTGGAAGACCCCATTGTCTCACCCAAAATCTCCTTAAACTAATAAGCAACTTCAGCGAAGTCTCAGGATACAAAATAATGTGCAAAAATCACAAGCATTCCTATACACCAATAGCAGACAAACAGAGAGCCAAATCAAGAGTGAACTCCCGTTCACAATTGCTACAAAGAGAATAAAATACCTAGGGATACAACTAACAAAGGATGTAAAGGATCACTATGAACCACTGCTCAAGGAAATAAGAGAGGACACAAACAGATGCAAGAACGTTCCATGCTCATGGTTAGGCAGAATCAATATTGTGAAAATGGCCATACTGCCCAAAGTATTTTACAAATGCAATGCTATCCCCATCAAGTTACCTATGACCCTCTTCACAGAACTGGAAATAACCACCTTAAACTTCATATGGAACCAAAAGACAGCCCAGACCTAAGCAAAAAGAACAAAGCTGGAGGCATCACGATACTTGACTTCAAATTATACTACAAGGCTACAGTAATCAAAACATCATGGTACTGGTACCAAAACAGGCACACAGACCAGTGGAACAGAACAGAGGCCTTGGAGGCAACGCCACACATCTACAACCATCTGATCTTTGACAAACCTCACAAAAACAAGCAATGGGGAAAGGATTCCCTGTTTAATAAATGGTGTTGGGATAACTGGCTAGCCATGTGCAGAAAGCAGAAACCGGACCCCTTCCTGACACCTTACACTAAAATTAACTCCAGATGGATTAAAGACTTAAACATATGACCTAACACCATAAAAACCCTAGGAGAAAACCTAGGCAAAACCATTCAGGACATAGGCATAGGCAAGGACTTCATGACTAAAACGCCAAAAGCATTGACAGCAAAAGCCAAAATAGACAAATGGGATCTAATTAAACTCTAGATCTTCTGTACAGCAAAACAAACAATCATTAGAGTGAACCAGCAATCAACAGAATGGGAAAAAAATTTTACAATCTACCCATCTGATAAAGGGCTGATATCCAGAATCTATAAAGAACTAAAACAGATTTACAAAAAACAAACAAGCCCATTAAAAAGTGGGCAAAGGACATGAACAGACTTTTCAAAAGAAGACATATATGAGGCCAACAAACATATGAAAAAATGCTCATCACTGGTCATCAGAGAAATGCAAATCAAAACCACACTGAGATACCATCTCATGCCAGTTAGAATGGTGATCATTAAAAAATCTGGAGACAACAGATGCTGGAGAGGATGTGGAGAAATAGGAACACTTTTATGGTGTTGGTGGGAGTGTAAATTAGTTCAACCATTGTGGAAGACAGTGTGGCAATTCCTCAAGGATCAAGAAACAGAAATTCCATTTGACCCAGCAATCCCATTACTGGGTATATACCCAAAGGATTATAAATAATTCTATTATAAAGACACATGCACACGTATGTTCACTGCAGCACCATTTACAATAGCAAAGACCTAGAGTCAACCCAAATGCCCACTGATGACAGACTGGACAAGGAAAACGTGGCACATATACACCATGGAATACTATGCAGCCATAAAAAAGGATGAGTTTGTGTCCTTTGTAGGGACATGGATGAATCTGGAAACCATCATTCTCAGCCAACAGACACAACAAGAGAAAATCAAACACTGCATGTTCTCACTCATAGGCAGGTGTTGAACAATGAGAACACATGGACACCGGGAGGGGAGCATCAAACACTGGGATCTTTTGGTGGGGACTAGGGGAGAGACAGTGAGGGGTAGGGAGGTTGTGGGGGGATAACATGGAGAGAAATGCCAGATATAGGTGATGGGGGGATGGAGGCAGCAAACCACATTGCCATATATGTACCTATGCAACAATCCTGCATGATCTGCACATGTACCCCAGAACCTAAAGTACAATTATATATATATAAATTAAATAAAATTATTTCATACTATACAACCCATAAAAATGCTAAGCTAAAATACTGAATGATCTTTAGTGCAGTTTCTCTCTTGCAGTCAAAAATAAGTTTCCAGAGTAACATCTTGAATATTTTCTAATTTTCCTTTTATTCTACATATAATTTTGACATGCATAGATACATTAATACATTCCACTGGTAAGTAATGTCATAACTTTCAAACACAAATAAGTAGGGATGAATTTTGTTGGTTTTAAAGACAATCCAACTTGCTTTATAGAGCTGAATTAGATAGCTGTATTTCATGATGCTATATGTTTATTAAATGATATCACTGGTTCAGATGGAGACTTACATTTAAAGATAGAAAGATACCCAGAAACACTTTTCAGCTACTTTGTTTTTCACTTCTTAAATTTCCATTTGGTTCTTTTCAATGGTTTCTATTTTTTTCTTCTGAGATTTCCCATCTCTTCATTCATTACAAGCATGTGTTTCTTTATGGCTTGATCATGATTATAGACGCTGCTTCAGAATTTTTTTCTGTTAATTCCAATAGGTGTGTCATCTTGGTGTTAGTCTCAATTGATTATCTTTTCTCTCAAGAATGGGTCGTGTTTACTTGTTTCTTTGTAAAATAACTTCAGACTATATGCTGGACATTGTAAATGTTACATTGAGGAGACCCTGGATTTTATTATAATACTCTGAGGAATGTTGATTTTAAAAAATTTTAGTAAGCAATGACTTTGGCAGACTTAACTGCAAACTCTGCTATGCAGGGGAGGGCAATTCAAATTTCAGTTCAATTCCTTTAGCCCTAGCTGTGCTGTTTGTAGTCACCCAGCTCATTCATGAGTCAGAGATCAGTCAGAAATCTAGAGAGTTTATTTACAGAATTTCAGGCTCTCCTCTTCGGCTCTCTCCTTTCTAGGACTTCCCTTCTTACTTTAATGCAACTATGGTTTGTCCAAACTGTTCTTATAGCCAATAAGCCAGTATGTTTTAGATTTTAGTTAGGACAGACTGTGGCCTACTCTGAGGCTAAAACCAATGCCTTCTTCCAAGTGTTAGAATCTGCCTACTTTACAGATCACTCTCCAATGCTTTCCAATAGTTTTTGTTTCTTTGTTTAGTTTAGAGTTTATAGTAGTAACTTGTGATACACATAGGAGCTCTGATAGGAGCTATTCAACTACACAAAAACGAAGCTTTCTCTCAAAGTAGCTTAAACACCTATTATTTTATTTGTCAACAAAATGTAGTATCAACTCCATGAGTTCGGCATTTCAAGTCATTTTACTCACTTCTCTAGAATATGCAATATGCAAAAAATGAATGACTATGTGTAAGAGATTTAATTAAATGTATCATCTGTTATACAATCGTAAACTAGGTTCTAGAAATGACCGTTGATAAAAAATAAATTTTATATATTTTAACCTGTCCTTATATTTTGGTGGGTTTTGTTTTGTTTTTTGCTCAATGTTAAGAGTAGTCTTAAGTGATTTTTATGATTCTGAAAATACATGCTTATTAAAAAGACCAAAAATAATTCAATCAACAAAAAAGTATAAGGAAATTTAAAACTCACTAACATTTTATGAGATAACCGATTTAAAATCTTTGACCATATTTCCATAAATATTTTAATACATAAAAAAATACACACACATGAATTTTTTTCTGTCCTTCCAAGAATGACAAATTTTTTCTTTTTTTATGTTTTATTTTTAGATTGAGGACTACATGTGCAGATTTGTTACATGTGTATATTGCACAATGCTGAGGTTTGGGCTTCTAATGATCTCATCGCCCCAGCAGTGAACATATTACCCAATAGGCAACCCTTGCTCATACTCTGTTTCTCCCTGCTTTTGAAATCCCCAGTGTTTGTTATTTCTACACATGGATGTTTTAATTTGCAATTTTAATTTGATAATGTCATAATCAATCCATATTAATAAATGTAGTTGACTACAACGATTTTATGTCTGTACAATATTCTGTATACTTTAAAAACTACTTTTAGTTTTCGCATCTACAAACAATGCTGTTTACCTTTATAAATTTTCTGACTGTCAGGCAGGGGAGTCAAAGCAGAGGTAACAGAAAAGGAATAAGTTTGTGGGTAGACAGACTTGGGTACCCATTCCAGTTTTAGTCTACTTAATAGCTTTGCGCCCATCGGCAAGTTACTGAAACTTGGACCACCATTAGGAGAATGAAACCAAATGAGAACAGAAAGCATCTGATATAAATCTGGGTACGTAATAGGAACTAAAAAACTAAGTGCCTCTTTGTATGTATGCATACACACACACAAAGATTATAAAACTATTAAGAAAGCAAAGGTACTTGGCCAAACCATATTACTGCTGACTTCGTATGTACCAAAATTTGATGTGAGAATACATCTTCATATTATTATATATTAGCAAGAAAAAGAATTTCTGTGATAGTTATATCACCTTCCCTCAAACATCAATGACATATTTTTGACAGTTTCATATATAATGTCGCTTTTCCTTTGAACATTTTATTCCATGATAAATATAGCTAGACAAACAACTGGGTATGGATAACATATATTATGTAATTAATTTAATTCTATCAATACTTTTAAAATCTTTAACAACAACAACAAAAAAAACCTGGAAACAGTTTTATTATTTAGTTCACTAATATTCAGTCCTACGTAGAATACAGAGGTCTGGTTTTCAAATAATTTTTAATTGTAATGACTGTCACTGTGGTTTAGTTTTCCAGTAGTCAAGAAATAGTAGTAAGATGTTACAATAGACTTTATATGTTTCCTCTGTGTATTTACACTTAAAGAATAGTGGAGGAAATTCATTTTAGTAAGGTTACAGAAGTATAATAATCTGACGGAATTTTCACCAAGACTTCTATGTAAAGATATTATATAATAATTAGTAAGAGGAACAATAGAACACTGATCTATCTATAGGCAGCAAAAAATAGCAAAAAGACAGGTAGGTTTAATCTATCTTTTCAAAGAGAGCCAAGAATTCTTTTCTTTACCAGATCAGAATGTTCTGATTTGAGAGGAAAATTACCTATTCGACATTATACAATGGTAATACTAAGTTCTGCTTTAAAAAAATAAGGGACTAGGTGATCAAATACAGTTGAGAGAAAACCTGTCTATTTGATATTTTATCCTTGAAAGTATTGCATTTCTTCCACCAATCCTCTGGGATGCTATCAAACTCTGAGAACAACATAGTAAAGGGTAGTCTCAGTTAAGTGAATAGTACCAGAAGAGAAAATAAAAGTGATGAAAATCATTAACACTGAACAAACAAGAAATATGGACTACACTATCTAATTGGAGGAGCAAATAGATTTCCAGTTGTATGCTGTTACTTGTATGCCCTAAAGATTCCTAATAGTCATTATTCCCCTAAAATATGCTGCTTTTTTTGAATTTCTTAACTTAGGGACTCGGACTCTCATGAAGTTGTCTAAGTGAAAACCCTGAATTAATCTTTATTTCTATTTCTTGCTTCTGAAGTCTATTTGAAAAATATCGTTTTCCATTACTATGTAAGTACTTTGCTAAATACTTTACAAATATTTAATATTCATAATGACAACAGTAGGTTTTATTATCCAACAAAGGTAGGTTTTATTATTATTATTTTGGATAACTAAGAATGGTTAAGATAAACATGAGGTTACAATCCTATTAAGGTGTAGAGCCTGTTTTATTAACCACTGTGATATACCCTCCAATGTTTCCATTCCTGTTGCCACAGGCATAAGCCTTATCTTTATCATCATTCACCTAGATTCCTATAAAGCACACTAAGTGGTCTGTTGCTGTCTCCTTCCAATGCATTTTAATAAGAACAGTATATCCCCTGAAATAAATCTGAAAATTTCTTCCCTTTGCTTCAACATCTTTAAAAACTATGCCCTCGATCAAAACATATAGCTCCTTTACAATGTGACTCCAACCTAATTTACCATTCTTATTTCCTGCAAATAGAATTAATAATGCCTTGACATTAGCCACACTTGAACTTCTGAAAACTGTAGTGCTTATTTACATTTAGTATATTTGTTCATATTTCTTTTGGTTTAGAAGTCCTTCCCATCACGTTCTCCATGAAGAATTCCTTGACGCTATGGTTGGAATTAATCACGTTTCCTCTGTGTTACAAAATATTTGGTACATATCTAAAAATATTTTATACATACATTTGATATAGAATTTATGTTAACAATGACTATCTCTTGCAGCCGACAATGAACTCCTTCAAGGTCACTCACTTAACAAATATTTACTGTAACTGAAAGATTGGCAAGCCAATACATTAAAATTAGAAATTTCTATTCAGCAAAGACACTTTTAAGAGAATAAAAAGGCAAACAACTGAGGAGGAGAATAAATGGGCAATACATGTATCAAAGGATTCATATCTAGATTTAAAAGAAATACCTACTAATAAATAAATAAGAAAAAGACAAGTAACCTAATTCTTAAAAAGTAGAAAAGAATTAAACAGGCCCTCCATAAAAGGAGAGATTCCAGTGTCCAATAAAGACATGAAAAGTTGTTTGATAACACCTGTCACCAGTGAAAAAATTTAAAGACATATTTTACTGTCACTATTTACATTCCAAAATGACTAAAATGGAAAAAGACTGACAATACTGTTAGTAAGACTGTGAACTAAATTAGAGTTCTCATAAAATGTTGAAGAGAAGATAAATTGAAACATCTATTTGAGAAAGCTGCAGATTCTAGTATACAGAATTCATTTGCATACTCCATGACTCAGTAGTTCTAAGTCACGTCTGTCCTGTCCATTAGGTGGAAACCTAATAGGAATGCATACATATGTGCACCAAAAGACATGTACAAGACTGCTCACTGTAGGATTATTGATAATACCCAGAAAGTGAAAAGAGCTTAAATGTCCTTCAACAGAAGAATGGATAACTCAATTTTTGTACATTTAAGAAACATAGTACACAAAAATTCTTCCGTTGAAATAAAGCTCAAAAGAGGTAAAGATAATTTATATTGCTAGAAATCAGGATAGTGATTACCTTTGGGAGAAGGGAAGGTACAGTAATTGGGAAATACAGAAACAATATTTTAACTAAGAGAAAAAGAGTATTGGAAAGTAACACATATTTATGTAAATGATTCTTAATGAGTTTATAGCATTCATGCAGAATGATCTACTGAATGATGCTTTGTATTTAATCTACTATTAACTCTCAGTATTACAGAAGAACCCAGACTTTAGGTTTGAATCTGCTACACAACTGCTTGCTGTGTGACCTTTAGCAAGTCATTTAACTTTCTGTGTCTAATTTTTCTCACTTATGAAATAGGGACAATAATAATACCCACTGCATATGTTTGTTATGAGGATGATATGGTTTGGCTGCGTCCCCATTCAAATCTCATCTTGATGTCCCACATGTTATGGGAGGGACCTGGTGGGAGGTAACTGAATCATGGGGGCACATTTTGCCTATGCTATTCTCATGATAGTGAACAAGTCTCATAAGATCTGATGGTTTTAAATAAGAGGAGTTTCCTGGCACAAGCTCTCTCTGTACCTGCTGCCATATACATAAGATGTGACCTGCTATTCTTTGCCTTCCACCATGATTGTGAGGCCTCCCAGCCATGTGAAACTGTAAGTCCAATAAACCTCTCTTTCTGGTAAATTGCCCAGTCTCAGGTATGTCTTTATCAGCAGCACGAAAACAGACCAGTTAAGTAAATTGGTACCAGTAGAATGGGGTGCTGCTGTAGATATAGAAAAAGTGGAAGCAACTTTGGAACTGGGTAAAAGGTAGGGGTTAGAACAGTTTAGAGGGCTCAGAAGAAGACAGAAATATGTGGGAAAATTTGTAGCTTCCTAGAGATTTGGGGAATGGCTTTGCCCAAAATGCTGATAGCAATATGGACAATAAAGTCCAGGCTGAGGTGGTCTCAGATGGAAATGAGGAACTTTTGGGAACTGGAGCACAGGTCACACTTGCCATGTTTTTACAAGAGACTGGCAGCATTTTGCCCCTGCCTAGAGATTTGTCCAACTTTGAACTTGAGAGAGATGGTTTAGGATACCTGGCAGAAGAGATTTCTAAGCAACAAAGCATTCAAGATGTGACTTGGGTGCTGTTAAAGGCATTCAGTTTTATAAGGGAAGCAGAGCATAAAAGTTTGGAAAATTTGCAGCCTGACAATGCAATAGAAAAGAAAATCCCATTTGCTAAGGAGAAATTCAAGCTGGATGCAGAAATTTGAATGAGTAATGAGAAGCTGAATGTTAATCCTCAAGACAATGGGGAAAATGTCTCCAGGTATGTCAGAGACCTTTAAGGCAGCCTCTCCCATCACAGGCCTGGAGGACTAAGAGGAAAAAGTGGTTTCATGAGCTGGGTCCAAGGTCCCTGTGCTATGTGTAGCCTAGGGACTTGGTGCCCTACATCTTAGCTGCTCCAGCAGTGGCTGTAAGGGGACAATGTAGAGCTCAGGCTGTGGCCTAAAAGGGTTCAAGCCTCAAGCTTTGGCAGCTTCCACATGGTGTTGAGCCTGCGTCAAGAATTGAGGTTTGGGAACCTCTGTCTAGATTTCAGATGTATGGAAACACCTAGATGCCCAGGCAGAAGTTTGCTGTAAGGGTGGGGACCTCATAGACAACCTCTGCTAGGGCAGTGCAGAAGGGAAATGTGGGGTTGGACCCTCCACAGGGTCCCTACTGGGGTACTGCCTAGTAGAGCTGTGAGAAGAGGACCACTGCCCCACAGACTCCAAAATGATAGATCCACCAACAACACCTTGTACAGTGCACCTGGAAAAGCCACAGACACTCAATGCCAGCCTGTGAAAGCATCTGGGAAGGAGGCTGTACCCTGCAAAGCCACAGGACTGGAGCTGCCCAAGACCATGGAAACACACTTCTTGTGTCAGTGTGACCTGGTTGTCAGACATGGAGTCAAAGGAGATCATTCTGCAGCTTTAAGATTTGACTGCCTCGCTGGATTTTGGACTTGCAACAGGTCTGTAGTCCCTTTGTTTTGGCCAATTTCCCCCACTTGAAATGGGTATATTTACCCAATACCTCTACCCTCATTGCATCTAGGAGGTAACTAACTTCTTTCTGATTTAACAGACTCATAGGCAGAAGGGACTTGTCTTGTCTGGGATGAGACTTTGGACTGTGGACTTTGGAGTTAATGCTGAAATGAGTTAAGACTTTGAGGGACTGTTGGGAAGGCATAATTGGTTTTGAAATGTGAGGACATGAGATTTGGGAAGGGCCAGGAATGGAATGATATGGCTTGGGTGTGTCCCCATCCAAATCTCCTCTTAAATTCCCATATGTTGTGGAAGGGACCTGGTAGGAGGTAACTGAATCATGGAGGCAGGTTTTTCCCATGTTATTCTCATGATAGTGAAAAAGTCTGACAAGATCTGATGGCTTTAAAAAGGGGAGTTTCCCTGCATAAGCTCTCTCTTTGCCTGCTGCCATCCACCTAAGATGTGACTTGATCATTCTTGCCTTGCACCATGATTGTGAGGCCGCCTCCCCAGCCATGTGGAACGGTAAGTCTGATAAACTTCTTTCATTTGTAAATTGCCCAGTCTCCGGTATGTCTTTATCAGCAGCATGAAATGAACTAATACAGATAATTAAAATGAGTATTTTTAAAGCAATTACAACAGTGCCTGACACACAGAGCATTACACAAACCAGAATCAAGAAGATTTACACAGAAGTATGTTTTTTTCTTCACCCTAGCAAAAATAAGTTAAAAAATACAATACAGAAGTTCAGTTTCTGGATAGGATGCAAAATATCACAGCAGGATAATACTTTCACTGTAACAAGTGGAGAAAAATCATATAATCATAAAAATGCTGCTTTTAAAGACATCAGAGAGTTACAGAAACAATAATGATTAAGTGAAGTAAAATTCCAAAGAGGGGGACACTTTACTGAGTAAAACTGATAATATCCAGCTTTTCTTATCAACCCACCCCCATTTAGGGTATTTGTTGATTTTGGACATAGGGTTGCCTATTAATTTTACTAGGCAGACAAACCCTGCATAGGAAGAATCAGCCAGAAACTTCTTAAAACATTTAGCACTTGGAAACTCTAATAAACCCAAATTCATGGATGTTATGGAACAACTGTAGATTCTGGTGGTATGTAGAAGCCTGCAAAGCTAGACAAAAAGCTTATGAAAGGCAGAATGAAATCTTTTGCATTCTTCATAGTACTTGAAAAACAAAGACTTGTTAGGGAAGTAAGTCTGACCAAAGTATAGTGCCTATTTCCAGTCTAAGTATTTGTTAGTTTTTGAGGCGATATTGTTTAGGCTAGAGATAAGAGAGCTGGGCTGCAGCCTGTGAATATCAGAGCTAAACCTATATTGTCTTTCACGACTGAGGGGATGGAAAACCCACCATATTCTTAGCCCAACTGTAATCCAGTTCAATTCCTGACAGTACTGTACTAATTGGTTTCTCACACTTTCTGCCTATAGTAGAAAGAGGAATGAAGTCATTTATGGCCAATATGAGTCTTTTACATATGACAAATTTATTAAAAAGTACTTGATTTGCCAGAAATTAGGAGGAAAAAACAGACCAAAAAACCCCCAAAAGAGATGCACTGAAAGTTTACAGCCAAGAACTTTCTTTCTTTCTTTTTTTTTTTTTTTTGAGACAGAGTATTGTTCTGTCACCCAAGCTGGAGTGCAGTGGCGCATCTCGACTCACTACAACCTCTGCCTCCCAGGTTCAAGCAACTCTCCTGCCTTAGCTTCCCGAGTAGCTGGGATTACAGGTGCACACCACCATGCACAACTAATTTTTGTAGTTTTTTATTAGAGACAGTGTTTCACCATGTTGGCCTGGCTGGTCTCAAACTCCTGGCCTTGTGATCTGCCCACCTTGGCATCCCAAAGTGCTGGGATTACAGGCTTGAGCCACCGTGTCCAGCCTAGCCAAGAACTTTCAAGTAAACTATGATTAATATGTTCAAGAAAATAGAAGAAAAATAAACAAAATGGATGAAATGGTACAGAAAATAACCAGAGGATTGGAATCTAAAAAAGTTTAATTGACACTCTAGAAGGGAAATTACAAGGTTCATCAGGGTTAAATAATGCAAACAGGTAAAAAGGAAAAAACACTACAGAACACAGGAATACTAAACTCAAAGACAGATCAACAGCAATGAAAAAAACTCCACAAACTGATCCAGAGAAAGTAAACAAGAAAAAAGAAAAGAGGAAAAATATAAAAAGCCATAAAACGTGGAACACACTCAAAAGTATAGTACAACTGGATTCCAGAAAAAGAAGACAAAATAGGAAGAAGCAACAGCCAAAAATGATGTTGAAAAATTTCCTCAAATTTATGAAAGATATAAATAAAAAGGCAATCACTGAAGAGAGAGGTGGAGATGGTGGAACAGAAGGCTCCACTAATTGCTGCCTCTGCCCCCACTACAAGGACACCAATATAACAACTACTTACACAAAAAAAAGCATCTTCATAAACCCAAAACTCAGGTGAGCACTCACAGTACCTGACTTTAACTTCATATTGCTGAAAGAGGCACTGAAGACGTAGAAAAAGTTTTGAATAGTCAACAGGACCCTTATCCTCGTAAAACCCAAAACTCAGGTGAGCACTCACAGTACCTGACTTTAACTTCATATTGCTGAAAGAGGCACTGAAGACGTAGAAAAAGTTTTGAATAGTCAACAGGACCCTTATCCTCGTAAAACCCAAAACTCAGGTGAGCACTCACAGTACCTGACTTTAACTTCATATTGCTGAAAGAGGCAATGAAGACATAGAAAAAGTTGTGAATAGTCAGCAGGACCCTTATCCTATCCCACGGTGGTGGAGGTATGGTACAGATAGTGCTTCCGTGCTCTGGGGAGAAGGAGAGCAGGTAATTGTAATTGTGAGGCATTTTAACGCAGTGCTATTCTTGTTATAGCAGAAAGAAAAACCCAATAAAACTCAGCTGACCATCCCTAGCCATAGGGGAATTGCTGATTCCAGCAATAAGACTTGAGTTTCTGCAAGCCTCACCACCTGGCACTAAAGGGCTCTGAGACAGCAAATAAACATGAAAGGCAGTTGAGGCCACAAGGACTCCAACAATTAGGTGAGTCCTAGGGCTGAATGGGGTCCTGTGACAGTGGACTGGGGGTAGAGAGGGAAATGACCTACTGAGGGAGTACTGACATCACCCCTCCCATAACCCCAGGCTGCAGAGCTTGTAGCTCCAAAAGAGACCCTTCCTTCCACTTGAAAAGAGGAGACCAAGAGTGGGGAAGACTTTTTCTTGCAGCTTGGATACCAGCTTAGCTAGAGCAGGATAGAGCACTCATCAGTTATGTGGTCCCCTTTCTAGGCCCTGGCTCCTGGACATTTCTAGATACATCCTGAGCCAGAAGGGAACCCATAGCCTTGTAGGGAAAGATCCAGTCCTGGCAAACTGTGAACTAAAGAGCCCTTGGGCCCTGAATAATGAGCAGTGATACCCAGGTATTAAGGGCCTTGGGTGAGATGCTGAGACTTGCTGGCTTCAGGTGAGATTCAGCAAATTCCCAGCTGTGGTGGCTATATGAGTCATCTTCTGCTTGAGAAAAGCAGAGGGAAAAGTGAAAGGGACTTTGTCTTGTACCTCGGGTACCAGCTTGGCCACAGAATGTTGAGCAATCAGGCTCTTGCGATTTCCAAGAATTGCCTCTTGGATGACATTCTGGGACCTGCCCTGGGCCAGAGGGGGCACCACTCCCCTGAAGGGTGAGTTTCAGACCAGGTGGCATTCACCACAGACTGAGAGAAGAGCCCTTGGGTCTTAAGGAAATATCTGAGGTAGAATGGCAGTACTCCCTGTAAGCCAGGGACGGTGGTGGCCATGGGGTTAGACCTCTGCTTTTAAAATGTGGAGGGAAGATGGGAAGGACTATGTCATGTGGTTTGAGGGCAAGCTCAACCATACTACAATAGAACACTAGGTAGACATCTAAGGATTTTCACTCTAGTCCCTGATTCCTGGATGATACCTATGGATTTGCCTAGGGCCTAGGGGAACTCGCTGCCCTGACAGGAAGAACAAGGCACTGCTGGCTTTGTAACTTGCTGACTGTAGAGGTGCAGGGTTTTGAGTGAACACTGATGGTAGCCAGAAGTGGTTACAGCAGGACTTGAGCAAGACTTAATGCTCTGCTGGCTTCAGGCCTAACCCATTGCAGTCCTAGAGGTGGTAACCACAAGGGTGCTTGTGTTACTCTACCACCAGCTCCAGGTAGCTCAAAGAAGAGAGAGAGAGAGAGGGACTCCTTTTCCTTGGGAGAAAGAAAGGAACTGAAGACAATAGTCTCTGCTTGATAATCCAGAGAATTCTTTAGGATCTTGTTTAAGATTATCAAAGTGGTACCTTTACAAGTTTGCAAGAACCTTAGCGACACTTGGCTTGGAGTGCCCCCTAAAGCTCACAACACCGATGTCCTTTCAAATATTTGGAAAGTCTTCCCAAGAAGGATTAGTACAAACGAGCACAGACTGCAAAGACTACAATAAATATCTCAGTCTTTAATGCCAACAGATGAATATCTGCAAGTATCAAGACAACCTAGGAAAACATGATCTCACCACATGAACCAAATAAGGCATCAGGGTCCAAACCTGGAGAAACAGAGCTATGTGGCTACTCAGACAGAGAATACAAAAGAGCTGTGTTGAAGAAACTCAATGAAATTTAAGGTAACACAGAGAAGAAATTCAGACTTCTATCAGACAAATTTAACAAAGAGAGTTAAGTAACTAAAAAAGAATCAACAAGAAATTATAAAGTTTAAAAATGTAATTGGCATACTCAAGAGTGCATCAAAATCCTATAACAGCAGAACTGATTAAGCAGAAGAAATAATTAATGAGCTTGAATACAGGCTATTTGAAACTACACAGATGAGACGTAAGAAAAACGAATAAAAAACATGCCTCTAGGATCAAGAGAATAGGTCTCAAAAAGGCAAATTGAAGAGTTATAGGCCTTAAAAAGAGGAGATAAAGATATGGGTAGAATGTTTATTCAAAGGGAGAGTAACAGAGAACTTCCCAAACCTAGAGAAAGATACCAATATCCATTGTAGAAGACTGGTATAAAACACCAAGCAGATTTAACCCAAAGATTACTTAATACCTCAGGTATTTAGTATTTAAACTCCCAAAGATCAAGGATAAAGAAAGGATCCTAAAAGCAGCATGAGAAAAGAAACAAATAACACACAATACAGCTCTTATACTTTTGGCAGCAGATTTTTCACTGGAAACTTTATAGGCCAAGAGAGTGGCATGACATATTTATAGTGTGAAAGAAATATGTTTTACCCTACAAGAGTATATTTTTCAAACATGAACAAGAAATAAAGACTTTCCAAACAAAAGCTGAGGGATGTTATCAGCACCAGATCTGTCCTACAATATATGCTAAAGGGAGTAATTCAATCAGAAAAAAAGCAATAAGTAATCACTTGAAGGTATAAAACACACTAGTAAGTACACAGAAAAATACAGAATATTACAACACTGTAACCATGGTGTGTAGACTATTCTAATCTTAAGTAGAAAGAATAAATAATAAACCAAATAGAAATACTTTTGAAGACATGGTCCATACAATAAAATATAAATAGAAAATACAAAAAGTTAAAAAGTGGAGGGATAATGTTAAAGTGTAGACTATTATTAGTTTGTGGCTTGCTTGTTTGTTTATGCAAAAAGTGTTAAGTTGCTATTAGGTTAAAATAATATGTTATAATATAGTATTTGCAAGCCTCATGGTAACATCAAATCAAAAAACATAAAATGGAGACAAAAAAATAAAAAGCAAGAAACTAAATCATATCACCAGAGAAAATCACCTTCACTAAAGAAAGACAGGAAGAAAAGAAAGAAGAAAAGACCACAAAACAACCAGAGAACAAATAATAAAATGGCAGGAGTAAAATCCTTACTTATCAAAAATAAGTTTGAATGTAAATAGACCAAATGCTTCCATTAACAAACATAGACTGGCAGAATGGATGAAAAAAATAAAACCCATTGATCAAGGACCCATTGATCTGTTGCCTAGAAGCAGCACACTTCACCTACAAAGACACCATAGACTGTAAATAAAGAAATAAAAAAAGATATTCCATGATGAATAAAACAAAAAAAGAGCAGGAGTTGCTATACTTGCAAAAGACAAAATAGATTTCAAGACCAAAACTATTAGAAGAGACTAAGAAGTCACTATATAATGATAAACAAGTCAATTCAGCAAGAGGACATAACATTTTTAAATATGCATGCATCCAATACTGGAGGACTCAGATAAATTATGCGAATATTACTACAGCTAAAGAGAGACCCCAAAACAATAGCAGCTGGAGACTTCAATACCCACTTTAAGCATTGGAAAGATCTTCCAGAAAGAAAATCAATAAAGAAACATCAGATTTAGTCTGCAGTATAGACGCAATGGATCTAATAGATAGTTACAAACCATTTCATCCAATGGCTGAAGAGTACACATTCTTCTCCTCAGCACAGGGAACATTCTCAAAGACAGACCATGTTAGTTCACAAAACATGTCTTAAAACATTTTAAAAACTGAAATAATATCAAGCATCTTCTCTGACCACAATGAAAATAAAACTAGAAATCAATAACAAGACGAATTTTGGAAACTATACAAATATACAGAAATTAAACAATATGCTCCTGAATAATTAGTGGGTCAATGAAGAAATTAAGAAGAAAATTGAAAAAGTCCTTGAAACAAATAACAGAAACAAAACATAGCAAAACCTATAGGATACAGCAAAAGCAGTATTAAGAGGAAGTTTATAGTCATAAGGGCCAACATCAAAAAAAAAGAAAAAAAGAAAAACTTCAAGTAAGCAATCTAATAATGCATCTTAAAGAACTACAAAATCAAGGGAAAATCAAACCCAAAAGTAGTAGCAGAAAAGAAAGACCAGAGAAGAAATAAATGAAATTGGAATGAAGAAAAAAATACCAAAGATCAATGAAACAAACATTTGGGTTTTTTTTTTTTTTTTAAAGTTAAGTAAGATTGAAAAACCTTTAGCCAGATTAACTAGAAAAAAAAGGGAGAATATCCAAATAAATACAATTTTTTTAAAAAAGGTGATATTACAATTGATACTGCAGAAATTCAAAGGATCATTAGTGGCTACTACTTGCAACTATATACCAATAAATTGGAAAATTTAGAAGACATGAACAAATTCCTAGTACTGCACAACCTAATAAGACTGAACCATGAAGAAATGCAAAACCTGAATAGAGCAATTACAAGTAATGAGATTGAAGCTGTAATAAAATATCTCCCAGTAAAGAGAAGTCCAGAATCCAATGGCTTCCCTTCTTTCTACCAAACATTTTAAGAAGAATGAATACCAATTCTATTCCAATTATTCTGAAAAATACAGAAGGAGGGAATACTTCCAAGCTCATTGTATAAGGCTAATATTACCCTGATACTAAAACCAAAGACACACAAAAAAAGAAAACTATAGGACAATATCTCTTATAAATATTGATGCAAAACTCCTCAATGAAATACTATCAAAATTAATTCAGGAAAACATTAGAAAGATCATTCATCAATGTTCATCATGAAAATTGGCCTGAAATTTTCTTTTTTAGTTGTGTCTCTGAGAGGTTTTGGTATTAGAATGATGTCAGTCTCATAAAATGAGTTAGGGAGGATTCTTTCTTTTTGTATTGTTTGGAATAATTTCAGAAGGAATGATAACAGCTCCTCTTTGTACCTCTGGTAGAATTTGGCTGTGAATCCATCTGGTCCTGGACTTTTTTTGGTTGGTAGGCTATTAACTGCTGCCTCAATTTCAGACCTTGTTATTGGTCTATGCAGGGATTCTACTTCTTCCTGGTTTAGTCTTGGGAGGGCATAAGCCATTTCTTCTAGATTTACCAGTTTATTTGTATAGAGGTGTTTGTAGTAATCTCTGATGGTAGTCTGTATTTCTATGAGATCAATGCTGATATCCCCTTTATCATTTTTTATTGCATCTATATGATTCTTCTCTTTCTTCTTTATTAGTCTGGCTAGCAATCTATTTATTTTGTTGATCTTTTAAAAAAAAATTGCTCCTGAATTTATTGATTTTTTTGAAGAGTTTTTTGTGTCTCTATCTCCTTCAGTTCTGCTCTGTTTTCTTGTCTTCTGCTAGCTTTTGAGTTTGTTTGATCTTGCTCCTCTAGTTCTTTTAATCGTGATGTTAGGGTGTTGATTTTAGATCTTTCCTCCTTTCTCTTGTGGGCATTTAGTGCTATAAATTTCCCTCTGGACACTGCCTTAAATGTGTCCCAGAGATTCTGGTACATTGTGCCTTCATTCTCATTGATTTCAAAGAACATCGTTATTTCTGCCTTCATTTCATTACTTATCCAGTAGTTATTCAGGAGCAGGTTGCTCAGTTTCCATGAAGTGTGTGGTTGTGAGTGAGTTCCTTAATCCTGAATTCTAATTTGATTGCACTGTGGTCTGAGAGACTGTTTGTTATGATTTCTGTTCTTTTGTATTTGCTGAGGAGTGTTTTACTTCCAATTATGTGGTCAATTTTAGAATAAGTGTGATGTGGTGCTGAGAAGAATGTATATTCTGTGGATTTAGGGTGGAGAGTTCTGTAGATGTCTATTAGGTTTGCTTGGTCCAGATCTGAGTTCAAGTCCTGAATATCCTTGTTAATTTTCTGTTGCATTGATCTAATATTGACAACTGGGTGTTAAAGTCTCCAACTATTATTTGTGGGAGTCTAAGTTTCTTTGTAGGTCATTAAGAACTTGCTTTATGTATCTGGGTGCTCCTGTATTGGTTGCATATATATTTAGGATAGTTAGCTCTTCTTGTTGCATTGATCCCTTTACCATTATGTAATGCCCTTCTTTGTCTCTTTGGATCTTTGTGGATATAAAGTCTGTTTTATCAGAGACTAAGATTGCAACCCCTGCTTATTTTTTTTGCTTTCCATTTGCTTGATAAATCTTCCTCGATCTCTTTATTTTGAGCTTATGTGTGTCTTTGCACATGAGATTGGTCTCCTGAATACAGCACACTGATGGGTTTTGACATTTTATCCAATTTGCCAGTCTGTGTCTTTTGATTAGGGCATTTAGTCCATTTACATTGGAGGTTAATATTGTTATATGTGAATTTGATCTTGCCATTTTGATGCTAGCTGGATGTTTTGCCCATTAGCTGACACATTTTCTTCATTGTGTCGATGGTCTTTACCATTTAGTATGTTTTTGGAGTGGCTGGTACTGGTTGTTCCTTTCTATGTTTAGTGCTTCTTTCAGGAGACCTTGTAAGGCAGGCCTGGTGGTGATGAAATCTCTCAGCAATTGCTTGTTCGTAAAGGATTTTATTTCTCCTTTGCTTATGAAGCTTAGTTTGGCTGGATATGAAATTCTAGGTTCAAAGTTCTTTTCTTAAAGGATGTTGAATATTGGCCCCCACTCTCTTCTGGCCTGTAGGGTTTCTGCTGAGAGTTCCACTGTGAGTCTGATAGGCTTCCCTTTGTAGGTAACCTGACCTTTCTCTCTGGCTGCCCTTAGCATTTTTTCCTTCATTTCAACCCTGGTGAATCTGACAATTAGATGCCTTGAGGTTGCTCTTCTTGAGGAGTATCTTTGTTGTGTTCTCTATATTTCCTGGACTTGAATATTGGCTGGCCTTACTAGGTTGGGGAAATTCTCCTGGATAATATCCTGAAGTGTGTTTTCCAGCTTGGATTCATTCTCTCTGTCACATTCAGGTACACCTATCAAATGTAGATTAGGTCTTTTCACATAATCCTATATTTCTTGGAGGCTTTGTTCATTTCTTTTCACTCTTTTTTCTCTATTCTTGCCTTCTTGTTTCATTTCACTGAGCTGATCTTCAATCTCTGATATCCTTTCTTCTGCTTGATCAGCTCATGTGTTAATGGGTCTTTATCCAATTTGCCAGTCTTTGTCTTTTGATTGGGGCATTTGGCCCATTTACATTTAAGGTTAATACTGTTATGTGTGAGTTTGATCCTGCTATTTTGATGCTAGCTGTTTTTCTCATTAGTTGATGCAGTTTCTTCATAGTGTCCATGGTCTTTACAATTTGGTATGTTTTTATAGTGCCTTGTACTGGTTGTTCCTTTCTATGTTTAGTGCTTCCTTTAGGAGCTTTTATAAGCCAGGCCTGGTGGTGATTAAATCTCTTGGCCGTTGCTTGTCTATAAAGGATTTTATTTCTCCTTCACTTATGAAGCTTAGTTTGGCTGTGTACGAAATTCTGGGTTGAAAATTCCTTTCATTAAGGACATCGAATATTGGCCAACACTCTCTTCTGGCTTGTAGGGTTTCTGCCAAGAGATCTGCTGTGAGTCTGATGGGCTTTCCTTTGTTGGTAACCCAACCTTTCTCTCTGGCTGCCCTTAGTATTTTTTCCTTCATTTCAACCCTGGTTGAAATTATGTGTCTTGGGATTGCTATTCTCAAGGATTATCTTTGTGGTGTTCTCTATATTTCCTGATTTTGAATGTTGGCCTACCTTGCTAGGTTGAAGAAGTTCTCCTGGATAATATCCTGAAAAAGAAACCAACTTGGTTTCTTTCTCCCCGTCACTTTCAGGTACACCAATCAAACATAAATTTGGTCTTTTCACATAATCCCATATTTCTTGGAGGCTTTGTTCATTTCTTTTCCCTCTTTTTTCTCTAATCTTGCCTTCTCACTTTATTTCATTGACTTGATCTTCAATCTCTGATATTAGGAGAAATATCTAATGTAGATTATGGGGTGATGGATGCAGCAAACCACCATAACACATGTATACCTATGTAACAAACTTGCACATTCTACAGAGGTACCCCAGAACTTAAAGTATAATAATTTAAAAAAAAAATCCTTCAAGGGCTAGGCTGGGAGCAGTGGCTCATGCCTAATAATCCCAGAACTTTGGAAGGTGGAGGTGACTGGATTGCCTGAGGTCAGGAGTTTGAGACCAGTCTGGCCAACATGGTGAAACCCCATCTCTACTAAAAATACAAAAAAAAAAAAAAAAAATTAGCTGGGTGTGGTGTCATGCACCTATAATCCTAGCTACTCAGGAAGATGAGGCAGGACAACTGCTTAAAGCAGGGAGGTGGAAGTTGCAGTGAGCTAAGATAGCACTACTGCACTCCAGCCTGGGTGACAGAGTAAGACTCCGTCTCAAAAAAAAATCCTTCAATGGCTAATCAGAGCTTTGAGAATAAAAACTAAAAAAAAAAGAAAGATCATTCATCATGCTGAAGTGGGATTTATCCCTGGGATTTAAGGATCGTTTAACATATGCAAATCAATCACTGTAATACATCCTATCAACAGAATGAAGGGGGAAAATCATATGATAATTTCAAAGCATTTGATAAAATCCAACATCACTTTGGCTAAAAGCCATTAAAAGCCTGGGGATAGACTAAATATAACTGAGTTGAAATATAGAAACCATATATGACAGATCCACAGCAAATATCATAATTAATGGGGAAAAACTGAAAGCCCTTCCTCTGAGATCTGGAAGAAGACCAGTATGCCCACTGTAATCAGTGTTACTCAACGTAGTATTGGATGATCTAGATAAAACAATCAGACAGGCGAAAGATAAAAAGAAAATCCAAATTGAAAGGGAAGTAGTAAAATTATCCTTATTTGCATATGATATGATATTATATCTGGAAAAATGTAAAGACTCCACATGAAAACTATTAGAACTGATAAATTCAGAAAGGTACAGGATACAAAATCAACATATAAAAATCAGTACCATTTTCATTTGCCAACAGTGAACAATCTGAAAAAGAAAGAAAATATAATCCCATTTGCAACAGCCACACATAAAAGTAAATATCTAGGAATTAATTTAATCAAAGCACAAAAGATCTTAATGAAAGATTAATGAAAACTATAATACACTAACAAATGAAATTAAAGAGATCAAAAAATAAAAAGAGATTCTATGTTCATGGATTAGAAGAACAAATACTATTAAAATGTTCATAGTACCCAAAGCAATTTATAGATTCAATCCAATCCCTATCAAAATACTAATGGCACTCTCCACAGAAATGGAAAAAATTATCCTAAATTTTATATGGAACCACAAAAGACCCAGAATAGCCAAAGCTATCCTAAGAAAAAAGAGCAAAACTGGAAAGAATCATATTACCTGACTTCAAATTATATTACAAAGCTATAATATCCAAAACATCATGGTACTGGCATAAAAACAATCACATAGACTAATGGAACAGAATAGAGATCCCAGAAACAAATCCACATACCTACAGTGAACTCTTTTTCAACAATGATGTCAAGAACATACACTGGGAAAAAGTCTCTCTTCAATGTATGGTGCTGAGAAAACTAAATATCCATATGCTAAAAAATGAAACTAGATCCCTATCTCTCACCATATAAAAAACAAGTGCATTAAAAAATTAAATGTAAGACTTCAAACTAAGAAACTACAAGAAAACATTGGGGAAACTCTCCAGGACATTGATCTGGGCAATAATTTCTTGAGTAACACTCCACAAGCATAGGTAACCAAAGCAAAAATGGACAAATAGGAGTATATCACATTAAAAGTCTTTTGCACAGCAAAGATGAATCAACAGAGTGAAGAAATAACCCACAGAATGGGAGAAAATATTTGCAGGCTGCCCATCTGACAAGGAATTAATGACCAGAATATTAAAGAAGCTCAAATAACTTTATAGGAAAAAAAAAATCTAGTAATCCAATTTAAAAATAGGTGAAAGATTTCAATTTGCATTTCCTATAATTACTAGGTATTTACTTTTATTTGTGGCTATTGCCAATGGGATTATATTTTATTTCTTTTTCAGACTGTTCACTGTTGGCAAATAAAAATGGTACTGATTTTTGTATATTGATTTTGTACCCTGTAAGAAATGCAAAAGATTTGCATTTCTAAAAAAAGACATGCAAATGGCAAGTAGGCATATGAAAAGGTAGTCAACATAATTAACCATCAGATAAATGAAAATCAAAACTACAATATCATCTCATCCCATGTAAAATGGCTTTTATCCAAAGGACAGGTAATAACAACTGTAGTGAGGATGTGAAGAAAATGGAACACTGTATACTGATAAGGTAGGAAAATCACTTGAACCAAGGAGCTGGAGGTTGCAGTGAGCTGAAATCAGGCCACTGCACTGAACTCCAGCCTAGGCAACAGAGAGAGACTCTGTCTCAAAAAAAAAAAAAAAGCCCGTTAAGTCACAGAATTAAATAATTACCTTGAATTTGAATTTATTGAAAGATTTGAATTTATTGAACTTGATATTGAAAAGTTTAATCAAATCAAGCTTAATGATTTGTTGTGATCTTTACATCATTGTTAACAACTTAACCAGTATCGTCTATCCTTCACTATTACTAACCAATTATTAAATCTTACTCATGAAACAAATAGTATATTCAGTTCTCAATAGATGATAAATTGCTTTTGAAAAAAAATATATTATGTTAGAAGATTAATATTCCATAAGACTTAGTAAAACGTTAGAGATAGAAGAATGTAGTAATGCTCTGATTTTTAAAGAGTAAGTCAATTTTTCATTATTTTAATGTAAATTTTTAATTAAAATTGGTATATTGTATTTTCAAAGGAACCCAGAAAAATATCTACTAAAGGACTGATATTTAAAATTGGTGAAGGCATATAGGGAAAAGAAATTGCAACAATCCATTATGCATACTAATGCTTATATACAGTGTTTTCTTATGTAGATTTTTAATGAACAGCACAGGAAAGGGTTCCTTTTTGATTCTTCTAATATTTTTCTCAGAAATGCATTGCAAATGGCAGATAAATCTGATGGTGATTATCTGATGCATATAAATTTTTAATTCAACTATGATAACCAAAAATTAAATAATATTCTAACATACCCAAAGATTCAATGGCATTTGAAAAAGCAATGATATTTGTTGGCTGCATAAATGTCTTCTTTTGAAAAGTGCCTGTTCATATCCTTTGCCTACTTTTTGATGGGGTTTTTTTCTTATAAACTTAAGTTCTCTGTAGATTCTGGATATTTAGCCCTTTGTCAGATGGACAGCTTGCAAAATTTTTTCCCATTCTGTTGGTTGCCCGTTCACTCTAATGATTGTTTCGTTTCCTGTGTAGAAGCTCTGGAGTTTAATTAGATCCCATTTGTCTATTTTGGCTTTTGTTGCCAATGCTTTCAGTGTTTTAGTGCTTGCCTATGCCTACATCCTGAATGGTATTGCCTAAGTTTTCTTCTAGGGTTTTTATGGTGTTAGGTCTTATGTTTAAATCTTTAATCCATCTGGAGTTAATTTTTGTATAAGGTGTAAGGAATGGGTCCAGTTTCAGCTTTCTACACATGGCTAGCCAGTTTTCCCAACACCATTTATTAAACAGGGAATCCTTTCCCCATTGTTTGTTTTTGTCAGATATGTTAAAGATCAGATGGCTGTAGATGTGTGGCATTAATTCCGAGGCCTCTGTTCTGTTCCAATGGTTTGTATCTCTGTTTTGGTACCAGCACCATGCTGTTTTGATTACTGCTGTCTTATAGTATAGTTTGAAGTCAGACAGCATGATGCCTCCAGCTTTATCATCACTGGTCATTAGAGAAATGTAAATCAAAATCACATTGAGATACCATCTCATGCCAGTTAGAATGGCAATCATTAAAAAATCGGTAGACAACAGATGCTGGAAAGGATATGGAGAAATAGGAATGCTTTTACACTGTTGGGAGCGTAAATTAGTGTAACCATTGTTGAAGACAGTGTCATGGTTCCTCAAGGATCTAGAAATAGAAATACCATTTGACCCAGCAATCCCATTACTGGGTATATACCCAAAGGTTTACAAATCATTCTATTATGAAGACACATGCACACCTATGTTCACTGCAGCACTGTTTACAATAGCAAATGGTTGGAACCAACCCACATGCCCATCAAGGATAGACTGGATAAAGAAAATGTGGCACATATACACCATGGAATACTATGCAGCCATAAAAAAGGATGAGTTCATGTCCTTTGCAGGGACATGGAAGAATCTGGAAACCATCATTCTCAGCAAACTGACACAAGAACAGAAAACCAGATACCACATGTTCTCATTCATAAGTGGGTGTTGAACAATTAGAACACATCAACCACAGGGAGAGGAACATCACACACTGGGGTCTGTTGCGGGGTGGGGGACTAGGGGAGTGATAGCAGTGGGTGGCGAGACTGGGGAGGGATAACATTAGGAGAATTATCTAATGTAGGTGAAGGGGTGATAGAGGCAGCAAACCACCACAGCATGTGTATACCTATGTGACAATCCTGCAAGATCTGCACATGTATCCCAGAACTTAGAGTATAATTAAAAAAGAAAGAAAGAAAGAAAGAAAGAAAAAGCAATTCTCCCCCAACCCTTACCAAGATGCTAAGTCTTTGTGAAGGTGAAAAATGCCATACTATACCTTGATTTCTTCTATTTCGTCTGGTACTATCTTGTATGCTGATATAGTCCCACCCAACCTGAAATTAGGAGAAGAAAATATTCTCAAAACCAGCAATAGTGTTTAAAAAATGTGGAAGATTTCTGCCATTACCATCAGAATGCTATCAATAATTCCCAGTATTCACCCCAACAACCATGGAGGAAAAACAACCATTTTGTGCATACGTTTTCCATTTATTAGTTTAAAAGAGATAGATAATGAATGACTACTGAAAATGTTAAATTAGATTTTTACCCATAACTATACTCCTCTTATTGATGTTATTAATAATGCTGAAACTGTCACTTTTACTGCTGTATTCTGTCACAGCTAACATGCATGAGGAACTGATGGCAAACATGATGCTTGCTTTTTTTAAAAAAAGAAATCACAGCTTTTACTTCTTATAGTAGTTTTAGGTTTACAAAAAAATTGAGCAGAAATTAGAGCATTCACATATTCCCTCCCTTCCTTCCCTACAATCCTGTTTTCCTGATACTAACATCTTGCATTAGTGTGGTACATTGGCAACAAGTGTTGAACCAACATTGATTTTGCTTCTTTTTTAAAGTAATTTGAACAGGGAATCAGAGAGATGTGTGTGCCCAGCACTGTCCAAGGGGAAGAGATGAGAATTTGGGAGTTACAGATAATTTAATCCTTAAAATGTTCTTTGCTTTGAGACAGTGATGTCATTATATGTCATATTCACCTGTTTGAAATATTTATTATAAAGTAACTAAGCTTTATATAAAATCATGGTTCAGGTATATATCATGTATATTATCTGATTTAATCCTTGCAATTATCTCTATTATAAAAATTGGGAAATTGGGACATAGAGACATTCAGTAATTCTTATACAACTGAAGAAACTAGCTAATGAATGAGTTGAGATGTATGTAAGTGTAAAATACACACCAGATTTTGAATACTTAGTATTAAAAAAGAATAATTTTAATGTATTGAGCACATGTTATAATAACATTTTAGATATATTGGGTTAAATATATTATTAAAGTTAATTTCACCTGTTTATTTTCACTTTTTAAGATGTGGCTACTTAGAAACTTTAAAATTACATACAGGGTATTTGTGGGTCCCATCACATCTCTCTATCAGGTACTCTAGGCTATTAAACTCCAAATTACTTAACTGCTTTTGTTCCAATTCAATGCTTACAAAGGAACCTTCTGAATACTTATTTGAGCTTATAAGTACACCTCGGTAACAGAAAAAGGAGTATCATACATAAGAGACTTAAGTATTCTAGATCCTTTAGGATATCTCCTTTCCCAAATGTAAAATAATAAATACCACTCTGGTTTCTATTTAAAACAAAAAATCCAACCAAATGATTTTTATTAACTATGCATTAAGACTCTGTTATTACCATTTTTTCTTACTAATGAAACTCGTGTTCAAATATTGATTTGAGAATTATTTCTTATTTATTTTATTTTTTCCCCTGCTCCCCGAGAATTATTTCTTAGACTTTAAATACCATGATTGAATGGTGGAAACAAATGAATTTTAACTTAATTCACTTTATATAAGGTGTACCAGTGATGTAGTAAACAAGATCATTCTAAGACAGCTATATGATCAAGTGGCTAAAAAACAGAATAAACTTGGAGGGCTTCCATATTATGCTAAACATACAAATGAGAAAGGAGATAAAAGTTGATATAAACAACAGAAAAAAAAACCCAGAAACTAGAAATCTAGAAAAAAAACTAATAGAAACAATGGAGTCAACTACATTACTAAAAACACCTGTTCACTAATAAACCTACTTCAGCCCATCATTTCTTTCTATTACCTGACTATAACCAAAACAATAACTTTAACAACTAGTAGTTTTGACCTCTGAACTGATTTCTGAAAATAACATTTCTGTTTTCATGACTTCATTAAACACAGATAGTTTAATATGCTATCAGTATTTCAGTTACTGCACTCAGGCCTAGATAATAACTCACTCCAAATTTCATGTTCTATTACATTACACTGTCCTTCTCATTGTTGAAGAAAGAATTCACTCAGGGGTAAAACATAGTTCTATTTTACTATAGTCAATATATAAAAATAGTATTACATTGGCAGTGATAGTGGTAGTAACAGTTGAAATACTACTACAAGTAGTATATTTAGCACTTACTATGTGCCAGGCATTATGTTATACTTTACATGTATTTTCTCATTTAATTCTTATAACCTATACAAATGATTATGAAAAAAATCAGACAAGTAATTTTTCAAAAATCCCACAATTAGGAGTGGCAGAGCTGGGCTTAAGAATGCAGTTCTACAAATTGACAAGAGGATTCTAAAATTAATATGGAAATTCAAGGGACACAGAATAGTTAGACAAACCTCAAAAGAATAAAGTTGAAGGATTCTCACTTCCTGATTTAAAGTCACTACAAAGCTTATAGCAATCAAGACAATGTAGGACTCGCATAGGGTAGACATATAAAATAGAATACAACAAAGTCCAGAAATAAATTTCACATTCATAGATAACTACTTTGGCTTTCCTTTTAATCTTATTATTGTAAACTATATTTAACAAACTTTTAAAGTAGTATGCAATTCAGTGGCATTAAATACATTCACAATATTGTGTATCATTATTATTTCCCAAACATTTGCATCACTCAAAACAGAAATTGTAAACATTAAGCAGTAATTCTCCATTTACCTCTCACCTCAGCTCCTGGTAACCTGTAATCTACTTTCTGCTTCTGTGAATATATCTGTTCTAGAGATATAACGTAAGTGGAATCATACAATATTTGTCCTCTTGTGTCTGGCTTATATCACTCAACATTAAGTTTTCAAAATTCTTTAATGTTCCACATATAGTGGAACTTTATTCCCTTTTATGGCTGAATAATACTTCATTACATATGCATACCACATTTTATTTATTCATTCATCTGTTGATAGATGTTCGAATTGTTTCCATCTTTTGGCTACTGTGAACAATGTTATGTTGAACAGGCATTTAAGTGTCTGTTTGAGTCCCTCTTTTTAATTTTTTTAGGTATATACCTAGGAGGTAGAATTGCTTGCTCATTCTATGCCTAGCTTTCTGAGTAACCACCAAGCTGTTTTTTACAGTGGTTGTATTACATATTCCCGTGAGCAATACATGAGGGTCCAATTTCTCCACATCCTTGTCAAAATTGTTATTTTCATTATTTTTTAATGACCATCCTAGTGGGTGTGACGTTGCCTCTCACTGTGGCTTGAATTTGCATTTCTCTACTGACCAGTGATGCTGAGGATCTTTTTATGTCTTATTGGCCATTTGTATATATTTGGAGAAATTCCTCTGTGCATTTAAAATTAGGTTGTTTTTTGTAGTTATTGAGTTGTACAAGTTCTTTACACATTCTGGATTTTAAACCCTTATCAGATATATGGTTTTAAAATACTTTCCCATTCTATAGGTTGTCTTTTCACTTTCTTGATAATGTTGTTTGATGCACAAAACTTAAATTTTGATGAAGTCTAATTCATCTATATTTTTCTTCTGTTGCTTATATTATTGGGGTAGTATATAAAAATCCACTGCCAAACCCAAGGCAATGAAGATTTATCCCTGTTTTCTTCAGAGCATTATGGTTTTAGTTCTTGTATTTAGGTCACTAATCCATTTTGAGTTCATTTTTCTATATGGTGTGAGGTATGGGTCATTTATTTTGCATGTGAAAAACTGGTTGTTGAGGAAACTCCTTTCTCAAAGCCACTGTCACAGCTTTGACTTGTCACCTTTGTCAAAAATAAATTGGCCGTAGATGCATGGGTTCATTTCTATATCTTCAGTTCTATTCCATTGGTCTACAGGTGTATTTTTTGTTTTATGTTTTGTTTTTTGAGATGGAGTCTCACTCTGTCACCCAGACTGAAATGCAGTGGTGTGATCTTGGCTCACTGAAACCTCAGCCTCCTGGGTTCAAGTGATTCTCCTGCCTTAGCCTCCTGAGTAGCTGGGACTACTAGCGTGTGCCGCCATGCCCGGCTATTTTTTTTTTTTTTTTTTTGTATTTTTAGTAGAAACAGGGATTCACTGTGTTAGCCAGGATAGTCTCAATCTCTTGACATTGTGATCTGCCCACCTTGGCCTTTCGAAGTGCTGGGATTACAGGTGTGAGCCACTGTGCCCAGCCTACGGGTATATTTTTATGTCAATACCACACTGTCTTGATTACTCTAAGCTTTGTAGTAAATTTTCAAGTTAGGAAGTGTGACTCTTCCAATATTGTTCTTTTTCAAGACTGTCTTGACTACTTGGGACCCCTTGAAACATCATAGAAATTTCAGGTTTGGCTTTTTTATTTCTGCAAAAAAAAAAAATGACAATTAGAATACTGATAGGAATTATATTGAACCTGTAGATAACTTTGGGTAGTACTGACATTTTTAAAAATATTAGCTCTTTCATTCCATAAACATGGGATGCTTTTCCACTTATTTAGGTCTTCTTTAATTTCCTTCAGCAGTATTTTATAATTTTCAATGTCTTTCATCTCCTTGGTTAAATTTATTCCTAGGAAATTTTCAGATGTGATTTTAAATGAAATTGTTTTTATTTCCATTTTGGATTGTTTATTGCTGGTATATAGAAACACAAATTATTTTTGTGTGGTCAGCTTGTATCCTGCAATTTTGCTGAACTCATTCATTGACTCTAATAGCTTTCTTATGAATTAAGGAAAGTTTTATATGTAGCAACATGTTATCTGTGAACAGACATAGTTTTACTTCTTTCTTTTCAATGTAGATGCTGTTTTTTCTTTGCCTACCTGTTCTGGCTAGAACTTGGAGTACAATGGTGAACAGCACTAGTGAAAACAGGAATATCTGCCTTGTTCCTGATATAAGGAGAAAACCTTTAGTTTTTCATCACTGAGTATGATGATGTTAGCTGTGCGTTTTTCATAGATGCCCTTTTATCATGTTAAGGAAATTCCCTTCTTTTCTTGGTGTTCTGCATGTTTTTACCATAGAAGTGTGTTGTTGGATTTTTGTTTTCTGTTTGTCAAATAAGATGATCTTTTTTGTTTGTTTTCATTCATTCTATTGACATAGTATACTACAGTAATTAACTTCTTACGTTGAACCACTCTTGCATTCCTGGTATATTCCTACTTGGTCATAGTATATAATCCTTTAAATATGCTATTGGATTCAGTTGCTAGTGTTTTCACATCCATATTCACAAGGGATACTGACATGCAATTTTCCTTTCTTGTGATTTCTTACTCTGGCTTTGGTAGCAAAGTAATGCTGGCCTCACAGAATGAGAAAGTGTTTTCTCCTATATTTCAGAAGAGTTTAAGACAGACTGGCGTTAATTATTTTACATAATTCATTGGTTTCTAAGAATTTGTCCACTTCATCTAAATTATCTAATTTGTTGGCACACAATTGTTCACAGTATTCTCTTACAATCCTTTTTATTTCTGTAAGTTTAGTAATGTTCCCACTTTCATTTCTGATTTTAGTGTTTGCATCTTCTCAATTTTTCCCTAAGTCAATCTAGCTAACGGTTTGTCAGTTCTGATGATCTTTTCTTTTTTTTTTTTTGTTTTTTTTGAGACAGAGTCTTGCTCTGTCAACCAGGTTGGAGTGCAGTGGTGCGATCTCAGCTCACTGCAACCACTGCCTCCTAGGTTCAAGCAATTCTCCTGCCTCAGCCTCCTGAGTAGCTGGGATTACAGGTGCCTGCCACCATGCTTGGCTAATTTTTGCATTTTTAGTAGAGACAGGGTTTCACCACGTTGGCCACATTGGCCTCGAACTCTGGACCTCAGGTGATCCACCCACCTTGGCCTCCCAAAGTGCTGGGATTGAGGCACCATGCCCGGCTGATGATCTTTTCAAAGAAACAAGTTTTGATTTCTGTTACTCTTTATTGTTTTTTGCTTCTGTATTTCATTATTTCCACTCTAATCTTTATTGCCTTCTTTTGTTTCATTATTGCCTTCTATTGTGTTTAGCTATTTTCTTTTCTGTTTCCTTGCAGTGAATCATTTTCACTCCATTCTCATTTCCTTTAGTCTATATCTTTTAGATACTTTGTGATTATCCTGAGGAAGAAATATATTTAACATTCTAAATTTATAACAATCTAGTTTGAGTTGATACCAACTTAACTGCAACATCATACAATATCCCTGCTCCTACATAGCTCCATCTGCTAGCTTTGGGTTTGTTTTGTCTTCTTTTTCCAGTTCATCAAGATATCAGGTTAAGGTAATTGAGATGCTTCTTCCTTTTTAATGTAAACATTTCTAGGTATTAATTTCTCTCTCAGCACTGCTTTCACCACATCCAGTAAGTTCTCATATGTTCTGTTTTTGTTTTCATTTGCCCCAAGGTATTTTTGAATTATACTTATAATTTCTTCTTTAAACCATTGTTTATTTAAGAGTTTAATATCTCCATATTGTAAATTTTCTAGTTGTTTTTTTGTTTTTGTTTTTTTTTTTTTGAGACGGAGTCTTGCTCTATCGCCTAGACTGGAGTGCAATGGCATGATCTCTGCTCACTGCAACCTCTGCCTCCCAGGTTGAAGCGATTCTCCTGCTGCAGTCTCCTTAGCAGCGGGGATTACAGGCATGCACCACCATTCCTGACTAATTTTTGTATTTTTAGTGGAGACTGGGGTTTCACCTTTTTGGTCAGGCTGGTCTCAAACTCCTGACCTCGTGATTTGCCTGCCTTGGCCTCCCGAAGTGCTGGGTTTATAGGCATAAGCCACCGCGCCTGGCCTGTATGTATGTATGTATGTATGTGTATGTGTGTGTATATATACATATATATGTGTATATATATATGTGTGTATATATATGTGTATATATATATGTGTGTATATATATGTGTATATATATATGTGTGTGTATATACATATATATATATATGGTTGAGTTTTAGCTTTATTCTCTTGTGTATATATATAGAGAGAGCTTTATTCTCTTGTATATGTACATATATATACATATATACATACATATATATGTACATATATATATATATGTATGTACATATATATATGGTTGAGTTTTAGCTTTATTCTCTTGTGGTCAGAGACCATACTTTGTAAGATTTCAAACTTTTAAAATGTATTTTAAAATGTATTTTCTGTGGCCTAATATTACCATTTATCCTGTACAATGTTCTATGCCTTTTGTGTATTATCAGCAATTGTAAAATAAAACACGACTGCATGTGGCTCTCCTAACTTACTGTATTAAATGTCATAATACTATTATTACCTTAATATAAGTTTCTTTAATATATTTTTAATTTTATTACTTTTCTGAATGAAATATCATAATAATCAAAATTAATAAATATGTAGGTAGTGATTATTGCCATTAAGAAACTATTCCAGAAAAAAATACTTGGCTCATGTTCATTTAAGAATAGTAATGTTTAAAGGTAATTCAGGGTGGCTCAGAAATATTTTCATTTTCTGCCCCCACTCAAATCTGCTTTTCCTCTAGTTTTCTCCAATTTTTGTTATGGTAAATATTAATTAATTCAGTAGCTCATGTCAAAAATATGGAAATCTTGGATGCATTCTTCTTTCTCAGTTCCTACAGCAATTAGTGACTAAGTCGTATTTCTAGTTGCCTTTGCTTATCTGGAAATACATTTTAATAATATCCTCATCACAGATGCTTGAGTCTGATCCTTCTAAAATGTAATTTTTCATCATGTCACACCTTTAAGTAATGTGTAATACCTTAACAAGTTAAATTTCCATTATAAACTTCATTCCTGGTTCCATTTCTTGTCTCATTATTTCACATTCCCTCTACATTCTTGCAATGATTAATTATCAGTAGTTTCATAAATGCATCAATTTCGTACCCTTCTGTCTTCATATGACTCTTGTCCTGAATGTTCTTCTCCAGCCCACAAACTCCTAGTCACCTTTCAAGATTCAATATAACTTCAGAAGACTTATCTGAGCTCTGGAAGCAGAGATAAGCACTTTCTTTGCTGATTGAATAGTGCCTTATTCATATCTAAATTACAGCATTTGTCCCATTATTGCAATATTTATTTAGAGATCGATAGCCTCCATTAGATTACAAAGGTACCTGTAATATTTTAGTTACCTTTGCATTTCTAGCACATAGTGAGTAGTCAAACCTTGGCAAATTAACAAATTTTTGGTGTATTAATGAATGATGTCAAAGGAGCTAAACATAAGAATTTTTACCAAGATCTTCAGCAAATCCTTTGTCTACAAAAAATGATATGTTTATTTTATTTTATTTTATTTTATTCTTATTTTTATTTTATTTTTATTGCATTTTAGGTTTTGGGGTACATGTGAAAAACATGCAAAGTTGTTGCATAGGTGCATTCATGGCAGTGTGATTTGCTGCCTCCCTCCCCCTCACCCATATCTGGCATTTCTCCCCATGCTATCCCTCCCCAACTCCCCCCCCCGCTGTCCCCCCCACTCCCCCGCAACAGACCCCCGTGTATAGTGCTCCCCTCCCTGTGTCCATGTGTTCTCCTTGTTCAACACCCTCCTATGAGTGAGAACATGTGGTGTTTGGTTTTGGGTTCTTGTGTCAGTTTGCTGAGAATGATGGTTTCCAGGTTCATCCATGTCCCTACAAAGGACAAGAACTCCTCATTTTTAATGGCTGCATAATATTCCATGGTGTATATGTGCCACATTTTTCCTGTCCAGTCTATCATCGATGGGCATTTGGGTTGGTTCCAGGTCTTTGCTATTGTAAACTGTGCTGCAATGAACATTCGTGTGCATGTGTCCTTATAGTAGAACGATTTATAATCCTTTGGATATATGCCCAGTAATGGGATTGCTGGGTCAAATGGAATTTCTATTTCTAGGTCCTTGAGGAATCGCCACACTGTCTTCCACAGTGGTTGAACTAATTTACACTCCCACCAACAGTGTAAAAGTGTTCCTATTTCTCCACATCCTCTCCAGCATCTATTTTCTCCAGATTTTTTAATGATCGCCATTCTAACTGGCGTGAGATGGTATCTCAATGTAGTTTTGATTTGCATTTCTCTAATGACCAGTGATGATGAGCATTTTTTCATATGTTTGTTGGCCTCTTGTATGTCTTCTTTTGTAAAGTATCTGTTCATATCCTTCGCCCATTTTTGAATGGGCTTGTTTGTTTTTTTCTTGTAAATCTTTTTTAGCTCGTTGTAAATTCTGGATATCAGCCCTTTGTCAGATGGGTAGGCTGCAAAAATTTTTTCCCATTCTGTTGGTTGCCGATTCACTCTATTGACTGTTTCTTTTGCTGTGCAGAAGCTGTGGAGTTTGATTAGGTCCCATTTGTCTATTTTGGCTTTTGTTGCCAATGCTTTTGGTGTTTTGGTCATAAAGTCCTTGCCTATGCCTATGTCCTGAATGGTTTTGCCTAGGTTTCCTTCTAGGGTTTTTATGGTGTTAGGCCTTATGTTTAAGTCTTTAATCCATCTGGAGTCAATTTTAGTGTAAGGTGTCAGGAAGGGGTCCAGTTTCTGCTTTCTGCATATGGTTAGCCAGTTTTCCCAACACCACTTATTGAACAGGGAATCCTTTCCCCATTGCTTGTTTTTATCAGGTTTGTCAAAGATCGGGTGGTTGTAGATATGTTGTGTCGCCTCCGAGGCCTCTGTTCTGTTCCATTGGTCTATATCTCTGTTTTGGTACCAGTACCATGCTGTTTTGATTACCGTAGACTTGTAGTAGAGTTTGAAGTCCGGTAGTGTGATGCCTCCTGCTTTGTTCTTTTTGCTTAGAATTGACTTGGCTATGCGGGCTCTCTTTTGGTTCCATATGAAGTTTAAGGTGGTTTTTTCCAGTTCTGTCAAGAAGGTCATTGGTAGCTTGATGGGGATAGCGTTGAATCTGTAAATTACTTTGGGCAGTATGGCCATTTTCACGATATTAATTCTTCCTAACCATGAACATGGAATGTTTCTCCATCTGTTTGTGTCCTCTCTTATTTCGTTGAGCAGTGGTTTGTAGTTCTCCTTGAAGAAGTCCTTTACGTTCCTTGTTAGTTGTATTCCTAGGTATTTTATTCTCTTTGTAGCAATTGTGAATGGCAGTTCGTTCTTGATTTGGCTCTCTTTAAGTCTATTATTGGTGTATAGGAATGCTTGTGATTTTTGCACATTGATTTTGTATCCTGAGACTTTGCTGAAGTTGCTTATCAGTTTCAGGAGATTTTGGGCTGAGATGATAGGGTCTTCTAGATATACAATCATGTCATCTGCAAATAGAGACAATTTGACTTCCTCCTTTCCTAATTGAATACCCTTTATTTCTTTTTCTTGTCTGATTGCTCTGGCTAGAACTTCCAGTACTATATTGAACAGGAGTGGTGAGAGAGGGCATCCTTGTCTAGTGCCCGATTTCAAAGGGAATGCTTCCAGTTTTTGCCCATTCAGTATGATATTGGCTGTTGGTTTGTCATAAATAGCTTTTATTATTTTGAGGTACGTTCCGTCGATACCTAGTTTATTGAGCGTTTTTAGCATAAAGGGCTGTTGAATTTTGTCGAAGGCCTTCTCTGCATCAATTGAGATAATCATGTGGTTTTTGTTTTTGGTTCTGTTTATGTGGTGAATTACATTTACAGACTTGCGTATATTGAACCAGCCTTGCATCCCCGGGATGAATCCTACTTGATCATGGTGGATAAGCTTTTTGATGTGCTGTTGCAATCGGCTTGCCAGAATTTTATTGAAGATTTTTGCATCTATGTTCATCAAGGATATTGGCCTGTAATTTTCTTTTCTTGTTGAGTCTCTGCCGGGTTTTGGTATTAGGATGATGTTGGTCTCATAAAATGATTTGGGAAGGAGTCCTTCTTTTTTGATTATTTGAAATAGTTTCAGTAGGAATGGTACTAATTCCTCTTTGTATGTCTGGTAGAATTCGGCTGTGAACCCATCTGGACCTGGGCTTTTTTTGGGTGGTAGGCTCTTAATTGCTGCCTCGACTTCAGACCTTGTTATTGGTCTATTCAGGGTTTCGACTTCTTCCTGGTTTAGGCTTGGGAGGAGGCAACTGTCCAGGAATTTATCCATTTCTTCCAGGTTTTCTAGTTTATGTGCATAGAGTTGTTTGTAATAATCTCTGATGATGGTTTGAATTTCTCTGGCATCTGTGATGATATCCCCTTTATCATTTTTTACTGCATCTATTTGGTTATTCTCTCTTTTCTTTTTTATTAGTCTGGCTAGTGGTCTGTCTATTTTGTTGATCTTTTCAAAAAACCAGCTCCTGGATTTATTGATTTTTTGAAGGGTTTTTCGTGTCTCTATCTCCTTCAATTCTGCTTTGATCTTAGTTATTTCTTGTCTTCTGCTAGGTTTTGAGTTTTTTTGATCTTGCTCCTCTAGCTCTTTCAATTTTGACGATAGAGTGTCAATTTTAGATCTCTCCTTTCTTCTCATGTGGGCACCTATTGCTATATATTTTCCTCTAGAGACTGCTTTAAATGTGTCCCAGAGATTCTGGTATGTGGTGTCTTCGTTCTCGTTGGTTTCGAAGAACATCTTTATTTCTGCCTTCATTTCAGTGTTTATCCAGTCAACATTCAGGAGAAAGTTGTTCAATTTCCATGAGGCTGTGCGGTTCTGGGTTGGCTTCTGAATTCTGAGTTCTAACTTGATTGCACTGTGGTCTGAGAGACTGTTTGTTATGGTTTCCGTTCTTTTGCATTTGCTGAGGAGTGATTTACTTCCAATTATGTGGTCAATTTTAGAGTAGGTGTGATGTGGTGCTGAGAAGAATGTATATTCTGTGGATTTGGGGTAGAGAGTTCTGCAAATGTCTATTAGGTTTGCTTGGTCCAGGTCTGAGTTCAAGTCCTGGATATCCTTGTTAATTTTCTGTCTTGTTGATCTGTCTAATATTGACAATGGGGTGTTGAAGTCTCCCATTATTATTGTGTGGGAGTCTAGGTCTCTTTGTAAGTCTTTAAGAAGTTGCCTTATGTATCTAGGTGCTCCTGTATTAGGTGCATATATATTTAGGATCGTTAGCTCTTCTTGTTGCATTGATCCTTTTACCATTATGTAATGTCCTTCTTTGTCTCTTTTGATCTTTGTTGCTTTAAAGTCTATTTTATCAGAGATGAGAATTGCAACTCCTGCTTTTTTTTGTTCTCCATTTGCTTGGTAAATCTTCCTCCATCCCTTCATTTTGAGCCTTTGTGTATCCTTGCTTGTGAGGTGGGTTTCCTGGATACAGCACACTGATGGGTTTTGGCTTTTTATCCAATTTGCCAATCTGTGTCTTTTGATTGGGGCATTTAGTCCATTTACATTTAGAGTTAATATTGTTATGTGTGAATTTGATCCTGTCATTTTGATGCTAGCTGGCTGTTTTTCCCATTGGTTGATGCAGATTCTTCATTGTGTTGATGCTCTTTACCATTTCGTGCATTTTTGGAGTGGCTGGTACTGGTTGTTTTTTTCTATGTGTAGTGCCTCCTTCAGGAGCTCTTGTAAAGCTGGTCTGGTGGTGATGAAATCTCTGAGTGCTTGCTTGTTCTCAAAGGATTTTATTTTTCCTTCATTTATGAAGCTTAGTTTGGCTGGATATGAAATTCTGGGTTGAAAGTTCTTTTCTTTAAGGATGTTGAATGTCGGCCCCCACTCCCTTCTGGCCTGTAGGGTTTCTGCTGAGAGATCTGCTGTAAGTCTGATGGGCTTCCCTTTGTGGGTAACCCGACCTTTCTCTCTGGCTGCCCTTAGTATTTTCTCCTTCATTTCAACCCTGGCGAATCTGATGATTATGTGCCTTGGGGTTGCTCTTCTAGAGGAATATCTTTGTGGTGTTCTCTGTATTTCCTGGACTTGAATATTGGCCTGCCTTGCTAGGTTGGGGAAGTTTTCCTGGATAATATCCTGAAGAGTATTTTCCAGCTTGGATGCATTCTCTTCGTCACATTCAGGTACACCTATCAAACGTAGATTAGGTCTTTTCACATAGTCCCATTTTTCTTGTTGACTCTGTTCATTCCTTTTTACCCTGTTTTCTCTAATCTTGCCTTCTCGTTTTATTTCATTGAGTTGATCTTCGACCTCTGATATCCTTTCTTCTGCTTGGTCAATTCGGCTGTTGAAACTTGTGCATGCTTCGCGAAGTTCTCGTGTTGTGTTTTTCAGCTCCATCAATTCGCTCATATTCCTCTCTAAGTTGTCCATTCTCGTTAACATTTCGTCAAGTCTTTTTTCAAGGTTCTTAGTTTCTTTGCATTGGGTTAGAACATGTTCTTTTAGCTCACGGAAGTTTCTTATTATCCACTTTCTGAAAGCTGATTCTGTCATTTCATCACGCTCATTCTCCATCCAGTCTTGTTCCCTTGCTGGTGAGGAGTTGTGCTCCCTTGTAGGAGGAGAGGTGTTCTGGTTTTGGGTGTTTTCATCCTTTTTGCGTTGGTTTCTTCCCATCTTTGTGGATTTATCCACCTATCGACTTTGTAGTTGCTGTCTTTCTGATTTTGGTAATTTAAAGTCTGTAGTAGCTGAACTCATAAACCCCCTTTTCTTCCCCCTAGGTGGTCTGTCCCAGGGAATTAGGGCGTTATGATTTTCCGCTGTTGCAATGGTTTTCCCTGCCCACAAGGTGGCAGCCTAGTCACACTCAGCCTGCAGAGGCTTCGTTGAGCTGCTGTGGGCAAATTGTCCTGGGAACTGCAGGGTGTTTCCCGGTGGGTGACGCCCCTCCTCCACAGAGCTGGACCGTCCCGTGTTCAGCCGTGTTTCCGGAGGCGTCCTCTTTGCCCAGGAAACTCTTGGGTTGAGTCCCTGCCTCAGCTCCCCTTGCTGGCCCAGAGGGGATCCGGTCTCGCTCACTCTGCACAAGGGGCCGCTGCTCCCTGCCTCGGGTGCAGGCAGAGCAGCCACGCCAGTCCAACCAGCGGCGCTGGCAACCCGTGGAGCTTCGCCACCTGTGAATCTCCTGGTCTGTGGGCAGTAAAAATCCGCTGCCCTGTGAGCCGCTGCATCAGCCAAAGCAGCGGCTCTGAGATTCGTGGCGCGCCCTTGCCCGGGAGTGTCCTGGCTTGAATCCCTGCTTCAGCTCCCCTTGCTGGCTCAGAGGTGATTCAGTCTCTCTCGCTCTGTATGTGGATCCGCCGCCCCCCACCTCAGGGCGTAGGCCGAGTGGCGCGCTGCTCCGCTCAAACCAGCGGCGCTGGTGACCCGTGCGGCTCCTCCTCCTGTTAATCCCCTGGTCTGTGGTCAGTAAAAATCTGTCTGGAAATGCGGTGTCCACTCACCCTCTGCGCCTTCTTTCGGAGCTGCGATCCCGACTTCCTCCTAATCGGCCATCTTGAAAACCTCGATATGTTTATTTTAATAATGTTTCTCCTAAATTTTTGTCATAAACAACATGATATACCAAGATTTTTTAAATAAAATAATTCCTAGATATCTTTGGGCAGTGTTATAGTCTTAAAGCTTTCATTTTGACTGGCGGAGCAAGCATGTGTTTAGTGATTTCTATAGGAAGCCAAAATATTGATTTATACATTAAATCTTAATGAATAGTCTTGCTTAGAACAGAATGTTCTAAAAATATCACTGTATTTCGCTTAATTCCTGCCATTTATAAAAGTTATCAGAAATCATTTTAACTAAGATTAAGGAGCATTATTCCTATTTTATTTCCCCAGGAAGATCGTGTTGTCTGAATGATGCCAAAGTTTTCAATATCATTGGAAAGTCTCTATTAATTACAAAGTCGAAACTTCTAGCCTTACTTAACATGCACATACAATCAATTAATTCTGTAAATGATTATTTGTAGTGCTTTCTATGCTTAAGGTTCTGTGGTAGAAGACAAAGCTGTAGCTTCCAGTTTTAATTTTAAAAATCTAACATTGTTCTAAGAAATTATATCTCCTACTAATGTAATTTATCACTGGTTTATTTTAAAATTTGCAATATTAAGAAAACAAATAGTAAAATTATAAAACCAAGAAACGGAGAATATCTAATTCAATGATATGTCTGTTACTGATTAATTTAATGATTCATTCAACAATTATTTCTTTCTCAGAGTACCTTTTGACTTATTAAAGGACTTATTGGGTGCTATAAAATCAACATGTATCTCAAATAAATGACATAAATTTTTTTGTAATGTCAATACAAAATAACACAATACAAAAACAAAATCAAAACCTTCCTTCAAAAAGAAATTATTGAGCAATGTTTAGGTCAAACCATAATCTGTCACACATAACATAAAATATTAATATATGCATCAATCTTTCAAAATATGATTTCTTGGAGAAAAAGTCTATAAATCAACTGTTCTCTAAATTTTATTCCCTTGAGAGAAGTTAAGCATTTATAGGTTTTAAACAGACACCAGGGCCTATTTGAGGGTAGAGAGTGAGAATCAAAAAATTGCTTATTACCTGGGTGACAAAATTATCTGTACACCAAACCCTTGTGACAAGTACCCATGTAACAAACCTGCAAATATACACCCTGAACTAAAATAAAAGTTAGAAAGATAAAAAAAGAATGTATAGGTTTATATCTCACAATTTCAGTAGCATTCAGAGAAAAGGCATGTTTTAAATAAAGCAAAGGTATAGTATCTGAGCAGAGCTGGAGTTATAATTTTACAAAAGACGGCTGGGAGGAGTGGCTCACGCCTGTAGTCCCAGCACTTTGGGATGCCAAGACAGGCAGATCACACAGTCAAGAGATCAAGACCATCCTGGCCAACATGGTGAAACCTCGTCTCTACTAAAAATACAAAAATTAGCTGGGTGTGGTGGCGAGCGCCTGTAGTCCCAGCTACCCAGGAGGCTGAGGCAGAAGAATCATGTGAACCCAGGAGGCGGAGATTGTGGTGAGCCAAGATTGCACCATTGCACTCCACCCTGGTGACAATGAGACTCCATCTCAATAAAATAAAATAAAAGACAACAACATTTGAAATTTTCATACACTATTCTAAATAAAGTATACTTTTGTATCATTTCCAAATGTAGCTATATTTTTTAAATGTTTTAACAGAGGAAAAAATAGTTGAAAAGTGGATACGTGTTAACAGTACAAAGAAAGAACCTCTGGTTTGCTCTATTTGAACAATAATATAATTATGGAAATCATATATAAAATCAAACAGGAATAAAAGTTGGGTTAGAGAAAAATTATGTTCAATCACTTTGAAAGTTCCCCACTGAGAATCACATACTGACTAAACTGCTCATTAAACAACGTAAGTAGAATATAAGACTTTTTGAGAGAAAAAAATATGTACAGGTGCAAAAATGCTAAATAAATTCACATTATAAAAACGTCCAACCTCAGGAAGAAATGCGTTGGGAAGCACTACAAGTTTAATAGATAAGGTAAAAGATATGCATCATTGCTGACCAGGTCTTATTAATGCTTTGGAATAAAAATAAAAGTTAATTTTTTTTCTAATTGCGTTCAAATTATTTTCTTCTTTGTGGTGCAACACTTTGAGGAAATCACAATGACAAGATTACAGAAGTTATTCCAAATAAAGTTATTCCACTAAAACTGTGTAGATACGATGCTCAATAACTTTATGTCAGTGGTCAAAATGGCAAAATATAAAGATCATCTAGAGCCCAATGACAATAATATGCAATATGTTTGACAATATTTAGAACTGACTTCAGGGCTAGGTTCACTGGCTCATGCCAGTAATCCCACAATCTGGAAGCCAAGGCGAGAGGATCTCTTGAGGCCAGGAGTTTGAGACCAGCTTGTATAACATAGTGAGAGTCCACTTTTTAAAAAACAAAACAAAACAAAACAAAAACCTCTTACTTCAGTGATGTCTAATTTCTAAAGCAAAAGAGGGTTATGACCTAGGAAAGATATTATCAAAGATTTCCCCAAATCAAAAATTCTAAGGTTTGTTAGAAAGCAAGTCTATTATTGGCAGTGATATATTTTCTTGTGTCTAATTTATTTTCTTGATACCCAACTATGCCCGTTTTATCAGCCTTCAGCATGTAAAAAGCACACAAATGAATTTAACTACTTGCCACCTTTTTCCTCACATATTTTTCATGAGATAAGTCTGCCCCATTGTATTCCCCAAAGTAGGAGTAGCTGCTCTTTATAGGCCACTCAGTCTGCACAGCGGCAATCTTCTCTGGGGAGACCATTGAGCCAAGTGGCAGAGGAAGGAAATGGTCTGGATTAAACAGCAATGAAGGAAGTAAAGGAATGAAGAAGGAAAGGGAAAAAATGTCCTGTGATTTTAAGGGCATGATATTAATTTTTCTAATGTGCTCATATATTAAATCATATCTAGAATAAACTGCAAGAAGTTTTTCAACATTGGGGCAAAAAATATCTGTGTAATTGTAAACATACCAAGGGAGAGATTTTAAAGATCATATTTATTTTAAAGTACATATTATTGCTTTTTGTTTAAAAATTTTTTTTCATTTTTGCATTACATCTGATTCTTTTAAAAATTATTTGATTCTTAAAAATATACATCAGAAATAACAGGGCTGAGGTGATAAAGTTCATTATTTTAAAGAAGAATATTAAATTGGTCATTATGATGGGAAAAATCAATTCTCTCTATTTAGGAAGAAATAGTGCTAAATGTGTACCTGTGAATTTGGCTATTGTTCATTTGTTCATTATTCGAATACATCTTTGAAATAATCTGACATAAAGAAATGATGTTTCCAATCTCTCTGACTTCCTCTTTTGTCCTTCTCTCTGCTTTTAGGGGCTCAAGAGATTATATTGGGCTCAACCAAATAATGCAGGATAACTTCCCTATTTTAAGGTCATCCGCAATGTCTCTTTTGCTATATAACATAACTTATTCACAGGAGTAACAAAACCAGGTTAAAACCATGAGTCCAAAATTCTGCCTACCACAAGGTCAAAGAGTAAAAGCAGGGCCTGCTATCTAGGTAGTCAGGTGGGACTGTGGCCCACCTGTAGTTAACTGTGGCTTCTCCCAGAATGGGAGTGTGGGGATGGAGAAAGTACATCAATTCAAGATATATTCTAGAGGTTAGAATTAACAGGAATTAACGATGGATGACATACACACTGAGAATTTAGACAAAAGAGGAGTCAAGGGTAAATACAGGTTTCTGGTTTGAGAGGGTAAGAGTAGAAAAGAAGCATATTTGAAGCAGGGTGGCCACTTGTTCAAATGCTTTAGTTTTTTTTTTTTTTTTCTAGAATGTAAACTCCCTAAGAATAGGTTCCCAGTTTGATGAATTTTTGAATTCTATACAATGCCTAGGATAATGTCATACAGGTACTAAATACATGTCTGCTGAATGAGTAGTTAAATTAAAGTAGCAACCTCCAAATTGTGTTCTTTGAGATGTGAATAGATGCTCTCCCCTGCAATCCCAAAGTCATATGTGTGTGTGTGTGTGTGTATATATATATATACACACACATGTATATAAATGTGTGTGTATATATACACATGTATGTGTGTGTGTGTGTGTGTGTGTGTATATATATATATATATAAAAGTTTAAGAAGCCAACATGTTAAATTCCTTTATTGGAGCTAATCCTCATAATTTTATTAGCATATTAAAGTCCCTAGGAAGTTCTGCAATAAAGAAATCTATTTAACTTTGTTTAAACCAATGTTACAAAAATATATGTAAATCTAATTCATTTCATACATATTAATTATGCACTTACTATGAGCCAGGCATTATTTTCACCACTGGGGATATGTTGGGAAATAAAACAGATGAAAATTCCTTTCTCATGGAATTTACATTTTGATATGGAGGTAGAAGAGAGACAAGCAATAACCAAATAAATTATATAGCATGATAGGTGGTAACAAGTGTTATGGAGAAAAATGAAACAAGAAAAAAGAATAGGGTGTGCTGATGAATTGCAATTTTTAAATAAGATAGCTGAGGAAGACTATCAAGAAGGTGACATTTACGTTAACACCTGAAAGAGGGAGAACTAGCTCCACATGATATCTGAAAGAATATTATTCCAAGTAGAATAAACAGCAAGTACAAAGGCCCTAAGGTATGAATGTGCCTGGTGAATATTAGAAACAATAAGATGGCCAAAGTGCCTAGAACTGAATCAAGAAGCGGGGGAGAAATCCCAGGAATAATATGATATGAGATCATATAGTTACCTGTAGTCTATTATAATAGCCATGTTTATTTCTCTTAGTGACATGGGAAACCATTAGAGGATTTTGAGCAAATACGATTTTATTTCTTTTTTTTTCTGTTTTGGAAGGCTAATTTTGGATGCTAGTTAAATAGACTGGGTGGGGTAGGGATTGGCAAGGGTAAAGCAGGACCACTAATTAAGAGATTATTGCACTGAGCAATACAAGATATGATGGTGGCTTAAAGTAGACTGATAACAGTGGAGGTGGTGAAGAGTGGTCAGATTCTGGACATATTTTGAAGGTAGATTAATTCCAAAATTTGTAACCTGAGAAACTGAAAGGATACTGCTGCGATCAACTGGGAATAGAGAAGGCTGTGAGTAGAGAAAGTTTAGGGGATGGGGAAGATAGACTTAGGTTCTGGACAAGCGTAGTTTTGGATTTCCATTATATATCCAAGGAGAGATATCAAGTTGGTAGTTGGATATACAAATCTGGAGTTCAGAGGGACGTTACTCTAGAGCTGCAATTTGGGAGTCATTAGTATACAGGTGATACTTAATGTAATGAGTTTGTATGAAATCACCAAGGGAATATAGGTAAAAAAAAAAAGTGGTCCAAGAAAGGAGGCCTAAGTTGCTTGAATATTAAGAATCACCTGAAAAACAGACGAAGAAACAGCCAGTGAGATAGGAAGAATAGTAGGAGAATTCTAGGAAAACAATGACCTTTTCATTAAGTGAGGAAAGACCTGAAAGCCAAGGACAGGAGTGAGCAAGTATGTCAAATACTGCTTATACGTCAACTAGTAACTCAAGAAGATAGTTTTGTTGGAATGGTAGGAATTAAACCCTGATTAGAGAGAGTACAAGAAAACATGGTCAACCCCCTAAACAAATATCGAACCAGGAAATGATCATCAATAGCTGCTAATATCACGAAAAGAAAGACAAACATATATGCCTCTAGATAGACCTATACACATCACCTATGAAATATTCTTGCTTACAAACAAACAAAAAATTAAAGAGAAGTGGGATCAAGTGTGCAGGAAACAGAAACAGGGAGAGTACTGCATATCCTTGCAATCACCAGCTTCCAGAATGTGACTCTGTAGATAAAAAACAAAAAGGGCCCAGTGTTTTCAACAAATAAGTTACCTGAAAAAAAAAAAATGGGTGTAAAAAAATGGAACTCGTAGATCTAAAAATACTTAAAAACATATCTAGTCGGCAAGGTGCAGAGGCTCACACCTGTAATCCCAGCACTTTGGGAGGCTGAGGAGGGTGGATCACAAGGTCAGGAGATCGAGACCATCCTGGTCAACATGGTGAAACTGTATCTCTACTAAAGATACAAAAATTAGCTGGGCGTGGTGGTGCATGCCTGTAATCCCAGCTATATGGGAGGCTGAGGCAGGAGAATCTCTTGAACCAGGGAGTCGGAGGTAAGCAGTGAGCCGAGATTGCGCCACTGCAGTCCAGCCTGGCAACAGAGGAAGACTCCATCTAAAAAAAAAAGTATCTAGTCAAAACAATTTTGTTTAGAGCCTGATTATAACAAATCAGTAGTCAAAATAAAAAAGGATTATGATAAAAATCAGGAAAATTAGAACATTAGTTGGGTATTTAATGATGTTTTAAAACTGTTAAGTTTTTTATAGGTATGATAATGGTATTGTGGTTATCTTTTCATATGAAAATATTTGTGGATAAAATACATGACAGGAATTTGTTTGAAAATAATACAGTAGTATATTTACAAAGTGAGAGTAGAGATGAAACAAGTTTGGCCATGAATTGTTGAAACTATGTAACTAGCACATAGCAACTTTAATTAAACTATTTTTCCTACTTTTATATATGTTTGAAATTTTACATGGTAAAATTTTAAAAGAAGATAAAAAGAATGGGAGGAGAGGAATTGTAGACAGAAGGTATAGACACTTTTTATACTACTCTATAAAGAGAAGTTTTACTATAAAGGGAAAAAGGTAGGTGGGACAATAACTGGAAGGAGAAAGGAGGTCAGATATGGTTTTTAAAGGGTAGAACAATAAAATCATGTTTTGTATGCTGATGAGAAAAATAAAGTAGAAAGAACATAAAAGATTCAGGAGCTAGAACAATTGCTGGACCTATGTCTCTCGGTAGGTGAGAAGGTGTGGGATTATGTGCACAAATAGATGGCCTGACCTTTGTTAGAGGCCTCCATGGTTCTTCCATGCATATTCATCATTAGAAACATGACAGAGGGCAAAGCATTTGGACAGATGAAGGAAAGTAGGAAGATGTAGTGAAACATAGGAACGCACTCTTTTGATAACTTTTCTCTATCATATGGAAAGCAAGGTGACTAGCTAAGAAGTAAGAATTGGGGAGAAGGTGTTGGAGGTTTGAGGAAACAGAAGCAGGTATGACAGCCATGTAATATAATGGGAGAAAAAATGGACTACAGCAGGGAATGGCAAAAATCTGGCCCTAGCAGAACTGTGACAGAGACCATATAGAGTACATCACAGTTTAAGATTTTTACCACTGCCCTTTTATAGAAAACATCTGCCAATCCCTGGACTAAAGTAATAAAATAAGTGCTGCATTAAATGGACTAATAAAAAGTTAGTGATAACGAATTTAAGGATGAATCAGTCAGTATGGTTATATGGTTTTCTCCAGTTAAGTTCAGCTGCAAGGAAGCAGGTCCAAAATAGACAGAGACTTGGGATTTAACCAGTTTTATGAATTAGACAAGTGTATCAGTTTCCTGTGGCTGCTGTAGTAAGTCCCTACAAATTTGGTGGCTCAAAACAATAAAAACTCATTCTCTCACTGTCCTGGGGCCAGAAGTCTACAATCAGTAGCACAGATTCGAGATACTTGATTGTGGAAATCAAGGTGTTAGCAGGTCCGCACTCCCTCCAGAGGCTCTAATGGAAAATCTTCTCTTGGCCTATTGAAGCTTCTGGTGGCTGCCAGTATTCTTTGATTGTGGTCACATTACTCTAATCTCTGCTTTCCGTTCCTATCACCTTTTCCTATGTGTGTCTTCTTCTTTTTTGTCTATATGAAATCTTCCTCTGCTTCTCTCCTTACAAGGACACTTGTGATTGCATTTCAGGCCAACCTTAACAATCCAGAATAGTATCTCGAGATCTTTAACTAAATCACATCTGTAAATATCTGTTTTCATTATAAGGTAACATTAAAAGTTCTAAGTTTAAGATGTGTTATCTATGGGTGGATACTATTCACCCAAGAAAAGACGGAACAACAGAAGGACATGAAAATTAAAGGTATGTTTAACAGAGTATTAGACTGACTATATAACGTAAACTGGGTAAGGAGGGAAATGAAAGAAGGAGCCAATCAAAAAGAATTAGAGGTCCAAGGTGAACAAAGATTTATTGCAGTTGAGTTACTAAAGGGAGTTAAATAGAAAGAAGTGGCAACTGACGAGAGTGCTAACTGAAATGAAAATTATAGAGGAGTGATAGTTATTAGTAATGAAAGGAGCTGGGATGTGACCATTGGAGCTAGTGGCTTAGGAAGGATGAAAGACATCATTGGGTGAAAGCTGGTGAAAGAACCGAGAGGCCTGAGAATCCTTTTATTCATCCTGTTTGGATCTTTCCAGTAGTCCCTTCTTATCTGTGGGGGATGTGTTCCAAGATCTCTACTGGATGCCTGAAACTGCAAATAGTACTTAACTCTCTACATACTGTTCTTTCCTACCCATGTATCTATGATAAAGTTTAATTTTTAAATTACAAACAGTAATAGATTAACAACAATAATAAATAGAACAACTATAACAATATACCGTAATGTAAGTTATATAAATGTGGTCTCTTTCTCTTAATATCAATATTTTTGGATGGCAGCTGACTGCATGTAAATGAAACTACAGAAAGGGAAACTGTGGATGAGGGGGGACTACTATGGTATTAATATTTTTGGAATACCAGTGTTTCATGGAACATAGTATGGAAAATGCACAATCAATAAACATGCATATTTTAGTTACTACTAAAGGTAAAAAGCTGTGATAAGTGTATATAACATATTGCACAACATAGAAGAGTTGAAATAGATTTTTGTTACAATTTTCTATAGTCATTTTCACCGTTTATAAGTTTGATTAATATTAAAGGTACCATTATAATAAAACCCAAAACTATAAAAACTCTGGAAGGCAACTTAGGCAATACCATTCTGGACACAGGAATGGGCAAAGAGTTCATGACAAAGATTCCAAAAGGAATTGCAACAAAAGCCAATGGGATCTAATTAAACTAAAAAACTTCTGCACAGCAAAATAAACTATAAAGAGAGTAAACAGGCAACTTACAGAATGGGAGAAAAATTTTGCAAGCTATGCATCTGACAAAGGTCTAATATCCAGCATCTATAAGGAACTTAAACAAATGTACAAAAAGAAAATGAACAACCAGATTAAAAAGTGGGCAAAGGATATAAACAGATAGTTTTCAAAAGAAGACATACATACAGCCAACAATCATGAAAAAAAGCTCAACATCACTGATTATTAGAGAGATGCAAATCAAAACCACAATGAGATACCATCTCACACCCATCAGAATGGCTATTATTAAAAAGTCTAAAAATAACATGCTGGTGAGGTTGTAGAAAAAAAGGAAAACTTATACACTGTTGGTAGGAGTGTTAGTTCAACCATTGTGGGAAAGCAGTGTGGCAATTCCTCAAAGAGCTGAAACAGAACTCTCATTTGATACAGCAATCCCACTACTGGGTATATGCCCAAAGAAATATAAGTCATTATATCATAAAGACACATGCAACGTGTATGTTAATCACAGCACCATTCATAATAGCAAAGACACGGAATCAACCTAAATGCCCATCAATGGTAGACCGGATAAAGTAAATGTACATATACAGCATGGAATACTATGCAGCCACAAAAAGGAACAAGATAATGTCCTTTGCAGGGACATGGATGGAATTGGAGGCCATTATCCTAAGTGAACTAATGCAGGAACAGAAAACCAAATACCACACGTTCTCATTTATAAGCAGGAGCTAAATGATGAGAACACATGGACACACAGGGGGAACAACAGACACTGGGGTCTATGTGAGGTTGGAGGTTAAGAGGAGGGAGAAGATCGGGAAAAATAACTAAAGGGTACTAGACTTAATACCGGGTGACAAAATAATCTGTACAACAAATCCCTATGACATGAGTTTACCTATATAACAAGTACCCTTGAACATAAAATAAAAGTTAAAAAAGGTAACATAATTTTTTAAAACTCTACATAGGATCAAATATTTAAATTTATTTTTAAAAACTATACCAGATAAGATCATGACTAACATACACTTTAAGAAGTTAAAGAATAGTAATAATTAAAATTTGGTACATTTCATAGATGATGGGTAATTATTACAGGTACTCTAGCATTATCTATAGGTTTCACTGCCTTGCGACAGAACCATACCTCTTCAACTTCATGTCCCAATATTACAGTCGTCCCTTATTCCACTTCAATATACTTATTAAAGTTTCAACAATTCAAAGGCATGAATAGCTGCCCAAAGACAAACTTTTACACATATCCGCCTCTTTCTATACACTGTCTAAAATGCTCTTCTCTGATGATCCCAGCAGACAAGTATATATATATATCTTTTAAAGCATAGATGACTAGTCAATTACCTTGAGGAGTTGTTTCAAACATTCATCTTCTATTCTCTCAATGCATTCTTTACTCCATGGATACTTAGAAATAATAGAAATAAACTCCTATATTCTAACTTTACTGCATACCTATTTCTATGGTTTTACTGTATAACTCCGGAGTGTAATGTCTTGTTCTTCTGCAAAGTTGTTATATCCATTAGTGAAAGTGGGGAACTGAAGCCCCCAACTATTATTGTTTAATTGTCTGTTTGTTTCTCTAATTCTACCAGTTTTTGCTTAATATATTTTGAAACTCTGTTGTTAGGCACATGTATGTTTATAATTGTCATGTATCCCTAATGGATTGATCCTTTTATCATTATAAAAAGTCCTGCTTTCAAACTCACTGCTCATATATCTCTTTTACTACAGAAAAGTGAAAAGTCAAGAATAGTTTCAGCTATTCATTTCTGTATTTCAAAACTTGGCTTAGTGTTTAGAATAAAGTAGGTACAAAACAAAACTTTTAAAAATCAATTTTATGTTTTCAACAACTTAGAAGAGAGATTATTTTCTTTATAATCTTCTGGTAATCTATACTAATTTTAATGCCATATACTTTTTTTCCATTAGGATATATAATTTAAAAGGCACTTGGATTTGTGTGAGTTTTTGTACAGAGACCCGCTGAAACAGCTGCATTGGAGACTTGTGGCACTTTTCCACCCAGGAATCTCCTGGCCTGGCTCCCTGTTTCAGTACCCCCCAACTTTTTTTTTTGAGACAGAGTCTTGCTCTGTTGCCAGGCTGGAATGCAGTGGCACAATCTCAGCTCACAGCAACCTCCGCCTCCTGGGTTCAAGCGATTCTTCTGCCTCAGCCTCCCGAGTAGCTGGGACCACAGGCGCATGCAACCACACCTGGCTAATCTGTGTATTTTTAGTAGAGATGGGGTTTCACCATATTAGCCAGGATGGTCTCGATCTCTTAACTTCTTGATCTGCCCACCTCAGACTCCCAAAGGGCTGGGATTACAGGCGTGAGCCACCACGCCTGGCCTCAGTCCCCTTTTTATCAGTTGAACGGGCGACTCTGTCTCCCAGGTGTTCCAGTCACCTGTTGAAAAGATGCCCGGATTTGTGTTTTTGTGCAGAGACCCACTGTGCCAGCTGAAACAGCTGCGCTGGAGACTTGTGGTGCTTTTCTGCCCAGGAATCTCCTGGCCTGGCTCCCTATTTCAGTCCCTTTTTTATCAGTTGAATGAGTGACTCTGTCTCCCAGGTGCTCCAGTTGCCAGCTGAAACGGTGCCCGGACCTGTGTGAGTTTTTGTGCGGAGATCCGCATGCCAGCTAAAACAGCCGTGTTAAAGACCCGTGGCACTCCTCTGCCCAGGAATCTCCTGGTCTGTGGGCAATAAAAATCCATCTGGAAATGTGGTGACCACTCACCCTCCGCGCTCTCACTGGGAGCTGCAATCCAGAGCTGCTCCTACTCAGCGATCTTGGATCCCTCTATCCAAGATTTTTTTTTTAAGTAGTTGGGATACTGCTTCCTCAACTTACACAGAGGGAGGTGAAGATGTCTACACTTAATGTTATAAGAAATCAACGGATAGTGTGTGAAATAAAAAGGCGAATCCATTAAAGAACTAGTCAATATAATTATCAAAAAGGAAAGGGGAACAAAGAGAAGTGGGATGGTGTGAATCAATTCCTCACCTTTTATACAGGAAGTCCATAAATATTCAAAATTTCATAGATTTAGAAACAAATAGTACTATCATTTTAAATTATGAAAGTAAATACTAGAAAAATTAAAATCAGGAAGAATAAAAGTTGACTGTCCCTAGGGAGCTGGTATTGGATTGCATGTGAGAAAAGCAGAACTTTCCTTTTAAATGTAAGTTCTTCTCTTCTGCATAAATTATTTTACTACTTTGATAAGAAAATAGAAACCAAATACTGGTTTCTTAGCATTCTTAGCAACATTATAGAGCACAATGTAGGAATTGCAGAAATTTTATAAATCTGTCACTAGGTGGCAGTCTCAACAGAATCCTAGAGTTAAGAGTTGACAACCTGTATGTCCAGGTAAACACTTAAAACTTCAAGATGAATTCTAATGGGATAGATCTGATGTGGGACCTGAAATTTGGCACTGATCACAAGGTCCTAGGTGACGCCAACGCTGCTGGACCAAGCTACTGGACATACCTTGAACAGACAATAGAAAGGAAGTCTATTTTTAGTAGGCTTATTCAAGATTACTTTAAAATGTATGATTTTGACATAAAATTAAGACATAGCCACTACTCTTCTTTTAAAAATACACTAAAAAGACTTGAAGATGTAAAGCATGAAGATGGTAAATTTTTTAAATCGTTTAAAAAGAAATTAAGTTGTGTTTGTATCCAAGTTAAAAAGTAACTATTTTTATATAAATTAACCTAACTTTGTGACAAATCAGTAAATCTCATGAACAGATACTTCAAAATAGTGACACATGGTATTAAATTTAGACAGAGACTGTTTTTAAAAATTTCATTAAACTGTTCTAACCATAATTTACAAATAAGCAATTATTTATGGATGTTTTACAATAAGAATTACTCTGGTACTAAGTAATTCCCTAAAACTTTCATCTGATAATATCACAAGTGTTTAGCAAAAATCTAGATTTAAGATCAACTTGGCTTATAATCATTTTGCAGTTACACCCACAGATAAAATATAGATATATTTAAGTTCAGTAACACAAAAATCTCTTAGCAAGCTACTGAAATCAACACTTATCTCCTCATTAATTTCATTAATATATGTTAATCTTATCCAATGACCTGAAAATCATCAGTTCAGACTTCAGGTAAATACTATTTATAAACAGCATATGTGTCATCTTCATTATTCAGATGAATAAAGGAATAAAGAATTAGAAGAACTGTGTGGGAAATTGAGAGCTTCTAATTTCCAAGTCAGTGTTTATAATCTCTAGAGCAGTGCACTGCAATGGAAGTCTGAAGCCAGTTACATTGTAATTTGTATTTTTCTAGTAACCACTTTTTTTTTAATATTAATTTTTTTTTTTTTTTTTTTTTTTTAGACAACGTCTCACTCTGTCACCCAGGCTGGAATGCAATGGTATTATCGCAGCTTACTGCAGCCTTGATGGCTGGGGCTCAAGAGATCCCCCTACCTCAGTCTCCTACGTAGCTAGGACTACAGGGGTGCACCACCATGCCTCGCTGATTTTGTATTTTTTTTTTTTTGTAGAGATGGGGTTTTTCCCATGTTGCACAGGCTGGTCTGGAACTCCTGGGCTCAAGCAATCTGACTACCTTGGCTTTGCAAAGCACTAGAATTACAGGCATGAGCCCCTGTGCCCAGCTGTAACTACATTTTTACAAAGGTAATAAGAAACAGGGGAAACTAGTTTGAATATATTTTATTCAACCAAGTATAACCAAATATATATCCCATGGAATCAATGTAAATATTTATTAATGAAATCAAGGAAAATAATTACATGTGATCAATGTAAAAAATTATTAACAAGGTATTTTACATCCTTTTTTTCATGTAAGTCTTCAAAATCTAATGTGTGTTTTCTATTTACATCCCAATCTGGACTAGCCACCTTCCAAGTGCTCATCAGCAACATGTGGCCAGTGACTCCCACACTGAACAGTATAGATCTAGTTCAATGTTTCCCCAAATTTTCTGATAAAGCATCCAATCTATAACAGTTTTTGGCTGGGCACAGTGGCTCATGGCTGTAATCCCAGCACTTTGGGAGGCCGAGGCAGGCAGATTGTCTGAAGTCAGGAGTTCGAGACCAGTCTGGCCAACATGGTGAAACCCCATCTCTACTGAAAATACAAAAATTAGCAGGGCATGGTGGAGCATGCCTGTAGTCCCAACTACGCAGGAGGCTGAGGCAGGAGAATCGCTTGAACCCAGGAGGCAGAGGTTGCAGTGAGTAGAGATTGCGCCACTGCACTCCAGCCTGGGTGACACAGTGAGACTCCGTCTCAAAAAAAAAAAAAAGTTTTTAGCACACCCCCCCCCGAGTATGTATATTTATGTATAAATCATATTCTTTTGTTATTATTAAATAATATCTCAAAATACAAAATATTTCCGGGGTGAAGTAGTTTATTGTTCAAGAAAGTGAATATAAATCCATATTTATAATGGTATTCTTAATTATAACAGGATTTTTGGGGCTGACCTTTGATTAAATTTTATTTTAAAGGCATCATTTTTTTAACTTCATAATGTAGCTGTAAAAAAAGTCCTCCCAAAAGTACAAGAGTCAGCTATGCCACTTTGTTATTATTTATATTATTAATATTGTCTATAATATATGGTACATATGTAGGAATCATTTAAAGTGACTTACTCATTTTATGAGCATTAATATAATTTGAACTATGTAATAGAATATATAAATCCACTTAAGCTGGGTGCCTATAAATTACAAGCAAATAAATGAACAAGTGATGGAATCACTGTCAATCCCTTTATATCATGGAATTTCCCTGAGATATTTCACTGTACTATATACATTCATGCCAGTGTCATTCTCCATATTAAACATGGATTAAAGTTTATATTTTTCTAGAGTTTCACATGAAAATAAATATAAGTTTTACCACCCTCAAATATTTCCATATTTGACAGGGTAGGTAGGTTAAGATGCTATGATAGCTCCCCCAAAATTCAGTGGCTTAAAGAAAACTTGTTTTTCATATAACAGTTTAGGTCAAGGGCATCCAGTGCAGTATGCCTTCATGGTTCTGCTCCATGAAGTTACTCAAGCTGAAAATTCTCTACTATTTTCAACTTGGAACCCAAGCTTATCACGATCATCTCAACTCTACTTAGACAGAGGAAGGAAGAACATGGAGGAATGTGCATAGAAGTTTACATGGGCCAGACCAGAGAAGTGGCAAACATACAACTTAAGCTCACATTTTCATAGGTTAGAAGCCAGGACATTGTCACACCTAATTTCAAGGAAGGGTTAGGATATGCAGTCTGGTTCTATGCTATGCAGTCTGGTTCTATGCTATGAAAGAAGGGAAAGATGAACTTTGGTGGATACATCACAGTCTCTGCCACAGAATTCTTAAAATGTCATAAAAAGATTTAAAGTCTGGGATTCATGCAACCCACTTCCAAGACCAATGAATAAACACTCTAGGTGATACTGATGTAGGTGTTCCACAGACAATACTTGGAAAAACGCTGCTGTGGAACCTCTGGTTCTCAATTTGTGATTCATAAATACCCATCAACTTGCTAAAAGGTGTGCAATGTCTTAATCTCTCCTCAAACCAGAGTTTATTTCTGGTACAAAGAAAACAAGGATAAATGTCCTAAGACCAATCTATTGAACAATGCTTCTTTTATTCTTAACTTTTAAGTTCAGGGGTATATATGCAAGATGTGCAGGTTTGTTACATAGGTAAATGTGTGTCAAGGGGGTTTGTTGCACATATTATTTGATTTGCCAGGTATTAAGCCTAGTGTCCATTAGTTATTTTTCCTGATCCTCTTCCTCCTCCTACTTTCTACCCTCTGGTACGCCTCAGTGTTTTTGTTCTGCTCTATGTGTCCTTGTGTTTTCATAATTTAGCTCCCACTTATAAGAGAAAACATGTGGTATTTAGTTTTCTGCTCCTGCGTCAGTTTACAAAGGATAATGACCTCTAGCTCCATTCATGTCCCTTCCAAGGACATGATCTCATTCCCTTTTACGGCTACACAGTATTCCATGATGTACATGTACCACAGTTTCTTTATCCAGTCTATCATTGATGTGAATAAAACAGCATGGTACTGAACAGACACATAGACCAATGGAACAGAATAGAGAACACAGAAATAAGATTGTACACCTACAACCATCTGATCTTCAACAAACCTGACAAAAACAAGCAATGAGGAAAGGACTCCCTATTCAATAATGGTGCTGGGACAACTGCCTAGCCATATGAAGAAAACTAAAACTGGAACCCTTCCTTATACCACATAAAAAAATAGACTCAAGATGGATTAAAAACTTAAATGTAAAACTCAAAACTATAAACACCTTGGAAGACAACCTAGGCAATTTCATTTAATACATAGGCAAGGGCAAAGATTTCCTGACAAAGATGCTAAAAGCAATTACAACAAAAGCAAAAATTTACAAATGGGATCTAATTAGAGTAAAGAACTTCTGCATAGCAAAAGATGCTATCAACAGAGTAAACAGACAACCTACAAAATGGGAGAAAATTTTTCCAAATTATGCATCTGACAAAAGTCTAGTATCTAGCATCTACTAGATACTAGTAACGTAAACAAATTTACAAGGAAAATCCAAACAACCTCATTAATAAGTGGGCAAAGGACATAAAGAGACACTTCCCAAAAGAAGACATACATGCAACCAACAAGAATATAAACAAAAGCTCAACATCACTGATCATTAGAGAAATGCAAATAAAAACCACAATAAAATATCATCTCACTGCCATCAGAGAGGCTATTATTAAAAAGTCAAAAAATAACAGACGCTGGTAAGGTTGCAGAAAAAATGGAACACTTATAGACTACTGGTGGAAGTATAATTAGTTAAACCATTATTAGAGACAATGTGGTGAGTCCACAAAGACGTAGAGACAGAAGTACCATTCGACCCAGCAATCCCATTATTGGGTATATCCCCCCAAAAATATAAATTATTCTATTATAAAGACATATGAATGTGTATATTCACTGCAGCACTATTTATAAGAGCAATGTTTCTTTTAGGGGGCTTTAGAAGATCATGACCAAAATGTAAATGCTAAAAATTTTCAATATCATTTACTGTTCTTCTGCTACTTTAAAAAAATTCTGTGACTTCTAAAAAAAGAATACTATAAATACAGACCTGACGTTGATACAAAAATAACACATAATTAATTCTGATCCAAGCCCAACAAAATTAGAAAACCAGCCAAATGATATCCCAGCAGTACAAAAACTTTATTTTTAGGTCAATTGTTCCAACTTACCTCGTTTGTTGGAATCCAAACCAAAGCAACCTAGCACAATTAGGAGTTACAATAATATGGGACAGTAAGTCAGAAGTAGCAAAGTCATGAAGTCTTAGAACAGGTTTAATCAAACCTTGATTTCACTTGTTTTTGGATTCAAGCATCAAATTTTGGCATTGATAAAATACAAGAGGGCCAGTGATATTTAGAATTTTACAGAACATTGGTAAGTTTTAATTTACCCTTTTTCTGCTACCGAAAAATTAAAGAGGTACATGTCGACATTATTATGAATCAACTTTACCTCTGCTTAAAAATGGAGAGGGGGCACTCAGGTCATCCTCCTTCCTCACCTCCACCAAGTTAATGTATTTTCCTTTCTACAGTCCTTCTTTTTGGAGCCTTAAGACCATGGCTACTATGGGGGTCCTAGTGAGGGAATGTGTTCTCTTTCCGGGTCCTTGAGGGGGCATAGCTTTAAGCACAAGAATCTCCCAGCACCATGCCCCCTCCCATCTCTCTCCATCCAGGAGATTCAACTGTTTATGTTTGAATTTAGCGGGCGTGGGAAGAAACTAAAAGTCGCTCCAGTGGAAGTTCTAAGGAACTCCCTTCAATGGCCCAGGGTCTTGGAGAAGGTGGGGTTTTCTCCCAGGATAAAAGTCAGTGCTCACTCACCTGCACAGGATTTTCCAGCTTTCCGGAATCCCCTCCCACATGGTGGGAGCTCCCTTTGGGATTTTCCCCCCTGGAATCCCCTTCCACACTCTTCATGGAAGCCTTTCTCTTCTCCTTTCCTTTTCTCTACCTAAATAAAATCACCTTTCTGCAACACTTTTTTGGGTCCGATATTCACTTTGCAAGCATACAGTGCAGCTGAAGCGGCCCCACCGCTTATTCTTTAAGAGGCTGGAGGCCAAGAACCCACAACGATCACTAGCATCCAAGAAAAAATCCGGTTACGCTAGTCGTTTCCTTATTTCCAGACTTGGAACAGTGCACTACAATTATAAGTCTGATTTTAGTATCAGGGTCAAGATATGTCCTTGCAGAGCAAAAATTAGAATCCCAACCAAGGAATGTCTTCTGAAAGAGCTCAGAATCTTAAAAGAGATGATGTGCAAAAAAAAAGGATTCTAAACACAGACCTGAAACCCTTTACAAAAATTAATTCAAAATGAATCAGACCTAAATGTAAAACATAAAAATATAAAACTCCTAGAAGATAACAGAAGAATATTTAGATGATCTTGGGTTGGTATTAATTTTTTAGATATAACAGCAAAGACAACATCCTTGGAAGAAACAACAGGTTGGATTTCATTAAAATTAAAAACTCTGTTGACAGCATAACCGAGTGACTACAGTCAACAATAATTTATTGTACATAAAAAAATAACTAAGAGTATAAATAAATTGTTTGTAAGACAAAGAAAGGATAAATGCATGAGATGATGGATACTCCATTTACCCTGATGTGATAATGATGCACTGTATGCCTATATCAAAATATCTCATAAATCCTATAAATACACAGACCTACTATATGCCCACAAAAATTAGTAATTAAAAAAAAAACTCTGCTTTGTAAAAGGCACTGCTAAGGCAACAAAAAGACAAGCCACACACTGGAAGAAAATATTTTTAAAAGGCAAATCTGATAAAGAATTGTCATCTAAAATATACAAAGAAATTTAAAAACTCAACAATAAGAAAATGAACAACCCTATTGAAAAATGAGTCAAGGACCTTAACAAATATGTCACCAAAGATACACAGATGGCAAAAATAATATGAAAAGATACTCCATGTCATACATCATCAGTAAAATGCAAACTAATAAAACAAGGAGATATGACTACAATCCTATTAGAATGTTCAAAATTCAGAACACTGACAATACCAAATGCTGGCAAGGATGTGAAGCAAGAGGAAGTCTCATTTATTGCTGGTGAAAATGCAAAATGGTATAGCTACTTTGGAAGACGGTCTGGTGGTTTCTTACAAAACTAAACATACTGTACCACATGATCGCAGCAATCACAATCCAAGGTATTTACTCAAAGGAGTTGAAAACTTATGTCCACACAAAAACCTGTATGTGGATACTTATAGAGGCTTTATTCATAATTGCCAAAACTTGTAAAAAATCAAGATGTCCTTCAGTAGGTGAGTGGATAAATAACTCAATTCTTTTTCCTCAGCAGTAAAAAGAAATGAGCTATCAAACCATGAAAAGACATGGAGGAAACTTAAACACCTATTTCTAAGTAAAAAAAGCCTATCTGAAATGGATACACACCATAAGAATCTAACTATATGACATTCTGGAAAAGGCAAAACTATAGAGACAGTAAAAATATCAGTGGCTACTGGTGGCTTGTGGGGAGAAAGGGATGAACAGGTAGAATACAGAGGATTTTTAGGAAAGTGGAACTACTCTATACTACAGTTTGAACATCCTGAAGCTAAAAATATGAAATCTGAAATGCTCCAAAACCTAAAAAACTTTAAGCACCATTATGACACAACAAGCAGAAAATTCCACACTTGACATTTTTGCCTTCTTATAGTTTATTTTACGTAAACTTTGCTTCATGCATAAAATTGTTTAAAATATTGTATAAAATTACCTTGAGGCCATGTGTAAATGAAACATAATTAAATTTAATGTTTAGATTTGGGTCCAATCCCCAAGATCTCTCACTACATATATACACATACTTCAAAATCCAAAATCAGAAACGATTTGGTCTCAAATATTTTGGAGAAGGGATATTCAACCTGTATAATGGTGTTATAATACATCTGTCCATACTCATAGAACATACAACACCAAGAGTGAACCCTATTATAAACTATGGACTTTGGGTGATAAAGATGTGTCCATGTAGGTTTAATTGCAACAAATACACCACTCTGGTAAGGAATGTTGATAACGGGGGAAGCTATGCATGTAAGGGTGCAGGGTGTGTGTGTGTGTGTGTGTGTGTGTGTGTGTGTGTGTGTCTGCTCAATTTTGCTATCATCCTAAAACTGACAAAAAATAAAGTATATTTAAAAATTCCACAAATGCTGTGAATTCCAACAAACATCAATTAAAAGTATGTTATTACAATTCCATATAACATAGAAAGCCTGTGATAGCTTTTGCAACTTAAATTAAAAAATGAGTTTATTATATTAAGTACTATAGTAAAAGTATAGTTATTTTGTATTCTCAAATAATGGGGCAATTAACCCATGGTTTGCTTGACTTTAAAATTATTTTTCTCATAAATAGTGTGAACTTTATTGTTAAATCAGTATTTCTCAAAGATGACAGCTTGAACATTGATATTAAATAATTAATATTTTTGGCTAGATAAATGACAAAATTAGCTGTAGGACTTATCACATTCCATTACTTCAAGTCCTAATGGTACATGCTCCTACTGAATGATATATCATTACAGTTTATTAATATAGAAATAGGAGGAGATATGTGGATCTCTTTTTATTTAATGCTAACATTATAGTTCACTACCTAAGTAAATAATTTGGCATTTAAAATCTTAAGGGAAAAGATTTTATGGGTTCATTTACAAAAATATGAAGTATCTTCCTTTTAACCTGCTGGACAAATTGCTTATTTAAGTGCATTTTAACAAAATCCTCAGCTACATCCATACATAAATGAATTAATATACATTCAATGTTATCAAAGTTCTGACCCCTTAAAAGTTTTATCATAAGGAACAAATAATAAAACAATTTTAAAAATTACATTCTGGAACACAGTATTATTTTTACAATGTATATAAATGACTGTCTCAAACCTGTTACCTCATCCTGGGAAGGGGCTCTACCTATCTTGTTTATTATCATATCTGCAATTCCAGGCCAAGAGTCAGTATTCATTAAATTTTTGTGGAATGAATAAATTAATGAATTAACATCTGATTTATAGTCAACTTCTTATGATATTCTCATTAAATCATCCACAAACTTTATCTCATTTCAAAGATACAAATAACAAGAACAAAAATACATGATGTTTACTTTATGTTTGCTTTTTTCACAGTTTAGAAGTTACTTAGTGAAATACTAAAATAAATAGTCTGACAATTATATCACCAATACCATTTAAAAATCAATTAGGGGTCCTGATTCCAGTAAGATGAAATAAGACCATACTCACTTTAACTCACACTAATTCAACTATAAAACCTGGATAGAGACTTACTTGAAAACTCTGAAAAGTAAATACTAGTAGGCAGATGAGGGAAGACTACCAGTGGTGAGCCTAACATTTCTTTTCCTCCACTACCTCTAAAGCCAGAAACCCAGAACTGGGTACTGTGTGGTGTGAGTGAGGTCCAGGAGAAAATCTCTGAATATTTACAGTGCAGAGAGAGAAAGAGTAGGAGAAATTTCCAGGTTATTTTGTTTCCCCCTCTCCTCTTTCTCATTTTTCTATGCTCCAAACTGAACACTCCCATGGCAGCTAAGATAAAAGAAGGCAGAAATGAGAGACCGCAGAAGCCAAAACTCTGAGGGAGTTGAACCTACATTTCAGAGAAGCAACAATACCTAAAGGGCAGGACTAACCCCTGTAGGAATTTTTCCCTGTGCCCCTGTCTTCCCACCACTTAGCCTTGGTGGCATTTCACCACCAGCACTAAGTGGTGGGAGGATGTGGTAGAACTGCAGAAAGGAAAAATTTCTTCCTTGAACAACAACAAAAAAAAAAAACCAGCCCCCAGGGAAGCAGAAAGTACTTGGGAGACAACTGGGAAGGGAGAATCAGGAAAGCAATTCTATAATGTTGTTTTGAACTTTTACTCACCCTGGATCTGCCCATTTATGGATTTGACATAATTAGCATATCAAAGATTGAAAGGCCTTAGCTAAGAATAGATCTACAGGCTGGTCCCAGAGTGACCACTAGGGGGTAAACATTCATGACAGATTCAAATAGCACAGCCAAGTCTTGTAAAATAGAGCTAAGGTTAGAATCACATAATCCACAGAAGGCCAAAACAAAAATATCAATATTTTCCACAGGATCTAAATAAGACTCAGAGTCTTATGAAATAATACAGGATACAAACTCACATGGGATAAGACAACTGACTGAGTCTAATATTGAAATGACAAAAATGCTGGAAAAGAGTTTGGTGGATTTTTATACTGTTAAGTATACATTTATCATATGAGCCAGCAATTTTGTGTCTGGGTATTTAGAGAGAAATGAAAACTTATGTTCACACCAAACTTATACACATAGATTAACAGTAGATTTATTTGTGATAGCCAAAAGCTGGAAGCAACCCTAATGTCTTTCAACGTGTTAGTAGATAAACAAACTGATATATATGTATAATGGAATACTATTTTCCAGTACAAATGAATAAATTATTGATACACACAACTTGGATAAATCTCAGAGACTTTACTCTGAGAGAAGCTGGTCATACTTTCTGATTCCATTTATTTGACATTCTTAAAGACACAAACTACAGTGATGGAAAACAGATCTGTCATTGGCAGGGTAGAATGATGATATGAGGATGACTATGAAGAAAAATCACAAAGGGTATTTTTTTGCTGTATTATTTTTAAAAATTAAATTTTAAAAAGATAAAAATTCAATTAGGGCATTATGAACACTCATTATCCATATGTAAACTGTCAAAGAATTCAAATTACTTTAATAAAATCAACTATATCATAAAAGTGGACTTTTTCTAAATTATCTAAATTTACTTTTTTTTCGTAATTGGCAACACTTTTCACAGTTGCTAATATATGGAATTATTCTATATCAAATTTCTAATGATATATAAGAAAATGGTAAAGATATATTACTATCAAATGACCACTTACAATCCTTCAAAGAGTACTGAATCAAAAAATCTATAAATAATATTTTGAGATAATTGGAGAAATATAAAAATAGATTTATATGTTATATTTTATGATATTATTTTCTCAATGTTACATTTTCCAGTATATGATAAGAGTATGGTGATCAATGTCCTTATTTTTAGGAAAACATGCTTAAGTATTCAAGGGTAAAGCTCCATTATGTCTGAAACAGTTTTTAAGTTATATAGAAAAAGAGAGAAAGAAGGCAAGACAGAGATATGAATGGATAGAGCATGTATAATAAAATACTAACAATCAAGAGAATCTAGGTGTGCAGAGTGCAGCTGTTCACTATACTGTTCTCCCAACTTTTTTTAAAGTTTAAAAGTTTTCAAAATAAAAAGTTGTAAAAATGAGAGTTGAAATACAGCAACAACAAAAGGTGAAAATAATGAATTTATAATCAAATGACCTATTCATGTAATATTCATGACCTATGTTGAGATGTAGAATTTTTACATTGAAAAACTTGATCTTTTAAGGCACCTTTGTCTTAATTGGCCTTCTAACTAAAGTATAAGTCGTTAGGCTTGAAGTGTCATAAACTTCTACCACAGGGATGAATCTTCCCTACCCCTCAGGATTTAATCCAAATGCCAAATACAAGTTGGTATCATAATTCCTTATAAGTAAATTAAAAATTGTTTTTCATTGTTACATTGAATCTCCAACAAGAAATAGTGACTAAAAATATCTACTGTCAAAGATGAGGCGGCCTTTATAGATGGAATCAATCTACACAGAATCCAATCCAGAGAGCCAAAATTTTTGTGTATTTGTCTGTAATAACATCTTAACAAAATATTCTGTCAATCACAATTCCTAATCTTTTAGTATCCTGAAAATGTAGTCAATTAATTAATAAAACTGAGTATTCACTATTTGTCTAACATCAGACCAGGCTTCTTCTACAAGGAAATTTATGTAGATTCTTTCAAGGTTTAAGAAATGCAAAAAGTATTAGATAATTCATTGTCTCTTCTAAATATTAGACTTACAAGTAGGTAGCCTTGTGTGACTGAATGGGTCCTCTAAAGAACTCATTCTCATATATACACACACACATTGTGCCTCACCAAAAACAACACAACTTAATTCCTTGCTTAAATTCCAGGTAATAGAGAAGAGAAACATATTTTCAACCACTAGTAACTTAAATCTTGGAGTGAATTGGCTGATCAGATCTTTCCCTGAGAAAAGGCTTAATAAGAGAGATCAAGGAGGCAAAGAATTAGAAGAGGATAGAAGGAAAAGAATATGGAAAAGAAAGTAGAGTAATAAAATTAAATTTTGTGTAATAGAGTAACTCAGAATAGGCAGTACCTTACTTTACTTAAAGCAATTTTAAAATCAGGTTATGGGTAGAAGGCTACAGAACATATACAGTTGGTCAATCTATTATATATAGCTGTTCTAATGAAAATTGGAAGTTATTTTATTTTATTTTTTTAGACAGAGTCTCGCTCTGTCGCCAGGTGCCAGGCTGGAGTGCAGTGGTGCGAACTCAGTTCACTGCAACCTCCGCTTCCCAGGTTCAAGCAATTCTCCTGCCTCAGCCTCCCAGGTAGCTGGGACCACAGGTGTGTGCCACCACACCCAGCTAATTTTTGTATTTTTTAGTAGAGACGGGGTTTCACCATGGTCTCAATCTCTTGACCTTGTGATCAGCCCGCCTCGGCCTTCCAAAATGCTGGGATTACAGGCGTGGGAAGTTATGTTTTTATTGGGATGGATGAAAGATGAAAACGAAGAAAGCTTGGAACCTATTAGAAGAAAGAATAAGAAGTAGTAGTGTAAATAACAGGTTTAATTCTGAGGGTAACGATGAAATGTACTAATTTCATTTAAAGTAACATAATATGAATAAAGTTTATTCTTTACTAATGGTGATTTATCCATATAGTGACTTGGCAAAAATTAAATCCCCAAATTTTTCACTTTGCCAAGGTAATATAAGAAAAATACCACAAGATAAAGGAATTAAGACTTTGTTAGATGTTTTAAAGTCATTAAAGAGCTTTCATATGGAAAGGCAAGTAAGCTTTTCTGGATGCTCTACTGAAGGAAATTAGAACGAGCAACAAGACCAGTTTGGACTCAGTGTAATAGTTTACTGAATATATTGGAGTAATCTAAAAAAAAGGAAAATAAAATTCAATATATAACCTTGAAAAGTAATTAATATTCTCTAAGTTTGCAGATAGAGACTAGAACATAATCAATGCTTAAATTTATAGTGGAGCATACTGGGACTTTAAAGGGGAAAAAAAAAGATTAAAAATCTACCAGAAATATAAACTGGATTTAAAAAAAAAACAACTCTTCTCTACACAGGGAAACTTATTCAGGGCCCTCAGATCTAAGGGAGGCAAGTTCACCCTGGATGAGCAAACAATTGAAACAACACAGTGTCTTTAAAATATTAAGGCAGTGGTGTCAATTTGTTGTGAACAAATGAAAGTCCTAACTCCAACTTTCTTAAACAAGAAAAAGAATAAAGTAATAGGAGCTTAAAAAAACCAAATGAAAGGCAGAAATTCAGGCTTAGAAAATAAGCAAAAATAAAATCAACTTCAAAAGGAGCAGGAAGAAAAATTGTATTTTAGTAGAATAGCATGGCTTGGACTCTAACAATACATGACATGTTTCTCCAATCTTAGGCCACCATCATGGCTGCTGAATACTGTCACCATTTCTTCTAAAAATCAATTCTAATATAGGAGTGGTATATTGAACAGTAAAAAAAAGTCAAAACAATAAATTTCTATAACAAGAGTTATACAGACTCAGGGGCATATCCAATCCTGCCCAAATAGGATGGAATCCTCAATACAATGGTCTCCAAATCAAACTACACACATACCAGGAATGTGCAGAATTATCCACTAAATGATATCACAAACTTTATATATATATGTTTTTATATATGTGTATATATATATATATAATCTAATTTCCTTTAGTTTCTAATTTTGTGGTATGCTTTATAATGGATAAAACAGTGCAACAATTAACATGTATCAGAATGTTAAGGCCAAAGTGAAGTACTGGATTGTCTATGATGGAATGGTAAAGAATGAGACTCAAAATTGTTTTTGACACTTGTGACACCACCTTGGCAGATATAAAAATGTTGAAATTTAACAAGGCAAAGGGTTCCTTTTGGAAAAATATTGTTAGAGTGTTTTGACATTTTCTACTACCCACAATAAGGGGACGGTGTCAAGGAAGAGTATTCAATAAACCATTCTGAGAGTGATATGTATCCCTTGGAAAAGCTTGTTTTTGCCTGAGAGGACTAAAAAAGAAACACTCGCTGGAACCAATGAAGATAGCAGGGCAAGGAGAAAGGACAGTAACGGTAGAAATTACACTTTGATCATTTAGCATTATAAAAACTTACTAGTTTTTACCATGAACCAATTGGCCAATACTGAAGGTAACTGAGCCAAAGCCAACTCAAAGGACTTTATCCTTGTAGCAGAGGCTGCCAGGGTGAGGAGATATTAGAAGGAAGCTATGGGATATTATGCTGGTGACAGGAGCTACAGAGAACTTGAAAGTAAGGAATAATTTGATGTCAGCTAGAAAATTAACTTTTAGTAAAGTAACATATGCACAAACTTGAAAAAATAAGAGAGTGATAAAATATTTATAACAACATAACAGCTGCTACCTATCCAACCATCATTTTATAATGATTCTGCCCGAAGATAACAACTTACATGTCTTTTATAGTTGTTTGTCTCTGGTGTTACTCTCCATATTTCCCCCAATCTTTTATATTAATGGACTTCCTAATACTTAATTGCCTTATACTCCTGAATAAATCATATATGTATGTGACATACATACATAGATATCCTCTACTATGCTCTAAATTCCATCTGATCAAAGACTGTGTATGGTTTCACAAGTCATCTCCAAAATCTAGTGCAATGTGTAGCACACAAAAGACATTCAGTAAATATTTATCATATGAATAAATTAAAACAAAATTATTTGCATATTATATTTGTCTTGTAAATATTGCAAGATCTTACACACATTATTGAATAAGCTAATAAAGAACGCCTTCAAAGTTGCTTACTGCTATGGTTTGAATGTGTTCCCCAACAGGCATGTGTTGGAAACTGAATCCCCAATGTTGGGAGCTGGGACCTGATGGGATGTGTTTAGGACATGAGGACTCCACCTTCATGAATGGATTAATGTCAATTATAAAAGGGCTTGAAGCTGCAAGTTTAATCTCTTCCTCTCTCACACACATGCTCTCTTGCCCTTCTTCCTTCTGCCATGAGATACCACAAGAAAGCCCTCACCAGATACTGGCACCTTGATATTAGACTTCCCAGCTTTCCAGAATTGTAAGAAATAATTTTTTTCTTTATAAATTACCTAGTCTCTGGTATTCTGTTATAGCAGCACAAAAGGAACTAAGACACTTACTAAATTGCAACTAAATTAAGATTCTCAGCCTAAATACCCAGTAATCAAGAGTTTAGCAAGCTGCAAATATTCAAGGCCTCTTTATAAATTTGCCACTAACTTTTATTATTCATTCACTTCATTTAAATATACATTAAGAACTTATAAGAGCCAAAAATCAGTCTTTTAAAAAAATATAAGCACCTACCATAGGAAAAGCACAGATATAGAACAAAAGAGTTCTAGAATGTACCATTAGGTACCACTTGTTAATTCTTACTAGCAGCTTTCTGGTTTTTTTTTTTTTTAAAGTACTAAATGCTTCGTTTAAAACAACTGGGAAATATGAAGACCCTACACAAAGAAAATTTAAAGTACCTGTATCCCTAGTATTCAGAAGTAAGCTTTACTATTAAATAAGACTTTCTCTTTATTCTTTTTATATGTATCATTAAATAAATATCTTACTACTCTTTGAATCTGAGATAAACATACAAATGTAATACTCTTAAGGTAAATATTTCCCTCATGACATTAAGTATTTATAGCAACATAATTTGTAATGGATGAACTATAACACTCTGATCCTTCCCCTACTGTTAGACATAATGTTTTTTCTTTGTTTTCTTCATACAGAAAGCTCTAAAGAAGAATGGGCATGTTTGACTATATGGTTGATTATATTTTAGACTTTTTTCTGAGATATATTTTAAATACATCAGTGTGCATAAAACAATATAAATTCTCAACCTCTTTCACATTTTTGATTTTTTCTCTGTGAAGAATTCTCAATAATTTCTTTTAACTTATTCACTTTGCTATTTCTCTCTTCAATTGTATCTGTTCTGCTGTTATACTCCCTGTGATTTTAAATTTACATTATTTGTTTTCAATTCTAGAATTTCTAATTGGTTATTTTCCAAATTTGCTAGGACATTTTTATAGTGTGCTGTTCCCTACTGATTTTTTTCAGGCTTTTGCTTTTTAGTTTTATTTTGTTTAACGTATTAAATGGGCATAGTTGTTTTTTACTCTATATCTAATCATTCCAATATTTAATGTCTATGTAGGGTTGATTCTGTTGTCTAGTGTTTCTGATGATTCTTATTCATAGTACGTCATTTCCTTGTAGCTTTTCATATTCAATGGTAAATAATGTGTGGTATTTCTTTGAATTTTAGGACAAAGTGAATTCACCAGAGAATTTCCTTGCATTTGTTTAGGTCAGGAGTCCAAATGCACTATCAATCATAGACTACTTTAAATTAATATACTTAAAGTGTTTTTCCTTCCATTGATGGTTTTGTTAAAAACAAAAGCAGTAAAAAATGTAAAATTTTCAATATAGACCAGACAATGTGAATTTGAATTACAAATTCATTCTAGGCTCAGTTTTTGGTTACAATTTCTGAGGTACTTTTCTTAAGCCCCTGTCATGTTCAGCCCTGAGGTATCCTTCTTTTCAGTTTACAGTCTTCTGGAAATGGGAGCTTATATGGAGATAGGGGTAAGCGGAATAGAAGAGTGACTAATATTTTCTCATATATTTCAATAGAATGCAATCAAAAAGGAAATATGAAATAAGCATTCAATAAAATATATATTCATAACGATCAATTAATGATATTAATCAATTTCCTGCCATTATAAAGACAGTATTAAAATGATTTCATTAGGAGAAAGTAGGAAGCAAACATTCTCAATAGAAACTTTCTTGGTTAATTAAGGTAATGATTTAAAATAATAAGTAAATTCACCTAATAGAACTCTAAATTTAAGAAATTAACATATTTACTATGGGAATAAATATATTGAGTAAATAATTTTTATATATTTATGTTTATTTACTTAGATTCTGAATTGGATATTTTAATGAAATTACTTCATCTAAAGATGGCCCTTTCCATCAGAGGGTTTAAAAATATTTTTTTAAATGACAGTAACATAATGTTTTACAAGTAAGCTTTCTGCGTCAATCTATTTCTGCTGAAAGCAAGACACATGCTATAAAAAAAATTAAGAATCAACAACACAAAGGTTTTTAAGTATTTTCATTTTTCCGATTTAGTCTAAAATACTTATGAGTATTTAGCAGTACAGATGGCTCAAAAGGATAAATATTTGTAGCTTAACATTTTAAATAGAGACTATACCCTTTATAATAAAGTAACTTTATAATAGAATGACTTCTGTGACAACAGACTGTTCTTATGTAACTATTTTGGGGTCGGACGAAAGTCTGTTTTGGTTTAACATTTTAAACTAAAACAGAAAAGCCAGTTTTAAATTAACAGTGTTTTAATTTCTAACTTGAATTTTAGGTTACTCTTTTGGGATAATGTTCAAGAATGTAGAAAACCTAATGACTGGTTTCCTATCACCACTAGTGCACCAATGTACCTTTCAAAATTTGCTATAGCCTTGTGAGAGTCAGTTCTATTTTATAGGCAAATTTCACTATTTTACATGTTCCCTAGAGGATTATGAGTCATTTGGCTATGGTGAGGGCAGCCAAAGAGTTCTAATTATACTTTGGGGTAAAGTGACAGCAAATTCAGAGAAGAGTTCTAAAGTTTGTGACTTGTTCTGACTTGAGTCAGTACAGAATACTGTGCTGTCATCCAAGAAATTTAATGAATTGCTTTTTTGTACTATGGTAGATCAACATATTCAGTTAAGGTCATTTCTAGCATACCACATCTAAAAAGTCTGAATATAACACACATTTTAAAAATATTTGCTGTAGCACATTGTTGGCTGGTTGGAAACTAAAAGAATTTATGAAGGCTGTCAGTAAAAAAGAATCATAAATCCAGAAAAGGAAAGAGTTCTGGGGCAAGTATATGCTGGACTCTGGTGGTATCTGCTGATGTACAGCCTAGAGCCTTGGTATGAAAGAGCCCAGTGCTTAAAAGCCAGGAATTCAGAGTTCAATCTGGATATGAAGTCGTATCATATAAAATTCAGATACAGTCGAGAACACCCAAAAGGATAAACTAAGAAAAACAATTAAAATTCCAAAAAGGGAGCTAAAAGAGATATATGTCTGTCTACTTTGGATTGGGTAGAATATGAAAACAAAAAAAGAAAGAAAGAAAAATGGAGGGACTCCCCTGAGATTTAGTAACCACAAACCCATACTTGTGCAGGGTTATGGCCTGAATCCACATCACCCCAAAATTGAAAGTGGTTCCACACTGACAGTATTCTATGTGCATGGGAGAATCAGATTTTTCTATGAATGAATAAATTCCATTCATTCAAAAAGCCTGGGGGTGGGGGGGAAAGAAAGGGGAAGGGAGAAAGGGAAGAGGAAGGGGAAAGGAAAGGGGATATTACCACCAAAAGTATTTGGAGAAACTACAGAACCAGACCTAAAAAATACTTAAGTATTAGAATTATTAGAAAACATTAATATGTTCAATATCCCTAGAAAAGTACAAAATATAAGATAACTTACTAGGCAGATTTGAAAATAACCAACCACGGTTCCCATGAATGAAACATATAATAATTTTGGGACTGGGGAAACAAACTTAGAAGACTGTAGGAGATCAGATACAGATGAAAGGAAAATTCATAAATGGAAGACAGGTCTAAAGAAGTGACACAGAATTCAGCAAAGAGAGTTAAAAAGAAAGAAAATAAATAGAGGTTAAGTGATGTGGAGAATGGTTGAGATAATTCAAAACATTGTAGAACTTCCAGAAGAGGATAACACAGAAAATGAAGTACAAACAGAAAATTTGGGCTCCAAATTTTGGGCTCCAGAAATTTCTTTATAATTAGAAAGCACATAGGCAAAAAGATAGTCAAAATAAAAAATTCACAATGAAAATCTAACTCTGTAGTACTTAACTTCTATAGATTATCAAATTTTAACTATGCGAAACACTAAAACAATCTTCAATGATTCTCTATTATGGAAATAAGGCTGCCAAATGCACTCAAATTTAATAATCCAACAAATGACACGAAAAACTTGCATGAACAATAGGGACTAAGAATTAACAAAACAAAAATGTAACCTTTAGTGTTCATTTACAGTCACAAAATCCAGAATGTAGTAGATCTTTGTTCCATTGATACTCCATCCAACTAACTTTCTTAAGTTGAAAATAATACCTTAAACATTGCCATAAAAAGCCATTAGCTTCTTCAGGCACCATCCAGTTAGCTGTGTATCCTTTAGCAAAGTATCAAATTTTGTTGACCTTTAGTTCCTTGTCTATAAAATGGGAAGATTATTATCATATATCTTAAGATTGCTATAAGTATTAAACAAGACATAAAAGGAATGTCTGTAACATAGCAGGTACGCAGAAAATATTACTTCTCTTTCCCTATGATTCCATAGTACACTCTCTGCCACTTATCATAAACTAACGTTTCTTCTAGAGAGTCTTTTGAAGACCAGATCTCCAGATATATGCTATAATGACAAAATCACATTTGAATAAATATGAAAATAAAATCATATTTGAATAAATATAAAATTGGCTGCATCAGAGGTTCTCAGACTTTCTCGGTTCAAGGTGCTCTGAGTGTCTCAATTTTTTCATGGCATCTGGTAGAAGAAGTATCTAATAGTTCTGTTTATTAAGTAGTTAGGTCCAAACAACTTAAGTTTATATCCTAACAAATTAGTAGCTGTTAGATAAAAATTGAAAGTAAAAATATTTTAATTTTAAATAACTGTTAATCTAACTATAATTACTTACTAATGGGATGGGTACAACTATCGGGCCCTGTACATACTCTAAAACCTTTGAATTGTATTGGATACTGCTGCCCTCAATTCCTTTTCCACATTAATTTTCTTGTAGTTCTTGCTTTTTCTCACAGTTAACTGTGGAAAACCCAGCTTCATAAAGATGTGACATCATCAAAGGTACAATCTAATGCTGAAACTGTGAACTACCTTGAGATAGTAGTTTATATAGTATTTGACAGATGTTGCTGGTTTCTCTGAATATTTTAAAATATCCTATGGTATCCCTAAGAGTTTTCTATGGCATACTGATGCATCCTGGTGCACAGTCTGGGAAGTGTGGGTCTTAATTATGGCTTTTGTAGAAAATAGCTACTAAGACTTGTTGGTTTTCATATATTTTAATAATGTGTTTCACTCAATTTCTATACCAGATCTCCAATCACTTGTCACATTTAGAATTCATGTTGAACATTAGTGTCCCTTCAGCTAGACAACTTGCCTAACACAATACTGAACATATTATATAGTGAATTTCAATATTAAATATAAATAACTGTTGAGCTGAATTAACAACTTCAGACTTTATAAGTGTATATGAGTCCTTATCCTTTACGTTATACCTTTAAAACCAAGTTATTTTCAGCTATAATATAAAATATTCACTTACTGAGTCAATATGAATTATGGTTTTCAGAAATCATCAATTATCATTTATTAATTTATATGGAGGCTATGTTAATGTTTGCTATGATTATGACCCTGCAATATAGTTCAGACTTTACCCAGAAGACTAGGGAAATATCCACATAAAAATACTTTAACTGAGCACCTAACTGCCAACAAAGATAAAGAGAATGAATTCACAGCTTTCAGAGAAATTAGGGAGATGCAAATTAAATAAAGGAGGAAATAAGTTAATACAATAACTTTAGGTCAACAAGATAGTGATAGGGATTTTAACATCCATGAGCCAAACCAGTAAAAAATTAGAGAAAAACATTGCAGGTAGAGGACAGCAATAACTGAAAGGCACCAAAATAGTAGGGAGCTTGGTTTATTCTTGCAATAAAAAAGTCATAGCTTCCTACATAGCTTGTACGAAGAGAGTAAGGGGAAAAAAAAAAGATAATGAGATGAGATTGAAGAGAAGGTCAGGAACCAGGGTCTAGTAGATAAACTGATTTCATTCTGAATGTCATAAGAGAGCCGCTAAGGTTTTAAGAAGAGAAATGCTATGATCTGATTTACTATTAACAAAAGCTTTCTCTGGCTGCTGTATTGAGAATGGATTAGAGGATGACAGGAGTGGAAACAGATATTTAGAAGTGCTGCAACAGTTCAAGTTAGAGATGATGTTGGCCTAAACCAGGGTGATGGTAGAACAGATACTACAGTTGGATTTGATATTATTTTGGAGGAGGAGTTAATGGGATTTGGAAATGGACTAGACTGAAGGGGGTGGTGGTGGTGGTGGTGGTGGGAAAGGAAAAAGACCAAAACACCAGAAATATTTCCCCAGTTTGGGATTCAGCTACACTATCTTTGGCTATTTTCATCCAAAATACTTTCTAAACTATGTCTGTTCTGTGTATGAGAATTAATAGATTATTTCAGTCTCCACAAACCTTTACCTTTATTTCTGGTACAGTTACTTCAGCCTTAATTATATAGAAATTACAGTGCTTATTTGATAGATATGTGCCTTCCCCAGTAGACTATAAACCCCAAGCAATCAGGACTTATGTTAGTCTTTGATCAATAACGTAAGTGTTCAAAAATTTTAGTCTATCAGTAAATACAGGAATATTTAGAAAGTCACAAAGTGGATAATCAGTAGATGAATAGCAACATAACGAAGAGAAACTAGCGTAAGAAATGGAAGTTTAAAATTGAGTGAAAATCAGCATTTGGAATCAATATTCATATATTTATTGGATTTATATAAATAGATATTCATTCTCATCTTACCTGAAAACGGCTCTTAAGCTGAGGGAAGGAATATATATTATGAATTCTAATAAGAAATGCCAGGCATCTGTATTAGTCTCTTTTCACACTGCTAAAAGACATATTCGAAACAAGGTAATTTACAAAAAAAAAGAAATTTAATTGACTCACATTTCTGCAAGACTGGGGAAGCCTCAAGAAACGTACAATCATGGTGGGGGGGTGGCAGACATGTCTTACATACCGACAGGCAAGAGAGACCCAGCACAAACAGGGAAAACTGCCTTAAACCATCAGATCTCAAGAGAATTCACTCACTATCATAAGAATAGCATGAGGGAAACTGCCCCCATGATCCAATCACCTCCCTCCCTCGACCTGTGGAGATTACGATCCCTCCTTTGACTCATGGGGATCACAATTCAAGATGAGATTTGGGTTGAGACACACAGCCAAACTGTATCATTCTGCCTCTGGCCCCACCCAAATCCCATGTCTTTTAACATTTCAAAATGAATCATGCCTTCCCAACAGTCCCCCAAAGTCTTAACTCATTTCAGCATTAACTAAAAAGTCTACAGTCCAAAGAGTCATCGAGTCCCTTCTGCCTATGAACCAGTAAAATAAAAAACCAGCACAGTGGCTCACACCTATAATCCCAGCCCTTTGGGAGGCTGAGGTGGGCAGATCACAAGATCAGGAGTTTGAGACCAGCCTGGCCAATGTAGTAAAACCCTGTCTCTACTAAAAATACAAAAATTAGCTGGGCATGGTGGCATGTACCTGTAGTCCTAGCTACTTGGGAGGCTGAAGCAGGAAAATTGTTTGAACCAGGGAGGTGGAGGTGGCAGTAAGCTGAGATCGTGCCACTGCACTCCAGCCTGGGCAACAGAGCAAGACTCCATCTGAAAACAAACAAGGTAGTTGCTTTTAAGCTACAATGGGGGTACAGGCATTGGGTAAATACACAATTTCAAATGGGAGAAAGTGGCCAAAACACAGGGGCTACAGGCCCATCCAAGTTCCAAATCCATCAGGGCAGTCATTCAATCTGAAAGCTCCAAAATGATCTCATTTGACTCCAAATCTCAGATCCAGGGCATGCTGATGCATGGGGTGGGCTCCCATGGCCTTGGGCAGCTCTGGGGAATAGGCTGGAATTAAGTACCTGTGCTTTTCCAGTATCATGGTACAAGCTGTCAGTGTTCTATCATTCTGAGGTCTGGAGGATGGTAGCCCTCATCTCCCACAGCTCTGCTAGGCAGTCCCAGTTGGAACTTTGTGTGGAGGCTCCAAAATCACATTTCCTTTCTGCATTGCCCTTGTAGAAGTTCATGATGGCTCTGCCCCTACAGCAGACTTCTACCTGGACATCCAGGTGTTTCCATACATCCTATGAAATCTAGGCGGAGGTTCCTAAAACTCAATTCTTGACTTCTGTGCACCCACAGGCCCAACACCACATGGAAGCCACCAGGGCTTATACCCACTGAAGTAATGGCCCAAACTGTACCTTGGCCCCTTTTAGCCATGGCTGAAGCTGGGGCAGCTAGAACACATGGAACCTAGTCCCCATGCTACACAGAGCAGGGGCCCCAGCCCACAAAATCATTTTTCCTTCCTAGGCCTCTGGGCCTGTGATGAGAGGGGTGACCACCAAGATCTCTTACATGTCCTGGTGACATTTTCCACATTGTCTTGGCTATTAACATTAAGCTCCTCATTAGTCAGGAAAATTTTAGCAACAGGCTTGAATTTCTCCCCATGAAATAGCTTTTTCTTTTCTATCACATTGTCAGACTACAGATTTTCCAAACTTTTATGCTCTTCTTCCCTTTCAAATATGGGCTCCAATTTCAGATCATCTATCTCAAGTTCAAAGTTCCACAGATTTCTAGGGCAGGAACAAAATGCCACTAGTCTCTGCTAAAGCATAGCAAGAGTGACCTTTGCTCAAGTTGCCAAGAAGTTCCTCATCTCCATCTAAGATCACCTCAGCCTGGACTTCACTGTCTACTTCACTGCATTTTAGTAAAAACCAATCAACAAGTCTCCAGGAAGTTCCAAACTTTCTCACATTTTCCTGTCTTCTTTTGAGCCCTCCAAATGATTCCAATCTCTGCCTGGTACTCAGTTCCAAAGTCACAACCAACTTTTTTGCTATCTTTATAGGAAAAAAGTACCTCATTCTCCACGTTACCAGTTTACTGTATTAGTCTGTTCTCACACTGCTATAAAGAACTGTCTGAGACTGAGTAATTTATATAGAAAACAGGTTTAACTGACTTACATGTTTGTGTGGCTGGGGAGGCCTGAAGAAACTTAAAATCATGGCAAAAGGGGAAGCAGGCTTGTCTTACACGGCAGCAGGCTAAAGGAGCCAGCAAGAGCAGGGAAAACTGCCTTATCAAACCATCAGATTTCATGAGAAATCACTATCAGGAGAACAGCATAGGGGAAACCACCCCCATGATCCAATCACCTCCCTCCCTTGACACATGAAGATTACAAGACCCTCCCTTGATGCATGGGGATTACAATTTGAGGTAAGATTTGGGTGGAGGTGCAGAGCCAAACCATATCAGTGTCTGATCCTGAAAACATGTATTCCACATATATTTACTGAATATTCAATACCAAAAAGAAAATATGTAGTGTGCTAAAAATTAAACCATTAAATATGCCTCTCAAGGAGCTTTCAATTAGTTGATAAGTATTATTATTTATATATTTGAATCAGTACTATTTAGTACAACTTAGCTAAAATGCATTTTACCACAGATCAAGATGCCTTGATATTAGTTTTTTAAAAACTACTTATAACTATTTTAATACTACTTTTCTCAGTTTAAGCTTTGTGGCCCTTCATGTTTTACAATTAAGCACTGGCATATTAACTTTTTTGTCTATCTACGTATCACCCTACCTCAACATTTAAAAAAAAAAATTTCAGAACTTTTTTTCCTGACCAAGATGGAATAAAGATACTGGATTTTCCCTATTTTCTAAAACACCTAAAAAAATTCAGAGAAAAAATATATATCTCTCTCAACAGTTTGGTATTCAAATGATAAAGCTCAAGAGTAAAGATAGTGATTCCAGAGAGACAGAAGTGAACCTGATTTTCAAAGGCTTGAGTGAGATTCCAGAAGGCTGGCACAAAAGGGAGAACCCAGGTGGAGCATATAGCAGACTCAAAGGACACTGCATCCACAGAAACCACATTTAAGCACAAGCCTAGATCCTATGATGAATTTCTAGTAACTTCTTTTATCAAAATACCTTAGCTCCTTGCATAGCCTCCCTTGGTGCAGCAAGCTAAATAAATTTAACTTTGACTACTACAATACAGTATATTCTTACCATATTATATAAAGTTGTTGTTGTTTCCATTAATTTAACTAAGAGTAGACAAAGTATATGGCTATCCTGATTATCACTGCATGTAGACTTTGATGAATGAAAGTCCTGGCAAAATATTGAATGAGTTTTCACTACTTTATATAATCTTGGCGGGAGATTAGATGAGAACTAGTGCATTTAAAAAATTTTTCTACCAGGATCCATGGTTCCACACAAAAAAATGGGAATTACTATTCTTCTTTCTGACAACCCATTGATTATCAGTGCCCACAAAAGCCGTAATCTTTATTTTCAATGTATTTCACGTGCACTGTTGATACTGTTGCTAAATTAATCTATTTTATATTAAATGCAAATTGAATCATATTAAACTTTTATTCAAATTTTTATATGAAGTTAACATATATACAAAAAATAATAATCTCTGATGTTATGTTTGATAGATTTTTACAAATTTATATAATTGTGAAATTGCCACCCAAGCAACATATAGACTATTTCTGTTATCTCAGAAAGATCTCACATTCACCTTTCTGGTAAATTCCCTCTACCTCAGGCAACTACTTATAGATTTCTATCACCAAAATTTGATTATATAATCTTTGAATTATGATTTATTCAGCTTGTTTTGCATTTTAGGGTGAAACTGCAACTTTTTACACACAAACCAGATATTCAAACATGACTTTTGGACCGATAGAGGCTGAGAATCCCTTAACTCAAATACTTTGGACTAGAAGTTTTAGAATTCCAACTTTTTTGGATATTGGAATATATGCATATATATAATGAGATATCTTGGGGATATGTAATAGTCCATTTTCATGCTGCTGATGAAGATATAAAAGCCTGAGCAATTTACAAAAGAAAGAGGTTTAATGGGCTTACAGATTGATGTGGCTGGGGAGACCTCAGAATCATGGTGGAAGGCAAGGAGGAGCAAGCCACATCTTATACATAGATTGGAGCAGGCAAAGAGAGAGCTTGTGCAGAAAAACTCCTGTTTTTAAAAGCATCAGATCTCCTGAGGCTTATTCACTATCACGAGAACAGCAACAGCATGGGAAAGGCTCACACCCATGATTCAATTACCTCCCACCAGGTTCCTCCCACGATATGTGGGAAATGAGAGAGTTACAATTCAAGATGAAATTTGGTTGATGACACAGCCAAACCATATCATTTCACCCATGGCCCTCTGAAATCTCATATCCTCACATTTCAAAACCAATAATGCCTTTCCAACAGCCCCCGAAAAGTCTTAACTCATTTCAACATTAACTCAAAAGTCCACAGCACAAAGTCTCATCTGAGACAACGCAAGTCCCTTCCACCTACGAGCCAGTAAAATCAAAAGCAATGTAGTTACTTCCTAGATACAACTGGGGTACAGGTATTGGGTAAATATAGCCATTCCAAATTGGGAGAAATTGGCCAAAACAAAGGGGCTAACAACCCCAAGTAAGTCTGAAATCCAGCAGGGCAGTCAAATATTAAAGCTCCAAAATGATCACCTTTGACTCCAGGTCTCACATCCAGGTCACGCTGACCCAAGAAGTGGGTTCCTATGGTCTTGGGCAGCTCCGCCTATGTGGCTTTGCAGGGTACAGCCTCCCTCCTGGCTGCTGTCATGGACTGGCATTGAGTGTGTACAGCTTTTCCAGGTGCATGGTACAAGCTGTCAGTAGATCTAGCATTCTAAAGTCAGGAGGACAGTGGCCCTCTTCTTACAGATCCACTAGGTGGTGCCACAGTAGGGACTCTGTGTGGAGGCTCCAACCCAGCATTTCCGTTCTGCACTGCCTTAGCAGAGGTTCTCCATGAGAGCCCCACACCTGCAGCAAACTTCCACCTGGAATTCCAGGCGTTTCCATCCGTCCTCTGAAATCTAGGCAGAGGTTCCCAAACCTCAATTCTTGACTTCTGTGCACTCGCAGGCTCAACATCATGTGGAAGCTGCAAGGCTTGAAGCTTGCACCCTCAGAAGCCACAACCTGAGCTGTACCTTGGCCCCTTTTGGTCATCGCTAAAGTGGTGGAATGCAGGGCACCAAGTCCCTAGACTGCACACAGCACGGGGACCCTGGATCCAGACCATGAAACCATTTTTTCCTCCTATACCTCTGGGCCTGTGATGGTAGGAGCTGCTTTGAAGACCTCTGACATGCCCTGGTGAAATTGTCCCCATTGTCTTGGGGATTAACATTAGGCTCCTTGTTACTTATGCAAATATCTGTAGCCAGCTTGAATTTCTCCTCAGAAAATAGGATTTTCTTTTCTACTGCAGTGTCAGGCTGCAAATTTTCCAAATATTTATGCTGTTTCCCTTTTAAAACAGAATGCATTTAACAGCATCAAAGTCACCTCTTGAATGCTTTACTGCTTAGAAATCTCTTCTGCCAGATACCCCAAATCATCTTTCTCAACTTCAAAGTTCCACAAATCTATAGGGCAGGCGCAAAATGCCACCAGTCTCTTTGCTAAAACATAACAAGTGTCTTTTACACTCTCCCAAGACTAAGCCAGGAAGAACTTGAATATCTGAAAAGACCAATAACAAGATCTGAAGTTGAGGCAGCAATTAATATCCTACCAACCAAAAAAAGTCCAGGACTAGACAGGTTCACAGCTGAATTCTACCAGACATACAAAAAGGAGCTGGCACCATTACTTCTGAAACTATTCCAAATGACACAAAAAGAAGGAATCATCCCTAACTCATCTTATGAGACCAACATCATCCTGATACCAAAACCTGGCAGAGTCACAACTGAAAAAGAAAATTTCAGGCCAATATCCATGATGGACACTGATGCAAGAATCTTCCATAAAATACTGGCAAACCAAATCCAACAGCACATCAAAAAGCTTATCCATCACAATCAAGTTGGCTTCATCCCGTGAATGCAAGGCTGGTTCAATATACGTAAATCTATAAACGTAATTCATCACATGAACAGAACCAAAGACAAAAACCACATGATTATCTGAATAGATGCAGAGAAGGCATTCAACAAAATTCGACAGCCCTATATGCCAAAAACTCTCAATAAACTATATTGATGGAATGGATCTCAAAATAATAAAAGCTATTTGTGACAAACCCTCACAGTCAATATCATACTGAACGGGCAAAAACTGGACACATTCCCTTTGAAAACTGGCACTAGATAAGGGTGCTCTTTCTCACTACTCCTATTTAACCTAGTATCGGAAGTTCTGGCCAGGGCAATCAGGCAAGACAAAGAAATAAAGGATATTCAATTAGGAAAAGAGGAAGTCAAATAGTCTCTATTTGCAGATGATATGATTGTATATTTAGAAGAACCCATCATCTCAGCCCAAAATCTCAAGCTGAAGCAACTTCAGCAAAGTCTCAGGATACAAAATCAATGTGCAAAAATCACAAGCATTCCTATACACTAATAACAGAGAGCCAAATCATGAGCAAACTTCCATTCACAATTGCTACAAAGAGAATAAAATACCTAGGAATACAACTAACAAGGGATGTGAAGGACCTCTTCAAGGAGGACTACAAACCACTGTTCAAGGAAATAAGAGAGGACAAAAACAGACGGAAAAATATTCCATGCTCATGGTTAGGAAGAATCAATATTGTGAAAACGGCCATAGTGCCCAAAGTAATTTATAGATTCAACGCTATCCCCATCAGGATACCACTGACCTTCTTCACAGAACTGGAAAAAACCACCTTAAACTTGATAGGATCCAAAAAAGAGCCCGCATGGCCAAGACAATCCTAAGCAAAAAAACAAAACAAAACAAAAACAAAGCTGGAGGCATCAAGGTCTGGTACCAAAACAGAAATATTGACCAATGGAACAGAACAGAGGCCTTGGAGGCAATGCCACACATCTACAACCATCTGATATTTGACAAACCTGACAAAAACGAGCAATGGGGAAAGGATCCCCTGTTTAATAAATGGTGTTGGGAAAACTGGCTAGCCATGTGCAGAAAGTTGAAACTGGACTCCTTCCTGACACCTTACACTAAAATTAACTCCAGATGGATTAAAGATTTAAACATAAGACCTAACACCATACAAACCCTAGAAGAAAACCTAGGCAAAACCATACAGGACATAGGCATAGGCAAGGACTTCATGACTAAAATACCAAAAGCAATGGCGATAAAAGGCAAAATAGACAAATGGGATCTAATTAAACTTAAGAGCTTCTGCACAGCAAAAGAAACAATTATTAGAGTGAACCGGCAACCAACAGAATGGGAAAACATGTTTGCAATCTACGCAACTGACAAAGGGCTAATATCCAGAATCTACAAAGAACTTAAACGAATTTACAAGGGAAAAAAAACACCATTAAAAAGTGAGCCAAGGATATGAACAGACACTTCTCAAAAGAAGACTTTTATGCAGCCGAAAAACATATGACAAAATGCTCATCATCACTGGAAATTAGAGAAATGCAATTCAAAACCACATTGAGATACCATCTCATGCCAGTCAGAATGGCGGTCATTGAAAAATGTGGAGACAACAGATGCTGGAGAGGACGTGGAGAAATAGGAATACTTTTACACTGTTGGTGGGAGTGTAAATTAGTTCAACCACTGTAGAAAACATTGTGGCGATTCCTCAAGGATCTAGAAATAGAAATAACATTTGACCCAGCAATCCCATTACTGAGTACACACCCAAAGGATTATAAATCATACCCAAAGGATTATAAAGACAAATGCACTTTTATGTTTATTATGGCACTGTTCACAATGGCAAAGACTTGGAACCAACCCAAATGCCCATCGGTGATAGACTGGATAAAGAAAACGTGGCACATATACACCATGGAATACTAGGCAGCCATAAAAAAGGATGAATTCATGTCCTTTATAGGGACATGGATGAATCTGGAAACCATCATTCTTAGCAAACTGACACAAGAACAGAAAACCAAACAGTGCATGTTCTCACTCGTAAGTGGGTGCTGAAAAATGAGAACACATGGAGATAGGGAGGGGAACATCACACACCAGGGCCTGTTGGGGGTGAGGGGAGTTGGGGAGGGATAGCAGGGGGTGGGGGGATTGGGGAGTGATAACATTAAGAGAAATACCTAATGTAGGTGATGGGGGGATGGATGCAACAAACCACCATGAAACGCATATACCTATGTAACAATCCTGCATGATCTGCACATGCACCCCAGAACTTAAAGTATAAAAGTAATAATAATAAAAAACATAACAAGTATCATCTTTGCTCCAGTTCCCAGCAAGTATTTCATTTCTATCTCAGACCACTGCAGTTTGGATTTCGTTGTCCATATCACTATCAGCATATTAGTCAAAGCCATTCAACAAGTCTCTGGGGACTTCCAAACTTTCCCACATTTTCTTGTCTTCCCCTGAGCCCACCAAACTGTTCCAACCTCTGCCTGTTACCCAGTTCCAAAGTTCCTTCCACATATTTGGGTATTTTTTCAGCAGCACCCCACGCTACTGGTACCAATTAACTGCATTAGTCCGTTTTCATGCTGTTGATAGAGACATACCTGAGGCTGGGTTATTACAAAGAAAGAGATTTAATGGACTTAGAGTTCCACATGGCTGAGGAGGCCTCACAATCATGGTGGAAGGCAAGGAGGAACAAGTCACATCTTATAAAGATGGCAGCAGGCAAAGAGTGAGCTTGTGCATGGAAATTCCCATTTTTAAAACCAACAGATCATGTGAGAGTTATTCACTAACACTAGAACAGCATGGGAAAGACCCACCATCATGATTTAATTACCCTCCACCAGGTTCCTCCCATGACATGTGGGAATTGTGGGAGTTACAATTCAAGATGAGATTTGAGCGGGACACAGTCAGACCATATCATGATAAGACCCAAGTCTAAACACAAAATCCATTTCTGTTTCATATATACCTTACATACATAGCATAAAGGTAATTTTATACAATATTTTGAAATAATTTTGTGCTTGAAATAAAGTTTTGACTACAATCCATTACATGAGGTCAGGTATGGAATTTTTCACGTGTGGTGTCAGGCTAGCACTCATAAAATTTCGAATTTTAGAGAATTTCAGATTTCAGATTTCCAGATGAGGGATGCTCAACCTGTAGATCCTTAAATTTTTTGTAATACTTCTGAGCAAATACGGACTTTCTGTTATTCTGATAACTACTTTTATGAAATATTTGACCTCATATGAGGCAATATGCTATGTAAATGCAAAATAACAATAGTCTAAAATCATCATATCAATAATCAGCACTCTCATTATCCATTTTCTGGCCAATAATAATAAAGGAATCCCATAACATCCCTAGAAGAAGACTGCTCTAGCAAATGCAATTAAATATGGAAAAATATTAAAAGCATTCATAAGTGGGTTAATTTGCTTCTTAAAATAGTACAAAATATACTACTAGACTTTTTCAGAACACATCTTTATAATACCACTATATTTTAATTTGAATTTGTTATAAATTTAATTAAGTTCTGCCTTTTTAAAATTTCTAAATGCTTCTGCTTTTGCCATTATGCTACTGCTAGCAGCATCCTGAGAAGTGGAAGTGTAAATTATTCCATGGTTTACTGAAATAAAGCTAAAAGGGAAGTACAGTAGTATATGTTTACAAATAGTGTATTTTTATTAATTTAACAGGGAGTAGATAAGGCATATGATTTGTCTTACAAAAAAATGTTTACTTTGTGGCACTATTTGTTAATTTATGCATTCTAATTTTAAAATGCGGTAGCAGTGGCTGTCACTTATGTTTCTTTCACTCCATACACAATTAGTCTTTGTCTCATCTTTTTAGATCTCAGAACTCAGAAGAAACTGATTTAGAGATGATGACAATAATAACAATTACTATGCTAGGGACCAGATTCATCATCACAGTATATTATAAACATCACAGTATAGTAACAATTTGGGTAGTCAGTAAGTTGTCAGTTTTTTACTGATTTCTTCAATACCAGGCATGCATACATGACCATCTTGTGATTCTATGTTAAACATTAAAAACAGAAATACTTTCTTCATAAAAAAGCTGAAGCATTAGTGGAGTTTTTACTGAATATATAAAAACTGGGTTCAGTATTTTGTATTTTCATAGGAAAGTGGCAACTAAAACTATCTGTTCCATCCTCATTTAAAAAACGTTATTTACATGGCTCTTACTGCTACATAAAGCGTACGGTTTTCCAGTGAAGGCAATAAATATGAAGGAATAAAAAGATTAGAACTAAAGAAAGACCTATCTAAATCAAGACTGGAGAAAGCAATTACGTACCCCTTAAACTTGACATTGTACAACATTTCAGATTGGCAGATGTGTTAATCAGGTAGGGCTGCTTTAATAAAATACGTACACTGGGTAGATTAAATAAGAAAAGTCCATTATCAGGGTGCCAGCATGACCAGGTTTTGATGAGGGCTTTTATTCCTGGCTCACAGAGAGCCATCTTCTTGCAGTGTTCTCATGAGGAAGAGACAGAGGTGAGTTTATATTCTTGTTATAAGGCACGGTTCTATTGCATTAAGACTGTGGCCCTCTAAGAAGGGCCACACCTTTATGAAATCATGTAACCTTAATTACCTACTAAAGACTAGATAAAGTCACACTAGCAATCAGGGCATCAACATATAAATTTGGGGAAAACACAATTCAGTTCAAAGTACCAATACCAGGTACCCTGAAATTATTTTAGCTCTAGGCCCAGCTTTTTCTCTATAAAGTGTATTAAAGTACAATTTTTAATATGATAGGGTGAGAATTAAATGCTATCTTCCTTAAACTTTAGCAACTTTTAACTAATGAAGAGTTCGGTACATGCTATCACAAAATATGCCATGTTGGTATACTGAGTATTCTTTAAGCTGAAGGCATGTGAGAAATGACATGAGTAGGAAAGACTTAATAACATTCCCCTGAAGCAGATTTTAAGACTCTCATGTGAGAGGTACCCTACCTATACCTGAAGGAAAGGCACATCCCTTGAATCCTTGATATTCTCTCTAAGCCCCTACCTCTTCCATTACTCTATTCACCCCTGCTAGATATTTTCTCTTCCCACTCTAGCCCCTCAGTAACTTGAACTTTAGGAACCTCCGTTCTCAAGGACTTCAGGGGGTCTACTGAAAAATAAAAAGGCTAATTGGAAATAAATTCAGTATTGTATTTTCTCAGACAGAGTTTGGAGAAAACCAAACAGCTGCTAGATGTCTCCTTAGTCATTTGCCTAAAATTTCATCCACAGCTGCAATTATAGTACTTATGACTGAAAGATCTAAATGTATTGTGGAAAAATAAAAATAAAGTTAAAAAAGATTACTTATCAGAAGGGCAAATAAAAACGAATAAACAAACAAAAACCCTCCCAAAATACTGGTAAAAAGCATTAGTCCTCATATTGAGTAGCTAACCTCGATCTGTCCCATTTGTCAGAAACACAAATCAAATAACAGTATAAGGTGAAGAAAAGACAAGAACTATTTTATATAAACCGGTGAGTTCATATTACTATGTTTTATTGACTCTTTGCAGAAATTTTTGAATGAATACCTGTAAGATCTTTATTTGCAATATATATATGTGCCTGATATAGCTTTGTGATATTTTTCTATCTCCACATGGAATTACCAAATTAATAAACAAAATCCCTTAAAAGAGCTCGATTTAACTGATGTAAAGAAAATAAGTGCTTGTATAAACTAAGTATTCCTAAAACTCTCAAAAACATAAAACTAACCTAATTATTTTAGGTTCATGTGATCTGGGATAATCCTTGGTAAATAAAACTGGTTTAAACATTGTTGGTAAAATAAAAACAGGAATGTTGTCCGCATTAAATATAATATGACATATAATTGTTTTCTACTTAGGTTTACTCATCAAACAAGCTTATGTTATCTCTACTAGACATTTATGAGAATAAAACTATAAATGCAACCTAAGAACCAAATGTACAAAAAAAATGAATTGATGTATATATTTTAAAAAGGCAAAAAATAGGTTTTTGCTTGTTAGGATTTTTGCCTCTGTGATTTTTAGATACTTGCCTGATTTGTCAACAACAAAATTTAAGAGAATATCTACCTTTGAGTAGTGTCTCATGAAATTTTCATGAGTAATCCAAGCATTGTTGATAAAAGCAAGTCAATTAAATAGATGAAAGCAGGTTAAAAGTTTACAAACTTTTAATAAATAAACTTTTTAACAATAACTATGTTTTATAATGTATCTACTTAAAAGCAGTTTCCCAAATTTCTTTAGTAATGTATACCTCTGAAATTATATTAAGTTGAACTGAGTAACATTCATTGACTATCTAGATCATTTCCAATTAAGATAAAATACTAAAACATTAAATGCTGAACATAAGTTTAAGCTTATCTAATTTGATTTATTACAGAGAAACTAAAGATACTTGAGTCTGTCAGTAAACATGTCATATGCCACATTAATGAATTATACTAAGAGAACACATACGTTCCCAGAAATTATGAAAGAGTACATTCATAAATCTGACAATACAGAGTGTTGGTATGTGACAGCTTACAATGGCTTACTTCCTAGTTTTCTTCACTGGAATTAAGGCTACTAAATGTTAAAAATTCTAATTAGTATATTTAAGTAAACTACTAAAGTTAGGGCTAGGCACAATGCTCACACCTGTAATCCCAGCAACTTGGGAGGCTGAGGCTGGAGGATTCCTTGAGGCAAGGAGTTAAAGACCAGTCTGGGCAACATAAAGAGACCTTGTCTTTACAAAAAAAAAAAAAAAATTATTCGGTTGTGGAGGTGTCCTGAGCCTAGGAGTGCAAGGTTACAGTGATCTATGATTGTGCCACTGCAATCAAGCCTGGGCGACAGAGTGAGATCCTGTCACATATACACACAAATCTAATCAGGCAAAAACCCTATATGCAAAGTATTCAAGGGAAGTAGAATATGTTTTTTTGATGAGGTAAAGAATAAAGAATGTGGTTTTGTTACAGGAAAAAGAGAGTCATTTTGTCCTAAAGTAAAAATGACTGGTTGATCTAAAGAGAAAGAAAAAAAAGAACAAGAAAGAAACTGAATATATTTTTTAAAATTATAGGTTTGTGAAAAAGTAATCTTGGAAACAAAATCTTATTTTGTGTGATAGAGTTGGCTAAGATTGGATAGATTTAGTCAGAAGTTCTTGTTGTTTGATAGCTGTAGTGGCCAGGGATGGTGGCTCACTATTATAACCCAGCACTTTGAGCAGTTAAGGTGGGAGGATAGCCTGAAGCCAGGCATTCAAGCCAGCTTGGGCAACACAATGAGACCCCATCTCCACAGAAAATAGTTAAATTAGCCAGGCATGGTGGTACATCCCTGTAGTCCTAGCACTCAAAAGGATGAGGTGGGAGGATCACTTGAGCCCAGGTGTTTGAGGCTGCAGTGAGCTGAGGTGGGAAAATAAGAAGGAAAAATTAAAAAGAGAAAAAAACAAGTTCTCTGTAGTAAGCTGGAGGCAGTTAACATGCGAAGCCCAGGTCCAGGAAAAACCTTAATAACATTATCTTAGAATCCAGCGCTCTGAGAAATGTACTCTGAAGACTTTTCCAGCACTCCCTCAACATATGGAGGGAAACATAAATTTTCCTTATGCCCTAAGCTTAGGAATTTATAGGTACTTGTCTCCTATGTAACTTCAGGTAGTCTGTTTTCCATCTAAGTAATATAGTGGAGGCCACGAGAAATGTCTAAGCTGGCCAGAACTGCAGACACCAAGACACCAGGGCAAAGACCAAAAGATAAAATCATGCAAGACTGTCTGAACCAGCATGAGTTCAAGATAAGGGACACCTGGCCCACATCCCAAGAGTTATATGTAAGCCTGTCACTGTCTTGATTAACGGCTTTTGTTCTCGCTTTTGTAAGCCTGCTTCCTGCTTCATGTTTTCCAGCCATAAGATGCATAGGCACTTGCCATCTTTGTGTAGTGCTCAGAATTTCTGGATGTGAATCCACAGAGCCAGTATACATCTTAAATAAATCCTCCTGTAACCTCATTGGTCTCTCTGGTTCCCTGATTTCCCGCAAAAGAGCTATGATAGCTCCACTGCACTCCAGCCTGGGCAACAAGTAAGAGTGAGAACTTGTCTCTTAAAAAGAAAAAAAGCTTTAGTATTAATAGATGTTAATAGCTTTAGTATTAACATGCCATACTAGAATTTTGTGTCCTCTGTAAAAATGACAAACGTTTCTTGGATTACTGGTCTGCTTTTCATAAGATATATGATAGGATTTTTCCCCCACTTTATAAGTAATCTGCCTAGAAAATCAAACTTTTGTGTGTTAGAACAATTTCATGTTACTTTTATCAGTTCTTTTGACTAAAAAAGTGGAAAGCTCTCAATGTTAAAAGTATTCAGTTTTATTTACAACTATGGAACTCCTGTATTTGCTTATAAAATATTTTATTCTTAATTTGTTTAAATAGATAAGTATTGCTTTATAACGATGTGTGATCCTAGTAAATGTTTAAAATCTTTTGACATTTTTGAAAAACTTTCCCAAATCAAATTCTCTTTTTTCTTTGAGATGGAGTTTCACTTATTGCCCAGGCTGAAAAGCAATGATGTCATCTCAGCTCACTGCAATCTTTTCCCGTCAGGTTCAAGCAATTCTTATGCCTCAGCCTCCCGAGTAGCTAGGATTACAGGCCCACACTACCATACCTGGATAATTTTTGTATTTTTAGTAGAAATGAGGTTTCACCATGTTGGCCAGGCTGGTCTTGAACTCCTGACCTCAGGTGATCGGCCCAACTCAGCCTTCCAAAGCGCTGGGATTACAGGTGTGTGCCACTGTGCCACCCAAATTAAATTCTACATAAAGTATTTTTGACTGCAAATTAACACTGAGTTTCCTGGAAAATATCAAAGGATTTGTCTCTCGTCTTGTAAAAGAGAGATGTTATATTAAGTAGCTTGATTTGTTAAATTACAGAGGAAGTACTATCAAATAAGAACTGATGCTAAATCTTTCTTAGGTTATATTTACATGAATATATGTTATTAATATAAGTATTTCAGGAGTTACATAAAGTTTATAGAAATTTGTCAATATGTTTGTTATTCAGAATAGATTTGGCATAATGTTATCAGTCACAATTCCAATTATTATGTTAAAATATCATTAGCCATAGCAATAACTAAATTTCCTTGGCAAATGAACTCTCATCAGATCTTTAACTATGGTGATATTAAGCCTTTTGTTATGCTCGATTTATCATTTTACTTTGATTCTTCTCTCAAAGTATTTATAATTTCAATAGGCCAAAGTGTTTAAGGGAAAAGGCTCTGAAAAGCGCCACAGAATAAAGGTTTCTGATAACTTTAAGATCATACCATTGGACTAGGTAAGAATTTCTAGAACTCTAATGAAGCAACTGATGAGCTCATAAAATTGCCAAGCCAAGATACAGCAGAATAAGAATTAATAATATAAATTCAGACTAAATAAACTGACTAAGGTGATTATAATTATTTAATAACTTTTTCTGTGAAATTTTGCTGGCTCTTTAGTGCTTTGGCCTACAGATTTAAGAAACCATTTTCTCTTAAGCTATTTACAGCTTACAGCAATGTAATAGGTTATACTCTTCCTTTTTTGCAAAGATACGTCTCTCTCCGTCAACAAGTCAAGAGTGCAGTAGTGTGATCATAGCTCACTGCAGCCTTGAAATCTTAGGCTCAAGCTATCCTCTTGCCTTGGAATCTCAAAATGCTGAGATTACAGGCATGACTCACCATGCCTGGCCTAGATAATACATTTATAAATAAAATTGAAATAATCACCTTTCTCCCTACTTGATCCCTCCAGAACTTGGAAACCATTAGTGAGTACTTTTATGAAAATGATGTGTAAAATTAGATATGACAGTCAGCTTTAAGGAACTAAGGTTAACTTTAACAGATGAATGCTAATAAAGCCCCCTTGGAAAAACTGGTCTGTTACTTGGCTTAGACTCTTGGCTTAGAGTCCAGGGAGTGACTTCTTTACTCATGAAGTAGGCCCAGGAACCTCAAGACAACTTGTAGACCTCAAGAAGAAAGATATCAGTTGAATCTATAGGTACAGAAGATAAGAGCTGATGATGAGTTCTTGGTTTAGCTTCCTAGCCTCAAGAGGTTTTTAAAAGTCTAATCTGAGATTGCTTATGAAAAGTTCCAGCAATGCAAACTAAAAAACACCCTACATGGTCAATCACGGTTTTTTCTGCACATATGTAAAGAGTCAGGCCAAGTTTAATAAGATTAACTTTCTACACAAATTAGTCTTACTTTGATTATCATAAAAATAGGGGTGATCGTAGTGAAAAAATTGTGTTTCAATGGAAAACTATAGCATACCCTGTGTGTATTAAATTGTATTTTTCATTTTCTTTAGAGTTTTGCCATCTGATTGCTTTACCATTTGCCATCATAACTATCATTTAATTAATTAGTTATTCATCTATTAAAAGATAGCAGCAAGAGATGAGAGTACCTAATTTATACTTACTGGCTGTTGTTTGGTTTATGGTGCATGTATATAAAGTTTCCTATCCTTATGTAATGTCTATCAGTTTTCTTCATATACCAGCAAATGAATAGAGAGCCATCATTAACTCTTACTGCAAAGCTCTACAATTGTGTTGACAATTAATATACTTTCTCTATCTTCAAAGGTCAGAAGAGTCCCTGAAGTCAGGCTTCTAATCTATTAATGGAATAGAGAGGACCCAATTCCTCTGACTTTATAGAAGGTGGTTTGTAATAAGATGTGCAACATTTTGTTCTGTTTTATTTTGAGAGATACTATATAACACAAAAAAAGCTGAGTCTAAAAGGATGTTTTATTGAATATTGTGAAAATAGTTTATAATATTTTCATGTTACATTTTTTTCCCTTTTAATTAAGTCTAGACCAACCACTGCATTTTTATTTTTGAGACAGATTCTTGCTCAGTCACCTAGCTGGAGTGCAGTGGCACAATCATGGCTCACTGCAAACTCCGCCTCCCATGTTCAAGTGATTCTTCTGCCTTAGCCTTCCAAGTAGCTGAAATTGCAGATGTGCATCACCACTCCAAGAAAATTTTTGAATTTTCAGTACAGACGGGGTTTCACCATGTTGGCCAGGCTCATGTGATCTGTCCATCTCAGCCTCCCAAAGTGCTGGAATTAAAGGCATGAGCTGCCACATCTGGCCAAAACCAACTACTTTAAATTGGACATATTCCTTTACTCTTTGTTTACTTGCCTATTTATATATCTAGACAATTGCAAATGTACTGTACAAATAAATATGAATTATGCTTTTTATCTTCCTTTATATTTCCCTCATACTATAGTATTCATACTTATAAAATTTAATGGTTATATAATATTCCATCGAGCAGATAAACAATAATTTAGATTTTTTTTTTTTTTTTTTGAGATGAAGTTTCGCTCTTGTTGCCCAGGCTGGAGTGCAATGGCGCGATTTTGGCTCACTGCAACCTCTGGCTCCTGGGTTCAAGTGATTCTCCTGCCTAAGCCTCCCAAGTAGCTGGGGTTACAGGCATGCTCCACCACACCTGGCTAACTTTGTATTTTTAGTAGAGACAGGGTTTCTCCATGTTGGTCAGGCTGGTATTGAACTCCTGACCTCGGTGATCAACCATGCCAGGGCAAATAATTTAGATTCTATGCCATTTTTAATTTCAAAATTTTGTAAATAATGTATAAATTAAAATAACCTTTAGATTATTTCCTTACACAAAACAATCAAAAATAAGATTATTGAATCAAATTGTATAAAATTTTAATAACGCTTTAAAAAATACCAAATTTCTTTCCAAAGTTTTATAATTTACATGGTCACTAGTAGTACCTAAGTGTATTAGTTACAGTGCAACTATTGCAGTTTTGAAACCCAAAGAAAATTTCTGAAAATATGTTATTTATCAGGTTATCTATGATATTTCCTAAAAACATCAATTTCTGGGTCTTGCTCCTATTTTAATGAATCAGAATCTCCTCACCATGACATGGGAATATACATTTTTAACAAATTTGTGCAGCAGGGAGATTGGTGATCATAGTGGATGGGAGCCAGGACTAGATGGCAGCTCTGACTCAGACAAACAGAGCAGCAAGCAGAGGCTCACATGGTAAATTTTAGCTACAGAAAGACTGCAGGAATAAATGAGGAAACCTGAGAGGACCCACAGACCCTCTCAAGAAAGTTGACTGCTCCTGCAGGACCTGGAAGATATCCACAATGCTGTGAGTGCCCAAACTGTGGAAGTAAGAGAGAAAGATCCTCCGCCCCCAAACACACATCCCCACTGGGGAAACTGAATGTCTAGTTTACAGGAGAAGATTCAGACCTAACCTGAAGCTGAGTCAATTTAGATAACCAAGCAAAATACAGAGATAGAGGAATCAAGAGACAAAAAGGCCCTGTGAGCTCGCTGGGTCCACAAGCAGGCCATTCCTACCTGGCATTACAGGGATCTTCCTAGAGGGCAGCCAGAAGTATGGGAAAAATGCCACAGGGAGAAGAAAATCTCTAGTTCATTGCTGTAACAATGTGAACTGGTCAAAAAGCCTCCTGGAGAGAACTTGGGGGAGGGCGCAAATCTGGCATGCAGACTCCACAGGAGGTGGAAAACTAAAGCCCTACTTTCTGGGAGGCAGTTAGCCTGGGGCAGGTTCTCAGCCCTGCTTGCCCATTGCCTGAAAATAGACTTGGTGCTGCTAGAGGAGGCATGGTGGGAGTGAGTCTGGCTCTTTGGATTGCATGGGAGCTGGGTGAGGCCTGTGACTGCTGGCTTTCCCCAACTTCCCTGACAACCTGCATGACTTGGTAAAGGCAGTCATAATACTTCTAGGGACATAACTCCATTGACCTAGGAACCTCATCCTCATCCCCCACAGCAGCTGCAGTAAGACCTGCCCAAGGAGAGTCTGAGTTCAGACATACCAAGCCCTGCCCCCACCTGATGGTCCTTCCCTACCCACCCTGGTAGCTGAACACAAAGGATATACACTAGGGAGTTCTAGGACCCTGCCCACCGCTGGTTCCTCCCCATACTACTACAGCTGATGCTCTTTGGAAAGTGCCACCTCCCGGCAGGAGGCCAACCAGCACAAAAAGAGCATTAAACCATCAAAGCTAAGAACCCTCACAGAGTTCATTTTACCCCCTTGTCACCTCCACCAGAACAGGTGATGGTATCCATGGCTGAGAGACTCACAGATGGTTCGCATCACAGGACTCTGTGCAGACAACCCACGGAGCTGGGTAGGTTTGCTGTGTGGCTAGACCAAAAGAGAAATAACAATCACTGTACCTCGCTCTCAGGAAGCCACATCTATCGGAAAAGGGGGAGAGTACTACATCAAGGAAAACATAGTAGGCCAAAAGAATCTGAATAACAGCCTTCAGCCCTAGACCTTCCCTCTGACAGAGGCTACCCAAATGAGAAGGAACCAGAAAAGCAACCCTGGTAATATTTTATAAATAAACTTTTGGTGCTGCAAAAGAAATAATACTCAAACATAAATTTTCTCAGCAAGACAATTTACTTCTATAGAAGGGTGTGTCTCACAGATGGAGCAATGGTGAGAGCATACCTGAACAAGGGAGGGGAAGGGATTCTCTTCCCTGACGCAAGTAGCCCCCAACTGCTGTGTTGTTTCCCTGTTGCCTAGGGTTAGAATGCACATTCTAAACTGATTCTGATTGTCTATTTTAAAGGGAGCAGGGATAGGCCGGGCACAGTAGCTCACACCAGTAATCCCAGCACTTTGGGAGGCTGAGGCGGGTGGACTGCCTGAGATCAGAAGTCGAGTCCAGCCTGGGCAACACAGTGAAATCCCATCTCTACTAAAAATACAAAAAATCAGCCAGGCATGGTGGCGTGTGCCTATAGTCCCAGCTACTTGGGAGGCTGAGGCAGGACAATTGTTTGAACCCAGGAGATGGAGGTTGCAGTGAGCCAAGATCGTGCCACTGCAATCCAGCCTGGGCAACAGAGCGAGACTCTGTCTCAAAAAAAAAAGAGAGAGAGCAAGGGTAGAGCCAGAGGGGCGGGGTGAGCAGTTTTGGTGGGAAATACGGTTGCAGAACAAGTGACTGACTGAAAGTGACTCAGGTCAGAGCAGGTGGCCAGGGTTACTCAAGATGGAAAAGGTGACCAGGGGTACAGATATGAATTACTACTTATAGCTGTCAGGAAGGTTGTTATTGAAACTAGAGGAAAGGACACAAAGAGAATGAGGAAGTTAAACTTTAAAATGGAGAACAAAGAACGCAGAAACTGAACATACTGGCATACTGATTCTTTGAAAAGAAATTTGGAACTCGATGTATTCAACAATATGACAAAACAAGCTTGTTTAAGACCCCTCAAAAAATCATACTAGCTCAGCAGCAATGGATCCAAACCAAAAAAAATCCCTGATTTACCTAAAAAAGAATTCAGAAGGTTAGTTATTAAGTTAATCAGGGAGACACCGGAGAAGGGCAAAGTCCAATGCAAGGAAATTTTTTTAAAAAATGAGATAAGGCCAGGAGCAGTGGCTCACGCCTATAATCCCAGCACTGGGAGGCCGAGGCGGGTGGATCACGAGGTCAAGAGATCAAGACCATCCTGGTCAACAAGGTGTAACCCCGTCTCTACTAAAAATGCAAAAATTAGCTGGGCATGGTGATGCGCACCTGTAATCCCAGCTACTCGGGAGGCTGAGGCAGGAAAATTGCTTGAACCCAGGAGGCGGAGGTTGCGGTGAGCCAAGAACGCGCCATTGCACTCCAGTCTGGGTAACAACAGCGATACTCCGCCTCAAAAAAAAAAAATGAGATAAGAAGTGAAGGAAGAAATATTCAATGAAATAGACAGTATAAAAAAAGTCAAACCTGCAGGAAACACTGGACACACTTATAGAAATGCAAAATGCTCTGGAAAGTCTCAGCAACAGAATTAACAAGTAAAAGAAAGAAATTTAGAGCTTAAAGACAAGGTGTTCCAATTAACCCAATCCAACAAAGACAAAGAAAAAAGAATAAGAAAATATGAACAAAGCCTCAAAGAAGTTTGAGATTATGTTAAATGACCAAACCTAAGAATAATCAGTGTTCCTGAGGAAGAAGAGGATTCTAAAAGCTTGGAAAACATATTCTGTGGAATAATCAAGGAAAACTTCCCAGCCTTGCTAGAGACCTAGATATCTAAATACAAAGGGCACAAAGAACACCTGGAAAATTCATCACAAAAAGATTATCACCTAGGCACACTGTCATCAGGTTATCCAAAGTTAAGAGGAAAGAAAGAATCTTAAGAGGTGTGAGACAGAAGCACCAGGTAACCTGTAAAGGAAAACCTATTAGATTAACCATAAATTTCTCAGCAGAAACCCTACAAGCTAGAAGGGATTGGGTTCCTGTCTTCAGCCTCCTCAAACAGAACAATTATCAACCACGAATTTTGTATCCAGTGAAACTAAGCATCATATATGAAGGAAAGATAGCCTTAGTCTTTTTCAGACAAACAAATGCTGAGAGAATTCGTCACTACCAAGCCACCACTACAAGAACTGCTACAAGTTCTAAATCTTGAAAAAATCCTGGAAAAGCATCAAAACAGAACCTAATACTTAAAACATAAACCTCACAGGACCTATAAAAAATACAATTTAGAAAACAGAACAGAAAACAAAAAACCAAGGTACACAGGCAAAAAATAGCATGATGAGTGAAATGGTATCTCACATCTCACTACTAACATTGAATGTAAATGGTTTAAACGCTCCACTTAAAAGACAAAGAACTGCAGAATGGGTAAGAATTCACCAACCATCTGCTGCCTTCCAGAGGCTCATCTAACAGTAAGGACTCCCATAAACTTAAAATAAAGGGGTGCAAAAGGGCATTTCATGAAAATGGACAAAAAAAGCCAGCAAGAGTAGCTATTCTTCTATCAGACAAAGCAAATTTTAAAGCAACAGCAATTAAAAAAGACAAAGAGGGATATTATATAATGGTAAAGGAAAACCTAGAAGAGATGGATAATTCCCTAGAAAGATACAACCCTCCTAGGAAAAATTAGATACCCTGAACAGACCAATAACAAGCAGCAAGATTGAAATGGTAATTAAAAAACAAAGATAAAAAAGAAAATGACCATAGTGTCAAAAGCAAACCACAAATTCAGTGCAATCCCTATTCAAAATACCACCATGATTCTGCACAGAATTAGAAAAAAACCATTCTAACATTCGTATGAAACCAAAAAAGAGCCCACATAGCCAAAGCAAGACTAAGAAAAAAAAAACTGGAGGCATCACACTACCTGATTTGAAACTATACTATACGGCCACAGTCACCAAAACAGCATAGTACTGGTATAAAAACAGGCACACAGACTAATGCAACAGAATTTTGTATGGCAAAAGCAACAAAACAGACAACCCATGAAGTGGGAGAAAATCTTCACAATCTACATTTGACAAAGGACTAATATCTGGAATATACAACAAACAAACAAACCAGCAAAAAAATCCCAAAAAATCCCATCTAAAAGTGGGGCTAAGGACATGAATAGATAATTCTTAAAAGATATACAAATGGCCAGCAAACACATGAAAAAATGCTCAACATCACCAATGATCAGGGAAATGCAAATCAAAACCACAATGCGATACCATCTCACTCCTGCAAGAATGGCCATAATCAAAAAATCAAAAACCAGCAGATGCTGGTGTGGATGAAGCAGTCAGAGAACACTTCTGCACTGCTAGTGGAAATGTAAACTAGTACAACCACTATGGAAAACCGTGTGGAGATTCCTTAAATAACTAAAAGTAGAACTATCATTTGATCCAGTAATCCCACTGGGTATCTACCCAGAGGAAGAGAAGTCATTATATGAAAAAGATACTTGCACACACATGTTTATAGCAGTATACTTCACAACTGTAAAATCATGGAACCAACCCAAGTGCCCATCAATCAACAAGTGAATAAAGAAACTGTGGCATATTAGCCAGGCACAGTGGCATGCACCTGTAATCCCAGCTACTCAGGAGGCTGAGGCAGGAGAATCACTTGAACCTGGTGGGCAGCAGTTGCAGTGAGCTGAGATTGTGCCATTGCACTCCAGTCTGGGCAACAGAGTGAGACTCCATCTCAAGGGAAAAAAAAAAAAAGAAACTGTGGCATATATATATATATATGATGGAATACTACTCAGCCATAAAAAGGAATGAATTATTGGCATTCATAGAGACCTGGATGAGATTAGAGACTATGATTCTAAGTGAAGTAACTCAGGAATGAAAAACCAAACACTGTATATTCTCAATAATATGTGGGAGTTAAGCTATGAGGACACAAAGGCATAAAAATGATATAACAGACTTTAAGGACTTGGGGGAAGGATAGTGAGAGAGGGTTAAGAATACAAATTGTGTTCAGTGTACACTGCTTGGGTGATGGGTACACCAAAATCTCACAAATCACCACTAAAGAACTTACGCATGTAACCAGACACAACCTGTACCCCAATAACCTATGGAAAAAGAAAACAAACACACAGAAAAATTCTGCACAATAAAATTTTCACAATAAAGTTTGATAACTATTCTAGTAAGGTATATGTGGACTTTTCTTAGAGTATGTAACTCAAATTATGAAAATAATGATTTATAGCTAATATCTATAGAGTGCTTTTAATTTATCAGACTATGTTCTATGAGTTTTTATATGTATTACCTAATTTAAGTCTCACGATAATCCTAAGAAGTAGGCAGCATCTTCGATTACTCTCCCAAGTTTACAGACATAGAAGTGAAACACATAGGTTAAAAAGCCTTATTTAGCGGAAAACCTAATATTTCAATCCAGATTGTCAAGCCCAAATCTGAGCTCTTAACTTTGGTACAATACTGCTTCTCTTATCTTGATCATTTCCCTAGATTCTACTCAACCATCAACAATTTATTACCTTAACAGATGTTCTACCTGAGGGCAAACAAGCAGATCTAACAAAGTAGGCTATAGAAAAAACAAAACAGTATAAAATAAACATGGGGATATTTGTGAGTTCCCATAAAAAGAAATTTTATACATACAGTGCTATTTTCATATTCACATGTATGTGAAAAAAGACATATCACGACCTGGGTAACAGCTTCTGAAATGTGATGATGCACAAACTAAGATTAGATTCATTTTAACACAGCTCATATAATATGTACAATGTTTTTTAAAAGACATTTCTCAGATTCCATACCTTGGAACATATTTTGAAACTGATAAACAAAGAGGAGTAAATTACCAAATGATTGATAACTGGAACCTATTTGGCATATATTTGTACTTGTAAAAGCAATTCTAGTATTTCTGCATCTTAATATAAAGTTACGAATGATCTTTTAAAACATGAATAACTGAGAACCCAGGGTGATTTATTGAAATAGTATGTAAAGCATTTACAGTTGTACTAAAGATCTCTGATCCAGTCCATTTTATGAGCACTACTGTCAGTTAATCATCCTTATAAGTACAATTCCAAATATGTTTTTCTGGATCAAAAATTCCCCTTTCTCCAATGTAGTTTTCTACTACTTTCCTTTATATACCTAATGCAGTGGACACTCATTATTTCACAAACAACTTCTTAATTTTTTATGGCAACAACTTTGTTCCTGCAGTCCAGCTTCTCTCTTGACATTGATAACTGAAATGTTTTCTCCTTACTAAGCATTCCCTGACTTGATAAAAAGATACACTTCCCCTTTGGAATGCTTTGTACTTTTCTTGGATATATTTCTTACAAGGGGAAGGGCTGAAACATAAAATTAGGTCTGTGATTTCATTAAGGAAAGACATCACTTATTAAGAATCAGGGACTTTGCCAGGCAATGAGAATACAGTAGTCTTCCCTTATCTGCAGTCCTGCCTTCCAAGGTCAACTGTGGTCTGAAAATATTAAATAAAGATTTCCAGAAATAATATTGAAGTTTTAAATTATGTGCCATTCTGAGGAGTATGATAAAATTTTATACCAGTGAATTCACACTGTATAGGCTACTCACTTATTATTCACTTACCAGCCATCTGGGTTATCGTATCAGCTGTTGTGGTATCACAGTACTTGGGGGTTCCGTACTACCTGTGGTTTCAGTCATTCACTGGCAGTTTTGGAATTTATCCCCTCTGGATAAAAGGAGACTACAGTACAGGTTTAATGTGATAGATAGGGCTCTTCATTTCAGGGTGTATTCAATCTAATATGGAGTTCTAATCCTGTTTAATAGTGCCATTTTATTTTTAAAAGAATGGTTGTTTAGAAAAGGTTGCTAATCTTTTAGTTATTGAAAGCTGTAGGAACTCTGTTCAAAACTTAAGGCCCTAACAAAAACGTTGTCATTAGAAGGAGGCATTATATTAATGTCATTGGCAAATTAACTAAGATATAATTATTTTAACTTCAATATCTCCTGAAACATTAGAATACTCTATTTTTAAAAATATCTTTGCATTCATTTTTAAAATTACTAATTTTTTTAAATACCCAGACTGGTCTTAACTCTTACATTTTAATATCTATGTATAATAGATTATTAAGAGTTCTTCACATGTTCAATGTCTAATAATTTAAAAGCTTCATGTTCTATTAAAATTAGGAAGAGTTTTACAATAAAAAATATTGATGATAGGGACTTTCTAGCTCTGTACTTCCTACTAAATGAAAGTTTAGTGGAAGAAAAACAGGGAACCACGTAATTTATAGTCCAGAGTGTCATGTAAAAACTATTTAATTAGAAATACTTATTTTATATTTAAAAATATAAAATATTCACATCTTGGCTTACTTCTAAAACAGCATCTGGCAAATTCAAGCAAATCTGGCAATCTCTCAGACTCGGTAAATTACTGCTCTAGATTGAAATCTTTTTGTATTATGTCCTTATCATGTTGTGTTAAATACTGAAATGTTTAAAATATACAAATATTTAATTTCCCTAAAGGGGAGTTATTTATCTTGTAAATTAATGTCGAGAAAATGGTGGGCGGCTGCCTCTAAATGTGGCTCAATTCTTGTGAAATACAGGAAGAAAGTATTACACTCATAACAGGATTTTCAGCTATAGTTTATGATGAGATAACATTTAACTACTATATAACCATCTCCAAATATTTACAAAACATTTGTGGAAGCATGGAGATTGAATACCTTATCAGGTTTTCTCTCATTTGTCTCCTGCTAATCCTATTATTCACAATTGTTGGAAGGCAAAAAAGGATGTAGGAAGATAGGCAGAAAGGGACTTAATAGTTTAAGCTTACCATTTCTTCTATGAAGTTTTGAGATGCCTCTAAACTAAAATGGGGAAAATAGCTTGAGCCTTTGAAGAACTATTTTGTAAATCAACAAAACTACCCTGCAATGATATTGAGTACTTATATGGATAAATCATTTAAACTTGGGTACATGTTTTTAAAATTCATTCGGAAATCTTTAATCAAACTGGTCAATCAATTGAGCACCAAAACCTCCAGCTTTTGAAACTTTTTCCAGGTTGTTTGGAATAGTTAGGGTGACTATAGCTAATAAGAACGCAGTATATATTTCAAGATAGCCAGAAGAGAGCAATTTGAATATTATCACCACACAGAAATGATAAATGTTTAAACTGTTAGATATACTAACTGCCTGGTTTGACCATTATACAATGTATACCTGAATTGAAACCACTTTGTATCCAATAAATGTACAGTTATTTTTTGACCATTAAAATTAAATTAATTAATTTTAAGTTCTGGGATACATGTGCAGAACGTGCAGGTTTGTTACATATGTATACATGTGCCATAGTGGTTTGCTGTACCTACTGACCCATCCTCTAAGTTCCCTCCCTTTGCCCCCAAGCCCCCTTCCGGCCCTGGTGTGTGTTGTTCTCCTCCTTGTGTTCATGAATTCTCATTGTTCAAACTCCCACTTAAGAGTGAGAACATGCAGTGTTTGGTTTTCTGTTCCTGTGTTAGTTTGCTGAGGATGATGACTTCCAGCTTCATCCATGTCCCTGCAAAGGACATAATCTCTTTCTCCTTTTTTGATAAGTGTAGTGTTCCATGGTGTATATGTACCATGTTTTTTTTAACCAGTCTATCACTGATGAACATTTGGGTTGGTTCCAACTCTTTGCTATTGTAAAGAGTGTTACAGTAAACACACATGGGCATGTATCTTTATAGTAGAATGATTTATATTCCTCTGGGTATATACACAGTGATGGCATTGCTGGGTCAAATGGTATTTCTGGTTCTAGATCCTTGAGAAATCTCCATACTGTCTTCCACAATGGTTGAACTACTTTACATTCCCACCAACAGTGTAAAAGCATTCCTATTTTTCCATAGCCTCATCAGCATTTACTGTTTCTTGACTGTTTAATAATCACCATTCTGGTTGGTCTGAGATGATATCTCATTGTGGTTTTGATTTGCATTTCTCTAATGATCAGTGATGTTGAGCTTTTTTCATATGTTTGTTGGCTGCATGTATGTCTTCTTTTGAGAAGTGTCTACTCATATCCTTTGCACACTTTTTGATGGGGTTGTTTGCTTTTTTTCTGGTGAATTTATTTACATTCTTTGTAAATTCTGGCTATTAGACCTTTGTCAGATATGTAATGCAAAAATGTTCTCCCATTCTGTAGTTTGCCTGTTCACTCTGAGGATACTTCCTTTTGCTGTGCAGAAGCTCTTTAGTTTAACTAGATCCTATTGTCAATTTTGGTTTTTGTTGCAATTGCTTTTGTCATTTTCATCAAGAAGTCTTTGCCCATGCTTATGTCCTGAATAATATCGCCTGGTTTTCTTCTAGGGTTTTTATGGTTTTGGGTTTTACATTTAAGTCCTTAATATATCTTGAGTTAATTTTTGAATAAGGTTAAAGGAAGGGGTCCAGTTTCAGTTTTCTATATGTGGCTAGTCAGTTTTCCTAGAACCATTTATTAAATCAAGAATCCTTTCCCCATTGCTTGTTTTTGTCAGGTCTGTTGAAGATCAGATGGTTGTAGATGTGTGGTGTTATTTCTGAGGTCTCTGTTCTGTTCCATTAGCCTATATGCCTGTTTTGGTACCAGTACCATACTGTTTTGGTTACTGTAGCCCATAGTTTGATGTCAGGAAGCATTTTTTGCTAAGGATTCTCTTGGCTATATGAGGTCTTCCTTGATTCCATATGAAGTTTAAAGTAGGTTTCTAATTCTGTGAAGAATGTCAATGGTAGTTTGATGGTAATAGCATTGAATCTATAAATTATGCAGTATGGCCATTTTCACAATATTGATTATTCCTATTCATGAGCATGGAATGTTTTTCCATTTCTTTGAATCTTCTCTTATTTCCTTGAGCGGTGGTTTCTAGCTCTCCTTGAAGAGGCCCTTCACTTCCCTTGTTAGCTGTATTCCTAGGTATTTTATTCTCTTTGTAGTGATTATGAATGGGAGTTCATTCATGATTTGGTTTCCTGCTTGTATATTGATAGTATATAAAAAGGCTTGTATCCTGAGACTTTGCTGAAGTTGCTTATCAGTTTAAGGAGTTTTGGGGAATGAGATGATGGGGTTTTCTAAACACAAAATCATGTTGTTTGCAAACAGAGACAATCTGATTTCTTCTCTTCCTATTTGAATACCTTTTATTTCTTTCTCTTGCCTGATTGTCCTGGCCAGAACTTCCAATACTATGTTGAATAGGATTGGTGAGAGAGGGCATCCTTGTCTTGTACCAGTTTTCAAAGGGAATGCTTCCAGCTTTTGCCCTTTCAGTATGATATTGGCTGTGGGTTTGTCATAAAGAGCTCTCATTGTTTTGAGATATGTTCCATGAATACCTAGTTTATTAAGAGTTTTTAAGATGAAGAGACGTTAAATTTCATCAAAGGTCTTTTCTGCATCTATCCAGATAATCATGTCATTTTTGTCTTTGGTTTTGTTTATGTGCTGGATTATGTTTATTGCTTTGGGTATGTTGAACCGGCCTTACATCCCAGAGATGAAGCCTACTTGATCATGATAGATAAGTTTTGGCATGTGTTGCTGGATTTGGTTTACCAGTATTTTATTAAGGATTGTTGCATCGATGTTCAACGGGGATATTGGTCTCAAGTTTTCTTTTTTTGTTGTCTCTTCCTGGTTTTCATATCAGGATGATGCTGACTTCACAAAATGAGTTAGGTAGAAGTCTCTCCTTTTTCAACTGTTTGGAATAGTTTCAGGAGGAATGGTACCAGCTCCTCTTTGTACTTCTGGTAGAATTTGGCTGTGAATCCATCTGGTCCTGGGCTTTTTTTGGTTGGTAGGCTACTAATTACTGCCTCAATTTCAGAACTTGTTATTGGTCTATTCAGGGATTCAACTGCTTCCTGGTTTAGTCTTGGGATGATGTATGTGTCCAGGAATTCATCAATTTCTTCTAGATTTTCTACTTTATTTGCATAGAGGTGTTTATAGTATTCTCTTTATAGTGGTTTCCATTCATGGTGGGTCCACGGTGATATCCCCTTTAACATATTTTCATTGCATCTATTCAATTCTTTTCTCTTTTCTTCTTTATTAGTCTAGCTAGCGGTCTATCTATTTTGTTAATTTTTTCAAAAAACCAGCTCTTGGATTCATTGATTTTTTGGAGGGGTTTTTGTGTCTTGATCTCCTTCAATTCTGCTCTGATCTTAGTTATTTCTTGTTTTCTGCCAGCTTTTGGAATAGTCTGTTCTGGCTTCTCTAGCTTTTTTGTGATGTTAGGGTGTCGATTTGAGACCTTTCCAGCTTTCTGATGTGGGCATTTTGTGCTATAAGTTTCTCTCTTAACACTGTTCTAGCTGTGTACCAGAGATCTGGTATGTTGTTTCTTTGTTCTCATTGGATTCAAAGAACATCTTGAATTCTGCCTTAATTTCATTATTTACCCAGGAGTCATTCTGAACCAGCTTGATCAATATCCATGTAATTGTGTGGTTTTGAGTGAGTTTCTTAATCCTGAGTTCTAATGTGATTGCAAGGAGGTATGAGAGACTGTTATGATTTCAGTTCTTTTGCATTTGCTAAGGAGTGTTTTACTCACAATTATGTGGTTGATTTTAGAATAAGTGCCATGTGTCACCAAGACAAATGTATATTTTGTTGATTTGGGGTGGAGAGTTCTGTAGAAATCTATTATGTCCACTTGATCCAGAGCTGAGTTCAAGTCCTGAATACTCTTGTTAATTTTCTCTCTTGTTCATCTGTCTAATATTGACAGTGGGGTGTTAAAGTATCCACTATTATTGTGTGGGAGTCTAAGTCTCTTTTAGGTCTCTAAGAATTTGTTTTATGAATGTGGGTACACCTGTATTGGGTGCATCTAGATTTAGAATAGTTAGTTCTTCTTGTTGAATTGGTCCCTTTACCATTATGTAATGCCCTTCTTTGTCTTTTTTTGATCTTTGTTGGTTTAAAGTTTGTTTTGTCAGAGACTTGGATTGCAATCCTTGTTTATCTTTGTTTTTCATTTGCTTGGTAAATTTTCCTCCATCCCTTTATTTTGAGCCTATGTGTGTCTTTGCACGTGAGATGGGTCTACTGAATATAGCACACCAATGGTTCTTGACTCTTTATCCAATTTGTGTTTTTAATTGGGGCATTCGGGCCATTTACATTTAAGGTCAGTATTATTATGTATAAATTTGATCCTGTCATCATGATGCTATCTGGTTATTTTGCACACTAGTTGAGGCAGTTTCTTCATAGTGTCATTGATCTTTATATTTTGGTGTGTTTTTGTAGTGGCTGGTAACAGTTTTTCCTTTCCATATTTAGTGCTTCTTTTAGGAGCTCTTTCAAGGCAGGCCTGGTGGTAACGAAATCCCTCAGTATTTGCTTGTCTGGAAAGGATTTCATTTCTCCTGTGCTTATGAAGCTTAGTTTGGCTGGATATGAAATCTGGGTTGAAAATTCTTTTCTTTAAGAATGTTGGGGCTGGGCATGGTGGCTCACGCCTGTAATCCCAGCACTTTGGGAGGCAGAGGCGGGCGGATTATGAGGTCAAGAGATCAAGACCATTCTGGCCAACATGATGAAACCTTGTCTCTACTAAAAATACAAAAATTAGCTGGGTGTGGTGGCATGCACCTATAGTCCCAGCTACTTGGGGGGCTGAGGCAGGAGAATTGCTTGAAACCGGGAGGCGGAGTTTGTAGTGAACTGAGATCCTGCCACTACACTCCAGCCTGGTGCCTGGCGACAGAATGAGACTCAAAAAAGAAAGAATATTGAATATTGGCCCCCAATCTCTTCTGGCTTGTAGAGTTTCTGCTGAGAGTTACGTTATTAGTCCAATGGGCTTCCCTTTGTAAGTGGCCTGGCCTTTCTCTCTGGCTGCCCTTACACTTTTTCCTTCATTTTGTCCTTGGAGAATCTGATGATTTTGTGTCTTTGGGTTGATCTTTTTGTGAAGTATCTTAGCGGTGCTCTCTGTATTTCCTGAATTTGCACGTTGGCCTGGCTTGCTAGGTTGGGGATGTTCTCCTTGATATTATCTTGAAGTGTGTTTTCCAGCTTGTCTGGGCTGCCTATATTCCCCAGAACTACCAGGAGGAAAGGCTAAGTCTGCTGGTCCACAGAGAGGGCAGCCACCCCTTCCCCTAGGGGTTCAAGCCCAGGGAGATCTGGTTTTTGTCCCTGAGATTCTGGCTGGAGTTTTTGAAGTACTTGCTGGGAAATCCCACCCAGTGAGGAAGGATGGGTCACATCAGGCCTGAAGAGAGACTCTGGCTGCAGTCTGCCACAGCTGGGGTGTGTTGGACTGTGGAGTACAGGTCTTGGGACCAAGCCATTCAGCAGCCCTAGCTCCAGCAGGGGAAAAGTGAGGCCTAGAGCCACAGAGATGGATGCTACCCTTCCCCTACCAGGGAGCTTAGCATGCTAGGCAGTTGTGAGTCCCAGTGCTGGCTGCTGCCCCTACCCCAAAAAGCTCAAATGGCTTAGACAGTAGGCAGCTGCAGCTGTGGTGCTAGTTCCCTGCCCTGCCCCCTGCCTTCCCCTTCAGATCTCCATAAGCTTAAGCAGATTCCAGCTGAGGGGCTACTGAGAATCTGCATGGCTCCACATTAGGCCCTGGTAGTGTGAATTTAACAGTGTGATCTTCTGATCCATCGGTGGCACAGTTCCATGGAAAAAGCATGGTTTCCCTGCTGGTTAGCAAGCTTACTGCCTTCCCTTGGCTGGGGGGTGGGGGCTCCCCTGCCCCATGTGGCTCTCAAGTGGGCTGTGACATCACACTGCTTTTCCTTCCTTTCTGTGGATCACGCCAGCCACCTAGTTATTTCTGATTAGAGAACCTGGATAACTTGGTTGCTAGTGAAGGTTTCACAAACTTATTATGGTTCTTTTCAATGGGAGCCTCCAATTGCCACTGTTTCTAGTCGCCATCGTGGCCATACCCAAATGTACACTTATGTGTCAATTATACATAAACAAGATGCTATGCAGCTATTAAAAAGTGATGTCTGTTTATGCGAATAAGAAAAATATTTGCGATATTGTAAATAAGGAAAGATGCACAACAGTAAACATTTGTATAAGATGTATTTTTATTCAAATGTGTAATATATACATATTGCACTTACATGTGTATATAATGCATATATACATATGTATATATGTATCTGTACATTCATATTTGTGTGTGTGCGTGTATGTGTGCACATGCATAGATAACCTCTGTAACAGAGGTTGCTTTTAGGAAGGAAAACTGAATGGCAGGGCAGGGCAGGGCAAGCATAGGGTTTCCTTCTTTCGCCTGTACTCTTTGGTAACTTCATAAGCAAATTTCAAAAACTTTTGATATAACTGAAATAGAAATATTTGAAAAATAATAAAGATATTTAATTGGGCATTTTTTTCTATTCTAGAATGAATAAATGCAATCTATTCTAGAATGAATAATAAACACAAAGACAACAGCAGAAGTGCTCATTTAGAGAAGTAAAAACCTTCAGACCAGCAAGAATCCATGAGTTGTCCCAGACCAATAATTTACTAAGTAAAAAAATACAAATTTAAATCAGATCATAAGGGAGAAGTAAATTCAAAACAGCAATAGCCAACATGCCTACATGTATTACTGTTAGATGTTTCCTCTAAATCTAAATCACAAATCTGTTTCTTTCATAGAATTTTAACAGTAAAATTATGTTACTTCTCTTACAAAGTTTGGAAATTCCAGTATTTGTGACAAAAACAAAATATTAGTTAAATTTCTAGTAGCTAAGTGTCTCTCTCTTTGAAAATGTAGTCTCACCTCATTCTCTCACCTCCTCCCCTAAAAACAAATAGGGTTTTGTGTGATTGTCCATTTTACTGATACCAATTTTTCTTTGAATATCCTCTACAGAAATAGAAAATCTTTAACATTGTAGCCTCAGAAATTTTTCTGCAAGTAGATTTTCTACATTTTTATCATTTTGAAGAGGCTGTATAAGACACACAATTTTAGTTTTTTTCAAAAAAGAAAAGTTCCTATATGTAATCGCTCTCTTTTTAGAGTCTCTTAAATAAAGATTAATTTTAAAAAATAGTAGTTATTCAGTTGTAAGAAAACATAAAGGTTCTTATGAAGTTGTTTTTTCCAATTTTAAACAACCCTCAGCATAGCTTATTATTTAATTTCATATTTAGTTTCTGTTGCTATGTTTCTGTAAACAACCAGATTGTAAAAACAAATCATGGCAAACACAGTCACAGTTTACTTCTGTCTGGCATAGATGTTTCTTTCACTCCTATTATCTTAGCCTTTCCCTCTCTAATTCCATCATTTATCCAAATAGTATAAAAACAGCAAATAGTGAGAGGTGAGGTTAAAGAGCCAGGAAGTAATTGGATCATTGCTGGTCTTGCATGCTCTATCAAAAAGCTGGATTTTGCCGGGCGCGGTGGCTCATGCCTATAATCCCAGCACTTTGGGAGGCTGAGGCGGGTGGATCACGAGGTCAAGAGATCGAGATCATCCTGGTCAACATGGTGAAACCCCGTCTCTACTAAAAATACAAAAAAATTAGTTGGGCGTGGTGGCGCACACCTGTAGTCCCAGCTACTTGGGAGGTTGAGGCAGGAGAATTGCTTGAACCCAGGAGGCAGAGGTTGCGGTGAGCCGAGATCGTGCCATTGCACTCCAGCCTGGGTAACAAGAGCGAAACTCCGTCTCAAAAAAAAAAGAAAAAAAAAAAAAGCTGGATTTTATTCTAAAACAGAATACTTTAAAATATCAGACATTTTCTTCTACACTTCTGAAATTATTCAACAACAACTTCTTATAACAACTCTAATGAACTATCTACTCAAAAGACATAATGAAAAGCTTATGAAATTAACATCGTTGCTCTTTTTAGCATTCTGTGATTAAATAATCCAGCAATCCTATTTAATATAGTGTCATCACTTATTATTTTTAAATTATTTTCTTTAAACACTGTGAAGTGAGCAGAATAGTATCAGAATGTTCATTTAACAATCGAGAAAACTAAGATTCTGAAAGGTCAACTAACTTAGTTATCATGCTACACTGCCGGTAATTGGAATATGCTAAGACTTACATGCAGAAAGTTTAAATCATAGCCCAATACTCTTTTCATTACCTTGAAGGAGTTCTGTTGACTATCTAAGGATTCCTATATTCTTAGTCCAGGTCATAAGGATTTCTTATCTACACCACAGGTCTGTAAACTTTTTCTGTAAAGAGTCAGAGTCAAAATGCAGTTGACCCTTGAACAACACAAGATTGAACTGCTTGGTCCACTTATCTGCAGATTTCTTTCAACCATAGATCAAATTAATAAAATGTAAAACCTGCACATATGAAGGGCCATGTTTTGTATATATGCAGGTTCCCCAGAGCTGAATGAGGGACTGAGTATATGCAGATTTTGGTACATGCAGGGGTCCTGGAACAATCCCCAACATACATACCAAGGGATGACTGTATTTCTAGCTTTAAGCAACATATCAAACGACTTAATTCTGCTGTCGTACAGTGAAATCACCCATAGTTAATACATAGATGAATGAGTAAGACTGTGTTCTAACAAAATGTTAATTTTCATGTATCATTATCTTTTCAAGGATAAAAATGTATCTTTTAAAACAGCAGTTTTATTGAGTAAACATAAACACTAGATTTCTCTGATTCAGAATAAAACTTGAATAATTAGTTCCATGTATCTGCTACTTTTAAAAGAATATGACATTAGTAACAAATTTACATTCACTGAATGTATAGCTCGATTTTCTCCAAAAAATATTACATCCCCTTTTTATCTATGAATTCTACAATTTCACAGAGATTTCAGGTTATCCACAAAATAGTGACAGAGCAGAACCAAATCAGAAGTCAAATCTCATTCAGTAAGTATCAACCTTTTTTTCCATTTTGAAATGCTCAAGAAGAATGATTCTGTTTAAAGACTACCATTAGCAAAATTCATGATATCCCTTTTCAAAATGTATTTTTTAAGTTGTGATGAAACTTCAGGCCAAATCCATATGTTTTCTATATAATGTACTGTTATTTAAATAACTATTAGTGATGATACTTGAAATTATTCATTTAATAAATATTTATTTCACAGTTTCCAAAGGTGCTTTGGAATGGGTCATGTTATTAAATTTTATAAGATGAAAATATTATTTATAAAACCTGGTAGCAGGCTGGGTATGGTGGCTTACTCCTATAATCCCAGCACTTTGGAAGGCTGAGGCAGGAGGATCTCTTAAGCCCAGAAGTTCAAGACCAACCTGGGCAATGTGGAGAGACCCTTTCTCTACAATAAATAATAATTTTTAAAAGTAGCCAGGTGTAGTCCCAGGTGTAGTCCTGGAGGTGGCAGGGGGAGGGACTACACAGCATCTTTAAAAAGTAAGAAATTTAACCCATTTAGTAGTAAAGCTTAAAGTCTCAAAGCTGTGATCTGTGAATCCCTGAGGCTGTGAGACCCTTCAGGGGACCACAAGATTGCGGCACTTCATCACAGTCTAACAAGGGTGAAAATCCAGGCTCCCCACTAGAACTTTGTTGACATGGGTTGGTGTAGGACCACAATTTTTCTGTAGTGTTTGGCAGGAATAGGGTGGTTATGGTGTAAGTTTTCTGACTTGCTATGCTTTCTACACCCATTGCCTAAACAGAGAACGATTTTGTTGAGGCTATTTATTTATTTATTGGTCAGTGCTTTTTGATATTTCTAGGTTGTCAGCTGCTTAACCTCCAAGTATAAAATATATGAGTTGCACACACACAAAAACAAGAACACACCGCCCCATTATTTATTAGGATTTCAGTTGTACTTAGCATGAGAAATAGAGAGAAGTACATTTACTCCATCTTTCCAGAATTGGAAGACTCTGGACTAATGGATATTAAATTAAAAAAAAAACTTTACACTTTTAGATTAGTTTTAGGTTTATAGCAAAATTGGACAGAAAAGATAATTTCCCATATATCCCTTATACCTGCAATATGCATAGCTTCTCCCATTATCAACATACCCCAACCAGGTAGGCCATTTGTTGCCATTGATGAACCTCCACTGACACATCATTATCACCCAAAGTCCACAGTTTCAATTAAAGTTCACTTTCAGTGTTGTATATTCTATGGATTTAGATAATGTATCATAACACGATTCCTTCATTATGGTATCATTCACAGTAGTTTTACTGCCCTAAAACCCCTCTGTGCTCTGCCTGTTCATCCTTTCCTTCTCTCTAACCGCTGGCAAGCACTGATTCTCTTACTATCTCCGTAGTTTTGCCCTTTCCAGAGTGTCATATAGTTGGATAATTACAGTGTGCGGCCTTTGCAGATTGGCTTCTTTGATGTAGTAATAGGCATTTAAGTTTCCTCCTTATCTGCTCATGGTTTGATAGCTCATTTCTTTTTGATACTGAATAATATTCATTTGGATGAACGACAGTTTACTTATCCATTCACCCACTGAAGGTTATCTTGGTTGCTTCCAAGTTTTGGCATCTATTAATAAAGTTTCTATAAAAATCTATGCAGAGATTTTTGTGTGGTTATACACTTTCAACTCCTTTGGATAAATACCAAGGGGCATAATTGCTGGAATGCAAATTAAGAAACCACTGAACTGTTTTCCAAAGTGGTTATGCCATCTTGCATTCCCACCAGCAATTAACGAGAGTTCCTTGCTTCACATCCTCAATAGCACTTGGTGTTGTTAGTATTCCAGATTTTGACCATTCTAATAGATATGTAGTAATATTTCACTGTTGCTTTAATTTGCATTTCCCTGATGATATAAAATGTAGAACATCTTTTCATATACTTATTTGACATCTGTATATCTTCTTTGGCGAGGTGTTTGCTATGGTCTTTGGTCCATTTTTCAATAGCTGTGTGTGTGTGTGTGTGTGTGTGCATGTGTGTGTGTGTGTGTGTGTGTGTTTAAGACAGAGTCTCACTCTGTTGCCAAGGCTGGAGTGCAGTGGCGGGATCTTGGCTCATTGTAACCTACGCCTCCTGGGTTCAAGGGATTCTTCTGCCTCAGCCTCCCGAGTAGCTGGGATTATAGTCACACACCACCCTGCCTGGCTAAGTTTTGTATTTTTGGTAGAGACAGGGTTTCACCATGTTGATCAGGCTGGTCACTAACTCCTGACATTAAGTGATCCACCCGCTTTGGCCTTCCAAAGTGCTGGGATTACAGGCATGAACCACTGCGTGCCTGGCTTAGGGTTGTTCATTTTCTTATTGTTGAGTTTTAGGAGTTCTTGTATATTTTTAAATAATGGTACATTATCAGAAGTGTCTTTTGAAAATATTTTCTCCCAGTCTGTGGCTTGTCTTTTCATTTCATGGCATTGTATTTGGCAGAGCAGAGTTTTTAACGAAGTCCAGTTTACCATTATTTTCTTTTGTGGATTGTACCTTTGGAACTGGATCTAAAAATCACTGCCATACCCAAGGTTACCTAGGCTTTCTCCTATATTATTGTCTGGCAGTTTTCATAGTTTTGTGTTTTATATTTAGTCCTTTGATCCACTTTGAATTAATTTTTTAAGGGTGTAAGGTCTGTGTCTAGATTCAATTTTTAGCATGTGGATGTCCAGGTGTTCCAGCACTATATGTTAAAAAGACTATCTTTGCTACACTGCCCATCACCATAGCTTTATAATAAATCTTGAAGTTGTATAGTGTCAAGTTCTCCAACTTTTTTCTTATTCTTCAATATTATAATGGCTATTCTGGTAGACCAATAGAATTTAACTTTAAATAGAGTATTATGAAAATGTCCTTAATATGGCTTTGGATTCCACATTGTTATTTATTATGATGATTAATTTTTGGTGTCATCTTGACTGGTGTAAGGATTATCTAGAGAACTGGTAAAGCACTATTTCTGTGTATGCTTGTGAGAATGTTTCCAAAGGAGATTCACAATTGAGTCCACAGGCTGAGTAAGTAAGATCTGCCCTCAATGTGAACAGACCCACCTAATTAGCAGGGAACCCAAATGGAGCAAATAGGCTATTTCCTCTCTCTCCTGTAGCTGGGATATTAATTTCTCTTGTCCTAAGACATCAGAATTCCAGCTTGCATATGGCAAGTCAGGAAAGTCCTCAGCCTCCATAGCTGCATGAGTCAATTCTTTTAATAAATCCCCTCTGTATGTATGTACGTATGTATGTACATATGTGTGTATGTATGTATCTATCTATCTATCTATTTTTCTATCAATCAATCAACCATTGGTTCTGTTTCCTGGAGAACTCTGACTACTACATTTACCTTTAAGAAACTATTATTATTGTCCAGTTTGGGCAAAATAGCAAAACAAATAATATCTATATTTATTAGAAAAAGTTATTAAAATACTCCATCTTTTTTAATTACATAATTGTTTCAAACATAATTTTCCTCACAAATTTCAACAAAAACATATTATGACACATTAAATGTAGAAACAGATAATTGACAATTTAGCTATCTTTTATTAAGCCAGAGATTATAGAGATTTACAAAATATTTTGACTATTTTGGGGGTTTTGAAATATACAGCTATTTTTCATTATATTATTTATTTTACTATATAATGGGTTTATTTATTCTTTATGTGAGTTAAATAATTTTATTCTTTAAGATAGTAAGTATCAATAGATGTAACCCACATAAACAGAAGTTCTCTGGCATGCTAATAATTTTTTAAAGTGCAATGAAGCTATGAAATCATAATGGAGATTTACTAACTAGTATGAATAAACATAAGAAATATAACACTATCATTCAAACAAGTGCTCTATATTAGCTTCAATTCAGGGTTACTTCCTTGGTAATAGTTTCATTCCAAATATTGTAAAGATTTCATTGTATCTCATAGCAACAATACAAGCCACTTAATTCAAGCAATCTAATACAATGCTATTATCCTTTAGTGCTGTCAGAGACCAAAATGTTAGTTTATATGTATCAATGCTCATATAAAAATGATAATTAGAAATAGCAAGCCCTATAGAAAACTGTTAAATAAGAAAAAAAGGTAGACATTTGTGTTCCCTACTTGCTTTCTGTGTTCTCTCTCCAGGATGTATACAGGAGACAGGATAATTTAGGATTTATTAGAGAGATGCAGATTGGAGTCCCAGGCCTACTACTAGATAATCTATAGATAGTGTATCCACAGATATGCAACTTCTCTGAATTTCAAATTACTCAGTATGTCATATAGAATTATGAAACATTACATTAAAAACTAGGCATAAAGCACCTGTTTAGTTTCTAGCAGGCAGCCGATAAATATTAATACCTCATCATACTCCTCACTCCTTCCATGTAAACTCACATCTAATGATCAGAGCACATGACAACGAAGAGTGTCAGAAAACAGTAAATAAAAGTTGCATGTCTTACAGTCCTAAGGTAAGTAACAGAAAGTACCCAGGACTAAAAGAAGGTTAGCAGGTAAAATAAAGATATATTCAAACCTCTTTCTTTGGGAGTTAACTTTGTATATTAGTAACTCAACTATTTGCATCTGTAAACCCCACAGAAAATCAAAAGAAAACTATGGACTTTCTCCCCAGAAAAACAAACATTTTCTCACAAATATGTTTTACATAAAAATTCAGGAGTTTTATGGACAATTCTGAATTTCATTTTATTGTAAAACATAGAAAAAGAAACACTGCTATCTAGCTTTTATTATGTCTTCTTTGGCTTAGAGGCTGCTAACCAAGGTATTGGACAGTTTTGCTAATGTTTGTTTAGTTTTATTTTCTGCAGACCTTATATCTTAATTTTGGCTTCCATTCTATGTCAGCCAGGGAAAGTTCTGAAAATTTCCCAGGGTACACTACCTTGAACAGAATACTGATAAATTATTTAGCTTGCTTTGTAGTCTATCCTCTATATCCAATTGTCCGCAACATTTTTCTGTAAATGACTGGATAGTAAACCTTTTCAGCTCAGTGGGTCAAATGATCTTTGTTACAACTGATCAACTCTGCTATTATAATTCAAAAGCATCCATGAATAGTAGGTAAATATTATTCATGGCTGTGTTCCCTAACAAAACTATTTATAGACACTGAAATATAAGTGCAGCATAGTGGTACAATCCTGGCTCAATGTGGTCTCAACCTCTGGGCTCAGGCAATCCTCCCACCTTAGGCTTCCAATGTAGCTGGGACCACAGACATGTATTACCATGCCTGGCTAATTTTAAAAAAAAAAAAAAAAAAAAAAAAAAGCTGGGTGTGTTGGCTCACGCCTGTAATCCTTTGGGAGGCTGAGGCGAGCAGATCACAAGGTCAAGAGATCAAGACCATCCTGGCCAACATGGTGAAACTCTGCTTCTACTAAAAATACAAAAATTAGCTGGGCGTAGGGGTGGTCCCAGCTACTCAGGACGCTGAGGCAGGAGAATTGCTTGAACCCGGGAGGTGGAGGTTGCCATGAGCCAAGATTGTGCCACTGCACTCCAGCCTGGTGACAAAGTAAGACTCCATCTCAATAAAAAAAGAAAAAGTTGGTAGAGACAGTTTCTCACTATGTTGCCTAGGCTGGTCTCGAATTACTCGGCTCAACTGATCCTCCCACCTCAGCCTCCCAAAGTGCTGGAATTACAGGTGTAAGCCACTGCACCCAGCCTATATTTAATTTTAAATGAGCTTTAGGCCTTCAACACTAAATAAAAATCTTTGAGTTTTCACTGAAATAAGTGAGTGGGTCAGCATACAGGAGTTTGAATAATACAGACCAAAGTTTACTGCTTTACCACTCATTACAGTCAGATGTCACTGAACCACAGGGATATATTTTGAAAAACGCATCCTTAGGTGATTTAAGCCTTATACGACCTTCATAGAATATACTTACACAAACCCTGGGAGTGAGACTGTGTCTCAAAACAAAAATAAAAACAAAAAACAACTAAAAAGAAACAAAGAAGATCATTATGTAATGATAAAGAGATTAATTCAGTAAAGGAGATAACAATTGTAAATATAATATGCAGCCAACATTGCAGTACCCAGATATATGAAAGTAAATATTGTTAGATCTAAAGGAAAGGAAAATTCTGATACAATAATAGATGGGGACTTCAACACTCCACTCTCAGCATGTGACGGATCATCTAGTTAGACAATCTAAAAAGCAACATTGAATTTAAACTGCTCTTCAGACCAAATAAACCTAACAAACATTTAAAGAAACTATCACCCAATTGCTGCAGAATGTAGATACATTTCATCAGCACATGGAATATTCTCCAGAACAGACCACATATTAGGTCACAAAAAAGGCTCAACAAATTTAAAAGAACTAAAGTCATATTAAATATCTTTTCTAATCAAAATGAAATAAAACTAGAAATCAACAAAAGAAACTAATGAAACTGCAAATATAGGGAAACTGAAGAACATGCTCCCCAATGAGCATGGGTCAAAAGGAACAAGAAAATCAAGAACAAACCGTAACAATTGATAGAAAAAAATAAATAATATCAGAGCTGAAATAAACAAAATTGAGAAAAAAAGCAACATATCAAAAAAATCTCAAAAAGTTGGTTTTATGAAAAGATAAATAAAATTGCCCAACTAATAGACCAACAAAGACAAAAAGAGAAAATACCCAAAAAAATAAAATCAGAAATGAAAAATTAGACAAGAAAGTAACACCACATAAATAAAAATCATTAAAGACTACTATGAACAACTATACACCAACAAATAAAAAACCTAGTAGAAATGGATAAATTTCTGGACACAAACAACCTACCACAACTGAGTCAAGAAGAAATGAAAAACCACAACATACCAATTGAAAAGCAACGTGATTAAATTTGTAATTTGAAAAAAGTCCAAGACTCTATGGCTTCACTGCTGAATTCTGTCAAATATTTAAAGCAGAATTAAAATCAATCTTTCTAAAACTCTTCCAGAAAATTGAGAAGGAGGTAATTCTTCAAAACTCATTCTAAGAGGCCAGCATTATCCTGATACCAAAACTAGACCAAGGACTCGGTAACAACAGAAAAACTATGGACCAACATCCCTAATGAACACAGAAGCAAAAATTGTCAACAAAATACTAGCAAACAGAATCCAGAAGCATATTAAAAAGATAATTTATCATCATCAAGTAGGATTTAACCCAGGTATAAATGGGTAAGATAAATAGGATGGTTTAGGATATGCAAATCAACAAATATGACACATCACATCAATAAAATGAAAGACAAAAATCATATGATCATTTCAGTAAACACAGAAAAAACATGTAATAAAATTCAACATCCCTTCATGATAAAAATTCTCACCAAGTTAGATATAGAAGGAATGTACTTCAACACAATAAAGGCCATGTATAGCAAACCCACAGCCAATATCATACTGACTGAGGAAAAGTTAAAAGCTTTTCCTCTAAGACCTGGAACAAAAGAAAGATGCTCACTTTCACCACTTCATTCAACACAGTACTGGATGTACTAGTCATAGCAATTAGGCAAGAGAAAGAATTAAAGGACATCTGAATTGGAAACAACTATCCAAATTTGTTCCTGTTCATCTCCCATGTTGTAGATGACATATAAGAAACACTAAAGACTCACCTCAAAAACTCTTAGAACTGATAAACAAGTTCAGTACTTTTGAAGAAAAATCAATACAAAAAATAAGTACTATTTCTAAACATCAGCAATAAACTAGTGGAAAAAGAAACTGAAAAAGTAATTCTTTTTATAACAGCTACATACAAAAATAAAATTCAGTTGGACCCCTGAACAATACAGGCTTGAACTGCATGGGTCTACTTAGATGCATGCAGACTTTTTTCAATAAATGTCTGAGTGTGCCTGCCTCTCCTACCTCACTTAAAATTCCTCTGCCTCTGCCACTCCTGAGACAGCAAAACCAACTCCTCTAACTCTTCTTCCTCCTCCTCCTTGGCCAATTCAATGTGAAGATGAAAAGGATAAAGACCTATATGTTGATCTACTTTGACTTAGTGAATAGTATTTTTTCTTAATTTTGTTATTAATTTTCCTAATAACACTTTCTTTTCTTTAGCTTACTTTATTTCAAAAATACAGTATGCAATACATATGTAAAATAATGTGTTAGTCAACAGTTTATGTCATTGCTAAGGCTTCCAGTCAACAGTAGCTTATTAGTTAGTAATTAAGTTTTCAGCAAATCAAAAGTTACACATAAATTTTCAACTGCATGCAGGAGCAAAACACCACTTATAGAGTTCAAGGATCAACTGTACCTAGCAGTAAATTTAACCAAGAGGATGAAAGGTCTCTACACAGAAAACTAAAAAACTGATGAAAGAAATTGAAGAGGACACAAATGGAAACACATCCTATGTTCATAAATTGAAAGAAATAATATTGTAAAAATGAACACACTTCCAAAAGTGATCTATAGATTCAATACAATCTCTATCAAAATACCAATGACATTCTTCACAAAAACAGAAAAAATAATCCTAAAATTGGTATGAAACCATAAAAGACACTGAATAGCTAATCCTGAGCAAAATAAACAAAGTTGGAAGCATCATACTTTAAAATATACTACAAAGCTGTAAATAAAGCAGCATGTTACTGACATAAAAACAGACAAATGGAACAGAACAGAAAACCCATAAATAAACCAGTTTATTCACAGCCACTGATTTTTGATAAAAGTGCCAAGAACATTCACTAGGGAAGGGACAGTCTCTTCACTAAATGGTGCTGGATATTCATATGCAGAAAATTGAAATTAGACCCCTATCTATCACCATATATAAAAATCAACTAAAAATGGATTAAAGACTTGCACATAAGACCAAAACTACGAAACCAGTAAAACAGAACATAGAGGAAATGCTTCAGACATTGGTGTGGGAAAAGATTTTATGAAGAAGACCTCAAAAGTATATGCAACAAAAGCTTGTGCACAGCAAAGGAAATAATCAACAGAGTAAACAGACAATCTACAAAATGGGAGAAAATATTAAACAATTCATTTGACAAGGGATTAATACAGAGAATATACAAGAAACTCAACAACTAAACAGCAAAAAGCAAGTAATCCAATTAAGAAATGGTAAAATGAGTTGAAGACATCTCTCATAAGATGTATATGAAAAAAATATGAAACAAGTATATGAAAAAATGCTCAACATCACTAACCAATAGGGAAATGCAAATCAAAATCACAATGAGATATTATTCTCATCCTAACATGTTCTCACTCATAAGTGGGTGTTGAACAATGAGAACACATGGACACAAGGAGGGGAACATCACACGCTGGGGCCTTTTGCGGGGTGGGGGGCTAAGGGAGGAACAGCAGGAGGTGGGAGGATTGCTGAGGGATAACATTAAGAGAAATACCTAATGTAGATGACAGGGGGATGGATGCAGCAAACCACCAATGTGTATGTGTATACCTATGTATGTGTATAGGTATGTGTATACCTATGTAACAATACTGCATGATCTGCACATGTATGTGTATACCTATGTAACAATGGTATGTGTATACCTACGTAACAATACTGCATGATCTGCACATGTACCCCAGAACTAAAAGTATAATTTAAAAAAAAAGACTGGTTCTTATCAAAAGGACAAAAAACAACAAATGTTGGCGAGGATGTGCAGAAAGTGAACTCTTAAACACTGTTGATGTGATGTAAATTAGCACAGCCAGTATGGAACACATTATAGAGATTCCTCAAAAACCTACTATTTATTTCCTTTGGATATATACCCCATAGTGTGATTGCTGGATCGGGTGGTAGTCTACACGATCCAGCAATCACAGTATGGGGTATATATCCAAAGGAAAGGAAATTATATGTTGAAGTGATATCTGTACTCCCTGTTTATTGCAACACTATTCACAACAGCCAAGATATGGAATCAACCTAAGTGTCCATAAACACTTAGGTTTCTTATGCATAAAGAAAATGTGGTATATATAAACAATGGAATATTAGTCATAAATGTGGTATATATAAACAATGGAATATTAGTCATAAAAAAGAACAAAATTCTGTCAATAGCAGCAACATGAATGACTTTGGAGGACATATGTTATGTGAAATAAGCCAGACACAGAGAGATAATTATTCCACATTCTCACTCATATATGGAAGTGAAAGAAGTTGATCTCAAAGAAGTAGAGAATAGAACAGTGGTTACTAGAGGCAGGGAAGGGTAGGGGGCATAGAGGATAGCCAAATGTTGGTTAACAGATAAAAGATTACAGCGAGATAGGAATAATAAGTTCTAATGTTTTACAGCACTGTATGGTGACTACAATTAAAAACCATGTATTGTATATTTTCAAATAGCTATAAAAGTGGACTTTAAATGTTCTCAAAACAAAGAAACTATAAACGTTTTAGGTAGCAGATATGCCAATAACCCTATTTAAATATCACCCCGTACCTGATAAATGTGCACAGCTATTATGTATTAGTTAAAAACAAAAACAACAACAACAAATTTAGTTAAAAGGAGAGGGGATTAGGACACAGAGATACAACAGACATGTACATGCACAGACAGATGACTTTGTGAACTCACAGCAAGGAGGAGGTCATCTGCAAGTCAACAACAGAGGCCGAAAAAGAAAGCAAACCTGCTGATACTTTGATCTTAGACTTCTAGCCTCCAGAACTGTGAGAAAATAAATTTCTGTTGTATAAACTACACAATCTGTGGTATTTTGTTATGGCAACCCTATCAAACTAATGAACCCATAGACTACATAAACACAAAACTGTTAAGGCTATAAAATTTGCATTCCCACTTCAAATCAGAGATCTGAATTTTATATATTGATGAGAAAAATGGAATAACAGGAAGTTCTGGGTTAAACTCTTTCCTTTTTATTCTAGAAAACAAATGTATTTAAAATGTCCTAGAAAAGCTTTGCTTTTCAATTTACAGTTGCTATGATAGACATACCCCAAAATATCTCAATATTAGTTATTTGAATATTGATAATATTTTTCTTTTATTAAGAGAGAATTCTGGGGCCTTGGATATGTATTTTATATATTTTCTGGATAACAATGAAAATAATTTTTAATAACATTTGGAAAACAAGATTGCCTAAAAAAAAAAAAATCCTGGATACTAAGATTTTGTTCAAAACTGAATTTTTTTTTTTTTTTTTTTTGAGACGGAGTCTTGCTCTAACGCCAGGCTGGAGTGCAGTGGCGCAATCTCAGCTCACTGCAACCTCCATCTCCTGGGTTCAAGCGATTCTTCCGCCTCAGCCTCCCGAGTAGCTGGGACCACAGGCACATGCCACCATGCCCGGCTATTTTTATTTTTAGTAGAGATGGGGTGTCACCACTTGGCCAGGATGGTCTCGATCTCTTGACTTCGTGATCCGCCTGCTTCGGCCTCCCAAAGTGCTGGAATTACAGGCGTGAGCCACCGCACCTGACCAAAACTGAAAATTTTAAAGTACAGGGTCTTTAATTAAAAGGCCCTCTATTCCTTTCCAGAGATCTTTTTCAAAGATCACAATATCAGTTTTGGAATGAAGAGATGAGAAAGTAGCCGGGGTTTTTTTTGTTATTTTGTTTTTGCTCCTTTATTTCAAAGTAATTTTCTATGAACCTCCATTCCAATGGAAGGGGATAGCTTAAAATTAACTTATCATGGAATTAGGGAAAAGTTTTCCTGAACAAGAGAGAGATGACATCTGAGAAATTATGCATTCTTATAAAGAGGTAATATAAAGTTTACAAAAATAATTTTTTCTAGAATAGTAAATAACAAGTCTAAGACAAATATTTTAAAAATTATTTTAAAACCACTATACTCCACAGACCAAAACATATACTCAAAAAACTCAGTTCTAGTAAATACACTATTTGTATGCAATAACTACTGTGTAGTAGGTGGGACCACTTTACCTTCCTCTGTTCCCTATCAAATTTATCCCTCTGCCTCACTTCACTGTAATTCACCTCAATACATTTATCAATAAATTTGGGTTATTTAATATACTGTACACTTTTCAGTGTTTATTTAATCTGTCTAAACTCTCTGGGACTAGTTGGTCATTTTCTCATTCCCACTATTATTTTGTTTTGTTGAAATTATTTTTGTTTTGTTGAAAAATAATATATATATGGGAGTTTATTAAGTATTAACTCACACAATCATAAGGTCCCACAATAGGCCATCAGCAGGCTGAGGAGCAAGGAGAGCCAGTCCCAGTTCTAAAACTGAAGTTGGAGTCCAACGTTCAAAGGCAGAAAGCAACCAGCATGGGAGAAAGATGTAGCCTAGGAAGCTAGGCCAGTCTCTCTTTTCACATTTTTCTGCCTGCTTATATTTTAGTCACACTGGCAGCTGATTAGATTGTGCCCATCCAAATTAAGGGTGTATCAGCCTTTCCCAGTCCACTGACTCAAATGTTAATCTCCTTTAGCAACACCCTCACAGACACACCCAGGATCAATATTTTGTATCCTTCAATCCAATCAAGTTGACACTCAGTATTAACCATCACAAGTTTACCCCTTATCAACCTGAACCCATAGACAGCTCCTGAGATCAGACATAATCTTCAAATAAAGATAATAATAAGGTTATAATTATGCCTAACATAATACAACTGTCCTTGGTACAAACAGAAATACACCAATCCCCAATCCAAATACTATTACATAAAATTTAATACTTAAATGTCAATGTGAAGTCAATAAATCTTATGTCACATGATAAAGGAAATAAAATGAAGATATTTTCATAGTACAAGTGTACACAAGCACAAACATATTTTTAACAAAAGGAGGATAAAATACTCATGACAGTTACAGTCCTCATTTCTATAGTTGATCACATGGTCATGGCTGGTACTGATGACTACCTTCTTCTACTACCCATTCCCTTTGCCTTCAGCAAACACCTCAGCAAGTCACTTTTTTTTTCCTGATGGAGTGACCCAAACCTTCATTCCTGAAGGGTCTAGGTCATTCATAGTCCTGCCTGGATTGAGTTGTTGTAGTTTCCCATTGACCTGAATCACAGGGCATGGTAATACTAAGAGACACCCTAATGGATCTCCTGTATTCAGTGCATACTCTTTCTTACCTCTGTTGGTGGAGTAGTAGACTGATTTCATCTTGACGGTCCGGGTGAATAACCCCAGACAACACTGTAACTCCCTTCTTAGCCTGTTGACTTAAAGGTAGGAGGAACCCAAAGTGCCCAGGTGGCAATCTTAACTTCCAATTTAATAGAATAAGTGTTTTGTCTCCTGGTGGCAGTGTTCCTCCCTCTGGAACTAAGACCTCTAGGCCCACAGAATGTAATTTCGCAGGAACAGGAAGCAAAAATTTTGCAAATGGATCAATAGGTGTGATGGTGAGTGGTGCTACTTTCACTTCCATCCCTTGATTCCTGGACCCATGAATCCTGGCTATGGGAGAAACAGTATCATATACTGGACACTGATTCAGAGCATACATGACCTTCTAGAGAACTTTGCCCCAGCCCTGCAGAGTATTGTCAACTAATTGGCATTGTAATTGTGACTTCAGAAGGCCACTCCACTGTTTCTCAATCCAGCTGCTTCAGGATGATGGGGAACACAGTAAGCCCAGTGAATTCCATAAGCATGAGCCCACTGCTGCACTTCTTTAGCTGTAAAGTGAGTGCCTTGGTCAGAGACAATGCTGTGTGGAATACCACGATGGTGGATAAGGCATTCCATGAGTCCACAGATGGTAGTTTTGGCAGAAGCATTGCATGCAGGATAGGAAACCCATATCCATATTAACCAGAAAGGACAAACCTCTGTCCTTTCCATGATGGGAGAGGTCCAATATAATCAACCTGCCACCAGGTAGCTGGCTGATCACCCCAAGGAATGGAGCCATATCAAGGCCTCCATGTTGGTCTCTGCTGCTGGCAAATGGCCCTAGCCAGGTCAGCCTTGGTGAGTGGAAGTCTATGGTTGCTAAGCCCATGCATAGCCTCCATCCCTGCCACCATGGCCACTTTTTTCACGGACCCACTGGGCAATGACAGGGAACTAGGGAAAGAGGCTAAGTGGTGTTCACAGAAGAGGTCATCCTATCCACTTGATTATTAAAATCCTCCTCTGCTGGGTCACCTGTTGGTGAGTATTCACATGGAATATAAATATCTTCACAGATTTTGACCACTCAGAGAGGTCCATCCACATACCACTTCCCCAAATGTTTTTGTCACCAATTTTCCAATCATGCTTCTCCCAAGTCCTTGATCATCCAGCCCAACCATGACTACAGCCCATGAATCGGTATATAATTGCACATCTGGCCATTTCTCCTTCCACGCAGAGTGCACAACCAGGTGCACTGCTCAAAGTTGTGTCCACTGGGAAAATTTCCCTTCACTATTGTCCATCAGGGATGTCTTAGAAAGGAGTTGCAGCTGTCCACTTTTGGGTGGTGTCTATATGTTGTGCAGAACCATCTGTGAATGAGGCCCTAGTCTTCTCTTCCTCTGTCAACAGATCATAGGGAACTCCTCGTGAGGTCATCAGTGCAGGCTAGGGGAGAGAAGGTAGGGTGGCAGGAGTGGAGACTATGGGCATTACAGACATTTAACTTACTTGTGCCTTCAAGACCTGCTCAAGCCCAGTCACATATATACCACTTCCATTTGATGACGGCATGCTGCTGTCCATGACCCACTTTATGACTAGATGGGTCAGAAAGCACCCAGTTCATGATAGGCAGTTCAGGTTGCATGGTGACTTGACCCACAGTCAAACGTTCAGTCACCAAAGCCCAGTAACAGGCCAAGAGCAGTATCTCAAAAGGAGAGTAGTTATCTGCAGAAGCAAGCAGGACTTTGCTCCAAAATCTTAGAGGCCTCCACTGTGATTCACCTATGGGGACCTGCCAAAGGCTTCAAAGAGCATCCCTATCTACCACTGACATCTCAAGCACCATTGGATCTGCTGGGTCATATGGATCAAGTGGCAGATCAACTTACACAGCCTTGTTTCCTTCTGGATCCTAATCAAAACTGGCAGTCTTTTGGGTCACTTGATAAATGGGCCAGAGTAACACACCCAAATGAGGAATGTGTTGCCTTCAAAATCCAAATAGTCCCACTAGGTATTGTGCCTCTTTCTTGGTTGTAGGAGGGGCCAAGTGCAGCAATTTATCCTTCCCCTTAGAAGGAATAGCTCAACAGGCCCCATACCACTGGACCCCTAGAAATTTTACTGAGGTAGAAGGTCTGAATTTTAGTCAGATTTATTTCCCATCCTCTGGCATGCAAATGTCTTACTTGTAAGTCCAGTGTGTTTGCTACTTCTGGCTCACTGGATCCAATCAGCATAATGTCATCAATGTAATGGACCAGTGTGATATCTTGCAGAAGTGAAAAGTCATTAAGGTCTCTCCAAATAAGATTATGAAACAAAGCCAGAGAGTTGATATACCCCTGAGATAGGACAGTAAAAGTATATTGCTGGCCTTGCCAGCTGAAGGCAAATTGCTTCTGGTGGGACTTATAGACAGGAGTGGAGAAAAAGGCATTTGCCAAGTCAACGGCTGTGTACCAAGTATCAGGAGATGTGTTTGCTCAAGCAATAAAACCCACATCTGGTACAGCAGCTGCAATTGGAGTCACCACTTGGTTAAACTTAAAATAATCTACAGTCATTCTCCAAGGTCCATCATCTTCTGCACAGGCTAAATGGGAGAGTTGAATGGGGATGTGATGAAAATCACCACTCCTGCGTCTTTCAAGTCTTTGATGGTGGCACTAATCTCTGCAATCCCTCCAGGGATGTGATATTGTTTTTGATGCACTATTTTTCTAGGTAGAGGCAGCTCTGATGGCTTCCATTTTGCCTTCCCTACCATAATAGCCCTCACTCTACCAGTCAGGGAGCCAATGTGGGGGTTCTGCCAGCTGCTAAGTATGTCTATGCCAATTATGCATTCTGGCACTGGGGAAAGGACCACAAGATGAGTCTGGTGACCCACTGGACTCACTGTAAGCCAGACCTGAGCTCAAACTCCACTAATTACCTGACCTTCCTAGGCCCCTACTTTAACTGGAGGATCACAGTGATGTTTTGGGTACCCTGGAATCAATGTCAGCTCAGAGTCAGTGTCCAGTAGTCCCCGAAATGTTTGATCATTTCTCTTTTCCCAATGCACAGTTACCCTAGTAAAAGGCCAGAGGTCTCCTTGAAGAAGGATGGGGAAAGATTCACTGCATACATCACTGGTAATGTGGTGGGGTCCTTCCTCAAGGGGACCCAGCCTCCCCTTCATTCAACAGGTTCTGAGTCTGTAAACTAGTTCATCTGGAAATTGGTTGAGGGGCCATGATTCTCTGTTTCATGATTCAAATTAGTCTTTTGCCCATTCAATCTAGAAGTTTTCTGCTTGTATAAGTTAAGTAGGAATAAAGCAGGCTCCCTCTCAATTTCACTTCTAGGAACACCATGATTAATTAGCCAATGCTAGAGTTCTACAGGAGTCAGACTATTCTGATTGCCGCTTTGCCTCTGCTATCTATTACGGTAGCTACGCCCACCTTGCCTTTGATGGTTGAGTGCCACCACTTGGCCCCTGCCACCTCGGGATACAATTATCCCCAATGTATTTAAATTCTGTAGTTGAGTGATTGCAGTTCCCACTGTTAGATCTGACATACAGAGAAGAGCAACTACAGGGCTCTTGAAAGATGCAGGTGTTGCCTTCACAAATCTATTTAAGGAGGCATTGGTCAAGTGATACATCTTCTGGACCCTCTCAGCTGGTATAGTAGGTCTAAAGTGACTAATTCACTCTACCATCCCAGTCTCCTGAAGCCTTTGGATCCCTCCCTCTTCATTAAACCAAGGAAGATCAGGCATTTCCAGCTCACTCACAGTGGGCCATCTTTGAATCCATATTTCAGCTAACCAAGCAAATAAACTAGTAAAACCTTTTTTAACTCCCCAAGCTGCAACATTAAATGCAGAGTCCCTACTCAGTGGGCCCAAATCAATAAATTCAGCCTAATCCAACTCTATGTTCCTTCCATCATTATCACACACCCTTAATATCTATTCTCTGTTTTCCAGATTTCTGTTTATATAAATTAGAAAACTCAAGCAGTTCTTTTTGAGTGTAGCACACCTCCTCATGGGTCACATCTCAACTTCACCTCTAGGAGCCCACCAGGACTTTAGTCTAGTTATAGGTCTAGAAGCAAACAGGGGCAGGGGTGGCTCCTGAGAAGAATCAACATTATCTTGCCTGACAACTGCCTCAGGGGAGGCTATCACTGTTGCCTCAGGCAGTGCAGGGTTTATCTCCTCAAAGGTAGAAAGGCTGATGGCAGCATGGGTCAAGGAAGGGATGTTTCCACTACTGGGGATGGGAAAGCTGTTTCTTCTGGCAAAAAAATTCATCAGATTTTACAAATTCAGTGTCCACAGCTTCATCAGGGTCCTCCCACACATCGTTCCCATTCCAAGTTGCAGGGTCCTATTCCTTTCCAATCAATGCCCTTACTTTAATAGTAGACACTTAGCAAGGCTGTGCATATACCACCTTGTGAGCCACTTCCAAGATAAGAGCTTGTGTTTGTTTTTCCACAATTTCAGCTCTTTCTCTACAGGCAATAAGATTCTCACTCAGGGAAATCTTAGCAGATTTGAGGCTCAGTATCTGCTTCTGAAGCCAGTAGAAAGAATCCCTGACTTCATCATTTTCTTTCATCACTTTGTTCACTGAACTTAGAAGCAACCAACCAGCTTTGTTAAGTTCCTTAGTTCTTTACACATGGTCAAAGGTACTAAGTATAGAGTCACTAACCTCCTTGCCTCTCATGAGCGATAAATCAGGAGGGTCAAATGCATTTACTTTGCATAACTCTCTAAACAGCTCATGTCAAATAGATTTATTTTGCATAACTCTTTAAACAGTTCATGGCAAGGACTATCAGTGTTCTCCATACTATTAGAAGTAGAGTCCTTAGCATTTTTTGATCTAATCATATTAAGCAGCCAATTCCAGAAACCCCAAAACCATTGAAAGAACTCCATCGCTAATATTCTGTTCCTCTGGAACTACTCCTGGTACCAACATCTGTATTAGTCAGGGTTCTAGAGGGACAAAACTAATGGAATTAAGATATATATATATATAAAATGTATATAAATGGATGTGTGTGTATATATATATCTATATATCTCCATTCCCTGCCTGTTTTCCAGATTTCTGTTTATATAAATTAGAAAACGCAAGCAGTTTTGAGTGCAGCACACCTCCTCATGGGTCACACTCACGACTTCACCTCTTGGGGCCCACAATGACTTTAGTAGATAGATAGATAGATAGATAGATAGATAGATAGTAGATAGATAGATAGATAGATAGATGAGTTTATTAAGTATTAACTCGTAGAATCACAAACTCCCAAACTAGGCCATCTGCAGGATGAAGAGAAAGGAAAGCCAGACCAAGTTCCAAAATTGAAGAACTTGGAGTCTGATGTTTAAGGGCAGGAAGCATCCAGCAAAGGAGAATGATGGAGGCTGGGAGGCTAGGCCAATCTCTCCTTTCACATTTTTTTGCCTGCTTATGACAGCTGATTAGATTGTGTCCACCCAGATTAAGGGCGGGTCAGCCTTTCCCAGTCCACTGACTCAAATGTTAATCTCCTTTGGCAATACCCTCACAGACACACCAAGGATCAATATTTTGTTTTCTTCAATCCAATCAAGTTGACACTCAGTATTAACTATCACATGTCTCCTTCCTTTTATTGCTGTCTTCCAAACTGAAGCCTTACTTACATGGGTGCATCTTATTGGAAAAGCCTAAATTAAACAGCAGAGCAAGAGTCGAATGAGAAGCTTGGAAGATAACTACAGCTTCTGCTTAGGGAAGGCAGGGTTCATGTAAAAGGATTTTCTATGAGTATATAGCTTATATACGTATTTGTAGCAAATATATAGTTTAATTCACACTTCAGCTTAAAGAAGGAAATTGAAAATTAATGAAAGTATTTTACCTTTAAAACATTTTTGGCTGGGCACGGTGGCTCACGCCTGTAATCCCAGCACTTTGGGAGGCTGAGGTGGGCAGATTACGAGGTCAAGAGATCGAGACCATGGTGAAACCCTATCTCTACTAAAAAATACAAAAATTAGCTGGACGTGGTGATGCGCGCCTGTGGTCCCAGCTACTCGGGAGGCTGAGGTAGGAGAATTGCTTGAAATTGGGAGGTGGAGGTTGCAGTGAGCTGAGATTGCGCCACTGCACTCCAGCCTGGCACCTGGCAACAGAGCAAGACTCTGTTGTCTCAAAAAAAAAAAAAAAAACATTTTTCAGGTTATAATTCTAAATATGAATTAGTTCTTATAACAATGTTAAATAAGCTTTAAAAGTTTTTGTATAATTTATCTAAAAAAATTTTAAATAGCGTGACAGAATAGTACAGAAAAAAGTATTGGGGGTTTTGTTTCTTTTGCAAAGTATATTCAAAGTTGCTGGTATTTCTCTAAAAATACCTATCTAACTGATTCATACACAGATAATTATATTTTGAGGCCCCTAAGAAAAACTTAACGATGTTTTTCTTTGTTAGTTGCAAATAGTAGAATGCAGCTAGATCCCCATTTATCAAAGACTTTGTATGTGACTGGAATTGGTCTGTAACCCTCACATATTCATGAAATCCTGCTTCTATTGCAAGACTTAATTTCACTTTGCAAGTGCTTTCCAGTGTATAATGGGGTGGAGTAAACATTTGAAAATCAGTAACAACAGTTAAATAAATTGATGCTATAGGCAGTAAGTTAACTGGAGATAAGTATTTTGGAAATCATTTTATAAACTGTCAGTGTAGCAGTAAAGCTTTGTTAGGATGACTTGCTTATCTATACAACCTTGTAACTTCAGAAATCTGAGTAAGAAAAACTCACATAATGATCCTTGCTTTATTTTCAATGCCTGGCATAACATTTGGTAAATAGTAGATATTCAATAAATATCCTTTGACAGAACAAATGGATGAATCATTTAGTACTGATTCAAATTCTCTTATACAAATTCATTAAGACTATTTCCCAAGAATTCATTTCAATTAAATTCTGTACAATAGGAAATGGAAAGATGATAAGTTGTTCTCAAAGAATTTGCTGTCTAAGGAGTGAAAAACATACAAAGGTAAATTAATAAGAAGAAAAGTATAAAAATTGTTAAAAGTACAAGGTTTTAAGACTGAGAGAAGGAATAAAGGAGCGAAGAAGACCTTTTGGCAGGAAATACAGGTTAGGTAGAACAAGAAGGTAAAGGAAAATGATGGAGATAGGTGGAATCTCACCTGGAAAGAAAGCTCTTGATTGGGAGATAAAGGTCTAGAAGATGAAGTCATGAGAAAAAGATAGCGAGGCGATAAATATCTCAAATATCCCTTTGAAATTAAGGTGTGGCTTGTTCAGAGCTGTTGGAAGGATGAATAATCTGGAAAATATACAATGCTTTCTCCTTGTCCTGTTCAACATTTTTATTAATGACTTAGAGGAAGCAATTGCTAACTTGCTGACTACACTAGCAAACACAGTGCATGGGAGAAGCCGAATCCCAAAAGACAGGGTCCAGCCTGTTGGGGCTAATTCCAACACAATAACATTAAAAAACAAACAAACAAACAAACAAAAACCCAAGATTCAGTCTATAGGTACCAAAACAAACTGCATAGATAACAATGGCAAAGACTCCTATTAACCATGAGAAACTATGTGAAAGAACTGGGAGGTTTTAGGATGAAGTCAGAATTCCTAAGAGAGAAGGGGAAACAAAGAAGAAATAAAAGGGAGACAAAGAGCAGAAGAGGAGGAGGAAGTGAGACAGAAGAAGAGGAATGGAGGAAGGGAGAGGGGAAAGGAGAGGGAGAGACTGACTAGGAATGTGGCATGAGAAGCTCCACAAATTCTTTCTCTAACCATAAGTGGCACAACTTACTTAAAAAAAGAAAAGAACAACCATTTAAATTCATTGACAATTATACTCAGCAAAAAAAAAAAAAAAAAAAAAAAAAAGAAAAAGAAAACCTGGAGAAGCATTTATTGAAGCAAACCTAAATCTCCACAAGAACAGTGACAGTTTGTGACACTTGAGCCAAGATCAACTCCTCCAAATTGCCTTCTGCCTCAAACTGAGAGATGAAAGTTCTACTCCTGTGGACACAGCTAAGAATATGGGGCTCTCTTGTCCACCATATATCCCAGTCTAGGGCTATAGTATAGCCCTGGAAGGGACAGGCCACCATCATTTCTATTTTCCTCAGCTCCCTAGAGAAGTACTTTTCCAGGAAGGAAAATAGATGAGATGTGGGTTCCCTTCTATCATTTATACTCCATTCATAGAAAAAAGTCTACTCAATGTGGAACAGACCCAAATATCAGGTCTCTATTCACCTCATCCCTACTCAATCACAGGGTGCAGGTTCAAAGTGAGGAGAAGTAAGCTGAGAATACAAGGGACTACCACTTTCTCCCAGTGCCCTGTTCATAAGGCAAGGATGTCATTTCCAAAAAATAAAAAATAAAAGTGAGCAACTGTACTTGCCACCAGTTCTAAAGCAGACATTCTGATTAGAGAGAGGGGCCAGTCATGAGAAAAAAAGAACTCAGTAGTTCTCCCTAACAAGACTGACTTGATCTGGAAGAAAGCACGTGGGAGTTGAAGCCTAATACTGTTGTATTAAACAATGAAGACTTTAGTAGCTCCAGAATAGTAACATACTGAACCTTAGGTGACCTAGAAATTGGACAGAAACAATCAGGGAAAAAGATACGTAAGAATAGACCTCCTTAAGTCAAAAGAAGACTCATAGATCAATATTAAAAACAATTTCTGCAAATAGATCTAAATTTAATTGTCTCAAACTGTGGACCAATTTACATCCCTTGGCATTGTTGGTAAAAATAGAGCAATCAGGCAACAGCCAACAACTAGTGAGTGCAATCCCAATAAAGGATGACCAGGCATATAGCTAACAGATTTAAGGAAAGAGACAATCAAAGTAAGCTTGATAAAACCACTATTATCCCAGGATAACTGTGCATATACCCTCTAAGGAACATTAGAGGCCACACATTTCTGGGGAAATAGATTCACTGAAATAGCACAGCCAAGTCACTAAGAAATATTAAAAAAACAATAACCACTACCACCACCACCGCAGGGCAGGGGAGAGAATCTGTATCCAAAATTGTTAAAATTATAACAATTGTTACAGTCCAGTTTTAACAAAAAATTATGAGACATGCAAAGAAACAGAAAAGTTTGAGAACCATAAACAAGAAAAAAAACAAGCAACAGAAATTGCCTATGCAAAGTCCCATAAGTCAGATGTAGCAGACAGATTTCAAATATTTATAAATATGTTCAGAGAACTGAAACCATACTTAAAGATGTTAAGAAAAATATGATGATAATTTCTCATGAAATAGAGAATAACAATAAAAATATAAACTATAATACAGAAACCAAATAAAAATTTTGGAGATAGGCCGGGCGCGGTGGCTCAAGCCTGTAATCCCAGCACTTTGGGAGGCCAAGGCGGGTGGATCACGAGGTCGAGAGATCGAGACCATCCTGGTCAACATTGTGAAACCCCGTCTCTATTAATACAAAAAAATTAGCTGGGCATGGTGGCGCGTGCCTGTAATCCCAGCTACTCAGGAGGCTGAGGCAGGAGAATTGCCTGAACCCAGGAGGCGGAGGTTGCGGTGAGACGAGATCGCGCCATTGCACTCCAGCCTGGGTAACAAGAGCGAGACTCCGTCTCAAAAAAAAAAAAAAAAAAAAATTTTGGAGATAGAAAACATAAAACTGAAACAAAAAATAAACTAGAAGAATGCAACAGTAAATTGAATTGGCAGAAGAAAGAATCAGAGAATTTGAAGACTGAATGATGGACATTATATAAACCAAAGAACAAAGGGAAAGGGAATGAAAAAAAAAAAAGGACAGTGCTTCAGAGAAATGTGAGACACCATTAAGTGCACCAACATATGCATTATAGAAACATCAGAAAGAAAGGCTGAAAGGAGCAGTAAAAAGTACCAAAAAAACAAGCTAAAACTTTCTAAAATCTGATAAAAAAAAAAAATTGGCCTGCATATCCAAAATCTCAAACAACTCCAATTAAATAAACATAAAGAGATCCACACAAAGACACATCACAGTAAAAATGCTGAAAGACAAACACAATGAAAAAATCTGAAAAGCAAGAAGAGAAAAATAACTTATCAAGTACAATGAAACTCTAAGAAGATTAACAACTGATTCTTCATCAGAAACAATGAAGGCTACAAAGGCATTAGGTGGCATGACATAGTCAAAATGCAGAAAGAAAAAAAAGCCTGTCAAACAAGAATCTTACATCCAGCAAAACAGTATTTCAAACATGAAAGCAAAGATATTCACAGATAAATAAGTCAGATTTTGTTGCTAGCAGGTACACCTTACAAGACATACTTAAGTTTTCAAGGCTGAGAGGAAGTGACATCAGACAGTAATTTGAATTCAAATATATACACATATACAATGAAGAACAAAGGTAATTATTTGAGTAATTATTAAAGATAGTATAATTGCATCTTTCTGTTTCTCTCTTAACTGATTTAAAAAGAAAATGTACTCATGTTGGGGGGAGGTGTGGGTGTGTGTATAACATTGTTGGGCCTATAACACATAAAAATGAAATGGATTTAAAACAGCACAAAGAAGGTGGGAAGGAGAAAGCTGTACTGAATTAGGAAATGACAATAGATGGTAATTAGAATCCATAGGGACAAATGAAGAAAGCAAAATATATATATATATATACACTAAAATATATAAAGTATTACTTATTGCATTAAAACTTCTTATTTGCCATTTTTGGTTAATAAGAATGTGTGTATGTATATGTTGTATATTTACATATAATACATATTTATATACAGTATGTATAAATAAGCATATACATACACATATACTGATGTATACACATACTTTTTTCTTTCAGCTTCTTGAAAAGAAAATAATATAACCTATAATAATAACAATGTATGTACTGTTGGATTTGCAACAAACATAGAAGTAATATGTATAATAATAGTTGTGCAAAAAGAGAGGCAAATGAATAGCACTAAATAGGACTTATATTTTTCTCTCACTGAAATTAAAATAAATAAAATAGATTCTGGTAACTAAGATATTTTTGTAACCCCTAGCGCAAGCAATAAGAAATCAATCAAAAATATAAAGAAAAAATGTCAAAGGAATTAAAATGTTACACTACTGGGAAAACTGGATATAAGCATAGAAAAGAATGATTTGGATCCTTTCCTTACAACTTATACAAAAAACTCAAAATGGGTAAAAAACCCAAACATAAAAGCTAAAACGACAAAACTCTTAGAAGAAAGTCTAGGTGAAAAGCTTCATGGAATTGGATGTGGCAATGATTTCTTGGATATGACACTAAAATCACAAGCAACAAAGGAAAAAAATAATAAATTGGACTGCATCTAAATTAAAAATATTTAGTGCATCAAAGGACACTATCAACAGGGTAAAAGGTAACTCACAGAATGAGAGTAAATATTTACAAATCATATATCTCATAAGGGGTTGATATGCACAATATGTATCAGGAATTCTTATAACTCAAAAACAAAACACAAACAACCTGAATAAAAATAGGCAAAAGACTTGGCTGGGTGCGGTGGCTCACGCCTGTAATCCCAGCACTTTGGGAGGCCAAGGTGGGCGGATCACGAGGTCAAGAGATCAAGACCATCCTGGCCTTGGTGAAACCCCGTCTCTACTAAAAATACAAAAATTAGCTGGATGTGGTGGATCGCGCCTGTGGTCCCAGCTACTCAGGAGGCTGAGGCAGAAGAATCGCTTGAACCCAGGAGGCAGAAGTTGCAGTGAGCCAAGATTGCACCACCGCACTCCAGCCTGGCGACAGAGCAAGACTCTGTCTCAAAAAAAAACAAAAAAAATAGGCAAAAGACTTGAATGAAGTCCAAAGAAGATATACTTTAGTGGTCAGCAAGTACACGACAAGATGCTCAAAATCAAAAAGCAAGTATGTCACTTCCAAAAAAAAAAAAGTTAGCAACTGTACTTGCCACCAGCTCTAAAGCAGACATCCTGATCAGAGAGAGGGGCAAGTAGTCACTAGGGAAATGCAAATCAAAAGAGCAATGAGATACCACTTCACTCCAATTTGAATGGCAGAAGAAAGAAGGGGAGAAGGAAGGAGGGAGAGAGAGAGGGAGGGAGGGAAAGAGGGAGGAAGAAAAATAACAGGTTTTGGTGAGCATGAAGAGAAACTGAAACCCTCATATATTCCTGGTGGAAGTGTAAAATGGTATAGCTACTGTAGAAAATGGCATGATAATTTCTTTAACAATAAAGATGGGGTTTGGCATGCTGGCTCACACCTGTAATCCCAGTACTTTAAGAAGCTGAGGCGAGCAAATCACTTGAGGTCAGGAGTTTGGAACCAGCTTAACCAACATGGCAAGATCCCATCTGTACTAAAAATACAAAAATTAGCTGGGAATGGTGGCATACACCTGTAATCCTAGCCACTCAGGTTACTGAGGCATGAGAATCACTTGACCTTGGGAGACGGAGGTTGCAGAGAGCCAAGATCATGCCATTGCACTCTAGCCTGGGCAACAGAGTAAGACTCTCTCTCAGAATAAATAAATAAATACAAATAGAATTACCCTATGATCCAGCAATGCTACTTCTCAGTATATAACCAAAACAAATGAAAGCAGAAACTCTAACAAACAGTTGTATACCCACGTTCGCAGAAACATTAAAAACTATAGCCAAAAGGTGAATCCAACCTAGGTGTCCATCAATGGATGAATGGATAAACAAAAATGTGGTACATCTACACAATGGAATCTTATTCAGCCTTTAAAAGGAAAAAAAAAATGTTGACACATGTGACAACACAGATAAACGTTGACTCTTTGAAGCTATTAAATGAAATAAGTCAATCAAGAAAGGAGAAATACTGTATGATTTCACTTATATGAGGTTCCTACAATAGTCAAATTCATAGAGATTGAAAGCAGAATGGTGGTTGCCAGGGGACTGGGGAGAAAGATGGTGTTTAATGCATAGAGTTTCAGTTTGCAAAGATGACAAAATTCTGGAAATAGGAGGTGATGATGGTTGCATAACAATATGAATGTACCTGATATCACTGAACTGTACACTTCAAATGGCTAAGATGGTAAAACTTAGGTATATATATTTGATATGAGGGGAAAACACTAGGAAAAAAAAGATCAGCTTCTTTGGAAAACATTAGCACTTTCTCAATACATTAAACATGAAGTTATCATATAACCAAGCAATTCCACTAAAAGATATTGTATATGATATATATTGGGTTTTGTCTATGGTTCCTGGTTCATAGCTCCCATAGCCCTAGTTATTGTCTTTTGTTATAATGTTGAGTGTGTTAGACCACAGGAAACAGAGTATCTCTCCCAGCTTCCTTTCACCTGCCCAATGCAGGACATTAACCTTCCCCCACCTTTCTGATAGTGGGTCCTACCCTATTGAGGGAAGGAATGCTGGCATTATGAAGCTTCCATAAAAACCTAAGAGGACTGGGTTCAAGGAGCATCCTTTCAGATAGCTAAACAGGTGAAGGTTCTTGGGGAGTGGCACCCAGGAAGGCCATGAAAGCTCCATACCCTTTTGCCATACCTTGCCTGATGTCTAATATTCTTTATAATAAACCGGTAAATGTAAGTAAGTATTTAGTGAGCTGCTCCTGAAAATTAATCAAACTCAAAGAGGGGTTTGTGGGAACTCCAACTTGAAGGCAATCAGTCAGAAGTCTAGAGGCTCAGACTTGTGAATGATGTCTGAAGGCAGTCTTGGGGACTGAGCCCCCAATCTGTAGGATCGGACACTATCTCGCAATAAACAATGTCAAAATTGAATTAGAGGATACCCAGTGGGTATCCACTGCTTGGTATATGGGGGAAAATCCCACCACACATTTGGCCACAGAAATCTTCTGTATTGATGATGGTTGGGGTGGTATGAGAGCAGAGGGAAAACATGGTCTGAAGAGAGTTTTTCCTAATATAGGTACATATACATAAAACAAGAAAACGTATTTCTGCATAAAAATGTGGACACAAACGTTCATAGCATCATTAGTCATAATAGCCAAAAAGTTTTAAAACAATTTCCATGAATGATAAACAAAATATATTATATCCATACAATGGAATACTATACAGCAATAAAAATAAATGAAGCCCTCCAATGTGCTACAACATGGATGGCTCTTGAAATTACTATGCTACTGAAAGAAGCCGATCCCCAAGTACCAAATTTCTATGATTTTATTTATGCAAAATGTCCAAACTAAGTGAATATATAGAAACAGAAAGTAAATTAATGGTTGCCTATGGGAAGGAGGTTGGGGAAAAATGGGAAGTGTCTGCTATTTAGAGTTTCTTTTTAGAGAGATGAAAATATTTTAAAATTTATAGTGGTGATGGTTGCACAACTCTGAATACACTAAAAACCACCTAAGGGTATAAATTTTAAATGGAAAGAAATGTACTGTAGCTGACCAGGCTTGCCACACACCAAAAGAAAAAAAGGCAATTCACAAATAATGAGAAGCAGTACAACAAACATAATTTCAGCAAAAGTCTCCATCCACTCAGTGACAGCCAGGTCATACTTAAAACACTATGTTCAGCTCTTGTTATCATATTTTAAGAGAAGTGATGAATTACAGCCTATTTGGGGAAGCTTTCTTGAATCCCATTATCTTGACTGAGTCATTGATCTGTATAAATCAGGGAAATAACTAAATTTAAGTTATAAATAATGTATATAAAATTATTTAGGCCAGGTGCGATGGTTCATGCCTGTAATCCCAGCACTTTGGGAGCATGAGGCAGGTGGATCACGAGGTCAGGAGTTCAAGACCAGCCTGGCCAAGATCGTGAAACCCCATCTCTACTAAAAATATAAAAATTAGACGGATGTGGTGGCAAGAGCCTGTAATCCCATCTACTTGGGAGGCTGAGGCAGAGAATTGCCCGGGAGGTGGAGGCTGCTGTGAGGCAAGATTGTGCCACCGCACTCCAGCCTGGATGACAGAGTGAGACTCCGTGTCAAAAAAAAAAAATTATTTAACCATTTTTAGATGTAATATTCTTTACCACAATGTACAAATGATCGTTGGATTATATCTTACTAGAAATAACTACCACTTTTCCAAGCTATTGTTCTTCACAGAGCTATACAGGAAGCAAGAATAGTATTCTGTATTAAATTTTACTCACCTCGACCTAAATTATTCACCACTATTTTACAGGCCTTACCATATTAAGTGACACATAATAAGTACTCAATAAATATTCCTTGACTTTTTAAAGTGCTCCTAAATTCATGACTTAGTGACAGAACAGAAAAAATTTAAATTAGATATTTTAAAATTGTATTTCATCCATTTGTGCCCCAAAAATGTTAATCATGTTTTCCAGTCTACTTGGACTGTAAAAATTTGCACTCCATACCAGATGACTAAGTGAAACTCTCACCATAATACAAAGGTCAGCTCATACCACACTCTGCAATATATTTTCTCAAGCTAATCCATAAAAAAGGGAAAGATAGAACTTTAGAGAAAGAAAAGAAAAACACCATATTCAAAACCTACTTTTAAAATTACAATCATGTACCACATAAAGTTTTGGACAACGAAGGGCCACATATATAACAGTGGTCTCATAAGATTATAATGGAGCTAAAAAATTCCTATCATCTAGTGACACCACAGCTGTGCTAACACTGTAGCATAATTATTTTATTATTTATAAATCTAGTGTAAACTAAGTGTACAGTGTTTAATGTCTACAGTAGTATACGGTAATGTCCTGAACCTTCACATTCACTGACCAGTCACTCACTGCTCACCCAGAGCAACTTCCTGTCCTATAACCTCCATTCATAATAAGTGCCCTATAAAGGTGTACCATTTTTAATTTTTAATACTGTATCTTTTCTATATTTAGATATTCAAATACTTACCATTGTGTTAAAACTACCATATTCAGTATAGAAATATGTTATACAGATTTGTAGCCTAAGAGCAATAGAGTTAAAAATTTTAAAAATACTGTTCTTTGAGAGATTATAAAGAAGTAAATTACCTCTATTCAACTGGAAAATTTCCATATTAGATTATTGGGCAGCAGCCCTTGTTGTTATCTAGACAGTACACTAAATGGTAATTACTGATATTTTTTTTCTGTCTGAGAGAAATTAAATGTGAATTAAGTTTAGAGGGGAGCCTGATTTGTAAATTTAAGGCAATCCATTCAGAAATGGCTGGTTGAGCTGATTGAGCTAGGGTTTTTCCTAAGGATCTCCCATGTGCTCCTCATACGTGTTTTCTAAGCACTCATCATAGCTTCACAGTCTAGGTACTGTCTGTATTTCTCAATAGATTATAACCACCATAAGGACAGAAACTGTGTTCATGTTTTTTGTTCTATCACTACCACTTACCATAGTGTTTAAGAACATCAAAAATATTCCTTAACTAGATGGAGGAATGAATGTATGAACGAATGATTTAGTGACTAAATGAAAGAATGGGTAATGGAGAGAGTAAGGGAGTAACAGACTCTAAGTATAGGGAATACATATTGGCAAAACTTGCCTTTTCCCTATTCTTCAGGCAATTTTGTTCTACTATTTAGCACTTGGTTGGTTCTCAATACAAAAAGGTATTCTCTGGGAACCTAATGGCTGCATTTAAATTTGATCAACATTGATTCCCTTCGCCAGTCTACGTATAATATCTTTGTAAGTGCATATGAAATAATGAGAGCCCTAACTCCAAAAGTAAAAGGAAATGATAGTCTCATTCATCTCTATGGTTTTTTAAATCTATTAACACTTGCTGGTGAGAATACCCAGAACAGATACAGCCAAGACAGGATTTATTTCCTTCCTAAATAAATCAAGCAGGACCCCGAAAGCATTTTCAATGTATTTTCTGAACAGCTCACATAGAGAATAACCTTCAGAGCATAATTTTGGTAGTGTTAAAATATTATAGCCAGGCATGCTGTGTCTCATGCCTGTAATCCCAACACTTTGAGAGGCTGAGGTGGGAGGATCATTTGAGACCACGAGTTCAAGACCAGCCTGGGCAAAAAAGTGAGACCTCTTCTTTACTAGACATAGATATATATATTTGAGTAGTGCAGGCCTAAATTATCTTGTTTCTTAAAAGGCAAATACATTTATATGTTGCTTAACAACAGTGATACATTCTGAGAAATGCATCCTTAGGCAATTTTCTCATTGTGCAAACATCATACAGTATAGTTATGCAAACCTAGGTGGTATAACCTACTATACAACTTTGGAAGCTTATTAGGGAAGCATACTTATGCAGACTTTTCATTAGCAAACTTCTTGGCCTGCCTGCTTGATTTCTTCCCAACCCCTAGCCAATAATCTTCCAAAGAAAATTCCATACAGGAATTCACATCCAGAACTCAACTACCATTATTCTATTGAGGTTTTTCATTTGCAGCTATTAAATCTGACTTTCAGTCTCAAAGTCTCTTTAGTCTCATTCTTCAGATTATCAACAAGAACCAAAACTAAAGGAAACCAAAATGTTTACTCCTACTCCTATGTACAGAAATAGAAAATTATTTTTTCAAGTATACCACTAGCGAACAATTAAACAATAAAAAATCATACACTTATTGGTCATACAGAAAAAATGTCTTAAAACATTTTAATGCCAGTGCCTAGGAGTCCAGTGAATAATCTGACTAATCTATGCTCAGATCATTCAGTATATTTTCAATACATTTAACAATAAAAATTAAAACCAATGTGGTAACAATAAAATCAAAACTAAGACTAGGGTGGAAAGAGCACAATGCCTGGTTGTCAGGTGGCCTGTTACTATGTAGTTTTATAACTCGGGATAAATCACAACTCAGTAGAGCTCTCATTTTATGGGTTTTTTTGGTTTGTTTTTTTAATTTTTAAATTTTTTTAGATTTTACTTTAAGTTCTGGGGTACATGTGCAGATCTTGCAGGACTGTTACATAGGTATAAACTCTAAATTGAAAAGAATTAAATTAACTGAAATGACTCATGTATAGAAAAGAAAATTTCAAAAGTAGTGTGGCAGAAAGACCCTAAGGTGACTCCAATGATTCCACCTTCTGTTGTTCACACCTGTGTGTAATTCCAGCCCCAGTATGGATAAAATGTGTGACTTGCTTCTAACCAACAGAATGTCCAAAGGTGATGGTATTCATTCCCATGTTTAGGCAACATTATGCAGCAAAGTTGATAGGAGTTGTGGACAGTAACTAGCCAAACGGCAGTGTCTTAGTGATAATGGCATTAATCCATTCATAAGGGCAGAGTTGTCATGATCCAATCACTCCTAAAGTTCCCATCTCTGTAACACTGTTGCACTGGGGATTCAGTTTCCAACACATTGACAAGCAATAATTTTATTATTGTTGTTAATATTAACAAAATAGTTGTATTACTATTGTTACCCTATAATAATCATTTTATCATTATTGTTACACATCGACAAGAATTGTTACCACTTTTGCCTTCACATAGTATCTCAGACAGATGTTGGTAGTAGTATCTGTAATAATTTTAAGGGCCCTTTATATGAACGCAAGTTAGCAGCCATCTTCCTGGTTTCATGAAGATAGCCTGACTACCATAAATGAGAAGTCAAAAAAGATAAAAATAAATGATGGTATAGGATGAGAGAATCAGGCCCAGTTGTACAAAACCCTTCATTCTATTCCTTGAAGTTCTCACAACCGACCTACATATGAAGTGTTCTTCATGATTCTATGAGAAGTATTCCTAAATTTCATAAGCCAATCGGTCCTGTTTTGCTTTTTAAGCTAGTTTGAATTAGGTTTCTGTTCCCTGAATTACCCAAATGTAACAACTAAAATGATACATTATTTCATTAAAAATTTTAAAATCCTAGATTGGTTATCTATATGCTTTAAGCAGAAAATCTGGATATTATTCATCTTTAATCATAAGTTTATTGATTATAGGAACTATGTTAAACCTGATTGCTAAAGAACTTAAGAATCTACTAATGCTTTTAGTTAAATAAATTAGAAAATTAGAAAATGAATAAACTCATTAAAACTTAAACATATGTCCCCAGGAATGGAGAAAATGAAGTGTCTTCTTAAAAGCAAAGTGTATCTTTGGATTTATAGTCCTGACATAGAACAGTACCATAACACTACAGCACCAGCCTAAACTGTATTGTCCCAATATACACCTTATAGACCAATAAATATATAACCTAGCCAGTACCAAAAAAAGCTGATTAAATGTGATACTTACAGTTAGAGGTATTATTACAAACAAGACAGTTTTGGTAGCTGTCTTAGATTTAGAAGAACTATTGGTGGTAGAGCAAAATGAAAAATCAATAATGTTTAAAATGCTGCCACTAAAAAATGCATTTTTACACCAAATGAAATTTATCTATAGGGAAACAAAGAATAATAATATAAAAACTCTTCTCTTTTGTTTAATAAATGTAAAATTCTCAAAGATACCTTAATATTGAAACTTTATAAATAGTCCATAAAAAGCAATAACTAAATTCATCTATCTGAGAATGCAATATGAAAATGTACAATTCTACAGAAAATAACCACTTCAGAAACCATTGTTTATCCTCTGCTGACTGGCATTTTAAAGAAATTCAATTCACCATAGCAACCTGTCTGAACACCAGAAGATAAATACAGGATATATTTAGAGATGACTGCTTTCCAGAAGGCAATCCTGACTTTTCTTCATATTTAATGGCATGATCCAAGGGACCAAACTATCATTTAATAAAACTGTAGTGTGAAGACAAGTGCACTCAGAGAGATGAGGCTGGGTTTCAGAACCAACAAAAGGTTAAAGATTCTACTATAGGTAATAAAATAAGTAAAGAAGTACATAAAGGTGAATAAAATTTTCATGTCTACAAAATTTACAATCATATAAAACATTGTCCAATTTTATCTTTGTTCTTAAACATAAAATGCCATAATTAAGTATAAATGATCTATAGTAACAAAATAACATTTCAACTAGAAGGTGGTGGTGATTTTTTAACCAGTGAGCTACATTATTTCCAAGCTGATCACTTTCAATAAAAAAAAATCTTTTTCCAAAAAGCAATCTTTTACAATTTACTGCTCTAATAACAAGAGCAGTAGTAATGTAAGTCAAACAATACAAATAGGAAAGATGAATTAATTAAAATTCTACAGCTACAAAATTACAATAGACTTATTTGTGCTTTATAGCCTTTGTAATCACAGTGAAGATAATTTCTAGTTTATGTAAACAGTTACTATAAGTAACATAGTCAAATATATAAAACACCGTTTTTTCTTTACTCTCTTGATTACTTGCATGAAAGTCTTTTTTTTTTTTTTTTTTTTCCTTGTTAAGACAGAGTTTCACTCATGTTGTCCAGGCTGGAGTGCAGTGGTGCAATCTTGGCTCACTGCAACCTCCACCTCCCGGATTCAAGTGATTCTCCTGTGTCAGCCTCCCAAGTAGCTGGGATTACAGGCGCCTACCATCACACCCGGCTAATTTTTTGTTGTTTTAGTAGAGATGGATTTTCACTATGTTGGCCAGGTTGGTCTCAAACTTCTGACCTCAGGTGATCCACCCGCCTTGGCCTACCAAAGTGCAGAGGTTACAGGCATGAGTCACCACACCTGGCCATGGAAGTCATTATTAAAGACAAGATGTGAAGAACCAAATAAAGGTCAATCAAAAACATCAAGAACATGTCACTTCATGCCCATTAGGATAACTACAATTTTAAAAATTAAGTGTTGGTGAAGATGTTGAGAAATTGGAAGCCTGAAACATTGCCAGTGGAGCTGTATAATGATGTAGCTGCTACAGAAAACAATATGGTGGTCCTTCAAAAAAATGAAAATAGAATTACTCTATGATCCAGTAATTCCACTTCTGGGTATATATCCAAAAGAATTGAAATCAGGATCCAAAAAGGTATTTGTACACTCATGTTCATAAAATCACTGCTCACAGCAGTCAAAAAGGGGAAGTAACCCAAGTGTTCACTGATGGATGAATGGATAAACAAAATTTGGTCTATACCTACAATGAAAAATTTGTCCTACTTGACTACAAGGAAAATTACCAATACCCTGCATTCTGAATGATATTCCCAACATTCAGAGATGGCCAATTCTTCTATGAAGAATTCATTAAACAATTCTTCCTCTGGACATCTTACATAGCACATATCTAAAATAGTCCTAAATTTTTAAGAGCCTTTGCAAATTAAATGAGACATGTTCCACACGTACACAATTGGCAGGATCATCATAAATAGAAAAAGCAGATTTATCTAGTTGTCATTCTTATGCTTTCTTTTTTTTTTATTTCTAACTTTTTCTTTTTTGTGATTCCTGACTTTTAATAATATTTATAAATGAGTCTCAGTTCAAATAATTATGCTACCTTGTAAATAAGCAGTAAGAAATCTAAAGCATAAGTATGGTAATATATCTCTTATCTGCAGCACACAGTAAATGGAGATTTGAAAGAATGTTTAAGAATTACCTCTATAGCGAATACAACTGAATACAATTCAAAATAATATACTTTATATAGAGTATCTCTTTTGTACCTAATAGTCATCTCTCCAGAAGAAACACAAATGATGTAATAACTTACATAGTATGTATTTCTCCACTTAAAAATATCACACTAATAACTTCTTGTAAGCATGAAAATTATGTAGCACATTAGATAGGTTTCTAATATAGTGATAACATCAAGTTACACTTGACAACACTTTTCAATGTGCTATTGAGACCATAAATATATAAAAAGAGTTCTTATAACACAACTCAAATTGACAAATTATATATACAGCAGAGGATATTAAACTCAAAATATTTATAACAATAAATAGAAGATGAACTACTAAAACAGTTAATTGTTTATTTTAAAATTTAGCATGCATGCAAATTACTAATTCAAACAAACCCTTAGGCACATTGATCAGTAAAAAGCGAATGTCAAGGTTTTCTACTTGCGCTTATACTCAACACCTATAGGACTGTGATAGAAACAAGAATTCTTATAACTGCCCAAAGAAAACTTGTCAGGTATTCCCTTAACCTCAGTCTTGCCACAAGTCACATTCTGCTCATATTACTACAACAGATGAAAAGTTAGTAGCAAGACCAGAAAGTCTTGCTTAGAGATTCATAATTTTCTCATATTTTTTTTCTCCCATGGCATCCCTCTGTCATGTTCACATAATAGCTCACTCAGTTCATTCAAGCCCAGTAATAAGTTTTACTACAACAGCAGTAAAATCTTGGAATATGTGCTATACAGTTTAAGTAAATTACAGGGTATCCATCATTGTTCCATTAGCTTAACACAGATTTCAAGTATGTATTAGTCAGTTTAAGTTCCACATTTTCAATTTCTGATGCAGTAAGCCCCTTATCTAGCTCTGACTACTCTTGGTTTAAACATTGTTTTACATTATATATTCTTTTTACTCTTTTTATCTTTTTTAAAATTTTTTTATATTATATATTCTTAATGAAACTCATTAGTTTTATTTCTGTACTTTACCAACAGAAATTCTGTACCTGCTCATTTATCTAATTAAGACATAGAATACACTACTCTGAGTATCAATATTGACGAGATAAGCCTGGGTTTTCCTTAGCCTAATTTTTCTTGCTCTATTGTTCTGTCTTCCTTTCTAACAGTATTGGGGCTAAAATTCTTAATTCTTCTTTACAATCAACTCCTTTCAGTATCAGCAACTCAAGTGGGTGAATCATAATTGAAATCTGCCAGGCACATTAACATACAAAGCATTCACTCAACATACATCTTACCCTAATAATTTTTATTTGGAACATGTAATAAAATGACATACATATACAATTTTAATAACCATCAGATTAGTCTGGAGTAGTTATCAAATGACAGTGATCTTTTGAGGAGGAGATTTTTGTAAAATAAAAAAGTATTTCTGATATACTTCCTATTCAATGTTGCAACATAAACAACTCAACTCTGTATAGAACCATCTAGTATACCTCAATCAATGAAAAGTAGTGAACATTTATGTCAAGAGTCTGAGACAGAAAAGAGACACCTAGCCTAAAAAAAAAGATCAAAAACATCCTCACCTACAATGTATGTACTAAATGAATACTTCAATCAGAAAGGAACTCAGAATAAAATATTTCCCATTATAACAACATATATATGTATATGTATATCTTTTTCCATCCTGGGCATTTCTTTCTCTAAAAGATTTTACCTAATGAGAAATATATCTTTAAAATATGAATTCAAATCATCAGTAGTATATCTTGACAGTTAATAAAGAAAAAATTCCTTAGAAATCCAAGCAGGCATGAGCAAAAACAAACTCCTTCTCCATCAATGTTAACATTCTTATATATAAGGGTAACCCAAAAGGATAATGGCGAGTTAAGAGAATGATGCTATATTAAGATATTTCTGGCCGTTCTAATATAGGTACTCTGAGAATTATTTTGTCCATCCAGTGAAGTGGTCTGAGATGAATTTTCTAGAACTAAAATTAAATATAGAATTAAAATTAAATATAGAATTAAATAATATAGAATTTAATTAAATATAGAATTAAATAATATAGAATTTAATTAAAATTAAATATAGAATTTAGTGGTAGATTGAATGATGAATGCTATTCTACATTCTAGGAAGAAGCAATGAATTTCCTCAAAACATGACAACTGATTATTATAATCCATTAATTCAAGTATAATTATTCAAATCTTTTATATAATTAAAGTTCATATAAGCATATTTTTCATCATATTGCTGTATTAAACAGATATACATTCTTATTTTACTAAAATATATCTTACAAATAATATAATAATAATTTATTTTATTCATTCAAATAAGCAAAGTCTTTTGAGGAAATTATAAAGTTTCCACTCATATCCAAAAGGAAAGTAGAACTCTTAATGTAATTAAATATTATTCACTAGGTATATTTACATCCAAACAGAATAATTACACTGTTGGTTAAATTTTCACAGGACTCAAAGGACAACTGTCAATCTTCATAGGGATAAAAATCAAAGAGGAAGAATATTTGCAATCCTTTTGAGTTAGAATAAGAAAGATTGAGAAAAGAAAAAAATTGACAGATAGGTTTGGAAATGCATTCTGAACTCACTATATTATATATAAACTTCAATATTTAATACATTTTTAGCATTCTTGTGATAATATTTTTTAACATGACTAGTCAATCATTAAAGAATCAATCATAAAAAAAAAAGAATCAGTCATCTTCAAGTTCAAGATAGCTTTGTGTTTATTCCTCACAAAATTCTCAACGATTTATTAGTGAATCCTGTGGGAAGGTAGATTACATGTAATCTGGAAGACAGATCTCCTATTATGACATATTTTATGGTATGCATTATATACATCATTAAAGAAAGCACCTGGCAGCACTCAATTTTCTTTACTTCACAGGCTTAACTAATTACAATTATTTATTTTTCTAATAAACAGTGATATTATTGGGAAGGTATGTTCATACAGAAGATAGTACATGTATTTACCAGCAAATATAAAACTATAAAAAATATATAAACTAGAAGGTGACATTATTGTAGAGTATATGCTGATAAAGAATGTAAATGATGAGCAAAAAAAACCTGAAATCTATAAAACTCTCCAAAATCACTGTGCCATATGTAAAACATCAGAAATATATCTAATATATTGAAATATATATTACAAATAACTATTTTATATTTCTAATTATAATTACAAATAATTAATATAAATAATATATTCAAAAAACTTCAAATTGTTACAAACAAATTCAATCTCTGTTTCTCAAGCAAATCAACTACTAATCAACTTCCCTGGTTAAAACTTACTGCCACATTGGCAAGATATCATCAGCCATTAGCATTCCTCCTTGAAAATCAATCACTAATCATAATACCATTCCTTCTAAAATCTATTCTATTTCTAAAAAGAAACTGTTCTGTCAGATCTCAATATACATAAAACACATTATTAGAAAAGAAAAATTGTTGTACCTTAAATAAGTTTTCATACCAAACTCTTTTGAAAAAAAGAACACTAATAATAAAGTTTTAATTTATACTTAATACTGAAAGCAAAATACTCACAAAGAAGGATCTTGTACGAGATCTTTGAGATTTATCCCGCTGCGATCTTCCGCAAGATTCCTGAAGCAACTATCACTCACTAAATAGGAAAGGGAAAAAGAAAAAAATATTAATTTTATTTACATTTCATTTAAGCTATTGCTGACCAGAACACATTTAGAAATGAAAAATGGCTTTCTAAATAATTTTCCCCAAACATTAATAGTGATTTATTTATAGACCTAGTAAATTTAGCAACAAATGCTAATAATCTAAATAAGCCAACATTTCAGTAACAATCCACTAATTTAAGCACAACAACCCTATATAAATAATTATATAAAACAATAAATGTGTGGGTCTAAATTTTGTTCTTACTTTTATAAGATCAATTTACTAGTACACGGTAGGAAGTCACAACTAGGAAAAAAAGAGATAACCTAAAAAATCATATTTTTAAAAACATAGGCAAGCAATGGAAATAAAAAGATAAACTGTGCAGAATGATTGAAGCTTAATATCTCTTAAGTTAGCTAATCCTGCTTATTATTTTAATTTCTGGAAGAATTTGTCATTTAGACACAGGCTAAATAAGAAAGAAGGACACTGCTAAGGAAAAGAAAAACCAGCACAGCTCTTAATAATTTGTAAGCTGGCATGACAAACTGGAATCTGATGAAGCCCAAAATCACAATCTGTTATCCAGTTTGTCATGCCAGATTTTGCAGTTTACTCTTTTTTTCATCTGCAATTTTTCATCTCTTTTGTAGTTTATCTCTTTTTTTCATCTGTAATTTTTCTCCCTGAAAAATTTGCTAAGTGCTAAAACTACATAAGAGGATTTGGGGCAGGAGTCATGAGAATAGGCCAAATAATAATCTCTGTAGTGTTGTGGTGATTAGAAGTCAAAGTGACACTAGAATAGATGGAGCCTACCGCTGTGAGGATAAAATTTCAATAGGTCTTCCCACAAGACATTTGCTCTCAACCAAAAACATCCCCTTAGCGGGTGGGGAGCAAGAGGAAATGAGTAAAGGTAGCAGGACCAGAAAGGTAGAATAAAATCTCCAACAATTTTATAGTATATAAATACAAAGTCATCAGACAGAAGAGTCTGCAACATAACAGTTCTTGTCATTAGGACATTTAAAATCAAAGGCATTCTACCATAGACATTCTAAGTGTATCTAAAACTGCCACCCAAACTCTATGCAGTAAGATTCATAGTGGATTTGAGGTGATTAGCACGTGATCTTATCTTTCTAATACAGAACTGAAGAAAAATAATGTTTAGGTCAATTTCTGCTGCTCTATTATCAACAATATTTGGTATACAATAAAAATTAGAAGGTATGGAAAGGGGCACAAAACAGGGAGTCTGGGGCCAGAGGACTGGCCCACCCAGGAACCACCACAAATGATGACCTCATGAACTCCAGTGGTAAGGCAACCATGTGCCTCCAATCACCACCCAGGGGGTCCAAGAACCAGCTCACTGCTAACACTGCCAGTGCCTATGCACAATCCCCAGGAGCTGAAGGACAAGCCCACCAAATATTCCTGTCCCCAGCAAAGTCTTGTCGCTGACTCCATGAACAATCTCACCTGAAGTCTCTTGGGAAATTGCAGACACTGCTAACATTATTTATAGCCAAAGTAATCATATAGAGATACCCTAATGCAACCACCTGAACCAAAGCCAATACACTCTACCCAAATGACACTATAGATATGTCTACAGAAAAGTTTACCTAAAAAAGCTAATCCAGAAAATTGAAAGAAGAAACTGCTAACCATATACACAGTTATCAATGTAGGGATGCAAGACACATGAAACAGGAAACATAACACCTCCATAGAAACACAATAATTCTCCAATAGCAGAGCCCTCAAAAGAAAATCTATGAACTACCTGACAAAAAGTTAAATAATAGTCTTTTAAAAAACTCAGTAGATACAAAAGAACACAGATAGAAAATATACATAAATCAGAAAAAAATTGGTTATCTAAATGAGAAATTAAACAGAGTATCATAAAAAAACAACTCAACAGAAATCCTAGAACTGAAGAATTCAATGTTTAAAATTTAAAAAATTGAAACCTTCGACAATTGACAAGATCAAGCAGGAGATAATTTTAGTACCTGAAGACAGGTTTTTTTTTTTTAAATAACCCAGTCAGACAAAAGGAAAAAAAAAGATTTTTAAACAGGAATGAATAAATCTATATGACATGGGAAACCATCAAGTAAATACATAATCACATTTTATGAATTATAGAAAGAAATGAGTGTAGAAAAGGCATAGAAAACTTATTTAATAATGTAATAGCTGACAACTTCCCAAATCTTATGAGAGAAATAGACATCAAGATCCAGAAAGGTCAAATGTCCCCAAAATACTCAACCCAAAAATGTCATCTCTGAGACGCTTATCACTTAAACTGCCAAGAGTCAAAGACAAAGAAACTATTGTAAAAACAGCTAAAGGCATCAAGTTACATGTAAGGGAATCCCCTATAGACTAACAGCAGATTTCTGAGAAGAACCATTATAGGCCAAGAGAGAAAAGGACGATTTAAGCAAGGTACTGAAACAAACAAAAAAACCCTACTGATTATTGTGTTAGCAAGGATGTAACAACAATCACAAAACTAGAAGTCAATATCCATGATTAGCATAGATGCAAAAATCCTCAACAAATACTAGGAATCTGAATCCAATGGTACATCAAAAAAATAACACACTATGATCAAGTGGAATTTATCTCAGTTATGCAAGGATGGTTCAACATATGAAAAATCAATAAATGTGCTACATCATATCAACAGAATTATAGGTGAAAAGCAAATCACATGATCATCTCAAATCCGAAGAAAGCATCTGATAAAAATCAACTCGCTTCATAATAAAACCTACTAAAAAAACTAAATATAGAAAGATTATAGCTAAACACAATAAAGGCCATATATGAAAAACCCCCAGCCAAAATCACAATGAATGGAGAAAAGCTAAAAGCCTTTCGTTAAGAACTAGAACAAGAAAATAATGTATACTTTTACCACTTTTCTTTAAGATAGAACTGGAATTTCTCACCAAAATAATTAGGCCACAAAAGGAAATAAAGTGTATCTAAATTAGCAAAGAGAAAGGCAAATTGTCCCTCTTTGCAGATGACATAATCTTACATATAAAAAACCTAAAGACTTCTCAAAAAAACTCTAGGAAGAAAAATAATAGAAACTGGGGATTCCAAAAGAGAGGAAGCTGGGGTTGAAAAATTCCCTATTGGGTACAATATTCACTAGTCAGACGATGGGTTAAAAACCATAAACCCAAATCCCATCATTATGCAATATATATATGTGTAACAAACCTGCACATATACCTCCTGAATCTATAAAAAGATAAAATATCTTAGAACTGCTAAACAAATTCAGACAAGCTACAGGATACAAAATCAACATGCAAAAATCAGTGATATTTTTATAGAACAACGAACTAGCTGAAAAAAAAAGTCAGGAAAGCAATCCCATTTGCAATCAATACCTGCCAAAAAGGATAAAATACCTAAATGGTGTTGGAAAACTGGATATTTACATGCAGAAGAATCAAAGTAGATCTCTGTATCTCACCACAAAAATCAACTCAAGGCCGGGCGCGGTGGCTCAAGCCTGTAATCCCAGCACTTTGGGAGGCCGAGGCGGGTGGATCACGAGGTCAAGAGATCGAGACCATCCTGGTCAACATGGTGAAACCCCATCTCTACTAATACAAAAAATTAGCTGGGCACGGTGGCGCGTGCCTGTAATCCCAGCTACTCAGGAGGCTGAGGCAGGAGAATTGCCTGAACCCAGGAGGCGGAGGTTGCGGTGAGCCGAGATCGCGCCATTGCACTCCAGCCTGGGTATCAAGAGCGAAACTCCGACTCAAAAAAAAAAAAAAAAAAAAAAAAAAAAAAAAAAAAAATCAACTCAAAATGAATTAAAAATTTAAACCTGAGACCTGAAATTACAAAACAACGATAAGAAAACATATTAGAAATGCTTCAGGACATCTGTTTAGGCAAAGATTTTAAAGAGTTCAAAGGCACAGGTGACAAAAACAAAAACAGACAAATAGGACTTTACTAAACTAAAAAGCTTCTGCAGAGCAAAAAAAGGAAGATTAACAGAGTAAAGAAATATAGTCTGTTGAATGAAAGAATATATTTGCAAATTATTTACCTGACAAAGGAAATAATGTCCAGAATATATATGGAACTCACACAACCCAACATCAAAAAATCTGATTAAAAACTGGAAAAGAATCTGAATAGACGTCTCAAAAGAAGACACACAAATAGCCAACAAATATATGAATGAATGCTCAACATCCCTAGTTATCAGGAAAACATAATATCAAAACTGCAATGAGGTATCATTTCACCCCAGTCAGAATGGCTATTATCAAAAAGATCAAAAACAACAAATGCTGGTGAGGATGAAGAGAAATGGGAACTTATGCACTGTTTGTGGGAATGTAAATTAGTAAAGCCATTATGAAAAACAATATGGAGTTTCTTGAAAAAAGTAAAAATTTACCATCTGATCCAGCAATCACACTAATGGATATTTATCAAAAAGCAAGGAAATCAAGTATGTGAAAGAGACACTTCTACTCTCATGTTTACTGCAGCATGATTCACAACATCCAAGATACGGAATCAAAGTAAACATCCATAAACAGATGAATGGATAAAGAGAATGATGTGGTATATATACATAATTGATTGCTATTCAGACATTAAAAAAAAAAAGAGAGAGAATTAAATCCAGTCACAGGCAGCAACATGGATCAGCCTGGAGGACATTATGCTATGTGAAATAAGTCAGAACGATAAATACAGCCTGTTCTCATGCATACTTAGTATCCATTAAAAACAAAGAGGTCATAGAAGTAGAGAGTAGAATTGTGGTTGCTAGAGGCTTAGAAGAAGCGTGGGTAGGGAAGGATGGGAAGAGGCTGGCTAATGAACACAAACTTAAAGCTAGATAAGTAAGTTCTAGTCTTTATAGCACTGTAGTATAAATATGGTTGACTAGAATTTATTGTATATTTTCAAAAAACGAGAAGAGAAGGTTTTGAATGTTCACAGTAAAAAGAAATTATAAGTGTTAGAGATTATGGATATGCTAAATACCCTGATTCAATAATTACACATTGTGTAAATGTATTGAAATATCAATCTGAATCCCATAAATATGTACAATTATTGCATGTCAACTAAAAATAAAAGAAAAAATGTGAAGGTGAAATAAAGACTTTCTTGGGCAGTAAAAAAAAATTGTCTAATTTGCTGCCAGTAGCCCTGACATACAAGAAATGTTAAAAGAAGTTTTCAGAAAGAAGAAAAATGATATCAGTCAGAAACTAAGATCTTCTTAAATAAAGTATGTTAGAGAAGAAACAAAAGAAGGTAAAGTAAAAACTTCTCTTTTTCCTAATTTATCTAACATAATAGTTTGTTTAAAATAATATAGCAACAATGTATATGATTATGTAGGCTTATATATATATTCTTCTGCATGTTTTTATAAAGTTAAATGAATTTCAGTAAGATACACTGGGTGGAAGAGGGGAATTAGGATTATTTTCTCACATTACTTGTGAATATAGTGTTATTGGACTTCGTTTAGTTGATATGTTTATTAAAAACTCTAGGATGACCATTAAAAAATAAAAACAGGCTGGGTGCAGTGGCTCATGTCTGTAAGCCCGGCACTTTGGGGAGGCTAAGGAGGACAGAACATGAGATCAGGAGATCGAGACCATCCTAGCTAACGTGGTGAAACCTCATCTCTACTAAAAACACAAAAATTAGCTGGGCATGGTGGCACACGCCTATAGTCCCAGCTACTTGGGAGGCTGAGGCAGGAGAATCACTTGAACCCAGGAGGCAGATGTTGCAGTGAGCCAAGATCACGCCACTGTACTCAAGCCTGAGCAACAGAGCAGGACTCCATCTCAAAAAAAAAATAAAAGTAAAAATTAAAAAAAAAAGAGGCATAACTGATATGCTATGACAAAAGAGAAATTCAAATTATATAAGTCGTTCAATTATAAACACAAAAGGTAAAAGAGTGAGAGACAAAACAAGAACAAAGACCACAGGCAACAAATAAAAAAGTTTAAAAATACGGTAAATGTTAATTCAATTACACCAATAATGATGTTGAATGTCAATGGTCTGAGTGCACCAATTAAAAAACAGAGATTGCCAGAGCAGATTAAAAATATAAGGTCCAATTGTATGTTTTCTACTGAAAAATCCACTTCAAATATAAAAATACTTACAGATAGAAGTGAAAGCATAAAGAAAGAAATGCCATGCTAACACTAATCAAAAGAAAGAGAGAGTAGCTGTATTAATTTCAGACAAAGCAGATACTAAAGAAAGAAAAGTTATTAGAAATAAAGGGGCAATATATTATGATAAAGAAATGAATTTTTCATGAATACCTAACAGTCCTTAACATGTATATACATAACAACAGAAAATTAAAATACATGAGGCAAAAAGTGATAGAAGTGCAACAAGTAACAGATGAAACTCCTTTTATAGTTGGAAACAATCCTCTGTCATAAATTAACAAATCCCAAAGAAAAAAATCAATAAGGATATAAGTGTACTCAACAGCACCAATAATCAACTTGATATACTCTCATCTATTAATGATTTCATCCAATTAGACCAGAATACACATTTTTCTCAAACTAATATGGAACATTCACCAAAACTGACCACTTTTACACCTTACCACAAAATTATACAGTGTTGGCTCTCAGACCAAATGGAATTAAACTAGAAATCAGTAACAGAAGAATAACAGAAGTATCCCCAAATACCTATAAACTTCTAAAAAACATATCAAAAATAAATCTCAAAATATATTTAGAAATATTTTTATGTAAATAATGATACCACAATTTATCAAATTTAAGAGAGGCAGTAAAAGTGGTGCTTAGAGGAAAATTTATAATATTGAATGCCTATTTTAGAAAAGAAGAAAGATTTAAAATCAATAACATAAGCCTCCACCTTAGCAAACTAGAAATATGAGAGCAAATTAAATCCAAATTAATTAAGAGTAAAGAAATAACAAAAATTTGAGCAGAAATCAATGCAACTGAAAATAGGAAATCTAAAGAGAAAACTGAATGAAACCAAAAGGTGATTCTTTGATAAAACCAATAGACCTCTCGCCAAGTTCACTGAAAACACAAATCACTAGTATCAGAAACAAAGAGGAAACATCACTACAGATGTCATAGACATTAAAGGGATAATAAAGGAATATTATGAACAAGACATGGATCAAGAATTTGATAATCTTGATGGAACGAACCAATTCCTTAAAGACACAATCTACCAAAGTTAACAAAAGAAGAAATACACAGTTTGAATCGATAATTAGCAAAGCCTTTAAATATGTATTTAAAAATTCAAAAAGAGAAACTGATGTAAAGGAGATTTCATAATGTTTTTAATGTAATTAACCTAAAATTATAAGCGAAAACAATGATAATATGCAAAACTTATACTATGATAGTCATTTAACAACTGCAAACATTGTTTGAATTCTAAGTATTTTCAAGCCATTTTATGCTGTCGAAGGTTAACATATTCTGACAAAAATTAAAGAAGCAAAATCTCCTTTCCTGATAAACGGGCAGCAGATAAATTTTCTAGTCTCAAATTACATTTCCAGCCAAAGGGTTTGGACCTAATGCAAATTGAAAGGAAATTTCCATAAAAGTCTATTTAACTCTACAACTTTCCACCTCTTATCTTCATTAAAATTGATTACTCTGCAATGTAATGACATGCTCAAAGGCAGGAAACTCTAACAGAATTCTAAAAATGCATTACAAATGATTAATATGCTCAAGTTAAATCATGATAATGGATTGAGATTAGTATGTGCCAGTAACAATTTCCACGAAAAGACATTTGCAAGGATAAAATACTCCATACAGATTAGCACTAAAAGGTGAACATGTGCAACTGATTTTGATGAGAGGGAACACAAACTATAAACCCTACTAACTATAAACTCTAAACTGTTATCATCTCCAGCATCTTTCATTCTTTAAATTAGTAAACACAAATTATAAATATTGCACTCCATTAATATTAGAAAATTTTTATTTCATAAATTTAAAAATCTAGGAAAATTTGTTTTCTTATTTATCATGTAAATACCTAAGGTACAATTCTCAATTTTGTGTCTTGGCCCATAGAACCTAAAATATTTAATAAATGGCTTTTTTTTTTTTTTTTTCAAGATAGGGTCTTGTTCTGTTGCCCAGACTAGAGTTTAGTGGTGCAACCTTGGCTCACTGCAACCTCCACCTCCCAGGCTCAAGTGATCCTCCTGCGTCAGCCTCCCAAGTAGCTGGACCATAGGTGTTCACCACCATGCCCAGATAAATTTTTTTGTATTTTTGTTAAAATGGGGTTTGACTGTTGCTCAGGCTGGTTTCAACATCTGAGCTCAAGCAATCCACCCACCTTGGCTTTCCAAAGTGCTGGGATTACAGGTGTGAGCCAGTGTACCTGGCCACCATATAGCCTTTTATAGAAGAAGTTTACTAAGCACTTTTTGGCAGGAACCAGTAAAACTATGAGGCATTATAGAGAACCAGTTAATATTGTAATTTCTGACACATGCATGAATATAGCATATGCCTATGACTTTTCAGAGAGGATGCAAATTGATTTATGATCTTCTCTACTGCTTTATATTTCTGATGAAAGCATATTAAAACACAAATTCTTTATGAAATCTTCCAAACATCTTCAACCAACCCCACAAAGATTCTCCTTCCAATCCTAGCCAAAGGGGGTTCACTGGAGACCTACTAGGGAGCCAAAACTAACATCCCTACACAGCAGTAATATGGAAAACCTTCCTTCTCACCTACCAGTGAGGCCAATTAAAACACCCCAGACTTCCACCTCAACCTTGGAGCAAAGAGCTAGAGGTACTACTCTCAGAGGAAGTGTCAGAATGAGACAGCTACAACAGATAATTTAAATAAAGAAGACATTATTATAAGATCCAAAATGTCCAGGTTTTATTTAAAAATAAGTTGTAATACAAACAACCAGGAAGATCTCAAACTGAATGAAAAAAGGCAACTGACAAGTGCCAGTGCCAAGACCAAGACAGCAGAGATGCTAGAGTTGCCTGAAAAAATACTATAATCTTATCATGATAAAAGTTATTCGAAAAGGAATTATAAAAACACATGAAACAAATTTTATCAACAACAAAGAAAAAGAATCTTAGCCAAGAAGTAGGAGATACCCAGGAAAATCAAATAGAAATTTTATACCTCAAAAACACAATAACTGAAATATAAAACTCAACAGATGTGCTCAATACTGGAATAAAGGATACATGCAAAAAAAATCAGTAAGCTAGGAGATAAAACACTGAAAGTTACCCAATCTGGAAAAGAAGAAAATAGTTTGAAAAAATAGTCCCCAAGAATTGTGAAACAATAACAAAAGAACTAAAGTTATTATCATCTGAGTATCAAAGAAGAGGAATAAAAGGATAGGCTGCATATTAAAAATAATAACTCAAAAACTTCCCAAATTTGGCAAAGGACAAAACATCCAGAGTCAAGAGTTTAAGAGACCTGAAAGAGGGTATAGTTAATAAAATCCACACCAAGATTTATGATGACCAAATATTTGAAAACTAAAGACAAAGGAAATATGTTAAAAAGAGCAGGAGAGTGGGAAAGGCAATTCACATGACAATAGCCAGAAACCAGGAAGGCTAGAAGGAAGTACTTTTTTAAGTGCAGGAGCACATGTGCAGGAAGTGTAAGTTACACAGGTAAATGTGTGTCATAGCAGTTTGTTGTAACAATTATTTCATTACCCAGGTATTAAGCCTAGTATCCATTAGTTATTTTTCCTGATACTGTCCCTTCTCCCACCTTCTACCCTCAAGTAGGCCCCGGTGTGTGTACTTCCTCTGTATGTGTCCTGTGTTCTCACCATTCAGCTCCCATTTCTAAGTTAGAACATGTAGTATTTGGTTTTCTGTTCTTGCATTAGTTTGTTAAGGATAATAACTTCCAGCTCCATTCATGTCCCTGCAAAGGATATATCTTCATTGTTTTTTGTGGCTGCATTATATTCTGTGGTGTGTATGTACCATATTTTTTAATCCAGTCTATCACTGATAGACACTTGGGTTGATTCCATATCTTTGCTATTGACAATAGTACTGCAATAAACATACGTGTGCTTGTGTCTTTATAACAAAACGATTTATGTTCCTTTGGGTGTATACCCAGTAATGGAATTGCTGGGTCAAATGGTATTTCTGACTTTAGGTCAGAGGAATCACCACACTATCTTCCACAATGGTTGAACTAATTTACACTCCCATCAACATTGTATAAGCCTTTCTTTTTATCCACAACCTCACAAGCATCTGTTATTTTTCAGCTTTTTAATAACAGTAATCATTCTGACCAGTAGGATATGATATCTCATTGTGGTTTTGATTTGCATTTCTCTAATGATCAGTGACACTGAGCTTTTTCATGTTTGTTGGCTGCATGTATGTCTTCTTTTGAGTATCCATGTCTTTTGTACACTTTTTAATGGGGTGGTTTGTTTTTTCTTCTAAATTATTTAAATTCCTTAAAGATGCTGGAATTAGACCTTTGTCAGATGCATAGTTTGCAAAAATTTTCTGCCATTGTGTAGGTTGTCTATTCACTCTGATGACAGTTTCTTTTGCTGTGCAGAAGCTCTTCAATTTACTTAGATCCAATTTGTCAATTTTGATTTGGTTGCAATTGCTTTTGACATCTTTGTCATGAAACATTTGCCCATGCCTATGTCCTGAATGGTGTTGCCTAGACTGTCTTCCAGGGATTTTATAGTTTTGGGTTTTACATTTAAGTCTTTAATCTACCTTAGTTTTTGTATATGGTGTAAGGAAGGGTTCAGTTTCAATTTTCAGCCAATGGCTAGCCAGTTATCCCAGCACCATTTATTGAATAGGGAATCCTTTCCCCTTTACTTGTTTTTGTCATGTTTCCTGAAGATCAGATAGTTGTACATGTGTGGTCTTATTTCTGGATTCTCTATTCTGTTTCTTTGGTTATGTGTCTATTCTTATACCACTACTATGTTGTTTTGCTCACTGTAACCCCATAGTATAGTTTGTATTTGGGTAGTGTGATGCCTCCAGCTTTATTCTTTTTGCTTAGGATTGCCTTGGCTATTTGGGCTCTTTCTTGGTTTAATATGAATTTTTAAATAGTTTTCTCTAGTTCTGTGAATGGCAGTTTACAAAACTAGATGTCAATGGTAGTTTAATAAGAATAGCACTGAATTTATAAATTGCTTTAGGCATATGGCCATTTTACTGACACTGATTCTTCCTATCCATGAGCATGGAATGTTTTTCCATTTGTTTGTGTAATCTCTGATTTCTTTGAGCAGTGATTTGTAGTTCTCCTTGTAGAGGTCTTTCACTCTGTTGTTAGTTACATTCCTAGGTATCTTATTCTTTTTGTGGCAACTGAAAAGAGGAGTACTTTTGATCTGGCTCTCATCTCGAGTGTTGTTCATGTATAGGAATGCCAGAGATTTTTGCACGTTGATTTTGTATCCTGAGACTTTGCTAAAGTTGCTTATCAGCTTATGAAGCTTTTGGGCAGAGATGACTGGGGTTTTCTAGATATAGAATCATGCTATCTGGAAACAGGGATAGGTTGAATTCCTCTCTCCCTCTTTGAATGTCCTTTCTTTCTTTCTCCTGCCTAATTGTTCTGGTCAGAAATTCCAACACGATGTTGAATAGGAGTGGTGAGAGAGGGCATCCTTGTCTTGTGCTGGTTCTCAAGGAAAATGCTTCCAGCTTTTACCCATTCAGTATGATGTTGGCTGTGAGTTTGTCCTACATGGCTCTTATTAGTTTGAGGTATATTCCTTCAATACCTAGCTTATTCAGAGTTTTTAAAATAAAGGGATGTTGAATTTTATCAAAAATCTTTTCTGAATCTATTGAGATAATCATGTGGTTTTGGTCTTTAGTTCTGTTTATGTGATGAATCACATTTTATTGATTTGTGATGATGAACCAAGCTTGCATCCCAGGGATAAAACCTATTTAATTTCAGTGGATAAGCTTTTCAATGTGTTGCTGGATTCAGTTTGCTAGTATTTTGCAGAGGATTTTTGCATCAATGTTCATCAAGGATATTGGCCTGAAGTTTTCTTTTGTTGTTGTATCTCTGTGAAGTTTTGGTATTAGGATGATGCTGGCCTCATAGAATGAGTTAGGGAGGAGTTCCTCCTCCTCAGTTTGTTGGAATACTTTCAACAGGACTGGTACCAGCTCTTCTTTGTACATTTGGTAGAATTCAGCTGTGAAGCTGTCTGGTCCTGGGCTTTTATTTTGGTTGGTAGGCTATTAATTGCTGTCTCAATTTCAGAGCTCATATTGGTCTGTTCAGGGATTCAGTTTCTTCCTGGTTCACTTGTGGTAGGGTGTATGTGTCCAGGAAGTTATCCATTTATTCTAGATTTTCTAGTTGATGTAGATAGAGGTGTTTATAATATTCTCTGATGGTTGTATTTCTGTGGGGTCAGTGGTAACATTTCCCTTATCATTTCTGATAGTGTTTATTTTAATCTTCTCTCTTTTCTTCTTTATTAGTCTATCTAGTGGCCTATTTTATTAATCTTTTCAAAAAACCAACTCCTGGATTCACTGATTTTTTTTTTTTTTTTTGAGACAGAGTTTCGCTCGTTACCCAGGCTGGAGTGCAATGGCACGATCTCGGCTCACCGCAACCTCCGCCTCCTAGGTTCAAGCAATTTTCCTGCCTCAGCCTCCCGGGTAGCTGGGAGGCTACCAGGTGCGTGCCACCATGCCTAGCTAATTTTTGTGTTTTTAGTAGAGATGGGGTTTCACCATGTTGACCAGGATGGTCTCGATCTCTTGACCTCATGATCCACCCGCCTCAGCCTCCCAAAGTGCTGGGATTATAGGCATGAGCCACTGCGCCCGGCCTCACTGATGTTTTTAATGGTTTCTCTTGTCTCTATCTCCTGCAGTTCAGCTCTGATTGAGGTTATTTCTTGTCTCCTGCTAGCTTTGGGATTTGTTTGCTCTTGGTTCGCTAGTTCTTTTTGTTGTGACATTAGGTTGTTAACTTGAGATCTTGCTAGTTTTTTGATGTGGGCATTTACTGCTATAAATTTCTATCTTAATTCTGCCTTAGCTGTGCCCCAGAGAATCAGGTACATTGTATCTTTGTTCTCATTAGTTTGAAAGAACTTGATTTCCGTCTTAATTTCATTATTTACCCCAAAGTCATTCAGGGGCAGGTTATTTAATATCCATGTAATTGTATGGTTTTGAGTGAATTTTTTCAGACTTGAGTTCTAATTTGATTGTGCTCTGGTCCAAGAGACAGTTTGTTATGATTTCAGTACTTTGGTATTTGCTGAGGAATGTTTTACTTCCGCTTATGTGATCTTTTTTAGAGTAACTGCCATGTAGTGATGAGAAGAATGTACAGTCTTGTTTTTGAGTGGAGAGTTCGATAGATATCTATCAGGTACATTTAATACAGAGCTGAGTTCAGATCCTGAATATCTTTGTTAATTTTCTGTTTTGATCTGTCTAATATTGTCAGTGGAATGTTAAAGTCTCCCACTATTATTGTGTGGGAGTCTAAATCTCTAATAAGTTGCTTTATGAATCTGGGTGCTCTAGTGTTGGGTGCATATATATTTTTGATAGTTCTTCTTGTTGAATTGAACCCTTTACCATTATGTAATATCCTTCTTTGTCTTTTTTGATTTTTGTTGGTTAAAGTCTGTTTTGTCACATACCAGGATTGCAATCCCTGCTTTTTTCTGTTTTCCAATTTGCTATGTAAATTTTCCTCCTTCCCTTTATTTTGAGTCTATGTGTGCCACTGCATGTGAGATGGGTTTCTTGAGGACAGCAGACCATTGAGTCTTCTTTCTTTATCCAGCTGGTCTCTTTGTGCCTTGTAATTGGGGCATTTATCCCATTTACATTTAAGGTTAATATTGTTATGTGCGGATTTGATCCTGTCATTATGATGTTAGCTGGTTATTTTGCAGACTTGTTTAAAATAACTTGCAGTTGCTTTATAGTGTAATTGGTCTGGGTACTCCAGTGTGCTTTTGTAGTGGTTGGCAATGGTTTTTCCTTTCCATAGTTAATGCTTCTTTCAGGAGCTATTGCAAGGCAAGTGTGGTGGTAACAAATTCCCTCAGCATTTGCTTGTCTGGAAAGTATCTTATTTTTCCTTTGCTTATGAAGCTTAGATTGGCCAGATATGAAATTTTGGGTTGGAATTTCTTTCTTTTTTCAGAAGGTTGAATATTGGTCCCCAATCTCTTCTGGCATGTAAGGTTTCCACTGAGAGATCCGCTGTTAGATGGGCTTCCCTTTGTGAGTTGTCTGGCTTTTCTCTCTGGCTATCCTTAACATTTTTAATTTCATTTTGACCTTGCAGAATCTGATTATGTGTCTTGGGGATGATCTTCTTGTGGAATATCTTACAGGGGTTCTCCCATTTCCTGAAATGAATGTTGGTCTGTCTAGCTAGGTTGGGGAAGTCCTCGTGGATGATATCCTGAGATACATTTTCCAAGTTGATTCTACTCTTATCTCTTTGAGGTTTACCAATCAGTAATAGATTCACTCTTTTTACATAATCTCATATTTCTCAGAGATTTTGTTCATTCTTTTTCATTCTTTCTTCTCTATTCCTGTATGTGTGTCTTATTTCAGAAAGACAGTCTTCAAGCTCTGGAATTATTTCCTCTACTTGGTCTATTCTCCTATTAATACTTGAAATTACATTATGAACTTCTTGTATTGTGCTTTTCAGCTCTATCAGGTTGGTTATGTTATTCTCCATACTGGCTATTTTACTTTGTCAGCTGCTGAAATGTTTTATCATGATTTTTAGCTTCATTGCATTGAGTTAGAAGGTGCACCTATAGCTTAGTGAAGATCAATTTTACCCACATTCTGAAGTCGGCTTCTGTCATTTCAGCCATCTCAGCCTCTGCCCAGTTCGAAACCCTTGCTGGAGAGGTGATACAGTCATCTGGACAGAAGAGGGCACTGTGGCTTTTTGAATTTTCAGCATTCTTGTGCTGGTTCTTTCTCATCTTTGTGGGCTCATCTGCCTTCAATCTTTGAGGCTAACCTTTGGATTTGTTTTTTTTTTCCTTTTTACAGTCTGGCCACTTTTCCATAGGGCCGCTGTGGCTTGCTGGGTATCTGCTCCAGTCCCTAGTCACCTCAGGTTTTCCAATACCCGGAGTTATCACCAGTGAAGGCTGCAAAACTGCAAAGATGGCAGCCTGTCCCTTCCTCTGGGAGCTCTGTCCCAGGAGAGTACAGACCTGTTGCCGGCCTAAACATACCCGTAGGCAGTGGCTGGAGACACTGGTTAAGAGGTCTCACCCAGTCAGGCAGAATAGGATCAGGGTTCCATTTAAAGAAGCATTCTAGCCACACTTTTATAAAGCAGCTGTACTCTGCTGGGTGTATCACTTCTGCCCCCAGTTAGCTTGGGCTCTCCAAAGTCTGTAAGCTGGAACAGGGAAGTTACCAAGACAGCAAAAATGGCGGCCCACCCTTCCCTCTAGGAGCTCTGTCTCAGGAAGTTTTCAAACCTCTTAGCCACAGAACATCCATGGGAGTGACGGGAGGCCCCAGTTGGAAAGTCCTGTCCTGTAAGGAGGAATAGATCGGGGACTACTTAAGGAAGCTGGCTGGCCACGGTTTTGTAGAGCAGCTGTGCCATACTGGGGTATTGCTTCTGCCCTGGTAGGCTTGGGCTGTCCAAAGCCCACAGGAATAGAACGTTGAGCTGTCTGAACAGCAACGATAGCAACCCACCCCTCCCCCTGGGAACTCAGTCCAAGGGAGAAATCAAAACTGTTGAACCAGAGAATACAAGTGGGGGTGGCTAGAGGGTCCAGTCAGGAGGTCTTGCCCAGAGATGAAGAATGGATTAAGGTCCTACTTAAAGAAGTAGTCGGCCAGGTTGTGTTAGAGAAGCTGTCCCGTGTTGGGGTATCCCTTCTCCCCTGGTTTGGACTCTCCAAAGCCCACAGGCTGGAATGGCTGAGGTGTTCAAACATCAGAGATGGTGGCCTGTCCCTTCTCTGGGGCACTCAGTCCCAAGGGGAAATCAAAACCCTGTCAGTCAGAGAATATGGATGGTGGTGGCTGGAGATCCCAGTTGGGAGGTCCTGCCCCAACTGGGAGGTCCTGCCCAAGATGAAGAAGTGGATCGAGGGTCCCTTTTAAAGAAGCAGTCTGGTCACATTTTGGTAGAACAGCTGTGCTGTGCTAGGGGATCCCTTCCATGCCCAATCAGTTTGAACTCACCTAAATCTACAGGCTGGAAAGGCTGAGTCATCCAAGCAGCAAAGATGGCAGTCTACCCTTCCCCTCAGGAACTCAGTTTTGTCCCAGGTAGGTGCAATCCTGTTGCTAGGGGCTAGCTGAAATTCCAAGCCAGTGGGTCTTATCTTGTGAGGAGCTATGGAAGTAGGGCCCACAGACCAATGCTGCTCAGACCCCTGGATTCAGATCCCTTCCTAGGGGTAAGTATGGAAGGCCAACCTCCCGCCCTGCCTGAATTGCAATTACGTTTGTCAGGGATACTGGAGCCAGAGTATATAAAGCTCTTGGGACTCCATGCATGCCTGAGCAGCTTTTCTGTTGAGACTATACACAGGTCTGTGTGTCAGACTGAAGGACCTGGTGGAATGGGTTCACAAGAGGATCTCCTGACCTGACTTGCAAAGATTCATGGCATGGAAGGGGTGTGGTTTCCCAGGGTCTCATATTCACTCACTGTTTCCCTGGGCAGGGTAGGTTCTATTGTATCCATGTTGCTCCCAGGTAAGCTGTTGCCCTGCCTGCTCTTCTCCATTCTCTGTGGGTTGAGTTGTTTCCCTGATCAGTTCCAATGCAAGTACCTGGATGATTCAGTTAAAGGTGCCACATTTACTCGTCCCTTTCATTCCCCTCTGTGAGAGCCGCACACCATAGCTGCTTTTAGTTGGCCATCTTGGCGTCCCATTGGAAGCACTTTCTGAAGTGCTCAAATAAAAGAACTCTGAACCCACATCCTATATCCAGTAAAAACACTCTTCAGACATGAAGAAAAAACTTAAGGCATACTTTGATGAAGAAAAACTAAGAAAACTTGTTACCAGCATACCTAACCTAATATAATGGTTAATGAAAATTCTCTAAACATAAACTAAGCAAAAATAAATAAATAAGAAATCTTGGGGGATCAGGAAGAAAAAATTATAATAGTAGGAAAATATATAAGTAAATACAAAAGACAAAATTCTCATCTTGGCTTTTATGTTTGAATGCTGAAGCAAAAATTGTAACACTGTCTAAAGTGAGTCTGTATGTATGTACAAAAATATTTTAGGCAATTGTATTACAGACTCTCATAAACTCACTGTCTACTGTGAATCTATATGTATGTACAAGAAATATTTCAGGCAATTATATTATAGACTCTCAGAAGCTCACTGTCTAATGTGAATCTATATGTATGTACGAGAAATATTTCAGGCAATTGTATTGAGAGGTTAATGAGACATAAATGAAGCTAAGTTTCCTACACTTCACATGAATCGATGAAATTTTATACACATACACACACACATACACACACAAAATGTAATATCTAGAGTAACCATTAAACAACCACTATAAAAAGAGATATAATTAAAAATATTTATAAATAAAAATGAAATTCCTAAAAATATTCAAATAACCCCCAAGAGGAAAGGAAAAAGAAAAAAGAGAAGTCAGTACAAACAGAAAACAAGAAATAAAGTGGGAAACTTAGGCTCCTACAGTTAATTAATTATATAATGGTAAATGGTACAAATACACCAAATAACAGACAGAGATTATTAGAGTAAATTTAAAGGCAGACCCAAATACAAGCTCTCCATCTGAAACTCACTAAAAATACAAAGATACAAGAATGTTGACTATAAAAAGATGGAAAAATATCTACCAAGTAGACACAGGAAAGCAGGAGTGGCTGTATTAATATTAAGTAAAGTAGACTTCAAAAGAAAAGAAATACCAGAAACAGAGAGGCACAATATATAATGATAAAAGAATTAATCCATCAGGAAGACAAAACAATACTAAAGGTATATATACCAAATAACAAAGCTGCAAAATATGTGACGCAAAACTTACATAACTGAAAAAATGAAAGAAAAGCCATAAACATAGTTGGAGACATCAACAACCCTCACAAAAATAGAAAGAACTAGATATATAATCAACAAAAATACAAAGAATTCAACAATATCAACCACCAGGACATAATTGACATTTAAAGAACACGCCAGCCAAAACCAGCAAATACATGCTTATACAACTTATTCCAAGATGGACCATAATCTATACCTTAAAAAAAATGATGAGTTTAAAATAATTGAAATAATACACAATATATTCTTTGACCAGAATGGAAACAACAGAATATACCAGAAAACTCAAAGATTTGGAATCTAACAAGAAAGTTCTAAATAATCCATAAAACAAAAAGGACATCTCAAGAGAAATTAATCATACACATACACACACACACACACACACACACACAGAGAGAACTGAAAAAAAAGTATGAAAATAAGACATATCAAAAATTTTGGAATAGAGAAAAAGTAGTGCTATAAGAAAAATATAGCAATAAATGCATCTTTTTCAAAATAGTAAAAGTCTCAAATCAATAATATAAGCACAAAACCTAGAAATTGACAAGCATAATAAAACTAAATCAAGCAGAAAGAAGGAAATAATAAAGAGCACAAATCAGTAACTTAAAAACAGTAAAATAATAAAACAATGAAACAAAGAGCTGGATCTTTAAAAAGATCAGTAAGATTGATAAGCCTCTAACAAGACTGACAAAGAGAAGAAAAGAAAAGAAACGAATTACAAGCACACCTTGGAGATATTGCAGGTTCAGTACCAGGCCACCACAACACAGTGAATACTGCAACAAAGTCAGTCACACAACTTTTTGGTTTTCTAGTGCATGTAAAAGTTACGTTTATATTATACTATATAGTCTATTAAATGTGCAATAGCATTATGTTTTAAAAATGTATATACCTTAATTTAAAAAGATCTTATTGCAAAAGATGCCAATAACCATCTAAACCAGATGTAAAGTTTTTGTTAGTGGAGGGTCCTACTTTGATGCTGATGGCTGCTGACTGATCATGGTGGTGGTTGCCACAGAAAGACAACAATGAAGTTGATGCATAGATTGACTCTTCCTTTCATTAAATATTTCTCAGTAGCATGCAATACTATTTAATAGCATTTTACTCACAGTATAATTTTTTTTCAAAATTAGCAGTCATTCCTCATAGACCCTGCCACTGTTTTATCAAGTGAATTTATGTCATATTTTAAATCCTTTGTTGTTATTCTAATAATGTTCACAGCATATTTACCATAACTAAATTCCACCTCAAGAAATCCCTTTCTTTGATTATTCACAAGGAAAAACTTCTAATCTGTGAAGATTGTATCATGAGATTGCAGCAATTCAGTCACATCTTCAGGTTCTCCTTCTAATTCTAGTTTTCTTGCTATTTTTGCAACATCTGTAGCTACTTTATACCACTGAAGTCATGAACCCCTCAAGCTGATCCATAAGGTATCAAATCAACTTCTAAAGTTTTATTAATGCTGATACTTTGAACTCCCTCCATGAATCATGAAGGTTCTGAATGGGATCTAAAATGATGAGTCCTTTCCAAAATGTTTTCAAATTACTTTTCCCAGGTCTATCACAGCAATCACTATCTATGGCAGCTATAGTCTTACAAAATGTATTTCTTGAATAATAAGACTTGAAACTCAAAATTACTCCTTAATCCATAGGCTATAGAATGGATGTTGGGTTAGCAGCCATGATAACCTTATTCTCTTTATACATCTTCATCAGAGCTCTTGGCTGACCAGGGGCACTGTCAGCGAGCAGTAATTTTTTTTTAATCTGTTTTTCTGAGCAGTAGGTCTCAACAGTGGACTTTAAGTATTTAGTAAATCATGCTGTAAACAGATGTATTGTGATTTAGTTTTGTTGTTCCATTTATAGAGTATATGCAGAGTAAATTGAGCCTAATTCTTAAGGGATCTATGATTTTCAAAATGCTAAATGAGCAATGACTTCAATTTAAAGTTACCAGCTGCATTAGCCCCTAACTCATGAGTCAGCCGGTCCTTTGAATCTTTGAAACCAGGCATTGACATCTTATCTCTAGCTATGAAAGTCCTAGATGGCATCTTCTTTCAACAGAAGGCTATTTCATCTATATTGATAATCTGTTGTTTAGTATAGCCACTAAAGATTCATCAATGATTTTAGCTAGATTATGGATGACTTGCTGCAATTTTAAAATCACCACTTGCTGCTTTACCTTGTACTTTTATGTCATAGAGATCACTTATTCCTCAAACCTCATGAAGCAACTTCTGCTAGCTTCCAACTTTTCTTGTGCAACTTCTGCACCTTACTTAGCCCTCAAAGGACTGAAGAGAATTAAGACCTTCTTCTGGATTAGGTTTTGGCTTAAGGAAATTTTGTGGCTAGTCCAATCTAGCCAGACTGCTAAAATTATCTCCTTATTGGCAATTAAGCTGTTTCACTTTCTTATCATTCATGTGTTATTTGAAATAGCACTTTTATCATTTCTCAAAAACTTTTACTTTCCATTCACACCTTGGCTAACTGTTTGGTGCAACAGGCCTAACTTTTCACCTATTTTGGCTTGTGACATGACTTTCTCAGTAAATTTCCTCATTTCTAGCTTTTCACTTAAAGTGAGAGATATGCAGCTCTTCCTTTCACTTGAATACTTAAAGGGCACTGTAGAGTAATTATTTGGCCTAACTGTGAATAAGGAAACGCATGGAGAGAGAAAGAGATGGGGAAATGGTCTTTAGGTGGAAGAAACAGAACACACATAGTATTTATTGATTAAGTTCACCATCTTATATGAATGTGGTTCATGGTAGGCCAAAACAAGTATATGAGTAACCTCAAACATCACTGATTAGAGATCACCATAACAGATACAGTCATTATTAAAAAGTTTAAAATTTGTGAGAATTACCAAAATGTGACCCAGAGACAAAATGAACACATGCTGTTGAAAAAATGGCACTGACAGACTTGCTTGATATCAGATTGCCATAAACCTTTGATATGTAAAAAACACAATCTTTGAGTAGAGCAAAAATGTAAAGCCCAATAAAACAAAGTACACCGGTTCCAATATCAGGAAAGAAACAGGAGAGCTACCACTACAGACTCTGTAGGAATCAAATGAATAGTAAGGAAGTACTACAAACCACTCTATACACATCAGCTTGTTAACCTAAAAGACATATGCAATTCCTCAAAAGAACAACAGACTACCCAAATTCACCCAATCTGAAATTGATAATCTGAATAGAACTACGATTATTAAAAGAATTGAATTTGTAATTTTAAAACTCTTCTAAAAATATCTAGGCAAAAATTGTTTCACTGGAAAAATCCCAACAAATATTTACAAAATTTACACCAATTCTAAACCATCTCTATTAGAAAATAAAAGGAGGGAAAATCCAAATGGATATTATGAAGGCAATATTACCCAGATGGAAAAAGCAAACAAAGACAGTATAATAAAACCCACAGACAAATATTTCTTATGTGAATATATATCCAAAAGATCCTTAACAAAATATTAATAAAAGAATTCAGGATTACATATAAAAATAACTGTACATCATAACTAAATTTTGCTGATTTCACATATTAAAGTCTGGTTCAATATTCAAAAATCAATCAATGTCAAATGCCATATTAACAGTTTGAAGAAACACGATCACTTGATTATAGAATCTAAGTGGGAAAACATTTCACAAAATTCAACCCATTTATGATAAAAATTCTCAAAAAGATGAGAAGAAAAAGGAAATTCTTCAACTTGGTAACAAATAGCATTGTTTAAAAATCTTCTACTAACATCATTCTTAATGGTAAAAAGACTGAATGCTTTCCCCAAAGACCAGAAACAAGCAAACAAAAAAGATATATGCTCTCAGTACTCTTTATTCAATGAAGTAAAAGAATATTTAGCAAGTGCAATAAGACAATAAAAGGAAATAAGAAGCATACAGACTGGAAAGAAGGAGATAAACCTGTCCCTATTTGCATATGGCACATTTGGCAACATAAAAAATCCCAAGGAACCTAGAAAAAACTCCTAGAATAAGGGTGTTCTTCAAGGTCACAGGATACAAGATTGATACACAAAAATCAATTATATTTTAATGTATTAGCCATGAACGCATAAATCTTTAAATTAAAATACAATGCCATTTATCATTGCTCAAAATAAAATAAAATAGGTAGGTGTACATCTACAAAATATGTATAGGGCCTGCATGCTGAAAACTACAAAATGTTGGTGAAAGGTATCAAAGATCTAATAAATAAACATACAGAATTAACAGATTGTTAGACTTAACATTGTAAAAATATTAATTCTCCCCAAATTAATGACAAAAGCTTAGCTTGTTACCCATTGAAATCACAGTGAGATTTTTTAGTACACATAGACAATAGTATTCTACAACTTACATGGAAAGGCAAATAACTTATAATAGCTAAAACAATTTTGAAAAAGAATTAAGTGTGAAGTATCAGTCTTCTCAATTTCAAGACATACATAGATACAATAATTAAGACTGTGTGATATTAGCCAGAAAAATAAACACATAAGTCAGTGAAACAGAAATGAGAAGACAGGAATAGACGCCACAAAAATACGTAAGCAGAAAAGCAACTTAGCAAATGGTGCTGGAACAAGTGCACATCCATAGGCCAAAAAAAAAAAAAAAATTAACTTCGACCTATCTCATACCTTATATAAAAAACAGCTCAAAACGGACACTGGACTTAAATATAAAGTATAAAACTACAAATGTTTTAGGAAAAATAGGAGAAAATCTTCTGGAGTAGTGCTAGACAAGGAATTTTTATATTTGACACAAAAAGCACCATCCATAAAAGGAAATATAAACTGTACTTCATCAAAATTTAAAACTTCCACTGTGTGAAAAACCTTGGTAAGAAAGTGAAAGAAGAAGCTATGAAACAACAACACTTTGCAAACAATATATCCAAGAAAATACTGGCAGGCAGAAAATATAAAGAACCTTCAAAAGCAACAACCACCGCCACCAAAAAAAAGCAGAAAATGAGCAAAAGGCATAAAGAGACATTTCATTCAAGAGGATTTGCAGATAGAAAATACATTCAACATCTTAAGCATTAGAAAAATGTAAATCAAAACCATAATAAGAACAGAGGTGGTGGCTAATGCCTATAATTCCATCACTTTGGGAGGCTGAGGCAGGTGGATCACTTTAGGCCAGGAGTTTGAGACCAGAGATGCTGAAACCTCATCTCTACTAAAAATAAAAAAATTAGATGAGTGTGGTGGTGCACGCCTGTAATCCCACCTACTTGGGAGGCTGAGTCACATGCACCATTGCACTCTAGCCTGGGTGACAGAGCAAGACTGTCTCAAAAAAACATAAACAAACAAAAAAATCGTAATGAGGTATCATCACAAATCTATAACAATAGCTAATTTTTTTAAAAATAGTGATTAAAAATGCTGGTGAAGATGGAAACAAATGGATCATTTACACTTTGCTGGTTAGAATGCATAATTTTATAGTCATTCTGCATACATGTTAGCAATTATTTTAAAAATTAATTAGGCAATTACCATGCAACTCCGCTACTGCACCCCTGGACATTTATCCCAGAGAAAAGAAAACTGTGTTAATACCCAAAACCTGTATAGAGGTTTACAGTAGTTTTGTATTTACCCACAATTGGAAGCAACCTAGATTTCCCTTAATCAGTGAATGTTAAGACAGACTGTGGCACATCCATAGCATGGAATATTTACTTCTCTGTCATACAATGTGGCCAATACCTGATATACAATATGGATGAATCTCTAGATAATTATGCTGACAGAAAAAAAGACAAACCCCAAAAATTACATGTGGTGTTATTCCAACTTAAGTTTTTGATACAACAATATTATAGAAATGAAGAACAAATCAGTGTTTACAAGGAGTTCAGGAGGGAGACAGTGAAAGGGAAGTGGGTATTTTTAAAATAGGCAAAAGGAGGGATCCTGTGTTGTTGGAAATGTCCTATATCTTCACTGGGTCAATATCAAACTCCTAATTGTGACAGTGTACTGCTTTATAAAATAATACCATTTAAGGAAACTGGATAGAGGGTACGGAGGATCTCTCTTTAGAAAATCTTTTCACTACATGTAATTCTACAACTATCTAAAAAGTTTAATTTAAAAATCAATTATATTTTTATATACCAGGAACAAACAATCGGAAAATAAAATTTAGAAAGATAATTCCAATGACTATGGAACAAGATGGCTGACTAAATGCAACCAGAAAGTGCCTCTCCTATTTTACTGGAACCCAAAATATCCAGTAAACCATCACACTTTCCTTTTAGAGAAAACACTGAAAGTTGGTAGAAAGGTACCACAGATACTGAGGAAGAAGAGGGAGGATGCTGGGAACCCTGCATAATGTTGCTGAGCACCAGGACAAGCTCCCAGCCCTAAACAGTTCTTAAGAAAGGTGTGAGTGAAGGAACTGCAGAGAAACACAGTGGGATCCTAGCTACCTTTGGGGCCCCATAACCCCGACAGACATCTGAATTGACAGGGAGAACTGCCCAGAGAATAGGCAGAGGCAGAGGTCAAGCCTGCATGGAATACAGAAGGTTTTGAGTATGGGTCAGCTGCAGCAAAATATAACCATAGGCACCCATCCCCAAAGACTCTTCATATGGCTCTCAGTGGCTCTGGGAGAAAGGAGGGCTGCCTTTCTTGCAGGATAGGAGTCTGATCTGTCTGTGTGCTCCTCTGTCTGCCAGCACCTCACAAGGCCCCTGCATGACCACAACTGGCCTTCCTAATTACTTTGCTGGAAGCCTGGGAAATGCAGACTGTTAGGCCAAGAATGTTACACTATAAAGGACTAAATAGGTTTCAGCCAATATGTGGCAAGTTGTATTAATGTATACCTTTAGAATATTAAAACAAAAGTAAATTCATAATTTGAAGGATAACCAAATCCCTAGTTTAAAAACAGAAAAAAACCACAAAAAACAAAAGAAGCATAAGCACTTAATGTTTCTTTATTGTGTCACAGAAAAAAATTTCTGTAGCAGATTCTGAACATGTGGTAGATTACACAGCATATTATATATATGGTATATCATATCAAATATATATATGACATTATACATTTATTTGTACACAGATTTGCTTAAATTGCATTAAGTTCTATAATTTTACTGAATAATAATTTTCCTCCTTTTCTATATTGACACAAGATGCATAAACGCTTCTCAATAGGGAAATGAAGTGAATATTTTGCAAATGTCTTTACTGTTCATCACTCTATCTCCCTAGTATCAATCACAATGTCTGGCATATGATAGGCATTTAATAAATATTTGTTGAAAGAGTTAATAAATATATCCCATTATAGGCCCCCCCTCTATATTTTGAAAGACTCGTTCTTTTGAAAGAATGCAAATAAAGATGGATTTCATTTTTCAGCATTCTTCAACCTTTTTGGCACCAGGGACGAGTTTCATGTAAGACAATATTTCCATGAACCAGGGGTGGGGGAGTGGTTTCAGGATGATTCAAGCACATTATATTTATTGTGTACTTTATTTCTATTATTATAATATATTATGAAATAATTATACAACTCACCATAATGTATAATCAGTGAGATCCCTAAGCTCATTTTCCTGCAACTAGATGGTCCCATCTGGTGGTGATGGGAGACAGTGACACCCAAAGTGTGTTGCTTATAATCTGCTCCGCAATCTCATTTTGGTTGCTGTCACTGCAGGAAGCCCTGCTTCACAAAAACAGGAGGTTGGAAATAGAAGCAGGCTTTTTAGTGCTTTTGTGGCAATCTCAGGATATTCCACTTTGACTTTAATCTAGAGCATATGGAAATTTGAAGTTGTCTCAAACATACTTTTAAGGCCACCAAACTTTGCGATCTCAAGCAGCTGATCCTATTCTAGCAAAGACAAAGGCAATTCACCTGGCTTATTCAGAAATCGGTCACCGATCCATTCCTTCTAGTTCAGGGGTCTTTTGTGGTTGGAAGGTAATACTCTGGTCAAAGCTGAGATAGGTGATCATAAACTAGCTGAGAGAAAGGCTGTCCTAGCTCGATCTCTCAAAATCTCTGCTAATGTTTGAAACATATCAGAAATCCCAATGTTCATTCACTGCCCACATAATTCCAGTTTTGGTTTTGAATGCAGCCACTTTATTTGCCAACTTGAACACAGTTATTGTTCTCCTCTGAAGTGACAGATCAAGTTCTTTGAGCAGATGAATAGGTCACACAAGTAAGCAAGTTTTGGGACCCATTCTGCGTCACTGAAATGACGTGGTGATTGTTTTTCTAAAAGAAAAGAACTTTTCTCCTAAATCTCTGAAACGGCTCCTGAAACTCAAACTCTGGCCAGTGATCTACTGTTAGAAAGCCATCTCACTCCTGTGTATAAGAGAAGACGTGTGTGCTCTGCATCCATCTCCTCACAGAGCTGCACAAACAGATGTGAATTAAGGGCATGTACTTTAATGTGGTTGATAATTTTAAGCAAATCCTGTAAAATACTGTTAAGTTCAGGTGACATTTTTCGGCCTGCCAGCATTTCTCCATGGATGACACAGTGTGTAGACTCACATTCAGAAGTGACCTCTTTGACTTGAGTAGTGAAACCAAAAAGTTATCAAGTAATGGCAGCTGCTCCATCTGTGCATATGCTGACAGAAAATGACCAATTCAGTTTTCCTGATATATAATCATTCAAAGACTTGAATAGCTCTGCAGCTGTGGTGTTGGTTGGCAACAAAAGTGCACATAACATATCCTCATGTATATCCTCCTGAAAAAATCTATCACACAAAAACAAGCATTGTTGTCTTGCTGCTGTCAACACTGGTAGACCCATCAACCTGAATTGCATACCATAGTGACTCATTAATCCTAACAGTTGTGCTTCCATGTCCTCTGCTATTTCATTGATTCATCTAGTTAGGGTGCTAGCTGAAAGGGGAACATATGTCACCTTTTATGTCCTTAGCAGCAGGCAGGACCAACTCTTCATATAAAGGGCTTCTTAGCTTTAGCAATGCAGTTAGCCCCTAAGAATGATGGTCTCAGTGGAGACACATCTGATGAAGTAGTGGTGTTTACTAATTGCTTCTGTTCTTCGTGTTCATGTTCTTTTAAAAAACAAAAAACATACAAACAAAAAACTCCAAAGGCTTGTCTTTTAATGTAGGGTGTGTGGTCTCATGTGCCATAGCAGTTTTGAAGGTTTCATAGCTTTCGATAGCCAGTCACCACATATTATACAAAGCAGGCTCAGAGAATGTGGATCACCTATTGCAAGGAACTCATAACTTATTTAAGACTCTTGGTATTTTCTTTTAAACGCAGCTGTCTTTTTTGTTGGCAGTCTTAGAGTCTTCTGCTGTCTCATCATGGGGTCTTTCTCCCTTTTCAAAGAAGCTCTCCAGTGATGTTTGTTTTTGACTCATTTTGGGTAGGGTTAGCTTGTGGATTTACCAAAACTGTGACTGAGACAAATGTGTAGTGCAGGAAAGAGGAGCAGATGAAAGTGGTAAATAAAATAATAGGCCACACATGAACTAAAATAAGTGTCAGATTACAACTTAAAGCCTACCAACATATGCAGCTGTACAATTGAAGCTTATCATGTCACTTGCCACTATAAAGCCTGACATCAGATGCAGTTTGTCACCCGCCACTCACTGATAGGGTTGTGAAATCAGTCTGCAAGCAATTGATTTATTATGGTCTCTGTGCAGTCAAACCTCTCTGCTAATGTTAATCTGTATTTGCAGCTGCTCCCAAGCACTAGTATCATTGCCTCAGCTCCACTTCAGATAATCAGGCATTACGTTCTCATAAGAAATGCGCAACCTAGATCTCTCACATGTGTGTAGTTCACAATAGGGTTCACACTCTAAAGAGAATCTAATGCCGCTGCTGCTGATCTAACAGGAGGCAGAGCTCAGGTGGTAATGTGAGCAATGGGGAGTGGCTATAAATACAGATGAAGCTTCACTTGCTCATCTGCCACTCACCTCTTACTGTGCAGCCCAGTTCTTGACAGGCCACAGACTGCTACTGGTCCATGGTCTGGGGGTTGGGGACCCCTGATTTTTATATTAACTGTATTACCAAATATATTATCATTGTAAAGTTTTGTTTGTGAAGTAAAGTAAGTAACTGTAAAGTAAGTAAGTACATTGTAAAGTAAGTTTATTTGATAAGATCAAACAAAACCCTCTAAATCAGAACAGTTATCCCTCAATCTCTGGGTTTGTCTTAGTATTCGAAATTTCTCCTGAGTCTTTATTGGTGAACATTAACTTATCAGTTAGGTAACAGGCAACATTAAAGCATTTTTATGTGATGAGTAACTAAAATCATGAGACTTTGGTTTTAAGCCCCACTTTAATGGTTTTCATTTATTTTGGTATTTAATCACCTTCTACCTTATATTATTTATTTTTTGAGTGTTTCCTATACAGTGCATTGTTTAACAGGGATGTGTCTCAGAAATGTGACATTAGGCAATTTGATCCTTGTACGAACATCACAGTCTAAATCTTACACAAATCTAAATAGTATAGCCTACTACACACCTAGGCTATATGGTAAAGCCTATTGATTCCAAGCTACAAACCTGTAGAAGATGTTACTGTACACAACTGTAGCACAGTGGTAAATATCTGTGTATCTAAACATAGAAAAATACAGTAAGTATACTGTATTATAATCTTATACAACCATCTTTGTATATGTGGTCTATCACTGATTGAAACATGCAGCTCATGACTGCAAATTACCATTGGTAGTATTTTCTTATAGCAGCACAAACAAAAACATTATATAAATAAAATGCATAATTATATTTTTACTAGTGCAAAGAAATCCATAAGGACTCATATACGTACCATAATTTCTAGTAATATTCAGGGCTTCTCTGACTAACATTATTTCATATTTTCAAGAGCAAATATTATAATCTTTACAAATAAAATTTTTTTCCTGATTATGTGTCTTTAAAAAAAAAACACCTACCCCACTGGTCACAGTAGCTTGTGCCTGTAATCCCAGCTACTTAGGAGGCTGAGGTGGGAGGATTGCTTAAGCCCAGGAGTTCAAGGCTGCAGTGAGCTATGATCAGCCATTTCACTCCAGCCAGGGCTACAGAGCAAGATTCTGTCTCTAAAAACTATGTCTCCTAATATGAAGAATGATCATCAGTAAAGATTCCTTTAAGGGAAATAACTATGAATCACGCAAATCCTAGATTTTCTCCAAAAGAGTCTACTCCCCTCATTGATTTTGCATTTCATAAACTAGAGTTAAAGCACTACGGAAAATCTCATTTCATAAACTAGAGTTAAAGCACTACGGAAAATCTCCAAGTGAACATAGTTAAAAACGCTTTGCTGCACAAAATACAGTGATTTCCAATTACTTACAATCATATAAATTATCTCCAAAACACACTTTAGTTATCTGATTAAAAAATCAACTGATTTATATATATAACATTCAACTGTAATTCCTAGCTTTCTGATACCACATTATAAATAGCTCCACTGTTGTATAACTGAGAAAATACAGGTAATAGATTGCATTTGCCAGTGGATCTTTAAATCAGTCCAGCAATCTGTTTTAATATTTGAATATTTTTTAAAACACTTCATTTATTTTCCATTTCATATGCACATACATGTTTCACAAAATACAGTAGTCTCCCTTATCTGTGATTTCTCTTACAGAGTTTCAGTTACTTATGGTCAACTGAGGCCCAAAAACAGGTGAGTACAGTACAATATAATATTATGAGAGAGGGTGAAAGAGAGCACAGTCCCATAACTTTTATATTATAATAATTATTCTATTTTATTATTAGTTATTGTTAATCACATACTGTGCCTTACTTATAAGTTAAATTTTATCATAGGTATGTATCGAAATGAAAAAAGAATGTATATACAGGGTTCAGTAACATTTGTGATTTCGGGGATCGACTAGGGTTCTTAGAACGTATCCCTTGCAGAAAAGGAGGGACTACTGTATTTTGAGTTGCTATATAATCCATAATAAAGAACTCACTGATATTTAGTCTTATAAAATTTACATGTCCTTAATACAATGAAAGAAGCACACCTAACTGTGAGAATCATGTGGGCATTTACTGTACATTTTTATACCTTTTTTTTAAAGGATTTTAAATTTTATCTTAAGCACACTAGATGGCTTAAAGGGCTGGCATGATCTGATTTATGTATTTTTAATTCTACCTATACAATTTAGTTTATTTTTAAAATTTTAAAAAGTGTGGCTTGGTGTGGTGGCTTATGCCTGTAATCCCAGAACTCTGAGGGGGCAAGGAGGGAAGATGACCTGAGAACAGGAATTCAAGACCAGCCTGGGCAATATATTGAGACCCTAACTTTAAAGAAAATACTACAAAAAAATTAGCGAGGTATGGTGGCATGTGCCTGTGGTCCCAGTTGCTTGGGAGGCTGAGGACGAACGATTTTTTGAGCCTAGGAGGTTAAGGCTACAGTGAGCCATGATAGAGCCACTGCACTCCAGCCTGGGTGACAGAGTGAGACCTTGTCTCTGTAAAAATAAAATTTAAAAAATAATAATTGTGGTAAAATACACACAAAATAAAATTAACCACCTTAATCCCTCTTAAGAATGTAGATCAATACTGCTAAATATAATTACCCTGTTGTGCAACTAAATACCATCTTGTAAAACTGAAACTCTATACCCATTAAACAACAACTTCCTATTTTTCCCTCCACTGAACCGCTGGCAACCACCATTTTACATCTTGTTTTTATAAATTTGACAACAATAAATATCTCATGCAAGTGGAATTGTACAATATTTATCTTCTTCTGGCTGGCTTATTTCATTTAGCATAATGCCCTCAGGATATAATACATCCATGTCATAGCGCAGGTCAGGAATTCTTTTTTAAGGTTGAATAATAATCCAGAGTGTGTGTGTGTGTGTGTGTGTGTGTGTGTATTTTTATCATCGCTTCCACCTTTTGGCTATTCTGAATAATGCTGCTATGAACACAGGCATATCAATATCTCTTTGAGACCCTACCTTCAATTCTTGCAACTGTAGAATCATATTTTAATTATATTTTTAACTTTTGAGGAAACATTATACTGTTTTTCATAGTGGACATACCATTTTACATCCCCACCAACAATACACAAGTGTTCCAATTTCTCTATATCCTCACCAACGCTTGTTATTTCAGGATTCTTCTTGTTTTGTTTTCTTTTTTTTACAGCAGCCATTCTTATGTGTGTGAGGTAATATCTCACTGTGGTTTTAATTTGCATTTGCCTAATGATTAGAGATGTTGAGCATCTTTTCATATACTTCCTGGCCACTGTATACCTTCTTTGCATAATATAAACATCTATTAAAGTCCCTGTCCAATTTTAATCTAGTTTTTTTTTGTTGTTGTTGTTGAATTGTTTTTAATCTTTTGTAACTAAGTTATTACTCTTTAAATGATGGGATTTTAATCATAGGTAAAGTTGTTGGTTGGTTGGTTTTTAAATCATATGAGAAGTAACCTGGAGCAATGGGAAAAGCATTGTATCAGAGAACAGACGATGTGGTTTCAAATGATAATTATATGGCATATTTGTAGAGTGACTCTGTACATACATTTTAACCTCTTTGGTCTTCAGGCCCCTTGTAAATACAATGGGACAATTATATCTCCCCTATCAGAGGACTGGTCTGAGTATCAAATGAGACATATAATTGTAAAACATTATAAAATGAAATTGTTATAAATAAATGCTGCATACAAAATCAGTTTGAATAGCTTTCAAAAAAATTTTTTTTTTTCTTTTTTGAGACAGAGTCTCGCTCCGTCACCCAGGCTGCAGTGCAATGGCATGATCTTGGTTCACTGCAACCTTCGCCTCCTGGGTTCATGCAATTCTCCTGCCTCAGCCTCCCAAGTAACTAGGATTACAGGCGTCTGCCACCACGTCCAGTTAATTTTTTGTAGTTTTAGTAGAGACAGGGTTTCACCATGTTGATCAGGCTAGTCTTGAACTCCCAACCTCAGGTGATCCACCCTCCTCAGCCTCTCAAAGTGCTAGGATTACAGGCATGAGCCACCATACCCAGCCCAAATTTTTAAATAAAGATGTACCTACCAACCTGGTGACAGGCTGAGATGTTATTGTGATGTATTATAAGCAAAGCAGAAAAACCCATCTGGATAAATATAATTAGATAAATATCTGTTAGATTATTTCCATTCTTATAATTCTTACCAACATTCTTTTCTATTTTTCATCTGCTTGATAGGTTTTTAAGTACCATGTTTTCCAGGTAATACTTGCTTCCAGAATACTTTTATGAAGTTCCTAAATATTCAGGAATTTCCAAGGAGCAATTAAAAATTTCGAAGTACAATTTAAAAATGCACTTCATTACATACTAATATACTACTGCAAAAAGCTATAGAACAATCTGCTACACTCCCTTAGGATGGCCCATGAATTACCTTTCCCTATATTTCAGGAAAGAAAAGATAAATATAAACAGACTTCCAAATATGAAATAGTATGGCAAACAATATTTACATGCCTTAATACAAAATTTAAATTAGTATTTTAAATATACAATTATAAAAAATTTTACTTAAAAATTATTACTATTTAAATATAATCATTAGCTTCTTCAAAACTTTGAAAAACTTACAAAAATCCTACATTTGTTTACTTAATGACTGAATTTTAATTTTGAAAATCTCCTTATCTATCTTTTACTGGCACAGTGGTTAAGGACAAAGACCAGACAATCTGGATTTAATTCTGGCACACACATTTAATAGATGTGTGACCTGAAGCAAGTAAGTTAACTTCTGATCCGAGACTTTCTTTCTCATGTTTAAAATGAAGCTAAAAATCACACCTTTCTCAGAGTTGTTTCATACATTAAATAGGTTAATAAATAGGAAGTACTTAAAATACGGATTGACATGTTGTAACCATTTGACTATGTTTATTACTATTATTCCAACTTTGACTTTGTGATAAATTCCCTTAAAAGGATAAAAGCAAAAGTGAAACATCTTTGGTGGTGGGTGGCACAGTTAAAGGTTTATCTAATTTCATCAAGGCAATCAGAAGATACTAATGTGGGTAGAGAATAAAATTAGTCTTAGAAAGCATCATCAGTATCTAAAAAGGTATACTAAACCACTAGTTCATGTTGTAATTTAGACAGACTTAGAGAAATTTGAGAAGGAGGACGTCTGCAGTATGCAGACTGTTTATAATCTTAAAATATACTTGTAATTACTTGTTCCCAAACTCAAGTTTAACCCAAGGTGTTCTGTGAATTTCACAGAAGTAATCCCAAATCTAAATAATTAAATAGAGAAATCCAAATGTCAACAAAGGACAGGCAGCTTTAGAAGTACATTCCGATGAATAGACAAGAAAGTAAAAAACTAATTAATTGAAAGACGTGACACAAAGTCCCTAAAGAATTTTAAGTCATCACTTGTAAATAAATTTCAGTTGGTTGCCTTTGATTATGCATGTACTTTTACTATCTAGCAGGTTGCCACAGGTACAAGACTCAAGTAAAGATGAATGTAATCAGTATTATTAAACTGATCGAAGTAAAACAGGAAATTAACTATAGTTATTATCTACATAAGAAAAATAATAGAAAGAGTAAAAACACCAATTGTTCAAATACAAATAGGGCTTTAAAGCAGTGTCTAAATCTTTGTTTTTTTAAAAAAATAAAACTCACCTCATACTTTCTCCCAGTCATTGATCTACCCACAACAGAAGGAAATGCTGACTTCTAATGCTATACATTAATTTTGTCTGTTTCTGAACTTTATAAAAATGAATCATACCATGGGCAATCCTTTTGCATCTGATACTTTTGCAGAACATTAAGTTTATGAGATTCATCTATGTTTAATTGTATGCTGTTCGTTCTCATTGTACAGTATGCCATGCTATGAATATACTATGATTTAGTTATCCGTTCTACTATAAGTAGACGTTTGGATTGTTTCCAGTTTAGGCCATCACAAATAGTATTACTATCAACATTCCTGCACATGTCCTTTGGTAAACTTAAACAAACTTTCCTGATACATACCTACAACTGAAATTCCTGGGTCACAGATAACATGTATGTTCAAACTTAGTAAACACTGCCAACTTCCCAAAGTGGGAGTATCAATTTGTGTATCAGATATCCAACTATACAACTTCCTTATGAACACTTGGAAATGGCATCTTTTTTATTTAGCCACTCTGGTGAGTGTGTAGAAATATTTTGTTGTGGTTTTAGTTCCCATTTCCCTAATGATTTTTTATGTTGAGTATCTTTTCATGTTCATATTGGCCATATACTATCTGTGAAGTGCCTTTTCGAGTCTTTTATTCATTTTTAAAATTGGGTTATTGAATCTGAGTCCTTTGTTGGATATATGTATTGCAAATATCTTCTTTTATTCTATGATTTACCTCTCCATTTTAAGATTATTTTTTCTAAAGTTCTTGTTTTGAATGTGATCTAATTTATCAATTTTTCCTATTATTTAAGAAATCCCTGCCTAACTCAAGATCATGAACATATTCTCCCATGTTTCCATCTAAAAGCTTTATTTTTTAAATCTTTCACAGTTGGATCTATGATGTACCTAAAATGGATTTTTATGTATGTCAATAATCATATTTTCTATAAGGATATTGAATGCAAATAAAATTCTTTTCTCCACTATACGGAAAAAAAATCATTCATAAATCAGATAGTAGCATATATGCAGATCTGTTCCTGGATGTAATAGTTCCCTTTTACTTCTGTAACAAATTAGCACAAACTTTGCTGCTCAAAACAACACAAATTTACTATTCACAATTTACAAGTCAAAAGTCCAGTTTAGTTTGGCTAGTTTTTCTACTTCCAGTTTCAAAAAACAAAAATCAAAATGTCTGCCTGCTGAGCTCTTACTCTGAAGGCTCAGCGAAGACTCTACTTCACAGTGTCCAGTTCCTTCAGTTCCTTTGGTTACAGGATTGATGTCCCACTTTCCTTGCTGACTGTAAGCTAGAGGCCGTGTTTTGCAACAAGAGGCCTCTCTCCAGTCTTTTACATAGGCCATTAAATCTCATCAATAATAGTGCATAGAATCTTTCTCACACTTTGAATTGATGACTCTCCCTTCTGCTGCATCTCTATTCTGCTTTCGGCTGGAAAACCTTCTCTGCTCTTAAGGGTTCATGTGATTAGACTGGGCCCATTCAGATAATCGAGATCATTTTTCTATCTTAACTGTCTATAACCTTAACTGTATTTGCAAAGTTCCTTTTGCCTTATAATGTGACATATTCACAGGTATCATGAATTAGGGTTGGATATCTTTGAAGGCCATTAATCTGCCTACCACACACTACCACGTGGATACTCTCTTCTGTTACACTAGCCTATTCTTGCACCAATACCATTGTTTTTAATAAGTCTAGTATTGTGTTACAGAAAATGATGAAAGTTGGTACTTTGTCTTCCAGTTATTTTGTTTCTCCTTAAGATTGCCTTGACTATCCTTGACCCTTTGAATTTCTAAACAAATTTTAGAAGAGACCATAAATTTTTGCTTAAAAGAACCCAAAACCTATTTGACATTTTGATTGCTCTGAATCTTTATAGCTATTGATCTACATCCCCTATTTGGCCAATTATGGTTAATGTTTCATATGAACCTCAAAAGAATGTGTACTCTCATATTATCCAGTGAAATGTTCTACAGTTGTCAATGAAGTCACTTATTACTCTTGCTGTGAAAATGTGCTCTTTTTTTTTTTTGTCATCTGCTTGTTCTATCAGCTACTGATGGATGGTACTACTGATAGCATCATATATTCTCCCAGTATTTTGGGGTATTTGTCCAGTTCTTTTGCTTCTATCAATTTCTGATTTATATATACTCTCTCACTATGTACATGCAGATTCAGGATTGTGAAAACTTCCTGATACAATGACCCTTTTATTTATAAAACATCCATTTTTTATACAAATTCTACTAACTTTATGATGAGGTTATATCCTGAGAAACCCACTGTAAGTAAAAAATATTCTTAAGTCAAAAATACATTTCATACACTGGAGAGTATTGGTTATTGACCCTTATGATTGCTTGGCTGAGTGGGAGCTGCAGCTTGCTGCCACTCCCCAACACCACAAGACAGTATTCTCTTACATATCACTAGCCTAGAGAAAGATCAAAATTCAAAGCATGGCTTCTACTGAATGTGTATCATTTTTGCACCATTGTAAGGTCAAACAATTGTAAGTTGAATCACCATATGCTGTGGACCACCTATATTTAGTCTTTTATCTTCTAGTCTACTTTATTGGACATCAGTATAGCTACACTAGTTTGCCTTTTGGTGTTAGTACGGTGCATTTGTTCATCCTTTTAGTTGCATCCTCCCTTTTAATTTAAGATGTGGCTCTTGAATGCAGCATATAATTGGGTTTTGCTTGTTTTATACAGCCTGACAAGCTTAGTGATTCAACTGTAATAATTAGTCCATTTATATTGAATGTGATTATCAACATAATTAGGACAAAACAGAGGAAGAATAAGCTTTACTACAGATGCAACTGAGGCTTGAAATACGTCCCCAAGGTCAACTCTGCTACAGAATGGTGATATGTATATTTTACCTTGATTATCTCATTGTTCTAAGCAGAAGTACTAATTTGCTACCAGCTACTCCATTCTACTTGGAAGGAAGGTCTCAACACATAGCTTTACCTATAATTGAATATTTACTTGAAAGCCTATATTAAATCCAAGGTGATGTTCAAGGTCAAACTTAGTCTCTGAATAATCTATGCCTCAAATACAAGTACCAGTAGCACTTTGGACATTTTACAGTGTAACAATAAGGTAGTGGTACACTTTAAAAACCTCAAAGGGGGCCGGGTGCGGAAGCTCACCCCTGTAATCCCAGCACTTTGGAAGACCTAGGCAGGGGGATCATGAGATCAGGAATTTGAGACCAGCCTGGCCAACATGGTGAAACCCACACACACACACACACATACACATATATGTGCATTTATAAATATATATACATATATTATAGATTATAGTTTATAAAATTTATATATCTGAATCAATTTATAAGTTTATACATTTACAAATTTTAACAGATATATACATATGAAATTTTACCTAAAACTAAAACTTACCATTGGGAAATTTTATAAATAAATGTAAGTAGTGCTCATCATATTTGTCTTTAGAAAGTAACTCTGGGTATTTATTGGAGGTTAGGTGAGAGAATATATTAAATGTAAATCAAAAGATTAGGAATTTGAGAGATCAGGGGTGAGGGTACACACACACACATATACATATATATTTCCAGCTATTCTCTTGACTGTGCCTTTTATTCGCCAAACTTTAATATATGCTTCAAAGTCTAGCTTAATTTTCCAAATGCCAAAAACATAGTCATCACCATTCACCAGCTGGGTCAGACGGACCATGTAATTTTATTATTATATTGACAACATTTTACACTGCAGAAGTAAAAATAAAGGGGCAGTGAAATTTCATTAGAAAGTGTTGGTTTTGAATGTATATGTATTCAATGTCTTCTAAATGCAACTAATGCTTCATCAATTGTCATGCATGAACCAGAAATATATCCATTTGATCTAACTTATCATTATTCTGGTTCCTGAACTGACATCATCAAAATGCAGCACAATTGATTAATTTTTTTTAAATCGTAGCTCACAGTTTTGATGAAGAGAAAGTGGCCATCTTCTTTGTTCCATAATTGCAAAATTGTTTCATTTGTACACTATAACACCACCTACAATTACCAATTAATTTTTTTCATTTCTACATTATGGGTTTCCTTCTAGTTACCTATGCATATATATATTTACCTTCACTATCCACTTATGAACCATATACAACAAACCTGAGAACAAAATCATAAAATATTAAAAAATATATTACCTATCTTTTTAGCAAAATAGGATGGTCCAGGTTCTTGCTACAAAATATTCTGTGATCGAGTCCTTCCTATTCCCCTCCAACCCAATACGGAGTCTGGCTCTGTCCCCCAGGCTGGAGTGCAGTGGCACGATCTTGGCTCACTGCACTCGCTGCCTCCCAGGTTCAAGCAATTATCCTGCCTCGGCCTCCTGACTAGCGGGGATTACAGGCACGTGCCACCATGCCCAGCTAATTTTTGTATTTTTAGTAGAGATGGGATTTCACCATGTTGGTCAGGCTGGTCTCAAACTCCCAACCTCGTGATCCACCCACCTAGGCCTCCCAAAGTACTCGGATTACAGGCATGAGCCCGGCCCTACCTGTTCTTGACTAACTGAATATGAATACTGTTATCTGCTTTTTGTTCTAAGAAATACATTATTCATACTTTGATAACTGTGTGAAGAAATGAATCTTGGATGGTGTCATTTGATGACTCAGTATGAGAATCTGCTTCTAGGATCAGTTTTACCATTCACATTAGAGTTCTGCTGTCTGATTTGACTAGTAAATATTAAACTCTTCTTTTGTCAATTTTCGTATCTTTGTCATGGAAAAGAAGAATTAAAAAGAAAATTTAAAGATCCACCCCCGCAAAAAAAAAGTTCTGAAAAAAAAGAAAATAAAAAATTCTGAAGTCTCAACTGTGTTCAATGAGAGATAAAAGCAGACCACAAAGATGGGGTCTCTGATCTTCTTTTATTTATATATTCATGAAGGATCATGCAATATTTTGGGCAACTTGATAAAACTAAAGGATGAAGCAATAGTGACCATTTATTCAATGACTGCATTACTCTTATAGATGATTTCATCATTCTCCCATTTTCTATTATTTTATTTTATTATTTATTTATTTATTTTTGAGATGGAGTTTTGCTCTTGTCCCCCAGACTGGATTACAATGGTGTGATCTCAGCTCACTGCAACCTCTGCCTCCTGGTTCAAGCAATTCTTCTGCCTCAGCCTCCTGAGTAGCTAGGATTACAGGTATGTGCCAAGCTAATTTTTCTATTTTTAGTAGAGACAGGGTTTCATTGTGTTGGTCAGGCTGGTTTTGAACTCCTGAACTCAAGTGATCTGCCTGTCTCAGCCTCCCATTTAAGGACAGTTGAAAATAGCCATGTAATGATGAAATAATTCTAATAATAAAACAGCAAAATGTTTCAAGATAGAGGAAATATAAGAACATTATGCCACAAAAATATATCACAGATTTATTAAAAAGCCCAATAGATCTAAACAGTAATTACAAAATTAAAAAAAATTATATACAGAAATAACCAATATTTTTCTTTGCTCTTTGGAAGACTTTAAGAAAAGAACAAGAGTCATAAAATATCAATCCTTATAAATTCTAAGAATTGCTCAAAAACAGAAACTCACAACTAAAACAGAATCCAATGGACCTTGGTGTTGTACTGAGGGCTAAAGGCCACTAACTTTCAAAGATTTTTGTCAGAGAGCCATAAGCAAAATTAACCTCATACTTACCAGTTTCCCCACTGTATTCTTTACATGCTTCCATTATTCCACCCATTATATTCTATTATACATGTTGATAGTATGTAATATACATTATGACTTCGATTTTTCAACTAGACTATATTTCTGGAACTTAGGAAAATGCCTTAAACACGGTAGTCCTTTTAAGTGTTTGTTAAATTACAATTTTCTCATAAACTATGATACTATCTTATGAGATACAGGAACTAACTTAACTTCTTGAAACTCAAAGAATAAAAAAGTGTCTAGTATGGGTTAGACTTAATAAATCAGGTAAAGCTTATCTATAGCTTGTCTCATTCCTTATCGATATCCCACTGGTTAGTACCCTAAAATTATATTTTGTGATGAGATAAAATTTTAATCTTATCTTAAGAAAATGTTTCATGTTTGTTATAAGGTGGAAAGATATAACAATTTGTAAAGATAACTGACTTGCAATTTAAAATTCCGGGTTACATAACTGCAAAGATTTTGTATTTTATCCTAAGTGCAATGACATATTATTAGACATTTAAGTATGTATAAGCTATTAACTATAAGTCAAATGACATCCTATATTCTGAAGATCAAAATCTTAATATTGATATCCAATGAACTGAAGAACCAAGCTAGACAAAGTGATAAGATTATTAAACCTACTCTTCAATTCTTTGAAAACCACACATACCAAGGACTGCATTATCAACGTAAGCAAGGCAAATACTTAGAACTACAGTTAGATCTGACAAAGGAGTCCAGGTTTCATTGAGGAGAATCCTATATACCATTCTAAGTGTACTGTTTTGAAATTTTTATTTGCCAAAACTTTAATTACAAAGAAATACCTGAATCAAAATAGTTAAAAATCAAGATAAAAGAAAATCCAGATTATTTACTATTTGGGCTAAATCAACCTGCCATGTTAAAACCCAATTGTGTTTTTAAAGCCTTATTATATATTCTATAAACCAGCCTGCTTGTTAATTATCTTTTCAGAAACTTTGCTGAAATCCATGTTGCAAGCATCCTGATTTCTACAGGGTCCTTAACAATCTGACTTTTAAATACAACATTATGTATGTCTGTGTGTGTGATTTTGGGAACCTCTGAAATCCATATTGAACAATTATCATGGAGCCATGTATAGAGCATAAAATAAAGATGTACTGATATAAATTATGTGATTTTTAAAAGCTTGGCTGAAGTTAAATTTCAGTCAGTAAAATATTATTGTAACTTAACTAAGTTTAGTTTTTATTTTTATTATTTTATTTTTAATTTATCTTGGAGACACAGCCAAATAAATGAATCTGCTGACTGAGTATAAATTGGCTATTTTTGTAATTACATTAACTTTTTAAAGTCATATGGTACAGCTGTGTGATAAATTTAAGAAAATTCAGCCGGGCGCGGTGGCTCACGCCTGTAATCCCAGCACTTTGGGAGGCCGAGGCGGGTGGATCACGAGGTCAAGAGATCGAGACCATCCCGGTCAACATGGTGAAACCCCGTCTCTACTAATACAAAAAATTAGCTGGGCATGGTGGTGCGTGCCTGTAATCCCAGCTACTCAGGAGGCTGAGGCAGGAGAATTGCCTGAACCCAGGAGGCGGAGGTTGCGGTGAGCCGAGATCGCGCCATTGCACTCCAGCCTGGGTATCAAGAGCGAAACTCCGTCTCAAAAAAAAAAAAAAAAAAAAAAAAAGAAAATTCAATCTGATCTATATTGTCAGTATTTTTTTTATGGCTACCAATAATAGATACTTGAGCTGGCAGGTAAGATGGGGAATCTAAAGACATAAAAAAAGTCATGGCAGGCTTCTTTCTGGCAGCTAAAATAAAGGAATTATGTAAGTAGCCACCTGTTTATATGATCTATATAAGCCAATAATGGGTCTCAATATTGTACTTAGTATTTATTAAATGCAACTCTAATGGGGCTTTGTACTTTGCAGAAGAATGAACAAATATCTAGGGGGCAATTTATATTTTAAGGGAAATTTGCCAGTTAGAAAGTACATTTAAAAATTAAAATATGACACTTTGGAAGGCCGAGGAGGGTGGATCATGAAGTCAAGAGTTCAAGACCAGACTGGCCAACACAGTGAAACCCTGTCTCTACTAAAAAGTACAAAAATTAGCTGGGCATGGTGGCTTGCATCTGTAATCCCAACTACTTGGGAGACTAAGATAGAAGAATAGCTTGAACTGGGACCCGGGAGGCGGAGGTTGCAGTAAGCTGAGATCATACCACTGCACTCCAGCCTGATCTACAGAGCGAGACTCCATCTCAAAAAAAAAAAAAAAATTAAAATATGAACAAATACACACTAAACAAGTCTTTGAAAAGATCTAAAATCACTTTTTTTCTTAAGAATGTAAGTAAACAACCTAAAAACTCACAAAAATTTTATCTTCTTTGAGTATTTGCCTAAAACACAAAAGCCTTAAAAACTGACATTTTGAGTATCACAGTTAGAAATACCAGTATGCCTCATTTCTTTCTTTCACTGATAAGAAATAAGAAGAAGTATTTGCTTTTTTGTTTTGTTTTTGTAATGGCAGATATCAGAATTACACCCACTTAAAACATTTTCTTACTGATCTGTCTTCTGTCTAGAGAGACAATAGTGTAGATTATCAGTCAGTGCAGGATCACTCAGAGAGCCAGTTAAACAATGATATATAAACTCATCATTTAAATCTGGGATTTATTTCCCTTTGTACTGGCTTCTATGAAGTTTGGATATGGTTACTAACGAAGTTAAACTAGTTGGAAAATTGCTAATAATCTTTCAAAGTTTCAAAGAAAGTTTCAAAATTTCACAGGATATTTCAAATTAAGTAAATTATATTTCTTAAAAAGGTCACAATATTATCTCATCCCATATGTTCTTTTTCAGCATGACTTTCCCACACCTGTTAAATCTGAATTGGCTCTATGACCTCTTTTGACCAATGGAATGTGGCAGTGTAATCTGAGGATTTGTCTTAAGAAGCAGATTTGTCTTAAGAAAAATGCAGCTACCAATTGGTCACCTACAAAACTTCTGTTTAGAATCTAGGTCCCATGCAGTGAGACAGACCAAACAGTCAAATAGAGTCTATATGCAAGAGAACATACGAACATTGTCAACAGCTCCAGCTGAGTTCTAGTTGGCAACAAGCACCAACTGCTAACCATGTGAGTAAGACCATTTTGGATGCCCCAGCTACCCAGCAGACACCACATGAGAAATGGATACAACTCTATCAGCCTACATCCAGTCCACCTACATAACTGAAAGCGATAAGCAACTATTGCTGTTTTAAGCCAATATTGTTACACAGCAATATATAGTAAAAATGGGATACATATCCAATAGTAGTGAACTTGTCACAATCTAATAAACAATGGTGGTGAATCAGCAGAGGCAGTGAAGAAGGTCACACCACACAGCTTAAGAAAGGATCTTAATATTTAATTGGGGGGAAAAAAAGCAATCCAATAGGTGGCTCCTGTGTGCCTCACCCAGGAGGCTGGGGACCAGTCAGACTGCCCAGTCGCTAACACACACTGATACCTGGGCACCTGAAGGCTGATCCACCAGTGCCCCTACCAGAATCTTTGCAGCATGGCCTAGGGATGTGAGGGCCAACCAGGAAAGGCCTGACACTGCTACCATTGGCTCCCCACCTAGGACCTGAAGACTTGCTCACCCAGGGCACACAGCCACCACTGCTGGTGCCCCCACGTGAAAACTGGAGGCCTGAGGATCAGCCTGCCTGATGACCACCAAAGTTTCACACAATCTCCACAAACAACTGCAGCCTAAGCCACTAAGGAAATCACAGACACTGCAATGCAGCTATGATTACAGTTGAAGCCATCATACAAAAACTACATCACTGCAATCACCTAGAACCAATATGGAAGCATCCTACCCAACAAACGTTATAGATAAATCTACAGGAAAAAGTCTTCCTTACAGAAGTTACTCCATAAAATTAGAAGAAGTGACAGTTACACTAGATGTGCAAATATCAATGTAAGGGAACAAGAAATATGAAAAGGCAGGGAAACATGACACCTCTAAAGGAACACAATAATTCTCCAGTAACATTCCAAAGAAAAGGAAATATTTAAAACGCCTGAAAATAAGTTTATGATAATGATCTTAAGGAAACTGCAAGATACAAAAGAACACATATAAATAATTTTAAAACCAGGAAAACAATTCATGACCTGAAAGAGAAATTAAACAGAGATAGATATTTATTTATTTTTTTTAAAAAAAGGAAATCCAGAAACTAAATCTTTTCCCAGACCAATGTCTTAAAGCATCCTGCAATGTTTTCTTTTAGTAGTTTGACATTCTCAAGTCTTACATTTAAATCTTTAAACATCATTAGTAATAAGAGAAACCCAAAATAATAAGCAATCTGATGGGATACAATGGGAAGAATACAGCATCACCTTTGTGACAGTCTGGACAAAGATGTTTAACTTACATACAATCCAGCAAGTCACACTTAGGTATTTGCTCAAAAGAAATGAAAACATAGGTACCCAAAAATATTTGTACAGGAATATTCACTGTAGCCTTATTAATAAGAGCAAAAAATCATTAAAAATTCAACTGTCCCTTAAACTGAAAATGTATAAAACTGTAAAACCTTCATACACTAGAATAGTATTCAGCAATAAAAAAGAATGGAGTACTTATATACAGCACAACATAGATGAATCTCAAAAACCAAAATGAAGTCAAACACAAAGAGTCTACAATATAATGCAAAATTCCATTTAAGTAAGGTTAAAGATTCATAAAACTAGTTATGGGAATAGGAAAGAAAATGTTTACCTGCTAGTTGAATAAAATACTTTCTGTTGATTCCTTAATAAAGTACTATGTTCATTAATTAAAATTTTAAAAATAAATTTCAAAATCAAATTGTGCTTTTTTATATAAGAAATTAAAGTACATAAACTGAATAATCAAATGAATTCAAAGAAAAAAAGTATAAGAGAATTCATACCTTAGAAAAGAAAATGGCCTAATCAGGAAGTTAAACTACAACAGAAAATAAAACAAAAATTATGATGTGAGAGTATACGATTAAATTTAATATTGACAGAAAACAGTAATATAAGAACTACACAAGGCAGTATATAACTAAATTGGAAATAAGTACAAGAAACATTGTGTATTTTGAATGAAGTTGTGAAGAAGGCCTGGCCTGAACAAGGGCACAGAAAGAACGGTAATAGCCTTTGAGTAATTAAAACAAACTGGATGGAATGCATGGTTCTATTAAGTGAAATAAGAAAATAAGGAACAATTCCTTTTGTTGTTGTTCTTTCTTAGCAGCTACATGGCATAATAAATGGAATGTTAGAAAAAGTCATCTGACTAGAATATGCGGAATGCATTATAAGGAAGGAAAGTATGGAGACAAATCTGTAAGGAAGACAACCTTTACATTAACATACAGAAAATCAGCACCTGGATCAAGATTTCAGCTAAGAGAATACAATAAAATCAAATATATGTGAACATTATAAAGCTGAGATTATCAAAATTTGGTGAAAAAACCAATACAGAGGGTTTAGAGAAGAAAAGTATCAAAAACAACTATGAGCTTTCAATCCTACATACCTACAGGGCAACTATCATTTGCTAAGAGACAGGTACTGTACCAAATGCATCACTTATATTATCTCATTTAATCTAATCATTTAACCAATCTCATGTCATGAAACATTGCTCTCCCCTCTTTACAGACAAGATAATGAAACTTGAAGAGGTTAAGTTATTTCCCCAAAATCTCAGAGCTAGCTGGATTAAAATCTAAACTTCAACAAACATTTATTTTAATGACAAGAAAAATAATGATACCAATGATATAATTAGGAAATTAGATGAGGTAGTTGGATTGGGAGCAAGGTAGCAGAAAAGAATAATAAAGAGTTCAAATAACCTGAATTTGAAGCAATAGCAAGATTTAAAAAGAAAAAGATGAATGTTTAGAAGTCAATGAGATAGGAAACTGATCAAGGTTAGAAACATGCAGAAATCACTTAGAGAAAAATGTTAACGATGATTCTTTAGTGGGAAATTTCTCGAATATAGAAAATACATAAAGTAGAACTATAAACCAAGATTAATTTCTAATATAATTAATTTCTTATAAACTAAAAAATATTATACTTAGCACAGTATACGCCTTATACAATAAGAAACCCTCCTACAGACCTACTCTACTTGTTGTCAATTTTTTTTCAAATTACTTCACTCTGTCAATATGGTCTTCTGCAAACACAAGCTAGCTTTGCATCTACGAGATAGAACTATGTACATACTCAAAATGAAGGTGCTATCTTGTTTTAATTATACCTAGCAAGAGCTTTTTAAGCCTCATACAAACTTATCTAAAAGTAATATTTGCAAAGAGAGACCCATCAGTGAGGAAAAAATAAAAATTACAAGAAGTTATTCAGTAATAATAAAGAAAACTCAAGGATAATAAACACATATATTTTGAGCTAAAATAAACATTGTTAAAAAGAAAGACTGCAATTAAAGAAAAACTACAAGCAAAAGAGACATAGGACAATAATCCTGACAGTCCACTCAAGTTAAGCAAGACGGGATCATATAAACACTCCATAAAATATAAGAAAAAAGTTAACACATTAAATAGATTATAAATAAAAGTATTTGTTAGTCACAGCTATGATCAAGTCAACATAGAAAAACCCAGAAACAGACTATGTCATTAACTAGTATGACAAGAAAATATACAGACATAAGTTAAAATAGGATTCTGATGACCAATCACCAACATTAAACTCACCATTCTTTATTTTTTCCAATTTTTGTTTCTAACCTTTATTTCTGTCTCTCTTAGTGTTTTTATATTTCAAGTCACTAAGGAAATGTGATCAGATTCTTTTTATTTCAGGGTAGATCTGACTCTACACATCTTAACAAAATTACCTCTGTTTCTTCCATTAAATTCTTTACTTATAAACTGTTCTACTTTTAATAAGCCAGTGAAAATTACAGAAAAGAGCACAACCTAAGTAAAATACTTAAGGTTATTAATACTTAAGTATTAATACTTAAGTCTATTAAGAATATCTTTCAGCATCTCTTTATTTTTTTTTATTATTTTTATTTTTTTTCAGCATCTCTTATCTGGTCCCTTTCTTCTCTTCCCCATTCCTTAGATCTTCATCTTCCTCATCTAGCTGTCCAATGAGTTCCACTAGAACTAATCCCTCCTCTGGAAGTAATATAGGCTACTCCCTTCCCCCTTCAATATTTAAGTATGTCATTATATTTAATAAACCAATTTAATAACATGCTAATGTTACAGTTAATATCCAGGGAAAAGTCAACGTAGGTAACTCTTACTTAATCTTCGAGGAAGCAATTCAGTTAGTAACAGAGAAAGGCAGAAAAAATGATTACAGATTACCTTAAAAATCAGGACCTAGAAGGGAAATAGAGTATAATTACAGTCATGCACTGCATAAATGATATTTCAGTCAATAATGAACTGCATATATGATGGTGATTCCATAAAATTATAATGGAGCTGAAAAATTCCTATCACCTAGTGATTTCGTAGCCCTCATAAAGCAGTAGTAAAAGGCATTCCTACATGATTGTGGTGATGCTGATATAAACAAACCTACCACAATGGCGATCATATAAACGTATAGCACATACAATTATGTACACTACATAATACTTGATAATGATAATAAATGATTATGTTACTGGTTTTTGCATTTACTATACTATGGTTTTTTATCACTATTTTAGGGTGTACTCCTGCTTATTAAAAAAAAATTAACTGTAAAACAGCCTCAGGCAGTTCCTCTAGATGGTATTTCAGGAAAAGGTGTTGTTATAGAAGATGACAGCTCCATGGGTATTATCTAGTGAGACAAGATACAGAGGTGGAAGACAATGATACTGACGATTCTGACCCTGTGTAGGCCTAGATAGGTGTGTATGGGTGTGTGTGTGTGTGTGTAAAATATTTTTTTGAGATGAGTTCTCACTTTGTCTGCCAGGCTGGATCGAGTACAGTGGTGCGATCATAGTTCACTTAGCCTGAAAGTCCTGGGCTCAAGCAATTTTTCCTCCTTAGCCTCCTGAGTAGCTGGGACTATAGGGGTGCACCAACACAGCTCGCTCAATTTTTAAATTATGTTTTGTAAAGACAGGTTGTCGCCCACTGGTTTTAAACTCCTAGGCTTAAGCAATCCTCCTGCTTCAGTCTCCCAAAGTGGTGGGATCACAGGTGACGAGCTACATGCCTGCCAGAAATAAAGTATTTTTGTACAACTGTACAACGTGTTTGTGCTTTAAGCTAAGCATTATTACAAAAGAGTCAAGAAGTTTATAAACTAAAAAAGTTAAAGGAAGCTAAGGTAAATTTATTATTGAAGAAAGAAAAATATCTTTTAATACATTTAGTGTAGTTAAGTATACAGTATTTAAAAACTCTGCACTGGTGTACAGTCAAGTCCTAGGTCTTCACCATTCACTCACTCACTTACCTGAAGCAACCTCCAGTCCTGCAAGCTCCATTCATGCTAAGTGCCCTATATCACTTTTTATCTTTTATACCACATTTTTACTGCATTTTTCTATGTTTAGATATATAAATAGTTGCCATTGTGTTACAACTGCCTACAATATTCATTCAGTACAGTAACATGCTGTACAGTCTGTAGCCTAAGAACAACAGCCTATACCATACAGCCTAGGTGGATAGGAGGCTATATTACCTAGGTTTGTGTGAGTACACTCCATGATGTTTGTGAAATGACAAAACTGCCTAATGATGCATTTCTCAGAACACATCTCCATCATTAAGTAATGAATGGCTGTATTCTATAAGGATAATATAATCAAAATATTGATTTTTTATGTTTGCATTTTCTTTTTCCAATTAATTGCTGTTAGTAACTGAATTTTCTACAACTTAGATCCCTGATTTTTCACTCCCTCACTGCATTATTCTACTATTATCACCTAGACAACAGGCTCAATTCTTTCCTCTACCAAGAGCTCTTTTTAATTGTTCTTTAAGCTCTGGGGTACATGTGCACATCCAACAGGGTTGTTGCATAGGTACACACATGCCGTGGTGGTTTGCAGTCTCCATCCTGGAACCAACCCAAATGCCCATCAATGATAGACTGGACAAAGAAAATGTTGCACATATACAACATGGAATACTATGCAGCCATAAAACATGATGAGTTTGTGTCCTTTGTAGGGACATGGATGAATCTGGAAACCATCATTCTCAGCAAACTGACACAACAGAAAACCAAACACCGCATGTTCTCACTCATAGGCGGGTGCTGAACAATGAGAACACGTGGGCACAGGGAGGAGAACATCACATACGGGGGTAGGTTGGGGGGTGGGGAGCTCGGGGAGGGATAGTTGGCGGGGTTGGGGAGGGAAAACACTGGGAGAAACGCTTGATATATGTAAAGAGCTGACTCCTTTTAGAGCACAAAAAGACAACAAAAAACATTCCATTTTTTATTTAGTTGCTTAGGACAAAATAAACCTACCAAATGAACTTTATATAATGGGGTGGTGTATCTAACGGTAGGTAGAAGAGAGATTATTTAATAAAAAAATGAACTAATGGGAAAACAGACTAGGTAATTAGAAGCAAACCATTATTAGTGAAAACAGACAAAGAGAGAACAAAGAATTTGCTCTTCATTCAAAAATTTCTTAATACCAAAAAATACAAAATAATTCAATGTAATGCAATCTACACACATCAGATTATCAGTACTTTAAGTCTAACAATATCAAGTCTTTGTGAACCTCATAGATTTCTCATGAGAGAGTAAACTGTAATCCCAGTACTTTGGGAGGCCAAAGTGGGTGGATCACAAGGTCAGTTAGAGACCAGCCTGGCCAATATGGTGAAACCCCATCTCTACTAAGAAAATATAAAAATTATCTGGGCATGGTGGCACGCACCTGTAGTCCCAGCTACTTGGGAGGCTGAGGCAAGAGAATCACTTGAACCCAGGAGGCGGAGGTTGCAGTGAGCTGATACTGCGCCACTGCACTCCAGCCTGGGCAACAGAGTGATACTTTTTCTCAAAAAAGAACCCCCCCCAAAAATTAGTAAAATTTTTGAAAGTTTTAGCTGGCAATTCTATACCTAGCTATATACCTCAAGGAAATATTCACCTATTTATGATTCTTTGAAACACTGTTCACAATAGTAAAAATTATGAAATAAGCAATAGAAGAATAATAAATTATGATACATTCATGCAATGAAATACTCTTCAATGGTTGAAATGAAGAACTAGATCTATCAATGAATGTATCTCAGAAACAATGTTGAGGGAAAAAAATCATGTTGTAGTATGATACTATTCAAATATAGATTAAGATAGGCAAAACAAGACTCTATCTATTCTGGACATGAGGAAAAGGATAAAATTGTGAAACAAGAAGGAAATATAAAACACCAAATTCAGAATAAGGGTTACTTGTAGGAAGAGAATATTAAAGGCGAATGATATAGGTAAGAGATTCACAGATACTTACATTATATCTGTAATGTTTTATTCCTTAAGTTCAGGGGTAATATATGGGTATTCATTAGATTTAAGCCAATTTTAAGATAAGATTCATATATTGCTATCTATCCCCTAGTCTCCCAAATGAGAATAATTTATATAAAAGATCTATAAAGTCAATTATAATAATTCTAACATTGAAATATAGGCATTCCCAATAAAGCAAATCTCTGGCAGTCAAAATCTAAAATCTAAATGATAACTGCACTGCTTTTATAATTTGTGGGATTACAGTAGTTCTTCATTTTTCATTTCTCTGTAAGCCCTGGTTGCTGAAACTGCTGTTAGTAACTCGAAACTAGTTTTATCTAGTAGCAACTGAAGCAACCTTTTGCAACTCGGAGACTAGTTTTACCCATTGCTCTCATTCAGCAATCAGAGCTTGCCAGCTCCCCAAAACTTTACTAGTGCTAATGAACTTTCCTGCAAAAAATATGTCGTATTTCTCCTTTTTAGAAGACTTCCAACCTTCTCTTTTTTCTTTGGACATTGCAGATTGGAATAACCAGCCTGTTCTGTCACTAGAGTTAAAAATAAAAACCTGAGAACATGAGAATCTGAGTATGCAGCAGTGTGAAAAGCTTGGTAGCCACTTACAAGGAGCATACGATACGCTAAATTACTGAATTGTCCAGTAGAGCATATTCTTTGAAATAAACTTACTACTGCATATTTTATACAAGTTTTCTAAAATAAAATGTCTAATGATATAATCATCAATCATAGGAAAGCAAAGCAATCTACTATTATTACCCAAGTGAAGCAACTGGCAATAGCCCAACACTCAGGAAAAATAAATCATAACTTAATATTTAGGAATATTGTCTAATGTAGGAGTCAACAAACTTTTTTCTGAAAAGAGCAGACAGTAAATAGTTCAGGCTTTGTAAACGCCATACAGTCTCGAGTGTGTATTCTTTCCCCACCCCTGCCCCATGCTTTAAAAAATGTAAAAATCCTTCCAAGCTAAGAGCAGTAGAAAAATAGGTTGTATCCAATATTTGGCACACAGAATGAAGTCTCCCAATCATTTGTCCAAGAAAATGGCTTTAATTCAGCTCATTGTGGTGGATCAGCCCCTACCAGTTAATCTTTTAAACTGTCCTTGGAGCTGGAGGGTGGCTGCCACCCAGTGGACACCATTAACTTTTCACTTAAGCTATCAGGGAACCAGGCCCAAATATTTATTTAATAGAGTAAACTCTGTACATGAAATCAGTCCAAGGGCTTCACCCACAAGGTCAGTTTAACATCATTTCACACAGTAAAACTTTATTCAAATCTATCAGTTGAATTCAGATAGATTTTCCTATACTAAAGCATGGACCAAGGTGTCTCATAGGCATATGTCAAGGGCTATAGTAATGTAGTTCTTCTTATTACAGAGGAACTAAAGATATTTGAGTCTGCCGGTAAACATGTCTTATGCCACATTAATGAACTGTACTAAAACATATGTTTCCAGAAATTATGAAATGGTACATTCATAAATTTGACAATCTACAGAGTTTTAGTATGTGACGGCTAACAATGGCCACAAAATGACTGTGCTATCTCCAGGCTGAAATTGTTGGGAGTAGAGAGTACTGAGAGAGCAGAAAAGGATAATAAAAACACGAGGAACAATGTAAGTTTTTTCTCTCTTTTGGCTGCTCGCTTTAGGGCTGGTGTCCAAACCTGGATGTTTCCTCCTTCATGTAGCTTCTGATATTTGGAAAGCAATCTCGCTCAGGGAGGTGAAATATTACTGTAGCTCTTCCCCTTCATCTTCAGTCCTTTTGGCAAGCCCTGGGTTCAGCTTTCCCTTCTCACATGGGACCAAGGATGATGACCTGGTAATTTGTATCCTACAAAGCCAGGAAAGTTTGGGTCCCTCCTTTCCTTTAAAATTTACCAAGGGGGCTTAGTTCTCTCCTTCAGGCAGCTGATGTCAGGATAAAGGGGGAATGGCAGGATAAGAGGACACAAACTGAGAAAGTGGCGCACACCAATAAGCATGGCTTTAATTTTTTTTTAGACAGAGTCTCACTCCATCATGAAGGCTGGAGTGCAGTGGCACAATCTCAGCTCACTGCAACTTCCATCTCCCACGTTCAAGAGATTCTCTTGCCTCAGCCTCCAGAGTAACTGGGACTATAGGTGCATACCACCACACCCAGCTAATTTTTGTATTTTTAGTAGGCTTTGTATTTGCTTTTAGCTTTGAGCAGCCAGTACATGATCAAACAAACTAACTTCCAAGGTTGTTAGCTGATATGGTTTGGCTGTGTTCTAACTCAAATCTCATCTTGAATTGTAACTCCTACAATTTCCACATGTTCTGGGAGGAATGCGGTGACTGAATTATGTGGAAACCGGGAGGTGATTGAATTATGTGGGCAGGTCTTTCCTGCACTATTCTCATGATAGTGAATGAATCTTATGACATCTGATGCTTTTAAAAATCGGAGTTTCCCTGCACAAGTTCCCTCTTTGACTGCTACCATCCACGTAAGAGGTGACTTGCTCCTCTGCCTTCTGCCATAATTGTGAGGCCTCCCCAGTCATGAGGAACTGTAAGTCCACTAAACCTCTTTCTTTTGTAAATTGCCCAGTCTTGGGTATGTCTTTATCAGCAGCATGAAAATTGACTAATAAAGAAAACTGGTACCAGTAGAATGGGGTGCTGTTGAAAAGACACATGAAAATGTCGAAGAGACTTTGTAACTAGGTAACAGGCAGAGGTTGGAACAGTCTGGAGGGCTCAAAAGAAGACAAAAAAATCTGGGAAGGTTTGGAACTTCCTAGAGACTTGTTGAATGGCTTTGACAAAAATGTTGATAGTGATATGAACAAAAATGTCAAGGTTGAGGTGGTCTCAGATGGAGATGAGGAACTCGTTGGAAATTGGAGCAAAAGTGACTCTTGTTATGTTTTAGCAAAGAGACTGGCAGAATTTTGCCCCTGCCCTAGAGATTTGTGGAAATCTGAACTTGAGAGAGTTGATTTAGGGTACTGGTGGAAGAAATTTCTGAGCAGCAAAGCATTCAAGAATAACCTGAGTGCTGTTAAAGGCATTCAGTTTTACAAGGGAAACAGAGCATGAAAGTTTGGAAAATGTGTAGCCTGGCAATTCAATAGAAAAGAAAATCTCACTTTCTGAGGAGAACTTCAAGCTAGATGCAGAAATTTGCATAAGTAATGAGAAGCTGAATGTTAATCCCCAAGACAATGGGGAAAATGTCTCCAGGACATGTCACAGGTTTTCATGGCAGCCCCTCCCATCACAGGTTTGAAGGCCTAGCAGGAAAATATGGTTTTGTCGGCCAGGCCGAGGGTCCCCATGCTGTGTAGAGTCCAGAAACGTGGTGTCCTGCATCCCAGCCACTTCAGCTATGACTAAAAGAGGCCAACGTAAGCTCAGGCCATGGCTTCAGCGGGTTCAAGCCCCAAGTCTAGGCAACTTTCATGTGGTACTGAGCCTGCTAGTGCACAGAAGTAAAGAACTGAGGTTTGAGAACCGCCACCTAAATTTCAGAGGATCAAAACTGGACAAACTCACAAAGATGAGCAAGAATCAACGAAAAAATGCTGAAAACCCAAAAGGACAGAGTGCTACTTCTCCTTCAAATAACTGCAACATCTCTCTAGCAAGGGCACAGAACGAGACAGAGGATGAGACAGATGAATTGATAGAAGTAGGCCTCAGAAGACGGATAATAAGAACTACGCTGAGCTAAAGGAAGATGTTTTAACTCAATGCAAAGAAGCTAAGAACCTATGGTTAGAGGAGCTGCTATCTACAATAACCACTTTAGAGAGGAAAATAAATGACCTGATGGAGAGGAAAAACACAGAATGAGAACTTCATAAAGCATACACAAATATCAACATCCAAATCGACAAAGTGGAAGGAAGGATACTAGAGTTTGAAAACCACCTTGCGAAAATAAGGTATGCAGACAAGAGTAAAGAAAAAACAGTGAAAAGGAATAAACAAAGACTCAAAGAAATATCAGACTTCATAAAAAGACCAAATCTATGATTGACTAGAGTTCCTGAAGGTGACAGTGAGAATAGAAACAAGCTAGAAAACACACTTAAGGATATTATCCAGGAGAACTTCCCAAACATAGCAAAACGGGCCAACATTAAAATTCAGGAAATACAGAGAACACCACTAAGATACTCCATGAAAAGATCAACCCAAATTCATAAAACAAATTCTTAGAGATCTACAAAGAGACTTAGACTCCCACACAATAATAATGGGAGACTTTACCACCTCACTGTAAATATCGCACAGATGAAAGAGAGAGAAAATTAACAAGGACATTCAGGACATGAACTCAGCTCTGGATCAAATGGACCTAATAGACATCTGTGAACTCTCCACCCCAAATAAACAGAATACACATTCATCTCGGTGCCACATGGAACTTACTCTAAAATCAACCACATAGTTGGGAGTAAAACACTCCTTAGCAAATTTGCAAAAGAACAGAAATCATTACAAACAGTCTCTCAGACCACAAGGTAATCAAATTAGAACCTCAGGATTAAGAAACTCACTCAAAACCATACAATTACATGGAAACTGAACAACCTGCTCCTGAATGATTCCGGGGTAAATAATGAAATTAAAGCAGAAATCAAGTTCTTTGAATCCAGTGAGAACAAAGAGACAACATACCAGAATCTCTGGGACACAGCTAAAGCAGTGTTAAAAGGGAAATTTATAGCACTAAATGCCCACATCAGAAAGCTAGAAAGATCTCAAATTGACACCCTAAAATCACAATTAAAAGAGTTAGAGAGGCAAGAGCAAACTAATCCAAAAGCTAGCAGAAGACAAGGAATAACTACGTTCTGAGCAAAACTGAAGGAGATAAAGACACAAAACTCCTCCAAAAAAAAAAAAAAATCAATGAATCCAGGAGCTGATTTTTTGAAAAAATTAACAAAATAGACTATTAGGTAGACTAACAGAGAACAAAAGCGAAAAGAATCAACAGCCACAATCAAAAATGATAAAGGGGATATCACCACAGACCCCACAGAAATACAAACTACCATGAGAGAATCCTACATGCAAATAAACTAGAAAATCTAGAAAAAAATGGATAAATTCCCAGACACATACACCCTCCAAGTCTAAACCAGGAAGAATAGGCCAATACCAAGTTCTGAAAGTGAGGCCATAATTAATAGCCTACCATCAAAAAAGCCCAGGACCAGACAGTTTCACAGCTGAATTCTACCAGAAGTACAAAAAGGAGCTGGTACCATTCCTCCTGAAACTATTCCAAACAACTTAAAAGGAGGGACTCCTCACTAACTCATTTTGTGAAGCCAACATCATCCTGATACCAAAACTGGGAAGAGACACAACAAAAAAAGAAAACTTCAGGCCAATATCCTTGGTGAATATCGATGTGGAAATCCTCAATAAAATGCTGGCAAACCAAATCCAGCAGCACATCAAAACACTTATTCACTATGATCAAGTAGGCTTCATCCCTAGATGCAAGGCTGGTTCAACAAATGCAAATCCATAAACATAATCCATAACATAAACAGAACCAAAGACAGAAACCACGTGATTATCTGAATAGATGCAGGAAAGGTCTTTGATAAAATTCAAACGTGCTTCCTGTTAAAACCTCTCAATAAACTAGGTATTGATGAAATATATCTCAAAATAGTAACAGCTATTTATGACAAACCCACAGCCAAAATCATACTGAATGGGCAAAAGCTGGAAGCATTCCTTTTGAAAACCAGTACAAGACAAGGATGCCCTCTCTCACCAATCCTATTAAACATAGTATTGGAAGTTCTGGCCAGGACAATTAGACAAGAGAAAGAAATAAAGGGCATTCAAATAAGAAGAGAGGAAGTCAAATTGTCCCTGTTTGTAGACGACATTATATTTCGAAAACCTCATCGTCTCACCCCAAAAAACCCTTAAACAGATAAGATACTTCAGGAAAGTCTCAGGATATAAAATCAATGTGCAAAAATCACAAGCATGCCTATAAATCCACATTAGACAAGCAGAGAGCCAAACCATGAATGAACTTCTGTTCACAGTTGCTACAAAGAGAATAAAATACCTAAGAATACAGCTAACAAGGGATGTGAAGGACCTCTTCAAGGAGAACTACAAACCACTCAAAGAAATGAGAGGACGCAAGCACATGGAAAAACATTCCATCCTGATGGATAGGAAGAATCAATATTGTGAAAATGCCCATACCGCCCAAAGTAATTTACAGATTCAATGCTATTCCCATGAAACTACCACTGACATTCTTCAAAGAATTAGAAAAAACTACTTTAAATTTCATATAGAATCAAAGATGACCCTTGATAGCCAAGACAATCCTAAGCAAAAAGAACAAAGCTGAAGGCATCATGCTACTTGACTTCACACTATACTACATAGCTACAGTAATGAAAACAGCATGGTACTGGTACCAAAATAGGCATTTAGGCCAATGGAGCAGAACAGAGACCTCGGAAATAACACCACACATCTACAACCATCTGATCTTTGACAAACCTGACAAAAACAAGCAATGGGGAGAGGATTCCCTATTCAATAAATGATGCTGGGAAAACTGACTAACCATATGCAGAAAACTAAAACTGGACCCCTTCCTTATACCTTATACAAAAATTAAATAAAATTAACTAAAGAGGGACTAAAGACTGAAATGTAAAATCCAAAACCATAAAAACCCTAGAAGAAAACCTAGGCAATATCATTCAGGACACAGGCATGGGCAAAGACTTCATGATGAAAATGCTAAAAGCAATTGCAACAAAAAACAAAATTGACAAATGGGATCTAATTAAACTAAAGAGCATCTGCACAGCAAAAGAAACTATCATCAGAATGAACATGCACCCTACAGAATGGGAGAAAATTTTTGCACTCTACACATCTGACAAAGGTCTAATATCCAGAGTCTACAAGGAACTTAAACAAATTTACAAGAAAAAAAAACCCCATCAAAAAGTGGGCAAAAGATATGAACAGACACTTCTCAAAAGAACACATTTACACAGACAACAAACATACGAATAAAAAAAGCTCAACATCACTGACCATCAAAGAAATGCAAATCAAAACCACAATGAAATAATCATCTCATGCTAGTCAGAATGGCAAGTAGATGCTGGCGAGGTTGTGGAGAAATAGGAATGGTTTTACAATGTTGGTGGGAATGTAAATTAGTTCAACCACTGTGGAAGGCAGTATGACTATTTCTCAAGGATCTAGAACCAGAAATACCATTTGACTCAGCAATCTCATCACTGGGTATATACCTAAAGGATTATAAATCATTCTACTATAAAGATACATGCATGTGTATGTTTATTGCAGCACTATGTACAATAGCAAAAACATGGAATCAACCCAAATGCCAATGATAGACTGGATAAAGAAAATGTGGTACATATACACCATGGAACACTATGCAGCCATGAAAGGGAATGAGATCATGTCCTTTGCAGGGACATGGATAAAGCTGGAAGCCATCATCCTCAGCAAACTAACACATGAACAGAAACCAAACACTGCATGTTCTCACTCATAAGTGGGAGATGAATAATGAGAACACATGGACCCAGAGAGGAGAACAACACACACCAGGGCCTGTTGGGTGATGCGGGATTAGGGGAAGAACTTACAGGACAGGTCAATGGGTGCAGCAAACTACCATGGCACACGTATACCTAAGAAACAAATCTGCAGGTTCTGCATATGAATCCCATTTCTTTTACAAGAAATAAAGAAAAAAATCATAAAAAAGAACATACAAAAAATCTTGAAGCTTAATCATGAAATATTAAAAACTTTCCCTTTTAAATTGGAAATGAGACAAAAATATACACTATTATCATTTCTATTCAAATTTGAACTGGTGGTACTAGACACCACAATGAGGCAAAAAAAATTAAATAAAAGCTAAAGTTTTGGAATGAAAGAATATAACTACTATTAATATCAAATATCATCATTTTGCATGTAGAGAAGCAAAAAGTGTATAAATGATTATAACTAAATTAGTTTTAAATTAATTCAATATCATTTACATCTTAATAGTGGATGGTGAGCATTAATTTAATGACATTTGGTGGGTTTTTAAAGTGGGATTTAGGCAGCAATACTATTTTGTGCAGTAGTTAAGAGGAATGGCTTTGGAGTAAGTTAGACCTGAATTTTAAATCTTGTTTTGGTACCTCTTACTTGATTGATCAGGGACAAGCTATCTAACCTCAAAAAGGCTTGATTTACAAACTATTAATAATAATTGTTTGCTGAGACACCCAAATTAATGTAGTTATGAAAAGCCAGTTTACTGTTATGTTATTTTCATTGTCTATAGCCTCAAAATTTGTAAGTGGGAGAGTTGAGAGTTGACCATATGCATTCTGGCTCCAACGTTTGCGCACATAACAACAAGGGTATAGCATCTTTTCAAACTATTGGTTTGACAAATACAAATATGAATGATATACTACCACCAAAAAAATTCCAGCTGAGAGAGATAAGATATAAACACATAACTACAGCAGGAAAAAATCAAATGAGTGCTACAATGATTAAAATTAATGACTGATAATATCAAACGTTGATGATTATATGAAACAACTAGAACTCTTATGCATTGCTAATGATAATTTAAAATGATACAACTACATTGGAAAAAGGCTTGGCAGTATCATATAAAGCACAGATACTATTTAACCCATCAACTATATCAATAGTTATCCAAGAACAATAAGAATATATATAATCTTCATTATTCACAGATTCCACATTTGTGAATTCACCTCCTCACTAAAATCTGTTGGTAACCCCAAAATCAATACTTGAAGCACTTTCACAGTAATTTGTAGACGTGAACGGAGCAGCAAACTTTGAGTCACCAGACAGGTACATTCTCAGCTGATGTGGAACATATTGATACTCTATCTTGTTTTGGCAATCATACTGTAAACTAGTGTCCTTTTCATGGTCTATTTTGTGCCATGGTTTTCAAGTTGTGATGCTTTTTCTTGGCGATTTTGCTGTGTAGAATAGTGCCATGAAGAGTACTGAAGTGCTGTGAGTCCTGAGTGCAAGAAGGCTGTGATGTGCCTTAAGGAGAAAATACATTTTAGATAAACGTTATTCAGGTATCAGTTCTCGTGCTGTTGACTGAATTCAACATTAATGAAGCAACAATATATATTAAATAAGGTGTCTTTAAACAAAAACACACAAAAAACAAAATTGTATGTTGATGAGTTCACAAAAATGTTGTGACCAGAGGATCACAAGAACCGAACCCTATATTTCCGCTAGAAGCGATGGTCCAGTATTCAAAAATTTAGTGTCCATGGTGACTTCACAGAACATAACTAGAGAGAATAATGAGAATCAGTAATATCCACAAAAAGGCTTATATGCACATATTCACAGCAGCTTTACTCACAACAGCCAAAATCTGAAAATAATCCAAAAGTCCATAAAACAAATGGATACATAAATTATAAAACAGTCACAGAATGGAATAGTACTAAGCAATAAAATGGAATGGACTATTGTTCCAAGCAATAATAAGAGGTAAATCTCAGAAACACGTTGAGCAAAGGAAGACTTACATAAACAGTTTAATTTCATTTACATGGAAAGAATAAGAAAGGCAAAACAAATATAAGGTGAAGATAAGTTAAAACAGTCCTCATAAGGGTGGAAAGAGGGAATAAAAAGTTTCTGGAGGAGAGGAGTTCCAAAATGGCTGGTTAGATCCAGCTCAGGATTGCAGCTCCGAATGAAAGTGCAGAGGGTGAGTGGACGTCGCATTTCCAGACGGATATTTATTGCCCACAGACCAAGAGATTCGCAGGCGGAGGAGCCTCACGGGTCGCCAGCACGGCTGGTGTGGACGGCGTGGCTGTTTTGCCTGCACCCCAGCGCAGCGGCTCTGGGTGCAGAGTAAACGGGACTGTGTTCCCACTTAGCCAGCAAGGGGAGCTAAAACAGGGAGCCAGACCAGGAGATTCCCGGGCAAAAAAAGCCACGAATCTCAGAGCCGCAGTTTCATCCAGCGCAGCCGCTCCCGGTGCAGAGCAAACGGGACTGTGTTCCCACTTAGCCAGCAAAGGGAGCTGAAACAGGGAGCCAGGCCAGGAGATTCCCAGGCAAAAAAAGCACCACGAATCTCAGAGCCACGGTTTCAGCAGTGCAGTGGGTCGCCGCACAGGAAAACACACAGATCCCAGCATCTGTTCAACAGGCGACCAGGTCACCTGGTAGAGAGCCGACCTTCAACGAAAAAATAAAAGGCTCTGAGGTAGGGAGGCAGAAGATCAGGTCCGGCTGCTCCCACCCCCACAAAAACAAAAACAAAAACAAAAAACAGCAATTGGAAACGCTCTCTGTTGAGAGTTTCACAGCAAACACAGCTGAACCCGGGACAGTCCAGCTCTGTGGGGGAGGGGCGTCCGCCATTAGTGACGCAGCCTGCTCTTGCTGCGGCAATGCGCCATTACAGAGAAAGTCCGTGATTACAGAGGCGGACCAACATTGTGGAAGCAGCTCTAACTACATCCATATAAACAGGACTGCAGGGAAGTTCACACAGCAGCTGGGCGGAGCCCACAGAAGCTCAGCGAAGCCTCTGCAAGCTGAGAGTGACTAGGCTGCCTCCTTGTGGGCAGGGCAGTCCTGAAGAAAAAAAAAAAGGGCAGCAGTACAGCTGAGACTCATAAAGCTTTAACTCCCTGGGACAGAACATGTGGGAAAAAAAAAAGGGGGGTTTATGAGTTCTGCTGCTGCAGACTTAAATTTACCAGCCCAGCAGCTCTGAAGGAACAACGGGGCTCACAGCTCAGCACCTGAGCTAATATAAAGGACTGTTTCCTCAAGCAGCTCCCGACCACCATATAACCAAAGAGTCACCTCATAAAGGAGAGCTCAGACTGACATATGGCAGGTATCCTTCTGGGAAAAAGCAGAAGAAGAAACTGGTAGCAGCCTTTACTGTTCAGCAGCTGCTGCAAGTGATCCCCAGGCAAGCAGGACCTGGAGTGGACCTCAGCAGTCCTACAGCAGAGAGGCCAGACAGTTAAAAGGAAAATTAAGAAACAGAAATAACTTCATCAACAAAAAACAGAACGTCCACTCAGAGACCCAATCAGAAAGTCAACAACTACAAAGCCGACAGGTGGATGAATCCACAAAGATGGGAAGAAACCAGCGCAAAAAGGATGAAAACACCCGAAACCAGAACATCTCTCCTCCTACAAGGGATCACAACTCCTCACCAGCAAGGGAACAAGACTGGATGGAGAATGAGTGTGATGAAATGACAGAATCAGCCTTCAGAAAGTGGGTAATAAGATACTTCCGTGAGCTAAAAGAACATGTTCTAACCCAATGCAAAGAAACTAAGAACCTTGAAAAAAGATTTGACCAAATGCTAACGAGAATGGACAACTTAGAGAGGAATATAAGTGAATTGATGGAACTGAAAAACACAATACGAGAACTTCGCAAAGCATGCACAAGTTTCAAGAGCCGAATTGACCAAGCAGAAGAAAGGATATCAGAGGTCGAAGATCAACTCTATGAAATAAAATGAGAAGGCAAGATTAGAGAAAACAGGGTAAAAAGGAATGAACAAAGTCAACAAGAAATATGGGACTATGTGAAAAGACCTAATCTACGTTTGATAGGTGTACTTGAATGTGATGAAGAGAATGAATCCAAGCTGGAAAATACTATTCAGGAAAACTTCCCCAACCTAGCAAGGCAGGCCAATATTCAAGTACAGGAAATACAGAGAACACCACAAAGATATTCCTCAAGAAGAGCAACCCCAAGGCACATAATCGTCAGATTCACCAGGGTAGAAATGAAGGAGAAAATGCTAAGGGCAGCCAGAGAGAAAGGTTGGGTTACCTACAAAGGGAAGCCCATTAGACTCACAGCAGATCTCTGAGCAGAAACCCTACAAGACAGAAGGGAGTGGGGGCCGATACTCAACATCCTTAAAGAAAAGAACTTTCAACCCAGAATTTCATATCCAGCCAAACTAAGCTTCATAAGTGAAGGAAAAATAAAATCCTTTGTGAACAAGCAAGTACTCAGAGATTTCATCACCACCAAACCTGCTTTACAAGAGCTCCTGAAAGAGGCACTACACATAGAAAAGAACAAGCAGTACCAGCCACTCCAAAAACACACGAAATGGTAAAGAGCATCAACACAATGAAGAATCTGCATCAATCAACAGACAAAACATCCGGCTAGCATCAAAATGGCAGGATCAAATTCACACATAACAATATTAACCCTAAACGTAAATGGACTAAATGCTCCAATCAAAAGACACAGACTGGCAAATTGGATAAAAAGCCAAAACCCATCGGTGTGCTGTATCCAGGAAACCCATCTCACATGCAAGGATACACAAAGGCTCAAAATAAAGGGATGGACGAAGATTTACCAAGCAAACGGAGAGCAAAAAAAAGCAGGAGTTGCAATTCTCATCTCTGATAAAATAGACTTTAAGGCAACAAAGATCAAAAGAGACAAAGGACATTACATAATGGTAAAAAGATCAATGCAACAAGAAGAGCTAACGATCCTAAATATATACGCACCTAATACAGGAGCACCTAGATACATAAGGCAAGTTCTTAATGACTTACAAAGAGACTTAAGACTCCCACACAATAATAGTGGGAGACTTCAACACACCATTGTCAATATTAGACAGATCAACGAGACAGAAAATTAACAAGGATATCCAGGACTTGAACTCAGACCTGGAACAAGCAAACCTAATAGACATTTACAGAACTCTCCACCCCAAATCCACAGAATATACATTCTTCTCAGCACCACATCACACCTACTCTAAAATTGACCACATAATTGGAAGTAAATCACTCCTCAGCAAATGCAAAAGAACGGAAATCATAACAAACAGTCTCTAAGACCACAGTGCAATCAAGTTAGAACTCAGAATTCAGAAACCAACCCAGAACCGCACAGCCTCATGGAAAATGAACAACTTTCTCTTCAATGTTGACTGGATAAACAATGAAATGAAGGCAGAAATAAAGATGTTCTTCAAAACCAACGACAACGAAGACACCACATACCAGAATCTCTGGGACACATTTAAAGCAGTCTCTAGAGGAAAATATATAGCAATAGGTGCCCACATGAGAACAAAGCAGAGATATAAAATTGACTATGGTCAAAACTGAAAGAGCTAGAGGAGCAAGATCAAAAAAACTCAAAACCTAGCAGAAGACAAGAAGTAACTAAGATCAAAGCAGAATTGAAGGAGATAGAGACACGAAAAACCCTTCAAAAAATCAATAAATCCAGGAGCTGGTTTTTTGAAAAGATCAACAAAATAGACAGACCACTAGCCAGATTAATAAAAAAGAAAAGAGAGAATAACCAAATAGATGCAATAAAAAATGATAAAGGGGATATCACCACAGATTCCACAGAAATTCAAACCATCATCAGAGATTATTACAAACAACTCTATGCACATAAACTAGAAAACCTGGAAGAAATGGATAAATTCCTGGACACTTGCCTGCTGCCAAGCCTAAACCAGGAAGAAGTCGAAACCCTGAATAGACCAATAACAAGGTCTGAAGTCGAGGCAGCAATTAAGAGCCTACCACCCAAAAAAAGCCCAGGTCCAGATGGGTTCACAGCCAAATTCTACCAGACATACAAAGAGGAACTGGTACCCTTCCTTCTCAAACTATTCCAAATAATCCAAAAAGAGGGAATTCTTCCCAAATCATTTTATGAGACCAACATCATCCTGATACCAAAACCCGACAAAGACTCAACAAGAAAAGAAAACTACAGGCCAATATCCATGATGAACATAGATGCAAAAATCTTCAATAAAATAATGGCAAGCCGATTACAACAGCACATCAAAAAGCTTATCCACCATGATCAAGTAGGATTCATCCTGGGGATGCAAGGCTGGTTCAATATACGCAAGTCTATAAATGTAATTCACCACATAAACAGAACCAAAGACAAAAACCACATGATTATCTCAATTGATGCAGAGAAGGCCTTTGACAAAATTCAACAGCTCTTTATGCCAAAAACGCTCAATAAACTAGGTATCGACGGAACGTATCTCAAAATAATAAAAGCTATTTATGACAAACCAACAGCCAATATCATACTGAATGGGCAAAAACTGGAAGCATTCCCTTTGAAATCGGGCACTAGGCAAGGATGCCCTCTCTCACCACTCCTATTCAATATAGTACTGGAAGTTCTAGCCAGAGCAATCAGGCAAGAAAAAGAAATAAAGGGTATTCAACTAAGAAAGGAGGAAGTCAAATTGTCTCTATTTGCAGACGACAAGATTGTATATCTAGAAGACCCCATCATCGCAGCCCAAAATCTCCTGAAACTGATAAGCAACTTCAGCAAAGTCTCAGGATACAAAATCAATGTGAAAAAATCACAAGCATGCCCATACACCAATAACAGACTTAAAGAGAGCCAAATCAAGAATGAACTGCCATTCACAATTGCTACAAAGAGAATAAAATACCTAGGAATACAACTAACAAGGAACGTAAAGGACCTCTTCAAGGAGAACTACAAACCACTGCTCAACGAAATAAGAGAGGACACAAACAGATGGAGAAACATCCCATGTTCATGGTTAGGAAGAATCAATATCGTGAAAATGGGCATACTGCCCAAAGTAATCTACAGATTCAACGCTATCCCCATCAAGCTACCAATGACCTTCTTCACAGAACTGGAAAAAACCACCTTAAACTTCATATGGAATCAAAGGAGAGCCCACATAGCCAAGTCAATTCTAAGCAAAAAGAACAAAGCGGGAGGCATCACACTACAAGACATCAAAATATACTACAAGGCTACAGTAATCAAAACAGCATGGTACTGGTACCAAAACAGAGATATAGACCAATGGAACAGAACAGAGGCCTCGGAGGCAACACAACACATCTACAACCATCCGATCTTTGACAAACTTGACAAAAACAAGTAATGGGGAAAGGATTCCCTGTTTAATAAGTGGTGTTGCGAAAACTGGCTAGCCATCTGCATAAAGCAGAAACTGGACCCCTTCCTGACACCTTACACTAAAATTAACTCCAGATGGATTAAAGACTTAAACATAAGACCTAACACCATAAAAACCCTAGAAGAAAACCTAGGCAAAACCATTCAGGACATAGGCATAGGCAAGGACTTCATGACCAAAACACCAAAAGCATTGGCAACAAAAGCCAAAATAGACAAATGGGACCTAGTCAAACTCCCAAGCTTCTGCATGGCAAAAGAAACAGTCAATAGAGTGATTCGGCAACCAACAGAATGGGAAAAAATTTTTGCAGCTTACCCATCTGACAAAGGGCTGATATCCAGAATTTACAATGAACTAAAACAGATTTAGAAGAAAAAAACAAACAAGCCTATTCAAAAATGGGCGAAGGATATGAACAGATACTTTACAAAAGAAGACATACATGAGGTCAACAAGCATATGAAAAAATGCTCATCATCACTGGTCATTAGAGAAATGCAAATCAAAACTACATTGAGATACCATCTCACGCCAGTTAGAATGGCGATCATTAAAAAATCTGGAGACAACAGATGTTGGAGAGGATGTGGAGAAATAGGAACATTTTTACACCATTGGTGGGAGTGTAAATTATTTCAACCATTGTGGAAGACAGTGTGGCGATTCCTCAAGGACCTAGGAATAGAAATTCCATTTGACCCAGCAATCTCATTACTGGGTATATATCCAAAGGATCATAAATCGTTCTACTATAAGGACACATGCACACGAATGTTCATTGTAGCAAAGTTTACAATAGCAAAGACCTGGAACCAACCCAAATGCCCATCGATGATAGACTGGACAGGAAAAATGTGGCACATATACACCATGGAATATTATGCAGCCATCAAAAACGATGAGTTCGTGTCCTTTGTAGGGACATGGATGAACCTGGAAACCATCATTCTCAGCAAACTGACACAAGAACACAAAATCAAACATCGCATGTTCTCACTTATAGACAGGTGTTGAACAATGGGAACACATGGACACAGGGAGGGGAGCACTATACACTGGGGTCTGTTGGGGGGAAGTGGGGGGGACAGCGCGGGGTGGGGAGTTGGGGAGAGATAACATGGGGAGAAATGCCACATATAGGTGAAGGGGAGGAAGGCAGCAAATCACACTGCCACGTATGCACCTATGCAACAATCTTGCATGTTTTTCACGTGTACCCCAAAACCTAAATTGCAATTAAAAAAAAAAAAAGTCAAAAAAAAAAAATTTTCTGGAGAAATAGAAACATTCTATCTATACTTTGAAAGGGGATTGGGTTTCATGTGTGTACTTAATTGTCAAAATTGTCCAGCTCAGATATGTGAATTTGAATGTATGTAAATTTTATCTCAAAGAATTAACAATAACTGAGTAGATGGCAAAAAGTGGAAGAAGGCAAAAATGAACCAATAATGTCATAATGATAACTTAGAGTGATGGGTACATGGTGATACATCATGCTGTAAACTTCATTGTGTTTATTTTGTATATTCCCTACGTTTTCCAAAACAAAATATTAAATAAGAGGAATAGCAAGTATGCAGAGCAACTATGTGGGAGGGAAGGAGAGATGAGCTTTATAAAAGAAAAATAATTGGACAGGAGAATGAGGGCAATAAACATAAAAAAATAAGTTAGAAGAAAAAAATTTTTAATAATTAAAAAAATAATAAAAGAAAAGACAAACAAGTGATAACTTGGTTTTAAGGCCTTCATGGAAAAATCGTTATAACTGGGCTCATTTGGTAGAGTTTGGGCATGCAAAACTGAAGAAACGCCATTTCAGAGAAATAAAACAATGTAAAGAAAATGATAAATACACATAGTGATGTTGGGCTCTTTAGAGAACAGTTTGGTTTAAGTATTAGGTGAAGAAAAAAGAACAATGGAATATAAAACTAAAAAAGTAGATAGATGGGGGATGAGATCACACAAAAATGACAGAAATCTTAGGCCACAGAAAACACATTAGGCAATGGAGAATTATTCTACATATTCAAGTTTGGAATGACAGGACAAGAGCTAAACTTTAGAAACTTTTATCTAGCAGTGAAGCACAGTATGGAAGCAATAATTCTCTAACTGACAATGATGCCCTATCAGTACAATGATAGGGAGAATAGATAGCTAATGACACATGTAGTAGAGCTGGTATTTATTTGATGGCTAAGATTTTAAAAGAGCAAATATCAAGTTACATAGCTTTGAAAAGGTTTAAAACACAGAGATTCTTCTCTTTAGCACAAAATAATATTGAGAAAACTAATCTACTGAAAATAGACTTTCATGAGGTCTGATGCCAATTTCCTCAAGATTTATGACTGTAAGCGTTGATTTACAACTAGAAGTGTCAATCCAATTAATGTTGAAATTTCAGTTTTGGATGATGTTTTAAAAATAACCTTGTTATGGAAATACTATAAAAGCAAAAGCACAGATTCTAGATTTACCAAAAGTACTCCAAATAGCAATGAGTATATTTTCTATGCTTTTTTGTGACTACAGAAATGCTGTTAAAACAAAATGGACCTATACTAGTGTTAAGGGTATCTTATCTAATAAGTTTCTTCGTTCTAGCCCCTACCACCACTACCAATGGCCTTGGCCATGAAAATAATGCTTTGTACTCAGTGGAATTAACCTTAGTGAACAGAAGTCACAACTGCCCTCACATAACTTTTAGCAAATAAAAAAAGGGAAACCTACAACTAAATTACTAGTAAAAAAAATCACCCTGCATATTCTTGAAGTATCTTAGTTTCTCATTTGAAAAATTTCTACCCAAGATTAAATTCACAATTATTAAAGCCGCTTTTATTATTTGAAGGGCTTTATAAGTGATAAAGATTATTTGCTTGACCAAATGTTAGCAAGGTTCCTAAGCCTTCTCCTAGGCCCATGTGTACTTTCTTGTAAAATTCAGTTTTAGCAAAAAACTCTGCTAAGTCAGTATAGCAAAAACCTTGATAACCGATCACCCTGGATACCTAATGGCATTCTTCATTTTCCACCATTCCCAAAAGTCTGATTATCTTGGCCTGTCTTCAAAAACAATCCTTCTAAGTGAGTTTAGCCAGAATCACCTTTTAACTCTGATATTTCCTTTTAGTAATTTTCTATCGACTAACTCTCCATTCCCTCATTGGCTATAAATTCCCACTTGCTCATGTGTATTGGGAGTCTGTCTCCCTCACTGTAAAACCCCATGTCAGTGGTCCTTACATTTGTAGCAATGCCCCTAAATAAAGTCTTCTTTAATGTACTTTAACAACTATCATTGAATAAATTTTTCCTTAACATTAGGACAATTATTGTCTATTTCAATGGCAATAGCAAAAATACAGGCTTGAAAAAGGATTTGAGAGGGCACAGAGGACAAGATGGCTGACTAGACACAGCCAGGAAGTGTCTATGCCACCAAAAGAGACCAAAATATCAAATAAACCAACATAGTTTGAACAGATCTTCAGAGAGGAAACACCAAGAGTTGAAAGGCAACACAGACACGGAGGCTGAAGAGAAAGGAAACTGGGAACCCTGTGTGGGATTTCCAAATGTGAGGACTAGTTCCCGCCATTGAACGGCTCCTAGAGAAGACAGCAGGGCTCTAAACATGCTGAAATAAAAAACAGCAACATGTCAGTCAAAACCTATCTATTGCCCATTATACTTAAGCACCATCTACTGGTTGGCTGACCAAATTACAACACCAAAAATATTCTGCCCATATACATCACCTGTGAAACCCAGGGCAAGAATCCATTCACAAATAAAAATTCTGTACAGAGCCTAAGCTATCTGAAAACACTTAGAAAAGAAGCCAATTGAGTATACTCAACTTATACCACAGATAAAGGAATACCAGCCCACTCAGATGAAAAAGAATCAGCAAAATAACTCTGACAATTCAAAAAGTCATTGTCCTCTTATTTCCAAAAGAGTGCACAAGCTCCCCAGCAGATCTTGACCAGACTGAAATGACTGAAATGACAGACAATTCAGAATCTGGATAGGAAGTTCAATGGCTTTAGGAGAAAGTTGAAACCCAGTCCAAGAAATCAAAGAACCAAACTGAACTTCTAAAATTGAAAAATTCACTACAAGAATTTCATAGTACAATCAGAAGCATTTACAGCAGAATAGACTAAGTTGAGAAAAGACGCTCAGAGCTTGAAGACCAGTTTTTCAAATCAACTTAGCCAAAAATAAGGAAAAAGTAATATTTAAAAAATTAAAAAAACTTCTGAGAAATATGGGATTATACAGAGACCAAATCTAGGACTCACTGGCATTTCTGAGAGAGAAAACAACTTTGAAAACATATTTGAAGATAAGTCCATGAAAAATGCCCCAATCTTACTAGAGATATCAACATGCAAATTCAAGAAATACAGAAAACCCTTGTGAGATACCATATAAAATAACCATCCTTTAGACACACAGATAACAGATTCACCAAGGCCGATGTTAAAGAAAAAAATCTTAAAGGCAGCTTAGAGAGATGGGTCAGGTCACTTATAAAGGAAACCCCATCAGGATAGTAACGGGCCGCTCAGCAAAAACTTACAAGCCAGAAGAGATTGGAAACCAATTTTCAGCAGCCTTAAAAAGAATAAATTCCAATGAAGAATTTCATATCCCACCAAACTAAGCTTCAAATGCTATGGGAATTTGCAAACACTAGACCAGCCTTACAAAAAGTGCATAAGGGAGTGCTAAACATGGAAGCAAAAGAACAGTACCTGATACCACAAAAACACAATTAAGCACATAGCCCACAGACACTATAAAGCAGCTATATAAACAACTCTACAAAACAACCAGCTAAAAAAATTTCAGGATCAAAACTTCATATATCAGTGCCAATCCAGAATGTGAATGGAATAAAGACCCACTTAAAAGGCACAGGATGGCAAGCTGGACAAAAAGACAAGATCCTACTGTCTTCTGTCTTTAGGAAGACTCATCTCACATGTAACAACACCCACAGCCTCAAATTAAAAGAATAAAGAAATGCCATAAAACTGAAAAACAATAAAGAGCAGCAGTTGCAATTCTAATATCAGATAAACCAGACTTTAAACTGAAAACAATTATTAAGGGCAAACAAGGATATTACACAGTGACAAAGGGTTCAATTCAACAAGAAGACTTAACTATCTTAAGTCTATACACATCCAACATTAGAGCACCCAGAATCATAAAACAAATTCTTCTTGACCTAGAAAAAGACCTCAACAGCCACATAATAATAATGGAAAATGTCAACTCCCCACTGACAGGATTAGACAGATCACTGAGGGAGAAAACTAAAGAAGAAATTCCAGACTTAATCTCGACAGTTGACCAATGGGATTTAATAGACATCTATAGAATACTCCACCCAAAATCACAGAATCTGCATTTTTCTCATCTGCACAAGAAATATATTCTCAGATCAACCAAATGCTTTGGTCATAAAGCAAGTCTCAATAAATTTAAAAAATCAAAATCATGTTGAGCATGTTCTCATACCATAGTGCATTAAAAACAGAAACCAACACCAAGAAGATCTCTCAAAACTACACATATACATAAAAATGAAGCAACTTGCTCCTAAGTAAGTCTTGGGTAAACAATAAAATGAGAGCAAAAACCAAAGAATGCTTCAAAATTCACAAAAATAGAATCACATATTAACAAAATATTTGAGAAGGAGCTAAAGCATGTTAAGAGGAAAGTTTACAGCACCAAATCCATTCATCAAAAAAGTAGAAAGATCTCAAATTAACAATCTAACCTTGTACCTAGAGGAACCAGGGGAAAAAAAAAAAAAACACAAAGCTAACAAAAGAAATAACTAAGATCAGAACTGAATTAAAACAAGACATAAAAATCCATATAAAAGATCAATGAAAAAAAGAGTAGGTTTATAGGAAGTATAAAAATGATTGACAGACTGTTGATTAGAGTAACAAAGGAGAAAAAGGAAAGATCCAAATAAGCACAAACAGAAACGACAAAGCTGACAATACAAGTGATCTCACAGAAATACAAAAGATTCTCAGAGACTATTATGAGCATCTCTATGAGCACAAACTAGAAATCTAGAAGAAATAAATTTATGGGAACACACAACCTCCAAAGATTGAACCAGGAAGAAAGTGAAAACCTGAACAGACCAATAACAAGTTCCAAATTTGAGTCAGGAATGAAAAACCTACCAACAACAACAACAAGCCATGGACTAGAAGGATTCACAGCTGAATTCTACCAGACATACAAATAAGAACTGGTACCAATCCTACTGAAACTATTAAAAAAAAAAAATGAGTAGGAGGGGCTCCCCCTCCTCCCTAACTCATTCTACAAGGCCAGAATTATCCTGATACCAAAATCTGGCAAAGACACAACAAAAAAGAAAGTCAATATCCCAAATGAACACAAAAACAAAACCCTAAAAAAAAAAATAGCAAAATGAATCCAGCAGCAAGTTAAACAGTTAATTCTCCATGATCAAGTAGGCTTCATTCCTGGGATGCAAGGTTGGTTGCTTCAACATACGCGTATCAATAAATCTGATTTACCACATAAATAGAATCAAAAACAAAAAACATATGATCATCTCCATAGACACAGAAAAAGCTTTCCACAAAATCCAACATCTCTTCATGATAAAAACTCTCAACATACTAGGCTTCCGAGGAAAACACCTCACAATAAAAACAGCCACTGATGACAAACCCACAGTCAACATCATACTGAAATGGGAAAAGCTGGAATCATTCTCCTTGAGAACTAGAAAGAGACAAGAATGCCCACTCTCAACACTCCTATTCAACATAGTACTGAAAGTGCTAGTCAGAATAATCAGGCGAAAGAAAATGCATTCAAACAGGAAAGGAAGTAAAATTACCTCTTTTCACTGATGATATGATTCCACACCTAAAAAATACTAAAGATGTTGCCAAGAGGCTCCTGGAACTGATACGTTTCAGGATACAAAATCAATGTACAAAAATCAGTAGCACTTCTGTACACCAAAAACATTCTACCTGAGAGCCAAACCAAGAACACACACCAATATCCAACAACAAAAATAAAACACCTATGCATACATCTAACCAAAGAGGCGAAAGATCTCTACAAGAACTACAAAACACTGCTGAAAAAAATGAGAGATGGCACAAATAAATGAAAATATATTCCATGCTTACGAATTGGAAGAATCAATATTGTTAAAATGGCCATATGGACAAAGCAATTTATAAATTCAATCCTATTTCTATCAAACTACCAATATCATTTTTTGTAGAATTAAAAAAAACCTACTCTAATATTCACAGGGAACAAAAGCAGAACCCAAATAACCAAAGCAACACTAAGCAAAAAGAACAAGCTAGAGGCATCACATTACCTGACTTCAAACTATACTATAAGGTTATAGTAACCAAACTACAGCATGGGTCTGGTACAAAAGCAGACACATAGACCAATGGAACAGAATAAAGCTGTATACCCATAACCATCTGATTTTAGACAAAGGAAGCAATGAGGACAGGATAAAATAAAGCCATAGGCCCATAATCATCTGCTTTTAGACAAAGGAAGCAATGAGGACAGGACTCCTGTTCAATAAATGGTGCTGGGATAACTGTCTAGCCACATGAAGAAGAATGAAACTAGTCTCCTACCTTTCACTACATACAAAAACTCAAGACGAATAAAAGATTTAAATGTAATACCTCAAACTACAAAAATCCTACGAGAAAACTTAAGAAATGCACTCTTGACATCAGCTTTGGCAAAGAATTTATGAGTAGGTCCCCAAAAGAAATTGCAAAAAAAATTGACAAGCGGGACCTAATTAAAATAAAGAGCTCTGTACAGCAAAATAAATTATCAACAGTAAACAGCCTCCAGAAGGGGAGAAGATATACACAAACTGTGCATCCAACAAAGGTGTAATATCCGGAATCTATAAGGAACTTCGACAAGCAAAAAACAAATAACTCCTTTAAAAAATGGATCACGCCACTGCACTCCAGCTTGGATGACAGAGAGAGATTCCATCTCAGAAAAAGAAAAAAAGGAAAAATAAAGAATATAAACAGACACTTATCAAAAGAAGACATTATAAGTGGCCAAGAAACGAATGAAAAAATGTTCATCATCACTATCAGAGGAAGGCAAATCAAACTACAACAATATACTATCTCACACCAGTCAGAATGGTGATTATTAAAAAATAAAAAAATAATAAATGCTGACCAGCCTGGGGAGAAAAGGGAACACATATACACTCTTGGTGGGAATGTAAGTTAGTTCATCCACTGTGGAAAGCAGTTGAGAGATTTCTCCAAAAACTTAGGACTACTGTTTGACCCAGCCATCCCATTACTGAGTAAGTATCTAAAGGCAAATAAATTATCCTACAAAAAAGACATACACACTCATAGATTCACTGCATCACCATTCACAATTGCAAAGATAATGGAATCAACCTAGGTGCCGATCTATGGTAGATTCAATACAGTAAATATGACACAAATATACCATGGAATACTTCGCAGTCATAAAAAGACTGAAAGTGTCCTTTGCAGCAACATGGATGTAGCTGGAGGCTATTATCTTAAGTGAATTAACAAAGAAACAGAAAACCAAATACCATATATCCTCACTTATAAGTGTGAACTAAATAACCGAATACATATAGACATAAAGATGAGAACAACAGACACTTAGAGATGTCTAAGGAGGGAGGGAGGAGGGAAGGGGAAATGGGATGAAAAACTACTTATCAGGTATTACGCTCAGTACCTGGGTGACAGGATCATCTATATCCTCAACCTCAGTATCATTCAATATACTTATGCAACAAATCTGCACATGTACCCATCAATCTAAAATAAGAAATAATTTTTTAAAAAATATGGCCGGGCGCGGTGGCTCACGCCTGCAATCCCAGCACTTTGGGAGGCCGAGGCGGGTGGATCACGAGGTCAAGAGATCGAGACCATCCTGGTCAACATGGTGAAACCCCGTCTCTACTAAAAATACAAAAAATTAGCTGGGCATGGTGGCGCGTGCCTGTAATCCCAGCTACTCAGGAGGCTGAGGCAGGAGAATTGCCTGAACCTGGGAGGCGGAGGTTGCAGTGAGCCGAGATCGCGCCATTGCACTCCAGCCTGGGTAACGAGCGAAACTCCGTCTCAAAAAAAAAAAAAAAAAATATATATATATATATAGGCTTAAAACTAAATAAATCATTTTCAATCAGACATCTGCATTTCTGGGTATATATGTACAGTTACATATTGAAATACTTTTCTGATGAAAAGAGTAAAATCTGTTTTTCAAAAATATCTTTTTAAAAAGAGGAACTTAAAGTTTATATTTTAATTATACTTCAATTATAGCCAGAAAAAGTATTTCACTCAATGGATATTGTTCCATAACCTAGTGTCTGCAAAGCAACTATTTTAATATTTCTAGTACTAAAATTTTAATATTCAGTTAGGTTTGTGGGTTTCTATTCACCCCAGAACGCATACACATGCATATGCATACAAATATACATATACATATTCTATATAGCACATTTTTCAAATTTGGAGTAACGGAGATAATCCACAAGAGAATAACTTTGGAAAATAATCTTCAATGAGAATAGAAGGAAAAGAACACAAGTATTAAATTACATACCTTCCTGCTGTATATGTTTACAAATGCAGTTTACAGTACCAGAGTTTAAATCAATCATGATACTATCACCTATACTAATACCTATACTTTGCAGCCCTACAAAGGACTCTGATACATGAGGATGTTATAACTCAGAATTTGTCATGTATAAAATAGGATCAAATGCTATCTACAGTTCATGCAATGTTGTGAGAATTAAATAAGCTAATCCAATTAAAGTGCTTAGTCTGATAAGCTAATATTAAAAACAAGTGCTCATTCCCCAATGCCACAATAGCCTAAATTAAGAGACATATTTTGTCATAGTGGACAATGTACATAAAGAACTGCACATAGAGGACAGTGAAATATTTGTCTCAGAAAATATTAACATTAATCATAAGATGTATAATCAAATTGTTAGATGTGAAGAAATATCAGTTTCCATTTTCATAATTTTTGAGGAAACATAATTCCTTCATCACGACTACAACTGACCTAAGTAGAAACAGAATAAAAATTTACAAATTTCATTTTTGACAAAAGTGACATAATTTATCAAGTATTTATTTACCCAGATAATATTTAAATACGTTATTTGATAATATTTAAGACAAAATAGAAGCACAGTTGCAATATAAGATTTAAAATCCCATTCCCTTCATCATACAAAAATAGCAATTGTGTATAAAAAGCTAAATAAAAATACTTAGCATAGCACTGTTCATAATTAAAAACTGGATATATCTATACAATGTCCAACTGCTGGAGATCATATAGGCATTCAGTGGAAAATTATATAATCATTTTAAATTACTTTGAACTAAATTTTTGGTGCCATAGGAAAATATTCATAAAGTTGAGAAAAGCAAGGAACAAAAGTGTTCCTACAGTATGATTCAAAGTTTGTAAAATAGTATAGGTGTGTGTGCATACACACAAAAAACCTGGAAATGCATATATGAAAATATTATTTCTGGATAGAGATATTAAAGGGATTTTTAAAATTTCTTCTTGTGTGTTTCCACATTTCCAATATTCTTTTGTAATCTAAAAGTTAAAAGATTTTGAAATTCTACTGTTTTAGTTTTTACCCAGATATAAATTTCATACCAGGAGGATTTCATAGACACTATGACTCCAAATGTGATACCATGTTTAAGAATATAATTTTTCAATTTTGTTTGATAAAATACAGGCTCAATGACCCCCATCTTACCCTTGTAAGCTTGGTATGTATAACGGAGAGAACCAAAATTGAACAATGGATCAAAAAACATTTTCTGGTGGGAGAAGAGGGGAAGCTGACCAAGAGCAAATATTGAAATATCTATAACTTTTATTTCAAAATGTTCAATAACTCTTGGCACAGACATGACTTTTTAATTGGCTTTTTATTGAACTCTGTGTGATTCTTAAAACTATCATCTTCTACCCCGCTCCTTAATATATATGAATCCAAGAAGCTTGCAAGTCATATTAAAATATTATTTCTTCAGTTTGGTAGAAATTTGTACTTTTGACCTTGAATTTTCCCTACTACCTAATCAGAGTTTTATCACAAATAAACATTTACTACTGCAGGCGTTAAAATGGAATAGGACTTAATAACCAGTAAAGTTCCTTCCTAACTTCAGATTTTATGAAGATGAAAGTAACTGATGAAAAATTGAATCCTTTAACATGAAGAAACAAAATTCATATTTACACTTCAAGTTATAGGTGTCAATGCACTGGTGCTGAAACAGAATAATTTATCTTCTAATTTCACATACTGAGGTATTCACTGTGGTAATGAGGAAACATATTCTTGAGAAAGTTATGCTGGAAAATTACCTAATATTTTCTGACAATAAAAAAAACTAATAATAAAAAGAAAAACAGGCAAATAGTGAGAAAAAATTATGAATTAGTATGGTGTTTTCTGATTATAAAGCTAAACATAGGGACAAATTTTTTGTACTTTAATCACTCTCACAGTGTTGCACTGAAAATAAACTAAATGAAACAATAATACATAGAATGCAAGAACACTGATCAACACAATCTACAATATTTACATAGGAATTATCAGTCACAAAGGGTTTTGGCGTTTTCATTTAGTTAGGCCATAACATTTCCTGAGAGTGTTCTATGTGAGAGAAACTTTCCTGTGTATTAGAAATGCAAAAAATGAAAAGCCACAATGGACCCTCAACAAGATCATACACAGGTAGGTTTATACATCTACCACCTACAATAAATCAGCCCAATTTCATGGGCACCAGATATAAAATGAAAATCACTATCTTGTGTATTAAAGTTAGAATATTTGATTTAAAATAGTCCCTCTTAATTTTTTGGTTTTTACAACGCAGTTCAGAGGTATGGTTAATGAGATGCACTGAAAAACATGTAAGTATATATAAAAAAATATTGTATATAGGGGAAAATCTTTGTATTTCAACAATTTTTAATATTTACTTAGATTTTTCACCCTCTGATAAAACACCCACTATTTGCAGTCCTATTACACAAATGTCAATTTATTGCTGGCTTTTCTTCTTCCATAATAAGAAATTCATACATTTACATTGAAACACTGTCTTGTTCATCTTTAAGTCTTCCAATTAATGGTGCTATTGCTTTAATTTCCAAAAGCAGAATAAATTTTTAAATAGTAATGGAAAAAATGGTCATACAATAAGTATATAAATCCTGAAAACTGAAAACTAAGGAGGTTGTCCCTTCACCATCACTTTCCTATTCCAAAAAGACTAGAACCATTGAAGGTATCCAATGTAAAAAATGAGTACCTTCTCAAATAGTTCATCGCTTCCATCCTCATAAGCCAACTTAATGAAATCTTACTGACTCTAAAAGCCTCCATTTAGAAACCATCACATAAAGCCCTTCCATGATCTCCTCAATAATCTGCCCTCTGAATATCCATTACATCTTTGTGGCACTACCCTAAGCTACTTACCTCAAATTATCTTAAATTTCGTTATTTGAGCAAAACACCTTTAACCCTTTTAGATGGAAATAGCTCCTAAGGGCAAACAATATGTCTTGACATCAGTTACACTACTTTAGTGGTGTCCTCAAACACTCATTGATTGTGTAACACTGTGCAAGGTACTTAACCTCTTTGTTGTATAGTATGTGTTATAATAATACCTACCTCATCGGATTGATGTGACCAATAAATGAACACATATTAAATACTTAGAAATACAATTAATCCTCATTCACAGATTCCATATCTGTCAATTTACCTACTCAATAAAATTTACATGTAACTCCAACATCAATATTTGTAGCACTTTGGCAATAATTTGTGGATATGTGCAGGGGGGAAAATTTTGAGTCAGCTGATTTGCATCCTTGTCAGCTGAAATCAAACAAAGTAATGCTCTGCTTTGTTTCTGTTCTCACACTGTAAAGGAGTATTCTTTCCACAGTCTATTAAATGGAACAATGTTCTCATTTTTGTGCTTTTTGTTGTTGATTTGGCTATTCAGAATGCCCAACTTCGTGCTGAAGTGCTATCTAGTGTTCGTAAGCACAAGAGGTCTGTGATATGCTTTAAGGAGAAAATGTATGTGTTAGAAAAACTTCCTTCAGGCATGAGTCACACTACTGTGGGACATGAGTTCAATATTAATGAATCTACAATATATATGTGTTAAACAAGATATCTTTAAACAGAAACACAGATTTTTAAAAAGTTATGTATTGATAGGTGGACAAAAATGTTGTGACCAGAGGCTTACAGGAACCTAACATTGTAATTCCATTAAGAATATTCACTGCAACTTGACAGAACAAATCTACTTCAAGTAGTGAGAATCAACTGTACTCGGAATACTGACAAACACATAATAAGAGCTACAGATCTATTAACTATCATTACAATTTTATTGTATTTAATAGCACACGGGAAGTACTTGAACGTCTGTTAAAACAGTGCCTGAACAGAATAAAAATAAAGACCAGATTTTAAAAAGGAAGAAAATTTCCAGATTATTTTTATAAAACAGGTATGTAACATTGGTAACAAAACTTCACAAAACTGCACATAAAACTGTACAAATCAAACACACCGAAGATTATGATGCAAAAACATTAAATGAGATAATACACAAAAGAATCCAAAACACTAAAAAAAATTAAAAAGTGGGGTATATTTAGGAAATTCAACGATTTTTAATATTAAAAAATGCATTAATAAAATCCATTATATTAACAGAAGAAAGATTATATATTCATCTTCATACCCACTGAAAACTCAAGTGATATAATTCAACATCATTCAGGATTACCAAAACAAAAATTTTAAAGTTTACATAGAAATTAAGAGATATTTTGTTAGCCTGAATATACATACATGTGAGGTGTACTTGCCCAACTAGCCAGCAACTTATTTAATTGGAAGTGTCAGATACTTTCTCATTAAAATAAGGAATAAGACAAAGATGTCCACTATCTCTTCTACTATTTAATATATTTTGGTGGTATTGAACAATAAAATTAGAGAAAAGAAAACATCAGAGGCCAAAAATGGAAGGAAAAGAAGTAAAGCAATTTTTATTTGCAAGCAATATAATTTTTTTTTTTTTTTTTTTTTTTTTTTTTAGACAGAGTTTCGCACTTGTTACCCAGGCTGGAGTGCAATGGCACGATCTCGGCTCACTGCAACCTCCGCCTCCTGGGTTCAGGCAATTCTCCTGCCTCAGCCTCCTGAGTAGCTGGGATTACAGGCACGCATCACCATGCCCAGCTAATTTTTTGTATTTTTAGTAGAGACGGGGTTTCACCATGTTGACCAGGATGGGCTCGATCTCTTGACCACGTGATCCACCCGCCTCGGCCTCCCAAAGTGCTGGGATTACAGGCGTGAGCCACTGCGCCCGGTAAGCAATATAATTTTTATATTAGGAAGACAAAAACAACCAATAAAAACCCTATAATAATTCACAAGAGAATTATAAGCAATATGTAAAATAAATAAGAAACAGCAACTTAATATTTTCTCCTCCCACCACCCAAAAAAACCCTACTTAGTTAAAAGAATTGAGAAGACTCTATGACTGTAATGAAAAATAAAATAAAATACCTAGGCTTACGTCTAGCAAAAACAAAAAACAAACAAACAGAAAAAGCAAAATGTAAAATCAGAGTACAGAGGTAAAAGAACAATAAAAAAAGAAGATATACAAAAAGAGTAAGACCAAAGTGCTGAATAAAAATCCATCAAAATCTTTATCTTAAATTGGAATGCAGATAAATTTGGGATTTATGTTTTTCTCTACAAAAATGTATATTTCCTACTCTGTCCATGGAAAAAGCTTGAAAACAGTAATACAACAGTAGTAATGAACACTCCTACCAGATTATGCTCCATTAATACCATGTGAATAAAAAGTTTCTTTCACATATGGAAAAAAATGCACAAAATTAGCCTAGGATATGTTATTACTGAAAGTAATTAACCAAGGATATGTTACTACTGAAAGTAAAGAAATTATCAAACATCCATGACTCAAAAGCCTCTTATGCACAATATATAAAAAACAGTACTAACAGCCTTCCCTTCCAAACTATCCCAGTGCTTAGCTAAAGACTGCATCAACTGCAAGGCTGAGTTAAATGGCTCCTGAATTTCTTTCCACTTCTTTATTTTGCTTTTCAGCTTTTAGGGATGGAAATGGAAGAAAAAGCAACTGTATCTTCTGGTTAAGAACACATATCTGAAGTAAGATCATTGGGTTCACTAAATATATAACCATGGAAAAATTGATTAGCGCCTTTCTCAGAGTCTCAATACTTTAAACTGACAGATTAAAATAATATATATTTATAATATACAACATGATGCTTTGATATCTGTATAATGGCTAAGTCAAGCTATTTAACATATGCATTACCTCACATATTTATCATTTCTTCTGGTAAGAAAACTTAAAATCTATTGTCTTAGCAATTTTCAAATATACAACATATTGTTATTAACTGTAGTCACCATGACTTACAATAGTCTTTCAACTTATTCCTCCATTTTAAATAAATTTTTCTGTCTTTTGGCCAACATTTCCCTAATTCCTCCTACACTCTAGCCTCTGATAATCAACATTTCACTCTGTTTCTACAAGGTCAACATTTTTACACTACACATATAAGGAAGTATTGAGTATTTGTCTTTCTCTGCCTGACTTATTTCACATAACATAATGTCCTGCAGGTTGATCCATGATGTTGAGAATGACAGGATTTCCTTATTTTGTTAAGGCTGAATGATATTTCATTGTTTCTACATAACATGTTTTCTTCATCCATTCATCCATTAATAAACACTTACAGTAATTCCACATCTTGGCTATCGGAAATAATGTTCACTAGCATGGAAGTGATGGCAGCAGTGGGGCGTATGAAGCAGCCACTGCCATGATGCCAGCTGCAGTGTGGGAGGTATGGCTGGAGCTGTAGACTCCACAACAAAGCCAGCAGGAGCCAGAAACAGGTGGTAGCCCTGCCCTGTTCCAAGTTGAAGGGACAGGAGCCCTGCCCTCCTGGGTACAGCTGCAGCCACCCAGACACAGTTGCAGACCCAGGCATCTCTGCACTCTCAGGGGCCTGGGAAGAACCCCTGCAGTCTTGGAAGTCTGCTCCTGCTGTTTGGCCTCTCCCTACTCCTGGCACCCACTCCAATTTTGGAGCAAAGTTGTGGTCCAGCCTGAGCACTGTCACAACATGGCTGGGTATGTGCTCTCTTGGGGCAGTGCTGACACACCAGCCCCCTGCTGCCTCAGCCCCCTCCACACTTTGGGCAACGATAAGCATGGGAGGGAGGCCAAAGGAGGGCTAAGGGCAATGTGGCATGGGCCTGCAGGCACCCCCTCAAACACATAGCCTAGGCACTGTGGGCACCATGGACAACAGGTTAATGGCAACAAGAGGCAGACAGGCTCCTAGGCAGAAACCAGCAGGTCCCCAGGTGAAACCCCATCTTCAGGCCAGGAACAGCCTGAGGCCTGGGGACATATGGAATTAACCACACCCCTAACTATGCTGGAAAGTCAGACCTTATCTAAACCTAGTACATAAGAAAAATAACTTATCAGGTTTTACACCAAAATTTAAAACTGCTAAGAGTTACCATTATAACATGTAATTGAGACTACTAAAATAGATTTACATGTAAGGTATGTAAGGAAAGTAAAATGTGTCATTAGTAAAACATTATAAGAAGGCCTGGGAGTATAAATTTTTGCCTAGACTAGAAGGTTAAAGAATTGTTTCAAATTAGGCAAGATGAAGCTAAAGGTTTAAATAAGGTGTGGAAGGTTTGTAAAATTAATCTTGTAAAAGAAATTTTGAGTGTGAACATACTGACTAAACTCAAGGGGTATTACTTGGTTTGTTTGTAAACTGAACATTGGAATAAAAAGCACAGTAAGAGTTTCTTAAGGCACTGATCTGCTATTTCATAATATCAACTATTTTAAACCTTTAACGTATTTGATAGCCTTCACAAAATCAAATTTCAGCTTCAAAATTATCTTTTCTGACCCCTAACTTCGGGATACTATAGAGTGCTCCTAGACCAACCAATGTAGACGTAAACCGGTTTATTTGACATGTTCAATTACATGGGACTGTCAAAGTAAAAAAAGAAGGCTTAATCTTCTTCAGGTTATATTTTAGTCAATAATATTATGTTCCAAAATTGTAGGAGAATTCTAAAAATCAAATGTCTGAGTATTTGCTATCAATCATAATTAGGGTTATGATGTTAAACCACAGAAATAACCACATTTCTTTGTCAATCGTGTTTTTTACTGTGATCACCCTAAGACATTTTGTCACTCACAGACAGGTGTTGCCTTCATTTGACCCTCTTCAAAGGATGATTTATAATCAGCTATAGAACTGTGAAAGGAAAATATCTTGGGTATTTGCCTCCCATACTATTCCAAGTCATCTCTCTGCTCACAGAGACAGATGCATATTCTGATTGCCTCCTTTGGAAAGACTTATCAGAAACTCAAAAGAATGCAACCATTTGTCTCTCAGCTGTCTGTGACCTGGAAGTCCATGGGGGAGGGGAGGCTTGCTTTGAGTTGTCTCTGCTTTTCTGATGGAACTAACGTACTTCTTATATATATTGGTTGATGTCTCATGTCTCCCTAAAATGTATAAAACCAAGCTGTGCCCTGACCACCTTGGGCACATGTTGCTGGGACTTCCTAAGGCTGTGTCACAGACATGTCCTCAACCTTGGCAAAATCAATTTTCTAAATTAACTGAGACCTGTCTCAGATTTTCTGGGTTCACAGAACTTTGACAAATGCTCATTAGTTGTTTTTAAGTTTTGGTCTGCATTTTAGACTAAGTCTGCTTGCTCCTGTGAACCAGTCAGTGATCCGTGACTGCAGCTCAGAAGAGACAAAAGGGATGGGTAATGTAAAAATCTGGATCAATATTCTAATTTTAAGCATGTCAGGATTTTTGAGCTGTCCTTACCCCTTTGTTTCATTTTGATCCATGTCTTCTAATAACCCGGTTTGTCTCATCTCACCTTCTCGCCATTAAACTCCAAATAGTCATGCAAATGGAACCTTGGCTGATGGCTCCCTTTTACTAGGGACCCTTAGATAGGCCTCTAAGATAAAATATAATTGTCATTTTCCCCATAAACAACATTCCCTGTCAGGATGAAGCAGTTAAGAGCAGTCACTGTCCCTATCTTAACAGCAGTAGATGCACCTCTTTAGAGCAGGGATTAATGGCAGCAGCAGTCGGTCTGGAGCAGTGTCGATCAGTTCCTGGCATTATCAGTGATGCCAGCTGCAGTGAGAAAGGCACAGCTGGGGCTGTGCACTCCACAGAGCCAGCAGGAACCAAGAACACGTGGAAACCCCCCACACATTCCAAGTTAAAGAAGTGGGAGCCCCACCCCTGGGATGCAGTTGTAGTTGTCCAGCCACGGCTGCAGACCAGGGCATCTCTACACTCTTGGGGACCCAGGAAGTCCCCCTGACCCACAGGCTTGGAAGTGCCTGCTCCCACTGCCTAGCCTCTCCCTACTCCAAGCACCCACTCCTGGCACCTGCTCCAATTTCAAAGCAAAGCTGTGGCCAAGCCTGGGCACTGTCATGAACCAGCCAGGTATGCACACACTCAGGTCAGCTCTGACATACCAGCACCCACCTGCCTTGGCCCCTTCCAGACTTTGGGTACCAACGAGCATGGGAGGGAGGCTGACCAGGTGCTGAAGGTGGCTTGGTGCAAGTCTGCAGGCATGAACAGCCTGTGCACCATGGGCACTGTGGTTGGCAGGTTAACAGCAGCAGGAGGCAGACAGGATCCTGGACAGAAAGGAGCAGATACCTGGTGAAACCTCACCTTCGGGTCAGCAATAGCCTGAGGCCTAGGGACTGGACTGCCAGTACTATGGACTGGAGGGAGAACTTCTGATGCTTTTTCTGGGCCTGCCCATGGCTTCTCGTGGACCAATTAGCATGCATTTGCTTCCCTCTGAAGCCCATAGAAACCCTAGACTCAGCCAGACTCAGGCAAATGACAGGACAACCTTCCTGCAGAAAGAAGCTACCCACTGTGGGTCTTCTTTCTGCTGAGAGCTGAGCAGATGATGGGACAACCTGCCTGTGATGAGGAGCTACCCACTATGGGTCTCCTCTCTGCTGAGAACTGAACACTTGTTGGGATGCCCTACCTGCAGAGAGGAGCTACCCACTGTAGGTCTCCTTTAAGCTGCTGTGTCACTCAATAAAGGATCTCTTCACCTTGTTCACCCTCCACTTGTCCGCATGACTCATTCTTCCTGCACACAGGACAAGAACTTGGGACCTGCCGAATGGCAGGACTGAAAGAGCAGTAACACCCACAGGGCTGAAAACCACCCCTTGCTCACCATGTTGCAAGTGACAAGAAGGAGAGAAGAGCCAGAATCCTTCGGGGATCCCAGACTTAAGAGCTCCTCAAGTCACAGCTGTGACACCCTCGATGGGGCTCTACAGTTCCTGAAGTCTCCAAGCTTCCAGGCACCACTGCCTTCCCTGGTGCCAACTGTGGAAGCTGCTTGCAGTATGCTTCGTTGAGCTGCAGCCTTGTAGGGTGCTGGTGCCTGTTCTGGCACCTGGAGCTGTCCAACCCACCACAACCAGCACGCCTGGCTGTGCCAGGAGCCAGACCCCATACTCACTCACTCACACACCCCTCACTATACCTGGCTCACCCTTGGCAGGCATGGAATCCAGGTTGGTAGCATAAGCAGATTGTATCCTGCCAGGCAGAATGGGCAGAACAAGCCAAGTGGGCCCAAGAAAAATTCAGACAACAGCACCACCAGCCACAGAGGTTCCTGGCTGGAAAAGTGACACTCCAAGGATACTGTGAAGGAAGTGAAAGTATCTTTTTGACATATTAACATGATTTCTTTTGGATATATACCAAATAGTAAAACTGCTGGATGACATGATAGTTCTACTTTTAATTTTTTTAGGAACCTCTATACTATCTTCGATTATGTCTGTAATACTAATTTACAATCCAACCAATAGCCTACAAGGGTTCTCTTTTCTCCACAACCTTGCTAATACTTATCTTCAATCTTTTTTAAAGTAGCCATTCTAACAGCTATAAGGTAATATCTCATTAGGGTTATAATTTACATTTTCCTGATGATTAGTAATCATCTTTTCTTCATAAACCTGTTTGCCAATAATATGTCTTGTTTTCAGAAATGTTTGTATAGGTCCTTTGCATATTTTTATATCGGATTATTTGTTTTCTTACTTATAAGTTCCTCATATATTCTGGATATTAACCATTATCAGACATATGGTTTCACATATTTTTCTCCTGTTCTTCATTCTGTTTCCTTTGCTGTGCAGAAGTTTTTTAATTTGATGTCATCCTAGCTGTTTATTTATACTTTTGTTGTCTGTGCTTTGGGTGTTATACCCAAAGGATCTGTGATCATACCAATGACAGAGAGCTTTTCTCCTATGACTTCTTTACTACTTTTACAGTTTTAGGTCTTACATTTAAATATTTAATCTATTTTGAGATTATTCTTACATATGATTGGTCAGAGGAGAGCATAATATTATTCTCTGCATGTGAATACCCAGTTTCCCAACAACCAGTTACTGATGAGACTGCCCTTTCCCCATTGTGTGCTGTTGGCATTTTTATAAACAATCAACTGACCACAAATGTGTGGATTTTTTCCAGCTTTTCCGTTCTGTCCCTTAAGTCTGTGTGCCTGTTTTTATACCTGTACCATGCTGTTTGGATTAACACAGCTTTATAGTAGATTTTCAAATCAGGTGCTATGAGGCCTCCAGCTTATCCTTTTTACTCAAGATTATTTTCACTATTTTGAGATATTTGTGGTTCCATACAAATTTTAGAATTTTTTTTTCTTTTCTGTGGAAAATGTCATTGGAGTTTTTGATGGGGATTGCATAGAATCTACAGATAACTTTGGGCAGTAGTGACACTTTAACAATGCTACTCCTTTCAATTCACGACATGGGATATCTTTCCACTTATTTTATCTCCCTAAAATTATTTCATAAATGGTTTATAGTTTTCTGCTTACCGAGTTTTCTCTTTGGGTAAATTTATACCTAGTTATTATTTTTATAGCTACTGTAAATAGAATTGTGTTCTTAATTTCCTTTTGAGGTAATTTGTTGTAACTATATAGAAAGGCTACTAACTTTTATATGTTGATTTGTAATTTACAACTTTATGGAATTTGTTAATCAATTCTAAGAGGTTTTTGGTGGAGCCTTTAAGCTTTTCTATACATAAGGTTATGTCCTCTACAAGGAAAGACAATTTTACTTAGCCCTTTCCAATTTGAATCCTTTTCATTTTTTGCCCTGCTTAACTGCTCTGATTAATACTTTCAGTACTGTGTTGAACAAAAGTGGTGAGAGTGACCATCCCTGTCTTGTATCAGATCTTAGGAAAAAAGCCTTGAACTTTCAGTGTTGATTATAATATTCACTATGGGCTTGTATATTGTCTTTAATGTGGTTAGATGTACATCTTTGATATGGTTAGGCTCTGTGTCTCTGCCCAAATCTCATCTCAAATTATAATCCCTGTAATCCCCTGGGTGCTGAGAAAGAGACCTCATGGACAATGATTACATCATAGGGGTAGTTTCACCTATGCTGTTCTCATGATAGTGAGTTCTCACAAGATCTGATGGTTTTATAAGGGGCTATTCCCCTTTTGCTTCCATTACATGCTCTCTTGCCTGATACCATGTAAGACATGCCTGCTTCCCCTTCTGCCATGATTGTAAGTTTCCTGAGGCCTCCCCAGGGATGCAGAACTGTGAGTCAACTAAATATTTTATTTTTTTTTAAATAAATTACCCAGTCTCAGGCAGTTATTATTTTTTATATAGTTTAAGTTCACGGATACATGTGCAGAACATGCAGGTTTGTTACATAGATATACACATGCCATGGTGGTTTGCTGCATTCATAAACCCATCATCTACATTAGGTATTTCTCCTAATGCTATCCTTCCTCTGGTCCCCCACCCCCGACAGGCCCCAGTGTGTGATGTTCCCCTCCCTGTGTCCATGTGTTATTGTTCAACTCCCACTTACAAGTGAGAACAAGTGGTGTTTGGTTTTCTGTTCCTGTGTTAGTTTGCTGAGAATGATGATTTCCAGTTTCATCTATGTCCCTGCAAAAACCATGAACTCATCCTTTTTTATGGCTGCATAGTTAGTATTCCATGGTGTACAGGTACCACAATTTCTTTATCCACTCTATCGTTGATGGGCATTTCAACCGGTTTCAAGTCTTTGTTATTGTGACTAGTGCTGCAATAAACATATGTGTGCATGTGTCTTTAGAGCAGAATAATTTATAATCCTTTGGGTATATACCCAACTAATGGGATTGCTGGGTGAAATGATATTTCTGGTTCTAGATCCTTGAGGAATCGTCACACTGTCTTCTACAATGGTTGAACTAATTAACACTCCCACCAAGTGTAAAAGCAATCTTATTTCTCCACATACTCTCCAGCATCTGTTGTTTCTGGACTTTTTAATGATGGTCATTCTAACTGGTGTGAGATGGTATCTAACTGGCATAAGATGGTATCTCACTGTGGATTTGATTTGCATTTCTCTAATGACCAGTGATGACGAGCTTTTTTTCATGTTTGTTGGCCACATAAACATCTTCTTTTGAGAAGTGTCTGTTCATATCCATTGCCTACTTTTTGATGGGGTTGTTTTTTTTCTTATAAATTTGTTTAAATTCCTTATAGATTTGGATATTACTCCTTTGTCAGATGGACAGATTGCAAAAACTTTCTCCCATTCTGTAGGTTGCCTTTTCACTCTGATGATAGTTTATTGTGTTGTGCAGAAGCTCTTTATAGGTTCCATTTGTCAATTATGGCCTTTGCTGCCATTGCTTTTGGTGTTTTAATCATGAAGTCTTTGCCCATGCCTATGTCCTGAATGGTATTGCCTAGGTTTTCTTCTAGGGTTTTTATGGTTTTAGGTCTTATGTTTAAGTCTTTAATCCATCTTGAGTTAATTTTTGTATAAGATGTAAGGAAGGGGTCCAGTTTCAGTTTTCTGTATATGGCTAATCAGTTTTCCCAACACTATTTATTAAATAGGGAATCCTTACCCATTGTTTGTTTTTGTCAGGTTTGTCACAGACCAGATGGTTATAGATATGTGGCATTATTTCTGATGCCTCTGTTCTGTTCCATTGGTGTATATATCTGTTTTTGTACCAGTACCATGCTGCTTTGGTTACTGTAGCCTTGTAGTATAGTTTGAAGCCAGTGAAGAAAGTCAGTAGTAGCTTGATGGGGATAGCACTGCATCCATAAATTACTTTGGGCATTATGGCCATTTTCACGATATTGATTCTCCCTGTCCATAAGCATGGGATGTTTTTCCATTTGTTTGTGTCCTCTCTTATTTCCTTGAGCAGTGGTTTGCAGTTCTCCTTGAAGAGGTCCTTCAAATTCCTCGTAAGTTGTATTCCTAGGTATTTTATTCTCTTTGTAGCAACTGTGGATGGGATTTCACTCATGATTTGGCTTTCTGTCTGTTATTGGTGTATAGGAATGCTTGTGATTTTTACACATTGATTTTGTATCCTGAGACTTTGCTGAAGTTGGTTATCAGCTTAAAGACATTTTGTGGCTGGGTGCGGTGGCTCATGCCTGTAATCCCAGCACTTTGGGAGGCCAAGGCGGGTGGATCACGAGGTCAAGAGATCGAGACCATCCTGGTCAACATGGTGAAACCCCATCTCTACTAAAAATACAGAAAAATTAGCTGGGCATGGTGGCGTGTGCCTGTAATCCCAGCTACTCAGGAGGCTGAGGCAGGAGAATTGACTGAACCCGGGAGGCAGAGGTTGCGGTGAGCCGAGATTGCGCCATTGCACTCCAGCCTGGGTAACAAGAGTGAAACTCCGTCTCAGAAAAAAAAAAAAGACATTTTGTGCTGAGACGATAAGTTTCCAAATATACAATTATGTCATCTGCAAACAGAGACAATTTGACTTCCAGTCTTTCTATTTGAATATCTTTTATTTCTTTCTCTTGCTTGATAGCCCTGGCCAGAACTTCCAATACTATGTTGAATAGGAGTGGTGAGAGATGGCATCCTTGTCTGGTGCTGGTTTTCAGAGGGAATGCTTCCAGTTTTTGCCCATTTAGTATGACATTGGCTGTGGGTTTTTCATAAATAGCTCTTACTATTCTGAAATATGTTCCATCAATACTTAGCTTACTGAGAGTTTTTAGAATGAAGCGGTGTTAAATTTTATCAAAGGCCTTTTCTTCCTCTATTGAGATAATCATGTGGTTTTTGCCATTGGTTCTGTTTATGTTATGGATTATGTTTACTGATTTGCATATGTTAAACCAGCCTTGCATCCCAGGGAAGAAGCTGACTTGATTATGGTGGATAAGTGCTTCTGGGTTTGGTTTGCCATATTTTATTGAGAGTTTTTACATCCACATTCATCAGGAATATTTGTCTGAAATTTGCTTTTTTTGTTGCGTCTCTGCCAGGTTTTGCTTTCGGGATAATGCTGGCCTCGTAAAATGAATTAGAAAAGAGTCTCACTTTTTCTATTTGGAATAGTTTCCGAAGGAATGGTACCAGCTCCTCTTTCTACCTCTGGTAGAATTCAGCTGTGAATCTGTCTGGTCCTGTGGTTTTTTTTGGTTGGTGGGTTATTAATTACTGCCTCAATTTCAAAACTTGTTTTTCATCTATTCAGGTATTTTACTTCTTCCTGGTTTAGTCTTGGAAGAGTGTATGAGTCCAGGAATTTATCCATTTCTTCTAGATTTTCTAGTTTATTTGCATAGAGGTGTATATAGTATTCTCTGATGATAGTTTGCATTTCTGTGAGATCAGTGGTGATATCACTTTGTCATTTTTGATCATGGCTATTTGATTCTTCTCTGTTAGTCTGGATAGGGGTCTATTTTGTTAATCTTTAAAAAAAAAAACAGCTCCTGGATTCACTGATTTTTTGAAGGGAGTTTTGTGTTTCTGTCTCCTTCAGTTCTGCTCTGATATTAGTTATTTCTTGTCTTCTGCTAACTTTCGAATTTGTTTGCTCTTGCTTCTCCAGTTCTTTTAATTGTGATATTAGGTTGTTGATTTTAGATTTTTCCTGCTTTCTCCTGTGGGTACTTAGTGGTATAAATTTCCCTCTTAATTCTGCGTTAGCCATGTCCCAGAGATTCTGGTACCTTGTATCTTTCTTCTCATTAGTTTCAAAGAACTTATTTATTTCTGCTTTAATTTCATTTTTATCCAGTAGTCATTTAGGAGCAGGTTGTTCAGTTTCCATGTAGATGTGTGGTTTTGCGTGAGTTTCTTAATCCTGAGTTCTAATTTGATTGCACTGTGGTCTGAGAGACTGTTATGATTTCCGTTTTTTGCATTTGCTGAGGAGTGTTTTACTTAAAATTATGTGGTCAATTTTAGAATAAGTGTGATGTGGTGCTGAGAAGAATGTATATTCTGTTGATTTGGGGTAGAGAGTTCTCTAGATGTCTATTAGGTCCACTTGGTCCAAAGTTGAGTTCAAGTCCTGAATATCCTTGTTAATTTTCTCTCTTGTTGATCTGTCTAATATTGACAGTGGGGTGTTAAAGTTTCCTACCATTATTGTGGGAGTCTAAGTCTCTTTGTAGGTATCTAAAAACTTGCTTTATGAATCTGGGTGCTCCTGTATTGGGTGTATATATACATTTAGGATAGCTCTTCTTGTTGCAATGATCCTTTTACCATACGTAATGCCCTTGTCTTTTTTTTATCTTTGCTGGTTTAAAGCCTGTTTTATTAGAGAGTAGGAATGCAACTCCTGTTTTTTTTTTTTTTTGGCTTTCCATTTGCTTGGTAAATATTCCTCCATCCCTTTATTTTGAGCCTATGTGTGTCTGCAGGTGAGATGAGTTTCCTGAATACAGCACACCTATGGGTCTCAACTCTTTATCCAATTTGCCAGTCTGTGTCTTTTAATTGGGACATTTAGCCTGTTTATATTTAAGGTTAATATTGTTATGTGTGTATTTGATCCTGTCATTATAATGCTAACTGGTTATTTTACCCATTAGTTGATACAGTTTCTTCATAGTATCAATGGTCTTTACAATTTGGTAAGTTTTTGTAGGCTGGTACCGGTTTTTCCTTTCTATATTTACTGCTTCCTTCAGGAGTTCTTGTAAGGAAGGCCTGGTAGTGACAAACTCTTGAAGCATTTGCTTATCTGGAAAGGATTTTATTTTTCCTTCACTTATAAAGCTTAGTTTGGCCGGAATATGAAATTATGGGTTGAAAATTCTTTTCTATAGAATGTTGATTATTGGCCCCCACGTCTTCTAGCTTGTAGAGTTTCTCCAGAGAGATCTACTGTTAGTTTGATGGGCTTCATTTTGTGGGTAACCCAACCTTTCTCTCTGGCTGCCCTTAACTTTTTTTTTTTTTTTCATTTCAACCTTGGTGAATCTGACAATATGTGTCCTGGGGTTGCTCTTCTCGAGGATTATCTATGTGGTGTTCTCTGTATTTCCTGAATTTGAATGCTGGCCTGTGTTGCTAGGTTGGGGAAGTTCTCCTGGATAATATACTGAAGAGTGTATTCCAACTTGGTTTCATTCTCCCTATCACTTTCAGATACACTGATCAAACATAGGTTTGGTATTTTCACATAGTCCCATATTTCTTAGAGGCTTGGAGTTTCGTTTCTTTTCATTCTTTTTTTTCCTATCTTGTCTTCATGCTTTATTTCATTAAGCTGATCTTCAATCTCTGATATCCTTTCTTCTACTTTATGGATTCGGCTATTGATAATTGTATATGATTCACAAAGTTCTTATGCTGTGTTTTTCAGCTCCATCAGTTCACTTATGTTCTTCTTTAAACTGGTTATTCTAGTTAGCAATTCCTCTAACTTTTTTTCAAGATTCTTAGCTTCCTTGCATTGGGTTAGAATATGCTTCTTTAGCTCAGATTAGTTTGTTATTACCCACCTTTTGAAGCCTACTTCTGTCAATTTACCAAACTCATTCTCTTTCCAGTTTTGTTCCCTTGCTGGTGAGTAGTCGTGATCCTTTGGAGGAGAAGTCATGTTCTGGATTTTGGAATTTTCAGCCTTTTAGCACCGGGGTTTTTCCTCATCTTCATGGATTTATCTACCTTTTGCCTTTGATACCAGTAACCTGCAGATGGGGTTTTGTTTAGACTTCCTTATTGCTGATGTTGATGCTATTCTTCTATTTGGTAGTTTTCCTTTTAACAGGCCCCTCTGCTACAGGTCTGCTGGAGTTTGCTGGAGGTCCACTCCAGACACTGTTTGCCTGGGTATCACCAGTGGAGGCTGCAGAACAGCAAAGATTGCTGCCTGTTCCTTCCTCTGGAAGCTTTTTCCCAGAGGAGCACCTGCCAGATGCCAGATGGAGCTCTCCTGTATGAAGTGTCTGTCAACCCCTGCTGGGAGGTGTCTCCCAGTCAGGAGGCATGGGGGTCAAGAATCCACTTGAGGAGGCAGTCTGTCCCTTAGCAGAGCTTGAATGCTGGGCTGGGAGATCCACTGCTCTTTTCAGAGCCAGCAAGCAGGAACATTTAAGTCTGCTGAAGCTGTGCCCGCAGCCACCCTTTCCCCCTCAGGTGCTCTGTCCCAGGGAGATAGGAGTTTTATCTATAAGCCCCTGACTAGGGCTGCTGTCAGGCAGTTCTTTATATCAATGTGAGAATGGACTAATACAATCTTCTATATTTAATATTTTAGATTTTGTCAAATGCCTCTTCTGCATCATTTGAGATAACCATATTTTTGTCCTTCTTTTTGTTAATGCAGTGTATGACCTCTACTGATTTGCATAAGTTGGGCCAATTTTGCATCCTAGAAATAAATCCACCTTTATCATGATAACAGATCCTTATAATGTGTTACTGAATTTGGTTTGCTAGTATTTTATTGAGAATGTCTGCATCTATATTTATTAGGAATATTGGTCTGTATTTTTTTCTTATAATGTACTTGTCTGCCTATGGCATCCGGGTAATACAGGCCTCTTAAAATGAGTTTGAAAGTTTTATCTACTCCTCAATTTTTTGGAAGAATTTCAGAATGGTTGGTATTACTTCTTCTTTAAATGTTTGTAAAGTTCAGATGTGAAACCATCAAGGCCTGAACTTTTTCTGATAAGAGCTATTTTTTCTTATTGATTTAATCTCCTTACTTATCATTATGTTAAGTTTTTCTATTTCTTCATGATTCAGTCTTGGTAGGTTGTACATTTCTAGGATCTTATCCATGAGTTTTAGGTTATCTAATTTGTTGATGTACAATTGTTCACAGCAGTCTCTTGTCCTCTGTATTTCTGTGGTATCTCCTGTATTGTCTACTCTTTCATTTTTGATTTCATATATTTCAGTCATCTCTCATTTTTGTCAGTTAAAAGTCTGTCAACTGTTTATCTTTTAAAAAATTGTTTTGTTCATCTTTTCTACTGTTTTACAGTCTCTATTTCATTTCTGTTCTGACCTTCATTTTTTCTTTGCTACTGTAAACCAGGGGTTTAGATTGTTCTTTTTTATAGTCCTGTGAGGTACAGCATTAGATTGTTTTAGAGGGATCCGTCTTATTTTTAACTGTGTGTTTATTGCTATAAACTTTTCTTAGAAATGCTTTTGTTGCATCCCATAAGTTTTGTTATGTAGTATTTTTATTCGTCTCAAGCTATTTTTAATTTTCCTTTAACTTCCCATTTCAATTTTACTCTTGGTTGTTTAGGGCCATGTAAATTTGTACAAATTTATAAATGTTGCACTATTCCTTCTGTTATGAATTCTATTTTCATACCATTGTGACTGGAGATGATACTTGGTATAATTTGAATCTTCTTAAATTTGTTAAGATTTATTTTCTGGTCTGACATATGATCTATCCTGGAGATGTTTCCAAGAGTGCTCAACAAAAACGTGGATTCTGCTACTGTTGGATAGAATGCTGAAATGCTCTATGTATGTCTGTTACATTTGATGCAAGATGTAGTTAAAGTCCTATATCATTTTCTGTCTGGATGATCTGTTCATTATTTAAAGAGGAATACTAAAGTCTTTACTACTACTATATTGCAGTCTATCTCATTCTTCAGATTTATTAATATTTACTTTATATATTTAGCTACTCGGATGCTGGGTGCAGATGTATTTATAATTGTTATACCCTCTTCACAAACTGGCCAGTTTACATTACATAATGACCTTTTCTGTGTCTCTTTTTATAATGTTTTAAATTCTATTTTATCTGATATAAGTACAGCTACTCCTACTCTCTTTTGGTTTCCATCAGCATGGATTATCTATTTCTATCCTGTCACATTCAATCTATTGTGTCCTTAAAAGTGAGGGTGATTCTCTGGTAGGCAGAATATACTTGGGTCTTGTTTTCTGATTGATTTAGCCACTCTCCATCTTCTCATTGAAGAACTTAATCTATTAACATTCAAGGTAATTATTCATAGATAAGGATTTATTGCTGCTATTTTCTTATTTTCCTGGTTGTTTTGTAATTCTTTCTTCCTTTCTTCCTCTCTTGCTGTCTTCCTTTATGGTCAAATGATTTTCTCTAGCACTATGCCTTGGTTCCTTACTTTTTATCTTAAGTATCTAGCATAGATTTTTTCCTTTGTAGTGTCCAAAAGATTTACATGAAACATCTTATAGTTAGACTATTTTAAGCTGATAACAGCTTCAGTTTGATTGCATTAAGTAACTCTACACTGTTATTCCATCCCGAAACAATATTTTAAGATTTGATGTAATAATTTACATTTTTTTTTTTAAATCTTCACCTTCTCCCAGCACTTTGGGAGGCCGAGGCGGGCGGATCACTTGAGGTCAGGAATTCGAGACAAGCCTGGCCAACAGAGTAAAACCCTGTCTCTACTAAAAATACAAAAAAAAAAAAAAAAAAAAAAAAAATCTTCACCTTCCTATTGTTATGATGTTAACTTTGGGCTTATCATATATGACCTTTATTAGGTTCAGGTACATTCCCTCTATACCTAACTTGCTTAGGGTTTTTATAACAAATGTTCAAGTTTGTCTAATGCTTTTTCTGCATTTATTGAGATAATCACTTTATTCTATTAATGTTATTTATGACATTTATCAACTTGTAAATGTTGAACCACAGACATAAATGCATCCCAAGAATAAATCCTGCTTCAGCATGGTGTATGATTGCATGATGCTTTTAATATATTGGTTTACTAGTATTTTGTTGAGAATTTCTGCATCTATCTTAATCAACAATATTGGCCTGCATTTTTTTTTTCCTTGTAGTGTCTTTGACTTTGGTATCATGATAAAAATGGCCTCTTAAGGCCAACAAACATATGAAAAAATGCTCATCATCACTGGTCATTAGGGAAATGCAAATCAAAACTACGTTGAGATACCATCTCATGCCAGTTAGAATGGCGATCATTAAAAAATCTGGAGACAACAGATGCTGGAGAGGATGTGGAGAAATAGGAACACTTTTACACTGTTGGTGGGAGTGTAAATTAGTTCAACCATTGTGGAAAACAGTGTGGCGATTCCTCAAGGACCTAGAAATAGAAATTCCATTTGACCCAGCAATCCCATTACTGGGTATATATCCAAAGGATTATAAATCGTTCTACTATAAGGACACATGCACACGAATGTTCATTGCAGCACAGTTTACAATAGCAAAGACCTGGAACCAACCCAAATGCCCATCGATGATAGACTGGACAGGAAAAATGTGGCACATATACACCATGGAATATTATGCAGCCATCAAAAACGATGAGTTCGCGTCCTTTGTAGGGACATGGATGAACCTGGAAACCATCATTCTCAGCAAACTGACACAAGAACAGAAAATCAAACACCACATGTTCTCACTCATAGGTGGGTGTTGAACAATGAGAACACATGGACACAGGGAGGGGAGCACTATACACTGGGGTCTGTTGGGGAGAGAGGGGGGGATAGAGGGGGGTGGGGAGTTGGGGAGGGATAGCATGGGGAGAAATGCCAGATATAGGTGAAGGGGAGGAAGGCAGCAAATCACACTGCCACATATGTACCTATGCAACAACCTTCCAAGTTTTTCACATGTACCCCAAAACCTAAAATGCAATGAAAAAAAAAAAAATGGCCTCTTAAAATGAGTTTGGAAGTTTTCTCTCATCAATTCAATTTTTTGAGAGATCTTGAGAAACACTGGTGTTTATTCTTTAAATATTAAATAGAATTCACTAGTAAAGGCATCATGTCCTAGGTTGTTGGTAGGGAGGTTTACGATTGCTGATTTAACGTCCTTACTTACTATTATACAGATTTTCAACTTCTTCCTGATTCAGTCTTGATAGGATGCATGTTTCTAGGAATTTATACATTTCTTCTAGGTTATCTAATTTGTTGGCATATGACTGCTCATAGTTGTCTCTTATGATTCTTCATATTCCTGTTATATATAAGTTGCAATGTAGCCTCTTTCATTTCTGATTTTATTTAACTCTTCACTATTTTTTCAGCTTAGCTAAAGGTTTATCAATTTTATCTTTTAAAAAAAGCAACTGTTAGCTTTGTTGATCTCTTCTATTGTTTCCATAATTTCTATTTCATTTATTTCTGCTCTGATGTTTACTATTTCATATATTCAACTAACTTTGGGCTTAGGCTGTCATTTTTCTAGTTCCTTAAAGTGTAACACCAGATTGTTCCAGATTTTTCTTCGTTTATGTGTAGGCATCCAGTGCTATAAACTTCTCTCTTAGAATTTATTTTGCTGCATCCTATACAAATTGATATGTTGAGTGTCTACTTTCACTAGTCTCAAGATACTTTTTAATTGTCCTTTTAATTTCATCTTTGACCCACTGATTGAGAAGCGTGTTATTTAATTTCCATATATTTGTAATTTTTTGAAATTCTTCCTATTATTGATTTATAATTTCATACCACTGTGGTCAAAAAATATCCTTGATATCATTTAAATCCTCTTAAGTGTATTAAGATTTGTTTTCTGGACTACCATATGGTCTACCCTGGAGAAGGTTTAGCATATGCTTAAGAAGGATGTGTGTTCCGCTGTTGTTGGATAAACTATTCTGGTATATGTTTGCTAGGTATAGTTGATCTATTGTATGATTGAAGTCCACACATCAAATTGTAAATCAAATTCCATATTGATTTTCTAAGTGGATGATCTATTTATTGATGAATGTGAAATATTGGAGTCCTATACTATTACTGTCTTGCAGTCTTGTTTCTTCCTTCAGATCTATTAATATTTGCTTTATGTATTTAGGTGTTCTGATGTTGAGTGCATATCTGTTTACAATTGTATCTTCTTGATGAACTGACCCTTTTTATCATTATGTAATAATCTTCTGTGTGTCTTTTCACAATTTTTTATTTAATGTCTATTTCATCTAAGTATAGCTAGCTCTGCTCTTTTTTGGTTTCAATTTTCATAGACTATCTTTTCCCATTTCTTCACTTTCAGCCTATTTGTGTCCTTAAAGATGAAACGAGTCTCTTGTTAACAGCATATAGTTTGGATTTTTTAAAAAATCCATTCAGTGGCTCTGTGTCTTTTGATGGGAGAATTTAATCCACTGACACTTAAACTACTTATCTGATAGATAAAGAGATACTATTGCCATTTTATTCACTGTTTTTTGGTATCTTTGCAAGTTCTTTGTTCCTTTCTTCCACTCTACTTGTCTTCCTTTGTAATTTAATGATTCTCTGTTGTGGTATGCTTTGATTTCTTACTTATCTCCTGTGTATCCACTATAGTTCTTTTATTTGTGGTTACCATGAGGCTTATATAAAACATATTATGGTTATAACAGGCTATTTTTAAGCTGATAACTTCAATAACATACAGAAACTCTACAATTTTATTGCCCCAATATATTGTTATTGATCACAATTTACATATTTTATATATTGTATATCATTTAATAAATTATTGTAAATATACCTATTTTAACAGCTTTATATTTAAACCTCACTAAAGATATAATTGATTTACACACCACCATTACAGCATCACAGCATTCTAAATTTGACTATGTACTTACTTTCTCAAGTGTCTTTTATACATTTATATGTTTGCATATTACCAATTACCATCCTTTTCTTTCAGGTTGAAGAATTTCCTTTTGCATTTCTTATATGGCAAGTCTAGTGAACTTCCTTAGCTCTTATTCGTCTGGGAAAGTCCTTATCTCTTCTTCATTTCTGAGGGACAACTTTATGGTTGCTAGTTTTTTTGTTTTTTTTTGAGCAAGAAATTTTTGTTTGCTTGGGTTTTGTTGTTGTTTTTCTTTAATATAGCATTACATTCTACCCTGACCTGCAAGGTTACTGCTTAGAAATCTAATGACAGCCATATTGGAGTTCTCTTTTGTGAGATATGCTTCTTTTCTCTTGCTGCTTTCTGGATCCTCTCTTCGTCTTAACGCTTCTGAGAGTTTTACTATGTCTTATTTTAGCCTTGTTTCAACTGAACCTAACTGGAGATTTTCAAGCTTCTTATGTGTAGATATTTATATCTGTCCCTAGTTTATAGAAGTTTTCTGTCATTATTTCTTTAAATACATTCAGTACTCCTTTCTCTTTCTCTGTTCCTTCTGGAACTCCTATAATGCAAAGATTAGTTTCCTTTATTGCCCCATAATTCTCATAGCCTTTCTCACTCTTTTTCATTCCTTTACTCTTTTTGTTCCTTTGACTGGGTAATTTTTAATAACCTGTCTGTGAGTTTACTGATCCTTTCTTCTGCTTGATCAAGTCTTATGTTGAAGCTCTCTATAGAAATCTTCAGTTCAGTCATATTTATAAGTTTTTGTTTAAAAATTGAGTTGATTAAAAATGGCCAACATTGGAGAACTGATATGCAATTTAAGATCTTCCAAAATTAAACTAACTGTTCCTTCTCTTGTTCAGACTGTTAATTTTCATAAAGCACAACAAAATAGTAATTTGAGGAGAAATGAGTCAAAGAGAGCCACTCTTCCTTTGTTCCTTATGCAATGTCTTAACAATATTTACATTTACTACTTTCAGTCTCCCGTCTAAAAGTAGGATTCTTTATTTGTCCAAGTGTCTTGGTTCCAGATATGATATTGGGAGACAGAAGAGTACAGAGGGATTGTATATAACCTTGACTGAGACAGACATTGTAGGCCACATGGTAAAATTTAGTCACTATTCTGTTCATAGTGAAATCTCATTGGTCCTCTCCCCATGCAAAATTCCTTTAGTTCTTTCCTTGCTTTAGTTAGCAATCAAATTGATAAACTAGTCTCTAAAACACCTTTGGAAGAGACTTATCAAAACAGTAAAGATCAGAATTCCAAAAACAGGGGATCGCCTATGTATTCATTTTCCTTTAATGTAAGTGTATAGATATCACTGAGACTTTGGCTGAGAAACCTTCCCATAATTTAATATCTTCAGTTACTTGAAGAAGGAATAATTGTAACATAGCACATTCCAGGGATTTCACCTACCCTGTATAGATTTATCTGAGGAACCTACATAATATATGTAAATAACTGAAATTTAAGAAGCACTAGTGTAGTGGAAAGCACACAGAAACTATAGGATAAGTTGAATTTCCTATGGCTCTACTGCTAGCTGTTGTGACCTAATCCCTGACCTCAGATTCTCTAAGTTTTAGTGTCTTCATCCTGAAACCAGGACAGACAGTATGTATGTTTTTAAGAATCATTATGTTTTAAAATTTTGTGGTAACCTACCCTATTTTAAGTCTCATGCCACTTTTAAGTGTGGTCTATAGACTAGTAACAGCAGCATCTGGGAGTTTGCTAGAAATGCAGAATCTCAGGTCCCACCTTTAGACCTTCTAAATCAGAATCATCAGTCAACAAGATTCCTAGGCAATTAAACTGAAATGAAAATGCACTGCTATAGACTATTTTTTTCCCATTATAACATCAGTGTCCACTTGCTTATCAAAAGAAAAGTAAAAGTGTATTAAATGACACAGACATTGATTTGAGAAAAGGCAAACATGGGAATTTATGTCCCTTAAATAGCTGAATAACAAAAGAACAAACTGAATAATCTTATTTCAAATTATAAATTGTTTCAATGGTTGGAATTCATTCTAGAAAGAAAGAGAGGATTTTAAAACAGTTCATCTCTTTCAGTAATTAAATACAGAACATAGCCAGCATTCATTAAAAATATACTAGTCTTAATTACATAAATATATTATTCTGCTGGCAGCACTAAGGGATTGACGTGATTTTCTTCCTAGTATATCCACCTAAATTTCCCACCCCACCAAATCCCCCAAATAAACTTAGATTGTACAAAGAAAATACGCTTGCAATAAATTTTTAAGATAAATATGTTAGCCTCCTACTCTTTTGAGCAGATTGCAATCCTGAAGCTCCTCGTATTACAGATATGATTGGCATTGTTATACACTTTTCCAAGATTAAAAAAAAAAAAAAACAGGTACACAGAGGGTTAGTAAATTGATGAAGATCTTTCAACTAACAAGTGGCTCAGACATGATTCGTATCAGGCTGACTCTGAGTCCCTTTCTCCTTCCATTATGCCGTACTGTTTCCCTCTTGAAAAAAAAAAAAATAAGTCCAGATCTATGTTGAAAGAGCTAAAAGAGCCAAATATTTCTGTTATAAATGAATTACACTTCCTTTAAAAACTAACACAAGACCAGTACCAGGCCGGCCCCTGTGGCCGCAGCCTCCATGCTAGCCAGCACAGATGCAGGATCCAAGCCCATGCCAATGGAATAAGACTCCAAACTGGCCCATACGACCCAAGGCACCAGGCAATCATCCACAGCTTCAGGCTCCAAACTGCCACCTGCAGCCCAAGGCTCCATGATAACCCCAGCACTAGGCAGAGTCCAGCAGACCCAACGTCTAGGCCTGCCTAGTAATCTCAGTGTTGGGACCACTCCAACAGGCCTAGGCTTCAAGACCATACTTGTAGACCCATGCTTCAGTCTGTCTCCCACAGATGAAAAACCAAGGGCCACTCCTGCAGATTAAAGTTCCAGGCCTGTCCCAGTGTCCCCCCAGCTCCCATGGATTCAGACTTCAGATCTATCCCCAGGACCTAGCCTTCTAGGATCACCCCTATGTACCCAGGCACCAGGCCTACCCCAGTAGATCCCAGTGATAGGCCAGCCCCCATAGACACAGGTTCCATGCCCCTACAAATCCATTTAGCAGGCCCACTTAAGTGGACTCTGATGCCAAGCCAGCCTCCATGCATCCAGGATCCAGGCCTACCCCAGCAGACATAAACTCCTGGTTACATCTGGGCACCAGGCAAGCTCCTATGAGCTCAGGCACCAGGCCTAACAAACTGCTGACACAAGCACTAGGCCAGCCTGCCCACAAATTCTAATAGCAAGCCCACCCAGAAATACTGGACAGGCTGATTGATAAAAAGCTTCTTCTGTCAAAGCTTGTCCATAAAAACTGGCAAAATAATGTCCTACTAAATGACTCTAAAGAAATTTATATTTACAAACCACCTGACAATTCAAAATAATTGAGACACATTAAAATTAAATTCTCAAATGGCAAAGACAAAAAGAAATGTTTTTATGCTGTAAGAAAAAAATGCATACCACATACAAGTGGAAACATTATAAGACTACCAGTGGATTTCTCAGCAGAAACCTTGAAGCTAGGAGACCATGTGAGAATATTTAAAATGCTGCAAGAAAGAGAAAAAATAAATTTGTCAACCAAGAATACTATATCCAGTAAGGCTGTCCTTCATAAATAAAGGAAAGATAAAGATCTTCCCAGAAAAACAAAAGCTTTGAGAGTTCATAATTACCAGACTCACTGTATTAGTCGAAGTTCTCTACAGAGACAGAATCAATAGAAGATATAGACAGATATAAATATACAAATACGAGACAAGATTTCTTAAGGGAATTGGTTCATGTAATTATGGAGGCTGAAAAATGCTACAACAGGTCATCTGCAAGCTACAGAATCTGTATGCGGTTAACATGGCTAACTCATAAGTCCAACAACCTGAAAACCTAGGGCAGAGAAGGCGTGTAACTCTTGAAGTACAAAGGCTGCAGAGCCTGGAGAACTAATGTTCAAGAACAGGAGAGAATACCCAAATCCAGGAGAGAGACAGAGACCAATCTGTCTTTTCCATTTTTGTTCTCTACAGGCCCATGGCCGATAGGATGATGCCTGCCCACACTGAAGGCAGACTTTCCTCACTTAGTTCATTTAGACTCACACATAAATCACTGAACATCCTCATGGATATGTTCTAAAACAATGCTTTACCAATTTTCTATGTATTCCTTAACCAGTGAGTAAGAGACCTAAAATTATCCACCATACCTGCCTTACAAGAAATGCTAAAGAGAAATCTGGTTATAAGTAAATGATGCTAACTAGCAACGTGTAAACATATAAAAGTATAAAACTCACTGTAAGCTAAGAATACACTCAAATAGAGAACACTCTAATACTATAATGGTGGTACATAAATCACTTTTAACTATAGTATGAAAGTTAAAAGAAAAGCATTAAAATAACCATAGATACAATAATTTTTAATGGATACACACACAATATATAAAAGATGTAAATTGTGACATTAATAACAGAAAATATGGGGGAAAGGAGAAGTTAGTGTATGCTTTTAATAGCAGTTGAAGTTAAATCATTTACCAGCTTAAAATAATCTGTTAGAGTGACAAGATGTTTTATGTAGGCCTCATAGTAACTACAAAGAAACACTCTGTAGCAGATACAAGAGAATAAAGAAAACAGAACCAAAGCATACTACTACAGAAAAATCATCAAATCACAAAGACAGCCAGCCAGAATGGAAGAAACAATCTACAACTACCAGAAAATGCAAAAAAATAGTACTAGCATATCTTTACCTATCAATACACACCTGGGATGTAAATGAACTGATTTCTTGAATCAAAAGACAGGGTGGCTGAATGGATATTTAAGGAAAAAAAATGAAAAACAAGACTCAACTGTATGCTACCTACAAGAGATTCATTTCACCTGTAAGGACACAAATAGGCTGAATGTGAAAGGATAGAAAAAGGTACCCCATGGATATGGAAACCAAAAGAGGGCAGGAGTAGCTGTATTCATAACAAAGAAGACTTTTAAGTCACAAGAGATAAAGAAAGTCAGTATATAACTATAAAGTGGTCAGTTCATCAACAAAACATAAAATTTTAAGTTTATATGCACCCAACATCAGACCACCTAAATATGTAAACAAATACTACCAGAACTGATGGGGAAATAGAGAGCAAAACAATAATAGTAGAAAACATCAATATCACACCTTCAGCAATAAAGAGAATATCCAGTAAGAAAATCAATAATTAAACAACAGCATTGAAGAGCAGTATGGACCAAACAGACCTAACAGATATACACAGAATATTCCCTCCAACAACAGCAGAATCCACATTCTTTTCAAGTGCACACCAAACATTCCACAAAATAAGTTATATAGGTTAGCCCACAAAATAAGTTGTAATAAATTTAAGAAGATCCAAATGATACCATTTATGATTTCCAACCACAGTGGTATGAAATACAATATGAAACCACAACTATGTGGAAATTAAACAACATGTTATTCAATAACCAGTGGGTCAAAGAAGAAGGCAAAGGGAAAATAAAACAATGAGTTATAAAAGGATGTACCAGGAAGATCCAAGAGGGCCGATTACACACAACTCCAGCGCACGACACCCAGCAAGAGAGAAGAAGAAATCCAGAGATCTCCTAGCTCCAATCAAGGTGCATTTCAACGGGTCTGGTCCGATGGTGAGCAAAGCCCACTAAGGGCAATCTGAGGCAGGGAGGAGTTCTGCTTCACCCTGAAAGTGCATCTGACCGGCGAGTCAAAGGCTCCGCTCTGGAACTCCAGTCCAGATACAGCACTTCCCCCAAAGCCTCAACAATACACAGAACAGGGTATCTTTGCCAGTCAAGTGCTGGGAATTAATTACAAGTGCTGAGTTGAATAAGAGCCTGTGGACTGAGCCATTGCCCCCTCCCTCCTCCCGGAGAGAGAGGGAGCTGTAAGCAGGAGCAGCTGGGTGGGCCCCTACCCCATGACATGAGAGAGAGGAAGCTGAAAGGGGGAGGTGGCCCAATGCAGCTGGTGGGTCCCTACCCTCCTCCACAAACCCCAGAAGGCTGAAGCTCTGACTCTAGCAGGTTGCATAGCCACTGCCACAGTCTGAGATGAACCCTGAATGATCCCGCCCAGTGGAGGAAGGGTACAACCCACAACTACAGGGGTGTGACTGGGCTATATGTTTTAACAAAAAACACAGGAAGCCTAGGTACTAACAGGACAGCATTCTTGACAACCTAGCAGTACCTACAGGTCAGCGGAAGAGGCAGGCCTAATCTCCCAGTATAAACAAAAAAGACACAGGAAGCTTCCCTAGTAACCTGAAGGAGTCCCTAGAAACCCACTAGTGCCTCCACAGGCAGACAAGCTACCTCATCAAGCAGCTCCCTGACAACACAGCCAGGTAATCCACAAGGATGGGGAAAAAAATGCGCAAAAAAGATGAAACCATCAAAGACCAAAACACCTCTTCTCCATCAAGGGATCACAACTCCTCAAAAACACAGGATCACAACTCGACCAAGGAGTGTGATGAATTGACAGAAACAGGCTTTGGAAAGTGGATAATAACAAACTTTTCTGAGCTAAAGAACACGTTCTAACCCAATGCAAAGAAACCAAAAACCTAGAAAAAAGGTTGGGCGAAATGTTAATTAGAATAACCAGCTTAGAAAAGAACATAAACAACTTGATGGAATTGAAAAACACAACACGAGAACTACGTGAAGCAAACACAAGTTTTAATACCCAAATCAATCAAGCAGAAGAAAAGCTATCAGAGATTGAAGATCAACTCAATGAAATAAAACAAGAAGGTAAGACAAGAGAAAAGAGAGTGAAAAGAAATGAACGAAGCCTCCAAGAAATATGGGATTATGTGAAAAGACCTAATCTATGCTTGATTGGTATACCTGAATATGATGGGGAGAAAGAATCCAAGCTGGAAAACACGCTCCAGGATATTATCCAGGAGAACTTCCCAAGCCTAGCAAGGCAGTCCAAATTTCAAATTCAAGAAATACAGAGAACTCCACAAAGATATTCCTCAAGAAGAGCAACCCCAAGGCACATAATCCTCAGATTCACCAGAGTTGAAATGAAGGAAAAAATGCTAAGGGCAGCCAGAGAGAAATGTCAGTTCACCCACAGAGGGAAGCCAATCAGACTCACAGCAGATCTCTTGGCAGAAACCGTACAAGCCAGAAGAGAGTAGAGGTCAATATTCCACATCCTTAAAGAAAAGAACTTTCAACCCAGAATCTCATATCCAGCTAAACTAAGCTTCGTAAGTGAAGGAGAAATAAAATCCTTTATGGACAAGCAATTATTGAGAGATTCTGTCACCACCAGACATGACCTACAAGAGCTCCTGAAAGAAACACTAAGCATGGAAAGGAACAAGTACCAGACACTGCAAAAGCAAATCAGTTGGGCAAAGACCAAAAATGCAATGAAGAAAATGAGTAAACTAATGGGAAAGAAAACCAGCCAGTAACAAAATGGCAGGATCAAATTCACACATGACAATATTAACATTGAATGTAAATGGCCTAAACACCCTAATCAAAAGACACAGACTGGCAAACTGGATAAAAAGTCAGAACCTGTCGGTGTGCTGTATTGAGGAAACCCATCTTACATACAAAGACACAAACAGACTCAAAATAAAGGGATAGAAGAAGATTTACCAAGCAAATGGAGAACAAAAAAAGCAGGAATTCCAATTCTAATCTCTGATAAAATGGACTTCAAACCAACAAAGATCAAAAGAGACAAAGAAGGACACTACATAATGGTAAAAGGATCAATCCAACAGGAAGAGTTAACTATCCTAAATATATACGCCCCCAACACAGGAGCACCCAGATACATAAAGCAAGCTCTTAACGACCTAAAACGGGATTTAGACTCCCACACAAGAATAGTGGGAGACTTCAACACTCCACTGTCAATATCAGACAGATCAATGAGATAGAAAATTAACAAGGATATCCAGGACTTGAATGCAGAGCTGGACCAAGCGGACCTAACAGACATATACAGAACACTCCACCCCAAATCCACAGAATATACATTTTTCTCAGCACCACATTGCACTTACTCTAAAATTGACCACATCATTGGAAGCAAATCACTCCTGAGCAAATGCAAAAGAACAGAAATCATAACAAACAGTCTATCAGACCACAGCGCAATCAGACTAGAACTCAGGATCCAGGAACACACTCAAATCTGCACAACCACTTGGAAACTGAACAACTTGCTTCTGTGTGTTGACTGGATAAACAATGAAATGAAGGCAGAATAAAGATGTTCTTCAAAACCAACCAGAATGAAGACACAACTTACCAGAATCTCTGGGACACCTTTAAAGCAGTGTCGAGAGGGAAATTTATAGCAATATTATAGCAATAAATGCCCACCAGAGAAGAGAAGAAAGATCTAAAATCGACACCCTATCGTCAAAATTGAAAGAGCCAGAGGAGCAAGATCAAAAAAACTCAAAAGCTAGCAGAAGACAAGAAATAACTAAGATCAGAGCTGAACTGAAGGAGATAGAGACACCAAAAAATCCTCCAAAAAAATCAATAAATCCAGGAGCTGGTTTTTTGAAAAGATCAACAAAATAGACCGCTAGCCAGATTAATAAAAAAGAAAAGGGAGAAGAATCAAATAGATGCAATAAAAATTGATAAAGGGGATATTGCTACTGATCCCACAGAAATACAAACTACCATCAGAGATTACTACAAATAGCTCTACTCACATAAACCAGTAAACCAGGAAGAAATGGATAAATTCCTAGACGCTTGTACTCTACCAAGACTAAACCAGGAGGAAGTTGAAACCCTGAATAGACCAGGAACAAGGTCTGAAGTAGAGGCAGCAATCAATAGCCTACCAACCAAAAAAAGTCCAGGTCCAGATGGGTTCACAGCCGAATTCTACCAGACATACAAAGAGGAGCTGGTTCCATTCCTTCAGAAACTGTATCAAACAATTCAAAAGAAGGGAATCCTCCCTAACTCATTTTATGAGACCAATATCATCCTGATACCAAAACCAGGCAGAGACTCAACTAAAAAAGAAAACTTCAGGCCGATATCCATGAGGAACACCGATGCAAAAATCTTCAATAAAATACTGGCAAACAGATTGCAACAGCACATCAAGAAGCTTATCCATCACGACCAAGTAGGCTTCATCCCAAGGATGCAAGGCTTGTTCAACATACGCAAATCCATAAATGTATCCATCACATAAACAGAACCAAAGACAAAAACCACATGATTATCTCAATAGATGCAGAGAAGGCCTTCAATAAAATTCAACAGTCCTTCATGCTAAAAACTCTCAATAAACTAGGTATTGACAGAACATATCATAAAATGATAAAAGCTATATATGACAGACCTATGGCCAATATCATACTGAACGGGCAAAAGCTGGAAGAATTCCCTTTGAAATCAGGCACTAGACAAGGATGCCCTCTCTCGCCACTCCTATTCAACATAGTATTGGAAGTTCTAGCCAGAGCAATCAGGCAAGAAAAAGAAATAAAGGGTATTCAATTAGGAAAGGAGAAAGCCAAATTGCAGACGACCTGATTATATATGTAGAAGACCTCATTGTCTCAGCCCAAAATCTCTTTAAATTGATAAGCAACTTCAGCAAAGTCTCAGGATACAAAATCAATGACCAGAAATCACAAGCATTCCTATATACCAATAGCAGAAAAACAGCCAAATCAAGAGTGAACTCCCATTCACAATTGCTACAAAGAGAATAAAATACCTAGGGATACAACTAGCAAAGGATGTAAAGGACCTCTTCAAGGAGAACTACAAACCACTGCTCAATGAAATAAGAGAGGACACAAACAGATGGAGAAACATTCCATGCTCATGGTTAGGAAGAATCAATATCATGAAAATGGCCATACTGCCCAAAGTAATCTATAGATTCAAAGCTATCCCCATCAAGCTACCAATGACCTTCTTCACAGAACTGGAAAAAACCACTTTAAATTTCATATGGAATCACAAAAGACCCTGAATACCCAAGACAATCCTAAGCAAAAAGAACAAAGCCAGAGCCATCACACTGCTGGACTTCAAACTATACTACAAGGCTACAGTAATCAAAACAGCATGGTACTGGTACCAAAACAGAGACACAGACCAACGGAACAGAACAGAGACCCCAGAGGAAACACCACACATCTACAACCATGTGATCTTTGACAAACCCGGTAAAAACAAGCAATGGGGAAAGGACTCCATGTTTAATAAATGGTGTTGGAAAAAGTGGCTAGCCATGTGCAGAAAGCAGAAACTGGACCCCAACCTGTCACCTTACACAAATATTAACTGCAGATGGATCAAAGATTTAAACATAAAACCTAACACCATAAAAACACTAGAAGAAAATGTAGGCAAAACCATCCAGGACATAGGCATAGGCAAGGACTTCATGACTAAAACACCAAAAGCAATGGCAATAAAAGCCAAAATAGACAAATGGAATCTAATTAAACTCCAGAGCTTCTGTACAGAAAAAGAAACCACCATTAGAGTGAATCAGCAACTAACAGAATGGGAAAAAGTTTTTGCAGTCTACCCATCTGACAAAGGCCTAATATCCAGAATCTATAAGGAACTAAAAGAGATATACAGGAAAAAAACAAAAACAAACCCATTCAAAAGTGGGCAAAGGATATGAACACTTTTCAAAAGAAGACATATATGAGACCAACAAACATATGAAAAAATGCTCATCATCACTGGTCATTAGAGAAATGCAAATCAAAACCACACTGAGATATCATCTCATGCCAGTTAGAATGGTGATCATTAAAAAATGTGGAGACAACAGATGCTGGAGAGGATGTGGAGAAATAGGAACACTCTTACACAGTTGGTGGGAATGTAAATTAGTTCAATCATTGAGGAAGACAGTGTGGCGATTTCTCAAGGATTTAGAAATAGAAATTTCATTTGACCCAGCAAGCTCATTACTGTGTATATACCCATAGAACTATAAATTGTTCTACTATAAAGACACGTATGTTCTACTATAAAGACATGTATGCACACGTATGTTCATTGCAGCCCTGTGTACAATAGCAAAGACCTGGAACCAACCCAAATGCCCATCAATGATAGACTGCACAAAGAAAATGTGGTACATATACGCCATGGAATACTATGTAGCCATAAAAAAAGATGAGTTCGTGTCCTTTGTAGGGACCTGGATGAATCTGGAAACCATCATTCCGAGCAAACTGATACAAGAACAGAAAGCCAAACACCATTATGTTCTCACTCATAGGTGGGTGTTGAACAACGAGAACACATGGACTCAGGGAGAGGAACATCACATACTGGGGGCAGTTGTAGGGGGTAGGAGAGAGACAGTGGGGGGTGGGGAGGAAGGGGGGGTGGGGAGGGATAACTTGGGGAGAAATGCCAGATATAGTATGCACCTAAAGTAAAATAAATAAATTTAAAGAAAAATAGACAAAAGAGCTGAATAGATAGAGGATGGAAAGGGTAGTTGTGAGGGGACTTGGGGGAGAAGTGGGATGGTTAATGGGCACAAAATAATACATAGAATGAATAAGGTCTAGTATTAGATAGCACAATCGGGTGACTACAGTCAACAATAACTTATTATACTTTACAGTAACTAAAGGAATGTAACTGAAATGTTTGTAACACAAACAAATGATAAATGCTTGAGGTAATGGATACCTCAATTACCCTGATGTAATTATTAGGCATTGTATGCCTGTACTGAAATAATATCTCATGTACTCCATAAATATATACATCTACTATGTACCCATAAAAATTAAAAATAAAAAAAAATTGAAAAGAAAAAAATAATAGAATAAACGAAAAAATAATAATAATAAATAAAAGGATGTACCATAACACAATAAAGACCATATAAGAAAAGCACACAGCTAACATCAAACTCAATAGTAGAAAAGTTGAAAGCTTTTCTTCTATGATCAGGAACTAGAAAAGAATTACCCACTCTCATGACTTCCATTCAACATAGTTAATAGAAGTCTTTGTTAGAGAAATTAGGCAAAAAATAAAAAAATAAAGACATCAAAATTGGAAAGGAGGAAGTTATATTGTCCTTGTTTGCTGACAGCATCTGATATATAGAAAACCCTAGAATCCACACACACAAAAAAAAACTGTTAAAACTAACCAAAGAATTCAGTGAAGTTTTAAGATACAAAGCTATGTATAAATATCAGCAGCATTTCTACGCACTAGCAACAAAATATCTGAAAAAAATCAAAAACAATAATATTTACAATAGCTACACACACACACACACACACACACACACACACACACATAGAGGAATAAATTTAACCAAGGAATTGAAAAATCTGAAAAACTCACAAAAGAAATTTGAGACACAAAAAATGGAAAGATACCCAATATTCATAAATTAATTTTGGTAAAATGTCCATACCACCCAAAGTGATCTACAGATTCAATGTAACCACTGTCAAAATTCCAATGCCATTTTTCACAGATATAGAAAATCCTAAAATTCACATGGAACCACAAAATACCTCAAATAGAAAAATAATACTGAGCAAAAAGCACAAAGCTAGATGCATCATAATGCCTGATTTGAAAATCTCCTACAAGGGTACAGTAATCAACATGGTACTGGCACAAAAACAGGCACATAGACCAATAAAACAGAATAGAGACCAGAAATAAGAAACCAATTTTGGAAAAAGATGTCAAGAATGCACAATAAAGAAAGGACAGTCCCTTCAACAAATGATGGTGGGAAAACTGGATAACCGCATGCAGTAGAATAAATTTCGACTTTTATCTTACATCATATACAAATTAATTCAAAATGGCTTAAAGACTTAAACACACAACCTGAAACTGAAACCACTGGAACAAATCCTAGGAGAAAAGCTTACTGGCACTGAGAGGGAATGGTATTTTGTTTGTTTTTTGCTTTTTTTTTGGGGACGGAGTCTCGCTCTGTTGCCAGATTAGATTGCAGTGGTGCAATCTTGGCTCACCGTAACTTCCACTTCCCAGGTTCAAGTGATTCTCTTGCCTCAGCCTCTGGAGTAGCTGGGATTAGAGGCACCCGCCACCACACCTGGCTAGTTTTTGTATTTTTAGTAGAGACAGGGTTTCACCATGTTGGCCAGGCTGGTCTCAAACTCCTTACCTAAGTGATCCACCTGCCTGGGCCTCCCAAAGGAGGGAATGGCATTTTGAATATGATCCCAAAAGCACAAGAAACAAAAGCAAAAATAGACAAACGGGATTAGAGCAAACTAAAAGCCTTCTGTCCAGTGAGGTACATGATCAACAGAGTGAAGAGACAGTCTACAGAATGAGAAAAAATATTTGCAAACCATATGATAATGGTTTGGTTCTGTGTCCCCACCCAAATCTCATCTCGAATTGTAATAGCCCATGTGTCAAGGTAGGGATCTGGTAGGAGGTGACTGGATCATGAGGGCAGTTTCCCCCATGCTGTTCTCATAATAGCGAGTGAGTTCTCACAAGCTCTGATGGTTTTATAAGGGGCTCTTCCCACTTCACTCTCTGCTTCTCTTTCCTGTCACCATGTGAAAAAGGTCCTTGCTTCCCCTTCATCTTCTGCCATGATTGTAAGTTTCCTGAGACCTCCCCAGCCACGTGGAACTGTGAGGCAATTAAGCCTCTTTCCTTTATAAATCATCCAATCTTGGGTATTTCTTTATAGCAGTGTGAAAAACTAATACACCATATATTTGGTAAGAGTTTAATATCCAGAATGTATATGGAACTCAAACTACTAAACAGCAAGAAAACAACTAGATTTAAAAACAGACTAAAGACCTGAAAAAGACATTTCTCAAAGAAGGACAAAGAAATGGCCAACAGTTATATGAAAAAAATGCTCAACACCATTAACTACCAGGGAAATGCAAATTACAACCACATTAAGATGTCACCTCACACCTGTAAGAATGGCTATTATCAAAAAGATGGAAAATAAGTGTAAATGAGAAGAAAATGAAATCCTTTCACACTGTTGGTGGGAATGTAAATTAGTACAGTCATAATGGAAAACAGTAAGGGCTTTCCTAAAAAATTAAAAATAGAACAACTCTTTCAGCCAATAACCCCACTTCTGAGTGTATATTAAAATTATATAAAATCAGCATGTCAAAAAGATACCTGCACTCCCATGTTTTATTTTGGCATTATTCACAATAGGCAGGACTTGGAATCAACCTAATTGTCCATACCATATGATTTCTCACTCATGGAGAATCTAAAAAAGTGAAACTCAAAGAAGCAGAGAATAGAATAGTGGTTCTCAGGGGCTAGGGATGGAGGGTGAGATTGAGGAGACGTTGGTCTTTCTGCTGAAAGGAAGAATAAGCTCAAGAGTTCTATTATATATCATGGTGACTATAATTGATAACAATATATAATTAATAACAATATATTATGTACTTCAAATTGCTAACAGATTTTTAACTGTTTCCACAATATGTGAGGTAATGTTTCATATATATATATATATATATATATATATATATATATATATATATATATAACAAAACATGCTGTATACCATAAATATGTACAAATTTGTCAAACAAAAATTTAATTTTTTTTTCTTTTGAGATGGAGTCTCACTCTGTCATCCAGGCTGGCATGCAATGGCATGATCTTGGCTCACTGTAACCTCCACCTCCCTGGTTCAAGTGATTCTTCTGTCTCAGCCTCCAGAGTAGCTGGGATTACAAGTGCCCACCACCATGGGCTCAGCTAATATTTACATTTTTAGTAGAGGCCGGGTCTCACCATGTTCATTAGGCTGCTCTCAAACCCCTGACCTCAGGTGATCCACTAGCCTCAGCCTTCCAAAGTGCTGGGATTACAGGCATGGGCCACCACACCTGGCCTAATTTTTTTTAGAAAGCACAATGGTGTGTGTTAAAGAGGAAGGGTATCTGTTAACAAACAGGAAAAGTTGCTGGACTACAAAAAATAATATTAACTATATTTTAATTCAGCTTCACAATGATAGTGACAGTTTTCCCTTTCAGTTGTATATAATCCAGTCCCTAGAAGACTAACAGATTTATGGTTGCATGGAAAACAGATTTGGTAACTTCTTGAGGAAGAACAGATTTTTCTTTAGTGAAGGTCTGTAACTATAAACAGAGGTATTTAAACACAGGCCATCTCTCAGTAGCAATAAATTAAGAACCACAAATATAAAAATAAAGTACATACTATTTCATGTGCTGAATACGATTTAAATTTAGTTATAGTACACAACACAGTAAATTTTACTCATTTCCTTATTCTTGGAAATATATCTTTTCTATAACATCTTTTCAGGGGAAAATGTAATTACACATTTATAAACATGCTATGAACTTAAGAAATGATGAACTATCAAAATAATTTTCATAATTAATTATCCCACTGAGTTGAAAATATAAAACGTCAATATATCATTTATTATTTAATCTATTTAAAATGCTTTGACCTACGAAGCAGAAAAGACATGCTTGAGGAATGGACAATATAAAAGGTAGGAAAACATGGGATTATGATGCATAAAGTGATATATACTATAAGTAGTTCAAGTAGGCTTTTGATAGAATTCAATCTGTTTAATGTACTAGAAAGAGAATGTATTTAAAGTTCAATTGCTATTTCAAACCAAGGAAATTTTTAGCATCAAAGCACCTGCTTACTCATACTTTTTCATTAAAATTTCGTTTGAGACTCAATAAAGCAGCAATCAAATTTAAAAATAAAATAAAAAACAAAAATAAGTGAATAACCATATATTTTCTCTTTTTTTTTTCCTCTGGAAATATATATAGTATATCATGTTGATGACTCAGTAGATGGTACTGTTCCCATTAAATCAAAATAGATCTAATAATCTGGCCTAAAATGCCATAACAGGAAACAAGGCACACAGGCCTAACCAAGAACACTAATGTGCTTTTACCAAAAATATAAAACAATATTCTGAACATTTGTATTAATGTTCTAAGCCAATCAAATATTAAATATGGTGAATATTTACAGAACATTTATCTCTTTCCTACTGTAGCTTCATTAGCATTCTACAAATTTTCTTTTGGAAAATTGATGATCTAATACCATCACTAATGAAAACTAAATTGGTTATTCTCATCTAATTAAAATGTGAAATAATAGTACTTCCTAATTTTTAACAGTGCCTTATTAAAAATAAAATATTTGAGAATGTTTTCAAAATACTAGGCTGACAGCATCCAGTTTTGAACACACACTTACAAATATTTTCTTCTTAACCATCTTCATTTACTGACTGGCATAGTTACCTAACTTTCTATGAGTTAGCTACCCTAACTTAAGCTCCTTAATGGTAGGGAATACATCTTATACTTTTATAGATCTTGCAGCACTTGGTACATGATACCCATTATATCTTCAAAAAACACCTAGTTAACAAAGGTACAAAACAAAGCTAATCACTAAACATAATATTCTATGACAAAATGTATTAATTATTTACTGAGTGGAGCATACATCAGTAAACAAAAGCAACAAAAATAATACCAATAAAACCTATATCCTAGACTGGTAATTTAACCTGCAGATTTTATATCTGAGTAAAATTATGAGATTATCATTCCCAAAGGAAATAATTCACAAATAAACGAGGTTGCATTACTGGCCAAAAGAGATCCTGTTGTCATTTATTCATTCACTCGAAGGATTTACTGAGAACCCACAATAATGTACTCTATGGTTTTACAATGCCAGATCCAAACAAATCCCTACGGAATTTTAAAGAGCATCAAGACAATCCTAGATCTAACATTGTCTTGTTCTACATCTGGACAGAATGATCAGGCCCCTGGAAGACTTCAAATGAAAGTAATTGAGTATTAAATCGCCTTATCTACTTGTACCGTCTAGCATTAGAGCCACTGCTGCCAAAACTATGCCACCATCCAAAGTCCCCTATGCTGCTAAAAAGACCCAATACTGATAACACGTCTAAGATCTAATGTTGCTCTGGAGTCTCCACTTCCTCCAACCCTATATGCACAAAATTCCAGGGATGGATTTGGCTCTGGTACCTGCTTCTTGTTTTCTTACTCATCCTTTTTCTGAGGTCTGGAAGCCATCCATGCCCCAGAAATATGTTAAATGGCAGAATTATGCTGCAAGATGATAATTCCTTCTGTAAAAAATGAATTTCCTGATATGCCCTGCCTACCTGAGTGGTGCTAGCTCCATTTGAAAACATAGTGCCAACAACAATGTTTCAAAGACAACCTAACCTGCCACATCTTTTGGTTACTCTCTTACATTTTCAGCTTAATTTACACAGTCAGCATCTACAGCCAAATCTATACTCCAAAATCCCAAAGAGCTCTAAAGAAGCTAACTCTAAGTCCCAAGCTCCTTAATAAATCTCAACAGCCATGTGTTACCAATAGAAACTAGTCATTTGTCCCAAACTGTGATGTTCTCTGCTCTATTCCACAAAATATTTAGTTGTATATAGACACTCTTAAGTCACTAAAATGCAAAATAATTCCAGTTCAAAAAACAAACCAACAAAAAAAAAATTAAGTAATTGCCTCTCAGTGCTAGGTGTAATTAAAGAACAGATGAAGAAGATAAAATTCTGTCCCTCAAGGAGCCTCAAGTCTAGTGGGTTTAAAAGACACAGTAGGTTAACACGGTGCAGGGAAAGCATACAATTCAGACTACGAAAAATATAGACGATAAAGTATTTACCAACTGCCTTTGTGTTAAAAACCCTGTCAATACAATTCCTTAGTATTTTTATTCCTTCATAAAACAGCACAGCTGTCCTCTCATGTCAGCTGCAAAATTTTTTTAAAAATCTCAACGCCTAGAATTTACATTTCTTGTAAGTCTATTTGATTAAATGGAAACATTTCTTTAATTACGGTTGTTAAACACCTGAATGGATTACAGCAAAATGGTGGTATTTCTTTCTTTAGATGTTTTAAAGTAGGCTATAGATAAACATCAAAGATGCTTTAAGTTTAACTTTCTTCAAGGCAATAAGATCAATTAACTAAATTCCTAGTAATATAAAAGGTAATAGTAGGAGGATGGAAGGAGACTTTTTGAAAACTGACATAAAATGATGAGTTCAGTAAATACTAAAATTATTATCACTCTTGATGAAGATAAGAAGAATCTTTAGGATAAACTGATAGTATAAGAAACAGAAGATCTCAAAACGAATAGATAGAAAGCAAGAAGATGAATTTTCCTTTCACTTTTACTTTGGTTTTGCTCCTATATTGCTTCTCTTTTCTGAAAGTCTTAAAAGAATTTTTCAATTCTGAAACTCTGTCTCCAGTACATACTTACCTATTTTAAATATCAGATTATTTATGTTAAGTGTGGTGAAATGACAAAGATAAAATTGCAAAAAGTAAATCAATATCTGTTAGCTCACTCATACATTAAATAGTATCTTTTGCTACTGCTTTCTTGATTTTTAAAAGTTGGAACCATAATAACTGTGATTAGGACAGTAATGATCATTAACACTTTATAATATCATCCTTTTACATTGATTATTTTAGTCCTAACAATCACATGTGGTCAATAAGTTTGTAATCAAAGTATATATAAAGGCCAGGCATGGTGGCTCACACCTCTAATTCCAGCACTTTAAGAGGCCAAAGCAGGAGGATCACTTGAGCCCAAGAGTTAAGACCAGTTTGGTTAACAAAGCAAGACCCTGTCTCTACAAAAAAAGTTACAAAATTCGCTGAGTGTAGTGGTGCATGCCTGTAGTCCTGGCTACTTGGGAGGCTGAGATGAAAGGATCACTTGAACCTGGGAGGTCAAAGCTGCCACAAGCTGTGATCAAGCCACATACTACAGCCTGGGTGACAGAGTAAGACCTTGCTTCAAAAAAAACAAAGACAGGGCCGGGCGCAGTGGCTCACGCCTGTAATCCCAGCACTTTGGGAGGCCGAGGCGGGTGGATCACGAGGTCAAGAGATCGAGACCATCCTGGTCAACATAGTGAAACCCCGTCTCTACTAAAAATACAAAAAATTAGCTGGGCATGGTGGCGCGTGCCTGTAATCCCAGCTACTCAGGAGGCTGAGGCAGGAGAACTGACTGAACCCAGGAGGCGGAGGTTGCGGTGAGCCGAGATCGCGCCATTGCACTCCAGCCTGGGTAACAAGAGCGAAACTCGGGTCTCAAAAAAAAACAAAGACAAACAAACGAACAAAAAACCACACAGGGAAGATAGGGGACAATTCTGAGTAAGTTCCTCACCACTGGCTAAAGGAGAATAGTAGCCACTGTTGAAAAGCCACTTAGAACCATCTAGTCTATCTCTTCTACAAAACAAAATCCATAACCTGCAAAACTCTACCTGAGGGCACTGGTGCAATTTCATTGAAACTAGGTGAGAAATGCTGCCAAGACCCATCTGGCCTATGTCCCGTACGCGACCAAATCCTTTATTTTTAAGGGGAAGAACATCAGTATCATAGCTTAGTGGAAGTCTAAGAGAGAAAAACATAGGGACAGAGATAATTCTGCTTCTTGGGGAGTAATACAAATACATGCTAGTCCCAGCATTAAGACTGGAAGAAGGACAAGACGACGAGTAAAGGACATATTCTCAAGACCCAGATTCATAACGCCTGCCTAAAATTGAGGTTTAATGATAATATTACTTGACAGGAGAGCGTGTACAACACAGTGAAATATGCACGCATGCACATCCACTTTTATCCATACCACCAAACACGTGAACATAGGCATGCACATGCACACACACCCCAAATCTTACTATCTCTACCTCACACTGGGCTGGAAGCACTGTTATTTTTGTAGGAAATAGAAAATAAAGGAGGCAGAAATGATAAATTTCTATTTGCTACATATATCAAAATGTTGGATTTGTGTTCAAAGGGAATCATCCTAAGCAAAAGACTATACTTTAAATACCTTCTACTCCTTGCTTTCAACCACTGGCTTGTTTTAAGATTTAGGAAAGTCTGAGGCCCTACTTAAATAAAAGAGATGACTATATTAGCATTACCCAACACCCTTTTTTTTAAAAAATAAGTTTTAGTCATTCTAAGTAAAAATAGAGAAGTAAAAGATAATGTATTGAGTTTTTGTATAAATTAAATTTATTGAATTTATAAAACATTTTTATTCAGTAACTTTGCCTTTCCAACTTTTTTGATATTCAAATCTTCACTTAGATATAATGGTGAGAGTTTAGTTTAATTTTATTATGATCTTATTTAGAAAAATAAAAAGTTATACTTCTTTGTCCATCCTCCAAATTTTTAAATACATTTTTCTAGTCCATAAAATCCAAAAATCTAAGAACTACCAAGGTAGATGATAAGGACAGCTATTTCTTTTAAACCTAACTCCCTATAATTTAATAAGGAATCACATTTACATAGAGACAGCTATAAATTCCCCAGATGTATGAATAGGAACTTCAGAAATCATTAGGAAGTCATATATGTTCATGCCCTGTGAATATTTCAAATGAAACATGAAATTATTCATCAAACACTTACTGTGTACTTACCATAATAGCAATGCAAAAACACTAAGATAAAAACTTGCTATGCTCTATGAATTAAAAACACTGAATATCAGAACCAAGGGTTTGTCAGTAAGCAAGAAAAGCCAGACTAGAAATTGCCAGCATTTAAGAGAATGATAAGCATCCAGTGAATGGAAATGCAAGCCATTAGAATTAGCAGGATTAAGCTGGCCAAAAAAAAAAAAAAAAAAATTAAACACCAGCCATAAGGCCTAAGTTTTAGGAGCAGTTTTTTCCATACAAAGGTATGGTAGTAAATCAGACAGAATATTGAAAATGAACTACTAGAAAAAGGTTTGGTCACAAGAAATAAAGACAGACATTAGAATTGGGATGTAAAATGAGACTGTAACAACCAGCTTAGTTACTAGTTTAGGATTGCTCACATTTCCTTTAGAGAAAGGATTGGTCCTAAATTAAGCTCTGGTTGCATGAATATGTGAATGCTCAAATAAGCATTAAACAGCCCCGCAAGAAAAATTTAGAGAGCTAAAAGGAAAAGGAGTTAAGTCATTAAGATGAAATCTAGTATTCAAAAATAATACAGAAGGAACTTTTCATTTCTGCCTTTGAGACAGTAGGCCTATCAAAAAAGAATCAGGTACATATATAGCAAACCCACCATGTAGCAACCACTACACATGTAGTATGCAGCTTAAATTACATCATAATACACTGTGTAAAAACTTAGTGACATGAGATGTTATACTCCATATTATTCTTGAAAATCATATTTCTAGCATTCAAGGAACTATGTTTATTAGTCTCATAATTAAAAGTTACTATTTGAGAGGTCTAGAGCTTTGAAACTTATTTTATAAGAAGTGCTTTATAGATTATATATTTATATCAATAAAATCCCTTAAAGGAGAAAACAGATTTTAAATGCATAGTCTGTAGGCAGAATATCTCCCCACCAAAGATGTCGATGTCCTAATCTCTAGAACTTGTGAATGTTATCTTACACATGAAGAAATTCAGAGTATGCCACCCCAGAATATGCCACTTTGGCATAAGGATTATTTTGAGCTAAGTCAACTGAGAAAAGACAAGTGTGCGCATGCACACACACAAACCCACATGCACAAAAAATCCTCTGCCCTCCTCCTCTCTACTAGAAAGGGCAGGACTACTGGATTCTTAGTTGATTCTTCACCACGAAAGACAATTCTAGACCCTTATCAACCAAAAGATAGCACTAGAGGAATCTACTTAACAAACCTGACTATCCCTTATCTTTCATTAATTTCCCCATATATTTATTATCCTGCAATTTGCTGTTCTTAGTAGCTCAAAGTCCCTTTCCTTTGTCCTGTCATCCCTCTATAAATTTATTCTTCTTTGGTTAAAATGACATATAAGCCCAAATTTCAACAACCCTTTTGAGTTACTCATCACTGAGTACTCTCCTATGTATAAACAATCCACATGTTAATAGATTTGTTTCATTTTATCTGTCTCCTCCACTCAAATTTTATTATGGTATAACTGACAAGTAAAAATTATATACATTTACAGTGCACAATGTCATGTTTTGATATATGTAATACTGTAAAAATGATTCAATCAAGCTAATTAATGTATCCATCACCTCACAAACTTATTTTTTGTGGTAAACACATTTAAAATCTACTGTTTGAGCAATTTTGAGGTATATAATACGATAGTCATCATGTTGATATAGATCCACAAAATTTATTCATCTGTCTAACTGAAACTTAATCTGTCTCTTATCAGTCTAATTTACAGGACCTCAGAGAAAGAACTTAAGAGGATAGAGGGGGAGAAAAAAGGACATTTTTCCTCCCCTTCATGTAGCAAAAGGAACTTTGCAAATTCAATTAATACTAAGGATTTTGAGATGGGGAAGATTATCCTGGATTATCTGTGTGGGCCCAATCTCATCACATGAGTCCTTAAAAGAATACTTTTTTGTTTTCAAAGAAAGAGAATAGGGCAAATGGCAGTGTGAGAAGGACTCAACCCATCATTGTTGGCGTTGAAGAAGGAAGAAAGAGGCCATGAACCAAAGTATGCAGGCAGCCTCTAGAAGGTGGAAATGGCAAGGAAATGGATTCTCCCTAAGAGCCTCCAGAAAGAAATGCAACCCTGTTGACACCTTGATTTTAGCTCAGTGAGACCTGTAATGGACCTCTGATCTTCAGAACTATATAATAACAAATTTTTATTAAGGCACAAAATTTATGGTAACATTGTTATAACAACAATAGAAAACTAATATAGTACTTTAGTTTTATAAATTATTAATGTCAATTTACTCAGCCTAATTTTAGAAATAATACATATATAGATGAAAATACTAGATGTAAGATAAGATAAACTATATTCTGTTTACAGTCTGATAGCTAAATATTTGCGTAAACTTGGGTAAATTATTTCTTCAACATTTGGACGCCAATTTCCTTGTATGTAAAATGAAATCTATAAGGCAACTGTTATGAAATAAAATGGCAATTATAGTCAATGCTACCTTAGACTCAAGAAACCTCAGAATTTGACAGAATATAGAAAAGCTCTTAATTCAAGATTAAGTTAATATTAATGAGAATGGCATTACCTAATTACATTTACAGAATGAACTCCATATTAAATGACATGAGCAATTAAAAGTCAAATAGAATTACATATCAAGACCAAGAGCATACTATAGACTTATTGAGTGGAAGCTCTATAACATAAAAAAATATATATGGGTCTGATGAGTATCATTATATAAGATACAGATAGTAAAATCAGATTATTTTTCACTTTCTGCACCTTGCCTCTTCATGTGTTCAGATTACAGAATTTCATAGAAAAATTTTTTGATCTTTAGAAATGAGTGTTGTCTTCTTGTGTATTTTCCTCACTGTATTTCAGCACTCTTTGTACAAAATATCAGTTGTAACAAGGTATTTATGTCATTCCTGAAAATAAATTCTGAGTGGGAGTATATACTATCATGATGCTGTAGTTTCTCAGGAAGCTATAAACTTATACAGTATATTTATTATACACTGACTCTTACTAGCTTACTATGGTAGAGACAACCAACTGGAGACCCATCCCACTGTGGTTTGGGAGTTCTATTTTAGGAAAAAAATCATTTTCTCAGGTTTTTAAAGAGAAAATATTTTCATTAAGAAGGTTTTTGTAACTTTTCAAAAGAGCTACTGAACTACTCCTAAAATAATGATTATATACTTAAGAATATCAAACGTTGTCTCAAGTGAATAGTAATTAGCACCATATTATAAATTGCAGCCGGGTCAAAGAAACATTCTCAAACAAAAGTGAGAATCAAGAGCAAGATATTGTAAATATCACTATTTACAATTCTACAACTATTAGATTATATTGATAACTCATAAGTGATAATAACTATTTTTAATAAATTTATTGTATGCATAATTCTGAGGTTGAGCACACTTTTAAAAATCAAGGTGATTTTTGGTGGCAGCCTTGTTAAACCACATTTATGCAGAATTCAGAGGGGAACATAGAGATAATTTGATAGCTCTCAACTACCTTTCTTGTCACTTAACACTTTGGTCTTACTCATGAGAAAATATGAAGGCTCTGAGAAAAAAAGTTATATATACCTTTAATGATCATGTAGTATGTTCTAAGTTATGAATTTAACACAAAAAGTAACTTCTTTTCCCTCAAAAGGGAATATTTTCTAAAATCATCAGAATTCTGCCAATATAACTGAAGACAAATTCCTAAAGATATGATTTCTGAAGGTTATTCAAATAAGCATTCTACTTATAAGTACAAAGTATCTCAATGAGTTTTCACTTAAATTAGTATGACTGGTCTTTGATTTAAATTATAAGTTCCTCTGTATTAAACCATCATTTTATTATTCTCAAAAATGTTTAGGAACATACTTTCATATTATAGCACTCATTAAATTAATTTTATCTATTTATTTCAGAAAGGGTTGTGCTTTGTTGCCCAGGCTGGAGTGCAGTGGCCCAATCTTAACTTACTACCACCTCAAACTCCTGGGCTCCAGGAATCCTCCAGCCTCAGCCTCCTAAGTAACTGGGACTACATGTACACGCTATCATGCCCAGCTAATTTTATTTTTTATTTTTGTACAGACAAGGTCTCGTCATCTTGGCCAGGATGATTTGGAACTCCTAGGTTCAGCTACACTCCAGTCTTGGCTCCCAAGGTTTAGGAATTACAGGTGTGGACTACTGCACTCAGTCTATTAGGTTTTTTTGTTTTTTTAAATTAGTATGTGTAGCAAATGCTACACAGTAGCATTTGTAGAAGGCTTTGTATATTCTAGGACCCAAAGATATTCTAACAGATGCCATGAAGGAACATCAATTTAAAATCATAACAAAATAAAACATAACTCAGTATAAAGTACTTCTGTAAATCCTCAATTCAATGGTATTATATATTTAATATAAAATTATATAAACATATTTTAAAAACTAGTTCTTAAATATAGGCATAAATAATTATGGGACCAAAAGTTTTGGCTCTATACTACTTACACTAATTTCTCAAAATTTGTTAATGTGAATATAAACGGTTTCATTTCATTTTATAGATCAGAACATGTATCTACAAATAAATACCTAGTAGGATGAGCAGGATGATTTGGATATTCCTAGTTATTTTCATTTCCATTACCCTAGTTTTTTGGGCACACCTCTTTGGCAGGAGTCAAGAGTATGGAAGTCCTTATTTCCCTTAGAAGGATAACTGGGTAGAAAAACCATTAACAACATCTCTTTAGATTCAAAGCTTAAAGATGAACAGCGTTTCAAGTATAATAGTTGTGTTCTGCAACCACCTTTTAAATCACTTTATATGCATTGCATCAACTATAAGAATAATACTATGCTAAAGGTCAAACAACTGTGTAAAAGAGGGTCTTTATACTTAAAAAGTATGCCATCTAGTTAAACAATATTCATATACAGTCATGTACCACATAACAACATACTGGTCAATGATGGACCACATATATGATGGTGATCTCATAAGATTTTAACACCATATTTTTACTGTATCTTATCTACATTTAGAAATCCTTAGATACACAAATACCACTGTGTTGCAACTGCCTACAGTATTCAGTACGGTAACATCCTATGCCGGTTTGTAGTCTAAGAGCAATAGGCTATAGCCTAGGTATGTACTAGGCTGTATCAACTAGGTTTGAGTAAGTACGTTCTATGATGTTCGAACAATGATGAAATTGCCAAATTATGTATTTCTCAGAACACATCCCATTGCTAAGCAATGACTGCATATGAAACACTTAAATAATAAACAATATAAGGTAGAAAATGATTACCAAAATAAAACCATTAAAGTGGAGATTTTAAAAAGTCTCATAATTTTTGTTAATCATCACATAAAAATGCTTTAGTTATTACTTGTTCACTAACAGATAAGTTAGCGTTCACCTAACATGACTTGGGAGAAATCCCAAACACTAAGACAAACCTAAAGGTTGGTGGATAGCAGTTCTATTTCACAGGAATTTTTTTTGTCTTATCTCTAAACTTTACAATGATAACGTATTTGGTAGCACAATCAGTATAAAAATGAAATCCATCCTTCTACATATTCTTTCAAAACAATGAGTCTTTTAAAAGGCAGAGTGGGTAGGTGGGGGGTGTTATCATAGGACACATTCATTAACTAATTCAACAAATATTTATTAAGTACCTACCATATGCCATACATTGTGATAGATGTGCAGGAAACAGAGTAAAAAACTACATACATTTGAAAAATATTCACTTCATTTGCCTATTGATAAGCATTTACAGATCCTGTATCAATACAGAAAAGGAGAAAAATTATTACTCAGTGGTATTATAGAACTTAATGCAATTTAGGCAACTATGTGTGCATAAGTAAATGTGTATGTTATATATATATATTTGATATACCATACGCATAATATACCATCTATGTAATCTACCATATGTTCAGAAGCTACAGATTTTTTTTCTGTGACACAATAAAGAAATATTAACTGCTTATGCTTCTCTTGTTTTTCATGGGGTTTTCTGTTTTTAAACTGGTGACCTATTTATCCTGCAAATCATGAATCTACTTTTGTTCCAATATTCTAAAGCTATACATTAATATTATCTGCCATATATTGGCTGAGAGCTTTAGAGGGTTCCTTCATGGCAATTGTCAAATTATCTTTGGGTGCTAGAATATATGAAGGCTTCTACTTCAAGCATCTGCTACACATTCTAATTTAAAATGTCCTTCATAATGTAACATTCTTGACCTAACAGTCTGCATTGGAAGTATCTATCACCTATCCATTCAACCCAGCATGTATGAAAGCCTAGCACACACATTTTAACAGAATGAAAATGAGGTTGTTAGAAGATCATTTCTAAAGTTTGTACAAGTACTAAAATTCTGTGATTCCCTGACTATGTAACTAACAGCTGATATGGTTTAGTTTTGTATCCTCACCCAAGTCTCATCTTGAATTGTAATCCCCAGGTGCTAAGGGAGGAAACTGGTGGGAAGTGATTGGATTATGAGGGTGATTCCTCCATGCTGTTCGTGTGACAGTGTATGAATTCTTAGGAGATCTGATGGTTTTATAAATTATAGTTTTTCCTGTGTTCTCACTTCACTCTCTCTTGACACCATGTGAAGAAGGTCCTTGCTTCTTCTTTGCCTTCTCACATGATTATAAGTTTCCTCAGGCCTCCCCAGCCATGTGCAACTGTGAGTCAATTAAACCTCTTTTCTTTATAAATTACCCAGTCTCGGGTAGTATCCTTTATAGCAGTGTGAGAACGGGCTAATACAACAATATAAGAGCAAAACATAGGTGAAATCTAATAATATACTGCAACTTATACTCAATTTAAGACTTTATTGAAGCCACAGTCCCACTTGTCACATTGGCTGTTCTATAGAACCTAACCTTAATTTTATTTATATCCCCATCTCTGCCCTTGATCACATATACATCCTGGCATAAATAAGTCCATGCTATTTTCAAGCATAAAAATCCACAGAAGGTTCAGAAAAGTTAAAAAAAAATCCAAAATATAAACTTTCAGACAAGCAGCCAAATATTGCTAAGTTATATTAAATTGTATATAGTATCATTTCATAATAAGATAAAATAAGAGGATTTATGATGAAATTAAAGAGAAGATAAAGAGTCAAAGAAACTATCACGTTAAAAATCAATAATTTGGATTAACTGAGAAATTAATAATATGGAAACCACAAAGAGGAAGTAAATGGAAATTCTAGAGCTTAAGAGTACAATAATTGAAATTAAAACCTTATTGGAGAGGATTAACAATATATTGATGGCAGAAAAAGTGAAGTTGAAGGCAAATCAATCAAAATTCTCTAACCTTACAGAGACATAAAAGATTGAAGAGAAATAGGCCGGGTGCGGTGGCTCACGCCTGTAATCCAAGCACTTTGGGAGGCTGAGGTGGGTGGATCACGAGGTCAAGAGATTGAGACCATCCTGGTCAACATGGTGAAACCCCATCTCTACTAAAAATACAACAAATTAGCTGGGCATGGTGGCTCGTGCCTGTAGTCCCAGCTACTCAGGAGGCTGAGGCAGGAGAATTGCTTGAACCCAGGAGGTGGAGGTTGCGGTGAGCCGAGATCGTGCCATTGCACTCCAGCCTGGGTAACAAGAGTGAAACTCCATCCCAAAAAAAAAAAAAAAAAAAAAAAAAACATTGAAGAGAAATAACGAAGCTTCAGAGGCCTGTGGGACAATTGCAGATTATCTGAAATATATGTAATTGTGATCCTAGAGGAGAAAAGAGTGAGACTGGGGCAGAATAAATATTTTTAAAATAGTGACCAAAAAGTTCTCAAAGATGATGAAAAAACACCAACTTTTAAGAAGTTTAGGGCTGGGCACAATGGGTCATGCCTATAATCCTAGCACTTTGGGAGGCCAAGGCAGGCAGATCACCTGAGGTCAGAAGTTCCAGACCAGCCTGGCCAACATGGTGAAATCCTGTCTCTACAAAAAATAGAAAAAATTAGCCGGGCATGGTGGCAGGCACCTGTAATCCCAGCTACTTGAGAGGCTGAGGCAGGGAATCACTTGAACCTGGGAGGCGGAGGTTGCAGTGAGCCAAGATCATGCCACTGCACCCCAGCCTGGGTAACAACAGTGAAATTATGTCTCAAAAGAAAGAAGTTTAGGCAATCCCAAACAGGATAAATATAAAGAGAACCACACTGAGATACATTATAATCAATACAATTTCAATCAATTGATTAAAAACAAAAGTAATAAAAAATCTTGAAAGCAGCCGGAAAAGGTACAAAAAGAAAGGCAGGTGGGGAGACATCATATATGGGAGAAACAAGAATTATTACCAACCTCTCACTGGAGGTCAGAAAACAGTAAAATAGTATCTTTAAAGTACTTGGGAGGTGAAGGCTATTGACCCAGAATTTTATATTCATCAATAATATCTTTCAGAAATGAGTGTGAAATAAAGACATTTCTAGCTAAACGAAAGCTGAGAGAATGCTTACCATTCAATCTACACTGTAAGAAATGCTCAAGAGTGTCCTTAAGACCAAAGAGAAATTCTATCAAATGGATACGTAGACTTACAGAAAGTAAAAAAGGGCTTCAGAAATGGTAAATAAATTGGTAAATACAAAGACTGTTTTCTTTCTCATAATTCACTTAAAACTCAAGTAACTGTTTAAAGCAAAATATAACATTGTAAAGTGGGGTTTATAACGTATATAAAAGTTTTAAATATGATTAAAAAATCACACCGGGGGTGAGTAAATGCAATTATTTAGTTGTAAGGTCTTACATTGGAAATTGGAAGCTGGAAGCAGGATGAGTTTTAGAAAATCAGATGGAAACAGTGAAGTAGAAAGTGTCAGGTGTGAAATAATTTTCTGATGAGATGGAAATGTTCTTATCTTGCTCATGATAGTGGTTATAGAGAATAAAAAACAGGAAAGTAAACAGCTTTCCAGGCATAGTAGAGAGCCAGACATTAATGATGTAGGGAAAAATGAAAGGGAGGTGTCTAAGATGACTTCATGTTTTTTGGATTAAAGAGTTAGAAGTCTCTTTTAACCAGGCTGGGCGCTTCAGTGACAAGGTTTCAAAGATAAATGTTGGTTTCCATTTAGGGCATGAAGGGGTGCTGAAATGGCTTTGATTTGTATTCCTGCCCAAATTTCATGTAGAATTGTAATCCCCAATGTTGGAGGAGTGGTCTGGTGGGAGGTGATTGGATCCTGGAGATGGATTTGCCCTTGCTGTTCTAGTGATACTCAGTGAGTTCTTACAAGTTCTGGTTGTTTAAAACTGTGTAGCACCTCCTCCTTCTCTCTCTTCCTCTTGCTCTGGCCACGTAAGACATGCCTGCTTCCCCTTCGCCTTCTGCCATGATTGAGTTATGAAACCTTACCAGTCGTGCTTCCTGTATAGCCTGTGGAACAGTGAGCCAATTAAACTTCTTTTCTTTTCTTTTTCTTTTTTTTTTTTTTTGAGACGGAGTTTCGCTCTTGTTACCCAGGCTGGAGTGCAATGGCGCGATCTCGGCTCACCGCAACCTCCGCCTCCTGGGTTCAGGCAATTCTCCTGCCTCAGCCTCCTGAGTAGCTGGGATTACAGGCACACATCACCATGCCCAGCTAATTTTTTGTATTTTTAGTAGAGACGGGGTTTCACTATGTTGACCAGGATGGTCTCGATCTCTTGACATCGTGATCCACCCACCTTGGCCTCCCAAAGTGCTGGGATTACAGGCATGAGCCACCGCGCCCGGCCAAACCTCTTTTCTTTATCAATTACCCAGTCCCAAGTATTTCTTTATAGCAGTGACAGAACGGACTAATACAGGTGTCTCAAGAATAAGCAAGTCAAAAAGTGAATGGGGAACATAACGTGAATATCTGAAGGGCAACAAACTTTCTAGCTCAAGACTTAGATATAGTAGGTGGTAAAAAGTATAGGAAAGGTTACCCCAAAATGATATGTAGAGTAAAATGGGCTAAGAACCAGGGATAAACTACAAAAAACACAGATATTTAAGACCATACAGAGGAAGAAAAACTCTTTAGAGAATGAGTGGCCACAAAATCAGTGATAAACAAGGAACGAGTAGTGTTACTGAAAGGGTAAAGGAATTTTAAAAAAGAACTGGTTGCTTTCCCAGTGCATATAAATGTTTCTTTACACAATACTGTACTCTATTAAGAGTGCAAAATTATTTTATCTAAAACACAATGCACATATCTTAATTTAAAAATGCCTTACTGTTAAAAAATGCTAACCATCATCCAAGCCATCAGTGAATCATAATCTTTTTGCTGGTGGAGGGTCTTGCCTCAATGTAGACAGCTGCTGACTGATCAGGGTGGTGGTTGCTGAAGGCTGGGGTGGCTGTGGCAATTTCTTAAAATAAGACAACAATGAAGTTGCTGCATCAGTTGACTCTTCTTTTTACAAAATATTTATCTGTAGTATACAATGCCGTTTAATAGCATTTACCCACAGAAGAACTTCTTTCAAAACCACTGTCAATCCTCTCAAACCCTGCTACTGCTTTATCAACGAAGTTCACGTAATAATTTAAATCCTTTGTTGTCATTTCAACAATGTTTGTAGCATTATCACCAGGAGTAGATTCCATCTCAAGAAACCACTTTCTTTACTCATCCATAAGAAGCAACTCCTCATCCATACCAGTTTTATCATGAGATTGCAGTAATTCAGTCACATCTTCAGGCTCCATCTCTAATTCTAGTTCTCTTGCTATTTCCACTACATCCATCACTGAAGTCTTGATGCGTGGAATTAACTTATTATTCCAAACTACTGTCAATGTTAACATTTTGTCCTCACATGAATCATGATTGTTCTGAATGGTATCAAGAATGGTTAATTCTTTCCAGAAGGTTTTTCACTTGCTCAGATCCATCAAAGAAATTACTATCTACGGTAGCTATATAGCCTTTCAAAATGTATTTCTTAATATGAATTGAAAGTTGAAATTACTCCTTGATCCATGGGCTGCAATATGGATGTTGTGTTAGCAGGCATGAAAACATGAATCTCCTTGTATATCTCTATCAGAGCTCTTGGGTAACTAGGTACATTATCAATAAGCAGTAATATTTTGAAATAAAGCTTTTTTTTGAGCAGTAGGTCTCAACAGTAGGCTTAAAATACTTAGTGAACCATGCTGTAAACAAATGTGCTGTCATTCAGGCTTTGTTGTTCCATTTACACAGCATAGGCAGAATAGATTTAGCATCATTTTTAAGGGCACAGTATTTTAGAACAGGAAATAAGCACTGGTTTCAACTTAAAGTCACTAGCTGCATTAACCCCTAAAGAGAGACTTAGCCTGTCCTTTGAAGCTTTTGTTCCTGTCTAGCTATGAAGGCCCTAGACGGCATCGTCTTTCAATATATAAGGCTGCTTTATCTACACTGAAAATCTGTTGTTTCTTGTAGACACTTTAATCAATGATCTTAACTAGATTTTCTATATAATTTGCTGCAGGTACCACATCAACACTTTCTGCTTCACTTTGCATTTTCATGTAATGGAAATGGCTTCTTTTCTTATACGTCATGAAACAACTTCTGCTAGCTTCCAGTGTTTCTCCTGCAATTTTGATACCTTACTTGGCCTTCACAGAATTGAAGAGAGTTAGAACCTTGCTCTGGATTAAGCTTTGGCTTAACAAAACATTGTGACTTGTTTGATCTTCTATCCAGGCTACTCAAACTTTCTTCCTATCAGTGATATGGTTGTTTTGCTTTCTTTCTTTTTTTTTTTTTTTGAGACAAGAGTCAGGATGGTCTTGAACTTCTGACCTCATGATCTACCCACCTCAGCCTCCCAAAGTGCTGGGATTACAGGCATGAGCCACCGCGCCAGGCTGGCTGTTTTGCTTTCTTATCATTTGTGTGTTCACTGGAGTAGCACTTCATATTTCCTTGAAGAATTTTTCCAGGTGACAAAATAATCTGTACACCAAACCCCTGTGACACACAAATTATCTATATGACAAATCTGTACGTGTATCCTGAAACTAAAATAAAAATTAAGAAAAAAACTTAATACATTCTGATATAAAAATTTTTCTCTATAATCATACTATGGAAATATATAATCTTTATTTACATATAAATTAACACATAATACATATATTGAGACACTATCTTTAGCGATATAGCATAGAAGGGAAACCAATAAAATGAGTGTAGGGAACACGTGAAAAGTCAGAAATGGTAGGAATACAGATGCTACCATTTGTATTTTCATAAATCTAACTGAAATATGAAAATCTGTAGGCTGGGCACTGTGGATCATGCCTGTAATCCCAGCACTTTGGGAGGCTGAGGCCGGCAGATCACAAGGTCAGGGGTTCAAGACCAGCTTGGTCAACATGGTGAAACCCCATTTCTACTAAAAATACAAAAATTAGCTGGCTGTGGTGGCATGCACCTATAGTCCCAGCTACTCGAGAGGCTGAGGCAGGAGAATTGCTTGAACCTGGGAGGCAGAGGCTGCAGTGAGCTCAGATTGTACCACTGTACTCCAGCCTGGCAACAGAGTGATACTCTGTCTCAAAAAAAGAAAAAGAAAATTTGTCATTTTCTCTTAGATCCTCAGAAATACCATATACAAATCTCCCAGAATAAATGTTCTCTGCTACATTTTTTTTTAAGAATTTTTCCTTTATATTCACAACTTGGCTGTTTGGCACAAGAGGCCTACCTTTCCACTTGTCTCAGTTTTTGGCATTCCTTCCTCACTAAGCTTAACCAATTCTAGCTTTTGATTGAATGTGAGAGATGTGTCTCACATTAAATCAGGATCTCTAGATCTTGAACACCTAGAGGCCACTGAAGGATTATCATTTGGCCTGATATCAATACTGTTGTATCTCAGGGAATAGGGAAGCCTGAGGAGAGAGTGAGAGAGATGGGGGAACTGCTGGTCGGTGGAAGAGTCAAAATTCACACATTATGCTCACCATATTATACGGACACGGTTCATGGTGCCCCAAAACAATTACAATAGTAGGCCAGACATGGTGGCTCATGCCTATAATCCCAGCACTTTGGAAGGCCAAGGAGGGCGGATCACCTGAGGTCAGGAGTTCAAAACTAGCTTGGCCAATGTGGCGAAACCCCGTTACTACTAAAACTACAAAAATTAGCCAGGTGCAGTGGTGGGCGCCTATAAACCCCAGAGGCTGAGGCAGGAGAATTGCTTGAACATGGGAGGTAGAGGTTGCAGTGAGGCAACATCACACCATTGCACTCCAGCCTGGATGACCGAGTGAGACTCCATCTCAAAAAAAAAAAAAAAAATTACAGTAGTAACATCAAAGATCACAGATCACAGATCACCATAACAGATATGATAATGAAAAAGGTTGAACTATTAGAAGAATTATGAAAATGTGACAGAGACATGAAATGAGCACATGCTGTTAAAAAAAAATGACACTAACAAGCCTGCTGGACTAAGGATTGCCACAAACCTTCAGTTTGTGAAAAATGTAATACCCATGAGGTAAAATAAAACAAGGTATGCCTGTATTATTACTTGCTACCCTATGATGGAATAATAACAGCAACAACAGAACATTTTATGGCTCTGTTACATTTATTATCTCATTTTTCAGTCTCATAACCATCACCCTGTGAAAGGTTATCAGGATCAGAGAGTGGATATAATGTATGGCATGCACAGCCAGTACATGAACCCAGGATAAATGCCTCAGAACACTGTCTGTTGTTATTATTGTTGTTGTTGTTATTCTTGGTTTCCTTGTCTTACTAGAATTAACATGAAATCTGTTTGCAAGAGGAACTGATAGTTACTGTTTGACCTTATACAGGATATAGCACCATGCTGAGCCTCAGTTTCCCCATTTATTATAATACTGGTATAACAAAATAGTTTTATAAGAATAAAACAACAAAAAAATGCCTTATAAAACCTAAAGGGCTATACTTTTTAAAATACCTTGTCCTTGCCAGAACCTGTCTATTTCTGATTCACTGTGTAACTATATTTTCTCCCCTCAGCCTATGCGTCATAGGACAATACTAGCTTTTAGTCAGCATTCTGAACTACACCTCTAGTTTTCAGAGTCTTTTACTTCTTTTAATTAATAGAAAAGAACTTCTATTTTTGGAAAGATCGATTCCACTAAACAAAAGGAAAACAATCATCCAAAAATTTGTTGAGCATCAACTATATACCAGGAACTGTGAGCCAGAAAATGACATATGGTGAAAAATAAGAGACCTACTAAACTGAAAGACCATTAAGAGCTGAAGTCCAACCAATTTTTCACCCATCTACAAAAAGCTGAGATTTCTTATCCCTTCCTCCTGCTTTAATTCTAATTCTTCTCACCTTCTCTGTTAGATAGAGCAAGAGAGCAAAAAGAAGCATGAGGGAAAGCTGGATTAAGCTGCAAAGGCTCCACCAAGGACAAGACGATAAAACAAGTATCTAGAAATCTACAGCACTCCATACACTTCCAGATATCCCACTAAGTAACTAAGAAATAGAGAAAGAAAAAGAGCAAATTTACTGAATATGTACAAAATGCCAGACATTGTTTGAGGCCCATACAAGCACACTGTCACATTTAATATCTATTCAATCTTGAAAGGCAGGCATTATTCTTCCATTCAACAAATATTCACTGAGAACTTACAATGTGCAAGGCACTACTCTAGGTACTTGAAATATATCAGTAAACAAACTTAATAGATGAAGATCCTGCCTTTCTAACAAGTGGAACTTACTCAAACAAGAGGAGAAAGACAAATGTTAACACGATACATAAATTAAGAATTATCTTAAACAGCAATAAATGCTATAGGAAAAAAAGAGGGCTGGTAAAGAGGATTAGGAAAATACAGGGAAAGGGTGTATGTGAAAAACTGAAGAGGCTGTAATTTTAATTACCGTGTTTTGAGAAGGTAACATTTGAGGGAATTTGGTCATGTGACTCCTAGGGAAAGAGTATTCTAGGCAGAGAACAATCAGTGCACAAATCCTAAGGTGAAAAACGCCCATCTACATGTACCAGGAACAGCAATGAGGCCAGTGTGGCTAATGTGGAAAAACTAAGGGAAAGAATAAAAGTAGAAAGGTAACACAAGAAAAAACTAACAGGTGGTCAGATCTTGCAGGCCCTTTTAGGCCATTAGCTTTTAAATTGAGTGAAATGAGGAGCCACTGGAGAGTCCTCAGCAAAGTAGTAAAACATTTTACTTACTTTTTCAAGGGATCACTCAGGCTGTGTTTGGAAAAGACTGCAAAAGGATATGTAAAAGGGTAACTGAGAAACAAGTTAGGAGGTTACTATAGTAATCCAGGTGAGAGGTAAAGGGTAGTGGCAGTGAAGGCAGTAGGGAACTGACACATCTGGGATATGTTTCCATGTTTTGAAGGTAGAGTTTAACAAGATTTTGATGATAAGTTGGTTGTGGGAGAAAGCAAGAGAAGTCTCAATAATAGTACCAACTAGAAAAATAGAGTAGACATTTACTAAGCTGACAAATATTCTAGGAAAAGCAAGTGTTAGGCAAGGAATCAGTATTTGGAATATATTAATTAAGTCAATCAGATACTCAAATGGTAATGTCAAGTAGGTACAGATATAGGTGTATATATGTGTATAATTAAGGAATGAGTTCTTAAACAGGTATATAAATTTAGGAGTTGTAAGCATGTAGTTGGTATTTACAGTCATGATCATCAAGAAAGTGAGTGCAGAAGATTTTTTTAAAGTATAACATCCCAGAAGTCATGTGAAAAAGGTATGTATAAGAAGGAATGAACATCTACATCAAATGTTGCTAAGACAAGGGAAATGATGACTATTGAGAAATTAACTTGAGATTTAGCAATATAAAGATCATTGGTGACCTTATCGAGAGTAGTTTCAATTCGATGATATGGTTTGGATCTGTGTCCCCACCCAAATATCATGTTGAAATGTAATCCCCAAAGCTGAGGGTGGGGCCTGGTAGGAGGTGATTTGATCACAGTGGTGTAGTTCTCATTAATTAATTTTAGCACCATCCCCCCTTGGTACTGTATAGTGACAGAGTTCTCAGAGATCTGGTTGTTTAAAAGTGTCTACCGTCTACCCCCACTCTCTCTCTTCCTCCTGCTTTGGCCGTGTAAGATGTGCCTTTTTCCCCTTTGTCTTCTGCCCTGATTGTAAGTTTCCTGAGGCCTCAGTCACTATGCTTCCCATATGGCCTGCAGAATCGTGAGCCAATTAAACTTCTTTTCTTTATAAATTACCCAGTCTCAGGTATTTCTTTATAGCAATTCGACAGTGGACTAACACAAGTGATAATGGCAGAAGCCTAATTATATTAGATTTAAGGGGAAACGGGAAGAAAGAAATTAGAGACAGTGAGCATAGATAATTCTTTCAAGGAGTTTGTTGTAACTGGGAAGCAAATATCTAGTAAGGAAAGTAAGGTCAAGTAAAAGATGGTTTAAAGACAGAGCTAGAAGTAGGTTTGTCTTCATATGGTAGTGATGCAGTATGAAAAAACTTTATGACATAGGAGAGACAGTGGAGAACTGCGGGAGCATGTTTCTAAGTAGGCATAAGGAAATGGATTCTAATGCACAAAGACAATGGTTATATAAAAGTAAAGAATAATATGTAGAAAGACAGTATAGTGGTAGACAGTTAAATAGGGCAAGTTCTGTTCTGAATGCTTCAATTTTCTTAGTGAGGTAGGAACCCCCCAAAATCATCAGCTGAGAGATTGAGGATGAGAGGTTGGAAGGTCTGATGCGAGAAAACATGAAATAAGTCATCTAAGAGAATTGAAGAATAAACAATCTAGTATAATATAATGTGAATCCCAGGTAGTATTAAGGACTCATTTGATACTTGTATTTTTGACCATGAATTTAAGTAAAACTAGTCAGCATGATTCCGTATTTTCCTCTAGACATATATAGCTACTAACTTAAATACTAACAGATACTAACTTCGAGTTGAAAAATGGCTGGATTTAAGCTGGACTGTAGTTTTTCCAAGAGAGTATGATCAAGCGAGAGTAAGACAAGAAAGCTGAAGGTATATGCAAGTAAGTTGAGAATGCAAATCATAGATAACAAAATACTGTAACATATAAGTTGGATAAAAGAGGAAGTGACGACTCAAGGAACAGAGGAATACTTAAAAGATGCTAGGATCAACAAGCTAATTATTACCTCTGTGTCATAAATAAGACTTAATTAAGTTGTCTAAATCACACAGTGTTTGAATGACATAAATGGAACAGAATCTGAATCCAGATATGCCGCATTCACATCATTCTGTCCATGGTACTGACAGCATTAAGCTGCCTTGCAAATTAGTTTTTCATTGGCATACTAACCTCCAAAAGGATGAACCTAATGCAAAATTACAAGCTGGCCTATTTTACCAGGCCTCGTGTACCTCCTTCTACCTCAGTGTCCAATGCTGAGAGCCTTTCAGTGTCCAAACTCCCAAATGATACTGAATCTTGTCCTACCCCACAATATGTACAAAATCACTTTCACATTTCCCTACAGATTGATCTCCTTCATAAAAATCTAAACCACTAAGAAAGGCTCTAAATAGAACAATATTTATACATATAAATGACTATATAAACTTAACCCTCTTCATGGATATTTTTGTTCTAACAGGGAGTCTAGTTAACCCACTTTAACCTTACTGTGAAATATATTAGGTCAAAATAATTGACCTAAATGAAGAACTTTTTGTTTCTGACTTTTACTATTTCTGGCACCCTTTCCCTTAAAAATATATATCCTTTACAAAATCTTAGAATTCTTATTTTTTTAATCTTTCTCTCAGAGAACGAAAAAGTAATGACACTAACATGCCATGGATCAGACCCAAACTTGTGTTAAAGATATTTTAGGCCAGGTGTGGTGGCTCATGCCTGCAATCCCAGAACTTTGGGAGGCCAAGGCGGGTGGATAGTTTGAGGCCAAGAATTCGAGCCCAGCCTGGCCAACATGGAGAAACCTCATTTTTATTAAAAATACAAAAATTAGCCGGGCTTGATGGCTCACACCTGTAATCCCAGCTACTCAGGAGGCTGAGGCACGATAATCACTTGAACCTGGGAGGCAGAGTTTGCAGTGAGCCAAGATTGTGCCACTGCACTCCAGCCTGGGCAACAGTGAAAGACTCCATCTCAAAAAAGAAGAAAAAATACAAAAAAAATTAGCCAGGCACCATGGTTCACACCTGTAATCCCAGTTACCCAGGGGGTTGAGGCCTGAGTATTGCTTGAACCCAGGAAGCGGAGGCTGCAGTGAGCCGGGATCATGCCACAGTACTCCAGCCTGGGTGACAGAGCAAGACGCTGTCTCAAATAATAAATAAACAAGTAAAAATATTTTATACTTAGAACTCTAAATTGAATTATAGTAAGCGTGGGACTACCTGACAAAGCAAGAACTAAGTGTAGCCAGTTGGAGAACTCTACTGTTCTTATGAGTAAATGGCTAAAAAAAGCAAGTCTTGTTCATAATTTATGTCAAGATTATTATTTTTAAAGACACTATCAAGTTAACACAATAAGGTTTCAATCCTGAACATACACCAAAGTATCATCACTGATTATCATGGAAGGCTGAAGGAAGAATTCTACTACAAACATTATGTATCTCTGCTTAATTTATTTTCAATTAGCATGTGTGGTAGATTTTATTACAATTTGTAATTATTCACTCCACCTTCCTTCAAAAGGAGCATCATCCACACCTGTTCCTATGTAAACTGACAGTACTCCACAAGAGTAATATCCCTGCTCCACTGACTTTGGCCTTAGCCACTGGTTTGCTTTGGCCAATGGTACACAAACAAACATCCAAGCAGAAGTTTTAAGAGCCACTGTGTATTTCTGCCAAATCGTTCCCTTTTTTCCCTCTGTTACAAGAACAGCATGGCCCAAATAGAAGTTGTTCTCCATCCTGGATCTCAGAATTAGAAGATATGTGGAGCACGAGCAAAGTCACTGCCAACCTTCAGCCAACATGTAGCAAGAGCAAAAATAAGCAACTGTTGTGAGCTGCTGAAATATTTAGGTCATTTGTTATGCAGCATAACTTAGCTAAAGTTAATACATTGTGTATTACTTTTATAATCAGAAAAACAAATAGATTTTGCTGTTTCAACCTTTAAGGACAGCAGTTATTTTAATGCTTCAAAAACTAGAAAAAGATGAATTTCAATACAATTTTTAAGACACCAGATTGTTTATGAAAGAACAAGAAGTAGATGAACTAAAATTCCAGAAAGAGACAAACCCTTCCTAGGTGAGCAGATAACCACATGCCATTTTATTTCCTGTGAGCATTTAAAAATTCTGGGCACATATTGAGAACTGAGATTGGCCCAGACAGAAAGACTCTACTGGTGAAAGTAGAAAGCAGCTGAGCTTTTTCTTGCAGTAGTCTGAAAACTAGAAAGCCCCAAATGCAAGGCTGATAGGAACATTTGCTGAATTCTAAGTAATGAAAGAGGATGGGAGAAATGTTAGAAGGGTAGAGTGAAATCTCCTTCACTATCACACTGCTCAGCAGAAAAATGTCTTCCTAGAAAAGGGAGACTTAACTACAAACAACACATGACAGACTTCCCACATTTGCATAATTTAAAGCACTGTAAATAAAGCAAGAGATTGCTGGGCTAATCTCAAAACCTCTGAAGAACAGAATTAGATCTTCTGCAGTTTTTCAGGGCTGTGGAGAAGAAAGCTGACAGTCTGTCAATCAAAAATCTGCATATTTGTCAAGGGAGACAAACCAGAGATAACTAAATCTTACTAAAACTGCAATCCAGACTGACCCTAATAAAACTCTAATTAAATTGGCCTAACAATTAAAAAGGGGAACCATCTCTGGTGGAAGATATCAACTTCAGCCGCTACATAAATTATTACAACTTTCAGTATATAATAAAAAATTACACTCTATGTGAAAAAAAAAACAAAAACAAGAAAAAATGACCTGTAATCAAGACTAAAATCAAAGCTAGAGATGATGCTGATAGTGGAGTTAGGAGACAATGGCTTTAAAATAGCCGTTATCAATAGGCTAATGAAAAGAAAGGAAAAAAATGAACAAAATTTATAAAAGGATGGAGATAATCAACAAAAAAAGAAACCTATTTAAAAATAATAAAACTTCCTAGAGCTGAGAAAATAAAATACAACTTATTAGATAGGTTATTAAACCTGGCACAGAAGAGGAAAGAACTTGTAAGTTTAAAAAACAGCTCAACAGAAAATACATAATTGAACCACAGAGAGAAAAGACAGAACAACCACATGAGACATATGGAACAGTCAAAACATCTAACATGGTTTAGAGGAGAGAGAAATATTTTTCTACCCTTAGAAACAAAATATAAAGATTTAAAATACAATTATTTCCAAAGTTGATAAAAAAAAAATTAACCCAGCAAACCCCAAACATGATAAATCCAAAGAAATTCATGCCTCAACACCACACAAACTATTATGAAATAAAGACAAAAATAAAAATCTTAAAAGCAGCCAAAATACACACACTCCTTTAAAGAAGCAACAATAAGCAAAAACAAAAGAATTACATATCTTAAGTGCTATAAGAATAAAAGATACAGGATTGACCTGGCAGCTCACACCTGCAATCCCAACAGTTTGAGAGACCAGGGCAGAAGGATAGCTTGAGGCCAGGAATTTGAGACCAGCCTGGTCAATATCGTAAGACCCTGTTTCTACAAAACCTAAAACAAAAAAAAAATTAGCTGGCTATGGTGATGCCACCTGTACTACCACCTACTTGGGAGAATGAGGCAGGAGGATCGCTTGAGCCTAAGAGTTAGAGGCTGCGGTGAGCTACAATCACACCACTGCACTCCAGCCTCAGTAACAGAGCAAGACCCTCTCTCAAAACAACAACAGATTTCAGCCCATAATTCTGTACCAATAAGTTTTTCCTTCAAAAAAGAAGTCAAAATAAAGGCATTTCAGACAAACAAAAGCTGAGAAAATTTGCCTCCAACAGAGTGACACTACAAGAAATATTAAAGGAAAAGGGAAAATTATCTCAGATAGTATCAAAGAAATATAAAAATGAATAATGACCATTAAAAGGTTACACATGTGGATAAATATAAAAGAATATTAACTGTTTGCAAAAAAACTATGTAATTTGTATCATATATTGAAATAAAATATGAAAAATTAATGCAAAGGGCAGGAGGGAATAAACAAAAATCTCTAGGATAACTAAAAAATAACCATAGAAGAGGGCTGGGCGCAGTGGTTCACGCCTGTAATCCCAGAGCTTCAGGAGACTGAAGTGGGTGGATAACTTGAGGTCAGGAGTTGGTGACCAGCCTGGCCAACATGGTGAAACCCCATCTCTATTAAAAATATAAATAAAAATAAAAACAGAATAAATAATAAAATATAAAAATTAAAACCATAGAAGAATGTATAACTGAAAAGCTAATGAGCCAAAATGGAGTTTACAAAACCCAACAAATAATACAGGCAAGAAAGGAGAAATTTAAACACCCAAAGAACAGAGGGAATTAATAGAAAAGAAAAGGTAAAAAAGATTTATACCCAACTATACTAGTAACCACATTAAATGTAAATAGAATATTACCATTAAAGCACAAAGATTGTCAAACTAGAAACACAAACGTGACCTGACTATATGACATTTCCAAGACATACACTGTAAATACAAGAATACAGATTGGCTGAACTAAAAAGAAGAAAATATGCCATGGAAATATTAACAAAAGAAAGAGTGACTATATTAATAGAAGTTCAAAGTAGACTTGAAGGCAAGAAATATTGCCAGAGATAAAGAAGGTCATTTCATAATGACAAAAGGGTCATTTCAACCATAAAATAACAATGCCAAGTTTTAATTCACCTAATAAGAGCTTCAAACTACATGAGGGGAAAACTGAAAGAACTAAGAGGAAATATCGACAAAACTATGGTTACAGTTGATAATTTTAAGACCCTACTCTCAAAGCTGAAAGAACAGGAAAAAAGAAACCAGTCATTTGAAGATTTGAATAACATGATTAACCAATCTGACCTTATTGACAGAGAACACTAACACCAACAACTGCAGAATAAACATCCAAGTACACATGAAATGTATCAATCTATCACAAACCCTTTCAGAGAATAAAAGAGAGACTTCCTAATTCAAGTACACATCAAATGTATCAAGCTATTACAAATGCTTTCAAAGAATAAAAAAGAGAGACTTCCTAATTCTTTTTAAGAGTAACAAATACTGATAATAACAAAATCTGACAAAAATATTATAAGTAAGGACTATTACAGGCCAACATCTTTCACAAGTAGATGTAAAAATTCTAAAGAGAATATTAACAAATTGAATCTAAAAATAAGGTTTATCCTAGGAGTATAAAGTTGGTTTAACATTTAAAAATCAATCAATGTAATTCATCACAGCACAGAATTAAGGACACAACCATATGATTTATCTCAACAAAAGCAAAAAACTCGACAAAGTTTACCACCTGTTCATGATTTAGAAAACTCTCAGACAGTGTGCAGTGGCTCACACCTGGAATCCCAGCACTTTGGGAGACCAAGGTGGAAATATAATTTGAGCCAAGAGTTCAAGGCCAGTCTGGGCAACAGAGCAAGGCCCTCAAGAAAGAGAAAGAAAAGAGAAAAGAGAAGAGAGAAGAGAGGAGAGAGGAGGGGAGAGGAGTGGGAGGGGGGAAGGGGAGGGGAAGGGGGAAAGGGGGAGGGGGGAGGGAGGGAAAGAAAAGAAAAGAAAACTTGGAATAGATAAGAACTTCTTTAATCTGATAAAGGGTACCTACAAAACCTACAACATCATAACCGGTAAATATCGAACATTTTCCCCTAAGTTTAGGAGTGAGACTATTTCTTTTTTTTTTTTTTGAGACGGAGTTTCGCTCTTGTTACCCAGGCTGGAGTGCAATGGCGCGATCTCGGCTCACTGCAACCTCCGCCTCCTGGGTTCAGGCAATTCTCCTGCCTCAGCCTCCTGAGTAGCTGGGATTACAGGCACGCGCCACCATGCCCAGCTAATTTTTTTTTGTATTAGTAGAGACGGGGTTTCACCATGTTGACCAGGATGGTCTCGATCTCTTGACCTCGTGATCCACCCGCCTCGGCCTCCCAAAGTGCTGGGATTACAGGCTTGAGCCACCGCGCCCGGCCAGGAGTGAGACTATTTCAATTAAACATTGTTCTAGAAGCATTGGCCACTGCAATAAGGGAAAACACACAATTATAAACTCTGGAAAGAAATAAGTAAAGCAGTTATTATTCTCAGATGATATGCTTCTTTGCATAGAAAATACAAAAAGCTATAAAATATTAAATATTAAAATAAGCAAATTTAGTAGGGTTGCAGGTTATAAGATAAAAATACAAGAATTGTATTTCTACATATGAGTATGAAACAACTCAAAAATGACATTTAAATAACCAATACCATTTACTATTGTAGCACTTTCAAAACATTAAATACCTAGCCATAACTCTAACAAATTATATGCAAGACCTCTACATTGTAAACCATAAAATACTGTCAAAACAACTTAAAGACCCAAGTAAATGAACAGATAATACATGTTCATGGACTGGAAAACTATATTGTTTAGATGCAAATTCTCCCCACATTGCTCTACAGCGTCAATGCAATCCCAATCATAATACCAACAGTTTTGTTTTAACTGAAATATGATTCTAAATGTATATGGAAACATTAAGGACAGAGTATACCCCAAAAAAATACGTTGAAGAAGAAAAAAATTGAGGGAACTTATACTACCAGATATCAAGATTTAGTATAGCGCTACAGTAATTAAGACAGGGTAGTATTTGTACTTAACAGACCAGTGGAAGAGCATATGCACTCTAGTAACAGATCCACCTGATTTATATCAAAAGTGTTCTATAATCCAGTAGGTTAAGGGCAATTATTTTTTTCAAAAAATGGGGCTGAATCAACTGAATATCCTATGTTTTATAAAAAATTCTTGACTTTTACCTCACATTATTCATATAAGTTAATTTGAAATGCATCATAGAGCTTCGAGAAAAAGAGAAAGTAATACAATTTCTGAAAGAAAACTTTGGAGAATATTTTCATGATCCTGTAATAGGCAAAGATTTCTTAAACAAAACATTTAAAAACCAACTAAACCATAAAAAGCAAACTTGATAAGTTGAGGTCCATTAAAATTGAAAATTTTTATTTATTATAAGACACTATTAATAGAGTGAAAAGACTAGCCACAGACTGGGAGAAGCAATTTGCCATGCAGAGGTCTCATATTCATATAAGGAATTCTTATAAATCCATAAAACAAAGAGCCTAATTTTAAAATACATCAAAAATTAATATATTAAAAGGTGTTCACCATCATCATTTGCCTGGGAAATGAAAAAGAGAAGCCAGTGCACACTTACCAGAATGACTACAATTAAAAAGACTGACAATACTCAATATTGACAAAAATGAAGAATTGCTCAAACTCTTCTCCATTGCTGGTGGTGATGTAAAATGGTACAACCAGTTTGGAAAACAACCATCCAGCAATTTTACTCTTAAAAATGAAACAATATATTCATCAAAAGACATATACAAGAATATTCATAGCAGGTTTCCTTTTTAAGTCAAAAATTAGAAACAATTCAAATGTCCATTAACAGAAGACTAATGATCCATTCATTCAATGAAATACTAGATAGCAATAAAAGAACCAAGGTACACCAACATCATGGATGAATATCATTGCCATAATAAATGAAAGAAGTAATTCCTTTTATATGAAGTGCAAGAACAGGCAAGACTAATCTGTGATGATAAAAATCAGAATAATAATTACTTGGGAGTGACAGGAGAAGTGGATAATTATTAACTTGTGAAAAACACCACGAAGGAGAGGCTTCTGGAGAGCTGGAGATGTACATCTTGATTTGAGTGTTACTTGTAAGAGTTTGTACACATAAAAAACACACCATGCTATACAATTAACATTTGTACATTTTACTGTATGCATGTTATATCTTAAATTTAAAAACTGCTACTACAGCAAGCAATTCATATGGGTTTATAGTGGAAAAAATCTTATTAGAAAGGATATACTGGATAATTCTTCAAAAATATCCAAGACCAGGAGAAAGGTATTTTAGCCCCAAATCTGTCATTTAGATATGTAACCTTAAGCAAATCATCTAACCGGGTCTTAGTTTCTTTACCTACTGGAGTGGGTTAGTATAGATACTCCTTAAAGTTCTTCCTACATCCAAAAATCTGAGTATTTGAAATAAACCATTTAATTTAAAAAACTGAATTCTCAAATTTCAAATTACCAGATAGTCACCTAAGGTGTAAATTTAACAAAGCTGTGTTCACTCCTGTAATCTAATTTAATAGGTGGTTAAAATCAGATAACTGCATGCTGCTCTTTATCCTGAATGTCCTATACCTATATTTAAGTTCATCTACTTTAGCCTAGACACTCTGGTACCATTGTTTCAGCAGACAAGAAACCTGACAGCCAGATTAACTTTCCTTTCTTTTCTAAGGATATGTTATTCATTCTTCCAGGCCTTACTGAAACACTACCTCTTTAAAATGCCATCCCTCCTACAGCCATTCAGTCAAAATTAATTGTTCCTTCCTCTGTGCACCCACAGCATGTTGCTTGTACTTCTATTATAGCTTTTATTTCATTCTGTATTTTAGCTACTTGCTTTCATGTATGCACGTGGGCCCTTTCCAAAGGAAGGGTATAACCATTCACCCACCCAGATGAGCTAAGTCAACGCTGGAAATCAATGGTGACAACACAGTAAGATCATCTTTACATACGATTCTATGTTGATGGTGGCAAAGTGAGATAGTACATACTAAAAGCTCCTGTCCTCTACTCAAAGCAGGAAGAGATTACAATGAATATTCAAGTCATTTCAGTCCTTATTTTAGCTTATACACCAGTAAAACAATGAAATAGCCATAGGCAGACAGCTGAATAAAGAAGTAAATTAGGCCTGTAATGAGGAAAAATCATTTATTAAATTAATTAACAAATTTGTTAATAAATTGATGCCTAAGGAGAAGACAAGTGGACTATTTGGGGGCTACACATTCAGCATCCCTTTTCTGTTAACTGATCCTGTTCCTGCCAACATGGTTTGTAGAACCTAAGCTCTATCCACTGATCACAGGTGACTGATCTAGGACAATCAGCATTCTTTCTCAAACATTTTAGAAACACTGCAAAAATAAAGTCAGTCCTCTGAATAGCTGCAATGATAATATGTAAATAATTAGGGAGCTGTTGACACTGTTTTTCCCAAAGTGGAAAAGGCAGATCTGTGAGAGAAAATGAAGACTACTTACAGGGTACAGCAAAGATGAGAAACAGTCCTTGGGAATCTTCAACCCTGGGTCGAATGTTCCTTGGACCCAACCCTGTGTTTGGGTTTTGTGAGATAGACACCTCAATATTCTTATAATAAACGTTCCCTTTTACTAAAGCTAGTGCAATTTGAATTGTCACTTGCAATCAAAACAATCTCATGATATTCTGAGGATACTTTGAATATCCTCAATTAACCATGCTTCCTAGCATTCACACCCTTGGGTAGCCTCTTCCCACAAAGACTCTGGGCTGAGCCTGTGACTATTTTGACCAATAGAAAAATGGCAGAAGTAAAGCTGTGAAAGATTGAGGCCTATCCCTTAATCGGCCTGGTATCTTCTGCTTACTCTGTCTCACAATGCTTGCTCTTAGAATACTTCTTAGAACCCAGCTATCACACCATCAGGCTAACAAATCAGCCATATAGAAAGACCCACATGTAGGAGAACCAAAGCCCTGGCCAACAGTCCAGGCTGAGTCTCCAGATGATCACAGCTGTATCAGAACCCCAACAAATGCCACCTGAAGCAGAACCACCAAGTTAGTTTACAGAAATGTGAAAAATATTAAATCACAGTTTCTAGTAACTAAGTTTTGCGATGTTTTGTAATACAAATTTTAACTAATATAAAAGTTCAATTCACCTGCAGGCAACTTGGAATTCTATTTTCCTTACAACAGACTACGACGTCAAGAAGGGGTTGGTAAACTACAGCCCTCAGACCAATTCTGGCCTGCCATTTCTTTTTATAAATAACGTTTCAGTCAGACACCATAATGCTCATTCATTTATACGCTGCCTACATCTGTTTTCATGCTACAAGGGCAGAGCTGAATAGCTGTGAGAGAAATCATATACAGCTCACAAAGCCTAAAAAATCACTATCTAGTCTTTTAGTAAAAAAGCTTTGCAAACCCTGTCATGTAATACTTGGCAAGTGTTTCAATATAAAAATATCTTAAAATATAAACCATTTTACAATCAACTAATTGTACTTAAAGCATAACATTATAAATACTTAGTAGTTTTAGCCTAACACCATGCAAAGTACATGATATTGTACATACTGAGTTGAGGTGTATTGTTTGTTAACGAGTCAGACTATGATCAGACCAATACATTACTCATAGACAGAAAAACAATAAAATAACAAAATCAGATCCATTATTATTTAGCTGCTTAAAAGTTTCTACTATTTGGGGAATGTGCATAATTCATCTGTGAGTCTGTCATGTATTATTGTCCTACTCCTGAATGGCACTAAAAATCAGAAATAAATGAATGTACAATTTTGTTTGTTTGTTTTGAGGTGGAATTTTGCTCTTGTCGCCCAGCCTGGAGTGCAATGGCGCAATCTCGGCTCACTGCAACCTCCGCCTCCCAGTTTCAAGCGATTCTCCTGCCTTAGCCACCCAAAAATTTTTTAAATTAACACTTCACAAACCCATCTATAGAAGAAAATTTGAAAATCCAAGTCTACTATAAACCTAAATTAGGCTGAGCACGGTGGCTCATGCCTGTAATCCCAGCACTTTGGGAGGCCAAGACAAGCAGATTACCTGAGGTCAGGAGTTCAAGATCAGCCTGGTCAACATGACAAAACCCTGTCTCTACTAAAAGTACAAAAATTAACCAGGCATGGTGGCAGGTGCCTGTAATCCCAGCTATTCAGGAGGCTGAGGCAGAAGAATTGCTTGAACCCAGGAGACAGAGGCCACAGTGAGCTAAGATCGCACCACTGCCCTCCAGTCTGGGCAACAGAGAGAGACTGTATCTCCAAAAAAAAAAAAAAAAACAAAACAAAAAACCCCACTAAATTAATGATTCCCAAACTTTTCTACCAAAAATTATTTTTGGCAATGCTCTAAATCTGATAGATTGTCTTTTGGCATCTGATAGTTCTAAAAGTTTTCCCTTTTCTATATAGTATTTATTTCCCTAATGCCCCAAATCATTGTCTATTTAACCTCAAACACATAAGGTCCTCATCTATCAATTTAAAGTTCCTCTATTACAAATCAACAACCATCTATATTGTTTTATTTTACTATCACTTTACCACCCTGCAATACTGCCCCATTTGCATAACATTTCAAACTTTCAAAACACCTTCTTAACTAGAGTACTCAGTATTCCATAACCATAGTACTCATATATGTATGTGAATTATCTCCACAGGTCTTTAGAAGCCTTAGAGACTATCAGAGACAGTTTTCTGCACATACTTTAAACCTATATCTCAAAAAGCTCAAAGTCTTGCTCTTAGGTACTACACAACAACTAGCATCTTCTAACTTTAACTGCCCAAACCTTAAGCTGGAAAACAAGAATTTAAATCAAGCAGAATGCCAGTTCAGTGCTGAACAGTAATGATGTTCCTAAAATAAGATAAAATAGTGGCAAAAGAGCATGGTATACATCAAGATTTAGGTTAGATACCCAACAGTTGTACAGATTGCTTCTGGTGCTATGTTTATAAAGGTAATTATATTCAAATTTATTATAATATGCAACAACAAACATTTAATGACTATTTAGTATGTAAGCACACCCATTAAATGCCTACCCATTATCTCACTTATCACAACAACCCTCTAAGGCAGGCATATTAGTATTATTTTCCACTTTACAGATGAAGAAACTAAAGCTTAGAGAAGTGAAATAACTCTAAAAACCTCACTTCGCTTAGGTATAAATCCAGGTGGTCTAATCCAGAGCCCACCTACTATTCTGAGTATCTGTGTGAACCTAAAACATAATATTGTTCATCAAAGGTATATGTCTTATTTTACAACAGCTTTATTTTAAATATACAATAGCAAAATAATAACTATTTTGGAGGGAGTGCTAATTTTTTGTTTTCTAGATCTCTGGTGTAGCAAAACATTTTAAATTTTTAAAAAAAGGTAATACCTAAAATACTCCTAAATCACTATTATTCTTCTAACCTTGATTCTGAGAATCAGTCATTACATTTAAGTTCATGTAATTTTTTCCAAAGGTCTATGTATTTAGCAATTTGAACCTCTGTAGCGTGTGATATTGAATGAAATAAAATTGCACATACTGTGCAGTGGAAGTAACAAACATTTATTTCCCTTTACACTTGTTATGAATGTCTGTGTCTTTTTCTAGTAATTTTTCCTGTTTGAAGGAAAACACTTCAGATCAATAATTTTACTGTCACTAATAGATTTCAGCAATTATGAAATGGTAAACATGAGGTATATTCCTCAGATTTGGGATTACTAAAATTTTAGAGCTGAAGGAGATTTTAGAGACAATCTAGTCAACTTCCCGTTTTACAAACAAGGATACTAAACTCCCACTGGCAAAATGCAAAATTGAACTTCATCCAGTGTTCTTTTCCCACACAGGAGTAACAGAACCAAGACTAGTCAGTTTCTAGTCTTTGCTATCATAGATTTTTGGAATACAATAAGAATGTATTCAGTCAACATTTTAACATAAAAAAAAGGACAAAGAAAAAAGACCTGGTGATTAGGAAAAAATATATATATATGTATATATAAAATAAATATATATATATATTTTTAAAGGTAAATCCAGCATAAAATAATTTTCACAATAGAGATTATAAAAAAATTAATTCTACAGCAAAAAAATAAAATAATATATATATAAATTATACATAGATTTCCAAGAGATCATCTGCAGGGGAAATACCACCATTTCCTACAGAGGTGTTAAACAGAGCTTTTTTTTATCTTGAAAAAGTGTTCAATTTTCTTTTTTTTGGTAGAAGAGATTTTGGGAATCCCTCAATTCAACATATGTGGTTCTGTGGATTTCCTAGTGCAAATTAGAAAATAGCTATAGATACATCTGCTAGCATCACCTGAAGCACCTTCAGAATTTGTGGAGTCATCTGTTTAGTGTTCTGAAAGGGTACTGACATCCATCAGCTCAAGTGGATGCATTAGACTAAATAAAAGTTAAGAAATTCCACAATTTCTCTTTTTTTTATTTTATTGTGAGACAGTCTCACTCTGTCGCCAGGCTGGAGTGTACTGGCCCAATCTTGGCTCACTGCAGCCTCTGCCTCCTGGGTTCAAGCCATTCTCCTGCCTTGGACTCCCAAGTAGCTGGAATTACAGGCATGCACTACCATGCCTGGCTAATTTTTGTGGGTTTTTTTTTTTTTTTTTTTTTGTAGAGACGGGGTTTCATCAAGTTGGCCAGGCTGGTCTTGAACTCCTGATCTCAGGTGATCCGCTCACCTCGGCCTCCCAAAGTGCTGAGATTGCAAGTATGAGCCACCGCACCCAGCCAGGATCCACCATTATTACTGACATCTTTAATATGCCTCCATATACTGTGAATCTCCAAAAGGAGGGATACATTATGTAGCACTTTCCACATTTATTTGATCATGTAAAAGCATTTTCATATAATACATACTCTAACATCTCCCAGACAAGTGTTGCTAGAACAAAATTTAGGAAACACTGGGAGTCACCATTTGTAGAAAAAAGACCCATAGGTGATCATAAATTCAAAATAAAGCAACATAAAAGGCTCTTTAAAAAGTGAATAAAAATCTTTCAATTACGTGTATATTACTATTCTAAAACATCCTTAGAGAATCATTCTTTATATAGAGAGTATGAAAAAGTGGAAGTCAATCATTGTGAGTTCTCCTAACCACCCTTGACATCACAGGGACCTGGGTTTAAGCTGCTGATTGTCACACCCTAACTTATTTCAATTCTAATTTAAAACTATCTGCCAGAGGAGCATTTTCATGGCAGAAGCAGGAGAAAGAGGAAAGAGTGACTGATATAATGAACTACATTCTTAGGGGAAAAAAGAATAAAGTGAAAAGGCATCAACCCTTCAGGCAACCTCTAAAAAAGAAGTTGTCTGCTCAGCATACTTTTCTCCTTTTAGTGACAGAACTTCTCTCCTTTAACGACTTCCTTTTTTCCCTCTGCTGTGGTCTGAATGTATGTCCCTCACCAAAACTCACAGGTTGAAACCTTATCCCACACACCACCCTGTGAGGGTCTTTCAGAAGTAGAGCCTTTGGAGAGGATTACGTCACAAGGATTCCACCATCATGAATGGGATTCGTGCCGTCAGAAAAGAGGCTTCAAGGAGCCCTCTTGTCCTTCCAACATATGTGGACAAAGCAAGAAAGCCACATCTAAGGCATTATCTCTGAGGAACAAGCCCTCACCAGACAAGTTCTGCTAGTGCCTTGATCTTTGACTTTCCAGCCTCCAGAACTGTAAGAAACAAATTTCTGTTGTTTATGGATTACCCAGTCTAAGGTATTTTGTTATAGCAGCCCAGACTAAGACACCCTCTCTATGTGATTCTGGTGAGGTTACCTGTTTAGTATCTGTACTCCCAAGGACTTGTGATACAGACCTGGCCAATCAGTCCTCAACCTCCTAGTTACAACGATGAGCTCCAAAATTCACATGTGAGTCATGCCAGGTAAAGGAGCATCTTGGAAGTTTATATACAAATGACATGAGAAAAAAAATATTTCCTCTACCATTTAACCCAGCAGTTCCATTATTGGTATATATCCAGAGGAATAGAAATCATTCTACCATAAAGACACATACACATGAATGTTCACTGCAGCACTATTCACAATAGCAAAGACATGGAATCAACCTAAATGCCCATCGATGGCAAACCGGATAAAGAAAATGTGGTATGTATGCATCCTGGAATACTATGCAGCCATAAAAAAGAATGAGATCATGTCTTTTGTGGGAACGTGGATGGAGCTGGAGGCCATTATCTTCAGCAAACTAATGCAGGAACAGAAAACCAAATACCAGATGTTCTCACTTACAAGTAGAAGTTAAAAGAACTCATGGGCACAAAGGGAATGATAGACACTACACTGGGGCCTACTTGAGGGTAGAGGGTGGGAGGAGGGATAAGCAGGAAAAATAACTATTGTGTACCAGGCTTAGTACCTGGGTGATGAAATAATCTGTGCAATAAACCCCTTTGACGCAAGTTTACCTATATAACAAACCTGCACATGTACCCTTGAGCCTAAAACAAAAATAAAAAAAGAAAAAAAAAAGAAAATATTTTCTCTGGGCTCACTAGTTGGGAAGGGCAAAACATGAAACACTTCATTACTATAACTTCTCAATCTATTCCTCCATTATAACTCCACAATTCTGACTATAAGAAGAAAGTCAGCCTGCAACATACTCAGAAAACAGAGCACTAAAATGGAGAGTAAGAGTCCATGATTACATTGCTTCCCGATCACATTATTTAAGTCCATTAAATCAGCTCTTCCTCTGTAATCTGTGGCTATGTAAGTTTCCCTTTTAACTTAAACTTATTTTGAGTTCAGTAACTCTCATTTGCAATAAAGAATCCTAATAAAAAGGTGCTGTGTAACTCAAAAGATATATTTAAAATAACTTATAAAGTTAAAAAGCTAATACTCAATGAAGTTGGAAATATTAATTAGTACATCTTTGTTGGAAAGTAAATTATCTATTAAAATTGCTAAGTTCATATACCCTTGATCCCAAAATTCTACATGTAGTAATTAATCTTACATTATAAAAAACTTACAAACATGTAATGATAAATGTACAATACTATTATCTACAAAATTTGTCTCAATGAAAAATTAGAGATCTCAATGTCCATCAATTAGGGACTGATTAAATATAGCATAACCTACAATGCAATAAGAGAGGCCCGTTAAAGTGAAAGATGTATATAAACATCTTTGAAGATCTCTATGAAATAATTTTGACATGCCAAGAAGGAGTGTAACGTAGTAGTTAAGAGCTTAATGCTCTATGGACAGACTACATGGATTTAACTTGTAGCCTGTTCGTTTACTGCAATAACTTGAGCAAGTTACTTAATCCTTCTCTGTGACAATTTTCTCAACGGTAAAATGGTGAGAATACTAACATATTATTATGAGGATTAAATGAATTAATAGGCTCTGTAACGGGCTCTAAAAGGTATTTTACACTTCATAGGCTCTCAATAAAGTAAACTACCATTATTTTCACTAATATGCAAAGATGTCCAAAATATGCTACAGAGTTAGGTAGTGAAAGAAGTGTGGCAGGGCACGGTGGCTCACGCCTGTAATCCCAGCACTTTGGGAGGCCGAGGCGGGTGGATCACGAGGTCAAGAGATCGAGACCATCCTGGTCAACATGTTGAAACCCCGTCTCTACTAAAAATACAAAAAATTCGCTGGGCATCGTGGCGCGTGCCTGTAATCCCAGCTACTCAGGAAGCTGAGGCAGGAGAATTGCCTTAACCCAGGAGGCGGAGGTTGCGGTGAGCCGAGATCGCGCCATTGCACTCCAGCCTGGGTAACGAGAGCGAAACTCCATCTCAAAAAAAAAAAAGAAGTGCAAAATACTATATATGAGCAAGAATCACAATCACAAATGCCTACCAAGGTCAGGCAACCAACATATATTAAACAGAAACTGGACAGTAACTCTAACCAACTATTATCATATGAGAAACATGTTGTGTGTTGCTGAATCTTAAGAGGCAAAAAGGCTGGGCGCAGTGGCTCACACTTGTAATCCCAGCACTTTGGGAGGAGGCCGTGGCAGGCAGATCACAAGGTCAGGAGTTCAAGACCAGCCTGACCAACATGGTGAAATCCTGTCTCTCCTAAAAACACAAAAAAATTAGCCGGGCATGGTGGTGCATGCCTATAATCCCAGCTATTCGGGAGGCTAAGGCAAGAGAATCGCTTGAACTCAGGAAGCGGAGGTTGCAGTGAGCCAAGATCGCATCATTGCACTCCAGCCTGGGCAACAAGAGCAAAACTCTGTCTCAAAAAAACAAAAAGTCAAAAAAATAGGGATTTTATATGAAATATCTTTTTTTAAGCATTAGAAACAAATACTTTTTTCTAAAATACAGTAGGGGCTAATGAAACATGCGTAGTAGTCAATTATGGCCAGTGGTCCATCAATTTGCAAATTCTGATGTATGATCCACATACACATATTCAAATATATCAAATATATGATTGCATACAAAAGAATAAACAAACTTTTTTTAAGCGCTTAACACTAGAGAGAAACTAGAGAAGTAATGCAATGAGGCTTAATTTCGCATTTTACCTTTCTGTATTATTACCTAATAACACACAAATATACTTTAATAAATTTAACTAATTAAAAACATGACATAAGAATTTAGGAGCCTTCTCACTGGCAAATTTTTAAAATTTTCTTTTATATTTTATGTTGACATACAATAATTGTACATATTTATGAGGCACATAGTGATGTCTCAATACATATAATGTATAGTGATCAGAGCAGAATAATTAATATATCTATCATCTCGAAAATTTATCATTTCTTGGTGTTGGGAACATTCAATATCCTGCTTCTAGCTATTTGAAACTATATATTACTGTTAACTATAGTCACCCTGCAGTGCTACAGAAGACTAGAATTTATTTATCCAGTCTAGCTGTAATTTTGTATTCTTCAACAAATCTCTCCCGATATCCCCTTCCCCTGAATCTTCCCAGCCTTTAGTATCCTCTGTTCTACTTTACTTCTGTGAAACCAACTTTTTTTTAGCTTCCACATAAGAGGACATGCAGTGTTTAACTTTCCATTCCTGGCTTATTTCACTTAATATCATGTCCTCCAGTTCCATCCAGGTTGCTATGAAAGCAGGATTTCATTCTTTATGGCTGAATAGTATTCCATTATGTATGTATACCACATTTTCTTTGTCCATTCATCTTCTGTTGGACACCTAGATTGAGTCTATATCTTGGCTATCATGAATAGTGCTGCTATAATAAATATGGTACAGATGTCTCTTCTGTATACTGATTTCCTTTTCTTTGGGTAAATGCCCAGTGGTGAAATTGCTGGATCACATGGTAGTTCTATTTGCACTCCTTTAAAGAACCTCAATATCATTCTCCATAGTGGCTGTTCTCGTTTACATTCCTTTCAACAGTATATAAGAGGTCCCTTTTCTCTACATCCTTGGCAGCATTTGTTCTTCTTTGCCTTTTTGATAATAGTGATCCTAACTGGGGTAAGATAATACCTTCCTGTGGTTTTGATTTTCATTTTCCTGATGATTAGTGATGCTGAACATTGTTTGATATATTTTTTGCCATTTGTGTATCTTTTGAGAAATGTTCCATTTTTTTAATCAGATTGAGTTTTCTGCAGTTTTGTTTGTTTGCTGTTGAGATATTTGAGTTCCTTGTATATCCTAGGTATTAATCCCCTGTCAGATGAACAGTTTACAAATATTTTCTCCCATTCTATAGGCTGCCTTTCATTCTGTTGATTAGTTCCTTTGCTGTGCATAAGCTTTTTAGTTTGCTATAATCTACTTGTTTATTTTTGCTTTCATTACCTGTACTTTTGAGGTCCTATTTATAAAATCTTTTCCCAGACCAATGTCCTGGAACATTTCCCTACGTTTTCTTCTAGCAGTTCTATAGTCTCCTGTCTTACATGTAGGTCTTTGATTCATTTTGAGTTAATTTTTGTACAGAATAAGAGGTGGGGCTCTAGTTTCATTCTTCTGCATATGGATATCCTTTTTCCCAGAAACATTTCTTGAAGATACTGTCCTTTCCTCAGCAAGTGTTCCTGGCACCTTTGTCAAAACTCAGTTGGCTGTAGATATGAAGATTAATTTCTGGGTTCTCTATTCTGTTCCTTTGGTCTATGTGCCTGTTTTTACACCAGTATCATGCTGTTCTGGTTACTATCACTTTGTAGCATATTTTGAAGTCTGATAGTATAATGTCTCCAGCTTTGTTCTGGATCCTCCACTTTTTGTTCAGGATTGCTTTGGCTATTCCAGGTCCTTTATGTTTCCATACAAATTTTCACTTTTTTTTTTTTTCTATTTCTGTGAAGAATGTCATTGGTATGGAATGTCACTGATAGTACTGCACTGAATCTGTAGATTGCTTTGGGTAGTACCTACTTGCAGTTTAATTCAAACTTAACTTCTACAATGTGGATATTAATTTTATGAAAACATAATTTTTAAAGTTTATACTATAATCAAAATGTCCTGTACTGACTCTTAGGTGAAAGTAAAGAAGGGAGCACCACTGTGTAAATGTTTCTTCATCTTTTTACATCTGAAAGTAGTGTTTTGTTTTTTGAGACAGTGTTTTGTTTTTTCACTCTGTCGTCCAGGCTGGCATGCAATGGCACAATCTTGGCTCACTATAACCTGGCGCAATCTTGGCTCACTATAACCTCTACCTCCTGGACTCAAGCGATTCTCTTGCCTCAGCCTCCCGAGTAGCTGGGATTACAGGTGCGCACCATCGCGCCCAGCCAATTTTTGTATTTTTAGTAGAGACAGGGTTTCACCATGTTGCTCAGGCTGGTCTCAAACTCCCGACCTCAGGTGATCCACCCACCTCGGCCTCCCAAAGTGCTGAGATTACAGGCATCAGCCACCGCACCCAACCAAAAGTAGTATTTTTACTCTATTCACTTTCATGTGTATAAGATAGCCAACAGTTCTTAACCGTGAATTAGACTTTAAAGATTGTTGATTTCAAGTGCACTTTAATGTGTTTTTTAAAAGAAAAATAAATAAAGGAAACATGTCATTTTCACTTAGCATTCAGATTGCACTTAATCTCTTTCACTCATGAGTTTCTGCATTTTTATTAACATTTGCAGCATCAGGCAGACACATTTAGCCATGATCCTAAAATCATGAAGTACTATACAAAGAAATAAAGCTATTTATTATAGTAATACCTACTCATTTTCTGATACCCTGAACACAAAGTGAAAATACTTGCTTTTAGACCCTCACTTCAAGTCTAACTAGATGTAGTATCACAAATAATTCTTAGCAAGTTTATGTGGTTCCCAAGGACATAGATTAGAAACCAGAAGAGGAAGGGCAAGTGGGTAAAACCTGAAAACCAAAAACGTTATGGAAATATACTATCACTTTAGAGTAACAGATATTCAGAATAGAATGTAGAAATATAATTGCTGGCCAGGCATGTTGGCTCACTCCTGTAATCCCAGCACTTTGGGAGGCTGAGGCAGGTGGATCACTTGAGGTGAGGAGTTCAAGATCAGCCTGGCCAGCATGGTAAAACCCCGTGTCTACTAAAAATACAAAACTGAGCCAGGCATGGTGGCACACGCCTGTGGTCCCAGCTACTCGGGAGGCTGAGGCAGGAGAATCGGTTGAACCTGGGAGGTGGAGGTTGTAGTGAGACAAGATCACGCCACTGCATTCCAGCCTGCGTGAGAGTAAATGAGACTCCATCTCAGAAAAAAAACAAAAAACAAACAAAAAAAAACTATAATTGCAAAGCACAGTCATATTTGTGCTTGAATTCTGCCACTGCCACTGCCACTGATGCAGTCTTTAGAAAGTTACTTAACCTCTCTATTCCTCAGTCAATATAAGAGGAGTAAGATAGTACTTAATAAAAATTGTAAAGATTAAATAACATATCCAAAGTGCTTAGCAAAAATAAAACATATAACTGCCTAATAAACGTTAGCTAAAATTATTTAAACGTGATTAAACAAAAAAAAAATTATGTTTAATATCTTCTATCTTAGAAAGTAGGAAATAGGTTGTAGTTTAAAAATTTATATCAAAAGGCCAGGCACAGTAGCTTATGCCTGTAGTTCTAGCACTTTGGGAGGCCAAGGCAGGCGGAACATTTGAAGTCAGGAGTTCAAAACCAGCCTGGCCAACATAGTGAAACCCTGTCTCTAGTAAACACACACACACAAACCAGGCATGGTGGCGGGCGCCTGTAATCCCAGCTACTCAGGCGACTGAGGCAAGAGAACTGCTTGAACCTGGGAGGTGGTCGTTGCAGCAAGCTGAGATTGCACCACTGCACCCCAGTCTGGGGAACAGAGTGAGACTCCATCTCAAAAAATAAATAATTTCTATTAAAAAAAAAATGGCTTGACATAAAAACAGTTTTGGTGCTTGTACTTGTTATCTACTTAAAAAATAAAATATAAAAGCACTTTATTCCTTGAAATCGTCAATATCCAACTTGACTGAATAATGTTTTCATGGTAGTGCTAGAATATATGCTCCAAAACAAGAAAGATTGAACTGTCTTAATCACTATTGTATCCCTCACTTAGTATAGGGCCTTGGTACATAGTAGGTGTTGAATATTTAATATATTTCATTTCTCACATTAACCCAACAATGTAAACATACTTACCCCCATTTAAAGGTAAGGAAACTGTAGTAAAATGTTATTATCTTGAAAGTGGGAGAAGACGTATAACTTTTGACTCCTATCAGTGTTTTGATCGGCATAATCAACCTTCAAACATAAGAGCATTTTAAGAATTTTTTACCTATAATTTCAAATTTCTAGTTTTTAAGATATCAAATTTCATTACAATAATCATACAAATGATACAAAACTAAAGCAATATACAAAATTTAATACTATAAAACATCTCAAAAACACATCATTATAAATATCATCCTGTTACCAGAAAAATATACCTTTTAAAAACTATTCAACCCCAGTTCATCTACCCTGAAATGTCATTTTAGTAATAATAGCCAAGTTCTGGTTTACTTAAGTGTTTCCTAAGGTACTATATAAATTTCATACCACTCAATTTTTTTATTAAACACCTTCTATCCAATTACTTCATTAACAGGTGCTATGACAGAAAGACACAAAAGAAGTAAAGAACACAACCATATGTCTCAAGAACTTTAAAATCTACTTTGAATAAGACATGTATACATGAAACAGCAGCAAATTGCTCCAAAGCAACATACAAAGAGGAAGGAACCAAAAATGACTGAGTATCTCAAATGAAAATGCTAGGCATTTCCACATGCGCTCTGTTAGTTTTGAAAACTCTGTAAGTAGGTATCACCATTTTCATTTTGGAGAAGAAAACTGAAATTCAGAGAGGTTAAATGACTTCCCAAAATAAAGGTCAAATGAGGGTCTGAAATCCAAATTTAACTGACTCCAAAGTTCTTTCCTTTTTAAGCTACACCATGCAGCCTCCCATATGCAGATGATTATAGGGTATAGACAACATTTATAAACACTGTAAGGAAAACGAAGAAAGGCATCATTGAAGAGAATTCCAAGGAAATATTTTATTGACAAAGTGAGTCCTGAGCTGTCTGAAATTTAAGTATAAGACTGCTTATAATAAAAAGATTAATGTCACAAAAATTTAATAAAAAAACTAAATATTTTCCTTCTTTGATCATTCTTCTATTTCTTATTCTCTTGCATTTTTATATATAACCTACTCCCCTCTATAATCATTCCCATTAGAAAGATAGAAAAAAGTTAACTAGGTCTAATATCCTATATTTCTCTTTCCTGTTGGTCAGAATGCTGAAAGATAGAAATATATATTGCCATGAGAGCCTTGAAGTGATCTTAAAGAGTGATCTCTTCATTTTAGTGGTAAGAAAACCTGAGAGAGGGTTATATAATATACTTAAGGTTATAAAACTTTACTAGCCAGAATAGTATGAGAACATTGTTTTTTCAGCGTTCTTTCTATGATCCAGTGCTCCTTAATTTTTTTGCCAAAGTTCCAGTAACAGAAGAATGATGAGATCTGGAGCTCACTTGAAATATATGGGTTCACTTGAAATTTCTATGAAGTTTCTGATTTCATCTTAAAACCTGACATGAATTCTAAACTTTTTGTCCAATTTACTCATGCTTACCTTAATATTAAAGTTATTTAAATTAATACCATCAAGTAAAATCGGTACTTAAAAAATTTTGTTTGTTCCCACAGCTTAGATTCTAAACCTTATGGTATCCACTGACACAATGTCATGTACTCCAGTTTGAGAAGCATGCCCCAAATTATGGTGACAACTCTTTCACCATATACTTGTTCCTTTATTTTTCCTTGCTCCTTTATTTTTCAAATTTAGAATTCTTTTTAAAGCATGGTAAATTTAATCATACTCTTTATAAATGTATAAATACTGACAACGCTACTGTTAAAGTTGCTGGGGCTGTTCAAACACAAAATTTTCAAGCTCTACTTAGTTAAAATTAATTGATTACATACAAGTTAGTTTATAAATTCACTAAAGAACCTGGATAGAACTTCTACTTAGCAATATTTCACTAGACATTTCCTTCTTGAGAGGTCACACAAAAGAATTTTTTAATGAAAGTAAGATAATATACCATTCATATTTACTACAGTCCCAATTACTTCTAAGCAGGTTAAACAATCTTTTCTTCTTCCTTGGTATTTATCTTCTCAAGCCCAGATGCGAAGGAAGAAATCCTTTGTGGTTTCACTACTTTCTTTTTCAGGACCTTTTATTTTTTTAACATTTCAAATTCCAAATACATTTCATTGTTCTTCAATCCTATTTACAAAACAGAGTAATAGATTTTATCTATTTCACTGACTGTTTTTAAAAACATCCTGTTCAACTTAGCCAGGAATCTATCACCAGTAAGAGTAAAAATAGACTCTTATTCATCACTTTCTCCCTAAAAACATACTGTTGATTTTCTACTATATGCCTGTTTGAAGTCAAATAGTCATATGTGTTTTTAATATATTTAAAACTCTTACTGTATAGCAACTAATATCACTAATATGGCAATGACAGTATTAAGTATATTCACTTTGAAATCAGTCATGTGTTTTTAATATAGTTAAAATTCTTACTGTGTAGCAACTAACACTTTTTCAAGTCTTTGACCAATGATGATACCACTAAGTATATTCATTAGAAATTAATTTAACATTTTCCTACTTTGACAAAACATTTAATTGTCTAATACATTGCTTCCAACAAAAAATTCACAGAAGAACAATCTAGTTCAACAAATAGGCTTCCTTTCAACAGTCATATAGGTCAATATTAAAAACACATATTGAAAACAACAGGTAAGTTTGCCAGAACACACAATTCCACTTAGCAGGATATAATATAATTTGCCTACTTAATGATACCTATTCTCAAAACGGATATAATATGCATATATTCTTATCAGTAAATGGGCTTTTCAGAAAATAATAATGACACATAATATACAAGAATAGGTTTTAAGAATGTAAAAAATTAAATGCTTGAACAATTGCAGAGTTATAAGAATAGCATCTGCTTGGCTTAGAACTTGTTTTTAAAATACTTTGAATGACTTCATTTATGAATAACTGAAATACTCCCTACATGTTACTGTAATATTTTTGGTGTTCTAATTTACAATTAGTCTTTTACCTAATCTGTGGTACCTAGTCTTATATTTGTTCCAGTATCTCTTACTGATTTCAAATCAACAGGTTAGTGCAATTAAAATGTATATAACTACAGCAAAAATATGACTTTTAAAAATGCCCTTTCCCAAAAATTTGTATATTTTTCTCACTCATGCCACTATTCATGACAATTTAGGTAATAGATTATCATCTTTAGCTAAGTAACTTGGCATCAAACATTAGCTGTAGATAACTAATATGATATTAAGTAGCCGATGGAATAGATTCTACATTATATGCATACATGTAGTCATTACTTTCCTAGTAATGTTTCTGCAGAGCTTTTACAGTGGTAAAACTAGTATGCTGCTTTGATAAACAGTTTCTTTCAAAATAGAAAAAACTATGTGAAGAGTGACACATTCAAGATACTGACTTTAAGTATAGGCTGGGCACAGTTGTTCACTCCTGTAATCCCAGCACTTTGAGAAGCCTAGGTGGGTGGATCATGAGTTCAGGAGTTCAAGACCAACCTGGTCAATATAGTGAAATCCTGTCTCTACTAAAAAAACACAAAAAACTGGGTGTGGTGCTGTGTACCTGTAGTCCCAGCTACCTGGGAGGCTGAGGCAGGAGAATCACTTGAACCTGGGAGGCGGAGGTTGCAGTGAGCCAAGATTGCCCCACTGCACTCCAGCCTGGGCAACAGAGTAAGACTCCATCCTCCAAAAGAAAAAAATTAATTCTACATCTCCCCCACATCTTGTTTCTAATTTTAAAGTAGCAGATACTTGTTTATTTGCTTCATGTTACTCATTAAGCACATTACCTTTAGTCTCTGCTATAAATAGTAATAGAAGTACAGAACATTAGACACACAAATATTTCAAAGTAGACCTTAGGTCACCAAACACCATGTAACTTTCATTTCTGTCAAGACAACATAAGACAGTTTCAAACAAAGATATTATTCTTAGAGATGGAAAATAGTATTCAATATAAAATATTTCCATATACAGCCTATTTTATACATATACATGTTCTCATTTTCCTGATTTAAAAAATTAGTTTGAGTAGAATATCCATGTTACATTAATTATCATAATCTCATTTTCAAATGCTTAATAATTCAAAATAATGAGGCCGGGCGCCGTGGCTCATTCGTGTAATCCCAGCAGTTTGGGAGGCCAAGGTGGGTGGGATCACCAGGTCAGGAGATAGAGACCATCCTGGTCAACATGGTGAAACCCCGTCTCTACTAAAACTACAAAAGAATTAGCTGGGCGTGGTGGTGCACGCCTGTAGTCCCAGCTGCTTGGGAGGCTGAGGCATCAGAATTTCTTGAACCCAGGAGGCAGAGATTGCAGTGAGCCAAGATTGAGACACTGCACTACAGCCTTGGTGACTGTGTGAGACTCCCTCTCAAAAAAAAAAAAAAAAATCAAAATAATGAAGCAAAAAAAATGCTTCTGCTAAATATTTCCCTTTCTACCACTATTCTTTCATAAACCTAATACAGTTAATTCATTTGATAGGAAGTCTCAACAGACTGTGGTAAATTTGGCAAATTCATAACTGAAATGAAGATAACAAAAACGTCTAAAGGATGAAAAGTTTCAAAGTAACAAAATCATCTAAAGGATGAAAAGTTTCAAAGTACAAGTATTTTTCAACAGGTAATAAAAAAAGTCACAAAGAAATCAATTAAAAACTTTAGAAATGACAATATGATTTCACAAAATACTAAGTAACATATTGTAAAAATGTGTGTGTGGGTAGATCACACTTTCCACTATCTTTGTAAAATAGATGTAGATAAAATACTTCAAAGTAGTATTATGAGGCATGCCAAGGAGATTTTTTAAAAGAGGCCCTCCACCTTTTAAGAGAGTCACAAATTATAATTTACGAAAACTACAATTCAACACAACTTTCTTTAGTATGAAATCACAGTACTTGAGTTCAGTAAAGAATAATTCTACATGGTAAAACCACAACACTTGAAGTTCTAGAATACACAAAATTGTATAATACAGCTTCATTTTTGTTCTTTCCCCCAAATCATATGGTATATCAGGCAAGACCACAGAAATTAAGCTGTTGATAATGAAATCCACTAGTTACAGACTGAGAAAAATCAACGTTGTTTCCTCTCCATCATAGTAGACAATATCTGTATCAATAACTTTTCAAGAAAAAGCCTGAGTTATTTCTGACTTCAAATATTCATGTTATCATCAAAACCTATTTTCCACTATTATCACTTTTTCCAAATCTGCAGCTGCCTTTTCATTCCTTCAGCTACAACCTTGTTCCTGGCCCTAGACTTTTCCCCCCAGACTACTATACTTCATTCTCATAAGATAGCTTCCCCTGATTGTCTTTAATTCTGCTGTCAATGTTAATTATTATCTTCTCTCTGACATTTTACCTATGCCACTTACCTATTCCACCTGAGCTTTTCAAGGCCTTTACATTGCATTTTTATTCTGCTCAGGAGCCTCATCATCAAATACATATTTATGTATGTATAAGGTGGATGCTGGCTTTCAAATCCCTTTAAAATTCCTAGTTTCTTCTTGACTTTATACTGAATTCTACCTTCAGGTAGTCATATTCACCCCTAATCCATCTGAATATGGAATTTCTTTTGCAGTTAGCCCCAAACTCATAGGTAACGTATTTAGAAAATTTTTGTACAATAATTACATACAATGTTTCTTCACTTGTTTGCCTATCAATGTTATCCACATTAGACGGTAAGGATACCAGATAAGGGCTGCATCTTTCAAAGCAGTCTATACAACGCCTCTCTGCTATGTCACTTCACAAAGGTAAGATGATTCATTAAATGAAACTAATATTTAACGTGAAAGCTTAAGTAAAAAAAATGTTCATTTAAAAAATATTTCTACGGTTTAACTTTTAAACATCTATGGCCTTTTTTATTTCTACAGACAGCTGACATATTTTGGTTTCTCACTACTGTATTAATTGTCAAAAAAAAAAAAAAAAGGCTAGAACTTAAAGCGCAAGTTGAGGGTGGATGAAGGATATACTCTTTCACATCCTGCCATCAGATTATTCGAAAATTGGCAATATCAGCTCCAGAAATTCTAAAATACAACTGAATCTTCACATAACCAAACAGTTTCAGGACCAAAAGAAGAGAACAGCGCACCTTCGGATTTGGGGGTTCCCTTTTCTGCGACTGGTTTAGACTAGTTTCTGTATCTCAGGGTCTTTCGATAGGAAAATTCAATTAATCGCCATCGACATACCGAAAGAATACCAGGGAAAGGCAATCCTTTACTTAAAAAAGAGAAAAGGGGCCATTGGATATCCCCTTTTCATAAAATTCAGCAGCTCAATTAAGCTTTTCACTCAGTATCTACCGGCAGTTTCAGACCTTTTTTTCTGCCTAATAATAAAACCAAGTCTTATTCGATTTAGTCCCTTCTCGAGCACCATCTCAACCTGTCAGAATTTGACAGTTAAAAAAAAAAATTTAAAAAAGAAGGGAAACACTAGGATTCCCGTCCACATTGCTTCTTTTTCCGAAATCACATCACTGAGTCTTGGATTTCCTTCACTCCAAAGTAAGCCCTCAGATTCCAAATATAGTTCTTTAACCCCCGCCTCGCCACTCAATTACACATAAACCTTGCCAACAACAGAACCACAGCTGAAACCCCTACAAATCGGCTCGCTGTTCATCTTGGAAGTCATGCCCTGCAGCAACTGCCGATCGCCGAAGTGACGGATATTAACCAAATTCAGCGCAACAGAATCAGACATGCAGAGCACACACGGCTTCTGCGAGGGAGGGAAACGCGACCCGGGAAAGGTGCGCTCCTCAGCAGCCTCGGGACGCTCCAACGGGGTGGGGGTTCCCAGAAGGGAGGGGGAGAGAAGCCCGAGTAGGGGAATCCCTTCCCTCTCAAGTAAAAAGAGCTGGATCCCCGGCCGCAGGCTGCAGCCAGTCTTCGCTAAGGAAACGCCGAGGCAGACAGAGGGCCCCTTTGCTCGGAAAGACAGAATGCAGACACTTTCCGACGTCCGGACGCAAGCTGATCCCCAATCCCCCGAGGGAGGCGAAGGGTGCCCCAAGGGTGGCTGAGGGGATGCCCGGCCCGCGAGGGACAACCCGAGGAAGAGCAGTTTCATCTGATTAACACCTGAGTCCCGTCCGGGCAAGCACAGCTAGTGGTGTGGGGCCGCCCGGGTGGGGGGAAGGGGAAGAAGGGGGTGGAGATGGGATTCCCCCCTCTGCCAAAAGAGCATTAGCGGAGGAGGCGCCCCGGTCAGCAGAGAGCGGCGTGCTTCAGCCTGCGGAGCCGGGATCCCGCCGCCTGCACCGAGAGCGCGGAGCCCCGCAGCGCCCTCCGCACCGGCCCCTCGGTCTCCGGGGGCCAGGGACTTCGTCTGCGAAGGCGCTGGGGCCTGACATCCCATGGAGTCGACCTAGGCTCCTGGGGGGCTGGGAGGGGGACCCGCGGGAACACCCACAATCTCCGGCAGCTCTCAGCGGTTGTAAAATGCACCCCCGCGGTTCCCTTCTTCAGCCTTCCCTCCTCCCGAGGCCGCAGAGAAGGGCCACCACAGGCGAAAAGCCTACGGCAAGTCAGGGACAGCAGCCTCAGCGGTCCCGAACCACCTCCCCCGGTTACCTGTGAGGACTCCGACACGGATTTGATGGTCGTGGTTAGTGAGGATCATTCCCTCGGTCGCCATGTTTCCCAGCGCAGTCACCGCACTGGCAGGGGCCGGGAAAAACCGGAGTCCGGAGCGCGCGGGCCGGGAGCGCGCTCGCCGAGGAGAGCGCGAGGAGAGCGGGGAAGGAGGGGGAGACCGCAGAGTGCTTCGTGGCCTGCGTGGGGGAGAGGCCGCGCCAGGAGTGCGCGGGTCCGCGGGAGAGGGCGGAGTCAAGACACGCGACCCCCAGTCCAGCGAGGAGGCAAGTTGGGAATTGGAGGTCCGGTGGCCTCACGGGGAGAGCGCGCGGAGGCGGCGGAACGAGGCAGGAGAGAGTCTGGCCGTTCTGCGGAGCGCGAGACCCAAGGCAGCTAGATGGCAGGACTGAGAGGAAAGGAGAGCACACGCTCTGGAGGTTGCGGGGGCGGACTCGGGGACAGGGGCGGAGCTACACCCCGAGGCGTGGAACTCGTGGAGAGTGAGGGGAGGAGTGAGAACTCGGGTGCTGAGTACTGGGAGCGGGAAGGAGCCGGCCCAGCCTGAGTAGGACCACGGACCGCTCTTGGGCGCGCGAGTAGCGCCGGATTGGCTGAGTGAACGCGGAGCGGGTGCGCGCGAGGCACGGACGTAACCTCGGCCGGGCCCCAGACAAAAGCAATCCCCTGCCGAGCCTGGCGCCTCGTCGGTTGTCTGCGCCTTGGGCTGGCTCTCGCCGGCGGGCAGGCCTTCTAAGAGCAGACCGCGTGGGGAGCGAGGCTGGCTCAGCACTCCGAGTCTCCTCTTGCAGCCCTTGGGAGCGGCCGGCCGCCCCACTGAAGGCGCTAGGGAACCTAGAGGTGGCTTAGAAAGCTGCGTGGGTGGCAGAACGGCGGCTACTATGACAGCCCGCCGTGGGCGAAGAGAGAGGTATCCTATCCCGCCAATTCTTAGCCGCTGGCTTCCTCAGTCGGCTCTCCTTGAAGGAGGATTTCCGCCTCACCTGTGCTTTAGGATTCCATCTCCAGTCATTGCCTACAAGAGGATCCTTATAAGCGAAGCTTAGGAGTCTGAGTCAGGGCAGCTGGAGTGGAGATAACTGGTTTTTCTTCTTCCTGCTGTCCCACGGTTTTGTGGCCTTAAGCCCCCTCGCCACGAGCGCTGCTTTTAGATGAAAAGCATCTATCTCCTTAGCAAACGAGAATACGTTCCACCTGAACCACAGTCCGTTGATGCGGTGATTTTCATTTCAGTATTCGTGGAATGTGAGATTACCATGAAGTTAGATTTTGTTGCCATTTATTTCCATGTGCCTTTCATAAAACGTTTTTAATCACCTGTGGCTATTCTACGTTAGTTTCTTAGTGACTATCTTTCTGGACCTTTCAAATTCTGAATTTTAAAAAGTTACATTCGTGTCTGTGTGCGTGTGTGTGCACACATGTATATATTTTTTCTTCTTAGCTGTAGTAAACCTGGAGGCATAAAAGTGAAAAGCAAAGTGAAGTATTAAAAAAAATGTGTAATATCAGTGTTTATACAGAAATCTCAAAGTCACTTTGATGGTTGGTTATGAATTTTTTGTTTTTGTTTTTCTTGAGACGGAGTCTTGCTCTGTCGCCAGGCTGGAGTACAGTGGCGCAATCTTGGCTCACTGCAACGTCCACCTACCCAGTTCAAACAATTCTCCTGCGATTCTCCTGCCTCAGCCTCCGGAGTAGCTGGGATTACAGGCGTGTGCCACCAAGCCAAGCTGATTTTTGTATTTTTAGTAGAGACAGGGGTTTCATCATGTTGGCCTAGTTGATCTTGATCTCTTAACCTTGTGATCCGTCCGACTCAGCCTCCCAAAATGCTGGGATTACAGGCGTGAGCCACCGCACTCGGCCAGTTATGAGTTTTTTATTGTTCCATTGGGACATGAAATTACTCATCCTCTGAAGATTCATGTGCTTATGTATTTCATTTTAAATAATAGGACCTACTCAAAGTAGTTGATGGATGGAATCGAAGTGAGTAAAATAAATTGGTGGGGATTTTTTTGCTTTTGTTTTTTTTTAGTATGTGTGTTGCTAGTATTTTTACAGTGATTAAAAATTTAAGCCAGGTCATGAACTCATTTCCCATCATTGTCACCTTAGATCCTGGTGGCCAACAGGTTAGCTAGTTTCAAATAGGAGATAAAGATGAGAAAGTATTTCCAAGAGAATTATTTCCTTTTTCTCAAACTAAACATGAAGAGCAAATAGTTGGTTATATTGTTATCTTTCTAACCTATCTTTTCTTTGCAATACGCTCTAAATGATTACAAAATATCTTGAGCTTGGCCGGGCATGGTGGCTCGCACCTGTGATCCCAGCGGTTTGGGAGGCCGAGGCAGGCGAATCACGAGGTCAGAAAATCGAGACCATCCTGGCCAACATGGTGAAACCCCGTCTCTACTAAAATACAAGAAAATTAGCCAGGCGTGGTGGTGCACGCCTGTACTTCCAGGTACTCGGGAGGCTGAGGCAGGAGAATTGCTTGAACCCAGGAGGCGGATGCGCCACTGCACTCCAGCCTAGCAACAGACAGTGACTCCAAGACTCCGTCTCAAAAAAAAAAAAGAAAAGAAAAGAAAAGAAAATATCTTGAGCTTTTAAAGAAATAAGGTCTAAATCTGCCCACTAACAGGTTGTGACCTGACCTTAAACAAAATTTGGGCCTTTTTTATAGTAGTAGACTAAGTAAGCACTCCTTTAATTAGAATATTCTATAATTATTCATGGAGGGAAACTGGCACTTCATTTCACAGTGAATAATGAAGAAGAAGAGACTAACTTTGCATTCACAAAAGGGGTGATGGTTAAATTCATGAAAACTTAAGTGGGAAGAGTGGATATGAATTAAACTTTCTAAAGCAGCAAGCAGTCCCCAACCTTTTTGGCACCAGGGACCTGTTTTGTAGAAGACAGTTTTTCCATGGATGGGGATGGGGAAGGGTGATGGTTTCAGGATGAAACTCTTCTAGAACACCCCACATCATCAGATATTGATCCCACGCATCTGCAGTTCATGATAGGATTCAGGCTCCTATGACAATCTGATATGGCCACTGATCTGACAGGACGCAGAGCTCAGGTGGTAATGGTTGCTGGCTGCTGTGTGGCAGGGTTGCTAACAGGCTACAGACGGGTACCTGTCTTCGGCCCAGGGTTTGGGGACCCCTGTTCTAAAGTATATGGAGGTTTAATAATATTCATTATATTTTGCTAAGTATTAAAATTTCTAAAAAATAATAGAACCAAATTATAATAGATGCTTGTCTTTCAACAGTTTTTCTTAAGTGTATTCATCGTTCTCAAATTCAGCAACCTTTTACAGACAAAACTTACACAGGAGAGACACAGTGACTTTACTGTCTAGAGTGAGCTTTTACTGCTGATTATTGAATGAATATTACAATATGTACACACCATTACTCTTGTTACAGTGTGACATTTCTTCAGAATTCATCCTGGAATCAAATGTTATGCCAAAGAAAAATTTCTGAAAGGTAGGAGATAGTACCATTTTCCAAATATTGATAAATGTCTTAGGAAACATGGGATGTGGGGTGTGATGGGGTTTGGGGTGGGAGTTTGTTTGTAAATAATTAGAAGTGCCCAGGAATGTATTCTTTCCATTCTTAGGGTTTTCAGCATGAAAACTGCAAGAATTTCTAATAACCCTCTGAGACAACATGAAAAATAGGTAAGCATCTGGCTTTCATTATGATTATGATGGAGTTGAAACTTTTTATTTTAGTAGAAAGGAAGTTAGTTTTTTTGTTTTTTGTTTGTTTTTTGAGACAGACTCTTGCTCTGTCAGCCAGGCTGGGGTGCAGTAGCACAGTCTTGGCTCACTACAACCTCAGTCTCCCGGACTCAAGCAATTCTCCTGCCTCAGCTTCCTGAGTAGCTGGGATTATAGGCATGTGCTACCATGCCCGGCTAATTTTTGTATTTTTAGTAGAAGCAGTGTTTCACCATGTTGGCCAGGCTGGTCTTGAACTCCTGACCTCAGGTAATCCACCTGCCTCAGCCTCCCAAAGTACTGGGATTACAGGCTTGAGCCACCACTCCTAGCCCGAAGTTAGTTTTTTTTTCCAGTACTGGTATATTTAGACTTAGCCCACCAGTTAACTCTTATTTTTTCTGTGGTTAATCACAATTTCAGTATAAGCAAGGCAAAATCTCATTGGGCTTTTCTGGGTCCAGACTCTCCTCTATGTTTTTTCCTACATGTACATACCTATGATAAAGTTTAATTTATATAGTTGTCACAGTAAGAGATTGATGGCAATAACTGATAATAAAATAGAACAATTATAACAATGTTCTGTGATAAAAGTTATGTTAATGTAACTTTATGTTTATATAATAAAAGTTATGTGCGCTCTCTCTCTCTCTCTCTCTCTCTCTCCGTCTTAAAATATCTTATTGTATTGTACTCACCTATTTTCAGACCAGAATTAGTTACACCAATCCTAGGAGAAAAAGAAAAAGAAAAAAAAACATTGCCTAATTGAGCCAGTTTAAAGTTCATCTTGACCATAATATAGCTTTCTTTGGGGAAAAAAATACATTAAAAGCAACCAAAGCTTTTAATGCTTTTAAAGTATACCATTTTTTAAATGGTAAAATACACATACATAAAATTTACCATTTTAACCATCTAAAAGTGTACAATTCAGTAGCATGAAGTATACGGTAGTCCTCCCTTATCTGCAGTTTTGATTTTCTTGATTTCAGTTACTCTATCCCTGAAGTCCACAGTTGGAAACACAGATGTCTGATGACATATTTGGTTGCAAGCAACTGATTCTAGTTGAAGCCAAAAGAAATTCATTGGCTTATGTAGCTAACAAGTCTGGACTTGCATAGCTTTGGGATTGGCTAGATTCAGGGTCTGAAACTGTGCCATCAAGATGTCACTTTCAGCTATGCTTTCTTCTTTGTTGACTTCATTCTCACCTTGACCTTCCTACATGGCAACAAAGATGGCATTGGCTTTTCTAGGCTGTGTGTGTGTGTGTGTGTGTGTGTGTGTGTGTGTGTGTACACACACAAATATATATACATACATTTTTGTAAGAGAGAGACCTGTGTTGCCCAAGCTGGTATCAAACTCCTTGCCTCAGGATATCCTCCTGCTTCAGCCTCGCAAGTAGCTGTGTTTACAGGTATGAGCCACAGCGTCTGGCTCTAGGGTATAATTTAGATCAGCACCCCATTATAGTAAACATTTTGTATATATAAAATTTTTTAATCTAGTAAATGTAAATATATGTAACCTACTGTATTAGTTTGTTTTCACACCTGCTTATAAAGACATACCTAAGACAGGGCAATTTACAATAGAAAGAGGTTTAATGGAGAACTCACAGTTCCACGTGGCTGGAAAAGCCTCACAATCATGGTGGAAGGCAAGGAGGAGCAAGTCACATCTTATGTGGATGACAGCAGGCAAAGAGAGAATGAGGAAGATGCAAAAGCTGAAATCCCTGATAAAACCATCAGATCTCTTGAGACTTATTCACTACCATGAGAATAGTATGGAGCAAACCACCCCCATGATTCAGCTAGCTCTTGTCGGGTCCCACCCACAACACCTGGGAATTATGGGAGTACAATTCAAGATGAGATTTTGGTGGGGATACAGAGCCAAACCATATTATCTCCATAAGCAAAAGCTCCAAAAAGTCCATAATTTTTAAGAACGTAAGGGGTCTGGAGAACCAAAACTGAGAATCATAGATTTATGTCATGTGCCAATCCCCAAAGCACTTATAAGGCAAGGGGAGTGGCATTCTCTGTTTGATTAGGCCTTACTCACATACTTGTCCAAAGGATGGGGATCAGCTACACCTTTACCAAATGGACAGAGATTGAGGGAGGTTGAATTTGGGTATCTTATCTAAGGGTAAGGCCTCAATAGCTTAGCAGTTAGTTCAACTCTAATTACAAACCCCTCTCTCTCTTCATTATACTATAGAGGTTATTCTTTCCTGAAGGCTCCAGTTTAAACCTTTAATTCCACCTACACAGTCACATATTAATATTCAGAAGGTAGAGAAGTTCTTCCCAGGTATGTTCTGACAATTTACAAATGTAGGAGGTCTCCATTTTATGTGGCTGTATATCTGATAAAAGAAGAAAACCAAGAACAAAAAAAGTTTGATTTCTAAAGAAAGCACTAATTTTTCTCCCTCCAAAAAAAAAAGTAGAACATAGAATAGAAGAGGAGGGCATTATTAGATATGGGAAAGGAAAATGAGATTTGCTAAATGGGAAAGTAATATTAAGTGCCTCAGAAACTATTTAATTTCTTAAAACGGCACTGTCTGCAATTCCTTCAGTTTTTCGGATTCAATATATATGTCATGAAAAGATAGCTCCAAGCCTAAGAACAGATATGGATTGAGTTTAAGTGGACCTTTTAAAAAATCAAAAGCATCATGCTTTTCTACCGTTCTTAATTGGTTTCCATGTAAATAAAATTTATCTTAAAGCTCAGCATCCCCAGAAAAAATATTTTTCCTTAAGAAGCATGTCCAAAACAAAAATTATTTTGTTAACCTAAGTAATCTCATTTTCCCCAGGTTGACTAATAATTGAAGGAAATACAGTTTCCAGGAATGTTTGTTTCATGTTTTACACTTAAAATGAACCTTAGGTAACTTTTCATATTAGGAATTATAAGTGAATTTGTGAAAGAAGTAGAGAAGATGGATTTTTTTAGTTGTCCTGAAAATTCTCAATTTTACCGTGTAATAATTACATTTCATTTATATCTGCCTGTGTATCTCCTGCTGTGAAACTGATTGGTTGTAAAGCAAGCCTCCCTTTCCAGCACAGAACCCTGTGCTCTTCTCATTTCCTAATATTTGTTGACTAAATGCAAAATATATGAAGCAATAGGGACTTTGAATTGGTAGCAATGCAGGCTCCTCCTGAGGTGCCAGAGGGACCAAAAGAGATTTTACTTGGCGAGCAGTTCATGCAACGGATTACAGAAGCCTCTACCAATATAAGGAGATACCGCCTAAGGTGGCCATTGTTCACATAAACAACACTAAAACTGGATTTTCTGCCTGTATCTACAAGTGTAAGGCAGAATGTGCATTGTCAGTTCCCTCTTTAATTATTGCAATTCTGGACTAAAGATGAAATTATCAGGCTGTTGTTACCCTTATTTCATTTAGGAAAGAAGTGTGACAAACATTACTAATCACTTTCTGGCAAAGCAAAAAGGCAATTTTTTGGGGTGAAGTGTTAGCAGATATCCTCTGCAGAGCTAGAAAGTCAAGATAAAATAAATGAGATAAGCTACAAAAATAGGTTACCCAAAGTTATGATTTATAAATATATTGCTGATGGAACAGGTTTTTCCTCAACTGACCTTGAAATTGAAAAGTATCACCCATATATGGTCAAGGTTATCAGAGATTTTATTCTCAGATGAACATAATTGGAATACTATGAGCACAAATAAAACTATAATAATGATGTTTCAATCTCAAATACTTTTTGATTACCAATTCAGTTTCCTATAATTTGATTTGGAGATAGGAATACCCTAAATATAGACATATTCCCACCCTCTCTGTAATTTAATACTGGCTTTATCAGCTAATCTCTTGGGAGTTTGAGTAGCTTGAATAAGTCTCTGACCTTTTGAATAAGTTGACCATATAAATTTGTCTGTATTCACAAAGCTGAGACCCATTTCCTGGATTCACCAAAATGCAGACACTCATGAGGAGCCATCCAATCTAACTGAAACTTCATACTGCCCGTCCAATATGAAGTCTTAAAGACAAAGTAGGATAACAGGCTATCCCAGTGTTGTGTTTTGAAAAAATTGAAAGCTTTGGAACATTTGAGGGAAAGTTGTTAAGCCTGATTGATAATGAATATAAAATGTAAATACTTTGGTAATGGCAAATAATTCACTTTTTAAGAAGTTACAACCTCAGCTACCAAGTAAACTACTTTATTCCATGTTGTAGTTAACAAAAAAAAAAAGAGGGGGAAGGGGAAAGGTCATATAATAATCCAAACTCACTGTAGTGGTTTAAAAAAACAAAACCCCATACTTTAAAAACCTTCAAATGATGCTCTTTTAATCCAATTTTAAAATTGGAAATCTAAAGCCCTGAGGTTAAACGACTGTTCAAGGTAATCAGTAGTACATTCAGATTTTATATTTCTATCTTTTGTTCTCATTGCTCTGTCTAATCCAATTGACGGAAAATCTCTCAGGACTGCCAGAATTTCTCAGGGACTAAATAAGTACAGTGGTGGCTTTCTTGAAACAATGTAAATTATATACTCTACTAATTCAGTTGGTAGAATATGAAACTAATCATCTCAGGGTTTTAGAACCTATTATTTTTGTGGTTAGGAGAGGAAAGATATGAGTTAGATTGAAATATGAACTGGCAGTATTAATACCTAGGCTCTGGTAACCAGCTCTGGCCCCAATTAACTGTAGGAATTTAGACACCTTTTCAATGTTTCTGAACTCCAGTTTCCTTTTTTGTAAAGCGAAGAAAACTTTATACTTATTTAAAGTTTCTTCTAATGCCAAAATTCTGTGATTTCTTGTAAACCTTCTCAAGTGCAAAAGTACATTTTAAAAAAATTCATCTTTAAAATGCATCTTTAAATATTTAAATTGACCTTGAGAGAAAGAAAATTTTGAATTGGTTCCTTCACTTTGCTTATTACCAGAAAGTATAAGGGATTCCTATGGATTATGAAGTGTTTTGTGACAAATCAACTCTTCTATACTGACATGAGATAGGAGATTACTGACAACTTAGAGTAAAAGAAAATATCTGAAGATCTCAGGAACTACAATATAATCCACTGGTAATGTACACAAGGCAGGACATCAAGAGACCTGGGACTTGGAAATTAACTTTCTGTGGCCTTATGCATATCAATTACGGAGCCCCTATAAAAAGCTAGGCACTGTGTTTGCAGTCAAAATGAAAAGATAACAAGATAGAATCCTGGGCCTCAAAGAGCTCACCATCTGGTGAGGAAGGTAGCTGAATAAACCAATAATTGCGATAGAGTTCACTTACTGCTATGACAGAAGTAAGAGAGCCTAGCAGTGAGTCTCAAACCTGATTACACATTAGAATTTCCTGAAGAACTTTTTAAAAATGTGATACTTTTGCCCTATCACTCGGTTACCATGATTTAAATTATCTGGGGTGGACTCAGTAGAATGCTGTTTTTCAAAGCTCTTAAAGGGATTCCAATACACAGCTATGATTGAGAATCAGTGGGATAGAAAGGCAGCAAATTTAGTCTTAAGACAAACAGGCAGTGGTCAGGGATACAGGAGAGAAGTATCTTTCCACTTTGTACATGAAGCTAATAGAACTCATGATATATTGGGAGAACTGTAAATATTAATAGTTCTGTTCTCTGTGGAGTCCAATGTGGGATGTATGAGAGAAGGGGGACATAGTGAAGGATGAGACTGAGAAGCTAGGCAGGAGACAGATCATTTATGGTCTGTGAAGGAGCTTGGACTTCAGCAACAAACCAGTAGGGGAGTGACATGATCTCATTTATCTTTTATAAAAGATAGCTTCAGTGGTACTGTAGAAGATGAATTAGAGGGACTAGAAGCAGGGAAACCAATTAAGAAGTTTTGGTAATCCAGGCAGGAAAGAGGGCCTGGAAAAAAAAAAGTGATACTAGGAAGTTGGATGAAATTCAAGGAATAGATAACAAGGGGGCAGAATCAACAAGGCAGTTTGATGTTTTTGGTGAGAGCGTAAGAGAAGTCTGTGGCATATAATTTTACTTATTTTGTACCTACTTTTGCTCATTTTCCAGTGGTGGATCTGTCCACAATTACGTACTTCAGAGGTGGAGAGGAGCTCCTTTTTATGGGCTTAGTAAAAACATATTATATAATGTGGTCATTTCAAATCCAAAGCTATCAAAATAATCAAAGGCTGTTTACAGTCCCTAAATGACTACATTCCATACATGTTTAAGGCCAAACATCCAACATTTCCACCCAGATTGGTGGTGGGATAGAGGGAAAACAGCACTAAAACAAAGGTTTGAGAGATTTTAATTAACACAAATGGCTGTGCCTAGTCTTTAAATCTGTCCAAAGCAAATGGAGTGAAAGCCTTCTAATTCTTCAGTGCTTCATCTGGCAGTGACCTTAGAAAAAAGAGCCTCCCTCCTGCATCATCAAGCTGACTCCCTTTAGCTCCTTTTTGTTCTGTGTAGATCTTTGATCCCAGAATTCTCTAAGACAGGAAAAAAAAAATAGAGGAAAAAGGACAGCTAAAATATTGAATACCCTAGCACCCACTTTGCAAATCACTAAAATATTAAATTAGAATATATGTTAAGAAATGCATTCCAAAAATCTATACCCACTATCTATTCAAGCCCTTAAAACGATTTTTTTTGTTTGTTTGAAGAAAGTAGTTCTCACCACATGGTGTTCATTTCTGCCAGTAGTCACTCTGTCCATAGTTATAGTGCCCATAGTATCTAAGGGGAAACATAGGAAAATGAGAGCTTCTTTTAAGGGGTGTGGAAACTAGTTTTGTTTTGTTTTGTATCACTGTGAGTGTTAGCATTGATGTGAATTTTCTGATTTTTTTTTAGAAGGTTACTTTGTCAAACAATATTTCAGAAGTTGGAGTGACAGACTGTTTTTCTATTTAGAGCCCATGTCCCACAGTGGTAAAAATAATTTGAGAATTATATGCAATTAAATAAAGAAGTGGAATAATAAGTTATGTGTATATATACATACCCTCAGATAACCCAGATAGATATATTTCACAAAAAATGGTCAATTGTAGATAGTGGAGAATAAAAGATAAAGGTGAAGATGGGGAAGAGAATGAGGAAGCAGAGAGAATGGCAGGCAGAGGATGAGAAGGGGAAGAGAGGCAATGAAAAGGATAAAAAGGGAGAATTGTAGGGTGCTAAATAGTACCATAATGAGTCTGTTCAAATCAGAATTGCCAGACTAAAATATGGGACTCCCAGTTAAATTTGAATTTCAATATAAATACCAAATAATGTTTCATATATCTCATGAAATATTTGGGATACACTTATACTAAAAAGTATTTGATGTTTATCTGAAATTCAGATTTAGTAGAGTATCTTTTTTTTATTTGCTAAATATGATAACCCTTTCCTAGACATCCTGCTTCACTCCTGAGTGTGTGTGCCCACAAATTATGGAATCTGTTGTTACCCATTAAAACAATATTAATAAGGATACAGTTTATTTTGTCAAGCTTCAAAATTTATATTTAGGAAAAAAAGAATTTATTCTCCCCCTGAATTTCTGTGAGGTCTTAAGGAAGTAAAAGAATGACTTAGTTTAGAAATTAACTTTATAACCTGCTAATACCATAAACCTAACTTTGACATTCAAAAGGTTCAGGTTGCCTCAAAGCTTAAAAAGGCCTGTACTTGAAAGCAATACAATACTACTTATCAGGTACCCAGATTTGAGCTAGCTGTGGTTTTCCGCCCCTGCCTTTCAACATTTTAGCTTAACACTACTATTTTCCCTTCAGCAGCACCTGCTGAAGTGTAGTTCAGCCATCAGGAAGAATAGTACAAAAATGATGTAACGGTTAAAGCTGGGAAGAATGACTTGCTTTTAGAACAGAAGGAGTTAGAGAGTAAATAAGGTCTCAAGAGTATACATTTCCCACCTCACTGGGCTCTCATCTGAATTTATAAATGTAGCATAATACTCACATCCAACCTTCAGGTTTTTCTCAAAAGAGCTCAAGAAAATGCTAAGAGTTGGTGGGGGTTGAGGTAGGAGAGAAAGCAAGACTGTCAAAATCAAATGTCTTAACAAAGTTACATTATTGCTGAAGATAAACCTCTTCTTTAAACACCAGCAGATGTGATGGGAAATTCAGTTGAATTTAGAGATTACTCAGTGTCTGTGCTCTCTAAGATAGGTGACTGCCAAAGTCCACAAACTTGCTCTCTGGACTCTGTAGAAGTTAGGGAGGACCTACGATACACCCTGAGTCAAATTATAACTTTACACTGGTGGGAAAGTAAATCCTTTCAAATGTTACTTGTCTCCAGAAAGATCAAAAGTAAAGACTTCACTCTAGGTGTAAACAAACTAAGTGATGCAGTATGCCAAAGAGATAACATAGACCATGGTAATGCTACATCCTGTGCATCAAGGGAATTCACAAGTAGGGATTTGTTGAAGTGTAACAAAATAATATTAACAAACACAAAATGGTATTTTGCCAGCTACACAGATCATACCACTGCAACTCAGCCAACCAGCACATAGGACAGTAGGAGGAGAAATTCTTGGCTGAGTACGGAGGTAAACCCTTCCTCTACTCGGAAATGGTTAGAACAGAAGAGCCTATACCCTTGATTTACTGGGAGGTGTGTCCAAAATTATACCCCACCCTTTGTCTAAGACAGGTTTGCGAAATTCAGTTTTTTTGAAACTAGAGAAAAAGGAACACTGTCCCTGTAACACTATTAAATATACAAACTTCAAATAAGCACCATCTTGTGCAATTGCCCAACCCATTTTTTATTTTAGAACCCCAATCGCCTGATTTATCTGTGGTAGGACGGAACACTATTCTACAAGGATTGTGGAGGAAGTGGGCAGTGACTGTTTTTTGAAATGGAGAGAACTGTAGTCCAGGGAGTAGAATACTAGGTAAAAATTATGCAACAGAAACACTGAGTTTAACATGGTCCAATTAAGGCTGCCAGTAATACAGTTTGGTGCCAAAAGAGCATGTCATAAAACATCAAGACATTTTTTCTTTTTTTGTTTTATATATAAATGTGGCACCTTTTGTCCTAAGAGTAATAGAAGGCCGATTTCTCCCACAGCATTTCACAGTTCCTGAATTACCACTCTGTGGACTTGAAGCCTGGATGTGGTTGGTGCCACCTACTGGTCTAGATGCAGAATTACCAATCTCTTGCTGAACAAATTAACCTAAGGGAGTATGATTTTTCACTGGGAAGATTATATGTTAAACAGATATTAAATTTGGATTCAAATTACAGCCTTTAGATCTAGGAGAGGCATGAAAAGTCACATACTTTTACACATTCGTTTTGTAGCATAGTCTAGAGAATAAAGATTGAATATGGAGCCAGAAGCCTGACTTCTCTGTGCTTGTTTCTTGTTCTGTAATACCTTTTATAGAGTCATTGTGAGGGTTATGCAAGGTATTACGTTATCAACATGCTCCATGTTAATGTTGTTAGTATGTTTAAAAACTGAAATTAAATGACTTTCCCAAGTCATATAACTGGTGAGCCTCAGAGGAAGGCCTAGAACTCACATATCTAAGTCTAAATTCAATGCTTTCTCCCTTAAATTATAATTTTCCAAAATTTGATGGTGAGATAATTTTAGTTGGCAATTGGGATAAATTTGGGTGTTGGAACACGGAATTAAATAGTATAAGTCACAGTGAGAAAATTATTTTCAATTATTTCAAACTTGATAGCACCAAGGAGAAAGTTGCAGTTTGGTGCTGACTTTCTTTAAAATTCTGTGTCTTTCTAATCTCACTTCCTAATACAGATAAAATAGATCTCAGACTTATACAATTTTCTAGAACATTAAAATCTTGTTTTTTTGTGTATTATTAAGTTTACCTTCTATTATGGAAAACTATAGCGATTCTTCATTTAAAATAGTAATACAAATTTTATTCTCAAGGAACGCATTTAAGAAACCAAAGAAGTCAATCTAACAGCAAATATTGAATAGATAATAGTCCAGATGATACATAAAGTTGGAAAACACTGCAACATCTACCATTAAGAAATTACTACTGCTGGTAATAAACCTCTTTACATAATTACTTTTAAAATCGTTCATTATGAGAATATTTGTTTTCTTTTCAATAATCAAATACTAGAAGTGAAAAAATAGGCCACATAACCAAAATATAGGACTCCATTAGATTTCAAATCCACTTGGGCTCAAACAAACCTATAGAGTTTGAATACGTGTGTTAGAAAATGAAACTGACCCATAATTATGTTAAATGAATGCAGAATCAGTATAACACACTGATCCATTGCCTGTGGCTACATTAATTTGTGGTAACAGAGCAGTGTAGTACCCTATCATTTAATTCTCCAGAAGCATAAGAGGAAAGGAGAGAAAAGGTGTTGATCTTTGGCTGTTCCAATTTAAAATTGATTCAATATTTTACATGCAAGGGGAAGACATATCCCCTGAGGCAATCAAATTGAATGGAACCCTTCACTATTTGCTAATTCAGGCTTAATTTGATTCTGGAGCTAAAAATCTTTTGGCTCTTTACCCTATAGATCCCTCAAGATAACTTTCAGCTAATTTTGGATGAAGTAAAACAGGGACCTGTCTCTCTTCCTTATAACCTTCTTCTCCTCTTTTAAATTTGTATTTTAATGATTTAATACTGCTTGTGGTTGCATTCCAGGTTTCCTTCCAATTTTGTCCAATTCTTATTAGAACATAAGTTGAAAGAAAAATATGCATGTAATACTGCCTGAAAGATAGTCAATAGTCTTCTAGTTTTCTAAAATTTACCTATGGATCAAGCCAGACCAGTAGAGTTTTATATACCTGAATCATCTTGAGTCAATTCATCACTTTAAAAAAATTAGATTAATATGTTTTTATTAGATTATGCCAAAGAACAGAGGAGAAACAACCTAGGAAATTTAGATTCTGAATTTATTTTGAAGTATTGTTGAAGACAGTGGCTACTATCATCACACAAACAATGTCCTGTCCCCATCATAGGGACCTGGACGAAAAATTTCTCTCAGATTTCAATACCAGGAAAAACTTTGTTTCTTCATGAATTTCACAAATCAGTGTTTCTTTTTACTGGAAAATCTGGAGTCAAATTTGTAGCCTACCTCTGCCAGCTGTGCAGTACTCCCATTATGCCTTCTTGTGTATTTACCTGGCTTCAGCTTATTTCCCCTTTTCTTTGATTTACTTATATATTTATTTAACCCTATGTGTTGAGTGTGATTTTTATAAGCTGTTCAAACCCTTTATGGAATAAGACTAAGAAATTAGAAACATACATACTAATGCTGATAGAACATTGTCATTCCTTGGCCATGATTTCCCATTGCCTGTCCCTTTATAAAAATGGAGTTCATATTCATAGATACTTGAAAATTTAAGAACCATTTTCCCTGTCCTCCGAGCCATCTCTGTATTCTATTTTTTAATGAACTATATCTAATATTGCCATAAATTCTGTGGAGGAAGTCGCTGAAACTCTCAGAGGGACGACTGGATTGATGAAATTCACAACCATTGTCAGATGTCTCCTTGGCCTTCTGCTTTGAAGTAGCAGAGTCTATTCCAGCAAGATTAATAAAATTAAATAATTCTAATTCCTAGAAAAGGGGATGGGGTAGAAAGGAAACATATTTTATTGTGCTAATTATATGTCAGCTACGTATGCTAAGTATATAATATGTTACTTTATCTTTACAAAGGAAAACTATTCTCCCAGAGAGAATCTTTGCCTTAGTACAGGAGCTTCTGAGTCATAATAATAATGATAATGAAAAAATTTATTACTGTACTTTTATTTTTTATAGGCATTGTATTACTCACTTTACAAGTAAAAGGATCTCCAATGTGAAACAAAACAAAACAAAACCTCAAACTGTGTACCTGGGATATTCTACTTACCTTGGGCCCCAGGAAGATTTAAAAATGCTTGCATTGGCTCAAAATTCTGCTGCAAATACAGTGATAATTTCAGGTCATTGGCCTTCTGGTACTTCTTTAAGGCTTCAATTCTCAGCTCAATCACTTTGCCACGAAAATCATTCTAAAAGGGAACATTTTCAAAAACTACACATTTAGTATTGGCTTTTCTGAATCCTCTTTATTCAGAAGTTAAAAAGTAATTCCATCATGCTCAGCCTTTAAAAGTTGAGTAGAAAGTATTTGTGCTTTCCCCTCCATTTAGAATAGAATAAAATCAAGAGCATAGGAAAAAATACTGTTTATTCCAAGTTGCCTAGGGTGAAGCCAGAGATAGGTCCCTTCAGCTATCTCTCTACATTTATTTTAGCAGGACTATTGGTAATCTAGGATGTGGGGACTGGGCTTCACAATATGCAGCTAAAAACCTTTGTATTATATGAATAAAATTACATCCTATATCGAACCTTAGAAGACCTGAGTACCTGAAGGATATTGTTTTGTTCCTGATACTTGACTCATTCCATTTTCCTCTGCTGCTTTTCCTGGTGGAAGAAAGAACCTCTGGTTGACAAAGTAAATTGAGATCAGAAATCAGATTTCTCAATATACTGCAAAAGCCTGATAGCAAAATTATGGTAGCACAGATTTACAATTAAATTGGTTTTAACTGCATAATTCTCTTAATTGGCCTCACCTGTACAAACCACCCTCTAAAAGCTAAATGAATAGGGTTATTTTATGTTGGTGAGTTGGTTATGGGAAGATGAGATACAAGCATAATACCGCTGAATACATTTTCAAAGACAAATTAACAGGAGTTCTGACATCATGTAGCTGTTGCAGAGTTACCGTTGTTGGTATAGCTTCTCTGACTTTTTCCTAATATGATTTCCCAGAAACTTGTGGTATTACTCTGACTCAAATATAGTAACACAAGGGAACCAAATCTATAAAAATTTGCATTGGTTCAAGAACACACCAAAGCTTAGGCAAATTACTGCAACATTAAAGATTTCTAATTTATTAGCTCTAAAAGCCACTACCATTCAGAATGGCTGTACTGCTTTCCTTATCTCCTTCACTTTCTCTGCAAGTGACTTCTCCAGTTCACTCTTGGTCTTCCTAGGTGACGAGGGGGATTTGGGAGCCTGGGATGAAAGAAGAGAGCTAAAGGAATAGGATGTCCCAGGAAAGAAATGCAATGTCTCAGCAGGTCACAAATCTAATACTCTAAAAACCCAGATCCTACCTATCTGTCTACCCAAATTAGCCCTGATTGTCAACAGACTGTTTCCAGCTGTGTGACATCAACAGTCTTGAAATTCTAAGTACCTGCAGTCCACTTGCATTTCCATCCTGCAAGTCTGCCTTGTTTTTTATCTCTGGTGCTCTTTGTTGATCACTGAGTTCTTCTACCTCGAATGTCTGTGGAAAGACATTTTGGCAAAGCTTTAGATTAATGGAAATTAAAGAAAGAAGTGGAAAACCAATATGGGTCAAGGCTTTGGTTCCTGCCAGTCAGCAGGTTCTCAGGACCTGACATGAAACATGTACTACCAAAGGGAGTTCAGAATGTTGTGAGCCCTTCTTTGCATTCAGTTACGTGAGTGTACCTTAGGGGAATGAAAATGATTAGCTGGACCCTTAGCCAGTCACTACTCTTAAGCTACTTACTGTATTACTCTACTTAATTTTCTTACTGTACTATATTACAGACATTCTCATTTAATCCTCACAGCTCTTTGATGACTATTTTTATTTCCATAGATGAGAAAATTGAGACTTGGAGAAGTTATTTGTTTAGGGTCACATAGCTAGGAAAGTACAGAGTTGGAATTTGAACCAGATCTTTCTCATTCTGAAGCCTGTGTTTTTGACCATTAGGCATGCTGCTCTTTTCCATTTCTCCTTACTAAAATATGAGTAGGGAAAGTTGATCACAAGTTAAGTGTATGGATGTCCTTTATTTTAAAAAAGTCTTTTGAGAGCTCCGTAGAAGCTGGATTTAGATAGAGGAATTGTTCTGGCACATTTCCTATTACAAGGACTCAAGAACCCAGAAACTAAAACTTCTGACAATTCATAGAACTAATTTGTAACTGCCAATGATAACCTGGAGCAGATCTCAATACAAGATGCAGGGCTTGAAGGTATTCTGATTATTTGTGGAAAGGTGAGATGAGAAAAAAAAAGCAGACAGAGATCACACTATATAACTTTATATCACAAGATACAATCTACTCTTTTGCCCTGATCACAAGATAGACAGAGATCACACTATATAACTTTATATCACAAGATACAATCTACTCTTCTAGTTGCATAGTCTGTGAAGAAGCACTTGGGTTCCAAGGGATTAGTCTTGGACAAGGGACAAAGGAATTCCCTGTCCCCTTCCCCCAACTCCTGGCTCTGGATTCCCAGCAGAAGGCCCTGATATTGTTATCTTAAACAATGCAGTGATTGTTGTAAAATTATAGGTGAATTAGAATTAAGTATTCATTTGTTTCTTCAACGTACATTTACTGATCTCTACTATGTTCCAAGAATTGTGCTAGGAGCTACAAATTCGGACAAAGCAATCGAGATACTGAAGAAGCCTAGGAAGATACTGAAGGAGGCAAGGAAACAAGAAACAAGTGAAAAAGTAATAATAATACAATAACAATTTTATATTATAAACAGTGCTATTGAACACATGAACATAGTTATATAATAGAAAGGAGGAAGAGGATGCCCTGCTTTAGATGGAGCAAACAAGGGCAGCCTCTCTAAGGAGATGACATTTAAACTGAGACCTGAAGGATGAGAATGAACCAACCATGATAAAACAGCATTACAGGCAATGGAGAAGGCAAGAGCAAAGTGCTTGAGATAGGAAAAGGCTTGGTGTGTCTGAGAAACCGCAAGAGGCCAGTGGCGTGATTGCATAGAAAGCAAGGGAAGGACATCTATGAGAGGAAACTGGAGTGGGCAAAAGCTAGATTATGCCACAATGAGTGGCGGTAAAGGTTTTTCATAAGAAGAGTGACATGCTTTGATTGTTTTGAAAAGATCATTTTGGCTGCTGTGTAGAGAACAGATTGGAATAAGGCATGGGTGGAAGCAAGGACATGAAAAAATGAGGATGGGGGCTAGAGAAAAGGGAGTTTTTTTGCACTGTGATCTTTAGGACAATACTTTCAATAAATCCTTAGAGGCACACCTTGTTCCATAGCATCTCCATTTCCTTCCAAAGCATCTTGTTTTTCCTTTCCTGTTGGAGGGGGAAGAACCAAACAAACAGAAGAATATATTTGTCCAGCCATTAAAGTGAGTTTGGAAGAAGTTACTAAGTAATAGTAGGAAAAGGATCCAGGAACATAGTAAACCACAGAGGAAGGCAATGAATGAGCCTAGCCCCAAATCCAGGAGCATAAGAGATGTTTGATAATGGTGATGATGTTTAAAAAAAGCCAAGTTATTTTAAGTAATTAATTATAATAATTGTGAGACAGTATCTATAGAAATGAGTTCCTAACACTTAAGATATTCTTAGCATATGGCCATTTCTTGGGGGCTTAGACCACTAATTTTTAATTTTTAAGATCCTTTATATTGCTGATTAAAATAAAATCTCATAAGAATCCTACAGAGCAAACTGTTTATTTTCTTTTATTTTGATAAGTATTTTCTATTCTTTATAGTATTTTACTATTCTTTCTGAAACGTTAAGGGTTAATATGGTTATAGTCATTTACTCCCTAGATAAAAAGCTTTTAAAAAGTCAAAGAATATAATTTTTGCTAGCTAGTCCTATTCTTCCCAACATTCCATCTGACTCCCTTTGGGTCACCCTGGACTTCATAGATCAAGTTGATATGAGTGTTGGAGCATCAGATGCTAGAAATGAGTATTCTGTCTTTTCCTCCACATCTGACACTGCAGTGGAATTGAGCCCTATTCAGGAGGCTGTTCCTGGAGTACCTCCAGCTTCTTACCAGGTTCTGTTTCATCTCCTGTGCCTCCTTAAGGAGCTCCATGACTTAGGATTCCTCACACCTCTTCCCTGCCATGATCTGCCTCATGATCTGAAGACTAGAAGAAAAAGACGAATCATAAAACGTATATACCTCCTTAAGGGTAATACTGATATTCTGCAACCAGTCAGAAAGTAGTCTACCGTGAAAGTTATATGGGGACTGAAATCTCAGGAGTTATGGAAGCGCTTCTGGTCATAGATGATCTCTATAATAGGATGTTTCCATTTCTAACTGACATTTTCCTGTTTATGTGCTCTAGAATGAATTCTGTGCTCTTTAATGCTGAGGTCTCCAACAGTCAGGGGAAGTCCTTTCCACCCCCTCAGAAGAATGCTGCAGTGTGTGACTTGGGAGAAGGGGTAGTTCTGCCTCCTTTGTAAGAAGAGGTTGAAGAACCTGCTATCTTCTAGGATAAATCCCAGAGTTATTTCCTAACCCATCTCTGTCCACTTTCTCCCACCTACTTTCTTCTTCATATAAGGACATTTGAGTCTATTGAGGAAGTCACTGATATCCTTTCATAGCCCCAGAGAATGCATGCCATTAAGAAGTTCTAACAAAATCTGAATCAAAATCAAGTCTTTGTGAGAGAGGATATTTCTTAAAGGCATAAATTATTTTATGTTTGTGTTCTTGTATTTTTTTCTCACCAGTTCTAAGCAGAGAACACAATTCTAAGCCTTTACGTTTTCTTGGCCCTAGAGAAGTCTACGTTGCTGAGTTGTAAGCAGTTGGTGCTTGACCATGACTTTCTGCCTGGGTTTTATTCTTCAAAAATATGAGTCCTTTGAGATGCTTATGATAAGGGTATAGAATAAAGGTAGACTCACTGAGGTGAGATGTTCTGAGACTAGAAAGGAAACAGAGTTTGTGGGTCCCAGGTACAGTAAGTGCTCTGGTAAGGAGTTAAGACTTCAGGCTACCTAGTATATTTAGAGATGCCCCTGATTCAGAGGGCTCCTAGGCTTAGAAAATACTGACATTCCACTGCTTGGCATAGAAAGAGCAGAGTCATTTATTCTAAAGTGATCCACAAACATGCACAAGAAGGCATCTGTGTGATGCTTTAATTAGCATTAGTAAACTAATGCTATTCAAGATGTTTCACTATTTCTTGGGTGGACAGCCTGGGGAGGAAGAGTTATAACTGTAGCCCATGAAATGAAGGGTGAGTCATATTTAATTTACTAAAAGAAAATAAAGGATTTATTGTCATCCTGACTTGGTAGTTACAAATTGTTTGCCTTCTACAGCCAAATGTCAAACCTTTTATTAATAAACAAAAAAATTGTAAATAATTATTGACAGTCCTGTGGAGATTAAGTTCTCCAGCTTTTTTACTTCTGGGAATCCAGAGTAAGAGCTCGTACCTCCTTTGTTTTTCCTCCAAGTTAGACATTAACTTTTGGAATAAGAAGTTGTTTTTATCTTCTAGAGGTTTGAGCATCTCTAGCAGTTCCTGTTTCCTTAGCTTCAAGTCCTCATTCAGTTCCTTCAAGTAATTGTCATCTGTTTTAGAACTTCTGTGGGAAGAGACACAATAATATCTGCCTTTAGCCTGAGTTAAGAGATAGAGATACCCTCTTTTCCCTCTTAAATAGTTACCATTTAGCATCTTCCATCAAAGACTCACCTTATTTTTGAGGGCAGGTAAGATCCTGAAGCGTTTGCACCACTTGTCATCTTGAAGGGTAACTTCTAAGAATAAAGAAGCCTTCCTGAAAATATGTGCCTTTTTTCCCCTCCAGTTAAGTCATCATTTTTGTTCTACTGTTCTTGAAACCCCTGCTGCAGTGGACTGATCTTAGCTATAGTGAGGTCACAATGTCCCTAATACCACATAATCAACAGGTCTTTTAAGTAATTTCAACATTAATGGCAGTTTGTTGACTGGAAATACTAACTACATCTGATCAGTTCTTGCCTTACATCTAGCTAAATGACAAAGTTTTATTCTAAAGTCTTTGAATGAATAGGATAGAATCACATCAAATCTACATTATGAAATTCCTTTTGTATTCGAGAATGTTGTACTGTCAAAAATGAGATCAACACCATCTTTCATGGAAATAAACCTCTGTGAAATGCCACTATCTGTAGAGCACAGTGACAGATTCTGCAAGTGAAGAAAAGATAAAGACACAGCATCTACCTTTTGGGGGCCTTAGGAGGTAGAGAGGATACTTCTAAGAGACTTTTTTTTAAACAAAAAGAGGTCAGTGGGCCGGGCATGGTGGCTCACGCCTGTAATCCCAGCACTTTGGGAGGCTGAGGCGGGTGGATCACGAGGTCAAGAGATCGAGACCATCCTGGTCAACATGGTGAAACCCCGTCTCTACTAAAAATACAAAAAATTAGCTGGGCATGGTGGCACGTGCCTGTAATCCCAGCTACTCAGGAGGCTGAGGCAGGAGAATTGCCTGAACCCAGGAGGCGGAGGTTGCAGTGAGCCGAGATGGTGCCATTGCACTCCAGCCTGGGTAACAAGAGCGAAACTCCGTCTCAAAAAAAAAAAAAAAAAAAGAGGTCAAACTGGCAAATACCAGGGTGTGGATATAATAGAATAATATATGAGCCACTGTCATTATTTTTCAATCTGTAAAACTTGATATTATTATAATGGCAAAAGGTAAAAGAATACTGGACATGTAGCAAAAGGATTTAATTTGTGAAAGATCATATCGTCAGTATGTCCTTCCATAGACATATTCTTTCCTGAAAGATTGTATAATAATTCTAGCCTCCCTTCAGGATTTTCTGGTTCTGCTTCTATTTTCTTCTTTATTAGAATCACATTTCTTTTGGACCTTAGGATCTCCTGTCTTCATCTGTGTCACTTATTGGAAAATAACCCAGTGATACATTTGTTTTTTCATGTCCTTTAAATACAGTTTTAGAGCAGTATTTTTAGTGAAGTTCTCAAAATGAGTTAAGTCATGTAAATGTCAAGTATTAACTGAACATTTTCAGCCATTTCTAGGGGTATTCTCCAAGTAGTTGGAGCACTGAGAGTGCTGGTAAGATTATCCATCAACTTAAACCCTTTATCTTGTGGAAAACATTAAAGGCAGAGTATTATAATGGAAATAACACAAGATTTAGTTTGTCAGACTTTGGTTTGGATCTCAGCTTCAGTGTGCGTAGTGAGCTGCTTGTGAGCAAGTTACTAAATTTTCTGAGTCTCAGTTTCTGCTTTTGTAAAAGTGAGAAGGGTAATATTGACCTGATAGGTTCATTGTGAGCATGAAATGTAATATTATGTAAAGAGCTTTGTTCACGTTAGGTGTTCCCGTTTTAATAAGTTTGTGTTTATTAGGTGTGGGTTTTAGGATTGGTTAACGCCTCAATTAAGTGGTGAGAAACAAAAGGCTGATTTATATGAGGCTAATGAAACTTAAACTTTAGAGACCTTCATTTTCATAGACCTCTTCCAAAGGCCCTGAACCTCATTTTGTATTCATAATTTTGTATTCTTTTTTGGAAAGAGATCTCTTCAAATTATGTATGTTTTAGGGGTCCACAAAACAAAGGATCTTCTTCTAGTTAGATAGGACACATAGCTCTCCTAAGTATCATCTACATCAAAACTTCTTTAGAAGTCTCTATTTTGAGGCAGAGTAATGCTCTGTTGCCCAGGCTGGAGTGCAGTGGTTCGATCTCGGCTCACTGCAACCTCCACCACCCAAGTTCAAGCGATTCTTGTGTCTCAGCCTCCCAAATAGCTGGGATTACACCTATGCACCGTGACGCCCAGCTAAATTTTGTATTTTTAATAGAAGTGAGGTTTCACCATGTTAGCCAGGCTGGTCTCAAACTCCTGGCCTCAGATAATCCACCTGCCTCGGCCTCCCAAAATGCTGGGATTGTAGGCAAGAGCCACCCCGCCTGGCCTACGAATACTTTTTCTACAACATACATAGGTCATTTGTAAGTTTTGTATGATACCTTGTGTAATATGATGTTAAGTTAGGATAGCCATATCAAACAATATGTAATTCACATTGGTTGCCCTAGGAATTCTCATGAAAAGTTTGGATTGAATGAGGGTGAGAAAACTCCTCACAGTTAAAAAAAAAAAGGAACTGGTTGGATGAATTATTATTAGTAGCATCTTTGACTGCATATGTGACAGGTGGTAGCAAATAGTAGAGGAAAAAATGGCATTGATCGCTAAAGTATTGCCTCTCTAAATTTCATATTGTGACACTTGGTTGGCAGAACTATGTGTCTGATAGAATTTTAAAACATTTAAGGGGTAGGTGACATCCCAACCTACTTTCATTTCTGTTTTTGCTTATGAATGATTCAAAGAGGAAGAACACTTGATATATAAATTTTCTTTCTTTTTTTTTTTTTTTGAGATGGAGTTTTGTTCTTGTTGCCCAGGCTGGAGTGCAATGGTGCGATCTCGGCTTGTTGCAACCTCTGCCTCCCAGGTTCAACTGATTCTCTTGCCTCAGCCTCCCGAGTAGCTGGGACTACAGCCGTGTGCTACCACGCCTGGCTAATTTTTTGTATTTTTGGTAGAGATGGGATTACACCTTGTTAGCCAGGATTGTCTCAATCTCCTGATCTCATGATCTGCCTGCCTTGGCCTCCCAAAGTGCTGGGATTATAGGCATAAGCCACCATGCTTGGCCAACTGTTGCTATTTTGATGTGCTCTTTTCTGTAGCCAATCAGCACCTTTTATTTCCTGACATTCCAATGCTCATTTATTAACTTGCAATATTCCCAAAAAAAAATTTGCCTTGTAATAATGTATATAGAGTTTGTAGTAAAGAGCTTATAAACCAATGAACAGCATTAAGAGGGGATAAGTGATGCATGATAATGTCCCCTGGAACAGGGGGAAGAGCAGATTAAGGTGTAGATGACCATTAGAAGTGGAGGGAAGAGAAACTGAACACAGATTTTTCCTGATGTAGAAGGTTAGATCATCTGTTGATTGAGGAGGTATGGCAGGAAACCTCAGAAGAGTGATGACACGAGATTTGGAATAGCACCTGAGCACAGGAAAAGGAAGCCAACCAGCCAAGAGTAAAAGGATTGCCAAGTAGTGCAAAGGGTCAAGGTGAATTAGGAAATTGCAGATTTGGCATGGTATGAATCAGCAGTTACACAATTTTCTCCAGCAGTATTTGGCAAACTAGAAGCAATAGTAGAGAGAACCAGATGGTTGTTTGACTCTGAGCTGGGACTTGGCAGAATAGATAGGCAGAAGTTCAAGGGAGCACTGAGAGTGCTGGTAAGATTATCCATCAAAAGACTGAATAAAGTGTTCGAGCTAAGCAGTAAAGAAAAGGAAGAGGGTGGTTAAGAGAGGGGAAAACAGACCGGGGTCTGATATTTTGGAGTGTGGGGGTGGAAGAACAAAGGTTATGGTCAAGTAACATAGTTCTTATAAAATAACTTGTGGAAACTCATCACTGTTTAGATAAATTATAGTAACAATTGATAATTTTTTTCTGCAGTAAACTCTATCTGTTGCTTCCAGTCACTGCATAATATTCACTGAAATTCATGTAGTCTTTTAAAATAGGTCTTATAACAAGCTAGTCACAATGACCTCATCCAACATTATAGCATTTGACTTTTTAGTATCAGTTGAGAAAACATGTGATTGCTCTATAATTAGAGAACTTGGAGCAATACCATTTAGTAGTTTTGCCAGTGGAAAATCAGATTAGTTTAATTAAGCCAGGTCTCCAAGAGTAGAGGCAATTATTTTTATATTAAATAAAACAAAACAGAAAAGGAGATGCTTTTCTATCCTCAGCTTTGGTTGTGGCAACAAAATTAGAGAATTCCTCAGGGAGAAAACATGAGGACCTTCTGGTCCTGTCTGACCCAGAGACAGTTTAACCCTTGGGGGAATTATAATAATTTCATTAATTAAAATAAGGAGAGAAGGACTGGCAAAATCCTAACAGCAAGCCTTGTTGGCTCTTAAAGATCTCCCACATCTTGCTGTGCTGTTTGTTATGAATATTTTATTGGCTCCTTCTCCTTAACACTTGCTATAGCTATCTCAAGTCAGGCTATATGTACATTTAGATTGAATCCAGGGAGTTGAGAAGATTGAGATCAATGTTGTGACTCTTTAATTCTCTGTAATATCATTGAGGTCTTTTTGAAGGTAATTCATTATCAGTGTGTTCAGGTACATTGCACAATGGTCTTCAAACTGAGGTACGTGAACTTTCCCTAAGACTCTTTGAGAAATGTGGAAGCAAAAGTAGTTTGTAGAAAAGCTTTTCTGAGATTCTCAATTTTCACAAATACTCTTCACTAAATGAATCTGCCTGAGGATGTCCCTTGGCCTCTTTTCCCACCTCCCCTTTTCCAATCACTCTTCACCGCCTTGTTAAAAGAATGAAATACCTTTGAACCATCTGGAATCTTACTTGGGCTTAGTTTAATGTCCTAGAGGTTTTTACACATCCCTTTTATACATTCACAGCATTAAACTAGTCATATTTCAAAATGTTGGTGCTGGGGTTAAAGAGAGTAAATGGCTGTTAATGACTGGATTACAAATTATTTTGCAGGTTAGGTGTTCCAATTCTTTGCTACTAACAAAATTGAAGGAAGACCTAATAAAATTGTCAGCTTAAACTTAATAAAAATTAAATTTTGATGATAAATTATCTATGATTTTGGGTTTGTAATTCAGAAGTTCAAAGATTTGAGTGACATTGCCATAAGAAAACACTTTCCATTCCCATCTCCTTATTTGTGTAAACACTTGTGAGTATTATATGTAAAACAAAGAATATGAACAATATTGATGTTTAAGCTTGTCTTATTCTAGTAATAAGTAATATTCACCAAAGAATACATGAACTAACTAGGCAACAAAACAGCCTATCCATCAAATTAATAGAATTACCTCCAAAAAAATTGTTATGCTTAAAAATTAGTTATGAAATATATGTAGTATGTATATTTATGTTAGTTGTATACTAATAACAATTATAATGCTAACTTAGTTCTGAAGAAATGTTACCACAGTCTTAAGGTCACAAAAAAATAAAGCAACAAAATGTCAATGTACATACATATTTTGCAGAGAAGTATGATGGGGTGTTAAAAAAGACTTTCAAGCATAAAATACATTGCATTAGCATACATTTCTATGGGGAAAGTGTAATGGAAACATGAGTTCAAGGAGAAAATGTAAAATTTTTGGCTATTGTAGAAAAGTTTTTCATATTTACATTTCATTAAATATGAGTATTTAAGATTCACTGGATAAATTTTAAGGTAAAAGATAAGACTTACTTCAAAATGTCAATATTCCAATGCCCCAGAAATTATATGTTTTGCAATTATTTAAAATTAGAATAAAAAATTGAGATGGTTACTTAAAAACATGTGACACCATACTTAGTTTTTCAAAATTCTTTTATAACACACAAGCCATAAAAGTCTGAAGACCACTGCTGTGAGATAGAGGTTCTCTTTCTGATGGGATTTAAGAATCACCTAGGGAGCTTGGAAAACCTGCAGCTCTTTGGGCTTAACCCCCAGAGATCTCTACTGTGTAGATATGGAGAATGTGAGGTTTTAACAAGCACTCCCTAATCACTGGTGGTTCTGATGTGGGATCTGTGGAGCTACGACTGAGAATTACTGCTTCAAGGTTTCTTCTCCGATCACAATGTATCAGCAAAAAGCTGCTTACTTGAATTGTTTATGTTTTTTTGAGTAGGAGTGGGGGCATCTGTAGAACTGCCTTCTCTGAGTCACATTTTGCATTACACCATCACCTTTCATTTGGGATACCCTGAGTAAGCTTTATGAAGCCATTCCTGCATTTGTAAAGAAAATTATCTAAGATGTCTTTCTATGACCAGCTCTCCCCACCTCCCACTGCTGTCCACATATCATAAATTTCTTTCAGAATTAGATGCTAAAGAAAGTGTTGCTTCTTTGGGAAAATATTGGCATGTATTTTTCCTTAGGAACAAATCAGTAAACTGGTTTTGTTTTTATTTTCTTTTGGTATGCAGGGAATCTCAGAGCAATTTTGTGACCAGACGTGTGAGTCCCAACCCCTGTTTATGACTTTCTGTTCTAATTAATATTTTTCTTGCACCTTATTTTTAATCAGTTTTTTCTTATTTTCATAAACCTCCTCAATCCTTTATAGGAAAGTATAAATACGTAAATAAATAAGCAAAAATAATTCTCTGTATATATTTTTAGGATGTATGTAATACAGTAGATTAGAACAAAGTATATTCTACTTTACCTAGCGTGTGTGTGTGTGTGTCTGCAAAGGAAGTTTGCTTTGCTTCTTGCTTCTGGGAGTAGAGGAGATTTTTGAAATTCACTACATTTTGGGTGTACTTAGCTATAAGGCATATTGGGGTTTTAGGTACATATCTGGGTAAAGGGATGTGGGATAGACTAGACAGACTTGGGGAATAGCTGGATGCCAAGGCTTCAGTTCCATCAGAGAACAGTAGTACACAGCAAATAAGAAAAGGAAATAGAATCTATTAATGTGGAGCAATCTAAGTAAATAGGGCTTCCTAGTCCACAGAATTCCTTTTAAAGGAGGTTCAGATCTCATGGGCTGGTAACCATGAAGGTGCCAATATTCCTCCAAATATACCTTAAATCTTTTAAGACTCTTTCAAAATAATTTTTTGGTAGTAAGTAGAAACTGAATCATTTACTTGTCCTACATTTTTTGAATCCTATTGTATGTTCTTGACCTGCCTAGCCCAAGATTACAAAGCCAAATGAGACAAATAAGACAAAATTCTTGCTCTTAGAACTTTTCAGGCTTAGATTAGAATCCTGTGAGGGCTGCTTTTTTATAAATTAGGAAAAGATATCCCCTCTAGGCAAAGTTAGGAAATGATTTTCCCTATAAGGCTTCTCCTGAGGGGACTTGGAGGGGATATCTTCCTTCCTTGATGAAGGAAGCCCCCATTTCCTTCTTAGTGAGAGTGTCCTTATCAGGGAACCACTTGCACAACCACATGCCCTCAGGATGCCTTAAATGAGAGAAACTGGCAAAGTGGGAGTGCTAAGTGCAAGAACGGAGTCCAATGCAGCAGGGACTGTCAAGGGTTAGAGGAGAGCAGAGACCTTGTCTGCAGTAGGGTGTGCGGATGGAGAACCAGCTCCAGCAGAAAATGTAGAGACCCAATCCTGACAGTTCTTGATGATTTTTAAGAAAAGCTGGAAATGTGAATTTTTTGTGACTTTTGACTTTTAAATATTGTGTAGAGTAAATACATGCTTGCAGGCTGTACCTGGCCTTCAGGTTGCCATTTTGAATACTCAAGTCAAGGTAAATCAACCAGTTTTTTTCTGTGCTAAGATTTTCTTTTTCTTTTTTTCTTTTTTTTTTTTACAATGAAATAATTATCTTTAAAGAAGGCATATAAATCCAGATAATTCAAGGAGTGTTTTGCTTAAATTATATGAAATGCCAATTTGATCTTATTACCTAATTGGATAGATTTAGATTCAGTGTGTCAGAGAGTGAATGACAGAAGTAACACTTTAAAAATAAAATGAGAAAACCCAAAACAATAATATTCTTGACGCCTTTGATTAGGCATTGTAGGGGATATGGGAAAGTACTAACAGATAAAATATAAAATTTATAAAGGGCTGGGTTATATAATACATCTCAAATTAGATAATCTGGTCATATTCCACAACTAAAATAAAATGTAGTCTCCATAGTCTAAACTGAGCAAAAATTCTGTAATTCTGTGTTAGCTATTCATATAGGCTCACACACCACCTCTACTGAAATGATCAGACAACCTAAAGTATGCCACTGATACAATTTTCTTAATTTAACAATAACCATCTATACTATTAGGCGCTTCAAAATAAAAATAACCAAATTATGTACCCTTGCCCCCTATACTGCTTCAATAATGACATTTGTCATAGTAGGCCTTTTTTTCCTATATAGAATCAATTGCAAATAAAAAATGATCTATAAATAAATGGTAATTAGGAAAATATAAGGAAGCAGAGTCTGAACAGGTATTGTATATTTTTTTAAAGGCTGTGTAAGTTCTAGGTGACAGCTCTGAGAATCTTCTAGCTTTATAAGCTGATCTTTTTCCGTGTAAAAAAAAATTATTCTGAGATTTAATATACCAAATCAGACTCCCTTTCCAATTTCAGTTTGGATGCACTGTGGCAAACTTTCTGAATGTTATAAAATGAGATATCAAATGAAATACTGTTTATGAACCACAAAATCACTTCAAATAAATGAAATTTTATTACTTGAGTACATGTATTATAAACTGATCTATAACCCAAGCAGCATTTACTAAAAAATAAAATGAAGGATATTACATAGTAATATGTAATGACAATAAAGTCCTGAATTAGGATACTAACTCCAAATTTTTTAATTAATTCAAGACTAGTTATTCCTGTGTGCAAATGGTCAAAAAGCTTGATTTAAGTTGTTAAGTAAAAATTTTGGGAAGTTAAATATAGATTAACATTTTAAATATAACTGTCCCAATTTCATAAAGAAGTTAAAAAAGGTTAAGTGTCTTAATGACTATGCTGGGAATTCCTTTATAAATCTACTCTTGAGCATGTGATTATGACAAAAGAGAGACAGATACATTATTTTGTCTTGCCCATTGAATAGACTCAATAATTACCAGATTAAATTGGAGTTGGTAGTTGCAAGTGTCAGCATTTTTCAGCTTGAAACTTTTTTTACATGTAACCGACAGTATTATTTGCCTACATCAATGTCACTTCCTCTTTTGTCCATATGTCCAGTCCCAGGGTTAAAATCACAACTGATCTGAACCAGTTGTGGCAATTCAGATCCTCTTTCACAGTGACAGGTATGAGAATGGACATGGGATTCAGTTATGGCCAGTGAAACACGAGGGGAAGCCTTCTGGGATTTCTGGGCAATATTTTTTTCTCTTTAATTAAAAAAGGAAAGCAATGACAAGTAAGAAGTATATTTTCTCTACAATTTCTTTTGTACTTTGGATATGGTCCTAAAGGACAGGAAGTTTGGAGCTGCTCTAACTATTTTGTAACAATAAGGTAGAAGGCCAAGAGAATTACAAAGAAACTGACCCAACACCCTGAGACTGTACAACTGCTGAAACAACCTTTGAATCACTACGTCCAGACTTCTTTTTACAGGAAGAAAAAAATACATTTTTTTTTTTTTTTTTTTTTTTTTGAGACGGTGTTTCGCTCTTGTTGCCCAGGCTGGAGTGCAATGGCGCGATCTCGGCTCATCGCAACCTCCGTCTCCTGGGTTCAGGCAATTCTCCTGCCTCAGCCTCCTGAGTAGCTGGGATTACAGGCACGCGCCACCATGCCCAGCTAATTTTTTGTATTTTTAGTAGAGACGGGGTTTCACCATGTTGACCAGGATGGTCTCGATCTCTTGACCTCATGATCCACCCGCCTCGGCCTCCCTAAAAAAATACATTTTTAATTGATTAGGCCACTGATAGCTAAATTGTTTCTTACTTGCAGCTGAATGTATTTTACCTGGAATACCATATAAATGCAGGGCCAGTGTTGTGCCAGAGCCAGCTCACACTGGCTTGTGAGATGATTGTGCCAATTTCCAATTCCGCATTCAGTGACTTTAAATCATTCTGGTGAATAGTTACACTCTGGAACTAGGCCAAAGATATATATCCAGGCCTTTTTCACCAGAGAGCTGGTTGTTAAACATTTTTATCCGCATCACACCACTAGGTGACTTACATTAACTCCTACAGATAATGTCATAGCAACTGCTATGCTAGCTATCATCTTTTAAAGTGCATTTTTAATACTAAATGGGTAATAAGTTATATCAAGATATTTTTAATTTGTGAAATTTTAAAACTAGAAGACACTTTAGTAAATTTAAAAAGAGTTAAATTAAATACTGGGTGATTTTAAAACTAACCTAACATTATATAAACTAATTAATAGCAGAGTTGAGTCTAGAATTTGACTCTTTATTCCCATTTTGGTGATCTTTCTAGTATATCATATAGCCATTGTATTATTTGTATAATAATTATTATTATTATTTGAGTGCCAACACCTATCTTCAAATCAAAATAGTAAGTTAGCAAATACTCAATTTCTGTATAATAGACTAGACTCGTTTTGATGATGCATATAACATTTAATTATATATCATAAGGTTTGGTCTATTCAGCAAAGATACAGACCTTGAAGAAGCCTGACATATGGAAACTTAGCATGAGATTGCAAACTGCCAACAACCTTCAATTATCATTACTCACAGTAAGTCCCAATAAGTAAGTAGATGATCAGAATTGAGCTTGGATCCCCCAAGTACACCAAAGATATTTGTACACAGGGGGATCTGCTGCCCAAATCCATTCTCCAAAGGCTGAAGGACTGTCAGCAGAAGTCTGAGCTCCTCTGCTGAAATGAAGATAGACAGTTTTGAAAGATAGTAATGCATTGTGAAATGGAATGAATTTTTAAAGGATCTAGACTAGACTCGTCAATGTATGGCAAGATTCTGACAACTTATGTTTGAAATAGCTAACCATATTTGCCAACAATGATCAGATATTAGAGACACTCAATACTAGTTAAGAGTTCTGGTGGGAGCTTTACAGTGCTAGTGAGAATGAAAATTGGGAAATTTCTGGAAAGCAATTAGACAATGTACTGCATATCAGGAAACTTAATAAAAAAGTTAAAATTTTATGGAGAGATAGAATGCAATGTATCATATATGTTTAGGCTAATGATCATAAGAACACGGATTTTCGTTCTACTATAAGGACACATGCACATGAATGTTCATTGCAGCACAGTTTACAATAGCGAAGACCTGGAACTAACCCAAATGCCCATCGATGATAGACTGGACAGGGAAAATGTGGCACATATACACCATGGAATATTATGCAGCCATCAAAAACGAGTTCGTGTCCTTTGTAGGGACATGGATAAACCTGGAAACCATCATTCTCAGTAAACTGACACAAGAACAGAAAATCAAACACTGTGTGTTCTCACTCATAGGTGGGTGTTGAACAGTGAGAACACATGGACACAGGGAGGGGAGCACTATACACTGGGGTCTGTTGGGGGGAAATAGGGGAGGGACAGTGGAGGGTGGGGAGTTGGGGGAGATAGCATGGGGAGAAATACCAGATATAGGTGAAGGGGAGGAAGGCAGCAAATCACACTGCCATGTGTGTACCTATGCAACAATCTTGCATGTTCTTCACATGTACCCCAAAACCTAAAATGCAATGAAAAAAAAAAGAACACAGATTTTAAGTCTGACTGTTTTGTAATGTCTATATTTATTTTCTCTAGAGCCTATATCTTAAATGTATTCTGCAAATTAAATAGACACTGTATGTAAACTGCTTCATGCAGTGTGATTGCTCAATCCATAGAAATTGCATTATTGATGTTTGGAGGTAAATAAAACTGAAGCTTTCCTGAAAAAATCAGCTCTTGTTTATTCTGAGGAGACAAGTGATTTAGGATTGGAGAAATACTTTTAATTATATATCTGTCTTTTGAAAGTCTGAAATGTTAACCGTACACATCACTTTTTCAGTTAAAACTTTATTTATTTATTATTTTGAGATGGAGTCCTGCTCTGTCACCCAGGCTGGAGTGCAGTGGCACGATCTTGGCTCACTTCAACCTCCACCTCCTGGGTTCAAGCGATTCTCCTGCCTCAACCTCCCAAGCAGCTGGGATTACAGGCACCCACCACCACTACCAGGTAATTTTTGTATTTTCAGTAGAGACAGGGTTTCGCCACAGTGGCCAGGCTGGTCTCCAATTCCTGACTTCAAGTGATCTGCCTGCCTCAGCCTCCCAAAGTGCTGGAATTACAAGTGTAAGCCATCGTGCCTGGCCAAAACTCTTGTTAATAATGTGTGTGTGTGTGTGTGTGTGTGTGTGTGTGTTTTGAAGAATGGCTTCGTGGCCTTGTGGGGTGCTTTAGGAATATGATTGGCTTGTTCAGGGTCATGGGAATTTAGTTTTTAGGTCCTCAATTTGAGAATGAAGATAGGTAAATGTTATGTTAGAGGAAACTGTATTAATTTGCATGCTTGTAGGTAAATGACGTGTGTTTGTGTGTGCGTGCGCACGCATGCACACATGCACTTTGAAGGGCAGATGGGGTCCTGGGTCGAAACTGAGTGAGTGTTCCAAGGTGAGTGTAATAATTTCCAAGGTGCGTGGAATTCCAAGGTGAGTGGAATGATTTGGGAAAGGTGCTAATGCTTCTTTGTATTTGTAGTACCTAGTAGAGTGCTTGGCATTTGTAGATAGTTAAATGTGTCTGTTAAAAGCATGTGCAATTATCTGAGGATATTAGGAGTGAGAATGCAAGCCAGGTGTTTTGCATGAAGTTAGAGCAGTTTCTGGGGTTTATAATATGGTTTGATCATCCTGGCTGAATGAAGACATAAGAGAAAATGTGATTCAATATATAAATTACTCAGTTTCTTCTTATCCCCAGTGGAAAGGCATATCCCCAAAGTTTGCTGATTTGGAAAATCCTTATTTTTGCAAGAACTGAATTCCCTTGCTTGTTATTAATCAGCATTCTGCTGGCAACTCTTGTTCCTTCTCTGATCTTAGCCCTTTTTTGTTTTTCTTGTTAAAAGATCTATTTTAAAAATCAGTTATGTAGCCCAACTATTTCAAAATCTCATTTCATCTCATTTGTCGTTTATTAATGGGCCTATTTTCTCTTCAGTGTTTCTTATCTCCCAGATATATTTCAAGAAACTCTTTTAAATCCCTGGGACTATTGCGTCACTAATTCCTTTTACTGAAAAAAAAAAAAAAATCAGACTCAAACTTTAATTACTATGTATTACCCCCACTTTTCAGTTTCAAGTATTTTTTTCTTATAAATCTAGAATTATGAAAAATCCTTAGTGAGTCCAGGCTGAATGTGTTTTGGTTTTGAGAAACTTATCAGATGAATTATTACTTATTACTATTTACCTGTAGGTTATTTGAGGATAGTCTTGTCTTCTTTTAATCTAACAATCATCCATGCCATCTATCATTATGGTACACAAAGATGCAGCTTGTTTTGTAGATATTTCATATTTTCCCCTAACTTTACTTGTTTTTGGTGTCTTAATTTTTAAAAATAGGCTTATCTGGAACCCATTTTTAATAAATCTTCCCTTCTAAACATGGCTCTTGCTAGTGTTCAATTCCAAGAGCCATTCTCCTTTTGCTTTTCAATATTCATTAAGTGCTGTTGAATAGCAGACCCAAGAAAAGAAAGAAGCATTTGCCTTCAGGATAGCAGAAAGAACAGTAGGTTCAGAGTCAGGAATCCACTCTTACACTTTCTGCCTCACACTTGATTTTACTTTTTTGAATTCAGGCTTTCCTATCCCTCTTTCTCCATCTAGAATCAATAATCTCCCTTCTCCATGGGGAGAAATGCCAGATATAGGTGATGGGGGATCGAGGCAGCAAACCACGTTGCCATGTATGTACCTATGCAATAATCCTGCATGTTCTGCACATGTACCCCAGAACCTAAAGTGCAACAAATATATATATATAATATATATATATATAAAATATATATATATATAAAGAAAAAAAAGTCCCTTCTCTTCTTATCTAATACTGAGAAAACACATAGGAAATTTTGCAAAGCAGTATGAATGCCTGTGATAAAGGGCATTGCGTAAATGTCCAGTATTATTATGCTGGAATCTTGTCGTTACTCTGTATGCAAAAGTATAAGATTTAGAATAATATTAGCTCCTTTCAACCTCCAGTCCAAGGATGTTCAGTTACCAAATACTAGCAGAATGGTATTTTGATTCTTATTTTGTAGGACACAGCAAAGCTCCAAGACACAGTAGATTTATGCTATTATTTTTTAATGATGATTAGTGTCATTATTATGTTTGGGAGAGGCATGGAAATGGAGGGAATTGAGGGCAGGATGTTCTGTTTTTGCTTATTTGTTTCAATGAGGAAAAAGGCAATGCAAGAGAGGGTCCTAACTGAGGTCTAAATGGTCCAAATAGCTCAGTTTATATATGAAAGAAGGGAAAAGATGCTAAGATGTTGCATAATACAAATGAAATTTATGTAAATATTGACACCATTGTGAAACCCCCAAATTTGAGATCAGGTCTCAGTTAATTTAGAAAGTTTATTTTGCCAAGGTTGAGGAAACGTGCTTGTGACACAGCCTCAGGAGGTCCTGATGATATGTGCCCAAGGTGATCAGAGCACAGTTTGGTTTTATACATTTTAGGGAGACATGAGACATCAGTTAATATATATAAGATGAACATTGATTCAATCTGGAAAGGTGGGACAACTCAAAGAAGGGAGGAGGCTTCTGGATCATGAAAGATAAATGGTTGCATTCTTTCGAGTTTCTGAGTAGCCTCTCCAATGCAGGCAATACGGATAAATCATATATGCATTTATCTCAGTGAGCAGAGGGGTGACTTTGAATAGAATGGGAGGTGGATTTGCTCTAAGCAGTACCAGCTTGACTTTTCCCTTTAACTTAGTGATTTTGGGGGCCCAAGATATTTTCTTTCCAAATTTCTCCCCCATGTTTTGTAATATCTTTTGGAGAAAGCTTTTTAGAAGAAAATGAGCCTCTGGTCCCAGGTTTTGTCTGATCTCTCATGGCAAGGATGATTTGTTCATAGACAGCTAAGTCCCAAGTTATTAGGAAAGTTTTTTTTAGAAGGTTGTGAAGTCTCATGTCCTGTGAAGAGAAAATAGGGGGAGTAAGAGAGAAAAACAACACCACCACCAAAAAGAACAATCCTTGAAGATCTATATAGGCCACATTACTCTGAAGTCCACATATCGGTAGGCAGTTATGAAAGTGATTTTTGTATGTAAATAAGTTGCTGTTATTTTCTTCTGAAGTTTACATTGTCTAGCTTCAGTTCTCAGAGCTTTATGAAAGTGCAGCTTTGTTTTCAGTGACTCCAAATTAGAAAAAAAATTGAAAACATTATTTTGAAAACTTGTAGCTAAGAAAAATTTGAATTTGGTCCAAACTGTAGAAAATAATAAAATTGAAAATCATTAGATAAGACTAGAATCTAACAATAGGTGTATTATGTTTTCAAAACATAATTTTTATCTCTCCAGTTTCCCATTTTTATTAAAGACAAATCATGGTAGGACTCATATGCTTCATTTTACTTAGTCTAATTATTTATATATAGTGAAGCAAGAATAATTATTTTTTACATAGGCTTTTAAATTGGCTTTGATGGAACTTTGTTCCACAGAAGGAATCTCAGATAAGAGATTTTTAAAGCCAAGCCCAGTGATGGATTTGTGCCACAGATACCATGAATTAGGTGATTCTTTCTTTTTGAGGTGCCAAGGTAAACTTGGGGCTCCTGGGCCTGTAAAGTGACATTCTTTACTCACCACAGGTTATGAAACCTGTACAGGAACGTTATGAGGCCAGTTTCCCCAAGGGGCTTTATTGGCTCCATAAGAAGTTTGATTTCTTAAAGAAAAGCACACCATTTCAGTCAAAGACTTGGTGAAATAACCAGGTTCTCCACTTGTGTCCTGTTGTAAAATGAAAATTGATTCTTATTGCAAATAACTGTATTGCCATAAGTGAAGAATACTCACAAATAGTTTTCAAATTCTGGAGAAATCAGGTAGAGAGAAACAAATATGCTCCAAATTTGGTTCGTAGGAGTATACAAAACTGTTAAAAGCTGTCAGTAGCTCAAAAGAAGTTTCTTGACTCTAGAAAAAAAAAAAAGATCAGCAATGTTTAAAGCAAAAAGTCAAAAATATTACTTTAGTCTTCTGTCAGTTCAGTTTACATTGTTAACTTCTGTTCTGCTTGATATTCATGAGCATTTCAGCTCTCCATGAGATTCCTGGAAGTTTTCTCCTCTATTCTAATGTCACAATTTCCAAAGTTATCAGAAACCTGCATTTAAGAACACCCAGCTCCTTCTAAGGAGGACCAAAACAAGACAACAATTGTCCATGGATGACAAAAGGTTTTAGAGCAGCCATAGTCAAAGACACAATTGACAAGGAAATTTGTTACCTCTTTGGCACACAATAATTTAACATAACAATTATAATTATTCCTGATAATGTATACTAAGTCATATCAGAATTATAGGAGTTTCCCATGATTTTAGAGCACATACCAATAACATATTTTTACAAATACAGTCTAAAGAAAACTAAACACCATTTCATATTTGACAATGTTTCCTATATAATGTTTATACCAAATAAGCCAAACTATATCATTTTTGGACTTTAGGTAACCTAATACCTTAAAGGATAAATTAGGTTAGAAAATGACAAGTATATAATTTGATTTTGGAAAGTTTGTCAAATATCAAAGGTTTAAAACTCTTGATCTCATAAAACAGGATCATTGATTTGACCAAAGTGATAACTCAAAGATTTCAAAAAAGGCCAAAACCTACATTATTTGAGAGAGGAGACTCAATGTTTCAAACAACAAGCCCTAATAAAAACAGCATGAAGTCAATTAAATGTGTTTTTCAAAATTTTATAAACAATCTATAAAATTTTAATCTTGACCATAGCATACAACTTCCATAAGACTTTTATAACTTTATAACATTTATTAAGAAGTCAGTTAATGCTTCAAGAAAACGTTGTTAATTTGACACAAGGGCCTATATGCTGGTCTTGCATCAGTGTGCCTTATCAATTATTAATTTATAGAGAGACTGAACTTATTTTATCTTTCAAAATCAGCCCTTACAATCTCATGTGCCCACCTCTTCTTTAATAGTCCCGGGGCCTTGAGTTGAAATACCTTTAATTTCTGGCACTGTGTCTCAGGAATGCAGTTTATTTTTATTGATATCTACACGGTCTGAGATAGGGCTTTAATTGCTTTCAGTGTTTAAAATTCAGCAGGACTTGGTGTTCTTTTTAGACTCAGAAGTCAAAGCCCTGTAACTCAGTGTCACAAGTACTTTGAAGTTGTGTATAGAGAGATACACAGATGTAATAACCTTAATTTAAAAAAATGTAATCTGAGTTTTTACCTAAGCAAAAAAAACTTAAATAATAATATGACAACTTGATTTAAAAGTTTTTTTTTTTTTAATAAATCCTCACTGTTCATGACATGCTTGGACATTCTGGTTTGTCCTGAACATCCCTCTTTCTTAAACAACTAGTCATTTTACTCTAGGACTAAATTTACCATACAAGATTCTTTCTCATATAAAATTATTTCCCTTTAAGCTTTCTTACCAAAAACATTTTTTGTTTTTTTTTTTTAACTTTCTTTACATCTCTTTTACTTCTTGGTTCCTTTTACCTTGTTTTATACATGACCTTTACGCTTTAAATTAGACAAAAATTTTTCACCATTTTTCTTAATTTTTAATATTTACTTATACTTTAAGTTCTGGGATACATGTACAGAACGTGCAGGTTTGTTACATAGATATACATGTGCCATGGTGGTTTGCTGCACCCATCAGCCCATCATCTACATTAGGTATTTCTCCTAATGCCATCCCTCCCCTAGCCCTCCACCCCCTGATAGGCCCCAGTGTGTGATGTTCCCCTCTCTGTGTCTATATGTTCTCATTGTTCAACTCCCACTTATGAGTGAGAACATGAGGTGTGATGTTCCCCTCTCTGTGTCTATATGTTCTCATTGTTCAACTCCCACTTATGAGTGAGAACATGAGGTGTTTGGTTTTCTGTTCTTGTTTTAGTTTGCTAAGAATGATTGTTTCCAGTTTTATCTATGTCCTGCAAGGGACATAAACTCATCCTTTTTTATGGCTGCATAGTATTCCATGGTGTATATATGCCACAATTTCTTTATCCAGTCTGGGTTGGTTCCAAGTCTTTGCTATTGTGTTCACCTTTTTTTTATGTTTTCCTACAAATATATGTTTATTGGAAAATACCCAAACAATGAAATATCTGTAATTTAATATAACCTTAGATTCTAAATTTGATGAGTTTATCTACAAGTATTTATCTTATTACATTTACCTAATTATTTTATTACAATAATATCCTATTACAATTATCTAATTATTTTATTTATTTTAATAGTTTACCTAGATTATTTATAAAAAACTGCAATTGTCATTATTTAAAGTTATGGAACTGCCATTGCAAAATTATAACTGACACAGTGAAACAGGTTTGACCTAACTGACTCCATCTTGTTTCTAACCTCCAAGCTGTCCTTGTTTATTCCTGGGCATAGGCCAAACTGACTTTGGGAGGAACTTAGTTTATAGTTTAACTTTGAAACAAAAATGGTAGCAGTCCTTTCCCAAAACAAACCTTATTGCCTGTGGACTGCACCACCTAGAGCCACAAGATGAGAAGTAATGGTAATCTCACTAAATTCAAGATGTAGCTATTTTTATTAAACCAATATCAATGTCTTATTTATTAAAGATTACACAAGCAAAGATCATTCTGTCTTGGGCTGGGTTTATAGTTTTGTAACCGCTATGCCAAATTTTTACACCTTATATATTTGTCAGGGATAAGTATGAAATTGTTTGATTAATAATTATAAAAAAAACTGTATGCTGGCATTTCTTAAGACATTTCTGATATTACTTTACCAGTAATTTTAAAGCTAGCTCATTTATTAAAGATTTTACTTAAGTTACATAAACTTGAAAACTCATTTGGCTAGTCTTGTTTTTTCCTGATAAAATGTTTGATTCAATCACTTTTTTTAAGCCAATTAATTAAGAGTTCTTTTACATATTTTCAGTAGTGAAATATTGTGTACACAATACATAAATACATAGACATATTAGGCATCCTAATAGAAGTACATCTTACAGATTTACTTTCAGATTCTTGATAACCTGTTTCACAACTCTAGGCAGTTGTCAGCTAAATAGCCTTAAATTTGCATATTAAAGGAAACAACTCAGATGTAAATCATATAGCAAAATTTACATCTTGAGGTACATAGAAAAAAAGTCTAGTGCTAGAGGGAGATTAAAGATGGATGCCAAATCAAACATAAAATTGTAGAAATTGTTCATACGATTGTATAAGGAGTCCTATTTTATTTAGATAGGGACTACCTTTTTTCATTTTTTTTGAGACAGAGTCTTGCACTGTCTCCAGGCTGCAGTGCAGTGGCGTAATCTCGGCTCACTGCAACCTCCGCCTCCTGGGTTCAAGCGATTCTTCCGCCTCAGCCTCCCGAGTAGCTGGGAGTACAGGCACATGCCACCACACCCGGCTAATTTTTTTTATATTTTTAGTACAGACGGGGTTTCATCATGATGAAGATGGTCTCGATCTCTTGAGCTCGTGATCCGCCCGGCTCGGCTCCCCAAAGTGCTGGGATTACAGGCGTGAGCCACCGTGCCCGACCGGGACTACCTTTTTTTAATCTGGATCTCTGAGCTATGGGAAGAACCCACACTGAATCCTGGGTCTCCAAAAAGTGAGAATAATTATGACATTGGGACATATAATGCTTTTACAGTACACTTAAAATTTTTCTTTTTAAACAAAGATATTTCTAGCTGTCTAAATCACACTCTTCCTTAAATACCCAAGAGTAACCTTTGTTGCAATAACTATTTTAGTCAAAATTAAAAAAAGGTAACACAGTACAAAAGTAAGCAGTTTAGGAACCGAGACAAACTTGTCTGTTCACATTCTTGGGATTCCACAAGGAAGAAAGGTTTCTCACCCAAAGAGAGTCTGGTGTCTTCTTCATTTTCTTTAAGGAACCCCAGACTATTATAAACTATTTTAGGCTCTGCCTGCAGCAGAGGGTGCAAAAGAAAGGAGAGACAGCAGAAATAAATGAAGAAAACAGAATTCAGTCAACTGAGAATAAAAACACTTTTGCTCAAAAAATAAATAAATAAAAGACAAAGTCCTAGGCGAAAACCGTGAAAGTGTGTTAAATACAAACATACACACATGCGCACAAACACACACGCGCACAAACAGACACATATGCACACATACACACATCTTGGATTTTAGCTTTTAATTAAGCTGACTTTTAACCATTGAGCCCCTTTAAAAAAATATTTTTAAGTCTCATTACTATATTTCAGCTAAGACAAATTGCTGCTCCTTCAGAAGTATAGCCATTGCTCTTTCAGTTTGGTCTGGCTAGCAAAAAGGTGCCATTGTTCTGTAAATAAAGCCATTTAGTAGTCAAAATAAAAAATATTTTCTCTTCTTTTTTCCCTTTTGCTGGTCATTTTTCTTCCCCTACCACACCACCTTTTTGTGTGTGTATGTGGAAATTTAGCCACTTCAGAGGTCTTGTTGCCCATAATTTGTAACTTACTTTGGATTTGATCAAGTCAGATAGAATTGATCAAGCCCAGTGAGAAAAAGACCAAAACAACAAAAAAAACAGAAATAAACAACAAAAAACAGTTAAGCAAAACAAATGATCACACAGCTTACATGATTACTGAGTGCTCTAATAGTGTGTTGAAAAAACTTGCGCTTTGAATGAAGAGACCTTCCAAACAGGCTTTGTGTGAGCAACATGGCTGTTTATTCACCTGGATGCAGGTGGGCTAAGGCCAAAAAGGGCATTAGCAAAGGGCAGTGGGATAGGAGTTGGTTTTATAGGTTTGGGTAGTTTTTTAGGGGGCAGGGCTGTTGCAGAGTAAAATCAGTTACAATGGTGGGGGGTAGGGGCAAGGGAGTATACATGACCACAAGTTCAGTTATAATGGCAGGGTTGGGTGAGAGGTATTTACATTATCATAAGAACAGTTAAGATGGCAGGGTTGGGGAGGGACTTGTCCCGGAAGTGATCAGGGACAATGGCAAGCACTGGCAGCGGGTGGGAGACATCAGCCTGGGCAGGCAGGACTTCAGACTTTCAGGCTCCAGGCTTGCATATGGAGACCTGACAGTAAGGAAAAATTAAGACCAGCTGGTTGTTAACTTTAGCCAAGATAAAACTCCAGTTCAGCTACTTACCGAGAGATGGGTCTCAAGCTGAAGATGGCTCTCTACCATCCTAGAAGCAGGAAAAAAACCCTCAACTTCCCTGTTGGAAGTGACTTCAAACTCCATAAAGGAGTTACCTCCCTTTCATCTTCATAGAAACAGGAAAACTTGTCTTCCTTGTTGGAAGCAAGTAAAACTCCATAAAAAGGGAGTTGTACAGCCAAATAAACTTTAGATCTCAACCAAATTTTGGGAGATCAGGGATTTGGTTGGAGAGGATGGTCCCAGATCTCAGCAAATTTTCCTACTGGTTTGAGTCATAAAGTTAGCTCATGCTGATACCAAGCACTTACAGGAGATTTGTCAAAGGTCAGGAGCACCTCCACTCAGAATCCCTCAGTGATTATCAAAATGTGAACACCCAAAATCTGAGACAGGTCTGTTAATTTAGAAAATTTATTTTGCTAAAGTTGAGGATGCGTGCCCATGACAGCCTCATGAGGGCTGATGATGTGTGTCCAAGGTGGGCAGAGCACAGCACAGTTTGGTTTTATACATTTTAGGGAGACCTGAGACATCAATCAGCATATGTAAGATGAACATTGATTCAATCTGGAAAGGCAGGACGACTCCAAGTGGGGAGGGGACTTCTAGGTCATAGGTAAGAGATAAATGATTGCATTCTTTTGAGTTTCTGATTAGCCTCTCCAAAGGAGGTAATCAGATATGCATTTATCTCCTGTATAGAAGGGTGACTTTGAATAGAATGGGAGGCAGATTTGCCCTAAGCAGTTCAATCCTTGACTTTTCCCTTTAACTTAAGTGATTTTGGGGGCCCAAGATATTTTCCTTTCACACTATGTAGAATATAAGGATATATACTGCCTTTAGAGTAACTAGTAGGTACTAGGTGGTACTAAACACTGCCAGATATAAGAGTCAGCATCCTACACTGAGCAATTTAAGGGTACATGAAAGTCTGATCAGCCTCAACATGTCTTCTGCTTCCTCAGTGCCATAATCTGCTATTTCCACCATGAGACCCACTTCATTAAATTGCATTTGCAGTTAATTATTCTATTCAGAGCCCCTGCATAAGACTAGGAGCTGCTGCATAACAGCTAGGTGCTTATGATTAATGCAACTAGCAACTAACTTGCTGTAAGTACTGATTGATTCTCAAACCTTGTAGAAAAGATGACTTTTACTTTTTCCGCGCTACCTGCCGAGGACTCCATACCGCGTTGTTCTGGATTCCCGTCGTAACTTAAAGGGAAACTTTCACAATGTCCGGAGCCCTTGAAGTGAAGGAGGAGGATGTCCTTAAGTTCCTGGCAGCAGGAACCCATTTAGGTGGCACCAACCTTGACTTCCAGATGGAACAGTATATCTATAAAAGGAAAAGTGATGGCATCTACATCATAAATCTGAAGAGGACCTGGGAGAAGCTTCTCCTGGCAGCTTGTGCCATTGTTGCCATTGAAAACCCTGCTGTCAGTGTTATATCCTCCAGGAATACTGGCCAGAGGGCCATGCTGAAATTTGCTGCTGCCACTGGAGCCACTCCAATTGCTGGCCGCTTTACTCCTGGAACCTTCACCAACCAGATCCAGGCAGACTTCCGGGAGCCACGGCTGCTTGTGGTTACTGACCCAAGGGCTGACCACCAGCCTCTCACGGAGGCGTCTTATGTTAACCTACCTACCATTGCTCTGTGTAACACAGATTCTCCTCTGCGCTATGTGGACATTGCCATCTCATGCAACAACAAGGGAGCTCACTCAGTGGGTTTGATGTGGTGGATGCTGGCTTGGGAAATTTTGCGCATGTGTGGCACCATTTCCCGTGAACACCCATGAGAGGTCATGCCTGATCTCTACTTCTACAGAGATCCTGAAGAGATTGAAAAAGAAGAGCAGGCTGCTGCTGAAAGGGCTGTGACCGAGGAGGAATTTCAGGGCAAATGGACTGCTCCAGCTCCTGAGTTCACTGCTACTCAGCCTGAGGTTGCCGACTGGTCTGAAGGCGTGCAGGTGCCCTCTGTGCCTATCCAGCAGTTCCCTACTGAAGATTGGAGCGCCCAACCTGCCACAGAAGACTGGTCTGCAGCTCCCACTGCTCAGGCCACTGAATGGGTAGGAGTAACCACTGAATGGTCTTAAGCTGTTCTTGTGTGGCCTTAAACAACATATAAGATTCCTGGAAAATAAACATCGAGTTTCTAAAAAAAAAAAGAAAAGATGACTTTTAGATGAAATCTTGAAGGATGAGTAGAGGTCAAAAAGTCAATTAATGCAATTAATTGCAATTAATAAATGCAAATGTGCAATTAATATAAACATATGAAGTAGACTAGATACAATGCAATAGGAGCCTAGCTGCTTTTGTTAACTGGGTAAAAGTAGTATGTACCTCATTACTTGCTACAGGCCCAATGTAATGGCCAAACAAAATGTATCTAGAGCCATATAAAAATCCTTGGCTACCAGCTTGAGATCCCTGATTTAAATAGATGGAGGAAGGATGGTAAGTTATTTCCAACCGAAGGAGTAATATGAAAAAAAAAAGTAATCATGACTTGCATGTTACCTAAGAGAACTCTATTGCCTTTGAATAATTTATCACAGGGATTGGCAATATTTCAGAAGTATGGGTACAAGAAATGACCTCTCTTCTTTTGAAGAGATAGAGACTGGTAGAGTAAGATCTCATAACCTAGAGTGAGCAAAGGGCTTCTTTATGGCTCAAGGTTCAGAACTATTTCCCATAAATATTTCGCTATTAATGCTAACATATTCTTCTTTAAAATGCAGATGTCAATCAGAAAAATTCAAATCAGATCACCTTGTATAACTTAGCTGAGACTAACCCCAAAGAGGGAATAGAAAATTACATGGGGGAGGATGGGGGGGAAATTTAAAGTTTAGGGCTTGGGTGAAAGTCAGAATTGTAGGTGGAAGTGAGTGCTCTGGCAAGCTGAAGGCAGCTGAAGAAGCCTGCAGGTAGTGGGGGTGGATACTGCAGGAGAAGGGAGAAGCAGTCTTCGCTTACTATGCGGTTTTGCCTAGGGCAGCTAATTGCTTGTGCCCAGAAAATTGCCTCTGGAACCCTTAGGCAATATGCAGTAGCTTTTTCCTGATGCCTTGTTTATCAGGTTAAGTTGAAATTTGGTGGGGAGGAGGGGGAGAAGGATGAGCTGAAAGAATTCCTGAGCTGAAAGAAACCTCAAAGGTCACCAACTTTTTCAACAAAGTAACTCCCATGATAAGAGAGGGAACTTGAATCTCCAGGAATCTGGGGACTTAGCCCAAAGTAACCCACCGCAAATGGGAATATCTTTGAAATCTCTTGGTTTATCTTAAAACTTTACATAAAGTTTGTATTGATTCAATATAACAATGTTTGTTTTAATATAAAAAGGCTTTAAATTACTACATCCAACTCACCAGTCTCTAAATAAAACTGTCTAAGGCCCTACCCATGATATGTCAAATGGCTTGGCCAAGACATTTAGCTAGTAAGGTCCAAGACAGAATAAGAATTCAGGGCCTAGCACAGTGGCTCACGCCTGTAATCCCAGCACTTGGGAAGGCCAAGGTAGATGGATTACCTGAGGTCAGGAGCTCGAGACCAGCCTGGCCAACATGGTAAAACCCCATCTCTACTAAAAATACAAAAATTAGCCAGGCATGATGGTAGGTGCCTGTAATCCCAGCTACTCCAGAGGCTGAGACAGGAGAATTGCTTGAACCTGGAAGGCGGAGGTTGCAGTGAGCCAAGATCCCGCTATTGTACTCTTAGCCTAGGCGACAGAGTGAGACTCCATCTAAAAAATAAAAATAAAAATAAATAATTCGGGTCTCCTGACCACCATGCTGTATCTCAGTTATATACCAATGGTGATGGACTACAGTGCAAGATGGAGAGGACTGTGTTTGGGGAGAAGGGTAAAAAAGGGAAAGTGGAAGGGGTTATCATAATTTTTCTCTAGGATTGACTCTGGTGTGAAGAATATATAAAGTAAGGGAAGAGATCTAACTATATGCCCATACTTTGTACTGGACACGTTATCTTTATTATATCTCTTAATTTTCATAGCAACTGTGGAATAAGTTATCACCATGATACAATACAGGATGAATGAATTCTGAGATTAACAATTTGCCTGTGGCTGCTCAGCTGGTAAGACGTAGAGATAGGATTTGAATCCAGATGTGTCTGACTAGGCCACACTGCCTCTTTTCCACAGATGTTAATTAAACGTATACTATATGCAAAGTACTATGCTAGGTGCTTTAAGTGTATAAATTAATAGCTGATTAGGGATATAAACAAGGAGCTGTTGGTTATCTTGTTCTTGGAGTCTATAGCCTAAAGGAGGAACTCCTTAATTAACTGGTCATCTTAGCTGTCTATCTAATGCCCCAATCTGATAAAGAAGTGGATGAGATCACTCACAACCACAAAAATTAGAAGATATTTTCAGTGTTCATAAAAGCTTTTTTAAAAATTGGAGGATACACCACACATGGCCAAAGCCCTTTTTATTAATACTTTATAGTTTTGCATGGCATATGGAACAATGTTCCCAAACTGTCCTAAGATATTAATAGGTTCAGCAAAACCAAAACCAAAACCAAAAACCTGGTGTTAGCAATATTTTCTTCAAAGTGCATTAAAAATATTAATGTAAGAAAAATACTAAGCACATTTCTCTTCTTATTATGTAAAAGTCTGTATTTAAGGAATGGTGGGCAATCTTAAGAGGAAAAGAAGTTGCATATGTTACCTGAAGACCAAATGACCGGTGATCAGTTTGTTAGTCAATGCAGAGTCAGGTTTTACCATTTTATCAACTTATTCTAAACTTTAATGTATGTCAACTATTCAGTGATCTTTAGACTTTCTCATGCATATTTGTGATATAGATAAAAATTTTGATTGTTTTACGGTGGTTTCCTTGACACTATTTCTACTGTTTATTTTAATCTAAATGCCTATTATATTTCATGGATTCATATTGATCTTTCATCACTACTTTATAATGTGTTTTGAGGGCAAACATTATTGCAAAATACTGATCTAGAACTTGTTGCTGCCAAATTGATACCAGGATTTGATTGTCAGTTTCTCAAAAGAGATACTAATCTTTTTGATTTGATTGTCTACTTTTGTTACATGTTAGATGGATATGTAGTGTCCAATGTATGTGTATCTACAATGTTAACAGCACCTAGATGGAATACACATAGATGCACTTTCTTACATACTTGATAACAAGAAATATTTAATGAGAGTGATTAAAGAAGTACATTTTATGTTATTTGTATTTTGTTACAATAAAAAATGCAACAGGGTGACTGATACTGGTACATAAGAAAGAATACAAATTTATAAATTGCAAAACATAATATTTTTGATGTCAATCAGATATGACAATAAATAATAATCATATTTTATTAGTATGAGAAAAAAACCATAACCAGGAGCTACATGTCCCATAGGATATAAATAAGAAATAAACTCATGAGAATATTTACATAGAATTAAGTAAAAAGATAGACCACAATTCTTTTTTTTTTTTTCTTTTTGAGATAGGGTTTTGCTCTGTTGCCCAGGCTGGAGTGCAGTGGCACAATCTCAGCTCACTGCAGCCTCTGCCTCCTGGGTTCAAGTGATTCTTGTGCCTCAGCCTCCTGAGTAGTTGGGACTGCAGGTGTGTGCCAAAACGCCCAGCTAATTTTTATATTTTTAATAGAGACAGGGTTTCACCATGTTGCCCAGGCTGGTCTTGAACTCCTGACCTCAAGTGATCTGCCCATCTTGGCCTCCCAAAGTGCTGGGATTACAGGCCTGAGCCTCCCAGCCTAGGCTACAATTTTTAAACAGAAACCGGTCATTGATGTGTTCTTAGTACTTGGTATAGTGTCTGACACAGAGTAGGTGTTCAAGATATATTTTTTGAATGAATAATAAGATTATTTCCACACTAGAGCTTTTTCCCTAGTTGCCCATTTAACCCGTTTACTTCTGAGAGCGAGTTACATAACTTATTCCCTTAGAATATAGTGAGGCTAAACCAGAGTGATTATAAAACTCTTGATAATACCACATTAAAATACCATCATTCTCAGCAAACTGACACAAGAACAGAAAACCAAACACTGCATGTTCTCACACATAAGTGGGTGTTTCACAGTGAGAGCACATGGACACAGGGAGGGGAACATCACACACTGGGGCTTGTTGCGGGGTTGGGGGCTAGGGGAGGGATAGAAGGGGGATGGGAGATAGGGGAGGGATAGCATTAGGAGAAATACCAAATGTAGATGACTGAGTGATGGATGTAACAAACCACCATGGCACGTGTATGCATATATAACAAACCTGCACGTTCTGCACATGTACCCCAGAACTTAAATTATAATGAAACAGAAAAACAAAATGTTGTATGTAGCAAATATATCTGGGTAAAAATACTTTTAGGAAGCTTTATTTAAAAAATCATTTATGTACCTTTATTATCATATTTGATTGAACCATATGAAATTGCCATTTTTTGTAGGTCAAAAATTAGAAATTTTATTTGATTTGGTCTTAGTTTATAAATTACTGGCTAGTGTGTGCCTTCAGTTTTTCATGTTGGAAACATTACAACTTCGAGAAAATATACTTTAATGTTCGTTAAAAGGATTCTTTTTTGCTTCCAAGTGCCAGGAACTGAAAAGTGATCTCAGAAATCAGAACAAACATTATAACACCTTCATTAAAATATGTGAGCCTGACACCTTTACTGCTAAATTTTATGCTTAATCACAAATCTCCTACCAGAGGCTGTGGAATGACCATCTGAATGTATTGTAAGAACTCTTAATGGTCTTAAATATTGATTGCCTTAACACACAGCAGTCTCTTTCACTTCTGATGTTTAAATAAGCCTTCCCAATTATGGTTTAAAAAAATGGTAATATCATTTACTTTATAATTAGAAGTGTAATAATAAAGTAGATTTATAATTTGTTTTTATAAATATTGCCAGTAATGCTTACAATCATTTGAAGGGCCCCGAGAGGTAATAACCATGGGCAAAATTTTATACAGGAAATGGAATGCTTTGCTTCTGACATCATACATGACACCTTTAGCTATTTGTGAACACTGCCACATGAGAGACTTCAGGGACACAACCTTCATAACTGAGAAATATAAGGCAGAGAATCAGAGAGGTGCAGACTATCACCTTCTAGCTTGTAACCAATGTGCCCTCTTTATTTTCCCAGTCTCTGTTTATCGAGGATTTAGACTGAAATTACACAAGAATGGCCAGTTACCTAGTCTTGCTAGTAGACCATTCCAGCATTAGTGGGAGGAGTGAGTGGATGATACACTACCTTTTAGTCACTGTAAAGCCTTTCAGGCATTTTCCATGCTTATATTTACCTATACACTTTAAAAAATAGTACCATATGGCATATCCTGCATCATAGTCTGCTATTTAAAAATTTTAAAATATATATAATGAACTTCCTTTTTCATTATTATTTTTATACAAAGTTCTTTTTAGAGTTTCTTACAATTATACTGTACATGTGTTGCTCCACAATTTATCCATGAATCCTCTATTGTTGTTCACTAAGTTTTTCTAAATCATTTCCTCACTATTAACACCATTGCAGCTAAATGTGAGCATCAATTCTTTCTTAGGATAAAATTCTAGGAGTGGAAATTTTTGGTTGACAATGGGAATTTTGAATGATTTCTTGGAAAAACATTTAGCTCACAAAAGCAGAGAGTTGGATGAGATCAGAGGCAGTAGGGTAGACTTTTTCATACTCGGTGAGCTTCTGAAGAGAGTCTAGTCTGTGCAGCTTAGAAATATGAATTAGACATTGGAAACATTTTGTATTTTCTACCTTATACTTTGATAATTATTTTAAACTAAGGCAAGAAAGTTGGGTAGAGTGAGGAAATCTAAAAATGGTTAACATTTCTTGGGGTATTTATGATGTGTCAAGCAATGCTTTAAGCACTTTTCATGTCTCATTTCACTTTAGTCCTACCATAACTCAACTCAAAGAAGTGGGTGAGGAATGGAGGGAAGCAAGAAAAACTAAACAACTTTTCCAGGGTCTCACATCTAGTACTGTACATGGCAGAGCCCAAAGCCATCTGTACTCTTAACACCTGTGCATTGCTTCCTGCCATCCAACACACTGGGCTGCTTTTTTCTGTTTTTTAAAAGTTTTATTTTTCTGCCAATGCCATATTCTCTGTTGCTAGTAAATACAATGACTATGTAACCTTAAGTATTTTACTATTTGCCACCAATTATGAATGTCACTAAAAATTTATCTATATTAATTATAAGGTGCCACATCAACTGTTGCTGCAGTTAAATTAATTCTGATAGTTGGTATAAATAAATAATTACTTTTATGTGTACTTGTACTTGGTAAGGACATTTCTGAATTCTAACTGGATAAATTATTTATAGTTTGATTAGTCTTCAAGTCAATCAGACACAACAGGGAAGATTGTGGAACTGTCCTTTCTAGGAAGTAATGCTGCATAGGTTTTTTTAAAACAATTGTTTTGTCGGTACATAGTTGATGTCTCTATTTATGGGATATATAAGATATTTTGATACAGGCATATAATGCTTAATAATCACATCAGGGTAAATGGGTTATGCATCACCTCAAGCATTTATCCTTCCTTTGTCTTACAAACAATCCAATTATATTCTTTTAGTTATTTTGAAATATGCAGTAAATTAATGTTAATTGTATTTGCCTTGTGCTATAAAATACTAGATCTTATCTGACTATATGTTTGTACACATTAACTATACCCATTTCTGCCCTCACTCCCTGCCCCATTACCCTTCCCAGCCTCTGTAACCGTCATTTTACTATCTCTATGAGTTCAATTGTTTTAATTTTTTTTTTCTTTTTTAGCTCCCACAAATAAATGAGAACATGTGAAGTTAGTCTTTCTGTGCCTGGCTTACTCAGTTAACATAATCACCTCCAGTTCCATCCATGTTCTTGCAAATGACAGGATCTCATTCTTTTTTATGGCTGAATAGTACTCCATTGTGTATATGTACTACATTTTATCTATTAGTTTGTTCAAGAACACTCGGATTGCTTGCAAATCTTGACTGTTGTGAATAGTGCCACAATAAATATGGGAGTGCAGATATCTCTTCAATATAATGATTTCATTTCTTTTGATCCCATACCTTATAGTATGATTGCTGGATTATATGACAGTTCTATTTTTATTTTGGAGAGAAACCTTCAAACTATTCTTCTTGTGGTTATACTAATTTACATTCCCACCAACAGTATACTAGGATTTTTTTTCTCCACACTTGCCAGCATGTGTGATTGCCTGTTTTTTGGATAAGAACTATTTTAACTGTGAGATGATATCTCATTGTGGTTGTGATTTGCATTTCTCTAATGATCAGTGATATTAAGCACATTTTCATATATTGGTTTGACATTTGTATGTCTTCTTTTGAGAAGTGTCTATTCAAATTATATTACTCAGGGATCCCTAGAGGGACAGAACTAATATGATATGTATATATATATGAACTAATAGGATATATACACACACACACATATATATACATATACATATATATACACACACATATATATGGGAGTTTATTAAGTATTAACTTATATGATCACAAGGTCCCACAATAGGCCATTTGCTAGCTTGAGGGGCAACAAGAGCCAGCCCAAGTCTCAAAACTGAAGAACTTGGAGTCCGATGTTTCAGGGCAGGAAGCATCTAGCATGGGAGAAAAATGTAGGCTGGGAGGCTAGGCCAGTCTCACCTTTTCGCATTTTTCTGCCTGCTTTATATTCACTGACAGCTGATTAGATGGTGCCCACCAGATTAAGGGTGGGTCTGCCTTCCCCAGCCAACTGACTCAAATGTTAATCTCCTTTGGCAGTACCCTCTCAGACATGCCCAGGATCAATATTTTGCATCCTTCAATCCAGTCAGTTTGACACTCAGTATTTGCCGTCACACAGATCTTTTGCCTATTTTAAAATCAGATTATTATATTTTTTTCCTATAGAGTTGTTTATATAGTCTGGTTATTAATCCCTTCTCAGATGCATAGTTTGCAGATATTTTCTCCCATTCCTTGGATTGTCTTTTCATTTTCTTGGTTGGTTCCTTTGCTATGAAGAAGCTTTTTAACTTCATGTAATTGTAATTTGTCCATGTTTTCATTGGTTGCCTGTACATGTGGGGCATCACTCAAGAAATCTTTTCCCGGCCGGGCGCGGTGGCTCAAGCCTGTAATCCCAGCACTTTGGGAGGCCGAGGCGGGTGGATCACGAGGTCAAGAGATCGAGACCATCCTGGTCAACATGGTGAAACCCCGTCTCTACTAATACAAAAAATTAGCTGGGCACGGTGGCGCGTGCCTGTAATCCCAGCTACTCAGGAGGCTGAGGCAGGAGAATTGCCTGAACCCAGGAGGCGGAGATTGCGGTGAGCCGAGATCGCGCCATTGCGCTCCAGCCTGGGTAACAAGAGCGAAACTCCGTCTCAAAAAAAAAAAAAAAAAAAAAAAAAAAAAAAAAAAAAAAAAGAAATCTTTTCCCAGTCCAATGTCCTAAAGAGTTTCCCCAATGTTTTCTTTTAGTAGTTTTATAGTTTCAAGTCTTAGATTTAAGTTTTTAATCCATTTTGATTTGATTTTTGTATATGACAAGAGATAGGTATCTAGTTTTAATCATTTGCATGTGGATATCCAGTTTTCCCAGCACCATTTACTGAAGAGACTGTCCTTTCCCCAATGTATATTCTTGGCACCTTCGTTGAAAATGGGTTCACTGTTGATGTGTGGATTTGTTTCTCAATTCTCCATTCTGTTCCATTGGTCTCTGTGTCTGTTTTTATGTCATGTTGTTTTGGTTACTATAGACCTGTAGTATAATTTGAAGTCAGATGATGTGATTCATCCAGTTTTGTTCTTTTTGCTCAAGATAGCTTTGGCTATCCTGAATATTTTGTGTTTTCATATAAATTTTAGGATTATTTTTTATATTTCTGTAAATAATGTCATTGGTATTTTGATAGGGATGTGAATCTATAGATTGCTTTGAGTATATGGACATTTTAACAATATTGATTATTCCAATTTATGAACATGAAATATCTTTCCATTTTTTGGTGTCCTCTTCAATGTCTTTCATCAGTGTTTTATAGTTTTTATTGTAATCTTTCACTTCTTTGGTTTATTCCTAAATATTTTATTTTATTTATAGGTATTGTTAATGGGATTACTTTCTTGAATTCCTTTTCAAATTGTTGACTGTTGACATATAAAAGTGTTACTGATTTTTATATTTTGATTTTGTATCCTACAACTTTACTGAATTTGTTTCTGAATTCTAATAGTTTATTGGTGGAGTCTTTACAAATAGAGGTTTTTTTTTTTACAAATATAAGATTATATCATCTGCAAACAAGGATAATTCAACTTCTTCCTTTCCAATTTGGATGCCCTTTATTTATTTATCTTGCCTGATTGCTGTAGCTAGGACTTCTAGTACTACGTTGTATAACAGTGGTGAAAGTAGGTATCTTTGTATTGTTTTACATCTTAGAGGAAAAACTTTCAGTTTTACCTCTTTCAGTATGATACCAGCTATAGGTCTGTCATAGATGGCTTTTAATATGTTGAGGTATGTTCTTTCAATAGCCAGTTTTTTAGGGTTTTTTAAAATAAAGGAGAGATGTTAATTTTTTTCAAGTGTTTTTCAGCATCAATTGAAATAATCATATGGTTTTTGTGCTTCACTCTGTTGATATATCACCTTGTTTGATTTGCATACATTGAGCCATCCTTGCATCCCTGGGATAAATCCCACTGCATAGGTTTTGATTTTTTATTTCCACATAGTACAAAAAAAGTTTAATCTTAATAAATACTAACCTTGTCCAAGTCATCATATTCTGTCAAAAACACTCCCATAACACTGTCTCTACCTTTAAAATGGCTGAAGATAAATATACATTTATATTGAAGAGTTACTTAAAAACACTTGAATAAATGAGGATTATATTTGTACACTAATCAACTGGAACTGATGTTTTTCTTTTCCCCATTGCTACTTCCTCCCTTCTTCAAAATTCTCGGCTCCTTTTAAGTTCCAGTGAATACAGCACAGTAGTTAAATGCATAGATTCTGGAGCCAGACTACCCAGGTTCCAAACCCAGCTCTGCCATTTACTACCTGCGTGATCAGGAGAGAGTTTCTTAGCCTCTCTCTGTTTCTTAATTTCTTTATCCCAATTGCAAAACTTATATCTCCTCAGACCTGTAGGTCTTACTACTACTCAGACCTGTAAATTTGTACCTAATTGGTATCTCAACTTGGTGGCCTAATAGGTCTCTCAAACTTAACATCACCAAATAGAGCCTGTCTCATTCCTACTCTTCCTTGTCACATAAATGGTAACATCACCCGCCCTTTACTCAAACCAAAAATTTGGGAGTTGTCTTTGATTCTTCTTTCTTTCACTCCCTCACTCAATACATCAGTGAATCTTATTCCTTTTACCTCTAAAACAAATCTCAAATCTGCCCACTCCCACCAGCACTGCCTTATCTAAGCCATGTCATCTAATGTCTGGGCTCCTGCAATGGTTGCTTTACTGGTCCCTGTTCTATCACTCTTGTCTAAAATCTTGTATCCCTGCAGCCAGAATGATTTTTTGCAAAGCATTAATTTTTTTAGTCATTCTCTTATTCTAAATCCCCCAATGGCATTTCATTATGATTAGAATAAAAGCCAAACTCTTTAATCTGGCTTTCCAAAGTCCTACAAAATTGGATACTGCAGTGAGTTGAATAGTGTCTTACCCAAATTCATGCCCTCAGAAGATGGGAATACAATTTTACAGATGCAATTAAGATGAAGCCATATTGGGTTAGATATATCTAAATCAAATGAGTGGTGTCCTTGTGAAGAGAGAAGAGAACACACAGAGTCAGAGGAAATATAGAAAAGGCCATGTGAAAGGGAAGGCAATGATTTGAGTGATGCAGCTATAAGATAAGGAACACCAAAGATTGCCAAGAGTCACCAGAATCTAGGAAAAGACAAAGATTCTCTTCTAGAGCCTAGAGCCTTTGTAGGCAGTGGACCTTGCTGACACTTTGATTTTAGACTTCTAGTCTCCAGAACTGTGAGAGAATATACTTATGTTATTTTAAGCCACCAAGTTTATGGTGTTTTGTTATAACAGCTTTAAGAAACAAACACAGGTGCATTTATAACACTCCAGCTTCAACTCTATTGTCCTTCCCTTTGCTCTCTACCCTTCAGTAACAGTGTTTTTCCTGTCCCTGGTGTTGGAACACCGAGCTTGTTCTCATCTTAGGATTTTTGTACTAGCTATTCCCTCTATTTGGCAAACACATTCCTGGATCTTTTCATGGATCCTTCTTGTCATTCACATCTAGCGTAAAGAGAGACTTTTCTCAACAACCCATTCAAAAGTAGCCTCCCAAACAGTCTCTCACACATCACTCTATTTTAATTGTCTGCTTTGCACTTACTACAATCTGGTGTTTCTTATTCATTTACATATTTGTGGAGTCTGTTACTGTTCCCTCAGTATACACATTCACATTCACACACACCACATCCTTGTGCATTCACTGTACTTACACTGTCCAAAAGGGTAGCCAGTAGCCACATGTAGTGATTTAAATAGAAATTTACATTAATTAAAATTAAATAAAAATTTAAAATACAGTTTCCAAGCTGTAATAGCCACACTTTCAAGTACTCAATAGCTGCTTGTGGCTAGTGACTACCATAACGAACAGCATAGATGTAGAACATTTTCGTGCATTGCAGTAAATCCTACTGTTCATTGCTGCTGTAGAACATAAGCTCCAGAGAAAGAGGAATTTTATATCTTCAGTCTGAATTTGTTTGATACATAATAGATGCCAAATAAATATTTCTTGAATTAAGAATGAATGAGCTTTCAATAGAAAATTGAGCATTAATGTGAATAAACTTTGTAAAAGTAAATGACCATTTCTGCTACTGAAAAGAAATATGGCTTTCTGGGGAAAAAGACTTCTGTTCATCTGGGCAGAGTTTCTGGAACCACATTTGTCATTGATTATTCTTTTTGTTTGTTTACTCAATAAACACTCAAAAAATAGATTGGTTATAAAGAGGATTTCAACAAATTCTCTCATCTTGAATGATGGCTTTTTTGGCTTGTAAGTAAAAAGTTTTAGCAGGGATCTTTTGAGAAGTGGGAGGAGGGCAGGTAGGGGTGTGGGTTGAATATTATCTTTTGTGCAGTATAGCATTTTCTCTAGATGTCTAAAGAGACAGTGTTATCAATCTCACATCTTTAGTAATCATTTCTCTGTGCTTTGATTAATGTGGGTGTAAAATGTGTCTGATGTAGCAAGCATGTGTCTGAAACATTCTGAGACAAGAAGATATAAAGTATTTTAATTTTAAAAATGAACTTTAAATAAGCTAAAAGGCATAGGATTATTTAATAAAACAGGTAAAATGCTATATTACTGCATTAGAATAAAAATCATGGAAATACGTCTTTGGCTGACTTGCAGAACAAATAGAGCCATGTGTTTAAAAACCATTAAATGTTGGCCATAAGTGCCTTACTCTGCTTTCAAATGAGGTTAAGATTAAAACTTGTGAACTTCTGATATTGTGCATAGCATATGAAAAAAAGTCAGTCTGTGTTTCTCTTCTTTATCTCATTCATCTATTTTAATACTCCGATATATGTCAGAGTTCTTATAAGGAAGTTAATTGATTGGTTAATGAAGAATTATTGTTGATTAATGAGAATTATTATTTCAAGAGAACCTTTGATTGAAAAGCTAGGGACTCATCAGGCCGGGCGCGGTGGCTCATGCCTGTAATCCTAGCACTTTGGGAGGCCGAGGTGGGTGGATCACCTGAAGTCAGGAGTTCAAGAAAAGCTAGGGACTCAAAGTCATCTGAAGACCAATTCTGAGTGGCTGAACTTGAATAATAATTAGTAAAACTTACCCATTTCCTATTACAATATTGAAGGACCACAGAGTGGGATTAGAGCACTGTTGAGGTGCAATAATCATGACTTGGTCTGAAACCCTGTATAGATTCTCCATGTGCTATTACGTAATTAAAATACAACATTTCCAAAACATAAACTTGATGGCTTTAGAAGCATTGCTAATGTTTTTACATACAATTAAAATGGAGGAAAATATAAGGAACTAGACAGAATAAGAATTCTTCTTTGCTATAAAATTGAATAAAGAGGGGGAGTGTGCATGTGTGGGAAAGAATACACATGAGAGAGAAAAGAGAGGCAGGCAGAGACAGAGAGAGGCAGAGAGAGGAGACAGGAATAAAACATTAGAAATGAGGGGAGTATGCCTGATTTCAGAAATCAAAAAATAAAATCTTGAAAGTGTTCAGAAAGCTTGATTCAGACTCCAGATGATTTTCTGTAACTATCCAACACAGAGGGACATCTCAGCATTTCTGTGCTGTGTTCAGTGGCCAGAGGCCCATGTCTGATGATAAAGATGCTCCCCAGAACTGGGGTTCTGGTAAGAGGCAAGAATGGAGCAATGATTCTTAGATGAACAGTGCCTTGGTTAAAGTGACCTAATTTCAGATCCACCAATGTAGAAAAGAGACAAGTCCTTTAGCTATGGACAAAAACAATGAGGAAATGAGAGTCTCTTATTTGAGGGTTCCCTGTGAAGTCCACCTTTTCCAGAAAGTAACTCTCTCATCAATATTTCTCCAGAGAAGTGACCATAGTTTTCCTTGTTTCATGTGTTTTTTTCTGACATGAATGAGAGAAGAAATGTAGTGAGGAGAGTGGAGCCAAGGAGGATGGGATGGGAAAAAGAAGGGAAGGACAAAATATGGTGATAAAGCCCATTTGTGAATATTCTAGATAGGCTTGGAAATCAAGATGACCCATGACCCTGTTGATGAAAGGAAATCTGGTTTACATAATGAAGCATGACTTATAAAATGCGCTCCCCATGAAAAATCAAATGTTAGCCCCTCCTGTGTGTAGTCTAAAGAACTCCCTTTCTTTCTCCTTTGAAAAACTGAAGTGGGTGTGGATAAAAAGGACTGGTTTTTGGCAAGGGAGGGGATTTGGGGTAGAAGTATATAGAAAGGGAGACAATTGAGAAGATAAATGCTTCTGCTGGGGGTGTTTTCTAGGAGTCTTCTTAGATGTGTGGGCAGTTGCAGAACTGAGTTTGTGCCTTGACTTGGCTCATGTTCCTCTCCTAAACTTGAAAATAGTTTGAGTTCTATTGAGCAGAGATTGCAGACCATAGAGCCTACTTTATTTCTACTTTATTTCCTTCTACTTACTGCTTTTCCCTTCGTTCCCAACTCCCTTCAGCAGGTGTGCAGAGAGGGAAGTTGCTGTGGCAGCTCTCATCTTGATTCTTTCTGTCTTTGACCTCCAGCTTCTAATTCCAGGGAAGGCTTTGAGGATCCTACACAACTCCTAACCTTATTCTATCTCTACCAGGCCCTCACTGTGCCTAGAAATTGAAGGAAGGAAAAGAACTAATGGTATTATTTTGCTGACTCTGTTTTAAATTAACCCTGAATCAAAGGTTAGGAAGACAGTGAATAAGTAAAGGCTGGGCAAATAAACAACTGTTCTGTTTTTGAGAAAATCTTTGCATGACAATTCTCAAATTGGGTAAGTAGGATTAGCACTTTATATTGCATTAAGCCATCTGTCATTGTAGGTTCAATAAATCAAATAGCAGATATAAAATTCTAAGGGCATGATAAGAGCAGTATCTGTTAGATATTAGAACCCATAGTTCTAATTTCTGCAACACCCAAGTTACAGAAGAGCCAATATCCTGATGGTCTAACTACTATACCCTAAAATGTAGTTATAATGCCACTATGAAATCAATATCCCCTAAATTTCTTTTTGTCATGTCAGTTCTCTAGATATTTCACCCTCTCCCTATTTCCAGTCTTTTTTTGTCTTCCTACACATTTTCTTTTAAACTGACATTCCTCCAAATGTTTAATTGGTCTTGTAAAGTCTACCTCTAGTTTCCCACCTTCTGTCTATAAGCTCTCTTCCAGTGAAATCCTATGTCAGTAAAGACATTGTGATCAACTTTTTATGCTTCTTGCCTTCTTTGCATCCTATCTCTTTCCTCTGGAGTGTGCTTATTTCTGTTCAACTTCACCTGCTCCACAATAGCTCAACATCTTGGCTCAAATCCTCTAACTTCAACAAAGCCATCTCTGAATATAGCCTAATTGACATTTCTCTCCTCCAACCTTCTGTAGCTCTGAAAAGACTACATAGCCTAGCTTTTAATTATAGACACTTGACCATTCTTAAATAATGTGTGAAAGAGCCTTACAATCTAAGAAGCATAACAGTGTCTGGCATATATTGTCACCCAATTAATTTTCATTTATTCAGTTGTTCTTTATGGTTGTTGCATATGGATTGTTTTCTTCCCGAGGACGGTGGCAGCTAAATGAAGAAAGTAACCATTTTGTTTCCTCTCCTATATGTCCCTGTCAGGGGCTGGCACCCAGGAAAGCACTCAGTAGATAATCAATATTTACTTACTGACTGAATGATTGATTGACTAATGCACTTTACATTTGGATTCCAAGCGCAGAAGCCCTTGAAGATGGCCTGGTTTTCTTCCAAATGATTTGAAATTGACCTCTGCTACATGATGGAAAGTTCACTGATCCTTTTGCAGATGGGAAAGTTGAAATAAAAAGAGGATTGAAATACTCTCAAAGTCAAGCAGAGGATTAGTGATAGCTTCAACCTAGAATTAGAAGGCAAGCACATCCTGATGCCAGTCCATTGAATTCAGAGTCATTGAACTGTGCTTTATTTTCTGACATAGGTAGCTTTTGTCCACCTGTTAATCTTTAATGTGTAAGCTATTATATAACACATTGCTATGTGAATCTACCTCTTTTTCTTGTTTCAATTTTTTTTTTTTCTTTTTAGTGACTCTTAACAGGTAAAAAATGCATCTAATTATCCTTCACGATGTTGCTTTTTGTTTCTTAGTTGGCCTTTAAGGTCAGGAACTATGCCTTAAGTGCCCTTATACTTTTTGTATATGGCACAGTACCTGGCACATAATAGATGTTTGATAAATAACTGTTGAGCAAATGAATGTTATCTGATGAAATAATTTTTTTAGAGTATTGAACAATTAACATGCCTAAATCCTCTTTACAGTATCAAAGAGAGTCAAACATCTAAACTGTCTTATTTAATTTGTAGCAACATATTCTTAATGCTGAATCATAATTCCCTTGCTTACTTATTGTCCTTTAGGAGTAAAATAAGAAACTGAACCCTTACAGCACCATTCTTGATTTGATTCCTAACTATAGGCTAAACTAGGCTTTAATTTCCATAGGTAAGAATATAAAATTTACATATTTAAGGAAGGAAAATACCTTCTCCCAACTGAAATAAGAGGTAATTTAAGGAGACAGAATTATTGGTCCCAAGTTAGCAAAAAGGCATTTTAAACCTGACTCATCTGTGCCTTATGGATTTCATAACTGATGATTAGCTTCTCTTAATCAGTTGAGCATCCGTTTAAGAGACAAATTGATTAGCTCCTTGCATAATTAAAAGAACATTAAGTGCCATCACTTTGAGTTTAAAAAATTGTTTTGATTAACAGCAAATATACACAGTTTAACATTAAGACATTAAATGGTGTTATCTCAAATTATTATTAATGTGTTATTTTTCAAAATGTTAAGGAGGTGTTTGCGGCTAGTTCAGTGACCAATATTTGCAATTCCCCAAAAAACTGCAATTTTCATTTTTTCTGGCTGTCATTAAATTTCATATGCTTTTTCCACAAAGCATGAAAGCATAAAACAACCAACATTATGATATAATCAAACAATCAATTTTACTAATTCTTTACTTAGTGAAAGAGCAAATAGCATGGTAAATGCTGAGGTATGGAACAAGGAAAATAAATAAATATTAAATGTTTACAAATTATGTCAAAAAGAATTAATGCTGAGGTACAGAACAAGGAAAATAAATAATTATATGTTTACAAATCATTTCAAGAAGAATTAGTGAAGGGTCAGAGGAGGATTAGCAAGAATGTTAAAATGAAAAAAATGGCTGTTAAAGGCATCAGGAGCTATACAGGACAAGATTCACGAGCCAGTAGAACTTACAGAGTTGAAGGATGTGTAAAAATAAAAGAGTAGAAGTGAACAAGACATTAGAGAAATGAAGGATGGAAAAGGCTCCTCCTGCTGAATCCAGGTCCAAGGAGACATTCAAATGGGGTAAGAATGACTTGGAGATGGATTTTCCAGTCCACAGGGGGTCAGTAAAGTTGTTTAAAGGTGTTCTATGTCAGTAGTGTGTCGAAAATTGCATTGAATTACACAAACACATAATTAAAGCTAAACATTCAGAATATTAGGCAGCACCATTCTGAGCCAGATGGTAGTTGATTCTGACTGTACTTTGGGCACTGAGGATCTAATTAGTCTTTGCAAGAAGGTATGCAGGTGTCAGTCAATTCTGAAGTTAGCGCTGAGCTGGACAGGTTAATGGATACACTGGAATATTTGAAATTGATGAGGCCTGAGGCAAGTTTCAAACACTTACTTGGAGAAGTTTAGGAGCTTGAGAACATGTAAGACATTTGATTTAGGTCTGTTTCTGAAAGTTTACAAGTATGTGCTGTATGTTTGTCTTTTTATTTCTTTATCTTAAATCACCAGTCCCAGTAAGGATTAGTTTAAAAGAGGACTGTTTTGTATGCTCCAGTACTGAACTGTTAATCTAAAATGATCATGTTATTTTAGTATCATTGTATTTTCCCCATTTCCTAAGAGATGTTTGAGCTTGACAATGTAAACCTCATTTGAATGGTAGCAGAGACCACATAATTCCCAAGAAACAGTCAAATAACTTGAGTTCCACTAGACCACCTTCTCAAGCATTAGTGTTCATAAGTTTTCCCTGGCTAACAAATTAAAAATACAGATTCCAAGGACCATCCTCAGTGATTCTGGTTCAATAAACTTGGGATGAGAACTGAGAATCTGTACTTTTAACAAATGCTGATAGACAATCCATTGACCATCCTTTGCAAATCACATACAAACCAAGAGTTCCTTGAGGGTAAGAACAATTATTTATTTTTTATAATTACTTCAGGATCTTATGTGATGATGTTTGGCAATAGTTAATAATGACTTGTTGAGTAAATAAATAGGCAAACTTGATGTCTCATGATTATTTCCCTCTGGCTTGTTCTCATTTAATACTTTGTTATTTTCAGGTTCTGCAATGTTTGCCTAGAATACTAGTCTTAAATTCTTCATCCTAAACAACAGAATCATGTTTTATAATTCGGGTTCCTGTACATTTCATCCTTCATTTAAAAGATATTTATTGAGCTCATACTATATCCCAGAGACTCTTCTAAAACAGAGGATATGTCATTGACATAGACAAAGATTCCTCCTGCATGGAGCTAACATTCTAGAAATCTGAGGTTTGAAATTATTTTCTCAGAAAATGATTATATAAGTTCTTAACACTAAAGAGTTTCTTACAGTCTTGAATTAAGTAAAAAATTCATTTTGGCAACTTTCAAAGCTCACTGAGCAGAAGAGAGATTGACTTAAAGCACCGGGGAATTTTATTTTTGCACATAAATATTTATATGTATAAAGGGGTGTGTGGTTAATTATAAGCGATGGGAGGAGAATGACAGATGCTTAGATCCTCTGTCCCCATGGAGAGACAGACCTTGCCTGTTGGAGTGTAGTGGCACATTGTGTGGTCTGTGTACTGAATCACTGATTTAAATATTGCAGCAGCTGGAGTGCAAAGTATATCAGCAAATACTACAGGAGGAGGAGTGCATGTGTCCTGAATACAAACTAAGAATAAAATAGGTTTGCATAGTCACATTGAACAATGCTATGGATGGCCTTTTTCTTTTTATATTTTAGTTTCAAAGGAGAACTAGAGAAGGGCAACTGGACAGTCCAGGAAACACTGGCAGGTTAATGAGTACAGAACTGATGCTGTTTCCTGAATCCCAAATTTCTATTCCCTGCAGAGAGGGAGAAAGGAGAAAGCTGGGGGTCGGGGAGAAAGAGAGAGAGAGAGAGAACTCTCCTTATGCTAGAGAAAACATACTCAGATAATTCATTTCCATAATGAAAGCAGTAAATCATATAGGTATAGAGCCTACTTCAAGGCTCATGAGAAAAATGAAAAGGAGAAAATGCAGTTTTCTTTATCAACTTTAATTTTATTTCCTCTACTTTTGGTGTGATATGAAGTTCAAAATTCTTTTCTCAATTTTCCTTTAATAAATAAATAATATCTCTAAGGGCTTTCTAGTTTACACAGACCACTCCTTTCATCATTTACTATTATTTTCCCTATTTTACAGATTGAGAATGTGAGGCACAGAGTTCAAATGATGGTACACAAAGACTAAATCATTTTGTAAGTAGCAGAACAGATTAAATCCAGGTTTTCTAATTACAAAATCATATTACCCTTCTTATTCATACTCCTTCTGTTTTTGTTGTTGTTGTTTATTGTCTCTCCTCTCCCTTTATAATTTCCAAAGTCAGAAATGACAGAAAAGCTGGAGGAGTGAGGCTGGGGGTGGGAGGTGAAAAAATACTTTACACTGATGGGTAGAAATTTTCTACTTACAGCTATGATGTTGAGAAAGAGTAGGAAAAATTAAAAGCAGTTTATGCAGAAATGTGAATTCAAACAGTAAATGAACAGATACATTTCATACTTGAAGCAAGGAAATTGCTAAAAACCTTTAACTCCTTTTCTCAGTAGTCTAGATTCCTCTACTTTACCATTTATACTGAAGATGTCATATCATCTGGTGAACTTCCTGTAAAGACCATCTGACTAAAAAGTGTTTCCCAAAGTTCCAGGTTATCACAAGAGTCACCTTCATCTCAACCTGAAAAGGTTCTTGATGGTCATCAGAAATTATGACCAGGAGTCATTTAATATGCTAATTCCTTGTAAGTCTGGATCACAGCTCCCCATCCATGCTGATGCCAATGGATTTTGTAATGTTCATGTGGCAACAGCAGGGAACAGTGAGCTGGATTCCATTCTGCCTCATGCCTCATCAACCAGATGGTTGGCTGTATCAAAGCCAGTAATGCTGATGTCAGAGGCGAGAGAACACAGCTGGATTTTCAGGTTCAAGGGGAAAGAGGGAATCTATAATGCTTAAAGTTTGGGTGAAAATTGCCTTTGGACTGGTGGATAAAGCCAACTAGAACTGATGGAAAGGTTTTAATGTTAAGTCCTGAAGCAACATTTCTGTGTAATTGCTTTTTTAGCCGTGGTAGGATCCGAATCCTCTTTATCTCACACCTGCTAACAGACCTACTGGTGCCAGTAAACTAGCTATTGTGTACGAGATCTAGATGAGATTTTAGCACTGACATATTAGGCTCCCACCAACTCCTGGCTACTACTGTGTATCTTCTCTTTTCTTGGATTTCTGGTGACCAGCATGAAACCAAAAACTACGAGGATGGAAAATAGCTTAGAAAACCGGTTCCTGGAAACTTGATGAAGATTTTATTTTTGGGTATATCACTATAATTGTGCACCTTGACTAAGGTGTGAGAAAGGTAATACATAGTCTTGTTTTCTGGCATGATCACACTAGGGCTAGGAGGAAATCTAATTGTAGGCATATGGGACAGAGTAGGCTGGACAGAGCTATTTCCTTACTACTTCCTTACTAGGTGCATACAATGTAGAAAACTTGAAAAAAGGGACTCAGGTCTTTATTCTATCACAGTTGCTGCTAAGATGTTCATTGCCCAATTGTACTTGTCCCATTTGAATATGAACACTCCCTTACAAAATTTTGGCCATGGTTCCAAAGGCTCTAGCACATGCTACCCATGTGTTACCACATAAGAAGTCTTATCACTTGTGGGCCACTGCATGGAAAAGGGGTCCAAGTCTTCTATCCACACCTGAAAAAAGCAATATTCCCCTCCCTTCCAAAAACGCTTTCACTCTGTAGGAATCTCTCTTTTTTGCCCTCTCTCCAGCATTCAGGCTGTTAATCCCTGTTTCCCAAGTACCAGCTTCTTCCCAAAGATCTGGAATGAAGTTGGGGTAGTGGGAAGGGTGTTGCCTTAAAGGGTCTCTTCTGGAAAACAAAGAAGCTACTACAGTAATTCCCACAGATCAAGGGAGACTCATCACAGTGACATGATTATTCTTCTTGGAAGGGAGGTAGGATGAGAAAAAGTTTTCTTTTATTCTTTATATTCTCCTACTGCAGTAAGAACAAAGTAAAATTAATATCTCAATGAATCATCCTGCCAAAGAGAAGTAGGTGACTTGTAGGTTATTAAGGTTCAGTGAAGACTTGTGGGCTATGAACACACTATCTATGATTAAATCAAGTTTGGGAATGTAGGACCAGAGAATGATTGAGCAATGATTTGCAGATCAGTGCTTGATCCAGGAGGATTCAGGCAATACTTCATTGGTGCAATAAATGTGACATTTGGTGTCAGGAGAATAACAAATCCAGGGAGGGAGGGCTATTCAGACCTAAATGTGCAGGGCCAATAAACAGTATTTCTGATGTCAGGAGTGCCTGCATATAAATGTGCATAAAATGCTTAAGCAGTAATCCCTCTGTGATGCTGCAGAAAGACAGTTTCTCCCACAGCTGCAGCAGCAAAAGGGGTGCCATGAATTTTAACCCCCAGGAATTAACCTATGTAAATGACTTCTGGGTAGCAGGAATGATTTTTTTTCCAAAAAGCACTCAGCCCAGAAATAGCTCTTTTCTTGCCAACATTCTGGGTGATTTATACAACTGTTCTCACTGAAGAGTGTAGAAAGAAGATTTTGCAGCAGAACGTGACTGTAGAACTGGAGGCAAGAGATGTTCCCTGAAGTTCTAATAATTGCACAGAGGCAGAGTGAAAAGATCAGTTGGACCAAGACAAAGACATTTATTTTAGCCATAACAGTGCGCTGATGTGATGGATTTAATAAATAATGCCTTGGCTACATGATTTTTATTACTACCTATTACTTGTAAATAATAACTACTACATGCTTATTATGCTTATGATATATTACCATAAAGTAAGAAAAAATAACTAACATGTATTAGTTACAATTTTGCTATGTTCTATGGTATATTTTTTAAATGCCTATAAATTTGTCCCCTCTCCATATCTATACCACTGATGGTGCCTTCCTATACTAACTCTGGGCTAGGCAATATGACTTGTATTGGTAAATGAGAAAATAGCAAATGCAACACAGATGGATTTTAAAAGTGCTTAAGTAGTGGAGTTGCTCTGTTGCTGCTCTTGGTTGCCTGACCAGTCCTGTGAACAAGCTCAGGCTACTCTGTGGGAGGATTAGGGCACAAGGCCTACTTACCTCCATCACTAGAGCCAAAAATGGGTTAAACTCCAGAAGCAGGATGAATAGCTGGCCAATGACAGACTATATACACTGGAGCAAGCTGCATTGAGACCAGGGGAAGAAACTCCCAGAGAAGCGCAACCGAAATTGTGACCTACCCAATTGTGAGCTAAATAAATGGTTCTTGTTTTAAGCAAATAAGGTTTGGAATATTTTGTAATACAGGCTTGTTATGGAGCAACAGATAATGGATATAGTTCTTTATACACATATAGCTCATTTAATGTTGACAATAGCCCTATAAAATCGATATTATTATCACTTTCATTTTACAGGTGAGGAAGCAGGTGCAAAGAGGTAATGAGAACGTGAACCAGTCTCATATAGCTCGTAAATGGTAGGACCGAGATTGAGATAGCCTAATTCCAGTGTCCATGCACTCAACTACTATGCATGATTAAACATTAATTTAAGTATTAATTATTAAACCAAAAAACAAAGCAAAACACCTGTCTTTTTAAAATGATTAAATTGTTTTGTTTTTTTAAAGTTGCTGTATTATGTATGATTGATTATTATGTACGTATGATTAACATACAAAAAACCACACATACTTAATGCATACAACTTAATGAGTTTGAAGATAAGTATACACCTATGAGACCATTATTACAATCTGTGCCATAAACATATCCATCACAAATGTTTCCTCCTGGCTTCTTTATGTATTGTTATTATTATTATTATGATAAGAACACTTAATGTAAGATCTACCCTCTCAACAAATTTTAAAATATTCAATACAGTACTCTTTTTTTTTTTTTTTGAGATGGAGTTTTGCTTTTTGTTACCCAGGCTGGAGTGCAATGGCGCGATCTCGGCTCACCGCAACCTCTGCCTCCTGGGTTCAGGCAATTCTCCTGCCTCAGCCTCCTGAGTAGCTGGGATTACAGGCACGCGCCACCATGCCCAGCTAATTTTTTGTATTTTTAGTAGAGACGGGGTTTCACCAGGTTGACCAGGATGGTCTCGATCTCTTGACCTCATGATCCACCCACCTCGGCCTCCCAAAGTGCTGGGATTACAGGCGTGAGCCACCGCGCCCGGCCTCAATACAGTACTCTTAAATGTAGACATTATACTGCATAGTAGATCTCTAAGACTTATTCATTTTGTGTAACTGAAACTTTGTATACTTTGACTAATACTTTACCATTTCCTTCTCACTTCAGTCCCTGGTAACCATAATTCTACTCTTTTTCTATGAGTTTGACTGTTTTCAATTTCTCATAACAAATGGTATCATGTAGTATTTGTTATTCTGTGTCTGGCTTATTTCACTTAGCATAATGTCCTCTAGGTTCATTCATGTGGTTGCAAACGGCAGGATTTCCTTCTTTTTTGAGGTTGAATAATATTCTAGTGTGTGTGTGTGTGTGTGTGTGTGTATGTGTGTGTGTATGTGTGCGTGCGTGCACCCGTGCATGCACACGCATATGCACCTATGTATGTATATACATTTCAATTAATCTTTTCACCTGTGTAAAAAGAATCATATTAATGGATAATTAGAATTTAGCAGAATGAAAAATTAGTGTTTATTAAGACATCACAGTATGACCTTACCACAATAAAATATATAGAGAAAAAAATGTCTGTAACAAGAAAATCAGTGATTCACAGAACACCATTAGGTGATTTACTATACGTATAGTTGGAGCCCAGAAGGAGAAAACAAGAAGGAGGGAAATATACATACTTGCAGAAATAACAGTAAAAAAAGTCAAAATATGACAAGCTCTGTAAGTCCATATAAGCAAGAAGTTTAATGTATCCCAACTATAAGAAACAGAAGAAAACCACTGCAGAAACTTCTGAAGTCCAGTGATGAAGACAGAATCTTAAAGCAGCTAGACATACATTACATGAAGAGGGATAAATATATAAAAGATTGCATATTTCTTGTTAAAAACCGCGGAATCAGAAGATAATGGAATAGTATCTTTATAGTATGGAAGAGGGGGAAAAAAATCTGTCAACCTAGGATTTTATACCCAACAAAAATAACTTTCAAAAAATAAAGGCAAGGAGACTTCTACCAAGATGGCCGAATAGGAACAGCTCTGGTGTGCAGCTCCCAGCAAGAGAGATGCAGAAGACAAGTGATCTCTATATTTTCAACTGAGGTACCAGGTTCATTTCAATGGGACTGGTTGGACAGTGGGTGTAGCCCAGGGAGGACAAACTGAGGCAGGGCGGGGTACTGCCCCACCCGGGAAGTGCAACTGACTAGAGGATCAAGGACTTTACCCCCTTGGCACTCCAGTTCAGATACTGTGCTCCTCCCATGCCCTTCGCAATCCACAGTCTGGGAGAACGCCACCAGGCTGAGAAGTGCTGTAAGTTGCCAGCATAGATCTAAGCAACAGCTCCGGCTGGCCCAGTGCTGTGAGTTAGTTGGCACAGAACTGGGTAGCAGTTTTGGCTAGCACTGAGAGTGCCTGCGGGATGGATCGGCCCACCCCCCAGAGAGAGGGAGAGCTGAAAGCAGTGAGACAGGTGATATGACTTGGCAGGTCCCACATCCACAAAGACCAGCAAACTGAAGCCCTCTTGCTTCAGACTTTTGCAGCCAGCACATCAGTGTGAGCTTGACCTGGGACTCTCGAGCTCAGTGTGGGGAAGGGCATCTGCCATTGCAAAGGCGGGTCTAATCTGACTTGTGTAAACAAAAGCCAAAGAAAGCCTACCCAGCAGCCAGGCTGAGACCGAGGCAGCCCAGCAACACCGCTGCAGGCAGAAAAGGGACAGACTGTCTCTTCTCAAGTGGCTTCCTGACCCCTGTATAAACAAAACAAACAAACAAGCAAAAAAGCCCCATACAGCAGAGGGGCCTGACTGTTGGAAGGAAAATTAAAAAACAGAAATAGCTTCAACATCAACAGAAAGGACATCCACTCGGAGACACCATCTGAAACCACCAACTTCAAAGATCAAATGTAGATAGACCCACGAAGATGGGAAGAAACCAGCACAAAAAGGTTAAAATCATCTCTCCTACTCTAAAATGCCTCTCCTACTCTAAGGGATCACAACTCACCAGCAAGAGAAAAAAACAAGACAGAGAATGAGTTTGACGAATTGACAGAAGCAGGCTTCAGAAGGTGGGTAAAAACAAACTTCTCTGAGCTAAAGGAACATGTTCTAACCCAATGCAAAGATACTAAAAACCTTGAAAAAAGGTTACACAAAATGCTAACTAGAATAACCAACTTAGAGAAGAATATAAATGACTTGATGAAACTGAAAAACACAGCACGAGAACTTCACGAGGCATACACAAGTATCAATAGCTCAATCAACCAAGCAGAAGAAAGGGTATCAGAGATTGAAGATCAACTCAATGAAATAAAATGAGAAGGCAAGAAAAGAGGAAAAAGAGTGAGAAGAAATGAACAAAGCCTCTAAGAAATACGGGATTATGTGAAAAGACCTAATCCACACTTGATCGGTGTACCTGAAGGTGATGGGGAGAATGAATCCAAGCTAGAAATCACTCTTCAGGATATTATGAAAGAGAACTTCCCCAATGTAGCAAGGCAGGCCAAATACAGGAAATATAGAGAATGCCACAAAGATACTCCTCAAGAAGGGCAACCTCAAGGTACATAACCATCAGATTCACCAGGGTTGAAATGAAGGAAAAAATCCTAAGGGCAGCAAGAGAGAAAGGTTGGGTCACCCACAAAGGGAAGCCCATCAGACTCACAGCAGATCTCTTGGCAGAAACCCAACAAGCCAGATAAGAGTGGGGGCCAATATTCAACATCCTTAAAAAAAAAGAACTTGCAACCCAAAATTTCATATCCAGACAAACTAAGCTTCATAAGTGAAGGAGAAATAAAATCCTTTATGGGCAAGCAATTGCTGAGAGATTCCATTGCTACAAGACCTGCCTTACAAGAGCTCCTGAAGGAAATACTAAACATGGAAAGGAACAACCAGCACCAGCCACTGCAAAAGCATACGAAATGGTAAAGAACAATGATGCAATGAAGAAACTGCGTCAACTAATGGGCAAAACAACCAGTAACAAAATTGCAGGATCGAATACACATATTATTATTAACGTTGAATGTAAATGGCCTAAATGCCCCAATCAAAAGACACAGACTGGCAAACTGGATAAAAAGTCAAGACCCATCAGTGTGCTGTATTTAGGAGACTCATCTCATGTGCAAAGACACACATAGTCTCAAAATAAAGGGATGGAAGAAGATTTACCAAGCAAATGGAGAGCAAAAAAAGTAGTGGTAGCAATCCTAGTCTCTGATAAAACGGACTTCAAACCAACAAAGATCAAAAGAGACAAAGAAGGGCATACATAATGGTAAAAGGATCAATGCAACAAGAAAAGCTAACTATCCTAAATATATATGCAACCAATACAGGAGCACCCAGATACATAGAGCAAGTTCTTAACAACCTACAAAGAGACTTAGACTCCCACACAATAATAGTGGGACACTTTAACACTCCACTGTCATTAGACAGATCAACGACACAGAAAATCAATGAGGATATCTAGGACTCGAATGCAGATCTGGACCTAGCAGACCTAATAGACATCTGCAGAACTCTCCACCCCAAATTCACAGAATATACATTCTTCTCAGCACCAAATTCCATTTACTCTAAAATTGACCACAAAATTGGTAGTAAATCACTCCTCAGCAAATGCAAAAAAATGGAAGTCATAACAAAAAGTCTTTGATACCACAGTGCAATCAAATTAGAACTCAGGATTAAGAAACTCACTCAAAACCACACAACTACATGGCAACTGAAGAACCGGCTCCAGAATGATGACTGGATAAACAATGAAATGAAGGTAGAAATAAAAATGTTCTTCAAAACCAATGAGAGTGAAGACACAACATAGCAGAATCTATGGGACACTCAGGTACTGAGCATAGTAACCAATAGTTTTTCAACTTTGGTCCCCATTCCTCTCTCCCTCCCCTAGTAGTCCCCAGTGTCTGTTGTTGCCATCCTTATGTTCATGAGTATCCATTGTTTAGCTTCCACTTATAAGAACTTGCAAAGATCCTCTGTCTTATTGTTTATCTATATTACTACCTTTATCCCAAAATCAAAGCACCATGCATATGATTTTAAGATACTATAATTCTTCCAACTTGTTCTTTATTTTCCAAGTTTGTCTGTGATAGATTTTTTTTGTTTCTATATAAATTTTAGAATGAATCTGTCAATTTCTACCAAGAAAATCCTGCTAAGATTTTGACATCTTAACAGTATTGAGTTATTCAATTCATGAGCATGGTATAGCTCTCCATTTGTTTAGACCTTCTTCAATGTTTTGTAGTTTTAAGAGTACAAGAATAGTACATATATTACTGAATGTATTCCTAAATATTACACAGTTTTAATACTATTACTAATGGTATTGATTTAATTGAAATTTCTAATTGTTTATTGCAAGTACAGTAAATTATTATTATTCACAGTAGTTATGTTCTATAAAGTCTCTGCAAACACTGAATTACCAAATACTAAACCATTGTTCCTAAGGAAAATACAGGACAAGGTTCCTGCAAGTCTCTGGTAATGTTATCAACAGACCTTGTTTTATGCATATTTCTGTTTAAAGACGTGTTATTTCTTATATATTGTTGACTCATTAACACTTAGTCACATAGCCAACAACATTGTAACTCATGCCTGAACAAAACATATTTGACATACATATTTTCTTTCTAAGGCACATCACAAACTTCTTGCACTTAACAATACTAGATAGCACTTCAGTACTATGATTGGGGGCCATTTAAAATAGCAAAACCACCCCTGAAAAAACACAATGATGCAAAAAGTAGCATTAAATAGAGCACAAAAAGGGCACTGGTTTATAGTATGAGAGATGAAATAAGAAGACAGAGCATCATCTTGTTCAGCATCAGCAGAAAATATGAGCATCAGGTGACTTAAATTTTTCACTGCTCTGCACACGTCCACAAGTCAGTGTGAGAGTGCCAGGAGTATACATTTGGGGTTTACAAATAAATTAACATTGCCTAAAGCTATAGGTAAATTCAAAAGTACAGAATCAACTAAAATGAGGATGGTATATATAAATAGATTTCATTTTCCAGTTGTTTACACAGTTCGTATTGACCTTGTATGCTGTGACTTTTCTGAACTCACAAGTTTTAGTCACTTTTTGGAAAGGCCTTAGGATTTTCCAAATAGATTATTTTGTAATCTGTAAACTCTTCTATACTCTTACTTATTTTCTGTATACATCTCCCATCAATTATTAAGAGACGAATGTTGAAGTCTCCAACTATAATTAGGGATTTCTATTTGTCACTTGAGTTATATGAGCTTTTGTACATGCATTCTGAATCTCTGATATTCTTCACATGCATATTTGTAATTGTTATGTCCTTTTCATTAATTGATCAATTTATCATCTCTAATAATATTCCTTGTTCTGAAATCTACTCTATATAATATTAATATAATCACTCCAGCTTACTTTAAAGTGGTTTATGCATATTATGTCTTTATTTTTAATTTGTCTGTCTTTAGCATTAAAGTTGCTTGCTTAGAAACAGCATATAGCTGGGACTTGATTTTTAATTCAATAAGTCAATCTCTTCCTTTTAGCTGGATTACTTATTTATTGTGAATATTGATATGGTTGGCTTTATATATCTAGCATCTTATTATTTATTTTCTATTTTTCCCAATTCTCCTTTGTTTCTTTTTTCCATTTTCCTGCTTTCTTCTGGAGTAACTGAATATTTTTATAATTTCACTTTATTTTCATCATGGTCTTTTAGTTTTATCTCTTTCTTTTATTTGACTATTGCTCTAGGATTTGTCGAGAGATAATAAGACCACCATTCAATACCTCAAATAAAAAAATTAGAGACAGGAAGAGCCATGCTGACTAGAAAGACACAGGATCTCAGAACAGAGTGGATAGCTGATTATATATTTATTTAGGGGAAATGTGGAGCTCAGGGATTGGCAGACCTTAAGAGGAATAAGTAGACTGAGATTGACATTATCTGTAGAAGTATGGTTACTGATATCCATACAGATCATAGCATATCATCTGTAGAGATCATCCTGATCAACTGACTTGAGCAGTGAGGAGCTGAAACTGAGGTGACTTGCTGATTAATTAACAGGTATAAAACCAGTTCTGGTAGCTGCTGATTACCATGGTTAAACTTTTTTCTAAATTTGTAGAAACTTTTTAAAACTTCTCAGGTTTTAAACACATCTTTCAAATTTATCACATCTACCTTCAAATAATATTTTACCACTTTATGTATATCATAATAATCTTAACACAGTATACTTCCATTTTTCCGATTCTGTCCTTTGTACTATTATGATATTTCTGTCTATATTATTCACAAAACATATTATTATTTTTAAGTAATTATCTTTTAAAGAGTTTTTAAATGAGAAAAATGTTCTTTATATTTACCTATATATCTGTTATTTTCAGTTCTTTTCATATCTTCACATAGATTCATATTTCCATCTAGTCTAATTTTCATTCTGCTTAAAGAATTTTGTTTTACATTCTTGCAGTGTAGTCTGCTGCTGATGAATTGCTCTGTGCTTTTTTTTTTAATGCGAATGTCTTTTCTTTTTGCCTTTATTTTTTAATTTTAATTGTACTTTCTTTAACTTCTGGGGTACATGGGAAGATCTTGCAGGATTGTTGCATAGGTACCCACATGCCATGGTGATTTGCTGTCTCCATTCCCCCATCACCTACATCAGGCATTTCTCCCAGTGTTATTCCTCCCCAACCTCCCCACCCCCTCATGTCCCTCCCCTAGTCCCCCACTCCCAACATATACCAGTGTGTGATGTTCCCCTCCCTGTGCCCATGTGTTCATTGTTCAACACCTGCCTATGAGTGAGAACATGTGGTGTTCGGCTTTCTGTTCTTGTGTCAGTTTGCTGAGAAAGATGGTTTCTAGATTTATCCATGTCCCTACAAAGAACATGAACTCATCGTTTTTTATGGCTGCATAGTATTCCATGGTGAATATGTGCCACATTTTCTTTGTCCAGTCTATCATTGATGGGCATTTGGGTTGGTTCCAAGTCTTTGCTATCGTAAACAGTGCTGCAACGAACATACGTGTGCATGTGTCTTTATAATAGAATGATTTACAATCCTTTGGGTATATACCCAGTAATGGGATTGCTGAGTCAAATGGTATTTCTATTTCTAGATCCTTGAGGAATCCCCACACTGTCTTCCGTAATGGTTGAACTAACTTACACTCCCACCAACAGTGTAAAAGCGTTCCTATTTCTCCACATCCTCTCCAGCATCTGTTGTCTCTAGATATTTTAATGATCACCATTCTAACTGGCATGAGATGGTATCTCAATGTGGTTTTGATTTGCATTTCTCTAATGACCAATGATGATGAGCACTTTTTCATATGTTTGTTGGCGGCATAAATGTCTTGTTTTGAAAGTGTGTGTTCATATTCTTTGCCCACTTTTGAATGGGTTTGTTTTTTTTCTTGTAAATCTGCTTTACTTCTTTGTAGATTCTGGATATTAGCCCTTTATCAGATGAGTAGATTGCAAAAATTTTTACCCATTCTGTTGGTTGCCGGTTCACTCTAATTATTGTTTCTTTTGCTGTGCAGAAAGTCTTAAGTTCAATTAGATCCCATTTGTCTATTTTGGCTTTTGTTGCTGTTGCTTTTGGTGTTTTAGTCATGAAGTCCCTGCCTGTGCCTATGTCCCGAATGCTGTTGCCTATGTTTTCTTCTATGGTTTTTATGGTGTTAGGTCTTATGTTTAAATCTTTAACCCATCTGGAGTTAATTTTTGTATAAGGTGTGAGGAAGGGGTCTAGTTTCAGCTTCCTGCATATGGCTAGCCAATTTCCCAACACCATTTATTAAACAGGGAATCCTTTCCCCATTGCTTGTTTTTGTCAGGTTTGTCAAAGATCAGATGTTTGTATATGTGTGGCATTGCTTCCAAGGCCTCTGTTCTGTTCCATTGGTCTATATGAGTGTTTTGGTTCCAGTACCATGCTGTTTTGATTACTGTAGTCTTGTAGTATAGTTTGAAGTCAGGTAGCGTGATGCCTCCAGCTTTGTTCTTTTTGCTTAGGATTGTCTTGGCTATGCGGGCTCTCTTTTGATTCCATATGATGTTTAAAGTGGTTTTTTTTTCCAGTTCTGTGAAGAAGGTCAATGGTATCTTGATGGGGATAGCATTGAATCTATAAATTACTTTAGGCAGTATGGCCATTTTCACAATATTGATTCTTCCTAACCATGAGCATGAAATGTTTTTCCATCTGTTGTGTCCTCTCTTATTTCCTTGAGCAGTGGTTTGTAGTTCTCCTTGAAGAAGTCGTTTACATCCTTTGTTACTTGTATTCCTAGGTATTTTATTCTCTTTGTAGCAATTGTAAATGGCAGTTCACTCATGATTTGGCTCTCTGTTTGTCTGTTGTTGGTGTATAGGAATGCTTGTGATTTCTCCATATTGATTTTGTATCCTGATACTTTGCTGAAGTTGCTTATCAGCTTAAGGTGGTTTTGGGCTGAGATGGTGGGGTCTTCTAAATATACGATCACGTCGTCTGCTAATAGGGACAATTTGACTTCTCCTAATTGAATGCCCTTTCTTTCTTTTTCTTGCCTCATTGCTCTGGCTAGAACTTCCAATAATATATTGAATAGGAGTGATGAGAGAGGGCATCCTTGTCTAGTGCCAGTTTTTAAAGGGAAAGCTTCCAGTTTTTGCCCATTCAGTATAATATTGGCTGTGGATTTGTCATAAATAGCTTTTATTATTTGGAGATACATTCCATCAATACCTAGTTTATTAACAGTTGTAAGCATAAAGTGCTGTTGAATTTCGTTGAAGGCCTTCTCTGCATATTTTAAGATAATCATATGGTTTTTGTCTTTGGTTTTGTTTATGTGGTGGATTATGTTTATAGATTTGCGTATGTTGAACCAGTCTTGCATCCCTGGGATGAAGCCTACTTGATCATGGTGGATAAGCTGTTTGATGTGCTGTTGAATGTGGTTTGCCAGTATTTTATTGAAGATTTTTGCATCTATGTTCATCATGGATATTGGCCTGTAGTTTTATTTTTTAGTTTTGTCTCTGCCAGGTTTTGGTATCAGGATGATGTTGGTCTCATAAAATGATTTGGGAAGGATTCCCTCTTTTTGTATTGTTTGGAATAGTTTCAGAAGGAATGGTATCAGCCCCTCTCTGTACATCTGGTAGAATTTGGCTGTGAACCCATCTGGACCTGGATTTTTTTTGGTTGGTAGGCTATTAATTGCTATCTGAACTTCAGCCCTTGTTATTGGTCTATTCAGGGTTTCAACTTCTTCCTGGCTTAGTCTTGGCTGTGTGCAAGTGTCCAGGAATTTATCCATTTCTTCCGGATTTACTGGTTTATGTTCATAGAGTTGTTTGTAGTAATCTCTGATGGTAGTTTGTATTGCCGAGGATTTGGTGGCGATCTTCCCTTTATCATTTTTAATTGCATCTATTTGATCCTTCTCTCTTTTCTCTTTTATTAGTCTAGCTAGCAGTCTGTCTATTTTGTTGATCTTATCAAGAAACCATATCCTGGATTTGTTGATTTTTTGAAGGATGTTTTGCGTCTCTATCTCTTTCAGTTCTACTCTTATCTTAGTTATTTCTTGTCTTCTGCTAGCTTTTGAGTTTTTTTTGTTTTTGCTCCTCTAGCTCTTTCAATGTTGACAATAGGGTGTTGATTTTAGATCTTTGCTTCTTTCTCATGTGGACATTTATTGCTATATATTTCCCTCTAGACACTGCTTTAAATGTGTCCCATAGATTCTGGTATGTTGTGTCTTCATTCTTGTTGGTTTTGAAGAACATTTTTATTTCTGCCTTCATTTCATTTTTTGTCCACTCGTCATTCAGGAGCAAGTTGTTCAGTTTCCGTGTGATTGTGCAGTTTTGAGTGTTTTTCTTAATCCTGAGTTCTAATTTGATTTCACTGTGGTCTGATAGACTGTTTGTTTGATTTCCATTCTTTTGCATTTGCTGAGGAGTGATTTACTTCCAATTATGTGGTTGATTTTAGAGTAAGTGCAATGTGGTGCTGAGAGGAATGTGTATATTGTGGATTTGTGGTGGAGTGTTCTGTAACTGTGTAATAGGTTCACTTGGTCCTGAGCTGCATTCAAGTCCTGGATATCCTTGTTGAGTTTCTGTCTTGTTGATCTGTCCAATATTGTCAGTGGAGTATTAAATTCTCCCAATATTATTGTGTGGGAGTCTGTCTCTTTGTAGGTCATTAAGAACTTGCTTTATGTATCTGGGTGCTTCTGCATTGGGTGCATATATATTTAGGATAGTTAGCTCTTCTTGTTGCATTGATCCTTTTACCATTATGTAATGCCCTTCTTTGTCTCTTTTGATCTTTGTTGGTTTAAGGTCCGTTTTATCAGATACTAGGATTGCTACCACTACTTTTTTTGCTCTCCATTTGCTTGGTAAATCTTCTTCCATCTCTTTATTTTGAGTCTATATGAGTCTTTGAATATCAGATGGGTCTCTTGAATACAGCACACCAACGAGTCTTGACTGTTCATCCAGTTTGCCAGTCTGTGTCTTTTGATTGGGGCATTTAGGCCATTTACATTCAATGTTAATATTGTTATGTTTAAATTTGATCCTGCCATTTTGCTAGTGACTGGTCGTTTTGCCCATTAGTTGATGCAATTTCTTCATTGCATCATTGTTCTTTACCATTTGGTACGTTTTTGCAGTAGCTGGTACTGGTTGTTCCTTTCCATGTTTAGTACTTCCTTCAGGAGCTCTTGTAAGGCAAGTCTTGTAGTGATAGAATCTCTCAGCAATTGCTTGTCCATAAAGGATTTTATTTCTCCGTCACTTATGAAGCTTAGTTTGGCCAGATATGAAATTCTGGGTTGAAAGTTCTTTTCTTTAAGGATGTTGAATATTGGCCCCCACTCCCTTCTAGCTTGTAGAGTTTCTGCCAAGAGATCTGCTATGAGTCTAATGGTCTTTCCTTTGTGGTTTACTCGGCCTTTCTCTCTACCTGCCCTTAGGACTTTCTCCTTCATTTCAACCATGGCAATTCTGATGATTATGTACCTTCAAGTTGCTCTTCTTGAGGAATATCTTTGTGGTGTTCTCTGTATTTCCTGTATTTGAATGTTGACCTGCCTTGTTAGGTTGGGGAAGTTCTCTTTGATAATATCCTGAAGAGTGTTTTCCAGCTTGTAATTGTTCTCACCCTCACCTTCAGTTATGCCAATCAAGAGTAGATTAGATCTTTTCACATAATCCTATGTTTCTTGGAGGCTTTGTTCATTTCTTTTCACTCTTTTTTTCTCTTTTCTTGCCTTCTCATTTTATTTTATTGATTTGATCTTCAATCTCTGATATCCTTTCTTCTGCTTGATCGATTTGGCTGTTGAAACTTGTGTATGCCTTGTGAAGTTCTCGTTCTGTGTTTTTCAGTTTCATCAAGTCAGTTATGTTCTTCTCTTAGCTGGTTATTCTAGTTAGCATTTTGTGTAACGTTTTTTCAAGGTTTTTAGTTTCTTTGCATTGAGTTAGAACATGTTCCTTTAGCTCAGGGAAGTTTGTTAATACCCACGTTCTGAAGCCTGCTTCTGTCAATTCATCAAACTCATTCTCTGTCTTGTTTTGTTCCCTTGATGGTGAGGAGTTGTAATCCCTGAGAGGAGAAGAGGCATTCTGGTCTTTGATGACTTCAACCTTTTTGTGCTGGTTTCTTCCCATCTTTGTGGATTTATCTCTCTTTGATCTTTGAAGTTGGTGATTTTGGAAGGACTCTCTGAACAGACATCCTTTCTGTTGAGGTTGGAGCTATATCTTTTTGGCCTGTAGAGGCGCTGCTGGGTGCCTTGGATTCAGTCAGGCTGTTGGGTAGGTGGTCTTCTCCTGGAGTTTATTTATGCAGGTGAGATTAGCCCCACCTTCCCAGTAGTGTCTCTCCTTCCTCGAGCTCAGTCTTCCCAGTTAGAGTCAAACTGGTGTATTCACTGTGAAGCTCTCTGTCACACAGGCTTCAGTTTGAGTTTTGTGGGGTTAGGCCTGCCAGGCGTTATGGCTTGTTTCCCTGCTTTCAACTCTGCCTCTTTCTGTGGGATGGGAAGTTAGTCCAAACTTCTGCCCAGGTCCATGCCGCAACTTGTGACACCAGACAGGAGCCATTGCTCAGATTTGCATCAACAACCCATGGTGCCCCCTCAGTCCAGCGGGACTCTCCTGGACTGTGGGGTGCAGAAGGGATGAGGAAAGCACAGAATCCAAATCAGAGCACTGAGTGGGTGAAGTCCCCGACCCTCTGAGCAAGCTGCACGTTCCAGGTGGGGATGCGCCTTACCCTATCTCGGTTTGCCCTCCCTGGGTGGCTCTTGTGCTGCTTCGGCTGGCCTTCCCTGGGCTAAATTTTCAGTGTCCTACCAGTCCCACTGAAATGAACCTGGTACTTTGGAATTGTGAAGTCCTCTAGCCCTCTGCATCTCATTCACTAGGAGCTGCATTCCAGTGTTGCCTCCTCTCGGCCATCTTGGTGCTGATCTCTACAGGGTGATTTTTTAAAAGCATAAATAATAGCTAACAATTACAGAAGAATTGAACTATAGAAATAAGCTCAAAGAAAGAAACAAAATGTTTGATAGCATTTAACCCACAGTAGAACTTTCAAATTTGTAGTTAATCCTTTCAAACCCTGATATTGCTTTATCAACTGTGTTTATGTAATATTTAAATCTTTTCTTGTTATTTCAACAATGTTAACAGCATCTTCACCAAGAGTAGATTCCATCTCAAGAAACTACTTTCTTTACTCATCCCTAAGAAGCAGCTCCTAACTTGTGAAAGTTTTATCAAGAGATTACAGCAATTCAGTCATGTCTTCAGGCTCCACCTCTAATTTTGCTTTCCTTGCTCTTTCTACCTCATTTGCATGTACATCCTTCACTGAAGTCTTGAACCCCTCAAAGTCAACCATGAGGTGTAGAATCAACTTTCAAAATACTGTTAATGTTGACATTTTGACATCCTTCCATGAATCATGAGTATTATGAACAGCATCAAGAATAGTGAATTCTTTCCAGAAGGTTTTCAGTTTACTTTTCCCAAATCCATCAGAGGAATCACTATCTATGGCAGCTATGGCCTTACAAAATGCATTTCTTAAATAATAAGAATAGAGAGTCAAAATTACTTCTTGATCCACGGTCTGCAGAATGAATGTGTGTTAACAGGCATGAAAACATTATTAATCTACTTATACATCACCATCAGAACTCTTAGATGACCAAGTGTGTTGATGAGCAGTTACAATAGGAAAAGAAGCTTTTTTTTCTGGGCAGTAGGTCTCAACAGTAGGCTTAAAATATGTAGTATATCATGCTGTAAACAGATTGGCTGTCATTCAGGCTTCTTTTTCCATTTATAGAGCACAGGCAGAGTAAATATACCATGATCCCTTGGGTCCTAATATTTTTGGAATGAGAAATAAATATTGGCTTCAACTTAAAGTCACCAGCTGCATTAGCACCTAACTTTTGAGTTAGCCTTCTCTTTTTTGGTCAGTTTTTTTATTTCAATAGTTTTTGAAGTACAGATTGTTTTTGATTAAATTGATTAGTTCTTTAGTGGTGATTTCTGAGATTTTGATGCACCCATCACCTGAGCAGTGTACACTGTACCCAATATATAGTCTTTTATCCCTCACTCCTCTCCCAACCTTCCCTGTTAAGCCCCCATAGTCTATTATGTCATTCTTATGCCTTTGCTTCCTCATAGCTTGGCTCCCACTTATAAGTGAGTACCTATGGTATTTGGCTTTCCATTCCTGAGTTACTTCACTTAGAGTAATGGCCTCCAAATCCATCCAAGTTTCAGCTTGCTCTTCGAACCCTTGGAGCCAAACATTGACTTCTTCTCTCCTGCTCCAAAAGTCCTAGATAGCATCAATGATCTTAGCAACACCTTCTGGATAACTTACAGCAGCTTCTACATTAGTGCTTGCTCCTTCACCTGGAACTTTTATGTTATGCAGACAACTTCTTTTATTAAATACCTCATGAAGCAACCTCTGCTACCTTCCAACTTTTCTTTGGCAGCTTCCTCACCTCATTCATCCCTCATAGAATTGAAGAGAGTTAGGACTCTTTTCTGGATTAGGCTTTTGGTTAAGGGAACATTGAAGCTGGTTTGATCTACTCAAACCACTAAAACTTTCTCCATATCAGAAATACAGCTGTTTGACTTCCATATTATTCTTATGTTCACTGGAGCAGCACTTTTAATTTTCTTCAGTAACTTTTCCTCTGCATTTACAAGTTGGCTAACTTTGGCACAGGAGGATTAGCTTTTGGCCTATGTCAGCTTTTGACATGCCTTCCTCACTAAGCTTAATCATTTCTAGCTTTTGAGTTCATGTGAGAGATGTGTGAGTCTTCCTTTCTCTAAGCTTATTAATTTAACTTATTTCAATATTGTTGTGTCTTAGGGAATAGGGAGACCCAAAAAGATGGACAGAGACAAGGGAATGACCAGTGAGTGGAACAGTCAGAACACATACACATTTACTGATTAAGTTTTACATCTTATTTTGGCATGATTTGTGGTGCCTCCATACAGTTCTAGTGGTAACATCGAAGATCAGTGATCACAGATCACCATAACAGATATAATAATGCTGAAAAAGTTTGAAGTATTACAAGAATTGCCAATATGTACATAGAGATACAAAATGAGCATATGCTATTGGAAATAGGAATTTAATTGACACAAGGCTGCCACAAACCTTCAATTTGTGAAGAATACTGTATTTGTGAAGCATAAATAAAGTGCAATACAATTAAATTATGGAAGTAGGGCTTTAATATGGACTTGCTTTTCCTTTATGGTACAGCCTTGAGGTTATGCTTTAAGAAAAGTGTTCTGCAGAAATATAAATATAAACCTAGATAAGTTAGGAACCTGTTATTCACATTATAAAATTATACTTACTTCACAAACAAGTTTTCTTAACTTGCAGCATTTATTAAATTATAGTTTCCTTGGCATGTTTTGTTTATTGGTCATTAGTCACTCAATGGGGAGTCTGGGAAACAACTGCCAAATGCCGATCAATCAGAAATGAGGATGAAAAAATGATCAAATAATAAAACAAATCTCTGGGAAAGTACAACTAAATATATTTTCTCTTCCATAAATACATGTATCCTAGAAGTGGATTGATTTGGGCTGGAAAGATATTCTTCCTTGGTAGTTAGGAGATGTATTTTAGAAGTTCTGCATTAGAAGGAATCTTGTCAAATGTCATTAAGAGAATCACTGAACTGAACTGAAAACTGGAGACAAGATTGTTATTTTTGAAATGAGGAGACCGGGTAAATAGGTTATGCTAAATTCCATGGATAAAGAGATGCTGCTGAAACCCCACTCAAAATGTTGTAACAGTCATTTTTATTCTATTAAGATCGTCACACTTGAAGATTTCTTGTCCCTTATCCCCTTTAATTACTTCTATTTCAGATATTATACATAGAATACCCAAGTACTACTGAAGGGGCACACTAATTAGAACCTTAGATGGATTTAGCATCACAAAACAATAGTAAGGGGTTAGTGAAGATGTGATAGAGTCCATAACAAACATATTTTGAGTAAACAAAAATTAACTTTCTGAAGAGGATTCCACCGAATGAGAAAGTAATATGAAGAGATAAAAATGATGTGAAGAGCAATGGAAAAATAGGCTTCTGCTTTAATAAGCCCCCATGATTAGATAACAAGATATGTATGTGATTACACAGGACCCAACCATTAAGACATTAAACTGATTCAGTAAAGTATTTCTTACTAAATACTCCATTTAAAGTAGTTTTCAGCTTCACTTTTTTAAGCTTCATCAGTCTCTTATTTTGTATTGTGTCATTGCTTTTCAATTATAAGCATATGGTTTTTATCATTATATTTACCTTAAGCCTACCTCTTTCCTTTTTTACAGACTTCATATTGAGTACTCTACTCTTATAACATACTTGAGTAATTTTCTTTCATAATAGTAACAGCAGTAATAATAACAATAGCATCTGCCATTTGTGAGTTTCATTTTTCCTAGAGGGTTTGCCAAGTGCTCTGTATGATTTATTCTCATTTAATCTCCAAGCATCCTAATGAGAAAACTGAGGTTTAGAGACATTATATGATTTGTTCAAGGTCAAACAGATCTAAATGGTAGAGCCAGAATTTTAATACCAGGGTCTACTTGACCAGAGTCTTTGCTCTTAACCATTGCATTAACACCTGCTACTACTGCAAGTTTTTAAGGCGATAACATCCTTGGCTGTAGGGGAGTCATAATCCTGAGACCATGAGATCACCCATCTTTGCCAGGGAGGCTGTCCAAGAGACTTCAGGCCTTGTTGTCTGATAACTGGGCAGTAGCTGTTAGGTTCCTTTATCTTCTTATATGTGATTCTTTAATTCCTGATTATTCCCAGAAGATCTTTGGAAGAGTAGTTAGCTATTGTTTTATATCACAAGGTTAGGTCAAGAATGAGAACTAGTCAAAGATTAAATGACTTCTCTGGGTATTGAGCAAACTCCTCTGGGCTAGGCTCTGCAAGAGAAAGAAAAACAAGCCAGATGAGGTAATTGCCCTCACCCTGGGGTTTCTGTCTTACGCAGTTCAGAGCTAGAGACCTTGCTTGGTTCTCTCTGTCCTCCCTCAATGGTTTGTTCCTCTACTGCTAATTTTTGCCCCAGCAAAACCGTGCTATCCAGTTTATGTTAGGGTACTTTGGGAATATCCCTATAAGGCTACTGTATAAACCTACATGTAGTAAACTGAGGTCTATGTTTCTGTAATGGATGGAAAGAAAAGCAACAAAACAACTCATTATGTTAAATCTGATTTTTATTCTTTTTTTTTTTTTTTTTTAAAAAAAGCAAATAGCATGATATTTTGGCAGACTTTCTGACAGCACCCACATTTGATTTGATGAGATGTGTGCTCCTATTTGAGTTATGTCCAAAAGAGGGCAAACAGATGGAAGGCTTTTACAAAAGAAAAAAAATCCTGGTTAGTGTGAGCCTAGAATCCCTAATTTGCTTTTAATTTTTTTCTCTTAAAAAGCAATAAATAGGTCTTAACAGATGGACTGACATTTGAGGTAAAAGCATCCTTTGAGAAACTACAAGCAATGAATGCCTTATACAGATGTGGAGAATTCAAATGCATGTAAATCATAGCAAACCACACAAAGTGAGGCTAGAAAAACATAAACTTTCTGAGAAAGGAGGTTTAGGAAAACATATGCTTAGACCTATAAAACAATCTTCGGTGACCTTCCAGCATAGATTTTCTTTTTCTTTTCTTTTTTGAGACAGAGTCTCACTCTGTTACCTGGGGTGCAGTGGTGTGATCTCAGCTTACTGAAGCCTCAACATCCTGGGTTCAGGTGATCCTCCCACCTAAGCTTTTTGAGTGGATGGGATTACAGGTGTATGCCACTCACACCCAGCTATTTTTTTAAAATTATTATTTTTGTAGAAACTGGATTTCACCATGTTGCTCACGCTGGTCTCAAATTCCTGAGCTCAAGAGATCTGCCCGCCTCAGCCTCCCAAAGTTTGGAATTATAGGCATGGGCCATGGTGTCCGGCCCAGCATAGATTTTCAAACTGTGATTCATGACCCACTGATAGGTCATGAAATCAGGTTAATCAGTTGTGATTGGAATTTGAAAAAAAAAAGGTGATAGTGGTGGTGGCGGGGCAAGGAATAGGATCTATTCAGAGTGTACCACTCTGAATAAAAATCAGTGCTGTTTCATGATGGTTTGTTTCTATTACATATTGTATCCTGGGTCATGATGCAGTTTTTACTATAGGTCATGGTTAAAATACATGTATTCTAGAAGATGCTGATCTAGCAGATGATTAATGCAAATGTATTGGAACATGACTCCGTTTATAAGCTACCTTTTTCTGCTTCTCTCCACATCTAGTCCATTAGCTTTCTGCCCAAAATATGGGATATGTTGTATTCATCTACTTCCATCTGCTTCCTTCCATTTCCACTACTTTTGCCCTTATCGAAGCCACTAACTTGCCTCATTTTAGGCTATAGAATAGTCTCCTACCTGGGATTTTCCGCTCTGTGTTCCCCTCCCACAAAAGTATGGGAGCTGTCTTCTTTTCTCTCTCTGTCTAATAAATAGCTCTTCTGCAAATAGTCTTCCTAACTATTCTCCTGGCTATCATTTGGGCTCCCAGCAATCCATTCTCCATGTGGCAGCTACAGGAATCTTTTAAAAACATAAATAAAATAACTCTTGCACCTAAACCCCTGCACTGGTTTTCCTTTGAATTTAGAATAAAATCTAAACCTTTTAGCATGCTAAAACCTACATAGACTGGTCCCTGTCTATCGCTTCAGCATTATATCCTGCTGTCCTTCCATAGGCTCTGACTTGGCTTACCCTCAGGGTCTTGTATCTGCTCTTCTCTTTCCCTGCAAAGTGCTCTACCCAGATCTTAGCAAAGCTCATTTCTTTCCCCACACAAGAATCTCCTGAACTATGTAGATAAAAGTGTATTCTCAGACCCACCCTCTTCATGATGCTGAATACTCTCACATTCCCTGTACCAGTTGCCTCATATTTACTTTATTTGTAGAATGTCACTGTCTGAAAGTATCTTACTTGTTTACTTGTTTATTGTCTGTTTCCTTCTGTAAACACCGAAGCATTGGGACCTTGTCTGTGTTGTCCTAGGCTGTATGTATGCCCAGCCTTAGAACAGGGCCAGCCTGGCAGTAGAATGCACTAAAAAATATGTGGGAATGAATGAATTAATTTGCTTTAGGATATCCAAAGGCCCAGATTATTTTTTTCAAAGTTTTATTTTTAATTGACAAATAATAATCATATGTATTTATGTGGTACAATGTGATATATATATATATATATATATACACACACTGTGGAATGATTATATCAAACTAATGAACATATCTATCACCTTACATACTTGACATTTTTGTGGTGAAAACATTGAAAATCTACTGTTAGCATTTTAAAAATATACAATACATTATTATTATTACTAACCATGTTCACCATGCTAAGCAATAGATTTTTAAAACCTTCCCCACCGTCTAACTGAAACTTTGTACACTTTGATCAATATCTCCCCATTCCCCACTCCATACCACCTGGTAACCACCATTTTACTCTCTACTTCTATGGATTTGACTTTTTTGGATTCCACATAGACATGAGAGCAGGTAGTATTTCTGTGCATATTTCACTGAACATAATGCCTCCAGGTTCATCTATGTTGTGGCAAATTACAGAATTTCCTTCTTTTTTAAAAGATAAATACTGTTCCCTTGTGTATATATATATATCACATTTTCTTTGTCTGTTCATCTGTTGATGGACAATTAGATTGACTTCATATTTTGCCAAAGGTCCACGTTCTAAGGGTGCCAAACATAGACAAACTATGAACAGAATGAAGCTGGAACTTTTTCCTTATCCTACCGGTTGGATGTGGCATTTTGAAGCAAAGGGTCCCATTTGGACTCTAGACTAGAGGTCCCCTGGGTGTGGCTTCCTTGGTTACTGCCGCATTTGGCTCTCTTTCCCCTCAAGACTTGTTGCCATGACCCTGATAGACCTGAAGTGCTGATAATGTGGTGTCAGGAAACCAGAGTTCTGCAATCTCTCTGAATCTTGATTCTTTTATCTGTAAAATAAAGGTAAGAATAAATGTACCTACTAGAGATGTTTTGAGGACTAAATAAGAAAGTAAGCATGAAAGTAAATATTTGCTATTGTGATTACTAGTCTATTCAGGTATTTTAAAGGAATCAGAAGTGAGCATGGAATGCTTTTTGTTAATTCCAAACACTGAGAAATGCCTCTATCCTCCAAACTGCTCATCAGAAGTTGGGGCATCATCCTCAAGGACTCATTTTCTTTTATCTCACATTCAGTCACCTACCAGTTTCTATCAATACTTCCTCTTCTTTATAAACTCCTTTATAATTTGAGGTCTGGCATGGGGCCCAAGAATTTGATTAGATGAACTGACATGCTGGAGCAGAGAGATATTTTAAAAATATTAGTTTCCTTGCTTTTCCTGAGGAAAATTCATCTCTTCCTTTCCCCAAGATATTCCTGCTATTTGGTGCCACACAAGGCTCTTCTGTGCTGTGTAGATCAGGGTGCTTTCTTGGGCTTCTCAACCCTCAGTTGTTACCACCCTCTTGCATAGATGCAGAATGAAAGGGTAAATCCTCCTACAGTCCCCCTCCCCCACCTCGCATTCCTCATGTGATTTAAATAGTTGCTGAAATCTCACATGTTTCCACTTAGATATCTCAGTAGTTCTACTTTACTTCTAACTTCTAACTTGTTGAAGTAATCACATACTTTCACCAAACCAGTCATGCATGCTTACAGTCCTCCTTCATGCTCTTATCAGGGAAGGCACTTATATTTTGACTGGCCTTGTGCTTTTTGCTAGTAATAAGCCACCTTCATTTATTATGATTTTTTAATAAACTTAATTTCCTCAATCTTTCTTCCCTTCTCATCTTATTATTTGTCAGCTGGAATACTGTAATGGCCACTAAGTGGTTTTCTTGACTTTCATCTCACACCCCTCCAATCTAACTTGTCATTATTGTTATTATCTTATCCTCCCAGGACCATCCCCAAAATGTCATAGTGACAATTAGACAGTCTGGGAAACAAATTAAAGCTAGAGTGATAGAACCGGTGAGGCATGGCTCCTACCTTTCTTATCTATCTCAAAAGAGTTACCTACCTAAGTGTGCTAACTATAGACCAAATAAGAGGGTAGTTCCCCAGCAGACCAATTCCAGGTCTGAGTGTGAACTAAATTGCTGGTTAACCTGGGTTGCTAATATCATGTCTCTGAGTGTGCACATCTGAAACAATAACAATAGTAATGGCTAAAGTTTCTTTTGAATTTACTATGTACCAGGCAGTGTTTAGTGCTTTACATGGACCTACTCATCGTTTCAAATGCCCTTTGAGGTAAATACTACTATTGTCTGCAATTTAGAGATGAGAAAAAAAAAAAAGAATGTCTAGTCCAAAGACATTCTTTGGTTAGAACCATAGTCCCAGAGCTAGAAAGTGTTGGGACTATGGTTCAAACTCAGGCAGTGGCTCCAAAGTCTGCAGTTGGATGCTGTAAAAAGGAGTTGAATTAGATGAGCTTCTGGGGTCTCTCTACCTCTAAAAATATCGTAAGTTCATGTGCCAGAGAAGGCTGCTGGTTTCCCCCAATAAACAAGGGTTAGGAACAGTGCTATGCTAAGGTGTGACACTGCAGCCAGTACAGTTCATCCTCAGGCAGGGAACATTGTCTAAATATAGAACCTCCCTTAATGTTGGAAGGTCTGACTAAACTGGGTTAGTTGCTGGGTGAGGTGCTAGAGGCAGCACAAGTGGAAAGGTGTGCCAGCTGCGCAGTAGTGCTGCATAACAATGTAGGGCAAGATTCCTCCCTGAGCTCTACCCTGCTTGCATCACTGCTTTCATTGCACGTCCTTTAGCGGGATTATATAATGCCGATTAAGGTAGATTACTTTATGAATCAATTTGCCTCTCAGGGAAATCAGGGCATTTTGCCAAACTCTTTTTCACCAAAATGATAATTCCATGCCTTTAGGTTGATTCTCTTTTTACTTGTCAGTTGCAAGGGGAACTCTGGCCTGTGTCTGTTCCATGCACAGCTGGACTGTCTTTAGACCTCCATGTTTTCCAACAATGTGAACTTCTGCTGGCTTATTCTTTGGATTATGCTTTAGACATTTGAGATGCGGTTGTGAGTTGAATTGTTTCCCCCCAAAAGAGATGTGTAAGTCGTAAACCCCGGTACTTGTGAAAATGACCTTAATTTGGAAACAGGGTCTTTACAGATGTAATCAAGCTGTGATGAAGTCATACTGGAGTAGAGTGGGCCCTAATATAATAGCTGGTTTCCTGAAAGAGAGGTAATTTGCACGCAAACATGCAGACACATGGAGAATACCATGTGATGATGGAGGTGGATATTAGAGTGGTTCATGTATAAGCAAAGGAACGCCAAGGACTGTGGGCAAACACCAGAAGCTAGAAGTAAGCAAAAAACCATTCTTCCCTAGAACTTTCAGAGGGAGCATGGTCCTGCTGACACCTTGATATCAGACTGAGAGAAAAAATTGCTATGTTTTTATGCCACCCAGTTTATGGTACTTAGTTATGGCAGATCTGTGAAACAAATGCAAATACTTCTCTGGATCTTTTGCCAACGATGTTAAAAGGACTCCATAAGCATAATTTCATTAATTCATATGACATAAATTGAAATATTTAAAGGGTATGTACCATGGAAATAGGGCTAGGATGCTGGCCTAAAGACCTGAGATGCAGCTCTGGCTCTGCTACTTCCTAGCTCTATGACTCGGGGACAAATCATTCATCCTTTCTGAGTTTTTTTTTTTTTAATAAAAAAATGAGACTATTCCAAAAATATTGCCTTGTTTGCCGCATAAGGTTGTTATAAGAATTGGTAATAATTTACATTTATGTAGCACTTGAATGTTTACAAATCATTTACCTGAATATAGGTAAAAACACTATCTTATTTGTTCTTCCCAATAACCCTACAAGGTGGATAGTTTTCTTGATCTAATGTTGCTGATCAATGCAAAATTTAGAGAAGCCGTTTGTTTGCCAGAGACAACACAGCTGGTAAATATTATAGACAGGACTTCTCTGTTTTTCACTCTACTTACTCTACTGTATAGTGCTTAAGAAAACACTTGGCCCATTGTAAATGTTCAATATGTATTTGTTGAATGAATAGAGGGATGAATGAATCTTTGTTTTCTGTTACTTAAGCATGTAAATCTTTTAGAACACTTCAGCTGAAAGATTAATGTTTTCAGTATACAATTCCAATTATTTATTTATGTACACAAAAATATTTGTTGAATACTTGCCAGGGGCTAATCATGGGTCTAGGTGTAGACTTATAGCAGTGACAAAACAGACCAAGTCCTTGTTCAGGCAGACCTTACATTCTAGTGAGAGAAATAGATAGTAAATAAACAAACTTCTATCTTGACATGAAATTGCCAAAGAGAAAATTAAGCAGAATAGTAGGGATGGGAATTATGGGGTGGGAGGAGGGGAAGAAGGATGTTATAGTGTAGTCAGGAAAGGCCTCTGTGATAAGGTGACTTTTGAGTAGAGCTATGAAGGAAGTAATGGGTATCTAGGGGAAGATTATTTCGGGCTACAGAAATAGCAAATAAAAAGTGTGAAAGTTTTTTTGAGACTTTCAAAAAACAGCAAGGAAGCCAGTGGAGAAGAGGGGTGGATTGGAGGTCAGAAAGTTAAGGAGGCCCGACCACATGGACCTTGCAGACCAGTGGCAACAGGACTTTTGTTTTTTACTACAAGTTGGGAAGCCATTGGAGGGTTTTGCACAGAGGAATGACCTGGTGTGTTTTAAAAGGATCATTATGGTTACAGTGTGGAGAATAGATGGGAGAGGGAAAAGGATGGAAGTTGGCAAAGGTTGTTATAATAATGTAGGCAAGAGATGAAGTTAGTAAGGATGGTCAGATTCTGAATACATTTTGAGGGTAGACTTGACAGGATTTTTATGATTAATTTGGATGTGGGGTGTGAGAGAAAATGATGTGTCAAGAATGGTCCCAAGGTTTTTGATATGTGCAGCTATCAATATAACATATTTAAGAGTTATTAAGTTAGTGAATTCTGTGGGAGAAGCAGGTTTGGGATAAGGGTAGGGAAACCAATTTAGTTTTGGACATTTCAACTTGAGATTAATCATAGACTTCCAAGTAGAGGTGTTGTGTGTACAAATGGAAATATGAGTCTGGAGTTCAAGGAAAAGGCCTAGGATAGAGATAAAATCTTGGGAGTCATTAGCAAATAGAAAGTATTTAAGTCCATTAGATTGGATGAGATCAGCAGGGTGTGAGTATAGATTTTTAAAATAGGTTCAGGGTTTGAACCCTGAAGCATTTCTCCTTTTGGGGATCAGGAATATGAAAAGTAATGGGCATAAGAGACTGAGAAGGAAAAGCTAATGAAGAAGAAGGAAAACCAAAAGGGAGTGGTGATGTAGAAGCTGAGGAAAGATGCCATTTAAAGAATGTTTCAAAGTTTATTACACAGGAGAGAGAGGGATGATTGCTAAAGCAATGATCTCAATTGACATACTGCTGACTGATTGAGTTAGGTGAAGTTTAAGTAGTTTCTGTTTAGTTTGGCAATTTGGAGATAATTAATAAGGAACCTTGAGACACATAGTTCAGGTGTGGGTGGGAAAAGATGGCAGTAGGTTCAAGAGAAGATGGCAAGAAAGAAAGTGGAGTCAAAGTACACACCATTTGGAGTTTTGTTATAAAAGGGGCAGAAAAATAGTGTAACTGGAGGGTAATTTGATGTTAAGGAAGAAGGAGGTTGGTTTGTTTGCTCATTAAAAGAGGAAATACTAAAGCATGCTAATGGTGATTGTCTTATAGAAAGAAGAAAAATGATTCCATAAGGAAACAGAGAGAACTGCTATGGTAATATCCTTGAGCCAGTGAGGGAGAACATATCCAGTGAACAATGGGAGGAGTCAGTCAGCCTTAGAAAGGCACACACTTCCATTGTGATCCATTGTCACAGTAAGGAAGGCAGAATACGTAGGTGCAGACACTGGTGGGTTGTTTGTTATACAAGTGAGAGCTCATGGAAGTTTTCTCTGATTGGTTCAGTTTTCCCAGCAATGTAGGAAGCAAGGTCATCAGCTAAGATTGAGGAGGAAAAGAGGTGTGACATTCAGGAGAATGGGAGGGTGAATAGACTAAGGAAATGTAGTAGTAGGATATCCAGGCAGCATTGTATAAAAATGTGAGAGATTACTTTGATGAGTAAGTAGAAAACAAAGATGGGAATTATATACATTTGTTGACAGCCCACACGTGGAAGCCATGCTATAGGCTTTGAGATACAAAGAAGAATTCTGACCCCCAGGAATGTAAAATCAAGTGTCAGTGACAACTAATAAACACATGAAAGATTCAAATAATAATTTAAGACAATAGAAGAAATATATGTGACAAGGAAGCATATGTGAATGTGTTTAAGGAGTTTAGAGGAAAAAGAGAGGTGATCTAGAAGTGATATGAATCTGGCAGAAAAGATAAATTCAGGGAGGGACAAATGAGAATAAAGTAAACAATAGGAACAAAGACCAAAGCCTGGAGGAAAAGTGGTAGAGTTACATCATCATCAAGTAAGGTTGCCAGATAAAATACAGGACAGCCAGTTAAATTGGAATTTCAGATAAACAAAAATAATTTTTAGTATAAAATACAGATTTATACAGAATCAAATTTAACTGGGTGTCCTACACTTTTATTTGCTAAATCTGGCAACCCTAGAATGAAGGTTAAGGGAAACAAAAAAAAAAATGGTATTGAACCAAGAGAAGGAAGAATTTCAAGAATACAAAAGGTGTTCGGTGGTGGCAGATACTTCAATAAAGCCATGGAAATAAAGTTTTGTCATTAGAACAACATTGGTGGCATTTGACACAGCATTGAAGGCAGAGGCCCAAGCAACATATATGGACTACTCAGTGGAGAGGCTTGGCAGTAAGAAAAGAGAAAAATATATAGTCTAAGGCCAAATATAGAGGTGAATCCCAGGACCTGGGCTCACAGCTACTGGGATACTGTATGCATTTAGGTAATGTGTGAACAACAAATATCCTATCTTTAAGATGCTCTGTAATGGCCAGAGACTGGCTAAACAGTGAAGTTACAACTTAGCTGGCTTGGTACTCTAGGGCTCAGGTATCCTCTGCTGGAGAGCAAGACAAAGGAAGGAGACACATTTTGTAAATGAAATATGAAAGAAAAAAAAGAATAAAAATCCTACTGTAGTCAAAATGTTTATTTCAGTTCAATAGTAGACCAAATTCAGATACTCTCAGATTAAAATTAGAATGTGAACTTTAAATTATAAATCATTTAATAGAACAGACTTTCTGCCCACAGAGGCCTGCCCTATACTGGATTTTATTTCTTTACAACCGGGTAGAAGAAATTATCAAAGAAATTCCATGAGAAACGAGCACTGTTGTGAAAAAGGCAATGGCAGAATTTTTCCTGCCTGGCCACTAGAGTTAGGGCACTTGGTCACAGAAGATGGGACATCTGAGGGCTGTACACTATCACTCAGTGGAAGTGTTAGAATGACAGTGACACATGCTTTTCCAGTAATGTTTTATCCTTAGGGGCCTCAAGGTGCTGTAGTATCATTATAGAATATTTATTGCTAAATTTTCTACCCCCCAGGAAGAAAAGGTAGCAGCTTTTGGAGGAGATTTTTTAAAATGAGGGTTAACAGAGTAACCTTTGACAATAACTGTTAATGGATTAGGGTCAGGGACATCTCAGTGTTCACAGACCTTAAAAATATTGTCATCCATCTTTCTCTCTGAATTGAGTGCTCATCTTGCCAGTTCGTATAGTTAATTAGATTGTTAACTCTGTCTATTTATAGCAGCAAACACTTCACTGGCATGTAGCAAATGCTGATTATTAAACAGGAGCCTCTACTGACTCAGGGTGGAATGAAATGTAATTATTCAAATTAGATTTAGGCCAAGGTCCAATGACCTCACAGGCAACATCCTGATTTTGCAAGTACTAGTCCATAAACCATTTCTCTGAAAGATGTAGAGATTACCATCTTTAGGAACCTTGTGGTGAATAGTGATGCTGAGTTTAGGCCTCCCCTAGCATTCTTAAAAGGATTATGCTGTCTTCTATAAATGTACCTATGCACCTGCCAGCTCATGACGCAAAGTCAACCTTACTAAGTAAATCATTATACAAAGTAGCTATGGATGTAGAATTTTAATAGCAAATCAATTAAAGTTAATTTTCATGGATGCTATTAAGGAGGGTGTTCACCAAGCCTGTCTCTTTTCATATATCACATTACTTTATACTTTGAGAGAAAAACTCTGTTTTTTCATCTTTTGCCGTTTGTATTTTTTATTCATTTATATTTTAAGAAATTTTAGATTGGAGGTACTTGTGCAGGTTTGTTACAATGGTATATTTTGTGATGCTGAGGATCTCATCACCCATATAGTGAACGTAGTACCCAACAGGAAGTATTTCAGCCCTTGTCCCTTTCCCTTCTTGCCTTCTTTTGGAGCCTCCATGGTCTATTGTTCTAAAATTTATGTCCATTTGTACCTAATGTTTATCTTGCACTTATAAGTGAACATATGATATTTGGTTTTCTCTTTCTTCTTCACTCATTTGCTTAGGATGATGTCCTGTAGCTGCATCCATGTTGCTGCAAAAAAGGACATGATTTTATTCTTTTTTTGACTGCATAGTATTCCTTGGTGTTAACATATCACATTTTCTTTATTCAATCCACTGTTGATGGGCACCTAGGTTGATTCCATGTCTTTGCTATTATAAATACTGCTGTGATGAACATACAAGTGTAGGTATCTTTTTGGTAGAATTATTTATTTTCCTTTGGATATATAAAGGAAATAAATCCTTTAGGATATGTAAAGGAAAAGTAATGAGATTGGTGGGTTGAATGGTAGTTCTAATCTTAGCTCTCTGAAAAATTTCCAAAGTTGAAATTTACAAGCTTAAGTAAAAATGAGGGATCTATTAAGTAGGTATGGGTGTATGTACTCAGGGGCAGGATGTTCAGCTGGATCTCACAGAGATCCATACTAGGACTTAGAGATCTTTATCCTCTTAGGGTCTGCTAGTTGTCTTGTCTCTGATGCTGTCTTGAGTATCTGCTCCTATTCTGTTTCCAAGGAAAACTTTCTCTGCTTAGCTTATATATGGCTCATCATGAATGCCCTCAAATGGTACCTTCATTCTCTAAATTATAAGATATTCCTTCTCTAGACTCCATAGCTACCTGACTTAATCTCTTTGCTTTTTAAAAAGTATAGCACTTTAAACAATTGAAATATACTTTATATAACATAAGATTCACCATTTGAATGTGTATGCTTCATTGCTTTCTAGCATATTCATTATGTTGTCTAGTTATCACCACTACCTAATTCCAGAATATTTCCATCATCCCAGAAAGAAACCCCATATCTATTAGCAGCTAGTCCCAATGACTTCCCCACCACATACCCTGTGCAACTTCTAATATAATTTCTGTCTAGCAGCTAGTCCCAATGACCTCCCCACCACATACACTGTGCAACCTCTAATATAATTTCTGTCTCTATGAATTTGCCTCCTCTGGACATTTCATATAAATGGTGTAATACAATATATGGCCTTGTGTGTCTCACTGATTTCACTTAGCATAACGTTTTAAAGGATCATCTGTGTTGTAGTATGTGACAGTATTTTATTATTTTTTATAGCTAAATATTATAATAGTCCGTTAATGGATGTGCCACATTTTGTGTATTCATTCATCAGCTGATGAATGTTTGAGCTGTTTCCACTTTGTGGTTTTTAACAATAATGCTGCTATGAACATTGTTTTTAAAAAACAATTATTTATTTATAATAAAAAATGACAAATTTATGTGTACAATGTGATATTTTGATATATGTTAAACATTGTGGCATGATTAAATCAAGCTAATTAATATGTCCATTACCTTACATACTTATCTTTGTGTTGAAAACATTGAAAATCTATGGACTTAGCAATTTTAATTATTACAACAACAAAACAATAATTTATATTGTTATAATCAATAATGATAATAATTTACATTATTATTAGTTATGGTCACTGTGCTATACAATAGATCTCTGGAACTTACACCTCCTATCTAAAAGAAACTTTGTATTTTTTTTTTTTTCTTTCCCGAGATGGAGTTTCGCTCTTATTACCCAGGCTGGAGTGCAATGGCGTGATCTCGGCTCACCACAACCTCTGCCTCCTGGGTTCAGGCAATTCTCCTGCCTCAGCCTCCTGAGTAGCTGGGATTACAGGCATGCGCCACCATGCCCAGCTAATTTTTTGTATTTTTAGTAGAGACGGGATTTCACCATGTTGACCAGGATGGTCTCGATCTCTTGACCTCGTGATCCACCCGCCTCGGCCTCCCAAAGTGCTGGGATTACAGGCGTCAGCCACCACGTCCGGCTGAAACTTTGTATTTCTTAATCAACATTTCCTTATTTCTCACTCTTCTTCCCCCAGCTCCTGGTAACCATCATTCTACTCTCTGCTACATGAGTTTGATATTTTAAGATTCTGCATATGAGTAAGATCATGCAGTAATGGTCTTCCTGTACTGACAGAAACTGGAAAATTAGAAATTTCTCTTATTTCACTTAGCATAATCTTCCTCCAGATTTATCCACATTGTCTCAAATGACAGGATTTTCTTTCTTGAGGCCTAATAGTATTCCATTGTGTGTGTGTATATCTATACACACACACCACATTTTCTTTTTCTTTATCCATTCATTCATTCACTGATAGACACTTAGGTTGATTCTGTCTATTGGCTATTGTGAATAATGCTGCAAGTAACATGGAAGTATAGATATCTCTTTGACATACTGATTTCATTTCCTTTGAATTTATAGCCAGAAGTGAAATTGCTAGATCATATGCTAGATCTACTTTTGATTTTTTGAGGAATCTCTATACTGTTTTCTATAATGGTTGTGCCAATCTACATTCTCACCAGCAATGTAACACAGTTGCCTTTTCTCTACATTCTTGTTTACAGTTATTATCTTTCATGTTTTTGATAATAGTAATTTTAACAGGTGTGAGATGATACCTCATTGATTTTAGCTTACTTTTCCCTGATGATTAGTGATTTTTATATGACTGTTGGCCACTTGTGTCTTCTTTTGATAAATGTCTACTCAGGTCCTTTGTCTATTTTTTGATCAAGTTGTTTTCTTGCTATTGAGTTGTTTGTGTTCCTTGTGTATTTTTGGATATTAACCCCTTATCAGATGTGTGGTTTGGAAATATTTTCTCCCATTCTATAGGTTGTCTCTTCATTCTATTGATTGTTTCCTTAGCTATGCGGAACATTTTAGTTTGATGCAGTTCCATTTGTCTAATTTTGCTGTTGTTGCCTGTGCTTTTGGGTCCTATCTGATAAATCTTTGCCAAGATCAACATCGAGAAACTTTTCTGTTTTTTTTCTTCTAGCTTTATAGTTTCAGTCTTACCTTTAAGTCTAATTTATTTTGAGTTCATTTTTGCCTATGGGGTGAGATGGGGTCCAATTTCATTTTCTGCTTGTGCATATCCAGTTTTCCTAACACTACTTATTGAAGAGACTGTCTTCTTGCCATTGTATGATTTTGTCACTTTTGTCAAAGGTCAGTTGACCATAAATGTGTGGATTTATTTATGGCCTTTCTATTCTATTCCATTGGTCTATAGGTCTGTTTCTGTCCCAGTACCATGCTGTTTGGATTGTGATAGCTTTGTAGTAGATTTTGAGATCAGGTAGTATGATGCCTCCAGCTTTGTTCTTTTTGCTCAAGATTGTTTTTGTTTTTCCATATGAATTTTAGGATTGTGTTTTCTATTTCTATGAAAAATGACCCTGAAATTTTGATAAGGATTGCATTGTATCTATAGATCACTTTGGATTGTATGGACATTTTAATGATATTAATTTTCCAACCTATGAACATGGGTTATCTTTCCATTTATTTGTATATTCTAAAACTTCTTTAATGAATATTTTGTACTTATAAGTGTACATACCTTTCATTTCCTTGATTAAACTTATTTGTAAATGTTTTTCTATGCTGTCGTAAATGAGATAATTTTCTTGGTTTCTTTTCTGAATAGTTCATTGTTAGTGTATAGATATGCTACTTATTTTTATGTGTTGATTTGGTATCCTGCAACTTTACTGAATTTGTTGATTAGTTCTAACAGTTTTTTGATAAAGTCTTTAGAGTTTTCTATACATAAGATCATCTTGTCTGTAAACAGAGATCTTCTTGCTTTCCAATTTGGATGCCTTTTATTTCTTTCTCTTGCCGAATTTCTCTGGCTAGGACATCTAGTACTATGTTGAATAAACATGGTGACAGTGGACGTTTTTGTTTTGTTCCTCATCTTAGAGGGAAGGTCTTTCAACTTTTCATTGTTGAATGTGATGTGAGCTGTAGGTCTGTGATATATGGCGTTTATTGTGTTGAGACACATTCCTTCTATACCTAATTTGTCATGAAGTTTTAATCATGAAAGGATTAATCATTTATAATCATGAAAGGATGTGAATTTTTTGTCAAATGCCTTTTCTGCATCTATTGAGATCATCACATGGCTTCTGTTCTTCATTCTGTTAATGTGGTGTATCATATTGATTTGCATGTATTGAACTATTCTTGCATCCAGGGATAAATCTCACTTGATCAGGATGAGTGATCCTTTTAATGTGCTGTTGAATTAGGTTTGCTCCTATTTCATTGAGAGTCTTTGCATCATTTGCATTCATCAGGAATATTGGCCTGTAATTTTCTTTTTTTGTAGTATTCTTTTTCTGGCTTTGGTATCAGGGTATGATATGAACTCTATTTACAAGTTTTGGTGGAACATATCTTTCCAAGTCTTTTGGAGTTATATTTAGAAATGGAATTGCTGAGTCATATGTTAATTCTATGTTTAACTTTTTGAGGAACTGCCATACTGTTTTTCATAGTGGCTATAAGTTTTTACATTCTCACCAGCAATGTATGATGAAGGCCCATTGAATTTTAATTTCAAATTTCTAGGAGACAGAGTCTGGTTTCCCCATCTCAGTCAATATCAATTTGGGGTTCTCTTCGGGTAAGATATGTACTCTGTTCGATAGAGCTCAGTATGGAGGTGGACAGTGAGACAAGGAAGTAGAGTGGTCATGAAAACACTCATGTATGCAAAGGCCCATTATGTAACAGTTCTTAGAGAAGGGATCTGGGTATTTTGGATTTCTCCCTTCCTGTATAAACTCAACCTCACCCCTAGTATATTCAGATTTTAAATAGTTTTAAATCATGAAAGTGGTCATTTGATGACAATTTCTGAATTTTTAAATTGAACTGAGCTTTGAACTTTTCTTTAGGACAAGGCACAAAACTCTCTAGTGGCTAGTAAAAGTAACATATTCACTCTTAATAGATATTTCTTACATCAAACCTGTGAGGCATATGAAAATTCCAACCCAATGTGGAGCTGTTAACTGAAATGTACAAGATCATAAAGCGAGTTAGTGACCATCATGAAATTAGCATTTGGAATCTTATTGCCACTGATTAGATTCTTAGGCCACTTGTTTGCTGGAAGCTTAATTATTGTCCTTCCGTGCTATTTTGGGACCCAAAGTCCCCTTCTTCATTCATTCTGTTGGGGAATTTCTAGACAGAACCTCATTTAATACTTCACAAAATGAGTTGCTTTATAAAAACCCCAAAATGCAATCAAATCCATCTGTTTTCTCTTTTGCATTAACTTATTTGTTGTAGTAAAGCCCCAGACAGTCCTCAGAGAGATACAGTGATAGGAAAGAAAACTGATTATGAGGGAAAGATTTTAGGGTCATTGAGATTTATTCCCCTTATATGCAAAATCTGTGTAATGTGTGCAATAGCCTGAGATCACCTTGGCATAAAGCATAGCTCACATTTGAGATGCTGATCATGCAGCCTGCACATGAGGGGAATAATAAGCAGAGGATTCCCACTACAGAAGGTTTAACAATCCAGAGCTTAAGATATTGCAATGGAAATGAGGCTGGTTGTGCAGACTTTTAACTGAGCATTATTCTGAAGCTTGTCTCTTAGTATTAAGGCTCTTGAAAATTATTGATTTGGATTCAAATGGGGAGAAGGATTTAACATTTGCCTTGCTTTATGTGAAAGCCAAGAAAAATTTATACCAGTAAACCTGAACCTGATGTAGATTCTGTGTGTGTATATGTGTGTGTGTGAGAGAAAGAGAGGCAGAGAAAGAAAGAAAGAGAGATTAAGTAATAGATATAGAGATCTGAGTATGGAAGATTAAATAATGATAGATAGTAAACCTCATATAAATGTTATTTCCTTCACATAATTTTTGATAATTTTGATTTATTCCACATTATATGTAATAATTTCTGATCATTGGAAGTTAGGTAGCTGAGTCCTTGTGGAGTGGCAATTCAAATCTTACATGAGTCTGCCTCCCAGCTCATAGATTGTGGGCCATGTTGCTTTTCTCCTATTCCTCTCTCCAAGAGGGCCCCCATACACAGCAGGTGACACTGATGGATGGTCCCTTCCTGGTTCTTTATTGAAACTCCACATTGTATACAGAAAGGGTAAGATAGTTGATGCCTCAGTCAGGAGTGGACAACTAACAGGTCAATAGAAACTCAACCTGAAATTGCTATCACAGCAGCTTGTTATAGCTTTTGCCTTTGATGTACAACTACACTACTTTGTAATTCAGCAAATGTGGTGCCGAGGGACTGCTCCATTAGATGCATCTGTAACCAGAAGTCAGTTGGTCTGGAGCCCAGCTTCAGCTGGAGCCCTGTGACCTTGGGAGGATTTTTAAGACCCCTGAGATTATTCCTTCACCTGCCAGAGTGATGGGGTGGGTGCTGGGACTTTCCTAACCAGGGTTGACTAGGATAATGCATGTGTAAGTATCTTGAGAAAGAAAAGTTATTACCGGTAAAATAAAACTAGACAGGCCCAAATTCCCTCAGGGAATTTGTAGTGTGGGGACAGTGGTAGAACTAATGTGCTTCAAAGCACGTATTGCGTATTTTATCTCATTTAACCCCATTAAAGTTGGTATCATTATACCCATTTTGCAGATGAGTTCACTGAGACTCAGAGAACGTAAGTGATTTGCTCAAAGTTGCTCTTTCGTTTTCCACTTGGCAGAGGCAAGACTGGAAGAAATGTGTCTTACTCCAAAGCTGAATCTAAGGTGTGTGAGTCTTAACTCATTGCTCAGCCCAGTACTTACTTCTACATTAGAAACTCATCTCCTCTCCTGTAATTCTGCCACTTAAAATTTACCCTTTTGAGCTGATTCCTTATTTATAAAAACAGAATTAATGCCACGGACCTTGCAGGCTTGTGTGAAGATAAATGAACTGGTACAGTGCTTGGTCACGGGTGGGCACGGACAGTATGCCTTATCTCTCCTCACATCCGGCCTTCTGCCTCATCCATGCTGCTGACTCTATGACATTCCCTAAGTTTGACCTGTGCCTCAAGACTTTCCTCCTCCCATCAACAAGAAGAATTAGAAAATGTCACTGCACATTATCTTTCAATTTTTACTGACATTAAATACTTTTTGAATTGTCTTAGTTATTTTCTGAGCTAGGCACCTAGGCAAGTTCTCTCAAGCAGGATTGCTCTTCAGTGGAGGGAAAGAATGTGCCTTGAGCTGTTGCAGAGATGACTCAGGGCAGAGATTTTTTTTTTTTTTTTTTTTTTTTTTTTTTTTTTTGAGGCGGAGTTTCGCTCTCGTTACCCAGGCTGGAGTGCAATGGCGCGATCTCGGCTCACCGCAATCTCCGCCTCCTGGGTTCAGGCAATTCTCCTGCCTCAGCTTCCTGAGTAGCTGGGATTACAGGCACGCGCCACCATGCCCAGCTAATTTTTTTGTATTAGTAGAAACGGGGTTTCACAATGTTGACCAGGATGGTCTCGATCTCTTGACCTCGTGATCCACCCGCCTCGGCCTCCCAAAGTGCTGGGATTACAGGCTTGAGCCACCGCGCCCGGCCTCAGGGCAGAGATTTTTGACACCATCGGTCATTTTATTTGTATTTCCTTAATAGCTGACAGCCATGGCACCATTATTCTCTTCTAGTGTCCATTATCAATTCTATTTAACATTTTTCAGTAAGTAATATGTTAATGAAGACTGTGATATAACATTATTTCACTCTAAGATGGTGATTTTGATGCACATGCTTAACTCTCCTTCCTTCCACCGAAATTCCATTAAAGACAGCCAGAGAAATTACAACATCTGCAGCAGAGCTAGAGAATAGAAAACAATGCTATCATCAGGCCAGAAACTTTCAGAAATTTTTATAAGGTACAGTTTACAAAAAACTGGATTTAGAGTCTTACTGTTTAGTAAGAGAAACTCTTTGTTTTAGTCTGTTTTGTGTTGCTATGACAGAATATCTGAGGCTGGGTAATTTGTGAAGAAAGAGGCTTATTTAACTTTTAGTTCTGTAAGCTAGGAAGCATAAGAAGCATGTATCTGGCATGACTTCTGGTGAGAGCCTCATGCTGTTTCCATTCATAATGAAAAGTAGAAGAGGAGTGGGCATGTGCAAAAAGATCACATGGTGGGGTGGTGGGGGGAAGGAAGAGAAAGAAACCGAGGAAGCCAGATGCTTTCTAATAACCTGCTCTCTTGGGAACTAATTCATTCCAACCTATTTTTTGTCTTAGTCTGTTTTGTGTTGCCATAACAGAATACCTGAGGCTGGGTAATTTATAAAGAAAAGAGAGAGATGCCCTAATCCATAGGAGAGAGAAAGGCATTCATCTATCTATGAGGAATTCACTTTGCACTAGGCCCCATCTCCCAACATTACAATATTGGAGATCAAATGTTAACATGAATTTTGGCAGGGACAATCCACATCCAAACCATAGCACTCTTATTTTATAAATTTTTGTTAAAACTTTGTTATGGTTTGAATTGTCTCTCTCTGAAGGATATGTTTGAGTCCTTACATACCTGTGAATGTGGCCTTATTTGGAAATAGGGCCTTTGCAGATGCAATCAAGTCAAACTGAGGTCCTACTAAAGTGGGCCATAAGCCAATCACTGGTGCTTTTATAAGAAATGAGAAATCTGGACATAAACACACAGGAAAGAAAACCATGTGATAATGGAGGCAGACATTGGAGTGGCATAGCTGAAAGATAAGGAATATCAAGGATTTTTGGGCACCACCAGAAACTCGAGAGAAGCAGGGAAGGATTCTTTCCTAGAGCCTTCAGAGGGAACATGATTCTGCCAACACCTTGCTTTTGGACTTCTAGCCTCCAGAACTACAGGAGAATAAGCTTCAGTTGTTTTAAGTCACCCAGATTATAATTTTTTATGGAGCCTAGGAAACCAATATGAGCTTTACTAAAACCTTTAAAACATGGATTCAAGGGAGTACTGACCCAGCTGCAGTTCAACACGTGAAGGAACTATTCACCTGGAAACAGTAGATGGATCCCCTTAGCAGAGACCCAGATAATCTTCAAGCTCAGAGTTACTGGAGCTCAAGCCAGTATGAAACAAATCTGAACCCTACAAATGACCTTGGGAAGTTGGATCTTGACTACATACAGAGCAACTGGCCAGGCACTCCACCATTGCTATGATCTACTATGTCAGATGAAACAGAGGCATCATTTCCATGGGTTCCTATTGAGGAAAGCTCTGACAGTCAGAGAAGGGGCTGGCATGAAGGACTGCAACAAACACACAAAAACATCCACTAAGCACAGGAGTAAACTTTCTCACATATGCTCTCTCCTAGCTTCAGGGTACAAATTCAACTGCTAATCTTGTAAGACTGAAACTACAAAAATTTGAAAATTTTCATTGTTTGTCTAAAACTAAATAGTTTGAATAGAGATCCATATAGTTTCGGATAAGCCACTTTTTAAATTCCAAAACAGGAAAAATGCAGACATTCACTCTTTAAACTGAAATTTTAATTGAGCACTACTAGTTGTTAGTAGTGTTATACTAGTTGATATATTAGGATGAGAGTTTTATTCAGAGGTGACATCATATGCAAATATCAGAAGGCAAGACAGAAAGAGTACATGGTACAGTCAAGGAGCTGCAAGATTGAGTGAATAGGGAAAAACCACTGGACCTGTGAAATTTTTAAATTATTACTCAAATGATTGAAATGAAGGGGGCCAGTTAGGGCAATCAGAGGAAATGACCCTTTGAAGTGGACTTATTAAAAAAAATCAGAAAAAGAAAAAACTTAAGTGAGTCGCCAATTCTTTTTATTATTTTAATACAAGGTTAGAGAGGACACTGTAATTATAAAAACAGAATAATTTGAGGCTAGGAAATATTGCCATAAGATCAGAAGTATAATCCTTAAATTAAAAGTTTTAAATAAAGGCATCAGAGAGAATATTGAATCCTGCAATAAATTGAGTTGGTAAATTAGATGATTAGGTTGAGTATTCTCCCAGAACATAGAGGAAAATATGCAAACATAACCATATGAGTGTAAAGAAAAATGTATGGAGGAAAAATCCAACAGATCTAATATTGGTATAATAAAAATATCAAAAGGAGAGGGCAGCTAGAGAAAAGGTAACGATAAACAAATAGATAAAAGGTCCTAAACTTAAAGAAATACTTGAGTCTTCAGCTACCTACTAGGTAAGCAGTAAAATTTGTTGTTTAGACTCTCACACTGAGCCATAGCCTAATGCAGTCTTCTTCCTACATTCAAGCAAAACCAAAAACAAACAAAAGAGATTAGAAAGAGGAAAAAAATAGATGTTTCAGCATACTGCTTTTTTATCACATGAATTATAGGAACATAGGAAATAGTATACATAGAATTTTGAGGGAAAAGATTGTTATCCAAGAATATCTTCTACAGCTTTTGGATGAGGGCAATAGAAAATCTATTTTCAAACACCCAAAAGCTCATAAAGTGTTCTTTCTGAGAAAAATTTTTTGAAGAAGTCCTATAGCAATTCAAGAAGAAAATCAAAATAAATAATTCAAATTGAAGGAAGCCAGAGCATCCCAAAACTATTTGCAAGGAATGAACCAGCCAAATTAGGGTAGTATATATATATACTTGTATAATTGTTAACATTGTGAAATTCAGCAAAAAAAATATTAAAATGATAATCTGGATCTAAGACGATAGTTTATTTTGATAAAAACTTAGGAGTGTAGAGCAGAGGGAAGACATGAACAGAGGCTCTGCAAGGACATCAGTTTTGTCTAATTTGTTTACTATTTTAGCCCCAGGTTTAGAACAGTGCCTAGCACATAATAAGTGCTTAATGAATGAATTAAAAGTCTGCTAAATTTCTGTAATCAATTAACAGGAAAGATTCCTATGAATCAATAATAAAAAGACAATTTAATAGAAAAATGAACAAAAACACTATAGGCAATTTGAAGAAAAGGCAAATGACTAAAAACATGAAAAAAAAGGAAAGATGTTTAACCTAACTAGTAATCAGAAAAATGCAAATTAAATTAACAAAGATACACTAATTTCTGTTAGCGATTTGATTGTTAAAGATCAATATGGCTCACAATATCAAGTGGTGAGTATATGGGGAAATAGAAACTCAGTCTATTTGTATTAGTTTATTCTCACACTGCTATAAAGAAATGCCCAAGACTGGGTAATTTATAAAATAAAAAGAGGTTTAATTGACTCACAGTTCCATATGACTGGGGAGGCATCAGAAAACTTACAATTATGGTGGAATTAGAAGCAGGCACATCTTACATGGCAACAGGGGATTGTAATTCCATAGGGGATTACAATTTGAGATGAGATTTGGGTAGGGGCAGAGCGCCAAGCCATATCACTATTAGTGAGACTTTAAATTAGTACTAAATATTTGGAGAATTTGGAAATATCAAGCAAAGTTGAAGATGTGCATATTCTATGATTCAGCAGTATACTCCAAAGAAACTTAAAAATGTTCTGCACACGAACTCCTCCAAGGATGTTCACTACATATAGTTTATAATACTGAAAAAATGGAAACAACGTTAGTGTCCATAAAAGGGGTAGATAAATGAACAGTGGTTAATTCATAATATACATCAGTTAAAATTAGTGAATAGCATTTGTGTTTCAACTGAATATGAAAAACATAAAGTTACTAAGAGAAGAGCAAATTGCAGGATGGTGTGTATAACATGCTAATATTCATGAAGAGTTAACAAGCCCTCAAAGTCATACATGCATTACTATGAATTGCATTTGCCTGCTTAGCTAGCTAATAACAGTAAGAAACAAGAACTAGAAGGAGATATTGCAAATTCATGATAGTATGATAGTGATCATTTCTAAAAAAGAAGGGCAAAGAGTTTTGAGACTGTGGATTGCAACAAAGGACTTCAATTTTATCTATAACGCTTTACTTCCTTTATTTAAAAAAATTTGAGACAGAGAGAATGTTAGTATTTATTAATTCTGAATAGTAGATATATGGGTATTTGTTTTATTATTCTTACACTTTTTTATTTTTAAAACCTTTCATACTTCCCCATAAGTATAATCAATATCAAAGCTTATGTCCTTTAGAAGATTAGCTGATGGGTTTCTAGAGAGAAGAGAGTGAGTCCCTGTAACTGCTGAAATGATACTAAAAACAACAGCAATAAAATTATGTGTGCTGTGTATGTCCATTGCTTTTTGGATAAAGGACAGGGTAAAACTCTGTCCTTTTTAAAGGCATTTGTAAATCTGTTTACCAATTTTGATTTTGATTTTGGTTTGCACAATAGTTGAATGGTATTTCTGGTATTTAACATCTGAGGCCAGAGATGCTAAATATCCTGCAATTTGCAAGTGTGCTCCCATAAAATAAAATATTGACAAGGCCCAAATGTCTGTTACATCCCTTTGATAAAAAGTGAGTTAGAAATTGAGGCTGGGCATGGTGGCTCACACTTGTAATCCCAACACTTTGGGAAGCTGTGGCGGGTGGATCATTTGAGGCCAGGTGTTTGAGACCGGTCTGGGCAACATAACAAAACCTCATCTCTACTAAAAATACAAAAAAAATTAGCTGGGTGCAGTGTTGCATGCCTATAATCCCAGCTACTCAGGAGGCTGAGGCATGAGAATTGCTTGAACCTGGGAGGTGGAGGTTGCAGTGAGCCGAGATCACACCACTGCAGTCCAGCCTGGGTGACAGGGCGCAACTGTCTTAAAAAAGAAAAAAAGGAATCACATTCTGTTAAGGATAACAGGAAATCCTATTAGTGGCTTAAACACATAAACAATTTCTTTTCCTTATGTAACAGGAAGTCTGGAGTTAATAACAGTAAGAAACAAGAACTAGAAAGAGATACTGCAAATTCATGATAGTATGATAGTGATCATCTCTAAAAAAGAATTTGGCATTAGCTCACTGTCTCAGGGAGGTCAGGGCCTAGTTCACTGTATTTATTTTCCTTTCCCTCATAGGCTCACAATGGCTGTTGAAGCTCTAGCCATCAAGTGCAGGGTCCAAACAGAAAGAAACAAGGGCTGGAAAAGGAAAGGGCAGTATCTATATTTAGAAAAAAAAAACTTTTCCAGAAATCCTCGGTAGACTTTTACTTAGGTCTCATTGTACCACATGGCCTTGCTTGCTGCAAAAGAGTTTTTGGCTTTGCAGACTTTATACTAGAGGAAAGGAAGAAAGGAAAAAAAAAAAGAATTTGGAATGGGTGCTAAGTAAACCAACCCACAGTATTTGCTGCAAAAGTGAGTAGGTTAAATTTTCATACGAAAGTAAAAAGAGTGGGTATATCAAAGTTCATTCAGGAAAACAGAAACTACTCTGAGTATTTAAAACAAAGGGAATTTAATGCAGGAAATTGGCTACATGAGGGATAGAAGAGTAGAGAATCTAAATAGGAGACAATGAGGTAGCCTAAGGTTTCCAGCCTCAGGAAGCCACTACCTGCAATTTGCAGAAAGATAAGGGGAGAAGGCAGAATTACTAGGGTCACTTGGCAGAATCTGGAACCAGAACAGACCCATCCATCAGGAGCTGGAGCCAGAGAGAAGCTGTAGCTATTGCAGGGAACAACACATGAGAGGCAGGAAGAGAAAAACAGCCTGGCTTATCCCTTTGTCCTACTGTTTTTTCTATTGGCCAAACCCAGTTGAAAGCAAGCTAACAGTTTGTAGGGGCCCCACTGTGATGCAGAACTGAGCAAGAATGACAAAAAATAGAGAAAGCAAACAGGTTCTGAACCAAGCATTTTGAGTCAAAACACAAAATATTCTTCTATGTAAATAAAGGAAAGTATGGGCAATAAAAGTAAATCAGGAGTGACAAAATTAGTATCAGATGATGATGTAGAATTCAAGGATCAGGCCATTAAATGAGATGAGAAAGGGTTTTCTTCCTCCCTCCCTCCCTCCCTCCCTCCCTCCCTTCCTTCCTTCCTTCTTTTCTTCCTTCTTCTTTTTATTGCTAATGGGTACAATTCATAACAAAGACAGATAAATCATTGAAACTCTAGGTGCTAAGTAGTATGGCATCATATATAAACACCTCTTTTATAGAAATAGAAAAATACCTTTTGTATAGAAATACAAAGAGAAATTCACAAAAACCATAATCATAGAGAGTGACTTTAATCTCTTTGGTAGACAAGCAAACAAAAGTAAATAAGAATATTCAATAATGGTTCATAGTAAGACATATGGCAGCAGCCAAACCTAAAATCAGAGATATTCACAGCTTTAAGTGCTTTTATTAATACATAAGAGAAATGAAAATAAATGGATTCAATCGTGGCCTCAATTCAAGAGGACATAAAAAAACCTATATAATTTTAGGAAAGCAAGAGGAAGAAATCAATAAAAATAAAAATCAATACATGTAAACAAATAATAGAATTGATAAATTTACCAATGGCCTGTTTCAAAAAGATCAATAAAAGACACACACTCTTGGAAAATCTTATAAAACAAGTGACAAAAATATCCAGATACACAACACTAAGAATAAGAACAGTAATATAATCACAGATATTGAGATCAAAAACATTATTAGAGCTATACTATGTATTACTTAGTACACTTGAAAATCTCAACAAAAAAGATAATTTTATAGTAAAGTTAAAAAAATTTCAAAGGCTTCATTATGGTTCATGAGGCCCTGCAGTTATACTCTGTCATGGTACCAGTAATTCTCCTGTATGACATCTGTCATGATGAAATGCAAATTGAATGTACTGAACCGTTTCCCCTATTAAACTATTAGCATCCTGAGGGCAAGAACCATGTCTTACCTGATTTTTCATCCTAGAATCTGGCTAAAGGATACAATGGTAGATGCTTAGGGGATGTTTGTTGAAAAAAATTCTCCTTTCCTCCCTCCCTTCCTTTCTTTTTCCCTCTGCTTTTATTTTTCTTCATTATTCTTTTCCTTCTCCAACACCCCAAAGAATAACCAAGAAGCAAAATCCATTTAGCTTAGAATAAAGCACACCTATTTACATCATTCTTTACAACCTATTGCTGATCTGTTCTCTATAGATCCCGTAGCCCTTTGAAGGAGACATGTGCATACAGGCTCCTGTGTGGGGTCTGCAGAGGTTTTCTCTGCAAGCAAGGCTGCTTATCAAGAGCTGCCCGGAGCTAGTGACTCAGAGAATTGCCCAGCAGTCTCTGGCTGTTGCTAGGAAACCATGTTTCCCTTGTGAAACCCAGCACCATACTTGCAGGTTGTCCCTGATAACTTAGAGGAAGTGAAGAGCTGTCAAAAAAGGTAAACAAAACAAAAAGCTAAAATGAAGAAAGTAATTTTCCTTGCCCAGCACTAAATGACAAGTACCTATGGGGATTAGAGACAAAAATAGTCAAAAGAGAGGTTGGCATCATTAACAAAAAAAAATTTTTTGCTCTTTCTACTTCTGACGTTGTAAAATGTGCTGCAAGAACACAGCCAAAAAGATGTCTGTATTTTGGGCAGTCAGGGCTTTCTGGAACTTTGGCCATGGAAGGGCCTAGGGAAGTGATGGAGGGTTCTCCCTCAGGATCCATGTCCACTCTCTTATTTGGATCTCTCTGGTTATCTGGTCAGCTGACTTTTACAAGTGAATGCCTGCCTTGGCTTCCAACACACCTTTGACCAATTGCAAAATAGTGTTGCCAAGATACACCCAAAGAAGAAATAGCAGAAGGAGAATAATAAAACCTTATAGCAGTGGTTCTCAAAAGTGACTGTGTATATGAGTTACTGGAGAGTTTCTTCCACACAGATTGCTGGGTCCTACCCCCAGAGTGTCTGATTCAGGAGACTAAGGTGGGGACTGAGAATGTACATTTCTAATTAAGTTCCCAGGTGATATCGATGCTGCTGGCCCTGTGACCACACTTGGAGAACCTCTGCCCTAGACTATTGGATCTTGCAGGAAATTGACAAATCATTTAACTGATTAAAAACAAAGGAACCAGAGGTTCAAAGAGGAGGCAGTGGATCACTCAAGGTCACTTTAGCTACTGGTGGTGGGCTCAAACTGAGGCTTCCTGAATTGAACATCAATGCTTTCCACTACAAAATGCTCTCCAAGCTGTGCCTCTTTAAAAAGTCTCCAAAAGACTCCAGATGGCTGCCAACAGGGGTGGTCCTACCAAGTGAATGCAAATCCAACCCTGATAGCAACAGCTTTGAATATGAAGCCAGAGACCGTTTGCAAAAGCCTTTGTGTTCTTCACAGCATTGTCTCTCATCTTTCTAAATACTGTAGATAGAAAAGGAAGCACATTGAGGAGGAGCAGACACAGCTAAGCAGGATTCCGACACATTTCCAAAGGAGCATGCCTCCAGTGCCATGCTGCCAAGCTAGGGCTGCTAGTGGGAAGCCCCATTGACTTCGGATGCAAATCACAAAGCAGTCCCCTCTGCCACCACTGACTACTCCCTGCCCACAGCCCCTGTATATGCTGAGATGGCTTCAGAGATAAATTTAAAACCTAAAAAAAAATTCATTCTTTCCTTTTGCTTGAATATGGGCTTCATCAGCCATCAAGGCTAATTGTAATCTGCAGGATGCAAAAAAGAATTAAAGTCAGCCAAACAACATTTGATTAAAAAGGCCTGGTGAAAGCAAAACTAGGAAGAGTATGGAGTTTGTCTTTGGTTTCCCTGGTCTGTTTGACCCTCTCATATCTCTCCAAGGTCCTCCACTTTTCCCTGCCCTTCTTGATTTCTATTCCTGTAAGGTCTTGCTCTTCATTTACCTTCAGCTAAACTCTGCTGAGGTATGAGATGAAAGATCTAAGAGCTTGTTCGCCCATGGGCCTTTTAATTTTGATAAAATACACTGAAAGAGTTAAAACCCCCTGATGCTCAGGAAAAAATGACGCTTTGATGATGAAATTTTGGGTGTTATGGGGGCTAGGGTGAGAATCACAAATCAGGACCATCCCTGGAATTCTTTATATTGAACCTCATAGGTGTCCCACTAAGGTGAAAGCTTACTTTGTGTATTGGTAATACTGACAGGGGTTAATGCCTTATGAATCATCACTTGTATGTACATTACTTCTCACAAAAACTTTGTGTCCACTAAATGGCATTTAGATAGAGCTGGTGGATGAATTCTTAGTTCAATAACCTACTGAGGTTAAGAAAAATGTGTCTAGGTAGTTCCTCCTTCCTGCCAGGGTTTTAGCTTTGTTCACAATGTCTCTGCCTCAGGACATGTACTATACATTTGTGCCTGCTACTGAGTGCAGAAATACATGTCATCTTACTTGCATATGGCACTTTATAGTTTTCAATGTACCTCGCATGCATTACTCCTTTTTGAACTCACTTCTCAAATTTGTAGAAATTATCATTTTCATTTTACCTCTGAGGAAACATAGGTTCAAATACATCAGCTAGGAAGTGGCAGAGCTAGAACTTGAATCTAAACCTTTTGGTTTCTCATTCTAAATAGACCATATTTCATCCAAAAACAGGAAATTAGGGGTGTTTCATAGAAGAGGCAGAGAGGGGCTGGCTGACTAAAAGGGCAGGAAAACCTTTAGAGGACTAACTGGAATTGAAAGTGAGTCTGGTCAGCTTATGAAAACATAAAAAAGGGGAACATTCCAGGAGCAGCCTTCCTCTGGTGATACCAGTGGATGCTATGATTTCCATGCCTTAGGTCCAGAGCAGTGGAGCAGACAACAACATAGTGCAGCCTGTGATTTTCAAGAAGGCAGGAAACTGTAGGTTGGGCTGCAGAGAGGAAAGATGGTGCTTTACATGGAGCAGAGGATTTGCCAGCTACCTCTGAGATTCCACTCATGCAGTCAAGCCAAGTCCTGAGAAGGTGAGACTGCTTCAAAATCACATTTCAGCTGGGAATGCAAAAATGACTGTGGACACATAGAAGGGCTTGTGCTGACCAGTGTCTCCCAGGAGTTATCTACATGTTGTCTGCTTATTTGATTCATTATATAAATTTTATAGAATGATGTATTTCATTAATACTGTCTTCTTGTAGAGTGCTTGTCCTGTATTCCAGATGTTCCCAGGGGTACTGGGAGAAGGGATTATATGAACAAGCAATATTCCATGCTTTTAGTTACTCCTAGGAAATTAATATAGCAATAGCAGTGACTAAGAAGTTAAGAGAAGGAAGAAGGTGTTTCAGATGGTACATTAGAAGACACAAAGGACTAAAATGGAAATGAGCTTTCTGGAGGGAAGAATACAATCCCCTTCCTTGTCAAAGTGGAGAATCTGGGACCAATTGAAAGTAAGGTTGGACAGGTAACTTCAGACTAGATTATTGGGCCTGGTGTGCCATACTGTAAAGGACTGCCTTGATGGTGGCGTTTGGACATCATTGAAGGTTTTTAGTGTCATGCTAGGAAGATTATTCCAGCAATGCACAGGATGGCTGGGAGTGGGACGACCCTGGGGACAGGGAGAAAGACCTACAGATACTAGAGTAATTTTCATATGAGATAATAAAGAGCTGACTTCGTGTGGAAATGGAGAGGAAGGACAGATATGAAAGATACTAAGATGAGTCAATGAGAAAGTCAGTTGTTTATTGAACATGTTGTCCTCACTGGGTTTTCCTGCTATTCTTTTAACCTCACATTCTTGCTGCTTGTTTTCTCAGTGTGGTCCCCTGTTGTCTTAATAGAGCAGTGGAGCTCTGCTCATTAAAATTATGCAGCACATTACAAGTATCACTCATTTTAAGTAACTGATTTTATAGCACTTCACACCTGCCAAGTTGATAAATTAGACATTGTACTATTTTACACAATCTGGAGTCTCAAATTTAGGGAATTTTGAAAACTGACAAATCCTGTGGCAAATGGCAGCACCTGCTGGCAAATATGATATTACAGGCTAACTCGAGTAGACAGTGCAATGGCCCAGAAAAAGATGAACAAAGAGAACAAAGCTGGCAGGAGCTGGCAGGCTTGAGGAGGGGAGTCTAGGCTTGGAAGAAATTAATATATTCTGGGAAAAGCAGTGATGGCAATATAATTTGGGGAAATCAATTCAGAGAAATTTTAAAGAACTAATATGTGTCTATCACTATGCTAGGTGCTCTGAACAATATAAATGTAATAACAGACAAGGTTCCTGACCTCATAGGCAATCATACATTTAGAATAATACATTCTACAAATTGAAATGTTGCAAAAAGTTCTTTTAGGATAACATTACAAACTAGCATTTTCAAAGTCTGACTACCTTCACCAAATCTTCTGCAACAATAATTTTGTATTTAATGCATTTGAGAATTACTTTCTTCAGAATGTTTCCCCTGTGAAAACAATTTTTAATATGCTGAAACTTGGTGTATGTGAAACAGGGGAGCATGGAATTCACTTTTTAGTCCTTATTACTTAAATTTATTCATTTTGTAAAGTTAGGTTTTCCAGACCATCTGATTCAAGGAAGATGACAAAAGTCTTTGTAAGATCTGGTCATAGATTTTCAGGGAGACTAATGTGCAACAAACCTCCATAGCTCCTTACTTGTTTATATTTCACCTTTTTCCCCAGAAATAATTTAAACAACTTTAAGGCAGACATGGACAGCAAACGGTGAATAACTAACCATGTGTAAAACTTTATAGGGACTACAGGAGGGGAATAAAATGAGACAGGAGATGTCGTAACTACCCTTAAAGAATCTGATTGGGAAGATAGGAGTAGACATAAAAAGTTAATGAATAATACAAGATTATCTATAAAGAACACAGTTTCTACAGCTGACTGACTGGGTCAAAATCCTCGCTCTGCATTTCCCTAGCTGGGTAACCTTGGGCAAGTTACATAAACTTTCAATCCTTATTTGTAAAAGGGAGATAATAATAGTATCTGCCTCACAGGGTTGCTGTGAGTTTTAAATAGGTTAATATATGAAAGTAGTATACAGAGCATAGAGTATAGTAAGAACTATATGTGTTAGCTACTATTATTTTGAGAAGTGGTAAATGAGTGGCACATTTAGCAATTTCTGCAGGAGTCAGCTGTAAATTATTTGGGAAATACTAAAATAAAGAAATAGTGTTTAGAAGAAAAGAACAGAAAAGGATGAACTTGGGAGGGTTACTGGGAGGGTGCTGGTCGTTCATGTAAGCTGAATTTTTTTAAAAGAAGAATAATTTACATAAGAGAAGAGACAGGGAGAACAGCTGAATCATAGTGCAAAGACAAAAATGCGTGTAGCCCATGCTAGGGACAGGAGGAGAGGTTGGTCTGCTTTAAGCAGTGTCAGTATAGATGGATGTATTATAGTTGAAGTCCTGCACTAGGATGATCCTGGCAGCCTTTAAATATCAGGCTAAGTCAAAACTTTACTCTGAAGACTTAGGAACCACAGATGGGGTTTGAATGGGATAGTGTGGCACATTAGGAAAGTTAACTTTTGCTATACAGGTGAAATATGCCAGGAGACAGGTTAAGGGTCAAGTAAGTGTAGGATCAGAAGTTCAACTATGAGAGTCTGGACAAGGGGAAAGGCAGATGGAAGGATGATGAGATGGACCTGATGACACTGAATGTAGAGGCCAAGGGGAAGGGTAGGAAAATCCTACTGTTTGAAGCTGGAGACCTTGGAATAATTGAGATATAATCAAGTAAGCTAAGGAGCATGTGGCTGGGGATGCCACAGATGATCTTTTATTCTATACATGTTGATAGAATATTGAGGTAATAGAAAAAAAATGAACATTTATAATGTCTGAGGGAGTTTCCAGCATGAGTCCTAAACTAATGTCCTTAGCAGTTCTAGGGTAGAGGGACCCTTTGAGTATGGAGTCTATCCCTTAGCAAAAATCCAAATGATTTCCCCCACTTTTCATCTTTGTATATGTAATATTATTTAGGATTGCTGATTTCTCTGCTTTTAGTTTGAGTCTGGGTAGTGTTTGAACAATGTACAGTTTTTATCATTAGTAGTACTAAGTCTAGCCCATCCATCCTAGCTTATTCACATTCCGTCTTTTGTGCTTTCTGCCTGAGGACCTCAATGTCTCACCTTCCAATTTGGCATTAATATTAATGATGACCACTAGAGCAGAAAATCAGATCAGCATGCAAAGACATAGATCTGTTCCCTGAAGAGTTGCTGGTTTACCCAAATGTGAAAGTCTTGGTATGTTTTTATCCTTCAGGTGAAGTCTGGTAAGTGATGAGAAGCATTCCTTTCCTCAAGTGAAAGGCTGATGCCATTAGAAATGGTTCATTCTTTGCAACCTCATTTAGCAGCATACTCAAGAGTGGTTCATTAAGCTGTAAGCAGCTGTGTAGTGGCCCCAGAGACTTCTGAAGGCATTGGACTGAGATGGTGGCTTCACTGTTTAACTTCTGATTCTGGGACCATTTACAACTCGATAGGAAGAACAGATAGAGTAGCAAGCGCAATGAAATTGAACATGGCCAGATTTGCCCTAACATTGAATTAAGGCTGTAGGCTCTGAAAGCCAGAAGTAGTAATGACATTACACATAAAACAAGATGGGGTAAATTTTGCAAGGGCTCATTTGTTTTTTTGTTTTTTTTTTTTTTTTTTTTTTTGAGACGGAGTTTCGCTCGTTACCCAGGCTGGAGTGCAATGGCGCGATCTTGGCTCACCGCAACCTCCGCCTCCTGGGTTCAGGCAGTTCTCCTGCCTCAGCCTCCTGAGTAGCTGGGATTACAGGCACGCGCCACCATGCCCAGCTAATTTTTTTGTATTAGTAGAGACGGGGTTTCACAATGTTGACCAGGATGGTCTCGATCTCTTGACCTCGTGATCCACCCGCCTCAGCCTCCCAAAGTGCTGGGATTACAGGCTTGAGCCACCGCGCCCGGCCGTCATTTGTTTATCGATTTCAGAGTTTGAGTGGTCACATGTAATAGGGATACAAAGGAGTGTAGAAATAAAATTCCTAATCTATAGCTTGCCCCCTGTCATATTGTGGCTAAATGCATTTTTGTATGTCTTAAGTTTTTACCTAATTTTTTTTCCTATGTGGTGTTGTGGATGGTTTCAAAATTATATTCACATTATGGAATTTCTCCAGTGTGCAATCTACTCACCTGTTCTTCCACATATAAGTCAGCAATGCCCCCAGTGGCAGTGAGCACAAATAGCTCAATATGCTTTGAGTCATACTTTCCATTTTTATAACTACTGCTTGTTTTATAGTCTAATTTTAGGCTTGACTTATTTTTTCCTCTCTAAGTGTTGTATTAATAAAATTCACAATGCCTTGACTGTAGCAAAGAGTCAAATATTCATTGAATGACTGTTTCATAATTGTAGTAGACAGGAAAGAGCTCAGGAAGAAAACTCTTCCTTATCTTTGGTGGTTCTATTGTGCAGTCAGTGTAGACACAAGAGCAAGGCACACTTGAGTTCCAATTCTATGTGACCATGTGCCTGTCACATTAGCTGTACCTCAGTTTCCTTTTCTGCTAGATGGGAGAGTATGATCTTTATAGAATCATCATAAAGAATGTAGACATAACATAAAAGAAGTGCCTAGCAGAATACCTAGTATACTAAAAGACCCTTAGAGAGTCTTTGTTGAAGAAATGAATAACTCCAAGGGAAAATTTCAAAAGACATGAACAGTCTTCTATATACAGCAAAGTTTCTCAAGTGCCATGCTGATGATATATCTTATAATCCTCTCATTCCGTATCCACTTTTTAATTATTAGATTTGTGATGAAAGGAAACTTGTGTATCTCCTAAAATGATGTGAACTTTTCTAAAGGTGACTTTAAAGGAATTTTACTCTTTGCTTTAATAATGTAAACCAGCAGCAAAAATGAGCTTTATAAGGTGCCTTCCAACTTGCTATGAAAACTCGATCACTTAAAATAGTGAATAAACAAAAAAGAATAATGTGAAGTGAGCTATATGAAAACTTCAGTGTCTCAGAAGAGCATTTGCTGATGACACTATAGTATCATGGCCTGAAGATCGGACGACTGCCTCCCTGAGTGCCACCAGGGATATGCATATTCTCATGGACTTCCCCAATCATTTGTGGATATCAGCGTCTCTAATCATCATGAAGAAAAATAGTATGATGGTCCTGTTTTTATCTTAGGACTTCATTAATTTTTCTTCACTGAGTGATTAAGTCAAATTATTTCTGGGAAGGAAGTACAGCTTCATGCTGAGAGTACTGTTAGACAATTTGACCTTTCCTATCAATTATCTGTAACTCAAACAATCTGAGAAGATAGACAGGCTCAGAATTAAACAAACCACTTAGTAAATAAGATAAAAATGGAAGCTCACAGATTCCTTTTGACCAAATGTACTCTAAGCTTAATGTTGGCCATAGAAATCAAACATGTGGTCCTCAGGAAGATTGACTCAATAGGGCTTCAAAGCCAATAGGTGCATCCAAAATGTTATAGTGTTATAACTTAACCCTCCTTCCCCATCATTTTTTAAAGTTTTGGCTCACTTCTCTGTCATGTCCTTCTTTGGACCCTAAATCTTAATTATATTACATTTCAAAGGGAGAAACATACCATTTCGTAACATTAAACACATACACTAAAAGCTGCCTTACAGGTAACGATCTTAAGCTACCCTCATTTTAGCAGTCACTTGGAGTTTCTGTTTTCTAGCTGAGGTTCTGAACTCCCACAGAGGGTTATAAGGCTGTAAACAACTTACTTGTAACTATACTTAAATATGACAATGGGGAACTCCTGAAGATGGCAGCAACACTTTAAATTTCACCAGACTAGGAAGGGCCTGTGGTTAACAAAACCAGAAATCAAATGAGGCTGGCAGTTTGTTTGTAACCCCTGCTGCACTCCTCAACATTTTCAGCCACTAGTTCAGGTTTCAGCTTTATCCCTTTGAGCCTTACACACAATGTAGAACATAGAAAGAGAGACTTAAAGCCACAGAAATGTGTATCTAATCCCCCTTTTATCAAAGGAGGGTTTACTTAAACCTTTCAACACCACCAGCTCCTCCACTTTCCTCCTGAACATGGCTTCTCTCTATACTTGAGTGTGAAACGGAAAGAATAGACACAGAGATTATAGAGCATACACTGATATTAAAAGTGCTATTACTCTCTATTGGCTAGTTACATTATTAGACAAAGAATGAACAAATTATTTCTTCTTGCTTTCTGTTTCCAGAAATGCCCATTAAAGAAAATTAGTGTTTATTCTGTAATTGCTGAAAACCCAGAAGCTGCAATGCCTGTCTGTAAGAGGTATCTATAAATATAAATCTGAGTCTTTCCCACTTGATTTGAAAAGCTTTATTATTCATATAATTTTCCATGTGAAGCTGAAGATCTAAAACATATTTTCTAGGATGGTTTTTATGTTTACATTTATAATTATTTTTAACTTAATTAGATGTTTAAATTGTAAAGGCAATATGAGCTTATATAAAAAGTCAAACATTTATAAATATATATAGAAGGTAATTCTCTCCTCTGTTGTATCCCACTTCCTCAGGTAACTGTCAAATAGGCAAAAAAAATTCACCAAAAAAAAAAAAGAAGTGAGATTGTATTGTACACAGTACTGCAACTTTCTCTGAATCAAGAGATATAGATTGAATTCATACATTAGCTGAATACTCTTCCATAATACAAATATAACCTAATTTATTCAACTGCAGCTCCTGCAATAGACATTTATTTCCAGTTTTATCATCACCACAAACAATGCTGCACTTTCATGTATAGCCTTTTCTACTGATGCTTTTATTCTTGTAGGTTAGAGTACCCAAAGTGAAATGTTGTGCAGAAATTTTATGTACTTTAAATTTTAGCACTTACTACAAGATTACCTTCAAAAAATGCTGCAACAATATATGTGTGAATGTATGAATGTTTATTTGCCCACATCCTTACCAGCACTTGATGTTACCTATATATATATATATATATCCAGTCTGATGGGTAGAAAATGGTATCATGTTTGAATTTGCATTTCCCTGTGAAGATTACATGGCAATGAAATAGTGTGCACCAGACACCCTCAACATTCAGTTTACCCATGTAACAAATGTGCACATGTACTCTCTGAACCTAAAAGTTGGAAAGAAATTTTTCTTTTTGCAGTGCCCCAGATGTTTCAGGCAGCTTCAAGTCTCCAGATTGTCTCACCTGATGTTTCCTTTGTGTTCTTCCTCATTTAAAAAAAAAAAGAAAAGAAAAAAAATGGTGTTTTGTTTTTTTTTTCCACTTTTGAAATCAGATCACTCTTGGGGAAAAGCACAGCAATCTCCACACTCCTCTGAGAAATATTCCCCTGCTTGGAAATGCCAGATGTGGAGAGGAATTTTCCTGAAATGTTTGAATGCAAAGGAAAATAGAAAGGTTTTGAAAAGCAGAAGGATTTTCTAAATGAAGGAATATTCCAGGATTAAACCCTTCTAAAAAATGAATCAAAGTTTTCTTCCCTAGTAATTAGGACCTCAGATTACCTGGATAGAGATTTAAATCCATTATTAACTTTTCAGAGAAAGTGAGATGAGGCAATTGGAAAACAATTTAATTGCCACGGATATAATATTCTAGGTGAAAAATAGACATTTTATATCTAGAATTTCAGGATAGCTCAGCTTTCCTATTGACATTACTAACCACATACCTCTCTTCTCATTGGTTATTTTTCACTTGGATTTGTCCTCTACAGGGAATCTTGTATTATTTATCAGTCACATAAATCTAAAAACACCCAGCATCAGGCTTGCTTAAATGTCAGAGACAACTATTTCTTGTGTTCTTTCTCTCAGCTTCTATCAGCAACATGCTCTTTTTATGTTTTTTTCTACATCTTCAGTGCTATGGAGAGATGCTCTTTCATCAGGCATTGGTTTCTGTCTGTTTCAGTTAAATGGAAATTTAAGCAGTTATATTCCTTTTCAAAATTATAAGAGAGAAAGGAGAGAGAAACAGAGAGAGGAAAAGGCTCAATGGAATGAGGGCCATATAGGGGTTGGGAAGAAAAAGGGGGAGAGAAAGGAAGGGAAGGAGGAGGGCAGAGATTTTTGAACCACATTCATCAGCATTTGTGCAGGATTCTTAGGCAACATCCAAATGATTTTTATTCAGCCTTAGAAATAATGGCAAGTCATGAAAGTGTTTATGAAAATGCCCCCTACCCCATATTATATCAATTTAAAACATCCAGATTTTCTACCACCATCTCCTATTTTTCTAGTCCTGGACCCTTGTCCCTATCAGCTTTGCACTGATCATTTCCTCCCCTCCTGTCTTTACTTCCCTCCTTAATAGGCTATCTTATTCTATTCAGGCTGCTATCACAAAATACCGTAGGCTAGGTAATTTGTAGCCAACAGAAATGTATTCCTCACAGCTTTGGAGGCTGGAGGTGCTGGCAGGCTCATAGGGCTGTCTCTATGAGGGGCAAACAAGTTCCCTCAGGCCTCTTTTATAAAGGCATTAATCCCAAACACGGGGGCTCCACACTCATGACCTAGTCACCTTCCAAAAGCCCCACTTGTTAATACCAGCACATTCGGGATTAGTTATCAACATGAATTCTGGTGGGACACAGACATTCAGACCATAGCACAATCTTAGACCCTATAGCCCATTATCAGAGTAATTTTTTTGCATACATTTTCAATTCCCTTGCTCCTTTCTATTCCCATCATCCTATTCTGAGTTCATTGCCACAAATTCAGATGGATCATACGGCCAGGCAATCTTACAGCATCTCCCTAGACAATTCATACCCTCCCTCCCTCCTAGACCAACAGCTGATACTGTCTTCTCTTCCCTCCAACCTCTAACATCCCTCCCTACTCTTCACTCTTGCCTCATGACCTAATTTCTTATTTCTCTAAGAGTTTACAAGCAATCAGAAGAGAAATTTCACATGCTCTCACCACCAGAACCCATAATCTAACTGCATCTGTATCCACAGATCAGCTTCCACTGTGTTGCAGTGGATGAACTATCCCTGTGCCTCAGGAGAACCCTTCAACTTGTGTACTGGATTCTGCACGTCCCTCAATTTCACTTACTCAAGGACAACACTTGTGAAACAAGGTCTCTGATTGCTAAAAAGGAACAAACCATTGTTTCAGATTTCTCTGATTTGTTGACAGTCACAGGAAATAGCAACCTTTGGGCTTAGGCATAGAGGATTCACCAGATATCCTCAGGCAAGGGACCTATGCAGAAGCACTTTACACTCCAGAGGCAGTGGTGCTTTCTGGGGGATAAAGTCAAACTTGATGTCGTACTGTGCACATCTTGGATACTCTTGGTCCAGGAACCACTGTGGCTCTTCCACACTTACCTGGATGCTGAAGCTCTGTGTTTGTGTACCAGAAGAGTACCAGCCTCTTGGTGCATGGCCATTGTGGGGACAGGACACCATTTAAGTCACCTGCTCCAGCTGCTTACCACTATCTCAAAAAGCCCCACCTATTTTGACCCCAAATCACCCTCCAGCTGCTGCCCTATATATGTGCTGCCTATTAGAGTAAAACTCTAAAATTGCCGTGTTTGTTCTTCTTCTAGCTAGTTTCTCTCTTTCCATTTTTTTTTCTCGAACCTATTCCAATCAAACTTTTCTTCTCCCCTGCCACCCCCATTTTATCAAATCTATAGTGCTGTTAGTTGAATCTGGCATAGTTGATCACTCCCTTCCTTCTTATAGCACTTTCTTCTCTTGGTTCCTAGGAAGCTGTGGTTTCTGATTTCCCTTTTCTGTGTCCTCCTTCTCCTTCTGACCTTTTAACATCGTAGTGCCCCAGGGTTCAATTCTTGGGGACTCTATCCACATTAACTTTCTATGTGATCTCAGCCAGCCCCACCCAAGGGACTGACAGATAAACTACAGGATTCCCAGCTAAATATGAATTTCAGATAAACAACCAGTAATTTTTTAGTCCTTTATTTTTATTTGCTAAGTCCGGCAACCTTGCACATTCAGTCTTTTCCCTATTGATGTGCAGATTTCTATCTCCAGCTCAAATCTTTCTCTTGAACTTCTTACAGGTAGGGAAATTGAATTTTACATATTAAATTACCTCAACATCTCCACTTAGGTTTCTAACTGGCCACTCAAACTTACCATGTCTAAAACAAATCTTGATTCTTTTCCCTTCTGCCAAACTCACTCCTCTTGGAGGCCTCCCTTTCTTGGGAATGACATCACCATTCTCATTCTCCTAGTTGATGTAGTTCTTTTTGTCCCCTCTTTTCTCTCTTGCTGTATACTCAGTCCACTAGCAAACCCCAGAGACAGCATCTTTACAATATAATCAGAAATCTCACTTCTGCCACCTTTACTGCTGCCATGGTAATTCCAGCCATCGTCATCCCTCACTAGACTAGTATAATAGCCTCCTAATAGGTTCTCCCTGCTTCTGTCCCTGCTCCCTTCCCTCAGTATATACTCCACAGAGAAATTTTTTTAAAATATAAATCAGATCATGTTGCTTCTTCACACAAAAATCTGTAATCTCTTCTCTTTTCACTCTGAGTAAAATGCAAAACCCACACATTCTTACCGTGTCCTGCAAGACTCCACACCATCTGGCTGTCTGCCACTGCCCTGGCATCATGGCCATCACTGTCCCACTTGCTGAGCTTGTTCCAGGCACACTGACCTCTAGGCTTTTCCCAGAACATACCAAGCACCTTCTAGCCTCCAAGACTGTATTACTGTTCCCTCTGCTTGGAATATGCTGCCCCCACATATCTGACTGACTTGCTGCCTCTCTCTGTTCAAGCCTCAGCTGAAACGTTGCCTAATGAGAAAGGCCTAACAACCACGCTGTCTAACATAGCAGCCTCCCCCACCTTCATCCTGCTCTACTCCCAATGCCTGCTTTATTTTTCTTTGTAAGACTTAGCACCTCTTGACATGTTTATTTATTGTCTCTTTCCAACCCCTCCCACAACTAAAACTTAAGCTCCATGAGAGAAGGGCATTGGTTTTGTCACTTCTGAATGTCTGGGGCCAAGAACAATGCCTGGGATCATCAATGTTAATTGAACAAACAGTAGGGTCAGTTCATGAATGGAGAAGACATTTATGATGGAGGTTGTGATGAAAGAAATGATCATTTTCTTGTTTGTTCTGAATCTTAATTTAGTTTATAACCCAGAAGTCCGTCTTTTGATTGGCCTAACATTTAGCCCTACAAAATGCTTGTGTGGGAGTAGCTGTTCCCCTCCTGACACACATCAGTGAGAACCTACCATTATTTCTAAGAATTCAAGCAGAAGAGAGGGATGCTTCTTTCAAGAAAATAGTTTGAAGGCGTAAATACAAAAAGTTAGTTGAGTATTTGTCCCTGTAACCTTTTCAGGCCATGTATGCCCCTTGGAACAGTAAATTGTCTTAGAAAGAAAGTATTACTTTAGAGTTTATAAAGGTTTATTTTGAATCATCATCTCTGTATTACAAGTGGAAAATGGAATCTCAGAGAAATTACAAGGTCAATTAGAGGTGGAGCTACTGTTGAACCCTGGATTACCTGACTCAGTTAAGTCTAACGAGACAAAGAGATGGCACCTCGGAAATTGCTCTTATGAGAATCACCTAAATTGGGTGTGAGTTGGGGACAATGTCTTTCCCATAAAATTCTGAATAAGGCTTGGGAAAGTTACATTATCTAAAAAAAAAATGAAGAATTTTCATAAAAATTTTGAGAGAACAAATTCAAAGATACTTCTATTTTGGCTTCCATTTGCTTATCTGCATCTGTTAGCCTAGAGTTTATTTTATATATTTTTCCATACTTTTTGTTAAAGAAGGAACTGTTTTTATTCTCAATCTTTAGTGGATTTTAAGATTTTAGAAGGCAGTGATCCAGATATGTTTATATTTTTTTAAAGTTATAATTGCTACAAAGTCACAAAATTAAAAAAAAATACATGTAATGAGAGACTTTGTGGATCCTGAAGGGTCTCAAGATCTCCTTTTCAAATATACGTATTTTCTACTTCCTCCTCATGGTGAAACACACATATTTTAGGATAGGTACTTGGTACAATATGAGGCCTTATGACCTGTTATTAAACTTTTTTTTTTGAGACAGAGTTTCACTCTTGTTGCCCAGACTGAAGTGTAATGGTGTGATCTCAGCTCACAGCAACCTCTGCCTCCTGGGTTCAAACGATTCTCCTGCATCAGCTCCCTAGTAGCTGGGATTATAGGTACTCACCACCATTCCTGCTAATTTCTGTATTTTTAGTAGAGGTGGGATTTCACCATGTTGGCCTGGCTTGTCTCAAACTCCTGACCTCAGGTGATCCACCCACCTCAACCTCCCAAAGTGTTGGGATTACAGGCGTGAGCCACTGCACCGTGCCTTATTAAACTTTTTAAACTGGGCAATGACAGACACTTTGCATGCTGGTATCTGCTCTCTGATCTTTGCTATTTTTTTAACAGTGTTATCCTAAAGTTAGTTTTCAAACTGGGCCTGTCATATTATTGTTCCTGGCCACCATCTTCCTTCTGTTTTCTTCTATGAAAAGAGCATAAGCAGCAAATGTGTTGGCACATCTTCAGAAACAGGCTGATCAGAAGTTTAAGGAGAGAGGGATGCCTTTATGGTGAAAGATGAACCCAGCTTGCCCAGGATAATTTCTCTGCTGGCCTCTGATGCTCCCCAATTCTATAGGGCTTTAAATTTCTACCTGTAGGAAACATTAGGGGGAAAGTGGGCTTGTTTCGGGCTTTTCAGAGAAGTAAAAAGCCTTAATGGGGATAGTCAGGACCCATCCTCTAAGTAAGCCACAGAGTTTGGCTAGAGAAGAGTTGGATGGGTATTTCTGCCAAGGAGGAGGAGAGGGGCAGAACATCTGTGCAGAATAATGCGACAGATGATGTGTAAGGGAAAGCATTTCTGGACAAAGACTGAGTCGAGGATATTTCTTCTCTGGAATATTCAGACAGGAGATGGACAAGAGGACTTGCTTTAGCTCTCTACTAATATTAGCAATCTTCTTCACTCCCCAAAAAAATTATATTCAAATCTTTATCTGTTCTAGGGACATTTGTGAGTGGTGGTGGCCAAAGGGATTCATTGGTAGGTATGTGAGTGATAGCTAGAAGGACAGAGTCCAGGGACTAGAGGGCCTGGTGGCTGTGGTCCTATCTGTAGTGTGTAAGGAGGGCCAGATAGAGTTGTCAGGGGTTACAGGGTATCTAGAGAGCTGCCTGCCTATCCAAAGGGATGCAGGAATTTTTTCAGAAAATGGGACATTAGCAAGGGTTTTCAACCCTTGCCCTTATTAATGAAAAGATCTTCAACTTGTACAGTGCATACTGTATATTTTAGGTACTACTCCACTCCACACACTTTACATATATTCACAAATTCAACCCTTACAACAGTCTCATGAGAAGGCAACTTTATTATGTCTGTTTTACACAATAAGAAGCTGAGACAAAGAGAGTTTAAGTAACTCATCTGAAATCAAGTAGCTGGAAACTGGCAAAGCTGAGATTTTAACCCCTGCAGAGTCTGGCTCCAGAGTCTGTGGCCCTTTCACCACACTGCACAGCCTTACTCATGTCTAGGAGTGGCTGATTGATCAGTTAGTCAGCCAATTATTCAGAATCACTGACTTGAGCTAGGCAACAAAGATGGAGGGCATGGGGGGTGGTGGAGTGGGAGGCAACAGCCTGAGTTAAGGAAACAAATACTTGAAGGCAATGGTGGGATGGGTGTTGCACCAGAAAGGAAGACATCAGAATGGGGTGAAAGTACTCTTTGTATGCCGCTTGTGGGATGACAACTTAGGCTAGCTGTACAGATATTCATGGGAATAGCACAAAGAAACCAGAGTTAACTACTTGTAACTTATTGTTTAATTTGTACCTGATTGTCTAGGTTTGAGGGACATAAATTAGTACTTATTTTCTTGATTGCTGTAGAATTTCAGATAGGAAATCTTTGATGAATTAAATCTGAGTTCAAAATGCTCACATTTTATACCAGGTTAAATCACTGCAGATTATTGGCTATTCTAATTTTGAAAAGGAACCAGGTGCTTTCAGCCATCCTATGCAAAAAAAGAACAAGTAGTCCCAGGTTATTTCAAGTTAGAGTTCATGACACTCTGAGTCTTTTTGCCATTCGGTAAGTTCCAGGATCAAAGAATAGGTAAATGACTGAGTTCCTGTCATTGCAATAAAGTACATGCTATGTGGTCAGTTTATATTCAGTTAGGAGCTTAGACTTCCAGCCCAGGCAGCCAGACATGTTATACCTCTAACATTTTCAAAACCAATTTGAGATTAGTCAAGACTAATAGTCTATGTAATTAAACATTAAAGACCATAGTGAAGCTTGATGCTTCTCTGTAGATATGACAACTGTTTCTTCTTCTCTTCTTCTTCATCATCATTGTTATCATTACCTCATCATCAACAAAAACATACATTTGTATGTGCTTTACAATTGAAAAATCATGGTACATGATATTGAGATTGCTTTTCTTTTTCTTTACTGTTCCATTAAAGGCTAACAATAAATTATTAGAAGTTGAAATTTCTCCTTTGTTTGTTTTAAAACTGTGTGACAAGGACATATAGAATTATTAACTCTTGTTGAAAATAATTAAACACACATTAAAAATATGACATTATAATAAGGTCAGTTGACTTAGATAATTAAGCTGTGGATATGGCCTTTAAATATTAAAACAAATAAACAAAAAAATTAGGCTTCATATGACCAATATAGGGATAATTCGAAGTATGTAGTCTTTCATATTAATATTATTTCATATAAGAAAATTAGTGTTAGAAGCACCTAGAGCTAATTATAATAGTGAATAAAGAAAAAGATAAAAAATTAGTAATGAAATTGCTATAGAATTGGCCAGAAAAATTTTCTAGGAGATATGACCTAACTGGTTAACAACTGGGGCTGGGAATATGATGGTTACATAATGTATTCTCAGTTCTTGCTTAAAAGATATGTACTCATATATTGTTTCTTGATTTGAGATGTTGGGCAAATAACCTAACGTCTATGTGTCTCATTTGCAAACTGACATTCTCTGGTTTGACCTCCAAAAGCAAATTATTTCTGAGGGCCAGATGATAGGTATGGTTCTAAAGAACAGCCAAAAGTGCAGTGCTATGCAAATGCTAAAGCCAATGATAATGATATAGAGTGAGGGAAAAGGTACGTTGCCTCCTTTGCCTAACAATGCTGCCTACAGTTTGATCTCCAGGAAAGTCATTTTGTTTGTGGGTATGTGAACATATGTACATGTGCTTGAACTCATATAGAATATAGATTTATTAATTTTTCAAGTCAGATTTTTACTTTTATCTCATGTTTTGAAGCATTTATAGGTGACAGGTTGGGAAAATATTGAAATTTATAAAATGAAAGCATTTTTCTGCACAAACTTTCTCCTGTATCAGAATCTAGCTATATAGATGGAAACACAAGGCTTTCCTTGTCGTTAACCAACTTTAAAGGCAACTGCAGTTTAATAGGCTGTAGCTGAGTGCTCCCAACCCAGTCAGACTCTCTCTGCTTGAGCTCAGGCAAGAATAATTCACTCTCAGTAGGAAGCAGAAAGGGCATGTACTATTTTCCTAAGAAACCAAAGTAAAAGCTATGTGTCTGACAGACAGTGACAATCCCCTACCCCACCCCTGGTAGTAGCTGTGTAGCAAGTCTGTTGAGAACATTTCTGATAGTGTCACTGAAGTGTGTGGATTTATTTCCTGGAAGGATTACTCCCTGGTACAGTCTTCCTGGTATGACTGCCCTCCCAGCAAGATCTCATCCTAATTTTGCATTCAGTTGTTACTTCCTGGAAAACTGCCTGAAACCAATTAGGAAAAGTAAGACTAATTGTATCCAAGACCCTAATATTGTAAGAAATGAGGATCCAGTTTCTTAATGAAAAGATTTCAATTGAGAGAACTCAGTTCTCACTTGAAAATTTAATTAGACTGTATGGCTTTTGATTCTTTCAAATTCTACATTTGATTTTGTTTTATAAAAAATACCAGGAAACTACTGTAGAGGTGCTTACCACATTTCTCAAATGCTTTTAAAATTAAGACAATATTTGTCTGGCAAAGGCATCACAACGTTTGACAATGTCCAATTTTACCTTCTATTTCTCTGTCTTTGTTGAAAAATGTATCTGAACTCATAACCTTGGGTCTATAAAAATCATCATCTTTGTCTCACCAAGTTCTTTCTTGAGAGAAACATTTCATCCATTGCTCCTCTTCCACTTGGCACTTTGCCTTGGAGACCATGTAGAGAAAGATTATGAATTGATAATTCCAATACGAAGTTAGCTATGAATCTGTAGCCAACCTGAACCTTCATAGCGTGCATTCTGCTTCTCGAGAAAATGCAGTGGGAAGTTTGTCTGCCAGTCATGGTTTTGTCCTTCATCATGGGAAGATATAGTCTATGGCATTTTTCTGCCTATCTGCCAATCATCTGTGATCCGGGCAAGCTTCCTCTGTTTTCATCTGACAATTACTGAAGTCAAACTTCTCTTCTTCCAATTCTTGGAGTACCTATTCCACTCATGGTACCCTGTTGGATGCAAAGCGCACCACCCTTCTACAGCTCAGTGGGAGAAAGTGTTAGATGAGAAAACATATGCAAAATGACTAGCACATATTCGGTCCTGAGGGCATTTGGGTCTTTCATTTATATCTCAGTGGTTTATTGCTTCTGAATGTGAGCTCACAGAATAGAGACTGGATCTAATTGTACATTGTACAATATTATTGCTAACATTCAAGGTGCTATCTTCTATAAATAGTAAGAACCACAAGCCTATTGTTGGTGCTAGCTAGAGCCTTCCTAGGAAAAGAAGGGAGAAGGAGATAAGCATTTTTCTTATGAGTCTCAAAAGGCCTGAAACCTCTCAGAGACCTTGATTTTTCTGACTTTTATATTTTTTCCCTCTCCCCTTTGCATATTATTTGATTTACACCAATAAGCAGGGGTGAAGTCTGTCTCCACCTGTCCAGATTCTTCTGGGTGGGGATAGGGGACATAATTTCTAGCAGACACTGCATGGAGTTCCAGCTTTGATGAATGGTCCTTTGATGAGTCCTTTGATCTTGTTCAATTTTTAGGGATTTGTTTCCAGACACCTGACAATAAGCACACTCAGCAGAAACAGCCTTCAGACTTCACTTCCCTCCCACCCAGGGAAGCCGACAACTGTACCCTTTCATCTCCTTCATGAAAGCCAGATTGTGTCTCTGGCTTGAACTCGGTGGATTGATGTTAGGGTTCTAAATGTCCTCACTCTCTCTGCTTTTTTACTCAAATGAAGCAGCTGTTGCTGGACCTTTGATGAAATGGCTCCTTCAGTAATTCCTTAGAGGGCTATGGTGCCCTGGGAGGTATGAAAAGGGAAAAGTGGGCAGGATTTCTTATAAAACCGGGCTTTTATTTTCAGCCATTTCTATGCTTTTCCCAGTTAACAAATCCTAATGCTGAGCATAACTTGAAACATGGAGAGTGACATATACAAGCAGAGCACAAGACTGCCAGGCTGTGGATGGTGCAAGCAGGAAAAGAGAGGCAACTCACTATGCAGTTAAGGAAATAAGTGCTTATTCCAAGGTTCATAAATGAAAAGAAAATCTGAATGAAGAATATTTCTGGGCCAACTTGAAAAGGAAAAAGAGCAAAGATTCAGAGTTCTTAGGGTAGAGTTATAAACCTCTTACTCAAAATGACCTTTTTGAACATCTTATTCATGCTGCTAGGGCTTAATGATGATTGGGGAGTTTAGTTTGCAGGACATTTTCTGGAAAAGGAGCACCCCAGGTCACACATTGTCAAATCAACTTTTAAATATACATTAATGAAATGTTTTGACATAGGTATTAGAAGAAAGGTAATATTTTGGTAGCCCAGAGTCTATGATGATGACTTAAATAATACAGAGAATTTGTACCAAAGGAATGGAGTGAAAGGAGAGATCACTGTGAAAAGTGCTGAGCAGGGAAGGCTTTGTGGAAAAGATGAGAATAGCTATCAGGTACCTACTGTGGGCATTTCTACATCAATTTGAAAGAGAAGTATAATTATCTTCATTTTACAGATAATGAAACAGAGACTCAGAGAAATTGAATAATTTGTCTAAGCCTTTGCATTTCATCAGTGGTAGAGCTGGGATTTGAACTAAGGCAACTTTCCTCTATGCCACACTGCTTTCTTGGGATGGACCTGAAAGATGAGTGCAATTCAGCTATAAAGAAGAGCATCTTGGGAAAAGCACTGGACCTAGGGGAGAAGAATGGCCAAGGAGTGGGAGCGATGCATGAACATAAGCTCCTTACTATGTATGTCACCCTATGGTAATGAACAGCGAGAAGGGGACCAGCCAAGAGGTGAATGTCCAGCCTAGATTTATAAACCCAAGTCTCCTGACACCAAATGAAATGCTCTTTTCACTATGTTTGGCAAAAAAAAAAGTTATTACACAGTTGGCACAAAAAATAATAGATCTCAAAATGCAAAAGCATAATACATGTGAATCAGTTCGTGAATGTATAAAAGAATTGTGGGAGAGGAGAGTCTGAAAGTCAGGGAGTCTAAATAATCCTTGAAATGAGGTAGGGAGAAACTGAAGATAATAGCACCTATTCCCTGGTTTTACCCCAGGGTAGCACTTGTGTGTGTGTGTGTGTGTGTGTGTGTGTGTGTGCACATGCACTGGTGCACAAGCAGAGGTTCCCAAGGATATTTCCTGCCCTGTTTGGCCATGAGCCCACCTGTTCTCCAGAGGCAGAGCTAATTGTTTTAGCTTTCTCTTTCTTGTCATTGGCAAGACTTGCTATTATTTTCCATTATCCAACTCCTACACAGCTCACATCCAACTTTCTCTCTTTCTCTGGAGGAATAAGCCTGGCTGAACCAGGTTGTAGATAGGCTGCCACAACAGCAAAAAATATTTAAGATGATTCAGGCTAAGGTGAAATTTTGTCACACTGTTCCAGTCTTGTCTTCCAGTTCTACTCTGAATGTCTAATTTCTGAATCTCTCCCATTCCTGAGTACTTACTTGCTCATACAGATTTTCTTCCAGTGCAGAATAGCCTCTAGAACCCAGGAACTTCCCAGGTGTAGCTCCTGGAAAGGCACAGGCTCTGCACTAGTACTCCTGTTGTAGAACTCTTGGTTTGGGACTCTATAGTGAATGCCTACTGTTTCTGTGTGCCTTGAATCCTTCCCTCCTGCTAGTAACAACTACTCCTTCCACATTGTAAGCAACTCTTGGTGAGACTTCTATTGAATTATTATGTCCTTTCTTGATGCACACACACACACACACACACACACACACACATACACACACACACATATACCCAGGGCTATCAGATACTCTCTTTGGGAATTTAAATCTCAAGCAGATTGACCCTATGATGGAGAGTGTTTGGAGGAGTAACCTGAACTGACTGACCAGTAGTTCTGCTGTTGAGATGGCCCAAACTGCCCTTATTTCTGACTGCTGTAAGATCTAAGGTTCAACTTTTCTTTAGTATTTGTGAACTGCCCTGTGTCCTTCCCAAAATGTAATTTTTATTGTTCAAATATAGAATCTGTTGTTTGCAACCAAAGAATCTTAATCAATATGGATCCTTACTTACATGAAATCATAACTGCCCAAGGGTAGGGTGGTGGTCACTGGAATGACAAAGTCTGTTTGAGTCCTAAGACTGTCCACTGAGTGTTGGAATGAAACTGTTCATTTGTGGTCACTTGAACCTGGACTGGTAGCTTTTCCTGTGCTCTGCCCTCCTGGTTACTTTGACCTTGGGTTGGCCTTCTTTGGACATTTCATTGCTAGGCCACTGTTCTGCTGCCAGTCTACCATCTGCTTCGGCACCAAAAACTTGATGTTTCCTGTTGCTAGTAGTTTCTCCAGAAGTCTCCTGGCTCCTCTAGAAATTCTCTGGCATGTTTACATAGGGCTTCCAGTATCCTTTCCTGGGGATTCACTGTTTCAGCAATTTCTCCCACCCAGATGCATAGACCCCAGGGAGTAGAGTGGTGGTAAAGGGGTGAGTCTGGAATTGGAATAGACCTCAGCTAGCATCTCCCCTCCACTGTTTATGGATAACTTGGGACCAATAACTGAATCACCTTGAGACTGTCTTATACAAAAATAAATACCATTCATGGCTGCAGAACTTCAGACTGCTGTCCGTATATCGATATTCATGTGTATTGAAGACAGATGTTTCTGGGCAAAAGAGAGTGGAGAACTCAGTGCAAACCCATTAGTCTCTGAGAAAAATGACTTTGCCTGGAGTCTACAGATTATAAATTTACTGGTGTTATCTTCACATATGAGATGTCATGAATAAGGAAGTACAGAGAAGTTTAGTCACTTGACCACAGATATGCAGCTAATTAGTTACAAAACCATATCTAAAATTCAGCCCTGCTAATTCCCAATGCAATCTCTGAAAAGCACTATCCATGCTAAAAGTTGCCTTGGATAATATGTCTACATGGCTTTTTTTATGCATTAATTCTACTGCCAAGTTCTGTCACTGCGGAGATGACAGCAAAGGGCCACATGCACAGGGAGAGTGAGGTTTTCCCAGGTAAGTAATAGGATGAGTCTCTGTTTGGTTTAGTTTATTAAACCAGGAACACATCGGCTTTCCATAACTCATAGCCCAAGACTGCCAGTGTCTGAGCCTCTCTCTGTAACATGTGTACTTAAGGATACTTGTGTTGCAGGCTGCCAAAGGCCAAAGAGCAAACTCATCTTCCGTAGGCTGAAGCTCCCCACTGGAAGTTGGCCTGTAACCTTTCCATACATGTATCTAAGCTATTTCTAGTGATTTTTCAGAGCAATTCTCATGTTAAGGCTTTCAAATCCAGCCAGCAGAGATAGTTCATATGGATGGCCTATGTTTGATAAGGGAATGGAGACCAGCCAGGATGATATGGTCACCCTAACCCTGCACACTTATTCAGCCAAGAGGTTTGTATAGCCCCACTGAGCTGGCTGAGCTGCTCTGCCAGCTTCTTATCACTTACCATTCTGGGCAGGCTTCCCAGGCAGGGGGAGAACTGCTGAGTTACATCAGACATAAATGAATCAGTACAAACTAATACCTTCACAAAAGAAAACCTAATTAGTCACAGTGCTGCAGGAATCAACGGCTTCTCTCTCCTAGCAGTTAACACATTCCAATTCCTATATACAACTGCATTCTGACTCCGTTAATAGAAAAATACATATCCATTTTGTTATTGCCATATGTTTAAGCCTTGACAAGTTTATTTTCTAAAACAACCAATAACGGGAACTTTGTTGTGATCTTCGAAGGGTTTTCACAGTTTAGAGATAAGTCTAGCTCTATGTTAGGAAATGGAGGACTTTCACAGAAGGTGATAATCTAATCCAAGGTGGATTCTTGCTTGGCTACCTTTGCAAGAGGGACATGCAGAACTAGGGGATGAAAATGAGGGTGTGACTCAATGGCACCTCCTGGAAGAAATTGTTACCCAACCTAAGCCTGAGGAACGAGCACTGCCCATATGCCTCTCCTACTCACAGACGCTTTCTATTACTGACATCTATAAAGATGTCAAAGGCCACCTGTTAAGAGAAACTCTTTTTTTCATCCATTCATCATTCTTCACTCTTCCTGACAATTAAAGAGACTTTTTTTTTTTTTTTTTTTTTTGAGACGGAGTCTCGCTCTTGTTACCCAGGCTGGAGTGCAATGGCGCGATCTCGGCTCACCGCAACCTCCGCCTCCTGGGTTCAGGCAATTCTCCTGCCTCAGCCTCCTGAGTAGCTGGGATTACAGGCACGCGCCACCGTGCCCGGCTAATTTTTGTATTTTTAGTAGAGATGGGGTTTCACCATGTTGGCCAGGCTGGTCTCGAACCCCTGATCTGCCCACCTCTGCCTCCCAAAGTGCTGGGATAACAGGTGTGAGCCACTGTACCTGGCCAAGACTGAGTTCAAATCCTGGGGCTCTTACACTCACCAAATGTATGACCTTGGACAGGTACTTTACATTGTCAACCTGCACTTTCCTCATCTGAAAAAAATGTGGTTTATATTGTATTTCTTGAATCTGGAGTGCCACCATTATTTTATGTACAACTAAGGAAGAAAAAAATACTGCCAATTAAATGACATTGATTGTAAAACTCATCAATATGAGAGATGTTAAAATGTTAAAATATTAGCATGTTATAACTGAGAAAACAGGATAGCATCTACCTCATGGTGCAAATGTGGACTAATTGAGGTAATTCATAGAAATGGATAGCATTTTGTCTGACATACAGGAAGTCCTGTATAAATGATTACTACTATTTTTACTACCAGAAGGTGGTAGTTTGGGTAATTTCAGCAAATCATTTAACCCTCTGGGCCTTATTCTCTTCATTTTAAAAATAAATGGGTAGCCATATGGTCCTACCACTCAGAATTGGGAAGAAAAACTAATTAAAAAATGTTTTTAGGTCCTTAGCAGCTCTAAATGTGAAACACTATGAACTCTTTTTGCTATTCATCTTCAGTGTCTGGAAACTGATAAGGAAATATGCTCTGTATATTTTTTAATGTATGTATTAATTTACTTGGAATTCCAAGGCTAATTTAAACTTTTAACTTGAAGTATTTATATTTCTATTGTAATTGTTGAAAAAGAACTTTTAGTTTTTGCTTTATCCTCTTCAATCTAACTCGGATTTTCCATGAAATTTTGTTTTATACTGAGAGGAGAGAAGTTACATTAATGTAGTTCTCTCTGTGTTGGGCAAGCCTAAAAAAATACCTGATTGCAAAATTTTGCATTTCTGTGAAGTCCCATATTTTAGAAGATTGATAGAGTTAATCTCAGTTGTATTAGTTTGATGAGAAAGAAAAATAAATTCCCAGTTATTGCAAGTGATCACTAAACAGAGAGAGATTCATTTAAAGCAATTTCCAAATTGTAGTCACATAGAGTCCACTATTGGTTCCCGCTTTGAGTAGGAAAGAACTAGATCAATAGGGTCAGTGGTTGTGTAAGAGAAGTTCAATTTAATTCAACTTTTAGTTGTTGAACCTTTAGTATGTAGCAGGCATGAGGTTAGGTTATAGAAATACAAAGAAATTTAAGAAAAAGTTGTTGCCAGAATTTATAGTCTGACAAGAAATGGCAATACAATGTGATAACACTATAAAGTAACATGGGAGTCCTAAGAAGCAGCAACAAATTCTGCCTGGGTAAGCAAATGAAGACTTCAAACTTTGTATAGGTGTTTACAAAACAGAAAGTTTAGAAAAGAGAATTGCCTGCAGATAGAACAGTGTTTGCAAAATCTCCATGACAGCAGTGTAATTTACTGTGTGTGTGTGTGTGTGTGTGTGTGTGTGTGTGTGTGTGTGTGTTGGGTGATGTGTGATGGGTGGGTTGTGATGGTGTTGAGAGACTAGCAAAGAAGGTTGAGATAAGATTGTGAAGGGCCTTAAGTAAGGTCCTCACTAACATATTAGGGAGTTTGGACTTTATCAATAGGTAGAAGGTACAGATTCAGGAGTGTTTCATGGTAGGCTCAATAGGACCTAATAAACAATTGGCTCTAGGGTGGTACAGAGGAACCAGGAATGATTTCAGGTGTCCTGGAAGATTGGGGGCTGGGAATAGGAAGGAAAATTCACTTACACAGAACATAGGTGGAGAAGCTACAGCGAGAAAAGCACATGACTGAAACTCAGAAGACCTAGACTGAGTTTCAGAAAATGACCTTTGGAAATGATTTGATCAGGTTATTGTATTATATAACATGTTACACTTCTCTGTGCCTCATTTTCTCCATGTTTACAGCAGGAAGATGAAAAGGAAGCCTATCAAGATGACTTAGGAGTCAGGCTCTATGAATTTAATTCCTAACTCCGTGATTTGGAGCAAGCTATGACACATAAACTGTTTCCTCATTGGAATAATGAAGAGTAATAATATCCATCTATAATTTTGTTATAAGTTATGCATCTTGGCACATAGTAAGCCCTCAATTAATTTTTATTCTTATTATTTCATCTGTTTTAACATTCTGCATTTCAAGATATATTCTATGATACTTTTGGCAAGAGGAATATTAAGATGTTTGTTCTTTAATTTGAAGCAGCATAGCATGGTGGTAGTAAAGAACAGAAAATGGAATGAGGAGTATTTGAAATTTAGTCTGCATCTGCCACTTGTTAGCTGTGTGATCTTGGGAAGATTACTAACTTTTCTGAGCCTCACTTTCCTCATCTGTAAAATAAGGAGAATGATAGCACCAACTTCATGTGGTTATTGTGAGGATTAAATAAGGTAATACATGTAAGGTGCTTTGCCAAGTGCCTGGCACAGATTACCTGCTTATGTAAGTGTTATTATCATTATCAGTATCTTAATTTTAATTTTTAAATTATAAACAGTGAGTGGGATACTTCATGCCCCCGCTAGAAGTAGCTGCTTTTCCATATCAGTAATGTTGTTCAATGACAGAGCCATACCTGAAGAGAGTCCTGTATTTAGTTGGGTTACACTTGATGTGTCCCACAGGCCAGTGAAGTTGTGGACCGCCACTAGCCTCTGAAATGGCTCTTCTGAATTAAATGGGATGTCTTTTTCCCCCAGATTCTGTGTGGGAGGCTTATACATTTGGTTTGGTAATGAGTTTGCTTTTTGAGCCAAAGAAGAGAAGAGAATAAAAGAAGAGAGAAGGCGTGAGAGAGGCAATCATAGAAACCTGGAGGCTCACATTCTCCAGAATGAAAAAGAAGCCTGCATTTCTACAGAAACAAGAGAGAAACAACTAACAATCTCAAAGCTCATTATGATTTAACTTTCAGATAGCACAAAATGACAGTAATGTGACTACTGAAGGCTGTTTTAACTATAAGCAGGAGAAAGGAGTAGAAATGGAGTATATTAGGAGCGGCATAAAGATAACCTTCTCCCTTACAGGCTGTGCATACATTAGTGCCTGAATGTACTGTTAAAAGCCACTAAATCTCTCTAAAGTGGTCATTTCCCTTTCTTTGGCAAATTATCGAAAAAGCTTTGTTGTGTAAATTTTCTTGAACCAAATTTCTGGAACCTTTTCAGGTACACTTTCTGTTTTAGAAGAATGTGAATTGATACTGATGGTTGCATCAGACAGGAAGGAGTGATGAATTCAAAGGGCATGTTGCCTTGCAAAGCCAAAAGAGTAAAGTAGGAGCTCATCCATTCTTTTCCCCCCAAAAAGGAGCATTTTCTTTTGTGTCAGATTGTTGTGGAAGATTTAAAAATAGAAGAATCTGAGTGTCCTATTTTCCCATTGACTGATGGTGGCAGTTCCTTTGCATCTGTCAGTCTGCTATTACTATGATGATCACTATTATCATCTGTCTTTGACTTTTCCTATCTAAGAAGTACAAATTATCCTTGGCATTATATTGCGAGACGGAAGTCTGAATGGAAGCGCTAGATGTTGATATTTGTGTAGGTTAACTGCATAAGTTAGGAACTTTGTAATTTGATCTTGGATATTAGAAGCCAGTGTCCATAATTATTTAACTTAACTCTTTCCAGGTACACAATCCTAAGAGAAGTTTTGAGAACATCAAGGGATCTCAGGAATTTTTAAAATTTCAAGCCAACTGAATTGGCTCACTACAATGCACTTCAAAATGATACCGAGAGGCAACTGCACAATTGCAATGCAAAGCAGCAGGTCTGTCAATGTCATCCAGTCAGCCACACTTGTTAAATTCAAATGCGGGCATCCAGCCCCTAGTATAGGACAATGCAAAAGAAAGAAGAGACTCTTTTTTTAACCCTTAAGGTACTTACTGTATCTTTTTGAATCATGACTTTCTGTGGACGGTAAAGCAAAAGATGGTATGAATCAGATAACCAGACGTCATTGCCCCTCCCAAGTCACTTAAATTCTTGTGGGTTAAAGCTTTTCCATTTTCCAAATGAGTGAGCTAGGAAAGATATTTTCTAATATCTCTTTCTGTTCTAAAAGAGCATGATTCCAAGTGGATGCAAATTAACATGGTGTGAACAAGATGCTTTGTTCACACATTCAGCAACATTGAGGGCATCTTAGGAGCTAAGTACTCGAATGGGGCTGTGGATGTAAAAGACAGGAACACTTTGTCCTTCTTTCAGGAGGCTTGCAGAGTGAGAAGCAAGACTGACCAACTAGCAGTTACAATGCGCTCTGCTCAGTGTGGGCTGACTAGAGCCAAGGCAATTCCAGGGGAGGGCAGGGCTAGCTCTGAGGTTGGGCAGGATAGCCATCCAGGTTGTGATGATAATATTTGCAGAAGTCCCCAGAACATAAGCAAAAGTTCATCAGGTAGAGAAGACAGGAGGATGCCCCTGGCAAAAGGAGCAACATTAACAAGGCTCAAGTGCAAGCAAACACCCTGTGCTTCAAAAGTTAACTCAAACATGAATATATCAGTAGTAGAAAGTAATGGAGACAGAAAAATGTTTGAGACTTAATTGTGAAGAGCCTTCAATGTCATGCTAAGAGTTTTGACTTTTATCTCCAAGGCACTGAAGAATCATGAAGAATAGAAGACATGATCAGATTCCTTTCAGAAAGTTCACTCAGGTGGCCCTGTGGAATCTGAATGGAGGGGCCATGGAAGGGAGAGGAGGCTTATAGGATACTATGTTGATGGTCCATGGGAGAAATGATAAGATTCTTATCCAGGGCCATGACAGTGAGTACAGGGAGGAAGGACACATTTGAGAGAAGATTCAAAGACTGAATGCACAGAATCTACTTATTCATTTATACATCACTAAACAAATCTTTATTCAGTGCCCACTATGCATCTGTCAGTGTAAACCTGGCACTACACAAAGAGGATATAAACACTGCAGAAATGCTGAGGAGAGAATGGCCAGAGTGGGACCAGTGATGTGGTACTGGTTTGGTTGGGCTTCCTGGAGGAGGTGAGGTCTGACTTGATTTTCCAAGGAAGGAGAAGAGATATGAATATGTAGAAGGAGGCAGGAGAACATTTATATGCTGCGACATAAAAAGAAAGGAAAGAAGAGATGACCATCAGGTATGCTTGATGAACAAAGAGAAACTTTAGTCAATGCTAAAAATGATGGAGAGACAGGAGGATGAAAAGACTGAGCAGAAACATCTCAATTTGATGTGCTAAGCCACAGTGAACCACTGTGGGTTTTTTAGAAAGAGAAGGGTTGTGTGGTATGATAGGGAAGACGATTGAATTAATGCTTGAAGACCTGGGTTATGGCATTATCTTGCTGGGTCAGCATTCAAGTTACTTAATGTCTTGAGAGCTCAGATTTGTGTAGTTTGGATAGGAACAAAAAATGTATTGAGATGTATATTAGGGTTCTCCAGAAAGACAGAACCAATAGGATATATGGGAGAGAATTTATTAGGGGGCGTTGGCTCACACAGTCATAAAGGCAGATAGGCCAACTGCAAACTGGAGAACTAGAGAAGCTGGTAGCATGTCTCAGTCCAAGTCTGAAGCCCCTGAACCACGGAAGCCAACAGTGTAGCCCCTAGTCAGGCCCGAGAGCCCCCAGAGGCCACTGCTGCAAGTTCCAGAGTCCAACAGCTGAAGAAGCTGGCATTGGATGTCCAAAGGCAGGAAGAGACAAAGCATCCTGCTTCCTAAGGAAGAGAAAGAGTAGAGAAAGCCAGTTCTCTTCTTATTTTGTTCTAGCTGGGTCCCCAGCCAACTGGATTGTGCCTGCCCATATTGAGGGCAGATCTTCCTCTTTCAGTTCACTCACAGACACATCTAGAAATAGTACTTCACCAGCCATGAAAGCATCCCTCAATCCAGTCAGGTTGACATCTCAAATTAATGATGGTTAAATATAGTCCACCCTTGTCAACTTGGCATCTATATGCATCTTGTTAAATTATAATTTCCAGTCAAAGACAATAACAAGATCATAATTCCACCTAAAATGATACAACTATCCTTTGCACAATGAGGAACACACTAATACCATCCCCAGAAGAGAAGGTAAAGTTCTTGAGTGATGTTTACTCTTCTCCTGGTATCCTATAACTTAGATACCATGATGAACAATAACACAATTATTTTGTTAAATAAAAATGAGCAGTACTTAAATACTGGTATAAAGTCAATAAGCCTGAAGTTACATGATAAAGGAACAAGAGAGGAAAGAAAACAAAGATATTTGCTTAATATATGTGTATATATACACAAATATATTCTTAACAAGTGGGGAGGAAATATGATAATTACGGTTCCCATTTCTGTAACTGGGCAGGTGGTGATAGCTGGTATTTATAACTGCCATCTTATGCTATCCATTCTGCATTCCCTTTGCTTTCACCAAGCACTTCAGCTAGTCATGGTTCTTAACCTGGTTGGGTGACCCAAATGTTTATTCCTGAAGGGTCTGGGCCATTCAGAGTCCTGCCTGGATTGTGTTGTTGGAGATTCCCAATTACTTAATCACAGTGTATGGTAATACTAAGTGGTCTCCTTTATTTCAGACATACTCTTTGATATGGTTTGGCTGTGTCCCCATCCAAATCTCATGCTGAATTATAATTCCCAATGTTGAGGGAGGGTCCTGGTGGGAGGTGATTGGATCATGGGGGCAGATTTCCCCCATGCTGTTCTCATGATAATGAGTTTCCAAAAGATCTTATGATTTAAAAATATGTGGCACTTCCCCCCTCGTTCTCTGTCTCTCCTGCCACCATGAAGAAGGTGCTTACTTCCCCTTTGCCTTCCACCATGATTGTAAGTTTCCTGAGGCCTCCCAGTCATTCTTCCTGTTAAGCCTGCAGAACTGTGAGTCAATTAAACCTCTTTTCATAAATTACCAAGTCTCAGGTAGTTTTTTATAGCAGTGTGGAAATGGACTAATACATCCTTCCTCACCTCCACTGTGAGGTAGTAGTCCAATTTCCTCTTAGTAGTCCAGGTTAATTGTCCCAATCAACACCATAACTCCCTTCTTAATTTGTTGACCCAGAAGCATGAGGAACCTAAAGTGACTAGTTTGATGGAATCATTCTTATATCTCCTGGTAGAAGCATTCTTCTCTCCAGAACTAAGACCTCTAGGCTAACAGAACATGATGTTGTAGGAACAAAAAGCAAAATTTTGCTAGTGGATTACTAGGGGTAATAAAGGTACTCTTATTTTCACCCCTTGATTCCTGACTAGGGGAGAAACAGTACCCTATATTGGGTGCTGGTTCAGGGCATATACAGCCGTCTGGAGAACCTTGCTCCAGCCATGTAAAGTATTCTCACCTAGCTGGTGCTGTAACTGCAACTTCAAAAGGATGTTCCTTCCAAGTCCCTGACCATCCAGCCAAACCATTGGCTACAGCCCATGAATCAATGTATAATCATATATCTGGTCATTCTTTGTCCCCTTCCAAGCAAAGTGCACAAACAGGCACACTGTCCAAAGTTCTGCCCGTCAGGAAGAATTCCCTTCACCACTGTCCTTCAAGGATGTCCCAGAAAGAAACTGTAGTGCTGCAGCTGTCCACCTTTGGGTTATTCCTGCATATCATGTGGTACCATTTGTAAACCAGACCTGATCTTCTCTTCTTCTGTGAACTGATCATTAGGTACTCCTTACAAGGTCCTAGGTGCAGGCCGAGAGAGAGAAGGCAGTAAAGCAGGAGTAGGAATTATGGGTATTTGAGACACTTCTTCATATAACTTACTTGTTCCTTCAGGACCTGTTTGGGCCTGATCACATATATACCATTTCCATTTGATAATAGAGTGCTGCTGTGCACACACAACTTTATGGCTTAGTGGGTCAGCTAACACCTAGTTTATGATAGGCAGCTCAGGTCACATGGTAACTTGATGGCTCATAGTCAAGCATTCTGTTTCTACTAAGGCCCAGTAGCAGGCCAAGAGCTATCTCAAAAGGAGAGTAGTTATCTGTGGATGATGGCAGGGCCTTGCTCCAAAATCCTAAAGGCTTCCATTGTGATTCACCCATGAGGGCCCGCCAAAGGCTCCAGATAGATCCCTGTCTGCCACTGACATCTCCAGCACTATTGGATCTGTTGGGTCATATGACCAAAGTGGCAGAACAGCTTGCATAGCAGCCTGGACCTATTGCAGTCTTTTCCTGTCCTAGGCTCCACTCAAAACTAGCAGATTTTTTAAAAAATCACTATATAAATGGGATAGAGTAACACACCCAAGGAAGGAATTTGTTGCCTCCGGAATCCAAATAGGTCTAATAGGCTTTGTGCCTCTTTCTTGGTTATAGGAGGGGCCAGATACAACAACTTATTGTTCACTCAGGAGGGATATCTCAGCAGGCCCAACACCACTGGACCCCTAGACACTTCACTGAGCTAGAAATGAATTTTAGTTTGATTTATTTTCTGTCCTCTGACATGCAGATCTCTTACTGATAAGTCCACAGTGGTTGGTAGAAGGGAGCAAAAAAGGTATTGCATTGTGTTGAGATGGGAACTCAGCTAAGAGTCCACTGGAGTAGTCCTTTTGAAAATGCATATAAAGTGCACTTCTCATGGTGCAAAGTGCAAAGCATGGAATAGACATTGTATAAACACTGGGAAAACAGGAATAAGAAGTGGCAGGAGATTGGAATTCTCAGCCTGCTGGGCACAGGGAGGCAGAGATATTGTCCAGGAATAGCTGGGTACTTGCTTCCACTTTCTGCCCTTCTGTCTTATCCCACTTCCCTCTCTGAATGTGGCCTTGCCCATACTGGGTTTGGCTCAAAAACCACAAGGATGATGGCTAGCTTGAAGTATTTCCTATTAAAGGCATGGATCGTATGTCCATATTCTTAAATAGTGATGTGAATATGGGTATAAAAGGATTAGGCCTGGGAAACAATGCCCAGCTTCTCTGGGTGTTCTGGGCACTAAGGAAAGCTGTGCTGAGAATTGCTCCTCTGATTCAGCTCCAGGTGGCTTCCCTGCTGCTTCCGGCATTCTTGGCCAAATAAAGCAGACATGGAAGATTACAGCTTAAGTGGATGTGGTTTCTCCCTGCTAGTTTAAGTCTACCTGAATATTTCATCAGTTTTTGCCCTTGGTGGATTTATAGTGTAATGCGAAGATAGACATATAAACAAACAAGTTACAATATGACAAGTGGTCTTTGGTCCTACAACTGGCAGGATGGTGTTAGGTCCCAAATAATTTACTCCGCTGAGTTTGGCTGTATCCTAATTTAAGGGTTCCAACAGTTGAGTTTCTTTCTGTTTCTTTCTAAAACATTGCACTGAGCCCTAACTAAGTCAGAGTTTTCCGGGTTGCCCTGGAAAAAATATTCTCCCAGGGCAGGGGCTTGAGCCAAGGGAAATGTAATTCTCCTGGCCCCCTACAAAAGTAACCCTGGACTTTCATGCTTAGAGTGACACTTTCCTAATGTGCCTCTGTATCTTCCCATCTTTTTCTGTACTGGTCCTTGTTGGGCTGCTGATCTAGGGGAAGCTGATTGATGAAAATAACCTTGCCTTCTGTAGATGCTTACCCAGAAGCCACGCACCAAGCTAGAGAGGCTGGAAACCTTTGCTCCAGAGAATCTCTGAATTGGAAGATACCTCAGAGGTCACTGAATTCATTCCCTGCAAAAGGTTTAAACCTCTGTCATTATTCAGATATGAAAATGAAGGCAAGTTTCTTATCCTTTTGGATGTAATTCACTCATCAGGTAAAAAGGATTATCTGTTCCTTTTTCCTCAAATGGCTATTATGAGGATGAAACACTATTTGGGAAGACATCTTTGCAAAATAGAGAATTATTAAATACAATACACAATTTAATTATCAATTCTTTTGATAGCTTCCTCTAGCCTCCAGTCTCTGCTAGCCATTTTTAGTTTCATCAGCCATCTTGAAGTGTTCTCCTTAAATTCTTTCAGTATCAGTCAAAATACTGATGGACAGTTGTAATTCATGTTCTTCCGAAGGGACACCCAAAGTCAGCTTTTGCTTCTAACCAGGTATCCAAAGCCAGATTTTTCTATTCCTTTTCTGAAAAGGGAAATGAAAGCCTCAATAGAAAGGTTGTCTGGCAACCAGAAAAAAGAAAGGATTTCTTTCAGCCTTTCCAAGAAGAACAGAATGGAAGTCTTGAAATATAAATTATTTTTTAGTGGTGTCTTGAAAAAGATATTATTCTTCATTATCTGCCGTTTTTACCCTTTTCCTGAATATGGCATATGCAAGCAATTAAACCATTGTATATCTTTAAAATGATTAAAAGTAGAGAGAGTTTTAGGAGATGGAAGGAACCTTAGAGATGTCCTGGTGTATCCATTTAGTTTCTGAAACAGAGAAGTGGGTTTTAGAATAGGTGAAAGATTTCCTCATGATTCCTAGCTTTTTAGTGCTAAGCCAAGACCAAACCTAGGGTTCCTAACTCCCAATCCAGGATCCTTGCTGCTAGGACAGAGGTAAGATATGAACACAAATAACTACATTGAGGTATTCTTAGACTAGTACCAGTCCTCATTGTCTTACCTGGTTGTAAGAGTGGCTCAAGCAAAGACCCCAGGCCAGGGACCTTCTGCTACACTGTCAAAGGGCATTTGGGTTGGAGATCCTAAGTGACATTTCAGATGTTTACCTTGGAGATAAAACATCTACTTTGAATCTGAATTGTGCACATTTCACAGAAAACAGAAAATTGGTTAGTTTCTTTTCTCCTAGATCAGACTTGCTCAGGTTATATTGACTTTTCCGGGATTGAGGCTTGTCTCTCATGCTCCACTCCAGTGGGAAGCCTGGCAACTCTCCTGGAATGTCAAGCTGTGGAGAATAAAAGTTCCCAAGAGGAGGAAAATATCCTTCTGGTCAAATCCCATTATAGTGAACTCCCCACCACTGTCTAAACTCCCTTGGTGTTAACCCAGATCAATCCCACTGGAGTTACATAGGCCAGTGCCTGGAACATAGAAATAGTTGTTCCACATGATCTCACTGTGACAAACATTATCTCTCTCCCACTACCAATCTTTGTCATAGAAATGAGTTTCTGATGAGTCCAGAAGGAGCAGGGTCTACCTGGGTAGGGGAAGATCTGGTCTGTCTACCTCTGCCTCTCTGTCCAGTCTTGAGTGATGCAGCACATGTTCTCTGTCTTTTGCAGTATACGACCCACCACATGGGTAAATTATCCTGCTGACACCCAGGGCTGCTTCTTTGATGAACTGGGTGGCCAGTGCGGTTTTTCCTGGAGCCTTGATGGTCTTGCCTATGCAGAGGTGGGGCAGTGGATTTTCAGGGGATTATTTACACTTATACAACTTCCAGGTGGTGTTGGGGGCAGTGAATCTCAGGCTCGGGGGAATTGAAGGGTTAAGATGTTCTATGCATAGGGAATTCTGGACACACAGTATCATAGAGTCCTAAAGCTGGAAGAGGCTTAGGATTACCTATGCAAATGGAGATGAGTTTGGGTTGTGAGATACTTTGGGGTCTGGCTGCAGCACAGAGTCAATTGGAAGTCAAAGGCCTGACAGAGAAAAAGGCATTTCTTCATAGGGATATAGCAATGTGGATCTGGGAAAGGAGAAGGCAAGAGACAAGAGGCAGGTTTTCTCTCCTGAGAAGGGAAGTGACTTGGCTAAGAATGCACAGGTAATTCCCTTTCTCATGCTACAACTCAGGTGGGTCTGCTTTCTAGAGCAGCTGGTTTGGAGATGTGAAGGGAACTAATCTTCATTAAATAAATCACAGAGAAGACAGATGTTTGCAGCTGGAGTTGGACTGCATGATTCCTGCTACCTGCTGCTGCCAGTTTGTTTCTGGGTCGACCATGAGACCTTTGTCTGCAAAATGAAGTCGTGAAACACTGCTGCCAACAAAGCAGTCCTCTTCCCACTGTACCACCATGAAAGTAGCATATTTGGTGACAGTTGTTGTTTAAAAGTGTCGATTAATCATGCCATCTGCCCTCTGAATCCTGAACCAGTTGAGGACTGGCATAGAAGTCCAAAAGGGCTATGTGTATCTATCTTAGTCCAGTCCCAGGGGAATGTGGCTCAGAGTCCAGGGCAATATGGACTTCAGAGTCTTCCCCCTCTGAATTGAACTTATAACCTCGTCACAGGCAGGGAAGCTAGATTCCACAGAGCTGAAAGGTAGACTTTTACAGCGTGGAAAAATCTGGAGTGTGAAGGAAATCACCTGAGGGTTGTAGGCAGACCATGTCCAAAAGAGAGCCAGTGAGAGCTAGCCACATGTTCAGGATACTTTCCTGCACCAGCAGATGGGACACGGAGGGAATGGAGACGATGGGGGGAGAGTGGGAGGACTTTCTCCCCAGTATACCAAGAGGGCACATGTTCTTATTTTAAGGTCTGATGCAGGAACAAGGGGAGAAAATAGCTCCTCTACACCCACCCTCTCTTTCTCAGTGAAACCTACTTATCTCCCCACCTTCATCCACAGTCCTCACTCACTGCCTGTCTCGAGGTTGTCTTCTGCTTACTTTGTGTTCTCCTCCAGCCTGCACAGTGCTGAGCAAAGTGTCAGTTTCTTTGCAAATCCATGTTCAGACTGTGGTCTATACCTTGGTGAAACAGCAAGTGGTTGTCCCAGGTTGGCTACTCCCTGAGACAAGGATCTGCGTGCCAGTAGTTCATCTGGGAAGTGATGCCAGGAAACACCAGTAGAAGAAGGGGGAACTAGGACAAGAAAGGAAAGGGTGTTATCAAGCAGGTCACCACTTGGGCAACCAGAGCTTCTGCCCCTGGGAAACTCTATGCCAGTATAGAAAAAGATGCCCAAAGCCATCCTAGTGAGAGTGAGAGAGCCAGGGTGTTTATTTACCACATTCTGTCAGTCAAGCAGTCTGCTAGATACGTGTGCATGATATGCAATTTTTGCTTTATGAAGTAAAACTCTATCTAGCAGTTAGATGTGAGATACTCACTAGCTCCCTGTGGCTTCTCTCTGTGATTTTTGTTAATTTTGACACAAGACATTTTCTGAGCTCTGCTCAGGTTGAAATGTACTGCAGTAAACTAACACAGGAACAGAAAACCAAACAATACATGCTCTCACTCATAAGTGGGAGTTTAACAATGAGAACACATGGACACAGGGAGGGGAACATCACACACTGGGGCCTGTTGGGGGTTGGGAGACAAGAGGAAGGAGAACATTAGGACAAATGCCTAATGCATGCAGGGCTTAAAACCTAGATAACAGGTTGATGGGTGCAGCAAACCACCATGGCACAAGTATACCTATGTAACAAACCTGCACATTCTGCACATGTATCCCAGAACTAAAGTAAAATTAAAAACAAAAAAAGAAATGTACTGCAGTAATCTCCAACAGTTGATCTACTGGTGGTACTGAGAAACCCACCATTCAAGGACCTGTTGGCTTCTGACACATACAAGGACAACAACAGCCTTGAACAAAGCTCCATAACCATCTCTGTCAGTGGATGAGTCTTATCGAAACTATCAAGAGAGAATGGCAGGTACCGCAGTCCTTCGTAAGCTTCACAAAATGCCTCCTGCTACTGAGTTGCTGACCTCATTTCAGATATTTACTAGTTGAAAGCAAATTGGCTCTGACAAGTTTCTTTCTCTCTGAGTGTGCCATGAACTTTGCCTGCTTTCTACTTGGCCATTCAAAGTGCTGTTGTGGCGACCTGGACTGACCCTTGGGGTTGGCACTTGGAGACCATGCCTTGAGGTCACTGTCTAGCTCTTTCTGGGATGAAGAGGAAAGTAAATCATGAATAGGTGTTGGGTCCTGGGAAGGCTGCCTCTCAAAAAGATTGATCAGCTGAGCTTCCTGGCTCCTGTCCTACTCCCTGCTCTCAGGAATCTATGCTCTGCCCAGGCACCCCAAGAAGCTGCCTTGGCTGGTCCTAGATGTCTCCCTGATACTTTTGAAATGAAGCACTCACCACCTGGTAACTTACCCTGCCGCCTCCCCAGGGCCTCTTCTCTGTTGGACTTGGTGGCCAGTGGAGTCTTTCCTGGAGCCTCAAGGGTCTTATTTCTGCAGAGCTAAGGCAGTGAAATTCAAGGGATTATTTGGAAATTCTGCTAAATTTAGATACAATGTTGTTATGTGGAAACACATTTATTTTGAGGCTATAGTTCAAGCATCTTCAAGGGCAGAGCTCTCTGTTAGTTTTCCTATGATGCAAGCAAAATAGTTTTTGGGGTACAAATTCCAGCCTACATAATTCAGCTATGTAAAAGTAGAACTTTATTTTCCCCAAATTTGACACTTGTTATGGGTTGAATTGTGCCCCCCCGAAAAAGATAGATGGAAATCTTAACCTCTAGTACCCAGAGGTACTTATTTGGAGATAGGGTCTTGACAGAGGCAATCAAGTTAAAATGAGAACATTATAGTGTGTCCTAATTCAATATGAAGGTGTCCTTATAAGAAGAGGAAATGAACACAGACATGCACACAGGGAGAACTTCATGTTGGAGATGAAGGCAGGGATGAAAGTGATGCTTCTACAATCTAAGGAATGCCAAAGACTGCCGCTGAACCACCAGAAGCTAGAGGCCAGGCATAGAAAAGAATCTATTCTTCGCTGCACTCAGAAAGAACCAACCCTGTTGACACCTTGATCTCCAAATTCTGGTTTACAGAACTCCGAGTTGATATATTTCTGTGACTCAAGCTGTCCAGTTTGTGGTACTTTGTTATGGTGGCCCTAGAAAGCTAACGCAATGCTTAATTCTTTTTCACTGACGGTGTTAAGCTTGATTTTGCCAATTCAAAGCAAAATCTATTGAATTCAGTCTCTTTAGAATACTCAGGCAATTCAGACTTGCCTCTTCTCTCCCCTTCTGTCCTTACTTCCTGGCTGTGGTCCTAGGCAAAGCTGCCTTTACTTTGTGGATTCTGCTGCTATGTGTCTGTTTCTTTTTGCTGTGCTGGCTCTAAACACTCTGTGTCTATTGCTGAAGTGTCCACTCCTTGCACTTTCCCTGGCTTCACATCACTGGGTCCAATCAATTTACTCAGTATCAACACTCTCATCTTACATATGAGGCTTCCCCAGGTCTTCCAGCTGATTCTCAGCCTCACCTGCACCTGTCTTGTCTTGAGTGATGCGGCCAAGGGGTGGGATTAGGCAGGAGTGGGGAAACTATGCAGATGTTCTCCTGAGCCTGTCTCTGGGGCCACAGGCTACCAGGGCAGGAAAGTAGTAGTTCCAAGACATACCTTTGCCATCCCAGACCCATTCCACCACCACTCTGCCTCTTCTCTGGCTGCCCACATGTCTAGGGACTCTCTGTGAGACCAAGGTATATGAACCCCGAGGCATCACTATAGCAATTGGAAACTGAAAACATTCTGAAAATCCATCAGTGGGAGAATGATTGCATAGGTGAGAGAGTATCCTTATCGTGGAATACTATGCAGCTGTTAAAAAGTGTGAGGAAAACTCTCTATCCTGACATAGAAAGATCCAAGACATGTTGTGTTCTGCAACAGCATGAATGGCATAATTCTGTTTTCATAAAAACTCTGTGTGTATGGATGCAAAAGGACAGAGAATCCTGGATGTATATCTAAGTTATTGGTGCTACCAGCAGGGGACACATGGATTAGGAGAGAGAGGAAGCCATGTTAGAAGAGACGTTCCCTTTTTCCTAAAAATCGTTTTGTAGTATATAAGATATTATCAGGACTATGTTTATAAATGATGAAATTTTAACAAGTAAAAAAAATAAATAAACCAACCCCCAACAAATAACAAACCATACTAAGAATGGCCTGCCTGTTCCTTTCTCAATGCCTCTAAAATAACCTGTTTACTCTAAGTCCAAAAAGGATCAGGCATACTTGTGGGCTTTCACTGAATTCTCTCTTTTTCACTGAGATATTGTTAGCGCAAAACTTTAATGAATAAGTAAAGGACCAGAAAATACAGCTCCCAATTGCCCTCCAGACCACAGCCTATGTTGTCACAGAGGCCTCTGGCAATCCAAAAGGAATAAAGTTGAATCAAGTAACAAGAGGAAATCAATATCTTATTCATGTTAAACCTGCCCTAATGCCCTCCATTATGGGACTCACCACACAGAGAATCGATCTGTTTCTCTTCTGGTGGAATGTGGGGGCTCTAACATTTTCATTTATATATATTAACTTTTAGGAAGGGAACTCCACTCATGGAGCTATTTTCTATCTCTATAAAACTAGCAGATTAACAGCAGAGTTTCAGAGCCTCTTATGTTTGAGAGTTTGCATACTAAGTAAACATTCTAAGAAATAGTTCTTGGGTCAGGACAAGGATAATAATGGTCATTAATAACTGTCACTCATTATAAGGTTCTTCTTCATTTGAGCTCTTCTCACTTACTGTTTATAAATGCTTTTTAATGTGCCAAGTGCACTCCCCCACCCCTCCCAGGCAGACACACACTTGGAGGGAGGTTAATTGCTGCTGCCTTTATGAGCCCTGACCTGTGCAGACAGCATTCTCGGATCACTTCTCCCACCTCTGGGGCCGAGGTTAATGGTCACTGTGCAAGACTGCTTGGGACAGGGAGTGGTAGAATCTAATTACTGGCTCTTGTCGGGTGGACCCATGAGTGTGGCTTTATGAACATGATGGGCTGAAGTAATCTCCAAGTCTGCGTGCTAATGATCTCAAAGCTATTGTTATTTCCAAGATCCTTAGGAAATTATATTTTAATTGTGAGTCTAAAATGCCCCCTATTAACTCTCTCTGTTGCCCTTACCTGATTCTTATTGCTCTGAAATCTGCTTGATCCAAATGCCACCAAATTACTTCTTCATTTTGTGCAAGAGATCCTAGATTATTTCTGTTTGTATAATCACCATCCCCAGTGTGGGTCTCTGTTCTCATTTGTTTCCAGCCTCAGTTGATCCCCTCCCTACCTGGTAGATTCTCCATGGGTACAAGTGCATAATTCTCTTTCTAAATAAGTTGCAACAGATTTTGTTTTCTGCTTTTTGAAGATATGACTGAACACCTTAAAATACAGATTTTTGCTTCTTTATTTTCTTGACTCTCTTAGTAGGTGAGTCATTAGAAGTAAGAAGGAGAAAGCAGGATTCATGGTGAACACTATAAACATAGTTGGAACTTGAAATAGTATTTGTGAGCTATTATTAATAGGATTTCCCCTCTGATTTGTATATGTGTGTTTCAGTTATGCATATTAACATTTATTTTGTCAGTGGGTAAATTCTTTATTCTCTGAAACCCCTGGAAAACAACATTGCTGTGTTGTTAACACATCGACAGCGAATATTCTGCACATATACACATCTCCCTGCCGTGAATCTTTCAGGCAGACATTGTTTTCTGTGAGGGCAAGAGCTAAAATTTAAAAGCATCTCACCTGACAAATGATTAGGGAACAATTCTTCTTCAACCAAATGCCAAAACAAATCAGCTCCCTAAAGTGATGTGAGATATTCTCAAGCTGTGCCTGGTAATATTAATAAACAAGGAGATGCCTCTGCCCACAGCTTGTCATTTCGGTGTCCCCCAACCCTGCAGGCAGCATAGACAAAAAAAAAAAAAAAAAAAGCAGTTTTGGGGCTCCTTTAGGAAGTTAAAGCCTACCATCTTGTGGCTATTCTATAGAATTACACTAATATTTCATTAAGTTTAAGAATCGCTTCTGTTGGAATTTAGGAAAGGTATTTTTGGCATGCGCTCACAAACGGCATCTGTATTTGGGCTGCGCTTATTCTCTGATAGGTACCAAAAGCTCTAAAGCTTGAAAATGACCACGAGGGCATCTTTGACATCTTGCCATTGGGAAGCAAGTGAAAAGGTAGATGCTGGGGTGAGAGCTCTTGTACTGTCAGGTTCTTCTAGAATTTATAATACTAAAAAGTAGCACCATCTGGGATACCAGTGACTGCAGTTACCTACAGTTCTAGGCAAATGGGTAATTTCTTAAAGTGCCCTTCTGATGAGAAGAAAAACTTAAGGCTTGTTAGCTCAAGTGTCATTTGTGGATACACCTGGAGAGATCATAGCAGGTGGTGCAGTAGAGCACCCAATTCAAGAGGCTGATTCATCCATTGGGTGCTCAGCAAATTAAAATTAATGATGCCTGTTAGTGGTTGGGGAATTTTCCTTTAGCCTGGACAAATGGGAATGAAAAAAAAAAAGAGCATCTTCAAGCATAATCCTCTGGCTTATGCATCTTAAGGTAGAGAACACTTGGAGGATTTGTTTTTAAAAAAATTTTTGCCAGATTTTAATGATTTTTTTTTCCACATTCTGCTCCTGCTTTCTACAGGTTATAAAAGTTGGAAAATGACAGAAGAAGGTGGTCGCTATGATATATGCAATCTATCTGGTGGTGGAAAAAGAGGGGGAAGTTGAACTTATCCAGATTTAAGCTTGCTGTAATAGCAAGAACAAGTTTGAGGGAGCTGAATAATTTACATATTTTCAGACACAGCTGCACAATTCTTTTCAGTTTTCCCATCTGTGAGCTAGAAACGAAGGGAATGATCAAATTTGCCAACTGATTGTCTTCATGGATGTAATTCAGTGAGAAAATCTCTAAGGTTGTTAGTGTAGCAGGGTACGTATACTCTATTAAAAGGGGTACACAAGCTTTTCATTAAATTCGATTAAATTCAATGGATTTTTCTTCTTCTTTTTTTAAGTACCATTTGATTCAATCAGGTTGAGAACAGAAAATCATCTGGAAGTAAATGTTCCTTGTTTCTCAAAGAAGGCTTGAGTAGGCTACCTTGGTTATGTAAATGTCAGACCAGTAAGCCTCCTGGTCCCAGGAGAAAGGTGTAACAGGACATCCTGTGCTTTGAGTAGTTTAGAAAAGGTTGCCTCTTACCGTGTAGGAGGAATTGGTGGTGCAGAGCAGCACAGAGGGCTGTTGTTGTTGCAGTTGTGTGGTCAGGTAAGATGAAAGTTAATTAAATGCATTTTGGATTTAGTTGGTCACTCTCGTTTTTCAAAACACTTGACCTACCTTGACAGTTGTGCCCAAACACTCCTGCTTCTTGCCCTGCTTTTCTGACTGCTCTTGCCTCATCTCCTTTGTAAGGTCATGCTTTCCTCTGACGATTCTGTTGACTGTCCTCCTGCTAAAGTATAATTTTCAAGAAGGTAAAATCAAGACTCACATGAATACAAAAGGAATACATCAAAGGCTTTATGTAACTTATTGATTAGTGAAGAAACCGATATGTTAAAATCAGGTCAAAGGAAAACTTGAAGGCACGTATAAGTATACTTAGGAATGCAGAAATGAATTTGCTCATAGATGCAAAATTGTTAGTATCTCATAGAAAAATAAAATGTAATGCTTGGGGTCAGGGTCATCTTTTTCACCCCAAGATAAAAATAAATTCTATCTCTATGGGGACAAAATTAACTCACAGTGCTATGGACAACAATAATCTGCATTTCCATTAGTTTTCTACAAATTAACTTCTGTCCCTAGAGAGTAGTAAAATAGCCTAGCCAATAGGAAGACAATCTGTGGTGTCCAGCTTAAAAGAATCAAATTACTCCTGGAGGGTCTGCTAGACAGAGCCCAGAACTCTCAGTAATCTCTGTTGCTCATTTCCAAGATTTTGACATTTTTTCCTGACAGACCTGGGCTGTCGAACCATTCTGTGCTCTTTCTGGGGTATTTCACCAAAGCCATAGTTTCAATTATTTCCAATAATAGCCGACTTTTAACTTTTTATTTTCTGCCTAGACCTCTAAATTCCAAATCCATACATCTGTATGCTTACCTGAGAACTCCTTTTAGAAGTTTGTGAGGCTAATAGAGAGGGTAATTTACATGTTAGAAGAAGAGGAGAGGTTTGAACTCAGCATTATCTGATTTCAGAACTGGAGCCAAAAGCCTGCGACATCAGCGCAAGGTAGTTTTTGGAGATGTCCAAACTCATGGGGCTAGAACCTGTATGGTAGATCCCTACTTCTTCTGTCTTATGGTGGGAGGAGTTATCCTCTAGGAAAGAAGAAGCTGGAGGAATGGATCTCACTGTTTTTCTAGCTGAGCTAAAGATAAGAGCCTGTGCTGCTGCCTGCCCATGGGGAGAGTTGCTCTTTCCTGTTGATGAGGCAGGAGTAGCTGATAACCTTTTTCTATAGTTGGGACTGTGGATTCTGATGTTGTGCCCTTGATCTGCCTCCTTTTTTAGTTCCTTTACAGGGAGAGAGGCCTCCAGCCTGTGCTCTGGGTGGTAGTGGAGTAGAGGGTTGGGTTTTTCCAATAGGGATGCTTCTCAGGTCTCCCGAGGGTTATCCCTATTTTCTACCCCTCTGCCATGCAGACTACTGTTTCTGCTATCCTGTCTCCCTAACTTATCCTTCCTTCAATGTCCACACTTTTAAGAAGAATGAAATCTCAAGCCCATCAGTCCCTGACTGATCTCACAAGTTTAGTAGCAATTTTGGCCTGTTCAGGTCCTTATTTCTTCCTTGTTGTCTCCTTTTCTTCTCTTTCTGGCTTCTCAGACCTAAACCCAGAGACTGTTTAATCAGCTGGTGATCAAATGAGAACAAATGTCAGAGAGGTGACAGCAGCCAATAACCAAAGCCCTTCCTCAATAGAGAAGAGCTTGCTGTTGGAAAAAGTCGATTTCTGCCAGGTGGAAAGTGTATGGGAAATGTTATTGAGCAGGGGGAGCCCTGCTGCCTGCCAAATCTAACCACTTGCCTGGTGTTTCGTTCTTTTCTCTGCCAGGGAGCTGCCATTTACGCAGTCCCTGCATTGGCAAAGACCATCTCAGTGGGGACTTACTAACTTTATTGGGAGGGCAAGGGAGGTCAGGTTGCTTGACATTAGGGTCCACACAGAAATCAGAGAAAACACATTTTGTTAAACATGGCATTCCCTAACAGTCTTATGTAAACAGTCTTATGTAAACAGTCTAATGTAAACAGTCTTAACATAATGTTTTAGATAATAAATTCTAGTGCAAAGAGAAAAAAACTGGAGGGTCATGGGATAGAACTGGGAAGGACACTTATTTCACCCCTATTTGCTTGAGTTACCAGCCATATCACACAAAGGGGCTCTGCATAGTCTTATCCAGGTGGCCTGCAGTATCTATCAATTGTGTGACCTGCAGTATTCATGAATCAATTGCAAGTCTCATGTCAGCTCCTGAAAGGCAATGGAAATAGGTGAGAAGGGGCAGCTTCTGGCCAAGTCATTCCTCCTTCCTGACCTCATGACCTGCCCAGGGCTATGCACTTCTGCCCACTTTCCTGAGATGACTCCTAGCTCTCTGGTCCCAGGTACACTCTCAGCTTGTTCTTTCTGAGCACCTTCCTAGTCTTATGAGATTAAAGGCTCTTCTGCAGCCAGAGAACTCTACACACACCTCCTTTAAACTCCTGCCACTCTGAAAAGCAAACAACAAAAAAAGAAAAAAATCTGCCCATAACATCTTTTTGGAAATTCTTTTCCCTTTCTTTTCAATCAGAACTGTGTGAAACTTTCTCGCTTATATGACATTGCTTATTGGTGCAGTACTTCAGATATCAATGCCTTAGAAACTAACTATAATTCTCAAGAATTTCTGATTCTGTGAGTTTGACTATTTTAGAAACTTCATGTAAGTGGAATCATGCAATCTTTATCCTTCTGTGACCAGCTTATTTCACTTACAATAATGTTCTCAAGGCTCATCAATGTTGTAGCATATGACAGAATTTTATTATTTCATATGGAATATTACATCTATGTAATATGGAATAATAGTAATATTCCATACATGGACTATATAACATAACATATACAATGTAACATATACATTATTTCACATATGTTATCTATTCCATAATATATAACACATTTTTCTTATCCATTCATCCACTGGTGGAGATTTAGACTGTTTCTACCTCTTTCCTATTGTGAATAATACTGCAGTGAACATGAGAGTTCAAATATCTCTTCAAGATCCTGATTTCAGTTCTTTTGGTTAAATACCCAGAAGTGGAACTGCTATATCTTATGGTACTTCTATTTTTTATTTTTTAAGGAACCTCTATACTGTTTACCATAGTGGTTGCACTATTTTACATTACCACTAGCAATTCATAATGGTTCTAACTTCTCCACATCCTCAACAACACTTGTTAATTTCTGTTTTGTTTTTTTTTTATAATGGCCATCCATTACTGGATGGTACTGAATTATGGTTTTGATTTGCCTTTCCCTGATGATTAAATGATTTTAAGCATCTTTTCATATACCTTTTAGCCATTCATGTGTATTCTTTGGAGAAATGTCTATTTAAGTCTTTTGCCCATTTTTAAATTGGGTTATCTGTTTACTTGCTATTGAATTTACACACACACACACACACACACACACACACACACACACACATTCCTTTACTTACAATGGAGTTATGTCCCAATAAACTCATCATAGGTTGGAAATATCATAGGTAAAAAATGCATTTGATACACTTAACCTACAGAACATCATACCATAGCCTAGCCTACCTTAAACACACTCAGAACACTTATGTTAGCTTACAGTTAAGCAAAATCATCTGATACAGAGCCCATTTTATAATGAAGTGTTGAATATTTCATATAATTTATTGAATATTGTACTGAGAGTGAAAAACAGAATGGATGGGTAGGTACTTGAAGTATAGTTTCTACTGAATGCATATCACTTTGGCACCATCATAAAGTCAAAAAATCATCAGTTAAACCATCCTAAGTCAGGAACCATCTGTGTGTTTGTGTGGGTGTGCATGTGTGTGTGTGTATATACATATATATGTATATATTTAAATTGACAGATTAAATTATAATTTACCATGTACAACACGATGTTTTCAAGTATATATACATTGTGAAATGACTAACATCTAGCTAATTAACATATACATTATCTCACATAATTATAATTTTTTTAGTGAGAATACATTCATTCTCTTAGCATTTTTTAAGAATATAATATGTTTTTAATATTGTTACCATATTGTATACTAGATCTCTTAAACTTATCTCTTTTTTCTAACTGAAATTTTGTATACTTTGACCCACATCTCCACAGATCTTCTGCTCCCAACCACCCCAGCCCTGGTAACCACCATTCTATTCCCTACTTCTGTGAGATCAAGAATTTTTAGATTGCACATATGCATAAAAGCATTCAGTATTTGTTTTTCTGTACTTGGCTTATTTCATTTAACATAATGTCCTCCAGGTTTATCAGTGTAGTCATAAATGACAGAATTTTCATCTTTGATGGTTGAATAGTCTTCCATTGTGTGTATATGCCACATTGTATTTATCTATTCATCCATTCATGGGCATTTAGATTGATTCTAAATTATTTCCTTCCTTCTACTAACTTTGGGCTTAGTTCATTCTTGTTTTCCTGGTTCCTTCAGGTATAATATTAGATTTTTAAATTTGAGATCTTTCTTCTTTTCTAATGTAGGCATTTATTGCTATAAAATTCCTCCTTAGAATTCTTTTTGCTGTATCCTTAGGTTTTGGTATGTTGTTTCTGATTCTGGTCATCTAATGTTTTTCTCATGTCATTGAGTTGTTTCTCTCTATATTGAAGTACCCTGAGCTTCCTTAAAACAGTTATTTTGGTTTCTTTGTCAGGCAGTTCACACATCTGCATTTCTTTAGGGTCATTCACTGGTACCTTATTTTGTCCCTTTATTGATGTCATGTTTCCCTGAATGTTCTCAATCATTGCAGTTGTGCATTAATGTGTGTATGGTTGAAGTAGGTACTTATTCCAGTCTTTAGAGATTGGCTTTGTTTGGGAATTCCCTGTGGCAAGTGTGGTGGTGTGGGGGTGCACCAGAAGTCCAGGGCAGATGTGGCTGGCATAGTGTTGAGGCATACTAGAAGTCTGAGACCTATGAGGGCTGCCTGATGCTGCGAACTGTGTGGAGACCAGAGTCATGCAGGTCAGAAATTTAGTCTGCAAAACTAAAGCCTGGGACTGTGTGGTCCTGCTTAGTGAGGGGCTGGATCTAGAAGTTCACTCCATGGGTACTGGCCTAGAGTATAAGGCCATGGGGGTCTGCCCAGTGTTGGGTTTTTACTGCAATGGGCCTAGTGTTGAGGTCCAAGGCAATGTTTTGTGCTTACTTCTTTCACTTTTCTCCAAGTGGATGGTATTCTTTCTGTGCTGTGCTGTTGGAGAGGGGTGATGTGTGTAATGTAAAACTGACCTTTCTACGCACTTCAATGCAACTTTTATGTTAGCTTTTTTGAAGATATTTTTGTGCATGGATAATTCTTCAAATTAATGTTTCTATGAGGGAATGCTTGCTGGAGAGTCCTTCTCCACCATCTTGCTCTGCCTCTAACTATATTTTGAATATGAATCCATTATCAGATATATGGTTTCCAAATATTTTTTCCCATTCCATAAATTGTCTCTTTACTCTGTTGTTTCCTTTGAGATGCAAAAGCTGTTTATAATCCCTTTTTTGTATTTTTGATTTGGTTGTCTGTGCTTTTGGTGTCATATCCAATAAATCATTGCCAAGACCAATGTTAAGGAGCTTTTCCCTCTACCTTTTCTTCAAGGAGTTTTATAGTTTTTCAGCTCTTATGTTTAAGACTTTCATTCAAGTTGATTTTTGTGTATGGTGTAAGATAAGGGTCAAATTTTATTCTTTTTCATGTAGTTATATAGTTTTCCAAACACAGTTTATTGAAGAGACTATTCTTACCTCATTGTGTAGTCTTGGCACCCCGTCAAAGATCATTTGGCTGAATATGTGTGGGTTTCTTTCTGGCCTCTACATTCTGTTCCATTGGTTTAAATGTCTGCCTCTATGCCAGTACCATATTATTTTGATTACTGTAGCTTTTGTAATATGTTCTGAAATCAGGAAATACAAGGTTTATATTTCTAGGAATTTATTTAACATTTATAGGTTGACCATTCGTTGGCATATAATTATTCATAGGAGTTTGTTATAATCTTTTTTATTTCTGTGGCATAAATTATGTCTCTTCCTTCTTTTCTAATTGTATTTACTTAAGTCTTCTCTCTTTTTTATAGTTAATCTAGTTAATGGTTTGTCAGTTTTGGAGACTTTTTCAAAAAGCCAACTCTTAGTTTTACAGATTTTTAAAAATTGATTTTCTATTCTCTATTTCTTTTACTTTGCTCTACTCTTATTATTTCCTTTCTTCACTTATCTTTAGGCTTAGTTTTTTTCTTTATCTTGTTACTTGAGGTGCAAGATTAGATTGCTTACTTGAGATCATTTTTCTTTTCTAACACAGGTGTTTATAACTATTAAATTTTCTTTTAATGCTGTTTTTGCTGCATCCCATAAGTTTTGGTATGTTGTATTTTAATTTTCATTTGCCTCTAGATATTTTCCAGTTTCCCATTTGATTTATTCTTTGACCAATTGGTTATTAAAATGTATGTTCTTTAATTTCTACATAATTGTGATTTTTTCATATTTTCTTCAGCCATTAAATTTTAGTTCTATTCCATTCTGTTTAGAAAATGTACTTGTTATTACTTCAATCTTATTAAATTTGTTGACTTGTTTTGTGATCTAACTTATGATCTGTAAGTTCCATATATGGAGAGTGTTCCATGTATGCTTGAGAAGAATGTATATTCTGCTGCTGTTGGGTGGAGAGTTTGTATATTTCTATTAGATCTATTTGGCCAACAGTGGTATTCAAATCCTCTGTTTTCTTATTGATCTCCTGTCTGAATGTTCTATTCATTTTTGAGAGCAAGTATTGAATCCTTTACTATATTATTATGCCACTATTTTATTTCTCCCTTCAGTTTTGTCAATGTTTGCTTTATATATTTGGGTGTTCTGATGTTTGGTACATTATATAATTATAATTGCTATATATTCCAGATGAATTGACCCTTTTATCATTGTATAATATCCTTTGCCTCTTTTAAAGTCTATTTTATCTGATATAAGTCTGGCCATCCTTGCTTTCTTTTGGTTACCAGTTGCATGAAATATCTTTTTCTGGCCTTTCACTTTCAGTCAGAAGTAACTGCCATCAGTTTTTCTAAAATATAATACTCCCCAGCCCCTCCCTACAGGGGAGTTACAAACATCTTTTTTTTTTTTTAAAAGAGCTCTTAGTCTGATAAAAGAGTCATTATCTGGGAAATCAGAGTATCTCCAGATCACGAGACCTTAGACTGAGAGCCCACCTGTCTTCTCCGCAAAGCAAAGCAGGCTGCTGTTGGGAAGTGAGTGTGAGTCTGCACAGCATAACTCAGACACTCCACATACTGCGTGATGGGAATTCAGGGATGACTGATGTGGGAGCAGTGTTTACTCTAAGGTTACAGAAAATGAAAGTAAAAGCTATTACTGAAAAAATAGTTAAGAGTTTGGAGCTGGATTGCTCCAGAGCTGGTTTAAGTCCCAGCTCTGCTAATGTATAAATGTTTGATTTTGGACAAGTTACTAAACTTCTGCTATAGTCATGCCTTACATTGATATTCTGTTATTCACACCTCAGCTCCTTTATCTAAAATGGGGTTAAAAAGAGCATCTAACTCATAGGGTTGCTATGAAGATTAAATAAGTTAATGCACCTGAAGCTCGTAAAACAGTTTTTGTTATGTAACAATAAAGATGTTTGTTGAACAATTGCAACAATAATGGTAGCCTGAAGCATGTGAGATCTTTCCTGCCAGACTGTAAATTTTTGGGTGGGGAAAGATTGCATCTTTTTAAATTAATTTCTGTATCTTAGTACCTAGAACAAGGCTTGACACATAGCACAAACCTTTATAAAATGTCTATTACATGATGGGATCAATCAACTTTTCAGATCCACTCAAAAGGTAATTCCTTATCAGGCTATAAACCAAAAGAAAATATTATCAAGTGCTTTGTGATAAAATTTTCAGGGGGAGCACTTTTCTCAAAGTCACAGGGTGGGTGTGTGAATGAAATGTTGCCGTGAGTTAAATTTCATAAGTTAAAGAAGAGGCTATAATTTAGAAAGAACGATCAGAGGGAAGAAAAGGAAAACATTAAGCAAGTTAAAAATAAAGGCTATTATTTGTAGAGAAGAATACTTTGCAGTAATTCAGATGAAGAAAACCACACTAGAACAGGAATTGGCGAAGTTTTTCTGAAAGGGGCCAGACAGTAAATATTTTAGGCTTTGTGGTCCATATTGTCTTTGTTGTAACTCACTCAACTCTGCTGTCATAGGGTAAAGGAAGACAAAACAAATAGGCATGGCTGTTGATATGGTTTGGCTCTGTGTCCCCATCCATATCTCACCTTGAATGCCCATAATCCCCACATACCAAGGGCGGGACAGGTGGAGGTAATTGGATCATCGGGGCAATTTCCCTTATGCTGTTCTCTTGATAGTGAGTTCTCAGGAGATCTGATGGTTATATAAGCATCTGGCATTTCCCCTGTTTGCATTCACTTCATCCTGCCGCCCTGTGAAGAATGCCTGCCTCTCCTTTGCCTTCCACCATGATTGTAAGTTTCCTGAGGCTTCCCTAGCAATGTGGAACTGTGAGTCAGTTAAACCTCTTTTCTTTATGAATTACCCAGTCTCCAGTATTTCTTCATAGCATTATGAGAATGAACTAATACAGCTGTGTTCTAATAAAACTATTTACAAAAATGAGAGATGGGTCACGTTGGCCTATGGGCTGTAGTTTGCCAACCTCCATACTAGAACAATGTGAAGAATCAATAAATATGAGCGGGACTGTGATAGCAGAGAAGCAATTTGAGTAGAATCCTACATGAGAGAAGAGAATGAATACTGCAATATACTGGAGTATCTTTCTCTTGCTATATGTGAGGTACCAAGGATCACTTTACCACTTCAGTCTTAATGGGGACAAACACGGAGAAAAGAGGACAAAAACACATGCAACGCCATAACTTTAGTGATAAGAAAGGAAACTTCCCCAAGTTGAAACCCATTTATTTATAGATAAAGTATAGAGGACAAAAAATTCAAGAGATTCCTTAAATCATTTCTATTTATCTGTTGAGTAGATAGTAAAGAAAAGACTTAAGATCTTTTCTTAATGTTTTTAGAGTATAGTTTCAAGCACTACAATGAAACTATACTCTAAAAACATTATGTCCAGATTGCAACTTCAGCCCTTCTAGCTTTTTTCTTCATGCTTCTTCAACCTCTCCTCAAGCAGGGATGCAACTTACTTAAGATAAAACAGGGCTGGGTGCGGTGGTGGCTCATGCCTGTAATCCCAGCACTTTGGGAGGCTCAGGCGGGCGGATCACTTGAGGTTGGGAGTTTGATACCCCCTCTGACCAACATGGAGAAACCTCGTCTCTACTAAAAAAAATACAAAATTTGCTGGGTGTGGTGGCATATGCCTGTAGACCCAGCTACTCGGGAGGCTGAGGCAGGAGAATTGCTTGAACCTGGGAGGCGGAGGTTGTGGTGAGCTGAGATCATACCATTACACTCGAGCCTGGGCAACAAGAGTGAAACTCCATCTAAAAAAAAAAACAAACATGAAACAGATTCACTGGTAGCCTAGAAATGCAGCCTTTCTGGGACCACATGCCCACTGAAGAACATGTGACCTATAAATAACCTGGAAATCACCTTGTTCCTAAATAATATTTTCTATTTGACTCCTACCTGGAAAAGAAAAGAAAAAGAGGGAATAAACTTTCTTACAGAGGCAAACTCTCACTTTCTCACAATTTCATTCCATGGAATGACCCTGTGGCACTTCATATAAAGTATCTGAGAATATTTGGTTTTAGCTCTAATGAGTCAGTTCTGGTATGTTAATTTCCTAACCATTGGAGCTGTCAGTGTGGTTGCTAAGTCTGCTGAATCACAGAAGAAATATACCTTCAGCCTGTTGTATAATTATCTCAGGAATTATAAAGGCAATAAATGCATGATTGCTTTTTTATGAATACATTAAGGCAGAGGTGTGTAATTGACACTTTAACAATCTAGTGGCAGCAAATTAGATATTAATGGGATTACAAAATGACAATTACTTTTGGCAGTTAATTGACATTACCTTTCAGTAGCCTTTTTCAATATCTTGTTGGGGACTCATTTTGCCAGTGAGAAATGGGATCATTCTAAGGCTTAGGGAGAACTATGAGGAACAGTAAGTTAATTACCTAACAAAACAAGTGGTTGATCTTTGTATTCTGATAAATGGGTCTTTGGGGTTTAATAACAGCAGTAACATACTATACCTTTTTGCCAAAATGATGCCCAAATGATGTATAAGCTTTTTGTAATGTAATTACCACCCATCAATCACTTCATTTCTGAAATATGGTGGCTTCTGATGAAATGAGATTGCTTTTCCCATTCTCGTTAGTTTAAGAAGAAAAGAGAAAAAAAATCTTGCCTCTATTAGAAAGGCAGGTAAGGATAGAAAGTTGATTTTATTATATACTACACAAAAACTGGGTAAGAAAGGAAAAATAATGTCATTATACATTGGTTCAAATGTTTGCAAAACCCTTTTACATTTATAGTTAAGTTTAATCCTATAGGTCTATGTTTTGGTAGCAGTGGGTTTATGCAAATCATTCTTTAAAAAATCCTCACACATAAATCTAGTGGTTTATGTTAACATTCCAAAACTCAATTAGGGGAAATTTCTTTAGCCTTCCTATATTTAATAAGGCATTTGGCATGTTTTTCATAGATTAAAAATGCTAATAATTCGTATACCAAAAATAGATATAATTATTGATAGGTAAACTTGCATTGAAATTGATTATTGCAACATTACCCTATTTGTTGCTAACTTATCCTAACCCTAGATAGATAGACAGATAGGTAGGGTTATTGCTCTCTCTCTCTCTCTCTACGCGCATATATATATATATATATATATTCCATATTGAGTTTTGCTACATGCCTCCCATGCTCAACTGAAACTAAATAATGGGATTAGGCATCTCTCAATCATAAGAGCAGACACTATATTGACTGATTTCTAACTGCTCAGCTCTTTCTTTGTTTTGTTACATACACCTTAGAGTATCTAAACAGATTTTTTGCATTTTAATATCTATCACCAGAAATTGTGTTATAAGGCAACCGAGAACACTGGCAGACTTAGAGCTGAAATTGAGGCTGTCCTTCAGTACTCTCAAATCATTTATTTGAAAAGGCATTTTTGTGGGACCAGAGAGATGGTTAAGTGACAGCCAGTAGGTGTAAACGAAGGGGCACTCCTATCTGGAATTCCAGTTTCAAGTACTGAGTTATTAAATAAAATCAGTCCGTGTGTTGTTGAGTTACTGGTTGCAGAGTGAACACTTATGACCTAGAAATACATGCTGCACGCACTCATTTACTCATTTCCACGTTCAACAATTACTTACTAACTATCTGTGTTGTTCCAGATACCATACTAGCTGCTGGGCATGCAGATGTGAGCGTAGCCGACATGATCTTTGCCTTTATAAGAAATACAGCTGAAAGGAGAAAATAGTCCCTTATTGTTCTCTTTAAGCAAATTTTAATCCAGATGCAGTTGGTTAGGTTTTCCCTATCTTCCTATGTCTTCCCTTCCTCTCCCCTTTCTTCTCTTCTTCTCTCTTCTCCTCCCCATTTCTCTCCTCCTTTCTATTTCTTTCCCATGTGGTTCCAAAAATTATCCTATGTAATAATTAATCTGTTTAATTATTCTGATATCACTTGTTTATTAGATAATGCTATTCTAGGAATGTGAGATAACAAAGTCATGTTTCTATCTAGCTCATGTTTCTTTTTTGTTGGGTGTTAGGTGTCCTGGTTAGGTGTCATGTTAAACATGCCCAGGAGGAACATTAGTATATAAGAAATGCCCTTTGCTAGTTCTCATTCTCTGCTTTAAAATTCATTTTTACAAAGGAGGAATAGAAGAAAGGCCACCAATTTGTATTACCCTGAATAACTAATATTTATTGAGCTCCTACTGTGTGCCAGGTAATTTCTATAGATAATCTGCAATTTCTCACAGGAAACTTTTGAGGTGGGAATGATACCTTCCTTCTATAGATGAAGAAATTGAAGCTGAGTGAGCTTTGGAGACTTGCTAGGGTCGCACAACTTGAATGTTGCAGAGCTCGGGTTTGAACTCAAGACCATGAGAGTATAAAATCCTTGTTGCCCTCACCAGTTCTGATTGCTTCTAGAACTCTTAAGTGTCCTGATATTTATTTGGACTCTTCTTGTTTTCTTCAAGTAAGGACACAGGCTATGGATGCTTCTTCTCTCCTGCCTACCAGACTACTTCACCTTTGTGTATCAGATTATCAGTTGCTAACTTTGATTTTGGTTTAATCCTAGAAAGAGCATTGACTTTGATCTGATTCCAATCATAGTACAAAGTCTGGGCATGTCTTTCAAGCGTTGAAGAAACAGAAACTATTTATTTCCACTCTTTATGGGATAATGAGGGAGTTGACCCCATCAGTAAATTGTGTCAAGGAAATGGGATCTCTATAAATTCTGTGTTCACATAGCAGTAGATATCGTTGAAGGTAGAAAATAAACAAGGTACAAGGGCATAACCAAATTAATTTTGTATCACTCTGAAGTTAGAGATTAGTTGTAAGACTAACACAGATCGTTTTGCTGGGGTCATCATATGAAGATAATATTTTAAACAGAAATGTGTTGGCTGTGCTGGTGCTTTCTGAAGTTCTGTCATCATTTAGCATTTCTTAGAAGGTGGTCATAGGGCATTTGTAAATAAATATCACTAGTTGCACATTTTGTTTTATTTTAGAAATATTATTTGCTTACCATTGAAAAGGAGGCTTTTAACTTGACTTTGAAGTGTATTTAGCCAGGAAACTGTACTTGTAGCTGAATAAAAGCTTTTAACTCTTGATATATTGCCTTTGGTTGCTTTTATGCCTGTTGTTTAAAATATGCACGTAGGAAGGAATGTACTAAAAAAGCTGTGCATACTTTTAGTGTACTTGGAATATATGAAGCATTCACATATTCATTCGTTTATTCGTTAACTCATTATTTCAACAATCATTTATTGAATGCTATACTGTTTACCAAACTCTAGGATAGACAGAGATGAAACAGAGAACAGTCATTGTTTTTTCTTGAAATAATTTGTAGAATTCACAAGGAAGCCATCAGGGCTTAAAGTTTTCTTTGTGGGAAGGTTTTAAACAGTAAATTCATCTTTAATTTTAGTTTTGCTAAGTTGTGTGTATGTTTTATGGCATGCAGCAGTTTTTTTTGTAATATCTTCTCATTATCCTTTCAGTGTTTATGGGATCTATAGTGATGCCCCCCTTTTCATTCTTGATATTGATTATTTGTGTCTTCTGTTTAAGGAGTTTATCACCATATTAGTCTTTTTGATAAATCTTCTGTTTTCTTTGCTGATCCCCTCTATTTTCTGTCTGTCTATTTTTTCATTACATATGCTCAGATTTTTATTATTTCCTTCTTTCTCATTTCTTTGGGCTCAACTTTCTGTTCTTTTTCTAACTTGTTGAAGTGGATATTTAGTGCATTGATTTTAAGCCTTCCTTTTTTCTATTGTGTGCATTTAGGGCTATACGTTTCTGCCTGTGCAGTTTGAAGATGTACACACACACACACACAAAATATATATATATGTGTGCATATATATATAAACACACACATATATACACACATACATATATACATACACACACACATATATTATCATTTGGTTAATATTGGTTGTATAGTTTCTTCTGTGATTTCTTCTTTGGCCCATTAGTGTTTAGAAGTTTACTTCTTAATATACAAACATAGGGATTGTAATTCAGCTTAATTCCACTGAAGCCAAAGAACATACTCTGATATAATTTTGATTTTTAAAAACAATGTTGAGACTTGCTTTATGGTACCAAATATGGCAATTTAGGTAAATATTTTGTGTGTTTGTGAAAAAAAAATATGTATTCTGCAGTCATTAAGTGCAGTGTTCTTTATATATGTTAATAATGGAAAATTTAATTGTGTTGTTTAGATCTTCTGTACCCTTCTTGATTTTTTTGACTATTCTAGCTATAAGAGAGGTGTGTTTTCCATTATAATTGTGGATTTGAACATTCTTCTTCTGTATTTTTTGCTTTATATATTTGGAAGCTACATTATAAAATATAAGCAAATTTAACAGTTTTTAAGATTTCTGGCCAGAATCTCTTCAAATATTGCTTCTCACTCTTAGTCTAACTTTTCTCCTTTTAGGACTCTGATTTACGTATACATTAGGTCTTTTCACAGACTTGTTTTCTGTGTTTCATTTTGAATACACCCCACTATTCTACTGATCTATCCTTTAATTTACTGATTTTTCTTTTTGCCATATGCAATCAGCTAATAAACCCATTCATTAGGTTCTTAATTTCAGATATTATAATATCAACTCTGAAATTTTTGGTTTTTTTAAGTTTTCAGCTTCTGCCAAGATTAATTTTTTATATTATTTCCTTGCCCATATTTAACATATTAAAGTGTATTTCTATTATTTGTTGTTTTGCTTAGTTTTTGCTCATATTGTCTTCTTTCTTTATATGCCTAGTTATCGTTGAGTGTATTCCAAACATTACATATAAAAATTTATAACAATTATTTGAGGCTCAGGATATTATTGTCTCCCTTTGAAGAAAGGGACATGCTTGCTTATAAAAGACATTAGGCACTAGTAATTCTTGATTACCTTATGCTAGTCTAGGATTGAGATATTTTGGCTTCAAACTCTGTAAGGGCAACCTTTTTCTTCTTCACCTTTCCTTTTAGGGTGTAGGCCCTTCTGGTCTGTGATGATTAATTTTATACATTAACTTGGCTTGGCCACTGCACCTAGATATTTGGCCAAACACCAGTATAGATATTGCTGTGAAGGTATTTTTTGAAGATATAATTAACATTTAAAGGAGTTGGCTTTGAGTAAAGCAGATTATTTTCCATAATGTGAGTGGCCCTCGTCCAGTCAGTTGAAGGCCTTAAGAAAAAAAACTGAGGTTCCCCTGAGGAAGAAGGAATTCTGCCTCCAGACTGCCTTTGGACTTCGAGCTATAACACCAACTCTTCCCTGGATTTCTAGATTGCTGACCTGTCCTTCAGATTTTAGACTTGCCAGTCTTCACAATCACATGAACCAATTCCTTAAAATAAATCTCAGTATTTTCTCTCTCTCTCTCTCTCTCTCTCTCTCTCTGTCTCTCTCCACACACATGCACACACACACACACCCAATACAGGGTTTCAAAGCAAAGCCTAGGAATCTACTAGGGTTCCCTTTGTTAAGAGGCCCTAAATTCTAACTTTTGTCCTATTACCTTATAAGTTTATTGAAAGCGCTGCTCAGTTTCTCTGCCTCTCCACCATCTCTACATAAATTGAAAGTTGTCTCTAGGTCTCCTTTTGTAATGTCTTGGTCTCATAATTATTCACCGCCATATTAGTTCTCTTGTGCCCTCAAACAGATTTAGAACTTTCCCACTAGCTTTTCTAGTTGTTCTCGGGGGAACAGTTGGTCTGACTTATCTAGTCTACCATTACCAAAAGTGATTCTCCTAAGATAAGTGGCAGCCTGTTTTTATTGAACAAAATGTATGCAAGAAATCAGATAATTTTGCTTTTGTTGAATTGAGTAGCTTTTGAGACATCTAAGGCTGTCTTCATAGGAAAATAGTTGGATAAACAAAGCTAGAAATTGGAAGAGGGATCTCTGTGGAGAAAAATTTTTGTATCAGTGATATATAGATAATATTTAAGATGATGAAAATGAAGTAGATTACCTAAAGAGAAAGTTTGGATAGAAAAATAATACAAACTGAAAGCTCTTTTAGGAAATCCAACTTTTAGAAGTTAGAGGAAAAAGCGTCAGTGAAACACTGAGAAAGGGTTGTCAGAATGAGATTTTGGTGTCATAGAAGCAGATAAAAAAGAGGACTTAAAGAAGTAGGGAATGATGAAATATGATTTATGTGGTGAAAAGTCTGACAAAATAGGGCCTAAAAGGTATCTGAGTATTTGAGCCTCACAAACATATTATAGCTTGATAGATGACCATGCTTGTGCAGTAGTGTGGGTGGACAGCCTCAGGAAGAGTGATTCAGGGCTGTGGGAGGTCTGCCCAGCAATAATCACCCTGGCAGCCTTTAATCTCTAATCTGATAATGAGTTCTGTGCCATCTCAACCTGAAAGACTTATTTGAAACCTGTGCTCTGTCCTTTTGGCAAATGATTTGGGTAATGCCTGTCATGAACAAAGAAAGATAGTGGTGTTCCCACTTTTCCCTAATACCAGTTCTTAAGGGAGAAAACCTGTAGTTCTTCACTGTTCTAAACCTGAGCATAGCTGTACCTCCTGAGGTGAGCTTTCATTGCTCGCCCCCGCAGAACTCCAACTCGACACTTCACCAGAATCATGAGGCAGAGGAAGTGCTAATTTCTCATCCCAGAGAGGTGTGCTTTTCTACGGCATGCTTTTACTATTTTGAGCTCTCGGTATAGCTGTTTTTTTTTTTAAGTCTTTAGTACAGAAGAAAATTTAGACTAACTTGCCAATATTTCAGAAAAGTCCAGTGATAGGGATTGAAAAAAGTGGCAGTAATATGCAGCATGTATCTTACTATGGTTTCATTATTTCCCTAGAAAACATTAAAGAATGGTTGTTTCCCTGTGCAGATGCTTGGCAATACATTTGTATTTTTATGGTGAGTTTGACTACTGGGCACACTGATGGTATCTAAAGTGTAGTGAAAAGGGCATCTGCAAAGCAAGGAAGATAGTGATCCCAAAGCTCATTGCCCTTCTGCAATAAATGTGGGGTAAAACATAGGCCTTCACTCTGAACCTGTTAATTTGGAACCGTGTGTAAAAGGAATTTATTTATTTATTTAAATTTATCTATTCATGCCTGATGAGGCAAGCAGAGCCTATGAGTTATTTGAAAAATTAGAGCAAAGTGGTTCACTCAAAGACAGTTTCTTTTTTCTTTTTTTTTTTTGAGACAGAGTCTTACTCTGTTGCCCAGGCTGGAGTGCAGTGGCATGACGTTGGCTCACTGCAAGCTTCATCTCCCAGGTTCAAGTGATTCTTCTGCCTCAGCCTTCTGAGTAGCTATAGTTACAGGCATGCACCACCACATCCAGCTAATTTTTGTATTTTTAGTAGAGACTTGGTTTCACCATTTTGGCCAGACTGGTCTCGAACTCCTGACCTCAAGTGATCCACCCACCTCGGCCTCCCAAAGTGCTGGGATTACAGGTATGAGCCATCGTGCCCGGCCTCAGAGACAGTTCTTTAGATAGAAACCATTCTGATGCTTTGGAAAAAAGCTGTTTGGTTATAGTTTAAGTCCCCATGAAATGTGGTCTTTAATCAGTGCAATCCCAGCCAAGCTAACAACTTTTTTGTTAGGTGTTCATGGTTATTAAAGATTCTCTATTCATGATAATACTTTCATGAGTAAGATTAAATAATTGGTTAGATGATTGGCAGGATGGCACAGCTTTGAAATGTATTAATTTTGTGTAGTTGACTCACTTAGTTTCTCTGATTCTGATCCTTAAATATAAAGTGGGACTAGCATAGTTTTTGTCCTGCCTATATCACAAGATTATTAAGAAGATCAAACAGGATAATAATGTATGGAAGGCTCTAGATAATATAGGACTTTGTTTACTATAATATAATCACCTCATTTTGGGAAATTGTAGCTGTGGCTTTACCTCCTGTCAATCAGCAAGTGTTGGAAAGGCTCTGTGTGGTATCACAACAACATCCAGCACTGATAGATACTCAGGACTATGACAAGCCTGTAGGAAACTTTAAAAAGACTAGTATAAGCTCTGTGGAAAATAGCCAAGCTCTGTGGAAAATAGCAGACAGTGCCCTATGACTAATCATTTTACCAATCAAGAAGGAAAAATTCATTTTCATTGGCTAATGACAGCTATAATAGACAACTCTGCTAGCAACCAGAGCCAGGAAGCATAGGAGAAGAGCAGGAAAAGGTAGGAGAAGAGGTAAGAGAGAGAAAGAGAAATAAGAAAGATGGTTCATGAGAGAATAGCATAAAGCAGCAAAATTTGAAAGTGATAACAAAGGCAACAAGAAGCCCCTGGATCAGTGGAGGAATAAATTGTATGGTTTTTAGATTTGGAAAGGCTCAGAGATCATTCAGTCCAGGGATGGCAGATACACAGGTCATGTGAGGCAATTTCTATCTTGTGTGAGAGGCAGACATTGCTAATCAATCATTGTCTCCTTCTGCTCAGTCAAAACATCTGCATGCCAGGGCAAAGAGTGATCTCAGAGCTGAATGCTTACTCTTGTGGGAATGTGAGGAGTCCCATCTGTTGAAAGTGTGTGTAAGAAGAATCAGCGTTACTCATTAAATTATCTGATTCTTACCTGATGAAGTGAGGAGAGCCGATGGGATTTAGGGATCTGGTCCACCTAGAATGGTAGTACTCTAGGTTGCCACTACAAATCAATTGGAATAGGCACAAGAGATGCATTTTATTCAGCCTTCCTATTTTATAATCAGGAAACTGTGGCATAGGGATGTGAGACCACTTGTTCAGGTTCTCACAATTAGTTAACCAGAACTTAAACCCAAGTTTCTCTTTCTCCAGTGGAAACTCAAGACTCATAGCTGTTCGGAGATATTTTACTAAAGACTGATTCCTGAGATGGTTGGGCAAAGTAGAGAAAGGAATGTTTTTGCATATTAGGGTTTAAGGCAACAACTTTTGAGCCAAAGCCTTGAAGGTGGGTGTATTAGTTTTCTGGGTTTACTGTAACAATGTACCATGAACTGAGAAGCTTCAACAACAGTTTGATGGCAGTGTCCGCAGTCTGGAGACTAGAAGTTTAAGCTCAAGGTGTTGTCGGGCTTGGTTTCTTCTAAGGGCTATGAGAGTTAACTGTTCATGCCTCTTTCCCAGTTTCTGATGGTTTGCTGACAATTCTTTGGTTTGCAGATACATCACCCCGATTTCTCCTTTTATGTTCATGTGGCAGTCTCCGTGTGTGTGTGTGTGTGTGTGTGTGTGTGTGTGTGTGTGTCTCTCCACATTCCTCCTTTTAATAAGGACATAGATTAGGGCCTGCCCTAAAGGAACCATCTTAATTTGATCATTTACAAAGACCATATGTCTAAATAAGGTCATATTCTGTGGTACTAGGGGTTAGGACCTCAACATATGAATTTTCATGGGACACAATTTAGCCCATAACAGTGAGGTTCAGTTTGCTTAAATGTCAGAACTCTAGCTATGGAAGCCAGCTGGAATCTAGTCTAATACTAGTTTCCTTCATGAAGTCACAGTTAGCATTAGAGGTGATTTTTCAAGAAGTTGATGCAGATGAATTTGTAAACCATTGTGAATTCTATATTTATAGTATAGTATTCAAGGTGCATATCACTGTGGTTAAGAGAAGGGAAATGGCTAGGTGGAAGTAACACTCCGCAGCAGAGAATGAGTCCTGCAAAACTTTAGAGTGAGGTTCTGTGCTGCTAGAGGAATGGGCCATGAACAATCGCAGCTTGGGCAGTTAGCAGATACCCTTGAATGAGGCTCCTCTAAAGATCACATGGTTATATGAATCAGAAAATGCCATGCTCTCTGCCACTAAACAGAGCACAGAAACACCTCAGGTGGCCAAAGCTCCCTGCTCCCCAAGAAAAATTGTGAAATTCATCTTCGATGCCTATTTTGTGCTTCCATCTTTTCTTCCTAGTTACTACACTCTGTGGTGGCATCTCTTTTCCAACTCCCTCAAATACTCTGGACCATGTTCTGTTCCTCTTCCGCACCATGAAAGTTATTTTTTGGTGGGGAGAAGTGGGATGTAATACATATTAATTCACACTTAGGTGTAAATGACTGATAAGAGTTTAAAGTGGGCTCTGACTTTAATGATTTGCAAGTGATTGCCAAGGCCTTCAATTTCAGGAACAAAGCTATAAGGCTAGAAGTAGGGGATCATTCAGCTCTAAATGGTACCTCTTTTATTAGCTAATCAGACACTAAATTAAAATGCCACATTATTAATTTATTCTCTGTAATTGTAAATGATCTAGGAATTTGCTGATTACATTAACAATTTTTCTTTAATTTCAGGAAGATGCAAAATAGAAAGTTATGGAGATATGAGCCTACACTTGTTTGCAGTGCTTGACTCATCTACATCTGTTCTGGTAGTTTCCATCTGACTTACCCAGAATCAGATAGCAAAGGATGTGCTGTTCAGTACTTACTGCAGCCCCTTCTCTATTCTGCTAACTTGAAAGCATAAAATCCAACCTATTTTATTCTTGGCAATAAGAAAGGTACTCATCTTTCCACCATGGTCTCCTTGTTGGCACCAAATATCGTAGAATCACTTTAAGAGAAGGACTTCCCCTACTTTTTTTTTTTTTTTTGGGACAGAGTTTTGCTCTTGTTGCCCAGGCCGAAGTGCAATGGCATGATCTTGGTTCACTGCAACCTCCGCCTCCCTGGTTCAAGCAATGCTTCTGCCTCGGCCTCCTGAGTAGCTGAGATTACAGGTACCCACCACCATGCCCAGCTAATTTTTTGTATTTTTAGTAGAGATGGGGTTGCACCATGTTGGCCAGGCTGGTCTTGAACTCCTTACCTCAGGTGGTCCATCTGCCTTGGCCTCCCAAAGTGCTGGGATAACAGGCATGAGCCACTGCACCCAGCCTTCCTTACTTCTTTCACGTGAAATTCACCAGCCTTCCCTGTCTCTTGTCTATGCTCAATCTCCCTCAGTTTTTTGACTAACTCAGTCAGAGAGACAGGGTGTAGAGATCTTGGTACAGGTTAGGAGTTGGTGTAGGTGTAGGTGAGGGGCCGGGCAGAATCTGTGGGAGGTGAGGATGGCCCTAATGGGACATTTTTTGGATACTGACTTAACTCCTTGCTGTCCCTCATTGACTCCGAAACATACCTCAGTCAGCCACTAAAGGTGGCTGTCAGCTTCCGGGGTACCTCCTGGCAAAAAACTAACACCCTCATCTCCTAAGAGAGTTCAGAGAACGCTTCAGGTGACAGGTAGCATTCCTCTTCTGGGGTTAACACAAAAGCAGAAAATACTTGCTCTTGCTTGCTCTCTTATTCTAACAATTGACCTAACAACTTTATAGGACACATTAGCAAGTGGTGAATATAGGAAACAGGACAAGCAGATAATAAATAATTCAGTGAGAAATATATTCCAGAAAACCAATTGACATGATTGGAGAGCTCTTGATAAATGTAACATATTTACAAATACTCATTACATTGTATTGTTATCACAAAAGCTAATTTATTCTGATTAAAAATTATTTTCCATGAAAATAATGGCTGGCGGAACTAAAAATTCTAGGGAGACCAACTCCAAAGTTAATCTAAGTAGATTCTCGAGGGGAAAGATCCAAGATGGCCAGTTAGGAGCAGCTCAGGATTGCAGCTCCCAGTGAAAGCACAGAGGGTGAGTGGACGCCAAATTTCCAGACAGATTTTTATTGCCCACAGACCAGGAGATTCCCAGGCGGATGAGCCCCACGGGTCGCCAGCGCAGCTGTTTTGGCTGGCGCGGCTGTTTTGCTGGTGCCCTGGCGCAGCGGTTCCTGGTGCAGAATAAACGGGACTGGGTCCCCTATTAGCCAGCAAGGGGAGCTCTAGGAAGGCAGAGTTACTCATTCATCTGATTAAAAAAAAACGGGACTGAAACAGGGAGCCAGGCCAGGAGATTCCCGGGCAAAAAAGTGCCACGAATCTCAGCACCGCTGTTTCAGCCGGCGCAGTGGGTCGCCACACAGGAAATCACACAGATCCCGACACCTTTTCAACAGGTGACTGGAACACCTGGGAGAGAGTCAACCGTTCAACTAAAAAAAAAAAGGGCTCTGAGGCAGGGAGCCAGGTGATCAGGCTCGGCTGGTCCCACCTCCACACACACACACAAAAAAGAAGCAATTGGAAACGCTCTGTGTTGAGAGTTTCACATCAAGCACAGCTAAACCCGGAACAGTCCAGGTCTGTAGGGGAGGGGCGTCTGCCATTACCAAGGCACTCCACCACTATGGAGGCAGTCCACCATTGCTGAGGCAGCCTACCATTGCCAAGGCAACCCGGCATTACAGAGAGAGTCCGTCATTACAGAGGCAGGCCACCATTGCCGAGGCAGTTCTAACTACACTCATATAAACAGGACTGCAGGGAAGTTCACAGCAGCTGGGCAAAGCCCACAGCAGCTCAACAAAGCCTCTGCAGGCAGACAGTGACGAGGCTGCCTCCTTGCTGGACAGGGCAGCTGTGAAAAAAAAAGGCAGCAGCACAGCGGAAACTCATAAATAAAGCCCTAACTCCCCAGGACAGAACACCTGGGAAAACAAAGCGGTTTATGAGTTCTGCTGCAGCAGACTTAAATGTACCTGCCAGCAGCTCTGAATGAACAACAGAGCTCACAGCTCAGCACTTGAGCTCCTACAAAGGACAGACTGTCTCCTCAAGCAGCTCCCTGACACCTATATATCCAAAGAGTCACCTCATAAAGGAGAGCTTAGACTGACATTTGGCTGGTATCCTTCTGGGAAAAAGCAGAAGAAGAAACTGGTAGCAACCCTTACTTTTCTGCAGCTGCTGCAGGTGATCACCAGGCAAGCAGGGCCTGGAGTGGACCTCAGCAGTCCTACAGCATAGGGGCCAGACTGTTAGAAGGAAAACTAAGAAACAGAAATAACTTCATCATCAACAAACTGGACGTCCACTCAGAGACCCAATCAGAAAGTCAGCAACTACAAAGACGATAGGTGGATAAATCCACAAAGATGGGAAGAAACCAGCACAAAAAGGATGAAAACACCCGAAACCAGAACACCTCTCCTCCTACAAGGGATCATAAGTCCTCACCAGCAAGGGAACAAGACTGGATGGAGAATGAGTGTGATGAAATGACAGAATCAGGCTTCAGAAGGTGGGTAATAAGAAACTTCCATGAGCTAAAAGAACATGTTCTAACCCAATGCAAAGAAACTAAGAACCTTGAAAAAAGATTTGACCAAATGCTAATGAGAATGGACAACTTAGAGAGGAATATAAGTGAATTGATGGAGCTAAAAAACACAATACGCAGAAGTTTCAACAGCCGAATTCATCAAGCAGAAGAAAGGATATCAGAGGTTGAAGATCAACTCAATGAAATAAAACGAGAAGGCAAGAATAGAGAAAACAGGGTAAAAAGAAATGAACAAAGTCAACAAGAAATATGGGACTATGTGAAAAGACCTAATCTACGTTTGATAGGTGTACCTAAATGTGATGAAGAGAATGAATCCAAGCTGGAAAATACTCTTCAGGATATTATCCAGGAAAACTTCCCCAAGCTAGCAAGGCAGGCCAATATTCAAATCCAGGAAATACAGAGAACACCACAAAGATATTCCTCTAGAAGAGCAACCCCAAGGCACATAATCATCAGATTCACCAGGGTTGAAATGAAGGAGAAAATGCTAAGGGCAGCCAGAGAGAAAGGTCGGGTTACCCACAAAGGGAAATCCATCAGACTCACAGCAGATCTCTCAACAGAAACCCTACAAGCCAGAAGAGAGTGGGGGCCAATATTCAACATCCTTAAAGAAAAGAACTTTCAACCCAGAATTTCATATCCAGCCAAACTAAGCTTCATAAGTGAAGGAAAAATAAAATCCTTTGTGAACAAGGAAGTACTCAGAGATTTCATCACTACCAGGCCTGCTTTACAAGAGCTCCTGAAAGAGGCACCACACATAGAAAGGAACAACCAGTACCAGCCACTCCAAAAACATACCAAATGGTAAAGAGCATCAACGCAATGAATAATCTGCATCAACTAATGGGCAAAACAGCCAGCTAGCATCAAAATGGCAGGATCAAATTCACATATAACAATATTAACCCTAAATGTAAATGGACTAAATGCCCCAATCAAAAGACACAGACTGGCAAATTGGATAAAAAGCCAAAACCCATCGGTGTGCTGTATCCAGGAAACCCACCTCACATGCAAGGATACACAAAGGCTCAAAATAAAGAGATGGAGGAAGATTTACCAATCAAACGGAGAGCAAAAAAAAGCAGGAGTTGCAATCCTCGTCTCTGATAAAATAGACTTTAAAGCAACAAAGATCAAAAGAGACAAAGAAGGACACTACATAATAGTAAAAGGATCAATGCAACAAGAAGAGCTAACGATCCTAAATATATATTCAGCCAATACAGGAGCACCCAGATACATAAGGCAACTTCTTAATGACTTACAAAGAGAATTAGATTCCCACACAATAATAGTGGGAGACTTTAACACCCCATTGTCAATATTAGACAGATCAACGAGACAGAAAATTAACAAGGATATCCAGAACTTGAACTCAGACCTGGACCAAGCAAACCTAATAGACATTTACAGAACTCTCCACCCCAAATCCACAGAATATACATTCTTCTCAGCACCACATCACACCTACTCTAAAATTGATGACATAATTGGAAGTAAATCACTCCTCAGCAAATGCAAAAGAACGGAAATCATAATAAACAGTCTCTAAGACCACAGTGCAATCAAATTAGAACTCAGAATTCAGAAACCAACCCAGAACCGCACAGCTTCATGGAAACTGAACAACTGGCTCTTGAATGTTGACTGGATAAACAATGAAATGAAGGCAGAAATAAAGATGTTCTTCGAAACCAATGTGAACGAAGACACAACATACCAGAATCTCTGGGACACATTTGAAGCAGTCTCTAAAGGAAAATATATAGCAATAAGTGCCGACATGAGAAGAAAGGAGAGATCTAAAATTGACACCCTATTGTCAAAATTGAAAGAGCTAGAGGAACAAGATCAAAAAAACTCAAAATCTAGCAGAAGACAAGAAATAACTAAGATCAAAGCAGAACTGAAGAAGATAGAGACACAAAAACCCTTCAAAAAATCAATAAATCCAGGAGCTGGTTTTTTGAAAGGATCAACAAAATAGACCACTAGCCAGATTAATAAAAAAGAAAAGAGAGAATAACCAAATAGATGCAATAAAAAATGATAAAGGGGATATCACCACAGATTCCACAGAAATTCAAACCATCATCAGAGATTATTACAAACAACTCTATGCACATAAACCTGGAAACCTGGAAGAAATGCATAAATTCCTGAACACTTGCCTCCTCCCAAGCCTAAACCAGGAAGAAGTCGAAACCCTGAATAGACCAATAACAAGATCTGAAATTGAGGCAGCAATTAAGAGCCTACCACCCAAACAAACCCAGTTCCAGATGGGTTCACATCTGAATTGTACCAGACATACAAAGAGGAGCTGGTACCATTCCTTCTGAAACTATTCCAAATAATCCAAAAAGAGGGAATCCTTTCCAAATCATTTTATGAGACCAACATCATCCTGATACCAAAACCTGACAAAGACTCAACAAGAAAAGAAAACTACAGGCAATATCCATGATGAACATAGATGCAAAAATCTTCAATAAAATACTGGCAAGCCGATTGCAACAGCACATCAAAAAGCTTATCCTCCATGATCAAGTAGGATTCATCACGGGGATGCAAGGCTGGTTCAACATACGCAAGTCTATAAATGTAATTCACCACATAAACAGAACCAAAGACAAAAACCACATGATTATCTCAATTGATGCAGAGAAGGCCTTCAACAAAATTCAACAGCCCTTTATGCTAAAAACCCTCAATAAACTAGGTATCGACGGAACGTATCTCAAAATAATAAAAGCTATTTACGACAAACCAACAGCCAATATCATACTGAATGGGCAAAAACTGGAAGCATTCCCTTTGAAATCTGGCACTAGACAAAGATGCCCTCTCTCACCACTCCTATTCAATATAGTACTGGAAGTTCTAGCCAGAGCAATCAGGCAAGAAAAAGAAATAAAGAGTATTCAAATAGGAAAGGAGGAAGTCAAATTGTCTCTATTTGCAGATGACATCATTGTATATCTAGAAGACCCCATCATCTCAGCCCAAAATCTCCTGAAACTGATAAGCAACTTCAGCAAAGTCTCAGGATACAAAATCGATGTGCAGAAATCACAAGCATTCCTATACACCAATAACAGACTTAAAGAGAGCCAAATCAAGAACGAACTGCCATTCACAATTGTGACAAAGAGAATAAAATACCTAGGAATACAACTAACAAGGAACGTAAAGGACCTCTTCAAGGAGAACTACAAACCACTGCTCAACAAAATAAGAGAGGACACAAACAGATGGAGAAACATTCCATGTTCATGGTTAGAAAGAATCAATATCGTGAAAATGGCCATACTGTCCAAAGTAATCTACAGATTCAGCGCTATCCCCATCAAGCTACCAATGACCTTCTTCACAGAACTGGAAAAAACCACCTTAAACTTCATATGGGACCAAAAGAGAGCCCACATAGCCAAGTCAATTCTAAGCAAAAAGAACAAAGCGGGAGGCATCACACTACTGGACATCAAACTATACTACAAGGCTACAGTAATCAACCCAGCATGGTACTGGTACCAAAACAGAGATATAGACCAATGGAACAGAACAGAGGCCTCGGAGGCAACACAACATATCTACAACCATCCGATCTTTGACAAACCTGACAAAAACAAGCAATGGGGAAAGGATTCCCTGTTTAATAAGTGGTGTTGGGAAAACTGGCTCGCCATGTGCAGAAAGCAGAAACTGGACCCCTTCCTGACACCTTACACTAAAATTAACTCCAGATGGATTAAAGACTTAAGCATAAGACCTAACACCATAAAAACCCTAGAAGAAAACCTAGGCAAAACCATTCAGGACATAAGCGTAGGCAAGGACTTCATGACCAAAACACCAAAAGCATTGGCAACAAAAGCCAAAATAGACAAATGGGACCTAATCAAACTCCACAGCTTCTGCACGGCAAAGGAAACAGTCATTAGAGTGAATCGGCAACCAACAGAATGGGAAAAAATTTTTGCAGCCTACCCATCTGACAAAGGGCTGATATCCAGAATTTACAAAGAACTAAACAGATTTACAAGAAAAAAACAAACAAGGCCATTCAAAAGTGGGCGAAGGATATGAGCAGATACTTTACAAAAGAAGACATACATGAGGCCAACAAACATATGAAAAAATGCTCATCATCACTGGTCATTAGAGAAATGCAAATCAAAACTACATTGAGATACCATCTCACGCCAGTTAGAATGGCGATCACTAAAAAATCTGGAGACAACAGATACTGGAGAGGATGTGGAGAAATAGGAACACTTTTACACTATTGGTGGGAGTGTAAACTAGTTCAACCATTGTGGAAGACAGTGTCGTGATTCCTCAAGGACCTAGAAATAGAAATTCCATTTGACCCAGCAATCCCATTACTGGGTATATATCCAAAGGATTATAAATCGTTCTACTATAAGGACACATGCACACGAATGTTCATTGCAGCACAGTTTACAATAGCAAAGACCTGGAACCAACCCAAATGCCCATCGACGATAGACTGGACAGGGAAAATGTGGCACATATACACCATGGAATATTATGCAGCCATCAAAAACGATGAGTTCTTGTCCTTTGTAGGGACATGGATGAACCTGGAAACCATCATTCTCAACAAACTGACACAAGAACAGAAAATCAAACACTGCATGTTCTCACTCATAGGCGGGTGTTGAACAATGAGAACACATGGACACAGGGAGGGGAGCACCACACACTGGGGTCTGTTGGGGGGAAATAGGGGAGGGACAGTGGGGGATGGGGAGTTGGGGAGAGAAAGCATGGGGAGAAATGCCAGATACAGGTGAAGGGGAGGAAGGCAGCAAATCACACTGCCACGTATGCACCTATGCAACAATCTTGCCAATGTTCTTCACATGTGCCCCAAAACCTAAAATGCAATAAAAAAAAATATTCAAGTATAAAAATAAATAAATAGCTTCTTTGGAGCAAATGCATTTGTAAATTGATTACCAGCTCACTGAGTTTCTTTGGCATTGGGATCCAACAGGAGGGTGCCATTATATACTTTGAGGTTTCACTCTCACAGAGAATGGAAGCATAGAGATTCAATTCCTATTTTAAAAAAAATTTAGAATAAGTCTTATGTTATCAGTACACACTCCAGGGCACGAAATTCGTATTTGGTTGGGTGAGTTATTTCAGAAGCATGGTGAATTAATCAATGGCTTTGTTGGCTATTTGACTGCCTGTTCCTTTATACTCTTTCTTTTATTTTGTATATAATTATGTTTATTTAATTTTTTAATAAAAGCACAAACACATCAAATTAAAAACTCTAAAAAACTGTAACTTCAATCAGTACCAAAAAAACCTAAACCCTAAGAAGTGTATCTCTTTCCAAAATTGACCCATTTTCCTTGTACTGTTCCCTCAAGGCATCTACAGTTAACAGTGTCTTATATGTCTTTTCAGAGATCTAGTAAGCAGATATATGTTTCTTTCTCTCTCTCTCTACACACATACATACACACACATGCATATATTTTTACACACATACTCATATATAAGCATAGTATACATGTGGTACCATGCCTTGCTTTTTTCATTAAAAAAATATGTCTTGATCATTGTTATCAACTCTCTGTCTATTGTCAACCTAGTTCTTTGTGATAACTGTATAATATTCATTTTATGAATGCATTATAATTTATTTAGTTCCCTGTTGATGTTAGGGTGGTTTTGTCTTTGGCTGAAATGATTTCTAAGGTGGAGGTGAGGAGAAGGTGCAGTGATGCTGGGTTTTGTTCTGATAGTAGAGCATGTATCTCCTGGATGGTTGGGACAACTGAGGGGCATTTGTGAAGGCTGGGTGGAAAAAGGAGAGGGGTTAGATCAGAGAACAGACATGCTGTGGGAGACTGGGTGAAATCTTGCCACGTGATATAATTTCCTTCTGTCTTCCACCTCCCAAGGAAATCCTCAGTAAAGTTGACATTACTGGCAAATGCATTTGGAGTTTATCTATTCAGCAAATATTATTTGTACCTTTACATGCCAGGCATTGTTCTAGGTGCTAGAGAGATAGCCATGAACAAAGCAAAGTTTCTGCTATCATAGCATTTACATTCAGTGGTGGAGAGAAATAATAGTAAAGAATATATCTCATATATATATAGAATATATTATATATATATATATATATTTTTTCTGAAAGCAAATAAAGGAGGTCATGGAGCTTGGGAGCAACAGGGAGTGTTGGGATTGTTTCCCTTGGGAGGCAATGCCATGTGACACCTCGCGGCCAGGTGGATTCAGGGTGGGTGCTGAGGCTGCCGGGCAGTACTACCATATCTGGATTGCCTGGAATAGCAGATGGCTTCTCACACCACTCCCCTCTACATTCCCCCACTGGAAGTTCCTGCTGCGGGCATTGCTGTCAGATGCTGGATCTGTATTCAGGAATGGAGTGCCATCTCCTTTCTAGGTATGTGATAGCATTTGTCGAGGAGGGAGGGGCAGGAAGTGGGAGAGACCTAGAATAAGGGGATGGTGGCTTTGGAGAAAATATGGATAATCTACCAACAGATTAATTCAACATCACTGAATTACCAAAGGGCTTCTCATCACTCACTGTTTAGCAGGGGGCAGGAAAAATTATTCATTATTCAACATGAGCTGAAATGAAAACGCCACACTTTGTAAAACATGCAAGGTTACCTACTATAGTAACTGCTTGCAGAGCTTTAATGTGTCTGCAGCACGGCTAATTAATTTGCTCTGAGCTTCACTGGAATTCTTATTTGAGATGATTGTCTTGGTAACTGAATGCACCACAGAGAGCAAAAACTAAAAATGTCGTTTGGGGCTGCTGTAGTAATCTGAGTCTGCCTTAGGGCTTTCTCAGACTCCATCAGCAAGGACTTCCCCATGCTCCTGTCCAGCTCCCTCAGACCTTCAGGCTGGGCAGGGTTTATCAGGAGTGGCATAGCCTGTAGTTTTGCTGTTTAGAATCTAGGCTCTGAAGTCAGACCAGTCTTGGAATTCACATTTACTAGCAGCCACTGACCAGGTGACTTCAGACATCTAATGTCACTGTTTTTTCATTTGTAAAGTTATAATAATTTTAGTATCTACCTCACATGAATGCTGCAAAGATTACAATAGATGTGTTTGCAAAGTGCCTGGTCCATTGTAAACTCTCATTAATTTGAGCTTTCTTCTTCTTCTTCTCCTCATGCCACACCCTCTTCCTTCTTCATCACCACTGCTACTACCACAACCATCATCATCATCATCATCCTTTTCCCCCTTCTATCTATATTCTGTGTTTTATTTGTGTGTTTGGATTTTAAGTATTGTGTGCAAACTGGGAAAACTATAAAAGACAGTATTGGCACAACTGAAACCAACTTGTGAGGACTCAAAGAAATGAACAATTGGGGGAACTGAGCTCTGGTCCAGGCTTTGCTGCTGCCATGTGGTTTGGACCAATTCCTTCACCTCTCTGGGCTCCACCCTCCTCTCTGGTAGGACAGAGAGGCTGGAATTGGTGATCTCTCAGGTCCTGTTTCACTTTGAAGGAAGTGGTTCCTAAACAACCACAGGTAGGTAAGTTAGGGTGTGTTTGGCAGCAATTTCAAAGTAACTAAGAAACAGTGGCTTAAACAAATAACATAGGCTTTAAAAAATCCTCAACAAGTTTTGACAAACCAAATGTAGCAGTATGTAAAAAAGATTATATATTACAACCAAGTAGAGGTAGTTTTGTTTTTGTATCCTCTGAATATGGCTCATTAAATAATTCACTAATATGTGTACATTCTCTCAACAACATTGATCATTTCCTAAGAACAGAAGTAATACCTTTTATTAAAAATCTTTGTACCTCTCAGAGTTTCTAGCTTAGTATTTTGCTAAATAAGCATCTGTTGATTTAAATTAAAAATTAGAAATAATGCATAATCTTAGGTAATCATCGTATTACCTAGTACTTTACTACCTTTATGTTTTAGACCTATCAACAATTTGTAAATGAGTAGATTGTTGAGGCTTCTGTTTTTAGTCTAATGGTTTGCATGTATAATTCCTTGGGAGCTTGTAACACATCACAAGAATATTATTACACAACAATTAACCTTGTGAACAAAAGAGAAATCACAAACATTATTTATTACTTTGTCAGTTTCAATAAAGACCTAATGTGCTAATAGCTTTTCATGGAGACAGCTGCCATCAGTTAAGTAAAAACATCGTTAAGTTGCAACTATAAGTATAAATAGAGGCAGAAGCTACTAGTTTCCTGATTGCTGACAGGCATTAACTGGTTTATGGGTATCATTGCAGTAGCTTTCTATTGCATTGTGTTTTTTTATGGCTGTCTGTTGAACACATCCGTATCCACATACATTTATTGAATGTCACAGCTGAGAGGCATTTTAAGAACATCTCGCTCAACATTTTTAAAACTGTGGTCAAAGATTCTTAGGAGTTACTGAGAGTCTCTTAAAGGATTTCCTGGGTGTTGTAAGGTCAGGGACATTGGACAGTTCTCCAGGCAAAGCAGAGCGCTTTGACATGGCTATGTTGATGCAAGTTTCATCTTGGCTTAGTCATTTTAACCCAGATATTTTGTCATGGCATGACTGCACAAAATAATCCTATAAACTAGTAACATCACTGGTCATTATCATCAATAATGTATGCAATAGCTACCCTTAATTCTTAGTCTACTCCAACCTCTACCCCTGTTATGGTGATTTTCATTTTCTATTTTATTCACTTATCTATTGTTTGAATTTTTATACATATTTATTACTTTTGGAAATAATATTAAAGATTTTTCTTAGAAGTCTGATTAAACTGGGATAGAGTCTTAGGAGTATCAGGCTTATCTCCCCAAACCAGCATTGCATAGGGTATTATGAAATGAAAATATATATTACCAAAAGTTCTGAGAGAACTACTAGAAATGTAATTGGCAATTTCCTGTGCAGTCTGGAGCTGAGAACAAGAGGCTAAATATCCATATTCATAGTATCTTTAACTCTGATGGATGAATGAGAGAATTTAAGATGTGGGCCAGCCAAAGCATAAATAAAGGCTTGGAAAATTTTTGGACTTCACTCCATCTCTGAATCTCATCCCACCCTTGCTGCATACTTCAACTTGACCTCATCCTCAATTTTTTATCCTGAAATGGTGTTGGCAGTGCAGTAATGCTCAGGTATAGGGCGGGCTTACTGGATTTTCATGTTACTTGGTGTATGAGATTCTTGTCGCTGCTGTAACAGGCACACACTTGGTAGCTTACACCACAGAAATTTATTCTCTCACACTTCTGGGGGCCATAAGTCCAAATCAAGGTGTTATCAGGGCTGTGCTACCTCAGAAAGCTCTAAGGAAGGATATTTTCTTGCCTCTTTCAGCTTCTGGTGGCTCCAGGTGTACATGGCTTACCTTACACCAGGTATACGAGGTGTACCCTGGCTTATGGCTGTATAAAACCAGCCTCCTCTTCTGTTTTCACATGACCTGTGTCTGTGCCTTTTCTCTTTGGTCTTCTGTAAGAACAATGTCATTGGATTTAGAGCCCACCCAGATAATTCAGGATCATCTCCTCATCTCCAAATTCTTAACTTTTATTTTATCTGCAAATTTCCATTTTCTAAATAAGGTAACATTCACTTATTTACCACCTAAGGTAATATTCACAGGTTCTAGGGATAGGAAGAGGTGAATATATTTTTTTGTGGGGGAGGGGAGCTATTATTCCATCTACTACATTTGATAATTAAAAGAGAATTGTTATTACTATTATTATTATTTCTTTTTGGAGACAGGGTCTCACTTGGTCACTCAGGTTAGAGTGCAGTGGTGTGATCTCAGCTCACTACAACCTCTGTCTCCCAGGCTTAGGTGATCCTCCCAACTCAGCCTCCTGAGTAGCTGGGACTATAGGCACATGCCATCATATCTGGCTGAAAATTGGTAAATTTTTAAGGTAAAAGTTTAATGGATTATATCTTCTCTCAGGTCAAAATATTCCTCATCAAAACAGTGGCCAGTATCAAAATGTTACTTGCCTGACTCTGGAGCCTACCTTTACTTCAGCCAGAGCTGCTTTCCTGCTATTGGCTATTCCACATGAGCTTGGGCTAGTATAAGACTTCCACAGCTAAATGTAAATTCAGAAACTCCTACTCCTTTTTTTGCTTTATCATTTTTAGTTGACAAATAATAATTGTGCATATTTATGGAGTACAGTGAAATATTTTGATATATGTATACACTGTGTAATGATCACATCAGGATAAATAGCATATCTATCACCTTAAACATGTATCATTTCTTTGTGTTGGAAACATTCTCTGGAACTTATTCCTCTTGTCTAGCTGTAATTGTATGTCTGCTAATCAACCTCTCATCATCTGTACCTCCCTCCATCCTTCCCAGCCTCCAGCAACTACTATTCTACTATGAGAGCAACTTTTTTTTAACTCCCACATGAGTGAGAACATACAGCATTTATCTTATTGTGCCTAGTTTATTTCATTTAACATGTCCTCCAGGCTCATCCATGTTGTTGTAAGTGACAGGATTTCATTCTTTTTATGGCTGTATAGTACTCCATTGTATACATGCACCACATTTTCTTTATCCATTTATCTGTTGATGGACATCTAGGTTGATTCCACATCTTGGCTATTGTGACGAGTGCTGCAATAAACATGAAAGTACAGATAAAGCTTCAACATACTTATTTCCTTTCCTTTGGATATATACTCAGTAGTTGGATGGCTGGATCATATGGTACCTCAATATTTACTTTTTGTAAGGAGCCTCTATACTATTTTCTGTAATGGTTGTTGTAAATAATGGCTGTATTATTTACAATCCCACCAACGGTGTATGAGAGTTCCCTTTTCTCCACATCCTTGCCAGCATTTGTTATCTTTTGTCATTTTAGTTAATAGCCATTTTGACTAAGCTGAGATGATATCTCATTGTGGTTTTGATTTGCATTTCCCTGATGATTAGTGATGTTGAACATTTTTTCATATACCCATTGGCCATTTGTATGTCTTCTTTTGAGAGATCTGTTCAGCTCATTTGCCCATTTTAAAATCCATTTTCTTTTTTGCTGTTGAGTTCCTTGTATATTATAGATATTAGTCCCTTGTTGGATGAATAATTTGCAAATATTTTCTTCCACTCTTCAGGTTATCTTTTTGCTCTGTTAATTGTTTCCTTTACTGCGCAGAAGCTTTCTGGTTTAATATAATCTCATTTGTTTATTTTTGCTTTCGTTGCCTATATTTTTAAATATAATCCCATGTGTTTATTTTTTGTGCTTTTTGAGGTCTTCTCCATTAAATCTTTGCCCAGTCCAATGTCCTGAAGGTTTCCCCATGTTTTCTTCTGGTAGTTTCATAGGTTCAGGTCTTAAGTTTAGGTCTCAAATCCATTTTTATCTGATTTTTGTATATGGTGAGAGATGGGGGTTTAGTTTTATTTTTCCATATGCATATTGAGTTCTCCCAACACCATTTATTGAAGAGACTCCCTTCCCTAGTGAGTTTTTAGTGTTTTTGTCAAAAATCAGTTGACTATAAATACATGGATTTACTTCTGGGTTCTTTATTCTGGTCCATTGGTCTATGTATCTGTTTTTGTGCAAGCACCATGCTGTTCTGGTTACTACAGCTTTGTAGTACATTTTGAAGACAAGTAATGTGATACTTCCAGCTTTGGTTTTTGTTGTTATTCTGAATAGCTTTGGCCATTTGGGGTCTTTTGTAGTTCCATATAAATTTTGTTTTTTTTAAATTTCTATTTCTGTGAAGAATGTCATTGGTATTTTGATGGGAATTGCATTGAACCTGTAGATCACTTCTGGTAGTATGTTCATTTTAACAATATTCATTCTGGCAATCCATGAACATGAAATGTCTTTACTTGTGTGTGTGTGTGTTTGTGTGTCTTACATTTCTTTCATCAGTGTTTTATAGCTTTCCTTGTAGAGATTTGTCACTTCCTTTGTTAAATTTGTTCCTAGGTATATATTTTAGTAGCTATTATAAATGGAATTACTTTTTTGATTTCTTTAAAAAAAATGTTTTTTTCTTTTATAGACAGGGTTTCACCATGTTGGCCAGACTGGTCTCAAACTCCTGAACTTGTGATCTACCTGTCTCAGCCTCCCAAAGTGCTGGGATTACAGGCGTGAGCCACCATGCCCAGCCCTTGATTTCTTTTTTAGCTAATTCATTGTTGCTGTATAGAAACCGTATAGATATTGTATATTGATTTTATATTCTCCAACTTTGTTGAATATGTTAATAAGTTCTAACAGTTTTTTGATATGACTTTTATAGTTTTCTGTACATAAGATAATGTAATTTGAAAACAGGGACAATTTGATTTCCCCCTCTTCAATTTGGATGCCCTTTATTTCTTTCTCTTGACTATTTGCTATGGCTAGAACTTCAAATATTACTATGATGAATAAGAGCGGTGAGAGTGGGTATCCTTGTCTTTTCCAGGTCTTAGAGGAAAAGCTTTCTGCTTTTCCCCATTCAGTATGTTGTTAGCTGTGGGTTTGTAACATTTGGCCTTTATTGTGTTGAGGTATGTTCCTTTTATATCTAATTTTTTGAGACTTTTTATCACGAAGTGCTGTTGAATTTTATAAAATGCTTCTTCTGCATCTATTGATATAATTATATGGTTGTTGAGTTTCATTCAATTGATATGATATATCATATTTATTGATTTGCATGTTAAGCCATCCTTGTATCTCTGGGATAAATATGCTTGATCATGGTGAATGATTATGGTGAAGCATGTTGTTTAATTTCTATGTATTTATAGTTTCAAAAGTTCCTTTTGTTATTGATTTCTAGTTTTACTGCATTGTGGTCAGAAAAGGTGCTTAACAGAATTTCAGTTTCTAAAAATTTGTTGAGATTTATTTTGTGACCTAACATATGGTCTATCTTGGAGAATTTTCTATGTGCTAATGAGAAAAATGTTTATTGTGCAACTGTTGGACAAAATGTTCTGTAAATGTCTATTAAATCCAGTTGGTCGAAAGTGTAGTTTAAATTCAGTGCTTCCTTGTTGATTTGCTGTCTAGATGATCTCTCCAATGCTGACAGTAGGGAGTTGAAGTTCCCAAATATTATTGTATTGGGGTCTATCTCTCCTTTTAGATATAGTACTATTCATTTTATATATATGAATGTCCTGGTATTGGGTGCATATATATGCACAATTGTTATATCCTCATACTGAGCTATCCCTTTTTCATTATTTGGTGACCTTTCTTGTTTCTTTTTATAATTTTTGACTTATAGTCTGTTTTATTTGATATAAGTATAGTACTACTGCTCTCTTTTGGCCACTATTTGCATGAAATATTTTTGACCCTTTACTTTTAGTCTTTATGTGTTTTTAAAAGAAAAATGCTTCTTAAAGGCAGCATGTATTGAGTCTTTTTTTTTTTTCAACCCATTCAGCCAGTTTATATCTTTTAATCTACATTCAAGGTTATTATTGCCAGATAGGGACTTACTTCTGTCATTTTGTTAATTGTTTTCTGGTTGTTTTGCATATTCTTTGTCCTTTCTTCCTCTTTCATTGTTTATAATTATGGTAGTGATAAGGTTTGATTCTTTTCTTTGTGCATGTTCTCTACCAATAAGTTTTATACTTCTGCATATTTTCATAATGGTGGGGCTATTTTCCTTTTACTTCAAGATGTAGGACTCCGTTGAGCATTTCTTGTGATACCTGTCTAGTTCCTCAGTTTTTACTTATCTGAGAAAAACTCTTCTTCATTTCAATAGGATAGAATAGCTTTTCTGGGTATAAAATTTTTGGCTGAAAATTTTTTTCCATCACTTTGAAAATATTATTTCATTCTCTGCTGGTCCATAAGGTTCCTGCTGAGAAATATGCTATTAGACTAATAGGGATCCTTTTCTATCTATCTTGATGCTTTTCTCCTGCTGTTTTTAGAATTCTGTTTTTATCTTTGACATTTAGCAGTTTGTCTATAATGTGCCTTGAGTAATACCTTTTAGAGGTGAACATATTTGGATATCTGAGCTTCCTGGATCTAGATGTCCATATTTATTCTAAGACTTGGGTTGTTTTTAGCTATTATCCCATGAAATTTTTTTTTAACCCTTTCTTCTTTTCTTCTGGAACTCCATAGTGTAAATATTTATTTCCTTAATGCTGTTTCAAGTTTTATAGGCTTTCTTCACTCTTTTTCATTCCGCTTTCTATTTTTCCCCAGACTGGGTAATTTCAGGCAAATTATCTCAAGTTCCGGGATTCTTTCTTCTGCTTAATCAAGGCTGCTGTTGAAGTTCTTGATTGTATATTTTATTTCATTCATTGCATTCTTCAGCTGCAGGATTTCTGGTTTTTTTAAAATATATCTAACTCTTTGTTAAATGTCTCATTCATATTGTAAATTGCTTTCCTGGTTTTATCGAGTTGTCTATCTGTCTTTTCTTATATCTCACTGTGTTTCTTTAATATCATGATTTTGAATTCCTGTTCTTGGAATTCATAGATTTCCTTTTCCTTGGTGTCTTTTACCAGAAAGTTAGTGTGTTCCTTTGATGGTATCATATTTTCTTCCTTTTTCCTGTTTCTTATGTTCCTGCATTTATGTCTGTGCATCTGGTGGAACATTTTCCTCTTCTGAACTTTCTAGAGTAGATTTTGTGGAGAAAAACTTTCACCTGTAATTGGGTCTTAATGTGGTAGTTGGAAAGGGTATGGTGACTCAGATTTTAAGTAGATGCAGTAGTATTGTCTTCATTCTGCTTCTTCAGCTGTGATCAATGTCAGCAATAACTGTGGGTGCCTCAGTGACTCAGGCTGTAGAAGTTTGTGGCAGGTAAGATAGCAATGTAGGTTGTTAAAGTCCTCAGTGGCAATGGCTTTTGGGGTCCTTGTATTCTCATTTTCCCCACAATGGGTAGACTCAGTTGAGGAGGTCTCTCTTGATGATGGGCCTGACATAACCTTTCTGACACCTTCTGTTGTGTTGGATTCCAAGTGTAGATGAATGATGGAGTTGTAGAGCCAGGGTTCTAAGCTGAGGTCTTATGAATCTATTATGGCATCTGGGTCTTGGGGTACAGGTTCACTTGCTGTGGAAAAGTTTTATATACATTGCTCACAGAGCCAGCTTCTGTGATTCCAAGGCACTACCTAACAGGGGACCCAGGGGCTGGGTGGTAACTGTTATTCTGACCCTGGTGGGCAAGGCACAGTTCTTGGCCCAGCTCCAGGAAAGAAGTAGTGCTCTTCAGGTTTGGGCTTAGGAAACAGTGCATGGCTGCAATTCAAAAACCAGAGCCAACAGGTCTCAGTGGTAACTCAGGTCACAGGGGATGAGGCCCTGTGCAGCAGTGACTCTAGACTCTGGGACTCTAGACTCTAGACTCTGTGAGGCCAGGTGCATTGGCAGAAAGAACCCAAGATGAGCAGAGTGTAGCTGTCATTGGGACCCTGGGGATTGGAAGCAGCACAGTAATGACTCCATTACCCAAGGAGAGGAGTGTCTCAGAAGCTCAGTCTCTACAAGGCCAGTCTAGTACCAGGGAAGTAGGACATTAGAGTTGTTTGGCCCATAGGGCAGGGCGTTTCAGTTCAGCCACTGCTCTGTTTCCCTGGAACATGGGATATTATATCAGATCAGCACTGGAATACTCAGCTGCTCAGCTCTTCCAAGGCCCCAGTTCCCCAGGAATGATGCACTGCTTCAGCTCAGGCTCAGTGAGGGTAACTACTCGGGGCAGCCCAGATATCATTTCCCTAAAATGCATGATGTTGCTTCCACTTAGGTACTTGTGTACGTGACGACTCTGGGGGATAAAGGCACAGGTTCCTTGGAGGCAGGGTAGTGCTTCAACTTAGGCACTACTTCAAGATAGGCATGGCTATCTGGGCAGCCAAAGTACTGCTTTCACAGGAGGCAGGGTATCACTTCAACTCAGGCACAGGGTAGCATGACAGCTCTGGGTGGCCAAGGCTTCATTTCCTTGGATGCGAGATATTGCTTCAGCATACCTGAAGCACAGGTGGCAGGGTGCAGCCTCAACTGGGAGGAGTACATGGCACAGCTCCACGAAAGCACCATTTCCCTGGGAAGCAGTATGTAGCTTCAGCTTGAGTACCTTGGAACAGGTGCAGCAGCAAGTGGGAAGGGTAGATGAAGCAGCTCAGCCAAAGCACTGTTTCCCTGGAGAGGGTATGCAGCTTTAGCTTGGCCCTGAGAGCAATGGGGAGAAGTGGATGAAGTGACTCCATTAAGGTAAGTTTTTGTGAAAGACAGTATACAGCTTCAGCTTAGGCCCCTAGGGGCAGGGCGCAGCAGCTACCAAGAGAGGTAGATAGAGCTGCTCTGCCAAGATGCTATTTCCCAGGGAAGGAGTATCCTACTTCAGCTCCAGCCCATGGGGGCTGGGTGTAACCTTGACTTGGAGGGGTGGGTGTAGTGGCTTCACCACTACTTGTCCCCATGGAAAAAGGTGAAACAGCTGGTCTCAGCTCAGTTTGGGGATGTTTGGGCCATCAGGTATGGGTGGTTCTACAGCAGCTTAGCCTCAGGGATGAAAGGGTACCATGGCCACTTGTCCCCAGAGCAAGATACACTCCAGTAATAGTCCTAGTTCCAAGTCAACATACCATAGTAGCTGCGTGGATCACAAGGGGCAAGGCATAGTGTCACTCCTTCTCTGGGAGGGGCACAGCTTTGTGGACCACCAGCAGCTCCCTCAGCTGGGCCTAGTGCCTGTGAGAACTGCCAAGGCCCCACTGGTAAGGTCTGTAGGTGTTCAGGGTGTTGATAATGGCACTGGCATCCTCTTGCTGACCTTATCTTCACAGGAGGAAGTTCCTCCTGACTCCCAGCTGATCCCAGCTTGGGGATGGAATGGTCCATTTCTTTCTTTCTGTGGCTATCCTCAGATTCTGTGCCCCCCAGGGTTGCTGTGACTTCTTTAATGTACTCGGGTGCTCTTTTTATTTTCATTTAAGTGTAGTAAGCACATTTAAGTGTATTTAGTTATTATTTAAATGTCACTATTTATGTTTAGTTTTATCTGTCTTTGTTGGGGGCAGGGAACAAGTGGTAGGGCCTCTAGTCGGCCATCTTGCTGATATCTGAGTACCTACTCCTTGTGAAATAACTTCATTTGTTCTGTGAGGAAACAGAGATCTTGAGGCTGAGAAGTACATTGCTCTTAGAGTCCTGAGGGCTACAAGCTTCATCTCTCTCCACCCTGACAGTTCTGGGGTGGTAGGCATATCATCTAATTTCTTTACTCTTTAGTTTCTTCATCGATAAAGAGATGATAATAATACTTCTATTAACCTATAAAATTATTATGAGTATAAAATGCTTTGAAAATAAGTATAAAGTTTATTTGCAATATTATGGTGATTTTTCAACATATATTTGAAATTGCCCCCCAAAATATGTTTATGCCTCCACATTTAAAGTGAACAGGAAAAACACATGATTATGAACCCTAAGCTTAAAGGGACTTACTCCTCCATTGTAACCTGCAGCTACCTGGGGAACTATTGAGAGCACAAACAAAGGTTATAATTTAAAGGTTCAGAAAGGGAAATAAGGAGGCAGCTATAAATAACAGAGCCAATTTAAAGCAGAGTTGGCAGCCTCACAAACTTAAAGAGGCCAGACAGGTAATGTAAACAAAGCAGACAAAAGTAAGATGAAGAGGAGCGGAGACACAGGGAAGATAGTCATTGATACAATAGTTGGGGGTAATGATAGGGAGTAGCAGGGATTGTAATGCATGGGGGAAGTGGAAGCAGAATTTGATTCAGTCTAGAAATTGTTGCTCTTCAATTTCCTGTTGATGGTTGCCATGTAGAGACACATGCCCAACAAGCTAGATCATCCAAGGAAGAAATACAGATTTTTATGTAAAATATTCTTGTATCATTATGTGGCCAGGCCAGGCTATGCTGTGATAACCAAAGGCTCTCCAAATAACAGTGGCTTAACAAAAGCTTATTTATCCCTTTTTGAAGTACTCAGGGAATCTGGGTAACTCTCCAGAGCAGCTTCCCTTTCTGCATCAGTTCAGCCATCCCAGCCCCACCATCTTAATATCAGGTCTCCATGTTCCCAGTGGCCACATGTTATGGGTTGAATTGCATCCTCCCAAAAAAGATATGTTTGAGGCTTAACCCGCAGTACCTCAGAATGTGACCTTACTTAGAAACATGATTTTATGGCGGTGAGCAAGTTAAAACAATATCATCAAGTGGGCCCTGACCCAATAGAACTGCTGTCCTTACAAAAAGGAGGAATTTTGGACACAGGGAGAGACATGTACACCGGGAAAATGTCACATGAAGATTGGAGTGATGCTGCCACAAGCCAAGGAACCACCAGGATCTCAGATAGAGACCTGGAACAGATCCTTCCCTGGTCCCCTTACAGGGAACACGACCCTGCCAGCACCTTGAGTTAAAGCTTCTAGCCTCTAGAAGTGTGAGACAACAAATTTCTGTTATGAAAGCCACTCAGTTTATGGTACTTTGTCATAGCAGCCCTAGGAAATGAGGACACCAAGAAACAGAAAGTCTGGGTCATCACAGAGGAGCTTTTCTCTGCCTCAGCCTGAAGGACACATGTCATTTCTGCTCATGGTCTGTTGGCCAGGGCAGTCATGTGGCTCCACCTACTAATGAGGGACTGAGAGGTGTGCCCAGAAGAGATTAAGTGGACGTTGGTGATCCACTCTGCTTTTTAGAGTGTTAGCAACCAAATCTGTTTGGGAAAGAAAGAAAATAAAACTGAGCAAGCTGACACTCTATGAGCCAAACAAACTTTCCCTTGTTCTGGTCCTCACCAATGTGTTCCAGCCTGGGACCTGCTCCTTAGGGCAGACCCACAGGCAGTGCCATGGAGTGGGGTTTGTGTTTCTGGGGGCATGTGGATTTTAGTCATGGACAAGGAATAAACACAGCTGGTATATGGAGCCTTTGGTATCAAGTGGGGGTCTTGGATGGGGAAATGATTCCAGAATATGAGACTTAGAGAAGTGTGGGAGTCTTGGAAAGGGGAGGATGCAAAGACCACCACCCACTAACAGTTTTTACTTGGAGCTCTTTTTGTTTGTTTGTTTATTTAATACTATGCTCCTCTATCCTCTTTTTCTCCCCTTCTGAATACATACTTTATTGCCCCTGGAAACCAAATCAGTCCTACTAAGTTCATCTGAATTATAGGTGAAGTTGGTTTTGGAAGGATGACCTTGGGAAGCTGCCCACCATTTATGCATTACTTCTGGAAACATGCAATCTAAATTTCAAACAACTAGCCTAGAAAATAATTTTTATGCAGTAACACATTGGCAAATGTGGGACCTTATGTGTGTGTATGCACGAACATATTTACCACTTTGATATATATTCAACCTAGCAACAGCACGTTAAAATTATTTGTATGCAATATACTTTACTCATGTGCATATAATTTAAAAATAATGTATCTGGGTTCTTTCAACTGAATTTCTCTTAAAATATATATCATATTAACTTGGCTTATGGATCTTGTTCAAAATTATTCTTAAAGAACATGCTTGGTCGGTTTCACTAAGCCAAATTTTTTTGAATATTCTAAAAAGTAAGAGAAGGAAATAAGACAAATTGTACTTTTTATGTACTGTGGCACAAGCTAGAAAAATATAATTGGGCTTCAGGCCAAGTTCTGAAGGCAATTGGAACTGCTTATGTCAATTGGGCATAATTATTCCTCAACTCCTGTTGACAGAAAGAAAAATTGGTAGTGATCTGCTTTCCCATGCCTGGGATTCAGAGAGAATATTTGGGCTCCAGATCACGGCAGATGGGTATGTGCAGAAGCCACTGATTTGTCATTTGCGGGAAACAGGGAATCCTCCAGTTTGGAGGAGGCCTTGTATATCAGTTGCCTTGGGCCATCTGTTCTATAGTTGAAGGCAGCACCATACACTCAGTAAATGTTTGTGGAATGAATAATGAATCTTTCCTAGAGAGCTTCCCTGCATGTGTGTCTGCCTGTTCTTTTTACCTGACTACCCATATGGTCCATTCTCTGGTGACTATGGGGAAGTGCACACTGAACAGGCTAAGGCTCTACCCCTGGGTTAATTTACTGAGCCAGTATTTAGTGAACCTACTAGGTGCTAGGAGTTGTGCTAAGTCCCAGATGTGTAGTTAATAGTAGCCCAACCTGGAAAAATGTGTTTGTCTTGAAAAAGAGGGAGATAACTGAGCAGGGCAAAAGCCCCCAGTAAAGAAGTGATAACATGAAGAATTTAGTCCAGGGCTTGTAGGGACAGCAGAGGAAGAGTCTAAGCATTCTGACTTTGTTTGACTTCAGGGACATAATCTGTTTATGCAGAAGATTCTTATGCCTGATGTTATTTCTTCTTCCTGAACCCTAGATTGCACACCCCTGATTCCTTGGGAACTTTAGGCCTTAAGTTTCCTGTATTCTTTCTATTTTCAACTTACCTATTAACTGGCACATGCCCCTTCACATATAAATGTGCATAAAGTCTTTTACCTAAACAAAACCAAATTCTTGATTTGCTTATAAGTTCCTTCTAGCTTCTATTTTTCCCTTGTCATTTCCTGCCCAGTCAAGAAATTTAAAGGGTTAATTTACTCAATGCCTCCTGTTCCTCATGTTACACTGCCAGTGTGGCTTCTGTGTCTTCCCCATGCTACAACTGTTCTGATGGAGGTCACTCATGATACCTGCATGCGAATCCATTTTTAAATCCACATAGTGAATGTTTTGGTGACGTTTCACCCTGCTGATCAAGCCTTTCCTGAAATCCTGGCATTAGTGACTTCAAATGCTCTTGGTTTTTCTTTTTTTTTTTTTTTTTGAGACTAAGTTTCGCTCTTGTTACCCAGGCTGGAGTGCAATGGCACGATCTCGGCTCACCGCAACCTCCGCCTCCTGGGTTCAGGCAATTCTCCTGCCTCAGCCTCCTGAGTAGCTGGGATTACAGGCACGCGCCACCATGCCCAGCTAATTTTTTGTATTTTTAGTAGAGACGGGGTTTCACCATGTTGACCAGGATGGTCTCGATCTCTTGACCTCGTGATCCACCCGCCTCGGCCTCCCAAAGTGCTGGGATTACAGGCTTGAGCCACCTCGCCTGGCCTGCTCTTGATTTTTCAATTCCCTTCCTAGTTCTTATTCTCAAGCACCTTTCTGAGTATTGCTTATTCCACCCACTCTTTAAATGACATTTTCTAGGGTTTAGATTTTGGCCACCTCTCCTTTTCATTCTGCTTACTTTCCATGGATGACTTCATCAATCTTTACATCCTTAGCTAGCCTCTGTCCATGCTGACAATTCCCAAATCTGTATTTCCAGCCTAGAGTTTTTTCCTGAGCCAGGCTGTGTGCCTACTATATGCTTAATTTCTCTGCTGGTAGGTCCCCTAGGAAACTAAAAATCAACAGTTAAATAATGAACTCTTTGTCTTTCCCCTGTATACTGCTTTCTCTCCACTTCAACTCATAGTGTTATTCCCTATTCAGTTACCTAAGTCATACCACTGTCCAATCAGTTATTGCATCTTGTCAATTCTACCAACTTAAACATTTTCAGATACTTCTCTTTTTTTCTTTTCTTTCTATCTCTTTCTTTTTCTGTTTTCTTTTTGTTGACAGGGTCTCACTCTGTCACCCAGGCTGTAGTGCAGTGATGCAGTCACAGTTTACTGCAGCTTTAACCACCTGAGCTCAGGTGATACACCCATCTCAGCCTCCTGGGTAGCTGGGACTACAGGTGCACTCTACCATGCCCAGCTAATTTTTTTGTATTTTTAGTAGAGACAGGGTTTTGCCATTGATATGGTTTAGGTGTGTTACCACCCAAATCTCATCTTGAATTGTAATTCCCACAATTCCCATGTATCATGGGAGGAACCCAATGGGAGGTGATTGGATTATGGGGGCGGGTCTTTCCTGCACTGTTCTTGTGATGTTCAATGAGTCTCACAAGATATGATGGTTTTTAAAAATGAGAGTTTCCTTGTACAAGCTCTCTCGTTGCCTGCTGCCATCCATGTAAGATGTGACTTGCTCCTCCTTGCCTTCTTTCTTGATTGTGAGGCCTCCCCAGACACATAGAACTGTAAGTCCAGGAAACCTCTTTCTTTTGTAAATTGTCCAGTCTCAGGTATGTCTTTATCAGCAGCATGAAAATGAACTAATACAGTAAATTGGTACCAGTAGAGTGGACACAGCTGAAAAGATACCTGAAAATGTGGAAGCAACTTTGGAACTGGGTAACAGACAGAGGTTGGAACAGTTTGGAGGGTTCAAAAGAAGATAGGAAAATGTGGAAAAGTTTGGAACTCTCTAGAGACTTGTTGAATGCTTTGACCAAAATGCTGATAATCATATGGACAATGAAATCCAGGCTAAGGTGGTTTCATATGGAGATGAGGAACTTGTTAAGAACTAGAGCGAACGTGACTCTTATTATGTTTTAGCAAAGAGACTGGAAACATTTTGCCCCTGCCCTAGAGATTTATGGAACTTTGAACTCGAGAGAGATGATTTAGGGTATCTGGTAGAAGAAATTTCTAAGCAGCAAAGCATTCAAGAGGTAACTTGGGTGCTGCTAAAGGCATTCAGTTTTATAAAGGAAGCAGAAAATAAAATTTTGGAAAATTTGTAGCCTGACAATATGATAGAAAAGAAAAACTCATTTTGTGAGGAGAAATTCAAGCGAGTTGCAGAAATTCGCATAAGAAATGAAGAGCCGAATGTTAATCCTCAAGACAATGGTGGACATGTGTCCAGGGTATGTCAGAGGTCTTCACGGCAGCCCCTCCCATCATAGGCCCAGAGGCCTATGAGAAAATGGTTTTGTGGGCTGGGCCCAGAGTCCCAGTGCTGTGTGCAGCATGGTGACTTGGTGTACCACATCCCAGCCACTCTAGCTGTGGCTGAAAGGGGCCAACATAGACCTTGGGCTGTGGCTTCAGAGGGTGTAAGCTCCAGGCCTACACATCTCCTAGTCCTGCTTGCTGTTATTTCTAGGCTAGATTGGGCCATGTGGCTATTTCTGACCTGTTGGCCATGAGCGCAAGTGGCTTGTATCAATTCTGGGGTGAGGCCTGATTCTTAAAAGTCTCTTTCTCTTCTGAGGTAAACCCCAAAGCCCTATCTTGACATGACAGAGCCTAAGTCCCTGAATAATTAGGAGGATCATAACTCCTTTCTAGTCTTCAGTAGCTATGTGGGTAAGCAATAAAGTTTTGTAGTTTTAAAGTCACTGAGATTTTGGGATTGTTGGCACCACAGAATGATCAGTTCTATCATTACTATTTAATTCCCTTGTCCCTTCCTACACAGGGAAGTCCTGGGGTCCGTTGCAGCAATCCCATCTCCTGTACAAAGAGAATGTGCAAAGCCAGAGGGAGACCTGATACTTTTCAGCAATCTAGATAATCCCTATCAACACACAGTAAGACTGCCAGATGCCAGCTGCTCAATCAGGTCTTACTGGGTTACTAAGTATATATAAAGGATGTTTTACTTCCTTGAAGACCTTAAATGTCTGCATTGGAGAGACAAGAAGGAGAAACCTATAATCAACAAAAATACATACAAATACATGCAGTAATTATGTGAGTGCATTGTGTGGGTGGTTAGCAACTGAATAATATTAATCAGGGATGAGGAGGGTAGACCTTGAACTGCCACTTGCAAGTTGGAAGGACTTATTGCAGAGTTTTTCAATCTCAGCACTATTAACAATTTGGGCTGGATAATTCTTTGTTTGGGGGACTGTCTTGTGCACTGAAGATGTTTAGGGTGTTAACAGCATCCCTGACTTCTACTTTAACTGCCAATAGCATCACCATCTTATTCCAGTGCAAAAACCAACAGTGTCTCCAGATATTACCTTAAGTCCCCTGGGGGAAAAATCTCCCCTCACTTGAGAACCACTGGTTTATTGAATGCAGCTGCGATGATCTCATCTATTTCTACTAGGAGCTAAACAAGTTTAGCTTTGGGAAAAATGGCAGATGCTTACACAGCAGATTTAAAAAGCACCAGGAATGTCAGTGTACAAATATCTCTCCTCTCTGAAAGATACCTTCTCTGGAAACCTTGGATGGGGATTCCTTTTTGTAAAATCAGAGAAGCCTTGCTTTCAATATCCAATGTCCTTGGGAAGGATTACACAGGAAGCTCTAACCAAGCATTTATACATCATCAAAAGGAGGATCTGAGAATAAATTTGAACCAAGAAGGAGAAAAAAGTAGCAAGACACTCCATGCTGAAAAAGCAGTAAGGCCAAGGAGGCAGAACTGATAGTAGGAAGGGACAGGGGCTCGTAAACAGTGTTGCCGCAAGCTAGCCTGGGATGAGAGCCTGGATGTTTTCATGGGGAGGAGGAGGAGTGAGTGAGGATTTTGAAATTCATGAATAGAGTGTGCAAAGCTGAGTTGGATGCAAGCTTTGGGGAGCTCTTAGGATACTAGGTAAGGGGATAAAGAAAAGCCAAGAGAAAATCCTCAGGACCCCAGCATGTGTCCAAGGGCCTGCTGCCATGGCTGTGGCCTTCTTCTGTGGCCTCATCTCACTACTCCCCATCGTGCTTGGGGCTCAACCATCCTGGCCTTCTTCCCATTCTTGAGATGCTCTGCAATTGTTTCTGCTTTTCTACATGCTGATCCACCTGCCTAGAACCAGTCCCCCAACCCTGCCCCTGTTCTTCTCTATGCCCTCTGCCTAATTACCTGCTACTCATGCTTCAGAATTCAGCTCAACCTATTATTTCCTCTGAGTGCTTCACAGCATCCTGCTCTTCATAGCACATCTCTCAATTTATAATTAGATACTGATTTGTGAGATTATTTTATCGGTGACAATCTCCCTCCCAAACCTGAAGTCCCAGTGATGGTAGAAAATGTGTCAATTTTGCTCATCATGATGTCCATAGAACATAACTTCAGGACTGGAATAAAGTATGTACTCAATAAGCATTTTTGAATGAACTTATGAGAGTCTGGATTTTCCTACTCCATAATTGTGTCTGGTTGAGTTGAGGCAGAATGCAGAATGATAGAAAAAAGGTAGGAGGGGGAAATAAAAAAATTACAACAAAAAGCACAAACCTATCACATCAATAGTTTTATCTTTGATATTTATAAAGTCTTATTCTCCATGATCATATTCTAGCCTACTAAAAAAGTGGCATTCCTTATCTGTTGGTATGGTTTGTCTGTGTCCCCACCCAAATCTCATCTTGAATTGTAACTCCCATAATTCCCACATGTCCTGGGAGTAACCTGGTGGGAGGTGATTGAATTATGCAGGCGGGACTTTCCAGTACTGTTCTTGTGATAGTGAATGAGTCTCATGAGATCTGATGGTTTTATAAAAGGGAATTTCCCTGCACAAGCTCTCTTTCTTGTCTGCTGCCATGTGAGACATGACTTTCACCTTCCACCGTGATTGTGAGGCCTTCCCTTTGTAAATTGCCTAGTCTCTGGTATGTTTTTATCAGCAGCGTGAAAATGAACTAATAAACCTGTATAATCAAAGTTACCCCAGAAAGGTATCAATAATTAGGTTACAGGACTATTTTGGCCAAACACCACATTGTTATTTCATATAATGTTCAATCCTTTTGACCAAGGGAGGCCTGGGTATGTGAGCTCAATAAATTTGAATCTCAACTGGGCAGAAAGCAGTTTCTATTTCCATGTTTATCTTCCTGAGTTGACCCAATAGTGCAGAAGCAATCCCAGAACCCCGCAGACTGCTCATAGAGTGCTGGGTATCCCTCAACATTTCATATCATTCACCATTCAGATCATGATAATCTCCCAGGATGGTTGAATTTGGGTTTGAAGAACTGTATTTAGATGGATTATGTGATAGTCTCTTTTGGCATTGATACAAAAAAAGTACCTGAGGCTGAGTAATTTACAAAGAAAAGAGTTTTAATTGGCTCACATTTCTGCAGGCTGTACAAGTATGGCACCAGCATCTGCTTGGTTTCTGGGGAGGCCTCAAGGAGTTTTCTCATGGAGGAGAGTGAAGCAGGAGCAAGCATGTCACATGGCGAGAGCAGGAGCAAGGGGTGGGGAGGTGTCACATATTTCTAAACAACCAGCATTCATGAGAGCTCATTCTAGTGAGGACAGCACCAAGCCATGGGGGATCCACTCCCATGACCCAAACACCTCCCACCAGACCCCACCTCCAACATTGGGGTTTACATTTCAATATGAGATTTGGGGAAGGCCAATGTCCAAACCGCATTAGACTATGTTTAGGGTTAGCTGGTAACACTGAAGTTCTCTGTTGCCATATGGCCATCCTTTTCTCTACTTCAGATGTTCTGTACCATAAATTCAATTTCTTCTAGATGTGTCCTTATTTAAGGGATTAGCTAATACTAGAAAACAAATGATCTTCTGTGAGTCATAACTTATCAAATCTACTTTCTTGAGGATTAAAGTCAAGGCTTAATCAACAACCTTTGCAATGTGCTGATCTCCATTTCTGTCTAGTCTAACACTATAACTGCAGGCTGTTTGTATTATGCTAGGAGCTGAGGTTATGATGTTGGACTAGATGTGGAGATTACAGACTAGAATTCTAGAATCTTGGAATAGTTGGATGGCTCGCTCTATCTATCTATCTATCTATCTATCATCTATCTATTATCTATCTATCTATCTATCTATCTATCTATCTATCTATCTATCTATCTATCTATCTATTCTAACAAGGATTATGCTCAGAAATAAAATAATCAAGCAAAGTTCCAATTCAATGACAGTTTAAGTTAAAGCACTAAGCTCTTAACAATAAATACTCATCAAAAGGAAAGAAAATTTTACCTGAATACAGGTAGGAGAAGAAAACTTTAAGCTGTTTTAATTACTTTATCTCTTCAGGAATGGAGATTATTTTCTTGACAAGGATTAACAATACACATTATCCTTCCTTTAATAGTTACTGCTCTTGTATAAACACATATGCACATACACTAATGTGTATATATGTATACATATATATGATGTTTAGGAATTTAGGTGAATTTTATTCTTCTGTATCTGATATGGACTGGTTTTACAAACTTCCAAAGGTAAATGAGGTCTGGTGATGGGCCTGAATATCTAAATTGGAATAATCCTGGAAACTCAATGTCATAAAGGGTCACATTTATCTCTGAGCCATTCCTGAATCTTCTCTGGCTTCCTCCTCTTATAAATGAAAGCTATTCTCTTGCTAGATACAAGTATATGCAAAACATGGTTCCATTGCCCAGGAATGAAGCATACGCTGGATAGTCTCAAATGATCCCCTTTTCTCCATCTCTCTCCCTATCCCACTGACATGCTTGGGTCTGGGACATTAAAGTTCAGCCATAAGGCATCCCCGACATGACTCATGTGTTAGCCTCAGTTCTCCAGGAAGCGGATACCAGGACAGGATTTTCTTAGGGAAATTGCGTGATAAAATGGGAAGGGAGTTGAGAGAGGGGAAAGAGCTGTCAGATCATGATGCAAGTCTGACCCTGAGTGAAGGAAAGAGGAAGGAAAGATTCTGTATAAAGATTCTAGACTGCTTAGCAAGCTAAAGAAAGTTCTAAGAAACGTTTGGCAAGCCTCTCGGGGAGTCCTTAAGCCAGCGTCACCCACCAGTGGTGTCCTCTGTCTCTCAAGAAAGGGCCTGCCTTAGAGTCCATGCTATGCCTAGTTATTGCCTAAGAGCAGCCTTTGGGACAAGTAGCCTTGGTGCCATAGCAGTGATGGATTTCAGTGAATGTCAAAGCCCAGCAGTAGCTTGGGGCCCTTGGTCAATTAGACTACCTGCAGTTGGAAGTCTGTGTGGTACATTCTCATAACCACCACAGCTTGTGATTCATTCAGAAGTTGGTTTGGAAAACATGCCTCCTTTATGCAACAGATGGGAATATTTTCAAGATTCTGAGCAAACATTTGGTAGGACAGATACCAGTCTCAGTTACCATAATTTCTTTCCAGAATACTGATAGCCTTCTATACATATGAAGTCATAGAAGAAATGATATTTCAGGAATGGAGTACATTTTATTCTTCTGTACCTGATGTGAGCAAGTTTTACAAACCTCAAAAGGTATAGGAGGTCTGATGATGGGCTCAAGTATTTGAAATTGGAAAAATCCTAGAAAATCAAGGCCACAGAGTAGACATATTTATCTCTTAGCCCTTTTTGTTTCTTCTCTTGCTTTGTCCTCTCTCATGACTGAAGCCAGTTTTCTTGTTAGAAAGAACTTCTCAACATGGATTGGCTTTTTAATCTTCACCATCTTTCTAGTTAGGTAATTTAAAAAGCTTTAAAAACTACATCTCAGGCTCATGTATACAAATTTCGTTCTGCCAATTAGGTGCACTCGGGCTAAGATTTCAAAAAAAGGAGGCAGGTGCCATTTTCCTATGGCTGTTGTTGCCAGGAAGCTGGTTCATGACATGTGAGTGTTGGAAGAATTGGGGCGATGGAAGCCCTGTCTAGTCACCAGCTTTGTGAGTATGAAAGGAAGTTGTGGCCATAGTCAAAGCAGCACCTTTCTTATCTTTGGGTAGCTAAATGGACAGATAAACATTTGTTAAATGTATAAACACATGAATGAATGAAGAACAAATGAATACATGAAATAATAAACCATAATCTTTCCTTGGGGGAGTCATAGTGGGGTAACCTTGAAATCTATAGTTAAGGGGCAGCTCCCTGACCAGTTCTCTTCTAGTCTTCTCAATATCTTCTTAAGCTCTAATACCCAGCATTAAGCTCCATACTTGAACTCTCTGGAATAGATTCTGTTTTCTGCATTCAACCCACATACACAGTATCTAAATTCCCCATAAAGAGGTTTTTTTTTTTTAGATGAAGTCTTGCTGTGTCACCCAGGCTGGAGTGCAGTGGTACAATCTCAGCTCACTGCACCCTCTGCCTTCTGGATTCAAGCAGTTCTGTCTCAGCTTCTCCAGTAGCTGGGATTACAAGTGCCTGCCACTGTGCCCAGCTAATGTTTGTATTTTTAGTACAGATGGGGTTTCACCATGTTAGCCAGGCTGGTCTTGAAGTCCTGACCTTGTGATCCGCCCCCCTCAGCCTCCCAAAATGCTGGGATTACAGGTGTGAGCCATCATGCCTGGCCAGGAAGGTTGTTATTTTTAATTAGTTCATTTGTCTGTTTGTTCATTCATTCATTCATTTATATATTCATTCCTTCAACAAATGTTTATTTTTACATTTAGTTATTGAATATTGGCCTTGTGCCAAGCACTGTGTAAGGCACTGAGAATTCTCTGAAGCCAGGTTCTGCCCTTAAGGAGTTTACAGTTGAAAGCCAGTGTTTGTGATGGGGTGGATGAGGCTGTACAAAGAATTACTAATGACTGAAAAGGCCAGAGTAGAATAACTAATTTGGAGAAAGAGGGAAAACTAATATTTACTGAGCATACATTGTATGTTAGGTATTTTGATGTGATTTTATATAGGTTATCATATTTAGTCATCACAATAATCCAGTAAAGCAGATTATTATCCCTATTTTGCAGATGTGCAAACTAAAACTCAAGATTAAGTGCCTTCCAAGAGCATCTGAATCAGGATCCACCTGACCCCAAACTCCATGCTGTTGAAGAGTAAATGTTAGTAATCTTAGACAGTACTTTGCAATTGCCATGTCCTCTGAAGACTTGCATGAAGAGCAAGGCCTTGGTGCTTCATCAGGTTCTCAGAGTCTCTGTAGTCCACCCAGCATCCTTTAATTAATTTCTACTTTCTCTTTCATTTTCATTCCTATTATTTTTTCTTTCCTTTTTGTTTGCTTTGGCCTGCCCATCAAATGCCTTTCCTTTAACTTTCATTCTGCTTCTGATTTTCCCTTTACCACTTTCCCCTTCACTTTGGGCCTCTTGCATTTCTGTCTGTTCATCTCTTCTTTCTCTCTTCCCTGTATCATATCCTCTCTGCCTCATTTCTCTCTCTGGGCTCCTTCAGGCTCTTTGTCTGTCTGTATCATTTATTCTCTGTTTGCCTATTACATATCCCAAAGAGAGCCCCTGACTTAGAGCTCTTGAGCCTGTATATTTCTGGTTCCATGTTCAAGTTGAGGGACAGATGATTTTACTTTCTGTCTTGGTTCTGCCTTTGGATGGTTTCTGCTTTGGATGCCTTTCCAAAATCAGAATATGGTTCACTGATAACCAAATTTTCCTGGCTGTCAATGAAAATGCTCCTTTGTACATAAGAATTTTGACTTCCCATCCTTATCATAATCTGTTTTTACCACATGTTATTCTTACTTTCACAAAACTCTGCCCGGTGAAGCCATTCTTCCTTCTCTGCATGGCCCTACAAAGAAGGAATGGCTTCACAGATGTGCCAACTGCAAAAGGCTGCCCACACATTGGGATGGCATGGAGTGTGGAAATCGTTGCCAGATTTTTTAAAGTATTATTTCTTTACCTGGGATGCAAATAGAATGAGAAACAGAAAACTCAAATGGGATCCTGCTCCCAGACAATCTTCTCTCATGCTATTATCACATTTAGTAATTGCAGGACTCTTTGCTGAAACTTCCCTTGTTGGGCATCTTCAGGGAGAAGTGATGGTATACAGGGCAAAAGGGCAGTGTTTAAAAAGATCATCTTTAGAAAAGGAAAGGGATCCTATCCTATCATACTTTCTTTTTTAAAAGTAAATTTACCTTTTGAAAAGACCTACATTTTCATTTGTTTTCTTCTGAACTGGAAGGGTGAAACTAGTTAAATTATGGATCAATTTTACTCTTTGTCTTTATTTTCCTTGATTGTCAGACTTTATCCTAATATTTTGCTTACTTGTCTCTCAAGACTAGGAGAATAGTGACCCTCCAAAACTTCCAAATCCCCTTTCCAAAATTTCAACTATAGAAATGTAGATTACTGTTTTATATTTTGTGGTAAGCACCTTAACCTTTTCAAAGAATGAAATAATCACAAATGAATTATATCATTCAAGAGCTCATTTTCTCTTCATTTAATAATAACATAAATGGGTGGAGTTAGGTGGTTTCTTCCAAATAAATCACCCTTTCTTGGCCCTTAGGCTAGAAGGGCCCTTTTCCATCTCCATGTGAATGGCTGCTGAAAAGTTAATGGGATCCAAGACTGAATTAGCAAACAAGTTATACAGTTCAAGGGAAATAAAGTTCCATTGTGCTTTGTCATAGTGAGCTTGGTGTTCAGACTTCAAGGTCACATGTTTTAGAAATAATCTACAAACTGAAATTTATACAGGACAATTAAAGGGATAAGGTAGATGAAACCTACATGTGTAAGAACTGGTGAAGTAACTAAGTTGGAAAAGAGAAGGGGCTAAGTAACAAACAAGGGAAATGTTGAAGTCAGTAGAAGACAATGCTATACTTATCACAGTGTGGAATTTATCTTTTAGTTTAGAACATAGGACATTGAGATGTAACAGTAATAAGAACAATTCTTTAATGAGTATTTAGTTCTTACATCTGGTGCTTCGTATTCATTTTGTTTGTTTTAATTATATTACAACCTTAGAGGTAGGCATGATTATATCCATTTAACAGGTGAGAAGCATGAGTCTTGGAAAAGTTAATTATTTAGCCCCAAGTCAGGCAGTTCATAAAGGTCAGAGCAATAATCCAAACTCAGGTTCTTCTGACTCTAAAGGTATCTCCCTTAAAGACAGTACAAGTATTCCTCAAAAGGCAGAGATAGTTAGCAAATAGCAAACAAAAAGTCCTTTGTTTTATGCATGGCTGTGTTATTATATCTTCCCACTACATAAAATGAGAAACTGCACTACCTCTTACTCCCATGCATTAGCAAGGTGAATGCATCTCACTCTTCTCAATTTACAGAGCAAATGCTGTGGCATGGGTTCAATGGAAATTTTCTCCCTTGGGTTCCGATCTATTGCTGATATGAAAAACACAAAATGGTCAGAGCAACTTCTAATTAAATAGTTCAGAACTTCATTAGGAAGATGTGGCTGGATGCAGGACTCAATAGGCAAGTGTTGACATCACAGTTGACACTAATTGGTCCCTTGGCTGGCAACCTTGGCACAACACGGGAACTGGACACTGAGGGGAAGGGAGGGGAGGGAAACCAGGCTTGCTGAAACTACTTCCAAGGCAGACTCAGAGACCATCACTATGGGTCGGGAAGGAAATTCCCATAGGCACAAATTAGGGACAAGTGTTGAGTTTGTTGCTTTGGCTTTCACTGCTTTAGAGAGTGGGTGGTCTTCTAGACCTAGGACACTTCCATTGCGGTTGACATGCCTTCAGTGTGTGCTTGTGTGTGTGTGCACTCAGAGAGCATGGAGGAACACAATGTAGCAGAGCCCTGGTGTCTCTGTCATGGAGACCAGCCTATTTAATTAATTTTCCTCCTTTGAGATGTGATAAATATTCAGGAGACCAGGCCACCCAGAAGGCTTTCTATATGAAAATAAGTTCTTGCCACTTTCTCTTAATAGCCAGAGCAGGTGAAAAGATGTGAGTGTCCATGTGTTCAGTCCCAGCTCCATGGCAGAAGTTCTGTGTTGGATTCTCACGACACTGTGGGACCTTTCTGATTCAGGGACTTGGGAGTTGACTATTTCATGCCCAAGATCACACAGGCCACCCTGAGACCAGAAAATACTAATGTAAACAATAGATCTTCCAAATAGTTAAGAAGTCTGTTAAATATCAGGATTCTGGATCTATCACTGATTTATCTTTATACTTTTCTCCCTGAGATCCTGAATGAAGAAAACAATATTTTGATTTCACAAGGTATAACTTACTACTATTTTCTCCATCTTATAGTTGATGAAGCTGAGACTTAGAGAATAGGAAGGACTTCTGCAAAGTCCTACTCTTGGTAAGAGGCACACCAATGACATGTTTCATTCTGTTGACCTTAAATTTAATACTTTTTATACTATGTGACTTTTTAAAAAAATAACATTATCGCCTCTTTCCCACTTGTTCTGCATTCTCTGCCTTTTCACCAAATAATTTTGGTCAAGTTTCCATATGTGCTTGATACGTTTGATATAAAGGGTATGTGTATGATATCAAACATATCAAGCACATATGGAAACTTGACCAAAATTATTACATGAGGTAATTCAAAAACAGTTGAACAGCGGTTACATGAGGTAATTACATGAAGTAATTCAAAAACAATTGAACAGCTGTTAACCTCATACACAGATAGCACATTGTCTAGCTTCTAGCAAGGAGACTACAAGAAGTTTGTGTTTATACCACCTTCCCTGTGGCCTTAAGTAAATGAAGGAGGGCATAATGGCTGCCATGGACCTACAAAGGGTCTGGAATGAATTAGACATCAGAAGTGGTGTGTGTCCTGTGAAATGAGGGGTACACACTGAGCATTTGTAAGATTATAGAATCCTGTGACAGCTCCTTTATAGATTGGTTTTTACTACTTGTTCACCTGTAACTAGTTACAGAGTAATGCATTTTTCAAAGTGTTTATTTCTTTTTAAATTACTCTGTACATTTTTTTTTATTGCATTTTAGGTTTTGGGGTACATGTGAAAAACATGCAAGATTGTTGCATAGGTGCATACGTGGCAGTGTGATTTGCTGCCTTCCTCCCCTTCACCTATATGTGGCATTTCTCCCCATGCTATCTCTCCCCAACTCCCCACCCCCCGCTGTCCCCCCACTCCCCCCAACAAACCCCAGTGTATAGTGCTCCCCTCCCTGTGTCCATGTGTTCCCATTGTTCAACACCCATTTATGAGTGAGAACATGCGATGTTTCATTTTGTGTTCTTGTGTCAGTTTGCTGAGAATGATGGTTTCCAGGTTCATCCATGTCCCTACAAAGGACAAGAACTCATCGTTTTTGATGGCTGCATAATGCTCCATGGTGTATATGTGCCACATTTTTCCTGTCCAGTCTATTGTCGATGGGCATTTGGGTTGGTTCCAGGTCTTTGCTATTGTAAACTGTGCTGCAATGAACATTCATGTGTCCTTATAGTAGAACGATTTATAATCCTTTGGATATATACCCAGTAATGGGATTGCTGGGTCAAATGGAATTTCTATTTCTAGGTCCTTGAGGAATCGCCACACTGTCTTCCACAGTGGTTGAACTAATTTACACTCCCACCAACAGTGTAAAAGTGTTCCTATTTCTCCACATCCTCTCCAGCATCTGTTGTCTCCAGATTTTTTAATGATCGCCGTTGTAACTGGCGTGAGATGGTATCTCAATGTAGTTTTGATTTGCATTTCTCTAATGACCAGTGATGATGAGCATTTTTTCATATGTTTGTTGGCCTCATGTATGTCTTCTTTTGTAAAGTATCTGCTCATATCCTTCGCCCATTTTTGAATGGCCTTGTTTGTTTTTTTCTTGTAAATCTGTTTTAGTTCTTTGTAAATTCTGGATATCAGCCCTTTGTCAGATGGGTAGGCTGCAAAAATTTTTTCCCATTCTGTTGGTTGCCGATTCACTCTATTGACTGTTTCTTTTGCTGTGCAGAAGCTGTGGAGTTTGATTAGGTCCCATTTGACTATTTTGGCTTTTGTTGCCAATGCTTTTGGTGTTTTGGTCATGAAGTCCTTGCCTATGCCTATGTCCTAAATGGTTTTGCCTAGGTTTTCTTCTAGGGTTTTTATGGTGTTAGGTCTTATGTTTAAGTCTTTAATCCATCTGGAGTTAATTTTAGTGTAAGGTGTCAGGAAAGGGTCCAGTTTCTGCTTTCTGCACATGGCGAGCCAGTTTTCCCAACACCACTTATTAAACAGGGAATCCTTTCCCCATTGCTTGTTTTTGTCAGGTTTGTCAAAGATCAGATGGTTGTAGATGTGTTGTGTTGCCTCCAAGGCCTCTGTTCTGTTCCATTGGTCTATATCTCTGTTTTGGTACCAGTACCATGCTGGGTTGATTACTGTAGCCTTGTAGTATAGTTTGATGTCCGGTAGTGTGATGCCTCCAGCTTTGTTCTTTTTGCTTAGAATTGACTTGGCTATGCGGGCTCTCTTTTGGTTCAATATGAAGTTTAAGGTGGTTTTTTCCAGTTCTGTGAAGAAGGTCATTGGTAGCTTGATGGGGATAGCGTTGAATCTGTAGATTACTTTGGGCAGTATGGCCATTTTCACGATATTGATTCTTCCTAACCATGAACATGGGATGTTTCTCCATCTGTTTGTGTCCTCTCTTATTTTGTTGAGCAGTGGTTTGTAGTTCTCCTTGAAGAGGTCCTTTACGTTCCTTGTTAGTTGTATTCCTAGGTATTTTATTCTCTTTGTCGCAATTGTGAATGGCAGTTCGTTCTTGATTTGGCTCTCTTTAAGTCTGTTATTGGTGTATAGGAATGCTTGTGATTTTTGCACATCGATTTTGTATCCTGAGACTTTGCTGAAGTTGCTTATCAGTTTCAGGAGATTTTGGGCTGAGATGATGGGGTCTTCTAGATATACAATGATGTCATCTGCAAATAGAGACAATTTGACTTCCTCCTTTCCTAATTGAATACTCTTTATTTCTTTTTCTTGCCGGATTGCTCTGGCTAGAACTTCCAGTACTACATTGAATAGGAGTGGAGAGAGAGGGCATCCTTGTCTAGTGCCAGATTTCAAAGGGAATGTTTCCAGTTTTTGCCCATTCAGTATGATATTGGCTGTTGGTTTGTCATAAATAGCTTTTATTATTTTGAGATACGTTCCGTCGATACCTAGTTTATTGAGGGTTTTTAGCATAAAGAGCTGTTGAATTTCGTCGAAGGCCTTCTCTGCATCAATTGAGATAATCATGTGGTTTTTGTCTTTGGTTCTGTTTATGTGGTGAATTACATTTATAGACTTGCGTATATTGAACCAGCCTTGCATCCCCGGGATGAATCCTACTTGATCATGGTGGATAAGCTTTTTGATGTGCTGTTGTAATCGACTTGCCAGTATTTTATTGAAGATTTTTGCATCTATGTTCATCATGGATATTGGCCTGTAGTTTTCTTTTCTTGTTGAGTCTCTGCCGGGTTTTGGTATCAGGATGATGTTGGTCTCATAAAATGATTTGGGAAGGATTCCCTCTTTTTGGATTATTTGGAATAGTTTCAGAAGGAATGGTACCAGTTCCTCTTTGTATGTCTGGTAGAATTCGGCTGTGAACCCTTCTGGACCTGGGCTTTTTTGGGGTGGTAGGCTCTTAATTGCTGCCTCGACTTCAGACCTTGTTATTGGTCTATTCAGGGTTTCGACTTATTCCTGGTTTAGGCTTGGCAGCAGGCAAGTGTCCAGGAATTTATCCATTTCTTCCAGGTTTTCTAGTTTATGTGCATAGAGTTGTTTGTAATAATCTCTGATGATGGTTTGAATTTCTGTGGAATCTGTGGTGATATCCCCTTTATCATTTTTTATTGCATCTATTTGGTTATTCTCTCTTTTCTTTTTTATTAATCTGGCTAGTGGTCTATTTGTTGATCTTTTCAAAAAACCAGCTCCTGGATTTATTGATTTTTTGAAGGGTTTTTCGTGTCTCTATCTCCTTCAATTCTGCTTTGATCTTAGTTATTTCTTGTCTTCTGCTAGGTTTTGAGTTTTTTTGATCTTGCTCCTCTAGCTCTTTCAATTTTGACAATAGGGTGTCAATTTTAGATCTCTCCTTTCTTCTCATGTGGGCACTTATTGCTATATATTTTCCTCTAGAGACTGCTTTAAATGTGTCCCAGAGATTCTGGTATGTGATGTCTTTGTTCTCATTGGTTTTGAAGAATATCTTTATTTCTGCCTTCATTTCATTGTTTATCCAGTCAACATTCAAGAGAAAGTTGTTCAGTTTCCATGAGGCTGTGTGGTTCTGGGTTGGTTTCTGAATTCTGAGTTCTAACTTGATTGCACTGTGGTCTTAGAGACTGTTTGTTATGATTTCCGTTCTTTTGCATTTGCTGAGGAGTGATTTACTTCCAGTTATATGGTCAATTTTAGAGTAGGTGTGATGTGGTGCTGAGAAGAATGTATATTCTGTGGATTTGGGGTGGAGAGTTCTGTAAATGTCTATTAGGTTTGCTTGGTCCAGGTCTGAGTTCAAGTCCTGGATATACTTGTTAATTTTCTGTCTCGTTGATCTGTCTAATATTGACAATGGGGTGTTAAAGTCTCCCACTATTATTGTGTGGGAGTGTAAGTCTCTTTATAAGTCATTAAGAACTTGCCTTATGTATCTGGGTCCTCCTGTATTAGGTGCATATATATATTTAGGATCGTTAGCTCTTCTTGTTTCATTGATCCTTTTACCATTATGTAATGTCCTTCTTTGTCTCTTGATCTTTGTTGCTTTAAAGTCTATTTTATCAGAGATGAGAATTGCAACTCCTTCTTTTTTTTGCTCTCCATTTGATTGGTAAATCTTCCTCCATCCCTTTATTTTGAGCTTTTGTGTATCCTTCCATGTGAGATGGGTTTCCTGGATACAGCACACTGATGGGTTTTGGCTTTTTATCCAATTTGCCAGTCTGTGTCTTTTGATTGGGGTATTTAGTGCAAATACGTTTAGGGTTAATATTGTTATGTGTGAATTTGATCCTGCCATTTTGATGCTAGCCAGCTGTTTTGCCCATTGGTTGATGCAGATTCTTCATTGTGTTGATGCTCTTTACCATTTCGTGTGTTTTTGGAGTGGCTGGTACTGGTTGTTCTTTTCTATGTGTGGTGCCTCTTTCAGGAGCTCTTGTAAGGCAGGTCTGATGGTGATGAAATCTCTGAGTACTTGCTTGTTCACAAAGGATTTTATTTTTCCTTCACTTAGGAAGCTTAGTTTGGCTGGATATGAAATTCTGGGTTGAAAGTTCTTTTCTTTAAGGATGTTGAATATCGGCCCCCACTCTCTTCTGGCTTGTAGGGTTTCTGCTGAGAGATCTGCTGTGAGTCTGATGGACTTCCCTTTGTGGGTAACCCGACCTTTCTCTCTGGCTGCCCTTAGCATTTTCTCCTTCATTTCAACCCTGGTGAATCTGACGATTATGTGCCTTGGGGTTGCTTTTCTTGAGGAATATCTTTGTGGTGTTCTCTGTATTTCCTGGGCTTAAATATTGGCCTGCCTTGCTACGTTGGGGAAGTTTTCCTGGATAATATCCTGAAGAGTATTTTCCAGCTTGGATTCATTCTCTTCGTCACATTCAGGTACACCTATCAAACGTAGGTTAGGTCTTTTCACATAGTCCCATATTTCTTGTTGACTTTGTTCATTCCTTTTTACCCTGTTTTCTTTAATCTTGCCTTCTCGTTTTATTTCATCGAGTTGATCTTCGACCTCTGATATCCTTTCTTCTGCTTGGTGAATTCGGCTGTTGAAACTTGTGCATGCTTCATGAAGTTCTCGTGTTGTGTTTTTCAGCTCCATCAATTCACTTATATTCCTCTCTAAGTCGTCCATTCTCATTAGCATTTGGTCAAATCTTTTTTTAAGGTTCTTAGTTTCTTTGCATTGGGTTAGAACATGTTCTTTTAGCTCACGGAAGTATCTTATTACCCACTTTCTGAAGGCTGATTCTGTCATTTCATCACACTCATTCTCCATCCAGTCTTGTTCCCTTGCTGGTGATGAGTTGTGATCTCTTGTAGGAGGAGAGGTGTTCTGGTTTCGAGTGTTTTCATCCTTTTTGTGCTGGTTTCTTCCCATCTTTGTGGATTTATCCACCTGTCGGCTTTGTAGTTGTTGACTTTCTGATTGGGTCTCTGAGTGGACGTCATATTTGTTGTTGATGAAGTTATTTCTGTTTCTTAGTTTTCCTTTTAACTGTCTGGCTTCTCTGCTGTAGGACTGCTGAGGTCCACTCCAGGCTCTGCTTGCCTGGGGATCACTTGCAGCAGCTGCCGAACAGTAAAGGTTGCTACCAGTTTCTTCTTCTGCTTTTTCCCAGAAGGATACCCGCCAAATGTCAGTCTGAGCTCTCCTTTATGAGGTGACTCTTTGGATATGCGGGGGTTGTGAGCTGCTTGAGGAAACAGTCCTTTATATTAGCTTAGGTGCTGAGCTGTGAGCCCCGTTGTTCCTTCAGAGCTGCTGGGCTGGTAAATTTAAGTCTGCAGCAGCAGAACTCATAACCCCCCTTTTTTTTTTTTCCCAGGTGTTCTGTCCCAGGGAGTTAGGGCTTTATGAGTTTCCGCTGTACTGCTGCCTTTTTTTTTTCTTCAGGGCTGCCCTGCCCACAAGGAGGCAGCCTAGTCACTCTCAGCCTGCAGAGTCTTCACTGAGCTGCTGTGGGCTCCGCCCAGCTGCCGTGTGAACTTCCCTGCAGTCCTGTAGTTAGAGCTGCTTCCGCAATGTTGGCCCGCCTCTGTAATCACGGACTTTCTCTGTAATGGCGGGTTGCCGCGGCAACAGCAGGCTGCCTCAGTAATGGCGGACGCCCCTCCCCCACAGAGCTGGACCGTCCTAGGTTCAGCTGTGCTTACTGTGAAACTCTCAACCGAGAACATTTCCAATTGCTGGGTTTTTTTGTTTTTGTTTTTGTGGGGGTGGGACCAGCTGGGCCTGATCTCCTGGCTCCCTGCCTCAGAGCCTTTTATTTTTTTGTTGGACGGTTGGCTCTCTACCAGGCGACCTGGTCGCCTGTTGAATAGGCACTGGGATCTGTGTGATTTTCCTTGCGGCGACCCACTGTGCCACTGAAACCGCGGCTCTGAGATTCGTGGCGCTTTTTTTGCCTGGGAATCTCCTGGCCTGGCTCCCTGTTTCAGCTCCTCTTCCTGGCTAAATAAGTGGGAACACAGTCCCGTTTACTCTGCACCGGGAGCGGCTGCGCTGGGGCACAGGCAAAACAGCCGTGCCGGCCAAAACAGCTGTGCTGGCGACCAGTGGGGCCCCTCCACCTGCGAATCTCCTGGTCTGTGGGCAATAAAAATCCATCTGGAAATGCGGCGTCCACTCACCCTCTGCACTTTCACTCGGAGCTGCAATCCTGAGCTGGATCTAACCGGCCATCTTGGAACTCCTCTCCTACTCTGTACATTTTTTACTCATATCTGCCTTTCAGCGCCAGTGGAATTCCATCAAAAGGGAGGCATCTCATGTTGGGTTTTTGCTTTTTGTTTTTTTTGGTTTGTGTGTGTGTGTGTGTGTGTGTGTGTGTAACTTCAAGCAATACTTTTAAAAGTCTGCAATCATTAGCAACAGTAAAAAAAAAAATTATTGTATAAAGTACTTTCTTCTATGGGCTTAATAAGTTGATGTATTTCTGAGGAGGAAGTTGTCACTGTCTCTAAAGCTAGTTGGTTGTTTAAATTCTGGAATGTTATGTATTCTGGCTTCCTAATCTGTTCCAGGTAGCTGAACTCTGTTGCCTTGAGTACTTTTGTATGGCAAGACTGTCTCGCCCTTTGGTCACTGGGACAGCTGGCCTTGTCCTGGTTCCTGCTGAAACTCTCCAATCTTTGAGCTGGGGCTCTTCTCTTCCACCCTGGCTGGTTAGCTAAGGGTGTGATCTTATCCCTAGAGGCCTGCCTCAGGGCATGCTTCCTCTCTTTTGGATTTGGCTGTCTGAGTAAATGAGTACCAAATGAGTGAGATTTCTCTATCTTCTGACTCTGAGAGAAGCACATCAAGTAGTGTGCTTTGAGAAGGAAAAGGATTCACTCAATGAGCACACTGACATTTTGACACCTTGTCAGCCAGGGACCAGGGGCCTCTGAACTGCAACCTTCGCCTCATTTTATTCTCAAGGAATGCCCTCTTCTTGTCTCAGGTTAAAGTGACTGTAGCTTCTTCTTCTTATTCTTAATGGAGTCTCTCTCTGTCGCCCAGCTGGAATGCAACAGCACGATCTCAGCTCACTGCAACCTCCACCTCCCGGCCTCAAGCGATTCTTCCACCCAGTCTCCCGAGTAGCTGAGATTACAGGCACCCGCCATCATGCTTGGTTAATTTTTGTGTTTTTCTAGAGACGGGGTTTCACCATGTCGACCAGGCAGGACTTGAACTCCTGACCTTAGGTGATCTGCCCGCCTTGGCCTCCCAAAGTGTTGGAATTACAGGTGTGAGCCACCGTGCCTGTACTGTACCTTCTTTAAAAGGAATATTTGGTCTTCAGGACTTGACTTTCAGGAACACCGTCTTGGGTATGCAAGAGCATCCTTACCTGAGCTCCCTGGGCCTCACTGGCCAGCACGGCCCGCTGCTGACACAGCTCTGAAATTCTGCTTTCAACACAGATGCAAAAGGGCATTTGTAAGTGAGCATTTCTAGCTAAGGGAAAGAAAAGGAAAATACTTTCTATTTTTTAAAGGAAAGATAACATGGTTATTATTAAAAAGCAACATTACTTGAGATTTTTTTTTTTGCTTCAATTGTCACTTTTGAAAGGTTCTATTTATTAATCCATTCAACAGATACTTAATATGCTTCTCCTATTTTTTTAACAATAACAATAAAAAATTATGAAGCCCTTACTTTGTGCCAGGACTCTGTTATTTTACGAAATGTACTTTTTTTTTTTGAGCCTCTTAAAAATTCTATGAGGAGAGAATTATTATCAATCCCATTTTTTTGGGGGGCAAAGTCTTTTTCTGTCACCCAGACTGGTGTGCAGTGGCACAATTTAGGCTCACTGCAACCACTGCATCCTGGGTTCAAGCGATTTCTGGCTAATTTTTGTATTTTTAGTAGAGATGGTGTTTTACCATATTGCCCAGGCTAGTTTTGAACTCCTGACTTCAAGGGATCTGCCTGCCTTGCCCTCCCAAAGTGCTAGGATTTACAGGCATGAGCCACCGTACCCAGCCTATTATCAATCCCATTTAATGAATGAGGAAAGAGGATCTTTTCTTTTTTTTGAGACGGAGTTTCACTCTTGTTGCCCAAGCTGGAGTGCAATGGCGTGAGCTCTACTCACTGCAACCTCCACCTTCTGGGTTTGAGCGATGACGAACGAGAATCTTAAGAGGCTAAAGAAAAGTAAGGGGGAATTGCTAAGTGTTATGGGAAATATTAAAAAGATACAGACCTTGCCTTAGAAATCTAGAATGTTAGAATGACAAAGAATCTTAGAGCTCTCGCATACTACAATCTCATTTTACAGAGTAAAGCCCTGAGAGGTTCAATCAGTTGCCCAAAGACTCACAGTACTTAAAGGCAGGTTCTGGACAGGAACCAAGAACTCTCATCATAATGCACTGTATGCTGCCTTCCTTCAGGAGTTTAGAATATTGTTAAGGATGCCACCCCTCAACCACAAACACCTAGCAAGGAATGAGGGTTCCAGATGAAAATTTCCATAGGTGCCAACAGACCTTTGGAGGGTGCTGGTGTTCCAAGGAGAAACACCAGCATAAAGAAGAGGGCACTTTAACTTAACCTAGAGTGGTTGGACAATCAGAACATGCAGAAGTAGAAGAGAACAGGCATTCTAAGGAACTGCTCAAACAAAAGCTTTGCGTTTCAGGGAGGGATAATGAAGAGACCTGCCTGGTTGACAGAGGATTCATATAAAGGAGTAATGGGAGACAAGGAGGCAAGTTATTCTGAGCTTTGCGTCTAAGTGTACAAAGTACAGCCAGAGATAGAAGGAACAATTTTCAGAAATAATCTAGATGTGAAATGATAAGTGGTGGCTATGAGGAAAGAACATTTTCATGTGGTGACATGTTTTAAGGCATTTTGGGATCAGAATATGCATTTGGATAAATAGGCAGATGCTGTGGGTAGGAGGTTAAAGTTGGGGTGAGTTACTGTCTTTGAGAAGCAGGAATGCTGTAGTTCAGCTTTGTGGGTAGAGAGAGGTGCAAGGCTTCAGGGCTTGTGTGCAACTGATTTGCACCCTATTGATTTTCCTGAGCAGACCGTTTTCACCCCATCGATTTTCTTGGTTGATTGGGCTGTGTTTTCTTGTTGGTTAGAGGTCACCTTGTTCTGCTTAGATTCATTTTTGGCCCTTTGATAATTCCTCTTGTTGGTGTGTGCTACTCCAATCATGACTGCCAGCTATTGACCAAATGTGACATTTTCACCTGTGATAGTTTTATTGTTTGGAGAAAAGCTGAGGGTACATTCAAGATGTTGAACTTAGAAAAGAGTTTTGGCTTAGCTCAGCCATCCTGAGATAGGTGTCACCTTGAGTAGCATAGAGATTAGAGTCACAGAAAGCTACACTGTCGGGCGGGCATGGTGGCTCATGCCTGTAATCTGCGCACTTTGGGAGGCCCAGGCAGGTGGATCACTTGAGGTCAGGAGTTTAAGACCAGCCTGGCCACTTGGCGAAACCGTCTCTACAAAAAATACAAAAATTAGCCAGGCACAGTGGTGTGCACCTGTAGTCCCAGTTAGTTATTCAGGAGGCTGGGGTGGGAGAATCGTTTGAGCCAAAGAGGTGGGGTTTCTAATGAGCAGAGATTTCAGTCACTGTACTCCGGCCTGGGCAACAGAGTGAGACTGTCTCAAAAAAAAAAAAAAAAGAAAGAAAAGAAAAGAAAAAGAAAGCTGCACTGTACACTGCTACACTGTCCACTCTTGTTAAATACTTGAGTGGATGCTATGGTTTGAATGTCCCCTCCAAAATTTATGTGGAAAGGTAATTGCCATTGTGACAGTATTAAGAAGTGGGACCTTTAAGAGGTGATTAATGCCATTATCATGGGAGTAGATCTGTTATTGCAGGAGTTCAGACCTCTTTTCTCTTTCTCTTCTTGCACTTGCTTGCCCTTCTGCTTTCCACCATGGAAGGAACTTTGTCAATTGCTGGCACTTGATATTGGACTTCCCAGCCTTGAGAACTTTGAGAAATAGATTTCTTTTCTTTCTAAATTCCCCAGTGTGTGGTATTCGGTTACAGCAGCAAAAAATGGACTAAGGCAATAAACCAAAAAAGGCAAGTTAGGCAGTGACCAGAATTGCCTGCTCACTTCCCACAATCACAACTAAGCCAAGCTTATTGAAGACAGTTGTGAAATGACCCTGGGCAAAGTTCCTTCATTATCCTGGGCTCCGTTTCCTCCTCTGTAAAGTCAAAAGTTGGTAATGATGCATAATTCCAACATCTGGCTCCTCCTGCTTGTTAAAATCCTATCATCCCACCATAAGTGGTTCAGACTCAATAGGTCTAGGGTAAAGCCTTGGAGTCGATATTTTTAATAAACTCTTTAGATGATTCTAATGAATTGATCTGAGGCCTGGTGTTTGTAGACCTCTAGTCTGTATGCCATCCATGCTCTTTCTAGTTTTATTCATTTCCTCTTGTCTTTGGATTCAAGGGGCTTTTAGAATGCAGGGTCTTCCCTTTCAGTGAGGACCCCCTAATACCCTACTCTTCATGTAACCAGGGCTTATATAAAATCTCCTTTTCTACTTTGATATGTAATACACTATATCACTCATCCCAAAACTATATGTATGTTAAGCCATATTTCTGTTGTGAAATGACATTGTTTGGTTCTAGTTAAAGAAATCCCAAGCAACGAAGATCAGGTAGGGAAAACAACTTAGGGGGTTTGGAATGGGACTGAGTCTTCCCCATGAGAAAGTCTGTGTAAGCAAAGCTGTATGTTTTATCTTTGTATTAGTCTCCTGATCTTCCCATGGAGGAGAGGGGAAACAATGGCAGATTTAATTTTTTCCTCCTTATAAATTTCATGCCTCTTGCCGGGTTCCAAATTTAAATACATAGCCTTTAAACAGCACAAGTATTTTAGCCTTATAGAGAGCTTCCCTGGAGACTTTTCTTCCAGGAATAATAATAATGGATAATAATGGTGATAACTATCTTTATTGAGTATTTACTATAGTCTGTATATCTTCTGCTGAGTACTCTCATCCATCATCTCCATTAATTCTCATAAAACTATTTGAGATAGATACATTTACTATCTCATTAGACAGATGAGCAAATGCAGTTTAGAAAGATTAAATATATGCACATACGATATAGCTAGTGAGCAGTGGAGCAAGGATCTGAGCCTAGCTCTCTAGATTCTTAAGGCCTGAGGGCTGAATCATTGTACAGAATTGTTTGCACTGTGTGATCTGATTGAGGAAAGGAAAGAGCAGGGTCTGATGAGCAGAAGGCCGTGGATTTAGATCCCCAGACATCAATCTTTCACAGCCTTTTTCTGTCTATACATCTCAAGTCAAGATAAAGCATGGGTATTTCCTGCTAGATGAGATGAAATGTGACAACTGGAAATATGTTTCCTACTCTCTGTTTTAACTTTAGTGTGAATTATAAAACTTTTTGCCTGCCTTTTTTTTTTTTTTTTTTTTTTGAGATGGAGTTTCGCTCTTGTTACCCAGGCTGGAGTGCAATGGCGCGATCTCAGCTCACCACAACATCCGCCTCCTGGGTTCAGGCAATTCTCCTGCCTCAGCCTCCTGAGTAGCTGGGATTACAGGCACGCGTCACCGTGCCCAGCTAATTTTTTGTATTTTTAGTAGAGACGGGGTTTCACCATGTTGACCAGGATGGTCTCGATCTCTTGACCTCGTGATCCACCCGCCTCGGCCTCACAAAGTGCTGGGATTATAGGCGTGAGCCACCGTGCCCGGCCTTTGCCTGCCTTTATCTGTATGTGCAACACATGCTTCAAGACTAGCATAGTCATAGAAGGCCATTAGACTCCTTTTCCAGCCCAGCATCCTAAGGTTTCTAATAAATTCTATCTTGGATCCGTCTTTAACAAATTCTACTATGGTTAGAGACTCGTAACTTCTATTCTTTTAAGTTTGTTAAGGTTTTCTTCTGTGGTCCAGGACATGGTCTGTCTTACTGAATGATCTATATTCATTTCAGAAGAATGTGTTTTCTTTTTTCTTCTTTTTTTTATTTATTGTACTTCAGGTTCTGGGGTACTAGTGCAGATCTTGCAGGATTGTTGCATAGATACCCACATGCCATGGTGGTTTGCTGTCTCCATCTGCCCGTCACCTACATTAGGCATTTCTCCCAGTGTTATCCCTCCCCAACCTCCCCACCCTCCACTGTCTCTACCCTAGCCCCTCGCCCCCAACAAACCCCAGTGTATGATGTTTCCCTCTCTGTGCCCATGTGTTCTCATTGTTCAATACCTGCCTATGAGTGAGAACATGCAGTGTTTGGTTTTCTGTTCTTGGGTCAGTCTGCTGAGAATGATGGTTTCCAGATTCATCCATGTCCCTACAAAGAACACAAATTCATCATTTTTTATGGCTGCATAGTATTCCATGGTGTGTATGTGCCACATTTTCTTTGTCCAGTCTGTCATTGATGGACATTTAGGTTGGTTCCAGGTCTTTGCTATTGTAAACACTGCCACAATGAACATATGTCTGCATGTGTCTTTATAATAAAACGATTTATAATCATTTGGGTATATACCCAGTAATGGAATTGCTGGGTCAAATGGAATTTCTATTTCTAGATCCTTGAGGAATTACCACACTGTCTTCCACAATGCTTAAACTAATTTACACTCCCACCAACAGTGTAAAAGTGTTCCTATTTCTCTACATCCTCTCCAGCATCTGTTGTCTCCAGATTTTTTAATGATCGCCATGCTAACTGGTGTGAGACGGTATCTCAGTGTGGTTTTGATTTGCATTTCTCTAATGACCAGTGATGATGATCATTTTTTCATATGTTTGTTGCCTGCATAAATGTCTTCTTTTGGAAAGTGTCTGTTCATATCCTTTGCCCACTTTTGAATGGATTTGTTTTTTTCTTGTAAATCTGCTTTAGTTATTTGTAGATTCTGGATATTAGCCCTTTGTCAGATGGGTAGATTGCAAAAATTTTTTCCCATTCTGTTGGTTGCCGGTTCACTCTAATAATTGTTTCTTTTACTGTGCAGAAACTCTTAAATTTAATTAGATCCCATTTGTCTATTTTGGCTTTTGTTGCCATTGCTTTTGGTGTTTTAGTCATGAAGTCCTTGCCTATGCCTATGTCCTGAATGGTATTGCCTAGGTTTTTTTCTAGGGTTTTTATGGTGTTAGGTCTTAAGTTTAAATCTTTAATCCATCTGGAGTTAGTTGTAGTGTAAGGTGTAAGGAAGGGGTCCAGTTTCAGCTTTCTGCACATGGCTAGCCAGTCTTCCCAACACCATTTATTAAACAGGGAATCCTTTCCACATTGCTTGTTTTTGTCAGGTTTGTCAAAGATCAGATGGTTGTAGATGTGTGGCATTGCTTCTATGGCCTCTGTTCTGTTCCACTGGTCTATATCTCTGTTTTGGTACCAGAACCATGCTGTTTTGATTACGGTAGCCTTGTAGTGTAGTTTGAAGTCAGGTAGCATGATGCCTCCAGCTTTGTTCTTTTTGCTTAGAATTGTTTTGGCTATGCGGGCTCTCTTTTGGTTCCATATGAAGTTTAAAGTGTTTTTTTTTTTTCAGTTCTCTGAAGAAGTTCAGTGGTAGCTCGATGGGGATAGCATTGAATCTACAAATTACTTTGGGCAGTATGACCATTTTCATGATATTGATTCTTCCTAACCATCAGCATGGAATATTTTTCCATCTGTTGTGTCCTCTCTTATTTCTTAGAGCAGTGGTTTGTAGTACTCCTTGAAGAGGTCCTTTACATCCTTTGTTACTTGTATTCCTAGGTATTTTATTCTCTTCGTAGCAATTGTGAATGGGAGTTCACTCATGATTTGGCTTTCTGTTTGTCTGTTGTTTGTGTATAGGAATGCTTGTGATTTCTGCACATTGATTTTGTATCCTGAGACTTTGCTGAAGTTGTTTATCAGTTTCAGGAGATTTTGGGCTGAGACGATGGGGTCTTATAAATATACAGTCATGCCATCTGCAAATAGAGACAATTTGACTTCTCTTTTCCTAATTGAATACCCTTTGTTTCTTTTTCTTGCCTGATTGCTCTGGCTAGAATTTCCAATACTATTCAGGAATGGTGAGAGAGGGCATCCTTGTCTAGTGCCAGTTTTCAAAGGGAATGCTTCCAGTTTTTGCCCATTCCGTATGATTTTGGCTGTGGGTTTGTCATAAATAGCTTTTATTATTTTCTGATATGTTCCATCAATACCTAGTTTATTGAGGGTTTTTAGCATAAAGAGCTGTTCAATTTTGTTGAAGGCTTTCTATGCATCTATTGAGATAATCATCTGGTTTTTGTCTTTGGTTCTGTTTATGTGATGGATTATGTTGGTAGATTTGTGTATGTTGAACCAGCCTTGCATCCCCAGGATGAAGCCTACTTGATCGTGATGGATAAGTTTTTTGATGAGCTGTTGCATTTGGTTTGCCAGTATTTTATTGAAGATTTTTGCATCAATGTTTATCATGGATATTGGCCTGAAGTTTTCTTTTTTAGTTGTGTCTCTGCCTGGTTTTGGTATCAGGATAATGTTGGTCTCATAAAACGATTTGGGAAGTATTCCCTCTTTTTATATTGTTTGGAATAGTTTCAGAAGGAATGGTACCAGCTCCTCTTTGTACATCTGGTAGAATTTGGCTGTGAACCCGTCTGGATGTGGACTTTTTTTGGTTGGTAGGCTATTAATTGCTGCCTCAACTTCAGACCTTGTTATTGGTCTATTCAGGGTTTCAACTTCTTCCTGGTTTAGTCTTGGTAAGGTGCAAATGACCAAGAGTTTATCCATTTCTTCCAGATTTACTGGTTTATGAGCATAAAGTTGTTTGTAGTAATCTCTGGTGGTAGTTTGTATTTCTGTGGAATCAGTGGTGATATCCCCTTTATCATTTTTCTTATTGCATCTATTTGATTCTTCTCTCTTGTCTCTTTTATTAATCTGGCTAGCCATCTGTCTATTTTGTTGATCTTTTCAAAAAACCAACTCCTGGATTTACTGATTTTTTGAAGGGTGTTTTGTGTCTCTGTCTCCTTCAGTTCTGCTCTGTTCTTAGTTATTTCTTGTCTTCTGCTAGCTTTTGAGTTTTTTTGATCTTGCTCCTCTAGCTCTTTCAATTTTGATGATAGGCTGTAGGTTTTAGATCTTTCCTCACTTCTCATGTGGGTATTTATTCCTATAAATTTCCCCCTAGACACTGCTTTAGATGTGTCCCAGAGATTCTGAGTTTTGTCTTCATTCTCATTGGTTTCAAAGAACAGAAAAATGTGTTTTCTACTTTTGTTCAGTGAGATAGCCTATCATGTCAGTTAGCTTAAATTGGTTGATAATGTTCTTCCTTACTGATTTTTTCTGTCTTCTTGTTCTACTGATTGAGGAATACCGACACCTCCAATTTGAATTGTGAATTTGTCTGCTCTTCCTTTTAATTTGATTAGTTTTTACTTAAAGTTGGTCTTTTTTTTTTTAATACAATTGGGCAATCTCTATATTTTAATTGCTGACTTTAGACCACCTATAATTAGTGTGGTTTTTAATATGGTGTCTTTAAAATATACCATCTAGATAGCTGTTTTCTATTTTTCCATCTATTTTTTAACTTTTTCCTGTTTTTCTGCTTTGTTAGAATAACTAAGTATATCTTATGATCTATTTTATTGCCATCATTTGCGTATTTTTTATACCTTTTCTTTTTTAATGTGTTAGTATCTGCCCATAGTTTTATAGTATATGAATTTGTGTATTTGTAATTAATCAGAGTCCACCTTCAAATAATATACTTCTTTGTGTGTAGTTTCATGACCTTACAATCTTACTAGTGTATTCCCAATTCTTTTCTTTAATTCTTTGTGTAATTGTTGTTATATATTTTACTTTTGTGTATAATACAAATACATACTATATTGCTAGTGTTTTTTGCTTTAGGTAATCAGTTATTTTTTAGAACCATTAAAAATAATAAAAAATAGGCCAGGCCCAGTGGCTTATGCTTGTAATCCCAGGACTTCAGGAGGCTGGGATTACAAGCATAAGGTGGGTAGATCATGAGGTCAGGAGGTTGAGACCATCCTGGCTAACATGGTGAGTCCCTGGCTCTATGAAAAATGCAAAAATTAGCTGGGCGTGGTGGCACACACCTGTAATCCCAGCTACTCAGGAGGCTGAGGCAGGAGAATCACTTGAACCTGGGAGGTGGAGGTTGCAGTAAGCCAAGATCACCACCACTGCACTCCAGCCTGGGTGACAGAGTGACACTCCATCTCAGAAAATATATATAATAATAATAATAAATAAATTGTTTTTACTTTCATTTATTCTATTTCAAATGTTTGCCATTTCTTTTTGTGGATCCAAATTTCTGTCTGGTATCGTACTGCTTTTGCCTAAAAAAAATATTTAATACTTCTTGTAGTTCAGGTCTTCTGGAAATATTCTCTCAGTTTTTGTTTGTCTCAGAAAGTGTTAGTCCTTAATTTTTGACAGATATTTTTCCTGGTTATAGTATTCCAGTTTTTTGTTTGTTTGTTTGTTTTGCCCTTTAAATATTCACTTTATTGTCTTCTGGCTTGCTTAGTTTCTGACAAGAAATCTCTTATAATTCCTATCTTTGTTCCCTTATATGTAATGTATTTTTTTTCTTTGCTCTGTTAAAGTTTTTTGTTTCTTTTTTTTTATTTATCTTGTGTATTCAGCAGTTTTAATATGATATGTCTAGCGGGTTTTTTTGTTTTCTTTTTTCTCTTGACAATATTGTTTTCTTGCTTTTTCATATGACCTATAATTTTTTTTGTAAAAATAGACATCTTGTATAGGATAGTAGTAACTGTAAATAGCTTTTATAGCCTGGAAAGGGCACACTTTTCCTTCTGCTAGGATTTTAATAAACTAGGTTTCGAATTTGTCATTATAATTTAAAGCCTCAGTGCACTGAAGACTTAAAACTCCTCTAGTTTTGCCTTGTGTTTAGGCAGGAGCTGGTTTATCAAAGGGCTTTATTATTGTCTTTTCCATCCTCAGTTTTGCGTCTTCTCTTTGAGTTGTGCCTCAGAGAGAGTCTCTCTGCATGCTCTTGTGCCCCTCTCAGCAATATTCTGTTATGCGTTGTTACTTGCTGCTTGCCTTCCTGGTGATGGGAAGTGGGGGAGTAGTGGAGAGACATTGTCAGTCATGTCATTCTAACTAGACAGCCTTAGACAGGTACTGTGTCCTGGATCTCAAGGTTGTGGTGTACTCAGTGCTTTTTTTCCCTCTCCTAGGGGTCATTCTTGCCCTGTCCCCGAGATAGAGGACTCGTCTGTTTAATTCCCTCAGCTGTAGTGCCTTAAGGGATCCCAGGGAGGTTCATGAAGAATAGCTTGCAGGTGGATTTGGATTTCCTGTAGATCTGCTTTCCCTTAGGGGTCCTATATTCTCTTACTTGCCCACACTTGGCCTTTCCCTATTTGTTAACAATATTGGCTGAATTCGTCTTGTTTGACAGCATTGGCAAGTGCTCATGATGCATCTCTCCTTGCAGGCACCTGTCTGTCCTTAAAAAGTTGTTTCTGTTACCTCAACACTCTCTGATGGCTTCAAGAAAAGTTTTGGATGTGCTGCTGATCTGGCTATTATTTTTCCTGTCAGTGTGGGAGTGATGCCCATTGCAGTTTTCTCCATCTCAAGCAGAAACCAGACATCTCGCCATGCACTCTTAAGCCTCCCTGGCTTTGCATATGTTGTTCCTCCCATTTCCTCAACTTGAGAGTCCCCGACCTGCCTTAATTCCTGTGACCTGATGTTCTCAGCTTCTCAGAACATCTGAAGACTTACAGAGAGAGTAAATCATTAAGTTACTTCATGGTTTCATAGGCAGAAGTCAGGACTTATGGTCAGAAGACCTAGAATTTTACTCTCAGCTCTATTCTTGGCAAGTCCCTTGCTGTTTCTGGGCCTCAGTTTTCTTACTTGTAAAGTAGGAATGCTGATATCTGCCCAACCTACTGTGCCAGATGAAATAATGTGTGTGGCAATGCCTGACACACTTTTAAAACTCAGTTCCAGCCTATCAACCCAGCAACAGGACTGCCCTGAAGAAAACCTCAACATTTCTCAGCAATTCAAGAGGGTTAGTTGCCTAGAGGGAGCTGGTCTGGGCTTGTGTCAGAGTGAAATCTCCAGGGAAACAAATATTGCCCTCAGCCAGCAGCCATGCAGTAGAAAAGGATGAAGAAAAAGGCAGATCTGGCCCTGGAAAAAAACGTATTTCTTTGTTTTATTTATAGACTTTATTGCCAAATGCTAAGGAAAATAGATTGATTTCCATCTTTACTGATATGTTAAAATTGCTGCAATGCCTCACATTGCCAAATAGATTTACTGTATAAATTGGAACATAATTGGTACTTCAGGCAGGTCACAAATCTACTTTGGCAAGAGAATATCACTCACCATACATTGATTATAAAAATTAGTTAATTCAAGACAAACATTGCATCCTCTGATTTCTGGCACTGATCATTCCATATCTTCCATGCATTACTGCTATTGAGCTAAAAGATAGATATCTATCCAGTCACTTGTTTCTCTGCAGGCCTGATTTAGATGGTACTATGCTAGTGCATCCACCAGGAAGAGATAGATCTCATTTATTAAATCTACCATGTGGGAATCTAAATGATGGGATTTAGTAATATCGCACTAATCTGTTGCTTTTATTTACTGCTCCCTGTCTTTCTGGTATAAGTCTTCTCATGGAGAATGTCTACTAATTCATTCAATTTTGACTTTCCTCATGAGGAGCTGGGGCAAAATACATCCTCATGAAAGCCAGCATTATTTGAGTGCCACTGTGTAGTGGACAGTATCAGTGCTCCACCCAGATTACCTTGAATAACTTTGTAATGGTGGTGGTGGTATGTTTGTCTTTGTGTTTATGTGCATGTGTGTATAAGGGGCACAAAAGGTATAGCAACCTGGACTTTGGTGTGCTTTCACTTTCAACAGCCAGAACCTACAGCTCTTTTTTTGGGTATTACTGTCAGGCTACTTTCTTCAAGCTGCTGGAGCCTACTTTGCCACACAGAGAGGCAGAGGTACCTGGGCATTTATGCTCCCAAGGGGTAGCCCTTAACCAATAATTGATGGGTTCAGTAGCATGAAAGCTGTGTGCCCTTGGCACAGATGTAACTTGCCCTCCAGAATTCCCCTGTAGAATCAAGCTGAAGCCTCTTTCTATGAACTTGACCCAAAATTGCACCTTTGCTTGGCTTCAGCCCCTTCCATGCTTGTTTTCCCCATGCTCTTAATGGGTCTTCTGGGGAGCACTTAATGAATCATATGTACATGAATCTTTGTGTCAGGGTTGGCTTCTAGGGGATGTGATCTGAGACTCAAGTCCACTATCTTATTAAATATTCATAATAAACTCTATGCTAAGTTTGTGTCCACTGTTTCACTTAATCTTTGTGATAAACTTTACGTGTTAAATATCATTATTTCCCTCATTTTATACATGAGGATATTACCCTCAAAGGGTCAAGGGAATTGGCCACCAGTATTCCAGTTATCTATTGCTGTATTAAAAAATCCCCAAACTTAATAGCTTGAAACAGTAACAATCATTTATTTTGTTCATACATCTGTAACTTGGATAGACTTTGGTGGGGCCAGCTCAACTCTATGACTGTAAGCTGGAACAGCTCCAATGGAATTGGATGATCTAAGTCCAGCAAGGATTATTCACACAGCTGGCAAGTGGATGCATGCAAGCTCTTGGTTTCTATGTGGGCCTCACTATGGGATATCTTGGGCTTCCTCACAGCATGGTGTCTGGGCTCCAATATAAGCATCTTAAGAGACAGGAGGTAGAAGATAGTTTCTTAAAGCCTGGGCCTGAAAACTGGCATAGCCTCACTTTTGCTGTATTCCTTTGAGTAAACAGTCCCGAATGTATATCCACCTTTTGATGGGAAGAATGTCAAAGAATTGTGGAGCCACATTTTTATCTTTTACAAAATTCTGCACATACTTAATGTATACAATTTTATAAGTTTGTAAATATGAAAAAACCCATGACACTATCACTACATTCAAGGTAATAAACATATTCATCATCTCCAGAAGTTTTCTTGTGTTGCCTCGTTTTTGTGTTAAGAACGTTTAGCAAGAGATCTACCCTCTTAATAAAATTTTTTTTTTTTTTTGAGACGGAATCACTCTCTGTCGCCTATACTGGAATACAGTGGCACAATCTTGGCTCACTGCAACATTCTTAATAAATTTTTAAAGCACACAATACAGTATTGTTAACTAAAGATAGTGTATATTGTTTACTGTATAAACTGGAACATGATTGGTACTTCAGGCAGGTCACAGATCTGCTTTGGCAAGAGAATATCACTCACTGTACATTAATTATAAAAATTAGTTAATTATAGATACTAGGTTGTACAGAGGATCTCTGGAACTTTTTCATCTTGCACAACTAAAGCTTTATGCTCATTGAACAACTCCCATTTCTCCCTCCCCTGATTCCCTGGCAACTACTTTCTACTCTCTGCTTCTGAGTGTGACTCTTAAATACTTCATAAAAGTAGAATAATGTAGTATTTGTCCTTCTATGTCTGGCCTATTTCACTTAGCATAATATCCACCAGGCTTACCCATATTGTCGTAAATAGTAGATTTATCTACTATTTATGGGCATAGATGAATAAGACTGGGCATAGATACTCATGCCTGTAATCCCAGCACTTTGGGAGACCAGAGTGAGAGAACTGCTTGAGTCCAGGAGTTTGAGACCAGCCTGGGCAGCATAGCAGGACCCTGTCTTAAAAAATAAAAATAAATTAAAAAGTAAAAGACAGAATAATATTCCATTGTATGTATATACCACATTTTCTTTATCCATTAATCTGTCAGTGGACATTTAGGTTGTTTCCATATCTTGGCTATTGGGAATAATGCTGCAGTGAACGTGGGAATGAAGATATGTCTTCAGGTTTCTGAGTTTAGTTCTTTTGGATGTATATTCAGAAGTTGGGGGATGGGAGGACGTTTGTAAATTGTCATACTAGTGGGCTAGTGAGAGGTGAGTACAAGATTCAAATCCAGACCTGCCTAAATCCATAGTTAATCCTTTGGCTCTAAATTTATTTAGTGTTTATCATTTCTTTCTCCTGTATATTGGCTCAGCTCTTCTCCAGTGTGATACTCCATCCTTCACAAAACATACACCTTGAAGGAATCATCAGGCACCCTTTAAGATGGATAGTCTACCGTGGTGTTTAGGATCTCATAAGCCACACTTCATCTGTGGCTAGAAGGGATAAATAAGTTTTATTTGGCAAATGTAACCTAATTTGGGATGTTAAAAAATATTTTAATGGTAAATAATTGCCTCATTAATTTGTATTAAGTAGTCAGTACTTAGAGATGGGTTAGCTATGGTTAGGTGGCAGACAGGGATGTGTGAAGAGAATATGTTGAGGCTGTGGAGAAGGATGGGGCTGGCTCATACCAGGGCTCCATAAATAAGTAAATGAATAGAGAAAGAAGCAGGAGAGCTTGCGGTTAGTCGAGGGCAGACATCTGGAAGATGGCAGCCATTTGTGGAGAGAGGAAACAATGGGATTTCTGAGCAATATTATACCTGGGCTCTTGAATAGTAGATATAGGGGCCCAGTCCTGAGGCTAAGGTACCAGGAAGGTGTTGGTGTTGGTAACAAGGTAAGTGACATGTAAGTAAAATTAGGATATGTAGTCAGAAAGAGACCAGAGACTGAGTTGTTTGATGCTGAGCATTACACATTTGTCTTTAAGATTTCTTGAATTCATCAAGTCTGGGAATAGGAGAATGGTTTTGGAGCATGGGGTAATGCTGAATCTATACATGAGTGCTCACTTAAGCCAGCTGGCAGGGTAGGGATGGGAATGAGGCATGTGTAGATCATGATTTCAGGGACTCTAGAGAGAGCAGAGGTTGTCAGACAATTTGGTTTTTAGACAAAAAGCAAACCTTATTTGAAAAACCAGCCCCATGAATTTTGCTGTATGATCTTAGAAATCTTGTCTTAAATTTCATTTATAGTGTAACAGTCAGTGAAATGAAGACAATAATAGCTTTTTTGCAATTATGCTGAAAATATTATCAATAATAAATGCAAAGTTCTTGTCACATTACAGATGCTCATAACTAGTAGCTGTTATGAATAGTCAGGGACTAATAGAGAGTAATTTTCCTGGGAGTGAAATGGGTGAAGTGGACATCGAACGTGTACATTTATGTTAAAGGGAACCAAACTGAGCCTCGGCAGTTGTCTAGTTTACCTCCAGGGGTAGGTTCTGTACTCTGAGGTTCCTCATTTATGGTAGACTTTTCCCTGTTCTGTAGTCAATAGGATCTAAGTAGTATGAGCTAGGTGGCTTATTTGGATGAATACTTCAAAAGAAATATCAGGGGTTAAACTTTGAGAATAGGATTCTAGAATTTTAGAACTCCAAGGTATCTAGTACCATCATGGATAGCTGAGCCCTGAGAAGGAAAAATGACTTCACTTATATTCACTCAGTTTGTCAGTGGGCGAAAAGGAGCTGCAACCTGGCCATTAACTCTCACTCTTCCATAGTGGCCCCTCAGTACTACTCATGTTGAATCTACTTTAAACTCCAATTATAATAATAATAACGACAACAACAAAAACTACTACAGCAATAGCAACTGCTATTTACAATATTTATTGAATGCTTTTTGTGAGCCAGACACAGTTTAAAGTGCTTTGTATGTATGTTTCATTAAATCTTTACAATCTATGAAGTAGGTACTATTATGATTTCCAAAATAGATGAGGAAGCTGAGGAAACTTGCCCAAGGAACCTGCCCAAGATCATGAAACTAGAAAGTGGTAGCTCCAAGGTGTGGCTCAAAGTGGTAGCTCCATACCACCTCCTATGCATGTCAGTGGCTGAGAAGACAGTGACCATGTAAGAAGGCAGAAGACTAGTGAGTGGGCAGCCAGTTCTGGTGTACATGGTCTTCTCATTCTCCTTTGCTCATTGTTTCTGAATCTTATCTGACTTACTCTCTACCAAGTTTTTAAAAAATGTTAACAAGACATCTTTTGTTTCTACTTATCTGAGGATCCATTCAAGTTACAGTTTAGATACTCCAAACTGTATTGCTACTGTTTATTGCAAACTGTGTATTGCTAGTATTTTATACATTAGCATAGATATCCTTTTATTTTACATTGGGTTGTTATAGCTAAAGCTTGTTCTGTCATTCAGCACATACTAGTATCTCCCAATGAAGAGAAAGTTTAGTGACAACTGAAGGAAACCCTGTAGGTACTATGTTCAGGAAAAATATAAAATATCACTTTAGTGAGCTGAACAGGTACAACAAGATTATTCTAGGTGAAAAAAGAGAAAAGAAGAGAAACTCTATAACAGCAGAAAAAGAGGGCAACCAGACACAAAAGTGAAAACCAGATACTCAATTTGCCAGCATTGCTTGCAGCTGGAGGTGAACACATGAACTGCTTCTGTTCTTCTAGCCAATAACATATAAGAGTAGGTCCACTAGGAGTATCTGAAAATCTCTGCTCTCCTGAGCAAAGGTATGAGCAGGGGAGAGCTTATCTAACTCCTTCTTCTTTCCTTGCACTTGCCCATGATACCTGGGGTGTGGCTGTCATCTTGTGACCACGAGGTGGCAAGCACAAAGACAAAAAGCTAACACACTGAAGGTGGTGGAGCAGAAATATAGAAAGAAACTAGGTCTTGATAACACTTATGAGCAGCTAAAAGAACACCAGCAATAGCCTTTCTGTAACCTTCTCGTCACATAAGAAAAATAGATTTCTTGTTGTGTAAAAAAAAAAAAAAAAACTGGAATATTTCTTAAGTCAAAACAATTAAGAAATTACTAAGAAATTAGCAAACAGGGATAGAATGAATAGAAGCAAAAAACTGTAATTAAAAAGGCTGTGATGAGCTAGTGGGAGAATCTAAAGAATGTAGTTAGTCGAATAGCTAGATTTCATGTTGAACTTGCTTTTGTTTCTGCAACTTCAAATTGGAAGTCTCAAATAAGCCATTCCTTGCTCTTCTAGGGACCAGTAAAAAACTGGGCAAGATGAGCTCTGTGGGCATTATCTCTGGATTTTCTGCAGTGCCCAGAGCTCTCCACTGCTTTGCTGAGAGGAAAATTCTAGCCTAATTTTCAGAAACTGGCTTTCACTAGCACTAGCCTATGCGTAGCTCCCTCACTGCGCAAACCAGCCTGCATAAGAATTTGCTGTTATGCACCTGTCACCTACTACAATGTAAGCTCCTAGAAGAGCTGTGTCTAATCTGTATTTGGAGCCCCAGAGATTAGTGTAGTCCCTGGCACATAAGTGGCACTTGCATCAATAGAGTTCTGGCAGAAAGCAAATGGTGTAGTCAGATAGAGGTAATTCAAAGTTTTCCATAATGATTATTTACAAAGGTATGGGCAGGATGTATCAAACCAGAAGGTATGCTATCGCACCCAAGTTAGTAACTGTGGAGTCATTATCACCCCAAGTCTGAAGGTTGAAGTTTCTGTAACCCAGAGACACAGAGGGCCACTTTATGGAAGGGCTGCAGCCTGCCCATGGCAACCCCTTAGAGAGGGAGCTGGGGGTGAGGGGTAAATTCTCCAGTCTAACTCTCCTCCCTCCTTTTATCTCCTGCTGGTGCTCCCTAGTGACTGTACCTGACTGGGTGCCAGGGGCCAAGGGTGCCCTGTTCATGTAGTCTCTTCAGTTGGATATCTGAGATACAAGCAGGGTGGACGAGGATGGAAAGTGGATATGCAGAGGTGAAAGGAAGCTCTCAAGCCAACAGTCAATGACTAACTGCTGAAAGAGTGACTACCAAGGTCAGATCACATTCCCTGAGGGAGTGAGCCATACACTACATGTGGTCCTCCCTCCCCCCTCCCTCCCGCCCTTCCTCTATTTGCCTCTCTCTGCTCACTCACTACATTTTTATTACTTGCTGTGTGCTATATGGCAAACCACTGTGCTCAGCACAAGGCATACAAGCACATCAAGACATCACTGTCAGAAATAAAACACAGGGGTAAAATTTTGACAGTATTACCATGCCATTTGGCTAGGAACACAGAAATGTCTATTCTCTGTGCTGCCCCAGCCATGCTTTCCTGCAGGATTCCTAAAGGAAATGCCTGCATGGAGAACAGAGTAATGCAAAGCAAGGTGTCACTGTTGACTGAGACCAGGAACCTGCACCATGTGGGGGATCCCTTCTCGCCTCACCAGGAAGACCCAAGGCCCCCTTCTGCCAAAGGCCTTTCCTTCCTACCTGTAAATCCAACCCCAAATCCTGGATATAATCATTATAATTAGAGTAAAAGCTACTTTTACCCTAATTCACTCTACTCTGGTATTCAGCATGTTTCCTGCTTAGAGATTTTTCTTTCTGTATCTCTGAAGAATTTTAGTGCTACTTCTAAGTCGTCTTGTTTCTTCCCATACCAAGACTGACCATCTGTAGGAAGAGCAGATTGTTTGTATTTACAGTGTGATTTTAGAAGGGATGGCAAGACCTTCTGATCCCGGCTATTAAAACATCCCTCAACATCCCTCACCTCTGGCAATGCCAGCCAGGAGAAGAGAAGGAGGTATTGAGAACTAAAAAGATAAGGCTAAGAGTAGAAAGGAGTGCCTTAAGCCAAGACAATTTTGCCTAGAGTTGACCCTCTTGGTTTGGCTGAAATTCTGATCAGTGACCTTTCTAACTCAAGAGTTCATCTCTCTCTCTCTCTCTTTCTCTCTCTCTCTCTCTCTCTCTCTCTCTCTCTCTCTCTCTCATCTTTTTGTCTTTTCTACTTGTAGTTCTATAACTTTAAGTACAGGTGTAGATTTGTGTAACCACCACTACAATCAGGATATTGGCTGGGGCAGCACAGAGAACAGACATTTCTGTGTTCCTAGCCAAATGGCGTGTTAATACTGTCAAAATTTTACCCCAGTGTTTTATTTCTGACAGTGATGTCTTGATGTGCTTGTATGCCTTGTGCTGAGCACAGTGGTTTGCCATATAGCACACAGCAAGTAATAAAAATGTAGTGAGTGAGCAGAGAGAGGCAAATAGAGGAAAGGAGGGAGGACCACATTGCAGTACTACCACTCCCCAAAACTCCTTTCCACTGTCCTTTTACAGTCACACTCTTCCCCTACCCTTGCCCTGGAGAGCTGCTGATCTCTTCTTTATCACTATCATTTTGTCTTTTCAAGAATGACATCGAAATGGAATCATACAGTATGTAACTTTCTGAGACTGGCTTCTTTCACTCAGCATAATGCCTTTAAGATTCATCCAAGTTGATGTGTATTATACCATCCGTTTTGATCTCTTATGTATTCAATCTGCCCTCACTTGACAACACAAATGCCTGCAGCCTAGAGACTAGAACATTGTACTGTCTGTTGCTCAACTCTTATTAAAAGACCATGTTTTAGGAAGGATCACTTGGTTACACTGAATGCTCACTCAACTTCACCCAAGAAAATTGGAGTTTATTTTAAGGATCCAGGTTTCTCCTGGGAATCCAAAAAGAAGGCTCTCATTACAGGCAGTTCTGGAATTGGGAGGTATTTTGGATCTGAAGCGGTATATGGGGAGAGAGCATGATCACCATCTCTCTGTCAGGAACTGCATGGTCTCTCCCTTACCCGGTGTCTCTCTGTGTGTGTCTATGTGCTCTGGGCTCCCTCTTTGCCAGCAGGCCTTTTCTGATTACATTTGGTATCTTCTGTTCCCCTCTCCCTTAAATTCAGCACATGGCCATCACAGCCTCTCCCACCTTTGCCTTTTAGACCATTCAGCTGCAGCCCCTACTTCAAACTAGAGCTGTAAATTAAAATTCCTGGGGAAGAATCTGATCAGCTCTGCTCATCTTTGAAGCCAGGCAGCACAGGTCTCTGACCATCTGATGAAATGCCTGCCATGTTCTAGCCACCTGTGTCTAGTGCAAGTGGGGTCATGGTGGCTTGGTAGAGTAGATTCTTTAGAAAGGGGTGAGTTGGAGAGTGGGACAAGCAATGACTAACAGTTCTAGCATTTTCCATAAAAAAGTACTCGCTATGGAGGATTGTTGAAAACTCTTTTCATTTCTTCAGACATTCTGTTCTTCACTCTTTGATCAAACCAGATTGTAGGAAAAATGCATTTGGGCCGTCTTGCTTGGCCTCCAGCAGGCTATTTCACTGAACTGTGTTTTGTTATCCTGCTGGCTTTCACTGGGAGATATTGCAAGAAGGAGCCCTATTGAAACCATGACTGCATTTTCTGTTATTGAAGACATTATCTGTGTAATGCTTCTAACATTGTTTCATGTGAAAAATTTATTTGATGCATAAATTTAAGGACACACTTTGCTTCCCTTAAGGAACTGTTACATTTTCTTCCTCTTGAGTAAGGAAAGCTGGGTAACTTACTCAGCCTCCTTCTGTGTTGGTACCCAGAAAACTCTGTTCCCAGTACATTGAGATTCAGCTAGAGCAGCTTCCCAGACTCTTATGGTCTCCATATATTTGATCTTGGCCTTGTCTTGACATATTCTTATTTTTCTTGATCTTGAGTTTTAAATGTACATTTGTTCCCTGTGACCCATCTAATAATTTTGCAAAGAATGAGGACAGATATAAACAAATAAAACCATGCTTGAGGGAGTAATAGGCTATGGAGTCTCGTTCCCAGCCGTAGGCTGCCATCTTGACTGTCTCATGAGGTCTCTATCAATGACGAATATCCACTGAGCTAACAGGAACAGTTGCAGCCTTTTCAAGGTGGAGAAAACCTAAGCAATGGTGAAATATATGTTGGGAATTATAACAAGAGTTCCAAGGACTTACTTGCATCATTTACAACATCATTTACAGCTAACTTTACAACATCCATAGGAGGTAGATATTAGGACAAGTTGTTTAAATCAGCTTCCTCATTTGTTAAAAGGAGGTAATAATGCCTTCCCCCTAAGGCTGTTATAAAAGTTAAATGAAATAACCTAACAGTGTGTGATGCATAGTAGGTAATTAAAACTATTAGCACCTTTTTCTACCCAATCCCAATGTGTCCCACCAGTGTCCTCTCCTGTCATCTTTGGTAAATTTCTCATGTCTTACACATGATTTTAATGTTGATTTTACATAATCTAAATATCTCTTAAATGCTTTATTCTCCCATCTGCAAGTGCTTTACTTATCTGACTATGATCAGGACAGGAATGATGTCTAATGTCTCTTGTCCAGTCATAAGCACAGAAGATAATTTCTGGCAAGTCATTTTTTTTATCATGAAGGTTATGCAACATTTTCACCTGTGGAAATTTTTGGCAGTCACATTTGGATCTGATAATTAATTAAGAAAAGGTTTGTTTTTGAAAAATACAGGGCTGACCTTGGTAGACCATTTGGCTTTCTTTTTAGGGTATGGGATTTGGGAAGGGGGTTTTTCCTGGTGGAACAGCCATGAATTCATTGCTGACTTAGCCTGCCTGCATCCCTGAAGGGGCTCACTGATGTTCCTTGTACTGTGGGACAGTTGGGAGCCATTAGACCTTGGCTGTGCCTTTATAATCTTTATTATAATCTATCATGGGGCCCATGAGCATTTAGCCTGAGAGACTCTTCTTGAGTAACAGTGACACAGCACAGGTCAATAGCAGGTCAACCACTTTATAGGGCCGCAAGGGGCTGCCTAACACAGTAGTACTTGGCAAGGCATCATTGCCAGGCAGATCTGAAATGGACACTGTGATCTTCTGTGCACAGAGCTCAGTGCAGGGAGCCAATTAGAACCTGGGGGACTGCCCTCATCTCATCTCTACCTGTAGCCCCTTGAAGGAGACACCAATTTTGTCATTGAGAGAACAAAAGAGAATATTTATGCAGAACCCATGAGATTCCACTTGTATTTCACATCTCTTTAATAGACTGTGGCTGCTAGGAACAACGTTTTCTCATTATTAATAATTTCCTGAACATTATTCCAAACCAAGCTTTCCTGAGACCAGGCTGATAGGAAGAATTAGGATGCTACATCTCCAGTTTCCACCCCAATGATTTAGAATTAAAGGTCTCAGTCAAATGTTTTTAACCGACCTTCATCTCAGACATTGAATGACTGAGAATCTGATAGCACAGGAAGCTTCATTTTCTAGTCACTGACCTTGACTTCAAACTTTGAATTACACAGAAAATAATTATTATTGTACCTGAGAGGTTCAAGGAAAGAGAAACAATTGGAAATCTGCCATGGGGGGCTCCAGGGTCATGGAACTCTATTCAGTCCCATGGAGATCCTGTCTCATCTGCTTCAACTTGAACTAGAGGGTGGCAGTCCTTCTTTGGGGAGAGTGGTTTTAAGCAACAGACTACCGGTCCTAGTCCTCAATTCCCTCCCCAAACTTTAATTTCTTGTATGATTTTTAGATCGTTTATTTGGGGCATTTAACCTTGGGAAAGCAGAAAAAACTCCCACAAACCCCCTTTCAACAAAGGCTCCATCTAAGAGGTCCTTATTTGAAGATTTGGGACACACTTACTTAGTCATCCCTCTGTGAGGAGTGGGTGGATGAGCCAGAGATGTAGATAATTGTAGCCCTGTCCCTCCCAGACAATGACAATATTGTCCATAATCTCCAGGGCCTTCAGTATTGTCAACTAGACTTTCCTCATCCTTTGTGTTTCTCCTTTCGTGAAACCAGATGTGATAAGCTTAACAGAACCTGCAATTGCATCTAACATCTTGACACCTTCTCCTCCTTTAGAACTCCCTTCCCTGGCAGCAGCCAGAAACCTCCCCAAAGAGGGTGGATGCTGAGCAAGTGAGAAAGGGAAGGAGGGAATGAGAACTCCTGGTCTAAGGGAAAAGATACCAAGGAGGAAAGAGAAGTCAAACCACAGACAAAATAATCCACAAAAAGCAGTGAATGTACATATATTTGGGGACCTACGGTAAAATTCCATGATGTGTCATGTGAGTCTATAATTTAAATCGAGGTTTCAATAATTTTTTCTGTATGCCATGGTAAAAAATAAATTTTATATGGTGACTCAGCACATATACATGGTTTTACAAAACAACCTTCTCCCTTACTACATGGGATGCGTTCTGACGTTTCCTTCCATCTTATCCAACCCTACTCCATTTTATCCTACCTTACATTACCTTAATCTAGTCAAACCTTTTCTATTCTGTTTTATGTTTTAAAAAAGGGAATGTTGGCTACTCACTAAATTAACTTCATGACCCACTAATAAAGTATAACTGACAACTTAAAAAATAGTAGTTTGTTAAAATTCATGGATCTGCCGATTTCTGGATTTGTAGACTTTTAGAACTGTAGATCATCTGTTTCTAGTGTAACCTCATTTTCCAAGTGAAGACACTGAGTCCTAAAGAGGTTGTAATTCATCCTCGATTGTGTGCCTGGTTGATGGCACAACCAGTGTTCTTTCTTGGATTCACATGGTAATGCAAGAGGGAGTGTGGTGTAGGGCAGAGCCTGGGTTGCAGTTGGTAGACATATTCTGTTTAGAGCTCTGTGACCATAAGCAAATCACTTAAACGATTTGGCCTCAGTTTCCTGGAAAATGAGGTGTAGTGAGGACCAATTAGATAAGACAGGAGAAGCAGTGAAATCCAAAGGTGAAAAATTATTATTTTTCTTGTCTCTCTATGATAGTCTGTGATGCAGGCGTTATTTGTATTTTTTGTCAGCAGTTCTACAACAGAGACCCCTGGCTTTGGAACAGAAAAGAAAAAAAAAAAATCTATGCAGTAATCAGCCTCTTTCTCATCTTTCAGAGACTCCCAAACCCTCTACTTTATCCTCTCCTCTCTGTTTTTCTAATTTGTTTTTTGCTTCTTGATATATCTTATCATTCCCTGCCATTTCTTAACAGAGATCTTTATCTGTCTTGATTTTTGAGTCTTCTTAAAGTAGTCAAGATCAATACATGGTCAGAAATAAAGAGTCCGTATAGAGATGATAAACATATTCAGAAGTGTCTATACAGATCTGTGGTAACATATAGACCCAAATGTGTCTCCATGTGGGAAATAGAAAGGGGTAGACCAGCCATCTGGAAATTTATCTAAGATGTTCATCTGTGTCTTAAGAGGATGATGACGTTCCACAAACAGAATCAGTAGGTGTGAGTAAGACACATGGATCCTGTCCTCTGTTGGTACCAGGGAAGAACCATGTTGCCTCTGAGGCTTCCAGATGCATGAGATTTTCTCTGATCTGTAAACATGTCTGAATGGTCTCATACCAGGGGAACGCATTAGTTCATGTGATGAATTCAGATGGCATCTGAAGGACAGTCTTGCTCATAGGTGGCTTTGTCCAGATGAAGATTCAGTTGGCACCAATGGCATGGGAGGGGCTTTGCTTGAACATTTAGGTTTCTCAAAGGCAAGTGCCTCAGGAGGCTCAAGGAGCAGGGACATATTGTGGCTCTCCTGACAGCTCTTCAGACTTGGTTTACCCTGACCAAGGGTTTTCAAAAGGAAAGTTAAGCTTGATATGGCCTTCCGGTCACCCTGGGGTCATTTCTCTGCTCTGAAAGAGGTCCAAGGAACTGGAGTCTACCTCTCTAAGAATCTTGGTATGTCTTAGAACCACAGGAAAAGTTTGGCTGGGAAACATTTAAATAAATCCATCTGCATATCCCTCCTGTCTCGTATTTGAAAGATATAGCAAGGGTTAGGCTCATTTTGGTTTTTTTCCTATCAACATAAATTCTGCTCAAATATCTGGTTCAGTTTTCTTAGTAATTTATGCATTTTCAGCTCACTGATTTTCTGCAGAACTAGACTTTTATGAGAAACTAAAATTTTCACAGGGAGAAAATTGCCTTCTCTGTCACAGTAGTCTATATTTAGTGTATAACCACCTGTGTGACATGACCTGAGTTCCCCCATCTAAAATGAAGCTGCACCTAGAGAGGACATCTCTTTATGGTGGTGAAGAGCACAGATTTAGGAGCCAGACTGTCTGGGTTTGATCCCTGCTTTTCTGCTTATTAGTGATGTGACCTTGGGAAAATTACTAAACCCATTTTTGTTTCAATTTTTTTCATCTACAAATCAATGATGATAATAATAGTATCTATGTCATGAAAATAATGAGGTAGTGCAGTGCCCAGTTATAGTAACTGCTAAAAGAGATTTAGTATTTTTCTTACTGAAATGATCTGTAAATTCCCCTTTGGTTTTAAAAGTAAATGATAAGATTATAATAATGATATTTTACATTGGCATAGCTTTGTATTGTTTATAATACTTGTCTTCATATATTATTCTTCAGAGGGGAAATTGAGGCTGAAAAGTTAAGTGCCTTTTTTGAGGATATACTTTTTAAAGGGAGTAGCTAGCCTAGCAGTAAGCTTTCTGATTCCCAGTTTGCAGCACTCCCCTCACACAATAATGCTGTTCAGCTGAGAATAGATACCTCCCTCTTAGATGGTCCTCCTCTTGATACTTTCATTATTTTAAAATAGTGCCACCATTCTCCAAATCACTGTATGCCTCCAAAGACTAAAAAGCATTTATAACTTTTTATATCTGTCTGTTTTAATAAGGATAGTGATAGCTGCTATAACTAATAAACTTAAAATCTCAGTGGCTTACCACAATAGTGATTTATGTCTTGTAAACAAAATATAAAATTCTAAGCCTCTCAAACTATTGAGTGGACCTCGTCTTGCCAAGGGCACTCCACAGTAAATCTGAAAAACTAGTTCAGGCCATGAGGGGAAATGGGGTTTGGACATGCCTCATTACACCCTCCTCCCTTTGGAATTCAGGCACAACTGAGCAGCATTAACATCAAAACAGAGATCTTAAGACTGACCAAACAGACTCTGTAGTAATAAAATACATCAGTAAATAACAGATAGTAAGCCCTGATAGAAATCAAAATATTTTACCCTGAAATATATTTCTTTGATGTATTTTAATATGGCCCTGCAGAGCTGTCTCTTGTGGGGGAAATCTACATTCTGTAAAGAATCTCCTTCCCTTTCTAGGTCTTTTCCTGATCCTAGAGAGATTAACTAAGAGTCTGGCACCTTTTTAAGTCTGATAAGAAACATTTACAATCTATTCTGTCTGAAGCCTGCTACCTGGAGGCTTCACCTGCATAATAAGAACCTTGGTCTCTGCAACCCCTTACCTTAACCCAGACATTCCTTTTCATTGATGCCAGGTCTTTAGATAATAACTTAATGCTTTCAACCAATTACCTGTAAGAAAATCTTTGAATCCACCAATGACCTGGAGGTCCCCCTGCCCCCACCATTTGAGTTGTTCTTCCTTTATGGACTGAAGTAATATATACCTTACATGTATGTATTGATGTGTGCTTGTAACTCTTGTCCCTGCTAAAATGTATAAAATCAGGCTGTAACCCAACTACCTTTGACACATGTTCTCCAGACCTCCTGAAGCTGTGCACAGGCTTGTCCTTAACCTTGGCAAAATAAACTTTGAAATTGATTGAGACTTGTCTCAGATACTTTTTGGTTTACAGTCTCATTCATGTAAAGTACATCAGTGTTCTTGGTTGGGAGGAATGTCCCCATGACCATTCAAGGACATAGGCTTGAAAGTGTCATCAAAAGTATCCTCTCTAGGACCCTAGAATTCCTTCCTATTAGGTGGTGGATGGAGCAGCTTTCATCGTGGTGATATTTCATCCACTTTTTAACCTTTTCCATCTAGAAGCAACACACATCACTTTGTTTCACATTTTAGTAGCAAAAGCTCATTGTGTAGCCCCACCCTGGTGCAAGGAGGGCTGGGAAATGTTACCTCTTGACAATACTGTCTGTACAGTCACTTCTTGACAATGCTCTTAGAAGAGCATGAATTTTGGCCGTCAGCTGGTCATTTACATCACACTCACACACCCCTCATTTAATCACTTGCTATGCTGTGCCTATTCTCTTTCCAATTATTCTATCATATTGGTGATATATTTCCATTCCCATCACTGCCACCCTAATTCAAACTCAGAAAAGAACAATACTTGTTAAAGAACAAAGTGAAGCACTAGACTTGGGAGGAGTTAATGAGAATGTACTTAATTTCTGAAACTGGGTTCAAATCTCTGGACTTGGGTAAATTTCATTTCAGAGAGCTAAGTGATACCTATATAAGGAAAAATTATAGAACTTATTAATAAGAGAAATTGGGTAGACCTGGGCATACTGTGAACAAATCATTTCAGATAGATCTTGTGTTCTCTCTTCTAAGAGGATCACTAGTGTTAAAGACCAGTGAAAAACAGAAAACGAGTTTCTCTGAATTTCAGCTAGAATTTTGATCAGTTTGAATGAAATTCTTATGGGGAAGTTGAAACAAAGTATCCTGGATTCATTTATAGTTTGGTGGATTTACTTTGTTAAATGAATGAGTAGAAACTTGGAGGGAGGTATGTAGAAGTATGTTTCAGGAACCTATCATCCCCCAACTTCTGCCCTTTATTAAAAAATTAATAGTTTTGGTGGAAGACTTCATCCTCAAATGTATGGTTTATGTGAATTTGGGAGCTAAGCTACTATCTTTTAGGTAGTGAATTATTAAAATCCTCTGGGTGATTTTCTAAACTTGAGGTTAGAATGAAAAAAGGCAAATCAGATATTATTCCATGTACAATCATTTTCTTCTGTATCTGTTTATCCCTTTTGGAGAAGATAGAAATCAAAGAATTTTTAATTATATTTTGGCCTTAAAGTGATCATGTATTAAAAGTTAACTTTGTATCAGTCAGCATGACTTAGCCAGAAGGGTGTTCTTACTTATTATATTTTAAAAACAAATGGTCAAGTAGAGGTTATTCCCTGAATTCTTTGCCTGGGTTTCAGGAGGAAATAAGTCAATGAGTTGTACCTTCCTCCATGCTTCCCCACCACTTCCCCTGCTCCCTGATTCTGAGGTGATAGCCTTTGGGAAAGGATCATTGGGAGGCTGGCTGTGCTCTGATGAACAGAAGTCTGGAGAATCAGTGTGTTTGTTCATTTTGCATTGCTATAAAGGAATACCTGACACTGGGTAATTTATAAAGAAAAAAGTTTATTTGGCTCACAGTTCTGCAGACTGTACAAGAAACAAAGTGTTGGCATTGGCTTCTGGTGAGGTCTCAGGAAGCTTACGATTATGGCAGAAGGTGAACAGGAACTGGCATATTACATGGTGAGAGAAAGAGCAAAGGAGAGTGGGGAGTTCCTGGATTCTTTTTAACAATCTTATCTGGTGGCAACTCATTACTAAACCATTCATGAGGAATCCGAATTCCTCATGTGATGTAAAGCCCATGACCCAAACACCTCCCACCAGGGCCCACCGCCAACATTGGGGATCACATTTCAACATGATATTTGAAGAGGACAAACATCCAAACTATATCACTCAGCATAAACATCTGAGGCCTGGACACTAACAGGGAGTGCTATCAAGAGTTTTCCAAAGGTTCATCTCTACTCCCCTGCACACCACAGAATGAAAAACAAGGGGAACTGCCAGGCTGAACCATGGTTTAGACAGAGTGATTAAGGTCATGCCACCACAAGTCAATGTCATTCCAAGCAGAAGGATCCTGGATTGTGAGCATCTTCTATTCTTGTGCCCGGGCTGCAGGGATACGGGATACGTCCATGTTTCTAAAGTGGGCTTCTTTTCCTTTATAAATGCCCAGTGCTAAAGAGAGCCTTATTCAGTTGAGTCAGGCAATGGGCTGCCTTCTGAGTCAGAAAGGACCTATAGCTGGAAACATTAAAACAGAAGGTACATGGCCCCATGCCAGTGATATTATAGAGAGAGCTCTTAAGAAGGACAGGGGACTGGAAGACTTTAGGAGGGAAGCTTTGACTATCCTTTTCGGTACCAAAAATCTCTAAACTCATGACTTTCCATTTATAGCCTCCACTGTCTGCCTAAGAGATTGGACTTCAGTGTCTGAAATATCTGAGTTTTAGTTCCAGCTCTGCCTTGTGATTTTGAAATATTCAACAAGTTATTTCACCTTTCTGTGCCTCAGTTTCTTCATTGGTAAATTGTGGATATAATACCGGCATGTCAACTGTAAAATGCAACTAAAATCCTGTTGATCAAGCACAGTTAAGTTGATTAGACTTACTTCAATAAAAGAGAGATCACCACTTGCCAAAGTCTTTATATTATCTCAGAAGAGGGGAGTTGAAGGGTATTTATATAATCGTTCTTAAACTCTTCCAATAAAGAACTAGATCTTCTTTCAAACTCTTTTTATGAGGCAAGAATCACCCTGATACCAAAGCCAAAAAGACCATGAGAAGAGAAAACTACAGACCATATACTTGAAGAACATGGTTGCAAAAATCCTCAACAAAATATTGCAAATCAGATTGAATAGCACATTAAAAGGATCATATACCATGATGGAGTAAAATATATCCCTGGGATGCAAAGATTATTCAACTTATGCAAATAATTCAATTTGATACACCATATTAACCAAATATAGGATAAATATCACATGATCACTTCAATAGATGGAGAAAAAGAATTTGACAAAATTAAACACCCTTTATTGATTAAAAACTCTCAATAAATTAGGATAAAAGGAACTTAACACAATAGGGGCCATATATGTAAAATTCACAACTAACATCATATACAATTCTGAAAGGCTGAAAGTGTTTCCTCTAAGATCTAAAATAAGGCAAAGATGCACACTCTCACCACTTCTCTTCGACATCGTAATTGAAGTTCTTGCCAGGGCAATTAGCCAAGAAAATAAATAAAATACATCCAAATTAGAAAGGAGGAAGTAAAAGTATCTTTGTTTGCAAATGGCATAAGTCTTATATATAGAAAACCCTAAAAAGACCACCAAAAAACTATTAAAACAAATATACAAATTTAACATAGTTGCAGGATACCAAATTGACATGTAAAAATCAATTGCATTACTATATACAAACAACAAATTATCTAAAAAGGAAATTAGGCAAGCAACCCTATTTATGATAGCACAAAAGAGAATAAAATATTTAGGAATAAACTTAACCAAGGAGGTGAGTGAAAGACTAGAACATTGAAAACTGTAAAGCACTAATGAAAAAATTAAAGTAAATGCAAGTAAATGGAAAGACATCCTGTGTTCATAGATTGAAAGAATTAATGATGTTAAAATGTCTTACTATCAAAGTGACCTACAAATTCAATGTAAGCCCTATCAAAATCCTAATGTCAGCCTTTACAAAAATAGAAAAAAAATCCTAAAGTTCATATGGAGCCACAAAAGACCCAAATAGACAATGCAGTTTTGAGAAAGAAGAATAAAGGTGGAAGCATCATGCTTCCTGATTTCACAATATATTATGAAGCTACAATAATCAAAACAGTGTGGTACTGGCATAAAAACAGATGTGTAGAGGGCTGGAACAGAATAGAGAGGCCATAAATAAACCCACACATATATTATGATCAAATGATCTTCAACAAATGTGCCAAGAATATACAGTAAGGAAAAGATAGCCTCACCAATAAGTGCTGTTGGGAAAACTGGATATCCACATGCAAATGAATAAAACTGGATCCTCACCTTACACCATACACAAAAAACAACTTGAAATGTATTAAAGACTTGATACAAAAATTTAAAACTACAAAACTAATGGAAGAAAACAAGAGAAAAGCTTCTTGGCATTGGACTCAGCAATGATTTCCTGGACACAGTACCAACAGCACAGGCAACAAAAGCAAAAATATACAAGTGGGACTACATGAAACTAAAAATCCCCTGCACAACAAAGGAACAATTGACAGAGTGAAAAAGCAGCCTACAGAGTGGGTGAGAATATTTGTGGCTCATATATCTGATAAACAGTTAATATCTAAAATATATGAGAAACTTTTATAACCAATAGTAAAAAAAAAAAAAAAAAAAAAAAAATCCTCAAAGGTGGGCTTTCCAAATCTAAGGGAAAAAATTTTTGTTTAAATGGACAAAGGAACTGAATAGATATTTCTCAAAAAAGATGTACAAATGACCATCAGGTATATAAAAAGGTGTTCAACGTCACTAATCATCAGGAAAATACAAATCAAAACTACAATGAGATATCATCTTACACCTGTTAAGATGGTTATTATCAAAAGGACAACAGACAAATGTAGAAGAAAGTGTGAAGAAAACGAAACGCTTGTATGGATGATGTTGGTACAGCCATTATGGAAAACAGTGTTGAGTTTTCTCAAAAAACTAAAAATAGTATTGCTGTAAGATCCAACAATCCCACTTCTGGGTAGATATCCAAAATAAAGGAAATCAGTATATCAAATGGATATCTGCACCCCAATATTCACTGCAGCATTATTTACAATAGCCAAGATATGGAAACAACCTTAATGTCCATCAACCAATGGATGGAAATTAAAAATGTAGTGTGTATATATACATTGAAATATTATTCAGCTATAAAAAGAAGGAAATCTTGCCATTTATGACAACATGGATGAACCTGGAGGACCTTATGCTAAGTGAAATAAGCCAGATGGAGAAAGACAAATACCACATGATCTCACTTAGGTATGGAATCTAAAAAACCCTGGGCTTTTTTGCATCCTTTGCATCCAGTAGATGAAATCAGTGCTTTGAGCTGTCTGCAAAATATGACTGAATAGTGCCAGGCACTTATGCCTAGGTGATTTCTGGAAAAGGGCATGCATACAGAAATAGCAAATAGGCAGTAGAACTTCATGCAATAAATGGCGGTGAGAGAATCTAAAAGTAGTTAAAGTCAGATATTCAGCCAAAAAAATCCATTTCAAACATGAATCATTAGATATAATTTATGGCTGAAGCCTAAGAGGAAAGACCAACTAGCAAATTCATAAGATTTTCCTGTTTCTCTTAGGACCTGGACATTGCTTGTTAGGTTACCACCTTTATCAACATTTTCCCTCTTAGAATCTGTTAAGTTCTACATTATTTGTGAATTTAACCTTGGCAATAGAGACCCAATTTTTTAAGCTGGAAACTGATTATATTAAATTAGTATTTATTAGAGTTTCCATACATAATTTATTAAACATTTTAACAAAAACAGTCACATTGTTTTATAATAATGGCCATCGTTTTACCAATGCTGTGCTTTATTATACATTATTAATTCAGTTAATCCTCATAATAACCCTGTGAGATAGGACTTTTTAAGCCCCATTTTCCTGGGAGGAAACTGAGGTTCAAAAGGATTAAGTAACTTGCCCAACCTCTCTTACCTACCAAATGGTGGAACCAAACTTTGAACTTAGGTTGGCTTCACTCCAAAGTCATATTTTTAACCATAGGAGTAATTGAATATACATATATATTAAATAAGATTTTCATCTAAAAGTAAGATTTTTTTTTTTTCACTACATGAAACTGTGAGGGATCAGGGAAACATTGTGGATGAAGTAGTATATGAATACTATATGAAAAAAGTTTTTCTTATTATATAGGTTTATTATATAAACATAGTTTTATTATATATGTATAGACTCAACTAATTTAGAAATATGCAATAAAATGCTTCTTTAAATTTGCTCAAAGGTGCTTAGCTATATCTCTTGAATGCACTGTCTTGCACTCGCATTATGGTTACAAGAGATGTATATTTATTAACAAATGCAGGGGAAGTGGTCTGGATAGTCAAGGAATTTAAAAGACTCAAAGATTTTAACTTTCTTTACTTATATAAACTACACAGTATAAAAGTCAGCACGGGACTCTCAGACCCTTCAATGGGATCTGGAATTTACATGTACTTTTTCATGGTTGTTTTCAGTTTCATCTTCCTACCAAGAAGACAATCATAGTCAATATGTTCATTTAATAGCAGATGAAGGTGGCCGCAGGTGACAAAAAGTAAGAATTGACTTTGCATTTAAGGTTCAAACAGGTTAATGTATATCCTTTCAAATGCTCCTCCTCTCCACTGAATCATAAAATAGAGTATCATTTCTCAGTCTCTTGTGGCTGCTGCCCTTTCTCACAAATTGACTGGGACTCTTATCAAATTAGCATCATTTTTGACCAGTGATATTTTTTATATTTCCTGCAGTTTTCTCTTTTCCTTTTTTAATAGGTGGGGAGGAAGCACCTGTTGCTGGCTCCCCAGATGCATCACTCACAACCCTGTCCTGCATCCTGGCCCTCAGTAAATCAGTAGAATCACTGGAGTACAGTCCTCCCTGGCAGCATGTTTGTGCAGTCACCTCCTAAAAGTACAGGCAGCACACAGCTGTCCATGATGCTATGGAATACGACATTCTTTGTGATCCTGTCCTTGGTTTTCCCAGGTTGTTTATTTCCTAGAGTTTTAGGAGAAGTTAGAGCTTAGAGATTATCTGGTTTCTTTTTTCATTTTATTGATTTGGAAACTGAGGCTCAGGAAGGCCCCAAAGTGGGGTCCTTGGACCAGCAGCATCAGTTTCCCCTGGAAACTTGTTAGAGATGAACATTTCCAGACCCCATCCTATGAAATCTGAAACTCTGGAGGTGCTGCCCAGAAATCTGTATTTTAACAAGTCATACTGAAGCCCTTAGGTCATGCTATAGTTTGAAAAGTACTGGGTTGAGGCATTTGTCCAAGGTTATATATTAGGCTGGTGCAAAAGTAACTGTGGTTTTTGCATTGTTGAAATTTGCCATTTGATACTGGAATACATTCTTAAATAAATGTGGTTATGCATATATACCATGGAATACTATGCAGTCATAAAAAAGAATGAGTTCATGTCCTTTGCAGGGACATGGATGAAGCTGGAAAACATCATTCTCAGCAAACTAACACAGGAACAGAAAACCAAACACCGGATGTTCCCACTCATAAGTGGGAGTTGAACAATAAGAACACATGGACAGAGAGAGGGAGCCTGTGATGGGGGGTGGGGAGCAAGGGGAAGGAAAGTGTTAGGACAAATACCTAATGCATACGGGGCTTAAAACCTAGATGACAAGTTGATGAGTGCAGCAAACCACCATGGCACGTGTATACCTATGTAACAAACCTGCACATTCTGCACATGTATCCCAGAACTTAAAGTAAAATAAATAAATAAATAAATGTGGTTATGTTATACATAATTTTAACTGACATTTCTTGCTTTATGTTTTTTTTGCTAATGACTTATTACTTGCTGTTTATTTTATATTTATTTTAGACTATGGAAATGATGTTACACAAAAAGCAAATTCAAGTGATTTTCTTATTCAAGTTCAAAATGGGTTGTAAAGCAGCAGAAACAACTCACAACATCAGTAATGCATTTGGCCCAGGAACTGCTAACGAACATACAGTGCAGTGTTGGTTCAAGAAGTATTGCCAAGGAGAGGAGAGCCTTGAAGATGAGGAGCATAGTGGATGGCCATTGGAAGTTGACAAAGACCAACTGAGAGCAATCATTGAAACTGATCCTCTTACAACTACATGAGAAGTTGCTGAAGAACTCATTGTCGACCATTCTATGGTCATTCAGCATTTGAAGCAAATTGAAAATGTGAAAAAGTCCATCTTCTCTTATGCTACGCAACAGTGAACTATTTCTCTATTGAATCATGATGTGCAATGAAAAGTGGATTCTATATAACAACCAGCGACAACCAGCTCAGCGGTTGGACCAAGAAGCAGCTGCAAAGGCACTTCCCAAAGCCAAACTTGCGCAAAAAAAAGGTCTTAGTCACTGTTTGCTATTCTGATGTTGGTGTTCTGCTGCTAGTCTGATCCACTACAGCTTTCTGAATCCCGGGAAAACCATTACATCTGAGAATAACGCTCAGCAAATCGATGAGATGCACCGAAAACTGCAGCACCCGCAGCCAGCATTGGTCAACAGAAAGTGCTCAATTCTTCTCCATAACACCTGACCGCACGCACATCGCATGATCTATGGCTTCAAAAGTTGAATGAATTGGGCTGCAAAGTTTTGCCTAATCTGCCATATTCACCTGACCTCTCGCCAACTGGCTATCCCTTCTTCAAGCATCTCAACTTTTTGCAGGGAAAATGCTTCCACAACCAGCAGGATGCAGAAAATGCATTACAAGAGTTCATCAAATCCCAAAGCACAGATTTTTATGCTATAAGAATAAACAAACTTATTTTTTGCCACATTTTGATGGCAAAAAATGTGTTGATTGTAATGGTTCCTATTTTGATTGATATAAAGATAAGTTTGAGCCTAGTTATAATGATTTAATATTTATGGTCTGAAACCACAATTACCTTTCTTGGCAGGACATAAACCCAGGCTTCTTGACACCCAATTTAGAGTGCTTTGTGCTCTGTCACTTGGCTTCTGCCCCTTCTTCACCTTACACATCCTGTGTTTTTTTTCTTGTTGGCATTCTTTTGGAAGCTGGCATTTATTCACTTAGTTTTAATGAGTCCAATCTAGCTGCTTTTTTTCTCCTTGTTAGCTTGCTGAGAGATTTAAGTTCAGAGGCTATTACCTAATTATATTAATTTCATGTCTGGAGATTTTAACAATAATTTCTTCAAATTGAAGTTTTAATTTGACCACAAATCCTCACCCTGAACAGAGGTACCATTAGTTCTCCCAGTTCATAGATTTTTCTTTGCTTTTCAAGCAAAGTTCAGTAGCTGAGCAGATACATTTCCTTTCACCCTTCTGGGTAGATGAGAAAGGCTGAAGCCGTTTCATAAGCAGTCTTCTTTTTTCTAGAGACAGTTTTCATCCTATTCTGATAAAACTACACATCAAGATTACCCCTTTCAACTTCATTCTCAAAGCTCCAGCTTTGGTGTTCCTTATCGATACCCTATATTGAAAGAGTGTGGCCCTCGGAAACTTCTGAGGCTCCTTCTTTGCCTCCACAGACCCAGGCAAGACAGCCAGCCTTGTCTGACCCTCTTCGACTATTCTTTAGTGATGATTGACTACATGTGGCTGGGCTTCCAAGGGGCATCCACTTTCTTTTCATCTTCCTTCTCTCAACCTTTGTTTCATTTGGGCTTCCATTCTCGGGCTAGAAGCCTGTTGTGGTCAAAAGGACCTGGCAGGAAGCTGTGTGATTTATGGCTTCTTTCTTCAATAAAAGAAGTTTAAATGGGGGCTGAAAGGCACTTTTGAGCTTGACTAGTCCCCTGCTTGTTGTAACCTGGGTCATGGAAATTCTGAGGACCTTGGGAATTTATGTTTTCTTTCCTTACCCTCTGTTCCTCCTCTTCTTCCCAGGGGAGCTCTTTGAACCTGGAGCTTCTCCAGGAGGTTTGACAAAGGCCACACCAAATCGGGAGAGCTCTTAGGAGGCTGGGCGTTCTAGACTGAACTCTGCAAATAGGCATATTCTGGGCAGGTGCTGAACCAACACGGAATGAGCCTAAAGGGCCTGCAGTTGACTTGGCTATACAAGGGCCCCTCGGGATGAAACTTGTCTGGGAAACTGACCAAAATCCAATGAGATGCAGTGAGAGAGAGGTGAAGATTTCAGGAAATTTATCCAAAATACTTTGATCCATGGCATTTGTTGATTTGAGGTTAGAATTACTGAAAACTATATTAATATTTATGTCTGTGGGCTTGAGCTTAAATGAGAACATTTTTGCGTGATGGTTCTGCTTACATATGAAGTTGTCATGGAGCCCCTCTTGATTTATAAAGAATGACAAACATAATAATTAATGCTATGGAGTACATGCTATGGACTCCTTAGCAGGTACATTACACACATTGCCACTCATCCTTTGGTCTAATAGATACTATTAGCTTTGTTGTCCAGGTGAGGAAATGGAGACTGATTTTAAGCACTTTTTTCAAAGTAGAACACTAAGTAAGAAAATTTAGTGACATTTTCCTTTTTCTGTGGGAGGACTTGATGTAGTGAGTGAGCACATTGACTCTGAAGTCAAGCTGCTGAAATCAAATCCTAGCTCTGCATTTATTGTTATAAGATGTAGCTATACTCAATATCCCTGTACCTCAATTTCCCTATCTGTAAAGTAGGCATAATAATGGCATCTACTTAATAAGGTTGATATAAAAATTTAAAGAATATACATTAAGTACTTAAAGAAGTACCAGGCATAAAATAACCCATATGCATTTTGGCTATTAAGAAAATAAAGGCTGAAAAAAGACAGTGTTTCACATTATTTGCCAAATAAACTAATTCTTTAAAGGGGATTTTCTATATGTCTAATACTCATTTCTGGCTCTTTTCAGGGGTTGGTGATAAAATACTTCAGTACCTAGTAAGAAAGTCCAAGAGGAGATATATAATTTTTACTTCGAACAAATAAATCATTTATCACTCCTTTCTCCCCCTTTCCCACCCCCTTAGAGTGCTCTCTGGGCACCTTGCACCTTTCTAACTCATGTGGCTGCAAATCACACAGCAGCCAGCACTGAATCCCATTTGCAGTACAAAGAGACTGCCAGGGAAGAAATGGGCTTAATTAGTAAGAGTTGTTCAAGGTAAAGCCTTTACAAAAGAGCTAACTGTGCCGTGTTAAAGGAAAGAAATATGATGAAAGCCACTATTACAGAAGCTGGAATGATGCATATATTTCCTTAGCCTTTGCCTGCCATATCACATCCGCTTAGATGTCCCAGCTCCAATTTCAGGGGTAGTTCAAAGCTGAGATTTTTAGGAAAGCACAGAGCAATGCAAAAGCCTTGGAACTTATTCCATCAGATCTGTAACTACTCTGGCCAATTAACATGCCAGCTGGGGGAAGATGAAGGTGAAGACAACAGGACCCATCTCTCAGAGATATACATGAGAAACAGACATGGAAATGGCCAATCACAAATACAATGAGAGATTTCTAAGCCTAAGACTGGGATGTTGACTGAAAGATGAATTTGCATGGTGAGACAGGAAAGCTCCACAGAGGCAAGGACAGCTCAATTGAACTGGGACCTGACCAGGTTACTAGGGAAGGAGAACGTGGGCAAAGAAATCCAAGTTCTCAGCTCCAATGTTGACATTGTCATTTGCCAGTTTAGTGATGTTGGGTGAGTCTCTGTAACTGTAAGCTGTTAAGTTTTTAAGGTTTTACATATTAGTCTTAATAACCTCCACATCTACAGTGAGTCCCGTGCAAGATCTTAGAGCAGGGACAGATAATCTTCTCTAACAAACTGTTAAAGGCTCCAGAGAGACTGCTTGGAGATCAGACAAATATTTATATGACTTAAATGGAATCTTTCCTTCAATGGAAATGCTCTAGATTCAGATATCTTGCCCAATAGTGGGTGGTCATCTCAGAATTTCTGGCTATTCCAGAGATAATTTTCAAACCACAGCTAGATAGTTATGAACTACTTCTTGGCTTTATTTAAGACTTGCATCTTGTTTCTACCATTGATTGGAACCTGAGAGTTTAGGGAAAACTCTGACCATATACAATGTGTAGATTTCATTCAGAATATTCTAGGATTAAACTAATGTTATTAGGATGCTTGAGGGTGTGTGATATTGACACAATATGTAAACTGAGCAAACTGTATTCACTCAACAATTGACAGTACAGTTGGACAGCCCTTCTGGATGTTGCATCTATGCTGTCTGGAATGTGTGGTCTCCAAAGTCATCAAGGCGAGGTAAGAGTGAGCATGGAGAAGGTATACCCTGGATGAAAGTAACACATCACCTTAACTCACATCCCATTGGTAAAAATTAATCACATGACCATATCTAGATTCATAGAGGCTGGGAAATGAGGAAAAGTGGATAGAACAGTGAGTGGCAACAGTCTCTACCATGCTTTCTACACTTTCCTTATTGTGAAATGTATCACATCCTATTGCAAGTATGTATTTAACTAGTTGTCACATTGGTAGATTTTCAGCTCTGTTGTGGCAAGATCTGCCTTGTGGTCACTGCCATCTTCTCAGCACCTAGTATACTGCCTGGAATGTAGTCAGGGTTCATTAATGGCAGCATAGATATAAGATCAAGGAAGGCTGTCCACCCTGCCTCAGACTGGAATATGAGTGAGGATAAGCTTTAAATGTCAATGTCATAAAAGGTAAAGAAAGATTATGGCAATGTTCTAGATTAAAGTCAGCTAAAGAGACTTGGCAACTAAATGCAATATCTGTCCCTGTACTGGAAGGGAGAAAATGTTACAAATGACATAATTAAATCAGATGACAAAATTGGAATATGGATGTCAGGTTAGTTTTTTTAAAGTATTGCATCACAGTTAGCCTGTGAAGATGATAATTGTACTACAATCATGTAAAAGACCTCTCTAGTCTTAGGAAATGTGCACTGAAGTATTTAGGGGCGAATGACCATAATTTATATAATTTACCTTCAAGTTCTACAGCAAAGGGGTAAAATGTTAACAATAGGCAAATCTGGGCAAAAGATGTATGGGTATTCCCTGTACTATTTTTAGCATGTGTTTACATTTAGAAGGGATTTCTGCATTAATTAATGATGGAAGTGTTTTCTATAATTAGTGGGTGATCTGTTGACATCCCATTTGACAGATAGGGGTCAGAGGGTTCAAGAAGGTTTAAATGTTTTATTTCCTGTTTCTCAGGGATTTGGCTGACAAGCTAGAAATCAGATGCCAGGATTTTGGTTTTTATACTTAGTATAATTCCAAAGTCATTATTTAGAAGTCAAGACATGCTACACATGCTTTTTTATATTCTTTACTTTTTTTTTTTTTTTGAGACAGGGTCTTGCTTTGCCACCCAGACTGGAGTGCAGTGGTACAATTATGGCTCACTGTAGCCTTGAACTTCTGGGCTTAAGCAGTCCTCCCACTTCAGCCTCCTAAGTAGCTGGGACCATAGATGTCAGCCACCACGACCAGCCTAGGCTGGTCTTGAACTCCTGGGCTTAAGAGATTTTCTCACCTCAGCCTCCCAAAGTGCTTGAGATTATAGGCATGAGCCACCACATTTAACCTATTTTCTGAGTTTTAATCCTCAATTTATTTGCTGGTTCAATCAGCCAGTGCTCTTCTTTTCATCGATGTGTTTTTTGGGAAGTTACATAGAAACACAAATTTTCAGTCAATTAGCTGATCACTGTCCTTCAACTCCTACTTCTACTTCTAGGCTGAGTTAGGTGTGCTCCTGGAAGCAGTGCTTCTGGAAGAGTGAGGAACACTGCTTCCTCACTCTTCCTCTCTAGGGCTGGGTAAGTGCCTATGGAGAAATTTTCTGCATTCTGCTGACAAGGTCTGTTTCCCGTGGTTCTCTCCTGCTAATTTGCACCTTGAAGACCTGGACTGGCTGGGTCTGACTTGCTCATCTTTGAATCTCCAGCACTATGAGCAGGATTCATAGAATATGTTCAAGCCCACGGTTTGTTAGAGGATAGGATTAATGAGGCCTTGATTGTGGATATGATTTCTTTGTGGGTCTGTCATTGGCTGTCTTAATGCTGCAGACATACACCTTACCCCAGTCGACTTCCTTTCATGCAATTATCAGCTTTCAGAGTTGGCCATTGACCACAAACCTCTCTTCTCTGTCAGTTTCTCCTTTCTCCATACTCACTACCCTGTATGGTATTTGCCTTCTGGCACAGAGTAATTTGGCCTTGCCAGCAATTTATTGGGTCTTATCTTACAGGACACAGTTGGCTAGTCATCTTTCATAAAACTAGCACACAGCAGGCACCTAATTAATGATGATGATGGTAATGACATACTGACAATTGAGCTGGACACATTCTGTTTGTATTTCCTGTAGGAACTGCTGTTTTCCTTTGTTTGGATCAATGTCTTTGTACTAATACTTCTTGAAAGATGAAATGTGTGTTGTGGAGATAAATATGCAGGCAGGACCTGATGGGCTGATATTGCTAGAGTGGCTGGAAATTAATGCTTCAGGAGAAGGTGTGAGGCAGGGAGAAGAAGAGAAAGGAACGGTAGGAAGTAGGAAATGAGAGATTTGGAAGGTATGGGTCTCCAGGAATAACTGCTACTGTTTTTCAGTTTACAGATTATTTACCCCTTGAAACAACCCCCAAGGTAGGTATTGCCTTTGTTTTGCAGATGAGAAAACTGAAATCTAGAGACATTAAATAACTTGTCCAAGATAAGATGCTTGGTAAGTAGCAGATTTAGGATTCAAACCCAGGGCTGAGTGACTAAAACCCATATTCTGGTACCACAATCCCGCCTCACCTCCCCCTCATCCTCCAGGACACAGCAATCCTGAATGGTTAGCTTGGTCACATAGGACCCTGGAGAGATACTTGTAGGCCTTTCTTCCCACCTGAAATCAGAAATACTAGAACATAGTGTCCTATGTAACCACCTAGAGACCACTAAGGAGCTAAAGGCCGAGTCTGAGCATTTAGTGTTTGGTAATCACTACACAGCTGTTCACATTGTGGCTGTAGCCTGGCCACTCCTCTCTCTGTCTCCTTTCAGAATGTTTTTTCTTGCTTGGAAATATTTAGTGTGGCTGTATTTGAATTGTTAAAGTTATAGCATCTGGTATTTTGTGTACATTTCCTCTGAAATTAAAAAAAGTCTATTATTTTCTCCCTGCAGCAAAATCTCTGTCTCTCTCTGTGCCCACCCTTCCCCTTTTTTAATTTTAAAGCATTTGTTTGGCACATTCTCCTCTCTTCAGGCTTGATGGAATTCAGGTTTCAAGAGCATCTGCTCCAGTTTCAGCAGGATTTTGAGGACCTTTAAATTTGTCAGCCAGTCCCTTTAAGCAATGGACTACCCTTTCAATAATTAAAGGAAAAACCCCAAAGCTACAAACAACCTGCCCTTCCTCCCCTTTTTTTTTCCACACTACTTTCAGCATTTTTAGTTAATACTACTGCTGGATAAATTGGAAAACAAAATCTCTGCGGGTGACAAGGCAAAACTTATTAATCATATAACCCTAGCAGATGACATAGCCCTAATACAAATATTTGTGCTTCTGTCACTGGCACTCATCTGATCACTGCCACATAGTGACGGATTTTAAAGACAATCACATTAAGTATTAATCAAGCTTGAAAGATGCAGCCACGCAGAGGCATACTAACGAGCAGGCATTTCCTGCCTGCTTTCTGCACTGACAGAATCCTACGCCAGTGTACTATTGAAACTGTTCTTTTCCTTCTTAAAACATCACTTTAAGCATGCCTAAAAATCTAAGATGGCTATTGATTGGCTAGGTGACCTTGAGCAGGTGACACAGCTCCTATTAGATTATGCCCTGGGCTGCAGGCTCCCCGACCATGCCCACATTCCTTGTTCCAGCCTGTCTCTCACGGCTGGAGTATGAGCAAGTGCTGGGATGTGAGAACTCTCAGGGATTATTAAAGGGGATCAGTCCATGGAGAAGGCAGTATGGAGTCATGTCTGGCTGGCTTGAGTTGGAGATTAGCAGAAGATAACATTCACTAAGTCATGGGGATGTGGCAAAGATAAGAAATTAAGAAAAAAAATCACAGTGTTTTAATGAAAACTTCTACTTGAGTGAGGAGGCTCCTTAAACAAAAAGGCATCTGGGAGGGTAAAGTTGCCAGTCTCTATACTCTGGAAAGTCAGTCCCAGAGAGAAGAGTATTACATGGGGACTGAGACTACGCAGATGGACAATCCCAAAATGATAGGTTCAGTAATGCTTAGAGGATGAAGAGAGGAGGAATTGGAACTCCAGTCCTACCACAGCTCCCCCTTGAGTTGCTCAGTCCTTAACCACAGAAAAGGAGTTGCAGACTGGGCGCAGTAGCTTATGCCTGTAGTTCCAGCACTTTGGGAGGCCAAGGCAAGCGATCACTTGAGGTCAGCAGTTTGAGACCAGACTGGCCAACATGGTGAAACCCTGTCTCTACTAAAAATACAAAAATTAGCTAGATGTGGTGGCATGTGCCTGTAATCCCAGCTACTCAGGAGGCTGAGGCAGGAGAATTGCTTGAACCAGGAGGCAGAGGTTTCAGTGAGCGGAGATTGCGCCACTGCCCTCCAGCCAGGCGACAGAATGAGACAGAGCTCTTCAAAGTTCCTGGGGAATAATGTTGAAGAAAGAATAGACCAAAGTTACCAAAAAGAGGAAGAGGAAAGAAACCTGGTCAGGGCCACATGGAGCCTTGCCTAAGTGGGGTCAGCTTTTAAGCTTCGTAGTTTCAGACACACGAATTAGCCTGTTTGTCCTGAAATATCCAGACTCAGGGAACTGACTCACACTAAGAAAATTCATGTGATATTGATGTATAAGTGAAAAAAAAATCCAGTTTCTTATTTATAATAAGAAAATATAATTATTGGGGTGGAGCACTGGTGTGTCTTTATGTGTAAATATTGATTTGGCTGGTTGGTACCTCTTCCCATCATAGACACATTTACAAATTATAATTTTAAAAGTTGTTTGTTAAAAGTACAAGCTCATAAAAAGGATACACTGTCTTAAAAAAAATTTTTTTTTAAGTTCTGGGATACATTTGCAGGATGTGCAGTTTTGTTACATAGGTAAATGTATGCCATGGTGTTTGCTGCACCTATCAACCCATCACCTAGGTATTAAGCCCAGCATGCATTAGCTCTTTTCCCCAATGCTCCCCCCACTGTCTGACCTCCCCTGACATGTCCCAGTGTGCGTTGTTCCCCTCCCTGTGTCCATGTGTTCTCATTGTTCAGCTTCCACTTATAAGTAAGTGTTTGGTTTTCTGTTCCTGCATTAGTTTGCTGAGAATAATGGCTTCCAGCTTCATCCATGTCCCTGCAAAGGACATGATCTCATTCTTTTTTATGGCTACGTAGTATTCCATGGTATATATGAATCACATTTTCTTTATCCAGTCTATCATTAATGGACATTTGGGTTGATTCCATGTCTTTGCTAGTATGAATAGTGCTGCAGTGAACATACGTGTTCATGTATCTTTACAATAGAATGGTGTATATTCCTGTGGATATTTACCCCATACTGGAATTGCTGGATCAAATGGTATTTCCAGTTCTAAATCTTTGAGGGATCACCACACAGTTTTCCACAATGGTTGAAGTAATTTACATTCCCACCAACAGAATAAAAGCGTTCCTATTTCTTCACAACCTCACCAGCATCTGTTGTTTCTGCCTTTTTAATAATTGCCATTTGGGCTGGCATGAGATGGTATCACATTGTTGTTTTGATTTGCATTTCTCTAATGATCAGTGATGCTGAACTTTTTTTTCATATGCTTGTTGGCTGCACGTAAAGGACACATTATCTTGTGGAAAGTGCTGCAAACATGAGCCAGTTCTTGTTAGGCCTCCATTTTTATAGACTCCTTGAAGACCACTTCCTCTCATTCATTTTCACACAACTTTCTGTATTTAACTAGGTGCCAAGTTGTGTCTTAAAAATTAAAGCTCTTTCAGTTAGAGTTTTCCCAGCTATTAGGGAAGCCTGCTAGTGAGATACTAGGTAGAGATTATCAGAAGATAATGATCTCATGGTAACTCTTTGCCAAGTAGCCAATCCATTTAAACTCCCAACATTTCTGTCTTCCCTTATTATTGGGAAAAATCATAGAATCATAGAATTTTAGGAGCTGGACGATGCCTTAGAAATAATCTAACCCAGATCCTTCTGTTGCTATGATAATCTGCTTTTTTGATTATTTGAGTTAACTTCTCACTTATGAATCTCCATTTTTTCCTTATTCTTTCTTCTGAGGAAAGAAGAGATCCTATCAAGATGAACTACTGTCCCTTCTCTGCAGTAGATTCCATTTCCTTTCTTGTGACCATCTAATATACTGTCCAAACGGGGACACTATTGAGAGTAAAGGAGGCATTGTTAATAATGAAGCCAAGACAGCTGGCAAAACCAAGACTGTCCTGCAGAAATGTAGATGTATGCTCGTCACTGCTTCTGCTTCCCCTCCTTTTAAAACTTGATTCTTGAAGCAGCCTTTGTTTCAACTGATTTTTCAATCTCTCCTCTTCATCTGTGTAGAAACCTAATCCCTCATCTGCATATACTGCGAGCCCTCATTTTGCTAATCTGTAGGGGTTTGGGCTATGATTTTACCCCTTAGGTAAGACTCACCTTGTTCCTACCTCGGGAAGCATAAGTGAAGGGATGGGATGAAGGACAGAAGCCTTTCCCCAATACTCCCCCAAAGGCAGATGTTTCTTTTGAGAGTTGAAGGTAAGAATGTTGAGACGGAGAAAAATAGGTTCTTCCAAGCAGTCTGTGCCACTCGTATTTCATCACCATCCCCGACTTCTGCCCCTACCCAAGACCCATCTGGCTTTCTTCATCCTCACCCTCACCCTCAGCTCTGGGACTTGTCCCTCAGAGCCACCCTTGATTCTTGAAATAGTCCTCACCTTTGCCTCTAATATCAGCACACTTTCCTGAGAGGAACTTGCTGAGGGCCCTACTCCACTGCAGGGTAAGTGCTGGGGTCACCTCACTCACTTTCATTTGCCCCCTGGAGGTAACAGGGAGTCCTGCCTGAGCTGATAGCTCAACCAATATTCTTTGGAATTAAAATAGGGTGGGAGTGGGCTGTAAGTGGAGCTTCAGGGTTCTGTTTGCAGCTCTTTCCTCTTTCTTCTTCCCCAGGACAACTCACTGTTTTGGGTGTTGTTTTCTCTACCTGGCAGAAGAAACAACTAAAGTGCTTTGAGAGCCATCATTCACACAGTAGGAGTCAAATTTTCATCAACCCACTAAATTCCCAAATTTAATATCCCATGGAAGATGGAGTAGAAAGGTTCCCGGTTATTGGGACATCCTGATTTTAGAGATTGATGAAATAATAAGTTACATCTAATCTTCTTTGAGTTTTGGAGTTTTACCCCTCCTGTCCATTAAAGGTTAAATGCCCTATACAAAGCCCCGATTACCTAATGAGATATTCATTAGGGGCCGCCTGATGCTCCCTTTGTAGATGTTGGTCGAAGCTGGTTTGGCCTCAGGGTGTGGTAAGAGATATCTTTATTGGCGATTTATGAAACTTGTTCCAGGATTCAACTCCTGGGGATTTGTCTATTAAGATGGCTGGAACCTATTCCTGACCCCTTTCTATCTTCTGCCAAAAATCTCCCAAGGTTCAAGAAGAATTGAGTTGATCTTTCCTGAATTACTTCCTGTTCATTATTTTAATGTCAGCTTCACCTTGGTTTCCTACCCACAGTCTGACTAGCAATGAGGATGAAAATATTGATCGTTTCCCAAGAAGCTGCTTGGAGGCTCTGTCCAGGGCATTGAAGACTCAGCTTTTGGACAAAGCCAATAATTCAGAAAACTTTTCAGGCTTCTGTATATTTAGTTGCTTAGACTCTTCTGTCTTGCTGCCCGAAATGGATGGTGCACTTTTGGCCCACTGGCAGATTCAAATCCAGCACCTACTGTGTGCCAGGCACGGACCCACTCTTGACTCCTTTTTACTAAAACTGTGGACTTCTCCTTCACCTTCAGAGTTATTTTGCTTCCATCAGCCTGCCTCTGCCTCCTCTGCAAGACTGCCTCCAGTCACTAGAGCCCTTCTGCTCAAACACACGAAGTTGTTAATGCCTGGAAGTTTATGGTCTTCGAGACAGCCCTTAGCGAATGACTGACAGCTGTGGAGCTGGGACAAACTCAGGCATAATTTATACTCCAGAATTTCCCTGTGGGTGCAGGTGGAGGTAACTCTCCATGGGGCTTTGCCTCAAGTTGCACCTTTGTTTGGCTTTTTATTTTCTGCCCTGTTCTACTTTCCCCGCTTCCTTGCCTGTTTCTCCTGAGAGCATTTCTTAGTAAATCACTCGTCTATGAATCCCCATCTTAGACCCTGCTTCTGCAGAACCTGACCCAAGACAATATTACCTTATTGAGTTCTCAAAGCCATCCTGTAAGAATTGAATTTTTAAAACATCCTTCATTATTCTCATTTACAGATAAAGAAACTGAGATGTCTAGCATTTAAGTTATTTCCCCAGGACCATACAACTAATAAGTAACATGCGGAGTTGGGATTTAAATCCAGAACTTCTGACTCCAAATCTAGGACCTGGTTAATTTACCATTTTCTACTGCAGTATCACCTTCCATCCCACATGGAGGATGGTTGTTTAGTCAATAAATATTTAGAAAAATATCTACTTTGACTGGGCACAGTGGCTCACGCCTGTAATCCCAGCACTTTGGGAGGCTGAGGTGGGTGGATCGAGACCAGCCTGGCCAACATGGTGAAAACCCGTCTCTATTAATAATACAAAAATTACCCTGGCATGGTGGCGGGTGCCTGTAATCCCAGCTACTTGGGAGGCTGAGGCAGGGGAATCATTTGAACTCGGGAGGCGGAGGTTGAAGTGAGCTGAGATGGCGCCATAGCACTCCAGCCTGGATGACAAGAGCAAAACTTCATACCACCCCCGCCACCAAAAAAAGAAAAACAAAAAGAAAAATATCTACTTTGCATTATATATTGTGAACACAATAGTATGAAAAGTAGTTATTAATGAAATTATTATATATATGTATAATTATAAACCACAATGAAAGCTATAAAGAAGGTTTATGTTGAGTATGTGTGTGTGGGTGAGTGGTATTGTACCAGGTTTATATTGAGTAGTGTGTGTGTGTGGGTGGGTGGGTATGTCAAGAAGAAATTTTGGTTTGGGGGAAGACAGGTTTGCATGAAAAAACAAACTTTTATCTGCCTGAAATGCAATGACATGCAGCTGAATGAAATTAAGTTAATTTTGTATTTTCTATCCAAGTAAGTTTAATTTTGCAAGCTTCACGTGGCCTAGAGCTGTTTGTGTAGCTTGCTCTTACTGACTGTCAACAATTCTATCTGCACACAGCTCACTGCTCCTTCCATACACCCCAAGACCTTGGCAAGCCTCCTTGGTACCAATCAGCAGCCCCTAGTAATGTAAAAAGCAGTGGCAGCTATGGATTCCCATCGCAGAGTCCCTCATTAAAATCTGTGCTTGATGGAGCAGCTGGTCCCAGATCACAGATTCCGACTCACAGTGGGGAGCTCTCAGTATGGAGACAATGAAAGCACACAGCTTGTTAATGACACTGTCAGAAGGTGGGGTTCCCTTCCAGCTATTTCTGGAGAAATTTGGGCCATTTATCACACACACAGACATTTATTCACTTATACCTAAGCTCTCCTATTTCTTCTCTAAAGGAATGTTATTAATAAGCAAAACTTTGTAATCCCAGCACTTTGGGAGGCCGAGGCGGGTGGATCACGAGGTCGAGAGATCGAGACCATCCTGGTCAACATTGTGAAACCCCGTCTCTATTAATACAAAAAAATTAGCTGGGCACGGTGGCGCGTGCCTGTAATCCCAGCTACTCAGGAGGCTGAGGCAGGAGAATTGCCTGAACCCAGGAGGCGGAGGTTGCGGTGAGCCGAGATCGCGCCATTGCACTCCAGCCTGGGTAACAAGAGTGAGACTCCGTCTCAAAAAAAATAAAAAATAAAAAATAAGCAAAACTTTGTTCAAAGTTTTTTTAGTTGGTTGCCATGAAAGAAAGAGGTGCTAGAATCTAAGCTGTCTTTGGAGGGCAGCTATGCTCGCCACTATACCACAAATGCTGAACTGTCTTTGAATAAACCCCGTTTAGATAATGTCTTAGTCCATTTTATGTTCCTATAACAAAATACCACAAATTGGGTAATGAAATAAATTTATTTTTTACAGTTCCGGAGGCTGAGAAGTCCAAGGTCAAGGGCCCCACATTTGGCCAGGGCCTTTTTGCTACATCCTCATTACAGAAGGCTGACGGAAGAGAGAGCAAGGGAGGGCCAAATTTGCTTTTATAACAACCCACTCTCACCATAACGACTTTAATCCAGTCAGGAAAGTGGAGGCTTTATGGCCTAATCCCTCTCCATAGTCCCATCTCTTAATATTGTTACAATGACAGTCATGTTTCGACATGAGTTTTGGAGGGGACATTCAAACCACAGAAGGTGGTAAGGGGTATTTCAAGAAGCATAAGACCATCCTGCCCTTAAGAGAATCCCTGTAATTTAATTATTATCAGGGGTGATAGCAATGATGATGACCATTGTAATACTCGTCCATGAGCTGCTATTTTACAGTTGACAAAGTCCTTTCAACTTTATTATCTCATTCTTCCTGTGTCATTTCTCTGGGGTGGAAACTCAACAGATTTAGTCCATGCTGAGTTGTCATCAATAAACAGAGAAGCTGGCTCTGCTACTACTGATCCAATCAAAGTTCTAAGGCTGTCATCTATAAATGACCCTAAATTACATCAAAAAAATAAAAAAGCAATCTGTCTATCTTCAGGTATGTGAAGTTGGAATCAGTAAAGGCCAAAACAGCTTCTATGGCCACACATTCTCTCAAGGTCTACTTCAGTTAATCTTATTTCTAGCTACAGCAATGTCCACCTATACCTGGAACCTCAAAAATCAGAGTTAGAAGTTTTTTGCTTAATGGACACTTGCTAGCATAAGATAATTTTTAAAAAATTGTTGAGGCCTAACTAAATTATAACAATAGCAATAATGGTTTAGATTCATTGAGTTCATATGTGCTAGGAACTTTGGTAAGGACTGGGGAATCAAAGGGGTATAGGAAGCCAGGTGGGGTGGTTCACACCTGTAATCCTAGTACTTTGGGTGGCTGAGGCAGAGGATCTCTTGAGGCTAGGAGTTTGAGACCAGCCTGGGGTGTATAGCAAGACTCCATCTCTACAAAAAAAAAAGAAAAAAAATTGCTGAGTGTGGTGGCCCATGACTGTAGTCCCAGCTGCTCAGGAGGCTGAGGTGGAAGGATTTTTCATGCCAGGAGTTCAAGGCTGCAGTAAGCCATGATTATGCCACTGCACTTAAGCCGAGGTGACAATAAAAAGGCGGGGTATAGGGTGAGGTCCACACCATCAAGCAGTTTATACTCAAGCTGGGAAGACCCGCCTAAGCTAATTGGTAGATGCTTGGTGTAGAGAAAAAGTTTAATGGACGGAAACAGTGCTGTGGTCTGGAATCGTCAGAGATGATTTAGAGAGAAGACAGAGTGATTTAAAGCCCTTAAATAAGGGATCATATTTAGATAAGTGAAAGGGCATGGGAAGAATGCACCAGGCAGGGGTAGCAGAAAGAACTGGTATTTCGAGCTGGGAATGTATGAGTCATATTTAGAAGACAACAAAGAGAAGAGCATGATTGGAGTCAAGTGTTAATGTAAGAGAGGGTGGAAACATAAGCCCAGAAATCCAGTCAAAGCTTGAATGCCAAACTGAGAGATTAGATCCCTGGTGATAGCTACCATATATTGCATAGTAATTAAATATAAAGAACACAACAGTAATAATGACTGTCGCCAGTGCTAAATGTCTAATATTTACGTGGTCCTACAGTAGGTATTTAATGTGCTTTCTCATTGAATCACTTTTTAAGTCAGCACGTATTCATTGGCCACTATAATCCTCACAACAATCCAATAGGGTACTTGTTGATACTTCCTTTTAAAGATAAGAAAACTGACGCTCAAGAGGACTAAGTAATTTATGCAAAATCATGTAGCTAATCAATGGCAGAGCCAGGATTTTGCTCCATGCCTGTCCGACAAAGCCTGCCTTTTTTCCACAATGCTACACTGCAGGCTTCTGAGTCTCTAAAGAGGTAGGCATAATGAAAGTTGTTTGGCGAGGGTGAGGACATCATAGTAGAGAGAGTCTGAGGGCAAACAGTTTGCAATAAGGCAAACAGTGCAGTAGTAATTGTGGTCTGAGGAGAAAAGTGAGAGAAGAGTTTGTAGTGAAAGTCAAGATGAATGGAAAGGAAAAGATGAACTCCAAAGCAGTAGTAACTGTGGTGTGAGGAGAAAAATAAGAAAAGAGTTTGTAGTGAAAGTCAAGATAAGTGGAAAGAAAAAGATGAGCTCCAAAGACACAATGAGGGAATAAGAATGTTCAGGAATTTGTGTTTGAGTACAGGTAGAGAGAAGAGGAGCAAGAGATATTTCCAGAGAGCCACGCCTGGGACTTGAATGTGTGTGAGATGTGACTACGATAATCAAGACTTTGTGCTTTCTTAAACACACTAGAATATGTGCATCTAAAGAACAGAGTCCTTCGAAGCAGTTACCTTGGGAGACTTTGGCCTTGTTCTGACAATGTTGCCACTACGAAAAATTATGATTACTTACTCTTCCTTCAGGACTGCTTTCAACCATAAGGGAAGAGGTCTCCTAACTATAGCCAAGGATGGCATTTCTGAGCCTAACAACCACCACCCACCTGATATTCCAAACGTGGCTCCAAGTCACTTACTTGTTTAAAAAAAAAAAAAGTAATTGTTAAGGGACAAAGCTTTGCCACTTTTGGGGGTTTACTCAGGCTTGCTTGCTCCTAGGGGGACAGTGTGGACAACACAGACCCCAGGCAGTCCTGGGTTTGAACTCTGTCTCAGCCAGTTCCTCGGCCAAGTTATTTAACCCCACTGTACTGCAGATCTTTCAGCTACAAAATGGTTATTACAATTCCTTCCCGAGAGTGCTGTAGGGTTAATTAGGATGCTCTCAGTAGCAAATAACAGAAAAGTCAACTCAAATTGACTTAAACAATGTAGGAATTTATTTGCTCACATAGGGAGAAGTCCAGAGGTAAAGTGAACTCCAGGCGGAATACAACTACGGCTCAAGCTTTAATTCTCCGCAGTTCTGTTGGCTGTGTCCTCTTCTAATTTCCGGTGTTTTTGTTAGGCTGGTTCCCTTTGCATTTGCAAGAAGGTAATTAACAGCAGCTAGGGAAACATGCTTTCTCCTTCAGGTCTAGTGCAGGAGAGAGGAAAACCTCTCCTCCAGCAGTTGAATATAGGCACTTCCCTTCTATACATTTGGATCATCTTAGGACACGTGCCCATCCATGATCCAATATAGCCAGCATCACAATGCCATGCATAGATCAGCTTAACATGGGGTAGACTGGGTGTCAGGAAGGATTAAATAGTATCGCTCATGGACATTAACTGGCCCATAGTTAGCACTCAATGAAAGTTTATTATTTTTTCTAATAATGAAAGGAGAATTAATTAGGTCAATTACACATACACTTTTGATTACATATGGAATGTCTTTTCTCTTTAATGTTGACCTTCACTCTCTCTTTTGGTCTAGGGCCACAGCCTCACTTCCCATCAGAATGGATTACAGGACAGTGCACAAGCTAGGACAATAGCCTTGACCTTTCTTGTTTAGTGCATAAAAAACAGCTCCAGTTTTGAGTACAGAGGCAGAAGTCAGGACATATGAACAGAAAAGGAATGCTGAGTAGGGGCTAGGAAAGAGGAAGATTGGGAATTGGGAGGAGACTCCAAAATACTATTGATTTTACTTTTGCTTTGCTCCTCTCAGCTCTGTTCCTAGTGCTGTCTCTGCCTTCACAGCACTCACTAGGGCAGGGTGTGGGAGTGGGTGGCTCTTGCCAGCAATTAGAGGCAAGTTTTAAACAGCTCATCCATCCAGTCAAACCTAGGACCCCATTTCATCATTACATATTTGGCAACTAGCCGGCAAAGGCCAGAACTGAGGCTTTCACACCTATTTAGCACCTGGTTAAGTGTCACTTGGCACCTGCCAAATGGGTTTCTACCATTTAGGGAGAATTTGCACTGATTACTGTACTAATTAAGCAGAAGTCATTGCTACTCACAATCATTGGGCTAAATCAGTTTCTGGGGAAAAGTCTTGATAAGCAGTTACCCAAATGAAATAGATTTGAAGGCATCCCACGCACACAGGCTCACACAGCAGCAGTTGCTCTCGTGCTGTCAGCCAATCCAGCACAACCTGGATTATTCCTATGAACAGATTCTTGATGTGACTGAACCCAGAGATAGTTGACAGTCTCAAAGCCAGGTGACTTGAACTGGGGAGTCTTACAAGGTGAGCTGCTCACACTTAATTGAGGTCAATGATGCTAAGTACCAAGTTTGAGGAGCATCCTTGCAGTGAGTAGATATTTTGCACATCCTTTGGCTTTATTCCCACTCCTTTTATTTCTGTTTCATGGACGCTCTTGGAGTAAGCAATTCTCTGCCCTCATGACTTTTTATAATTTCTCTTTAGGTTACTTCGAACATTTTATAGACTCAGTTTGTGACTGGGGGGTAGTAGACTCTCAGAACTTTCATTCTTAGAATTTCTGTGAACTTGGCATTTGCTCAACAATTTGGGGGAGTTTGTGTGTGTGTCTGTGTATATGTGTGTGTGTGTGTGTGTGTGTGTGATGGGGAGGATATATAGCCTTAATATGCAAGACATTAGGGATGCTTGTAGCCATCTGAGGACTTCTGTAGGCAACAGATTCTCAGAAGAGAACAAAAACTCAAATAACATCAGATACAGTAGTCTCCCCTTTTCTGAAGGTTTTGTTTTCCACAGTTTCAGTTACCCATGGTACAGTAAATAAAATGTTCTGAGAAAGAGAAAGAGAGAGAGAGACCTCAGTCACATAAGTTTTATTGCAATTTACTGATATATTGTTAGAGGCCAGGCATGGTAGCTCATACCTGTAATCCTAGCACTTTGGGAGGCTGAGACGGGCAGATCACCTGAAGTCAGGAGTTCAAGACCAGTCTGGCCAATATGGTAATACCCTGTCTCTACTAAAAATACAAAAATTAGCCAGGGCTGGTGGTGGGCACCTGTAATCCAGCTACTCGGGAGGCTGAGACAGGAGAATCACTTGAACCTGGGAGGCGGAGGTTGCAGTGAGCTGAGATCTTGCTATTGTACTCTGAGAGTACAATATTGAACAAGAGTGAAACTCCATCTGAAAAACAAACAAAGAATATATTGTTAGAATTGTTCCATTTTATTATTGTTGTTGTACATCCTTTACTGTGCCTAATTTACAAATTAAACTTCATCATAGGTATGTATGTTTAGGGAAAAAATGAGCATATGTGGGGTTTGGTGCTATCCGTGGTTTCAGGCATCCACTGGGAGCCTTGGAAGATATCCCCTTTGGATAAGGGGAGAGTCTACTATACTATGCCTGGAAGGCAGTTCTTTTGGATCAGGGCACAAACCGCATCTGAAGACTTATTCTATCTTTTTTTATAACATGGCTACGGATTTTAATAAAATGTGTTGGAAATTGGAGAAATGCTGAACTGGGTGGGTATTATAAAAAATATAATATGGAGAAGAACCTGGCCTATATATATTTTGGGTACATAATGTACTACTTTGAGATAAGCTTGAGACATTGTATTAGCCACTTCTGGAGATCCTAGTGTGCATCATGAGGTCAACAAATTTTCCCAATATTGTGCATGCCGGGTACATTTATGTCTTTACTAGATTTTCCTGGAACCATAAGGGAGGTAATTTATTTTAGGGGAGGAAGTGAATGGCTCCCTATTATTAAAAATTGTGATGATGTTTTGGGGCAATTGCATCTCACTTTCTAGAAGGTCAGAGAAAGAAATTCAATTTGAAGCCAATGGAAATTTTCAAACATGTGTGCAATCCCGTATAGCAAATGCCATGGAAATCTCCACATCCCAGTGATTCTCAATGGCCTATTTGTATCAGGCAGTATTCAATGAGGTGAAACTTTGTCCTAAATAAAAATGTGGACAATTACTTGGAGTTTATTCTAATGGGAAACTATTGCTCAAAATCTTGAGGGAGGAGGGGTAGAAGTAATGAAGGAACACTGACTTGAAGAGTAGCTTCTGCAGGAAACTCTCAGAGGGGATTATTTGAGAGTTTAGTGGGGATGGAAAACCAGATAGAGGGATGACCACGAGGACAAAAGCCTTTCAGAAATACATAGACGCCTTTACATTAATGGAATGAGGCAGAGAAGCTCAATTCATCTTATTTTTCAAACTGAAGGGAAGGATAATCTGGCAAAGCTAGAGAATTTGGGACACACAGGTAGCAGGAATCTGAATGACACATACATATTATCATGCTAGGGCCTCCCAACCACTTAGAACAGTGTTTGGTACCTGCTAGGTGTGCATTAAATAACTATTGTGTGTATAAAATGAAAATGGGACACAAAGGTATGCTATGAGTAGTAAAGTGCTACACAAAAGTTAGATATCAGATATGGTGGCTTGTGCACTTTGGGAGGCCAAGCACTTTGAGAGGTCAAGGTGGGAGGATAACTTGGGGTCAGGGGTTTGAGATAAGCCTGGGCAACATAGCTAGATCCCAGCTCTATACAATTTTTTTAAAGGTTAGATAACATAGCTAATTAATGGATATTAATGATTTATCAGGTTCATTTCCAGGGAGGAGGTAGGATGGGATTTGGGATGAGCAATGCTGCTGAAAGTGGAAAGAGTATGGAGATGGGGAATGAGGGAAGCTGCAGGCTTGTCTCCTTACTGTAGCTGAGAGGGACTCTCTTGTCTCTTGATTTTGAAAAAGATGAGCATTTTAATCTTTTGGTTAACATTTTATTTGGAGTCTGATATTGCCTGTACCCATATGTTCAGTCCAAGGACTGGCACATCCCTACAGTCTTGATCCCAGAGCTCATTCTCTCTGGCTTCTGGCAACTTTGCAAAGCAGTGACTCAGAGTTCTAAGTCAGTTTAACAGGTGAATAGGCCACTGGAATTTAAAGGTCCCATCCCAACAAGGCTTCCTGGGCCACCAGGAAGCTCCTACTCTTCTATAGTCGCAATGCTGTTGTCTGCATCTGTAAACATGTGGAGTGTTCCAAGGGTGAGCCTCCTTCGATGGGAACCTTGCTGTGGCACACGGGGTCCATCTGTGTGGCCTGAGCTCTGTGGTGATGGGAGCTCCAGAGCTTCCAGGTGCTCAACTGCTTCCCTGCTTGTAAGTTTCCCTCTATAAATCGTATTTTATCTCTATACTGTATGATCCCTTTGATTCTTGGGATTGGGGTGTTTTTGATATGAGGTTCAGGTTTTTCAGACACCTGGAGTGGCAGATGGACAATCCCCCACCATGAGGGATTAACAATGAAGAGATTTTTTTTTCCCCTTGAGCAGCAGGCAGGGCCTGTGAGCAGGAGAAAGAGTGGAAAGGAGAAAAGCAAGATAGGTCAAATATCTTTCTTTATGCTGAAGAGAAGCCCATTTCCAGCCTGTCCTTTGACAGGGATGCTGTTAGTTGTCTGATACTTTTCTCTCCACTTCCAGAGCTTCCTTTAGCTTCTGGGTTGCTTTGGACTGGCTGGTTTTCTGCTTATTGTCAGTAAAAATAAAGATAGAGTTCTCTCTCATAGATTATCTCTGGCTCCTAAATGAGGACACCGTGAGAGAGGACACCTGCAGGGGAAGGGCAGGCCAGCGGAGTGGTTTGTTAATCAGCATGAGCTGTGGGCAAAGAGGCTGGAGCACCTATAGTGTTTGTCCACCCTTCAGGGGCTTGCAGTTTAAGTGTCCGTTCCTCCCAGAAAGTGTCCCAGAGAGCCCTCCTGAGGCTTGCTAGCAGATGCCCTCCCTGTCTCCTTCTGGGTGAAGCTCCTTAATCTGAGCAAGTGATGCTGCCTTATTGTTCCAGGAGTGCTGTCTAAATTAACTACAGAAGGGACTGATTTATTTCACTGCTGAAATGCAGCCTTCCCCTAGATAGAAGGTGGCAGCTCTTGATCCAATAGCATCGATTTGCTGCAGCCGGTCAACTCAGGTTGTAGAAAAGCTCTACACAACTAGCTACTTAAGGAAGCAAAGAGGTGAACAGCTAAGCAGATTCAAGCTGGGATCTAGTCAGGTGTGGGTCAAGGATGCAGGTCTTCAGTGGCTCAAGTAAGGGGATCCTTCTCCATGTACCTGGCCTCTGTCTATACAGCACTGTGGTTCAGAGCTCAGCTTGGGACTCAAACAGCCCGGGCTCATTTACTAGCTATATGAACTTGACCAAGTACTTAACCTCCTCTCATTCATTTTTGTATTAAAACGCTTTTTTTTTTCCTGAGCACCTGGGAAATCTCTGCATCTTTCTGCACCTGTGAGGCATGTCTGGCTCCATTTATGTTCTGGATATGTGAAAAGAGCCAAAGGTACAGATGGAGGGAGGCTGCCTGGCTTTCTTTTCTAGCCGTTTAATTGGTAAAAAAACTTGGACCCAAGGTGGCCCCTAGCGTTCTGTTAAAAACGCCATTTTGTCTTTCTTAAAACGGAGTCTGAAAGCAGCCAGACGCCTCTAGGAGGACAGTGAGGCAGCTGTCACCCGGGAGAGGCCCCAGCATAAATCATAGAGATCCAGGAAGGCAGGGCGGGTTCAACTAGCACATGAAAACACTCTCGGTGTTTATGAATCGATGACCTGCCAGGGAACTGGGTTGTGTTTCGTTTTCCTTTGCCTCCAGATCAGACTCTTTAGAGCTGAAAACCCTGGCCCTCGCTTACCCTCTTCGAATAAAAATAAAGGATAGCTCTGGACAGCCGAAGGTGACTATAAATCTTGGTTCATGACTGCCTTTCCAGGGCAGTCATTTACTGAGCTTGTCAGCACCAGTCTCTTCCTGGGCAGCCTGATGTCTTCTCTTGGGCAGCCTGATGCCGCAGTTGTTGTTGCCAAGAGGCTGGGCATGTTCCAAAATCATAGTTACTTCCGGTTAAACGCAGCAGTTAAACCTCTACAGTCCACTCTTCTTACCTCAATAAAACGATGGCTAAGGAATAAAATGTTAATGTGGGAAACTATGAAGGAGGTCAACATATTCTTGAAGGATGGAAAGTAGATGAAGGAGCCGCCACTCACTCGCCAGAGAGGGCAAAGCTATGGCTTCAGTTCTCAGGAAGAAGGGTGCAGATGAGAAGCAGGCCAATGGCTCCTGCGGTGTAGCAGGCAGGCCTGACTCATAGGCTGAAGCCAGGGAGTTGGCTGGAAATCTGTCTAGGTTCAACTACAGCCCCAGATCCATCCCCACCCCTGCAGAGGCCTCATTCTCAACTTGGTAGCCATTATATTTTGATAACTTTTGTTCTCCAGTCACTTTTTTCCATCTTATTTTTAAATATGAATGAACAGGCAAGGATCAGCCGGAACTTGAGGTAAGCATTCAACATAAAAGACAGAGAAACAAAACTAACAAAAACAAGGGGGACGTTTGGGGAAGGGTATTTGCAGAGGAAATATACTACAGAGGTTGCCTGTTCTCTAGAGAGACTTAATAGGAAATACTTACAGATCCTAGTGTTTCAAGACCCTCTTTTTTTTTTTCTTCTTGAGATGGAGTCTCACTCGGTCACTGGGCAGGAGTGCTGTGTCATGATCTCAGCTCACTGCAACCTCCTCCTCCCGGGTACAAGTGATTCCCTTGCCTCAGCCTCCCGCAGGACCCTCTTAAACCTCAGAAGTTGGTAAGTCAGGCCCAGGCATTCAGAGTTTCTCATCACTTCTTTTTTATTTGTTTATTTTAAAATTATCAGGAAGTTAACTTGTCTAAACTCAGACTGTAAACTCCATCTCCCCTGTGGTGGGCAGGGGCTGCAATCTCAGTTCCACTTTTTCAGCTTTAGCTGAGCTGCTTGGCATCTGCCCTGTGTATTGTGTGGCTCAGGGGCAACCAGAGATCAGGTGGGAGTTTATGCACAGAATATAGGGCTTCCCTTTTCTGGCTCTCTCCTTTCCTCTCTTTTTGTTGTTGTGAAATAATTGATAGTCTGATTATTAAAGCCAGCAAGCCTGCCAATTTCTATTAGAATTTTTACCCTCTGGTGTAGAATGGGACTTGTTCTCAGGACAGAAGCTGTGAAGGAAGGAGAAATGACCTAATGCTTCTAAATGTCAACTCTTCTTCAGTATTCAGCTACCTTTCGTCATGCTTCACCAGTTTGAGAGAGTTTTCTGGGGTTTTTATTTTTTATTTTTAAGTTCAGGGTTATAGTAGTCTTTTGGGGGAGGGCTGATCTGATAAAAGCTGATCAGAGCTAATTTCTAGTAGCCATTATCTTTTGGTACCTTTTGTTGTCCAGTCACTTTTTCTACCTTACTTTAAAATATGAATGGACAGCTAAGGATAAGCAGAAGTTTGAGGAAAGCATCCAACATGAAATATGGAGAAAGAAAACAAAACAAAAACTATGGGGAAAGTTTGGAGAGGGGTGTTCTCAGAGGAAACAGAGATACTGCTGACAGCAGAACAAAATACAAAAATAAACTCTCCATGATAACATTTTCTGACAGACAAAGACATTTCATCTGCAAAACAAAAGTAGGCTACCATTTTCAAAAAAGCAATGGGGGAAAAACAAGATCCTAGAAATTTTAAAAATACAATTACATATTTCATAGTGAAAGAAATCCATGAAGCAAAACAAACAAACAAACAAAAACCCCAGATGTGGACAAAAAAGAAAGAAAAGATTTTAAGAAATTATAGAATCAATCTCAGGGCCTACAGAAAAGAAGAATAGAGAAAATGGAAAGGAGAGTACTTTCAAAGAAATAACAGAAGAATATGTCCCCGAACTGAGGGCCATGAATATCTAGAATCTAGATCAGGGGTTAGCAAACTATGGTCTATGGGCCAAATTCAGCCAGCTGTCTGTTTTGTAAATAAAGTTTTATTGGAACACAACCATGCTCATTTGTTCATTTATGGTTCATAACTGCTTTGCTACAATAGTAGCATTGAGAAGTTAAGATGGGGCCATATGGTCTACAAAGCCTAAAATATTTTACTATCTTACCCTTTACAAGAAAAGTTGACTGATTCTTGGTCTGAGTTGAAATATCCTGTCATCGACCAGCACCATGAATATAAAAAGAACTAGACCAAGGGCATTACTGTGAGTTTTCAGAACATCAGAGATAAAGAAAAAATCCTGAGATTCCAGAGAAACGGTCATTTTACAAAGGACCAGAAATAAGAATGGGACTGAACTTCTCAAAAGCAGCAGTAGAGAGTACAAGAAAGTAGTGTTGCCCTCAATATATTGCAAGGAAAACAACTTTCAACCTGGAATTTTATCCAGTGTAAGGATAGAATAGAGTGTTTTTAGACAGCCATGTCTCAAAAATTATGCTTTTTGTCTTCTGCAGAGGGGATGATTCAGTGCAATAAGGAAATAAACCAAGATACAAAAGGTAGGGAGGACTGTGGGCAGGATAGTGACAGGAGATCCTGGAAGGATAGCCGGGCTCCAGGCCCAGAGAGCAACTAGTCCAGGCTAGAGCAGAGCAGAGCAGAGGGGGCCAGGGCTGGGGTCTCCAGGAAAAACAAACAAACAAAAGAACCAATGGTTTATTTTTGTGCTGGACCCAGTGGAGCAGAGCACTGACCACCGAGTGTTTGGGAACACTTGGCACTGGTTATACGGTAAACAACTAAGAAAATCACAAAAAAATGCAGCTATTTCAGAAGAAAACAAAAAAGTTGTATGAGAAAGAAAATGTAATTACAGCACTGACTCAAGAGTGAGTAATATTTACATAATCGCCAGGTGGCTGCGGGGGTCCCCCTCCTGCTGGGCAGCCCTGGAACACCTCCTTTCCCTTAGTTCCTCCAGCGCTGGAGGAGTCAGGAGCTGAACCTACTGATTTCATTTGCTTTTTTCAGGAATTCTAACACTTTCTAACTAATACCCTATATTAAATTTCCCTCTATTGAGTTATCTGGCATGAGTTTATGGAGTCTGACTGATCAGACAATTAATAATTCTAAAATCAATAAATCGAGAAATAGCAGTGTAAGCATCATGTTAGAAATATGGGAGTAAATACCAGGAGAAAAAAAGAAGGAAGGAGTTGAAATTATTTGCCTCTGAGGGGAAGAACTTGGGAATGCGGGTGCGGGGAGAGAGGGATATATTAGGGGAGTGTTGTTTTTATTATAAATCTTTTATAATATTATTTGACTTTAAACTAGGTGCATATATTACTTTGAAAAATATAAATACAAAAATATTCACTGACTTATCTGTCAACCTCAAAACAAGTCTGGTCACTGGGTCTCACATTCCCACAGATCAGGAACACCAGCAAGTTAAAGATTCCGGTAAGGCTGGGTGGGGTGACTCACACCTGTAATCCCAGGACTTCAGGAGGCCGAGGTGGGTAGATCATGAGGTCAGGAGATCAAGACCATCCTGGCCAACATGGTGAGACCCCATTTCTACCAAAACTAAAAAATGTAATGTGCCTGTAATCCCAGTTACTTGGGAAGCTGAGGCAGGAGAGTCACTTGAACCAGGGAGTCAGAGGTTGCAGTGAGCCAAGATCGTAATAGTGCACTCCAACACGTGGTGATGGAGCAAGACTCTGTCTCAAAAAAAAAAAAAAATTCTGGTGAGCGTGGGGACCTCCTCTAGGCTGATAATAGGGTACAGTGGAGGAGACTTAGATTGCTTATCTGATATAGGTATTCACTTGAAAATATTGCTTTCATGGAGTGTTTTACTTGGATCTCCCTCACACACACACAAATACCATATTTCATTTTCCTAGCACATAGCAGAGCATAGTGCACGGAAGTTTCTCAGTTCTGATAGATGGACAAGCTGGACTGGGAAGGGAGTACTCCACTTTCTGCTACCTTAAGCTTGAAAGGCAAGAATTCTGTGGTGACTCCCGGCTGGCCTCTCTGGCCATTAGTACAGCCAAACACCACCACAAGTAAACCTCAGCCCAGGAGAAGAATTGGAATGCTTGACTCTTGTTTAAACCACCTTTGCAAAAATTATAGCACTGAGAAAATTATGACAGTGAAAGAGACCTGACCTAACCAACTCCATTTTGCCTTTAATCTCCAAACTGTCCTTGTTCAATTCTGTAACTATAAGAAGAATTTAGTTTATAGTTTAACTTAGAAACAAATATGATAACAGCCCTTTCCCAAAACAAACCCCTTCATTGGCTGGGGACCATATCACCTTAACAAAACTAGCAAAGTAGCTACAAGAATAGAAATGATGGTTCAGGAGCCATGCGGCTGGAGGGCACAAGATTTCTAACCTCCTCAATTGCTCCTATGCATAATATCACTATTATAAAACCTAAGATTGGTGTTCAAGATACTTTTCAGACTCTGCATTCTGATGAATCAGCTGGCGCCACCTAGACCAGTAAACTGGTTCATCTGATCTCAGGACTTCCACCCAGGAACTGACTCAGAGCAAAAGGACAGTTCTGACTTCCTAAGATTTCATCCCTGACCCAGCCAGTCAGCATTCCCCATTCCCTATCCCCCTGCCTGCCAAACCATCTTTAAAGAACCCTAGCCTCCAAATTTTCAGGAAGGCTGATTTGAATAATCATAGAACTGCAGTCTTCTATTTAGCCAGCGCTATGTGTATTAAACTCTGTCTCTATTGCAATTCCCTTGTTTTTGATAAATTGGCTCTATCTAGGCAATGAGCAAAATGAACCCATTGGGTGTATACTATGCCCCATTGCAGAATGGGTCATGATGACATTGAAGCATATGGACCCTCCTAGTTACACTTACAGACAAAGATAAATGGGTGGAATTAAAACAACACCACTTCAAAGTTGAGAGACTTCCGTTAGAGGTATTTCCCTCTCAGCTTCCCTCATGCTGTCTGAATCTTGTACCATCTCTTAAAGTCCTGTGTTTACCGCCACAGGACTGTCATACTCTTCTACAATTGTAATCTTCCCAAACAGATACTCATTTAAACTTCTCTCTTCTTCCTCTCCTTCCTTTTTCTTTTTCCTTTAGCTCCAGACCCTCAGTTCTTTCCTATCTCCTAATTTTGAAACAGGGTCCAGGGATTTTCCCAAGTAGAAACAAGCCTAATGGTTTTGATTTAGCCAAACTTTAGTGAAACTCCAAGTGAAGACACCATTAGCGTTAACCCCACCCATGCCTTTGTTTCTCATATAGGGGATGCAGTGAAAAGATCAGGGCTTCAGAGTTAAATATATATAACAGGTGCACCATTGATAATTCCCAGTAGTATCTCTTCCCCACAGCATTGCTTTTCAACTCTATTCTGTCACCACACAGAATGGTATGAGCACAGTGAGCAAGGATCTTGAGGCACAAGCAAGGTTAGCCTGATCTGGGTAGTTTACAGAAATGTAGTTTATTCTCTGTATAGTGAGAAAAGACAGAAAAGGCATAAGTCTTGGAGTTTGCTCTGGAAAGGGAAGGAAACTGTAGGTTCTATGAAATTTTTAAGTATTATACTTACAGAGATGCTTGAAGGGGAGTAAAGCAAAGGTTCTTAGATTTTGAGTTTTGCTTGAGAGCTGGCAAGGGCTCCCTATGAAGCTCTTGAAGAAAACCTACACCTCCATAGCTTCTGCTGGTTCTTGGTATAACTAAGAGGTCAGAGGATATAAAGAAGAAGAGGATGGTAATTTTCTTTAAGCAATAGGTTGATGGCTTTTGGTTCTGAAAGACAAGGATTTGGTATTGTTTAAAAGAGAGGAATTATGACAAAGGGGCCTACTGCTCTGCTTGAACAGAATTGAGTTCCCCCTTCTTATGACTCCCAGCCCCATACCAATCTGTCAACGTGAGAGCCAAGGCTGGGAGAGTGCAGATTTCTAGGGAGAGAGATGTGAGGACCAGCCTCAAGCACCTGATGGGATGTCAGAACTCAGGAGAGAGCTTATCCAAAATGGAATCTCCCGTGGCAGGAATGGTCTAGAGGCTTAGTTTACATGGGGAATGTTCTGAACAGTGCTGTAATTTTCTTCTGCTTCACCCATGACATGGTTTGGATCTGTGTCCCTGCCCAAATCTCATGTTGAATTGTAATCCCTGGTGTTGGAGGAGGGGCCTGGTGGGAGATAATTGGATCACGGGGAAGGATTTCTCCCTTGTTGTTCTTGTGATAGTGAGTGAGTTCTTATGAGATCTGGTTGTTTAAAAGTGTGTAGCACCCCTCCCCTCACCTGCTCTCTCTTCCTCCTTCTCCAGCCATGTAAGTATATGCCAGCTTCCCCTTTGCCTTCCACCATAAGTTTCCTGAGGCCTCCTCAGCCATGCTTCCTGTACAGCCTGTGGAACAGTGAATCAATTGAACCTCTTTTAAAAACAAACAAACAAAAACAACAACAACAAAAAAAAACCTACCCAGTCTCAGATAGTTCTTTACAGTAGTGCGAGAACAAACTAATACAACAGAGAAAAGGTCAGCTTCACACACTAGCCATGTGTTAGAGACGTTAGAGGAACTGGAAGAGAAAGACGTCAATGTCCATGCTTGGCAAACCAGACTCATGAGAGGAAAAGTGGCTGGAGTGGTGACCACTTGCTGGAGCTCAGAGTAAGTGACAACCACCCTGAAAATGGAGACACCCTTCTTCCCAAAAGTCCTCAAAACTATTGGAGAGGGAGTGGAATATCCTGCTATTTGTTCTTTCATTGATTCAACAAGTATTTATGGAGTGGCTTCTATATGCTGGACATATAGGCCCTAGAGGCACAAGAGTAAATAAGACAAAGTCCTTGCCCTCATTTTGTTTCTCTCAAATGACTGCGGTGTCTTACTGGCCAGAACCTCTTTAAAAGGTTTTCTTTCATCTAATTAATCCGCTGAGCTAAGTTCATGATACCAGCTCCCAAAGGTGAGGTCATAGAAGCCAGATACACTTCTGTTGACTTCATCAATAACATTGATTTATTGGGTGCTATGTGCCAGGCATCCTGGCAAGTTCCTTATGTATCTAATTTATTGTGACAATGTAGGTGAAGAAAAATAATTTTTTCTTCACCCCTCATAAGTTCTTATTTGGAGCAAATCCTTATAACAAAAGACAGATTAACAAGAGAAAAATAAACAAAAGTTTATTAACATGTATATTTCATATTGTTGGGGCTCAGAAAATGATACCCCAAAATATAGTACTTTGACACCCCTTTTTCTAAGTAGGAGAAAAGGCATACAAAATATTGTTTTAACATGGGTGACACTGGGAGATCACAAGAGGATAATTCTTCAATAATCCAGTGTGGTATAGAAGCTTACATACTCATTTTCATATGGGAGGAAGAGATGGGGAGTGTAGACAATTCTTTTGAGTGGCAGCAAATCATTAGGGAGAATGAATGGACAAGTGAAATGGGAGGAGATCCCTTATCCCCCTTGCAGGGTGCATGACAGGGGTGTGGCTCAAACCCATAGGGGGAGCATGCAGATGGGCAGGTCATGGGAAGCATTTTTGGGCTCCAACCCCATGGCAGCCTCTGAGATTGAGGGTTTACAGCTCCCAAAGCCCCGGTGGGCATGCGTTACAGTGGGCTCTTTTCGTTTTGCCGTCTGCTGGTGGCTTGTGTTAATCAGCTCAGTTAGGCCCTCTGCCTTATTACAAGGACAGAGGGCTTTCTGTATCCCAAGTTCTTGTCCTAGTGCGCCAGAAAAAAACGGATCATATGTGGGCTTATAGAATGAGTGCAAGGTTTTATTGAGTGGGGGAAGTATCTCTGGGGAGCCAGAATAGGGATGGAGTGGGAAGGTGGTCTTCCCCTGGAGTCAGGCCACCCAGCAGCTGGACTCTCCTCCTGCTGCCCCCGACAGACTGAATTCCATGTTGTCCCACCTTGATGGCCTGCCAGCACCTGCTGGTGTCTGTCAGTGTGCTCTTCTGCTCTTCTGCTCCTCTCAACATTCATACACTTGTGTGTGTGCCCGCTTGGGGTTTTTATGGCCACAAGATGGGAGTGGGGGCATGGTGGGGCAGAGTGGTCTTGGAAAATGCAACATTTTGACATTAAAACAGGAGTGCCTGTTCTCACTTAGGTCTGTGGGCACAAGCCAAAGGGTGGAGCCCTTGTCAGGGACCCCAGCTTTCTCTACTCATCACTTTCCTGCCCCCATCCCATATCACAAGAAGGTAGAGGCAAACATTACAGGAGGATGAGAGGAGGCAAGGTGAGAGGCAGGGTTGCCCAGGAACAAAGGTTGTCTTATTACGAATATGCTGAGCACTTTGAACTAATGAGGCAGCCTCCAAGTCAAGGTTCTCTGACCTTCTCCAGTGCCTTGTCTCCTGCCTCTGCCCCTTCAAAGAGAGAGGGAGGGGCTTTCCCCAAGCTCCCTTATTTGATTATGGGAAGTTCCTACGGAAAGAATGCAATTGTCTTTAGATTGCCCAGGGAGGTTTAAAAAAGAAAGAAAACGAAATGCAATTGTCTTGGGTCCCTCCTTATAATCTTATCAAATAGAAGAGTAAGTCCTAGGAAGAAAAACTAGAGTTGACACCACACTCAGAGCCCAGATAAACTTTGTCCCTGTCTGTTATCTATTCTTCATGCCCATTCATCTCCCCTAAAAATCATTTACTCTGCCTCTAAAATTACCTACATGCCCCCAACTGCCTTCTCCCCTCTGAAGAGGGCATTTAAGCTTCACCATCTGCCCCTTATTTGAGTTTCATAATTTGTGTGACTCCTGTGCATATACAAGTAATAAATTTGTCTGTCTTTTATGCTGTTAACCTGTCTATTGTGTTGTTTTATAGACTCAACTTCTCTAAACTTGAGGGGATGAAAAGAAATTTCCTTTTGCCCCTACAACATATACATAGGGAGCACCCGGGTAACAAGTAGCTCTCAAAGGGGTGGCTTTTAATTCCAGTGTGTAAAACATCTTCAACAAAGAACAGTGAATTTTTAGAGCAGTGACAAGACAATGGAAAAGAACTTTGAGTATCTAGGGGCAACAACTTGTGAGAAGGCAAATAAATGGCAGAAAGAGAGGCTAGTAAAGTTAGTGAAGCTTGTTAATGTAAATTCCTCTGGTACATCTCCAGGCTGGTAAGGGTCTAAAGCTGTCTTCAGTGGTTGAACTTTGTTTTCCTGATAGAAAGGGGTCAGTGGTTCCCTGGGGAAACCCCGCCTTCAAGACTAAAACAGCCTGAAGGCTGAAAACCCAGACTGCCAGTCCCGGATGAAGCCTACCCTTTCTCCACTGATTTCTTTCTGAACAATGCCTACCTGCGCACTGGGAGGATGGGGTGGGACCTCAGGAAGTTTGTGCCATTTGCAGAGGGAGGAGCCTGGCCTCCCTTCTTCCTTTGTGATGACCTGGTATTCAGTCTGTGAGATGAGGGTCTGTTAACAGGAACCCCTCTCACTTTGCTGAGTGTTTTCCTTTTTGCCCAATAAATTCTGTTTCCCTCACCTTCAAAGTGTCTGTGAGCCTAATCTTTCCTGGTTGTGTGACAAGAACCCAGTTTTTTCTACATCAGGATACCTCTTGTCTTTATAAATCTATGTTCTGCTTTTAAGCAAATAGAAGGTGGGCAAAGAGCTTCCCTGCATCTGCTTCCTAAGTGCCTTCAGCTCAATTATCCTTCATATTTTGGGGTGGCATCTTCTGACCTCCCACAACAGCATCATGGTTTGTCTAACTCCAAAGCCTTGGCCTAGACAATTTTACACTCACTCAAATACTAGCATCTTAAAAGCTTAATTTACTTTCCAATTAAAGTACTTCTGGCCAGTAAAGAGTTACTATAAAATATACACATACACATCTTTGGAAAAAACACAGTTTTTAAGCATTCTTTCTCCCTGGGGAGTTTTTTTTTTTTTTTTCTTAATTGTCCCTTAAGTATACCTAGGCTCAAATATCTTGTTAAAATATTCTCTTTCAAATGTTAAGGTATATTTATTCAAACTCTGATTTCTTGCTTATCCAAGTCTCTAGAAAGTACTTTCTGGACTAGCACCAATCCTTAACATGTTAATAGACAAGAGAATACATCTTCAAACACAGACAATGAAATTCAGTTCCCCCCAGAGCCTCCTGAATGTCAGGTGGGGCTTTGGGGTAAGGTGGAATATGACATAATCTAATAGTCTCATGCAAAATATACCTATTATTATTAGGCTATAATTTAGGTCATCTCCTGGGACTGTTGCAGAGAAATCCTTGCAAGAAAGAAAAATGCTAATTTCTTATCCCAATTACCAGTGTGCTCTTTAATTTAAATAGAATGCCCTCAGTGTGTTGGCTGCTTTATGAGATCCATTTCAAAGACATGCTCCAGCCCTCAAGGAACTTCCATCAAGAAAAGATATGACACATTCTGGGGATATGGAGGGCCAGACAGATAATACAAAGGAGAAGAGGAAGGGCACTCAATCATTTTTCCTATGGCAGGGACCAAAGAGACTGAACCCTGATTAACCTTTCTTCCCTTTTATGGTGTCTCTTGCTGTGGGTAGAGATAGAATGTTTGGAACAGGAGTTAATACTTCCTTTCATTTAGTGTGCATAAGCTCACCCCAAAATCAAACCTTCAGTGCCTACAAGATAAAGTAAAGGCCACTCAAGATTTTATTATGGTCAATTTTCTCTCCTACCAAATATCCCAGAAATTTGTAAGGAAAGTCGACTACTTTTGAGTCACTGTCCCTGCTCATTCTCTGCTATGGGGAATAATGAATAGGGAGATAGTAAAACTAAGGCCTAACCTGATTAAGCCTACCACATTTAATATGTTTTGCTTGCTTTTAGTCACATTCTTCTATAAATGGTCTTGCTGCTGAGAAAAGAGATGGAATAAAATCTTTTCTCTTTTGTAAAACCTGTTGTCATAGTGATTGGCTTGCTGCATGTGGGCAGGACAAATTGATATTGGTTTGATAGCAGTAGTAATGTGTGGGAAGTATAGACAATACTGATTTGCTTACAGTTGGCTAGAATGATGACTTATTTCTCCTGCTGTGCTTTTCAGAAGTGGTGGTGGTAATGGTGGCCCAACTTTTGCCTAGGTTCTAGTGACAGAGTTCAGGACACACTCCCATAAAGTATGACACTTTGCCATATTGAGTATTTTAAGCTGAAGGAATTTGAGAAAAGGTAGATGCAGGAAGGACTCTCCCACCTTCCCCTGAAAAAGGTCATAATACCCTCATGTGAAAGGTACCAGAGGAAGGGATCCTTATTGCCAAAGATGGAGCGATGCCAAGAGGAATCTGATCAAAAAGGCCTTGTTAAGTTTTCTCCCAGTTTACTGTTCTTGGCTCATAGCCTGTATCCTATCACATTTTTCAATAACTTTCCACTCTTCATGACTTCATCAAACCATTTCTTCTGGTCCTCACTTCCTTATGAAGTTTTCTGTATCACGTAAAATTTTTATTAAATAAACTCATATGCTTTTCACTGTTAATCTGTCTTTTGTTACAGGGGCCCCAGCCAATAATTTTTTTCTTTCCTACAGTTTCTGGTAATGATGAAGGGAAATAAGAGACTGGGAAATCCATTCACCTTAGAAATTGCAGTTTAGATCTAGGATAACTGACAAAACTGTGGCAGAAGGTAAGAATTCTTACCACATCAGCTTCCCAGATCTATGAGGAAGGTAGACAGAGGAAAGTAAAAATTTCTCCTTGTCTTTGGTCAAGTGTGGTGGCTCATGCCTGTAATCCCAGCACTCTGGGAGGCCGAAGTAGGAGGATCCCTTGAGTTCAGGTATGCGAAACCAACCTGCGTAATATAGTGAGACCCCGTCTCTACAAAAAAAAAAAAAAATTAGCCAAGTATGGTGCTACACCTGTGGTACCTGCTACTCAGGAGGCTGAATGCCACTGCACTTCAGCCCAGGCAACAGGGCAAGACTGTCTCAAAAAACAAAGAAACAAAAGAATGTATCCATGTCCGTTTCTTTTCAAATTCAGATTAGCAGGAGAAAACCATTTGAAAAAATTAGTTCCTTGGATTGTCACTCTTTTTAAATTTGGTTTGGGTATTCATTGGTTATTGAAGGAAGTATTTATTTTCCTCCTTTATGTCAGTTTACTTGGATATAGTCAGGCTAGCTATAGGCAGCAATTAAGATTATCTTAGTAAGGCTGCAAATAACAGAAAACCCTTGCCAAAGGATAGGTCTTCTTAAAAGGGGTAAGATTTTGATTTTCATACAAATATAGAATGAACACATGCCAAATGTTTTATTTAGCTCATTAATTAAAGAGGGAACCAGTAAGATACTATAACTAACTTAAAGGAAAATCCACAAAGAGTAGAGACATATGTAAGCAATCAGAAATACAAAAATGAAGCTGGGCACAATGGCGTGTGCATGTAATCCCATCACTTTGGGAGGCTGAGATGGGCAGATCACTTTAGGTCAGGAGTTCGAGACCAGCCTGGTCAACATGGTAAAACCCTACTAAAAATAAAAAAATTAGCTGGGCATGGTGGTGCATGCCTGTAGTCTCAGCTACACAGGAGGCTGAGGCACGAGAATCACTTGGACCCAGGACACAGAAGTTGCAGTAAGCCAAGATCCTGCCACTGCACTCCAGCCTGGGTTACAGAGATAGACTCAGTCTCAAAACAAACAAATAAACACCAAAATGAATTTATTTGAGTTATTTGCATTGCTGGCAGCTACATATAATATACAGAGTGGTAAAATAGCTCAACAACACAGAAAGGTGCAGAGACCCCACAGAATCAGATAATCTGGACGAGTGCACTAAACAATGCCCAGTTTTCCTTTGAAGGCCATTTGTCTATTTTAAAGTCTTCCAAATTTTTCTCTTTTTCCTACAGTGGCTTAAACCAGTAAGTTTATTTTTCTCATGTACCAAAATGTCTGTAGATAAGTAATATGACATTGTGATTTATATAAGGTATGTATATTTGGTCTACTTCTCCATTTCCTGGCACATTGCTCCTAGAGCCCTTGGAATCTCCAAAATAATGTCTTTTTGTATGCTAGTAAGACGACTGCCAACTAAGGGGCTCCTGGATGGTGGCTGGTTGCCAGGGGAACCCAACATGTGATTGGAGGGTTGGGACTTACACCCCTCCCCAACCTCTAGGGAAGGGAGAGGGGCTAAAGGTTGAGTTATCACAAATGACAAATGATTTAATAAATCATGCCTACATATTGAAGCCTCCATTAAAAACCAAAAGGGCTGAGTAGGGAGAATTTTTGGCTGAACACATGGAGATGCCTAGAGGGTGATATGCCTGGAGAGGGCATGGAAGTTCAGCCCTACTTCCCGCCTGCCTTGCCCTGTGTACCTCTTCCATCTGGCTGTTCATTGGTATCCTTTATAACATCCTTTATAATAAATGGGTAAATGTAAGTAAAGTGTTTCCCCAAGTTCTGTGAGCTACTCTAGCAGATTAAGTGAACTTGTGGGAGCCCTGATTTATAGCCAATTTGTGAGAAGTACAGATCACAACTTGGACTTGCAATTGGCATCTAAAATTGGGGGGCAGTATTGTGGGACTGAGCTTTTAACATATGGGACCTGACACTATCTCCAGCAGACAGTGTCGGAAGTGAATTGAACTAGAGGACACCCAGCTGGTGTCTGCTGGAGAATGTGGTCAAAAGTGTTGTGTTGAGTGACCGTAAGAGAATAAAGTAGGAAGAACAGTTTGGTTTTCCTATATCTCAACAGCAGTCCAGAGCTGGTACAGTGGCCTAGGTGCATTAGACCTTGTCTCCTTCTATCTCCTGCTTTTCATCTGTTGGGACTCAGAACATGAAATCTCAAAATGTGGTGCTTTGGCATGCTAAGTGCTTTGAATAAAAAAGATGGAAAGGCCTCAGAAATAAGCCTTAGTACCAAGGTCTCTCTCTCACTGTCTCCTGCTCCTTTCTTTTCTTTCCATGAGGAGCTGTCTCTGAAGTTCTTTTCTCTGACTGAGGGAAATAATACTTCCAAAAGGAATGCAATTATCTTGAACCCCCTCCCTAGAAATCTCATCAAACAACCAGGGAAGATTAATCACCAGAGAAGAGATTAAAAGTTATCAGCATGCCTAGACAGGCTATTACCTAATCTTTTGGGGGCTGCTCCACAACAACTTTTATTACTGGAGACACTTTTCTTTCCTTATAAAACAACCTTTGTTCACCATGCATTTTCTCCCCTTCCCCTCCTCTAATTTGTCACCACCTCCCTGAAAGCCTCAAGCCTCTATTCTTTTATGCTATTTAAGCTTCAGCCATCTGGCCCTTGTTTGAATCTTACATTTTGTGTGGCTCCTGTGCACAGGTGCATTAATAAATAGGTATGCCTTTGCTCCTGTTTATTGTCAGTTTATTTCAGCAGACTAAATTAATTGAACCTTCAGAGGGAAAATTTAAACTTTCCTACACATCCTTAGCATCATGGGTACAACTGCTGGGGCCAGCGTCACAGGCAGTAAAGGAATTTACCAAGACAGTTTCGGGGAGAGAAAGGAAGATTTATTAGAGGCAAATTTTGTTGCAAGGAAGCAACAGACAGCATGATAGAGAAGGGGCTATCTGCAGAGAGGCAGCGACTGGAGGGAAGTTTTATGTAAGGTTGTGCTGGAGATGCTATGTATGGAACGAAGTATTTGGGAACGGGATGTTGTTCCAGCAGGTTGTCTGTGATTAGGTGTCTCTCAGAACAATTGTTTTCCCCCACCTGGGACCCCTCCTTCTTGTTACTTACTTATCTTTTCAGAATTCCACATTCCCCACCTTCCTGACAGAACAACAATGACAAATCTTTGGCATTGGGATTAAGGTCTTATCTTCCAACTGTCTCCTGCTGGTCTGGGGCATAGAGTTGCCCCTATCTGTGATTATTGGTCTATCAGGAGACCCTGTGGGCTATTGTCCCAGACTGTGGGACTTGGGATATTGAATTTTGCTGGAGGAAGTGACTCATTAGAGAAGGGGAGCACGTCAAGGCAAAACTGGTGTCCAGCTCAGTCCATTGGAGATTCGTAAAGGTAGCAAGCATCATTAGGGAGAGACTGATATCCTGTTTGCAGCATTATTTGAAGGTGAAACTGTTGAATTCTGGAAGATAAAATTTTGTTTTTTAAGCCAGTTACTGAAAAGGCAAAAAACAAAACAAAACAAAACTTTTTGCAGTGTAACTGTTTTTCCTTATTGGAAGCCCATTTAGATAACCTGGAAGTTAAACTTGAAAAAATGTGCTTGTATTTAATCTGACACAAGAAGAGTGTGTTTAAGCTTGTGAGTATAACAGGGGAATATATGACTCTTAGAAATAGCATGAGAAGTTTCTTAATTACATTTAAAAATTAGCCTATTAAGAAAAGTTAAGAGCACAGAATTAAGTTATACTGGAGGAAAACTTTACTTCTCTAGACATTCAGGGTAAAACATTTCAGCATTAAGTCATAACAAGAGTTAGAACCAGGGGAAAAAAAGTTACAGGAGCTGACAAAAATGCTGAAAGAGGGAAATATTATTTTAGGCCTTTTCAAGGGGAGAAAAAAGCTGAAAGCAATGAGAGACAAAGAAGGTGAATTTCTAAGAAATGATTTTGAGAAAATTTTAAGATATTATAAAATAAAAAATAAATTTTTTGTAGTTTTATTAAAAACAAATCAACATCTTAAGAAAATCTTGTTTTAACACAGAGGACAAATCTTAGAAAGACCGTTACAAATAATTCCCTTTTAATTATAATCAGCTTAATCACAAATAAAATTCCTTTCATAAATTCCTCGTCATGAACTTTATCATGAGTTACACAGACCATCTATGGCATGTTTTGACTTTCTGACGTGTCCTAAACATCTCTGTTTTCAAAAAACCAGTCATTTTACTTTAGGAAAAGAATTTACCATCCAAGATTCTTTTTCATATAATATCTTTCTTCTTTATAACTTTCCTTACCAAAAATACCTCTTTAGACAAAAGTCATTTTTCTTATGTTAGGTTTGTATTATAATATATGTTGCTGTGCAAGTCCTGTGAAGGAGGAGCAGATAAGAAAGTTGTCTACATACTACTGAAGTTATCCCCATTCGATAGATTGCTCAGTTAGACTTCTTGCTATGGCTTATCTGAGTAAGTTTGGGCTCTTTTTTTTTTTTTTTTTTTTTTGAGACGGAGTTTCGCTCTTGATACCCAGGCTGGAGCGCAATGGCGCGATCTCGGCTCACCGCAATCTCCGCCTCCTGGGTTCAGGCAATTCTCCTGCCTCAGCCTCCTGAGTAGCTGGGATTACAGGCACGCACCACCATGCCCAGCTAATTTTTTGTATTAGTAGAGACGGGGTTTCACCATGTTGACCAGGATGGTCTCGATCTCTTGACCTCGTGATCTACCCGCCTCGGCCTCCCAAAGTGCTGGGATTACAGGCTTGAGCCACCGCGCCCGGCCAATTTGGGCTCTTTTTTAAACCCCTGCTGTAGGACTATCTAGGTTGAAGATGATGCAGGATTTTTCTTGGCCCCTTTGCCAAACTCCCAGCAGGGGCTTTCTTTCTACTTAGCTCACCACACTTAGCCCCTTGTAGGAGGAAGCACATGAACAAGTGAGTATGGGATTTGTCCAGTCACTCTACCAACACAGGAGCAAGCTCTGTGCAGGGCCCACAACCAAGGCCCATAGCCAGAATAGGTATGTCATCTCAAGGGAAACACGGTGGTACCCTGGCAAAGATGCCTATGACCCCAAAGCCCCAGAGGGGCTGTTAGTGTGCTTATTAGCTCTTTTAGTTCTGCTAGCCACAGCCTGATGGATGGCAGTGTGTTAGCAACTGAGTTGTTCCCTGGCCCCATTGCGTGGGGTAGCTGCCCTTGATCAGTGAAGGCAAAGGACCAATGTGACAGCCTTTCTGGGTACCTGCACTCAGTGGTTCCTGAGCTCTTGTCCAGCATCCAAGAAGAACAAAGTCATGGTTGGTAATTGAAGGATGGTGAGGGTGGAGAATTTTATTGAGCAATGAAAACAGTTCTCAGCAGTGAGGGGAGCTGGAAGGGCAGGTTGTCCTTCTCCAAAGTCAGAAAGTCTCCTCCCAAAAGTCAAGCTATTTCTTCCCCAAAGTCAGGCTGTCTCCCCTCTACCAACTGAGTCTGGAGCCTTTATAGGCACAAAATGGGGGCAGAGTTGGCCTTAGGTAGTAATGGAAAAGACAACATTTGGCTGCTTTGTCTGGAAGGGAGGAAGGTTCTCTCCTACCCTTTCTGGTCAAAAGTTCCCCATACCTATGTGTAGTGCAGTCGGCACATATGTTTTGAGGCTGTGAGTGCACAGAAGTCAAGAACTGAAGTTTTGGAAACTCTGCCTAGGTTTTAAAGGATTTATGGAAATGTCTAGATGTCCAGGAATAAGTTTGATGTAGGGCAGAGGCCCTCGTGGAGAACCTCTGCTAGGGTAGTGTAGAAGGGAAATGTGGGGTCAGAGCCTCCACACAGAGTCCCCACTGGGGTGCTGCCTACTAGCTATGAAAAGAAGGCCATCACCCTTCAAATCCCAGGCTGGTAAATCCACTAAGAGCTTATATTGTGCGCTTGGAAAAGCCACCAACACTTAACACCAGCCCATGAAAGCAGCCAGAAGAAAGGCTGTATCCTGCAAAGCCACGGGGCAGAGCTGCCCAAGACCATGGGATCCCACCTCTTGCATCATCGTAACCTGGATGCAAGGCATGGAGTCAAAGGAGATCATTTTGGAGCTTTAAAATTTAACTGTCCTGCTGGATTTCAGACTCACATGGGCCCTGTAACCCCTTCATTTCGGCCAATTTCTCCCATTTAAAAAAGTTGCATTTACATAATGCCTATACCCCCATTGTATCTAGGAAGTAACTAACTTGCTTTTAATTTTACAGGCTCATAGGTAGAAGGGACTTACCTTGTCTCAAATAAAACATTAAACTGTAAACTTTAAGTTAATGCTAAAATAGGTTAAGACTTTGGGGGACTGTTGGGAAGGCATAATTGGTTTTAAAATGTGAGGGCATAAAATTTAGGAGGAGTTAGGGGTGGAATGATATGGTTTGGCTGTGTCACCACCCAAATCTCATTTTAAATTCCCATGTGTTATGGGAGGGACCTGATGGGAGGTAATTAAATCATGGAGGCAAGACTTTCCCATGCTGTTCTTGTGATAGTAAATAAATCTCACAAAATCTAATGGTTTTAAAAAGAGGAGTTCTTCTGCACAAGCTCGCTCTTTGCTTGCTGCCATCCATGTAAAACACAACTTACTCCTTCTTGCCTTCCACCATAATTGTAAGGCTTCCCCACCCACGTGAAACTGTAAGTTCATGAAACCTCTTTCTTTTATAAATTACCCAGTCTCAGGTATGTCTTTATCAGCATCATAAAAACAAACTAATACAGAACAACCCAATCAGGCAGCAGCAGTCAGATGTTTTTCCACTGGGACCTTTTGGTCCTCTGGGGAGTAGGTCCAGCTGGGAACCTTCATTCTACTGAGAGACTGAAGCTGTGGGAGAGGAAAGGGAGAGAGTAGGGAGCAGTCCCCAAGCAGTTCCCGTGCATTCCCCAAGCAGTGGCCAAGTACTTCCCATACGAATCACCAAAATGTCACAGGGGCAACTGCTGGGGCTGATATCATGGGCAGTAAAGGAATTTACCAAGACAATTTTGGGGAAAGAAAGGCAGATTTGTTAGAGGGAAAATATGTTGCAAGGAAGCAATGGGCAATACAGCAGAGAAGGGGCTGTCTGCAAAGAGGAAGGGGCTGTCTACAAAGAGGAAGGGCCTGTCTGCAAAGAGGCAGGGGCTGGAGGGAAGTTTTCTAAGGTTGTGCTGGGGAGGCTACATGCAGGATGAGGTATTTGGGAACAGGATTTTGTGCCAGGGAGTTGTTTGTGATAAGTCTCTCAGAACAATTGTTCTCCCTTCCCCGGAACCCCTTCCTCTTTGTTGCTTAATTATCAGGACTCCACACTTAGTTTTATCCTCCTGGTTGCAAGATAGCAGCCCTGCCTCCAGGAAGCTCTTTCTGAATTCCAGGCAGGAAGAAGGGGAAAGTGCCCTTGCTCTTCTCCTTTTGAGATTTTCTCTTCATATTTAGAAAGGGAAAACCTCCACAGGGATCATATGGCCACCCACAGATCAAGGGAGACAGGGAAGGTGAGTATTCTGACCGTCTGCCCTCTATAGCAGAGGAGAAAAAGGGAAAAGGAGGACCTAGTGGTTTTCAGACATCTGGCCTTTATCTACCATAGTATACTTAATCCCTTATTAATATTTTTAGATGGGATCCTAAAAAGAATTTCTCCACTTATTACTATAGATAAACTTTTATTTAAAATTTTAAAGACACTAGATTAGGTTTATGTAGGTAATTATAAATGTAATGGTCGGACTACAAAAGCTGACCTTAAATATAAAAACCCAACCTGCTACTGGGAAGATTATGAACTAAAATTCCAAGTTTAGAAAAGTCTTCAGGCATGCAGAGCTATTTGGAAAGGACGGACCAAGAAATTGAGTTGATATGTGGAAGCAATTGTTTTTCTTTTTTTTTCTTTTTATTTTTTTAGGAGTGAAAATTGAATCTAAAAACTGACAGCTAGAGGCTTTTGTGAATGTAGGTGGAATTTGTAGCAATTAAATATTTGAAGCGTTGTGTTTGATCCAAGATTATTTCTTTGTGTGTTTTCTCTTATATTTTCTATTCTTTTTGATAGGGAAACAGGCCCAGATGTGTGAGCCACATGTTACTAGGTAGTGCTCAGGAAAGCCTTACCTGCCATCTGGAGTAGTTTACCTTCCACTTTAAGAACAGAAGGACTCAATCCCATTTGCATGTGTCACTGCAGCCTTCTATATCCAAATTTCTATTCTGTAGTCCCTGTCTCTTCTTTCTATGAGTAAGGTAAAGGTACAGTTAGTTAGCTTCTCCTTGAGAACTGGTTTCAGTAAGGTTAGCCCATGTCCCAAGAAACTGTCTCAAATGACATTTGACGTTATAGCTATGATTTACTTCATGTTATTATTTAGGTGTCTATAACCAGTTCCACATGTCTTATACCAGTCCATCCCTCCTCACTCAGGAAAGTGCTAAGAGTTTTCCAGCCATGGAAAGCTCAATGTGCGACTCCTTTCTGTCTGAAAGCTAAACCATCATCCCTGGCTGGTGTGACCCATGATGTTACTGATGGTCTTGTGAAAGTCAAGACCTTTGGCCCCCTAAAGTTTCACTGAAAAATTACTGACACAAGGCAGATTGATTAATAGGAGAAAAGGCATATAAATGTATTTAATATGTAGGCATGGGAGCCTTCACAATGAAGACCCAACCTCCCCCCAGCATGGTTTAGAAATTTATATACTATTCTGGCAAAACAGGTTATGGGAGAGGGGAGAAGAGGAATTCTATTGAGGGGATTACTGCAGAGAATGAATGGATGGAGAACAGAGATTAACTTATAAATAGTGAAACTGTCTTTGCAAAATTATTATTATTATTTTAACCTAAACAGACAGTGAGAGATAAAAAATTGTATCAGTGAGAAAATTGTAACAGTGAAAGAGATCTGAGCTAACTCATCCCCCAATCTTGCCTTTCCCTTAAATATTACCAGCTTATTAGGCAGAGCTAACTTTGGAAGACATTTAGATTATAATTTAAATGATAATAGGCCTCCCCACAAATTCAACTGCTTTTGTAAAGTTAATGGGAAGCCCTCAGGGTGAGGGGAGGAGAGGAGTCTGAGTCCTGCTAAGGCTCAGATGTAAGCTATTGTCAGTCCTTATCCTGGAGGTTATAAGATATGCAGCTTCCCAATTACCCCTGCACATAATATCACTAGTGTAGCCCTAAGATTGGCCTTTAAGCTATCTTTTCAGGGTTTTTGCATGTCTGACACCCATGGCTCCACCTGGACTCATCTGTATCTGCCAACTCCACTCCTGTGGCCCCACCCAGAAGTGAGTCAGCTTGCAAGAGAAGGGCTTCAACTTCCTGTGGTTTTGTCTCAGCCCCAACCAATCAATAGCATAGCCACCCCTAACCGTTTCCCAAACTGCCTTTGAGAAACCCCTAACCTATAAACTTTGGATGAGAATGATTTGAGTACTAACTCCATCTCCCACGTGGTGTGGGTGGCCTTGGGCCTATTAAACTCTTTCTCTACTGCAATGCCATAGTCTTTACTTGTGCAGAGGGCAGGAAACACCCCTTGGGCAGTTACAATAGTTCTGTTTGACAGTGAAACGGTCTGTTCAGGTGTGGTTACATGCTTGGTCTTACAGGAAGAAGAAGAAAAAAACAGTTGTTCTTCTTGGTGGTCCTGGATCTTGGCAGATAGAGGACCTTCAACTTTTTGGGGAAAGACGGTGGTGGAGTCAGTGGGAAGATCAGACAGAACTTGAGGTTTCTTAAGTTCAGCATGGCAAAATGCCATATTTTGGGATATGAGTTTCTGAGCCCCAGATAGTCTCTTCTGTGGAACAGCTTTTATTTTTCAAAGCACCTTTGTCCTTGAAGCTCTCCCTGTTATATGAGCCTGACTGGCTCCCAGTTCTAGCTTTCAGCTCTCTTATTCCCCCTGTTTCTCTATGTCAGTTTTCCTCCTCCCCTTTCTCCTGCAGGGAAGGGAAAAAATAATATTTTACTTCTCCCCTTCCAAGTTCTTGGCTGGGTCTCTGTAATGAAAGACAAATGAACAAGGGAAAAACGAACAGAAGTTTACATGTATATTTCACACATACATGGGAGAAACTCAGGATGAGTAATTCAAAGGGGTGGTCAAAACTTCAGTTTAAATTTCAACCAAAGAAAATGAGCTTTTGGGTTTCCGGGTAGGGGAGGCAAGTTTTGGAAAAGGAACCACGAAAAGTATGATAAAGAGGGATAAGATTTATAGTGCAGACTTAAGCAGAGTCTTTTATTAAAAGTATTCTGGTACAGAGAGGGAGATGACTTTACAAATGGCAATTTCCTTTATACATGTAAATTTCACTTACAAAAGAGAAACTTATGCTCCTGTCTTTGCTGTTTCTCAAAATAATCAGCTCAAAGTAATCTTGATGTCAAAAAGGCATATTTTGGGGTGGCATATTCTGGTCTCCAATATTCCTGTGCCTTTTCTTGTCTCAGTATCAATTTCTCAGTTTTGTTTGCTTTTTTTTTTAAGCCCCTCTTCTTGCTCTCACACTGAGAGGGTTTCTATTTCCTCTCAGAATGCAATCAGAAGAACAACCTCCTCAGGAAACAGACTCTCCATTTCTGGGAATTCTTGCTCTTTGGAAGCAAAACTGGGTAGCTTTCCTTACTTCAAAACATCTATAGCCACAGCTGGTTACAGAGGCCTGCAGGGATCTAAACCTCTGAAGTTCAAAGGCTGTTTGCTGATTAGCACCCTGAAGAGACCAGGGAAAATATGCCTTGGGGCTTTTAATCTTCCACAAGAAAGCCACAATACAAATTGTCTATTTACATTCTAATGAATAATGAGGATCTGGAGAACGACCAGCTGTCTAGGAAATGTCAGTAACAATGTAAAAAGGGTAGAGAGAAGGACCTGGCTGGAGATGCCACTGGGTTCCCAACAACCACAGCTAGGGTGAACAGTTATGGCCAAGGAGTTCCTCCAAGGCTCCCATGAGCAAACTGGGAGTAAATTAGTGTTCAGTGAGAATAGGAGATCCAGACCATTCTCTATCTTAATGGGGATTGTGGAAAGGGCCATGAACCCAAAATGAAGAGATTTCAGTCTAGTCTTGGCTTTTCCTCTGATTAGATGTGTGGGTCTTACTTTCCATTACTTCTCTGGGCTTTACTTTTTAAAATTATTAAATCTACAGTCTCCAGCTAGAAACACATGATTCTGATACCCTAGAGGTTTCTATTCTCAGTGAACTATACCAGCAGAGCCCGCAGAAGAGCAAGATGTTCTTTGAAGACTGGTTCCCAGAAGGAATGTTTAATATGACAGGAATTGAAAATGCAGTGCCAACATTACATTAAGGAGTAGCAGTTCTTTGTAGTTGGTCTCAAAAGTTTTTTATTATTATGTCAGACTAGAATATCCCATACTGGTTCTCATGCATTCTTAGAGTAATGGATTCAAAGAAACTTAAACACCTTCAAAAAAGAAACTTCAAAAGATATAAGATGGCATAGGGGCTTTAGCTCCCATTTTTTATCCCTTGTCCCCCCCCCAAAAATTGAAAAGCAGAGGCTCAACTCTCAGATAGCAGACACATGTTGAAACAAAGATCTTAGACCATCAAGAATAGAAACTGTAGGGTCAAGGGAAACTTTCCTTCTACCCTCTGAAAGTTTCATAATTTGAGTCTCTGGAATAAATCGGACAGTAGACAGATTAACAGGAGAAAAGGCACACAAATTTATTATGTGCATGTGCATAGGAATCCCACAAAATAGGAGACTCAAAGCAGGACCAGATAGTCAGAACTCAAATAGCATTTTGAGCTATGTAAAGAAATAGGAGATTGGGGTATCTTTAAGGGAGGTAGCAATAGGTCTGGGATGTTAAGAGGAGGAAATGTGTGTTGAACAAAGGCTGTTTTACGCAGGTAAAGTCTCTCAGGTAGAAGTTCTCAGAAGAATAGGTAGTATCAACCTTTAGTCTATTTTCCTGTGAATTAACCTTCTTGGTTTGGTGAAAGTATAGGGAGGGTGCTGAGCACAATTGCATTCCTTCTGGAGGAACTTCTCCTAAACAGGTAAAGGAACCTGAGAGAAAACTCCTCCCTGCATTTGCTGCTCCCCAGGAGCTCTCAGTCTGAAGTCCAAAGCTGCATATTTTTAGATATCATTTTCTAAGCCCCAATAATAACATTATTATAAACCAAGAAAAATATTTCCTGTTATTATTATAAACCAAGAAACCAAGGCTCAGAGAATTTATTTGCTAGAGTTCTCAAAGTGAATGAGTCAGCTTGTCAGGATTTACATCCATATCTGTAGGTGGATGTGGAAGCTAAGGCAACTCTATCTTGGATGCTAATCCACCATATTGGCATCTGATTAACCCCTGTTCTTGAAAGGCCTTTAAGATCTCCAGTTTATCTATGGTTCCTTGTGTAAAAGTAGGTACTTACTGTAAATCCTGCCCTTAGGTCAAACAACCTTGATGCTATTGTAGTTCAGTTGTCCTAGAGATCTCTCCTGAATCACTCTCCTGAATCACCCCTCCCTTATGGTATATAAGCCCTGGGTCTGGAGAGTAATAATGTGGGAATCCACCATCTTGTCTCACCATCTCCTGAGACACAGACATGGCTTCTGTTTGTAAGTCCCTATTAAATGTAGGTTAAAAAAAAAACTCGCTATATCAGTCGTTTTCTTTGAACTCTCAGTTTCCTTGGACTTTGGGATAGGTTTGCATAGACCTGGCCATTGAAAAAAGTGGGATTTATAGAAGTGGAGTAATTGAAGCATTCTGTCAGATCCAGGGAGGTTATTCTTTTGTGCCTTATCTGACTCTAGAGGTTATACATTCAACTGCTTTGCTCTGGTGTCTCTGCTTCTTGTCAGGGGTCTGTGGCCTCACTCTGTACAGCTGCTATCATCAGTAATATAGGAGACCAGAATATGCCACCCCAAAATATGGAGTGCCTATACCACTTTGGCATGAGGATTATTTTGAGCTGAAAGCAACTGAGCAGAAATAAATACAAGGAAAGCTCTCTCCCCTTCCCCTTTGCCTCTGAGTAGGACATAAATTTACAATGTCAAATGTGTCACCCCTCCCTCCCTACCAGGGAAGATAAAAGTTGATCACTAAAGACAACTTTTGATCCTGATCAGCTTGGAGGCTACACCAGAGGAATCTAAACAACAAACTCCCCTTTGTCTGCCTTCCTTCCACTGGTTATCGATGGAGACACAAAGTCCTTTTCCTTTGTCCTGTCACTTCTCTAAAAATTTACTCTTTTTTTGTTGAAAATACTATATAATCTGGATTTCTAAGCCACTTCTTTGAGAAGTACTTATTCCCTGTAAATCTTCCATGTATACATGAGGTATATGTGTTAATAAATATATGGTTGTTTTCCTCTATTAGTCTCTCTTTTGTTATAGGCGTCCATCCCAGCTAATAACTATGAAGGGAAGAGAGAAAATTATTTTTCCTTCCCTATACTATAATAACATCTAATACATCCATTTCCAAAGGCTTCTGGAACACTAGGGTTACATGAAAATATGCTAGGGTTCTGTGAGGGTCCCTTTTTTTAGTGGAGGTAGCCTCTAGGTATCTTTGTGAATCACTACCTAACCCCAAGCTTCATTTTGGCTTTGTGAATAATTTATTTTTTCCCCTTGAGTCCAAATCATTTTTCTTTCCTTCTTCAAATTACATCCCCATCTTTATTTCTAATGCAATTAGAGACTGTTCCAGAAAGCTAAATCTGCAAGTGTTTCTGGCTAAAGCTGAAAATTCATATGTTTGTTTAATTGTAACCCAAATAGAAAACAGTATGAGGAAGAAAGTCCCATCCAACCTGCATCTCTAATCCTATTGCCCCATTTTTTCCCATGCAACACCTTGTGGTTATACAATGTTCCCTTTGGTGGGGCTGGAGAGGGCAGAAGGGTCTAGTTAACTGCTAGGATGGGATTTGGGCATTCTTAGATTCTTGGTTATGGCTTCATCAAAACATTGTTTCAAATTCATAGAAGTTGGGGAATTCAAACAGTCTTCCTATGGTTTTTTCCATTTTGAATGAAAAATTTTTGGCAATAAATGAGAAATTGGCCAAAACAAAGGGGCTACATGTCCTGCCCATAAAGTCCAAAATCCAACAGGGCAGTCATTAAATCTTAAAGCTCAAAAACGATCTCCTTTGACTCCATGTCTCACATCCAGGTTATGCTAATGCAAGAGGTGACATCCTGTAGTCTTGGGCAACTCCACCCCTGTGGCTGTGCAGAGTACAGCCCCCTGCCCTGGCTGTTTTCATGGACTGGTGTTAAGCCTTTGCAGCTTTTCCAGGCACATGGTGCAAGTTACTGGTGGATCTACCATTCTGAGGTCTGGAGGACAGTGGCCCTCTTCTTACAACTCCACTAGGCAGTGCCTCAGGGGGACTCTGTATCGGGGCTCCAACCTCACATTTCTGTTCCACAGTGCCTTAGCAGAGGTTGTTCATGAGGGGTCCATCCCTGCAGCAAACTTCTGCCTGGACATCCAGGCATTTCCATACATCCTCTGAAATCTAAGTAGAAGTTTCCAAATCTCAATTCTTGACTTCTGAACACCTGCAGGCCCAACACCACATGGAATCTGCCAAGGCTTGGGGCTTGCACCCTCTGAAGCAACAACCTGAGCTGTATGTTGGCCCCTTTTAGCTGAGGCTAGGATACAAAACACCAAGTCCCAAGGCTGCACAGAGCAGCAGAAGGGGCCTGGACCCAGCCTATAAAACCATTTTTTCTTCTAGGCCTCTGGGCCTGTAATGGGAGAGGCTGCTGTGAAGGTTTCTGAAACATTTTCCCCATTGTCTTGGCAATTAACATTTGGCTCCTCATTACTTATGCAAATTCCTGCAGCTGGCTTGAATTTATCCAGGGAAAATGGGTTTTTCTTTTCTATCACAAGATCAGGCTGCACATTTTCCAAACTTTTATGCTGTGTCATCTTTTGGATGCTTTGCTGCTTAGAAATTTCTTCCACCAGATACCCTAAATCATCTCTCTCAAGTTCAAAGTTACACAGATCTCTAGAATAGGGGCAAAATGTTGCCAGTTTCTTTGCTAAAGCATAGCAAGAGTGATCTTTACTCCAGTTCCCAACAAGTTTCTCATCTCCATCTAAGACCACCTTAGCCTGGACTTCATTGTTCACATCACTAACAGCATTTTGGTCAAAACCATTCAACAAGTCTCTAGGAAGTTACACACTTTCCCACATCTTCCTATTTTCTTCTGAGCTATCCAAACTGTTTCAATCTCTGCCTGTTATCCAGTTCCAAAATCGCTTCCACATTTTCAAGTATCTTTATAGCAGTACCCCACTCTCTGTGATACCAATTTGCTGTATTAGTCTGTTTACATACTGCTATAAAGATACTACTTGAGACTGGGTAATTTATAAAGGAAAGAGGTTTAATTGACTTACAGTTCTGCATTGCTGCATTGCTGCATTACAATCATGGCAGAAAGGGAAGCAAACACATCCTTCCTCACAAGACAGCAGGAGAGAGAAGTGGTAGGAGGAAAGGGGAAAGAGCCTCTTATAAAACCATCAGATGTCATGAGAACTCACTCACTATCACAAAACAGCATGGGGAAACTACCCCCATGATTCAATTGTCTCCCACCAGGTCTATCTCTAGACATGTGGAGATTATGGGGATTATAATTTGAGATGAAATTTGGGTGGGGAGACAGCCACACCATATCAAGAGAGAACTGTGCAAGGCACATACCCCTCTTTAGAGACTGCTCCTATTCAGCCTCAGTTAATTTTTGCCTCTGGGAACTGGAGATTCAACATAATTATATCTTTTAATTTTTCAAGAGAATCTAGAAACTTACATGGAAGCTCTGAATTTTTGAATGTTGGAAGCTAATTTTAAAAAGTGTAAAACACTCTGTAGGAAAAAAAAAAACCAAAAACCTACATGTAGGATAAACAAAACATAGACTTGGCATTGCAAGCTGCCATTTTGCACCCTTTACTCTAGAACTTTATAGAGTGATAGTAGAACCAGGACTTGGGTAAAGAGAAGAGGAAAGCATTAGACATTTTGAAATTTCAGAGGATATTGGGTGGTGCTCTGCCCCACTGGGTACAGCTGCATGAGGCCAAAACTGAATGCCTGAAGAGGATTTGAGCAGAGGCTGAGAATGTGGACAGACCTCCTACTTGAAAAACATGTTGACTTTGGGTTTGAATACATGTTGACAAAGGTCTATGATTTTATGCAACCAAGAAATAGGCACTATGAGAGTTAAATGGAGGGACAAGTTACTTCCAGTTGTGTATATCGACATCATCATTGCTAGCATGATTACTCTTATGATGTCTTTAAAAGGAAGGTGGGGATTGGATTGCTGGAGACTGCCCTGCTTGATGCTTAGGTTTCTATGAGGAAACTAACCCGAACAAGAGAAACAACCCAATCCATGTAATGATATGACATTAAAACTAGAACTTAAAGAATAGGAAGGATTTGGACACAAAAAAAGCTTGGATGAAAAAACAGTACCTTGGAGGAAGCAGCAGTGTGCATAAAGTCATAGAGATAGAATATATATATATATACACACACCACATTCAGGCAGCCTCCAGTAGTTAGATTTCACTATTTCTTTTATTTATTTAACAAACACTGGCCTAGCTTCTAAGTTCTTTATAAATATTAACTCATTTAATTCTTATAACATTACTATGAGGCAGTTATAATCAATAGTACTAATCATGCTCATATTATATTCCTCATACTTATGTATGAGGAAACTGAGTGTCTTATTATTTAATCATTTGTTAAGTTTGGTTGATGGGTGGGGCAGAACACAAGGACCTCTGGACAGGTGCAAGTCAGACATTTTATTCCTTATAGCACCTGATGAAAGAAGGCTGTTACACAGAGTTACACAGGGTGCTACCCCCAGGGAAAGGGGTAACAGCAGCTACACCTGTTAAGAGGGGGCTTATGTATGGCAAGTGGGTGGGGTTAGCCAGGTTTCTCAGGCTTCTTGTGGACTGGATATTTTTAATGCTTCTGCAAAGGCAAGCAAGAAGGGGTCACATCCTTAGGGCTCTGGCATCAGGCAGCTGGATTTGTAAGTTGTAACCTAGGTGAGTTAGAGCCCAATAAAGAAGGTTGGAGTGTGGATTTAGGAAACTACCTGCAAAGGAGAATTGACAGTTTTTTAGCCATAATATCAAAACTGGGTCAAGACAGCACTTGTGAAATATTATATTACCTTGAGGCACAGAAAGATCCAGTTACCTGCCCAAGATCACCCATTAGTAAGTGGCAGAGGCCAGATTCAGCACCAGCAGTCCGGTTCCAGAGTCCACATGAGAGAAGGCTAGAAAAGTGAGTAGAGGATCAGATGAAGCAGGCACTTGAAAGCCAAACAGGCACTCGGGCTTTCTTTGGTCAAATGAAACAGTGGTAGAGGAATACAGCTGGTGCATGAAAGCAAGCTTGTAGAAGGATATATGATATGACAATGGGGCCTCGGCTGCAAACAAGCTGTCATCCTTGCCAAACTGTTATCTTTTATCTCTAAGCATGTATTTTTCACTTTTCCCCCTTTTTTGGTGGGCCCTTCTTCCTTCGAAACATGTGTGGTTTGTACTGGTCATTAGAGAAAAGACTATGGCAATGTAGATGTCATTTTGGTAGACAAGGGGAAAAGGACCTTTACAAATATGTATCTGATATTTAAAATTCCTGTTTAGAACATCCTGCCTATATACCTCTGGGCAAAGTCTGTTTATTTGGAGGGTTGCACCTCTCCTTTTTGCCCTCTTGGTCCTTTTTTCTGCTACTTCATTTGGGATTCATCAAATAGATGACTACAAATGCAATTGTCTCTTTGATTAATTCCTTCAATCTAAGCTAACCTCCTATATTCATATTGAACAAATAAGGCATTGGATATTTTAAAAAATCATCTGTTAGTTTTGTCTTCGTCCTAAGAAAATTAGCCAAGAGTTGTGAGAGAGAGAGACTGTGAAACAGAGAACTGCCAGAGCTGCTGTGCTTGGGGAAGCAGATTTTGTGCCTTATGTGTTCTCTTTACCCTGGCATGCTGTTAAGCATTTGGAAGCTGAGCCCTCACTCAGCCCAAAAGGGCAGATTGTTGGAGCAATTGCCCCTTAGGATGTCTTTAAGACGAAGGGGCGGGTGAATGGGGTGGATTGCTGGATACTTATCTGCTTGGTGCTCAGGTTTCTGAGAGCAAACTGAACGGCATGAAGGAAGGATAACAATTGACGCAAAATCCCTAATAACACTGTGTTGTAATCACTCCCTAGGATATGCATTAAAAAGAAGTTTATTTCTTCTGTCCATGGCCACCCAGAAGGGTGGTAGCTTAGACAAGCATGAAGTTTGAGGCCTCTCAAACACACCCTGGGGTCCTTGCTTTCCCTCCACCCATGGCTGAACAGGGCCAGCCCCAGCTGAATCTTGAATGAGGCAATAGACTCTCCAGCAGTTCACAAACACTTTTTCTTTACAATAATATTAGCCCCCAAGCTTTGCCTAGGGCTTTCCAATTCACCAAGGCTCCTACTTAGTTTGTGTTGTCTGAACTGCAAACAACTTTCCAGGCTGACCCCTCCCACATTGAGGCTGCTGTCACCTGTCTGCTACTCCCCCTCCCCCCGCCACCAAGCACTGTGTGGACTGTTGTGAATTGAAACCAAGTCCATGGGTCTCTCTCAGTTGTCTAATTAGTTTAACCCATTAGAGGTAAGGCAGCTGTGAGTGAAAATGGGTTTGATTTTGAAAATGAACACCCGTCAGGGCTACTTGCCTTCTTGCATTTTATTTTCAATAAATATTTCAAATAATAGATTTTTTATTAAAAAGTAATAGTGAAGTCTAGTTGTTTTGGGGAATATTTTATATGTATATGAGAGGAAAACAATCTTCCAGTTGTACCATAAAGCCTATTATTCATATAATCATGGGAATTGTCCTCCTTTTCTCCACCAGACATTTGTTAAAGGCCTTCTACACCCCAATTACTGTGTTGAGCCTTCCTGTAAGATGAAGATGAGCATCCTTAGTGCTGAGCCTGAAGGGACTTCTAAGGAAGAGGCCAAAAGGAACCTGCCAATGGCAGATGATATCCCAGTAGCAGGTAAGGATGTAGTCAGGTAAGATAGGTAAGTAGGTCAATACATGCAAGTATATACAAATAAATACATGCAAATCAGACCCTTCCAAGCCCAGAGATGCATAACCATATAGTACAAGGGTTCAGTAAAAAATAAAAAAAATAAAAAGCTATAACCAGTTCTGTTGATTGTGAGAGGGGCAGGTCCCCAGTGAAACCCCACCTTCAAGCCAAAAAAGCAGCCTGAAGGCTGAAAGACCACACTGCTGGTCCCAGATGAAACCCACGACCAGGAATGAGAACTTCTGTTCCTGTTTGCCAACCCTTTCCCAATTGATTCTTTCTGAATAATGCCTTTTAACCAATCAAATAGTGCCTTTTCCAATACTACATATGGCCTGCCCCTCCCCTATTCTGAGCCCATAAAAGCCCCGCGACTCAGCCACATTGAGGAGACATTCTTGCCTTCAGGTAGGGGGACCACCCTCATGTCCCCTCTCCATGGAAAGCTGTGTCATCACTCAGTGAAACTTCCCACCTTGCTGACTCAATTGTCAATATATTCTCATTCTTCTTTTATGCTTGGGACCCACCAAGTGCAGGTACCTAGAAAAACTGTCACACTGCCCTTTTGCCCTCACCAGCGGAGGGCAGCCACCCCACACAGTGAGGCCAGAGGCCAACTGAGCTGCTAACACTCTGCCCTCCATTGAGCTGTGGATGGCAGAAATAAAAGAGTTAATTAGCACACTAACACCCCTTCTGGGGCTTCAGGGTTGTGGGCTCCCTTGCCTGGGTGACACCTTATTCCCCTTGAGGTGACATGCCTTGTCTAGCCACAGGCCCTGCACGGAGCTTGCTCCTGTGTCAGTGCTCAGAGTGGCCGGCCAGATCCTGCACTTGCTCACTTATGTGCTCCCTTCTGCAAGAGGCTAAGTGCAGTGGGCCAAGTAGTTGGGACACCCCTGCTGTGAGTCTGGCAAAGAGGCTGAGAGAAAATTCCAGCATCAATATGTCAATATGGAATAATACAGAAAATGTTTTTGAATGCTTTCAAATATCCTGATAATTGGTTACATTGATAATGCTTACCTAATATATTCATGCATACATGTGTACACATACACACACACCTACATAGATGCATGTGTATGTATATATGTATATACAGATAGATATAAATTTAATTTTTATCTTCCTTTAAAATTAATTTCAATGTTGTTTGATAAAATTTATTGATTCTTGACACAATTATAAAATTATTTCAAAGTTAGAAAAAAGTATGATTAATTTTGATATGCAGTCAAAATTTTATATGATCATATACATTTAAAGTGTAAAAAGAGGAAAAGCACACTGGCTTTGGGACCACTGTGTGGTTTTCTCTGTAGTGGGAGAGGAGATCCACAGTAAACCCAGCACTAAACCATGACTCTGTCTGCATAGTATGTGTGTAGGGGTCAATAAACCAAGAGGTCAGTAAACCAGGGGTCAATAAACTAAGGCCTGTGGGCCAAGTCCAGACTGCAGCTTGCTTTTGTAAATTAAGAACATAGCCACATTCTTTGCTTACTACTGTCTGTGGTTACTTTAGCAGTACAATGGCAGAGATGAATAGTTGGGAAGATCACCTTATGACCTACAAAATCTAACATAGTTACCATCTGGCCCTTTTAGAAAAAGTCTGTGGCAAAGATCCCTGTATGGCATTTGGGAACAGAAGTCTGTACTGTGTTCAGAGCTGGACAATAACAACATCAGAATGCAGGTACCAAGACCTTAGCATATCTCTGTAGAAAACTCTGCCTCTGAATATGTGGGCCCCTGTGGTTATTGCTTACTCAGGAGTCCTGCTGTGTGGGAACCATGTGCCTATCATCATACTAACTCTCTTTGAACCCTTGACCACTCCTACAAATTCTCTAAGTTCTACCCCAATCTCTGAACGGACAGGATATGTAGAAAGCCCTTCACTTTGAGGGGTCAGGAAGGACAAGCATAGTCATCCTATACTGAGTCCCATCATGTCGTCAGTGACCTGGACATTGTAAAGAGCTCCAATACTTGCTGCTTCCTCTGCCCTTGTTTACACTGAGGCTTGAAACTTACATTGCAGAACACAGAAGACAGGGGCTTAGTATGATTCCTGTCAGTTCAAAACTTTACTAGTTTGAAGATTTTCCAGAGCTGTAGAACCAGAAAGGCAAGGAGACTATGCTTCTCCCATGATATAAGCACATTTCATAAGGAGTTAAGGTTTGAGGCTATCAATCTGGGTTGAGATTTCCTCATGCAATAGATGTTCCTTAGTTTCAATATGTGTCAATATAAATGTATTAGGAAAGAACCATTCTGATTTCAGGATAATATGGACCAGGTGGGAAGATAATGTTGAGACAACAGCTAAGGTCAAATTAAAGTACCTTTGTCAGTTAATATTGTATGATACTGACTTTTATAATAAAATGTAGTTCCCTGCTAATCTTAAAAGTCCCAAACTCCCTGGGCCCAAGCAATTCTCCCCACCTCAGCCACTCAAAGTGCTCCTGGAATTACAGGTTTGAGCCACCACACCAGGCCTGAAAATTTAATACAAAATGGTCCTGGATTGGTTGTGTCCCCAGATATTTGGTAGAGATAAATGCAAATTATCTCTGGAGAGACTCACTTTAAACTCAAGCCTCAACAAATTCCAGGGAATCTTGGCTCTGAAGTATAAATCACCAAGCATATTAGGAAGCAAGAGAGTTAGCAGAAACCAAACCATAGAATGAGGCCAGCAACGTCTGTATATGTTGAAGTTATCAGTGATAACATATAGAACAAGTATGTTCAATGTTTAAAGAAATTAAATAGAGGTTACTGAAAGTATATTAAGGGAAAATATATGGTTTCAGATTTCAAAAATAATGGAATAGAATTGAACACTATCCGAATTTTTATTTAAGATTTGAAAAATATAATGATGAAAATTATGGATTGATTAAGTAGCAGATTTGACAAAATTGAGAAGAGATTTAGTAAGCTGAAAGATAGATATAAGTAAATTTTCTAGAATTCATTATAGGGAGACTGAAGATGGAAAATATAAAAGAGAAGGTAAAGGATATGGATAATAGAAAGAGAGGCTGTAATACATGTCTAATCATAGTCTTAGAAAGAGTGAGTTGAAAGAATGAAGGAAAGAGAAAATTAGAAAATATAATAGCTGAAAATATTTCAGAATTAATAAAAGATACCAATCCCAGATTTTGTACATTCAAAGAATCCCAAGCATAATAACTAAAAGAAAACTCATTTATAAACTCATTGTGTTTACACCCATATGCATCTGCTGTTGTAAAATGGCAGAACACAATAATTAAACAAAAGATCTTAAAAGCAGCAAGAGAGAAAAAATATAATACCTACAAAAAGGTGTAGGTAATCGTTCAATAACAACAGAAGCCAGCAGGCAGTGGGAAAAAAATCACAAATGGAAATTTTTAGTTAAAGGACAAAGCTTGTCACACTGAATTTTAAATAATCCATCCAATGACTGTTTATATGAGACTTTACCTAAACATAAGAACAGAGAAAAGTTGCGAGTAAAAGCATGAGAAAAAGTATATGCAGGCAAATAGTAACAAAACACAATTTGGTATAGCTGTGTATATTATTATCAGCTAAAACAGACTTTAAAGTAAAAGGCTTTTTTAGAGATGAAGAGTATCTAAATAATAGTTAAAGCTTTAATTCACTACAAAGATATAACAATTTTAATCTTGAATGCACCTAATTACATGTCTCTTAATTGATGAAACCCTGAGGAGAAATAGACAAAACTATAATAAAACAAAACTTTAATATACATCTCTCAATAATCAATAAGTCAAGTAGACAAAAAATTCAAAACTTAGAAGATTTGAATAATACAAAAGCAACTTGATTCTAATGGCCATATAGAGTGCTTCAAACAAATGGAGAGCATACATTTTTATTGAGTTTTCATGGGCCATTTATAAAAATTGATTCTAATCAATTAAGCAAATCTTTACATGTTTTAAAGATTTGGTGTTATTCAGACCATATTCTATGACTGCAATGCTAACAAATTAGAAATAAAAACTTAAAAGATAACTTAAGAAACATATGTTTGTACATTTTAACACTTACCTCTAAATAATCCTTGCATCAGAAATAATAAGTATTAAAAAATTTGTGGTAAAGCAAAAGCAGTAACTAAATTGAACACTGTCCAAATTTTCATTTAAGATTTGTATACATAAACACACGTATAGATGTATATGTGAGACACAGTCAGGAAACTGACTTCCCAAGAATACATGAGAAATAATTTTTATTCAGGATAAATGTAAAATCAGGTTATTTACCAAATTAATGGACTGGCAACTTCACAGGAAATGAATGCTATGCTGTCTTAGTCTTTTGGTCAACAGCCTTGGTATTCAGGAAATAAGGCAGAGTTTATGCTTAGATTATTCATAATAGTATACTAGTAGGTATTCCATGTCTTCTAGTTTGGGGATTATTGAAAATTTTGGTAAGATATATGAACTGCGACAGACTGTGGTTGTTGCAAATTGTTAGTGAAGTACAGATTGTAGGTATTATTTACAGGGTTCTTTTGCATTTAGAACTGAACAATAAAAAACTACATAATAAAACGAGATTTGGTGATACTCAGAGGGAAATTTATAGTCTTAAATGTATATTATACTTAGAGAGAAATGCATAGCCTATTATACTTACATTAGAAAAGAAGAAAGGCTGAAAATAAATAAGCTAAGCACCCAAATTATGAAGTTATGAAGTTAAAAAATAGACTAAAATTCCAACATAGAAAATAATAAAAGGACAAATTAATGAATTATGAAAGAAAGCTATAGTAGAGGGACCAGCAAAACTAAACATTTTCCTTTGAAAAGCCTTAAGAAATTGACAAATCTCTGGCAGAATTACTTAAGAAAAAAAGCAGAAGCTACAGATAAATGATAATATAAGCTATAAATAAATATAAAGAATGAAACAAGACAAAACTACTGAAGCAGGCAAGTTTAAGAATATTACAAAAGAATAGTATGAATAGCTTAATGGCAGTGAAAGTGAAAGCATGAGAAATGTTCAAATTTGTGGAAAGTATAAATTTTCATAAAATATAAAATATGGGTAAAGCAGCCAAAATTCTGCTACCCTTTCTTGTCTGTCTTGTCCATTGCTCTGTCCTGAGCACTTATCACATGGTAGGGTCACATAATTAAAATTAGACACAATAACTGTTAACATTTTGGTATACTTATTTTTGTGTATGTCTTACAACATAGTTTATTTGTATGTTGATTTTTAAGCATCAATATTATAGATACCTTCATAGATACTAGATAAAAATAATAAAATGTAATGACAGCATATTTTTATTATTCTTAAAGCAGCTAATCTTATCTAAATTTCCTTAGCAATAAAGTGAACAATATGTTATTCATACAGCTATGCTTTTGTGAAGAAAAAAGAGAGACTTTTCCTAGCAATACTTCTAGGACAGCATTCTAGCCACATGGTATTCCATTATTTTTAGCAAAGACTGGAGTGGCATTATTATTATTTTATGATATTATTAGACAAGATTTGCAATCACTGAAGAGGGGGGAATACAGCTTAAGACCTCAATTTCCTGGCACACTGAAAGGCAATGAAACAAAAAAAGAAAAATAGTGTGAGACAGTGTAAAGAAAGATTTCCTCTGACCATAGACCTCATCTGAAAACACACAATACAATGCTGGGAGCTAGTCCCTAAATTCTGTGTTACCACAACTTTTCTGTATCTTCCCTTCAATAAAATAGTTTTTAAAAAAATTTTCTTTGAAAAGAATACATGTGAAATATATACATATTATATATGTGAGATAAATATATATGTACGTATGTGTGTATATATATGTATATATTTAGTACTTGCTTATCTGGGACTGTCTTTGTTGCTTTCCCAAATGAAAGGCAACTTATCCAAGTAGAAAATTCTCATGGATCCTACGCTGTCATTCTCACAAACTAGTATTATGTATTTTTTCTAGTTACATGTGTACATATGCAAAGGTACACAGAAAATTCTGAAAAGATACATACTAAATTTTCAACAGTAGTTATCTATCTTAATAAAGGTATTTCAGTGTGTGCACATGTGTGTGTGTGCATGTGTGTGGTGTTGGGAGTGGGCAGTGGTCAGATACCCCATTAATGTTACCTGTAGTATTTAAATTTTTCTAATCAAGGAGGGAGTGAAACATTACCAGTAAAATTAAAATTTAATCTTGTGGGTCATAACATTTTTCCTTCATGATTTTATAGACATTGTTTTATTGCCTTCTGGCACTTAATAAATTTCTTTAATAATTTCTGAATGCCAACCATGCATCACTGTACAGGGGATACAATAATGAGGAAAAATGAACTTCACTGAGCTTAGAGCAAACTGGAAGACAGAGACCTGATAATGTAATCTAAAAACAAAAACAGGTCAGGCACAGTGGCTCATGCCTGCAATACCAACACTTTGGGATGCCAAGGTGGGAGGATCACTTGAGCCCCAGAGTTTGAGATCAACCTGGGCAACCCCTTCTCTACAAAAACATTTAAAGAAAATTGCCAGGCATGGTGGCAGAAGCTTATAGTCCCAGCTATTTAGCAAGCTGAGGCAGAAGGATTGCTTGAGCCAGGAGTTTGAGGTTACAGTGAAATATGATGTGCCACTCACTGCACTGTAGCCTGGGTGACAGAATTAGACCCTGTCTAAAAAAAAAGAAAAACTAAAACAAAAAAAGTTCACATCAATTTTGTCTTCTATTTTATAACATTCATTCTATTTTAATTTTTGAAATGCCTTTCATTACTTTTTATATAGCTTATTTTACCCAAATAGTTAAGCAAAATTAAAATCCCTGAAAGATGCTCCATCCTTATTCTGTGGCTTTCAGTGCGCCTTGACCCACTCAGTGGGTTCCTGAGCATAAGAAATCTAATTCGGGAAGCACCATCTTAAATGTTGGCTGTTGTCTTTTGCTCAAGTTTTCTTTCTGCTAGGGGTGCTGTTCCCTTCTTGAGCAGGAACATTCTTAATTATACTTCAAGATCCAGCTCAAATCCTACCTCTTAATTTAAAATTACTCAACATATTAATTCAATAGAGAGTTCATGAGAGGCTCTTCCTGTTAGCCTGCCTGGCACCACCTCTCCCATGAGAACTGACTCAGCCTTGCTTTGTATTTCCATAGCACTTTGTAATGCCCGTGTCATAGTTCTAATCCCATCATGTTAGGGCTTAATTTGGATGTGTCTGTTTGTTACTAGTTGAGTGAAGACAAAAACAAAAGAGGATCTTACTTATTTTTGCATCTTGGAGCCCATCACAGTGCCTAGTATGTGGGTGGAGCTCTTTTCACCAGAAAGGGAAAGGCCACAGAGATTTTGAATGATGTGTGCTGTTGAACTCTGATAGTAAAGAGATTTACCTGGATCACTGTTTCCTACAGCAGAAACACCTGGAGGGCTTGGGTAAAGTCTCCCACTCTTGCCTTTACTCATTTCAGGCTGAGGATGTTTGCAAGAGGTAGTGGGGACCCTTCCTTTAATCCTAATTAAACTTGCCTTTGCTGCCAAATATATACCAAAAGCCAGAAACAAGTGTCTTTAAGATACATGAAAAGCAATCTATGATTGAGATGCTGTCCAGCTTCCAGGGGAGGACTGTGGCTCTCTGGAAGTTATATTAGCTTCCACCCACAGGGATCTACTCAGTCTCCAGACCACAACTGGTCGGGTGGTTCTCCAAGCTGCTCACATCTGCCATTCTCCAGGAGCCCTGCTTGGAGGAGCAGAGATGTCAGCTGCAACCCTCCAGATTCAGCTGAGGGAACACCCCCTCCTCAGTCTGCCTTCCTTTTTGTTTTCTCTCAGGAGTTTCCTAGATCTGAGATCTCAAGGCCTCGATTCTTGGTCTCCCACCTGTGAGGAGCCTGCCTTCAGCAGTTCCAAATAAAAGACCTTTTGATTCCACCATCCCTTCAAGGTCTGGGTTTTGACCTTGATGGTATTTATTGACTGAGGTCATCCAAACAAGAACTTCTGAAAGCCATAGCATCCAGTGGTTTTTGTGAGTATGACGCCCCTGCTGCTGCCTGTATTTATGAAGTTTGAGCTCAGGTTTCTGATGGTTCCAAACCTAGGGGGTGGGGGTGGCAGTCTTTTCTTTACCTTTTATTTGCCTGTTGGCAGCTCCAAGAGACTAAAATATTCTCTTCCTACAAGCAGGCTACTGAGACTTTGGAGCACAGAAAGAGTTGTTTTAGCCAGAGCCGTTATACGACAGGAATCTCTGCCCAGAAAGGAGGAGATAAATCAATGTTTGCTTAAGGAATAAAGACCAAACTCCTCTGGAAAAGCAAAATGTGATTTTTAAATGATCAAAGCTGACTTTAGTAATCACAGAGGGAACCGAACTCCTTGAAGCTCTCAATGGGTGCCTGATAGTATCCTTGCTGTTAAATATCAGCTTTATTTGGCCACGATTAATGACCGATGCCTGCATTCCTCTTTCCCTTGGCTACGTCTTCTTCCTGGCTAACCCCAGCCACTTGCTCCATTTTCATCTTCATGCTTTTATGACATTTGCATTGATCACTGTATTATTACTTATGTATGGATGAGAGAAAAGGAGGAAAAATGAAGCCTTGTTTTCAAGACATATGTACATTTTACATTGAATAACATGATATATATCATTTCTTGCTTTAACCTTTAAAATAGCAGCTCTCAACCAACCAGCTGCTGCTCCTGATACTTCTCTAAAGAGGAGATTTGAGCCTGCCTGGTGCTGGCAACAATAAGTGGCATCATCGTTGATGCAGGGCCTCCAGGATTTCACCCTGCATCTCACTCCTGCCATGTGATCCACCACAAAAATTTTTGATATAACATGAATTCCCTCCACGGACCCAGGTTTCCAACACTATGCCATTCCCAAGGTTCCCTCTAATTAGGCCTTCCAAGAGAGGTAAGATCTAAGTGCAAAAGTAAATGAAAAAGGGAAATGAGAAAAAGCAACGAAGAAAGGATGTGCAATAGGAAGTAATGGAGAGGAGGAGAAATTTTCTTTTCCTTTTCCACTTCCCAGTTGGCAACTGGTTGGATGACAACAGCAGCAGATGCAGCAGAATTAGGAAAGGTGGTAAATGTGCCCTTTTTTCTTGAAAAAGGTTTTTGGGCCAGGCGTAATGGCTTTCCCCCAGCTGCATGGGAGGCTGAGGTGGAAGGATTGCTTGAGCCTAGGAGTTCAAGGTTACAGTGAGCTGTGATTGCACCACTGCACTTCAGCATGGGTGACAGAGTGAGACCCTGCCTCACCCAATACAAAACCAAAACAAGCCACTATGGTAAGTGGTCTGAAAAGGAGACATGTGTTGCTTATGAGAGCAGGTAACAGGAGAAAGGTCCTGGTGAAGAGGTCAGAGGGGAGCCTCTGCAGAAATCACTATGTGAAGCAGGAGAAAGACCCTTCAGGGAGAGGGAGCTGTGAGTGTAAATTCTTATGGTGGGAGCTATAAGCAAGACACCTAGGAGGGACTGAGAAAAGGTTGCTGTGTCTGGAGAGCAGAATGGAACTGGAGGCATAGGTAGGAACCAAACAATGGGAAGCCTTGGAAGCCAAGCTAAGAATTTGGTTTTATCCTAAGAGCCACTGGAATCAATTGAAAGGTGTCAATGTGGATGTTACCGAGTACCAGCTCAGCTGGGAGACTCCCACCCAGGCAGCACTGAAGGAAATGAGAGGCAGACACCCAGATAGAACAGCAAAGTGTGTCTATCCAGGGGGCCAGCAACCTATCGAGCTGAGAGCCTCAGGGGCTGACAGCATCCCAGGCTGAAGGCCCCAAGCAGATTCTCATTCACGTAGTTATTCTCTCTGAACAGGTGATTATTATTAACAAACAGGTGTTCTGTATTTTCTCGTAACAAAAATATACCAAGTAGGCAGCTGTTACTCACTTACCACTGATTACAGACAAACTAAAAGGTATTCTCCACGAAGGAGCTACAGAGAGGCAGGGTCAGATATCTCAAAGAATTATTTTAACTGATGTATGATATTTATACATCATCCTGCCACTTTGGAATGCCCCAAATGGTTTTTCACTTGGGGGAGGGGTTTCCTTGCCATTGTTCTTCCTAGCAAACGATATATCCTATCATACACTCAGCATTCATCAATATTCATAAACTTAGTATTTCTCAACAAGAAGTGACATCAGATTTGTATTACAAGGAGGTCACTATGGATATCATGTGGAGAACTGAATGCAGAGGAGTAAGGGTGAGAGTAGAAAGACCGAGGAGGACTCAAAGGTCATAGGCTTAGAGAGAGATGATAGTTGGTGGACTAGAGTGAGAGTGGCTGTAGAGATGGAGGGAGGTATTGAGAGACTTTTGGGAGATAACATATACAGGACTCTGTAATCAGTTGGATATGGGACGAGTGAGGGAGAGGAATGTGTCAAAAATAACTCCTAGTTTCTGGATAAAGTGACTGGAGTAAGTGATGATGATGGCATCTATGGAGATGTCTGTCACAAGAATAGAACTAGGTTTGGAGAGAGTATCAAAATTTCTTTTTGCATGGGTTGAACTCAACAACCATTTAAACTGTCCAAGTGGAGATGTCAAATAGGGATTTTACAGATTCAGACCCCAGGAGAGGTCCAACTGGAGATTTGATTCTGTGAATCAGTGGTAGAAAGGTGATAAGTAAATCCCAGGGTCTGGATGACATTGCTGGAGAGTGAGTACAAAGAGGAGAAGATGACCTCTAACCTAACCTTGAAGAGCTTTGACATTCAATGGCCTGCCGGAGGAGAATACTGAAAAAGGTATATTGGAGAAGCTGTCAGAGAAGTAGGAGGGAAACTAGAGGGGTGCTGGGTTATGAAAACCAAGGAAAAAGGGTTTCTAGGAGACACTGATCCACAGTATTAAGTGGTTCTGAGAGATTAAAATCCGAAGTGTTTGCGGGGGTTTAGTGATATGAGGAATCATTAGCAATCTTTTTTTTTTTCTAATGGATGGGGTTCTGCTGTGTTGTCCAGGTTGATGTCAAACTCCTGGGGTCAGGTGATCCTCCTACTACAGCCTCCTAAGGTGCTGGAATTATGGGCATGAGCCACTACACCCAACCTCATTAGCAATCTTAATGAGAGCTGTTTTCATAAAGTAGTATATGCAAAATTCAGATTAGAGTGGGTTGAGGAGTAAGTGGGAGGCAGAAATAGAAGTAAGAATAGAGAACTTAAGCATTTTTGCTATGAATGAAAGGACAAGTAAATGGCCAGATGAGAATGTGGGTGAAGGAAGGGTATTAAATTGGGAGATATTTAAGCTTGTTTAAAAGCCACTGAGGTTTATCCAGTTGAGAGGCAAACCTGGGCTGGGTGGGAATAAAGAGCACAAAGGATGGTCAAGATTTACACATTGCACCGTAACTGATAAAAACAGAGATGCTGGACATGGTGGATTTAACTTCAGTCTTTTTAAGAAGGGTGAGCACTAGACCTGTGGGTGACATTGCTTTCTCTTTGACAAGGTCATCATGCATTTAGAGATGGTTGTCTCCATGTTGCTGTTTCATTTACTGTTGAAGAGCTGGAATCAGAGACCAATTTGTACAATACGATCCACTGTAAATTCCTCCCACCTCGGCCTTCTGAGTAGCTGGGACTAGAAGCATGTATGTACCAGGCCTGGCTTATTTTTGTATTTTGTGTAGAGATAGGTTTCCTTATGTTGTCCAGGCTGGTCTCAAACTGCTAGGCTCAAGTGATCTGCCTGACGCAGCCTCCCAAAGTGCTGAGACTATATAGCACTAGCATACTCCAGTCCTAGAACCAGATAGATAACTGTCACCTGGATTCAGTAGTTTTAATCAATTTTTAAAAATCTGGAAACTAAATAATGTATGGCATAGTACTAAAAATACAGAAAACTTAGCTGGACATGGTGGTGCATGTCTGTAATCCCAGCTACTCAGGAGGCTGAGGCAGGAGAATTGCTTGAACCTGGGAGGCGGAGGTTGCTGTGTGCTGAGATAGCACTGCACCACTGCACTCCAGCCTGGGCGACAGAGTGAGACTGTCTCAAAAAAAAAAAAAAAAAAGAACCAGAGAATTGAGTTTTAGTATAAGTTTTAAATATACCTGCCAAGAAGTATATCTGGTTTGGAAAATTAAAAATTAAAATTGAAAAAGTAAAAGTTTTAAGTGGAAACTTTTTTTTTTCTGGCATAAAAATGAGAAAAGAGAATGTAAACAAAATTCAAGTAAGACTGTTATCTTTATTCTTAATGAATATGAATAACTAATACATTTACAAGTGATTAAAAACTCTGAATAGGCAGGCATTTTCAATAAGTTAAAATGTTAATTCAGTATATCTAATAGATTCCTTATTTTGAATATTAAGAATGAGATGTATAATTTTAAAATAAAATATCAGTATTTTTCTGTCTTCCTCATCTAAATGAGACAGATACTTAGCAAATATTTGTTTGAGGTAGTGAGTTATCTCTATTGATTGCTCAGTCCATCACAGATTAAATTCCTTGTTCTAATCTTTCCCGCTTCTCACCACCGCAGTTGACTAGTCTTAAAAACATTTTTTTTTTTTTTTTTTTTTTTTGGAGACGGAATTTCGCTCTTGTTACCCAGGCTGGAGTGCAATGGCGCGATCTCGGCTCACCGCAACCTCCGCCTCCTGGGTTCAGGCAATTCTCCTGCCTCAGCCCCCTGAGTAGCTGAGATTACAGGCACGCGCCACCATGCCCAGCTAATTTTTTTGTATTTTTAGTAGAGACGGGGTTTCACCATGTTGACCAGGATGGTCTTGATCTCTTGACCTCGTGATCCACCCGCCTTGACCTCCCAAAGTGCTGGGATTACAGGCGTGAGCCACCGCGCCCGGCCGTTAAAAACATTTTTATTTGAAGAGTCACCAACATATTAAGCCTCCTGTGTGCCTGTGGGAAAAATGGGGAAAGAAAGGCTACCCCAGTGCAAGGCTGGCTGTTCATGTTCCTGGTTGGTACATGGGTACCTGGAATCAGGATGCAGGGAGGGGGAGGGGGAAAAAGTTATTTTTTCAGGTGGTTTTGGTTGCCAGGAAGACAGAAATGAAGCATAAAATAGTTTCGTTTTCTCAGTCTAGCTTTCTATAGTTAATAAAAATTCCTCCCATACTCCAACCATTTTTTTTTCTGTCATTGTTTTCATTATCACTGGGAATTCTAGTATATGTATTTTAGTGGGAATTATGGAGAGGTTGCATAGGGGCTGTTAGATGTGATTTAAATTGGAAGCACATTTCTCTTGATATGAATTAATACATGACCCACAAAAGGCGTTTTGGCTATCAGCTATTGAAGTTGCTGGCCTGAGGGAGCTTAAGATGGCAGTGATCTAGTGTGCAGAAGAAAAAAAGGTTCCAAGGGACTAAGGCTAATAGAGTCCCTTAGCAATCCTAAGGGATGGGAAACTCAACCAAGGCCACTAAATCACACATGGTGGTGCAGGTTGGACAGGGCCAAGGGGGCCAACTCCCTTGTCAAGCCTTGCTTTAGCCCAAGTTCCCTTGTCAAGCCTTGTCTCAGGCAAAGGGAGACTCTATTTGACTCTCCAGAAGAGGTAACTTTAATTTGCACAAAGGCATCTTATGAGCTTGCAGAGACCGAGTATGTACAATGCACACTGTTGTGCATTTGTGTGTGCATGTATTTATGAGTATATACAGTTGTAGGTAAGGAATATGGGAAGATAAAGATGAGTTCTTAAAGCTTATTGTTAGTTTTTGACTAAAGTCTTGGGAGGTTTGTACTTGTTCAAGCTGCAAGTTGTGTTTCTGTTACACGCTACTGTAAAAGAATACATATAATTAAATGTTATTTCTTATCACATACTTTCTGTTTGTTTCTGCCTCTGTCCTTTCCTTCATGTTTTCTTGATCTCTCCTCCCTGCTCTGCTTACGCCAGCCATGCCTTGTACATGATATGTGCTCAATAAATTATAGCTGTTATTTGTTTAATAACAAGGTCAAGGAATGTAGGAGTTTTTTTTTTTTTTTAAAGCTAATATGCTTATCTTGGAAGATGACTACCTGAAGGTAAATGAAGATGTTTATCTAACTTTAGCACCATTCTGATGCAACAAATGGAACCTTGGGTTGTCAACATTTCTGAAATGCAAAAAATATGTGCTATACTTTGCTATACCATGACAGGAATAATACAATCAGAAGAAAATAAGTCTCCTCTTCTGATAAGGCAATTTTAGGGAAAGATAATTGAATCCTGGAAAAGATCTTGGGGCTGCAGCAGATAGGCATTCTTCCCTGGGAAGCCAACTGATACCTGATTCATTCATCTGACCAGCAACCAGTCCAAACTGCCCTCTCTCCTAGCACAGAGAAGGACCCCTCATGAAACTAACATGACCATGCCAGCCAGGAGAACTCCATTGGCCATTCTGTGTTGTCTACTGCACTATGATGATAGACTCCAGCTTAAACATCTGAGCATATCGGATGCTTGAATTGGATTGAACACCCCTGGGATTAGGCCGCAGAACAAGGTGACCCTATTGCTGGGGACAGTTAGGTCCAATTATCAGTTCAGTTCCAGATGTGGTTCTGTGGTGATTGCCCTGGGAAGCTACAAAATCCTCAGTTCCCTGGAAGATAAAACCTTAGAACTTCCTGGAGCTATAAGGCTGTTCTTGAACTAGACTGAAAATAGGTGGGAAGCAGAAAACAGAAAAGCCTCCTAGATATAGTAAGGTTTAGTGTGACTACACCGCTGTCTCCATAAAGAATGCCCCTTTGTCTGCTTTTGATGTCTCCTCAACCAGGAAGTTCTTTCTCATGTCCTGTTAGGGAAGCACAGCCCAGGCCAACCTAAAGCAGAAACCAGTGTTTCCTTTGCACCATCTGTACTGCTGCCATCATTTTGAAAATGCATTGCTTTTGTTACAGATGGGGCTGACCAAGACAATAAGGAGGATCCCTTGAATTGCTAAGTCTGGGAATCCAGAGAAGGTGATTTGAGTAAGGCCTGTGTGAGGATGGTTGCTTTACAAGACCAAGCAGACCACAGGTGTAGTGAAGCTGCCCCAGATCCTTCACGAGGACATGGCGTCCAGTAGCCCAGGATTCCTCAGGGAAGAAACACCTAAATCCTTGGGAAAGAAGGGAATGTGAGTACATGATTTACTGTCTGTGTTAAAAACTCTCATGACCAGGAGATAGTACTGGGACATGATGTTGGCAAGTCCCCTCTGTGTACTGTGGGCCAGAAGCAGCTTCTGTGAGAGCAATGGTACCAGATCAGTGGATAGAGTGCAGGGAAAGGTGTGAGGAGCTGCCTGTTACTACCTGTCTCCAGTGCCATCTTGATTAGCACCAAAAAATGCCTTGTGTTAGGGAGCTAGAGAATCCATGCTGAATGAATTTTTTAAAATATAAAGGCTGGGTTTGGTGGCTCATGCCTGTAATCCTAGCACTTTGGGAGGCTGAGACAGGTGGATCATGAAATCAGGAGTTCAAGACCAGCCTGGCCAACATGGTGAAACCTTTTTTCTACTAAAAATATAAAAATTAGCTGGGCATGGTGGTGCATACCTATAATCCCAGCTACTCGAGAGGTTGAGGCAGGATAATTGCTTGAACCGGAAAATTGCTTAAACTGGGACCTGGGAAGCGGAGGTTGCAGTGAGCCAAGATTGTGCCACTGCACTCCAGCCTGGGCTACAGAGCAAGACTCCATCTCAAATAATAATAATAATAATAATACGTGGGCTCCAGATATTAACAAATGCTGACATGAATCCACACTTATTTCTTATCTCTGGTTCTCACTCTTCTTTGGAATTCAGCTATCCCAGCTGCTGGCAGTGTTGTCATTAGCTGGAGGCTGACAGGGCTCCTGGAACTGAGCTTATTAAGAACAAATGAGCCTTGGGTTCAGACCCCTTAGGGGTTTTGCTTTCTGAAGCTAGGCACAAAAGAAAACTCAGCTGCCTAGGCTTTGCATTATTATGTTTTCTGGGTTATATTGGTCTCCAGGGAGCCTGCTTTATGCATTTCCAAGTTGTTTGTTTTAACAGAGGATATCAAATTTTAAACAACCCCCAATTATCAGAGAATCCCCCTTTAAAACTGGAGTTCTTGGCAGCAAAATCACTATTTTAAAATACCTCTTTCTCAGTCAATATATTGTCTCCCAGAGTCTTAGTCCTGGCTGCTGACTTCACTGCGCAGCCACAACTTTTTGCTCCAGTTAGTGTTGTTGAGTCCAGCACAGCTATAGGATAGGAAACGGCTTCTAATTTTCTTGCTGCCTCATCAGCAGAATTGATGGCTAAATTCCAATTGCAGAGGCTTTATTACTTTTGAAGATATGAGAGGCAGAAAAGAGCACAGCTGGGCCCTTTATCCCAGGCGGAGTTGGTAGGACTGGCACATAGAAGGATTAGCTTTTGACTGTTAACTGAGGACAATTTAGTCTGGAGGTGCTTGTGAGGAGATAATATTTGAAACCCCCTTATGTTGGATTCTGTGAATACACTCAGGAGTGCACGTCAGGGTTTAGCACTTCTTTAACAAAGCGTGCTCCAAAAAGCCAACGGACAAACGTTTTAAGAAGCTCAGCTGTTGCAGTGAGGCAAGTATGCTGCGCTGTCGTGGTGGGACAACTCATCCACCAGTGTATTTGCCCATGTCTCCCACTCTCCTGGAAATGCAACAGCCAAGCGGCATGAGGGCTCAGCCTGAGGAGAGAGTAGCACAGATGCGGTAGAATCAGGTGAGACTTCTGGTTCCATGTAATTCTGGAGGCAGAGGAGGTTTGCGAAAGGCTTTCTAGGCTCAGGTGTTTGTTGAATCCTTGGATAATTACTTTCTGGCCACATATTCACTTGTTTCTATTTCCTCAAATAAATGTTTACTCCAGAAAATATTTCTATTACAGAAAAATGGTATTTTCCTAGGAAGTGCATGCTCAACCATCCTTCTTTGTGTGCCCTTGCTCAAGATGGTAATTTACCACAAGAGTGTAATTATGCAACTGAAAAGTCTTTAAATTGGATTGTGAGGGGAAACCCTGTGGAGTTTCTCAAAATAAGCCAGGTGTGAATATACAGTAATGAGACTGATGTGTCAATTTTTGTATACCTGTATAAAACCAAGGCAATAATTCCGGCTTTCCCAGCTTAACTTAGGGTAATTGAAGGCAGACCCTGGACACATTTAGTTAGAGCATTATTTTCTCTATATTCGGGTTGCAAGCTTTCATTGAGGGCCCCTGTTGTTTCTTGTTTATTTGTTTATCATCTCTCAGGAGAAAAGGTATCTTTCGATCTGGGGTTTGTTGATGGAGAGTGGCAAAATTTTTCCTCCTGGATCCTCTCACTGTGCATGTGGTTACTTTTAGAATCATCTCAGTTCATGGACTGGACCGTTGGTGGAAGTGCACAATTTCTACCAATTTGTAGTCTTCTGTTCTCATGTTATTACTAAATATTCCAAGAAGAAGGGTGTATCAGGTTACTAACTTTCTTCCATTTTATCCAGAAATCTTTCCCTCACTAATTTAATAACACTTCTTTCATCTTGTGGTTGGTTTTTGAATAAGGAGCTACTGTAGGGCTAAAAGTCTTCTAGGTTTCTTCATAGAATCTCAAGGCACTTGAAATTCACATGAGTGTTTTACAACACAGACATTTCTGACATGTGAGCTACATATACATTCCCAAAGATTGTTGTTTCTCTAGTTGCCTTAGGACTCCGTGAATTTATTTCAGCAATAGTGCCATTGCTCAAAATGCCCACATATCTCCTGCTCTGGAATTGTTTCCCAAGCTGGTTGCCAAATCATGTGTGGAAGCCTGTCATAAAGTAATGCACAGTCTCACCTTTTTTTTTTTTTTTTGACTAAAGCCAGAATTGTATAGGTAGGCCACCTAAATTCAACTTCTATTCATCAAAATGTTCTCCAAGCAACTTCTGTTTCTCAAAATCAAATCCATTTTCAAAGGATGGATATTTATCAGCCACAATTAAAGAAATTCTAAAGAAAATGCCACAGAGTATGAAAGGAATTCTTAAAATGAAGCTCCATGCATTCTTTAAAATGACGGTCGTATTATACTGGTATAGCAACTCCCAAAGAGCCTTTGTTGGAGCAAATAATACCTGTTTAGACATGTGAGTTCTGATAAGTTGATTACAAAGAGAGTCTCATTTGGTTTCGGAAAGAAGATAGGTTGGTTTAAAAAGACCATCTCATTTGATATGGGATATGAGATAAATGGGTCCTAGCTCTGCCAGTGAACATGGGCAGAGTGCTTAGAATCTCTAGGTTTCTGATTCTTCACATTTAAAATGAAAGGTTTAGATGAGGTGATCTCCAAGGACTCTTTTAGCTTGAATACACTACAATTCATTCATCAAACATTTATTGAGCAAATACTGTAAATGTTAGACACTGCTTTTGAAAAAGTAATACAAAATCCCTGTCCCAAAAGGTCTCAACATCTAGCCAGGCATATAGATTATATACAATTTTTATATAATAAATATCATATGATCTACTCTCATATATTATACAATATAACATATTATTTGTTGCTGAATAAACTGACTACCTATTCATTAAATATTTTTCTTTTTTTTTTTCCTGAGAGGCATTCTAACTGATTTGCTGCACCTAATTAATTACAAGGGAGTCTGGGAAAAAAAAGGTCTAGCCTGCAAGTGTTGGAAAAATAAAATAAGAATCCTTTGGCTATTACCTTCCCACTTTTTCTAAAAGTTCTGGAAGCTGGGGGTGTGGGAGAGGGAAGGGGATACATCTGTGAAAGGAAGAAGGTAACATAGAAATACAGGAATAGACCAGTGAAGAACAGGCAATAATAATTATTGGAGTAATTGCCTAACCTCAAGATGTATGCTGAAAAAAAATTGCCTGAAAAAAATGGGCTGGCCAGTACCTTTAAAAAGATACTGAGGAGATAATAGCCAAAGGATTCTTGCTTTATTTTCCTAACACTTGCAGGACAGTAAAAATTGTTTTGAAAACTATTCAATCAAGAGTGAAATCTGGTTTACTGGCAAGAATGTTATCTGAAATGATGACTCTAGGACATGATTGCCTGCTGTTTTGCAGTTCAGAATTTGCCATGAAGCTGTGTAGAGGTTTAAAATGCCATTTGTTAGGAGTTAGAACTATGTTAATCATGTTACAGGTAAAATCTAAGTGAATGCTTACATTCATCTAAAAGCCAATGTCTTTGGCTATTGTCAGCTCAGTTGTAAGGAAGATAGCAGTAAATTGTTATTATATTGCAGTAGGTAGATAATGGCCTCCCGCTAAGGTGTCCACATGCTAAGCCCAGAAACCTGTGAACATGTTACCTTACATGCCAATGGGGGTTTGCTGATTTGATTAAATTAAATATCTTGAGAGGCAGGGGTTATCCTGTATTATCTGGTGAGCCCAATGTAACCTCAGGGGTCCTCACAAGAGGGAGGCAGGAGTGTGAGTCAGAGCAGGAGCTGGGACAGCAGAGGGAGAGGGCAAATTGATGTGGGGACCATGTGCCAAAAAATGCAGCCAACTTCTAGAAGCTAGAAAAAGCAAGGAAAGCGCTTTTCTCCTAGAGCCTTCAGAAGGAACACAGCCATGCCATCCATTTTGGACTTCAGACCTGCAGAACTCTAAGATAATGCATCTGTGTTGTTTTAAGTCACTATGTTTGTGGAAACTTGTTATAGCAGTAACAGGAAACTAACACATACATAATATACTGTGGGCTGTGCATTCTCCTCCATTTTATTCATAAACAATTTTTAGGCACTGCTGTGTGTGAGTCATGTACATCTAGGTGCTGTAGAGGAAAAAGAAGGTGTTTAAAAAGCTGTTTTCCATAGCTTTTGTGTTTTTGAAAGAAATTAAATTTTGAATCCTATTATGCTTATGTATTTATACTATGTGCCTTATAGTATATATATAATATATATGTGTTATATATATATGTTTTACATATATTTATCTGTATGTATGTATATAGTATACAGCTATTCTTTAGGGATATTTATACTAAGGGCTTTACAGATAATCATTCATTTAGTTCTCTCATGACAACTTAAGGTACTACTATCTCCCCTTCACAAGAAAGAAAATTGAACTGAGGGGAGTTGAAACCTGCAGGAGGTTACCAATAAGCAGTATATCTCCATTTTGATGGTCTGAGGGCAGACCAAAGTTGGTTCTATATGAACTGACAAAAACTCTGATAAGAAACTGTATTCTTTCAGCCTTGAAGAGCGAGGGGACAGAGATCAGGAATTTCACAGTGACTATAAAGTGAGAGTGGTATTCTGGAAAAAAGAGAGTCAGAGCCCTAGATTCTGTCTGTAAACTCCTGCACCATGCTTGCCTGGGACAGACTCCAAGTAGCTCAGTGAAGCCCAAAAGATGAGAAGTGAGATTTGAACTGTTGCCCAAGAGAGACTTTAGAGGTGGAACCAAATCAAATTAGTTGACTGCTAAACAAAAACACTGACATTATTTGGAGGAATATAAAATATAAAGATGTCTCTACAACATAGAATTGACAAAGTCCATGATTCAATCCAAAATTGCTTGACATATGAAGAATCAAGAAAATGTGCCCCAGCCTTAAGAGAAATAATAAACTAAGACCAGCCCTGAGGATTTAGCAATAGTCTTTGGACTCAGCATGCATGGATTTTAAAATTTTAGGCTATTACGTGTATGCAGAAAGAAGAAAAATATGCTTGAAATAAATTAAGAAAATAATCTCAGCAGATAAGTCCTATAAAAAAGAACTTATGAAAATTCTAGAATTAAAAAATACAACATCTGAAATTAAAAATTTACTGAATGGATGTAACTGAAAAAATTTAAAGTGACAAAGTGAAGAGTTAGTGAATGTCACTAAATAGCAACAGAGTTGATAAAATATGAAGAAAAGAGAGAAGAAAGTTTGAAAAAGAAATAAACACAGTCTTAGATACCAAGGGGTCAACAAACACTGTATCATCCATATAACTGTAATTCCAAGAAGAGAAGATAGAGACTGAGAAAGAAAAATCTATTTAAAGATAGAATGGTTCTCAAATCCATTAAAAGGCATAAATGTGGAGATTCAAGAGTCTCAGCAAAATCACACTTAAAAATCACAAAGAAAGCTATGCCTAGGTGCATCATAAGCAAATGGCTGAAAACCAAAGATAAAGAGGAAATACGGAAAGCAGCCAGAGAAAAATGACATATCCAAAGAAAAATTATTTGAGTCATCATTCACTTCTTGCCAGAAATGACAGAGGCTATCGATAGTGGAATAACACATTTTTAAAGAACATTTTATTTTAAAATAATTTTAGACATACAGAAAAGCTTCAAAAGTAGTACAGAGTTTTACTGTTTATCTGTCACACAGTTTCCCCTAATATTAACATCATACATGAGCATTGTTAATTATTGAAGCTGAGAAATCACTGGTACAGTGCTATTCACTAAATTATAAAATTTATTGGAATTTCACCAATTGTTCTATTAATACTCTCTTTCTGTTGCAGGATCCAGTTAAGTCTCCCACATTATATTTAGTTATTATACTTTGTCTCCTACAATCTGTGAGGTCCCCAGTATCTCCCTTCTGTCTTTCATTACCTTAACACTTTTGAAGAAGGGTGCTGATCAGTTATATTGTGCAATATCTCTCAATTTGGGTTAGTCTGATGTTTCTTGGTGATTAGAAGGATACTGCATTTTTGTCAAGTATATCACAGAAGTGATATTGTATTCTTAGTGTATCATATCAAGGAGTTCATGGTGTCAGTGTATCTCATTCCTGGTGATGTTAAGTTAGATCACTCAGCTAAGTAATATTTCTTCACTGAAAAGTTAGTACTTTTCCTTTTGTAATTAAAAGTGTCTTGGAGGGATCCAAGATGGCCGATTAGGAGCAGCTCATGATTGCAGCTCCCAGTGAAAGCACGGAGGGTGAGTGGATGCCGCATTTCCAGAAGGATTTTTATTGCCACAGACCAGGAGATTCCCGGGTGGAGGAGCCCCACGAGTCGCCAGCGCAGCTGTTTTGGCTGGCACAGCTGTTTGGCTGGTGCAGCTGTTTTCGCCGACGTGGCTGTTTTGCCTGTGCCCCAGCGCGGCGGTTCTCCATACAAAATACATGGGTCCGGGCACCGTTTTAGCTGGCGATGGGAGCTCCTGGGAGACAGAGTCGCTCATTAAACTGATTAAAAAGGGGACTGAAACAGGGAGCCAGGCCAGGAGATTCCTGGGCAAAAATGCGCCACGATTCTCAGTGCGACTGTTTCAGCCAGTGCAGTGGGTTGCCACATGGGAAATGATACAGATCCTGGCACCTTTTCAACAGGCGACTGGAACACCTGGGAGACAGAGTCAACCATTCAACTTAAAAATAAAAAAAAAGGGGGGTCTGAGGCAGGGAGCGAGGTGATCAGGCTTGGCTGGTCCCGCCCCCACAAAAAAACAGCAATAGGAAACGCTCTGGATTGAGAGTTTCACAGCAAGCACAGCTGAACCTGGGATGGTCCAGCTCTGTGGGAGAGGGGCGTCCACCATTACTGAGTCAGTCCACCACTACGGAGGTAGTTTGCCATTGCTGAGGCAGCCCGCCATTGCCAAGGCAGCCCACCATTACAGAGAGAGTCCGCCATTATAGAGGTGGGCCAGCATTGCCGAGGCAGTTCTAACTACACCCGTATAAACAGGACTGCAGGGAAGTTCACAGATGGGCGGAGTCTACAGCAGCTCAGCAAAGCCTCTGCAGGCAGACAGTGACTAGGCTGCCTCCTTGCTGGGCAGGGCAGCCCTGAAAAAAGGCAGCAGCACAACAGAAACTCATAAATAAAGCCCTAACTCCCCAGCACAGAGCACCTGGGAAAAAAAAGGGGGGAGATTATGACTTCTGCTGCAGCAGACTTAAATGTAGCTGCCCAGCAGCTCTGAATGAACAATGGAGCTCACAGCTCAGCACTTGAGCTCCTATAAAGGACAGACGGTCTCCTCAAGCAGCTCTCTGACCCCTGTATATCCAAAGAGTCACCTCATAAAGGAGAGCTCAGACTAACATCTGGTGAGTATCCTTCTGGGACAAAGATAGCAGAAGAAGAAACTGGCAGCAACCCTTACTGTTCTGCAGCTATTGCAGGTGATCCCCAGGCAAGCAGGGCCTGGAGTGGACCTCAGCAGTCCTACAGCAGAGGGGCCAGACTGTTAGAAGGAAAACTAAGAAACGGAAAGAAATAACTTCATCATCAACAAACTGGATGTCCACTCAGAGACCCAATCTGAAAGTCAACAACAACAAAGACGACAGGTGGATAAATCCAGGAAGATGGGAAGAAACCAGCGCAAAAAGGATGAAAACACCCGAAACCAGAACGCCCATCCTCCTACAAGGGATCACAACTCCTCACCAGCAAGGGAACAAGGCTGGATGGAGAATGAGTGTGATGAATTGACAGAATCAGGCTTCAGAAGGTGGGTAATAGGAAACTTCTGTGAGCTAAAAGAACATATTCTAACCCAAAGCAAAGAAACTAAGAACCTTGAAAAAAGATTTGATGAAATGCTAATGAGAATAAACAACTTAGAGAGGAATATAAATGAATTGATGGAGCTGAAAAACAACACAAGAACTTCACGAAGCATACACAAGTTTCAACAGCCGGACTGACCAAGCAGAAGAAAGGATATCAGAGATCGAAGATCAACTCAATGAAATAAAATGAGAAGGCAAGATTAGAGAAAAAGGGTAAAAAGGAATGAACAAAGTCTCCAAGAAATATGGGACTATGGGAAAAGACCTAATCTACGTTTGATAGGTGCACCTGAATGTGACGAAGAGAATGAATCCAAGCTGGAAAATACTCTTCAGGGTATTATCCAGGAAACCTTCCCCTACCTAGCAAGGCAGGCCAATATTCAAGTCCATGAAATACAGAGAACACCACAAAGATATTCCTCAAGAAGAGCATCCCCAAGGCACATAATCGTCAGATTCACCAGGGTTGAAATGAAGGAGAAAATGCTAAGGGCAGCCAGAGAGAAAGGTCGGGTTACCCACAAAGGGAAGTCCATCAGACTCACAGCAGATCTCTCAGCAGAAACCCTACAAGCCAGAAGAGAGTGGGGGCCAATATTCAACATCTTTTAAAAAAAAGAACTTTCAACCCAGAATTTCATATCCAGCCAAACTAAGCTTCATAATTGAAGGAAAAATAAAATCCTTTACGAACAAGCAAGTACTCAGAGATTTCATCACCAACAGGCCCGCTTTACAAGAGCTCCTGAAAGAGGCACTAAACATAGAAAGGAACAAACAGTACCAGCCACTCCAAAAAAATACCAAATGGTAAAGAGCATCAACACAATGAAGAATCTGCATCAACTAATGGGCAAAACAGCCAGCTAGCATCAAAATGACAGGATCAAACTCACACATAACAATATTAACCTTAAATATAAATGGGCTAAATGCCCCAATCAAAAGACACAGACTGGCAAATTGGATAAAAAGCCAAAACCCATTGGTGTGCTGTACCCAGGAAACCCACCTCACATACAAGGATACACAAAGGCTCAAAATAAAGGGATGGAGGAAGATTTACCAAGCAAATGGAGAGCAAAAAAAAGCAGGAGTTGCAATCCTCATCTCTGATAAAATAGACTTTAAAGCAACAAAGATCAAAAGAGACAAAGAAGGACATTACATAATGGCAAAACAATCAATGCAACAAGAAGAGCTAATGATCCTAAATATATACGCACACAATACAGGAGTACCCAGATACATAAGGCAAGTTCTTAATGACTTAAAAGAGACTTAGACTCCCACACAATAATAGTGGGAGACTTTAACACCCCATTGTCAATATTAGACAGATCAACGAGACAGAAAATTAACAAGGATATCCAGGACTTGAACTCAGACCTGGACCAAGCAAACCTAATAGACATTTGCAGAACTCTCCACCCCAAATCCACAGAAAATACTTTCTTCTCAGCACCACATCACACCTACTCTAAAATTGATGACATAATTGGAAGTAAATCACACCTCAGCAAATGCAAAAGAATGGAAATCAAACAAACAGTCTCTCAGACTGCAGTGCAATCAAGTTAGAACTCAGAAATCAGAAACTAACTGAGAACCGCACAGCTTCATGGAAACTGAACAACTGGCTCTTGAACGTTGACTGGATAAACAATGAAATGAAGGCAGAAATAAACATGTTCTTCGAAACCAAGGAGAACGAAGACACAACGTACCAGAATCTCTGGGACACATTTAGGGCAGTCTCTAGAGGAAAATATATAGCAATAAATGCCCACATGAGAAGCAATGAGAGATCTAAAATCAATGCCCTATCTTCCAAATTGAAAGAGCTAGAAGAACAAGATTAAAAAATCTCAAAACCTGCAGAAGACAAGAAATAACTAAGATCAGAGCAGAACTGAAGGAGATAGAGACACAAAAAAAACCCTTCAAAAAATCAATAAATCTACAGAAGCTGGTTTTTCAAAAAGATCAACAAAATGGACAGACCACTAACCAGATTAATGAAAAGAGAGAATAATCAAATAGATGCAATAAAAAATGATAAAGGGGATATCACCAGTGATTCCACAGAAATTCAAACCATCATCAGAGATTATTACAAACAACTCTATGCACATAAACTAGTAAACCTGGAAGAAATGGATAAATTCCTGTACGCTTGCATCCTCCCAAGCCTAAACCAGGAAGAAGTCGAAACCCTGAATAGACCAATAACAAGGTCTGAAGTTGAGGCAGCAATTAAGAGCCTACCACCCAAAAAAAGCCCAGGTCCAGATGGGTTCACAGCTGAATTCTACCAGATATACAAAGAGGAGCTGGTACCATTCCTTCTGAAACTATTCCAAACAATCCAAAAAGAGGGAATCCTTCCCAAATCATTTTATGAGACCAACATCATCCTGACACCAAAACCTAGCAGAGAATCAGCAAGAAAAGAAAACTTCAGGCCAATATCCATGATGAACATAGATGCAAAAATCTTCAATAAAATACTGGCAAACCAATTGCAACAGCACATCAAAAAGCTTATCCATCATGATCAAGTAGGCTTCATCCCAGGGATGCAAGGCTGGTTCAGCATAGGCAAGTCTATGAAGGTAATTCACCACATAAACAGAACCAAAGACAAAAACCACATGATTATCTCAATTGATGCAGAGAAGTCCTTTGACAAAATTCAACAGCCCTTTATGCAAAAACCCTCAATAAACTAGGCATTGATGGAATGTATCTCAAAATAATAAAAGCTATTTACTACAAACCAACAGCCAATATCATACTGAATGGGCAAAAACTGGAAACATTCCCTTTGAAATCTGGTGCTAGATAAGATGCCCTCTCTCACCACTCCTATTTAATATAGTATTGGAAGTTTTAGCCAGAGCAATCAGGCAAGAAATAGAAATAAAGGGTATTCAAATAGGAAAAGAGGAAGTCAAATTGTCTCTATTTGCAGATGACATCATTGTATATCTAGAAGACCCCATCATCTCAGCCCAAAATCTCCTGAAACTGATAAGCAACTTCAGCAAAGTCTCAGGATACAAAATCGATGTGCAAAAATCACAAGCATTCCTTTACACCAATAACAGACTTAAAGAGAGCCAAATCAAGAACAAACTGCCATTCACAATTGCTACAAAGAGAATAAAATACCTAGGAATACAACTAACAAGGAACATAAATGACCTTTTCAAGGAGAACTACAAACCACTGCTCAATGAAATAAGAGAGGACACAAACAGATGGAGAAACATTCCATGTTCATGGTTAGGAAGAATCAATATCATGAAAATGGCCATACTGCCCAAAGTAATTTACACATTCAATGCTATCCCCATCAAGCTACCAATGACCTTCTTTATAGAACTGGAGAAAACCACCTTAAACTTCATATGGAACCAAAAGAAAGCCCACATAGCCAAGTCAATTCTAAGCAAAAAGAACAAAGTGGGAGGCATCACACTACCTGACTTCAAACTATACTAAAGGGTACAGTAATCAAAACAGCATGGTACTGGTACCAAAACAGAGATATAGAACAATGGAACAGAACAGAGGCCTTGGAAGCAACACAACACATCTACAACCATCTGATCTTTGAGAACCCTGATAAAAACAAGCAATGGGGAAAGGATTCCCTGTTTAATAAGTGGTGGTGGGAAAACTGGCTCGCCATGTGCAGAAAGCAGAAACTGGACCCCTTCCTGATACCTTACACTAAAATTAACTCGAGATGGATTAAAAACTTAAACATAAGACCTAACACCATAAAAACACTAGAAGGAAACCTAGGCAAAACCATTCAGGACATAGGCGTAGGCAAGGATTTCATGATCAAAACACCAAAAGCATTGACAACAAAAGCCAAAATAGACAAATGGGACCTAATCAAACTCCACAGCTTCTGCACAGCAAAAGAAACAGTCATTAGAGTGAATCAGCAACCAACAGAATGGGAAAAAATTTTTACGTCTACCCATCTGACAAAGGGCTGATATCCAGAATCTAGAAAGAACTAAAACAGATTTACAAGAAACAAATAAGCCCATTCAAAAGTGGGTAAAGGATATGAACAGACACTTTACAAAAGAAAATATGCATGAAGCCAACAAACATACGAAAAAATGCTCATCATAACTGGTCATTAGAGAAATGCAAATCAAAACTACATTGAAATACCGTCTCACGCCAGTTAGAATGGCGATCATTAAAATATCTGGAGACAACAGATGCTGGAGAGGATGTGGAGAAATAGGAACACTTTTATACTGTTGGTGGGAGTGTAAACTAGTTCAACCAATGTGGAAGACAGTGTGGCGATTCCTCAAGGACCTAGAAGTAGAAATTCCATTTGACCCAGCAATCCGATTACTGGGTATATATCCAAAGGATTATAAATCGTTCTACTATAAGGACACATGCACACGAATGTTCATTGCAGCACAGTTTACAATAGCAAAGACATGGAACCAACCCAAATGCCCATCGACGATAGACTGGACAGGGAAAATGTGGCACATATACACCATGGAATATTATGCAGCCATCAAAAACGATGAGTTTGTATCCTTTGTAGGGACATGGATGAACCTGGAAACCATCATTCTCAGCAAACTGACACAAGAAAAGAAAATCAAACACCGCATGTTCTCACTCATAGGTGGGTGCTGAACAATGAGCACACATGGACACAGGGAGGGGAGCATCACACACTAGGGTCTGTTGGGGGGAAATAGGGGAGGGACAGCGGGGGTGGGGAGTTGGGGAGAGATAACATGGGGAGAAATGCCAGATATAGGTGATGGGGAGGAAGGCAGCAAATCACACTGCCATGTGTGTACCTATGCAACAATCTTGCATGTTCTTCACATGTACCCCAAAAAACCTAAAATGCAATTTTAAAAAAAGTGTCATGTGGGAAGATACTTTTAGACTATGCAAGTGTTCTGTTTCTCCTCCAACTTTCACTAGCATGTCTGTAGATCTTGCCTGTGACCATTTTTACTGGTATATTTTCCTAATGCTGATTTTCTGGAATAATGTTTTTAAGTGATTGAACAAATCTTTTTTTTCCAAAATATTATATCTAGTAGAAACATTAAGAACAAAATTGTACAACTCAATAATAAAAAGAGAAATAACCCAATTAAAAATGGGCAAAGGACATTTATCGAAAGAAGGTATATAAATGAAAAGATTCTGAACATCATGAGCCACTAGGAAAATTCAAATCAGAGCCATGATGGAATACCATTTCACACCAAGTAGGATGGCTATAATAAAAAAGACAGATAATAACAAATGCTGGCAAGAAGCCAAGGAAATTGGAAGCCTCATCGATTGCTGATAGGAATGTAAAATGGTGCAGCTGCTTTGGAAAACAGTCTGGCATTTCTTCAAACCATTAAACATAGAGTTACCATATGGCCCAGCCATTCCACTTCTAGGTATATACCCAATCAAAATGGAAACATATGTCCACATAAAAACTTATAACACAAATGTTTATAGAAGTATTATTCATAATAGCCAAAAAATGAAAACAACCCAAATGTCCATCAACTGACGAATGAATAAATAAGATATAGTATATTCATACAATGGAATATTATTTGGCCATTAAAAGAAATGTAGTTCTGATACATGCTACAACATGGATAAACCTTGATAACATTATGCTAAGTTAAAGAAACCAGTCACTAAAGACCACATACTACGTAGTTCAATTTCTATGAAATGTCCAGCTGGGCTCTGTGGGTCACACCTGTAATCCTAGTGCTTTGAGAGGCTGAGGCAGGAGGACCACTTGAGCCCAGGAGTCTGAGACCAACCTGGGCAACATAGTGAAACCCTGTCTCTACAAAAAATAAAATAATTAGCCCAGTGTGGTGGCATGTGCCTGTGGTCCCAGCTACTCTCAGGAGGATAGCTTTAGCCCAGGAGGCTGAGCCTGCAATGAGCTGTGATCATGCCACTGCACTCCAGCCTGGGAGACAGAGTGAGATCCTGTCTCAAAAAAAAAAAAGAAAAGAAAAGAAGAAAAAGAAATGTCCATAATAGGCAAATACATAGAAACAGAAAGATTAGAAAGATTAGTGATTGCCTAGAATTTAGGGATTAGGAGAGTGGGGAATGACTGCTAATGGATATGGAGTTTGTTTAGGGGTTAATGTAAATGTTCTAAAATCTTAAATGGGTGAATTGTTATGGTATGTGAATTGTATTTCAATAAAACAATTTTAAGAGAAAATAACAATGTTGAGGTAAACACATTTTCTGAAGAAAAAACCCTAGGAGAATTTATTGACAGAAAACTTGCACTGAAAAATGCTATATAAATTTCTTCAGATTGCTGGTCTATTATACCATATGGAAACTTGAATCTTAAAAAGAAATGAAGAACATCAAAAATATAATTATTTAGGCAACTATAAAAGATTATTTTTATTTTAATTTCTTTAAGATACAAATAACTATTTAAAGAAAAATAATAACATTGTCTTATAGGATTTATAACATTTCACTATAGACCTTTCCTAGACAGTGCAATGAAACAGGAGCAAGAAACTAAAGATATGAGGATTCTGTAGCTTGTTTACATGGAAAATGCATAATAATTAGAATTAATAATGAATTTAGTAAAGTCATTATACAAAGTCACTATACAAAAATCAATTGCAATATATACCAGCAACAAACAATTAGGAATTGAAGTTTAATTAACAATGCCCTTAATAAAAGCATTGTATCAGTTTAATCCTCTGAGAAATAAACACTGAGATAGATTTAGGAGGGCAAGAGATTTATTGGGGACTGACAAGATAAAAGATAGAGGAAGCAAAATTTGGCACAGGGAACCTCAGATTATGATGCTGATCTCATAAACTCTTGACCAACTCATTTGAGGAGTTGCTTTGAAGCAAAATTATGTTACAGAAGATCCATATTGGGCAGAAATGGCCAGACCCCATAGTATGGTTTGGCTATGTCTCCACCCAAATCTCATCTTGAATTGTAGTTCTCATAATCCCCACATGTGATGGGAGGGACCTGGTGGGAGATAATTGAAGCATGGGGGCAGTTTCCCCCATACTACTCTCATTGTAGTAAGTTCTCACGAGATCTGATGGTTTTATAAGGGGCTTCCCCCTTTTGCTCAGCACTTCACTTTGGTGTTGCCATGTGTATTAGTCCATTTTCATGCTGCTGTTAAAGACTTGTTAAATTACCCAAGACTGGGTAATTTATAAAGAAAAAGAGGTTTAACTGACCCACAGTTCCACGTGGCTGGGGAGACCTCACAATCATGGTAGCAGGCAGAAGGCGAGAGACATGTGTTACATGGCAGCAGGCAAGAGAAAGAATGAGAACCAAGCAAAAAGGGTTTCAGCTTATAAAACCACTAGATCTTGTGAGACTTACTCAGTACCATGAGAACAGTATGAGGGAGACGGCCCCCATGGTTCAATTATCTTCCACGGGATCCCTCCTACAGCAAGAATTATCGGAGCTATAATTCAAGATGATATTTGGGTGGGCACCCAGCCAAACCATATCACCATGTGAAGGATGTGTTTGCTTCCCCTTGTGCCATGATTGTAAGTTTCCTGAGGCCTCCCCAGCCATGCTGAACTGTGATTCAATTAAACTTCTTTCATTTATAAATTACCCAGTCTCAAGCATGTCTTTATAAGCAGCATGAAAACAGACTAATTCACCCCAGTACCTTTACTATGTTCAGTCATGATCTGGGACTGCCCAAGAATAGCTTGACTTTATCTCTAAAGATGAGGCAAAGCCTGAAGGTGCTAACAGCTGCATGCTATCAGCTTGCAGACCTTATTGCAGCTCAATAGTAATGTTATTTTGTAAAGGGAAATTCAAGTGGTGTAGCTGCATGACTGCCACAGGCAATGAAACATATATAACTAGGGAATAAATATAATGAGAGAGGTGCCAGACCTGTATACAGAGAACTACACACTAATATTAAGAGAAATTAAAGAAGACCTAAATAAACAGAAGGCTATAGCATGTTCATGGCTTGGAAGGCACAACATTGTGATGATGCCAACTTGAATCACTAATCTATAAATTCAAGGCTATCCCAGTAAGTACTATTTTTTTTTTTGTGGAAACTGACAAGTTGATTCTAAAATTCTATAAAAATTTAAAGAATAACTACAACATTCCTGAAAAACAAAGTCAAAAGTCTTATATTTCCAATAAGTAAGAAAGTATGGTGTTGACACAATCTTCTCAACAAATGACTGATAGAATAGTAAGCCTAGTCTATTGTTCACCTAATTTATACCAAATTGCTGTTGAAAATAATGGGAAAAGATTATCTTTCAATAAATGATACTTGTAAAATTGGATATCCATGTGGAAAAAAATGAACTTTTACCCATGATACCGAATACAAAAACTGAAGATGTATTGTAGTTGTAAATATGAAAGGTAAAATAACAATGCTTCTAGAAGATAATATAGAATAGTATCTTTATGATATTGTAGTAGACAAATATTTCTTAAAAGTATTAACTAGGAAAGATTGATAAATTGGAATACATAAATGTTTAGAATTCTGTTCATTTTAGGATACCTCTAAGTGAGTGAAAAAGCAATTTATGGAATGAGAAAAGATATTTGTAACACAGATAGCTAACCAAATTCTCATATCCAATAAATAGTAAGGATTCCTGCAAATCAGTAAGATAAGGCAGGCAATTCAGCTAAAAAATAAGCAATAGACTTGAATAGATACTTAACAAAAGAGCATCTCCCAATATTCAATAAGAATAAAAAAAGGACTTTAATAAATCATATATTCATATTATTTGTATTCTGATGCTTTGACATCTTAGAGCTTTGCTGACCCGGGAGGGACCTTTCCTTTCAGTATTAGCTAATTAAACAATTTGAAAATGTGTTTCATATGTAAACCAACCAATCCAGAGCCCACATTCCAACCTCCTTCTTTGTGAGTCTCTAACATTTGGGGCCACTATTCTCCTACCCTAATCACCTCAGGGCCAGGTATCAGACAATCAGGAACAGCCCTACACCCTAGAGAGTACAAATATTACTCAAACTAGCCAATTCTAAACCTGTTCACTTTGCCACTCCTGTTTCTTCCCATGAAAACCACAACAAGGGCATTTGCCCATGTTTTGCCCTTGGTTTGAATGTCTTGTTGCTTTCCTGTGTGCCCCACCCCCCATATTGTGTGCTGTGCCTCCTGTTTTTAGGGAACTGTGAGTATAGAAAGTGTGTCTGTGTGTCTTTTGATACCTGATTAAAAGGAATGCAAGTTACTCTTAAAATAGTGCTTAACCTCATTGGAAATGCAAATGAAAATCACAATGAAATCCTACAACTTACCAGAATAGCTAGAATGAAAAAGACTAAAAATACCAAGTATTTGTAAGAATGTGGAACAATGAGAACTTTCACATACTGCATATCCTGCTGGTGGGTGTGCAAATTGGCACAACTATTTTAGAAAATAGTTTGACAGCATCTACTAAAGTTGAATATTACATACCCTATGACTTGCCATTTCTGTTTCTAGATATATGCTCAACAGAAATGCACAATATGTGTACCAAAATACATGTATAAGAATGATCATAGTAACTTACTTGTGTTAACTCCAAATTAGAAGCAACTCTAATATCCATCAAGAGCTGAATGAGTAAGTATATCACAGTATATTCTTACAATAAAATAATCTGGGACAGACAATGAAAATGATCTACAGCTATGCACAGTGAATCTCAACAAATATACTGTTGAACAAAAGAAGCCATGCAATAACGAGTGTATAATGTATGATTCCATTTATATGGGGCTCAAAATCAGGGAAAATTAGTCTGTGGTGACAGACGTTGAGATAATAGCTTGTCTTTGGAGATGGGGGGTGGAGGGATTATGACTGGGAGGGATATGAAAGGGAACCTACTGTGTATTCATAATATTTTCTTTCCTGATGTCAGTGGTGGTTACATACGTGGATTCACTTTGTGAAAATCCATAGAACTGTACATTTAGGATGTGTGCTCTTTCTGTATGAATGTTATAATTCAACAAAAATGTTGAAAAAATCAATGAGAATTTTTGTATACAGAATAAGTGTTGCAGGATGTAAATTGTATTGTTATAAATACTTGCAATCATTTATGAAGAAAGCTTGTCCTAGTAGGAATCACATTGCTGGAACACATGTGAAATGAGCTTGCAAGCTAAATATTATGAGGCTCCTTATGTCAAATGCTGTCCTGGCTGTCGATCATGAAAATGTTTTGGTTATTACTGAAACTGAATTAAACTGTGTTTGAGGGGGCTCCCACCTGGAGAGTTGGTGGCTTATTTAGAGTTGTGTTTTACTCTGTGTCCTTGGCCAGGTGCCACTTACTGATGTTAGTTAATCTTGCTGAGTCTGTATTCTCTTATCAGTGGGATGTGACTAATAATAGTAATTGCTTCATAGAGTTGTGAAGAATCAATAAGGTTGTGTATGTGAACAGCTCAGTGCAGAGCCTGGAGCCTGAGTAAGTGCTCAGGAGTTACTCGCTATTATTATTTTTGTTGTGTTTGTGTTCTGACATGTTTTCAAGATTTATAATTTAATTGTGTTTCTGTGATGTGTGGACATGAAGTAGAGTAGGGATATTATAAAGAGTAGTTTGGGCACAACTTCACCTACCCCACCACAACCCCAGGTTCGCCCATGGAACCCAAGATCTTTGATGAGGCCCCATCCTGGATCAGACTAGGTTTGGTAATAGTGCATGGGGAATGATTCTTTGAATAGAAGGCTCTTGGGCTTGCAAAGAGAGTAAGAGGTACTATTTCTACTGGAGAGTTTGATCTAAGCCTGCTGAGGAGTGGTCAGCACCATAGCCAGGGAGGTCAAGGCCACGGCTGAAATATAAGTTCAGATTTACATGGGCCAGGAACTGGAAGCTCCTGTGTTTATCTGCTTGTCTGAAAAAATAGACTTTTTTTTTTCTGAGACAGGGTCCTGCTCTGTCACCCAGGCTGGAGTGCAGTAGTGCAATCATGGCTCACTGCAGCCTCGACCTCCCAAGCTCAATCCATCCTCCCAACTCAACTTCCTGAGTAGCTGGGACCACAGGCTCATGCCACCATGCCCGGCTAATTTTTGTACTTTTTGTAGTGATGGGGTTTCATCATGTTGCCCAGCCTGGTCTCGAACTCCTGGGTTCAAGCTATCTACCAGCCTCAGCCTCCCAAAGTGCTAGGATTACAGGCATAATGAAAAAATAGACTTCTCCTAAAAAGATCATTGTGAATTTGGGGACAATGTTCTAGACCTGAGGTCAGAGGTATACTAAAGTATGGTGTGGGAATACTCACTATTTGTAAAGCACAGTAAAAGATCATATAAAAGTACTTAGAAAAGGTAAAATCATCCAAAAAGACAAGTGGGCTTCTGAGTTACCCAGGAGACTCTTAGCATTGCCTTTCTTGCTTTTAGCTTGTCACTCCAAATGCTTCCCAGTGACTGGGCTCTGAGGCTGACCTCCCCTTTCAGTATTCCACCCCAGAGATTCTCTATCAGCCAACCTCGCAGGCCAGGAGTTATTATAGGCTGCTTCACGAGATGTTCAAAGGCCAGCTGTGAGTTTGTTTCACTTAACTCAGAGAAGGTTAATGGAATCTCAGACATGCAATCTCTAAGTAACACATGAAATTCCTCACTCCATTTATGCAGCCATGGTCTGAGATGAGAAATCAGAAGAGGGAGCAAGATTAGTGTTAGGTTGGGATCTGACCAAGCGGGCCACCACTGGCTCCCATTCCCTCCTCATATCTTACATGTTAACAGGAGACAACTGTTAAAGGTCAAGGAGAAACCAGCTCAACAAAGCCTGATCATGAAAAGTTTTACCCAAATCTGGGATCAATTGTTCTGACTCTTCATACCCATACCAGCACCAAATAATTTGTTTACATTAGAAAGAAGAGTGTCTTTCCAATATGCTTTTGGAGGTAAATTACAAGCAAACATGCAAACCTGTACCAAAAATGTCACTTTTAATTTTTTTCCTAATTGATAAAAATCCTCATTAAGTGGGCATCCAGAAAAAGGAAGATGTGAAAATCTCTCATTCCATGTTACCTCTTTCTTTCTACATTTTGATTTCTTCAGGGTGATTGTGCATACAATTAGACAAGAACCAAAAACAAGGATACATCTTGTACTTTTTTGAAAGATTATTGGGGAAGGCAGATATTTGAAGTTAGAGTTTTGCTTCAGTCTCTGCTCTGCCACTTACTAGTTGTGTGACCTTGGGCAGGCCACTGTGCCTTTGTTCTTCATCTACGAAGTCAGGATAAGAATGCCAAGACAGATAATAAACACAAGTCTTTAAGCTGCATCCTAGGACCTGCACACTTTCTTGTCAGCAATTCTTCCAACAACTCCCTGCTTCCTAGGTGAGCTCAGCCACATTCCCACCTTCCATGTGTGCCTTGTTGGTGCACCTGCCTACCTGACAGCTCTACTTAGATATCACAAAAAGAACTTAACACATCCAAAATCAGACTCTTGATTTTTCTCCAAATTGGTCTTCTTTTAGTCTTTCTTATCTGAGAGGCTCTTTTTTTTTTTTTTTTTTTTTTATCTATCAAGTCATGAAACTAGAAACCTTAGAGTCCATTTTGATTCCTCCCATTCCCTCTCCTCACCTCCTCTCCCACTTCCAGTTTATTTACAGTCCTAGCCTGTAAATACTAACTCCCAAAACCTCTTGAATCCACCTACTTCTACCCAGGTCTACTGCCACCACTCTGTTTTACTTTATCGTAATACATTCCCATCCACCTGGTCTCCCCTTCAGTTACTCTCCAGTCTCTCTCCTCTGCCCTGGAGCCAGTGTGATCTTGTTAATATGCCCATCTTCTAGTGTCTTTTACCTGCCTATGCCTTTTGGTGACTTTCCATTGCTCTCAGGATAAAGACCAAAACCTTTAACATGATCTTCAAGGACAGCATGGTTTGGCTTTTCCCTGTAAAAGTTCAGCCTCATCTCACCTCACGTTCTTCTTTGTCTACTGAGCTCCGCTCATAGGAGTTTTCTTTCATATCTTTGTTTTTTTTTCAAACTTTTATCTTGAGTTAATTTCAGACTTACAGAAATGTTGCAGAAATAGTACAGGGAATTCTTGTATATGTTTAACATGCATTCCTCAAATGCTAAATTTTACAACATTTGTTTAATGTATTTTTTTTCCTGAACTTTTTGGGAATATTATAATAAAAAAGTTAATATAAATATAGTACCATTTTATAATAAACAAACCTTCTTTAAAATTTGACTAATTATCCCATTAATGTCTTTTATAGCAAAAGAAAAAGTGTTCTGCTCCAGAATCACAGATTCTACTTAGTTGCCCTGTCTCTTTCAACTCCTTTATCTGGAACAATTCCTCAATCTTATTTGTCTTTTATGACCTTGACATTTTGGAAGAGACTTGGCCAATTATTTTGTAGCATGTCTCTCATTTTAGGTTTGTGGGATGGTTCCTCATGATTAGAGATAGGTTATAAATTTTTGGCAGGACTATCACCAAAAGGACTCTATGTTCTTAGTGCATCAAATCAGAAAGCACATAATATCAATTTAACCATTACTGTTGATGTTAACTTTGAGCACTTAATTAAAGTGCTATCTTTCAGATCTCCACAGTAAATATCTTACCATTTTTCCCTTTGTAATAAAAAATATCTTGTGGAGAGATACTCTGAGACCACAAAATAAACTTTCGTCTTTTAATATTACAATCCATTGATGGTTCTATGTAACATTTACTATGGTGGTTGTCAAATGAAGACTCTTTTAAATTTAAAATGTCAGGTTTTCTCCAACCCCAGGTCCTTTGCACATGTTATGTCTTCTGCCTAAAATCCTCCTCCGCTTCTTCAACAGATTAATTGATTATTTCTTTAGATCCAGACCCAATGTCATTTTCTGAGATGTCTACTTTGGCCCTTTCCCCATACAAGATAAGACATTATTAGGCATCATGTAATACTTTGTAGCACTTGTAGTTGTAGTTTTTATTCTTATTTTTGTGATTGCTTAAAGTCTGTTTCCTCCACCTGGTTATAAATACCATGAATTCTTATTTTTATGCACTATTATGATTCCAATGCCTAGCACAGGTTCTTGTATACATAGGCTGCTCATTAAATTTAATTGATTAAAAGAATGAATAAGAACTTATAGAGTTCGTGATGATTAAACAAAATAAGATACATAAAATTCCTAACATGTAGTAGAATCTTAACAAATATTGGTGCTCTCCCCATTCTCCAGCCCTCACATTGGGAAAGGCTTTCTATAACAGGCAAAACATCTTTTACTAAACAAATATTTGTTATTGGAGGTGACCCTCTGTGCCCTAAAGGTTGATCTTCACTTGAACTTTACGAGCAGTTCAGTGGAAGAAAATTTATAAAGAACAAGCCAGACTAAAATACAAGGTTACATTCCCTTTCTTATCTGCAACATGTTGAAATGAGCTTCGCTTGCCAATTTGAGAAATTAAACCTCCCTCTTCTATTCTCTTTCAAAGTGACCCTTGGTTATTTATAAGAGCTCTGCAGACAATTGATTTACATGTGAAGAACTTGACTCTCAGGATTTTGTAATCTGGTCTCTTTGCCCTGCTGCCACACAGCTCCTGTGGCTCATCTTATGAGAGAGCCATTCTGCTCTCTTCACACAATTTTCCTTGACAGGCAACTTCCATTGATGTCCCCACTCTGGCCCCATGGGAGGGACAATACTGCTCTCATCTTGTCTAAATATCTCAAAACAAGTGTTGGGGACTGCTGATTCAGGATGCAAAGACTGCTCACTCATGGACTCCCCCTATTCCCTGAGATGCTGTTGAAATTTCAGGACTCAGAGAAACATGAATAGAAATATGCTTATAACAGAAAAGAGTTTGGAAGGAAAGATCATTGGTGAATATATGATTTCAGGAAATTCCCAGACCAGGCACAGTGCTCATGCCTGCAATCCCAGCAGGTTGGGAGGCAAACCAGGAGGAAGGCTTGAGCCAAGGAGTTCAAGACCAGCCTGGGCAACATACTGAGATCCCTTGTCTAAAAAAAAATTTTTAAATTAGCCAGGCACAGTGGTGCGCACCTGTAATCCCAACTACTTTGGAAGGCTGAAGTAGGAGGATTGCTTGAGCCTGTGAGTTCAAAGCTGCAGTGAGCCATAATTATGCCACTGTGCTCCATCCTGAATATTGCCTCAAAAAAAAAAGACAGAATTCCCAGAAGAAGGCAAATTAAAGTGTGTTGATTAGTGTCCAGTGCAGAGGAAACCACTGGGCAGGTAGGGCCAGGAGAGGAGGTGGAAGCTGATCTTACCTGTGAAACTTAAGAGGTTCTGGGCTCTAGGTCACAGGTATAAGAGGCAGTAGTAAGAAACAACAGAAAAGAGAAGGATTTATTGAAGATAAGAGAGTTGGAAGTCAGCCTCACACTCTTTCTCTCCTTGATGTCCAGTTACAGAACAATTAGGAGCTGAGATTTACTCAGACTGAAAAATAAAAGCCAAAACTAAACCAAACCAAACAAAAAAGGTGGTCATTTCTTTAAAGAAAGAGAACATCTTGGAACTCCGGTGGTACAATCAGTTAGTGCACAATACTTATACAGAAGGAGATCAATATTCAGAGACTAATACTTCTAGGGGGTATTACTTCCTCCGGAATAAAATGTTTTTTTCTTCTGGAATTTGGGCAGATTGTTTCTCACTCATCGTCCTGAAGCAAAGCCTACCATTGGCTATATCCCATTCAGATACACAAAGGTTACAATAAGGCTTATCAGGGCAGAGGTCTGTTAGGGAAAATAATTATAGAGTTTCTATAAAGCAAGAGAAGGAAACCATACCAGCTACCTAAAATAATCAGCCTTGTCTCTCCTTCTTGAATATGCATGAATAACATATAAGGAAGAAGAAGACTAATATGTAAAGAAGGACCAATAAATAAAACTGACCCTGGAAGAAGCAGAGCTATTTAGGGAAACAGAAGACAACTTAAAAAAAAATCTGATTATATTCTCAAAGAGAAATTAGAATATGTTGTCAAGACAGGAATACAACAATATAAAAAAGGATTAGTCAAAGATTAACCCTTGAAATTAAAAAAAATTGTTAAAATCCTTAGAAATCAACAGCAAGTTTTAGTAATAAAGTCAAAGCAATCTTCCAAGCTATAGAATAAGAAGATAAATAGAAAACATGAGGAAAAAAAAAAAAGTGAAAGATCAATCCAGGGTTCAACATATGATTAATAGTAGTTTCAGAATTTAGACTATGTGATATAGGGTAGAATTTTTTGTAATTGTGAGGAAAATTTCCAAGAGTTGAAGAAAGGCACAAGTTTTTAGTCTGACAGGGCTATCAAATGCTTTGCCATATGAAAGGGAAATTGATTCATGTGTAAGAACAATTTCATCAAACTCAGAAAGGTGAAAATAAAGGAAGACACCAAAGGTTTCAGAGTGAGACAAAATAACACATAAAGTAGCTTACATTGTAACCACAACTCTGGCATCAGCAACCCTGGATGCTAAAAGTTATGGAGCAATGCCATACAATTCTAAGGAAAAATTATTTTGACCTGGATTTAATTTGACCTAGAATTCTGTATCCTGCCAAACAGTTACTCAAGTCAGTGGGGTGTGGGGGTGGTGGTGGTAAATACATTTTTAGTCAGTCAAGGACTCAGAATATTTGCCTGAAAAAATAAGAGAGTGATCCTATCAAAAACAGGGCCGAGGCGGGTGGATCACGAGGTCAAGAGATCGAGACCATCCTGGTCAACATGGTGAAACCCCGTCTCTACTAAAAAATACAAAAAATAAATTAGCTGGGCATAGGGGCACGTGCCTGTAATCCCAGCTACTCAGGAGGCTGAGGCAGGAGAATTGCCTGAACCCAGGAGGCGGAGGTTGCAGTGAGCCGAGATCGCGCCATTGCACTCCAGCCTGGGTAACAAGAGCGAAACTCCGTCTCAAAGAAAAAGAAAAAGAAAGCCACCATTAAGGACAGACTGGTTTCTAAGCTGACAGTGTGCTGAAGGAAAGTTCCAGCATCAGCATGGCAGCTGTGCATCAGGCCTGGAGAACAGTTAGTCCACAGGAAGAGAATTGGAGAGCTGTTGGAGGTTGTCTAGGTAAAACAAGGGTTCCGTGCAAGTCTATCATGAAAGGCAGGGGGAAATTGAGGATACTCTAACAGCTTATTAATCTTCATTCAACAAGAAAAACAAAAGGCAATTAGAAATCTTAGGAAAAACCAAACAGAACAAAGTCATGAGTCACAACAGAAAGTTCACTACATTGCGACATAATTGGGGCATGGGTTGAGTGTGAGGACGGGGACTCTATTTGATCTTGACTCTACCAACATTTTTCTCCAAATGTCCCAGGGGTTAAGATATTTTACTTGTAGAGAAAGAAGAGTAATTGTGTTATACCAATTGACTCTTTGATAAATAATATTTACATAGTAATTACCATGTAAAAGGTGTTTATTGGCTTGTTAGTGTTGAGAATCTATAAACAAAGTGTGAAAGATTTAATTAAGCTTATGGAATTATATTTAAATGTTATGGTCCTCAATCATGTAAAAGAAAATATACAACAGAAGTATGGATATGGAAAGACGAGAAATGAGAACAGTAAGTTGGGGACAGTCAGATCCTCAACTTATAGTGGTAGGTGGTAGTTAAGAAATGCTGCCAAGAGTTGATGGAACCAAAACTAGGTGTTTATGTATGTTATTTAAAATTATACTGGCAGCTGGTAGATATTATGAATAGTTGAGTGCTACTATTTATTCCTGACAGAAAATAGAAGATGGTAAAAGAAAGACTGTTTATTGCTAAGAATATTGACTGGGGTATATTTGAAAATTAATATATAATTACAAATTAATGAGTACAGACATACAGTGCCTTTCAACTACTAAACATTTCCTTTAAAGGGGACAGGCTCTCTAGTAACTGACTTAATGTTTGTAGTGTGTGAGACCCAAGCAGAGTGAAGGGTGCAAATATTCCAGGTTTCCAGCTGCCCTAATTGCCTATGACAATGATAAAACTGCTGGAGAAATGTCCCGTTTAAAACCAAAGAGGTCCAATTTCCAGATGTACCACTGAGTACAAATGCACTCATTCTGCTGGTCCATTTAACAGCAGCCTCCCTCCAGCCCAACTCAAGTGGTGGTTGCTGGGGAGATGGGTGTAGAGCCAGTGGTTCCATCCACAGGACCGGCATTGCCACAGCAGCACTGTCTGGGCCTCTGTGACCAAGGCAACTCTCTCTGCCAAGCTGTCACTTGAGATTCAGATGCAAGAGGATGTTTGCTCCAGGGAACATGTCTTGTCCAAGGCAGGTAAACAGCTTTAGACTCATGTCAATGCTGTGCTTGCGGCCCTACGAGACAGTGGAACTAAATGAGTGGCAAGGACAGTCCTTCTCTGGCAGGTTTTCTTCTGCACTGATCTAGAGACACGAACCTCTCGTTATGAAGAAAGATAGTTCCCTATTCAGGGAGAATTACTGCCCTCTCCTGCTGACATTGAGAAACCTGCTAAGGAGGCCCTTATAAACTGGAATTCTTGTCAGGATCTAAGTTCACTTTTCACTTTATAGTGGAAATCTAGCCTGTCCTGGTGACTCATGCCTGTAATCCCAGCACTTTGGGAGGCTGAGGCAAGAGGATCACTTGAGCTCAGAAGTTCAAGGCTGCAGTGTACTATAATTGCTCCACTGCACTCCAGCATGGGTGACAAAGTGAGAGAGACAGACTTTTCTGTCTATCTATCTATATCTATTTATATATGAGCTTCTGTAAAATAGGATTTTAAAACAAATTATTTACAATGACCCAAGAAATATGCAGAAGTATGCTCAGGTAACTGATGCTGAGTTCTTACCTTCTAATTGTCCAGGATAGATAGGCTAAGCTTTGAAAAGTCCGCCCTGACCACAGCCTCGTACTAAGGGATTCCTGTCACTGGCTTCTGCTGATGGAAGTAATGGCCAAGTTACATAGTAGAGCCTCACTGCTATAGCTTAAACCAATCACACCCGTAGAAGGTGTCTGATGTATAGATTAGCAGATGTATAGATTAGCAGCCTGTGATAGCACATGGCATGGAAACTCTGACAAACAGGAACATCATGAAACTTCCTCAGAAATTTGAACTGGAATTAGAGGAAAAGGGTTGATGAGTTTGTAGGAGTAACAGAAGTGGGACAGCACAGTCTGAGAAGGTAATACACAGATAAAATATGGAAGAGTCCAGGAGATTACCTTCCATAATGCTATCATGAGCATACATGTTTCAAGGTAGAGCAAAGTCACTAGAGTAGAGACTGGCATGGATTGTGGAGACAGGGTGGCAGAAGCAGACAGAGACGAACTGAGTCAATATTAATGGTGGTGTTCAGAGAGCAGATTAATAACATTCTGCAAGTGAGAGAATGTCTGAGGTGCTCTGGTGTTCCCTTGAGGCCTGGTATACAGGTGTTTCTCATCTTCATGGCATCCCCTTGCTTCTGTGTGTAACTTTATGAGAGACTCCTATAGTGAACGAACTGGCAAGGGTCTCTGTTCTTTTGCAGGGTCTTTGGCTAAACATACCAACCCATCTATGCTGGCTTTCTAGTTGGACACGTTCTTTTGAGACTGCTTTCCTGAGGAGGTAACAAAGTAACTGAGACAATGAAAAAACTAGCCTAAAGCAAAGAAAATAAACATTGCCCCCTAAAGCCTAAGAATAGCATGCCAAGGCAAGTTATTTTCTAGCCTCCAGGAAAAGACTGCTGAGGAGCAGGTGCTGAGTGCTTGGGGATCATGTCAGAAACTCTATTTCTGATGTCTTCACTGCCAAGGACTCCCCATTACCCCCATCCCACCCCACCCCACCCTCCACCAATCACTTTCTTTTTCTCCAAGGACGCTAAGTTTTGAAAAGATTTAACCTAGCAAACTGGCTATGTTTATTTAGGTAATAAATCATTTTCTTATTGGGATAGATGTGAATCTTACCCATAAGCTCAGGATGAATAGATGGTACTTTATTTTTACTCTCTAACTCGACCTAATTTAATTCTGAGTCCCCATTTCATTGAAGCAGGAGGAAATTTAACTCAGTCATTCCTGAGGCACTATGTCCCAAGCGAGGTAGGTTGCAGGGGATAATACTGGTTACTGGCCATCTCTGTCCCCGTGAGCAGTTAATTCTGAGATCTCCATGGTTCCTTCAGGCTTTTTCTCCACACCTCCCACACCACAGTTGGGCATTGAAATCTTCACTGTGGCCGGAAACTCAGTGCTAGGGTCCTTTTCCCTGAGTGTGGCCTGCAGCCATCCTCTGGGAGGTCTGGCCCTTGCTTAGGGGCACTGTCTTGGAAAAGAGCAGAGGTCCAAGATTTTTCTCTTCTTCTTCTGGGCCAGTTGGGAAATCTTTGCTTTTTAGTTGCAGAGAGCCCTCCCCTATAAAATTAATCTGGATGATAGGAAGTTGAACAGGAAGCCCAGTGCCTGTGGGAAATTTATTATATAACTGTAACTGGAGCGCTTAGCAATACACACACAAATGTCCATGCATGTGCTCAGGTGAATTAAATTATTCTCTAAAATCATGTTTTCTCTCTCAGAATTAAATAATAATTGTGTTGATTGAATGCACACGGCGTATGAAGCAACATGGTAAGTATAAATAAGCTAATGGGATTTCTAGAGTTTCTTTTGGTTGAGTCCCAAAGCAAAGAGGAGCCATGTAGATTAGAGACTCTCAAAAATAAGTTCTGTGAAGCAAGTCAATGAACTGTCAGCTCAGTCTCATTAACTTTAGGGAGACCCTAGATGAAGCCTTATTTCTGCAATATCTGGTTGCAGGAAAAGTAAAAACCTGCAAATGTCTCCTTAATGTCTCTTGCTGCCGCTAAATTGCTGCCCACTTAATTCTAACCCTGTGCCTCTGCAGAAGGAACTGGATGACCCTGGGCCTGGGAGTACATTTTACTTCTGGGCTCCTGAGTTTCTTTCAAAAGTACCCTCCTGCCTGTCTTCCAGAGTGAAAGAGTCCTCTCTGCGTTTCTTTCAGTTATCTGTACTAACAGCCTTGAAATTACAGACCTGTCCCCAGTGATTGAAAAGTGCTGACTCATCAGTTCCAGGGTTTTCTAAAATATGTCTGCAGTGGCCTGTGCAGGGAGAGAGGGCAAGTCAGAGCAGAAACACCTTTCCTGTGACCAGTGCTTTAAGCTTAGTGCATTCAGACTCAGTGCACATTATTTATCTGACCTCACACAGCATTGTGCAGAGTGGTGGTGGTGTCCTTTCACATATATGAAATTTGGAGCTCAGAGAGGCAGAGGGGCTTGCTCAGGGTCATAGAGCAGAGCCAGAACTAGAAGCTAGCTCTTCTGTTTCCCACGTCCATGTTCTTTGCCTGATACCCAGTCCTTCTCAAGGGAACTAGGCAGTAGGCATAAAAGGCGCTCTTAATGTGAACTGAGCACGCTTCTGGCCCAGTGGAAATAGCAAGAAAATATCAGACACATCTTTTGCCCTCGAGTCACATAGAGCTTAGTTGTTGGGTTTTTTTTTTAACTTTTATTTTAGGTTCAGGGGTACATGTGCTGGTTTGTTTTACAGGTAAGTTGCATGTCACAGAAGTTTGGTGTAAAGATTATTTCATCACTCAAACAATAAGCATAGTACCCGATACATAGTTTTCAATCTTCTCACTTCTCATACCCTCCACCCTCAAGTAGGCCCCAGTATCTGTTGTTCCCTTCTTTGTGTCCATATATACTCAGTGTAGCTCCCACTTATAAGTGAAGTGAGAACATGTGGTACCTGGTTTTCTCTTCCTGCATTAATTCACTTAGGATAATGGCCTCTGACTCCATCCATGTTGCTGCCAAGCCAAAAACATAATCTCGTTTTTTATGGCTATATAATATTCCATGGTATTTATGTACCACATTTTCTTTATCCAGTCTACCACTGATGGGCATTTAGGTAGATTCCATCTCTTCGCTATTATGAATAGTGCTGCAATGAACATATGCATCTTTATGGTAAAACAATTAATATTCCTTTGGGTATATACCCAGTAATGCAATTGCTATGTCAAATGGTAATTCTGTTTTAAGTTCTTTCAGAAATCACCACACTGCTTTCCACAATGGCTGAACTAATTTACATTTCTACCAGCAGTGTAAAAGTTTTCCTTTTCTCCACAACCTCACCAGCATCTATTATTTTTTGACTTTTTAATAATAGTCATTCTGACTGGTATGAGATGGTATCTCATTGTGGTTTTGGTTTGCATTTCTCTGACGATTAGTGATGTTGAGCATTTTTTCTTATGCCCGTTGGCCATGTATGTCTTCTTTTGAAAAGTGTCTGTTCTTTTGTCCACTTTTTACTGGGGTTTTTTTTTCTTGTAAATTTGTTTACATTCTTTATACATTCTGGGTATTAGATCTTTGTTGGATACATGGTTTGAAAATATTTTCTCCCATTTTGTAGGTTGTCTGTTTACTCTGTTGATAGTTTCTTTTGCTGTGCAGAATCTCTCATTGTTAAGAAATCTTTGCCAGGACCTATGTCCAAAATGGTATTTCCTAGGTTATCTTCCAGGGTTCTTATCATTTTATAGTTTGCATTTAGGTCTTTAAACCACCTTGAGATTTTTGTACATGGTATAAGGAAGGGGTCCAGTTTCAGTCTTCTGCATATGGCTAGCTGGTTATCACAGCACCATTTATTGAATAGGGAGTCCTTTCCCCATTTCTTGTTTGTGTCCAGTTTGTCGAAGATCTAATAACTGTAGGTGTGTAACTTTATATCTGGGCTCTCTATTCTGTTCCATTTGTCTACGAGTCTGTTTTCATACCAGTACCATGTTGTTTTGTTTACTATAGCCCTGTAGTATAGTTTGAAGTAGGGCGGCATGATGCCTCCAGCTTTGTTATCCTTGATTAGGATAGCCTTGGCTATTTGGCCTTTTTTTGGGGTTCCATGTGAATTTTAAAATAGTTTTTTTCTAATTATGTGAGGAATGTCATTGTTAGTTTGATAGGAATAGCACTGAGTCTATACATTGCTTTGAGCAATTTGGCTGTTTCAATGATATTGATTCTTCTTATCAATGAGCATGGAATATTTTTGTATTTGTATCATCTTTGGTTTTTTTTTTCCTCAGTGAAGGCATTTTTTTATTTCTTCTCATTTGCAGACATACATATATGCAAACACAAACATAAACAAATGTGTTACTCTTTTTAGGATAAGTTTTTTTTTTTAATTGTACTTTATGTTTTGGGACACATGTGCAGAATGTGCAGGTTTGTTACATAGGTATACATGTGCCATGGTGGTTTGCTGCACCTATTGACCTGTACTCTTAAGTTCTCTCAACCCCCACCCTCCAACAGGCTCTGGTGTATGTTTTTCCCTTACCTAGGTCCATGTGTTTTCATTGTTCAAGTCCCACTTATGAGTGAGAACATGCAGTATTTGGTTTTCTGTTCCTATGTTAGTTTGCTGAGGATGAACTTTATCCATGTCCTTTTTATAATCATAAAAAGGACATGATCTCATTCCTTTTTATGGCTGTGTAGTATTCTATGGTGTATATGTACCACATTTTTTTGGTCTAGTCTATCACTGATGAGCATTTGGGTTGGTTCCATGTCTTTACTATTGTAAATAGTGCTGCAATAAACATACGTTTGCATGTGTCTTTATAGTAGAATGATTTATATTGTTTTGGGTATATACCCAGTAATGTGATTGCTGGGTCAAATGGTATTTCTGGTTTTAGATTTTTGATGAATTACCATACTGTCTTCCACGATGGTTGAACTAATTTGCATTCCTTCCAACAGTGTAAAAGCATTCCTGTTTCTCCACAGCCTCGCCAGCATCTATTGTTTCTTGACTTTTTAATCATCTCTATTTTGACTGGCATGAGATGGTATTTCATTGTGGTTTTGATTTGCATTTCTCCAATGATCAGTGATGTTGAGCTTTTTTTCATATGTTTGCTAGCTTTATAAATGTCTTCTTTTTAGAAGTGTCTGTTTATATCATTTGCCCACTTTTTGACGGGGTTATTTTTTTCTTGTTTGTTTAAGTTTCTTTTAAATTCTGTATATTAGACCTTTATCAGATGGGTAGATTGCAAAACTTTTCTCCTATTCTGTAGATTGACTCTTCACTCTGATGATAGTTTCTTTTGCTGTGCAGAAACTCTTTAGTTTGATTAGATCTCATTTGTCAATTTTGGCTTTTGTTGTAATTGCTTTGGCATTTTCATCATGAAGTGTTTGCCCATGCCTATGTCCTGAATGGTATTGCCTAGGTTTTCTTCTAGGATTTTCATGATTTTGGGTTTTACATTTAAGTTTTTAATCCATCTTGAGTTAATTTTTGTATAAAGTGTAAGGAAGGGGTCCAGTTTTAGTTTTCTGCATATGGCTAACCAGTTTTCCCAACACCATTCATTGAATAGGAGATCCTTTCCCCATTGCTTGTTTTGTCAGGTTTGCCAAAGATCAGATGGTTGCAGATGTGTGGTGTTACTTCTGAGGTCTCTGTTCTGTTCCATTGATCTTATGTCTGTTTTGGTACCAGTACCATGCTGTTTTGGTTACTGTAGCCTTGTAGTATAGTTTGAAGTCAAGTAGCATAATGCCTCCAACTTTGTTCTTTTTGCTTAGGATTGTCTTGGCTATATGGCATCTTCTTTGATTTCACATGAAATTTAAAGTAGTTTTTTCTAATTCTGTGAGGAATGTCAATGGTAGTTTGATGGGAATAACATTGAATCTATACATTACTTTGGGCAGTGTGGCCATTTTCATGATATTGATTCTTCCTATCCATGAAGATGAAATATTTTTCCATTTGTCTGTGTCCCCTCTTATTTCCTTGAGCAGTGGTTTATATTTCTCCTTGAAGAGGTCTTCACGTCCCTTGTTAGCTATATTCCTAGGTATTTTATTTTCTTTGTAAGTGAGCAATTGTGAATGGGAGTTTATTCATGAGTCAGGTCTCTGCTTGTCTTTGTTGAAGTATTAAAATGCTTGAGATTTTTGCACATTAATTTTGTATCTTGAGACTGAAGTTGCTTATCAGTTTAAGGAGTTTTGGGCTGAGGTGATGGGGTTTTCTAAATATAAAATATATCATCTGCAAACAGAAACAATTTGACTTCCTCTTTTTCTATTTGAATACCCTTTTTTCCTTCTCTTGCCTGATTGCCGTGGGCAGAACTTCCAATACTGTGTTGAATAGGACTGGTGAGAGACAGCATCCTGTCTCTACTACCAGTTTTCAGAGGGAATGATTCCAGCTTTTGTTCATTCAATATTATATTGGCTGTGGGTTTGTCATAAATAGCTCTTATTATTTTGAGACATGTTTCATCAATACCTAATTGATTGAGAGTTTTTAACATGAAGGGATGTTGAATTTTATCAAAAGCCTTTTCTGCATCTGTTGAGATATTCATATGGTTTTTGTCTTTGTTCTGTTTATGTGATGGATTATGTTTATTGACTTGTGTAGGTTGAACCAGCCTTGCATCCCAGGGATGAGGCCAACGTGATCATGGTAGATAAGTTTTTTGATGTGCTGCTGGATTTGGTTTGCCAGTATTTTACTGAGGATTTCTGCATTGATGTTTATCAGGGATATTGGCCTGAAGTTTTCTTTTGTGTGTATGTGTGTTTCTTCCAAGTTTTTGTATCAGGATGATGCTGGCTTCATAAAATGAGTTAGGGAGGAGTCCCTCCTTTTTAATTGTTTGAAACAGTTTCGGAAGGAATGTTACCAGCTCCTCTTTGTACCTCTGATAGAATTCAGCTGTGAATCCATCTGTCCAGGGCTTTATTTTGTTGGTAGGCTTGTAATTACTGCCTCAATTTCAGAACTTGTTATTTGTCTATTCAGGGGTTTGACTTCTTTCTGATTTAGTCTTGGGAGGGTGTATGTGTCCAGTAATTTATTCATTTCTTCTAGATTTTCTAGTTTATTTGCATAGAATTGTTTGTAGCATTCTCTGAAGGTAGTTTGTATTTCTGTGGGGTCAGTGGTGATATCCCCTTTATCTTTTTGTATCGTGTCTACTTGATTCTTCTCTCTTTTCTTCTTTATTAGTCTAGCTAGGGGTCTATTTTGTTTAAAAAAAAAACAGTTTCTGGATTCATTGACTTTTTGGAGGGTGTTTTGTGTCTCTATCTCCTTCAATTCTGCTCTGATCTGGGTTATTTCTTGTCTTCTGCTAGCTTTTGGATTAGTTTGCTCTTACCTCTCTAGCTCTTTTAATTGTTATGTTAGGGTGTCGATATGAGATTATTCTAGCTTTCTGATTTGAGCATTTAGTGCTACAAATTTCCCTCTTAACACTGCTTTAGCTGTGTCCCAGAGATTCTGGTACATTGTGTTCTCATTTGTTTCAAGGAACCTCTTGATTTCTGCCTTAATTTTATTATTTACCCAGGAGTCATTCAGGAGCAGGTTGTTCAATTTTCATGCAATTGTGTGATTTTCAGTGAATTTCTTAATCCTGAGTTCTAATTTGATTGCACTGTGGTCTAAGAGACTATTTATTATTATTTCAGTTCTTTTGTATTTGCTGAGAAGTGTTTTACTTCCAATTATGTGGTCAGTTTTAGAATAAGTGCCATGTGGCACTGAGGAGAATGTAAATTCTGTTGATTTGGAGTGGAGAGTTCTGTAGATGTCTATTAAGTCCATTTGATCCAGAGCTGAATTCAAGTCATGAATATCTTTGTTAATTTTCTGTCTCATTGAACTGTCCAGTATTGACAGTGAGGTGTTAAAGTCTCCTACTGTTACTTTGTGGGAGTCTAAGTCTCTGCATAGGTCTCTAAGAACTTGTTTTATGAATCTGGGTGGTCCTGTATTAGGTGCATATATATTTAGAATAGTTAGCGTTTCTTGTTGAATTGTTCCCTTTACAATTATGTAATGCCCTTCTTTGTCTTTTTTTGATCTTTGTTGGTTTAAAGCTTGTTTTGTCAGAGACTGGAATTGTAACCCATGCTTTTCTTTGCTTTCCATTTGCTTGGAAAATTTTCCTCCATCTCTTTATTTTGAGCCTTTGTGTATCTTTGCACGTGAGATGGGTCTCCTGAATACAGCACACCAATGGGTCTTGACTCTATCCAATTCACCTTTTCTTGGTTCAATCTTGAGAAGTTTTATGTTTCCAGGAATTTATCCATTCCTTCTAGGTTTTCCAGTTTTTGTGCATAGAAGTGTTTATAGTAGTCTCTAAGGTTTTTTTGTATTTCTGTGGAGTTGGTGGTAATGTCCCCCTCCCCCTTTTTAAATTACTTTCAAATAACAGTATCAATCTTATTTATTCTTTCAAATAACAAACTCCAAGATTCATTGACCTTTTTAATGCTTTTTTGTGTCACAGTTTCTTTCAGCTTGCCTCTTTTTTTTTTTTTTTTTAATTTCTACTAGCTTTGGAGTTGGTTTCCTCTCCTTTCTCTTGTTCTTTTGGTTGTGATGTTATGTTGTTAAATTGAGATCTTTCTAAAGAATTTTTGAAGTGATCATTTAGTGCTATAAATTTCCCTCTTAACACTGCCTTAGCTGTGTCCCAGGAATGCTGGTATGTTGTATCTTTGTTCTTGTTAGTTTCAAAGAACTTCTTGATTTCTGTCTTAATTTCATTATTTACCCAAAAGTCAATCAGGAAAGGTTACTCAATTTCCATGTGACTATATGGTTTTGAGCAAATTTCTTAGTATTGATTTCTATTTTTATCATGCTGTGGTCTGAAAGAGTGGTTGTTATGATTTCAGCTCTTTTGCATTTGCTTAGGAGTGTTTTGTGTCCAATTATGTGGTTAATTTTAGAGTCTGTGCTACATAGTAATAAGAAGAATGTATATTCTGTTGGTTTTGGGTGGAGAGTCCTATAGATGTCTATCAGATCCATTTGATCCATTGCTGAGTTCAGATCCTGAATATCTTTGTTAATTTTCTGCCTTGGTGATCTGTCTGATATCGTCAGTGAGGGTGTTAAAGTCTTGCACTATTATTGTGTGGGAGTCTAAGTCTCTTTAAAGGCCTCTAAGAACTTGCTTTATGAATTTATGTGCTTTTGTGTTGGGTGCATATATATTTAGGATATCTAGGTCTTCTTGTTGAATTGGACACTTTACCATTATGTAATACCCTTCTTTGTCTTCTTTTATTTTTGTTGGTTTAAAGTCTGTTTTTTCTGAAATTAGGATTAGGATTGTAACTCCTGCCTTTTTCTGTTTTCCATTTTCTTGGTAGATTTTTCTCCATCCTTTTATTTTTAGCCTATGGGTTTCATTGCATGTGGGATGGGTCTCTTGAAGAAAACATAACAATGGGTCTTGGTTCTTTATTCAGCTTGTCATCTGTTCCCTTTAATTAGGGGCATTTAGTCCACTTAAATTCAGGATTAGTATTGATATGTATGGATTTCATCCTGTCATCATGCTGTTAGCTGGTTATTATGTAGACTTGTTTGAGAGATTCCGTTATAGTGTCACTGGTCTGTATACTTGTCTTTTTGTGGTGGCTGGTAGTGGATTTTTCCTTTCCATATTTAGTGTTTCCTTCAGGAGCTCTTGTAAGGCAGGTCTGGTGGTAATGAATTCCCTCAGCATTTGCTTGTCTGAAAAGGATCTTATTTCTCCTGTGTTTATGAAGCTTAATTTGGCCGGATATGAAATTCTCGGGTGGAACTTCTTTTTTTTTTTCCAGAATGTTGAGTATTGGCTCCCAATCTCTTCTGGAATGTAGGCTTTCTGCTGAGAGGTCTGTGTCAGTCTGATGGGCTTCCCTTTGTAGGTGACCTGATCTTTCTCTCTAGCTGCCTTTAACATTTTTTTCCTTCTATTTTGACCTCAGAGAATCTGATGATTATATGTCTTGAGGATGAACTTCTTCTGAAGTATCTTACTGGGGTTCTCTGTATTTCCTGGCATTTGAATGTTGGCCTCTCTAGCTAGGTTGGGGAATGTTGGCAAATATGTTTGCCAAGTTACTTACACTATCCCCATCCTATTCAGGGACACCAATGAGTTCTAGATTTGGTCTCTTTACATAAACTTATATTTTTTGGAGGTTTTGTTTGTTCCTTTCCATTTTTTTTTTCTCTATCCTCATCTCACTGTCTTATTTCAGAAAGCCAGTCCTCAGACTCTGGACTCTTTCCTCAGCTTGATCTGTTCTGCTATTAATACTTGTGATTGCATTAAGAAATTCTTATAGTGTGTTTTTCAGCTCTATCAGGTCAGTTATGTTCTTTTCTATACTGGCTATTTTGTCTTTCAGTTTCTGTATCATTCTTTTGTGCTTTTTACCTTCCTTGGATTGGGTTTCAATGTACTCCTGCATCTTAGTAATTTTTTATTCTTATCCATATTCTGAATTCTATTTCTGTCATTTCAGTCATTTTGCTCAGTTCAGAACTCTTGCTGGAGAGGTAGTGTGGATATTTGGAGGAAAGAAGGCACTCTGGCTTTTTCAGTTGTCTGAGTTCTTGTACTGGTTCTTTCTCATCTTTGTGGATTGATGTTTCTTTAATCTTTGAAGTTGCTGGTCTTTGGGTGGGTTTTTTCTTTTATCCTATTTGATAACCTTGAGGGTTTGATTGTGATATTAGGTGAGTTCAGCTGACTGGCTTTATTTCTGGAAGATTTTATGGGGCCAATGCTCAGCTCCCATAAACTTGAATTGGGCACTGGTTTTGTTCTCTGGCTCCTTGAGATTAGGAATCCACTGCATTGAGAAGGCCAAAGTGCTCCAGACTTCTGGCCATTACACTCTGATGGGTGGTGTCAGCCAAAGCATTTCATAGTATGGTGGCAGTGGGATCCATCCTTGTTTGCATGGGCCAGTAGTGGCAGCAGCAGCAGCATGACAGGGTACATGCTTGTTGGCTGTGGCAGGGTACTAGAGGGTGCCGGGCTGCCTGCCTCCATGTAGCCATTTACCACAGTGGTAGAGGTAGCATGGCTTGGGGGGTGTGGGGCCCCTACTGGTGACTGTACACATGATCATGCTGATGTTGGAGTTAGCATGGAGGCAAGGCAGTGGCAGGCACAGGTCTGTGTGAGCATTCTTGCACCACAGGCAGGAGTGATCTCTTAGGGTGGAGGAGGATTCACTGTTCTTTGTGCTTAGTTTCACTCCCATGGCAGTGTTGGTACAAGGGCAGGGATGGCTGACTCTGTGCCCACCAAGATGCCATCTGCAATGGCAGTCCAGTGGAGGTGGGAGGGGATAGTGTGCACTCCCACTGCAGCAGTGGTAAGGCAGGGTGCATGCACACATATATGCTGGTGGAACAAGGAAGGCAAAACCCATCCACGCATACATGCACCAGCAAAGCAATGTCAGGGGTTGCCATGGGCCTTGAGGAAGTTGCAGTGTGGGAAGGGAGCAGGTGGGCTGGTGTGTGGCCATGGAGGCCACTCCACTGGAGCTCTCTGCTGGTCAGGCATAGTCTGCCAGCACAGGAACTATGATGTAGGCCCCCAGGGCACCCAAGGCTGCCCTGCAAGCAGGCCTGGCCAGACTGGGGCCTCAGAAGAGGCTAGCAGACCAAGGAAGGCTCAGGTTGAATTGGCCCAGTCTGATGGGCAAGACTGCCCTGTAGTGTTCAGGCGAACAGTTCCCCTAGGGCTAAAGTCTTCTATGGGACCAAGTCAAGCCTAGGGAGATGGGCATCCCTGGTCGTGCTCCACTAGAGACACTCATGCACCAAACCCTCTGGGCTTCACATCAGCTGGCTTGCTGCCATTACCACTTCTCTAAACAGCTCTCCCTGCCAATTCGAGTGTCCATGGTGGTTGAGGTGTCTCTCCTGCCAGGATTCCAGAGGCCCATGGTGAGAGCAGGTTGCTCCTTGCCAGTTCAGCTCATCCATTCCCCTATAGTTGTTGGGGACCAGGAACAAATCCTGTTGTGCAGCAGCCCCATGCAGGGTTCCCAGCTTCCTCCCTCTTCAGCCCAGCTTCTGTGTCTTCCCTCTCTCCACCCTTGATACCTTCCCTCTGATTTATTAGAAATGCTCCAGTTATCTTGTTTCCTCAGTGACAGCTGTTCCACCTGGCTGCAGCTGTTCGGCCATCTTGCCCAGCATTAAGGTGCAATTTTCTTTGCATGTGTAATGAGATCCCATCTCACTGATACTCCCAGTGCTGTATGTGTGTTACTGGTGGTTACTGTTATTTCCACAGGACACATCCTCCAACCTGCTGATCTCCATCCTCATTCACTCTACCTCTTCTCCAGTGACCTGAATCCCATGCCCCTGAACCCATTCTGGCATTTTACTCCTGCAGGAATTGCCACTGTCTGCTAGGTCATTCCCATCTACATCGAGTAAGTACCATAGTACCTCTCAGCTTTAAGAAAAATTATTTGTCCTTCATCCTGCTTTTTTCTCCTTCTACAGGATCATTAATCTGCTTCTTGTTGCAGTAAAACTACTCAAAAAAAAAAAGCTGTATTCACTGTCTTCACTTCTTTTTCATTTCCTCTTGAGATCATCCAAACAGGCTTTGATCCTCACTACTTCACAAAACCAGTCTTTTTAAGGTCACCAGAGGCATCCCTGTTGCAAATCCAATGGTTCAGTCTTTGTCCTCTTCTGATCGGCCTTCTGCAGTATTTGGCACTATTCACTCCCTGCTTCTTGCGACCTGTTCTTCCTTTGGCTTCTGGGATACCCCTCTTCTGGTTTTCTGCATACCTCATTTCCTAGCTTTGCCTCTTCCAGGTCTTTAAATTACCACCTTCCACAGAGCACAGTCCTCTTTTCTAATTACATTCACCTCCCAAGAAATCTCCTCCACTTTCATACTTTAAGTGGCATCTATCTGCTGTCAGTTCCTGTGATCTCCAGGATTGTACATCCAACTACCCACTCAACATCTCTAAATCTCGCTTTCTCTTACACCCTACATCCAATCCATCAGCAAATCCTGTTGGCTATATCTTCAAATGTATTCAACTTCTTACCTCCCTTCACTAACTAGTCCCAGCCATAATGATCTCTCTCCTTGACTATCACAGTAGAAACAAACAAAAAACACAGAGAGAGAAAACATCAACCACCACCAAGAAAGTTAAAATTATCCAGTGGTGCAGCCATGAGAAGGAATGATTTCATGTCTTTTATAACAACATGGATAGAGCTGGAAGCCAGTATGTACCCAGTTTCGCTATGTGGACCAGCCTATTCTTGAACTCCTGTCCTGTTTCCGCACCTATACTTGTCTCCCCATAGTGAATTGCTACATGGCAGCAAGAGTTATCTTTTTAAAATGTAGATCATATTATATCATTATCCTGCTCAAAACTCTCCAATAGCTTCCCCCCAAATTCTAAAGGCCTGTAAGGCCCCACATGATCTGACCCTTAATTATATCTTTAATCTCATGTCCTAACACTCCTTCTCCATCACTGCTCCAACCCCACTGGCCAACTTGCTGTTCTTGGAGCATGCCGAGAGTGTTCCGAGCAGGGCCTCCACCCTTGCTATTCCCTGTGCTGAACCCCTTCTCTCAGAGAGTAGAGAGCCTGTTGCAATAGTTTTCTATTGCTGTGGTTATTTTAGAAATTAACACATATTTAGGAGCTTAAAACAACACCCATTCACTGCCTCACATTTCTGCAGGTCAGAAGTCCACCACTGTGGCTGGAGCATTCCACTCCTAGGTATGTTTCCAATAGGTATATTTCCAAAAGAACACGTACATGAGAGAACCAAGAAATGTGTGCAAGGATGTTCAAAGAGAGCCCTCTTCATGATACCCTCGTATGAGAAAGAGCCTTAACTAATATTCATCAACAGTAGAATGAATGAGTAAATAAATGCTGTATATTCCTGAGATGGAATGCCAGACAATAAAAAGAGTGAACAGATTATAGCTGTAGACAATGATGTAGATAAATCTAAACAACCCAATTTTGAGGAAAATAAGTCAAAAACCTAAAATGTGTGATTCCATTTCGTTAAGTGAGTTCAAAACACATTGAAACTATAATATTTAGGGATAAGGCACATGTGACAAAACTATATAGGAACAAAAGGAGTAGTCACAGTACAAGCCAAGATGATTTCCTTTGTGGAGAAGGATGAGGTAGGGATGGGAGGGGATTCTGAACATTCTCTTCTTGATCTGGGTGGTGGCCACACAGGGCTCCACTTTATGGAAAGATTATTGAGCTATACAATTTTGATTTATGTGGGTTTTTGGTATATATTATAGAACAAAGAGAAAAGAATACATACACCTGGAAATACAGGTTTAGAGGAAACTGTTCTGTATCTAGAAATCAAGGCTGGGTGTGGGTTTTGGGTGTGGGTTTTATTTGGTGGGATAGGGAACCATTGAAAGGTTTGTTTGCTAGGCAGGCAGGGGATCTTTTTGCCAAAGCATTAATGTAAATCCAAATAAATGAGAAGTTTTTCTATAATTCTACCATTTTCACTTTTGAGTATTTATTTTAAAAAGTTTACCATCCTTGCTAGATAAATGGATAAAATAGGATATGGCCTTAATTTTCAAAACTTTAAAAAAATATATAGGTCAATGTTTCATGTCACTAACCAGTCTTCATAATAATTTTTATTGACTTTCTAATGTTCATTTGAGTGGATTTTCCTTAATTTGCCTAACCATTCTCTTATTATTGCTTTAAATCCATTTTGACATTTCATTATTATAGGCAATACCTCATAAGCATCGTATCCCCATTGAATGATTGCCTCAGAATACATTCTCAGAGTAGTATTTTAAGGTCAAAGATTATGAATATTTTAATGAATATTGATACTTGCAAATTACTTTCCAAAAGAATTTTTACTAGTTCATATTGCCAGTATGGATGAGCAGGTTCATTCATTTAGTCATTCAGCAAATATTTAATGAGCACCTCTTTAATCCAGTACTGCCTCTGCTGTTAGAGCATTCAATGTCAAGTAAGAAAGACACACAAGCAAAATTCAACTATGATTGGGGGCCAAGGAAGATACCCAGAAGATCAGGCCCACAGAGCTGTGAAATGTGTTGTGGCTGTGTTTTAATAGATATGAAAGTTTCTTGACAGTTTTTGATATGAGCAGTGTTTGATATGAGAAGAGCGATGCCTTAGAAAACTTAATTTTGTCATCAGTTAGAGGAGAGATGGGTTGTGAGAGTGGCTGGTGACAGGGAGAAGGGTGTGAAACTTTGGGGGAAAAGGCAATGAGGGTTCCTGAACCAGAGAAGAACTAGGAAAAGAAGAGCAGCAGAGAGATGAAAGTGACTGTAACACTGTCTAACAAGCCAGGAGATAATGTATAAGCCATATAAAATGTTATAGTACAAATGCAAAGTATGACTAGACCATCAGGGTTGACAATTCCGTGCTGCAGATGGCTGATTGAGTTTGGGGTCTCATTGTGACATTTGTCAGCTCTACTCACTGCCATGCACAACCTGATGGTTAGAAAATCATGTGGCCCAATAAGTGTGACTGTGGGACTCTTAATGTCTATATTCCTAATTTTCTGTGTATTTAAAAATACGCCCTAAATGATACTTGAAGGCAGCTTTTTGCATCCTGTATATACTGTGATTTTCCCAGGGTATCGCTAGCCTGACATGATAATAGACTCTGACTGTCTGATACATTTGTTCTTGCAACACTGTCACAATTTATTGCTGGAAATGAATACAAGTGGCATCAAAATGCTCCCCAACAGCTTTTACCGGCTCTCTTCATAAAGCGAGGCGGCCATAAATCAGGCAGATGTTAAACATCTGAGTTGAAGCTGTATCTCTCGGCCTGAGCCCAAAGCCTCTGGGCTGGCACTGATGTGTGGCTGGGAACAGTTTATGCTTGTCTTCTCCACCAGAGCATATGGGACAGCACTAACTGAGAATTACAGACTGGGGATCCTGAAATCTCACAAAATTAATGAACTGTAATGTTTTTACAGAGATGGGGGAAATAGAAGAAGTATAACTTAGGAAAATGGCTTGGTTTAGCAACCCATAAGCTGTTGTCTGTTCTGCTGCTGCTTATGTGCAGTGGATGTTGAGGTCAGTATTTAGACAGATGCGGCCTCAGCACTGTGGGGACCGTGCATCATTGCTAAAAGCACTCAAACCAACAAAATGAGATTTTGGATGTTCAGGAGATGTTGACTTGACTTAAGTAATTTAAGGCCTTGTAAAACCAGGAACAAGCCCTGAAAATCTAAAATCTACATAAAAGAAACTTAGCTGTTCATATATTAATCTGTTCCTGTTGGCTGCCCATTAAATTTTCTGATCCTTCTCCACCTATCCTCATCTAATTTTTGATTTCCCTGCTCTTTTCAGTGATTTTCTTTCTAATCTAAAAGCCAACATTTATTTTCTGTGTGTACCTCCTGGAACATTGTGAACTCTGTCAAAATCTTTCAGAACAATGCATTTATGATTTCTTAAGAACTTACTATGTCCCAGACACTGTGTTATTCCTTATATGTATTATTTGTATAAGGTTATTACCATCTTTCACTGGAGACAGTGGAAACTCAGGCAGGTTAAATGCTGTCTAAGGTCACAAATCAGTAGTGGCTTAATTGGTATCAGAATCTATATCTGACTAACTCTAAAACTTATTTTTCTTTCCATTCTGGTTTCTACCTCAGAGATCTAAAACTTAACAAAATAATCTAAACCCAGTTTTTCCCCTCAAGAATTTGATAAAGTTTGATATTTTATCAAATTTAACTGCACATCATCACAGGCTCCTGCCCCCAGGAGGGGTTAATGCCTTGCTGGGCTTCCACTGGCAGCACTCCTATACTTAGAGATCTGACTGAAGTTTTGCTGAGAGTAAGGAAAATCCCATTTGCTCCAGGCTGCAGACTTTGAGCAGCCTGGCTGCTGAGTCTGGGTCCTGTCCTGGAGCTGAAAAATATTACTAACCATGTCCCGTTTGGCAGATAACTCTTGCCACCATCATGCCTGCCACTGGTCGTGTCTCACATGCCCCAGTCTGTCTCCTGAAGAAGAATTACCTAGCCAGGTGGCTGTTTAAACCTGAACCACTGCTGCATATATCACCCAGGCAAATCAGATCAAGCCAAGAGTGAATTCATTGCATGTGTTGAGGAGTGATTTCAGCAAATAAAATACATATTGTGTCTTTGTTGATCTAGCAGTCACCAAGGTAATTTTGCTGAGAGTGGTCTGGTTGCTTATCAGGAAAAGGAAGGGCTTCAGAGAGAGGAGTTAGGGAACCACCATATAGTCCCTAGCAAGTTCATAGCAGGAAAGAGCCTAAAACAATGCTGCATAAAAAAGTTTTCATCTTTTTATGATAACTTTCAAATACACTCAAAGTTAGAGAACATAGTAAAATGAAGTCAGATCAGATTCAACAATTACTAAGATTTTATTACATTTTCCTCATTTATCCCTAGAAACCTACTTTTTGGGGGTCAGAAGTAGAATTTACACTTCAGGCCTTGGGTCTGCCACAGAAGAGGAATAGCAAGAGTTGAACTCAAGCTCCCTATTGCTTTTTGTGAGTAAACTGATACCCATTTGTTTGTTTAAAAACATTTGCTGAGTGCCTACTATATGCCAGGCCTGAGCACTAAAAATGACAAAAAAGAAAAAGGAGCTTTGTTGGAAAGAGCTTTGGCTCTGCCACCTTCTAGGTGCTCAGCAAATGGCCATGAACAATCTTGGTAGTCATGGAACTATAATTACTATAATACTAACAGGATAAGATCCTGCTGGTAAGCAGCTTTCAACCTCACTGGGGGAGACAGACCTCCAAAATAATAGGTGCAGCAAGGTCATTAATGTTGGGATAAAATTTTCTTTGAAGGCACAGTGGGGAAAAGAACAAGAGGATGATTTGTATCTGAGTGGTAATTGAACTGACTCTGGACAAACACAGTAGGTCCATCCAGGTGGAGGCTTGGGTGTGGATGGAATGGCAATCCAGGCAGATAAAAGATCCCAAGCAAAGGCACAGAGGTGTAACCCTTATGGGGAGCTCATCACACTCCAAATAGGCACAGGACTGAACTGGTGGGTAGCAGGGGCCACATCAAAAAGAACTATTTATGCTTCTAACTTTATCCTGTAAACAGTGGGGACTAATGAAGACAGGAGTCACAGGATTCAGTCTGAAAGCAGTACATGATGGTGGGCTTAAAATACTGGAGGTAGGGAAGCTAGGTAGTAGGTGTTAGTCCAGAAGAGAGTTGATAAAGGCCTGTGCTAAGACAGTAGCATTTGGGAGCAAAGAAAGAGACTAGATAGGAGAAATGCTGGGGCCAACATCAATAGGACTTGGTGATTCACTAGATCTTTGAAGGGGCAGGGGCCAGAGGTACTCTGAGGAAGAAGGAGCCAAGGCTGGCTTGAGGGTCCAGCTTTGATGTAATTCACAAGGCAACAAGTCTCAGACTCTGGTTACAGGCAGGATTGATCAGAAGGCACTTGATCACACACGATGATGTATTGTCCTTATGGTTCTCATTATATTTCATTTATATATGTCATTATATTTCAGCTTTTATAACAGGTCTTTCTGGAACTTTATGAGCATATGATATTTATTTAACAGTTTTTTCAATAATTACTAGGTTCTGCTATTCTAGGCACTGTGAATACTAATGAACCTCATTAAAGCAGGGACCCCCGTGATCTAATTTCAAAACAGGATTATGATTAAGGAAAAACATAGTCCATCAACTGAAAAGAAGTTTCCAAGTTCTTTTTATAATTGCTGTTTTGGGATATGTTGAAAGGACTCATAGTCCTGAGAAACAGTTCTCTTTTTAATCTTTTTATTTTCCATCAATTTTTCTCATACACTGCAAATTCTCCTCCACATTTCTTCAGAACCACTCCTGTTAAGCCTTCTCCCTGCACTGGCTTTGATCCCTCTTATTCTATCCTTTCTCCTTCTCTGGATTCTATGCTATGAAAGGCCAAAGGACTAGAGGGCAAGACCAGGCAGAAATTGATCAGACAGGCAGAGCCAGATCTCCCTTTAATGAGCAGTGAGAGAGAACAGGCTGGAATTATATACGATTATAATTTAGGTTTCATTATACAAAGATGAATAAGCCATCTGTGATGATGGACACCTTGCTCCCCAGTGATATGTATATTATAATCATTTTATGTTTATTTTTGTTGTAGGCAACTTTCTTCTTGTGGATGGCAATGCCAACATTATAATGAGCCAGGAAAGTTTGCTTACTGGAAGAGGGGTTGAGGGCAGCTGGTGTTAGGGGAACTGCCTCTGCCAGGAAGCAGGGACTGTCTGTTCTCCTTCTTTGAATTCACACTTCGGGCTGCTTTTGGTTGATGTTTTAGGGAAGCGTTTTGGGATTGGCTCTCACAAGGGTATGAGAATAATAATAAGGCAGCCATGGCTAAGTCAGAATTTTGCTTCAGCTTTTTGAGGCGGGGCGGTCTCCTTGTTGTTGGCAACCTATGACTGTTCTCTGGCCTGCTCGCTACTCCTGCCCGGCCCCTTTAGCATTTCCAATCTCGAATTTTGCCTGGCCCGTGACTTTGCCTAGTCTCTTGCCTATTTGCTGCAGTATCTCCAGGGCCTACCAATAGATCTTAATTTTGGATGCTGTTTGCTGTCCAGCTTTCAACCCCACTGCTGCTGTGATCCTGCATTTCGAAGGGCCCCACTAAGCAGTCCTCAGGGTCCTAAGCAGCCAGGCAGGTGCACCCTTGAGACCTACTGCCAGGGACCTACAGCCAGGGGTGCATCTGCCTGACTGCTTAGAACAGAAAGAATTTAAAAGCAGGATGTGATGAGCCAATTAAGGACATGCAATGGAGGGGATTACATTGACCAAGTTGGGTCGAAAGAGAAGGAAACTACTGCATAGAGTATGGTTTTTAATCTTGGTGGCAAATTGGAGTGACATAGGGAGTTAACAAAAGAAAAGATGATTGGACCCCAAACCAGTTAAATTAAAATCTTTGGGACTGGGGTCTGTAGAGGCCAGTCTTCAAGGCCCCCAATGTTTCCTCCTTCTGTTATTCACATTCTTTTAGGATTTTATCCCATTGAGTGTGGATAGAACTTAGTGACTTGTTTCTAGTAGAATAGATGGACGTGAAGACATGTGACTTGGAAACTTTGGAGAAAGCAGAATGTCATACCATGAGCAGCCTGGTGGAGAGGACCACATGGTGAGAAACTATGGCCAAGAGCCAATGAATGAGTGAGCTGGAGGTAAAGTATAGCCTCCCACCCAGTCAAGCCTCAGATGACTGCAGCCCCAGCTGACATCTTGAATATAAGCATTATGAGAAACTTGTAGAACTGCTTGGCTAAACCACTATCATATTTCTGATCCACAGAAACTGACATAATAAACATATGTTTTTTAAGCCACTAAGCTTTGGAGTGATTTGTTACACAGCGATAGCTAACTTATACAGGGCTCAAGCATCTGTATTTTTTACAAGTTTCCCAGGTAATTCTAAAGTATAGCCAGAGTTGAGAACCACTGGAATCAAAGATTGGATGAGAGGAGGAAACTACGAGCTCACTGGGAGCTGTGGAATGAAACAAATATTATGTGTCAGTAACTGTGATAGGTATTTATATATGGTATCATTTGCCAAAGTCACAGCACCTTCCATAGGTTATGTGGTAACCTCCCTATTTTACAGATGAAGAAACTGAGACTTAGCAAAGTTATCCATTAAGAAGACTTGAAACTCAGGTCTAGCCTTATTCAGAAGCCTGAGTTCCCTCTGCTGTTTCTGATGCAGGATCCCCATCCCCTGTGAGATAGCTTGGACCAAAGACAGAGGTCTGGCTCCTGCTAAGCCAGGAGCAGTAATTTGCCTGCATGTCGGTTTACCTGGATTTACCTTCTGCTCCAGTGGCTGCTGAGAGCTTGCCAGAAGGGGTGCTGATTACATGCTCACCAGGGATGTAATGTGCATCAGCATCTACCACTCAATATACATTGCTGGGGAAGCCTGAGGCAAGAGCACTTTTGGAAAGAAGAGGCCAGGCCAGACTATGTAGTCCTGCTTGCCTGATGTGAGTAGGGCCTCTTTCTTTATCCCTTGGAGAAGATTTGTGGGCCTGGGGTCCTGAGTTCCTCTCTCTGACCATTTTATGCCACGATTTAACTATGATTATTAAATGCAAAGCCCCTCATGACTTCATAATGTATAAAATGGTCTATGTGGTAGGCCTAACTGGGCTTCCAACATACACTGCCTAAATTTATGTCCGTCTTCAACCCTAGGTAGAAAATCTGCCCTGAATTAAAAATGGTTCTGGAATGAAGTTTAGAGAACAACTAGCCATAGAAAAAGTGAGAAAGCACGTCTCCTTCAGTTGGAACTTTATAGGAGATTTTTAACAATATCATTGTCATCCAAGCCGCATAGTGTTCATCAGGCTTCAGCTGCAAAAAACAGTCCTAAAAGAAATACATTATCATAATTGAATAATCTTTAATTACTGATACCAAAATGAAAAACAGCAAAACAAAACCCAAACCCAGCTCTCAATTTATGTTTAGTGAGGATTACTTAAAGTTAATATCTTGTGGAAATAGCTCAGTAAATTTAATTACTCAGCAGTGGTGTCCTATAAATCTGGAAGTCAATAGCTAAGTCAATTAGCTGTTCTAGTCTAACTCACATTATCTTCACCTTCTGTGGCGGCTTCTGGGTAAGTGTCTTTAGTGACCCAAAGCTATTTTGTCATTGTGCTCAAGCACATGGAGATACTCCTGGGACTTTGAAAGGTAGTGACAGTCATAGAGAGACATTGCATTCCTCCTATGACCATCCATCACTATAGGACAGAGGGTAATGAAGCAAGGCACACCCGAGCCACCAGAGTCATGGGACTCGATGCAAAGTGGAAATCAATGAGGTGCAAACACTACGCCCATGAGGTCAAGGCAGCATTCACTCACTGCTCCAATTTTGTCCCTGCCCTTCAAGTCTGGATATAATTTTAAAATGTGTTTTAAATAAAGGTAAGAGTTTGGCATTTACAAGGTAAAAAAAAATGTAATATGTAAAAATATGAAGAAGAAAATAAAACTGCCTGTAATCCACAGATAATGCTCCATAGATAACTACTTTTAATATTAATAGTTTGGTGTTTCCTTTTCTGGTCTTTTTTAAACAAATACATATTTTTAGAGTGTGCATAGTTTCCCTTCTTGCTTTTTAATTTATAATGATGTCATGAACATTTCTTCTTGCCATTTAAAATTCATTTAATGGATGGTAAGTATTCTATTGTTAGACTGAGTAACAAGTTAATTTATCCATGTTGTATTATTGGACATACAGGTTGTTTTCCATTTTTCTTTATATAAACTTATATAAACACTACTTATAGAAGTGTTGTTTTGTATAAATATTTGTACTTTTCCCTGATAATTTTCTTAGAATAAATTCTGAGAAGTGGACTTTCTGGGCCAGAGAATTGCACATTTTTAGGTCCTTTTAATCATGCTATTAAAATCACTACGCCTCTAGATACAGGACTGCCTTGTTTGATTGTAAAGTTGGGACACTGCACAAAGATACCTAGCTGAGAGGATGAATTAGGGCTGAAATCCACTCAGCAGTCCCCTTGCCGAGCCTTGCTCCCTGCAAGTGTGACACCACAGAGAGAGAAAGAATTGCTTTCTACCTTGCCTGAAAGCTCCACCCCAGATTGTCATACTTACCACTCCACCTGCCCAGAAGGTGTTTGTCTTTCCACCTTGCTGGCATAAATAGGCATATTTTTGTAAATTGTTTGTAGGTACCATATAAGTTAGCTAGAGGCTGGCTCAGGAGTATAATTTTTTTAAATTGAGAAATTGAATGGCAAAAATTGCTATCTCATTAAAATTTACACTGGCTGTCTCTTTCAGGTGTTTGGATTGCCAAAAGCCGTCTTTCAAACCACATCCACTGTTGTGTTGCATCTTTATATCAAAGTGCCTTCAAATCACTATTCTCTAGATCACAAAATATTCCAAATTGGGTGTTCAGCCTTACCAAAATCACCTCTGTCCTGATCTAGCAATGTAGGTGTTTCTTAGCAACCTCCTTCGTGAGTCCAAGCAGGGTTTGCTGTAAAGGTAATGTAGCTTATCCTCCCAGGCCCTTCCCAAGGCCTTAGATCTAATTTGGTATTAGTAACTTTTTAAAGGAGAGTCACACAAATTGGTATAATCTTCCAATCCTGCAAAACACAATTCACTCCTGCCTGGGAGCTACCCCTCTCAATTATTCCCACTTCTAAATTTCATTTGAGTTACTATTAGCACGAACCGAGGTCTTTAGAAGCCATAGATACAGGAAACTGCTATTTTACAATATTTTCTTCAGCCTAGTCAGGCCTTTTATTACCTACTCAGTACTTTCTCAGTTATTGCCTCAGGATTACAATCTCTTCTGTCCATCATGATTGTTTAAAAATGTATAATTTTAAAATGTGTTTTTTATAACTTTTGGCTTGCTTGTCCCTTGACTGCCAGCTCAGCTCCAGTAATCCTCTGCCTCACATTCCTGTCCATGTGCATGATACTCTTGAAGGATCCCCAAACCGTCTCTGGGTAACAAAGTCGTCAGTGCCTCCTGATTATATTCACGCTGACTTTGAGCCTCTTGGCAACCACAGATAACCCTCGGGGCTACTTAAATATATGCACATTGCTAGACAATTTTTTTGGTAATACATCTGTTCACATTTCAACAGTGCTGAAGAATCTAATCTTGCTTTGTAACCATAATCAGGGATGCTGAATTTAGCAGTGAGTAATTTAGTCAAACTGCCTGGTGTTACATCTTGTCTTCGTCCCTCTCTAGCTGGGGCAAATGACTTAACCTTTGTGATTTTCACTTCTGTAAAATAAGGATGATGATAAAAATACCTACCTCACAGAGTTTTCTGAAAAATAATAATACATATTAACTATTTAGAATAAAGCCTATAATTTAGGCAGTTATCATAATTATAATGGTGTTTAAAGCAGCAGTGGTTAGAATTACTATTTGGAAGAGAATAAGTAAATTAAGATGAGGTCTGTTTTGTACATTACTGTGTCTCTGAAACCTAGAACAGTGCCTGGCATTTAATCGTTACTCAATAGACGTTAGTAGTTAAATGAGTCAAAGAATGAAGTCTAGATCTAGAATTTGCAAGCTTTGAATTGAAGCGCTACAAAGAAACTGAGGTTTGCTTTGAGAAACTGAAGCAGCAGATGGCAGATGCAGTGGTTTATGACTTAATCAGAGATTGTCAAAAACTTCAAGTGGAGACAGTCAATAACTAAGACATGATTTACTTAAGGGAATCTGGCTGTTTCCTCTAGACCCAAGAACAACTACTGAGCGGTCCATGCTGCCAGTTTAACTGGCAGACAATCTTTGTGCTGAAGCCTGGCAGTTGGAGAAGGTGGGAAGGAGTGGAGGAAGAAGGGATAATCATCTAGGGTAACGTTCTCGAGGGGCGTTAGCAACAGAGGGCCTGCCTAGAAACAGGGCTTCTGAATCTGAAACCCACAGAATCTGGGTGCACAGACGGGTGGAGGAGTGTGGTCTGTGAACGCCCTTAAAATTATATGCAGGGCTTGGGGAATATCCGAGTGTGTACATATGTGCATTATTCTGGGAATCCCAGTACTGTTGACAATTCTCAAATAGTTCCAAGACCCAGAAAGGTTTAAGAATCATTTGAGTGTCTGCTTAAAATCAGGAAAGACGTAGTGGAGGGTTCAGGGTGGAAGATGAAGCAGGAACATTCTGTGTGGTTTCTTCTATCACTCTACCTCTCAGGCAGGAAGGAACAGCTCTTTCTTAGAGGCAGCTGTGCTGTTCTCTCCAGTGTGGCGCCTTTGGGTGCTCACTAACCATTAGCTGGTCTTGCTCTCCTCCTTGAACCATCTATTTGGTGCTTGGCTTGTGTGGGAGAATACCCTAAAGGTGCCAAGTCAGAAGTCAGAGAAGAATGGATAGGGCAAGCATAGAGTACCGGAGGAAAGAATGGGTCAAGGTCCATGCTCATCTCCTGTCTTACTGAGAGCTGCCCACAGTCTTATTTCCTTTAGTTGTTTCACCTTAGGAGATTTGGGAAGAAAAACTTCATGCAAAGACATTGACTTTCAGGAAGGGGTTTTCTAGATGAACAGTTGCTGACTTTGATGCTAGAGTTTAAACTCTCCCCTGGTCTTCAGGAAACACTGGAGTCTTCCTGACTTTGCCAGTCAAGGGCTGGGTGGAGATGAAGTAGTCACTTCAGGGTGGACCGATCGCATTTGGCTTTCAAAAGCCATAGGTAGAAAACATATCTTTTCAGAATAAGCCCCCTGTAGGTCTAGCCTAACTTTAGGGTCCTTTACAATCAGCAGGCTCATCCGTTGGGTGTTGTCTTAAGAGTCTCTTTGAGGTTTGTTAACACAGCAGGCAGACTGGAGCCCAGCAGTTGTCCAGGGCGTTCAGCCTCTGGTACATGCTGCCTTCTACTATGGCCTATTTGAGATCACCACCTCACCTTGCCCCTGAAATGTAGGGAGGTGGGGCTTACTTTGAAAATGAAGATGAGCACACCACTCATTTGAGAGCTTTGGAAAACTTGAAATAACTAATTTCTTTTCCACTGTTACTTTTTAAAAGTTATTTTTAAAAAATAACTATCAGACATGAGTGACTAAAGATCTCATAGGGCTGATTGTCCTACACATCAAGAGGTCACGCTGATCCCCATCTTGTTGGTTTTACCTAAATACCACCCCAGCCTCCAAGTAAGCACATTGTTTATGTTAGCGACTTTAGGTTATATGATCTTTCTGCTGCCATCCTTTTTCAAGTATCATACCTTGTCTCTCAATAAAGAACATGAATCTGATGATGATCCCTGGGGTGCCGATTTCCAATATTAACCATAATGACGTATGCTGTGACGATGAAGATGGGGAAGAAGGAACACTCAGACGTGGTTCTGGTCATGGTGGTTCATGCCTGTAGACCTAGCTACTCAGGATGCTGAGGCAGGAGGATCCCTTGAGCCCAGGAGTTCAAGGCCAGCCTGGACAACATAGTGAGACCCTGTCTCTTTAAAAAAAAAAAAAAAAAAGATTTTTCACCTCAGAATTCATACAGGATTACAGAGAATTTTTTTAAAAAGGAAAAGAAAACAAAATAGGGTGCTATTTTTTAATGTGTCTTTAGCCAGGAGAAAATTTTTGTCAAAATTGTGTTGAGCATGCACAACTCATGATGTAGTAAAAGCTCGACCCTATCATTATCAGTTTTTGGCTGATTTAAATTTATCCCCTGCCCCTAGAAAATGTTTGGTAAATAATAGATGATTCTTGGTCATTTTGAGTCTCAACACACAATTTCAATTCAGTAATAGAAGCAATCCAGCCCATGACATTAATCAGTATCTCAGTCTTCATTCAGATGAGAGACATCACTTTCTTTTTAGTGGGCTGAGGCCAATAATTGGCAGCTGCCTGCCTTTAAGTTTCTACTCTTTCTCTTAGTTACCTTTTTGCAGACTCCCAGACTGCTATGTTCTGTCCTGCAAGGGCTGAAGGGGCAGAGAAAGAGGAGAGGTAAGGGGAAAGGAAAGCTCTGACTTGGCTGAGTAGCTTTTGCTCTTGGAGAAGAGTGGTTAAAACTCATTCTTTCTCTCCTGGGATATGCAGATAGACCTGTCACTAGGGACCTCCCACATGCAAATCTTGGACTATCAAGGGATGCTGTCTATTCCCTAGGCAAGCTGTTTCCCTTGTACCCCTGGCTCCCTAGTGGCCCACCAGCCGAATGCTGGAGCTGAATTACAATACAATCAGCTCACAAAAGCTGACTGTGCATGTCCATTCCCAGCTCCACAGAGACTTCAGACAGGTGTCTGGAAATTGGCCACAAGGGAGTATTTATACCCAACAAATTGGCAAATGCAAAATCAGAGCCCTTTTTTTCCAGATAGCTGGTTCTTAAACATTTACCAGCACATCACTGAGTCCACACCAACCTGGCTCGTGCTTTTGGAGTCCCACTGCTCTCCAAGGCAGTCTTCATGGGTGGCATTTAACCAGCTCTGGTGGCTCAACTCTCTCTCCCTCCTGTGTCTACAGGAAAGCCATCTTTTGTCCTACCAAGCTCTAGGAGGACTATAGGCAGATCCCGAGGTAACAGTGGCAGCTACTTTTTCCAAAGAATCTCTTCATCACATTTTCTGCCATCTTCACACTTTGATTCTTTTTTAATAGCCTTTTTCTGGCAGGAAAGAAGGGGCAAGAATCATGGAACCAGTCATTTTTGTCATTTCCTTTGGAAACTGCATCTGGGGAGGCTGTCTCACACTCATTTTGATATTTGATGTGTATAGACCTTATTTTAATTTCTCTTATTCATCCATGTGTCATTCTGGGCCAAGTTATCATTCTGGGGTTTTTGAAATGCTGGGGAAGCAAGCACTATTCCGTGTCATGGCAATTAGAATTTGTGCTGCCCAGAATGGTAGCCACTGCACTCCTGTGGTTAAATGTAAGTTTAAATAAAATTTAGTTCCTCAGTTGTACTAGCCACATTTCAAGTGCTTAGTAGCCATATGTGACTACTGGCTTTTTATTGAACAGAAGATTTCCAACACTACAAAAAGTTGTACTGGACAGTGCTGATTTAGATGGACTTTCCCATGAGAAGTTTAAAATGGCAGGGATCTGATATGATAGTGAAGGAGAGTCCTAATTCAAAATAAATGCCAGTGCTTGTTGTATTAAGATCCTTAAAGTTTGGTTTGTACAGGCTACATAGCATTTCACAACTAAGATTCCACCATCAAGCACCAGAGTGGGACAAGAGACTGACACTGCACCATCCCGTAGCCTTTGGCTGCAGCACCATAGGAAATGAACAGATTCCTTGGCAAATGTCATGAACATTTGCAAATTTTGATCTGTATACTCTCGACTTTGACACTTGCTTTTAAAATAAGGCTGTCTGTTTGACAGTGTCATCCTGCAACTGTTGTTAGTCTGTCTAGAGGTAAAAGTTGGGATGTGGGGCTGAGAAGAGGAAGCTGGGGAATGTCAGCCAAGGGCCATTGAAAATTAGTACAGCTGGGCGCAGTGGCTCACGCCTGTAATCCCAGCACTTTGGGAGACCTAGGTGGGTGGATCATCTGAGGTCAGGAGTTTGAGACCAGCCTGGCCAATAGGGAGAAACCCCATCTCTACTAAAAATACAAAAATTAGCCAGGCGTGGTGGCATCTGCCTGTAGTACCAGCTACTCGGAATGCTGAGGCAGGAGAATTGCTTGAACCCAGGAGGCAGAAGTTGCAGTGAGCTGAGATCACAACATTGCACTCCAACCTGGGCAACGAAAGTAAAACTTCGTCAAAAAAAAAAAAAAGGAAGGAAGGAAAGGAGAGAGAGAGAGAGAGAAAGAAAGGGAGAAAGGAAAGAAAGAAAAGAAAGAAAGAAAAAATAAATTAGTAGCTTCAGTAAAGCTCAAACGTTTTGGGCTCCAGGAAAAATTTGCTTCTTACCAAGTTATATGGGAATTTTTGATTGTTAGACTTAATATGCAGATTTTGACTTTATACTCAATATACTCTTGATGAGTTTATATGTAATCCTGGTGAGTGGATTCTTATACTCACTGTAGACTGTGGATTTTCTACAATCATGAGTAAGGGGAATTGACGCTCATGTTTCAGCATCCACTTATGGATGCATATATGTTTTGAGGTGGTCAAGCTAGCTCTGATCACTAGTCTGCATTTAACAGATGTGAGCAATGGGACATGCCTGGGTAATATCTCAGAACTACCACCATCAGCATTACTGTGCAGTAGTTTGAGACCCCCATAGACAGAGTGCTTGAGTGAAAAATGGCTTTGGTCTTGGAAGTGGCCTTCTGAGGGCAACCCCTCAAGCCCAATGCTTGAGGGGATTGTGTAAGCTGTGAGAAATCTTTATAACCTGAAGCAGAGACAGCAGTGAGGCAGTTTTGCTGAAGTATGTAGGCTTAATGGTCTTGATATTGTCATCTAGAGTTATGAGGCTTTTCCAAGGCTGACGGTGGTGCAAGGCCTGATGGCAGAAGAGGAAGTCAAGGTAAGGAAATGTGAGGCACTCCAGTGGTAAATCAAGGAGCTCACCCCAAATATGGAAAAGCTGGGCTTGGCCTGGGGAGGCACTTTTCCCCTAGGACCCGTGAAAGTCTTTCAAGAAAGATAGCTAAATTTTTGTGAGCAAGAAGCAAATAACCTAAAGATCACTTGGAAGTTGACGGGTTGATGGGTAAATGGGAAATGATTGTAGTTTTCCTTTCTCTCTCTTGGATGCAAATACAGAATGATGAAGTTGTCTGAGTTTCTAGACACCATGCAACAGCAGCAACCCCGTCCCTCTATTTGTTTTGGAAGACTAATACTTTCTTTGCCTTTTTTTGGGAATACAAAAAGAGAACATGCTTACTCTTAGAGAAGTTCAAACATAAATCAGGTTGTATACTTTGAAGTTTTGGGTTCTTTTTGTTAAGTTTTACAGACAGAATATTCGTCAGTGTCTGCCTAGAAGAAGCTTTGGGAACACATCTTAACCAGCTGCCCCCAGGCTCCTGCTTAACCTGGGATGGAGACCCGAATGGATGCCTGACTCTGCAGATACCATATAAACACTTGGATCCTGGCCGGGCGTGGTGGCTGACGCCTGTAATCCAAGCACTTTGGAGGCCAAGGCAGGTGGATCACCTGAGGTTGGGAGTTCAAGACCAGCCTGACCAACATGGTGAAACCCCATCTTTTAAAATAAATAAATAAATAAAAATTTTAAAAAAGAAACAAAACAAATCAATAAAAAAAACTTGGATCCTGAGTCAGGAGACCATATTTTGTTTTAAAGTACCTCTTACCACTGGTCTTTAGTACCTGGAATCTATTGCCCTGGTTCTTTTTGAGGGTCTTTTACTTATTCTTTTCTTACTTCCATTTGGGAATGGAAAGATTTCTATTCCATATTTCAATTTTTGCTATATTTTAATTTTTTTCCATACAGACTCCATCCCTGTATTCTCAATATCTGGATGTCTAAGTCCCAGATCCTCACCTGAAATCTGTGGGGCCCTGATCATCTGCTTCTATAACTGTTAGAAAAAAGACACTGCATTTGCTATGAATTCAGACTTAGGTTTGCTCTCTTTATGATAAGTATTTTGGAAACACCAAAGGGAAGAAAATAGATTTATGCCAAATGTTACTTTAATCTTCACAAATACAGTCATGCACCACATAATGACATTTCAGTCAGCAGTGGACTACATATGCAACAGTGGTCCCACAGGATTACAATATCATATTTTTAATGTACTTCTATGTTTAGATACACAAATACTTACCCTTGTGTTCCGTTACTAAGTATTCAAGACAGTAACATGCTGTGCAGGTTTGTTGCTAGCAATAGGCCATATCATATAGCATAGGTGTGTAGTAGGCTATGACATCAAGGTTTGTGTGAGTACACACTGTGATGTTCGCCCAGTGATGAAATCATCTAATGATGCATTTATCAAAATATATCCCCATGGTTAAGCAACGCATGACTGTATTTCATGCACACTTATTGTGAGAGCATTAACCTATGAGAATATAGAAATGTATAAGACTCAAGTCTATCCTTAACTTAAACTTTAGTTAGATACATAAAATAGAAGCATATGAAAAATTAAATGAGACCAGTATTACCAGGCAGTGTATTAAATGCCTACTGTATGCCAGGTGATTTACATTTATTATTTTAATTGTCACAATTACTCCGCAAAGTATGATTATCTGCATTTAACAGATGGTGACCTCATGTCTTAGAGAGGGTAAAAACTTTCCAAAGTTTACTTGGCTAACAAGGAGAGGCACCAGGGCCTGTCTTCAAAGTCAGAACTCTTTCTGCTGAAACATATTGACTTTATATTTGTTCATTTTAACAAAAATAGAGATTATCGCTGTGTACAATATTGATACTTAGTAAAAAGTTATGAGGAATTCTGAGGAGGGAAAGTGTTCTGTGGCCTGGGGTGATTAGGGAAGACTTTGAGTAGAGATGGAGCAAATTGATTTAAGATCCAAAAAATTAATAGGATTTGCCTAGGGAAGAGGAATGAGAGACCAGCCTACCTCCAGGGGGACTGGGTTGAGCCATAGCCTTCTGGAGCGGTCTTGAGGGATACACTGGGAGGCATAGCTTAGTCTCATCTCAGTTCCAACTGAGAAGCTCTGCAGGGCTGGAGAAGTTTTGGGATAGGATGGAGTTATGACTGTTATCCCCATGTCTGGGTTACATTTCAATGCCCAGGTTTGCTCCTGGAAGGATTTTCTTAGTTTGTTTCTCCCATGGCAATATTCTATATGGGTACTGGGAAAACACATTTCGGAGATGTAAAACAGTGTTGGCATCCCATTTCTTATTGGTGAGGCCCGAGAATTGCCTTAGAGATTGAGTAATTACTGGACTTTGGGTTTTATAGTTCTCTTAAAAACTCTTCGGGCTTTGGGTCTATGTGTATACTTCTGATCCGGAGCCTAAGTTCTTAACTGCGCAAAGCTATTGAGCCCAAGAAATGTTCTTTCTTTTTTTTAATTGAGACAGAGTCTTGCTCTGTCACCTAGACTGTAGTGCAGTGGCATGAGCTTGGCTCACTGCAACCTCTGCCTCCCAGGTTCATGCAGTTCTCCTGCTTTAACCTCTCCAGTATCTGGGATTACAGGTGCCCACCACCATGCCCAGCTAATTTTTGTAGTTTTAGTAGAGATGGGGTTTTGTCATGTTGGCCAGGCTGGTCTTGAACTCCCGACTTCAAGTGATCTATCTGCCTCGGCCTCCCAAAGTGGTGGGATCACACGTGCGAGCCACTGAGCCCAGTCCAAGAATTGCTGTCTTTCAACCAACAGCCTGTGCTCTGATGTCTCCCAGGTTGTCAGAATAATAGTTTTGGGGCACCACCTGTAACCCTAGCCCGTAATCCAATCTTGTCCACCTTCATCTTCACAACCACCTCAAAAAGGAGGTTATCATCATTATCCTAATTTCACAGACAGACTAAGACACCAACGGAAAGGAGCAGAGGTCTTCAGGGTTCTCCCTCCTCTCTAGGTTGGATGAGTCCCTGGCACACAAGTTCTCTAGGGAGTCCCCAGCTACATTCCACAAAGTCCTGGTCCATTTTTCTTAGCAAATCTTTTGCCTTTAAGGTTTCTCTTCATGCCATCCTTCTGCCTTTGATCTGAGAAAACACAGGCCCAGGAGATCAGGCCTCTGGACTCATGGATCTTCCTTTTTAGAAGTGGTCAGTAGGGTGTGAAGCTTCACAGAATACTCCTGACCTCTTATGCCTGTCAGAACCACAGGGAATAAATCCCCTGTTGGCCCAGCAGTAATCAGCTGATGCCTTGGAGCATGAAATTTGATTAGCCCTTTATCTCAGCTGCATCACTTGGACTGTTATTATGAGTCATAAAATTTACAAACTCTCATCTTAGCCACCCCTCTGTCAGTGTGACACTGGTGTAGGACTCGGTGACCTTTAGGGAGCAGGAGCAGGGCTTCGTTCTTTTTCATTCTATGAATTTGCATATACAGACCAAGGTCATGCTGCTGCAAAAGGAGGCTCACTTTTTAGGGAAATCCTAAGAGTTACTGAGGTTATTTTTGCACCTTTCATATACCATTCACACAGGGGAGGAAAATGGTATAGGTATGCATAATAAGACATGCCTATCATATTTGCAATGCAAATTCTGTCCTAAATTAGGAAAAGAGCTACATTTACACTGTAGAAGTGAGTTGGTCTGTATCTGGAAATAGTAGCCTATACTGATTTCCCAAACTGATTTGCAAATTAGAATATTCTAGAGCACTGGTAAAAAAACAAAACAAAACAAAAAAACAACAAAAAACCCCACATGTATTTCTAGCCCCTACTTCATACCTTTTGCATTAGAATCCATATTTCTGAGAATCCAGCCAAGGAGTCTGTGTCTGTATTATTGATCATTTTGGACCAGTGTTCTGGGATGCATTCATGAACCTCCATTTGGTTGCCTAAGGATCAAGCATATCAGGATTTGGGTGCCCTAGAGATGCCTTGTCAACTGACAGAGAGTCACTCAAGCTTGAGTAAAGAAGGTTTACTTAAGGATTCAACAGGCATCACGGGCTGGAGAGAGAGTCCTCCTGAGTTGTGTGAGAACACACACTATAAGTGGGAGTAGGGAGTCAGGACAGAAGCTGTCCTCTTGTTCCTGAAAGGCCACAGGCCTCTGCCTGACAGCTTTATGTGTCTCACTCTCTGCCTGTACACAATCCAACCTATTCAGGTCAGGCATCTGCTATGCTGACTGGTTTCTGTATTTTGTGATCCAAATTCTTTGGCTTTTCTGTGTCATGGGTTCAATCACAGTCAAACCTGGAGCTGAGAAAGCCAGGTCAGTGAGACTCGTAGACCTCCCTTTTCAAGGCCTCTGAAGATCTTTCTCATTAAGACATAAGGAACAGGCTGGGCACAGTTGCTCCCGCCTGTAATCCCAGCACTTTGGGACACTGAGACAGGTGGATCATTTGAGGTCAGGAGTTTGAAACCAGCCTGGCCAACATGGTGAAATCTTGTTTCTGCTAAAAATACAATAAAAATACAAAAATTAGCCAGGCATGATGGTGGACACCTATAATCCCAGCTACTGGAGAGGCTGAGGCAGGAGAATTGCTTGAGCCTGGGAGGTGATGTAGTAGGAAAAGAAAAACTGAAGATATAAGAGAAGGAAGAGAATTGCTGGAGCAAAACCCTCAGGTAAGTGATAGAGTTGAGATGTAGTGCACAAGTGGAAGATTGGCTTCAAACAGGGAAAGGAAATCACCCATGCCTTAGAGACTGAAAATATTTGTGGAGGCAAGATTGGTAAGCACTGATATCCAGGAATCTCTAACTTTGTCAGATTGGGAATAAAGATGTAGTCTGCATAAGAGCAAAGTCTTAAAGTCTTTGAGACCTCTGCTTGCTGCTGGAATCCCAGGCTTTTTTCTCAGTAGGTTTAGAGACCCAGGGATGCTGCTTATACTTGTACTCACATGAATCCTGTTCAGGAATAGCTATCACAGGTAGATAAACTTAAACTTCACTCACTCAAACCCTGACAGTTCTACAAGGCTCAGGCCAAAGCTCCTTTATTGCTGCTGTAAATAAATATTTCTTCTTATGTGAAGGCCCCAGAGCAGAGTTGTTTATGCAGACTATTTCTCAAAAGACACACATGTGACACCAGCAGAGCTGGATCAGGATAGATTCTGGTGTCAGTTGCTGTACAAGGCCCAGAGTCACTACTTTCTCCCAACATAATGGTCTTAGCATTAGCTTGGGCTCATCACCACTCAAGTCTTCTTCCCTATGGTGAATTAGGCCTCAACACCTCCATTATTGCTTCATTTAAGCTGGTTTTTCACTAGTCTCCCTGCTCTCCACCAAACCGGGGCATGACAAAGGGCAAAGGACAGAGAAAGACATTTGTCTCCAGGCACCAGCCTATGTGGGCACCAGAAACACTAAGTGCAAATTTCAGTTCTGTGGCAGCAGAGTACAGGGAGGGAGGGCACAAGCATGTTCCACTGTCCCCGGGCATTCTACACCCTGTGCTCGCCACTGCACCAAGCCCCACCATCTGTTAAGTCCACCAGCTGTGTTGTTTCTCACTGACCTCCATGATTTGAGTCTTTATCATAGTGATTTCTCAGCTTTTACGTAAATCAAGGGACTGAAATGTGTGTATTGGAGGGAGTGGCATGACCTAACCCCTTCAGGTTCTACTCAGTCAATACATAGGGAATCAGAACAAGGAATGCTTAAATGTGTAGCAGTGTAAGGCTAAGACAGCTGAAAGAATTTTTCAGCAAGGAAATCTGGACCACTTAAGTGTATCTTTTTCCATACACGATCCTGCTGTCGTGGGCATACACGATACTGCTGTTGTGGGCACTGCCCGTGGCTGTCTTTATGGCTTTTTTTCTGAGTGTCACGGCTGACCAGCCGACATTTGCATAGGCTCACTTTTCCTTTACTCATGTTAATTAAATCAAAGGTGTCATGGCAAAGTTTTGCTGGCCAAGATGCCAGAACCTTAGAAGGGTTTTAACTCCATGAATTCTAGGACTTTTATGTAAACAACTCAAATGAAATATTTGTGGGACAAAAATTGATGAGGCTTGTAAAAATTACCAGGGGAGGAGACTCAGTGCTCTTTAACACCCTTTGCACATTTCTTGGATGAGTTATGAATCTCTCAGTGGAATTCAATTGGTTTGCTCTAAATGAAGTTATCAATCTGCCTTTCTCTGGCCCCCAACATATACATTTATCATAATGGAAATTACAGGGTTGCAACATCATAACACTGCTATTACTTGTCAAGGATGGCCTTGAGTGAAAGTACTACAGATCTGGCCTTGTGGGAGACACGTCTTCTGCTTCACGGTCTGTGTTGGGTCTGCTGGTCTGTTAGGTGGTTCTCTGCCTGGCTGACTCCTGGGAGACTGACTTGCAAGAGATTCTCTATTCTCCATGCCACGTAGGGCGATGGGGAAAGCTAGACTTCAAGTAGCCACAGACTGGAACATCTGTTTTTACTGTTTCTTTTGGTCAGAAATCCTCCTCCTTTTTACTCTGCATCCAGATTTTGCTGACTCAGCCTAGATCCCTCCACAACAGAGGGACTATGGGTCACTGTGACAGCCATTTACCTGGCATTCCCTCAAATGACAGATTCAGACAAGAAAGAGAGCAGAGTTTCTTCCTCTGACATACACATCCCCGGGATAGTCTGGATAGTGCATACAATTTTCCACTATCCTAGTGTCATTCACAAATATACATCCGTTTGCAAGGTGGGGTAGCAAAAGGCTTTCGAGTAAACCCAATGTGGATCCAAATCCCAGCTTTGCCACTTATTCCGTGACGTTAGAAAAATCACTTTATTCTTTACATGGGAATAGTGGTTTACTGTTAAAGTGGTAGCCATTTGTGGGTTCACAAAACCAGCTTGGTCAGTCCCCACCACAATCCTTTGATGCTGCTGTGGTACCCCAATTCAACCAACAAGGAAAAGTAGCATGGGCAAGGAAAAGAGGACCAGGTTCACCTATCCAGAGCAGTGGAACTGGGTCTTGTCCCAGGCTTTATGGAGATAATCCCATTGTTCTTTAATTTTTTGGTTGTCACAACTGCAGGGTGAAATGTTCGTGACATCTAGTGGGTGGAGGTCAGGAATGCTTCTAAACACACTACAAGGGTGCATGGAACAGCTGCTCACATAAGAAATTATCCAGCCAAAATGTCAATAATGCCAAGACTGGGAAACATGGCAATAGACCCAAATATGACTTCATCAAAGATGGGTGAGAAATGTCCCCTAATTTGCTGAGTTCCCTTGAAAAGAATTGTATTTCAGGCATATGCCAAGCTGCTGAGAAGACTAGAATGTTCCTCTTGGCATTTCACCTTGGCGTCGGTTCACTTTGTATATGTTCGTCTTTGCATAGGCTCACTTTCTTTTTACTCAAGTTAATTTAAATCAAAGGTGTGATTGCAAAGTTTCATTGGCCAGAGTATCAGAATTTTAGAAGGGACTTAACTTCTTGAATTCTAGAACTCCATCCCATACACATAAAATAATTCCAGGTAGATCATATATCTAAATGTAAAAGCCAGACTATCATAAAACAAAAAAAACCCCCGATAAATTAGATTTTATTAAATTAGGACGGTCTGCTGATCACATCAGGAAAGTTATGCAACTGTGATGGTTAATATTGAGTGTCAATTTGATTAGGTTAAAGGTTGCAAAGTATTGATCCTGGGTGTGTCTGTGAGGGTGTTGCCAAAGGAGATTAACATTTGAGTCAGTGGGCTGTGAAAGGCAGACCCACCCTTAATCGAGGCTGCCAGTGTGGCCATCATAAAAGCAGTCAGAGGAATGTGGAAGGACTAGAAAGGCTGAGTCTTCGGGCTTTCATCTTTCTCCCATGCTGGATGCTTCCTGCCTTTGAACATTGGACTCCAAGTTCTTCAGCTTTTGGACTCTTGAAAGACTTATACTGGTGGTTTGCCAGGGGATCTTGGGCCTTCAGCCAGAGACTGAAGGCTGCACTGTCAGCTTTTCTACTTTTAAGGTTTTGGAACCCAGACTGACTTCCTTGCTCCTTAGCTTGCAGACAACTTATTGTGGGATGTTACCTTGTGATTGTATGAATTAATACTCCCTTTCATATATACATCTATCCTGTTAGTTCTGTCCCTCTAAAGAAGCCTGACTAATAGAGCAACCAATAGAATAGAAGAAAATATTTATGATACAAATGTCTGACAAAGATTTTGTATCTAAAATTTATGAAGAACTACAAAGCAAAAGAAAATAAACCATTTTAAACATTAAATTAATCTTTTATAAACAAATATTTTATAAAAGATTAATTCAAATGTCTAGTAAGCATATGAAAAGGTGTTTAGTAACATTTTTCATTAGGAAAGTACAAATTCCCATACCCATCAAAATAGCTAAAAATTTTTTCAAAACTAATAACACTAAGTGTTGGTGAGGATGTGGGACACTTAGAACTCTCATACATTATAGAAGGGAGTGCAATTGGTTCAACCACTTTGGAAATATCTATTAAAACTGAATATCTGTCTATCCTACGACACAACAATTACACTCCTAGATGCAATGCTCCTAAGTATATATCCATGAGAAATGAGTTCACAAGTCCAACAGAAGACATGCACATGAATGTTTACAGTAGCTCCAAACTGGAAACAACTCACTGTCAACAGAAGGATAAATTGTGGTATAGTCATATCATAAAATACTACATACACCGATAAAAAATAACAAACTTCTACATACAGTCACATCAATGTGAAACAGCTTGCTGTGATAAAAAACAGAATCCTAACAAGTAGAAAACTCTTGGGTAGACAACTTAAAATATAGATCTGTATCAAATTAATAGAACAAACTAAACAATTTTATAAAGGAAAAGAATATATTAGAAGTTGTTTATGTATTTCATAAGCTCTAACCACTAGTGTGCTATATGACAAGACTTACAATTTCTAGAAACTATTTGTATATTAGATTCCCTGATAAAATAGTTCATGTCTTTTTGTAAGCAAAACTTCTAATAAATGTATTTGTCAGTGGGGGGTGTAGTTTATGGACACCTGGCAGCAAAATCAAAAATTTCAAACTAATAACCCTTGTAGCATCAGATCCCTACACATTTTACGTGTTGTTTTGAGATTCATAGATTCACATGCATTTACTTCCCTCAGCTCACAAGAGTAAAGCTCATATTTTTCATGGCATACTCAGAGGTCTCAATTCTAAATTCTTATAAAAATTCCAAAGGCAATACTTTCTTTAGACCCAGGGCATGCATTAGTATTTCTGGCTGGAGTTAGGTGAAATAACTCTAGAAGTGATGGCAGAATATTAAAGAGGCAAGTAGAGAAATTTCATACTTGGAAGCTATTTAAGTGAGCTTGATTCCAGCATCAGTGATTCTAATACCAATGATGTTGACTGTTTCCCACTGAGGTGGCCACAGGAGTCTCCATGAGGAGGGTTGTTTTTGTTTTGACATTTGAAGAAAGACTGGAATTCTGGTGGAGGAAAATAACCACCTAAGTGAGGAAAATGGCCTAAGCAAAGGCCAGAGTCTGGCAAGTGAAAACGTAGTTGAAGGAGAGTAATTTGAAGTACAGTGTTTATGAAGGAAGTATTCATAAAGAAAAGTCATTGGAGATAAGACTGGAAAAGTGATTAAGATCATAGTTTGAGAACCTGGATTAGGGCTTTGGGTGTTTAAGGGGGCAGAATCATGTAATTACTTTAGCAGGGTAGCAATAGCTTTCTTTAAAACTGTTTTTGAAGTCTCAGCCAAATTATGAAGTCTAAGCTTCCATAGCCTGATGAAGAAGAAGTGAAAAGCAGAATCCAAAAGGAGTAGTTAAGTTCTGGTTGGGAGGGGCTGGGAAGATGGTGGAGCAAGGGAGCTGCAGCCTGTGATGGGCACGAGGTGCTAATGGCGGGAGCCACGCTGGGCTGCAAGAGGCAGGCGTGCACCTTGGATTGGCTGGGGTGGAGGTATCAGCAGCCCTGCCCTGAGCCCTGCCTGACTTGGCTGTGGTTTCATAGTGTTGGCCTCAATATCCCTGGAGAAAGGGAATTTTCCTGTTGGCATTCCTCACCTCTGACTTGAACTTGGCTCCTCCTTTGGAAGCAGAGATTTCTCTGTGTGGTTATGCTAACCCGCGGATTTTAGAACATTCTCTGGGTGTCTCTTCACTCTTCAGTCTTGTATCTATGAATCTAGATAAACCCTCTTTTCCACTATGAGAGCAGGAGAAATTGTTGCTTGGTTAAATGTAAGTTGAAAAATACCAGTAAATTGGATTTTGAGGTAGTTAATTTACTGTTTTGTCTTCCTGGTTTTCCTTCTGCCCTTCTCTGGCATTCCATTTCCTTAAGGAAATACACAGTTTTCTATTCCATGTGGTTCTGATGGGACTGTCACTGGTGGTGCTCTGCTTCACTAAGTTAGAGGTATGGGCATGTGACCAGAGTCTGGCCAATCATGGTGTCCCATTCTCCAGGCCACAGTGATTGGACTAAGGTGTGGGCATGTGACTGAAGCAGGACCAATCAGAATCCTTCTCTGGGATTTACTGGATCTGCCACAGTTATGCTTAGAACTTTTTGTAATAAAGATCATTCTTCAGTTAGAAAGAATGAGGCCACCACACTGAAAGAAGCAGAGCTGAGAGGGAAAGAGACCTGATCACGTCCCTTTGTGTTCCTAGATCTCAGTAGGTGGGAGCCTGTTCCCCTACTGTCCTCTCTCCCCAGTACCTATTTCTTTTTTTCTTGAGTTAGTTTGAGTTGTATTTTGGTCACTTCAACTTAAAAATGAATCCTGACTAGTATAAAAGTTGTTTATTGGTCATTTGCTTTATTATTGGCTTCAGCTTTATAACTTTCTTGGTCCTACACAACAAAGCCTTTTGAGGATGAGACCCTCCATAGTGTTCATTTCAGCTTAGTCCAAGAGGTATCCTTACAGATGTGACACCTTTTCAATGTCTCCTGGCTTTGTGTTCTCAATTCCGTGGAGTTATGCATCCCTAAAGACATCTCAAAATACTTGCTAACAACATAGACAGGGATATCTGCTCTTCAGGTTTAGTTTCCCAGTGAGGAGAATAGATTTTGTGGAGTATTTCTGTAAAACAGATGAAAATTGTGGTAATAACATACATCAAATACTAAAAAGAAAAGTGGTTCAGAGAAAAGGCATTATATCTAAGAGTATCATTAAGGTGTTTCATTATGTAATAAACGAAATGCAGTTTCACACTCCATCAACTTATGTTTAAGACACTGTGTGCGTGTGTATGTGTGTGTGTGTGTAAACAGAAAATAGGACAACCTAAAGCCACTACAAAAACCTTGGATCTTTATATTAGGAAAAGGTTTCACTCGTGTGTGCATGTGTGTGTGTGTATACACAAGGAGTTCGCAAAGTATTCTAGTAATACACTTCCTGTCAGAAACGTTGTTGTTATCCTAATCCATGCATGCTCAGCTGTGAGTGAGTTGGGACAAATGAAAGGGGGAGCCAGGAAAATGTCCCTGAAATGAGACCATCTGAACCAGCCTCACCAGTCAAGATGAGTGACTCTGCGGGTCAAGGCCTGGCATCAGGAGTGGCCAGGCTCCTGGGCTAATGGCTGGGTCTGCAGTGGCAGCACTGTGGTTCTGAGTGTTTCCTCTCTTTGGAACAGGACTCCAGGTGGCAGCTTGCAACTGAGGCAGAAAAGCTATACAAAGCTGGTTAGCCCAGCAACAGCAGGAGGGAAAAGTGATCCAGGAAGAAGTGAGACAGGACACCATGCTGTCTTCCCCTTGCACTGCTCAGATCTAGTAATGCCTCCCATGAAGTCAAGTTTGCCACAGTGACTTCAAAGCATAGCCATCTGTCATTTTTACAAAAACCTGAAGACATGAGAGTTAGTGGAATGTGCCATGGTGTGTGACCTTATAACTAATCCCAAGGCCTCCATCAGGATTCGTCATCCTCCACCTTGACTTCTGTGTTTCCCCCACCACAGTGAGCACTTTGGTGGGTCAAGGCTGCTAGCCTGTGGGGTGGCTTGACCTTTCCTCTCCAACGGGTCTGAGCCTTCCCAGGGCACAGTTGTATACAAATGGCCCATTTATGGTTATCATGGGCACAGGAAGCCCTGACAGATACCCCTGGAAATCTCTGGGTTCCAGATGCACTCCTTCCTGCCCCCTGTTATAGAGCAGCAACCTGGCTCCTCATGGTCATCAGAGCTGATTGCCCCTGCCAGCAACATAACTCCTTGCCATGTTTGCCTGCTTGCTGGCAGGAGAAGCCTAAAACAAATAGATGGCAGGCATGTCTTCCAGCAGAATTCCAACCATGTTTCCCCTTGGACCTTGGGCCCTTAACCAGCAGAGCCTAAGGTCATGGGACAAGGAGCGTAAATTCCACAAGGGGCCACTGGGAGTGATGGTGAAGGAGGAACCACTCCTACTTCTACCAGGTCACACCTTTGCAAAATGTGGTTGCCATGGCAGTGTAAGATGCAGCACAGAGGTGGCCAACACACTCGGACTCTCCCTCCATCTGTCTACCTCTTTCTCTCTGCCCTCTGTCTCTCCACCTGCTGAGAGTCTGGCCCCCTGTTGGAGGGCAGAGACAGTGGCTACTGAAGTCACCTCTGTACCCAATGGCCTTCCCATTTCTGCCTCACCTGGGCTGCTCCTTCCTTAGAGTGCTGGGAACTCTGGAAAGTGAGGGCAGAGGAAAGCCTGTCAGTAGTTTGTGCTTGTCAAGGCAGTGCCCAGAAGGAGGGAAGATTCTAGAGCAGAAGGCTCCACTCACAGAAATTTGATCAAGGATTAGAATTATTGGAAATTTGAATTTAACTGAACCCATCTCAGACCAGACATCCCTCTGTCCTTCCTGCTCCACCAGTGGGGAAGTGACAGGAACAGATGGGAAATGCTCCCTCACTTTGTCCAGAACCACTCTTCCTTGGACACAGTTAAGGACTGCTTCCTCCCTGCAGCAGGAGCTCTGTAGATCATCTGGACAGGCTTCTCCCCTGGGTGCACAGGCCCAGCAGAGCCTGGAAGAGGAGGCCTGAGGTTCCAGCAGCCTCCCCCTCACAGCTCCCTCCACACTCCAGCCTCTCACCATCCAAGAAACGTGTGCATTTTCACCTCTGAGCAGTTGTTCATGGTGGCCTGTTCTCCAGCATGGCCTTTCCATCTCTTTTACACTTTTCTTAAAACCTTACACAATTTTTGTAAATGCCCAGCCCAAGTATCATTGTCTGTGTGAAGGTCCAGATGGAATTTGTTGCTTGATTCTCAAGTATCCTATCCTCATGTGATCACATCTCTAACATAGCACTATGTGCTTTATATGTTATAACACATTTAATTGTTATCACAATCTGAGGTAGAGCTTATTATTATCGCCACTTACAGATGAGAATGCATGGTCACGGGGAGATTAAATAACTTGGCCAAGGTGATACCATGAGTAATGTTACATTCCAGGACCATGTCTTGTCTTTATACTGGCAACCCCCAGTGTGTAGCATTGTGCCTGTCACATAACAGGCCGCAGATAATGCTGCCAAGTGAGTGATTTGGATGCTGGTGCTTGTTCAGAAGAGCCAGCTCCAGTCTGATTTAAGCATAAAGCAAGTGTGGTTGTTGCCTTGTAATACTAAGGCAGTTCTTTTGTTTGTAAACTCTCTGGGCCTTGCAGTGCCCTCTCTACCTCTTTTCTGCTTTCCCTGTTTATTTCTTTCTCTGCTAGATGAAGAACGTAAAGGTGAAATTCCAAAGAAGAAGAGGTTTACTTGGAGAAGAAGATTGGGGCCCTGCTAAGTTAGGTGTTTGGTGATTCCATTGGCTTCGTAATCTTTTTTAGAGTTGGATAAATGAGAATTGGCTTCTGGAAGGGGTGGCAGAAGGAAGCTATCAGAGTACCTGGTGAGAAATTGAATTCAGAGAGGGGGAATGAAGTGGAATATGTTCCTTTCAGTCCCATTGATCTTCCTTTCCATCAAGGCATTTCCTGCAGGCTTCATTTAAAGATATAGAATTATAGGAATTAGATATGTTACCCTATCTACAATGATGGCAGGATCATTTGTCAATGAAAAAAAATTCAATTGTAAGTTTCTAGAACACTCTTCATGCCTGACTTGTTTCTGAGATCTTTTTAATTGGATGTGAGCCTTTTGTTTCTTAGGACAAAGTCATTAACCCCTAATCCACTGGGCTGAAAGAAGAAATGAAAGGCAGTTTTGATTGTCAGGGAACCCTGAGTAAAATGTTTAAGAGCTAAAATCCATGCCTGCTCTTTGTAGTGAGGATCCACACCTGCTCCCTCCTCATTTGCCTCAGCACTGCTGGGGGAAGGAATTGCTGTGGGCCACTATGACCCTCATTCTCACTAGAAGTTTTCTAGGAAAGTAGCATCACAATCAAGCATTAAGCCATGGGAGTTAGGAATATGCTGATCTGGTGACAGAGGCGCAGGGTAGAGAAAATAAGTCTTCTCTATAGTTCTGTGTTGTTGAACTATAGATTGAGAGAAATAAATGTATTAGTGATGGAAATGTTCCCTTGCTTGTAAAAGGTGAGAGAATGAATTAAAAGTGTTCCAGGCTCAGAACTGGGTTTCAGTGTAGAATGCTAGGCTATCGAAATATAGGCACGCATTTTTTTCTTATTCCTCATTTCCTTCTTAATCCCTCCTTTAGTCTTTAATCTGTTCCCTCTCTAATCCTTTTACTCTAAATTGTGTCCTCCAAATATGGAACAGATGAAGATGATAATGATCAAGATGATAATGATATGAATATTAGTGATGATAATATTAATATGAGCTATACTTTATCAGTTAGCATGTGTTAGATAGACAAAAATATTTAATTCTCAAAAAAATCTTTATAGGTACAATTATTTCTATTTTAGAGATGGGAAAAGTGAGGTCCAGAGAGGGAAAGTAATTTGTGCATGATTTGTGCCAGTTCATAGTAAGTAATGGCTGATTCAGGATGGGCTTCAGAATATTTTTTTGCCCCAAAGTCCATGCATGCTCTTAACCAGTATTTTACACTTAGTAGGAAGAGAAATGTGGTCCAGCAAATCTAGATGCAGAATCCAGTGGACTTTTCCTTCATCGCTCTTGGCCTCTGAGACAGTGTTCATGTTCCATTGTCTTTACCTATCTAAAACCTCATTCTTGGCCTCCCTGAGGACAAGTCCTTGTCTTTTGTGATAGTTAATTTTATGTAGCAACATGCCTGGGCCCCAGTGCTCAGGCATTTGGTCAAACATTATTCTGGATGATTCTGTTGAGAGTATTTTTTTTGGATGAGATTAACATTGAAATTTGTAGGCCCTGAATAAAGCAGATTGCCCTCCATAATGTAGGTAGGCCTCATCTAATCAGCTGAATAGAACTGACCTCTGCTGGATGTGGTGGCTCACACCTTCAAACCCAGCACTTTGGGAGACTGAGGTGAGAGGATCACCTGAGGTCAGGGGTTCGAGACCAGCCTAACCAACATGGCGAAACCCTGTCTCTTCTAAAAATACAAAAATTAGCCAGGTGTGGTGGCACACCCTTGTTATTCCAGCTACTTGGGAGACTGAGGCACAAGAATCACTTGAACCCAGTGGGCGGAGGTTGCAGTGAGCCAAGATCGTGCCACTGTACTCCAGCCTGGGTGACAGAATGAGACTCTGTTTCAAAAAAACAAAAAACTGACCTCCTCTGAGCAAGGGGAACTCTGCCACTAGGCAAGCTTCAGACTTGAACTACAGCACTGGCTCTTTCCTGATGTCCAGATTTTGAACTTGCCAGCCACCATAATTGTGTAAGCCAATCCCTTAAAATAAATATCTCTCTCCCTAGCCCCGCTATACAAACACATCTTATTGATTCTGTTTCTCTGCAGGACCCTGACTCATACATCTTCCTTCTTAGATGTCTTCTCCTTTCCTTTTTCACTCTTCCTTCTGCCTTGACAAGAGGGTGCCTCAGTTTTTGGAAGGCAACTCTGTGCTTTTTCCTCTTTGTGTCATTTCCCTCAGAGAACACACCAATCCTCACAACTTCACAGTGGATGGAGTCACTCCAGGACCTGAGTTTTCAGCCCTGACTGCTTTCTGTACCTCCAAATCCTCCGTGCTTGCTACTGACTGCATCTTTGCAGGCAGATGTCATCAAACCCAGCGGCTGGTCATTCAGCTCCAACATCACTGGGCCCTCTTCCTAGTCATGGGATTCCTTGAATCTCCCAGACTGGAAACCTCTCTCTTCTCCTTGCTTCATATCCAGCTGGCTAGCCAGTGTTTCAATTGCATTTCCTTGGGACTGTCTTTCTAGCTGTTCCTTTCTCTTTTCACTGTTGGCACCACCTGCCGCAGGCCCACTCATCTTTCTGAACGGGAATCCTTGTCTTCAAGGTCCACTCTCTTTTCCAGCCCAACTTGCACAGAAATGGCAGATTAGCTTCCCTAAAGCACATTTTCTTCGTCTCTCATTTCCTAATTTGACAGGGCTGGAAGGCCCAAACTTGTCTTGAGCCAGTGGTAAGGCTAGTCCTGAAGTTGATCCTTTATTTGAGAATTAAGCCCAACTCAGCATCTCACCACATGCTCCTCAATCCTGGGAACAAAGGGCACAAAGAATTATACCCTTGCTCAGAATCTCCTCTGCAGCCAACAGTCTCTCATCAGGAGCTTCAAACATCCAGGAGATCTGAGTGAAGTTCAGATTGTTGGACTTGGAATCTTAGGGAGTGTGAAGGCCTACACCAGAATCCAGGACTAACACCCTGCATCATTCTTCCAGCCCTCCAGGGCTCTTCCCTGCCACCAGCCCTTGGCCTGGCAAGGGAGGCTCCCTCTTTCTCTGTGGTATCTCCCTGGAGTCTGAACTCACATGTGGATGTCAGCAAGGGGACAGATTTGGAGAAGCAGCAAAGAAAGTAAAGAATTTTTGTATTTCCAAACGTTACTGTAACCTCAGGAAGCTTCAGTGAGCTCATCAAGACCAACAGGTGCTGGGGCAGTGGTTTATGGAAGTAACTTACCTGTAAGTATCTATACTGGAAGGAAAACTATTTTGTGGGGTGGTGATAATGTTGTTGCAGAATTTTGCTCAGTTCAGCTAAAACCAGGTTCTTGTCACATGGGTAGGAAAATTTCGCCAACACATTGAAGGGTGAGTAGAACAGAGTTTTACTGGGAGAAAAGGAAAAAAAGAAGAAAAAAATTCAACAAAGCAAGATGGAGTCCTGCTGACAAGCCCCGCATCTCCCAGATTGAATCCCAGGCCACTACACAGGAAGAAGACAGGCTCCTCCTCATTGCCTGTGGCTGCAACCCTGTTCCCCAAGTGCGCATGTGGGCATGTTCAGATAAGGACCTGGGCAGGTTCCCTCATCTGCACAAAACACTGTGGGGCAGTGTTTGATGTGAACATCTGATGTAAACACTTGTGGGGCAGGTTGAAGATTCTCTGGGGACCTCTTTTTATTTGCCTAGGCATTTGGCTGTCTCATTGTGATTTTTCAAAGTTGTCTGTCAAGGATGATACAAGTATTCTTAGGTACATCAAGCTAAAGACTTTTTACAGAATTGGGCCAAAATTATATAATAATAACTGTTATTATTTGTTGAATACTTAATGGTGCCACACAGCATTAAGCACTTTGTATATGTTAACTCATTTTCTCCTTGCAATAACCTTATGAACTATAAACAATGATCATTTTAATGTTACAGATTGAAAACTGAGGCATAGAGAAGGTTGCCCAAGGGGACAGCTAAATAAGTAGCAGAGTCAAGATCCGGACAGGCAGCCTGGCACCAAAGCTCGTGTTGGTAGCTACGTAAAATTTGAAGACATAGAGAAGGAAGGATATCTGACTGATTCCTCTGTTTGGTAGGTGAGAATTAACTCTAAACAGTGATATTCATGTCTTGTCTTTAGGCCACAGAGAAACAATGATCACCAAATATGGACTGATTAATAGCTTTAGAAAAAGCCTTGGAGAAAAGACAGTTGTTTTTATGGAAGCCTGAACCATGCTGAATGGGCTAAAACTTGCTGTTGTAGTATAATTCTATGTTGACTGGCTGGTCAGATTTGGTTCATTGCTGCAATCCACAATTATTATCAAGCACTTACTATCTATTGGGAGCTATGCAGAGGGGTGATGATAAAAGAGTGAATCAGGCAGCTTCTAATGAAGGACAACCTATCCATGAGGACAGCTGTCCTCATGGATAGGTTGTCCTTCATTAGAAGCAAAGCTTTAAACCATAGTTTGATAAAAGATTAATCCAAATTAATATTCTATATGACTGAAGAAGTAACTTGAAAAATTGGTCAGGGATCCTTTAGCTTATAGAGTAAAAAAGTGAAAAGAGGCCACATCAACTATCAGAGTAAAAACTCAGACAGCACAGAGGAGGGGATTGGTCTTGTGCTGCTCACTGCTCTGTTGAGTATAAGACGGTGAGATTTCTGTGCGGATTATTCTCAAAAAAGTGTCAAGTACCTATAGGCACTTTCACAACCCATCTTTTGGTGTTGATGCTGTTGGTCACCAAGTCAGTGCAAGTTTGCACTTGAGGGGAACAGCTTGGGGGAAATCTCAGAGGAAGACTCTTGGAGCACAAGGAAAAGAAAAACATAAAATATCCTTGGACTGGTATTAAAGATCAGTGGACCTGCCAACACTCAGGCATTTTGCTTAAGCAGATGAAAACATTGACTTGGCCTAAAATTAGTGTCTGTTTTGGGGCAATCAAAATAGCCTTAATTAGACATTGGCCCAATTGGAAGAGTTTTATCTTGACTGAGGAAAGAGCAATTTCTCTATGATTAAAATCTAACTTTGAAACTCCTGATAGGTGACTTAGAACTTGCTATGATAGCAAAGGGCTCTCAAATTTGGAGTGGAGTTAAGGTCAAGAAAAGTTGAATATATCTCTGATGGCTGGTGGGTTGTGTGCAGGCAAGGACCTAGAGGTTGCTTTCCATTGGGTCACAGGGTGACAAGGGGAGAAATAAGGGTAATTGACGATAGATGGAAAATGTTAAATCCACTTGCTGTAATTGAGGAGAATTTTTCTTCCTTTCAATGACACTGATTGCTCAGGGACAGAGAGAAGGAGCAGAGGCATAACAAATGCTGAATCTAAATTCTCTTGGTATGTAGATAACTTTAGTGGGTATTCTTCTGCCTCACATTGATGAGGCAAAGCTGTCACATGGGAGTGATACATTGCTCACAAACCTCAGGCACTTCTCATGGCACTGGGGAGCTGCTGGGGCTGTCATTCCAAGGATTTCCATCTGAAATGGGAGAGTTCCCTGGCCCTCCCTGACAAGACATGTGACAGAGGTATAGCTCATCTGTTTGGCCGCCTTGTGTGCTCAAATCCCTTATGGGATGGGGAACACAGATGGGCAGGTGCGGGAGCTGGGGCCAGATCCCCTGGGCTCTGGCCCCATAGCAGCATTCAGTCTGCAACTCTCGAAGCCCAAGTGATTTAAACATATTCCAACCTTCCAGTGGTGTTACAGTACACTCTTTTAGCCTTGCCATCCACGGACACCTTAAATGTTAACCAGCTCAATGCCCTCTTGGTATCCAGGTCCTTGTTCGGTGTCCAGGAAGAATCAGGTCACACATGGACTTGAAGGATGGTGAATGCAGGGGTTTTATTGAGTGGTGGAGGTGGCTCTCAGTGGGATGGATGGGGAGCAGAAAGAGGATGGAGTAGGAAGAAGATCTTCCCTTGGAGTTTGGCTGTCCAGTAGGTGATCTCCTCTCTGACTGTCCCCAACCAAACTCCTCTCGATGTTCAGATGCTCCTCCCCGCTCTATAACATGCTGCTCTGCCATTCTGCTGCTCTTCTGTTTATCTCCTTATCTGCTTCTGGAGGCTAGGGTCAGGAGTTGACATGGGTACAGGATGGAGGAGCATGGCAAGCCAAAAGACAACTTTGGGATATGAAAATAGGAATGCCTGTTCCCATTTAGGGCCTTGGATTTCCAGGCTTGAGGGTGGGCCTTTGCTGGGAACCACCTTCTTTTAACCAATATTTCTTTCTCCTGTCCCTATCACATTTAGTTGGAGCCTTTTAAATCGTAACCTCCACTTCCCCAGGCCATCCTAGCCTTAAGCAGGATGTTCAGAGAATGTGAGTGATTATTAGAGTGATAACAGAAACCATTTTTGGCAGTGAGTTCCCAGTGGACCTGCTGGGACTTCAAGTTTCTCTCTTCCTTGGCCTAGTCCCTGGTAGCGTCTGTGTTCTACTGTAACTACCCAATGGATTCTTCTTGCCTGCTGTCCAAGTAGAGCAAATTTGCCAAGGCAGGAGAATTGCAATGGAGAGTTTAATTCACACAGAGCCAGCTGAATGGGAGTTTTATTATTACTCAAATCAGTTTCCCTGAGAATTGGAGGGCTAGGGTTTTTCAAAGGTAATTTGGGGAAGGGGTGGGATTGGGTAGGTACTGGAGGCTCGCTGCTGATTGGTGCAAGCATAGAGGTGTGGGAAATGATCCTCCTGGACACTGAATAGCTTCTGGGTGGGGCCACAGGAACTGTTGGTAGGTCCAGGTGGAGTCATCATCAGTAGATGGGTCCTTGGAACTATAGATTTCAGAGTGTGCAAAAAAAAATCTGAGAAGATATCTTAAAAGGCCAGTCTTCCAATTCTACAATAGTGATGTTATCTTCAGGAGTAATTGAGGAAGTTGCATGACCCCCAGAATAATGGCTGGCAATCATTTGTGTCTATACTTTAGCAGAATTCAGGCTTCCTTCCTTCCTATGAACTCAGACTATCTGAGACAGGTTTCAGTTAATTTATAAAGTTTATTTTGCCAAGGTTAAGAATGTGCCCATGACACAGCCTCAGGAGGTCCTGAGGACCTGTGCCTAAGGTGGGGGTGGGGGGACTTTCACATCAGGTAGATTTAAACATATTCTGGTTGTCAATTGGTTGAAAGAGTTATTATCGTAGAAAGAAATACCTGGGTTAAGATAAGGCGTTGTGGAGACCAAGGTTTTATCATGCAGATGAAGCCTCCAGGTAGCAGGCTTCAAAGACAATAGATGTAAATGTTTCTTAGCAGACTTAAGGTCTGTGTTGATACCGGAGGGGTATACTCAGACAGTCAGTCATCATGGCTGCCTGAAGCAGTCTTGCAGGTTAAATTTTAGAGTGCCCTGGTCAAGCAGGGAGTTCGTTCAGATGGTGGCAGGGTTCAGGGGGACTTCACATTTCAGTTTTGGTTTACATTCCCCTGGCCTAGTGTTCTCTCAATAGGTTTACAAAGGCAGTTGAGTTTTGGGGAAGGGCTATTATCATTTAAAATGTAAAGGAAAAGTCTCCCAAAGCTAGCCCAGGAATAATTAACAGTAGCTCGAAGGCTAAAGGCACAAGGGGAATTGGTTAGATCAGATCTCCTCCAGTTTTTGCAAAGGCGGTTTCACTGTGTGGCACCCTTCAAGTTCTGCAGCCACCAGTGCATAACCTGGCTCTTGTGACTGTGAAGTCACTTTCCAACCTCTAGGAAAGCAACATTTCCTCTGCCATTCCCAAACCCTGGGTTTCACTCATTTGAGGACCACTACTTTGATTTCAAAAGATAGTGGGATATGGGGGGAAGGGAGAAGAAGTTAAAAATTCTTGTTTCTGAGGAGAAGGTCCTTCTTTTGCAATCCTTCTCTCAGTCAAAACTGTGGGTTCCCTTATTCCTGCTGTCTTCTTCCTCTTCCTCTTTGGATTAATGTGAGAGAAAGTCCATATGGCTGTCTTTTATAAGTCGTGATGAGACGGGATAGTTCCCTTGACTCCCTTCGTGGGTGGGAACTGGAGTGGCTCATTTCACTCAGCCCACCACTGGCCACTCCTCACAAGAGGGAGTGTGAGAGCAAGTGAGTGCAGAAACCAGAGTGAATAAATGCTGGAACCAGCTGATCATTCCTCTCTGGCAGGAGCAGGCTCTGTGTGGGCCCCACAGCAGAGTCCCAGTGTGTTACAACCAATGCTATTTCTGCTCTGCCATCCAGGGATGGCCAAGTGCCAACCAGCTCAGTGGAGGGTCGGGGTGACAGCCCTTGCCCTCTTGGCACCTGGGTTCTTGTCCAGCATCCAAGAAGAATCAGGTCACATGAACTGTTTGAAAGGTGATTAATGCAGAAGACTTTATTGAGTGGCGGGTGATTCTCAGCGGAAAGGGAGGGTGGAAAGGGGATGAGAAGGTGATGTTTCCCTGAAGCCCAGTGGTCTTCAGGGAAGACCTGGCTAGGCCCCTCTCCAAAGCTGTACCATCTGAAGTTAGCTGTGTCTATCCATAGTCTCCAATGTTGATTGCTTCTCTGCTTGATGCTCAGCTGGTTGTGTTGCTCTGCCAGCTGAAGTCTTTTATAGGCACAGGATAGGGGCGAGGCCAGCCAAAAAGGCAACATTTGGGTGGAAGAACGAGGTCAGCTCTCTTCACTTCGGGCTGCAGTTCCAGGCTTAAGGGTGAGATTCAGCTGGGAGCCTAGCTCTTTTGTATCAGTGGTAAGATGGGCCTGAGGCAGCCTCTTGCTGGACAGGAGTCCCCACTCCTTGTGTACTGCAAGCAGGGCCTAAAGTGGAGCAGAAGGGAGGCACGGAGGGACTGGCATGGGCCAGGTGTTCAGAGCCTGAGAGATGTCACAGGTGTGACTGGCTGGGGCCGGCATCACAGGCGGTAAAGAATTTACCAAGATAGTCATAGGTAAAGGAAGGCAGATTTGTTAGAGAAAGTACAAAGATACGTTGCAAGAGTGCAACAGGCAGCACAGCAGAGAAAGGGCAGTCTGCAAAGAGGCAGGGGTTGGGGGAAGTTTTATAGGGTCATACTTGAGGGGTTACATGCAGACAAGTTTTGCAGATAAGGTTGTGCTGCTGGGACTCCATGAAGGAAGCGAGGTATTTGGGAACAGGATGTCATGCCAGCAGGACCCGGTGCCCCTTCCTCATTGTTACTTATTTTATTAGGACTCCACAAGACAGAAATCCCCGTTCTTCCTCTCTGCTTCTCACCAACAGAGCGGCTAGAATGGATGCCTAAAGCAGGATGTCAGCCTTGGGGACAAAGCCAGAGAGCCACTTGACCTGCTTCCAGCCCAGCTTACCAGCTGACGACCAGGTTAGGCCGAATGTTCAGGGCCACCATGTATGATGGGCGTTTTGTGCATTTGGGACACAAAAGTCTTGACTGAGACAGTAAAAACCAGGGACTGGGTCCAGTTTATGTTCCTTTAATTAGTATGACTGTTCAGAGAAAGGGACACAACAACACTGTGAGCCTGGGGCTATTTGCCCAGAGAGGCCTCCTTCTTCTAATTTTCACGAAGGTGCTACATCAGCTGCCCTGCCTTTCAGAGGGAGAGCCATGAGTATCCTGCAGCAGCTGTCGTTGGAGGAGTTCAGGGTTTGGAATCATAGTTTTCTCTCTTTCCTTCAAACGCTAGTCATAATATACAGCTGCTGATTTTGCCATCTGGAAAGTCTTGGCCTTTCCGTAGGGAATTGACTGACTTTGTTGGGAAGTTTGACACTTTCTGATTCTCTTCCTTTATGTGTGCAACAGGGATTCTCAGGAGCATTTTTCATCTGGTAATGTATGGTTTTGGAGAGCTGATTCTCGGAGATTATGGGTTAGCAAGGCTTACATTGCTCCATTCCCAAGAGAAAATTTTAAGTAATCAAAGGAATAGAACAAAACTAGGAGGGGGTGAGGATTTTATTCTTCATTCCTTACACAATGTCATGAGAACTTTTGCATGATCAATACCTGTAGAATATCTGTTAGAAAAATAGAGGTCATCCACTTCTTGGAGCCCCACATGACAAAGAAAAAGCTTTAATGTATGGCACCTGTTAAACATCTTTTGGTGTAAATGAGATTGGTCACTTCCAGGGGCATGCAGTGAGCCGCTGGCGTCTGCAGACCTTTTCCTTCCACAAACCTCTTTCATTCAGCTTTCCCAAGACAAGTGGCAGGCAGGTCTCAAATCTCTACTCTGATGTTTGATGCCATTCAAGGAGCCATCTCATTACAGAAAAAGGCTGAGAAACTGGTTTGAGTATTATTTGACTATAATGTGACATTATCATGAGTCGAAAATGACAGAATTTTGTTGAACAAAAACCCTTTTGACTGATGTGTGTCTCTTCTAGGTCTGAGCATTTCAGTCATTGGTTTATAAAAAGAATTTTATTGGCTTGAGACTAGGCAAAGAGAAAAGAGAAATGATCTACTCTTTAAGTCAAGAATTGCCTTGTAAAGAGTATATGACCTGTTTTATTTGTGCACAAATTTATGCAGTACATGTGCAACTTTGTTACATGCATAGATTGGGTGGTTGTCAAGTCAGAGCTTTCAGTATATTCATCACCCAAATAACATACGTTGTACCCACTAACTAATTTCTCATTATTCACCCTCCTCCCAACAACCCCCCACTCTGCCACTCTTCTGAGTCTTCACTAACATTCTATTCTCTACATCCATGTGCACACATTTTTTAGCACCCACATATGAGTGAGAACATGTGATATCTGACTTTCTGTGCCTGGATTGTTTCACTTAAGATAATGTGACCTGTTTTGTTTTGTTTATTTTCCAGAAACTCTTTATATCTTTTCCTATCTCCAGTGCTTTAAAATGTCGTGATTATATACCTTGGTCTTTTCCATATATTGTGTTGAGAGCTTGGTGAGACTTTTAATCTGAAAGTGTATGTCCTGTGGTCTGTGACATTTTTCTCTTTTACTTCTTTGAAAATCTTGTCCCCCTCTGTTTACTATGTTTTGTCCTTCTGGAGCTCAGAGGATTCAGATGTTGAATTTCCTGAACTAAACCCCTAACTTGTACAAAAATATTTTTTTTCTCATGATTTTACTTAACCATTTTTAACATTTTTAATCTTTTATTAACTAATCATTTTTAAACATATTAAGACAAACCCAAACTTATGGGAAAGTTAACAGATACAATAGAAAGAACGTTTTTCCTAGTCCATTTGAAAGCACGTTTTGGACATGACACATTGTGACATCTCAATGCTTTAGTGTGTATTTCTTACAAACAAGGACATTCTCCCACAAAAACACAAGAAAAGCATAACAATTAGAAAATTAACCTTTATACATGGCTGCAGTCTAATTCTCAGACCCCACTTAGGTTTTTCCATTTTCCTCAATAATGCTCTCCACAGCAGAAAGATCAAGTTCAGAATTACATGTTGCAGTTAGTTATTTCTCTTTAGTCTTCTTTAATCTAATTTTTCCTTCATGACTTCGACACTTTGGAAAAGTACAGGCCAATTATTTTGTAGACTTTCCCTTAAATTGGGTTTGCCTGATGCTTTCTCTTGATTCAATTCAGGTCACGCGTCTTTGGTAGTAGATCTCACAGACCGGCTGCAGAGCATTCTCACTGCATCGGCTCAGATGGTGCATGATTTTGATTTGTCCTATCTCTGATGATGTTCTCTTTGATCGTTTGATTAAGGAGGTATCTGCCACACTTCTCTGTAAAGTTTCACTTTTTCCCTTTGTAATTAATGAGTACTTTAAGGAAAGGAATTTTGAAACTGTAAATATTCTTTTCTTCATCAAACTTCCCCTAAGTCATGTATTTATATGCGTATGACTCGTGGTTTCCTACTATATTCGGTGGATTATAATCCCTTACCATCATTATTGATTTTGATGCTTAGAATGTTCCCAATTTGAGCCAATTTCTGGATCTTTTGATATGTCTCATCATTCTTTGAGCACTCTCTTACTTTTAGGCATACAAAATATTCCAGACTCACCTTAGTGTTGGAATTAGCCATCTTTCTAGTGGTCAATGGTATTTAGAAGTTGAGATCTGAGTGCTGTGTTCATTGCCATTGGGGCATTGCCAGGCCCTCTCAGAAAGTAATACACACAATACGCACACACATGCATGAACAGTATACACATAACTATATGTACATTTTTATTCCTATATCTTTCTATATATATAATGAAAACAGTATACAGGTTTCAATACCTCTAATACCATAAGGATCGTTCTAGTTTTCTCTTTTTCCATATTTTAACTTCCTTCTCTGAGAGTGATACCTTTAACATCTTACTTAATCTGATCAATGGCTCTATGTAAACCAATTTCCAATCAAAGCCATCTTCCCCTCCCCAATGAGGATATCCTCCTCAACCTAGTCAGGATCTGACTCCCTGTGCCAGGCTGCCACTGACCCCCCAACTACGTGAATATCTTCCTCATTCCTCTCATGCTCAGACACCCCAAGCAGGGCTTCTGACCCTGCACAGATACTATTTCAGGGTTACCCTGCACCAGGCCACCACACTCCCACACCCCCAGGTCAAGCTCCAATTCCTGTACTAAGCCACCACATTCCTTCCCCTCCCTTATCCTTTACATGGTAAAGACCCTTACTTTTCCCAGCCTCGTCTTATGGCTTTGAGATTGAATAGCTCAGGAAGGGAAAAAGAAGAAATTCTCTTGATCTTTTTATTTTGCTTTCTAGGGTCTCTCTTCTCCTTTACCTCCCAATATTTCTATTAAACTTTTAAAAATGTATGACTTTTTTTTTTTTTTGAGAAAGGGTCTTGCTGTGTCACTCAGGCTGGAGTGCAGAGGCACAATCATAGCTCACCACAGCCTCGAACCCCTGGGCTTAAGTGATTCCCCCTGCCTTAGACTCCTAAGTAGCCCAAGTGTGTGCCACTATACCCAGCTAATTTTTTAAAGTATTTGTAGAGATGGAGTCTCACTATATTGCCCAGGCTAGTCTCAAACTCCTGGCCTCAAGCAATTCTCCTGCCTTGGCCTCCCAAAGTGCTGGGATTACAGGCATCAGCGGGCATTGATGGCAGCGGCAGGCCATTCAGAGCGGCTGCTGCCATCATGCCAGCTGCAGCAGAAGGCATGGGTGGTGGTGGTAGGTGGGTGGTAGGAGTGACTGCAGGAGCAGCAGTGGCCACGGTGGTCCCCTGTGCCCCGTGTCCCCAAGGCAGCCAACTACGTCACCCTCACCATCACTGTTGCGCCTCCACCACAGCCTCAACCTTGTTCCCTGCTGCAGCTTGGAAGCCCATGAGCACCTGGCGGAAGGCACAGCCGGGACTTATTGGGCCAGCCCTGAGAGCATCAGGTTCATTTGTGTGGGGTTGGCCAGGGCCGCCATGCCCCCTGCATCTTGCCCACTGTTCCTACTGGAAAAATGCAGACAGGAGGTGGGTAGTCCCCAGGGCCCGCTCCTGGGAGTCCCTCAGAGCCCAGTGTCCTGAGAGCCGCTGTGATGGGGTCACGCTGAGTTGCCTGCTGGTGAGGGAGCAGCACAGTTGGACACAGAGGGATGGGCAGAGAGGGGCCTCAAGATGGAGCTGGGTCCAGGGTGATGCTGCGCTCCAGGGAACCAGCAGGAGCAGGAGAAGCAGGAGCAGGCAGTAGCCCCGCCCTCCCAGGTGCAGCTGTAGCCACCCAAGTCATGGCAGGAAGGTCCCCAGCCCTAATCCCGCAGGCTAAGAGGTGTCTGCCCCTGCTGCCTGGCCTCTCCCTGCTCCCTGCACCTGCTCTGATCTTGGAGCAAAGTTGTGGCCAAGCCTGGACGCTGTGTCAGCCTGGGAAGGAGTGTGCACACTGGGAGCAGTGCAGACACGCCAGCCCCCTGCCTCCTTGCCAGCTAGACTTTGGGTACCAACGAGCATGAGAGGGAGTCCAGGTGGGGTTGAGGGCAGCTCAGTGCTGACCTCTTGGCCCAAACAGCCTGAACGCCATGAATGGCAGCAGGAGGCAAACAGACAGAAGGGGGTGGGTCCCCTGTGAATCTTTGGGGAGCCCTGAACCCTGAGGGCGGGACTGCAGGTCCCATGGACAGGAGTGGGAACTCGTGGTGCTTTTTCCAGGCTCACCCACTGACCAATCAGCATGCACTTCCTCACCGCTGAGACCCATAAAAAGCCTGGGACACAGCCAGACCCAAAGAGATGACTAGACGGCCAGCTGCAGAGAGGTGCTATCCACCCCACGGTCTCCTCTCTGCTGGGAGCTGAACACTCCTTAGGATGACCTGCCCAGCAGAGAGGAGTTACCCTCTCTGCTAAAAGCTGAACACCTGTTGGGACACTGGTCGGACACTATGAGTCTCCTGTGAGTTGTTTGTTACTCAGTAAAGCTCCTGTCTGTCTTGCTCAACCTCCGCTTGTCTGGGTACCTCATTCTTCCTGGACTAAGGACAAGAACTTGGGACCTGACAGATGGCAGGGCTAAAAGAGTATAATACGAACAAGACTGAAACATGCCCCTTGCTCACCATTATGTGCAAAAAGAAGGAGAGAAGAGAGAAGGAGAAAAGAGCTGCAGCCCTTTAGGGAGCCCACACCTAGGAGCTCCCCAAGCTGGGGCTGTGACACCCTCTTTAGGGCTCTGCGATTCCTGGTTTCTTCAAGCTTCTGGGTACCAACACGTTCCCTGGTGTCAGCTGTAGAAGCTGCCTATGGTATGCCTGGTCCAGCTGCTGCCTCACAGGGAGCCAGCTCCTGTGCTGATGCCTGGGGCTGCCCACTCCACTGGACCCAGAATGCCTGGCTGTGTGCAGTGGCTGGACCCCATGCTCACTTGCTCACACACCCTTCACTGCCCCACTCACCCTTGGCAGGCATGGGATCCAGGCCAGTACTGTGAGCTGAGCACAGCCTGCCAGACCCCAGCAAAACTTGGGCAAAGGCACCACTGGCCACAGAGGTTTCCAGATGGGAAAGCACCACCCCAAGGATCCCATAACAACATATTTCTAATCCCCAAGAGTTCTTTGTGATTCTCTGAATGTTCTTTTTAAATAGTATTCTGATCTTGTTTAACAGGCATATTTCTTCTCATCTGTTGCTTTTCTTTTCTCCTATTCACTGCATTGTTTCTGATAGTTCTAATTTTTTTTATTGCTTATTATAACTTTTGTTTTTCATGTAGGAGGCTTCCTCAAATACCTGTTGATGACCTGTCCATTTGTATTTAAGAATGAGACAGTAAAAAGCCAAATGCATGTCCTATGGATGGACAAGACCTGCCAACCGATTGACCTCACCATAACAAAGACCTCACTTGTGATTTCTTGGTTCCCTTGTATCACAAGACACCCCTACACTCAAGCTTCCCTGTGTCACAACTGACATCTAACCATAAAAAAGAAGTAGTTATTAGGATGAAATCCTTGACAGCTTTCTCAAGTTACTAATCTATTTCTGCATAAATGTTCCATGCAAAGGCATACAAGAGATCATCTAAAACTTCTTAGACTTGAGAAGGCTGAGGAGTTGAATGACTAAGATACTGAACTTCTCCACTTCTTCCTCTTCTAAGCAGATTTTAGTAAATGTCAATTATAATCCAAAATCTGAGTCTTTATTTAAAAACTAACTATAAGATACAAATGTGTGTATATGTGTGTGTACACAGGTTTATCTTCTAGTTCTGTCTTCTGAGAGGACCTAGAATTAATAATACCCTGGTAACTCAGGGCACATTTGGAACCAATGCTAGTTTTTAAATTTTTTTCTCGAGTAAAAAGCAATGAGAGCTCCCGGGAGAAATGGCTCATTTTAGGCTAGGTTAGAAAAAGTACAAGGTAAACCCGGAATGTCTTATGTTTACAGAAAGTAAGAAAGTACTCAAAAACTGTTGGGGACATGTCAAAAGGACAGAAAAGCCTATTTTTAAAAGTTTTCACTGGTCAAATTTGGAACAATTTGAACAACAGAACAAATAATGAGAAAAATGGAAAATAACCCATAGAAGAAGATAAATGTCCCTGAGTCCATACTGATATAAATAAATACTTTAATAAATAAATAACAGGAAACAGAAGAAAGCTCTCACTGTAGAATTTCAATTAAAAATGTAGAAGGAGGCCGGGCGCGGTGGCTCAAGCCTGTAATCCCAGCACTTTGGGAGGCCGAGGCGGGTGGATCACGAGGTCAAGAGATCGAGACCATCCTGGTCAACATGGTGAAACCCCGTCTCTACTAATACAAAAAATTAGTTGGGCACAGTGGCGCGTGCCTGTAATCCCAGCTACTCAGGAGACTGAGGCAGGAGAATTGCCTGAACCCAGGAAGCGGAGATTGCGGTGAGCCGAGATCGCGCCATTGCGCTCCAGCCTGGGTATCAAGAGCAAAACTCCGTCTCAAAAAAAAAAAAAAAAAAAAAAAAAAAATGTAGAAGGAGTGATAGAGAGAAAGAAAATCACCATTTGGCAATCACCAAAGTAATAGTTGTTACAGGCAAGAAGCATAAATGCATGCTAAAATTAGTGGGTCAAAATTTGTTGAGAAACAGAATATGTTGCTTCCTATAATATAGTTAATGAATTGAAAAAGCAATTAGAATGGAGAGGCCTGGCAAACAGCACCTTAATCAAGTAATCAGAGTTAACCTCACTAGTAATGAGATATGTGGACATTGTGTCCTTCCTGATATGGTGCACTGAGAAGGAACATTCTCCAAGGCAACTGACTAGTACTCTTTAAAAGTATTAAAGTCATCAAGACAAAGAAATAACGAAGATTTGCCTTAAATTGTGAAAAACTAAGGAGACACAAGAACTAAGTGCAGTGTCCTGGATTAAGTCCTGGACCAGAGAAGAAAAATTGGTAAGTTTCGAATAATGGCTATAAATTAATTAATAGTATAGTATCAATGTTAATTTCCTGATTTTGATAATTATACTATAGCTATGTAAAACATTAATATTTGGGGAAGCTGAGTAAACAGTATATGGCACCTCTATGTACTGGCAACTCTTTCGGTAAGTCAGATTGTTTCCAAATGAAAAGTATTTAAAATTTGAAAATAAAGTGATTAAATTAGGGCTGTACCTTGCTTTTACGTAGCCCTGAAACATCATCATACATAAGTCTTTTGCTGGTGTTGTTCATTTTCTCCAAAGAACCTCTCTGTCAGCCTTCTGTAAGGAGATGAAGAAGGCACTTAAAGTTTCATTATTTATTCAATGTGTAGATGTTCATGCAATTCTCTCCTTTTCATTTAGTGCTTTACCCTTTATTAAGCCTTGTGTCTCTAGGTCTGAGACCTGTCTGGCTCAGTTTCTCCAGGGAGCATGCCTCTTGTTTCCTGTAACAGGTGGAGCAAGGGCTGGCTCTGTGGCTTCCTGGGGTAGGAGAAAGAACAGGACTTGGGTCTAAATGCTTCCCATGAAGACTTTTACCAGTTAGGTTGTTTACAGCCACATTCCTCAGCCTCCCCCTCAGGGGTACCCAGTGCCTCCAAACCCAAAACTTTTTAGGGGCTGTATGGTATTGGTCAGCTTGCTTCTCATTGGCCATCCCTCTGAATGCAGCTGGGCTTGGAATTTCTCTGTGAGTCGTCACTCACCCATTCACCTTCCACGGTCCTGCTCTCTGTTGTCTCCCTGTCCATTCTCTTTGTCTATTGGGTTTATTCCTTTAGGTGTCTGTATGGTCATTTTAGAGACATTGCAGTGAAAAGCAAAGATAAATGCATGCTTTTAATTTCCAGGCCTTACTGGAAGTCCTCAAAATATTGTGTATCTTTTCTCTGAGCGAGTTCATCTTCCTCGTGCAAAATGGATTTGGGCCAATGCTGTAACATTCAGAATTCTGAAGCTATATATGAAGATTAGGTTCCTCTTTGGACCCTTGCAACCTTAAGGGTCACTTGATCTTGTCATTTAAAAAGGCCTCTAGTCTTATAAGATAGACCAATGAAGGTTTTCATTTCAGAAAATAGTGTCTGTCAAATATTCAGGCAATAGACTTCCAGGTGTATTATAGAGGGGACTTTTTTCTGGGGGTCTGCAGATACAGGGTCATTCAAGTAAGCTTTGAGATGCAGCCGCTCTGGGAAGGGAGGGAGTAGAAAGTGAAGAGGAAACGTAACATGGCTAAGAGTGTGAGCTTTGGCACCAGACCCTCTGAGTTCAAACCTCCCCTCAGCCACTTGCTTGCTGTATATTCTTGAGCAAGTTATTTATCCCTGGATATGTTCAAGTTATTTGCATATAAAATGGATATAACAATATTCACCCCATCGATTCATTGTGAGGATTAAATAATACGATGTATATAAAACATAAATGGTACCTAATTGTGTTACTATATCCTATTAAAATGGTTTACTTACTGGACATTCCAAGGATAACAGAAGCAAATAGTAAGGAAAAAAATGTTGTGCTTGTTTAAGAGACAAATTATGATAATCTTGGCATTTAGAACCGAGGTGGAAAGCATGGACTGTGTACACTGCTCCCCTGGATGCTCTGAGCTGGTTTTGGTGTCTGAGCCATTTGAGCTGCAGGGGTCACTTCCCACTCTGTGCTCTTCCCTGCGGGTGATACTGCTCTCCCCTTAGCAAACCAGAGACCATTTTTGTTCTCATTTGGAGTCTGTTCAGCAAATAATCCCCGGTCTCATTTTTTTGGAGGTTTAAACCCATGTGTCTCTTTGGTGTAAAGCATTGATATCTGACCCAAGGCCTTTACTCTGGAGGAAAACCCATGCCTGAAGGAAGCAGCAGTACCTCTGGTCCAGGCAGCTGCCTTTGAGTGGAGCCATTAGATACATAGGAATGTTGTCCAGGGTCGTAGAGAGCATGCTGTCTCTCTTTCTCTCTCTCAAGTTCTCTCTCTTGCTCTTTAATGTTATTCTTGTATACTTCATAGAAGGAGGGTTTCAGAAGCCCCATCCTACATGGTGAGCTGGTGGCTGTCAGGAGGTCTTCTGGATCAAAGAGATTGTGGATAGGTGGACTCTGCTCTTGAATTTTAGTAGATTCCCTCCAGGAAAGTTATATGACTGCCAAGAAAGATTCTGTTACAACAATAAGAAAGAGCAGCTGGTGTCTCCATGACTGTTGTTCCAGAAACTCATAACAGCATGAACCTTGGTTTTAACATTCTTCTAGAGGGGCATGGAGAAGACATTTTACAGCTGGCAAATGTTTTTTTTTTTGTTTGTTTGTTTTTTTTTGTTTTTTTTAAAGAGAGAGAGAGAGAATAGGAAGGAGGAAAAAGGAAGAGAAAGAGAGAGAGAGAATGGGGAGGAGGGAGAAGGAAAAGAAAGAGGGAGAGAGAATGGGAGTATTGCTTTCTTGCCCAGGCTAGAATGCAATTTAGTAATGGGTATTGAAAACCTCTTTTATACTGATAATTATACTTAATGATGTAGTCAGGAAGGAATAAGGGAAGAAGATAACAAATAAACAGCCAACTAATATTTAATTTAAACCTATGAAATGCTATGCGATTACTGAGGAGTGATTTACTTCCAATTATATAGTCACCTTTGGAATAGGTATGAGGTGGTAATGTATGTTTTGTGTATTTGAAGTGGAGAGTTCTATAAATGTTTATTAAGTTTACTTGTTCCGGGTCTGAGTTCAAGTTCTGAATATCCTTGTTAATTTTCTATCTCGTTGATCTATAGAATCGTTAGCTCTTCTTGTTGCATTGATCCTTCTGCCATTATGTAATGTCATTCCTCACCTCTTTTGATCTTTGTTGCTTTAAAGTCTACTTTATCAGAGGCAAGAATTGCATCTCCTGCTTTTTGTTTATTGGTTTATTTTTACTCTCTGTTTGATTGGTAAATCTTCCTCCTTCTCTCTGAGTCTTTGTGTATTGTTGCATGTAAGATGGGCCCGGATGCAGCATACCGATGGGTTTTGGCTTTTTATCCAATTAAAATATATATAAGTTTAATACCGGCGTTTGATGCTAGCTGGCTGTTTTGCCCATTAGTTGATGTAAATTTTTTATTGTGTTAAAGTTCTTTGCTTTTTGATATATTTTTGGAAAGGCTGATATTGGTTGTTCCTTTATATGTATAGTGCTTCTTTCAGAAGCTCTTGTAAAGCAGGCCTGGTGGTGGTGAACTCTCTAAGTACTTGTTTGTTCGCAAAAGATTTAATTTTTCCTTCGCTCATAAAGCTTAGTTTGGCTGGATGGGAAATTCTGGGTTGAAAGTTCTTTTCTTTAAGGATGTTAAATATTGGTCCCCACTCTTTTCTGGCTTGTAGGGTTTCTGCTGAGAGATCTGCTGTAAGTCTGATAGGTTTCCCTTTATGGGTAATCTGACCTTTCTCTCTGGCTGCCCTTAGTATTTTCTCCTTCATTTCAACCCTAATAAATCTGGCGATTATGTGCCTTGGGGTTGGTCTTCTTGCAGAATATCTTTGTGGTGTTCTCTGTATTACCTGGAGTTGAGTATTACCCTGCCTTGCCAGGTTGGGAAAATTTTCCTGAATGATATCCTGAAGAGTATTTTCCAACTTGGATTCATTCTCTTCATCACATTCAGGTACACCTATCAAACGTAAATTAGGTCTTTTCACATAGTCCCATATTTCCTGGAGACTTTGCTCATTCCTTTTCATCCTTTTTTCTGCATTCTTGTCTTCTCGTTTCATTTCACTGAGCTGGTCCTCGACTTCTGATATCCTTCCTTCTGCTTGATCAATTCGACTGTTTAAACTTGTGCATGCTTCGCGAAGTTCTCGTGTTGTGTTTTTTAGCTCCATCAATTCACTTATATTCTTCTCTAAATTGTCCATTCTCGTTAACATTTCGTCAAACCTTTTTTCAAGGTTCTTAGTTTCTTTGCATTGGGTTAGAACAAGTTCTTTTAATTCACAGAAGTTTCTTATCACCCACCTTTTGAAACCTGCTTCTGTTATTGGAACACACGTGTAATCTATTAAGCCTTGTTCCGTTACTGATGAGGAATTGCAATCCCCTGTAGAGGGAGAGGCATTCTGATTTTGAGTATTCTCTACCTTTTTACGCTGGTTTCTTTCCTTCATTATATATTTGTCCGTCTGTCGTCTTTATAATTACCGACTTTCTAACTGGGTCTCTGACGTCCAACTTGTTGATTCCCTGCGCTGAAATCTGAGCAATCCACTGAGCCGGCCAAAACAGCGGTGTTAAGATTGATGGTGCTTTTCTGCCCGGGAATCTCCGGACTCTGCACCAAGAACTGGCGTGCTAAGGCACCAGCAAAACCGCCACGCCGGCCACAAGAGTCGCCCTGGCGACCCGTGGAGCTCCTCCACTGGGAATCTCGTGGTCCGTGAGCAACTAATATTCGTCTGAAAGTGTGGCGTCCTCTCGTTCTTTGCGCTTTCACTGGGAGGTACGTGCCCGAGCTGCTAATCATCAGCCATCTTGGATCTCTCCCCGCAAATGTTTTTAATCGTAACAGGGTGTGTGTTCACCAAGGAGCCCTGCGGAAACCAAGGGGGATACAGAGTATGACAGGAAGCCTTGCAATTCCTATAGAGAGCAAAGCGGGCGAAGAGAAGTGATGGGTGTTGTCTTAGAAAGCAGAAGATTACTTCTCTTAAGAGCATATTTTGGGGAATAAGATAGTTTTCATTCATGTATAGACAAATATTTTAAAACACACGTTCGTCCCCCTAACCCATGGATAACACTTCTTAAAGGAAACTGAGACCCACTTCATGCACATGGGTGACTAGCACAGTACACCTCTTGTAAGTGTTACTTTTTCTATTACAGATGAAAATTTTTGAAATCCATTACATAGTACTGTTTTCAGGTCACAGAAGATGATTTTGATACAAATGGATGTTGAATTCTTTCTGTGCAGCATGAGCAAAGGATTTGAGCTCTGGCTTTAGTACTGAAGTCCACAGAACACGTCTATAGTTCCTTCACTTAGACCCAGTCACTAGGTAGGGCCCACCAAATAGTTGATTGTGTGTAAGAAAGCACCCAACTCTTTAGTGCTGGTATAAATTTGAAAAATCAAACACAATTAGAGAAATGATAATTCCAACTTCACTGATGACATAACATTAACCAGTCCCAAGAAGTGATGAATCTAAGGAGCATCTTGAGCAAATAAATGGTCTCATAACATTTAACATGTAGGATATTATAGTTTAAAACCAAGATCCAGGGCTACTGTGAGGAAGCAGACTGCCCACGCAGGCTTCTTGGAGTATCCTTTAGCATGGACATCTTTGTCCCATATCTGAATCTTCAGTATCAGTACGTGCAGATGTGCCCTAGCTCTCAAGTGTAGAGCGGCATTTTCCAAATGCATAAGACACCGATTTGTAAACACATTAACAGGACTTCTACAATGATCAGGCTTTTCAATAATTGGATATTTATGTCCACCTATCTGTATCATCTTCCTCTCAGTGTCTTCCCTGGAGACCATAAGGTTCCTTGGTGAACTACAGTCAGACAAAAGATTACCTAGTTTCATGGGACCAGCATGTCACAAGAACTAGAAGTCTCATCCCAGTTCCACTGGAAAAGATACTTTTCTAGCAACCAGAAACCATGAATTGGTCAGACAACTGGTTAGACATGTTTTTAAAACCCTTACCAGAACTTATCTATTTATAATCTCCTGTCTCTAGGCTCCTTGGAGAGCTTTTTATTTGCATTTGTCATTAGCATGCTACAATTTTCAAAACTGTAGCTTATCTCAATAAGCTAAAGTCCATTTGAGATGAGAAGTTTCCTGTGGAGACACAGAAGATATCCAGCGCCCTTGGCAAGATTCAGTAGACACTCCAGTCTTATCAGTAATGTTTGCCTAACATCTCCGGGTGTGGGCGACTCACAGGGGATGAAGAGCTGTCGGGGGCTAATCCCATGCATTGCATATTGATTTGTCACTTTGTGTTTTCAAAGATGTCATTTACTGACTTGTTTCTAAATCCTAGTGCTAATTTTAGGGACTTTTCTGACTATCCAGAATTACATTTTGTAGGATATTTATTGGATTACAGGGGAAACAACTTGTTAATTCTACTTAGTTGAGCTGCATACATACAAAATCAAAAAGAAGAAATATAACAAGTCCATGGCTTACCCCCATCAGCTTCATTCATAGGCATACAGCCTCTTGAGATTCTTCTTTCTAACTTAAAGTGGGGACTGGAGGAATGTTTAGGGTGCCTCAAACACCAGTCTGCCATCCAGATACATTCATGGTGAAGTGTCTTACCATCCTCAGTCAATCAAGAGCCTGAGGGTACTTGACCCTGGTATTTGACAATTGTCTGTTCATTTCTGTCTGGAGACTTCATGGCCTCTCTGAAAGGCTCTGAGTCTGCTTCTTGGGTACACAATGGTAAAGCATTGAGATGGACTGGGATTAATGAAAACATTGCAAATGCAGCTGGAAACAGTCAACTTTGCCATCTCTCAAAAGATAGGCTGAGATGCTCAAGTTTAATCTATTGTGTATGTGTGACGAGAAAAACATCAAGAGCCTGGGAAAGGAAGCCTAAACCTTCTTCAGCCCTTTCCCTTGATCTGGGCTGTGCCTGCCTCTTCTATATTTGGGAAACTCTTTCCATGTCCTGGAGAAAGCCCAAGTTCTTTGAACTTAAGTCCTATGTAAGAATTTGATCCAGGATATTGGAAAACCTTTAAGGTAAAGCTTTATTTTCAAAGATGCTTTTCCATCTTGTTAAAAGTTGCAATCAAAATTCACTTTGAGGCCAGACACAGTGACTCATACCTGTAATCCCAGCACTGGGAGGCCACAGTGGGTAGATCACCAGAGGTCATAAGTTCGAGACCAGCCTGGCCACCATGGTGAAACTCTCTCTCTACTAAAAATACAAAAATTAGCCGGGCATGGTTGCACATGCCTATAATCCTGGTTACCCGGGAGACTGAGGCAGGAGAATCACTTGAACCTGGGAGGTGGAGGTTACAGTGAGTCAAGATCATGCCACTGTACTCCAGCCTGGGTGACAGAGCAAGACTGTCTCAAAAATATACATATATTAAAATTTTTAAAAGTTCACTTTAAGTCTTTTGTTTATGTAAAAATTGTTCTGTGATTATCTTTAAAAAAGAAAAACCTTTATTTTTTAGAACAGTTCAAGATGTACATGTCTCTGCTTGGTTGGGATAGTTTGCCAATCTCTTCTTGCTTTTGATGACCTTGGCATTTTTGAGCAGTACTGAGCAGGCATTTCATAGGACACTCCTCTACTAGAATTTGTCTGGTGTTTTTCTCATGGTTAGACTGAGGTTATAGAGTTTGAGGAAGAAGATCGTGGAGATATAGTGTCATTTTACCACATCATATCGAGGTTACATAATCACATGATTTATAGTTGTTGATGTTGACTTTGATCACTGGACGGAGTTGTGTCTGTCAGATGTCTCCACTGTGAAGCTACCTGTCCTTTTTCTCTCTTCACATACTGTACTCTCTGGAAGGAAGCTGCTCAGCATGGCCCCCCCTTAACACGTGGGGTGTTATACTCCTTGAGGGCAGAGTGTGCACGTAAATTGTTTGGAATTCTTCTGTGTGGGAGATTTATCTGTCACTCCTCTCCTGCATTTATTAATGTATTCGATCATTTACTTATATCATTATGGACTCATGGATATTTATTTTATAATTGGATTGTAATCTAATATACTTAATTGTGTTGCCCAGATTGCTTCAGTTCTGGCTACTGGGAATTCTGACAGTTGGTGCCTGGGCCCCTTTGATGTACTCCCACCAATGTAGTATTTTTGTTGGATTAGTTTTTTAGTGCTTTCTTTCCTTCTGGCGTTACATGATGATCCATCCTTATCCTGTATATTTTTTGCCCCAGCCTTAGCATCAGCCATTTCTCCAAATTGCTCTGGTTCCTTTCGTTGGCGAACAGTCATAGAAATAAAGATCTGGGTGGTAGACGCACTCAGTGCTACTGGAGTGTCACTTCATCTAGGCCCTCTCAGCTGAGAGAACCAAGAAATACATGTATGTATCCAACTCATGAGTATACACACATCTGTAAATATTTTGATACATAGCTGTCTGTATCTGTATTAAACTATTGAGTTCCTCTGATATCTCCATCTCTAATCCATTACCATACGGGTCATTCTAGCCTCCTCCCCTTTCTTATCCGTAAATTCCCACTCCAACAGTGAGAAATCTGGCTCTGCAGAAACTGTTTTATGTGGATAAACCAATGCTAACATTTTAGCAAACATTTTAAAGACATTTCTGTCTTTGTCTCTCTCCATGTTCTTGCCTTTCTGCTAATATTTTTCTAAATATATATGCTTATATGTATTACTTTCTTATATTCTTACCTACATACCTTTGTAATGTCTTTTTGTCCTATGTAAGTACTTTTCAGACACATATTTTTTTCTTAATTCCATAGGTTTTCAGGGAACAGGTGGTGTTTGGTTACATAAATAATTCTTTAGTGGTGATTTCTGAGATTCTGGGGCACCCATCACCCGAGCAGAATACCTGTACCCAATTTAGAGTTTTTCATCCCTCATCCCTCTCTCATCCTTTCTCCCACATCCCCAAAGTCCATTGCGTCATTCTTATGCCTTTGCATCCTCATAGCTTAACTCCCACTTATGAGTGAGAACAAGTGATGTTTGGTTTTTCATTCTTGAGTTATTTTGCTTAGAATAATGCTCTCCAGTTCCACCCAGGTTGCTGCAAGTGCTATTATTTTGTTCCTTTTAATGGCTGAGTAGTATTCCATGGTACATATATACCAAAATTTCTTTATCCACTCATTGGTTGATGGGCTTTTGGGCTGGTTCCATATTTTTGTAATTGCCAATTGTGCTACTATAAATATGCATGTGCAAGAATCTTTCTCATATAATGACTTCTTTCCTTTGGGTAGATACCCAGTAGTGAGATTGCTGGATCAAGTGGTAGTTCTACATTTAGTTCTTTAAGAGGTCTCCACACTGTTTTCCATGGTGGCTGTAATAGTTTACGTTCCTACCAGCAGTGCAAAAGTATTCCCTTTACACCAAATCCCCACCAACATCCATTATTTTTTGATTGTGGCTATTCTTGCAGGAGTAAGGTGGTCTCACATTGTGGTTTTGATTGGCATTTCCCTAATCATTAGTGATGTTGAGCAGTTTATCATGTTTGTTGGCCATTTGTATATCTTCTTTTGATAATTCAGACATATCTTTTTACGTTAGTACGTTCTGAGGTACTCTTTGTTTTTTAACATATGTATTCCATAAATTAACTACTCCCTTATTAATAAATGCCTTGCTTGTTCCCAAATTTATCACTATTACAAATAATGCCACAATGCAAAATCCTTCTGCATGTTACCTCTGCAGAACATATCCTAGAAGTGGAATTTACCCTGCAGAGATAGGAGTCTGTAAATCTTTCAGAGCACTTCCAGGTATATGAAATATCATTTAGGCTGGACTTCTAGGAGTCAAACAAAATCTGATAGTTTGTTTGGGGGTACACTGAGTGAGGGCCCCACTGGCTCTGTCTTGGTGCTACAGTGGAGAGGGGCTGTAGGAGGGGCCCAGATCTGATTCGGCCTCCTCCGCAGATCTGATGCCTTCTCCCCTGCAGGTTGCTTTGGACTGTCCTTGGGTCAGCACCCGGGGTCTTCCTAAAGATAGAGTCTGGGCCGTTGCACTTGATTGTTCTCTGGCCTAGTCTGAATTTACTCAGGAACCAACTGCTCAAATCTTCTCTGAGCCCGAGTCGCCTGCCACCACCTTTCCCCACGTTCTTCTCTCTCAGCATTTCTAGGTTGATACAACGCTGACCTAATTGATTGCTGAATGCTTTCTGCATATCAGCCTCTGCTGTATCCTGGGAGCACCATTAACACATTTCTTTAAGTATCCGGGATAGGTGAGTCAATTTGCAGATCAAACAAGAAAGTATAGAAATTAGATTAAAGCTTCACTCAAACCTTGCAACCAAACCCAGGACACTAGAAAGTCAGACATAGAGGCTTTCCCTTTGACGTCCTATGGTGCTGATTCTACTAATCTCTGCCCTCAGTGTCAACTGCCAAGCTGCTTGCTGAAAAAGCGATAGAGAACTTTCTTACAGGTATTTTCTTTAAAGAAACTCTCAAGGATTAGAAGTCTTCTTGATTCAAGGGAGTGAAGTTGTAATGAAATGGCAAAATGACAGTCTGTGGGGTCCGTGACTCCTAAACTCATGCCAGCTAGGTGGACATTTATTCCCCTCATGTATTTGTTGTGAGAATTAGATGAGAAAATGAATAGCATTTGTCATAGAGTAGATACTCCATAAATATGCAGTAACAACCAAAATAGCTAATATTTATTGAGAACGGATCATGCATACTGTTCTAAGTATTTTACATGTGTTAATTCATTTGATCCCCACAGCAGTATTGTGAATTGGGTGCTATTCTATTTCCTAATTTTACAAATGAGGAAACCGAAGCACAGGAAGTTAAAGCAACTGGCCCAAGGTCACGCAAGTAGTAACAAGATTCAAGGCCAGCTGTCTGTCTTCAGAGTTTGCACCCTCCACCCCACTCCGCTGGCTCTCATGAGATGCAGTATTCCCTGGTGGGATGAGGGTTGCCTTTGGAATCCATGGCAGATACTGCTAGATGTCTCCTCAGTGTCCCTTTCCCCACCTCCTCCTTGCAATTGAACTCCAGTATTTTTTGCAGGGTGGTAACATGTTCAGTTAAAAATAAACATCTTCCCAGGATCCCTTGCAGCCAGGGTGGACAAGTGGCCCTGTTCTGGCCAATGAGATGGAAGCCAAAGGGACAGACTCAGCTGGCACCACCTGTCCATGGTTCCCTCCTCTCCCGCCTGCCTGTGGTTGTGCTGGCTAGAAGTGCAGCAGCTTTCTTGTGGGCAGGAGGATGACACCACATGCCCAGGGTGCAGGAGCAGGAAGACAGAGGGCAGGGCAGCTGGGGTGTCGACAGCAGTGCAAGCCACAGTGGTCCTGGAGGGCTTACAGCTGACCCTTCGGTGAAGGAGAAAAATGATTTCCTGTTTAGTTCATTCACTGTGAGTCTGGTTTCTGTTATCTGCAGCCAACAGCAATGGTAATTGAAACAAAATCCCAGCTGTACTAGGAGGTCCCTGGAGTGAGGGGGATGTGTGTGTGTGTGCGTGTGCGCATTTTGCTTCATTGGCGCTGAGGCTTGGTTTCCTTATTTGTTCTTTTTCCTCATGTTATACCCCATAATATCTGGAAAGGCAAGTATACAGCCCACTCCCAATGAGAATGAAAGGAAGGGAGGAAAAAGGGGAGAGAGGGAGGGAGGAAGGGGAGCAGTAAACACCCATAGTCCAGAGAGTGGTACAGAACTGGACTTGTCATTTCCCGTTGGGCCACAGAGTCAGCCTCAGATGCATGCCCAGAAGTTTTGTGTCCCTGGCCTTGTCTTGGCTTCCTTTCTCTAGCCCATTCCCCTCCCTCAGACTCCAGTTTTTCTTGTTGGTGCTCCCTGTGGTCAAAGCCAAAAAGATCCTCAGTTTTGGTTTTACCCTAAAAGAGCAGCGAAGGAATCTCCTACTGTTCTCTGTGTGAGAGCCACTCAGGGGTTCTGAGACCTGCTAAAACTGATAGTGCTAATAGCATGGATGCAGGGGCCAAACTATACAGTTCAACTCTCACTCTATCATTCTTAGCTGTGTAATCTTGGAGAAGTTACTTGGTTTCTCTGTGCCAAGGATTACTTATCTCTTAAATAAGGGTAATAATAGGATTTATTAATAGAGTTTTTGTGCATTTATACGTAAAATATTTAGAATAGTGACTCTTGAATGGGGGCAATTCTGTCTCCCACGCCAGGGGTCATTTGGCAATGTCTGGGACATTTTGGCTTGTCCTAACTGGAGGGGGAGTGCGGCTAGCATCTCTTTAGTGGGTAGAGACCAGGGACTCTGCTGAACATCTTATAATGCACAAGACAGCCCCTGCAAAAAGAATGATCCAGCCCCAAATGTAGTAGTGACAAGCCTGAGAAACCCTGATTTAAAACTATGCCTTGCTCATGATAAATGCTATATAAATTAGTGTAACATTGATGTGTTTTGCTAAAGATTCCCTTTCCACTCTGGATGATGATAGAAAAGAATCAAAGAGGGAAAGGGGACCAACATCTTTGTTCTGCCATGTATGTGAGAGGTACAATAATAAGACATTTTAAGAGGTTGCAAGTATTTGAGATGTGACTTTGACATGCCCCACCCTGTGCCTGGCATGTAGTAGGCGCTCCTTAAACAGATCTTAGGACAGTTGTGCTTTAGTCATTGATCACAGTGAGTGTTATGGATCTTCTTGTGAGTTGGAGTTGCTTTGTATTTTCCTGAAGCCCTCTGATAACAGGACATGAGGTGGGTGGGGGTGGGGAAGGTGCTGGAGTCAGTATTGAGTTCAGCCTTGTAGGGGTGATGTTATGGCTGGCTGTTATCTTCGCCACTGAAAATGTTGCCATTCAAGGAGGGAGAGTTGATCTGCTTGGCCTTGGTATTTGGGGTGGGGGGTCTGGGAGGTGGGAAGACTGAGCATCCTGAGGCTAACTGCTTAGAGAAGGGGTTAGCAAATTGTTTCTGTAAAGAGCCACGTTTAAATAACTTAAGCTTTTTGGGCTAAGAGGAAAAATTAAGGATATTATGCACATAATTATGTAACAAGAGAGAAAACACATTGCTACACATTTTTATTGAGATAATTAAAAACTTTATGAACACTAAATTGGAATTTTATATAATTTTCACATATCATAAAGTATTATTCTTCTTTTGATTTTTCTCAATCATTTAAAAATGTAAAATTCATTCTTAGCTCTTGGGACGTATAAAAACAAGTAGTAGACTGCATTTGGCCTGTAGGCTGTGGTTTGCTAACCCCTGACTTAGAGCATCATCACCTCAGCCTGGGGTTGGTCCTGCCCTGAACCCCTAGGCTGGTTCTCTCTGTCGCTAATGCCAGTCATGTTCCTTTTAGTAAAGTCCCTACTAGAATCCCAGGCTCTACAACTGAATTCCTTTGTAGTTCCCCAGCAGCCAGACTAACTGCAAACAGCCTTTCATCTCCCAGGGCATTGGGCACCTTGTGCTAGGGGCCAGGACTACACAGGTGGAAAGGTTGTGTCCCCACCCTAGCATTGCTTACCATGTAGTGAGGAGACACCATGGATCAGGACAGTGAGATGGAGGCCATCATGAGCACAGTGCTACATGTCAAAGGCCTGGGGAAAGGAGCACCCAGGTTCTCAGAGAGCATAGGGAAAGCTTCACAGAGTTGTTATGCTTGAGTTGAGACTGGAAGAATTCATAGAAGTATTTTAGAGATTGGGGTTTGAGGTTCTAAATTTTTGGACAGCTGAAAACACCATGTGTGAGTGATGGGGGATGAGATGAGAGGGCATACCATGTCCATGGAATTAGAGATGCCCTCCTTTTTACTGCCGGCACATGGCTTGAGGAGGGAGAGTGGCAGCTATAAAGCTGGATCAGCAGGCAGTGCTGAGTATGGCTGTGGTCTTGCCTCTGGAGCCTGCAGAACACTGCCATGTTCTCACCTGTCACCCTAGCCTGCACCTGCTGCTTAGACTCACACCTTGAGGCTGGGCTGCAGTTGGTGCTTTCAGACCTCCCACCTGCCTAGGCTTCTACATATCACTCAACTTCAGACTGGGCCAAACCTGCTCTTTGCCCACCTGGTAGCTAGCCCTCCTGTGCCCCTGCTGGTCCACCTGCTTACCTCTGAGGATTTCTCCTACCCTTTGTCTTCCACAGAAAAAACTTCTAATTTCTGATAAATAAAATTGTTTCCTGGAATATGGCCTGTTTCCTCTCCTTCCTATTCACCAGTGACATCTGGACTCACTTATTTTCCTCATTGCCTTTGCAAATGGGAAAAAGTAGAGATGCCACGTGTGGACATTCTTACCTAATCAATCTAGGTAAGAATAGTGATTCTTTACCGAGGGAAATTCCTGTGCCCTACCCCAGGGATCATTTGACAACATCTGGGGCATTTTTGGTTGTCCTATTCTGAGCTGCACAGAACCCCTGCCTCAGGTGATCGCTGCAGAGAACACATCATGCGAGGTGTATGGCTGGAGGCATCAGGCATATGCTCAGATTCAGCCCAAGGGTATTTCTCCATTTCAGATGTTAAATTCTGACTCTGTTGCTCTCCAACTGGTTGTATTTTTCTCCGGGTCTACCAGAGAAAACCAAACATTCGGAATTAGACATCTAAGATCTTTAAAAGTGAGTGAAGTGAACACTTATACACTACTGATGGGAATATAAAATGGTACAGCCACTGTGGAAGGGGTGTACCATTTTATATCTCCATCAGTAGTGTATAAGGGTTCTACTTTGGGGTTCCTCAAAAAATGTTAAATATTTGACCCAGCAAATTCACTCCTAGATATGTACCCAAGATAAATGAAAATGTATATTCATACAAAAACTTGTACACAAATGTTCACAGCAGCCAAATATTCATAAATGTGAAAAAGTGGAAACAACCCAAATGTCCATCAACTGATGGATGGATAAACAAATGTAGTAATACACACAATGACATATTATTCAGCCATGAAAAGAAATGAAGCTCTGATACATGCTGTATAACGTGGATGAACCCCAAAAACACTATGTTAACTGGATGCAGCCAGACACAAAGGATCGTGTATTGTATGGTTTTATTTATATGAAATAACCAGAATGGGAAAATCCATAGAGACAGATAATAGACTAGTGGCTGTCAGGGACTGGGAGGAGAGGGGATTGGGCAGTGAATACTTAACGGGTACAGGTTTTCCCTTGGGGGTAAACATGTTCTGGAATTAAATAATGGTGATGATTGCACAATACTGTGAATGTACTGGAAGCCACTGAACTGTACACTTTTAAAAAGGCAATTTTATGTTATGTGGATTTTACCTCAATAATAATAAAAAAGTGAGTGCGGTCAGCATTCAGCTTCCTGTGCAAATAGAACCCCTGGTGCCACAGAGATGTTTCTGATGTCCTTAGCTCCTGGCTCTTACAGATCCTGAAACGCGGTGAGCCTGAGTCCAATTTGTGCCACTCTCCAGAAAAAGGCAAAATGGAGCATTGGCGCCTCTCCAATCCCAGGAACAGGCAGTAATTCTTTTGTGACACCATCAAGATGGATATTTATATTTGGATAGTTCATCTGTTATTCTTATGAATTCAGTGTTCGTTTGTCCCCTTGATCTGGAGGCCCAGGGCTCATCTCAGGCAAGGTCTCCACGTCCCTGAGGAGGAGAAGTGTCTTTTCTCCTTCACTTTGCCAAGTCTCCCCAGCTGTCCTCAAATTCTCGCCACATACTCTCCCATTCACAGGCTCGTGCATTCGAAAGGCACCACTTCAGGCTTTTGGGCCAGGGCCAGATACTGTCCTAGGCCCTGGGAATCTAAAGATAAACAAGACACAGTCCCTGCTTTCCAGGAAAGAGTCAGGGAGGCAGAGAGGTGACTGCACAAGTGCAACACTGGTTAGAGGGAGGAAATGGGCAAGGGCGAGGTAGTTGGCAGAGGGGCTGGTGGGGGCGTTGCATGAGGTGGGCCTGGGAGAACAGGTAAGAATTTACCAGGGACACAAGGCAAAGAGACAGACTTTTCAAAGCCACAGTGTATGACATAGCTTTGGACCTTGAGGGATAATGTTGGGAGTGGGGGCAGAGGGTGGTCAGTAGAGGAGCAGATAAAGTTGGATAACTAGGCAGGAGCAGTGCTTGGAATACCTTGCTTACCAGCCTGAATTTGGGATCTATCCTGATAGTGAAGAGAAACTAGTCAAAGATTTTAAGAAGAGAAGTTCCATCATCAGATTTGCACTTTAGGGGGTAAAACATTCTGGAAGCAAAAGAGAGGCTGGATTAGAGAGAGAGTTGGAGTGGAGGTCAGCCCAGATGCTACTGCACCAGTCCACGCGTGACATGATGAGGGTTGGATGAAGGTCATCGGCAGTGGGATGAAGGGGCAGGGACAGGACTGACTGGGCTATAAGATGCCGGGTAGCCATGGATGGTGCAGTAGGGTTGGGGATATGAGGGAAAGAGTAGCCCTGGGAGACTCCAGGTTTCTGGCTTGAAAAGAAGTCATTATGTGAGAAGAGGAGCACATTTGGGGAAAAGTGACAAGCTGAGTTTGGGGCAGGATGAGCTGAGAGCCTGAGGCACATCCAAGTAAAGACATCAGGCAGGCCAGCCGGGCTTGGAGCTGGGGCTCAGGGTAGAAGTCAGGACAGGATGGTGGCCTTGTGCATGTGTCCCATTTCTCCCTAGAAGTTCAATTTGGAGAGCCATGACCTGGAAGGTGCTGGAGCCTGCTCCTGCCAAGGTCATCCTGGTTTAAACTCTTTCTCCCTGTTGGCATGTGATTTCATGTTCACTTCTCCCTTTAAATGGAAATGCATAAAATGATCTCCGTCCTCCAGAGGGAATTGAGATTTTTTTTCCTCTCTCAGCTCTGACACCTGCTACTGTTTCACTCATTATTAAAGGTCTGTGTGACCTCAGGCAGTGCTAAACAGGGCTGCAGGAGGGCCTGGAGAAATGTCAGGGGAGAGGCATCAGAAAATGACTCACAGCAGCAGAGAGCAAGTAGAGAGACATTGCATATGCCCCAGTGTCTCTGCAGTGCCTCAGAGTAAATCTGCCACCCTGTCCCTGGAATATTAGGCTCTGCTGCCGTATAGCCCTCTCTCTTCCCAGGCCTCCTTCCTACCCTAGCTCCTCCAGTCCACCTTCTGGGCATGTCTTATGCTGCCTTTTCTCAGTCCCTGCCACAGGATGCTACCCCTCTCTCAGCTGCTGAAATCCTCCCATCTATATTTGTTACGTATGCTTTGTAGCAAATTACCACACAATACTCTCACAGCACAGATTTATCATCTTATATTCCAGAGTCAGAAATCTGACACGGGTCTCACTGAACTAAAATCAAGATGTTAGCAGGCTGTGTTCCCCTCTGAATTCCTAACACGGAATCTATTTTCTTGCCTTTTTCAGTTCCTAAAAGCCAGCAGCATTTCCTGGCTCCTGACCGCTCGTATCTCCCAAGCCAGCAACAATGGATAGAGTCCTTACATGGCATCACTCTGACCTCCTTTTCTGCCTCCTTCTCCCACTTCTAAAGACTCATGTAATTACATTGGACCAGCCTGGAGAACCCAGGCTGATCTCTCAACATTATGGTCAGCTAATTAGCAATCCGAATGGGAAGGAAAGGAAGGTTCTGCCTTTATATAGGCTTACACTCTAGATATCACACGTCAAAGAATCTTAGGTTTACAGCCTTAGAAATCATGAGTGAAAGGGTTTTGGATTTACAGCTTTAGGAATCACATGTGAAAAGGTTTCTGGGTTTACAGCTTTAGAAATCACATACGAAATGGTTTCGGGTTTACAGTTTTAGAAATCACCTATGAAAGGGTTTTGGGTTTACAGTTTAGAAATCACATGTGAAAAGTCTCTGGTCTCTGGATAGAGGAGTGGGGTGGGGTTTTGATCTTGTTTTAAGTAAAAACAGTGTCTTCTGGAGAGTTTCCCCAGGAAAGTGATTCAGGAGGTGCCAGTTGGCCTGCTTTTTCTTCTATTGAAATGCATTGTGGAAGTCGAGGGGGAGGTGATCCCAGATGCCTGGGTCTCCTTCCTCACAGTGAGGCTGATACGCTGCAAGTCTCTGAGGCATATAGCAATAAATCAAACAATTTTATCTAGAGATCTATGAGCTAATAACACTTGGGTGTGCTTGTATCAGGTTCTCTTCTAGGGAAGACATTTATGTTTGAGCAAGGAGATTTTTGTTAGGGGATCTCAATTATAATATTAGCAACATATATTAAGTGTTTAAGCTCTATGCTAGCAATAAGCTAAGGAGTTTTCATGCATTTTCTCATTTAATTCTTAGAATAACCCTATGAGGTAGATAGTATTATACCCATTTTACAGATAAGGGCTTTTGAGGCTTGCAGTGGCTAATCAGCTTGTCTAAGTCATGGTCACATAGTTTATAAGTAGTAGAGTCAGAATTCAAAGTGGGGTTGCACATGGCAGTCTGTGCACTCTCTGTCTCTCTCTGTCCACTGTGCCACCTCTGTCACCGTGAGGAATGGCCCCATTAGAGCCAGACTAAAGGGCAAGCTACCCAACCCTACCAGTCTCCAGCCACAAATGGCATGTTCAAGGGACCTCTATCTGAAGGGCAAGTGGCCAGGAATGAGATATTGGGGTGGGGGCAGAGGCTGGGGGTGGTGTTCTATATAGCCCCTTGTCCTTGGTTTCCTCAGGGCCTGCCATCACCCTGGGTTTCTTTTCTTCTTCAGCCCTTCTCAGGCTGCAGAGGAAGGCAGGAGCCACCATCTCATCCCAGCTTGTTTGCCAATTTATTATCTTGCAAACAAATCCTGCCTTGTGGTATTGTTGCTGTAATGGGAAAGAAGTTCATCTATTTCCAATTCTGCAATGTGGGCAGACTTTCAAGGGGTCTGTTTTCAGTTCACATATTAATGTGCCTCTTGCCACAGCTCCAAATAGCTTCTGCTCCTACATGTGGGCCATTTCACTTGAAGGGATGCGGAGGGAGGAAGGGAAGTGGAGCAATATTTTGTTTGTGTACACTTTCAAATGGGACAAGGTTAAAGGGACCAAACCTTGTCCTGTCTTGAGACGATACCCAAAGGCACCTGGACAAGATAAAAATCCAAATCCTTTATCTGTGAAAATTCTTTGCTCCAACAGAGCTGAAAAGAAACATGCATTTGTGTGTGTGTGCCCTCATGCATGCAGGCATGCACGGTGAAGCTGTCAAGATCTCAGGCTACCCCTCCTTGAAACAGCATGTTACTTACTGTCATCTCTGTGATCCTCATGGCTTCCTTTTTATCTGGGGACACTAAAGGTCTTAGAAGGACCAAATCAAGCAAGGGGAGATCCTCCTCTATGCTCTTGAGGCCAAACAGGGACGTATTTTTCATCATCTTGTTTCCCCCAAAGACCTCTAGGCTGAGACACTGCCAGTTAGAAATTCTACATTGCAAGGGTTTTGCTGACATTTAATCCCCTAATCCATACTATGCCATGGTATTATCTCATGTTTAACAAACTGAAAAAATAAAAAATCCAAACATATTTTCAGCCTTGGTGAGCAGACCCAGGCAAAGCTGAGCTGTTGGGAGGGAGTGAAAACCTGGAGGGGACCCAGGAGTTCTGCAGCCCCCACCCTACCCCACATCTGCTGTCCTGACCATGGCTCCTCTTGTGCCAGTGCCTAATGAGTTGAATTATTTTTATTATTTATTATTTTTGAGATGGAGTCTTGCTCTTGTTGCCCAAGATGGAGTGCAATGGTGCGATCTTGGCTCACTGCAACCTCTACCTCCCGGGTTCAAGCAATTCTCCTACCTCAGCCTTCTGAGTAGCTAGGATTATAGGTGCGTGCCACCATGCCCGGCTAATTTTTGTATTTTTAGTAGAAACACGGTTTGACCATGTTTGCCAGGCTGGTCTTGAACTCCTGACCTCAGGTGATCTACCCACCTTGGCCTCCTAGAGTGCTGGGATTACAGGCGTGAGCCACCATGCCTAGCCCTTATGAGTTTAAAAAGTTAAAGTTCCAACCTAGAGAGGAAGATGTAAATGTCCTTAATTCTCTGCCCTGAAACATCATTATTAAAACCCTGATGTTTTAATCATTTTTTTAGATCGCATTTTTAAATTTATCTCCCCTTTCCTCACATGGGAACCTGGTGACTTTCAATTACCACTATCTGAGAAGAGATGTGTTTGTGTACATAGCCAGCGGCTTAGATGTGTGCTTATTATTTGCAGAGTAGTTTTTCTGCTCTCCCAGGTTTTTTCTTGCTTATGTGATGCTGCTTAAAATCTACCTTGTAATCTTCACAGTCTGGGTCTCATTTGCATTCAGGCTTCTGGGTCTTAAGACCCATGCATTGCCTGTCCCACCATGTATTAGACATATTTGGTTTATTTCTTAAGAACATAGACACACCTTTTCTTAGGAAATAAACCAAACAGAGATTAATTCATTTTTTAGAATTAATTCATTTTTTAAAAATTCATTGTAAGTGGGAAATCACAACTCCCATTAGTAAACCTGATGCCCCCATCCACTCATGAGTTATTCTGGAAACATCCCTGAAAGCCTTCTTCCCCAGCAAGCAGAGGCCTGCCTTTCCTTGCTTCAGCGGGAACCTAAGAACTCTGCTGGGGGGCCTTTGCTAGGCACTTACCTCTGTAATCTCTGATGTCGCTCAGTTGTGTTGTTTTTTGCCTGGCAGGAATGACTCAGTGGTGAGAATAAGTCTGCATCACTGGAACGCATTTCATGTTGACATAAGAAATTTGCAGAATTTGGAAAATGGAGCAAACTGTATCCTATGAAAATCTTGCAAGGTTTGCATTATTGTTGAACTTTCACCTTTGCTTTATTGATTAGTTTTGTTCCTAAACTTTATTTATTTTATTTTTATTTATTTATTTATTTATTTATTTTGAGACAGAATTTTGCTCTTGCTGCCCAGGCTGGAGTGCAATGGTGTGATCTCTGCTCACTGCAACCTCAGCCTCCCAGGTTCAAGCAAGTCTCCTGCCTCAGCCTCCCTTGGAGTAGCTGAGATTACAGGCATGCGCCACCACACCCGACTAATTTTGTATTTTTAGTAGATACGGGGTTTCTCCATGTTGGTCAGGCTGGTCTCAAACTCCCAACCTCAGGTGATCTGCCTGCCTCTGCTTCCAAAAATGCTGGGATTATAGGCGCGAGCCACTGGGCCCAGCCCTAAACTTTATTTTTAATGTATTTGAAGTAGTCTTCTGGTTGAGGATTATTCCTAAATTCTTAGTTGTTCCTTTAATGTGTATTTGTCTTTGAGCTTCTTAGTAATACTGAGACCCAAATAACACTGCTTCTTATGATAGATTTTTCTCCCAGAATGAACCAGGTGCTGTTTTGACTCAGAGCAATGCAGCAAATAGGCATGGCATGTGAGGCAGGGAAACCCACAAAAGCTTTTGACAGAAAACTGACATTTCTTTCTTTTGGAGAGGAAGTTTCAGTTATGTTGCCTGGTCTCCAACTTCTGACCACAAGCGATCCTCCTGCCTCAGCCTTCCTTACCTGGCTGAAGTTGACAAAGACATTAGTAACTTTGTAATATAGCTTAAATGGTTAAAAGAATGGCCTCTGAGGTAGGAAAAATTCTCCCACATATTAGTCAACTGACTTTGGACAGGCTGTTTAACATCTCTAAATCTAAGTAAACTTATCTGGGGGTGGCGTGGGGAGAGAGAAAGAGTAAAGATTTAAATGAGATATTAGATTTTAATACTGACCGCTCTCATTGTGTTAGAAGTTATTACTGTTGAGTTTGTGAACCGAGATTTAAAAGTGTGACATTGAATGGGAAATGGTTACATATCCGACATGTGTAGATAGAGGCACAGGATGGTTTGTATTGAAGACAGCTGTCTCCATGACAACCACATTGCCCTCTACTTAGCAGGTCCCCTGACAAATCACCTAAGGCACCATTTTACTTGTAGCTCAATGATTCCTGGCTGTTCCAGATGCATTAATAAGGTGGAAGAAAGACTTTTCTCCTTTTTAATGTAAGAATAGCTTTTATTAACTTTAATTACACATATAATACATTAACACATTCTTTTTAGTAAAAAAATAAATAAATAAACATTACAGATAAGGCTGAAATGCCCTTTGACCACCAGCTCCAGTCCCCATCTCTGTCCAGAAGTAGCTCTTGCTATCAGTGTTACATGTCCTGTGCATTTTATCATGCTTTGAAGACCCATAGTGTCTATACCCATAGGAAAAATATTGTTTAATATGCCTGGGTGTTTTATATATAAGTTATTATACTATGTGTCAGTCTGCAGCTTGATTTTTTGTTCACTCAACAATAGGTCTGGAGGATCTTTCCTTGTCAGTACATATAGTAAATATATTTTAAAACTGCTATATATATGCATGTGTGTGTGTGTGTTATGGATGAATCATAGTTTATTTAACCAATCCCATTTTTATGCCCATTTCAGTTATTTCTGCAGTTAACGTTTGATATTTTGCAAACAAAACTGCCACAGACTTGCTGAGACCCAGCTTCTGGGCACATGGATAAGTGTTTTTCTGGAGTAGATACAGAGAAGGGGAATCACTAGATCAGAGTATGAACATTTTGCATTAGTAGATACTGCCAAATTTCTCTGCAAAGTGATTATACCAGCTTATGATCCTACCTAGAGAGTAAAGAATATCTTTTCTCCATGCCCTTTTAAATTTTTTCTAATTTAGAAGGTAAAAAAAAGAGATCTCTCTCTGGTGTTTGTATTTCTATTTTCCTGATTACTGGTAAAACAGAGTATTATTGTCAAGCTCTTATGGGCCACTTACATTTTCTTTTCTGTGGATTACCATTTTATATCTTTAGAATATTTTTCTATCAGATTTTTTTTTCATTTGTTTTATTTTCAATCTGTAAAGGTTCTTTATATAATCTAGATACTTATCCTTTGTTACAAGTATTTTCTGCTTTTGGCTCTTAATTTTGCTTATGTTGTTTTCTGTCACGCACAAGTTTTTGTTTTTGATGTAGTCAAATTTATCAGTTTTTTATGTGTTTTGCTTTTGTGTCGTTTAGAAATCTTTTTGTATATCAAATCATAAAATATCCTCCTATCTCATGCTCTAATTTTTTTTTACATCTATGTCATTAATGAGAGAAGCTTTCTAGGTAAATCAGTCCTTATCTATGTTGCAGGTATATCTGCAACCAGGTAGGAGTGAAGGTCCCTTACTCTGGGAGCCAGCAGGAGTTCTCAGGGAGAATGGAGCAGTCCCAATAGTTTCCAGCAGAGGGCAGTGTCTTCCTCTGCTGGGCCCCTGAGGGGTTCCTTGCCTCACCAAAGGGAATAGGAAACTGCTCTGAAATTAGCAGGTCTTGGGGAGGGGAGCATGTATCTGGTCACAGAAGAGACCAGGAGCAAAGTCTGTTTCTGCATGTGTTCCACAGTGGGAAATAAAACAGGGCCACAGGGAAAGTGTCCTGGTGGACCCTGTGTTGTGTTTTGTCTGCATATGGGAAGAGAGAAGACCAGAGTAAGCCAGGATCATAGCCAGATTTCTCCAAGGGAAGCTTCAAGGCTGGCTTCAGTCTGGTCAGCACACGTGAGATGAAAGCTCAGATTTTACAGAGAACATGTTATTTACCAGACAAACAACAGGCAGGATGGAAACATGCAATCCTCAAGCTTATTCTTTTGATTTCATCAATAATTCAAGCACTGTCTCCTTTGGTGGGGGAGTGGGGAGAGGAGAAAGAACAAAGGAGCCCCATGGCCAGAGGCACAGCTGACTTCAGAGGGGAAACCGAGGAAACAACAGACAGCTCTGTTCAGCACAGTTCCCTCCCCACCTCACCCCAGGCACGTCCTGGGCTAGCAGCTCTGTCTTGTGTTGGTTTGTTTAATACTATCAGTGTGGGCGATGCTGTACCATTATGAAACCAGGACAGCCTAGGCAGTGAAACTCACAAACCAGCATAAATATATTAATCTGCCTACATTTGGAAATCCAAACCAGTCTCTTGGTTTTCTCTGCTTGCCCCCATGTGTCCACTTTGCACCTTTCTCTGGCCTTGCTCTGTGCCCGGGAGGCTGACTGCTGCCTGTGGGCTGAGTCAGTGGGCTCCATGCTCATCAGTCTCTGCTTTGGGTGGACCAATGGGAGGCACCTATGGAGAGGTCTGGGCATTTCCCTTCCAGGATCTCTCCTGGTTGAATTGTAGTTGGCAGTGGATCCATTATTCTGCAGATTCAAGGCAGCCTCCTCCTACACTCGGAGAAAAACTACCCACTCTCCTCTTTTCATTTCATGCCTTGGAGTGTTGGTGGTTTCTGGATAGTTTGTGCTTTACTATCCCTCATTGACTTCCCTTTTCCCTACTCACACCCTTAGAAATAGTCCCTTCATTCATTTATCTTCAATCATTTTTTCTGAGTGTACTGTTTGATTCCTGCCTGAACCCTGAAGAAAACAGAAACCTAAATCTGTCTTAATTCTTCATCCTGAAACAGATCAAGCATACAATTAAAATTTTATTGTAGTTTTGGATTCTCTTTTCCACACAATCTCCAAGCCCAGGGTGGCTGCTACCCTCGCACCTTTGCAAGAGACTGCACAAGAAATCATTGCAAACCTGCCTGAAAGACCCCGCCAACTGCGTTCCTTTTCTGCAATTCTCTAGTGTTGATTTATCAAAGATCCCTTTCCTCAGGCTCACAAAAATGTCCCATTGCTATAAATACTCTTCAGTCCAGTTCTAAACTTTAAAGGCAAACAACCTGGAAGATGAAGGAATCATAGGAACCAATTTGGATGCCTGGAGGTTTGACTAATTCATTAAGGGATAGTTGCTGAAAGTTGCTGGGTATGTAAACTGCATTTCTATGCAGCCCTCCTCTTCAGGGACAGGATTGTTGTTCTGCAAGCTAAATAGTTGCAATAAGCTGGCATTCCAAGTAGATGAGGCCATTTGGTTTTCATCTCTCCACAAGGCATACATGACTAAATGAACTGGGTCCCCCAAACCCCCCTTCCCTTCTCCTTCCACCTGCTGGTGAAGATGTAAATGAACAAAGCCCAGACATTGAAGTAGGAGAAACAGGACCGTAATTAACATATTGGATAACCTGAATAACTGAGAGCTGTTTGGACACCTACTTTAATTAAATGCTAAGTGAGTCTTCTTCCCTGCAGACTGTCCTAGTTTTCATCACGTGTTCTTTCTGGGTGCATTTCTCTACATCTGTAGCTAAATGAATGTCTCTCCTTCAGTCCAGCTCTCACCCCATTTTCAGCCCAGCCTAGTGACCTAGAGATTCCCTGGACACCTTACCAATGTCCAATCCATATCTGAAGCCTAAGGATGTCATCGAAGTCTCTCCTTGGTCTGCATTCCTCTGCTCACCTCCACCACCAGCACTTGGTCCCAGGCCCCTGAACTACAGCAAAAGCTTCACAGTTGCTCATACTCCTGCATCAGCACTTCCCTCTCCACGGCACAGGCCGAGTAAGCTTTACAACATGTAAATCTGTCCCTGATACTCTTCCACTTAAAATCCTTTGAAGGCTCCCCATCACTTTTAGGATAAAGACTCAAAGGAGATCTCCTCACAAATAGAGGTCCTTACTTTATAAACCTGTGGCCTAGTCCTGCCCACCACTTCTGTGCCCTTCCGATGCCACCTCCCGCTGTCATGGCCTGAGTCTCTTCCTTGGAACTTTCCTCTGATCCTTAAACTTGTCATGCTCTGTCTCTGCTCATGTCCTTTTCCTTTGCCTGTGATGCTCTCCTTACCGCTATTGACACTTGCCTTTGCTGAGTTAACTTCTATGCATTCTTCAGAACCCAAACTTCAACAATCCCCTTCCTTAAAGGAGCCTTCCCTGACTTGAGGCTAAACCAGGTTCCCGTCACACACTCTCCCAACATGGCCACATGTTGTGATGACTATATACTTAAGAAATTGAGGCTTGTCTCCTCCACGAGAATGACACAACTCCTCAAAGTTGAGAGTTGTGTCTTTGTGTACCTGGTATTGTGTCTGGCATCTAGACCTATCTCAGCAAAGACTTGTTGAATGAATGGATGGACACTTTTGTTCTCTTTCTTTTAATATCAGCGAGTGGTAAGGCCACTACCACAGACTGAAGAAATAGAGGTCCTCAGTCTGGAGAGAGAGAGGTGTGGTACTGGTCAGAGTGGGAGGTGGACTGTGTCGTTGTCTGACAGCTGACAATTCTCTGATTTGGTGCAGAGTGGGAAGGAATCCCCATGCTCTTGCCTCTTCTGTGCAGATAGTCTTCCCTGTTTGGTTCCATCTTGTGCTGGTGTTGTGTACATGCCCACCCACACCCCCAGCCTGTGACCTGGGAGAGCCCCACCAAAGCCCCCACCCACAGCATGTGACCTGGGAGAGCCCCACCAAAGCCCCCACCCACAGCCTGTAACCTAGGAGAGCCCCACCAAAGTCCCCTTCCTTGTGGCTTCATGCCCTTGTTTATTATTGGGCTGGGAAACCTGGGTCTTCCACTCCCAGGCCTGCTTCTAATCACATACATACAGCACTTAAAAGCCAGTTGGTCTCCTGGAACTTCTTTCTTCTCATGAATTGTTGGCAATGCAAATGAAGGATTAAACTACAAGCAAGAGGGGCTTTTTGTTCAGAAGCTTGAGTTTTAAGAACCGTCCCCAGGAAAATCAAATGGAAGGGGGAAAACCCAGCATAGAAGCCTTCCTTCCATTCCCCCAAGTGTCAGCCAAGATTGCAGCCTAAGGGATGAGTCGGAAATAGGGGAGCCGGGGCTTGGAAAAGTAATTGCCTACACCAGGGCTTTTCATACTTTAGCCTGCATCAGGATCACCTGGAGAGCTTAATAAACACAGATGGTGAGGCCCCACCCCCTAGAGCTTCTGATGCAGTTGGCCTGGGGTGGGGCTCAAAATTTTGCCTTTCCAAAGTAGCCTGGTAATGCAGATGCTGCTGGTCTCTGGGGCCCATACTTTGAGAACCACAGCACTACGCTGTACTCTCTCCCCATGTATTCCAACTCAGTGCCTCTCAAACTCCAGTATGTATTCCACTCCCCTGAAAATCTTGTTAGCGCACCGACTCTGATGGAGTAGGTTGGCGTGCAGCTGGACTTTCCACTTTATTAACTGGCTCCCTGGTGGTGAGGGTGCTGCTGCCGCGCTGAAGCCGCTACGCTGAGAAGCAACGCTAGGTAAGCAATTGTCTTTTGGAGCTCTGCTTCTCTCTGATAGACAGCTTTTCCTTCCTTTATGCCTTCCTGGGAGATTGGGGATATTTTGGGAGACCTTTAAGAGAGATGGGTGCCAGGGAATATCACTCTAAGTCTTCCCAGGTCTCGTTGGCCTGACCAACAGGAATCCAGTGTCTATGTGCTAGAGGTTTCTTTTGTCTAAGCTGGGAAAGGAAGCTTGGCCTTCTTTTACCGCCTTTGCTGGAGAGACCCTTGCCCATGATGCTGACGGGTGTGAAGGAGAAATGCAGGGGAAGAGTGACCCTGGAGGAATCATGCTGCCTATCAGACAACTAGAACACGTCTCACTACCGCAAACAGAGTTTCACTGACGTTGTGAAAGGGTGGGATTCAATGGAGAAAAAAAAACTTGCTCCTTTTATTATAAAAAGTGTTGGCTGGGCACAGTGGCTCTCGCCTGTAATCCCAGCACTTTGGGAGGCTGAGGCAGGTGGATCACCTGAGGTCAGGAGTTTGAGACTAAGCCTGGCCAACATGGTCAAACCCTATCTCTACTAAAAATACAAAAAAAAACTAGCTTGGCGTGGTGGTGGGCACCTGTAATCCCAGCTACTTAAGAGGCTGAGGCAGGAGAATCACTTGAACCTGGGAGGCTGAGGTTGCAGTGAGCCGAGATTGCGCCATTGCACTCCAGCCTGGGCGACAAGAGCAAAACTGTCCAAAAAAAAAAAAGAGGAACAATGTGTTGGCAGCATACTGTTTCCAACGTGAGCTCTGTTTGGGGTTAAGGGACATGAACTCAAAGCTTTAAATGAAATCGCATTTGTAGGTTGTTTACCACAGAGCTTAGCCCTTAGTGTGTGCTTAATAGACGACTGCTGTCATTTTTAAATTGGGAAGCACTAATTGTAATAGAATCAGAATCACACCAGAGGAAAATTGGCAGCCTGATAGTCTATAGAATCAAACAGGATATTTTGGCCACTGGGATTTCCTATGCTCCGCCTGGCTCACCCCCTGTGATATTCAGTACATTATTGTTGAATGAAAAGAAGGAGCTTTACAAGTCTGGGTAAATTGGTAGGTGGGGGGGATTTGATCTCATGGAAAGCATTCAAAAGGAAAAAATGAATGGAATTCTGAAAGAACTTTGAGGCCCTGGGTAATCTTGCTTGGTTTATTTATAAAATGGGTCACTCCCACTCCTTGACACGGTTATTATGAGAAATGTTTTACAGTGGAAAATGCTTGGTTAATTATAAAGCATAAATCAAGTATTCATTATTTTAATAAAGTGGAGAACCTAAAGCTATCTAACAGATCATTTGAGTGGTGACTACTACAGTGATGAGTCTGGATGAGGCTGGAAGTAAAATTTTCCAGCCATTAGGTGTTGGTGGGTTGGATAGGCCTCTTAGGCTGGCCCTCACTTGCTAGAAAACTGTCTGAGCTTTTTAGTATTATTTGCTAAAGGGGACATAAACCTTTTCAGAAAGCTGGAGTACAGGTGGGCCAGCAGGTTAGGCCACCTGAGAAGGACTCACCTTTGTCAACCCAATAGGGAGCCCCTGAGCCTGGCTGGCAAGGAACGGCTTTCAAATCTCCCTCCCCAGCCCCTTCTCAGTCTAATGCATCTCATTTATTGTTAATGCTGTTTCTGCTGGCTCATTTGCAAACAGCCTGAATAAAACATCAGAGTAGAGCAGGAGGGGTAGTCCTGTTTTCTGCAGCTGCCTCTGCCACACTCCTGTCCTGCTTCCCTTCCTCCAGTCCCTTCTCCCCTCATTACTCTGATTAACAATCTTTATCAAATTGGCTTGTCATGAAACAGCCAAATAGGGCTCCTGGACTCTTGCAGGGATAGTGAGGAAAAATCTCGGGCAGGCCCAGCATTTGTTTTTGTTTTTTTGTTTATTGTTTTTCTGGATGTAGGGGGAAGAAAAACAAACATGGAATTGTCTCATAATGTTAGAGAGGAGATCTAGGAATAAAGTGGCTGCCCTGCTCATCCCAGGGAACTGCCTTAGCCCTCGGAGGATAGCAAAGGGTTAGCCCAGTAGCAAACCATTCAGCACAGGTGAAACCCTTTGTGGTGTGAGGCTCTGTGGTTGCTAATGCAGGTGCAACACATTGGGCTAGAGATGCAAACCTATGCGTCGTCCTAAAAGAGGCAGAACAGGAAACGCATGGCTCAAAATCAGTCCACACACACAGTTGGAAAGAAATAGTTTCTGTAATTTTCTCTAGTTTAACTTAATTACTGACTATCCTGATTCTTACAGCAACCACTTCCTTGCATCTCTTTACAGCTTTGTCACAAAAAGTGCATCCCTAAGGCGCTGTAATTAAGCTTTGCCTATTTTTAAAAATTTGCTATGTCTTTTAAACATATTTAACTGAGATTTTCCACTTAGATTTTCTCTTATTCTTACAGATTTTTTGTTTGTTTGTTTAAGAACCTGAACATTTTAACCTGTAAAGTTTCCCATAGTCTGGATTTTGCTGATTGCATATTTAAGAAACGGTTCAATATGTTCTTCTGAGCTCTGTATTTCCTGCAAATTGGTAGCTGGATCCAAAGGCTTGATTAGGCTTAAGTTTGATCCCTTTGGCAAGCTTATAGATGGTGTTGTGTTTTTTGTCAGGAGGCAAATACTGTCTGCATATCTCACTTTTTGTGATGTTAGCAGCTGTCGAAGTTCAATGCCTAGATCCCTTAATTCACTGGGGGTTGCAAAATGGGGATGTTCTAATTCTATTATTTATTTTTCGTGTATTAGTTGAAATACTTCCATAAAGAGCTGTTTTCCCTCCTCTCTGATTTGGTTACCTAGTACCCAGTAGTACAGTTCACAAAACAAAGACAGGATAAATGCTTGATTCTTTGTCTTTCTTTATCAGTTTTCAAGATAATAGGTGCTTTTTCTTCTCCCAAAGAAGCCAGTTTTTTTCAAATGGTATGAGGAACCCATGGATTTAAACATATTTGATGGATTAAATATGTATATACAATTGAAAAATTCTTTTTGAGATACAAATGTCTCACCTTTGGCATCGAGACCTTCTTCAGTTGGCTCCTGAGTCCTTTTGACATGATGCTAGTAGTCTTTGATAGCTTCCCTCCTATGTGGAATAACAAGATGCTCCAGGCCCATGCCCTGCCCCAGACTGAAACCAACCATTTCCTTAAGAAATGCTGACTGGGCACGGTGGCTCACACCTGTAATCCCAGCACTTTGGGAAGCCGAGGCAGGTGGATCACGAGGTCAGGAGTTCAAGACCAGCCTGGCCAACATGGTGAAATCCGTCTCTACTAAAAATACAAAAAAAAAGTAGCCAGGCATGGTGGCGCACGGCTGTAATCCCAGCTACTGGGGAGACTAAGGCAGGAGAATCGCTTGAACCCAGGAGATGGAGGTTGCAGTGAGCCGAGATCACAACGTTTTACTCCAGCCTGGGCAACAGAGTGTGACTCTGACAAAAACAAAAAACAAAAACAAAAACAAAAAAAACCCCTGATTTATTTTAATAGAATATAGTATTTTTGAGATCTCAGTCACCGTGCTACGGATGCTCATTGCTGTTCCACTGCGAGGTTAGTCATCGTTTTAAGTCCTTTCCATTGGACAGAGCTAAAGGAGCTAGGGGAAAAATCTACCCACAGCTGGTTCTGCAATAACACTTACTTTGAAAACACTAATTTGTCCAAAAACAATTGGTATGTTAGGGAACAAGTGGAGCATTACACTAATTTTGTGTTTGGCTATTTTATACAGGAGAAATAGCCAAAGAATGCAGAAAGCCACACCAAGCTGAACAAAACCATGTAAGAATAAATAAAATAATAAAAAATTAGGCTTTTTCAAAATCAAAGAGAAGCACAATCTATACACAATCTCTCTATAAACACCTTAAACAGAAATGGCCATCCTTTTACTGCTATGAGTAGTGGGTTTGGTGGTTTCAAACACCACTCTAATTTCCAGAGTTTTCAGCTGAGGGGCAAAGTTGCAAGTGCAGATGAAAAGGCAGGAAAGGAATTTCCAGCAATTATTCAGAAATTAACTGAATAAGGCTAGACAACAGATAAAATTTTCAATTTTGATGAAACGGGTTATCTATTACAAATGCATGCCTCAAAGGGCCTCTATCTCAAAGGCGGAAAAACATGACCCAGGATTTAAGGCTATAGAAGATCAGATAACTCTGATGTTCAGCATCAATGCCCAACAGAGAACATTGAGCCACATTCATCCACATCTAATGTGACAACTTTCTGTTCAGTTTCAGGTAGGCTTTTTTCCACCCCTTCATGATAACTGAACATGCTGCAATCCTTCCAATGCCCACTTCCACAAGCAAACTTCGGGTCTTTTTCAGTGTGAGGTACCATATTTATTGTAGTATTTACGTATTTTTAACATTTTAACCATGTATATAGCTGCTATATCATTTTTGCTAGATTTATATCCTTTTAAAGATGTGTCATTGAAGTTTTTGAGTGTTGTGCCTTTACCCACATTTTTACCACAAACCCAGTGGTTTTTAATCTTGTGATTTTTTGCACAATGAGGTGATTCTTTTTTTTAGAAATGCATATGTCATATTCTGGCAGAACTGAACACACACACACACCTCATGAATTCATGCTGACATTTCCAGTTTAATTTCAGTACTATAAGGTTTCTACTTAATTATAGGACATCCGTACCTCCTTTCTTCTATGCCTCAAATCCTGGTTCTCAAGGACGCGGGAGGTAATAGACTATTAACTAATTATTAATTTGCTTTATCCCGTTTTATACACACAGTAGCCCTAGAATAACAGGGCAAAAACCACCACCACCTCTATAATTACTGAAAACTCTCCCAGGGAGAGCCCTCACAGCTCCTTTCAAGAGCTGCAAGGTAAAGACAAGACTTCTCTGGTCTCTCCAGAACTCTTTACAAACCTCCTGCACTCACCATGACTGGAATGGTGTGACAGATAATTTTATGTGTCAGCTTGACTAGGTTAAGGGATGCCCAGATAGCTAGTGAAACATTATTTCTAAATGTGTCTATGAGGGTGCTTCTGGAAAAGATTCACATTCTAATCAGTAGTCTGAGGAAAGATCTGCCCTCACCAATGGGGGTGAGCTTCATCCAAGCCATTGAGGCCCCACTTGATAGAAGAAAAGAGTGAAGAAAGGGATAGTTCTCTCTGTTCTTGAGCTGGGACATCAGGAGCTGCTGCCCTCAGAGCTCCTGGTCCTTGGGGCTTTGGACTCTGGGACTTATACCACAGCCTCTCCAGTTATTAGGACTTTGGTGTTGGACTGGGAGTTGCACCATCTCCCCTGGGCCTAAAGCTTACAGACCACATATTGTGGAACTTCTCAGCTGTTACAATCATGGGAAGTGATTGCCTAAATAAGTAAATAATAAATATCTACCCACCCACCCGTCCTATTGATTCTGTTTTTCTGGAGAACCTGACTAAAACAATTGGGTAAAATCCCTCCTAGGTTCAACTGCTGTTCTCATAGGACCCAGCTTTGCTCCCCAGTTTTGGGGTTGGCCTATTCTCAAATCTGTCAGATTCCCCCTCCCTGTCTCAGCTTCCTCTGGCACATACGCTGACACCTTGAAGATCTTGAAGCCGCCTGAGGCTTTCCCCATCTTCTTGTATTTTAGGGTTTGTGAGAATACTTTGTCACTTAACCTTGTTATAAATGTTATCCATGGATTTTACAGTTTTTGGCTGTCTAATTGCTCCGTCTGTTTTATGTCAGAATTCTGGGAGATTTAAAAACTGTGCCACTGTCTTGCTATCTTCTCAGAATCCTTCCCTGATAACCATTTTTTTCATAGTTTGTTTTTGAAGATAAATATTGATTTTTTAAAATATACAGATGTTTTACATTTTTATTAATTAAATCTATTTGAACTTAATCCATTGTTTTTATGTTTTAAAAGTCCTTTACCATGTAGAGGTTACACAGAAATCCTTCTACAATTCCTTGTGATGTTTTAAGGTTCATTTTATACACATACCTCTCGTATCCATCTTATCCATTTGGAAACTATTTTGTAAAACACTCTGGGAGGAATATCTAAGTCAATTCTTTTTTCTTAAAATACTAAAATTTCCAACTCCATTTATTGACTTTGTAATTCCTCCTTTATTATAGATCAATTATAAATATCAAAGTCAATATCAAGGTTATCTCTTGATGTGTCTGCCCATTTTTGCAATCGTACCTCAGTACTTACTTATTTCAGCTTACTGGTATATTTTAATATCTAGGGCATGTCCCACCTCACTATTTTTATTTAAATTAAAAAAAACCTACTTGTTTTCATCTGTATTATCTCGCAATGAATTCCAGCAGAGGGGAAGTTCAAAATCCATCTTTTGGGTAGCCCTTTGGTTCCCTAACGATTTTCTTTTTTTATTATTGTTATACTTTAAGTTCTGGGGTACATGTGCAGAACGTGCAGGTTTGTTACAGAGGTATACACATGCCTTGGTAGTTTGCTGCATCTGTCACCCCATCATCTACATTAGATATTTCTCCTAATGCTATCCCTCCCCTAGCTCCCACCCCCGCAACTGGCCCCTCCCTGTTTCCGTGTGTTCTCATTGCTCAACACGCACTTATGAGTGAGAACATGCGGTATTGGTTTTCTGTTCTTGTGTCAGTTTGCTGAGAATTTTGGTTTCTAGCTTTATCCATGTTTCTGCAAAAGACATGAACTCATCCTTTTTATGGCTGCATAGTATTCCATGGTATATATGTGCCACATTTTCTTTATCCAGTCTATCATTGATGGGCATTTGAGTTAGTTCCAAGTCTTTGCTATTGTGAACAGTGTCGCAATGAACATACGCGTGCATGTATCTTAATAATAGAATGATTTATAATCCTTTGGGTATATACCTAGTAATGGGATTGCTGGGTCAAATAGTATTCTAGTTCTAGATCCTTGAGGAATCACCACACTGTCTTCCACAATGGTTGAACTAATTTACACTCCCACTAACTGTGTAAAAGCATTTCTATTTCTCCACATCCTCTCCAGCATCTGTTGTCTCCTGATTTTTTAATGATCGCCATTCTGACTGGCATGAGATGGTATCTCAATGTGGTTTTGATTTGCATTTCTCTAATGACCAGTGATGATGAGGTTTTTTTCATATGGTTTGTTGGCTGCATAAATGTCTTCTTTTGAGAAGTGTCTGTTCATATCTTTTGCCCACTTTTTGATGGAGTTATTTTTCTCTTGTAAATTTGTATAAATTCTTTCTAGATTCTGGATATTAGCCCTTTGTCAGATGGGTAGATTGCAAATTTTTTTTTCCCATTCTGTTGGTTGCTGGTTCACTCTAATGATAGTTTCTTTTGCTCTGCAGAAGCTCTTAACTTTAGTTAGATCTCATTTGTCTATTTTGGCTTTTGTTGCCATTGCTTTTGGTGTTTTAGTCATGAAGTCCTTGCCTAACAGTTTTCTTATGTAAAATGTATCCATATCTACTTGTTTGACCTCTTCCAAATGGTGCCAAACGTCTAGGAGGTGCTGTCCATGGTTGTAGCTCAGGATAGGCTGGTCATGCTCATGCTAGCTTATTCAATACTGCCCAAATAAGTCTGGGGGAAGGTTTATGGCCTGACATTAGACTGGCTCAGTAAGATGATGGAAAGCCATTGAGCTTAGGCCTACCATTTGACAGTCAGGGTTCAACCAGGTGGACAAGACTTCTTGTGCCAAGAGCCTAAGCCTTTCCAGCTGTGGTTCAGGAACATGCTTACCATTGATAGGTCCAAGACAGCGAAGAAGGTCCATTCACAGTTAACAAGAACCCAACACCAAGCTTCAGTTCAGAGCAAATGCTTCTTAGAACACATAACATACATTAGAGCTAGGACCGTGATCTGAAGTCATGGGACAGAACAAACTCATGAAATTACATGGAACACGAATCCATGATGGTTTCTCAAGGTTGCTGAAACCATCTGACATGCACAGTTGTAAGTTAGCAATAGCAATAGAACATATTTGAATCCTGGACTTGAATTTTTTTCTACACACACAGAGCTTTCAGTTCTGACCTTGTGAGGTGAGACCAACAGCTTATAAATGTCTTCTCTTGTCTTCCTGAGACAAAAACAAAAATGAATATGTCCAATAAGTGGAATATAAATACTCTCATCTCATAAATAAGCTTGGAAAAATATTCTGAAATATCTCAGAAAGCATCATGCTAGAGCCTCAGCTGATTCAGTAGATTTTATTTTATGAGCAGCCTATTGCTTAAAGGGATACGAGGAGTCAAATAATAAAAATCAACCTTCAGGAAGATACAGAGATACTAAATGGGAACAGGCAGCTTACGTCTGTCGGCAGTGAATCCTCCAGCAACACAGGCCCATTAATCTTTTTGCATTTTCTATTTTCAGCAGTCAGAAACTTCAATACACCTGCAAGAAAACATATTCACTGATTCTATTATCTCATTCAGATTTAGAGTGTCAAGAATTCTTAAGGGTGACCACTTCCATCCCCCTCATTTCATAGGCCTAGACAGGAGGCCCACAGTTGTGCAGGGGGAAAAGGACTGGCCCAGAAAACCTGTCTGCAGAAAAGCCAGAACCTCCCAGCTCATTGCTGTAAAATGGCAGATGCACTAAGATCTCACATTCTTCTCGTTGTAGAAGGGCCAGATGAAGCCAGCAGTAGGGAGACCGTGTGAACAAATTACCAAGGGATATCCCAGGAATCCTACTGGTGAGAAAAGCATCAGCCTGGAAGGACCAGTGCTTATATGTGGTTGCTTTTGTATAAACTGCCCACAGTGCTCTCTCAGAGGGTGCAATCCTATAAGCAGCCACAAATAGAATATGTCAGCAGTGAATTTTGATTACCTAAAGAAAACAATAAGGAATGATTTTAAGCTAGGAGGGCTGCCATAATAACATGTCAAGTCAATGCACTGCTTAGTACATGAAATGGATTAGTATTTAAATAACAGAAAATGACTATCAATTATAAAATATGACCACAAATCATTGCTGCAAAAACAGTGTTTTTTTGGTATTATTAATAATTCCAGCTACCGATTTTCTGTAATTGTAAGCCGTCATTTCTTTTTGGATGAACAGCTGAGCAAGGTCACAATGCAAAGTCAAGTTCCCACTCACAGGGATGAAAGTCACCTAGTACCCCATTCCCCCTTCTGCTGACCCTTCAGAGCTCACTTACTTCTCAGTCTTTGTTCTCTGCTGTCAGAGAAACCTAAGAGAATCAGTCGCTTAGGATTTGACCATTATGGATAGAACTGGCTTTTATGTTAAAATCTCACATTCAAGAAAGCACCTGAGGCAACATTTTCTGTTTCTGAGTATGGCTTGCTCTGATGAAATCATTCCACCTCGTATGGCCAGCTCGGTAAAATAGTAGGTTGCAGATCTTGTTGGGTAGCAGATGACAGGGAATGATGTGATTAGGATGCCTGGGCCTGTGCTTTAGAAGAGCAGAGTTCAGACTCCTACTCTTTACTAATCTCAATGTGGGACAAGTTGTTTAACCAATTTGAGATTTTATTCTCCCAGTTATAAAAGGTAGGCTGTGCTTCACTTCTAGGCATTTATTTGTTAAAGAAACAAGTGGAGATTATAACTGGTATTTAAATCCTAAAAAAGACATATGACAGACGAGGAAAAACTTTTGCTCTCTTTTTCTCATTGAAAATAAGTTCTCTGTTAAATCTCAGGGTGACTGTGGTTGGGTCAATCATCTATGCTGGGTGGACAGGGCTCCAAGAACAAAGGTACAGGCTTTGTGTGTTCTGCACTGAAAGACACACGGAGAGTCAGGTGCTCCCCAATTAGCAGAGCTGGCCTTTACCAAGAGCTCCTGGTAGCAAGCACCATCCTAAGCCTTGATGCAGATTTTCTCACTGATTCCCCCAGCAGCTCTATGAGGTGTGCCCCTTTTTACAAATAAATACACTGAGACACAAAAGTCACAGAACTAGCAAATGATAGAAACAGGATATCAGCCCAAGAGGGCTCTTAACCACCCTGCCAAACTGTCAAATGTACAGTGATCATCTTGGGATGGGTTTCTGAACCCCTGCCACCTCTCCTGTTCAGTAATCTGGGTCTAACAACTTAAAAGGCAATTGTCTCACATCAAAGGGGCCTTCCAAGCAGTAGCTAGCTCAGATTGCACTTCTTCCAAGAACCCCTTCCCAGGGCTCTCATAGCTCCTGGGCTCTCCCTATCCTGGCTTTCAGCTCAGTGGACCTGCAAGACTGGGAGCTTCTGGAGGACAGATAGTTCTTTGCTGGGTCCTCCATCTCTTATGCAAAGCCTGCCGCTAGTTATGTTTGGATAACAAGGCCTTTCTCTTTCTCTTTCACACACATCCACCCAAAGACTGATGACCTTTGGACCCCCAAAGTCCCAGAAAACCTATTCAGAACCCCTGGGTTTGTAATCTCTTTCCTCTGACCAAGGGCCTTTTCTAACCTATTCCCAAAGATGACTAGAGGAAGTGGAAACAGGAAAGAATGGCTTTCCCACTCTAATTCTGGGTTTCTATCAGACACAGTGTGGAGTTTCCAGTGCCTCTTTCCCATCCCCAAGTCACCTTTCTCCCCCAGAACACTGGATATCTTTTCCAGGCCCTTTCTCTGGGGAGCTGGGTGGAGGAGGCAGCAGATAGAGTCCATGAGAGCTGAAGGACCCTGGTCTCTGCTGGGCTGCTCTCCTACCTGCCACCTGTGAGCCACCTCCACCCTGTGAACCATACCACCCTCTCTTCAAAGGTTACTGCAATAAAACAGGAAATAAAACCCAGAAAGCCTGTATTCTTTGGCTGATCAGTCTGTGTAATAAATGCTACAAGGTGGAACAGAAATAAATTTATGAACTATCTGAGCTGCAGTTTCTTGATTTCAAAATAATCCAATCGTGGGGAAATGTCAGTTCCAATTGAAGAGGAAAACAAACTTCAAGTGTCTGGTGTTCCTTAGCCTGAACAATCGCTGAGGTAATAAACATGGTAATTCTTTGAGAGCTCCAGCAACTCCAGTGCTGGGTTTGGTGGCCTTGCGTGTTTGTGTGCACTCCTGCAAACCTTTCACTCCTCAATAGCTCATATTCTCACCTCTCCAAGTGCCCCTCCTGCCCACCATAGAAGGGGCATTGGTATTTGAGCCACAGCTGGTCTACAGAATTCAGACTCCAGAATGCAAGGGAAAAGAGCCCAATGTCATATTGAAACCAGGAGCCATCATGGATCTCGAAGGCAGAAGCCAGGCTGGATGGATCAGAGACTGCCAGGGCATTCAAAATATTCACCTGGATAAGTAGGAAATGAGTTAGAGACTGCACCCAGCCCAAGTGCCTGACAGACGTGGCTTCTCATGAACTTGTAGGATGGTGTGGCAGTCGATAAGTGATGTGGCAGTCGATCAATAAAGCAGTCTACATTGGCCCTGATTTCTACCATGTAAATCTTATTATGTTACTCCCCATTGTCCGTTGTTTTTGAGATAGAGTCTAAATTCATGATCTGGACCCATAGCCTATCTGTCCTCTCACACCACAATCACATTCTGTTCCTTTTTACTGAATTACACTTATTTTCAAATTTTACCTGAGCTCTCTTACTGATAAGCTTTTGCACAGCTGGGTTTTTTACCTGGAGCATTTCCTCATCCTCCTCATCCTCTTCCTAACCCCAGACATGGTTCCCATCTCATCTGTCATCTGGCTAACTCCACTTGTTCTTCAGGTCTTTCTTTTAGCCTCATATCTTCTGAAAACCCTCTCTGACTCCAAGAGAAGGCTAGGTTACCTTTCTATCCCTAGAGACATTCCCTTGTTTCTTGTCCTCATCCCTGTAATAACACATAACCATCTGTATTGTAAGTACTTACCCAAGGAGAAAAACAATATCTTCATCCTAGTGCCTAGACACTTTGCCAAGGTCACTGTGGGTACTCAATAAATAATTCTAATGGGTGGATAAAGGGTACCATATGGAAATCTGCCCACGAATACTAGTTTAGTGCCTTTTTCTTCTTCTTTTTTATATAAAATTAGATAAACTTAGGGTGTCTGTATATAAAGGCCAAAAGTGGTCTGGTTCAGTTGATGAGATAATCATCTCAGATTTGAGCATAAAGTGTGCCGCCTTATGAATGGAGATCCACCTGTTTATGCATTCACATATTTAAAAATAAATAGCAACTCATCTTTCTGTGTCAGACACTCCTAGCTGCCTACTACTCAATAGACATTGCCCCTACTTCTCTTTCATTAGAACTCCAATTCTGCTTGTGGTATCAATGTGCCCAACCCCAGAGATGACTCCTGATTGGTCTAAGCCAATCACGGAATCCTGGTTCCCTTTGCCAGGGTAGACATGTGACCTGACTGGCCATTGAGATCTGGGGTGAGATCCGCTGGCTGCTCCAGGAAAATGTTCCTTTCTTATAAAGAGGGAGCATATATAAGTTCATTTTCATGCTGCTGATAAAGACATACCCAAAACTGGGTAATTTACAAGGAAAAAGAGGTTTAATGGACTCACAGCTCCATGTGGCTGGGGAGGCCTCACAATCATGGTGGAAGACAAGGAGGAGCAAGTCACATCTTACATGGATGGCGGCAGGCAAAGAGAGAGCTTGTTCAGGGAAACTCTCCTTTATAAAAGCATCAGATCTCGTGATACTTATTCACTATCACAAGAACAGCATGAGAAAGACCTGCCCCAATGATTCAGTTACCTCCCACTGGGTCCCTCCCACAATACATGGGAACTCAAGATGAGATTTGGGTGGGGACACAACCAAACCATATCAGAGCAGCAGGAAGAGAAAGGGTCCTCCTCCCCATCTTCTTCTTTGGTGCTTGGGAAAACATTTTGTGAGGATGTGATTCTGGTGAATGTGCAGCCATCTTACCACCATGAGGGGAGACATCACTGACTTACTGGGAAAGGCAGAGCAGAAAGGTAGAGTGCCTAGGTCTCTGCTGCCCCCAAACTGCTGCCCCCATATTGGGACCACCTACCTCTAAGCTTTCTGTTACAGGAAATAGTCAAATGCCTTTACTGCTTAAGCTGCTGTTTTGTGGATATCCTATTATTTGTACCTGAAATAATTCCTGACACAAATGACTTTGAAATTTATCTCTGAACACCCCAAATTCATTATTAGCAAATATCAGAAACTTCATGTCACTCTAGTCGGTTATGTCACACAGTTTTCTTAGGGCCTGGAAAGTTTTTCCAGCTGGCTTTTATTGACTGTGGTGGCTGATATGCTGAAGAATGGAGCTCATTGGTATGAGACTTCTACTGCTTTTGTTGGTTAATCAATGTTCTAATCCTTACATTTTTCTTATTACATTCCTTGACTCCTCAGAGGAACTAGCCAGGGTGGAACTGAGACTTCATCACCTGTATTTTGAGACTTGTCCTGGGAATAACTCACTGTGAATAGTTTTCATTGCAAAAGGTACTTAATAGGTGTGATTTATTTAAAAGCCTTGAGATGAGATTATCCTGGAGTATCTGGGTGGGTCCAATAAATCACACGAGTCCCTAAAAGTTGAAGGGAGAAACAGAAGAAGAGCATGAGGCGAAAACGCAACACTGTTGGTTTTGAAGATGGAGGAAGGGGCACGCACTAAGGAATGCAGGAAGCCTCTAGAAACTGGAAATGCAAGGAGAGGGATTTTCCCCTAAAGCTTTCAGAAAAGAACACAGCTCTGCTAACATCTTGATTTTAGCCCAGTGAGGCCCATTTCGGACTTCTGACCTTCAGGACTATAAGATACTAAATTTATGCTACTTAAGCTGCTAAATTTGTGGTCATTTGTTATAGCAGTGAAGGAAACCAATACAATGTGAGGGCCTTATTGACTGTAAAACTGAGTACTCCTGATTCCAGCAAGTATCTGGGTGCTGCCTGCCTTGGGGAGTATCCATAAAGCATAAACTCAAGCCAAAGCTTGAGGGGCCAGGCTCAGTACTGGAGTAGACCTCTTCTCAAAAACATCAGTAAGTAGGTAGGTCTCTGATACGGCTAGCCTTTGTGTCCCCACCCAAATCTCATCTTGAATCATAATCCCCAGGTGTTGAGGGAGAGACCGGGTGGGAGGTGATTGGATCATGAGATCTGATGGTCTTAAAAGTGGCAGTTTTTTCCAGTGCTCTTACTTCTCTCTCCTGCCACCTTGAGAAAGCTGCCTGCTTTCCCATCTGCCATGATTGCAAGTTTCCTGAGGCCTCCTCAGCTATTGGGACTATGGGTCATTTAAACGTCTTTCCTTTATAAATTACTCAATCTCAGGTATGTCTTTATAGCAGTGTGAAAATGGACTGATACAGCAGTTCTCCTTAAGGGAGAGAAAAACTACCATGATATGAAAGACAGTACAAGTCCAGGCGGTCTGGGAGTTCTAAAGATGTCATTTAACAATTGGGAGACCAGGGCATCCTACTCTGCTGCCTTTTCTTCCCACTCCCCTCTCCCACCTCTTGTTTTCCCAGATAATGCCCATGGGAGTGCCCAGAGTATGTGTCTCTTATATCTTGTGAGCAGTACTTATATCCCGTGTGTGGTTAGGAAGAACCTGAGTCCAGGTTGCAGGGTGCAGAGGGTGCTGTGGCTCTAGCCCTGGAAAGATGCCAGCCTTTTCTTCTATCAACAGCAGCAAATGATGGGTCATTCATTCAACAAATGAGTTAAGTTCCAACTCACTGCACAGTGCTGGATGCTGAGGATACAGTGTTGAACAAAATAGATATGGTCCCCATCTTCTCCCCTAAATTCTTCTGAGGAAGACAGATATTGAACCAAAATACATCAAATAAAATTATAACACTTATGATATGTGATATGTGCAATGGAGAAGAACAGGATACTAAGGGAGAATATGAAATGACTAATTTAGATTGGAAGGCCAAGGGAGGTATTTCTTAGGAAATGATATGTAAATTGTGACCTGGAAGACAAGTAGGAATTAATCTAGAAAGAGCTAGAGGAAGAGAGATCTAGGCCCAATAAACAGAATGTGCAAAGCCTCTGAGGCAAGAAGGGAGGGGCAGGTTGCTGTGGCAGTCATATAGTAGATAAGGGGGATGAGAGGGGCTGGTGCTTTTTTAAAAGGCTTTGGTGGTTTCAGGCAAAGGTTCTGATTTTCATTTGTCAAGATATCTGCAGCATTGACTATGAGTGCCCATTTATTGAAGAAGAAACAGTATAGAGGAAGGCTCAGGCCCTTAAGCTCCGTGGTCCCCTGCACCCTGTCCTCTCTCTAGCGGGTGAATCATGGGGCAGGGATGAGAGGAGCCAGTACCACTTGTATCATTTCTGTGCATGTCTTTCTTCCTGGCTCAGTTTCTTTGCTGTAACCTCTAGAAATTTTCAAAATTCGAATCATTACCTAAATGGGGAGCCTGAGATGCAAACCAAATGAGAGGCAGTGGAGAGCTAATGAAGGCCAGGGACCTGGCAACTCAGTGAAGTGAACAGCCCTGTTATAGGTAGAGGATGACAACATATTACATGCGGGGAAATTCAGAATTTGTACTGTGCTCTAAAAGGTCAACTAAAACTTAATTATATTTATTATCCATCTGCCTGCCTGCCTGTCTGTCTGTCTATCTATCTGGCAAAGGAAAAAAAAAATAAGGTTTAGTTGCTTTGGACAGGCAAAGTGCTCTTCTTATGTGGTCCAGTTAATTGAATTTTCCCAGGTCTCAGTCAAACTTCGGTTAATGAGGTCATGAAAGGGTCAGAAGATGAGCCTCTAAAGCCAATATGGTAGAATGTACTTTGGATTGGCCAAGTCACATGTATATGTTCAAACTGAGATGAAGAAGTAAGATCAAAGGATAATGCAAAACACAAAAAATATTGTTTCCTTTTATATGTAATAAAATATGAACATGGTATGCATATATACTTAAAAGCTTTGATACTTATGCACATATGAAAAGTCAATATATTCATTTAAAAACCATTCCTTTGAAAACCACGTATGTGCCAGGAACTATTCTAGGACTAGACCTGATTTTTCTGAATTGCAGAAGTCTGAAAAACACAGGTTGTCCCTGGATTTCATCTGACTCCAAATTTTGTGCCGGTTTTGAAAAGTGCTTATCAATATAGTTGGAGTCTATTTTAATGGGTTTTTCAGTTTGGGAACTCAGTGAGGTCCAGTGCTAGTGGGCCCTGTTTAGGTGTTTCCCCAATATGCTGTGGGGTTACAGGATCTTGGTTTTCTGAAATGTCGTTCATCCAAGAAATACTAATAAGTGTATGGATGAGGTGCTGGGACACTCTGGTAAAGATGACAATCAAGGTTATAGCTCTGAGTGGGCTGACAATCGACTAAGAATTCAGTGATCAATTCTTGACATTAAACAATGTCAAGAAAACCTTGGAAGCTCAGAACTGGGGAACATTTGCTTGAAACCCACTAACTTGGGGTAAATCAATCAAGCTTGCATTTTCTCAGCTCATCCAGTTTCCATAGTAGCTTTTGTTCGTTCATTTTCATGAAAATTCAGCCCCTATTTTTATTGTCAATAAGTTAATATGCTTTATTTTTATATTCTTTTATCCTGAGATATAATTCTTTATGTTCATAGATCAATATTAGGGGAAACTTCTTTGCCAACTAATGATCCATGTAGTTATAATAAAAGGGAAAAATTCCAAAGGTTTTTAGAGCCAAAAAGAATTATTATAGATTCAAGTGGTTCCATAACTGTGTTGTCCAAATGTTTCACCAAATTTATTAGCCATTTTCAGCTCTTTCATGACTGAGAATGAACCTCTTGCTAACTGGGGCCAGAAAATAATCTATTGAATTTTAGAGCTTGAAGGCATCTTACGTACTATAAAATCTAATGCATGCACTTAGGGATGAGGAGACCATGCTGCTGACAGCTCCTACCCATGTGAAGTCTTCCAGGTCGTGACCATTGATTTATACATTACAAATAGGTTCTTGCTTAACCACTTGTGTGAATCTTTCTGCCACTCTAAATTGCTTTTTGAGAAAGACTGAGACTGAAGGAAATTAATCTGCTTTAGATAAAGCAGTCATTGTAGAATTAAGACTAGAACTTAAGTCTCCCTAACAATTAATCTAGGACTAATACTCACATAACCAAAAAGCATCTGTAAAATGGGGATAGTAATACCACCCCCAATGTGTTACTGTAAGGATTAAACAGGACAGTCTGTGAGAAATCATTAAGTTTACCTAGAATTTGCTTTTCAGTAGGTCACTGCCTAATCAAAAAGGTGAATTTCTCAAAGCACCTGAAGGCAAGTTTGCAGTGAGACTTCCTGAAAGAACTGTCACTAGGAACTAGAATGAATCAGAGCTCTCTCTCTTGCTGTCCTCTCTAGCTCTCCCTTCACATCTGTTTGAGTGACCATAAATCTTTATGTATAGACCATAAATCATGGTTACCAAATTGATGTGTGGGAAACAAACTATTTCAGTTTCCTTTGGTCATTCTCAGGGAAGAAACTTTACTTGCCCATAGTTTAGCCACAGACCAAGGAACTGGGTATGCTAGGAACAGAAGTCATGGGGACAGCAGCAGGATGACCATAAGTTTGAAAAGTGTCAGTAAATAGGTAGTTCTCTTCAAGGGAGAAAAAAATTCTCATGATATGAAGGACTCAGTACTAGCTCATACTGGCTGGGAGTTCTAAACATTTTATTTAACATTTTGGAAACAAAGACATCTATTCTCCTGACTTTTCTTCTCACTCCCTCTCTCCACTTCCTTTTTTCCCTTCCTAATGCCCATGGGAGTGCCCAGAGTCTACGGAAACTGTCAGCAGTCCTGTGTGTGGTTAGGAGGAACCCTGAGGCCAGGTTGCAAGATGGAGAGTGTGCTCTGACTCCAGCCCTGGAAAGACGTCATCCTTTTTTTAATCAACAGCAGCACATGATGGGTCCTTCATTCACATGTGAATTAATTTCCAACTCACTGCATGATGTTAGATGCTGGGGATACAATGTTGAACAAAATAGATAACGTCTCCATCTTCTCCCCTAAATTCTTGTAGGGAAGCAGACATTAAACTGAAGACAACAAAATATATGATAACACTTTGATAAGTGTGATAAAGGGGGAAAATAAGATACAAAGAATAACCAAGAGGACTAATTTAGATTAGAGGGCCAAGGAAGGTTATTTGTTAGGAAATAACATATAAATTGAGACTTGAAAGATAGGTAGGCATTAATCAGGGATATAGCTGGGGAAAGAGAGATTCAGGTCCAGGGAACAGCATGTGCAAAGATCCTGAGGCAGCAACGGGGGACTTTGAGCACCCTTTGGGCTCCTATCAATAGAATATGATGACTAAAGGTAGCAACGGGAGACTTTGAGCACCCTTTGTGCTCCTATCATATAGAATATGATGACTAAAGGCAGTAACAGGAGACTTTGAGCACCCTTTGGGCTCCTATCAATAGGATATGATGACTAAAGGTAGCAACGGGAGACTTTGAGCACCCTTTGGGCTCCTATCAATAGGATATGATGACTAAAGGTAGCAACGGGAGACTTTGAGCACCCTTTGGGCTCCTATCAATAGGATATGATGACTAAAGGTAGCAACGGGAGACTTTGAGCACCCTTTGTGCTCCTATCATATAGAATATGATGACGAGGAATATGATGACTGGCTGCAGAGTCAGCAGACTGACTAGTATGGTACTCAGAAAAAGAGGACCAGAAGAATAGCTCAGAAAGTGTCCTCTACAACTGTAAAATATTGTACATACGAGAGTTTTAGTATGGACTTAGAGAATCTAAATCATTATAAACTTAGAGAATCTATCCTTACATAGGCAGACTGTTAAACAATTAATAACCTGACATTGGGACTTTTGGAAACTACTCATGCAACAAGTGCTACACAAGTAGGGAAGGACATTGTGTGGACTATCATTAGGGCCTCTGCTCTGGTGGAAGAAAGTGGCAGGATCCCATTGATTTCTGGATCCAGCTTAGGGCTTGTCGTTAGCCATATGGGATACTAGAGAGTAGTTTCCAGTTGGCTTATCAGTAGGGTCAACAACAGTTTAGGTTCTTGGTCTCTTTTTCCTTCATGAATATGAACCAATTTCTTTCTAAGTAAAAACTATTCACTTGGAGCATATACAAAGGGTCTTCAAAAAGTTCATGGAAAATGTTAATTATGGAAAAACTATGCATGGATTTCAATATTTTTTGCACCAAAATAAATGTGTAATAACTTGTTATAACATGTCTTAACAGGATCTAGTTTGAGGTGCTAAGAAGGATAAGACATCCACTTAAAAAGAGCCCCTATCACTTTGGGAGGCTGAGGCAGGTGGATCAGTTGAGGTCAGGAGTTTGAGATGAGGCTGGTCAACATGATGAAACCTTATCTCAACTAAAAATACAAAAGAATTAGCTGGGCATTGTGGCAGGCACCTGGAATTTCCACTACTCAAAAGGCTGAGGCACAAGAATGCTTGAACCCGGGAGGTGGAGGTTGCAGTGAGCTGAGATAGTGTCATAGTACTTCAGACAGAGCAAGACTCTGTCAAAAAAAAAAAAGCCCCTATCTAAGCAACATAAATTCTGCTAAAATTAAAGCAAGAACAAACATCAAATTTATCTTGAAGCTTGGGTGGAAAAATAGTGAAATCATTGATTCTTTGTGAAAAGTTTATAGGGAAATCAGCAGCTTACAAATGGTTACCTCATTTTAAGAAGGAATGAGGCAATGTTGATGATGAAGCTCATAGCAGCAGACCATCCACATCAGCTGGTGAGGAAAAAATTAATCTTGTTTGTGCCCTAATTGAAGAGGACCAATGATGAACAGCAGAAACAATACGCAACCCCATAAACATCTCAGTTGGTTCAGTTTACACAGTTGTGATGGAAAAACTTAAGTTGAGAAAACTTTTCACTCAACAAGTGCCAGAACTATTACATCCTAGATCAGCTGCACACAAGATCAGAGCTTTGAATGGAAATTTTAAACAAGTAGGACCAAACTGTAGAGCATTTTTTCAAAGAATTGTAACAGAATATGAAACATGGCCTTAACCAGTATGATCCTGAAGACAAAACACAATCAAAGCAATGGCTACCAAGAGCAGGAAGTGGTCCAGGCAGAGCAAAGTTGGACCAGTCAAAAGCAAAAGTCACAACAAAGTTTTCTGGAATGGCCATGGCATTTTGCTTGTTGATTTTTCTGGAGGCCCAAAGAATAATAACATCTGCTTAGTTTGAGAGTGTTTTGAGAAAGCAAAACTTTAGCAAAAAAAAAAAAAAAAAAAAAAAGAAAGAAAAAAACCTGGAAAAGCTTCATCAGAGTCCTTCACCACAATGCTCCTGCTCATTCCTCTCATCAGATAGGCAATTTTGTAAGCGTTTCAATGGGAAATCATTAGGCACCCATATTACAATCCAGATTTGGTTCCTTCTGGCTTCTTTTTGTTTCCTAACCTTTAAAAAAATATTTAAAATGCACCAATTTTCCCTCACTTAATAATGTAAAAAGAAAAGAATTCATTGACATGGTTAAATTTCCAGGACGCTCTGTTCTTTAAGGATGGACTAAATGGCTGATACCATCTCTTACAGAAATGTCTTGATATTGATGGAGTATATGTTGAGAAACACAGTTTAAATATTTTATCTTTTTTTAAATTGTTCTTTAGGTTCTGGGGTACATGTGCAGATCATTCAGGGTTGTTGTATAGGAACTTACATAGCAAGGTGGTTTGCTGCCTCCATCCCCCCATCACCCACATCTGGTGTTTCTCCCCATATTATTCCTCTCCTTTATCTTTATGCTTTAATTCAATTGTTTATGAACTTTTTGAAGTCCCCTCTATTTGTGAACTACTATGGTTAGGCTGGGATGTGAGAGAAACGCTATTGGGTCAAGGGCAGTACAATGAAGTGATCTAGTTCATCTTAGCTCCTCCCTCATTCAGTTTAAACTTGGAGTCTCCTACAGGCTTCAAGAATTGAGAAAATTGCTAATGGAACTATCCAAGGAGTTGGCAAACTATAGCCCAGGGGCCAAATCTGGTCTGCCATCTGTATTTATAAAGTTTTATTGGAACATAGTCACACCCATTGGTTTATCTATTATCTATCACTGCTTTCTCACTTAACTGAATTACCCATAAAGCCTAAAATATTTACTCTCTGGCCCTTTACAGGAGAAGTTTTCCAACCCCTGGACTATACCACATGTTATCCATAAACTAGTATGTGAATGAGAATTTCACACTAAAAAGCTAAAAACAAGATCTAAACAAAAGTGTAGAGCTAATGAAGTTTTTTTTTTTTTTCAGTTGAGGAAAAGCTTCCATGTAAAGGAAGGGAGGGAGGGAGGGAGGGAGGAGGGAGGAAGGAAGGCAGGCAGGCACTGATTTGATCTAGTCTAATTCTTTTACTTTACAAATAAGAACATTGAAGCTCAGAGAGGTAACATGGCCTCCTGAAGTCATATGACTAGTTATGTGACTCCTAGTGTAATGCATACTCTCGCTACTCAGTAGGGGCTAAGACATCAAATTGCAGCAGTCTTTGTTCTAATTTCCAGTTTGTGTGCTCATAAAGAATTATACATTTTCTTTACTTGGGAGGTACAGGAGTTAATGGCATGGAAACTTAACTTTTGGATGGTCAGAGAGTTGCCTGGATTACTAACACACAGGCCTCTTTCAAGCTTTGTAACAGTTATGAAGAGGAGGAGGGAGTGTGTCCAGAGACCGTGTGCTGGAGACCAGCATGGCAATGTGTGAGCTAAGCAAGTATGAGCCATCACACACTGGCTCCCCTGTACCCTGGGCTCCTCACACATGTGTGGAAACACAGATCAGGCTTCCTAAACGGGTGGATGGATCTGAATAATTTCAAGTACGCTGAACACCAGCCATCTGAATGCAGTTGAGTCAAGTAATACTGAAGCTTGCATTCAGCACATGCCACTCATCCCTTCTTATCTGCCACAGTCAGCAGCATGTTAGCAGCTGGGAGTGCTTAATCCACATTCTTCAGTCTCTCCCATTTCCTCTTGGTGCTAGGAAGGATTAGACAAACTCCTAAATAGGTCCGGCCGACTTGCGTGAGGCCAGGGCACTTGGCAGAGCACTGCCGGTGGCTGATTACGTCCTCTGTTCTCTCAAGAGCAAGATGCAGGACGTAGTCTGGGGAATAGAAAAATCTCTTCCTGGGCTATTTGATCAGAAGACTCATGAGCTCAGCTTTGGGGCAGCCCCAGGGCAGTCACGCAGCTCACAGCAATTGCCATGGTTCCCCTGAGATCTCCTTTTGCTCCCCTCCACCAGGGAGATGATGGCTCTGAATATTTGTCCTGGCCTCTAAATAGCCACAGCCTTTTAAATCCCCAGATGTTCACTTGGTCCTTTCATGTTATGGTATTTTCTATCAAGTAATTTAGCAGATAATTTACTCTAAATAATCTGCCTAAAAAGGCCACAGCATGTGCTGACTGTCTTTTACTTAAGGGTGAGTCTGGTGCCTGCTGCCTCATTTCTTTTTAGGGCTGCTCCTTTGTTCTATGTATGCAACACACACACACACACACACACACACACACACACACACACACACCCACCCCTGCTTCTGAGATTGGAGCAGCCCTCTGTTCAAAAGTCTCAAGACACCATTAGAGCCCCGAGCTCTCGCTCACATGTTTCCCACCAGCTCTTGATGCATTCATGCAGACAGGCTCCTAAAAGTTAGCCCCTGTGAGTCTAATGAACTAAAACCATGCCTTTCCTAGGCTTCTCCTTCCATCACATTCAACGAAGATGAGATTGAAACATTCACTGTAATGTCGGGGTTTCCTACCCTTGCACACTCTCCTCTTCTCTTAGATGACTCTCAGACTACCAATGCTTCCTTCACTATTCTTGCTCTAGACAGATAATCTTGTTTCTAATTCTCTGGAAAAATTGGAGCAGAAACTTTCCACAGATCCTCACAACCACATCTATCCCCCACCGCATCTGCACCGCAGATCTGCCTCTGTGTACGTTAGCTTAGCAAAACATCCATTTTCTTTTGTTTCTTCAAGGACATTCTTCCAGCAGTTTATCTTTCTCTCTGCTTCATCATAAATTTTTTCTCTATACTGAGTCATGTCTTACTTGGGAGATACACACATACAGTTATTTCTCCCATCTAAAAAACAAAGTGAAAAAAAAAGCCTTGTTCTTAACTCCACTTTCCCTCACCTACTACATCCCATTTCCTTGTTCCTCTTTGTGACAAAACTCCTTGGAAGAGACGAAGGCACTAGCTTCCATCAGTTCCTCTCCTCCCATTTCTCCTAACTCTTCTAACATCAAACTCTTCTTGTCAAAATCACCAATAACTTCCATTTGGTTAAATCAAAAGGTAATCCACAGTCCTCACTTTCCTTGTTCTATCAGCACCATTTGACAGAATTCAGCCTTTTCTCCTTTTGGACACACTCTTTTCTAGGCTTCCAGGACCCCATACCCTCCTGGCTTTCCTCCTTTCTCAGTGAATACTTCTCAGTCTGTTCTGATTCATTATCTTTTTTCCCAACCTTTCAGTATTGGAATACCCTGGGGCTCAGTCCTTGAATCTCTTCTCTCTCTGATTTCATTTCCTTGATGATCTCATCATGTCTCTTGGCTTTAAATATCATCTATGTTTCTCCAACCCAGACCTTAGCCTGAAACTCTAGACTAGTACATGCCACTGCCTGGATGTCTGCCTTAGTTTGTTCCTGCTGCTGTGACAAAATATCTTAGACTGGTTAACTTATAAATAATAGAAATTTATTTCTCATCATTCTAGAGGCTGGGAAGTCTAAGATCAAGGCACTAACTGATTCAGTGTCTGGTGAAAGCTAACTCTCTGCTTCATAGGGGTGCCTCTTGCTGCCTTCTCCCATGGCAGAAGGGGAAAACAAGCTCCATTGGGCCTCTTTTATAGGGGCAATAATCCCATTGATAAGGGCAGAGCCCCCATGACTTTTTTTATGCAGTGTCTCACTCTGTCACCCAGGCTGGAGTGCAGTGGCACAATCTCAGCTCATTGCAGCCTTCCGGGTTCAAGTGAGTCTCCTGCCTCAGTCTCCAAAGTAGCTAGGACTACAGGCACATGCCACCCCAGCCAGCTATTTTTTTTTTTTTTTGTATTTTTAGTAGAAATGGGGTTTCACCATGTTGGCCAGGCTGATCTGGAACTCCTGACCTCAAGTGATCCTCTGGCCTCAGCCTCCTAAAGTGCTGGGATTACAGGCATGAGCCACCACACCCAGCCTAGAGGCCTCATGATTGAATCACTTTCTAAAAGGTGCCACTTCTTACACAAGCTGCCTTCAGTTCCTCTCCTCCTGTCTCTCCTAACTCTTCTAACATCAAATTCTCCTTGTCAAAAATCACCAGTAGTCCCCATTCGGTTAAATCCAAAGATAATCCACAATCCTCACTTTCCTTGGCCTATCAGCATTCATTTGACACCAATATCACATTAGGTACTAGTTTCTAATGTAATTTTGGAGAGACACCAACATTCAGAACGTAGCAATGTCAAACCAGCAGCCTGGCACCTCATGTTTGTCCCAAACTATCAATCTTCTCCTTTGAATCTTCTCTGCTCCACCAGAAATCCTATTTCTCTGTTGATAGCAACTCTTTTTTTTTTTTTTTTTTTTTTTGTTAGCTATTCAAACCCAGAACTTTGGAGTCACCCTTAAATCCTCTCTTTCTCTCATACTCCATGTCTAATCTTTTAGTAGATGCTGTTTGTTCTGTCTTCAAATATACTCAGAATCTGACATTTCTTACCATCTCCACTGCTGTCACCCTGATCTGAACTACTATCATGTCTCACCTGGATTATTATGAAAGCCTTCCTGCTATCATGTTCTTCCCGCTTCTATATTCTTCTCTACTACCTGAGGGTTCTTTTCATGCTTTACAAGGTCCATCTGATCATGTTTGCTCAAAACCCTGCAGTGGTCCCTCTGGTGGATGGAAAAACAGTCCCTAAAACGTATCCATGTCATCATCCTTGGAACCTGTGAATGTTGACCTAAATGGTAAAAAAAAAAAAAAGCAGGGTCGGGGGGTGGGGGTGGATGAGAGCTCTTTGTTAATTGCAATTAAGGATCTTGAGGTTGGGAGATGATCCTAGATTACCTGGATAGGCTCTAAATGCAATCACATGTATCCTTACGAGAGAGAGGCAGAGGGAGTGTTAACCAACAGACAGAAGAGGAGAAGCCAGAGTGACCGTGGAGGCAGAGGTTGAAGTGAAGCAGCCACAGATGCTGGGAGAAGCAGGGAACAGATTCTCCCCCAGAGCTCCTGAAGAGCACAGCTCTGCTGATACTTTGATTTTAGCCCAGTGACCCTGACTATGGACTTCTGACCCCTAGTACTATGAGAGAATACATTTTATTATTTTAAGCCACCGAGGTTTTGGTAATTTGTTACAGCAGCCACAGGAAACTAGGATATCCCCCATTTCATTCAAAGTAAGAGCCTATAAAACCCTGTGCAATCCAGCCCCTATTAACTCCCTGAGTCCACTCCTACTGCTCTCTTCTCCCTCACTGGTTCTGGGCACATTGGCCTCTTTCCCGTCTTTGTCCTTAAATAAGCCAGGTCCTGCCCCACCCCACGAGCTTTTGTTTCCTCACCTGATGCTCAGGTAGCTCCCTCACGTCCTTCAGTCATAGCTCGACTGAGGTCTCTCCTGAACACACTAATACCCCGAGCTGCTCTGCCCTTTACCACCCATTCCTAGTCCTCTTTATTCTGATCTGCTTTTTTCTTTTCCTAAGAACTCCTCTCCTCCTAACCTGCAATGTTATTTACTTGTTTATTGTCTATTTATTATGTATTGTTCTCGTCACCTGCAAGATTGTAAGATTCTCAGGGCAGAACTGATCACCTAATTTGTTCTGAACTGTATCCCAAGCACCTAGAATAGTGCCTGACACATGCAAATATTCTATTACTATGTGTTGAGAGCATGAAAGGATGTCCTCAGAGTTCCAGTGGTAAAGATAAAAATTAGAGACACCCCCTTGTCTCTCCATCTCCCACTCATTTCCTTCCAAGGCCCTCACTGTATTGTCAATGCAAACAAACATAGTAAGACAGAAAATTCAGTTCAAGATGCTGGGGAACATCTGGGCAGGTTAACACAAGCAAACGTTTCCTTCTCCTCCTCTCCTTACTTTGGCCTTTTGTACACATTAATATGCAAGACCTGTAGCCTACCAAAATTTTGATGGTTAGTCTACAGAATTGTTTATGTAGCAGGAGAATAATTGCAGATTACAAGACTTAGGTGTTCAAACACATAAGTTTTAAATTTTTTCTTTATCTTGAGTCATTTAATATGGTTGCAGAAAACACAGTCTCACCAATTGAGGGCAAACTCAGGCACTTCAGGGTTATTTCCTTCCCCCACTTTCCCCGGTGTAGGTTCTATGCCCAGGGGACTAACATGGTGGCATGGCATCAGGACCCTGGCTACAGAGATGCCTGCCAAGCGACGACTGCCATTTCCTAAAATGTTCACATTCCTTTTTGGTCCTCAGCAATTACAGTTCACATTAGATCCATTAAGCTTCTTACCCCAGTGAGGAGGCCAGATCCAACTATCACACCTATGCTACTCTTAGCCTTAAGAGAGAAAAGCAGGCTGCGTTGGCTTAGCTGCCTGAGCAACTAGGTAACCTAAAAATACTGAGCACCACTGAGTCCTGGGCACTGGGATGGCAGTGCACAAGTCTGAGAGTCCCTGCCATTGGAATATTACATTCTAGAGAAGAGAGCCAGGTCATAGACACGAAAACAAATCAATGAATAGAGGAGACATGGGGTATTGTGAAGGGATCCAGAGGTGGTGAAGGTGTTCTCAGGCATGACATTTAAGCTGAAACTGAATGATGAGAAGCAGCAGCCATGCAAAAACCTGGAGGAATGGATTTCCAAGTGGGAAGAAAAAGAAGGGAAAAGGCTCTAAACAGGAATGATTTTGGCCTCTTTCATGGACTGAAAGATGATTGCATAGTTACAGTGGAGAGAGGAAAGGGAGAGTGAAGAAAGAAAACCACAGAGGTGGGAACAGCCAGATCAGGCAGGGCCTTACAGGCTGTAGTAAAGGGCTGGTATTTTATTCCACGTGTAAAAAGATCCCATGAGGCCAACTCTACAGCATTCCTACATCTGTCCTGCTATGGTCTGTTGGAAAATATATGTGAGGATTTTCCCCTTCCAAGGAAACTGAAGGGGAACCTGGCACATGAGCTGTCTACCTGCTCCCTCTCACCCCGCCCCGTCCCCAAATACTTGGGTGTCTATAGAACCATACCCTTGGCTTAGCTGGGAATATGGCAGAACAGAGTCCCCTCTTAGAGACACCCCTCACACCTAACCACCTTCTCAGCAAAAATTGTGAAAGATTTTGGAAACAGGCAAGATTGATTAGTGGGTGTCCTCTCTAGAGCACCCTTCTCGGTCGTCTTTTATTACCAGCTATTGTATAACTTTGTCAAGATGTGTAATTCTGGTACTAATGTAAGTGATTCCTGTCCATAGCAATGCAAATGGTGTCTAGGGGAAATAATTTGATAATTTCTCTCTAGAAATTGATCTATTCTGTATCCATCTGTATTTATTTCAGCATTTCTGATGTTCTATATATGTGATGTTTTAAAAATCCTCCTTTGAACCAGTTATAACATCTTACCAATTTCCTCATTAATAAGGACATGTTTATTTTTTATTTGTAAGTCAAGATTTTGCCTTTTATAAAAAACTATTATTTGGCAACCTTAAACTCCTCTCTGTTCTTTCTCCCCTGCCTTCTTTTTCTTATTCTCTTGTTCTGAACAATCACAAGACCCAGAGGTAAGTGAAAGGCAGATGGCATTATTGTATGTGTACCGAGGAAACAACTTGAGCTTGGGGGAGTGAAGACACCTTTGGTTTACTGACTCCTGTTCTGGGGCTCATGGTAAATGGGAGGACAGCACAACCTCATGGGTTCTGCATAAGAAATGCATTGAAGTATTCTTGGGAATAGGGAGGGATCTAATCTCCTAATGTAAATTTCCTGCAATGTACAATGCAATCCCCCCGCCAAATGAAGATTATCCTGCTATAAATGCTAGGAGCACCCCTGGGGAGAAACACTATACTTGGACAACAAAGATCTACAGAACATTGCTCTTGCATATAAGGGCTTTAATGACTGCCCCAAGAATCCAGCTGGGACCCAGACAAACATTTTATTCATTTACCAAATCACTAACCCAGATCCAGTTTTACGGTCATATCCCTGCTGCCCGACATGCAAAAAAAGGGTTTATGGCCTTCAATAAAGACTTTGCTCTATTGAGTACTGAGTTGGGTATATATTGTTTTAAACTCCAGCATTCTCCACTAAGATTTATACTCTTGTTTTGCTTAAGAGTCACATTTTAATGTGGCGATAAAAACAAGTGAGATTTGTCTCATTGGAAGGCATCCTGTTTAGTTAATTATCAGACCCCATGCTGCAAATCACTGCATTAGATTTCTTGTACCCAGAGAAAGCTGCTATTTCTTCCTCTCCACATATGAGTCACATGAGCCTCACAGCCATGTTGAAGAGAGATCTGTGGCTAGAGGCGATGGGGAGGGGAGAGTAGGGAGGAGGAAACTGCCCTATATTATGCAATATATGCATCAGTTCCCTTGGAGGCAGCGTGGTGAATGCAGAGTGTCCTGATTCTGAAGTCAGATCTCGAATCCCAGCTTTCCATTTACCAGCTCTATGACCTTGGGTTGTTTAATGTCTCTGAATTTCCAGTCCTCTCCGACCCCCCACATAGATTATAATGATGCTATACCAATCTTCCTGGCTTTGTTTTGAACATTAAATTAGGTAATGGATTTAAGGAAGTTGGCACCAAAAAAAGCAGGCAGTACATGTTGGATCTTTCCCCAGTGGAGGCTGACAACCTTGAGAGGCATCCAGCATAATGTGCCTGACACTTGTCAGGGGTCACCAGAACCACAGGCAAGTAGCCAGATAAGTGGGAGCAGATAAGCAGGCATTGGAGGCTTAGGGATTTAGGCAAGGGTCTGAGCAGCAAGGAGTGAGAACCCAGGCAGGATTAGGGACAGAGGAGATCAGGAGCAACACAGAGCAGGGGTGACAAGCACTCAAGTGAAGAACAAAAGTGGGCTTGTTACTAACCCAGTTAGCTTCTGGGGTATTTCTGGACCAAGACCAGGAAGGCCAGAGACAGCAGGTAGAAGACAATGGGCTGCTTCACTTGACAAGAAAAGTGATGTGTGTTGGGTAGGGGGAAGCATTGAGGGCTGCTAGGCAGAAGCAAACCAAGTAAGTCCCTCTGCAGGGCCCTTCAGTGTACAGCACAATCTGCCCCTTAAGTAGATCTTGGTTTCCCAGGCTTCTCCACCCACAGTACACATAAGCAGTGTTAAGGGCCTCCTGACACTACAGGATGGCAGCTGTGATGCATCAATGATTCAAGCATCCGTTCAGGAGGAGCCTCTATGCCCTGACAATAATTTGGATACCCTTGGGGCTTTCAAATGGGTTTTATCTCTAGTGTCAACTCTGAACAATTGGTAGTGGCTGCCTGAAATATATTTCTGTAGAGAAATATTTTGAAGGCCACATTTGGGAAGAATGCTGTGATTGATTATTTATGTCTGCCGAGGGCTTAGAAATGATGAGTGGAGGTATACTTGAAGTAATGCAGCCAATTCCTTGCAGCTGGAGCATGCCTATAAGGTGCTTGTGGAGGAAGTTACTCATTCATGTATTCATTTATTCAGCATTCTCAGAATAGCCTCCATCAGCAGTACAGCCGCACTGGAGGAAGAGAGGATGTGCTGCAGGAAGAAGCTCTGGGGACTCTCAGAGCTGTTTCCCAGACTCAAGTATGCTTCGGCACTTCATTTAGATTCAACATCAGTAAATAACCTTAGGAAGCAGAAATTATTATCAACCCAGTTTTTCAGGATAGAAAACTGAGGTTCATTTTGGTTTGGAAACAGCCAGTGAAATAATTCCTGCCATAATAATTACTATGTCCTAAAATGCAGCCATTTGCATCTTTCACTGAGGGCCCCGAAGAGAACAAGATCATGCTTGTAAGAAGCCATTTGCCCTCTGTGTTATTTAAGGGCAGACTTTCTGACATATCAGCCAGCCCTCAGCCAAGCTCTGAACATTACCTAAACTCAGGGAATGCATATTCAGTGAATTGGCCCATATTTTATCTCCCTACAATACAGCTATTTAAATATCCCTCGAGTATGCACTTTCTGAATCATTAAGGCTTCAGGGTGCATCAATTACACTAATTTGGGAAAGTGATCAAATTCATGCAGGGCTGTTATTTTTAAAGAAAAGACATTTTAGTGTATTGATGGGGAATTGGTGTCCAGAGTATATAGATTTCCAGTTATCTCCTGTCATGGCAAGAGTCCATTGGTTTCCTTTAAGGGATGGAGAACACATTATGCCTGGTATTAACAAAGATCAATTTCAGTAAAGAAGGACATTCAACACAAGGGAATTGAACTGAGCTGGGAATAAATGATGTAATGTTTGAAGCAATAAGGGATAAGTCATGCTGGGACTCCAAGTTCTTGTATAAATGATGATTAAATAGAATTTTTGTCCCTGCTTTTGGCTAGGGGTGATTTTTCTTTACTGTAAAGCATAATGTATCTATTTCAGCCTTGTCAGCAAAGTATGCAGTTCATAATTGGACTTCTTAAAGATTTCAGATTTCTTTGGTCCTAATGTGAAGGGAGGGTCTTATCTTTACTGCCAACTCATTTCTACTCTTCAAACCAAAGTGACAGTATTTTATAAGAATTTGGCTTTTGGTGTTATCTTTCAAGAAAACTGTATTCCAAACTTCAATACAGTGAATAGAGTTACAAAGACACCATGAAGATAATATGGAAGATTTTGGAAATAGAGTACAGATAAGCCGTCTGCTGAGATTTGAAATGCAATGAAAAAAAAAATGACAAGATGAATAGGAACAACAGTGGTGCAGGATTTCTATCAATGTCTCTCTGGGAAAAAGTCGAACCAAACCAGACTTTTTCATTTTTCCTGTGAATACATTTGCAGGATTGGGGGAGGCAGTCCATAAAAGCTATTTAGCTATTTAAGTATATTCATAACAATAAGTAGAGCTGGAAAGGATCTCAGAAAGTTCAACAGACAAGAATGCTAATGCCCAGCAAGGGAACGTGACTTACCCAGGATCACCGTTTCTCTTTCTTCTGGTTTTAGGTATCTCTTTGTGGCTAATTTAGGAAATTTTATTTTTAAAAGGAACATCATTCCAGTTTTTTCAATTTTGTTTTTGATGGTGATACCGATTTTTGAATATGCACCAAAAACTAGCACTATGATTGAGTGCCAGAAGTTCTAACTTAGAACTAAATTGAATGCTAAGTTTCTGATTCCATGTTTCTTGGGAATGACATGGCAAGGATACAAAAAGCACATTTTCACAGAGCAACACTTGGAGGCCAGGCAAAAAAAGAGAAAAATTATCTTTTAAAAATTAGTTTTAGTTCCTCAAGTAATAGCTCTTTTCTTACCTGCACCCTCCCGAGACAGAGAGGACTAGGAAGCAAAAAGAAGAGCTGAGCTACCTGAGGGTTGGCATCTGTGATGTCTTCACTCAGAGACAGAGCTATGGAGGAGCCAAGGTTTAAGCCAGAAAAAAAAGAACCAGGCACCGCACCCTTATTTTTATTTTTGTCTATGCCATCAATTTTTTCCCATCTAACCTTTGGATGGGTTCTTTTAATGACTTATTCCAGAATGAAGAGGTTTGTTGGGAGAAACAACTCAACCTCAGAGAAAGACACATCCAGGGTTTTCTTGAGCAGAGATGGAGCTGCCATCCTGACACCTAGAGTAAGAACTCTGAGGTGGGGCTTCAGAAGCTTTATTCTTTGGGAGCTGCTTATAGCAGAAAAACTGTGCCGTGCTTATTAATAGAGAACACACACAAGATGGCATCCCAGAGGGCTGGGCTCCAATCAGAGCACTTCTGTCCACCAGCTCCATGTTCTCTGAAAAAATCTACTTCCTGCCATTAGACTAACTGACCTCTAGATCCATGGGGATGGATTATCCAATAGCCTAGTCCATATTCTCACCCCTGTCATCCCCTCTGCCATGTCCACCAACTGCCACTGTCATATCCAGAACCATGCCATCCCCCTCCCTCTCTGCACTGCCTTAGATTTGGAATCTCTACTCCTAGTGTATTAGTCAGGGTTCTCTAGAGGGACAGGACTAATAGGATAGATAAATATATGAAAGGGAGTTCATTAAGGAGTAATGACTAACACGATCACAAGGTGAAGTCCTACAATAGGCAATCTGCAAGCTGAGGAGCAAGGAAGCCAGTCCGAGTCCCAAAACCTCAAAACTAGGGAAGCGGACAGTGCAGCCTTCAGTCTGTGACAAAAGGCCCAAGAGCCCCTGGCACACCACTGGTATAGGTCCAAGAATTCAAAAGCTGAAGAGCTTGGAATCTGATGTTCAAGGGCAGGAAGCATCTAGCACAGGAGAAAGATGAAGGCCTGAAGACTTAGCCAGTCTAGTCCTTCCACATCCCTCTGCCTGCTTATATTCTAGCCTTGCTGGCAGCTGACTAGATGGTGCCCACCCAGTGGGCTGCCTCTCCCAGTGCACTGACTCGGATGTTCATCTCCTTTGGCAACACCCTCACAGACACACCCAGGAACAATACCTTGCCTTCTTCGATCCAATCAAGTTGACAATAGTAACCATCACACCTGGTCGTCTCCCTGTTCCCTCCACATATCTCTAGTCCCACCAGAGCTGCCATCTAGTCCTTCCATCCTTCAAGATCTCCCGTTCCCTGACTCTGCAGAGCCTCCCAGCATTTTCTGGCTTTCCTTCCTTTTCTACCTATGTTCTTCATGGATAATCACTTCAGTAACACTCTTCCCAATACACCTCTCTGCCTCTGGAGCTATCCTCCCTCTGATTGTCAGCATAACAATTCCAATTCTGGACAAATTGAACCATCCACTTTCTCAGGTCCTGCTGCTTAGTGGTGCCTGTGAAAACCCATCATGGTGCCCACCTTCCAAATTAAAGATGCCAACCCCTTGGCACCTGAAGTTTCCAGTCTGGTTCCGAATGACTGTTTTAAACCTTTAGCATGCTCCTCAAGCCCTCTGCTCCATCCCTAGTCCTAGTTTCCTTCCTCTCATTTGTAGTAGATGGCTTGGTTTTCTATTCCCTGAGAAAGAGGTCAGCAGGAGTTGTGATTAATACAGTTTCATGAAGTCTGAATGCCCTGTACTGGGATACCAGAGGACAGTTCAGACCAGGGCAGCATGGGCCAAAAGGAAGAACATTCTTTAGCCATTGGAGAGGATGAGAAACCAAATGGCTCTTCAAAGTGGGTCCCAGTGCAGGGGTCCTGAGGCCGAGGAAGAGGTTCATTTGTATACCTTTCCACAGGGCTAGTTCCATGCCTCATGCAATTTCAAGTTGGATTCAGATCTCAAGATTTTTTAGTTTCTCCTCTACCTGTAACTCTTAAATTGTCCAAATCACAAATAAATTTGCTTTGAAAGGCATTTCTGGATATAGAGTGAAAGAAAAGATGCCACATAATAAAGTTGTCTTCTTTATATTGAGTTGGGCTATGGGAGTCCTTCTCTGATATTCTGTAACTCAAACAGAGTTATGGGCCAATTATTTTCCCTTTTGTTTTATCCTCTGGCTTCCCCGCAGGTGTAGAATTTTAGCCTGAAGAAAGATTTTTGGCTAGGGATTCTGCTCAAGCCACCGCGTTGTGGAAGGCATTCTGACAGATCAGAAGTATACTGTGTGGAGAGGCCCTTTTATGGTTATTGGCTTCTCTGCCTTACTTTGTTTTTACTCTGCTTGTTTTTTGACGATTCATAGAATCCCTAAGCAGAATGGAAGAAAGTAATGACCAAGAGCAAAGAGCATCGCTTATTTTACTTCTTTTGGTCATAAGGTCTGGATGTCTTTTGGCTCTTCCCCAATGCAGGAAGATAATGCATAGCAACTTACTTTTTAGGTGCAGTTTTGGGGAATCAGTTTCTTGTTATGGAATTCAGTAGTTCTGTGTACATACAGGCCCTAGGGACCCCATGGCCAACGAGAAGGACTTTATCCTGCATGAAAGTTCCTGGACAAAGTACAGCTGTGGAGCCTTTCCCCAGGGAGTAGCAAGGGCAAGTGTAGTGAGAGTGAGAGAAAGATTACAAAGTCGACAAGAGAAAGCACCTGCCAGCCGTGCACGGTGACTCACGCCTGTAATCCCAGCACTTTGGGAGGCCGAGGTGGGTGGGTCACAATGTCAGGAGATCAAGACCATGCTGGCCAATATGGTGAAACCCCGTTTCTACTACAAAAACAAAAATTAGCCAGGCGTGGTGGCATGTTCCTGTAGTCCCAGCTATTCAGGAGGCTGAGGTAGGAGAATCACTTGAACCTAGGAGGCAGAGGTTTGCAGTGAGCCAAGATTGTGCCACTGTGCTCCAGCCTGGGCGACAGAGCAAGACTCCATCTCAAAAAAAAAAAAAAAAAGCGCATACCCAACTTCTTAGCTGAGTCAGCAACCTTGCGACTCCCATGGAATCATTGGGCCTCCTTTCTTAAAAGCTGAATGAGAGCCACAGTGGGGAATAGACAGGAGATGGACCCACCACTGAAAGCAGGAGCTATTGGTCAGTAGAACAGCTGTGGGCCAGGGGTTCTCTTCAGATATATTTATTAAACCAGTGACATGTTTAAGTTTAAAAAAAAAAAATTATTTAAATGAGTTTATATCCTTTAATAAGCCATGATGTTTGTTATTTAAAGAGGCCTAGACAAATTATTCTGAAATAAAAGTTAGTAAATTTTGTTATGTCAGTAAATATGGTTATCCATGAGGTTGTTTATGATAGATACTCTCACCTATTTCTAAAGCAGGGTTTGGCCAGGTGTGGTGGTGGCTCACACCTGTAATCCCAGCACTTTGGGAGGCTGAGGTAGGCAGATTGCTTGAGGCCAGCAGTTTGAGAGTGGCCTGGCCAACATGGTGAAAATACAAAAAATTAGCCAGGCATAGTGGTGCAGGCCTGTGGTCCCAGCTACTGGGGAGGCTGATGCAGAAGAATCGCTTGGAACCTGGAGGTGGAGGTTGCAGTGAGCCGAGACTGCTCCACTGCACTCCAGTCTGGGTGACGAGAGCAAAACTCTGTCTCAAAATAAATAAATAATAAAAGAGACTTAAAAAAACAACAACAAAAGGGGATTTGTAGTGGCATTTTTCACCTCTCATCCCGTTGGGTTTTGTTGACATAGGCTAAGTTCCTTGACTAGAGTGACCCTTCCTCCATGACTACAGCTCTCACACGATACTGGTACGGGGTGATAATGGCGTCCGCCCTTAGCAGTTTCTTGGTGCCCACCATGTCTTCTTGGTTCTTTTAACCCTGCCCACACCTTTGTAAGAAGACTCTTATTAGAGTCTCCTCATTGAATTCTGTTTCCTGCTGGAACTCTCATTGCTATAATCTCCAACATGTTGGAAAACCTATAAATTGTAACATTTACAAGAACCTCTGTTCTTGGACAAAGTACCACACTTAAAAAAAGATAGCCCTGGTGTAGTGCTTCGTACTTGTTTCATGTGCTGTTTGTTAAATCTCAATTCTGTCTCACAGGAAAGGCAATTGGAGTCACTGGGAGTTTAGGACTTTGTACAGAGTCTGTGACTAATTAAGGTTAGGATGGTCAAGAACTCAGCTCTGCAGCACTCTGTTCCAGCCCAGTTTGTTCTGACCCAGCAGCAGCCAAAGGAAGGTGAACCTTTGATTTATTATTTGTCCTTCATTAGTTTCTAAAGACTCAAGAGAGTTGTTCCTGCCTAAGGGCCAGCCTTGGCATAACTTCCAAATTGAAAATAACAGATCTCTCTTCAAGGCCACATGGTCTTCTCCTCTTAATTTCCACACAAGATCCCTGCTGCTTTTTCAAACCATCAGCCTTTCATAGGAGGTTCTGTCTCAAAGATCTTTCAGAGACCTGACTAGAATGGGCAGCTAGGATTTAGCAATGGAAGAGAGGTCTCATTTCATGATGCCAGGTATGTTTCTCTCCTGTTCTGTCTGGCTCTCTGTCTCTGTTTCCCGGTTTCTCTCTGTATATCCCTTTCTCTTTCCTATTTTCTTCATGCCTTCCTTTCGTGAGAAGTCTTGTGGGACAGGCTGACAGTCCTTTGCATGTTGAGATACCCAGAAACTACTAACTTTGGGAAGCCATCACTGCCCCAGGCCATTACCAGAGCCCAGTGAGAGCTGTAGACACTGAGGCAGGGTCACTCAGCCCCTGCTGGAAGGGTGGCACTGATGCAAGTGGGGGACAACCAAGAAATGCCCTGGTCTCCTCTTCCTCTTCTACCTTCTGATCTCCTGCTGGTGCCTCCATTGTCCCAAACCAACTGTAGGCCAGAGGGCAGAGGGGCCTGGGTGAGGGGGTCTATAGGAGCAGCCTTTGGGAAAACAGTAGGATAGAAAAGGGCAGAGCATGGATGTAAGCAATGGCAAGGGCGGAGGAGGGGAACAAATAGAGAACAACCAGCACAGGGATGACCCCACCTACTGACAACAGTGAGTCTGGATAGTGGGATGAATGAAAGCTATTTTCGTTCATTACTTTATTACCTCCCCCTGCCCAAATGGCAGCTTTGATTCCTTTCTTGATGAGTTCCAGAGGGAGCAAGACACCAGTGTCACTCTGAACATCTCTGTTTTCCTAAGTCTCTCCTCTCCTCTGCCTTGTGCTCTGTTGGCCCAGGCAATCTACCAGTGCCTGGACTTGATTTTCTACAACAAAGTCGAACAGGGAGTTGCAGCTCCTCTCTTTTCCTGTATTCTTCTCCTTTGCTGAATGCTGAAAAGGAAGGCAGTTTCCATGGATAGTCTCCCAAACAAGCCATAGCACAGGTCTGTCTACTCAAATGGCAACCACAGTGTGATGCTGTCACTTCCATACATTTTTCTATCAACAGATACAGGACAGAAACTCTAACCATGAAGCTAATGAAATTAATCTTCAGCATCCCCCAACTGACTCACACAGGTCCCTTCCACAGCCTACCAACAGTCTAGAAATTCCATATTCACAAGTGTTTTCATTTTCTTAAAGAGAACCTTCAAAATAGTATAATTTTCAGGCCCCACAAAACCTGGACCTATCCCTTCCCCTTTATCTTTGTCCCTGAAGGCACCTTTCTGCCCATGTCTGGCCACAGAATTTGCAGCAATCTAAAGCAGAGGTAGTTAATATGTGATAGATCTATTGGCTGAGACTCCTCAGACATACAGTCCAGTCAATGGGCCCAAACAAAGGACCAATTGCAAGGTGCCATTGCATCCTAATAAAGCTGTGGAAGTGAAACATGGTGACACAGGCGACAAAGGCAAGCTGTTGAGGTCTGGCTAATCACAAAGCATTGGTGCTCTGCAGTTTAATAAACCCCACATGTGACACCATGGGGATAGTCACGTTGGCTGCTGGCTGGCCAACTTGTGCACCTGCTTTTCTGGGAGGTGTGGTGAGGAGAGATTTGGGCAGGCCCTTTCAGAACTAAAACTGGTCCAGGCCATGGGGAGGCCAGCGGGGGATATTTGGAAATGCCCACCCTAGAATATGGTACCCTGGGTTGGGTTACAGAAATGGGGCTGTGGCTCATTAGTTCCAGCCCCAGCTAATAATACCAGGCCCCGGGTTATGGCCCAACCATCAGATTTCTTTTTATCCATAGTTTAAAAAGTACGTGCAAGACCTTTGTAACTATGGATAAAAAGAAATCTGATGGTTGAGACATAACTTGTTGGCTTTAGGAAGTGACAGGTTTAGGATACAGATGCCTTAATGCTGATCCTTCTCTCCACAACAAAACAACTCAAAGACCCAATCAAGATTGACAGCCTACTATACGGCAGCACTGCACATTAAATACAATTACATTTCTATATGTATGTAGAATTTCAGATCTTAGCAGGTCCTTATTTAGAGGCAGAAGAGAAGGAGAAGGAAGATGGAGGAGTGAGGGAGGAAGGGAGAAAGAATACTATGATTACAAAAGGGATTCAGAGCAAAGACTCTGGAAAGTTTGATCCCAGCCACTTTACTAGCTCTAGGCCTTGGACAAGAAACATCACCTTTCAGGGCCTTAGTTTTCCAATTTATAGGATAGGAATTAAAATAGTACCTACTCCCTGGGGTTGCAGTGTGGATTAAATGAGTTAATGCGTAAAATCCTTAGTGCCATTCCTGGCACATGGGTTGAGCTCAGTAAATATTAACTGACACTATTTTATATATTCTTGGACAGCATTGCAGGCCAGGAGCACCATGTTTGTTGGATGAAATTCTGTCTTTGCATATAGAAAGAACTAAGGCTTTGAGCTTACTAGCCATAGGAACTTGGTCCCTTGACTTCCTCCCTCAGTGTCTTCCATCTAGAAAGCAAGGATGCCAATCATCTCTGCCTCATCAGGTGTGTTCTAAGTAGTAAATGAGGCAGCTTTCATGCCTGACCTTTTATTCTCTGTGAAGGAAATTGGAATGGCTATATTATTTGAAAGTCATAAGATTACTAAGCCACCTCAGGTTTGCCTGCCTTGTTTGCTGTAGCTAGAACCTCTGTCAGCTCCCCTCGTCCATCCTGAGATAAGTATTTGCCTTCACAGATGCTCAAGACTCCTAAGAAAAACTAGTCCAACATCCACAGCCTCCAGGATGCTGCAGGGTTTCATCCTGAGGCAGATTCACTTTAGAACCCCCACACCTGCCCAGGATGGGATACTGAGGACCATGCTCAAAAAACTGGGCACGCTAGGCCTGGGAGCTACCCAGGCAGCTGGGCCATGAGGAGGGCAGCAGCTCTGGCTCCTCTCCAGCTGGCAGGTCTGCTTAATGAACTGCACTCAGAGCACAGTGACAGGGGCTTTTTGATGGGCAGAGCCATTAGCACTCCATTTTAATTATGCCTCCTGGCGTTCCCCATCACTTTTCTTTCACTTTACCTGACAGTGCTACTAGTGGCTCCCAAATACCAAAAGATAAGTAAATTGAATTACTGTAAATGTGAATGACTACCAGGCTGGTTGGAAAACATTAGTCTTCTCTTTCAGTATCAGCTGAGCAGGTCTTGCCTCCTTGGGGGTCCAGGAAGGGGGCTTATATCTGAGATTCACTCATGTCTCCATGTGGTCTAATTTCTAACAACCCCTGTGGACGGCGCATTCAGGAAATGCAAAGAACATGTCAGTAGCTCCTTAATGCCATTCCAGCAAGGAGATAAGAGAAGGGAGAGAAGAAATACAGCTATCCCCTCCAGCTCTGAGAAGATGGGGACTCGCATAGAAAGGAAGCATGAGGGGAGGAGAAGGGAGGAGACACTCTCCTCATTAGGAATTACTCCTGAGCTTCTATGACTATCATTGTGATTAAGAACTGCTCTTTGAGAAGAAAGAGGAAGCTCTTAAGATAAAAAGTTATCCAAGAAGGTTCTGTTGGTGGCAAACTCCACTGACGTTTCTCTGAACAATATTTTTTCCCTGTTTTTCCAAAAGACATTTTTGCAGGGTATACTATTCTTGATTGACAGTTATTTTCTCTCTGCCTTTTGTGAATAGAATCCCTCCATCTGCTGGCTTCCATTACTGCTGTTGAGGAGTCAGTCAGTCAATTGCTTTGCGCGGATCCGAGTTTCCTCTCTGTTTTTAAGATCTTCTCTTTGCCTTTGGTATTAAAGAAGTTTCACTACAGTGTGGCAAAAATGTTGTTGATGGAAAAACCCAAACTGTAAAACATTTGAAGAGGTTTATTCTGAGCCAAATATGTGAACCGTGGCCCGTGACACAGCCTTAGGAGGTTCTGAGAACATGTGCCCAAAGCAGTTGGGTTATAGCTTGGTTTTATACATTTTAGGGAGACAGAAGTTACAAGCAAAAACATAAATCAATACATGTAAAATATACATTGGTTCAGCCCAGAAAGGTGGAACATCTTGAAGAGTGGGGGGCTTCCTGATTGGCAATTGGTTGAAAGAGTTAAGCTTTGCCTAAAGAGTTGAAGTCAGCATAAATAAATGCTCGAGTTAAGATGGGGCAGGGGGTCATGGAAGCCAAGGTTCTTGTTGTATAGATGAAGCCTCTAAGCAACAGACTTCGGAGAGATGGTAAATGTCTCTTACTGGACCTTAAAGTGTCAGACTCTTTGTAAAAGACCAAGAAAGGATAGGAGATTCTCTACAGTATGAAAATTTTCTCCACAAAAGACAACTTTACACAGCCACTTCAAAATATGTCAAAGAAATGTATTTTGGGGTAAAATACTTTTATTTCCTTCAGGACCTGCTATCTGTTATATGATGTTATGCGAGAGTCAGGTTGGAGCTGGGCATCTTATTGCAACAGTCTATTTTTTTAGTCTTATACCGTCTTTCTTTTAATGTTAGTGCTGGTCAGTTATGCCTAACCTCCTAAGGGAGGAGGGTAAAATGAGGCATGTCTAAGCCTCCTTCCTGCGATGGCCTCTCTTGGCCAAGGAGATTCCATTCAGTTAGTGGGGGGCTTAGAATTTTATTTTTGGCTTATAGTATAAATTGATTTTTATTATCCTGCTTGGAATTTGTTGTAGTTCCAAATCTGGAAAATTCTTGGCCTTTAAACATCGCTTCTCCCCATTTTCTATATTCTGTCTCTGGAACTACACTTAGATGTATGTTTGACTTCTCTGCCCTTCATACCTTCTTGGTTCTCAGGCTTTTATCTGTGGGAATCCCAAGAGTCTGCTTGAAGGATTTTCCTCCAGAGAGGATTTGCATTTGCTTCTGCCGCATGTCAGGGGTGCTTCCAACACTGGGTTGTTTTGAATTAATTTCTCATTAACTGCTTAGTATCTGCGGGTTTTTCTGGTATACACACGTAGTATTCAAGCCCCAAACCTGCATGGGCACAGGCCTGTGGTTACAAATATTTTAAAGAGATTTTTCATCTTCCAAAGGCCAAAGCAGAAATAGTCACCTTTTCTTGTTTGTGCCCTTGTGAAGCAGAATTTTTCCTAGTTTTTTTTTCCCAGTGGGTGTAGCATGTAGGGGATTCCTGCCCTTCCAATTCCCTACCTAGGGGTGATCCGTTGTCTGGACACCAGCCCCACCATGGCCATAAAAACCCAAGGCTCTAGAATAGATGATGGGGCCAAGGAATCCCTTGAGGGTGCTGCTGGCTTCCACAGCCACTTCATTTTCATATTCTGAGCCTTTCTCCACTGTCTCAAAAGTTCTGAATTCTTAAAACATTTTGTTCAGCATTTTACATTGTTATTGTTTCCTTGTTTATTTTAGAGTGGGAAGGTTTTCAGGATTTCTAGTCCACTACATTTTCCACCTTCTGTATTTATAATCCCCTCTTAGAAGAATTTATCAGCTTCTCACTCTCTTGATCTTCCCTTTCGTCCCAGCAATCTCCTGTTGTATGGCAGAAAACACCTCCTTTTGTATGTTTTATCTCATACATTGCTTAGCCTCTATTTTTTATGTATGCTTTATCGTGTGCACCTTATGTTAGTATAATAGTATAGTCTTAGAATGTATTAATAAATAAAAATACATTTTTTAACTGATAGGGGTATGTAATCATGAGAGTTTGGAGACTCCACTGCCTTTTTTTTTTTTTTTGAGAAAGAGTCTTGCTCTGTTACCCAGGCTGGAGTGCAGTGGTGCGATCTCAGCTCACTGCAATCTATGCCTTCTGTGTTCAAGCAATTCTCCTTTTTCAGCCTCCCAAGTAGCTGGGGTTATAGGCACCCACCACCACACCTGGCTAATTTTTGTATTTTTAGTAGAGACAAGGTTTCACCATGTTGGCCAGTCTGGTCTAGAACTCGTGACCTCAAGTGATCACCTGCCTCAGCCTCCCAAAGTGCTGTGATTACAGGCATGTGCCACTGCACCCAGCCTCCACTGCCTTTTAAAGCCCATTGTCTATGTTCTTATGAGTTTTAGGGTTGGAAAGAAAATATTCAGAGCTTTGTGCACACTGAACTCTACTTCTTCAGACTAAAAACAAAAGGTCTGGCAGTGTTATGCAAACAGATCCTGTACCTCAGGGTGGATGTGGGCAGGCAGGTAAGGTACTTGCTGGGCTGCAGGTTAGGAGACTTTGGTTGACTCTAACTGACCCTTGCTCTAAGACTCATTTTCGCTTCTCTCTGTAGCCCATGCTTTTTCACTTTGGCATTTCTCTCTGCTGCCTAACAAGCTTTTCTACAGCTTTGATTCACCCTATTGACACCACAATAGTTTAGTTTCTCTGTTTAAAGAAAAAAAATAGAGAACTGGCACAAAAAACTATCAAAACTTTCAAAAACAATTGACAGCTCTGGCCCCAAATCACCGGTTGAAGCTCACCTGGGTTGTCCTCCAGGTTCCTTGCCTGGGGCTGTGTTTGCTGTGAGCCCCCGCAACCTTTCAGAAATCTCTGATGCCATGTTCCTCTGCCTGTCTGTCTGCATTCCCTGTTTAGATTATGTTTTCAGGCCTCAGAGAGTGCATTTCATCCTGACAGTAGACACAGTGAATAAGGTTCAAGGAAGCCACCTGGCTGAACGACCACGGTTCAAAAAGTCTATAGACAAAATAGACAATCAGCGCTGTCTTCCTCATTTTGAAACTGAATTGTAGCCTTGGATTTTTTAAAATTATGATCCCAGGTTTCTTATTTCCTAAAATAACCCCAAATGGAGGTGTACATCAGTCTAAGCTATTTCCTGTTATAGCCTTAGAAGATAGTATACAGAAGGCTCACATGATAAATATTATATAAATACGTGTGTATCTGTGTCTGTGTATGTGTAGATTGATATAATCCTTGTGATAGCAACAGCTTTTATGCAATCATAAATAAGTCTTTAGATGTAGAATTGTGATACTCTGGTTTATTAGTATTGAGGATACATGGTGCAAATGAACAAAATATTTCATGCTCCAGCGCTTGTGTGCACTGTTACCTCTATCACATAGACATATGACTTGTGCCATGTCATAGGTGAGTCACTCCCAAAGACATTCAAAGCTGAAGCTGGAGCCATTTTTTCTCAGAATCTTTAAGAACTCTGAATCCACTAATGTGGACAAAAACAGGTTCAGACTGCACTGTGCCAGTGGGCATTATTACCTCCTGTTCAGTCAAGTGAAATAAACTGGGTCTCCAAATAGGCTTACATTTTCTGAGCTAACAGTCCTCCCCTGTTTATATTTTCTACTTAAGGAGGATATTTTTTAAAAGCCTATTTCACGTAATCAACTTTAGTGGGCCCTTTAAAATGGGAGGTGAGCTGGAGGTAGTTCAGTTTGTTTTAACAATAACTTCAGCTTATTGAAGTGAGCATTAGCGTATCATGTCCCCATATGGCAGTCATTAGAGACAGGGGAAACTTGAGAAGCTCATTACTCTGAAATAGCTAGTAAAAGGAATTGAAGACATTTTTATAGGACCTAAAGATAGTGCCAATAAAATAAGGACAAAATCCATTTGTAGATGATAGGCAAGAGGAGGAAATCTTTAAGAAACTGAAAGGACTTTGCTCTACAGTATACAAAGCAGAGAAGCTTTCAGGTGAGAAGTCTATGGTTCATGTACATATTCATTAATGTACTTACCTTTCTCAATCACTCAGTTAACCAGTGTTTATTGAGCACCTACTATGTTCCCAAATGTGGTGGCTTCTGAGAATACAGTGATGATCGAGGCACAATCCCTGCCTCAAGGACCTCATACATAAGTGATAGACTAGGAAAGAGGCCAGTGAGTACAAAGGGGATGGAATAAGTAGAAAGGGAGGCAGGAGGTATTGTGCAAATGCATGTGGGGGTTATAGGATTGCTTCCTACCTGGCCTGCTAGAGCAAGGCTGGGGTGTGAGTTGTTCCAGTCAGATAGAGCTAGAGGTACAAAAATCTGCAAAGAGAGAGAAAACAGGGTGTCCTTCAGCAACTTCCAAGTAGCTATTTATGGCTCCCACTAGTTCAAGGAAGGGAATATCAAGAGGTAAAAGCTGGAGAAGTAAGCAGGGGTCCAGATCACGAACCTTGTACAATTCTTGAAAATGGAAAAACCTTAAAAGGTTCTAAGCAGGGGCATGATGTGATCAAGATATCTATTTTAGAAAGATGGTATATTAGTCTTTTCTCACACTGCAAATAAAGACCTACCTGAGACTGGGTAATTTATAAAAGAAAGAGGTTTAATTGGCTAGTTTAGCATGGCTGGGGAGGCCTTGGGAAACTTACCATCATGGTAGAAGGGGAAGCAAACAAGTCCTTCTTCACATGGCCGCAGCAAGGAGAAGTGCCAAGCAAAAGGGGGAAAATCCCTTATAAAGCTATCAGATCTCGTGAGAACTCACTATCATGAGAACAGCATGGAGGTAACTACCCCTATGATTCAATTACCTACCACTGGGACCCTCCTATGACACATGAGGATGATGGGAACTACAATTCAAGATGAGATATGGGTGAGGCCACAGCCAAACCACATCAGATGGTGTAGGCTGCAGTGTGCAAAATGGATTGGAACAGGGAGAGGTGGACACAAGAGGCAAGTTAGGAGTCTGGTAAGGAATAAATAATCAAGTCAAAGGATACGAGTGACCTGAACTAAGGTACCTGACATGGGATAGAAAGAAGTGAACAGACTGAAGATATGCTAGGAAGGTGAAATTAGGACACAGAAATGGGTTGAATATGGAGGAGGAGGAAAGAAAGAAGCTAAAGGGATTTTGGTTTATACCACTGGGTTGGAGATTGTACCATTTACTGAGATAGTGAACAAAAGGGGAAGAGAGAGTTTAAGGGAAACAATGGTGAATTAAATTTTAGATATCTCATGCTTGCCTTTGGGATAGCCAATAAACTCTTAGATATATGTATCTGGAGCACAGGACAGGGAACTGGCAGGACTTAGAGATTTGGGAGTTATCATCTTATTCTCGGTAATGCAGGCAATGAGATATGGATGAAAGGAGAAGAGATCTTAGAACAGAGCCCTAGGGAACCAACCAATATCAAAGAGATGGAATGAGGGTGAGGAGCCCCTGAGGTAGCCTGAGGAGCAGTGGAGTAGAAGACCTAGGAGAGCATGGTGACGGAGGGGCCGTGGGAAGAGAGGCTTTGGGAACAAATGGATTGTCAACAGTGTCAAATGCCACAAAGAGGCCACACCAGATGAAAGAGGAATTTGAAAAGAATTACTGAAGGTGTCCACTGTCATCAGCAGCAAGCGGATCATTGGTGGCCTGGTTAAAAGCAGTTTCGGTGGCACGATGGAAGAGGAAACACAGCTGCAGTGAGTTGCAGCGTGAATGGAAGGTGAAAAAGTGGAATTTAGAGTAAGAACAACTTTATCAAGATTCCGCATGTGAAGGACAAGGGGAGAGGAGGCAATAAGGGCCAGAGGAGAGTGACAGGATAGAAGGCAATTATTTAGAAACTAAATAATAGAAGAGATGTGAAGTGATTCAAATGCTCATGAGAATTAACCAATAGAGAGGCAAAGCTTCATGAGATGGGAGGAAGAAGGGGTGATGATTAGAGCGGCATATGTGAGAAGAGAGGGTTGCCTGGGTCCTGGGTGCAGAGAGAGGTACTGACCTTGGTCAGGAGGACAGACCTGGTGCCAGTTTAAAAACAACCACAAAAACCCAGGGAGGTACACCAATACATGTCGGTGTTCTCAAATCTGGAATCAACTGAGGTTCAGCTAACTGGCTCCACTGATCTTGGCTGTCCTCCCCTGTCTAGGACTCCACAGCTGTCATCTGATCTGGATGAGCCTCATCTGCTCCACAGGACCCTCAGCCTCATCCTGGGATGAGTATGCTTGCCTAGGCTTGTTTTTTCTCATGGAAGTGGTAGAGATACAAAAAAGCAAGCTTCAATTTCCAAGCCCATCTGCAGCCTCTTCTTGTGTCATGCCTGCTAATCTCCCACTGACCGAAGCAAGTCATGTGGCTGAGTCCAGTGTCAGGTCAGCCCACCCACACATTGCAAAGTTAAATGGCAGAGAGCATGAGGTCAGGGCAGGATGAAGAACTTCTTAACACAGATAAAGAGAAATACAGTTTTAACATTTTGTCAAACACAAGAAGAAAAAGCAGTTTGTAGGTATCCAAGGGAAAAAGACAAAGGCCTAGCCATTCGCTCCTCTCCTCTTGCAGATCAAGGTGCTACTGTATTATTTATGTCCGGAAAGGTTAACACTCAACTGTGGTTAATGAGCAAAGCAGCTTAGATGAGAACACTTCATGATAGGGTCAGCATCACCTTATAAAACTTAATGACAGCAAAGTCAGCTTCATTGCTTTTGTTGAAAGGGGGAAAGCCCTCCGCCACCTCAACACAGTTGGTGGAATCTGCTCCTGGGCAAAAGAAAAAAATGTTCTCTGCAAAGCTTGTTTATGAGAGAAGATTATTGGACTGTGAAGGAGTTTAATTTAAAGAGTAGGGTGGGGAGACAGGAGTGTCTGCAAAACTGAGGAAAAGACAGCTCTGGCTTACATCCATATATTACTTGGAAGGGCAAGAAATGAGCTTGTGGATCAAGGAAGCCAGGTTTCCAAGGGCTAAACCACAAAGGTAGAGAGCAGAATGGTGATTCTGTGATGGGGAGTGCTCTCCCATATGCTTCAGACATTCCCCAAAGTTATCATCACCTGCCCTTCTCCCTCCTCTCTATTTTCAGGCAGAACCATTCTATAAATACCTCCCTTTGCTTTTGAAACACTAAAGCACGGCACTGCGAATTTATAAACCTCCAGTGCACAGAGGTGTCCATGGTTATCACCTGTGGATCTTGCACTTACATAAATCAGGGGTCTAGATGAGCTGCTCGCTCTTCTTTCAATTTGGTATAGTGTGATGTATTCCCCATCAGGGGCATTGATGGAATATAGTGTGAATTTTAACTAAACTGTCAGAAAATTAATACATGGCTTAAAAAATTTCCTGCAAAGACACAGAAGTTGGAAGATTTGCTGGCCTTGGACAGGGGAACAGACCTAGTGCCAGTTAACAACCACAAAGACCCAGGCAAGTAGACCGATACATGGTGATGCTCTCACCTCTGGAATCAACTGAGGGCTGGCTAAGTGGCTCCACTGACCTTGGTTGGACTTACCTGTCTGGTTGGACTTATCTCTCTTATCTCCAGAGCTGTCAGTTCACCTGCTACATGGGACCTTCAGCCTCATCCTGGGATTGGTAGACTTGCCCAGGCTTGTTTTTCTCATGGTGATGGTGTAGATGCAAGAGAGCAAGCTCCAATGCCCAAGCCCATCTGCAGCCTCTTCTTGTGTCGTGTCTGCTAATCTCCCACTGACCAAAAACAACATGGAAATGGCCGGGCCAACCAGCAGCCCACCACAAGAACAAGCTCTTGGTCACCCACACTGCAAAGTGACACAGTGGTGAGGTGATATGATCACTTCAGAGAAGTCAAAGGGGAAAAAGTTGAAATGATGAAGATTACTATTTAAAATATGTATTTATATCCACTGTCATTAAGTATCATTAAATGGTCCCAAGTGCATGTTGTTCCTGAAGTTGTCATAACTAGCAGGACACGAAAAGCTTAAGCATTCAGAACCCAGATACAAACTTCTGCAGTTGCCTCAGCAATAGTCTAAGTCATGTGGTACCTAATCCAGTGTTTTTAAAAATGCTACTGAACTACAATAAAGAAGCATCTTTAAAGCTTTCTTACTTAGAAGAAGCAAAAGGCCACACATATTTTTTCTAGTCCTTCCTTCTATTGTGAAAACAACTGAAATCAGATGTGGAAAAGAATATGGCCGCAAAGGGAAATGAATTACTTTGTCAGCCTATGATATTAAACGATGCATAGAAAACATTGTTAAAGGTTAGAAGAAATGTGTCTGGAACAAGAGTAGGAGGTTTGTAAGACTTGGGGATGAAAAATGCAGATGTAATCTAAATGAATGGTATTGCTAGGTTCCGTTTCCATAATGACTATAGAAGAACTGATTTTGTGAGTCAATAAAAAAGGCAGGAAAGAAGACATATTCTTCACAGCAAATGACATCTTGAAAACTGAATATTACCTCCAGTGGAGCAGATGGTTTGATTGGAGAAAAAATGGATTCCAGAGTCAGGCTGTAGAGTTGTCCCATGTGGGAAATTCATTTAGTTCATTTTTCCTTAACAAGTTACTGTGGCGAAGTAGAAGACAGAATTTCATAGGGCAGTAATCACAAACATGAAAATGTATATGGTTCACCTGGGGATCTTGTTAAAATGCAGATTATAATTCAGGAGGGCTGGCCTGTCCTGGGATTCTGCATTTCTAACAAGTTCCCAGGTGATGCCAATACTGCTTGTCCATGAACTATACTCGGCATAGTGAGAGCATAAAGAAATACAAAATGTTAGGGTTGGTATTTATTTTATAAAAATAAGATCATTGACAATATAGTAAAATCTTCAGGTTATTTGTTTTGCATCATGAAAATAATTGTCACGGAGAGGTTTGCTGGTCATCTCGTATACATGTTCTTAAGAGCTATCATATATGAAGATGTGTTACTAATTTTGCTTTTACAAAAATATGGTATTTTCCAATTTCTGACCTTTTAAATAATGGAAAACAGTTGTTAGTAGAATTCTATCTAGCAGGAAATTATTTCTTTATGAAAAGTGGGAATTTAACTATGGGAAAGTAACTGCTCTTCAAAAAACTTTGTGCTATGAAGAGAGCACTATGAAAACAGATGTTTTTATTATGATGATTTTGGTAGAAATGACAAAGCACCACCAACAAAAACTTTCATATTTTCACACTAAAAAACTTATAAACTGTAATATTTAAGTCATTGACATAGTGAATTCTGAACACATTTGTTAAAAATTTAAAAACATCAACTTCTAATTTATTTGCAAAACTAATTTGTTATCTGAGAATATAGAAAATGTTAGCTGAATTTTCACAAAAACTTTTGCATAATTGGTGAATAAGATTGAATAATTGTAAGGAACATGGCTGTGCTTTGGTCAAGGATAGGCTGAGGTAAACATCCAGAGTGACTCAGCGAGTCTACAGCGCAGGTGTAAACTCCACTCTTTATCACAGCCATGTAGCCATAACATAGGAAGGCCATCCCTTGGCTCTAAGTCACTACTGTCTGTAAAAGGTATAATTGCCCTGTCGACACCGTACAGGTACACTGGCACCCAGAGAAAGAGAGAAACATTCAGAGCTGTCCATCTTTGCAGATGGACAGAGCAGAGGCCAGGACACGGCTTAGCTCACTTGTGCCCAGAGAGAAAAAGAGCTAAGCTGCTGACCCTAAAGGCAGGAGAGGGCCAGCCATGCAGCTGTGTGTGTGGGAGCCACTGAACTAAGCAGCTGAGACAGGACAGACAGTGTGAGAAAGCTGTTGATGACAGCTGCTGCTGAATAATATCATCTTTTGCCTGCCTATACCACCTGAGTGTTCTTTCTGCTCATCTACCAACTCCCTCGAACCTCAGCATGGGTTGGAACCTGACCCTAGGCATGACAATAATGAATACTCTAAGTTAGTAAGAGAGACCAATGGTGCATGCCTTCCACACAAATCTATGAAGGATTTTTTTCCCCTATGACAAATTAAAATCAAGCAAAAAACCAAACCCAACTTAGATCTGGACCATCCAGTGTGTGTACTACAAAGTCCTAAACCAAGATTTGAAAACAAAGCATTTTCAAGTGCATTGTTCTCACTAATATTAATAATTATAACATTGACAAATATTATTTATAATAATTATAAAAAGTTTAATGAGAATAACATTTTACCATTAATAAATAACACAATTACTTAAAAAGCATTGCTTCTTTTTTATCTTTTATAATTTACATGTTTGTGTATATTTTCACATATATAAAACATTGATACATCTGAATAACCTATGCAAATACACATATATTTTAGAGAGTCGTTTACCTTTTTTAACATATGGGTGGTGTAACCCAAAAAGAGCAGAAGACACTGATGCAGATTAACACATTTATAGACTATAAACTCTGAGTGGCTATTTTTATTCATGCATTCATTTATTCATTCACTCAATGAATTCATTACACACAAACATTGGCTTAATGAGTATTGATTGCATTTATATTCTAAAAGACCTTTAAGCTAAGGGTGATTGTATTTTGTTAGCAATATGCAAAAATATGAATGGGCTATTCTCACAGAAAGAAGAAAAAAGGTATCCATTAGGTTGGATCAAGCAGCTGTGCCATGGATCATCCCTTTAGAGTTACCCAGTCAGCATTTACCGCATCCCTGACATGCCTGGTGAAAAAGTGTTAGCCAAGGAAAGGATTTGGTCCTGGAGATCTTAGATCTTAACATGACTCACAGCTGGATCCCTATTGCTGAATCATGAGGTCCGCCCTCTGGAGATAGCATTCTTTAGAGGAACTGTGCAGAAAAGCTGAAATGCCCAATCAGAAGATTTGTATAAATGTTGCTTCATTTTTCTGCTAAAGAGCTTATCTTTTCCTTTAGAAAAAGTGTTTCTGAGGAATTCTTATCATGAAAACAGTTGGTATAAGCTGCCTCTTATGAAACCATTGCTGTGGTTTCGCTAAGATAAGTCCTATTGTACATAATCAGTAGTTTAAAGAATTCTCAATGAGAAAACTGAATGAAGGGAGATATTTGGCTCTTATTTAAGGAGAAGTAGAAATTACTTTCTTTGTATTAGAAAGAATCTGAGGCAGAACCATGCTTTCAGGATAAAGAAATAGGTGTTTTTTTCTCTCTGTCTCTAATTTTGATTTAGGGAGGAGAAGTAAAAGAGCTACTGTTGAGGAAAGGGAGTTGAAACCCAGGAGGAACTAAGTCATCGGCAGGCTCTAAATGAGGCTAGAGCTGATAGCTGAGAGAAGCCACAAAGTTTGCAATATAAATCTAGCCTGAAGGTTCCAGCTCCACACATCAGCCTTGAGGCATTCACATCGAATTAGAAAGGACACTTCAATCAGGATATGGCTATGTGGGAAGATTTAGATTTAATGATTAATAACGAATACATACAGAGTTAACAAAATGTTTCTTTAAGTGTTTATTTTCTTTTAAGAATAAACAGCTTTATTGTTCTTTCAAGTCAGCAATTTTTAAAGTATATTACCTAATTAATAATTAATTATAAATTTGTTAGCATGGACTTGGGAAAACAACACAATGTGAATCTTAGGATTAATCTTTCCTGATAGAGTGCCCAACAGGGCACTTACTGCCATTTGGTGGCAATGTATACTGATTTCAGGAAAAGAGCCTGCAGGGTTTTTAAATCCCAATTTTCTATACAGAGATTCATATTTCCACCCACTCTTATCCTATTTTCTAAGATGATACGGATTTTTAAAAACTATAAAGATGAAAATTGCAATGATAACTGATTCAACAAATCATTATGAAGCATCTACTCAGTGTCAGGCACTATTACAGGTACTGGGGATACACAGGTGGCCTAGAAAGTTGATGACCATGCTCTCATGGTATTCAAATTCTGGTAGAAAATGGACAATGAATGAAAAGATGAATAAAATAATTTCTGATGTCGTTAAGTGCCATATGAAAATAAAATGGTAAGCTGCTGAAGAATGACTAGGAGAAGGACTCAAGGAAGAAGATCTCTCTGAGGAGCTGACATTTGGACTAAATGACAAAATGGAATTCAACTTTGCAAAGATCTGAGAGAAGAGCATTCCAGGCAGAGGGAACAGAAAATATGAAGGCTCCAAACGGAGTGCAACTGTTTATTTTTAGTGAGCCAAGGAGAGATTGGTAACAGGTCAATTCAGATAGAGAGGCAGGTGCTAGATTATGTAGGGCTATTTTGAACTTTACTTCAAGTTTTTGAACACCAATTTTAGATTTATTATTAAACTTTAAGAACAATGGAAAGCTGTGAGAAATGAGGAAAAAAAGGCACGATATTTTGCAGCTTCTCCCTTCGAGAGTTGGACTCTATTTTCCTGCTCTGCCATCTGGACTAGGCTTGTGGCTAGCTTTGACCTCCAAATGGCAAAAGTGATTGATGTGTTCATTTCAAATGCTCAGCCTCAAGAGTTCCTGTAGCTTCTACCTTCACCTCTTGAAACACCTCTGCCATTATGTAAGAAATCCCAAACTGAACTACTAAATGGTAAGTGACCACATGGAAGAACTGCCCAGCTAAGCCCAATCTATATTGCTGATCCACAGAATTACGATACAAAATAATTGGCTGTTTTAAGCATCCAAGTTTGGGGATGGTTTGTAATACAGCAACAGATAACAAACAGAAATTACAAGATAATTTTAATCCTAGGAATGACGTGATCTGATTTATATTTTAGAAGTTTACTTGGTCAGGTCACATTCAGAGAGAAACATTGAGAATCTAAAATATTGAGAGGGAAACACCAGGATTCCAACTGAATTACTTGTCCAAATGGGATACATTATATAAGCAAATGATTTTTTAAAAATATGTCAAAGCTATTCAATGAGGAGAAAGAAAGTTATCTGTAACGAATGGTAATGCAACAGCTCATTTTTCATGTGGAAAAGTGAGTGTCTTGGCCTCTATTTCACATTAAAGGAAACCAAAATATTTCTCCCCCAAATAGGGAAGATTGTTAAGTTAAAGACAATGTAAACACAGAGGGAACACTCTGCCTTAGCCGCTACTTGCCTGATGGCAGAAGGGAAATCCTTCCTTACTGAAGACAGCACTTGTTTATCAGCCCAGAGAAAATACCAGCAGGCACCAGAAAAATCTGGGAACAGATTTTACTTCCCACATTTTCCTGCCTTTTAAAGACTGAAACTGCCCTCTCCTTTGTCTTGTCACTACAGAATTTATGACTGTTTGTTAAAATACTGTTTAAACAAGGCTCTTGAGATACTGCCTTGACAGGGATACTTTTGAACTGAGGCCTCTCCTGCATGACAGGTACAGCATGTGTCAATAGACTTCTGCAGGTTTTTCTCTTGTTAATCTGACTTTTGTTTTCAGAAGAATGTCTCGACTAAGAACATATAAGAGTTAAAAAATACATATATTTTTTCTTTCCTACAACATCATATATAAAAACATTCTAAATGGATCGCTAGCATAAACAGAAAAACTCAGATCATAAAGCTGCTAAGAAAAAACATGGGAGAACATCTTCTTGACTTGGGATGAGCAAATCTTTTTAGGCATAGAAAACAATGACCATATGAATTTCATCAGAATTTAAAACTTCAGTATAAAGTTTATGTTCATATAAAATACCATTGTGACAATTAAAAATCAAAGCACAGATTGGGATAAAATATTCATAATGCATATGTTTGATAATGGACTTTTACCCAAAATATATGAAAAATTTTTGTAACTCAACTATAAAGAGACAACCCAATTTTTAAAAAATGGGCAAAAGATGCAAATAGACACTTCACAAATGAAGATATTCAATAACAACATGAAAATGTGTCCAACATCCTTCATTATCAAGGCAATACAAATTAAAACCGCAATGAGATACTACTTCTCACTCACCAGAATGGCTAAAATTTAAAAGGCTAACAACACCAAATGATGGGAAAGATATGAAGCAACTAGAACTCTCAAACATTGTTGGTGTGAATTTAAAGTGGTTCAATCACTTTGGAAAACTGCTGGCAGTTTCTGATTAAGCACCTATCAATTATATGACCCAGAAATAATTCTTCTAGATATTTACACAAGGGAAATTAAAACATATGTGCACAAAAAGACTTATAAAATATTCAAAGCAATTTATTCATAGCTCCAAATAACAACCTAAATCTCTATCAAAAGGAGAATGAATAAGCAAAATGCAGTATAGTTGTATCTCAGTTTCTATGAGGGATTAGTTCCAGGGCCTCCTGCAGATACCAAAATCCATAGATGGCCAAGTCCCTGATATAAAATGGCATCATATTTGCATAGAATTTATGCACATCCTGTTGTATAATTTAAATCATCTCTACATTACTTATAATACCTCATACTTATAATACCTAATATAAATGCTACATAAATAGTTGTTATACTATATAATTTAGGGAATAATGACAAGAAAAAAAGTCTATGTTTGTTCAATATAGACATAATTTTTTTCAAATGTTTTCTGTCACGGTTGGTTGAATCTGTGAATGTGGAACCCACAGATACAAAGTACTAACTGTATATTTATACAATAATATATTCTGAGGTAAAAAGGGATAAACAACTGATCCATCAACAACATGAATGACTTTCAAAAGCACTTTCCTGAGCAAAAGAAGCCAGACACAGAGAAGGTGTAAACTAAAACAGGCCGTGATCTATGGTGTTTACAAATCAGAATTGTGTAGCTACTCTTGGAGAAATAGAGCAGAAATTCACTGCGAAGGGGCATGTGGGTTAACAGGATCATGGTTCTGCACACTTTACAGGTTGCACAGTGCTGGCATCTGCTAGGCTTCTAGGGAGGCCTCAGGAGGCTTACAATCATTGGAAGATGAAGAAGGAGCAGGCATGTCACATGACAATGTGATGGGTGGGGGGCGGGGAAGAGGAAGGGGGAGAGAAAGAGGGCTCCAGTGCATGAGACTGAGAAGAGGGAGAGAGAGGAAGAGGGAGTGAGAGAAGGGAGGGAGAGGAAGGGGAGGGAGAGAGAGAAAGAGAGCATGAGACTGAGGCAAGAGAGGTGGGGGAGATGCCACACACTTTTAAATGACCAGATCTCGCAAGAACTCATTATCGGGGAAAACAGCACTGAACCATGAGGGATTCTCCCTCATGATCCAAACACCTCCCCACAGGCCCTACTTCCATTGGGGATTACAATTCAACATGAGATTTGAGTGGGGACAAATATCCAAACTATATCAGAAGGTATTTGTTAGGATTCCTTGAAAACAGAAAGGTTTCCTTAGGATTTAATGTTTTTATTTCTAAGAGATTTTATCTGACCTTTACAGATGTGGGATACAGGGTTGCTAGTCCTCAGGCAGCCTACCCTACCTCATATAAATAGATTATTTATCTACTCTGGCTGCACCCTATGTTAAGCACTGGATTATCTCATTCCACCTTTAAAACAACTCTCTTCTTACAGATGAGGAGACTGGGGTTTAGTGAGGTGAATTAACTTCCCAGTGTCTCCCAGCTAGGAAGTGACAGGGGGTGACTTGAACCCATTCCACTATTCTACTTGCTTTGTCAACCCCTGCCCCCTTCAGGGAGACTGGCCCCAGACAGACAGGAAAAGCCACAGCACCAGTAGTAGAGAAACTGAAGCAGTTAGCAGACGCAGCGTGTCAGGGAAGCAAAACCACACTGCAGAGGGAAAAAGGGCTGCAGATGCTGGGATTTAAAAGAGCTGACAACGGAAACGCTGTCAGGAGCATCACAATTGCTGGCCAAAGCTGGCTGCATGAGGTGTGGCAACAGCAGGATAAGAGAGAGGTTTTTCTTGGCAGTTGCTGGCAACTGAAGAATTAGGGGCAGGCTGGAAGAGAGACTTGGAATTACAATAGAAGAAAAAATCACCTGCAGAAAATCCTTTTCTGCTCTGCAGAAAACTCTATGAGGAAGCTTGTGGCAGCCATGGAAATGGGGCAGGGCCATGTCCCTGAACAGAGATAGTGCTCAATAAGAGCAATTTCCAGCAAAAGAACTGAGTGTGGGAAAAGCCCACAAAAACCTCTGTGTCTGGTTTGTTTGTGAGCCTGATGACACAGCTGAAGCCTGGCCCAGGGCATGGAATTGTGCTGAAACCTGACTGTGTCTTAGAGACTCCAGGGGAGCTGAGCACTAAGGGATATTGAGTTGAGATTTTAGGGTTCGGAATGGAATGAATTCTTACATCTATGCACTTTTAAAATGATGTAGGGTACATACACCTAGAGCAGCCTTAGTAGGAACCGAGTGGAGAGGAGGGGATTCTGGCCTCCCCACCTAAGCTTTTGGGGTCTGGGAATTAGCAGTGTTTTTTGAATTACCTTATCTCTTAAATGACCTTATCTCTTACTTACCAGTCACAAGCTGCGCTCTGCTTAAGGTAGAACATTCGCCTTTTCCCTAGTTGATATTCAGAGTCTGTAGAATTCCAGTCACTAATGAGCTGACTCAACACTCCTGGATATTGGAGAACCCACAACCAACATGCCTGGTAAAGTCCAGGTTCTTCCATGCTCATTTGAAAATGGAATGAGATGCCAAGAGCTCATCAGGGGACCCCCCTGGCAAACACCTCTGTGAGCAGAATGAGGGTCTTAGTGGTAGCTGACCATCCCATCTCTCCTGAGGTTCCCCCTTCCCTGTCATGGCAGGCTACACTGCCTGTGAACATGAGGGTGGGGACTTTCCATCTTGTTCTGTAAGCCTTGTTCACACACTGTCCTTTCTGAAGCTACAAGGGAAATTTCCATACTAGCTCCCTTGTTATGGCAGATGCCATTCCCTTCATAAATCTGCCCTAAGATTCCACAAGATGGTGCTTGGGTCTCATTTTAAATTGCCTCAGCAACCCAAAGAATCACAACTGCTGAAAAGTGGGATCCTGGCATCGTTACTAGTTACAACCAGCTTCCCAGCCGTTCAACCCAGTCCATCCCAGATGTATTTCTTGACTACCTCCTGGACTACGCAGCCTGTGCTTGGGCTGGAAAATGTCCACTGTCTTGTTCGCCTCCCCTCCTCCCATCCATCTCTCCACCCATGTCCGGTCTTGTCTTTCAGTGATTCCATAATGACCTTCTCTTCTCCACCTGTGTGGAAAATGTGAGGCGCAACCTCGACGCCCAGGCCTGGCCTTGAGGCCTCTGGTTTTGACAGTGATGTCTCTTTCTCCTCTCTCTAGGCATATCTGTGTCTCTAGATCTGATTCCACTTGAGTGGTTTCTAGCCTCCCCGTTGGCAGCATGGTTTATATTTAGGTTTGGCTTCAGATGGACAGACTGTTGATGCAGAACTGCTTTCCCCTCTTGGGGTGGGCCCAGCTTTGTCTTCCTGACACTCCCTCTATGAAGGAGACCATGGGGAGCTTTCCCAGCGAAAAGTGTTCTCTTAATGACCAGGAAGCCAGAGAATCATGGCGAGAGGTGAGGAGAGTGATTAGAGCTAAAGGAAAGGGTAAAGAAATTAGAAAATAGGGCAAGTAAGAAGAGAAGTATTAGGAACTGCTTAAAGACAAACTATCCATCTTTCAAAATAATAAAAAGAAAAGATATACATGGGGAAAAATCCCCATGTCTTTGGAATTTGTGTTGTGATATAGACTCAATCAGTCAAACTTAATTGAATATTTACTATATATCTGCACAGTCCCTGCTCTTGAGAGTTTATGCTCAGTAGAGGAAATACATTTAACGAAACATTACGATGCAGGAAAGAATAGAGGTTTGCACAAACTGCTCTGGGAGCCCAGAGCGAACCTGAAGCGGTTAAAGGGGAAGCACTCCAGGAACTCGCATTAGAACTGGGTCTGCAAGGATTTTACCAAGTTGAGAGGGAGTGAAAAAGGTTTTCGGGCGAGGAAATAGCATGAGAAAAGCATGGAGATGCAATCAGAGAAAGGCAGGCAGTGTTGTGGCTGGAGCACATGAGATTTGGTGGAAAAGTGGAAAGAAGAAAGGAGTGGCAGGGGCATGAGGCCAGGAAGTCAGCATCTGGAAACCAGAAAGCAGCGTGCACCATATTAAAGGATTTGGACTTTATCTTGCAGAAAATGGGGATGTTTGTAAGCAAAGTTTGTAAGCAAAGGAGTGACGATGAATATGTGTTTTAGAGAGATAAGTGTGACAATGTGGCTTGGAAGCAAGAAAAGTTTTAAGGCAGAGAACTAATATACTAAACATATGCTAGCAGATATAGTAATATGGACATACTAGCAGTTGACAGGAGAAATTGCCTGTTCAAAACTAAGACAGGGTCAGGGAGTCTGAACTGGAGGGAGTTGATTCTTGAGGTTCAACTGAAGAGCTAGAGTCAACAGGATTTGTTGTCCAACCAGATGTGTGAGTAGTGAGGGAGGGAGAAGAAAGGAAACCTTGGGCACTTGTGTAAATCTCTGTGCCACGAATCAAAATCTGAAATACAGGAAGAGGAGTCGGTGGTTAGGGATATTACAAGTTCACTTTTGCACATGAGAAAATAGTTCTGGAGTTCCAGAGTTGAGAAGCATTCTATTTTTGGTGAACAAACATGCCATACCTCACTCCCATTTCTGTCCCTTTTTTCCATCAGCCCCCACCCAAGAACAACCTGAAGAGGAGGCAATTGTGAATGTTCTTTGTATCTAAATGATTCACTCACCTAGTAGCTGAGAGGACCTGTGTGTTCAAAGCCTCTCGAGCTTTCCAAGGCATCATTGCAGCTTTTGCTACATGAACACAGTCCTTTCCTTTTTTCTCTTCCCTGTGCCACCTCCTCACCCGTAGAAGTCAGGAGGAATTCCAAAAGGAAAAGAAAGAAAAGGAGGAGTATACTGCCACAGCCTCATGCAAGAGCAATTAGAAAATGCATCTACAAAATAGAAAACGGGGTCCTTTTCAAGTCTGTTTCTCTTGGAATGATCTGCAGGGATGAAGCAGATTCTCTTAAATTCAAGAAAGGCATCTCAGGAAGGCGTTCTCCTTTCTAGGGCTCTGGGAACTATGCTGCCAAGAGGCAATCTCCCAACTGTTCCCTGACACTGGGAAGAGTCACTTCCCCTCTTGGAGCCATTTTCCCTCACTCCATGGAGTCTTTGACTTGAATAGTTTCCTTTAGGACTTTGACTAATGCCTAGGAAATGAGAATCCAGGTGGAAAATTACACATTGCTAGTCTTGTCCTCAAGATCAAGGCCTCAGTATGGTTCATGCTGATTTTTGCTGATCTACAGCAGAAGGATCCTCACTTAGTTGAATTGTCTCCTTAGTCATACTAAGGACTACATATGTGGCATTTGATAGTGCCTGGAATCAAGGAAAGAGTGAATTTAGTTTTTTAAGTTTTATAGAAGTACTACTGTTTAAATATTAATGGATGGTCTTTTCCCCCATCTCCTAACACCCAGTTGACTCTATCCCACCCTACATTCAGGCAGCCAGGCCATTCAACATTCATTTTCTCAGGAAAGAGAATTAATAGCAGAAAGCAGGAAGAGAGGAAGAAAAACACCAGGACTTTTCTAGACTTTTGAGCTTTAAATGCATAGACCTTAGGAAATAAGACAGGATTCATGTCACAGATTATATATATATATAGTATTCCCTAGGCTAGAGAGTGGGGAGGTGTGTAAGAAAGGATAAGGAAATGAGTAAATTATGGGTACTTATTTATTGGTGGATTCCTAAAAAAGAGGGAAGGGGGAAAATACCCAGCTGAGATCCGGTTGTTCAAAGAAATGGGAACTTTGCCCAGGATCCTGAAATTTAGAGGGAGCAAAAATATGAGATAGTGATGTTTAAAGATTTTACCTATTTCAAATACCCGCTCCACTCTCAGCAAATGTGACCTCCTTCCCCTTCACCTCTCTAGCCTGAGATCAGCTTAGTTCTGCCAGACTTGCCCCTTGCCACACACATCAGCCAGGCAGAAGAGATGGTTGAAACAGGAGACCCACAGTAAGGAGGAGCTAGAACTTGCTGTGTCTCAGACCTGTATCTTTTCCCTCCCATTCTTTCCTCACAACCAGTTATCTCTGTTGATTGGAGGGGCAGGTCCATACTGCTTGCCTACATCACTATTTATGACTCTGCTCTCAGGTATTCTCATGGGTACCATGGCTGGAATTGACCCTAGGAGCTTCCTCTAGTTAGCCCAGACGATGAGCTAACTATGCCAGAATGGGTGCTGACCCTCAGCTCAGATTCCCATAGGACTCTGGGCTTCCTTGCCCCAAAAGGGGTTCTGTGATAGCCAAAGAGTACCAAGTTCTCAGGTGCTTGGCAGTTGGTTTCCTAGATAACTCCTGCAAAGAGCTACACCCCAAACCCAGACTGTTTGTTTGTCCCCCAGGTAACAAGGTCATTTCTCACCCTTGATCTATGAAAAGGCTAAAATAGCAGAGGAGCAAGGTGCCCTGGCACCAACACGTCTCTCATGGATTCATGGTTGATTGGTGGGGGGACCTGTTCTTTCTCTTCTTTTGTTAACCTGAAGCTCTTTTTTTCCCTGCGAAAAGCTATTACTTAACCCATGTCAAGTAATGCTGAGCAATTTGTTGCAAACCTGTTGCATGGCTAATAATGACCGGGAGGTACTCAACTGGCAGGACTGTGCACATAAAAAACTAAGAAGTCATGAAATGTAGATGAAATAGCACAGGATTTGAACCTGTATTTCCATGCTAGCTCTGTTCTTTATTACCTGTCTGATCAAATATGGGCAAATTTACTTCCTAGTCTCCATTCCCACATCTACAAAATAAGCAAAATTAACGTCAATAGGATTGTAGTGAAGGTCACATGAGAGAAGTCCTGAGTATGTTTGGCACTATAAGTGATGTCCTCAAAATTATTAAGTTGGTGCTGGAGAAGCATGCTTCAATCTGCGCACAATTTCTCCCTCTCCCAGGGAGTCATGCAGTTTCTCTGCACTAATTAATTTCTGCCATGTGATTTGGAGAACTATGTAACTGGCTTCATCGTGATCTACTCTGTAAAGTCGCATATTTGAGGAACTGTTAGGCGTTGTATATAATCACTTATTTGGGGACTTGATTCCTTGCCTGGTGACTTCTCCCAGCCATAACCCAGTCCAGACTCTGGGAGAAAGTGATAAAGGCCTATGAGCAGTAGGTGTGAGAAGGTCCAATCATCACAGCTCACACAGATTGGGAACAAAAGTTCCCTGGGTTTGGAAGGAAGAAAAAGTTGATGGCTTTGAAACCAGAGATGACTTAAAATTTTAGTTCTACCACTTAGGAGTTGCGTGACCTTTGAAAGCTCACTCACTTTCTTTGAGGCTCAGTTTCCTAAATTCGAATTAGGGTAACAGGGTATGGTGAAAATTAGAGATAACGTTCCTGGCCCATGGAAGCTCCTTCATAATCAGGGCTATTAGTATTTCTGTACAGGCCAGGCTCCTCTGGCCCTTGTTGGGAGCGTATTTGATGCTAATGGTCAGGAACTCAGTTGCACAATTGTGAATAAGCTTGTTCTCTCATCACTGAACCAGCAAGTTCAAGCAACTAAAAGAAAGTCACCAGACAGCAGTGGTTGTCAACCCTGGCTGCACATTAGAATCACTTAGGGAGGGCTTAAGCTCCAATGCCCTCACCACACCCCAGACTAATTATGTCAGGGCTATGAAGGAGGAGGAGTTGTGCCCAGGAATCGGTATTTTTAATGCTCCCTGGGCAATACCGATGTGCAGTCAAGGTTGAAAATCACTGGGCTGCTTCTCCAACATTATTGTGCATATTTAATACCTAGGAAAATAATTAAAATGCAGAATCTGATTGAGAAGGCCTGGGAGGGGGCCCAGATTCTCCATCTCTAATGAGCTCCCAGGTGATATTGATACTACTGAGTAACAAGGGCTAAAGGCAAACTTGCTCTCATATCAAGATAGAATGTCCGAGAGCCTGGCATTTTGGGAAGAGACAGAAGAACCAAATTGTTGTCTTGAGCTCCAAAAGTAGAGGGGACTGGGAGCCACTTAAAGAAGAGGCATGTAGCCCTATACCTACAAGTAGTCCATAGGAGCATTACTGTTAGAACAAAGCACAAGTTGATGATCATAATTATGAACCCAAGTCCCTGAGACAAAGTTACACTGGGTGTAGGAGCATTTGTTTAAGAGGACCAGGAAATGTATTTGTCTTAGTTTAGACTGCTGTAACAAATTACCATAGACTGGGTGGCTTATAAACACCACCAATTTGTTTATCTTAGTTCTGAGGACTAGAAGTCCAAGACCAGGGTGCCAGAATGGTGGGATTCTGGTGAGGGCCGCCTTCCATGTTGCAGACTATTGACCGCTCATTATGTCCTCACGTGGTGGAAAGAGGGTGAATTTGGAGTCCCTTTTATAGGGACATTAATCCCATTCATGAGGACTCCACCGTCATGACCTAAGTATCTCTCTCAGATCCCACTTCCTAATACCATTGCCTTGGCAGTTAGGATTTCAACGTATGAATTTAGGGGGGGACACAAATGTTCAGTCCATTGCAGTATCACACATTGTAGAGACTCTTAAATACTTATCTCCAATTCTAAGAGGTAAGCTATAGACAAATCTTCCTTTGAGAAATAATGTCTCATTGATGCCAATTACTGAGCTTACAAGTCAGGTGTCACTCAAAAGGCACCTGACTGTTCAACCCTAGTCAGGAACTGAGGAAGACAGAAGACAGCATTACTGTTCCCAGTTATTCACTCTCCTCTCCCTGTGAAAGGATTACAGTTTCTACCCCATATGACTGGTCTTGGCCAATAGAATATGAGTAGATGCAACATGCTACATGCCACTTCCAAGCAGAAGTTCCAAGAGCCATCACCTGGTTTCTTTTGTTGCTCTTTTTTCTCTACCATAAGATTCCTTCTCCCTGGACTCCTGGGTCCAAGAATGAGGAAGACACAGCAGGGGTTACAGCTGACATGCACAGGAATGAAAAATAAGCATTGGTTGTTATAAGCCATTGAGATGTCAGGGATATTTGTTACCACAGTGTAGCCTAATGAAAACCGACTAACATGTGAGACATGGAGACAGGGCTGCAGAACACAGAGCAGGTGGCTCAACATATATAGATCCTGGAGGACTCTTCATATATCAATGTGGGAACAAGGGAATACAGATACCTCTTGGTAGATTTGGGGAGTTGCTTAGAGAAAACACTCCCTTTGAAATGAAGGGAGGACATAGCAGGACAGTGAAAGGAAGCATGAGGGTGGGTCTGGAAGTAATTGATATAGTGAATTATTCTAATTAACTATATTTGGTGAATAAGAGGGCTTGAGTAGATGTTAGATTTGAAGCCCAACTTCAGAGTTAGATTGTGGGAAGGGACAGAGGGAGGACAAGAAGTGGCTGAGGGTGTTGAAGAAGAGTGACAAGTTTGTTGCTTTAGTAACACTAAGTCTTCAAGATGTTTCTTTTCTGATCTCCACAGAGAAAGCATCTGAGGCCACTTTCAACTTCTCCTCTTTAGTTCCTGGGAGGATCCCAGGGGCCTGACTGGCCAGATTCCAGGGCATTGATTTGTCGTTTCTTTGTTCTGTCTCTGATTCCATTTTCTCTGGTGCTGTTGGATGTGGTTTTGGAGAATAACAAAGGTACTGAATTCTCTTGCCTTGCAAAGCTCCAGGACCCACTCCAGCTCACTCAAGTTCTGCCTGAGTCCTAGATAGAAGCTCCAGCTGACATGAAGTATCACTCTGCTTGGCCCACCATTGTCCTGTGGGTGTCTCCGTTGGAGGCCTCCTCTGCAGGGAGAAGTCATTAATGTGAGCAGGCTTCAAGTATTCCTGGATCCTCTGGCCAAAACTCTTCTTTAATACCATTTTAATTCCAAATCTCTCTCTGACTTCTAAGACTACTCATGCCTGCCATCCCTATAACTATCAACTGATATTCAGAGAGGCTTTTTCAGCCAGTCAAGTCTGAAAGAATTGTGTGTGTGTGTGTCTTTCAAGAGCATCACGGCATGCTCTAATTATGCCAATGTAGGGATTATTTCCTAAACCCTCCTCACCAGTTTATCAGAATCCAGATGGGAACATAAGATCTGAAAACAGGTGAATGCAGCTCATCTATTCTGGACATAAAAATAGTGAAACTAAAGTGGACACGTAGGGAAGAGTAAATCCCACAGGGGTAGAAAAGGTGACAGGAAAAGATCAAGTACAAAGGAAAGGGAAAGTTTTAAAATGAGAAAATCAGTCGGGACCTAATGACTTTAGCATCTCCGTCTAAGTCTTTAACCTCATCACTCCTTCATTCCATGAGGCAGCCAATTTTAGCTTGCTAAGACTCTCAGGCTGAGGAGAATGTTTCTTTGTTGCAAGCTAACAGAAAAGAGTCTTGCAAAATCATTTTCTTTTCCTTCTCTGCATGTAAAATCCACTATAAAACTGGAGGCCATCTCTGTACTCTAGAGAAAAGGAAGTATTTACAAAGAAGGCAGAAGAATGTCTTCACATATATCACAAAAGAAAAGGCCAATTAAAGCTCTGAATGGGAGAGAGTTCTGTGAACTTGTTTCTGTCTGAAACAGAAAAGCCTGGCCATTGACCAGCTTTCTTTAGACAGGGAACCAAACTAGAGTCACAGAGATAAGAAAATAGAAGGGCAGGGCCAGAATTCAACATCTACCAGGTTGTCTTCTGCCATCTTCCACCAGGCCTCTGCCATGAGGGTGCCAGATAGAATAGCCATGGGAAGCAGGCAGCAGAATTCTCTGGGTATTGGCAAAGACACTGGATGATCCAGAGCAATTAGAAAGAGAGACACAGCCCAATTCAGTCTCTATTTAAATAGCCACTTACCTTCCCTTGTGCATTTCTCATTTGTTTTCTACTTTTTAAAAATTTATTTAAATCCTCAAAAATACACTTCTCTTACTTCCTCCTAATCACTACTAACTTAAGATCAACAGGGAGGGCTCTCCTCCAATGTAACTACAGTCTCCAAAGGTCAGCATGTCGGGTACCATGTTAGTGATGCATCAGGAGGCGGCGGCACTTCAGGCTGCGAGATGGGGGAGAGACTGGAGTTGAATGTGAGGAGAAAACCCTAAGGAGGCAAGATTTGCTGGGCGGCAGTGGGGCACTGGGTTGGGAAGCTAAAGGACATCTGAGTCACACGTCAAGGTAGAAAGCTGGCCTACCATCTCATACCAACGGAGAGGTCATTGTTATGGCAAAGCAACGTGTCAAGAGGAGTCTGACACCATTTCTGATGTTTGGCATCTGACAGCTTTTAAGCCACCCCTCCTTGTTCCCCATATGCCTATATAACAAAGCCTGGGCGTTCCCTCCTTTGGTGAGGGTAAAAGATTCAGACCCAGCACTCTCTCCCTGCCTGGGAACTTTCAAGCCAGCCCCACCCCCTCACCACAATAACAACCCTTTCCTGACTTCCTCAAGCTGTTTCAGATCTGGCAAGAGGACTGCCCTGCTCTCCTCAGAGTCCTCAGTTATGTCATCCAAACCTTTTCTAACTCCCTTGTTTTGTGTGGCATCATTAGTCTTAATATTCATACCAAATCTTAGGCAGGCATCCACCTACCTCTTCAGGTAACCGTTACAGAATAGACCTAAGAAACACCAGCGTCCTCTCATCATTTACTGTGGTATTTGGCAGCACTTCAGAAAAGCTGGGCCAAGTTAATGAGGAAAAAGCCAGGCTAGAAGTTGATATCGTTTACAAGGGACAGAGTGTAAACAGCAGTGGATTATAGTCTTAATCCCAGTTTGTTAGTCAGGGTCTGTCGCCTAGGTCACTTTCATAAATCTGGGCTGTCTACAGACATTTAAAATGTAAGCCTGTAGTGTCTGGGAGAGCATATAGATATTCCATCTTTGCTGTGGTGGTTCTAGGACTGTCATTCACAAAGGGTTCACATCACGTATGACCCTGTTACCACAGAGATATTCCAGTGACATAGGCAATACCTCCAAGAAGGAGCTGCCATCTTCCAGAAATGTCTCAGGACTCACAAACACACTAGCACGTCAATGGCCCCAAACAGCTAATCACCAACAGGGCAAAACCAGCCTAAACAGAAGTTCTTCTAACAGTGCTAGAGGAAATGCACGGATGATTTGTTTGAGACCCAATAGGAGGTGGGAAGAGGATCCTGTGTGAAGCTAACAGACCACTGTGATTCTTGTATTCCACCTCATCTAGTATGCTGGGCCAGAAAAATGGACCAAAAATAAATTATTTGAAGAGTTCTTTCCGATGCAGCAAAACAGATTCCAGATGCAAACTGAACAAGGTGAAGGCAAAGAAATCATCCACACCCAACAAACATGTGTTTACTGGCTGGCTACCCGGCCGGCTCTCTCAAACTCAGTGGTAAAGATACGTTTCCTCCATACTCCCAGGTGGGTTGAAGAATCTCAGTTGTCTTCCACAGAACTTGTACGGCTTTGGTGAATTTCAGGGAGGTGTTTCAGAATGAATCCAGTTGCAGGAGAAGAAAAGGAGAGTTGGAATAAATCCACCTGGGGCCTGGGGCTGCCATGGTTGGGTCATAGATTATGCAGGTGTCCTCCTTCCATACCCTGGAATAAATCTCACTGGTTGCTACCTTTATAATTAGAACAAATTTGGCTTCACAAGGCATTAAAGGGCCCAGGAGATATGGAGAGTCAAGGAAGAAAAATGGAGTGATCATCCAGGTAGCAATTCCGGTTTTCTTTAGGCTGAGAGTTCAACCGTCTCTTCATCTTACAAAAGATCCACTGGGTAATGTTTTCAAAGGGTAACCTCCTCTTTTCTTTACCAAAGAGGCTATTTAGAAAAATAGCTGTCTCACTTGGTAACACCCAATTCATCAAGATGACTCCACATATAGCTTCTCTCAGGGAAGTCACTTTTACAAGGCAGGGGAAGAGTCTCAGATGCCAGGCCACTGAGTAGCATTTGCTGAGGCAGCAGATTCCTGTGCTCTCTGATTTCCTTACCTCCCTCTGCCCAATCTCTACCCCGACTCTTCAGAAGATCCCTCATCCACTGGAAGCACAGCTGGGAAACCTGAGGTTAAGTCATGCCTGACTAATTCATGCGCTTATCGAAAGTCTGTTAAGAAGTGTACTGGGAGATCATTCATTCTAGTGAACAAAAGAGCCAGCATTAACTAGCTTAATTGTGTGAGAAAACCTTGGTGGTCAGAGGAGTTGATCTTAGAACTGACCACTCAATGTTTGTTTTCCAGCCAGCCCTCTTGAACTCATGTCAGTCAGTCTGAGACTGTGTATAAGAACCATTTGCTGAACAAGTTAGATGTCAGCCACTATACCATGTGCTTTCAATACTTTATCTGACTTAATCCTTCTAACAACTCTATATAGACGTAGATCCTTCCTCTTCTTCCTCTTCTTCTTCTTTTTTTTTTTTTTGAGATGGAGTCTTGCTCTGTCGCGCAGGCTGAAGTGCAATGGTGCAGTCTCAGCTCACTGCAACCAAGTAGGTTCTTCTTAAAGATCAGACACTGAGGCTAGTGGAGGTGTTTGGAGGTGTAGTGACTGCCTTGGGTTGCAGGGCTGACATTACAGAGGAGCTGTCCTTCCTACTAAGAAGTGGGGCTGGGATTTGAACTCACCTCTGCCTGGTTCTAAGACTAGTGCTCTTTCTATTGTATTATTTGCCAGAAATAGTAAGATAGAGTGTAATGCAAAAGGGATGCAAGACCTTCTTCTCAACTTTCCCACAGAGCCTCAGGCAGCCTCGAATTCACAAGTGCTCCTGCTGAGATAGAATAAGAAAGAGGCTGAGAGCCAGGATGTTGCCCAGCAAATGGCTGGCCTGAGAAGATGGAGTGGCAGCAATGCCTTTCAGGGGCAGAATGGTTAACAAGCCTATGAGAAGCACCCTAGGCCCCTAGAGGAATGTGGGGACCACTTACAAGGTGGAGACCCTGAATATGCAGGTGAGGCAAGAGCCTGTGAAGTCTAGGTATCTAGGTTAGTGTCCTTACTGCGACACCACGCATTTTTTTTTTTTTTTTTTTTTTTTTTAAGATGGAGTCTCCCTCTGTTGCCCAGGCGGGAGTGCAGTGGCATGATCTCGGCTCACTGCAATCTCCACCTCCCGGGTTCAAGCAAGTCTCCTGCCTCAGCCTACTGAGTAGCTGGGATTACAGGCACGCACCACCAACACCCATTTTTAGTAGAGACAGGGTTTCACCACGTTGGCCAGGCTGATCTCAATCTCCTGACCTCATGATCTGCCTGCCTCAGCCTCCCAAAGTGTTGGGATTACAGGTGTGGTGAGCCATTGTGCCTGGCCGACACCACTAATACTTATGGGAGAGTAATTCCCAGGGAAATTGGGGCCATGAAAACAAACAAACACACCTAGAATCATCCAATTGGAAGAAGCTTACAAATTATTTAGTTCAGGGGTTTTTGGGAGGCCAAGGCGGGTGGATCACCCGACATCAGAAGTTTGATACCAGATTGGCCAACATAGTGAAACCCCACCTTTACTAAAGGTGCAAAAAATTAGCTGGGCGTCGTGGCAGGCGCCTGTAATTTCAGCTACTCGGGAGGCTGAGGCAGGAGAATCACTTGAACCTGGGAGGCGGAGGTTGCAGTGAGCTGAGATCATGCCATTGCACTCCAGCCTGGGCAATAAGAGCGAAACTCTGTCTTAAAAAAAAAAAGTAGAGCTTTTATTATTTTTCTAATACATTTTAAGTGGAACCTCAGTGTATATTTTTTTGAAAAACTGAAGCCTGCTTCACCACCGTTTACTCCTCCATGGGGGCCACCGAACTAATCCGATCCTCTCATTTTGCGGGTGAGAGAACAGGCCCTGGGAAAAGAAAAGCGAGCTGCTCCAGGTCACCATGCCAGCCAGATCAGGCCTTTATACTTCTGAGTGAGGAGTCTTTTCAATGCACTGCACAGGCCACTGAGCCAATGGCTGTTTGCTGTGAGAGGTTGCCTAGTCCTGTGGGCCTGGGAGGAGTTTCCTAACTACACCTGACCTGTCCTCTAGAGCCATGTTTCTCAAAGTATGGTTCATGGTCAAGGATGGTCCACAGTCAAATGGTGGGCTATGAGGATGGCAAAGAGATGGGAAAATGCAAGTGCTCCTGGCAATTCTGTTGAGAAATGACGCACAGTTCTGTAGACTTTCATTTTTGTGTATGAATATTGGCAAGTTCTTAATAATATACCAAGCATGCAGTTAGATTGTCGGAAAACTAAAGGTATGTATTTATGAACTGAAATGAGCAGCTTCTTAAGTTTCCCAGGGACTCTGATTCAGTAGATCACTGGAGTCTGGTGTTCTCACTCTACTTGGCACATGGCCGAAGCTTCCATTATGCGTGTGGATACACAGAGAGCTGGGATTCCTGAAACTTTGAGGAATATCTGTGTAATCAACATGGCATCACTGTTGTCTTGGGCGAGTCATAATTTCAACTGCTGATCTTCTTGAATGAATGAAGATATCTGCAGACTCACACTTGTTAATCATTTTGTTTAATTCATCCAGTATCACATATTTGTTGTTATTATGTTCTCTAATACCTTGTTATCACCAAGTTTTTTTCACTTGAGGTGGGACCAAGTCAAACAGATGGTCTTATCCCCATTTTGGGGGCTGGGCTCCAGAGAGAAAAGAACTCCAACTACAAATACCTGTGTAAACAGCCAGTAGTCTGGTTTGACAAACAAAAAAAATACAGGAAGTCATTTGAACCAAAATGGGAAGCCATTTGAGCCACTAAAATCCTGCGAAAAGAAACTGTGATATCAAGAGCCACAGGCCTGCCAGGCCAGCAGCATATACTCCTGAAAAGGGATGATGGAGTCATGGAGTGAATCTTAGCAACTTCAAAGTATAACCTTCTGCAGAGTACACAACCGTGCCTGCACCTGTAGAAGAGAAAAAAATCAATTGCCTGTGAGAAGAGTCTTCCTCCCAGTTATTGCCAAGCTTTTTGTCCCCAACTTTACCCCCTGCCCATACTTCACTCGTTACCTCCATGCCATCTGGTTTCCATTCCCACTTTTTGAGCCAAATGGCATTCTTGCAAACCTTACCAGCCACCTCTTGACTGCTAAACACAACAGTCTGAACTTGGTCCTTGTTATATGGGTTGAGTCATGTGCTCCAAAAGGAAATATTGAGGTTCCAACCCCTAGTACCTCAGAATGTGACCTTATTTGCAGATGTAATTAGTTAAGATGAGGTCATACTGGAAGATGGTAGTCCCTTAATCCAATACGACTGATGTCCTTATAAGAGAACTCCAGGCAAAGACATGGAAACACACGGAGAGAAGACTCCTGTGAAGAGATAGGAGTTCTGCTGGCTGTTACAGCCAGGGAACACCTGGGATCACCAGAAGCCAGGAAGAGGCAAGGGACTCTCCTTTCCTGGAGATTTTGGAGGGAATGTGGTCCTGCCAACACCTGGATATTGGACTTTCAGCTTACAGAACTGTCAGAACTATGAGAGAATAAATTTCTGTTGCTTTAAGCCATCCAGTTTATGGTATGTTTTAATGACAGCCCTAGGAAAGTAATACAAGTCCTTATTTTGCATTTTTTACCTTTTCTACTTACTGCTCCTTTATCAAAACCCACCTTCCTCTTGACCTCCTCACCCCAGCATTATCTCATTTCTCAATTATTCTGTTCTTTTATCCTCTCTGACTCACATCTCTAGATGTCTCATCCCTTAATGCATACGTATGCTCCCTGTACTTCTGCCTCAAACTTTGCTCTTTTTGTGCAAAGCCTCTTCTAGGTTTCACCTGTCACACTCATGGAGATGACTCTCCAATTGAGATCATTCATTTATTGAGCACCTGCTATGTGTGAAGCATAGAGTTAGATGCCACATTGACATAGCTATAGGGCTAGTGGAATATTTAGCTTCGATTTCCAGTCCTCCCACTCCATATTACCTACAGCTCTATCTGGCACCTCAACCCTAATTCACCAGCCCCCCAGAACGGTCCCTCCACTTGCTTTACCATTTTGGTTAATTGCTACATCAGTGTTCTATTCCCTCAGGCTGGTGGCCTTGGATTCATCTTTTATTGTTCCTTTTCCCATAACACTAAATCAATTATCATGTCCCCTAGATGCTACCATTACCTTGTCCCTCCATAACCACTCCTGTTTAAACCCACATTAATCCTCATCTGAAATATTCTGGCAACTTACTCTTTAGTATCCCTCCCTTCCATCTTTCTCCCTTCTGAGTCATCTTATGGGAATAATTACTCTTCCACAAGCACAACTGTGATTAGACATTCCTTTACCAAACCCCCAATGGCTCCTCACTGACAAATTAAGGTAAATTGCTCACCCATTACTTAAGGTCTTTTATGACAAAGCCCTGCTTGACCTTATCCCCTGATCCTTCCCTCCTGGGCCTTATATATCAATCAGATTGGATGACTTCTGACCCTTCTCCATCTTCATATTTCTGCTCATGTCATTCCCTTTACCTAAAAAGTGTAGAATTCTTTTCCCCATTCCTCTAGCCCAAATGGATGAAATTCTATCCATCATTCTTCATGGTTCCCTTGAACACCACCATGGCCCTTCCGCCGGGTGGGCCCTCTTTGACCTCCCGTCATTCATGATTTGTACCTCTCTTGAGCTGATTGTATTTGTATCACTTGCATCCTTGTCTTGTCCACACAGCTGGACTGTGGGGTTCATTCACCATGATAGATGTGGAGAACTTACCAGAAATGGACAGTGTGGGTTCTGTTCCAATTTTATTGAGTTGGTAACACTCTAGGAATGGCAACACCCTGGGACATAATAATATTTCTCAAGGTGTTATTGAACCAAACTGGGGTCCGCTTGCCCAGAGTAAGGCCAATTGTTTATACTGAGGTTTGTAGTGGGAGAAAGGAGGGCATTTGTTTGTGGGGCACCAAGCAACGAGAGTCAGGTCGCTCATGCTTAACACTTGACCTCCCTGATGGCTTGTAAGTAAGAGCTTTGAAAGACAGGGGTGAATTTTGGGAAAGCAGAAGTTATAGGCAAAATTGCAAATCAATACATAGAAGTTACACATTAGTTTGGCTCTAAAAGGGCAGGATATCTTTAAGCAGGGTCTTACAGGTCATCGGTAGATTGAAAGATTTTCTAATTGTAATTGGTTAAGGAAGAGAAGTTTGGTTTAAAATTGGAGTCAGCAGAAAAGAATGTTAGCTGTGGCTCATAGGTGTGACTTTCTCTAGGCCCCTCAGGAAAAAAATTAGAATGAAGAACAGAGTTCAGAGTTTAGTCCTCAGTTTCCCACTAACACATAAACTTCCTCATCTGATGTCTGTGTGTTAGCAGGTCTGTTTGGCAGGGGTCTGGGTTTTTGAAGAACAACCCAGGGACCTATGTTAAGATGTTATGTTTAGTTTTTATAAGGAACCCTTCGGGCTGTTTTTATAAGACATCCTATGATTTTAATATTTTTAGCTATTGTTTAATCTATTTTTTTATTGTTGTTTTATTTATTTTTTTAACCTCTGAACTTTTTATTGGCCTCCTGTTCCCCAAAGGGTCCCTGCTTCTGCTGGCTTAATGTCTGAGAACTTTGGTGTTATTGGTCTTAGACACCACTTTGCCATCCACTATCTGGCGGATGGTGGTCTTTTGGATGGTTTGCATGGAGTTGCTGCTGTCCAGGGCATCACCAAGATTGAAGTCCTCGCTATCTTCCAGCAGGCGGCAGTAGGTGGCGATCTCAGCCTCTAGCTTGACCTTGATGTTCGGCAAGGCCTCGTACTCCTGGGCCTGGTGCTGCCCCTCTGCCCAGGTCTGTGCCAGCTCTGACTCCATATGCAACAGGATCCCATTGAGCTGCTCCATCTGCAGGGCGTAGCAGGCCTCCACCTCCCTCAGGCTGTTCCCCAAGCTGGTCTTCAGATTTCTCATGGAGTCCAGTCAGTCTCCAAGGACTGGACTATATGTCTCAGCTCCATGAGCATCATCTCAGCAGCTCCAACCTCAGCGGGCTGCGTGGTGACCACTGTGGTGCTCTCCTCACTCTGCTGAGACCAGTACTCGTCCACCTCCTCTTGTTTTTTCTGAGCCAGCTCATCATATTGGGCCTAGATGTCTGCCATGATCTTGGCGAGGTCCTGAGATTTAGGGGCATCTACCTTCACAGTCAACGCAGAGCTGGCAATCTGGGCTTGTAGGCTTTTACTTCTTCTTCGTGGTTCTTCTTCATGAAGAGCAGCTCCTCCTTGAGAGCCTTGATCTCTGTCTCCAGCTGCAGCCAAATGACATTGGTGTCATCAGTGACCTTGTGGAGCCCATGGATGTCGCTCTCCACAGGTTGGCACATGGCCAGCTCTGTTATATACTAGACTCTTAAAGTCATCAGCAGCAAGACAGGCATTGTCGATCTGCAGAATGATGCAGGCATTGTCCACAGTATTCGTGAAGATCTGAGCCCTCAGGTCCTTGATGGTCTTGAAGTAATAGCTCCAGTCTCTGACCTGGGGTCCTTTCTTCTCCAGGTGCTCCCAGATTTTGCCCTCCATCTTCTGGTTCTCAGTCTCTAGGCTCCTCATTCTGTCCAGGTAAGAGGACAGGCGGTAATTCAGGCTTTGCATGGTCTCATTCTCATTCTGGATGCCTTCTATTTTTGCCAGACCCCCAGCCATCCCTGCAGCCAGGGCCCCAGACGCCATGCCGTCCCAGAAGCTGGCAGAGCAGAACATGGAGATCTGGGAACCAGAGCCCCCAGCACCTGCATAGACGCTGATTGTGCTGCTGACTGGCCAGGCACTGTAGCTGGGCACCTGGACAGAGCCCAGGGACTGGTAGTTGGTAGAGAAGGTGGAGCGAGTGGGGAAGCTCATGCCATCTGGGGAGGAAAGCAGGAGGACAGGACTCGCCTGTAGTCCCAGCTACTCGGGAGGCTGAGGCAGGAGAATTGCTTGAACCCAGTAGGCGGAGGCTGCGGTGAGCCGAGATCGCGCCATTGCACTCCAGCCTGGGTAACAAGAGTGAAACTCCGTCTCAAAAAAAAAAAAAAAAGTTTTATGGGAACCTCAGGACCTTAAGTGGGCTCCCTGCTGTGTTTTAAAAGCTGTATCTTAAAACACAGAAGAGACTTGATAAGGACCTGAGATGCTACAGTGACCTGCCCTTTTGAGATTTAGTGGTATCTGAAAGGAAAGGAAAATTAAATTTTAAAAAAAGTTATCTTACAAATAACTGACATCTTCACAGCATAAAATCATAAAAATAACATAAAAATACAATATGTATCATATACTACATGCAAGACATTGTTGTCAGTGTTCCACAAATGTCAGTTCATTTAGCTCTCACAAAACCGCTTTCCTAATCATGCAAAAGGGTTACACATCTTTCCTGAAATCACAGCTAATTAGTGAATGAACCAGCCCCAGTAGACTGACTTCACATGCTGGTTCCCAGCCACTGCTTTATCATTGATATGCTGTAGGGACAGGAGGAGAATCCTCACCCCTGGAGCTGTGCTGAGGCCCCAGGATACATCCCAGCTTTCAACTTGCATGGTTCCATCTAAGAAGCCACCTCACATGTAAAATAGTGTCCCTGACCAGAGGATGAACATGATGTGAGTGATCACTCAGGATGTGTGTGAAGGGTATGGGACTTAGATACTCTGAAGAAACATCCCCACCATGTCTTGGGGCTGGGGTGGCAGCCTCAGCTGGGTCCATTCCTCTGCACAAACCACCTGGCCCTCCTTTTCCGCCCCCTGTCCAGAGGCCACAAAGAGTACTAGGATGTAACGTTGTGCTGAAGCCACACATCTGGCTCTCTGGCCCCATCCCCACTCCATTTCCACTCATGATCTCCTCTACTTAAGAAATGCCATGTTAGAAGATGAATCATGGCACGGATGGAGTACACAGATACCAGGATGGTGGGCAGGCTGGCGGTGAAGAGTGCCCTGCTCCACTCACCCCTTGGATCACACCAGCCAGTGTGAATTGAGCTCTCATTTGGTGCTAGACACTGGTCTAAGTACTTTGTATGCATTAACTTATTAGCCTTCACAGTAACCACTTACTGAGTTGGTCCTCTCTCTCTCTCTCTCTCTTTTTTTTTTCTTCTCATTTTACATGTCAGAAACCTGGGGCACAAGAAGGTACAGTGATTTTTACAAGATCACAATGCTAGTTAGTGGAAGAGTCACAATTTGAACACTTTCAGAGCCCTTGCTCTTAACCACTAACCTGACTGAATGCCCTTGCCAAGAAGGATGTGGTTAAGGTATGTGGACTCGCCCTGCAGAGCAGTGGTTGTCAGCCTGGCTGTACTTTAGAATCAGTTCAACCGCTTTTCAGAATACCAGTGGCCAGGCACTGCCTCCAGAAATTCTGCTCCCCTCAGTCCAGAATGGTATCTGAATGTCAGTATTTTTTACAGCTACCCTGTGGATTCTAATGCATTAGACTGGGAGTTGTTTCGTCATCCATGTAAAATACATTCATTCTCTCTTTCATCCCTTTGGTTGTCAAATGTCCTATGTGCCAGCATGTAAGAAAACTAAATCCACAGCTGAAAAGAGTCCCACAGAGTTTTAGCCAATGTAGGTATATGAGCTTCTAGAAGAGTAGACAATATAATCAAAGCATTAACTTATTAATTAATTTAGTTAGACATATACATACATTTAAAATTATACATTACATACAGTAGTGATTTATTTTAGAAATGTTGCTTTTTTCCATTTTCATATTCACAAAACATTTTTTTTCTTTTTTGAGACAAGTTTCACTCTTGTTGCCCAGGCTGGAGTGCATGATCTCAGCTCACTGCAACCTCTGCCTCCTGGGTTCAAGCGATTCTTCTGCCTCAGCCTCCTGAGTAGCTGTAACAGGCACCCGCCACCATGCTCAGCTAATTTTTTTGTAATTTTAGTAGAGACAGAGTTTCACCATGTTGATCAGGCCAGTCTAGAACTCCCGACCTCAGGTGATCCACCCACCTCAACCTCCCAAAGTGCTGGGATTACAGGCAGGAGCCAATGCGCCTGGCCCCACAAAACAATTTTATTAGACTTCTCACATTCGTCTACAATGTTCGTGTCTTCACATCACTGAAGCCATAATTTGGTGTCGTCTGCAAAGTTTTCTGGTACACACCACCCACAGTGTTGTTTATTAACTGAAATCAGCAGTTCTTTAATACAGGTGTGATGTGGTCACTAGATATTTTATCCCTATGTCACAAAAATATGCATTTGCATAACATCAGGGCAGTTGGTTGTCCATGTGTGTTGTGGGCAGGACTGGAGTCACCTGGGTGGCTAGGTTTACCCCAGCTCTCTTCTGATTGATCTGCACTTTGTTCTGATCAGTTGTTAGATATTTCAAATATTACCATGGCCTTCAATCATATTCTTGATTTTTACAATTTACCAACCCTTTGGTGTATTCTCCTTTAAACTGAACCTTAAATGGCTTATTTATGACAGTCACGCTTATAAGTGTGAGGTCACACATGCAGCAGTGATTGCCAAAATTGTATTGAATGTCTTTACCTCTTGTTTTATTTTTTTAAATTATTGTATCAGAGGTGACCTCTAAGATGTTGTTTGGGGCAGTTTCTCCAGTGTTCTTGATTCAAAATAAGGTGACTGAGGCTATGTTCCTGCACATGAAATACTTTGTAAGGATTCTATTATAAGATGACTGATTTCTTCCAAAAGGTCATTCAGAGAAAGAGGGATCTCACCTTTCATTCAAGCATAGAGTTTTATTGAACACCAAATGATAAGGAAGTCATTGTTATTTATGTTTCTACACTCAAGGCGCTGAGAGGCATCGCAGCTTCGGCCTCCAATTTGAGTTCCTTTCCCTTCTTTTGGGATCCTCAGACTCTGAAAAGTGACAGGCACAAGAGACGTCCTCCTCCTCACACCTCCACCCCTGCCCCCTCTCTGCCAGGTGTCTGCATTCTGCAAGCTCCCTGTCTCAGCAGGACTGTGATGCAGCCAGGCAGCTTCTGGAAGGCACTGTGTTTGAACAGGGATAAGACAAACCTCCTTTAAGCTGCTTATTCTAAGTTGGGGATTGTTCCTCCTAGTCAATTGATACTGGAAATAATTACTTCTTAGAATCTTTGAAAACTGAACGTGTAAAGAGAAATTAAAATCTAATTAAATGGATGTAGGCAGTTCTGTCTGAGCTGACGACTCTAAAGCCATTGTGTGCTGAAGGTTACATTATCTCCCTGTCCCTGGGTACTTCAGGCTCTGCTTGGCTCTGAGCCCAGGGCTCCCTCTCCAACACCCTTTTGTCTGCCCTGTCCTGGGCCCTGGAGTGTCATTGTTCTTGGGCAGAAATGCTGGCTAAAATAGGCCATCGGGATGGGGGGTTGCTGAAGGGCTTCCTGCAGAGGATGGGGGTTCTCTTTGATCTCGAAGCTTCAGACCAGTGCTTCACAAAAGGGATGCTTCTGGCATTGCAGCAGGATAGTTCTGTTTAGTGCATCTCTGGCAGGAGGAGGGAGCCATGCCACCCCAGGTTGAGAGCCACTGCCTTGAGCCCACTCTATTCAGCCACCAGCATGTAGCTGGTAGCCAATAACAATGAGCCTGAGACCCTCAGCTTCAGTGTGACAACCTCATAGACAGTGCTGCCCCGAGTGTGGTCTGTGGACACATTACCAATCTTTCATGAGACCCCTAAGTAAGTAGCTAGAAGTTTTTATTGCCATTTGACATTGCCACATTTGCATTGCATCTTAAGGATCAGAAAATCAGTTTGTAATGGATTGGAGGGAAAAAACATGGGCCATCACCACAGATTGTTTAAGAAGTTCTGTCCTAGATGCTTTGGGCCTATTCTGGATTCTGTTCTTTCCAACTCTTGGTTCTCCACACTTGTGACCACAGACTTTGTCTTCATGTTTGAACATGGTTTCTCTGGCTTCAGTTGGTATGTGGATCTTTCCTCCTGTATTAGTTCAGTTTCACACTGCTGATAAAAACATACCTGAGACTGTGCAATTTACAAAAGAAAGGTTTATTGGACTTATAGTTCCACGTGGCTGGGGAAGCCCCACAATCATGGTGGAAGGTGAAAGGCACGTCTCACATGGCTGCAGACAAGAGAAGAACGCTTTTACAGGGAAACTCCCCTTTATAAAACTATCAGATCTTGTGAGACTTGTTCACTATCACAAGAACAGCATGGGAAAGACCTGCCCCCATGATTCAGTTACCTCCCACTGGGTCCCTCAAACAACATGTGGGAATTATGGGAGCTTAAGATGAGATTTGGATGGAGATACAGAGCCAAACTATATCATTCCAACTCTAGCCCCTCCCAAAGCTCATGTCCTCACATTTCAAAACCAATAATGCCTTCCCAACAGTCCCCCAAAGTCTTAACTCATTTCAGCATTAACTCAGAAGTCCACAGTCCAAAGTCTCATTTGAGACAAAGTAAGTCCCTTCTGCCTATCACCATATAAAATCAAAAGCAAATTAGTTACTTCCTACAGTTGGGGTACAGGCATTGGGTAAAAACAGCCATTCCAAATGGGAGAAATTGGACAAAACCAAGGGTCTACAGGCCCCATGCAAGTCCAAAATCCAGCAGGGCAGTCAAATCTTAAAGCTCCAAAATGATCTCCTTTGACTCCATATCTCATATCCAGGTCATGCTGATGCAAGAGGTGGGCTCCCATAGTCTTGGGCATCTCCACCCCTGTGGCTTTGCAGGATACGGCCTCCCTACCAGCTGCTCTCACAGGCTTGCATTGCATGTCTGCGGCTTTTCCAGACAAAAAAATGTAAGCTATTGATAGAACCCCATTCTGGGGTCTGGAGGATAATGACCCTCTTCTCACAGCACCACTAGGTGGTGCCCCAGTAGGAACTCTGTGTGGGGGCTCCTACCCCACCTTTCCCTTCCACACTGGCCTAGCAGTGTGAGGGCCCCGACCCTGCAAAAAACTTCTGCTTGGACATCCAGGCATTTCCATACATCCTCTGAAATCTAGGTAGAGCTTCCCAAACCCCGTTCTTGAATTCTGTACACTCGCAGGCTCAAGACCATGTGGAAGCTGCCAGGGCTTGGGGCTTGCAACCTCTGAAGCGATGGCCCAAGCTCTTTGTTGGTCCCTGTCAGCCAAGGTTGGAGCAGCTGGGACACAGGGCACCAAGTTCCTAGATTGCACACAGCACGGAGATCCTAGGCCTTGCCCAGGAGATAACTTTTTTCTCCTAGGCCTGTGATGGGAGGTACTGCTATGAAGACCTCTGACATGCCCTGGAGAGAGACATTTTCCCCATTGTGTTGGTATTTGGCTCCTCATTACTTATGCAAATTTCTGCAGCTGGCTTGAATTTCTCCTTAGAAAATGGGATTTTATTTCTTATCACTTTGTCAGTATGCAAATATTCTGAAGTTTTATGCTCTGCTTCCCTTATAAAGCTGAATGAATGCCTTTAACAGCACCCAAGTCACCTGTCGAATGCTCTGCTTCTTAGATATTTCTTCCACCAGATACCCTAAATCATCACTTTCAAGTTCAAAGTTTCATACATCTCTAGGGCAGGGGCAAAATGGGGCCAGTCTCTTTGCTAAAACATAACAAGAGTCACCTTTGCTCCAGTTCCCAACAACTTCCTCATTTCCATCTGAGACCACCTTAGCCTGGACTTTATTGTCCAGGTCACTACCAGCATTTTGGGCAAAACCATTCAACAACTCTCTAGAAAGTTCCAAACTTTCCCACATTTTCCTGTCTTCTTCTGAGCCCTCCAAACTGTTCCATCCCCTGCCTGTTACCCAGTTCCAAAGTGGCTTCCACATTTTCAGGTATCGTTTCCATAGCACCCCACTCTACTGGTACCAAATTACTGTATTAATCCATTTTCACACTGCTGATAAAGACATACCTGAGACTGGGCAATTTACAAAAGAAAGAGGTTTATTGGACTTTCAGTTCCACATGGCTGGGAAGGAATCATGGCAGAAGGTGAAAGGCACATCTCATACAGCAGCAGACAAGAGAAGAACACTTGTGCAGGGAAATTCTCCTTTTTAAAACAATCAGATCTCATGAGACTTATTCATTATCATGAGAACAACACAAGAAAGACTTGCCTTTATGATTCCATTGTCTCCCACCAGGTCCCTCTCACAACCAGTGGGAATTATGGGAGCTACAAGATGTGATTTGGGTAGGGACAGAGATCCAGACCATATCACCTCCCCTGGCCACATTCTTCCACTGAGGCATTTTTGGTGGCAGGAAACAGAGACTCATTCACATCACCTTGAGAAAAGATGGAGTGAGATGGGGACTGCCGGGACTCATGTAGAGAGAAGGTGGTTATGTGTATTAGGGTTCTCTAGAGGGACAGAAGTAATGGGAAATATATATACATATATATATATATATGAGTTTATTAAGTATTAATTCATACTATTACAAGGTCGCACAATAGGTCGTCTGCAGGCTAAGGAGCAAGGAGAGCCGGTCCGAGTTCCAAAACTGAAAAACCTGGAGTCTGATGTTCAAGGGCAGGAACCATACAGCACAGGAGAAAGATGTAGGCTGGGAAGCCAGGCCAGTCTCTCTTTTCCCATTTTTCTGCCTGCTTATATTCTAGCTGTGCTGGCAGCTGATTAGATGGTGCCCACCCAGATTAAGGGTGGGTCTGCCTTTCCCAGCCTACTGACTCAAATGTGAATCTCCTTTGGCAACACCCTCACAGACACACCCAGGATCAATACTTGGTATCCTTCAATCCAGTCAAGTTGACATTCAGTATTAACCATAACAGTGTGTGTCTGTGAGTGCTGACCAGGGAGGTGAGAGCAGGGAGCAGCTGCTGGCCTCAGCTCTCTCCTCTAAGCATCCCTATGCTTTGTCCCGCCCTGTTCCATGCCCTAGCTGTCTCCTTGTATGCTCTGTGCATGGTTTCTAGTCTTCTCCACTCTGCCCTGCCTTGACCCTTCTTGGCCTTTTCCAACCTCATGACCTCAGCCATACCTGCCAACAGCCCCAGCTGTAACATCCTCTAGGTGAAGGTAACAGGAGAGGGAATCTGATGGGCTCTGGCCACATTTCCCTGCCAGGCCTCAGTCCAAACAGGTTCATGAATTGGCTGTGCTTGAGCTAGGTGCCCTTGTCTGGGCCTATTGGTTTTCTCAGAAGTGGGAGGGGAACAGAGCCATTTGGTCAAATGCAGAGGGGCATTTGACCCGAAGCAGCAGGGTCTGCAGAGGGGCAGTTTCCCTGGGCTCAGTCAGGGGTCAGTCTGGGCCCAGTCTGTCAAAAACACCCTTGATTCATCTCCTAGTACCCAAGCTGGGTGATGTCAGACAGTCTGACTGACTCCCTGCCTGCCCCAGTCCTTGTGAGAGGAGGTGCTGGCAGGTACTGGACTCCTGCAGGGGTATCACCTATCAGATTTTGTAACCCCATGAAAGACACATTTGTGGACATTTCTCTCATTGGAACAATCCCATCTCTAAGGCTTAGCTGGTGGAAGGAGTGTAGGAGATGCTGGCAGCATTCCTCACTACCCAGCCACAGTGTGGTAGATGACTCCACGGGGGTTAATTGGTTTCTGGCTGATGAAATCACAGCAGAGTTATCCATTGTTGAAGCTCTTCAACAGCATAACAGTTATTGCTCCCTGGGCACTTCCCTGTTCCCTTCTGAGCCATTTCATTTTCTCAGTCTTGTCAGAAATGAGCATTTGCATCAACATGTCGGTGCCCCCCTTGTAATAATGCAATAATGTTATTGTTTCCACACCACTGTTAGGAGCAGTGCCACACAGGCATACCTGCTCACTGGCCAAGCCCTGTCTGGGGCCGGGGCCTCACTTAGTGGTACACCTGGGTGGAGAGGCCATCTTACCACTATGGACCTCTCCAGTGGCTGGCGGGTGACCTCCCCACCAGCATGGGTGCTTCTGTCCCCAAGACCAGGCACTAAGAGTCTAGATCTGAACCCTTGCCCTTATGTTAGCCTGGACAAAGCACACAATTGGTAGAAGACTGGAAACAAGGCGATCTCTTCCACACTGTTCAGGCACATTCTGGCCCTTAGTGGGAGTTCAAAGGCTCCCACAGTCCATTTCTGGAGAAGGGCACTGCAGCTTCTAGCCCCTGGAGATAAGACTGAGGATCCAGGTCGGACTTCCAGCCTAGGGACAAAAGTAAAAGAAAGACCCTTGGACTGTGCCTGGGCTGCAGGGACCTGCAGGGACCTCTGGCTACCAGCCAAGTGTGCTTGGGTGTGCTCTTCTTGCTGGCTTTGTCCCCTGTGCATAGATAGAGACCTCAGAGTGGGGCCTGTTGCTGTAGGAGCCAGATTACCATGGATAAAGAAGCCCAAGATCCTGGCTTCTGCATCCCATTCTTTTCTCTCCTCCTCCTCCTGTCCTCCTCTTCCTCCCCCTCCTCCTCTCCTCCTCCTCTCCTCCACCTCCTCTCCTCCTCCTCCCCCTCCTCCTCCCCTTCTTCCTCCTCCCCCTCCTCCTCCCCTTCTTCCTCCTCCTCCTCCCCCTCCTCCTCCCCATCCCCCTCCTCCTCCTCCCCATCCTCCTCCTCCTCCTCATCCTCTTCCTCCTCCCTGTCCTCCTCCTCCCTGTCCTCCTCCTCCCCATCCTCCTCCTCCTCCCTGTCCTCCTCCTCCCCATCCTCCTCTTCCTTCCCATCCTCCTCTACCTCCCAGTTCTCCTCCTCCCCCCCTTCCTCCTCCTCCCCATCCTCCTCCACCTCCCTGTCCTCCTCCTCCCCCTCCTCCTCATCCTTCTCCTCCTCCTCCCCCTCCTCCTCCCTGTCCTCCTCCCCATCCTCCTCCACCTCCCTGTCCTCCTCCTCTTCCCCCTTCTCCCCCTCCTCCCCCTCCTCCTCTCCCTCCTTCTCTTTCCCCTTCCTCCTCCCCCTCCCCCTCCTCCCCCTCTTCTTCCTCCTTTTCCTTCCCCTCTTCTCATTCCTCCTCCTCCCCTTCTCTTCCCTTCTCCTCCTCTCCTCCTCCTCCTTGTCTTCCTCTTCCTTCCCCTCCTCTTCTTCCCCCTCCCACTCCCCCCTCCTCCTACCTCTCCTCTCCTTCTCTGTATCTTTCCACCTTACAAATAGTTAGCAACCACTTCTTGTTCCACCTCCCTTCTCCTGGCTTGGATAGAGTTTAAAACTCGATTACTTTTGCCATTTCTTGGACCAGTATCTTCCATTCTCATTCCTTCCCACTAGAAGGATGTTCATCCTAGGACAATCTCTTAGAAACTACCGTCTCCTCAAATCATGCCCTTATGAAATTCAATGCCTGACCTTCAAATAATGACCTACACTTTCCCTGATTTTCCTCATACAGAAATGAAATGGGTATTAAGAGATGGCTGGAGAGACACACTTTTGCTATGAATTGCCAACCAGAAGTGAGGCCATCTAAGTAGCTTCTCTAGAACTGTGAGGCAGAAGGGTGAAGGGGCCTGAGCACCCAGGGGTGCTATCACCAGACATGCAGGCTTACTGTCAAGCAGTCACTCTCTGTCTTGGCACATGGAAGGCACACTGGAGGGTTCATACAACTCTGCCGAGTACTTAATAAAGCAGCCAGTGTCAAGGGCTAGTGGCTGGAAGTACACTGGTGGTGATATTTTTTAGCCCAGACATCTGCTCTTTTGCATCAGACTAACAGAGACGGGAAGGTCACGGTGCTCTGCAGGGGAGCCATCTCCAAGGACAGGAGCTAGTCAAGGACACTTGGGCCAGGTAATGTGTTACCTCTGAGCAGCACATAACAGTGACTAATCACCTCTATGGTTATGGATACATTTAAAAATTCGATATTAACACCCAATACATTATTTATGACCCCAAACATGAATAATTCAGTGTGTCCACATTTAGCAGGTTTCTGCTTAAAAACCAGCTTTGCTTTGGGTCTTGGCTTGTTACATTGATTCAGAAAAAAAAAGGACTAGGAAAGAAACAGCCTCGCTCATGTTCGGTGCCCAGGGAGGCTGGGACTTGCCACAGGGAGTGTTTTCAGCCCAGACTCAGGCTGACCCAGGGAATTCACTTGGCACCTCCACTAGCTTCCTTCAGCTTATTCATCCACGTAATGAAGATAATTGGGCTAGATGATCTCTAGGGCTCATTCCAGCCTTAAGATTCTGAAAGGGGGGAGAAACGAAAACTAATGAAAGTGGCAGGAAAAAAATGTAATATCCATGCTCCAGAAATGGTTGACTTCACTGCCTCAATCTTCCCAGTTGTCTGAGGAATGAAGCTGGGACTGCTTGATGGCCTGGTTTCCTGGGTGTCTACATGCTTGCATCACCTAGCAATAGGTCCCACCTGCCTGTAAACAGCTTGAGATAGGGACTTATGTATCTCTGGATTCACTGTAGCACTGAGCACAGTGCCCAGCACTTAGTAGGTCCTTCAATATGAATGTTAAGTGATATAATTAATGAGGCAGATGTGGGGTGGACGTAATTCCTACCCCTTTGCCAGTTCAGTCCATTTCTATGATAGGGAAGGAGAAAATTGGCAGGTGTGGCTTTCCTAGAAGTTCAGAACTCTGTTCTTCACTCAAATAGGGCCATTTCATTCCTTTTAAGCCCAGCAGACTTATGGAAAAAAGTATTAACTGTGAAGCTTTCCCAAACTCATTCATCTTTTGCCTTTGGTTGGAGTTGAGCTGATCTCTACTCTTCCTAAAAGTTAATCTTCTGTTCCTTGGCTATTGAAACAGTGGCCTGGGCAGCAGCAGGAACCTACCAGTGTGTGGCCTTGGGCAGGTCAATTCCCTCAGCCTCAGTTTGCTTACTGCAAAATGAAATGGTCAGAGATTTATAGGGGCATTTCCAATCCAAAATTCTTTATAAAAAGTGGGTGGTGAGAGAGACAATGGGACCTGCCTTGCATAACCCAGGGTTTAGTGGCACTCAGATAGCATAAAGTGGAATTGTCCTGGCTTAAATGATGGAAGAACCATGATATGACCCCCAGACTCAGTGAGCCAATTGCTCTTCCCACGGCCAGACCCTAGCAGCCAGCAGTCTCAGATTTGGGCTGATCATCTGTGAACCCAGCAAGTATGGCTGCTAAATCACACCTGCTCCTATAAAAATAACTCCATGTGCACTCCTGTGGGAGAAGGGGAGGGAGGCTGAAAGTCTCCCTTTGGAAGATATGTAAGCTCTAGGCAACAGACAACATTAGGAGTGATGGGAGTTAAAGTTGGAAGTCTCCTGGTCCAGCCAAATGTTCCCAAGCGCACCTGTTCATGTAGGAGAATGGGGAATTTTTCTATTTTGAAGATACGAGCCAATGGAGGCTCAATTACCTCTTTTGAAAGCCTGTTCTGGCTTGTGATCATGGGCACAGTTTTCTCTTAATTGAACTCTCTCTTAATGAAGCCCATTTCTTCCTCTTTAATCTTCTGAGTTGATAGAGAGACATTGGCTATGGCTAGAAATTGAATTTAGATTTCCCCACTTCACTTTCCTGCTTTTATTTCCCAGCCTTCCTAACAGGGTCCCTCTTTCTCCAGGAGAAAATACCCTTGTAACCTTAAGGTTAGAAGCCATTCCTCTATTTTCCATGTCTCCCCTCAGGACCATTTCAAGCGTTATACCTTCTTCTCAAAATACAGCGACCCAAGATTACATGTACTCACCCCCTCCAGTAGTATAGGTATGTTTTCTATCACTCTGCCCCAAATTTCATGTTTGCTTTTACATAACTCCACTTCTAACTTAATTCAGTTGCTGTTTCACTGTGATTCTCAGATCGTTTTCCCCCCAGAAATGCCTGTTTTTGTTGTATGATACTAAGCTCATTTATATGCATATGATGACACTGAGAAATAGCAGACAATGATGACTGTGATGATGATAATGAAAATGAAAAGGAGATGGTGATGACATAGTATTGGTAAGAGTGAATAGTGTTCTTGGAATGCACTAATCCCAGAAAGCATATCATTTCATAGGAATGTACTTCAATATGTATTTCTAGAAGATAAAGACTTTATTTTAATATGAGCACAATATAATTATTACATCTAAAAATTTCTTCAATATCATCAAATTTCCAATCAGTACCCAATTGTCTCATAAATATTTTTCATAGTTGGTTTGTTCAAACCAGGGTATAAACTAGATTGATGAGTCTTTTAAATAGTTTTCTCCTCCTTTTTTCCTTGCAATTTGTTGTTGTTGTTGAAGAAACTACGTCATCTGTCCTATAGAATTTGCCAAGTTTGGATTTTGCTGATTGCATCTCAAGAACATTTAATGTGTGCCTCTGCTCCCTGTATTTTGTATAAACTGGCAGTTCAATCTAGAGCTTCGTCAGATTTTGGTTCAATGTTTTTTGCAAGACTGCTTTGTAGGTGGAGCTGGGCATTTCCATTGAGAGGTTCATAATGCCTAATAGCCTCTCTCTATGAGGTCAGCAGATGCTAATAGTCATCTTCCAGACACAATGCTCTGTTACTTAACCTGGGTTACCACAGTAATGCAGATGGTTGCTTTGGAATTATTTGACAACTCGAATGTGTATGTCTCATGAAATTTCTTGTGTGTGCTCTATCACAGTTTAAAAATGTTTAAAAGAAAAAATATGGGCATTTTAATAGGCAGTAGGAAGCCCCAAGGGCTGTGTGCAGGGCAGTCGTATCCATGAGATAAAACAAGAGTGCCTAGTACATTAAAGGTAGGCCTTAACAGCTAACATCCTAGTTTCTGAAACCCAGAGGCCAATTAAGCTGCTGGTTCTAATGAGGCAAAGAGCCATGGGCCTATGCTTTGGGGTGCCTTCTCCCTAAAGTAGATTATGATTCTGCCTCCCACAAGGACTATTTAGAAGATTCCAAGCAGCCCTAATCAGGAGATCTGTGAAAGAGCCTTCTCTGCCAGTGTTTATATTAAACAAGAGTATTCTTAAGTGGCTGTTTCCAGCAGCTAATCAGGTAGAAGTGAGCCTCAGCCAGGGATATTTCCACATTTTGACCAATTAATGTGTGGCCCTAGGGAGACTCCCAGACAGGAGAGAGGGTGGGGTCTTGCAGAGTCAACTACCCTCAGCACCCTCAACTTTAAAATGGGAGTAATAACAGTACCTATCTCCTGGTGCTGTTTTGATGATTGAATGAGCCTATGCTTGCGAACGAGCAGGCACGTAGTAAGGAACCAATAAATTTTGGCTATTCTTGTTATACAGTTCCTGAAACCTGTGACATTTGCCTCTACATCCACAGAGTAGCCAATCTTGACATACAGTGTTAAGAAATATCAATTGATCAAGACAGTATTTAAAAATGCCACTTTCTTAGATCTATGAAGGGACTTGGCTATGACATCAATGTGAGTCAAGTGATTTCATTTTTCTAGTAAGGAGATTTTGTATATTCGGGAAACGGGTGAACTTTCTGAGAGTCAAGCAAGACATAAATTATAATGATCACACTGATTGCCAGTCTGTTCCTTTGACCCTTAGCCAGAACCCTGCCAGTGCCCCATGGGAATTGTAAAGTCATTAGAAACAAAGATATAATTAACATCCAAAACAGGCAGGGAGACAAGTTGTCAAACTTTGTGATCTCCAAATGACCGAGAGGCTAAAATCACTGAAGAGAAAATTAAAACACAAAAGCCAAATTTGCTTGACTTTGCCCTTTACTTTGGTTTAATGAGGGCCTGGCTTGAAGCTCACTGATGGAGATGGGACGGCATGATGGGCTGAGAGCATCTCTAAAATTAGGTTCCTCTTTCTGTTTAGAAATGATTTCCAGATGAGGCATTTTCCAGGACTCTTAACATTGCTATATAGGCAGTGATCCATCCAACAAACATGTATGGAGCATGTACAGTACAGGCGTAGTGTGAAATCCTGAAAGGCCGGTAATAAACAAGACAGACTTGAGTCTGGCCTTAGGGGACTTAGACTGTAGTGATAGAGACAAATAAATGAATTACAGTAGGAGCAGAGGTTATATAACTTAAAGACATCCCAGTCTAATTAATAATATCCAAAAAGCAGTTCATGGGTCACCAGGCAAGGATTTCACAAGAATGGATACTATTTCCACTCCTAACTGCTGTGGTCTTCCTCTAGTTTTTCATCATTTGGTACCTAGACTCTTAACACGTCTCCCTAATAGTAGAGTCCTCTTCCCAGAAGACAATTTTTATCATGTCAGATCCCTGCTCAAAAATATTTTGAGACTTTCCATGTGGACAAGGTCATGTGTAAATTCTTCAGGCTGGGTCTTGAAACTTGAGTACAGTTTTACAAGTAGATACGGGAGGTGGGGGTAGGGGAGTAGATTCATTGCAAATGGCTGGAGCAGGGAGTACATGGGAAAGGAACATTACCAGATAAGACAGATGGAGTCAGTGACCTTCTTTTCCATTCTGTCTTTTCTTGGTGAGCTGTTGGCATCTTCTGAGCTTCTGCACCTGCCCCAAGAGCCTGGAGGGACCAGGCCTGCACTAGATATCCCAGAACTAAGATTGATTGGTTCCACCTTCATGTTGATACTCACAGCTCAGACGAATATCAAAATTACACAGCGCCTGCGTATCAGTTATTAACAATAATGGTGGCCCTAGTTAATGAATGTCGTGCAAGGACTGAAGGATAATTAATGCTAAGAAACCAAAGAAAAGAAATTTTAACCAGAGTAGGTTAAATCTGTCCTGAACAGGAAGTATGACTCCACAATTCCAATGGCTTTTTTGTTTTATGTCACATTCTCCAAACTTAAAATATCAACTGTTGGAGCACTTATCACACTGCATTTTAATTACATGTCTCCTTACTATCTCTCGTCTACCAGACTGTGGTGGCATCTTCTTCAGGAACAGTCTTTTACTCATTTCTTAAACAAAGCAGCTGGCACAAAGTCCAGCACACAATAGACACTCAATAAATGGTAAGTGAATTCTGTCGCATTGCCTTACAAAGTCATTTCCGAGAACCTGGGGCCATGGTAATTTGTCTTTTCTCTGAAGTTTCAGGGTACTGATCTGTCCTATTCATACATTTTCTGAAATTGCCTTATAACTTTTAAATGAATTCTAAAAGTTCTTTGGAATATTCTGTTCACAGAAAAAAAAAAAGTTATAAAGGCTGTCATTGCCTACACTAGTCCACAAATCTTATTTTTAAACCATCATATTTGACTGAGCCAACACTTATTAAAAATGTTCTATGTGCTGGGTGCTAGAATAGACACTGGAAATAAAACAGCAGTTAGGCCCTATCTTCAAGGAAACTCAAGATCCAGAACAGATAAATGATGATAGCACAGGATGAGGCACAGAGGAGAAAGTTTTTACCCTGGTGGTGGTCACAAAACCTTCCCAGGGAAAGTGACAGCTGAGTAAGGTTTTAAAAGATAAGTGACTTTTTTTCTGATACCGGTTCTCACTCTGTTGCTCAGGCTAGAGTACAGTGTTATTATGATCATAGCTTACTGCAGACTCAAATGAACCCCCCACCTCAGCCTTGTGAGTAGCTGAGACTACAGCCATGTGCCACCCCACACCTAACTTTTCAAAATATTTTTCTAAAGACAAGATCTCACTATGTTGCCAAGGTTGGTCTTGAACTCCTGGGCTCCAGTAATCCTCCAGCCTCAGCCTCCCAAAGCAATAGGATTACTGAAAGATGAATTAGAGTTCAGCCAGGTGGTAAGGTTGGAAAGGAAGAAACTCTGGCAGAGCATGAGAGACAGAGAGGCCTGAGATGCTTCAGAGTCTTGATGGCAGAGAAGGGAAGTGCCTGGTGACCAGGGAGCTGACTTAAGCTTCTGGCCTGTGAGCAGACAATCACAGATAGCCTTTAAGACATGAAAGAACTCGAACTTTATTCTGTAGGTGATGGGGCGCTTCAGGCAGCTGAGATGAATCCAGTCCAGTTGCAGACCAGAGCATGGGTTGTGGGTGCAGCAACCAGAGGCGGAGTCCAGGCAGAAGACACTGCATAGCCTTGGTGAGACATAGTGGATGTTGGAACAAAGGTCATCCAAGCTTTCCTAAGTCTTTCTATTTGCCCCAATTGCCTTTTTCTCCACTTCTTTGCTCTCGTATTCTCCAAAAGAGTGGGCAGTGGGTCATGGGCTCCAGCAATGTAAGGAGCGTTTGTGTTAAAGTGTAGACGTGGATATTTGCAAGATTGCTATCTATTAGTGGAGCTCCCTTGAGTACATCTTCTTTTTCTTTTTTTTTTTTTTAATTATACTTTAGGTTCTGGGGTACATGTGCAGATCATGCAGGATTGTTGCATGGGTACACACATGGCAATGTGGTTTGCTGTCTCCATCCCCCGTCACCTACATCTGGCATTTCTCACCATGTTATCCCTCCCTGACCTCCCCACCACCCTTCCGCTGTCCCTCCCTTGGCCCCTGCAACAGATCCCAGTGTGTGATGCTCCCCTCCCTGTGTTCTCATTGTTGAACATCAGTCTATGAGTGAGAACATGCAGTGTTTGATTTTCTGTTCTTATGTCAGCTTGCTGAGAATGATGGTTTCCAGATCCATCCATGTCCCTAAAAAGGACACGAACTCATCATTTTTTATGGCTGCATAGTATTCCATGGTGTATGTAAGGTATATTGCCGAGTTAAAATGAGGAAACTGAGGCCAGTGAGAAAAAATGAGAATCCAATTTATTCAGCTCCCGGGCGAGGTTCTGTGGTCCAGGAAGGGGCCAGAGAAGTCGCAATGGGCTTCTCAGGGCGTGGGGTTTTATAAGAAGTGGAGGTAGTTGATTGGTCATTGGGAAACAAAGAGCAGACAATTTCATTGGTAAGGAGATTTGATTGATTGTTAGGGAAACAAAGAGCAGACAGTTTCATTGGTAGGCTGACTGGCTGGGGAGGTTAATGTTAAACTGCCATTGGACAAATCTTCCGCGGGCTTTTTAAATTTTGAAAGGGTTGAGTGAGGAATGCAGGAGTGGGCGTGTGGAGCCTGCATGGAGAAACCAGATAGGAGCAGGTGTGGGGAGCCAGCACAGAGAGATAAGTGTGTCCATTTGGCTCTTCAGCGAGGCAGCCGGCCTTACATTCCGACCTTTTTGATGATATAGGACGTCGCTTCTTTCTGGCTACTTCCTGCTGAACAGGGGCGGAGTGGGGGGGGTCAGTTGGCCGGTGCCTCAGTTGGGAGTTGGACGTAGGGGTGAAGTAGCATTTGATTTATCGCCACCCTGGAAATTTCTTTCATGAGAGCTTGTAAAAACCTAAGAAAGAATGGGACCAGCATTAGTAGAAGACAAACCATGATTACAGGAATGACAACAGGAGCTAGCCAGGTGAATATGGGAGATTGCCACCAGTTAAGAGGAAAGTTTGGCACACTTGGCGTTCCTCGGAGGTCTTCCTTGAGGCGATAGAGAGTATTGACATTTTCTTCTACTTGGTCTGTTTCATTGATGTAATAGTAACACTGTTCCTGGAGAAACAGACAGGTACCTCCTTTCTCTGCCATTAGTAGGTCTAGAGCCCGTCGGTTTTGGAGAGTTACCTGGGCTAGTGACGTAATTTGTCGCTGAAGAGAGGCCAGAGAGGCAGCTGATGTTTCAATGGCCACATGGAGTTTGTTTTCTAGTTGAGCAGCTGAAGTGATACTGTAGCCTAAGGCGTCACCTCCAATTCCAGCAGCTGCTAAAGAGGAGGCTAGGGAGAGGCCAACTACTATGGGGAGGAAGACAGCTCGTTTGTTTCAGCCCTGAGGGGAAGATGGAAGGAGGGATAGAAATTCAGCTTGCCCATACACCTCTAGTTGTGGGACTAGGGTGACGGGCACACAGGGGAATGGGGAGGAGGTTTTGATAATTTTGGTTAGGGTTCCATTACACTAAAAGTACCCCTCTTGAGGCGCATGAAAGGAAGAGTTTATATTTACTGTGGTGTTGCACTTAAGGCTGTGGTTGCCAGGTGTCCCATAACATAGAGAAAGAGAGTGGGAGTGTATTTTGAACAAGGGGATCCCCATTAAAGTGGTCTCAGGTCCTGTGGACTTTAGTGACAGGTTGAATTCAGTTTGGAGGGGAACTGTGGCTAAGGGGGGTTTGTTAAGAGAGGCACATAAAAAACAGTTAGTGAAATTTGTGGCTTTGGCTAAGTTTAACATATTAGCTTCCCGCTGCACTAACGTTAGCCAGGAGAAAGGTTGGGAAGTGTTACCTGAGGGTTTGAGCTGTTTAGTTAGGGTGGCTTTATTTTGCAGGATGGTGTTGCCTACTGAGTTGAGTCGGTCTATTTCTACTGGCACAACGCGGATGTAGGACCGAAATATTAGCCACGTACCACTGGGGCAGCTGTCTGTAACCCAGGTGTAAACTTTACCTGCAGTTCCCTTTTCCCATCGCCCATCCTAAGGATCGCGGATAGTAAGGGATACCACACCCTGGCGATCGTTACCGGAGAGTAATACACTTTTTGGGGTATTAACAGGTTTGTAGGTTGTGTGTGTAACACATGAAGCATATGGGCATCCGCCATAGGTGGTGCTCTACTGGTGACAATAATCCTTGGTTTGATCATATAGAAAGCAGAGGGCAAAATTATTCCAGGAGTTTTTTATGATATGGGACTTGGATAAAGGGAAATTGAATCGTATAGCTGATTGGCAGCCTGAGGGCTGGCAGTCTGCTTGGGCAAGGTATTGAGTTTTAGTAGTGGGGCCATCTGTCCAGGACTCTTGGAGATAGAACCGCCAGACATAATGGGGACTGGAATTAAGGGGAAGGACTAGAAGGGCCACAATGAGAAAGGTTTGGAGAGTTAGAGGGCAGTAGGCAGGGGCCACGCATAAGGCAGAGCCGAGTGGGACCCAAGGATTTGGACCTCCACTGGCAACTTTCAGGGGCCAGCTTGAGGCGGGACACATGGTACTAAGAGGTGTGGCCTAAAAGTTTGGCAGCAGTTGGGGTGGTTAGGATAACAATGTGGGGTCTTGACCACCTGGGCTGCAGTGACCTTGGTTTGAGTTCCTGAAGGAGGACACTGTCCCCTGGCTGAAGAGGTACTGTTGGATGTAAGTCCTTTAATTCCGGGACTACAGGGAGAGTGCGATCCGCGTGTTCCCTGAGTAAGTGGCGGAGGAGGGAGAGATATGGGAGCTATGAGGCCAGAGGGGGTGGTTGTACTGGGAGGTTGTGAGAAACCAGGAAAGGCCTGCCGTACAGCAACTTAAAGGAGCTGAGACCCATTGGCTCCCTTGGGGTGACTCGGACCCAGGCCAGGGCAAGAGGTAGAAGTGTGGGCCAGGAAAATTTTACTTCTATGGCGAGTTTGGTTAGGTGGTCCTTGAGTATGCCGTGAGTCTGTTCAACCTTACCCGAAGACTGAGGGTGGTATGGGACGTGTAATTTCCATGAAATGTTGAGAGACTCAGCGACCAGCTGGACCACCTGAGCAGTGAAGGCCAGGCCGTTGTTGGACTGGATGGTCACTGGCAGGCCGAAGCGAGGGATGATTTCTTGCCCTGTGGGAGCGTGAGAGCTCGGGTTAAAGCAATGAGCCCCGCTTTTTGTGAGGTGGTTCCATTGGGAAGTCGGCAAGCCTCAAGGGTGGCTGAATCTATGACTACTGCATAAGCTGCCTTTCACTGTCCCTCAGCCATTATTATAGAACTCCCATCTACATATAGAGTGAGGTCTGGATTAGGTAGAGGAAGGTCAGTTAGGCCTTCATGTGGTTTGGTTAATGTATCTATGAGTTCAGGACAGGAGTGGGCTGGAGAGGGAGAGTGAGACGGAAGAGGAAGCAAGGTAGCCGGGTTGAGTAGAGAGGTAGGATGGAGGCTGATTGAGGGATTTTTAATGAAGAGTAGGTGAAAATCCTGTAAACGGGAGGGTCCTAGGTGCACGAGAGACTTGTGAGAGAGTAGGTCAGTTAGCGGATGGGGAGAGAACACTGAGATGGGTTGGCCTAGGGTAAGTTTTAGGGATTCTTTGGTTAGTTCCATTGCCGCTCCTAGGGCCTGCAGACAAGGCTGCCATCCTCTAACAGTAGGGTTAAGCTGTTTTGACAAATAGGCTATAGGCTGATAGGTGGGGCCCAGAGGTTGGGTTAAAACCCTTACTGCTATTCCTTGTTTTTCATCTGTGAATAAGTGGAATGGATGAGTGAGATCCGGTAATTGAAGAGGAGGTGCCTTGGACAGGGCAGCCTGCAGGGTTTTAAAGGCTTGTTTGACAACTCCTGGCTGGGAGAAGGGTCCCAGGGGGGTGTCTTTAGCTGCTGCATATAAGGGTTTGGCCAGAACAGCAAAGTTAGGAATTTAGTGATGGAAAAATTTTATAAATTTTAAAAGGGAGAGGATTTTATTGGCTGTTTCTGGGGGCTGCAGTGTAAGTAGTGCCTTTTTGTGGTTTACTGTTAAGCCCTTAGTTTGGGGAGTAAGGTGGACACCCAAATAGATTACCGAGGTGGCTGACAGCTGTGCTTTGGAAGGGGAAACCCGGTAACCCCTAGACCTCAGGAAATTAAGGAGAGCGGCAGTATGCTGTTGTGACACGGAGAGGGAAGGGCTGCAAAGCAGCAGGTTGTCCATGTACTGTAAGAGGAGACTAGGCTGAGGGGGGCAAGAGGTTAGGTTAGCTACTAATGCTTGTTTAAATATGTGAGGGCTGTCTCTAAAGCCCTGGGGCAGGACCGTTTAGGTTAACTGCTGCAAGAGATTAGTGTCTGGATCAGTCTGAGTAAAGGCAAAGAGGAAATAGGACTTAGGGTGAAGAGGAATGGTAAAGAAGGCATTCTTGAGGTTAAGGACTGTAAAATGAGAAGTAGTGGAGGGAATGTTTGATAATAGTGTGTATGGATTGGGAACTACAGGGTGGAGGGGAATTACTGCCTCATTGATAAGGCACAGGTCCTGAACCAGGTGAAAGCCGCACGGCTTTTGGACTGGCAATATAGGAGTGTTGCAAGGGGAACTGGTAGGAATGAGTCCCTGTGCTAGGAGTTAAGTGATAATAGGCTTTAGGCCTTGGCAGTGGGTTTTTGAGATGGGAAACTGAGGACAGGAGGGAAAATGGGTAGGGTCCTTGAGGAATATTTTGACTGGCATGTGATGAGTGGCAATTATGGGCTTGGAAGTATCCTATACTGAGGGATTAACCATTTCAGGAGGAATAGGGGGTTGAAGCGAGGAATCATGACTGGGTGCATTGTTATTTAAAGTTAATACCAGGAGATGGGTAGAAGATGGGGAGGACTGTGGAGAGCCAATGAGTTGGAGGGTAGCCCCTAAAGTCTGGAGGATATCTCGTCCTAGTAAGGGGACTGGGCACGAGGGTATGATTAAGAAGGAGTGGGTGAATGGATGTCCCTCCAGGTAACAAGTTAGAGGATGGGTCCGGTTGGGACAGGAGGGCTTCCCATTGATTCCCACAACCGAGACCTGGGAAGGTGTACTAGGCTCTGAGTAGGAAGGCAATACAGAATAGGAAACCCCCATGTCCATTAAGAAGGAAATGGACTTACCCGCTCTTCGTAGCGCCCTGGGCTCAGCAAGCGTGATGGGGGTCTTCGAGTCTGGGTTGCGTTAATCATTCATGAGGCCAAGGAGTTTAAGTGAAGGGACTGCATCCTTTGGACTGGCCTGCCCCTCACATGGAGATGCAGGGGGTGAGCCTGTAGTCCAGAATGGGCAGTCTACCTTCTAGCATCCAGTTCATTTGCAGATTGGACAGGGTCCGGGAGGTGGACGTGGACAGGGGCACTGCCAGGCCTAGTGTCCCTTTTGGCCACATTTGAAGCAGGGCCCGGGAGGGACCTTTGAAGTAGTCTGGGTGGGTTCTAGGGGACCTTTTTGGAGGAGGAGTTTTCCCCACCAGATGCTGGGCGTGCTGCCGGCCTTAGGGCTGCTATGATAGCTTGGGTTTGGAGGCTTACCTGTTGCTGTAAATGGACCTGGCGGATGGCCTTAGCCTTTTCCTCCCGGCCATTAAAAAGTTTAAATGCCAAGTTTACCAGGTCTCGTATGGGAGTTTTTTATATTTTATACCAGAATACTTGGATGTAGGGAACCTCGGCCTACTTGTCTTTCCTTTGGCAAAAATTGTTTAAGTTAGTGAGGACATTAAAGTTAAGTGTGCTCTCTGGAGGCCACTTGGACTGGTTGTTTAGCGGATACTGTGGCCAGGCTACGGTGGAGAGGAAGAGTAGCCTTTTGTTTTTTATAGAGAGGCCCAGCTTGGGTAGGTTTAGAACTAGGCATCCCAGTGGTGACTTAGGGTTTGGGTGGGATTTTTGGTTACCCATGATTTTTTCTTTTCTTTTCTTTTTTTTCTTCTTTTTGTGAAACAGGAGGATTTTATTAAGGTGACTACCGGCTTAGCAGATTAGCATTTTAATATTAAGCATTTAACAAAGACAGGGCTTGGCTTTTTATACATGAAGTACACAGTGGCACTAAAACAAGTTTGCAGGCATAGAACAAAGGCAATTTATTAAGTAGTAATAGGTGCTTAACTTAGGCTTACATGTGATAGTTGCTATGTGACCCAGATGTTTGCTATCTGTAGAGCTCAAGGATTTTAGCACAGGCCTTATCTATTTCTTTTTGATACAGTGTTTAGAAAGCTAGAGTCCTGCCTGCTTGGGCATTTTTTATGACCTTCACTGTAGAAACTTACAGTTATTAGCAATAGAGAACAAGAATACAAGAATTTGTAAACTTATAAAACTTGCAAAGCAGGATACAATTTTACTGGAAGGGAAAAAAAACTCACTCACACACTCACTCGGGAACAGAAGGAGAAACAGAAAGAGAAATTGAGAATATAATTAAACGGGAGCTGATTTGCCAAAGGGCAGGTTTTGGGGTTAGGAGCCAAGGTTTAATTTAGGCTTTAAGGGCCTGGAGGAGTAAACAGGGCTTCTAGTCACTCAAGTCTCGCCCGCTGCTGCAGAGATGACCGGTAGGCGTCCCGGACGACACTACCGGACACCGGAGAGGGTTCAGGAAGAAGGGGACGTCTCCCTCAGGTTCCTGACCCTCTGCAGACCCCTTACGGGGGGAAGACAAGAGCGTAGGGACGTCTCCTCTACACTCAGGTCCTCGAGGCGGAGCTGGAGCCCTGGGCCCTCAGCTGAACAGAGCCGGGGCCCTGGGCCCACGGCAGAGAGGAGTCCCTGACGCGGCCGCGGTTACAGACAGGGAGTCCGGAGTCAAGCAGCGGGAGAGGCTATGGGCAACAGAAGTTTTACCTTGCGGCGCAGTGGCTCCCTGGTCTAGCTTCAGGTGGAGGAGTTGGTTTCCCCTTTAGGAGGGGGTCTCACAACCCCTCCCGGGTTTCGGCACCAGCTGTAAGGTATATTGCCGAGTTAAAATGAGGAAACTGAGGCCAGTGAGAAAAAATGAGAATCCAATTTATTCAGCTCCCGGGTGAGGTTCTGTGGTCCAGGAAGGGGCCAGAGAAGTCGCAATGGGCTTCTCAGGGCGTGGGGTTTTATAAGAAGTGGAGGTAGTTGATTGGTCATTGGGAAACAAAGAGCAGACAATTTCATTGGTAAGGAGATTTGATTGATTGTTAGGGAAACAAAGAGCAGACAGTTTCATTGGTAGGCTGACTGGCTGGGGAGGTTAATGTTAAACTGCCATTGGACAAATCTTCCGCGGGCTTTTTAAATTTTGAAAGGGTTGAGTGAGGAATGCAGGAGTGGGCGTGTGGAGCCTGCATGGAGAAACCAGATAGGAGCAGGTGTGGGGAGCCAGCACAGAGAGATAAGTGTGTCCATTTGGCTCTTCAGCGAGGCAGCCGGCCTTACAGTGTATATGTACCACATTTTCCTTTTCCAGTATATCGTCGATGGGCATTTGGGTTGGTTCCAGGTCTTTGCTATTGTAAACAGTGCCGCTATGAACATATGTGTGCATGTGTCTTTATAATATGATTTATAATCCTTTGGGTATATACCCAGTAATGGGATTGCTCAGTCAAATGGAATTTCTATTTCTAAATCCTTGAGGAAGTGCCACACTGTCTTCCACAATGGTTGAACTAGTATACACTCCCACCAACAGTATAAAAGTGTTCCTGCTTCTTTACATCCTCTCCAGCATCTGTTGTCCCCAGATTTTTTAATGATTGCTATTCTAATTGGTGTGAGGTGGTATCTTAGTGTGGTTTTTATTTGCATTTCTCTAATAATCAGTGATAATGAGCATTTTTTCATATGTTTCTTGGCCTCATATATGTCTTCTTTTGAAAAGTGTCTGTTCATATCCTTCACCCACTTTTGGATGGGTTTGTTTTTTTCTTGTAAATCTGTTTTAGTTCTTTGTAGATTCTGGATATTAGCCCTTTGTCAGATGGGTAGATTGCAAAAATGTTTTCCCATTCTGTTAGTTGCCAGTGTACTCCAATCATTGTTACTTTTGCTGTACAGAAGCTCTGGATCTTCCTCCATCCCTTTATTTTGATTAGGTCCCATTTGTCTATTTTGGCTTTTGTTGCCAATGCTTTTGGTGTTTTTGTCATGAAGTCCTTGCCTATGCCTATGTCCTAAATGGTTTTGCCTAGATTTTCTTCTAGGGTTTTTATGGCGTTAGGTCTTATGTTTAAGCCTTTAATCCATCTGGAGTTAATTTTAGTGTAAGGTGTCATGACGGGGTCCAGTTTCTGCATTCTGCATGCTGCTAGCCAGTTTTCCCAACACCATTTATTAAACAGGAAATCCTTTCCCCATTGCTTTTGTCAGGTTTGTCAAAGATCAGATGGTTGTAGATATGTGGCTTCGCCTCCAGGGCCTCTGTTCAGTTCCATTGGTCTATATTCTCTGTTTTGGTACCAGTACCATGCTATTTTGATTATTGTGGCCTTGTAGTATAGTTTGAAACCAGGTAGCATGATGCCTCTGGCTTTGTTCTTTTTGCTTAGGATTCTCTTGGCTATGTGGGCTCTCTTTTGGTTCCATATGAAGTTTAAGGTGTTTTTTTCCAGTTCTGTGAAGAAGGTCATTGATTGCTTGATGGGGATAGCTTTGAATCTATAAATTACTCTGGGCAGTATGGCCATTTTCATGATACTGATTCTTCCTAACCATGAGCATGGAATGTTTCTCCATCAGTTTGTGTCCTCTCTTATTTCCTTGAGCAGTGGTTTGTAGTTCTCCTTGAAGAGGTCCTTTACATCCTTTGTTAATTGTATTCCTAGGTATTTTATTCTCTTTGTAGCAATAGTGAGTGGGAGTTTGCTCATGATTCGGCTCTATTAGTCTGTTATTGGTGTATGGAAATGCTTGTGATTTCTGCACATTGATTTTTTATCCTGAGACTTTGCTGAAGTTGTTTATCAGTTTCAGGAGATTTTGGCCTGAGACAATGGGGTCTTCTAAATATACAACCATGTCGTCTGCAAATAGAGACAATTTGACTTCCTTCTTTCCTGATTGAATACCCTTTATTTTTCTTGCCTAATTGCTCTGGCTAGAACTTCCAATACTATATTGAATAGGAGTGGTGAGAGAGTGCATCCTTGTCTAGTACCAGGTTTCAAAGGGAATGCTTCCAGCTTTTGCCCATTCAGTATGATATTGGTTGTAGGTTTGTTGTAAATAGCTTTTATTATTTTGAGATACATTCCTTCGATACGTAGTTTATTGAGAGTTTTTAGCATAAATGTTGTTGAATTTTGTCGAAAGCCTTCTCTGCATCTATTGAGATAAACATGTGGTTTTTGTCTTTGGTTCTGTTTATGTGGTGGATTACATTTATAGATTTGCGTATGTTGAACTAGCCTTGCATCCCCAGGATAAGCCTTCTTGATCGTGATGGATAAGCTTTTTGATGTGGTGTTGCATTTGGTTTGCCAGTATTTTATTGAAGATTTTTGCATCTATGTTCATCATGGATATTGGTCTGAAGTTTTCTTTTTTGTTGAGTCTCTGCTGGGTTTTGGTATCAGGATGATGTTGGTCTCATAAAATGATTTGGGAAGGAGTCCCTCTTTTTGTATTGCTTGGAATAGTTTCAGAAGCAATGGTACCAACTCCTCTTTGTACATCTGGTAGAATTCAGCTGTGAACCTGTCTGGACCTAAACTTTTTTTGGTTGGTAGGCTATTAATTGCTGCCTCAACTTCAGCCCTTGTTATTGGTCTATTCAGCGTTTCAACTTCTTCCTGGTTTAGGCTTGGGAGGGTGCAAGTGTCCAGGAATTTATCCATTTCTTCCAGGTTTACTGGTTTATGTGCATAGAGCTGTTTGTAGTAATCTCTGATGGTAGTTTGTATTTCTGTGGAATCGGTGGTGATATCCCCTTTTTCATTTTTTATTACATCTATTTGATTCTTCTCCCTTTTCTCTTTTATTAATCTGGCTAGTGGTCTATTTTGTTGATCTTTTCAAAAAATCAACTCCTGGATTTATTGATGTTTTGAAGGGTTTTTTCTGTGTCTATCTCCTTCAGTTCTGCTCTGTTCTTAGTTATTTCTTGTCTTCTGCTAGCTTTTGAGTTCTTTTTTGATCTTGCTCCTCTAGCTCTTTCAATTTTGATGATGTTGTGTCTATTTTAGATCTTTCCTCTCTTCTCTGGTCGGCATTTATTGCTATGAATTTTCCTCTGGATGCTGCTTTAAATATGTCCCAGAGATTCTGGTACATTGTGTCTTCGTTCTCGTTGGTTTCGAAGAACATCTTTATTTCTGCCTTCGTTTCATTGTTTATCTAGTCAACATTCAGGAGCAGGTTGTTTGGTTTCCATGAAGTTCTGTGGTTTTGAGTGCTTTTCTTAATTCTGAGTTCTAATTTGATTACCCTGTGGTCCGAGAGACTGTTTGTTATGATTTCCATTCTTTCGCATTTGCTGAGGAGTTACTTCTGATTATGTAGTCAGTCTTAGAGTAGGTGCAATGCAGTGCTGAGAATAATGTATATTCTGTGGGTTTGTGGTGGAGATTTCTGTAAATGTCTATTAGGTGTGCTTGGTCCAGGTCTGAGTTCAAGTCCTGGATATTCTTGTTAATTTTCTGTCTCGTTGATCCGTCTTAATATTGACAGTGGAGTGTTAAAGTCTCCCACTATTATTGTGTGGGAGTCTAAGTCTCTTTGTAGGTCATTAAGAACTTGCTTTATGTACTTGGGTGCTCCTGTATTGGGTGCATATATATTTAGGATAGTTAGCTCTTCTTGATGCACTGATCCTTTTACCATTATGTAATGCCCTTCTTTGTCTCTTTTGATTTTTGTTGGTTTAAAGTCTATTTTATCAGAGACTATGATTGCAACTCCTGCTTTTTTTTGCTCTCCATTTGCTTGGTAAATCTTCCTCCATCCCTTTATTTTGAGCCTATATGTATCCTTGCACATGAGATGGGTTTCCTGAATACAGCACACTGATGAGTCTTGACTTTTTAATCCAATTTGCCAGTCTGTGTCTTTTGAGTGGGGCATTTAGCTCATTTACATATTTAAGGTTAATATTGTTATGTGTGAGTTTTATCCTGCCATTTTGATGCTAGCTGGATGTTTTGCCCATTAGTTGACGCATTTTCTTCATTGTGTTGATGGTCTTTACCATTTGGTACGTTTTTGGAGTGGATGATACTGGTTGTTCCTTTCCTTGTTTAGTGCTTCTTTCAGGAGCTCTTGTAAGGCAGGCCTGGTGGTGACAAAATCTCTCAGCAATTGCTTGTCCATAAAGGATTTTCTTTCTCCTTCACTTATGAAGCTTAGTTTAGCTGGATATGAAATTCTAGGTTGAAAGTTATTTTCTTCAAGGATGCTGAATATTGGCCCCACTCTCCTCTGGCTTGTAGGATTTCTGCTGAGAGATCCGCTGTGAGTCTGATGGGCTTCCCTCTGTGGGTAACCTGACCTTTCTCTCAGGCTGCCCTTAGCATTTTTCCTTCATTTCAACCCTGGTGAATTTGATGATTATGTGCCTTGGGGTTGCTCTTCGTAAGGAATATATTTGTGGTGTTCTCTGTATTTCCTGAATTTGAATATTGGCCTGCCTTGCTAGGTTGGGGAAGTTCTCCTGGATAATATTCTGAAGAGTGTTTTCCAGCTTGGATTCATTCTCTCTGTCACATTCAGCTACACCTATCAGATGTAGATTAGGTCTTTTCACATAATCCCATATTTCTTGGAGCCTTTGTTCATTTCTTTTCACTCTTTTTTTCTCTAATCTTGCCTTCTCATTTTATTTCATTGAGTTGATCTTCAATCTCTGATATCCTTTCTTCTGCTTGGTCGATTTGGCTATTGAAACTTGTGTATGCTTCACAAAGTTCTTGTGCTGTGTTTTTCAGGTCCATCAAGTTGTTTATATTATTCTCTAAGCTGTTTATTCTAGTTAACATCTCATCTAACCTTTTTTCTAGGTTCTTAGTTTCTTTGCATTGGGTTAGCACATGTTCTTTTAGCTCTAAGAAGTTTGTTATCACCCATCATCTTCTGAAGCCTGTTTCTCTCAATTCATCAGATTCATTCTCCATCCATCTTTGATCCCAATTGGTGGGGAGTTGTGATCCCTTGGAGGAGAAGGAGGTATTCTGGTTTTTGGTGTTTTCATCCTTTTTGTGCTGGTTTCTTCCCATCTTAGGGGATTTATCTATCTGTGGTCTTTGTAGCTGGTGACTTTCAGATGAGGTCTCTGAGTGGATGTCCCTTTTGTTGATGTTGAAACTATTTCTTTCTGTTTCTTAGTTTTCCTTCTAACACTCAGGTCCCTCTGCTGTAGTACTGCTGGAGGTCCACTCCAGATCATGCTTGCCTGGGGATCACCCACAGGGGTTGCAGAACAGTAAGGGTTGCTGCTGGTTTCTTCTTCAGTTATCTTCATCCCAGAAGGGAACCCACCATATGTCAGCCTGAGCTCTCCTTTATGAGGTGTCACTTTGTATATATGGGGGTTAGGGAGCTGCTTGAGGAGACAGTCTGTCCCTTGTAGGAGCTCAAGTGCTGTGCTGGGAACTCCGTTGTTCCATGCAGAGCTGCTGGGCAGGTACCCTTAAGTCTGCTGCAGTGGAACTCATAACAACTGCCTCTTCTTTTCCCAGGTGCTCTGACCTAGGAAGGTTGGCTTTATTTATAAGTTCCTGACATGCTGCTGCCTTTTTTCAGAGGTGCCCTGCCCCACACAGAGTAGTCTAGTCACAGTCTGCCAGCAGAGGTGTTGCTGAGCTGCCACAGGCTCTGCCCAGCTGCTGTGTGAACTGTCTCAGTATTGGCAGACTGCCTCAGTAGTTGTAGATGCCCTTCCCCCCACTGAGCTGGACCATCCCAGGTCCAGCTGCATTTGCTGCGAAACTCTCAATCCAGAGCTTTTCAGATTGCTTGCTTTGTGGGGGTAGTACCTGCTGTGCCAGATCGCCTGGCTCCCTGTCTTAGCCCCCTCCCTTTCTGTTGAATGGGTAGCTCTGTCTCCCAGGCACCAGTTGAAATGGCCACCCAGATCTGTGTGAGTTTCTATGCGCCTACCCGTGGCACTAGCTGTGCTGAAAACTCTTGGCATTTTTCGGGCTGGGAATCTCCTGGTCTGTGGGCCGTGAAAACTTGTTTGGAAATGTGGTAAGCACTCATCCTCTATGTTGTTTTTGGTGGGAACTGCACTCCGGAGCTGTTCCTATTCAGCCATCTTGGATCTATCCCAAGTACATCTTATCTTCCACTAACAAACACCATAAAGCACTTGAGGGTAAATGTTGCATCTTGCAGATCTGTCTACCACTCTTACATTCAGCCTCAAGAACAGTGTCCTTAATTGTGTTTAAGCCATTGAAGGTTGGTGAATTCAAATGTATTGATTAATCTATACATTTTGTCACAATATATACTTGGGGGGACAGTCAGTATCATGTGAACATTGTTTACTGCCTATATGTTGTAGACACACAAATACCAATTAAAATCACACAAGTGAACAATTCTAGTCTAAAGATGACATGGCATTAAATCATAGAGTTTAGCCTACAGGATGCTGACCCTCATATTGGTCTTGATTCAATTCCACTGTCCAGCCATGGGTTCAGTTAATTTCCTCAAGATTCAGATGAGGCTCTGGCTCCCCTGTACTTAAGTAGCAGCTCCTGTGAACCCTTAGAGTAAGAAACAAGTGATGGGCAAGTTATGATTGATTAATAACTCACTCATGGCTGACAATCACACAATGTTTTTCCTTTTTGAAATTCAGTGAGAATTTCCCAATATGTTATCCAGGATTTCTAATCACCAGAAATTTCCAAAATAGCAAATCAAATTAAAATTCATTGACTCGCTCTGAGAATTTAGGAGCACTTTGGGGTCCTTCAGGGCCTTCAATAAGAGCCCAGTTTCACTGTTCTGTGGGTGGGTGTGGCAAACCCACACTCCCTGCAGAATCTTGCAACTGAAAGCTCCATCAACAGGGGCTTTGCTGGGTGTTGGACATAACTGGTAAAGAGAGTTATCTTGCACTTATTCATGTGACCCACATTTATTGGGTGACAATGTGTTTTAGTCACCCAAAGGCAAACCAAAGAAATAATAAAAAGAATGCTGCCTGAGTCAGACCTGGGTTGACTATGTAGCCAACAGTTTAATAGCTTAACCTTTTTGAGCCTCGGTTACTTATCTGCAAAATGTGGACAATAACATTCTTTTCTGGGTTGTGATTAGAGTTATGAATCATGATATGTAAATGGCCTTGCATAGCACCAATAGCATAGGTGTTCATATAAACTGAGATCTCCTCCCCTTCTTTGTAGGGATCTTAAAATCCACAAGTGAATACAAATATCAAATAAATAGAGAATTACCTAAAGGCAGAGTAAAATGTTGCATTAATTTACAGCAAACTGTTCAGCATCAAACAAGAGAGCCTGCAGCTGTCTAGAAACTGCTCAGATAGTCAAGGTAATTTTGCAAAAATCCACTCTAAACAAGCGTTGACATAAACTCATCTTTAGCTGAGCTGTAGCTTTGTGGCACTTTAAAAAATCTGTAATATTAAAAGTAAATTAAATAGTGCATATGACTAGGCATTGAAGGTGTTTAGGGAGTAATTTCACAGTTGACAACTCAAGCCTTCCTGTCTGATGAAAATTCACATTTTCCCAGGAGTGGAGGAGCAGAGTCACAGGAATTGGCGAGGAGGAGACAAGGACACAGGAAGTGTGACCTGGTTTGGGAAGGTGAGAATGTGGACCGGGGGCTTTGACACACCCCCTACATGAGGATGGATGTCATTTTCTGAGCCTTCATTTAGCCAAGTGAACAGACACTCTTGGCTACAGAATCTGGGTCAGGAAATGTGGGTTAGCCTCCTAGTTTTGCTGCAATCCTGCAGGGTAACTCAGCTGGAGGTGCAGGTGGTTGTGGGGCTCCCTAGGATGCCAGGGACCTCCCATTTATCCTCCCACCCCACCACTCCCTCCTGCCCCTGTTCCCATCACCTACCCTCTTGTGTCCTTGGGGTCACTAGTGCACATGTGGTAGGCTTTGGAGTGAATGTCAGAAGATGGAGCTTCTGTTTCCCCACAGAGATGAACAATAAGATACCTCTCCAGCCACGAGGAGGGATTCAGGTCCAGCTGAGCTTTCCCTGTGCTCTTGTCTGTCCATCCATAGGATGGGACTTGGCAGAAACAGAGTCCAGGGCCCTTCTGGGTTATCAGTGAGAGGCTGGTCACTGGACATGGTTCTCATCCAAGGGAAAGAGTTGAGTCACTCTGTGTGTCAGCCATCCTGAGGAGAGAGCCAGAAACCTAAAGTTAAGGTAGAGTGGACAGAAACCAAATGGGACCAGCCCGGAGCCAGGGGAGGACAGAACCACAGTTGGTGATGAGAAGGGAGCCAAGTCACATGAGAGTTATCAGCCTAGAGCAGCTTTGACAAATCTCACCAAGTTGCTGTTGACCCAGCTGCAAGGGCTGTCACTCTAGTGGCTTGCCTGCAGGAGGCAGGCCAAGGCAACACTGGCAGTCTGTGTCTGTGGTCAGAGCAAACCCACCTGGCCACAGGAACAAGATTAACAGTCTTCTAGTGCTTAGAACCTGAGAATTCACAAAGCATTTGACATCCACTATGATAGTCAAGCCTTGTGAAAACCACTGTTAGTACCCATTTTGTAGCTGCAGGATAATAAAGATAAAAGACTTGCCTCAGGCCACTCAACTCTTAAGTTGTGGAGCCTGATCTTGTCCTACCCTTCCTATATATCCCATATTGGATCTGTGAGACTGGTTGTATCCATACCATGTTTCATTCAATCTAGCTTCAATGGAAAGCTGGAACTACTCATAACTTTTGGTTCACAGGTTGAATGACAGTCTTGCTGGGTAGTGATCTAATAATTAGCCATTACCCTATTTTTGATTTCACCTGTCCCATCCAGATCTGGGAGGCCCAGTGTCTCTGAGGACAGGGTATAGCCCATTCTGGCCACTCATCCTCCACCTGTGCAGTGACCTAACTGCACATGGTGACCCTCATTCTTCCTCCACATATATCCAAACTGCATTTTATTTTCCCAGTTTGACTGTGCTTTAGCATGGCTGTTCATTTCCTGCTTAACAACACTTGGCTCTAAGAGGAAATGTGGCATGCGTTTTAACAGCTCTCCTATTATTGGATAATCACCTGTATGAAATCTCAACAAATCTAGGTAGCAATCAATCTGTCGTTAATTAATATAAAGCAACCAGTCCCATTAAATCCAAATGTTGCAACTGACACAGTTGGTTGACTAAATATCAGTGCCATTTATAAGTACATCCTTTTTGGGATCATCCTGGACTTAAAAATATTTTTTCATTAACTAGCTGGTATTTAACAGAAAGTAATTGTTGGTGGGAGGGGTAGAGGAGGGGGTGGTGCAGGGAGAGAGGGGCACACGTTCCCAGAGGAGAGCAGAGGACAGGGACAGGTAGGCACATGCCCAGATCATGCTCAGAGTCGATGAGGGGGCTCACTCCAGTCTGCCCTCTCCCTGCAGGACTTGGAGATAGCCTCCCATTCGGTGCAGAGGCAACTTGGCTGGGGACCCCGACCCAGCTAGAGGGAAAAGATGCCATTCCACCACGTGACCGCCAGCTTGTTATACAAGGCGAATTACCTCAACCAATCACTCTCTGCTGGCAGTGACAGCAAACAGCTAGCTAATATCTCCATGGAGGAGCTCTATGTTTTTAAATCTATTGGCTTAAGAAAGAGGAGAATGCAGATTGGAAGATCCAAGATGGCCGATTAGACACAACTCCAGTGCACAACACCCAGCGAGAAAGACGCAGAAATCCAGAGATCTCCTAGCTCCAACCAAGGTACCAGGTACATTTCAACAGGTCTGGTCCGATGGTGAGCAAAGCCCACTCAGGGCAGACCAAGACAGGGAGGGGTGCTGCTTCACCCAGAAAGTGCACTGGACTGGGGAGTCAGAGGCTCTCCCTCTGGCACTCTGATCCAGATACAGGGCTTCCCCCAAAGCCTCAGCAATACACAGAATAGGGGATCTTTGCCAGTCAAGCACCAGGAATTACAAGTGCAGAGTTGATATAAGAGCCCGTGGACTGAGCTATTGCCTCCTCCCACCCTGCCCAGAGAGAGAGGAAGCCCCCCTCCCCCCCTCCCAGACAGATAGGGAGCTGTAAGCAGGAACAGCTGGGTGGGCCCCTACCCCATGACCAGAGAGAGAGAGGAAGCTGAAAGGGGGAGACGGCCAGCTGTGGCTGGGAGGGTCCCTACCCTACCCCACAAACCCCAGAGGGCCGAAGCTCTGACTCTAGTGAGTTGCACAGCCACTGCCACAGTCTGAGATGAACCCTGAATGATCCAGCCCAGTGAAGGAAGGGCACAACCCACCACTAGAGGGGTGGCACTGGGATACATGTTTTAACAAAAAACACCGGAAGCCTACGTAGCAATGGGATGGCATTCTTGACAACCCAGCAGTGCCTACAGGTCAGTGGACGAGGGGGGCCTAATCTCCCAGTATAAACAAAAAAAGACAAAAGAAGCTTCCCTAGTAACCTGAAGGAGTCCCTAGAAACCCAGTAGCGCCTCCACAGGCAGACAAGCAACCTCATCAAGCAGCTCCCTGACATCACAGCCAGGTAAATCCACAAAGATGGGAAAAAAACAGCGCAAAAAAGATGAAACCATCAATGACCAGAACACCTCTTCTCTGTCAAGGGATCACAACTCCTCAACAACACAGAATCACATCATGACTGAGAAGGAGTGTGACGAATTGACAGAAACAGGCTTCAGAAGGTGGATAATAATAAACTTTTCTGAGCTAAAGGAACACATTCTAACTCAATGCAAAGAAACCAAAAACCTTGAAAAAAGGTTAGACGAAATGCTAACTAGAATAACCAGCTTAGAGAAGAACATAAACGACTTGATGAAGTTGAAAAAGACAGCACGAGAACTATGTGAAGCAAACACAAGTTTTAATAGCTGAATCAATCAAGCAGAAGAAAGGATATCAGAGATTGAAGATCAACTCCATGAAATAAAAAGAGAAGGCAAGACGAGAAAAAAGAGTGAAAAGAAATGAACAAAGCCACCAAGAAATATGGGATTATGTGAAAAGACCTAATCTATCCTTGATCAGTGTACCTGAATATGATGGAGAGAACGAATCCAAGCTGGAAAACATGCTCCAGTCCAGGAGAACTTCCCAAGCCTAGCAAGGCAGTCCAAATTTCAAATTCAAGAAATACAGAGAAATCCACAAAGATATTCCTCAAGAAGAGCAACCCCAAGGCACACAATCATCAGATTCACCAGGGTTGAAGTGAAGGAAAAAATGCTAAGGGCAGCCAGAGAGAAAGGTCAGGTCACCTGTAAGGCTGGTTGCATCGCCAGGAGCTCGCACACACACCCCACCCATTCCCTCGCTGGGAGCTCGAATGCTCCCCCCTCCCTCGCGGAGAGCTCAGACGCGCCCCCCTCCCTCGTGGGGAGCTCGGACACACCCACTTCCCTCGAGGGGAGCTCGGACACACCCCCTTCCCTCTCCGGGAGCTTGGACGCACCCCCACTCCCTAGCGGGGAGCTCGGATGCACCCCGCTCCCTCGCAGGAGCTCGCGCACACACCTCCCTCCCTCGTGGAGAGCTCGAACACACCCCCCTCCCTCTCAGGGAGCTCAGACACACCCCCCTCCCTTGCGGAGAGCTTGGACACACCCTCCCACCTGGGAGCCCAGGAAAAAAAGCCCCGCCAGGACCTACCTGATAGCATTTTGTCCAATCCAGGCCCCACTCCCCGCCATTTTGTCCTATCTGGGCCCCACTCCCTGCCATTTCATTCCATCCGGGCCCCACTCCCTGCCATTTTGTCCCACTCACCTTGGGCACAACCAATCAAATGCCTCCACTCCCTATAAAACCCCACGTCTGAGAGGAGTCTGCGTGACTTCTCCGGCCCCTCCTGTCCGACCGCAGAACCTCACCCGGGAGCCTGAATAAATTCCTTCACATTGGATTATTTTCGTGCTGGCCTCAGTTTCTTCATTTTACCCTCAGCGAGAACAGACCTTACAAGTGGTGCCAAAACCCAGGAGGAGTTGTAAGACCCCTCCTGGGGGAAACTGACTCCTCCACACAGAGCCGGACCGGGAAGCTGCCATTCCACCACAAGGTAAGACTTCTGTTACCCAATACCTCACTTGCTGCTTTCAGGGGGTCCCTGTCAGAAACCGTTGCAACGTCAGGGATTCCCACCGCCGCAGGTCTGTGACCACCGGCTTCCTTCCCCATGGGTCTATGACCCCGGCAGGCCTCCTGCTGCGAGTCCGTGACTCCAGCTTCCTTCCCCATGAGTCCGTGACCAACCTGAGTGTAAAAGGAGACGTCCCTACACTCTTGTTCTCTCCCCGTGAGGGGTTTTTTTAGGGTCAGGGATTTGAGGGAGACGCCCCCACTTTCCTGAACCCTCATCAGCAACCGAGGTGTGAGTACTCAGAAGCCCTGTTTAAGCAGCCCTGCCTCACGGCAGAGCCAAACCCCCGGCTTATACCAAATTCGTTATTTTAAACTAGCCCATTTGGCATAAAAGGCTCCCATTAAGTAAGAAACTGTATATTCGGTTTCTTTCTCTTTCTGTTTATCTCTCTTTCTCTCTCTTGTCTCTCTCCCTCTCTTCTAAAATGGCAGCCATACCGCACCCTTAAGATGGCGGCCGCTTTCTACCTTTAACCCTATCCTTCTTTCTTTCTGCCTAATTCCGATGTGAGTGAGTGAGTGAGTTTGTGTGTAGTCCCATGGCCTAACAGCTACGGGGCTTGTGTGGGCCTCCACCCGCGGTTCCACGGGGACGTCATAAGGCATAACGGTGATTCACCTCAGAGCTGTCCTACTCAGATTTCCATCCTGGGGTGACCAGGCCAGGGAATTATACGGGTACACCTTAGCCAAGATGCCCCTGAAACATCCCTTTGGGGACGTGGTTGGGAAGGCATCAGACTGGTCTCCCATCTGGGGGGCACTCACCCTTTGTCTGTCAGTTTTCCATGTAATACTGTCTTTATTATGCCTTCTAATTTTCAAATAGCATCAGCCCTGTCTCTCTTTCTCTCTCTCTTTTAATACTCATTGCTGCCTAAAAATTCCCACAACCACCTCCTTCAGGAAAGAATACTTCTACATGTAGTGCCTGTGGTAAGTGTAATACCTGTTCCCATCCTTTCCTCTCCTCTGACTGCCCCATAAAAGCCAACTATGGGGAACCAGAACTCCCGCATAGACCCCAGGTCGCCATTAGAATGCCTGGTCCAAAACCTACCCAAACTAGGACTTTCCATAAAAAAGAAAAGGCTGGTCTTTCTTTTCACTGTAGCCTGGCCACAGTATCCTCTAGAAAACCAGTCCAAGTGGCCTCCAGAGGGCACATTCAACTTTAATGTCCTAACAGGCTTAAATAATTATTGCAAAAAGAACAGTAAATGGCCAGAAATTCCATACGTGCTGGCTTTCTGGTATCTGGCATGCCTAGCCAAAGCAACCTCCTCTTCACCCTTAGCCCCTCCACCTTCCTTCTCTTCCTTTTCCAACCCCGACATGCCTGAGGAGCTCTTCTCTCTGCTGGCCCAACCCAATAATCCTCCACTGCCTTATGACAGACCTCAACCCCCTTCAGCTCCTCTACCTCCTAGTCCGCCACCTCCTGACTCCAACCTAGCCTCTCCTGTTAGTGCACACACCTGCTCGCACAGTGCTCCCAATGAAGAGGCCTCCCTCCTTTGCCCCCTCCGCGAGGTGGCCGGAGCAGAGGGCATTGTCCAAGTGCACGTTCCCTTCTCCCTCTCTGACCTATCAGCCATTGAGAAATGCCTAGGTTCTTTTTCCACCAACCCTATTGCTTACACCAAGGAATTCCGTTACCTTACTCAGGCATATGATTTAACCTGACATGACAAGTTTGTAAACCTATCCTCCACCCTCACCCCAGACAAGCGTGACCAGATTTTTACAGCAGCCTGGGAACATGCTAATCAGGTACATCTGACTAACAACCAGATGCCAGTAGGTGTGGCAGCGTTCCCAGAGGCCGACCCTAATTGGGACTATCAGGACGGTCCAGATGGCCGCTGCCGCCGAGACCAAATGCCACAGTGCCTCCTGGTGGGCATGCAAAACGCAGCCCAAAAGGTAGTCAATTACAATAAGTTAAGGGAAATAACTCAGGGACCCGATGAAAACCCAGCCGTCTTCCTTGACCACTTGACTAATGCTATGATCCTCCATACACGGCTGGATCCGGCCTCCTCAGTAGGAGCCATGGCTCTAGCCACCCACTTCATCTCCCAGTCAGCGGCTGATATAAGGAGGAAACTTAAAAAAGCTGAGGAGGGCCCCCAGACTCCCATGCGAGACCTGGTAAATATGGAATTTAAAGTTTTTAATGGCCAAGAGGATAAGGCTGAGGCCACCCGATAGGCCCACTTAAGGCAGAAGGTAGGCCCCCAAACCCGAGCTCTTGTAGCAGCCCTAAGGCTGGCAGCCCACTGAACATCTGGTGAGGGAGGTCCATCGAAACCCTTCCGAAATGTTTTAAGGGCCCCACCCAGGTCCTGTTATAGATGTGGTCAAGAAGGATATTGGGCCCGGGAGTGCCCCTGTCCTCGACCACCCCCTGGACCTTGCCCAAATTGCAAACGAACTGGACATTGGAAGGTTGATTGCCCATCCCGGACCAAAGGCCCACTCCCCGCACCTCTATGTGGGGAGCAGGCTGGTCTGCAGGAGGCAGTCCCTTCACCTGAATTTCTTGGTCTTCTGGATGACTGATGCAGCCCGGACTCAAAGACCCCCATCACCCTTGCTGAGCCCAAGGTAACACTGCAGGTAGCGGGTAAGTCCATTTCCTTCTTAGTGGACACGGGGCTACCTACTCTGTATTACCTTCCTACTCAGGGCCTAGCATACCTTCCCAGGTCTCAGTCATGGGAGTTGATGGAAGGCTTTCCTATCCCAACCAAACCCCTCCCCTAAACTGTCTCCTCAAGGGACACCCCTTCTCTCACTCCTTTTTAATCATACCCTCATGCCCAGTTCCCTTGCTAGGAAGAGATTTTCTCCAGACTATGGGGGCCACTCTCCAACTCACTAATCTCACGTACTCAAATTCAAACCCCTCACATACACACCTCCTACTGTCTCTCCTAATGGAGGCTACACCTTGTCCTAACCCTTTGTCCCAACTCCCAATCCCTCCAGATGTAGTTGATCCCGTGGTGTGGGATACATCTAAGTCTGTAGTGGTGAGACATTACACACCAGTTAAAATACTTCTCAAAAATTCTACTCGCTTTCCCTCACATCCTCAGTTTCCTATTCCAAAGACCCACCATCAGGGCCTGAAGCCTATCATCACTCGACTCCTAGTCCAGGGACTCCTTATACCCACGAGTTCCCCTTGTAACACTCCTATATTGCCAGTCCAAAAGCCGTCCGGCGACTATCACTTGGTTCAGGACCTATGCCTTATCAACGAGTCAGTAGTACCCCTGCACCCGGTAGTCCCCAACCCATATACCTTGTTATCTAACATTCCCTCCAATACCTCCCACTTCACAGTTCTGGACCTCAAAGATGCCTTCTTTACCATCCCTCTACACCCTGAGTCATACTTTCTCTTTGCCTTCACCTGGACTGATCCAGATACCAATTTGGCACAACAGCTTACCTGGACAGTTTTGCCCCAGGGATTTAGAGACAGTCCTCATATTTTTGGGCAGGCCTTAGCAGCTGATCTCAGCTCCTGCCCTCTCCAACCCAGTCTCCTCCTCCTATATGTGGATGACCTTTTACTCTGTAGTCCCTCCCTCTCCCTGTCTCAACAGCATACTGCCACTCTTCTTAACTTTTTGGGATCCAAAGGATACTGAGTATCCCCATCCAAGGCACAATTGTCAGTCACCTCAATAGTTTACTTAGGCATTCGCCTCACCCCTCCTGCAGGCCTTGGGGGTGGCAACAGAACTCACTAAGGAATCCCTAAAACTTACCTTAGGCCAGCCCATCTTGGTATTTTCTCCCCATCGGCTCACTGACCTTCTCTCTCATAAGTCTCTCGCACACCTAGGACCTTCTCCGTTACAAGAGTTTCATCTACTCTTCATTGAAAATCCTTCAGTCAGTCTTCATCCCTCTTCTCCACTCAACCCGGCTACTTTACTTCCTCTTCCATCCCACTCCCCTTCCCCAATTCATTTCTGTCCTGAACTAATAGAGGCATTTGCTAAACCACGAGAGGGTCTGTTTAGCCTTCCACTCTCCAGCCCAGATCTTACCTTGTATGTAAACGGGAGTTCAGTAATAACGGCTGAGGGATGGCGAAAAGCGGCCTATGCTGTAGTCACAGATTCAGCCACCCTTGAGGCATGCTGCCTCCCCGATGGGACAACATCCCAAAAGGCAGAGCTCATCGCCTTAACCCATGCTCTTACACTAGCAAAGGGAAAACAGGCAAATATCTATACAGACTCCAAGTATGCTTTCTTTATTACCCACTGTCACTCTGCCCTTTGGAAAGAGCGAGGATTCCTTACCATAAAAGGGACCCCCATAGTCAATGCTACCCATATCTCAAACCTCTTGCAGGCTCTATTACTCCCCAAAGAGGTCGCTGTCATCCACTGTCGGGGGCACCGGGCCCAGCAGGAAGCTGTTTCTCAGGGCAATGCAAGGGCAGATGCGGTAGCAAAGGCTCTAACCAGTACCAGGCCAGCTCCCGCTCCGATCCTGTTCCTTACCACAGCCACGTCACCAGTGTACTCACCATCAAAAAGACAGGACCTTATGTTAAGAGGAGGAACTGAGTCTGACCAGGGCTGGATCTTCCTAAACAATAAGATCGCCCTCCCACGGGAACAGGCTCCTAAAATTATTGCCAAAATCCACCAATCCTTACATATAGGGCCCAAAGCGTTACACTGCTTTGTGCAACCCCTCTTTTATTCACCAGGTTTGCAACAGACAATTGAGCAGGTACACAAAACATGCGTTACTTGCTCTAAGGTCTCGTCTCAGGGAAGCTTGAGGCTGCAGTTTCCCACCCACCAAATGCATGGCAACCTGCCAGCTCAGGATTAGCAAATTGATTTCACCCATATGCCCACTCACAAAAAACTTCGCTACCTCCTAACGTTTGTAAATACCTTTTCAGGTTGGATTGAAGCCTTCCCTACCTCTCGGGAAACAGCAGACACGGTAGCCTCCATTCTTATTCAAGACATCATCCCCCGCTTCGGCCTACCTGCCACCACCCAGTCAGACAACAGTCCAGCATTCATAGCCCAGGTAGTCCAGCTGGTCATCAAGTCTCTCAATATCTCCTGGAAACTACACATCCCCTACCACCCTCACTCATCGGGTAATGTCAAACGGGCTCACGGCATCCTCAAAGACCATTTAGCCAAACTGACCATTGAGATAAAACTTTCTTGGCCTACTCTCCTACCTCTTGCTCTAGCCCGGATCTGAGCCACCCCAAAGGAACCAACAGGCCTTAGTCCCTTTGAGTTGCTGTATGGCTCTTTCCTGGTCTCTCATAATTTCCCGGTACAACCACCTCCCCTAGCCTCGTACCTTCTCTATCTATCTCTCCTTCGCCACTTACTCAGGGAGCATGCAGATCATGCTCTCCCCATCATTCCAGCGCTTGGAGACTCGAACCCAGCAGCATTCCTACAGCCATGTGACAGTGTTCTCCTCTGGGAGCTCCAGCCAGGATCCCTGCAGCCCAGGTGGTCAGGACCCCACATCGTTATCCTGACCACCCCCACGGCTGCCAAGCTCCTGGGTCACACCCCATGATATCATGTGTCCCGCCTTAAAGCGGCACCGCAAAATGACCAGTGGAAATCTGAATCCCTGGGCCCTACTCACCTTCACCTCACCCGCAGCCCCTGCCCGTCAACTCCTGATCCTTCGAATTCTCCTCCTAACATTTCTTCTAATATCTCCCCTTAAAGCCAGCCCCTACTATGCCTGGCAATTCTACTTGCAGGAATCCTGGAAACAAGGCCCCACCACTAGAACCCAATACATTGCTACAAGCTCGTATGCAAGAAATTGGACAAGTGGCTGTCAACCAAATGCTGTTTCATCCCTTTGTCCGACTCTCAGTGAAGGCACCAGCCAACTGACCTGTCCCCCTTACTTTGCGCCTATTCAGCAGGAAGTAGTCAGAAAGAGCAGCGCCCTCTATCTATCATCAAAAGTTCGGAATGTAAGGCTGGTTGCATCACTGGGAGCTCGTGCACACCCCCTCTTCCCTCGTGGGGAGATTGGATGCTCACCACTCCCTCGCGGAGAGCTCGGATGCTCCCCTCTCCCTCGCGGAGAGCTTGCACGCACCCCTCTCCCTCACGGGAGCTCGGACGCACCCCCCTCCCTCACGGGGAGCTCGGACACACCCCCTTCCCTTGTGGGGAGCTTGGACACACCCCCTTCCCTCTCCAGGAGCTCAGACGCACCCCCCCTCCCTCGCGGGGAGCTCGGACGCACCCCCTTCCCTTGCAGGAGCTATGCACACACTCTCGCGGAGAGCTCGAACACACCCCCCCTCCGTAGCAGGGAGCTCGGACACACCCCCTTCCCTCTCAGGGAGCTCAGACACACCCCCTCCCCTCGCCAGGAGCTCGGACACACCTCCTTCCCTTGCTGGGAGCTCAGACACACCCCTCCCCGGGAGCCCAGGAAAAAAAGCCTTGCCAGGACCTACCTGATAGCATTTTGTCCAATCCAGGCCCCACTCCCCGCCATTTTGTCCTATCTGGGCCCCACTCCCTGCCATTTTGTTTCATCCAGGCCCCACTCCCCGCCATTTTCTCCCACTCACCTTTGGCATAACCAATCAAACGCCTCCACTCCCTATAAAACCCCGCGTCTGAGAGGAGTCTGCACAACTTCTCCGGCCCCTCCTGTCGGACCGCAGAACCTCACCTGAGAGACTGAATAAATTCCTTCACATTGGATTATTTTCGTGCTGGCCTCAGTTTCTTCATTTTATCCTCAGGGAGAACAGACCTTACATCACCCACAGAGGGAAGCCAATCAGACTCACAGCAGATCTCTCGGTAGAAACCCTACAAGCCAGAAGAGAGTGGGGGCCAATATTCAACATCCTTAGAGAAAAGAAAAGAACTTTCAACCCAGAATCTCATATCCAGCCAAACTAAGCTTCGTAAGTGAAGGAGAAATAAAATCCTTTACAGACAAGCAATTATTGAGAGACTTTGTCACCACCAGACCTGCCCTTCAAGAGCTCCTGAAAGAACACTAAGCACAGAAAGGAACAAGTACCAGTCACTGCAAAAGCAAACCAGTTGACAAAGACCAAAAATGCAATGAATAAAATGAGTCAACTAATGGGAAAGAAAACCAGCCAATAACAAAATGGCAGGATCAGATTCACACATAACAATATTAACATTGAATGTAAATGGCCTAAACGCCCCAATCAAAAGACACAGACTGGCAAACTGGATAAAAAGTCAGAACCCATCAGTGTGCTGTATTCAGGAAACCCATCTCACATACAAAGACACACACAGACTCAAAATAAAGGGATGGAAGAATATTTGCCAAGCAAATGGAGAACAAAAAAAAGCAGGAGTTGCAATCCTAATCTGATAAAATGGACTTCAAACCAACAAAAATCAAAAGAGACAAAGAAGGACACTACCTAATGGTAAAAGGATCAATCCAACAGCAAGAGCTAACTATCCTAAATATATACGCCCCCAACACAGGAGCACCCAGATACATAAAGCTAGTTCTTAATGACCTAAAATGAGATTTAGACTCCCAAACAATAAGAGTGGAAGACTTCAACACTCCACTGTCAATATTAGATCAACGAGACAGAACAAGGATATCCAGGACTTGAATGCAGAGCTGGACCAAGCGGACCTTATGGACATATACAGAATGCTCCACCCCAAATCCACAAAATATCCATTTTTCTCAGCACCACATTGCACTTACTCTAAAATTGACAACATCATTGGAAGCAAATCACTCCTCAGCAAATGCAAAGGAACAGAAATCATAACAGTCTATCAGACCACAGTGCAATCAGACTAGAACTCAGGATCAAGAAACACACTCAAACCCGCACAGCCACTTGGAAACTGAACAACTTGTTTCTGAGTGTTGACTGGATAAACAATTAAATGAAGGCAGAAATAAAGATGTTCTTTGAAACCAACCAGAATGAAGACACAACTTACCAGAATCTCTGGGACACCTTTAAAGCAGTGTCGAGAGGGAAATTTATAGCAATAAATGCCCACCAGAGAAGAGAGGAAAGAAGAAACACCACACATCTAAACCATCTGATCTTTGACAAACCCAGCAAAAACAAGCAATGGGAAAAGGACTCCATGTTTAATAAATGGTGTTGGGAAAACTGGCTAGCAATGTGCAGAAAGCAGAAACTAGACCCCTACCTGTCACCTTACACTAAAATTAACTCCAGATGGATCAAATATTTAAACATAAAACCTAACACCATAAAAACACTAGAAGAAAACTTAGGCAAAACCATCCAGGACATAGGCATAGGCAAAGACTTCAAGACTAAAACACCAAAAGCAATGGCAATAAAAGCCAAGATAGACAAATGGGATCTAATTAAACTCCAGAGCTTCTGTACAGCAAAAGAATCCATCATTAGAGTGAATTGGTAACCAACAGAATGGGAAAACATTTTTGCAATCTACCCATCTGACAAAGGGCTAATAACCAGAATCTACAAAGAACTAAAACAGATATACAAGAAAAAAACAACCCCATTCAAAAGTGGGCGAAGGATATGAACAGACACTTTTCAAAAGAAGACATCTATGAGGTCAACAAACATATGAAATAATGCTCATCATCACTGGTCATTAGAGACATGCAAATCAAAACCACACTGAGATATCATCTCATGCCAGTTAGAATGGCGATCATTAAAAAATCTGGAGACAACAGATGCTGGAGAGGATGTGGAGAAATAGGAACACTTTTACACTGTTGGTGGGAGTGTAAATTAGTTCAACCATTGTGGAAGACAGTGTAGTGATTTCTCAAGGATCTAGAAATAGAAATTCCATTTGACTGAGCAATTCCATTACTGGGTATATACCCAAATAAATATAAATCGTTCTACTATAAAGACACATGCACACGTAAGTTCATTGCAGCCCTGTGTACAATAGCAAAGACTTGGAACCAACCCAAATGCCCATCAATGATAGACTGGACAAAGAAAATGTGGTACATATACACCATGGAATACTACACAGCCATAAAAAATGATGAGTTCATGTCCTTTTTAGGGACTTGGATGAATCTGGAAACCATTTTCAGTAAACTGACACAAGAACAGAAAGCTAAACACCATATGTTCTCACTCGTAGGTAGGTGTTGAACAACGAGAACACATGGACTCAGGGAGAGGAGCATCACACACTGGGGGCAGTTGTTGGGGGGCAGGGGAGAGACAGTGGAGGGTGGAGAGGGAGGGGAGCATGGGGTGGGATAACATGGGGAGAAATGCCAGATATAGTATGCACCTAAAGTAAAATAAGTAAATTTAAAGACAAAAAAAGAGGAGAATGCAGATAGAAATTTAAAAAAAAAAATTCTGGAGGCTAGAAGCCTAAAATCAGTGTCAGTAGAACCACACTCTCTCTGGAGGCTCCAGGGGAGGGACCTTCCCAGCCTCTTCCTAGATTCAGGCTGTTGCCAGCATTCCTTGGCTCCGCCTGACTGGTAGAGGCATTGCCCCAATCTCTGCTTCCATCGTCACATGGCAAGCTCCTTCTGTGTGTGTCTTTGTATCTCTTTTTTCCCTTTCATTGGATTAGGACCCAGTCTCATCCAATATGACCTCATCTTAACTAACTGCATGTGCAGCAACTCTATTTCCAAATAAGTTTGTGTTCTAAGGTTCCAGGTGGACATGGATTTTTTTTTTTTTTTTTTTTTTTTTTAGTTTCACCATTCAACCAGGTACAATCTCTTAACTCCCTTTGCTTGTTCAGCTTTTTCTCATTCAGGCTCCCTGTAAGTAGCAGCAATATAACTTCAGGAAACCCCAGCAGTTTCCCAGAAAAGAGGTGAAAGCCCATCCCTAAACAACTAGATTCTGAGTGGGCTGTGCATGGACCAACCCACCGCTGGACCAATCACCCATCCCATCCAAGCCTGCAGAGTCAGGCCATGCCTGAGGCAGGGACAGCAGAGCCAGGTGACTGACACACCTTTCCAGAATTCCATGGAGATACTGGACAGACACAGAGAGCAGACATCCCCACAACGTTTCTCTAGCTTTCCATAAATATAACTGTGTTTCTTTTATCAAAGAAAAGAACCTGTATTTTTTAAATTGCTATTTCCACCTACAGAAACTTGATCATCCAGACATGATGGCTTTGATTCTGAAGACATTAAATTAGGAGTTTCTTTGGGCTAGGAATTAATCACATATATAAAATGTATATATTGGAAGAGAGTGGATTCAAATAGGGTTTATAGCAAGACTATATTTAAGAAGTCCAACTCCTTTTTATTCACATAGTTAAGTCAGAAATATAGGGGACAAGACCTTTAGATGACACAAAAAGGTGATATGTATCATTCAGGTATATTTAGAACTACGGGTATTCTGAGTAATTTGTTAAAGGAAGACCTAAAGTGGATTTCAAAGTCCATCCCGCTCCCACTGCTGATCCTGGCTGAATTTCATCTTGTAGCTCTTTTCTGTTCTCATTAAGGTGTCATGTTTGTCAATGGAAGTGCCACCTTCAAACCCAGACTTGCAGAATGAACTCTGAGTCACACAGATTATTGGGTCTGTCCGCCATCTTTGCCTTTCTGTCTTATTCCTGACATATAACTAGGGCAAAAACTATTACTCCCCTTTCCCTGAAGGACAAGGTCAAAGACTTCCTTGAAAAGATTCTGTCATCCTGGGTGGGGAAAGTAAAATAGATTTCATCCTCTCCAGGGTATGACATTTGGGGCAGAGACTAGCAATGTTCTCTGGTAACTTGCACCTTAAATGGCTTTTCTAAATGCTTATCTCAGCAAGAAGATTTACTAGACAGACATGCCTGCTGTCATTTCATTACTTTGCTTCATCAGCAAATGGGTGCACCGGCCCATCAGTAACATCGGGCAGAACTTGAGCATCCTCTGTGGGGCTGCATTTGCCTGGCCCTACTTACGCATCAGTTAACAACCTGCTTTTCCAGAACTCTGACAGTATGAATGATGGTTTAGACTTAAGCACCACACAAACACTTAAAGAAGCTGTTCCCTGCCTCTGCCTGACCTCACATCATAGAAAAAAGGGCTATGAAATAGCCTTTTCTTGCCTCATCTGAGTTGGCAGCAGTTTTGATGGCATCCAAACTAATTTAGTTGCAAGATCCTCAGCAGTAACTAAGCACCCAGCAGCCAAATTTCATTCATCAGTCACCAACCCAGATGGTGTCAAAGTGTGGTGCCTGAGACACCTGGAGAGATGGAACAGTCCCATGAATCGGAGATGGAAGTCTGAAAGCAAGAGAAGGATAAAAGGAGGCTGAGGAATCAGGGAAGAAAGAAATAATAAACAATACAAATAATTAATATGGCCAAAGGAGTGAAGGAGCGAAGGAAGGATCAAGAGCCAATGGCAATGCAGGTAACCTAGTAAACAACTCATCCCGGCTTGCCCGAGACTTTCCCAGTTTTGAGACTGGAAGTCCCATGTCCTGGAAACCCTTCTTAGTCCTGGGCAAACCAGGATGGCTGATCACTGTAGGTGGTGCAAGGTGGGCTTTAATAATGTAGGGCAGGTGGGGAAGAACCTGAAGAGCAATCTGACATCACACTGGGACCAATTAAAATTTGAAAACATCACTTTTGACTCTGCCACCCTGGTCCCAGGAAGCAGACCCCACAGCATGCCACAGATGCAACCCAGGCTGCTCAATTTTGAAGGTTGTCACTTATGGTATCACTCTTCATACTTCTCTGAAGTCCCATTAAAGGGAACATTTTGTTCTCACACATCAAGCTCCCAGCATACTCCAAAGGTTGACCAATATGTATCTCTGACTGACTGGACTAGTATTTTTTATAGGCATTTCTTCCTAGCTTTTCATTCTTAGATTATATAGAAATCTAGTTGACAAAGCGGTGCCCCTAAGTGAGTGAGGCCATGAGGCTAACAGTAAAAGCAAATCACAAAATTACAGTAGGAGTCTGAATCAGAAATCTCACCCTAGAGTCAACACGGGCTTGCCTGCAAGGAAGAGGATGGCCTTCAAAGTTGCTCAGGCACATTCACCCACTGCCCAGGAGGTAGTCCTGCTCGTCCCACAGCACAGATCTGGCTTTAGCACTTTCCCGTTCATCACTCTCGCCTGTCTTGAGCCTCAGACTGCCCTGCTGCTGGTCTCAGCATTGCCCTCACTGGAGTAGGCATTTCGCATTATGATTGTGCCTTCCATTCTCTCTGCTGCAATGCTTCAGGACCTCACCCACTCCTCCCTGCCCACTGGTCCTTGGCCTTGGCTTTCTGGCTACACATTGACAGCCTACCTTGGCTCCAACAGGACTCAGCCCAGATTACACAAAGAGTATCTATTTTCCCAGCAAAGAAACTCCCCTGCGGTTGGTTTCCCCATGCTACTACTTACTACCCATCTTGCAAAAGTGGAATAGACCATTTAATCAAGATGCTGTTTCAGGAGCAGAAGGCAACACATAGGCCATAGTTTTTCTACAATGCTCATTTCTCAGTACCAAATAGCTTCACAAAGATAGTAACTTACTTTTAAAAATATTTATTAATTAGCACATGTCAGGCCCTAATGCAGGCATTTAGAACACAGCAGAGGACAAGACAGGTAAGAGTGCAGTGGCCTTTGCTGGTGGAGCTTATGTCCTGGAGAGGCAGCGAGATGCGGTAAGAGTGTAAAAACTGACCCATAACACTTCAGAAAGTAATAAGCACTGTGAAGACAACGAAAAGAGGATGCAGGCTTCCCATAGAGGGTGCTTTCCCTTTATGGACCTTCCTACCCAGAGTTTAGTCTAACAACTCCTCCAAGAGCTCTGCACTGCCTCCTGCTGGCCAAAGTCAGCAGAACATGCTGTACTCTCCCAGGGTTGCTTCCCTCTCTCCATGAGTCGTTGCTTTGGTTTTTGCCTCTATCCCTCCCACTATTGCCATTTGTGGAATACAGTCTTAGTACTTTTCATAGAGATAGGGGTTTTCGGAACTGAGCTTCTCTTGGTAAAGTCCCTTCTTGAGATGTTCTCTGTCAAAACAGAAAACTTCTGCAATGCTACGCAGCTTGGCAGCTATGAGCATGGGCTTCAGCATCAGCCTACCTGAGTTCTTTTCCTTACCCCCATCTGTCTTGCTACTGTATTGGTCCTTCAAAGCATTGTGAAAGTGTCTCCCCGTGAAAAAGCCTTCCCTGGTCCCCTGCAATATGGGCACCCAGTAGTGTCAGCTTATAAATGCCGTGTGGGAGTGGTCAAGTCTTATTAATTTGATACCAAGTCACAGCATCTGAGCTGTTGATGGGATTCCATAAACGTTATTGAGTGCATGCATGAATAAATGAGTAAGTCTGGAGCTCAGCAGGCCAGTCTGGATCTGATAAACTTGGTCCCCTCGCTAACTGCATAACTCAGATGTCTACAATGAAAGGCACAGTAAACTTGTTTTCCCTCAAATCACATTGTGCACAATGAAAAAGTTGGGAAGGCATCGCTTGGGTGGTTCAGATTGGCTCTCCCTTAAGCAAGAAGCACAACTGTTTTTGTCAAAACCACACAAAGACCTCCTCAGTGGACTTCTCTGAAGCCTCTATTGATCTTTAAGAAAAGTATAATTTAACAAAAGTGCTGCTTCCAGCGTCTTGTCTTATTCCCTGAATTCCCTCCATGTACTTCCAGCTGTAATGTGAAATTCGACTGTGTGTTAGCCTCGATGGTGGTGAGCTCCCTACCTCAGACACTGGCTTGTCTGGGGAAAGCTGTTTTCACAGCTTTCCCTGGACAAGGTGCTAATCTCTGACAGATTGGAATGAAAAGTTCTCCCAGCAGCTCAGACCACCCCCTGGCTGTGCTGGAGTGAAGGCAGCAGTGAAAGTTAACCCCTGGGAGCCGTCTTTGGCATCTCCTGTGGTCTCTGCCTGCTGAGCAGAGAGGGAGCTTCAAAGTTGTTTGAGGAATGATGGAAATGTCACAGACCTAGCTCTGTTGCTAAATGCTGTGTTTCAGATAGTAAGCAATCAGCACAAATCCCTGATATTGAAGGATGGATCACGATACCCTTCTAGAAACCTCCTCTCCATTATCTTGGCCTGGCAACACTAAGGGAAGGTCATCATCAAGGTTCCAGTGTGCTGAATGTAACTTCTTTGTTAATTTTCTGTTGAACCCTCATTGCGGTTGAGAGCAAATGGCTCTAATATGACAGAGCACTTGACCTGTAGGACAGCTGGGGCAAGTCAATGATTTTAAGAGTCTCCACTGTCAATGAAGCCCAGAGGGAAATTGTGTGTGAACATCCTGTGTGTGAACATACTGTGAGAACCATAAAGCACGGTACAAATAAGAGAAATTATTATGGACCACTCATAAACTTCTAATTTTGAAGATAACTATGCTGCCTATCATTTAATATCCTTTTCATGTCTCGGAAAGCATTTTAGAACCTCCTAATGCTTTGGTGGTATAATTCTGAACTTCACTTGTCACAGTAGGCAGAGTTCCCAGGCTCCTAAACTTAGATGACTTCGGTACTGTTTTAAGGGGAGCAGGAACGTTTGGAGATGATAATGGTAGATCTCACCACAAGATGGCACTGTTGGTGACATTTCTTTGCCTTGATTAAAACAGATCTGACATTTGAGGGGTCCAGGTCAAGAGGAAAAAAAGGAGGCCTAAATACCACGTTTAATTATTTAAAAGTTAAGTCAATCTAACACACAAAGTAAATAAAACGCTTCCTCTCTGGAAAAATATATCTTCCTAATGAATTGCAAGGCCAGGTACAAATTGCAAACGCTGAGGCTCAGGTTGCAGGCAGAACAGGATGGTCGAGGGAGGGTCAACATCCAGCACCCTCGTCAGCCCATCGTGCACCGTGAAGGCCTTGCACACGTGCCTCTGAATCTCATCCACATCCCTGTGCCCCTCAGCCTTGGGCCATCCTTGGAGGCCAGACCAGGGGAAAGGCCCCTGCATAATCTGGAATTATGCTCAGGACTGTCTGTGTAGACACTTGTAAGGAGAAGTCATCTAGAACAAGGATCAGCTGACTTTTCTATAAAGGGTCAGATGGTAACTATTTTAGGCTTTGTGGGCAATACCGTCTCTGTTACCTCAATCAACTTTGCTGCCGTATCATGAAAGCAGCCATAGACAATACCTAAAATGAATGGGTGTGGCTATGTTCCAATAAAACTTTAGGTGCAAACATAGGTGGATTTGGACCACAGACCATGGTTTGTAGACACGTGGTCTAGAAGCTGGGGTAAGGCTGCCAAATAAAACACAGGACACGGAGATAAACTTGAATTCCAAATAACTGAATACTTGTATAAGTAGGTTCCAAATATTGCATGGGATAAGTGTCTGGTAGGGGACATTTGGCCCCATTCCCCAGCCATGTGGAAAGGGCCTAATTCCCGACAAAGGTAGCCCTTCCTCCCCTGCAGGGAGGGGCCCTTTTCTCATTCCATCCAGGCCCGGCCCGAGACCAGCAACCTTCCCGCCCGGCCGGTCACTGAACCAATCACCATCCACCCCATCAACTCTCCCGTAACCTCGCCTCCCACAAACTCCCGCCCAGCAGGTTTCCTGCCTAGCAACCAACCTGGCCAATCACTACCCGCCAGGTCAACTCCCCCTAGCCTATCACTACCTGCCAGATCAGCTCTCCCGCCGCCCCAGGCCCTCTGCTCCTATAAAACAGATTGAACAAAGAAAGCGCGCGCGATTCCTCCCTGCCCGCCGGAGTCGCCCGGAGATCCCAATAAAGTCGGTACTGGTCACCACGCTTCCTGCCTCGTGTCGGTCGAGCGCCTGCCTGCCTCCGTGGGTCGGGGTCCCACAACTGGGGTCGCACATCTGGTGCCGAAACCCGGGAGGTTCGGGCTGCTGGGCTCCCCACAGCCCCCCTCCCCCGGCGACCCCTCTGGATCTGGCTGATCTACACTCTGAGTAAGGTAGGACCGATTTTATTACTCTTTCCCTGCCTTACCTTCCCTTCCCCATGGGGTGCACGGCAGTCCCTCCCAACTCCAACTCCACGGATCTCTCGCCAAGCGCTGGCCGGCCCGAGTACGATCCTCCAACCAGGCTCCAGGAGCCTTTTGGAAGCGCCGGACAGGGGACGCCCTCTCTGACTCTTCCTCTCTCCAATTCTCCGGGTATTTGTAGTGTTTGGGGGACGCCTCTTCCTACATTTACTCGGTAGTTGGCAGGGAACCACTGCCGCACCACCCATGGGGAACGCAGAGTCCAAAATACCCCTTAACACTCCTCTTGGGTGTTTGTTGTGAAATTTTTCCAAATTGGGATACTCGCAAACCTTGAAGCGAAAGAAACTTATTTTCTTGTCTCAAGTGGCATGGCCTCTGTACCAGCTCGATAACCAGTCACATTGGCCCCTGACTGGTACTTTCGATTTCAACATCCTTTGTGATCTTGATAATTTCTGCCGCCGCACCGGCAAAGAACGTGAGGTGCCTTATGTGCAGGCTTTTTGGGATCTCCGTACCCACCCGGACCTTTGTTCCACTTGCTCTACTCATCAGGTTCTTTTAGCCCAGGTCCCTCGCAACACCTCCTCCACCATCTCCATTACCTCTCCCCCACCTTACTCAACACAGGAAGAGCTGCCTGAACATGTCTCCTCCCCCCGCACTTCCTGCCTCAGAGGCCTCGCCTCGCCCTTCCCCCACTCCCTCCGCGCCTCCTCCTTTGGAGACCGCACCCTGCCTTACCTCCCCGGTAGCAGCCCACACTCGCTCACATCAGCCCACCCTCCTGGCTCCGCTTCGAGAGGTGGCCGGGGCGGAAGGTTTGGTTAGGATACACGTCCCTTTCTCCCTTCAAGATCTAGCACAAATAGAAAAGTGCTTAGAATCCTTTTCCGCCGATCCATCTACATACATAAAAGAGTTTAAGTACCTCACTCAAGCTTATGACCTCACCTGGCATGACATTAGGGTCATCTGCACCTCTACCCTAACGGCCGAGGAACACGAGCGTATTCTGGCCGCCGCCCAACACCAGGCGGACAAAGATCATGCCATAGACAATCAAATTCCTTTAGGCCCTGAAGTTGTCCCCAATGAGGACCCGTGGTGGGATTATCAGGCAGGACGGGGCTCTGATAGACCCAGGCGGGACCACATGATACGGTACCTCCTTCGGGGAATGGAGGCCGTATCGAACAAGGTAGTCAATTATGATAAATTAAGAGAGGTCACCCAATTCCCAGATGAAAATCCCGCTCTTTTCCTAGGCCGCCTACAAGAAGCTCTAGTCCGATATACTCGACTAGACCCTATATCCCAAAATGGTGGCCATACCACGCCCTTAAGATGGCGGCCGCTTCTCGCTCTTAGCTTTCTCTTCCACCTAAGATGGTGGCTGTACCACGCCCTTAAGCTGGTGGCCGCCTTACACTTTTAATCCTATCCTGTGCCTCGCCCTTAAGATGGTGGCCGCCTTACACTTTTAATCCTATCCTGTGCCTCGCCCTTAAGATGGTGGCCGCTTTACACTTTTAATCCTATCCTGTGCCTCGCCCTTAAGATGGTGGCCGCCTTACACTTTTAATCCTATCCTGTGCCTCACCCTTAAGATGGTGGCCGCCCTACACTTTTAATCCTATCCTGTGCCTCGCCCTTAAGATGGTGGCCGCCTTACACTTTTAATCCTATCCTGTGCCTCGCCCTTAAGATGGTGGCCGCCCTACACTTTTAATCCTATCCTGTGCCTCGCCCTTAAGATGGTGGCTGCTTTATACTTTTAATCCTATCCTTCTTTCTTTCTGCCTAATTCCAATGCCACGGTCCTAGCTTCCCATTTCACTTCCCAGTCTGCCCCCGATATCAGGAAGAAACTAAAAAAGGTAGAGGAGGGTCCGGAAATCCCCATACAAGACCTGGTAAACATGGCCTTTAAAGTTTTTAATGCCAGGGAGGACACAGCTGAGGCAGCCCGCCAAGCCCGAATGAAGCAGAAGGTCACCTTGCTTGCTGCCGCCCTGAGGCCGACAGGAAACCCAAAGCCAGGGAACCCAAAGCTAAAAAGCAACTCCTGTCCTCCTCCTGGAGCATGCTTTAAGTGTGGCAAGGAGGGACACTGGTCCTCGACCTGCCCCCAGCCTCATCCGCCCACTAAGCCTTGCCCTATTTGCCAGCTCATGGGACACTGGAAGTCGGACTGCCCCAACTTGCCCAGGGTCCCGGCCCCTCCAGGTTGGCGCACTGGACAGCAGGGGGCAGCCGCTGGGAGCCTGGAACCTGGTCACGCAACCCAAGACCCAGGCACCCAGAATTCCCCGTTCCCGGAATTACTGGGGCTGTTGGACGAATAGTGGGGCCCTGGCTCCCCAACTCCGGTTACCCTTGCCGAGCCCAGGGTTATACTCAAGGTAGCGGGTAAAAGTGTCTCCTTCTTGCTCGACATGGGGGCTACCTATTCTGTGCTCCCCACTTTTTCTGGACAAATCATTCCTTCCCAGGTCTCTATTATGGGGATTGACGGAACTCCTAGCACCCCAGGCCAAACCTTGCCACTTACATGCTCATATGGCCCTACCCAGTTTACTCACTCCTTCTTGGTAATTCCATCTTGCCCGGTGCCTTTACTGGGCTGAGATATCCTCTCCAAACTAAACACCAGCATTGCCTCCTCCCCAACCGTTCAGGGTGATTTCCTCTTACTGGCCTATGCTCCCGAACATCCACAATCCGTAGACAGTCTACGTGCCCTCCTCCCCGAGGTTAATCCCCAGGTCTGGAATATAGACAGTCCCACGGTGGCAACACACCACCAACCCATTAAAATCCTCCTCCAAGAACACTCCCCTAGGTTCCTTTGCCATCCTCAATTCCCCATCTCTAAGGCTCACCGCATTGGCCTCAGACCCATCATTGAGTGGCTTAAAAGCCGTGGCCTCTTAATCCCTATAAACTCCCCCTGTAACACCCCTATCCTTCCTGTCCTCAAACCTTCAGGGCAGTATAGGTTAGTCCAGGACTTACATCTTGTCAACGTGGCAGTTATTCCCATACACCCAGTTGTTCCCAACCCCTACACATTACTCTCACACATCCCCCTGGACACTGCCTACTTCTCGGTGTTAGACCTTAAAGATGCATTCTTCACCATTCCTCTTGACCCAAGCTCATACTTCATCTTTGCCTTCACCTGGGAAGATCCCCTTACGGGAATCTCCCAGCAACTCGCGTGGACGGTCCTCCCTCAGGGGTTTCAGGACAGCCCCCACTTGTTCGGACAGGCACTAGCCCATGACCTACTCAATTGTGACCTTACACCCTCGTCAGTTCTCCAATATGTGGACGACCTGCTAGTTTGTTCTCCCAACCGCCCCGAGTGTATACGGGCCACCACTGCTCTCCTGAACTTTCTAGGGGGCAAGGGGTACCGGGTGTCCCCTAGTAAGGCCCAAATAGCCTCATCCTCAGTCACCTACTTGGGGTTACAGTTAACACCCGGGAAAAAGTCCATCACGGTTGATCGGCTACAGGCTCTTAAAACTCTCCAGCCCCCGCAGTCAGCCCAGGAAATACTCTCCTTTTTGGGCTTGGTTGGGTTTTTCCGCCACTGGGTACCTAATTATGCGGCCCTAGCCAAACCTCTGTATCAGGCTGCATCCGACACCCCCACAGGACCGCTCTCTTCCCAGGGCACGGTTACCCAGGCCTTCTGAACACAAGCAGTACCGATATCTTTTAACCATTGTGGATACCTTTTCAGGCTGGATTGAGGCTTACCCTACCGCATCTGAGTCTGCAGAAACAGTTACCACCCATCTAATCCAGGACATCATACCTCGCTTCGGACTCCCAGCCACCATCCAGTCTGATAACGGTCCGGCCTTTGTCTCCAAAGTTACTAACGCTGTCTCTACCGCCCTAGGAATCCAGTGGAAATTACACACCGCCTACCACCCACAGTCCTCCGGTAAGGTAGAGCGGGCCAATGGCCTCATCAAAGAGCAGCTAACGAAACTCATGCTAGAACTTCGCCAGTCTTGGGTAACCTTGCTTCCCATTGCCCTCGCCTGACTAAGAGCAGCCCCTCGGGGCCCCTCACAGCTCAGCCCGTTTGAGCTGCTGTACGGCCGTCCTTTCCTGCTCTCAACCCCTCCACCTCCCGACGCCGCTCCCTTAGGAGGGTACCTCCCCTATTTTACCCTTCTCTGGAGTCTCCTCCGTGAACACGCTAACGCCTCTCTTCCCCAGCCTACCCAGCCATCTGCCCAGGAGCTGAGTGACTTGCAGCAGGAGAGGGAGAGACCGGAGAAGGGCACAGGAAGAATTTGTATGGAAATTATGGTGAATCTTTGGAATACAGAATCAAAGGGCCCTAGACCTACTCACCGCTGGACAAGGAGGCACCTGCATCTTCTTGCAAGAAGAGTGCTGCTACTACATTAATGAATCTGGCCTGTACCTGTGGCAGCGCTTCCAGGAGCTTACACATGTTACCATTCACCAGATGATGCTCCAGCCAATGCCTAACCTCCATCGGCCGGAATATCACCATACTCCTCTCCAGACAGCCTAAACTCCTACCCCCCACCCTTTCGCTGCCCCAAAGTCAGCAGGAAGTAGCCAGAAGGACAGCCGCCGCCCCTTTTCCCTCTTTAAGGAGTTGGGAATGTCTGGTAGGGGACTTTTGGCCCCATTCCCCAGCCATGTGGAAAGGGCCTAATTCCCGACAAAGGTAGCCCTTCCTCCCCTGCAGGGAGGGGCCCTTTTCTCATTCCATCCAGGCCCGGCCCGAGACCAGCAACCTTCCCGCCCGGCCGGTCACTGAACCAATCACCATCCACCCCATCAGCTCTCCCGTAACCTCGCCTCCCACAAACTCCCGCCCAGCAGGTTTCCTGCCTAGCAACCAACCTGGCCAATCACTACCCGCCAGGTCAACTCCCCCTAGCCTATCACTACCTGCCAGATCAGCTCTCCCGCCGCCCCAGGCCCTCTGCTCCTATAAAACAGATTGAACAAAGAAAGCGCGCGCGATTCCTCCCTGCCCGCCGGAGTCGCCCGGAGATCCCAATAAAGTCGGTACTGGTCACCACGCTTCCTGCCTCGTGTCGGTCGAGCGCCTGCCTGCCTCCGTGGGTCGGGGTCCCACAACCGGGGTCGCGCAATAAGGAGTGCCCAGGGCCAATGAGACAGTCCTACCCTCTGCTCCCACCCCAGCTAGCGTAGGCATATTTAGCAAATAAAAATACATGATGCATAGTTAAATTTGAATTTCAGATAACCATTTATTTTTAGTATAAGTATGCCCCATGCAATATTTGGGACCTACTTACACAAGTAGCCGGGGAGCCTCTAAAGCACAAGCCCTAGGTCAGGGCTACACTGCCCCGGGTCTGAGGACAGTTTTGGTTTTTAAATGATAACCACATGCTCTCAAATAATAAATAGAATATTATGTTTTCAATGTATATAGTTGATTTTCTGGAGTCTGGGCATTTATACAGTCAACAAATGTTTGTCGAGTTCCTAAATGTGCTGGGTACTGAGGGATACACAATGGTACCGGCAAAAAGGCCTAATCCTTGTCTTCATGGGGCTTATGCAGGGGACACAGACATCACACCAATATGCATATTCACACATAAATAATCATTACGAATCAGAGAGGTCATGAAGAAAAGAAGAGTAACAGGGAGACAAATCCATTGGGGGCCAAGGAAGCAGACTGGGAAGGGAGGCCTGAGCCGAGACGTAAAGGGGCACTAGGAGTTGCCAGGGGAAGCAGAGGAGAGGAACCTCCTGAGTGAAAACCCTGAGCTGGGGCAGGAGAGAGGTCAGTGGTGAGCAGGAGGGGGCTCGGCCAGGCCTGTGAGCAGCTCCCATCTATTTCAAATGCAGCCGGAAGCTCCCACAGGGTGTTTAAAAGGGAGGGAATATGATCTAATTCTCATTTTAAAAGCTCACATTTGCTGATTGTTCCTGCAGAGTGGATGGGACAAGAGGAAGAGAGGGGAGACTGTGGAGGGCAGTGCAGTCATTCAGGGAAGAGGGATTGCTGAGAAGGGCACAGCTTTGAGAAGCCTGGGCAAGGGCCAGGGGATGGGGCAGGGACAAGAGACAGGGGTGTCTGGATCAGCTCCTGGGCTTCTGGCTTTGCTAAGCAGAGAAAACACGAAGGAGATGCAGGCTTGGGGAAAAGATGGGCATTTCAGCTGTTGATGTGTTAAGTGGAAGATGCTGTTTATACCACTGAGTGGACACATCAAGGGAGCAAGTAGATAAACAGCCCTCTGTATCCACAGGTTCCATGTCTATGAATTCAGCCAACCTCAGTTCACACAATAAAAAGCAATACAATACAACAACTACTTACATAGTAGCGTTTACATTGTATTAGGTATTATAAGTAATCTAGAGACGATTTAAAGCATATGGGAGGATGTATACGGCTTGTATGCAAATAATATGCCATTCCGTATAGTGGACTTGCGCATCCGCAGAATTTAGTACTCTTGAGGTCCTGGAAGCAGGAGATATGACTGTACTTGTCTGCAGCTCAGAAGAGAGGTCAGGGCTACAAATGGAAGGGAGCAGGTGGCTGAAGTCCTAAGGGAGGCATTTGTAGCCATGAGAGTAGCTGGGACCTTCCTGGTGAAAAGAGAAAGGGGTCTGAGGTGGGCCCCCAGGCACATCGATGTTTAGAGGAAGAGGAGGCAGCAGAGAAGGAAAACAAGCCAGAGCTGTGCTGTGCAGCCAAAAGATGGGAATGCGTTAAAAAGTTATGTTTCTGACAATTACCAAATACATCCTTTTTCCTTGAGAACTTGTAAGGCCCTCCTCATGGCCTCTCTTACCTTATTTTGTTGCTATATATGTGATGATAGAAAGATAAAAACACATCCATCGACAGCCATTACAGCCACTCCCATTAGTATTTACATACTCACTGTTAAAGGAGTAAGTAAAAAGATGAATGGGTGACTTTTGAATAAGTGAAGGAGGATCTTCATTCCCTGAAACTTCTTGGTTAGGAAATAGATTTGGAATCTTCTTTAAAGAGTTTTCCTTAACAAAATGGCAGCCAGTAAACTAAAGGTAGAGGCTCCTTGAACAAATCTAATGTGCGTTGGCATTTCCCCGCCTGGGAGGGCTGCCCTCCCGTGGGACCTCAGTCAAGCACAGTGGGCTCAGTAGCCTGGAAGAGCCAGTCCCACGCTCAACTCACTGGGATGATAGGTGCCATGTGCTGCTCTGACTACCTACGGGAACTCGTGGAGCTCCTATGACTCAGATTAGTGACATTTCTTAGTTCCTGGTAAATAACCTTGTGTTTTGACCTGTGACAACATGAAATGTTAACAAAGCCATGAGGAAATTAAAATCCCTTGATGTAGGTTGGAGGCTGCCTAAGTGGACCCTGTCCAGGTGACAAAAGGTCTGCTACACCCTGGGAAGAAACAAAGAAAGAAAAAAGTCACAGAGTAAATAGCCATGTGGTGAAATGCCAAAGTACAAGAGTTTATTGAGACCAAAGAGGTACCTTTTACATCAAAAAATTCCCAGCTAAAGGTCACTAACAGGTCCAAACACCAACTAATACAGGTAAAATGGAAGCTGATGGTTAAAAGAAGACCTGGGGGTGATTGCTATATTGGAATAAAATCTGGTGAGCAGCAGTACTTTGCTTTTATTATTTTATCTGTAGAACTTTAGAGTTTTCAGAATGCTTTTCCATATATAACCACCTCATTTTTTCAGAAACCCGACAACTGGTAGTCATAGCAGGGATTAGGATTTGGCAGATAAGCAGAAGGAGAAAGGCTCAGAGAAGTTAAGCAATTTGCCTAAGGTCACAGAGCAACCTGGTCAGGTGGTTGTCAGAACCCAGGTCGTTGACCAACCAGTTGGTCAACGTTCTAAATCAATATCTTTCAGAACAATATCAGATCACAAAATGAGATCAACAGGAGGCCTCAGTGATTCCACAAAGAATTTTCTGCGCAGCCATTAGCCAAATTCTATGGCTGATACATGACTGTGTCTAACAACACCAGGGGTCTGTATAAATAGAAGCCATCAGTGAAGACATAGCAGTAGATTCCAAAAGAGGCATCACATGGAAAGATCACATTTTCCAAGCCAAACAAGGTACTGGCTATTACTGGAAGCCATGAAGTAAGGCACCATTAATATCAATTTGTTGCTACTTACTGTGCTGTCCACTCCTAAGAAAGGAGGACACAGCCAGACTGCTTCGCAGAGTGGCTCCCTGCTGGGATCTGCGGAGCTTGATAGAGTCAATAATACCTTATCTCTCTCAAATCATTTCACCACCTCTCTTGGTTCCTTTTAAGAAAACCTGCAGAAGAGTTAACCACCAACCTTCCAGAAATGCAATCTAACTCCTGCCCCAATCTGGCCAAGTCTTGGCGTGGATACGATGGGAGTGAGAGAACAGGCTGAGGTGCAGCTAAGAATTCTGGCCAGCACAGGGACATAAGATCCCTAAGTCCTCAAAGGCAAGGATCAAGCTTGAGGGCAGGCTGACTTTTGGGCTCTACTCCTCTTACCTCAATTACCAAACATGGTCATGCAAATAGCACTCAGTTACAGCTTGCTAAACTGAATTACCCTAAAATGATGTAAGATAGACAAAATAGAGAGGATGATTACTCAAAAAGACATGGCTTCCCCTACAAATCAATAAGAAAAAGGCAACCCAAAGAAAAACAAGCAAAACATCTGAACAGGCACCTCACAAAAATAATATCCAAATGGGCAATAAACATATCAATAGGTGCTCAGCATTGGTAGTGCCAGGGAAATGCTAATTAAAACCACCGGAGAGACCATCTCATACCTGTGGGAAGGTCTAAAATAGAGGAGACTGAGTTCACACTCTAGAAGCTGGTACAATTCATACATGTCAGGAAATCATTTGACAGCCCCTACTTCAGCTGAATATATACATATCCCATCACTCAACAGTGCTACACCTGGGTACATACCCAGCCTAAATGCATACAAGTGTTCACCAAAAGGCATGAACTAGAATGCTGAGAACACCATTATTTAGAATAGCCCCAAATTGGAAACTGCCCAAATGTCTATTAACAGTACGCTAAATAAGTAATGGTATATTTACAAAATTAAATATTATACAGGAGTGAAAATGAACAAACTACCTGTACATAGGTGAATCTTGCCAATGTAATGTTGAGCAAAAGAAGCTGAAAGGGGACATGCTATACCATTACACTTATAGGAAGTTCAAAAGTGGGCAAACCTACTCTGGGGTGTTAGAAGTTAATATGGTCACCTGTAAGGGGTAATGACTATGAGGAAGGTTCTTGGGGTGCCCATCCTGTCTTGTTTCTTGATCTGGGTGCTGGTTACATGAGTGTGTTCAGTTTATGAACATTCTTTCAGCCGTACATTTGTGATTTATGCATATTTCTGAATGCATTTTATACTTCCAAAACAGCTTTTTAAAATGTATTTTTATTTTATGATATCTAGAGACCGGCTCTCGTTCTGTCACCCAGGCTGGAGTGCAGTGGCATAATCATAGCTCACTGCAACCCCAAACTCCCGGGCTAGAGCAGTCTTCCAGCCTCAGTCGCACAAGTAGCGGGGACTACAAACACAAAGATCACAAAATGTAATAAAATTAAAATCACATTTTGTTTTTCCAGAGGAGTTTGGTGTTTGTTCCTTAAGCAAATATTGATTTATCTCCTCCTTTCTGGGCATCAACAACCAGCTCAAAAACCTTTTTTAAGGAAAAAAAAATTACCGGCATTTCTAATTCCACCGCTGCTGTCATCCAACCAGGTGCAGCCTGAGAAGGGCAGAAGAAAAAGAAAATTTCTCCTCCCCTCCATTACCTCCCATTGCACATCCCTTTCTTGGTTGCTTTTTCTCTTTTCCCTTTTTTATTTACGTTTGGACTTAGATCTTACCCCTTTTGGAAGGCCGAATAAGAGGGAAGCTTTGAGACTAGCATGATGTTGGAAACCTGGGTCCCTGGAGGATGTCCACAGCACACTGGACGTTTGGTGGCGGATCACGTGGCAGGAACAAGAGGCAGGGTGAAATCCTGGAGGCCCTGCGTGGACTGTGATGCTGCTTATTGTTGCCAGCACCAGGCAGGCTCAACCCTCCTCTTCAGAGAGGTATTAGGAGCAACAGCTGGTTAGTTGAGAGCTGCTATTTTAATGGTTGAAGCAAGAAATCATAGACATCTTGAAAATGAGGCTTCATCATTTCCTCCTTTTCTCTCCACTGTATCCATATATAAGTAATAATACAGTGGCCAATGCAAATGTCATAAAAGCATGAAGATGAAAATGGAGCAAGTGGCTGGGGTTAGCCAGGAAGAAGACGTAGCCAAGGGAAAGAGGAATGCAGGCATCGGTCATTAATCGTGGCCAAATAAAGCTGATATTTAACAGCAAGGATACCATCAGGCACCCACTGAGAGCTTCAAGGAGTTCGGTTCCCTCTGTGATTACTAAAGTCAGCTTTGATTATTTAAAAATCACATTTTGTTTTTCCAGAGGAGTTTGGTCTTTATTCCTTAAGCAAACATTGATTTATCTCCTCCTTTCTGGGCAGAGATTCCTATCATGTAACTGCTCTGGCTAAAACAACTCTTTCTGTGCTCCAAAGTCTCAGTAGCCTGCTTGTAGGAAGAGAATATTTTAGTCTCTTGGAGCTGCCAACAGGCAAATAGAAGGTAAAGAAAAGACTGCCACCCCCACCCCCTAGGTTTGGAACCATCAGCAACCAGAGAGCTCAAACTTTATAAATAGAGGCAGCAGCAGGGGCGTCACACTCACAAAAGCCACTGGATGCTACAGCCTTCAGAAGTTCTTGTTTGGATAACCTCTGTCAATGAATATCAGCAAGGTCAAAACCCAGACCTTGAAAGTGCGGCGGAGCCAAACTGTCTTCATTTGAAACTACTGAAGGCAGGCTCCTCAAGTGTGGGAGACCTGGAATCCAAAGGCTTGAGATCTTAGAACTGGGAAACTCCTGAGAAAAAAGAGAAAAGGAAGCTGGATGGAGGAGGGGGTGTCCCTGAGCTGAATCTGGAGGGTTGCAGCTGACATCTCTGCTCCTCGAGGCAGAGTTCCTGGACCCACTCCCCCCACCACCCTCACAGAGGGCACATGTGAGCAGTTGGAAAACCACCGGACCAGGTGTGGTCTGGAGGCTGAGTAGATTCCTTCCTCATCACCCCCACCCTCACCCCCAGGAAGGCGGATAAAGTTGCCAGAGAGCTGTCCGCCCCTGGAAGGGGGACAGCATCTCAATCGCAGATCACTCTTTATGTCTTTTAAAGACACTTGCTTCCTCCCAGCTTCTGGCTTTTGGTATATATTTGGTAGCAGAGGCACGTTTACTTAGGATTAGAGGAAAGGTTCTGATACTGCCTGCAAGCATCTTCAGCCTGAGTAAAGGCAAGAGTGGGAGGCTTTACCCAAGCCATCCCAGTGATTCTGTAGGGCGCAGTGATCCTGGTGAATCTCTATACCCTCAGAGTTAACAGCACACACCATTCGAAACCACATTGGTCTCTCCCTCCATGGTGAAAAGGTTCCTACCATGTGCCAGGCACTGTAATGGGCTCCAAGGAGCAAAAATAAGTAAGATCCTATTTTGGTTTTGCCTTCACAGAACTAGTAGAACAGGCAAACAGACACATCCAAACTAAGTTTCAACACCATGGGATAAGAACCACAATGGAGGTAGTACACAGTATTATGGAAATACAAAGGAAGGCTGAGTCAGTTCTCATGGGAGACGTGGGGCCGGGCAGGCCAGCAGGAAGAGCCTCTCATGCACTCTCTATTGAATTAATCAGTTGATTAATTTTAAATAAGAAGGTAGCATTTAAGCTGTATCTTGAAGTATAGATAGGAATTCTTCAGCCCAAGAAGAGATGGCACCCCTAGCAGAAAGAAAATTTGAGCTACAGCTACCATTTAAGATGGTGCTTCTCAAATGAGATATCTTATGCTCAGGAAGCCACTTCTGTGTGTCAAGGCACACTCAGAGCCATAGAATAAGGCTCATGTGCCTTTTCAGAGATGTTAATTTTGCTTAAATATCTGGGTAACATAAGCTATTACAAGAAGTGAAGTAAAGGCATTTTTTTAAATTAAAATAATGTTACATAATAGAAGACAAAATTGACATGAACTTTTTTCTTTTGTTTGGTGTTGGGTTTTTTGTTTGATGATTGGGTTTTTTTAGAGACAGTGTCTCACTGTCATCCAAGTTGGAGTGCAATGGCACAATCATAATTCACTGCATCCTTGAACTCCTGGGCTTAAAGAATCCTCCCACCTCAACCTCCAGAGTAGCTAGGACTACATGCATGTGCCACCATGCCCAGCTAATTAAAAAAAAAAAAGTAGAGATAATGTATTGCTATGGTGCCCACACTAGTATCAAGCTTCTGGCCTGAAGGAATCCTCCTGCCTCAGCTTCTCAAAGTGCTGGGATTACAAGTGTGAGCCACGCACCTAGCTAACATGAATTTGCAAGATAAAGCATTAGCCCTCAAAAAAAAAAAAAAAAAAAAATACTATATGCAAGCAGAGTGGTGGGGTTCTGCCTTCTGCTACAGACCCAGGTCCCGAGGTCAATTTCTATTTCATCTGTCATTTGGGGTATTCTGGAGAAAAGGAAGAGAAGCCAGGTTTACATATAATCTGGGGATCAGGGTGTTTGTGAGGTAGTCCAGTGGCTGATCAGGGCCAGGCAGCCAGAGTCACACAGTGATGAGCTTCACAGAGCATGTGAGTGAGTTTGAGCTGTACTTGGTAGGTAGAGGAGAGTGCCTGGCAGCCTTCCCAGACAAGGCGACTGTGCTGCTTAAGCTGCACCGTGATCCTCACCCCACAGACCTGCTGTCTGGACAACATGACTAAACCACAGTGCCGACCTGGCCACGCCCCTGCTCAAGACCCTCAGGGACTTCTTGTGGCTGCTGAATGAAGTCCAAATCATACACAAACCTGGGCTGCAACGTTAGAGAATGGATTGTAAGCAGCAAGACTGATGGCGAGGAAATGGGTGAGCAGCCTGGGGAGCTGTTGGAGGCTGAGGCAAGGAAGCACAGTGGGAGCAGAGAGAAGCAGATGTCATTTGAGGTCCTCAGTGTTCTCTAACTTGACATTGCCACCTCCATCAATTTTTCTACATTTGAATCAAGCTAAATGACTCACTACTACTCCTGGCATCCTACAACACATTTTTTCTCATTCTATTCCTTCTACCTGAAATGTCCTTTCCTGACCCCATCTCCTTCTGATGAAAAGGGCACCTGTCCTTCAGGGTTGAGATCAAATAATCCTGGAAACCTTATACTGAGCATCTGACATGTGCCACGCACCATGCTACGGGCTTTGCTTACTCTCTAATCTCTCTTCCCTGCAAAGTGAGTAGCACTATCTCCATTTGCAGATGAGGGAATGGAGCATCAATGAGGTTAGGTAACCAATTCAAGGCCACTTTGCTTGCCAGAGACAGAACCAGAATTTGAATCCTGAAGTAGCTGATGATAAACCTGTATTCCTTCTACAACCCCATACTACCTGCTCCTTCAACTGACTTTCCCACATAACGAAGTCTGCACATGAGTTGAATTCCTCCCATATTTTCTCAATATAGACTGGACCTCTCTGGATGTGTAGCGTTATTAGCATTGTGGGGTATGATGAAGCAGATGTGGGTGGACGGGAAGACGTCTACCTTTTTTATTTAATTTTTTAAAAATCAAGATGGGGTCTCACTCTGTCACCCAAGCTGGAGTGCTGTGGTGTGATCTCGGCTCACTGCACCCTCCGCCTCCCAGGCCCAAGTGATCCTCTCACCTCAGCCTCTCGAGCAGCTGAGATTACAAGCCTGTGCCACCACGCCTGGCTAAAGATCACCTTTAAGAACAACACGGTTCCATACTCTGGCTCCAATTCTAGCAGCTGTGTGGCTTTAGACAAGTCACTTCACAAAACCAAGTCACACTTAATGGGATGATTGGGAAACTAAATGGAATAATACAAATGAAGCTTGGCAAATGAGTATGCGCTCAATGATTGGCTCCTCCTCCCTTGTCCATGACAGTCGGTCAGTAAATGTTTTAAAGCTTGAAGGAACAAAATGCTGTGACATCACTTGATCATTTCATCTACATAAAGCTTTGAAAAAGTGGAAACCCTATGTTTGGGTCCCAACCCTCCACCCCCAACACACACACACACACACACACACACACACACACACAGCTTTCAAATACTCTACAACATATACTTTCAAGTAAATTAAAACCCATTTTGGGAGGCTCTCAGACCTGCCAATCCCGGAGCCCAGGCTCTGAGCGGAGTTCCATCCCAGAGCCCACAGTGTGCTGTGCCTGTGGGGGCTGCCCTGCCTCAGGACTGGAGTCTGTATCTCACCAGGTGCTTGCAGAAGAAAGGGCCCTGCGATGCCCTTTATCCTGGCTACTTCTCCCTCCCACCCGGCTCAACCAATCACCAAGCCTGTGGGTACTACCATCTGCTTCTATCCCTCCCCTCTGCCCTCTTTGGGTTCTACCATCCACTTAACTCCCTGTCCTCTGCCCTCTGTGGTTAGAGCTCTTTCATTTTCCTGCCTCTCCCCCTCCCTTCTACCCTGCCTCTGGCTCATTTCCCTGCCTCCTGCCTCCGGCGTCACTGATTGCCCTGAATTCTTGACATTGCAGCCAGGGTGATAATTCTAAAATGCAGAGCCATCAGATCTTGTCCCTGCTAAAATCTTTCAGTGCTCGCTACTTACTCAATAGCAAATATGTACTGAGCATCTACTATGTGCCAGCCACCAACCTAGCTATGGTGGGGATACAGCGGGAACAAAATGAAGCCTGCCCTCATGAAGGTCAAACTCTTCAAGTGCTGTTGAGAAGGTTCATGGGTGTCTGGGCCCTCCTTGCTTCCCAGCCTTGTTTATTCCCCCCATTTCCCTGGCATCCTCCACTCCAGTCACACTGAGTCTCACGTCTCACCAACACAGCTTGCCCTTTCTCACTTCTGGGCCCTTCCCTCTGCACGGAGCGTCTTTTCCCTATGCATCGTCCCTGCCACTTGACTGCCAGCCCCTCTTCATCTTCCCAGTCTCAGCCTCAAGGTCACCTCCTCCAGAGAGCCTTCCTTAACCTCCAAAGGCACTGGGTGCCCTTGCCAGGTGCACCCTTAGCACTGTGTGTTTTCTTGACTCTCCTTGAAGTCACAGACCATGTTTTACATTAGCTTTTATATTTCTGTCTCTCAAGGGCATAGCACAGTATCTGAGGCTACTATTCTACTTGTTGATGAAATGAATAGTTGAAGCAGCCAGTCCAGCCTGTGACAGAAGGTGTGCTGAGGCCTCCCCAGGTATAAATACCCTTAGGCAGTCCCTACTGAGCATCTGAAGCTTTGGAGGGGCTGAAGGGGAAGAGGAAAGGAGTAGAGAGGCTGAACAAACAGGTGTTTGGCAGCCATCCTCCCTCCCTCCTCCATCCTCCAACACAGCACAAATCCAAATTCAGTGTGAATCTATTCAGCATCTGGATGATGGAAATGGCATTTTCTTTCTTGCCAGGCCATTGTGCAGCCCTCAGCGTCCATTGTTTCTATGACCTTTTAATGAACTTCTTTTTTAGACGGAGTCTCACTGTGTCGCCCAGGCTGGAGTATAGTGGCCTGATCTTAACTCATTGCAGCCTCCGCCTCTGGGGTTCCAGTGATTCTCCTCCCAGGAAGCTAGGATTACAGGCAAGCACCACCACACCCAGCTAATATTTGTATTTTTAGTAGAGACAGGATTTCACCACGTTGGCCAGGCTGGTCTCGGATTCTTGACCTCAGATGATCCACTTGCCTCAGCCTCCCAAAGTGCTGGGATTACAGGCATGAGCCACCATGGCTGGCCAACTTTTAATGAACTTTTTCCAAGAATTTGTGTTAATAAGGAACATCTGGTAGACCTGGTTGGGAAAGGTTTTTTTTGGTGGGGGGAGTCTCTGTGCCTTCAGATATGTTCTAGGAGAGAGAAGGGAATCATCAGAGAGAGTGGGTGTAGCCTTGAGTCACGTCGAGAATCCAACGTCCTTCAGTTTTGTCATCCTGGTAAGCGTTTTTCAGGTCTGCTGGGTTTTGGCACCTATCAGCAAGGCTATTTTAAAGCACATAAAATCTGAAAATAAATGGAGAAGGGCTGTGGCAGAGGAAGGCTGGTTTGGCAAGGACTGCCGCTTGTGAGTTAGCACTGGCGCTGCAGGACACTGCAGCCGAGAGCAAAGACAAGGCTGGAGAGGAGGGCTTCACGTGGGGGTCACACACACACCCTCGGCCTCCTCCATCCTCACTGGAGGAGACACTGATGCCACACATCCAGGGCCTTCTGCTTCTCCCTGTAATCTGAAGGATAGGGTTGTGGGGAGAGGAGCAGTAAGAAGCAGCTAATTTGACTATTGGGGAGAGATGCTAACATCCGACCTACCCCCAGCCCTACCCCATGACAGGCTGCTACCAGTACCTACAAGCCAGGTGGCTGCTCCCTGACTCAGATGGCCTCTCTCTGACCCAGGTGGTCAAAACCCAACAGCAGAGAGTACCTAACCTCCCGCCTTATTCTCAGCTATATCCTGCCCCATTCTGTCCCACCTGCCTTGTACTCTGTTCGTCTAACCTGTTCCTGGTCACCCTGGAACCATGAACTGAATGACTGCAGTGTGGCTGAGGAGTAAGCAGGGGTCCTTGGGGCAGGAGTCTGAGGAACAGGGGTTCACTGGGTAGAGACTGGAGAGTAAGGACTTGTGGGGCAGGAGTCTGTGGGGCAGGGACCCATGGTAGGGTCCATGGCTTCCTAGAGAACCCAGAGCAGGGAAGAAATCAGGATGAGCCACAGCTCTGACCTGCAGGGCATCAGGGCTGCAGAGGCACATGAGGACTAGGAGCTGATGGGCCTTGTGTGCTGATAAAGCCAGTGAGAGTCATTAGAGACCAATCAAACAGCATTTTTCAGGTGACCTGTGTGGCATGTCCCAGCAAATGCAGAGGATGGAGAAGGGGCATTTTCTGTGGCACCTGCCAGAGTGAAGCAGGCCCAGGTACCGTTCAACCGCTTTCACTGAAGTTCAGGCTTGATTCTAGGGCAGCAAATGCATATTCTGTGGGTCCTGCTCCTTTCTGAGACTCCTGCCTTCCCCTTGACCTTCAAGTTCAGCAATGATAAAAATGCCAGACCTCCCACAGGCCTCTAGGGAGGGCAGGCCCACTCATCCCAGAAAGGCACAATCGTTAGTGTCATCTCATTAAACTGAAAACTGCTGCTGACTCAGGCTGGAGCTGCTAAGGGTGCTGCCTCCTGGCTTCTCCATGGCCTTCCCCGGGAGCTCCCCATGGTGGGATGAAAACATGAAGGCGAACAGGACAGGAAGGGGTCCTGAGCCATGGTGGCCTGCTGCTGTCAGGCACTGGGCTGCGGGCAATGAGAGTACTGAGGTATTATTTGGTATTAAGGTATTATTGGCATTAAGAAGGTATTATTTGGCGTTAAGATTTGGCTGCTCTCACAGAGACAACAAGTACAGTGGCTTAAATAAGATAGAAGTGATTTCTCTTGCATCCAACAGTCTTGGTCCAATATGGAAGACTCAAAGTGCTGGAGACCCAGCCTCCCCCTCTCTTATAGCTTCACTATTCCTAGGGTGTTCCTCTCAAGGACAAGGGGAATTTGGTCAATGACAAATTCCCATCACATCTGCATCCTAGCCAGTTGGGAAAGGAATTTTATGAGCTGTGTCCATCACTGCTGCTGGTATATCTTCCGCCAGAACTTAGTCATGTGGGGAGATGATCCAAGATGGCCAAATAGAAACAGCTCTGCAGTGCAGTTCCCAGCAAGAATGCAGAGGGTGAGTGATCACCACATTTATGAAAGAGTTTTTTTTTTTTTTTAATGAACGAGTTTTTACTGCCCACAGACCAGGAGATTCCCGGGCAGAAAAGCACTACAAGTCTCCACACAGCTGTTTGAGCCAGCGCAGCAGGTCTCTGCACAAAAACTCACACAAATCTGGGTGGCTGTTTCAACTGGCTCCTGGAACTCCTGGGAGACAGAGTTGCCCATTCAACTGAAAAAAAGGGGGCTGAAACAGGGAGCCAGGTGATCTGGCTTGGTGGGACCCACCCTCACAAAGACCAGCAATCTGAAATGCTCTGGATTGAGAGTTTCACAGCAAGCACAGCTGGACCCAGGATGGTCCAGCTCTATGAGGGAAAGGGCATCCACCATTACCGAGGCAGCCCACCACTACCAAGGCAGTCCACCATTACTGAGACAGACTGCCATTACCGAGGCAGTTCTAACTATACCTCTATAAACAAAACTGCAAGGAATTTCATACAGCAGCTGGGCAGAGCCCACAGCAGCTCAGCAATGCCTCTGCTGTCAGACTGTGATTAGGCTACCTCCTCACTGGGCAGGGAATCTCTGAAAAAAGGCAACAGCACATCAAAAAGCCCCACCTCCCCAGGACAGAGCACATGGGAAAAAAAGGTGGTTATGAGTTCCATTGCAGCAGACTTAAATGTACCTGCCCAGCAGCTCTGAATGGAACAACAGAGCTCACAGCACAGCACTTGAGCTCCTACAAGGGACAGACTGTCTCCTCAAGCAGCTCCCCAACCCCTGTATATCCAAAGAGACACCTCATAAAGGAGAGCTCAGGCTGACATCTAGTGGGTATCCTTCTGGGATGAAGATAACAGAAGAAGAAACTGGCAGCAACCCTTACTGTTCTGCAGCTGCCACAGGTGATCCCCAGGCAAGCAGGGTCTGGAGTGGACCTCCAGCATCCTACAGCAGAGGAGCCTGATTGTTAGAAGGAAAACTAACTTCATCATCAACAAAAAAGACGTCCACTCAGAGACCCCATCTGAAAGTCACCAACTACAAAGACCACAGGTAGATAAATCCATAAAGATGGGAAGAAACCAGCACAAAAAGGATGAAAACACCAAAAACCAGAACGCCTCTCCTCCTCCAAGGGATCACAACTCCTCACCAGCAAGAGAACAAAGCTGGATGGAGAATGAGTCTGATGAATTGACAGAAACAGGCTTCAGAAAGTGGGTAATAACAAACTTCTCTGAGCTAAAAGAACATGTTCTAACCCAATGTAAAGAAACTAAGAACCTTGAAAAAAGGTTTGATGAAATGCTAGCGAGAATAAACCCCTTAGAGAAGAATAAAAATGAATTGATGGAGCTGAAAAACACAACATGAGAACTTCGTAAAGCATACACAAGTTTAATAGCCGAATTGACCAAGCAGAAGAAAGCATATCACAGATTGAAGATCAACTTAATGAAATAAAATAAGAAGGCAAGATTAGAGGAAAAAAAAGAGTAAAAAGAAATGAACAAAGCCTCCATAAAATATAGGATTATGTGAAAAGACCTAGTCTACATCTGATATGTGTAGCTGAATGTGACGGAGAGAATGAATCCAAGCTGGGAAACACTCTTCAGGATATGATCCAGGACAACTTCCCCAACCTAGCAAGGCAGGCCAATATTCAAATCCAAGAAATACAGAGAACACCACAAAGATATTCCTCAAGAAGAGCAACCCCAAGGCACATAATTGTCAGATTCACCAGGGTTGAAATGAAGGAAAAATGCTAAGGGCAGCCAGAGAGAAAGGTCAGGTTACCCACAAAGGGAAGCCCATCAGATTCACAGAGGATCTCTCAGCAGAAATCTACAAGCCAGAAGAGAGTGGGGGCCAATATTCAACATCCTTAAAGAAACGAACTTTCAACCCAGAATTTCATATCCAGCCAAACTAAGCTTCATAAGCAAAGGAGAAAGAAAACCCTTTACAAACAAGCAAGTACTCAGAGATTACATCACCACCAGGCCTGCCTTACAAGAGCTCTTGAAAGAAGCACTAAACAAGGAAAGGAACAACCAGTACTAGCCACTCCAGAAACATACCAAATGGTAAAGACCATCAACACAATGAAGAAACAGCATCAACTAACAGGCAAAACAACCATCTAGCATCAAAATGGCAGATCAAATTTACATATAACAATATTAACCTTAAATGTAAATGGGCTAAATGCCCCAATCAAAAAACACAGACTGGCAAATTGGATAAAAAGTCAAGACCCATTGGAGTGCTGTATCCAGGAAACCCATCTTGCATGCAAGGATACACATAGGCTCAAAATAAAGGGATGGAGGAAGATTTATCAAGCAAATGGAGAGCAAAAAAAAGCAGGAGTTGCAATCCTAGTCTCTGATAAAATAGACTTTAAGCCAACAAAAATCAAAAGAGACAAAGAAGGGCATTACATAATGCTATAAGGATCAATGCAACAAGAAGAGCTAACAGTCCTAAATATATACCCACCCAATACAGGAGCACCCAGATACATAAAGCAAGTTCTTAACGACCTACAAAGAGACTTAAATTCCCACACAATAATAGTAGGAGACTTTAACACTCCACTGTCAATATTAGACAGATCAAGAAGACAAAATTAACAAGGATATCCAGGACTTGAACTCAGATCTGGACCAAGCAAACCTGATAGACACCTACAGAAATCTCCACACCAAATCCACAGAATTGGATACATTCTTCTCAGCACCACATCACACCTACTCTAAAACTGACCACATAATTGGAAGTATATCACTCCTCAGCAAATGCAAAAGAACAGAAATCATAACAAACAGTTTCTCAGATCACAGTGCAATCAAATTAGAACTCAGGATTAAGAAACTAACTCAGAATCACACAACTTCATGGAAACTGAACAACTGGCTCCTAAATGTCGACTGGATAAACAATGATATGAAGGCAGAAATAAAGATGTTCTTTGAAACCAATGAGAACAAAGACACAACATACCAGAATATCTGGGACACATTTAAAGCAGTGTCTAGAGGGAAATTTATAGCAATAAATGCCAACATGAGAAGCAAAGAAAGTTCTAAAATTGACACCGTATCATCAAAATTGAAAGGGCTAGAGGAGCAAGATCAAAAAAACTCAAAAGCTAGCAGAAGACACGAAATAACTAAGATCAGAGCAGAAATGAAGGCGATAGAGACAAAAAAAAAAAAAAAAAACCCTTCAAAACATCAATAAAACCCTTCAAAACATCAATAAATCCAGGAGCTGGTTTTTTGAAAAGATCAACAAAATAGACAGACCACTAGCCAGATTAATAAAAAGAAAAGAGAGACGAATCAAATAAATGCAACAAAAAATGAAAAACGGGATGTCACCACTGATTCCACAGAAATACAAACCACCATCAGAGATTGCTACAAACAACTCTATGCACATAAACCAGTAAACCTGAAAGAAATGGATAAATTCCTGGACACTTGCACCCTCCCAAGCCTAAACCAGGAAGAAGTCAAAACCCTGAATAGACCAATAACAAGGGTTGAAGTTGAGGCAGCAATTAATAGCCTACCAACAAAAAAAAGCCCAGCTGAGTTCACAGCTGAATTCTACCAGACATACAAAGAGGAGCTGGTACCACTCCTTCTGAAACTATTCCAAACAATCCAGAAAGAGGGAATCCTTCCCAAATCACTGTATGAGACCAGCATCATCCTGATACCAAACCCCGGCAGGGACTCAACAAAAAAAGAAAACTTCAGGCCAATATCTGTGATGAACACAGATGCAAAATTCTTCAATAAAATACTGGCAAACCAAATGCAACAGCACATCAAAAAGCTTAACCATCACAATCAAGTAGGCTTCATCCAGGGGATGCAAGGCTGGTTCAACATATGCAAGTCTATAAATGTAATTCACCACAATAAACAGAACCAAAGACAAAAACCACATGATTATCTCAATAGATGCAGGGAAGGCCTTCAACAAAATTCAACAGCCCTTTATGCTAAAAACTTTCAATAAACTAGGTATTGACAGAATGTATCTCAAAATAATAAAAGCTATTTACGACAAACCCACAGCCAATATCATACGGAATGGGCAAAAACTGGAAGCATTCCCTTTGAAATCTGGCACTAGACAAGGATGCCCTCTCTCGCCTCTCCTATTCAATATAGTATTGGAAGTTCTAGCCAGAGCAATCAGGCAAGAAAAAGAAATAAAGCGTATTCAATTAGGAAAGAAGGAAGTCAAATTGTCTCTATTTGCAGATGACATGATTATATATTTAGAAAACCCTATTGTCTCAGCCCAAAATCTCCTGAAACTGATAAACAACTTCAGCAAAGTCTCAGAATAAAAAATCAATGTGCAGAAGTCACAAGCATTCCTATACACCAATAAAAGACTTAAAGAGAGCCAAATCAAGAATGAACTGCATTCACAATTGCTACAAAGAGAATAAAATACCTAGGAATACAACTAACAAAGAATGTAAAGGACCTCTTCAAGGAGAACTACAAACCACTGCTCAACGAAATAAGAGAGGACACAAACAGTTGGAAAAACATTCCATGCTCATGGTTAGAAAGAATCAATATTGTGAAAATGGCCATACTGCCCAAAGTAATTAATAGATTCAGCACTATCCCCATCAAGCTACCTATGACCCTCTTCACAGGACTGGAAAAAACCACCTTAAACTTCATGTGGAATCAAAAGAGAGCCCGCATAGCCAAGTCAATTCTAAGCAAAAAGAACAAAGCTGGAGGCATCATGCTACCTGACTTCAAACTATACTACAAGGCTACAGTAATCAAAACAGCATGGTACTGGTATGATGAAACAGAGATATAGACCAGTGGAACAGAACAGAGGCCTTGGAGGCAACGCCACACATCTACAACCATCTGATCTTTGATAAACCCAGCAAAAACAAGCAATGGAAAAAGGATCCCCTGTTTAATAAATGGTGGTGGGACAACTGGCTAGCCATGTGCAGAAAGCAGAAAATGGACCCCTTCCTGACACCTTACACTAAAATTAATTCCAGATGGATTAAAGACTTAAACATAAGACCTAACACCATAAAAACCCTAGAATAAAACCTAGGCAAAACCATTCAGGACATAGGCATAGGCAAGGACTTCATGACTAAAACACCAAAAGCATGGGCAATAAAAGTCAACATAGACAAATGGGATCTAATTAAATTCCAGAGCTTCTGTACAGCAAAAGAAACAATCAGAGTGAACTGGCAACCAACAGAATGGGAAAAAATGTTTGCAATCTCCCCATCTTACAAAGGGCTAATATCCAGAATCTACAAAGAACTAAAACAGATTCACAAGAAAATAACAAAAACCCATTTAAATGTGAGTGAAGTACATGAACAGACACTTTTCAAAAGAAGACATACATGAGGCCAACAAACATATGAAATAATGCTCATCATCACTGGTCATTAGAGAAATGCAAATCAAAACTACATTGAGATACCATCTCATGCCAGTTAGAATGGTGATCATTAAAAAATCTGGAGACAGCAGATGCTGGAGAGGATGTGGAGAAATAGGAACACTTTTACACTGTTGGTGGGAGTGTAAATTAGTTCAACCATTGTGGAAGACAGTGTGGTGATTCCTCAAGGACCTAGAAATAGAAATTCCGTTTGACTCAGCAATTCCATTACTGGGTATATACCCAAAGGATTATAAATTGTTCTGTTATAAAGACACATGCACACGTATGTACATTGTGGCACTGTTCACAATAGCAAAGACCTGGAACCAACCCAAATGCCCATTGATGACAGACTGGACAAGGAAAATGTGGCATATAGATACCATGGAATACTATGCAGCCATAAAAAAAGATGAATTCGTGTCCTTTCTAGGGACATGGATGGATCTGGAAATCATCATTCTCAGCAAAGTGTCACAAGAAGAGAAAATCAAACACCACATGTTCTCACTCATAGGCAGGTGTTGAACAATGAGAACACATGGACACAGGGAGGGGAGCATCACACACTGGGGTCTGTTGGGGGGGACTAGGGGAGGGACAGCGGCGGGTGGGGAGTTGGGGAGGGATAACATGGGGAGAAATGCCAGATATAGGTGACGGGGATGGAGGCAGCAAACCACATTGCCATGTATGTACCTATTCAACAATCCTGCCTGTTCTGTACATGTACCCCAGAACCTAAAATGCAATAAAATATATATATATATAATTAAAAAAAAAAAAAGAACTTAGTCATGTGATCTTTTAAGAAAGCTTGGAAAACATTGTCTCTATGAGAGTGGGGGCTCTATGAAAGAGAAAGCAGGTGTGGGAACAGTTGACAGTCTCTGTTACGTTAAGACAGAACCCTGCCCATGGGGAATGTACAGTGTGCAGACCAAGAAACCACGACAATGCAGTGGCCAAGAAAAGCAGCACTATTCAGTCATTTACTCAAGAAACATTTATTTATTAAGGCCTACATGCATTCAGGAAATAGATGTAAAAGTACAGTCCTCTCCCTCAGTGGGCTCATGGTCTTAGGGGAAAAAGTCATCGAATGTACCAGGTGCTTGCTATGGTTTAAAGGTTTGTCCACTCTAAAACTCATGTTGAAATGTAACAGTACTGAGTGGGACCTTTAAGAGATGGTTAGCCTTCCCTCATGGGTAGGATTAATGCCGCTATAAAACAGTGAGTTCAGGCCGGGCACGGTGGCTCACGCCTGTAATCCCAGCACTTTGGGAGGCCGAGGCGGGTGGATCACGAGGTCGAGAGATCGAGACCATCCTGGTCAACATAGTGAAACCCCGTCTCTACTAAAAATACAAAAAATTAGCTGGGCACGGTGGCGCGTGCCTGTAATGCCAGCTACTCAGGAGGCTGAGGCAGGAGAATTGCCTGAACCCAGGAGGCGGAGGTTGCGGTGAGCCGAGATCGCGCCATTGCACTCCTGCCTGGGTGACAAGAGTGAAACTCCGTCTCCAAAAAAAAAAAAAAAAACAGTGAGTTCAGCTGTGTTTTGCCACTTTGCACTCCCTCCTTCTGCCATGTGAAGGTGAAGCATTCCTCCCCTCACCCGGGATGAAACATTCAGGGTGCCATTTTGGAATCAGAATTACTAAACCTGCTTGCACTTTGACCTTGAACTTCCCAGCATCCAGAACTGTAAGCCAATAAATTTCTCTTTATAAATTGCCCTGTTTGTGGTATTTTGTTACAGTAGCACATAATGGACTAAGTGCTGTAAAGGAAACATTTGTTTATTCATCACACCCCTGCTGCATAAATAGTCCATACACCTGTCCCAGGGATCTCGTGATAATAACCCTTTCCCTCAAAGTGACTCACTCTTTAAAAGGAGAGACAGACACCTAACCAGACAACTGCAATCTGCATGGTTAATGCTGTGACTGTGATAAGGCCAGGGACCCTTAACACAGCCTGGAGCTCTTGCAGGACCAGAGAGCCTTCCCAATGCTTTAACACCAGGTGGGACCCCAGAGTCGTGGTTTAACCCCAGGGAGCAGCCTGTAAATGACTGAAATTGAGTTTCTCACAAGCCCAGCTAAAAGGATCAAAGTTGGATCTAGATTTATGTTTTAAAGAATACAGGAAAAAATATATATTATTTGCACACTGGGTTATACACTAAGATTTATTTCCACCACACAAATGTAACTCCAGGAAACTATGGGCTCAGGAGGCCGAACCTGGAAGATTCCCAGAGGCAGGAAATAGGTTTAGAGTGTCCAGAGGATGCACAGTGAGTGATTCATTTACCTCCTCTGCATCCCAGAACTTCACAATGTTATTCCCGCCAGCCAGGAATGTGATGGCTATTGGGTGGGGGTAAAATCAAGGCTGTGTGCCCTGAGCCACCCACTCCCTTTGAATCTCCCCCAAGGACAGAGTCCACAGCCCCTGGAAAACTTGTTCTTGAGTTTTATTATCTCTATGGCCAAAAACATTATTTGTCTAACCAAAATCACTATTACCTTGAATTAAAATCCATTTTCTCTTATTTGGGCTTTGAAGGGCTAGGACAGTGTTTGTCACCCTAAACTACGAGAAAATGCTTTCTAAGCTATCAAGTCTCATAAAAATATTAAGTGGTTTTGTTTTCATCATAGGTAAGATCATGTAGCAGGTGAGGTGGAAGCTAAATTTTATTAAACAACACAGCCCGTGCCAGCAACTGTGCTAAGCACACGATGTACATTACCTTCCTGTAAACTTACCATAGCTCTGCCAAGTACGCATTACTTTACTCATTTTTCAGACGGGAAAATGAAGCACAGAGAGGTCAAGTAACTTGCCCATGGTCATACAGCCAGTTTGTGGCAGAGCCAGGACTAGAACCCAGGTCTGTGTGACTCTTTTCAATCTTCCATAATCCAAGAAGATTGTAATTAGGTCATCCATAGTCTTTTCTTCTCTATGTTAAGCAACTCCAGCTCTATTTAACCTTTTATTCTTTTTATGATGGGTATTTCATCTGATAGAATATCTGACAGTTTTTGAAGATTAAAAGCTATTCTTGAGAGGTACAAATAGGTGGAATTGTCTTAGGAGCTTAGTATATTGTAACCTCTGAGGAGAGTTTGTTTAAATCTTAAAATCCTACTACTCCTGGGATCTTAAGACAATTATGTCCATTTGGGGTCACATGTGAAGTGCTTAAAACAAAAGCGAAGACATATTGTCAATGAGTTTTATTTTGTTGAAATAAAAACTTCATTAATGAACTTTGAAAAACTTAATATCCAGCCATCGAAACCATTTGGAATACATAAAGTTTGTGTGTCAGGGGAAGGGGGTGGCATGCTTGAGGAAGGGGAATTCTTGCATACATTTGTTCTCCACAGTTAATTCTGCCACCTCACCTTGGTTATGCCAACTTTATCCTGTGCTTTTTATTTGCATGAGACAAACAACAGAAAAATTCCGATAGCATCCTACAATATACCTGAGCAGTAATCCTCAAAACTATCAACATTATCAGAGAAATTGTCACAGCCTAGAGGAGCCTAAGGAGATAACGGTGACTACATGTACTGTGCAGTCCTGGATGGGTGGAACAGAAAAACCACCTTAAGTAAAAACTAAGGATGTGTAATAAATTATAAACTTCAGTTAATAATAATGTTTTCTTTAAAAATCACCCATCAGCTCTAATTGGGTAATAATGTTCTTCATCAAGGATGAGGCTCAAGGATGAAAGAGACTAAGTGGGGAACCTCACAGTGGGGCAGCAAAAGTGTATGAGCCCAAGGAGGAGACCTTGACTCTGCTCAGCCTCCAGCTGCTGTCCCAGCCTTAGGGGCCATCATCTCCAGCTGCTATCTCAGCCTTACGGCCATCATCTCTCCTACCAGTGTGACATGAGCCCTCTAGCCAATGACGGTCTTGGGTTCTTGACCAGCAAGGGTCTTTGATAGCATCCACAGTCATCCCAGACCACTTGATTTATGCCATATAAGGCAAGTCCATCATCTCTCATTCACCGCCTTTGGTTGGTCATTGATTTAACTTGGCAAGATTTAAAAACAATCCCCACGACCTTGTTAAGATCTCCCATTAATTAGCAGAGGAAGAAATGCAGTTATTGGAAGCAACCTCTCTGCAGCACACTTCTCCCTGTTTGGCAGATTAAAAGCATTTGGATAAAACTCTTCCGTGGTCCCAATCAATAGCTCAAGCCATAATTATTCAGCGGTGCTTGCAGTTTTCTGTGCTGACAGCCAGCTGGGTGTGCTGATCTGTAATTGTTTCATATGCTTATGCGGCTTGTCTCTTCCATGACTGAGGTCTGCAGGAGACTAATCAATAGCATCTTTGGGGAAACTGGGGAATGGAGCTGCCAACATCCAAACCTGCTCGGCCCTCCCCATCTCTCCAGGTGAGATGTTAACCACAGTCACATAAGGCTCTTTTTTATATTCCTGCTTTTACTCACTTAATGTGGAGCCCAGCAGCACTTTTGGGAGACCAAAAAATACCCACTTTATAGGATAATTGTGTAATATCAGGCTTTAGATTGTGTGTAGTGGTTATGTGCTAAGGAGCAGTAAACGATAAAATCTCAATAACTTAGATTTTACCAATTTCAGAATTACTGATAATGTGGATGGAATGTGAATTTTTGAAGTTTGTCTTTTCTCAAGGAGATCTTTTCCTAAAGGAAGATGTAGCTTCAGATTGTAAACAAAACTGCAGGGGTAGATGTTTAAGGTATTTCAGAGGATAACAGTTTTTTCAGAATCACCTGTCAGTCTTTTACAAGTGCCCAGTTACACACAGGCAGCCAACATGTTCCTTCCAAATCCTTTTGGAGTCTGATAGTAGAAAGAAAAAAACTCCAATCCTGCATCTGTATTTCCCTAGACAGGTTACTTAGCTTTCTTTCTGAGTCAGTTTTGTTTTATTTTGTTTTTCTGCAAAATGGAAATGTGGGCTGTCAACTTCCTAGGGGTACTGTAAGAACAGTAAGATGAAATAAAAAATATGACAGTGGCTTTTAAATGTAAAAAAATAGTATGTCAGCTCATTATTTCACACATTTAAAAGTATTTTAAACACCTGTGGTTACCTTTTGGTTTTATTTTCTTTTTTATATTTTGCCTATTTAGGTTTACTCCCCATGTTCTTAAAAGTAACCAAATTAATTCTTTTAAGAATCATTAACATAGACTAACTTAGGCTATATTCCCATCCGTGAACAATTAGATCTGAAAAGACTGCCTTTTTACATGAAAGGTAACATGATACCACTGGTTTCAGTATGAACCTGAGCCCAGGTAGTTTGCACCAAGTGCACTGATTACTAAGTATGATTAGAGACTATACTAGATCAAGGTATTGAGGCTCTTCTAGAGTATCCTGGGAATGATGTCATGAATGACTATCCCTTGGGTTCAATGCTGAGACACTTCCAAGATTATGGATACTCTTCTTAAGAAGCTGTGGTTTCTGAGGATCTGACCACTTCTCTGTAGGAGAAAATGTCTTGACAGCCTGGGCAAGGTGCTGGAACCACACAGCCATGGAATCTCTTTCACATGATCCTTTTGAAACTGTCTGCAGTTCCCCCAGTCATCAACACTCTCGCCTAACTTTTAATAAATACCCATATGCACATGGTCTTGTAAAAAGTAAGCTGCCTGGAAGCGTGAACAGTCATGTAAATGGATGATGTCACTGATGCTGACCTGAGCCTCCTCCTGTGCTATGTACTGAACATACATGTCACCATGCCCTTGGAAGCACTGTATCAGTGTACCTTGACATCATTTTTTTGTTTCCTCCAGGATTGAACCAGCTTGGATAGGGTTCAGAAAGAATTTACATTATACCAAATCCAAGGCATTTTAGCATCTGTATTGAAAGACTTATTCGAGTTAGCAGAGATAGTTCATAATCATTGTTATTCTATTTTCATTTTCTCACATTCAGTCTCCATCAACTACCACCCATTCTTCACATTTTTTAAAATTACATGTGAATAATATTGCATATATTCTGTGAGCCACTCTCTCCTTATGTCAGAGGAGAAATTAAAGCAAACCAGTCAAAAATCTCTGGAAACACAGAGTGGGTTGGAAATAACTGTCTCTTTAAATGAAAGAGAACATGAAAACGGATGGTTCCAGTCTGAGAGTGAGCCACACTTTATCCTGGAAGAATTATTAGAAAGAAAGGGACATATATTTCTGTTGACACTGTATATTAAGTGAACTTTCTAAACCCTATTTGTCTGTATTGAATAAATATGCTAAGAATTTCCTACCATGTCCTGTATTTCTTCCAGTTTTAAATCAAAGGGATTAAGCCTCCTAATTAAGACACTGGAGGAAGACCTGATCAGTTTTGCTAGTGCAAATTAGTTCAGAGGCCCAGAGCTGCTCCTTTCTGTTTGCTGGTAAGGGAGGTTTGTTTGATTTAACATGATTGAGGAAATGAAATATCCCTAAGACAAAGAACCAATATTGCACTTCTGGAGAGTGGCTTAAGGGAAACTGGACTGGAATTGCACATTAGTAGTGGATTGAAAGTAAATTCAGAAGGAGAAATGTTCTTTAGAAGGAAAATGGTGTGATGACTAATCATTTGAAATAGATTGCACCTTCTTCTTCACCTTTTTTTTTTAATATAAAGGAACATAAATGAGTCTCAGTTCTCTAACAAGGTCCTATGAGCTTGGGACATTGTCTTTCCTTCCTTCGGTACATGTCAAGGTTTTAGATGCATTATCTTGTTATTATTCACAATATTTCTATAAAATAGCTATTATTATTACCCTTATTTAACAGATAAGGAATCTCATACTCCAAACAAAGATATAGTAAATCCTTATTCGGAAACTGTGACTTAAAGCAAAAGATACAGCAGGTCATCAAATAATGTCATTTCCTGCAATAATGTCATTAGGTTTCATCATGACATCGATGAGGAAAAAAAAGTTTGTTTTTAACATGTCTTGTTTCACTTAAAGTCACAGTTTCCAAGAACCCACTTAAAGTCAAAGTTTCTAAGACCCTATTGACGATGTCAAGTGAAGACCTACTATACTGACCTCAGGTGAAGAATTCTGTGAGATCTTGGTGACTGTTTCTGATTCTATTGATCCATAGTCATTTAGAAAAGTCTGAGAAGAGAGATCTTTATCAAAGACAGTGCAGGCTTATCCAGTTTTGGTGTTGCATTTTGTGTGGCTTGGTTTTATTCCTATTTAGTGGATCTGGTCAGGCCAGGATGATTCTCCAAGGGCAATGGGGAAAGGGGGCAGGATGTACAGGGTGCTCATATATTATCAGCTGAAATCAGACCACAGGCAGCCTGGAATGGCTGTCTCTCATCCCAGGTCTGGGTTTGCCTTCTCAGGGCTGATTTTTTCTCTTCCCTCTCTCCTGGGGTACACAATTTGCACTTACTTTTTCAAGACCTTCGGGGCACATTTACAACTTCTGTGCTTGACAAATTCAGTTCTTTGTATCTTACATACTAGTGTTTAATAAAAATGAAAATTCTTGTGTTGTTTCAGGGAAAGGGGGCTGGGATCCCCTGTGCGGCTGTGTGCTATGTATTTGAGGTGACAATCACCTTTGTCAGAAGATTGTTTCTAGTACCTTAAGGATTGATCCCATTTTATGTCTGAGACAGCCAGTCAGACTTTGAGAAGGAAGAGGATGAAAGATGGATTGTTTTAATTTTGTCAAGTTAGATGTGGTAATTCAGAGCAAACCCAAATCAACCAGTTCCTACTTCTACTCCATGTCAGATGAGACACACACACACACACACCAGTAAGATATAGGGATATATGTGTGTGATAGATTTATGCATGCATATGTGTGTGTGTGTGTGTGTGTGTGTGTGTGTGTGTGTGTGTGTTTATATGGTAGATGAGACACTGGAAACTTTAAGACCTGGGTTTCCATGAGTAACACATAATGAGGTAGAAATGTGTAATTGCTAGATGTGGACTAAGTGGATTTGAAAAATCAGTCCCTAACCATGGGATCCAGGAGTCCTGAAGGAAGATTCCAACAATACTAATTATTGCTTTTTCTGTTACTTATGTCACAGAAGCAATGATGTCTATGACTGTCATGTGATTTCTGGCAATGTATCAGGCCAGGGCTTAACAGGTTTCCAGAAGTGCATTGACTTAAGGTTACCCAGGATATGTTCTAATCAGATATGGGAAGACACACAGACATGGAATGACTGCCATGAAGGGAAAAGTCTGTTATACTCACAGTTCTCTAGAAACAGGAGGCACCAGGGAAATGGGAGCAAGAGAACATGTGGTGGGCAAGAGCTTCTATTGTGTATTCCACAGGAAGAAACAAGCCAGGCAAGGCGAGCAGGTTTAGGACTTGCTAGTTTGAGTCACTTTAGCAGGCTCTGGGGAATAGCATTGCCTGGTATTTTGGTACTTGGCTCTGGGATGATTAGGGAAGGGAGAGAGTGGCCCAGAATGTGAGAGCCATAATGGAAGAGGTTGGGGTGTGGGCTCTGGATTGGCTGGTTTGCACACAAAAGGCATTCTCACATGCCATTTGTTCACTATCTCTAAGAATTAGGTAGCTCTGGGAGAGGCAGTCCCTACAGGGTTAGCAAAATCCCAAGATGTCAAAGCATCCAAATACAGAAAATAAAAACACAGTGTTCATACATTCATGCCAAGTTTGTACTTTTGTGGTTCTGGAGACAGAGAAGGGGCTTCCAGGGTATTGATCTCATCTATGTGGGGAAACCTTGACTGTGACTCTTTAGTATGTGAAAGAGTTAATGACAGAGGGGAAAGCCCTACTTTTGGGGGGTTTTGGGGTAAGTGTACAATTCAGTAGTTTTTGGTATACTCACAAATTGTGTAACCACCACCATCATCTAATTCAATAATATTTTCATCACCCCAGAAACAAATTCTGTACCAATTAGCAGTCACTCCCCATTCTTCCTACCCCCAGCCCCTGGCAATCAGTAATTTACTTTCTGTCTGAATGAATTTGCGTTATTTGGATAGTTCATATAAATGCAATCCTACAATATGGAGCCTTTTGTGTTTGGCTTCTTTCACTCAGCAAAATTTTTCAAGGTGTATCCGTGCTGCAGCATGCATCAATATGTTATTCCTTTTACAGCCAAATAATCTTCTGCAGTGTAGACAGACCACAGTTTGTTTACCATTCTTCAGTTGATGGACAGTTGGATTGCTTCCACTTTTTGGCTATTGTGAATAATGCTGCTATGACATTTGTGTACAAGTTTTTGTGTGGATGTATGCTTTTATTTCTCTTGGATATATACCTGGGGGTGGAATTTCTGGGGCATATGGAAGCTCTATGTTTAACTTTTTGAGAGACTCTCAAACTGTTTTCCAAGGTGGCTGTGCCAGCAATGTATAAGGCTTCTGATTACTTCACATCCTCCAAGATGCTTGTTATCATCTATCTTTTTGATAATAGCTGTCCTAGTGGGTGTGAAGTGGTATTTTATTGTGGTTTTAATGTGCATTTTCCTAATAACTAATAATGTTGACCATATTTTCATATGAAAGCTCTATTTTCTTGTGATTTTTCCTTAGAAAGAATGTGTGGTAAAAATAAACAAGAAAAGGCAGTAAAAATCATTCTTAGTTTTATAACTCAGAAATTGTTATTTTTATATATGTGAGTATATATATATAAAAGTATTACATATCTTATTTTATATATAAGGTATTACTATATATACATATATATTATATATATGTATATAGAGAGTATATGTATATGTAAATATCTTTATATTTACATATACATATATATTAAAAATCTACTATTTTGGGGGGTCTAGATTATTTCAAACTTTGTGCTAAGATAACTTGGCAACAACATCCTGTAGTCAAATTTTTGTAATAAATCTTTGTAACCTTTATAATACCTTTATATATATATATATATATATATAACCTATATATACTTTTAAATATACATATATAAAGGTAACAGGTATTTATATATAAAGATATGTATATATACATATACACATATATGTATATGTACATACACACAGATATGTATAAATTTAGTACCTTTATATATATAACAAACATAATACCTTTATATGAGATATATTATATACAAAATATATATTATACAGTTACTATTAATATATAATTGTTATATATAATATAGTTATAATGTATATATAAAGGTATTTATTATAAAGTTATTTATATATGTACATATGTATATATACACATGCATATATATATGTGTGTATATATAGATATATAAAGGTATTTATTCTTTTCAGATTTCTTCCAAGAAAGAATATAAAAGTCATGCCGCATATGCTACTTTCTAACTTCCCTTTTTAATTGAATATATATTATGAACATCTTTCCATGTTAATACATATTTTCTACAGTATTATTTTATATGGCTGTATATTATTCCTCTGAATGCATTTACAGGATTTATTTCCCCAATCTACTATTTTGGAGAGTCTAGATTATTTCAAACTTTGTGCTAAAATAGTTTGGCAAACAACATCCTATAGTCAAATCTTTACACAAATGTTATTAGCTTCTTAGTATAATTAGCCAGAAGTGGAATTTCCAAGTCAAGCAATATGGAAAATCTTAAGGTTTGACATGTGTAAAACTGCCAATGCCAATTTCATCTATCATCAGTTGCCAAACTCTGGGCTTAGCTGAGTTCTTTTCTACTTCCATGTTAAACTTGACACCCAGGATATGGCTGGCTATCTCAGTTGGTTAGAGAACACAAATAACAAAGGTAAAGCTACGGATTTGTTTTCTGTCTGATAAGCCTTGAGTTGTCCTTTCCAGCCAATTTACGAATGTCCATTATTGGTCATGAAGTCAACAGAAGGAGGGAATGTGGCCAAGTCTGCATATTTCCTTCAGGTCTCACTCAAACACCTCTTCCTCTAGGAGCCTCCCGGGCCACCTGCTAAGCCAGGTTGGGGGGTTTAGAGGGGCTCTGTCTGCCTTGGTCATCAGCCAGAAGCTCTGTGAGGACAGGCACAGGCTAGCTTGCTCAACCTTGTGTCCCCAGCACCTGCATAGCACCAGAAAAATACATGTTTGCTGAATATCTGAATAAAAGAATGAATTAATACTATTGAGAGAAAGAAGCCAAAGCAAGCCTTAGTATTGTTAGGCTGTACACAAAGAGAAGCACGACTATTATTGACGACTGCAAATAGAGACAATATAATGACCAAACATGTCAGCTGCCTGCCTTGCTGAGAAGGAAAGGGAGGGAGTGAACACAATTGAGTGTGCATTGTGTGCTCTGCATACATTATTTCATTTAACCCTCGCCATAGTAATACCTATCGAGTAGGTCTTACTAGCCTCATTTTAGATGAGAAAACCAAGACCCAGAGAAATGCTGTTACTTAACCTAAGATCACACATCCATAAAAAAGAAGAGTCAGTATCCCAGAACAGATCTGTCTGCTGGCAGAGTACCTCCTTTTTGCATTTGCTATGTGGTCACATTTCATTTATCCAGAAAGCTGAGAAACAAATCTATGTGTGGTCTGAGCAAGGCCATCAGGCCTTTTTCATGTCTCTGCGTGTGACCAATATTGTCCCAAAATGACATTATGCTCATTTCACCATGAAGAGGCAAACTAGAAATGGCCTGATTGGTCTCAAAAGCAACATGCCTTTGGGGGCCAATTCTGCTTATGCTCCTGTCAAAGGGGCGCCAATTTAGGACATGGATCATGGTGACTCCCAAGTATTGACGGCATAAGTAACCCACAGGCCGCACAGCCTCCTCACCAGCAGTCAGGAAAGCCATATATCTGCCAGCTAATTCTAAGAGCAGTGTTCCCCTTCATGCAGATTTGTGACTCTCCTGGGCCTTGTAGACACATTTAAACAATGAAAGAAGATTAACCACTCAGCCAAAGAGACAATTTTAATGTCACCAACATAGCACTGACTTTTTTCATTTTAACCATTCTGCTTGCAATTCGATGCAAGGCTACCATGTATACCAGAAATATTCTCTCACATTTCAGCAGTATCTACCAGGGGAAGTCACTCCAAAGAACTTTTAAGTCCTGCTTAACTGCAAGACCAATGAGTAAGTCTGAGCTCAGCTGAGCTAGGACAAGCTGGCCCACTTCAGAGTTCCAGTAGGGGATCTTCCCCCTTAAAATGGAGATAAATGGTTCCTGCCTAATTGCCAAGCAAAGAACAAACTTGGCCAAGATGCTGTCAGGCCAGAAGTAGACCATGACCCCTTCAGGGGACCATGAGGCCTGACAGGATTTCTCTTTGACTTACAGGATCTTAGATCCACAATTACTTAAAAAAAAAAGAGTGTGCATATGCTAACCTTCCTAATCGACAGGTTTTCACAGGAGTCCCTGTGGTTGGAGACATGGGTTAATGAGACTCACCTCCCTCAGTCTGGCCAGGCTCTTCGAAGTCTGGTCTGAGACCAGAATTTGGGCCCGAATACAACTGAGTAGGACTGGGAGGGAAAGTTGCTGAGATCTGCCAAATGCCTTTTCCTAATACTATTAGTGCTTAGTAATTCTGGCAACTTTAGGATCCTAAATTGTTGTCTTCAAGTGCAGAAAGATAAAAGAAGAGAGGCCAAATTGAGAAGTTTAAGAAAAGCACAGTTTATAATGGATCAACTTTCTGTTGCCTCTAGTCTATTCAATAGAATACAATTCTGTGGACCATTATTCGCAAGCACTCATAGATAACAATTATAGTAACAACAGCATAAATCTCCCCTGACATAGGCAAGAAGTAGCTCCCCAGACATGTTTAGTAAGCTGAGGGAACAGACGATAAACTCTTTAGGGCATTTGTAATTATAAAAAAAGAAATCACTCTTATTTGTCTTTAAGATTTAGAGATATCCAAATAGCCACCTATCTGGGCTCAGTGGTCTCCACACTTTTTTGGTTATTTACCCCACCTGTAAAATTTGTTTCAGCACACATCCCCCAGTATGTCATGTGTCTATACATGTTATGCATGTCTTCCCATCTTCATCTATTAGGTACATTTTAAAACATACATAAGAAATTGAAATTAGCATAGAGTGAGACAAAAATCAATAGAAATAAATGCTATCATGTTTTCTTCCTTCATCTCAAAAGATTGTCTAGGTCCATCTCATTCTGAAGACCCCTGCTCTAAATCTCACGGAACCTGCATTAATCAGCTTGGCTACCATAACAAGATCTCACAGAGTGGGTGGCTTAAACAACAGAAATTCATTTTCTCCCACTTCTGGAGGCTGGACGTTCAAAAGCAAGATGCCAGCAGAGTTGGTTTCTGGAGAGGCTGTGCTTTCTGGCTTGCAGAAGGACACCCTCCTGCTGCCTTTTCACATGGTCTCCCTCTGTGCCCCCACACCCCTGGTGTCTCTCTGTGTGTCCAAATTTCTTTTATTTATTTATTTATGAGGTGGAGTCTTGCTCTGTCGCCCAGGCTGGAGTACAGTGGTGCAATCCCAGCTCAATGCAACTTTCACCTCCCAGGTTCAAGCGATTCTCATGCCTCAGCCTCCCGAGTAGCTGGGACTACAGGTGTGCATCACCACACTCAGCTAATTTTTATGTTTTTTGTAGAGATGGGGATTTCACCATGTTGGCCAGGCTGGTCTCGAACTCCTGACATCAAGTGACCTCCTCACCTCAGCCTCCCAAAGTGCTGGGATTACAGGCATGAGCCACCATGCCCAGCCCAAATTTCCTTTTATTATAAGGTCACCAGTTAGATTGTATTAGGGCTCACCCTAATGACCTAATTTTAACTTAATTACCTTTTTGAAGGCCTTATCTTCAAATACAGTCACATTCTGGGGTATTAGGAATTAAGGCTATGAATTTGGTTGGGGACACAATGTAGCCCATACTAGAGCCTCTTACAGATGAAAGTCCAGAGACTCCCACAGGAAAAAGGAGAAGCTGTTTGACACTGGTGTCCAGGGGAAGTATCTTGGGTTCTATCTGTCCTCACACCGTTAGCTACATGCATTTGCATTGCAACCCCCCGGGGGTAATGCTGCCCCTGTGATAACCATAGGACCACCTTTCTCAGAAGCCAGAGCTGATTTTTCTAATCTCAGGTAATGTCAGGCCACCAGCTTCTCAGAGGTGACAGGTCACTTGCTCCCCAACCTCACAAAGGAGAAATGCAAAAGAACCTCCCCACCAAGAGCCTTGGGCAGTGCTGGACGGCCCTCCCTCAGTCTCTCTCAGCTGCAGAAGCACAAGCCAAGGCACTAAGGAGTTAGTATTGGAAGATCCTGTGATGAGCGTAGTCCGTGAAACTCCTTCCAATATGGTGCAGAAGCAGGGCTGGCAACACCTTCAAGAGTATCCTTTTACATACTTGCCTTCTCTTTGAACATCCTCTAATTTCAAATCATTCAGGGCTAATGCCATAGCGCGTGGGCCTCCTTGATTCATATGCCCAGGTGATTCCTATTTTTTAAGAGACTTAAGTGTATGTTGGGGTGGGGTGGGGTAGGACGAAACCAATCCAAAGGAATTAATCTCTAATGCTGGAATTTCAGATACTAGGAAATTCTAGGTTAGGAAACTATTTGAGAGGTAACAGAACCTTCCTCGGCCGTTCAAATCACCTCTTGATGAGAGATACTGATTTTGGCTACAGTATTCCTATCATTCAAAAGCTACCACTTCCTCTGTGGAACAGCTCTTGTCCAAAAGGGAAATCAGTGAGAGGGGTTAGGATCTGACTTCAGATGACATTGACTCCAAGTTATTGGTTCCAGGCTAGGGAACAAGCTAGACAGTGACCTCCAGCAACAGTGAACAGATGAAGTGAATCTGTGGGTTGGTGGGAGGACAAGAGGCTCTGGAACTCTGATACTTGAGTTCCAGTTCTGGGTTCTGAGTTCTGGGTCTGCCACATCCTTCCTGCTGAACTCTATGCCTGTTTTCTTATTTTAAAATTGGGATAATACTAATGTCTATTTCAAGGCGTTGTTAAGGGTTTTAAATGAGATAATACAAGTGCTTAGCATAGTGCCTGAATTATAACAAGCTGCCAGCCAATGTTAGCTGCTGTCATTACCAAGGGTCTGCCAAGTCAGAAGGCCTGAAAGCAGGCAAGAGCATGGCAAGCTTGCCCCTCTTCAAAAGTGATGGAGCTCTATAAGAAGAAGGTCCCCTTAATAAGAATTTTTTCTATGAATACAATAAAATATAAATATGCAGAATGAGTATTTATTTATTTTTGAGATGAGGTCTCACTCTGTCACCAGGCTAGAGTGCTGCAGCACGATCTCGGCTCACTACAACCTCTGCCTCCCAGACTTAAGCAATCCTCCCACCTCAGCCTCCTGAGTAGTTGGGTCCCCAGATGCATGCCACCATGCTCCACTAATACTTTGATAAAGACAGGGTCTTGCCATGTTGCCCAGGCTGGTCTCAAACTCTTGAGCTCAAGTGATTCCCCCACCTGGGCCTCCCAAAATGCTGGGATTACAGGCATGAGCCACTGTGCCCAGCCAAGCATTTAAAAATTACAATGCAGAATGGTTGAGGCTTTTCAGGGCAAAATGGAGGCAGGCTTTAAAAGGCAAATGCTGATTTTGAATTCCTGGCAATACTGTGAAGAGATGAGGAGAACGCTATGCAAGGGCTTTAGCATTGGGAGTCGATGGTGAGCATAAGAAGGAAAATCAGAACCCAGAACAACGGGTCTTAAGCTTTTGGGGATTACAGATCCCTCAGAGAATCTGATAGTTATAAACATTCTTCCCCAAACCCCTCACATTCACATAAAACTCTACATATAATCCCAGGGTGACCCTGGACTCCCTTGGAGTCCACGGATCCTGAAGGAATCTGTGACCCCAGACTAATCTCTTATAGGAGAAGGAATAGCCTACAGATGACACAGCTTGATGTCAGAGAAGTTCTGGAAGCCTGCGCATATAGCTCAGATGCTGAGCCAGGCCAAATGAGCCCTGAGGAAGCCCCGTGGGCCCCAGCCCCAACCTGACCATGTAAAGTATGTATCCAAAAGTGGCTCCACTGTGGCTATACAGTTATGTGGACACCTAACAATGGTATGTGCCGGACTCCAAGGCCCAAGGTGGGCAGTGGGGTATAGTTGGGGTCGGGGGACAGCAGGGAAGGGGCAGAGCAGCCCCCAGCAGCAGTCATGTCCTTCTAAAGAAGAAGCCCTCCCCTCGTAAGTAAAGGGAAGTCAGGGAAGTGTGACCTGAACTCGGAGAGGAAGTCTGCAGTCCTCACAGCCTTGGGCCTGCCACTGCTCTGCAGATCCGCTGGGTTCCTAGAAGTCGCCCTGGACCCCATTCTCTCCCCGCCCTGCTTTCTGTTTTTCCCACTCATCATCTCCCTCTTGCCTTCCTCCCACCGCCCTGGCCCTCAACAGTCACCCAGACTCCTAGGGGTCGCGATCCCGCCATTGCTGCCCCTTCAGCCCTCTGGGATTTATGCTCCACGCTGCAGCCAGAGTGCTCTCCAGAATCACATCCAACTTTCTGCATGCAGCTTTGAAGCTGTGTGGTGGGCTTGCCTCTGCCACCAGATGGGACCCGTTGGCTGAGCGCCCTGTGGTCCAGCTCCCTTTAGGCCCCCTAGGGCTCTCAGCTGCCCCACTCCAAACCCTTCACCTGCCCAACTCTCCACCTCCTTTAGGTCACTCGTCACCTCCTTTAGGAAGTCTTTCCCAGCCTCTTCTCCACCCTGCAGCATCTCTTACCATTACCACAAACTCCAGCCAGAGGAATTATGGTCTCTGCAGTCCCCTCAAAGCATGCTCCAGGGCTCCAGGCCATTCCTCCTCCTACCTCAGCTCAGCCAGGCCACTACCTCTAGAGGCCTTCAAAGCCTCCCAGAGGGCTAGGCCCCCCCACATGCCCTCAGCTCCTGGCTTTCTCCCTGCAGAGGTCTTGCCTCACCTGCAGGTTACATGCTTTTCCCCGAGAGGGTCTGTGCCTTGTTTACTTGTCTTGGGTAGTACTGGATTGTTGTGAGGATAAATGGGTACATGTAGGTGATGCACTTAGAACAGTGTCTGGGAAACATCAGGAGCAATAGTTAATTCTGTTATTATTATTGTTGTTATCATCACCATCATTATCACTGACTGCTATAACCCCAGTGCCTGATAGAGGGAGACATCCAGTGAGTTTCTGTTAAATGGATGGATATGATAAAATTGAATATTATTGCAGTCATCTTCGGTCCTTTTTATTTTTGTTTCAATGCCTTTTTAAAAAATCACCTTGTGTTCTTCAAAATATCCTGGGGAGGATTCTGGATCTGGCAAACCCTGAGGCTGAAGCGTGGTAAGACACTCCAGAATCATACCACAAGGAGACAGAATGCAGCAATCCAGGTCCTTGCAGGTCTCTCCTTCAGGATTCACCTTCCAGGAGAGTTTGAGGGGTCTACCTCTCAGAACAGCATTGGGAGGCAATGGGGAGAATTTCAGGACCAGAAAATGGGGTCTCGTTGTGCCTCCTGAATCTTCGGGCTCTGCTACTGCTGCCCAGGGAGGGAGTGGGGGCCATGGTTGAGCACACTCAATCCCATTGAGATTTCATTAACTTGCGTTCATTTGTGTCACTTGATCTCTAATAAATGTGTTTTTCTAACCCACAGCCTCTGGGCTATCATTTTAACCACATCTATTATGACCGAATGGCTTCTTGGGAACAGAGCTACCTTCTGTGTATTTGGAGCTAAGTAGGGCATACTAAAGAGCTTCATGCCCTCTGGAAAAGGGGGTGGACAGGCAAGGACCCTGTGCTCTGGGGACCCAACCTCCCACTCCTTAATTGTGAATCAACCTGCTGAAACAACAGGTCTGGAGCCTGGTGTGTTTATATAGCAGCACTCCAGGAGACAGCCAAGGTGTTATACCTCACCCTTCTGGGAAAGGGCAGGAACCTGCTTGTGGGTTTAAAAAGGCAACTGAGAAAGCTCATTCATCTTGATCTGTTGGCTACATTAGTGCAGTGAAGGTGCTGAGATAACATCAAGCAAAAAGCAGCGCCGCCCTGGGGGACAATTTAGATCCTAGGGCTTTTTCACCAACATTCCTATTCAAAAGGAATTCTGTGCCTGTGCAGGGTTTTATTTCCCTCTGTGCCACGGTTTGAGTTAGAATTCTTCTTTCCTCTCTTGCCCTCCAAAATAGATCTCACTGGGCACCAGAAGCTGAGTTCTTAAAAACAAGCGATTGTATTTAATTGCAAACTCCACAAACAAATGAACAGCTGTATCTGTATTGATGAATGAATGTCTTTTGTCTTTACAGATACTTTAAAAAATGCATAGTCAACAGAGAACTGTATGCTTCTTGGAAAACAGATAAACCTTCTTAATTATATTTTTACTTGCCCTTGGATTAAAATCAGTTTGCTTTGCTTGAGCTGACACTGCCTTGGGTGGTGAGAAATGATTAGAGAGAGTCCTGGGGAGAGGAAAAGCTGATCTGATATGAAACCATCTGGAGCCAAGGTACCCTAGGGGGATGATGGTCTTTGAGGACTCAAAGAACTGAAGCTCCTCTCTTTCAGTTGTACATGTCAGGCCTTCATGTGCAAGCCCAGACCCAGAAAGTCTGAAGTCCTGCGTTCACTATTGTCCCTGATTGTCCAGCGGAGCTTTTCCCGGAAATAAGCTTCCTCTCACCCCACCCTTCCATCTTAACTGTTATTATGATAATGTGAATACTCATCACCCCACCCTACCATCTTAACTACTCTTATCCTACCCGCCATTGTAACTGAACTCAAGGTAATGTATACTCCTTGCTCCTACCCCCACCACTGTAACTAATCTTACTCTGTACTTTCCACTGCCCACCCCAAACCTATAAAACCAACTCCTATCCCACTGCCCTTTGCTAATGCCCTTTTTGGCCTTATCCCACTTGCACCCAGGTGAATAAACAGCCATGTTGCTCACACAAAGCCAGTTTGGGGGGTCTTTTCATTCAAAACACACGTTTTTAACAGTACAGAAGGTACTTCTGGGTGGTACAGTTTTCATGGGGAATTATCGTGACTCACTGAAGAAGGTATCTCTCCAAACTCACAGATCCTAATGATCACTTTATCAACAGAGAAATGAAATCTGGGATGGGGTCTCTGTGCTTGGCCAGAGACCTCGAATCCTCTTTAGCCAGGATTCTCTTGTGGACATGAGGAGCTTCATCAATAATTGTGGATCTTACCAACTCCACCCAGCTAAGTTCTGATCTAAATAAGCAACAGACATTAAGGTTGGTGGAGTTTTTAACAAGCCCTCCCAGCCCTTGTGCTGGCAGAAGAGGAAGTCTGTGCATGAAAGCCAGGCTTTATCATAGCAATGATATGGCTCCGATGAATGGAAGAACATCAGGATTCTTCATCTCAAGTTGATTTAGATAAAATGACATAGACACATGTCCAGTGGTTTTAAGAAGCAGAGAGTTTAATAGGCAAGAAAGAAAGCTCCCCTGTACAGAGACAGAGAGAGGGGGGATTGCAAAGCCAAAAGAGGAGGCCCCAAGTGCCACAGAAACCAGTCAGGTATATAAAGAGGCTGGAGGAGGCAGTATCTGATTTGCATAGGGCTCAGAGGATTGGTTTGACCAGGCAAGTCATTCACGTACCCCTAGAAAAAACTGACCCTTCCACCCTAGCTTTTAATATGCAAATTAAGGGTTGCATGATGTTCCGCACACTTGGGGATACATGGGGGCAGCCATGTTGCCAGGAACTTGTTGCAGCAAGGGCAAGAAGAAGGCGGCAGGAATAGCCATGTTTGGGTGGACCCAGTTTCTAATGGCCTACATTTGCACATCAAAGGTTGCCTGCTGGGCTCTAAGATCCAGGGCTTTCCTGCTAGACAAGAAATGTTTCAGGGGCCGGGTGCGGTGGCTCACGCCTGTAATTCCAGCACTTTGGGAGGCCGAGGTAGGTGGATCAAGAGGTCAAGAGATCGAGGCCATCATGGTCAACATGGTGAAACCCCGTCTCTACTAAAAATACAAAAAATTAGCTGGGCATGGTGGTGCGTGCCTGTAATCCCAGCTACTCAGGAGGCTGAGGCAGGAGAATTGCCTGAACCCAGGAGGCGGAGGTTGCGGTGAGCCGAGATCGCGCCATTGCACTCCAGCCTGGGTAACAAGAGGGAAACTCTGTCTCCAAAAAAAAAAAAGAAATGTTTCTGGAGCTGCTTCAAAAAGAGATGGAAACTTTCCAAGGACCGTTTTTCCTCTCTGCCTAGAATAATTTCTTAATAACTCCTACCACAGCAAGTCTCCACGTAGTGGATCAGGTTGCATAGAACGTGTTCAGAAAGGAGGTGCTGTGCCCTACTTCCAGCCTCACCTCCGTAAACCTTCTGCCCCAGCCTCTATTCTCTTTTATCCAATGTGCTGGCCTATTTTAGAAGATCTAACAGGTAGGGACACTAAAGAAGGTGCTTTGTGTACGCAAAACTGATCATGGAAAGCCTCTCATGAAACACAAGGTGTGAGCAAAAAAAAAACTTTCATGTGTTAAACCACTGATATTTGGGGATTTGTCTGTTAAAACAGCTAGAATTACTTAACTAATACATCTTTATATTTAGGAGGTAATAGGGGACAGATTTCCCTAAGTTACAGTTTCTTCCTCCTTTCCAATGACCCATATCTTGAATCTACTAAGATGTCTTTGGAATGAATGGAAATTAGTTCATTAGTTTTAAAAAACACACAAGGTAGTAAGAGAGAAGATTATCTCTTCCAAGAATGTGTTGAGAAAAGGAACACAGATGAAAAGTAATCTTGAAAGAGATTTTAAGCTTCTTAGTTGGTAAGAGTGATTTTACAAGCTTCTTCTTTATAGTGCTTCCAGTATGTTTGGAAAGTGATGAGTGGTGAGAAGTGGCATTGCCATCTTATAAAGGAGAAACTGAGGCACAGTAAATGCTTTGCTGAGAAATCCTTCAAATCAGGGCTGCTGGTTTTGTGATCCCCCTCCCCATTCTACCAGCTTAATTAGATTGTGCAAATAAGACCAGTACTGTCACCCTATCAAAGGAAGTAGGCACCAGGCTCTCCTCTACAGTAATCACTCTTATCCATGGCATACATGTTCCAAGACTCCCATATTCTGGGGATCTGAAGTGCCTGAGTTTTAGTCTGGATGACTGAAACCATGGGTAGTATTGAGTCCTGTATATATTATAGACAAATTTCATTTTCCTTTTTCACAATTTCAGATAGAAAATTTATTCTTCTATCTAAGCAACCTTGGCATATGATTTTAAAAAATTCCTTATTAAATCAACAACTTTCACCTTTTCACTTAACATAGGGACTTCACAGCTTCTCTTTGGCGTCTCCGAATTGCCAGCATCACTCCTCTTGCACTTTGGGCTCCTTATTAAGTAAAATAAGGGTGACTTGAACACAAGCACTGCGATACATGACGCTTGATCAGATAACAGGCAGCTCCTAAGTGACTCATAGAAAGGGACATGTACAGCATGGATGTGCTAGACAAAGAAATGACTCAAGTCCCGGGGGGACAGAGAGGGAAAGTGGAAGAGTTCATCACACTCTTGGAATGGCATGCAATTTAAAACATGAATAGTATTTTTCTGGAATTTTTCACTTAACATTTTCAGACAATGATTGACCAAAGGTAACTGAAACTTGGCAAAGTGAAACTGTAGATAAGGGGGCACTACTGTACCGTGAAACACACACAGGGAAGGGGCACACTGAAATCACCAATTTTCCTACAATCCCTTCCCAATTTAAATTCTAATTAGATAAATCCAGAAATAGGGGAGATCACAGAGGATGGAGCCGAAGCTCCACACTGGGAGGAGAATAATCAGAGATGTTGTGGAGAAATGAGTAGGAAGTAGAAGAGGATGAACAGGAGTTGACAGAAAGAATGCTCCTTTTTTCCTTCCTCAACCATCCCTTGAGAATCATCATGAGGTTCAGAGACTGTGCTGGGGGCACTGGAGACATGCTCAATGCTCTGTGCAAACAGGTCTTGAGTGGGCACCTTCCATACCTGGAGCCTGCTAAGATTCAGAAGGGCTAGTGGGGAAGGTTGGGGGGTGTCGGAAGGGTAGATCCCAGGTAGTTTGTTGCCTTGTTTTACAAAATTAACCCACTGTAGGCCAGGCGTGGTGGTTCACGCTTATAATCCCAGCACTCTGGGAGATCAAGGCAGGTGGATCACCTGATGTCAGGAGTTCGAGACAAGCCTGACCAATATGATGGAACCTTGTCTCTACTAAACATACAAAAATTAGCCAGGTGTGGTGGTGGGTGCCTGTAATCCCAGATACTCAGGAGACTGAGACAGGAGAATTGCTTGAACCCCAGAGGTGGAGGTTGCAGTGAGCTGAGATCACGCCACTGCACTCCAGCCTAGGTGACAGAGCAAGACTCTATCTCATAAAAAAAAAAAAATTAACCCACTGTGGTCTAGGCTTCACTTTCAGGGCAGATTTAACCCTCACAGACAGAGTCACAGTGCTGTCCAATGACATTTGCATAATGATGGAAATGTTCTCCAATTCTGTGGCAGCCACTAGCCACATGTGGCTCCTGAGCAACTGAAATGTGATTAGTGCAACTAAGAAATTGAATTTTAAATTTTGCTTAATTTTAGTTAATTTAAGCTTAAAGAGCCACATGTGGCTAGAGGCTATCACAGTGGACAGCAATGTGAATTAGGGTGTGGTGAGGTTACCAGTGGCATCATGAGAGTACTGTGCCTTCTCCAGCCCACCAGAAGGAAGGTCAAGCTCACCAAGAGCACTGCAAATATTCTTGGTAAAACTTATCTGAAAAACACTGTTGAAAATGAAAGCTTCTGGACCTGCAACTCATGAAGAAATTCCACAATTCTTGTACTCTGTTTTTCTATCATTTGCCCCATCTCAGATTGCTAAAAAAAAAGTGGGTTTGGAAAAGAATCCAAACGTGGCCCTTAAACCTTTTGTGCTGACATAAGAATAAGTATTATTTAACTTTACCAACAACCCTATGAGATAGCTAGTATTCCCATTTTCCAGATGAACAAACTAAGGTTCAAAGAGTTTTAAAAACTTGCCAGAAACACTCAGCAGAAGAAAGGAGTTTTACCCAGTTCTATCTGATTCCATTATATCCTTAACCACACACACACAAATGTTCCATAATTCAAGCCACAAATGTGCTTTTCTCCTCCTGTTTCTTGCACACAAAGCACCTGGCCTCCAGATTGTTGTTTTTTTGTTTGTTTTTTTCCATTTCCCTTTCATTACTGGCTTGATGTTAGAAATGCTAAGCAAAAGAAGTGCCTGGAATCACTGAATATTAATACCTAGCATTTGCATAGCACTTTACAGTTTAGAAAACAACCTGACATTTATTATTTCATGTAATCCCCACTCCCATCAACCATATGGGAAATTATTATCATCTCTTTTTAATGAGGTGGGCGGGGGATGAAAATGCACAGAAGCTAAGTGAGCCCCCAGTTAGATAGAAATGGACCCAAGGCTCAGACGTAGGCCTTCTGACTGGAAGGCCTGGGCTCTGTCTCCTGCTTAAAGCTTTTGCCTCAGATAGATGTAGGCAGGCAATCTTAACCTTTCTGTGTCTCGGACTCTTATCACCACTTATGGAATAATGAGTTTTCTGAGACACGGTCTCGCTCTGTCACTCAGGCTGAAGCACAGTGATGCAATCATGGCTCACTGCAGCCTCAACCTCCTGGACCCAAGCCATCCTCCCACCTCAGCCTCCTGAGTAGCTGGGACTACAGGCATATGCCGCTATGCCCAGCTAATTTTTTTTTTTAATTTTTTTGTGGACTGCTCTTGAATTCCTGGGCTCAAGCAATCCTCCTGCCTCAGCCTCCTACAGTGCTGGGATTACAAGTGTGAGCCTCTGCACACAGCCAGAGTAATGTTTTTAGATACACAAAGTCAAATGCATAGGATTTCAATGAAAACAAATTATATTGAAATTTAAATATTTTTAATCAAATGTGTGATATAATGTTATATACATGTGTGTCTTTTTTAACTCAATCAGATCTAGCAGCCAGTCTAATAACTTTTGCAAATTCAAAGCAGTGATCAGTGTAAATACTTTAAAATATGTGCAACAATGGTGATATCATGAAAATATCTTCAGTTTCTGATAGTGAGAGAGACATAGGTACTGCTAATACTATTGTGGGGTTTTTTTTTTTTGGCCCACATTTATGATAACAGAAAAAAATACTTAATTTCAGTTAAAAGCTAGTAAAAATAAAGACTCTTTCCCCCCAAGTTCACAGAACCAGTAAATTTATTTTTATTTTTATTTTTATTTTACTTTAGGTTCTGGGGTACGTGTGCAGGTCATGCAGGGTTGTTGCATAGGTGCATACTACATCCAGCATTTCTCCCCATGTTATCCCTCCCCACCCCCCACTGTCCCTCCCCTAGCCCCCAACAACTGCCCCCAGTGTGTGATGCTCCTCTCCCTGAGTTCATGTGTTCTCATTGTTCAACACTCGCCTATGAGTGAGAACATGCAGTGTTTGGTTTTCTGTTCTTGTGTCAGTTTGCTGAGAATGATGGTTTCTAGATTCATCCAAGTCCCTATAAAGGACATGAACTCATCGTTTTTTATGGCTACATAGTATTCCATGGTGTATATGTGCCGCATTTTCTTTGTCCAGTCTATTATTGATGGGCATTTGGGTTGAGAACCATTTAATTTTATCCATGGAATCCATAGGACCACCCACTTAGACCTCTCAGTCTAGAGGCTTCAAAATCCTCAAGACTGAATCATATCTCCCTCTTCCATGACCAGTGAGGAAATTTGAGATTGCTGGCTTGGATTAAGTAAGGAAAATTAGAACAATTTTGATGGCCATGATGGTCAACTTGGAAACTCTACTTCCAGTACTGAGGAAGGAGACCCTTAATCACCCTTAATCCTCTTAAGCTTCTAAGACCACTTCCCTCTAGACTTCTGCATTGCACTTCAATAGGAGAGGTAAAATCTAGCAGACCAGGTGCCACCCTTAATCATACCCCTATAGATAGCAGGCGTGGTATGGAAGGATCTTTCCAGAAGGCATTGTTTTTGCTTAAACATGATCACACCCCCACCTAGTCATGCACCCCATGCCTACTTCATGGATCAAGATGCTTCACATGTAATTTCTACAACTGTAAGCCTTCAAAAGGGCAAGGATTTTCTTTATTGGGAGCTAGGTTATTAGGGCATTCAGGCCTGCCGCAGCTCCCGGCTAAATAAATCACCACTTCCTTCCCAGTTCAGTGTTTGAGAGGTTTGTTTGCAGCCATTTTCCTGCTACGCTATTTGGTTCCCTGACCGGGAAGCGAGTTTCAATTGGCAGTAGGCCGGGACAGCCTTTCAGGTGCTTTGCCTTGCCCTGCAGAGCATCCCTGCAGGGGACTCCAGCCCCATTAGGCAATGAGAGTTCTGAGAGTGCTCCTGGGTAGGCACTCGCCCCGGTGAAACTCCTCCCCAGAGCAAAAGCAGGGTAGGCCCCCACAGTATATGTCCACCCAGTGGCTGAACACTGAGAAGGAACAAGTGTCTGGAGTGTCTAGACAACAGAAACACAGTAGGATTGATCCTGAGAAACTTGCCCACCTCCTTTAGGTGGAAGCATGGCCTGATCACCCACGTGTGCTGGATTTGGCATTCTTGAACTCGGCTTTCTCTATCTCTGTAACTAACCTTGGAAGTCTTGCTTTTGGTTTTAATTTGGGTGGAGGGAGGTGTATGACTCTGTGAGTGATTGGAGGGATCCAACTGGACTCACCAGCTGTGAAATGTGGGAGCAGCAAGTCTGTTAGAGAGGGCCACAAGCTCCAGACTGAAGGGGGCTGGGCTCAACTGCCCCCAAAGGGCCCGGGGCGGGGGGGACTCCAGACGACAGTCCTGTAACCCCCTTATCAAAGGAAACAACCAATATTGTTGGAGCTACTGGGGTGTCAGAGAAACAGTCTTTCTGTTTGCCTCGGATCTGTGAGGTGGAGGGGGTGGGCACGAGGTGATTCATCAGTTCCTATGCATGCCTGATTGCCCTTTGCTCCTGCTAGGAAGGGATCTGCTCAGTATGTTATGGGCAACCATCACCTTCACCGACGGTGGCACTTTACGGCTGGCATTGCCTAAACCTGGAATCATAATGGCTCTCAGGGTTCCTCGTGAAGAAGAGTGAAGGCTCTTCTTAACCAAACCAGATCAGGAGATAGAACCTGCATTAGCAAAACAATGGCCTAAGGTCTGGGCAGATGATCTGCCTGGACTAACAATCAACCAGGCCCCTGTACTCACTGAAGTCAAGCCTGGGGTTCAGCCAGTTAGGCAAAAGCAATATCCAGTTCCCTGGGAGGCCCTAGAAGGCATTCAGGTCCACCTAAAACACTTAAAGGACTATGGAATTATGGTTCCTTGCCAGTCTCCATGGAACATCCCCCTCTTTCCTGTCCCTAAACCAGGGACCAAAGACTACAGGCCAGTGCAGGACTTGGGTTTGGTTAATCAGGCTACAGTGACTTTGCACCCAACTGTACACAACCTGTACATGCTGTTGGGATTATTGCCAGCAGAGGATAGTTGGTTCACCTGCTTGGACTTAAAGGATGCTTTCTTTAGCATTGGACTGGCCTCAGAGGGTCAGAAACTATGTGCTTTTCAATGGGAAAATCCAGAAACAGGTGTAACTACCCAGTATACCTGGACCTGGACCTGGCTATACCAGGGGTTCAAGAACCCTCCCACCATCTTTGGGGAGGCACTGGCCCGTGACCTCCAGAAGTTCCCTGCTAAGGACTTAGGCTGCATTCTGCTCCAATATGCTGGTGACCTTTTATTGGGACACCCCACAGCAGTCAGGTGCGCTAAAGGAACAGATGCCTTACTTTGGCACCTGGAGGACTGTGGGTATAAAATGTCTAAAAAGAAAGCCCAAATTTGCCAACAGCAAGTGCGATATCTGGGGTTCACCATATGGCAGGGAGAGTGCAGCCTAGGAGCAGAGAGGAAACAAGTCATTTGCAACCTGCCAGGACCCAAAACTAGAAGGCAGGTGAGGGAGTTCCTTGGAGCCATGGGTTTCTGTAGATTGCGGATTCCAAACTTCACAGTACTGGCCAAACTCCTTTATGAAGTTACTAAGGTGGGAGACAAGGAACCCTCTGAATGGGGATCTCAGCAGCGGCAGACCTTTCAGGAACTGAAAGAGAAACTTATGTCAGCCCTGGCTTTGGGGTTACCTGATTTAACTAAGCCCTTCATGCTGTATGTGTCAGAAACAGAAAAAAATGGCAATTGGAGTTCTAAGACAAACAGTGGACCTAGGCCCAGGCCTGTACTCATCTCTCCAAGCAGCTGGACGGAGGTTCCAAGGATGGCCCCAGGTTTAAGGGCCCTGGCAGCAACTGCTCTGCTAGCACAAGAGGCTGATAAGCTAACTCTGGGGCAAAACATAAATATCAAAGCACCCCACGCAGCAGTGACTCTAATGAACACCAAAGGATATCACTGGTTGACAAATGCTAGGTTATCCAAACACTAAAACCATGCTATGTGAAAATCTCCACATCACCATTGAGGTCTGCAACACTTTAAACCCCACCAATTTGCTCCCAGTGTCAGAAGGCCTGGTTGAACACAACTTCTGATCCAACTGTGTAGGATCAGACTCGGTTTATTCCAGCAGGCCTGATCTTTGGGATCAACCATGGATGGTAGTAGACTGGGAACTGTATGTGGATGGAAGCAGTTTTGTTAATCCACAAGGAGAAAGGTGTGCAGGCTATGCAGTAGTAACTGGACACTGTAATCAAGGCCATGCTATTGCCTCAGGGACTTCGGCTCAGAAGGCTGAACCTATTACTCTGACCCGAGCCCTAGAACTGAGTGAAGATCTCCAGGTAGATTTCACTGAAATGCCCAAGTGTGGGGGACATAAGTATTTGTTTGTCCTGGCGTGCACATACTCTGGGTGGGTAGAGGCCTTCTCGACTAGGAATGAAAAGGTCCATGAAGTAACCCGTGTGCTTCTTTGAGATCTCATCCCTAGGATTGGACTGCCACTCTGCATCGGATCAGACAACAGACCAGCATTTGTGGCAGATTTGGTCCAGAAAACAGCAGTGGCATTGGATATTACTTGGAAGCTGCATGCTGCCTACCGACTACAGAGTTCCAGAAAGGTGGAGCAGATAAACCAGACTATTAAGAATAGCTTAGGGAAAGTGTGTGAGGAAACAGGATTAAAGTGGGTGCAGGCACTTCCTTTGGTATTATTCAAAATTAGATGTACTCTCTCCAAGAAAACAGGATATTCCCCCTATGAAGTCTTGTATCATAGACCCCCTCCCATACTGCAGGCATTCCCAGGAACTCCTCAGGAGTGGGGAGAGATTGAGCTAGGACAATAGCTACAAGTTCTAGGAAAAAATCATTCAGGACATTTCAACCTGGGTAAATGAAAGAGGCCCTATAAGCTTATTCTCCCCAGTTCACCCTTCCTCACCAGGTGATCATGTGTGGATAAAGGACTGGAATTCGGTCCCTCTGAAGCCACGGTGGAAATGACCCCAGACCATGATCCTGACCACTCTCACAGCCATAAAGGTAGAGGAATCCCAGCCTGGATCCACTACAGCCATGCAAAACACCTGCAGCAACTTGGGAAGCTAGACCAGACCCAGACAACAGCTGCAGAATCACCTTAAGAAGGACAACAAGCCTTGCTCCAGCCACATCCCAGAAACTGGCTGGTCCACCCACGGCCGAAGCATGAGGAGACTCATTGTGGGACTTATTCTTAGAATTTGGACTTATACAGTAGGGACATTAACTAATTTTGAACAATGCTTTCAGTGTGTGCACCAGGTTACTGACATAGGACGGAAAATTACTGCCATTCTTTTGTTGTACAGTTATTATGAATGTGCAGGGACACAGGAGGAAACCTGTTTATATAACAGTACTCCATACAAGGTGTGTAACCCAGGACAATGGAACAGCCCTACTAAACTAATAGCTAAAACAGAGGAAAATCAGAATGAGAGTGAGAACTCTCACTAATGTTATAGGTGAGATTCTCAAAGGGGAGAGTGAGAAAGGAGACCCTTAATCACCCTTAATCCTCTTAAGCTTCTAAGACCACTTCCCCCAGCCTTCTGCATTGCACTTCAATAGGAGAGGTAAAACCTAGCAGACCAGGCACCACCCTTAATCATACCCCTATAGATAGCAGGCGTGGTATGGAGGAATCTTTCCAGAAGGCATTGTTTTTGCTTAACCATGATCACACCCCCACCTGGTCACATACCCCACACCTACTTCATGGATTAAAACCGTTTCACATGTAATTTCTAGAATTGTAAACCTTTAAAAGGGCAAGGATTTTCTTTGTCAAGGAGCTCGGTTATTAGGGCATTCAGGCCCGCTGCAGCTCCTGGCCAAATAAATCACCACTTCCTTCCCAGTTCAGAGTTCGAAGGTTCATTTGCAGCTGTTTTCCTGCTACAGTGAATTCTCACCACAGTGTCCTGGAGTCACTGAGTTTTCTGTGTACTCATGCTAATGGCCGTGAGCATCCCCACCATCTACCTCACGTCCATGCCGCACCTTCCTGCCTGGGACTCAGGAGATTATATCCAGGAATGTCTAAGAGTGTCGGGAGCTTGTGGCTTCTTCCTTTCATTTTAAACATTCACTTCCATAACTGATTGTCAGAACAGCTCATTTCAATTATTCAAGAGCAGTATGATTACCCCCACTGTATAGCTTGGAAACAAAAATGAAATACCAAGTGATTGAGTGACTGTCCCAAGGTCACAGCATTACTGCAGAGAAGGTAACTCAGGGCTCACAACATTCAAAATCCTATTCAGTATTTAGAAACTGGGGGTGAGGAATGGTCGATGATGTGGAAGGGTGCAGAAGGCAGACACACACAGAAATGAGGCCAAGTAAATCAGTGACTGTGCGTTTAGCAGGTACGTGCTCAAAGTTCTTCAAGTAAACACTTTAATTCTATTTCCATCACTGAAAAAGAGAAAAGAGAGAAAGGCGACCCTGATGATCTGTCATCTCAAATTTCAAGGATCGCGTTGCAGATGGCGGCATGCCCAGACCTAGCAGCAGCTCTTGGCTAAAGGGAGATGTTGAATTTCTAAGCTCCTGCGGACAGATTTATAGCAATTTCTTGATGTACCCAGGCAGAGTGATTGGCTGTCCCAAATCGTTCTAGAACTCATGCAGGAGAACAAATAGGGGAAATGACATTTATATAAACTAACCCACAATTAAATAACTTTACTGTTTTTCTCGTGTATCATATGATAGGCAAGAAAATCACTGAAAGCCTGTTTTTCCTTTGGTCATTAGTTTTAGCCCATTAACTGCATGATAAACAGGATTTAATTAAAAGCCACTGTCATATTTAAAACTCATGACACATACCAGGAATAAGCTCATGTTGTTGAAAGGATCACAGTATAGAGTAGTTGGGGGAATTCAAAGAAATTTATTAAACTGGAAATTCATTCGCTCCAGTGGAGAAACTGCAAACACTTGGATTTTAACCTGTCAAGGATCCTTAATTTGCCTTTCATCTAGTGAGAGATTTGGAGGTTCTTGAGTATTTGAAGCAATTTATCACTCCCTGTCCTTTTTCTTATCTCTCTGGGCATTTACCAAAGAAAGTCTGGAGCTAAAATATGAACATATAATTTGTATGTGATATATATACGTAAACCAAAATGTCTTTCCCAAGCCTGACACAACTGTCACCGGTGCCACTACTGAAACTTCCTCAGGATTTTACAAATCTAGGGGAGCTTTGGGAATCGAAGAGAAGATATGCCTGTTCCCAAGCTTTAATTTCAGCAAAGATAATACCACAAGAGGTGGGAGAAAGATGGAGTGGAAAAGATACTAAGGACTTGCCCTGTTGTCTGGGAGGCCACCATGCTTGCCACAGTGCATGGGGGCAAAAGCACATGGAAATTCTTCCTCCTGGGCTGGTGGAGACAGAAATGGACACGTGTGACTCTCCCTGTTGCTTGCCTCTTCCTGGGTGAGCAGTTTAAGAAAAGGGACCAGGGCAAGTGGAAATGGAGTTGATTAGGAAACGCCACCCTATACTTTGCTTATGCTTATGTCAAATACATGAGGGTGACCACCATCCTCATCAATAGATCGTGATGTTCTTGCTCATTAGGCCCAGACTCAGCCCCAAAATGCCTCTCCACAGGATTGGTATAACAGAGAGCATCAATCCCATCAGAACTGGCGTAAGAGATAGCATCACTTTACCATGTTCAGCCTTTTCCCGTCTTTGCCCACACAACAAATAGTTACATTTGTTGTTGTTTTAGCCTTTTCGGAATCCTGCACGGTGAATGGTGAAATGCCCGTCTTGGATCATTATGCCTCACTGTCCAGCAGCTGCTGCTCACACACATTGTACCCCTAGCATGCTAGTTAGAACTCGACTGCCCTCTCCTATGCCAGAAAGCATACTCAAATGCAGGTAAATTTCAGGGGCAATATTCTAAGGGCAATAAGGAAAATATTTTACTTCCTAAGTAAACAATCAACAAATTTCATTATAAATGTTGTAAGAAATTACTTGTCACACATCTCGCAGCTGTGGAGCAGTGAGGTACCTTAAGCACTGCCTTAGACACTAGAAAGCAGCTTCCGGGTCCAGGACAAGGCACTCCAGCCCTCATCCTGCAAATCTGAGGGTGCCAGCAGGAGTCAGCCTGACATCCTCACCACACCCTGGCGGGTTGGTCTGTTCCTTTTGATCAGTTATCTGTAGGCAAACTTTCAGCCCCTGCTTCAGAGAGAAGCTGAAGGACCTAGGGGCAGCTTTGTCTACTAATGGCTCCCCATGAAGTGCCTCAAATTAGTCTTGTCATGAAAGAGAAGCCAGGACCTGCGAACTTGTCCCACCCTGCATTCCCTCCCTAGACCTTCTCACACACACCACCCACCCCAAATCCCCACATCCCCACATCTAGCCTTAGGCATATGGAAGTCTTGAGCAAAAGCCAAAAAGACAACAAAGAAAAGTTTGAAATCAGTGAATGGCTTCGTGGCTCCATGTTTAACCTCAGCATCTTCCAGGCAAGAGACTCTCATTCCCCATTTACTGTTGACCTTGAGGAATCTGAGTTTAATGAAGTTCATGCAAGAAATATTCATGAGACCACAACTGCCCACAAGTGCATCCCTCCTACTGGGGAGGTGGTAGGACAGGGAATTTGACTAGAGGCATTGCCGGAGCCTCTGGAAACAGGGAGGCATAAGTAGCCTGGCTTCCTGTCTTTGTTTCCTTTTAATGGCTCCCAGTGGCCTCTTCACATACTGCTCTCAGTGAGTAGGGAAGTGTCCTGGATAAGGCGGCACTTTGCATGATGCAGCTCATCACTGAACTCCACCAAAGTCAGCTCTGGGATCACAACATTTCCGGGCAGTGTTCACACAGTGAGGCCAGCTGCCGTCTAACCAGAACCTCATGGAGCCTCCCAGAGGAGGCCCCCTAGAAAGTGAGAAGAAATATTAATTAGAAATTCAAAAATAAGACTTTCACCTTCCCAGTGGGCTACACTGGGCTGCAGCTCTTGCAGAATAATTGAAAAAAATATTATGTCAACAACTTCCTGGGAAGAGAGACATGACCTCTTTCAGTCCCTGAGCCTTTAGTTTTCAGAGATTTAGGAAGGCCCTCAGCTTGGCAGTGGGAGAAATTAACTCTCTTTGTTGATGCCACATTTGGGGGCATTCCTGGGTTTGTCACAGGGTGGTATTTCATGATTACGGATAGAATAAGGTAAAATCAGATGGTAGACCCGAAAAACATTTGGCTGGCTGAATTTGGGTTTCAGACCCTGCTGCTGGAGGCAACCCCCAGCTCGGGTAGCCATGAGAGGTCACGAGTGCTTGCTTGGTGGCTGAAGGATTTGCTGTGGTTCCTGAGAAAAGAGGGAGTTGGTGGGTGGTAGGGAGGAGAAGGTTCAAGGAAAAGGAAGACCAGGAACAAGTGTGATGCCCTTTCCTGCTCAGAGTTTTCGTATTTAGAATGTGATACACATCTGACAGGCCAAGAAACATTTGAGATGATCAGCGTTACTTTTTTGACAGAAAAAGTAATAATAATAAGGAAACAGAGATAGTCAGGGTAGGCCCTGACTGCTGGCGGAAGGCAAGTGTCAGACCATTAGCTCTCACTCACATAGCTGGGAATGACTCCACCACTGCCTCCAGCTCCCCTTCTCCAAGCTGGGAGACCACTCATTCACCACCCTCTTAAACCCCATTAAAAGAAAATCATTTCATAATGCTGACAAAGACACTGGGGACCCAACTTAAAAAGAAACCTTAACTTCTATAACTAATTTTTGATAATGATTATGATAGGAAGATATATTGAAAAAAAATAAAATGAAATACCAGCAAGCTATTAAATGCACATTTCTGACCTGGCACCTTTTTGGAAAGCCTGATGCTGCAGTGCTCAGATGTGCTTCTGTGACCAAAGACCTCACCCTCTCCCTCCTTGAAATGGGTGTGAAGGCCACATGCAGTGAGCTAAGCCAGGCTTCCTGTCTGGCGATCTATTGAACTGTCACACCAGCAAGCCCACCCCAACAAACATCAACCTCACTTTTCTTACTATTATTTCAGGAGAGTTTATGACTGGCTTTAGGAAGGCATGAAGCATTAAAAGCAACCCTTCCCTGCCACAGACCTCCTGGTCTTGGCATACACTGCTTTGCATTAGATTCCTAAACTCGCCGGGCGCGGTGGCTCACACCTGTAATCCCAGCACTTTGGGAGGCCGAGGCAGGTGGATCACGAGGTCAAGAGATCCAGACCATCCTGGTCAACATGGTGAAACTCCGTCTCTACTAAAAATACAAAAATTAGCTGGGCATGGTGGTGCGTGCCTGTAATCCCAGCTACTCAGGAGGCTGAGGCAGGAGAATTGCCTGAACCCAGGAGGCGGAGGTTGCGGTGAGCCGAGATCGCGCCATTGCACTCTAGCCTGGGTAACAAGAGTGAAACTCTGTCTCAAAAAAAAAAAAAAAAAAAAAAAAAAAGATTCCTAAACTCCCTTTTTCTCCTCCAGATTACCATGACTGGCTTCCCCTTCTCTGCTACTTTGTCACTTCTCTTCTTATTCTCCCTTAGCTCCATAGAATATTCTTATTTTGCTCACAAATAAAATTTGGATTAGATTATACTTTGGTGGTGGCACATCAGGGCCAGATGTGTTTGTTTTACAATTCCAGAGCCAAGGCATGTGGTTTCCTGTGTCTAAAATGATGAACTGCCAGTGTCATCATAGGCAGAATCTAAAAAGTGCTTGACCAGGGGGACTACATCATTCACTTGACAAATTTGGTATCCATGCAAAAGGTACTTGACCTGGGAGATTCCAGAAACCACAAGATGACAGTCACGTCTAATGGATGGCCCAGCCACAGAACCCCCTCGCTCTGTCCTCTTGATTAGAGCAAAACATTATGAAGAAAATACAAGAGTGAATCTGAGATTCTAATAAGTGTTTGTCCTTGGTCAAGTGCAAAAAGCAGAATTTAGCATAATGCTGACCTAGGGATTTTTAGCTATCAAAAAGTTGAAGAGAGCTAACGGGTTAAGGAGATGAGCCAGGACATTCTTTCCAAAATTGGTGAGAACAGTGGGAAAGACTTAACAGAAGGTAATGTGAGATTTGCAGAAGACTAGTAAATAGACAGCATTTTCTACTGAATCCATCACAATGGAGAAACAAGGGGAAGATACTAAGAAGAAAAGGAGAAAGTGTGGCTGACTGGAGAAGACCACTGTGGGCCAGAAAAGTTTACCCTGGAACTGGGGCAAAAGAGAAACAGCAGCTTTAGAGAAAAGAGAAGTAGGACTGTCAAGATGAGAAAGAAAGAGCCCATGCTAGCCTAGCCTCCCATCTCCAGCCTCCCCCAACTTTGCGGCCTACAGAGCCACTTGGTTCTCAGTTGCACAGTGTTGACGCACACCTCCAAGCTTTGCTCACACTGCTCTCTTTCTCTCTCTTTCTCTATAATGCCCCCTTCCTCTGTTCACCTACACATCTGTTTAGAACTCACCACTCTGCCACTTTCTCTGATCAGCACTCCCTTAACAATCAGCCATCAAAAAAGGTTTAGATATCCCTTCTTTCTACCAAGAACACGTTTTGACAAGTCTCTATCACCTCACTTTGCATTGGTTAATTGGTTTCACCTGTTTCTGCTGCCTGATCATAAGCTTCTTTAGGAAGAGAACTGTGTCCAAGCAATCTTTGTATTCCAGATACTTAGCACAGTTTCTAACACATGATAGACCTCAATAAACATTCACAAAATAGTTAAGACAGCAGAACCTACAGCAGAGAAATCATAGGCCTCAATAGATGGGTAACTGCTTGATTTATATGAATTTTGATGATGGATAGAATTTGGGTAAGTTTAGAGCAGGGATCAGCAAACTATAGCCTACAGGTAAAATAAGGCCTGTTTGTTTTTAACAGCTTTTAAAATTATAATTTAGATACCACACAATTTACCATTTAAAGTATAAAATTCAATGTCTTTTAGTAAATTCACACAATTGTGCAACCATCACCACAATCTAATTTTGGTAGTTTCATTTCCTATACAGGAAGCCTCATTAGAAGTCAATCCCCATTTCTCTCTTTCTCCTTTCTTCCCCCCACCTCCATCCTAAGCAACCACTAGTCTACTTTTTATCTCTATAAATTTGCCTACTCTGAAAATTTTAAAATTTGAATTGAAAAATGAATAATGGAATCATATAATATGTAGCCTTTGTTACTGACGTCTTTCATTTAGCATAATTTAAAAAAATACATCCATGTTATACATGTATCAGTACTGCTTTTTAAAGTCAAATAATATTCCATTATATAAATGCACTACACACTGTTTATATTCATTTATCATTTGATGGATATTGGGTTTATCTTTTTGCTATTATAAATAATGCTACTATGAAATTCTACCTACAAGTATTTGTGTGAACATATATTTTCATTTCTCTTGAGTATATACCTAGGAGTGGAATTATTGGATCATATGTAACTCTCTGTTAATTATTTGAGGAGCTGTCAGACACTTCCAAAATGGCTGCACCATTTTATTTTTCTACCAGCAGTGTATGAGGATTCAAATTTCTCCACATCCTTGCCATCACCTCTCATTGTCTTTTTTAGTTTAGCCATCCCAGTGAGTGTGAAATGGTATCTCATTGTGGTTTTCATCTGCATTTCCCTTAATGACTCATGATGTTAAGCATCTTCTCTTGTGGTTATTGGTTGTATGTGTATCTTCTCCGGAGAAATGTCTATCAAATCCTTTGCCCATTTTTTAAATTGGATTACTTGTCTTTTTATTGTCAACTTATGAGTTCTTTATATATTCTAGATGCAGGGCCTATAACAGATACATGATTTGCAAATATTTTCTCTCCTTCTGTGGACTGTCTTTTTACTTTCTAGATAGTACCTTTGAAGCACAAAGCTTTTAGCTTTGATGACATCCAATTTATCTTTTCTTTTCCTTTGTTGCCTGTGCTTTTGGTGTCATATCTAAGAATCCATTGCTAAATCCAAGGTCACGCAGATTTACCCCTATGTTTTCTTCTAAGGATTTTATAGTTTCAGATGTAACATTTATACCTTTGATCCATTTAGAGCTTTTATATATGGTTACAGCTAAAGGTCCAGCTTCAACCTTTGCATGTGATTATCCAAGTTGTTCCAGCACCATTTGTTTAGAAGATGTTTAATTCTCTATTAATTGGTCTTGTTGCTCTTGTCAAAAATTAGTTGACCAGAGACATGTGGTTTTATTTCTGGGTTCCCAGTTCTATTGTATTGATCTACATATCTCTCCTATGTCAGTACCACACTGTCTTGGTTATTGCAGCTTTATAGAAAGTTTTGAAATCAGAAAGTGTAAGTCCTCCAACTCAGTTCTTCTTCAGGATTGTTTTACCTACTCTGGGTCTCTGGCATTTCCACATGAATTTTAAGATCACTCTGCCAATTTCTGAAAGGAAACAAAAAAGCTGCCTGACATTTTGACAGAGATTGCTTTGAATCTGTAGATCAGTTTGGGAAGTATTGCCATCTCCACAATATTAAGTCTTTCGATTCATAAACATGAACTGTCTTTCCATTTATTTAGAGCTTCTGAATTTTTTCAACAATGTTTTGCAGTTTTCAGAAGTCCTGGACTTGTTTTGTTAAATTTATTCCTAAATATTTTATCCTTTCTTATGCTGTTGTAAATGAAATTGGTTTTGGAATGTCCTTGTTAGTGTATAGAAATACAGTTCATTTTTGTAAATTGGTCTTATATCCCACAACCTTGCTAAATTTACATATTAATTCTAATCATGTTTAATGGATTCTTTAGGATAATCTATATGCAAATGTCATATATTTATTTACAGTGTGTCATCTACAAATAGAGATAGTTTTATTTCTTCCTTTGCAGTCTAGTTGCCTTTTACTTATTGTTCTTGCCTAATTGCCCAGGAGGAACCTTCCAGTGCAATGTTGAATAAAAGCGTGAGAACAGACATCTTACTCTGGTTTCTCCTCTTAGACGGAAAGCGTATGATGTTAGCTGTGGGTTTTTTGTAAGATGCTCGTTATCAAGTTAAGGAAGTTCTCTTCTATCCCTGGTTTGCTGAACATTTTTATTACCACTACCTGTTTTTATAAATAAAGTTTTATTGGAGCACAGCTATGTTCATTTATTTCATGTATTTACATATTGTCTACAGCTGCTTTTGTACTGTTAGCAGGCGAGTTGAGCAGTTGTGACAGAAACTGTATGACCCACAAAACCTACATATTTACTATCTGGCCCTTTATAGAAAAATGTAGTGGCCATTGGTTTAGACGAAAAGAAAGGTGCAGGCCTACTGGAGGAAGAGCATCAATCAAGCTGGCAAAAGGATATAAAATAGAAAAGAAATAGAGGAATCAGATTATGGAGGTTGAGAAAAACTAACACGAAATAAATAAATAAATGAGCCATTATAGGACACCCAGAAGAGAATGACATCAGAAATATGGAAGGCAAAGAGATGTGTGAAGAAAAGAGCAGTCCCGGAGGATTTGGAAACAATCCTGGTCGAGGTGATATGGCTCTGGACTGGAAAGGGAGAGGAGGCTGCAGGTGACCTTTCAAGGAGCCCCACAGCTGATGCTAGGAAAGGGCTGTGGGCGAGGAGTCAGGAGCCCTGGTTCCAGTCTTGACCCAGGCTCTCCCCTGGGCAGCTCCTTCCATCAACCTGGCCTCAGCTTCCTCAGGAGGTGAAATAAGGGAGTTAGGTTCCATAACTGAAGGCTCCTTCTACCTCTGCTTTCCACAGTTCAAAGCTGTAATTTCAAGGACAATGAGAAACAGCATTCCTCCTTTTCCTTTCTATCCTCCTGTGGAAAGCAGCCTGATATTCTCCATCACATCGTCATTTTAAGGCCAGCACACCCTCCAAGTCCCTTTCAGCTACTTTACAGGTTTGGTCATAAAAGTCACCCATGTGCTGACATATGGTTTTCCATGTTCACAGATCAGAATCCCCTGAAAAGCATGTTGAAACAAGTTGCTGGGCCCCACACACAGAGTCTCTGAATCAGTGGGCTGGGGTGGAGCCCAGGAATGTGCATTTCTGAGTCCCCAGGTGCTGCTGATGCTGAGGCCACACCCTGAGACCACTAAGCAAACACTCTTCCTCCAATCCATTCCACTATTAAAACATGAGAGTCAGATTTTCTCTCTTTCTCTTGCTGTCTGGCCACATCTCCCTTCATCAACATGTATTTCATGAATAGAGGACTCTTGGAACTCTTCTTGATGTCCTACTAAGCCAGGTAATCTTCAGAGAACCCCCGGGCTCCAGCACCTCTTGAGACCTCTTCTAACATAGCCCTAGAGGGAGTCACTTACCCTCCACTTACTGTTTGGGAAGTCAACAACACAGGATGCCGTGAGATTGATCATTAAGAGTTTGCCAAATGCTCTAGAGGGCACCCTACAATAGATAGAGATGAGAATGGCAGAATACTGAATTTGAAAGAACCTTGATAGAAGAGTGTGCACAGAGTAAGGAAATGGACTCATAAAATCCCTCTGACAAACATGTAAGGCACAAAAATTGAGATTTACAGCTATTTGGAGACAGGAATTGCATACTTCTGCTCTGAGGCATTAGCAATATACATTTCAAAACACTCTTCAAAAACTTTTTCTACATTTTCCAGTGATGGACTGAAAAGTAGCCTGCTTTTCCTCTTTTGGGACTGGCTGCTTTCCCTCGATGTTGGCTGGGCTCACCCTCCAAGGCTCCTAATTTCAGCTTCTTTAGAGCATATGATGGCCAATGGGTATATCCCAGTTCTTTTTTTTTTTTTTTATAAGTCCCCATTATTCCCCACTAGCTCTTAATGCTTCATTTGCTCAGCTCTGACCTCCCACCACTAACATCTCTGATTGTGATGTTTCTCAGTCTAATTCCAGTCCAATAGATGCCTTAAGAAAGAAAAGCCCAGCCTAGTTTTCTATTCTCTGCGCTGGCTTCTTGGCTGATAAATAATGCCAGTATTGAAATTATTGCATTGTCGTTGGTGGTGGTGGTGGTAGTGTTGCCACCGTTGTTGAGAACCATGTGACAGAACTCTATTTTTCTCCCTCCTATCTTGCTCACAACCATGTTTTCCCCCAAGCTGCCTCTCAACACAAAAGAAAAAGTTAACCAGCCGACCCTGGGAATCTGGGAGAGTCTCAGATTCGATAGCCAAAGTTAGTTGTGTACTTAGTGGGTAATAAGTACCAGGCTGAGCATCTAAGATGCATTATCTCATACAGTTCTTAAAGCCCTAGGAGCTAGAAGTAGATACAGATGTTGTTCCCATATTACAGAAGAGGAAATCAAGGCTTAGGGTGGGCAAGCAGCATGTCCTTAGACATAACAATTCATGAGGAACAGAGCCAGGAACACTGGTGGTCTGACTCCAGAGCCTGGAGCTCTTAACCTCTCATCATATCATGCTAATGAGAAAGATAGATAATTGAGATAATAGACAGATAGATAGATAGACAGACAGACAGACTGACTTTAAACTGTAATTAAAGAGTGGAACATGCAACATTCAGCCAGAAACATGCAGAGCCTGCTGCCCTGGCTGTACTTCCTGTCATGGGCATTTTTAATGCCCAGTGCAATAGTATTGACAGGTGGGGCCTAATAGGAGGTGTTTTGGTCATGAGGGCTCTGCCCTACTGAGTGGATCAATGCCACTATAAAAAGGTTATATGGGAGTGAATTCTCTCTCTCCTGCTTTCCTGCCATGCAGCAACAAGGCACCATCTTGGAAACAGAGGCTGAGGCTGGCACCTGGATCTGGGACTTTCCATCCTCTAGAACTGAGAGAATAAATTTCTGTTCTTTATAAATTACCCAATCTGTGGTATTCCATTATAGCATTACAAAATGAACTAAGACAGGCATCATCTTTTATCAGCTACGAAAAGTTTACTCCATGAGGGCAGTGATGATGTCTCATCATCACCACGTCCCCATAGTCTAGTCCTGGGATGGGCACACGGTAAAAGCAAGAAAACATTGCAACCAACAGACAAGTCAAATCACGCTATCTAAAAGAGATAAGCTCACACCTTTCCCAGCCCCTTGTCTGACTGTGCGTACAAAAACCTATGTAAGCTCATGGATCAGACAGGGTTCAGTCAGAAGTCAGAAACCATACCAGTATTTGTACAGAATAAATGTAATATAAAGAATTGTTAACTGGATATACAGTTGTTATCTAGGCATCTGAAAGAACAATAAGAGAATTCTGTGGTATCACAGAGGTAGCAACTGAAGAAAGCAGCCCAGCTAGGTGCCTCACTGGCTGGGATAACCCTGATTGGAAAAAGAACCAGCAGAAAGTAAGTAAGAGCAAGTCCCCTGCCTCCTCAGCATCACAGTCTCCCTGTAGCACCCCCTGTCACAAAGCATAGTAGAGAGCCATCCGGCAAAGCAGAAGTGTGCTTTGCAGAGCCTCAGCTTCAGTGCCACAAAATATTATGTAGAGAGTGGGTCTGGAGTGAGAGACAATCCCTGTATAATTGGACAGCTCATTATGGTGGGTTAAGAGAGTGTACACTTTCTACTTTTGCTAAAACAAGAAATTAATTGAGGTATTTCTCTTAGCCTGTAATAGTTTATGCCTTTTTCTTTCGCCTGCAGCATCCCTTCTCAGAGATGACTCAGAAGCAACTATTCTGTAATGTTTGCCAGGGAAACCCTGCAGAGACTGGCTGTTTCCATTCGGACATGATGCAAACAATTCTAGGAGCTGCCAAAGGGAAGTCATGGAGGCTTGAGTTATGAATAAACTCTTTTTCAGGAATGGCTAGCTGAGAGAGATTTAAGCACTTGCCTACAAACTGAAGTATGTTTTTTCCCCTAAACATCATAACTCTTTAGTAAAACAATCAAAACAACTGTGTTGGGTATTTAACTCCCATACTCATGAACAACAAAAAATACTTTTTGACTATACTGTTGTTGAATCCCAGAATAAAGTCATATGTAAACAGGTAAATTACAGGTGCCTCCGGAAGGAGCCTGCCCTCATCCAGTAAGAGATACAAAAGTCTTAACTAGAGGTTTCTGGAACCTGAATCCCTGAGCCCAGGGTTTTGTGCACATAGGTCCTTCATCCTGCTCTCCAAAAGCTTGTTTTTTTCTGTAGTTTATTCTTACCTCTCTCCTCAATAAAAGCTGGACAGTGAAAAAGCAATGTGTCATTTATGTAAGGGACTGCTTTTATTCAAAAGTAAATTACATCTCAAGCCCTGGAAAACATCATCTTCTGCTGCTTGGTCTTTGCTTTGTTCTATGCACTTTGTAAATTTCTGTCTCCTGTAATTGTGGGTGGAGTCACACAGTGTTTTTCACCACATCCCTCTCTACCTCACCTTGGCTGCCCACCCTGTTCTTCCTATATGCCTTCCATAAGATGTCACACTCAGGCGATAAATTCCTTAATTTGCACTGGCTACAACAGGGCTGACACTGTGTGGAGTCCAATATCCAAAAAGAAAATAGGCCTTAGAGAGCTTTTCATCACTGAAAGGGAAACCCTGACCCAATGCAGCCTGACTTCTTCTAGAATAGTAATACGTATGCAAGATGCTGTTGGCATAAGATATTTTCTAAAATAACATGGATTGTGGGAGTTTTCCTTTTTTATAATGCAAAGACAATTTAAGCAATAAAATATGTGGTGGTGTCACGTGGAAGCATACAATATACATGCCATCACTGAATACTGCCTATGCTTCTAAGGTCTGATACGAATGATTACGGATGGGGAAACAATGTCCCTCAAAAGGATGTAGGGAAGAACTAAGTAAGCAATTTGTTCCCCGCACTTTTCAAATTGGCCAGGATATTTTTAAAGATGAAACTCGGTGCTGGTGAGGATGTGGAAGGACATAGACTGTCAATTGGAGTATACTATTACAATGGTTCAAAAAAGCAACTTAGAACCATACGGCAAGAGACTTGAAAGTGATAACATACTGTGTCCTGGTAATTTCAATTTCATGAATCTATACTAGGAAACAATTAGCAATGCTATTAAAGATTTGTATTTAAAAGGTTTATGAAAATTTTACTTATTGGCAATAGTTATGACTATTATAAGTAAACTAAATATAGAAAAGGTCCAAAAAACCATGGCATATTCATATAATGAAATATTATTTGGTACTCAACAATCACATTATTGAGAAAAACTTAGTAACACGAAAAGGGGCTAGTGATGTAAGGCTATATTTAAAAAATAGCAGAACCCAGTACTGTGTATATAGTTTGCAACCTGTTGTTGCAAAAAATGAATATAATATATGCAATATATGCACATATATATGTGTATGTGTATTCCCTGAATGTTTGGTGGGTTACAGGTGAGTTTCACTGTTTTGTTAAAGCCTACATAATTTCCAAATTATTTTTAAATGAGAAAATATTTTAGAAACATATCTAAATTATTTGATAATAGAAAATGATACCAGCATATTTATCATATTCTTTAAAAATATGATCTTAGTCTGGCTTGCAAGAACAATTCTCACAGTGGGCTTTCCTTTTCTTTCCTGATGCCTAAAGTCCACTGGCTTGTGCCAGTTTTAGAAATGTCTCCATTTTTCTTCTTTTCCGGCGCTGCCAGATTATGACTGGACAAAGTTCTGGTGTCAGCAGCTAGGACAGCATGATTGACGTTAACAGTAGGTTGGGCAGTTCTGAGATGCACCTCAGAAATGTTTGAAAACCGTGGAAAGGGGCTAATTTAATGTTTGAGGTTTAAGAACAGAATTATGTGTACTAATACATGTTCTTTTTGAAAAAGGTAACTAAAGTAACATAAAAGCTATTATGTTTTTTCTCACATCTTTTGGAGTCAAATGGCTGCTTGGAATTTTTACTAGCTCCCTTTTTCTCTTTCTAACCAGCAAACTGGGCTGATGGGTGGATAGGAAGAAGAAATTATATTCTAAAAAACGGCTTAAATATATTAATAACTGAAGTAAGGGGTACTTCACTTTTCCACAGTTCTTTTATGCATAGCCATCTCATTTGACCATCAAAACAACCCCATAAGTATCAGAACAGAAATTATTAAACCAAGTAGTGGAAATTAAACACAGGATGAGAACATTCACCTACAGGGTCTGGTGATTATCTCTGAAGTCCTTTAACCCGCTGTTGCCCAAGGCTTCTGTTCAGTCCTTGGGCCACACAGAACCTAGTGTTATATTAGAGCTCACTCTCAACATGCCCCATATGAGTGTCCAGAGTGCGAAAGCCCTCCCCAACCCACACCACACTCACCCCTCAGCCCGAGCACAAGTTCTTGACTGGGCTGTGAATCCCAACTGGGGCTTGATCCTCAACTTTCCTGGGACTCTCACATCCTATCTACCCCTAGACTGAACTCATTTGGCATGATTTCCCTGCTCTGACCCCTACCCAGGTCACACACATACACACACATCACCATCGCTACCACCACTGCCTCCATTAAGATGCTGGATTGTTTGCAAGCTGAGTCCTTATAGGTCATCATGGGTCTCAAACCCATGTAGTTGTCAGAGCTATAACAGAAGCAGGGTATGTCTCCAGATTCTTCCAGCCTTGTTTCCTCCTTCCTTCCTTCTCCCTAACTCCCTTCTTTCCTTCCTTTCTTCCTTCTCCCTCCCTCTGTCCTTCACTTTCTCCCCTGCCTCTTTCTATCCTTTCTTCTTTCCTTCTCTCTCCCTCTTTTCCTTTGCCTTCCCTCCCTTCTTTTCTTCCATCTCCCTCTCTCCCTCCTTCCCTTACCCTCCTTTCCTTCCTCCTCCCATTCTTTTCAGTTGTTACTTTGTTGTCCTTGGACTTCAGGTGCTGTCAGTCAAAGTCCTCAGCTGTTATCAGCACTTTAGCACAGTATCATCATCTGTCCATGTGATGCCTCTCCACTGTCTTATTTATTAATTGATTCACTCTTATTTCCCAAAACCACTCTCTTTGTCTTCCCCTACAAGGCAATTGTAATGTGTTTATGTGTATCTTTTTGCTTATAAGTGGTATAAAAGATGCAAATTATTGATTTGCGTGCATATATTTTTAATTGACAAACAGTTTGGCATTATAGAGCTCATTTTTCATTCAACATTTTGTTTTATGGTCCAATCGTGTAGTAGCTAGGTGTTCATCACTTCCAGTGCTTCTAATTGCTGCCTCCAAGGGCCTGAATCCATGACATTTCTCCATCCCCTTTCACACTGCTATCCAGTTGCCAAGAAAAGCAGATGTGGGAGGAACCTGCTCTGCCTTTAATCACTGCTGAATTGCATCATTCTGCCTCGTATGTACAGCTATAAACATGAGCTCTCCTAGAAAAAGGACACACTAAGTTATGCCAAGGTTCAATCATAAACTGTCCACCAGTCTACGTGGCCCTAAGTTTCTCCTGCCTACCAATCCCTACTAAGAAATGTTTAGTTCTGGATGTGCCCAGATGACATACTGAACACATCCTTGCTCTATGTGATACCAGCATATTTATCATATTGCTCAGTAAACTTTATGGGACTGAGTAAACTTTTTCGGGACTCAGTAAACGTTTTCCAGTGGGGCTGGGGAATAAATATTTTAGGCTTTGAGAGCCATATAGCTGTGGTTTCAACTATTCAACTCTGCCATTTTAGTGTGAATGCAACCATAGACAATATAATATGTAAGCAAATGTATGTGGCTGCGGTTCAATAAAACTTTATTTGTAAAAGGATGCAGTGACCTAGATTGACCATGAGCTGGGTTTGTTTGTGAGTCAGATTTGGCTATAGGAGGTAGTTTTCTATCCCTGGTTTATAACAACTTGTCTCACAGAAAAGAAATGAGGGTGATTAATTCTGGGAATCCTCATTGTCTTAATGCCATATTGCTTGCCTACTGGTGAGAAGCTGAGGTTATAAAACTCTCTTCTCCCTGATACGCTTTTTCTTCCTATCCTCCTCCAAACACTGATAAATCAAAGCCCATGGTAGTTGGCTTACAGCACACAGCCACTAAAAGCTTATTGCATGAAAAAATTTCATATATATAGACATTTAGGTTTGGTCTTAAAGATCACCAGAGACCAATCCCTGCAAACCAGGAGCATTTCAAGCTCAGAGTAAGATGAAGCCATTTTCTGCCTGGGTGTTTTCTGACTGCTCTGAGGCACAGCCCACTCCTTGGTGAGGCAGGCTCCTGCACTAAGCCACCAGGGATCAGCTACCAAAAAGCATTTCTGAGGCTGTACAAGATGTTTTCCAGTACCTGTTCAGGAAACCCTCACTTCTTTCTCCTTATTGTCCAAACACGTGTTTATTACTGCACACTTCTGCAGTTGCTGAGTAATGCTCCCTAAGACATCATCCCAGCACAGCGGGCTCCCAACCACAGCTGCTCCTGACAGCCAGGGAAACACAGTCAAAATCCTAGAAACACACACTTGACCTGGATTGAGGCAGCAGCTTCTGGATTCAAACTCCTGACCTCAAGTGATCCGCCCACCTCTGCCTCCCAAAGTGCTGGGATTACAGGTATGAGCCACTGCACCCAGCCTAAAATAATTCTTAAACGATATAGAGTTCAGCCTCTTGCTTTATTCACTTCATTCCATGTCTTTAGTTTAAATCTACCATTTGCCACCTTTCTGTTTTGTCCTACCTGTTTTCTGTGTCCTTTTCTGTGTCTTTTTCTGTTCTCTTTTGCCCTCTTTAGGATCAAAGTTTTTGTTTGTTTGTTAACATTCCACTGGCCTCCCCTATTAGTTTGTTAGTTATGTAATCTGTTTTTCCTTTTTTTGAAGACTTCTCGAAATGTGCAACATTAATTCCAAGAATGGTTGTGATTACCTTAGGCCCACACAGATAATTCAGGATAATCTCCCTGTCTCAAAGGCCTTAATTTAATCACATCTGTCCCTTTGCCGAATAAGATAACATGTTTATGGGTTCTGGAGATTAGAGCATGGACATCTTTGGAGAGGGGGACATTTTTCTGTCTACCACACCCAGAAAGTTAAGGATTGTAGCCTTGAATTACTAGATGTGTAAATATTCTGTAAGGAAAAGCTATCTCTTCTCTCCTATTGATTTATGCAATTATTTATTTATATCAGTATGGACTCGTGAATTTGTTTCAGTCTATAGGTTATAACCCAATTGTACCATTATTTTTTTTTTCTTGCTCAAATTATTTAGATTTGACCATTGGTTGCTCCTTCAGATGGGTTCCTGTGTTGTGTTGACATATCCCTATCCTTTTGAAGCACTTCCTTCTTTTCTGGTACTTTATGATGTTCCAAGCTCATTTTGTACTTTCTACAGCCAAACCCTGGAATCTTCCATTTTTCCTGTGGAGCTCTGGTTCTTTTTATTGGAGAAACCAAGGTCTGGAAAGCAGGCATGTTTATTGCTATTAAGTTCCAATCAAAGGACAGTTGGAATTAAACCACACACACAATCGCACACGGGGCATAGGTGAGCAGTTCTGTAACTATGTTTAGGAACAAATAAGTATAGATAATGAAAACATTTCTCACTGTTGGTGAAAGAAGCCACAAATAAGAGAAATACTGGAATAAACTTTAAGTTGTTGGATTGGAATCAGAGGTATCAGTGTGAACTCGTTTTTTTAATGGATACACAGTTATAGAGTGTGTATGTTTTTTACACTTGATCTTAGCCAAAAAGTGGAGAAGCAGGTTCTGTGTCTTTAGTCATACACGATCTAGTCAAGTAACTGTTTTTCAAAATGACTTAGGTCAGTTCTTTCCTTCCCCATCCTCTTCAGTGTTTTTCATTTTTAAAAATATTCGCGGCAGGGGGCAGTGCCTCAAGCCTGTAATCTCAACACTTTGGGAGGCTGAGGCGAGCGGATCACCTGAGGTAAGGAGTTCAAGACCAGCCTGATCAACATGGAGAAACCCCATCTCTACTAAAAACACAAAAATTAGCTGGGCATGGTGATGCATGCCTGTAAATCCCAGCTACTCTGGAGGCTGAAGCAGGAGAATCGCTTGAACCCAGGAGGCGGAGGCTGCAGTAAGCCAAGATTGTGCCATTACACTCCAGCCTGGGCAACAAGAGGGAAACTGTCTCAAAAAAAAAAAAAAAATTGTTCTGGTTTTTATTTCATTTTGCTTCTTCTTACATCCTGCTTGCTTTGAAGTGTTTGTTGATATTTGGGTGTATGTGTAAGATGCTATTTCTAAGAGTCCAGGCTATACAAAACGGTGTACTCAACAATATATCTAGACGTTCTTCATGGGAGTCTAGAGTTTCCTGCTTCAACAGGGTTTGGATGGAACCTGGTGCTGGTCTTCCACTCCCTGCAACCTTCCTGCAGGCCGCTTACAGCCATCCCTCCGCTGCCTCCTCACCGAGCCCTCAGACAGCCCCAAGGCCCCTGCCGCCTCTCCTTAGCCTCCATGAGGACGCATTCCCCTTGCAGGTGAGCCAGCACTACCATACTGTTGGAGGGTCTTGACTGGGAGTCATCCAGATTCTTGGTATTTTGAACAAAGAATTGGACAAAATGCACAAGCAAAGCAACTAAAAGATGAAGCAAGGAAAGCACAGATTTACTGAAACAAAAGTACATTCACAGAGAGAAGGAGCAGGCTGGAGCAAGGGGCTCAAGAGCAATGGTTACAGAATTTTCTGGGGTTTAAATGCCCTCTAGAGGTTTCCCATTGGTTACTTGGTTGCACCCTATGTAAATAAAGACTTGGCCCATGATCAGTCTGATTGGTTGTGGGAGGGGACCAGCGGTGGAAGTGAAGTTACAGAGGTACTTTCCATTATTCATCTGCAAAGCAGCACAAAGGGAGCAGACTCTCGTCTTTTTGTTACTTGGGCATGGAGAGGTGGGGTTTTCCTTTTGATTCAGTTCTAGGACATCAGCGCGAATCAGCCCTAGGTTCCCAGCCTCCAGACCCTGTTCTCCTGCCTCACCACCAGGACACAGAGGCTGCCATCAACTGCCAGATCAACCTGGAGCTCTATGCCTCCTATCTCTTCCTGTCTAAATCTTACTACTTTGACTGTGATGATGTGGCTTTGAAGAATTTGCCAAATACTTTCTTCACCAATCTCACGAGGAGAGGGAACATGCCGAGAAACTGAAGAAGCTGCAGAACCAGAGAGGTGGTTGAATCTTCCTTCAGGATATCAAGAAACCAGACTGTGATGACTGGGAGAGTGGGCTGAATGCAAGAGAGTATGCATTACACTTGACAACAAACGTGAATCAATCACTACTGGAACTGCACAAACTGGCCACTGACAAAAATGATCCCCATTGTGTTGACTTCATTGACACACATACCTAAATGAGCAGGTGAAATCCATCAAAGAATTGGGCGACCAACTCTCACAAGATGGGAGCCCCTGAATCTGGCTTGGCAGGGTATCTCTTTGACAAGATCACCCTGGGAGACAGTGATAATGACAGCTAAGCCTTAGGCTAATTTTCCCATAGCCATGGGTGACTTCCTGGGTCCCCAAGGCAGTGCATGCATGTTGGGGTTTCTTTTACTTTTTCTATAAGTTGTACCAAAACATCAACTTAAGTTCTTTGATTTGTACCATTCCTTCAAATAAAGAAATTTGGTACACTCCCCACCCCCCAAAAAAGTCACTCCTTTTCATCAATATCAGCCCGGCCCCATTCCAATTACTTCCCACCCACCACTAAGATAATCTCATTTATCTTTCCTGATTTTTTTTGTGCAAACAAGCAGATATGTGTGCTTTATCCTTTTTTTTCTTATATAAGGAATAGTATACTATAAACATTCTTTTGTTCTTTGCTTTTTTTCTGTTAACAGTATATCCTGGAAATCATTCCAAATTGATTCTTATAGATCTCCTTTATTCTTCTATATAGCTGTATAATGCTCCATTTTGTAGATGTTATGTAGTTTATTTAACTTCTCTAGGTATGGGCATTTAGGTTGTTTCCAATACTTTGCAATTCTAAATAAGCTGCAACAAATAAACGTGTACCTATGCATTGTGTTAGTTCATTTTCATTGCTAAAAAGGAATACTGGAGATTGGGTAATTTATGAAGAAAAAAGATTTGGTTCATGGTTCAGCAGGCTGTACATGAAACCTAGCACCACATCTGCTTCTGGTGAGGCCCTAAGGAAGCTTATACTCGTGTTGGAAAGTGAGGGGAAGCCAATGTGTCACATGGTGAGAGAGAGAGCAAGAGAGAGAGGAAGAAGGTGCCAGGCTCTTTTAAACAACCATATCTTACATGAACTCAGAGAGTGAGAACTCACTCATTGCTATGAGGACAGCACCAAACCATTCATGAGGGATCCATCTCCATGACCCAAATACCTTCTACTAGGCCCACCTCCCACACTGAAGGTCACATTTCAACATGAGATTTGGACGGTACAAAACATCCAAAGTATATAATGAATTTTTGCACTGTTGGAGGCATGTCTTCAAGATAGTTCCTAGAAGCAGGATTGCTAAATCAAAAGTAAGTGAATATGTTGTTTTGATAGGTATTGCCAAATTTTTCTCCAAAAGAGTTAGTCTATTTTTAAATATTCTGTGTGACAAAATAGGAAATATGCATAAAGCACTTTTGCTGCATTCCAAAATACAATGGCTGCCTTGAAGAAAAGCACTTGTGCAAATATTTGAGTTGTGAGCTGAACTAACCATTTTCAAAAATAACACAGCAGTTTTTATTTGGGTAAACAAACTGACATATCAGCAATAGTTATTCAGACTTAGGAATCTGGCAGATATTTTCTCAAACACTAACAAAGTTAGCCTGGAAAAAAAAATGACAGTATTTGTTGCCAATTATAAAATCTGAGCTTTCACATGAAAATTAGAATTTTTGAAAACTGGACCCACCACTATGAGTTTTCCAAAACTTAAAGAATCTTCAGATCAGATTGGTGGTGACTTTAACTGTTGAGATTTTTTTATATTGCATAATGAAATATGTCAACATTCAGAAGATATGCACAACTCATGGGCCATCAATGCATAATGTTATAAAATCATACTTAAGCAAAAGATCCACTCAAAGAGCAAGATAGACAAAACTATATGGTTTCAGATACCACATTCAAAAAATTCTTAAGAAACTACTATTTATCAAATTCTGGCATAATATCAAAGAAGAAAGTCCACAATTACCTGCACAATCTATTAAACTACTCCTCCCTTTTCCAACTGCACGATTGTGTAAAACTAGATTTCCTTCAGATACTTCAGCTAAACTAAAGTATTACAACACATTAATGCAAAGTTCAATGAAAATTCAACTGTCTTCTCTTAAACCACACATTAAAGACATGTAAAACAATGTCACTTTTCTAATTAATTTCTTATTGTGGAAATTAGTTATTTTTCATGAAAATACGTAACTTACTGTTGCAAAACTAAGACAGTTCAGATTGTCTCTATTACAAAATACCATAAGTTAGGTAGTGTATAAAAACAGAAACATTTCTCTGAATTCTGGAGGCTCAGAAGTCCAAGATCAAGGTGCTGGGAGATTTGGTGTCTAGTCAAGAGTTGTTTTCATAGATGGTATTTTCTCCCTGATCCCTCACATCGGGGAAGGGGCAAGGAAGCTCCGTTAAGCCCTTTTATAAGGGCATTTATCTGATTCATGAGGGCTCTGCCCTCTGACCTAGTCACCTTCCAAATGCCTCATCTTCTAATACCATCAACTTGGAGGTTAGGATTCTAACACGTGAATTTTGGGGCAAGGGAACAAACATTCAGACCACAGCACTAATGTTAACAGTAATAGTTTTATTATCATTACTTTTGTTCCTGTTTGTTTTATTATGCTAAAATATATATAACATAAAATTTGCCATTTAAAAAACTTTAAAGTATGTAACTCAATGACATCTAATTATATCACCACAAACAGAAACACTACGTTCTTGAAACAGTAACGCCCATTCCTGCCCTCCCCTAACTCCTGGAAACCTTTAATCTACTCTGTCTCAATGATTTTCCTATTCTAGACATTTCGTATTATGTAATTATACAGTTATTGTCCTTTTGTATCTGGCTTTTTCAGCTAGCATACTGTTTTTCAGATTCATCCACGTTGTAGCAGAACTTCATTCTCATTTATGGCTGAATAATCCTCCATTATATGTATATACCAAATTTTGATGGTATTTAGTATTGCATTGATGGACATTTGGGTTGTTCTCTCCTTTTGGCTATTGTGGAAAATGCTGCAATAAACATTGGTGCACAAACATCTGTGTCCCCACTTTCTAGTAGTGGAATTGCTGGATTATACAGTAATTCTAGATTTACCATATATCCAATACCTTTTTGAAGTATTAATGTTATTTCTAATGAATCAAAAAATATTTTTAGATTTTAATTTTAATTTCTAATGCACTAAACACTGATAATACAACCCATATAAACAAAAGGTACTTGGGGTTCCCAATAATTTTTAACAGTGTAAAGAGGTTCTCAGAGCAAAACATTTTGAGAACACTGCTATATAGCAATGAAACTTAGCAAATTAGTTTTGCCAGCAACATGAATGAATCTCACAAATAAAGTGTTGAGTGAAGGAAGCAACTTACAATAAAGTTCAGAACAGCCATAACTGCAAAATTTTCAGATAAATACACAGGTGCTAAAATTCTGATGAAAAGGCTAGATGGAATTAGCACAGTATCAAGATAGTGATTGGAAATAAGAAAGGGGCCACAATCAGGCAAAGACACGTAGATGGACTGGAGGATGCTCACAATTTCCTATTCTATTCCCTGGGTGATGGTTATTTGGATGATCATTTTATTAAAAGCTGTTCTTTACTTTTGATTTTATATGCTTTTCATTATGTATGTTTTCACAATTTCAGTTAATTTTAAATAAATTAACTTATAATTAAGTTCACAAACAGGTTAACAGAAATAAAGTGATTTGGGGTATAGTAACACAAGAGAGAGACAACAGTGCCAGAAACAGTAATTTCAGTGGTAATGGAGAGAAAGACACAGAGGATAGAATTACTGTGCTGGGCGTTGACCATCGGCTGGGACTAGGGGAATGGCCTACCTTCCCTGCACACTTCAAGCCCCTCTATACAAGAAAAAAAATTAGGGGCCAGATCTCAAAAAAGCAGTGAAGCATATTTAAGTCAGCAACCAACAATATCTTTGATACCACCTTATTTAGTCAGTCACATTTCCTCTGCATCATCCTCTTTTACTGAACTCATTTTTCTGATTACATATCAGTACCTAATTTTTAAAAAAATTTTGTTTCTATACACCATGATGAAATGAGATGTAAGTTCCATGAAGGCTTGGCCCAAATCTCCCCTCTTCTCGGTGATCCCTCAATCATCACTTAATGCAGTGCTATCACCTACTAAACAGCAAGGGGACCTTCATAGATTCTAGGCACTTTCACTTTATTTTTTAATATTCCACTCCACATCAAATGAAACATAGTAAAATGTACCTGTGGTCCACATTTAATATAACTGTTTTGTTGGAAAACTTGTGTGATTTTTATAATTTTTATGCTTTTGAGCCTTGTTTTTGAAAGACTTTGAAATGGATCAAAACAAACAAAGAAAAAGACTAGAGTATATCTTCAATGGAAATCTACATGTTGTCTAAAGCACACCCCTTTAGGTTTTCTGCTCTATGGGGTTTGTGTCTTTCATCATCTTTGAGCTATTTTTCAACTCTGTAAATTGTAGATAGCTGGTGGCAATGCAAATCATTCTGGTCTATAAACATGAAAACATATTTTGTCAGGTAGGGAGACAACTGATTTCCCTTCCCCCTCTCACTATGGAAAAAGCAGATTTTTATTTGTAAATTCATGTAAGTGTCTGGTGGGGTTCAGGACACATTACCCCAAAATATGGCACCAATACAAATACTGAGTATTCACAGCTTAAAGAATTTGAGAAATAGCATGTATAGAAAGGTCTCTGACTTTCCCCTGTCCTTCTCCTATGAAGGAGATCATACACTCTCAGGTGAGAGGTCCCCCTCCCTACACCCAGAGGAAAGAAGCATCCTTACCTCTGAAGATGGAGGGACACAGAGAGGAATGTGAGTGAACAGGCCTTGCTAAGTTTCCCCTGATTTACTCATTCCCTTTGTCCTTCCACATTCTTCTACAACTTTCCCCTCTTCATCAAACCTGGCATCAAAACACGGGTTTAATTGTTTCTTTGGGGTTTTCTTTCCTTAAGAAGTGCCCAGTGTGGCTGGGGGCAATGGCTCACACTCACACCTGTAATCCCAGCATTTTGGGAGGCCAAGGTGGGAGGATCACAAGGTCAGGAGTTTGAGACCAGCCTGGCCAACATAGTGAAATCCCATCTCTACTAAAAATACAAAAAATTAGCCAGGCGTGATGACGGGCACCTGCAATCCCAGCTACTTGGGAGGCTGAGGCGGGGGAATTGCTTGAACTTGGGAGGCAGAGGTTGCAGTGAGCCAAGATTACGCCATTGCACTCCAGCCTGGGTGACAGTGTGAAACTCTGTCTCAGAAAAAAAAAAAAGTCCCCAGTGTTACAAAAACTTATATTAAATAAATTCGTGTTCATTTCTGTTGTTCCTGTCTTTTGTTACAAAGGCCCCAGCTAACAACTCTAAGATAAGTAGAAGGAAAAGATATTTTTCTTCCCCTGCATGCCTGTATGTGTCTGTGTTCTTTGAAATATTTTTTGAATCCATTGTAATATTGTACTATTTCTCTTATTAAGTAAAACTATTGACACGTTCATTTTATATTTGCATAAGTTATGTTTACCTTTTTAAAAATATATATTTTTTAGCAGCTTTAGACATCTTCCAGCGATGTGGACTCACCTGATGGCCTAAGAGAAACTGCTCCCGGGGAAGAGAAGTACGTCTCCAGGAAGCTGAAGCCCCACCATGTAAATTCCTGGAACCTGAGGTAGTGTGATGGTTAATATTGAGTGTCAGCTTGATTGGATTGAAGGATGCAAAGTATTGTTCCTAGGTGTGTCGATGAGGGTGTTGCTAAAGGGGATTAACATTTGAGTCGGTGGACTGGGAGAGGCAGACCCACACCCCTCGTTCTCAATGGGCACCATCTAATCAGCAGCCAGCACAGCTAGGATAAAAGCAGACAGAGGAACATGGAAGGACTAGACTGGCTGAGTCTTCTGGGCTCTATCTTTCTTCATGCTAGATGCTTCTTGCCCTCAAACATCGAACTCCAAGTTCCTGAGCTTTTGAACTCTTGGACTTACACCAGTGGTTTGCCAGAGGCTCTCGAGTGTTCAACCAGAGACTGAAGCCTGCACTGTTAGCTTCCCTACTTTTTCTTTTTCTTTTTTTTTTTTTGAGACAGAGTCTCACTCTGTCACCAGGCTGGAGTGCAGTGGTGCGATCTCAGCTCACTGCAATCTCTGCCTCCCGGGTTCAAGTGATTCTCCTGTCTCAGCCTCCTGAGTAGCTGGGATTACAGGCAAGTGCCACAGGGTTTCACCATGTTGGTCAGGATGGTCTCCATCTCTTGACCTCATGATCCACCTGTCTTGGCCTCCCAAAGTGCTGGGATTACAGGCATGAGCCACCACGCCTGGCCAGCTTCCCTACTTTTGGGGTTTGGGGACCTGGACTGGCTTCCTTGCTCCTCAGCTTGCAGATGGCCTATTGTGACCGTGTGAGTCATACTCCCTAATAAACTCCCTTTCGTATATACATCTGTCCTACTAGTCCTGTCCCTCTACAGAACCCTGACTAGGACAGGTAGTAATAGAACTTTGTTGACCGTTTCTCTAGTTTTTTTTCCCCATCTCTCCCAATTTTGTGTTTTGTTTTGTTTTAGTTCATTTATTTCTTTTGCATATGGCTGAGAAGCCATCCCCCGACGGTGGCAACAATGAGCAGGAATTTGGTTTTACAGTCTGATCATTTAATGGTTTCTATAAATGGATTAACATGTTATAGAAATCTATTTTCTGTTAAATAAAAAGATGCCAGAGAATCTGGTTGTTTAGTCTTATGTGTTTGTCAATTTGTTTATTTTGAGCTCAAAGAAGTTTGTGCCCATCGGGAAGGAGAATGGCCCTTTGATATCTGCACCAGCGAGTTTCTGTGTTTCTGTGCCTCCTATCTTTTAACCTGAGGCTAAAACTGTAGAACTGAAACTCTAAGCTCCTTTGTGGCTAGACATCTATTTCTGTAATTTAAGCCTTTACCTCTTGTGTGAATATAAAATATTCTCCTACCTTGAGAGAGTATTAAAAAATTAAATTTTAAAGTTTCTTAAAGAAGCTCTATTCTGATTGACTTAAAGACATAATTAAGTGCTTTTATAAACTGAATATTCCTAAAATTTTAATAAACTAAAGAGATTGGATTTCTAATACCTTAAATGTACTATGCTAAAATATGCTTACAGAAACAAATTCAGAAACCCTTTAAGAATCCAAGTAATTTTTTTTTTTGAAACAGGGTCTCACTGTGTCACTCAGGCTGGAGTGTAGTGGCACAACCATGGCTCACTGCAGCCTCACCCTCCTGGGTTCAAGTGAACTTCCCATCACAGCCTCCTGAGTCCTGGGACTACAGGTGCATGCCACCACACACAGATAACTTTTTGGTTTTTCTAATTTTTAGTAAAAATAGGTCTCTCCGTGTTGGTTAGGCTGGTCTGCCTCAACTTCCCAAAGTGCTAGGATTACAGGCAGGAGCTACCCTGCCCACCTTCCACCTTTTTTTTTTTTTTTTTTTTGAGAGACAGTGTCCCGTTCTGTCATCTAGGTTGGAGTTCAGTGACACAATCATAGTTCACTGCAACCTTGAACACCAGAGCTCAAGCCATCCTTCTGTTTCAGTATCCCAAAGCACTGAGATTATAGGTATGAGTAACTGCACCCTGCTCAAGTTCACATAATTACAGCAAATCTTTGGCAAACAAGACTACAGCCAGTTCTCGATTGACCATAGTTTGATTTAGGATTTTTCAACTGTACAATGGTGCAAAAGTGATATTCATTCAGTACACTCCTCAATTTCAATGGGGTTACATCCAGATAAACTCATCTCAAATTTAAAATATTGGCTGGGTGCTGTGGCTCACACCTGTAATCCCAACACTTACGGAGGCCAAGGTGGGCAGGTTTTTTGAGCCCAGGAGTTCAAGACTAGCCTGGGCAACATGGCCAAACCACATATCTACAAAAAAATATAAAAATTAGCCAGGCATGGTAGCATTCGCCTGTAGTCCCAACTACTCAGGAGGCTAAGATGGGAGGATCCATTAAGCCCAGGAGACCAAAGCTGCAGTGAGGCGATTGCACCATTGCACTCAGCCTGGGCAACAGAGCAAGACCCTGAAAAAAGAAAAGAAAAGAAAGAGAGAGGGAAAGAGAGAAAGTATCATAAATTGAAAGTGTTTTTGGCTTACAGTACTTTCAATTTACCATGGGTTTATTGGGATATAACTCCATCATAAGTCAAGGAACATTTGTAGTTTAATATGCTTGGTTTAATAAAACAGTTATGTCTTCTCTGATTTATCTATGTGAGTATAATAGAAGCATATATTTTATTCTACTTGAGTTTGCTTTGTCCTATAGTTATCAGGTTACTGATCAAACACACTAACATTATTCGTACATAATGTAAATATGTGTCCAACAAAATTGAATCATAATTTCCATAACCTGATTTCAAGAATAATTATGTTTTGTAGCCTGCCAACTTGAAGATAATTTCCAAGATCCTTAGGTAGCTGAAAAACCTTGAACTGGTATTAAATTAATTATCAGATATATGTGGAATATCTACATAATTTCTAAGTAAGATAGACTACTGTACCATATAATTAATTAATTATAAGCTCTAGAAGTACTATATCTATGAGTAATGTTAATGACATGTTCACTTGAGCCACTTTAAGAACATGTTAAAGAGATGTGCATATCTGTAGAAAATTGTTTCAAGCTTTTCTAGTTTGCTGTAATGCTTGTGTATTGCAGGAAGTTCTCAATTATCCATCCCACACTCACTTTTCTCTGTAAAGGAGAAGTTAGTTGCTTTGCTTAAAAGTTATAATTAATGAGTGGTTGCCACTAAGGAGCAATAGGGACAGAGAGATCCAACTGCATGTATGTTTTGATATTTCAAGGAAAAAGAGTAGTTTTATCCTAAAGCAGGTGTCCTCAAAGTTTTTGGTCTCCAAACCATTTTGCACCCTTGGGACTTGTTGCAGATCTCAAAGGTTACTTGTGTATGTAGACTATAACTACCAATATCATATTAGAAGTTAGAGCTAAGAATTTTTAAAATATTGGTTTGTTGTCTAATTTGAGAACAGCAGTGATGAACAAATTGCATGTTTACGTAAGTAACATGTTAGAATTATTTTAAAAATTTATTTTGAGCTTTTGGACCTGAGATCTGTCCTTATGTCATGAGTCAGTTTGTCTTAGAATACGAAAGAGCATAAGGAAAGACCACACTTGGAATGTGAACTAGGCTTGGCCTCTGTGGATGATAGTCAGTCTGAAAAGAAGTGATGAAATGTATTTAAATCTTAGGAAAGTTCATTCTATTTTGATGGGTTTGCTTCCCTGGTTTACTGATGAATGCCTTTGTTTACAATATGAATGGTAATTCTTTACTTTCTGTAAAGAATACTATGCTTACTTTACAAAATTAAAGTGAATAATTCTTTCTGCCTAGAGAGAAAACATTCTGTGTCTTACCAGAATAATTTTCTGTATTTTATGATGACTTTATAATGTCCTTTCTTATTTAAGGAGAAAAAATTACTCATTTATGAAAGAAATAAGGGGTTTTTCTAACTGCATTGCTGTTAGTATATATTTTTTAATGTTTTATTGTCACTTTAATTAAATAGGTAACCAAATATTGCTTCTAGGTATCCATAAGCCTGTCTTAAGCAAGTGTCCAAACTCTTCTGACAACTTTAAAAAATTTTGCCTTCCCTAAATAAGATCCTAAATGTAGAAAAAAATAAAATAAAACTTTCAAGATTTTTTTACACCTAAAACCATCTTTGAGATTTCCCAGAAAGCTCCTGGGAAAAGAAAAATGACAACGTTTTCTCTTTTACTTTATGAAAAGAGAAGTATTAGAAATAAGTGGGTTTGTTTGATATGTGACTAGTATAAGAGTTTCATGGGAAGATGTATCAGAAGAGACATTCACTCTGCCTCAGGTGAAATCTGTGTAAGTTAAACGAATACTTCAGAAATTGTATGATTTGTGGGAAGTCCCTGGGGATTTGTCAATGTTCTTACTTTTTCAGCCTATGTTTTCACCTCAGGGAAAACACTGATCAAAACTCTTAAGAAATGGTTTCTTTCAAGTTTTTCTGTATTTATGAGTATCCTGGCAATGTTTTGCCTGATATTAGACAACAACAGTATAACGTTATTAGTTATAAACTCAGTTATTATTTGAAATGCTAACTTAGTCAAAACCTTACTTGTTTAATTTGAATCTAGAGGATTCTAGATCATTAGTTCTCAACTGGGGATATACATCAGTCTTACCCATGGAGTATTGTTTTAAATAGAAAATAGAAAAATGTAAGCAAGAGGACCAACTAGACCAATGAGTCAATGAAGAAATTAAGAAGGAAATTTTAAAATTTTGTAAATCATGAAAATAGAAACACAACATACCAAAGCCTCCAGGATACAGCAAAAGCAGTATGAAGAGGGAAGTTTATAGCAATAAATGCCACAGATTTCAAATAAACAACCTAATGTACATCTCAAGGAAGCAGAAAAGCAAGAACAAAGCAATCCCAAAGTTAGTAGAAGAAATAATAAAAATCAGAGGAGAAGTGAACAAAAATTGAGACAAAAAAATACACAAGATCAATGAAACAAAGTTAATTTTTTGAAAAATAACCAAAATCAACAATCCATTAGCTAGATTATCTGAGAAAAAAAGAGAAAAGATCCAAATAAATAAAATCAGGAATCAAAGAGGAGACATCACAACTGATACCACAGAAATACAAAAGATAACTTGAAACTATATGAACAACTATATGTCAACAAATTGGAAAACCTAGCAGAAATGGATGAAGTCTAGGTCACCAATAACCTACCAAGACTGATCCAAGAACAAATAGAAAACTTGAACAGATCAATTAAAAGTAATGAGATTGAATCAGTAATAAAAAGTCTCCCATATAAGAAAGCCCAGGACCTACGGCTTAACTGCTGAATTCTACTACACATTTAAAGAACTAATACTAATTCTTCTCCAACTCTTTCAGAAAATTGAAGAGGAGGAAATAATTTCAAACTCATTGTATGAGGCCAGCATTATCATGATACCAAAACCAGACAAATATGCAATAGAAAAAGAAAACTATAGGCCAATATCCCTGGTAAGCATAGATGCAGAAATTAAAAAAAAAAAAAAAAAAAAAAAACCTAGCAAACCAAAACTACCAGCACATTAAAAAGATCATTCACCCCTGATCGAGTGGGATTTAACCTAGGAATGCATTCATAGTTCAACATACACAAATCAAAAAATGTGATACATCATATGAAAAGAATGAAAAACAAAAACTGATCATCTCAAATTAGAGGTAAAAAACATTTGATGACAGTCAACATCCCTTCATGATAAAAACAAACAAACAAACAAATGAAAAAACCCTCAGCAAACTAGTTATAGACGGAGCATACCTCAACATAACAAAGGTCATATATGACAAACCCACAGCTGTACTGAATGGGGAAAAGCTGAAAGCTTTTCTTCTAAGACCTAGAACTAGACAAGAATGCCTGCTTCATCCTAATAATGAAAGTCCTATGGCAATTAGGCAAGAGAAAAAAATATTCACCATAGTAGTGAAAGTCCAAGACAATTAGGAGAGAAAAAAATAACAGCCACTTTCATTGAAAAGAAAGAAGTCAAATGACCCTGTTTACAGACAACATAATTTTATATATAGAACATCCTAAAAGTTTCACCAAGAAAACCTCTTAGAACTGATAAATTCAGGAAAATTTCAGGATGCAAAATCAACATACAAAATCAGTGGCATTTCTATACACCAATAACAAACCAGCTGCAAAAGAAATTAAGAATGCAGTCCCATTTTAAATAGCTATTTAAAAAAATTAAAATATCTAGAAATAAACTTAACCAAGGAGATGAACTATCTTTATAAGGAAAAGTATAAAACACCAATGGAAGATATTAAAGAGAATACAAACAAATTGAAAAATGTACCATGTTCATGGACTGGAAGGATTAATATTGTGAAAATGACCATGCTACCAAAAGTGTTCTACAGATTCAATGCAATCTCCATCAAAATCCCAAGACATTATTTACAGAAATAGAAAAGGCAATTCTAAAATTTATATGGAAACACAAAAGACCCCAAATAGCCAAAGAAATCCTGAGCAAAAAGAACAAAACTGGAAGCAACATACTACTTGACTTCAAAATACACTACAAAGCTATAGTAACTGAAAGGGCATGGTGTGGCATAAAAAGACACATATGGAGCAGAATAGAGACAGCAGAAATAAATCCAGGTATTTACAACCAGCTGATTTTCAACAAAGGTGCTGAGAACATTCAGTGGGAAAAGGATAGCCTCTTCAATAAATGGTGCTGGGAAAACTGAATATCTATATGCAGAAAAATAAAACTAGACTCCTATCTCTTACCATCTACAAAAACCCAACTCAAAACTGATTAAAGACGCACAAGTAAGATGCAAAACTACAAAACTACTAGAAGAAAACATGGGGGAAATGTTTCAAGACATTGATCTCTTCAAAGATTTTATGGAAAATACATCAAAAGCACAGGCAACGAAAGTAAAAATAGACAAATGAGATTACATCAAACTAAAAAGCTTCTGCATAGCAAAGAAAACAACAAAGTGAAAAGAGAACCTGCAGAATGGGAAAAAATATTTGCAAGCTATTCATCTGACAAGAGATTAATATTCAGAATATACAAGGAATTCAGGCAACTTAGCAAAAAAATCAGATTTTAAAATAGATTTTAAAATGTACTGAATACACACAAATGGCCAATAGGTACATGAAAAAATGCTCAACATTACTAATCATCAGAGAAATGCAAATTAAAAACACAGTAAGATATCATCTCATCCCAGTTAGAACAGCTGTTATCAAAAAGACAAAAAGTAACAAATGCTGGAGACAATAGAAGAAAGAAAGGGGAACTCACATACACACTGCTGCTGGGAATGTAAACTAGTACAGCCATTATGGAAAACAGTATGGAGATTACTCAAAACTAAAAATAAAACTACCATATGATCCAGTAATTCCACTGCTGGGTAGATATTCACAAGAAAAGAAATCAGTACATCAAAGAGATATCTGCACTACTGTGTTTATTGCAGCACTATTCACTATAACCAAGGTTTGGAAGTATCTCAAGTGTCCATTAACAGATGAATGGATAAAGAAAATGTGGTACATATACACAATGGGATGTTAGTCAACCGTAAGAGATAATAAAATTCTGTTATTTGAAGCAACATGGATGGAACTGGAAGACATTATGTTAAGCAAAATAACCCAGGCACAGAAAGACAAATATTGCATGTTCTCACTCATATATGAGAGCTAAAAAAGCAGATCTCTTGGCAGTAGAGGGTAGAAGGATGGTTACCAGAGGCCAAGAAGAGTGGGGAGGGGAGATAAAGAGAGGTTGGTTAATGTACAAAAATACAGTTAGATAAAAGGAATAAGTTCTAGCATTTGATAGCACAGTAGGGTGACTATAATTAAGAGTAATTTATTGTATAGTTCAAAGTCACTCAATAAGAAGGTCTGGGATGTTCCTGTCAAAGTCAAATTTAAAATATTGAGAAGAATCTCTAAATTTAATGTTTTATTTGGGAAGAAAGAATTGCAATTTGGGGCATACATGCAGATTGGATCGTCTTTAGTATGTCCAAAGAATAAAGAGAAGGTTCGAGGTTTTATTAAAAAGGAGAAATGTTGGGTATTGCTCTTTAAGAAAGTTTATTGGCACTGGCAAGGGTTTGGGGAGCTGGCAAACTCCAATTGGTGGTGCAAAAAGTTTGTCCTAGAGTTTCAACAAGTTTTCTTGGAATCTATAGATAAAACTGGCTTCGAGTTATAACAAGCAGTTGCAGCAGTCAGGCTTCTAGAGAATTACATTTTTGGAGCAATGTTTTGTACCCTAAGTGCTTTTTTATTCTGGCTTCTCAACTTTGTTTCAGTAGTTAGATGTTACAAGAATGACCCAAATCTTATGATCAACTTTCACATTCCAAACACAAAGAAATAATAAAAGTTTGAGGTGATTCATATCCTAATTACCCTGATTTGATCATTACACATTATATGCATGTATCAAAATATCACATGTACACCCTAAATATGTACAACTATTATGTGTCAATAAAAATATAGCCTCTCTTTATATTCTTGGTATATTGTGTTTATTATAATCTCAAGATTATGTAATACTTCAAGAGCTTTTTCCTCTATAAAAATTATATTCATACATTTTTAGAAACCAAATGTAGCATTCAGCAACTTCTTTGGAAATGTTTAATTGATACCCTTACAGATATTTTGTCTGGATTTTTCTTTTCTTTTTTTTTTTTTTCTCTTTATTTTTTGAGACAGGGTCTTGCTCTGTCACCAGGCTGGAGTGCAGTGGCACAATCATGGCTCACTACTGCCTTGAACCTGCTGGGCTCAAGTGATCCTTTAACCTCAGTCTCTCAAGTAGCTGGGACCACAGGTGTGCACCACCATGTCTGGCTAATTTTTTGTAGAAATTAGGTCTCCCTATATTGCCCAGGCTGGTTTCAAACTCCTAGGCTCAAGCGATCCTTCCACCTCAGCCTCCCAAAGTGCTGGGATTATAGGTGTAAGCCACCACTCCCTGCCTGAATTTGTTGAATGACTTTATTATATTTGTTTTACATGTCCTCATACTTTGTACATTTCAAAATTATCAGGAAGAAGTTAACCACAGCCAGAGAACTCTGCCTTTGGGCCACAGGTTTGTGTGGGGCCATGTCTTAGTCCACCCAAGGTCTCCTCAGATCACCTGGAGAGGCAGGCAGACCTGGAGCAGTGAGCAGAATGAATACCTCACAGGACCAGAGTGGCACCTCCAGTAATAGAGAACCCCTTTAGAGGTGTACTGATGCATGGAGGGACTTGGAGCTTACTATAGGTGGAGTTCTCTGGATTGAACAGCAAATTAAAGAACTTGCAAGAGGTCAAAGCTGAGATTCACAGTTGTATAAGCCATCACCTGGAATGCCTTAGAAGCCATTAAGTTGGCTGTATGAACAGGTAGATCTTACTTATCAGCTGAAAGAAGAGACACTTCAGCAGCAAGCTCAGTAGCTCTACTGGTTATTAAGCCAGTTCAATTGTCTTATTCATCAACTGGAGTGTACTCAAAACAAAGATCTAGCCAATCAAGTCTCTGTGCCTGGAGAGACTGGGCAGTTTGACCCTTAAGCCTGAATATTCAACTGTCCTACTCTTTGAAGCAGGCACAACTGCTCTGCATCAGACCATCACCACATTTGGGCATCGGGAAACCATTCAAATTCCTGAGCACTTGATGGCTCATGCTAGTTAATCAAATATTGGGCCTTTCCTGGAGAAAAGAGGCTATATCCCAATGCCAGAGCAGAATCCAGCATCACAGTTGTCCCTCTCAGCAAATGGCTCCTTGGAAGCAAACCTGCCAGTGGTTGTCAGTCTCCCTACATACCCAACACCAACCCCCAGGACTGGCTCACCCAAAAGCAGACCTTGGAGAATAGTCAGACTTCTGTCAGAGCCTGCAATTTCCTCAGTAATATCTGGCAAAACTTAAAGGGCTTAGAAAACTGGCTCCTCAAGAGTCAGCAATAGGAAGTTCCTGAAAAACCAAGTTATCAAAAGTGTAACAGCCATTCCTCTACTAGTTCTTTCTCCACTGAAATTGAAAAGGTTGAAGATCAAAACCTTCCTAATCAAGATGAGACAGACCTATCAGATTGGCTGGTAACTCCCTAGGAACACCAGAAGCTGAAGAAGCCTGAGGATGGCAGTCGTGAAACCAGTGAGAAGTTTAAGCACTTGTTCCAGTTCTACAGTGTGAATGACTGGCTTGTCAAGATCAACTCCTGTATCAACTCTCAGGGCAACCAGCCCGAGGGGGTAGAGATTGAAAACCTGGGCAATCCGAAGTGCCTGAATGACCATTTGGAAGCCAAGAAACCATTGTCCAACCCGGCATGGTTACTGAGGATTGGCTTGTCCAGAACCATCAGAACCCATGTAAGATAGAGATGTGCAAAGCCAATGAGCCCTGTACAAGCTTTGCAGAGTGTGTGTGTAATGAGAATTGTGAGAAGGAAGCTCTGTGCAAGTGGCTTCTGAAGAAAGAAGGAAAGGATAAAAATGGGATGCCTGAGGAATCCAAACCTGAGCCTGAGAAGCATAAAGATTCCCTGAATATGTGGCTCTGTCCCTCTAGAAAAGAGGTAAAAGAACAAAGGCACAAAACGCAATGGTTCCTCTAGAATATGTGATTCCTTCCAAGTCATAAAGAACAGCTGTTTGTCAGAGTGGCTCATCTGGCCCCCATACAAAGAAGGAAGTTCTGAGAAAGTGCCTAGTACTGAAGACAAAGCTGGCAAACCAAAGCTTAAAAGCCCCATGACCACTTCCTGGTGTCCCTTTAACACAGCTGACTGGGTCCTGCCAGGACAGAAGATGGGCAACCTCAGCCACTTATCCTCTGCAGAAGACAAGTGGCTGCTTCAAAAGAAGGCCCAGGAAGTAGTACTTAATTCATCTCTACAGGAGGAACATAACATTCCCCCAGACCATTTCAGCTTCCCCGAAGTTCATGATTTCTTTGCCTGAATGCGGCTTAAAGTTGATAAAGAGAATGGTTACATCAAACTCCTCTACGATGTAAAGGAGTAGACAGCAAGAGTTGAGCAGCTTTCTGCCGATCATCACACATCATGAGCTGAGTGACTGCAGGTTGCCACATCATTGTTTCTGGGGCTGACCAGTGAGCTTAGTTCTTCTCCTGCTTTGTTTTGTACTAGTGAAGTGAAGTGAGTCATGAGATTGAGTTACTGTTTAAAAGAAAAACACTGTTTAGCAATGCTGAGGTGATTCAGTTCCTTCCTTCTTACAGGAGTATTAATCCACCCTACACTAGAAATACAGCATCTTGGTGGACTGGTCTTTTTCACAAGCCTCCAAGGCTCCTTAGATTGGGTTGTTATTAAAAATACATTAAAGCACTCTAGTTTTAAAATGAAATAGTTCTATAATCGAAGAGTATTGATGTATTCTAAAACTAGTAAATGTCTCTAACTTTTAATTGCCCTATACATGCTGCTCTTGCTGTGGGTTTTTTTCTGTTAGTGGTCTGAAATAATGATTTTTCTGTTAACATATTGTATATTTTACACAAAAAATTAACCTAGCCAATAGTGATTATGAAAATATATATTAATAATCTTGGCCATTTTTGACATTAACTACCAAATATTTTAGCCTACATGCTAGTTCTGCAATATTTTTCTTCTTCACTTGAAAGAAACTCAGTTACTGTCTTTCTTTCTTTCTGTAAATGTTATTATTCAGTGAGCTCTTCTAGAAGAGCTCTGTATTATCTAGAAGACTATTTTCAGGGTTGTTCTGATACTTCAAAATATTCTACAGACTTACAGGGTTTAAAAGAAACTCAGCACTGACTAAGCAAATAGGCAAGACGTTGGAAATGTGGTCTAGTACTTGAACCATTCACTATCGAAGGGACTTTGGGTGCATCCTGTGTAAATGGAATGAGCTTGACACATCTGGTGCTTTTAACTAGGGATAAAGTTGATCTCTCACTGCAAGCACGGTATACCCGTACCTCCAAAAGTACAATGCAGTGACATTTTTGTGAATGGACCATTTTCAACACTTGTGCTTTGGGGTGTTCACTGAAGCTTTATAAAACTACTGATGTTTTTTCAATATTTTTAAAGCTATATCCATGCTTTAAAATGTCTCTGTAGGAGAGAAGAGGGGTTTATAATGTTTTTAAATTCTCTAAGATATTTTCACTTCTTTCCAGACTTTGAAACTATTAAGCTTCTTAACTGCCTATGTTATTAGAAATACTTCCAGGGAAATTTTATGGTCCCATAATGTCATTGCCATATAGCTTCACTAGAGTTCTTTAAAACACAGCTGAAAAGAGCTTTGTATTTTTTAATCCCCTCCCCAGACGTCATTTAGAACTATTATAATAAAGGTGGTGGGTAATAGCAACTTAAGGAGCCTTTCTAGTTACCTTAAGTTGCAGCTAACTCTAGTTTCTTTTTTCAGGCCTAACAAACATACTGTATTTTACGTTATCAAAATGTAATTTACATTAATCACTATGTTAATGAGTATATAAAACATCCTTTTGCATTGATGCATTTTGTATATGCCTCCATTAAAAGCAAAACAGCTCTTAAAAAAAGAGAAAAAAAGGGAAATTAACCACAGCCATATGTCTTTGTTGCCTACAGATGGTTTTTGTTCTACTCTAATACATCCCTGAGGTGATGCTCTAAAGTGAAGGCTGGAGTTTCTGTCTTAAATAAAGCTTCCCAGAAAAGGACTGTACTAGGTACTTCAAACTATTGACATTTCAAAGAATAGACTCTTGGGTACAGTCTTCTGATGAAATGTAACTTAGACAATTCTCAGACTGCACCTGTGGGCTAAGGCAAGATTTCTACAACTCTTGTTAGTTGAGAAGCAGACAGCTTCATGAGATTGCTAACCCAAGATCCAGAGGAACAAGAATTAATTATAGGACTGCATATACTGATAAGGGAAATTTTATTGGGGTTATCTGGAATATAGTTTTTGTTTTAATGTTCTGTTTTCTGAATCTGTAAGAAAGCCATTTCCCTCTCTTCTTACACTTCTTTAACCCATGACAATTTAGTAAACTCTGCTTTTGTAAACTGAAATGAAACAGATTTTAGATCACTCCTGCTAACAGAGCACAGAGAAGGCACACAGACCTGTGTCCACCAGCATCCCACTCCAAGCCAAAACCATCACCAGTATGACTGCTCACACATTTACCAGCAGGGCCCCTAAGAAGCTGCATTGCCTCCACAGGGAGGCAGCACCCTGGCACCTGTGAGCACCCAGTCACAGCTGCCATGACTGATGCTGCTGGCATGTGTGAATGAGAAAGGATCCCACTTTCACTGCACTAGGAAATGCTTTGGCTGACATCACCCATCAGAGTGTAGTGACCAGCAGTATCAGAGCACCTTGCCCCCCAACCCCCAACCAGCAAAGTAGAGTCCTAACCTCAAGGAGCCAGAAAACAAATTTGGGGCCCAAAACAAGTCCCCCAGAGTTGGATTATGCAGTCTCAGAGTTAGGATCTGAGTGTTAGCCACCTAAAATCTTCCAGAAACAAAGTCAGTTGGCTGAATCCACCTTACACCACAATCAAACCCTCAAGGTCATCAAATAGGATTAAAAAAAAAAAAAAAATCCAAAGGTCAGCAACCTCAAAAACAGAATGAACATAAGCCTACAAAGATGAGAAAGAACCAACATAAGAACCCTGACAACTAAAAAAAGCCAGAGTATCTTCTTTCTTCTCTAGTAAGGGTTCTGAACCAGGCTCAGATGGCTGAAATAACAGAAATAGAATCAGAATATGGACAGGAATGAAGATCATTGAGCTATAGGAGCACTTTAAAACCTAATCCAAGGAAGCTAAGAATCATGATAAAACAATGCAGTAGCTGACAGATAAAACAGCCATATAGAAAAGAATGTAACTGACTTGACAGAGCTGAAAAACATACCACAATAATTTCATAATGCAATCACAAGTATTAACAGCAGAATAGATCAAATGGAGAAAAGAATCTCAGAACTTAAAGACTGGCTTTCTGATATTAAACAATCAGCTAAGAATAGAGAAAAAAGAATGAAAAGGAACAAACAAAACCTCTAAGAAATATGGAATTATGTAAAGAGACCAAATCTATGACCCATTGGTGTCCCTGAAAGAAAAAGGGAGAGTGTAAGCAACTTGAAAAACATATTTCAGGATATCATTCATGATAATTTCCCCAACCTAGCTATGGAGGCCAATGTTCAAATTCAGGTAATGCAGAGAACCCCTGTAAAATACTTTGCAAAAAGATCATCCCCAAGATACATAATCATCAGATTCTCCAAGGTTGAAATAAAAGAAAAATTGCTAAAGGCAGCTAGAGAGAAAAGTCAGGTCACCTACAAAAGGAAGCCTGTCAGATTAATGGTGGACCTCTCAACAGAGACCCTACAAATCAGAAGAAATTGGCCAATATTCAACATTTTTGAAGAAAAGAAATTCCAACCTAGAATTTCACATCTAGCCAAATTAAACTTCATAAGCAAAGGAGAAATAAGATTCTTTTTAGACAAGCTAATGCTGAGATAATTTGTTACCACCAGACCTACCTTACAAGAGCTCCTGAAAGAAGCACTGAATATGGAAAGGCCGTTAGCAGCCACTACAAAAACACACTGAAGTACACAGACTAGTGATACTATAAAGTAACCACACAAACAAGTCTGCAAAGTAACCAGCTAACATCATGATGACAGAATCAAATCCACACATATCAATAATAACTTTGAATGTAAATGGACTAAATGTCCCAGTTAAAAGGCACAAGTGGCAAGCTGGATAAAGAACCAAGACCCATTGGTATGCTGTCTTCAAGAGCCCTGTCTCACATGCAATGACACCACAGGCTAAAAATAAAGGGATGGAGACAAATCTACCAAGCAAATGGAAAACAGAAAAAGACAGGGGTTGCAATCCTAGTTTCAGACAGAAAAGACTTTAAACCAACAAAGATCAAAAAAGACAAAGAAGAGCATTACATAATGGTAAAGGGTTCAATTCAACAAGAATACCTACCTATCCTAAATATATATGCACTCAACACAGGAGCAGCCAGATTCATTAAGCAAGTTCTTAGAGGCCTTCAAAGAGACTTAGACTCCCACACAATAATAGTGGGAGACTTTAACACAACACTGACAATATTAGACATATCACTGAGACAGAAAATTAATATAGATATTCTGGACCTGAACTCAGCACTGGATGAAAAAAAAGATGCAATATACCAGAATCTCTGGGACACAGTTAAGGCAGTGTTAAGAGGGGACTTTATAGCACTAACAGCTCACCTCAAAAATTTAGAAAGATCTCCATTTAACAACCTAACATCACAACTAAAAGAACTAGAGAACAAAGAGTAAATCAATCCCAAAGTTAGCAGAAGACAAGCAATAACCAAAATCAGAGCTAAATTGAAGAAGACTGAGACACAGAAAATCATTCAAAGATCAACAAATTCAGGAGCTGTTTTTTTGAAAAAATTAATAGGATAGACCACTGTCTAGATGAATAAAGAAGAAAAGAGAGAAGATCCAAATAAACACAATCAGAAATGAGAAGGGGGATATTACCACTGACTCCATAGAAATACAATTACCATCAGAGAATATTATGAACATTTCTACGCACATAAACTAGAAAATCTAGAAGACATTGATACATTCCTGGACACATACACCCTCCCAAGACTGAGCCAGAAAGATATTAAATACCTGAGCAGACCCACAATGAGCTCTGAAATTGTGTCAGTAATAAGTAGACCACCAACCAAAAAAAGCCCAGGACCAGATGAATTCACAACTGAATACTACCAGATGTACAAAGAAGAGCTGGTACCATTCCTACTCAAATGATTTCAAACAATTGTGGAGGAAGGACTCCTCCCTATCTTATTCTATGAGTCCAGCATCATCCTGATTCCAAAACCTGGCAGAGACACAACAAAAAGAGAAAACTTGATGAACATTGATGCAAAAATCCTCAACAAAATGCTGGCAAACCAAATCTAGCAGCACATCAAAAAGCTTATCCACCACAATCAAGTAAGCTTTATTCCTGGGATGTGAGGTTGGTTCAACATATACAAATTAATAAATGTGATCATCCCATAAACAGAACCAAAACCAAAAATCATATAATTATCTCGATAGATGCAGAAAAAACTTTCAATAAAATTCAACACCCCTTCATGTTAAAAACTCTCTATAAATAGGTATTGAAGAAACATATACCTCAAAATAATAAGTACCGCCAGGCGCGGTGGCTCACACCTGTAATCCCAGCACTTTGGGAGGCCGAGGCGGGTGGATCACGAGGTCAAGAGATCGAGACCATCCTGGTCAACATGGTGAAACCCCGTCTCTACTAAAAATACAAAAAATTAGCTGGGCATGGTGGCGCGTGCCTGTAATCCCAGCTACTCGGGAGGCTGAGGCAGGAGAATTGCCTGAACCCAGGAGGCGGAGGTTGCGGTGAGCCGAGATCGCGCCATTGCACTCCAGCCTGGGTAACAAGAGCGAAACTCCGTCTCCAAAAAAAAAAAATAAAAAAAAAAAAATAAGTACCAATTATGACAAACCCATAGCCAACATCATATTGAATGGGCAAAAGCTAGAAGCATTTTCCTTGAAAACTAGGAAAAGACAAGGATGCCCTCTCTCACCACTCCTATTCAACATAGTATTGGAAGTCCCAGCCAGGGCAATCAGGTGAGAGAAAGACATGAATGCACCCAAACAGGAAGAGAGGAAGTCTGTTTGCAGATGACAAGATCTTATATCTAGAAAACCCATGTCTTGGCCCAAAAGCTCCTTAAGCTGATGAACAATTTTAGTAAAGTCTCAGGATACCAAATTAATGTAAAAAATCACTAGCGTTCCTATATACCAACAACAGTCAATCAGAGAGCCAAATTAGGAAAGGAACCCCATTCAGAATTGCCCCCCCCACACACACACACCACCTATGAATACAGCTCACCAGAGAAGTGAAAGATCTCTACAAGGAGAACTACAAAACACTGCCAAAGAAATCAGAGATGACATAAACAAATGGGAAAATATTTCATGCTCATGAGTAGGAAGAATCAATATCATTAAAATGGCCATACGGCCCAAATTTATAGATTCAATGCTATTCCTATTAAACTACCATTGACATTATTTACAGAACGAGAAAAAACTATTTTGAAATTCATATGGAACCAAGAAAGTGCCCGAATAGCCAAGACAATCCTAAGCAAAAAGAATAAAGCTGGAGGCATCACGCTACCCAACTTCAAACTGTACTACAGGGCTATAGTAACCAAAACAGCATGGTACTGACACAAAAACAGACATATAGACCAATGGAACAGAATGGAGAATCCAGAAAAGAGACCACACACCTACAGCTATCTGATGAAGGTCTAATATCCAGCATCTATAAGGTACAGAAAAAAAACAGCCCCATTAAAAAGTGGGCAAAGGACATGAATATATACTTTTCAAAACAAGACATACATGTGGTCAACAATCGTATGAAAAAAAGCTCAACATGAACACTAGAAAATTCAAATCAAAATCACAATGAGATACCATCTCACACCAGCCAGAATGGTATTATTAAAAAGTCGAAAAATAACAGATGCTGGAGAGATTGTGGAGAAAAAGGAACACTTATATGCTGTTGGTGGGAGTGTAAATTAGTCCAACCATTGTGGAAAACAGTGTGGTTATTCCTAAAAGAGCTAAAATCAGAACTACCATTTGATCCAGCAATCCCATTACTGGATATATACCCAAAGGAATGTAAATCATTCTGTCTTAAAGACACATGCACACATAAGTTCATTGCAGTACTATTCACAAAAGCAAAGACATGGAATCAATCTAGGTGCCCACCAATGGTAGGCTGGATTTAAAAAAAATGTGGTACCTATACACCATGCAGTCATAGAAAAGAATGAGATCATGTCCTTTGTAGGAATATGGATGGAGCTGGAGGCCATTATCCTTAGCAAACTAATGCAGGAAGAGAAAACCATATACCACATGCTCTCACTTATAAGTGGGAACTAAATGATGAGAACACAGGGACACATACAGCGAACAACACACACTGAGGCCTGTTGGAGGGTGGAGACTGGGAGGAGGGAGAGGATCAGGAAAAATAACGAATGGGTACTTGGCTTAATACCTGGGTGATGAAATAATCTGTACAACAAACCTCCATGACACAAGTTTACCTATATAACAAACATGCACATGTACCTCCGAACTTAAAAGTGAAATTTAAAAAAAAAAAATTTTAAACCATATTTTAAATATCTGATTCTCACTGAGTTCCCAGAATTCAGAAACTCTTAAAGAACCTTCTTTTCATGGCAATATAGTTATTTGCATAATTTTGATAGGAATTCGTCCTGCTTTTCACCAGAATATAATTAAATAAATTGATAGTGCAATCAAGGCCTTATCTGAAGTGTGATATCTAAGAATGATGCTCCTTTAATCAGATATGACCACCAGTTTGCTTTAAGAAACAGAAGCTGGCCATACTTAGAGAATAAGTGCCTACAAAGCCCTCCCAGGAAAGCTGGCCTGGTTCCTGGCTGACAGAGTCCCCGCCTTTCAGGGGGTTAGAAAGGTCATTTTCTAGTACACCAGTAACTTTAGGATATTTGGGGACCTTAAGAAAAGAGGATTTCACCCAAATTTGTAGGTACTGCAGGTAAAATTCAGTATAAAGCGTTTCTTGGAATTGATTTCCTAGCCTCAAGATAGTAAATAGTAGAGGCTTTTAAACCCATCTGAGATTTTTTTATGAAAACTCCCAGACATAAGTGAATTTTGTGGCATTAGTTGTTGCTCAAAACTATATAGCTCAAGATTTGCAAAGATTGGCAAACTTAAGAAAAACCATGTTAATTAACATCTTTGCTACATATATGCAAACAAGCTAAACCTAATTGAAATCAGCCTTATTTTGTGATCAAGAATTCTTTCTTTGAGATTACATAATCACAAGGGGAGGAAGGAGACTATTAGAAAAAAATTGTGAAAGACTTTGAAATGTACTAAAAATTACCAAAGAGATTACTGGATGTTTTTATTGGAACACTATGCATTGTCTAGAGTATACCACTTTGGCTTACCTAATTCTATGTGGTTTAGACCTCTCATTATCTTTGAGCTATTTTATGACTCTGTAAGTTATAAAAATAAAATGATAGCAATGCAAACAATTTTTGTCTATAAACATGCAAATTAACTCTGTCTGGTGGAGGAACAATTGATTCCCACTCCACCCCAACAGTTATGGAAAAAGCCAATTTTGCATTTATTTGTAAATTCATTTCATGGCCTGCATATAGCTCTGCTCTTTGAATTCTGCTTTGAACTACTTGTAGCATCTTATTTCCTCATGAATTAATAAGTTAAATATTTGACATATGCTCACTTTGTATATTTATTTGATAGTCATGGTTTTATCTTTAAAAAGCATCCATTAACAAGTTAAATCTGCTTTTGTAGTTTAAACTCTATTGTATTTATTATTTATATACGATTAGAAAAGCATTGTCAACAGTTAACTGGTTGACATAATGTTAGTTTAATAGACACTCAATTAAGCATTTCTTAAATTTTGCTTTCTATCTTGGAGTTAATCATTTTAGGTTTCTAACATTCTTGCAGGTACTTGAAAAGTTCTTAAGCTCTAAGCACTGTAACAGTGGGACAAAAATCAAAAAATAACTGTGTAGTCAATAAATATTTATTGAATGATGATTGAATTACAAATAACATATATCATTTTGGTGGCATTTCTAAAGTGCCATACATTCATATATACACCAGAAATAAAAAATACAACATGAAAAATAAACTAGGTAGTAAGATTTGTGGGAAATTATGCAATATGGCAATAATAATGGGCTAAAACAGGTCAAAAATCTTGCCTACAATTGCACAGTTCTAAGAGCCATCAATATTTGAACCCAATTTGCTGACCACAGAATTCATACCTTTTCACTACCCAGTACATGGTCCTGGGTGTTGTGCCTCTTTTGAGGAAGTCCCATCATAGTGATTCATACTTTCTTCTCTTTTTCCTTCTACTCTCAAGCCCCATTATCCTTGTTCTTGGCTAAAGAGACATCTCACCGGAAAGCACAGCACTCATAGGCCTTGGATTTCAAGTTCTGCGAGCAGGAATAAAACCCTGGTCCTCTCAGAAGCTACATATTCTTGAGCAAGTTACTTAATATGTCTATCAAAATAATAATATTAATAACATCTTACCCTAAGGTAAGGGCATGGAAAAGGAAAGTGAGATAATGAAGTAACAAGCTTGGCACCGTTCCTGGCACAGAGTAAGTGCTCAATAAGCAGTGGCCGAGGTCATAGTTGCTTCCAGATTCCTGCTTCTCTGTGGCCACCCTAAAGCCTCTGAGCTGCTGTCAAGGGCAGCAAGGATTGGGTTAGGAAGGAGGAAATGGGGACGGGAGGACACGATTAGCATAAGCCTTTACATTTTACGAAAACTCTTTTTATTCCACAATGGAACAAGTCTTTTGAAGCAAGGCAGTACAACCTAGAGACAATTTAAATAAACTCCAATTGGAGAGTTACAAGGGAGATTGCAGAAGGAAACTGGAGTCAAGCCTTAATGGGTCCAAATCCCAGTGGCCCTGAGCCAAGCAGGCTCCAAATCTGCCTTAGCTCCTGATTGCACTGAGCCTAAATCCTTCTCCAGGCCCCAGCAATAAAAGGGAAGTGAGGAGAGGAGATCACAGGGCATCTGGGGACCCAACTTAGGCCAAGTCAAAAACTTAAGTCTGGGTCCCAGACTTTGTTCTTGAGGAAGTTATTTGTCAGCAAATGGAGAAAAACCCAGGAGGGGCTTGTGTTGGTGGAAAAATATGCTAGTTTCTAATGCACACAAGGTCTCGAAATAAAGCTCAGCAAAGCAGCCACTTTGTCTTCCATTGCTTTTGTAGATCCCCGTGACTTTAGCCACTGAGTGCTGCACAAAGCAGGCTGTAGGTAAGTGCCTACTTCCTAAGGAAGAAATACCAGGCTGAAGCAAGAAAAGCAGGGTAGGTAGGGGTCTTCTCACTTCTGAGTGAGCATGACTGTGACCTGCACCGTCATAGCACGGGTCTTACTGTGTTCAATAACCATCTCCAAAAAGGGTTTGGGATTGTGCAGGAGGGGCTGTGGGGAGGTGGGAGAAGTCATCATTATAGGTACAGAATAGGACTCTAACTTTAATCACAACCTCCAGTGAGGTCTTCCAGACCCGCCAAATCTCACAACTTCAGTGGAGGTTTGGACCTGAAAATGCATCCCTGGCAGCTACAGTGTGGCATACATAGAGAAGGAGCCTGGACTTTGTTTGGCTTTAACAAAACATTGGATTGAAACCAACTACTTACAATCAGAGTGACCTCATTTACTTAACATCTCTAAGCCTCAGTTTCTTCATCTCTAAATTAAGGTTAATAATCTAGATCCCATAAGGTTGTCATAAGGATTAAATGAGATAAGTGGGAATTAAAAATACTTGCCTTACAAGGTGTTTTGGGATTAAATAAGATGATGTATGAAAATCCACTAACAGGCCCTTAATTGTGGCTGGGTTGGTTTGAGGGAGGGCTATAAATCGCCCCCTCTCCTTTTCAGGATCTGAGCCAAGTGAGATACAAAAAAAATGGAGGCTAAAAGATTAGCTTCGGAGCCAATAGAGACTGACAAGAGACAGAGGCATTGGCCTGTAGACAAGGAAGCTTCCTAAGATTTTATCTTGGAATCAGCAGTGTCTCTCCAATGCTGTTTCCTCCTAAGGAGTAGAGCTAACATTTCTTCATGGAAGCTTCAGGACTGGAGTTAGAGTCTTCCTGACAATAATGTACCTAACTACCCCTCGAACAAACAGCACATATTATTAAAAACATCCCACTGCTTTATACAGGTATGAACTTGCCTTCTTAATTCAAGTCCTAACCCTTCACCTTGTGGTCTTGAAATATTTACATCACTCATCCATGTGTTAACATCTTAGCAAGGAATTCTTCAGAGATCAGCTTTTCAGAAAAACACAGGATCCCTGAGTGATCAATTTCTCTTCCCCACACTTAAGCCACATCCAAGATTTTCTATTTTCATCGCAACACTATAAATATCACAGTAACATTTGAAGTACATCCTTAGGTTTTCTCTCCTCATCTGCTGTCCCTAAGTAGCAGTGGGGTGCAGAAGAAAAGATGGAAACCATGCTCAAGGAGCCCGGGCCTCCTCCGCTCTCTTCGGTTTAAATCCTGATGTTCTGCCCATAACCCTGGCACTGGATTGGTACTGGCTCCTGGTCCTATCAATTTGAACTTTCAACTTAATACTAAATTATGTCAAATCATCTAGGCTTCTTTTAAAACTCTGGATGAGCATGGGAGCTTAGACACACACGTGCACACTCATGCATGCACATGCATGCTCACATCTACTCACACTCACCCTTCACTCTCAGCAGATGATGCCTAGATGATGTCTCCTGCTTTGTAAAAACAATAGGAACCACCATCTGGAAGGTGCTTCAGAGCCACACATTCAGAGCTACAATCCACCCACATCCACGTGCATTCACTTCCTTTCCCTCTCCTATAATAAAGAAGTTCAATTGAAAGCAATCTTAGGCAAGTCCTCTTACCTATTTTTGGATGCCAATATCCCTCCTTCTCAGGAAACTTTACTTTCAATGATCCTTTTTCTGTTTTGTACATGCAAGCTCTATATTTCCATTGAATTTTCATGATGAATGTGCTCCCATTTAAAAAAAAAAAAAAAAAAAAAAAACGACTCTCTCAGCCCCTCCTCATTGGACAACTAGCACCCAGCCTCTCTCCTCCCTGTCACAGGCAAGCATCTCAAAAGTGTTATCCAGCCTCACTGACAACATCTGCTCACCTCTCACTCAGTCCTCAGACCACCCCAGTCTGACTCTTTGCACCACCAAGAAAAAATAAAAAAAACAAAGGCTACCAGTGATCTCCAAGTTGCTAAATCCAGCAGCAGACAGTTTCCAGTCCTTGCCTCAGTTATGCTCCCAATAGCATTTCAGACTTTGAAGACTCCCCTGGCTACCTCAAGGCAATCATCGTCACAGCCTTGCCCCTGAATTGATCCTGACTTGGTTTTCCCAAGCTTAAGAGGGTTTCCATCATCTAGCTAGCTGCCAGGATTCATCTGGAGCCACCCACATCTCTTTCTCTCTTACCCGCCATATCTAATTCACCAACAATTACACTGTTTTGCTTTCAAAATATTTAAGTTGATCTACTTCCCTCCACTTCCCTGCTATCACTCTCCAAGCCACCATGTTCTTTCACTTGGTCAACAACACTGACTTCTTAAGCAGTCTTCCTCACAGAGCCTTCTATCCTGAATGAACAGAAGCTGAGTGATATGTTTTTTAATGCAAATTTGATTTCCTCTCTCTCTCACACACACACACTCTCTCACCCACACATTCTCTCTTTCTCTCTCTGTCTCTCTTTCTCTCTCTCTCACCCACCCTTCTTAAAACTCTTCAGTGGCTTTTATTGCTCTTAGAATCCAGGTCCAAATTCTTAACATGGCTCATAAGATCCAGCAGGGTCTGGCCCCTGCAGGGCCTCCATTTGTCTCATGTGTGGAGCTCCCCTTGAAGTTGTGCAGTGCACAGTTTGCACTGCTGTATACCCAGGTCCTGGACCCTGACCTATCTCTCCAATCTCATCTCTACCATGCTGAGTACTCTATACTCAGCCACATTCTCATTTCTCAAATGTGTTCTGCTCACTTCAGCCAACAATGTTCTTTGTTACCTGGTACACTCTCTTCCTCACTCCCAGTTTCTTCTCTTGGATAATTTTCAATCAAAAGTCACTTCCTCAAGGCAGCTGTTAGTATTGGTCAGAGTCTCAGCAAGAAACAGGCAGCATACTCCAAGAGGGCGAGTGATGGGAGCTTAATGAAGGGGCATGTTACAGCGTCCAGGCAGGGTCAAGGGAAACCAGCAAGGCTGGAGAAGCGCTCTGCGCTAGACGCTGTTGCCACCCCTGGGTCTGAAGGAGCAAAAGGAGGACACTGCAGCTGGAGAAGAGGGGTCTCCTGACAGCAGCTGGGACCCCCAGAAGAGGAGCACACCACCGCTTAACTGTAGCCCAGTGGGGAGGAGGCCAGGCTATAAACACTTCCACCCCTGCCCTTCCACTCTCTAGCTCCCACTGGTGTCTCCCATTGGCCAAACCCACCAAAAAGTTGGAGGGCAAGGGAACCCACAGTGGCTCTTTAGGGGTCAGAGCAACTAGAAGAGGTTGCTCTAACCTGGAGGGCAAGTGGAGCGTAGAGCGCCTACCTTCTCTCTTCTCCCTCATTCAGCTGTCTTTGATATATGCTGCTTTAACACAGCACTCTCTTCCTTCATAGTTATTCTCCCCATTTATAGCTATGTTTCCTATGTTAATAATTTAATTAACATCAAATTATCAAGTAATTATTATTTGATACAGATAATTCTTCATATCACATGTGGAAATGACATGTTCATAAGCTTATAAGGGTAGGCACCACTTGGATTCCCAGTGCCTGGCACAGTACCCAGTATGGAGCTCTGCAAACATCTGCTGAATGAATAAACTCATCAACTGCTGATTATGGGATGTTTATATACTTTGGCCCACATTCGTGAAGACTAAGGGAGGCCTGGCCTTAATGGGAAGGGCAAGGCCCAGGGCGAGGCAGACAGCACAGATGAGGATCCTCATCACAGTGTCAGGGAGGTCCAGAAACTTCACTCCACATTCAGTTCAAAGTCTTAATGAAGCCTCTGGACCAAAGCTCTGGCTTTTCTCCTGCCCCACAGACAGAAATAGAGGTTCCAACTGGACAAGGGGCCGGATGGGGCAATAAATGGAAATAAAAAACAAAGGAAATACATCAGACCTTAATCCATGTCCTCCCCAGCTCTGACACTTACTTTGCTCTGACACTTACTTTGCTGTGTGACTTTGAGCAATCATGCAACTCCCTGACTCTCAGTTTCTTGACTGAATAATGACTGAACTTCCCATTATGGTTGCTGGGAGGACCACATGAGGACATGTGTTACGTGACACGTAGTTTATAAACTCTTAAGCATCGGACAATTTATCCCATGGTTTCAGAGACACACAAGATGGTTTTAATAAAGCTCATTTTCTAATTTTTGTTTGGGGAGAGCACTCATTCTGTAAGCAAAATATTCACCTCAGATACTCCCGAGCCTCATGGGACCTCATTCACCAGGGCAGTTCCTCAGAGTGACCCTGCCTAGTGGCAATGGGAATAAGTATTATGAGTACATAAACCCCTCCTTCCAAAATCGGGAAAGTCTCTTGCTGCTTCTCACTTCCTCAGCCTGAGAGAAGCTCCCAATGGCCAATCAGAATCATCACCCCTAGTTTTCTATAAGCACACACATAAGAAAGATACCTTGGCCAGGTGCAGTGGTTCACGCCTGTAATGCCAGCACTTTGGGGGGCCGAGGCAGGCAGATCATGAGATCAAGGGTTCGAGACCAGCCTGGCCAACATGGTGAAACCTTGTCTCTACTAAAGATACAAAAAGTTAGCCAAGCGTGGTGGCACACGCCTATAATCCCAGCTACTCTGGAGGCTGAGGCAGGAGAATTGCTTGAGCCTGGGAGGCAGAGGTTGCAGTGAGCCAAGATCATTGCACTCCAGCCTGGGTGACAGGGTGAGACTCTGTCTCAAAAAAAAAAAAAAAAAACCTTTCCTCAGTTTCCCCATGGACCACTTGCTACATATTTATGAATGTGTAGTTAGGAATGTGTGACGTTGTCATTTCCAATTATGTGGTTTTAGCTTGCAGCAATGACACATTACCCTAATGTGTGCTTCCTTCTAATTGATAATTATCCTTTATCCTGCAATCACGACATAATATCTCTAAGGCAGAAGTGTTCTTATTTTCCTTTTCTTCTTCCTTTTTCCTCCTCAGGTTCATCCTTCCTGTGGATTTCTGATATCTCCTAAACTCATTGTGGATTTCCTTACCTCTCCAAACAGATGGCTCAATGCCATTAACTTTGTAATTTCATCTTTCAAAAATCTAATCTTTGTACTCCCTTCTCTGCTTTCCTTAACTTTTTAATAACACAGACTTGTCAGAACAGAAATTGCTTCTGGCCTGGAACAGGCTGTGCTATCAATGGCATGTATATTGCTGAGGCTGGGGTGGTTTCACGTTGACTTGACACAAACTCAATCAGGATATGAGACCTGTGAAGATTTTCATTTTTATCTGAGGTCTCACAGTTGTTAGGGAAGTGAGAACGATATTGATGTCCGTATACCTCCTTGTAGTTCACACCAAAAAGAGAGAGAGAAAGAGAGAGATTCCTGACATTTATCTCTTAAACAAGACATGTGAGCAGCCAAACACTGTCCGACAGGACAAATATTTACTGTGCCAGCAAACAGCCCTGAATGCCAGTCCAGGCAAGGCAAAGACTGTGACCCGAGCTGATCGACATTCAACAGAGACACCAGGCCCCAAGGGCTGAAGATTAAGGACATTATTTAACACTGAACCATGTACAAGATTTGTCTCATTGGCCCTATATCAAAACTGGACATTTTTATTTTCATTTCCTGGATTCTCCATGGGCTCGTGTTCTTTAGGGCAAGTGGCTGTGAGACCTTTTCATTCCTGTGAATTCTGTCTCCAGGCCGATCTTTCACTTGGCAGTCAGAAGGATTATAGGATTGCAGAGTTCTTCTGAAGATTTGCTAGCTCTCCTCCAAAAGGAAAATTAGACTCCTGAAGATCCACATGGCCGCTAAAAGTAAGCAAGGAGATGAGAGACCGTCTGGGGATGGGGACTGTGGCTAGAAAAAGCACTCAAGGCATTTTTGCAGCAGAGTCCTCGACAAACCACCAAGGAGAAGGAGGAGCGAGAATTTCCACTAATAAGCTTGACAGTTATTCTGTAGCTCACAGAGAATTCATGCTTACTTCAGCAGCGTTATTTTTTTAGACAGAAATGTCTGATTAGCAACTTCCTAGAGTGGTGGTGCTTAATTGACACTGGCCACAAAGGCGTTTGAGAAGTTTTATCCTCTGCCTTTCATATAAAACACTTAAAGTTCTGCTGCTGCAGGCAATATTTGGGAATAAGTCTGTCTCTCTGCTCCACTAGCTTCGCAGACAACCTTCTTTTCCAGGGAACCCATGTGCTGCCTGCTTCTGAGCCTTCCTGGTTTGATTCCATTGAGTAAGATGTTTAACCACTCATGCCTCTGTCTCCTCAACTACCTGAGATGTTGGGAAGGAATTAAATGAGAACATGTATCTAAAGTTCTACTATGGCCCAAGATTTTTGAAGCAGGCACTCATTACCTGTTAGCTCTCATAGTTATTATCATTTTGACAAATGTCAGGCTTGTCTCAGCTGAGCTGAGGAGTTGAGGCTTTCTCCCTGCCTTGGTCAGGATAATGAGGGCTGATATGGCAGATACGATAATAGCCCCCAAAAGATGTTCATATCCCAATCCCTAGAACCTGTGAATGTTACTTTACATAGTAAAAGGGTCTCTGCAGATATGATTTAGATGGGGAGATCATCCTGGATTACCCAGATGAGTCTAGTGTCATCACAGAGTCTTTACAAGAGGAGGGCACAAGGGTCGAAGGCAGAAGATGGGATGACAAAACAGCTCAGAGAGGAGAGATGATGCTACACTGATGGCTTTGAAGACAGAGCAGGTGACACAAGCCAAGGAATGCAGAAAGCCTCTTGGAACTGGAAGAGGCAAGTAAACGGAATCTCCTCTACAGCTTTCAGAAGGAACACAGCCCTGCCAAGACCCTGAATTTAGACCAGTAAGACATCTGACCTCCATAACTATAAGATAATAAATTTGCATTATTTTAAACCACTACATTTATGGCAATTTGTTCCGGCAGCCCAAGGAAACCAAAGCACTGGGTAACAGTAGAGACTGATGGGTCCCATCAGGAGCAGAGGCAAGAAAGCCAAAGAAACTCTAGAAGGATGGCCTCGGGGACATGGACTCCATCCCACCAAGGGGCTCCTTGCAGAGACCCCAGCCCTGCAGGGAAGAGAAGCTGCTGCCCCTCCTGGAAAGTCTTGGCATTGATGAGGCTTGCCTCAAGGCCTCAAGGGGTGAGTGGAGGGGCTGGAAGACATGCTCTCTGTAGGGAGATTCCAAGGTGGAAGAAGGGAAGTAAGAACTGAAAGGCTACTGGAGGACAGGGCTGCTGGTTGCTCTCTCCTTGGAGAACTGCAGAGGAAGGGGCGTGATGGGAACATGTGGCCACAGCTGAGAGCTCAGTTTCCACAACATGCTCAGGCACTCCTGCAATAAGGAGGCTACTGTCACATAGGGCTTATGAGACTCAGTCTCATCTCTCCATCGACACTGTGCTTTTTTCATTTCCCCTACAGGCCGGCACTCAAAATTACTTACTTACTTACTGAATGAATGAATGCATGCATGCATGCATGAAAAGAGCCCAGACGTTATCACAAAATATCACCATTTCTCTTGACTCAGAGGTGGGAGTAGGGGGCTGGGAATGAGAAGGAGATTGGGAAAAGATTCTTTTTTTCCTTTTAATCTTCCTAGGAAGGGCCTGACTGAGCAAATCCCCTGCGTGCAGTCAGACACACTGGGAGGTGTCCTTGGGCCCGGATTAGAAAGGTGGCTCCGGGCCCTGGGTGCTGCTGCTGTTGTTATGCAGGCAAACGCTCCCAGCGCATTCAAAATCTGCGGAGGTGGATGCTAATAACCCATAATCCATGTTGCATTTGCCAACAGCCAAAAGAAAAATGAACCTTTAATTGAGCAAGATTTGGCATCAATCAATGATGTGACTTCAGTCAGGCAAAACCGACAGATTACTGAGCTGGACACCCAACTGTGAGAATTGCTCTCCTCTACTGGGGTGAAGAATGTAAAATGTGGATAAGCAGCCTATCTTGCCAGGCCCAGGATCGTAACTCACTGGGAAAAATCTCCTCTTTATATCTGTTTGTAAATCTTTTTTCATTTTTCTCTTTTTTATGTTCTAAGAGCTTAACTTACTTTGTACCTCTGCGCCCCTTCACCTAAGTTTTGTGTTTTCATATGCTGATGATAGTTTCTAAGAAGCCATTGGACACAACGGAATCGGTAGATTCCCAGCACCCAGCCAGAGAGCTGATAGAACAGGAACCTTGAAGAAGCAACAGTCGGAGGCCAGAGAATTCTAGCAAGATGGTAGGGACAGCAGCCACACAGGTTTTGGATCTTCCTAAATCCCCACCTAAAAAAGCCTGGCCATGGACAATATTTATCACAAACTAGCTGCTGAGGTATTCCCATGAACCCCAAATACAAGCAGGTCAGGATAAACCACCAACTACAAGCCCTGAGCACCCTCAGTATCTGTGAGGGAGTAGGGGAAAGTCCTGGGTAGCTACAGACCCAGCACAGTTTGGAGAACTCCAAACACCAACAGATGAGAAGCACTACAGGCCTGAGACCAGCAGCTGCTACTGGAAGGAGCTTTGCCCAAGCCAGTGGGGGCATGCAAGGGATTTGTGGTCAGCTCTGAACTATGAACTTCTGAAACTGACGAGCCAGGGTTCCCATCCAGCACAGGGCCTCAGAACAAGAAAACTGCTGGGAGTGGGCTGCAGACAGATGAAAATCTAGCGTGTGTGCGTGTGTGCGTGTGTGTGTGTGTGTGTGTATCTGTGTGTCTGTGTCAGTGGCCTCCCTCCCACCTGCCAAGATTCTTGGAAGGCTCTTTCCTTCCCAGGCCCTCCTGTTGCTCTCAGCCATTGCTTTGATGACCTGTGTGGACACAGTTCTGCAGCTCCAACACTTCTCACTCCTTTCAGACATGGTTTCTCATTCACCCTCTGGCTTCATGCATAATTCCAATTGATTAGTCCTAATTCTGCCCTCAGGAGTTACAAAGACATCTCCTCCCTCTTCCACAGAACAGGTTTCAAATATTTGACAACAGCTATCAGGGGCCCTCTAAAAGCACCTCTTTTTCTGGCCAAGCATCTCGGATTTCTTCAAAAGCTCCCTCTGGGATGTGGCTTCCTGAAGCCTCAGTCCTGGCCACCTGCCTTGGGCTTTTTGCAGTGCAGAGAAGCAGCATGGTGTAGTAAAAAAAAAACCAGCCCTGGTTCCAGAGAGCTAGAACTCCCACCGTCTGGCCAGCCTATTACCCTCTCTGAGCCTCAATTTTTTTCATCTGCAATATGGGGATAATTTGAAATCCTGGGTTTATCGTGAGGCTCAGTGAGTTAATAAATGTGTCTTCTTTGAGAGCCCTAGAGCATGGTAAAAACATGTATATACATACATACATGTTTGGGTATTATTTCTCCAAATTGTAACATCAGTGGCACTCCAAGAGCCTGGAAGTGACCACTCCAGAAGTTACCTGTTTAGAGGAAGGCACAATGGGACTATTCTAATCCTTCTTCTAGTCCCAGGCTTTTCCTAATGCAGTTTAAGTTACACAAACTTGGCAGATCCTTATTGAGCTGGCAGTCAACTGAGCAAGAGCCACTCCATTTTTAGGCTCTTAATTGTCTCAGACAAGGTTATACATAACATCACACATCACCTTAATGAAGAGGGCTGCTTTCAGCCCCATACAAAGGGCCTCCTGTGTTGAATTAGATGGGCCCATCATTCTTTTCCCAACTTGGTCCCAAGGAATATTTTATCTGGGAGCAGAGTGCAGAGATTATCCTTTCTCATTAAAAAAAATTATAGTCATATACATCTAAATTTCATTTTCCTCAATATCCTTTCATTGATCTTCAACCCAAGAACCAATCTAAAACTTTAAGTTATTCCCATCTTCAGTATAATCTGTCTCTTCTGGACAATAAACTCCATATACCCACTGTAGATATAGCACATCCTTTTACTCGACCTAGATTTATGTCTTTCAAGTTTCCCAGGCTATCTTCACCAATATGCCAAGATGTGTTAAACAGGTTCACCACATGGCCCATGGGTTCTCGATTATTTCCTTAAATACCGCACTAAAATCCAGCCATCTTTTAAAGTCGGCAGTAAAGTTTTAGAAAATGCATGTGATTTGCTGTTTTAATGAAAGGATACTTTAAAAAATAAGAGGTAAAGCATGTTATTCACTTTAGTTAAGTAAGTAGAACCTCCTGGGAGCTATGACAGTTTGGCTTCTGAGGCCTGAATCAATTAACCCATGTCCACATGGTGTCAGTTACCTTGGATTGCCAGCCAAGAACATAGGAAGAAATAAACAGCCTCATGGGGACTAGTGTTGGAAATCAAAACATTCACATTTTATTGGGATTATTTGTCCTCTCACATGCTGTGAGTACACATAAGCTTTCAAATATATACTCTTTTCCATGCATGTACTTCCGGATATAGGATTGCCCTTACATCCCACAAGAATACTAAGTTCACATACATTATTGGTGAAAGTGATGACAATATACTGGTGTGTAACTATATTATCCAATGACAGCAAGGCAAGGAATAAATTCTCACCTCATAAGACTTCAAAAGGAGAAGAAGCTAGTGACTAACCGACGCCAGGTTCTGGTTAATAGTCCCACTAGTGAGAATTCCCAAGCGATGCTGATCAGCCAAACTGCCATGGGCATTTGAGTAGCTAAGCACATCCAAGACCCCTGTAATATTTACATCCATGTGGCTAGATCTGGGACTTAGTTGGCTATATATTAACACAAAATGTGTTCTCAAATATCCCAGAGAAGATGGGAGGATTTTCACTGTGTCAGTCCCTCCCCTCCCTGGTGCCCCTTATGCCATTTTATTTTGTAGTTTCTGATTTCCAAGAACTACCTCTAAGTTGTTTGACCTCAGGATATCTCCCAGTGAGATTGCAAACTCTGTGAACACAAGAACCAAGTCTTCAGATCCCTTTTTCTCCTCACTCAGGTCTTAATCCCAAGCCTTTTATAAAACAAACACCCAATAGGCCTTGCCTAACCAAATGGCCTCATGTGGACTCAGAGATATCGATACAGCGTCAGTCTTGAATTGCATTGCACTGCATGACAAGAACGGTAAAGAAGGAGGGGCTGGGGCTTAGAAGCTGTCCTGCAAAACCATCTCTTCCCACTTCTACTGCAGATCCAATGATTTATTGGTCCTTTGATGTATTTTTGCCATGACTGTATTTTTTTAAATCATGCTATTAGAGTTTTGTTTTTCTTTCAGGTAGTGAGTTGAAGAGATTTGCCAGCATTCCATAGTCACTGGTTTGAAGCCAAAGGCACTCCTAAACAAGAAAGGTCAAGTGTGGTCACTCACCCGAGAAGCAGAGCATGGCAAGCCACTTGCCCCCAATCAGAGACAGTCCCTCCGTGTGAAGTGCCAAGAAGCCCGCTTTTGATTTGTGGCAGCCTATAACCTGGCCATTGCTTGAAGTCTGAGTCTTAATACATTTTGTCCGCTTTCCAAGTGTATACTTATTTAAATTTTAGAATCATCTGGTTATAAAGTCTTAGGGATTTTGAAAAAGAAAACAACAGGTCAACTTTGAAGTTAAAGAAGATAAATGAACACAGACCATGGGAACACAGGCTGATGCCCGCTGGAAACTCAGCTAACCTGGTGTCCTGGAGGCACTGGTCCGATTGCTTGAGGCAGCTGGGTCTGTATTTAAACTGGACACACCTGGAAATGATCATTTTGCAGTTTGCTTGGCCTCTTCCCTATGGCTGGATCTCGCCGCCTTGTCTTATGTAAACAAAAAACTCACACATTTCTGGCCAAAGAGGTTGATCTAACTGGCCCAGCACACTCATGACAAGGACTTTGCTGTCAGGAACAGATCACCAAGTACAGAAGGAACATGCCATCCATGGTGTTAGGGGTGAAGACGGAGATTTCCTACCTCAGCACATTCCACTCCCTGATTGCCGCAAGAAACTATCATCACCCACAGTCAGTCTCTCCTAGTGTGCCTCTGGCCAAATACCATACGACAATAGACACGCTGCTTTACGAGTCCCTCAGCTACCCCGTGCCCCATCGACCCATACAAGATTATCTCCAAGCAGCTAACAGGCAATAGTCACTGGCTGAGCTGACAAGAGCTTGGCCTCAGGGCTCTGAAGTCTAGAGCCCGGAATGAGGGTGAGGAGTCATGTTCCTGATCTCCCTTGCCCACCTATGTAGGGAATGTTGAAGGTCACTGTCATCAGACCCACAGAGCTAATCATCCCTTTTATAAAGACTGAGTCCAGTGGGCTCCTGGCACACACCCTGGCAGGCAGGTTTGTTTGAAAATTTTGAGACAACAAACAAGAAAAAGCAAGCAAACCAAAGAAACAAAACCAAAAGGACTGACTTCTTCTTCAGCTGACAGGGTGTTTCCTTCACCTGCCTCCAGGAGCTCTGTGCTTGAGCCCAGCTGCCTTCTCACTGGAGGACTGTCCATGTCCCAAGCTACCTCTGTCATGAGAGGCCTCTCTTCTCTCTACTCTAAACCACCTTACGGTAAAGTCAAGACAATCAAGCAGTACAATCAGTAGCCAACCCAACTGGTATGATGACCCCAACATGGCAGACTGGGTAAGCCCACCACACAGAAGGTCAGCACATTCAGTACGGTCCCTTTGGCAACTGGAAGAAAGAACACTCATGTTATGGTTTTAAGACACAAGCAACGTGAGCTACACTAGTGGGTAGAGCACAGGTAAGAAGCATTCAGATACGGTCCCGCTCCATTCATGACAGAACCTGACCATGGTGCTGGCTCAGGAATGCTTTGCCTGGCACAGTAGTGGGCATCTGACGTTTCAGGATTTGGGGGCTAGTTATAGTCAAAGCAGTGACATGGTTTCTGTGACTTTCCTGTGATGAAGAAAATAGAGTAAGGGTTGCACCAGAGAGGAATCATTTTACTTACTGAAACCACTCATGCAAATTTAAATAAAGGGATATTTATTCTAAAGGTCTGGATTAAGTGGATCCAAGAAGGTGAGCAGGCAGACCCTGGAGCTGGGCCCATTCGGAGAGCCCTGCAGCAAGCATGCCTGGACCTTTATCCCAGGGCCTGCGCATTGATCCCACTCGCAGCCTGATTCCTCCCTCTTCATTTACCAAGAGAGGGAAACTGATTGGCTTCTGACCAGTCATAATTGGTCCCTTTTTGGTCAGTGATATTGGGATAGAAAGGGAACATGATGAAAGGACTCCCCTTGTACAGAGTACATGTAAGTCCTCTGAGAAGAGAGGACAGGGACAGGAGGAGACTGGTGGGCAGTTCTGCTGCAGAAGTCCCCTCCTATTTCACCCCTTAGTGACGGGGCAGGTTTCTTCTTTGCATCCCATCAATATGAATCAGAAGAATAGATCTGGAGCAGGAAAAACTCTTCCAACTGGGCCGTCAGGGCTGACTGAAGGGAAACCAGGTGACTTCAGGTCAGTACACAGATCATTTGGGAAAGCTGGGATGAGGGTGGGAGGGAAAGGTCAAGACGATATGCACATTGTAGATTAATTAAATGTCTGCACAGAGCAGACTCCCCTGCCTCCCTCAGACCCTGTCTCCACTGTGCTCCCACCCAGAGGAACAGCTAATTGGCGAGAGGTCAGTGCATTTACCTAGACTCATTCCACTCTGTCCGAGAGACAGGAAGGTCAAGGAAGGAGTGGCTGGATGACACACTCTGATGCAGTCATCTGGAAATCTAATTTGTGGAACCAGTAGCCATCTGTTCCATGGGTGATATGCCAAGGTACCGGCCAACACCAGAACAAGCTTTCTGCTGTTCGGGTAACTAATTGCATCTATGGAACCAACACAGCGTAAGACTTAACCCGTGGAATACGATCCCTTACTAAATTACCACTTTTGCTTTGGTTTTTCTCAGGGAGCCAGTATGCATACTACAGAGTCTCTGAAACAGCAGCAGACAGACAGAGAGGCTGGGCAGCTATGCCCCCAAAAACATGACAGGACAGCAGGTGTCAAGGGTAGCACATTCCCGGAGCTGTGCAGGAGACCTCGGCTTTGCTCTAGTTCCTTTTTCTCTTCTGAGAAACACGGAAGTTTGACTCAGTATGAAGCTGCGGAGGGAAGTCAGGGCCTACAAATGCTAAGTTGCTGTCAGTGATTCCTTTTATACCTTTTCCTTTTCTGAGATACCTCGTCTAGAAATTAGAGGGAGTGGAATGTGCTGGAGGTAGAAAATCTCCGTCTTCACCCCATCACCATGGATGGCATGGTGGCCAACAGTTACCTTGCTTAAAGTTTCAATGGTAGGTTCATCTACTGTCATAAACTCCTCATAGAAAATGGCCTCTTGTTGTTTGGTATCATCCACAACCAGCATCACCCTGCAGGAAGCAAGCCAATAGTAGGTAGATTCTCCTTCACCTGCACGCGCTATCCCCAGAGCCCTGACCATAGGCAAGAGAGTCTCAAAGAGCCTGAGAAGACTTGATCCTAGCTTTTTGTAATGCTTGATTAGTTATCAAGGAATGGATGGCTGGATGCATATCTATTCTGCCTGAAGAAATGTAACCCAAAATCTTAGTGACAGTACATTTTTTGATCTCTGGGTTTTTTTTAAAGAATATATCAGCATCTTTAAAAGTGTACCAAGAATACCAAGTGTCACATGGGCCTTAGTATCAGCTGCTTTGGCCTTCCAGTGGACTGGGGACAGGTCTCTCATCATATACCTGGCTGTCTGCTGGGCTTCTTCCAGCCTCTCATTAAATCCATATCATGCTGGATTGGCTCTGAGCATTAGTAAAAAAAACACTTTCTGTTTTCCTGACAAAGCAGAACCTAGCACATTGCCCTTGTGTGATGAATACTTAGCGATTATCTTAGTGCAACCAAGAGGAAAAAACAAGGGATTTAACCAGCAGGTGGGGGGAGTATGCTTAGTACTCAAGATGCTAAGCTGCTAATAATCAGCATGAACCAAAAGTACTTCTGGCTCTCTGGTCCTCCAGGGGTCGGTGAAAGGTGTTGCATCAAAGCTGCTGCAGAAGGCAGCTCCCTAACAGGCAGAACAGCCATTAGGCTGGACCCACTATGAAAAATAAATAAGAAGTATTCGCAAGGATTAAATCAGCCTCATAGAGATGTCTCCATTAGCCACGGGAATAGAGGTTTCAGGTGGAAACCTCAGAATAATACCACAAAACAAAGTTTTATCCCTAATAGTCAGTTATGGAATGGATGTTATGAGGTTTTTGGTGTTTCATTTTTTTTCATTTAAGAAGTGACTGTAGAGCACCTTCTTTCTGACTGTATTTTGCTTAGAACTGGGCACACAAGAGCCAGATGGCAGAAGGAATGTTGGCCAGGATTCACAATTCAGTGTTACATCAGAGGTGACATGAGTCCTAAGAGCATGTTGGTAAATGTCTAACAACTGACTCTCCCATAAAAGCCCTGATTTGTAGTGTTTGCCACTTTTAGTGGTGTAATGCTCCCACCACAGCTGGCTTCATGGTATCAACATGAACACAGTATTGGAAGAGGTGCACACAGGTAGTAGCATTTCCAGACAGATTCACCAGGCATAACAAAGAAAACCCAAGAGCATAGACAATAGGAAAATATAGTCAAACAGGAAGCAATGAGTTTTGAGTACTTATTAGCTTTGTTTTCAATGTAATTTATCGAAGTGTGAGTTTATATCATTTAATTTTGAATACTGTTTCTGGCTCAAAAAATGCCTGAAGATTGAACAAACCTTTGCAGGCTTCTATGAGCCAGACCCCACACACCACTGTGTCCACCAGACCAGAGGCTGAATTCAGGTGACAAAAACCAGGAGACTCACCAACTTTGGTGGGGCCTGGACTCTCATGACTATATTCAAATAAATTAATCACTTTTAATAAAAATTGGTATGTCAAAAAAATGTCAAGGCACACCTAAAATGCACTTGTATGGCTTAGTCTACCATTTGAAACAAAATATGTCAGTAAATTTCTCGTATTGGCACAATATTGATATCTAAAGACTTTCCATGAAATTTAATATGTAATAGAAATTACAGTGCTGGAAAATTGTGCTCAAGGGACCAATCATTAACAGAACTCTACTCTTAATTCAACTAAACATTAAGAATAAGAATTTTTTTTTTTTAGGATCTCTTAACTTACATCTCATTCTCAATTTTGTTGACTACGTGTTTTTTAAACTATGCCTTTTCAATGTCTCTGAGAGTATCCAATTGTTGTTTTTGCACAACGGGGAAAGGTAGGAGGCAGTTTCCTCTCCAGGAGACGTTGGGCACAAATATGTAATAACTAAACAACAAGGCAGGATTGTCTGTTGCTTTAGATTCTGTGTATTTGAACTGTAAAGTGTCTTTCCACTCCAGAACTCTGGGAATCTACATTTCCATCTGAAGAGCCAAGAAATCCCTTTCTGTCATGTGTGAGCCGGAAGAGTTTGCTTTGGAAACCCTTTCCGTCAGTGATGAATTGTGCTTCCTCTGTCCAGCTCTACCAGGTGCTGGAGATGCACATACACAAGTCCTTGGCAAGGTATACAAAATTCTTGTACGCCAGGAGAAATTCACCCACAGACTTCATTTCAGCAGTGTTCGTAATAGTTCAAAAAACAAAAACAAGTGCACAGTAAAATGCACAGTCACTCAAAACACACGAACAAGCGCTGCCCTGGGCCTTCTTCCTTCAGTAGCCTCAAGGTCTTTCCTCTTCCAAACTCAGCCACCCTCAGAGGTAAGAAGTGGTGAGAGACCCAGAAAGAAATCACCAGGCGAATGCTGTGTTTTCTATGTAAGGAAACAGATGATGAACAGTCTCTTGGAGTCAAAGTAGGAGTAGAAATGTCTCTGGGGACAAAGTAGAAGCTGGTGATACCAAGTAAGTCTCCAGGAATAACGTCCAAATGACGAATTTCCCCACCCTGTACCTGTAAGAACTCCAAAATTTCCTGGGCCACATGTAGCTAAGGAACTGTTCAATTCCATAATTCCCATGTGGGGTTCTGTTGCCCCCTCAAGCCCCTGCACTTTCCTCGAGTCTGTCTTTTGGCTCTTCACTCACCACTGTCTACTCCCCCAATCCTGAGAAAAATTAGGGTCCAAATCCCTAAATCTGGTACCACTTCCATTTCTACACACCCACCTTTGTTAAATTCTGGTGAAGGAAACTGCTTTAGATCTTTCTTCAAAAGTTATATATTTCAAATACAGTTTTACGTGGTGAAATTCTACCTTAAGCTGGCATTTATTTGACTCATTTTTCTAACAGAGAAAGGTCTGGTTCAAAACAGCAGAGTTAGCTGATTCTCAGCTAGTAATGGTTGCTAGGAAACCATTCTGTGGCAATTTAGAATCACATAAGCTCTGACTTCCCCATCTTGTGAACTCCTATAGAATTAATGCAGGCTCGACTCATTCAGTGATCAATCAGTACTGCCCAGGGATATCTCTTCTCTCTTATTGTTAAATTGTTCTTTAATAATTAACTTTTATCTATAGTTTATGTCTTAGCTTTCCAGTTAGTTTTTAAACTTCAGAGGATAAGTCTCTTGACATGTATACTTGACCCTCTCACTTGCAAATGCCTAGTCACCAGGGCTTGACCAATATGCACTGATTGTATTTGAAGGCAGGAGGTCACATGGAAGAAACGCCTCCAGATTAGAAAAAGAACAGTCTGGTACTTTCTACCAATAATTAAATGAGTTTTCAAAGCTATTTTCTTTCTTTGGCTTGTATGTCTGTTTTCTGCTCTTAAATTTGAGACCACAGAAAATTTAGTGGAATATTCAAGAAGCGGTTATATTAATTGATGCAATTTCTTTAGAGAACAATAAGGTAATACTCGTTACAGCTGGAGATGCATGCAGGCAAGTCTGTTGCTAGGTGCATAAAATTCTCATACACCAGAAGAAATTCACCAAAAGAGCTCATTTCAGCAATGTTCATATAGTTTTAAAAAATGAAAGCAAATGTTAATAAAAAAGAATAAATTAAAAACGGTGAGCTGGGCGCAGTGGCTCCCATCTGTAATCCCAACACTTTGAGAGGCCGAGGCAGGAGAATCACTTGAGGTCAGGAGTTCAAAACCAGCCTGGCCAACATGGTGAACCCCATTTCTACTAAAAATACAAAAATTAGCCAGGAATGGTGGCACGTGCCTATAATCCTAGCTACACGGGAGACTAAGGTGGAAGAATTGCTTGAACCTGGTAGGTGGAGGTTGCAGTGAGCCAAGATCACACCATTGCACTCCAGGCTGGGCAACAGAGTGAGACTCTGTCTCAGAAAAAAGAAATGGTATCACATTCCTACAACAGCACATTACACTAATATCATTCTATGCTACACAATGCTATATCACACTAGGCCATACTAATAATAGTTAAAATAAGCTAGATTTACAATGTCAACATGATAAATCATTCGGCAAAACAAACCTATTTACAGAGAAATGAATATCATATCATTTAAAGTTCAAGATGTGTTATACCAAATTGTGTGCATGAATATAATATATAGTAAAAATTTACAAATACTATATTATGGTAATAAAATCACTAAATTCACTAAAGCAGTTGCCTTGAGGAAAGGGGGAAAGAGGATGTACTGGGGGACTACACAATTTTTTCTTTTTTTTTGAGACGGAGTCTCACTCTGTCGCCCAGGCTGGAGTGCAGTGGTGCTATCTCGACTCACTGCAACCTCTGCCTCCCAGGTTCAATTGATTTTCCTGCCTCAGCCTCCTGAGTAGCTGGGATTACAGGTGCATGCCACCACAACTGGCTAAGTTTTGTATTTTTAGTAGAAACGGGGTTTCACCATGTTGGCCAGGCTGATCTCGAACTCCTGACCTTGTAATCTGCCCACCTCGGCCTCCCAAAGTGCTGGGATTACAGGCGTGAGCCACTGCACCTGGCCACAATTTTTTCTATAATGTTTTATGAAAAAATATATTTGAAGAAAGTATAAGTTGGGTGTATGATGATTATGTTATTCAACATGTTTTTATGTTTTACAGATGCATTTTCTTTCTGGAAATTTGTTTTAGGGTGACAAAAGACCCACAATTCTTTCACTTGGGCAGATCACTGCACAAAGCTGGCACAGGCAAAGGTAGTTAATCTAGGTTCAGGTATTTGATTCCTGCCAAGTTAGATGGATTCTTTTGAAGTGCTATCTACACACTAGAAAGCTCACATGAATTAGGTCTTTTAAATATCAGTAATAAAACAAAGGAAGGTCAGACAATGAGGCATGATTTTTTAAATATCTTAAATAATAATCTTTCTTTGCTTTGCCTTGTCTGAATAAAGTTAATTATAAAGGCAGCGTATCACTTTGGCAGTTAACAACGCCTACATCGATGGTTCCCAAGCTTTAGTAAGCATAAAAATCACCTGGGATGCTTGTTAAAATGCCGATTCCCAAGTCCCACTCCCTCCCTGACCATGATGCTGAGTCAGTATAGCAGGGTTGAGGCCCTGTCATTTCCATCTTTAGCAACCACCCCAGCTATTTCTGGTGGGTGAGCAGGGTGACCATCGAGTAAACTGGGACTCTCTCAGGCAGGTAGTCCTACCCGTGAGCCAGAGAACACTAGTGATTCTGATTATGAGAACACACTGCAAGCACTGCAGGTTTCATATTAATATTAGCCAATAATTAGCTGCTTGAAAATTCAAATCTACAAAATTATCACACACAGCTTCCACTCATTCACCAAATACATATTGTCTATTATGTGCACAGTACTCCTTTGTTCTTCATTATACTCCGTGACTTTCCTTACACATATACGCATGTACATTTTCACATAAATGGGGTCAAAAAATTCATCTTTTTTTGTCCCCAAAGTCACACTGATGTACCAGGGAAGCTTTTTTCCTGAGGTTGGCAGGTAAGTGTAGTATTTTTGTGCTAAACAACCCTTTCCTACTCTTCTCCTTCCATCTGTATCAGCCACCCCTCACCCAGATGATCTATGTTAACACCCTAATATGTACCCTTGAGTATATTTCTTTATGCTCATAAGATCTTATAAGCATATAAGCATAGCATATCTATGTGTATGGATGACTCAGTGTAATAACAGATATGGTCTCTCTTCTGGGAGCTGACCATCTTTTGAAGGAGACAATGTATATTTACAAGACAAAGGGGGAAAGCTTACCCAAATAGCACAATACCATAGCAATACAGTGAAAAAACTGATGAAGAGACCTATCAGCGTGAGGGTTGCAGCTTATGAGAGGCAGAAAATAGAAAATGTAAGGGATCATCAAGAAAATCCTCACTGTTTGGCCTCCACATGGACCACCTGGATCAAAATTAGCTCAAAACCCAGATGCCGTGTGTACTAGAGACACATCTGCCAAGTCAAGAAAGAAATGTCTCTCCCTCAGGGGACAGAGCTGAGGGGAGCATCCCTCCCTAAGGTGGGGCTCCTGGACCCCAGGAGCATCATCAGCCTGCAGCCAGGGTAAGGTCAGGTGAGCAGAGGCGCTGTATTCAACTGAGCAAATGCCATGGTGATATTTGCAGGCACAATCATGTAAATGTTATTTACTGTGAGAAATGCATTTCCGAGGCAGATGCTTCCCACCGTCTATTCACTTGGCTGCCTCTGAAATAAGCGATTCTTTGCTCAGCCTCCCAGGAGGGTGTTGGTGTGTCAGGGGTCCTGGGATTAAGACTTGGCAGCCACGCCACAGGTGTAGCTAAAATCCTCCTCTTGGCTGGTAAAATGGGCTTCTGCCCCAGGAGTGGCAGGGCTGGAACTTGTAGCCTTTGAAGGACGCGTCAATCCCCTCCTTCCTGGTCAGCCCTGTGACTTTACCGAGAAGGGAAGTGAGGCTTTAGGTAGAAGCTGCTGCCTTGGTGAAACCAGCAACAGAACTTCAGGGAAGCAGCAGGGTTACGAAAAGATGAGAAAGCGACACAGAGACAAATAAAGCAGCCGAACAACAAGCAGCCGGGGTCCTCGAGGAAAAAGGAGATTGCTGCCTGATCAAAAGCCCCCACTTCTCATTGCTTATGGGGCAGCCTCATTCATCCAGGGTGGCTTTTATGTTTTCAGTCCTCTCGGCAGGACAGGAATGTAGGGTCAGAGGCCCTCCAGTCCTCGGCTGGACCAGGTATCAGGTGGGAAAATAAGTCTGTTAAACAAAGAAATCCACAGCATGACCTTCAATGCTACCTGGGCTGGCCCCATACCCACTCAATGGAAACAACCAGAACCCACTAGAATCCTCTAAGAAATATACTTGTTGCAGTCCTACCAAAGTAAGGTGATAAAGTTTAAAAGCCACTGCATCTGGAATTGAATACCTAGAAAGGCAGCACAGTGGAAAGAAAACGAGACATCAGCGGTTGATATTCCAGCCCCACCACTTGCCTACAGGTCCCTTAACCTCACTGAGCCTCCATTTCTTCGTTTGTAGAATGAGGATATTAACATCCTCCTGCTTAACTCCCCTGATGGATATAGGGATCGTGCATGGTGATGACCACTACAGCATTTTTGAAATAGTAAAGGTTATACCATACTAAGGTATTTATGGCACTGTTCCAGATTTTCTGCTACTAAACATTTGCGAGACCCCAATGATGAGGCCTCAGGAGATTGTACAACCTAGGGACATTTAGCGAGGACACCCAGGCAGTGACTAATTACAGGCTAAATGTGGTAGAGAAGAAAAGGCCACAGGTGTTCAGAAAATCAAGTGATGACTCTGGTCTACAGGGTACAGTTTCAGAGAGGGGTAGGGAGCTGAGTCAGTTCTTGCAAATTTACATAACAGGACAGTTAAATAACCCAGTTAAACACAAAGCGTACCATGGCTTTATTAGAGGGTAAAGTCATCTGTGCCCCCAAGTTGGCAGGGTATCTGTGAAGCTAACCTCCCATATAAAATGGCCTCTAGGTGTCCTCTGCTGACCCCACCTGCCTTTTAGATGAGAGATAATGAACCACAAACAGCCCTCCAACCCTTCATTTCCTCATACTCTTTTCATTAGGCTTTTCCTCCACGGCCCCAATATTAGGAAGAATTTTCTACAATTAAAAAAATCAAGTGGTAATCCAGGCACTCCAATCTACCTTATAGGACAGAGTGTAAATGATAGAAAAATAAGTGTATGTCATTACCTTTTCCCTACTTACTACTTATTCAAAATACAGATGGCTACCAATTAGCTCTTCAGATTAGCATGAGATCACCAGTGTCACCGCACTGAAATAATAGGATAATCCTTTCTTAAAATTTTTATTTTTGTAGAGAAAGGGTCCCACTGTGTTTCCCAGGCTGGTCTCAAATTCCTGGGCTCAAGTGATCCTCCCAACTTGGCCTCTCGAAGTGCTGGGATTACAGGTGTGAGTCATCACACCTAACTAATAGTATCATTTTAACCAAAGAGCAGACAAACTTGGCATTTTTGTTAGTAAATACATAATTATCTGTGTAAATGTATAATTTCCAAGAGACTTCCTGAAATAATTAAAAGAGTTTACATATCTAATGGGACCTGAAACCTTGGATCTCTAGGTTGGCAATCACTTTTCTAGAAGGTAGTTTATAATCTACCTTCTAACCTGCCATGACAAGGAAGTTAAAAACAAATTGCCTTGATCAACTTTGAGGCTTAAAAGTCAAATGAAGGTGACCAGAAGAGCATCTACACTGTTCATCTTGGACCTTCCTCCTTATTTACCGCATGCTTCAGCACAGGACCCTCTGCCGTCAACCCAGTGGGTTTCTTCCAAAGAGGACGTAGTGGTGGGCCCTCAGCCACAAAAAAACTCTTAACTCAGAAGCAGCCTGGAAGTGTGCTCATTGGCTATCAGGAACTGTTCAATTCCCCCACCCCCACCATTACCCCTGCCACCCTCAATCTCCAGCCATGAGTCTCAATGGTCTCCTCTTCTTCATCCCAGCCCCAGGCGGGAGTACACACTGAGCTTCTTCCAGTCCAGGGCATCTGGGCAGGAAGGGAAATGGCTGGACCAGCCTTAGTCCAACACATTCATTGGGCTGACTTTCCTGAAACCACAAGGCTCACTGGGGCTGAATTGAGCCTGGCATCGGGTTTTCCTGCCTCCTAATCCATTTCTCTTTCTGTTTCTTCTTTGGAAGGCGGAATTTGTAATGTATTGGTGTGAAATAAAACTAATCTCAGAAATTCCCACCATGGTTTTCACAAAGCAGTGTTGTAACAACAGAAGGTTTAACGCCTAAAGAGGAATATTGGAAAATAAAAGTTGGTGAGTAAGAATACTTTGGAGCGTCTCCAATAAACATCAAAACAGAAAGTTACTCTGAATTCCAAAGACTAGTATCAATAAACCAGGCAGAGAGATCTCTAGAGAAGATAAGAGTTGTTTGCTGACGGAAATGTCCTTTGAACAACTTCCCTACCTCCCATGTCGGGTGGTCTCCTGGATAGACCGCCTGCCAGGAGGGATTACCACTCATGCAGCTGGAACGGGTCCTCATGTACGCTAACATCTGCATGCAGAGGTCCTGAATCCTCTTGAAATAAAGCAATAGGTATTCTTTCCCTGGGATCAATCCCCCATAAAACACTGATAACAGAGCTTCTAAATCCCCAGCACCAAGACCCAGCCCTGAGGAGCAAACTCAAGAATGGGGCCAAGGCAACCCTTCAGCCGCTGTCTTCTGCAAGCCTTATCTGCACTGGGAGGCACTTAGCACCAAGGACTGGGGAGGAGGGCAGCAGACTGCCATGAGTAAGGGCGTGAGCTTTGGTGCTGGGAGCCTGGCAATAGCTGTGTGATCCAGCAAGTAGCTCAGCCTCTCTCAGTCTCAGGGTCCCCATCTACAAAGCATTGGTGGAGGTATAATAATAATACCTACTTCTGAGGATCATTGTGAGGATTAAATGGTGCTTAGCACAGCAACTGGCACATTGTAAATGCTCCATAAATGTCAGCGGTTGCTATTAATACCAGGCAGGTTTCCACCACGTTGCTTTGGCAAGGACGCTGCATTGTGCTTTGCAGTACTCAAAGACAGCCTTCTCTTTTTAACACTCTATCCTTCAGCACCCTGGCCTGAGACCTCCAGAGTCCCTGGGAGGTCATTTGCCTAGACTCTACAGGACAGGATCAAAGAACATTCTGCCAGCACAGTGGTATTAAACCCACATGACCAGCCCATGGGCTTGCCTGTCTCGCTGGAGGACTGGGAGCTTAGAACTTCAATCGCTTATAAATGGCAACAGATCAGGAAAGAAAACCAATGCACCCTCTGTCACTGTGGTTATTCCGGTAAAAAGAAATCCTTTGATGGCCAAGGGGGAGTCCTTGATGCTACCCTCTGTTCTGCCAAACCCCAGGGTGTGGGGAACCAATGTGGCGGAGACCCAAGATGTCATGAGAGAAGAAGTGTGACTGAGGACTGACCCAGCCTCTCCTGTCTCCTCCTCTTCTCTCCCAGAGAGAATTTGGGTTGGCAAACATTGATTTAGCATCAAAACGCTGGTTTAATGAAGGTTCCTAGAGACAACTAGGGCAGCTGTGACTCCACAGCCCTCTCATTGAAAGGGAGCTGACAAAATATCCCTGAGCATTATTTCAAGTTACCTTCTGGAAGCCCAAAACAGTCAAGCAATTATTTATTTGCAAAACCCAGGAAAAACCAGAGAAAGAGAATTTCTGAGAAAACAAAACTCCTTCTGCAGAAGAGCAGGAACAAGATGAGCTAAGAGCACAGAGAGTACAATTGGAATAGGTGATCTGTACTTTACAGAGGAAGAAACTGAGGTTGAGAAAGACGAGGTGTGATTCCCAAGATCACAGCCAAGCAGAGGCAGACATGAACTAATAATAGAAATAACAGCAGCCACATCTGGCTACAGCTTCACGCATTTTAGCCTTGGCATTCAGGGCTTTACTTTCAGTTTCCCCATCTATAAAATAGGGATGATAATAATAATGCCTATTCAACCTTGTAGGGTTATTGTAAGGATTTAAAGAGTCTACCTTGTGAGGATCTTAGAATAGCGCCTAGCACACGGTGGGTGCAATCTGTGTTGGTTCTTCTACTACTATGGCCATAAAATTCTTTGTCATTATTACCTTCCTAGGTCGGTGTTGGGGAGGAGTGAAGATGTTGTTGCCCCTCAGAAGGGCAAAACCTGCGCCTAATTCAAGGATGAAGGCAGTGCCTTCACCAGCTAAAGTAAGCATGGTTGACATCTCTGGTGAGAAAGCCACCATGACCTCCCAGGAGAGCAGGAATGTCACCTGCCAAGAAGCAGGGGGGCCCAGGCATGCAGCAGCCACCCCAAAGCCACTGCAGGCAGAGCAGAAGCCCCGCCTGGTCAGAAGGAGCTGGCAGCCAAGCAGGCTATGAATGTGAGGAAGGCCAGGGCAGATCTTGCAAGGAGTAGAGTAAGGAGGAGGAACCAGAGGACGGAGACACGGAGGATGGATAGTGGGGAGGAAGCATAGTGGAGAGGAAGTGGCAGATGACCGGGAGCCAGAGGGACCAGAATTCTTGCTGGGAATGTGGCCAGTGAGGAAGCTGGATGCTGATAGTTTCTACAAAGATGGCCAAAATGAGTTTTAAAGGAAATTCAGGCAATGAGTATTGGAGTCTGCCTTTGTCTGTGAATGTATATAGTATTATTGTGTTTATTAGGACGTTGTTTTCAACACACACCTCTGCAGAATGTTGCTCCTGCTGTCTGCTTCAGCAGCCTGCTTGGGGATGCATCCAGGGGCTAACCAGGTTAAACACTGGGTGGAGTTGATTGTTCCCTGAGGACATATGCACGGCGGGGAGGGGGAAAGCACTCTGCATCTGTGGCTCTGAGAGGCCTCAAGTTTCAGGATCAAGCCTGGCTACGTGGCCCATTTCAGTCTTCAAGCCAAGGAAGATACTCTAGTAACGAGTAGGCAAGCCCTTTGCACCAAGTTTCTGTACCAGAAACTTTCCTCTGATCCCGTAACACCACCTGGTCACCTGGCAGGGACAGGGACTGGAGAACCCTCCCTTGCTCTGTCATCTAGGATGCAGGGACAGTTATGGGGCATTTTAAGGAAAACAACTCACGGGGCTCCAGAACGCAGGACGGGGTTTCTTTAGCACATCCGCATGGGCCATGTTTACATGTCTGCATCCACATGCCAACAAAAACCTAGTGTCCACAGAGACAAACCATGGATGTTTGTTAACTGGTACCTGGGTTTTAGGTCTTTTCCTGAACTTGATTAATTGGGTTGGGGACAGGGTCCTATATTCACCAGTCTTTGAATGCATGAAAGTAGATATTTTCAAACAGGCTGGAAACAACTAGACTTAGGAGGATAAAAGCAAGCACCAATCGTCCTGTGATAGGTTCAGCACACCGGCTGCCCTTGCCTTCTGCCTTCCTTCCTGTGCTCCCCTCCTCCTTCCGCTTCCTCTACCGTCCTTCCCTGGATGATTTATCCACTCAGATGCCTCCCACCACCACCTATAGACCCATGACTCCCAAAGGCACATTTCTAGCTCCTCCTCTTTGCTGATCTTGGTCCCACACTTCCCAACTTCTCCTGACCCTCCCCCAGTGTGGTGCTGGTTTCTCCAGCTCAGGATTCCAGAAGTAAATTTGTCAGGTACCCTACTAAAGCCTGCTTCTCCTCAGCTCCCTTCCTCGGCTGGGGCACCATCACATCTCAGCTATGAAATTCGAGCCATCTGATCTCTCCCACCTCCCACCCGCCAATATTCCAGGAGCTTCCCAGCCCTGCCAGTTCTCCTTTGCAGAGGGCCCTCGCCTCTATCCTCTCCTTCCTGTCCATCACTGCCACCTCCCTAAGCAAGGGCTTCTTCACTTCCTGCTGAACAGCTGCAATCCTCTCCTCACTGGCCTCCCAGGCTCATCTATGCCCTGCCCCATCCCAGTTCTTTCCAGACTCTCTTGGCAGATTAACCATCCAGAAGATCTTGTTTGATTATATCACCCCTTCAAGTGGGGAAATAAAAAAAGACTGTTTTCTCCAGTCATTGTCTCCAGAATAAAATGCTAATTCCTTAGCTTTCGTGTAGGAGAAGGGTTTGCAGAACTTTCCTCATGAGCCAACCCCAAACCATTACTGGTGGCTATGGAGTGTGCAGCATGGAAAAGGCCCCCAAGGCTCTCTGCAGAGTGAGGGGAAAAGATGGCCAGGAGCACTGGACACCCGTGCTGCCTACAGGCCACCCACCTCTCAGCCTGCCATTCTTTAGGCCCCCATTCTCCCTTTTTCACCCTGGGATCTCTCCAATCTTCTGTGCTAAAATAACAGAATGCGGCGCTGCTCCCAAACCTATCCCACACCCAGCTGCGGCCGAGCGTGGTTTGTGCCATCTTTCCTCCTCCACCAAATGTACTTCCTCCCACCTTAAGCTCCATGACCAATTTCTCAAATCTAATCTGCTCCCTAAAAATGACCTCATGTTTCCTGAGCTGAACCATATTCCCTTAAACTCCTTAACTGGTGGCCCCTCACTGATGTCACCCTTCCCTTTCCATAAGCAACTTGAAAGCAGATGCCGTGTGGTTTGTCCAGTGTTTTGCACATGGTAGATAAATATTTGTCAAATGAGCGAATGGATATTAAATTGTGATATGTATCCATAAGAAAGACACCATCTATCAGTTATTTTTTCAACTAGGTTAATAATGCAAATATCACAACCAAACCATTAAGCAATTATCAGCAATCAAAGCTGTAACAGAATTGCAAGCGAGTTCTGGCTTACCTGCCCCTCCCTTTATTCTAAACCCTAGGAACTTTATTGTTGAACATTCCAGCCTCTTCTCTTGCCTGGCTCCCTAGGAGCACATGTGTGGAGGATAATTGAACCTCTCCAGGGCCTGTACTCTACTGAGGCAGACAGCGGAGCCTTGGAGAGCTGTCTTGGCAGCACGATGCCATTTGGGGAATTTATGCCGATTCTGTTGCAGATGGCATGTTGTTTTAGTTTGCCTCCTACAAGTTCACGTTCATTGTTCTCCCTCTGGGTTTCAAAGACTCAAGAATTAGTTGACTCAGAGCGCCCCCAAGATAAAAGGTAAAAACACATATCCTGGGTGAATACACTCCAAGGCTGGTGATGGATTTGGGTCCTTGAGAATTGAGTTAAGAATGGGTCACCTATTGGTATCCTCTGCGTATGACCCTGACGGGCAGAGCCCAGTGGTCCCCTCGTCTGATTAGGCATCAAAGACTACTAGAGAATTTTAGGTGGTTTTTTTTTTTTTTTTTTCTAAAATTACATGTTGATTTCTGGGCCCTGTCCTATGAGATTTTGATTTAGTTAATCTGGGAGGGGGCCTTGAAATATACATTTAGGAAAAATATTTCCAGGCAATTCTGGTGTGTAGGTATGTTTGGAAGCCACTGGGAGAAAGAGGGAATGTGTGCAGAACGGGGTGGTTGCAAGGCCCGAGGGAGCACTATGCTCGCCCACGGGGCCTTGGAGCCTGCACTTGAGGCCTCTTACTGGTCCTCCCGGGCAGGGTAATTTCCTTCGGGTAGTGGTTCTCCAACTTAGTGTGCTAGAAGCATCCAGGGCTGATTGCTAAACCAGTAGATTCCCAGACTCAGTCCCCCTGGTTCTGAGGTAGTAGGTTTGCAGACCCTGGAGTCCACATGTCTAACAAGCCCCCCATGGGAACTTGACATGGGAAGCCCACGAACCACCGAGGGGAAACCCTGCCTCTACAGACTTGAGTCCAATCCTAGCTTTGGGGTGCCCCATACCAGCACTATGAGCCTTTGAGGATGGCCCACGTGCCCCACTTCCTGCTTCAGCACACAGAGCAGCCTCCCTAATGGATGGTGACTTGGTTTCCTGGCATTTACAGGCACACGGTGAGCTCTCTGTTCTGAAATGTATAGGAATTCCTTTGCCTAAAAGGACAGATAATTGGGCCAGCAGCAACAGTCTCTCTCACCCGCTCATCAGAGGCTGCACAGCCCGCAGGCCTCTCCAGGAGGTGGTGAGGATGGGGGAGTGAAGGACCAGCACAGGACCTCCTGCCTCCTCAAAGCCAGACCAGCGCTCCCTCACCCACACAGCCCGCTCTCCCTCACCCACACAGCCCGCTCTCTTCACTACCACCACAAGTGGTCGCTCCTTACTTTGCACACCTGAAAGTGAGTTATCCTCTTCTCAGAGTCTTTGCATTCCCTTAATAATGGTGGATATTCACCTAGCCAGTCAGTCTGGGGCATCACTTTAGGCACAATCAGGTCTGTCTTGCCTGATATGCCCAGCCCTCTGCCTTGCCTCACCCTCCCTCTCAGCCTGCTGTAGACAACGGTCATTGAACCCCACCACCCACCATGAGCATTAGGTAGCACAATGAGGGTATGCTGGTTGTCATGACAACTCTCCCTTGCCCATTTCTAAAAGGCTGGCTGCAGTTGGAACCTGCCCATTTCAGCTATCCGAAATGAGCTGGCTTTCCAGCCACGACGCCACAGTCTCCTTTAGTTTCCATGTCCCTGCAGATGGACAAGGAATCTTGGAATCCCTAGTAACAACAGACCCCTCCAGGGTCAGTGGGCAGATTCTGTGTGCCCACTGCTGAGAATGCACTCGGCATGCTGAATGGGAAATTTAGCACTGGGTTCTATTTTCCCACCGAAGTGGACATTCCACTGATGAATGCTCCTTCTGTGTGCATGGGTATCATAGCTATTGCTGTGTAACAAACCATCCTGCAACAGTGATTTGAAACAGTAAGCACTGATTATTGCTCACAAGCCTACATACGTCTGCAGTCAGCTGAAGGTTGAGAAGGCAGCATTTCTTACCTGGGCTGGTCTCACACAGGTCGGGGACTGGCAGGCTGTAAGAGGATCTATGATGTCCTCAAGCTGGGACAGGTGGACTCTCCTCCATTCTCTATTCTTCCAACTGAGAACGGCACTGTGCTGGGCCTGCTCTCAAGGTGGCAGGATTCTGAAAGAGTGAGAGCAGAAGTGAGCCAGGCCTCCTGAGGACCTGGCTCCAAACCATCCTTCCTGCCATGCCTGCTGGGTCCAAGGAGGGAACAAGACCAGCCTGGATTCAAGGACAGGAGAAACAGATTCCTTCTCTTCCATAGAGAAAACTGCAAAGCCACATTTTTTAAAAGTGGATATACGGAAGGGAATTATCAAGGCCATTTTTGGCCAACAATTTATGACAATATAGAAAGATGAAAAGCCACAGGGGCCCACTTTGCAGTCTATCACATTACAGGAATGAATTTGTAATTATATTAATGCCTTTTAGGGAGTGGGTGAATGAGTGAATGAATGAATGAATTTTAGCCCCTTAGACTTGGAGTTAAGCATCGTCCCCACCCCTGCATAGTACAGGACTTTAGCCAAGATGCCCGAGACGCTGTTTCTCTGTCACAGATTTCCATCACAATTGACAGTCCTTTGAGTCTGGGCTTTCCCACAGCCAGCAGGGTGAATTGAGGTCAGCAGGTATGAGGTCCAGACATTGTAACCCAATGCCAGCAAGATGCCGCAAACAGGAGAGCCCAGCAGCATAACAGGACTCCTCCCTGGGGCTTTGTAGCCCAGAAGTTGCTGAGCTTGAGAATACACAGTGATGTCCTTTTTTTAAAACAAGTGGCACCAATGAGCTAACAAGGGAATGTAGGATATAAATATGCATTGTACCTGGGAACATAATCCCAATGCTAGTCCCTGGAGGGACGCTGTCTTGAGTTGCCAAGCCAGCAGGTCAGGAACAGGGAGGGGCTCTGGATACGAGACACTTCTGTGCACTCTGCCTCTCCCTGAGACTCACAGCGTACAGTTTTTAGTTTGCACTCTTTCACACCTGACTTTTGAACAGGTGCCTCTGTGTCTTGGGTTAGAACTTGAAATGTCCCTTGTTCCCAATGTGGATGGAGGTTTTTAATCCTGAGGACACAAGTTGACTTCATCTAAAAGATACAATTTCTTAGTGCGCTGAGTGGCAGACCTCAGGGGCCCTGCAGCCACCATGCCCTCCTGTATGCTTGGAAGCAGGCTCTTCTGCTCACCCACTGTGATCTTTCACCCAGAGCCCAGCTCAGCATCTAATGGAATCCGACAGGGGACATCTCTCGGTTGCGTGTGTCACCGGCACCCCAACAGGTTCCTTAGGATTGACGCTGCTCTGAGTCTAGGCTGCTTATCTTTTTCCCTTCTAAAAAGCCAGCAGGGGGAGCAGCAAAGCCCCCAGCCTTGTGTTTATTTTTAACATGGGTCTCCTGCATACATTATACATAATGCCTTCAACCCCATGTTACTGTGATCAATTTGTTCTTCTCAGAAACGAGACCAAGGTTTAAAAAAAAATTAAAACCCTAAATGCTAAATAATTAACTCGAGGACATCTTCCAAGAAAAATACAAGAATTCAAAAGAGTAATCTTCCACTTGAACAATTTGGGCCTCTATTAATTATAACTTTTATTCTCTGTGATTAATGATTGCTAGGATGACATTTGGAAAAGAAAGTTAAGAATAACAAAAGGAAACTTGTTCTTGTGATAAGATGTAACCATGGAACAGGCTTTCCTGGGCAAGGGGCAGGACTTCATTTCAGGATCCTTTTAAAGCCAGGCCTACCAAAGCCTGGGAGAACATGCTAGAAGAAGCAATTGTCCTCCAGAGAGAGATTAGAAATGACCTAAATAGTTACTTATACCTCTGCTTTCTGAAGTAATTGACAGCTGTAATAATGGGGGTGACAACAGCAATAACAAATACCACACATGTTGAGAAGATTTAATTATTTTTAAAATAAATCATTGCTACCTGCTTAACAACCTGATAGAAGGAAACCATTGATAAGCAGGTAGGAATCGAGTTTCATGCTGAAAGCCTTTCTTCTATATTTCTTTTCCTTTTTTTTTTTTTTTTTGAGATGGAGCCTCGTTCTGTCACCCAGGCTGGATCGCAGCAATGTTAACTCACTGCAACCTCTGCCTACCAGGTTCAAGCAATTCTCTTACCTCAGCCTCCTGAGTAGCTAGGATTACAGGCACGTGCCACCATGCCTGGCTAATTTTTTGTATTTTTGGTAAAGACAGGGTTTCGCCATGTTGGCCAGGCTGGTCTCGAACTCCTGACCTCAAGTGATCTACCCACTTCGGCCTCCCAAAGTGCGGGGATTACAGGCGTGAGCCACCATGCCTGGCATCATATTTCTTATTTGAATATATTTTCTTTTTCTCTATGGCTACATTAATGCATAATATGGATCACCTGCTAAACCCATTGCCAAATGTACCACATAATTCAGATGACAGCCTATAATTTAGGAGGAAATCCTCCAGAGACACAATCTTCATTATCTGTTAGAACATGTTACCATTCCATGCCTTATCCAGAGTGATGAGGAACTGTTGGTATCTCAATGCCACTGAGAATGAAATGCACCAGATCTGGCATTTCAGGACAACCATTGCAAATAAACAACGATATTTACATGAGCACCCCAGAGTTCAGCTGCTCTAATCCCCACCCAGTTTCCTGGCAGGGTCTCCAGGCTTTGCCTGGTTTCGGAGGGTCCCTTGCTCTATGGCAGCCTGCTGAAAAGCCAAGACCCCAGGCAGGTCTCTGAAGGGTACATGACCCCACCAGCCCCTCCTGAGGGATTCACTTACTCAGGCATCACTCCTGCCCAGCCAGAAAAGGAACCAGGGACTGTGGAGACAGGAGCAGTCTTCAGGGCCATGGCTCGCTCAGAAGCATGGCTCACCTGCCGCCTAGCCCGGCCTTCCCAGGTTTAGCCTCTGCCGTTGCAGTCCAGGCTGCAGAAGGCTCCACGAAGGGCTCAGGATGTGCCCCTATCACACATAGCTCCTTCTACTCACCATCTGCAACCATCAGCCTGGGTCACTGAGCAGGGCCACTCCAATATGTCAAAGTGGAGGGGTATCCTCATTTTGGATCGCCTGCTAAACCTATCATGGCATATGCCATTTACTATGCCTGGCCAGTAAAGGCACCACCCCGTCCCTGGAAGGATTTCTACTCAGGGGCCCTGCTGTGTTTTCCTGGTTGAAGTCAGCCCAAACAGTCAGACCTAGCACTTTCTATTTCTTGCTTACACTTTAGCATGTATGTGTGCTCACGGTGATAGTGATGATGACAACAAGGAGGTGAGAGTAACCAGAGCACTCTCAGGACCTTGATCTCATTGTTCTCAGGCTTCTCTGCCCCCTTGTAACCAGGCAGCTGCAGAGAGAGGCACTTTCACCAAGCCCTGAATGCAAACGTGTATGTGTGGAATAACACTGAGAGAGTCGTTTGTGTTGGTTTTGCTTTAGTGGGATTCAAAGAATGAGAGGCGTTTATCCCTCTCCCATGCCAACAGGCCTTTGTAGTAGACATCTGAGCTCCTCAGTCTTGGGGAGTTCCTGGCATTTGCAGTTCAGAGCTTTAGCCAGAAGTTGCAAACGCACAGAAGATAGCCGTGCTTATACACACGTGCTCTCATTCACCAAAACACACCCCATATCGGAGGACCAGGACAATTCCGGAAGGCTGCTGCAGGAATCAAGTCAGGGAACGACTTATTCCAGGAGGAGAGATGAGTGATTTCCTCAAGACCAGAGAGCACGAAGGGATCACGGTGTCCATAAGTGGAATGGACTTGTGCCCCTCTCACTCCCACACACCACCCAGAGGTGGCTGACCCTCTGAAGGGTGCCATGTGTGGGTGTCCAGGAGATGGACACCAGGCCTGGAAGTTGGGAGCCTCTGCCAGGATCCTACTCAGCCCAGAAGCGGTGGGCACGCCCTTCCTCCTGTTCTCTCCTCAGCAGGGACCCTAAGGGTGTGGCAACCAGGGGCTCTGCCCCAGAACATCATGCTCCACCTGGGTTCTCTGGGATTTCTACAAGATCCCCAGGGAGGGGTGGGGCTAACCCAGAACCAATCTTGACTTCTTATCACTGGTACCTGGGAGCTCAGAGGCATATTTGATTTTCCTTTAGAACAAATGAAATGACAGGCATTGTTTCTGAATGTGGTAGAGAAATTAGGGGAGATATGATATTTATCATCTCCCACCTATGGAGTCTGAATCCGAGACCTGAATCCCAGCCAACACATCCCATTGCACAATGGCAGAGGACCTCGTCCTACTTCTAATTATTATTTAGAATCGATACTGTTTGGGCTTAGCAACCAATACCCCAAAATATGGCACCCCAACATGCTGAACTGTGAACTGAAGAAGCAGCTTCTGGGTCTCTCTGGCCTTCACCTTCCTCCTGTCTCTCAATCCTCTGTCTCTCCCAAAGCACAGGAGAAAGCTGCTCTCTGGAGTTCCCTCATCTGCCGTGTTGGTCTGTTTTCATGCTGCTGATAAAGACATACCGGAGACTGGGAAGTAAAAGAGGTTTAATTGAACTTACAGTTCCACATGACTGGGGAAGCCTCAGAATCGTGGTGAGGGCAAAAAGCACTTCTTACGTGGCGGCTGCAAGAGAAAATGAGGAAGATGCAAAAGCAGAAACTCCTGATAAACCCCTCAGCTCTCGTGAGACTTATTTACATCACGAGAACAGTATGGGGGAAACTGCCCCCGTGATTCAATTATCTCCCACCAGGTCCCTCCCACAACACCTGGGAATTGTACCCGGAAGTATGATTCAAGATGAGATTTGGAAGGAGGCTCAGAGCCACACCATATCACCTGCCTAAAGTCCAGAGCCAAAGAAGAAAGGTCCCTTCCGGTCCCTTCCCTGCGTCTCCTACCACGGGAAGAAAGACTGTAGTCTAACAGACTTGGGCGGAATTGTCACAAACAGTGGTCTGCTCTGTGGGCCCAACAGACTTTGTACCAGGTCATTGTATGTTCTTCAAGCCCACTGAATTCCCCTAAAAACCATTTACCACCCTCTAAAATCATCCACACTTCCCCATCTCCCTTTCTGCTAAGGGTATACAACCATCTGTACCCCTTTGTGAGGTGGACGTAGGATAATCCCTCTGTGACTCCCCCCATGTTTGTTAATAAATTTATATACCATTTCTCTGATTGATCTGCCTTTCGTGAGTTGATTTTTCTGTGAAGTTTCAGAGGATGAAGGGGAAGCTTTCTCTTGGCCACTACAGGAACCATGCAGCAGGTGAAAATTTGACTCCGCCTTCCCGACGCTGCTGCCTTCCCTCCTTCCTCCTCACTTCCTGTCCGTCCCCCTGGGTGGTTCTCAGCGGGGTCTGGGTGAGAGTGGCTGGAGAGGCCCTGTTCCAGCAAAATCAAGACAAACATTCTGGCTTGAACTCCAGTCCTTCCTGCCGAGTCTTGCCCAGAGTGGGCGCTCAGTGGCTACTGACTGATTTATTAGCCAATTTTTCTCTTTCCATCTTTAGAACCTAAATCAAGCTCCCCCCCGGCCCCCTCCAGAAGACTAGCCCAGCTCCACCTTTTCGTTGTTGCATCTGCGTGTCCGAGCCCCCAAGTTCCTTGCTGGGCTACCTAGGCTGCACTGACTGACAGCTGCTCTCATTCCAGTTGATAGGAACATTTCTAGGTATTCTTGCCATGGTTTGTTATTTGTTGCTTGTTTGCTCCAGAAGGGCAAGAACCTGTCTTCTAGTCCGCTAGCATCTCCAGCTGACGCCAGTTTAAATGCAGGGTCTAAAGTCCCAGGGCCACTTTAGGCACGGCAGCCCCCTTGCAAGAACAGGCACCTGGAGCCTGGAGCGAAACCCTCACTGACTCCTTCTCGTGCCCTCCTCAGTCCATCTGACTTTCCACCTGCTGTGACAGCCAAGGTTAGACCATCTCCTGGTCCAGGTTTGAGAGGAGTTTGTGAAATCAAAAGTGCCTTAAATCAGTATTTAGAGGACAGAACCAAATGCAGGATTGGAAGCAGCCAACCAGCTTTAGCCTATGAAGGCCCGACTTGCTTGGTTTGGTTCTGTAAGTAAACAGTTTTCTCAGCTGGGATGGATTTATTGCCCTGCCAATGACTTCCACAGCTAACTAGACCAACCTCTGAATCCCCTTCTGCTTTCGGGTCCCCCCAGGGGCAAAGTCCTTCCTATGAAAAAGATGAGATTATCTCCTTTGCCCCCCGCAAAAACCATAGCTCTCCTCTGAAGCCAGGCATCTCCTTTCCCTATAATTCAATTCTCAGGCTGGGATGTCTTGCCAACCCATTTCACCAAGGCCACGTGCTGCAGGGAGGCGAGATGAGTCTAAAGTAACACGCAGGCTCCCTAAAGATGCTTTCAATGCTTCAAATGCTAGCATCGCAGGGGAGGGAGAGGCAAACTAGGAACTTCAGTAATTAGATTTCCTGGAATTAACTCACACATTCCATGCTGAGCAGTCAGGGTAAGCAATGCATCTTCAGCTAATCAGCATTAATTAACGGCCGTTCTTTTACACCTGACCCATTTATGGGAGTAAATCCCAGGTGATACCATGTAGCCACCACACACCTGTGCCTTTTTAAAAGGCTCCTAGGCCTCCAAGAAAGGCATCTACAGCTAATTCAGCCCACCCTCCTTTCTCACCATAGTCAAACCAAAAGAAAGAGAAACTCTCTTGTCAATTAAACAAACAAAAGGGAGAGAAAAAACAAAATGCTACCGCAGATTTCACATCCTAGGTGCCCAGAAGATGCCACCATCCCAACTGAGCAGATGTAAAATGGCTGGTTGGTCCCGTTCACCTCATCCTCCTCTTTGCCATCCGCCACTCGACCACCTTGAACTACTTTGCAAGCTGCCTGTGCTGATTCCCTTTCAGGAGATAACTCAGCAACCAAAATATGCATTGCTTTGGTGCTGTGGTTCGTGCACAGCAGACACTCTGTGGATATCCAGCGTCTCAGTGGCCAGCCGGATTGCAGGCCTGACATGTTATCTTCCAGCCACCTCTCTTGCTGCTTCATAGTTTCTCATCTCCTTTGCCTGTTTCTTGGATTCTGCATTCAATCTTCCCTTCACCACAAGTTTTATCTTCTCCCAGAGAGTCGGGGGGCCGGTGGGGGTCGTCCTTCTCCCATTTCTATGGCAAAAATCCTGCTTGTGCAGTGAGAAAGTAGCTCCACCCCCCAGGTCAGGCCCAGAGCAAGTCTGACCAAGTAGAGCACCCACACCTCCAGACTCAGTGTTTAGTTCACTTTGGGAGTGATGTGGGTGTCAGGGGAGGGAGGGGCATTTTCCCATTTTCCTTCTGCTTTGTGGGAACTAAGAACCTTGCAAGCTTGAAGTTCCTCAAGTGGGGTGGGGTGCAAGGTGGGGGATATTTGCCACGAGCAGTGAGAGCCACCCTGGAATAAAGTAACTTCCAGGCTATGAACACTGGGGAAGACAGACAGAGCAGAGGGTTGGGGAAAAAGTGGTGCAGGGGAGCAAAAAGTGGCTTCCTTCCACCCTTTTAGACTCGTTGGCTGGGCTATGAATTAAATTGACATAAGATAGCATAACAGGAGAAAAGCCACGTTTAATTATGTACACATGCGCAGGAGTCCTGCGGAATAAACCTTGAAGCCGGGCCAGGTGATTGAAGCTTATGCAGTACCCTGAGCTACAGAAAGGAATAGGGGCTTAGGGCTTCTGGGGGTGGTGGGGATACAAGTTATGGGAGCGTGAGGGGAAGAAATGTGTGCTGAATAAAGGCTGTCTTGTTGTGCAAATACAAGTCTCTCCAGTAACAAATAGTGTCTCAAGAACAGGTAACAATCTGCCTGGGCTGGTGCCAACCTCTCCTCTTCTTTCCTGCGAAACGAGTTAATCTTCCCCAGTTGAGAAGATTCCCAGGAGGGGATTCATGACAATTGAGTTCCTTTGTCAGTCAGATAAGGAGGCTCAGAGAAAGTCTCTGTCTGCATCACTGTTCCCTAAGTGCCCTCGCTTCAAAGTCATCAGCACACGACAGTGGCATATTTGGGGCTGGCATTTTCTGAATGCCTTCAGTGGGATCCCGAAGATATCATTTGAGTGCTCAAATCCAGGGGAGCCTGAAATACATTTTTGTTCCACAAGCCAATCCTTTATTTTTTATGCTTGAGCTAATTGAAGGTGGAATTTTGTCACTTGCAAACGCTGCCTCACTAATGTGTCTTCCAACCTAAATCCTGGAGTCATTTCTGTATTAAAGTTCTTTCACTTGCAAGTAACAAACTCTATTCAAATTAACTTATGCCAAAAAGGGGAGAAAATCCTAAGCTGCAAATGAAGAATATGGGTGTAACTGGCCCTGGGGACAGTGGCTCGGGGGCATTCTTTGTTACGCAGCCACTCCTGCCCCTTCCCTTGGTCTGCACATCCTTGAAAGGCTGCTTCCTTGGTGATCAGAGATCTGGACTTGCACCCCTACAGACCCCTGCCTCTTTGGGAGAAGATACAACTTGTGGTGATGGGAAGATCGAACTCAGAATCCAAGGAACAGGGAAAGCAGATTCGAAGCTATGAAGCAGCAGCAGAGGCGGCCGAAAGATACCATGTCAGACTCATGGAGAAGCACAGTCTCAGGGAAGGACTCTGCCATGCCTCATGTCTGTCCTGGGACTCACCCCTGTGGCTGGATATGAGCAGCTGTGACTGGTCTCTTCTGGGTCACACATGCACTCCTACAGGGAGGAAGGAGAGGTCTGTCACCAGAAGAAGGTAAAGGAAAAAGTATAGGCAGTGGACACAATAATCACCCCAGTTTCCTACCTCAGGGGTACAGTGAAACTCCTCCCAAAGCACCCCTGACAAGGCCCATTCAGATCTCAGGCACCCGGTCATTTCATTCACCTGGCAATAAAGCACTCTAGCAATTTGTGTCGCTGAGATTTTTGGAGCATACTTTTGGAATGTTAAAATAGGATTTACTTTCTATTTAAACCTGTAAGCATTTTTATTTGTAGCTTCATTTTTATCCCTGTGTTGTGTAACAGTTTCTCAAGAGGGGAAGAAGCACTGGGAGTCTGTCAGCAAAGCACTCCCTGCTGCTGAGCGGCAAGTAAACCAGCAAGCATGGTGCTCCCGGCTGTGCGCCTCTGAGACCCAGCTCCAGCCATCCAGCTGGACGACGTCTTGCCTTTTGACCTTCAGAGTGCATGTGTGAGTGTGCACGGGTGTGCGTGGCGGCATGTGTGCATCTCCAGGCAATGAGGAGTGTGGAAGGACAAGTGAAGGATCAAGGCAGGAGGTGGAGGCAGGAGAGCCATGCACAGTTCCCCTTCTCACTGTGCATACTGACCTATTTGTCACAGGTTGAAAAGAGCTGGGAACATGGTGGAAGGCTCTTTCTTGTAAATATCCTTCAGACTTTTGAATGGATCTTTTCAGATCAGGAAATGGGATCCATAGTTTACAGGCTTTGTTAGGAGCCTGTTTGTTTTACTTGATTCAGAGCATTTAGGCAATGCTACCAAAGAATCTCCTATGAGTTGTGAGTGTTCTTGTCAATATTTTACAATTAACAAGGGTCCTAGTTAGAGTATAAAGTTAGATGTGTTTCTTTCAAGGGAACACATTACAATAACTGAGGGATAAATATAGATATATAGATATGTCTATATATTAGAGAAGGCAACATAGGACTAATTAAACATTATTCATAATTACTATAAGACTTAATAAATTAATCTATTAGTAGTACCAAAATAAAATTTTAATCCTTCAAGTAATTTGCAATAATATTTAGGAACTGACAGCATTCTAAGTAGTTAAAGTAGTAATTAATTTTTTTAATGAATGTGTTAGTTAACTTAATAGGATTTCTACCTTAAGAATAATTATATCTGTTTGTAATTAAAACATTTCAATTAGTTATAAGGACTTCTTATGTGAGTTAAGTCTGTTAAAGACAACTTAATAACCAAACTTTGAATGTGTTATCATTCCAATCACAAAACTATTTTAAAGACTTTTCTTAATATCCAAGTCTTTATATTAGTCACTTATTCCTGTTGATACAAAAAGCATCCTAATTTGCTCTTGATGACAGCTGCTGATATCAAGAAATAGGAGGGTAATTTGAACAAATAATAGAGAACGTGGTGGATAGTGTAGTAGTAGGCATGCAGCCTTTCTGCAGGGCACACATGCAATAACTAAAGGTGGACACTAGAGGGAGGTAGACAGAGGGTGAGAAGGAAGAAAAAAAGATGAGCTATACACTAGATAGACTTGAATGAAGACTGTATTTTGGTTTGACCCCTTTGATGCTCATTTTCTGGAGGCCATAGCCAGAAACCTAATTAGAAATATGGTTCATGATTCACACACCATGAACTTACTTTATCTGGGAAGAGATCTCAGCAAGTCATGCTCACCTCTGAAGAAAGCAAGCTCATTATAATTCTCCCTCTCCACACTCAATACCTGTGTAATGCATCTCAGTTTTCAAAGTGATTTCATATACATTATCTTATTTTGGAGTCAATATGGTGTAGCAGAAAGAAAATTAGACTTGAGTCAGGGAATCTGAATTGTAGTCTGGTCTCTTTCACTAGATGCCTGTGGCCTTGGATGAGGTGCTTAACCTGTCTGGCAGAGCTTTCTCATAGGTAACATGCTGGTGTTAGAACAGATGATCTCTAAGGTCCCTTCAGTTCCAAAGCTCTGTGATTTTATGATGCAGCCTATGTAAGAGAGACTGTGTGTGCACTTGGAATGTGTGTGTCTCGCCGTAAATGAGAATTATTTCAAATAAAACGCTATTCTAGCTTCAGTGAAAGCATTTCTCCTTCTGCCTGGAGGGATAATGCAAACACAAGGGAACTCCCAAGTAGTAACACAGCCCCTCCGGGACCCAGCAGGAACCAAGATTGGGTTACAAAACCTAATGTGTATATGAAATGTTTCCATCAACTTATAAAATAAAAGTCCAATAAAAGCAGTGGCTTTTTATTATTATTTAGATTTAAATCATCCCCTGCAGTGTTGAAAACCCAAGGGCAACCTTCAAATTTAGTCAGACCCCAGAATGAAATGGAAATAGAATGTAGTAAGGGAAATAGATGCATTAGACATCATCGTCCCACCTAAGAGGCAATTCTTGTTCTTTCTTTCTTGTGTTTCTTTAAGGCCAGCAAACAGCACAAATGTTTAAAGCTTATTAGAATTTTAAAGAATTCTCAACATACTGATAAATTCTAACTTTTAGAATCTCTGAATTATTTTTTGTCTTAACTCTGGCTCTTCTGTGTCATTTTCATTAAATGAACATACAGCAATTCTCATCCCCAGCCTTGAAGAAATTCTTTAACTTTCTTGCCTGGTCGTATTTAAGTGTCCTCAAATGCACTCCCTATTTCTCATCCATGTCTTTACCTCTCTGTTTCCAAGCTTCTTGCTCAGGAGGAAAAAAAGCAGAGCCACACTCTAGGAGAACTAGGAACGGGCACCCGGGGTCCCACTCAGGGACAGAAGGGATTCAGTTTCATGAACTGCTGGGTCAGGAGGCCCAGAAAGGCCATGCTGAGATACTATTCCAGGGTTCCCAGAGTGGCTAAGGTGAGCTCCAAAGGGCAGTTCACTAGATCAGCACAACCTAATCAGAAAAGCAGAGAAAACAGGCAAGGCTGTGTGGAGGGCACTTAGAATCTCAGATGCCATGGCTGCCCAAAGATTAAATGGAAAGCAATCATGCTAAAAGGAGGGCTAGCAAGTAGAAACGTGAGAGGCACCAGAAAGCCCTTCGGTAAGATCCCTATAGCTCCTTTCCCCTCAAGGAATTCCAACTTAAGGGGAATAATTCATTCAACAATCTGTATTAAGCTCCTACTGGCACTGTTTTAAATACTAGAGCTACATCACTGGACAAGTCAGACAAAAATCTCTGCTCTCATGGAGCTTATGTCCCTGTGAGGGGAAAGAAGCTAAATGTATGAAATAAATACACGATTTGACATGTTACATACTGGTGGCAACTGCTGTGGAAAACATACAGTAAGGTAAAGCGAATAAGCAGTATTAGTGATCTGGGAAGATCTGTTTGCTCTCTAGGGCAGTTAGGATGGTCAGGGTGGGCCTGGCTAAAAAGATGATATTTCAGCAAAGATTTTTTAAAGGTGAGGGAGAGAGCCATGCAGATATGTAAGAAGATACATTCTAGGCAGAGGAGCCTCCAGTACGTGGGCCCTCAGGGGCCCCCACAGTATGTGGGAGAGACAAGAATGTAGCTGGAGCAACGTGAATGACAGGAGTCGTATACGGAGGTGAGGTCAGAGAATTCATCATAGCCAAAACAGGCAGAGCATGTGATGCCATTGTGAGGACTTCGGGTTTTACTTTGAGTGAAATGGGGAATAGGAGGGTTTGAGTGACATGATCTGATTTATAGTTTAATTGGACCACTCCAGCACCTATGTTGAGATTAGCCTGCAAGGGGCAAAGTGGGAGATACAGAACACAGTTGGGAAGCCATGGCCATATCTATGTGGTGGCTGACGGCGACGTGGACCAGGAGAAGAGCAGCGGAGGTGGTGAGAAGTGCTAGGAGCCCAGGTGAGATGTTGAAGGAAGCATCAGTGGGGCATGCCGATGCGTTACATAGGTGTGAGAAAGAGGAATCAAGGATGACTGACCGCCAGGTCACAGCATGGCCGTCAGCTGAGATGGGGAGCGCTGCAAGTCATGTGGGGGTTTTGGGAAAAGATCAGAGGTTTCCATTTGGATGTGTCAAGTTTGAGAAATCCAGTGGACATCTAGTGAGGCTGTCAAGTAGATCCAGCCTGAAGATATAACTTGGGAGTCCTTAGCAAATGGAAGGTAATCAAAGCTGTGAGACCAGAAAAGATCACCCAAGTCACCAGGGCAGTGGGCAGAGATGGAGAAGAGAAGTAAAGACAGAGTTCTGGAGCACTGAGTGTTCAAATGTTTGGATTGTCTGGGGACCGGATTTCGGTTAGATTGGATTTAAGAAATAACTTAGAGACTCAAACTTGAAGAAGGTGCCTGGTGTAGTGAGAGGGAGGACAGGTATACTCTCAGCTGACTTTTCCCCAGGGATCCCTCCCCCGACAATCCTCCACTGCCTTGGCCCTCGTAAGTCCACATTCATAGATACTTTGACCCCCAAAGGCAACCAAGTGTCTTCTATGCTCTTAGGCGTTTCAGGCCAGCATCCAATCCTAAAAAGCCTGGATTTCTAAGTCTCTTTGTTTCCACTGGGCCTCCTATTGTTTTCAGTCAAAAACATGTAACTCCTTCATGAATTTATGCAAAGGTAAATGCAGTACCTCCCTGCCTACGGCCCAGCCATGGCTGTTTACCCGCATGGTTTCTGAGCTGCTGTTCAGTGGGGCCAGTGCATCCCCCGCTTTGAGCTATACACCGCCCTTGCTCCTGGCTCCTCCAATCCGCGTTCCCTCCTTTATGGCTCTGTCCCTGGTGCTCTCCTTCCCTGAAGCACCTCCTTAACATGGTCAGCTGTGGTTCCCACACACACTCCCGGGTTTCATATCCAGGGCGTCACTACCAGCCCGTAGCTGTCCTGTGCCACCCAAGCAGGAGGCTGTGCAAAGGTGCCTGACCTGCCCAATCACCACAGCCAGTTTCTCACTGTGGCTTGGGAGCAGCAGGCTTACTAGGTCCATCCACCACCCCACCATACTATGTGGGCCCCACACCTGCCTTCTCTCTTGAGGAATGACTGATTTTCTTTAAAATTTACATGATAAAAGACACAGGTTTGCATAGCACCTCCATGGTCAACTTCCCCTGGTATATCCTAGACAAGGTTAGGGGTTTGAATCAGCCTAAGCTCACACTGCATTGCATATGACTCAATGTTAAGTGTGGCTTTCTCTCCGAAACGCCCTCCCAAATGGAGGACCTTCCTAAATCCCTCGTGCCACTGTTGCAGCTGGACCACATCCCACTCTTGGAGGCGTCCTCTGCACCACAGCAGGCCCACAGAGCCCTTCTGGGTGAAAAGGGCTGCCTCCGGTCCCTTGGCTGGAGCCACTGCAAGGTGTTTCAGAACCACGGTGGTCCCTTCCCAGTGTACTTTCTGCCTACTGGACCTTTCCCAGGTCAACCCCAGAGCAGACTATGATCTCCGAGAGCAGCAGGCCATGAGAAAGCAGGATGACTATCACTTCAACTTATAAAGGAGAGGCTTCCCAAGCTTGAGCCTTCAAACAGAGCTTCCTTTCCCCAGACCTCAGTCTCTCTCCCTTTCTAAGTCTCTACCCCTTCCACGAAGACCCCTCTTCGGGTGCCCCACCCAGCCCTCCTCTTTACAGCGGAAACTCCACCCCTTTCCACAAACACAGAGGAGGGGTGCTGTCCCCTCCCTTCCCACCTGCTTCAGACTCCAGCATCTCATGCCCTCTGGTTGGTTCCCAAGTAGAGTGGGAAGATTTGGAAATGGAGGGGCGTTGGGGACAGCCACAGTGACTGGGGCACACTATTGGCATTTAGTGTTGCAGGGCCAGGGATGCCAAACATCCAACAAGGGTTGGGACGGTCTTTTTCCAGCCAAAGCACCAAATAAGCCTAACAGGAATCATTCAGGCACTGGGAGGGAGAGCAGAGATGGAGCCCAGACCCCAGCTTATTCCCACCAGCGAACCTCACAGCTGATTTTCTCACTGCTTTGTCTAGGAATTAATGTTCGTGTTTCTCCAACCTGAACATTAATTTTCCTTATAGAAAACGCTCAGTATCCTATGAGGAAGCTTATTCCTTCTGATGGCGTGCCTTTGATCTTGCGCCTTGATGACAGCCCCAGTCTCACTGTGCTGGATGGCATCTTCATACCTCGGTAGGTGGGAGCACAGGTTCTGGAGTTTAACTGCCTGGGTTTGAGTCCTGACTCTACCATTTTTAGCAGCATTACCCTGAGTACCCGAGGAGGCTATTTGACTCAGTTTTTTCATCTGCAAAACGGAGAGAATAACAGCATCTAATTCATGTAGCTGTCGTAAGAGAATGTGGAAAGGTGCTAAGACCAAGTAGTACTCAAGAAATTAAATTCTCTCCTTGAAAAAGGGTGTGTTCCAGTGTTGGAAATAGATGCTCAGTGCCACAAAGAAAAGTTAGCACCGAGACAAAGGATCTTTCAGCAATGCTATTTTTACTTCCTGGAGTGCAGGAAGGGTACTCTCGCTAGTCATTGTGCCAGGGAGTACAATGAACAAAGGAAAACACACAAATTTATCCCTTACGCATTTGGAGTCATCATTATCGCTGTGTCTGATCTCCGTTGGCTGGAGCCAGACCTCACAATGTGAACTAAAACCGGATTGGCTAATAACTTAAAATTTTTCTAAACAGGTAAAAGCAATGGAGAGCTGGGACATGCCTGTGAGCACGTCCAGAACAAATACCTTGGTTAAAGTACAAGGACATAGAATGTACTACGTGCCTGTAAGCATGGCATGTTTAACAGCTACATAGGATAGGGCTTAACAAAGTTATTAGCACACTTATTCTTTAACAAGAAAAGAAACTTTAAAAAGGAAACTTCCTACTTCCCACATCCGGTTCATCCTGCCTCCACCCCAAGGATCATTACATGTAACAAAATTATTACAGGTAATAAAATAAAAAGACTACGTATCTTTTAAGTTGCCTGGTTAGTGACTGGTTCAAAAGCATAATTCAATATAAATATAAACAAGTTGCTATTTTCCCAAAGCTCATGGGGCTTAACCAGGGCAGATGGCTGTCAGCTTTGACACATCCCAAGAGTTGCTCCATCATCACACAATATACACTTAAGGCATTCTGAAGAAAATAATGCTCATGCAATTTGAAGGTGAAGCTGCTAGTATGTACTTATCTCTCCCAGCAAGCCCATGCAAGGAAAACAGGTGCTGACTGTAACCTAGTTGTGAAAAGAGGAGACGAATCATCACCCTAAATCCTTACGTGATTTTAGGCAATACTTTTGACCTGCTGTTCCCCAAGATCCTTTGCCAGAACTACAACCAAAAAGTTGATGGGTTTTTTATTAGCCTTTTTTTTTGAGACGAGTCTCACTCTGTCGCCAGGCTGGAGTGCAATGGCATGATCTCAGCTCATTGCAACTTCCGACTCCCGGGTTCAAGAGATTCTCCTGCATCAGACTCCCAAGTAGCCGGGATTGCAGGCACAAGCCACCACACCTGGCAAATTTTTGTATTTTTAGTAGAGATGGGGTTTCACTTTGTTGGCTGGGATGGTCTCGATCTCCTGATCTCACAATCTGCCCACCTCAGCCTCCCAAAGTTTATTAGCCTTTTTTTAACCTCTCCCCAAACTGTAACATAGTTCTTTCACCCCATTTACTTCCTTGGGCCTATCCAGTGGAATGGCGAAATTTCATCCTTTTTTTTCTAAGTGAAATCAATACGGCCTTTAAGATCTTCAAAGCATAGCAGAGATTCTCCATTCTCACTAGGTCAACAGGGAGGATGAGAAAGGGGCCTAAAGTGTGTGCGTGTGTGTGTGTGTGTGCGTGTTGTGGCATGCTATATGTTTGTGTTTGTCTGGTGTCACATATGTGTGTGTGGTCTGTGATATATGTATAATGTATGTGTGTATATGTTCATGTGTGTATATTTTTGCAGTGTGTGTGGTATGTGTGTATGTGTGTGGTGTTTGTACATATGTGCAGTGTGTGTGGTGTATGTGTTTATGTGGTATAGTGTGTGTTTGTGCATGGTGTGTTGTATGTGTGATGTATGTTTATATGTAGTATATTTATATGTAGTATATGTGGGTGTGGTATGAGTGCAGTATGTATGTGTATGGTGTGTTTATGTTTGTATTTACTGTGGCGTTGCATATGTGTGTGGCATGTGTGTGTATGTGCGTTTGTATGTGGGTGGGTGGACTGTGGTGTGTGTGCATGTGTGTATGTGTGTGGTATGTGTATGTGCTTGTGTGTGGTGTATGGTATGTGTATGGTATGTGTAATCATGCATGTGTGTTGCATGTGTATGGCATGTGTGTGGTCTGTGTGTGATGTGTACAGGGTGTATGTATGTGGTATAGTGTTGTAAGTTGTGTGTATGGGGTGTGGGGGATGTGTGTGTGTGGTATGTGTGTATCATGTGTGTGGTGTGTATGATGTGTGTACAGTGTGTGTGTGGTGTGTGTGGGGTATATGTGCAGTGTGTATGCATATGTGTAGGGTATAGAGTTGTGTTTGTGTGTGGGGTGTGTGTGTGAGGGTAGGGGGTATATGTGTCTGGTAAGTGTGTATAGTGTGCATGCTGTGTCTGGTGTGTGTGTGATGTGTATATGTTTGTGTGGTATAATGTATTTGTGTGTGAAGTGTGTGTGGTGTATGTGTGGTGTGTATGGTATGTGTATGGAATGTATGTGGTGTGTGTGCAGTGTTGTGTTTATGTGTATGTCTTCCATGGTATACTGGTTCACTATACACATGGGTATAGTGTTGTGTTTGTGTGTGGGGTGTGTATGTGTGTGGTGTGGCGGGTATGTATGTATAGTGTGTGTGTGGTGTGTGTGCAGTGTGTACGTGTGTGGTATAGTGTTGTGTTTGTGTGTGAGGTGTGTGTGGTGTGTGTGTCATGTATGGTGTGTGTATGGAATATGTGTGGTATGTGTGCAGTGTGTATGTGTTAGTATGGTATAGTGTATTTGTGTATGAGGGATGTGCTTGTGTGTGCTGTGTGTGCAGTGTGCATGGTACGTGTATAGAATGTGTGTGGTGTGTGCGCAGTGTTTATGTGTATGTATGGTATAGTGTTGCATTTGTGTGTGAGGTGTGGTGTGGTGTGTATGCCATGTGTATGTATGTGGTATAGTGTTGTGTTTGTATGTGAGGTGTGTGGTGTGTATGGTATGTGTATGTAATATGTGTGGTGTGTGTGCAGTGTGTATGTGTTTGTGTGGTATAGGGTTGTATTTGTGTGTGAGGGGTATGTGTGCATATATGTATGTGTTGGACAGGGCAGTGAGCCAGGAATGGAGGGTGCCCTAGGTCAGGCCCTGACATGGCTTTGGTAAGAGCAGTGCCTGCTTTTTGTGCAATTTGTACACATTGTCTCTAAACTGCACCATAACCCCACAAGGATTGTTCCCAAATGAGGAAACTGGATCTGTTTAAGGTTAAGGATAGGCAACTTGTCTGAGGTCACATAGCCAGCAAGTGGAGGAACTGGGATTCAAATGGGCCTGGAAACATTCCACAAGCATGCATTCTTTCCATTGCAGCACGTAGTCGGCCATGCAACAGTTTAGGGAAAACAAACATCCCGTCAGGATTTCTTTGCTTTTTTCATGGTACCTTTCTCACAAAGTTCTCTCTACCCATTAAATGTATTCCAGTGTCAGGACTTGCCTGTCTGGGTGGACCGAAGAGGAGGGATATAGAGCTGGATCTTACAATCCTGGTTATTCTGGAAACTAATCAACAATCCTCTACTCTGGATCTTAAGAATGAGCAAGAAAGAACAAAAGAGAAAGAGAAGAAACAACTCAAACTGGTCATCTCCAAGGAATTTGTTGGAGGAGGAATTGGGCACAAAGCCATTATGTTTGGTCTTCATTTATTTGTAAAACAGTGATCATGAAACACCGGTCCAAAAGAATATAGAACGGAGAATTTACGGGAAAGGATATAAGGGTAAGGGGTTTGGGGGTTTGAACTGAAATGAAGGGATTAGAAACAAATGGGTGCAAGGTGAGAGGTGCCTGCCAAGTGTCCGATGGATTCAAGAGGCCATTTGGCCCCGAATCTCCCGCAGGTGAAAAGCTGAGACTATTCTGGCTCCATAACTTATCCAAATTCAAAGTCCGAGATTCAGTCCAGACCGGGGCTTTGGAAGACATGCAGTTAGTGAAGGGTAAAGCAACTATCGACTGAGTGGCTTTACTCCTGCCCAGCTCTGCCACGGGGCTGTCATTGGCCCTAGAGACCCTGGAACTATCTGGGCTGTGGGAATGCAGACCCCAGGGACAAGCATTGCAGCACTTTTGAACAGACATTGAAAGGACTTTAAATATCTAGGAAATACAGGAAAAACAGGCATTAGATACAGCTTCAGATTCTAAGAGGCATAAGACATCATACTCGTTATTATTGAATGAAAAAAACACATGCTAAAAAGTATGGAACATATTTTTTAGTTCAACAGAAATGCTAAGTAGGATTATCTCCCCCAAAGAAATCCATGGTAGACTGGTACAATTCATTTATTCATCCAATAAATATTTCCTGATTGCCTACTGTGCTAAGTACGATATCAAGGCTGGAGGTACAATTGTGAACAAGGACTGGTCTTTGCTCTCTATGTAACTGATATGTTAATACCAAGAGATAGAAAACAAGTAAGCAAATAAATAAGATAATCCTAGGCTGTGATAAGTGCTATGAAGTAGAAAAAGCAGTGAGGTGCAGGCGAGCAACCAGAAGTGGGAGGAGGCGTGCTCCGTCTGCTGGGCTCTGCAGTCAGCTGGGGTTGGGTTCAAACTCAGCTCCACCACTCACTAGCCACATGGCCTTGGGCAAGTTACTCTTTGGTGTCTTGGTTTCCTCATCTCTAAAATGGCTAATAATATCTGCTTTGTGGAGTACTATTCAATGTCCTGCTTAAACTGGAGTGGATTCTGTAGTTTGTGACCAAGAACCCCATCCAAACTCTCACTCTTTGAGGTCTTTATATTTGCCGGTGTTTCCCACACTTACCTCTAACGAGTACTCCACAAGACCTGTAAAGCTGACATATGACACAAAACGAATTTGGAACATGAAGAATGAGGTGCCGTGTGGGTTCTAGTCTGGAGGAGGGGTAGAGAGACATCGTTGTATCTGCTCTTATCTGTAAGACATTTAGAGATTAGTGTGGGAAACATTGGCAAATATAAGGACCTCAATAAAGGAGAGTTTGGATGGGGTTCTTGGTCACAAACAAAATCTACTCCAGTTTAAGCAGAAAGTCATTGAATAAAGGATAGCTCAGAGAACATCTGAGAGGGTCAGGGAAGAAGGCTTGCCTTCTGGAGCAGTGCACAGTTGCACTCTAGACTGCTGCTGGGAGCACACCGTCACAGCAGCTATCATAGCTGAGCGAGGCTCCAGGATGCCACCTTCAGGAGCTCCACCACTATGGCCTTTGAAAGTAGATGTCTCTCTACCCCTTTAACTACAGCTGTACAATACAGCACCTCATGCTTCGTGTTCCAGATTTGTTTTATGTGGGTATGTCGGCTTGCAGGTCATAAGCTCTGCCTAAAATCCTGTTCCTTGGGTGGCTAGTGAAGTGGGTTTCTGGTTTCTATCTAGGGAGGCAGGACACATGATACAGGAAATTCTTCCAGCATAGGAGGGGAGGTCAGCAGTACTGGGTGCTATGCACCTCAAGCATCCATGGTACAGAGCAAAAAACCACACGGCTGTTCAGTAAAACCTACACCCGGTGCTCATCCTTCTCCCTTCCTAGAAAACAAATCAGCACACAGAGGCATCATCTTTGCAGGTTGTGGCAGCTCTTCTTCTGTATTCATTAAAGAAAGTGGGGGAAAGAAATGGGGAAAACAACAATGATATGCCATTTTACACCATCAAATCAGCAAAATGTAAAATTCTAACAATGCCGTGCAGTGATGAGCATGCAGAGAAATGAAAACTCTCATGTGGATAAGAGAAGTGTGGATTGATGTGGCCATTTTGGCACGCAGTTCAGAAATAATCAATGAAATTGAAGATGTTTGTGCTCTGTGACCCAGAAATCCCACTCTAGAGATATTCTCAAATGTGTATACAGAGACACATAAAAGCATGTTCATTGCAGCACCATTTGTAATACTGGAAAATTGGAAATAACCAGAATGCACATCAACCAGAAAATGGATCAATAAAATGTGGCTTATCAAATAATAAAACATGATTCAGCAGTTAATAAATGAACTAGAACTAGACACAGAAGCATGGGTAAATATCTAAGACACAAAAGAGTGAAAAACAAGTTACAGAAGGAACAAAGAGTAAGTCACAGTCTGATGCCAATTGTAAACCAAAAACAAAGTTCTAACCCTTCCAACCAATTGAATTAACTCCTCCTGTCTGCCAAGGGCATTCCTGAGTTCAGGCCGTGATAGGAAGTGGGGGTCAGAGAGCCTCATTACACCCTCCTCCCGCTAAAATTCAGGCACAGCTGACCAGCATTTAACATTAAAACAGAGGCCTTAAGACAGACAAAGCAGACTGTAGCAATAAGGTACCAGCATGACAGACAGCAGACCCTAAAAGGAAATGGCCCTGCAAAGCCTTCTCTTACAAGGAAAATGTAGATTTTCCCTTTCCTTCCCAGGTCTTTTTCCTGATCCAGAAGAGAATCAACTGAGTCTGGCATCTTTTTAAGTCTGATAAGAGACATTTACTATCTATTCTGTCTGAAGCCTGCCACCTGGAGGCTTCATTTGCATAATAAAAAACTTGGTCTCCACAACCCCTTATCTTAACCCACATACTTCTTTCTATTGATTCTAGGTCCTTAGATAAACACTTTCAACCAACTGCCAATCAAGAAATCTTTGAATCTACCTATAACCTGGAAGCCCTCCTCCCTCCCCACCTCTTCAAGTTGTCCTGCCTTTCCAGATCGAATCAGTGTACAGCATGTGTATTAATTAATGTTTTATGTCTCCCTAAAATGAATAAAACCAAGCTGTAGCTTTACCACCTTAGCCCCATGTTTTTAGGACTTCCTGAGGCTGTGTCACAGGCATGTCCTTAACCTTAACAAAATAAACTTCTAAATTGATTGAGATCTGTCTCAGATTATTTTTATTTACACAAATAAAAGTTAAAAATGGCAAACACTGCAATCGCATGTCCACAGGTACATTTACATGGAGTGTTCGTGTAAGTCATGCATGGGGCTGATGTAGACCCTAAGAGGCATGGTGCCCCTCTCTGAGAGAGAGGAAATAAATGGAAGGAAGACTTCAATTATATATGAATATGATGTCTATGTATACTGTGCTTCTTTGGGTGATTAAAATGTTTTACGACTTTTTTAAAACTAAAGAAAAGAGTGGGACTTAGAAACACTCAACCCTGGGTAGAAACTCTGACTCTTCTACTTACCACAAAAAAAGTTCCACCTCCATGGCCAGGTGCAATGGCTCACACCTGTAATCCCAGCACTTTGGGAGGCTGAAGCAGTGGAATGCTTGAGCCCAGGGGTTCAAGACAAGCCTGGGCAACATGGCAAAACCCCATCTCTACAAAAAATACAAAAAAAATTAGCCAGGCATGGTGGCCCATGACTGTAGTCCAATAAACGGGAGGCTGAGGCGGGAGGATTCCTTCAGCCTGGGAGATCGAGACTGCAGTGAGCCATGATCCCATCACTGCAGTTCAGCTTGGGCAACATAATGAGACCCTGACTCAAAAAAAAAAAAATGGGCTGGGCACAGTGGCTAACACCTGTAATCCTAGCACTTTGGGAGGCCGAGGGAGGTGGATAACCTGAGGTCAGGAGTTCAAGACCAGCCTGACCAGTATGGTGAAAGCTGTCTCTACTAAAAATACAAAAATTATCCGGGCACGATGGCAGATGCCCGTAATCTCAGCTATTTGGGAGGCTGAGACAGAATTGCTTGAACCCAGGAAGCTGAAGTTGCAGTGAGCCAAGATCGTGCCACTGCACTCCAGCCTGGGTGACACAGTGAGATTCCATCTAAAACAAAAAAGAAAAGAAAGAAAGAAAAAGAAAAGGAGATATGTTTTGTTGGAAGGTTGGGCATATCCCTGCCTAGAAGCAAAGGAGGAACAGGACGACCTCTTGGGGGCTTCTCTTTCTACACAGCCATGTCTTATCAGGTGACCCCAGGGCCACCCAAACCATTGGAAGAGTGGGTTCTATGATTAGGGAAAGATACTTGCCCATATCGATTCTTTTTTTTTTTTTTTTTTTTGAGACAGAGTCTTGCTCTGTTGCCAGGCTGGAGTACAGTGGCGCAATCTCAGCTCATTGCAACATCTGCCTCCCGGGTTCAAGCGATTCCCCTGCCTCAGCCTCCTGAGTAGCTGGGACTACAGGCATGTGCCATCATGCCCAGCTAATTTTTTTGTCTTTTAGTATAATGAGGTTTCACCACGTTGGCCAGGATGGGCTTGATCTCCTCACCACGCGATCCACCCTCCTCAGCCTCCCAAAGTGCTGGGATTACAGGCGTGAGCCACCGCGCCCAGCCAACCCGTATCAATTCTTACAGCACAGCATTTCCAGTGTTATTTCAATAAAAGAGTATGAGTTAGGGGAGGCCTTTCAAAGATGAATGAGGCTTTCTCCAGCTCGTGTCTGATAGAGAGGCCTGCAGAGACACATCTGTTTGGCTCAAGTGCAGGACAGCACCAGTCAGAGACCAGACTGCGAGGTCAAAGCCAATCAATATGGCCAGCCTGGAAAAACGGCTCTGAATAAGCTCTCCACGAATCCTAAGGTGAACAGACTGGCACTTTCTCCCCAGAATCAGCCTTCAAAACATTGAATGCATATCTTCATTACACTCAAGATGGAACAAATTGCCTGGTAAATGTTCGCATTGAGTGCCAGAAATGGCAGCACGTGGCTGTTCGGTTTTTTGGGGAAGGAGGGGATGGCAAGGGAAGGAAAGTGCTGAAGACGAGTAATGACCAAAGCCTAGAGGAAAAGACACTCTAGCCAATTTGTGCTGATTTTCTTGTTTGAAAATGGGGAAAACCCATAGATTATTCAAGCTTAATTGATGCTTTTGCAGCAAAGGAAATGAAAGGTGCTTAATTCATATATATACTCTCCAAGGTCCATTACCAAGCTGTCACCTCCATCAGCCAAGCCAGTAGGTTTTCCTTCGGCTCTCCTGTCTATGCATACACAGCTGTGCACCCGGCAGCACGTCAATCCCCAGCAACTGGCAGGTCGGGTTATTTAAAAGGAGAAAGTGGAATAGAGAAAGAGCTGAAAAAAATAATCTGGACAGAGAAGCAACTCCTTTGGTCTTTGCAGTTTAACAATTTAATTTGTTCGACTCAAGTTGCAATTTTTCTTGTCTTATCCCTGAAATAGTATTTAAGGACTTATCCAAAGTCACAGCAACCTCGCTGGCCAAACTTGAAATTCTTGAGCAAGTACTTAACCTCTCTGAGTCCCAGTTTCTTCATCCACGTGACAGGGACATTTGTAAAATAGGAACAACGTTTTCCTCACAGAGTTGTGGTGGAAGATACATGAGTGACACAGACTAGATATTCCGTAACTGTGACCTCCCCCCACTGGCATGTATCAGAACAGGTGATTTTCATGTATAGGACCCTATAGTCATAACAGGTTCAGGAAGAGGAAGAGGTTACAAGAAAATGTGTAGCATGTAATAGATTTTAGTTACTACTTTGATCAAGTGAATATAAAAGTAATACCCTTGCATCTCAGAAGTCTAAGTGTGTACCCAGTAAAACCAGCACATGAATGAACAAGACTTTATACAAATGAGTTAGCCCTTCAAGTCACATGTGAACTATCCAAGAGGAAAGCATAAAACAAGTACATAGCAAAGCCCTGGCGAGACCATCTTTTCTGGTAAGTGAATGCCTTTTAATTCCAGCTGTTGTTTAAAGCGGGTTGAAAAGCGGGGCGGGGGGAAATGAGAGGGGCAGAATGTTTGCACAATGAGAAGTTGTCCAGGCAGCACTCAGCTGTGACAGTCCCTTTCCTCCAGAAGCCCTTTCCCCAGCAAAGGCTGCTCAGGATGCATTTGCATTCAAGGAGAGTTGCCCCTCCAGCGTCTCCCAAATTGCCCAGATGGGCATTCATAGGAAATGCAAATTTAAAATAAAAGCTGGAGAAAATCAATTGCGTTCTACAATGGGCATGTATTTCTTTTGTAATCAGAAGACAATAGATCTCATAAAAAAGAAATAAAGGAAGCCAAATTGATTAAGCCTATACAATTGAGGCACAAAGTCTGTGTACATTAAAGCCTAATCTTTGTAAACAGTTGCAGAGAGATTGAGAATACACAACAATCTGTCTATAAACTTTGAGGTAAGGGAGCAACCAATATAGTGTTGAGCAGCAGGGGCCGGCAAGGGACATGGGTAAATAGGGGATGTCAGCAAACAACAGCCAAAGAGAAGGCAAAGAAAGGAGTGGTTTGGACCCAGAAGGAAACCACCTTAGCACTGCTCATACCTGTAGAGAACAGAGGAGATTAGCAGTTATCAACAGAATTGCCTTACTGGAATTATTATACAGCAAAATGCCCCTTAGGTCCTACCATAGGCAACGTTGTTTTAATAGTTGCTCTAGATAATGTCCCCCACCTATTAAGGCTCAGGATCCGCCTTCTTCTGTTTCCTTAAGAGGCTCCAAAGGCTGGGTGTGGTAGCTCATGTCTGTAATCCCAACACTTTGGGAGACTGAGGCAGGAAGATCACTTGAAATCAGGAGTTTGAAACCAGCTTGGGCAACATAGTAAGACTTTGTCTCTCCAAAAATTTAAAAGTTAGCTGGGTGTGGTGGCAAGTACCTGTGGTCCCAGCTACTTGGGAAGCTGAGGTGAGAGGATCGCTTGAGCTCAGGAGGTTGAGGCTGCAGTGAGCCAAGATCACACCACTGCACTCCAGCCTGGGTGATAGCGAGAGAGCCTGTCTCTCAAAGAAAAAAAACTGAAGGAAGCGGGGGTGACTTCCCTTTACAATCAGTCTCTGTCCCCACGCTAGTCTTCATCTACAACTCTACTCCACTGCCTGCTGTTACTCTGCCGGCCCTAGTTGGTGGCCCACGCCTGGTGCACCTCATTCTCCCAGGCTACTGATCTGGATGCTTTTCTTGGCTGTTGCTTCTGCCAGTTGTCTCCAGGCAGCTAGTCTCTGCTGTGCTATGTGCTACTGCAGATTTGATTTGAACTGCCACAATTCAAGACTATGGATGCTCCTGACACCATGCCCAGTCCACCCACCACACGGCCATGATCTTCTGTGACCTCCAAACTGCTCAGGGTCTGTGCCAACCAACACTGGTCCTCAGCTTTCCCTCCACAGCTGCACTGCTTGCCTGTTTTTTTCACCATGCATTCCCAGTGCTTGGTAAGTAATTGCTGACTGAATGAGTCAATGAACGTGAAAGGGATAGCTGCAAAAGGCAGACCAATGCCTAGGCAGATAGGGGCATCCCACCTCCAAGCCAAAGATAGTTTAAAGCCTGAAAGCCAAGCTACAAGTGAAATCCATGGACCAGATTAAGAACCTGTCTTTCCACTTGGCATGCTTTCCTCTGATTGATCCCCACTCTTCACCTATTTTACATATACCTATCCTTTCCTACACTGCCATACTCACCTTTGAGTGGTGTGTTTGCTTTAACCTTTCTCTGCAAACTCACAAACCAATAAGCATTCACTCCCTTATTCTGAGCCCATAAAAGCCCCGGACTCAGCCACACTGAGACAGAAACCACCCAACTCTGGGGGTGGGGGACCCTCTCAGTTCTCAGCATGCCCTGGAACAGTTCTCAGCATGCTCCCTCTGCTGAGAGCTGTTCCATTCCTCAGTAAAATTCTTCCCCAACCTCCTCACCCTTCAGTTGTCAGCATATTTTCATTCTTCTTAGACACGGGACAAGAGCTCAGGAACCACCACATGCGGGTACAAGCTATAACACAGGTGGGCTGGGGCATGCCTGGCCCAGCCACAGGCTAAGCCAGTGCACAAACTAGACTCAGCACGGGCAGGGTGCGTCCTGTGTCTGGTGGTGTGCCTAAGCAAGGCCGAGGGTGGGGCATTGTTGGCTAGAGGTCCCAGCTGGCAAAGTGATCAAGAAAAATCCTGCATCAAAAAGAGGAGAAGGAGATACTTCAGACGGTTCTTGAAGGACAAGGGAGTGAAACATTTAATGCTCACATAGCTACACATTGATACCAGGTTGCTCTTCAACGGAAATGGTCCAGAGGCTGTACTTAACACTCTGGTCAATTTTCCCACAATACTAGGTCAATTCCCAGAATCTGACACTCAATCTTCTGAACCAGAAACCCAGTTTGCACATTCTCTGAAGAATCAGGCTCACAGTAACCAAATAAACTCAGAAAACCCACTTGCTTCCTCATACACACACACACACAAAAACAATAACCAAAAACACCTGTTATTCAGACGAGAAAAGCCTATGAACATAAGTGATCAGTACATTCCCTCTGGAAAGACCCACTTGGAAAGTCAATAATAATCAGAAGGCAGCTTGGTAATAATGAAACGAAATCAAGAAAAGTGAGAGGAAGCAAATATGTAATTGCCACTAGGCTTAGATGGTCTGATGTACAGGTGGTCATTAGAATTCTTTTTTTTTTTTTTTTTTTGAGATGGAGTCTTGCTCTGTCACCCAGGCTGGAGTGCAGTGTCGTGATCTTGGCTCACTGCAACCTCTGCTGGGTTCAAAAGATTCTCCTGCCTCAGCCTCCTGAGTAGCTGGAATTACAGGCATGCACCACCATGCCTAATTTTTGTATTTTTAGGAGAGACGGGGTTTCACCATGTCGGTCAGGCTGGTCTCAAACTCCTGGCCTCCTGATCCACTAGCCTTGGCCTCCCAAAGTGCTGGGATTACAGGTGTGAGCCACTGCACCTGGCCCATTAGAATTCTTATGGTTGCAAATGGCAAAAAAACTTCAACCCAACTGGCTTGGGTAAAAACAGGTTCATACAGTTGGGAAAAAATAGAAGTCAAGCTGATCCCAGGTTTGACTTAATATAAGAACCCAAAGGAATCTAGTTCCTCTCTCTCTATTTCTTGTCCTGATTCTTCTGGGTTAGCTCTATCCCAGACAAGTTCTCTGCACCATGACAGCAATGTGGCTACAGCAGCACCAGCATCACACTCTAAACTCCAAAACTAAGTGAGGATACAGTTTCTTTTTTAGTAGATCTGCAAAAGTCTTAAGATTCACACACTATAGTCAGGGGAATGAAAAGTGCTTACTAGCCTAGGCTTATCCCAGGCTCCAGCCCTTGAACTAGGGGTTGGACCATGCCTAAAATATGTGGCCTTAGAATGAGGGAGAATGAATCACAACATTAATTGAAGGCTACTAATAAAAATAGGATGAACAGTTAATATTAAGGAAAATTTAAAATATCTTTTGTGGCCTATAATTTATGATGATATGCTCTTGTGAATACGGAGGGAAAGTTAGTTGGCTGTGCACACTCCTGCACCAGTCTCCACATTATGCATGCCCTCATCAGTAAGCCTGGGAGTTTAGTGGTCAAGACTCTTCCTTTCCTGGTTAGTGCATGGGGCTCCACTACTGACCAACTGCAGCTAACACATTCAGTCCATCACAGCCGAGGCCTCCTGGTTGGGAGCTCTTTCTTCTCTCTCCTACAGATGCCTTCACATGCCTGTGCTCTTATCCAAGGCAACTTAGATCCTTTGTGGAGAAAACAAATCTGTGCCCCATAGACAGCTGGGGGTATGGTCTAACGAAACTCCTACAGACACATTTACTTTAAAGCCTTAAGTGCCACCTTAATATTTAATATAGATTTTTTTCATTCTATATTAAAATACAGTATTTTATTATAGTAAAATTATAATTATATAAAATAAAATTATATGAAAAAGGACTATACTAAAAATGTAGTCTTTTTCCTGCCTGCCAGGACAAATGGAATCCCCAGGACTATATGTCATGCTCCACACACTGAGCCGTGATTCACCCAAGTCATCAGTCCACATAATGACTTGGACGGAATGCAATCCCATAATGCATGGAATCAGGCTCCCCAAGTGGCCACTAAGGGGCTGGGTGCCAAACCTGGAAGCACAAAGGAGTCAACTTGGTGTGGGGCAAATAACCGGGGACAGAGAGAAGGGAAGGAGTTGGGCAGGTGAGTTTCCTCGGTTCTTCTTCCCAGGGACTGTGCTGCAGCGTGGTTTCCCCTTGCTGCCCTCGCCTGCCAGGTGACCTGTTGTGTCTCCATGGCTTGAATGGAACGGGGCCAATGCTGCTGGGTAGTGACTCACATCACTTCCCACCTTCCCATTTCTCACCACTAGTTTTTCCCTCACCTTCATCCCCTGGCTTCTACCACTCCCATAAAGCAGCAACACATTAATCTTGGCTTCAGGCTCTGCTTTCTAGGGGAGCCCAGGCTAAGACATTCTCCATATTTACATAACTCTCAAGAGAGCAATCTTATTTCCAACTTTCTGAGACATCTCAATATAGCCCCCGAGGTCTGGCAACAAGCAGGGTAGAAAGGAAGGAAATCCCAAGCCTAGAGAATAGCATGGCCAGAGGCACAAAGCTGCCAGAGTCCACCACGGAGCGGGATGATGAGGGGAAGTAGCAGGAAAGATGTTCCAGACTCAGGAGGGGCTTCTGGCCAGGTCCTCCAGGGAGATGTTTGCTATCCCTGCCTGCATCCCAGATTCTGAATGCTGACCTAGGAGTCTCCCTCCCACCGTCCTCAGTAAGTATTACTAAAGTAATGAGTCACTGTTACTGATCCCTCGGGTGTCACTGGGCAAGAAAAAGGCTGAGAGACACTGGCACAGGTGTGACAGGCACACTGACGGGCTTAGTCTTTCTCCTGTAAATCATGGAGGGCCTTAAGAGGTTTCTGAGCAATGGAAAGATAGAAACTATGATGGTTAATTCTGAATGTCAACTTGATTGGGTTGAAGGAAGCAAAGTATTGATCTTGGGTGTGTCTGTGAGGGTGTTGCCAAAGGAAATTAACATTTGAATCAGTGGACTGGGAGAAGCAGACCCACCCTCAATCTAGTGGCCACCGTCTAATCAGCAGCCAGAGCAGCCAGAATAAAAGCAGGCAGAGGAACATGGAAAGACTAGACTTGCTGAGTCTCCTGGCCTCCATCCTCTCCCATGCTGGATGCTTCCTGCCCTCTAACATCAGACTCCAAGTTCTTCTCTTTTGGACACTTGGACTTACCCCAGCGATTTGCCAGGGGTCTTGGGCCTTCAGCCACAGACTGGTCACCTGGCAGCCACAGGCTGCACTGCTGGTTTCCCTACTTTTGGGGTTTGGGGACCTGGACTGGCTTCCTTGTTCCTCAGTTTGCAGATGGCCTATTGTGGGACTTCACCTTGTGATCATGTGAGTGAATTCTCCTGAAAAACTTAACTTCATATATTCATCTAGCCTATTAGTTCTGTCCCTTTAGAGAACTTTGACTAATAAAGAAACAGAGCCAGTTTTTAGCAATATAATCCTGGTGGTGATGTCGAAGATGAGTAGTAAGGAAATGAATTCGGGGGCTTTTTTTCCCAACCTGATGACTGGTGAGATGAGAGGGAAGTTGTCTCAAAAATGATCTCCAGTTGAGTAATGATGTCCTAAAACAAGTTAGAAAATAGAGGAGGAGAAATTGTCTTACCAAATGTAGAATAAACAATGAGTTTGGTCTGAGATGCTCTGGGCGTGAAGTCATAGGGGACATTAAAATGAACCCATCTTAGCAGGCAACCGGAAAAACAGACATGGAGCTCAGGAGAGAGGTGGGGATTGGAGATAGAAACTCACGTAGCATCAGCACAACATGAGGGTGGTAGCCAAGGCAGTGGGTGGCCTCTGGAGAGAAAGGACTTCGGTGGAACTCTGAGTGCAGCCAACCCAGCTGGGTGGTGGCAAAGGAAATGGGATCAGGAAGGTGGAATCAGGATACTCTGTCAAAAGGCAGAGGAAGTCTCAAAGACTTCAAGCAAGCACCCAAAAGAGAGGCAAATCATGCTTTGATGCTGGATAATTTGAGGTTTCCTGAGCCAGTGCAAAGCACTACCCAGTACTTAGAGCAATCTAACAAACAAGGATTTACTGCCTGCTCGGCACAGAACCTGCGGCACTAAATTACCCCATTCATCATGGAGTTCTGGGCTGGCAGAACTACTTGGCATCACCTTCAGTCCTCAGCAATGCAGCTGCCAGGCCACAGAGGGGCCCCTTAGCCTGGACGGGGGGTCAGAGCCGCCTATGGGAGGCAGATTCCTGAGGTTCCTCTCTGCGGGCCTCATACCCTTTGTCACCTGCTTCTCATTTGCCTTCAGAGGCCCAGAAAGGAAGAGGGGAAGGTCAGGGTAGGCTGCTGTCTGCAAACTTATAGTTTTGCTAAGAGGCTTGAGCTGTCTCTGTAAAGATGTCTATCCACTTGTGAATTTCTGGACTGAACAGGTGATCCAAAGCTGTTTTAATTCTTAGACCCTCTCCAGAGGTGACAGTTACCAGAGTGTTTACAAGGGAGACTTTTGCTGGCAAATTCAAATGTTCCCTACAACTGAGTTTTGTAACTTAACAGAACCACTGGAGAAAGAGGAGGAACAAACGTGGATTCTCTAGGCACTGTGAGCCTGGCGCCATATTAAACACTCCACATACATCGTCTCATCGAATCTTCAAAATGCCCCTGAGTGGCAGGTGTTGTTATCAAGTATCTCCATCTTACAGACAAGGAAACAAGGCTCAAAGAATTAGTAAGTGGGGAAGCTGCATCAGACATTTTCAGTTGTCAATATTTCGAAATTCTTCCACATAGAACATTTCTTTTTGATTCGGAGACTCACACTGACTGTGAGAATTCACCCCATTTTACAGACAAGAAAACAGAGAACCTGAAAGTTTAAGTGGCTTGTCCAAGATCCAAAGCCTGGCTATCCGGCCTTTGAGTTCAGTGTGCTTTCCTGCTGCTTCCGGCCCATTCCAGGAGAAAGTCTAGATGGTACAAATAGGTGATTTTGTCCCATAGTTGGCAAAGACCTTCCTAAACCAGAGGCCTCTTTCTTGACTTATTAGGAGATCTCAAAACCTGCCAAGTTCCTGAGTAAATCTCACAAAGTAGAATTACAAGAGGGCGTCAGTGTAGGGGAAGATGCCTCTCTGTGTTTAACAAAGCGCTGACAGTCACATTCTGGAGCCTAGAAGCGTGGCCTTCCCTGCCTCCCTTCTTTTTTTTTTTTTGAGATGGAGTTTCACTCTTGTTACCTAGGCTGGAGTGCAACGGCGCGATCTTGGCTCACCGCAACCTCTGCCTCCTAGGTTCAAGCGATTCTGCCTCAGCCTCCCGAGTAGCTGGGATTACAGGCACGTGCCACCATGGCCAGCTAATTTTTGTATTTTTAATAGAGACGGGGTTTCACCATGTTGACCAGGATGGTCTCAATCTCTTGACCTCATGCTCCACCCACCTCAGCCTCCCAAAGTGCTGGGATTATAGGCGTCAGCCACCACGCCCGGCCCCCGCCTCCCTTCTTCATCTGCCACCCTGGGCCTCTGCTTCTGTAGGAACCAGCAAGGCTGCAGTCTTGACCACTCATTGTGTGTTCTTAAACCCCAGACTCCATGAACTTGGCTCCCACTAATGCCTCTGTTCCGGCCTCCACAGGCTACTCCGTGCCACTCATTCACCAACTCCCCTTGAAACAGCCTCCGAATCTCGCGTGTTTGCATTGTGTTCTCATTTCATTTGCCCTTCTTAAATGCTTCAGGCACAGATGGCCGCCTCCCCAACACAAACACAAGGGACCTCGTTTTGCTCCTCTTTGCACCTCTCTGCACCTCTCCTCAGTTCACACTTAGGAGACATTGTTTATTATTCTAGCCAAAAGCCAGATTAATTTTTTTATGACAATAACCTATTTCTTAGCAAAAATATCTTTTTTGCTGTCAAATGAGTTTCAATAACTTGTAAGAGGGAGACAGTGGCAATTTCCTTTACAATTCACTTTGCCATGGGGTCCTGCTTTCCAAGCAGACTGTCATGACATTGTTCCCCAGGGAAGATGTCCTGGTCAGTCATAAGTCCTGGGTTGCCTCGCTCCCTTCACTAAGCAGTGACCAGTGGAGAATAGCAGGCTATTAAGTACCTTAGCACAATCCTTACTTTACCATTTGGAATAATGGTAATAATAATAAGTATTTTTATCATAATTTCTCATTTGATTTTAGAACTGGAAGGGCTGAGAGATTGAGCCTACCTCTCATTTATAGGTCAGGAAACAGATGAAGCTCAGAGCATCTAATATCCTGGACAAACCTCATAATATCGCTCATGTGTAGGCCAGCCCCCATCTCACCGATAGGAAAACTGAGACATAGACAGTAATTTATCCCAATGGACTCAGCCAACTCCCAGCAGAGTGGGATCAGACTTTCTGTTTCCTGATTCCAGGTCTGGCCCTCTTTTCCCTCAGCTGCAGGGTCTCTCCTTTGGCCAGAAAAACACTGGAAGAAGTACTAAGTAAACTGGATCATTTGTGACACTGGACCTGACCTTGGACCATCCCAGCTTGGAGCACTGCTTCCAAAGGCCTCCCTGTTCCTAGGGGGTCTTTTGTCTGTGCTCCAAGCAGCTGTGTCTGCTCCCATTCTAACCTCCCTTCCTTCTGAGTCTGCCTTGAGTCATGAAGTGTGGAAACTCCAAATACCAAATCATCTGTTAGATACAAATTTCAGCTGAGTGCCAAACAGCTCACTGCCATTATAATTAATGTAAAGTGCACTTCTGAAGCTCCCTATAGCAGCAGTTCCCATTTGTTGAAAGATGTTTTAGCTCTAAGTGATGTGAATCATTATGCAACCCTGTTTGGCTGGAACAGCTGAGGAGGATCGGGGACCACTCAGGAAATGAGACCAGCTAGGACTGCCGTGACAGTCCTCGATCAGAAACATAGTGAGGGCAGCCCCTGAGAAAAAGGTCCAAGATACTTGCTATCCGTGGGGCACAAAGAGAAAGCCCATGAGCGGGCAAAGGTAGCTGGACTTCCAGAGCAATTCCTCAGTCTCTTCTCAGGTCAGTCCGCATTGACAGCCACTTCCCAGCTGGTCATGCACGGCAGCTGGACAGACAGGCTGCTTCTGCAGCAGGTGTTTGAGGCAGGCTACCCCTTGCTATGGGGAAGGCGAGACAAATTGATGACCCAGGTTTCAATTTCTAAGCAACTTAGATCTTGCTGGGAATTCAGGAGGTAAAACTCTGCCAATGCGTGTGCCTGCCTGGCAAGGTGTTCCCTTCCTTCTGGCAACAGCATCAGATTTCCCACGAGCATCCCTTCCCTCCCCACCGATGTGTGTTGGCACGGCCCATCTCCAAGGGCTTTACAACCCGGACTGCCCCAGGAGCACTTACCAAGTCCCTTAAGACCCACATAAACTATCTCCTTCCTCTTTTAGAATGCTTCTCTCGACCCTTGAGAGCAGTTCTTCACTTTCTCCCGTGACACCGCTCACCTCCATCTTTGCATTTATCACACTGAACTACATACAACTGTGTGTTCACATGCTGGTCTTCTCTCCCAGACCCCGGGCTTTTAAGGGCTTAATTAATTTCATATCGGCAGTGTGTTAGTCTGTTCCCCACACGGCTGGGGAGGCCCCACAATCATGATAGAAGGTGAAGGAATAGCGAAGTCATGTCTTACATGATGGCAGGCAAGAGAGCTTAAGCAAGGGAACTGGCCTTTATAAAATCATCCGATCTCATGAGGCTTATTCACTATCACAAGAATAACACGGGAAAAACCCGCCCCCAGATTCAGTTACCTCCCACCAGGCCCTTCCCACAACACACAGGGATTATGAGAGCTACAATTCAAGATGAGATTCAGGTGGGGACACAGCCACATCACATCAACAGCTTCCAGCACAGGGCCTGGCACATGGTGGGTGCTCAGTTGATGCTGGATAGATGTGTGAGTGACAAAACACACATCGACTATAAATATTCCAAAAGTGCCGTATGGGCAGACCCAGTTATACAGACTTGATGTTCTGTCAACCCTGAGTGCTACAAACTGTGACACACAGAGGCTTTATTGCATTTATTAGTGAGGCAGGATAACCCCCATCTGACAGAGCCTCCTAGTCATATATCACAGTCATAGACAGTACAAGATTAAACAATCAGCCCTGGAAGGCACCCGCAGTGACCTGGAGGTCATGCTGCATCTGGTGCTAAGAGGCTGGGCAAGAAAGATTCTACCCAGAACCAGAGTTTCTCAAAGCCAGGCCCTGGATCAGAGAAGGGCTGGAGGAAGGAAGCCTGCAGAGGAGAAGGTTGTACATTTGCCCTGAATTCTCCTGGTGTCTAGTTTAGAAAAACAAAATACTTGATACTTGGCTTGAAGCAGCTGAGGACCACCAGGCCATGTGGAGCAACGCTTCAAAACAAAATACTTTGCTATAAAAAACAGTTACGCCACAAGTCAGGTTCAGAGCAATCCAGGGCATTTCTCCCCTTGTAAAATGCATGAACTTAATCGATAAACATCTTTCCTTCACAGCTCAGGTGCCCCAGGACAATCTTGCCTTAGTGGAAGAATTTTACCTTTGAAGGAAAGGAAGTGAACTTGACTAAGTTCTCAAGATAAATGCCAACAGAGATGCTATTTTCCTTCTCTTTTTCTCTCCACCCCCAACTTAAAAGAACTGGTATATCTGCTTATTCCCCAAGTTAATATTCAGGGTAAGGTAAAGTAAAAGTTATTTCTTCACTGAGCCACAATATGCCTCTAAATCCAATTTTTGTTGGCCTCAAGCAAAAAACAGTTATCTGATGGAAAGAAAATGTTTCCTTTTGACAAGATTTGTATTTCATAAACTCATGCATTCTACTGATTGCCCTTATATTCCTGTCCTTCAGTTGTTTTCAGAATGAGTCTACTGACCCAGCCATCTCCCAGGTTTTGGGGCTCATGGAAAAGGGCATCTCCCTTGTCTTGTCCATTCCCGCTGCTCCTGTGCGCTGTCCTGGTGCAGCCGTGTAGAATGGTTGCCACTCTCATTTCCTGTCCCTCCCCTACCCCTTCAGATGAGGACCATGCGCCAGGAATCTTGTGATGCCCTCCAGGCACAACTTCAGACACCAAGTCGGCCCCAGGGTTTGCTGAGGTGAACAAGGCTGAGCGTAACTGTCCGTCCTGCCCGCTGTTGAGGCCGTGCCCTTAAATTTATAAGTGGCCACCTCTGGGTCCTCTCTGCACAGGCAGCGGTACAGCAGGACCTCCTGCATTCTGAACACCTCTGCTTTGCGGCTGAGCTTCACAACCTCCCAGTGCGGACAGGAGAGCAGGTGCTACATTTCACAAGGGTGAGAACTGGGCTTTGCATCCAGTGACTCTGGAGATGGCAGGGCTGGGATTAAGCCACGGCTCTGGCCCCAGACCCAGGGCTCTTTCCCCCTCAAGCACCATTCCACTGCGGGCAGTGCAATCCCTCCATTGGTTAAGCAGAATTTTGGCTCTGCCACTCAGGAGCTGTGACACTTTGAGAAAATAACTCTCTCATCCTAAGGCTCCATTTCTTCATCTGTTAACTGGAGCTAAGAAGAACCCAGTTAATACTCCTCTGGGCTATTTCAAGAGATAAATGAGACATGGTAGATGGAGCTCCTGGCACAGGTGTCACCCCACAGCAAGCGCCCAATAGCTGTTATCGTCTTAATTATTGATATTATTGTTATTGGCTGAAACTATCTGGTTTTGGAGCCAAAGCAAACCACTCAGCTAGTAGGTCTTAACTCAGTCTTGGTCTTGGCATCATCGTTCCTGCGTCCACCTCCTTTACTTATTCTATAAACTAAAAAATCCGCCTCTTTTAGCCAGAAGGTTTGTGGAATGTTACTTAAGCTTCTAAGATACTTAGATAGCTTCCTCCAGGGAGGAGTCTTAGCGACACAGTGAGGAGAGAAAGATTCAGGCCAGACACCTGTCCTGTGAGGAAGTCAGGTCTCTGGCTGGACAACCCCTCCCTTGTCCTCCCTCATGGAGCAGAAACCTCACTAGAGACCATGGTATCAGGCTGGCTACCTGGTCCAGCTGTGGCCCCAGCCACCCTCTGTCTCCTCCCCATCCATTTGGTCATCGTGTCCTGCTGACTCTGCCCCAGTGACATACACAGGCTCTCTTGCCACACCCACTGCCACCACCTCTCACATGGACAGTTAACTAGCCACTGAGTCTCCTTGCCTTCAGACTTTCCTCTCTGAGGAACTCAGCAGACAGCAGGCATCTCCCAATGGTGCCCCTTCTCAGCTACCCCCGGCTTCACAAAGCAAACGGTTCAGCCCCAAGTCCCAGGCCATGCGACATCTGGCTATACCCTGCGTCACCTTACTGTCCCACATGGCATCATACGAATGCTTTCCAAACACCTATCCAAGGGCTAGACTCACCCAGGTGTTATATAAACGTGGGGATTCCCAGGTCCGACCCAGCCTTACTTGCTGATCCTCTCTTGGGATGGACACCAGAACTCTGTATTTGTAAAAAGTTCTCCAGGTGACCAAAGCACAGTGGTGTGTCCTGCATGCCTGCCAAAAAGAACTTGGCCAGCCCCCCACATTCACCACATATGCTCGCCTCAGTGGCGCTCTTTCTGCCAACAGCTCCAGTCTCTGCCCGCTAGAGCCTCCTCATCCTCCCAGGCCCATGTCAAACACCCACTCCTCCAGGAAGTTCCTCCCGGCTCCTCCAGCCAGAAGGATGCTCTCCGTGCTCTGACGCCTGTACCACGTCGTCACTTCCTAGCCCTTCCTCGCACTCCCGCCCTGATTTCCTCATCTTCCCCTGGCTAACCTGAGAGGTATCCTTGCCTGGCTGCTCTCCATCCCCTCTCCCCATCCATGCAGGATGACAGTAGCACTTAACAGGATTGTTTTAAGAATTAATGACTTATTCCATGTGGAGTACTTGAAATTGTGCCAATAAAAGTAAGCCATCATACTTATCATTGCCATCCTGTCGTCTCTGTTTGTGTTTTTATGACTTATGTGTGCGTGTTTCCTCCCTCAGGTCCCCACTGAGAGCGAGGATCGTCTTCATATCCCACATGGCAGCTGACACTGTGGGCCGCCTACAGCACCTTCACTAAACGCTTGCTGACCGGACAGCAAGCAGAGCCGTCTCATTGCTTCCCCTTGATTCCTCTGCTCTCCGCCTGCCTCTGCAACTGTAATTCAACCTTGAACCACTTGTCACCATCAGAATTTTTAATTACTTATTTTTTGTAATTATTTGATTATCATCTGACATTTCCACCACCACTGCTACTTAATTCAACCTCAAACAACTTGTCACCATCAGAGTTTTTTATTATTTATTTATTGCAATTATTTGATTATCATCTGGCATTTCCACGACTCTATGTTCCCTGAAGGCAGGGTTGATATTTGTTTTTTTTTGAGAATGAGTTTCACTCTTGTGGCCCAGGCTGGAGTGCAATGGCATAGTCTCAACTCATCACAACCTCCATCTGCTGGGTTCAAGCAATTCTCCTGCCTCAGCCTTCCAAGTAGCTAAGACTACAGGTGTGCACCACCATGCCCAGCTAATATTTGTATTTTTAGTAAAGATGGGGTTTCACCATGTTACCCAGGCTGGTCTTAAACTCCTGACCTCAAGTGATCCACCTGCCTCGGTCTCCCAAAGTGCTGGGATTACAGCTATGAGCCACCACGCCTGGCAGGGATCTTTTTTTTTTTTTTAATCTTACTATTGTGTCCACAGACCTAGTGCATATGGTAAATAGCTTCTGCAAAAAAGGTTTTCAGTGAATTAATTAGCAAACTCTAGTTAATCAAAAATTGATTCATTCATTTACCAGTGAACTTCTTTTTAAATTCTTTTACTATTCTAATATAATAGACGGTTCTGAATATCATAGCGGTTGTGGTCAATGAGTGCTCCTAGCAGCTAGACCTAGTAAGGGTCGTGTCAGCGTCCAGGGCGGTGACCATTAACAGTTGGATTGTAGCCTGCAGTCCAGTGCTAAGCACACATTCAGAGTGTGGGCTCTGCCGTCAACCGGGCTAGTGGAGAACACCCTCTTGTCACCTGTGTGACTGTAAACAAGTAACTTTGTTCATCTGTGAAGTGGAGATAATAGGAGATCTACTTCATAGGGTTACCGTGCATGTAAAATGCTTACTCAAAAGTTGGTTGCTATGAGGATAATAATATTGGCTTCCAAATAACATTACCTACCAGCCTAATTAAACTTTTATGAGCTAGATCATGGGCTTCAAGTTTCTTATCTATAAAATACCACACTCAAGTTCTTATTTTATGATAAAAATGATGAGCTATTTACAAGGGAACAATAATAATAGAAATTTAGGGCCCATCTAAGTACATGCTAACCCCTCACCAGAAATACTTGCTAGAAAATAAAGCTGTCACAGGTTCTGCTTCCTTAAGGAAAGTTTAACCAAATTTTAAACACTCCTCAGGGAAAAACTAAAATGGGTAATTCTAGAAACAAGACAGAGAAAAGAAAAAATGGATTAATTCAGGCACATTCTATAAGCCCTCCTAGCTGTAGCCACTCACTTCCCAAGAATTTTGATGACAAACACTAAACATCATTGTGACCCTAATAAAATTTAGGACCTTACACAATCAGTCTGTGCACATTCAAAATTGCACAATGCAGGGGTGACATGTAATTAAAGGGAGCTGCTCATCTTAACTTGCAACTCACAAGTATACTACAAGACATCCAATTTATAACTCAGCACAGCACATCTCACCACACCTCCTCTCTGTCTGTGTCATGCTGTCTGGGAGATCCACCAAACCCCAAATTCTTCCTTCAGGCTCAGCCCCTGAGAAGGGAGGCAGACCTTTCTCCTGTCTCCTCCCCAGTCACTCTCTGTATTGACTGATTTGTTCCTTGGTCACTCCACCCTCAACCCTTTTTACTTATCCCCCTCTTTCCACATCACAAAGGATCCTGGACCAGGGCTAGCAAAATCTCTCCTTTCCTGGAGGATTGAATGGAGGTAAGGTAGTCTGGGCAGAAGGCAGTCATCGTCTTCCCACCATCCATTGTCTCCTCTTTTAGTAGCTGCAAATGCTGTTTTCCTTTGCTGACTGTGGGTCATTTTAGTGGAACTGCCAGCGAGGCGCTGGCCAAGGGGAGAGCACGTGACACAGGCAAGGTGAGGCCAACCCTCCCCATTCACTCTCATGGCAGTCCCTGGTGCTGCCCTGGCTGGCTCCTGCCCCTTACCAGCTCTAGCTGCCCAGACCACTGCCATCATTTTCCCAGACTGATTCTTAAGTCTTCCCTTAGACTCTGTGAGCTGTCTGAAGTACTTCCAACAAATTTGTCTGCTTAACTTATCCAAGTTGATTCTTGTTGTTTGCAACCAAAGAATACAAGCTGATACCTAAAACTCACTTTTTAATTTTTTTTTTTTGAGACAAGGTCTCACTCTGTCACCTAGGGTAGAACGCAGTGGCACAATCTTAGCTCACTGTAGCCTTGACCTCCTCAGGCTCAGGTGCTCTTCCCACTTCGGTCTCCCAAGTAGCTGGAACTACAGGCGTACACCACCTCACCCAGCTATTTTTTTATTTTTTGTAGAGACGGGGTTTTGCCATGTTCCCCAGGCTGGTCTCAAACTCCTGGGCTCAAGCAATCCTTCCACCTGCCTCCCAATGTGCTGGCATTATGGGCATAAGCCACTGCCCCAGCCTAAAACTCACATATTAATAAATCTTGTCACCACTTCAGTTTGTAATGATATGGTGCAGCCTGGACCAGTGAACCTAGTCTTAACTGATGCAGTTTATTGCAACTCCAGTCAAAGGCGAGGCTTTATTAAACCTGCTTTTTACTACTTTTGTCCATCCCCCAACAAAATCATTTGGACACGTTCAAAATTCCTGGTGAAGAAAGGAATCAAGGCAACTCATTTCGTAAAGCTTACATTTACGCTCTAGAAACTGCTCAGAGTAATAAAGATCACACATGGCAAGGTGTCAAAATATTTGGCCTCTCTCATTTACCAGCCGTGTATCTGCAGCTCAATCATTTAATCTCCCTGACCTTCATTTATCTTGTGTATAAAAATGCAGATAATAACATCAGCTCTTTCTACTTCTCAAGGTGGTTGTGAGGCCCAAATTAGAAAATCAAATGAAAAGATGCCTTGGGAATCATTAACTTTGGGCGCAGGGCCCAGGCGAAAATTAAGGCCAACCATGGGCACTGTCTTCTAACTGGCTCTTCTTCCTCGTACCTCATGGCTTAGCTGTTCTCCTCACTGCTTCCTCCTCCCTTCCCGCCGTTACACTCCCTGTGAGTCAAATTGCCCTTTCTCAGCCACCATCACAGGTGTGGATGAAACACGCCAGATGAAGTACAGGGGTGTCAGGATCAGTAGTATCATTCTTTTACAATGTGAATTCCTAATTAGACTGTGTCCATCTCAGTTTTTTGAAAAATAAATTTGTCCACAGTTTCTAACCTCAGACCGTAGCATGGAGGCACACACTCAACACAACCCAGAGGGACAATGACAGCCACTCAGAGTCGAGTCCCCTGGGCTTCCGAGAACTGAGAGCTCATCTGAGCTTTTCTTTTTCTTTTTTTTTTTTCTAGTAGAAATCAGCTGGAAGAAAAATGTTCCTCACTTTGCACTCTTGAAAGTAAGAAATCGTTACTCTGCTGCAACTTGGTTAGCTAGAGATCTTAACCAAAACCTGCAATTATTTTTTAAATTTGTTTCTACTCAAATTTCTATTAAAAACAAACCACGTTCTAAGAAGAAGGACAAGATGCCCAGATAGAGTCGAGAGGCCGAGGCAGAGGAGTGTGGGGAGTTGGGGGCAGAATTCTGCGGTCGCGGCAGGGCTTATGTTCAGAGCAAGCCATGGGCTCCACTTCTTCTCCTGCTCCACAGTGACAGACTGCTTAATGAGAGCCACGGGAGCTTTTCCTAGGCACTACCAGCAAGTTGCTTTGCAGGGCACTATCTTAGCCTGCTAATAATAGAAACAGCAATCACCCCTGAGCTCTCGCCAACTGCCTAGATGCTGCACTGAATGCTTTTTAAACTCTTGGAGGTAGGTACTGGGGTAGCTGGTATTGTTGTTTGATTATTTACTGCCCTTCCCAGGAAGAGGGTTATACTCTTTTCGCCATTGATTTGGATGTCATCAATGACTCCCCCACCCACCTTCTGCCACTGAAATGGCAAGGGACCTAGACAGGTGCTCCTGAGTCAGCCAGTGCCAGAGAGAAGATGACATGGAGTGGCAGAGCTGCAACTGCTTCCCCATGAACATGAGCATGAGCAAGAAATAACCCTTCGTGCTTGTTTAACGCTGCACAGTGTATTTCAGCTGACATTATCACGAGGCTGTTGGAGCCTCAGAGAGGGCAACGGCCCAAGGTCACATTGCCAGCAGGTGGCAGCGTCCTTCTGAGTGAGCATGGTGCCCACACCCTCTCCCTGGGGTCCCTCTCCAGCCACCTGCCCTCATGAGCATCTTACCCGGCTTTGGCTCTCCATGAGAGCGAACGACAAAGGCAGCCCTCACTCCTTACCGCGGCTGGCTTCTCTTTAGCACAGGCATTGCTAACCATTTCTTCCTTCCTCAAATGCTCCTGTGGGAACCTCCGTGACCTTGCGTCTCTCCTGACCTCTCTTGGCATTTCTTTATCCCCGTCAGCAGCTTGACTTTGTAGTTAACGGCAGGGGCTTTAGAATCAGATGGACTCCAAAAGGTCAAATCTACAGTCTTTCACCAGCTGTGTGACCTTGAGCAAGTCACTCATCCTCTCTCAGCCCCTGGTTCATAAATAGAAAACTGGAATAAAACACCTCCCTTGGCCAGGCGTAGTGGCTCATGCCTGTAATCCTAGCACTTTAACAGGCCGAGGCAGGTGGGTCACCTGAGGTCAGGAGTTCAAGACCAGCCTGGCCAACATGGCAAAACCCCGTCTCTACTAAAAATAGGAAAAATTAGTCGGGCATGGTGGCAGGCACCTGTAGTCCCAGTTACTTGGAAGGCTGAGGAAGGAGAATCGCTTGAACCCGAGAGGTGGAGGTTGCAGTGAGCAGAGATGGCGCCACTGCACTCCAGCCTGGGCAACAAGAGTGAGACACCGCCTCAAGAAACAAAAACAAAAACACCTCCCTTGCAGGTGGTGGCGAGCATCACTGAATGAGCTGGCATGAGAATGGGAACATGCCAACCAGGGGACTACCCAGGACCCGTATGTGGGACTCTCCTCACTCTCCTGCCTGAGGAGCTGCTTTGTACCTCCTGACCCTACCCTTCTCGATCTGGTCAGCTGATTCATAGGCTGTGCTGGACCCGTCAGATTCTCTTCATGAGTCAAACCGTAAGATCCAAAGCAAATTGGTTAGATCCATCAGCAGCTGTATCTGCACAACCTTCAAATCTGTCCAGAATCTGACCTTTTCTGTCACCTCGTCAGCTCCTGCCCTAGTCCAGATTGTCCTGTGTCACACAGATGGCTGCGATAGTCTCCCACCTGCCCTCCCTGACTGCATCCTCCCTCCCATTGTCTGTCCACATGGTGCCCCGAGCTATGTGGAAGTGGCCCGTGTCCCCTCACCACTCGCAGTTCTTGTGGCTTAGCATGACTGATTCCTGTGTTATCTCTTGGAACTCAGGTCCCACGACTCCCCTCGTCACTCCACCCAAACCACAAGGGTCTCCTGGCTGCTCTGTGGACACCTCAGACAGTGCCCTGCCTCAGGGGCTTTGCCCAGATTCTCCCATTTCAGCTGCCGCACCTGCATCCTTCGGGTCTCTGCTCTGATGTCACTGGGGCAGAGAGGCCTCCCAGGTTAGCAGTTACCAAGACAGCCCCACCCCACACCTCTCAGCCCTCCCTCGGCTTTGCTTCTCCTCACAGCAGGATTGCAACCTGAAATATCTCTTTTATCTGCTGAATATCTGTCTCTTCCACAAGAATGTCACTTCCTGAGATCGTGGACTCTGCTTTGATATTCACTGCATCCCCAGTGCTGAAAAATACCTCCTGACATACATTTGTACTGAATGATGAGTGATGGGATGAGTCATGTTGAACTCTTGAACTAAAAAGTCACAGTTGGGCGATGGGGAAGCAGGGACGGTGTCAGCGGAGACAAGCAGGGAGAGGAAGCAGGCACACTGCCTCCCAGAGAGCAGAGATGCCAGAGCACTTCCCCAGAGAGAGGGAGAAGTGCTGCTCCTGCCGGCCAAGGCCAAGTCCCAGGGGGTCCAGCTGTTTCCTGCCTGCGATATGACAGCACCACAGATATACACACATCATGTACAGACAGACCACACACACCTCTCACACACACACAGACACACACCTCACACACAGACACACACACCTCACACACACCTACGCCACACACACAGACACACACACCACACACACGGACACACACACCTCACACACAGACCACACACAGACACACACACCTCACAGACCACACACACCTCACACACACAGACACACACCACATACAGACACACACACCTCACACACAGACCGCACACACCTCACACACACAGACACACACCACACACACACCTCACACACAGACACACACCACACACAGACACACACACCTCACACAGACCACACACACCTCACACACACAGACACACACCACACACACACAGACACACACACCTCACACACAGACCACACACATCACACACAGACACACACACCTCACACACAGACCACACACACCTCACACAGACACACACCTCACACACACCTCACACAGACACACACACCTCACACACACACCTCACACACACACCTCACACATACAGACACACACACAGACCACACACACCTCACACATACAGACACACACACAGACCACACACACCTCACACACACAGACACACATACCTCACACTTCATACAGACCATGCACACACATCACACACTCATAGACTATACACACCCCATCACACAGACCACACAAACTATACACTCACAGAGCACACACACATCTCACACACAGCCCATTCACATACCACACACACAGCCTAGGCCTAACATGCGCACATCACCTGCCACACACACGGCACACATCCCACACCTTACACCATGCATACATGCACACCACACAGAACACACCCCACACCACACACATACATACACATCACACACCTTACCCCCAACACACACACACAGCACACGTCCCACACCTTACACCATGCATATATGCACACCACACAGAACACACCCCACACCACACACATACATACACATCACACACCTTACCCCAACACACACACCACACACCTTACCCCCAACACACACACACAGCACACGTCCCACACCTTACACCATGCATACATGCACACCACACAGAACACACCCCCATACCACACACATACATACACATCACACACCTTACATCATGCATACATGCACACCACACAGAACACACCCCCATACCACACACATACATACACATCACACACCTTACATCATGCATACATGCACACCACACAGAACACACCCCCATACCACACACATACATACACATCACACACCTTACCCCCAACACACACACAGCACATGTGCCACACCTTACACCATGCATACATGCACACCACACAGAACACACCCCCCATACCACACACATACATACACATCACACACCTTACACCCCCCCAACACACATACACACACACTTTCTGGAAAGCCTCGAGCAGGTTCTGAGTCCTGCTGCCGCCAGCCCACACAGTGGGGGTGCGCCCAACACACCCAGAGCACAGCAGGCATCCTTCAGGGAGAGTTCCCCTCTCCTATCTAATGCCTTCGCTAGGAGCAGTTCCTACGCTTGAGAACTTACTCCAGCCTCCACTTCCCTAGAGTCTTGTTTCCTGTACAGTCACAGCAGCAAACATCGCTCAGCCGGGCCCTCGCCCCAGCCCAGCCCACCCCACCCTCACACAGCGTTTCGGGTCTATCCGTGGGCCCACGGAGCTCAGCGTGTTCCATGCTGCTTCCCGTGCAACGCTGGCTCCCCACCCCAGCTGCCCTGTCCGACGGCGGCGCCTCTATTCTGTTCTTCTGATCAGAACCTGGAAAGTCATATTCAACATCCATCTCCTTCCCCCTATATCTGTCCACACAGCTTGTCAATTCTTTCCAAACACTTCCTGGAGTCAATATTTCTTTTTCCATTTCCACAATGAGCGATTACAGCAACTTCACCCGGGAATCCTTCTCTAAACCCAGAAGAAATCAGGTCCCCATTTATACTCGAATAGCCCCTGTACTTTTATAGAATTGGCCATGGCTTGTAACAACATATTTTTGATAGTATTTAATGAATGTCTCTCTCTCCCATTGGACTATAAACTCCCCTGTGGGAGTTTACATTATGGTCGTTTACAACAGTATTTTAAATATATAGGTTCAAATACTATCAGGGCGTTCCCAATAAATACCATTGCGTGAAAGAATAGAGCTATTTTTTTCCCTCTGTTTCTTTTGCCATTGTCGCCCCACCCCATAATGTAAGTTTCCCAAAGGCTGGCACTGTGTGTTGCTACTGCTGGCATCTGTGTCCCTGTTCCCTGTCCGCAGCCCCTGTGCTTAGCACAAAACCAGGAACACACTAGGTGCTCAGTAAATAAGGACTTATTGATCGCTGTGTCCCCGTCAATCATTTGGATGTTGGTTTGTTTGGGGAAAGGCAAGTCCTCATTCCCAAGTGACCAGGCCGGCAGCCAGACCCTGCCGGCTCCTGCTACCCGACAACCAGGAACATCAGTGTTCCTTCAGTGGCCCACCAGGCTGGCAGCATCTCCTTCCTCTGCCTCCTGATAGGGCAGTAATTAGAAACAGCAGTCATCGCCATGTCGCATTCCCCAGAGCACCCTGCTGCAAGCATGGAACACATGTAGCTGTAAGACCACCTGCCAGGAAGAGAATAGAAGAGTCATTTGCCGAACATGCAGGGGTGAGGGCTAAGGGGATGCGCTGCTGCATAGCAAGTAGCTGCCCCCCTTCCCCAAAGCCCTAAATAATTTCTCCACTTAAAAAAAAGGAAAAAAAAATACACAATTAATTTTTCATGTAGATCATCCCACTTGGAAGCTTAGGAAGGGCTGTGCATACTAACAGCCAAACTGGAGATGCCACAGTCAGCCTGGCTTAGACAAAACCAAGGAGAGGGAAAGAGTGGAGGGAGAGCCCTGTGGCCCTGGCCCCCGCTGAAGGCACCGAGAGTGAAGGGTCTCTGCTGATGCTTGTCCTTAAAGGCCTGCTTCAGGCCACACGGGGTCACTTGCACTGCCCCATTTACCACAATGACACTAGGAGGTAGGATTCATTGTCCTCACTTTATAGACGAGGAAACTGAGGCAAGATGACATTAGGCTCCTCGGCCAAGGTCACCCAGCCGATGGGAGGCAAAATCAGGATTCCACGTCCAGGGCTCAGCCCCTCCGCACACCCGCGCACAGCCCTGTTTCCCAGCAGGCATTTAGGCAGACGCTGGGTGACCATCTGTCTGCGACAGAGGCAGGCTCTTCCTTTCTGGGAGGGAGGGTGGGCTCCAGCAGAGTTCCCAATCCAGATTTTCCTGCACGCGTGTTAACTGTTTATCTCCCTGCCTTCGCCCAGAGTGAGGAAGAGAGGAGAGGTGCGGAGGGGAAGAGGGAAGAGGGGCTCTGCCACTCCTCACTGCTCCTCACTGGCAATTTGATCAGGCCCCTTCCCACACTCCCCCAGCACTGCGACAACGAGGGAGCTCAAAACACTAACCCTGGCCATCCATCCATCACCCCAGACTCCCCGGGCCTGCGTCCTCGCTGTCACCCAACCGGCTGTGTGACCGTGGGCACCCAGCTTAACCGCTCTACCTCTGTTCCCTAGGGCTGCCGTCCCAGAGCACCAGAGACTGGGTGGCTGAAAACAACACAAAAGTCATCTCTCCCAGTTCTGGAGGCCAGAAGCCTGACATGGGGGTGGCATCAGTGCTGTCTCCTTCTGAGGGCTCTGAGAAAAGCTACCGCAGGCTCTCTCCTGGCTTCCGGAGGCTGCCCAGAAAAAATCTGCCCCCAAGATTTCCACATGACCATATCCTTAGATCTATTTAAAGCTCTGCTGAAATGCCACTCACCTCCCAAGAGAGACCTTCCCTGACCTCCTTATCCAACAGCTGCCCTGATCCCCACCTCCAGTCGTTCCCATCACTGTTTCCCTTCCTCCAAGCAGTGATCACCCTCTGATTTGATCTTGTCCACCTCTGGGCTTACTTGTTTACTTTCCATCTACCTCGACTCCACAGAACATCAGCCTCATAGTAAACACCTTGCTGCTCTCATTTACCCTGATATCCCCTATGTCCAGTGCAAGGCCTGATAGATCATACATACTAATACATTTTTACTTATTCATGGAATGAACACATTCATGAATAAATACATTCTGAACCTAGTAATGTGAGGGACAGGGTCAGAAATTTCTCCTTGTGTTGCCATTAGGGAGTCATTCTGATTTTGCCCCACCCACCCCAGCATGCCAACATCAGTCTTCAGGCTCTGCACTGCTGGCTTGTCAGACTCCCGCCCCATCATGTTATGTAAGGTATATGAACTGTCCTTTAAAAATTCATACTAAGGGCCGGGCGCGGTGGCTCACGCCTGTAATCCCAGCACTTTCGGAGGCCGAGGCAGGTGGATCACGAGGTCAAGAGATCGAGACCATCCTGATCAATATGGTGAAACCCCGTCTCTACTAAAAATACAAAAAATTAGCTGGGCATGGTGGTGCATGCCTGTAATCCCAGCTACTCGGGAGGCTGAGGCAGGAGAATTGCCTGAACCCAGGAGGCGGAGGTTGCGGTGAGCCGAGATCGTGCCATTGCACTCCAGCCTGGGTAACAAGAGCGAAACTCCATCTCAAAAAAAAATTCGTACTCGTCTTTCCTCCCATTGCCCTGGATTTACTTGATTTAGCCAACTGCCAGTAGTAGAGTTCTTCAGTTAGGATTTTAGATGTCACTAATTGCATTATTGAAGATCAAAGCCAAGCTAGCTATTCTTCCCTCTTTAGTCCTCTGCAGCCACGAAATTTCTCCAATCCTATGGTTTGTCTGATTTTATTATCACCCAAGGATGCAAGATGATTTATTTGTTTACATAGGTTCAGATTATTCAAATATTCTTTTATCTACTCTGTAATAACCATTCTTTTTCTATTGCTTTAATTGTATCTTATTAGACATCTTGGTTTTATTTTATGCCATGTGGCCTTAGGATATACTGATGTGCTTAAACATTCTCACACATACTTTAATATATTGTAAGTCACTTAAACTCATTGTAACTTGTCTTCGAGCTAAGAAAGCATCATGGATTGTCCTCTTGGGAAGGAATACTAAGCCAAGTGATTTTTTTCTTGCATACTAACATGAACACACCCAGGCTTTGTAACAGTCTTGCCCTGCTCTCCTCCACGTCCTAGGCACATCCTAGCACCTTCAAGAGAAAGAGAAGAGAAAGTAGAAAGCCCCTCAACTATCAAGAGGTTGGCGGTAGCATGGTGGCCTGAAGTGTCCAGGTACCAAAAAATGCCTCAGAAAGGGTTTTATAAAACCTTTTGACGACAAAGACAAATCAGTCTCTGGTCCTCACAGCATGCAAAAAAGATGGCACCTGTCCCACTGGACTCCAGCTTGCTTTCCTTCGCTGCTTCTTGGAGTCTGAATTCTGTGTTTGATTAGCTAATGTTTCCTCTCTGTGACCCACAAGTTGCTGGGTAATCCATCTGCCAAGTTAGAGAATTGGGCTGAGGTTGGATTGCAGGGAGCCCCACCAAAGTCTTGGAGGCCTCAGGTGTCCTCTGTCCGGATCCCTTTGTGGCTCACAGCTGTCCTGTCCCTGTGAGTTCCTCCTCAATCCCTGCACCTCTCTACAGCTGAAGGGTTGTGGGGCTCTTGGTCCAGAAACTCATCAGAATGGAGTCACGTCCCTGAATTACATGTAGAAATGGATGGGGCCCAGAGTAATTGCCTCATTTCATCAGAGAAGATCTGAAATTAATTCCTCCCTTTAATGAATTACCCAGGGAACTTATCTTTTCCAATTTTCCTTCTGGTTTTAAGGTTTTCTTTCATTTCCTTCATTGTTGCCCCAATCCCTCCTGGGGCTGGAGCTCATAAAAGTGTTTCTTTTCCTGCTGAACCTTCACGGTTTATGGTCATTGGTACTGGAGCTTCCCTGTGGCTCCTGAACTCCCCAATCATTTCCTTCCTAATAGGAAGCAGCAGGTCTAGAGTGGTTGCCTTGTATTCTTTCCAAGCCATAAAATTTTCTTCCTTGTAATTTAAGAACCGCTAGGATGCTCCATGGGTCCCCCCAGCAGCCAACAGTTGTTAAACCCCTATGAGTGGCCTGCTACTAGATTCTGTGCTTATGGTGACCTGTGTGACCACAGCGCCCAAGTCATCATCAGCCAGTGGGTGAAATTTTCAGAACATTGAAAAGTGCCCAGCTCCCCCTACACACCAGTGAGGTGTTGATTAATATGACTAACTTTAACGTAGTCGATGAAGGCCATAAAAGCCACTTGCAGATCTGTGGGGCTGACCCAGAGTCCCCTTGGAGAACTCAAAGACAGACCATTCGCCTGTACTGAAAGCACTGCAGGAAGAGGAAACAGGAGAAGCTTTATGCTCTGTCCTTGTGCCTCATGGGGAAGACTCCCCTTGCTCCATTCCCCCCGCCCGCCCACTCCCCACCTGCCCCACACACCCCATTGGTATACATTAGCAATTGTGTCTAACCAAAGAGGAACATAGACATGCATGCAGTGGTTTTTATTTGAAGACTGCCCTCCCCTAAGGAATGCAAAGTCTTTACAAAATGGCCATTTCCTGATATAGGATAATTGCTTACACAAATGGAAAAACCAGCCAGGCATGGTGGCTCATGCCTGTAATCCCAGCACTTTGAGAGTCTGAGGCAGGCAGATAACCTGAGATCAGGAGTTCAAGACCAGCTTGACCAACACAGAGAAACCCCATCTCTACTAAAAATATGAAATTAGCTGGGCATGGCTGTGCATGCCTATAATCCCAGCTACTCAGGAGGCTGAGGCAGGAGAATCGCTTGAACCTGGGAGGCGGAGGTTGTGGTGAGCTAAGATCATGCCATTGCACTCCAGCCTGGGCAACAAGATCAAAACTCCATCTCAAAAAAAAAAAAAAAAAAAAAAAAAAAAAAAAAAAAAACAGGAAAAACCTAGACACAGATAGAAGGTAACCCAAGGTCATGTTCAAGAGTCAGGAGTAGAATGAATGTGGCCCTTGGTCTTTTCTACAACTCTGTTGTATGCAGCAAACAATGTGGGCAGTAATGTTCTCAGAGCAGTTGCCACAGGGTAGGCAGTAGTTGGAGCAGTCAATACAAGTTGCTGGCCTGGGAATCTTCATGGCTTTTCATTTTCTCAGGATTCTTGGGGCTGACAGGACCTTTCCCCAGTCCAGGTCTACACAGTCAGTTTCTAGGAATTAGTCACAGACTCCTGTGTGTAGACTGAACTGCCAAGTCACCACCTAGCCTTGGCTCACAACACTGAAATCATAATTACACTGACACAGGCTACCATAGGGGGCCCAAACTAGGACACTTGACATTTACAGATAGGAAGAGCATGACTGCTTATGTAAATTACATCATAAAATGGAAAGGAGTTTAATTATTTTCTGTTGCTTTGGCAGCAAAACAAAGTGATTTTTTAACAAAATAGTTAACAAGGATTTTTCTCATGTTGAGTCTTAAGAGATTTATGTTCTGAAGCAGCTATCCATTCATAAACAGTTAAAAGGCAACAGATATAAATACAACCTAATATTTATCATTAAATTGAATTAAATGTTGATTTTAAAAATTTCCTTTTTATGGTGTGTAAGCAATGTGTAGTGGTGTGTGGAAAATAGCTTCTGTGTGCCTTTTGTTGAAACCTTGCATCTCAGTCGTATAATGAATGGTGTGAGGTGAAGGTGGCTTAGCGTAGTGGTGTGAATCCAGGCCTGGGAGTCAGTCCAGCTTCCTGGGATCAAATCCCAATTCTGCCACTTGTTAGTTATGAGATGCTGGGTGGTAATGTGGCCTTTCTGAACCTTGGTTTTTCATATGCAAAATGGCAATGATCACCCTCTACTCTGTAAAGTGAAGGCTTAAGTAAGTTAATTTATGTGAATCTCTTAGTTCCATACCTGCTACATAATAAGTGATTGAGAAACAGTAATGATTATTATGAAGAAGAATGTTGTACATTTCAAACATGCCCATGTGAATCATGACAGGGCTGGAGAGTGGGGGTGGGGAGACGCTAGAGGGAAAGAGTGAAGGATCACCAGCTATGCTTGGCTTCCACAAATGGAAGAGGGAATATTTCACCTAGGAAAGGTAGGTGATGAAAGGTAAAGGTGGCTATTAAATTAGAAGAAGGAGCCATTCAGTAGAGTTAGAGAGACAGGCTGCTGAAATCTTTGGAAGACACAGCCATAGACCTGTGGAGAAGACTGTAATCACAGAAAAGTGAAAGAGAGAAAGACCATGGAAGTCGCTGCTCAGACCACTCCAGCTTTTCACTGGTGCCCCAATATTTGTGTTCTACAGTGTACTGCATTTACTGGGGAACACTAAACAGCCCTCGGAAGCACGGTTGGCATTTTGAATAAGCCACGACTGAGCTGGCATCTTAGCTTAAACAAACATTCCAGTGGAGGACTATAATCAGAGGTAAAGGCCCCAAGTAAAAAGCAGAAAGAAACATGCAGAATTAGTTGAAATGGGGGGAAAATACTAAAGGAAACCTGAAATCGAATATAAAGCCAAAAGGGAAAAAGAGAATTGATTTTATGACCAATCCAAGATGTTTTAAATCTCCTCTGCTAAGGCGAACCCAGACTTGAACCCTCCTCCTACTCACTAAGCAATAGCAGCCCAGGTTATGCATCCTTCCTGAATGACTCAAGAATAACGCCTGATCTGACCCACTGACCATCAAGTGGGCTCTGCCAGAATGAGGGCCAAATGAACACTTTTGAGGAGAAGCTTTGATACTGGGTATATGAAACCCAAAGGTGGAGTTGAAGCATTGCTAAGCATCAGTGGATTCTGGGAATTGCTTACCCCAGAGGCTCTGAATGCTTTGGAATCGTGAGTATCTTGGCTAGATAGGTCTCAGACCAGAGTCTCATAATCTGGTTTCAAAAATGCAAATTTTTATACTGGCCCAGGGGTGGCACTATTTGAAATTAAATCAGAAAATGTCAGATCAGAGCATGGATCACTGTTTTTCAGGCAATTGAGGAATAGGGTGTCCAGAAGGTCATGCATGTTCTGCCCATCAGGTCATGAAAATGACCAGGGGATTTCTCAGGCCCAACAGTTTCACAGGGCACATGTGGAAGACCGATGTTCATTGATCTCCTTTCTGAATCCCTTTAGGATGGTAGAATATTAGGTATTTACCAGGTTCAGCTTTATGAAGACCAAAAAACCTGTCCAAGAGATAAGGAAACAGCTGAAGTGGTTGATGGTCTAGATGTCAATCAAGCTGAAGTCAAGGTCATCTTGACTGAGGTAAAGTCCCCTGTTCTTCTGCCTAAGAAAGCCCATGGGCTCTCCTGGGGCATGGAAATGGCCTAGAGGATCCCTGAGACAAGTCAGTCCTGGTCCTTAAGGACACCCACAGTGTTAGGCTCAGCAGAAGAACATGTCTTCTTGGAAGAGGCAAAGCCCAGGAACCAAGTCTGCTACGTAAAAGCCTGGAAGACTCCACCTATGTTTTAATTTTTCCATCTACACAATGAGGATAACAGCACACACCTCTGGAGTAGTTCAAGGATTCAATGAAATGAGTATATCTGCAGTGCTTAGAACAGTGTCTAGCAAAATCAATTAATGTTAATAAATAAATCTCACTCAATAAATAATACTCAATAAATGTCAGTGATGAAGACAATGAAGAATGGGAGGAGGAAGGATATGTCATTCAACGTCAACTAAAGCCAAATCTCTCAAGATAACAGTCTTTTAGAATTTAGTAAGAGAAAAAAATGTTTCCTCCAAGAGAAACTGATGAGAATATTTATTTTTTTGTCCCTGTGTGCAAGATTCTCAGAGTTAAATTTTAATCTTCAGTTGCCACTATGTTAACTCTTGTGTTTAGAGTATTTTCTTTTTTCTCTCCTTGGTCCTGATCTTCTATTTTATTGCTCTTGTCTTTTATGTCCTTGATTGTAAGCTGCCTGAAATTCCTGTTGGAAAAGGTGAGATATAAACAATAAAATAAAAATAAAGAGAAGACACTCCATAAAAGTTTGCTGAATTTATTGAATTGTCAAATCTTTCCACATAAACCAGACTGCTTCTGAAAAATGAGTAAGCACAAAAGAGAGCAATAACAGAAAAACATTCTCCTTATTTTCTTGTTTATGTATCAAAATTCTACCTAGGAGAGCAATCCCATTTCTCTGACTTCCTGGAGTCATAATGCAAATCCCCTTTTCTTTGTATGAGGATCTGAGGACCTGCGTGAGGGCAGCTGCCTCAAGAGGCTGATAGTCCAAGTTACACCATCTCTTCATCCTCTGCCTCAAGGCATGTGCCATTTTTTGTTGGAGTGGACAACTTCAACTGCTAATTCAAGTCCTCTCTTTCACCATCCTTCCACCACTGCCCTGCCCTGCCCTGCCCCACAGAGGAAAAAAGGAAGAAAGAAAAGCACACCTACATCCTCAAGGATCACAGATCCCATTTGAAGCCATTCTTGAGGTTGCTATGGTGATGGACAATTCTAACCATCAGGGTGCAGGAGCCACTAGTGCTGAGGAAATCGTTGGGTTACGAGTTACAGATGGGTGGGTGCAGAGAGAGCCCCAGAGTGCTTCCTAGTTTGAGAAAATGACTGAAGCCAGCTTGCCTTCCATACTCCAGCAAAGCCTTTCTAATGGAAAGGCAACCACTTCACACAGATTAAACACTATCTGGCCCTCCTCACACCCCTGGTGTGCTCTTGTGGAGTGCTTTTTCCATTACGCTCTAATGGGCTCTACAACAATGGGCTGAAGGAGTGAGCAATTTGCTGTGAGGGCTCCAAGTCCAGCCAATGCTAAGAGGAGCCCAATTTCTCCCCTGATGAAAACTTGGGGGATGACCTCTCCCTCTGTGCCCCTAAACCTATAAGCTTCTGAGCTTGGTTCATGCCAGGACTGGCCTCCAGCAGCTTGGGAGTGCCAATCATGTATTTTAGTCTGATGTTATCCCTAGTCTGACTGCACTCTGATGGCATCCTTCTCCAAAGCTTTTTCTTGTTCAGCCTTCTTTGCACACTCCTGTCCCCTACGCAACTGGGCATTCTCTCATTTTGCAAAAGATTAAGTCCATTGGAGAAAATTCACAGGGTCTAAAAACCAAGTGATTTGTGCTGACTAAGGTGAACTGGCAAAAAGAACAATGCACTACAACCGGCGGTCGGCAGAGGATGTCTCAGACCCAAGGCTGTGGACCCTGGTGGAGACCGAAGGTGGGTGGAGGCAGGACACATTCCCAGCCCCATTTTCGACAAGCTCTCCTACGAAGTCGGGAAGGCAAAGTTCTTGTTTTCCCAGTCTCCTGTTTCTAGGAATGACCCTATGACACCATTCTTGCCAGTGATGCCTGCTGGGGCCCCCAGGCAGCTTTTTGTTTTTTCCAATACAAAAGTACCACTCTTTTGTTCCTTCTGCCTTCTTTTTTTCCTGGATAAAGACGTGATAGCTGGAGCTCTAGCAGTCATGTGGCAACCCTGAGAGAAATGCCAAGGTCCCTAGGGGCTCAGCCCTAGTATCATTTAACCTCTCGACAAAGATTGGCAACGGCCCATCTCGAGACATTTTGTTTGAGAGAAAAACGATTCCGGTTTATTTAGACCATTTTTGTTAGATTTCCTTTTACTAGCAGCTCAGTGCTTTCCTCATTGATATAAGTCCTCTCGTTTCCATATTCTGACTATATCTCAAAATGTAGAGGTGTAGGAAGAAGCAGACACCCCAAAACCAAGGAAGGACCACTTCTTGGAGATTTTACTCTGTCAAATTATCTGATCTAAATCATCTGAAAATTCCCAGTGGTCTTCCATGCACGATTTCTGCTATTTCTAAAAGTTGGCCAAACAAATATATGAAAAAGTGTCCAACATTTCTAGTCATCAGAGAAATGGAAAGTAAAACCACAATACGATTTCACCTCACACCTGTTAGATTGGCTGCTATCAAAAAGATAAAAGATAACAAGTATTGGCGAGGATGTGGAGGAAAAGAAACTCTTGTGTACCGTTGGCGGGATTGTAAATGAATGCAGCTCTTATAGAAAATGGACTGGAGGTTCCTCGAAAAACTAAAAATAGAATTACCATATGATCCAGGAAATTCTGTCACTTGCAACAACACAAATGAACTTAGAGGAGGGCATTATGCTAAGGTAAATAAGCCAGGCACAGAAAGACAAATACCACATGGTCTCACTTAGATGTAGAATCTAAAAGAGTTGAACCTATAGAAGTAGAGAAAAGAATGGTGGTCGGGGGGTGGGAGGGCTAAGGGAGGGATAGCAGGGGGTGGGGGGATTGGGGAGGGATAACATAGGAGAAATACCTAATGTAGATGATGGGATGATGGATGCAGCAAACCACCATGGCACGTGTACACCTATGTAACAAACCTGTAGGATCTGCACATGTACCCCAAAACTTAAAGTATAATTTTAAAAAACGAAAAAAAAGAATGATGGTTACTAGAGGCTGGGGGCAGGGGAAGATGGGGCAAGGGGAGACATTAGTCAACAACATGATAACTACAGTTAATGATAATTTATATCTGAAAATAGCTACAGAACAGCCAAGCATGATGGCTAATGCCTGTAATCCCAGTATTTTGGGAGGCCAAGGTGGGAGTATTGCTTGAGCCCAGGAGTTTGAGAACAGCCTGGGCAACATAGTGAGACCCTCTCTCTACAAAAAATTTTTTAAATTAGATGGGTGTGGTAGCATGCACCGATAGTCCTAGCTACTTGGGAGCTGAGGTGGGAGGGACACTGGAGCCCAGGACTTCAAGGCGTAGTGAACCGTGATTGCACCACTGCACTCTACCCTGGGTGACAGTGAGACCCTTTTTCAAATAATAATAATAAATAACAACTAAAAGGGAGTATTTAAAACGTTTTCACCACAAAGAAGTGATAAATATTTTAACAGATGGCTATGTTAATTACCCTGATTTGATCATTCCACAATGTATACACGTATCAAAAATCATATTGAACCCCATAAAATATATGCAATTATTATCTGTCAATTTAAAATAAAATAAAAATAAAAATAAAATAAAAGTGGCCCACGTCAGGGTTTTCTTAGAGCTTCAGAAATTCTTCTGGATACCATGAAAAATGCAGAAATATTCCTATTTCTTCTGAACAAACCATTTTGAAAGGGAGGAAGGGAAACGATAGCGCAGTAGAATGATAAAGTAACTTAGCCCTGTAATTTTCCACAGGCATAGATGAAAGCCCTCTTCAATAAGCAAAATTTTTAAATGCCTCAAATGGGAGCATAATAATAAAGACGGAAATGGGATCCTATTTCCTTTTTCCTTTTCATATGACAAGCCTCATTCCCAACAACTCAAATCTGCTGTCTCTTCAAGAAATTCCCCCAAAAAGGAAAACTGGAGATGGCACAAGGATACATGCAGCTCCTAAATGTGGCAATGAATGATTTACAATACGAGTTTTTCCAAATCATTTTCATTCAGTTTGTGCACACTAGTGATATTGGCAAACATTCTGATCTCTCTGTTCCACCTCCTGGACTCTGTATCCATAGTTCACTCAAAAGTAGAGCCCAGCTGGGCACGGTGGTTCACACCTGTAATCCCAGCACTTTGGGAAGCCGAGGCAGGTAGATTACGAGGTCAGAAGTTCAAGACCAGCCTGGCCAACATGGTAAAAACCCCATCTCTACTAAAAATACAAAAATTAGCCAGGCGAGGTGGCAGACACCTGTAATCTCAGCCACTCCTGAGGCATGAGAATTGCTTGAACCTGGGAGGTGGAAGTTGTAGTGAGCCGAGATCACACCACTGCACTCCAGCCTGGGCAACAGAGTGAGACTCTGCCTTAAAAAAAGAAAAAAGAAAAAAAAAGGAACCATTTCTTCCAAAGTGGGAAGAAAGCAGGGGACCCCAGCGCTCACTCTTCCCTCAATCACGCCTCTACCAGGTCCTCCGATCATGCAAAAGTAAGGTGAATAAAACTCCCATTCTCCAGGTTTGTCATCACTTTCCTGTTTCTCCAAAAGTTCTTCAGCTTTCTTCAAGGGCCTTTCTCTCTCAGCAGTCATATGGGCTCCTCAGGAGATTCCAATTTTCTTGTGGCTATTGTTACCCTCTATTTAATCCAAGGGTCTGAGAGAATTCTGAGAAGACACAGAGCACCTGCTAGAATCTTCTTCGTCCTCAGACCTAGAGGAAAATCTTTCAATACATGGTATCATACACATCCTTGTGCTTTAGACAAAGACTTGCTACCTTGGGAGCCAGACAGCCTGAGAACCATCCGGGATCATCCTTCATAGGGGCTCCCCGGGAACTGCTATTGAAGGACTTCACTTTTTGTGTTGCCTCTAGATAAAGGAAAAACCTAGCCCCGAATACACTTGGGAAATATGACCTGTTCACAAAAGGAAAAGATAACTTTTCAAATTATTTAATAAGATATATAAATCTATTCCTTCATTTAACAAAACATATTGAATGACTGCTGTGTGCAGGCAGTAGCATACTAATGAACAAGACTTACCCTGCTCTCAGGTAGTTTACAATATGATGCAAGACAGAGTAATAGAAACATTGTAATATGGAATGATAAGCACTAAAGAAGAGCATGTAACCTGCAAGGGTGCAGAGTAAAGTGAATTAACCAATGGAAGAACTCCAGACATAAGTGGGGCAGAGGGGCTCAATGTCATCACTCCAAGCATAAAAAGAATTCTAAGAGTCTGTAACACATGTTTTTCCAAAGCAGCTGCACTCCTACGCTGCCTGACTCCTGGGTGTGGATTCAGGAGTCCATAGCTACATAGACTCCCAAAGCTAGGTGGTTAGAGTTCCCTCATTAGTCCCCCATCTCTTCATGTCCTTATTCAACAGAGAAACAGGGAAGGAAACAGGCTTACTGCCTAAGAGAATGCCCCAATTTCCCTCTCGTCTTGCCAAGTTCAGCTTCCTGCCCTTGGATAATAGGTTATTCCTCCAAAATGAAACGTTAAATTAATGTTGAAGAATGATTTTTTAAAAGGGTAAAATCATGACTCATAAAGATAAAAAACACACACATTAAAGAATTTATTTAACTTATTACTAATGCAGGAACCAGGTAGAAGGTACAACTAGTTCAAAGGAAAATGAAAAAAACAGACACAGAGACATCAGGAATATTGAAATTTTCAAAGGGAGGCAAAACTGGCTTCCTTCACATTTGGGAAGTTAAGTGAATCTCCACCTGATGGAATTTATTTGTGTATCTATAGACAAGAGTTATCTTACATGCTGTCAGTTATCTACAACTTACAGAGTCTGATAGCATCTTAAAGGGGAAAGTCAAGTCTGATTTGCTGAGACCTTGAAATTTGGTGTGAAGCCTGTCTTTCAACAGGGAGGAAAGGTTAAAGAAGATTAGGTGAAGGCTGGGCATAGTGGTTCACGCCTGTAACCCAAGCACTTTGGAGGCCAAGGCGGGCGGATCACCTGAGGTCGGGAGTTCAAGACCAGCCTGACCAACATGGTGAAACCCCGTCTTTTTTAAAAAAGTTAAAAGTTTTTATTAAAAAAAAAAAAAAAAGAAGAAGATTAGGTGAGGATAATGACAGGTGGACGCAGAAAGATGAGAATGTTGAGGGAAGGAATATCTTGGGATATCTGTTGATGTTTTCTGTTCAAGAGTTGAAAGGTCTTCTGAGAAGTTCCCATCATAAATTTTATTGGTCATGCTTCTCCAGGGAAACAGAACCAGAGAGGGATTTTTATTTAAGGAACTGCCTCATGCAGTTGTGGAGGCTTGAAAGTCGCTAATCTACAGAGCAGGCTGGGAGGCTGGAAATTTCGGTAGACATTCATGTTAAAGTCTTGTGTCTGCATGCAGTCTCGAGGCATTTCTTTCTCTTCGAAACCTCAGTCTTTTTTCCTTAAGGCCTTCAATGAAGGAGATAAGGCACAACCACACTGCAGAGTAATCTGCTTTTCTGAAAATCTACTGATTTAAAACTTAATCCCATCTAAAAAGTACCTTCACAGCAATATCTAGGCTGGTGTTTGACCCAACAACAAGGTACCATAACATAGCCACACTGAAACTTAAGTTTATGATCACATAGACAATAAAGCTTTTTGCAGTTTTTATCCTGCTAAACATGAGCCTTCTGGAGCAGTGAAGTTACGCTAATAAAGACAATGGAATAAGAAAGTTATGCCAATATACACAGTTGACAGTGTGCAAGTAGATGGTTTTGGTTCTCAGCCTTTTTTTTACATTACAGCTCACATATTGTAAATCACATCTTTATTATCATGTTTGCATCCATGTTTACAATCATTATTTAGATTAATTCTCTGTTTGATCTCATCCAGTCTTTTCTGTAATTTCAGTTGTTACATAGCATCTCTGCCCTTTCCCTCCAGGAGGCTCTCACAGCAAAGGTATCATGTACCCATGATAATGAGTTTGAACGTTTTCCAACAGGGATCTGTGGAAAACATCTTGAGTTGCTTTTGCCTACAAGTAACACTAGAAGGCCCAAGTAAAAGTGGCTCACATGATAAGAACATTGAATATTCTTACATAAGTTTCAGGGACTCATCAATATAGAGCTCTGTGTCACCTTCTCCCCATGACCACAATATGCGAGTTCAAGTCCAAGCACCACAGCTTAAACACACAAAACCCTAAAGCAAGGAAAAGGGAAGTTTCTCTCAATGTGTCTTTTATATGAAGAAGAAATCTATTTCTCTGAACCCTCAGAAGTCTTCCCCTCAGGTCCAGTTGGTTAGAACCAGGTCACATTCCCATGCCCTAGCTGTAAAGGAATCTGCCAGGGCACATATTGGCACTTTGGCATTTTTCATGGGAGGCCAGCTCTACCAACAGAGCTGGATAGAAGAGCACTGGGGATTGCTGAGGAACGAGCAACTAACAGTAAATGCCACAGATGGGCTTTGAGCAGGAGAATCATGTGGTAAGATTTGCACTTGGAAGACATCTCTGCCAGCAACATGAAAGAAGGACTGAAGAGGTGACAGAGGGTAGATGGAAAGGCAGGTTAAAAGTAGGTTGGGGTCATGCCTGTAAGCCCAGCACTTTGGGAGACTGCGGTGGTTGGACCACGAGGTCAGGAGTTCAAGACCAGCCTGACCAACATGATAAAACCCCATCTCTACTAAAAATACAAAAATTTTCTAAGTGTGGTGGCACACGCCTGTCATCCTAACTACTCAGGAGGCTGAGGCAGGAGAATTGCTTGAACCTGGAGGCGGAGGTTGCAGTGAGCCTAGATCACGCCATTGTACTCCAGCCTGGGTGACAGAGCGAGACTCCACCTCAAAAAAAAAAAAAAGAAGTAGGTCGGGGAGATGGTGGAGCATTAGTGGCCTCAGATGAGCAAAGTTCTCCATGCACCCAAGTGAGACACCCCTTAAAACTCACAAAAGTAGTAGAGGGACGCTTTCAGGAGCCATGGTGCTTCGTGAGCCAGTGACCTCCATGTTACTACAGCACCTGCAATTCCTTCTCAGCCTGTCAGCTGGAGAGGCCTGGGAAAGTTAGGGCTATGTAAGACATGTTGGAATTCATTTCCCTTAAATTTCCAATGACAGCTAATACTGAGCTGCTTTATGTTGGAAACCTCAAAAAGGCTTCCTCAAGGCCAACTGGTGTGACTGTTTAAACAGGTTTATAGAACTAGATTTCCAGAAAGCCTTTCAGCCTAACCTTTCAACAGCTGTCATAGCTACAAGCTACCTGGAAAGATTTTTTGAAAGACTTAAGACATTAATCTCTGGCCTTTGAGAACTTGTTCCTGGTTTGAGGAACAAGACTTACACATGCAGGCTATACAAGATAATGTTCTGATTAGGGAAGTTGTGGTTGTAGGGACTAAAGCCAACATAAGTAAATGGTAGGAGATAGGAGACTGCAAAAAGCCAAGCCGGCCAAGGTAAGAAAGGAAGTTTAGCAGAGCTTCATGACACCAGAAATTGCCAGGCACTCAGGCCCTTCTTTCCGCCTCAGGGAAACATGGTTGCTTAGGCCCATATTTCTCTGTATTGGTTCCACCCTCCTGCTTCTTTAAAAAGAAACAAAACAAAACAAAACAGCCTTTTCTGCTTACTGTTCCTGCACAGGGCCCAATGTGACCATCCTAGTACCTGGATCTATGTGACACCTCCTTCCAGCCAGCACTTAACAACCGACAAACCACAATTTCTGTGTCCCTGAGTTAACCAGGAACTAGGCCGCGTTGTTGGCAGATAATCAGCCTCTGAATGGGGCTCCCCAGGGTTAGATGGTGTTCTCTGCTGCAATCAGCTCTATTTGGGGTCTCCATTAGTAGGGGCAGAGAGGGGATACCAGATATACCTTGTCAAACAGCCAAGTACATACCGAAATGGATACGCAGGCAGCCTAAGAAACTAAGGGTAGAGGGTCTGTGGAGGCAGAGAGGGCATACGAGGGCGTTTCCTGATTATGAGACTCTGAAGTGGACATATTACTCAGTTTTTTACATCATCTTTTGATTTTGTATATGTTTTTCCAAGATGATGGAGTCAGATGCCAACAGGAGAAATGTAAAGAGTGTGCAGCTCTTCCCAGGCCACAGAGGAGGAGCAGCAGCCCACCGGGAACTGTGTTTCTCAGACCACGTTTTCTGGGCGTCCTGAGAGCCCAAGTCCCCTCACCTCTCTGAACCTCATTCCCTCATCCAGAAAATGAGGGAAAGATGGAAAGGGGCTGAATTAAACCATTTTAAAGTCCCTTCCAGCTGTATCATTCTGTGATCATAGCCTTTTTCCTTCAAGGAGGCGTTGTAAAAATAAACAAGTGAGACGCAAGTCTTATCCTAGAAAGAGGACCTCACTACTTTTTGCTGTGGTACACTGTTGTCAGTATTAACCGCCTCTCATTTTTAGAAAAGAATATGCGATAGGAGGGACCTAGATCTTGACTGTGAGATATAATTTAAAAAATAAAATAGGCTGGGTGTGGGGGTGCATACCTGTAATCTCAGCATTTTGGAGGCTAAGGCAGGAGGATCACTTGAGGACCAGGTGCTCAAGACCACCCTGGGCAACAAAACAAAACCCTGTCTCTCCAAAAAAAAAAAAAAAAAAAAAAAAAATTAATTAGCAGGGAATGTGGCAGTGTGTGCCTATGGTCCCAGCTACTCAGGAGGCAGAGGTGGGAGGATCACTTGCGCCCAGGAGGTTAAGGCTATAGTGAACTTTGATTAAGCTACTGGACTCCAGACTGGGTGAAAGAGCAAGACCCTGATTTTAAATAAATAAATAAATATAAAAATAAGTCGCAGAAGGAGACCTCCATTCTCCACTGCAGTCTGTTCTGGTAGCAATGGAAGCAAAGATGCCAGTACACCCTTTGCTTGTCACACCTGAAATGATGACCCTTCATGCCACTAGCCAGGACATCTGAGCGCGACTCCAGCAAACGGCCACTGATGAGCCTGGGCTGCTCCCAAGTGACTCTGGAGGCTAAGGGAAGAACTGAGGGTGGAAAGGATGGAGCTGTAATAAACTGATAATCGGGGTTTCTGGAGGGGCCTCTGAACTTCCACACACCTGAAGCCTCCGTGGCCCCCTTGGCCGCTCACCTAGAAGAGGCAGCTTCCTGCCTTGGAGCTGCGCAGCCACTTGGCATCCCTCAGAGCTCAGCTGCCGTTTGTGACCAGCATGCAGGGCTCCCTCATGTGGGAATAAATTTAGCTTGACCTTTAGGAGAAAAGGGAAAAATGTCACCTTCCTATCACAGGTTATAGGAAGATGGCCTCTGCTCTGAAGAATAACATCACTGTACAGCTTTTCAAGGAGGTAGAGAAAGGCACTAAAAAAGAGCTAGGAGTGAAAAATTGAGGTCACAGCAAGCCACACAGAATAAAGTTTAACTCTTCCCGTACGCTCCGCATGACGGTCCCGTAAGTCCCATTTTCTTGGGGTGTGATTTCTCTCCTTTCCTTCCAACCATTTTTGGAAATCTTACTGGCTTAGAAAAACAGCCAGGGCCTTGTGTGTCATTAAACTGGACTTGGCAAGGAGGCCGGCAGCACTTACCAGTTGATACCATTTTAAGGGGTGGGATGGAAAGGGGTAGGTTTCTCTCCAAGCAGGTGACATTGGTGGGACTTTGTGGCGATGAGGATAAGCAGGAGGGATTCAAGTGCTTTGAGTATCCTTCACCACAGCCCTACCCACGTATGGCCATCATCCTTCAGAGAGAGCACTGTGGGATCCAACCCTGGTTAGAAACCTCGGTCCTGTTTTTAAGACAATCCTTCCAGTCTGGGAGACATCAGTTCCACTGACCTGGACAGTGCTTAGTTGATAATGACAAATGGAAAGCAATCCTCTGACCAGAAAAAAGACTGTATCGGGTAGCTGGGTCTTGAGGCAGGTGACATTTCAGTCAGTGCACACCACATCTTGAGGCGTTGCTGGTTCCCTTGGTGTGGCTGATGGCATCTTGGAGTGAAACGGAAGGCTGGGACTCCCCGGAGAGATGTTTGTCTGTCCTGAGTGGGCCCAGAATGGTCACCAGCTGTCAGGTTGGAGTTTATGGACATGGGAGCTAGAAGATGACTTCTTCCCTTCAGCCCACACAGACACTCCCAGATTCACTTCTTCTATGAAACTCTCTCTGATTACTTCAATCTCCATTGATTTGTCCCCGCTTTGAACTCCTAATGGAATTATTGTTCCAACACTTAATGGGATGGTAGAGCTGGGAGGATGTTACTTAGAGACCATCCATTGTATTGAGGGTTGAGATGAAGGTATTTCACAGATGAGGAAATTGATATCACAATATTATGAGGGAAATACTATGTAATAAAATACCCATTTTATGTAATAAATATTATGAGGGAAATACTATGTAATAAAATACCCATTTTATGGGTTGGAAACTTTCCTAACTGACTCATAGGGAAGTTAAATAAGTTGTTCCAGAGTTCACAAGCAATGAGAGTCACAGCCTATGCTCTAAGCACGGCCATCATATCTGCTTCTTCTTGAGCAGCATGCTGAGTGGGGGCATAAGCCTGGCAGCTTGGCAGGGAGGGTAAAAAGTCTTACAGTTTCAGAACCATCTTTCTTTTTTTTTTTGTTTTGAGACAGAGTTTTGTTATTATGGCCCAGGCTGGAGTGCCATGCAATCTCTGCTCACTGCAACCTCCGCCTCCCAGGTTCAAGCAATTCTCCAGCCTCAGCCTCCCAAGTAGCTAGGATTACAGGTGCCCGCCACCATGCCCAGGTAATTTTTTGTATTTTTAGTAGAGACGGGGTTTCACCATGTTGGCCAGGCTTGTCTCAAACTCCTGATCTCAGGTGATCCACCCACCTTGGCCTCTCAAAGTGCTGGGATTACAGGTGTGAGCCACTGTGCCCGGCCCAGAACTATCTTTCATAAGACCGCTGTCCTTCTTCAATTCATTGATTTGTTCCATCCACTTTCTCATTGGTTACACAAGAGGAGGGGCAGTGAAGATCAGCATCAACTATATCAGTGAGTCTCATTCCAGCCACGACTGTGACCTTGGACAGCATCCTGAGCCACAAAGACAGATTGATTCAGCAGGGATGGGCAGAGTCCAAGAGTAATTCCCTTTTCGCTGTGATTCATTGCAAGTGGGTGGAAGGGAAAGCAGCAAGGCAGGGAGGCGGTATAATGTAGTGGTAAAGTGCAAGGATTCTGAAGGCAGATACCTTGGGTTCTAAATCCAGGATTCTCTACTGACTAGCTACATGTCCTTGGTAAAATTATATGATCTTTTTATGCCTCTGTTTTCTCATTTATAATGTGAGAGTGATAAAAATATGTACTTCTTAAGATTTTTACAAGGATAAAATGATGTTGTATTTATAAAGCTTTTAAAATCATATATGGGATACATTAAGTGCTATACAATGTTTGTTAAATAAGGATTAACAGGTGGACAGCAAAAGAAACTATTAACAGAGTAAACAGACAACCTACAGAATGGGTTAAAATGTATGCATCTGAAAAGGTCTAATATCCAGAATTTATAAGCAATTTAAATCAATAAGCAAAATAACAAACAACCCCATTTAAAAACGGGCAAAGGACATGAACAGATACTTCTCAGAAGAAGACACATGCAGCCCACAAGCATATGAACAAAATCCTCACTATCACTAATTATTAGGGAAATGAAAATCAAAAGCAGGCCGGGTGCGGTGGCTCATGCCTGTAATCCCAGCACTTTGGGAGGCTGAGGCGGGTGGATCAAGAGATTGAGACCATCCTGGTCAACATGGTGAAACCCCGTCTCTACTAAAAATACAAAAAAATTAGCTGGGCATGGTGGCGCGTGCCTGTAATCCCAGCTACTCAGGAGGCTGAGGCAGGAGAATTGCCTGAACCCAGGAGGCAGAGGTTGCGGTGAACCGAGATCGCGCCATTGCACTCCAGCCTGAGTAACAAGAGTGAAACTCCGTCTCAAAAAAAAAAAAGAAAATCAAAAGCATCAGGAGATACCATCTCACATCAGTCAGAATGGCCATTATTCAAAAGTTAAAAAATAACAGATGCTGGTGAGGCTATAAAAGAAAGGGAATTCCACACTACTGGTGGAAATGTAAATTAGCTCATTCACTGTGGAAAGTAGTCTGAAGATTTCTCAAAGAACTTAAAATGGAACTACCATTTTACTCAACAATCATATTACTGGGTATGTATCAAAAGGAATATAAATTGTTCTACCATAAAGACACATATGTGTGTATTTTCACTGCAGCACTATTCAGAATAGCAAAGACCTGGAATTAACCTAGATGCCCATCAGCGGTGGACTGGATAAAGAAAATGTGGTACCTGTACACCACAGAATATTACACAGCCACAGAAAAAGAATAAGATCATGTTGTTTGTAGCAACATGGATGGAACTAGAGGCCATTATCCTAAGCAAACTAACACAGAAAACCAAAAACCATATGTTCTCACTTATAAGTGGGAGGTAAACACTGAGTGCACATGGACACAAAGAAAGGAACAATAGACACTGGGTCCTACTTGAGGGTGAGGGGTAGGAGGAGAATGAGGATTGAAAAACTACCTATCAGGCTTGGCGCGGTGGCTCACGCTTGTAATCCCAGCGCTTTGGGAGGCCGAGGCGGGTGGATCACAAGGTCAGGAGTTTGAGGCCAGTCTGGCCTACATAGTGAAACCCTGTCTCTACTAACAATACAAACAATTAGCCGGGTATGGTGGTGGGTGCCTGTAATCCCAGCTACTCAGGAGGCTGAGGGAGGAGAATTGTGTGAACCCAGGAGGTGGAGGTTGCAGTGAGCCGAGATAGCGCCATTGCACGCCAGCCCAGGCAACAGTGTGAGACTCCATCTCAAAAAAAAAAAAAAAAAAAAACCAAACCAAAAAACTACCTATCAGATATTATACTGATTAGCTAGGTGACAAATTTATCTGTACACCAAGCCTCCAGGACACACAATTTACCATGTAACAAACTTGTACATGTACAAGTTTGTTACATGGTAAATAAAAGTTGGAGAGAAAAAAAAAAAAAGGATGGACAGCAGACTACATCTTACCTTAAAACCTTAAGCCTCTATCCTTGGTGGTATTGAGTGGAAGTGGGGACTGTCCACAGGTGCTGGGTAGGGGAGCAGTGGGGGTAAACTAGCTTGTGCTCATGCCGTAAGGCCATAAAGGGCAAGTGCTCAGGAAGGACAAGCTTTCCCTTGCCTGATTCACCCCTCAAAGTCATATTCCAAGCACCTAGTAGGCAAGAATTGTGTTGCTTTTGAGTTTTCACCCCCATAGTGACTGACACAGCTGAGGAATAGAACAGATACATGACAAATACCTGTTGAATGACTCTCCCACACATTCCTTACACTCGTCAGCCTCCAGCCTCTTTAATCCCGTATCAAGGTTTACCTAGATGGTGGCAGCTCTTCTAACTGGCTTCCTCATCTCTATCCCCTGTGGCATCCAATGTATGCTGCACACGGCTGCACACGGCTTCCCAAATAGCTTTCCCAGGGCACATGCCACTCCAGTGCTCAGAAACCTTTGATGACTTGTCCCTGCCCTCATCACAAGGGTCTTGGCCTAGAATTCAGGCTCTGCATCATCTGTTCTCAGGGAACACTTCTGATTCCCTCCACTTTCAGTAGCTGTGCTCTAACCACCACTTGCCCACTACAGACATCTACTTCTCCATGTTTGATCTGTCCCTCATTTCCATATGTTCAAATTATGCTCCACCTTCAAGATTTACTCAAATGCTCGATTCCTCCAGCTAGAAGGGATTTCCCTTCCTCTGAATTCCATAGCACTTTGTACCTACCCTGCTTATCATCATATTCTGGTGTGTCCTATAATTATTTAGGAAGATAAATTACCTTCTCTTCTGCAAGAATGTAAGCGCTTCGGGACAAGTTGTGTGTAATTGATCTTTGTATCTACTACAAGATGTAGAAGTGTTCCTCACATATGCTAGGCACTGAACAACTATTTTCTAGATAGATGGATGAGTGGACAGATAAGCCCGCTTGATACTAAACAAAGATTCCATGGGGAATCTTTCTTCTTACTTTATCAGAAGACATTTTAGTCCCAGGATCTACATACACTCACAAAGTAAGGGATGGAATTAGGACTCTGAAGCCCTAATTTTGCTTAACTTGACATGTATGTTAGATGGTGTCCACATTTCCAGATGGTGCCCTAGAAGGCAGAGGAGTCAGAGAGGGAAAGCGCAGGTCCAAGCCCTAAAGGAAATCCCTCTCTCCTGGTCATATTCAAATTCACTCACCAGGATGCTTACAACAATATGAATTGCCCTTTGCCAATAGAAATTAGAAAATACCACTCAAGAGGTGAAATGCCCCCCAAAATTGAAATCACTTACCAGTCATTGGAGGCACTGAGTTTAGAATTCACAGCTGAGAGGAAAAGGAGGGAACTATCATCAAGTACCAGTTATGATCTTATATAAATAAATCATCGATCCACTAAAGAATTTTGTGAGACAGGCATTGCTTTCCCCATTTTACATGAAAAAAACTAAAAGAGATAAAGTAATTGCTTAAGATCACATAGCTTGAAGTGGTGAAGCCTGGATTTAAACTTAACTCTGACATCCAAATCCCTATTCTTTGCACAAAGCGATAATGTTATACTCTTTGTTAATTCTCATTGCAGTGTCACCCAAGTTAGATTATGTGCTTCCGTACGTTTATGCCTTGGATACCCTATTGTTCTTGGTGGCCTCTTCTTTAACACCTGCCTTGTATTAGTCAAGGTAATTAACCCTAATTGCTGTAACAAATCACCCTCAGAATCTCAGTGGCATAACACAATAAAGGCTCAGTTTTCACTCATCATAGTTGGACACAGTTGAGCAATTCTCCTCCAAGCAGCAACTTAGGCATCCAAGCTTCTTCCAGCTTGAGATATTGCAACCTTAAACATACGGCTTCCACTGTTACCATGGAAGAGGAAGAGGATGGGCACAAGTGCACAGGGGGTTCTATGACCAGGCTTGGAGGTGTTATTATCATCTCATTGGCCATGACTGAGTAATGCAGCCTCAACCTACTGCAAGGGAGAATGGAAAATGTAATCTTCCTGTGTGTCCAGGAAAAGGAAATAGACTTGGTAAACATTCATCAGTCCCTGATATATCCATTGTATCAATCAGGGTTCCCCCAGAAACAGAAGGCATGTCTAGCAGGGATTTTGAATTTAATGAAGGTACTATTTACAGCTGTATGAATAGGGTTAAGGTTGGAACTTATTAAAGATGTTGAGGCATCTAAGGACTAGAAAAATAGGAAGTTTATACCACTCCTAGTCTTTGGACAAGTAGAGGGAACCATGTTACCAGAGACCAGTAAGAACTGGCGGCATGGAAGAAGGGCCTTCCTACAGGAACAATGGCTGTAGAGGGACACAACCACTGTCAGCACTGCCACACTTAAGCAGAAAAGGGGTAGAGGAAGAAATGCCATAACCTCTCTCTCCTTCTACCTCTCTCTCCTGCCAGTGCCTCCCTATGGCTAAAGACAACAGGAAGCCACAGAGTAAGAGAGACTGGGTGATGCAGTCCACAATGGTCAGTCTCTGTGGTACAGAGAATGGCAGACAATCAATCTTGGGGATGGAGAGTCAAAAAATAAAAGCACACTGAACCATTCCATCTAACCTCCCCTCCCTGGGCAGCATCATCGTCCCTTGGGTCTTTCTCTGTGTGCTCCCTTCCCAAAACTCCCCTTATCCAGATTCCCTTACTTATCCTAGCTGTGTACCCTGTGTCACATGCTCCAAACTCTTCCCTGCCCCTACCAAACTTTCATAAATGTGATGCGGTAGTATGCAGAATTATCATGAATCTTTAGTCTTTTCCAATATGACCTGTAGAATCCAACAGGGAATTACAGCAACTCATATTTCACCCTAAGTCTGGAACTCTCTATGAGGAGAAGTCCAGGGCTGAGAGGACCCCTGTTCTGAGAGATCTTGACACACTAGGCCCTGAATTACAGCCCTCCACTCCTTTCCAATGTCTCTCCCTCTGTCCTTCACCTTCAGCAACCACCCCCTGGAACCTACATCGACTTGGTTCTGTGTTGATTGTGATTAACTGTGCAGATACACTCACAGGAACTCAGTGCTCTTGCAGGGCTTGGAGAAGCAGCTGCAGTAATTACTGTGAATTTCTGAAATGGAGATTAATGGTGCAGGTTCACATCTAAAATGCTTTTGATCCTCTTCATCATTAAAAGGCCATTAAAGGTACAACACATATATTACCAGACATCAAATCTACATTGATGTAAAAAGAAATTAGGCCAATAATTGTTCCCAAGGCCATGATCTCCAGTGAGTAAGGGCACATGGCACCTTTTGTGGTTTTACAGAAGGGCTTTCATTGACCCTGACCAGTTCAAGTTAGACAGCATTTATTAAGTATGTACTATGTGCCATCCTAATCAGATAACTATTTCTGTGACTACCTGATTTAAACTTTGACTTTTAAGAATTTGACCTCTGGCTTACAGGCTGAACTCTGGGGAAAAAAGCCATAGACCTTGAAAGACTACAAAAGTTTGTGGCAATAGCAATGAAAGCTTCTGTATGAAATAGTGACCCCAGCAAGAGAGACAAAACCACAATGTGTAAAACGGCAAAACAGAGACTGCAGAACCATCCAATAGAATGCTTTGCATGTAATAGGTATTCAATCCATATCAGTTTAAGAAATTAACCAATTACTCAAAGGAGTCTCTTTACAGGCTTCATATAAGAATAGAAATTAAGTCATTCTTTTTGGCTTAGGTCCTAACTACTTTCCCTTAACTACAACCAAAGAGATTCTCCATCCAGAAGACTTACAGTAGGGTAAGTTCTCCTCACCTAATCCCCCACATCTGTATTCCTAATCATCTCTCAGCACCCAGAAGACCCATCTACCACCCCATCTGCATCACCATTGCACCTTCAGGTCTGGTTTCTCATTGTCACCACACTCCATTTGTCACCCCGGTGAGGTTAGAGGACAACAATGTGGTCCTTATGGTTCCAGGTCTTCCAAGATGAGAAAGAGGATAAGGAAAGTATTCAGACAGGAGAGGAAACTGGGATTCACAGGGCACTGACTTCTCCAGGGAAAAGACTGGAGGTGGAAAACAGTGCAGGACTAACAGTGATAGAGAAAGCAGCTTCACAGGGAGCATCATTAAACACGTAGCACACAGCTTCTCAGCTCTTAGAGCCTTCACAAGGATATCTTTGGAACCGTGCCAGACCCAGTCACTGCCAACAACATAGGTAAAAAGAAATAGGTACAGGTCTGAGCTCAGCCTTGGTCTCCTAGAACCCCTCAGCCTCAGAAGCTGAGGCCTAGATGTGACTGGAGCCTACAGAGAGGGTGATGATTGCAGGCCCAGAAGAGACCAGGGGCAGAGAAGTCATTCCTAAAGTGCAGGTCATCCTTGTATCTAAGGCTGCCTTCACTATCACTAGGCTTAAATGTCCACTCATAGGGGGCTGGTTAAGTAAATTATGGTTTGGCGATTTATTCTACTTCTGTATATATTGATACAGAAAGATCACCCAAAAAAGGAGTATAAAAGAAAAATACAAAAGTGCATAAAAGGTACTATAATATGTTGTACTACCATCTATGTAAATAAAGGAGTGAAAGAATACATAACTATACGTTTGCTTATATAGGCACACATTCTCTCTAAAAGATATGTAAGAAGCTACTAACATTGGTTGCCTATGGGAAAATGAAGTGAGTGGCTGGAGGTCTGAGGCAGGAGAGAGAATTTTCACTTTTATATTTAAAGATTTTTGACTGTGACTAGTATTTATTCAAAATACAAAATGAAGTAAAATTATTTTTAAGTGAATGGGGAAAGAAACTACCATTTATTGAAAGTGTATTAGGTTCTTAGCATATGTTGTCTAGTTTACTTCTCTTAATAATCTTATTCAGTGCTTTTATTTGTATATGTATTTTTAAATTCACAAAAGTAACACATAATGCAGAAAATCACACACGTGCAAAAAACCACTTTTAATTCCACTTGCCCTCAGAAATAACTATTGCCAAAATTTTGACTTAGTCTTTTTATAGTTTTATAGTTGTTTTTATAAAAACTGAATTGCAGTGTTGTCAATGCTATTCTTCTACAAGGTAATTCTAAGAGGGTTCATGATATTGTTTCAAATGAATGTATCACAATTTTTAAATGAACTCTGTATTTTAAAATACTGTTATGAACATTCTTTTATACATATTTTATATAGCTCTGATTACTTTATAATCACTTTTTTCCAGAAGGATTAAATAACTGGCTAATAAGGAGTACAGTGGCGATTATCACTCAGTATGTCTGCCCCCAAAACTGCAGTTCTTTCCACTACCCCACACTACCTGGGCCTGCTTGCTAAATGGTGTTTTAAGATGTGGTTGAATGGAAATGTTATAAGTGTTGTTGCACTGCTCCGGCAGGAAGATGTTTCAAGTGAATATGACAGATTCCTAGAGGTGGGGAAAGTAAAGCTCAGTGTTACCAGAGCTGTGCAAGCCTCTCTTCTCACAGATGAGACTTGGGGGAGGTCATCTGCGCTGGGCTGTCTGTTGTTAATTTAACATAATCACTCCCCTTGTCCTAAAATCTCTGCATTGTAGGACAGAAGCCTGAAACTACATTCTGAGGATCTCTCTTTCTATATGGTACTGAGTTATATTCTCCCAATGAGGAGCACATATCTGAGATTTAAGGAAGAAGAGATGTCATATTTCTCTGGTGGCAACTAGGGACAAATATTTAGGCAGATGGCAGAACTGAGGCTTGCATTGGTTTCTGGGTAAGATTCTGCAGATCACCTGCTTTGGTAGTGCAAGCAGCTGAGACTGAAGTGGCTTCTTTGAGAGCCCAGCATGTTTCAATTTTTTAACCTATAGCAGTGGCTTCCCTGCCCTTCACTCCCCTAGCTCATCCAACATTTGTCTAAGTCAGACTCCATATTAAATTATTTTTACTTGAAATACCAAAAATGGTTTCCATCTTCTGACCACTCATTACCAAGATATTAGATGAGAAACATGGTCTTTCTGAAAACAAGGAAAAATATTTGTTGACACCCCCCAAAAAGATTTACAAGGCCAGTATGCTGTATGATTTCTTCATCTGCCACTGTTCAGCTCACTTTTTTTTCAGATATGCTGCACTTACTCAATAAACATTAAAGGAGCAGATACCTTGTGTCAGGCATCTGGATAGTGCTGGGATCAGAGATACACACATAGTCTAGTAGGAAAGGCAGCCAGAACAATCAATAATAAGTCATTAGCAAGTGTGGTTAAAGCCAATTGAGTCAAGTCTCATCTGTGCCCTATCTAAAGGGTATGGAAAATTGCTCATGGATAGGAAGAATCAATATCATAAAGATGGCCACACTGCCCAAAGTAATTTATAGATTCAGTGCTATTTCTGTCAAACTACTGTTGACATCCTTCACAGAATTAGAAAAAGCTATTTTAAGTTTCATATGGAACCAAAAAAGAGCCCATATCACCAAGACAATCCTAAGCAAAAAGAACAAAGCTGGAGGCATCATGCTACCCAACTTCAAACTACACAATAACTACACTAGTATTTGTCTACAGTAGTAGTAGCTTTGACTACAGTAACAAAAACATCATAGTGCTGGTACAAAACAGCTGGTGCTGGTACAAAAATAGACAAATGGACCAAAGGAACAGGATAGAGAACTCAGAAATAAGACCACACATCTACAACCATCTGATCTTCAACAAACCTGACAAAAACAAGCAATGGGGAAAGGATTCCCCATTTAATAAATGTTGGTAGGAGAACTGGCTAGCCATATGCAGAAAATTGAAACTGAACCCCTTCCTTACACTTTATACAAAAATTAACTCGAGATGGGTTAAAGATTTAAATGTAAAACCCAAAATTATAAAAACCCTAGAAAAAAATCTAGGCAATACCATTGAGGACCTAGGCACAGGCAAAGATTTCATGATGAAAACATCAAAAGCAATTGCAAGAAAAGCAAAAATTGACAAATGGGATCTAATTAAACTAAAGAGCTTCTCACAGCAAAAGAAACTATCATCAGAGTGAACAAACAACTTACAGAATGGGAGAAAAATTTTGCAACGTATCCATCTGACAAAGGTCTAATATCCAGAGTCTACAAGGAGCTTAAGCAAATTTACAAGAAAAAAACAACCCCATTAAAAAGTCGGCAAACAACATGAACAGAAACTTCTCAAAAGGAGACATTTATGTGGCCAACAAACATGAAGAAAAGTTCAACATCACTGATCATTAGAGAAAGGCAAATCAAAATCACAGTGAGATACAATCTCATGCCAATCAGAATGGCAATTATTAAAAAGTCAAGAAACAACAGGTGCTGGGGAGGCTGTGGAGAGACAGGAACACTTTCACACTGTTGGTCAGAATGTAAATTAGTTCAACTACTATGGAAGACAGTGTGGAGATTCTTCAAAGACCTAGAACCAGAAATATCATTTGACCCAGCAATCCCATTACTGGGTATATACCCAAAGGAATATAAATCATTCTGCTATAAAGATACATTTACATGTATGTTCACTGCAGCACTATTTATATTCACAATAGCAAAGACATGGAATCAACCCAAATGCCCATTTGGCTACAGTAACCAAAACATCGTGGTACTGGTACAAAACAGCTGGTGCTGGTACAAAAATAGACACATGGACCAATGGAACAGAATAGAGAACTCAGAAATAAGTAGAATGAATAAAGAAAATGTGGTACATGTACACCATGGAATACTAAGCAGCCATAATATGGAATGAGATCATGTCCTTTGCAGGGACATAGAGCTGGAAGCCATTATCCTCAGCAAACTAACACAGGAAAGGAAAACCAAACACTACATTTTCTTACTCATAAGTGAGAGGTGAACAATGAGAACACATGAACACAGGGAGGGAAACAACACACACTGGGGCCTGTTGGTGGGGGCGGTGGTGTGGGGAAAGGGAGAGTATCAGGAAGAATAGCTAATGCATGCTAGGCTTAATATTTAAGTGATGGGTTGATAGGTACAGCAAAACACTCTGGCACACATTTACCTATGCAGCAGACCTGCACATCCTGCACATATACCCTAGAACTTAAAATAAAAGGTGTGGAAAATAAGCTTCATCTGTCCAGATGTCTCTTCTCTTTGGAAGCCGCCCTACCTCTATAAGCAGAGTTAAGTGTATGTTCCATGGTGCTTCCAAGGTTTTATATATATATAAAACCCTTAGATAAAGAAAAAAAAAAAAACAATGATGATATGATCTGTCCTCATAAGACTGTGCTCTCCTTGAAATAAGGTTGATGTACTTACCAAGTTGGGCTCACTTGATAAAAGGATTATATGCTTTTTCATCTCAAAATGGGGAATTATTTGCCCCACTTATATCCTGGGGTATAAATGGTATTGAGCACATGAATTTCCTTAACATTTAACCAATGAACCCTTGCTAGAGTCATGAAGTGCCACATACTTATCTTTTGTAGATTATACCATTATGTTGATGCAATTATATTACTTACAAATCATGCATGCTATGAATAATGCTGCAAGGATCATGAGAATGCTCATATCTCAAGACACTGATTTCATTTCCTTTGGATATATACCTAGAAATGGGATTGCTGGATTATATGGTAGTTCTATTTTTAGTTTTTTGAAGAACCTCCATACTGTTTTCCATAATTGCTATACCAATCTACATTCCCAGTGTACAAGGGTTTCCTTTTCTCCACATCCTCACCAACACTTATGGTTTACTATTTTGATCATAATTCTCCTAAAAGGTGTGAGATGATATCTCATTGTGGTTTTGATTTGCATTTCTCTGATGATCAGTTATGCTGAGCACCTTTTCAACTATCTGTTGGCCATTTGTATGTCTTCTTTGGAAAATGTCCTGTGTCCATTTTTAAATCAGGCTATTTTAAAATCATGCATGCATAAAGGTAAGAAGTGAAGGGAATAGATTAAAATGAAAATAGTGGATTACATAGGAATTTTTACATTAGACCTTGAGTGACCTTGTTCTTTAATTTTGATTTCTGCTCATGTTTAGCAACAAATGCTCTTTAAAAAATATTTGTTACAATGGTGGCCTTAGCTGCGCTCAGTCTCCTCAACTGTAATATGAACATGGTATATTAGACCTCTCTCCTTTCATTCCACAAATCCAATTTGTCAGCAAATCCTGTTAGCTCTACCTTCAAAACATCACTCAAATATGACTACTTTTCTTCCACTATCACTGCTCTGGTCTGACTCACTATCATCTCTTACTCAGATAATAATAATTATGATAATCATATCAAACACACAAATGGCATTTGCTATGTACTAGTTTAAGTGATTCAACTCCTTACAAAAACCCTGTGTTCTAAGTGTTTCACATTTATTAACTTATTAAATCATTACAAAAACCCTATAAGGTGAGAACAATTATTTTCTCCATTCAACAGATGAAGAAACAGACACAGTGAGATTGGTTATGATGTTTGCCCAAGGTAATGCTGGTAGTAAGGGCATAGGCAGTCACCAGCATAATCACTTTTATTATGTAAGTCAGATCATGTCATTCCACTGCTCCAAACCATTCAAAAAACTTCTCATTTCATTTGGGTTAAGTGCTAACGATGGTCTGCAAGGCTCTACACTATCCAGACCTTCATGATGTCTCACCTTGTCTCTTGCTTCTCTCCTTTCTGGTCACACCAGCCTCCTTGCTATTCTCTGAACAGTCATGCTCCTGCCTCAGGTCCTTTGCCGTTCCGTGTGTGTGGAATCCTCTTCCCCTAGCTAGCCATATTCCTCACCCTCTTGTCTTCTTCAGGTCTTTGCTGACACACCACCTTCTAAGTGAGGCCTTCTCTGACCACCCTATTTAAAATGTTATCCCTTGGTAGCACTCTTTATACCCTTCTGTCTCCTTAGCAATTCTTATTGTTTCACATATTATACATTTCATAGAGTTATTCATTGTCTGCTTCCCTACTTGATCATAAGCTCCATGAAGGTAGAAACTTTTTCTGTCTTCTGCTTTAAGACTCAGAACAATGTCTGGAAAATAGTATGTGCACATTAAGTATTTGTTGAATAAATAGTCTCTCAGGTTTTTCCAGCTACCACTGGGTTCCTTGGTAACATCACAGAAAGAATCCAGTGAACATTACCTTGCTGCTCACTGGGCATATACACTGGCAGTGGGAATTGCCAATTACCAACTTGTTTGTAATGGAAGAAAGAGGAACAAGGGAGAGAGAAGAAAAGGAGGGAAACAGTGTGAGAAGTTCTGAGCCACTGAGCATAGCCTATCTCACCTACAGCCTTATTAAGACTTGGCTCTGCATTATTTAACCACATCAATCTATTAAGGTTTTAAGCATGAAAAAAAAAACACAATTATTCTATCAAATTTTTTGCTTTTTTGTTGAGGGCTGCTTCCACGAGATGCTTGGGACAGGTTATCCTAAGCTAGATGGCTTAGCCCAAATCTCTGAATTGGACCAGTGCTGGGTTCTAGGAGACCCTTAGAAGGAAGGACCACCTCCAGGGTAACATAAAATTTCAGATAGCTAAAAATTTTAAAAAGAAAAAATATATGAACAAATAAAAAATCTGATAGCCTGGTGTTTTTTTTTTTGTTTGTTTTTGTTTTTTTTAGATGGAGTTTCACTCATCACTCAGGCTGGAGTGCAATGGCACGATCTTGGCTCACTGCAACCCCCGCCTCCTGGGTTCAAGTGATTCTTCTGCCTCAGCCTCCTGAGTAGCTGGGACTACAGATGGGTGCCACCACGCCCAGCTAATTTTTGCATTTTTAGTAGAGATGAGGTTTTACCATGTTGGCCAGGCTGGTCTTGAACTCCTGACCTCAGGTGATCCACTCACTTTGGCCTCCCAAAGTGCTGGGATTATAGGCGTGAGTCACAGCGCCTGGACCACCTGGTTTTCTTAAGAATTGGGTTTGTGTCACAACTCAGAGGAAACTATCTTGGAATATTTGTTCAACTATCTTGGAATACCAAATTGATTTGAAAGGCTTGGGCCCAGGAAGCCCCAAGATTGAAATGAGAGGCTAAAGAAGGAAAAGAGGTGGGGGAAAGCTGATAAAAAAGGACAGTTTTGGGGGAGAACAATCAATCAGCTGGGCAGACATCGTTTTAGAGGAACTCATGGAGTCCACTAGTAAGGTAAAGCGTCTCGGTCCAGGAAGTATAAAGCATGATAGTCTATATCCTCTTCCTGAGGATAAAGTACCTCTGGTCCCTGAACAACCAGTTATTTATTCTGCTAGTTTGGAAGCCTCCTTGGAAAAAATGAGAGCATCAACCTTTGGTGCCCAGGGGATCCTTCTTTCCCAGGTAGGCCATGAGGTGAGCTGCTAGGGGCCTTCAGTTGCTCCCATACTCTGCCAGCTCACTTGGGCAGATGCTCAAACAGGGGCAGCTTTAAGAGGCCTACTCTGATGTCAATTGCCTCTCACTCCAATTCCTCTTCCTTCATTTTCAGGTCTTTCTGCCATTTCTGTTTGTTATGTCACTTGTTAGTTGTGTGAGCTTGAACAGTTACTTATATTCTTTAGGGTAGAGCTTCCTCATCTATAAAATGGAGTATATTAGTATCTAGCTCATGGGATTGTTGCATGGATTAAATGATATTAAATTGTGTAAAGCACATAGTAGGTGCTCAGTAAGTGAATGGTTACTATTGATGCTGTTGTTGATATTAGCCACAGGAATAAGATGGAAGGGGGTTCTGTTAGAAATAACCTGAGGATTTTCCTGGAGGCTCATAGCTCCAAATCACAAGCAGGGCAATGTTGAGTCAAGACTCAGTAGCAAGGGAGTAGCTCCTGGTGGTTTTCACTCTGCTCCCGGCCTCGGTCCCTCTTTTACCATGCATACGCTGCACACTGCCCTGTACTACCCATCTCGCATCCTTTCCTCTCCACCCCATTTCCCTGTGAAAGCAGCTTTTTCCATGAAGTTGCAGATGTTATGGCTCCTTTGAGCTCAGTCTAATTGCAAAGCTCATAAGTGCTCAGCACCGTGCTGGCAAACGAGGCAGTAGGGATGCATAATGTTTAAGCTCTGGTTATATTAGTAAGAAGACATGGCCAAGTGATAAATAAGTCAACTCAGGAAGGAAAAGAATATTAGAAGGCTAATATGGAAGAACAAAGATAAGACCAAGGAGAGAAGACAGGTGGGGTGGAACAGGGAGGTGGGATGGGGCACAGATCTTGGCTTGCTTCAGTGGGAGCCAGCAAACAGAGAGAGCACAAGCTGAGGAGGAAGACTCAGGTTTGAATTCTGCCTCAGGCAGCTGTGACTTGGAAAACTTGTTAAACTCAGTTTCTTCATGTGTAAAAATGGGACTAACAATATACCTTCACTAAACTGCTGTGAGAATTAAGTGTGATAAAGCAAATGTTATTTTCTTCTGTATGGCCTGAATTCCCATAGCCTCACAGCCAAGCCTAGGAGAGATGTCCTGGACCCAGCCCAGACTCTTCACCTCATCTTCATGTTAGGGCAGAGAAAGGAGCTAAGCCTTTGGGATGCAAAGCAGATAGGAAGGCTAGAAGGAAATGGTCAAGTTTCTCCCAACTCCAGCCGGATACCAATGCTGCTCATTCATTCAATGAAACTGCAGTGAGCACTTAAACTATACAAAGTCCTTGGGATACAAAGATGAGTAAATTATGGAACCTATCTCCAAGGAGCCAGAGGTTAAGAGGGAGAGACAGATATGTAACCACAACTGCTATGGTGGGAGTAAGGACTTAATTTAAGATATCAATGTATCCTGATTTCAAAGAATCTGCTTTAGTGAGCAAACTGCTAAAAAGTGCAGAGGAGAATAATGAATACTGCTTGGAAGAGTCAGAGGAAGGTGTTTGAACAGGGTAACAACAATAATGAGGGCTTACATTTGCTAATGTTTACTGAAATTAACATGCCAGGCATCAAGTAACCAAGTATTTTTCATGTATTACTTATTTAATCCTCATGACAGAAACATTATTATTCTCCTTGCAAGGATATTCATACTTACAAGAATGAGGTCGCATAGTTTGAAGTGGCAGAGCCAGGATTTGAAACCAGAGTTGGATTCTAGATCTCATGTTCTAAATGTCTATGCCAAATTGCCTCTCTGCATGTTGAAGAATGTATACTGTGGCCCTTCTGAGATCTAAGGCCAATCCCATCCCCCCTCTCCCTTCCACAATGATCTAGAGTAACAGAGACTGGATCATCCATCCAGTCATACCATGTTTATTTAGCATCTACTTTATGCAAGATTCAGAACTGTAGGACATGCGGGCGAAGCAGTGAGCCACAGCCCCCCCTTACTCCATTCATGAGTTTTGCTTTATTGTAATTCTCATTGGCTCTGGAGTCTAGAAAGTGGGCTGTTAGGAGTTGAGAGTGTCTGCTGGGCTGATCTTTCCTACCTCTGCTCCTAGTGGGCAGGAATGGTGGAACCAAAGAGATACAGGAAATAAAGGGGCTGAAAGGTTTGGTGATCCAAAGGATCTTCCAAAATAAGGGATTTATTTCTGTCTTTCAAGGGTGGAACAATTCTCCAAAGGCAATCTAACATGAAGCAAATAAAGTGGAACTGCCGTGACAGAAGTGGAGTTGGGGGATTTGGAGCCCCATTCATTCAATACTCATTATATATCTTCTCCCATGTTCTCAGATGGTTCTTGTAGCCTCTCCATGGAGTACAGTTTGAAAAATTCAGTCTGAGGTAGTATGCTGGCAAAAAGCTTGATGGTGGCCCCTCCTCAGCTCTACTGGCTGTTGAAGATAGGTAGTGTCCGCAGCAGGCAAGTGAGGTCGAAAAGGAAGGGAATAATCAATCACTGTTGTCATTTAGAGGTTTTATGAGCACTAACATGACTTGCTGCCCTGATATGTGCTCTGAGTTGCTTGAAAAAGGAGAGAAATTGGCTCTGGGTTGGGATCAGGGAGACAGGGTCATGAAGGGTGGGTGAGGAAGGAGGTGTAGAAGAGTGGGAGATACAGGTAGAACAGATGACAAATATTTTCCCCTGTGGCAAATGCAGGAGAAGCCAAGGTTGAGTGGAAGAGAACTAAATCAAAGAAGAATCAGTCAGAGCGGATGAAGCACTCACACTTGGTTTTATCCCAGATCGTACCATTGTTGAACTCTGCTCACTAGAACACCCTTTACAGGGGAGTGGAACAGCAAACTTTGGACCTTTTCCTGTTCTGTGAACTCCTCCCTAGAATGGGAGTCCAGCACTGCTTCTGTAGGTGATACATTACGTGTTCAGGTATTGCTTTATGCCAGACTCAACTCCCATGGCAAAGTCCAAAATATTGAGGAAGTATTGTGGGCTGGTGGAGGCAGAGCTTGGGAGGCAAACTTTCTGGATCTGAATCTGGGCTCTGCCACTTACAATTTGTTTGACTTAGGCAAGTTATTTATTCTCCCAGTTTCTTCCCCTATAAAATTAGAACAACACTAGTTTCTCCTTCATAGGGTGGTTGTGAGAGTGAAATTAGTGAATACATAGAAAGCATTTAAAACAGTGCTGACATATAGTGGTTATTCAAAAGATGCTAGTTTTGTTATTACCATCGTCTTCAGAGGTGTTTAATTATAGCTCGGGATTCTTTATAACGTCAGCTACTGAGAGTCTCCTTCCATGTCTAAAATAGATAGGCTGAAAACCTGGTTTGCAAGATTATGGGCAATTCAATACTGTACTTAAAAACAACAATGAAGGCTTATTTCTCAGTCACGTCATAGTCTATTACAGATTCATCAGTAGAAGAGAGGAGATGGTTCTGATCCATGAAATAATTCAGATGTCTAGACTCTTCCATTGCCTAGGAGCTTGGAGCTCTTTACTGATTTCCCACATCCAGACTGGAAGCAAGTGAAGAGAGAACGCTTAGAGGATCACTCAGAATAATGGTCACACTTGGAAGAGGCTTACATCAGTTCTGTCCACATTCTATTGGCCAGGACTTTAATCACATGGTTTGCCTACAAAATGCAATCCAGCTATGTGCTTAGCAAAAAGATGGGACTGTTTGGAGAGCACTAAGCTAGTCTTTGCTGTATCTTTCAACATTTTATTATACTTAATACAGATATTAATAAAAAAATTTTTTATTGTGGAAAACATTGAACACATTCAAAACTAGAAAAAAATAGTAACAAATCCCTACAACATATTACTCAGATTAAAAACTTTTCATCTCATGGTCAATCTTGTTTCATCTATACTTCCACTCAATTCCTCCTCCCACTCATATTACTTTGAAGCAAATCCGAGACACTGCATCTTTAAATCTGTAATTTCAGAACGGTACATTCTCAACCACTTACTATGTGCCAGTCACTGTGCATGCACTAGGAATATAGTAAGATATGCTTTCCTGTCTTTAAGGAGCTGCAGCTGAGGAGCTTATAGACTAAAGCTTATTGAGTCAGATTAAATCGCAATAACAGAAAACACAACTCTCTTCTTCACACACGTGCACACACATACACACACACTCTCTCTTGCAACAGCCAAAATGATCATACTAATTCATAACCTTATTTTTCCTGACCTCCCTAATTCACTAATGAGCTTTCTTAAGGATCTTCACTTTTCTTTGAGTAGCTGCTCCTGGGAGAGCCATTTTAGCTTAGGAGTTCTATATCACAGAGCATGAGCTCACCTGTCAGTAGAGAAACTGATAATGGAACAGCTGCTGAGAGAGGCTAAGAGAGTCCCTTTCAGGTCTAGTCAGCTCCTGGGGCTTCTACTACGTGATGACCTAAGGTTTTAATTCTATCTTTTCTTGAAGGTGGGAGGGGTAAAATGGCCTCCAGGGGTTAAGAGACAGAATCTTAATCAAAAAGAAACTGACAGTTGACAGCTCTGCTGGCTCCAAGTTCTCTCTAATCAGAGCTCTGGGACACCTTAATGGGTCACTACCCTTAAACCAGATGTCCTGCCACATATCACCACCAGCACACCAGTCATTCAGCTAGCCAGACAAAGCAATGAAGAAAATACCATCTGTATATTCCTTCCACTTCCTTCAGCATTCTCTACTCCGCAGAAGCCTGGAGTGAAATTCAGATGCAAATAGGCTTGGAAATTAGACAAGCATAATCGGGTAAAACACCAAGCAATACCAGCCTTCATATTAAAACAATGTGCTCTCATGTACATAAATAACTCCAACATCAAATTCAGCCACAGAATACTGACCTGCATGAAACACCGGGTTCTCTGAAGCACACACAGGGAAACTGTTTCTGCTCTGAGATGTATCTTGTTATGCACAAGAGGTGCACAGAATCACACCTACAGTTCCTCCTGCATTTAAGGGCTGGGAAAATGATAGCTTAAGTAGTAGCCACTTACTATAATTTAGTGTCTCTATGTAAACACAACTGGCTGAGCTGGGAATGGACACTCTTTCAGGGCTCACCTTCTGGTGGATGCAGGCAAGCAGAAGTCCACAGGTAGAGTGTGTCTAAGTAGATGACTCCAGAGCGCAGGGGCAGTCTGCTATCAACTCAAAGAATTTTCACTTGGCTCACTTGCCCACCTATTTCCTGTTATAGATATGGGTAGAGAGTGAGTAGAAAGAAGTAGGGGATGCTAGATTCAAAACTGATTTGAGAATGGGGAAGGGGGACAAGATTAAAGACCATGGTTAACAAAAAAGTTACCCTTGGTGAGTCTGGATAATCAAACTTTAAATAATCAGTACTCTAAGGATGAATGGAATCTGGGTCATGCAGTTTGGCTCTTCACTGCAGAAGGGCAAGACTGTTTACAGGCTGGAAGAACAGACTTCAGAGACATACAGTCCTAAATGCAAGCCTTGCTTCTACCCAGCCACTTGTTAGCCATTTGCCTTGTAATTTAACCCATAGCTTCCTAACCACAAATAGGTTAAAGGTATACCGTAAAATGCAGTTGGTTGTACATTTTTTATAATAAAATATTTAAAGCAATTGTTATAACTCTTCAACATTATACCAGTTGAGATTACATTGGAACACTATTTGTGTGACTCCCTGAGACTTGAATATACTGTTATTTTGTATACTTAGTATCCATTGCCAGAGAGCAGCCTGAGGTGACCATATCACATACACCTTTCCTGATTCTCTACTGAATCGTCTCAAATTATCAATAAAGGTGTATTGAATTTTTGGAGCCCCATAGACACCCCCAAATCTCATTTATCCCAGAATGCCAAATAAATACAATTTTCTATGTGTGCCATCATGTAAAAAAGTTGGGAAAGCACTTAAGTTCTGTGAACAAATTTTCTCATCTGAAAAATGAGAATAATAGTACGTATCTCATAGAGCATTGTGAGGATGAATTAAAATATGTAAACAGAATAGTGTCTAGAACATAGTAGATGAAAAGTTAATGGCAGCTATTATTTTTTTCCATATCTGTAAGATGAAGATAATATCTACCCGATAGGGTTGGTGTGAAGATTATACATGTGAGATAACACCTGTTAAGTGCTTCATAGGTATGGCACAAAGTAGGTCAGTGAGAAGCAGTATGACTAGTGCTCCAATTAGTTAAAATGTATATAACTTTTTATGTTAGATTGTAACTTTCTAGTGCAGATCATAAATGCACAACTTTCTAGTTACACTCTAAGCTCCTTAGACTGATTTCATTCTCTTCAAGACCTATTATAGTCCTAGAACTATAGAAATTGTCCAAAACATGATTGGAGATTGCTTTTGCAGAGCTGATAGCCTTTACCAAGCAATTTTATGTCTGTTTTATCTCAAAACAACTAGAAGTTACCTCCATTTTAAAGGTAAGAAAAACTGAGGCCTAGGCACATTATATAGCTTGCCTAAGATAACAACAGGTCAGTTTCAGAGCTGGAAGCAGAATTTAAGTCTAAAGAAGTACAGTATTCTTTTTTTTACCAGATCACACTACAGTAGTGAAACTCCTGCATGTGGTTATACAGGGGAGTGCAATTCATATTGTAGATATTGATGATTTGTATATTTATTGAGCAATTTTCTGGTGGATGGCAGTAAGAGTTTTACTGATTTTGTTAAAAATCAATAGATTACAATAACTATCTTAGGAGCATCTTTATCCAATTTTCACAAAGGCACTATACGGATTAGCAGAGGCCCTAACATACTATCTCCACTATCAAATTTTTCTGGGATGACTGTCAGTGTTTTGGGATGTTGAACCCTTTTGGATTATCAATTGGAATCCTTATAGCAGGGGTCAGCAAACATCTTTTGTAAAAGGACAGATAGTAAATATTTTAGGCTTTGCCTCCAAAGTAGCCACAGTCAATAAGTAAGTGAATGGGTATAGTTATATTTCAACAAAACTTTACTTACAAAAACAAGCAGTGGGCACAGCTTGCCAATGACTGACTTACAGAATTCTGGTTATTGGAATTATCAACAGAAATTTCTTGAAAGAGCCTAACTTGTTGGAAACTGTTGATGCTCAAAAGGTGTGAAGCCAAAACTTGAAGTTAGAGCTGATTTCAAACCCCTTGTTCGTTAAACATAACACATATAAGATATTCTCAATCTTGGTGGTGTGATCCACCACTGTGTGGCAATCAGTGGTGCAGTATGTTTGCAAACAATTTCCAGTGTTTTTGAATATCACTTAAAAAATAATGAAATAGACCAGATGGGACTCATCATGGTGGGTACTCATTCACACTTCTTTTGATTTCCTGAATCGTATGGGAAAATCCAGTCTGGTCCAGAGGGGGATATCATCTCCACTCTTGGCCCCCAAGAAGATAATGACACCTCAGTTCTCTTGGCTTTTGTGCTCACAAATCCCTCTTCTCTTAGTTTAGCTGAAACAAAGCTGTGATTCTACGAATGAAACTTTACCAGGAAACAAAGGTGGGAAAGAAAACAAACAACAAAAGGAGTTTCTAAATATAAACAGATGAGTTTAAACAGCCTGTTAATTAGGTAAGGAATTAAGTTACTCTTATTGTAACTGAGGTCTAGAAAAAGACCTAGTCAGCTGCAAAAATAGGCCCTTGTTCCTCTTGCAACCAGCTCCAGCCACCCAGGTTCCTAATCCAGGCAGCTGCACACTGGCACCACATATGACCTTGTTACAATCTCAGCTCTACCCTGACCTTCTTGGAAATTTAGGGCTGGAAGAGAACTTAGAAGTTATCTAACCCTTGTTACACACTAGAGGTCCTTAAGGCCAAATCTGAGTATGGTGTAGCCTATGAGCTTCATAACATATTGTTACTTTTTTTTTTGGCATATTATTACTTCAGAGCCCAGGATGACAGCCAGCTAAGCAGGCATTTCTAAGGAATTGGGACACATGCAGCAACTGAACTTGAAAGCATTATGCAGCTGTTACCCATCTTACCAATCCTTTCCAGAGATAAAATCTTAATTTTTATTTAAAAAAAATTTTAATGGGTCATTTAAATAATGTTATTTAACCCAATGTACAAAAAATACATTCTTTATGCTAACTTTTATACTAACCAATCTGATGAATAATTTATATTTACAGTACATATCAATTTGCTTTGCATTTTTATCTCAATAGCTTTTAGGGTACAGTGGTTTATTGTTACATGGATGAATTATATAGTGGTGAACTCTTGAGATTTTAGTGGACTTGTCACCCAAGTAGTGTACATTGTACCTAATATGCATTTTTTTTATCCCTAGTCCCCTCCCATCCTCTTCTTTCTGAGTCTCTAAAGTCCATTATATCACTCTATATGCCTTTCTGTACTAATCGACAACTTGAAGAATCAGGAGATGAAAGCTATTTGTTCTTCCAATGTAAGGGAATAACTTAGCTCTCACTTTTAAGTAAGAATATATCATTTTTGGTTTTCCATTCCTATGTTTCTTCACTTAGAATAATGGCCTCTAGCTCTATCCAAGTTGCTGCAAAATACATTATTTTGTTCCTTTTAATGGCTAAATGGTATTCCATGGTATATATGCCACAATTTTTTTATCCACTCACTAGTTGATGGGCACCTAGGTTGGTTCTACATCTTCAGAATTGTGACTGCTATAAACATACATGTGCAAGTGTGTTTATTTTATGTATTTTTAAATCAGTTGCTGACACTTCAAAATCTGAATATTTTGCACAGAAAGATCCACCAGATTTTGCTTGTCTGGAAAAACAGAAATATCTGTCCACATTATGTCCTTAGAACAACAATCAGCTGAGGCTGAGTAGAAGCTACCCTCTTGAGACATGTGAAACTGAACCAGTAAATCAAATTTGCAAACGCTGAATAAATCCAACCAATTCCTTTCACTTATGAAGAAAATGAAGTTCTGAGAAAACTGTTTGGCCTGTCCCCATTTAATGGCAATATCAAAATCAGAAGCCAGATAGTCTAAATTTCAGTCAGTGATCTTCAATGAGAACTGTTGCTTTTTCCCTGAAGAACCTGAAATACAGGGATATTACCTACTTGTAGGCACTATGATGAGGAAAAACAAAACGGAACACTGGGCCTTCTGCCTCTGCACTCATTATGTTCCATTTCTTTACTCGGCCGGAAATTCTTAGGGGCTGCAAATCAGTAGGGAGGTAAGACTAGCCAGGAACTCAAAGCGCAAACTTTCCAAGGCCTGTGATGCTGGAACAGCTCTTCCATGTGTCCATGAGAGAGACTGGTGCTAGGAACCAGTAAGTATAGACAAAAATTCTTTGTGCTCCTATCTGAGCAGTGCACTTTAAAAATTCCATGCAGTCTGTATCTGACATAAATTAGGGTATTATAGCCAAGTTCCCAGTTTCACCAATCCTCAAGCCACATGTCTATGATGTACAGGTGTACGGAACCTACTGCAGTCTCCTGGGAGCACAAATGAAGTATCATCTTTTTCCCTTGAGAGATTTGCTCTCAATGAGACAGAAGAGACTCTTCTACATGCACCATTTAAACCCCAACACTTTTTTCCTGCTCACTGAATGTACAGTGACTGTCTTCTCTCAGAACTAAATAATAATGACAATAATCACTGTATGAGGTAGCTTTTTAAATGTGTTTTCTCTTTTAACCCTCAACTCCCTCAGGAGCTGGGGCTGTTCATCTTCACAACTTATTAAGAGGGAATCCAGTAAACAGGATTGGCTCTATATTATAACAACAACAACAACAACAACAAACTAAAGCTGAGACAGAAAAGCAACTAGTCTCTTATTCATTTAGGTACAATGAAACCCTGGATTAGTGCTTTCACAATAGGCATGAATTTGTTGAGTGCCCAGCTGAGCACTAAATCAGACTTGAGTGGAAGAACTAGGAAAGCCTTGGTAAGATCTTTCGTAATTGCTTTGTCATTAATAAGCAGAATTATGTTACCCACATTCAATGAGCCCATGCTAATAATTTGATTCCAGGCAAGTCTCCCAGAAATAGGTCTTTCAACAAGGAAAAGACCCAAATCCTAATTTAGCAGTGGCCACTCAATTCAAAATCATGCAGGAGAGTTTTTAAGTACCTGGGTCTTACAATAGTGAAATTACAATAGTGGTAAGGAAAATGTCAACCTTCTCAACATGGCAACATGTATAGAACGAATCACCATCATGTACATGATGATTTACAAAAAAAGTGGCTCTGAAAGGCTATTCAGAAAGATGTGGTCAACAGTATTCATTAGCCCTTCACAAGTGCAGGTTTAACAGTTTGCTTATTTCTTCATCTTCCTACTTGAGGCTACTGGCTACTTAGCTACTAAGGTCAGAGTCTACACAGGGCCTTCACAAGACTAAGCCTCTCCTCTCCCCTGCTGTTTTTTCATTTTAAGTTAATGGAAGAGTAAACACCCACTGAACCAATATTCCAACAGATAACAACTATAAACTCTCCACAAAATACAAAAAAACATGAGGGTAGGAGACTGAATAAAAACAGAGGCAAATTCTGAAAAGAGGTTGAAATTTTAAAGAAGGGAATGGCACAACGTTAGTTTCTCGTTGTATGGCTTTTGGGCTGAAAGAAAACTGCAGTCTTTCTGGTCTAAGAATCAGAGCAAACACAGTTGCTGGAAAGTGAGGTGGGGGAATCTCAGAAGAAAGGGAGCCAAAGAAAAAGCACCACGAATTCTGCACATAAATTCTATCCATCTCTCTGGCTGAGCCCCGAACTATGTGCAGCATAGACTCCAGCTAAAGATAAAAGAACTGAATTGAGATTTTCAGCTGCTGCCCAAGACACAGTTTACAATTTGGGTCCAAGAAAGTTAAATGCTTGCTAACACAGCAATATATATACATACACATCTCATAGCACTTTTCAGAGCAATATAACAGAATCCACACACAAACATTTACAATGTTTAGGACACAATCTCAATCACTCAATATATGAGGGACTTTCCCCCAAAATCTGACCATTCTGTGAAGATAAACAATGGAGACCAATTCTAAGATTATCCAGATGTCAAATTTACCAGAAAAGAATTTTAAAGCAGTTATAACTATCTTCAATGAAAACATGCTTGTGGTGAATAAGAAACCTTAGTAGAAATATAAAGAATTAAGTAGAAATTCTAGAACTGAAAGATAAAATTTCAAAATTTAAGTCTTCAACTCCGTTTGGGAAATGCTCCTTCATATTTCTGTTCTTTGGTCCTTTCACGCCTAGAACTAGGTCAACTTAGAATGCAGAGACTAAATTTACCTTTGGATCTTCTATAAGGACACAATCAGATCCACAGTTACTGATGTTCCAATGACATATGAGATGCGAGTTGCAAAATAACTTATATTCAAAATTACCTCTGCTCAGTTGGAGACTGTTTCAAATGACTTCTACTTGTAACCAAAACTAAATGGGAGATTGCTTGCTGACACTGTAGGCTGTTAATTTCTTTTTTCTTTGGGAGGCTTGACTTGAGAAAAGGAATTCAGTTCAGTTTGGTGGTGAGATTTTATATACAGTATTTTCATTTGGTGAAGATGTGAAGGCCAGGAATAACAGCTTTTCTGCCTAGTATCCCTGATACTTAACACCAGCTCTGATACTGGTTCCTACATAGATCAAATTTTTCTTTTAGAATGTAGTAACTCCTGCCAGGCATCTGTAGGAGGCAGGCTACATACAATAAGGGAGTGTTTTTATGAGGAGAAAAGTGATGTTCAGAGACAAAGCATCAAAGTCTTATTTTCTGAAGTGAATCTAACATGGAAGTATTTGGAAGAGATAATCCCAAGACTCAATCCATTGGGAGTCTCCCACTGGTCCCTCTTCTCCGTTGGTCACCAAGTTCTACATACTATGAGACATATACTTCAGAAACAGCCAGCTTCCCAATCCCAAAGACTCCTGGTACTCTCAAAAGCAGGACATGATAGGCTAGGGCAGAAACTGGTTCCTGGATAAAACAGGACCCTACTCACAAAAGGCAATAATAAATACAGTAAGAAAGACCACCAAACAAACCTGAAATAGTTTTAGAAATGGAGGTGACAGCTTCTCTGGGAGCAAGGAGTATGATTATTTCACTCAATTAAAACAGTGTACAAAATAAGAAAATGAAAGCTCCCAAAGAGTGTTCTTAGCAATTTTGTAATGTGTACCAACGAAAACTGGTTTTCAGTATTAAAATGGACTAATGTCTCTTGAGTTAAGAATTAGTTACTACATCAGAAACAGGAAAAAAACAAAGTAAAAAAGCTGAAAAACCAAAAAGCTCCTTTTTTTATCATAGTTCTACTATAAAGCTGATCACCATATCATTGAATGATACAAAATTCTAGAAACTTTACAAAATTCCTTTTTTAAATTTATTTTTTGTTATCAAAGAGAATGTCCAGAAACATTGAGTACTAAAGAATTTGTTCATGGCATTGTTTTACAAAATTTTCTAATGGAGAGTGAATACTTTATTTTCTGACGTATTCTTCACTTATTAATGATGAGGTCAATGAACTGATGCAATTATTTAAAAAAAAAAAAACCCAAAAACAAAACCAGACAACCTTATAAAGGAAAAACAAAACCAAAAACAAACGTTCATTCTCATTCTGAATCTGTTGACTGGAGTGAATTCAGTGGTCACAATACCACCACCAACTAAGAATCAACTTCCTCAGAGTAGGGAGCTGTTCAGGTCTTCTCAATAGGTCACATAGGTCTCTCAGATATAGGCACCATGTTTTAAGTCTTACACAAAATGTCTGTGTCACTTAAATACACAATATGGCAGTGTTTGTCTTATGGGGACATATTGAAAGAAAGGGACAAAGTAGAAAACAACCTGTTTGCATGTTATATGTGAGTACATTATTGTACTGTGCATGGGTTTGAGGGCATTGCAGCCCTTGTTAAAAAGGAATTTCACCAACTGAAGCCTCTGTCAGTTCCCAGCTGCTCTTCGTGCTGAGGATATCTACTCATTTAACCTCATTTTGTTAGATCAGAGCCCTCTTCATCTACAGTTTGGCTCAAATGGTTTGAACTGAATTTGGTTGTCTATCTCTTCCATCTGAGCTTTATTTCTCAGCCTCAGGATATGTGGGGTACTTGACCGTTTCTATCTTCTCTCGAACTTTGTAGGAGGGATATAGGCCCGTCCTTCCCAGTTTTCTGTTGACACCTTTAGAATAGCCATCCCAGTGATTTCCAGCCACACCAATGATATCACCAGGTTCCATGGGAATTTCATCTGCAGTTCGAGGTTGGTGAGCATAAATGGCAATTTGGTTGTGGGCATTCTGGCCCCCAAAATAGTAGATGTCATCTAAAGAATGGAAGTTTGCAGAGGCATCAGGATGCAGTGTTTGCATGATTTCATAAGCAACTCGACAGACCTTGGGAAAGAATTAAAAAAAATTGTTAGTATGTAAAAGCTCTCCTTCACAGCAATCTAAAAGCCCTTGGCCAACAGGATGGGCTCCAGGAGTAAGAAGTTGAAAAGTAGTGGAATCTAGTCACAAGCTTTCAGTCCATGTGCTCTCAGAATATGGTACAAGTCATTTTTCATCTGTGTTTGGATCCTTTTTTTAAATAAAAAAAAACCATGAAAGAGTATTATAATTAAAATCTCTATATAGTACAAAATAATTTAAGAATATGAATTAATTTTAATAAACATTTATTAAGAGCTACACACACAGTGGTCCAAGCTAGGTAGCTGTGATACCAAAATGAGTAAGACATAGTTTGTGCCCTTAAAGAATCTGAGGTTTAGGATTAGGATTAAAAAAAAACAACACAAATGCTGATGGTCCCCCTTTCCTTCATACACTGTTAATCAATCACACATTCTTGTCTGCTAATTTATAACTTGGTGTCAGAACTGTTTTCAAGAGAGACTCATGTAATTACTGACAATCAACAAGCACTGGCAAGTGAGCTAAACACATCTGCCATCTCTGTTCTAAAAAGTTTTAAGTGTGCTGTATAGAGAATGGCATGCTTGGATGACATAAGCTGGGCTAGCCTTTGAGGAAATGCATCACCCAGATTACTATAGTTTTAAGGCTACTTAAAAGATCCCGATGTCCAAAGAATACCTTCTCTGCCCACTGAATAGCAGGTGAAATTCCACACTCTGAGCTTCAATGCTTGAGGTTAATGCTTGGAAATATAGTTAAACTAAACTATCACCATAAAGGGATAAAATTTAAGCAATTTATACATTGTGAATAGAGAACTCAAATTAGATGAAATTTTCCTAAATCTCCAGTTGTGATCATCTCGTTTAATAACATTTTATTGTCATTACACCAATACTTTGGCATTTGTTTAAAATGATGCTACTCATAGTAATTGTTAATCTGCTCAGTGGAGCAATTTAGGATTACCCAGCAGTCTTTTAAAATCTTGGCATTTATGAAGATTAAAAACTTGAATGGTGACACGCTTTGGATCTGTGTAACCCACCTGAATCTCATATTGAATTGTAATTTTTATGTTGGAGATGGGGTCTGGTGGGAGATGACTGGATCATGGGGACAATTTCTCATGGTTTAAAACCATCACGCCGTGATGCTGTGGTCACAATAGTGAGTTCTTATGAGATCCAATTGTTTAAAAGTATGTGGCAACTCCCTGTTCTCTTCCTCCTGCTCCAGCCATGTGAAGTGCTGGCTCCCCATTTGGCCACCATGATTGTAAGTTGCCTGAGACCTCCCCAGCATCATGCTTCCTGTGTAGCCTGCAGAACCATGAGCCAGTTAAACCAGTTAAACCACTTTTCTTTATAAACTGCCCAGTCTCAGGTACTTCTTAGCAATGCAGGAACAGACTAATACAAATGGAGATGCCTATTCTTAACTTTTTATCAAATGAAATCTGATTAGGTTAATCATCTTCTCAACTTAGAGCATCTGAATTTCAGAAACTTGAGGGGCAATTCTCAAGTGCTATAATTTGCAAATGAAACTACATTTAGACGGTATTTTTAATTTTGCAGTTAGGCAACTAAAACACAAGGCGATTAAGTGATTTGAGCAAATTTTAGTGACAGAATTTCAACTAGACATAGAACTAAAATAATAAAAACTTTGCTTTCAAATGTATTAATTCACCAACAAAGGTTATATTGGCAATGTCATTTTACAATTGAGATCATTGGTAGACTACTGAGACTATAATAAAATAGAGATCAAAAAGATCTGGAACTTTTGAACTTCAAATTCAGCCAAAGGCTCATACAAGGCAAGCAAAATTAAGTGGGACTCAGGAAAATGAGAAACTAAATAATTAAAGCAGCTGCAATAATAGCAAACTACAGTAATAATGATAGAGGCTAATAATATTAACTGGGCTTTTGCTAACTGTCAGACATTGTTTTTAGGTATTTTCTAATGTAATTAGATTACTTTCAGCATCCCCATAAAATCTATCATTATGTTCATTTTACAGATGTCAAAGGGAAGTTAAAGCATTGCTCAAGGTTATACTAATAAGTGGCAGATTCAGGCTGGAACCCAGGCAGTTTGCATATGCTTGTAAACACTATACATATTTTCTCTTGTAAATCTTATTTTCCATGTTTATATTTTAACACCAGAAAGATATAGCATAAGGCCAAAGATAGCCTTGGGTAAACCTGAGAGTCTTTTCTAGGTGTCTTCACACACTCTTCACTCTTCCCTAGTCAGGAATCCAAGACCTTCTATTACTCTCAGGCTGACCACAATCTCTACAGTGACAATGAACCGTTATGTATTTCCTCCTTTTCATGCTTAAATGTCTTACTCTTGTAAAAACAATATCACACTTGTCCCACACCCTTAGGGATCTGTTTCTTCTGGGGATAATCCTAATAATTAGTGTATATTTTGGTATCAAGAGTTGTTCTTGTGTTAGTTAGCCTTGGTGGATAACACAACTGTTTTCCTAAACCAAAGAAATAACTATTATAATAATAGTAGAGATTTCAGACACTGAGGAGGGCCAATATAAAAAGGACAAATGTAACTCTAGGCCTCTGTAAGCGTATCAGTGCCACACAGGTGTGGCCCTTTATTTTTCTCATAAGAATGACTGTTAAGGATAGCAGCTGAGCTTAATGAGCACTGATTATATCCTAGGGAAGTGTACTCTTCCCTCACCTCATCTCATTTAACTATTAGGACAAATCTGTGAAGTACTATTATTTTTTTAAAGATGAAGAAGCTAAGCCGCAGAAAGAATAATTAAAAAAAAATAATAAAATAAAAAAAACAAAAAGGAACTAGTTAATGGCAGAGCCACAAATAGAACTCGTTCAGACTCTTGAGTATATATTCCCTTAGGATAAACACCTAGAATAGTGCCTGCCATATAGTTGGTGCTCAGTAAGTATCTGCTGAATGAATATGGCTGAGCGCGGTGGTTCACACCTGTAATCCCAGCACTTTGGGAGGCCGACGTGGGTGGATCACAAGGTCAGGAGTTTGAAACCAGCCTGACCAACATGGTGAAACCTCATCTCTACTAAAAATACAAAAATTAGCTGGGCATGGTGGCACACGCCTGTAATCCCAGCTACTCAGGAGGCTGAGGCAGGAGAATTGCCTGAACCTGGGAGGCAGAGGTTGCAGTGAGCCAATCCAGCCTGGGCAAGAGTGAGACTTCATCTCAAAAAAAAAAAAAAAAGAAAAGAAAAGAAAAGAAAAGAATGAATATTGCTCCAGCCCAGTAATGGAGATGTAAGTCAATGGGTGATATTAAACCCTTAAGATCCATATATAACATTCTGAGGAAGTAATTTAAAAACTGTCTGTATCAACCATGGGGCAATTTGCTTCAAAAGGTTAAAAAGATGACTATAGTGTAAATGTTAATGTTTGCATTTAGTCACTCTATGTTTCTACTCTCCTTTCCTTACCTACCATGTGGTTTACAAGTTCAAATCACATGACAGGTAAATGAAGCCTGCAGCTGATGTCCATACTCAGGTTTGATGCTTGATAGGTGGCATGACTGAGAGCAGCCCATGGTTTGCAAAGCAGTCGCTGGCTACATATAGTATGTTTCACTTTATTCTGCATTTATATGGCACTGTATCATTTTTAGTACATCATAAAGTGCACAGTAATGGGTAACAGCAAAAATCATGCCAAAGGATAAACCAGGTATGACTATATTAAAAAAAAAATTAAAAAGGGGGAGGAATCCATTGGTCTGAATTTCATCCCTGAGAAGTAGCCTGAGTTTACATAAGCCTCCCAAGCTTTCTCAAGGTAGATAGGATCTAATTTTTGTCAAAATAGATAGAAAGGGCAGGAGGATCTCCTAGTGTGAGAAGCTGGAAGTGGCTGAGAAATCTGTGCACTTTTCCTATAAAGTGCTTTGTTTTCCTATGCAATAAGGAGAATAAGACCAAGGTCTTTTCTTTGTTGTGAGAAATGCCAGAAGGATTAATGTGATAAACAGCTGCATTGTATAGCGCTCAACATTGTAAGCTAGATAGAGGCCCTGTGGATGCAAATACTTTTCTTGTCTTCTGCACTGGGAAGTAGTCACAGAGTTCACACCTTGGGCTTTCACCCTGTGCTTTCTCCACAGTACCCTCAACAGGTATCCACTGTTGTTTCATGAGCCAAATCTCAATGGAAATTCCTATCCAGAGCCATCTGTCTGGAATAGTTAGCACAGTTTTCGGTTTTGCCCTCTGGGCTTCCAAATTCTGATTCAAAGTGTCATGAGGGCAGTAGAGTTGTGTGTGGATTTGGAATTAGACCACAGAGAGGCTCATGAGCGTATTGTAATAACTGCCATAAAGGGAGGTGCCATAGGGGAAAAAAGTGATTTTGTACTACGGTGACTTATGACTACTTAATCCTCACAAAAACTCTATACTATAGGTACTATTAATTTTTCACATGTAGAAAACATAAACCAGTGGCTGAAACTACTGAGTAACATTGACTGCTCTTTAAACAATGTCTTTAACAATGTTAAAGTCTTTAAAGTGAGCAGCTACAACCATTTTCATAAGTCAGATTTCAGAAAAATAAAAATTGATCCCAGAACTCGATAAACAGTATTTTCAGAAAATCCTGCTGATATTGTGCCCATCTACAACTTGGCTGTCAACTGCTGTTATTCTCCAACTATAAATTCTTTGCTTCAGATTTAAGATTCAAATAAGAAAATAAGTGACAAAGGAGATGCTTTGTGCAGAGGCCATTTCCAGTAACCCAGAATAGGATTAATGTATTTGGTAGAATGTTTTAGAATGTGATTGCATAGTTTTCAAAATTCACTTGATGCAACTGAAAAAATGCTAAATATTGCCTCCAATTTTCATGTTAAATCTTGAGGACTGTGCTATTCAATTTATGAGGCTTTTAGGACAATCTTGGCTTTGAGAAACAGATCTGATGAAGGAATTCAGAAAGCTAAGAGCAATAATAGTAACAAAATTAGAGAGCAGAGCCACCGTGTTGGCTTTTAAAAACTTATCTTTTAAGAAGAGAGAATTCCCAGACCTCACTTATGGATACAAAACCAAGAAAGATTAGAAGCCCTGAGACTGAGGAAGATGGGTCTAAACCTTATAAGAAATCCTGATTAAGGTGCCATGACATTTTTGCCTGCAGTTTTTCAAACGTCCAGCCTTGCATTTCTCCTTCTAGCACGGCATTTCACTCCTGCAGTACTGTCTACAATAGATCATGGTCAACAGGTCAACTCTTTCTCACTATTGTTATATGGTATAACATTACTCAAAGGATGGTGTATAGGAGACAGAAAGCTTACATGAGTAAAACTTAAAGACTGTCAAAGAATTATGAAGGAGATATTAAACTTGTATCACTTCCTAACATCTGTTGGCACATGAGATTATCATCAAAGAATGTTGAGAGTTGGTTTTCCATGTTTTTATTCTGGGCTGAACTTATTCTCAATGTTTATCTTTTGTCACTCTTCTGGATGTATGGCTTTATTCTTCCTCTATTTTCTAGAATGCCTATGACATATATAGGAAAGTCTGAAGATTAATTTCCCTAAAGTCAACACACACACATTTACTTGCATTTGCCATAGAAATACTAGGACTTCACTCACCTTTTGGGAATGAAGAACTTTGTTTCTGAAAAATCACATCATATGGCAATATTCTTACAATAAGCTAAACAAAATGAAGTTGAGGTGGTACACTGGCCCAGAGAAATGTACATGCTGAATGTTAACTGTTTGTCTTATTTATAAACCTAAGCAGAGCTAATGAAGTCCTTGAATAGCTTGTTTCATAAATGTGAGAGCATACAGTCTGAAATGAGTCATATGAAAAAGAGCTGCAAAATAAATACTATAGAGTCTCTCTAACAGGCAGAGACATTCCTTTACCTATCCATATATATAATAATAGCAGCGAATGTGTTTAATGCTACATTGCTAGGTACTATTCATAGTGCTTTATTTTTATAACTCCTTAATCCTCACGAAAACTCTATACTATAGGTACTATTATTTTTTCACATGTAGAAAAATAAACCAGTTAAGAGAGAGGCTAAGTTTTTCAAGGCCACACAGCCACTAATTGGTCAAAGTTGGACTCAAATATAGATAGCCTGACTCCACAGCACAGGTTGCCTCTTTCTTGTTCTGTGATCTGTGGTCAATGGCTTGGCATTTTATCCCATCAGTGACTTTTTCTCATGCTCTATTGGCAATGATGACAACATATTTCTAGGCATTTTTAAACAATTGCAATTTTGGTTTATGGTAAGAGAAGCTATATAATCTGCAATCAATTTCACTCACACTGCAAAAACATTAAACTTTACTAAATACTTCTTTACTAAAACATTTGAAAAAAATACTGAGGTACAAGTAAGCCCAAAGAGTTATCACTGAATGTGAAATTATTCTACAATTTCAAATGCTACAGCTGTTAGTCATCCAATAAGTACATGATAATGGAGGTAATCACATTAGGCAAACTGCTACTCACTATATAAATGTGAGGTATTTTTATTGTTAAACTTTTATCGTGAACCCTAACATAAAATATTTTGAGATATTCAAGTCTATTTTGGGTTATGAAATATTGCTTGAGTTTTGCTTAGGTTCAAATGAGTGTAATTATTTTGGGTGAACTTTGACTGACAAGAGCTTTTAGGAACAATATGATATGTAAGTATGAGCCTTATTCCTTTGGGCAGAAAAAGTCTTCTCAGCACCATTCTTTCTTCATATGAATTGTTTCTCTGGACCCAAGGTCTGAACACACTGAGGTCAACATTATGCATAAAACCAAACAAAGTAGTAGAACAATATTCTCCTCCTGGACAGAATTCTACCATCATGAAGTGACAGAGATCCTGATTTCTAGGTCAAAAGGAGTTATGAGGATCCAAAATTCTAAAGTATAACTTCAAAAAGGGAAAAAAAAAAAAGAGTAAAAAAGGAAAAATTTCTTTCTATTCCAGAATGAGCCTATTACTAAGGTTGGTTGGGAGAAGAAAAGCAAAACATGAGTACAATCCTGTAAGTCTCAGTGCTGACCTACATGTGAGGTTGGTCAACATTCAGACATGTATATATTTATTTAATTTTAGAATCTTATGACTAGAACAGTGGTTTTCAATCAGGGCAATTTTGCCCCACAGGAGACATCTGGCAATATCTGAAGACATTTTTGTTTGTCATAACTTGAAGTGAGGGTCTTACTGGCCAGGGATGCTGCTAAATATCCTATAGTGCACAATACGGCTCCTCACAACAAAGAATTATCTGGCCCAAAATAATGCCTTGGTTGAGAAACCTGGACTAGAGGAGTTGACTTCAGGCAGGCCTAAAATCCAGGCCTACAGAAAAGGTGGCATACTTGGGAAAGTGACTCTTCATTCACTCATTCTAACAATAAGCATCAAGAATACTTGGAGGTTGTTACCAGTTACATGTATCTGTTGATCAGGCAGGTACATAGTCAGATTCTCAAAAACAGTTGGAAGGAACCAAGTAGTTATAAACCTTGCCCCTTTCTTCCAATAAGAATGGAAATGAGAGTTTCTTTTCTTTTTTTTTTTTTTTGAGACGGAGTTTCGCTCTTGTTTCCCAGGCTGGAGTGCAATGGCGTGATCTTGGCTCACCGCAACCTCTGCCTCCTGGGTTCAGGCAATTCTCCTGCCTCAGCCTCCTGAGTAGCTGGGATTACAGGCACACGCCACCATGCCCAGCTAATTTTTTTTTTTGTATTAGTAGAGACAGGGTTTCACCGTGTTGACCAGGATGGTCTCGATCTCTTGACCTCGTGATCCACCCGCCTTGGTCTCCCAAAGTGCTGGGATTACAGGCTTGAGCCACCGCGCCCGGCCTGAGAGTTTCTTAAAGATAGCATCTGCACTAAAATTAGGGAGAAACATCAATAGTGGATGCCTTCATGGGAACATGAAGAAATTTTTCCTTCTGATTAAGATTGCTGCTATGTGTTCTGTGCAGCTGTCTTTAGGTAGTAAGCTGTATTCTTATTCCATATTGAAGGAATTTGTAACCTTCGCCTGGATAGGTATCTTTCCAAAAATCGTGTCATTACAACATATATTGTCATATAATAAGAAAGTATCCATTCCTTTTACTCTCTGAAGTATACTCTCATGAAAATGATGTGGCTTTTTTTTTTTTTTTTTACATTTTCTTTTCTCTGCTGCTTCTCAGCATTTAAGCATACACTTATCTTATACCAATTTATATGTTCTGGTAATTATTCTCTAGTTATTTCATGTGTGTATTTTGCTTATTAAGATTCTGGACCAGGGCAAGAACTGTATCTTCAATCTCCTTTGAAATCTCCTCTGCATCTAGTATAATTTTGAGCACATTTAGCAGCTGATTGAATGAACTAACCAATAATATGTGCATAAATAAGAGAACAGAACAAAATCCACAATAAATATTGTTATACTGATATTCCACACGGCATATAAAGCTGATTGGACCACTCATAAAAACACATACACCAAACCCATAAAATATAATCATCTGCAACAATTAAATTCAAAGAATAATTGTGATATTGTATTGCTTGAATTGAACATACAGTTTCTCACTTGGTAGAAATGTAATAGAACTTGGAATTACATTCACACTCCTTTCTGTAAAGCAATTAACTGAGGCAAAATTTAGGGCATTTAAGCCTCTCAGTATCAGTGCACTGATGTGTAGAAATGGATGGATTCTGGTTACATATTGACTAAATGCAAAATTAGAAAGTATTAAGTAAGCTTAATTACTTGTTTCTGTTAAAGGCTGTGAACAAGCCAGGTATTTTAAACAACTCCAGTAACTGGCTTCAGTGGAGATGTAGTCAACCACTGCTTGCAAACAACTAAATATTCAGTGCACTTGAATGGCTATTTTATGGGATCTTTTCATTCTTTCACAAAAGGGATCACTACTGAGTATCAGAAAAATTGCACCTGAGTCACAATAATGAACATTAAAAACACACAGACATACAAATATTTTTTTTGACTCCTATACAACCAAAAAGTACTGGTTATTTTAAAATACCCTACTAAGATGGTATTACCTGGGTTGAAAAAGTACACACAAGGAAGTCTGCCTTACCTGGGATGAAAAAGTACACACAAGGAAATCTGCCTGAGAGAGAAAATGTATATCCAGGATCACTCCACGAAGTGAATTTTCTGTGTATCGATTGTGCAGTCCAGCTGACCAAGAAATAGAGTTATCACTAATAAATTCATAATTGGGGTACCTGAAAAAAGAAATTAATTTATAGATAGTCACAGAAAACACAGTATCCTATCACAAGGTAGACTTGCTACTTTGACTAAGAGCTTTCTAACAGAAAAGAGACCTTTAATTACGGCATTTAATAGTATAGTTGATGAGGCATCTTAGAAGTCCATCAATGGGGCAGAAACCACTCTGAAATGTCCTGTATATTAAACTTTATTGGCATATCATATAAGACACACATATGCACATCAAAATGTCCTTTATCAATTCATGAAACAGTTGAAAATTGAAGTCTCCTTTTTCTTTTTGTAATGAGTGACTTCTAAGAGTTTATTCAAACTGCTTTCATATTTGGTCACTGAGCTTTTCCTTTAGAATATAAATATCATGATAAAACCACATTAAAATTTTTAATTTAGAATTTTTGATAATTCAGATTTGGGTTAGACTTTGTGAATGTCTTCTTCATTGACATTACAAGTTAATAATACAAAGAAGTTAAGAGATGGATATTCTAAAAATTTGTGACAACAGTCTTCCTTAACCTGTATCCTTCTTAAAGAACCATCTACTTTTACCTAATAACAGTAATAGAAAGCCCATTCTAATAAATTTATGGAAGCACATTCCTTATAGATGTCCAAGTAATATTTTGTAGTCTTGCTAGAGATAGAGTGTGTGTTTAAAAGTATTCATCCAGGATGTCTTTTAAAAAGTCTATCATATGTTCAAATGATTCTACTCTGAATTCAAGGTTTAATTGTACTCTAGTATAGATGGAATCATTTCTCAGTGCCTGAGCTAGATCTTCAGAGATAAGCTGTAAACCTTGGGAAGTTACATGAAAGAAGAACAATAATTTTACCTACCTTATAGAAGTTCATAAGAATTAATATATTAAGTGATGTAAAGTGCTTAGAAGAGTACCTGGTATAGTAAATGCTCAATAAATATTAGCTATCATTATAAAGCATTCTTTCCCCTTAGATGTCCACCTGATTTTATTCCTTACTTCTTTAGATCTCTGCTCAAATATCGCCTTATTGGTGAGGAGTGCAGCAATCCATATCGCTTTTATCAGCCACATTTTTCTCTATAGCTCTTATCACTTGATATGATATATATTTACTGTTTGTGTACTGCCTGCTTCCATTCTCCACTTGCATTATCCCTAATGGGAATATAAGTCCTTGAAAAGGAGGCATTTATTCTGCATTGTACACCCAGAAGAGAATCTGGAACATAATAGAGGAGGAATAAACATTTGCTGAAAGAATAATGGTGCCTATATAGAAACCTTGAACCATTAGGAGTCAGTTTACATGTCTGTCTTCTAAACAGTATTCCAAAAGAGGTTAGGACTGTGACTTATTTTTCTTTGGATCACAGCATCTAGCACTCAACACAATGCTATGTGAATACTTGAACAAGTGAGTGCTACCTATGCCTGGGACTTTTCCTAATCCCCTAAGAGCTGATTCAGTTTCTCTTCATTTCATGGCCACCAAGGAAATTTCCCTCATTGCCTCTGTAATAATGACTATAAAGGCAAAGTCTCTGAGCACTGTTTCAGACTGCTATTCAGTGTTCAAATCCATTTGGCCTCATTATTTTTGACAGTTTGCCCTCTTCAGCTCAAAGTCAAGGAGATGAAGAAAATGTCACATTTGTTCTGAAAAGAAAACAACCGGAAATAGTTTAAATGTGATTCTTGTGAAGCTGCATACCCAGGCATGGAGCAGAAACAGCAACAAAGAAATATGAAATGCTGGAAGGTGATAGAAAGGGGGAACTGATAAAACCAATATAGGTTTTATCCTTGAATAAAGACTAATTTTGTCAGCATGATTTGGATGCTCAGTGAAACAAAGAAAGGAGTGATCAATTTACCAAGAAGTAACACTAACATTAACGGCCTTCTTAACTAAAACAGCCCTCTCTGGAACCAAATCAAAAGGGTACCTAAGGCTGGGTGCGGTGGCTCACACCTATAATTCTAGCACTTTGGGAGGCTGAGGCAGGCAGATTGCTTGATCTCTGGAGTTCAAGGACCAGCCTGGACAACATAGCAAAACCCCACCACTATTTTTTTTTTAAAGGGTACCTAAGTTCCTCAGACCCATCTCTATGTGCAAAAGAGTTCCCTCGGGCCTATCTCTATGGCTCCATAAAGGATACCTAAATGTAAAACAAAACAAAACACATACACAAACAAAATAAAGTGAATAATGGAAGAAGGAAATTTTATACCTTTCATAATGAGCATGAAACTTTTTGCACAAACATGCTTCTTGTCTTTTGCCCTCAAGTATGTCAGTGGAGGAATTCTTCTACCTTGAGGTTACAGATACTGGGAATAGTAATTTTTTTTTCTTTTTCTACCTTATAAAAATTTATCTTTATATCATCAATAAAGGACTAGCTTGCAGTTATAAACTATTATCTGCTGTTCTTTTCTGAAGTCCTTCTCTTGACTGAAGGAGATATTCCTCTTTGTGACTTCACTGTACCTGGTACATAGACTCCTTCAGGAGACTTATCTAACTATACTATAATTGTGTGTTACGTGTATATTGTCTACCCGTTGGTTACTCTCTGAGACAAGGAGCCACATATTATCTTTTGACTTTGTATTCCTAGTGCTCTGTGCTGTGTCCAGCATATTATAGGGGTTCAGTAAAACAGTGAACAAATATACCACTCATTGCTGATTCTTCGTTTCACAGGGCAACAAAATACTTCACAAAAACTTTTAACAAATTAAAACTTTTAACAAGTTGTAACACAATGGTAAGTATTTGTGTATCTAAACATTGAAAAAGTACAGAAGTACAGCATTTTAAAAATAAAAAATAAACAATATGTAAATATTTTACCTGGGAGACTTTTGAAGACTTGTTTTTCTTTCTATTTTAACCCCATCCCTAATCTCCACAATCTTAGAATACAATATTGGATAGCCAACTTCAATGGTTCTTATTTCTTTGACTGTCAGTGATTCTGTGACTCAAACACTATAATACTGAACTACTTAAAAGACTGCCACAACAGCAATGGCTGCCAGTCACTGGGATGCTGGTGGCAAAATCTTGTGGATGAACTAAATCTTAACATGGAGAAGTCTGAAGTGTAATACCAAGCCACAAAGCATTAACTGATCATCTTCACATACAGGCTATGTGTATAAAGCGAATTTTAACCTCTTTTCAAAGAATGACAACCCAGAAAATGGATTCTTCTCTGACTGTGTGAACACTATATATCATTTAAGTTTAATTCTTCATCTCTTCACTCTCTTGAAGCAGAAAAGTCTTATAATGACTACGTTGGACACTATATACTTTGTTAAGAGATTAATTCATGCTTTTGGTCTCCTAAAACTGTGCCAGAGGTTTTATGATTTGCTTAGGTATCAACACCAGTCCTGAGTGGTTTAAAGCAGAGTTAAATCAGAGTGGAAAAACATTTAAGTAAAAGAAAAAAGAAAAAAAAACCCAGCATTTAAATCCCTGAGAAATGACTCAAGTCGAAAATAAAAATAAAACAATTTACAAAGAGAAAAAAGTATGCATAAAAGGCTACTACTATATTTATAACAGAATATAGAGAAAATTGCTGCTTGGACTACCACTGGGAGGGGAGTTATAGCTGTTGGCTACAAGGAGGAAATTCTAGTTTTACTATTCTTGCAGTCCAAGTACATACGGCCAACTGTACTACAAGGGTTATTGGTATAAAACTGTCATGCTGTGCTATGGATCAAAGCTATAAAATGTTTATATCTAACTGGGTGTGGTGGCATGAGCCTGTAGTCCCAGCTACTCAGATGGCTGAGGTGGGAGGATCATTGAACCCAGGAGGTCAAGGCTGCAGTTAGCTGAGATCCTGCCACTGTACTCCAGCCTAGACACTGTCTAAAAAAAAAAAATAGTTTATATCCTTGCATCTAAATACTTCCAACTCTAGAAAGCTAGCTTAAGGAAATAATGTGGATAATTAGGCATACATCAGAGCACTGCTTATGAGAATGAGACATCGGAAATAATCTGACTGTCTAATATTAGGAGAACAGTTGGTCATATAAGCGATGGCATATCCATACAGTATATATTTACGTAGTCATTAAAAAAGATGTTTAGGCTGGGCATGGTGGCTCACACCAGTATTCCCAGCACTTTGGAGGACAGGCGGGAGGACTGCTTGAGCCAAGGAGTTCGAGACCAGCCTGAAGAGCATGCGATCCCATCTCTACCCCCAAAAGGCAGCCAGGCATGATGACACATGCCAATGGTCCCAGCTACTTGGGAAGCTGAGGAAGGAGGATCTCTTGAGCCCAGGAGGTTGAGGCTGCAGTGAGCCATGCTTGCACCACCGCATTCCAGCCTGGGTGACAAAGCAGAAAAAAAAAAGATGTTTACAATCACTGTTTTAGCAACCCAAGGGAATGGGTCTATTGCTATATTAAGTGAAAAGGGTTTAAATTATATAGAATTCAATCAACTACAGTCATGTTCCACTTAACAAAGAGGTTATGTTCTGAGAAATGCATCATTAGGCAATGTTATCATCATGCAAACATCATAAATTGTATTTACAAAAACCTGGATGGCACAGCCAACTACACCATACCTAGGCTACAAATATATACCCACCCAGGCTATATGGAATAACTTACTGCTCCCAGGCTACAAACCTGTACAGTATGTTAATTGTACTGAATACTGAAGGTAGTTGTAACACAATGGTAAGTATTTGTGTATCTAAACATAGAAAAAGTACAGTAGAAGTACAGTATTATAATTTATGGAACCACCATTATACAGGTGTTTCATCACTGACTGAAATGTTATGTGGTACATGACTGTATTAAAAAATGACACTACATACATGGGATTGAGGATAATACTTTTTCCTTGCTAGGGAAATGATATGGTTTGGCTGTGTTCCCAAACCTCTCCTGTGCTGTTCTCGTGATAGGGAATAGGTCTTACAAGATTCAATGGTTTTAAAAACAGGAGTTTCCCTGCACAAGAGCTCTTCTCTTGTCTGCCACCATGTGAGTCATACCTCCCACCTTCCACCACGATTGTGAGGCCTCCCCAGCTATGTGGAACTGTAAGTCCATTAAACCTCTTTCTTTTGTAAATTGCCCAGTCTCGAGTAAGTCTTTATTAGCAGTATGAAAATGGACTAATACAGTAAATTGGCATCAGAAGTGGAGTGCTGCTGAAAAGATACCTGAAAATGTAGAAGTGACTTTGGAATTGGGTAATAGGCAGAGGATGGAACAGTTTGGAGGGCTCAGAAGAAGAAGGAAAATGTGGGAAAGTTTGGAACTTCCTAGAGACTTGAATGGCTTTGCCCAAAATGCTGATAGTAATATGGACAATGAAATCCAGGTTGAGGTGGTCTCACAGCTTGTTGTGAACTGGAGCAAAGGTGACTCTTATGTTTTAGCAGAGACTGGCAGCATTTTGTCCCTGCACTAGAGATTTGTGGAACTTTGAACTTGAGAGAGATGACTTAGGGTATCTGGCAGAAGAACTTTCTAAGCAGCAAAGCTTTCAAGAGATGACTTGGGTGCTGCTAAAGGCACTCAGTTTTATAAGGAGAGCAGAGCATAAAAGTTTGGAAAATTTGTAGCTTGACAATGTGATGGAAAAGAAAATCCCATTTTCTGAGAAGAAATTCAAGCCAGCTGCAGAAATTTGCATAAGTCACCAGGAATTGAATGTTAATCACCAACACAATGGGGAAAATGTCTCCAGAGCATGTCAGAGACTTTGTGGCAGCCCCTCCCATCACAGACCAGGAGGTTGAGGAGGAAAAAACGGTTCTGTGGGCAGGGGCCAGAGTCCCTCTGCTGTGCTCTCCATCCCAGGCACTCCAGCCATGACAAAAAGGGGCTAAGTACAGCTCAGCTGTTGCTTCAGAGGGTGGAAGCCCTAAGCCTTGGCAGCTTCCGCATGGTGTTGGGCCTGCGGATGCACATAGTCAGGAACTGAGGTTTAGGAACCTCTGCCTGGATTTCAGAGGGTATATAAAAACACCTGGATGCCCAGGCAGAAGTTTGCTGCAGGAATGAGGTTCTCATGGAAACCTCTGCTAGGGCAGTGCAGAAGAGAAATGTGGGGTTGGAGCCCCCACACAGAGTCCCTACTGGGGCACCACCAAGTGGAGCTATTAGAAGAGGGCCACTGTCTTACAGACCCCAGAATGGTAGATCCACCAACAGCTTGTACCATGTACCTGGAAAAGCCACAGACACTCAATGCCAGCCAGTGAAAGCAGCTGGCAGGGGGAGAGGGGGGCTATACCCTGTAAAACAATAAGGGTGGAGCTACCCAAGGCTGTGGGAGCCCACCATCAGTGTGACCTGGATGTGAGACATGGAGTCAAAGGAGATCATTTTGAAGCTTTAAGATTTGACTGCCCCACTGGATTTCAGACTTTCATGGGGCCTGTAGCCCCTTTGTTTTGGCCAATTTATCCCATTTGGAATGGCTGTACTTATCCAAGCCTGTATCCCCACTGTATTTAGGAAGTAACTAACTTGCTTTTGATTTTATAGGCTAATAGGCAGAAGGGACTTGACTTGCCTTGTCTTGGATGAGACTTTGGACTGTGGGCTTTTGAGTTAATGCTTAAATGAGTTAAGACTTAGGGGGACTGCTGGGAAAGTATGACTGGTTTTGAAATGTGAGGACATAAGATTTGGGAGGGGTGGAATGATATGGTTTGGCTGTGTCTCCACCCAAATCTCATCTTGAATTCTCATGAGCTGTGGGAGGGACCAGTGGGAGGTAACTGAACCACGGGGGCAAGTCTTTCCCATGCTGTTCTTGTGATAGTGAATAAGTCTCACAAGAGCTAATGGTTTTAAAAATGGGAGTTTCCCTGCATAAGCTCTCTTTTCTTGTTTGCCACCATGTGAGACATGGCTTTCACCTTCCACCATGATTGTGAGGCCTCTCCAGAGATATGTAACTATAAGTCCATTAAACCTCTTTCTTTTGTAAATTGCCCAGTCTGGGGTATGACTTTATCAACAGCATGAAAATTAACTAATACAGTATTTACCAACTTCCGTATTTTTAAACAAGCATGAATTAATTTGCTCATTAAGAAAATAAGGGAAAAAGTTTGTGATGCATTCAAGAACAAATGAAAGAGTAGACAAAAGTAGTATCTTTTACTTCAACCAAGCTACAAATTAAGTCTGGTGTTTTAAATTGAAGAAACATGGTAAGCTATGAATTTTTTATTGTGTTTTGTATCCAAATGTTCATTTAACCCTTCTTACATTAAATCTTGATTACTTGGCTGATTATTTGCCCTTTGTTTACATATATACGTATCTGTGTGTGTGTGAGTGTGCCTAAGTATGCTACTGTGTATACATGCTCAAGAGAGGAAGCCTTGAATAAAAAAGGCAATTTGCTTCAGGTTTGGAGTATTCAGAGGTAGAAAGAGGATTTAAATTGTTATCTAATGAGTTAGATTAATACCTGCACCACAGTTCTCATTTTGAAATTTCTTTTCCTCACCCGCATTTGAAACATGGGGAACAATACATACATTAATTAAACAGCCAAAAAGCTTAAATGATTAACTATTAATGTTTTCAAACTGATGAGATTGAAATCAACACCAGTTAATATTTACTGGGCATTTATCTATAGCTACATATTATGTCCAAGTGCTTATAATCTAATGAAGGAGACAGAAGTAAGCAAGTGCTAAAGACTACAACAGAGGACTGCATAGAGTAGGGAACACAAGCCAGTCAAGGGTTCAGGGATGACTTCTGGAGGACACAGTATCTAAGCAGAACTAAGTCTAGAATTTTCTTCTTCTTAGTTTCCTACTTTCACATACATTTAATACGTCTTTCCTTTAGTGACAGTAAATAAAGAACAACTCCAGGTTTACCCAGATCCTATAAGAAGTGTCCAGTTGTGGGGGGGTCGAAAAATAAAAAAAAGAAGAAGTGTCCAGTTAGGATTTGTGCTTTATCTATGTGTTTTCATGATATCCCATGTTAACCCTAGAATAGTGATACACTGTAGCGTAACTGTTTATTCCCCTACTGCATTTGGGAATTCCTTGACAGCAGGGAGTATCTTGCTTATGAAATCCCCAGCACCCAGCACAATGCCTGAAATATAGGTAAGCTCACAAAATGATTGTTACTGTTCAATACACACTAGTAGTCTTTAGTCCTCCACTTACAAAACTTAACTTTTTGATTCCTTACCTTTCTTTAGTGTAACTTTCAAATTCCAGAAATTATTATAAGACAAAACTTTACATATGTGTTCAGTTGCCTATAACTCTTAGTGAAGATAGTGAAATCAAAATGGTAAGCACCTAGTTTTATTGCTAACAGTCTGTATAGCTGGCTAGTATTATCAATTGACTGTTCATGTCCCCACAAATTCCTGTGTTGAATCCCTAACCCTAATGTGATATGCTTGGAAATGGGACCACTGAGAAATAATTTGGCCTAGATGAGGTCATGAGAGTGGGGCCCTCATAAGATTAGCATCCTTATATGTAGAGCCATCAGAACACTCACTCTCCTGTTCCCTGTATACACAAAGAGGTCACAAGAGCACACAGTGAAATAGTGGCTGCTTACAAGCCAAGAGAAAATGAAATCTACTTTGCCAGCATCTTGATCTTGAACTTCCCAGCCTCAGAACTGGAAGAAATAAATTTCTGTAATTTAAGCCACTCAGTCTTTTTTTTATGGCAGCTCCAACAGACTAATGAAAATTTTGGTACCAAGAGGTAGGATGATATTTTTAATGATGATCATGATTACTGCTGGTGACAATGCATGTCAGTGGTCCAGTTCACTTTACACTTCTTATAAGGTATTCTTGGATATGGCTAATAAAAATGCATTGACTATATTGACAGTTATACAAGTACAAAGCCACTTGAATTTTTAAAACCCTAATAATTAGCAATAATAATATTAAAAAATCATAAGTCATGGGAAGTAAGAATTCTTTTAAACTGAAAGAGACAATCCCACTCCAGAATCACTAGTTGGTCTAACTTACTTTGTTTTTGCCTCCTTTAATAAAGAAGGGTCATCTGTAGCCAAATACACTCTTTTTTTGTCCACTTGCATTCTGCGTGCAAGAAGCTGAAAATGTTCTTCAACATGCACCATGTACTCTTCAATGGGATGGAAGGCAGCTTCTGTTCCCACTTTGTCTGTGCGTCTGACATGGACTCTGGGGGAGAAATTCAGATTCTGCTGATAATGTACTGATCCATTGAGTGCTTTGGGGGTACTTAATTTATACCCCTACTTATGGTGGCATTATAGGTATTTTAAACTTATTTTTCTTTCATTTTCACCATTAGAAAAAGTAAAACACACAGCATTTTAAAAACTCAAAAATACATATTCTAAATATATTTGCAGGCTAAACAATATAAGGGGAATTAGAAAATAAGCAAAGTCTTTGAAGAATGCTTTCTTACAGAGAAAATAATTCACATCTTAGGAATATATGGGAGATTTCAGAGTGGCATTTCATGCTAGGCAGCAACCAGCTGTCTGGAAAAAAACTGAATATAACATAAGATTTTTGTTACCAGGATGATGATGCCAGGATTCACAGTTGTTACTAAAGAACATTAAAGATATTATTTGTAAAGTTCTGATGCCAAGGGTTTTTCTCTTTATTTTACCCTGTAGAGTCACTTTAACTGTCAGCTAGCAGAACTTAAAAGTTGTCCAAGGAAAACACAGTCCTGGATAAACTTTTACAGCACCGTTAAGACAGGCAAACCTTTTAAGAGTTTTTACTGTTTTAGGTAAATGGAGCCAATTCCAGCCCTTCTGTTGTGGGCATAATGAATTTCCTTTCTCTGTTTTTCACCATATCAAATGTGAGCAGATAATTGATTTCACCTGTCGTATTTAAGAAAAGCCCAAAATTGTAAAATTGCGGACACCAATTCACACTGTACTGCGCGGAATAAGGCACTGACTATTCTCCTCCCATCTTAGTGCTTCCAAAGTAATTTTTTAAAGACAAGGTCTTGCTCTGTTGCACAGGCTGGAGTGCAGTGGCACGATTATGGCTCACTCCAATCTCTGTCTCCCAGGCTCAAGTGATCCTCCTACCTCAGCTTCCTGAACAGTTGGGACTACAGGCATGTGCCACCATGCCTGGCTAATTTTTGCATTTTTTTTTGCATTGATGGGGTTTCAACCATGTTGCCTAGGTTGAGTTTTCTCAAACTCCTGGGCTCAAGTGATTCATCTGCCTCAGCCTCCCAAAGTGTTGCAATTATAGGCATGAGCCACAGTGCCTGGCCTCAAAGTAGTATTAATGGAAATAAAAACAGTTTATTTTCATAAATTAAAAGACCCTCCTTAAATCTTGCCTTCCCCTCCCCCCAAATTGCTAAATCACTATTCATATGTAGAAACAGAAAAAGGTAGATTTGTGTGCGTTTAGGTCACAGCATATGTGTATGCCTTAGGCCAAGTCTAAGGCCAGGTTTTTATTATGAATCTGGAGTGAGGGTTTGATTTCCCTAGTTACTCTGCCATCTTCATGGCTATTCTTTGCTTTGCATTTCAGACTATAATCCAGATGTGGATACAATCATATGAACATCTAATTCGATCATCTTTTCCTTCCCACATCCTTCATAATCACCCTTTCTCTGGGGAAATGGGAATTGTTCAGTGTGTTCTATAGAGATGATGTGGGGCAGAACAAATGATTCCACTGAATTTCAATCAAAAGTTACATGAGAAGAAATGTGATTTGATATTCTGATTTCACATGTACCTTCCTTTAGCTCTAACACTTAGAATGGGGTCAATAACTTCTCTACATATGAAGACTAAGACACAAGGAAAGATGGGGAGGTGGGAAATACAAAAATAAAAATAAAAAGAAGCTGGACATGGTGGTACATGGCTATAGACCCAACTATTATACTTGGGAGGCTGAGGCAGGAGGATCACTTGAGCCCAGGAAGGTCGAGGCTGCAGTGACCCACTACACTTCAGCCTGGGTGACAGAGTGAGACCCTATCTCAAAAACGACAACAACAAAAGTCAAAAGAGAGCTGTGGTAGGAGAAGAAAGAATCAAAGGAAGAGGAGTACTCGAGACAGTAATAGAGCACTACTAAGCAATTTTCTCAGCTGTTCTAAGTAAACAAAAAAAAGAATAGTCCCCCGGTGCCCTTAGGATAACTCTAGAACCTCCGTTTTTTGGTGGGGCTATAAAAATTAAACTATATATTGTAAAATTAACATATATTGTAAAGATACATAACTCTACTACTACATATCACAGCTGAAGGGAAAAAATCAGGTTCTTACCCAATAACTGGATGTTTGAAGCCAAGCTTCTTAGTGGCTTCTTCTATTTCCTTTTCTAGCCAAGGCTGTGGGCGGATCAAGTATTTGACAAATTGAGACACCCACCACACTGCAGGGTCACCATGCACTCGTACAAGTCGATCTGCGAGGTCTTCTGGTACAGCCAAAGGTAAATATGGAGGACGGGGATGAAGACTGTCTACAATGGGAAGCTCGACCACTTGAACATTTTTGTCCTTCACTTCACCTGACAATATCAAAACATATAATCATTACTACACGGTATTCCTTATACAACTACCATTTAACAAGAACTCACTCTGAGTGCTTTCATCCTCATAGCAACTCTAAAGAAGTATAATCTTCACTTTACAAAGGAAGTTAAATAACTTGCCCAAAATACCAGAGCAAAAGTGACGGAGCTGAATTTTACACGCAGGTTGGTCTACCTCTCAAGTCTCTGGTCTTTTCTAAAAATTTCTATCATAACATGCTGTCGTATCAACACCTCATGGTATCTGGAACTCAAAGTATCTAATCAAAGAATGAAAGTAGACATAGCCACCTAGCAAAGTTCTGTTTTTCTGTTGTTGTTTTAGAATTAGACAACAAAGTGTTCTCAAAACTTCCAGCTTTTCATTATAGCAAATTGCTCTTGCATTACAGAGCAGAAACCTAAAGATTGTAAGACAATCATCTATATCTTTTAAAGAAAAAAATTAGATAATTCTAAAGTCTTCTTATTTTTGGCCCCAAATAAACCTATTGGAGGGAGATGAAGCAAGATGGCTGATTAGAAGGCTTAACCAATTGCTGCCCCACCAAAGGAAAACCAAATTTAACAACTAACTACACAAAAAAGCACCTTCACAAGAACCAAAAATCAGGTGAGTGATCATAGTACCCGATTTTAACTTCATATTGCTGAAAGAGGAACTGAAGAGAGTAAGAAAGACAGTCTTGAATTGTCTATGCCACCCCTTCCCCACCCCTGATGCAGTGGCTGTGTGGTGTAAAGAATCTGTGTGGGGAGGGAGAGCACAGTGACTGTGGGACTTGCCACTGGAACTCAGTGTTACCATGTCATACCAGAAAGCAACACCAGGTCACTTGGCAAGCAACATCCAGGCTATTGGCAAAGAACTCAGCCAATGCCCATGGAGGGAGAATATAGATGTGCCTTAGCCAGAGGGGAAATGTTCATCCCAGTGGTCAGAGCCTGAGTTTCAGCAAGCCTCATCACTATAGGCTAAGGTGTCCTGGGGCCCTAAAAAATCCTGAAAGGTAGTCTAGGCCACAAGAACTGCAATTTCTAGGCAAGTCTTAGAGCTTTGCTGGGCTCAAGAGCTACTGGACTTTGAGCGGGGCATGTAACCTAATGAGACACCAGCTGAGGTGCCTAAGGCAGTGCTTATACCGCCCTTTCCCTAATCTAAGGCAGCGCAGTTCACAGCTCCAAAAGAGACCTCTTCCTTCTACTTGAGCAGAGGAAAGGGAAAAGAAAAGAGGACTTTGTCTTGTAACTTGGATACCAGCTCAGCCACAGTAGAACAGAGCACCAAGCGGGCTCTTGGGATCCCTGATTCCAGAGCTTGGTTCTTGTATGGCATTCCTGGACCTGCCTGGCCCAGAAGGGAGCTCAATGCCCTGAAGGGCGAGTCCAAGGAACGGCAGCATTCACCACAAGCTGAGTGAAGAGTCCTTGGGCCTTAAGTGAACATCAGCAGTAGCCTGGCAATAATCCCTATGGGCCTGTAGTGGTAGTGGCCATAGGGAGAAACACTTTTGCCTATGGAAAGAAAAGTGAAATGTGGGAAGCACTTTCTATTGTGGTTTGGGTGCCAGCTCAGCTATAGGAGAACAGAGTACTAGGTAGGGTTCTAAGGTTTCCAACTGCAGATGCTGGCTCCCAGACAGCATCTCTGTCCTGAGGGATGGATAGAAGCCTGACTGTCTTTGCCACCTGCTCACTGTAGAGCCCTAGGACTCTGAGCTAACACAGGAGGTAGCCAGGTAGTGGTTACAGTGGGCCCTGGGTGAGATCCAGTGCTGTGCTGGTTTCAGATCTGACCTAGTGCAGTTCCAGTGGTGGTAGCCACAGAAGAGCTTGTGTCACTGCTCCTCTAGCTACAAGCAGCTTGGAGCATGGAATCAGAGACTCCAATTGTTTGGGACAAATTAAGGGAAGAGAACAACAGTCTCTGCCTGGTAATCCAGAGAATTCTTCTAAACCTTATTCAAGACCACCAAAGCAGTACCTCTGCAAGCCTACAAGAACAACAGCACTACTGGGCTTGGTGTGTCCCCTAATGTAGATATGGCTGCAGTGACCAAAACTGGATCACAACACCCAATTCCCACAAAAAAAGGCCAGATTGTGAAGACTACAATAAATACCTAACTCTTCAATGCCCAGACACAATGAATATCCACAAGCATCAAGACCATCGAGGAAAACATGACCTTGAAAAACAAACTAAGTAAGGCACCAGGAACAAAATCCTGAAGACATACATATATGTGACCTTTAAGGCAGAGAATTCAAAAGATCTATTTTGAGGAAATATAAAGAAGTTCAAGATAACACAAAGAAGGAATTCAGAATCCTATGAGATAAATTTAACAAAGAGGTTGAAATACTAAAAGGAATCAAGCAAAAATTCTGGAGTTGAAAAATGCAACTGACATATTGAATCTCTTAACAGAAGTCATCAAGTAGATTAAAGAATTGGTAAGCTTAAAGACAGGCTATTTGAAAATATACTGTCAGCAGAGACAAAAGAAAAAAGAATAAAAAATAATGAAGCATGCCTGTAAGATCTAATAATAGTTTCAAAAGGGCAAATCTAACAGTTGTTGGTCTTAAGGAGGAGGCAGAGAGAGATAGGAACAGAATGTTTATTCAAAGGGATAACAAAAGAGAATGTCCCAATTCTAGACAAAGATATCAATATACAAGTACAAGAAAGTTACACATCAACCTGATTTAACCCAAAGAAGATTACCATTCGAGGCATGTAATAATCAAACTTCCAAAGGTCAAGGATAAAGAAAGGATCCTAAAAGCAAAAGAAAAAAATAGGATGGGTGCAGTGGCTCACGCCTGTAATCCCAGCATGTTGGGAGGCCAAGGCAGGTGGATCACCTAAGGTCAGGAGTTCAAGACCAGCTTGGCCAACGTGGTGAAACCCCATCTCTACTAAAAATACAAAAATTAGCCAGGTGTGGTGGTGGGTGCCTGTAATCCCAGCTACTTAAGAGGCTGAGGCAGGAGAATTGCTTGAACCCAGGAGGCGGAGGTTGCAGTGAGCAGAAATTGTGCCATTGCACTCCAGCCTGAGCAACAGGAGCAAAACTCCATCTCAAAAAGAAAGAAAGAAAAACAAATAAATAACATACCATGGAGCTCCAATATGTCTGACAGCAGACTTTTCAGTGGAAACATTACAGGCCAGAAGAGAGTGGTATGACAAAAAGTACTGAGGGAAAAAAACTTTTACCCTAGAATAGTATCTCTAGTGAAAATATCCTTCAAACCTAAATAAGAAATAAAGACTTTCCCAGACATACAACAGCTGAGATATTTCATCAACATCAGACCTGTTCTACAAGAAATGCTAAATGGAGTTCTTCAATTTGAAAGAAAAAGATGTTAATGAGCAATAAAAAGATAATCTGAAGGTACAAAACTCACTGGCAATACTAAGTACACACAAAAAAACCACATAATATTATAAAACTGTAATTGTGATATGTAAACTATTCATATCTTAAGTAAAAGACTAAAAGATGAACCAATCAAAAATAAGTACAACAACTTTTCAAGACATACTTAGTACCATAGGATATAAATAGAAATAACAAAAAGTCAAAAAGTTTGTGTCGGGGGGACAAAGTTAAAGTACAGAGTAGATTTCTTTTTCATTGCTTGTTTGTTGGTGCAATTAGTGTCAAGTTGTCATCAGTTTAAAATAACAGTCTATAAGTTATTTGCAAGACTCATGACAACTTCAAATCAAAAAAATACAATGAATACACACAAAAAAATAAAAAGCAAGAAATTAAAACATACCACCAGAGAAAATTACCTTCACTAAAAGGAAGATAGAAAGGAAGAAAAGAGGGAAGAGAAGACCACAAAACAACCAGAAAACAAATAACAAAATGGCAGGAGTAAGACCTTACTTATCAATAGTAACACTGAATGTAAACAAACTAAATTCTCCAATACAAAGACACAGAGTGGCTGAATGGATAAGAAACACAAGATGCAATGATCTGTTACATACAAGAAACATACTTCACCTATAAGACATACACAGACTAAAAATAAAGGGATGGAAAAGGGTATTCATGCCAATGAAAACCAAAAAAGAGCTGGAGTGGCTATACCTGTAATAGACAAAATAGATTTCAAGACAAAAACTGGCGACTTCTCCGGCCCCTCCTGTTGGGCTGCAGAACCTTGCCCGGGAGCCTGAATAAATTCCTTCATATTGGATCTTCTTGTGTTGGCCTCAGCTTCTTTCCTTTTTAAACCCGGCAAGAACAAACTTCACAAATGGTGCCGGAAACCCAGGGGGAGTTGTAAGACCCCCCTGGGGGAAACTGACTCCTCCACACAAAGCCGGACTGGGAGCTGCCATTTCACCACAAGGTAAGACTTCTGTTGCCCACTACCCCTCCCGCTGTTTGCCTCGTCTTGTGGACTCCCTGCTCGCAATCGCGGCTGCGTCGGGGATTCCTTCTCGTCTTGTCTCGAGGACCTGAGTGTAAGAGGAGACGTTCCTACATTCTTGTCTTCTCCCCGTAAGGAGTTTTTCAGGGTCAGGATTTTGAGGGAGCTATCCCCACTTTCCTGAACCCTCTCGTCCCCACTTTAACCCTCTCGTCTCTGGTGCTCGGTAGCACGGCTTGGGACGCTGAGTCGCTCTTCCGACTATCTCCGCAGCAGTGACTGAGGTGTGGGTACTCAGAAGCCCCGTTCAAGCAGCCCTGCCTTAGGGCACAGCCAACCACCGCCCCCCCGGCTTATACTAAATTCTTTATTTTGAACTAGCCCATTGGCATAAAAGGCTCCCATTAAGTAAGAAACTGTATTTTTGGTTTCTTTCTTTTTTTGTTTCTCTCTCTTTTCTTTTCTCTTTCTCTCTTTCTAGATAATGGCCGTTTCTTGCTTTCCTCTAATTTTGCCATGTGGCAGATAGCCCTAGCCCTGTCTTTTTTTATTATAATCATTGTAAATGTGCAGGCTTTCAGGTATCTTTGTTCCAGCCCCACCCTCTGTTCCTCTTGCACCACTGCCCAGGTGCTCCTCATCTGAGGAACTTTCCTTTCCGCTGGCCAAGAAAAAAAAAAAAAGACAAAAACTATAAAAAGGGTCAAAGAAGGTCATTATATAATGATAAAGGGATCAATTCATCAAAAGGAGATAATTATAAATATATATGCATTCAACATTGGAGCACTCAGATATATAAAGCAAATGTTATTATAGCTAACGAGAGAGGTATACCCCAATACAATAATAGCTGGAGATTTCAACACTCCACTTTCAGGATTGGACAGACAGAAAATCAGCAAAGGAACATCAGACTTACTCTGCATTGTAGACCAAATGGACCTAATAAATGCTTATAGAACATTTCATCCAATGGCTTCAGAATACACATTCTTTTCCTCAGCACATGGATAGTACGACAAGGACTGACAATATATTAGGTCACAAAATAAGTCTTAAAAATTGAAATAATATCACATTCACAAAATTGAAATAATATCAAGTTTTTTTTTTCTTTCTTTCTTTTTTTTTTTTTTTTTTTGAGACAGGGTCTCACTCTTGCTCAGGCTGGAGTGCAGTGGTATGACCTCAGCTCACTGCAGCCTCTGCCTTCCGGGCTCAAGCGATCCTCCCACCTCAGCCTCCAGAGTAGCTAAGACCACAGGTATGTGCCCCTGAACCCAGCCTCAGGTATCTTCTCAGACCACAATGAAATAAAACAAGAAATCAATTACAAGAGGAATTTTGAAAACTATACAAACACATGGAAATTAAACAATATGCTCTTTAAAGACCAGTGGATCAACAAAGAAATTAAGAAGGAAATTAAAAAATTTCTTGAAACAAATGATAATGGAAACACAACATATCAAAACCTATGAGATACACTGAAAGCAGTACTGAGAGAGAAGTTTATAGCAGTAAGTGCCTACATGAAAAAAGCAGAAAAACTTCAAATAAATGACCTAATGATGCATCTTAAAGAACTAAGAGCAAACCAAACCCAAATTAGTAAAAGAGAAGAATTAATAAAGATCAGAGCAGAAATAAATGAAATTGAAACAATGATTCATGACCAAGTGATATTTATCCCAGAGATGCAAGGATGGTTGAGCATATGCAAATCAATCAATGAGACATATCATATTAACAGAATGAAGAACAAAATCCACGTGATCATTTCAATTGATGCAGAAAAAGCATTTGATAAAATTCAACATCGCTTCATGATAAAAGCCCTTAAAAAAAACTGAGTATAAAAGGAACATATCTCAACATAATAAAAGCCATATACCATAGACCCACAACTAATACCATATTGAGTGGGGAAAAACTGAAAACCATTTCTCTAAGATCTGGGACACAACAAAGATGCACACTGTCATCACTGTTATTCAACATAGTACTGGAAATTCTAGCTAGAGCAATCAGACAAGAGAAAGAAATAAAGTATGTCCAAACTGGAAAGAAAGAAATCAAATTATTCTTGTTTGCACATAATATGACACTATATTTGGAAAAACCTAAAGATTCTACCAAAAAAACTATTAGAACTGATAAATTCAGTAAAGTTGCAGGATACAAAATCAACATGCAAAAATCAGTAGTATTTCTATATGTCAACAGTGAAGAATCAGAAAAAGAAATCCAAAAAGTAGTTCAATTTACAATAGTTACAAATAAAGTTAAATACCTAGGAATTACCTTAAGCAAAGATGTGAAAGATCTCTACAATTAAACCTATAAAACACTGATGAAAGAAATTGAAGAGAACACCAAAAAATGGAAAGATATTTCAGGTTCACAGATTGGAAGAATCAATATTGTTAAAATGCCCATACTATCCAAAGCAATCTATAGATTTAAAGCAATACCTATGAAAATACCAATGACTTTTTCACAGAAATAGAAAAAAAAATCTTATAACTTATATGGGGATGTGGCAGGTCACATCTATAATCCCAACACTTTGGAAGGCCAAAGCGGGAGGATGGCTTGAGGCCAGGGTTTTGAGACAAACTGTGCAAAGACAGTAAGACTCCATGTCTACTAAATAAATAAATAAATAGAGAGATCCAAGATGCCTGATCACTAGCAGCTCAGGATCATAGCTCCCAGTGAAAGCGCAGAGAACGAGAGGATGCCACACTTTCAGACGAATTTTTGTTGCTCATGGACCAAGAGATTCCCAGCGGAGGAGCCCCACGGGTCGCCAGGGCAACTCTTGTGGCCGGCACGGCGGTTTTGCTGGCGCCTCAGCGCAGCAGTTCTTGGTGCCGAGTCCAGAGATTCCCAGGCAGAAAAGCACTATCAATCTTAACACCGCTGTTTTGGCTGGCGCAGTGGATTGCTCAGATTTCGACTCTGGCAATCAACAAGTTGGACGTCCACTCAGAGACCTAGTTAGAAAGTCGGTAATCACAAAAACGAAAGATGGATAAATATATAATGAAGGGAAGAAACCAGCCTAAAAAGGCAGAGAATACTCAAAATCAGAATGCCTCTCCCTCTACAGGGGATCTCAGTTCCTCATCAGCAACGGAACAAGGCTTAATGGAGAACGAGTGTGTTCCAATAACAGAAGCAGGTTTCAAAAGGTGGGTGATAAGAAACTTCTGTGAATTAAAAGAACTTGTTCTAACCCAATGCAAAGAAACTAAGAACCTTGAAAAAAGGTTTGACAAAATGCTAACGAGAATGGACAATTTAGAGAGGAATATAAGTGAACTGATGGAGCTGAAAAACACAACACGAGAACTTCGCGAAGTATGCACAAGTTTAAACAGTTGAATTGATCATGCAGAAGAAAGGATATCAGATGTCGAGGACCAGCTTAGTGAAATGAAACAAGAAGACAAGATTGGAGAAAAAAGGATAAAAAGGAATGAGCAAAGTCTCCAGGAAATATGGGACTATGTGAAAAGACCTGATTTACGTTTGATAGGTGTGCCTGAATGTGACGAAGAGAATGAATCCAAGTTGGAAAATACTCTTCAGGATATCATTCAGGAAAACTTTCCCAACCTAGTAAGGCAGGGTAATATTCAACTCCAGGTAATACAGAGAACACCACAAAGATATTCTTCAAGAAGACCAACCCCACGGCACATAATCGCCAGATTTATTAGGGTTGAAATGAAGGAGAAAATACTAAGGGCGGCCAGAGAGAAAGGTCAGGTTACCCACAAAGGGAAACCTATCAGACTTACAGCAGATCTCTCAGCAGAAACCCTACAAGTCAGAAAAGAGTGGGGACCAATATTTAACATCCTTAAAGAAAAGAACTTTCAACCCAGAATTTCATATCCAGCCAAACTAAGCTTTACAAGCGAAGGAAAAATTAAATCTTTTGTGAACAAGCAAGTACTCAGAGACTTCACCACCACCAGGCCTGCTTTACAAGAGCTTCTGAAAGAAGCACTATACATATAAAGGAACAAACAGTATCAGCCTTTCCAAAAATATATCAAAAAGCAAAGAGCATCAACACAATGAAAAATGTACACCAACTAATGGGCAAAACAGCCAGCTAGCATCAAATGCCAGTGTTAAACTCGTATATATTCAAATTGGATAAAAAGCCAAAACCCATCGGTATGCTGCATCCAGACCCATCTCACATGCAATGATACACAAAGACTCAAAACAAAGGGATGGAGGAAGATTTACCAACCAAACAGAGAGTAAAAATAAACAAATAAATAAAAACTAGGAGATGCAATTCTCGCCTCTGATAAAACAGACTTTAAAGCAACAAAGATCAAAAGAGGCAAAGAAGGACATTACATAATGGCAAAAGGATCAATGTAACAAGAAGAGCTAACGATTCTATAGATCAACAAGACAGAAAATTAACAAGGACATCCAGGACTTGAATTCAGACCTGGAACAAGTAAACTTAATAAACGTTTATAGAACTCTCCACTTCAAATACACAAAACATACATTACCACCTCACACCTATTCCAAAAGCGATTACATAATTGGAAGTAAATCACTCTTTAGTAATCGCATAGCATTTCATAGGTTTAAATGAAATATTGGTTGGCTGCTTGTTTGTTATTTTCTTCCCTGATTCCTTCCTGTCTACATCATTAAGTATAATTATTGGTATAAAAGAGGTTTTCAATACCCATTTCTAAACTGCATTCTAGCCTGGGCAAGAAAGCAATACTCCCATTCTCTCTCTCTCTTTCTCTTCTTTCTTCTTTTCTTCATTCTTTTTCTTTCTTTCTTTCTTTCTTCCAAAAAAAAAAAAAAAAGAAAAAGGCTGAGAGTGAAGCAGAGCAACAAAAGTCATGAGTAGTTTAAGAAATATTTGAAAGCTGTTGAAATTTAGATTTTAGAAAAAAACGTTATTCTTTAAAATAAAATAAAATAAATAAATAAATAAAATTTATATGGACCACAAAAAACACAGGATAACCAAAGCTGTCCTAAGCAAAAAGCACAAAACCACAGCAATCACATTACCTGACTTCAAATTATACTATGCAGCTATAGTAACCAAAACAGAATGGTACTAGCATAAAAACAGACACATAGACCAATACAATGAAATAGAGAGCCCAGAAACAAATTTATACATTGACAGTGAACTCATTTTTTAACACAGATGCAAAGAACGTATACTGGGGAAAGGAAAGTCTCTTCAATAAATAGTGCTGGGAAAACGGGATATCCATATGCTCAGGAATGAAACTAGACCCCTATCTCTCACCATATATGCAAATCAAATCAAAATGAATTAAAGACTTCAATTTAAGACCTCAAACTATGAAACTACTAAAAGCAAATATTGGGGATACTCTCCAGGACATTGGAGTGGGTAAAGATTTCTTGAGTAATATCCCATAAACACAGGCAACCAAAGCAAAAATGGACAAATGGGACCGATTCAAGCATGCACAGCAAAGAAAATGATCAACAAAATGAAAAGACAACCCACAGAATGGGAGAAAATATTTGCAAACTACCCATTTGACAAGGGATGAATAACCAGAATATAAAATAAGCTCAAACAACTCTACAGGAAAAAATTAATAATCCAATAAAAAATGGGCAAAAGATCTGAATAGAGGTTTCTCAAAAGAAGACATACAAATGGCAAACAGGTATATGAAGAGGTACTCAGCATCAATGATCATCAGAGAAATGCAAATTTTAAAAACTGCAACGAAATATCATTTAACCCCAGATAAAATGGTTATTATCCAAAAGACAGGCAGTAACAAATGCTGGTGAGAATGTGCAGAAAAGGGAACCCTCATACACTGTTGGTGGGAATGTACATTAGTACAACCACTACGGAGAACAGTAGTTGGACATTCCTCAAAAAAAAACTAAAAATTGAGCTATCATATGATCCAGCAATCCCACTGCTGGGTATATGTCCCAAAGAAAGGAAAACACCACATTGAAGAGATATCTGCACTCCCATATTTACTGTAGCACTGTTCACAATAGTCAATATTCGAAAGCAACCTACATGTCCAGATGAACAAACAAACAAAATATGGTACATATACACAATGGAGTACTACTCAGTCATAAAAAAGAACGAGATCTTGCCATTTGCAACAACACTGGAGGTCACTGTGTTAAATGAAATAAGCCATGCACAGAAAATCACACTTGGCATGTTCTCATTTATTTGTGGGAGCTAAAAATTAATACAATTGAACTCATGGAGATAGAGCATAGAATGATAGTGACGAGAGGCTGGAAAAGGTAGTGGGAGGTTGGGGGTAAGGAGGGGATGGTTAATGGGTACAAAAATAGAAAAAATAAGACCTAGTATTGCACAACACAGCAGGGTGACTAGTCAATGATAATTTAATTGTACATTTTAAAATAAGTAAAAGCATACAACTGAATTGTTTGAAACATAAAGGATAAATGCTTGAGGTGATACCCCATTTACCCTGATGTGATTATTATGCATTGTATGCCTAATATCTCATGTACCCCATATATATACCTATGTACCCACAAAATTTTTTCAAAAACTAAAAAAAACCCTCTATTTTCAAATATGATAATAGAATGTGTGTTGCTTGTTTACCTTCAATTCTAAAGCTCAGAGATTAGATGCTAAATTTTACAGATTATGATTACTTTCAGAATTAAATTTCTGTATATCAATAATGTTACTGGTGTTTTATTACCTTTATTATGCAATGATAAGTATAACCCAAAATGTAATAGCCAGCACCCCTAGTTTATTTTACATATTAAAGACCACACAGTAGTAACTACAAGACCCAAAGATACCAGAGATATTTCATTATCATAAAATGTACTGAGTTAAATTTTTGATAACAAAAAATATTAACCTGAACATATAAAATAACTTCAGTTAAGATGTCTCTGAGTGTAATGCATTAGAATAAAAATCACTGTGCCATTAAGGAAATAATGTACTTGTAAAGAATAAACCTAGGCTATGTTTAAAATATATTCACCAGAATGAAACATAGTCTTCAAATTCTGTTCTCCTGTATATATGCAAAATGTTTTAAAATAAATTAAATGATCTGGGAATATAGTCAATCAAGCCAACTACATGGTTACTAGAAAGTCAGTTTGGTTAATAACCTCTAGTTAATATTCTCTCCCTCTGATATGTAAAACTAGGTGTTCTTCTAGTGGTAATGAGTGAGTTCTCAGCAGAACTGATTGTTAAAAGAGCCCAGCAACTTCCTCACCCGCCTCTCTCTTCCTTCCTCTCTTGCCATGTGATGCCTGTCCCCACCCACTTCACCATTTGCCATGAGTGGAAGCTTTCTGAAGCACTCACCAGAGGCAGATGATGGCACCATGCTTCTTATACAGCCTGCAGAGTCATAAGCCAAATAAATCTCTTTTCTTTATAAATTACTCAGCCTTGAGTATTACTTTATGGCAATGCAAAACGAGCTGAAACAAATACTATGTGCTGAACACTGTGCTAGAAAGGGTACACAGCACAAAAATATATGAATAAAAAAATCATCATCACCAACAAATATCCTATCAAAAAGATATACTCTGTCTAGTAAACTCTTAAGAAAAAGATATTTACACTTATAAATAAGAAAACTGGCATAGAATAAAAGCTTAACTTCCTCCTTAACATGATATTTCAAAATATAAGAAAATAATACAGTACATGCTATGTTAGAAAGCCCCCTTTTTTTTTTAACTGGTTTACCATGTAACTTTTTATATTCTATTTGATATACATGCAAAAAAATTTTAATCTAAAAAAACCTCAGAAGTAATCTCATTCAGTATTTTCTGAATTTTAGTTAATTGTGTACTACCTTATGATTTTTATCATATACATGTAGTATATGTATTATTTAATATTTTAAAAGCCAATTCATTTTTTAAAACTTAAATGAATTTCTTTTATAGATGTTAACCATAAATATAAATTCACTGAAAACAAAACCATGTTATTAAATTCTGTATGAATAATATTGTTTATGGAAAACTCTAAGCCCAAGCTGGATTTCTGTTAAAAAGGGAGATTATTATTGAGGTATTAAAGAGTAATAATTGCTTTTCCTCTTACATTTCCTAAGAATTTGAAACCAACTGAAAAACAGAGGAATAAAATGGCAATCAAAATATCAGCTTGATAATCAATGATAAATTGCAAATGTGATTTTGTGCTTTGGATTTATGGCTTCATGGACTTTCTAAGCCTGTCCTAAGCAGTTTGTCAACTGAAGCCTACTACATGGTAGAAGAGAAGTACTTTATGAGTATGGGACACACCATGAGAAAAGTCGGAAAGGGCTGTGCCTCACATGTCTGATTCCTCCTCTCCAACTTGCCATTTGGGTAACACGTTGATTTTGTTCCAACTGCAAGGGAAATGAGGTCAACAGAAAGAGCAAAAAAGCACTTCTGTACTTTCTCCTTCTAAGGCATGGAATTAATTTCGCTTCTATAGAGACTTTTTTTCTTCTTACTTTCATTGGTCTGTGTAACTCTTATGTGGAAACTCTTTAGTATAAAATTCACAGTAGCTGTTCAACTCTCACCCTCATCTTCCCCCACAACCAAACAATTATCCAGTGTTAGAGAATTATTAAAGATCTCTTAATACCAAACTGAGACTTTCTTTTTGATGTGATCAGAAAGATTGAAAAAGGAGTAATTTCTCACTGTGATTTAATGTTTATTTTAATGTTTTATCAAGGCACTGCCTAAAGTAATCTCATATGCCACCTAAAATCATCTCTAGTAATCTTTCAGAGTTTGGAAAATACTCAAACTTTCATTTTACAGAGGAAATAGACTAAAAGAGATTAAAAGAAATTCTCAAAGGTAATACTGTCAATAAAATGGCCAAGATCAGATCCTAGTGTTTACTCATTACTTATACGACATACTACTTTATGAAACCTACACGTTTGTTTTGTTTTAATTGAAATTAGTAATTGCGTATGTATCTTTACACAAACATGGGGTTCCATGTGGTGTTTTTATATCTGTATACATTGCAGAAAGATTATATCAAGCTAATTAACATATCCATTACCTCACCAATTTATCCTTCTTTTGTATTCAGAACATTAAAAATCAATTCTTTTAGCAATGTTGAAATATATATTATTATTAACTGTTCACTATGCAGTACCACAGACCACTAAAACTTATTCCTACAGTTTAACTGAAACTTTGTACCTTTCGTCAACATCTCCCTTTTCCCCATCCCCTCCCACACCATCCCCCACCCCAGCAGACACTGGTTATCACCTTTCTACTCTGTTTCTACAAGATCAATGTTTTTAGATATCCTATGTAAGTGAGATCATACAGTATTTGTCTTTCTGTGACTGGCTTATGTAACTGTGAGAACTAATAAATAAATTCAGTAAAGTTGCAGATTACAAAATCAATGTACAAAAATCATAGTGTTTCCCTACACTAACAACAAATGATCCAAAAAGGAAATTAAGGAAACAATCCCATTTACAATAGCATCAAAAAATAAAACAGCAAGAAATTTAACCAAGGAGGTGAAAATCCATACACTGAAAACTTATAAAATATTGATAAAAGATATTAAAAAGACAAATAAATAAAAAAGATGTACCATGTTCATGGATTGGAAGAACTAATATTATTAAAATGTCCACACTACCTGTATTAGTCCATTTTCACACTGCTATAAAGAACTGCCTGAGACTGGGTAATTTATAAAGGAAAGAGGTTTAATTGACTCACAGTTCAGCATGGCTGGGGAGGCCTCAGGAAACTTATAATCCTGACAGAAGGATAAGAGGAAGCAAGCCACCTTTTTCACAAGGTGGCAGGAAGGAGAAGTGCCAAGTGAAGAGCCTCTAATAAAACCATCAGATCTCGTGAGAACTCACTATCATTAGAACAGCATGGGGGAAACCACACCTATGATTCAATTATATCCACCTGATCTCTCCCTTGACATGTGGGGATTATGGGGATTATAATTCAAGATGAGATTTGGGTGGCGACACAAAGGCTAACCACATCACTATCCAAAGCAATCTACAGTTCCAATACAATCCCTATCAAAATTCCAGTGTCACTTTTCACAGAAATAGAAAAAACAATCCTAACATGCGTATGAATTCACAAAAAAACCCAAATGGCCAAAGCAATCTTGAGCAAAAAGAACAAAGCTGGAGGCACCAGACTCACTTGATTTGAAAATATATTATAAAGCCACTGTGATCAAAATAGGATGGTACTGACATAAAAACAAACAATGGAACAGAACTGAAAGCCCAGAAATAAACCCAAATATGTATGGTCAATTGATTTTTGACAAAGGTGCTGAAACACAATGCAAAAAGGCTCATTTCTTCAATAAAGTGTTGGGAAAACTGGATACTCATCTGCAGAGGAATGAAATTGAACTCTTATACTATATACAAAAATCAACTCAAAACGGTTATAAGACTTTAAGATCTGAAACTACAACTATAGGAAGAAAATAGGGGGAAAACTTCATGATAGTTGTCTGGTCAGCAATTTCTTCGAACTCTAAAAGCACAGGCAGCAAAAGCAAAAATAGACAAATGGAACTGCATCAAAATAAAAGGTTCCGTATGGCAAAGAAAACAGAAGAGTGAAGAGATAATCCATGAATTAGAAAAAAACATTTGCAAGCCATACACCTGACAAAGGGCTAATATCTATAATAGTAAGGAACTCAAATAACACAATTAAAAAATGGGCAAAAGATCTGAACGGATACTTCTCAAAAGAAGAGATACTAATGGTCAAACAGATAAATGAAAAAAATGTTCTTTAATCATGACAGAAATGCAAATTAAAACTGCAATGACTTATCACCTTATACCTGTTAGAATGGCTATTACCAAAAAGACAATAACAAGCGTTGGTGAGGATGTGGAGGAAAGGAAACCTTTGTACACTATTGGTGGGAATGTAACTTAGTTCAGCCATTTTGGAATCTACATTTAAAAAAAAATCATTTAAGTATGGCCAGTTTAATCAATCAAGAGAGCCCTGCCATGAAGACTTTAGGGCTCTAAAAAAGTACATTGCACCAACTTTCCAGCAAGAAAATGTTTTACATGTAAAAATCATACATAAGTTAGCACTATACATTTGTAAAGAATCAGTACAAACTAGCGCAGTTCAACATGAATTAACATGGTTGTTACTGATTATTTCAGAAACCCATTTTCAAGGCTATCTCCAAGCTGTGGTCTGAATGTTTATGTTCTCCCAAATTCATATGTTGAAATCCCTATTTCCTAAGGTGATGGTATTAGGAGGTCTCTGGGAGGTGATTAAGTCATAAGAGCAGGTAGAACACTCATGAATGGGATTAATACCCTTGTAAAGGAGACCCCAGAGAACGTGTTTGCCCCTTCTACCATGTGAGGACACAGTAAAAAGGTATCATCCATGGGGAAGGAGACCCTCATCAGACACTGAATCTGTTGGTGCCAACAGTCTTTAGAACTGAAAGAAATACACTGCTGTTGTTTATAGGCTACCTAGTTTATAGTATTTTGTTATAGCAGCCCAAACGAACTATGACACTCCTCTTGTCAATAATCCTGTTTTTAAGGTCATTCATTCTCTTTGCTAAGGACAGGTAACACTCTTATTTGCCTCCAGCAAAAGGGGGATCGCTCAGACCCATAGCCTTGTTGGAGGCTGGAGCAAAGAGGCACATCAAGCAAAATATACTAAGGCAAATGCCTATCCATGCAGTGCTTTGACTGTGGCATGTAGTAGCTGAAAGTATGGGCTCTAGAATCACAAACACTGGTGTCCAAATCTGCTATCACTTATCAGTTGTGTGACCCTGAAGAAGTCATATTTAACTTCATCCCAGTTTCTTCATCTGGAGATGGCATTAATAATAGCACCATACTCATCTATAAAATGGGACTGATAATAGTATCTTACTTATCAAGTTATTTTAAGGATGAAATAAAATACTACATGTAGAAAGCTTTAGTACATTGCTGACATATAAATTCTCAAAAAATGTTAGTTCTTTATTTTGGGGTCGATTCTGCTGAACATTTCTCAAGAAGCCAGCTACAGTTTGATTTAGGAAGAGATTATTTGCCAAAATACCATATTATCTGAAAAATATATGAAAGGATCCCATTTCAGTGAGCACTTTATACTCAAAGTATGTCTAATTCATGCTGTTTACCACAGAGAATAAAACAATGAGCAGATTTAACCTTTTCAAAATATTCAACAAATGACTACAATGAAGAGTAGGGACTCCTAGCTACTGTAAAGTTCTGACATTCTCTTATCACTACCTTGATTTGACCAAAACTCTGTTCTGTACTGAAACATAGAAAAACAGGTACTTGTCTAAAACAGTCACAGCTTCTGCTCATATTATAGCAGAGATTTGTATGTTTAATTTATATCTACAAAGACTATCTAGACTTCTAGGATACACATTTTCTTTAACAGTGTATGGCCAAGTATGACTCTGATTATGTTCTCAGGGAACTATCTAAGACTTTCCAGAAGAGGCAAGAGTAAAAGGAGATCAAGAAAGAAAGCCAACTAGCTATGGTGAGACCTTTAGAGGCATGGGGGAGCTTTTTAAATTTAACTTGGACACAAAAGATGACCATTTAAAATGAACACAGAAATGTGTAAGTGTAAGGTCTATTCTTTGGGATTTCAACAATGATGACATAAATATTTATATCCTCATTTAATGACAGAGATCTGTTTTCACCTAAAATACAAAGGAAAGATATACTATTAAAAAATGAACATCTAGGCTACTTTCCTTTTATTTTCAGCCACTGTAGCCTGTAGAGATCTCTTCTTGAACTTGCATGAGCAACTGTGGCCTGTCATATGAATTCTATCACTGCTCTACTGAGACAACAACTTTAAAGACAATTATTACTGTCAATTTGAAGCCTTCAACCAATTGAATGAAAAGTTCTAAATTGGATCATATGAAACATAGTGCAGTGTTAGCAACATTCTTAAGAATTAGCATATCACATTCTGGGAATGACAGAGCAGCATTCTTACGAGGGGCCTGCTGCTTTTACTAGCGACAGACATGCCCTGCAAAGGCAACTGAACTCATAGTTAACTGATCTTAATGATATTCTGACAGACTTAACTCTGGGTTGAGGACTAAAAGAATGGCTAATGGCAAACAGGTAATATCTTGGTGAGTTATGCAGTTCAGGATAAGGCAGGCAGAACGGTGTCAAAAGAAAAAAGATGAAAGAGGTTTGCTTCATACCACTAAACAGAAGGCTCCCTGAAGTTGCTCTTAATATTTCTAAAACAAATTCAGCTATTTATTTTATATATATACAAAAGTTACATTGCCAAGAGGTTGCTGATAAAAGGGATACTGCCAACGGTCTCTGATGATTCATAAGGCCCTATAAGTCCATGGCTAGACGTTTGAGGGAGATTTTTTTTTAAATAAGTTAGTACTTTTTCCTAACTTAGAACCTCCTTCCAGCTCAAAGGATCCCAAAGATCCTAGAACAGCTTCTCTTCATTGGCAAGAAATAAGAATATAGGTACAGAAAGCAATAGGAAGGCAAGGTTTAATTTCACCAAATTTACCCAAGAGCTAAAAACTCCAGTCTCACTTTCCCCTATTGCCCTATTAAAAAAAAATTACAATTCCACTGTTATGTTCCTCTTATTCTTTCACCACAGGTCATGTCTCCTTGAAAAAAATAGCCAGTGGGGAGGATCTCAAGGCCTTTTATTCCTTTAGAATCCCTGAAAAAGGGGACTGAATATGCAGATATGCCATCAGGATCTCACAGGATGAAGCTGTCAGTACACCGGATTCCTTTTTGCTTGCGTGAATTTTACAGCTGTCTCTGTGATTAGCATACTTGAGTTAGGAATGACATGTTTCACAATGGATTTAAGGATATTTGTAATTTTTCTACTAAATTATCATCCAATTATGTTAAATCAAGGAGACCTATTAGGTTTCTTGACTACAGGGTAAAGGTCAATCCTAATACCCTAAGATACAAGAATTATTAACTAGAAATTCTGGCCACACCATAAGAAAAGAAAATGAAAATGCAGAGTCATGTTGAAGGAAGCAAAACTGAAACACTTAAGACATTTGTGCAATATGAGGAAAGATTTGTATAGCTTAATTTAGTATTATATAGCTAAAGTGCTGTACAAATTGCTGATAAAACAGACATACATCTTAGCCTATTAAAATAGGAACGGGAGCACCAAATCTCCCTAGTATCGTAAATTCTACCACTGTAAAAAGTACCAGCAGCTCCAATGGTCACCCTACCATCACACTCTCATCTTTAACTCTTGCTGCCATCTCAGACTGCAGAATGTATCTTCTTCCTCAGCTGCCTCTGCTTCCATTGTGGAAGAAAGAAGATGGGGTGTGGGGTATGGTCTTATGTGCCAAACTACAGCTGCTACTGTCACTACTGCTGATTATCTGACCTAGGTCACTCCACTTTCCCTTCCTCCTGGGCTGTATAAAATCTCTAGATATAGAGCTAATTAATACTTTACAATCGATAGCTTCTGGTGGCATAGCTGAAACAAATAGTGTAAAGACATTACTTAAAAAAATGGCTTTATTTTACCCTTTTGGGTTTAACTGGGAAGAGGAGGGGATATCCATGAATGAAGAAAAAGAACTATGAGGCAAAAGGCACAAAACCTTAACTAACAGAGCATTCAAGTGGGAGGAGGGAAGATGTATGTAGCAAATAGGGCAAGGAGGAGATATCTGATATGGTGGGAAGTAATCTTTGGCTTGTTACTGCTTTAAAAGACTGCTTTGCACAGATCTCATACTTGACATTATGCTTCTCATACAATTTCTCATTTGCGCTTAAAACAAGGACAGTATCACCACAACTTTCTTTAGAACTTGGACTAGAATTTACAAAGGAAGACTTCTGCCACTCCCTTGTCTAGAAGGTTACTTAAAATTTTTTACCCTACGCCAGGTACGGTGGCTCATGTCTGTAATCCCAGCACTTTGGGAGGCCAAGGTGGGAGGATCGGAAGGTCAAGAGATCGAGACCATCCAGGCCAACATGGTTAAACCTGATCTCTACTAAAAATACAAAAATTAGCTGGGTGTGGTGGCATGCACCTGTAGTCCCAGCTACTCAGGAGGCTAAAGCAGGAGAATCACTCAAGCCCGGGAGGCAGAGGCTGCAGTGAGCCAACTGCACCACTGCACTCCAGTCTGGCGATAGAGTGAGACTCCATCTCAAAGAAAAAAAAAATTCTACCCTATGTAACCTGGGTTTCAACTTGTAGACTGTTATTTATCAATAAGCTACAACATCTTACCTAGTAGATCTCCAAATCATTTTACCATATTCCTATATCCATCTGAGGTCATAAAGATTCTGGCAGAGATGAAGGCCCAGACTCTTCTTTCCTTATACTACTTCACCTTTTCTCAATGAGCCATGCTATAAAATGCTTCTAACATAGACCCTGCATCTATACCTCCCTGTCCCAGCTCTCTATTAGCAACTGGCATTAAGAGCTAACAGTTATTGAGCACCAACGATATGTGAGGTACTATACTAAATGTTTCCAACACATTATCTCAATTAATTCACAAAGTTTTGATAAGGTACTTTCTTGTTCCCATTTTACAGCTGAGGTTAAGCACCTTATTTAAGGTCACTCAGCTAGGAGTCAGAGACAGGAGTTGAACCCAGACATTCTGATTCCAGAGTCTTTAGTCCTATTCCATTCTCATTTCATTATCATAGTTTCAGTGAGAGCCAAAATGACTCCTCATGGAATAACAAAGGGAGAGGCAGGGTGGTTACTCTCGGTGTGAGTTTAAATACCATGACAAAAGGAGGAGCTCTAGAGAAGTTCCTATGGGTAAGGTACAAATTTCTGTCTATAATGTTTACTAGATCTAGGAATTTACATGAATGATATAAATGTCAAAAACGTATCATCATGTATATCCATATAAAGCAATTAGAGGATGTGAACTGTGGCTTAACAACTTCACAAACTGTCATTTTGGGTTCATACTGGGATCCCCAAATAAAGAAAAATAATAGCTAAAGATAACTTATCTCAAATTTAATTTATTTTCGTGACACATTTAGGGTGCTTTTTAGTTATTTTAAAGTTCATGGTTAAGTTAATGATACCCTCAGAGAATGAGAATCAGCTGTTTTGTGATAGTTGTATTTTCTAATAATTATGTAAAATTACATAACACGCTTTCCATGAAGGAAAAACAGACTACTTTGAAATAGAAAACCCAGCAGGAAATTTATCATAAAGAGGTTTATTAAACTTGTAAACTCCTCTTCCTATTATCTATTTAAACACTTCTAACTATTAAACATTAAAGCACACACATTTTGCTTCTGTCCCGAAATATATTTCCTCCTTCAATTTCTTAAATGACATAATTAGGGATAAATAAATTTCAGTTTACTGATGAAGACCTTATAAATTAAAGTATCTACTCTTGATGATATGATCTAAAATTTGGGATATAATAACTGATGGTATCCAAATGAATCACAAGATGAATACAAATATTTTGTATTTTCAGAAATAAATTTCAGCCCTGATTATTATTAAAATTGGCATTACTCTTGTCAGCGAAATTTATAAAAGATTAAAAGGATTAGAGAAAGGACTTTTAGAGGAGACGTGAAATGATTTTTAAGTTAATTCAATAGATCACTAAGTTGTACACACATATATGAATAGGGACAGTCATGATGTGTTATGTATAAATTTGCTTGTTTCAATCACTGCAGCTCAAAGAATGGTCCAATAAAGAAGACAAATCATATTACTTAAGAGGGTGGAAATCTCCCAAATGACAATAGAATGATTCTCTTCTGTCTAAAAAAATGAATGCTGAGAGGCAGTATATTCAAAACTTACAAAAATCCAAACATTTGGATGGGGGTTCAAGAATGTGTTCATTAAATCTTAGAATTAGAGATCTTTCATTGAAAGTAGTTTAAGGGTATGTAAAATAAAGCATAGTTTTATACAATATGTACAACTCTTACAGAACTAATTATCTATCACAACAGAATATGAAAGAGATTATATGTTTAGGGAAAAATATGAATATTCAGGTCTTGATATCATGGATGGCAACCATAAAGTCTACAAAGTCACTTAGAGTCTCTACAAATCACAGTAGTGAATGGAATGAATCAGTGATATGACCCAAAATGCTCTTTGTAGGCTTCAACGCACAGGAAACAACATATGTAATATAATCAGATTATGTTACATTTTAACTCTAAAGGATGCATTTTGTATACCAACAAATTACTTATTTTCCTTGCAGTATCGGAGATAAGAGGTAGATATGCCACAGAAACGAGAAAAGGATAAGAAGGGGAAGAACAGAATATTACTTATGCCTGCTAATGCTACCTGCTGGGTTAGACTAGAATATATAATTCCTAAAGAATATTGAAGTTCAGAAGTTAGTACTACACAGAACATAACTTGTGCATGATTATTTCCTCTAACCTATATTTTAAAAGCCAGTAAATAATTTTTGAGAAGAAAGAAAAAAAAAAGAAAAAAATTTTGGAAATAATAATGTCTGAGAATTTTCCAGAACTAATGAGAGACACTAAACCACAAATCTATGAAGCCTAGAGAACTGATGTAGGATAAATACAAGAAACAAAAACAACAACAACAACAATAACCCAAAGAAACAAAATTATACCTAAGAATAACATATTCAAACTGCAGAAAGTCAGAGAAAAAATTTGAAAAACACTGGGCTGGAGGAACCTTATCTAGAGGGGAACAAGAATTGTATGTGCCTTCTCTTCAGAAATCATGCAAGCAAGAAGAGAGTGGAAGAAAATATTTAAAGATGTTTTAATTCTTTTGAAAGAATAAAACCACCCATTTAGAATTCTGTATTCAGCAAAATTTCTCCTTCCCTTTTGAAGGATAATTAAGAATTTCTCAGAAAAACAAAACAGGAAATTTGTTGCTAGCTTCAGAGAGACAAAAAATGATATAGGTCACAAACTAAAATATGTATTAAGAAGAGTGTTAGAGAAGGTACACATGAAATCTTTTTTTAAGTTCTTAATTTATCTACAGTGTATTCAAAATAATACTAGCAACAATGTATTTGGTGATTACAGCTTATGGATAAGTGAAGTGAATGACAGCAATGCTTTAAGGGATGGGAGAAAGAAATTAGGAATACTCTGTTATAAGATCCTGGCATTATATATCCCATGAAGGCATATATAAAGTCGTCTGAAAGTGGACTTGGATTAGTTGTAAATATATATTGCAAGCTCTGGGGCAACCACTAAAAGAAGTTATAATTGATATGCTAAGAGAGAATGAAAAATGGAATCATTATAAAATGATCAATTAAAACCAGAGAAGGCAGAAAACTAGAGGAATATAAAAAAGAAAACAAAAATAGGGCAACAATTATAGAAAATAGCCACAATTATAGAAACAACCCAACTATATTAATAATCACTTTAAATGTAAATAGCCCAAAATATACTAGAGACAGAGAGTGTCTAAGTGGATTTAAAAAAAAAAAAAAAAAGCAAGACCCAACTGCATGTTAGGTACAAAAAGCCACTTTAAATATGAAGATATACACATAGGTTAAAAGTAAAATGTTGGAGAAAAATATACCACACTAACCCAAATCAAAAGAAAGCTAGAGCAGCTCTATAAATTTCAGACAAAGTAGACTTCAGAGCAAGGAAAATTATCAGCAATATCTTACCTGAGCTCTGATATTGAACAACAAAGTTTTTAAAAAAAGAATAAAAACCAAAAAAAATCAGCAATAGAGGGCATTATATAATGATAGAGGGTTAAACATCAAGAAGACACAACTATTCCTAATATGTATGATGCACCTAACAACTGAGTGTCAAAATGTATGAGGTAAAAACTTATATAAATTGCAATGAGAATATTCAAATTCACTATTATACTTGGAGACTTCAATACCTGTTTATCAGTAATTAACATAACCAGCAGGGAGAATACTAGTAAAGATATAATTGAACTGAGCAGCACCATCAATCTAAGTGATTTATAGAATACTTCATCCATCCACAGTAGAATACATGTTCTTCTCAAGTTCACAGGGAACATTTTACCAAGATAAGCAATATTCTGGCCTGCAAAACATGCCTTAACAAATTTAAAAGAATAGATAGCATACAAAGTATGCTGTCAAACCACAATGGAATTAAACTAGAAATCATTAACAAAAAGATAGCTGAAGCATTTTGTGTTATCTATTGTCAGGCCTCCAAGTGCAAGCCTGGACCCAGAAAGTCTTAAGTCCTGCCTGCCTCAGCTAATCAGCCCCGCTGCCCGGCCATTATCCATAATCGCCCAGTGGAGCTTCCCCTGGACATTAAGCTTTTCACCCTACCCTGCCATCTTCACTGTTCTTGCTCTGTGAATATCCCTTCACCCCATGCTACCATCTTAACTATTCTTATGCTTTACCCAACCCGCCATTGTAACTGAACTTATGGTAATGTATATATTCCTTACCCCTACCCCCACCACTGTAACTGATCTTACTCCATAACACTCCTGCCCCCTCCCCAAAAGATCTGCCCCAACCTATAAAACCAACTCCTATCTCACTGCCCTTTGCTGGGGTGGGGGAGGGAGGGGAGTCTCTTCATTCAAAGTGTACATTTTAACATTTATAACATAAGAATCAAAGATGTGTCAAGAAACAAAAAATATTTTAAACTAAATGAAAACAAAACATTAAAATTTGTGGAATGTTGCAAAAGTGGTACTTAAATGGAATTTCATAGCACTGAATACATATAATAAAAAGGAAGAGAACGCTAAACCCAATTATCTAAGCTTTCACATTAGCAAACTAAAAAAAGTACAAATTATATCCAAAGTAAGCAGAAGAAATCAACGAAATTGAAAACAGAAAAACAACAGAGAAAACTGACAAACTGAAAAGCTAGTTCTTTGAAAATATCAGTAAAAATTAATAAACCCTTAGTGAGGCTAACCAAAAAAGAAGGAGAGAAGACTCAAATTACTAATATTAGAAATAAAAGACGGGCCAAAATAACTAATCACATGGACATTAAAATGATAATAAAGGAATATTATGGAAAACACTGTACTCACAAATTTGATAGCTAACATGAATTGGACCAATTCCTTGAAAGACCCAATCTACCAAAACTCACACAAGGAGAATCTGGTAATATGAACAGGTCTCTATACTGATCAAAGAAATTGAATAAACAATAATTTTCTAAAACAGAAAGCACCACTGGTACAAAGTTTCACTGGTGAATTCTACCGAACATTTAAGGAACAAATGATGCCATTTCTGTGTAATCTCTTCCAGAAAACAGAAACAGAGGGAATACTTCCTAAACCATTCTATGAGGCTAACATTACACTAATACCAAAATCATATAATGACATCATAAGAAAGGAAACAGACTAATAGCTCTCATTAATGCAGATGCAAAATCTTCAACAAAATATTAGCAAATTAAACCTAACAATGTATAAAAAGAATTACACACCATGACCCATTGGAATTTATTTCAGAATTTAGTGCAGGTTCATCACGGAAAAGTCAATTAAGATAGTCCATCGAATCAACAGGCTAAATAAAGAAGAGAAACAATTTAATAACATCAACAGATGCAAAAAAAGTAGTCCACAAAATCCAACACCTATTCATGTTTAAAAATTCAGCAAGAACAACTTCCTTGACTTGATAAAGAACATCTACAAACAACCTACAGCTAACTACATAATGGTGAGAAACTTGATACCCTCTCCTAAGTTGGAAACAACACAAGGATGGCCCCTCTCTCCATTCCTATGCAACACTAAAAACAAAAGAGGCCAGTGAGTAGTGGAAGTCAATGCAGTAAGACAAAAGAAAGAAATACAAGGTATACAGATTGGGAAGGAAAACATAAAACTATCTTTTTTCACAGATGACGTGGCCATTTTTGTAGGAAATCCCAAGAATTGGCACCCCCACACCCGTTCCTCCCTCTGCCCCCCTCCCCCAAAAAAAAGAGCAGAAAAACCCTGCTGTAACTAGCAAGTAATTATATCAAGATTGTAGGATACAAGGTTGATGTACAAAAGTCAAATGTGGCTGGGTGTGGTGGCTCATGCCTGTAATCCCAGCACTTTGGGAAGCTGAGATGGGTGGATTACCTGAGGCCAGGAGTTCAAGACCAGCCTGGCCAACATGGTGAAACCTGGTTTCTATTAAAAATACAAAAACCAGCCAGGTGTGGTGGCACACACCTGTCATCCCAGCTATTCAGAAGGCTGAGGCAGGAGAATAGGCTTGAACCTGGGAGGGAGGTTGCAGTGAGGCCATATTGCAGCACTGCACTTTAGCCTGGGCAACAGAGCAAGACTCTTGTCTCAAAAAAAGTCAAATGCTTTCATATATACCACCAATGGGCAATGAGAATTTGAAATTTAAAACACACTACCATTTATATTAATGAGAGTGGAGGGGGTAGAAGAGATGACAGAAGTTAGTTTGTCTAATAAAATAGATTATGAGCTCTATACGAGGAAAACTGTAAAACTAAAGAGAGAAACCAAAGAAAATCTAAATAAATAAAGAGCTATTACAGGTTCATGGATAGAAGACTCAGTACTGTCAATATGTCAATTTTCCTCAACTATATATAAATTCACCACAATCACATTTGAAATCCTGACAAGTTACTTTGTGACTATCAACAAATTGATTCTAAAGTTTATATGGAAAGGCAACACACCCAAAACAGTTAACATAACATTGAAGAACAACAAAGTTGGAGGACTGACCTACCTGACTTTCAAGACTTCTTTGAAGATTACTTTATATATAAAGTAATTAAGATAGTGTGGTATTGGCAAACAGACAAATAGATGAATGGAACAGAAGATCCCAGAAAAAGACCCAAACGGAGATAGTCAACTGATCTCTAAGAACAGAGCAAAGGCAATCCAACAGAGAAAGGATAGCCTTTTAACAAATGGTGCTGGAAAAATTAGACCTCTACATGCAAAAACAACAAACAAACAAAAACAGTGTATAAAATCTAGACACTGACCTTATACCTTTCACAAAAATGAACTCAAAATGGATCACAGACCTAAATGTAAAATCCAAAACTGTAACACTTCTACATGATAACACAGAGTATTATTTAGGTGACTGTGGGTTTGGCAATGAGTTTTTAGATAAAACACCAAATGCACAATCCATAAAAGAAAAAAAACTGAGAAGCTAAACCTCTGCTTGGCCGGGCGCCGGGGCTTATGCTTGTAATCTCAGCACTTTGGGAGGCTAAGGTGGGCAGATCATGAGGTCAGGAGTTTGAGACCAGCCTGGCCAATATGGTGAAACCCCGTCTCTACTAAAAATACAAAAATTAGCCAGGTGTGGTGGCATGCACCTGTAGTCCCAACTACTTGGGAGGCTGAGGCAGAAGAATCGCTTCAGCCTGGGAGGTGGAGGTTGCAGTGAGCCGAGATTGTGCTACTGCATTCTAGTTTAGGCTGAGGATGAGATTCTGTCTCAAAAAAAACCACACACACACATACACACACACACCCCAACAACAAACCTCTGCTCTATGAGACATAATTAAGAAAATGAAATGAAAACTCATAGATGAAAGAACTTGTATCCACCTCAACTTTATATATAAATAAAGCTCTTATAACTGAAATATATAAGAACTCTTTCTCTCCAAAATAAAAAAAAAACACCTTAAAACTCAATAGTAAGAAAGCTAACAACCCAATTATAAAATGGGCAAAAGATCTGAGCAGACATCTCACCAAAGAAGATGTACAGATGACAAATAAGGATATGAAATGATGCTCAACACCGTATGCCACTAGTGAATTGCAAATTAAAACAGAATACTACACCACATACCTATCAGAATGGCTAAAATCTGAAAAAGTGACAACACCAAATGCTGGGGAGGATGTGAAAGAACAGGAACTCTTATTCTTTGCTTGTGGGAATGCCAAACGGTATAACCACTGTTGTGGACTGAATGTCCCTCCTCTCCCCTCAAATTGATATGCTGAAGTCCCAACTTCCAATGTGATGGTATTAGGAGATGAGGCTTTTGGGAGGTAATTAAGTTTACATGAGGTAATGAGGGATAAAGCTCCCATGATGGAATTGGTGGTCTTAGAAGAAGAGGACAACAAGATGCAGATTTTCTCTCTCCATCATGTAAGGGTAAAAGCCAGGAAGAAGGCCCTCATCAATAACTGAATCTGGTGGCACCTTGATGTTGGACTTTCAAGCCTCCAAAACTGTCTGTTGTTTAAATCACCCAGTTTATATTTTGCTATAGCAGCCTAGACAGACAGTCATTTTGGAAGATAATTTGGCAGTTTCTTACAAAGCTGAACATAGTCTTGCCATATAATCCAGCAATCTCACTGCTATGACTTACTCAAATGAGTTGAAAATGTATATTCACATTCATACACCTGTGCACAAATATTTACATTAGATTTATTCATAATTGCCCCCCAAAATGAAAGCAATCAAGATGTCATTTATGATCCATCTTGAGTTCATTTTTGTGAAACTTACAAGGTCAGTGTCTAATCCCAACCTCTCTCCTTTTTTTGCATGTGGATGTCCAATTCCAATACCAACTGACTGTTGTTAAATGGATAAAGAAACTGTGATGCATCCATATAATACAATACAATTCAGCAATAAAAAGGAATGAGCTGTAAAGTTACAAAAAGACATGTAGGAACTGTAAAAAAACAACAAAAAAAGCCAGTCAGAAAAAAAAACACACAATGTATGATTCCAACTATAAGACATCTGGAAAAGGCAAAACTGTGAAGATACAAAAGATTAGTTTGCCAGGAGTTAAGGGGCAAGGCAGGTGGGGAGGGATAAATAAGTAGAGGATGAGATTTTTAGGGCAGTGAAACTTCTGTATAATTATGCTATAGAGAATAAGTGATATTATGCATTTTGCAAAACCAAGAGAACTGTACAGCGCAAAGTGAACCCTAATGTAAACTATGGATTTTAGTTAATAATGTAACAATATCAGTTCCCTGATTGTGACAAATATACCATGCCAATACAAATATTAATAATAGAGGATTGGGCATGGTGGCTCATGCCCGTAATCCCAGTGCACTGGGAAGCCCAGGCAAAAGAACTGCTTGAAGCCAGGTATTTAAGACCAGCTTGAGCAACATGGCAAGATCCTGTCTCTACAAAAATTTAAAATTTAGCAGGGAATGGTGGCACGCCTGTAGTCCCAGCTACTCAGGAGGCTGAGGTGGGAGGATTGCTTGAGCCCTGGAATTCAAGGTTGCAATGAACTATGATTGTGCCACTGCACTCCAGTTTGGGCAATAGAGTGGGACTCTCTTAAAAATCTGAGGGGAAATATGCCACAGCTGGCACTTGGTGCAGGGGTAATGGGAGGGTATATAGGGGAACTCTATCTACTTTCTGTTCAGTTTTCCTATAAGCTTAAAACTGCTGGGTAAAATGAAGCTAAGACCTACTGGGTTGCATTCCCAGGAGGTTAGGCATTCTAAATCACAGTATAAAACAGAAGGTCAGCACAAGATACAGGTCATAAAGACCTTGCTGATAAAACAGCTTACATAAAGAAGGCTGCTAAATCCCACCAAAACCAAGATGGTGAGGAAAGTGACCTCTGGTCATCCTCACTGCTCATTTTATGCTAATTATAATATATTAGCATGCTAAAAGACACTCACACCAGTACCACTGACAGTTTACAAGTGTCATGGCAACATTGGGAAGTTACCCTATGTGGTCTAAAATGGGGAGGAACCCTCAGTTCTGTGAGTTGCCCACCCCTTTCCCAGAAAATTCATGAATAATCCTTGAAATGAAATGAAAGAAAGCACACATTATCATGGAACTACGGTACTACTTGAAAGCTACTTAGGTAGGTTAATAGTTGAGGCCTATTAATGGATATGCCATATTATTACATTAAAGCCATTCTCAGTGAAGGATTAAAGTTGTTAGTTTTAAGAGTTGTTTTTATTTTGTTAAGAACAGTCTGTACAATGATTGATTTTTGTCAAAGAATTATTGTCTAGCATATAATCAAGAAATAACCATAAAAATGGGCAACCAAGGGCTGCTCTGCCTATGGAGTAGCTATTCTTTATTACTTTACTTTCCTAATAAACTTGCTTTCACTTTACTCTAGGAACTTATCCCAAATTCTTGCGTGAGATCTAAGAATCCTCTCTTGGGATCTGGATTGAGAGCCCCCTTTATGGTAACAGGGTTAACCTACAATAGCATGGCATAGATCTGTCCAAAGTGAAGGAAAAGTAATTTTTTGAGTATTTACCATTTCACACTATCCACAATTACATTTCTTTACATTACTTTAGAAGAGAGTTGACTGCATATGGCCACTGAGAGAAAGCAAATTCTTCTTTTAGTGCCGCCAGGGATAACTGTGTCCAAATCTCCTTTTTGAATTAGGAAATGGGGTGACACTTCGCAAAAATGTATCTCATACTCCATTGAGAAAAGACTAAAATAATTTTTTTTTTTTTTTTTTAAGTCTGAGCTTTTACCTTTTTATTTCTTTCTGGTAGTCACTAGCCCAAATATAGAGAGAAGGCAGGAAAGGAGACAGAGCGATGGCCTTTAAAAATTCACAAATTCAACAGACTTTTTCTGTTTTTATTACCTATGTCCCCTAATACAAAAAGGCATTTGATTAATTTAAATTAAACTAATTAAACATGAAACTGGATAACAAAGTACTGTTTTACCAAAAAGGCATGTATTAGCCCATTTTCACACTGCTATGAAGACATACCCGAGACTACGTAATTTATAAAGAAAAGACATTTAATTGACTCACAGTTTCACATGGCTAGGGAAGCCTCAGGAAACTTACAATCACGAAGGAAGGCAAAATAGGCATGTCTTACATGGTGGCAGGTGAGAGAAGTGAGAGCAGAGGAAATGCCAGATGCTTACAAAGCTTGTGAGAACTCATAATCACAAGAGCAGCATGGGGGAAATCGCCCCTGTGATTCAATCACCTCCCCTCAGGTTCTTCCCTTAACACTTGCGGGTTATAATTTAAGATGAAGTTTGGGTGGGAACACAAAGCTAAACCATATCAAACCAATAGCTTTAAAATGCTAGTTTGCCCTTGACAACAGATAATATCTTCAAAATATAGCTTTTGGAATCATTTCTTTCCATTATTTTTAAAGAATGACATGAATAGATAGAGGGTTCAGACTATTTTTTAGCCACAACTCAAAAGACTACATTTAACCTTTTCAGAAGGATTCTTTTCTTCACTTTTTCTTTAATCATCTCAGCATATTCTAAAGACCTACTGGTAGTTCATTTCCATGAAACAGAATTGCAAGGCAGTCTTTAAGACAGCAAATGCAATAATTTACAGATATATTATTTTATGCATCTGCGGTTACTCCTGTTTTCACTCAATTAGATAGATTATTCCACTACTAAAATAGATAGGAATATGTACTGATAAATATTTAGGGGTATATTATAGTAAAAGTCTTTTTATCAAACAACTGAAAATGCTACCAAATATATATTTTAATATAAAATCAATGCCAACCAAAATATATGCACTAACATATAACACAGAAACCAAAATTGATAATTATCATTAACATATATTCTTTCCAGGCTCAGAAAAATGTTCAAAGAGATTTCATTTATTCAAATGAGAAATATTTAATTTAAATTATATATCCACAATAGAATAGGGAACAGTGATTTGCCCACATATACATTAATATAGTCCAATTATATATTAATATTAATTATATTCAGAAAAAGAAATAGTTTGAAACTATTATCAGATTTTTAAAAACTGTCATGAATATAGACATAACATTCATTACTAATACAATGGATTCCATTTTGCACAAACTGTAAAATCAGAGAAACTTTATGTCTCCTCTGCATTTATTTTTGGTGTTTGAAATATTTTTCAATCCACATAATTTATCCTTTTTTCTCTCTCTCTTTTTTTTAAGACAGAGTCTTGCTCTGTTGCCAGGTTGGAGTGCAGTGGCGCAATCTTGGCTCACTGCAATCTCCGCCTCCTAGGTTCAAGTGATTCTCATGCCTCAGCATCCCGAGTAGCTGGGATCTTACAGGCACACGCCACCACACCCAGATAATTTTTGTGTTTTTGTAGATATGAGGTTTCACCATGTTGGCCAGGATGGTCTCGATCTCCTAACCTCGTGATCTGCCCAGCTCGGCCTCTCAAAGTGCTGGGACTTTAGGCATGAGCCACTGCACCTGGCCCCTTTTTTTCTCTGTGAGAATAAAATTCCTCAATATCCAAATATATGATTATTTAACTACCATATTCTAAATTATATTGGCAGAAAATGCATCTCCCAATGTAGTTTAGTATTTTTCTGTGTGTTTAATTACAAAATACAAATCTTTCATGGTGGTATTCATTATATCTTTGGCACTGTTTACACCAAGGGTTGAGTAATAACAATGCCAATCTTGTGTCATTTCCTCAATTCAATTAAAAAGTTTCCTAACAAGCAATTCTATATTAACTTGACTACTTTTGCAAATATTCTTCAAAAGCATGGTTTCATTTTTTTCTTCCAAATTAATGCAAATGTATTATAAAATTAAATGCTAAATTCCTATAAATAAGAAACCTATTGCAAAAATTGCAATTACTGTAAATGTAAACATTGGTTTTCAGTTTTGTCAATCCAATGACAGTTAAGACTGAATACAAAATGCAAGGTTTATTTAACTAAAGCACTACCATTTTCATGTTTTTACAGCTTAAAAAAATACCTGCACTGAAGCACCCTCTTTCAGATTTTTTTTGATTCACTTGAAAAATACAAGATAACTATAAGAACCAATTTTTTATTCACAATTGACTAATGGCTAAACTGAGAAGCAGATGGTTTGACGCACTCTTCTACATAATTCAGCAAATAAGAGGTAGAAGGAAAAATAATGTCCAGGAGTTCTGATATCTTGGCACGTCATGAGCAAGTATTTTTGTCATCCCCTGTCAAGTAGTGCAGGTGTGAAGAATTCTATACCTAAGATTTCTGGTCACTTTACAACTATTTCAAAACCAGTTCAAATGCCATTTCTTCTAAGTTTTTTCTTCTAAGTTTTCTGGCTGAAATGATTACAACCTCCAATTCCTTGGGGTTCCTTTTTTTTTCCTGAGACACGGTTGCCCAGGCTAGAGTGTTTTCTGAGACTCTGTTGCCCAGGCTAGAGTGCAATGGCATGATCCTAGTTCACTGTAGCTTTGAATTCCTAGGCTCAAGCAATCCTTCTACCTCAGCTTCCCAAGTAGCCGGGACTATAGGCATGTGCCACCATGCTCAGCTATTTAAAAACAATTTTTTTAAAAAAGAAACCAGGTCTCACTATGTTGATGGGCTGCTCTCAAACTCCTAGTCTGAGGCAGTAATCCTGCCTCAACCTCCCAAAGTGTTGGGATTACAAGCGTAAGCCACCGTGCCTAACCATCTTTGGATTCTTGTTTAAATCTTTATATTAACATCACTAACCACATTTTGCCTTATGAGGCAGAATTTAAAAATGTTTGTGTTTATTTCCTATTTGGACTGAGAGCTTCTGGAGTTCCAGGGACTCTCTTTAACCATCTTGAGGTTGACAAACACTTTCTTAAAGGGCCAGATAGTAAATATTTTTATTCTTTGCAGGCCACATTATGTCTCTGCTACATCTTCTTTTTAAAACAACCTGCTAAATATATAGCAGGCCTTACAAGGCTGTGGGTGTTATAGTTTGCTGACCCCTGAGCACAATATTTAAAGGTCAGGTTTTGAAGTGAGACTGGGTTTTCTGTATCTTAGTGGCTGTACTACCTCTGGCAAGTTACTTACCTATATAAACTGTGGATAATAAGGTATTGTGAATATTAAATGAAATAATATATGTAATGTTCTTAGCACAGTAATACAGTATGGTTCACTAAATATAAGCTATCACTGTAATATTATCATGATCATAGTGCCTGAACTGAGCAGTACTCAATGTTTATTGAATCAAAGATATCAGAAAAGACACGTACACACATACAACTCAGATTTTATATAAGAAAATGCCTTATTTAATCTACAGTTTTAAATGCAAAAGTATTTTTTAACTTAGTTATTTTCAGTTTTAATGAAAACATTAGAAATAAAAATCTTTAAAGTCTTTAATATTAGAATAATTTTAACCAATGCAAATATATGAAGGTAAAGGCCTACCATAATAAGCTTATAAGAAACCAAGAGGATTAATTCTAGTGAAATTTTGTTATAAACAACAAGGCCATCATATTTTAAAAACATTCTTCAAACGTTTCCATGCCTATTACTTCATTTGCTCTTCACCAGAAACCTCTGAATCACTTAGATAAGGCTATATTTTATTTGATAGATTCAGAGGGAAATTAAAAATTTTCAAGGACCATTCTGCTTATCATAGGCAATTTAATTAAAAAAATAACTGAGTAATGAGTAATGGCCGGTATTATTAGGCAATGAGGAGACAAAAATAAATAGGACAAGCTTCTTAAACAACTCACAATATAGTCAAAGAAACATGAAAATAAACTTTAAATACAGTGAAAACATGGGGTCAATTGGAGGAAAATATCACAAAAGAAATGATACTAAAATATAAATAGGATTTCATGAGATGAAGTGGAGGAAAGATATTCTCTAGAGAGAAGGAATTACATGTTCCCAGTATAGCAGTAAAAGCAGACAAAACTTTCAAGGAATAAATTTGTAGGTGGACTAGTGAATTATGGAGTGCAGGGCACATTTTGAAAAGTAAGCTGTTTATGTGAAAGGGCATTTCCTATATTCTAAGCAAGAAATTTCTATACACTAAGCAGCCATGGAAGGCTTTAGGAAAGGAGAGAAAGTCATATTTGGTTTTGAAAATATCATTCTGATGGCAGTGTAGAAGACAGATTAACAGGAGATGCATTCTGAAAGCAGAGAAGACTTTGAAATAATTTGTCCATTGAGGGATTAGGCATATGTAGGCAAGTTAAAGAAATGTATACTTTCCTATGACCTAGCAATACCACTTCTAGATGTATGTACAGCTTTCTAATCAAAATGCTGTGAAATATTTGATGGCTGATAAAAATTTAAAGTATAAAGATAGACATAAATAGAGCAGCTAAACAGGATAGAGAAATCAGAAATAGATCCATATTTCATTTGTGCTCTGCTTGCTAAAGATTTTCCTTCTGACCTGAGTGAGATATTTGAATAAACAGTTTAATAGCTACGAGATAACACAAAAAGGCACCTGAAATCAATCTGACTTCTTATAACTGACTATCTCTAAATCAAAATCAAAACAAAGAGCTTTGAATATTGAATTAAAACCTGTCAGTTTTAATGAAGAACAAAAATACACAACCATCAAAATGGAAATCCTTTCAGTGACGCTTGTTTTTAAAATGAAACATCAGCTGGTCTCAATATTCAAGGTTTACAATGAACTACTACTAATTACCTCAATGGTTCCATGCTCTCTTGCCTTTCTTTTCACATACTGCACCCACTGACAGAAAATTCTTCTACCACGTGTCTCCTTGGTTGACTCCTATTCTTAATTTAACTCTCAGCTTAAAAATAATTTCTTCCAAAAGAACCCCAAATACAAATGAGCTATTTGCTTCAGGGTAGTCTTAACATACCCACACCATCACATTAGCACAACATGTTTTTATTGCTTATTCAGTTGTCTACCTTTCCCCCTTGACTGCCCTTTACAGGGAAGAGACTGTGTCTCTCCATGCAATCCAGCATAGGTATTTAGCAAATAGCAAATATTTTAATTGAATAAGTTTTGGTTTAAGGCTGCCTCCACGTTAACCTTAAGGATGTCAAATAAAACTCTTTGACTAGAACCTTTTGGAAATGAGCCATCCTGTTTAGATAAGTGAATATACCAAATGGTCATCTACCTAAACATGTATTTAAACTAGGCACCTCGCCTCCAGGGGGGCATCAGACTTTGTCATATCTATAAATTATTTTTTTTACTAGTCATTATTTTCATTTACAAATAAAATTTTCCAATTACATTTAACATATTAAGAATTCAGTTTAACTTACGCATTTATTAAGACAGTGGGAAAAAGACAAGAGAAAGAATGACAAAACAGCCTATGTAGTTTAACTGTAAAGGTGAATAATTTTTAGTTTTTACAAGGAAAAAGACTGAAGTGGGGAACTGAATTTAAATGGGGTTCTCTATCACTAGATCATCTATTCATTGAATTATCAGAAGGAATCCATGTGGAACAATCAGGTCTACATTGTGTAGTTAAGTTCAGGTTTAGGAAACATCTTGTGGTGTAAAAAAGTAAATTGATCATTTCATCATCTACCTTAGGACACGTAAACTATTAGGAATAGACATGGCATGTACAGGTGGTGGGAAACATTTTGATTACTTTTTATTGGAAGCATCATCTTTAGTATTTTTCTTCACTTAACCATTTTACTTGCTACAAAGGATATAGTTTCTTCATATACAAACATAAAATAATGCAGAAGAAAAATAGACATCAACCTATAATAAGGTATGATGTAGCTATGAAATGATCTATGTACATACTAATTCCTGCACTGGTGGACAGACTTGTACAAGAATTACTAAATTCCGTCTGCAGGGACATCATGTCAAGTGTGTATGAACAATTATAATTTCACAATGATGGTGACAAAGGAAATATCCCAAGATTCTTTGCAAAACTCAATGACAAAAGGCACAGTTGATTTATGAGTAACTGAAGGACTACTGTCAAGAAGCTTATTAGAATTCACTAGTTCCTCTAATTCTTGGAAATATGTTCAATAGTTTCTTTAAAGGGTAAACATACAATGTAAATAAGCTAACAGAAATCGATGGCAGCCATCCTCTTCATAAAAACAAAAAATATTCTAAGCTTAAAAGGAATCTCTCTTCAGATGTAAGATTGGTATCCAAATTATTAAAATTATTTAATTCCTAGATATTCCAGGCAGTTTCTATGCCTCTAATGATCATTTTGCTAGGTAAGGTGGTCGGCATGAGCTTACTGATAAGGACTTAGATTGGGGGTATGTAGAAGTGAATGTGCTAACCAGAATTCTGGCATTTATAAGTTGTATGACCCTGGATAAACCATTTAGCTTTTACTAGCCCTTTGATTCCAGATGAATAAAGAAAGGATGATTTCTACATCCTTTTAAGTTGTAACATTAAGAAATTCTGAATGTTTGAAATTCAAGCCATTTTATATTTTCATACCCTGTGGTTGCCACTACAGACCTCAAAACATACAAGTAAGGATTAAAAATCAAAAAAACCAAATAACCACTTGTAGCACATAGGTAGAACTAAACTATATATTAAAACCTGATAAATCTGGTAACTTTTCACTTTTCTGACTACCAACCAAAAAGTTGTCTCCCCCCAGAACCAGAGAAACATAGTTTGGCCCTGGCTATATATTTCTACAATCAAAGAAGTTTAAATTGAACTAAGTCCATGAAATAAAAAGAGTTAGTTGTAGTGGGGCTAGTAGAGTTACTTTTTCTGAATGACGAATTTAATATCTTCCTAAGCTTTATAACTAATCTGTTGGCACTAGTTATGAAAAGTACAGACCAGATCAGCGCAAGATATAACCTTAAAACTAAATCTTAACTAGGTTCTAGATAAAGAGGTTCACCTTAAAATTTGAAGTGAGTTAAAAATAAAAAAATATGTTGATATATAAAACATGGCTTCTGAATCACCCTATAGAAGACAAAAATCACAAGATAATACTTTTAATCCATATAGGACTTTTGGCAGAGCAAACTCAAAATATTTTATTGAAAGTACTCAAATTTCATGACACTTCTGCAAAGAGTCAGATACTACCTATATTTTTTTTTTCAAAGGAGGCAAAAGAAATGAAGGAATGAAAGTTACTTTGCTGATGTCATAGCTCCCTATTTCATATCTAGTGTTGTAGCTTGTGGAAGAAAGATGCTTAGCCCCATGATAAACGACACTAACTGAAATGCCTCAGGTTTTTAAAAATGCTGGACTTCCCACAAGATGTGAATGTACAGAATGTGTACTGTCTTGCTTAGCATTTATCCTGATCACTTAATTCAGTATCTGCCACACTGTAGGCACTCATTATACATTTGTTTAATGAATAAAGGCTACTCATAGTAGCTAAAAATTACTAGATATGAGTTCATATATCAGATACTAAGTGCATTACCTATATTACTTCATTTAATCTACCAACAATTCAATAAAGTAAGTTATTACTCTTCATTTTACTGATAAGGAAACTAAGACCTGGGTTAAGTAACTTGTCCAAGATTACAAAACAAGCCACGATTTTAACAAGGTAGCCCAACTTTAGTTCTTATTTAAAGCTCATGATTGTAGAAAGAAAAGCACTACGCTAGCAGTAAGAAACTCTTTTCTGTATTTTACTCCATCATCACTTCCTTGGAGAGGAAGGAAATTTCTTACTGATCTTTCTATCTGCTTGTAATATCTAATATAGTACCTTAGTCACATTACTATTCATTAAATATTCCCTGAATACAATTAAAAACACATAAACAAATTAGGCTTCATTGTCCTCAACTGTAAAATGAAGATGAAGTTACCAGCAAGGTCCACCTGAGTGGTTCTCAAAGCATCATGGTCCCTACACCTAAAACTTTTGTCATAAATTAAAACTCTCAGGCTGCATCCCAGACCTTCCTTATCAGAAAATGGTGTTTTATGAAGTTTTCCAGGTGATTCTCATGCATCCTAATGATTATCCAGTTTGAGAGTCACTGAATTACTTTATATAATGATTATTTCATATTAAAATGAGTTCAATAATGTGAAAGCATCCTACAGAGTGAAAGACATAGCATTATTATTAAAAGATTAAATTATGCTGCCTGAAAAAAACTCAGTGATTTTTCTAAATTCACATAAAACCAAGCATCAGAAATGAATTACATAATAAAATACTTTAAAAATAAGATACTGTTCTTCTAGATTTTATCTGGAAAATGTATAGTATTCATAGATCCAGAGGAAAAGACGAGTATGTTCCATGAAGGTCTACCTAGAAATCTAATGATTTGGTAATGAAGTGAATCATCCCAGAGATCTCACATGCTGCACAGGTTCCTTACCTGACCAGTGTCCAGTGGATATGCCAGATCTGTCTGTGCATGTCTCACTTACAGGCCTAAACACAGTCTCCCATCCACCAGTAGCATAACGCCAATTCTGAGATTCCAAGATGAGTGTTCGCTGGGTGCCATATGCAATCATGAAGCAGTAGACCACATGATGGAGTTGACAGCCATAGCCACAGCCTTTGTTGATATTACACACCAGCTTCTTGGCTTTGCTGCAGTCCTTGGGATTCTGTCAGGGAGAAAGAGAAAGTAAAGATAAGCTATATAGAGAGGTCAACCTCTCTCTTTCTTTTAGCTATTAGTTTCAGCAGTACATGTGCAGGTTTGTTTTATAAATTATGTGCCGTAGGGGTTTAGTATACACCCCAAATAATAAGCATAGTAACTGATGTGTAGTTTTTTGATCTTCACCTTCCTCCCACCTTTCACCCTCAAGTAGGCCCTGGTGTCTATTACTCTCTTATTTGCGTCCATATGTACTCAATGTTTAGCTCCCACTTATATGGTGCTGCAAAGGACATGGTCTCATTCTTTTTTATGGCTACATACTATTCCATGATATATATGTACCACATTTTCTTTTTCCAGTCTACCACTGATGGGCAACTAGGTTGATTCCATGTCTTTGCTATTGTAAATAGTGCTGTGGTGAACACATGAGTACATGTGTCTTTATAGCAGAATGATTTATATTCCTTTGGTTATATACCCAATAATGGGATTGCTGTGTTAAATAGTAGCTCTCTTTTAAGTTCTTTGAGAAACTGCTGAACTACTTTCTGGTGGTTGAACTAATTTACATTTCCACTGGCAATGTATAAATGCTCCCTTTTCTCTGCAGCCTCACCATCATGCTATTTTTTGACTTTTAATAACAGCATTCTGACTGTTACCTTATTCTGATGGCATGTCACTGTGGTTTTGATTTGCATTTCTTTAATGATTAGTGATGTTTCATACTTGTTGACTGTGTATATGTCTTTTGAAAAGAGTCTCTCATGTCCTTTGCCTTTTTAATAAGGTTGCTTTTTGCTTGTTAATTTGTTTAAGTTCCTTATAGCTTCTGGATATTAGACCTTTCACGGCTTGCAAATATTTTCTCCCATTCTGTTGGTTGTCTATTTACTGTGTTGATAGTTTCTTTCGCTGGGCAGTAGTTCTTTAATGAGATTCTAGTTGCCAATTTTTGTTTGTGTTGCAACTGCTTTTGGCGTCTTCATCATGCAATCTTTTTCAGGGCCTATGTCCTGTGGTATTTCCTAGGTTTTCTTCTAGGATTTTTATGGTTTTAGGTTTTACATTTAAGTCTTTTATCCATCTTGACTTAATTTTTATATATAGGGAAAGGAAGGGGTCCAGTTTCAATCTTCTGCATATAGCTAGCCAGTTATCTCAGCACAATTTATTGACTAGGGACTCCTTCCCCCCAGCTTGTTTTTGTCAGCTTTGTCAAAGATTAGAAAGTTGTAGGTGTATGACTTTATTTCTGGACTCTCCATTCTGTACTACTGGTCTATGTGTCTGTTTTGTACCAGTACCATGCTGTTTGGTATGGTGGTACATGGTACTGGTTCCATGGTGTTTGGTACCCATACCATGGTTAGTGTAGCCTTGTAGTATAGTTTGAATTTGGGTAATGCAATGCCTCCTCCTTTGTTCTTTTTGCTTAGGATTGCTTTGGCTATTCAGGCTCTTTTCTGATTCCATATGAATTTTAAATCAGTTCTTTTTCCTAGTTCTGTGAAGAATGTCATTGGTAGTTTGATATCAGGGAATAGCATTGAATCTGTAAATTGCTTTGGGCAGTATGGCCATTTTAACGATACTGATTTTTCCTACCCATGAGCCTGGAGTGTTTTTCCATTTGTTTGTGTCATCTCTGATTTCTTTCAGCAGTGTTTTATAATTCTCCTTGTAGAGATTTTGCACCTCCCTAGATAGCAGTATTCTTACGTATTTTATTCTTTTTGTGGCAATTGTGACTAGGATTGCATTCCTGATCGAGCTCTCACCTTGGTCATTACTGATGTATAGAAATGCTACTGATTTTTGTACATCGATTTTGTAGCATGAAACTTTGCTGAAGTTGTTTGTCAGATCTAGGCGCTTTAGGGTAGGGACTATGGGATTTTCTTTTCTTTTTTTTTTTTTTTTTAAATAAATTACAAAGGATCCCCCCACCCATCAACCCAAATTTCATACACTAAATAAATATTCCATTTCACAATCACATTAGCTATTCTAGTCTTAGGTGACGATGTACACTCTGCAAGATTTTTCTCAAAGTTCTACAGACTCCTTTTCCATATTCTGTGTGAAGGGATGGTCTGGTCTCTCCCTCTACCTACCCTCAACTCCCAGCTTCCTACTTTCAGAAGGTTGAGATGCCATAGACAGTTATTGGATCTAAGTAGAGGACCTCTCTCCCTTTAACATATTTCTGATACACTGGCTGCCCTGCTACAGTATAGGTACTGTTTGTGTAGAGATTTTCCATACCTTCTTTTAATTTTTATCTAACTTTTATCATCTCTTAAGCCCCTAGACTTCCACATACAAATTTTGTATCTTTTTTTTTTTTTTTGAGATGGAGTTTCACTCTTGTTCCCCAGGCTGGAGTACAATGGCAAGATCTCGGCTCACTGCAACCTCCACCTCCCAGGTTCAAGTGACTCTCCTGTCTCAGCCTCCTGAATAGCTGGAATTACAGATGCCCGGCACCACACCCAGCTAATTTTTGTATTTTTAGTAGAGATGGGGTTTTACCATGTTGGCCAGGCTGATCTTGAACTCCTTACGTCAGGTGATCCACCAGCCTCAGCCTCCCAAAGTGCTGGGATTACAGGCATGAGCCACCACACCCAGCCCCTTACTTTCTTTTTCTTTTTCTTTTTTTTTTTTTTTTTTCTGGGATTACGGGCCTGAGCCACTGTGCTGGCCTGCCCTTAGTGATTTCTTTTTTTTTTTTTAAAGAGAAAGAGAGAGAGAGAATAGGAAGGAGGAAAAAGGAAGAGAAAGAGAGAGAGAGAATGGGGAGGAGGGAGAAGGAAAAGAAAGAGGGAGAGAGAATGGGAGTATTGCTTTCTTGCCCAGGCTAGAATGCAATTTAGTAATGGGTATTGAAAACCTCTTTTATACTGATAATTATACTTAATGATGTAGTCAGGAAGGAATAAGGGAAGAAGATAACAAACAAACAGCCAACCAATATTTAATTTAAACCTATGAAATGCTATGCGATTACTGAGGAGTGATTTACTTCCAATTGTATAGTCACCTTTGGAATAGGTGTGAGGTGGTAATGTATGGGACTATGGGATTTTCTAGGTGTAGGATCATCTTGCCCAAAAAGAGAGGTAGTTTGACTTCTTATTTGGATGCCTTTTAGCTTTTTGATATGCTGATGGACTTGGCTTGCTATTATTTTGTCAAGGACTTTTGCATCTGTGTTCATCAAGGATATTGGCCTGATGTTTTCTTTTTTTTTCTTGCGTTTTGGCAGGTTTTGGTATCAGAATGATGTTGTCCTCACAGAATGAGTTAGGGAGGAGCCTCTCCTCAATTTTTTGGAATAGATTCAGTAGGAATGGTCTTCTTGTACGTGTGGTAGAATTTGGCTGCCTGGTCCTGGGCCTTTTCTGGATGGCAGGCTTTTTATTACTGACTCAATTTCAGAACTTGTTATTGGTCTGTTCAGGGTATGGATTTCTCTCTGGTTCAGTCTTGGGAAGTTGCATGTTTTCAGAAATTTATCTATTTCTTGTAGGTTTTCTAATTGGTGTTCACAGAGGTGTTCATACTAGTCTCTGACGGTATTTTTGTATTTTTATGGGGTTGGTGGTGATGTCCCCTTAACTTCTCTTTATAGGTGACAAGTACCAAAAATCATAAAATAGGCCAGGACTGATTTAGCATGTTTCTTATTTAGGAAAGAATCCTGCTGGATTGGATTTCAATGAATCCAATGAAAACTGTATGTATATATTTAAGGAGATTACAGTGAAAGAAAGTTACTTAGAAAAATCTCTAAACAAATGTGAAATTGGGCAATTACATTTAAAAAAATCTTTTACTTTTTCCTTCTTTAAAAAATTTTAAGTTCAAGGGTATATGTGTAGGTTTGTATACAGGTAAATCTGTGGGTTTGTTTTTCAGATTATTTTGTCACCCAGGTGTTAAGTCTAGTACTCATTAGTTATTTTTCCTGATCCTCTCCCTCCTTCCACTCTGCACCCTGATAGGCCCCCAGTGTCTGTTGTTCCCCTCTATGTGTCCATGTGTTCTCATCATTTTGCTCCCACTTATAAGTGACAAAATGTGGTATTTGGTTTTCTGTTTCTGTGTTAGTTTGCTAATGGCCTCCAGCTCCACCCACGTCTCTGCAAAGGACACAATCTCATTCTTTCTTATGATTGCATAGTATTTCATGGCATATATGTACCACATTTTCTTTATCCAGTCTACCACTGTTGGGCATTTAGGTTGATTCCATGTCTTTGCTCCTGTGAATAGTGCTGCAGTGAACATATGCGTGCATGTATCTTTATGGTAGAATGATTTATATTCCTTTGTGTATATATCCAATAATGGGATTGCTGGGTCAAATGGTAGTTCTGTTTTTAATTCTTCAAGTAATTTCCACACTGCTTTCTACAATGGCTGAACTAATAATTTACACTCCAACCAGCAGTGTATAAGTTCTTTCTTTCACTTCTTTATTACTCAGTCTTTTACTTCTTTCACTTCATCACTCAGAATATGCAAATGCAATCATCTCTGAATTCAAAGTTACATACATCAATATCTTTAGGAAAAAAGTAAAACAGTTCGTTTATTCCAGGAGCATTTCAGCATTCTGAGCTTATTTTCTATGATGAAACTCAAATTATCTTAAAAGAAAAACTTTAATTTCTCTATTAATTCCGTCTATCTCCACAATTTTATATATTACAACAAAATCTACTTTTTCATTATGAAGTTAAAGCCACCAAGTAAACAGATACCTGAATTCAACAATTAAAAATATCAGGCATGGAACATTTTTAAAAAATCGTACTTGATGATAGCTATCAGCCATTTTCACAACTGAATGTAGAACATGCTCTACACTGGCTCACTTGAGAAGTATTATGCCACTTTTTAACTGAGAGATCCAGACAGCAAATGTTTAGCTAACATGAGAATTTCTTTTTTTTCCATTCTAAAGTTCAACTCTGTTTTAATTTGGACAAGCTATTGCTAAATTATTCCTAAGGTATCTTAGTTCTTCATATAACAAAATTAGTCTGAGAAGTTTTCCTAGCTGTTTTGTCTACAAGAAAGAGGATGGGTGACTCTAAGAACAGAATCTTTTATCCTACATAGAAAGAGGCAATGTAAACCAGTTCTCAATTAATATGAGCCTTAAATAATACAGTCAACAAACACTAAATCTAAAACTATTTTCCAGGGATATCATCCGTCCTGTCAAGCAGAGAGCCCTAGAAACAAAAGCTGCAGTCTATAAAATGATTCCAAAGGAAAAACTGAGATGGGTAAATACAAGTTACCTCCAGAATAGGTAAGTTTCATATTCAAATACATCACAGCAAGCTGGTCTTTTTTTTTAGAACAAAGCAGAATGCATACCATCAAGAACCTTAGGAAGAGTTAAGAGCCTTTATGAATCGGAGAATCCTGATAAAATTCAGCAAGATTTGGTCAATATTGCTTCAATAATCAAGTAGCAGAGTTACTGATTCTTTGAGACTATGAACTCATGGCAGACACCTAAAGCAATAAGCATTCTCACACTTGTTGCTATAGCCACAAAAAATCTGAGAGAAACCGAGGAGTGTGGTATCATGTGGGAATGGGAGATCTTCGTCATTTAATTTCTGTACAATATTAAATAAGAATCTTGGGAATAAATAATATTCTCAAACTGATCCAAAGCTTTATTACTGACTCAGTCTTTTTTTTTTTAAGGAAAAAAAGAGTGAAGGAACATCATAATTTAAACATCTGACCTTTAGTTTGGAAACTATGGATTTGCTATTTAAAAGAAGACTCTCATCTGCATGTAAGAAAGTTTATTCACTGCGTTAAGAGTTTGGTTAGAACCTAATGCTTTTAGGTCTCAGCACAGAGACCTAAAGCTGAGAGCTAAAAGGGCTAAAAGACCTAGAGCTGAGACCTAAAAGGGTAATCTGTAAAAGTGGCTTAAATCATGATGCTTAGTGTACCTCAAATCAAGCTAAAGATAGACTACATTAATCCTTTTCTGTTTAGGTCATAGGGGACACGAAGAAAGGGGAAAATCCATTATGCTTGATTTGAAATGAGAAAGGTATATACATATAAGGTAATCAATCGAAGACTCAAAGTGTAATAAGAGAAAATCAATGACTATACTGAAAACAGTAAATGAAACACTGAAATGGCTCAGAGCCACAGTTCAATTTTTTTGCTCAAATAATACTTAAAACTCTAGAAAATTCAAAATAACTTGCTCATGAAAGTTCTAGAAAAAGGCAGAAGACACTAAGGACTAGAAAAGACATTTATGTTCGTAACACAAGATTAGGTTTATCAGAGTACATATCTAGAAAAAACAAGTAGACATTTCTAAGGTAAATGGTGATGATTAAAAAAAATAATAAAGTGGGCTGGGCACAGTGGCTCACGCCTGTAATCCCAGCACTTTGGGAGGCCGAGGCGGGTGGATCACAAGGTCAAGAGATCGAGACCATCCTGGTCAACATGGTGAAACCCCTTCTCTACTAAAAATACAAAAAATTAGCTGGGCATGGTGGCACGTGCTACTTGGGAGGCTGAGGCAGGAGAATTGCCTGAACCCAGGAGGCGGAGGTTGGGGTGAGCCGAGATCACGCCATTGCACTCCAGCCTGGGTAACAAGAGTGAAACTCCATCTCAAAAAAAAAAAAATAATAATAATAATAAAGCAACAACTCTGAAATGAACAGAGATTTATTCTGACGAAAAGGAACTTTATAGAAAACCCCCATTCTGAGCTAAGCCTTTGTTATCCAGCATTGTTACAGAATAGCAACAAATATAAAGAGATTTATGGTACTCTATAAAAGGGATATACAGCCACAGTTTCTAATTTTCAAACTTCTTACCAAATAGCGCTTGTCAGTTACCACTGATCCTAGTTTTATACTATCCAGTTGATGTCTGCAAAAGACTTGAACATGTGTCACATCCATGAGCAAGATATATAGAAGAGTCTCATTACTAAAAGAAGCTTTACTTTAAACTATAAACATAATTATGTTTTATGAGATTTTTGTATTTGTGGTCTACTTAAAAGTTAGACTCACCAATAGGCAGATATATTCTAGCTCCCTGCAATAACAATAATTTGAGTTTTAGAAATACAAGGTAAATTTGTGAAAATTACTTAAGACATTCTCTAATGAAAGAACTTCGATAGAGAGGTTACAGATATGATTTTGTTCTAATGAAGGTTCTGTTATGAACTCAACTGTGTGATCTGCCTTCAATTGGTTAGTTTAAAATAGACACAAAAATTACCTCCCTACACAACCTCTTCCCTGTTTACTCACCCTTCTTTCTCAGAGCTACTGATAAGGCTAAATAAATGAGATGGTGTATGCTCAAAACTAATTTGAACATACTTCTTATTTATCCTCATAATCTCAAGGGACATTATTTCACACTGAATAAATCCAGTTTTGTTTTTTTTTTGTGTGTGTTCTTTTTGTGTATTAGTGTTGCAAGGTAGCCCAATCATAGGTCTTTACATGCTAACAATGTTATGTAACATTTTTGTAATGGTAATTCATCAGTAAAGCTGTCACCATAGTACATATTAACCAAAAAATAAGGATTTAAGATATAACAAGATTCTTCTGAATTCAGTTCCCTTTTTATTCTCTTCAATTATTATTATTATTTTTGAGACAAGGTTTAGTTCTATTGCCCAGGCTGGAGTGCAGTGGCACAATCATGGTTCATGACAACCTCTACCTCCCGGGCTTAAGCCATCCTCCTATCTCAGCCCCCCGAGCAGCTGACTACAGGCACACACCACCACACCCAACTAATTTTTGTATTTTTTTGTACAGACGGGGTTTTGCCATGTTGCCCAGGCTGATCTCAAACTTGTGGGCTTAAGTCATCCTCCCACCTTGGGCTCCCAAAGTGCTGGGATTACAGGCGTGAGATACCACTCCTGGCCCAATTAGTTTCTTTTACACTATCTGAGGCATTTCATCTGACACTATTAGTTTCCAAGAATGACCCTATAAATCAACAATTGGGAATGATAATTGAATTACTAAGCCTCTAATCAAAATGGCATTTGAAGAAAAGCAGTAGTCCTTAGAAATAAATGATTACTAATTCAGTAAAGGCACCATCACAATGCTGAAATATTTAAGTCTCTTACTTAGGTTAAAATATAAAAATAGTCACTGTTAGACATATTTGAAATTAGGACACCAGGTTAATTTCCACTATGCTAAAAAAGAAAAATTTTCAATCAACTAGTAAACCAAAGACATTATTCTATTACTTAGGCACTACTACTAGGATTTAGGGGTTTTTACACAATATTACAAAGTAGTACTGATTTTGTACTAGGACTATTGACAAATATTTCTGCTAGGACTATTTACAAATATTTTTCCTACACACCAATAAAACCAACTTCAGAATACAAATTTTCTAGCCACAATGTAATTTCCCTCACCTGCCCAAAGTTACTACTGACCAAAAACATTGCAAATTAACAACAAAGAAAACATTTAGTCAATATAAACTGGACATATCTCCAGCTGCCTCGTGCAAACAGTAAATAAATGCTCAATAACCATTAGTTCAACTGAATTACATCTACAGAGACAAAGGGGATGTCAAGTCCATAGTCGCAAAAATAAATTAACAAGTGGCAAGCCAGAATTTATAATTCAGGTCTCTTTATCCACTGTCTACTGCCCTTATCTGCTTCACCATGATGTCTTCAATGCAAGATGGAGCAAGAAGTCCAGGCTCAAAACATCTAGTGGCTACTTCTGTAAACTGAAAATTAAGAATGAGAACCCCAGGAGATCCTTCCAGCTCTTCTCTAAGAAATACCTTCTGTTGGAAAAGTCAAAGATAGCTCCTATTTCCAATGAAGACAGCTCAGTAAAAAACAAAAAAATGGGTCAGGCCAGGTGAGTTAAATTTTACCGTGCTTTTTGTCTGCTCTAATCAGAAGACTAACAGTTTTTAATTTGTTTGTTTAAAAAGATTTCCAATATCTAGCTTTGTGTTGGTAATGAAGAAAGTATTCATTAATAGTGTGGTGAAAACATTTCACTATATTAGAAACAATCTGATTTTATTTCTCTAAAATTATTTTCAAAACCAAGGAGAAAAGGTAATGAAGGAAGTAAGAGAACTGAAGTACTGCATTGTGGTAATTAAAATGAAGACTCTGGGGCACAGTTAATAACCATGAAAGAGGCAATTAAAAAGCATTCTCACTTTTGAAAGCCAAGACCGGAAATTATTGTCTCTTAACATATTAAACAAGAATATTCCCATAGCAAAGTTAAGACTAGTACTAAGGTGTCCTTTCCACCCCTCTAGCAAAGAACAATCTGTTCCGAGAAGTAAGGACAACACAGTAACTCAGGCCCAGGTAGTTTACCAAGTGCTTCAGGAAATCGATTTCCCTGTGGGTATTCTGTAAAATCTAAGAGTGGAAACTTAAGGGAGGAAAGATACCAAGATACAGAGTTTATAGAATCAAAGACTATAGCAAAGGCAGATAGTTACTATACAGTCATAGAAGAGGAAAGCTTATCTTGGTAAGTAAAGCCATATTTAGCTTACTTAAAATAATATATTTTAAAAACTTTTGCTCTTTACCTGTAAGTCTCTATTGAATGCTTTAAAGCTGTTTTTAAAAGATGGAAATTCCATAAATCCAATAGAAAGCAACAAACAAATATGGGGCATTTCTTCCACTGAGAGTCTTCAAGACAGTATTCTTTTATCTCTGGGAGTTCCAGGTAGTCTCTAGAAAACCCTCAATTTAGATTCAAGAGACTCGCACACCTGAATAACCTTGGTAATATTTTTCTGCTACCAGAAGGGCCACAAAGGAAAGGCAGATAATTAATGACACATATTCTCATTGAAGAATATAATGCAAATAAAGCTACTTTCAAGGATACAGAAGAAAGTTAAATTACATGAGGAGCCAGCTTCTGCCAATCCTATATAAATGCACAGAAAATGTATCTTCTCAAGCACCTCAACTTTTCTCTGTAAGTTTATACCCTGATTCCCAGGTCTCAGAACCAATCTAACTGTTGAGGTTATAAGAGCATGCTTACAAAATTAAGACTGAATTTCAGAAAGGTCCTCCATCATCATTTTAGTTGACAGGATTCATTAGGCTCTCTTTACTCAAAACATATCATCAAGTATGATATGGCAGGTACTCTTTTTAAAAAGGGAAGAAGGGAAAAGAGGAGAGGAGGCAATAAGATAGAAAAAGGAGAGTTGGGAGGAAAATAGAGGGGAAGAAAGGAGGACAAGAGGAGGACAGAAAGGGAAACAGGTAGAAGAAGAGGGTAGAAGGGAAAAAGGAATTAAAAAGCATGCCTATGAATGGTTAGCCCTATCTTATGGTACAGGATTAAAAAGATGAAGTTACCGCTTCTTGGCCTTTTGGCTAAGATCAAGTGTAAAAGATGAAGTAGTTGCAAAAGGAAAACAATGGTTGAAACTGTTCCCGTGCAAAAGCTGCTGCAAATGTTTTGTTTTAAATAAAAGTCAGAGTTTAAGCGACACCATTTTTGCTGGTTCTTCCATTCTGCAAAGTACCATTCTTCTGGGTAGTACTGGTACTTACAGCACTTGCCTATTCATTGACTTTAAAACCAAACCATCAAGAACAATTAGATCAGATGTCAAATCTGGATACCTCTTCTCCAAGACAGAGTCTTTATCTCATTTCTCCATGCAGCTAGCCATATATGAAAAATACACTGTTAGCTGAGCATGAATTTTTTTGGAATCCCCAGCTATTATTATTTTTTTAATGGAAAAAAAATATCCGAAGACCACTTTTCTCAAACTACCTCAATGAACAGTACTGTAAGTTGTTCATTTTATTCTGTTTACTCAACAGAAATTTTTAACATTGTTGCCGGTTCACTCTAATGATAGTTTCTTTTGCTGTGCAGAAGCTCTTAAGTTTAATTAGATCCCATTTGTCTATTTTGGTTTTTGTTGCCAATGCTTTTGGTGTTTTAGTCATGAAGTCCTTGCCCATGCCTATGTCTTGAATGGTATTGCCTAGGTTTTCTTCTAGGGTTTTTATGGTGCTAGGCCTCATGTTTAAATCTTTAAACCATCTAGAGTTAATTTTTGTATAAGGTGTAAGGAAGGGATCCAGTTTCAGCTTTCTGCATATGGCTAGCCAGTTTTCCCAACACCATTTATTAAATAGGGAATCCTTTCCCCATTGCTTGTTTTTGTCAGGTTTGTCAAAGATCAGATGGTTATAGTTGTGTGGCATTCTTTCTGAGGCCTCTGTTCTGTTCCATTGGTCTATATCTCTGTTTTGGTACCAGTACCATGCTGTTTTGATACCAGTACCATGCTGTTTTGATTACAGTAGCCTTGTAATACAGTTTGAAGTCAGGTAGTGTGATGCCTCCAGCTTTGTTTTTTTTTTTTTTTTTATTTTTGCTTAGGATTGTCTTGGCTATGCAGGCCCTTTTTTTGGTTCCATATGAAATTTAAGGTGGTTTTTTCCAATTCTGTGCAGAAAGTCATTGGTAGCCTGATGGGAATAGCATTGAATCTACAAATTATTTTGGGCAGTAAGGCCATTTTCACGATATTGATTGGGGAAAAATTTTTGCAATCTATCCATCTGACAAAGGGCTAATATCCAGAATCTACAGAGAACTTAAATTTACAAGAAAAAACAACCCCCTCAAAAACGGGGTGAAGGATACGAACAGACACTTTTAAAAAGAAGACATATATGCAGCCAACAAACATATGAAAAAATGCTCATTATCGCTGGTCTTTTGAGAAATGCAAATGAAAACTACATTGAAATACCATCTCACACCAGTTAGAATGGCAATCATTAAAAAACCTGGAGACAACAGATGCTGAAGAGGATGTGGAGAAATAGGAATGCTTTTACACTGTTGGTGGGAATGTAAATTAGTTCAACCATTGTGGAAGACAGTGTGGCGATTCCTCAAAGATCTAGAAATGGAAATACCATTTGACCCAGCAATCCCATTACTGGGTATATACCCAAAGGATTATAAATCGTCCTATCATAAAGACACATGCACATGTATATTCACTGCAGCACTGTTTACAATAGCAAAGACTTGGAATCAACCCAAATGTCCATCAATGATAGACTGGATAAAGAAAATATGGCACATATACACCATGGAATATGATGCAGCCATAAAAAAGGATGAGTTCATGTCCTTTGCAGGGACATGGATGAAGCTAGAAACCATCATTCTCAGCAAATGGACACAAGAACAGAAAACCAAACACTGCATGTTCTCACTCATATGTAGGTGTTGAACAATGAGAACACATGGACACAGGGAGGGGAACATCACACACCAGGGCCTGGGGGGTGAGGGGCTAGGGGAGGAACAGCAGTGGGTGGGGGGATTGGGGAGGGATAGCATTAGGAGAAATACCTAATGCACATCATGGGACAATGGATGCAGCAAACCACCACCATGGCACAAGTATACCTATGTAACAAACCTATATGATCTGCACATGTACCCCAGACCTTAAAGTATAATAAATAAATTTTAAAACAATTTTTTTAACATTGTATTTTTTAATTTTTCATTTTGAAATAATTTAAGACCCACAATAAACTGCAAAAATAGTACAGAGTTACTGAACTTCATGGTGTATCTTCCAAAAAGTTTTCCCCAAGGAAAACATATTACTTAACCATAGTACATTAACAAAATCAGGAAACTGACATTACACAATACTATTAACTAAACTACAGACATTTAAAGATTTTACCAGTTTTCACAAGCACTCAGATTTTCTAATGTATACACTCATGTAACCACCACCATAATTAGGATACAAGCTGTACCATCAAAACAAAGAAACTCCCTTACACTTCCAATTTAGAGGCAGACTCATCCCCAAACCTTAATCTCTGCAACCCACTGACCTGCTCTCCATCACTATAATTTAGTCACTTTAAGAGCATTATAAATGGAATTAGATAATAGTTAACCTTTTGAGATTGGCTTTTTATCACTCAGCACAATGCTCTGGAGATCCATTCAACCTGTGTATAATAGCTAATTTCTTATTACTAGGAAGCGTTCTATTATGTGGATTATACCACAGTTTATTTACTCATTGAAGGACATTTGGGTTGTTTCCACTGTTTGGTTATCACACACTAAGATGCTACACACATGAGTGTACAAGTTTCTGTGTGGATATGGGTTTTCTCTAGCATATACAGGAATGTGATTACTGGATCATATTGGTAATGGTATGTTTATAGGGAACTACCAAACTGTTCCCTAGAATGACTGTACCATTTTATATTCTCATAAGCAATGTATGAAACAGCTGGTTGTTCCACATTCTTGGCATTTTTTATTTTAGCCATTCTGATAGGTGAAAAATTGTATCTCGTCATGTCTTTTGCATTTCTCTAATAGCTAATAATTTTTGAACATTTTATTCATGTGCTTATTTGTCACTGGTATATGTCTTTTGCATTGCTGTCTGTACAAGACTTTTGCCTATTTTCTAACTTGACTGTAACTAACTATTGAAATTAGAGAGTTCTTAATACATTCTCTATACATGCCTTTGTTGGACATATGATTTGCAAAGATTTCTCCCAGTCTATGGCTTCTCTTTCATCCTCTTTAACAGGGTCACTGATAAATCAAAAGTTTTAGTTTTGTTTTGTCTTTTTGCATTGGGTTTTTTTTTTTAATTTTTAATTTTTGTGAGTATATAGGAGGTGTATATATTTATGGAATACATGAGGTATTTTTACACAGGCATACAATGCATGAAAAATCACATCAGGGTAAATAGGGTATTCATCCTTTGTGTTACAAACAATCCAATTATACTCTTTTAGTTATTTTTAAATGAAGAATTCAATTATTGTTGGCTTTAGTCACCCTGCTGTGCTGTGAAGTAGTAGGTCTTATTCTTTCTATTTTCTGTACCCATTAACATGTTCCCTCACCCATCCCTCAGAACTAATCTTCCCAGCCTCTGGTAACCATCATTCTGCTATCTACATGAGTTCAATTTGTTTTAATTTTTAGCTCCCATAAATAAGTAAGAACGTGCCAAGTTTGTCTTTCCGTGCCTGGTTTATTTCACTTAACATAATGATCTCCAGTTCCATCCATGTTGTTGCAAATAACAGGATCTCATTCTTTGTTATAGCTGAATAGTACTCCATTGTGTATAGATACCACATATTTCCTTTGTTCATTCTTCTGCTGATGAATGCTTAGGTTGTTTTCAAATCCTGGCTATTGTGGAAAGTCATGCAGTAAATGTGGGAGTGCAAAATATTTCTTCAAGATACTGATTTCCTTTCTTTTTGTTATGTACCCAGCAGCAGGGTTGCTGGATCATATGGTAGCTCAATTTTTATTTTTAGTTTTATGAGGAATGTCTAACCTGTTCTTCGTAGTAGTTGTACTAACTTACATTCCTACTAACAGTGTATGAAAGTTCCCTTTTCTCCACATTTGTTATTTCTCCACATTTGTTATTGCCTGTCTTCTGAGTAAAAGCCATTTTATCTGGGGTGAGATGATATCTCATTGTCAGTTTTTCAAATTTGCATTTATCTGACAATCAGTGATGCTGAATACCTTTTCATATGTCTGTTTGCTATTTATATGTCTTCTTCTGTCTGAGAAATATCTATTCAGATCTTTTGCCCATTTTTTGATCAAAGAGTTGTTTGAGCTCCTTTTATATTCTGGTTATTAATTCCTTGTCAGTTGGGCAGTTTGCAAATATTTTCTCCCATTCTATGGGTTGTCTCTTCACTTTGTTGACTGTTTCCTTTACCGTGCAGGCAGAGGGTTTTAACTTGATATGATCCCATTTGTCCATTTTTGCTTTGGTTGCCTGTGCTTATTGGGTATTATTCAAGAAATCTTTACCCACTCAAACCAATGTCTTGGAGAGTTTCCCCAATGTTTCCTTTTAGTAGTTTCATAGTTTGAGGTCTCAGATTTAAGTCTTTAATTAATTTTGATTTGATTTGTGTATATGTAAGAAATTAGACTGGCATCTAATTTCATTCCTGAGCATACGGATATCCAGTTTTCCCACACCATTTATTGAAGAGACTTTCCTTTCCCCAATTTTAAACTCATTTCCCTTTATTGAAAATGAGTTTACTATAGATGTATAGACTTGTTTCTGGGTTTTCTATCCTGTTCCATTGGTCTATGTGTCTGTTTTGCTGCTAGTACCACACTGTTTTGGTTACTACAGCTCTGTAGCACAATTTGAACTCAGGCAGTGTGATTCCTCCAGTTTTGTTCTTTGTGCTCAGGTTAGCTTTGACTATTCTGGGTCTTTTGTGATTCCATATAAGTTTTAGATTGTTTTTTCTATTTCTGTGAAGAGCATCACTGGTTATTTTGATAGAGATTATATTGAATCTATAGATTACTCTGGACAGTATGAATATTTTAACAATGTTTATTCTTCCAATCCATGAACATGGAATATCTTTCCATTTTTTATGTTCTCTTCAATTTCTTTCATCAATGTTTTATAGTTTGCATTGTAGAAATCCTTTACTTCTTTGGTTAATTTCTTGTTACTAATAGTATTTGTAGCTATTGTACATAGGATTACTTCTTAAAATTTGCTTTTCAGATTGCTCACTGTTAGCATATAGAAACAACACTGATATTTGTGTGTTGATTTTGTACCTGCAACTTTACTGATTTATCAGTTCTAGTACTTTTTTTGGTAGAGTCTTTAGATTTTTCCAAATATTGAACTATATAGTCTGCAAACAAGAATAAGTTGATTTCTTCCTTTCTGATTTGGATGTTGGTTATTTCTTTCTCTTGTCTGATTACTCTAGCTAGAACTTCTAGCACTATGTTGAATAACAGTGGTAAAAGTGGGCCTCCTTTCCATGCTCCAGATTTTAGAGAAAAGTCTTTCAGTTTTCCCCCATTCAGTATGATACTAGTTGTTGGTCTAGTATGGCTTTTCTTATGCTGAAGTATATTCCCTTTGTACCCAGTGTTTTGAGGATTTTTATCATGAAGGGATGCTAAATTTTATTAAATTTTTTTCAGCATCAATTGAAATGATCAAATGGTTTTTGTCTTCATTCTGTTGACATGACGTATCACACTGATTGATTTGTGTCTGTTGAACCATTCTGTGTCCCAGCAAAAAATCTCCCTTGGTCATGATGAATGACCTTATTTGTTTTCAGTCTAATAGTTCTACCAATTACTGAAAGAGGGTGTTAAAATCTCCAACTATATTTGTCCGTTCTCCTTTCAGTTCTGTCAGTTTTTGCTTCATGTATTTTAAAGACCTGTTAAGTGCACATGTTTAGAATTATATCTTTTTGGTAAACTGATCATTTTATTATTGTTGTATCTTCCTTTGTCTCCTAGTCTTCCTTATTCTGAAGTCTACTCTGTCTGAGATTAATACAGTTGCCCTATCTTTCTTTTGATTACTGTTTGCATGGTATATCTTCCCATCATTTTAATCTACCTATTTTTCTCTTTAACTGGTATGTTTAGATCATTTGTATTTACATTTCATGCAATTACTGACATGTGGGGATTTAGTATACCACTTTGTTGTTTTCTATTTGCTCCCTTTGTTTTTTGTTCCCATTTCTCCTTGCTTGTGCATAATTGAAACATTTTTTAGTATGCAATTTTGATTTATCTATAGTGTTTTAAGGAACTATCGAAATGATCCCAATAAGTACAGTCTTGTACAGTGTTTTAAAATATCTCTTTATAGAGCTTTTTTTTTGGAGATGGAGTCTTGCTCTGTTGCCCAGGCTGGAGTGCAGTGGCATGAACTCGGCTCACTGCAACCTCCACCTCCCAGTTTCAAAGCAATTCTCCTGCCTCAGCCTCCAAAGTAGCTTTTAGGATTACAGGTGCATGCCACCATGCCTGGCTAATTTTTGTATTTTTACTAGTTTGAATTCCTGATATCAGGTGATCTGCCTGCCTTGGTCTTCCAAAGTGCTGGGATTACAGGTGCAAGCCACTATGCTTGGCCTATAGAGCATTTTTAGTAGTTGCTCTAGGGATAATTATAACAGTTATTACAGTCTACTCATCTCAAAAATTTTACCATTTGAAATGGAATGCAGAAACCTTCCAACTTTTTAGGTTTCTTTACTATCTCCACTTTGATGATACAGTTATTTTAAAAATCACCTTAATATACATTGAGGATCATATCAGACATTGTTAGAAATTTTGCTTCTAACCAACTATTTTAAAAATTCAAGAGGAGAAGGTTAGGCAATTCCCTATATCTATTCAATTGTACTTTCTTCATCCTGCTGTTCTAGCAGAATTCCCTTCTGTCATCATTTTCTGTCTGAAGAACTTCCTTTTTTACAGCAAATGTGCTGGCAATGAATTCTCTGAATTTTCTTTCATCCAAAAATGTCTTTTTCTTACTTCATTGTATTTTCCCTAGGTGAAAAATTTCGGGTTGATACTTGAGTTTGCTCAGCTTTTTGGATATGTAGGTTTGCCAAATTTAGGAAGTTTTCTGTCATTTCTTCAATTTTTTCTTTTTTTCAGAATAAGGCATTTATTAAAAACAGAATAAGGCATTTATCAAACACAGAATAAGGCATTTATCAAACATATCTTTATGAAGGTATCAGAGATACTAAAGTTAATAGCCACAGACTAAAACTTCCAGGTGCTTGCCTTCTTCAGTCAGAAGGGTAGAAATGAAAGGCGTGAATGATATCCAGATGGTGAATATGACACTAAAGATGTGTATAAGGCACTGTAGCAGACTGAATTTTCCCAAAAGTTGGCCCTGGCAATATTTCCTGTTCCACATGTTTTTCTAGAACCATCTCCTCCCCATCAAGAGAGGTGATCTCTACCTCTCCTCTTCCACCTAGTGGGGCTCACGACTGCTCTAACCAATACATAGGGCAGAAGTGATGCTACATGACTTCTGAGGCTAGGTTACATTGGGACACACATTCCTCCTGGCCTGTTCTCCCTCTCTCTCTGCTTCTTTAAGTGACCACCTTCGGAGCCCTCTGCCACCTTGTAAAAAATCTCACTACCTTCAAGTTGCAATGCTGAAAAGACCATGTCAGGAAACAACAGAAATACAGAGAGATGCCCAAGGATCCCCTGCTATTCCACGCTCCAGATGTTTGGCTCTTTCCAGCATCAGTCAAGTGAGGGAATGGGCTCTCATATGACTCCAGTCCAGCCTTCAAGTCTTCCAGATGAGGTCTTGTTAACAGTCAGAGACAGCTGGAGTACAAGTAAATATGGTAGAAGTAGGAGTTTCATTCATTCTTTCTCTTATTCCTTTATCCAGTAAATACATATTGAATCCCATTGTGTCAGGCACCTGGCTTGTGCATCAATTAAGATTACTTTTGGCTGTGTTCCCAAAAAAAGTGCTTAAACCCTAAGAACACATTGTTTACTTAATGAGAAAATCAGAGGACAGTCCCAGGAGTTTTGCTGTTTCCAGCCAGTCTCTTCTTCACCAGCCTCAGAATGTTAACTTTTTATCTGAATGCCTCATGGTCACAAGATGGTTGTAACAGCTCCAGGCATCATGTCCTCTCAAGCTTCTCACACCATATTCAAAGGTTGGAAGAAGAACATTGAGCTTTTTTTCTTGTGTGCTCTCCATTTTTATTAGAAAGAAAAACATTTCTCTGATGTTCCCACCAGCCAACTTCCCCTTATACTGAATCAACCAGGCAAAGCACACAGCCATCCTAGCAGAGGGCATACAAGACAGGGAGTGTGCTAGGAAAGTGAGTATCTGGCCTTTCCAGCTTCTGGTCCACTGAAGGCTCTCAAAAGTGGTGATTCTCACCCTGCCTTCTGGTTTCTTGGCAGTTCTGGAAGGCAGACGTCCAAAATCAAGGTGTTGGCAGAGTTGGCTCCTTCTGAAGGCTCTAAGGAATAAGTTGTTCCATGCCTCTCTCCCAGCTTCTGGTGGTTGCCAGCCTTCCTTGTCATTCCTTGGCTTGTAGACATTTCACTCCAATCACTACCTGACTTCACTGGCTTTTTCTCTGTGTCTCTCAGTTCTTCAAATATGTTCTTCAACCTCTCACTGCTACTTACTTTTTTTCTTCTGGGATTCCAATGATACAAATATGAAGATGTTTCTGTTATTGTCTCAGAGGCCCATGAGACTCTGTTTACCTTTTTTAAAATCTTCATTCTCTCTGCTGTTCAGATTGGATAATTTATATTGATCTAAATATGCATGCACCATTTCTTTCCTGTCATCTCTATTTTACTATTAAGCTAATTTTTAATTTAGTTTTATTTTTCAGTTGTAAAATTTCCATTTGGTTCTCCCTTATACCATCTATTTCTTTGCTGACACTTTCTATTTTTTCATTTGTTTTAAGACTGCAATTGCAACTGGAGTATATTTATTATAGCTTCTTTAAAATCCTTGTCAGACAATTCCAACATCTGTGTCATCTTAGTGTAGCATCAGTTGATTATCTTTTGTCATCTGAATTGAGATGTTCTTGGCTCTTGATATGATGAATATTATGTTAGGAGACTCTGCTGTTTAAATTTTCTATTTTGATATGCAATCAAATTGTTTAGGTTCACAATGCATGTCTTAGCCGACTTTTATGGACTGTGATTCAAAATGTCAATTTAATTGTTAGGGTCTTTTTAGTGTTGCTCTGTTCTGCCCCACTGGGCTACTCAGAGGCCAGTCTGAAACCTGGGTAGTATAACACAGTGGAGCCCAATTCTAAAACGTTTTTCTGTCTTGATTCTGATCGGTTTCATGCATGGGATGCTAAGAGATTTCAAACACAGATTTTTTAAAAGTCCCTTTCTCTAACTCCCTCCTCTTTTTAATCCTCCTCCACACTCTAGTTGGGAGGCTTAGGGGATGGAAATGGTGGTGAGGGCTTTGCCCACAATCTCTGTGGCTGTACCATCCATTGGGGAGGGCTGCCAACTTGTTATTGCAGTTCCATCCACAATTTCCATGTCTGCAGTGGCCCAGTGGGAGTGGTAGGAACAGTGTTCAGTGGGATGGGGTAGGGACACCCTCATTATTGCAGGACAGATATGAGGGGCAGGTCTACATGCATAATCTCCATAGCTACAGCACCTGGGGAAGGGACAGAGGCACTTTCAAAATGACTTGCCTGCAACTGGATAGATATCATTAAAATGGGGCTTTTTTTTCCTCTCTCTCTGTCCACTGGGGCTCCCACCTGCAGGCCTCTAGTACCCGTGGCTGGACACATAGGAAATAAAACAAGTAAACATACAAAAAACAGGAAATTACGAGATTGTTTTTTGTATTTAGCAGGAAATACAATGATATGGTTTGGATCTGTGTCCCCACCCAAATCTCATGTTGAAATACAATCCCCAGTCCTGGAGGTAAGGCCTGGTGGGAGGTGACTGGATCACAGGGGTTGTTTCTCATGAATGGCTTAGTAGCCCACTAATGTTTTTCTCATGATAGAGTCCTCAGAAGATCTGGGTGTTTAAAAGTATATAGCACCTCCCTTCTCTCTCTCTTGCTCCTGCTCCACCATGTAAGAAATCTCAATCCCCTTCTGCCATGACTTTAAGTTTCCTGAGGCCTCCCCAGAAGCCTCTATGTTTCCTGCACAGCCTGTGGAACAGTGAACCAATTAAGCCTCTTTTATTTATAAATTACCCAGTCTCAGGTATTTCTTTATAGTGGTGCGAAGGCATATATATATACATATATATGTCTATAGTGTATGATGTGTTTACTACACCTTATCCAGAAATAGAAGCCTAAAAATGTATTTTAAATTCAACATATTCTCAAACATTTAATGCATATTTAACTCACAACTATAACACTGCTCATTTATTGGCAAACTAGTAACCGTATTTTCAGAAGCATTTGCTAATGTAAGTTCCTTTTAAAAATGGTAAACCAACTTTTTTCAGCAATCTCAATCTTGAGAACAATGTCATTATATCTTCTTATTTAAAAGGAAAATATAACAGTTACCTGAAATGAACTCTAGTAGTGAAAACTTAAGGAGATTATTCAAAGCCTCTGTAGCATGTAGGCTTTGAATACAGGACAGACTCTTTTATATTTAAAAGCTTTTTCTTAGAGTTCAGCTTTATTTTCATTTTCATCCACTATTTAAGTACAAAAGGTAGGCACTAGGTCCTTTGGTTGCAAAGCCAAACACACAGTATGTATCTTGTCCTTAGCCCTTTAAACGTAATCAACCATCTCACATGGGACACAACAGCAACTTTTCTATTTCAGATGTGACTTGTGGCTTCAAGATAACTTCTATCCCTGATACTCACAAACCCAGCAAGTTCGGCTACCACTCCAAGGGACTAAGGTTCAGATTAAAAAAAAACACAATTCCTTCCCACCAAAAAATCCTCAACCCAAACAAACAAAAAATCACCAACCTCAGGTAGATCTGAGCAAAAAAAATGCCTAAGGTTAGGATTATTTTATTGGCAGAATGTTAACTAGAATTCTAACGATCCTAGGCAGTCTCTGATATGCTTCATCTTTATCAAAGAAATGGTAGTCTATGGGCATACAAAAGTGTCAGATTTTTAAAGGTGATATATTTTGTTGAACAATAAACAATGTTCATACCAATGAAAAGAAAGGAATGAAAGGTATAAGAGTTATGGAAAATACATGGAATAGTTGAGAGAAAACAATAATAAGCAATGGTAAAAATAATGACACATCTCTTTCCATTCAAATATAATCAGAGACTCCTTACTTCTCCAAATTGAAATGTCTGTATGGTTCCTTTTGCATTTGTATCTTAATCCTTCTGGCTATTATATCCTAGAGCCTCTTGTGATAGCATTACAATGACAGCTCCAATATACCATTAGAACTTTATTGTAGAATAGAACAGAAGAAAATTAAGAACTAAATGAAAAATGTTACTAACCCTTACACCCTCCTCACATCCAACATGTAAAAAAATCAAAGATAAATTAAAATGAAAACTGATTTCACTAGCAGAGATGCTTCAAACTCCCTCTTCTGGAACCTGATATTATTCAGAATAAATTGGGATTTGGTCCCAATATTTAAAAAGACGTCACTGTACATTTGAAAGTTTTATAATCAATAACATTACTACATTTTAAAAAGATTACTGTGCTCTTCATAATGACCAAAGGCAAACAAATAGTGATCAGTCTGTAACAGCAAGGAGTATATTCCTGAGTACTTACATAACTTCTGATGTCTAGTCCTGTTGATTTAATGAGTAAAAATCCTTAGCCTCATAAATGGAAAAAAATAACTAATTGTTTGGAGTTGGGAACCTCAACAGGAGGCAGACAAGGGCATATGCTCAGAAAGCTGATATCTCGAATACTGACAAGAGTTTATATACAGCTAAAAGAATAGAAAGAATAGGAAGAGGAAGAAAAGGAAAATAGGAGGCAAAAACATTTAAGAACTATTTTTATCACTGTCTAGGCCAGGGTCAGTAAAGTTCTTCTGTAAAGAGGAGACAGTAAATATCTTTGGCTTTGCAGGCTGTACATTTTCTATCAAAATTATTCAGTTTTGCAACTGTAGCCTAAAAGTAGGTGATATATAAATAAATGAGCATAGCTATGTTCCAACAAAACTTTATTTACAAAAATAGTTGGGTTGAATTTGGCCTAAGGGTGGTAGTTTGCTGACTTCTGGTAAGGCCAATGAAATCTGTAAAAACAAGGTGGCAGAAAGAAAAAAGCAAACTCTAACAGGTGGGTAGAAATGTATGAGCCCTAAGCAAAGCTGCAAGGTCTTGATCCATTTTGTATTCTACTTTAATACAACTTCTGAGACTTTTTTTTTTTTAACCTTCAATGAGACACATAGATTTAGGTCCTCAGTAAACCTAAGTTAATTCTCCAGTGTCTACATTACTTTCTATTCATACTAGTAGCAATATTTTCCTAATGTCTGATCTGCTAAAACTGACATTTTCCTGACAACATTTATTTAGTCCATAAATATATTTTGAATCTTCCAGAATACCTCTACTATATATGGAACAAAATTTAAAACTGGATAAGAGCAACTATTACTCATTTCCTACAAGCTGGAAAGATGTCCCATAGATACAACGGACGGGTTAGGATGTGTTTAATATTTCAACTGAAATGTCAGGCTTTCTACCCATACCTCTGATTAACAGAGTTTTAATCTACTTAGCACATAATTAATTCTACATTCTATCACTATTGAGTTCAAGTTTTCATAATCCAGAGAAAGAAAAATCACCTCTCATACTATCATTAAAGACAAAGATAAGTACAAACCTAAGTCTCAATTTACTCTCTTGCATATTGAACATTACAACACCTGCATCCATAAGTGACTCTGCATAATAATAAGCACACAGCAAGTGCTCAGAAATGGCTTACAAATGTTCTTCATCCTTACAGCTTCCTTTAAGGTACTTTAATGCACTAGAGGAACAAGAAAAAAAATACCTGCTCCCTATCACAACCAAAGGACTTTAATGAGATCTCAAGATATCTGGATATTTTATCATCTATTAAATATAACTGACCTAAGCCTTGAGCCTAGAATAACATCAGTGTAATGACTTGAATGCCACAGTTTTCTGTAGAAAAATCAGTGCTTACCTTTCACAGAGAGGTTTTTCAAGTGATATAAGCTATATAAAGCACATACATCACTCCTGTTAAATTATTTATCACAATTGGTATTTTAGGTTTAGATAGGTCAAAGTTATGATACATGAATTTGCATAATCCAAGTATACAAACATCCAAATACTTTTTAGACAACCTACCACAGAACAATATTTAATGCGAGAGAACTATCATGCTCATTTTTCAGGGTCAGAGCATATCCATGTTTTAACTGACTGCACAGATATGTAACTGTATGCATTTATGACTTATCAATGAGCCATATCTACAACTTACTTGATCTTAGATTCTCATTTGGTAATCTATCCTTAGCTAAGCAATTAGAGGGGAGGGGTAGAGGAAGAGGAGGCAGTGAAGGTAGTGAGGGCAGGAGGCAGTGAAGGCAGAAGAGAAGGCAGTGAACACAGACAAACAAAAAAAAAGTCATTGGAAAGGCTGCTCAGTTATGGTCTGCCATCACCAAGACTCACACCTAGGGCATGGCTGACTTACACAAAGGTTCTTGGCAGTTATTAAACAAGCAGTTGATACACAATTGTAGGCTGGTCAATTTGAGAAAGTGTTGCAGGCTCTACGGACTGATGGAAAGTGAATCCTAGTCAGAGGATAGCACTTTTTAATGGAAAGCTGTTGTTCTAGTATTAAATTAAAACAAAATTTTAACTAGAGACAATCTAGACATTTTCTGTTATATCTGTATATTAGAGACAGAACCCACTCAATCTTAAAGGGTCAGCATCTATTACTTTTCATTTAATTTTGCAATATGTCTTTCTCTATTTCAGGTTTCTTACTGTTGGTTTTCTCAAGTAATCTCCTATCTTGGGGGCAGGACTGAGAACCCCTTAGGAACTTGAGGTACGCTCCTAGTTCAATGAGAAGAGCTTCCTTAGCAGATCTGCTGAAATGTAAGCTTAAGGGACCTTCTTTTGCACAGATCCCTTCAAAGACCCTGGGAGAGGCTTATGCTATATGTCACCAGGATGTGTTTTTGTAAAATTTGCAAATTTTCACCATCGTGAGTTAAATGAGCTAAGTTAAATGAGTTAAGATATCTGTCTCTCAGGATTCTGTGCCATCTCACTTTCCCAGGGTTGGTATTAGTGTTGGGGAGCAAATAAAGTGGCCATCTGATTTCTGGGATCCTGTGATGGAGAAATTAACCTGGGAATTATTTAGTTTGGATTTACAGATAGATTTATATAGTTCACAATTGCTTTTGTGTGCAGATATTTTTGTGACATAAATAGGTACAGTGTGAGAGATTGCACTGTGATATAAATGTGTCCCATGGTTCCTAGCATGGTAAGTACAAGGTAATAACAGAAATGAAGGAGGCATTTCTCAATGATGCCTAGTCAAAATAAAAGTTTTCTGTCACTAGTAGCCTTGAAAATATAGTGTATACAATTAAAAATGTAGCATAAGCAATTATATGTACCTTTTTTTCCTTTTCTGATGAGAATCACATAAAATAAAATTATCTGAATTCCTCTGTCTATAAGGCACAAGTTTACAGCAGTACGACAAATATGAAGCATGTACATATGTGAAGTTGCAAATGTTATGTGCTACAAATATGAACAATTTCAATAATTTAAAAACATTTTAAATCAACCATACTAGACAAAAAAATCTATTCAAATTTTCCATTCTCTTTATAGAAAATACTCATATTAAAAAATCATTCTCAATGTTCTTTATAGAAAACATTACAAATCACGGTCACAAAATCTAAGGGTATGCAGCTAAGAAATGTAAGGGAAAACAGTATTATAAAGAGTATCAAGCAGTTAATTAAAAAAATTATTTTTTGGCAGTAGTATTTGTGGTATTTCTCAGTTTTACACAACTGTAACTTGTTAGGAGTTCTTTTTCATTGTGGAGTCAATCCTCACTATTCACAGATTCCATTATCTGTGAATTTACCTACTAAAATGTATTTGTAACCCCCAAATCAATACTTGTGGTGTTTTCACGGTCATTCACGGACATGTGCAATGAAAATTTTGAGTTTTCCAAAGCATATAATTTCAGCCAAGGTTAAACAAGGTGGCCTTTTGCCTTCTCACTTCAAATCTCTTACTATAAACAAGTGTCCTTTCTGCAGTATATTTAGTGCTGTTTTTTCCATTTTTTTGTGTTTTTTTTCCAGTGATCTCACCGTTGAAAATGGCCCCCAAACATAGTACTGAAGTGCTGTCCAGTGTTCCTAAGGGCAAGAAAGTTGTGTGTGCTTTACTGAGAAAGTATGTGTGTTGGATAAGCTTTGTTCACTTATGAGTTATCAATGTTAATGAATCAACAATATATATTAAATAAGATTTCTTTAAATGGAAACACACATAAAACAAGGTTATATATGTTCATCAGTTGATGAAATTGTTGATCTCAAAGGAACCTAACTCTGTATTTCCCCTAGGAACAATGGTTCACTATTGCCAATTCAGTGTTTGTGATGACATTAAAGAATATAACTGACTTGAATAATGAGAGTTAATTGTAAACATTTAATATTTAATTTTGTACTTATATTTTGTATTCCTTTTCATAAAGACAGCACTAGAAACTGAATAGGTTTCAGGTGTATCTGCCAAACCTGAATCTGCTTCTGCTCAAGAGCCTACATATTCCCTTCAAAGGAGTCCTGCTACTACATAATTCTTGCTTCGCTGGAACTCATACCAGGATTGTGGAACAAGAACCTCAGTCTTGACATTTGGTAGTTAGAATCAAAACTTCCATTCTTACTCTATTTCTATGTGGCAATCAGACCTGCTTTAAGATTTGGAAAATTGTTTCTAGAACTGTGTTGTGACTTAGGTCAGAGGCAAACTATAGTGAAACCTACCATTTCTTGAAAAAAATGAGGCATATTTCTTGAAAGAGAAAATTACTTTAGAAATGACTTTTAAAACAAGTACATATTGGGCTGATATACCTAAATTAAAAAAATTCAAATTTAAGTTCAACATATATTCAAGAAAGTTAAAAGGATAAAACTTCTACTAGGTGTTGCTACTCTCAAAGATGACACGAGTTAGGGAGCAGCATCTAGAATCCAATCTGTTGTTAATTTTATTTCCAGGTCAGAGATGTTAATGACCTGAATATGTATCCCCTTATATACCCTTAACAAAAAATGATGTTGTGAAAGCATTTTATTATTGATAATTAAGAGAATTTGAATATATAAAATATGTAAACTAAAAAATGTCAAAATGTTGGCAGTTCAGCGAGTGTACTCTCAGGAATTTAAAAACAACTACAGGATAGTACCTTCACTGCCTCTGCAGCGAACAGGAAGAAATGTGGTTGAGAATTTCCCCCTTGTGTCAGGGTGTTGCTCAGAAACAGCTGTCCCAACTTAGGTGCAGTTACAATAAATCAACCTAAATGTCCTCAACTTGACCCAGCTCATTATGTCATTAACATGACATTAACACTGTGGCTTTAGCACTGTGGGTGTGGCTTAGGCACTCATGAGTAATAACCAAGATGGAGTCACTCTGGCCAACCCCAAGCATGTGCAGATGCAACACCCCTAGGTGGGAGTTTAACCTCTCCCATTTGGGCAAAACCCATAGAAGACTTCCTGGTTTCTGTCACACAAAAGACCCAGAAATCAGCTCCATTTCTGGAAACTTGCTTTCAGGGCCCCTCTCTTTGCTGAGAGTTTTCCTTTTATTTAATAAATCCTACTTGACTCACTCTCTGGTGTCCACGCACCTTATTCTTCTTGGTCATGGAACAAGAACTCAGACCTAGGGATTAAGCAGACTGCAACAACAGGGAGATCCTATCTCTACAAAATAAATAAATCTTTACTGTTTTTTCTTGTTACATACTTTATTCACCTGAAATGGGCTTCATTTTGCTTAAAATATCAACTTTGGAGCTATGCAGAAAACAAAATCCATTTTTCTATACCAGAAGACAGATGATTTCAAGTTAAACTGGGAAATAGCTTTCCCCAGAAGCTATGTGCTCTAACTAGCAGCTCTTTTCATGAGAACTGCCAACTTCCAACTGCTCCAAACAAGTTAGAAAACTAAGGCATTGAAGTATATGGATCTCACTCATCATGCCTATTTAATATGAGCTGATTAGAAATCAGAACATAAATTTTCTACAGATAATCTCTTCCACATAAAATCAACCACAAGTCCACGAAAATGACTTACATTATGGTAAAATGTGGACTCAAAGTGAATATATATCAGCTATGTGCAGTTTTAAAAATGGACTTCATTAGAAATTACAGAAATAGAAACAATAGCATTTTCTCAATCTGTTATGATTTATATAACACATGAGTAAGATCAGCACAAAATGGCATTTAATACAATACAATATTATATGTTCACATTCTGGGTAAAAAACCTTTTAGATAAACATATACAGTAAAAGACGAAAGCACTTAGGAGATTTGTTTGATCCATTCTATTTGAGCCTAACAGCATACTTGGAGTTAGTTGTCTTCAATTGGATTATTATAATCTTTTAATCAGTTTACTCTTTGTAAACCATGCCATACAGCCTTCAACTCTACAGAGAAAATGATTTGAGAACCATGTACTTTGTCCCACTAAACTCTAGTTGCCCCAAGTGCCTTTTTAATTTTCCATTATGTCCTGTGAAATTGCTCCTCTCAAGTAAAACCAATATATAGGAGACTAAATTGAGACCAAACTTCTTGTCATAACTGAGCTATGTATGACTATAAACTAGAAATCAACTCCAAATGGAAACTTCAAAACCATGCATAACACATGGAAATTAAATTACCTGCTCCTGAATGATCACTGGGTCAAAAACAAAATCAAGTTGGAAATTAAAAAATTCTTCTAACTGAATGACAGTAACAACAAAATCTATCAAAACCTCTGGGATACAGCAAAGGTGGTGCTAAGATAAAAGTTCATAGCCCTAAATGCCTACATCAAAAAGACTGAAAGCACAAACTGACATTCTAAGGTCACACCTCAAGAGACCAGAGAAACAAGAACAAACCAAATCCAAACCCAGCAGAAGAAAGGAAATAACCAAGATCAGAGCAGCAGAACTAAATGAAATTAAAACAAACAAAAAAATACAAAAGATAAATGAAACAAAAAGCAGGCTCTTTGAAAAGATAAATAAAATTGATAGATCACTGGCAAGATTAACTAAAAGAGAGAAAATCCAAATAACCTCTAAGAAACTAAATGGGAGATATTACAACTGATTCCATTGATATACAAAAGGTTATTCAAGGTTACTATGAACACCTTTAAGCACATAAACTGGAAAACCTAGAGGAGATGGATGAATTCCTGGAAAAATACAACCCTCCTAGCTTAAATCAGGAAGAATTAGATATTCTGAACAGACCAATAACAAGCAGTGAGACTGAAATGGTAATTAAAAAGTTACCAACAATAAAAAAAAGTAGAGGACCAGACGGATTCACAGCTGAATTCTACCAAACATTCAAAGAATTGGTACCAATCCTTTTGATACTATTCCACAAGACAGAGAAAAAGGGTACCCTCCCTAACTCATTCTCTGAAGCCAGCATCACCCTAATACCAAAATGAGGAAAGGACAAAACCAAAAAAGAAAACCACAGACCGATGATCTCTGATGAAAACAGACACTAAAATCTTTAACAAAATACTAGCTAACCGAATCCAACAACATACCAAAAAGATAATCCACCATGTTCAAGTGGGTTTCACACTAGGGATGCAGGGATGGTTTAACATACAAGTCAATAAATGTGATACACCAAATAAACAGAATTAAAAACAAAAATTACATGAGCATCTCAACAGATGCAGAAAAAGCATTCACAAAATCCAGCATCCCTGTATGATTAAAACTCTCAGAAAATTGGCATACAAGGGACATACCTTAATGTAATAAAAACCATCTATGACAAATCCACAGCCAACTTAATACTAAATGGAGAAAAGTTGAAAGCATTCCCTCTGAGAACTAGAACAAGACAAGGATGCCCACTCTCATCACTCCTCTTTGTCATAGTACTAGAAGTCCTAGCCAGAGCAATCAGACAAGAGAAATAAAGGGCATCCAAATCAGTAAAGAGGAAGTCAAACTGTCACTGTTTGTTGACAATATGATTGTTTACCTTGAAAACCCTAAAGTCTCCTCCAGAAAGCTCCTAGAAGTGATAAAACAATTCAGCGAAGTTTCCAGATACATTAACATACACAAATCAGTAGCTCTTCTATACACCAACAGTGACCAAGCAGAGAGTCAATTCAAGAACTCAACCCCTTTTATAATAGCTGCAAAAAATAAAATAAAATACATGGGAATATACCTAACCAAGAAGAAAAAGACCTCTACAAGGAAAACTACAAAATAGTGCTGAAAGAAAACACAGATGACACAAACAAATGGAAACTCATCCTATGCTCATGGATGGGTAGAATCTATATTGTTAAACTGACCATACTGCCAAATGCAATTGACAAATTTAACACAATCCCCATCAAAATACCACGATCATTCTTCACAGAATTTGAAAAAACAATTCTAAAATTCTTATGGAACCAAAAAAGAGTCAACAAAGCCAAAGCAAGACTAAGCAAAAAGAACAAATCTGGAGGCATCACACTACCTGATTTCCAACTATACTATAAGGCCATAGTCCCCAAAACAGCACGGTACTGGTATAAAATAGGCATATAGACCAATGCAACAGAATAGAGAACCCACAAATTTATTTACAGCCAAATACTTACAGCCAACTGATCTTCAACAAAGCAAACAAAAACTTATAGTGGGGAAAGGACACCCTTTTCAACAAATAGTGCTGGGATAACTGGCTAGCCACATGTAAAAGAATGAAACTGGATCCTCATCTCTCACCTTACACAAAAATCAACTAAAGATGGATTAAGGACTTAAATCTAAGACCTGAAACTATAAAAATTCTAGAAGATAACATTGAAAGAACCCTTCTACACAATGGCATAGCCAAGGATTTTATCACCAAGAACCCAAAAGCAAACGCAATAAAAACAAAGATAAAAAGCTGGGATGTAATTAAACTAAAGAGCTTTTGCACAGCAAAAGGAACAGTCAGCAGAGTAAACACACAACCCACAGAGCAGGAAAAAAAAAATCTTTGCAAACTATGCATCTGACAAAGGACTAATATACAGACTCTACAAAGAACTCAAAGAAATCAGTAAGGAAAAAACAATCCCATCAAAAAGTGGGCTAAGGATATGAATAGATAATTCTCAAAACAAGATCTACAAATGACCAACAAACATGGGAAAATGCTCAACATCACTAAGAATCAGGGAAATGCAAATCAAAACCACAATGTGACACCACCTTATTCCTGTAAGAATGGCCATTATCAAAAAATCAAAAAACAGTACATGTTGGCGTGGATATAGTGATTAGGGAACACTTCTACATTGCTAGTGGGAATGTAACCAGCACGGTCACTAAGGAAAAGTGTGGAGATTCCTTTAAGAACTAAAAGTAGAAATACCATTTGATCCAGCAATCCCACTACTGGGTATCTACTCAGTAAAAGAAGTTGTTATATGAAAAAGATACTTGCACACACATGTTTACAGCAGCACAATTCACAATTGCAAAATTGTGGAACCAACCCAAAGGCCCATCAATCAACGAATAAAGAAACTGTCGTGTGTATATATGTGTACACACACACACACACACACACACACACACGACAGAATACTACTCGGCCATAAAAAGGAATGAATTAATAGCATTTGCAGTGACCTGGATGAGACTGGAGACTATTATTCAAAATGAAGTAACTCAGGAATAGAAAACCAAACACTGTATGTTCTCACTGATATATGGAAGCTAAGCTATGAGGACAAAAAGGTATAAGAATATACAATGAATTTTGGGGACTTAAAGATACAGGTGAAGTAACTCAGGAATAGAAAGCCAAACACCATATGTTCTCACTGATATGTGGGAGCTAAGCTATGAGGAGACAAAGGCGTAAGAATGATACAATGAACTTTAGGAACTTGGAGATATGGGTGGGAAGGGAGTGAGGGATAAAAGACCACAAATATGGTGCAGTATATACTGCTTGGGTGATGGGTGCCCAAAAATCTCACAAAGCACCACTAAAGAACTTACTCATGTAATCAAATACCACCTGTATCCCAATAACCTATGGGAAAAAAAAGAAAAATACTTTCCCAATGCACATTTTTCCTACTGAGATATTCCCCATCTCCTTGAATATTAAAGAATCACCTTTTCCTCCCAGTGGGGAATGCAGGGCAAAGGAAAAGCATGAAAGTAATAACTTGTTAAATAGCAATATCTGAAACTGAAGTTAAGGTCCAAGTAAAGTGCTAGGTTTTGCTATAGTTGAAAAGATTTAAAAAGCCAATGTAGCTTTAAATCATTAGCAAGATTTGCAAGTGAAATTCTCTAATATAGAACCAAAAAAATCAGCATATAGAGGATCAAATCAGCACTACAGGTGAAAGTACTTGGCCACCGAAAAACCAAGAGAAAGAGAAAAGAAACTAAAACAGATGGCAGGTACTTATTACAGTTTAGGTGACTGAACTACCACCAGATCACAGTTTAAATATAGTTGGTGGAAAATTTAGTGAATATGAGGAAATGGAGGAAGTTCAGAAACCACAGTTATTTCCATTTTAAATAAGGATGATGGTTCTGCACCACCATCTGTTTATAGTTCATTGAATGAGGTTCTAGTTGATAGGAGATAATTACCTCTTCCCTAGAGGAGGTGAAGTGTTTCTCATTCTGCAGACACCTCTGATGAATGGCCATGTGGGTATGAGACCAAGACAGCATGCCAAGATCAGTTTGGTTTTTAATGATATCTTTAAACACTTGATTTTCTATTTTTTCCTATTTAAAGGTAGAAAAATGTGCACCTTAAAATACACAGAACCACATCACTGGCTGTCCTTTTGCTTTTATACAACATTTTAATCTTACAGGGAAAGTAGAACATACATAGATAGTATGCCATCCACAGCATTAGAAAAGGATGAGGGTGGGGGATGTTCCATGATCATTTCAACTTCAAACATTTTTGAGATTTGATTTACTGATTCATTGTTTTCCCCTGAAAACTATTCTGTCTCTCAGTGCCTCATCAGATAATGATGTTCCCATTATCCCAGTCATTTCAGTTCTTTCATCTATTTGGAAAGGCCTATCAATTTTATCTTCCCAATCTCTCTCAAATTTGTCTCTTCACTTCCAATGCAAACTGCCACATACCTTAATACTTCTTACCTGCACTATGGCCCTCGTATCTTAAATGGTCTCCCTGCCTCTAGTCTCTTCAAATAATAAAGTTCAACTAAAATACTACTTTCAGATTACTATCACTTAAGTACCACTCTCATCATACCACTATTATATGTAAAACCTTTCAAAAGCAGGTTGTGACTCCAAAATAGAAAGATGCTTAGAAATTATTTCCTTACAAATATGTAAGATGGTGTGTGCATATTAATAAGAACTAGAAAAGAACACAAAAAATTAGGAGAAATTAATTTAAAAGGGACCGAGACTTGATGTTTACCAAAACTTACTATTTGTTATAGTAACATGAATAAAGCAAATAAAATCTTTCAGTGACTCCTTACTGTTTATGTACCATTAAACTTAACCTCTGTAATCTGTTTCCAAGCCTACCTTTCCAACTTATTTTCCATCCCTCCTTTCACACAAGCTAAAATTCCAGTCAAAGTGAATTGCCACACTTATCATATGAGTTCCTGTACTGTTCTTTCCCAGTTACGAGCCACTGCTTACATGATAACCTCCAGCTGGTACATTCTTTTCCTTCATTTCTGTGTGTCCAAATCCTACTTAACTATCTTTCATAGTTCTGTTCAAACCATACATTATCCACAAAACTATCCCTGATGTCTCCTTACTCAACACTCTAATAAGCATTTCATCTGTTTCTTTCCTATAAAAGGTAGCATGCTATATTAGTTCTGTATTGTGTGTGTGTAAAAAGTAGCTCCCTTTAGGACAGGGTCTTTGTTTTAGCCATCTTTGTAATCCACTCAAGGCATAACATGGTGTCTTTCTGAATAAATATGTAAAATGTGTAATTATTTTCAAAAGGCAAGGGCCAGGAATACTAAAACCTAACTGAAATTATTACTCTTAGTTATATGACGATCCTTCTTTTTTTCACTCCAATTTATTCTTAACCCAACCTTCTTACCTGAAGGTATGTTATTCTCCGCTGGACCAGTTCTGTCAGATCTTTGGCCTCTTTTTCCCGCCAATCACCTGCTCCATCTGTCTGACTGAGGTAGTATAGATCCGTCATTATTGACCTGTTAAAACAAACAACATTGGAAGTCTAACTTATTTGTACTGCTTCACTGGATTACACAAAGTCTTAAGAAAAATGCCAAATTCTTCATGAAGATTGATGCTCACATTGATGCTAGTACTCATCTTTTATTTTCTATCAAGGTTATGAAATTCAAAAATTAGTCTCAACATCCAATATTCATTCCTAGAGTAAATTTTCACTGTTAAGAAAATATACTTTTTTGTTCAAGCCAGTCAGCTGCCCTTGTTTCCCAACACAGACAGAGCACTACAGAGATTTGGAGGAAAGTGAATATGCAAAGCAAATGAATGAATAGATTAACATAGAGGAAGAAGTTGATGTTAGTATTTGAATAGTACCTCTTGGTTCTCTCTAATATCATTTCATGCCCCCTTTTAATTTTTGTTTTCATATTCAAACATTCTGAATGACTGTAAAAAGATAAGAGGAAAAATTTTATATAACTTATAGCAGTATAAACCAAGGGCCAGCAAACTTTTTCATTAAAGGGCCAGATAGTAAATATTTTAGTCTCTATGGATCTCTAAGATCCTTTGCCTTTGTAGCGGGAAGCTGCCCTAGATAACATGCAAACGAATAGGTACGGATGTGTCTGAATAAAACTTTATTTATAAAAACAGGCAATGAGCCAGATTTGGTTTTTGGGCCATAATTTGCTGAGTCCTGGTTTAAACTAATAAAACGATTGTTTAGCACCAGTATTCTCACTCCATGTAGCATCAGTAATTTCAATTACAATGTGCTGGATTTCCTGCAGAGTGAAGTAAAATCCCCAGTAAACTAAGAAGAGAAACTTTAGGGCTGGTAAAAATGGTTTTATTTATATTGCATGAAATAAAAATTATGACTTGCATTTAGTAAGAAAGAAAAGTAAAAAGCAAGAGTCTCTCTTTGTCTAATATCCCCTACAAATCTGTCAGCAAATTTATAGCTAATTTCTAATTTTTCACGTATCACCACCAGCACTTTTACCAACTGAGACACCATCTTCTCTCACCTGGATTACAACCACCTCCTAACAAGGTCTCCCTGCTTCCACCATTGCCTATGTCTAAAGTCTATTCTCAATATAGCCGCCAGATCCTGTTACAACATCAGGCAAATAATGTCACTACTCTTAACATGAATTGGCTCTTCATCTCACTCAGAGTCAAAGCCAAAATTACTACTTTGACCTAAAAGACCCCACCCAATATGGCTCACTTTAATCTCATCTTTGTCTTTGATCTCATCTCCCACTACCATCCTCCTTGATTTCTCTATTTCAGTCACACAGGTCTTGTTGCTAACCCATGACAGTGCCAGGTATATTCCTACTCCAGAGCTTTTCTTTTTGATCCTCCCTGCCCTGGCATGCTCTTTTCTCAGATATCTATTCACATGGCTCACCTAAATGACCTTGAAATCTTTGCTCAGATGTCACCATCTTCATAAGATTTTCCCAGATTATCCCACTTAAAAATCCAACACCCCCTCCTATCACCCATATCCCTTGGTTTTCCCTCTCCTCCTGTTTGAGTAGGTAGCTAGGCAGACAAGAGAGGGCAGGAGAAGGTACCCCTTGACTCTCAGCAATGTCAGGTGACTATCAGGTGATGGTCAGTAGTTGTTAAACTGTCTAAAATAATTTAACTGGTTGCAGCTGGTGCCAGGGAAAGGCAGTCTCCTAAATAGAAAACACCTGAAGTTGGTGATCAGCGGCTTCCTGATAAGATTTCAAGAGTTGTGTCAGCTGGCTCAAGTATGCGTACTAGGAGGCAAAATGGCAGAGTTTAACTATTATATGACCTTCTTCTAGGAATGCTCAACTGGTAAGAAAAAAAAATGACCCAAATGAGCATATGCACAACTTCAGTAAACACATTGCACATGCAATCCCTCTCAAGTGCTGGCAGGCCACTGCACATGCAGATAGCCTGCCCCAAGGAAAAATCAGGTAAGAAGAAATGCAGGAGAGAGATCCAAGATGGCCGATTACTAGCAGCTCAGGATTGTAGCTCCCAGTGAAAGTGCAGAGAATGAGAGGATGACACACTTTCAGACGACTATTTGTTGCTCACAGACCAGGAGATTCCCAGCGGAGGAGCCCCACGGGTCGCCAGTGCGACTCTTATGTCTGGCGTGGCAGTTTTGGCGGCGCCCTGGCGCAGCAGTTCTTGGTGCAGAGTAAACGGGACTGGGTCCCCTTTTGGTCGACATTTGGAGCTCTGGGAAGGCAGAGTTGCCTATTCAGCTGATTGAAAAAGGGACTCAAGAAGGAAGCCAGACCAGAGATTCCTGGGCAGAAAAGGGCAGAAAAGCACCATCAATCTTAACGCTGCTGTTTTAGCCGGCGCAGTGGGTTGCTCAGATTCCGGCGCTGGGAATCAACAGGTTGGACATCCACTCAGAGACCTAAAAAGGCTGAGAATACCCAAAATCAGAATGCCTCTCCCTCTACAGGGGATCACAGTTCCTCATCAACAAGGGATCAAGGCCTGATAGAGAACGAGTGCATTCCAATAACAGAATTAGGCTTCAGAAAGTGGACAATAAGAAACTTCTGTGAGTTAAAAGAACATGTCCTAGCCCAATGTAAAGAAACTAAGAACCTTGAAAAAAGGTTTGACGAAATTCTAACGAGAATAGACAATTTAGAGAGGAATACAAGTGAATTAATGGAACTGAAGAATACAATATGAGAACTCCGCGAAGTATGCACAGGTTTTAACAGTCGAATTGATCAAGCAGAAGAAAGGATATCAGAGGTCGAAGACTAACTTAATGAAATGAAACGAGAAGACAAGATTAGAGAAGAAAGAGTAAAAAGGAATCAGCAAAGTCTCCAAGAAATATGGGACTATGTGAAAAGACCTAATTTACATTTGATAGGTGTACCTGAATGTCGTGAAGAGAATGAATCCAAGCTGGAAAATATTCTTCAGGATATTATTCAGGAAAACTTTCCCAACCTAGTAAGGCAGGACAGTACTCAACTCCAGGTAATACAGAGAACACCACAAAGATATTCCTCAAGTAGAGCAACTCCAAGACACATAATCGTTAGATTCACCAGGGTTGAAATAAAAGAGAAAATTCTAAGGGCAGCTAGAGAGAAAGGTCACGTTACCCATAAAGGGAAGCCTATCAGACTCACAGCAGATCTCTCAGCAGAAACCCTACAAACTAGAAGAGAGTGGGAGTCAATATTCAATATCCTCAAAGAAAAGAATTTTCAACCCAGAGTCTCATATCCAGCCAAACTAAGCTTCATAAATGAAGGAAAAGTAAAATTTTTCGTGAACAAGCAAGCACTCAGAGATTTCATCACCACCAGGCCTGCTTTACAAGAGCTTCTGAAAGAAGAACTACAAACAGAAAGGAACAACCAGTATCAGTCACCCCAAAAACTTACCAAAAGGTAAAGAGTATCTCCATAGTGAAGAATCTACATCAACTAATGGGCAAAATAGCCAGCTAGCATTAAATGACAATATTAAACTCACAAATATCAAGATTAATCCTAAATTTAAATGGATTAAATGCCCCAATCAAAGACACAGACAGGCAAAATGAGTAAAAAGTCAAAACCCATCGGTACACCCAGATCCATCTCATAAGCAAGGACACACAAAGACTCAAAACAAAGGGTTGGTGGAAGACTTACCAATCATATGGAGAGCAAAAAAAAAAAAAAACCAGGAGTTATAACTTTCATCTCTGACAAAATAGACTTTAACAGTAACAAAGACTAAAAGAAACAAAATGGTAAAAGGATCAATGCAACAATGGCAACAATGCAACAACAGGAGTCAATGATCATAAATATATATGCACCCAATATAGGAACACCCAGATACATAAGACAAGTTCTTAATGACTTATAAAGAGATTTGGACTCCCGCACAATAATAGCGGGAGACTTTGACATCATATTGTTAATATTCGACAGATCAACGAGATAGAAAATTAACAGGGACATCCATGATTTGAACTTAGACCTGGAACAAGTAAACTCAGTGAATATTTATAGAATTCTTCACCCCAGGTCCACAGAACATACATTTTTCTCAGTATCATATTATACCTATTTTGAAAGTGACCACATAATTGGAAGTAAATCACTCTTCAGCATTTGCATAGCATTTCACAGACTTAAATGAAACATTGGTTGGCTGTTTGTTTGTTATTTTCTTCTCTTATTCCTTCCTGTCTCTGCTGTTAAGCACAATTATTGGCAAAAAAGGGGTTTTTAACACCTCTTTTTAGATTGCATTCCAGCCTGGGCAACAGAGCAAGACTCCTGTTCTCTCTCCCTCTTTCTCTTTCTTTCAAAGAAAAAAAATGAAAGAAAAAAAACAAAACAGAACTTAGCATGTGGAGGATGGGAGTCAGAATTTAACTACACAGGAGAACGTGCAGAAAGGGCTATTATCAACTGTCCCCCTAAAATGCAAGGGTTCCTAAATCCTGCTAAAGACCTTTCAAAAAGAGTTACTCGGCTGAGCGCAGTGGCTCACGCCTGTAATCCTAGCACTTTGGGAGGCCGAGGTGGGTAGATCACCTGAGGCCAGGAGTTCAAGACCAGCCTGGCCATCATGGTGAAACCCCATCTTTTTTTTTAAAAAGAAGAAGAAATGCAAACCCCAGAACCACAGCAATGTATACAGGCCCAAGTCAAAGGCCAGACAGCGCACTTGACCCTGTCAAGTTGCCCGCATGGCCCTCTTACAAGTGCACTTTACTTCCTTTCATTCCTGCTCTAAAACCTGTGTAGATCTCTCACTCTGCCTTACGATCCTCTGGCCAAATCCTTTTCTCCAAGGAGGCGGGAATCGAGCTGCTGCTGGCCGATATGGATTCACTGCTGCTAACATTCCTTCCCTGTTTATTTTTTAAAGTAATTATCATTTTCCAATGTACAATATCACTTACTTCTTATCTTTCTGCCCTACTAGAATTTAAGCTCCAAAAGAGTGAACTTTTTTTGGTTGCTTTTTTAAATTTTATTTTTTTGTTTTCTTTTTATTGTTGTTTAAATCGGCATGTGGAACACTGCATGTCACAGCAAAATATTCAGTAAATATCTTTAAATAGATGAATGAAAAAGTAGCAAAAGAAAAATCTTTAAGAGTTTATATAATGAGATAATGATGATCATTTTTAACTTTTACAAATCCAGTTTGATGGTAGAGAAGTTTGGGGAATAATCCTTACCTAGGTGTAGCTCCAGCTTCATCCCTTTCTCAACACTTTGTATTAACTCCTCTGTTTAAGGCATGCTTAAGAGTATAGATTATTATGAAAATTATAAAGTTAGAAACTTATTTATATTGTCAACAAAATTACACATCTAGAAATCATTTACAATGATTGTATTAACTAAAAACATACAGCATTAGCTGGAGATTCCAAGGGTACTGAGAGAAAACTGATGTATTACAATACATAAAAACAACAACAACAATAAGTAAGTACACCTATTCTAAGTGTTTTACATTATTTCATTTAATTCTCACAATTATCTGATAAGCTAGATAAAAAATGTCAGGCATTGAGAGTTAAAATAATTTGCTCCAAGTCACAAACCTCAGAAATGTCAGAGTAGGAATTCAAACCCAAGCAACAGGTTTCTAACTACTACACTAACAAATATTAAAGGAGGAGGTCCAGAGCACAATAATGTACACTCTGCTCAATGTAAATACCCAAAATCAGAAAGTCTGAATCAGAGGAGAGAACTTTGGGAGCCAGAAATACCAATTTCTCAATTTTGGTTCTACCTCCTACTAACTTTGTGTCCTAGGAAAGTTATTTTGACATCTCTGAGACAAAGTATTCAAAATACCTTCCATATAGCTCTTTAAAAAATGCATAGTAATAAGACACACAAAATAGTAATATATGTGGTAGCAGCTATTTTTTTTAAATGCTAGAGACCCTCAGGAGTTGTTTCAGAACTTTTACATTGTGTCTGAAGAGCACCCACAAATAATTCTACCACCAAGAGGAAGGATCTATTAGATGTGGGTAACAGTACCATGTGGTACTGATGGTCGATCATAAAAATGACCCGATACTGAGTTCCCTATAACACCCAGAAGAAGGGGATTGATCAGTAAGAAGGAATCACTTAAGAGATAGTGAAACACGCTCTCAACAACTGTGATTTGCCTAAGAGTACGTGACACAGTCTTAGTACTCTTTTATTCCTGGTTCTTAACTAGATGCTAAACTATTTAGTAAAAATGCAATGGCAGCCCACAGGAAAGTCTTATTTACTATCACAGAAAGCCATTAGAAGTACACATGATTAACAGAGAATACTTGATAATAGCCCCTTTGAATAAAGTGAAACTATTAATACAAATAAAAATTAAAAATTTTACCCACCATTTAGACTATTCATCCTAAATTAATAGTGGAACAACTGTGAACAATGCTTCAGAACAACAGTGCCATTTGTGAAGCACTTCAGACATCTGTTTCATGTGTCAACATTATTCACACACAGAGGACACTTTGCAGCTTAGCTACTTCCATTTTCACCCTTTTTAAACAGGGCAAGAGGCCAATATGTAATGCCTTGTCCATTTTTATATTTGTTATTCTCAACTATAATTCAAAACATTTTCTTTTCATGAAGGAGTCTTTGGCTGCAAAAACCAAACATACAACGTAAGAAATAACCTAAAGTCTTATAGACTGGGCAAAGTTTCAACTTTTAAGTTTTTTCAGATTATAAAACTGAGTTCCCTATGGACTATTCTGTAGACTACAGTATTCTTTTATAGTTACTGGGGGTGGTGGGGAAGTCACTATCTGTATGAAATTGTGAGTTGCTCATGGAAACACAGAAGTCTTTAACTATAATAGAGCTATAGAGCTCAGCTAGAAGTTCATTTAAAACATCTTCTCAGTTTTATAAGCCTCTTTCCCATCTTATTTTTTTAACAAATATTTATTAATCATCTGTGCTGTGCCCTAAGATACAATATTGAAGAAAGCAGTTATATTCCTTTTTCTCATGAAGCTTACAGATAGCCAAAAAATGAAGAAAACAACTACGATTTATGGTAAATTTTATAAATACAAGAAATAAAATGGTATAATAGAGAGTATCTGTTGAGCACAGAGATATAAACAATGGGTTCAGGCAAGGTTTCTCTGTCATAGGGGTATCTAACATGAGACCTGAAGGATAGAAAGGAGCCACTCAGGTGGAGAGTGGGGAAAAAGACCTCACCTACCTGGGTCACTAACTGAAGCCCCATGTGACTTGGGCACAGGCAGGGAGGAGAAGAGGCAGATGTTACAGTAAGAGTAGCAGGTGGGATTCTCACCTGATGAATGCGTATCTTCCTCCAAAGACAGAGAGAAAAAGAAGCTATACTTATAGACAACAATATAAACTATTCTTCCTCTTATCTGTATATTATCTGTTAACTGTATATTCTTTCAGATTGAACTATCTTATATATCATTTATTCATTTTGCAAATGTTTATATAGCAATGACTAAGTATTTCATAGGTTTCATCATAATTGAATGCAGTCATTTGTTTTTTTCCTACCTATCAAATAGAAGTAATCACAAAACTTGTTCCAAGTATCAACTTTATTGAATGATTGAGACAACATTTTGCTCTTGATGGCCAGGCTGGAGTGCAGTGACACAATATTGGCTTACTGCAACCTCCGCCTCCCAGGTTCAAGCGATTCTCCTGCCTCAGACTCCCAGATAGGTATGTACCACCACACTCGACTAATTTTGTATTTACAGTATTGACAAGGTTTCGCCACATTGGTAAGGCTGGTATTGAACTCTTGACCTCAGGTGATCCACCTGCTTTGGCCTCTCAAAGTGCTGGGCTTACAGGTGTGAGCCACTGTGCCAGGCACAAGTCTCAATTTTAAATAACAGTATTGTTTCTGGAGATATAATACAGTGGAATAACAAGTTTATCAGCAAATGTCTGTTGAAGGTTAAAAGGAAATTCAATATGCTCTTAGTTTTACGTTAAAGAGTTGAAGTGATTCTCCTGCCTCAGCCTCCTGAGTACCTGGGATTACAGAAGTGTGCCAGATGCCCAGCAAGGTTTTTTTTGTTTTTCATAGAGGCAAGGTTTCACCATGTTGACCAGCCTGGTCTCAAACTCCCGGCCTTATGTGATCCACCCTCCTCAGCCTCCCAAAGTGATAGGATTACAGGCATGAGCCACCATGCCCCGAGTAGAACAGAATTTGTGACTCTAAAAGCAAGCCACCTATGACAGGTATTAAAACTTCTATTTCAAAAATTGATCATGTTTTATGTTCTTTGTATTTTCTGCTAATTTCTCTATTTTAATAGTCATAAAACTCGATTTAAAAAAAAAAAAAAAGAGTTCTAGTCTGCCTCTATGCCACCGAGGAACCAAACACAAAGAGGGTTTTTTGTTTACACTTGATTCAAAATGTTAAAGAGAGAAGTTCATACGGGTGGGTGGCTCATGCCTATAATCACAGCATTTTGGGAGGCTGAGGCAGAAGGATCACTTGAGCACAAGAGTTCAAGACCAGGTTGGGCACCTGGCAAAACCCCCTCTCTACAAAAAATAAAAAGTTTAGCTGGGCGCAGTGACACATGCCTACAGTCCCAGCTACTCTGGAGGCTGAGGCAGAAGGATCGCTTTAGCCCAAGTTGTTTTCACACCACTGTGCTCCACCCTGGGTGACAGAGCAAGACCATGCTTTAAAAAAAAAGAGAGAGAAGTTTACCCTAAGGGCCAGCACAGAGATGTAATTCAAGCAAGAAGGTGAAGGAATTAACACTTAAGGGTGAATGTGCTGGGTGTAGTGGCGGGCACCTGTAATCCCAGCTACTCAGGAGGCTGAGGCAGAAGAATTATTTGAACCCTGGAGGCGGAGGTTGCGGTGAGCCGAGATTGCACCATTGCAACAAGACCAAAAACTCCATCTCAAAAAAAAAAGTTTTCCTAATGTATTAATATGTCTGACCAGAGCCTACTAGAATCTATAATGTGTCAAGCACTATGTAAAGTATATTATGTATTTTTCCTCATGTAATCATCACAATGCTGTGCTACAGAAATTATATCCCCATGTGTAGAAGAGAAAATAAAGCTCGGAAAAGCTAAGTATTTAGCAATTAAGAGAAATGATTTTGGAGTAAAACAGTTCTGCTACTTAGCTTGTGTTAAGCCACCTAATTTCTCTAGACCTAAATATAACTTTAGTCATAAAAAAAAGAAACTAAGCCAGGTGCAGTGGCTCACACCTGTAATCCCAGCACTTTGGGAGGCCACAGTGGGCAGATGACTTGAGGTCAGGAGTCTGAGACCAGCCTGGCCAACACAGTGAAACCCTGTCTCTATTAAAAATATGAAAATCAGCCAGGTGTGGTGGCATGTGCCTGTAGTCCCAGCTACTTGGGAGGCTGAGGCACAAGAATCACTTGAACCTGGAAGGTGGAGGTTGCAGTGAGCCATGATCATGCCACTGCACTTCAGCCTGGATGACAGAGTGAGACTCTGTCTCAAAAAAAAAAAAAAAGAAAGAAAGAAAGAAAGAACAAATAATGTGTATATTGTAGGACTATTGTGCTAATGAAATGACATAATGAATGCAAAACCTTTATTATAGTGACTGGCATGTAAGAAATCCTTAGTAAGTGGTAATTTTTAATGTCAAAATCATTCTTAACTTTGGAAATCACGTGTGTGGTAGGAGGAAGCAAAACAGAATTAAGGCTACTAGATGAAAAACACTCTTTTCCACCTGGAGATTCTTCTTCTAATGCAAACTTTATTTTAGAAGCACAGTTCCATTACAGGAGATGAAGAATCACTATTTGGCTGATAGAGATTAAGTGATGAGCAGAATAAGGATGACATCATAAGAAAATGTATCCCTTTGCACATGAATATTAGAATGAATGTTCTAGCACCACTTTGAAAAAATTCTGGATTCCTTAGAAGAAAGACAATCATACACAAACATTTTGTTCAAAATAAATTCAAAACTCAAGAAACAATACCCACATTCCAGCTTAATATAAGTCTCAATCAAATCACATCTCCAAGAACTTAGTAAGATCTTCCTTCATCCCTCCCTCTCTATCTTCTCCTGTGTGTTTGTGTGTGTATGAAATAAAATACAAAGAATAGAACGTTTGAAGGTTCACCAAACTTAACTTTTCAAGAGTGGGAGTATCAATTCTTGGACCTTCCAAGGAGAATGAAAATACAAGCTACTGGGCAACAACAACTATGATCAGAAAGTTTAAAAAATCTGTAAGTTATTAACCTACCAATCTTTCCTCCATACCCCTTATATGAGTCAGTCATTTCCTTTGTTACAGAATCCCCCACAATGTCTTTTTGTACATTAGCAAATCAGCATAATTTCATAAGTATCATTCACCATTTGGAGAACACCATTTAGTCTTAGCAAAGCTGCTTTGTATATTACTGATAATGAGATGATGCAAACTAGGTAGGGGAGATGAGATTGCTACTTTATTGGATTGTTTTTCAATAGTTTCAGTAAACACAGTTGAAAAATGGCTCATCTCCTGTACTTTAGTTAGAAGTTTAATAATTGTTAGAAATTATCATAAACAGGACTTGGTAAAAATAATAAAGTGAATAAATTAAAAAATAATAATTGTGGTAATTTAAAAAGCAGTAAGAAGCAGCTTTGGTATCGTTTTCATAAACTGGTATCTGGCAATATGAAGATGACAAAAAGAATCAGAGCAACAGTGATTAAGTTAAATGTGTCTCTGCATCGGCCTGAAAGGTTGATAAAACAAGACTCCATGATATGCTTGGAGGCTGAGGTACACATCTAAACTGCCATAAATCCAAGCACCGAACCCACAATACTGTATAAATAATAAAACCACAATGGCAAAAATACTTTCCCTAAACAGCTTATTTCTGTCTATTGCAAAGAGGTAGACTAGGGTCAATTCATGATCAATGACCTCAAAAGCTACAAGTATATTTAACTATATTACTGGGAAGAATGGTCATATGCAATCACTAGAAGGAAATCATCATTTAAAAATCTAGTGATGCTAATACTTGAGATCAATAGAGCAGGTAATAATATGCTACCCTAAATTTTTTATACCATTAATACCTCTAAATTCTTAAGAAGCCTGTAAAAGCTTCTAAAAGCCCAATAATATTACTAATTACTACCAGTTGATTACCCAACAGTGGTTGCAGACAGAGATTAGGCCCTATTAGTTATTAGCTATCAAGGTCAATCAGGTAAATAAATAGTGTTTTACTAAAAATCTCAGGTGAGTTGAATCTCAGATTCAAACTTATGATATTTGGCCCCCAGGCTGCATTTTAATGCCTGGTAATGCAAGTAATGAACAACAGGAGCCACATTCCACAAGAGAAAAATGGTGCCCTGACTACCAGGAAACAGCATCAAGGGGGCAACAAAGGAGAAGAGTCTTCCCCCACAGCTTACTGATGGGTCACTAACCTACAGAAAAATGTGATTTTTACCAGGAAACAGGCATCAATGGTGAACTCACAAAGAGAAAGAGGGAGTCTATAGTTGTAGTTCTCAAAGACCAGCAACTTTAGCATCACCGAGTATTACTACTACTTTTATGATCTGTTTTTCATCACAGAACACTTTTGACACCAAATGTGGGGTTTTCCACATCAGGTAATTCTCCAAATCTCTGTGGACACCAACTAGGTATTGACATCAACTACCCAGAATTAGTGCAGACCTCTCAGTTCCATAATACTACACCCTACTTCAGATGCCATCGCAAGTACTAAGTGCCCAGGGTACCCACACTCTGTCAAATTTGGCTACAAATTAGGGGTTCCCACAAGGAACTACTCAAGTTCAATAATATGTTAATAATCTTCTAATCCAGGTAGAAGGCTGCAAAACCCTTATAGAGCCCAAAACTCAGGAGGGCTGTTTTAAGAAGGCAGGCCCAAACCCAGGTGGCAGCCTCACTGTGGTCACAGCTTCAGACTTAGAAACCTATACACTATAATTTGAACCAATGTAAAAATAAAATGGAATTTTGTGTCATATAAAAATTACCAGAGGCAAACATAAAAGTTTGTTTTGATTTTAATTCTTATACTTAAGGATCCTGAAATTGGTCAGTAAAAGGGTATATTCTATATAATAAAAATCCTTTCTATTTGTACATTCATCAGTTTAAGGGTTATTTCTCTAATGTTTGGTTGTGTTTTGCTCATTATTTGTATTACCATATTCTAATCTGTCTTCCTGGAGTTAAATTACTACCCTGTGATGTTTCGTCCCAGGCTCATTGCATTTCTGTTTAAGACAGAAAAAGAAACTGACTTGGGTACCTTTTTTGTTTTCAGTGAAATACTGTTATTTAACATATACTAAAAGGCACTGTAAGGAATCATAATACATTTAATATGGAATTCAACAAATACAAAATGGAAAATTGATTTATATCAGTTTCTCAGGGGCCCATTTATTATATTCACTTTTCATTTGTACATGTGGTCACAAAACATATGCAAGTTATATGCACAAATTATATTAATATATACAAAATAATTCCTTAAATAATTATTTCAATTCAGCTGGACATGGTAGTCCATGCCTGCAATTCCAGCTACTCAGGAGGCTGAGGAAGGAAGATCGCTGGAGACCAGGAATTCGAGACTGGCCTGGGTAACATAGAAAGACCTCCACCTCCGGAGGCTGCAATGAGCCGAGATCGCGCCACTGCACTCCAGCCTGGGAGACAGAGCGAGACTCTGTCTAAAACAACAAAAACAAAAACAACAAAAGAAGAAAGACCTCCACCTTTAAAAAATAAAAAAAAAAATTCTTTAAAGTGTAAAAGAATTATTTTAATTTAAAAATAAAACAGAAAATTAAAGTCTCAAGTTATTTAATAAGTCAAATCCTTTTTTTTTTTTCCCGAGAGAGAGTCTTGCTCTGTCACCCAGGCTGGAGTACAGTGGTACGATCTCTACTCACTGCAACCTCTGGCTCCCAGGTTCAAGTGATTCTTGTGCCTCAGCCTCCTCAATAGCTGGGATCACCGGCATGCGCCACCATGGCTGGCTAATTTTTGTATTTTTAGTAGAGAAGGGATTTTGCCATGTTGGCCAGGCTGGTCTCAAACTCCTGACCCCAAGAGATCTGCCAATCTCAGCCTCCCAAAGTTTTGGGCTTATAGGTATGAGCCACTGTGCCTGGCCCAATTACTCAAATCTTAAAATTAAACATTCCATCAGAAGTCAATGGCCAAAATTCTCCTTTACATACAGCATAGTCTACCCAAGTCAAATCCTCTTCAGATATGAATTTTCCTACAAAACCGCGATAAGCAAAGACACAAGCACAAAATTCCATTTAAGAGAAGCTTGGTGCCTAGAATCAGCTTTAGGGTAGAGAAATATTAAGGACAGAATTAGTCAGCGTTTGGTTTAGTGGTCTAAGTATGGCCTGATTGCAAGCTGGGCAAAATATATCAAAGGTTCTGCCTAATGTGTCGCCTAATAATTCACTGCCCCTTGAAATCCATGCTATCGTACTTCTATAGATTCATTAATGCTAAAATGATTCCAATAAAAAGATAGATTTTTATTTACAATTTTACCTAAAACAACACAGCAATTTTTCAAAATCATTATAATACTGCTGCTGATGTTAATAAATATGAAATCTCTTAGTTGTATGGGGTAATTCTTTTCCTCTTCACAGTAGTCAGTTGTGCTAATACAACAATTTTTCTTTTATTGTTCACTAATGAGACAGTAATTGCCATCAGAATCCTACTGGGAACCTAGACTTTTAAATATAATAGGCCTAAAGACAGGTTTCACTGTATTTATAATGATTTTCAGATACATTTTGTTCTGTATGAACACAACAGCAACAAAACGTTTTCCTTTCTGAGTAAGATAAACTTCATATTATTTAGCAATGTGTACACAGAAGAAACAGCTTTAACCAGGTTGATCTCAGGTTCCTCTTTCCAGCAAATAAATGAAAGAACAATGAACAGAATGCTCCTTTTTATTTAAAGAAAAAAAAAAACCAACTTGTTAACCTATCATTAGAAATCCTTTTAAAAATTTTGCTATTTTAAAGTTTTTAATGTTTACATTAGAAATGTAACCATCAGACTCACTTAGTATGAGTTCCAATGTACCACAAAGCAAAACTGCACACTCCAATTCAAATACTGATTATATATAAAGAACATTTATAGAAAGATATTTTAATGTATTGTTGGCTGGCATCACTACCTTCAGAATTTATTTAGAATGTAAAGATTTCTAGAAATACATTTTAATTAAGACTTTCTGGTGGTATATTTTGGTTGACAAACTGCACTTGGCAATTACCATTCTTTGGGACCTCAGGTACTCTTCTCTTAAACACTGTAGATACTATTAATATTTACCACTCAACAGATGGATTAACAAGTCTGTTTCTCATTCTTGGATTATAATCTTTTCTAAAGCCCAAATAAAATGTGAAAGGAGAATGTACCTTTCATGATGTCCTAAATCCAAAAGAAATTCATCTGCATGTCTTTGGAGTTCATTTCCTTCTAAGTTCTTTAATTTCTTCAATTCACTCTGTAGGAAAAACCAGAGCTCTTTAGCTCCATTTTCAATCCTCCTCCTCAGGATTTCATGATCCTTCCCCAGACCTGCAGTCAAAGAATAGAGAGTCGTAGCATTTCCAACATTTTGATAAAAGGAAACTTTCAATTATTTGTGCTAAAGCCCATAGACTGAGGAGGGAAAAACAATGTATAAACACCTACCATTTCTGGTCTGTTTCTTGTAATTTTCAATCTGTTCTTTGGCCTTAACAAGCTGTTCTTCTAAAATACGTACTCTTCCTGTAGCTGGCCCCTGATCAATGGGGCCTTCTGGTATCCTATAGTTCAGGGAAGAAAATGTAAACATTTAGCTTTTAAACTGTACAACAAAATAGAAACTCACTTTACTAAAACATTTATACTGTAAACTCTATAAGCTGTTGAACCATATAGCACAAAAGATGTACCAAACGGAATTTTCTCTTCAAAAGTATATGATTAACCAATGAAATGGACAATGAAATGATAATAAACAAAAATAGAAAATAATAATCTACCTCAGAAATCTATGATCTTCTAGGAGTTAACAAACCTCTAGAACTTTTTCCTAAAATCTTTCATCCCATTACTTAGAGTACCACCATCAGTGGCAAAGTGGTCAATTCTTCATTAGTGGTTAGGAGTAACAAAAGTGAAGGAAAAAGTAAAGAAAAGGCTTAAAAGAAATAAGGAAGCATATCTGAACATGCGTCTATGGATATGCTCAAACATCAAATATAATATATTTCTAAATTAATTACAATATCAGACTATATAAATCTGTCTTTCAATTCATGACCTTAGAGTACTAAGTACTGGTTTTATATAGAAAAAGGAAAGACAAGAGTAGAAGATGAAACATACTGGAAAAAAAAAAAGGGCCAAGTGTAGTAGCACATGCCTGTAATCCCAGCACTTTGGAAGGCCCAGGTAGGAGGATCACTTGAGCACAGGAGTTCATGGCCAGCCTGGGCAACACAGCAATCCCCCATCGTTACAAAAAATAAAAACACTAGCTGGGCACATGGTGGTGTGTGCCTGTAGTCCCAGCTACTCAAGAGGCTGAGACAGAAGGGCGGCTTGAACCCAGGAGTTCAAGGTTACAGTGAACTAAGATCATCTCACTGGATTCCAGTGTAGGCAGCAGAGTAAAAAACCCTGTCTCAAAAAAATAAAAATAAAAAATTGAAGATTATTGTCTTACTCATTTCTATCAGCAACCAAAAAATCAGTCAATAATATAAAATTTTGGAGCACAGAACAGCAATTCAAGATCTTTTACTTATATTATCAACCTCTCTGTTCAACTTAATTCCAAACTGTGCTTGTTCCTAACATGTTTTGTTTTTATATGACTTTTGGCAATATACTATACTCCACTTTGATGTACATAATACAATTTTGTGTTAGGCTAAACAAAGGTATCACAAAGATATCCATAACCTAATCCCTGAAACCTGTGAATATTACTTTATGGCAAAAGAAACTCTGAATATGTACGTAATTAGATTTTGAAATTGGATTATCTAGGCGGGCAATTTTGTAATAACAAGTGTCTTCATAAGAAGAAGGTAGAGGAAGATTTTACTACAGAAGAGGAAAAGGTTATGTGTTATGTGGCTATTAGCTCTAAAGATAGAAGAAGTGGCCATGAGCAAGGAACACATTTTTAGAAACTGGAAAAGGCAACCAAACGAATAAACAAACAAACAAAAAACCCTAGATCCTCTCCTAGAGCTTCTCTAGGGAATCCAGCCCTCCTGACACCTTGGTTTCAGTCCAGTGAAACTTATTTGAGATCTCTGGCCTCCAAAACTGTACGATAATAAGTTTATGCTGTTTTAAGCCATAAAATTTGTTGTATTGGTCAAAGCAGCAATAGGAAATTAATACACACATATATAGATCCCTTTACAAATTGTCCTAAGATCAAATAGTTGATTTTTCTTTCAAAGTCTATTTAAATGAGGAAATATCTGTAAAAGTACTTAGCACAGTGTTGGGCAATAAATTTTATGAAGACTACTATTATATCTGAGCTTTGTCATTTTAGAGATGAGCTGTAATCTCAAAAAGTCTGGGCTATCTATTCTTATTATCACAGTTTAAGAGAATTTAATTTTTAAATGATAATTGGCAGCATTTAAATTCATATGTCAACATAGTCTTTTTTTTTTTTTTTTTTGCTTTGTCGCCCAGGCTGGAGTATAGTGATGTGATCTTGGCTCACCACAACCTCTGCCTCCCGTGTTCATATGATTCTTGTGCCTTACCCACCTGAGCAGATGAGCATGGTGGCATGTACTACCATACTCAGCTAATTTTTTTTACAATTTTAGTAGAGATGGGGTTTCACTGGGTTGACCAGGCTGGTCTAAACTCCTGGCCTCAAGTGATCCACCCACTTCAGCCTCCCAAAGTGCTGGGATTACAGGCATGAGCCACTGCACCCAGCCAACACAGACTATTGATACAAATACTCTAATACAAAAGGTTTTTTATAGCTTTTCTAACATTTTTTATATAACCTGATGAAGCCAAATTAACTGTCAATTACCTATACTACTTCAGAATACATGCTTAATAAACTAGCTATTGTTACAGCTATACCAAAGTAATTGGAGACATTTTACAATTTCCTATAAAATAGTATTCATTAACATTGAACAGGAACATAAAAAGTAACCATCCTCCAATCATGAGTTTTCGAGGCTACAGAATATCAATGAAAAAGGCTTCATTTGTATAAGCACAAAGTGAATAATAATAAAATGAATACAGTAGTTAGGTGCACAATTACCCAATTTATGAGCACACGTACATTCACAAATGAGGCATGTCCTGGTATATAGTTTTAAAAGTTATGTTTCTAAGACTTGGCTCTTAATCTCTTTCTGAATTAGGTGGCTGGTTTCTAGGAAACAATTTGAAAACTGAATAAAACTTCAATCTCTTGGGATTTATTTTGGCAGCAATATACCATAGGACAGGTGTGTCCTTTTTCAGAATATATTTTAATGATAGAAAAATTAACAATAAAAAGATTATGTCTCGGTTCTCCTTTTTATCTCATTTCTTCAAATATTGGTGGAATAAATACAAGAAGCAAAACAGCCATAAAAAATAGCATATGATCTTTTCAGTAGATTTCTGCGAAGATTTCCAATTTAATTATAATAAAACATAATGGAATTATAATAACCTAATCCAACTATGGGAATAAAAAACTGTAGATAAAGAAAAGTACTAGGAAAAAAATCACTCTAAATAAAAATACAGGAGAACTATTCTTTCCAAACTGCATCCAGAAAAGAGTCAATATGCATGAACAGTCTCTTTTTTGAATACTTAGGGAACAGAATGCTTCCTTATTATATTCAACATGCTAAAGATACACATTATCTAAGATTTCCACTTCTGGCTAAGACATTTACCATCCTGCCTGAAACAACTCAAAATCCAGATGAGATGTATTAAACAATGATCAAATGAAGCTGTAATCAGGCAACAAAGGGCAGTCATCATGAGAGAAGGAAAACAAATGATGACAGCCCTATGACTGTCCCATCTTACTGCATTCAGAGTTTCCAGACCACAGTATATGGAGGGGAAATGCAGATGGAGCCAGTATATTCACTGAGTTGAAGAAATGGAGCTAAGAGTCTAAAAAGACCAGGAAAGAGTTTGAATAACAGAACTGTAGAGGAGAGAGAACTCCAGAAATCTGCAAAGGTACCACTTGAGAATCAGCAGAGTACTTAGCACACACGTAAGGAACTACTCAGGCTGGGGAAAGAACTCTCTAAAAGGATTAGAGGAAGTAGTACCTGGGATTCATACAGATTAGCTAGAAACAGTTCCTGATCACACCAGCCAAACTAGAAAACGGTAATTTCTGGGGCACTGGGTAAAATGCTCAGAAGGATTTCGCCTCAATAGTAGGGAAATGTGCCCCAGACCAAACATTGCTTAGGTCCTGCTTAACAATTCTTAAAAAACAAAATAGGATCCAGTTATTTTTAAATAACCACATACCAGAACAAAATTTAAGAATATTAATAAATTATACAAAAGCTTCTAGTAACAAACAAGGTAAAATTCATATCTGGAATCCACAAAAGTTACCAGGCTTGCAAAAAAACAAGAAAAGTCAACCCATAAAGAGGAGTAAAATCAATCTATCAAAACCAACTTAAAACTGAAACAGATGTTAGAATCAGCATAGACATAACAGTTATTACGACTGTATTTCATATGTTCAAAAGTTAAGAGACAGGGAAGATATTAAAAAGATGTTAAAATTTTAATAAATAGGGCAGGCGCAGTGGCTTATGCCTGTAATCCCAGCACTTTGGGAGGCTGAGGTGGGCAGATCACCTGAGGTCAGGAGTTCGAGACCAGCCTGGCCAACGTCGTAAAACCTTGTCTCTATGAAAAATACAAAAATTAGCTGGGCGTGGTGGCACACATCTGTAATCCCAGTTACTTGGGAGGCTAAGGCAAGAGACTTGCTTGAACCCAAGAAGCAGAGGTTGCAGTGAGCCAAGATCACGCCTCTGCACTCCTGCCTGGGTGACAGAGCAAGACTGTCTCAAAAAAAAATTTTTTTTTAAATAGATATCCAAATAAAACTACTAGAGATGAAAACTGTAATGTCTGAAATGAAAAATATAGAGAATCAGATTTACTGCAGATTAAAATTGTAGCTTCTACCTAAGAAACTAAGAAAAAAGAGCAAATGAAATTCCAATTAAGTGGAAGAAACAAAGTAATAAAGATCAGAGAGGATATCAATGAAATGGAGGAAAAGAAAAACAGATAAAAATCAATGAAAATGGTTCTTTAAAAAAAATCAATTAAGCCGGCAAACTTTTTCCTAATAAATATTTTCGGTTTTACGGGCCAGCAAGCAAAATCAAGGCTATTACTTAGATACATATATAAAACATTTAAAATGTAACAACTTAAAAATGTAAAATCATTCTTAGCTTGCTAGCCATGAAAAAAAGAGGTGGTTGGTAGGATTTGACCCATGAATCATAGTTTTCCAAACCCTATTCTAGCCACACTGAGCAGGAAACATAAAGGGAATACTTCCCAACTCATTCAATAAAGTTAGTATTAGCTGGATATCAAATCCAGAGAAAGATATTATTAAAAAAAAATTGCAGAACAGTATCTCTCATGAACACAGATATAAAAATTCTAAAAAGTTTTAGCAAACTAAACCCAACCATATGTAATGTAGATAGTAAATCATGATTAATTAAGGTTTATCCTAGAAATGTAAGACTGGTTTAGCATCAAAAAATAAATAAAGGTAATTCTTCCTATAAACAAAATTTTACAAATCACATTATCTGAACAGATTCAGAAAAAGGACTTAACAAAAGTCTAATGTAAATTCTTGATAAAAAGTGTCAGAAACAGCCGGGTATGGTGGCTCATGCCTATAATCCCCGCACTTAGGGAGGCCAAGACAGGCAGATCACCTGAGGTCGGGAGTTCAAGACCAGTCTGACCAACACAGAGAAACCTCATCTCTACTAAAAATACAAAATTAGCCAGGCATGGTGGCACATGCCTGTAATCCCAGCTACTCGGGAGACTGAGGCAGAAGAATCGCTTGAACCCAGGAAGCAGAGGTTGTGGTGAGCAGAGATTGTGCCATTGCACTCCAGCCTGGGGAACAAGAGCCAAACTCTGTCTCAAAAAAAAAAAAAAGTGTCAGAAACTAGGAAATTAAGAAAATTTCCTCAACCTGATATCAAGCATCTATTAAAAACTTACTGTTAACACCACAGGTTAATGGTGAAAGCATAAATATATTTCCTCTCGGATCAGAAACAAAACAAGGATGTCCTCTCTCACCACTTCTATTCACCACTGTATTGGAAATTCTAGTCAGTAGAGCAAGGCAAGAAAAAGAAACAAAGGCATTCAAGTTGGACTGAAAGAAGCAAAGCTATCCTTGTTCACATGACATGATAATCTATGTTGAAAATCTGATGGTGTTTAACAAGGTTGCAGAATATAACATCAACATACAAAATTCAATTGTGTTTCTATATTCTAGCAAAAAAAACTGGAAATTAATATTTAAAACCACATATTAGTTTCAATAGCATCAAAAAATGAAAAAAATTAAGTATCAATCTGGCAAAAGATGGGCATGACTTAAAATTTAAAATGATAAAACAACACTGAATTTGTTTAGAAATTGACAGGCCAGTTCTAAAATTCATATGGAAATACAAACATCTAAAATACTCAATACAAATCAGAAAAAGGTAAAACTAAAGGGCAAACACCATCTGATATCAAGGCCTATTATATCTGGCTTGGAGTTGGTGTCTGAATGATTGAATGAATGAATGAACGAATGAACAAAAATTTTAAAAATAAAAAAATTTTAAACACCTATTATAAAACTACATACAATAATCAAGACAGTGAGGTACTGGTATAGAGACAAAGAGCATAATGAAACAGACAAGTCCAGGAATAGGCCCACACATAAATGGACACTCAATTTATTTTTTTAATGAAGTCACAAAGATAATTTAGCAGACAAAGGACAGTTTTTACAACAAGAGGCAAACAAGAAATATACCTTTTGACCCTCAGTTCAGCAAAATTATCTTAGATATGACAGAAAGGTGTGATCCATAAAAGAAAAAATGATAAACTGGATTTCACTAACATTAAAAGCTCTTCTTTTAAAAAGACACAGAGTACAAGAAAATCTTTTTTTTTTTTTTTTTGAGACAGAGTCTCATTCTATCACCTAGGCTGGAGTGCAATGGCGTGACCTTGGCTCTGGTGTGACCTCAGCTCACAACCTCCACTTCCCCATTCAAGTGATTCTTCTATCTCAGCCTCCTAAGTAGCTGGACTACAGGCGCGTGCCACCATGCCCAGCTGATTTTTGTATTTTTAGCAGAGATGGCGTTTTGCCATGATGGCCAGGCTGGTCTTGAACTCCTGGCCTCAGGTGATTCATCCGCCTCAGCCCAGCCAAGAAAATATTTTTAAATCCTACATCTGTTAAAGGACTTGTATCCAGACTACATGAAGAACTAAATCATCAGGAAAAAAATAAAATAAGCTCATAGGCAAAAAGATTTAAACAAATGTGTGAACAAAAAAGACAAAGAAGAATTAAGCACATTAAAAGATGCTAAACATTAGTCATTAGGTAAATCCAAGAAAGGTGGACTGTGTAGCTGCAGCACTAGAAATATAGGCTGGCCTGGTTCACTGCTTACATCACAAAACATGAAACAGGTAATCACTAGGATTTCCTGTAGATGATCCTCATTCCTATTTTAAAAGTCTTTAAGGATGCTTACATGTTAGGTTTTTCTGAGATTTGATGTATATTTCAAAAATTATTCTCCCCGATAAGAATTTGATGAAAATCTTTATTCAAACAAGAAGGTATCCTTCTAATATTCAAACATTAGCCCCATTCTAAAGGAATTCAGTGCATATAAAACAGAATATGAATACCAGTACATTACTGTTTTGCAGTCAGAATATGAAAAAATAGTGAGTTGCAGCCTAAATAGAACGATTACACAGCTCTCTGAGAAATTAAACAATTCTCATCAAAAATGCATTTAATAATTCATGTAAAACAGATTGCCTTTCTTAAACACTTTCAACAATTATGCCATGAATATTAGAAAGAATAAAGGCCTTAATTAAGAAAAAGGCCTTAATTAATAAACAACATTAGGAAAGAAAAGAGAATCATAAACACAGATAAAGAATTTTAAAACTTATCAAAAAATACTATGAATATTTTCAGGTACTTGCTTTAAAAACATGAAAAAAATAACTTCTAGAGGAATTAAACTACAAAATGAACAATAATTTATAGCAATTTTATTGCTGGTCAAAAATCTGTTGAATTTTCTAAAACTTTAAGTTCAAGCATTTTTATAGAAGTTTTACAAATATTCATAAAACATCTGAATCAAAATCCAGGAAATATAAAAAGAGAGGAAATCCTAAAATTCCATTCCTGAGATTAGTATAAGATTGATATAAAAGTAGACAAGGACAACAAAAAAATTAAAGATGAATTCAATTACAGGCTTATTTTCAAACTCCCAAATGATAGATTAGTAAATATAGCAATATATTAAAAAAATACATGACTGTCTCAACTTTATCCTAAGAATACTACATTGGTTTATTATTAGAAAAGCTATTAATTTAAATTGATTGTACTAACAAATTAAAACAAAATTGCAATCCCAATAGGAACAAAAAAAATCATTTGATAAAATTTAACATCTATTCATTACAAACATCTTAGCAAGAAAGAATGAATGGAAGGTAAACTATTTAATTCAGTAAGGAATATCAGAAATTCATACTAAATATCACATTCTATGGATCAACTCATCAGTAGTATTCCTTTTAAAGCTAAGAACAATAGAAGACAAGCCTGCCATCTATGCTTCTATTCATCACTGTACTGAAGGCCTTAGCCAATGTAATAAGATAAAGAAGAAGACAAGTGTAGAAAATGAAGAAACAAATGTTATTCAGATAATATAAACTTTAATATAGAAAATTCATAATAATCTACAAACTGTACTAATAAGAAAGTTCAGGAACATTGCTATACACAATATCAATATATAAAAATTAAAGTCCCTATACAATGACAACCACAAATTACTAAATGTGTTTTTAAAAATACCACATTTACAATAGTAATGAGAGAATCATAAACTTTCAAGGAATAAATCTAACAAAGAGCAATATAAGCTGTACATTAAAAAATTACAAATTTTGGCCAGGCGCGGTGGCTCACGCCCGTAATCCCAGCACTTTGGGAGGCTGAGGTGGGTGGATCACAAGGTAAGGAGTTCAAGACCAGCTGAGCCAAGATGGTAAAACCTTGTTTCTACTAAAAATGCAAAAAAATTAGCCAGGCATGGCACATCTGTAGTCCCAGCTACTCAGGAGGCTGAGGCAGAAGAATCACCCGAACCCAGGAGGTGGAGGTTGCAGTGAGCTGAGATCACGCCACTGCACTCTAGCCTGGGTGACAGAGTGAGACTCTATCTCAAAAAAAAAAAAAAAAAAAAAAAATACAAATTTTCTGAAGAAGTAGTTGTTTCCCAAATTGATCTATAAATTGAATGCAATTCTAATAAAAATTCCAAAAGGATTTTTTTAGTTGAATTTAGCAAAGTGATCCTAAAATATTTATGGAAAAGCAAAATCTCCAAAATAAGCTGGTTAATTTTGCAAAATAAGAAAAAAAAAGGGACTTCCCCCCCATCAGAACACAAAACAAAGTTTTAGTAATGGAAACAGTGTAATATTGGCACAAAGTCAGATAAATAAGACTAATGGAACACAATAATGCACCTAGAAAGAGATCCTAGCATATATGACACAGGTATCATTCTAAATTACAAGGGAAAGGATAAATCATTCAATAAATGGTGGTGACAGATGGTTTCACAGAAAATTCAAACTTAATCTGACAAAGAAAACTTTAAAATTTCGGAAGAAATTCTGCATTCTTCATGACCTTGGGAGAGAAAAGAATTTCTCAAGTAAGATTTTTTTTTAAGCCCAAACAATAAAGACTAATAAATCTGACTGCCTCAAAAATTAAAAATTTCTGTGCAATAAAATTAATAGACAAGTCAGATAAAGAGAATGGAAAATATATAATTAATATAGGATTATTATGTAAATTATATAAAGAACTCCTTCAAATCTATAATAAAAAGGCAAGGCAATGTAATAGAAAAATGTACAAAATATATGAACTAGCAGTTCATAGAGGAAAACTTTATTCATCAATAATCCTGGGAAATAATCAGCATTTTTTTGGTAACCAGGATATTCAAATTGAAACAGAGATATTCTCTCCTCTATTAGAATGGTGACAATTAAAAAGTGTGATGCTGAGTGAGGTGAGAACGCACAGAAACTGGAACTCTCACATATTCGTTTTTAAGGGCTGCCATAACAGAATAGCATAAAATGGGTGGCTTAAAAAACAACAGAAATTTATCACAGTTCTAGAGGCTAGAAGTCCATGATTAAGGTTACCAGGTTTGGTTTCTTCTGAGGACTCACTCACTGAGTTGCAGAAGTCTGTCTCTTCTCACTGTAACCTCAACACGTCTTTCCTCTGCTTGCAAGCCTCCCTTCTTTTGTTTGCTAAAACTCTCCCTTCTTATAAGGACACCATCAGATTGGATTAGGGTCCACCTTAATGACCTCATTTTAACTTAATCACCTCTTTAAAGTCCCTGTCTCCAAATATAACCACAACTGAGGGACTGGTTTAAGGGCTTCAATTTATGAATTTGGATGGGCAGGGGAAGCAGTTAAGCCCATAGCATACACTAAAGGTAGGAAAGTAAAATTAGAACAATTTGTTTAGAAAATATTGCTGAATTGCTCCAAAGTTGAAAATGCACATATATTAAGACCCGGAATGTATTCTTCTACAATTATCCTAAAGAAATTTTAGCACAGGTCCACAAGGAGACACTAGATGTCCATTAATAGAGAATGAATAAATAGTAAATTGTGGTTATTCATATTCAGTAATTTATTCTACAGTTAAAATGAACAAACTATACCTACGAGTATCAATCATGCACAATCTTACATGAATTTCAATGCTGAGCGAAAAAGTTGCAAAACATACCTAGATGTAGTATGATACATTCTTACAAATTTTAAAAAGATATAAAACAACATGTTTTCATGCATACTTATTTACATAATAAAAGAATAAAATGTGGACAGGAGGTATATTCAACACTCAGAATAAAAATTCCTCTGGAAAATAAGGAAGGAAAGCAGGATTAGAAAGTTACATATGTTGCAACCAATAAACATATGAAAAAATGCTCATCACTGGTCATTAGAGAAATGCAAATCAAAATCACAATGAGATACCAGTTACAATGGCGATCATTAAAAAGTCAGGAAACAGATGCTGGAGAGGATGTGCAGAAATAGGAACGCTTTTACACTGTTGGTGTGAGTATAAATTAGTTCAACCATTGTGGAAGACAGTGTGGCAATTCCTCAAGGATCTAGAAATGGTGGGTCAAATGGTAGCCATTTGATCCAGCAATCCCATTACTGGGTATATACCCAAAGGATTAAAAATCATTCTACTATAAATACACATGCACACATTAAGTTTATTGCAGCACTGTTTGCAGAAGCAAAGACTTAGAACCAATCCAAATGCCCATCAATGATAAAGAAAATGTGGCGCATATACACCATAGAATGCTATGCAGCTGTAAAAAAGGATGCGTTCATGTCCTTTGCAGGGACATAGATGAAGCTGAAAACCATCCTTCTCAGCAAACTAACACAAGAATAGAAAGCCAAACACCGCATGTTCTCACTCGTAAGTGGGAGTTGAACAATAAGAACACATGGACACAGGGAGGGGAACATCACACACCAGGGCCTGTAGGAGGATGGCGGGGGGCGGGGAAGGGAGGGATAGTATTAGGAGAAATACCTAATGTGGCTGATGGGTGCAGCAAACCACCTTGGCATGTGTATACCTATGTAACAGACATGCATGTTCTGCACATGTATCCCAAAACTTAAGTATAATAATAAAGGAAAAAAATTACATATGCTTCATTTATCTTTTGTATTGTTTTTGTTTCAATTTCATTTAGTTCTGTTCTGATCTTGGTTATTTCCTTTCTTCTGCTGGGTTTGGGTCTGGTTTGTTCTTGTTTCTCTTGTTCCTTGAGGTGTGACCCCAGGTTGTCTATTTGTGCTCTTTCAGACTTTTTGATGTAGACATTTAAGGCTAAGAACTTTATTCTTTTTAATTTCCATCTTGATTTCATTGTTGACCAATGATCATTTAGGAGCAGGTTATTTAATTTCCATATATTTGTATGGTTTTAAAGGTTCCTTTTGGAGTTGATTTCCAGTTTTATCCCACTGTGATCTAAGAGAGTACCTGATATAATTTCAATGTTTTTAATTTATTGAGACTTGTTTTGTGGCCTATCAAATGGTCTGTCTTCAGAAAGTTCCATGCACTGATGAATAGAATGTAAATATCTGTTAAGTTCATTTGTTCCAGGGTGGAGTTTAAATCCATTGTTTCTTTGTTGACTTTCTGTCTTGATGACCTGTCTAGTGCTGGCAGTGGAGTATTGAAGTCCTCCACTATTATTTTGTTGCTGCCTATCTCATTACTTAGGTCTAGTAGTAATTGTTTTATAAATTTGGGAGCTCCAGTGTTGGGTGTGTATGTTTAGATTGTGATATTTTCCTGTTTGACAAGGCCTTTTATGATTATATAATGTCCCTCTTTGTCTTTTTTAATTGTTGTTGCTTTTTGTTTTGTCTAAGAATTACTACTTCTGCTCACTTTGGGTGTCCATTTGCATGGAATGTCTCCCCCGCCGTCTTAAGCTTATGTCAGTCCTTACGTTTTAGGTGAGTCTCTTGAAGGCAGCAGATGTGTGGTTAATGAATTTGAATCCATTCTGCAATTCTGTATCTTTCAGATGGAGCATTTAGGCCATTTACATCCAACATTAGTATTGAGATGTGAGGTACTATTCCATTCATCATGCTATCTGTTGCCTGTATACCTTGGATATTTTTTTTTACTGTATTTTTGGTTTTTTTGAAAAGATAAATGATAGAACATTAGCAAGACTAACCAAGAAAAACAGAGAGAAGATCCAAAGAAGCTCAATTAGAAAATGAGCTTATGGTCACTGTGAAAATGACCATACAGTCAAAAGCAATCTACAAATTCAATGCAATCCCCATCAAAATACTGCCATAATTCTCCAAACAATTAGAAAAAACAATTCTAAAATTCACATGGAACCAAAAAAGAAGCACACAGAGCTAAAGCAAGACTGAGCAAAAAGAACAAATTTGGAGGCATCACACTACCTGATTTCAAACTATACCATAAGGCCATAGTCACCAAAACAGTGTGGTATAAAATCCATCTTGAGTTGATTTTTGTGTAAGACGAGAGGTGGTCTATGTGAGACACATAGACCAATGCAACAGAATAGACAACCCAGAAATAGACTCCAATACTTACAGCCAACTGATCTTTGACAAAGCAAACAAAAACATAAAGCAGGGAAAGGACACCCTATTCAACAAATGGTGCTGGGATAACTGACAAGCCACATGTAGGAGAATAAAACCTCATCTCTCACCTTACACAAAAATCACCTCAAGATGGATCAAGGACTTAAATCTAGGACCTGAAACTATTCAAAAATCTAGAATATAATGTTGAATGAAACCCTTCTAGACATTGGCTTAGGCAAAGACTTCAAAAGCAAATGGAACAAAAATAAAGATGAACAGGTGGGACTTTAAAGAGCTTTTGCAGAGCAAAAGTAACAGTCAGCAAACAGACAACCCACAGAGTAGGAGAGAATCTTTTCAAACTATGTATCTGACAAAGGACTAACTAATACACAGAATCCACATGTAACTCAAACAAATCAGCAAGAAAAAACAATCCCATTAAAAAGTGAGCTAAGGACATGAATAGACAATTCTCAAAATAAGATATACAAATGGTCAAAAAACACATGAAGAAATGCTCAACATCACTAATAATCAGGAAAATGCAAATCAAAACCACAATGTGATACCACTTTACTCCCACAAGAATGGCCATTATCAAAAAAATAAAAAAATAATAGATGTTGGCATGGATGTGGTGATCGGAGAACACTTCTATACTGCTGGTGGAAAAGTAAACTAGTACAGCCAATAGGGAAGCATGTGGAGATTCTGTAAAGAACTAAAAGTAGAACTACCATTTGATCCAACAATCCGACTACTGGGTATCTACCCAGAGGAAAAGAAGTCATTATACAAAAAGATACTTGTACGTGCATGTTTATAGCAGCACAATTTGCAATTGCAAAAACGTGGTGCCAGCCAAAATGCCCATCAATCAACGAGTGGATAAAGAAACTGTGTATGTATGTGTATGTGTGCATACATATATATATGTATATGTGTGTATATATATATGTATACACACACAGTGTTCATATATATATATGTGAGTTTAGTGGAAAATACATGAATAAATTTAAGGTACAATATTATACATAATAACAAGCCTAGTCCCCACGAACCTCATGTTACTATTGATAGTGTCTTATTTTTCGCAAATGTTTTATATATTTTAACAGCTGCAGAATATTCAACCCATGGAGACATCATAATCTCTTAACCTCCCCTACTGTTATTTAAATTTAAGTTGTTTCTATAACCACTTATTTAATGTAAGTGCTTATTTGTCACTCTTCCCTGCTACATTCAAATCTACGAGGGCACTATTCTATACCTAGCACATGACAATCTCTGACACATAGTAGTTGCCTCATTAATATTTTTGGCATAAATGAAGTAACACAAGCAAATCACTGACTACTTCGAGCTAGGAGGAAAAAGAAGAATGAAATGGTAAAGGCAGGAAAAAATAACAAAGCTCTGTCATATAATCAGCTAAAGATCAGTGAAGTGAAAATAGAACATGTGTAAAACTGAAATATAAGTAAATGGAAAATCCAATTGACACACCTTTCACAAACAGGTTTTGCATTAAGAAATGAGTATCTTTAAAGAAAGAAAATGTCCAAAACATAGATTACTGTGGGGAATTTTAGACACATTATTCTAAGGTTTACTTGATTAAAGTATACAATACTAATCCTATTTATAAAGTTACTCTATTAAAATCTACTGGTTTTCTGAAAAAATATTCTAGACCACAATGAGATTTCTCTCACCAGTAACATCTAATTTTCTGCATGTACTCAAAAGAGAAAGAATCTTTGGTGAGAATATCTTATGGGCACTGGATTTACAGTAGATTACTGAATTTTTGTTAGAGAATATGTATTAAGCGGACCTAATAAAATTAACTATTACTGGAAATTTCTTTTTCCCAATAAAGAAAGCAGTTAATGGCTTTATTAAGAAATAGACCTTGGTTATGTGCCAATTCACACTATCACAAATCTTTTCAATATAAGGTTCAATAGTAGGGTAAATGATAGTAACACTGTAATTACTAGTTTATGAAGTGAAGCAGAATACTTAGGACAAAATGTTGAAAACAGACTTCTAAACCTTGTATACCAAAGAGTATCTCTAGATGTCCGGCCCAGGAATGTATTCTGGAATTCTAAGTATGGGCTTCCTGAAACAGAACTGTAAGGCCTTTATATGACATAGGTCCAAACTCAAGCAGCTTGCTTATCATCCTGTACCAGCCACTCCCTAGCATGAGTAAGAATTTAAAATATTTCTAAAAATACTCATAACCAAACCAAGAAATAAATCAATTTCCAAAAAGGAAATTTTGCTTCCTTTCAAGCACATCTTCAATTTTTAAGAAATGCTTTAAGATAAAGATGAAGAAGAGGTGAACCAGTGTTAAAAGTGGGAGATGGGAGAAACATAGTAATACTCAGTGAGTTTGAGTTTTCTCCTCTTTCTTTTCAGAAAAATGATTATCTTATTTATATGCCTGATACTGATACCGTATTCTCAAATTTTTCTTTCTTTACTTTAAAGCTGATGACTGAGCTGTGTTTGCTTATTTCTCATTTATAAGGTAGGAAACAAGGCTCAGGCAGAAATTAAATGTTATGTTCAGAGACTTATTAAAAAATATTCGGCCAGGTGCGGTGGCTCACACCTGTAATCCCAGCACTTTGGGAGTCCAACACAGGCAGATGAGGAGGTCAGGAGATGCAGACCATTCTGGACAACATGGTGAAACCCCATTCTCTACTAAAACACAAAAAAATTAGCCAGGTGTGGTGGTGCATGCCTGTAGTCCTAGCTACTTGGGAGGTTGAGGGAGGGGAATCACTTGAACCTGGGAGGTGGAGGTTGCAGTGAGCCAAGATTGCACCACTGCACTCCAGCCTGGCGACAGAGCGAGACTCCGTCTCAAAAAAAAAAGAGTTCCAAGAACCATCAAAACATTTGCAAATTTTTTACTTCTAAATAAAATACATCTTCCAATAATATTTCAGTAATTATAGTATTGGAATAGTAATTATACTACTATGAAAACACATTATTTTCCTACACAATTCAGTAATTAAACTAAGTTGAAGAACTGAAGAAAAGATCTCTATCAAGAAACATTCAAAGCTAAATTAGTAAATAGATGCATACAGAGTAAATAGAGACAAACCATAACACTATTACTTAACAGAACAAAACTGTTTTTAGTAAATTGAGCCAAACAATATCACTATCACATAACAGAATTAAAAATATATTTTTTTAGACAGGGTCTCATAGTAAGCTGATATAAATACAGCTTACTATTTATAGTAAGTAGCCTTGACCTCCTGGGCTCAAGCTATCCTCCCACCTCAGCTTCCAGAGTAGGTGGGAACTACATGTGTATGCCACCACGCCCAGATAATTGTATTTTTCATTTTTTTGTAGAAACAAGGTCTCACTATGTAGCCCAGACTAGTCTCCAGCTCCTGAGCTCAAGCAATCCTCTCACCGCAGTCTCCCAAAATGCTGAGAATACAGGCATGAGGCATCACGCCTGGACAACAGATTATATTAAAACACATTAAGAACAAATTGACTGTGAGATGGCATGAGTCACAAATACCTGGCTCAATGTTAAACTGATTTAGTTGTCCATATTAGTCAGTGCTACTAGAGCCAACTGTCCTCAGTGTTATATGACAGATGTTTAGAGTTTCCAAGCCTCCAAAGACAAATTCTGTTCCACCATCACGGACTTTATTCCAAGTCAAGCCATTCTGTGATATGCACCATTCTTCTTAAGTGTGGATAAATAAGATTAATCCACCACCATCAGTGAAAAGATCATTCAAATCAGTACCTTTTAAACTGTTGGTTAAGTGCATTATCTAGAATAACAGTATAGGGATTTAAACTACAGTTTTTACAGGAAGACAGATTTTATTAAAAGTTTTACCATTTATTAGCTTTGTGACTCTGAACAAGTTATTTAACCTTTCTAAGCTCCTGTATCCTTATCTGTTCTATGAAAATAACAATAGTACCACAAAGACTTATTTTGAGGACCAAATGTTCCAAAATAGTAGGGGCTCAATAAATGTTATCTATCAAAATTATTTATTGTGTTCTATTGTGGAATGGCACAGATTACTGGTAAACAATTTTATGGTACAGCCCCTCAAATCTTTAAAAGGATTACAAGGAATATGATGACAGCTTCCTCTTACCAATTATGCTGCTGAGCTAACTACGATGTCTATGGTCTAGAGAAAATTTAATAAAATTCTACATATCACAGTAAGTGTTTAAACAGACCATGCTTGGAAAACTCAATAGACTAACATATAGCAAGTCCTATGAGAGAAAACAACCACAAATTTTACACTATGATTTTCTTTTTAAAATCTATTATACCATCAAAGAATTCTGTAGTTGATATTCTTGAGGTTGGTTATTTGTATATTTGCTTTCTTATTATGCTACCTTGGAAGTAGTAGTTGAAAATTATCTAAAAAAATAAGTAACTCCTGGCTGGGCGTGGTGACTCACACCTGTAATCCCAGGCCAGTTTGGGAGGTCTTTGGGAGGCTGAGGCAGGCAGATCTCAAGGCCAGGAATTTGAGAACAGTCTGGCCAACATAGTGAAACCCTGTCTCTACTAAAAACCACAAAAAATTAGCTGGGTGTGGTGGCATGTGCCTGTAATCCCAGCTACTCGGGAGGCTGAGGCAGGAGAATCATGTGAACCTGGGAGGCGGAGGTTGCACTGAGCCGAGATCTCGTCATTGCACTCCAACCCAGGCAACAGTGCGAGACTCCATCTCAATCAGTGAATAATTCCCCTAACTATTCTGTAAATCGATATCATCATCTCCTTCAAAATCTTGAAGAATGAAAGATGGCTCTTAAAAACTTCAGTAACAATCAAATAGCTGATCATGTAAGAAAGGAAGTCAGTCCTACAGAACAATGGTTTAGATAACTGCTATAAATGAATTAACAATTTTGGAAAGAATACTATAAAAATTATATGACAATATCAAGAGTTCTAAGTGAATACCGCTGCTGTCAAAGCAATGATTAATAACTATGCTTTATCTTCAAACTATGCACACTCATACCCAAGTAAAAAGATGTAGTTTTTATTATAGCAAATCTATATTTAAAATCAAAACACATCAAAATTACAACTTTCCATTTTACATATGTATGTGCATGTGTTCATCTCCATGTATACTTTCTCTAACCCAGTTAAAAAAATAATCATTCCAAAAGGGTAAAAAAAACCCAGAGCCTAAAGAGGACAAAAATTAATCTTCAGTTCTACTGACAAAGGTTTTAGATTCCAGATCACCAATTTGTCATGTCATTTTACAAACTTCATTTCCATTGTCATTGGATAAATTTACATTTCCTAGCCCAGGTGATATTAATTATGCTGATACTTTTCAGAAACAAAGATAGTCATGGTAATTGTTTACCAGCCACGGCAGGAATGTTTTAGGCTAGAAATTAGGTGAGAGAATGTGTGGAAGATAAATTGTCATTATTTGATAAAGAATGTATGTCAATTCTACTTAATTCAAAGTGAACTTTATTCTCAAAATCAAGTAAGTGGTTTTAGTTCTAATCCAGACTGAGGTATATATCATGAAAGTGAGGAAACAAAATACTTTACTTTTAAGGAGGATGAAGTGAACCCTGGAAACAAATTTTCTTTATCATGTCATCTAAATAAGAAATTCTAATATTTTTAGTTCATATTAAAACAGCCAAATAGACTGTATTCCAGTTCAAGAAAATATATTTGAAATTATGCTAGCTGATGGCATTCTGATTATTATATCCTCTCATATTAACCATATTGAGACACTTTCAGGAGACTTAGGAATCATTAATTAATAAATACAGTAAATATAAAGTGCTAGGTAAGTGCCATTAACAAATATTAAATATTCTAATGCATAAGATGAAACTTTAAGAACACACATTTGAAAGTGGTTTTGATAGTGACAGAAGGCAGAGAAACTCTAGGCAGACAGGAGCAAGTCCCTGGCAAAATCCCACCTTCAAGCCGAAAAGCCCGAAACCAGCAGCCCAAAGTGAAAACTTCCATCCCTGTGTGCCCGCTCTCTCCCAATTGGTCGTTTCTCAATTATGTCTTTTTACCAGTCGAATGCTATCTTTTCCAAAACTACCTATGGCCCATCCCAACCTGCATCCTGTACCTATAAAGACCCCAGGCTCAGTCTGGGGAGAAGTGGTTGCATACTGAAGAGAGGTGACTTAACTTCAGAGATGGTGACTTAACTTCAGAGATACCAGTCGAATGCTATCTTTTCCAAAACTACCTATGGCCCATCCCAACCTGCATCCTGTGCCTATAAAGACCCCAGGCTCAGTCAGAGGGGAGAAGTGGTTGGATATTGAAGAGAGGTGACTTAACTTCAGAGATGGTGGCTGGATGAGGCCACTTGACTTCAGAAAAGAGAGGAAGAGAGGCAGCTTGTCTTCAAGGAGAGCGACCTGCCCTTTCTGTCCCTTTCTTGCTCCCCTCTCCACTGAGAGCTGTTTTCATCACTCAGTAAAATTCTCTATATTCACCATCCTTCAATTTGTCTGCATGACTTCCTTCTTCTTGGGCACCAGAAAAGAATTCAGGAGGTACCACATGACGATACCCAAAAAGTCTATCACACTGGCCCTCTGCCCTCGCTGGCAGAAGGCAGCCACCTGACACAATGAGGCAAGGGACCCACTGAGCTGACAAGACACAGCTATCTGCAAACAATGGAGCTAAAAGAGCATTGCAACATACCCTCTGAAGCCTTGGCGTCACAGACACCCTTACCTGGATGCTGCTGCAGGGCCTGCATGGAGTTTGCTTCTGCCACTGCTGAAGCAGCTGGTGGTCCCTGCACTCATTCACTTGCACACTCCCTCCGGTGAGGGGTGGAGTCTGGAAGACCCAAGTAAACAGAGTAAGCTCCTGCCAGGCTGCTGGCCAGTTCCTGCACTTGCTCACTCCAGTTCCTGTACTTGTTCACACACTCCATCCCTTCCACAAGGGGTTAAGCAGGGTGGGCTGAGTAAAGGAGGCACCCCTGTCGTTAAGTCCAGCAAAGGGGTCAAGAAAATATCCTGCATCAGTTTTCACTAATTATTTTTTGATTAGTTTTAATGGAGATTTATTAAAAGTCAAATTTGGCATTGTGAAATTTGTTAGAAAAGTGCATCTTAGAGAAGCTCATCATTTCACAACTATTTTAATTTCTGTATTAGTATCACATTCTGCTGGGAACACTGTGGACCCCTCAGTGGTGACTGAGCAACCCCAAGCTTCTGGAAGAATTGGCAAAACCCAAGCTATCTGAAACAATCAGAAGAAATTACTGTTGATTTTTAACCTGTAAATTCTCTTAGAATTTGAAATGAGCTATTTGCTTTGTGAGGCCTGTTGCCTACTGTATAGATCATATTTGAGAAAATGAAGAATAATGTGAAAAGCTGAGATGTAACTTGTAACTTTGCCTCTGCTGAGCTGCAACTTGTAACTTTGGCTCTGCTGAGCTTTTCTGGTAAAAACAGGAACACTGTGAAAGGGACTAACCACATAGGTTGACTGCCTGAGAGAGATGACAGCATGTAATAGGCTTCTCGTTGCAGACAGCCTATAAATGGACATGTAATGGAGAGGCTTATTACCTAGATTCCTTTCCCAGGAAAGGCATATCGATTATTGCCCTGGAAAGGGAATGTGACCCTTATGGAGAGCCTATAAACAGAAGCATGAAGGGCGTCTGTCATGAGGAAAATCCTCTGTGGTTGAGATAAGGATGTAAAAGTCTTTCTTCTCCCACTGCTCCTCCAGGCCTGCAAGGAGGCCCCATCCTCTTGCAGCTTTGTGGTCAGGCTTGGTTGTCCTGTGTTAGATCCTGTTCCCCCTGCAGCTGTGAGCCCAATGTATTTTTGCTGATATAAGTTTATGTTTAACCTCTATTCTTGCTAAGGTGTATGATTTCTATGCTGACACACAGAAAAGTTATCTTTACATTGTTCTGCTTTTATAATACCACGCTGTGATTTCTGTGCACCAGCTTTTGCAAATGTATTCTTTTTGTATGATCATTTCCACACTGTTGTGTAGCCTCACTCCCTCTCCCCTACTCAAAGAGTCCAGTAAAAAACTGAGGTTTTCAGAGGAATGTCAGACATCCACAGAGCAGCATTATGTGGTGTCTCCCCTGGGCCGAGCTTTAAGGAAAACTTTTTCCTTGTCTCTCTCTTTTTCACTGACCACTCGATCACTTTGAGAGATCTTAAACCCATGTTGATATACTGGGAGCTGGTCTCTCTGATAACATTCCCTTACATGGGAATTCTACAGACAATATTAATCTATATCTTTACACTATGAAACCCAGAATCTGGAGAGAGATCTAAGATGGCTGACCACTAGCAGCTCAGGATTGTAGCTCCCAGTCAAAGTGCAGAGAACGAGAGGATGCCACACTTTCAGACGAATTTTTGTTGCTCATGGACCAGGAGATTCCCAGCGGAGGAGCCCCAAGGATCACCAGTGCGACTCTTGTGGCCAGCGCGGCGGTTTTGCTGGCGCCTCAGCGTGGCAGTTCTTGGTACAGAGTGAGTGCAGTTCTTAGTGCAGAGTGAGCGGGACTGGGTCCCCTTTTGGCCGATTCCCGGGCAGAAAAGCACCATCAATCTTAACACTGCTGTTTTGGCCGGCGCAGTGGATTGCTCAGATTTCGGCGCTGGGAATCAAAAAGTTGGACGTCCACTCAGAAACCTAATTTGAAAGTCGGAAATCACAAAGACGACAGGTGGATAAATTTACAATGATGGGAAGAAACCAGCGTAAAAAGGCTGAGAATACCCAAAATCAGAATGCCTCTCCCTCTACAGAGGATCACAGTTCCTCATCAGCAACAGAACAAGCCCTGATGGAAAACGAGTGTGTTCCATTAACAGAAGTAGGCTTCAGAAGGTGGATGATAAGAAACTTCTGTGAATTAAAAGAACTTGTTCTAACCCAATGCAAAGAAACTAAGAACTTTGAAAAAAGGTTTGACGAAATGCTAACGAGAATAGACAATTTGGAGAGGAATATAGGCGAATTAATGGAGCTGAAAAACACAACACGAGAACTTCGTGAAGTATGCACAAGTTTTAACAGTCGAATTGATCAAGCAGAAGAAAGGATATCAGAGTTCGAAGACCAACTTTACGAAATAAAATGAGAAGTCAAGATTAGAGAAAAAAGGATAAAAAAGAATGAGCAAAGTCTCCAAGAAATATGGGACTATGTGAAAAGACCTAATCTACGTTTGATAGGTGTACCTGAATGTGACGAAGAGAATGAATCCAAGTTGGAAAATACTCTTCAGGAGATTATTCAGGAAAACTTTCCCAACCTAGTAAGACAGGACAATATTCAACTCCAGGTAATACAGAGAACACCACAAAGATATTCTTCAAGAAGACCAACCCCAAGGCACATAATCGTCAGATTCATTAGGGTTGAAATGAAGGAGAAAATACTAAGAGCAGCCAGAGAGAAAGGTCAGGTTACCCACAAAGGGAAGCCTATCAGACTTACAGCAAATCTCTCAGCAGAAACCCTGTAAGCCAGAAAAGAGTGGGGGCCAATATTCAACATCCTTAAAGAAAAGAACTTTCAACCCAGAATTTCATATCCAGCCAAACTGAGCTTCAAAAGCAAAGAAAAAAATAAAATCTTTTGCAAACAAGCAAGTACTTAGAGATTTCACCATCACCAGGCCTGCTTTGCAGAAGCTTCTGAAAGAAGCACTATACCTATAAAGGAGCAAGCAGTATCAGCCTTTCCAAAAATATATCCAGCTAGCATCAAATGGCAGTATTAAACTCATACATATTATTAACTGGATAAAAAGCCAAAACCCATCAGTACACTGTATCCAGACCCATCTCACATGCAACGATACACAAAGACTCAAAACAAAGGGACAGAGGAAGATTTACCAACCAAACAGAGAGCAAACATAAATAAATAAATAAAAAGCAGGAGTTGCAATTCTCATCTCTGATAAAATAGACTTTAAAGCAACAAAGATCAAAAGAGGCAAAGAAGGACGTTACATAATGGTAAAAGGATCAATGCAACGAGAAGAGCTAACGATCCTATATATACACGTACCCAATACAGGAGCATCCAGATACATAAGACAAGTTCTTAATGACTTATAAAGAGACTTAGCCTCCCACACAATAATAGTGGGAGACTGTAACATCACATTGTTATGGAACTCTCAAATACACAAAACATACATTCTTATCAGTACCATACCACACCTATTCCAAAAGTGACTACATAATTGGAAGTAAATCACTCCTCAATAATTGCATAGCATTTCATAGGTTTAAATGAAATATTGGTTGGTTGCTTCTTTATTATTTTCTTCCCTTATTCCTTCCTGTTTTCATTGTTAAGCACAATTATTGGCATAAAAGAGGTTTTCAATTCCCATTTTTAGACTGCATTCTAGCCTAGGCAATAAAGCAATACTCCCGTTCTCTCTCCCTCTTTCTCTTCTTCTTCTTCATTCTTTTTTTTCTTTCTCTGTTTCTTTCTTTTTTTTTCTAAAAATAAAAAAAGAAAGAAACCCAGAATCTGTAATGTTCATGAAAAATATTGAACATTTCAAGAACAAAAGAAAATCTGGTTTGACTGCTATTGAAATTTTTCCTATTTCAAAATAAATGTAGTAGATTCCCCTCTTAACTTCAATAATCATTTAAGTTATATTATTCTTTATTACAACTATTAAACTACTCTATCACTTAAAATAAGTAAAAGGTATACAAGTATTGACACATAAAGACTCACAAAAGGAGTACAGTGCAAGTGATTATGTTTTACAGTGATTCAAGGAAATAATTCAGAAAATATGGCAAAGTCAACAATCTAGGATTACACTGGAAATACTATAGAATTATGTTGGGGATTATAAACAGTAACAGAGCCTAGAAGGACTGATCAATTGCCTGAATACTAGTATTATAGAAACTAAACTGGATATATTACATGATCTCAGAGGATGTGAAGAAAATGCAAAAGAAATTACCAAATTACCAAAACCACACCAATACCATGTACAGAACATGAGGTGCTGACATGTAGTGTCCAACAAATGTCTACCAAATGAATGATGCATTAAAGAATGACTCGAGATAGTAGTTTCCCGACAAGTAGAAAAGAGGAATATCTTCCACAAAAGACAGAAATACATGAGATGCATTGTTCCCAATGCTGACAAAACATTCAGGTTCAAATAAAGTTTCAATAACTCAACAGACTGTAGATCAATAGGGATTATTTTAAGAGGAGAAGGAGATTGAATATGCCTGAAAACTTCTAAGGGTATTCTAGAAGATTAACTGTCCTACCTAGAATGAAATGTCTTTTAGTGTCATTAGACAGAACTAGGCTATTAAAGTAAAAGAATAAAATGCCTTAAATGTGAGCTTAGTATCATGTCCTCTGGTAGAGTCCTCCTTTGCCTTCCACCAAAGGCTGAAGTTTGAACAGCTTAATATACGAAATACGCACAAAGTTGCAGAAAAATATTTGTAATGAATCCCTCAGTTAATAAGAAACTTCCTGAAGAACTATGAGGTGAGATCTAGAAGTAATGATCTTTTGTTTATTCCCAGTTTTTTTTTCTTAATCTTGCAATAAGAGTTTACATTTTTTTAAGTTAAAACCAGCTCATGCAAAGAATTATTACAATCTGTGACTTGCCTGTGGTTTTAATGACATCAGTAAAGTGTGCTGTTACTAGAGTATACATGACATACACACACACACACACACACACACACACACACACACAGTCTGCTTCAATACTTCATCAAAAGTACATATTTCTCTTGATTTATGTGCCACAATAGTTTAAGAGAAAGGCAACAACTAATTTTCAGCTGAGATATTAAACACGGAGCTCCTTCATAAACCATTCTAGCTTCAAACTATACTACCTGAGATTAGGACCCAAGATAAAGATTCTCTTCTGCTTCCCCTCATCTCACCAATGAAAAAAAAAAAGATTATCTGTTTGCAAAATCACAATCATACTACTACCTCACCTCTAATAACTTAACTGACTTTCATCCAACAATATCAAGCTGCTTTGCCAATGATAATTAAGCTACACAAAACCCCAGGGAAGTAAGTTAACAACTGAAGGTTAATTCTTTCAAAGAAAGACTTGCATTTTTCTTGTATTATTATCTTGCTGCCTGGCTGATGTGTAACATACTTGTCAGAACAAGGGAGTTGAACTTCAAAGATATAATGTATTGTAAGCTCTCAGAAGTGGAATCTCATGCCCATTTCATGTTCTTAAATACTTCGATCTAAACCTGAACAACTGTCTTTGCCTATTATTGAAAACAATGACAAGTGATAGGCCAAGAGAAACCCATATAGACCATTAATACCAACTCCAAGAGTAAATCTGAGTTGCTTCATATTAAAATGGAAAAATTTTTAACTAATTCACATTCATTTAAGTAACTTAAATGTATTCACACTATTCTTTGTGTGAGGGAAGAATTAACCTTTTGCACAAAAATTTCTAGGCTTTGTTTCCAAAGTGATAACAAAGTGGTTTCTGTTTTCTTCCATTACTGTAAAACAATGTGATGGTGTGTGTGTGTGTGTGTGTGTGTGTGTGTGTGTGTATTTTTCAAATAAAATATAGGTAAAAGACCCCAAACTAAAGGCTGTAACATTTTGCCAAGTCAAAGCAGAAATGTTTTTGTTTCTCCCCAATAATGAAATGACCAATGTCTATAATTCCCAAAATACAGCAATGCCACCACCTCTTTTCCCCATGGAGAATTTTATCCAGGGAGATGGGAGTGCCAGAAGGTAAAAGAAAACTACTATCCTTTGTTCTTAGACATGTATCACCTTGAAGTATGAAGCCTATTTCCAAAAAAATACAACAAATAGGAGACTAGAAAAACAATTGTTTATGCAGGATTTCTCTGAGTTATTGAACCCTTAAGTTACCTGGTAGTGTTTTAGAATCCTTTACTACTCTGGAGGTAAGAATCACAATATAGAGGGTGTGTGTATTTTTCAAATAAAATATAGGTAAGAGAACCCAAACTAAAGGCTGTAACATTTTGCCAAGTCAAAATAAAAATGTTTTTGTTTTCTAGATACTAATATATTCTAGATATTAATCCCCATTTAGTTAATGGACGAATGAAGCATTGGCTTTTACCATGCTCCTATCTAGGCAATTAAACCTTTTTTATTAGCAGTATTTTCTATAGTTTGGTCAAGAGGAGAAACAGAGGATATCTTAAGGGATTTTCCCAATGGTACCTATTCTTTGTCTCCATGATGCAAAGACATGAAAACAATTATGCAGGTTAAGTCAAGATGTTTGGATTTCAATAAGAGAGGACACAAACAGATGGAGAAACATTCCATGTTCATGGTTAGGAAGAATTAATATCGTGAAAATGGCCATACTGCCCAAAGTAATATACAGATTCAATGCTATCCCCATCAAGCTACCAATGACCTTCTTCACAGAACTGGAAAAAACCACCTTAAACTTCATATGGAACCAAAAGAGAGCCCGCATAGCCAAGTCAATTCTAAGCAAAAAGAACAAAGCAGGAGGCATCACACTACCAGACATCAAACTCTACTACAAGGCTACAGTAATCAAAACAGCATGGTACTGGTACCAAAACAGAGATATAGACCAATGGAACAGAACAGAGGCATCGGAGGCAACACAACATATCTACAACCACCTGATCTTTGACAAACCTGATAAAAACAAGCAATGGGGAAAGGATTCCCTGTTCAATAAGTGGTGTTGGGAAAACTGGCTAGCCATATGCAGAAAGCAGAAAATGGACCCCTTCCTGACACCTTACACTAAAATTGACTCCAGATGGATTAAAGACTTAAACGTAAGACCTAACACCATAAAAACACTAGAAGGAAACCTAGGCAAAACCATTCAGGACATAGGAGTAGGCAAGGACTTCATGACCAAAACACCAAAAGCATTGGCAACAAAAGCCAAAATAGACAAATGGGACCTAATCAAACTCCACAGCTTCTGCACAGCAAAAGAAACAGTCAATAGAGTGAATCGGCAACCAACAGAATGGGAAAAAATTTTTGCAGCCTACCCATCTGACAAAGGGCTGATATCCAGAATTTACAACGAGCTAAAAAAGATTTACAAGAAAAAAACAAACAAGCCCATTCAAAAGTGGGCGAAGGACATGAACAGATACTTTACAAAAGAAGACATACATGAGGCCAACAAGCATATGAAAAAATGCTCATCATCACTGGCCATTAGAGAAATGCAAATCAAAACTACATTGAGATACCATCTCACACCAGTTAGAATGGCGATCATTAAAAAATCTGGAGACAACAGATGCTGGAGAGGATGTGGAGAAATAGGAACACTTTTACACTGTTGGTGGGAGTGTAAATTAGTTCAACCATTGTGGAAAACAGTGTGGCGATTCCTCAAGGACCTAGAAATAGAAATTCCATTTGACCCAGCAATCCCATTACTGGGCATATATCCAAAGGATTATAAATCGTTCTACTATAAGGACACATGCACACGAATGTTCATTGCAGCACAGTTTACAATAGCAAAGACCTGGAACCAACCCAAATGCCCATCGATGATAGACTGGACAGGAAAAATGTGGCACATATACACCATGGAATATTATGCAGCCATTAAAAACGAGGAGTTCGCGTCCTTTGTAGGGACATGGATGAACCTGGAAACCATCATTCTCAGCAAACTGACACAAGAACACAAAATCAAACACCACATGTTCTCACTCATAGGCGGGTGTTGAACAAGGAGAACACATGGACACAGGGAGGGGAGCACTATACATGGGGGTCTGTTGTGGGGGAGTGGGGGGGACAGCAGGGGGGTGGGGAATTGGGGAGGGATAGCATGGGGAGAAATGCCAGATATGGGTGAAGGGGAGGAAGGCAGCAAATCACACTGCCACGTATGCACCTAAGCAACAACCTTGCATGTTTTTCACATGTACCCCAAAACCTAAAATGCAATAAAAAAAAAAAAAAAAAAAAAAAAAGATGTTTGGATTTCAGCATGAACTCATCCCCTTCCATGTGAGTTTCTTTTTATGCCATGTGACAAATGAACTAGATATGCTGGGTGACAATATACTTACTGCAAAGTTTCTAATTCTAAAGACTGAGAACTAATGTTTTTCCTGTTTTAAATGGTTATTAAAATACTCAATTTTATGGCATGAACTCATGGTCACCAAATGATTCTTATTTTGTGCAATATTATGAAGAAAAAAGTGTTAGCTTATAAGGACAAAATCAAGTAATCAGAGCTCTCAACAAAAAACTGCTAGGAAAGTCATGTCACCAATGAAAAAAATGATTATGTTTGCAAAATCACAATCATAACTCTACCTTACCTCTAATAACCTAACTGCCTTTCATCCAACAGTATCAAAGTGCTTTGCCAATGCTAATTAAGCTATACAAAACCCCAGGGAGGTAAGTTAACAACTGAAGGTGGGGTTATCCATTGGTATGTCATATCTCCAACAGATTGGGTTATCCACTGGTATGTCCTATCTTTCCGTTTCTTTCCTCTAAGATAGGGAGGATACCTTTGAAAGGATGCACAAGAAAGTGACAGAAGATGTTGCCTCTAGAAAGAGGAACTGAAGAGTTGGGTTTGTGGCAGAAATACCATGGCAATGTATACCCATGTTGTATTCTTTGGATGCTTTACCATGCCTATGCATCACCTTACAAAAACGAAAATCTCTTGTGTCAAAAATTTAATGAAAGTAAGTTTATTACTGTGAAGAGAAAGAAATGAGAAGAGAGGTCTTTAAACTGAGTGAGTGAAGTTGAACCAGTCTGAGTCAAACATTCAAAGCAAAGCCCTTGACAAGCAAAGGATGAATATCAAAGCAAAGGTCTGGGAAGTGCCATGGTATTCTCTGTAGGACCGTCTCTGTGCCAAGTTCTTATTTTCAAGTTTACATAGGCCCATAATCCTTTATTTCTTTTATGTGAATTTAGTTAAATAATGCTATCGTAGATTTTGATATTCAGTTTCAACGAAATCAGGATTCCTTTTCTAAATGACATTCCATTATAAATAAATCCACCTAGATAATATGTAAAAACAAAAGAAGCAGTACTCATTGGTGGATTTTAAAACACCTCTTTTCCTGACAAACACTTCTAAAAACGCCTGTCTCTTGTATCACACTGAAGAAAAGAAGAAAGCTGAAAAGGAGGAAAGTAAAAGAGATTGAGAGGGACAAGAAAAAGAAGAGAAATAAAGGAGCTGAGAAAGAAAAGGAAAATGTGACATAGTAGTTCCCTCTTATTTGTGGGGATACTGTTTTAAGACCCCTAGTGGATGCCTGAATTGCAGATAGTACTGAATCCTATTACAAATTGTTTTCTCCTGTACATACATACTTACTGTAAAGTTTACTTTATAAGTTAGGCACAGTTAAGAGATTAAAAAGAATAATACTAAAATAGAAGAACTAAAACAAGATAATATAATAAAAGTTATGTGAATGTGGTCTTTCTTTCTCTCTCTCTCTCAAAATATCTTATTTTCAGATCACAGCTGACTGTGGATACTGAAACTGCAGAAAGCGAAACCATGGATAACGGAGACCACTGTAATATGATCTCTGCAGGACTAAGAGTCACAACTCATGTTAAAAAAATTGCTAAGTATTTGTTACACACCAAATATTGAAGGACACAAACATGAAACAAACACAGCCACTATCCTCAAATATTTTACAATCTGGAAATGTCAGATTCACAATTTGTGGAAAAGCCAGACACAAATTATGAATTGCAGTACATGTAATAACAGCTATAATTTGGTATGAGAGTTTAGACCATAGCAAAAAGAGTTAAATAATGCCTGTTATAACTAAAGAGCTTAAAAAGGATACCCACACATGAACCATCCTAAAAGTTAAGGAAGAGTTTGTTGGGTGGTGAAGGAAAAGACATTTCAAACAGAAGGAAGAGCATGTGGAAAGGCATAGCAGTGTGAAAGAGCATGCCACATTCAGTAAAGATGAACTTATTTTATATGGCTAGAGCTTAGGGTACAGGGGAGAACAGGAAGTGAAGGTGAAAAGGGAGGTTAAGGTGGAAGGAGTAGTGGAAAATTCAGCTAGAACAGTGGGTAGCCTTAGTTTTCTTAAACTTTAAAATAACGTTTGTTTTAAAAGTAAATTATGTAAATATTTGCTGGGGTGAAGGTTGGTGGCAGTGTTTTAACTTAAAAACAAATTTCTTTAATAGTAACAAAGACTAAAAGAAACAAATAAGGACATGACATAATGGTAAAAGGATCAATGCAACAACAGGAGTTAATGATTATAAATATATATGCACCCAATATAAGAGCACCCAGATACATAAGACAAGTTCTTAATGACTTATAAAGAGACCTGGACTCCTGCACAATAATAGCGGATTTTGACACTACATTGTTAATATTCAACAGATCAACGACATAGAAAATTAATAGGGACATCTATGATTTGAACTTAGACCTGGAATAAGTAAACTTAGTGAATATTTATAGAATTCTCCACCCCAGGTCCACAACATACATTTTTCTCAGTATCATATTACACCTATTTTGAAAGTGACCACATAATTGGAAGTAAATCACTCTTCAGCATTTGCATAGCATTTCACAGACTTAAATGAAATACTGGTTGGCTGTTGGTTTGTTATTTTCTTCCCTTATTCCTTCCTGCCTCTGTTGTTAAGCACAATTATTGGCATAAAAGAGGTATTTAATACCTATTTTTAGATTGCATTCCAGCCCGGGCACTCTCTCTCCCCCTTTTTCTTTCTCTTTCTTTCTTTCTCTCATAAAAACCAAAACAAAACAAAACAAAAAAACAAATTTCTTCAGATCACAAGTAAATACATTAACTATCAGTAAAAATGGATGGCATCATTTACCAATTACCCTCATCTATTAATTGTATTAGGTTCAGTGGGCTGTCCACTTTGAAATAGTGAAGACTTATTTTGGTTTACATGAACCTGAAAGCAATAAAGCTGTATTTATCATCAAATGTTACAGAATTCACATCTGTCATTAAATTCAGACTGACTGCCAACCACAAAACTAATATATGAATGCATTTGCCTTTATAAAATCAGGAATGCATACATTCAAAGTAATTGTACAAATCTAAGCCCCAAGAATATTCATACTTAGCAATATTTTAATAGTCCAAGTGTCCTTGAGATTGTGTTGCCATCTTTTATGCCTAAAAGTTATCTAGATGATATAATTTTATTCATAATTTTTTTTTTTTTGAGACAGAGTCTCACTCTATTGCCAGCCTGGAGTGCAGTGGCACAATCTCGGCTCACTGCAACCTCTGCCTCTGGTTCAAGCAATTCCCCTGCCTCAGCCTCCCAAGTAGCTGGGACTACAGGAGCGTGTCACAATGCCTGGCTAATTTTTTTTTTTTTTTTTGTATTTTAGTAGAGATGGGGTTTCGCCATGTTGGCCAGGATGGTCTCGATCTCCTGACCTCGTGATCCATCTGCCTTGGCCTCTCGAAGTGCTGGAATTACAGGCGTGAGTCACCGCACCTGACCAATATAAAATATTAATAGCACAGGTAGTATATAGATGTTTGTCACAGTAAAATTTTTCAACCTATACACACACATACTATTTGTTTTCCTTGTGACACACTGTGGCTATATATGGCATTTCTCTAGAAACATATTAATTCCTCCCTATTATCACTTGTGTAATGCAGTAACAGATCAGTAACCAAAGATTCTTTTAACGCAGTAACAGATCAGTAACCAAAGATTCTTTTAACGCAGTAACAGATCAGTAACCAAAGATTCAAAAGACTTGGACTACTGCCTGCTTATAAAATTAAATAAATATCTGACTTAAGTCATATCATTTCTGAACTTCACTTTTTCTCATCTGTGAAGATCATCCTGAATATATAAAAATTGTCTTTTACAGTAATAACTTTTTCCTAAACATATAAAAATTTCCTATTTTTGTAAAAATTAGTACATAACTCTTTCAAAGAATTAAAGAGATGAAAACATGTAAAGGAGAAAAATCCTCAAATATGTCAAAATAGGTTAAAAAGCTTTTACAAAATTAGAAGATATAGTCTTTTTAAAATATAATACATTTAATTTTACCTTTAATAAAAGCACAAATTCAGTGAAAATGCATGAATTCCTCAATTTCAAATGGATTTTTAAAAGATCTAAGGTTAAAAAAACTGTCAAAAACATTAACAGACTGAATTAGTCATATCTTTGTAAGTATATTTTTAATTTTAGATGTAATTTACTAAAACATGAAAATACTTCCAATTCCAAATTTTGTTGGCATGTTATTCTTCACAGCTAAACTTTATACCAAATACATTAGATTCCATAATCATAACTTACATAAATGTCTAGCATTTCATATTCAATGATGTCACTGCCAATTTTATCAATTTATCTTTTAAATGGGTCAATATCCTAAGTAAATAATATATTTTTCAAGAGGGATTATGGGTATTTGGGAATGTCTTCCTGTTGAATCTATACTTGGCTGGTGTCTTAGCTAAGAACAGCATTCCTAGATCACACTTTATTTCAAAAGAGTAAAAAGATTGCTGGATTCATCTGCAGCACTGACTGCTCCTAGGAAGAAGTTTAGCAAGAGCCTGATTTCCCTCCCTTTGAAATGATATGTTCTTCTGTATGGATACCTGGAGAAATATCAAAGTTTTATCATTTAATTTAGATATGTCAAGTAATCAAAATTTACAGAACCCAAAACATTATTTTGATCCAAGGATGTGTTTCTTCTTTTCAGGGAAAGTGTCTTTATTATATTTTTGAGTAATTTTTCTCTTCCATATCTTCTATTCTCTATGGAATTATCTTAATGCTGGATCTTTGCTGGTTATCTATATCTATTTTATTCTCTATATTTTAATCTCCTGCTTTTTTGTCTATATTCTCCGATTATGTCAAGTCTTTCTTCAGTCTCAATATTCAATTTTTAGCAACTGTTTCTAACCCTTGCTACTTCTACTACTTCGCTTATTGTTTCAGTAATGACGTTACAAAGTACTATGCAGCAAGTTTCTATCTGGGGCAAGGCAGCCTGATTTTCACATGCTGAACTGTGACAGCTTTGAGGAAATCAGACGCCAATGTTTCCAAAGAAAACTACTAATTAGACATGCCCACTCATACTCAATCTTCATTGTTGTGTAACAATTTATGAAAAATCATATTATTCATATTTACTTTTTAAATTCCTTGTCTAAAAGTATATTTAAAAGCACAAGTAATCATAGTTGCATCAAAAGAACAAACAGCTTAAAATATCCATACTTTACATGTTTATGTTACTTCCTGTTATTTCATATTACATATAGATAGAACTTCACCCTGGCTATCATTTCAAATCAATAATTCCAGCTGGGTACAGTGGCTCATAGCTGTGATCCCAGCACTTTGGGAGGCCAAGTTGGGAGGACTACTTGAGACTAGCTGAGACCAGCCTGAGCAACACAGCAAGACCCTGCCTGTATAAAAAATTTAAAAATTAGTTGGGCATGGTGGCTCAATGCTTGTTATTCAGCTGCTTGGGAGGCTGAGGCAGGAGTATCACTTGAGCCCAGAAGGCTGCAGTGAGCTGTGTTCATGCCACTGCACTCCATCCTGGTCAACAGAGTGAGATCCTGCCTTTAAAGAAAATTTCTTTTTAAAAACTAAAAATAAATAAATAAATAATATAGAAATAAATCATTCTGCAGGCTAGAAAATTATAAAATGGAGAAGGGGCAAATGTGAATGCATGCAAGCATACACAAGCAAACATCCTAACAGTTGATTTGGGAGCCAAATGAAACATACCTGTTTGTAAATAAATTAGTTTAATCAAGAAATGTATAAATAATTAGGAATATCTATTAAAATAATTATTTAGGTTACATATATTTCCAACATCCAATATGTACTATTGTCTTATTTTAAGAAACTGCCACAGCCAATATAGAATATAAATTAGATATGTCTGATTACAAAACCTGAATGAAGGACTATATGAATGAATGAAGTCTCATAAACCAGTGTGCCAAATACAAACATATACATATGAAGGAGTTAAATACTGAAAGATGTCAAAGAACAACATAGGGCAAAATAAACTAATTTTCACTTGATATTAAATAAATTACAAGTAATACATGTGAAAGTACTTAGATCCTGACACAGAAGATGCATTAAAATATTAGAACCTGACTCTGAATCTATGTGTCTTCAATATCTTGAATCTATCTACTTTCTCTCTGTAACCATGTCATCTATCATATTTCTATCTTTATTCCATTGTTTATGTCCCTAATAAGCAAATAGCAACGGTGATAGATAGTAATTCACTTTCTTTAATCTTTTAAATAAGGAGTTTCAGACTTTGATGTTAAGAAGTAAATAGGCCAGGCACAGTGGCTCATGCCTATAATCCCAGCACTTTGGGAGGCCAAGGCAGGCAGAACATCTGAGGTCAGGAGTTCGAGACCAGCATGGCCAACATGGCAAAACCCTGTTTATGCTAAAAATACAAAAAATTAGCTAGGTGTGGTGGCAGGCATCTGTAATCCCAGCTACTTGGGAGGCTGAGGCAGGAGAATGGCTTGAACCCAGGAGGCAGAGGTTGCAGTGAGCTGAGATCACGCCACTGCACTCCAGCTTGGGTGACAAGAGTGAAATTCCATCTCAAAAAAATAAAAAAGAAGTAAACAAAGACTCTTAGCTGGCTATTTCAGATCTTTTAATGAAAATAAATGCTGTCTTGCTAAACATTTGCCTACTCTACACAACAAAGATGGGATCATTAATATCAAAATATGGGGTTGGAAAGAGCAAACAGTTTCTATGCATCTTCTAATTAATCATTAAAATCACTAAAACCAAGTTATTGCAGATGCTAAATTAATTGCACTTCACTCAGCATTCTTTTTTTTTTTTTTTTTTTTATTTTCAGCAACCTAAATAAAATAAATTCAACGTCACTTCTGCTGCCTAGAGCCCATAAGGTACTTATCAGAGTTTTACTAGGTTTTTCTGTTGGTTACGAATGGCAGTGTACATTTTTATATTTTATCACAGTGACAACTATGACTGTGGCCTGACCTACAAAAAATATTCTAATACCTTTCACAATGACATGAAAATAAAAAATTTCAGAGGAAACTACTGTATAATTATTGACAAGAATTCTATGGCTGGACAACAACAAAAAAAATCAAATGTAATGAAATGAAACCCCCAAATATTCCAGGCCTGATGGCATGTGCCTGTGGTCTTAGCTGGCTTGGGAGGCTGAGCCAGGAGGATCACTTGAGCCCAGGTGGTCAAGGCTGCAGTGAGCATTCTAGTAATTAGGACACTATACTCAGTCTGGGTGACAAGGTAAGATCCTGTCACAATGGACAGGACAGGACAGGACAGGACAGGACAGGAAGAAAAGAAAAAGAAATAAAACCATGAAACCGAAAAGGTGTATGTACTTCAACCAAAGTGGTAAAAGGCAGATCAATAAAATCTTTTTAAAAATAAGATGGTGCCGGGAGCGGTGGCTCATGCCTGTAATCCCAGCACTTTGGGAGGCTGAGGCGGGTGGATCACGAGGTCAAGAGATCGAGACCATCCTGGTCAACATGGTGAAACCCCGTCTCTACTAAAAATACAAAAAAATTAGCTGGGCACGGTGGCGCGTGCCTGTAATACCAGCTACTCAGGAGGCTGAGGCAGGAGAATTGCCTGAACCCAGGAAGCAGAGGTTGCGGTGAGCCGAGATCACGCCATTACACTCCAGCCTGGGTAACAAGAGCGAAACTCCGTCTCAAAAAAAAAAAAAAAAATGTAGTCCTTAATTCCAATCCACTCATGCAGCATTCACTATGCCTAAGGTACTGGGTTAAGTAATATGTGGGATCAAAGATATAACAGGCATAGATCAGCATGTTTAAGATGACCATTATCTGCTGAGAATACAAGGAATGATTTTTAATCAGATACAAATGCTCCCCAAATCAACTGGACTCATTCATTCATTCACTCATTTGATGAGCATTTTATTAAAGATATCAGATTCTGAACACTATGATCAATAAGCTATGATCTATTCCATCAAGATACTCAATTAAGATTCAGTTAAAAGACAAATGATTAAAAGTTATCACACTATGGAGAGTACAATGACAGGAGCAAGCCATAGCTGCTGGGCGAACACGAAAAAAGAGCACCTAATTCAGATGAATGAGGTCGAGAAAGGATTCTCAGAGGAAGATATGCTTGGGTTGAGTTTTAAAGAACCAGCAACACTTACTAAAAATGCTTAGGAAAGCTGGAGATGGGGCTGAATCATTAAAATAATAAAATGTGCAAAGGCACAGGCATGAAGCATAGCGGGTTGTTCAGCATAAAGGCTTTAAGTTTAGGATGCAAATTAGGAAGTATGGAGAGTAAACATTAATGAGGTAAACAGAGATCACGAAATGCCAACATTATAAATTTGTCTAAAAATAATGAAGTAAATATATTTTTATGTCAAAATATTTCAGAACAGCATAACATTTCCAGGAAAAATACATATATATAAATTTAAAATGAAAGAAATCATGTGTTCATCACAAACAAAATATGTATATACAACCACAACTGGATATTCATAACCTTATATATTATTTTAATTGGATGGAAGAAAAAAATGCTGGCTCAACTCATCATACTGACACTTATGATTCTTTCAAGCTATGTCTCTATGCTGCAGAGTATATTCAAATACACTGTTCTATCTTCTATACCTCAAAGGCAAATTCAACACCATGACTTACAGTTATAGCAACAAGATTCTAAAGGTCTCATCCAGATGTAGTAGACAAAATAAGTTGTATCCTGCCAAGACTAAGAAAATTAAAATCTGTCAAAATGGCAATGCATATCTTTCTTAAACCACAACTTATATGCAAATATGCAAAAGTCCTCTTAGAAAATAGAAAAGTCATAAATATCTTCTTGCTAATTTGGCAACAGTGGCATCACTCCAGGAAGAAAATTATGGGTAGAATGAAAAAGGTAAAAACAGTTGACATCTATTAATAAAAAAATATACTAACTCACATATCACACATGGATAAACTATGAAAAAAGATCCCAGTAGATTTTAACTGGACAAGACTGGAATGGATAAAGTAAATTAAATTTACATGTGCCAGTTTATATTTTTTGACACAAACATGCATAGCAATATTCTATTTACATTCTTCTTTCAAGGCTCTTGCTGTGACTAAAAGCTCTGGTTGTATAAATGAGTTAAAGTAAGTCTTACAAAGGCAGCAGTATTCTAAAATGAATAAATAGAAGGTGCTAAATAGTTTTTGAACTGAACCTCACTCCCATCATAATGCATGATGTTCTATACTTAACAGGACACAAGATATAAAATGTTTACTTCACTGGTGAACACCAGGTGCCTGAGACTAACTGGTTATAATAAAATCCCAAAGATGACTCATTGTTAGTAACAGTTTTCATTTTCTGTTATGAATTTTCTCTGTCAGAAATTTAAATACAAAAATGTTATTAAACTTTAGGACAGTGGTTCTCAAATTTTAGTGTATAAAAGATCCACATTGAGGGCTTGTTAAAATACAGATTACTGAGCCTCATCACCAGAGTTTACGACTCAATAGGTCTGGGAATAAATACTTTCAGGATTAATTAACACCTACATCCCAAAGGCAGCAGCAATACTAAGCTCTTCAGTAAGCTTTATTTCTTATCAAAATCAGAAAGTTTATTATAAGCTAAATAGACTCTAGAAATATTATTTCACTAGGTAATACTAACTTGTGTGAAATACCTAGAAATATTTTAGGAGCACTACCAATTCTGAGAACAATATGTAAGAATTTAGTAAATCAAGTAGCCAATACTATTTGGAATGATGCCCTATGCTTAGGTTTCAATCCACACTGTGTCTAGGGGCTGATTCAGATTATTCTCTGATGCCTGAACAGAAGAATAATCATATCCTGTTGTTGGAATAACGCCACAACTTTCTCAAGAGAATCTTTCATATAAGATATTGCAGGAACACCTAAAAAGACAGAGTACTTCCCCAATTTGAGTCTTGTCTTCACTGTAACATATTACATGTTAACAGAATTATGGTGGAGGAAGCCTGTATTTTTCACTGACCTCTAGTTATTGGAAACTATCAATAGCTATCAAAAACAATCAAATAATAATGAATGATCAACTGACTTAAGCTGATTTTCAACAAACTTCCATGTGTGTTTATATGTGTGTGTGTCTGTGTATACATAATGTGCATATATACACACGACATATATTTTCTATAATGTAGAAAAATATATATATAGTCATGCACCACATAACAATGGACCACACATGTAATAGTAGGCTCACGAGATTGTATCATATTTTTACTATACCTTTTGTGTTTAGATATGTTTAGATACACAAATGAACTTAATCATTGTGTCACAACTGCCTACAGTATTCAGTACAGTAACATGCTGCACAAATTTGTAGCCTAGGAGTAACAGCCTATATCATATACACTAGGTATGCAGTACACACTAGCCCACAACACTCTATAATGTAAGTATACTCTATGATGTTCACACAACCACAAAATCACCTAATGATGCATTTCTCAGAATTTAACCCCACCCCTAAGCAACACATGACTATATGTATCATATAGCACTATCAGTATTTTGAAGAGATGTATTTCCCATAGTGCAGGGAAGCCAAAGGTGTATTTATTATTGAGAAACCTTGAAATGACTTTTGCTTTCTTCTCAAGGATATAGGGTATTACTGGCACAGGTTTTGTTTAAGAACTAATAGATCCTCAAGGTTTGTATACACTCCCTTAAATGGAAGTGCATACATTGTGCATATTCTTGTAGAAAGGTGACACTGGCTCCAGGTATAAAAGGATTATGGCATAGCAAGAAATGAGCTTAGATCTGGCAAGATGTTATCTTGTATGGAAAATTGCATAGGCAGTTTATGACTCTATTGCGACTCTAAAGGACCACAGAAAGCTATATTTAGATATACTGTATCTATTTTTACTCCATGTCCAATAAGCTTTTGTATTACTGATCAAATAAACTGGGGATTTAATTTTAACTTACAGTATGTGGTTTCTTCCCACAGACCCATGACCCACATGAAATACAGCAATTACCTAATCTAGCAAACTTCTGTGCTTAATGTGCCATTTCTATTTATTTATACAGACACTAACCTATCATTATAGTTAATCTCAATAAATATTAAATAAAGTCCCTATATGCTTATGCAGGTATATCTACAATAAAGATGTGACAATTCAAGTAGTCATTTTTAATACAGTTACATGGGGATCTCTGATCACACACAACAAATACCAAAAGTAATTGTAATATAAAATAAGGTATTCTGTCATTATCTATAGGCTAATAAACCATACTGTCCTAAGTTAATTCTAAAAGGAAGGGAAACAAAGTATGAAAGAGGACAGTGTTGGCAGTACACTGAAAGTTAGATACAACTTTGTAACTCTTTGGAAGATTTTTATTTCTTCTTCTGCCACTGACTTGCAGAAAAATAAGTCACTTAGTTTCTGTACCTAACAAGTGGTAAAATAGATAATATTTCTGAAGTGCTACTAAGTAAAAATGAGAATTAACATTAAGTTACACTTTCAAAAGTCCCTATTGTCTTTATTTGCAGATATAGCATTCCATATTCATTAAGGGCACCTCAGTTTTTCGCCAACCTTAGGCATTTCTGATGTGAAATACCTCTGCTAAGCAACAGCTTTGGCATTCATTTTTAAAAAAAGAACAAAAAGATTAGGTTAAAATCATTCTATTTGAACAAGCAACAATAACAAGAAAAGCACAGTGTGCTATTTTATACTATATTTCCTTGTAGCCATTGTAATTCACAGGCTAGCTCTAATACATACATTGAAATCTATTTATATTTGTTCTCCTTCAGACAGCTTTGCCTAGAATACTGATCTCCAAAGTAAACAACTATTTTGTTCCATTATTTTGTCTAAATCAGGGGTGTCCAATCTTTTGGCTTCCCTGGGCCACATTGGAAGAAGAATTGTTTTGGACCACATATAAAATACACAAACAATAGCTGATGAGCCTAACAAAAAAAATCTCATAATGTTTTAAGAAGGTTTATCAATTTGTGTTGGGCTGCATTCAAAGCTGTCCTCGGCTGCTTGCAAGTTGGACAAGTTTGATCTAAATGAATTAAAAGATATCAATGTAACAATGTCAAAAACAAACAAAAGAAATCTTCATAGTGAAATACAAATTTGCCTAAAAGAAATGTGAGAAATAGCCCAGGGTAATTTTTTTCTAAGGAATTTGTAGCAGATGTGTGCCATCCATAAATCAAGTGATACTGAAATCAATACATCCCAATGGCTGTATTTCCTGCTATTATTTATCTTCAATTATCAAGAAGTTATTGAAGTCACCGTCCCCTCAATATAGTAGGATAAAAGAATAAAATATAAAGAATGTTTAATCAAGCCCCTCAGCTCAACTATTCATATATTATATTAAATATTTCATGCAAATTTACTTTGCCTATGTAGCATTTGTATACAAAAGAAAAAATTCAAATCCAAAGTTTAAGTTTTTACAATTTAGTTATTTAAGATTTTAACAGTTTTATTCATGTGACACCTTTCTGCAAGAATGGTGTGTTCTTCCCTAGAAGTCTGGGTAGTGATAATGAATAATTAAAATTTCCATATTCTAAATAAAGCTTAGGGTGGGCAATTATAATTCCCATATTTAGAAGCATCAAACAGTTTTTAAAATCATATTTTTCAGTCACAAGAGTATAATTATAAGGAATAAAGCCGGTTCTATCCTTCTATTTAACCTAGTATATCATTTAACTATTCTGTTTTGATAAACACATTTATTGAATGTGATCACCTATCCCAATCTACTTTTTCTACAATTGTAGATCCTAGACTCAAAGAGATTAAGTGATTTACCTCAAGGTGAACAATCACTGTGAAGAATGTGTAAGGTTTTCTAAATTCTCTCATCCACTGTGCTAACTATTTTACATTAGAAAAAATGAAAACATATTCTGAGTTCTATGAAAGCATGTAAAATCATGTGTTTTGTATTATCAGCTACCATTATCAGCTAAAAATCTATTTATTGAGGACCTACTAATACACAAAAATTATTCTATAAATTTTTTAAGCTCATTTTATACTTATTGCAAAATAGATATTATTGCCATTTTTAAAGTGAAGAAACTGAAGATCAAAAAGATAACATGACTTTTTAAGAATGCTAAGTTAAGTGGTCAACTTGGGATCCAAATCCAAATCTGAGAAGCCCAGGCCTTCCATTTCACTAGACTGCTCCTTTCTAAGCATACCAGATCAGATCTCTCCACCTAAGAGCCAATTCAGCACTAAATATAAGGTGCCTCTAGGAAGGAGAGACACAAAAACATTAGAATAATTGAACATATAATAAAAGCAAGTAGAAATAAGAGGTAAAAAGTAAGCTTATAAAGATTTATAGTAAGACCAGGCATGATGGCTCACATCTGTAATCCCAGCACTTTGGGAGGCTGAGGCAGGAGGATTGCTTGAGCCCAGGAGTTCGAGACCAGCCTGGGCAACACAGGGAGACCACATTTCTATAAAAAAAATTTTTTTTTAATTAGCTGGGCATCATGGCACACACCTGTGGTCCCAGCTACTCGGGGTGCTGAAGTAGGAGAATCGCTTGAGCCCAGCAGATCAAAGCTGCAGTGAGCCATGACTGCACTACTACACTCCAGCCTTGGAGACAGAGCAAGACCCTGTCTCAGGAAAAACAAAAACAAGCACAAAAGATGGATAGTAAAAGCAAGGACCTAAGAATAATATCAATAGTTGGACCTTTATTTCAGAGAATGTCCATATTAACATGCAACATGCCTAACAATTCAGACTACAAAAGACAAGACTTAACAATGAAAACATCCTGGTTCACACAAACTTTTGTTAGCAAACTTTTTCTATAAAGGGTTAGAGAGCAAACTATGTAGTTTTTGTGGCCACAAATGGCCTCTTGCATGTTCTGTTTTGAATTTGTTTTTGATCCTACCATTTAAAAATGTAAAACCATTCTTAGCCTGGAAGCCACTAAAAAAGAAAGAAACAAACAAAAAAGGGTAGATTTGTCCCACTGGCCATAGTTTGTTAACCCCTGTTAAAGCTAAGCAAAAAAAAAAAAAAAAAAGCAGGCAACCATCTCTAGCAAGTGAGCTATTATAAGGATCTGTAGTGAGGAGAAAGTCAAATTCAATTTACACTTGAATAGTTATGATTATTTACATACAAGCTATACTTATTTGTGGTCACCTATTGACTAATTCCAGCTGTATTTTTATCTGTATTTTAAAAACTGAACTATATTCATCAAAATTATCTGCTTCTGGCTCACACCTGTAATCCTAGCACTTTGAGAGGCCGAGCCGGGCAGATCAACTTAAGCCAAGAGTTCAAGATCAGCCTGGCCAATATGGCGAAAGCCCATTTCTACTAAAAACACAAAAATTAGTCAGGCACGGCAGTGCATACCTGTAATCGCAGCTACTTGGGAGGCTGAGGCACGAGAATCATTTGAACCTGGGAAGTGGAGGTTGCAGTGAGCCGAGATTGTGCCACTCTGCACTCTAGCCTAAGCAACGGAGCAAGACTCTGTCTCAAAAAAACAAACAAAACAAACAAACAAAAATACTGCTTCTAAGTGAATAGAGATAATCAACTTGTCATTAAATGAACAAAGGGTCAGACTATCCAAAAAGTATACTTTTTCGATATCCTATCCAAATGGGATTTTCTATACTCATACCTATGAAATTAATGTCCATGTATGAAAGTTACATATGTACATATGTACTGTATACATATAATTACAGGAAAAAGTCACACATAAAATAAATAAAATTAAAGGCAAGTTAAAATAATTTAAAGTCTTGCCATATGCAATCACAACAATTTAAACAAACAAGCTTGTTAAACAAGTACAACAATTTAAAGTCTTGCCATATGCAATCACTCTAAATCGGAAAAACAGAGGGAGAAAAGGAAGGAAGAAAGGAGGGAGAGAGAGGAAAGGAACTTCACAACAAAGGTAAATGATTTTTAAGTAATGGTAAATTTCTTTACTACTTGCAAATTTATACCCTTGATAGTAGTCATCCAGAGGCACTCTTAGACTATTATCAAAAGTAAAATTAAATAAAATACAGGAATGAAGAGGAAAAAGAATTCACTTTATATGAATTAGAAAACATTTCATAGAAAAAAATACTGGCCTTTGGAATCCAGTAACCAAAGCCATCAACCACACAAAGAATATAAAATAATGATCTTGCAACATCTATTAAATAAATGAAGTATCTCTTCAGCAACCCTGCCTTCAAGCCAGGCTTATGATTCCTCCTCAGAGGATATGTTTCAGAGAATCTGCTCATTATTTGCCCCCTCAATCTTTGTATTAGGAACCAAGAGAAGCAAGAGATTGAGCCACAAACAATGAAATTCACTGTGATTGAAATGTTTAGTCTGAGTATCGTGTGGTAACAGTAAATAACCAGATTAGCATTCTTATTGCTGTAAAAATACTACCTACCTCAATTCTAGAACATTTTAAAATAGAAAAGCACCATTTAAAGCTTTTCAGGTTTAATTAAAAATATTATATTATTCTACAATACTTAGAGTCAGACTCTTTCAGCTCTTATGATTTTAGCACTTACTAAGCATGTGGTGTGAGGCAAATCACTTAACTTCTAAATAAGGTAATATATGTAAAGTGTTGGTATGCAATGAAAACTTTGGTGGTATAATTAAGCACAATAAAACATGTTTAAAAAAAAACACGATCCCTGCTATGGTGGTTGACTGTAGGATGCTCCCACTGATTTTTATCTTCTGGTCAAGACCTTGGAAAATCCCCTCCCCAAGTGTAAACAGGACCCATGGTTTGTTCTAATTTACAGAATATTGAAAGGTGATGGGATGTATTTTACATGATTGTGTTTTAAAAGACTGAAACTTTATCTTGCCAGCAGATTCTCTTCCTTGCTGGTTTTGATGAAGCAAGCTACGGTGTGAGCTGCCCTTGGGAGAGGTCTACTTGGAAAGAAACTGAGGGAAGCCTCTCGCAGACAGCAAGAAACTGAGGCCTTCAGTCCAAACAAGGAAGTCAATTCTGCCAACAGCCATGATTTTAGAACTGTATCCTAAACTGCTACGGTGTGAGCTGCCCTCTGGAGAGGTCCACTTGGAAAGGAACTGAAGGCAGCCTCTGGTAGACAACAAGAAACCCTTAGTCCAACCAAGAAAGTGAATTCTGCCAACAACCATGATTTTAGAACTGTATCCTTCTTCAGTTGAGCCTTGAAATGAAACTGCAGACCCAGCCAACCAACACCTTTTGGACCTTTGTAAGGGACCCCAAAGCAGAGGCACCACCTAAACTGTGCAAGAACTCCTAATCCAAAGAAACTGTGTGATAGTAAATTGTTTTATTATCATACTAGGTTTTATACCACTAGGTTGGTAATTCGTGTAGAAAAAGATAACTAATATACCATTTAACAGGCTAGATCTAATCAGATGCATTTAATTCTCTAACAGTTCTAAAGAACCTAAAATAAATAATTAAAAGAATAAACGAATGAATTACTAAACCTGACTCCTTTTTTTTTTTTTAAACATGGGGTCTTACTATGTTGCCCAGGCTGAGTACAGCAGCTATTACAAGCATGATCACTGGGGTTGACAGCCTAGAACTCCCGGACTCAAGTGATCCTCCTGCCTTAGCTTCCCGAGCAGGTAGGACTACAAGCTTGTGCCACTACATCCAGCTTGGACTCCTTTTTTTACACCACAATTTGTCCAGTGCCTTTCGCTAAGCTTTGCAATTTCCCTCCTAGTGGTAATATTAATGGTTTATATTTTTTGATTTATAAAAAATTTTACTTTACTGACTCTTCAAAATCATATAGCTATCTCCACAAGCCTTAAACATGCATTATTTTCCAAATACTGAAAGTTACCTTACTCTAATTTTCTTTTCTTGATTTTGATATTATATATGAATATATTAATATGAATGAGGAAAGTGATTATGACTCCTAATGAGAAAGCATGATCTTACCCTATATTCCACATAGCCAGTTTCTACTGAACCATCTTTGCTGGGGATAGGGAGTAGGCAAAGCTTGAAATAAAGAGGAAAAGAAATTTTTCACTACATAATAGGCTTCTACCTGACACTATAAATAAGAATAAATTTCTACAGCCCCAGTCCTCCCCACTGAGCCAACTTCAAATACACACACTTCCCTATTCATTATGACAAGACAACCTTTTACAAGAAACTCCCCAATCCAAATAACATAGAATACATCAGGACAGACAGGTTTTTCAATGGTAAATGTGTATTCTGCTGTTGCTGAAGAGTATTCTATAAATGTCAATTAGGTCAAGTTGAAGAAAATGCTATTCACATCAGCTATATCTTTACTGATTTTCTGCCTGCTTAATCTTTCAATTACTGTAAGAGGGGTGCGGAAGTCTCTAGCTATAATAGTGAATTTATCTATTTCTCTTTGCCTCATGTATTCTGCTGCAGGTATTTGACACTTTGTTGTTACGTGCATACATGTTAAGGATTGCTATGTCCCATTACTCCTTTATCACTACAAAATGACCCTTATTTATCTCTGATAATTTTCCTTGCTAAGTCTGCTTAATGATAAATGGGGAAGAAAGGAATCTGGTAGAAAGAGAATGTACATTATAGTCTATGGTCTAGTCTACTGGACCCATATAAAAAACACGCAAAGGGTGTTAGGGAAAAAAAAGGATTATTGCACATTTTCTGTGAAAAAGCAGTGACTTTTAGAGCCACCATACCAATATGATTAAGAATGTGAACTATGAAGCAAGAGAGCCTAAATTTGAACTCCAGATTTACCACTCACAGTTGTAGAAATTTCAGCAAGCTATTTAACTGTACTTCTCTGTCTACATCTATAAAATGGAGATAATGTGAGTACTTACTCATAGGCCTGCTATAGGGATTAAATGAGTTCATGTATGTACAAAGCTTAGAATGTGACCTGATACATAGTAACACATATTAATAGCTGTTGTTGTTGTCTTGCTGTTCCTGCCTCCTGCTAATGTTACTGTTAGGACCATTGAAATGGTAAGAGTAAAAGCAGAAGCGAACAGCTTTTCTTGCATTGTTTCCCACTGCAATCCAACACCTAGTTGATGGAGTGCCACATCAGACCTTGAGAAAAGTGTCATAAAATTACAATTATGAGTTGTAACTCTCCTATGAATAGGATTATAAGCCATTCACTGTGCCTATACACTGGCAGGCCTAGCTTCACAAAAAACTTATAAGACTATGGGCAAAGTGGATGGTTAAACCTTGAGTCCAAATTCACAAAAAAATCTGCTATTTTTTGTAAAGACTATTATACCTTTTATCTTCTGTGTAAACCTGTATCTTCATATATTGAGTTTAAGTGGGGTTATACTTTTTAGTGCACATGAAAAGGCTGATAATTATACCATATCACAGTATTCTAAATAGAACAATTGATATAATACTTTTTTGTTGCCTGAAAACCCCTACCTTGGCATTTTTTCACATAAACTTTACTTCCAAGTAAATTTATTTATATAAATTCAAGTTTTGGGTATGAAGAAGAAAATTAAGACAACATAACAAATGATGATGAAAATAGCATTATATTCTAAATGTGCTTTTATTCTACCAAGGTTCTGTCCCTAATAAAACCTAGTAATGGCAATAGTATGTAAAAATACATATAATCAACTGCTGTATCCATGGAACAGACGTGGTGGTTGAAAAATGAATTTTTCTTCCATGTGAGACTCTTGCTGGCCCTGTTACCTAAGAGTATGTTGATGCTGCTCTCATACTTCCTTCTCTTCAAGTCCACAGTGTTTGGGGAAATTATGGATCACCTGAAGTGAATGGAGAAATTTTTACTTTGTGCTACACATTTTCTGGCAATCACTTCAATGTGCATGATTCCCAAACGCGTATTTCTCTCTCACCCTAGCTTTTTTCCTGAGTTCTAGGCTCACTTTTCAATTTTCTTTTGGATAGGTTCAACAAGCACATTAAGTTCAACCTATCTATATCTCATCCTGGTCTTTCTCCCAACAGGTTAATTATATCAGTCATTGAAAAAGATTACTCTGATAGTTACTGTTAAAAGAAAAACTTCAGCTGAATTAAATTTAATTTAAGAACAATCTGCAAATCCAGCAGCACCCAGAATCACAGCAGAGAGACTCCAGCACAGCCACATGGTAGAAGAAAATTTATAGACAAAAAAAGGACATACAAAAATCAGAATGACATACAGAAACAACTAGATTGGTTACAGCTCAGCATTTGCCTTACGTGAACACAATTTGAATGCTCGATGGTATGTGAATGGTTGAAATATGGCTGCTGGGATTGGCCAAGACTCAGCTACTTAGGCGCATACTCCTAAGTTAGGTTTTCAATCTTGTCTACCCTCAAATTAGATTACAGTTCGTCCACAAGGACTCAAATATAGACCAACAAAGTCCTTCTCAGGCCATACTTAATTTGCTTTAACATTTCAAACTTCAAATCCACTTAAACTCTTCCTTCCCTTTACCACACAATTAAGGCAATTAAGGTATACAATAGAAGGTTAAAGGGAATCAAAGGAAAACCTAATGAAACAAGTCTTTAAAAGGGCAAGAACCAAAAAGGTTCTAGGGATCTAGACACAGGAACTTATGGAAATCTTATATGTCAGGAACACTGGGATAAATGAATTCCATTTTTAATACAGGTAGTGTATATGTGGTTACAAATATAACATAGCAAATCCTATTCTCATTGTAAGAATGACAATAACCACTCTGTGCCCCGCCCTCCCCCCCAAAAAAGTCCTGGCAAATATAATCCTTTTAAAGGCATTAGAGAGCTGTGGAAGTGAGGGATTTCACAGCAGGCTGGAACTAGCTATGCTCTTACTTGAGAAGCATTTGCTGATTCTGGGTAGGGATCACACACAAGCATGGTGTGAAAAGTTGGAAACTGCAAGAGCACTAAACACATAGCAAGTTTTCTCCATGAATGATTTCCTGGATTCTATGGCTCCAGGGCTAGACAGTAATTTTAAGACAGAATGAAATTTCTCATGGCCTTATGATATTTACAAGACAAAGTCCTTCTTGAGGCCTTAAATTTACAGCTAGTTTTCTCCTTAATGTATGTCAAATTTAGATGCTTCATGTAGCAAGAGACCAAAGAGCAAAGCTCAAAACCTCTGAAGGGCAGATGAAATGTCCTATAGTTAAGTCTGAAGAGAAATCTACCAAATTGTCAATAAAAAGCCTAGAAGAATTATACCTGAGGAATAAGGAAGAAACAAAGTGGGCTAGGTTTTACTAAAACCACAACATAGTCATGTTCGCTCACTGATTGTAATGGATTGAAATATTAAGCCCAATTTCCAACAGAGAAAAGCCTCCATAGCCTCCACAGTGCCTTTATACACACTATATAAAATTTAAAATTACTAGACATGCTAAGAAGCAGAAAAATTTGACTAATAATCAAAAGAAAAAAGAAAAGAAAGCAACCAAAAGTGAAATCAAAATTAGCAGAAAACATAAGTTATATTAGAATAACTATTTAAAGAAATTAAAAGAAACACGGACAAGACAGATGAAAAACGGAGAATTTCCAAAGAAATTTGAAATTATCAAAAAGAATCAAGTGAATATTCTAGAATCAAAATACATAAAAAATTACTGTGTGTGTTTAATGGTACAATGAACAAAACAGAAGATAGGTTAAATAAGTTGGAAGCCAGTTCAATAGAAAATATACAAAATAAAGTGCAAAGAGAAATTTGATTATGAAAGACATAAAGGCATGTGAGACACTACAAAAATAAGTTTAACAATACATATAATTGGAATTCATAAGGAAAAAAGAGAAAAAATGGCTCAGAAGCAGTATTTGAAGAAATAATAGTGAAGGTTTTCCAAAACTGATAAAATACATCAACTCCCAGATTTAAGAAGCTCAGTGAACTAAACACATAGAACACTAAACACATAGCTGAATAAAAACAAATAAAGCCACATCTAGGAACTCACAGTCAACTGCTTAACACCAAAGGCAAAAAAAAAAAAAAAGTAAATACAGCCAAAGAGAAAGATACACTTCTTAAAATTGCAGACTTCTCGGCAACTATGACAGGCAGGAATCAATGAAATGACCTATTTAAAATGCTTTTAAAAATTATTGCTAAACTAAATTCTATACGTGATAGAAATATCTAAAAATGAAAGTTAAAGCTTTTAAAAGAAGAAAATCTGAGAGAATATATTGCTATCAAACCTGCACTACAAATAGTGTAAGATATTATTAAGGCTGAAGAAAATGATTTAACATGGAAGAACTGAACAACAGGAAGGAATAAAGAACACTAGAAAGGATAAATATGTGACCAATTATAAAAGAATGAGTGTTTATAAAAATTAATAAATCTGAATAACTTAATTAACCTACCTAACTTAAATGACATATATATACATTAGCAACAGGAGAATACACATTTCTTAAGCATTCAACAACATAAGTCATTTGCTGAACCGTTAAATAAGTTTCAAAGAACTGAAATACAGAATATAGTTCTATGTGGTTGAAGAACAAACTAGAATCAAAATCCGAAAGATAAATAGACCAGCCCAATTTGGAAATTAAGTAACAACTACTAAATAACCTATGGGTTAGAGAAAAAAGAAATCACAATACAAATTTTAAAATATTTTAAATTAATGACAAAAACAGAACATCATCGAAACTTATAGAATACAACTGAAAGCTGTGCTTAGAGAGAATTTTAAAGCTTTCCAGGACATTAAAAAAAAAAAGAAAACAGATATACAATAAAGAAAAAAGAAAGCACAGAGGCTGGTCCTGTGAAAAAGCAAATTAAATGGATAAACTGTTAGCAAGATAAAAGGAGAAAACACAACAAATATTAAGAATGAAAAAGGGGACATTAATATATACAAATACAGAGAAGAAAATAAAATGGCAATAAGAACAATTTTATGCTAGAACATTTGAACATGTTGATAAAATGAACACATGCTTTGAAAAACACATCTCACCAAAACTGACATAAGAAAAAAAAAAGAAAAGCTGAATAGTCCAATTTCTATTAAAGAGATGAAATTCTGAATCTAAAATCTTCCCATATGTTCTCCTTCCTCACCACCACCCTTCCCCACAAAAAGACTCCAGGCCCAGATAATTTTACTGGTAGAATTCTAATATTTAAAAGAGAATGAATATCAATTTTACACAAACTTTTCCAAGGAAGAGAATCGGCCTGCATGACCTTGATACCAACCTGAAAGACATCACAAGAGGGAAAAACTGTAAGTAAATACCTCATTAATATAGAAAAAAATCCAAAACAAAATGGTAGCAAATTTAATCCAGTAAAATATTAGAAAGTTACAAAATATTCCAAAGAGAGAATATCTGCTTCATTAGGCCAGTCAGGATAGGAATCTTGTTTTCACTGAAATGTTCCCAGGGAAGGAGTATCTTTCTTTTTATCTTAAAAATAAGATATTATTGATAATATGAGGAATAATGGATACAAGGTTGAAAAGGCAGAAGCCATATATAATGAAAGGTTGAAATTAGATGGCAGGTGCTGTACATATTACAATCCATCTCACTTGCTTTAAGAATGTATGTATACTTCTTGTATGAGAGATTAGCAGTTATAGAGAAGACAGCCTAGAGCAAATCTTCCAACCAACCAACCAGAACAAAGGCAGCCCACTTTTTAATACAATCTTCTCAAACAACAATAAAACATGACCTGTGAAGAACCACTTCAGTTTCCTTTCTTAGTATACTTCTGTTGTTTGGGACAAATTTATGCTTCTCCACCAGAAGATTTATGCTTTGTCTGTAATTCATATAGGCACATAATACACAGCTCAGAAAAGCAGGTAATCAGAAATTAATTATACATTTTTGTGGTTTTAAAATTTTACAGCTAGCATCTAAGTTCCAGAAGAAATCTCTTCTCCTTTCCTAGATCAAACAAACAAACAAAAAACTATTAATCAGCCAAAAGCCACATTTAAATTTTTTTAAGTTGTGTTCTCAAAAATAAATGTCCCTAGAATAACAAGGTTAAAAGGAAAGTTGTTAATTAAGCACCTTTTAGATACAACTCCATGAGACTGACATCCAACCAGTTTGAGGTTCGCTGCTCAAGGGGGTTTCTGCACAAACCAACAATTTTCTAGGTGTTGTCTGGTAAATTTCAACTCTAACTGGGAAGCAATGTGGCTAGTTCAAATCCCAAGGAGCAAAACTTCTGTGAGCAGATAGCAATTTCACATTACTAAAGGCTGAAACAAAACTAACATGAAGCATAAAAGGACTGAGAAAGTAATAACAATTTCTAAATTTTTTTTTTTAAACAATCTCACTCTGTTGCCAGGCTGGAGTGCACTGGCGCGATCTCGGCTGACTGCAACCTCCACCTCCCGGGCTCAAGCGACTCTCCTGCCTCAGCCTCCCGAGTAGCTGGGACTACAGGTGCCTGCCACCATGTCCAGCTAATTTTTTGTATTTTAGGGGGTTTCACCATGTTGGCCAGGATGGTCTGAATCTCTTGACCTCTCGATCTGCCCACCTCAGCCTCCCAAAATACAGGGATTACAGGCATGAGCCACTGCGCCCGGACAATTTCTAAATTTTTAAAAAGCCCGCTAAATGTGTCTAACATGCTAGCAACTAATAAGAAAGAAAGAGATGTCTGGGAAAATCGAAATACAAGCATGTTGAAAACCTATGAATCAAATCCAACAGATTCAATCATTAATTTCAGTATAAGTCTGCATTAACTCATATCTAGATTAATACTTTAAGAGTTTCCCAAGAAATAACTCCAGTCTGGTATTATCGCCCACATCTACCTGAAAATCTAAATCTTCAACAATTTTCACTATGCCATTCTTCTGCTGAAAACCAGCTATGGTTCTCCATTACCTATTAATCAGGTCTATACATAACTCTGGCTACCTAAGATCACCATGATTTGACCTAATCCAATCTATTCAACTTTATTTCTGTGGTGAGAATGGTACGTTAAACGTGGCTACAAATTCTCTGTAGTTCCACTGACCAAGATGTGGTATCTATTTATTCCATTTTTGAATATACGTAGGGCTCTTGACTTGCAATGATGAACAGAATGTGGCAGAATTGACGCTACGTTACTTCTGATGCTGAGCCTCAAGAGGCCATCCAATTCCTGCTCTTTCCCTCTTGGAACACCACTATGTAAGAAATCTGGGCTACACTTCCAGAAAAGAAACGTTCAAGTGAGCCAGTTAACTGTCGACCAATTGCCAAATATGCAAGTGAGGTCATCTTGGACTGCCCAGCCACAATCGAGCCACCAGATGACTTCAGCCACGAGTGACCATATTTATAATTAGAAAAAAAAAAAAAGCCTAGTTGAAGTTAACCCAAATTGGAAAAATCAAGAGCAAATAAATAATTTGTTGATTTAAAGCACTATGCTTTTGTTTATTATTATATCATATCATATGGTGAATAAACACTTCACTAAAGATGACATATGAATGGCAAATAAACACATAAAAAAGGTCGACATCATTCATTACAGAAATGCAAATTGAAACCTCAATGAGATAATATTACATATCTATTACAATGACTAAAATAAAAATAATTGACAATAGCAAATGGTAGGTAGGAGAAGAGCAAGTAGAACTCTCAAGAATTTCTGGTAGGAATTTCAAAACGGTACAGTTACTCTAGAAAAACAACTGAGTTGCTTCTTATAAAGTTAAATATGTAGTTAACATATGACACAGCAATCCCACTCCTAGGTTATTTGCCCAAGAGAAATAAAAACTATGGTCATAGAAAAGTTTATGGAACAAAGGTTAATAGTGACTTTGTTCATAACTGCCCAAAAATGGAAATAACATCACATTCTTCAATTGGTGAATGGATTTACGGCGGGGGGAGACAGTGATATATCTTGTAATGATTTGGATGTCGTTCGTCCCAACCAAAATTCATGTTGAATGTTAAAATTTGATCCCCAACATGGCAGTGTTGGGAGGTGGGACCTAGTGGGAGGTATTTGGGTTATGAAGCTAGATCCCTCATGAAAAAAATTAATGCTCCTCCTTCAGAGATGACTGAGTTCTCCTTGTCATGGGAATGGAATAGTTACCAAAAGAGCAAGTTGTTTAAAAGAGTCTGGCTTCCTCTCTTTTCATGTGATCTCTTTATACATGCTTCCTCTCCTTCCACTTCCCACCATGAACTGAAGCAGCCTGAGGCCCTCATCAGATGCAGCTGTTCAATCTTGGACCTTTCAGCCACTAGAATCATGAGCCAAATACTTTCTTTCTCTATAAACTATCCAGTGTCGAGTCTTCTGTGACAGCAACACTAAATGGGACATCACTATAATGGAATACAACTCAACATTTAAAAAGAATAAAAATATTACTCAGCAATAAAAAAGAATGAACTACTAATATAGGCAATAATATTGATGAATCTCAAGAACATTATGGTAAGTGAAAAAAGCCAGATTCAAAAGGCTGTTACATACTGAGGGAATGTGTTCCCTTTCCGGGTCCATGAGGGGTCGTGGTTTTAAGGGCAAGAATTTCCCAGCACCATGCCCCTCTCCCATCTCTCTCCATCCGGGAGTTTTAACAGTTTATGTTTGAATTTTGCAGGCACGGGAAGAAACTAAAAGTCAGTCACTCCAGCGGACATTCTAAGGAACTCCTTTCATTGGCCAGAGGCACTTGGGAAGGTGGGAATTTCTCCGAGGATAAATCCCCCTGCTCCTTCACCCATGCCGGATTTCCAGCTCTCTGGAATCCCCTCCACATGGTGGGAGCTCCCTCTGGGATTTCCCCTCTGGAATCCCCTTCTATACTCTTCATGTAAGTCTTTCTCTTCTTCTCTTTTCTCTACCTAAATAAAATCACCTTTCTGCAACGCTTCTTGGGTCCAATATTTACTTTTACGAGCATATAGTGCACCTGCAGTGGTCTCATCGCTTATTCTTTAAGGGACTGGATGCCAAGAACCCACAGCATTCTCTCGGGGGTGCTGTGCTTCACCAGCACCCAAGAAAAAACCCAGCTACAATACTATGTAATTCAATTTATATGACATTCTCAAATAGGAAACAAGTGAGACAGAAAGCAGATCAGTAGGTGCCAGAGACAGGAGGTGGGGACAGAATGTGACTGTAAGAGGGAACAACAGAATTCTAGGGGGAGGTAGAATTCATCTATAATTTTTGTGATGGTTATGTGACTAAGTATTTGCCAAAACTCACAGCCCTCTATGACAAAAGGAATGAATTTTACTGTATGGACATTACTCACCAATAAATCAGATCTACACAAAGATACTGCAACCTCCTATATATTGTGCTTGTGCATTTGCATCCCTCCGAGATATGATATTTAAATTCTTTTCCTAAATTTCTAACACTATAAACAAAATCAGAAAATTCTAGCTGAAAGATTTGTTAATTGCTTTTCAAATTATTGTCTTGAATCTAAAAAAAATTGTAGTTTCAAGCTTCTGTGTTGCTTTCCAACTCCAATCCATATGCTTTATCTCAAAGAAACGACCTAGTTATAAACATCTAAATTAATCCTTTATAGTCTGACTTGTGAACACATTTCCTTTTAAGAAAAACACATATCAAACTGAATATAAGATATTAACTTAATTACTATAAGGGAAAAGAAATCCCAATGCTAGTAGCACCTCCATTGCTCTTCACTCTCATTGCTCTTCCTTTCATGCCAGAGACTCTAAAACGACATCCCTTTGAATGAAACACAAACAGTCCCAGCAGTAAAGTCAACAGAAGAGCCCAAGGAGGTTTTCATCTCTAATAATGGAAAGTAACTACAAACTATTTTCCTGAAATTCTATTCCTTTATATAAACATGAGCTCATTTGCTTAGTCTGTGTTTTCAGACTGTACTTACATGGTATTATGACTTAGGTGATTCAGCTCTTAGAAGTAGTCTCTACATTTAAATGTAGTAGAGAAATTAATTTCAATATGTAAGAATATAAAGAAAGTGACTTCACAGACTTAAAGATTATTTTGCAGAAAGAAAAACCCATATTTAAGTCAAGCTTTCCCTTCATGCAACAAAAACAAGACATTTGGCAGTCAGAAATAAACAAATTGAAATATCAGTATTGAAGATGGAACCATAAGAAAAGTGAGCAATTATTTATAAGTCTGAATTGTTAAGGGGAGAAATCTTTTAGGAGCAAAATTTCCATGATATAGAAGGAGATTTTATTACAACCAAAACAAACTCCCAAATCAACTAGAATAGTAGCTATTCTTGGTGATCTCCTACCTAAGACTTTTAGGTCACTGATTTCTGTTTTCTGCTCAGGGAGGCAATACAGTTATTCAGAGATCAGATTTTGGAGTCAAACTCCTGGGATTCAGAGTAGGCCAGTGAAAAGTGTGACCTTTGGCAAATTAAATTACTTAACATCTCTATAATTCTTAATTTGTAAAATGGTTACAAGCATGGTACTAACATCTCTTAAAGACAGTGTGTAATTCAATAAGATGATCCATGCAAAGTCCTTGGCACAGTACCTGGCATGTGATAAATGACAGCTATTATTACTAATGCCTAAATTATCAATCTTTAGAATGAATAAGACTCTTTTGAAAGATCACCTTCCTCCATGATGTGCCCTGAGTACCCCAAATAGGAAAGAACGTAATAGAAAATTCAAGGAGTTCTGTCCACTTTCTAATCCCTGACCGCTTGCTATCTTCTTGAATGGTACTACTAGCATAAATGACAAGAATAATGCTTCATTCATTTTTATCTTAGTATCTAGCATTGTCTTCCATAGGGCATAAAAGGATCCAAATAATATTATGGTGAAGAAAAAAGTTACGAAACTAGAGAAAGAGAAAAATCTCAGTCTAAACAAACAATGAAGGGCAGTGAGAACAGAAAATGAGAGGACCATGGGTATCTTCTCTACAGCATCAAGGGTAATTTAACATTGCCAACTGCATTCTCCTTCACAGAATGCTCCTCGGTTTCCGTAACAGCTCTCTCCCGCTATTCTTCCCCAGCTACTGCACAACTGGATGTTTCCAATTTCTACTCCTTAACTTACGTGTTTCTCAAAGAGAAATGAACTTTCGGCTCTTTTTCATTATACCACTTCCCTTAGGGTCAATTACCACCTCTGGAGTAATGACTCAAATCACCATTTCTAGCTTTTCTAGTTTGAGAGAGCAAGTACTACATGATCATCTTCACATATGAAGGAGAGGAATTAAAAGATATTGAGGTAATGTTTTACCTCAATAACTTTGGAAAGAAATACAGAGATCACCTATTAATATTATGTTTACTTGCTCCCTGAAAATATATACGGGACTTTGATTTTCCAAATAGTTGATGCCTTCTAACAGATAAGTCACATTTTTTACAGACTAGAAACAGCAATGATAATCATTCTCCACATTCCAGAACCAGTTGTTTAACAATAAACTTTAGTTTCTGCATTTTAATAAGTTATAGTTAGACCAACTCAGCCTCCCAGTTATGTCTGTTACTGTTCATATAAAATTTTTAATATATACTAGTTTAAATCATAGTTTACATTTAACATATCAAGTTTTAAAAATACATACTGGAAGTGAAATCTAAGTACATAAATGAAATGGCATCATTTTTCTACATTAAAATTTACATGCAAAATAATCATGCAACTATGGAGAAATTATATTGGGGTGTCCCTGGGCTACATTGGAATAAAAATTGTCTTGGGCCACATATAAAGTACACTTAATGATAGCTGATGAGCTTAAGAAAAAATAAAAACATCTCAGAATGTTTTAAGACAGTTTACAAATTTGGTGTTGGGCCTCATTCAAAGCTCTCCTGGCCACCTGTGGCCTGTAGGCTACGGGTTGGACAAGCTTACTCTGTATTAAATGTATGGAGATAGAAAATTGTCATGCTAAGATATTTAACTTTTGGCAAAGACAACAGGTTATAAAAATAATTAAACATTTTTCCTAGCTGAATGAAGCACTGTACCTAAAAACAAAGTACAATATTTCATTATTCTTCCTTCAGTATTTTAGAACCTACCGGAGAGACTCGGCCATTCGCCTCAAGTCTTCATTCTGCTGTTTTAAGCGTTCAAGCTTTGCCAGAATCTTGGACAGTTCTCGGCTAGAGTGATCAGGGTGGTCATTATCTCGTACCAAGTGACCACCTATATAAAACAGCAAGGTCCCCCAGGCAAAAAGAATAAGCATAATCCAACGCCAGGAACCAGTCCATGGCCGCATTTTCAGATTTTCAACTCACTTCCCTGGAGTCCTGGAGCTCAAAGAATTGAAAACATTGTAACTCTGTTTCTAGTCAGTGCACAGGTGAATAGACTTCTGTTGTTTCAACACATGATGCTTCAGAAAAATTATTCTCGCTGGTAGTCCTGTGGTGAATCTTTCACAGAGATGCTTCTGGTGATATGTGTAGGAAGCTTTATTGTCCTGTACTTCACGGACTCTACATGCTGTGGAAAGAGTAAGAAATGTATTTAAATTATTTAAGATACATAAAATGGCATATGCTGAGATTCATGGAGTTAAAGGAAACACATTGATGTTGACTGGCCAACAAGTTAGAAGATAACCTAACTGCCTAATAATTAGTAAAAGGTAAAAGCTTTAAAGCTGTTAATCTGTATACTAAAATCAACCATGTACATTAGTGCTCTACCAGATAACAGACTAATTAGTTCTAAGCCTGAAAGTCCTTGAAGTGCCATCATCACTTTCTTTTCCTCTTACATAACTATAGAATAGCTTATATATGAAGACTTAAAAATTGCATCTTTGAACAATCAATCAAAAACAAAATGTACTCAACCATATAGTGGGCTAGTATGTTCATTCGCTCAAGAAAAAAACATGTTCCCTGTATAAGTGAGTTCATTCCTACCAGTTCTCAACTCCATTCTCTTCCCTTATTGCTGAGCTACCATTATACCACTTAACTCTGCAGGTGACAGGCGAATTGTCACTTTTAGGATAAATTCTAAAACTGACATGCATATTAGCCAAGTAAAGGTTATCACAGCCATTAACCAGCTGGCAGTCATTCCAAATAGCAGAAGCAAAGGTTCAAATGGATCAGGCTTTTCCAGGCTTGGTTACAGGCTTCATTTGTCATTTTACAACAATTAGGCTTAGAATTCCCTTAGAAACAAAATTATTTTCTCCCCAAAGAGAGAATTTGTAGGCAAAGATACAATTTAAAACCTTTTGATAGGCCAGCCACAGTGGCTCACATCTGTAAATCCCAGCACTTTGGAAGGAGACAAGGCAGGAGGATTGCCTGGGCCCAGAATTTGAGACCAACCTGGCAACATGAAATCCTATCTCTACAATTTGTTTTTTAATTTTATAATTTCAAAGCTACAGAAGAGAAATCATATGTCCAGACAGAGTTCCTTATTAAAGAGAAGAGAGAAAAAACAAGAAATCATTTCTGTATATAAGGCTGAATGTGGGGGCACCTGACCACCAATCAAACAGCAATAAAAAGATTAGCAGAAAAGATAAAGAGCCTTCAAAAATCAGAGCACAGGGATACTATTTTCCTACTTTTGCACCTTAAATATCAATTGTTTTTAAAACACCAAGTATTCAAAGAGAAGAAAAGCTCTTCAAATGGTTGTCATCTATTTCCTTCCCATTTACCATTTACTCCTACACCATTTACCTTAATGTTACTGATTTACACTGGCTAAAACATAGAATGAAAAGAATTGGACTTGCCGAGAAGTGTTTGAAAACCAAACCAAATTAAAAAGAAATAATCCAAGTAAAACGTTGTCTGTTGTTTTAATAACTATTCATAAATCTACGAAGAACACCCTTTTTATTGACTCCATTGTTCATCCTATCCCTTTCTCAAAACTCTCAAATTCTCACTCCTCTAAACTCAGGTATCCCCTACTTTTCATCTAATGTAAAAACAATACAGATATTTAGGGCTCTGTGACTTAAAAACCAAATTAAAAAATAAATGCATTCTGATGGCATATTCAATTCAGTAAGTCATTTGAATCAATAATTCTGTGACAACATATGCAACACTGTAAAATGTTATTATATGCTGAAACTATAATATACCCTTAATAATTCCAAGCTATAAAGATATATAGTTGTCCCTTAGGACCCTCCATGGACACCAAAATCCACAGATCTTTGAATTACTTACATAAAATGGTGTAGTATTTACATATAACCTACACATACCCTCTGAAATACTTTAAATCATCTCTAGATTACTTATAAAACCTAATACAATGGAAATGCTATGTAGATAGATGATTTTTTGGTTTCTTTGGCAAATATTTTGATCTGTAGTTGGATGAATCCATGAACACTAAAACTGCAGCTACAGAGGGTCAACTGTATATCAAGTATTAATTTTTTTTTCTTTCCCTTCACAGCAAAAGTAATGCAGAAAACAGAAAACTGTGATAAACAAATAAAGCAAAGGTAGCTTTCTTAAAAAGAATAATTTAGGCCGGGCGCGGTGGCTCAAGTCTGTAATCCCAGCACTTTGGGAGGCCGAGGCGGGTGGATCACGAGGTCAAGAGATCGAGACCGTCCTGGTCAACATGGTGAAACCCCGTCTCTACTAATACAAAAAATTAGCTGGGCACGGTGGCGCGTGCCTGTAATCCCAGCTACTCAGGAGGCTGAGGCAGGAGAATTGCCTGAACCCAGGAGGCGGAGATTGCGGTGAGCCGAGATCGCGCCATTGCGCTCCAGCCTGGGTATCAAGAGCGAAACTCCGTCTCAAAAAAAAAAAAAAAAAAAAAAGAAAAGAATAATTTAAATAATAAAAAGACATGCTGAAACATTTTCCTTGGAATTACAATAAAAATACAATATTTAAAGCCAGCATAACTTGAATAGTAAAGAAACTTTACACAAACATAAATTTTGAATAACATTTGTATAACAAAAATTACTATCGATTTTTTCTAAACCATCACCAAAAATATCTAAAACATTACATTACTAAATTATACATTAATATTGCTAATACTTGAATTGTAAAAAGCAATACATTTTTATAGAAGCAAAACGTTGTCATTTTCTTAAATAATAGCGTAATTTGAACTATGTTTTTGGAGAGAATGTTTCACATTTTTTTTGGTCTTTACTAGTATTTTTTAAATCCCCAGTTTTGGGGTCAAAAAAACCAAGTTAAACTAAAAAACAAGTAGTTTTCTGTGCAAGTTTCTTCTGCATGGTTTAAAAGAACAAGTATAGAATTTTTTCCCTATCTACTAACTACAATGAATGCTTGCTTACTTACTTATGGTTATTGTTTTATTGTCTGAACCATGCTTGCTAAAATATAAACTCCATAATTTTGTTCATTGTGTTCACTGATGTATCCCAGGTACTCAGAATGGTATTCGGCACTTAATAGACATTAATGAATACAGCTTAAACTGCATTTATGACCTACTTAAGATAGCGAATGGTAAAGCAGAAAGTGAGAGAATGCTATTATAAGGAAATGGTTCAAAAATAAAGTCATTAATAAACTTTCATATTATTGTCAACATGTATCTTATAAAGACATTCCTTGGTTGATTAAATTTAACTGGCCTAAAAGACCAAGAGAGTCTCTCTCTCTCTCTCTCTCTCTCTTTTTTTAAGACAGTCTTGCTGTTACCCAAGCTGGAGTGCAGTGGCACAATCTCGGCTCACTGCAACCTCTGCCTCCAGGGCTCAAGAGATTCTCCTGCCTCAGCCTCCTGAGTAGCTGGGATTACAGGCGCCTGCCACCACACCTGGCTCATTTTTTGTATTTTTAGTATAGATAGGGTTTCACTATGTTGGCCAGGCTGACCTCAAGTGATCCGCCTGCCCTGGCCTCCCAAAGTGCAAGGATTACAGGTGTGATCCACTGCACCCAGCCAAGAAGAGTTTTATGGTTTACCTTCTAATGGTGAAAAAATAATTTATCTTATTTTCTTAATTTAGAAGATTCAATTTGCAAAGACAACGATATGACTGAAGAAAGTATATACAGCCTTTGATGTGTAAGCCACTCAACTTATTTATGGAAGAATTAGTAAAAATAGTTCAAATTAGTAAAAATATTTCAAAATTAATTACATATATCATGAGCTAATTTCTAACTAAAATTTATATAGCAGAGTTTGTTGAGATTTCTTCCAGAGTGGGTTTTCTTTTCAAGAATTTACAAATTTATTACTGCTTAAGACTCACATAGTACACTTTTTCTGTAAAATACTAAGTGGACTGAAATGTGCCAGGATTCTTTCTGCAAATTTATTTAATTAGTGATATCACTTTTTTTTGAGACAAAATTGGCCGGATGCAGTGGGCGGGTAAATCACAAGATTGGGAGTTCAGGACCAGCCTGGCCAACATGGTGAAACCCTGTCTCTATTAAAAATACAAAAATAGCCAGGCATGGTGGCCGTTGGTTGTAATCCCAGCTACTTGAGAGGCTGAAGCAGAGATCTGCTTGAACCCAGGAGGCAGAGGTTGCAGTGAGCCAAGATCACGCCATGGCACTCCAGCCTGGGCAACAGAGCGAGACTCTGTATAAAAACAAACAAACAAAAAAAAAAAACAGAGAAAGAGACAAAATCTCGTGTTGCCTAGGCTAGATTGATATCAGGTTTTTAAGGTACTGAAGTATTTAAATGATTCAATTCTTTTGGTATTTACAGAGATTCTTTGGGGAATATTTGTTTAATTTCTCTGGAACAAAAATATTTGATTTTTCAAAGTACTTTTTCTGAATCTCGAAGCTAGAGTGTAGTATCAGTAAGATAAGGAAGACTTCATAGAGTTGCTATGAGGCTTAAATAAGGTTAATATATATAAACCACTTATCATAATTCTTGGCACATAAGAAATGCTCCAAAAAAAGTAATTTTATTTTAATGCTGACAAGACATAGAAATTAAAGGTATGGGTGCTAGAATCAGCAGTGTCTAGACTGGAGTCACAGTTCTGCTATATCATAGCTAAGTAACCTCACTGAACATCAATCTGTAAACTGGAGATGATAACTACCACCTCTCCCAGAGAATACTAGAAAAGGCTTAAATAAAATAATCATCTATGGGGAAGCACCTCAGCACACCATGCAGCAAATTATTATGTAGTATATACTGATTGCATTATTTTATAGACTCATTTATAACTATTTATATAATTAATATGCCACATGCTGTTGTAGGCAGCTTCTAAAATGGCTGCCAAGGATCTCTGTGTCCACTATTCATGCCCTTGTATTATCTCCTCCTATTGAGTGCTGGCTGGACCTAGTGACTTGTTTCTTAAATAAAATACAGCAAAAGTGACAGAATTTCACTTCCAAGGTAAGGTCACGAAAAGACTGAGCTCCTGTGTCTTGTTCACATTGTCCCTGTTTGCTCATTCTAATGATACAAGCTACCATCTTATGGGCCATCATACAGAGAGACCCATGTGGAAAGGAGCTGAGGGCAGCCTTCAGACAAGATTTAAGGTGCTCAGTCCTAAGGCCACAAGCACTTCACAAAGTTGTTGAATCCTGCCAATAAAGCAAGCTTGGAAATGCACCATCACCAGTCAAGCCTCGAGCTGGCTGTAGCTTTGGTCCACATGTCGAACGCATTCTTTTTAAACACCCTGACCCAGGAGATGGAGCTTAGCCAGAGGATCCAGCTAAAACATCTCTAAATTCTGACCAACAGATAATAAATGTTGTTGCTTTAAACCACTTAGTCTAAAGGTAATTTGTTATGTAGCAATAAATAATTAATACATATGTCTACCTTCCATAGTAGGTTAAAAGCCTGATCTTCATGTGTTATTTTCTGTCTCTAGAAAGTTGTAGAAAGCCTTGGGCACAGAATAAAGCATTCAAGATGCAGGACAGAACTGAATCTTAACCACATTTCCTTATATATTCTGCTAATACCTCTTATACATACCATAAAAGAAAATTCAATTTATAGCAAGAGATTTAACAGATAAAATTACAATTATTGGTTTTTTATTAATACCAGAAGTCAAGAGCATATTTATTAATAGCTATTAAACAGAGTTCCGTCTCCAGCCATATAAGAGTAACTACTACTAGATTAGCCTTACATATAAACTAGAAAACTTAAAAAAACATATTTAGAAAAACCTTTCAGATATTGGGCAAAGGTCAAACAAGACTGTAATGTCTGAGAGAAAGTTAATGATAAAAGTAAGTCCTATGATCATACTGTGATGCAGGCATCCAAAGATGTGCTAAAAGCTAAGGACAGAGCTGTAACACTGAAGAAACACTCCAGCACCCCAGGCTCCAAACCAAGAATGAATAACCAGCAAGCAGTCCACTACTGCAGAAATTTCAAGTCTCTGATTCAGTGAATTTAACTATTACAATGACCAAAAAAAAAAAAAAAAATCCAACTCAACCGCTGCTGGACTGACTCAATCTCTGCCCCATCCCAATCCACATATATAAAAATATCATCAAAAAAGAAGGGTACCCATTTCTGGGCATAAATACTGTTCAACCTCAGTCTTTGTTGCTCTTGACCTAAAATGTCTGGCATGCAACAAAAAATTATGAGATATATTTTAAAAAAAAAGTAAAAAAAAAAAAAAAAACCAAACCATAGTCAAAAGACAAAGCAAACACCAGAACCAGACTCATAAATGGATCAGATATTTGAACTATCAGACAGAAAACTTAGAATAATTATAACTGGTGTATTAAAGGATCTAATGGTAAATATGAACAAAATACAAAAAGAGATGAGGGATTCAGCAAAGAAGAAATGCTAAACAGACATAAAAATATCAGAAGATCTTCAACAGAATGTAAGATGAGACAAAGCTGAAAACAAACCAGTGAGCTTGAAAAATGGTAAATAGATATTCAAAATGAAACCCAAAGAGAAGAAACAGAATGAAATTTAAAAAACAAATAGGAATTTTAAAGTTGTAGTATAATATCCAATGATCTAATGCAGGTGTAACTGGAGTTTAAGAATGTGAAGAAAGCAAGAATGGGGAAGAAAACACATTTAAAGAGATGTTAGCTGGAAATTTTACAAAGTAAAAAAATGACAAAAAAAAAAAAACCCACAGGTCAAAGAAAGCAGAGAACTGCTAGTAAGGCAAATTTAAAATGTAGACAAAAAGCTGCTAAAAATCAAACTGAAAGAGAAAAATCTTTCAGGTAACTAGAAAAAAAGAAAACTATATACAGAGGAAAAAAAAAAACATGAGAACACACTATATTTAAGAAAGAATGCCAGTCAAAAAACAATGGAGCAGCATCTTTAAAATACCGAGGGGGGAACAAAAGGCAACTGAGCATTCTATATCAAGTGAAAATATCTTTTGCTGGGTAAAATGAAGTCAAAAGAAAGGCAAATAAAGGCAAAATCAAAACTCTTCCAGAAAAAAAAAGTTATAAAATATTCTGTGCCAGCAAAATTGTACTATAAAAAGTGTTAAATGAAATCTTTCAAAGAGGAGTATGATACCAGATAAAAATGCAGATCTGCACACAAAAATAGCACCAGAAAGGGTAAAATCTAAAAAATCAGAGATGTTTCTCCTTAATCACATTAAAAGATAAAACGCTATTTAACTCAAAAGTGGCAATAATGTATCATTGGTTTGTAAGATATGTAGATGTAAAACATATGACAACAAAACACAAAAAATGAGAGGGATGAAATGGAAGTACACAAAAGTAAAGTTCTAACTACACATGAACTGGTATTTATTTGAAGGTAAACTAATAACTAGATAGATAGACAGATAGATAGACAGACAGATATAGTAAGGCCCAGAGCTACACTGTCTGCTTTAATAGCTACGACATGCAACTATTTAAATTAGAATTAAAATTAAAAATTTATTTCCCCAGCCTGAGTAATATAGTGAGATCCTGTCTTTATAAATAAATTAAAAGCTGGTGGTGCATGCCTATAGTCCCAGCTCCTTGGGAGGCTGAGGTGGGAGGATCACTTGAGCCCAGGATGTTGAGGCTGCAGTGAGCTGTGATCATGCCATTCTACTCCAGCCTGGGTGACAGAGCAAGACCCTGTCTAGGGGGGAAGGGAGGAGAGATCTTATTTCCTTCCACATTTTGATTGCTCAACAGCCACCTGTGTCTAGTGGTTACCATTATGAAAAGTGTATATACAGAGCATTTCCAACATCATATGGCATTCCCCCAGAGTGACATGTAATTTTTATTAAATAAAATAAAAAGGTATAGCCAAAAAAAAAAGCCAGTTTTAAAGAGAAAATGGAATAAAAAATGAAAGCATTATTTACAACAGAAAAAAGAAAAGGGAGAGTTCTTGAAAAGACCAGGAAAAGTTATACAGCTGCAGTACAGAAGGGAGCACATTTGAAATATTAATAAAAGAATTCACAAATGAGCTACGGTCTCCATTCTTGAGGATGTTCACTTCTGAGCATTCTCTACTGTGCCACGAGTAAGTAACTGACCTCCTAAATAATATACTTCATTTAGTGCAGTCATTCATGTTATGTAAGTTTTATTTATTTTTTAAATATTTAAATATTTTTAAAAATGCTTATTAACAGTTATAATGGAAAGCAACTGGAAGAAATCTACCATGTATTTTACCTAAATTTATACAACACTATGATCCATTTACTCACTCATTCAAAAAGTACTTACTCAGTTTCTATTACATAAAGTACACTACATATTCTTTGAGGATGTGTAGTGAACAAGGCATTGAGGATGTAGGCATTGAGGAGGTAGCAGTGAACAAGACAGACAAAAATCTCTGCCTTCAACAGATAATATTATAGCAGATTCTAATTGCAAAGAGAAGTAATGCCACTAAAACAAATAACAAAAAAGAAAAAAATCCTCTTCTTATAGCAACTAACATTCTGAGTGATGCAATAGAAACTGAATATAAACCATTCCACAAATAATTGCATTTTTTTGCTATCATTTTATTGTTAAGCATAAAATTGAACAATGCCACCTGCATACCACAAAATGTTATAATACCTTAATTTGAAAATCAAAATATATGTACATTGTCAGGATAAAACATGGTAAATTTATTGTTGTAATCTTCAAAATCCTTACATATTATAGAATGTTTAAACTATAAACAGATGATCATTACGTCAAGATTTTACCACAGAAATGAAACTAAGCTACTCTCAAAGTTTTATCACAAACATTTAGCACCTTTTTAAGATCGAACCATACTGAAAAAAATCTTCAGAGGTAGAACTAAGTCTCTATTAAATTTACAAAGATTACGATAACTGTGTTGCTATCGTTGTAACCATTAACATTACCTCAACTCCCCGAAAATATAAGCAGGCTAGGATGTGCTGTCTTTTTCTTTTTAAAAGTTCAATCTTTTTTTAAACATTTTTTACATACAAAAAGCTATACACAATTAATATATACAACTTGATGAGTTTGCAAAGAGACACCTATGAATTCATCACCACAATCTATGCCATAAATCTATCCATCATCTGCCAGAGTTTTCTCCCACTTTCTTATTTATTATTATCAATTTGCATGTGTATAGTAAGAATACTTTACATAAGATCTAACCTCTTAGGAAATTTTTAACTAAACAATACAGTATTATTAACTATAGGCACCATGCTGTACAATAGATTTCTGACTTATTTATCTTTATAACCAAAACTTTGACTAATACTACCTCAGTTCCCCCTCCTACATTTTCTATAGATATCGCTCAATTATTCCATTAGACATAACAACAAAAAATGCAGTACCATTTATAACACTATCAAACTGACACTTCTTCAGTAAGTCTAACAAGAAAATGACTAATGGCCACATTTGGCATATGACTGTGTGGAAAGGATGTTTCCAAGAGTCACATTCAAGTAGCTTGACTTTGATGGTAAGGCCAGAAAATGAGTATGCGACAATCTGCTGAAGAACCAAATGACTAAAAGTCTGGCCTGTTGTGCTATGAACCATGTCAATGGAGGGTTGCCTTTTAAACTCAAATATAATTCAGCACTTATTTAAATAACATAAATATGCATACCCTATGCAATGGGAAAAATGGCATCATAAATCACATATTTACATACACATGCCCTTTGACAAGAAATTCCACTCGCAAAAATTTATGCTAAGATACATTTTAATATGTAAACAAAATGCATTCACATAGTTATTCATTACATCATTGTCTGCAACAGCACTAAACTGGAAAAACAACATAAATGCCCATCAATATTAAGTATGGTTGAATAAATTATTAATTACTTTGCCAAAAATATCTAGTTTTTACTATGATGCCCAACAAGAAGGAAAATGTAGCCCATAACCAGGAGGAAAATCAGTCCTTTAAACAGACCCAGAAAACAGAAATGATGATGATGACAGCAGACAAGAGCACTGAAACAAGCATCAAAATATGTGCTAGAATTTAAAGGAAAAAATGAAAATGTTGAAAAAAGAAACAAACTATAACAAAAATATATAACTTGTAGAACAAAAAAAATATATACATATGGTCCGCAAATTAACAATGACTCAACTTAGAATTTTTCAACTTTATGATGGTACAAAAGCAATATACATTCAGTAGAAACCTTCTTTGAGTAACCCTACAGCCATTCTGTTCTTCACTCTCAGTACAGTATTCAATAAATTAAGAAATACTCAACACATTATAAAATAGGCTTTGTGTTAAATAATTTTGTCCAACTGTAGGCTAATATAAATGTTTTGGGCATATTTAAGGTAGGCTAGGCTATGATGTTCAGATTAGGTGTAATAAACATACTGCGACTTATGATACTTTCAACTTATGATGGGTTCATCAGGACACACGATGATCTTGTTAAAAAGAGCCTGGTATCCCCCCGCTTCTCTTTCTTGCCGGCTTTCTTGCCATATAATACACTGGCTCCCTCTTTGCCTTCCACCATGAGACAAAGTTTCCTGAGGCTCTCACCCAGAAGCAGATGCTGGCACTATGCTTCTCGTACAGCCTGCAAAGCCGGGAGCCAAGTAAACCTCTTTTCTTTATCAAGTATCCAGTCTCAGGAATTCCTTTAGAGCAAAGCAAAACAGACTAATAAAGGTAGCCACTGTTGATAGGGCTTACTGTCAGATACTACAGTGTTTTACAGCTTCACCACAGCTGCATCACCTTACAGTAACTATCATTATGAACAAAAAACTGTTCAAATGATAAAAGGCAAATGAAAGTCATCCATCATCATTAGTTAGGGGAAAAGCCATTTACAATATCAGCTTTAAGGCCAGCTGGAAATCTGTAAGCATTTCACGATTTTTGAGTTTGACTTTGAAAAAGGACTTCTGAGAACAAAATTTATTATCAAATTTGAAGTAATATATGTTGAAAATAAGTTTAATCATGGGTATATATGGAATTTCCAATCTATTTTTAAAAACAAATGAAACCATAATTTAGAGGGTAAAACAGCCACAGGATTAGTGGTGAACAATACATACATGGTAACAAAGAAGTGCAGGGGGCTTCTCATCAAAAAAAAGTGCAATCTAGTAAGACAGTGGAGTAACATCTTTTAAAAATGCAGAAAAAATGACAAAACTACACTTTGTTATTCAGTAAAAATAGATTAAAAAATAAAAGTAGGTTTCTGTGAATGTGAACTTTCAGCTGACTTAGGTCAAATAGCTAAGAGTAGGATCGCTGGGTCACATAAAAAAAAATGTATGTTTACAAGAAAATGCCAAAATGTATTCCAAAACAGCTGCACCATTCTGAGTTGTCAGAAGCAATGAAAAAGAACTCCTGTTGATCCACAATCTCCCTAGCATTTGGTATTGTTAGTTTGTTTAAAGGCAATTCTAGTAGCTGTGCAGTGGTATCGAAGTGTGGTTTCAATGTGTATTTTTCAAGTGACAAATGACACTGAACATCTGGCCATCTTTTCATGTGCTTATTTTCTGTCTTCTCTGGTGAAGTGTCTTTTGAGATCTTTTGCCCATTTTTTAGATTGTTTTTTACTGCTTAGACTTCAGAGTTCTTTATATATTCTGGATGTAAGTCTTTTATCAAATATAGGATTTTCAAATATTTTCTCCCAGTCTGTGGCTTATCTTTTTATTCTCTTAACAGTGTCTTACGCACAGCAAAATTTTTAAAATTTTGAAATATAATACAATATACTGACTTATTTTCTTTAACAGACTGTGGTTTTGGTACTATGTCTATAAATTCAATGCCAAACCCAAAGTCCCATATGTTTTCTCCTATAGTTTCTTTAAGAAGTTTAGTTTGAGGTTTCAAAGTTAATCCACCCAAGAAAAATGAAGGCATATTTTTCCACAAAAATTGAATCTCAAATGTTTGCAGTAGCTTTATTCATAATAGACAAAAACTGTGAAAGAAAAATAAATAAAGATGGCTTTCAACAGGTGAAAAGATTAACAAACATGGTACACAGAAAACAAAGGAATTCTAGTTGGCAATAAAAATAAAAGCCATTGATTTACTCAACAAAATGAATGAATCTTAAATGTATGTTGTTAAGTGAAGGAAGACAAAACCAAAGACTACACATTATGTGATTCATTTACATGACATTATGGAAAGGGAAAAACTATGGGTTGAAAAATAGTTCAGTTATTGCCAAGAGTTGAAAGTACAAGGAGGGGATGATCATAAAGTGCCTTCAAGGGTAATTATTATAGTGATGAAACTATTCTAAATGATACTAAAAAAGGACATATCAATTCTGTGGCACTCATCCACCAATTTACTTATTTTAACAACTGAAAAGAGTAAAAACCAAAATCATTATTACAAAGTGTTTCTTGAAGTAATTCGGTATGATGGAATAAATTGAAAATTTTAACAGAAAAGTGAAGTCATTTATTTAACAAATTTAATGAATGACTGTTACAAGGTAACAGATTAAGCATGACATATTTGAAAGTCATTTTCTTCATTAACAAACTATTAGGAAACAAAAATTTTTCAACTTGATAAAGAGAATTTTAAAAAGACCTTTTAAAAAAAGGTTAATTATCAGTTATAATGTACAAACATTTAAAGAGCCATATATAGTACATATATAGTCCAATCCAATTCAGGATTAATATGTGCCCAAGACTCTTTTAAACATCTTCTCCTTTGATTGCAATTCATTTTTTAATTAAATATTATTATAGAATTTATTAAAATCTTTCTTACTGCTTTGCTCCCTATATGGGAAAAGGGTAATTTATAAATTATGTGTTTATTAATGTAAGAAAGTAGAAAGGAACGAGTAAAAATAGTTTTATAAATTAAAATGGTCCTTTAACACTAGTTTAAATAAATTTTTACTTTATGTAAAAGAACTTGGTAAAACCAACTAAACTGAAATGAAGAAAACAAAAGAAAAGGAGGGAGAGGAGGGAAAAGGGAGGGTAAGAAAGAGGAGAGAATGAAAGGAGAAAACAAGAGGGTAAGACAGGAGAGGAAAAGAGAGGCAGGGCAAGAGAGAGAAAGAAAATTTTCATATAACTCCTACCAAGATTATAAAATTTGATTTTCATTCATTACTTAAAGTCACCTATCATATTTCACATTTCTTATCAGAAGGGTCATAGTATACAAATATGAATTTAAAATGCCAGCAACATAAGTACATGAATACAAAATATTAATTCACAAAATCAGCCAATATCTTAGAAATTAATCTTCCCAGTTATAAAGCAAAAACACATAATCAGGTTCGTAAGGTTCCTATCACTCACCTTAACAATTACACACAATAGCACACCAGGTTGTATTTACTGATACAATTAACTACTCAAATGGGTCTAGAAATCTGGACTTGCCATCTCTACCTTCAGCCCTAAATAAATTAATACTGCTGAAAAATGGTAATACTAATAAATTCAAATGAAATGTGTATATATCACCATTTTCTGATTGTGTATGTCTGTGTATATATATGCCCACAAATAATATACATTTGATTGGCACCATTATTAAAAGAGAGAGCAACCATTTGAAATCAGTCCCAGGCTGTAACATACGGACAGTTTACCCTGCTATAAAGTAGAAATCACAATAGTAGAAACTCATATAATTGTGAAGATCATATAATAATATGCAAAAAGTGATGTGTATACAGTAAAACAATCTATGAATATTAGTTATTATCTTTCCCTTACTTAGAAACCAAGTAGATCAGCCTTTTGCCAGTTTCTGGAATATGCCAAGTTCTTACCCAACATGCACCCTTTGTTCTTGCTATTCCTTCCACATTTGACTCATTCTTATAATTTGGATCTCTATTTAAATAACACCTCTTTTCCAAAAAAAAGTCCCTGACAAACTATATCAATTATGACACATTAGGATACAAGAGAAATTGCAACTCAAAAGTGGCTTTGAAAATAAGAAAATTTTAGTTTCTCAATAGAAAAAAAGTTAATTCAATGGGCTTTAATTAAACTGTGAAAAACCTCTTTTCGTCTTTCTGTTCTATTTCTATTCCATATTTCTATCCTGTCTTAGCATATCAGTTTAAATTCCAGCCACATGCAATTATGTGCAAAAGAACAACTGGGAATCCGTCTCATTTTAAGAGAGAGGAAACTACGGACAGACGTCTCCCCTGAAGATTTACACATCTTATCAGCCAAGATTAAGTCACCTGTCCCTTGTAAAATCAATCACTGACAAATGGAATCAGATTCCCATTACCACTTAGACTAATCAGAATTTATCCCTGAAGGTTGACTCCCGAAAAAAACTGGGACCCTAAAAACAAGAAAGAATCAAAGAATGACTACAATACCTTACAAGAATGCTATAACACCCTATTTAAAAAAACAAAAACAAAAACACTCACCTTCCTCCATTATTCTCTCTTACAACACAAACTGGCTTATTTATCTATTTCCTATACTAACAGGTATGTAGCAGTAGAGTGAGAGCTAAAAGGATAGCACCTAAAACAGAGCAAGCTCTTTATTAGTATCTGTTGAATAAGTCCATACATATTATCCAAATGTATATATATTCATTTAATACCTATACTCAAAATCCTAAGCAAAATAAAAAACCAAGCCTTAAAAGAATTAGAACTAAGATTCAAAGTCATTTTCATGTTTACTCATTTATGTGCATAAAAAGTCAAAAGCAGATGTTCAGAAATATGTCCAAATATAATTCTGAATAAATAACTTGCATTCAAATCAACTCTTGATGCTGCAGGGTCCTTAAATACTACATTTAATAGTTAATAAGGAGAGATAAATGTATTGCAAAAAAAAAAAATTCCCAGTCATATGCAACACAAATAATGAATAAACAATAACAATCTTTCCAGAGAACAGTTTCTAAAGAACAACAGATGCAAAGGTGCAAATTCAAGCAGATTTAAAACTGTTTCTACAAAATAGTAGGGATTCAAAAGTGCAGTAAACATGTACTCTTCATACAAGAGGCATGAAATCCCTTTAAAGGCTAATCTTTACTACTGCATGTATGAAGAATATCATAATGGTATCACTGGCTGGTATTCAATTCATTAACACATAGGCCAGATTAGTGGCATGGAGTATCTATCTCACGAAATAACGGAAACAAATAAATTATGGTACAAACATTGTGGGCTACTATGGCTCAATTTGATAAGCTAAAGACAAATACACATAATGTTAGGTGAACAGTAGGACACAGAGGGTTCTGATAATGTTGGGTGACGGTATAAGATCTTAGAAAGTACAGGCTCTAAGGTTAGACAGAACAAGGTCTAAATCCCAGCAATGCTAATATAGAAATGGGACAGTAAAGAATCAAGTAGGACATCTCTGAACCTGAATTACTTTGTCTTTAAAATGACTGTAATAATTCCTATTATGCTGGTCTCTCATTATGTATAATAATGATTACATTTATATAATGTTTCCTAAATGCAAGGCCCTTTTCCAACTGCTTCACACTCTTACAAAGTAAGTAGGTATTATTATCCCCATTTTACAGTGAAGAAAATTAAGGCTTGTTGAATTTAAATAAGTTCCCCAAGGTCATAAAGCCAGTAAGGAGCAGAACCAGAATCAACGGCAGCTTTTTCATATTACTGAGAAGAATCTGTTGACTTTAAGAATTGCAAAAGAAAACTAGAAAATCTCCTTCTACACATACTTTTAACACAAGGACAGGCAACACCACAATTATTTTTATATTTGTGAGTGAAAACCACAAATAATTTTATGATTTGTGAGTGAAAACCAAAATATCTTATAGTGGTTAATTTTTTTATGCCAATGTGACTGGGTTAAGGAATACTCAGATCACTGGTAAAACATTATTTCTGGGTGTGTCAGTGAGGGTGTTCCCAGAAGGGATCAGCATTTGAATCAGTACACTGAGTAAAGAAAATGTGACCTCACCAATGTGAGCAAGCAACATTCAGTCCCTTGAGGGAGCACTTGAATTAACAAAAAGGCTGAGGTTGGGTGAATTCTCACTCTCCTCTTGAGCTGGTATATTCACCTCCTGCTCTCAAATATCAGTGCTCCTAATTCTTGGGCCTTCAGATTCCAAGACTTATTCAGCAGCAGCAATCCCCTGCAAAGGCCTTTGGCCTTGAACTGAGACTTAGATCTTGTGCTCCCCTGGTTTTCATTGGCTTTCCTGTTCTCCAGCTTGCAGATGGCGTATGGTAGGACTTCCTGAATGACTATAATCCTATAATAAATCTCTTCTAAGGTATCTATATATTCATACCCTATTGGTTCTGTTTCTCTAAAGAACCCTGACAATTACACAGCTGTATATTAAAAAGTAAAACAATATCAACATTTGTTGTGCAGGCTCAACCACTCCCTAAGGAAATAGCTAATGTTTTTTAACATTTTTTTCAAATTTACCAATCCAAAATTTTGAGATAAGACACTTGAAGTGTCATTAATAAGATGTAAATTATCAGAAAAAAACTATAAAGTTATAAATACTTCATTTAACAATGGCATAACAAAGAATCATATGAACATCCATTTATCTATATTCCAAAGACCAGAGTGATTTGTGCCCTCTAGCTTTCTTAACCATCCCCAATATCCAACAAAATGTGACTTGATAACTAGTGGTACAAATGTCACTGAATTATGACACATTTCTTTTTTCTATAAAATAAATTTTAAAGTTTCACGTTTTCCTTTAATACAATTTTCCAATTTCACCAGCATGATCAAAGTAGATCTACAATCTTCTCACTTCCTTACTTATTCATGCTACTTTCTTTCAACTCTCCTTACACAGCACATGCTCCTGTGTACAGAAACCATTACATCTTAACAGTGTTTTAATATTTGCACTTCTTCCTCTTGGCATAGGTATACAATTCTGCACATTACAGAGTATCCCAACGTAGCAACAGTTTAAACAATATTGAGATTTGTTTTTTTCTTTTGTAAAAGAAGTCTGGAGATAGGTGATACAGAGATGACAGTTGCACAATGTCCTCAGGGGACCCAAGCTTCTAGCTTTCTCTTCCACCTTTCTAGGTACCTGCCTTCCATCTTTAAGATCATCTCATGGTACAAAATGATTGTTAATGCTCCAGTTATTATGCTTTCAATAAAGGGGAAGAAAACTGAAGGGTAAAAAGGGATGCTAGTTGAGTCAGTGCCTTTAGAAGCACACAAATAATACTTCTGTTTTCATCTCTTTTTTGCCAGAACTTAATCACATGGCTGGGAAATACAGTCTTTTCTTCCAGGCATCAATGTATCCAGTTAAAACAAACAAAAAAAATTAGGGTTCTATTACTATAGAGGAATGGGGAAATGAACTTTAGGAGCATCATGACTCCCTATCTATTTTTCACAGCTTCAGAATCACTACTGATACTGAGAGAAGTTTTGTATCATATACTTAATATAATACAGCTAGTGTCAAAGCTATCTCCAATAAGTGCTTTTACTTCCATGGCCATCTGTGGAGTGTAGCCAATTCTAAACAATACTGTTAACACAACAGGTATACTAAGATTATAATTTTATAATCCTATCCAACTAAGAAACGTTGGATAGGATTCTTGGATTCACCATATCTTGTGCATCATCTGGGAGAGAAAAGTTATTATGTTTTATATAAGTTACTGAACAGAATGTTGGGACTCATTCTGTGTGTCTCCACCAATTAGCCAATGAATGGAGTTATACAGTGTGGTCTTTTTCTGCCACAAATATTGGATCTATACTTATTCCATAGACATATATGCTTCATTATAATTATCACAACCCCATTTTATACATAATTGGCCAAAAATGTACTAGGACCCTATAAAAAGTGTTTTACTTATTTTATTCATTCAGCCTTCACAACAACTCTATTACGTTATTTTTACCTAGGTTTAAACCTGACACATAGTAAGTCCTCAATAAATATCCTCTATTATCTCTATTAGTACATAGATAAGTACCCATATTATCCTTAATTTGCAGATGAGAAAGAAGCAGAAAATTTAGCAACTTGCCCAGAGTCATATACATTTTTAAGTAGTAGTCATACATACTTTTAAGTAGTTGAGTCAGGATTCAAATCCTTACAAGTTAGCTCTAGAGTCTACTCAACTACTAAACTATGCTAATATCAGATAAAATACAAAAGGTTAATTAATTTGCCTAAGATCACAAAACCAGGAAGAGCAAAGATTCACAGGCAGATCTGTTTAATGATGAAGCCCTTGTTCTCAAATCCAAATGAATGAAGGAAACATGCTTTGACTGACCAAGGGATTATTACTCTTCAGAGGCAGAGTTATAAGGGAACACACTACCAAAGTAACAAATATAATATATGAATTTCAAAGGTAAGCAGTTTAGGATGATGAAATTCAGTGTGCATCTATATTGCCTAGGTAACACTACAGGTAGACCCATCTCTTTTAGCCATAATAGAACAAAAACAAGCAGCTTTGGCAAATGTATGCAGTGACTATCATGTATCAATGTTGAGTTTTCTCACAAGAGAATCATCATTAATATCTAAAAGATCTTGAATAATTAGATGTCTTCATTTTATATCAGCCAGCAAAAAATTAAAGAGGAATAATTTTTTGCCATACCAAACTCAATGGATTTATCTAAAAGCAGCAAATTTTTTTTTTTTTGAGATGGAATCTTGCTCTTTCACCCAGGCTGGAGTGCAATGGCGTGATCTCGGCTTACTGCAACATTTGCCTCCAGGGTTCAAGCAATTCTCCTGCTCCAGCCTTCCAAGTAACTGGGATTACAGGCGTGCACCACCTCGCCCAGCTAATTTTTGTATTTTTAGAAGAGACAAGGTTTCATCATGTTGGCCAGGCTGGTCTAGAACTCCTGAACTCAGGTGATCCAACCGCCTCGGCCTCCCAAAGTGCTGGGATTATAGGCGTGAGCCGCCGTGCCTGGCCTAGAAGCAGGAATTTGTAAAGTATCGGTAGTGACTTCCAGGGATGTGTTGGGGGCCTTTGTCTCACTCAATCTGGAGCTTGGGGTTTTGTATTCACTGCTCTGTGTCCTGGCTCCAGGAGCCTTAGATGGTCGACTAGATGCAGCCAGGAAGAACATCTCCCACTGAGGGACCAGGACGTTGGGAAGACTGGCACACCCCTAGCAGATCTTCAGAGTGAAGGCACTGAAAGTAGACAAGCTGGGGGGTGAAGAGAGAGGAAGCTGGAAACCCTTCAGGGGGCTACCGCACACTGGGGGTCATTATTGGCCCCCAACAACTCCAGCGGAGGGGGTGAGTTGAATAGGCAAGGAGTAACACACTTTTGCCACAGGCCTCTGGAATTCCAGCAGAAAGAGACTCCTCAACCACCATGGACACTTGAGTTGGCAGGAAAAGCTGCTTAGAGAAGTGGTAAGGATACAGCTCAGAGGGTTTGATGTGGGAGCATCTGTAGTGGAGCACAGCCAGGAACGCCTATCCCACTAGGCTCGACTTGCTCCCATAGGAGACTTTGGCCCTAGGGGACTAAAGAGTCAGACCTGAACTCGCTGCTGTGAATGCCTGCAGGAAGGTCGGCACCCACTAACACCCTGGTACAGCTGATGAACATGCACCCTGCCACACTGCCACCGCCACTGCTGCTGGCACATGTGAACAAGGACAGATCCTGCTGCCAGCACCCTATGAAGTGCTTCGGCTGGCACCACCTATCCAAGTGTTGTGACTGGCAGTCTGAGAGCACCTAGGCCACTCCAGCACAACAGTTTCCTAAGCTCAAGGAGCCAGAGATCAAAGCCAGGGCCAGCTACCAGTCCCTAGGAGTTACAGCATGCAGTCCAGGAGTCCTTAACTGCACCCTGGCCCCCTAAAATTTTCTGATAACAAAGCCAGTTCACAGAACCCATGTTATACCACAATAAAACCCCCAAGGTTATCAAATAAGAGAAAAGAAAAAACACCCATTCTTTTTTTTTTTTTTTTTTTTTTAAGACAGGGTTTCACCATGTTGGTCAGGCTGGTCTTGAACTCCTGACCTCAGGTGATCCGTCTGCCTTGGCCTCCAAAGTGCTTGGATTACAGGTGTGAGCCACCGCACCCGGCCAACACCCATTCTTATGATAGCAACTTCAAAGACTGAAGAAACATTAGCCCACAAAGATGAGAAAGAACCAGCACAAGAACTCCAACGACTCAAAAAGAGAGTCTTCTTTCCTCCCAATGACTACACTAGTTCTCCAGCAACAGTTCTTAACTGGGCTGACATGGCTGAAATGACACAAATAAAATTCAGAATATGGACAGGAAAGAAGATCACCAAGACTCAGAAGAATGTCAAAAACCAATCTAAGCAAGCCAAGAAGCACAATAAAATGATACAGGAGCTGACAAAATAAAATAGCCAGTATAGAAAAAAAAATAACTGATCTGGTAGAGCTGAAAACCCCTCTATATGAATCACAAGTATTAATAGCAAAACATACAAAGCTGAGGAAAAAAAAATTGTAGAGCTTGAAGACTGGCTTTCTGAAATAGGACAGTCAGACCAAAATAAAATAAAATAAAAAAAAAACCAGGAATGACAAAACCTCTGAAAAATATGGAATTATGTAAAGAGACCAAATCGGCAACTAACTGGCATCCTTGAAAGAGATGGAAAGAATGGAAGCAACATGGAAAACATATTTCAGGATATCATCCATGAGAACTTTTCTGAACCTATCGAGAGAGGCCAACATTCACAGGAAATGCAGAGAACCCCTGCAAAATACTTTCAAGAAGATCATGCCCAAGATACATAATCATCAGATTCTATGAGGCTGAAATGAAAGAAAACATGTTAAAGGCAGCTAGAGAGAAAGAACAGGCTACCTACAAAGGAAAGCCCAACAAACTAACAGCAGACTTCTCAGAAGAAACCTTACGAGCCAGAAGAGATTGGGGGTCTATCTCTTGAAGAAATGTAATTCCAACCAAGAACTGCATAACTGGCCAAACTAAGCTTCCTAAGTGAAGGAGAAATAAGATCCTTTTCAGACAAATGCTGAGAGAATTCATTACCGCCAGACCTGCCTTACAAGAGCCCCTTAAAGAAGCTCTAAATATGGAAAGGAAAGACCATTAGCAACCACTACAAAAACACACTGAAATATACAGACCAGTGACACTATAAAGCAACCACACAAAAAAGTCGGCATAATAAACAGCTAAAAACACAATAATAGGATCTATTCACACATATCAATACTAACCTTAAAAGTAAATGGCCTAGCTTTCCGGCGGTGACGACCTACCCACGCGAACATGCCTCTCGCAAAGGATCTCCTTCATCCCTCTCCAGAAGAGGAGAAGAGGAAACACAAGAAGAAACGCCTGGTGCAGAGCCCCAATTCCTACTTCATGGATGTGAAATGCCCAGGATGCTATAAAATCACCACGGTCTTCAGCCATGCACAAACGGTAGTTTTGTGTGTTGGCTGCTCCACTGTCCTCTGCCAGCCTACAGGAGGAAAAGCAAGGCTTACAGAAGGATGTTCTTTCAGGAGGAAGCAGCACTAAAAGCACTCTGAATCAAGATGAGTGGGAAACCATCTCAATAAACACATTTTGGATAAAAAAAAAAAAAAAAAAAAAAAAAAAAAAGTAAATGGCCTAAATGCCCCAATTAAAAGGCAGAGAGTGGCAAGCTAAATAAAGAAGCGCAACTCAGTGATATGCTGTCTTCAAGAGACACATCTCACATGTAGTAACATCCATAGGCTAAAAATAAAGAGATGGTGAAAAACCTACCAAGCAAATGGAAAGCAGAAAAAGGCAGGGATTACAATCCTAATTTCAGACAAAACAGACTTTAAGTCAACAAAGATAAAAACAGACAAAGAAGGCCACGAGAAATGGTTAAGGGTTTAACTCAAGAAGAAGACCTAACTATCCTAAATACATATGCATCCAACACAAGAGTAACCAGATTCATAAATCAAGTTCCTAGGAACCTTCAAAGAGACTTAGACTCCAACACAGTAACAGTGGGAGACTTCAACACCTCACCAACAGTATTAGACAGATCACTGAGGCAGAAAATTGACAAAGATATTCAGGATCTGAACTCAACAATGGGCCAAAAGAATCTGAGAGACATCTACAGAACTCTACTCCAAAACAAAAGAATATACATTCTTCTCATCTGCACAGGGCACATACTCTGAAACTGACCACACAGTCAGACATAAAACAATTCTCAGCAAATGCAAAAGAGCCAAAATCATACCAACTACTCTCTGGGAACACAGCATAATAAAAATAGAATTCAGGACTAAGAAAATCACTCGTAACCATATAACTACATGGAAATACAACCTGCACCTAAATGACTCTTGAGTAAGGCAGAAATCAAAGAAGTTCTTTGAAATTAGTGAGAACAAAGATACAACATACCAGCATCTCTGGGACACAGCTAAGGCAGTGTTATGTGAGAAATGTATAGCACTAAACACCCTCATCAAAATTAAGATCTCTATGCACAAAAATTAGAAAGTCTAGAAAAAAAATGGATAAATTCCTGAACATATACACCCTCCCATGAGTCAACCAGGAAGAAACTGTATCTCTGAACAGACCAATAATGGGCTCCAAAATTTAATCAGTAATAAATAGCCTACTGAGGAAATAAAACCTTTTGGGTCAATGAGGAACCTTTTGGGAATTCTAGCATGGGAAAAGGTCAACATGGGTACTTCAACCGTATCAGGAGGCTGTGTTCAAAGTATCAGTTAACCATTCAACCACATTCCGATACTGCTTGCAAGTTCAACAGAAACTAGGAAACAACCACTAGAAGGAAAGATTAGGTGACTCATGGTTACAAGCCCCCTCTCCACACAGGACTAGAGGGCAAACACTTGGTAACTCAGAGGAAAGATTAGGTGACTCATGGTCACAAGCCCTCTCCCCACACAGGACTGGGGGCAAACACTTGGTAACTCAGAGGAAAGATTAGGTGACTCATGGTGACAAGCCCTCTCCCAACACAGGACTAGGGGACAAACACTAAGCAACTCAGAATTACTTGGGAATATAAGCCCAGGAAGCCCTGACCAACAATGGCAGCCCTCTCGGGTCCCCTTCCATGCTGTGGAAGCTTTTACTTTCACTTGCTCAGTAAACTGCATTGCTGCTCATGCATCATCCTGATACTAAAACTTGGAAGAGACACAACAAAAAAAGAGAACTCCAGCCTGGCCAACATGGTGAAACACTGTCTCTACAAAAAAATGAAATGAAAATTAGCCAGACATAGTATAGCAAATGCCTGTAGTCCCAGCTACTCAGGAGGTTGCAGTGGGATGATCGCTTGAGCCTGGGAGGTTAAGGCTGCAGTGAGTCATGTTTGTACCACTGTACTCATTCTGGGAGACAAAGTAAGATCCTGGCTCAAAAAACAAAGAAATAGGCCGGGCGTGGTGGCTCATGCCTGTAATTCCAGCACTTTGGGAGGCTGAGGTGAGCGGATCACGGGGTCAAGAGATCGAGACCATTGGGGCCAACATGGTGAAACCCCATCTCTACTAAAAAAAAAAATACAAAAATTAGCTGGGCATGGTGGCATGCGCCTGTAGTCCCAGTTACTTGGGAGGCTGAGGCAGGAGAATTGCTTGAACCTGGGAGGCGGAGGTTGCAGTGAGCCGCGATTGCGCCACTGCACTCCAGCCTAGCACCTGGCAACAGAGCAAGAGTCTCAAAAAACAAACAAACAAAACAAAACAAAAAAAAACAAAGAAAAAAGAGAAGAAAACTTCAAGTCAATATCCTTGATGAATACTGATGCAAAAATCGACAACAAAACACTAGCAAAACAAATCCAACAGCATATCAAAAAGCTAATTCACCATGATCAAGTAGGGTTTATCCCTGGGATACAAGGTTGGTTCAATTTATGCAAATCAATAAATATGATTCAGCACACAACTAGAACTAAAGACAAAAACCACATGATCATCTCAAAACATATAGAAAAGGCTTTTGCTAGAAGTCATCATCCCTTCATGTTAAAAATTCTCAACAAACTAGGTGCCGAAGGAACATACAGCAAAATAATACGAGCAAATCTATGACAAACTCACAGTCAACATCATACTGAATGGGCTGGAAGCATTCCCCTTGAAAACTGGCACAAGACAAAGAGGCCCTCTCTCACCACTTACTATTCAACATGGTATTGGAAGTCATTGCAAGAGCAATCAGGCAAGAGAAAAAAAATAAAGGATATAAGTCAAACTATCACTGTTTGAAGATGATATGATTCTTTATCTACAAAACCCCAATGTCTCAGTCCAAAAGCATCCTAAGCTAATACACAACTTGAGCAAAGTTCCACGATACAAATTCAGTGTACAAAAATCACTAGCATTCCTACACAGCAACAGCAGCCAAGCCAAGAGCCAAATTAGGAATACAATCCCACTCACAACTGCCATAAAAATAATAAAATACCTAGAAATAGTGCTAAAACAGGGAAGTGAAAGATCTCTACAAGGAGAATTACAAAACATTGCTCAAAGAAATCAGAGATGACACAAACAAATGGAAAAACACTCTATGCTCATGGATAGGAAAAATCAATGTTGTTAAAATAAAAATGGCCATACTGTCCAGAGAAATTTACAAATTCAATGCTATTCCTATTAAACTACCAATGACATTTTACAGGATTAGAGAAACTATTTTAAAATGCATATGAAACCAAAAAGGGGCCCAAATAGCCAAGGTAATCCTAAGCAAAAAGAACAATGCAAGAGGCATCATGCTACCCAACTTCAAACTATATTATAGGACTACAGTAACCAAAACAGCGTGGTACTGGTAAACAAACAAAACAAAACAACAACAACAAAAAAAACAGATACACAGACCCATGGAACAGAACAAGAGAGCCCAGAAATAAGACTGCATTCCTACAACCATCTGATCTTCAACAAAGCCTACAAAAACAAGCAATGGGGAAAGGACTTCCTATTCAATAAATGGTACTGGGATAACTGGCTAGCCATATGCACAAGATTGAAACTGAATGCATCCTTACACTATATACAAAAATCAACAAGACAGATTAAAGACTTAAAACCCAAAACTATGAAAAACCCTGGAATACAACCTAGGCAATATCATTCTGAACAGAGGATCTGGGAAAGATTTCATGACAAAGACACCAAAAGCAACTGCAACAAAAACAAAAATTAGACAAATGGGATCTAATTAAACTAAAGAGCTTCTTCACAGCAAAAGAAACTATCAACAGAGAAGATAGACAATCTACAGAATCAGAGAAAATTTTGCAGCTGCAAAGGTCTATGAATCTGACAAAGGTCTAATTTCTAACATCTATAAGAAACTTAAGCAAATCCATAAGAAAAAAAATAAACACATTAAAAAGTGGGTAAAGGATGTGATCAATTTTCAAAAGAAGGCAAACATACAGCCAACAAGCAAATGAAAAAGAAACTCAACACTGATCAATACTCAACATTACTAATCATTAAAGAAATGCAAATCAAACCCACAAAGACATTCCATCTCACACCAGTTAGAATGGCTATTACTAAAAAGTAAAAAAATATCAGATGCTGGCAAGGTTGCAGAGAAAAGGGAATGCTTATACACTGTTGGTGGGAGTGTAAAATTAGTCAACAACTGTGGAAAGCAGTGTGGCAATTTCTCAAAGAGCTAAAAATAGAACTACCATTTGAACCAGTAATCCCATTACTGGGTATATAACCAAAATAATATAAATCATTCTATCATAAAGACAGATGCATGCATATGTTCACTGAAGCACTATTCACAATAGCAAAGACATGAAATCAACCTAAAGACCTATCAAAGGTAGACTACATAAAGAAAATGTGGTACATATACACCACAGAACACTATGCAGTCATAAGAAAGAATGAGATCACGTACTTTGCAGTAACACGAATAGAACTAGAGGCCATTACCCTTAGCAAACTAATGCAGGAACAGAAAACCAAATATCACATGCTCTCACTTATATGTGGGAGCTAAATGATGAGAACACATAAACACAATGGAAGGAAAAACAGACACTGGGGCCTACCAGAGGGTGGAGACTCTAAGCAGGGAGAGGAACAGAAAACATAACTGTTGGTACCTGGGTGATGAAATAATCTGTATATCAAACCCTCGTGTCACAGTTTTCCTATGTAACAAACCTGTACAGGTACCTCTGAACCTAAACTAATGAAATCAGACTTTGTTGACATTTGTCAAAATTAATGCATTTGTAGTTTTCTCACCTAAAATTACAACCCTGACCCTCATCTCTTCAGAGGTATCCAAATTACAGCTATGCATTTCTTCAGAGTTTTTTTTTTTTTTTTTTTTTTTTTTGAGACAGAGTCTTGCTCCGTACCAGGCGCCAGGCTGGAGTGCAGTGGCGCAATCTCGGCTCACTGCAACCTTCACCTCCCGGATTCAAGCAATTCTCCTGCCTCAGCCTCCAGAGTAGCTGGGACTACAGGCGCGTGCCACCATGCCCAGCTAATTTTTGTATTTTTAGTAGAGATGGGGTTTCACCATGTTGGCTCCGATGGTCTCCATCTCTTGACCCCGTGATCCACCTGCTTCAGCCTCCCAAAGTGCTGGGATTACAGGCGTGAGCCACCGTGCCCAGCCCAGAGTTTTTCAAGACTCACAATGTACAATTCTGATGTCCTGGGCACACAACATATAAACTGCAATGCTAATTAACTGGCTCATCTTCAAACATTCCCCTATTTTCAAGCTCCTCTTCTAAGAATACCATAGACTTTTAATGATCAGATATGGTACACTTCATACCTAGTACAGTAACTGAAACACTATAAAAACTAAATGATAATGAAGCTCATGTCACCAAATGAGTCAATCATAAGCATAAGAGCCATTAATTCAACTTTCGTGGTACCTCATATCCTTTCTAAAAAATTGTTTTAAACATCCTTTTTTTAAATAACATACTTAACGAGACATTCTCAATTACTTCACACCAATTTACATCCGCATTCTACTTATAATTTCCAATGCTTTTAAGCTACTTGAAGGAATCTGAAAGAATAAGAAGTAGTAAACTTACACCATATTTTACTGTATCTCAACAGGGAGAATATTAAGACCAATTTTTTTTATTGGTAAAAAGTTCCTATACTAAGAATCATGGAGTTTTTGTTGTTGTTACATCAAATTCTGGGGGAAGGGGGCGGGGAGAGCAAGTGCGAGTGCGAGAACACAAGCAAAAGCACTATCAAACAGGCAGTGATCTTCAGTGGGGCAAAAAAGTACCAAAAAGATTCAACTCTTATAAATCATTACAGTTATATCAAATTTAATTTAATGCATCAGTTGACTGGTAATCAATATTAGATGAAAAGCAGTTAAAGCAGGCTTTACTTACAGCTATGAATGAAAGAATAACACAAATGTTACTAAAATTTAAAAAACATTTAAAAATGAAATTTTACATATAATAGCATTTGAACTAACTTTGAAATGCGTGAGGCATATCACTTGCTAAGGATTTTCTCAATTTTAAAAGTATTAAAAGACCTCTACCTTAACCCATGCAGCAGTAATAGGATGCAGAATTACCCTCCAAATGTAAACAACTAGAAGATTGAACAAACTATGTATCTGACATTGGACAATCGATGATCTGACATGGAACAATCAGCTCAAAACTGATTTCTGAAATAAGGGAAACAAACAACAACAAAATAATTGCCCTATAATTGCCTGGGATTTCTTTCTGAAAGTGCTTTTGGGACTATAGTATGCAGGACATGAAACCCTAATAGAATCTAGCTCCATTGCTAAGCTGAAAAATACAAGAGGTCATAATACAGAAAGGCCAAAACAACAAGAATTTTGGGGAAAAGTTCCTCAAGTGAGAGAGTTACAGAAAGACCTTTTTTTTTTAAAGGATCTCCTTAAATTATCTAAGTATCAGTAGTAATCTACATGTGCATAGGGTGAAAACCAATGAGATAGAGCAAAAACAATTTCCAGGAAAGAAACATTACCACATAGCTAGTGCTGAGTAATTTCTAGAGCTCACAAAGAACCAGGAATCATTTAAGTTCCCACAAGCAAGATCGAGTTCTCAATGAATCCTTGGGACATTCAATAGAGATCCACTTAACAGAGGTCCATCTTAGTAATGAGGTTAAGAATGCACAAGAGTAAATGTTACTCTAGACTGCCCTAGAAAACCTTAACAAAGTTAGCACAAAAAAAGATGAAAAAAGAAGTTAAAGGAGATTTGCTGCCGCTGAGCATGCCTCTAAAGACCTTGGTTGCAAAACATCCCTCGCAGGTGACCAAGCCTCCTGGGACTACATACTCATGTACCCCCCTCAAAATAGCAGCCACCACAGCCAACATCACCACCAGAAAGAAGCCCAGGACACTGTAAGGTTGCCATCACTGCCATGACCAAGAGTAAGGTAAGGGAGGTAAAAATAGATGCAGAAGGGCGGGCATGGTGGCTCATGCCTGTAATCCCAACACTTTCAAAGGCAGAGGCGAGTGGATCACCTAAGGTCAGGAGTTCGAGACCAGCCTGACTAACATGGTGAAATCCTGTCTCTACTAAAAATACAAAATATTAGCTGGCATGGTGGCACGTGCCTGTAATCCCAGCTACTCTGGAGGCTGATGCAGGAGAAATCGCTTGAACCCAGAAGGTGGAGGCTGCAGTGAATCAAAATCATGCCACTGCACTGCAGCCAGGGCAACAAGAGTGAAACTCTGTCTCAAAAAAAAAAAAAAAAAAAAAAATAGATGCAGGAGTGAAATAAGACAGAATCCAAAAAAGGAGAGTTGGTATGTAAAGGGGGTGGACAAGAGTAGGTAATCAAAATGATGGGAAACAGACAATTAGAATCAATGTGTTTTGATGGTATAAAGAGGTTATGTCATATGACAGGAAAATGGAGAAAAAAAGATGTGAATAAATACCTCAGACATTATATTGGTTGTTCTGTGAGACTATCAGGATAACAAAGCTGATGATATTTTAAAATACAATGCACATAAAGCTAGAAGTCTTAAGGCATATGGCAAGTTTCTAGAATCTGCTAAAATCCATAAAACCAATATATTTGGACCTAGAGATGATAAAATCCAGTGTCTTATGATAATGGAGATGATGATAAAGACCTTGATGATATCTAAATTAAACTCAATGTTTTACATTCAAGTTTCTTTTTGGATTGTTAACCCTGAAGTTATATGGTTGCATTGTCATACGGAAAGTTAAGCAGTCTTCTACGTATCTTAATAATTTTATTTTGACATCCTTTTCCTAAATTAATACATGAATTCCTGATGCTCAATACTCTTGAAAGCAGTTCTTTTGTCTTCCTGATGTTTTCCTCATTCATTAAAGTTTGATACATACTAACAAATAACTTTAAGAATTAAATTTTTGTAGAACCCAAGTATGTCTGATTTCAAATTCCTATTCTCTTAATCATAACTCCCTTTAAAAAAAAAAAAAAGCAAATAATACTCTGAATTGGTAAATTAGAAGATGAATGAGAAAATGTTTATGGTGTAAAGAATACTGGAATGAGAATAACAATATCTGTCTAGTGAACAAGAAAACCAGGGCACCAAAAGGAAAAGTTGGGAGAGGGAGAGTATCACAAAGCTAGCAGTGTCAAACAGGAATTTCAACCAAACAATCTGATTCCAGATGCAAGGAGGTCTTCCATAGCAAGGAGGTTTTCCACAGCAAGTATCTTCCCATGCATAGATCAGACATCTGAAACAAAAGGATCTCACTATCAATGGACTACAGTTAGACTAAGAAACTAAAAATCTTTGCCAACTCAAGATTACTATTAATTTAATGATGACTTTTGGAAGTCACTCTATTTAATGATGTGTCTTTTCATGCATAACATCAAAAAGAGTTATCTAAATGATCTCTAAACACCTCTGCAGCTTAAAATAATTTGGTAGCACGAATTAAGAAGACTCCTCCAAAATTCTTTCTCACCATCCGTAACACATTACCTAAACGTGTTTGGCACTGTAGTGGGTGCCAAAGAAATAATAAGCAAGACAAATAAATCCCAATTACGGCAGATCTTAGAATCTACCAGGAAAACAAAATTGAAACAACAACAACAACAAAAAAAACCATACTTTTTAAAAAAATATATAAGACCATTTTATACCATGCATGATTAAATTTCTTATATTTCTAAATATGCAGAGCCTCCAGTCAACACAGGGCTTTTGAACTTGTCTGAAACATACTTGTCCAAATACCCCCACAGCTCTGTCCCTCATCAAATTCAAGGCATCACTCAACTATCACCTTCTTAGAGAATCCTTCCCTGACCATTCTATATAAAAATGGCATGCTCCCAACTCAAACATACCTTATTACCAACCCCAATGTACTTACTTTTCTCTACAACACTTATCAACATCTGACATAAAGAAAAGTATAAATATTGTGTGTATAAAATAAGCCATTGATTTCATTTAGACTAATGTATATGTTTTTATGCACACTCACATGTCCTTATGTAACAATTAAAAATATTAATTATAAATGCTAACATCATGTTTACAGTATTAATTCAAGCATTTCATCTCAGTTTTTCTAATTCCCTTATAAATTATTTAAACATATAAAGCATTTAAAATAGAATGGCATCACTATATAAGTTTAATATTCTTATACTGTTGAGAGTCAACATCTAACAAGATAATTTATTCTCCATTTTATAAACTATCTCATCTTAAAAAATGAGGACAAAAATTAGATATATTATTCTACCTGGATATCAAATTATCATATTCATTAAACTGGAGCAGAATTTTTTTTTTTCAAAATAAAAAAAAAAAAGAGAAAGAAATCTAAAATCATCCTCTAAGGTTTATAGTCATATATCTGTGCTTCATATGCTCACAGTTTCTGAAAATTTTTATAGCTAAATATACAGTTTCTGGAGATTATATAGGTATGTATCCCCAAAAACAAACAAAATTGTTTGAAACTTGATGCATCAGAATTCAAAGGACTGTGTGGTCTGAAAAATAAAATTTTTGTTTTAAAAGAATAATGATAACTTTTAATTAAGCAATGTAAACCTTTTTTAAAAACATCATCTAAAATGTTATTAAACAGAACTATAAACAATTTTCAAACAGTATATGGTTTGAAACTCCAATAACTACACTAAAATGATCTTGTGGAGGTTAAAAAAATAAGGTTGCTATAACATTTCTAATAAAATGAGTTACGAGCAAACTATGTATGGAATAGAACATTCTGATTAGCCCATTAATTTTTCCTGATAAAAACAAGTTATTAAAATAAATTTAAAAAGTAGTAAGGCAGTAATAATTTAACATTACCTACTAACCTGTGAAAACTAAGACTACTGACTAGATATAACCAGGACACCCAAAGAGCATGTCTTCTCACCTCTAATTAAGAAAATAAGAAGTCATAATAAGCAAAGAAGTGTGCCAAAATAAATCTTTAGAGTAAAAGCATAGTTCAACCTAATATTAATAACTAAATCCAAATTAAGTATACAAAAAAATTTTTGTTCTTTGACTCTTAATTATGTAGACATACCTCAAAGTACATCCAAAACAAAATTAAAATTATTATTAAACATATTCCTGCTACTACACATTATTAAATGTTCTTATTCATTTTAAAACTATACCCTATGAGTGTTACAGGTAAATGTTAAAGGTAGGCTGGGCATGGTGACTCACGCCTGTAACTCCAGCACTTTGGGAGGCTGAGGCAGGCAGACTGCTTGAGCCCAGGAATTTGAGACCAGCCTGGGCAACATGGCAAAATCCAGCCTCTATAAAAATCAGCCAGGTGTAGTGGTATGCACCTGTAGTCCCAGCTACTTGGCAGGCTGAAGTCGGAGGATCACTTGAGCCCTGGAGGTGGAGGCTGGAGTGAGCCAAAATCATGCCACTGCACTCCAGCCTGGGTGAAAGAGCAAGACCCTGCCTCAAAAAAATATTTAAAAAATAAATAATAAACATTAAAGGTAAATGTTGAGTGTTAAAATTTAATTCTGGTTAACTGTATTTCTTTAGGAAAAAACAATGTAGAATTCTTTAATGATACATTTTACATTTACAGGACAACGGACCATCAACCAGTAACTCTATTTATACATACAGATATTAAGTTTAAGAAAAGTAATTCAAAAACATATTTAAGTAGTTTTATTATTTTTAAACAGTAGCAAATGGTCATGGTAAAACAATCACAGAAGTGCATAAAGAATAGAGCAAAGATCAGCAAAAAACTTACCTCCTATAAGAATCACTCATAGTTATTTCTCCACGATATCTTGTGATATTTTATAGAAATATAAATAACTTACATTAAAGGAATCATTCCATACATCCTATTCAGTAGCTTACTTTGTTTAATTCGACATTAGGTAAATTAGAGCATCTTTCTGTGTCAGCCAATATATATCTCATTATTTTTAAGGGCTCTTCTGTACTACATTTTCTATGTATTACCATAACCGACTTAACTATTTTCTGTATTAATAGTTTGTTTCCATTTTTTTAATGAATTATCTCTAATATGATGGGACACTCCACTTCCTCACTATAATGTTCCATACCCTAAACCATTCTCTACAAAACAGACATTCATGTATTCAAATATTTTTAAGTGCCTATTACATGCTATTCACTGTTCTAGACAACCTAAATTCCTTAAGTGTACGAAATGAGTCTAATTTATCACTGCTATATTTCCAGTACTTTTAGTGGAGTGTCTGATACACAGTACATCTTCATTATATGCTGAATGAATGGATGGCCATCCTCGTTCGTTCATCTTTCTTCACTTCTGCAATTATCTCTTTTTTTAAGTTTTCATTTTTATGTGGATTCATAACCTTAGAAGAAACATTTAATTATGTACAAGGCACCAACTCTACTAAATGTTTTATAAAAATGAAACCACAAGCCAGGCACAGTAGTTCATGCCTGTTATCCCAGAACATTGGGAGGCTGAGGCAGGTAGCAGGTAGATCACTTGAGGCAAGAAGTTTGAGACAAGCCCACGGCGAAACCCCATCTCTACAAAAACAAAAAACAAAAAACAAAAAACAAAAATAAGCCAGGTATGGTGGCACATACCTGCAATCCCAACTATTCAGATGGCGGAGGCACGAGATTCACTTGAACCCACCAGGCAGATTGTAGTGAGCCAAGACCACTCTGTCAGATAGATAGACAGACAGAAATCGCTTGAACCCAGGAGGTGGAGGCTGCAGTGAATCAAAATCATGCCACTGCACTGCAGCCAGGGCAACAAGAGTGAAACTCTGTCTCAAAAAAAAAAAAAAAAAAAAAGATGCAGGAGTGGACAGAATCCAAAAAAGGAGAGTTGGTATGTAAAGGGGGTGGACAAGAGTAGGTAATCAAAATGATGGGAAACAGACAATTAGAATCAATGTGTTTTGATGGTATAAAGAGATTATGTCATATGACAGGAAAATGGAGAAAAAAAGATGTGAATAAATACCTCAGACATTATATTGGTTGTTCTTTGAGCTTCAAAACATCATTCAAAGAAAATATGAATCTAAAATATATGTTTTCTTTTGGTCTAACTCAGTAGAAATTAAGAGTAGGAGCACTCTCATGCTAGCATTCCAGTGTTAAACTTCAAAAGGTCCAGCTTGGTCACCCAGAAAAACCCTAAAAGTCCAATTAAACTGCAAAGTTATGACTGAATTCATAAAAGATTTATTTTACTTTTCCAGGGAAAGTATTCTGAAAAAGGAGAAAAAAGAGACCACTGAAACATACCAAAATGTTTTTATTTCAAAGTTTTAGCCTTTAAAATCACCACAAAGCAGATCTGCTGTGAAACCTCTAAGCATGCTGATTCTGTTTTCTTTCACTGGCAACACACAGGTACCAGAGGGATTAAATTAGAATCACAAAGCTGGAAAGAACCTTGAAACATGTATGTAGCTCCTTCCTATGTCTTTTACCTCATTTACACTTAAGCCAGTTTGCATACATAAGAAATGTATCCACAACAAAAAATTACCCAGTTCAAGGCAGGAGTGGGGATAGGAGATGAGGTCAGAATTAAGGTGACAGTTTGAGAGAAGGAATCTAAGTCACCTAAAGATAAGATCCATAGCGAAGACAGTTTAAAGAATGTCATGATCTCATTTCCATGCTGATATAATCACCCCAAAATTCATCCTGGAAGGTTAAATGCTATGCTTGAATGAAATATGCATACATTGATTATGGCCATGTATTCTGTTCAGGATAACAGACAAGAATCTTGGCAAGAGAGGAGGCTGGTTTGCATCAGAGCTTAGAAACCTTCTCAGCCTCAAAAAGTGTATGCTACCAGGCTCTGTGTGTCTTTATAAACATACGCTATTACTGTTATTAGACTGCAAATTCTTTTAAAACAATAGTTTCATGATATTGTAACTCTTTATAACCCCACAATACTTATGATATTCAAAGTATTCCATAAATATTAACTGATAACACTGAATATTCAGATATTTATCTAGCTCATTTAAGTAAAAACATTTAAACTAACAAAATTCTGTTAAAATATATAGAAAAAGATATTACCACACTCAAACAGATACTTGCATACCAATGTTCATGACAGAATTATTCACAATAGCCAAAAAGTAGAAACAATATAAATGTCCACTGATAGATAAATGGATAAGTAAAATGTGGCATATACATATGATGGAATATTAATCAGCCTGCACTCGAACTGAAATTCTGATACATGCTACAATATGGATGAACCTTGAAGACATTATGCTAAATACAATGAGCCAGTCCTAGGAGGACGTATTTTGTGTGGTTCCACTCATATGAGATACTTAGAATAGTCAAAATCATAGAGAAAACATAGAATAGTGATTGGGGGAGATAATGAGTAATGGGGAATTATTGTGTAATGGGTACAGAGTTTCATTTCAAGACGATGAAAGCATTCTGGAGATGGATAGTGATGATGGTTGCATAACAATGTACCTGGACTTAATGCCACTAAACTGCTTACTTAAAAATGATTAAATGGTAAATTTTGTTATGTATATTTTACCACATAACACATATTGGGGATGTATATTACTATGATATTATTTTAATAATCATTTGTCCAAATAATACTTTGTATGTTAAATGTAAAATCAGACTTCTAGTAGTCCTTAGCGTTAAATTATTAATAGTTACAAAAATAAATACCCAGTTTTATATTTAAGTATCTGGTTTCCTGAAAAAACAAACATAATACCAAAAAAAAACTTGAAAAATAAAGTTATTTTAATTTCAGCAATACTTTTAATGCATTTACTCTAACTCTGCAAACCCTTTGCCTATAACAAAAACACTTAGAGATAGCTATAATCAACATATCCATATGTTTTCCTTTAACATTTACACATAAATTCTACTCCATTTTCTCAGCAGCAGATTGTCTGCACTTACTGATTTGCAACTAAGTTTTGATTTTATTTTCTTTTATCCTTTTCCTCAGAGTTAAGGACTATGCATGCAAAGACTATTCTCGGTGCAACATTTTCAGGGTCAAATAAGGAGCTGTAACATGTCAAATAAAATTATAAAACTGAAATTTCTTTTTTTTTCTTTTTTAAAAGATAAGGTCTTGCTGTGTATCTGGGTATATACGAAAGCTGTCTCACTTGCTACAAAATACAATGGCAATGATATTTTGCTGCTGCTTATAAAAGTGATTTACATTTAAACAAATATAATTGAAATTCATAGGACTACAACAACCTTAAAAATACAAACTCACTAGTTCATCACTCTATAAGCCTTCAATACAACGTACCACACAATGATTTCTATTCTGTGATTATGTCAAAGAAATTATATTGATTTGACACACAATTAAACTCAACAATATGATTTAACTCCTAACTCATTTAACATAATTCATTTATGAGTCCTGACTTTAATTTTGCAACTAAACTTTAATATTGGTTTATTAGAGTTCTTTGGTAATTACTAAACTGGAAAATTTTCAGTAGATTTATTTTCCAATATCTACCCACAAAACATATACTGAAAGTCTAAAGTTACCTAAGATTTAAAAAAAAAAAAAAAAGCAATGAAAAAGTTATGTTCAAGTGTCTCACTTCCTAAATTACTGCCTATGAATACCCCGTCTAGAGGTGCTATTTCAAGTAAAAATATCCTTTGGATGCATAATTTCCCTGTTAGCCCGATAAATTACATTAACTGTAATGTAGTAAGCTATTGTAAAGTTCCCCCCATAAAAACACTCTAGAGATTTACTTTTCCTTTGTATATTTCTCCTATTTATCCTTAAAAAACTATTATTTTCATGTCCAAAAGATCTACACAGCAAAACTCACGAATTCATACAAGTTTTTAGCAATTTGACACTCAGATTCAAGAAAAATTTCCTAGACTACACTAGGAACTGAATTTCAATCACCCCTTCATAAAGTGTGTACTACTGATTTTACATTAGAGAAACATGAGGTTTAGAAAGACAAAATAATTTGATTCCACAACCAGTAACCACTGAACTCAAAGAGTAAAATCCAAATATTACTGATGCCCAAAGGAAGGAGGAAAATACAAAGTTGCATGCCAAACAGGTACCAGGCATACAATACATTTTTGTACACATTTCCTCATTTAATTCTCACCATTAATTTGTAAGGTAGGCATTATCTCCATTTTGAAGAGGAGAAAACTGAGGTAAAGAAGTGATTTGACTTGATTAAGTTTTGTATAGCTACTCAGCAACCAAGATAAGACAGAAACTATTGACACATTGATAGATTCTGTCCTCTAACCACTACTAGCTGTGATCCAAGTGTCAACAATGATAGATAAGATGGACTTTCTTTTTTTTCGCCTTATTTATTATTATACTTTCAGTTCTGGGGTACATGTGCAGAATGTGCAGGATTGTTACATAGGTATACACATGCTTTGGTGGTTTGCTGCATTCATCATCCCGTCATCTACATTAGGTATTTCTCCTAATGCTATCCCTCCCCTAGACCCCCTCCCCACTGCTATCCCACTCCTAGCCCCCCAACTCCCAAGAGGCCCCGGTGTGTGATGTTCCCCTCCCTGTGTCCATGTGTTCTCATTGTTCAACACCTACATATGAGTGAGAACATGCAGTGTTTGGTTTTCTGTTCTTGTGTCCACTTGCTGAGAATAATGGTTTCCAGCTTCATCCATGTCCCTGCAAAGGACATGAACTCATTCTTTTTTATGGTTGCCTCATATTCCATGGTGTATATGTGCCATATTTTCTTTATCCAGTCTATCATTGATGGACATTTGGGTTGGTTCCAAGTCTTTGCTATTGTAAACAGTGCTGCAATGAATATACATGTGCATGTGTCTTTATAATAGGATGATTTGTAATCCTTTGGGTATATACCTAGTAATGGGATTGCTGGGTCAAATGGTACTTCTAGTTCTAGATCCTTGAGGAATCACCACACTGTCTTCCACAATGGTTGAACTAATTTACATTCCCACCAACAGTGTAAAAGCATTCCTATTTCTCCACATCCTCTCAACCATCTGTCACCTGATTTTTTAATGATCGCTATTCTAACTGGTATGAGATGATATTTAAATGCGGTTTTGATTTGCATTTCTCTAATGACCAGTGATGATGAATTTTTTTCCTGTGTTTGTTGACTGCATGTTTGTTTGTTCTTCTTTTGAGAAGTGTCTGCTCATATCCTTCGCCCACTTTTTGATGGGATGTTTGTTTTTATTTCGTAAATGTGTTAAGTTCTTTGTAGATTCTGGATATTAGCCCTTTGTCAGATGAGGAGATCGAAAAAATTTTTTCTCATTCTATTGGTTGCTGGTTCACTCTAATGATAGTTTCCTTTGCTGTGCAGAAGCTCTAATTAGATCTCATTTGTCTATTTTGGCTTTTGTTGCCATTGTTTCTGGTGTTTTAGTCATGGAATCCTTGCCCATGCCTACGTCTTGAAAGGTATTGCCTAGCTTTTCTTCCAGGGTGTTCATGATGTTAGGTCTTACGTTTAAATCTTTAATCCAGTAAGATGGACTTTCTCTGGCTAAGATAAGACCCTCGAGAGAGAAAATTAAGTGCCCATAGCAGGAACAAGGGTTTGGTCATACATACGTACATTTCTAACCAAAGAGTATGTTAACTGCCATAAAGTTTTCCTCATCTATTAGGTAGACATCTGTTCTACAGAAACACGGCCCAACTGACCTTGGTGGACTGCCTGATAAAAGACAAATGGGATAACCCTGCCTTGAGGGTCCTGCCAGCAGCACTGATAGGACAGGAGGCCAGCCTTACAAACATTCTTTCCTGGTAAAAGGTTACAGATCCTAAGCCAGTTTCAGCCAGCTTGCAGAGAGTGCATACAAAATATCTTTGTGCTCTATAGTTCATCTGTTGACATAAAGAGCCAAATTCCACTTCATTTGTGCCCTGAAGAGAAGATGCAATGTATGTTACTTATATGTTAACTCACTACACATGCACTAGACTTCCCCATATATATTCATAGGTATTCCCTAGGCAATTCATATTACATGATGAATATACATGTAAAACAAACCCTAAAAGGCTTTTAAATACTACTGTTTACTCCCTTCTCTGAAGCACGTGCCTTACAGTTCCACCAGAGGTTACTTTCCCTCATCTGCAGATTGTTACTCTGAAAATAAAGTTTTCTCCTTTTTCCTTCCTCCACAGATCTCATGGTCATTTTGTTAACACAAAAAGAGAAGTTTGTTCGATTTGTTTTATTTTTGTTTTTGATTTTTTTAAAAATATTCTACAGGGAATGGAACAATTTCACTCCATTAATTTTAATAAGGAGATTTCCAACTTCTTGAGAAAATCACATCTATGTTGGTAATTCCTTGTAGGGCCACTATGAGTCTACCTGGCAGTTGTTTTTAAGTCCCTGTTTTACACGACTGGCATTTCCTATCTTAACCACTCGAAGAAAGACTTTCCAATGCTTAAATAAAAGTCTTCAGTGGAAAGCTCCCAGGCAGCTAGGTATGTGAGAAAAGGCTGTGTTTCCCACAATTAACTCCTTTTTAGGGTATTTCCTCTACAGCAGGGACTAAGACATGTATAAATGCCATCTAATGCACAGTATATCAAGGCTTGTTAATAAATGCCAAATGATAACAATGATACAGCACTTAGCATGCAAACAGATGTCAACCCAATATTAATCCACCAGGAAAACACTGTGAATGCTTTTTGTCAACAGAATAGCTTTGCAAAGAATCAGACACCCTCTTGAACCAGATGCAAGCAATCGAAACACCACTTTGAGTAAAAAGGATGAAAGATAAAGTTTAGAGAAAGAAGCTGAAACACTTCTCCCCATGGTATCCAATGTCCACACATTCCACTAATTTAAGCTTATGATTCTGCTCCCCACTAGCCTAGCTCTAAAGGAAAGAAAGAGGAGTAAGAAAAGGATGGTCTTGGAATGGGAATAAAACATTATAATTTCAAACAAAGTATCAAACCTAAGTTGCTTTCTTCTCTCCTTTAGAATGCTCAGCAATTTGTCATACAAAGTAAAGCCATGCACCACACAATGATGCTTTTAGTCAACAATGAATTACACATATGAGTGGTCTCATAAAATTATAAATACTCAGCCAGGCCCAAAGGCTTATGCCTATAATCCCAGCACTTTGGGAGGCCAAGACAGCGGATCTCCTGAGGCTAGGAGTTCAAGAACGGCCTAGACAACATGGTGAAACTCCATCTCTACTAAAAATACAATAGTCAGACATGGTGGTGCACACCTGTAATCCCAGCTACCACTTGGGAGGCTGAGGCACAAGAGTTGCTTGAATAAGGAGGCGGAGGTTGCAGTGAGCCGAGATTGCGCCACCACACTCCAGCCTGGGCAACAGAGTAAGACTGTCTCCAAAAATAAAGATAATTAATACCATATTTTTACTGTATCTTTTCTATGTTTAGATATGTTTAGGTACACAAATACTTACCACTGTGTTACAATTGCCTATAATATTTAGTACAGTAGCATGCTGTACAGGCTTATAGCCTAGAAGCAATAGGCTATACCATATACCCAAGGTGTGTAGTAGGCTGTAACATCTAGGAAGACAGGAATGAAGGAAAGATATATAGGAAGACCACAAAACCTCCAGAGAACAAATTATAAAATGGCAGAAGGAAGTCCTTGTTTGTCAATAGTAACACTGAGTATAAATGGACTAAACTCTCAATCACAAGACACAGGATAGCTGAATGGATAAGAAAAAGAAGACTCATTAATCTGCTGCCTACGAGAAAAATGCTTCACCTATAAAGACACATACAGATTGAAAATAAAGAAATGGAAAAAGATATTCGATGCCAATGGAAACCAAAACAGAGTAGGAGAAGCTATATTTATATCAAACAAAATAGATTTCAAGACAAAAACTATAGGAAGAGACAAAGAAGGTCCCTATATAATGATAAGGATATCAATTCAGCAAGAGGATATAAAAATTGTAAATATTTTAATATATATGCATCCAACAGTAGAGCACCCAGATATATAAAGCAAATATTATTAGAGCTAAAGAGAGAAAGACTCCAATACCATAATAGCTGGAGACTTCTACACCCCACTTTCAGTACTGAACAGATCTTCCAGGCAGAGAATCAACAAAGAAATAGGCCAAATGGATCTAATAGATACATATTTAAAGAATATTTCATCCAACAGCTACAGAATACACATTCTTTTCTTCAGCACATGTGTCATTCTTAAGGATAAATCATATGTTAAGTCACAAAACAAGTCTTAGAATATTAAACAAAAAAACAAATAATATCAAACATCTTCGCTGATAAAATAAAACAAGAAATCAATAGCAAGAGGAATTTTGGAAACCATACAAATACATGGAAATTAAATGATATGCTCCTGAATGATGAGTGGGTCAACGAAGAAATTAAGAAATTGAAAAATTTCTTGAAACAAATGATGATGGAAATACAACATACCAAAACCTACAGAATACAGCAAAAGCAGTATTAAGAGGGAAGTTTATAGCTACAAGTGCCTACAGTTAAAAAAAAAAAAAAAAAAAAAGGAAGAAAAACTTTAAGTAAACAAGTTAACAATGCATCTTAAGGACTAAAATAGCAAGAGGAAAACAAACCCAAAAGTAGTAGAAGACAAGAAGTAATAAAGATGAGAGCAGAAATACATGAAATTGAAATAAAGATGAATAAAAAGTTGGTTTTTGGAAAAGTTAAACAAAACAGATAAACCTTAACCCACACTAAGAAAAAAAGAGAGAAGATCCAAATAAATCAAAGATGACAAAGGAGACAATACAACTGATACCACAGAAATCTGAAGAATCATTAGTGGATACTATTAGCAACTATATGCCAATAAATCGGAAGACGCAGAAGAAATGGACAAAATCCTAGACACATACAACCTACCAAGATTGAACATGAACAAGACTGAAATGAAGAAATCCAAAATCCAAACAGATCAACAACAAATAATGAAATTGAAGCCACAATTAAAAGTCTGACAGTAAAGAAAAGCCTATGACCCAATGGTTTCACTGTTGAATTCTACCAAACATTTAAAGAAAAACTAATACCAATCCTACTCAAACTATTCCAAATAAAAGGAGGCAGGGAGAATACATACAAACTCATCCTTTAAGGCCAGTGTTATTCTGGTACCAAAAACATAAAAAGATGCATCAAAAGAAGAAAACTATGGGCCAATGTCCCTAATGAATATTCATACAAAAATCCATACAAAATACTACCAAATTGAACTCAATGACACATTAAAAAGATCATTTATCATGATCAAGTGAGATTTATCCCTGGGACACCAGAATGGTTCCACACATATAAATCAATCAAAGTGATACACCATATCAACAAAATGAAGGACAAAAACCATAAGATCATTTCAATTAATGCTGAAAAAAAATTTGATAAAATTCAACATCCCTTCATAATAAAAACCTCAAAAACCTGAGTAGAAGAAACATACATCAACATAATAAAAGCCATATACAACAGCTCCACAACTAGTATCACACTGAATGGGGGCAAACTGAATGCCTGTCTTTTACAATCTGGAGCACAACAAATATGCCCACTTTCGCTACTGTTATTCAACATAGTACTGGGAGTCCTAGCTAGAGCAATTGACAAGAGAAAGATATAAAGGGCACCCAAATTGTAAAAGAAGAAGTCAAATTATCCTTGTTTGCAGGTGATAAGATCTTATATTTGGAAAAACCTAAAAAATCCACCAAAAAACTATCAGAACTGATACTATTAAGAACTGATAAATTCTGTAAAGTTGCAGGGTACAAAATCAACATAAAAATTAAGTAACATTTCTATATGTGGAATGTGTACAAACTGAAAAAGAAATTTTAAAAGTAGTCCCATTTACAACAGCCACCAAAATAAATAAGTAAATAAATCCCTAGGAATTAGCCAAATAAGTGAAAGATCTCTGTAATAGAAACTACACTACACTGATGAAAGAAATTGAAGAGGACCCCCAAAAATGAAAAGATATTGCATATTTATAGATTGGAAGAGTCAATATTGTTAAAATGTCCACACTACCCAAAGCAATCTACAGATTCAATGTAATCCCTATCAAAATATCAATGACATTCTTTACAAAGATACACACACACAAAAAAAAATCCTAAAATTTATAGGGAATCACAAAAGATCAGAATAACCAAAGCTATCCCAAGTGGAAAGAACCAAACTAGAGGAATCACATTAACAGACTTCAAATTATATTACAGAGCTATAGTAAACAAAACAACATGATACTGGCATAAACAGATACACGGACCAATAGAACAGAGTACCCAGAAAAAAATCCACACACCTACAGTGAACTCATTTTTGACAAAGGTGCCAAAAACATACATGGCAGAAAAGACAGCTACGTCAATAAATGGTGCCTGGAAACTGGATATCTATATCCAGAAGAATGAAACTAGACTCCTATCTCTCACTATACACAAAAATCAAATCAATATATTGATGAAAGACAAAAATCTAAGACCTCAAACTGTAAAATGACTGAAAGAAAAAACTGGAAAAACTCACCAGGGTATTAGTCTGGACAAAGATTTCTTAAGTAATACCCCACAAGCACAGGCAACCAAAGTAAAAATGGACAAATGGGATCACATCAAGTTAAAAAGCTTCTGCACAGCAAAGGAAACAATCAAAAAAGTGAAAAGACAACCCACAGAATAGGAGAAAATATTTTCAAACTACCCATCTGACAAGGGATTAATAACTAGAATATAAAAGAAGCTCGGCCAGGCATGGTGGCTCATGCCTGTAATCCCAGCACTTTGGGAGGCCAAGGTGGGCGGATCACCTGAGGTCAGGAGTTCAAGACCAGCCTGGCTAACATGGTGAAACCCCGTCTCTACTAAATATACAAAAATTAGTTGGGCGTGGTGGCGGGTGCCTGTAATCCCAGCTACTCAGGAAGCTGAGACAGGAGAATGGCTTGAACTGGGGAGATGGAGGTTGCAGTGAGCCAAAATCGCCCCATTGCACTACAGCATGGGCAACAAGAGGGAAACTCTGTCTCAAAAAAAACAAACAAATAAAAAAAACTCAAACAACTCTACAGGAAGAAATTAATAATCCAATTTAAAAACAGGCAAAAGTCATCTCAAGACAGTTGTCCTCAAACATTTTAATATGTATTATATTTAAATCAAACATCATTCATAGAAAGCATATTACATGCACATTTATACATAAGCATTACATTTTTTTAATAAAAATGTATACAAGTGGGAAAAAAATAAAATAAAATAAAAACAGGCAAAAGATCTGAATAGAGTTTCTTAAAAAAAAAAAAAAAAAAAACCAAACAGCAAACACACATGAAAAAGTGCTCAACCTCACTGATCATCAGAGAAATGCAAATCAAAACTACAATGAGATATCATCTTACTCCAGTTAAAATGGCTTTTACCCAAAAGACAGGCAATAATCAATGCTGGCGAAGATGTGGAAAAAAAGGAACCCTCATACGTTGTTGGTGGAAATGTAAATTTAGTACAACCATTATAAAGAACAGTTTGGACATTCCTTAAAAAACTAAAAATTGAGCTACCATATGATCCAGCCTTCTCACTCCTAGGTATATACCCCCCAAAAAGGAAATTAGTATATCAAAGAGGTATCTACACTCCCATGGCAACTGTGAACACGTAGCACTGTTCACAATAGCCATGATTTGAAAGCAACCTAAGTGTCCACAAAGAAAATGTGGTACATATACACAATGAAGTACTATTCAGTCATAAAAGAGAATGAGATCCTGTCATTTGCAACATGGATGGAACCGGAGGTCATCACGTTAAGTGAAATAAGCCAGGCAAAGAATGACAAGCATCTCATGTTCTCACTTATTTGTGGGATCAAAAATCAAAATAATTGAACCATGGAGAAAATGTAGAAGGATGTTCACTAGAGGCTGGGAATAGTAGTGGTGGGATGACGGAGAGGAAGGGATAATTAATGGGTATAAAAAATATAGAATAAATGAATAAGACCTAGTATTTGACAGCTTAACCAGGTGTCTACAATCAATAATAATTTAATTGTACATTTTTTAATAACTAAGAGTATATTTGGATTGTTTGTAACACAAAGGATAAATGCTTGAGGGGAGAGATGCATTGTCCATGATGTGATTTTTACACATTGCATGCCTGTATCAAAACTTCTCATGTATCCCATAAATACATATGCCTGCTATGTTACCATGATACATATGCCTGCTATGTAACCACGAAAATTAAAAATAAATTTTTTTTAAAAATCAATAAGTACTACAATTCACTGGTTGTCTTACCACCCAATTTTCAAAATAACATATCCTGATTATTAAAATAGCATTATCATACCTTCCATGCAAATTTTATAGTTCTTCCTCTGAAGGAAAAAAAAAAAAAAAAAGTAGAAAGCTAAATTTTTGTGTGAAAATTTGACATTTGGATGCCAATCCCTAATATTTGCTATCACCATGAAATTAACCTTTACCAAAATTAATTTACTTAGAAAATCAGTCCACTGTATAGTGTTCTTTGCTGCTTTTTTATAGCAAGAAATACATCTAAATTGTTTTTCAAATCATATTGAAAAGTGGCTTATTACTTTTTATATTGCTGGTTTAACTTTTATTCCATTGACTTTTAACCTACTTAACCAAAATCATACCAATTAAAATTTAAAGTAAACATAGTATCTCATTCACCTTAAGAAATCTGAAAGAACCATTACAAAATAAGCCTCCAAACTTAGCAGACTCGAGGGAACATATTAGCAATATCCTCACTTTACAACTATGTAAATTTTATTATTACTTCCACATCTGTGGTGCATTATGTACAACAGTAACCTCTCAACAATCTACACAGTGAACATATGATGGACTATTACAAAATTAGTATGGATTAGTAATTTTGTTATCCAGCCAGAGGATAGCTACAGAGTTGGACAAATAAATTTTCCTAGGAAGATAATAAGGAATTAGGGTGTGATACATGGGAGACTTGGAGATAGTCACAAAAAGAAAAGGCAAAAGTAGTAAAATTAAATAAAATTTATAAAATCTAGGAGATTTATATTTTAATTTATAAAATCTAGGAGAATTATATAAGATTTATAAAATCTAAGAGAATTATATAAGATTTAAAAAATCTAAGAGAATTATATAAGATTTATAAAATCTAGGAGATTATATAAAATCTCCTAGAAAAGAAATAATGTATCAAAACAAAAGTCAAACAAGAATGAAGATGGATACCTGTGAAAGACAGAAAATACTATAAAAGTTCCATTCTTAATTTTCTAATACAAAATATATTCCTGAGACCTCACATTCCTGAAACTCCAAAAAATATCTAAATAAAACTGAGATGTAGGCCAGGAATGGTGTCTCACGTCTGTCCAACATGGTAAAACACCACCTCTACTAAAAATACAAAAATTAGCTGGGCGTGGTAGTGTGTGCCTGTAATCAAAGCTACTCCGGAGGCTGAGGCAGAAGAATCCCTTGAATCAGGGACTCAGAGGTTGCAGTGAGCCAAGATTGCGCCACTGCACTCCAGCCTGGCAACACAGAGAGACCCTGTTTCAAAAAAAAAAACCAAAAAAACTGAGATGTAGTACTTGACATAGTACTTGCTAAAGTAATAAACAACAAAATTGATTCAATTATGTCACTTATCTAAGATATAAAAAAAAAAAAAATCAGAAAAAAACAAAGACAAGTCATGTCAAGTGGTTATACATGTAAAAATAAACTATTCAGATAATAATGGCTAGTTATATGAGACAGGATAGCTTAGCACATGGAGCACAGAATACAGCCCTACTCCCAAAAAAATGTCATATGACTTTGAGAAAGCCACTGTATCATCTCTAAAGCTGAAACAATGTAGTCTGTAGAATCCTTTGAGGAAAAGTGATACTTCATCATCAAGTAATACAGTGTTTTCTTTCTATTTTTTTTTTTTTTGACGGAGTTTCGCTCTTGTTGCCCAGATTGGCATGCAAAGGCATGATCTTGGCTCACTGCAACCTCCGTCTCCCAGGTTCAAGTGATTCTCCTGCACAGTGGCTCATGCCTTTAATCCCAGCGCTTTGGGAGGCCGAGACGAGCATATCACCTGAGGTCAGGAGTTCTAGACCAGCCTGGCCAACAAGGGAAAACCCTGTCTCTACTAAAAATACAAAAAGATTAGCTGGGCATGGCGGCAGGCTCCTGGAATCTCAACTACTCAGGAGGCTGAGGCAGGAGAATACAATGTTTTCTGAATGAAAAGACACTATGGAAAGAGAACAGGGTTCCTGGGCTTTTAAAAAGAGAAAAAAAAGTATTGATTAACAAACTTCTTTCAATATGTAAAAAAAAAAAAAAGTCTTACCTTCCTTCCCCTAGAACATAAGAAGCTGACAAAACCACATGACAATTACAAAGAGAGGTATTACTGCTTGAATTTGGGTCACTAAAATTATTAGCTGTTCAAATGAGATTAACAAAAGGGGAAACATTAATTATCTAGAAGTCTACATTTTCTTTGTTGTTAATGTGAACCATATCTCACACAAAACCATCCAAATAAGATACATATCCCTAGCTTTGAGTCTCCAGGGATAGGTCCTTTAAAGTAGAAATTTAAACTTTTTGAATGGATAAACAGTAAAATTATCTAAACAATTCCTGATTACCAATGTCAACAAATTTAGTTAAAAAAAAAAATTTAATCCTTATAGTTAACATCTTTTTTTATTTTTTCCTAAAAAAAAGAACATCAAAGTTCAACTGATACAAAAAAGTCTCACAGTTTTAAAGAAGGGGGTATAGGTGGGAGAGGCAAGAAATTCAAACAGCTTCAAGGACAAAAAGCATGTCCCACACCAGAACATATTTAAAACTCCATCTTGAATTCAACTAACATCCAACTGTGGCAATCAGCCAAGCTTGGCAAATTAAAATAACAGTAATTTTGACAGATTATCTTCTATAAATATTCAAATATGAACGTTTGTGTTCATGCAAAGGTCTCCATATGCCAATCAAAATGCTTTGTTAGGGATCCTAACATTGAGCTTTTTTTTTCCACCCATCTGTAGGAATCTCCCGAATCCTTAACTCAAGCTAACTCCTTCACCCCAACTAATTAAGGGGCACATTACGTCTACTCGTAGCCTGAATCAAAAACTTAAGGATAACATTCATGTAAGTATCAATGGACAAAAGGAACCCAGAACCTTTCAAAATCTAGGCTGTAAATAAAAAAGAAAAGACCCAGGAAGGGAGGGAGAGAAGGCCAGAGAGAGGTCCTTGAAGGATGGCAACCAAATGAAAGATTATTTTTCTATTTGTATTAGCAGATAAAAAGTACTTTACTTTTAGTAAAGTAAAATCTAGATGTAAAGAGTAATTAACAATTTTATGAATTTGGGCTCTATTCAAAATTTCATTAAGAAAGACTACCATTTATTTGGCTCAAGGCAAGACTCTATGTTTTGACAAGTTTAAACTGTCAAAAGTTGAGAAAAGCAATTAGTATGAAATTCACACTTTTTGAAATCTACAGATGCCCTATCATCAGGAACAACCAATAAATAAGAGTAATAATGACTTTAATGAAAGCAAATTATCTGATGTACGAATTTGTTAATTATTTTAGCCTATCCTCAATTACTCAGTTTCCCTTAAATATGTACACAATTACCAAGCAGCCTCATGCCTTCCAGGAAAATAACAAGTGATAGGCATGTTTCTGCCTTCAGGGCAGCATTATGTTATAGAAGAAAATTTAACCTATTCAGAAGCATATACTTCTCTGATCCTACCTGGAAAGAAACAGCTATAAATAAATCTACTAAAATTGCTCAAAATACTTCTAGACAGGCAGGCTTACTTTATGATCACTCAACACTCAGCCATCCAAGTCCAACACTGGATCTAAGCCAAACCAGTAGTTCTCAAGGGAGGAAGGGAGGAAAAAAGTCTGGTCTAGGGACCAGTAGCTCACCCTCTTCTGGGAGCTTATTAGAAATACACAATCTCAGGTCCTACACATGGACACATTGAATCAGAATCAGTATTTTAGTAAGATCCTCAAAGGGCAGGGCAGGGAAAGGGAGAGGAGGGGAGGGGAAGGGGAGGGGAAGGAGGAAGGGAGGGGAACGGGAAGGCAAGTGGAAGGGGAAGGGAGGGGGAGGGGAGGGGAAAGGGGAGGGGGAAGGGAGGGGAAGAGGAAGAGGAGGAGAAAAGGGAGGGAGGAGGAGAAGGGGAGGGGAGGGAAAGCGGGGAGGGGAAGGGGGAAGGGGGAAAGGGGAGGAGAAGGGGGAGGGAGGGAAAGGGGGAGGGAGAGGAAGAGGGGAAGGGGAAGTGGGAGGGGAAGAGGGAGAATGCAGTACATGCTTTTTCCAGTCAGCACTGCCCCAGCATAGGTCTTTCACCCCAGCAGTAGCAGTGATAGCCACCAGCTTTTACTGGCACTCCCAGAGATTCTCCTCAGATATAACAACAGCTATCAGGAAGTATCCCCTCCAGAGGTTTTGAACCCCAATTCTATGAGGTCCCAACTCCCAAGTTCTTTTCTTTCCTCAACCATATGAATAGTGGATGATTCCTGCAAATACGGTCTCTGTGCTACCCCAGTATTCCCTGTTTGCTTTTTCAGCCCTCCAACACCTGTATAATCCATTCCTTATATTAAATTTTCTGGGCTGAAATTTTTGTTTTTGTTTGTAATTCGGTAGAGATAGGTCTTATTATGTTACCCAGACTGGTCTCAAACTCCTGGCCTCAAGAAATCCTCCTGCCTTGAGTATTTAGTGTGGACTGTTTTTCTGACCTGATCCTAATTGAGCCATCATGGCTAGATGGAATAAAATTCAACATGATCTTGATCGCTTTGGAAAACGGTCTTCCCAAAACATGATAGTCCATAAGAAAATATTTACTGCCTCTCCTCCAAAGTAGGTGCAAGATGAAAAATGAATACAAGAACCACAGTTGAGGAAGGAAGAAGAAAAAACACAACCTAAGAAAGCAAAATACTGAAACAAATATCACAGTATAAAACACATTTTAACCCTGAAAAACATAAAGAAAAGGTGAATAAAAAGTCTGAAACAAATACAAGTTTTCAGCTTTAATGAAAATGACAGATTTTTAGATCTGTGATTCTTCTGCCTCTACCATTGTTCAGTTTTGTTACAGCAGTTTTATATCTAGTTTGGGTTATTATACTTTAAGGAAGCTATTGATAAATTAGGTAAAGTCCAAAGAAGATTACACAGATGGTGAAAGGGGATAAGAAACAGGATCCATAAAGGAAGTTCAGCAGTTAGTTAAGTCTTTTAGTCTAGTGAAAAGAAAACTTCTGGCCAACATATTAACTGCCTCCAAGTTTAAGAGTTCTAACCAGCTGTCTACCATCATCTCTACAGAGGAAATGAGCTTAAAATGGAAGACAACAAAGTAAGTGAAGACATAAAATGTAGCTTCTTAGCTTATGACTCTCCTCCAGATAACTACAGTGGTAGCTCTTAATGCTGGTTTCACCAGAGAAAGACCCAGGATATTTTTCCTAAAAAAAAAAAAATAAATGATGATGATGATGCCCAGAACCCCAAAACCAAAGATCTGATTTAACTGGTATGACACAGAGGCCAGGCATAAAGAACAAAAAATACCCAGGTGTTTATAATATACTGAAAGCAGGAATGAGAACCACTTAATGGAACACTGCATAACTGTGCTACTGAAAGTATGTTGTAAGGATGAGCTACATCCAGATTACCATCAGGAGCTTGTTGGAAAGGCAACATCTCATCCTGTTCCAAAAATTACAGAGCAAGAATTTACACATTATTATGATCCCTACACAATCCTACATGCACATTAAAGTTTGAAAAACATTGTTCTATAACAGTTTGAAAGGGGCATGAGTGTGTGTGAGAGACAAATACTAACCTAAAAATAACTAAACTGAATTTTTCTGAAATTTTAAATATAAAAATGTTTTACCCTAAAGTCAATTAGTTTACTAAGAATACTATTTTAGAGAGTGAATAATAATAATTATAACTAATTATTCAACACATACTTTTTGCAGGTATTATTCTCTTTCTCTCTTTTTTTTTTTTTTTTTTTTTGAGACAGGGTCTTGCTGTGTTGCTCAGGCTGGAATGCCATGGTACAATCAGGTCACTGCAGCCTAGATGGACCTCCTGGATTCAAGCAATCCTCCTGCCTCAGCCACCCACGTAGCTGAGACTATAGGCACACACCACCACACCAGCCTAAATTTTTCCTTTTTTGTACATGTAAGGCCTAGCTATGTTGCTCAGGCTGATCTTGAGCCTAGGATTTCTAGGCTCAAGTAATCCCCCCACCTCAGCCTCCTAAAGTGTTGGGATTACAGGCATGAGCCACTATACCCAGCCCATTCTTTTTTACAAACTGATTTAATCCTCAACATGTAAAAAGTAGGTGTTTATTAATAATTAGTTATGGCAAAATGAGATATTAAATAATTTGCCCCACGTACTACTAAAAAAAAAAGTGGTAAAACTGAGACTTAAGCTGTAGTCTAACACCTATACTTAATCACAAAATCATACTAGTTTATCAATACCATCCCCAAACATTCTGAAGTCATTTAGAAGGAATGTATAATTACTGGTAATGAAAATGCTGTAAGAGTAAAGAAAAAATTAGTGTGCTCTTCTCTGGTTAAAAAAATTCAGCCAGGTATGGTGGTGTGTGTCTGTAGTCCCAGCTACTTGGGAAGTTGAGGCAGGATGAGCCTAGGAGTTTGAGACCAGGCTGGGCAACATAGTGAGATCCCTGCCTCTTAAGAAAAATTTTTGGTAATAACCACTGTTATTTATATTTGGGAAGTAACTGAAACCCTGTGTTGGGAGATACATTCTTACCCAATGCCTCCTTAAAACATCCCCACAACTATTACTACTTCCACAACCATTACCGCCACTGCAATCCTCAGAAAAATCATGTACATGAGGCTATAATTATTTTTCACAATGAAAGAGGTATGACATAAATTTAGTCTGATTTTTCTCTTCCTCTGTATCCCACTGCTTCCAACCTCTGAAAAAGTCTACTGTCTCCATCTGTTACTATACAAGCAAAAATTCCTATTTCAGTAAGACCCAAATGTTACTTCTGAAAATATTGAGGAAAACTTCTGAAGAGGTCAGACAGAGGCTGTCAGTAAAAAGCATACTAGAAGTTTTAACAATTCATTGAATTCTAAATAGCATGAAAGAACAGTCAAAATTCTCAAAGATAAATAACATTATCTGGCAGATAGTTTAAAATATGCAAAATTATATTCTATGAGTATTTAAAGCAGAGCATTAGTAAGATATTTTAGCTTCACTCAGTACAAGCATATTCCTAAAAAAAAAAAAAAAAAGCATACAATACCTTTTTCATTAACAATGATAAAATAAACCCTGGTGACCTACTTTCTGATAATGAACAAAACTACACATATTAAAAATACAGTTGCTTAACCCATAAGAATTATTAAAGTGGATACTGGAGCCAAAAAGATTTGAGGGCTAAAGATACCAATGCAAAGACTCACTGAAATACAGTCTTCCAAACTCCTAAATTTAAAATTATGACTTGAAGCAATTTATTGGTTCCTTTGAGTAAGATTTTACTTGAAGAATCTAAAAAAGATAAGGTAATGTGAAGCACTGTAGGTATGTAACTTGATTTCCTAAAAAGTAGAGTGAGACTTCCCAGGAAGGCAAAGATATAATTCAAAAGAATAGACAGATAAAACCCAAAGTTCTTAGGGTACAAAGCAGTAGTTGAAAACACAGAGGTTGAGCATTCCAGATTATTCTTTCATTAAATAATATGACTAATAACCTTGACCAAAATTCTTTGAAAATTTTTATCAGCTTTACATTATTCGTATTAGTTATATAAAATATTTGTAGTTATGGTTTTCTTCTAGTTAGCAGCAGAAAATCACTCCCTTTTCCTCTCCACCTAGCTTCATAACAGCACATTCTCAATCTGCCTTCCTTTCCCACCCTATCCAGAGACTATACATTGAGTAAAATATGACATATTTTACAGTAAACTGAGACTATTTTGCTCAGTCTCAACAATTATTTTGTTTCAGTAACTGAATAAAATGATATATTCATTTTAAAATACCATAAGTAAATTAGCTGTATTTTATGAGTTTTAATATTTATAACCTAATATTTACAATACTTTAATATTTACTAAACATCAGCTGAATGAATAAATGTCATCATCCCTTAAACTCTTATAACATAGAAAAATCACATATACACACATTTAAATGGAAAAAATTTACCACCTCCATTACCAATAAAATGGAAAGCTTTTATATCAAAGAAAAATAATTATTTAAAAATCATTAGAATTATTTTTTAATCATGAGAAAGAATAAATTAAAAAGATGATTCTCAAACTTTACAGATAATAGGAATTATGATTAAGCTTATAAAACTGCAGAGTCTGTGCTCCATGAACAGAAATCCTGATTCAGACTCAAGAGTTTCAGACAACAAACACAAAACTCTACATTTTAACAAGCTTCCAAGGTAATTACCATGAAGATTATCCTTCAACCACACTCTAGTAAATATTTCACCTTTAAACCACTGTCAACTTCCAAACAAGTCCTTCAGGTCTGATCAAAACACCCATTCCCATCTTTTGTCTTAGGAGCATCAACTTCTGATTAAGGAGTCAACATATAGAAAAAATAATAGCAACCAGTTACTGGACATATATTGCTGTTGGCAATGAACTTTTACATACTCTATTATACACATAAAAATTAAATTATAGGGAGGGGAGCACTACACACTGGGGTCTGTTGGGGGGAAATAGGGGAGGGACAGCAGGGGGTGGGGAGTTGGGGAGAGATAGCATGGGGAGAAATGCCAGGTATAGGTGAAGGGGAGGAAGGCAGCAAATCACACTGCCACGTGTGTACCTATGCAACAATCTTGCATATTCTTCACATGTACCCCAAAACCTAAAATGCAATAAAAAAATTAAATTATATACTGCATATAAAGTATGTAACACAGTGTCTGGCTGGAATAAATAAATGCTCAATAAAAGGAGCTGCTATTATCCTTAATCTTTATCACAACCCTAGGAGGTGATTACTATTTTTTCCAATTTGCAGTTGAGGAAACTGAAGTCTAGTAACTTGCCCAAAGTCACAGGGATAGTTAAGGGTCAGAGACAGAATTCGAGACAACCCATTTGACTCCAAAACCTGAATTTTTTAATCTAAGCTAACTTCCTGAAGCACCAGGGCAACAACAGCAGGTACAAAACCACTCCACAGTCATACTCTGTAGAAGAATTTTCTTAGTTATACCAGGAAAATCATGGCCAAAGCATGCTGTATTAGTCCATTCTCACACTGCTATAAAGAACTGCCAAAGATTGGGTAATTTATAAAGAAAAGAGATTTAGCTGACTCAAAGTTCTGCATGGCTGGGGAGGCCTCAGGAAATTTACAATCATGGCAGAAGGGGAAGAGGCATGTCTGACATGGTGGCAATAAGAAAGAGTGAGTATGTGAAGGAGGAACTGTCAAACATATAGAAAACCCCATCAGATCTCATGAGAACTCACTCACTATCATAAGAATAGCATAGGGACACCACCTTCATGATCCAATCACCTCCCACCAGGTCTCTCCCTTGATACGTAGGGATTATGGGGATTACAATTCAAGATGAGATTTGGGTGAGGGGACAAAGTCTAACCATATCTCATACTCTTAAAATGTTCCTATATGACTAAGAGTGAAAGAAAGGCAGTCATAGGACTATGATGGGCTGAGGTTGCTAAGAATGTTTAACGTTTCACAGCACTTGAGAATTACAAATTAGGTAATCTATGTAATAATAATTCTAAAAGGAATATGACTGAAAATATGTTAAAGGAATCTATCCTGAAATCACTCAGGGTTAGCTGTTTAACTCAAAGACAGTACAAACTCAGGCTTATGGTTCTCCACATCCAAGCAGCCTCAGGGGGGCCAACTAAGAGACTTACTTACTCCCTGCAAAATATAAACATAATTGTATTTACTTCAAAGTTCTCTATTTAACATATTTTTTCCTACTTAAAAAAATTTTCTGAAATCTAATTATGTTCCTAATGATTAATTTTTTGTGTCTAAATTTTTTATTTTTAAAACACTCTGTAACTTTCCTAAAAATGTCTGTTTCTCCCCTCATCTCAAGTTCCTACTAAATGGTTCTCTTTTTTCCAAGTGTATTTCTTTTTTTTTTTTTTTTTTTTTTTTTTTTTTTGAGACGGAGTTTCGCTCTTGATACCCAGGCTGGAGCGCAATGGCGCGATCTCGGCTCACCGCAATCTCCGCCTCCTGGGTTCAGGCAATTCTCCTGCCTCAGCCTCCTGAGTAGCTGGGATTACAGGCACGCGCCACCGTGCCCAGCTAATTTTTTGTATTAGTAGAGACGGGGTTTCACCATGTTGACCAGGATGGTCTCGATCTCTTGACCTCGTGATCCACCCGCCTCGGCCTCCCAAAGTGCTGGGATTACAGGCTTGAGCCACCGCGCCCGGCCTCCAAGTGTATTTCTAACTAGTCTGTTCCCACCACCTATCCCCAAAATGGTAAGCACTGGTTTCCAAAATCCCTGCTTACCCCTACTTGAACCAAGACTACATTCACAACAAATAAAACACAACTAGTCATAGCAAAAAATATTACATAATAACATTAGCATATCACTAAAATTACAAATTCAGAAAATGGAAAAATGACAAAAGTGTGTTCTATTCTGCTAAATTGTATAGAAAACTTGTATTCTATCTCACTGGTATCTTTCAATAAGCAATACAAATCCTATGGCTGTTGTTTAGTTTCTTAAACCCTACAAATAGGTAGCTCTCTAAGATTTTTAAAAATTAAATGCATTAGAATTAGGCTCTTAACCAAATAAAATATGATACATAGATAAAGAGCAATAAACAAATGGACCTTAGCCTGGAGGAACACATAACCCTCATTTGTTCACACTCTCCTTAAAGGAAACCAAATCTCCAGTACTACTACATCCAAACCAGAGGTGATGATTCACTAGAGTGCTACTGCCAAGGAAGCACAGAGCTACAAGAAGAAGCCAAAGTGAAAACTCTACTTGAGACCTGTTCACTTAATAGGTAAAAACAGCTATTTCAATAACCTAAATTTTCACAAAGAATACATAACTTTTTTAACTTTCATAGTTAGGAAAGATTTGCTATAGTTTTTTAAAATCTGATAAGTTTATTTAGTTTAATTTACTGTTAGTTTTTTTTTTTTAAAAGAAAAAGCAAATTTTAGTAACTCCCACCTGAGGAATGAAACTATATTAAATGTCATAAAAAGAAAAAGAAAGTAAGGTTGTGAAGGGTTCCTGACAGAGACACAAAGTCCCTAAACCAACAAACACCATGTTTCACACAAAGGAAGAACTGTGTGCCTCTCCCACAGAGCTCTGTCTAGACAAAAAGCATTGAGAGGTCTTTAGGTAAAATCAAGAGTCCAGAACTACGATAGCAGAAATTCTGGAGTCTCTTGGAAGTCCTTCTAACTATACAACACCCACAAAATCTCAATCCGCAGGAAACCTAAATAGTTGGTAAATCCACTTCCTTAAGTATAAAAAAATCTCGGCGGGGGGGTGGGCAACAAGGGGAGGGAGAGCATTATGACAAATACCTAATGCATGCTGGGCTTAAAACCCAGATGAGCCGGGCGCGGTGGCTCATGCCTGTAATCTCAGCACTTTGGGAGGCCGAGGTGGGTGGATCACGAGGTCAAGAGATCAAGACCATCCCAGTCAACATGGTGAAACCCTGTCTCTACTAAAAATACAAAAAATTAGCTGGGCATGGTGGCATGTGCCTGTAATCCCAGCTGCTCAGGAGGCTGAGGCAGGAGAATTGCCTGAACCCAGGAGGCGGAGGTTGCGGTGAGCCGAGATCGCGCCATTGCACTCCAGCCTGGGTAACAAGAGCGAAACTCCATCTCAAAAAAAAAAAAACAACCTAGATGAAGGGTTAACAGGAGCAGCCAACCACCATGGCATATGTATACTTATGCAACAAACCTGCTCGTTCTGCATATGTATCCTAGAACTTGATGTAAAATTTTAAAAAATTAAAAAATATGTTGTCCCTCCTCAGCAGATTCTCTGGACACAACTGAAGAGTGATGCTTTGCAGCCCAAGATTCCTCTCCACTCCTTGTTTGTTACATAGGGAGACTAAGCCATCTACTTGTAATTCAATCAGAAACTTTTTATAAACATAGCAACTACAATAAATCTTTTCTCTTCTAATGGTACATAAATGCAGTATCTGGCAAGGTAATCAGTAGTCAAATGCAGCCATATAAAATGTGGTTAGTTTGAACTGAGATGTGCTGTAAGTGTAAAATATACATGGATTTCAACGACTTAATATGAATAAAAGAATGTAAAAATCTAACTGATATTTTTATTTTGATTAGTTATTGAAATATTTTGAATATGTTATGTTAAATAACTGAAACTAATTTTGACTGGTTCTTTTAATTTTTTTTAATGTAGCTACCAAAAAGTTAAAAATTACATGTGTGGTTCACTTTATGTTTCTATAGGATAGCACTGGTCTATAAACTAATGACCATAGCTTCTACTGAACTATACCTAGATCAAACTTCCATGTTTATATAGTATTATAAAATATAGTCATTACAACAGCTGAACCAAAATTTCCTTTCCACCTAACTTGCAAAGTATATTACATTCACTTATCTGTTTCCAGGTTCTTTCCTTTCTTATCGCTTCATCTAACCTTAAAATATTGAATAATTTTTTTATTTTTTCACCTTCACCTCCTCCCTACTTCCACCCAAGTTACTGGCCTTGAAATATTAATCTTTTATCACCAAAGATTACCACACTTAAAGAAAAGGAAAGAGAAAATTTTTCCCAAAGAGGTCTCCAAGGTTATCCCAAAGAGACAATACATAGCAATGTTAAAGGTTTGGTCTCTAGAATCAATAGCCTAGCAAGAAGTCTACCTTTCACTGGGCAAATTATTGTAGCTCAGTTTCTTTGTGTGTAACAGCGGGTAAATACTATTATTTGCTATCAATATTAAATTTTTCATTTAATTTCTTTCATTTAATAATTAATACTAAAACATCAATTCTACAAGTTATGAGATAATATAAGAAAAGGATTTAGCACAGTACCTGAGACTTCAGTGCTAATATGTATTAACCATTATTATTACCATTATTTCCTTTTTTGTCATGCTTCCTGAACTTATCCCTTCTCTTTCTATTCCTAGCTTCCCCATCAACACGTTCTCTTCTCAGTCAAGCCTAGAGCATATCTAATAAAATGTAAAGAAAACAGAACAGAGGGAGAAGGTGGTCATTTGAGACTGACAAAAACAAAGAACTCCAAATGCTGGATGAAGCCCATAACAAAGTGGTCTGCATTACATGATAAAAAGATTGCTCACTATAAAAAGTAGTCAAGCTAAGTCTGGGACCCTGTAAAAAGTATCTTCACAGATGACTGAAAGAGGTGTTTCTAAAGTCCCGTTTAATCAGCTATGTCCTCGTAAGGTATCCAATGCAGATATTAAAATCTAGAAGCTATCTCATTGGCAATACTCACCAAAGTCTAAAAATTGTACATTCCTTTTGGCAGTCTGACTTGGCAATTGATTCATGCCTGTACACAAAAAATCAACACACTCCTATTTGCAACTGTTGAAGAGTCCAAGTTTAAACTTTCACCTTAAGCCATGGGGGCGCGGAGAAAGAGGGAGTGGGGGAGATAAAGGGGAGGAGAGGAGGGAAGCAGCAGGTAGAGCGGAGAGAGAGACACAAAACAGTCAAAATTCCTACTTTGCCACCTGTGGTAAACCAAGCCCCATGGACTCAGAACAGATTCAGGTGGGTAGCTCTTTAGCCTAAGCCAAAATACAGTTAAGCTGAATCTCACATTACCCTTTTCATATTCTGTCATATATTATAGATATGTGTTTTCTTTCTCTTTGCATATCAGGCAAAGTAGGCTCTGAGACTCCAGCACAGCTAAGATTTAAGGACAGAAAGATTTAAGGACAAGAAAAAGGAAGATTTAAGGACAGAAAAAGGAAAGTGATGTACAGAACAAGTAAGCGATGTACAAAAACAGCTAGACTGGTTACAGGTTGCTGTTTGCCTTATTTGAATACAGTTCAAACAGTTGACTACATTTGATTGGCCAAAACTTAGTGACAGCTACAGTCTGTTTATACCTCTACTTGTTATAGGTCACAATGTACAGAAAAACCTTTAGGCTGAACTTATGTAAGGAGGCAGCTTTCAGCTAAACTTGATTCAACATACTCATAAATATTTGTCATGTTGGATTCGATCTATAGTTTTAATATGAAAAAAATATTACTGTCAGTTTTGAAAACACTTTCACATGATTTCATTTGATTTTCCCAATAACTGTATAATTAGGAACATTGAAGACATAGTCTCATTTTTTGCTAAGTAACTGAAGCTCACAAGTCCAAGTAACTTATTCAAAATTATTCATTTTTTTATGTCTTCATAAGCAAACTTTTATTCTAAGACCAGGCTGGTCCAAAGTAACAAAATCAGAACTTCATTGCATTATATTACATCACACCACGTGACACCAGAGCTTCACACCACACCAGAGCTTCCCTTAGAGAGAACCAGCGGGGTAAGGAAGAAGGCAGAGGATTGTGATGATGAAAGTTTTTAACAATGAGTTAAATCTACAGCCTTCCTATATAAAATTAGCTTATTTTTCACATTTCACTTTTCCTATCTTACTAAAGTCTCAAAGTTCTATTTACCTTCCTAAAAGATTTTCTGTTAATTTCTTTTTCCTCACATAATTATTAAGTTATACTTAATCATCAAAATTATATTCTATGTCATACACATTTTACCTGCTATCTTTCCTCACATCTATAAATCAATTTGTGCTTTAAACATTATGTGATTTTATAAATATAGTTCCTTTATTCTGTTTTAATGAATATGTTTTATTATTCATTTCAGCTCTCCAGTATTCTCTGAAATGGCTTCTGTTCAATTTTACCCAGTTTGAAAATAACCTATTGTCCCCATGCTGCTGATATTCTCACTGGACTCACATGAGAAAAGGATCAGCAGTTTCCCTGTAAAAATACTTGAAACAAGAAATCAGTAAACATTAACTGACATCCAAGATTTAAAAAGTCAAGTCAACTGTTCTATAAACCTCTTTTAATTAATGACAATTCACTGCACTTCTCTGAATCTGTTTCCTCATGTGTAAGAAAGTTGGTCTCAATCTTTAGAATTTAAGATTTAAAGAGATGTTGAGACTGGGGATTTAAAGCTAGGTTTATTTACCCTGCAATCATTATTATTTTAATTCATTATTTTTATTATTATTTTAATGCATACATTTGCACCTTGTCTACTCACTGTACTTTGAGGTGAGAACAATGTTCTATACAATTTTATACACTTACCACTTTTAATACGGTATATTATATATATATATATAATACCACTATGCAAATACAGGCAAGTTTCACTTGGTTTTCTAACTAAAAGTGTTAAATGGTTGGCTTTAGCAGAAGGCTCTTCAAATTTCCCTATGTGTGATTCAACAAGTCACTACAATTATGAACCAGATTCTGAGTAGATAACACTGTAAAATTGTGGTAAGAATCCAAGATATGTTATTATATCTTATGATCAACATTCAGCGTAACTGCCATCTGCAAAAGAAATGGCAATTAACTGGGAAAGGGAAAAAGGCTCTAAACCTTGCTCTTAGCCACAGTCTTCAATATACCTGACTGATTAACTAAAAACCAGATCTTAGAATGCCATCAACTCCTGAGATCAAAGCTCTGGGAAGAGGGAGAGATATGACATAGATGTGTATTTAGTTTTTGATTTATCATAATAGGTCTTTCTCTAAAAATTAAGAGATTTGACAAATTTGTTTTTAGATGAGGTCAAAGGCAATTTCCTAGTAGAGTAAAATTTAAAGAACTTTTTTTAAACACAGATACAGACTTTTGTAAATGTTTCCAGTCAACTTGTAATAATGTCAATATTAGCTGAAATTTAGATTTAAAACTATCACTCCTCTCAGTAGTTTGAGCAGATGCCTGGGCCTTGATAAAAATCATTAAACTGTGTTTAAAATATATGTGTATCTCTAAAATTCAATACAAACACAGCTGAAAAAAATCACTTAACTGCATAGAGCAATAGAAGAATTAAAAGGTTATGGCAACCTTAAAAGTCACATGTAATCATCACATCTGCATGCAGTTAAACACATGGTACTCCAGTTTCAGAAATCCTGAGCTTACCAAAAACTTTTACAACTAAATTTGGGTTATTTGGGGTGGGGGTGAAACAGACTCGAAAGGAGAGTAAAGGGCCTTTTACAGCCCCTATTTTGACTAAATCTGCAGCTGTAATTACAGCTGTTCTGAAGCTTTTCTTGGAACTGCCCAATTACATTTAAATAATAACCAAAAGTAGGTCTAATGAACAGAAGAATTTGATAAAAAGACTTCTTCATAGTTAAAAGCTATTTTTTGACTATATAATTAATATTTTATTATTTTTGTCCTGCAACTAATAGATAAGAATTGTTGGATAAATGCAAGCTTTTTCTTCCTTGGGTTTTGGAGTTTTTAATGTTTTTTGAAAAGAAAGTACACAAAACTTCTTTAGTTTATGTGCAAAAACTTGCATTTTAGGTTTCCTCTCCCTTGCCATGCCATCTGTTTTACTATGAAACAAGTCTTGACCCACATGACATATATGTGTGATGCCAATAAACAAAACACAGAATCCTTTTTAACATCATTCCAAACACATTCTCTAATTATGCATTTTACTCAAAAAAAGTTACAACATGAATCAACACAAATGAGGTTATACACATTTTAAGAATCATTTTTCCATTATATTTCAAACATGATCAACAGTTAATTTCCCAGACAATTATTTATTCAAATAGGTAATTTTTTTATCACAAATCTATAGTACTTTTTAAGTAACTGATCTATTCATTTTTTTTTAAATCCTCAAAAGTTGAAATTTTTTTAATTGTATGTTTTTACTTTTATCCCTGGATAGCAGAGATTCCTACAAAAACATAAATACTTTCTTGGGAAGAAATAAAAAAGGATAATAAAGAAGGCTTTAAGATTCCCTAAGATTTTATATATGGAGACTAAAAGAGATACGTCCCAGAAAATTAAAGAAAGCTAGGATACTGTACACTTGCTTCATATTCACCTTTGTTACAGGCTGGAAGAGAAAAAAAGTTTAAGGAGCAAAGAAACATGTTACAAAGAAATGGTTCTTGCCAGTGACTGTTTAGTGTTGATAAATCTGTTCTCTAACTTCCTCTGGCTATCAAAAAAAAAAGCAACAGCATTGAAATTTTCATAATATTTAGCTGAAAAATAAAAAATCATAAATAACTTTCTAATCATTTATGGAAAAATACTTAATAATACAAGACAATATTAAAATATTGACTATACCTGACACATTTACCCTTGAGAGCCTCACATAACCAATCAAATATATTTTCCATAGATATAGTCAGTATATCCATGTAGAAATAGTAAATACATTATTCTTCATGTTGGTTTTTCTTTTCAAGTTTGTTCAAAAAGTACAAGGTCAATGGTGAACTTGATTAGGAAGGAATAGGAAACTCACCTCTTTTTCTGTATTGTGTAAAGTTGTAAAGAAATGCCCCAATAATCCTAAATACGGTGGCCAAATATTCACACTTTCCTAATATATGAATAGACCTATGTCTTCTATGGATGCTAACCAACACAGTCTGGTATTTAAATTAAAAGCTAAGCAAGCATTACAAGAGAAACACAAGAAGTCACAAAGCAAGAGGCAAACTAGCAGATAATAAGAGGATTTACATATTTCAAGAGGATAAAGATAATTTAATTTCAAAGCATAGATTATATTCCCAGGAAACTGGCTCACCTGTAGTCAAAAAGCACCTCATAAAAACAAAGACATGGAGCACAGTAAACAATTCACCAAACTCAAGAATGAACAGTGTTAAGCAGCAGCTGCTAGAAATCAGCAGTGCATTAAAAAGGTAGAAGAGAATAACTGATCCTTTCAGTCACAAACTGAGCTCCCTGAAAAGCACAGGCAGGTTTTGAAAGGTTGGGAGCATACACCAAAGCCTGCAAACCAACTATCAAAAATGATCTCATTTAACTTCTACTAGATCATCACAGAAGGATGAAGCAAAATGAAAAAAGGCAATTGCAATTTAAGTTGAAGATGTGTCATCAACTAAAATAGCTGCCGCAAAACTCTATTCAAATCTCCCTTTCAGCCATATGTCTACTTCGAAGCTTTTCATTATCATATATTACTGTTTCCTCTACTACAGAGCACCTACATAGTGAGATCCAAAACACAGTGCAGGCTGGGTGAGGTAGCTCGCTCCTGTCATCCCAGCACTTCAGGAGGCCAAGATGGGAGACTGCTTGAGCCAGACCATGCCCAGCCCCAACGTTCTTAATATAATTCAAGGCTGGGCATGGGTGCGGTGGCTCACTCATGTAATCCCAGCACTTTGGGAGGCCAAGGCGGGAGGATCACCTGAAGTCAGGAGTTCAAGACCAGCCTGGCCAACATGGTGAGACCCCGTTTCTACTAAAAATACAAAAATTAGCCAGGCATGGTGGCAGGTGCCTGTGATCCCAGCTACTTGGGAGGCTGAGGCAGGAGAATTGCTTGAACCCAGGAGGCAGAGATTGCAGTGAGCCGAGGTCATGCCAGCCTGGTGCCTGGTGACGGAGTGAGACTCTGTCTCAAAAAAAAAAAAAAGAATTATCTTTGAGAGCTTTCTCATGACCACCATTTTCTAACATAGTCTTATGCTAATAAAGACTAACAATGCTTTGGCTGATTTTCATCCAAACTATGAAATGTTCCAAGAGGGCAACAGAGTAGGAATTTGCTTCATTTTTTTTTTTTTTTTGAAGTGCTTATAACTATAAGCACTGCTTCTATGTCCATATAATCACTAGGGAAATATGCAATAGAAAAGTAAAACTTTCTCTGGTCATTTTTTAAAATAATAAAGACAAACACTTATTAAGCACATAAATATACTGCTATATTCTTTTATGTAATTGATTCTATTTAATGCTAACTACAATCCTTTTACACATGCAAAATCAGAAACTTACTTTAAGAAACTTACCCAGTTAGCACGAGGTAAATAGAGGATTTAAAACCAATTATCCCAAGTCAACTCTTTCTATTCAAGCAAATCACAAGCTACACTGCCCTAGCTCCAACTACTGTCTATAAAAAACAACTGCATTCTTCTGAGCACCCTCTGTCTTGTTAGGCCTACTTATTTGCTTTTTTCAGTAAGCCTCCATGACTTAAAAACTTCTTTAGGTAACTCATCTCTTATTTCCACCTCTTCCTATATATTCACCAATAAGGCTTAAGTATCCTATAGCTGTGTCCCACCCAGTAATGCCAAGCTTTATAGTTAAAATAACTGTACTTCTAACAGATTGCATCAGGATGTATTCTCTAAACATTTCTAAGTCTTTTTCTGTATTCTTCACATCAGTTCAATAATTAGACTCCATTAGTATGTACTGTAGTTTATTTTACCCAATTGAAAATGGCATTGGAAATAAAATACTTTTTAAAACCTAGGTATAATTATATATGCAGAATAATAGTTTGGGGGGGGAATTTTTTAGGAAAAAAATGTTAATACAACTTGCATATAATAGATACTTGCATTAGCTAGTGCTAAAACATAAAGAAATTGTAATTCTCACCAAAAATAATGGGAAAAAAAACTTTTAAAAAACAGAAAATAATGGGGTTAAAAATACACTGTATATGGAGGTCAGGATGCAGTAACAACCAGATTTATCCTCTCACTTAAAATAAAACAAAAGTGAACATAATATAGAAAACAACAATTCTCAAGAAACTGGACATCAAGCAACAAAGAACAGTGATTCTAGAGAGACAGGAAACAAACAATACCCTTCAATTGTCCCACCTCATAACATTTAGAGACTTTTCAGGCTAAGGCCCAGGGAAGAGAAAGAAATCAAAGTGGAGCTAGGTGCATGGATGAACTAACTTGAGTTGATGAAGCAGAAGAGCTAAGAGTCCATGAAGACCAAGGTATCTAATCCCCGCAAAAGTAGCAGGGTGGCTACGCAGAGAACAAAACCCAGAGACATGCAGCGGTGCCTCTCAAATATTCAGCACAGTGCTGATCTGCTCATTCAAAGTGTGAGACAACTACTGGAGCCTGGGGGAAAAATATCTGAAAGAATTTGAGAGAACAGTGACGGACAATCATGCAGACTTAGGAATGTTGCCTGTTCCCACCAGCCGAACTGAAAAAGCTCTTAATTCACAGGACATTGAGCAGAATACTTAAGAAGGTCTTGCCTCAGTAGTGAGGAATAATTAGCCCTGGATTGAGCAATACTCCAGGCCTCCTAAAAAAATCATAAAAGCCAGCCTCAAATTGTCTCTAAATAACTACATATCCAGAACAAAACTCAACAGTATTTCTAATAATAAAAGAACAACTAACATTCAAAAACAGTAAAATTCACAATATCTGTCATTCAGTTAAAAATAACCAGACATGCAAAGAGGCATAAAAACATGAATAAAGCAATCAGTTGACTGAAACCAACCCAAATGTTAGCAAACAAGGACATTAAAAGTTATTATTATTATTATTTTTTTAAAATAGAGACGAGGTCTTACTATGTTGCCCAGGCTGGTCCTGAATGCCTGTGCTCAAGCAATTCTCCTTCCTCTGACTCTCAAAGTAATGGAATTACAGGCATGAGCCACCATCCCTAGTCTAAAAGTTATTCTAAATGCATTTCACATAGCCAAAACATTAAGAGAAATGGAAGACAGAAAAAAGATCTAAATCAAATCTCTAAAGATGAAAACTATATCTAATATAAAAATATACTAAATAGAATTAACAATAGATTAGACACTGCAGAAGAAAAGATTCATGAACTTTGGGAAAATACCAACAGAAATTATCCAAAAATAAAACAAGAAAAGAAAAGAACACAAAAAGAATAAAAAGAGCATCAGTGAACTGTGGGGCAACATCAAGCAGCCAAATAACCAAGTGGGTTTATTTCAGAAACATACAGTTGAATTAACCTTTAAAAATCAGGCAATGTAATCCACCATATTAACAAACTTTTTATTTTTTTTTTGAGACATAGTCTCACTCTGTCACCCAGGCTGGAGCGCAATGGCACGATCTCAGCTCGCTGAAGCCTCTACCACCTAGGTTCAAGCAATCCTCCCACCTCAGCCTCCCGAGTAACTGGGACTACAGGTGTGTACCACCACGCCTGGCTAACAAAAAAACTTAAAAAAACAAAAAAACACGGGATCATCTCAACAAACACATAAAAAAAAAAAACTGACAAAATTCAAAATCCATTCCTAATTTTTTTTTCACTTTCCCCAAACTAGGAATGGAAATAAACTTCCTCAACCCAATAAAGTGTATCCTGAAAAATCTACAATTAACATTATATTTAATTGTGAAAGAAAAGATGCTTTCCCCCTAAGATTAGAAATAACACTAAGATGCCCGCTCTCACTGTTTCTATTCAACATTATACCAGAGGTTTTAGCCAGTGAAGTCAGGCAAGAAAAAGAAATAAAAGGATTGTCTTTTTTTATTAGAATGGAAGACATAAAGCTCTCTTTACTCACAAAAGACATACTTGTTTATGCAGAACAAAAGAATCTACCAAAACGAGTACAGCAAAGTTTCAGGATACAATGCCACTATACAAAAATCAACTGCATTCTTATATATTAGTAATGAACAATTAAAAACTATGTTATTGGCTGCGTGTGGTGGCTCATGCCTGTAATCCCAGCACTTTGGGAGGCCAAGGAGGGCAGATCACTTAAGGTAAGGAGTTTGAGACCAGCTTGGCCAACATGGTAAAATCCTGTCTCTATTAAAAAAACAAAAATTAGCCGGGCATGGTGGTGTGCACCTGTAATCTCAGCTCGGGAGGCTGAGGCAGGAGAATCACTTGAACCCAGGAGGTGAAGGTTGCAGTGAACTGGTATCATGCTACTGCACTCCAGCCTGGGTGACAGAGCAAGCCTCTGTCTCAAAAAAAAAAAAAAGTTGGTATATTATTAAAATATTTGCAAAAGCATCAAAAAATACAAAATACTTAAGGATAAACCTAATAAATATGAGTAAAATCAGTACATTGAAACCAATAAAATACTGCTGAAAGAAATTAAACATCCAAATTAATGAAGACATCTTATTCATGAGTCAGAAGACTCGATATTGTTAAGATGTCAATTCTCCCTCAGATTCATCTATAGATTCAATGTAATTCCAATCAAATATTTACAAACTGTTTCTAAAATTCATATGGAAATGTAAAACCATTCAGGAGAGAAAAGCCACATAATAATTTGAAAAGTGAAAGCTTAATAAAAAGGATCATTAACTATTTAACAAGGGGTTGGAGAAACAGCCAATTAACTAATGAGAAATAAAGAGAACTCTAAGAGTAGTCCATGCTCCCTAGGCTGACATAGAACACCAAGGCAAGAGCTTCCTCCAACCCATGCCAGGGCTGAGGATCCAGACCTTGCTGGAGAGAACACAGTCCTCTCACTGAATAGCAGAGAACTTGCTCTAGTGCTGCACCAGCAGAACTTACTGGAAATCTACCTTGTGGAGCTTGCCAAAAATCCATTCTTTAGGGTGCTAGTAAAATCTCTTCACGCAGAAATGTCCCACCAAAAGACACTGTTACAAATCCACCTGAGGGGAAAGTAAAAGAAGTTGCTGGTCTTGGGTCACTGGTTGCTGGTTCCGCTGCCCTCTGAGCACTGCAGAAGCCTGGTAATGGTGAAAACATGCACCCTACAGAAACTGTAGAGTGGGGAAGCAAATGTGTGTTGACACTGGAGAAGCTGAGTGTGTTGCTACAGTCCACTAAGTAAGTATACAGAAACAAAGAAGCCAAGCTTTTTTCTGCAGTGTTTCTCCAGCACTCTCTACTGGCAAAGCTTAACACTGTCAGCTGACCAAAGAAAAATATTTAAAGGGGCTGATCTATTTTTCACAGAGCAGGTAAAAAGGATGCATTTGGAGCTGAGAGGCAACAGATTGGTAACTAGCACAACAACCAAAATTGCTCGGAAAAGGAACAAGAAGTTGTACAGGTTAACATGACCTGATTTAATGACTTATAAAGCTGTAGTAGTCAGCATGATAGTAGCATCAAGAAAGAAAGAAATGACAGCACAGAAACAACACCCTGGAGTTGTGGTCCATTTATAAATTGATTTTCACATAGGCTTAGTTGAAAAAATTGGTTTTATGTCTAACCTGGACTACTGTTTAGTTGGTTATAGAGCAAAAGTACGTTCAGCTCCTTCTTGTCACGTAAGAGGAATTTGGAGGGTGTTGCTTAACATTTTATTCCACCTGTATATTTGTCACTTTAAAATTAAAATTGAGCTGGTATGACGGACAAAAAAAAAAAGAAAGACAAAAAGATGAGTGGAACAAAATAAACCCACGCATATACTATCAAATGATTTTTGATAAGTCAAAAGGACACACCATTTCAGTAAATGATGCTGAAACAATCACATGTCCCTACCCACCAAAAAAGAATTTCTATCCAACTTTTATTCCATATTAAAAAATTAACTGAAAATGCATCATAGGTCTAAACACAAAATCATAAAACTTCCAGGAGAGAACTTCTATGCCCTTGGATTAGGCAAATATATCTTGGATGCATAAGCAAAATCACAATCTACATAAGAACAAACTGATAACCTGGACTTCATCAAAATGAAAAATGTGTGCTCTTCAAGAGATACTATTAAGAGAAAGAAAAGACAAGCAACAGTCCAGGAAAAATACATCTGCAAAGCACGTACCTTTTTTTTTTTCCCTGAGACAGAGTCTCGCTCTGTTGCCAGGTGCCAGGCTGGAGTGCAGTGGTGCGATCTTGGCTCACTGCAACCTCTGCCTCCCAGGTTCAAGCAATTCTCCTGCCTCAGCCTCCCGAGTAGCTGGGACTACAGGTGCCCGCCACCACGCCCAGCTAATTTTTGTATTTTTAGTAGAGACAGGGTTTCACCGTGTTGGCCAGGATGGTCTCGATCTCCTGACCTCATGATCCGCCCGCCTGGCATGAGCCACCGCGCCTGGCTAAGCATGTATCTTATAAACAACTTTGATCAAGAATATAAACAGCTCTCAGAACTCAATAAGAAAACCACCAACCCAATTTAAATAATAATGGACAAAATATTTAAACAGACATTTTACCAGAGAAAATATACAAATGGTAAATAAACACAGGAACAGACAGCCACTGCCCAAAAGTATATACTATAAGTCCCATTAAAAAAAAAAAAAAAAAACTTTAGAAAATGCACTAAATTTATGATGACAGAAAGCAATTTGGGATTTTCCTGGAGGCAGGGAAGGATAGGAAGTAGTGGGAGAAAAGATTACAAGGGAGGAAGAAGAAATCTGTGGAGGTAATGAATATGTTTACTATCTTAATTGTGGTGATGGATTCACAGATGTATACATATGTCAAAACTAATCAAATTGCTCATTTCAGATGTGTGCAGTATTTTGTATGCCAATCATACCTCAGGCAAAGCTATTTAAAAAAAATCACACTCCACTGACCTGCCAGAATGCAAACTATATAGAAGTCTATCAGAAAAAAAAGTATACATTACAGAATTGTAAATCACTTAAAACAGAGTTCATGTGATTAGTATCTTTAAAAAGTATCCCTAAAACTCAACAACAACAAAATCAAATTAAAATTGGGCAAAGGACTTAAATAGGCATTTCTCCAAAGAAAATATGCAAATAAACAATAAGCATAAGAAAAGATGCTCAACATCTCTAATCATTTCAAAAATGCAAATCAAAACCACTATGAGATACCACTTCACACCCATTAAGACGGTTATTATTTAAAAAAAAAAAAAGGAAAATAAGTGTTGGTAAGAATGTGCTGAAATTAGAACCCTGTGTGGTGCTGGTGGGAATGTAAAATGGTGTAGCCACTGTGGAAAACAGTATGCTGTTTCCTCAAAAAATTAAAAAAAGAATTACAGAGGCTGGGCACGATGGCTCACACCTATAATCCTAGCACTTTGGGAGGCCAAGGCAGGCAGATTACTTGAGGTCTGTAGTTCAAGACTAGCCTGGCCAACATGGTGAAACAGCGTCTCTACTAAAAATACAAAAAAAATTAGGCAGTGTGGTGGCACAAGTCCGTAATCCTAGCTACTTGGAAGGCTGAGGTAGGAGAATTACTTGAACCCATGAGATAGCACCACTGCACTCCAGCCCAGGTGACAGAGTGAAACTCCGTCTCAAAAAAAAAAAAGAATTAACAATATGACACCAGCGATTCCAATTCTGGATACATACCCGTAAGAATCAAAAGCGGTGTCTGAAAAAAGATATTTGGGCCAGGCACAGTGGCCGAGACAGGCAGATCCCTTGAGCCCAGGAGACTGAAACAAGCCTGGGCAACATGATGAAACCCTGTCTCTACAAAAATTCAAAAATTAGCTGGGCATGATGGAGTGTGCCTGTAGTCCCAGCTACTCTGGCGGCTAAGGTGGAAGGATCACCTGAGCCTGAGGAGGTCAAGGCTACAGTAATCTATTAATATGATCATGCCACTACACTTCAGCCTGGGTGACAGAATGAGACCCTGCCTCAAAAAAAAAAAAAAAAAAAAAAAAAAAAAAAAAACACAATTCATTTCTGCAGTTTGCAATAGTTTTACTACTCTCAAGATGAACGTTATCCTAATGATGGGATAGAAAGGGCAGATTCAGATAAAAAAAAAAGCCATCACAGTCAATAAGCACTTCTAAAACCCCTATAATCAGGGCCAGATACTATGAGGCACTAGGGACACAAAGATAAAAAATCCCTATCATTAAGGGGTTTCTGTTCTAATCACATTTACCCATAGTCAACAAATGAAAACAAGTGGTCATTAATGGCATGTTTCAAACTGATTCCAATACCACCCACAACCAATCATAACAAGAGGTTTCCAAATGATAGCAAAATATTTGGTTTCTTCATATAAGAAAATTTTAAATTCAATTCCCCCAATCCCAAACTGAAAAGAACCATTTCTCAAAGATAACATTAATGAGACAATAAAAATAGGTATAAAAAAACTCACAGATCTATTATACATTTAACATCTTGCTCATATTTGCAATAGGCACAGTAATCAAAATTACCCCACCTTTCTGGACACCAATTCTTGTTTTTAGTCCTCATCTTCTAGCCCCATGATTCAACTTATTGCTGGCCAAAACAGAATCTCCATATGTGAAAGAACATAGATCAAAAACAAGCAAACAAGGAAAAACAGGAGGGGAGAGGGATAGAAGGGGAAGAAGGAGGGGGAGCAGGGGAAAGGGAAGACAGTAGAGGGGCGGTGAGTGGAAGTAGGAGAAGGAGAAAGGAAAGAAGAAAAGGAGGGAGGGAGGAAGAAATGTAGATATCAATGAATTACGGAAACTGCTAAATCTCTCTCATAATCAAAGAGATCCCAACAAACTAAGAGATCCTTTCCACTAACTGAGAAATATTAAAAGCTCAAGAATACCCTGTTAAAGGTAATTGTGTAAACTAGTACAATCTTTCTGAAGGGGATTTGTTTCTGTGAATCAACAACCTCAAAAAAAATTAAATCATTTGAGCCAAACATTCTATCTGAAAGAGTTAATGTTAAGGAAAAAATAGATAAAATTGTTTGCATACATTTACATACATGTATTACTATAGATGCCATGTATTAATACATGCCATAGACATCTGTAGTTTTTAAAAGCGCCCAGAGAATTCTTATGATCCTCTACTTTTGGAACCATATCCCAGTGAATGAATATATGTATTGAAGGAACTAACATTTAGTTAGCAACTTTTGTGAGTGTGGCACTATAATGACACATAAATCATCATGTTTAACCAAAACACATTAAAAGCTAATGTTTTAAAAAGATCTATATTCCTAAAATACTGATAATCAAAGCCTTAAAGGGAATTTTCACTGTTACATTCAGAAGCTCAATTAACAGAATTTATGTTCCTTTGTTGTTCAAAGCAAAAACAGACAAAATAAAAGAGTTATCTGGGCAAAGAATGATTCATCAATCAGGCAGCACTCTGAACTGTAAGAGGTTTGAAGAGCTTCATTCGCAGCAGTGTGGGCTGCAAGCTTTATGGGCTGAACACAGAAGGAAGACAAAGAAAACATATCTCATTGATTAGAGTGGAAAGACACTTGTTAGAGATTAGTTGGGTGGTTTCTAGTTGACAAAATACTTAGTTTCCTTTTACTTTTTAAGTTAGGCTTTGGTTTGCTTAGACAGGAACTTAAACAGCTATAGAGACCCCAGCCTAGTAGCCGCCCAACTAAAAGTTTAACACTACAAAGACAATTTCTAGTTACCATCTCAAAATTTCCTATTAATTTCTTTCATAAAAATAGGAGCTATCCCCAAATTAGAAAAAAAGTCACACTTAAGAATTCAGAATATCAAGTAAAAACTAATGGGAATAGGGAATTTGGGATATTTGTGTTATACTTACCAGCTGAGCATCTGAAAGCCACAAATCCTAAATGCTCCAATGAGTGTTTGAGTGTCATGTCAGTTTCATATTGAGGAACATTTTGGATTTTAGATTTGGGATGCCTGACCTGTATGTACAGGGCTGAGTATTATCCACGGTTTCAGGTATCTACTAGGGGGCCTGCAGGACTATTGCGTATCAAATTCCCTCAAGTCAGCAACTCAGAACCTAAAGCACAAGAATACTATTGTTCTCGAAACTTCAAGATAGATACTATCTGGGGTGGAGGAGGGACTACTCTCTTTATAAAGAAGAGTATGTCCAAGAAGAAAGACAAAGAAAAATCAATTATATGACTACAATGGTGTTTACTTAAAAGCCTCTCAACATTTTACAGACCTGGTTCTAGAACCTAGAATCTTCTGATCAAAAAGATTATAACAGATATAATCTAGACTTGGCTATATTAGTTTCTGACTTTTCTGCTGCCTTCACTGATGACTGATAACTTTTAAAATATGATGCTTTTTACATCTAGAACAACTCCCTTGAAGGAGGGACAAAAAGACATCAAGAACCCTGAGTCACCTTTCCCTACAATTTGGTTCTATAGTTCAGATTCCTCTGACTTATACCAAGTGAAACAAACTTACCAGGCTAGAAGCTATGAGAAAAGTTCTCTCATCAATTCTTGCTGTATGATTTGCTTTTGGGCAAATCTAACCCATGAGAGAATTTAGAAGTCGACCAACTGCCTATTTCCTCTGTACTACTGTTTTACAATATTAGGGTTTAAAAAAAAAATTAGCAAAGCTGTAGCCACTTAATTAGCTGCAGGTCAGAAAGACATACCCAGAATAGGTCATCCTATAGGAAATCTCCTCTATATAGAAATATATGTGTAGAAATAAAATTGACTGACTTAAGTATTTTGCTAAAGTTAAAACAATAAAAAAAAATGCTCAATGAATAAATGACTAATCAAAAAGTTGCTCCTGAGCATCTAGTCTTAGCGCAAGGTGGCCTCAAGGTATTCAGAGTATCCAACATCTATATGTTTCAAGCCAGAGACCTAGACAACGCTTATTTAGTTAACAATAGTAATAATTAACATTTATTGAGCCATTATTTCATGCCAGGCACCATGCTAAAGACTTTTCACTCTTTATCCATATTTTACAGATGTGGAAAATTAGCATCTAAGTTACTATCCAAGGATGCACAGATCTTAAGTGACTGAGTCAGACCATACACCTGCTTTATTCCACAGCTTACGCTCTCTAGGGCAATTCCAGAATTCATACAAACACCCCGATGGCCTAACTGCCCAGAGAAGTACTCAGAATCTTCAAGAGTGCCAAAAAAGCTTACATTTAAGTAGAGAAAAACTTTATATTTAGGTTGACTTATATTTGGAATAAATCTAATTCTAAAACTTCAATCATCAAGTATATAATTTATAGTGAAAATTTACTAATGATAGCTTAGAAGTTGCTAAAGTTCATGCATAAAGAATTAAGGCATAAAGATATTTAGAAGAGCTTAGTCCCATATAATGTATTCAGACCAGAGCCATTTCTGAAAAGAGTAAGGTTCCAAGAGATCAGTATTATTGGGCAGAGACTTCAACTATGCTTGAGCCCAGAGGTTAGAGATTGCAGTGAGCTATGATAGCACCACTACACTCCAGCCTGGGAGACCTACAGCAAAACCCCATCTATGAATGAATGAATGAATGAATGAGCAAGCGAACTTCTTTAAATCTACCACTTTAACAAAGAACTCAAGGATCCTCTCCTTTGTGAGATCTTTCCTGACTCTCTAGACACAATTCATTACTCCTTCCTGTGTGCTACTACTGAGTTTTACACATACTTCAGTTGTACTTACCACACTAAGCAAAATTGAGTTTCACACAGCTCAAAATATTTCACGCATTAACAGACTGACATTCTCACACTAACTTCAGAACACCAAATTCAATCTTTTAGATATCACCTTATTAACAATAACTTTGAGTTACTGCATGAAGCTCTGTTATTTCACAATGCTAGGAAATTGGGAGGAGAGGTATGAAGTCAGGCCTCCCTGTAGTTTAGGGGGACATGACACTACTCTGACCTATGATGAAAAAAAGTAATTCTTCCTACCCCATCCTCCAGTCCTGCTCTGGACAAAGCCTTAATCACATATACTTGGAAGCTGGGAGGTGGAAAAAGGTGAGGGTGAAGGAGAAAATGGAGTTATAGTTCTAATATCCTAAAGTGTAGGTGTTTTCTTATCTCTTATCCTTGACTTATCATCAGAAGTCCCTGACTTCTCTCTTGGGACAGTGCAGGCCTATAAGTATCGCTGGGTGCTGAGGAGAAATCCTAGGTGATCAAATTAGTAAAAGGCACCCATTAAGCACCAAGCTCTTACTACCACAGTAGGGTGAGAAAGACCCTTCCCCTCTCGACTTCCTATACCTACAACCCCAGTAGCAGGGCTCAAATTCCAGAGGCTGCCACCCCACCCCCTACAAGGAGGTTAGACCCAAGATTGATCTGCTCAGCCCCAAAAATGCCTAGAAATCCCATCCTTACACTTTTTTTCCCCCCACAAGACAGGGTCTCACTCTGTTGCCCAGGCTGGAGTACAGTGGTTCTACCATAGCTCACTGCAACCTCAAACACTTGAGCTCAAGCAGTCCTCTGCCTCAGCCTCCTAAATACCCAGGAATATATGCACACACCACCATGCCCGGCTAATTTTTAAAAATTTTTTTGATAGAAATAGGGTCTCACTATGTTGCCTAGGTTGGTCTCGAACTCTTGGCCTCAAGCAATCCTCTGCCTCTGCCTCCCAAAGTGCTGGGATTACAGGCATCATCCTGATGCTTTTAATGTTATGCAGCAACTACAATTTCTGGTTCCAAAGGAGGTAACACATCCAGGAACTAGAATCGAATATTTTATAATAACAAATTTTAGCTCTATGAAATGACTCTCCATACAAATACCCAAATACCTCCTATGCCTATGACATGTGGAATTTTTATTTTCAATCACATTTGGGAGACATTTTATTATAGAGGAAATTAGGGGACTTCCTGTACTGTAATTATTAACTTATATTTCTACTTCACCTTCTAAATTATCAGCTTCCTAAAGGTAGGGTTTTTATCACTCTGTATTCTAAATTTCATAGTAGTTGTTAACTAAACTTATTGAGGAAAAGGTGAGACAAGATTGGGGGAAAGACTGGGAACAAGATACAAAGAAATATGTGAACATCCTGGTATACACAACTTCAGATTCCATGCCTGTAAGGCCGGTTGCCTCGCCAGGAGCCAAATGGACACACCCTTCTCTCTCCACGCCTGAAAACTACGTCACCATTCTGAGCACATTACTCAGCACCTGGCCTCTCCACGCGGGCTCCCCACACCCATTTCCACATTCCAATCTCAGTCCTGCACTCATCAGCAAACTATGCACTCGGCCCTGCCGAAATTTTGAAAATCCCACCAAACACCTGCCCTATAGCAGCTTGCCCCGTATATCCTCAACCAGCCCACTTGCCAGTAGCCTAGCTTGGCTGCGAATGGAGGCTCACCTCGTCCGTGTCCAGTCCTTTCATAACTAGTGAGACTACCTCCGCTTTGTTCACCTCATCCGTGCCCAGTCCTTTCATAACCAATGAGACTACCTCCGCTTTGTTTCTCACACAGCCGATCAACTACCTCCACTCCCTATAAAACCTCATGCTCCAAGAAGAGAAGCACGACTTCTCTGGCCCCTTACCAGGACCACAGAACCTCGCCCGGGAGCTGAATAAATTGGCTTTTAATTTCCTTACTTCGGTCTCCGTTTCCTCATTTAACTCGGCAAGAAACCTTACAATACCAGTATATTCTTAAGTGATATTTACTTTTTAAGTAATCCTGTCTTCCAGCCAGGTGCGGTGGCTCATGCCTATAATGCCAACACTTTGGAATGCCAAGGCAGGATTGCTTGAGCTCCGAAGTTCCAGACCAGCCTGGCAACACAGCAAAACTTCATCTCTACTAAAAAATTAAAAATAAAAATAAATCCTATCTTCCCTGAACAAATCCACAAAAACCAAGAATGAATATCAGTTGAGAAATTTTACTAATTTTACAATAAAATGAATTGTGTAACATTTTCTTCTTTCAGGCTCAAAAGGGCATTAGAAGAAAGATGGCTATTTTTCAATCTTGGCAAATAACTTGAAGATGACAAGAGTAAAAAACCTACATGTATTTATAAAATCCCTAAGAAATAACAAGGCTAGAAGATTATGTACAATAAAAACTCTTTTTTTAATTTTTTTTTTTTTTTGAGACAGAGTTTTGCTCTCTCACGCAGGCTGGAGTGCAGTGGCGTAATCTAGGCTCACTGCAACCTCTGCCTCCCAGATTCAAGCGATTCTCCCACCTCACCCTCCCAAGTAGCTGGGATTACAGGTGTTAAGGCACCATGCCCGGCTAATTTTTTCTTATTTTAAGTAGAGATGGGGCTTCACCATGTTGGTCAGGCTGGCCTCGAACTCCTCAACTCAAGTGATCTGCCCACCTCAGCCTTCCAAAGTGCTGAGATTATAGGTGTGTGCCACTCTGCTTCCTGCCTGGCCTCTTTTTTTTAAGACGGAGTCTCTCTCTGTCACCAGGCTGGAGTGGAGCGGTGCCATCTTGGCTCACTGAAACCTCCTTCTCCTGGTTCAAGCAATTCTCCTGCCTCAGCCTCCTGAGTAGCTGGGACTACAGGTGTGCACCACCACACCCAGCTAATTTTTGTATTTTTAGTGGAGACGGGGTTTCACCATGTTGGCCAGGATGGTCTTGATCTCTTGACCTTGGAATCCGCCTGCCCTGGCCTCCCAAAGTACTGGGATTACAGACGTGAGCCACCGTGCCCAGCCCTCTTTTTAAACATCTTTTTTATTTCAATAGCTTTAGGAGTACAAGTGGTTTTGGGTTACATGGATGAACTATATAGTAGTGAAGTCTGAGATTTAACTACACCCATCACCCAACTAGTGTACACTGTACCCAATATCATTTTTTTATCCCTCACCACCTTCTTCCTATCCTCCCTGCTTCTGAATCTCCAAAGTCTATGTTACTACTCTGTATGTCCATGGCTTAGCTCCCACTTGTAAGAACATATGGTATTTGTTTTTCCATTCCTGAGATACTTCACTTAGAATAATGGCCTCCAGCTCCATCCAAACTGCTGCAAAAAAACATCATTTCATTCTTTTTTATGGCTGAGTGGTATTATGTGGCGTATATATACCCGTATAGAATAGAAACTCTTAAAATAATCCTCTAATAGCTTTTACAGAATAGCAAGTAGGGTCAGAATCATCAAATTTAGCATCTCAGTGACAACAGAAGTTTCTAGAAGTCTCTACTCATACTGATTTTCCTACTTAAATTGCTAGACCCATTTCAACTTGAAACATTAGTTCAAGAAGAAGTCAGAAGAATGAAAAGAAATCTAATAAGTAATCCTACCAAAGATACCAAATTAAGTCCATAAACATTAAATTGGAAAAGTTCAATTTGTGAGTAAAATATTATAAGAATTAAACATAAGATAATAAAAATTGGACTATAGTCACTTTACATCCTAAGTATGAGAGTTTAGAATACCAAGTTTGGCACATATATAGGAGATCATTTTTATCACCTAGTCAGAAAACTACAATTTTTTGGAATAAAGTTGTGTAAACCATTGTGGCAATGTAAGTCCAAAAGCATTTTTTTTTCAAATTACGTAACAAAAAAATTTTTAATCCTATTTTTCAAGATCCAATAAAAGTTAATTAGTCCTGTAAAAGAGAACACAAAATCCTCCCCAAATGAAGGAGAGAGAAAAGACAGGCAGAGAGAGAGAGAGAGAGAGAGAGAAGACTTCTGAAAACCTAGCCAAAGATATGGTACAAATACGGAAAAGCTAAAGGCACAAAGATGTTCACTACAGCAATATGTATAATAAACTCAGTCTGACCAAGCTAACAGTAACTCACTCAATAAGAAAACATTGTTAGAAATGGGAAACATTTAAACTATTAACTGAAAAAAGAAAGGCACCAATTAGAAAGGAAATCATTATCACAACTTTGTAAAAAAAAAAATCTGTATATGAAAAAGGACTAAAACGCACATATACCAACATGATAACCACAGTTACGTTAAGTTCATGAAACTGAGTGTAACTGTTACATTCAATAATAATAAAAGTTATAAACAAATAAGTTGTCTAAATTATAATGTGGTGATCTTTTCAATGTGAAGTTTTCTAAAGAAAATAAAATTATATTTTACATTTAATTTACCACAATCTTTCTTTTTCTATTTCAATTTCTACTAAAATATTTGAGCACTAAATTCATTATATGAACTAAGTTTTTACCATATCACAAGGAGTAAGAATTAACATTACCTTATTCTCTGCTCATAAAAATAATTAGTGGGCAATCTACTAATTAAGAAACTCAATGTAAATGAGTCATCAAATTAATTGGTTCCATAAATCCAAAGTATCAGAAAGGGCTTTAATAATCATCCTGAGCATCATCAGTATACTTATCAGAAGTGCAATTAGTAAAACATGACATGACCCTACACCCAAAAAGGCTATAAAAATAAAGTATTTTTTTTTTACAGTGTAACAATATAAAAATAAACCTTTGGCCCTCAACAAAGGAAACGAAGTTTGCTGTTGCCCTCAATCTATACTAGAAACAGAAGAGTAAACAGCCTGAGTCTAGGCTATATCACTTAGATGACTGTCCCTCCTGTCGAAATTTGATCTCAATCTCAATGTTGGGGGTGGGGCCAAATGGGAGATGTTATTGGGGGGTGGGTCAGAAACTTCATGAATAAATTAATACTCTTCCTCAGGCATGCTTCAGTTCTCATCCTATTTGTTTCCCCAAGGGCTGGTTGTTAAAAAAGAGCCAGGGCACCTCCTTCTACCCTTTTCTCCTCTCTCATGTGCACAAGCTGGCTCCTCTTTGTCTTCTGCTATGAATGGAAGTAGCCTAAGGCCTTCACTAGAAGCAGATTGTGGTGCCATACTTCTTGAACAGCCAGCAAAACTGTGAGATAAATCAAACTCTTTATAAATTACCTAGCCTCAGGTATTCTTATATAGCAACACAAAACAGACAAGGCAGTCAACTCACCAATAATAAGAATCAGTCCCATGATCAACTTCCCTCTAGAAGGGTTTTTTAATCTTTCTTGCAAATTAGAACATATTATCCCCAAAATATACAGACCTAATGTCAGGAAGAAATAAAATTCTTAATGAACAATACCGCCAAATCAGATAAAGGATGTTGTAATTACAAGTCTTTTGACTAGTTACAAAAGCATCAAAAATGGTCAAAAAATAACCTTAAGGTTGTAAAGAGCTTTTAATTCATCAGTCCCCTCATAACAAGAAAAAAAATAGAGGAAAAAAAACTGACAATCAACAACTCTTCTTAGAGCCATCAGAGAATTGAGGTCAGAGGGCAAACTGCTGCTCTAAAAACTGGAGAGAGAGACAGGCAGATAGATACAGAGAATCACAGTGTGTGGGAAACAGAAGCGCAGGAATGCAAGCTCTTAAGTGAAGCCAGCATCAGTAGGAACACCTTAAACAGTAATTGTAGACTAGCTTGAGAGTTAAAAACTGCAAGGGGACCAGTCTTAGAGGGGTCCCTATACTTTCTTGAGTTTTACCTCCAGAAGCCCTACCAGGTTCTCATGGTAAAGATCTGAAAAAATCTCCTCCTGCTTGCAGCAGGGGAAGAAGAAAACCATTTTGAAATATGCCAGGGGCTTTCTGTTTCTCTTAAAAGACATTCCAGAAAACGAAACTATTTTACCAGAACCTAACCAACTGGGCTTTTAGATCGCCTAACCTACTAGGGTTTTACAGTGCCTAACCAACCTGAGGGAAGGGAAATACCGAACTCCAGCCCCATCTATCCTTTGACAGGGAAAAAGAGATAGATATCCAACTCAGGCTCACAGTTGGTAGAGGGCAGAGGGATGAGGGGGAAAGTTCTATAGTCTTGAGTTCTATAGTCCTGAAATCTAATTACAGGACTACAGAATTTTCACCCGCATCCCTCTACCCTTACCACCACATCAATACAGCTCTTGTACAACACAAGATTACAACTTAAAAACCTGCAAGCCTCAGACCTCATTTAAGAATTCTTTACAAAATTCCAAAGACAACAGGGCAGATAAAAGCAAAGACACTAGAAGACATTTTAGCCTCTGATAGTAATAGTGGTGGCTTTCTGGTACAGGGAGGCCACAGGGAGAAAGCGGACAGCCCCCTCCTCCCCTCCAACAGCCTACTGCCCTCAATGCAGCACAGTTAGGCAGAGAGGGGCCCGATGCAGAGCTGAGGCTGAGCTCAGGGACCTGAGGCAAGAAGTGGGAGCAGTGCCCACTTCAGGGACTGGCCAGTGACACAGCCACTGCACTCACCTTACTGATGGTGCCAGGTTCCTGGGTCTCAGGAGGAGGCTCTGCACAGGGCCACCTGGGGCCACATCCCCAGTGTTCACCCCACATCAGGCAACTGTTAAGCCTGCCACTCCCAACAGTCATATCACACAGTGATCTGCTCTGCTCAGGCCACCCCTGAGTGCCAGGGCAACTGGGGTAGCCCCTGGCGATGTCACCCCTGCCCCAGACGCCAGCCCAGGCCTAGCAAGGATCTGGAGTTCCCGCCCCAGGCTACAGGGGGGCGCAGCCAGGGCTTCATGCTCCACAGTGCCAGTAAGAACCAGGAGCAGGCAGAAGCTCAAGCCACCTAAGCCTGGGTGGTAGACCCAGGCTTCCATGTGCTCTTGGGGACTGGGAGCAGGCAGGAGCCCTGTTCCCCTACCCCATGTAGCTGCAGCTACCCAAGTCAAGGTTGTGGACCCAGGCTTCCGTGTGCTCTTGGGGGCTCAGGAAGGCTCCCCTGGCCCCTGCAGACTCGGAAATGCCTGTTCCCACTGCCAGTTCCTGCTGCCACTTCCCGCATCAGCTCCAATCTGGGAGGTTCTCAGAGCAGGGTTGGAGCCAAGCCTAGACACCATCACAGCCCAGCAGGGTATGCACATGCTCAGGCCCTGACTCCTCCCCTCTGGGGAAGCTGAGGTAGGCGAGCCACTCTGCGCTGGCCTGCAGGTGCCAGGCACAAACAGCCTGGGCGCCATGGAAGGTGGCAAGAGGCAGAGAGGCTCCTGGATAGAAGGGGGCAGGTCCCCCGTAAGACACCACCTTCAAGCCAGGGAGGGTCTGAAGGTTGGGGGCCAGGCTGCCAGACCCACAGATTGGAATGGGGACTTGTGGTGCCTTTTTCCAGCCCACTCATGGCCACCAATGTATCAACTGGCACACACCTCCTCCCCTCTGAGGTCCATAAAAGCCCCGGGATCAGCCACAGCAGGGGAGAGGACTAGATAGCCAGATGACCAGCTGCAGAGAGAAGGTATCCTCTCAGCTGAAAGCTGGGAAATCAATGGGAAACTGCCTAAAAGAGGAGCCACTCACTCCAGGGCCTCCTCTCTGCTGAGAGCTGAACACTGGATAAGATGACCTGTCTACAGAAGGGGCTGCCCCCTGCAGGTCTCCTCTGAGCTGTTCTAACACTCAATAAAGCTTGTCTTCGTCTTGCTCACCCTCCACTTGTCTACATACCTCATTCTTCCTGGACATAGGGCAAGAACTAGGGCAAAGGTGTTAGTGGCCACAGAGGTTTCTAGCCAGAAATGCAACACCCTAAATATCCCATAATATTTGCTTCTGATACCACAGCCAGAGTAAACATGGCCTGACTTCTAAACAGATAAACATAAAACCTCACACTAAAGGCCTATTTACCTCAGTTCCTTTTACCTGATACGTTCTGACTGGCTATGAAAAAAAATTATGAGGCATTGTAAAGGTAAAAAATACAATCTGAAGAAACAAAACAAGCCTTGAAAACAGACTCAGATGTGGCAGGAATTTTTACCAGGAATTGTCAAATTACCCAGGAATTTTTAATTTTTTTTAATATGTTTTGAGACAGAGTCTCACTGTTACCCAGTCTGGAGTGCAGTGGTGATCCACAGTTCACTGTAGCCTTGAACTCCTAGGCACAAGCGATCTTCCCACCGCAGCTTCTCAAGCAGGTAGGACTACAGGTACATGCCACCATGCCCAAATAAGTTCTTTTTTTTTAAGACCAGCCTGGGCAACATTGGAGATCCTGTCTCTACATTTTTTTTAATTAGCCAGGTACAGTGGCACACACCTGTAGTCCTAGCTACTGGAGAGGCTGAGGAGGGAGGATCACTTGAGCCCAAGAGTTCAAGGCTGTAGTGAGTTATGATCATGCTACTACTGCATTCCAGCCAAGGTGACAGAGTAACAACCTATGGAAAGAAAGGAAGAGGAAAGAGAAGCAAAAAATAGTGAAGGGGGGAGGTGAGGAAGAGGAGTGTACAAATCAATAATACTATAACAGGAAAGAATGTCTTTAGTGACACCAAACTAAGAAGTTCAGAGAACAACTAGCAAGATAAACACCAAAATATTTACATATAGACAAATGATAGGAAAACTGCAGAAAATCAGACAAAGAGAAAACTAAATCAAAAGAAAAACTTTAATCTTTTACTCATTAAAACCAGTAAGATATCTCGAAAGACACAAGAGGTAAAGAAAAAAAATCAACACACACAGAAAACATCTTATCCACAGAGAAATAAAGAATTAGATCGAACTTTGTCTTCAGAAACCATGCAAGCAAAGAGTGAAGTGAAATATTTAGTGTTTTAAATAAAAAAGTCCTTTCTGTTGGAACTGCCATGCCATCTTCCAGTAATTCACCAAAATGATGAACACAAAGGAAAAGAGGAAAGGCACCTGATACATATTCTCTAGGCCTTTTAGTAAACATGGGAGTTGTTCCTTTGGCCAAGCATAAGCAAATCTATAAGAAAGGTGATATTGTAGACATCAAGGGAATAGGTACTGTTCGAAAAGGAACGCCCCACATGTGTTACCATGGCAAAACTGGAAGAGTCTACAATGTTACCCAGCAGGCTGTTGGCACTGTTGTAAACAAACAAGGGCAAGATTCTTGCCAAAAGAATTAATGTCTGTATTGAGCACATTAAGCACTCTAAAATCCAAGATAAGAGCCAAGATAGCTTCCTGAAACGGATAAAGGAAAATGATCAGATAAAGAAAGAAGCCAAAGAGAAAGGTTCCTGGGTTCAACTGAAGCACCAGCCTGCTCCACCCAGATAAGCACACTTTGTGAGAACCAATGGGAAGGAGCCTGAGCTGCTGGAACCTATTCCTTTGAATTCATAGCATAATAGATGTTTAAAAAATAAATAAATAAAAGACTTCTGAAGTGGCCAGGCACAGTGGCTCATGCCTATAATCCCCGCACTTTTGAGAGGCCGAGGCAGGGAGATCATGAGGTCAGGAGTTCGAGATCGACCTGATCAATATGGTCAAACCCCGTCTCTACTAAAAATGACAAAAACTTGGCCAGGCATGGTGGCATACACCTGTAGTCCCAGCTACTCAGGAGCCTGAGGCAGGAGGATCACTTGAACCCAGGAGACGGAGACTGCAGTGAGCCGAGATCACATGGGTGACAAAGTGAGACAAGGTCTCAAAAATAATATAACGTAACATACACCGCTAGACTGAAGAGAAAAAAAAAAACTAGAATTCCTGTAGAATCCCAGCAAAATCATCCTTCAAAAGAAGAAATGAAGACTTTCTCAAATAAAAACTGGGAGAAATGAAACCCAATAGACACGACTTGAAAGAAATGTTAACAGAAGTTATTCAGAAAGAAGGAAAATAATGTAGATCAGAAATATGTATTACAAAAAGAAAGGAAGAGGGTAGAGAAAAAATAAAGGTAAAATTAAATCTTTTATTTTTCTGATCCTTAATTCGACTAACAGATAACAACTTGTTCAAAATAATTATAGCAACAATATATTTAGTGACTGTAAATTATGGAAAAGTGAAACAACAGCAATGTTAAAAGGAATTGACAATACTGTGTTATAAGGTACTTGCACTACACATGAAGGGGTATAGTGTTATTTAAAAAGTGAACTTGGATTAGTTTAACTGTGTAATTATTGCAAACTCTGGGGCAACCACTAAAAAGTAATTTTATTATTTATTTATTTGTTGAGACAGAGTCTCACTCTGTCACCCAGGCTAGAATGCAGTAGTGCAATTTCAGCTGACTGCAACCTCCATCTCCCAGGTTCAAACAATTGTCTTGTCAACCTCGGGCCACCACGTCCAGCTAGTTTTTGTATTTTCAGTAGAGACAGGATTTTACAATGTTGGTCAGGCTGGTCGGGAACTCCTGACCTCAGGTGATCCACCCACCTCAGCCTCCCAAAGTGCTGGGATTACAGGGGTGAGCCACCAGGCTCAGTCTAAAAAATAATTTTAAATAAGTATAATTGATATTCTAAAACAGGAAACAAAATGGAATCACAGGCCAGGTGCGGTCACTCACGCCTGTACTTTGGGAGGCTGAGGCGGGCAGATCACCTGAGGTTGGGAGTTTGAGACCAGCCTGACCTACATGGTGAAACCCTGTCTCTAAAACAATTAATTAATTAATTAATTAATTAATAAAACAAAATGGAATCATATAAAATGTTCAAATAAAATGAAGAAGGCAGAAATAGAATGAAATACAAAAAAAGAAAGAACAAGGACAATGAGTAGAAAACAGTTATAAATACAGTAGATATTAATCCAACTATATCAATAATTAGTTTAAACACTGTGGTCTAAATACACCAGTTAAAAGATACATGCTGTCAAGAATAGATCTAAAGACAACACCCTACTATACAATGTCTACAAAAATCCCACTCTAAAAATGAAGACAGATTAAAAGTAAAGGGATGGAGAAGATAGGCTATGCTAAACCTAATAAAAAGAAACTTGGAATGGCTATATTCATTTCTGACAGAGCAAGCTTCAGGCCAAGAAAAATTATCAGTGACAGAGGGGCATTACATAATAACAGATGGTCAATCTGTTACTATTCACCAAGAAGACATAATTATCTTTATATGTATGCACCTAACAAGAGTGTCAAAATACATAAGGTATAATAAAAACTGATAGAACTACAAGGAGAAACACATGAATTCATTATTATAGTTGGAGCTTTGACAACCCTCTATCAGTAATCGACAGAAGCAGGAAATCAGGAAAGTATCGTAGAGTTGACGACACCATCAATCAACTGGATCTAACTGACATTTATAGAACACTTCATCCAGCAACAGCAGGATACACATTCTTCTGAAATCCACAGGGAACATTTCACAAACATAGACTACAAAATATACCTTAACAAGTTTAAAAAAATAGACACCATACAAATAGACACACCACAGTGGAATTAAACTAGTTAAATTAAACAAAAAAATTGCTGGAAAATCTCAAAATATTTGGAGATGTTTAAACAGCTCACTTACAAATAACTCATAGGACAAAAACATAGTCTTGAGAAATTATAAAATATTTTAAACTAAGTGTACATGAAAATAAAACACCAAAATTTATGGCCGGGCGCAGTGGCTCATGCATGTAATCCCAGAACTTTGAGAGGCCAAGACAGGAGGATCACCTGAGGCTAGGAGTTCCAGACCAGCCTCGGCAACATAATGAGACCCCATTTCACAAATAAACAAATAAATAAATAATTGTGGGATGCAGCAAAGCAGCACTAAGAGATTAATTTATAGCACTGAATATATTTGTTTAAAAAAAGAAGAAAGATAAAATTAATCATCTAAGCTTTTAATTTAGGAAACTAGAAAATGAACAAACTAAATCCAAAGGAAGCAGAAGAAAGTAATAAAAATCAGAGCGAAAATCAGCAAAATTGAAAATAGGAAAATAAAGAAAATCAACAAAACTCAAAGCTGGTTCTATGCTTTTAAATCTGATAACTTAGGTGAAATGAACCAATCCCTTAAAAGACACAATCTAACAAAATTCACACAAGAAGAAACAGATAATCTGAATAAGCCTGTCAATTTTTTAAAACTGAATAAATAATTAATAACCTTCCAGAATAGGAAGCACTACACTCAGATAATTCACTCATGAATTCTATCAAATATTTAAGGAACAAATGATACCAATATTCTACAATCTGTAGAAGCAGAGTGAGCACTTCCTAACTCATTCTCAGAGGCCAACATTACCCAGATAATAAGCCCAAGTAACAGTCTTACAAGAAAGGAAAATTACAGACCAGTATCTTTCATGAACACAGAGGCAAACGTTCTCAAAAATTTTAGCAAATCACATTATACACCACAACCAAGTAGAGTATATTCCAAGTATACAAAATTTGAAAATCAATCAATGCAATCTAGGAAACAGAAACAAACCATATAATCAGATCATATCAGTAGATGCATTAGAAGTATTTGATAAAATCCTACATCAATTAATAATTAAATATTCCCAGCAAACTAGAAATAGAGGATTTCCTCCACTTGATAAATAAAATTTACAAAAAAACCTTACAGCAAGCACCATACCTAATGGTGAGAAACCAGAAGCTTTCCCCCTAAGATCAGGAACAAGGTAAGGATTTCCCTTCTTATCACTCCTATTCAACATCATACTGGACTAATGCAATCAGACAAGAAAAGGACATAAAAGGTATACAAATTGATAAGGAAGAATAAAACTCTGTTTGCAGATGACATGATCATCTATGTAAAAAAAAAAATCCCAAAGTACTGACCAACAAAGTCCTGGAAATAATAAGCAATTATAACAGATTACAAGATAAAAGGGGGGATATATAAGGGAACTCTCTGTACTTTCTTTTCAATTTCACTATAAACCTAAAACTGCCCCAAGAAATAAAATATATTTTTTAAAAAATAGATTAAACAACTTTCCAATTAAACAACTTTCACAGTAATACATTAATTCAGTACAGGTGCTCAAGAAAAATATATGTTCAGCCAGGCACCACGGCTCACGCCTGTAATCCCACCACTTTGGGAGGCCGAGGCAGGTGGATCACAAGGTCAGGAGTTTGAGACCAGCACGACCAATGTAATGAAACTCCGTCTCTAATAAAAATACAAAAATTAGCTAGGCATGGTGGTGAGTGCCTGTAATCCCAGTACTCAGGAGACTGAGGCAGGAGAATCACCTGAACCTGGGAGGCGGAGGTTGTGGTGAGCCAAGATCACGCCACTGCACTCTAGCCAGGGCAATAGATCAAGACTTCATCTCAAAAAAAAAAAAAAAAAAAAAAGAGAGAGAGAGAAAAGAAAAAATATGTGTGTGTTTGACATGGTTTTCCTCCTTTGTTTCCTTTTTTCCCCAATGGGGCTACAGGGGTGGCTGGGGGAGCCAGGGAGAATCTCTCTAATTTCTCAAGCATCTATGAGTCCAACAAAACACAACATGGAAAGTAAAGACTACACATCATAAAAGTGAATAATTCAAACATCTCCATACCATATTTTGAAAATCTGTACCAACTCATAATTCTCTGAAACTAGAAAATATTTCTTCTAAGTTGTAGGAACCTTATTTTCCTGATAATATGAGTATACCAATTCTGAAGCCTAAAACAAGAAGGAAAAGTCCAAGGAAGAGAGTTTAATCCAGGCTTGGATGATCAGCCACCGTGATCCTAGGAATGAAGAAAAAAAGAAAATCTTCTCAAGAATCATCAAAATAGCCCACACCAAAAGGTCAAGTTACTCTAAGTAACTCCTTAATATTCATTTCTTTAACATTAAGAAAATATAGTAGCCAGGCACAGTGGCTCACTCCTGTAATCCCAGCACTTTGGGAGCCTGAGGAGGGGAAACTGCTTGAGCACAGGAGTTCAAGATCAGCCTGGGCAACATGGTAAAATTCCGTCTCTACAAAAAATATAAAAAAGTAGCCAGGCATGGTGGTGTGCACCTGCAGTCCCAGCAAGTCTGGAGGCTGGGATGGGAGGATCACCTGAGCCAAGGAGGTCAAGGGTGCAGTGAGCCATGACTATGCCAATGCCCTCCAGCCTGGGCAATGCAGTGAGGCCCTGTCTGGAAGGAAGTTGGGAAGTTGGGAGGGAGGGAGGGAGGGAAGGAGGGACAGACGGACAGACAGACAGACCGACATTCTTCTACTTTTTTAATTGACTAGAATAGAAATGTGAATAGAAATATGATAGATGCGTATCTTTTTATTATTGTAATTATCGCATCTATTTAATTTCCATATTCTGTCTGTTTTAATATTTTTTTTCAGGTATTGCTAGAGTGTTACTGCTAATTCTATATTCTATTGTATCTTCTAAAATTAATCAAATAAATTACCATTGTTATAACACCTAGTGAGAGTCTCTGAATTGCCCAAATATCCAATATGAAAACACTTAGTACAATTTGTGTGTAATGGAAGGGCTACATAAAGGAAGATCCTTAACTTCAAGTGGTAAGAGAATCCCATCACCCCCTCTATATGGTTTTGAATTTCTTTCATATGGAATGAATAAAAATCCTCTTTTCTCCTATTTCAGTAACTTTTGTCCAGATCAAAAAACATTGGTTCAACCTATATTTATACTTATCAATATGTAGACACTGTTCATTTGTACCTTCAAAGAATAAGCACATACTGTACAAACACAGCGGGTTTTGGTAGTACCAAGGAATTTCCTTTTTTAGTGCCCACAATATCTATATGAAGTAATTACTACATACTTTCAACATGATTCAAGGAAAGAATTCAAATATAATACTACAGTGACCTATTCAAAACATAAAGAAAATTAAATAGCACATGAATCACTTACACCTAGAACTCTAACACCATGCTCCACCTCACAGTATGATTACCATTCTCTAGTAAGAATTTTTTTTAAGATCTCTTGACCACAAGAATGACATGACAGACAAGCGTGGACAATGAAGGCAAAACTCTCTCATATTCACTTCAGGAAAAGTTATTTAATTTTGTGAACTCAGCCTGAGAGTACAGCATTTTTCTAACTTCAAGTGACCTGAAGAATGCTCCTCTTCCAAATATACTATTCAAGTTGAAAACCAAAATGGTAAGTCAGAGAGATCAGGGCAAACAGCATGTTTACCTAATGTCTTCATTAATGATCTTCACCCAAATAAACAAATTAATTTATGCATGCTACATTCACAAGTTAGAGCCTATCTGATTAGCACTTAAAGCATTCTCCAGTCTCTCTTTACTCTGTGACTCCTACAAAACTAATATTAATATGGTATGTAGCAGGCACTCAACAATTACAGAACATTAGAATCTGAGAACTAGAAATATGTTAAAGATCATTTGGTTTACTCTTCTTCTCTTTTACAGGCCTCATGAGGAAAACAATTCCCTCCATGAGGGAAACTGAAACCAACCCAACAGTCCCACAGACGGTTCTTTTGGCACAAAAGTATCAAAGAACTGAAACCAGATCACCCCACCAGATGCCAGATGCCTCATTCACTATGATTGCTTCCTTGCCCCTCCCAAGTTCCTGTTTCCTTACACATTGTTATAATATATTTCTTCCCTGCTAAATAAACCCAGTTATAGTCAATCAGGGAGATGGAATTGAGACTGAGCTCCCATTTTCTCAGCTGTCGCACCTGACTACATCTTTCTTCCTTGACAATACTTGTTGTCTCAATGATTGGCTCTCTATGTAGCAAGCAGCAGAACCTAGACTGAACCCCTGGTGTTTCAGAAACAAACTAATAGCTGAAGAAGATAGCAACTTTCTTAAGCTGGTTAAAAATAGAGCAAAACTAAGGTACTCTGAGTTCCAGACTGGTTTTCTTTCTACTATACCATGCTGTTGTCAAGAACTCTGAAGAACCGAAGATTTTACCCTACATGCAAGCTAACATCAGTCTGCCATAGTTTCATGGACACTGAGAGTGAACACCATCTACCTACATACCGTTGGGACACTGAGGATTGAAACTACATGCCCCCTATACTGAATTAAATAAGTGTCCTTCCCAAAATTTATAACTGCTGGAAATACGGTCTTTGCAGATACAATCAAGTTGATACAATGTCATTCTTGATTATGATGAACCCTAATACATGATGGTATACTTTTAAGAAGGAAATTTGAACACAGACATACATAGAGGGAAGATGTCATGTGAATACTGAGGTAGAGATGAGAGTTATGCTACCACAAGTCAAGAAACACCAAGGATTTCTGGCATCCACCATAAGCTAGAAGGAGGAAAGGATTCTTACTTAGAGCCTTCAGAGAGAATGTGGCCCTGCCAACACCTTGATTTCAGACTGCTAACCTTCAAAATTGTGAAAGAATAAACTTCTGTTATATTAAGCCACCCAGTTTACAGTGCTTTGCTACAGCAGCCCTAATACACTCACAAACACAGCTTTCTATGCACATTAATGTGACTTTACCAGTCCACTGCCTTAATTAGCATAACTGCTACTCTAGGAGACTCTTGCAGAAATATAATGTGATTGTTCATTATAGACCTTCTGGAAAGACCCATCAACCCTCCTGCAGTTTTCAAAATCTTTATCTTACTGTTTCCACCAAAGCTAAACTGTTTAATCATGATATCTACCCAATCCTAATCAAGCCCCATTGCTACCACTAAAAGATCCATCTTAAACCAAACTTCACATTCTCAAATTTTGACCTAAGACACTACCAAAGATCTTTCAAGGCGGTGTTCTCCCTTACCACAATAAGAAATAAACTCAGGTTTGTTTTATCAATAGGATGTATTAGTGATATCTGGTAAGCTAGTATCAGATAATACTGGCAGAAGTTATGACATTCTTAGGTCAGAAACAAGGAACAGTTTACTACTCACAACAGTAACATAGACAGAGTACCACATTTTGTACTGGTTCCTCAGGCTCTAATTCCTAAAGGCCAATAAAAGGAAAACCAAGTGCACATACTATGGGTTGCATTACAGGACAAGAAAACCTAAGCTTATGAAACTCCAATCTTTAAAAGGAGCTACAAGCAAATATGCCCAACATTTTCCCCAGAGAGATTATCTTAATTATCCTGCACAGCAAAGAAATGTGCCATCTGTCCTAACGGAAGCACTATTTATATCTTCGTAGCCTATTTGCTAAACAGATTTCTTTGAAAAAGACAGCCCCCAACAAAAGCTATCAATACTCTGCTCAGCAAACGTGCAGAAACAGAAGAGACCTGTAAGACTGAAGAGAAATGTCTCCCAATACCTATTTCCTTTGTCCTAAAAGACTATAAAGATTTTTAGAGAATCAAGATAAAATTGCTACAATACGATGAGAAGATGTTTCCAGAGAAAACATATAGAACAAAAACATATACTTTCTTCTCTCAATAATCTGTATAAACTAAAACCACTTCAACTAAGTCACAATCTTATAACAAGCCTATATATCAAATATCCAAAAATAAATACTTATGATATGTTTGGATCCTATTTTCATTTTAAAATGTTCCATTTCTAGAAAAGTATCTTAAGTTTTTATTTTAATTTTATTATTTTTTAACATTTTAAAATATAATGTTATTTTATTGTTTTAGTTTTTGGCTGTTTCTCACTGTGAATCAAATTGTATCACTAATTTCCAAAGCCTGGAAGTGTTCATGAAATAGAAGAAACCAGTAGTTTTAAACTTCACCAATTATACCTGACTGTAATGTGGACCTTAATGACTTTTTTTGTAAATAAGAAAATAAAGACACAGAGAGGTGAGATGGTAAGCTTTTACTCATACAACTATTTGGAGACACTGCAGTGTAGGGTTCATTTTACTCATCATTCTCTCTCTCCTTATCCTGGGATCATTGCTTAACCAAACAGGTAAGATAAAGTTAAATTACTCAATTTAATATTCTTTACAAAACTCAGTTTTTGTTTATTTCTTTTGCAGTTAATTTTAAGCTAAAACAGGCTATTATTTAAACGGTACAAGATAGGATTTCAATTTTCAAATATGAAAAAAATATGCTAATATTGAATATGTAGCTAGAAAAATCTAAACTTTTTATTTTGTTAACAACCACAAAAAATTTTTTGTGAATTAAAGTATATTAAATTTAAATACAACTTTAATTTTCATAAATACTTTAGATAAATATTGACCTTAGGATTCTGGTTTAAAATCTAAATACCCTAAAATCATGAAGAAATCATGATTTCTGAGCACAGCATTATCTTTGACTCTGTGCTGCATTTGACCATTGAACAAATAACTATTCTCTTTCAGAAATATCTCTAAAATGCTCTGACTCTGCCTAAAATGTTTTGTCTATTTAAGAAATGTTCTCTGACCGGGCACAGTGCCTCACATCTATAATCCCAGCACTTCAGGAGGCTGAGGCAAGCAGACTGCTTGAGCCAAGAAGTTCGAGAGCAGCCTGGTCAACGTGGCAAAACCCTATCTCTTCTAAAAATACAAAAATTAGCCCAGCAAGGTAATGCACATCTGTAATCCCAGCTACCTGGAAGGCTGAGGCATGAGAACCGCTTGAACCCAGGAGGCAGAGGTTGCAGTGAGCGGAGATTAAGCCACTGCACTCCAGCCTGAGTAACAGAGTGAGATTTGGTCTTAAAAAAAAAAAAAAAAAAAAAAGTTTTTAAAAAATGTTTTCTGAGAACACAATACGGGAGGCCATATATCTAGAGAGATACTATGAAAGTTGCATAACTGACCTAAAAATGTTCAGAAACAAGAGAACAATTTAAGTAAGTCTTTTGGTGTCCAGGCTTAAAAACTAGAATCTAAACCATCCAACTTTTTCTGAGTCAGAGCATAATACTTTCTCAAGACCTTTTTATTTCTATAACAAATAATGAACTACAGTTTCCTTATAAATACTCAAATAGGTTATCAAGCTACTTTTTGAGGTCATTAATTTCCCCAAGGCAGAAAGACAGTTTCCATCACTTTCATCCTATTCATTCAAGAAAGTTTAAATTGACTTTTTCATGTCCAACCTTTACCCTCTTTAAGTATGTTTTTAAGATAGGAGAATCCTAATTTACTTGACTTTTATAAATGACTTTTGAAGCTACCTATATGAAGCTTAACGATATAAATCTACTTTTATATTTCTGATCTACCACTGTATTCAAGAAAGCTATCTATTATCTCTAAAATCAGAAAACACCACAAGTTCCAACATATTCCCTTTCTAATAATTTTACATCATTTCTCATTCTATATTCAAAATGACAATCAATTCCAAGTCTCTTCCCCTAGCCACAATGTCTGTTAAATTGTGTTCTAGTTATTTTTTAATAACATTTTTAAAAAGAAATGCAACCACGGCCTAAAAGGCAACAGTTAAAACATTACAGCCCTTTAACATCAGCAGCAACAAAAAGTAACTTCTATTAATAAAAAATATATGGGGTTTGGGGATGAAGAGAGGTTGATTGATGGGTACAAACATACACTTAGAAGAAATAAGACCTGGTGTTCAGTAGATCAATGGGGAGTTAACATTAGTTGATTGTACATTTCAAAATAGCTAGAAGAGATTAATTCAAATGTTCTTAATGTAAAGAAAAAAATAAATATTTAAGGTAACAGATATTCTAATTACCCTGATTTGATTGCATAAAGGCATCAAATTATCACATGTACCCTGAAAATATGTACATCTAATATGTATCAATGTAAAAAAATTTTTTAAACACAGAATCACATTTTTGTTTTTTAAATATGACTGCAGCAGTTTTATGATCATCAAAAACTAGAAACTGCCTAAATATCCATAAACAGGTAAATGAATAAATTAATTATGGTATATCCAAACAGTGGAACACTACTCAGCAATAAAAAAAAAAAAAAAACTACTGATAAACAGCTACTGATGCACACAGCAACATGAATAAACCTCAAATACATTATTCTAAGTGAAAGAAGCCAGGATTTAAAAACTACATATTACATGATTCCAATTAAATGACAAATTAGAAAAGGGAAACTATAGGGATAGAAAGCAGAACAGTAATTGCTAGAAACAGGGGTAGAAGGAGAGGTTAACTACCAATGGGCAACATGAGCAAATTTGGAAGGTTTGGAAAATGTTTTAACTGTGGTAACAAATATATATTTGTCAAAATTAATAGAATGAACATTAAAAATAAATTTTAAAAAATGTTAACGTATGACTGAAATCTGGACAAGAATACCTTTAAAAGCCAGCTACTAAAAATGTCAGAAATGTTTAAGATGAATTGCTTATTTTTAGTACCAAATATGCCATATAACGATGCCAAAAGCTCAATGTACTGCTTTCAACCACAACTGGTTTTATCCAGCCCATAAAGTACAAAAAAAAACTATTTAAAAGTAAAAGATTTTTCAATTTATGCAGTGAATATTGTACACAGTAGTCAGTCAGAAAATGTTTCTTAACTAATAAACAAGTCAACAGACTTTCAACTGACTTGGCCTTTCTACTTTACTGGTACTCACAACATATGGAGTTTTAATCACAAAACTATCTATTTCTCAAAACATTAAAATATAATTACAAGAAGGAAGTGCTGTCCACAAAATACACTAACCTGAATTTGTCCAGTTAATCAATAAAGGCAATAAATCACTTTATCTTGAACAAAAAGACCATTAGGGTCATGGATGTCCTCTGAGCAAAAGCAGCAACCTGGAACAAAAGAAAAATATATGACATTCAGCCCTACTCAAGTTTCAGTTAGCATTATATATTTTTTTAAATCCCTTTAACTTTTCCTTATGTAGCCCGTCATAACATGCAAATTCACTTACTTTGTACACTGACTTATTCTGTAAGTAGCACTTTCCAAATGCCAACAAGGAATGGGTTTCCATTTTGCAAATTATACCCAAACTCGGTAACAGTGGCTTAATTTGCTTCATATTTCAACTGAAAGTAAGTTAGCGCTCATATAACTTGCTTTTTGAACATAAAATTATTTAACTTTGTCTATCTTTTAACATAAAAGGCATTCAGAAATGTACATCTTTTCAGATAACGGCTCAAAATCTTTTGTATTTCCCCACAATTTTGTATGACACCTTGATCAGCTCTATAACCTAGTTTTTTACTATCTTCTAAACAAAATTCCACTAAAGCCAATTTATTTTTGCTTTCGTTCCATAGAATAATTTGTTTATTCTCAGCTGTCACCCTGCAATGCACCATTCCTTTAAAAAAAAAAAAAAAAAAACAAAAACGGATTTTTTTCTTCCTTTATCAATCAATGCATATATCCATCAACTTTCTCAAAATCCAGCCCATCTATACCTCCCTCCCTGAGAGCTGACATAATCATTCTATATTCCATTAATCTTTGCTAGAATATTTTGCAGCCTTATACATGCACCATCTCATGCAATCTTTTGATCAGGGACCCTTCTCCTACTTCTTTTGTTGCTGCTTCTCTCTCATCCAGTATCATGTTTGGCACACAGTTAGCAATCAATATGATTAACTGACAAGTGAAATGATCTTAATAAACATTCACACATCAAATGTTCACTGAGTGTGTACTGCAAATCACTAAGTACAAAAACTCAACAACAGTACAAAGACACAATACATTCTATGGAAATATGTCTTTCTGCCAGTTGCTTTACTGTTATGTCAACAACATGAGATTTTTATCTGACATTATTAATTGTGAGAAGCAGTTTTTTTCCAATGGCATCAAAGTCTACTGAAAACAATCTTAGGCAAATAGAACTCATAAAAGCAACATCACCAATTTAAACTCCTCCCGCCACAAAGGCAATGCAACTATTTTCTTTTTTTAAAAGATTTTAAAATTTATTTTGTTTTACTATATTGTAGAGACTGGGTCTCGCTATGTTGCCCATGCTGGTATCAAACTCCTGGGCTCAAATAATCCTCCTGCTCAGCCTCCCAAAGTTCTGGAATTGCAAGAATGAGCCTCCATGCCCAGCCTGTATTATGCTTTATTATTTACATTATCTCATCTCATAGATCTACTTGAAGAAGACACAGTCAACTATTCCCAAAGCCCATAAACATACAATTACTAAACACCCATTAAATCTAAAATCAGCAAAGGTTTATTGTGATTCCCCGTAACTTCACCCAAAAGTCTTTGCCAACTTCCACAATAATCCAATAGTATGAAATGTGTGCTTCCAGTCATTATGGAATAACTGGTAACAGATTTACCCTCAGATGGTAAGCAACTGCAAAACCAGACAAAATACGTAACAGTTTCCAGAGAGTGAACAACAATTAGCGTAGATCTGTGTTCCCTGAAACAAGAAAACAAACTAGATAAGCCCTATGACCACCTTGGTCTAGGTGGTCATGCCTAGAGACATGTTCTAGACATCACTGCCCACAGGGAGATTCAAAGCAGAATACAGAGTCTTGCTAACTTGTAGAGAACGGAGTTTGGAACAGTGGAGGTGGCAAAAATTACTGGAATAATATACCAGACAGGAGAAACTTATGCAGAAAAAAGCTACAGACATGTACATTGGGGTCCACTTGAGTCATCAACTTAATACTAATCTACACACACTTACAATGAAATTCCATAAGTTCAGACAAAAAAACATCTGCCAAGAGCTAAAATATGAACAACTCCGGGTTGACGCTGAGCTCAGAGACATTTGAATTCCATCCAGCCACAGAAGAGACATCTCTTTACACTCTAGGCAATAGGTACAGACAAGGAGGGCTAAATTTGTCCTAGAATAAAGATTACTCTAAAACGATCTTGACAGAGCTTAAAAACAAGCCTTGAAGGGACAATCTGATCCTCAACTTAACATCTGTAACCAACAGCCAGATTGGAAAACCTTATAATTGATGAAGCATAAAGTACTCAGAAGGGTTTTGCCTCAGTTGTGGGGAAAATTAGATTAAGTGGTTACACTTAACAAAGATTAAAAGCAATACATAAAAGTTAAAAAACACTTTCAAAGAACTGCAATACAGATGAGAAAAAAGTTCAAAAATATCTACCGTACTCAGGCTGGTGGCACGCACTTATGGTCCCAGCTACTCAAGAGGCTGCAGCAGGAGGATCACTTGAGCCCAAGAGTTCAATACTGCCGTGAGCTATGATCATGCTACTGCACTATAGCCTGGGCAACAGAGGAAGAACCCATCTCTTAAAAAAAAAAAAGAATACAGGATTATAAAAATGTTCAGCACCGAACAAGGTACGCTTTAAAATGTCTTATTTTACATGCCTGATATGCATCAATTAATTACCAAGCAGGTTAAACAAAATAAGGCAAGAAAATAGAGCCAGAAGGAGAACTGTCAATCAATCAAAACCAACCCAGAAATGACAGTGTTGATAGAATTTCAAGACTAGGACATTAAAAGTTATTATATATCTGTTCCATATGTTCTAAAAGCCAGAAGAAAGGTTAAGAATATTAAGTAAAGACACAGAACAAAAAAGACCCAAGTTGAACATCTAGAAATAAAAACTAGAATGTTGGAGATCCTCTTCCTGACACCTGTTGAATTAGGAAGTTTTTTGTCTGATGGATTCAGGCCCTACTCCTAGCCATGTGTGAGCTCTGAGTATTGTATTATTCTCTCAATTCCTTTTGGATGGTTCTTCCGCAGCCTCCACTCATTTCTCTACCAAATATTATCAGTAGTCAACTGAATTCTTGAAAGGAATTTCTACAAATCTGTGAAGTTCTGTCTCTTGCAGCTTTCCTTTCTCTCTCGTATCTTGTGAACTCTAGCTGCCGTGGTCCCCAGTCTCCCAGCTAGCTCTACCTCTTCAATACAGAGAAATCTCTAGGCTCCTCCTGGGTTCCACTGCTTTGTTTCATCCCTACAAACTCTCTCTAGGTAGGAGCTAGAGCAATTGTATGATCTCACCTAATTTGTTTCCCATCCCTCAGGGACCAATGCCTTTTGCTGTTTGATGACAAATGTCTTGAGAACTGTTGTTTCATTATTTCAGGAACAGGGGACAGAAAAAGTTTAGGCAGAAAAGGGTAGGTCCCAAGCGAAACCTCAACCCTCAAGCCAGAAGGCCTGAAACTGTGGCCCAAAGTGAGAACTTACACCTCTGTTTTCCAGTTCAAATGCTGCCTTTTCTTAAACCACCCATGGCCCTGCCCCATCCCACCCTGTGCCTATAAAAACCCCAGACTCATCTGGTAGACTAGAATGGATATTGGAGAGAGGCGGCTGGACTTCAGGAGGACAGCTTGATGGTGTTACTACAGAGAAAATCTGGTCAGAGATGGCTGAACTTCAGAAGAAGATTACCTACCCACCCTGTCCCCTTTTTGGCTTCCCCTCCCGCTGAGAGCCACTTTTATTGGCAATAAAATCCCCTGCATTCACCACCCTTCAATTTGTTCATGAAAACTCCTTTTTCCTGGGAGCCAGACAAGAGTTCAAGAGCTATAAGTGTGGATACAAAAGGCTTTCACATTGGCCCTTTGCCCTCACCGGCAGAGGACAGCCACCTCACACAAAAAGGCAAAAGGTCTGCTGAGTTGTTAACATTTAAGCTGTCCACGGACAGCAGAGCTAAAAGAGCACTACAACATGCCCTCTGGGGCTTCGACAGTCGCAGGCACCCGCTCCTAGACTCTGTTGTGGGGCCTGCACAGAGTTCACTCCTGTTGTGACTAAAGCATTCAGTCGGTTCCAGCACCCACTCATATGCACACTCCCTCCTGCAAGGGGTGGGACACAGTGGGTCCAAGTGAGTGGAGTTTGAGCCCTCTGGCACCAAAGCAGCTGGCTGCTTCCAGTACTCATTCACTCCAGTTCCCACACCAGTTCACTTGTGCACTCCCTTCAACAAGTAGTTAAGAGTGTTGGGCTGGGTAAACAAGGCAGCCCTGTTCTGAGTCCCACAAAGAAGTCAGGTAAATATCCTGCTTCATTATATAGCAGAAAAAAATGATTAACCATGAAAGTAAAATAGGTGAATATCAACAGGGTGCAAAGAATAAATAATATCCAGTAATCAGCAATAACAAAAACCCAATATAAGAAAAACCCCATTTTAGGAAAGATACAAATCGAAAGATTTCTCTGAGAAAAAGAAATATACCTGGAAACATACAACCAAAAGTGCAGCATATGATATCATATATATTCACATCAAACATATGGAAGAAATCATTCACTAAAGAGGAAATGCTATACAAGATTATCATTAGTGGCACTAGAATTCAGTCCAACATTACAAGATCTTCTCTAGACTAACTGAACATGAACATAGTAAAGGAAGACAAGCAAAATAATAGGTAGAAGTCTTCAGGATACTGGACACTGACTACCTATAGAACTAAACATCTTATCTCCATGACAGAAAAAAGAAAGCATAAAGAAAGAAAAATATGTTAGATTTTAAAACAAAGAAGTACAAAAAAAGAGGCTAGGAATCACAGCTTTTATTTTCAATCTGTAATGTTGAACAGTCAGTCATTTTTACCCATATCGTTAGGAAGAAAGACTGTGAGCTAAATTGAACATATCCTAGGTGAGGAAAGAAAACAGCAAATAGCCCATTGAGTCTCATCTTCAAAGAAATACATCTTGTTCTAAAAAAGGAAACCACACACACATGCATACATATATATACAAAATCATATATGAAATGAAGAAGAAACTAAAGTCATGGGAAAACATGTTTAACAGATGACAAAAATAAACTCTATCAGTGGTGAAATTGGTCGTTTTTAAGAAAAAGAGAAAAGGACAGGTGCAGTGGCTCACACCTGTAATCCCATCATTTTGAGAGGCTGAGGCAAGAGGATCACCTGAGGTCAGAAGTTTGAGGCCACTCTGGCCAACACAGTGAAAACCCATCTCTACTAAAAATACAAAAAAAAAAAAAAATTAGCCAGGTATGGTGGCAGGCACCTGTAATCCCAGCTACTCAGGAGGCTGAGACAGGAGAATTGCTTGAACCCGGGAGGCAGAGGTTGCAGTGACCCAAGATCGCACCACTGCACTCCAGCCTGGGCAACAAAGAGTGAAACTCCGTCTCAAAAAAAAAAAAAGAAAAAAAAAGCTAAGTATGACTCAGGCACTGAGTCTCATAACACTGATGGTCCTACAGCAATTCTAGATTTCCCCAAAGCTGTACTTCAAACAAGGAGGTGTTCAACCAGAAGGTGAGCCTTCCACAGTGAAATAGGATAAGGTAGGGGTGGGGACAGCCCAGAAGAGGCTGCTCACTATGAAGAATTTTACTGCAGAAAATTTATCAACCTAAATCTAGTATAGGATATGCTGCTGATGGCTAAGATAAAAAAAGCAGAAGAGGGGAATCCAAGATGGCCGAGTAGGAGCAGGTCTGGATTGCAGCTCCCAGCAAGTGGGCGGAGGGTGAGTGGTTGCCACATTTCTAGACAGATTTTTATTGCCCACAGACCAGGAGATGCCCGGGCGGAGGTGCACCATGGGTCTCCAGCCTGTCTGTTTCGGCCAGCGCACCGGCTCTCCGCTCAAAAAAACTCACACGGGTCTGGGCGCCATTTCAGCTGGTGACTGGAGTGCCTGAGAGAAAAAGTCACCCGTTCAACTGATAAAAAGGCGACTGAAATAGGGAGCCAGGCCAAGAGATTCTGGGGTGAAAAAGCGCCACGAGTCTCCAGGTTGGTTGTTTCGCCCAGAGGCTTTACACTCAAAAAACTCACACAGGTCCGGGTGCCGTTTCAGCTGGCAACTGGAGCACCTGAGAAGCAGTCGCCCATTCAACTGATAAAAAGGGGACAGAAACAGGGAGCCAGGCCAGGAGATTCCCAGGCGGAAAAGCGCCTCCAGCACAGTGGGCGCAGCGGGTCTCTGCACAAAATCTCACACAAATAAGGGCGCCTTTTCAACTGGCGACTGAAACGCCTGAGAGAAAGAGTCGCCGGTTCAACTGAAAAAAAGGGGACTGAAACAGGGAGCCACGCCAGGAGATTCCCAGGCGAAAAAGTGCCACGAGCCTCCAGCGTGGCTGTTTCAGCCATCGCAGTGGGTCTCGGCACAAGAATTCACACAAATCCAAGTGCCGTTTCAACTGGTGACTGGAAGGCCTGGGAGAAAGAGTCACCCATTCAACTGAAAAAAAAGGGATCGGAGGCAGGGAGCCAGGTGATCAGGCACAGCCGGTCCCACCCTCACAAAGACCAGCAATCTGAAATGCTCTGTACTGAGAGTTTCACAGCGAGTACAGCTGAATCCAGGACAGGCCAGCTCTGTGCGGGAGGGGCGTCCGCCATTACCGACACAGTCCACCAGTACTGAGGTAGTCCGCCATTGCCAAGGCAGTCCGCCGTTACTGAGGCACCCTGCCAATGCCAAGGAAGTCCGCCATTACAGAGACAGTCCGCCACTAAAGAGGTGGGCTGCGATTGCTGAGGTAGTTCTAACTATACCCGTATAAACAGGACTGCAGGGAAGTTCACATGACAGCTGGGTAGAGCCCACAGCAGATCAACAACGCCTCTGCTGGCAGACTGTGACTAGGTTTACTCCTCACTGGGGAGGGCATCCCTGAAAAAAGGCAGAAGCACAACAGAAACGTATAAATAAAGCTCTACCTTCCCGGGACAGAGCACCTGGGTAAAAAAAGGCTGTTATGAGTTCTGCTGCAGCAGACTTAAACAGACTTGCCCAGCAGCTCTGAATGGAACAATGGAGCTCACAGCTCAGCACTTGAGCTCCTATAAAGGACAGACCGTCCCCTCAAGCAGCTCCCTGACCCCCGTATATCCAAAGAGTCACCTCATAAAGGAGAGCTCAGACTGACATCTGGCGGGTATCGTTCTAGGACAAAGATAGCAGAAGAAGAAACTGGCAGCAACCCTCACTGTTCTCCAGCCACTGCAGGTGAGTCTCAGGCAAGCAGGGTCTGGAGTGGACCTCCAGCAGTCCTACAACAGCGGGGCCTGACTGTTAGAAGGAAAACTAAGAAACAGAAAGAAATAACTTCATCATCAAAAAAACAGGACATCCACTCAGAGACCCCATCTGAAAGTCACCGACTACAAAGACCACAGGTAAATAAATCCACAAAGATGGGAAGAAACCAGTGCAAAAAGGATGAAAACACCCAAAATCAGAATGCCTCTCCTCCTCCAAGAGATCACAACTCCTCATCAGCAAAGGAACAAGGCTGGATGGAGAATGAGTCTGATGAATTGACAGAAAAAGGCTTCAGAAGGTGGGTAATAAGAAATTTCTCTGAGCTGAAAGAACATATTCTAACCCAATGCAAAGAAATTAAGAACCTTGAAGAAAGGTTTGATGAAATGCTAACGAGAATAAACATCTTAGAGAGGAACATAAATGAATCAATGGAGCTGAAAAACACAACACGAGAACTTCGCAAAGCATACGCAAGTTTCAATAACCGAATTGACCAAGCAGAAGAAAGGATATCAGAGGTCGAAGATCAACTCAATGAAATAAAATGAGAAGGCAAGATTAGGAAAAAAAAGAGTAAAAAGAAACTAACAAAGCTTCCAAGAAATATATGGGATTATGTGAAAAGACCTAATCTATGTTTCACAGCTGTACCTGAATGTGACGGAGAGAATGAACCCAAGCTGGAAAACACTCTTCAGGATGTTATCCAGGAAAACTTCCCCAACCTAGCACGGCAGGCCAATATTCAAGTCCAGGAAACACAGAGAAAACCACAAAGATATTCCTCAAGAAGAGCAACCCCAAGGCACATGATCATCAGATTCACCAGGGTTGAAATGAAAGAGAAAATGCTAAGGGCAGCCAGACAGAAAGGTGGGGTCACCCACAAAGGGAAGCCCATCAGACTCACAGCAGATCTCTCAGCAGAAATCGTACAAGCCAGAAGAGAGGGGGGCCAATCTTCAACATCCTTAAAGAAAAGAACTTTCAACCCAGGATTTCATATCCAGCCAAACTAAGTTTCATAAGCAAAGGAGAAATAAAATCCTTTATGAACAAGCAATTACTCAGAGATTTCATCACCACCAGGCTTGCTTTACAAGAGCTCCTGAAAGAAGCACTAAGCACAGAAAGGAACAACCAGTACCAGCCACTCCAAAAACATACCGAATGATAAAGACTATCGACACAATGAATAAACTGCATCAACTAACAAACAAAACAACCAGCTAGCATCAAAATGGCAGGATTAAATTCACACATAACAATATTAACCCTAAATGTAAATGGACTAAATGCCCCAATCAAAAGACACAGACTGGCAAATTGAATAAAAAGCCAAAACCCATTGGTGTCCTGTATCCAGGAAACCGATCTCATATGCAAGGATACACATAGGCTCAAAATAAAGGGATGGAGGAAGACTTACCAAGCAAATGGAGAGAAAAAAAAAGCAGGAGTTACAATCCTAGTCTCTGATAAAATAGACTTAAACCAACAAAGATCAAAAGAGACAAAGAAGGGCATTACATAATGGTAAAAGGATCAATGCAACAAGAAGAGCTTACAATCCTAAATATATATGCACCCAATACAGGAGCACCCAGATACATAAGGCAAGTTCTTAATGACTTACAAAGAGACTTAGACTCCTACGCAATAATAGTGGGAAACTTTAACACTCCACTGTCAATATTAAGACAGATCAACGAGACAGAAAATTAACAAGAATATCCAGGACTTGAACTCAGACCTGGACCAAGCAAACCTAATAGACATTTACAGAACTCTCCACCCCAAATCCACAGAATATACATTCTTCTCAGAACCACATCACACCTCCTCTAAAATTGACCACATAATTGGAAGTAAATCACTCCTCAGCAAATGCAAAAGAAAGGAAATCATAACAGTGTCTCAGATCACAGTGCAATGAAGTTAGAACTCAGAATTCAGAAACTAACTCAGAACTGCACAACTTCATGGAAACTGAACAAATGGCTCTTGAATGTTGACTGGATAAACAATGAAATGAAGGCAGAAATAAAGATGTTCTTCGAAACCAATGAGAACGAAGATACAATGTACCACAATCTCTGGGACACATTTAAAGCAGTCTCTAGAGGAAAATATATAGCAATAAATACCCACATGAGAACCAAGGAAAGATCTAAAATCGACACCCTATCATCAAAATTGAAAGAGCTAGAAGAGTAAGATCAAAAAAACTCAGAACCTAGCAGAAGACAAGAAATAACTAAGATCAGAGCAGAACTGAAGGAGATAGAGACACAAAAAAACCTTCAAAAAATCAATAAATCCAGGAGCAGGTTTTTTGAAAAGATCAACAAAATAGACAGACCACTAGCCAGATTGATAAAAAAGAAAAGACAGAAGAATCAAATAGATGCAATAAAAAACGAGAAAGGGGATATCACCACAGATTCCACAGAAATACAAACTACCATCAGAGATTACTACAAACAACTCTATGCACGTAAACCTGGAAGAAATGGATAAATTCCTGGACACTTGCATCCTCCCAAGCCTAAACCAGGAAGTCGAAAACCTGAATAGACCAATAACAAGGGCTGAAGTTGAGGCAGCAATTAATAGCCTACCATCCAAAAGAAGCCCAGGTCCAGATGGATTCACAGCTGAATTCTACCAGACATACAAAGAGGAGCTGGTACCACTCCTTCTGAAACTATTCCAAACAATCCAAAACGAGGGAATCCCTTCTCAAATCACTTTATGAGAGCAACATCATCCTGATACCAAAACCTGGCAAAGACTCAACAAGAAAAGAAAACTTCAGGCCAATATCCATTATGAACATAGATGCAAAAATTTTCAATAAAATACTGGCAAACCGATTGCAACAGCACATCAAAAAGCTTATCCATCACGATCAAGTAGGCTTCATCCCGGGGATGCAAGGCTGGTTCAACATATGCAAGTCTATAAACGTAATTCACCACACAAACAGAACCAAACACAAAAACCACATGATTATCTCAACAGATGCAGAGAAGGCCTTTGACAAAATTCAACAGCCTTTATGCTAAAAACTCTCAATAAACTAGGTATCAATGGAACGTATCTCAAAACAATAAAAATTATTTACACCAAAACCAGAGCCAATATCATACGGAATGGGCAAAAACTGGAAGCATTCCCTTTGAAATCCGGCACTACACAAGGATACCCTCTCTTACCACTCCTATTCAATATAGTATTGGAAGTTCTAACCAGAGCAATCGGGCAAGAAAAAGAAATAAAGGGTATTCAATTAGGAAAGGAGGAAGTCAAACTGTCTCTATTTGCAGACGACATGATTGGATATTTAGAAGACCCCATCGTCTCAGCCCAAAATCTTCAGAAACTGATAAGCAACTTCAGCAAAGTCTCAGGATACAAAATCAATGTGCAGAAATCACAAGCATTCCCATACAGCAATAACAGACTTAAAGAGAGCCAGATCAAGAACAAACTGCCATTCACAATTGCTACAAAGAGAATAAAATACCTAGGAATACAACTAATGAATGTAAAGGACCTCTTTAAGGAGAACTACAAACCACTGTCCAACGAAATAAGAGAGGACATAAACAGATGGAGAAACATTCCATGCTCATGGTTAGGAAGAATCAATGTTGTGAAAATGGCCATACTGCCCAAAGTAATTTATAGATTCAATGCTGTCCCCATCAAGCTATCAATGACCCTCTTCACAAAACTGGAAAAAACAAACACCTTAAAATTCATATGGAACCAAAAGAGAGCCCGCATAGCTAAGTCAATTCTAAGTAAAAAGAACAAAGCTGGAGGCATCACACTACCTGACTTCAAACTATACTACAAGGCTACAGTAATCAAAACAGCATGGTACTGGAACCAAAACAGAGATATAGACCAATGGAACAGAACAGAGGCCTCAGAGACAATGCCACACATCTACAACAATCTGATCTTTGACAAACCTCACAAAAACAAGCAACAGGGAAAGGATTCCCTGTTTAATAAATGGTGTTGGGAAAACTGGCTAGCCATGTCCAGAAAGCAGAAACTGGACCCCTTCCTGACACATTACACTAAAATTAACTCCAGATGGATTAAAGACTTAAACATAAGGCCTAACACCATAAAAATTCTAGAAGAAAACCTAGACAAAACCATTCAGGAGATAGGCATAGGCAAGGACTTCATGACTAAAACACGAAAAGCACTGACAACAAAAGCCAAAATAGACAAATGGGACCTAATTAAACTCCACAGCTTCTGCATGGCAAAAGAAACAGTCATTAGAGTGAATCGGCAACCAACAGAAAGGGAAAAAATTTTTGCAATCTACCGAGCTGACAAAGGGCTAATATCCAGAATCTACAAAGAACTAAAACAGATTTACAAGAAAAAAACAAGCAAGCCCATTCAAAAGTGGGCGAAGGATATGAACAGACACTTTACAAAAGAAGACATACATGAGGCCAACAAACATATGAAAAAATGCTGATTGTCACTGGTCATTAGAGAAATGCAAATCAAAACTACATTGAGATACTATCTCATGCCAATTAGAATGGCGATCATTAAAAAATCTGGAGACAACAGATGCTGGAGAGGATGTGGTGAAATAGGAACACTTTTACACTGTTGGTAGGAGTGTAAATTAGTTCAACCATTGTGGAAGACAGTGTGGCAATTCCTCAAGGACCTAGAAATAGAAATTCCATTTGACCCGGCCATCCCATTACTGGGTATATATCCAAAGGATTATAAATTGTTCTACTATAAGGACACATGCACACGAATGTTCAATGCAGCACAGTTTACAATAGCAAAGACCTGGAACCAACCCAAATGCCCATCGATGATAGACTGGACAGGGAAAATGTGGCACATATACACCATGGAATACTAAGTAGCCATCAAAAACAATAAGTTCGTGTCCTTTGTAGGGACATGGATAAACCTGGAAATCATCATTCTCAGCAAACTGACACAAGAACAGAAAATCAAACACCACATGTTCTCAATCATAGGCGGGTGTTGAACAATGAGAACACATGGACACAGGGAGGGGAACATCATACACTAGGGTCTGTCGGGAGGAACTAGGGGAGGGACAGTGGGGGGTGGGGAGTTGGGGAGGGATAACATGGGGAGAAATATCAGATATAGGTGATGGGGAGGAAGGCAGCAAACCACATTGCCAGGTATGTATCTATGCAACAATCCTGCATGTTCTTCACACGTACCCCAAAGCCTAAAGCGCAATAAATTAAAAAAAAAAGATAAAAAAAGCAGTAAGGCAGGATCTCAGTGTACTGTAGCTATGGACCAATGTTAAGAGAGAAAACACAAGAAGGATGAAAGACTCAGAGGAGAAAAGCACAATGACAATGGTATATTGCTTCCTTTGCTTCTCCTTTCTCTGCAGTGTTGATAGTCTAAGTAATCCAATATATCAATGGAAGCTGCATTCTTTCTGCTTTGGCAAAGAGAAAAATAGTTAAAGTAGGTGATGTTGACTAAAACAGTCAAGTAGTTCATACTAACAAAAGCTAGAGACTAAAAGCGATTCCAGGAATAAGTGAAAAAAATGAAAAAGTCTGTTTTATCTGCTATTTCAGCACAAATTCATCATTGTAAGACTGTCAAACTCGTATTTATTGGTAAGCAAACATTTCCTATAATTATCCTGACAATTAACATTACTTTACAGTAAAGTAAGTTGTAACTAATTTATTCACTACTCCCACTCCTTTGCTGAAATTGTCTACATCATCAACATAAACTAGTACTAAATCAAGTATATTAAATTTTGTCTAGTTTTTTACCAATTAAAAGGGTCTATTTAACTATTTATTCATATTGGTCTAGGTAAGTCTGTCCTAAATTTGTAAGTTCTGCTTGACATTACAAAAATCAATTCCTTTGTTTTCTTCCTCCTTATCAAACCATGCTAATATGCCAAAATCACTAAAAAAATTTAAGTGATTTCTGTCATCCTTAATTCATAAAGTCATTCATATAAATATGTAAAATCATCTAAAATAAAAAATAATCTGAAAATTATAAAGAAAAATCATATCAATATTTATTACAGTCGAGATACTTTTATAGTCATTATCCTTTCAGTTAGTCTGAATTAAGAAGGCAAAATACCAAAATTTGTTACAATACCATCACTCTTTCTAAATTCCCATGGGACACGGTTTGAATTTCTAAATCTTTTTCAACTTCCTATACATTATAATTGGTTATTTTCCCACCCCATCCCCAAAAGATTGGGCACACCATGATTACAGAGACTGGGTCTATTCAACTTCATATCCCTTAGTGGTTTGTAGCACACTACCTTAACACATATTATATTTAACATTTTCTACTCACCAATATCCCTTCTACCTATATCTCACGAGGATATTGCAAGGATCAAATAGTACAATATTTATGAGAGTACTGAGCTTAAAATATTGTGTGGATATCAGATGTATTTTATTTCATTACTGTCTATGATTAGTCTAAATCTTAGCTGGCAAGTAGTGATATGCTCTAGGGCATGAGAACAAAACAAACAATCCTCCTGATAAGAATGAGTTTGATGGTGGCTCCATTGCCTCCTTTATTCTGTCCCCTATTCTATAGGTTCTAGACCCACTTTCTCCACCCCCTCCCACATCATCCTGGCACTCTTCATCACATCACAAACATCATCTGGCATATTTATTGTTCTAGTACCAGCTCCACTTCCAGCTCCCAGTCTATAGTTATAACCATTGGCTTTTTTGGCTACTGTCTCTAAGCTGTCTTTTACTGGGTAAGATAAAGAGGTAGAATCAACAGGTCAGGGGTCTTACGACCTAACCCTATCCCTGTGATACTGAATAAACCATGTCTATTTCTACTCCTTTATAAAAATACCAGTATGAATATATAACGCTGACTTAGCTGCACTAATTTAGGTAGGATATGAGAAGCCCAGGATCTGGGTTTTATTTTGTCTTTCAAGAACACATTCTGGCATTGAGAAACTAATCCTGAAATAAAAATGAAGAGGCTTAGTACTAGTCCCAGCTCTAAACAGCAATTTACTCTGTGATCTCAGAAATAACATATCATGTCCCTAGATTTATAGATATTCTCCTATAATGAAGGAATTGTAATAAATTTTAAAGGTCTCCTCCAGATCTAAAATATTGACATGAAAAGCCTACACTGCCACCTTCCAGGGGCCATTAGAAGTTTTCAGCTTGTATTTCAATTGACCTTTACCACTTGCTACTAAACATGCGAAAAATATTTGAATAATTCTTTCAGACAAGATACCATTTGAGTAACCAGTTCTAGAAGAAAAATTTTCTTTAATCGGTTGTCAAAACATTCCTTTCCAATCCAAAACGTCCTTTTCCTTCATTATTATAAAATAAAGATACTTTCCTATAAACCTTCAACATAAATAGAAACTAAAAAATACAGCTTGTATTCGCCAAGTTTAGTAACAAACACAAACTCAAACTTTATTTTCTTTTGTTTTTATTTTTGTTTTTTTGTTTTTTTGTTTGTTTCTGAGACAGAGTCTCTGTTGCTCAGGCTATAGTGCAGCATGGGACATTAGCTCATTGCAACCTCTGTGTCCTGGGAGCAAGTGATTCTCCTGCCTCGGCCTCCCAAGTAGCTGAGATTACAGGCATGAGCCACCATGCCCAGCTAATGTTTTTATTTTTAGGAGAGACCAGGTTTCACCATGTTGGCCAGGCTGGTCTTAAACTCCTGACCTCAAGTAATCCAGCCACCCTGGCCTCCCAAAGGGCTGGGATTATTATAGGCATGAGCCACCATGCCCAGCCCAAAATTTACTTTCCAACACCAGTCCAGGACACATACAGCACTTTATATTTAAATTTGTTTTAAATTTTAAAATGGTTTTAGATTAACAGAAAAGTTGCAGATAGTACAGAGAGTTTCTATATACTGTGTGCCCAGATTCCCTTATTGTTATAATCTTGCACTGCCCTGGTACACCTGTCACAATTAACAAAACAATGTTATTATTCATTAAACTCCATAATTTAGTCAGATAAATATACTAAACATCAAAAAATAATTTCCGGCCAGATGCAGTGGTTCATGCCTGCAATCCCAGTACTTTGGGAGGTCAAGGCAGGAGGATCATTCGAGCCCAGGAGTTTGAGACCAGCCTGGGCCACACAGGGAGACTCCTAGCTACAAAAAATAAAAAAACGGGCATGATGGCACATGCCTGAGGTCCCAGCTACTTGAGAGGCAGAGGTAAGAGGATTCCTTGAGCCTGTGAGGTTGAAGCTGCAGTGAGCCAAGATTTCACCACTGCTGGAAGCCAAAATTGCACCACTGCACTCCAGCCTGGGCAACACAGCAAGACTCTGTCCCCCGTGCACCCCCCCACCACGCGCACCAAAAAAAATTTCCAATGCAAAAAGTAAAATTATTCTTTTTTAAAAACAAACCAAGAGATGAAAACATACAACACAATGAAAGATACATAAATAGAATATATGCAGAAGATATAATAAATAATTGTCTGAAGATTAAGCATATCAATGTAAATAATAAATTCAAAGAGCTTAACTCTTCCATTGAAACAAGATTTTCAGATTGGTTCAGAAAGTAAAACCAACAGTATGTTATATATAAGGGCATACGCCCAAAACAAAGTAATTAAGAAATATAAAAGGAAAAAAAAGAGGAACAAAGGTATAACAGGCAAATATGACTGTGTGCGGTAGCTCATACCTGTAATCCCAAAACTTTGGGAGGTTGAGGCGGGTGGATCACTTGAGGTCAGGAGTTCGAGACCAGCCTGGTCAACATGGTGAAGCCCCGTCTCTACTAAAAACACAAAACTTAGATGGGTGTGGTGGTGGGCGCCTGTAATCCCACCTACTAGGGAGGCTGAGGCAGGAGAATCACTTGCTCCCGGGAAGCAGAGATTGCAGTGAGCCAAGATTCCATCACTGTACTCCAGCCTGGGAGACAGAACACCACTCCATCTCAAAAAAAAAAAGAAAACATGGATTATGATCTTAATACCTCACAATATAAAATTCAGGCCAAAAAGCAAAAGCACCTAATAAGATAAAGCAGGACACTTCTTTATGCTGAAGGCCAAATTAACAATGAGGAAGACAAATCAGTTATGAATATCTATTAACCAAATAACACAGTTACAAGTTTGCAAAGCAAAAATCTATATAGTAGACGCATGGAGAAATTAATGGAAGCAGAATAACCGGCCAGATGCACTGGTTCATGTCTGCAATCCCAGCACTAAACTACTCAGAAAAAAAAAAGAGAAAAGAAAAGAAAGAAAACACAAGTTAAGATCTTAATACATCACAATGTAAAATTTTACAATGTAAAACTTAGCTGGGCTAACTTTTTTTTTTTATTTTTTGTAGATATGGAGTCTCCCTGTGTGGCCCAGGCTGGTCTCAAACTCCTGGGCTCAAATGATCCTTCCTGCCTTGACCTCCCAAAGTGCTGGGATTGAAAGCATGAACCACTTTGGGAAGCAGTAGGTAAAACAACAGAAGATCTTCCATCCAAGTACTAACCAGGCCCGACCCTGCTTAGCTTCCGAGATCAGACGAGATCGGGCGCGTGCAGGGTGGTACGGCCGTACCAACAGCCAATATCATACTGAATGGGCAAAAACTGGAAGCATTCCCTTTGAAATCTGGCACTAGACAAGGATGCCCTCTCTCACCACTCCTATTCAATATAGTACTGGAAGTTCTAGCCAGAGCAATCAGGGAAGAAAAAGAAATAAAGGGTATTCAATTAGGAAAGGAGGAAGCCAAATTGTCTCTATTTGCAGACAACATGATTGGATATTTAGAAGACCCCATCGTCTCAGCCCAAAATCTCCTGAAACTGATAAGCAACTTCAGTAAAGTCTCAGGATACAAAATCAATGTGCAAAAACCACAAGCATTCCTATACACCAATAACAGACTTAAAGAGAGCCAAATCAAGAACGAACTGCCATTCACAATTGCTACAAAGAGAATAAAATACCTAGGAATACAACTAACAAGGAACGTAAAGGACCTCTTCAAGGAGAACTACAAACCACTGCTCAACGAAATAAGAGAGGACACAAACAGATGGAGAAACATTCCATGTTCATGGTTAGGAAGAATCAGTATCGTGAAAATGGTCATACTCCCCAGAAGAATTTACAGATTCAACGCTATCCCCATCAAGCTACCAATGACCTTCCTCACAGAACTCGAAAAAAACCACCTTAAACTTCATATGGAACCAAAAGAGAGCCCGCATAGCCAAGTCAATTCTAAGCAAAAAGAACAAAGTGGGAGGCATCACACTACCAGACTTTAAACTATACTACAAGGCTACAGTAATCAAAACAGCATGGTACTGGAACCAAAACAAGAGATATAGACCAATGGAACAGAACAGAGGCCTCGGAGGCAACACAACATATCTACAACCATCCGATCTTTGACAGACCTGACAAAAACAAGCAATGGGGAAAGGATTCCCTGTTTAATAAATGGTGTTGGGAAAACTGGCTAGTCATAGGCAGAAAGCAGAAACTGGACCCCTTCCTGACATCTTACACTAAAATTAACTCCAGATGGATTAAAGACTTAAACATAAGACCTAACACCATAAAAACCCTAGAAGAAAATCTAGGCAAAACCATTCAGGACATAGGCGTAGGCAAGGACTTTGTGACCAAAACACCAAAAGCATTGACAACAAAAGCCAAAATAGACAAATGGGACCTAATCAAACTCCACAGCTTCTGCACGGCAAAAGAAACAGTCATTAGAGTGAATCGGCAACCAACAGAATGGGAAAAAATTTTTGCAGCTTACCCATCTGACAAAGGGCTGATAGCCACAATTTACAAAGAACTAAAACAGATTTATAAGAAAAAAACAAACAAGTCCATTCAAAAGTGGGCGAAGGATATGAACAGACACTTTACAAAAGAAGACACACATGAGGCCAACAAACACATGAAAAAATGCTGATCGTCACTGGTCATTAGAGAAATGCAAATCAAAACTACACTGAGATACCATCTCACGCCAGTTAGAATGGTGATCATTAAAAAATCTGGAGACAACAGATGCTGGAGAGGATGTGGAGAAATAGGAACACTTTTACACTGTTGGTGGGAGTGTAAATTAGTTCAACCATTGTGGAATACAGTGTGGCAATTCCTCAAGGACCTAGAAATAGAAATTCCATTTGATCCGGCCATCCCATTACTGAGTATATATCCAAAGGATTATAAATTGTTCTACTATAAGGACACATGCACACGAATGTTCACTGCAGCACAGTTTACAATAGCAAAGACCTGGAACCAACCCAAATGCCCATCGATGATAGACTGGACAGGGAAAATGTGGCACATATACACCATGGAATATTATGCAGCCATCAAAAACGATGAGTTCGTGTCCTTTGTAGGGACATGGATGAACCTGGAAACCATCATTCTCAGCAAACTGACACAAGAACACAAAATCAAACACCGCATGTTCTCACTCTTAGGCGGATGTTGAACAATGAGAACACATGGACACAGGGAGGGGAGCACTACACACTGGGGTCTGTTGGGGGGAAACAGGGGAGGGGACAGCGGGAGGTGGGGAGTTGGGGAGAGATATCATGGGGAGAAATGCCAGATATAGGTGAAGGGGAGGAAGGCAGCAAATCACACTGCCACGTGAGTACCTATTCAACAATCTTGCATGTTCTTCACATGTACCCCAAAACCTAAAATACAATTAAAAAAAAAAAAAATAGAAGACCTAAGCAATACAATCGATAAGGCAGATCTTACTATATTGTATTGTATTTATAATATTGAGTTTTGTGTTCTGACAGACAATACCTCATTTCAAGTAGACATAGACCGTTCACAAAAATTGGCCATAGATAAGGTCATAAATCTCGATAAGTTGAAGAGGAGAAATAACACAAACTAGATATGAATACACAGACAATGCAATGCATCCAGAACTGTGAGAAAATAAATTTCTGTTTAATATCTCCCAATCTGTAGTATTTTGTTATGGCAGACTAATACAATTACTGACCAATTATCTTCCATGAACGGACATACAAAAATAACAAAAATATCAGCTAATAATATTGTAGTATAATAAAATCTGGCAATATAGTAGTTAATCCTTATCCATGGGGGTCCAAGATGCCCAAGTGAATGCCTGAAACTGCAGATATTTCCAAACCCTGTATGTGCCATGGGTTTTTTTTGTTGTTGTTGTTTCAGACAGAGTTTCTCTCTTATTGCCCAAACTGTAGTGCAATGGTGCTATCTCGACTTACTTCAACCTCCACCTCCCAGGTTCAAGCGATTCTCCTGCATCAGCCTCCTGAGTAGCTGGGATTACTTATTATTATGTAACACTTATTAGTATTATTATTACTTATTATTGTGCCACCATGCCCAGCTAAATTTTGTATTTTTAGTAGAGACAGGGTTTCACCATGTTAGCCAGGCTGGTCTCAAACTTCTGATGTTAAGTGATCCACCAGCCTCAGCCTCCCAATGTGCTGGGATTACAGGCATGAGACACCGCAGCTGGTCTACCATGTTTTTTTAAATATATACACGCTGTACAACATGGATACAATGGACAAAGGGATAATTCAATTCTGGACAGGGTAGCATCAAGTTTCATCATGCTACTAAGAATGGAGTGAAATTTAAAACATATGAATGGTTTATTTCTGGAATTTTCCATGTAATATTTTCAGACTTCGGTTGATCACCGGTAACTAAAATCATGGAAAGCAAAACTGCACGTAAGGAAACACTACTATATTAAGCATTTATTCCCACTTTTTAGAAGGAGCTATAGTATACTCTCAATTGACAAGGAAAATCTACTCATTATAGAAGAAAACTAATAAATACTGAAGAAAATATTACAATTTTAAAAATCATCATTTTGTATCTCCCAACTAGTTAACTCAAGCAAAGATCATCAATGAATGTTCAAAACATTAAGTAAAGGATAGTTATGGAACAGACTTTTAAGAGAGCATCAAAGTATCCTCCTATATTTTACTTGCTCAATTGCAAAGAGATAAATGTTCCTTTACAATGGGGAGATCTAGAGGGTCACCATAGTAACTAAGATATCAAACTTAACATCCCTACCAGTGGAGAAATACTTTTATGTGCCTTGAAATATAAAACAATGGTAGCTACACAATATCATCTACAAAGTATCTTGCCCAAAACTGTTTAATGCAAATCAAGCAAGTCTACCTTCCATCTACAAGTATATAAGAAATAGAAAAACCACAAGAAAATAAATCCAGAATGTGTAACACTGCATAAAACGACCAGCCTAATCTCTTTGAAAAATAAATCTTATGAGTCACAAATATTAGACTCATAAGAGCACAATAACTGAAGATCCTTAATAACCAAATGCAATACATGAGACTTGATTAGATCCTGGTTGAAAAATACACATCCAAAAGATGTTCAGGGAGGCTGGGTGGCTCACACACTTTGGGAGGCCAAGATGGGCGGATCACCTGAGGTCAGGAGTTTGAGACCAGCCTGGCTGACATGGCGAAACCCTGTCTCTACTAAAAATACAAAAATTAGCTGGGCGTCGTGGCACATGCCTATAATCCCAGCTACTCAGAAGAATCACTTGAACCCAGGAGGCAAAGGCTGCAGTGAGCCAAGATTGCACCACTGCACTCCACCCTGGGCAACAGAGTGAGACTCTGTCTCAAAAATAAATAAATAAAAGATATTCAAGGATAACTAGAAAAATCTGAATTAATGTTAGATGATATTAGGAAATTATTACTTTTCTTAGCTGTGATGATGATATCGTGGTTACAAAAGAATGTCCTATTTTCAAGTGATGTATGCTGAAGTATTTAGGGATGAATCACATTTTCAACTTTTTTCAAATAGTTCAGCAAAAAAAAAGTATGATACATATATACAGAGATAAAGATAAAACCAATAAAGTGGCCGGGCACAGTGGCTCACACCTGTAATCCCAACACTTTGGGAGGCCAACGCAGGTGGATCACTTGAGGTCCAGAGTTCAAGACCAGCCTGACCAGCATGGTGAAACCCCATCTCTACTAAATACACCAGGCCTGGTGGCACATGCCTATAATCCCAGCTACTTGGGAAGATGAGGCAGGAAAATCAATTGAACCTGGGAGTCAGAGGTTGCAGTGAGCTGAGATTGCACAATTACACTCCAGCCTGGACAACAAGAGCAAAACTCCATCACAAAAAAAAGAAAAAGAAAAGAAAAGAAAGCAACTGGGTACACAGTCACCACTCTTTCCATTTTTCTTTCCTATTTTCATCCTGATCTGAAAAAATACTTATTTTATAGTTGAGAAAACTGAGGATCAGTGAGATAACTAACTTCTCTCACATAGTTCAATGTCAAAACCAAGACCAAGATCCAAATCCACTACACCACAGCCTGGGCAACATACAAGACCATGTCTTAAAAAACAAAACAAAACAAAAAAAAAACCTATCTTTCATTTATAGCTCTGGGTCTTCTTCATGCCATGAAGTTACTGGGCAATCTTCTATAAAAATTATATTATAAAACAAACACCCTCAGGGAGAATGGTTAAACTGAGGAAAGAAATAACAAAGTTAGTTCAAATAGGGGAAAAAAGTTTTTTTTTTTTTTTTTTTTTTGAGACGGAGTTTCGCTCGTTACCCAGGCTGGAGTGCAATGGCGCTTTCTCGGCTCACCGCAACCTCCGCCTCCCGGATTCAGGCAATTCTCCTGCCTCAGCCTCCTGAGTAGCTGGGATTATAGGCACGCGCCACCATGCCCAGCTAATTTTTTGTATTTTTAGTAGAGACGGGGTTTCACCATGTTGACCAGGATGGTCTCAATCTCTTGACCTCGTGATCCACCCGCCTCGGCCTCCCAAAGTGCTAGGATTACAGGCTTGAGCCACCGCGCCCGGCCGGGAAAAAAGTTTTTAAGCCTACATAATATACAGTAAGAAAACCCTTTAGAGATATTTCAGTTTTTTTGTTTTTGGATTTTTTTTTTTTTTTTTGAGACGGAGTCTCGCTCTTGTTACCCAGGCTGGAGTGCAATGGCGCGATCTCGGCTCACCGCAACCTCCGCTCCTGGGTTCAGGCAATTCTCCTGCCTCAGCCTCCTGAGTAGCTGGGATTACAGGCACGCGCCACCGTGCCCAGCTAATTTTTTTGTATTAATAGAGACGGGGTTTCACAATGTTGACCAGGATGGTCTCGATCTCTCGACCTCGTGATCCACCCGCCTCGGCCTCCCAAAGTGCTGGGATTACAGGCTTGAGCCACCGCGCCCGGCCTGTTTTTGGATTTTTTTGAGACAGAGTGTCACTGTTACCCAGACTAGAGTTTAGCGGCAAAATCATACCTCACTGCAACTTCAAACTCCTGGGCTGAAGCGGTTCTCTCACCTTAGTCTCCAGAGGACCTAGGACTACAGGTGCATATCACCACACCAGCTAATTTTTTAACTTTTCATGGAGATAAGATCTTACTCTATTGTCCTAGCTAGAGTACAGTGGTGTAATCACAGTTCACTGCAACCTCTAACTACTGGCCTCAAGTGATCCTCCTGCCTTGGCCTCCCAAAGTTCTGGGATTATAGGCATGAGCTACTGTGGCCAGTATAGTTGTTCTTAAAAGGGTTAAAAAATCATTTTATAACCAAGTACATATTCCATTTATATAATCTTTTTAAATAGAATATACCACAATGAAAGCTATATCTTCTTTGATTTGCAAACGAATATCAAAGTCCTTAAAGTTGAAGTTACTACCAGTTGCTAACCAATTTTCCTTTTGTAGGACCCAGATACTCAATCTCACATATATTGCTTTTAAGTTAATTTCAAGTTCTTGATGCCTATGATAAAATAAGAGATATGTACATAATATTCTACTAAAAATATTCTGGATTATATGTGAATCATAATTTTGGCATTCAATTTTTATTATTTCCTGAATGTTAAGCCCACCAAGCCAGAAATAATACAACTAAAGTTCATCTGGGGAGAGGGGAGAGACAACTAAGATGATCATCATTTCTCCCCCTTTCTTAATCAGTCCTCAAACTAAATGATCTAACACAGTGTTCCCCAACCTTTTTGGCACTAGGGACCAGAATCATGGAAGATAATTTTTCCATGGACCTGGGGGGCAGGAAGAGGGGTAGTTTCGGGATGATTCAAGCACATTCCACTTACTGTATACTTTATTTCTATTATTACATGTAATATGCAATGAAATAACTATATAACTCACCATAATGGAAAATCAGTGGGAGCCCTGAGCTTGTTTTCCTCCAACTAGATGGTCCCATCTGGGGGTGATGGTGGATACTAACAGATCATCAGACCTTTAGATTCTCATAAGGGGTGCACAGTCTAGATCCCTTGCATGTCCAGTTCACAATAGGGTTCATGCTCCTATCAGAATCTAATGCCACCACTGATAACAGGAGGCAGAAGTCAGGTGGTAATGCAAGCAATGGGGAGTAGTTGTAAATACAGATGAAGCTATGCTTGCTCACCGCTGGTCACCTCCTGCTGTATAGCTCAGTTCCTAACAGGCCATGGACTGTGATAGCAGAATTGGGGACCCTAATCTAACAGATACTATTAAAATTCTACTGTTAGCGAAACATACAATGCCCTTTGTTTTTACTTTTCCCAAACTGGAAAAACACTTTTTCTTAAAGCTAATTCACAAAATGTTCAAAGCAAAAGAAAAAAAGGGTTAAAATTCCAAGAGTTGGTAAAACAGTTTCTCCTGAATGACAGCTTAAGATTATAGACAATATTCTATTCTTGTGACGACGTTCATCTTTGATGACTCACGTGCCAAATTAATAAATTCTCTCTTTTCTTTGCCTTGTACTACCACAAACTTTGAAAATAATACCACACATCAACTAAAAAGATATTCACACCATTTCTCACTTATTCACTTTCAGGCTAAGCAATTCATTCAGTTCTTATAATTTTAAGTTGCTTTTCAAAAGCTAAAATATGCTTGTATCACGTCTTTGTCAGGGCAAATCTCAGATGAGACAAAAAGATTTAATTCATAAAATTATCTACAATTCAATATGACAGCTCAGAGAGATGCTTATCCTCGATACTAAGACCATGTTCAGGGTTCATGGTCTGGGAAGACCACAATAAAAATCTTCACCATGAATCTTCTAGTGTCTCAATATACTCAAAGGTCAAAGAATTTTTACTAAATGTGCCTCTATGACAAAAAAAGTAAGGTTCTTAAGTGTGTCTCAGAGCAGAAGACCAGTCAGTTCTTGGAAGAAGGAAAAGGAAAATTTATCCCTTAAAATAAATAGTTTCTCAAGAAGCCCACGTAAACATTCTTTGTCCTGCTTAATCAGACTCCTATAAGATAAGCATTTAAAACCAAATGATAATGCAAACCCAAAAACTAAAAATCCTTTAGTTAAGGGACAGAACACCTATGAGAAGTAGGTTTATAACCTAGTTAACAATGGTCTTACGAGCACACACTGGCCAAGTCTAGCAGGCAGTATGACCTTAAGTTTGTGCTATAACCTCCTAAACCATGATTTGATTTCAGATTCCTAAAATAACATAATAATAATTTTCCAGAGGTGATGTCACCAAGATGGCAAAGTAGGACATACAAGCCTTCATCTCACCATAAGAAGAGAGAGACAGAGAGAGAGAGAGAGAACTATCCACAAACCAAATAGCCCAGAGAGTACTCACAGGCCCATTAAAGAATCTACAGAAACACAGTGGAGCAACAAAACAGAGACATAGAAAGGCTCACTGGTAAGTTCAACACATCTGAGATGCCAGGAGATAGCTAGGAACAAAGAAGAAAGGCAGAAGCTATTGGTATCAGCCACGGCAGGAACCACTGTGGTTCCCAGTGGCATACTCTGCAGAGGACACTAGCATCTCTTGCAACTGAGGAACCAACAGCCATTCCCACTGAGGAAGAGAAAGAGGTGGTTACACACCACACCTCACCCAAGAAGGGGCCATTGTTGAACCACTTCACAAAAGAAGTCACCACTTTTCCCAACCCTTACACATGCCCCAAACTGAGGGACACAGCTGCCTCATAAATATCACCCAGATTCTGTGGCAGTACTTGGACCCCCCACATCTCAGATACTCGTACTATTGCCATAATGAGGTGTTTCACACTCTGGAACCCTAGCAGCTCTCACTGCATGTGCCCATGCTCTACACATCAGTCCAGCAGCCATAGAGAACTAAGCCCTGCCACAATCCAGAGCCGCACTAACTGAGCAACTCTATGCTCCCATTCTCTGCTCCCCAGCTCAATTACAAGCATCTATATCTTGCGTAATGTTACTAACACAGGAGCAGGGGTACCTGCACCCCAGGGAGCAGTGTCTTTCTGCCCCAGATCCCAGAGCCACAGACCCTCCACTCATGCTTGTGCTTCAGGCCTCAGCTCCATGATTGATCCATGAAATACACAGATATTTACATAAGGCAACAAGAAACATGAAAAAACAGACTGTATTAGTCCGTTTTCACACTGCTACAAAGATACTACCTGAGACTGGGTAATTTATAAAGGAAAGAGGTTTAATTGACTTACAGTTCCTCATGGCTGGGGAGGCCTCAGGAAACTTACAATCATTGCAGAAGGCAAAGAGGAGGCAAGGCATGTCTTCATAAGGTGGAAGGAGGCAGAGAGAGAGAGCACTCAAGGGAAACTGCCACTTTCAAACCATCAGATCTCATGAGAACTTCCTCACCATCACAAGAATAGCATGGAAGAAACTGTCCCCACGATCCAATCACCTCCACCAGATCCCTCTCTCGACATATGCGGATTACAATTCGAAATGAAATTTGGGTGGGGACACAGAGCCAAACCATGTCAGAGACATACCACCAGCAAAAGAATCCAACAATGTTTCCGTATCTGACTCCAAAGAAATGGATGTATTGGCCAGGCACAGGGGCTCACACCTGTAATCCCAACACTTTGGGAAGTCAAGGCAGGCAGATCGCTTGAGCTCAGGAGTTTGAGACCAGCCAGGGCAATACAGTGAAACCCCATCTGTGCTAAAAATACAAAAATTAGCCAGGAGTGTGGCACACTGTAGTCTGAGCTACTCGGGAAGCTGACGTGGGAGGATTGCTTGAACCCAGGAAGTCAAGCCTGCAGTGAGCCATGAGCGTGCCACTGCACTCCAGCCAAGGCAACAGAACAAGACCCTGCCTCAAAAAAATAAATAAATAAAAAAGAAAGAAAGAAACAAAAATATAAAAACTGCCCAAAAACACTTTCAAAATAATTGCTTTAAAGTTCAGCAAACTTCAAAGTAGAATTGACCAAATAAAAGAAAATTAATCCATGAACTCCAAATAGGTTCTTTGAAAATATATACTCAGAAGAGAAAAAAGAGAATAACATGGGAAAAAAAATTTTCTAATATTTATAAGATAGCATAAAGAAAGAAAATTTTCAGATTACAAGGGTTGAAGAAAGAGAAGAGACAGACAAAAAAAAAAAGGCAGAAAGTTTATTTAAAGAAATAACAGCAGAGTCAAGTGTGGTGGTATGTGCCTGTAGTCCCAGTTGCTCAGGAAGCTGAGGATGGAAAATTGCTTGAGCACAGGAATTCAAGTCCAGCTTGGGCAACATACCAAGACTCTGCCTGAAAAGTAAAGAAAAGAAAGGAAAACAGAAAGGAAAGGAAAAGGAAGAAAAGTAGAAAACTTTCCAAATCTGGGGAAAGATATAATATCAGTAGGGCATGGTGGTGCACCCCTGTAATCTCAGCACTTTGGGAGGCCAAAGTGAGAGCATTACTTGAGTTCAGGAGTTCAAGACCAAGTGGGGCAACATAGTAAGATCCCACCCCTACAGAAAAAAAAAAATGAGCTGAGTGTGGTGACATGTGTTTGTAGTCTCAGTTACTCAAGAGGCTGAGGTGGGAAAGTTGTTGAGCACAGGAGTTGGAAGCTTTAGTAAGCTATGATTGCACCACTGTACTCCAGCCTGAGTGACAGAGTGACACCCTGTCTCTGTTAAAAAAAAAAAAGGTGAAGGGGAGGAAGGCAGCAAATCACACTGCCACGTATGCACCTATGCAACAACCTTGCATGTTTTTCACATGTACCCCAAAACCTAAAATGCAATAAAAAAAAAAAAAAAGCCCATTTGTAAGAAATCTAAGTCCATCAGAACTACTCTTAAGAATCGTCTGTATCATTTCCAAAGGAATATAGAGTTGTTGGTTGTTGCCATACAATCTCAGAGGAATTAGTCATATCTCAAACATTTAGGTAGTGCTACTTACCATGGCTCTTTATTATGGCCCCCCAAATGACGGCCTGGGTCTTGGTCTGAAAACTCATAGGGCTGTGGAGCAAGAGTACACTAGATTGAATTGTGTGTGATTCAGATATGAGGTCTGATCACCACACTTTGATTTCTAGTTAAAAATAAAAAGATAAGTTAGGGTGTAGTGGCTTTTACTGGAAGTCTCAGCTACTCAGGAGACTGCGGTGGGAGGATTGCTTGAGCCATGGAGTTTGAGGCTGCAGTGAACTATGATGGTGCCACTGCACCCTAGCCTGGATGACAGAGTGAGACCTTGTCTCTAAAAAAAGAGAAAAATAAACACAGAAAAAAGAGGAAGAAGTAGGGAATAGGCTGCATTTAGAAATACTAACAGGTTTCCCATTTATCAAAAATGTAGTCAGTATCTATTTTGTATCAGGTAGTATGCTTGGTAGGCGAGGGAGGGAAAAAATGAATCAGACATCAGACTTGGATTCTGTCTTCATGGAGTTATTTCACTGAATTTGAAAAAAAGTTGTATTAAAAATGTGAATACTTGTGAATACTTGATCTATGTATGCTAAACACAAAGCTGATCCATGTAAAGATTTACATAAAGATGTTAAAGTCTTAAAAAAAAAAAAAAAAGGTGGGGGGCCAGGCGCGGTGGCTCACGCCTGTAATCCCAGCACTTTGGGAGGCCGAGGCGGGTGGATCAAGAGGTGAAGAGATCGAGACCATCCTGGTGAAACCCTGTCTCTACTAAAAATACAAAAAATTAGCTGAGCATGGTGGCACATGCCTGTAATCCCAGCTACTCAGGAGGCTGAAGCAGGAAAATTGCCTGAACCCAGGAGGCGGAGGTTGCGGTGAGCCGAGATCACGCCATTGCACTCCAGCCTGGGTAACAAGAGTGAAACTCCATCTCAAAAAAAAAAAAAAAAGGTACAGGAAAGTCAAAGTTCTCCAGTCAAATTCAATCCAACTCAAAATACAAGATATACTGAACTCAAACAGTCAAAAGTCAGACAGGTTCCTGAAAGCAGCAAGAGAAAAAAAGCAAATCACATACAAGCGAGCTTCAATATGGCTAGCAGCAGATTTCTCTGCAAAAATGAACAGGCCAGGCGACAGCGGGATAATACGTTCAAAGGGCTGATGGGGGAAAATAATTGTCAGCCAAGAACATTTTACCTGGCAAAGCTGTCCTTCAGAAATAAATGACAGAGTTTCACAAACAAAAGCTCTTTGGCGTTAGGTTTTTTTGGTGGTGGTATGTCTCATCACCACTAGACTTGTCTTACAAGAAATGCTAAAAGGAGTTGTTCAAAATGAAAGAAAAATATTAATAATACAAAAACATATGAAAGTAAAAAACTTCACTGGTAAAAGTAAGCACAGAGTCAAAATCAGAATATGCAAATACTATACTGATGCTGGGTAAATCACTTATGTCATTAGTGTGAGGTTGAAAGACAAAACTATTATAATAGCTAAAAGAATTGTTAAGACATAAACAATATAGAAAGGTGTGAACTGTGACATCAAAAACATTAAATGAGGGTATTAAAAGCATACGTTTTTTTTTTTTATGTGATCAAAGTTAAGCTGTTATTAGCTTTGACTAGCCAGTTATGACTACAAGGTGTTCTACATAAGCCTCATGACAACCAAATAACAAAAACCTATAGTAGATATACAAAAGACAAGAAGTGAAGTATCAAAGCATACCATAGAGAAAAGCATCTAATCACAAAGGAAGGCAGCAGGAGAGGGAGAAACAAAGGATCTACAGAGCAAACAGAAAACAACAAAATAACAGTAGTAAGTTCTTATCTATCAATTATCATGAATGTAAATGTATTAAATTCTCCAATCAAAAGACACAGAAAGTAGCTGAATGGATTTTAAAAGAAGAAGACCCAACAATATTGTCCCATGGTATCCATAGGAGTTTCATTCCAGGATCACCCACAGACACAAAAATCTATGGCTACTCAAGTCTCTAACATGAAATGGCATTGCACTTGCATGTAATTATGCAAATCCTGCCAAATACTTTAAATTATCCTCACATTAGTTAAAATATCTAAAGCAATCTCAATGCTATGTAACAGGTGTTATAATGTATTGCTTTTATTTGTGAATATTTTCAATCTGCAGTTGGTTGAATATGGATGCAACACCTGTCTACCCATGTATATGAGGGGCCAACTTTAGACTACAAAAGAAGAATTTAACCTTTAAGAACCCACATAGACTGAAAGTGACATAAGAGAAAAAGGTATTTCATGCAAATAAAAAACAAACTTACTCCAGTGAGCAGGGGTGACTATACTTACAAAAAATAGACTTTAAGAAAAAGACTATAAAACATAATGAATGTATGTCAGTATTTATTTATTCATTTATTTATTTTTTGAGACAGGGTCTCACTCTGTAACCCGGGCTGGAGCACAATGGTGCAATTTTGGCTCACTGCACCCTCTGTCTCCCAGGTCCAAGTAATCCTCCCACCTCAGCTTCCCAAACAGCTGGAACTACAGGCATGTGCCACCATGCTTGGCTAATTTTTGTATTTTTTTTTTTGTAGAGATGGGGGTCTCACCCTGTTGGTAAGGCTGGTCTCAAACTCCTGGGCTCAAGCCAATCTGCCTGCCTCAGCCTCTCAAAGCACTAGGATTACAGGAGTGAGCCACCACACCTGGCCAGAATTTTAATATTTAATAATAAAGGGATCAATTCATCAAGAAGCTATAATAATTTTAAGTATATACAGACCCAATATCAAAGCACTTAAATACAATGATGGCAGAAGGCAAAAGAGGAACAGGAATGTCACACGACAAAAGCACAGCAAGAGACAGAGAGCAAGGTGCCACACTTTCAAACAGTCAGATCTTATCATTATCATAATGACAGTACCAAAGGGATGGTGTCAAACCATTCAAGAGAAATCCACCCCCATGATCCAATCACCTCCCACCAGGCCCCACTTCAAATACCGGGGATTACAATTCAACATGAGATTTGGATAGGAGACACAAATCGAAACTATATCATGAATGGTGTTGTCACGCTGCTAACACAACATCCATTCTGCAGCCTATGAATCCACGAGTAATTTCAACTTTCAAGTCTCATTACTTAAGAAACACATTCACAAAGCCCTAAATAGCTGCCACAGGTAGTGATTCCTCTGATGGATCTGGGCAAAGTTAACTGGAAACCTTCTGTAAAGGATTCACCGTTCTAATGTCACTAAGAACATTCATAATTAATGAGAGGAAGTCAAAATATCAACATTAACAGTTTAGAAGAAGCTAATGCCGACTCTCATGGATTACTTTAAGGTGTTCAAAACTGCAGTGAAGGAGTAACTGCAGATGTGAAAAGAGCAAGAGAAGTAGAATTTAAAGTGGAGCCTGAAGATGTGACTGAATAGCTGCAATCACATGGTCAAACTTGAATAAAAGAGTTGCTGCTCCTTGTGGATGAGTAAATAAAGTGGTTTCTTGAAATGGAACTGACTCCTGGTGAGGATACTGCCAACACTACTGAAATGACAAATGATTTAGAAGATTACATAAACTTAGTTGATAAAGCAGTGGCAGGGTTTCAGAGGACTGACATCAAATTTCAAAGAAGTACTTCCATACGTAAAATGCTATGAAACAGCATCACATGATACAGAGAAATCTTTGTGAAAGGAAAGAGTCAATGGACGCGGCAAACTTCATTGTTGTCTTACTTTTAAAAATTACATAGGACTTGGTGGTGTGCATCTGTAGTCCCACTACTAGGGAGGCTGAAGCAGGAGGATCACTTGAACCCAGGAGTTCAAGACTTAGCCTGAGCAACACGTGAAAGCCCAACTCTTTAAAACACACACACACACACACACACACACACAAATTGCCACAGCCACCCCAATCTTCAGCAACCTCCTCCCTGATCAGTCAACAGCCATCAATATCAAGGCACGACCCTCCACCAGCAAAAACATTACACTCAGATGATCATGAGCTATTTTCAGCAATAAAGTATTTTTAATTAAGATGTATATTATTTTAGGCATATTGCTATTGAACACTGAATAGACTATAGTATAGCATAAATAAAACTTTTATACACTACTGGGAAACCAAAAAACTTTGTGTGACTCACTTTATTTGCTTCATTCAAGTAGTCTGAAACCCAACCAGCAGTATCTCCAAGGTATGCCTGTATAAGCCTAATAAAACCTAGCTATAATTATTATTCCTGTTATTATCAGGTTTATCTATTTTCTTCAACTGATAGTCTAATTTAATTATATTTTATTTAATATCAGTGTAAAACCAAATGTATGGAGTATACACACAGTACAATGTCAGCAACTATATAAATGCCTTAAATTACTTCACTTAAATCTCCTGACAACCTTCTGAGCTAGTTATTAACCCATTTTATAGATAACTAAATAGAAGCATGGTAAAGCAACTTCTTTCCCCAAAGTCGCACAATTAATATAAAGCACGATAAGGTCTGCTATCAAAGGCCATGATCTTAACTCATTTCACTTTATTTACTGGGAAGTTAAGAGTCAGACACTCTGAGGGGGGAAAAAAAGAAGCATAAATAATGGCACTTAACCTAAAGATAGTCACATTCTAAAATCTACTCAGCAAATATTTACTGAACTACTATTATGTTCCAGGTACTGTTTTAACCCAAATCAAAGCTGGTTTTATTGGTGGCACTAGTCAAGGCTCTCTTCAACTAGTACTAATTCTATTATATAATAATCTCCATTGCCAGTGAATTTTGGAGAAACAGCTGTTCCATAGCCTCAACAGAAAGTTTCCAAAATAAGCCTAGAATAACTTGACAAACCAATAAGACAAAAGCTATCAAAGAGTAGTAGCATCATGTTCAAAGGATTCAGAAGCTCTTAAAGTGGCTCTTACTGATGGCTGAGTGTGTTGGTTCACATCTGTAACCCCAGCACTTTGAGGGGTCAAGGCAGGGTTGCTTGAGCCCAGTAGTTCTAGACCAGCCAGGACAACATAGCAAGACCCTGTCTTTACAAAAAAAAAAAAAAAAAAAAAAAAAACAGAGAGAGACGGTGAGGGGCAAATTCCCACTGGTCAAAGATGTAACAACAATTTGAGCTTCATTAAGCATATTAACTGCAATGAATGAAAATCCAAACATGCAAAAAACAAACAACAAAAAAAAAAACAAGCCCTAAAACACCTTCACAGGTTTAGAGGAAACAATTTCAGTATCTCGAAAACTGGTAAATAAAAACCAAAAATCAAGTATTCATCCTGCCCTTCCTTGTGAACTATACTATTCAATAACCACACAGTGGCTGAATGGGAAAAGATCCAAGATGGCCACTTAGGAGCAGCTCAGGATTGCAACTCCCAGTGAAACCGCAGGGGGTAAGTGGATGCCACATTTCCAGACGGATTTTTATTGCCCACAGACCAGGAGATTCCCAGGCGGAGGAGCGCCACAGGTTGTCAGCGCGGCTGTTTTGCTGGCGCCCCAGCGCGGCGGTTCCCGGTGCAGAGTAAACAGAACTGGGTCCCCTGTTAGCAAGCAAGGGGAACTCCAGGAAGCTCCGGGAAGGCAGAGTCGTTCATTCATCTAATTAAAAAAAAAAGGAGGGGTACTGAAACAGGGATCCAGGCCAGGAGATTCCCAGGCAAAAAAGCGCCACGAATCTCAGCGCCGCTGTTTCAGCCGGCACAGTGGGTCGCCGCACTGGAAATCACACAGATCCCGGCACCTTTTTCAACAGGTGACCAGAACACCTGGGAGAGAGCCGACTGTTCAACTAAAAAAAAAAAAAGGCTCTGAGGCAAGGAGCCAGGTGACCAGGCCCGGCTGGTCCCACCCCCACAAAAAAACAGCAAAGCACAGCTGAACCCGGGATGGTCCAGCTCTGTGGGGGAGGGGCGTCCGCCATTACTGAGGCACTACACCACTACGGAGGCAGTCCGCCATTGTGAGGCAACCCGCAGTTGCTGAGGCAACCCGCCATTACAGAGAGAGTCCGTCATCACAGAGGTGGGCCACCATTGCCGAGGCAGTTCTAACTACATCCATATAAACAGGACTGCAGGGAAGTTCATACAGCAGCTAGGCGGAGCCCACAGCAGCTCAGCAAAGCCTCTGCAGGCAGACAGTGACTAGGCTGCCTCCTTGCTGGGAAGGGCAGCCCTGAAAATAGAAGGCAGCAGCACAGCGGAAACTCATAAATAAAGACCTAACTCCCCGGGACAGAACACCTGCGAAAAAAAGGGGTTTACAAGTTCAGCTGCAGCAGACCTAAATGTACCTGCCCAGCAGCTCTGAATGAACAACAGAGCTCACAGCTCAGCACTTGAGCTACTATAAAGGACAGACTGCCTCCTCAAGCAGCTCCCTGACCCCCGTATATCCAAAGAGTCACCTCATAAAGGAGAGCTCAGACTGACATTTGGCAGGTATCCTTCTGGGACAAGAAGAAGAAACTGGTAGCAACCCTCACTGTTCTGCAGCTGCTGCAGGTGATCCCCAGGCAAGCAGGGCCTGGAGTGGACCTCAGCAGTCCTACAGCAGAGGGGCCAGACTGTTAGAAGGAAAACTAAGAAACAGAAATAACTTCATCAACAACAAACAGTACGTCCACTCAGAAACCCAATCAGAAAGTCAGGAACTACAAAGACGACAGGTGGATAAATCCACAAAGATGGGAAGAAACCAGCACAAAAAGGATGAAAACACCAGAAACCAGAATGCCTCTCCTCCTACAAGGGACCACAACTCCTCACCAGCAAGGGAACAAGATTGGATGGAGAATGAGTGTGATGAAATGACAGAATCAGGCTTCAGAAGGTGGGTAATAAGAAACTTCTGTGAGCTAAAAGGACATGTTCTAACCCAATGCAAAGAAACTAAGAACCTTGAAAAAAGATTGGACGAAATGCTAATGAGAATGGGCAACTTAGAGAGGAATATAAGTGAATTGATGGAGCTGAAAAACACAACACGAGAACTTCGCGAAGCATGCACAAGTTTCAACAGCCGAATTGACCAAGCAGAAGAAAGGATATCAGAGATCGAAGATCAATTCAATGAAATAAAACAAGAAGGCAAGATTAGAGAAAATAGGGTAAAAAGGAATGAACAAAGTCAACAAGAAATATGGTACTATGTGAAAAGACCTAATCTATGTTTGATAGGTGTACCTGAATGTGACGAAGAGAATGAATCCAAGCTAGAAAATACTCTTCAGGATATTATTTCCGGAAAACTTCCCCAACCTAGTAAGGCAGGCCAATATTCAAGTCCAGGAAATACAGAGAACACCACAAAAATATTCCTCAAGAAGAGCAACTCCAAGGCACATAATCGTCAGATTCACCAGGGTTGAAATGAAGGAGAAAATGCTAAGGGCAGCCAGAGAGAAAGGTCAGGTTACCCACAAAGGGAAGCCCATCAGATTGACAGCAGATCTCTCAGCAGAAACCCTACAAGCCAGAAGACAGTGGGGGCCAATATTCAACATCCTTAAAGAAAAGAACTTTCAACCCAGAATTTCATATCCAGCCAAACTAAGCTTCATAAGTGAAGGAAAAATAAAATACTTTGCAAACAAGCAAGTACTCAGAGATTTCATCACCACCAGGCCTGCTTTACAAGAGCTCCTGAAAGAGGCACTACACACAGAAAAGAACAACCAGTACCAACCACTCCAAAAACATACCAAATGGTAAAGAGCATCAACACAATGAAGAATCTGCATCAACTAACGGGCAAAACAGCCAGCTAGCATCAAAATGGCAGTATCAAATTCACACATAACAATATTAACCCTAAACGTAAATGGACTAAATGCCCCAATCAAAAGACACAGACTGGCAAATTGGATAAAAAGCCAAAACCCATCGGTGTGCTGTATCCAGGAAACCCATCTCACATGCAAGGATAAACATAGGCTCAAAATAAAGGGATGGAGGAAGACTTACCAAGCAAATGGAGAGAAAAAAAAAGCAGGAGTTACAATCCTAGTCTCTGATAAAATAGACTTAAACCAACAAAGATCAAAAGAGACAAAGAAGGGCATTACATAATGGTAAAAGGATCAATGCAACAAGAAGAGCTAATGATCCTAAATACATATGCACCTAATACAGGAGCACCCAGATACATAAGGCAAGTTCTTAATGACTTACAAAGAGACTTAGACTCCCACACAATAATAGTGGGAGACTTCAACACACCACTGTCAATATTAGACAGATCAACGAGACAGAAAATTAACAAGGATATCCAGGACTTGAACTCAGACCTGGACCAAGCAAACCTAATAGACATTTACAGAACTCTCCACCCCAAATCCACAGAATATACATTCTTCTCAGAACCACATCACACCTCCTCTAAAATTGACCACATAATTGGAAGTAAATCACTCCTCAGCAAATGCAAAAGAATGGAAATCATAATAAACCGTCTCTCAGACCACAGTGCAATCAAGTTAGAACTCAGAATTCAGAAACCAACCCAGAATCACACAGCTTCATGGAAACTGAACAAATGGCTCTTGAATGTTGACTGGATAAACAATGAAATGAAGGCAGAAATAAAGATGTTCTTTGAAACCACCAAGAATGAACACACAACATACCAAAATCTCTGGGACACATTTAAAGCAGTCTCTAGAGGAAAATATATAGCAGTAACTGCCCACATGAGAAGCAAGGAGAGATCTAAAATTGACACCCTATCATCAAAATTGAAAGAGCTAGAAGAGTAAGATCAAAAAAACTCAAAACCTAGCAGAAGACAATAAGTAACTAAGATCAGAGCAGAATTGAAGGAGACAGAGATACAAAAAAATCAATAAATCCAGGAGCTGGTTTTTTGAAAAGATCAACAAAATAGACAGACCACTAGCCAGATTAATAAAAAAGAAAAGAGAGAATAACCAAATAGATGCAATAAAAAACGATAAAGGGGATATCACCACAGATTCCACAGAAATTCAAACCATCATCAGAGATTATTACAAACAACTCTATGCACATAAACTAGGAAACCTGGAAGAAATGGATAAATTCCTGGACACTTGCCTCCAAACCCTGAATAGACCAATAACAAGGTCTGAAGTTGAGGCAGCAATTAAGAGCCTACTACCCAAAAAAAGCCCAGGTCCAGATGGGTTCACAGCCGAATTCTACCAGACATACAAAGAGGAACTGGTACCATTCCTTCTGAAACTATTCCAAATAATCCAAAAAGAGGGAATCCTTCCCAAATCATTTTATGAGACCAACATCATCCTGATACCAAAACCCGGCAGAGACTCAACAAGAAAAGAAAACTTCAGGCCAATGAATATCCATGATGAACATAGATGCAAAAATCTTCAATAAAATACTGGCAAGCCGATTGCAACAGCACATCAAAAAGCTTATCCACCATGATCAAGTAGGATTCATCCCAGGGATGCAAGGCTGGTTCAACATACGCAAGTCTATGAACGTAATTCACCACATAAACAGAACCAAAGACAAAAACCACGATTACCTCAATTGATGCAGAGAAGGCCTTCGACAAAATTCAACAGCCCCTTATACTAAAAACCCTCAATAAACTAGGTATCGACGGAACGTATCTCAAAATAATAAAAGCTATTTACGACAAACCAACAGCCAATATCATACTGAATGGGCAAAAACTGGAAGCATTCCCTTTGAAATCTCGCACTAGACAAGGATGCCCTCTCTCACCACTCCTATTCAATATAGTACTGGAAGTTCTAGCCAGAGCAATCAGGGAAGAAAAAGAAATAAAGGGTATTCAATTAGGAAAGGAGGAAGTCAAATTGTCTCTATTTGCAGATGACATGACTGTATATCTAAAAGACCCCATCGTCTCAGCCCATAATCTCCTGAAACTAATAAGCAACTTCAGCAAAGTCTCAGGATACAAAATCAATGTGCAAAAATCACAAGCATTCCTATACACCAATAACAGACTTAGAGCCAAATCAAGAACGAATTGCCATTCACAATTGCTACAAAGAGAATAAAATACCTAGGAATACAACTAACAAGGAACATAAAGGACCTCTTCAAGGAGAACTACAAACCACTGCTCAACGAAATAAGAGAGGACACAAACAGATGGAGAAACATTCCATGTTCATGGTTAGGAAGAATCAATATCGTGAAAATGGCCATACTCCCCAAAGGAATTTACAGATTCAACGCTATCCTATCAAGCTACCAAAGACCTTCTTTACAGAACTTGAAAAAACCACCTTAAACTTCATATGGAACCAAAAGAGAGCCCGCATAGCCAAGTCAATTCTAAGCAAAAAGAACAAAGTGGGAGGCATCACATTACCGGACATCAAACTATACTACAAGGCTACAGTAATCAAAACAGCATGGTACTGGTACCAAAACAGAGATATAGACCAATGGAACAGAACAGAGGCCTCGGAGGCAACACAACATATCTACAACCATCCGATCTTTGACAGACCTGACAAAAACAAGCAATGGGGAAAGGATTCCCTGTTTAATAAATGGTGTTGGGAAAACTGGCTAGTCATATGCAGAAAGCAGAAACTGGACCCCTTCCTGACACCTTACACTAAAATTAACTCCAGATGGATTAAAGACTTAAACATAAGACCTAACACCATAAAAACCCTAGAAGAAAATCTAGGCAAAACCATTCAGGACATAGGCATAGGCAAGGACTTTGTGACCAAAACACCAAAAGCATTGACAACAAAAGCCAAAATAGACAAATGGGACCTGATCAAAATCCACAGTTTCTGCACGGCAAAAGAAACAGTCATTAGAGTGAATCGGCAGCCAACAGAATGGGAAAAAATTTTTGCAGCTTACCCATCTGACAAAGGGCTGATATCCAGAATTTACAAAGAACTAAAAGTGAATCGGCAGTCAACAGAATGGGAAAAAATTTTTGCAGCTTACCCATCTGACAAAGGGCTGATAGCCACAATTTACAAAGAACTAAAACAGATTTACAAGAAAAAAAACAAGCCCATTCAAAAGTGGGCGAAGGATATGAACAGACACTTTACAAAAGAAGACATACATGAGGCCAACAAACATATGAAAAAATGCTCATCATCACTGTCATTAGAGAAATGCAAATCAAAACTACATTGAGATACCATCTCACGCCAGTTAGAATGACGATCATTAAAAAATCGAGACAACAGATGCTGGAGAGGATGTGGAGAAATAGGAACACTTTTACACTGTTGGTGGGAGTGTAAATTAGTTCAACCATTGTGGAAGACAGTGTGGCGATTCCTCAAGGACCTAGAAATAGAAATTCCATTTGACCCAGCAACCCCATTACTGGGTATATATCCAAAGGATTATAAATCGTTCTACTATAAGGACACATGCACACGAATGTTCAATGCAGCACAGTTTACAATAGCAAAGACCTGGAACCAACCCAAATGCCCATCGATGACAGACTGGACAGAGAAAATGTGGCACATATACACCATGGAATATTATACAGCCATCAAAAACAGTAAGTTCGCATCCTTTGTAGGGACATGGATGAACCTGGAAACCATCATTCTCAGCAAACTGACACAAGAACACAAAATCAAACACCGCATGTTCTCACTCATAGGCAGGTGTTGAACAATGAGAACACATGGACACAGGGAGGGGAGCACTACACACTGGGGTCTGTTGGGGGGAAATAGGGGAGGGACAGTGGAGGGTGAGGAGTTGGGGAGAGATATCATGGGGAGAAATGCCAGATACAGGTGAAGGGGAGGAAGGCAGCAAATCACACTGCCACGTGTGCACCTATGCAACAATCTTGCATGTTCTTCACATGTACCCCAAAACCTAAAATACAATTAAAAAAAAAAAAAAACCACACAGTGATGAAGAGGGTATTCTATGGAAGTATGCTAAGTAATAAATTAAAGAGAAAGAATTTAGAATATCACTATCACAATATCACTATCACTATTTTGCAACCTCCAATGAATTAATGCATCTAAGTACTGAGTACTAATGGCTGCTAACGTCACAAAGAGAGTCATCCAAATAGCCAAGTGCCTTCTGATGACACACTTCCTATTGCCTTGTCAAAGGTATCACAGTTAATTTGGATCAAGCCTCTGAATCTAGCTGAAAATCTTCAGGGTATACACAGAGCAGATGTTAACTGCTAAGCTGCACTATTAGTATGCAGTCAGCAGAATGCAAACTATGGGAAATCCTACAAGTCAAATGGCCCAGGGTTCAATAGCTAACTTGTAAGAAAAAGAGACAGATGAGAGGGGGAACCTGTAGATTAAAAGGCTTAAAAGACACAGCAAATTCAAAAAATATGTATGTGTAGTATTACAGTGTCTAGGGATATAGTATCACTTGGATGATAAAACCACTGAACAGTATTATTTCAGTAAATGATAGTTATTACCTGTTTGAAAATGTAAAGTTGTACTAGGTGACCATCCCGATTCTCTGCACAAGATTATAGTGCTAATTATTTCAATATGAAAGGTTTTCTAGCTGGGCACAGTGGCTTACACCTGTAATCCCAACACTTTGGGAGGCCAAGACAGGAGGATCATCTGAGCCTAGGAGTTCGAACCAACCTGGGCAACATAGTGAAACTCTGTCTCTATTTTTTTTAATTAAAAATAAAGGTTTTCTGTGTGTCAGTCACTTTTCATACAAATCCTTGAGACTTGAAAAAAAAAAATCTAATAGCAAAAACATTAGACAGTATTTATATAAGTTTATTTGACCAGTAGTTAGGCCAAATGCCTTATAAAGTAGACACACATTTAGTTTCTTTGTACGTCTTCAATTTTATTTCTTAAGTTAACATACAGTAAAACAGATTTTTGGGGGGAAGGAGGAGTATACAGTTCTATGAATTTCAACACATGTATATCCATACTCAAGATACAGAACAGTTCTACCACTCCAAAAAACTCCCTCATGCTATCTCTCCATAGTCACACACTGTCCTCACCCATATCCCCAGGTATCTTAGTCCATTCTTTGCTGCCATAACAGAATACCTGAGAGAGAGTAATTTATAAACAACAGATATTTATTTCTCACAGCTCTGGAGGCTGTTAAGTCCAAGATCAAGGTGCCAGCATCTGGTGAGGGTCTTTCTGGCTGTGAATACTCATGGTGAAAGGTAAGTAAGGGACAAAAGGAGACAAATATTACACCCTCACATGGCAGAAAAGCGGAAAAGAGCAAGCCCTTTTTATAACAACATTAATCCATTCGTGAGGGCTCCCGCATATGAACCAATACATACACCTTCCACTGGGCCTTCCCTCTCAACACTGTTGCATTGGTGATTAAGTTTCAATGTGAATTTTCAGAGTGGACAAAAATCATTCAAACCACAGCACTGGATAATCAGTACACATTCTCCACCACTACAGTTTTGTATTTTTGAGATATAAATGGAATCACGAGACTAGCTTTTTTCACAAAGTATAAAAGAAGATTCCTCCAAACTGCTACACTACACATATCAACAGTTCACTCCTTTTTATAATTGGTACATCATCCATTGTATGATGTACCATAGTTTGTACATTCACACATTAATATTTGTCTATTTATACATTACCATTTGGGTTGTTTCCAGTTTTTGGCAGTTATGCACAGAGCATTACTGATTTTTGCAGGCACATGTTTCATTTCCTTGGGTAAATACTTAGAAGTAGGACAGCCAGCTCATATGGTAACTTTATAAGAAACTAACAAATTGTTATCCGAAGTAGCTGTATACTTTTTGCATTTCCATCTGCAAGACCAGAGAGTTCCAGTTACTCTATGTCTGTCAGCTTGCTATTGTCTGGGTTTATTCGTTTTTGTTTTGCTTTTCTAATAGGTATGTAATGGTATCCCGTGATTTCTATTTACAGTTCCTACTAGCTAGATAGGTTTAGGTACTCAGTTTTTTAAAAGAAATACTTACATTTAACTCTATTTGTCAAAGGACTATGTTTACTATTTACCACCCAGCCTGTTAATGAAATGAAATGCTTTTATAAACTAAACTAAGCTTGATATCTTTTCAGACCCATGTACAACACTAGGAGTTTCAAACTGGCCTCTCATGCAGTAAAAGAAAGTTTACACAAATATTTTCAATTTGTTTTACTAAATTAAAATTTTTGATCAATTTTTAGTAAAAAATTATTGAAAAAATTAAAAAGCTTGTCAAGTTACTTATCTTTCCAAAAGCCATTTCTATAAAATAAGTAACGCTGTCACTTAGCATTTCCTTAAAGTTTATTTTGTGTTAACCCTGCTGAATCCTAAGCATACAAATAGTAAGTCAAATGACTCTGACCTCAAAGTGTTTATATTACTCATGACTTCTGAAAATTAACTACTTTTTTGGGTGTTTTGTCTTTTTTTTTTTTTTTAAATTCAAAGTCCTGCTCTGTTGCCCAGGCTGGAGAGCAGTGGTGCAATCATGGCTCACTACAGCCTCAACGTCCTGGGCTCAAGCAATTTTCTTGCCTTAGTTTCCCAAGTGGCTGAGACCAAAAGCCCACACCACCACTCCCAGCTATTTTTTAAACTTTCTGTAGAGATGGGGTCTTGCTATGTTGCCCAGGCTGGTTTCAAACTCCTGACCTCAGGTAATCCTCCTGCCTCAGCCTCCCAAAGTGCTGGGATCATAGGTTGAACTACTACACTCAGCCTTGATTTTCAAAAACTCTTCATTTTTAAAAACAGTTTCAGGTTTACAGAAATATTCTGATGATACAGCGAGTTACCACATACTACTCCCTGATCCTATTATTAACATCTTATATTAGTATGGTCCATTTTCTACACTTAATGAATACTGATATAATATTATTATTAACTAAAGCCCATAGTTTTAAGTTCCTCCCATCTATGACAGCTTTATAGATTTCCCTGTTTTTGATGATGAGTTTTGTGATACACTAGTCAGGTTTCCTTGTAGGATGCCCCTCTATACCGTATTCTTTATTCTTTTTGTAAATGACATGGGGTCTCACTCTGTCACCCAGGCTGAAGTGCAGCTGGCTCACTGCAACCTCCGCCTCCCGGGCTCAAGCAATCCTTCCCCTTCAGCCTCCTAAGTAGCTGAGACCACAGGCACATACCACCATGCCCAGCTAATATTTTGTATTTTTGGTAAAAACAAAACTTCACCATGTTGTCCAGGCTGGTCTTAAACTACTAAGCTCAAGTGATCCACCCGCCTCAGCCTCCCAAAGTGCTAGGATTACAGGTATGAGCCACTGCACCCGGCCTATACTGTACTTACTCATTCATTCATTCGTTCATTCATTATGAGACGGTCAGTACCTTAAATGTTTGTGTCCTCAAATGTCCCCCCTTGGGCAGGCGTGGTGCCTCACACCTGTAATCCCAGCACTTTGGGAGGCCAAGGTGGGCAGATCATGAGGTCAGGAGATTGAGAGCATCCTGAACAACATGATGAAACCCCATCTCTACCAAAAACACAAAAGTTATCTGGGTGTGGGGGCGCATGCCTGTAATCCCAGCTACTCGGGAGGCTGAGACAGGAGAATCGCTTGAACCTGGGAGGCGAAGACTGCAGTGAGCTGAGATTGCGCCACTACACTCCAGCCTGGTGACAGAGCAAGACTCCATCTCAAAAAAAAGTTCACCCTTAGCTATTTCTGTTTTGCTCTGGATTAGTACTTCTCAATCTGGATGCATGTAAGTATTATCTAGGGAGCTCTTTGAAAACCCAGATTAAATCCTATTAAATCTGAGTAAACGACATACTTTTTTGTTTTGTTTTAAGATGAAGATGAAGTCTTGCTCTGTCACCCAGGCTGGAGTACAGTGGCCCGATCTCAGTGCAACCTCTGCCTCCCAGGTTCAGGCAATTCTTATGCCTCAGCCTTCCAAGTAGCTAGGATTACAGGCATGTGCCACCACACCCAGCTATTTTTTTTTTTTTGTATTTTTAGTAGAGATGGGGTTTCACCATGTTTATCAGGCTAGTCTTGAACTCCCGACTTCAGGTGATCCACCTGCCTTGGCCTCCCAAAGAGTTGGGATTATAGGTATAAACCATCACGCCAAGCCATGTACTAAAATAATTTACCCAGTAAGCAAATCTCATTATGAACCAAAGCTTGGTTCACTTTTTAAATAATTATCAACATATATGCATACTTTTCTAAAATGTGTGAAAATAGAAAACAGTCACTATTCTAAGGTTCAGTACGAAAATGACATCTATATTTCAACAACCCTAACTAATCTCTTTCAACTCCACAAACATCCTACACAGGTTTCCATATATTAAGTGGGGAAAGAAACAAATTCCAAGTTACAAAGAGAATTAAACGTTACCTGCTCCTCTTTAAAAAAAAAATATATATATATATATTTTTTTTCAAAAAATATATATATATATTCAAATATATATATATATTCAAAAATATATCCACTTATCCTTCCTAGTTATCTAAATAAGAAATTATTTAAAAAAATCTGTGAGGCTGGGCATGGTGACTCACTCCTATAATCCCAGCACTTTGAGAGGCTGAGGTTGGCGGATCACCTGAGGTCAGGAGTTCAAGACTAGCCTGGCCAACATGGTGAAACCCCATCTATAATAAATAAATTAAATAAATAAATAAATAAATAAATCTGTGTAAAATATATTTCTTTCTGTATAACCAGCTTATATTCATTCATTTTTCCTCTTTTCTTTTTTGAGATGGAGTCTTGCTCTGTTGCCGAGGCTGGAGTGCAATGGCACCATCTCGGCTCACTGCAACCTGTGCCTCCCAGGTTCAAGTGATTCTCCTGCCTCAGCCTCCTAAGTAGCTAGGATTACAGCGCATGCCACCACACCTGGCTTATTTTTGTATTTTTAGTAGAGACAGGGTTTCACCATGTTAGTCAGGCTGGTCTCGAACTCCTGACCTCCTGATACGCCCGCCTCAGCCTCCCAAAGTGCTGGGATTACAGGCATGAGCCACCACGCCTGGCCCATTTCTTTCTCTTTTAAGTGGCAGACATAGTTTTGAGTATAAAATGTAGCTCTAGTTTTGCTAGCTTAAATCTAAATTTTAATTCCACAGTTACAAATTGTTGAAGAGGTAAGGCAGTCTCTATTCAATCTCATTTAGGTGAAGGGTACTTCTCATTTACAATAAATGAGATAACTGGACAATGCTTTAGTTTTTCCCTAATTCTTGCTGTGTTTTATTGCCTTTGTTGGTTCTTCATGAACCCAAATAAAATTCTCACTAATAACTGTGACTTACCAATTATACCAACTACAGATGTCTAAAATTTAGGAGTTAAAAAAAAAAAGACCTTAAGTAGTCAAAGAAGTCATTTTCCCATAAAAGGAACTCCAGATGGATACAATTTTTAAACTTTATTTTGACAAATAAAAATTGCATATATGTATTGCATACAACGGGATTTTATGTCTGTATATGTTATGGAATGATTAAATCAAGCTAATTTATATACCTATTATCTCATATATCCAACCATTTTTTTAATGGTAAGGACACTTAAAATCTACTGTCTAGCTGGGCATGGTGGTGCATGTCTGGAAGATAGAGGCAGGAAGATTACTTGTGCCCAAGAATTCTAGATAAGCCTGGGCAACATAATGAGACCCCATTTAAATTAAAAAAAAAACAACAACAAACTACTTTCCAAGCAATTTTCAAGTATATAATACTTTATTATTAACTACAGTCAACTATGCTGTACCTTGGATCTCCAGAACTTACTCCTCTATATGTCTGAAACTTTGTACCCTTTAGCCACATCTCCCCATTTCTCCCCAGCTCCCAGCCCCCGGTAATCACCATTCTATTCTCTGCTTCTATGAGTCTAACTTTCTTAGATTCTACATATAAGTGAGATCGTGTAGTATTTGTCTTTCTGTGTCTAGCTTATTTCACTTCACACATAATGTCCCCCAAGTTCTTCCATGTTGTTATAAATGTCAAGACTTCCTTCTCTTGAAAAGCTGAATAGTATTCCATTGTGTATATATATACCACATTTTCTTTATCCATACACATGTTGATGAACACTTAGGTTGATTCCATATCTTAGCTAAGGCAAATAAAGCTTTAATGAACACAAGAGATAAGATCATTTTCTATTTGTAAAGAGACAAGAGCAAATTAGAATGCTCAGCACTTACATGATGGTTTCTCAACACTAGGAGGACTTTTGTGCATACTTTATTGTTGCTAATGCTGTTTAAGTGAGCATTTATTTTCCTTTAAAAGCATTCCACATCCATAGAGAAAAAACTTGTAGTTTCTTCTCCTCACCATGAAACGCTTTATCAAATGAGTAATTTGTTTCAATAACTGAGACAGTATGAATTATATAGCAGGTGGGAACCCCCTTCAAAGTAAGAAAAATATAGTTTATATCAAATTTTAAAATTTTTTCAATATATTTATTTACATTTAGAAGTATGGCTTTAAAGAAACTTCTGTCCTTCACATGACCCTCCGGTTCACGTGTCCAACAGTCTAACTATCATTTATCAGAAGTTACTAAACAAAAGATTCTAATTAGCCTAAATGAGGTACAAGTCCATTCTCTGAAGAAGACTGAATTGTTTCTCTCCATCTCAGCCTAAGTGAGGTACATGTCCATTCTCTGAGGAAGACTGAATTGTTTCCCTCCATCTCTACTTCTGTTCTGAGTATTAGTCTGATACTCCTAAACCAGTTCATCCACATCCTTATAGCCTCAAAGGTAGAGAGGATCTCCTTTCCTGCCAGATGCAGTTCTGGTGGTGGTAGTGGTGGTAAGACCAAATTAAGATCTGTGGAGGTCCCAAGTACAGAAAATATAATAGTATGGCCCTCTATTCTCTCCCTATTAAATTCAAAATAAAAATAATACTAAACAGCTAACACTTAATCCAATAAATTCTTATTTCTTTCCTGATTCTACAGTATTTTTTAAATGTTAAGATACTAAATGCTTTCAACTGTTTTTCAAATTCTTTTTCTTCTGCTTTGCTGATACCCTAAGCTTTTGTTTGATATGCTGTTTGGCTAATCAGTACTAAGTGCTAAAAAATAGAAGTAAAAGCAGTTGCAACTTGAAGAGGTCTACTTTATATCAGGTATTTTACATGCATTATTTAAAATTCTTGTCACATCTACAAAAAGGAGAGATTACCAACCCTGTTTTGCTGATAAAGAACTCAAAGAAGCTAGACAAGATGCCCAAGGTCACTCGTGCTGTAAATGCCAGAGGTGGGTATCTGAAATAGGCATTTATGTCTCCCAAGTCTGATCCATTAGAAATACTGACTGTAGGGCATTTCTTCAGAACCAGCTCCTGGACAAAATTTCATTTCAGAGAAACACTGAAAAATGCTTTTTAAATACATAATTTGGTAGTACTCAAATTTTCCATGAAACCTAATCACTGATAATCCTAGATAATAACTATAAATATAGAGCCCGGACTGCTCTACTACACAACTCCAGAGGAGAAAAAAGAAAATTTTTTTTATGTGAATGATATCCCCTGGAGTTGTGTGATACAGTTGAGGGTGTAACCCAAATGCTTATCATAGACCTTGTCAGGGTCATTCACTCTTCTGTTTTGGAAAAACAGAACTATCATTGTTTTTTAAAGCTAATAAGCATTCTCAAAATGTTAAAGAAAGGTTTTTGTTGTTTTGAGACAGGGTCTTGCTATGTTGCCCAGGCTGATCTCAAACTTCTGGGCTCAAGCGATTCTCCTGCCTCAGCCTCCTGAGTAGCTGTGATTACACACTTGTGCCATCATGACCAGCTCAAGAAAGATATTTTACAATGTCGGCACTACAGTGAGACCTTATCTCTATAGAAAAAATAAAAAACTAGCCAGACATGGTGGCACATGCCTATGGTCCCAGCTTCTCAGGGGCTGAGGTAGAAGAACCGCTTGAACTGCAGTGAGTGATGATCACACCACTGTACTCCAGTCTGGGTAACACGGCAACACTTTGTCTTTCAAAAAAAAAAACAGGAAAGACATCTTAAAGCACATGAAAATAAAAATGTATCAAAAGTCATTTGTAAGAAAATGCAAACTAAAAGCACAATGATATATAACTATACACCTATTATAAGAGCTAAAATTAAAAATAAACATTGTGAGGTTCAGACTTAAAAAATTAACAAAATAAAGAAAGAAAAACAAAAAACCAGATACTATCAAGTGCTATCAAGGATGTAGAGCAATTGAAACCCTCAAACATTGGTGGTAGAAATGCAAAATGGTACAACCACTTTGGAAAACAGTTTGGCAGTTTCATACAAAAGTAAACATGTGCTTACCATATGATCCAGCACTCTGCTCCTAGGTATTTACCCAAGTGAAAGGAAAACTTATGATCACACAAAGCTATATATGAATGTCTATAGCAGTTTTATTCATAACTGCCAAAAGCTAGTGACAAGCCAAACATCTTTCAACAGATAAATGAATAAATTAACCATAGTACATTCATACCGTAGATTAATACTCAGAAATGAAAAGGAACAAACTATTGATACATGCAACACAAATGAATCTCAATAAATTTTCTAAGTGAAAGAGGCTGATCCGAAAGTCTATATAACTACAATTTCACCTACAGTAGGCCCTCTATATCCACTAGTTCCATATCTGAGAATTCAACCAATATGGATAGAAAATATTCCAGGAAAAAAAAATAATACAACAAAAAAAAATAACACAAATAGATAAACAACACAGGATAACAGCTATGTATATAGTGTTTACACTGTATAAGGTATTACATTTAGAGATGATTAGAGTTATCAGGAGGATGTGTGTATATGTAAACATTGGGTCATTTTACGTAAGGTACTTAAGCATTTGTGAATTTTAGTATCTGAAGAAGTTTTGGAACTAATCTCCCTCAGATAATGAGGGACAACTGTACATGGCATTCTGGAAAAGTAAAACAGTAGCCATAGAGAACACATCAGCGTTTTCCAGGGGGATGAACTTAAGAGGAGAGGTTAACTACAAAGGGGCAGCAGGAGCTCTGTGTCTTGATTATGAGGGTAGATACATATTCTATGCATTTGCCAAAATCCACAGAATTGTGTATCATAAAGTGTAAATTTTAATGTATTAATACATACTTTAAAAATGAAAAAAACTATAAAAAATAAAGGAGGCTGGGTGCAGTGGCTCACACCTGTAATCCCAGCACTTTGGGAGGCTGAGGTGGGTGGATCATGAGGTCAGAAGATTGAGACCATCCTGACCAACATGTTGAAACCCTGTCTCTACCAAAAACTACAAAAAATTTGCCAGGTGTGGTGATGCGCACTTGTAGTCCCAGCTACTCAGCTACTCGGGACGCTAAGGCAGAGGAACTGCTTGAACCTCGATGGCAGGGGCTGCAGTGAGCCGAGATCCCATCACTGCACTCCAGCTGGGCAACAGAGCAAGACTTAGTCTTTAAAATAAAATGAAATAAATTTTTAATAAATTTTAAAATAAATTAAAAAATAAAGGAAATATGTCAAATTGGGAAAAAGAAAAGGTTTTCAACTACTAGATCTAGAAATGGTTATCCTCTGGAGATATAGCTGCCTCCACTGAGCTGTAAAGATAAAACATAAGATAAAGACGACTGAACAAAGAAAGCGCGCGCGATTCCTCCCTGCCCGCTTGAGTCGCCCGGAGATCCCAATAAAGTCGCCATCAGCAGCCGCGTGTCCTGCCTCGTGTTTACTGGGTGCCTTCCTCGAAGAGTTTTGGGTTCCCACCACCAGGGTCGCACATCTGGTGCCGAAACCCGGGAGGTTCGGGCTGCTGGGCTGCCCGCGGCCCCCCTCCCCCGGCGACCCCTCTGGATCCGGCTGTTCCGCACTCTGAGTAAGGTAGGATCGATTTTATTACTATTTTCCTGCCTTGCCTTTCCTTCCCTGTGGGGTGCACGGCAGTCCCTCCCAACCCCAACTCCACGGATCTCTCACCAAGCGCCGGCCGGCCCGAGCACGATCCTCCAACCAGGCTCCAGGAGCCTTTTGGGAAGTGCTGGACAGGGGACGCCCTCTCTGACTCTTCCTCCCACCAATTCTCCGAGTACTTGTAGTGTTTGGGGGACACCTCTTCCTACATTTACTCGGTAGTTGGCAGGGAACCACTGCCGCGCCGCCCATGGGGAACGCAGAGTCCAAAATACCCCTTAACACTCCTCTTGGGTGTTTGTTATGAAATTTTTCCAAATTGGATACTCACAAACTCTAAGACGGAAAAAGCTTATTTTCCTATCTCAAGTGACGTGGTCTCAGTACCAGCTTGATAACCAGTCACATTGGCCTCCGACTGGTACTTTCGATTTCAACGTCCTTCGCGACCTTGATAATTACTGCCGCCGCACCGGCAAAGACCGCGAGGTGCCTTATGTGCAGGCTTTTTGGGATCTCCGTACCCACCCGGACCTTTGTTCCACTTGCTCTACGCATCAGATTCTTTTAGCCCAGGACCCTCGCAAAAACTCCTCCGCTACCTCTATTGCTTCTCCCCCGCCATACTCTACGCAGGAGGACCTGCTTGATCATCTGTCTCCTGCCGCCAACCCCAGTCGCCAGTTACCACCAGTCGTCAGCCCTTCCCCCACTCCCTCCATGCTTCCCGCCTTAGAAACTCCTCCTCCCTTTGTTCCCTCAGTGGCCACCCCTTCCACGCTTCCTGCCCCAGAGGCCCCACCCTCTCTTGCCTCTCCGGCAGCCACTCCCTCCGCGCTTCCCGCCTTGGAAGCTCCTCCTCCCTTTGTTTCCCCCGCAACCGCTCCTCCTGCACCTCCCGCCCTAGAGGCTCCTCTCCCTCTTCCTGCTGCTCCAGCAATTACCCCTCCCACGCCACCAACACCACTCCCTCTCACTTCCCCAGTGGCGGCCCATACCCGCTCACACCAGCCTACTCTCCTAGCCCCTCTCCGTGAGGTGGCCGGGTCAGAAGGTTTGGTTAGGGTACATGTCCCCTTCTCTCTCCAGGATCTAGCCCAGATCGAGCATAGGCTCGGCTCCTTCTCCGCTGACCCCTCTACTTATATAAAGGAGTTCCAATACCTCACTCAGGCTTATAGCCTTACTTGGCACGATATACGTGTCATTTGTACTTCCACCCTCACTGCTGAAGAACATGAGCGCATCCTGGCGGCGGCCAGACACCAGGCAGATAGAGATCATGCTCTAAACCCCAACCAGATCCCTGTGGGTACTGAGGTCCTTCCCAATGTAGACCCTCAGTGGGACTACCAGGCGCATGCCGGGTCCGACACCCCCTTACGGGACCGCATGATCCTATACCTTCTTAAGGGTATGGATGTAGTCTCCAACAAGGTTGTTAACTACGACAAACTCAGGGAAGTCACCCAGAAGGCAGATGAAAACCCTGCCCTTTTCCTTGGTCGCTTACAAGAAGCACTTGTCCGCTACACTCGGTTGGATCCAGTGTCCCAAAACGGGGCCACGGTCCTAGCCTCCCATTTTATTTCCCAGTCTGACCCCGATATCAGGAAAAAACTTAAAAAGGTAGAGGAGGGTCCGGAAACTCCCATACAGGACCTGGTAAAAATGGCCTTTAAAGTTTTTAATGCCAGGGAGGACACAGCTGAGGCAGCCCGCCAAGCCCGAATGAAGCAAAAGGTCACTTTGCTCGCTGCTGCCCTAAGGCCGGCAGGGAACCTAAAGCCAGGAAATCCAAGGCCAAAAAGTAACTCCCGTCCTCCTCCTGGGACATGTTTTAAGTGCGGCAAAGAGGGGCACTGGTCCTCAACCTGCCCCCAGCCTCGTCTGCCCACTAAGCCTTGTCCTATTTGCCAGCTCATGGGACACTGGAAGTCAGACTGCCCCAGTTTACCCAGGGTCCCAGCCCCTCCAGGCCGGCGCACTGGACAACAAGGGGCTGTCACTGAAGGCCTGGAACCTGGTCGTGCTGCCCAGGAACCAGGCACTCAGAACTCTTCGTTCCCAGAACTGCTGGGCCTGTTGGACGATTAGTGGGGCCCTGGCTCCCCAACTCCGGTTACCCTAGCCGAGCCCAGGGTCACGCTCAAGGTAGCGGGTAAAAGTGTCTCCTTCTTGCTCGACACGGGGGCTACCTTCTCTGTGCTCCCCACATATTCTGGAAAAACTTTTCCTTCCCAGGTCTCTGTTATGGGAATTGATGGAACCCCCAACACCCCTAGCCAAACCCCCTCACTTACATGCTCCTACGGGTCTGTGCCGTTTACTCATTCCTTTCTGGTAATTCCGACCTGCCCAGTGCCCTTGCTGGGACGAGACATTCTCTCCAAGTTAAACGCCAACATTACCTTTTCCCCAACCGCCCACTGTAACCTCCTCCTGCTGGCATACACCCCCGAACACACCCCCTCCACAAAAAATCTAACTGCACTCCTCCCTAAAGTAAATCCCCAAGTCTGGAACGTTAACAGCCCCACGGTGGCTGCCCACCATGGCCCATTAAAATCCTCCTCAAAGAGTCCTCCCCCATGTTCCTCTGTCGTCCACAATTCCTCATCTCCAAAGCCCACCGCCTTGGACTCCGGCCCATCATCGAACGGCTTAAAAGCCGCGGCCTCTTAATCCCTATCAATTCCCCTTGTAACACCCCTATCCTTCCTGTCCGCAAACCTTCAGGGCAGTATAGGCTGGCCCAGGACTTACGTCTTGTCAACGCGGCAGTTGTTCCCATACATCCAGTTGTTCCCAACCCCTACACATTGCTCTCACATATCCCTCCAGACACTACCTGCTTTTCGGTGCTGGACCTTAAGGATGCATTTTTCACCATTCCCCTTGATCCAAGCTCATACTTCATCTTTGCCTTCACCTGGGAAGATCCCCTTACAGGAGTCTCCCAGCAACTTACGTGGACGGTCCTCCCTCAGGGGTTTCAAGACAGTCCCCACTTGTTTGGGCAGGCACTAGCCCATGACCTACTCAATTGTGACCTTACGCCCTCGTCAGTCCTCCAACATGTGGACGACCTGCTGGTCTGTTCCCCCAGTCGCCCCGAGTGCATATGGGCCATCACCGCTCTCCTGAATTTTTTAGGTGGCAAGGGGTACCAAGTATCCCCCAGTAAGGCCCAAATAGCCTCATCTTCAATCACCTACTTGGGGTTACAGTTAACGCCCGGGAAAAAGTCCATCACGGTCGACCAGCTACAGGCTCTTAAAACTCTCCAGCCCCCACAGTCAGCCCAGGAAATACTCTCCTTTTTGGGCTTGGTTGGGTTTTTCCGCCACTGGGTACCTAACTATGCGGCCCTAGCCAAGCCTCTGTATCAGGCCGCATCCGAAACCCCTACGGGACCGCTCTCTTCCCAGGGTACGGTTACCCAGGCTTTTAGAACACTCCTCAAAGCTTTATGTACATCCACCAGCCTGGCCTTGCCCAATCCCAGCCTGCCCTTTCACCTGTACACGGATGAAAAGTCCCACACTGCGGTAGGAGTCCTAGCGCAGCCAGTGGGAAACACCCTCTTACCAGTGGCCTACCTCTCCAAACAACTTGACCCCACCGAAAAGGGGTGGCAGCCATGTCTCCGCGCCCTGGCTGCGGCGGCTGCCCTCACCACTGAAGCCCTTAAAAATCAATTTACAGCTTCCCCTTCAGGTGTTTTCCCCCCATAGGCTAACTGAACTTCTCACCCACCAGTCACTGCCACATCTGGGGCCATCCAGAATCCAACTAATACACCTACTCTTCATCGAAAATCCCGACATCACTCTTTCACACTGCGCGGCCTTAAACCCGGCCACTCTCTTCCCCAGCCCCTCAGGACCTGCTCCAGACCACCATTGTCCTGAAATCCTGGCTGAGGCACAGTCCCCTCGCCCAGACCTGCAGTCAACACCTTTGCCGACAGCCCTCACTCTGTTTGTCGACGGCAGCTCCATCCCGCATCCTTCTGGCCCCAAGATGGCTGCCTATGCTGTAGTCACACAAACAGACATCATTGAAACTCATTCCCTTCCCTTGGGCACCACCTCACAACAGGCCGAACTAGTGGCCCTCACTCAGGCCCTAAAATGGGCCAGAGACAAAGAGGTTAACATCTACACAGACTCCAAATACACCTTTCTCATCGCCCACTCCCATTGCATGATCTGGAAAGAACGAGGCTTCCTCACCACTAAAGGCACCCCTGTCTTAAATGGCAAACTTATTGCCAATCTCATTCAAGCTGTCCAACTCCCCAACAAGGTGGCAATCATCCACTGCAGGGGACATCAAACCACTGGCTCCACAGTAGCAGAAGGCAATGCCTTTGCTGACAGGGTGGCTAAGGACACTGCAAGGAATCACCCGCCCCCTGCCCATCTTTATTTCCTGTCCAAATCATACAGCCCATGTTACTCAGACCAAGAAAAACAATCCTTACAAAACACCTCAGGAGTTACATTTAAAAATGAGTGGGCCTTTAAACACAACCTTCTCATTCTCCCAAAACAACAACAAACTCAAATAATCCAGGATATTCACAACTCTCTTCATATCGGGCCCAAGGCCCTGCTCCACTTCCTCAGTCCACTCCTACATCCAGACGGCCTCTCCCAAACCATTCATGAGGTCCATGTGAAATGCCTCACATGCGCCAGGATTAACCCTCAGGGGTCCTGCCACCCCCGCAAGCAACTCCACCAATTACGAGGGTTTCTTCCAGGCCAAGATTGGCAAATCGACTTCACTCACATGCCTAAACACAAGCAGTACCGATATCTTTTAACCATTGTGGATACCTTTTCAGGCTGGATTGAGGCTTACCCTACAGCATCTGAGTCTGCAGAAACGGTAACCACCCATCTAATCCAGGACATCATACCCCGCTTCGGACTCCCGGCTACCATCCAGTCTGACAACGGTCCTGCCTTTGTCTCCAAGGTTACTAACGCTGTCTCTACCGCCCTAGGAATTCAGTGGAAGTTACACACCGCTTACCACCCACAATCCTCCGGTAAGGTAGAGCGGGCCAATGGCCTCATCAAAGAGCAGCTAACAAAGCTCATGCTAGAGCTTCGCCAGTCTTGGGCAACCTTGCTTCCCATTGCCCTCACCCGACTAAGAGCAGCCCCTCGGGGCCCCTCACAGCTCAGCCCGTTTGAGCTGCTGTACGGCCATCCTTTCGTGCTCTCAACCCCTCCACCTCCCGACGCCGCTCCCTTAGAAGGGTACCTCCCTTATTTTACCCTTCTCCGGAGTCTCCTCCGTGAACACGCTAACGCCTCTCTTCCCCAGCCTACCCAGCCATCTGAACAATCACAAAAGGTCTCCCCTGGGGACTCAGTCCTTGTTAAATCCTTGTCCCCAAAACCTCTCACTCCAAGGTGGGAAGGCCCGTACACGGTCATCCTCACCACCCCTTCTGCCATAAAGATAGCTGAGGTTCCGTCCTGGATTCACCTCTCTCGGGTTAAAAAGGCTCTCCATGGCCCCCCTCCCAGCTGGAGGGCCACTTCTACTGGCCCTTTATCTCTTAAACTTACCAAAACCTAACCACGGTGGATTTGGTTCAGGCTATAACCCAAATCAAGTATTACAGGCTGTATACGGAGAGCCATTCAACTGCAAAGGGGGCTTCGTGTCTTCTGTACCCAGCACCTACCAGTCTACAATCGATTGTGGCCCCATGACGGCATACCTTGTTTATGGCAATAACCAAAAACCAGGGTACAAGTGTCTAAAGAAACCAACCCTAACTCCAGTTCCGCCTGGGTCCCCTTTACCATCCTGCAACTGCTCTTCCACTATATATCAGTCTATACACAGTAGTTGTTACAACCAATATGCCACCTGTCTCAGAGGTAGCACCACGTACTTCACTGCTTGGGTCATCCGTGGACGAGCAGGGTCGTTTGGGGGAGATTGGGCCTCCAGCATGCCACTAGGCCTCTCTTATAAACATGCCGGTGCCGGTTGTCCAACGCCCTCCAATCAGGCTGTCTGTTGGAACACCAAACCTACCACTGGCGTCAGCGATGGAGGGGGCCCACATGATCAAATGAAGGCCCACCATCTTAAGGAAACTCTCAAAACATTATTTCCCACCTTATCTTACCATCCTTTATCCTTGCCCAAATCCTGCCGCCTAGATCTGGACAGATCTACCCAGAGTCTTCTTAAAGCGGTACACAACTTCCTCTACATGGCAACTCTTCTTTAGCTAACAGTTGCTGGATATGCTTACCTCTAGGAACCCCTATGCCCCTGGCTCTGCCCGCCCCTGCCAACCACAGCCAAAACGGGACCCTTCGGCTCCCTTTTTCAGTTCAACCCATAGGGAGTGCCTGTGTCAATGTCACATGCTATCAAAAAACTCCTATAAATAACTCCTATGATCTTGATGTAGGTTCCATTTTAGAGTCTTGTAATTGCTCTAGTTTTATAAATTCTACTACGGCTTTGTTTGCTCTCCCAGGGCAGAGTTTTGTTTGTGGGAATAACATGGCCTTCTCCTACCTACCCCAAAACTGGACAGGTATATGCATGGTGGCATCCCTTTTCCCCGATGCCAGTATCGTCTCGGGGGACGATCCTGTTCCCCTTCCCAGTTTCGACTCAGTAGTAGGAAGAAACAAGAGGGCAATCCAGTTTATCCCTTTATTGGCCACCCTTGGCATCACGGCTGCAGTCTCTACGGGAACCGCTGGGCTAGGCTATTCCCTACAAACCTATCAACAGCTCTCTCGCCAATTAATTAACGATGTTGATCTACTCTCATCCACCATTCAAGTTGTCCAGGACCAGCTTGATTCCCTCGCAGAGGTCGTCTTACAGAACCGCCGAGGTCTGGACCTGCTCACGGCCGAAAAAGGAGGCCTGTGCCTCGCCCTGAACGAGCAATGCTGCTTCTACGCCAACCGGTCGGGCATCGTCAGGGACAAAATTAAAACTCTCCAGGAGGACTTGGCCAAACGACGGAAGGCCCTCCAGGATAACCCTCTGTGGAGCGGACTTAATGGACTTCTCCCTTACCTCCTCCCTCTCCTTGGACCCGTTTTCGGCCTCTGCCTAATCCTGTTTTTCTTACCCTGTCTCTTCCAGTTTCTTCAAAGGCGATTCCAGGAGCTAACTAGAGTCATCATTCACCAAATGATGCTCCAGCCCATGTTTAATCGGCCAGAATATCGCTACACGCCTCTCCAGGCATCCTGACTCCTACCCCAACCCCACATCGCCCCAAAGTCAGCAGGAAGTAGCCAGAAGGACAACCGCCGCCCTTTTTCCTCTTTAAGGAGTTGGGAATGTCTGGTTGAGGGCTTTTCGGTCCCGTCCCCCAGCCATGTGGAAAGGGTCTAATTCCCGATAAGGGAGGCCCTTCCTCCCCTACAGGGAGGGTCCCTTATCTCACTCTACCCTGGCCCGACTCAAGACCAGCAACCTTCCCACCCAGCAACTCACTAAACCAATCACCATCCGCGCCATCAGCTCTCCTGTAACCTTCCGTCCCACTAGCTCCCGCCCGGCAGGCTTCCTGCCCAGCAACCAACCTAACCAATCGCTACCTGCCAAGTCAGCTCTTTCACCGCCCCGGGCCCTTGGTCCCTATAAAGACGACTGAACAAAGAAAGCGCGCGCAATTCCTCCCTGCCCGCTTGAGTCGCCCGGAGATCCCAATAAAGTCGCCATCAGCAGCCGCGTGTCCTGCCTCGTGTTTACTGGGTGCCTTCCTCGAAGAGTTTTGGGGTCCCACCACCGGGGTCACACAAAGACTTACCACACAGTAAATTCCTCCTAAGTAGCTGGGATTACAGGCATGTGCCACCACGCCTGGCTAATTTTGTATTTTTAATAGAAATGGGGTTTCTCCATGTTAGTCAGGCTGGTCTTGAACTCCCAACCTCTGGTGATCTGCCCACCTCGGCTTCCCAAAGTGCTGGGATTACAGGTGTGAGCCACTGCGCCTGGCCACCACACGGTAAATTCTTAACTGATACTAGTTCCCTTCCTTTCCCTGCTTCTCTCTCCTATGAAAACATTTCTCTTTCACTTTGTCTACTACTCCCTTTTTTCCCTTTTCTTTTTTCTTCCGCTATAAATTGTTTTTGCTACTTTAAATTCCTTTTCCCTATTTCTCTGGTTAATAGTAAGTATCCTTTGAGGAACTGACACTACCCCATTTATGTGGTTCCGATGTTAACGTGAACAACAATTCCCCACAGTGATTAGCCCAGAGATAAGCCCATCAGAGGTCATCCTAGGAAACTAAGTTCTCAGCTGTCTTTGCCATGAAAGAAGCTTTCTAACCTAAGCCAAAAATGAGACCAACAAAAGAAAAAAAAAATGAAGCTAGGAAGTAAAGAATACTCTCAAGACAGCATCTAAGTTCCCAGATCTGGTTGTTCCTGGATTTCTCCATCTCTATTCTTCCTATTTATATAGGCAATAAATCACCTTTCTGTTTAAATCATTTTAGAATTGTTTTTAATGCTTCTCATTTTAAAATCACAAAATATTTGGTTTCTCTAAGGAAGCAAAAATAGTAAATTACCTCTTTACTTACTGTGGCCTTCAGTTAATTTATATTTAGTATTAGTGGCTACTCATATCAAGATATTCAACCACACTGTAGGGCAATCACACACATTTGAAAGAGGTAGAAATAGCTGGGCCTGGTGGCACACATTTTTAGTCCTAGCTACTCAGGAGGCTTAGGCAGGAGGACTGCTTGAGGCTAGGAGTTTGAGGTTGCGGTGTTCTATGATCACACTTGTGAACAGCCACTACATTCCAACCTGGGCAATACAGCAAGAGAAAAAAAAAAAGAGGTAGAAATAAAAGATAAAGTCACACATAACAACAGTAGACTGAAAACAGCTGCCTACTGAAGATTTACATTACAAGTAGTGAAAAACCTTCAAGACAACTTTTAACACAAATTATATCAGGTTTTAAATCTTCAATGCAGGCAGTGCTCACTTCGCACTACTTTACATTTTACCACTCTACTCACTCAAGCTAGGTAATAAAGATATATGTACTGTGTGTCATTCCGTCTTTCCATGCTCATTCACAGATTTTAATCAATATTTGAAGAAAGGCAATAGCATATGCAAATAGGAAAAGCACACAACTGCAGTAAGGATTAAAGAAAAAGTCTCACGAGATGACAACAGGTAACAAATTCCTAATAAGACTTTCTTCAGTTTGTCTGACTGGAATGCCCCTACTTGTTTTTGATGCTAAGCTTAAACATCATCTCTTTTCAGTATAATTATCACCATGTACCATTATCCTACTAGAACTTCCTCTGCCACCTCACCCTTTATAGTAGCAACTACCAAATTATAATTATTTATTTATATGTTTGTGGTAATGAGAACCTAAACTATTAAAAAAAGAAAAGGGGGGGTCAGGCACAGTGGCTCACGCCTGTAATCCCAGCACTTTGGGAGGCTGAGGCGGACGGATCACGAGGTCAAGAGAGCAAGACCATCCTGGCCAACATGGTGAAACCCCATCTCTACCAAAAATTAGCCAGGCATAGTGGCAGGCACCTGTAATCTCAGCTACTCAGGAGGCTGAGACAGGAGAATTCCTTGAACCTGGGAGGCGGAGGCTGCAGTGAGCCAAGACCATGCCATTGCAACTCCAGCCTGGGCAACAAAAGCGAAACTCCATCTCGAAAATAAATAAATAAAATGAAACAGAAAAAAGCAGATAAACTAGAGAAACACTGTAGTGACAGAATTCACAGTTTTGTTACAGGATCCCAACACTTACCCAAAGGTAGCCATTGGGTCAGGGTTTCTGCACTATAGTAGTTTATATGGTCGCCATAAATATGTTAGAGGACAAAGAAATATGTTACAGGAAAGGTGTCCCGATCTAGATCCTAAAAGACAGTTCTTGGATTTCACGCAAGAAAGGCAAGAAAGAATTCAGGGTGAGTCCGCAGGGCAAAGTGAAAGCAAGTTTATTAAGAAAGTAAAGGAATAAAAGAATGGCTACTCCACAGGCAGAGCAGTCCTGAGGGCTGTTGGTTGCCCATTTTTACAACTATTTCTTGATGACATGCTAAACAAGGGGTGAATTATTCATGCCTCCCCTTTTTAGACCATATACGGTAACTTCCTGACATTGCCATGGCATTTGTAAACTGTCATGGCACTGACAGGAGTGTAGTAGTGAGGATGACCAGTGATCACTCTCATTGCCATTTGGTTTTGGTGGGTTTTGGCCAGGTCCTTAACTGCAACCTGTTTTATCAGCAAGGTCTTTATCACCAGTATTTTGTGATGATCTCCTATCTCATCCTGTGACTTAGAGTGCCTTAACTGTCTGGGAATGCAGTCCAGTAGGTTTCAGCCTCATTTTACGCAGCTCCTGTTGAAGGTGGAATTGCTCTGGTTCACATGCCTCTGACAGTTTGACAAGCAAATGAATCTGATGGGGAATACAAAGATGATTCACAATTCAAGATTGGATAATGGGAAAGAAAAGCCAATAATAAAAAAAGGAAAGTAGAAAAAAATACATTTCAAGGGCAAAGAAAATTCAAATTTGAGTGGGTTAAGCATGATGGCATGACAATTAGGTGACAATCTCCAGTTGGAAACTGAAGTTCAGGAACTTACAGGAGTCACCTATAGATTTTCACTAAAGCCAAAAGAACAGGTAACATTTCAAGAAAAAGAATCTAGAGAATGAAAAATGTGTAAGGCAAATACTTGAGAAATAAGTTGACTTTGTAAATGAGCCAGGAGGACAGCAAAGTTATAAGGAGAAGGGAGGAGGAAAAGCAGTTCAAAGTGTTAAATCTGAAGCAACAAGACTGAAGAGTCACCATCTGGGAATTCAGAAGGTCACTGGTAACAACAGAAAGAAGTGTTTTAGTGAAAAAGAAGGTAACCAAATTGAAACAACAGACATAAATTGGTTTTTTTTCCCTTTGGCCTGTTGCACAATATTTTTTAAAGAAAGGAAAAAGAAGAAAAAATAAGGAAAAGTTTTTGTTTAAGCCATTAAATTGTTGTTAGAGAAGATTAAACTAAAAATGGTAAGAGTTAATTAACAGTCCTATACATTCTAACAGTAGAAGGGATAAATGATGTAGCCATGAAAGCCTAAAGGTCATATGCCTGACACCAAATCGGAGACAGAAATTACATAATTTAGAAAGAGAGAAAAGCAAAGCTGAAGAAGTTTCTGTTGGATGGTCTTGATCTGCTTACATTTTTCAAAAAAAAAAAAAAGTAAGCGAACCTACAAAGTCTGAGAGCAGTACACTGGAAGCAGGCCCTCGAAAGAAGTACAGTAGTGGCTCACACCTGTAATCCCAACACTTTAAGAAACTAAGGCAGGAGTTTCTTAATCACTTGAGGCCAGGAGCTCAAGACCAGCCTGGGCAACATGGGAAAACCGAGACTCTACAAAAAAAATACAAAAATAAATAAATAAGCCAGGCATGGTGGTGCATACCTGTAGTCCCAGCTACTCAAAAGGCTAAACCAGGAGGATTACCTGAGCCCAGGAGGTCGAGGCTGCAGTGAGCTGGGACTGCACCATTCCCCTTAGTCTGGGCAACAGAACATTACCAGTCTCATTTAAAAAAAAAAAAAAACTTACTAGAAAAGGTCTGATATTTTTTAGTGCCCATTTTCTCATTAATTGCTCACATTATATTTTAGAACACATTTTCTCATTAATTCCTCATCTCATTTTTACTTGTAGAAGGATACAAATTCTTCAGTCTATTTAATCTGATATTCTTTTTTTAAAGCCAGCCTTCTGTATTCCATCTAACAATGTTCTGTATGTCTTCTTTTCCACTGTAAATTACCCCATGTACTCTTTGCTATGTTACAAAACTTTTTTTGTTGTTGTTTTTAAGATGAAGTCTCTGTCACCCAGACTGGAGTGTACTGGTGCAATCTCAGCTCACTGCAACTTCCGCCTCCTGGGTTCAAGTGATTCTCCTGCCTCAGCCTCCTGAGTAGCTGAGATTACAGGCACGTGCCACCACACCCAGCTAATTTTTGTATTTTTAGTAGAGATGGGGTTTCGCTATATTGGTCAGGCTGGTCTCCAACTCCTGACCTTGTGATTTGCCCGTCTTGGCTTCCCAAAGTGCTGGGATTACAGGCGTGAGCCACTGTGCCCGGCCCACAAAACTTTTTTTTTTTTTTTGTCATGCATGAAGACTAAATCACAAAACTTTTAATCATTCTTACTGCTTATGTGGTTCTAGTCTTGTTCTCATGCTCTGTACAGATATCAAAGTAGTATTTGATGACTCAAGAAATCCTTAATGTCTATTTTCTTAAAGACAAGTACTTGAGAGAACTATATAAACAAACCTAGAAATGGCTGTATCTTCTGACAGCTGCTCATTTATTATTATGACTAAAAATAAAAATTTCCCAGGAAAATATGAATAATGATCTTTAATATTTTAAAGCTTCAGAAGTAATAGAAAAAGTGTCTCTTTTCATTTACACTGACATTTTTCCAACTATACAATTCATATTTTGGTATTTTACATGTATTAAAAATTCAGTGGGACTTTTAAAATAAATATGGCATAACACACATTCAAAAGAACATTTTTGGCTGGTACAGTGGTTTACGCCTGTAATCCCAACATTTTGGGTGGCCAAGGCGTGTAGATCACTTGAACTCAGAAGTTTGAGACCAACCTGGGCAACACAGCGAAACCCTGTGTCTACAAAAAATACCAAAAAGAAAAAATTAACCGGGCATGGTGGTATGCACCTATAGTCCCAGCTACTCAGGAGGCAGAGCTGAGAGGGCAGATTCTGCCCCAGAGGTCAAGGCTGCAGTAAGCCATGATCGCACCACTGCACACCAGCCTGGGCAACAGAGTAATTAATACCCTGTCTCAAAAAAGAAAAAAAAAATTTTACAATAAAAACAGTTGCCTCAGAAAGTTCTACATTTATTTTCATAACGCTGACACTGACATTTCATAAAAATCTTTGGGATTCAACTTTTGTAACTGTTTTACAGTCTTTAAGTTTTTTGTTCTTTTTTTTTTTTTTTTTTTTTTGAGACAGTCTCGCTCTATCACCCAGGCTGGAGCGCAGTGATGCAATCTCAGCTCACCTGTAGCCTTGACCTCCTGTGCTCAAGTCTCCCATCTCACCCTCACAAACACCACCGCAGCCAGCTAATTTTTTAATTTTTTGTAAAGATGGGTCTCACCATGTTGCCCAGGCTGATCTCAAATTCCTGGGCTCGAGCAACCCTCCCATCTCAGCCTCCAAAGTGCTGGGATTACAGGCATGAGCCACCACGCCTGGCCTGCTTTAAAGTCTTAATATAATGTTTATAATGTTGTCAGAAGTAACAAATCTTCATATGATAAATGCAGGTTTGATTTGGAGATATTTCTTATTATCACAAAGTGGTTTACCCACATTAGAAATGCCACTTTTGAACAAAAGGTGTGACTGTAAAACATGAAACAAATTTTCTTGTGCTGCTGCAATTACACCATTATTAAAATAAATTTATAGCTATATTCCCCTCATCCAGTGTCTGCTCTGTGGGTTATCACTCATATGCTCTAGTATGTTGGGTAAAAATAAAGTTCAACCATTTAATAGCCATACTTCCTACTATTATAGGTAAAATAACAAGCTCTGAAGGTTTCTATAAGTCAAATTATTGATTATTTGAAAGTAGTTACAACACTGATTTTTAAATTTAGGCAGTTGTGATTCAATCCTCTTTCTTTTTTTATACTATACTGAAAATGAACGTTACTCTTTTAGCATATATCTGACACCAGCCTACTCAGTCAGTTGTCTCCTGTTACAAACATACAAATATACATATGTACATTCCTATTTTTTAAATCCCCTATACATATATTTTTTTCCTAGTTTATAACCTGAATGTTACCTGTCAGTTTTGCCTCTAGGACAATCTTCCCAATGATAGTCATGCATTTTCTTTTGTTCTCCTTTGAAAAACAATCGAATCCCACTTGACTACCTTGAGTGCAGCTTGGCACAAACTTCACTGAAATCGTTCCACCCCACTTTCTACTCCCAAAACAAAAAACTAAAACAGCATAGTCTTGTACTTCTCTCCATAACAAGCTTCACTTCTGAAGTTCTACTTCACAGAATTACTCAACTTTGCATTTGTTCTCTTCAAAAATCTTTATTAACTCAGCATTTAAGATTATCCCCATCCTGAACTAAGAAATGCCAAAAAATATTTAATCACCTATCTTGATTCTTCCAAACAATCCCAAATTTGTTCATTGCTGAATCATCCTTTAGACCATGTCTTAGTCTGTTCAGGCTGCTAAAACAAAATACTCTAGACTGGGTAACTTATAAATGACAGAAATTTATTCCTCACAGTTCTGGAGGCTAGGAAGAGCAAGATCAAGATTTGGTGTCTGGTGAGGATTCACTCTGCTTCATAGATGGCATCTTCTCACTGAGTTATCACTTGGCAGAAAAGGGGGATTCAAGGTTCCTCAGGCCTTGTTAATAATAAAGGCAGTAATCCCATTCCTGAGAGCTCTGCCCTCATGACCTAAGTACCTCCCAAAAGCCCCACCTCTTAAAACTATCGAAGTGAAGGTTAGGTCTCAACATAAGAATTCTGAAGAGACATTCAGACCATAGCTGACATAAGCCTCATTTTTTTGATCCAGAGGAAGACACACACACACACAGTGGCTACCCTTAGGAGGAAGAGTTAATGTACCTTTTAGGAAAAGGTCAGTGAATGGCTACACAGCTGTGAAAAGTGGAAAATAAGAAACTCAAAATAATTCATTTTATGGAGAAAAATTAGAGGCCAAGAGGGGACAAGTGGTTTATCCGTGTTTATATACTTGGTGCCAGAGCTGACACTAGTATTCAAGTCTCCTGATTCCAAGTTCAAAGCTTTTCTACTTTGTCCATTCATTCCAATTACTAAACAGGATTATGCTAAATGAAAGGGGGTATACACAAAAGACTACATACTGTATGATTCTGTTAATACTAAATTTCAAGAAATGGCAAAACTATGGAGACAAAAAGCAGATCAGTGAGTGGTTGCGTGGGGCTAGGGATAAGCACAGGTATTGACTGTAAATGGGCAAGAGTGAGCTTTTTGAAAGAGGAAAGTTTTCTAAATCTGGATTGTGATAATTGTTGCACAACTGTATAAATCTACTAAAACTTGAACTGTGAATTTTATGATACATAAATTATACCTTAATAATGCTATTTTTAAAATTACTAATAATTCAATATATAAGGAACTCAACAGCAAGAAAACAAATAATGCAATTTAAAAATGGGCAAAAAACCTAAAAAGACATCTCTCAAAAGAAGACATACAAATAGCCAACAGATATATGAAAAAATACTGATTAACCATCACAAAAAAGCAAACCAAACCACAATTCTGTATCACTTCACACCCGTTAAGATAGCTAGTCACATAAAGACAAAAGATAAGTAAGCACCGATGAGGATGTGGAGAAATGGGAATCTTGTACACTGTTGGTGGGAATAGAATAAATTGGGACAGCCATTATGAGAAAACAGTGTAGATGTTCCTCAAAATTTTAAAAATAGAACTACCATATGCTCCAGCAATTCCACTTCGGGGTACACATCCAAAGGAAATGAAGTAAGTATGTCAAGGAGGTATCTGCACTCCGATGTTCATGAAAGCATTATTTACATAGCTAAGCTGTGGAGTCAATCTGTGTCCACCAATGGATAAATGGGTAAAGAAAATGTGTTATGTGTGCATGGGTGTGTGCATGCATACATACATATACACACACACACACACACACACACACGAATCATATTCAGCTTTAAAAAAGTAAGACAATCCTGATGGAGTTTAAAATATGCCATTCTGACATATTGACTATTTTGAGTTACAGGCACTTGAAAAACAGCAGGTGTAAAAGATCACTCTGACCTTCCTTCTATTTCTTAAAAGCAGATGAAATTCCCACGTGAAAGATGCCCTCCTTAAACTAAAGGGAAAGCAACATTTTTATCATCAAGGATGGGATATGGAGACCAAGAGAATTCTGTACAGACTTTGTTAAAATAACTTTTATCTTTTAAGCCTCCCCATATAATCCAGTTTACTTTTCAAGTTACTATCCTTTGTCCAATATAGTACGTAAGTATTCAATTCTAACTGTATCTTTGGGTCTTTGGTTTCCTTATGAGGGCTACTGTGCCACGTAAAACTTGTATTGAATACATTTGTGTGCTTTTCTCTTGACAATCTATCTTATGTTCATTCAATTATCAGGCCAAGCCAGTAAAAACAAAAAACCTTTAGAAAAGTAGAGGTAAAGTTTGCTTCCCCCCTACAGTGTTATCTGCAAATAGCATGGATGAACCTGAAGGACATGATGCTAAGTAAAGTAAGACTGGCAGAAAAAGACAAATACACGTACTACATGATCTTACTTATATACGGAATCTTAAAAAGATAAACTCATAGAAGTAGAGAACAGAATGGTGGTTGTCAAGGGCTGGGGTGAGGGGGAAATGGGGAGATGTTGGCCAAAGGGTTATGCAGGATGAGTAAGTTTTAGATATCTAATGTATAGCATGGTGACTATAGTTAATAATATTTACTGTACACATTAAATCTGCTAAGAAAGTAGATTTTACTTTTTTTTTTTTTTAGACAGAGTCTCACTCTGTTGCCCAGGCTGGAGTACAGTGGCGGCTCACTGCAACCTCCGCCTCCCGGGTTCAAGTGATTCTTCTGCCTCAGCCTCCTAAGGAGCTGGGATTACAGGTGCATGCCACCACATCCAGCTAATTTTTGTATTTTTAGTTGAGGGGAGGTTTTGCCATGTTGGCCAGGCTGGTCTCAAACTCCTGACCTCAAGTGATCTGCCTGCCTCGGCCTCCCAAAGTGCTGGGATTACAGGCCTGAGCTCCCACACCTGGCCAGAAAGTAGATTTTAAATGTTCTCACCAGACACACAAAAAAAGGTAACTATGTGAAGTGATGAATGTGTTAATTAGCATGATTGCGGTAAACATTTCACAATCTATACATATACCAAAACATCAAGTTGTTTTGGTATATGTATAGATTACACCTTTAAGGTTATAGATTACACCTTTAAGGTTATAGATAAACACCTTAAACACATACAATTTTTATTTGCCAATTATACCTCAATAAAACCAGGGGGTAGGGAGGAGAACATTTCATGTTCAAAAAACAAAAGGAACTCAGATTTTTTTTTTTAGCTTTAAACTCTTAGAGCTCTCAGAGCTTAAAACTACAGTTGACCCTTCAACAACACAGGTTTGAATTTTGAGGGTCTATTCATATGCTAATTTTTTTTCAATAAATATGTTGAAAAATTAGGGGGAGGTTTGTGACACTTTGAAAAAATCCAGAGACAAACCATATAACCTAGAAATATCAAAAAAGTAGGCCAGGTGCAGTGGCTCACACCTGTAATCCCAGCACTTTGGGAGGTCAAAGCAGGAGGATCACTTGAGCTCAGGAGTTCAAAACCAGCCTGGGCAAGGGCAACATGGCAAAACCCTGTCTCTACAAAAAATACAAAAATGAGCCAGGCATGGTGGCATGCACCTGCAGTCCCAGCTACTCAGGAGGCTGAAATGGGAGAATCACTTGAACCAGGAGGCAGAGGATGCAGTGAGCTATGATTAAATCACTGCATTCCAGTCAGAGTTTCAGAGTGAGACCCTGAGTCAAAAAAAGAAAGACAGGAGGCTGAGGTAAGAGAATTGCTTGAACCCCAGAGGTGGAGGTTGCAGCACTGCACTCCAACCTACTTTGTCAAAAAAAAAGATAAAGAGGTATGTCATGAGTGCTTAAAATATATGTATATACGTAAGCATATTTTATCATTTACTACAATAAAATATATACAAATCTCTTATAAAAAGTTAAAATTTGTCACAACTTACACCACACACTCAGCCATACATGGTACCATTTGAAACTGAGAGAAAACCTGTCTCAACAAAGAAAAGATAACGTATTAAATCATAACTACATAAAATTAACTATACTACACTCTGTACTACTGAAATAATTTTGTAGCCACCTCCTGTTAATGAGGTGAGCTCAAGTGTGAGTATTTGCTTAAAGTACCATGTGACATTAATCATCTCAAAGCAAGCAGTTCATCTCTCCAATAAATTGTCTATTCCAGTAAAAAGTGATCTCTCCCAGTTTCATCATGTTTAGTATGATACTACAGACCTCGAATGACACCTAAGTGCCACTAGTGATGCCGGAAGTGCTCCCAAGCAGCAGAGAAAAATCATGGCATTACAAGAAAAAGTTGAATTGCTTGATATGTAATGCAGACTGAGGTCTGCAGCTGCAGTTGCCTGCCACTTCAAGATAAATGAATCCAGCATAAGGGCCATTGTAAAAAAAGAATTCATGAAGCCACTGCTGAAGGTACTCCAGCAGATGCAAAAATCGTGCATGTTTTGTGAAATACTTTTTTATCTCATATTAGGGTACTTTTATAGGGGTACTGGACTGCTATAATGAAAGGCATCCCTATAAACTTTAATAATATTCAAGAAAAAGCAAAGTCATTATACAATAACTTAAAGCAAAAGGAAGGTGAAGGATCTAAAGCTTAAGAACATAATGCCAGCTAAGGATGGCTTGATAATTTTAAAAGAAGTTTGGCTTTAAAAATGTCACAATAACAGAAGCAGCAGCTTCTGACAACCAAGAGGCAGCAGACAACTTTCCAGATGCCATTAAGAAAACCATTGAGGAGGCCAAGTCCACTGGCTCATTCCTATAATCCCAGCACTTTGGGAGGATGAGGCAGGAGGATCCTGAGGCCAGGAGTTCAAGACCAGCCTGGGCAATACAGCAAGACTCCACCTCTACAAAAAAAATTTTTTTAATTAGGTGGGGGTGAAGGTATAATGGCTCACACCTGTAATCCCAGCACTGTGGGAGGCCCAGATGGGAGGATCACCTGAGGCTAGGAGTTTAAGACCAGACTGGGCAATGCCGTCAGACCCTGTCTCTACAAAAAAATAAAAAATATTTAAAAATTAACCGTGCATAGTGGTGCAACCTGCATCCCAGCTATTCAGGAGGTTGAAAAGCAGGAGGACTGCTTGAGTCCAGGACTTTGAGGCTGCAGTGAGCTATGATCATGTCATTTGCACATCAGCCTGGGCAATAGAGCAAGACCATATCTCTTAAAAAAAAAAAAAAAAGAAATATGGAGAAAGAATATCTGCCTAAACAAGTTTTTAATGCAGACAAACGTGCCCTATTCTGGAAACAATTCCATAAAAAACATTCATTAGTAAGGAAGAGAAAAAGCACCAGGATTAAGGCAGGAAGGGATGGGTTAACTCTACTGTTTTGTAAAAATGCAGTGGGGGTGATGATCAGGACCACCCTTATCTATAAAGCTACAAACCCCCAAGCCTTGAAGGGAAAAGATAAACACCTACTGCCAGTCTTTTGGTGGTACAACAAAAAGCCCTGGGCAATGAGAACCCTTTTTCTGGATTGGTTCTGTTGATGTTTTATCCCTGAAGCCAGTTCTTTTATTGAGCAATACCCCTGGCCATCCAGCACCCCATGAGTTCAACACCAAAGGTGCTGAAGTAGCCTAATTGCCCCCCAAACACAATGTCTCTAATTCAGCTTCTAAATCAGGGGGTCATGAGGACCTTTAAGGCTGATTGAACACAGTACACTACAGAAAATACTGTCACTCTATGAAAGAGAATGCCAATAAAGAGACCATCATGAAAGTCTGGAAGTATTATACCACTGAAGAAGCCACTGTTGTTATGGAAAAAAGTCATGAAAGCCATCAAGCCTGAAACAAGAAATTGCTGCTGGAGAAAACCGTGTCTAGACATTGTACATGGCTTCACAGGATTTGCCATAGGTCCAATCTAAGAAATCCTGAAAAAGACTGTGAATATGGCCAAAAAAAAAAAAAAAGTATGAGTTAAAGGGTTTCAAGATACGAATCTTGGAAAAATTTAAGAAACAGACACCACACAAGGGGAATTCTAAAAATATGATTCGATGAATGCTTCCAATCCAGTATCAGATGATAAAAAAGATATAGAAGGAATGCCAAAAACAAAATGACATCAGACAATCTAGCAGAAGGGTTCTGATTATTCAAGACTGCTTTTGACTCCTTCAGTGACATGGACTCTTCTCTGATATGGGCACTGAAACTAAAGCAAATGGTGGAAGAAGGATTGGTGCCATATGGAAACATTTTTAGAGAAATGAAAAAGCAAAAAAGACAGAAGTATGATGTATCGCCATAAAGTTATACCATGTGTGCCTGCCTCTCCTGCCTCCCCTCTCACCTCTACCATGCTGAGACCACCAAGACTAATTCCTCCGGTTCCTCCTCCTCCTCAGCCTACTCGATGTGGAGACAATGAGGATAAAGACATTTGTGATGATCCACTTCCACTTAATGAACAGTAAATATATTCTATCTTCCTTATGATTTTCTTAATAACATTTTCTTTTCTCTAGCTTACTTTAAGAACACAGTATATAATACATATAAGGTGTAATGTGTTAGTTGACTATGTCACCAGTAAGGCTGGAAGTCAGGTCTATCAGTAATTAACTCTTTGAGGAGTTAAAAGTTATATGTGAATTTTCAACTTGATGGGGGTCTGCGCCCCAGATCCCGTGCTGTTCAAGGGTGAACTATGCATGCTGAAAAGTGTCACTAAAATATGAAGAAACCAACTTTTCTCTAAACGTTAGATGCACTTCCCTTCATAATTTTCAAAAGTTGGGTACCTCATTTTCCAACCTTGCATTTACAAATGGAAACAGCAAATGACAGGTACTATACAAATATACATGTATAAATGAACACATGATCCTATTAGAACGTTTTAGTTACTATCATTATTTTCTTTCAGGTACTTCTGTACTACTCTAAGTAAGCCTCTGTAAACAGGCATATAGAGGATGCATTCTGGCCAAGTTTGGTGGTTTACACTTGTAATCCCAGCATCTTGGGAGGCCAAGGCAGGAGGATCACTTGAGCCTAGGAGTTTGACACCAGCCTGGGGAAGAGCGAGATCCCATCTCTTAAATAAAAAATTAAAATTAAAAAAGGATATATTCTTTTCTTTATTGTCTATTCTGACAAAAATTTCTCCAAAATAGACTTCTTTGGTGATTTCATTTTCATTATATCTTTATGCCATTATAACCCAAATGCTTATTTTATTATTATTATTAAGAGGAACTATACCTAATTTCACATTAACAGGTTTCTTTAGTTCATTATTTGGTACATCCTCAGTAAGTATATATCTTTTCAGCTTACTCAGCATTCAGAACATAGTATCATTTGTTTGCTTACAAATTAAAAGTAACATCGTATCTCTCGTTCTGTGCACACTTGACAACATATGAGAGGTATCAAGCAGATACTTCTAATATTTGAACCTTAAAAATAAATGAAGTTTTAGTTAACAGAGGGCTAGATGTCTGTAATTATGTCAGGAAGCAATCAGGATTATCAATAAACCTACATTTCTCATGCTGTTGAGGTGGTCAGTTTACCAAGGATAAGACAGGCCTTTTGGCCTCAAGAATTTCAGTTACAACCTGCCTAACCCCTGGAGTTTCACTAAACTTTCTAAGAGGGAAAGAAAAACCTAAAACTTATAAAAAGAAAGCAAATTGTTTACCCTGGCTTAGTTCTATTTGTAAATAATCAGTTTTCTCAAAATTATAATCTTTTGACATTTGGCAACTGAACGAATTAAGTAGTTATTCAAAGAGCTCAAGACATAAAAAACTAATACAATTTCTATTACATATATTTCTCCTTCAGGTGCCACTACAATTTCAAGTGTTGGAAAAATTGAGTAAGTCAGATCCCAACTGATTAGGCCCTAATTGTCAAACACACTTTCACCTTGTGAACCTCTCACAGTAACTGTCTTAAACCTGTTAACAGTACTCCCATGAGTGGGGAACACTGCGCTTCATTTTAGTTTAAGATGTTAGTTTTCATCAATGAACATAGTTGTTGTGTTTTTTACATTATAGCAAAGCAGCACATGAAGGTTAGAATTTTTTAAAAAACTAATTCCTTCTGGTCAGAGACGCTATAAATGAAGATAGAAATAACATAGGAGAAATGGAAATGCATTCCACAAAATTGAAATGATATATTAAATATTAAGTAGAACAATAATGTAACTGATATGTATTAGGAATGAAACCATTTCCCACATCCCTTTTTATATGAAGTTATAAATTTTTTTTTTTTGAGACGGTGTTTCGCTCTTGTTGCCCAGGCTGGAGTGCAATGGCGCAGTCTCAGCTCACCACAACCTTCGCCTCCCGGGTTCAAGCAATTCTCCTGCCTCAGCCTCCCAAGTAGCTGGGATTACAAGCGCTCACTACAGCTAATTTTGTATTTTTTAGTAGAGATGGGGTTTCTCCATGTTGGTCATGCTAGTCTTGAACTCCCAACCTCAGGTGACCTGCTTCCCCCTCAGCCTCCCAAAGTGTTGGGATTACAGGCGTGAGCCACTGCGCTCGGCCTATATAGTCATTTTTTATAAATAATTTTGAAGGCCAGGCACAGTGAGTTATGCCTGTAATCCCAGCACTTTGGGAGGCCGAGGCAGGAGGATCAAAAGGTCAGGAGTTCGAAACCAGCCAGACCAACATGGTGAAACCCCCCACTAATAAAAATACAAAAACTAAGCAGGGTGTGGTGGCGCTCGCCTATAATCCCAGCTACCTGGATGAGGGAGGAGAACTGCTTGAACCCGGAAGGCGGAGGTTTTGGTGAGCCGAGATCGCACCACTGCACTCTAGCCTGGGCAACAGAGACTCCAGCTCAATAAGTAAGTAAATAAATAAATAAATAAAATTAAACACTATACCACTGAAGTTCTTCTAGTCTCTTGCCTACTACCTCAAAAGGAAATGAAATCATTATAATAAACCTATCATGACAAAAACTAATGTTTTCCCTGGAAAAGTTCTATGAACTCTAAGGAAAAAAGTATACTTTAAAGATGGTCAATTCCTGCATTTCTTACCAATGCTGGAAGAGGATGACAAACAAGGAAAAGAAAGTAGAGGGAGAGAGAAAAACTAAATAAATCTCCTTCATCTCCAAATAAGGCAAGCTCCTCAACCAGTATTTTCCTGTCTCTCTCTATCTCCCTCTCTTCACTGACTGCCCCAAGGTTCCAGACAATACAGAAGCTACAAATTATATCTGTCCACTTTACCACTACTCAAGATATTGCTATCAATTGTATTAAACAATTATAAAAACGATTGTTTAGATTAGCTTGTGGAATGTTGACTTAAGTCATTAAATAACATTGCAATGCTTTTATTGTTTTGATGGTTTGTAAATATTGTTTATACTCTAAGAAAATTTATTCTGGTTCTAGGTATTAGACTTTGATATTTCATTTAAGGGATATTATAGAAAATCAGTCACAACATTGATAAAAATTTAAAACTCACTGTCCATTGAAAGTCTTAATCAAATAAGACTTACATAGATATATAGGTTCATTTTAGTTACATGTTTAAGGTAAAAGGATTCTCCCATTTTCATTTTACTTTTGTTCAAGTTTATAATCAGAAAGTTACAGCATTTATGCACTTTGAAGTTTATACCATGAAGTTTATTCATTAGAAAAACTAATTCTAACTTTTTTCATGTGCCTCATTGCTACATGACATAAACTTATTACTCGGATTCTAAAATAAACATTAGCTTAATTTTCCATTTTCATCTAAGATTAATATCAACATTTTATCATTTATTTATTTTTTGAGACAGAGTCTCGCTCTGTCGCCAGGCTGGAGTGCAGTGGTATGATCTCCGCTCACTGCAATCTCCGACTCACGTGTTCAAGAGATTCCCCTGCCTCAGCCTCCTGAGTATCTGGGACTACAGGCGTACGCCACCAAGCCCAGCTAATTTTTTGTTTTCTATTTTAGTAGAGACAGGATTTCACCATGTTGGCCAGGATGGTCTCAATCTCCTGACCTCGTGATCCTCTTGCCTCAGCCTCCCAAAGTCCTGGGATTACAGGCATGAGCCACTGAGCCCAGCCTGTTTTTTATTTTACAATACGAACTTTATTTATACTGACCAATCATCAAGGCTGTGACAAGATCTTTCAAGTTCGTTTTCATATTTATTCGGTTTATGGAAAAATAAATTTATAAAATACAAGCTATAAAATACAACAAATACAGTGAGCATTTCAGTAGTGATCTTTAAAGTTTTTCTTTTATTCCAGTGCTTCAATGAAGTTATACTATAAAACCAATAAAGAAGGCAGAATAGCAAAGGCAAATTTGAACCACATTAGCACCACTTATATTGGTATAATTTGTTAATTAAAAGAAGATTTATAAATCCAAAACATATTTCTCCTTCACTTTGTCATTTTCTGACCAAAAAAACCTGAATAATGAGTAATGAGTTTATATCTGAATAATGAGTTAAATCTGAGTAACGAGTTTATATCATGTAGCAATGAGGCACATAAAGGTAGTCAGAATTAGTTTTTCTAACAAATAAACTTCATGACACTACAAAGAGATTTTTTTAAAAGATTAAGAAAATTTAAATGAAATTAATCCTATAACTCTGCTTTCAGTAAAGAGTGCAGAAGTAACCCTTACATTGACAAATATGGCATAATCTCATAGGTCCTATTTGCTCTTCTTCCATTAAAAGGAAAATGTGCACTCATATAAACTTTATATGGGTTTCATGTTCAGAATATTGTAGAGATTAAGAAAAACCTTTGCCTAGTGGGTGGTAAGGTTAACTTTATTGGTTTGATTTCCCATTTTTCCAAATGGAAGACTGTTGGATGATGGAGGGTGGCTGGGGAAAGGAAATAATGGCAGGAGATTAGAATGTTGAAAGAAAAGTTGGGACTTGAAACTGATCAATTTTTAAAAATCTTATGACCAAGCATGGTGGCTCACACCTGCGGGAGGCCAAGCTGGGATGATCACTTGAGGCCAGGAGTTCAAGACCAGACTGGACAATATGGAGAGACCCTGTCTCTTTTAAACTCAAAAAATAAAAATAAAAATTCTTTTTAATAAAATTAAAAAGCTGGGTATAGTGACTCACGCCTGTAATCCCAGCATTTTGGGAGGCCAAGGAGTGAAGATCACTTGAGCCCAGGAGTTCAAGACAAGCCTGGGCAACATGGCAAGGTCATATCTCTACAAATATTAAAAAATAATTAGAAATAATTAGCCAGGCATGGTGGCATGCACCCGTATTCCCAGCTACCCTAGAGGCTAAGGCGGGAGAATGGCTTTAACCCGGGAGGTCATGGCTGCAGTGAGCCATGATCATCCCACTGCACTCTAGCCTGGGCAACACAGTGAGACAACTCCCCACCCCAATCTCAAAGAAAATAAAATCTTAAATCTACACACATCCCCATATAATATTCTTCTGTTGGGAATCTTTTTTAAAGTTCTTTAAAAATCAGTTGTAAACATCTTTTACTTTTAATATCTTTAATTGTCTCATTATAACAAGCTACAATGTAAAAACAATTCAAACTCCAACAAAGAAATTCTATACTATATGATAGTGAAATATAAGCCAGAGAATCAATAAGAGGATGCTACACTACTGTTGAAGACCAGAAGTTATTATTTCCTTTGAAAAGGATCAACAGAAGCAGTATTGATGCAGGATATAAAAGTACTATAAAGCTGGATGTGGTAGCACATGCCTAAAGTCCCAGTAACTCAAGAGGCTGAGGCAGGAGGATCACTTGAGCCCAGGAGTTGAAGGGCAACCTAGACAAAACAGCAAGATCCCAAGATCCCATCTCTTTTGGAAAAAAAAAAGTACCATAATGGTAATACTTTTTGTTTCAGAGTTGTTTAAAATCTTAGTTATATGTTTAATAAAGTAACTTATTCAAGTTTTTTTAAATATTTACTCTTATGATTGTAAAACTTTCTTTTACATTTATCAGTGTGCTATAATATGAAATGGATGTATCTGCCGTTTAACCGAATCAAGAAATTTATTAAATGCAGTTTATCATAAATCGAAAATAACCATTAACAAAATGAAGAATCTATTTACTTTATCAGCATTGAGATTCTATTTACATAATGAAGAGCTATGGGTAAAACAAACAGCCCAAACACTATTTGCAGAAAACTCAATATTCCAATGATTTTAATATACATATAATTATCAATTTCTAGGCTTGGATTTACAGAGTATGTAAATGGTCAGAAGTAAATTAACATACCTAATTTATTACAGTTCAGAAATAAAAACGAAATGCCACAGGCCACAAAACAACTGCTTCATATTCAAAGGTACAAGTTCAATTTGGTAGATCAGCTGGACTCACTGCATTATATTGCAGGAGATAAGGGTTAAGTGACCTTGGGATACTGTTCTCCAGATGGCTAAAGGGTCCATTTTTTTATTGGAATTATCTCTACTTTTAAAAAAATTAGATCTACTTTTGATAAACACCTAGCTTATCACACAATTAATACATTTGCCCATATAAGATTCTACTTGAAGCTTTGTTTTTTAAATTTTAGGATTATAGCTACTATAAAAACAAAATTTAAGAACACACAACATACACAACAGGTTAAGAATACATGCCTTCTCTTCTGATGAACAGCACAAGAAGGTTAAGAAGTTTGGGGATACATTTTAGAGATTTTTAAATGAGAAATCCAATAAATCTTTAAGCATTTAGCTTTGCATTATTGCAGCTCATGAACGATTGTTTAAACTAATTTGTAATACACAATATATTCACTCCACAAATAACTATGTACATATATAGCCCACATCAATTTCCTTATCCTTTTAATTAAAAATTTATGTTTCTCCTACTCATAAAAATCTGGTTTTAAGTGTTTTAAAAGTTCAAACGGCTATCAAGCTATACTTTGCTTTGGCACTAGCTCCCCCTCCAGACCAAGGTACTAATATAACCGCATTTAAAAAAATAATAAGGAACAAGTTTTTCCAATCCACTAGCAAATTTTAAGATTCACCACTTTTAAGGACACTCCAATTTCATAAAAATAACTCGTAAGAATTGGCAACAAAACAATTTAGAATGTAATCAGAATTACTGTTTTTTTCAATTCTATACATCTCAAAACTGATTTGTAGGAAAACAACTTCAAGTGACTTTTTAAATTCAAAATAACCTCAAAATAAAACCTATATAATGCCATATCTTACGGAAATTATTTTGAATCACTATCCTATTACACAAGTACCCTTCAAGTTAACTCACAATTTGACCAAAGATACGTTTTTGCATCTATTTCTGCAATTAATGCAAGTTTCATTCCAGCTATTCATCTATGGAATTCAAATAGAATTCTCAATTTATAAAGCAGCAAAAAGAAAATCTGTCTTGGAACTACCCTTGTATATGTCTTATTCATCTCTAACTCCCTGCATTTTTTACACACTAAGCCTGTAAAATGACAATTACAAACGCTTAAATTCCCACCTTCTCACTACTACTGTAGTATTTACAAATCAAGTAATTAAGATTTTCTACACACATAGCAGATTTCACAAGGATAACAACGCATAGGGCCTTATTATTTGGCACAGGGTTTTAGGATGTTTTTACAGTTATTTTAAAGAGCGGAGACTGCCACTCACTCCATTATTTCTTACATATCTGATATACTGTAGTGCTTAAATAGTAATTTAATAGCAGTAGTGCTGCCTAAAATACTTTCTATATTATGTGCCTCTTTAAATAATTAGTTGTTAGACATGGAATGTAAATTAATCAAGAAAATAAATATGCAACTAACTCCAGGAATAACAAGAAAAAAAAAAACTATAATGAAACCTGCCCATAGTTTTCATAGAGTCAAGCCAAAGTTAGGTCAGTTACTTGAGATGCGTTTAACTCTAAACTGATACAAAACTTGTGTTGCATTTGTTCCGCAAAACCTTGAAATTTGGTGAATACTGGAGAATTTGGCTTTTCTGGGTCCACCTTCTGGAGTGGGTTTAAATAAACTGTAAATAATTCAAACATAGGAAAAAACAACCATCTCTCCGTGCCTTTATCCAAGGCCTCAATATTATACAGCAAAATGCTAAAAGCTTATTAGGGACAAACCCTAAACATGACACTGCCACTTAAGAAATACACTGCGTCTCTGAAGGTTGCAATCCCCATTGTGAAGAAAGAACAGGTGCTGCACCCGACAACCCACCCACTCCTGCAGGACAAATCTCCTAGAACTAATAAATATGGACTCATTTAACCTTCCCAAGTAAGTTTAGATACTCAAAAGCCGCCAGCTCGTCATTTGCACACCAAAAGGGAGTACAGCTGCACTCAAGCCTTTCACTGCCCTTCATCGGTCCCTCGCGGATCTTTGTGCGGGTCCACTCCCTGCTTTCTAGCCCGAGCAGCACTCACAGAGAGCCCATAACGCACCGGCATCTTCCTCCCACAGACCGCGACTCCAGGGACCGAGCTGCTGGCGAAGGGAAGGTAGGCGTGGAGGGGAGACAACGGACACGTCCCACCCCCGCCCCCCATCCCTTTTCCTCCCCCTAGGCTTCGGCCACTGCCCTAGGCAAGGATGCGCGACGCCGCTCTTCGCGTCCCGGCTGGAGAGCCGGGCCCCTCACCCTCTGCCCGCGCCCCCGGGTCTGCGCCAAGGCATCCGCCAGAGCGTCCCAGTGGCTCCCTCCCCACTTTTCCGAGAGCCACTGGTTAACCGGCAGCAGTTACAGCTACAGGCCTGGGGGTCGTCCGGGGAAACGAGCAGGGACAGCCGCGGAGCCTCCTCAGATCCCGCGCGCTACCCAGCCCAAGACCCCGAGGCGCGCGGGGCCCGGCTCCCAAAACGCCCCCTTACCCGAAGCGGGAGCAGAGGCGGTCTCCGCCGTCCCTGGTTGCAGCCGCCAAAGCCACAGCCCTCAGCCGTAGCTGCCCCACGCTGACGGAGTGGAAAGGGTGGCTGGGTGGAGGATGCTACTCCCGACTAAACCGAGAGGAAGAAGCGGAAACAGGAACCGCCGCCGCCGCTTAACGGAGCCTTCGGCGCCACTGACTGAGGCAGAGCGCGAGGCGGCGCGAGCCGGGCAGTCGCTGACAGCGCGAGACCGAGCGCGAGCCGGGTCCAGGACGCGCGACCCCGAACAGCGCCGGCCCCATTCCGCGGGGAGAGGAAGGGACGGGTCGTCTGGGGCCGGGAGAGGGGACGGGGTGTGGAGGGGGCCTGGAGCGGAGGTAACCGGCACCTCGGATCGGCAGGAGAGAACGCGCGCACGCGCCGGAGCGGCTCTGACAACGAGCGCAGGCGGGGAAGCCTCGGCCAGCGCCGGCGTGCGCGCGCGAATGGGGGCGCGCGCCCCTCGGCGTTCCTAGCTTCTGGGATAGGGCGCGCATGCGCCGGCCGCTGCCACCTACGGCGACCCTGGCATGTGCCAGGGCTTCTCCCCGCCCCCTTCCTCGCTGCGCCCGTGTAGAGCGTAGCTGCAGCATCCACCGCCTAGCAGAGCCGCGGGCCACAGCGGGACGGCAGGGTTCCAACGGGGCAGCGGCTGCGCACGCGGGCGCCGGCTCGCACACAGGCGTAGGCCGCCCTCTACCGCCTGAAGGCCGGAGGCTGAGTGGGGCGCCAGCGGATCCAGGATCCCGGGGGGAGAGCCGCCTCCAGAGAATGTCGTGCTCCCTACAGCGCCAGGGACTGACCGGCCTGTGCCAGCTTAGTCGGCGGCCCTAGGGGGCACCCGTACTAGGGCTTTTGAAGCTGGCCCCTTGCTACTTTTCGGGGTGGCCGCTGCTGCTGCTCCTCAGCCCCTACAGCCCGCGTTTGGCCGCTCGGCTACAGCTTCCAGCGCGATCCTACAATAACATCTGTCCCCCCAGGCGATTGAGCGAAGCCCTACTTTATCTTGTGAGAGCTGTGTTTCCACATTCACTCGAAGAGAAAGACCCCCAACGAGGGCCTGAGTTCGATGCCCGGCCTCTCCCGACCCGCGGCTGCGACAGCCCCTCTGAGGCGGAAGTTTATTTAGTATGGCAAAGAGAACAGCACGGGGTGAGGGGAGAGGCTTTGCCCTAAGATGCGTCCTACCCGCTCGGACTCGGAAAATTCCCGGCGCCCGCGATGCAGAGCAGTGGGCCTAAGGGCTGCCTCAGAGCAGCCCAGACCGCCAGTTGAGCGGGAGGACCTGAGCACGCCGCCCCGGCACACAAAGTAGTCGCGGGCCGAGGGGGTGCCGCCAAGGCCAATCAGAATCGCGCGCCGCGTGAGTGGAGTGCGAGCCGGCCAATCAGAGGACCGGAAGATGAGCTTCCCGTTCCAAACTCTTCCCTTGCAGCTTTGGGACCCAGATCCCAAGCCTGGGGCGAAGTACGGTTGTAAGCGAAATGGTGCCCTGAAGACAAGAATCATTTCTCTAGGCTAGGGCATTTTAAAGCACATACCGGGTATACTTATCCCAAAGCAAGTAGCGGCGGCCTTTTAGATGTTACATATTAAAAGATCACAGAAAAGAGATTTAAGAGGCAGTGGCCTGTCAAGACTGCAATCTGCCTAATATTCATAAATTCACATATTTATTGAGACCTTCTTATGTACCAGAAACTCTATTACAGGTACTCAAATAAGGTACTGCTGATTTAAAACAAGAAAATCCCTTGTCCTCAAGCAGCTCAGGTTCCGAGGGAGGCTTTGCTAGACCTTTTGACTCGTATTTATTGTCAGCTCTTTAAACAAAAAGCACTCTATGACGGGCTGTACTTTGCAGTCGTTTTTATGATTGTTATCTCCCTGTGAGAAAAGAAAATTGAAAGTGGAGTGACTTATCCAAGATCACACAAAAGATATACTGGCAGAGCCAGAATTATGTTCTAGTTTGTATGTCATCATTCAATACAGTCATTGAATAACAATTTGTAAACGCATGGATGCTCTCTCCCATGAGATTTCTGTACTAAGTGTACAAGCAGAACAAAATTCTGGTATAAAAGTGACACACTTTGGTTGTTGGAAATTTACACAAATTTTAGACTTATGTGGGATTAGAGGTCAAATCTTATCAGTCATACTCTAGATAATTTTTAGAAGTAAGAGGTGGGGTGGATATTTACTTTTTAGTTTAAACACAGCATTTTTAAAATATTTTAACAATCAAGTTGTAAACTTTTTTTTTTTTTTAAGATAGAAGAAACGGGAAAGATCACTTGAGCCCAAGAGTTCCAGCCTGCAGTGCCACATGAGGGTGCCTGTGAATAGCCACTGCACTCCAGCCTGGGCCACATAGCAAGACCCCCATCTCTATAATAAAAAATTAAATTTAAAAAAGAAAGAAAATAACGATTTCTGGTTGGTTAACAGTCATAATAGCTTACACTGTATAATATTTTGAGATATCTAAGTTCAAAGCTTTACATTTGCCTCAAAATTCTATTTTTGTCTGGCCTTACATTTTTGCTTCCCAAATCCTAGGAATTAAAGCACTTATTTTCCCTACTTCCTTCCAATTAAAAAAAAAAAAAAAAAAAAAAACCTTTCCTAGGAACGTTTTGCCCAGGATTTGGAACATTTGTATAGAACAATATAATGTACATTAAAATAACAAATAACTTTGGTATCTCTTGAACACACTCAGAAACTAATTCTTGAACGATTTTGAAGTCTGCTTTGTTGAATCAGTGTCCTTCTCCACTGTGATGGAGCATTATTATCAAAACCCTTTCCAAGGGAGGCTCAGGATTTAGCTGCCATCCCAAAACTGGAGGTCTCTGTCAAACAACTGATATTTGAGAACAAGTCTTTACACATTAAGTTCTAAGCCAATCATGAATTTCCAGGAAATTTGCTTATAAAAGGGATGCTTACTTGCCTCTTCTCAATGTGAACAACAGTCCCAATTTTTAAGAAATACATTTATTTTACCCTCCAAAGAGGAAAATTCCTAGAACTCAGCCTTTCTCTTGCCAGGTTAAATTCTGAGAGAGAAGGAATTCCCAAAAGTTCTAAACATCACTGGCCATCAGAAAATATATGTGTCAAAAGCGTTTTTCCACAAGCTGCAACCTACCACCCTGTTCCTGGGCTCTCATTCTCTTCTCCCAACTGCTTGCCTCTGCTGCTCATCACTCCCAGTTTGTGATACTTAAGTAAGTATAAGTACTCCACCTCTTATTCCCCCTCTCCCTCACCAAACTAGGTTTTGGGCCCATCTTTGCTTATCCCAAAAGTTAAAGTTCTGCTCAACAAAAGATTAGGCAAAACAATCTTTATGACCTGTTATACTGTGTCAATGTATTGTTTTCTTTTATATAGCCTCAATCAGATTCTTAACCATCAGCCAGAGCTATGGGGACTTGGGTGTGAGGCAAGAAGGAGTCAACCCTTAGACAATGGAAAAGATCAAAATGAAAGTTAAAGTGAGTACATGAGTGGCCATTTTATTGAGAGATTAGCTAGATCAAAGTTAATGAACTTGAATGCTATCACATTTCCTAAGTTGTGAACATTCATGTAGAAACTAGTTTGAAATTTACTACCATTTTATTATGACTGTAATAAAAATAATAGCCAAAGTATAATATTGCTGAGCACCAGGCCCCATGCAAAACTCTTTACTTACACCATTTAATTCTCAAATAAACCTTTGAGGTGGATCCTATTTTTATAGTAGGGAGATCTGTGAAGTTCCAGCAAGGGGTTGAGGCACTCAGAAGGCTTAGCATAAGCTACTTACCAAATAGTTTAGAAATTTTTCTATCTCTACAATGTGTACCAATTGACTGTCAGTCATGGAAGCATTCTGAATAATTGTTAATTGTTCTTGTTGTTTTATAATTGTTACTCTAGCTACTTTTCACTTACAGGATCCCATTTTCCAGGAAGTCATCCAAAGGGCAGCATTGTTACTGCCATGAGCAAGAAAGAGTGACCTTGAGATAATCATTTTACCCGTTTGGGCCTCAGTTTTCTCATTTGTAAAATAAAAGGGTTGGACTAGGTAAGTTTTAGTTGTTCACCAGTTCTAAAACTATAAATCTAGCCAACTTGACATACCATTGACAATAACTACAAAAATGAAATATGGGGAAAAAAGAGTCCATATTTTCTTTTCTGTTTTTAGAGACAAGGTCACCTATGTTGTCAAGGCTGGTCTTGAACTCCTGGCCTCAAGCTATCCTCCCCGCTCAGCCTCCTGCAAACTAAGAATCTATATTTTCAAATTCAATGTGTTATAAGTCACTTTTGAGCCAACTCCTTAAACAGAAACTCTATACCTACTCATTAAAAAGCCAGAGTAAATCTTTCCCATTAGAAGAGTAAATGAAGTGATTGATTTAAAGACTGATGAAACTAGCCAAACTATCCCTCCCTATGACTTGCCTCCACGGCTGAAATTTCTGTCTTCTCCATTGGGATAAAGCAGCCTATAGTTCACACTACTGATTTCTTATTCATTCCTGTCCTTCCTTATTAATAGGGCTCTTTATTTTTGTTTTTATCTGCCAATTTTTTAGGTAACCACCCAAACTCCAACTACAGAAGGGCAACTCAATTAGCCAGTAAATGGATTCCCTAATATGGTAGGAGATTTATCATGCTTACTCCCTCCTTCCAGACATACAAAAGGAATACATTTTTCCACACCCACCCCAGCTACCCTCCTCCCCTTGCAGTTGGGCTGGACCATGTGACTGACTAGCTATAGCCACCAGTCTGTAGTGGGTTGTGGGTAGAAGTGGTATGTGTCAATTCCAGGTAGAACAATTCATTGCCAGCATAAGTCCTTACAGTGTTTACTCTTCCCCAGACTCAAGACCAGTATTATCTTGAGTATTAGTAAAACCTCTCTCAGCTTAAGTTCCAAAAAAAAAAGGATAATGTAAAGCAGCCTGCCTCCAATCTTCATCTGGTTTGAATAAGAAATGCACCTTTGTAGTTTAAGCCACTGAGATCTGGGAGTATTTTTCACTGCAGTATGACCTAGCATCTAGGTTATGCTAGACTAAAATATGCTTGAAAACTATTAGGACCAGGGTAAACTAGCACAATCAGATCAAAGGAAAGGATTTTCAGTCCATACCTAGGGGAAGCAGTTCTCTCCTGCCTGATATGAGCAAGTCAGACTGTGACCCAGATTGCCAATTGGCAGCAATCTTGCAAGAGGAACTAACCTGAAAATGAAGTCAGCCTACTGGGGATGGCAAAGAGAAAGAAAACCCCTGAAGATAGGATTGTGCTGTGGTCATACCACTCCTGAAAACTGCTCTTTCCTGGACTATTCCACTAACCAATAATTCTGTTTGTTTGTTCCCCCATAACACTGTAAGCATAAACTCTAATTTCATCTCAGTTCCTAACACAGATATGTCTCAAGAAGCACTAAAAAATATTGGATATAGCCAGGAATGATGGTTCATGCCTGTCATCTCAACACTTTGGGAAGCCAAGGTGGGAGGATCACTTGAGGCCGGGAGTTCTAGACCAGCCTGGGCAACCATAGCAAGACACCTGTCTCTATTTTTTTAAATATATTGGATACATTAAAATGTTTTAAATATAATAGCTCATACTCTTGCCTTCAGAAATAAGGTATTGTCTGTATTAACAAGGAGAAAGTAATTTGATTTAATCCAATCTTTTTACAGATGAAGAGATTAAAACCTTGTAAGATATTACAAGGTTTATCAAGTTCATATAGCTTTGGTATGGCAAACAGAGATAGAGAAATAACTAATAATTGCTTCATCAAAATTGACCATAGTTTCCAACTCAGGATAGAGAAGTATTGAGCCAGTATATTACCCTCAGACTTACTAGCTATCTTACAACCACATCACACCAATCTGGTTCAACTTTTATGTAACAAAGTTGTGAGTTGTTTTCCAGTTACCATGTGCCCCCAGGTTGAAGGTCACCTAACCTGAACATGCCCAGAGGAACCGAGTCTGCAACCACAGCGGGAACCTAAGTGCTCTGACTGAGGAGTGGGGACTGAATTAAGAAGGGGATACCACATGGCAGGATCCAAGATCTAATCATATCAAGCTTGGCATCATCCCATGGCAGGATCCAATCAAATCACACCTCCCAGCATCATCTCATTGCAGGATCCAGTCCAATCACATCTCATTACTTTATGCTTATAAAATCTGGCCCAGGCCAGACACAGTGGCTCACACCTATAATCCCAGCACTTTGGGAGACGAAGGCAGGTGGATCACTTGAGGCCAGGAGCTCAAGACCAGCCTGGCCAACATGGTGAAACCTACGAAAAAATACAAAAATTAGCCAGGCATGGTGGTGGGCACCTGTAATCCCAGCTACTTGGGAGGCTCAGGCAGGAGAATCACTTGAACCCAGGAGCAGAGGTTGCAGTGAGCCAAGATCATACGACTGCACTCCAGCCTGGACAACAGAGCATATCCTCCTGTCTTCTTGCAGTTGATTTGCAATAAATCTTTTAATTTCTCAAAAGCCAGTGCCATGGTATTGGCCATTGGCCTCTATGCACATTAAATAGTGCTTGGTAACAGTCTGACCTTGGGCAAGTTACTTAACCTCTCTGAGCTCTGTTTTTTCCATCTATAAGAAGGGATGATGACCCCTAGCTCATGGGGTTGTATGGAATAAATTACTCAACATATAAAAAGCACTTATTCTTGACATATAGTAAATGTTGTATACATTACAGCCCTATTAAATGATCTTTATTCATAGCTAAACCATTTTTATATATTAGGTTAGATCCTGTAATCCTTTACCATTCATTTAATTCAGACCACTGACCTGTGTTTTTTCATCACACAAAATTGTAATGTATATTAGTGTGTGGCCAGCACCCACCTTTCCTATAGGAACTACTGCTTTCATGCCCACACTTCTATCACGATGGCAGCAAGAAGAGCTGTGTTACTGCTGTCCATTGGTCACACCTAACTGGTCAAGAGGTGGACACCTGACTAAAGATGGGCCAATGAACCCATTCCTCCAGGATATTTAGACTTGGGAAGAGAGATTATCTCAAGCCTCACCTAGATATAAAATCTGGGAGAAGTCATTAGTCATTTGCCAAGTGGAGAAACTCATTCTGCATTAGAGAATAAAGTCAATGGACAGAGGAAGCAGAGAAGACAGAAGTATCCTTATTGTAGTGGAATGCTAAGTTCCAGGTTTTCCTGACCAGTAGTTGAATTTCTGCCTTTTCTTCTGCTTAGGCTCATCTCTTTCTAGGCTTTTCCAGTATCCTTGCGATATTGTTTCCATCTTGCCTAAGCTATTTCCAGGTGGGTTTATTTTAGAAGCAATTAATGCAATGATATGCTACATAATCATAAAGTTAAAAAAAAAATAAGAAAAGGAAAAATACTTTTTTTTTTAGACGGAGTTTTGCTCTAGTTGCCCAGGCTGGAGTGCAATGGTGCAATCTTCATTCACCGCAATCTCCACCTCTTGAGTTCAAGTGCTTCTTCTGCCTCAGCCTCCAGAGTAGCTGGGATTACAGGCATTCGCCACCATGCCCAGCTAATTTGTATTTTTAGTAGAGACGGGGGTTTCACCGTCTTGGCCAGGCTGGTCTTGAACTCCTGACCTCATGATCCGCCCACCTCAGCCTCCCAAAGTGCTGGGATTACAGGTGTGAGCCACCGCACCTGGCCCTAGAAAAATTCTTAGATATATTACCTTCATTAATGACCTGGATGATACCACTAAGAATAGATCGTCAAGTTTATGAAAGTGAATCAACAAATTTTTATAAGATCTCAACTGTATGTAAGGGAGCTATAGCAAACACTTCAGATTACCTACCTTTCTATATCTTTTCTCTCATTTTTCCATAATAACAAATCCTCATTTCTGGATGGTTCTATTGCAACTCAACTAAAATCTTACTTTTCCTAGTCTCCCCTGTAGTGGGTGTGGGTGCATGACTAAATTCTGGCTGTTGAGATCTAAGCAGAAAAGTTGTGCAGTGCTTATATTTTTTTAAAAAATCATTAAAATGAAGGAGATACATCCTTCTTATTGCTTCTCTCCATCCTACTACCTGAGGCATGATGATGTGATGACTGGAGCCCTTGCAGCCATCTTGCACTATGAGGAAAATAGCTGTACCCTGGGGATAGCATAATAGTGACTGGGAGGGAGTTGGGTCCTTGACAACTTTGTCAAGCCTCCACACCAGTCCTGGATTGCTCATTTCCAGAATTATTTTATGTGAAAAATAAATAAGCTGCTGTTTTATTTAAGCTACTATTATCTAGGTTTTACTGTTATATGCCACTAATTCTCATACTATTGATACAATACCATTTCAGTTTAATAAATTATATTGAGTTAGGCTGGATCAATAAGGCTGTATAAAAAGAAAGAAATCTGGCCTGACATACTGGCTTATGCCTGTAATCCCAGCACTTTGGTCAGGAGTTTGAGACCAGTCTAACCAACATGGTGAAACCCCATCTCTACTAAAAACACAAAAAATTACCCAGGCATGGTGGTGGGTGCCTATAATCCCAGCTACTCAGGAGGTTGAGGCAGAAGAATCACTTGAACCCGGGAGGTAAAGATTGCAGTGAGCTGAGATCATGCCATTGTGCACCAGCCTGGGCAACAAGAGCAAAACTCCATCTCAAAAAGGAAAAGAAAAAGAAACAAATCTAAAAAGCATCTTGAAAGAACTGTTACAGACACAAGTACACATTATTGTATTTTAAAAATTAGAAATCTATGCCGGGTGCGGTGGCTCACGCCTGTAACCCCAGCACTGTGGGAGGCTGAGGCGGGTGGATCATGAGGTCAGGAGACCAAGACCAGCCTGGGCAAGATGGTGAAACCCCGTCTGTACTAAAAATACAAAATTAGCCGGGCGTGGTAGCGCGTGCCTGTAATCCCAGCTACTCAGGAGGCTGAGGCAGAAAACTGCTTGAACCCAGAAGGCAGAGGTTGCAGTGAGCCAAGATCACACTACTGCACTGTAGCCTGGGCAACAGAGCAAGACTCCATCTCAAAAAAAAAAAAAAATTTTTTTTTAATTAAAAATCCAAAAATAGAGATACAATCAGGGGAAGGATGGGTGGGAACAAGGTCAGAGGAAAAAATTCCAGCTCCCCTCACAAAAAATTAACCACTATCAGTATGATATGAATACTTGCTACGGCAAGAATAAATCTTGCTAAAGTCACTAAAGTTCTAACATTCAGCTTTTCAGAGGCAAAAATTCTACCTTATGCGTTAACCCAAGGGCAAATTAGATTCCGACAGGAAAACACTAACTCTAACCAAACTGACAAAAGTCTGAAAAACCAGAAGGCCCTCTTGAGGGCAGAGATCCTGCCTATCTGTCTTGATCACCACCATGTAGTATATTTATTGAATGAGTTAATTAATTTTCATTGCAATATAAATGCCAACAGGATTGAGAAACTTATAACCTTTGGTTAGTCAGGATCTTCCAAAGTTTCCATGGGAACAAGGCCATATAAAGTCATCGTTCAGAATATAGATTTTAACAATATTTGAATCCTTGCTCGCCACTTAATAGCTGTGAGACCTTGGGAAACTTTAAAACTCTGTCTCATTTTTTCATGTCTGCAATATAGGAATAATAATATCATATACATCATAGGGTTGTTGTTACTATAAAATAAGTTATTAGGTATAATGATCTTAAGAGCAGAGCCTGACACTGAATAAGTACACCATAAATTTTAGCCATTTATAGCTCTACAAAAACCCTAAGCTGAAGCAAGCCTTCACAGACCCTATAATTATCTGATTTAAATCCAAAGTCAAGATAACATGAAAACAGAAGCTAAGGAAGCAGAAGAAAGAAGTGATTGACAAGATTGCCTAGACCGAAGTCTGAATGTCATTTCAGTTCTGCAGTACTTGCTATAACACAACTGTTGGTATTTAAAGCAAGGAGTAAAGGCTCTAAAAACAACTCCCTATAAATTGTGCTGGCGTGATTTACAAGTAGACTTATAAACCTATATAGATAAAGGTCAAGTGGGGTTAACTTGTATTTATTTCAAGACTGATCATTTAGTTTAAAATACACTCTGGGTGGGCACAGTGGCTCACACCTAAAATCCCAGCAGTTTGAGAGGCTGAGGCAGGAGATTGCTTGAGCCCAGGAGTTCAAGACCAGCCTAGGCAACATGGCAAGACCCCCATCTCTACAAAAAATTTTTTAAATTAGCTGGGCATGATGGTGCGTGCCTGTGGTCCTAGCTACTTTGGAGGCTCAGATGGGAGGATCGCTTGAGCCTGAGGTCGAGGCTGCAGAGAGCTGTGTTCATGCATGGCACTCCAGCATAGGTGAGAGAGCAAGACCCATTCTAAAAAAAAAAAAAAATCGCACTCCGTTTTTTGGGCTCCTATCCTCACATATCATATGGCTGAGAAGACTGTGCAACTTACTTGAGCACTTTAAAGTACAAGGACCCAGGAATCACTCAGTTTACTTCAAAGAAAGAGGGGCTTGTTTGAAAAGAAAAACTGAGACTTACTCCAGAGCTGAAACACTGTTGGATACTGAGGCACCTAGAGAGCTGCCCCTCCATGTCTCCATCTCTCACATTTCCGCATTCCCCATGGCATTCCTTTTCCTGCTTTTCTCTCAATACCAACTCACTCCCATTCTTTTTTTTTTCTTTTTTAAACAGGGTCTCACTCTGTCTCCCAGGCTTGAGTGCAGTGGCATGATCTTGGCTCACTGCAACCTCCACTTCCCGAGTTCAAGCAATTCTAGTGCCTCAACCTCCCCAGTAGCTGGGATTACAGGCATGCACTACCACACTCCGTTAATTTTTTGTATTTTTAGTAGAGACGGGGTTTCATCATGTTGGCCAGGCTGGTCTCGAACTCCTGGCCTCAAATGATCTGCCCACCTCGGCCTTCCAAAGTGCTGGGATTACAGCTTCCTTATAATTTTGGATCCTTTATAATTTCATCTTCCTTACAGCATAGATACTATTTTAACTTGCAAATTCTCAGTTTCCTAGTACACATTCTCCAGTGAAGGAAGTCTTGTTGGGCCTGCATATCTTTCTACCAAGCCACATCATGGGTCTTCTGGCCTCAAATCAGGTGTTACTTGTGGTCCAAACTACTTCAAGGCAGTGGTGGCTGCCCCCGCAGCAAGGGCTATGGGCATGGGTGTAGCAAACAGAAACTGACTGACATCTTTGGTACTCCGCTATACTCGTTTCCCTTGCATTCTCCTTCAGTTTTCTGCAATTCTCCTAAGCTTTCTGGTATTCACACCTAGATCTTGTCATTCCCTCTTTCTATTCTCAATACTCAGCAATTCAGTTCAGCATCAATCCTCATATTGGCTTTTGCAAATTCCCCAATGTGTTGTTTCCAATAATTGTTGGATTTGGTTTTGTTTATGAAGTCAAGTGGGCTTTGTTGGAGCTCATCTTTGCACCATCTAGCTTCTCACCAACTGACTCAGCATCCCTCACATTGGTATGGTAAAAGTGAGCTCAGGAGAAATCATGAGTTATATAAGTGCAACTCTCATGGCTTCTTTTAAAAATAGCAGAAAGGTGAAAGGTGTATGATAATGGCACAAAACTGTCTTCATATAAGAAAGACAGCCTTTTATTTATTTATTTATTTATTTAGACACAGGGTCTCCCACTGTTGCCCAGGCTGGAGTGCAGTGGCACGATCATGGCTCACTGTAGTCTCGACCTCCCAGGCTCAAACAGTTCTCTCACATGAGCCTCCCAAGTGGCTGGAACCACAGGTACACACCACCAAGCCTAGCTAATTTTTTAGCTTTTTGTAGAGACAGGTTCTCTCTATGTTGCCCAGGCTGGTCTCGAACTCCTGGGCTCAAGCAATCCTCCTTCCCAAACCTCCCAAAGTGCTGGAATTATAGGTGTGAGTGACCGCACCCAGCCTTGAGACAGCCATTCGAAAGCTAATCTCCAGAATAGGTTTATCAAAAGCTAATGCCATCATGTGTTGAGTCGAAGAGTTTATATAAATAATGGCAGTAGAAGTCATATAGCCCTGAACCAACAGGGAAGACTAACAGGGAATTAACAGGAAATATAGAGGAGTATATGGATATTTGATGGGCACTAATGTCTCTGCCACATGTGGTACATGACATACACAACCATATGTGGCATGGCTCTGGATAATAATTTGAACAAGCAATAATGAGAATAATGGAATGGATAGCAGAAGGCAAATTTCAAAAATTTTGAAGAACTTGATGACTGGTAAAAAAGTGACTAAAGCTTAATGAGATTTAGGGCATGGTTGAATAGTTATTTAATACCACTGATATAGTTTATGGTTGATTGGATGCCACATGCAGAGTATGAAAACAAAAAGAAAAATAGTTTATGGTTGTGCATGACTGCATTTAGAATTCAGGTCTTCCGAGAGAGAGATCCAGGATGGCTGATCACTAGCAGTTCGGGCACGTAGCTCCCAGTGAAAGCACAGAGAACAAGAGGACGCCACACTTTCAGATGAATATTTGTTGCTCATGGACCAGGAGATTCCCAGCGGAGGAGCCCCAGGGGTCACCAGAGCGACTCTTGTGGCCAGCGCAGCGGTTTTGCTGGCGCCTTAGCGCAGCAGTTTTTGGTGCAGAATCTGGAGATTCCCGGGCAGAAAAGCACCATCAATCTTAACACCACTGTTTTGGCTGGCGCAGTGGACTGCTCAGATTTCGGCACTGGGAATAAAAAGTTGGATGTCCGCTCAGAGACCTAGTTAGAAAGTCAGTAATTACAAAGACGACAGAGGGATAAATATATAATGAAGACAAGAAACCAGCCTAAAAAGGCAGAGAATACTCAAAATCAGAATGCCTCTCCCTCTACAGGGGATCGCAATTCCTCATCAGTAACGGAACAAGGCTTAATGGAGAACAAGTGTGTTCCAATAACAGAAGCAGGTTTCAAAATGTGGGTGATAAGAAACTTCCGTGAATTAAAAGAACTTGTTCTAACCCAATGCAAAGAAACTAAGAACCTTGAAAAAAGGTTTGACGAAATGCTAACGAGAATGGACAATTTAGAGAGGAATATAAGTGAATTGATGGAGCTGAAAAACACAACACAAGAACTTCGCGAAGTATGCACAAGTTTAAACAGTCGAATTGATCAAGCAGAAGAAAGGATATCAGAAGTCGAGGACCAGCTCAGTGAAATGAAATGAGAAGACAAGATTGGAGAAAAAAGGATAAAAAGGAATGAGCAAAGTCTCCAGGAAATATGGGACTACGTGAAAAGAGCTAATTTACGTTTGATAGGTGTACCTGAATGTGACGAACAGAATGAATCCAAGTTGGAAAATACTCTTCAGGATATCATTCAGGAAAACTTTCCCAGTCTAGCAAGGCAGGGTAATATTCAACTCCAGGTAATACAGAGAACACCACAAAGATATTCTTCAAGAAGACCAACCCCAAGGCACATAATTGCCAGATTTATTAGGGTTGAAATGAAGGAGAAAATGCTAAGGGCAGCCAGAGAGAAAGGTCAGGTTACCCATAAAGGGAAACCTATTAGACTTACAGCAGATCTCTCAGCAGAAACCCTACAAGCCAGAAAAGAGTGGGGACCAATATTTAACATCCTTAAAGAAAAGAACTTTCAACCCAGAATTTCATATCCAGCCAAACTAAGCTTTACAAGCGAAGGAAAAATTAAATCTTTTGCGAACAAACAAGTACTTAGAGACTCCACCACCACCAGGCCTGCTTTACAAGAGCTTCTGAAAGAAGCACTATACATATAAAGGAACAACCAATATTAGCCTTTCCAAAAATATATCAAAAAGCAAAGAGCATTAACACAATGAAAAATGTACACCAACTAATGGGCAAAACAGCCAGCTAGCATCAAATGGCAGTATTAAACCTATATATATTCTAATTGGATAAAAAGCCAAAACCTATTGGTATGCTGCATCCAGACCCATCTCACATGCAACAATATACACAAAGACTCAAAACAAAGAGAAGGAGGAAGATTTATCAACCAAACAGAGAGTAAAAATAAACAAATAAACAAAAAGCAGGAAATGCAATTCTCGCCTCTGATAAAGTAGACTTTAAAGCAACAAAGATCAAAAGAGGCAAAGAAGGACATTACATAATGGCAAAAGGATCAATGTAACAAGAAGAGCTAACGATTCTATAGATCAACCAGACAGAAAATTAACAAGGACATCCAGGACTTGAACTCAGACCCGGAACAAGTAAACTTAATAAACACTTATAGAACTCTCCATCCACTTCAAATACACAAAACATACATTACCACCTCACACCTATTCCAAAAGTGAGTACATAATTGGAAGTAAATCACTCCTCAGTAATTGCATAGCATTTCATAGGTTTAAATGAAATATTGGTTGGCTGCTTGTTATTTTCTTCCCTTATTCCTTCCTGTCTACATTATTAAGTATAATTATTGGTATAAAAGAGGTTTGCAATACCCATTACTAAACTGCATTCTAGCCTGGGCAAGAAAGCAATACTCCCATTCTCTCTCTCTCTTTCTCTTCCTTTTTCTTCCTCTTCTTCATTCTTTTTTTTCTTTCTTTCAAAAAAAAAAAAAAAGAATTCAGGTCTTTCAGGCTCCATATCTCATGTACAACATAGTAAAATATATGTATTTTTAAACTCTGGAATCAGATGGATAGATCATGATATTCCCAGTGTCTAGAACCGTGCTTGGACCATGGGAAATGTTCAACGAAAAGTTATTGAATAAGTGGATGAGTGAATGAATGAATGAAGAAATGAATGAAGAAAGTAGATTTTATTACAAGAGACTAAATAAAAGAAGTTTTGTCTTTACATGTTATTAGATCTTGCAAATGGTTTCCAAGGAAGTTTTAACAGCTTTTAAAATAGCTGTTTTTAAAACAGCTTATACATGCTTATGACCCCATTCCTAAATAATAGAAGAAATCTAATTAACTTTGTCCTTCCTTAGTCTTATTTTAAAGATGAAAAATATTCATATCCTAATAAAATAATCCATGCAGTCCTTTTACCTTTAATATCCTATGTGCCTCTAAGACAAAACTATCCATAATTAAGTTTCCTCTGCAACTTACAAAGAATGCATTTGCTGGCTCCTCCCCTGTAAATATGGCTGTGATGACCATATTTTTTTCTTTACCAAATAGCAAGTGATCGAACTAAGTCTAATATTAAAAATCTGGATTTTCCTGGAAAGTCCAAGACCTATGAACATTCATGGCCTTGGATTTAAAGTCTCCTGGGCTGTGTCGTCAGGGCTGATGTTCACCAACATTGCAAAATTTTCATTGGTCAGCAGTCTATTTTGATTGTCTGAGCCTATGCGATACTGTTCAAAAAAATCTTTATCCTCCATGAGTTTAATTTAGTAACAGAGAAGCTAACTGAAGCTATGATAAACAGGTTTGAACCCAGATAGTTTGATTTTGTGGTGGGGAAATTTTTATCCTTCCTTAACTGTCTCCCAATCACAACTTACCACTTTGCTCACCAAAAGACCTAGGATAAATTCTATATTCATCACAGTAAACCTAGAACTCTAGTGTCATATGCAGATGAAATAAGAACATTTTTACATGTAGTTGCCAACTTGGGTGTGTGTTTGTTGTTGTTGTTGTTGTTGTTTTGTTGAGTCAGTCTTGTTCTGTCACTCAGGCTAGAGTGCAGTGGCGTGATCTTGACTCACTACAACCTCCACCTCCTGGGTTCAAGTGATTCTCCCACCTCAGCCTCCTGAGTAGCTGGGATTACAAGCAACCGCCATCATGCCTGGCTAATTTTTTTGTATTTTTGTAGAGATGGGGTTTCACCATGTTGGCCAGACTGGTCTTGAACTCCTGACTTCAGGTGATCCTGCCCGCTTTGGCCTTCCAAAGTGCTAGGATTACAGGCATGAGCCACTACACCTGGCCAGGTGTATGTTTTTAAAAATAGTTTTAGGTAGGCACAATGGCTTACACCTGTAATCTCAGCTCTTGGGGAGGCCAAGGTAGGCAGATGACCTGAGGTCAGGAGTTCAAGACCAGCTTGGCCAACATGGTAAAACTCCACCTCTACTAAAAATACAAAAATTAGTGGGGCATGGTGGGGCATGCCTGTAATCCCAGCTACTTGGGAGGCTGAGGCATGAGAATTACTTGAACCCAGGAGGTGGAGGTTGTAGTGAGCTAAAAACACATAACTGTACTCCAGCCTGGGCAACAGAGCAAGACAACATCTCAAAAAAAAAAAAAAAAAAAAAAAGAATAGTTTTAGAGTTGGGCATCATGGTGGCTCATGCATATAATCTCAGCATTTTGGGAGGCCAAGGCAGGAGGATCACTTGAGGCCAGCCTGGCAACACAGCAAGGCCCCATCTCTACTTAAAAAAAAATTAATTAGGGTGTTTCCTCATCTTGGTTAACAGTTAATTATAAGATAGAGGTAGCCTAGATCCTTAATTATCTACTAGGAGGAGAGCAACCCTATAAGCATTGGACTGTAACATGAGCAAGAAATAAATCTTAGCCAGGCCTGGTGGCATGGGCCTGTAGCACTAGCTACTCAGTAGGCTGAGGTGAGAGGATCACTTGAGCTCAGGAGTAAGAGATTGCAGTGAGCTATGATCACACTTATAAATAGCCACTGTACTCTAGCCTGGGCAAACTAGCAAGACTCCATCTCTTAAAAAACTAAAACTAGCCAGATGCGGTGGCTCACACCTGTAATCTCAGCACTTTGGGAGGCTGAGGCAGGCAGATCGCAAGGTCAGGAGATCAAGACCATCCTGGCCAACATGGTGAAACCCTGTCTCTACTAAAATACAAAAAAAAATTAGCTGGGCACAGTGGCACATGCCTATAGTCTCAGCTACTCAGGAGGCTAAGGCAGGGGAATCACTTGAACCCAGGAGGTGGAAGTTGCAGTGAGCCAAGATTGCACCACTGCACTCCAGCCTGGTGACAGAGCAAGACTCTGTCTCAAAACAAACAAAATCAAAACTAAAACTCAAAAAGTCTTTATTGCATTAAGCTACTCATGTTAATTAACCAACTATTATACTGGCTAAGGGGAAAATAGGGAGCTGAAATCCAGCCCCGATTTAGTCACCAAACCATGTGCCTTGGCATAGTCTTTTGCCAAACTGAGTGCGCTAGGCTGCATTCTCCCAGAGTTTTCTAATTCACACACAGATGCTGATATGGTCTGGCTGTGTCCTGACCCAAATCTTATCTCAAATTGGTAGCTCCCATAATTTCTATATGTTGTGGGAAGGACCAGTGGGAGATAATTGAATCATACTATTCTCATGGCAGTGAAGAAGTCTCACAAGATCTGATAGTTTTACAAGGGGAAAACCCATTTTGCTTGGCTCTCATTCTGTCTTGCCTGCTGCCATATAAGACGTGCCTTTCGCCTTCTGCTGATTGTGAGGTCTCCCTAGCCACATGGAACCATGAGTTCATTCAGCCTCTTTTTATAAATTACCCAGTCTCAGGTATGTCTTTAATAGCAGGATAAGAACAGACTAATACAGTAAATTGGTACTGAGAGTGGGGTGCTGCTGTAAAGATAACTGAAAATGTGGAAGTGACTTTGGAGCTGGGTAATAGGCAGAGGTTGGAACAGTTTGGAGGGCTCAGAAGAAGACAAAAATGTGGGAAAGTTTGGAACTTCCTAGAGACTTGTTCAATGACTTTGACCAAAATGCTGATACTGAGATGGATAATGAAATCCAGACTGAGGTAGTCTCAGATGGAGATGAAGAAGTTTTTGGGAACTGGAGTAAAGATGACTCTTGCTAAGTTTTAGCAAAGAGAATGGGGACATTTTGCCCCTGCCCTAGAGATTTGTGGAACTTTGAAATTGAAGATGATGTTTTAGGGTACCTGGCAGAAGAAATTTCTAAGCAGGAAAACATTCAAGAGGCAATTTGAGTGCTGTTAAAAGCATTCAGTTTTAAAAGGGAAACAAAGCATAAAAGTTTGGAAAATTTGTAGCCCAACAATGTGATAGAAAAGAAAAACCCATTTTCTGGGAAGAAATTCAAGCTTGCTGCAGAAATTTGCACAAGTAACCAGGAGTGAAATGTTAATGCCTCCAGAGCATGTCAGAGACCTCTGCAGCAGCCCCTTCCATCACAGGCCCAGAGGCCTAGGAGGGAAAAATGTTTTCATGGCCTGGGCTCAGGGCTTCCCTGCTGTGTGCAGCCTAGGAACTTGGTGCCCTGCATCCCAGCCGCTCTACCCATGGCTAAAAGGCTAAGCTATGGCTCAGGCTGTGGCTTCAGAGGGTGCAAGACCCAAGCCTTGGCAGCTACCACATGGTATTGAGCCTACAGATGCACAGAAATCAAAAATTGAGGTTTGGGAACTTTCACCTAGATTTTAGAGGATACACAAAAATGCCTGGGTGTCCAGGCAGAAGTTTGCTGAGGGGGAGGAGCCCACATGGAGAACCTCTGCTAGGGCAGTGCAGAAGGGAAATGTGGGGTTGAATCCCCCACACAGAGTCCCCACTGGGGCACTGCCTTGTGGAGCTGTGACAAGAAGGCCACTGTCCTCCAGACCCCAGGAAGGTAGATCCACCAACAGCTTGTACTGTGCACCTGGAAAAGCTATAGACACTCAATGCCAGCCTGTGAAAGCAGCCAGGAACAAGGTTGTACCATGCAAAGCTATAGAGGCAGAGCTGCCCAAGACCATGGGAAACTACCTCTTGCATCAATGTGACCTAGATGGGGGATATGGAGTCAAAGGAGATCATTATGGAGTGTTAAGATTTGACTGTGGCTGAGCACAGTGGCTCACACCTGTAATTCCAGCACTTTGGGAGGCCAAAGTGGGCGGATCATGAGGTCAGGAGTTCAAGAGCCGCCTGGACAACATAGTGAAACCCCGTCTCTACTAAAAATACAAAAATTAGCTGGGCATGGTGGCACACATGTGTAGTCCCAGCTACTTGGGAGGCTGAGGCAGGAGAATTGCTTGAACCCAGGAGGCGGAGTTTTTGGTGAGCCAAGATCATGCCACTGCACACCAGCCTGGGCAACAGAACAAGAATCGATCTAAAAAAAAAAAATACTTTTTAGTATCTTGCCATTAAAAAAAAAAAAAAGCTTTGACTGCCCCATTGGATTTTGGACTTGCATGGGACCATTAGCCCCTTCATTTTGGCCACTTTCTCCCATGTAGTTATCCAATGCCTGTACCATATTGTATCTTGGAAGTAACTACATTGCTTTTGATTTTATAGGCTTATAGGTGGAAGGGACTTACCTTGTCTCAGATGAGATTTCGAACTGTAAACTTTTGAGTTAATGCTGAAACGAGTTAAGACTTTGGGGGACTGTTGGGAAGGCATGATTGGTTTTGAAATGGGAGGACATGAGATTTGGGAGGGGCCAGAGGCAGAATGATATGGTTTGGCTGTGCCCCCACCCAAATCTCATCTTGAATTATAGCTCCCATAATTCCCATGTATTGTGAGAGAAACCCAGTGGGAGATAATTGAATCATTGGGGTGGTTTCCCCAATACTGTTTGCATGGTAGTGACTAAGTCTTATGAGATCTGATGATTTTATAAGGGGAAACCGCTTTCACTTGGCTCTCATTCTGTCTTGCCTGCTGCCATATAAGACATGCCTTTTTCCTTCTGCTGTGATTGTAAGGCCTCCCTAGCCACATGGAACTGTGATTCCATTAAACCTCTCTTTCTTTATAAATTATCCAGTCACAGGGTATGTCTTTTTTTTTTTTTTTTTTTTTTTTTATTTGAGACAGAGTCTCCCTCTATTGCCCAGGCTGGAGTGCAGTGGCACAATCTCAGCTCACTGCAGCTCCACCTCCTGGGTCCAAGTAGCTGGGACTACAGGCACATGCCACCATGCCCAGCTAGTTTTTTTGTATTTTTGGTAGAGACAGGGTTTCACCATATTGGCCAGTCTGGTCTCGAACTCCTACCTCATGATCAACTTGCCTCAGCTTCCCAAAGTGCTGAGATTACAGGCATGAGCCACTGTGCCCAGCTGGGTATGTCTTTATTATCAGTGTAAGTACAAACTAGCAGTAGCCCTGACTAGTTCCTTCCCACAGATAACTCTGTCTCCACTCTATTTCCCCTTTATCATTCCTCTATAAAGAGCTGCCAGATTCTAAAGCAAAGCTCTGCTAATGCCATTTCCTACTCAGAAACCCTCAGGAAGACCTTATGGCTTCATGGATTAACACTCAAATCCTTAACAAGGTCTCCAAGATCCTCCGTAATTCACTGAAAAAATCCACCTATCAGCCCAGTCACTATCTTTTCTTCTCATACCCATGTTCTCCAGCTCTGGAATCTAGCTGGCATGAGGCAAAGGGCTCCCTCAGCCTGACTCCACATGGCAAGTGCATCACATCTCACATCCTCTTGGTTCATGGAATCACTACCATCACTTACTCCACAATTTCAACAGCACGGAATCTCTTTGGGTCCTTCCACTTTCTTGGGCCACCCTTCCCTTCAGTATTGAAATTAAAGGGCTAGGCGTTGCCGACTTCCAGCAGCAGTCGGCTTCTGCACTTAGAACCCGGGAGTAGGAGACTCAGAATCGAATCTCTTCTCCCTCCTTCCTCCTGTGAGATTTTTTTGATCTTCAGCTACATTTTTGGCTTTGTGAGAAACCTTATCATCAAACACAATGGCCAGCAACGTTACCAACAAGACAGATCCTCGCTCCATGAACTCCCGTGTGTTCATTGGGAATCTCAACACACTCGTGGTCAAGAAATCTGATGTGGAGGCAATCTTTTCGAAGTATGGCAAAATTGTGGGCTGCTCTGTTCATAAGGGCTTTGCCTTCGTTCAATATGTTAATGAGAGAAATGCCCGGGCTGCTGTAGCAGGAGAGGATGGCAGGATGATTGCTGGCCAGGTTTTAGATATTAACCTGGCTGCAGAGCCAAAAGTGAACCGAGGAAAAGCAGGTGTGAAGCGATCTGCAGCGGAGATGTACGGCTCCTCTTTTGACTTGGACTATGACTTTCAAAGGGATTATTATGTAGGATGTACAGTTACCCAGCACGTGTACCTCCGCCTCCTCCTATTGCTCGGGCTGTAGTGCCCTCGAAACGTCAGCATGTATCAGGAAACACCTCACGAAGGGGCAAAAGTGGCTTCAATTCTAAGAGTGGACAGCGGGGATCTTCCAAGTCTGGAAAGTTGAAAGGAGATGACCTTCAGGCCATTAAGAAGGAACTGACCCAGATAAAACAAAAAGTGGATTCTCTCCTGGAAAACCTGGAAAAAATTGAAAAGGAACAGAGCAAACAAGCAGAGATGAAGAATGATAAGTCAGAAGAGGAGCAGAGCAGCAGCTCCGTGAAGAAAGATGAGACTAATGTGAAGATGGAGTCTGAGGGGGGTGCAGATGACTCTGCTGAGGAGGGGGACCTACTGGATGATGATGATAATGAAGATCGGGGGGATGACCAGCTGGAGTTGATCAAGGATGATGAAAAAGAGGCTGAGGAAGGAGAGGATGACAGAGACAGCGCCAATGGCGAGGATGACTCTTAAGCACATAGTGGGGTTTAGAAATCTTATCCCATTATTTCTTTACCTAGGCGCTTGTCTAAGATCAAATTTTTCACCAGATCCTCTCCCCTAGTATCTTCAGCACATGCTCACTGTTCTCCCCATCCTTGTCCTTCCCATGTTCATTAATTCATATTTCCCTGCGCCTAGTCCCATTTTCACTTCCTTTGACGCTCCTAGTAGTTTTGTTAAGTCTTACCCTGTAATTTTTGCTTTTAATTTTGATACCTCTTTATGACTTAACAATAAAAAGGATGTATGTTTTTTATCAACTGTCTCCAAAATAATCTCTTGTTATGAAGGGAGTACAGTTCTTTTCATTCATACATATGTTCAGTAGTTGCTTCCCTAACTGCAAAGGCAATCTCATTTAGTTGAGTAGCTCCTGAAAGCAACTTTGAGTTAGAAGTATGTGTGTTACACCCCAACATTAGTGTGCTGTGTGGGGCAGTTCAACACAAATGTAATGATGTATTTTTGTGAATGAGAGTTGGCATGTCAAATGCATCCTCTAGAAAAATAGTGTTATAGTCTTAAGATTTGTTTTCTAAAGTTGATACTGTGGGTTATTTTTGTGAACAGCCTGATGTTTGGGACCTTTTTTCTTCAAAATAAACAAGTCCTTATTAAACCAGGAATTTGGAGAAAAAAAAAAAAAATTAAAGGGCTAAATTTCCATCTTATATATTATAAGGGAACCTCCATCTTGAATATCTGGAGGCAAAATGGAGGTATGTCTTGCAGTTGTTTCTAAGTTAGTTCACTCTACACCTGTTCTTCCACGCTGGCTCTGCAGCATAGCAAGAACTCAGCTGTGTTCTCACTCCTAGTTGCATCCTACTTGTGTGGAGGGTGTCAGTAGCAATCACCTTATCACAAAGAAACGAAAAGGCAAGGAAAGACAGTCTACAATACATCCACTCCTACTCTGTAGCTGCTAACATTGCCAGATAAAATGCAGAAGCTCATTAAATTTGCCTTTCAAATAAATAGCGAATCATTTTTTAGTATGCCCCAAGTATATAGCCTGGGACATATTTATGCTAAAAAATGATTTGTCTTTTTTCTAAAACTCAGATATAACTGCTGTCCTGTATTTTTATTTGCTAAATCTGGCAATCCTAACAGTAGACCCCTTTTTGTTAATTTCTTAATCTATTGCTCAGATTAGGGGAAGAAGCAGGATGCTTCCAACCAATGCATAATCCACCAAAAGCACTACCATTTTAAATAACATTTTTCTCCCTCAACAGCAATGGAGGGAAAACAGTTTTCCCTCCTATTATTATTCATGTATTATAGTGATTATACGCAATAATTAGTCTCTCATGTAACAAAATAAACTTCGTGAAGTTCGGAATCTTATTATTCATATTCTTTCATTGGCTGGCTGGATCTTGAAAGCATTTTTCATGAACTGACTACCCACCTGCTGCGCTGGCATTTGAGAAAGTCAAACCCAGCAACAGCACCAGAAATTTTAAAGCAGATAAGAATCAGAAGAAAATACCTTGGGCTTAGCACTTTTTCTGACTTGTATAATGAGCCATGGATTTTATAACTTTGGCCTTGCACATATGTTTCCTAATATTTCCCCATATCTTCTAGGGAATACTTAGCTGGGTTTCACCTGAGGGGTATCAGACACTCAAAGGAACACAGGTTATGTCTAGAAGTCCTTAAGTTAGCTTGCCAGAGGAGTAATTCTTCCCTAGAACAAAAAAGTTAGCTGGGTGCAGTGGCTCATGCCTATAATCCCATCACTTTGGAAGGTCGAGGCAGGCAGATCACCTGAAGTTGGGAGTTTGATACCAGCTGACCAACATGGACAATCCCCATCTCTACTAAAAATACAAAATGAGCCAGACATGGTTGCTCATGTCCATAATTCCAGCTACTCAGGAGGCTGAGGCAGGAAAATCGCTTGAATACAGGAGGCGGAGGTTGCAGTGAGCCGAGATCGTACCATTGCACTCCAGCCTGGGCAACAAGAGCAAACTTCCATCTCAAAAAACAAAAAACAAATAAGCTGGCCAGGCACAGTGTCTCACACCTACAATACCAGCACTTTGGGAGGCTGACATTGGTGAATCACTTGAGGTCAGGAGTTCAAGACCAGCCTCACCACACATAGTGAAACCCTGTCTCTACTAAAAATACAAAATTAGCCAGGTGTGGTGGCTCATGCCTGTAATCCCACCAGTTTGGGAGGCTGAGGAGGGCGGATCATGAGGTCAGGAGTTCGAGACCAGTCTGGCCAATATGGTGAAACCTCGTCTCTACTAAAAACACAAAAATTAGCCAGGCATGGTGGCACTCACCTGCAGTCCCAGCTACTCTTGAGGTTGAGGCCATTGCCCTCCAGCCTGGGTGACAGAGCCAGACTCCAACTAAAAAAAAAAAAAAAAATTAGCCAGGCGTGATGGCACATGCCTGTAATCCCAGCTACTTGGAAGGCAGAGGCAGGAGAATCGCTTGAACCCAGGAGGCGGAGGCTGCAGTGACCCACGATCATGCCATTGCACTCCAGCCTCAGCAAAAAGAATGAAACTCCATCTCAAAAAATTAAAAATAAAAAAAACAAAGATAGCATCTCCACTGGGTGGGTGTAATTTTATTCTCTTTCAAACACATACATCGTCTGTAGAATACGAAAGTAGTACACTGGCCAAAAGTAAATGTCTTATAAATCAGAGACTGTCCAGCTCTCACACCTATGCTTTCTTGGTAGCCCGTCTGGAAGCCAGAAATATGGTGGGTTAGATTATAGAGATTAATTAAATAGTATAAAATGTACATAGTTACCATAAAAAACAAATGGTCTTGTTCTTTCCCTCATAACATCCATGTTCCAGATGCCAGTAGGTATCACCAGCATGGCAATTCTTTTCATAAAGAATAGGAAGTTAATCATAGACTTGGCAGTGCCCTGTACTTTCCGGAGTAATAGTAGTAAATAAAAGTGGGTGTGGTTTGGCTCCTTTAAATACATGGTCTAGTCTAGATATGTGGAAATTTTCTCAAACTGATATGTAGGAATATAACCCTTATAGAAAACTTTAATTACGTCAATGAAAAAAAGTCTATTGATATATATCCAGTAGATGCATTTTTTTGAAAACTAGACAACATGCACATAATAAAAAATTCAAAAGTTATATAAAAAGGCATAAAAGGAAAGGTGATTCTCTCTTTTACACTAACCTCCCAGTCCTCCTCCCCTGAGGCATCAGTCTCACCAATTTGTATATCCTTTATTTTCTTAATTACAAGCATGTACTTATATGTTATTTTTAAACATATTTATATATATAGTATGTATATGCTATTATGCACATTGCTTTTTCCTTTTTAAATCTTTTTTATTACCAAATTATTACGTAAATTAAAGAGAACGAAAGCATATATAGATGCCATGGCTGGGCATGGTGGCTCACACCTGTAATCCCAGCACTTTGGAAGGCTAAGATGGGTGGATCACTTGAACTCAGGTGTTTGAGACCAGTCTAGGCAACATGGTGAAACCCCCTCTCTCCTAAAAATACAAAAATTAACCAGGGTCAGGCACAGTGGTTCACACCTGTAATCCTAGCACTTTAGGAGGCCAAAGTGGGTAGATCACTTGTGGTCAGGAGTTCAAGAGCAGCCTGGCCAATAAGGTGAAACCCCATCTCTACTAAAAATACAAAAAAATTAGCTGGGCATGTTGGCATATGTCTGTAATCCCAGCTACTCAGGAGGCTGAGGCAATCCAGCCTGGGCAACAGTGAGACTCTGTCTCAAAAAAAAAAAAAATTAGCTGGGTGTAGTGGTACCCACTTGTGGTCCCAGCTACTTGGGAAGCTGAGGTGGGAGAATTGAGTGAGCCACGGGAGGTTTAGGCTGCAGTGAGCCGTGATCACACCACTTCACACCAGCCTGGGTGACAGAATTAGACCCTGTCTCAAAAAGAAAATTAAAAAAAAAAATATATATATATATATATATATATATATATATATATATATATATATAGTATACCAGGCACAGTGGCTTGCACCTGGAATCCCAGTACTTTGGGAGACCAAGGCAGGAGGATCACCTGAGCCCAAGGCAACAGTGAGGTAGAATCATGCCACTACACTCCAGCCTGGGTGACAGAGCAAGCCCCTGTCTCAAATATATATGTGTGTGTGTATTCATTTATATGTGTATATATACATTTATATATTTTTAACATATTCATTTATATATATACAATGTAGTGATCTTGTTTTGTTTATTTAACAAAATTTAACAATTTTTATTTGAAACTATTCCATATTAGTGCATACCACTCAGCTGCAGTATGTTTGACTGCTGCACAATATTCCATTAGGTGGATGTACCTCTAGCAAATCTGATATTGATGGATTTTTACTTTTGTTATAGTAGAAGCTTTTTCAATTAGTTTTCTTTATTAGGAAAATGAATCCATGTACCACTGAGACAGTCAACAGATATGTACTGAACACTTACTATGTCTAATACAGTTTGCCTAGGCCCAGTAATGAAACAAAGAATATTCCTACACATTTCCTCATCTTCAGATTGTTTGGTCATTTTTCATGTGTCTACTGAAGGATTGGTATTGTCCATCTCAAGTTTTTTTTTTTTTGAGACGGAGTTTTCACTCTTGTTACCCAGGCTGGAGTGCAATGGCGCGATCTCGGCTCACTGCAACCACCGCCTCCTGGGTTCAGGCAATTCTCCTATCTCAGGCTCCTGAGTAGCTAGGATTACAGGCACGCGCCACCATGCCCAGCTAATTTTTTGTATTTTTAGTAGAGACGGGGTTTCACCATGTTGACCAGGACGGTCTCGATCTCTTGACCTTGTGATCCACCCACCTCGGCCTCCCAAAGTGCTGGGATTACAGGCGTGAGCCACCACGCCCGGCCCTCATTTCAAGTTTTTAACTAAAGACTCCTCCTTTATCTATTAAAACACAAATCTTCTTTCCTAAATTTGCTCAACTATGGCAAAATGGGAGTTCCATACTGCTGAAACTTCAATCTATCACTTTGGGAAGATAGCAATTTCTCTATAAAGATACCCCTGTGCTTACTTACAAAATCACAGAATTTAAGAGGCAGAGAAGAACTTTATAATCATATAGACTTACATCTTCATTTTATAAATAAAGATAGCAAGACTAAGAAGACAAATAATTGGGCCATGATTATACTCTGCCTTCTCTTTCTGACACAAAATTCGTTAAATATACCTTCCCGGCTCCTATTTAAAAACTAAAACTACAACTTCTTTTGTGGTCATGCTGGAATAACATGGGCCTGATTTACTCTGTACCTTAAGCAACTGAAAACGAGATAAAATATACAAAACAGTTTTCAGATGTTGGGCAACATGCAACATGGGATGATGAGCTTTGAAAGAAGAGATGAAGCTGAGAATTCAGAGGCCGAGTCCTGAATTTACAAGCAACAGGCACTCAACAACTGTTGATAACTGTGTCTGTTACATTTTGAATTTGTAGAGTAGATTACCGGATAGGAAAGAGCTGCACAAAGGCAGCTAGTTCTGGAGCTCTGCAGGGGCTTCCTCTTGAGTCTTCAGCTGAGTACCTGCCAGCTCACATGTGTGAGGAAACTACTTTTGACTAGGGAAAGACACCTGAATGGAGTGGTGACTGGCAATCACACAAGAATGGAAATAGCTCACACTCCTTGAATATGGTGATATGTGGGGCCTCACATTGATTCAGAAAGGGGAGGCTGAATCAGCCTTAGATTAAAAGTTGCTCTGTTCTTGCCTGTCAAAGTTTACATGCAAGCCTCAGAAGGCTCAAACTGTTTCCAAGTCACTTAAATTTAAGTGTCAAAATACTTAAAGGATATTTAAATATTTAACACAAAAATATTTAAAGGAAGACAAAAACAAATAAAAATTCAGCATCCAATAATGTGAAATTCACAATAATGGAATACAAGAAAAAATTATCAGGCATACAAAGAATCAGAAAAAATATAACCCACAATGAGGAAAAAGTAAATTAATCAATAGAAACATACCCAGATATGACACAGGTAATAAACTTAGTAGACAAAGACATTAAAACAGCAATTATAACTATGTTCCATATGTTCTAGAAAGTAGAGGAAGGCATGAGCATGTTAAGAAAAGATATTGAAAAACAGACACAAGTCGAACTTCCCTTTTTTTTTTATTTTTTGAGACAAGTTCTCACTCTGACGGCCTAGCTGGAGGGCAGTGGCATGATCACAGCTAACTGCAGCCTCTGCCTCCCTAGGCTCAGGGGATTCTCCCATCTCAGCCTCCCAAGTAGCTAAAACTATAGGCATGCACCACCATGCCCAAACAATTTTTTTGTAGAAACAAGAGTTTCACCATGTTTCCCAGGCTGGTCTCAAATGCCTGTGCTCAAATCATCTTCCTAGGCTGTACTGCAATGACACAATCTCAGCTCACTGCAACCTCCGCTTCCTGGGTTCAAGCAATTCTCCTGCCTCAGCCTCCTGAGTAACTGGGACTACAGGGGTGCACCACTGAACTTCTTTTTTTCTTCTTTTTGCAATGGAATATTGCTCTTCTTGCCCAGGCTGAAGTAAAATGGGACGATCACTCCTCACTGCAACTTCTGCCTCGCAGGCTCAAGCAATTCTCCCGCTTCAACCTCCCAAGTAGCTGGGATTACAGGCACGTGCTATTACATCCAGCTAATTTTTGTATTTTTAGTCCAGTTGGAATTTCACCATGTTGGTCAGGCTGGTCTCTAACTCCTGACCACAGGTGATCCACCCACTTTAGCCTCTCAAAATGCTGAGATTACAGGTGTGAGCCACTGTGCCTGGTCCTCAGCTTCTTAAAGTGAAAAATATAATAGGCTGGGTGCCGTGGCTCACACCTGTAATCCTAGCACTTAGAGAGACTGAGGCGGGCAGATCACTTGAGTCCAGGAGTTTGAGACCAGCCTGGGCAACATGGCGAGACACTGTCTTTACAAAAAAGATAAAGAAAAATACCATAGTTGAGATGAAGACTCAGAACTGCTATGACAATTATAACTTGTGCCATTATTTTATCATTTTCAATACCACAAATGTAAAAATAATATTTTCATTGAGCCTCAAAACAGCCATTGTCATATAAAAAATCTAAAAGCCAAATACAAATGTGCAGCAAAGCCATTAATGTACAATAGTGTTTACGTAGTAAAACTATGTTGTCTGCATTTGGTGTTGGTATTTATAAAGAATAAGAGCATCACACAGCCTTTTCTATATGCAAAACATGTTAAACCAAGCATAACTTCTAGTCAGAAGAGTTGAGAGTCCAAGAGAGAATAAAAATTGGGTTCCATGACTTCATTTTTAAGCTTAGTGCATGCAAAAATTAAGGAAAGTATTTTTATATGCAACACTTTGAATATGGAAAAAGCTAGTGATTTTTAGACCCTTGCCAGGATCAGTGAGGGCTTATTCCCAGCAAACTGTTGATGAGCTACAGTTAAGAATCTAAGGCTGGGTGCAGTGGCTCACGCCTGTAATCCCAGCACTTTGGGAGGCCGAGGTGGGTGGATCATGAGGTCAGGAGTTCAAGACCAGCCTGGCCAACATGGTGAAACCCTGTCTCTACTAAAAATACAAAAATTAGCCAGGCATGGTGGCGGGTACCTGTAATCCCAGCTATTTGGGAAGCTGAGGCAAGAGAATTGCTTGAACCCAGGAGGTGGAGGTTGCAGTGAGCCAAGACTATGCCATTGCACTCCAGCCTGGACGACAGAGCAAGAGTCCATCTCAAAAAAAAAAAAAAAAAATCTAACCTAAGAAATGTAGGTAAAGAGAAGGGAAAAGTCCAGCAAGAGGCAGAAGTAGAACCAAGAAAGAAACTCATATGAAAAGTAGAAATACTTCAAAATGTGAGGACCGTGGTTTACAAGTATATACAAATCTTTCTGACAGAGGCTGAGAAGGTGATAACATAAAAATGCATTTAAATTCAACCAACAGTTATTGAGTGCCTGTTACCTGCAAGACGCTGCACCAACTGGGTGCAGTGGCTCACGCCTGTAATCCCAGCACTTTGGGAGGCAGGCGGATCACCTGAGGTCGGGAGTTCAAGACCAGCCTAGCTAACATGGAGAAACTCTCTCTCTACATAAAATACAAAATTAGTCAGGCGTGATGGTGCATGCCTGTAATCCCAGCTACTCGGGAGGCTGAGGCAGAAGAATCACTTGAACCTGGGAGGCGGAGGTTGCGGTGAGCCAAGATTACACCACTGCACTCCAGCCTGAGGCAACAAGAGTGAAACTCTGTCTCAAAAAAAAAAAAATTGCACCAAATGAAGCACTATTCCTTTTATCCAAAAATCACAAATATTATGCAAGAGATGGATGCAGATCTCATAAATAATTGTATCATAAATCAGACTGGTAGCTTCAATAATGAAGGCATTACAACAGCTAAAGGAACACAGAAAAGTGAAATGACTGGATCTTGGAGTAATAAAAATGGTGGAAGACTTTATATAAAAGGTGACATTTGAACTGTGTCCTATAAGAGAAAAAGAATTTTACTATATATAAGAGAATTTTTGTCAGGCATGGTGGAGGCTGAAGCAGGAAGATCACTTGAGCCCAGGAGATGGAGGCTGTCGTGAGCTATGATTGCGCTACTGCACTCCACCCTGGGTGACAGAGCAAGACCCTATCTCAAAATTAATAAATTTAATTTTAAGAAGAGGATTTTCTGGTTATTCTCCATTTAATTTCTCCTCCTTTGCACCACCATCTATTCCCTGCCTCTCATTGCCCTGCTTCCTAACTAGTAACCTGCCTTACCTGACTATCCTTGGTGGTTCATTGACCTCTGGTTGAGTTTGGCCAGTGAAAGACACTAACTGGAGATTAGAGGGCATGAAGACAGAGAAGTTAGGATATTTCTTCACTGTGCCCATTCTGCTTCCACACTGTGATTCTGGTAGTGGCTGCCACCCTCCCTGCCTACATTTACTACTGATAGCTCTTTCCCATAGCTCCAACTTGCAATGAGCTGTGACAACAGTGTTTCATCCCATAAGTCCTTCGGGCCTAGGGAAGATAAGAGGTTTCCACTTTGCTAGTCTTTGTTTACCTCAGCCACTCTTGTGGTTTCCCTTTACCCTGACTATATCTCTGTAAATAATCCCTTCATTTGAACCATCTGAGTTGAAACCAGTCCTAATCAAAGATAATAGTATAAGCAAAGGCAAGAAGGAACTCATGACTGGGGAAACACAACTGCAGTTTAGGTAACATCATGGAGATCGGAATCTAGGAATGGTTTTAGAGAACTGGGGCCAGATAATGAGGGCCTTACTATGGAATTTGTATTTTATTCTTGGGTAAAAGAAGTCCAATGATGGTTATTGAGTAGGTATCAACACAACTGTGTTCCAGAAAGCTCTCTCTAAAAGCATGTGTAGGATAGAGAGAAGAGGAAAGAGCCTGAAGGCAGGGAGGCCAGGTAAGAAGTGATTGCAATAAGGTGCTAAAATGGGGCATCGGTTGGTGGTAGAGAGAATGGATTTCAAACAGGTCTGCAATAAAATCTACAGGATATGGCAACTAAGTAAGAGAAGGGGCAAAGCAGAAGGGATTTTTAAAGATGAGTTCCAGGTCTCCAGCTTGGTAGCATGAGAAAATGGTGGCCCTATAACACAGAAGAAGATTTTAGAATTGGGGCATAATGAATTTGATCTGGACCACATAGAAAATGGGGTACTACAGACCATTTAGACTGAGATGCTCAGCAAAGAGCTAGACAGTGGAGTCTATGTGCCAGGAATGAGGCAAGAACTAAGGATAAAAGTGGCTATTCTAGATCCAAGATGGCTGATTACTAGCAGCTCAGGATTGTAGCTCCCAGTGAAAGCGCAGAGAACGAGAGGACGCCACACTTTCAGATGAATATTTGTTGCTCACAGACCAGGAGATTCCCAGTGGAGGAGCCCCACGGGTCGCCAGCGCAACTCTTATGGCCGGTGTGGCGGTTTTGCCGGCGCCCTGGCACGGCAGTTCTTGGTGCAGAGTAAATGAGACTGGGTCCCCTTTTGGTTGACATTTGGAGCTCTAGGAAGGCAGAGTCGCCTATTCAGCTGATTGAAAAAGGGACTCAAGAAGGAAGCCAGACTGGAGATTCCCGGGCAGAAAAGCATCATCAATCTTAACGCTGCTGTTTTAGCCGGCACAGTGGGTTGCTCAGATTCCGGCGCTGGGACTCAACAAGTTGGATGTCCACTCAGAAACCTAATTTGAAAGTCAGTAATTACAAAGACGACAAGTGGATAAATTCAAAATGATGGGAAGAAACCAGCGTAAAAAGGCTGAGAATACCCAAAATCAGAATGCCTCTCCCTCTACAGGGGATCACAGTTCCTCATCAACAAGGGATCAAGGCCTGATGGAGAACAAGTGCATTCCAATAACAGAATTAGGCTTCAGAAAGTGGATAATAAGAAACTTCTGTGAATTAAAAGAACATGTCCTAGCCCAATGTAAGGAAACTAAGAACCTTGAAAAAATGTTTGATGAAATCCTAACGAGAATAGACAATTTAGAGAGGAATGTAAGTGAATTAATGGAACTGAAGAATACAATATGAGAACTCCACGAAGTATGCACAGGTTTTAACAGTCGAATTGATCAAGCAGAAGAAAGGCTATCAGAGGTTGAAGACCAATTTAGTGAAATGAAATGAGAGACAAGATTAGAGAAGAAAGAGTAAAAAAGAATCAGCAAAGTTTCCAAGAAATATGGGACTATGTGAAAAGACCTAATTTACATTTGATAGGTGTTCCTGAATGTCATGAAGAGAATGAATCCAAGTTGGAAAATATTCTTCAGGATATTATTCAGGAAAACTTTCCTAACCTAGTAAGGCAGGACAATACTCAACTCCAGGTAATACAGAGAACACCACAAAGATATTCCTCAAGTAGAGCAACCCCAAGACACAAGTATCTGATGAATCATTAGATTCATCAGAGTTGAAATAAAGGAGAAAATTCTAAGGGCAGCTAGAGAGAAAGGTCACGTTACCCATAAAGGGAAGCCTATCAGACTCACAGCAGACCTCTCAGCAGAAACCCTACAAACTAGAAGAGAGTGGGAGTCAATATTCAATATCCTCAAAGAAAAGAATTTTCAACCCAGAATCTCATATCCAGCCAAACTAAGCTTCATAAATGAAGGAAAAATAAAAGTTTTCGTGAACAAGCAAGCACTCAGAGATTTCATCACCACCAGGCCTGCTTTACAAGAGCTTCTGAAAGAAGAACTACAAACAGAAAGGAACAACCAGTATCAGTCACCCCAAAAACTTACCAAAAGGTAAAGAGTATCTCCATAGTGAAGAATCTACATCAACTAATGGGCAAAATAGCCAGCTAGCATTAAACAACAATATTAAACTCACAAATATCAAGATTAATCCTAAATTTAAATGGATTAAATGCCCCAATCAAAGACACAGACAGGCAAAATGAATAAAAAGTCAAAACCCATCGGTACACTGTATCCAGATCCATCTCATAAGCAAGGACACACAAAGACTCAAAACAAAGGGTTGGTGGAAGACTTACCAATCAAATGGAGAGAAAAAAAAAAAAAACAAATAGGAGTTGTAACTTTTGTCTCTGACAAAATAGACTTTAACAGTAACAAAGACTAAAAGAAACAAAGAAGGACATTACATAATGGTAAAAGGATCAATGCAACAACAGGAGTCGATGATCATAAATATATATGCACCCAATATAGGAACACCCAGATACATAAGACAAGTTCTTAATGACTTATAAAGAGACTTGGACTCCCGCACAATAATAGCGGGAGACTTTGACACCATATTGTTAATATTCGACGGATTAATGAGATAGAAAATTGACAAGGACATCTATGATTTGAACTCAGACCTGGAACAAGTAAACTCAGTGAATATTTATAGAATTCTTTACCCCAGGTCCACAGAACATACATTTTTCTCAGTATCATATTATACCTATTTTGAAAGTGACCACATAATTGGAAGTAAATCATTCTTCAGCATTTGCATGGCATTTCACAGACTTAAATGAAATATTGGTTGGCTGTTTGTTTGTTATTTTCTTCTCTTATTCCTTCCTGTCTCCGCTGTTAAGCACAATTATCAGCAAAAAAGAGGTTTTTAACACCTATTTTTAGATTGCATTCCAGCCTGGGCAATAGAGCAAGACTCCTGTTCTCTCTCCCTCTTTCTCTTTCTCTTTCTTTCTTTCAAAAAAAAAAGCAGCTATTCTAGAGCTGTGGTTCTCATTCCTAGCTGCACTTGAGAATCACTTGAGGAGTGCTACAAAAAAGAGATGTCAGGGCCCGATCCCAGATCAATTAAACAGGATTTCTATTTAACTGTTGAAGCTAGAAATTGCTGAAGCTAGAAATCAGATGTAATTGGCCAGGTGTAGTGACTCATGCCTGTAATCCCAGCACTTTGGGAGGTCCAGGGAGAAGAATCACCTGAGGTCAGGAGTTTGAGATCAGCTCGGCCAACATGGTGAAACACCATCTCTATTAAAAATGTTTTTAAAAATTAGCCAGGCCTGGTGGCACGTGCCTATAGTCCCAGCTACTCAGAGGCTGAGGCACGAGAATCACTTGAACCCAGGAGGCAAAGGTTGCAGTAAGCCAAGATCACACCACTGCACTCCAGCATGGGTGACAGAGCGAGACTCCATCTCAAAAAAAAAAAAAAAAAAAAATTAGTATGTATTTACTCTGATTTAATAGGATTTAATCTGGGTTTTCAAAGAGCTCCCTAGATAATTCTTCGATGCATCCAGATCAAGAAGCACTAATCCAGAGCAAAACAGAAACAGCTAAGGGTAGACATTTGAGAACACAAACATTTAAGATACTGACAGAGATGTGATAAAGAACAGAAATGCTTAAAGGCAGCAAGGAGAATTTCATCAAAGAAGTGGACCAGCACATTATATGCCACAGAGAGGTTAAAGAAGAATGGGAAGAGTCCTCTAGATTTGGTATATAGGTCATTACTGATCTCTGGGAACATGGTTTTAGTAGTTGCAGAAGCCAAGTTGCAATAGGTAAGGAGTAGATTTTAGATGAGGACCTGGACAGAGAGAGCGTAGACTACTCTTTCAAGAAGTTTGGTGCAATAGGAGAAAACAGCCAGTAACTTCCAAATTAAAAAGATGAAGAGAAAATGTTACTGGATTTTAAGCTAGAGCATAAGAGTTGACTGTGGGTAAGGAGATAAGAGAGAGTAAAGATACACAGTAGAGAAAAGGTTATTGGAAGAACACAGCCCAGGAGCAGCCTGGAGTGGGTGGCATCAAAATTATCAGTGGGAGTAGTTATCCTGGGAAAGGAATACCAAAAAGATAAGCTTTAAGTTGAGGAAAGTTGAGTGAGCTCAAGCCATTATTTTCATTATGAGAGCAAAGAAGGTAGAAGGCAAAGGGGCAAGAGGCCAGGAATAGTTACTGGTGCTTTCTGTGTGCCAGGTACCATATTGAAATTCTACCACATTACCTCATTCAGTAATTAAATGTGCTTTTCAAGGACAAATGTTGTCAGATGGGATAAGAAGCAAAAATTAGGCCCACTTTGCCCAATTTCACCCATCTAGTCACCCTGCTCCTCCGATACCATTACTAATTAATGGCCCTTTAAAGCTTGGCCTGCAATTTGTTTTAAGTTAAATGCTCATTTCTAGCTGAATATAAAAAGATTTCAGTTATGAAAACATTCCTTTAGTTTAATTTAAAGGAAAGAGCTGTGGAAGACCATTTAAAAAAGAAAAAAAGCCTATTATTGAGAACACTCCATTAGTGAGAGCAAAGGGAGATGGGGCTTCAAAAAGATAGTGTTTAATGGTCCGAGTTAATGGCAATCGATAAATATTTAGGAAGTGGATTTAACCTGCATATTTTTAAGTTCTTCTTTTAAAAGTAACAAATGTAACTTTAGATTCCAAATCTATCAAGGGCTAGGACTGTGCCACCTCTTTCTACAATGGCTGGGCAATTGTAGAGGCTCAGTGGATGGCAGCTGAAGTTGAGCCATCCTGCATTGCCAGACCCTCCCATTGTTGTCTATGCCATGTGGTACAGGCAAGCAGACCAGCAAGCTAGAAGGCTTCTAATTTTCAAGATAGTAAATGGAAACCTCTAAATGGGAAACTTGTGACATTGGCTGTCCTTTTCCCTGGGAAACACTTTCCAAAATTAGGATCAATACATTCAGAAGTAGCTGCCAAGGGTTTCCTTAATTGACATCCAAGTGAACCAAATTGGGATTGGGAATAGTTGCAAGAAAACACAAGAAACACAACCAGCCTGCCTGAATGAGCCTTGAGGGACCCAAGAGGGATGACCCTGCAAGTGGGAGTAAAGTTGGAGATGAGGTTGCAGAAGGCTGGGAGAGGTTGGGATAAAATCAGAGTGGCATCCCTACTTGGCTCTCCACAGCTTGAATAGTGAACCACTAGAAATTGTTTCCACAGCTGCTGTTGGACCCCTTGCCATAGGCTGCTGAGCCATGGCTCTAACAGACTACATTTTTCTATCCCTATTCATTTATTATTTTTGTCTAGCCTTCTACTGTGGTTTTAATGTGTGATATGGTTTGGCTGTGTCCCCACCCAAATCGCAACTTCAATTGTATCTCCCAGAATTCCCACGTGTTGTGGGAGGGATCCAAGGGGAGGTAATTGAATGATGGGGGCTGATCTTTCCCATGCTATTCTCATGATAGTGGATAAGTCTCATGAGATCTGACAGTTTTCTGCTTTTGCTCCTTCCTCATTTTTCCCTTGCCACTGCAATGTAAAAAGTGCTTCTCACCTCCTGCCATGATTCTGAGGCCTCCTCAGCCATGTGGAACTGTAAGTCCAATTAAACCTCTTTTTCTTCCCAGTCTCGGGTACGTCTTTATCGGTCTGAAAACAGACTAATACAATGTGTCTCCTCCAAAATTCCTGTTAAAACTTAATCCCTATTGTACTGGTATTAAGAGGTGGGGCCTTTAGGGAAGTGATTCAGTCACGAAGGCAGAGCCCTCCTGAATGGATTAGTGTCTTATAAAAGGACTAGGGAACTAGCTCAGGCCCTTTTTGCCCTTTTGCTTTCTTCCATGTGAGGACCCAGTGTTTGCCCCTCCTGCCATATGAGGATGCCCAGCAAGATAGCCCTCACCACATATCAAATGCCAGGACCTTGATCTTGGACTTCCCAGCCTCTACAACTATGAGAAATAAATTTCAATTGTTTATATATTACTCAGTCCATCATATTTTGTTATAGCAAAACAGACTAAGACACTTACTTACAAAAACCAGACTCAAAATAATCAGGCTCCCTTTTCTTGAACCCAGAACAACATGCAGCTTTTAAGTGCTGTGGAGACTGGATCCTGGTTTGCATTACTCACCCACTACAATTTCAGCTCCAAGCACATAAGGTAATTAGTACTCAATAGATTTTTTTGTCTTTTGAGGCTGGGGTCTGGTGGCAAAGGGGATGTAGGCAAGGTCAGTGAGGAAGCAGAGGCAGATACACAGACCCTGTCATCTGAGGAATTCTAAGTGCACCTGTGAAACTTCCAGGCACCGCTACCCAGACCAGGTGCCTGGGTTTTGTGAGCTGAACTCCCCTTTCTGAAAGAGTACTAGAATCCAACTGGGGTCTGGCTTGCATGAACACCTCCAAAATTCCACCTGGCCCATGTCACAGAGACCTTCAATGACTCCCTGGTATCTTTACAATTCAAGTCCATAGACTAGCACTAAAGACCCTCCTGGTCTGATCCCCTCTAACATTCCTCTAAGTCAACCTGCTCCAGCTGAGCTGGCCTGCTGGCTGTGGCCCCAGGTAGCCTCTGCTCTGTCTTCTCTCTGTCTTTGCATGTGCTATGTCCTCTCTTCTTCTTCTTCTTCTTTTTTTTTTTTTTTTTAGACAGTCTCTCCCTCTGTTGCCCAGGCTGGAGTGCAGTGGCACCATCTCGGCTCATTGCAACCTCCACCTCCCGGGTTCAAGTGATTCTCCTGCCTCAGCCTCCCAAGTAGCTGGAACCACAGCATGCACCACCACACCAGCTAATGTTTTTGTATTTTTAGTAGAGATGGGGTTTCACCATGTTGGCCAGGCTGGTCTCAAACTCCTGACCTCAAGTGATCTGCCTGCCTCAGCGCCACAAAGTGCTGGGATTACAGGCATGAGCCACCACACCTGGCCACTCACTAGATATTTATTGAATGTTCGAACCTTGCTTACATGATGTTGCTTTCTTGTGTTTCCGTATGTTATTTTTATTTGTTTAAAAATCTTCTCGTGAAATTTGTTTAGAATAATTACTATATTTTTTATAATTCTTTACATGGAATAGTTAAAGAAAATTTTTGATGCTGTAAGGGTCACTATGCAGACAAACAGATGTTTTGCTAATGTTCTAGTAGACTTATTTCACCTATAGTCCTGAAAGTATTCTAACATTGGCAAACTAAGGGAGTATGCACGTGTGAAACTCTCATGTGAAACAGACACGGCTTTCTGTTTCCAAAATAAATAGCTTTCAGGTGAAATTATTATGGCTGGAAGACTTTATAGGTGACATCACCTGACATGTACATAATGTGTTTTTTTAGGGGAGCCTCTGTTTCTCTCCTAGAGTCTTGTTCTTCCCTCTTACTTACATCCTGACCAGGTAGATACAAAGCAAACATTTTCATTTCATCTCTGCTCCAAAAATCCAAAATAATGACAAGATCAGCAATAGAAGCCACACATTTGGCTTTATTATAGATTCCATCCTACTTAACCTTTATCCACTGGCCCTCTGTCCCTCGTGCCTAGGGTTAAAGATTGGCTTGAGACAAACATCAGCTGTCTCTCAACCTCTTTCTTAGCAGCTCACCTTCATCATCATACCCACTTGGTAGGGTGACTCCTAAACCATAATAACAAGAATAGTAAAATTAACTTTATATAGAATCTTTCATATAGCTAGCTCCATTACAACATGCTTTGCCAAGTTGAGTTGTAGAATTACAGTGCAGCACTACTGAGTTAAATAAGTAACAACTGATACTAATAATTAGCTTAATTTATGGTCTGGTAGAACTGTCACAACTGAGGCAGCTCTCCCTCCACCCCTCATCTCTCTGTCTTTTCTTTCTCCCTCCCCTACTTCTTTGGAAAGAGCCACCAAGTGAAGTGCTGAGATTGTCATATAACTCACTATAAATTCAAGTCACTTATTCTTATACTCTGTAGCTTTATAACCTTATTATATCAAAAATGTTCAACCTCTTTGAAGTTGCATCACCCTATCATTGTTTAATTTCACAACTGGTTCTCCTGATGTCATGTACTCAGTGGGAGGGGCACTAGGATAGACTCAAACCTCCGGAGAGTTTGCAACATCCTTGGAAAGATTCTTGCTTTTTACAAAATCGAGGTTGATAATTACTACTCTGCACAGTAACATGGTAAAAAGGGTCCTCCTTTCCACTTAAACCAAGGAATTAGAAAGCAAACAAATCAGCAAGGCCATACTGGGGTCACATAGCAGAAACTGGAAATGACTATTTTTCCAATGTCTATGGATGGTTGCTTTCCATGAACACTCTCATCTCACTATAATTGGAAAGAATTCCAGAATATTATTACAGAAACCTGACTTTAAACCCCATGCAGCTTTGATTTAGTACTGAATGCCCATTTTATCACATTTGGATTTTTTTTTAATTTTTTTATTTTTACCACCAGGTAAGAATATCACATTTGTTAATCACTTATCTCCCCATTTACTGAACTTGGTCTCTAAGTCCTGGAGCAGAATATGGACTTTTCCTACAATCAAATAACTAGGTGACCAAACTCTCCAGTTCCACCAAAGCTGCACCTTTTGCAAAATATACTCTAGGGAGCCAGGGGGAGTTTGGACCTAGAGGCTTTTCATATTGTCTTCTGCAGCATATAGGATAATTGTCAGGGTGTCCTCTGTGCTCTGATAAAACTGCCAACTTATCTGAATGAAATGTATCTCAATAACACTCCATGCTGGGGAGAGGGGCCTGGGCAGGAAACAGCAATAATATTTTATACACCTTTTATTATTGCATAAAAGTGATTAACTGACAATTTATTACTAGGTTAAGACATCAAAACAATGAAAATGAACATAAAAATCTAACATTGCCAGGCTCTTCCAGGCTACCTGAGAGTAACTGACATATCCATCTTTTTCTCCCTCACATAAAGCTCTTCATAGGAACTCACCTTGCTCTCCAATACCTCCCTACCTAGAGGTGACAAAAGAGCCCAGGTCCGAGTTCCATCCCATCAAACATAGAGTAGTTTTTTGTCAGGGAAAGAGATGTCTTAGTCTTCTTGAAGATAAACTCGTCTGCTGTGAAGGAAAAAAAAATCAGTGCTTTTAGTAACTGTGGGCAGGGAGTTGTGGCTCATGCCTGTAATCCTAACACTTTGGAAGGTAGGTGGGCAGATCACTTGAGGTCAGGAGTTCGAGACCAGCCTGGCTTTCCCAGTTCAAGTGATTGTCCTGCCTCAGCTTACTGAGCCAGATTACAGGTGTGTGCCACCATGCCCAGCTAGTTTTTGTATCTTTTTGTAGAGACATGGTTTCTCCATATTGGCCAGGCTGGTCTTGAACTCCTGGCCTCAAATGATCTGCCCACCTTGGCCTCCCAAAGTGCTATGATTACAGGTGTGAGCCACTGCACTTAGCCACAGAATACAAACCTTTTAGATTCTGAATTCAAAATATCCCTCTCTAAGAGGCAATGTCTGAAAAACATTAGTTTGAATACTGGTGACACCACTTACTTGATACAAGGCTCTCTGAGCCTATTTCATCTGTAAAATGGGGCCAAGTCAAGTGAGAGCTATTAGTGTTCCCATCCTAATTTTTATATTTTAAACAGGGTCTTGCAATTGTTAGAAGCAAATTTTCGGAGCCACAAAAGAAATAGCACTTGAACATAAATTTTTTCAGCAAGGCAATTTTTACTTCTTTAGAAGGGTGCATCTCGCTGATGGAGCAATGGCAAGAGCACACCTGAACAAGAGAGGGGAAGGAGTTCTCACCCCTGATGCAGGTCACCCCTACTGCTGTGTCATTACCCTATTGGCTAGGGTTGGACTGCACAGTCTAAGCTAATTCCTATTGGCTGTTTTAAAGAGAGCAGGGATATCAGCCAGAGTGGCAGGGTGAGCAGTTCTGGCAGAAAAGATGGTTATGGAACAGGTAACTAAAGGTGACTGAGGTCAGAGCAGGTGACCGGGGTGACTCAGGATGGAGCAGGTTACCAGCATGAGTCAGGACAGAGCAGGCTACCAGGATGAGTCAGGACTCTAAATATGTGGATTAGAAGGGGAATGTGCAGTTTTGGCGAGAGGAATAGGTACAGGTAACTAGGGGAACAAATGTGAACTACTTATTAGAACTGACAAGAAGTTTGTTTACTGAAACTAGGGGCAAGCAGGCAAAGAGAACAAGAAAGTTAAACTTTAAAATGGAGAACAAAGAACAAGAGAGCTGAACATACTGACATGCTGATTCTTTGAAGAGAAAATTGGAACTCACTGTATTTAACACTCTGTCACCCAGGCTGGAGTGCAGTGGCATGAACATGGCTCACTGTAGCCTCAACATTCTAACTCAAGCAATCCTCCCACCTTAGCCTACCAAGTAGCTGGAACCACAAGCATGCACCACCACAACCAGCTAATTTTTAGACTTTTTTTTTTTTTTTTTTTGTAAAGATGGGGTCTTGCTGTGTTACCCAGGCTGATTTCAAACTCCTGGGCTCAAACAATCCTTCTTCCTCAGCCTTCCAAAGTGCTAGGATTACAGGTATGAGCCACCCCACCTGGTCCTCACACCCCATTCTTGCTATTTATGTCCATGTCTTAACTATGGTGATCAGCCTGAATTTTATTGCCTACAATATTTGCCATGTGTGGCAACTAGTTTAATTACGATGATATGAGTTGGCAGAAAATAATTTTTTGGAAGTAATCAGACTACGTCTGAAATTTCCTGGACTCATCTCAGAGGGTGTATCCAAGGAACTAGCAAAGACAGGGTACTTAGACCTCATATACCCTTAGGATTTCTCACCTTACACTTAAGAAATGACCACCCACCCCTATGTTTATTTATTAGTGACTCAAGAGCTTTTGTAAACAAATTACAATGAACAAACAGCTCTTACTGTAAGGCAACAAACAGCAGTAAACCCTGACCTTATCTAAATTCATTGCTCTAAGCCACAGACCTGCAAGAAATAGTTAGGTTTAAAACTCACCATTGGTTAAGATTGAAGATTTATAGGCACACTAGAGGATTTATAGTCCAGCTATCTGGGAAACCAATAGTGCCAGAATACCAAGTATGGAAAGCCGAAGAACTCATGTCAGTCAGGGGCACCTTTGGGCTTTCATGGCATGGGGGTGGAGGTGTAGAGGAAAGAGAGAAGAAAAGCAGAGAAAAATCCATGTTTATCCAAACCCCTTTTTCCCAGGACATTTGAGTATGTAATACATTATAGACAATTTATCTTCCAAGTATATAAACCAATAAAATAAATGGAAAAATCATTATTGTCCAGTGAAACATGGCAGATTGTACACTCACATTTATCTCTATTCTCACAAATTCAGCAAAGAAATTTTTAAATTACATAAACACACAAAGACAGAGCAATAGACAAAGACACAGCAAATGAGAGAAATAAACAATATTAAGAGAAAGCTGAAACCTAAACCTACAGGAAAAACAGATCCATGAGTCTGAGAATCCAAGATTCAGCCTTTGGGGGCAACTGGTTCCTCCAAAGGTGGGAGTGCTGGGCAGGCCTGACACCAGGAGGATTGGTTGAAAGTTTGTATAAAACCAATTTAGATCCCTTCCGGTTCGCCTCCTCTTAATCCTCCTTCCCAGGCAGCTGTCTCTGCCCCATTCCTCCAGGATTCTGCCTGGGAGAGGGAGACCTGGCACAGTTGGAAGAAAGGCGGATGGATGGTGGCACTGAAGACCATCTCTACACTGTTCCCCTCCTACAACTGGCTTTTGGCACATTAGCAGCTAGGCTTATAACCCCCAGAAGCAAATGGAGAAATTTTACTCTGGAAAAACTAATAAGCCTATGAAAAATTGGGATCAATTGTATATTGAAATGGGAAAGTTCCCTGACCCCTTGTGGGACATGCAACAAGGGTGTGGCTCATTTATTTGGCTGCAAAATGCTCGAACTTCTTACGGGAGGGGAAGCACGCAGGTGAGCAGGTGCAGGCCAGGACGAGCACTTTTGGGCTCTGGCCCCATGGCAGCGTCTAGTGGTGTTACGATGCTCTTTTAGCCCTGTCGTTTCCCGGGAGTTTGGTCTTTTTGCATCCTATCTCCTCTCTGACTGCCCCAGCCGAACTCCTCTCAACATCCAGATGCCTCCTCTCCTTTCTTCTCTGCTGTGCCCCTCTGCTGCTCTGTCACTCTGCCACTGTCCTGCCTGTGGAGCCTGGAGTTGGGTTTATATGGCCACAAAACGGGGGCGTGGCAGGCCAAAAGGCAACATTTGGGTGCAGAAAAAGGAATGCCTGTTGTCATTTAGGGCTGCACGTCCAGGCTTGAGGGTGGAGTCCTCCCCAGGGACCCCACCCTCCTGTTTCCTGTCCACATCACAGTCACCCTGAAGGAAGTCAAAGGTTGACTAAGATCCCATGTACAATGGCCAGATAAATTGAGACTTCGGATGGGCATGGTGGCTCACGCCTGTAATCTCAGCACTTTGGGAGGCCAAGGCAGGAAGATTATGAGTTCACGAGATCGAGACCATCCTGGCTAACACAGTGAAACCCCGTCTCTACTAAAAATACAAAAAACTTAGCTGAACATGGTGATGGGGTGCCTGTAATCCCAGCTACTAGGGAAGCTGAGGCAGGAGAATTGCTTGAACCTGGGAGGCGAAGGTTGCAGTGAGCCCAAGGTTGCAGTGAGCCCAATTGCGCCACTGCCCTCCAACCTGGGTGACAAAGCAAGGCTTCGTTTCAAAAAAGAAAAAAAAATTCAGATTTCAGATAAACAATAAATAATTCCTTATTATTAATATGTTCATAGTAATATTTGGGACATACTTATATTTTAAAATTATTTATTATTTATCTGAAATTCACATTTAATGGGGCATCCTATATTTTATCTGGCATCTCTACTCCTTACCCGAAATTCTATTCTAATTGGCTCCTTAGTGCCTCATTCTCATACAGGAACAGAAAGCTAGGAACACACCAGGTATGTGAGGAAAGCCTCCAACCAGAAAGACAGAGCCCAAAACCAACTAACAGTACGAAGGAACTCAGAAGAAATGAACAATGAAGGAAGCAGAAGAGACTAAACAAACTAAAATTATTATCAGAGAGATAGGAGAAAAATTGCTCCATGAGACAAAAATAGCATTCTATAAAAGAAAGGAGGCCGGGTATGGTGGCTCACACCTGTAATCCCAGCACTTTGGGGGGCTGAGGGGGAGGGATTGCCTGAGCTCAGGAGTTCAAAATCAGCCTGGACAACATGGCAAAACCCCATCTCTACTAAAAATAGAAAAAATTAGCCAGGCATAGTGGCAGGCACCTGTAATCCCAGCTACTCAGGAGGTTGAGGCAGGAAAATCCCAGGAGGCAGAGGTTGCAGTGAGCCAAGATAGCATCACTGTGCTCCAGCCTGGGTGACAGAGCAAGACTCTGTTTCAAAAAAAAAAAAAGAAGAAGGAAGGGAGAGAGGGAGGAAAGAAGCTAGTTATGAAACTAAGATAGTTTGAAAATATAGAAATCGGCCAGGCATAGTGGCTCACTCCTGTAATCTCAGCACTTTGGGAGGCCAAGGTGGGCAGATCATGAGGTCAGGAGTTTAAGACCAGTGTGACCAATATGGTGAAACCCCATCTCTACTGAAAATACAAAAATTAGCCAGGTGTGGTGGTGTGCACCTGTAATCCCAGCTACTCAGGAGGCTGAGGCAGGAGAATCGCTTCAACCCAGGAGGCGTAGGTTGTAGTGAGCCGAGATTGTGCCACTGCACTCCAGCGTGAGTGACAGAGCAAGATTCCGTCTCAAAAAAAAAAAAAGAAATTATTAGAAATCATTATTTTCTCAGTTTGAGAAGATCATATTTTCAATTATCTCAGTTACAAAAATCAGAAATCAGTTTCCTCAGTTTTCTTAAAAATTTACTGGAAGCATTGGAAGATACATACAGGAGTCCTGGTCTGAGGTGTTGAAGGCCAAGGTAGGTGAGGATCTCCATGTGGGGGATGCCCCAGTACAAGGCATCAGAGGTCAAATGGGGAGAGAAAAGAATTTGTGCAGGGGAGGAGGTGCCAGTGGGAACAGGAGCTTGGTTACATATGGGGGATTGATCAAATATGTAAATAAATTACAGATAATGAGGGTCAGGTTTCCACTGCTAGAGAAGGGAGGTACAAATACAGAAAGAGAGAAAATGAAGATGTGCTCTGTGATATTGAATTAGAATTGGAAGTATCACTATGAACTCATGGATACAGGAGAGATAAATAGAAAACTAGAGATGTAAATGTATGTGTTTGAACGTATATATACATACATTCCTTAGCTATGCTCAGTGAGCAGCCCTGGGCGACAGTGATACCTCAATAGTAACAAGCACACCTAGCACCTAGATCTTTTCTAAACTTTGTTCACCAGGACTCTTTGGAAAAATGGCTGACTCCAAAGTACAAAAGTACAAAATAAGCCTGGAAAATATGTTATGCCAGAAAACAAGAAAGTGCTTAAAGAATGATAGTGACATGTCAATGGACATGGAAGTCAGCTTGAAGGACTCCTAGTGACTAAGCTGGAAACAATTTGAGCATCAAAATAGATAACTAATAAGTTAAAATTCTGATGAGGAGTGGAGTATTTGCAGTTTCTAAGTAACTTCCTCATAATACTTATTAATTATGAAATAACTGGTCTGTCATTTTCAAAAGTGTCAAGATCCTGTAAGTCAAAGAGACTGACAAACTCTCCTAGACTGAAGGAGGATAAAGACATTATTGAGACAACTACTAAAACTCAAATGGAATCTGAATATTGAATGATAGTAATGCATCAACATTAATTTCCTAATTTTCACAGCTTTATTATGGTTTTTGTAGGTTACATCCTTGTTTGTAGGAAATGCATATTAAAATTTATAGGGTAATAGGGCGTCAGATCAACAATTAACTCTCAAATAGTTCAGGAGGGAAAGTTCTGTACACTGTACTTGAAACTTTCTGAAAGCGTGTGATTATTTTACAGGGGACTAGAATGTGCTGCCCCCTAATATACCCCTTTGACACAAGGATTATTTTAAGCTGAAGACAACTGAGAAACAGAAAAAAAGGTCTCTGCCCACCCCTCCCACACACCCATTTGACTAAAAGAAGATTTAGATTCTCAACCGTCTGAAACTCTTATTGGCCCAGAGAGATGGCACTGAGAGAAATCTACATGACAAACATTACTAGGAGTGCAATGGCGCGATCTCGGCTCACCGCAACCTCCGCCTCCTGGGTTCAGGCAATTCTCCTGCCTCAGTAACTAAAAATACAAAAGTTAGCCAGGAGTGATGGTGCATACCTATAATCTCAGTTACTTGGGACGCTGAGGCACGAGAATCACTTGAACGATTCTCTGCTTCATGGGAAGCAGAAGTTGTAGTGAGTGGAGATTGTACCACTGTAAACCAACTCTTATCTTCCAGGAGTTTCGTCCATATATTTAGCTTTCTACAGTTTGCTTCCCTGAAAAGCCTAAACCCCTTTTCCTTTGCCTTGTCACTTCTCACCGTATTGTTCTTTGTTCAGATGCTATAAAGGGGCGGGGCGTGGTGGCTCACACCTGTAATCCCAGGACTTTGGAAGGCTGAGGCGGGTGGATCACGAGGTCAAGAGATCAAGACCATCCTGGCCAACATGGTGAAACCCTGTCTCTACTAAAAATACAAAAGTTAATTGGGCATAGTGGTGCATGCCTGTAGTCTCAGCTACTCAGGAGGCTGAGGCAGGACAATCGCTTGAACCTGGGTGGCGGAGGTTGCAGTAAGTCGAGATCGTGCCACTGCACTCCAGCCTGGGTGACAGAGTAAGACTCCATCTCAAAAAGAAAAAGAAAAAAAACCAGATGCTATAAAGTCCCAAGTTTTAGCTACCCACTTTGAGTTCCTCATCACTCACTGCTCATCACTGTGTTTCTATTGCATTCTGCACATGTTAATAAACCATTTGTTTTTCTCTTGTTAATCTGTTTTTTGTCAGTTTAATTCCCAGAGCACCAGCTAGAGATCCTAGGAGAACAGAGGAAAGTTTTTTCTTCCTACACAGTTTCAAGACAAATTATATATATTATTATATATATATTTATAAATTTATATATTTATATATAAATTTATAAATTTAAATATATTATAAAATAGATATATATTATGTAATATATATAATATAATATATACAAATTTATATATATTTTATATATTATATAATATATAATATATAAACAATATATATATTATTTATCTATAGACAAATTATATATATAATTTGTCAAATTATATAAGAATATATAATATATATAATATATAATATATAATTTATCTATAAATTATATATAACTATACATAGTGATAATTACACATATATAGTTATATATATTTTGTTTCATATACATATACACATCATATAACTGTTATGATATTAAATGGGCCAATGTGTTTTAAAAAAGACTAAGTGTGCTATAAAGCAGTGACTTCCTGCCATTTGGATTTCATGGTCCTATAAAACTTTTTTTTAATGGGAGAAACACTATAGTTACCATTTTTTTATTTAGCCACACAATGACATGAAGAAGAATAATACTAGCATCTATCATTATTATAATTTCATAAATAACTATTTCTGTGAGGAGCTTCTCACCTTTGTTACTGAAAAGGGGTCCTGATCCAGACCCAAAGAGAGGGTTCTTGGACCTCAAGCAAGAAAGAATTTGGGCGAGTCTGTAAAGTGAAAGCAAGTTTATGAAGAAAGTAAAGGAATGAAGAGTGGGTACTCCATAGACAGAGCAGTGGCATGGGCTGTTCAACTGAGCATACTTATAGCTATTTCTTGATTATATACAAACAAGGGGTAGATTATCCATGAGTTTTCTGGGAAAGGATTCCTGTCCCCTTTAGACCATATAGGGTAACTTCCCGCATTGCCATGGCATTTATAAACTGTCACAGTTGTCGTAGGAGAGTCTTTTAGAATGTAATGAATTATAATTAGTGTATAATGAGCAGTGAGGACGACCAGAGGTCACTTTTTTCACCATCTTGGTTTTCGTGGGTTTTGGCCAGCTTCCTTACCGCCTCCTTTTATCAGCAGGGACTTTGTCACCTGTATCATGTGCCGACCTCCTATCTCATCCTGGAACTTAGAATGCCTAACCTCCTGGGAATGCAGCTCAGTAGGTCTCATCCTTATTTTATCCAGCCCCTATACAAGATGAAGTTGCTCTGATTTAAACATCTCTGACACTTTGGCAGAGACACAGCCAAAATTTAAAAATTGAATATATTTACCTCTAAGAACTCAGTACATTGTCCTTATTCTTACCAGTTTGCCATTGTACCAACTTGTGACAGTTTCTTCATGAACGAGGCCATGTCCCCATAATTGGGGTCCAGTCTTTCCTCTTTTCCTGCCCATTCGCCTAATCTGTAAGGCTTTACTGTCCAACAGGGTAGCCACTTGCCACATGTGGCTATTAGGCATTTAAAATGTGGTTAGTTCATTTTGAGTGCTCTACATGTAAAATATATGCTGACTTTCAGATACAGTATTAAAAATGTAAAATACCTCAATAGTTTTGTATATTGATTACATGTAGAAATAATTGTATTTTGGACATACTGAGTTAAACATATCATTAAAAGTAATTTTACGGCTAGGCGTGGTGGCTCACACCTGTAATCCCAGCACTTTGGGAGTCCAAGATGGGTGGATCACCTGAGGTTGGGAGTTTGAGACCAGTCTGGCCAACATGGCAAAACCCCGTCTCTACTAAAAATACAAAAATTAGCCAGGCGTTGGGGCAGGTGCCTGTAATCGCAGCTACTCGAGAGGCTGAGGCAAGAGAATTGCTTGAACCAGGGAGTTGGAGGTTGCAGTGAGCTGAGATTGTGCCATTGCACTCCAGCCTGGGCAACAAGAGTGAAACTCTGTCTTCAAAAAGAAAAAAAGTAATTTTGCCCATTTTATTTTACGTTTTTAAAGTGGTTACCTTAGAAAATGTTTAATTATTTATGTGGCTCACATTAAATTGCCATGAAACAGCACTGCTATAAAGATACTTTCTTTTCCAAATCAGTTTGCCAGCTTTTCTTATGAAGAAAGAGTTGGGAGAGGTAAAGAAATGGGATTGGAGAGGTGGGACGAAAGAGCTGGGGGCATGAAGGGAGGGAATAAACACATGGCCTGGGCACTGGGGACAATTTGTGGGATTTGGTGGGTAAAAGTCTTTGTCAGATGCAGATCAAGGAGAGAAAAGAGAATTTAAGAAGTGTTCTCTGTGTTCTGAAACTAATTCCCTGTAATGTTCTTTTAGAGATTTGCATCTCTAAAGATTGGAGTGCATGTTTAATTTCTTCTTGGTTTCTGTATTACCTTCTTTGATTATGATTCAGGGAAACTGAGCCTCCTGAGGGCTTCAGAATTTATTCGGGCTACTTTATTATTCTAAATAGTCTTTAAATCACTCCACAAAGCTTTTTAGGACTTTTCTTTCCATCCTTTCCTCCCATTCTTACCACCCTTCCAAATGGGGCCCAGGGTTACAAAATGAGGGTGGTTGCTTAGTGCTGGGAGGATCCCTCTAGATTTTCAATCCTACCCATCTCCTGCCTAGTTAGACTTCACACAGTGTCCCTGTGGAATCGACTCTAACAGTGGTCCCTTCCTAATGGAGATCTCATCCCTCTGAGGCTTTCTTTCTAAAGATGAAGAGTCATTTGTTTAATGAGATGCCACTTTCTTATCCTTCTCATATATTAATGATTCAGGCCTTCCCTTTAAACTTCCCCCAAGGCAAAATAGTCTAAGATACACACTGCTCCATCCAATGGAGAAATCCACTTTCTGTAATGTAGAAACGAGTCTTCAGGACAGAGGCAGGAGAAGAGAGAAACATCCATCACCAACCCTTCTAACCAGCTCCAAGTACACCTGACTTCTTAGAGCTCTGGAGAAATCTGGAGATGTTGCAATCCTTAGGGAATTAGTTGCACAAGAACACAGTCTTTTCTCTCTTCCATTTTCCACTTTTCTCTACATCTCCTTTTCCAGTTCTCTCTAGCATGTGTCTCTTCCCCTCCCCTCCCTTCTTACAGAAAGAATCTGTAGCCTCTTGAGAACCAGGGCGTGTGCACAGGACTAATTTGCCACTTCTCCTGAGGGTATTACATTTTAAACCTTTTAACTGACTGTACGATGAAAAACTGGCTTAAAAGAATTTCAATTTCCAGAGCATAGCTGGAAAGTCTAGGATATTTTGAGGGGCTGGAGTCATTTCCTCGGGCTCTAAGATACAACACTATAGTAAGCTGCTTAATTTAACTGGATGAGGTAGGCCTTTTAGGAGTCTATTCCGAGGGATCTGTTGGATCATCTTGCCACTACTAACCAAAATGATGCTTTGAAATGCATAGAGCTGTGGTAGGGTATAGGCGGAACACTCATTCTGGTGGGCTGTTGGGTACACCTCCTAGCAGTAACATATGATAATGTCATTGTGATCAAAGCATAAGACTGGGGATTTCTTTTCTCTGCCAACAAACAAGCAAACAAACCCCACAGAAGCCGACAGGGGAAAAACTAATGCAATGGTTTTCCAATGTCCAGTCTTTCCAAGGCTGGTCCATTTAGGTCTCAGCTCAAATTTCACTTCCTCAGAGATGCGTTTCCCTGACTACCTAGTCTACAGTAGCAACTTCCCTGCCCTGTTCACTCTGTACAACGTTGTAGTGTCTCATTTGCTTCATAATATTTACTGTTACCTTAAGTTTTTTCATTCACTTACAATCTTCTCTATTAGAACATAAACTCCATAAGGGTAGAAACTTTGTCTGTTTTGCGCTGTCTCTCCAGTGCTTGACAAGTACTGTAACAGGAAAGGGGTCCAGATCCAGACCCCAAGCGAGGGTTCTTCGATCTTGAGCAAGAAAGAATTCAGGGCGAGTCTATAAAGTGAAAGCAAGTTTATTTTTTAAAAAATACGAAAATTAGCTGGGCGTGGTGGCGTGCACATATAGTCCCAGCTACAGGCTGAGGCGGGAGAGTTGCTTGAACCCAGGAGACAGAGATTGCAGTGGGCCGAGATCACGCCACTGCACTCCAGCATGGGCGACAGAGTGAGACTCTGTCTCAAAAGAAAGTAAAAGAATAAAACAATGGCTACTTCATAAGCAGAGCATCCCCAAGGGCTGCTGGTTGCCCATTTATATGATTATTTATTGACTGCATGCTAAACAAGGGGTGGATTATTCATACCTCTTCTTTTTAGACCATATAGAGTAACTTCCTGATGCTGCTGTGGCATTTGTAAACTGTCATGGAGCTGGTGGAAGTGTAGCAATGAGGATGACCAGAGGTCACTCTCATCACCATCTTGGTTTTAGCCGGCTTCCTTACTGCAACCTGTTTTATCAGCAAGCTCTTTGTGACCGGTATCTTGTGCTGACCTCTGATCTCATCCTTCGACTCAGAGTGCCTTAACTGCCTGGGAATGCAGCCCAGTAGGTCTTAGCCTCATTTTACCCAGCCCCTACTCAAGATGGAGTTGCTCTGGTTCACATGCCTCTGACAATACTAGATGCTCAATAATTACTTGTCATATGAATGAGAGAGAGAGAGAAGAAGAAGAATTTATTAGGTCTTAGGAGGGAAATCATGCCCCTCTTTGCTCTTCAGGAGGGCAGGGTAATTGCAAATACTCAGACACTCATCAGACATTGCAGAATATTTAATGAAGTTACAAAGCAGCTGAGGACCCTGCAGTAGGCTGCCCAATATATCTAAAACAGCAGTGTGCTTTAACTGGAAGTGATACTCTGATTATTTTGTTTCAAGCTGAATGTGGCCAAAAAAAGGGAGAATACCTTGGAACAGGTTCTTGCCAAAGGGGGATTAGAATAGAGTGAGGGAGAAAAGATGAATGTGAAGTTGATCACTCTAAACTTCAAGAGGTACACACTGTACCTGGGAACACAGCCAAAGCATGAGGGGTGGATGTGGACTGCAAGCCCTCAGGTGTAAGCCCTGGCTCACAGAGAAGACACATGTGCAATCGAGTGTGGCCCAGGAACGATGTGACACTGTGGAAAATGAAGTTAATGGGATCATTAAAGATGCAGATGTGCCTAGATTTCAAGGAAGACTTAGGCCTATTAGGAGAGTCAGTCCAGATTCTGTGCTGGTAAGATTTCACACAGAAATGTGTGTGGTCCTGTCATACTCTTTTTGGAAAGGCATAAACCTATGTGAGCCTATCTGGACCAGGTGGACAAAAGGCAGGTCCTCGAGGCTTTCATCCCTTCAAGTGAATACCTGGAAGTGTCTATGGGGGTCAGGGCAAGATGGGTTGTTGGCTGGGGTCTGCTCCATTGATGCAAAAGAATGCTGAGAAGGATAAGGGTGCCCTGCACTAGCATGGGCCCTTTACTTTGCAAAATGAGGCCAGGCGCGGTGGTGCACACCTGTAATTCCAGCACTTTGGGAGGCCAAGGTGGGCAGATTACCTGAGGTCAGGAGTTTGAGATCAGTCTGGCCAACATGGTGAAACCCTGTCTCTACTAAAAATAGAAAATTAGCCAGGTGTGGTGGTGGGCGCCTGTAATTTTACCTTCTTGGGAGTAGGAGATCGGAGAATCGCTTGAACCCAGGAGGTGGAGGTTGCAGTAAGCCGAGATATCACCACTGCATTCCAGCCTGGCAACAAAGCAAGACTCTCAAAACAAAAAAACAAACAAACAAAAGGTTTTGGATCTGTTATCTCATTGTATTCTTATTTTAAACCTGTGAGGTAGGGAAGGTGGTAACTGCTTTTATAGCCATTTGTGAAGGTGGAGACTGAAGCAAAGTAAATTGTGTTCTGTCCAGAGTCAACTTGTTTACAACAGTAGGAGAACCAGTGCTCTCCACCAAGTTTCTAAAAATGTGGACCCCCTGCATCAGAATCACTCAGGAACACATGTAAAATGACCCAACTGTAGGGGAGAGAGAACAGCTTTTCTCTGCCCTTCTGAGTTTTTGGCTCGGGTCCCTGTAACAAAAGACAGGTTTACAAGAGAAAAGCATACAAATTTATTTAGTAAGTGTAAGTTTTAAACAACAAGTTTTAAACAAAGCATGGCAGCCTTCATAAAGAAATGGAGACTCAGGCTGGGTGCGGTGGCTCACATCTGTAATTCCAGCACTTTGGGAGGCTGAGGCAGGCAGATCACCTGAGGTCAGGAGTTCTAAACCAGCCTGGCCAACATGGTGAAATCCTGTCTGTACTAAGAATACAAAAATTAGCTGAGTGTGGTGGTGGGTGCCTGTAATCCCAGCTACTCGGGAGGCTGAGGCAGGCGAATTGCTTAAACCCAGGAGACGGAGGTTGTAGTGAGCTGAGATCACACAACTGCACTCCAGCCTACGCGACAGAGCAAGACTTCCTCTTGGGGGGGCAGGGAAAGGGGGGGAAGAAAAAAATGGAGACTCAAAGAAGTGGTAAAACCTGAGTAGTTTTATGCTAGGTTTGATGAAGAGTAGGGAGTGGTGGAGAAATGAGATAGGACCAAAGGATGTGAGATAAGCATGGTAAACTGAGGAAAACAGCAAGGCCTGTGAGTTCAGATTCTTCTCTATGTCCCTTTGTCTTTAGCAGTAAGGATGCTCATTTCTTGCCAGTATAGAGAGGGCGTCTCTCACATGAGGGTTTTATGACCTCCTTCAGGGGATAGTCAGAAAGTCCTTCCTGGCAGGGCACAGTGGCTCACACTTGTAATCTCAGCACTTTGGGAGGCTGAGGCAGGCAGATCACTTGAGGTCAAGAGTTCAAGATCAGCCTAATCAACATGGTGAAACCCCGTCTCCAATAAAAATACAAAAATTAGCCAAGCATGATGGTATGTGCCTGTAATCCCAGCTACTCGGGAGGCTGAGGCAGAAGAATCACTTGAACCCAAAGGCAGGGTTTGCAGTAAGCCGAGATCACACCACTGCACTCTAGCCTGGGTGTCAGAACAAGACTCCATCTCAAAAGGAAAAGAAAGTCCTTTCTGTACCTGCCATGTCTGAAATTCCTTCAGTTTAAAATGTTCACTATGCCAAGGTAGTGTGTCCTGAACCTCATCACCCACTCTAGAAGTTCTTTTTCTTTTCTTTTTTTCTTTTTTTGGTCTCATTTATGAGGACAGAATTTCTTAATCAGAGGATATCTGGGGTCAGGTCCAGAAATCTGTACTTTTATTTTGAATTCCAGGTGATTCCTATGCATACTAATTGTTTAGCATTGTGTAATTACCCTTGATCATAAGGCAATTTGGGGTGTTTGTTTGAGATGAGGGTCTTGCTATATTGCCCATAGTGGCCTTGAACTTCTGGGCTCAAGCAATCTTTCTACCTCAGCCACCTGAGTAGCTGGGACTACAGCCACCACACCCAGCTTCTAAAGCAATCTGTAATCCATTGAGTCATTAGCTTAATTCTGAGCTCATGAATTCCTGTATTCTTTCCCTCAAATAGTCCCTCTTTGAACTGAAATCACAGCATGTTCCTAAGAAGAGAAGGTGGTGCTATTGTAAAGAGTAGAGGGAACAACTGTTGACAGGGACTATTTGAAGCTCTGGCAGGGAACACTTGTTAAAACAATCACGGCTAAATCGTAGACTAAACCACAGCAAAGCCTGGGAATCTGCTCTTCAGGGGTTAAAACAACATGCAACCCAACATGATCAAGTGTTCCAGGAATAAAAAGAACTGACAAAGAGCTTCAGAGTCATCACAACTGGCAAAACCAAAGCTCCATTGGCAGACTGGTGGGTTGTTGAAACAAGATATGCTGCAATAAGTGCTCGAGCGAAAGAAAGAAAGCATTTCAAACAGTTGATGAAAGTTTATAAACTAGAGATGGGGAGGACCTACCATAATATTCCCAGCAATTTCAGAAAATACCCAGAGCCACTAAAAGTTGATTTCTGGGGAAAGGAGAATGGGAGTTATAATCTATTTTTTAAATTGATTGATTGATTGAGACAGACTCTCGCTCTGTTGCCAGGCTGGAGTGCAGTGACGCGATCTCGGCTCACTGCAACCTCGGACTCCCTGGTTCAAGTAATTCTACTGCCTCAGCCTCCTGAGTAGATGGGATTACAGGCATGTGCCACCACACCCAGCTAATTTTTGTATTTTTAGTAGAGATGAGGTTTTGCCATGTTGGCCAGGATGGTCTCGATCTCCTGACCTCAGGTGATTCGTACACCTTTGCCTCCCAAAGTGCTGGGATTATGGGTGTGAGCCACCACACCCAGCCCTAATTATTGTATTTTTAGTAGAGATGGGGTTTTGCCATATTGGCTAGGGTGGTCTCAAACTCCTGATCTCAGGTGATCCGCCCCACTCGGCCTCCCAAAGTGCTGGGATTACAGGCTCAAGCCACCGCGCCCAGCCGTAATCTATTTTTAATGTAAAATACTGAGTTTGTATGAGTCAGTAAGATTAGTGCCCTTACTTAGGACAATAGTAATTTAGTCCTACTAAGTATCCTTACAAGGTCTCTAGTAGTCCCTGACATTTGTAGAGCTCTTTACAGTTTAAAATCACCATGTAGCCGGGTGCGGTGGCTCATGCCTGTAATCCCAGCACTTTGGGAGGCCGAGGTGGGTGGATCACGAAGTCAAGGGATCGAGACCATCCTGGCCAACATGGTGAAACCCTGTCTCTACTAAAAATACAAAAATTAGCTGAGCGTGGTGGTGCACGCCTGTAGTCCCAGCTACTCAGGGGGCTGAGGCAGGAGAATTGCTTGAACCCAGGAGGCAGAGGTTGCAGTGAGCTGAAATCACACGATTGCATTTCAGCCTGTGTGAAAGAGCTAGACTCCATCTTAAAAAAAAAAAAAAAATCACCATGTAATCACTCTCATGTGACCATATAGCACCTTGAGGTTTCCAAAGCTCTCTCATCACACCTTATGACTTATCATCTTCATCACTGTTCTACAGCATGTACCATCCCCATTCTGCAGAACAATTTTTTGAGAAAATATGGACTCATAAAATTACAGAATCTATCCAAGGTCACCCAACTAATTTGTGTTCACTAAGACGTGACCTCAACTTCAGGGCTTCCCCCCTTTCCACACCTGCCTATTACAGACTTCTGCAACAAATAATAAATGAAATGTAGCTCAGGCAATCACAGCAGTTGAGGGCTATAAGCCAGCTTCCCATTTGACAGACAAGAAAACCCAGGCACAATAAAGTTGAGGCTTTGCCCCAGATCACACGGTTATCAACAGAGCCCAGATGCTGGATCCCCATCTCCTCATTATCCAGTTCAGGGTTCATTCTACTTTGCCCTGCTTCCTTTCATACTTCATGGATGGCTAGATATAAATCACACATGCACATTTGGAATCTTGGAATAAGTACATTTAATAGGCTACTCCTCTGAAGTATGGGAGCCTAACAGATTAAACATTCTTTAGGTTGATTTAGAAAGGCAACTCTGGCCTTTGAGTTTAGCTTTAAAAGCTTGCAATGTTTGTCTTCTTACTCCATAATAGTATAATCAGTATACTTACCACATTAAGCAATGCAGAAACACCTGCTGTGAGTCGTGCCCACATTTCTATTGTTGGTATAGATGGCTGTAAACCCAGATAATGGCAAGACTGACAGAGTTGTTTCATGATGGATTTTGGTAAAAGGGAGAGAATCATGCAGATGTGAAACATGATTTCTAAATTTACCAGTTATCAGAGGCTGCATGAGGGCTAGTGCCACAACATAAGGTAAAAATGAGTATGCCTTGCAGGGATGCAATCAGAAAACTGTAAACCCATGTTCATAGCTGTATTATTCACATTAGCCAAAAGGTGGAAGCAACTCAGGTGTCAGTCAGCAGATGAATGGATAAACAAAATGTGTTCCATGTATATAATTAATTATTAATCAGCCTTAAAAAGGAATGAAATGCTGACCATGGTATAACATGGATAAACTCTGAAGTCATCATGCCAAGCAAAATAAGCCAACCACAAAAGGACAAGTAGTGTGTAACATACTTGGAGTACTGAAATTCACAGACGAAAAGCACTTTTTTTCCTTTTTTTTTTTTTTGAGACAAGAGTTTCGCTCTTGTTACCCAGGCTGGAGTGCAGTGGCACAATCTCGGCTCACTGCAACCTCGCCTCCCAGGTTCAAGAGATCTCCTGCCTCAGCCTCCTGAGTAGCTGGGATTACAGGCACACATCTGGCTAATTTATTGTATTTTCAGTAAAGACGGGGTTCCTCCATGTTGGTCATGCTGGTCTTGAACTGCCGATCTGAAGTTATCCGCCCGCCTCAGCCTCCCAAAGTTCTGGGATTAGAGGCGTGAGCCACTGTGCTCAGCCTGACAAAAAGTAGAACAGTGGTTGCCAGGGCTGCGAGGAGGGGAGAATGGGGAGTTCATGTTGAACAGGCTCAGAGGTTCAGCTGGGGAAGATGAAAACGTTCTGGAAATGGATGGTGATGATGGCTGCACAACACCATACATGTACTTAATGCCACTGAACTATATAGTACACTTAAAAATGGTTAAAATAGTGAATTTTATGTTACGCATGTTTTACTGCAATAAACAAGAAAATGAATTTGCCTTGTTTATTGGTTTCTTCCCTCATTTTCAATGGGCAGTAGAGCAGGTGTCCTTGGGGCAACTCAGGGATTCCAGCTCAAGCTCCAGATTGTTTCATCCTTCTTCAAAATTTCACTAAAAACACCACCACAAGAAAACAGTAAGACAAATCCCAAAAGTAAAACAGAGGGCCTGGTCTCTTCAAAAGTCAGTGAAAAGATTGGTTCCTAATAGGAAAAAAGAGTTCTAAATGACATTTTGGGAGCAAATGAAAAAGTGTGAATATGGACTTAGTATTAAATAACAGTTAAGAGGTTGGTTGCAGTGGCTCACGCCTGTAATCCCAGCACTTTGGGAGGCCAAGGTGGGGCTGTCCGCTTGAGCACAGGAATTCAAGACCAGCCTGGGCAAGATGGAGAAACTCCATGTCTACCAAAAACACAAAAATTAGCTGGGCACGCACCTGTAGGTCCAGCTACTCTGTAGACTGAGGTAGGAAGATCACTTGAGCCTGGGGAGGTGGCACCACTGTACTTCAGCCAGGGCAACAAAGTGAGACCCTATTCCAAAAACTGATGATAATAATAACAATGAAAAAGAATAAATGATGTGTTTAAAGGCATTACTTGTATTAGTTTTTCAACATTTTTGTACCTGTGATAATTTTTATTATAGTGTTTAAAAATTGAGTATTTTTGGTTTAATAAATATTTTTGTTAATATTTGTTTATAATTGACACAAAATAATTGTACGTATTTATGGAGTACAATGTGATGTTTCAATGCATGTATACACTGTATAATGATCAACTCAAGGTAATTACTACACCCATCACTTTAAACACTTATTTCTTTGTAATGATAGCATTCAAAATCTAGCTATATTGAAACATACACTGCATTGTTATTACAGTCGCCCTACCATGCAATAGAACACTAGAACTTATTCTTCCTAAATGTAACTTTTTACCTGTTGACCAACCTCTCCCGTTTTCCTCCCCTCCTTACCCTCCCCAGCCTCCGGTAACCACTATTCCACTCTCTGCTTCTATGAAATCAACTCTTCTAGATTTCATATATGTGTGGAGATCATGTGGTGTTTGTCTTTCTGTGCCTGGTTTACCTCACTTAACATCATGTCCTCCAAGCTCATCCAGTGATCACTATTAAATTGTGAATTTATGCCTCTTCTAGTCAAACCAACATTACCACCAGTGCAGGGTGTACCAGGCACTTTGCTAAACCTTCACACACACTATTTTATGTGATTCACACTCTGCCTCTATCAAAAGGCTATTGTCTTTACCCTCACTTTTGCAGATGAGAAACTGAGGTGCAGACATTAAGCAACCTCTCCAAGATTACACAGCTAGTGAGTGACAGAGACAGAGTTTACACACAGACAGTATGACTGTAGAATGGATTACATCTTCCGAACTGGAAGCCCTGAAGAAAATTTTAGATACTGAAGCAAGCCTATGATGGAGATGTGTGGGCGACCCTCAGATCACAGTCATTAAGGGGGTACCTCAAGGATAAGATCTGCTTAGGCTGAAGAGCCTAAAAGAAATAGCCTCTGTTGCATGTATTCTAGAAGTGAATCTGGGTATTTTGCCCCTCCCAGGGAAGCTGAGACTGTTTTACAGCTATTATCTCATCTGTAGCCCTAGGCGGGACGGGAACTGGTATAAATAATTCTTTCTAGTTTCAGCTCCGGAGACTTGCCAGAGGCTTCTGGCTCTGTGGTCCACAGCTGGCTTCTGTAGACAGCAACAACAGTAACTACAGCAGTTGACATTTGTATAATACTTGCTATGCGTCAAGTACTCTTCCAAGTGCCAAGCCCTGCAACATTTCTATGGAGTGGATATATTATCCCCATTTTAGAGATGAGAACACTGAGTCACAGAACATAAGTAAATCCCCAAGGCCACTACCTAGTAAGTGAAGGAAACTGGCTCCTGCCAGAGTCAGTGCTCAGGGCTTTTATTAATCCAGATGAGACCCAGAAGCTGCCTTCTGGTTCTTACCTCTCCTGGGGAGAACTCTGTCCCAGTGCTTGCCCCTGACCACATGAGTTGAATGAACTCATTGCTGACCCCCACCCAGGTGGCACCGAAAGAGGCCAGTAATAGTGGCCTCAGTGCCTCTGCCAGATATGTGAGCTTGTTCCATACCCAGATATGTTCCGTACCCTGCTCTCTCTAAATTTTACCTTTGGGCCTTTGTTTTTACAAAACAGCAGTAACTCCCAGGTGGTTTGATATCGGAGATCATCACCCCACCTTGCTGCCTGCTGAGGATGTGGTGGCCCAGTCCTAACAAACCACAGAAAACTTGCATACTTGTCTTCAATGGAAAGAAAAGAAGGCTTCCTGGTGGGTCCTACCTGATGGAGACAACCACAAAGCCAGGCACTGGACAGGGGTCTAAAGTAAGGAAAGGCAGTTCTCTCCCAATTCCCCGACCCATACTCTCCCACCTGCCATGTCAGGAAGTGTTGGGTGAACCTCTTCATAGTCAGGTGTTAGTCATGCTTCCTCACCCCTCCCAAGGGGACATCCTAATATGGGATCCCTTGGAGGCAGCAATGTCTCACCCAAAGGAATGACTCTGGTAACAGAATGATAATCAAATGATGATAATCGAATGAGGCTTTTTTTTCTTTCTGCTGTAGGAAAAAAAAACTTTTTCTTTTTTTTTCCTGCAATGGAGTTTCACTCATGTCACCCAGGCTGGAATGCAATGGTGCGATCTCTCCTCACTGCAACCTCTGCCTCCTAGGTTCAAGTGACTCTCCTGAGTAGCTGGGATTACAGGCGCCTGCCACTGCACCTGGCTAATTTTTGTATTTTTAGTAGAGATGGGGTTTCACCATGTTGGCCAGGCTGGTTTTGAACCCCTGACCTCAGGTGATCCACCCACCTCAGCCTCTCAAAGTACGGGATTACAGGTGTGAGTCGTTGTACCTGGTTGGGAAAAAAAAAATTCTGTTCCTCTTCACTGACCTCCTAGCTTCCCAGTTAGCCAAGGCTTTGTGTTTAGTGGTCAGTCTTAGCTCATTTTGTCTTGGGGGTAGTGGTGGCAGCAGTTAGCTAATGGTTTCTCTATAATTCAAGGGTCAAGCCCAGGAAGAAATTAGATGGTGGTGCCCCAGAGGATGAGGTGGGGATTGGGTAGAGAGAAGCTAGGGCTTTGTGGATGAGAGAGAATGGATTCTACAAGTCTGGGAGGGCATTAAGGAGAGGCATCCTCAAATAATGGAGACTTGTGCCTTTTCTGTAAAGGGCTCTGGAGGTTGCCGGTGCCTAGGGGAGCATTTGGTGCCTGGCAGTCACTGTCTTCGTAGGAGAGGTTTATGGGCAGCAATCTGGTTGAAAGGCAGGGAGGGGTGGAGGATGCTCTAAGCTGTTTACATGGCTACATACATGAAAATGAGAAAATATTAACTACATATAACAAAGAATGGGATGCTGACCTAGATTATGGGGAGAAGATCTAAAGTTTCCTCAACACTCCTTCTACCACCACCACCCCACAAACTTGGCACATGACTAATACCTCAAGGACAATCTCTAACTATATGACCTTGAAAATATCGACAAGGGTCCCTGTGGCAGAGCCTGTAGGTAAAGTAGGCACTTTGAGGGGAAACCTTTTAGTCCAACAGCTGTGTCACATAACAAAAGAAGCAACATTAATAACGGTGGCTATTGTATTGGCTAACTCAATCTCCTGCCTATTTTTCTATTACCAAGCAAGCCCCTGGATTCTAGTATGGCCCAACAGAAAAGAGAGGATTTCAATAATCATCAAAATTGGGGACTGTACCAGCCAGGGCAAGGTGGGGCTCAGAGCATGATTCCACTTGATTTGAAAAAGTAAAGAGATGTGCATTTCCTTGCTCCTTGGAGAAGTGGAACAAATTTGTACCTGTTATTTAGGCATCAGTGGGAGAGTGGTGGAGGGGGGAGGGAGATAGAGTGATCCTCAAATCACCAGGCAGCAGAAGAAGCTGCCAGGCTCTGCCCCCCTGCATTTGCCTTTAGTTGGCAAAAGACAAATTAGCCCAGCACCTCCTGAGCCGAGTTTGCAGTGCAGTCTGCAAGAATGTTTGCTTGGGGAGCAGCACTGTTCTTTATCTCAGCAGGTGTAATTCCATCACATGATTGTCTTGGATCTGCTTTCCCCACTCCAGCCTGAGCTTGCCAATTCAGAAAACTATAGCTGAGAAATAAATAGTTCTTCTCTGTGTCAGCCCAGGAAACACTAGGGGTCCCTTTATATGAAATAGAATGAGCAGTTCCTTGTTGCTGGAGTTAGAGAAGGCCTCTCTCACTGTCCTTGAGGCCTTCAAGCCAGAACTTCCTCTTTGCAGGAAACTCGCTGGCTTCCATGGGAAGCCAAGCTTTACAGGTCACCAACACACCAGTCAAAGAAGACTAGGGCCTTCACAGGGACGGAGACACAGGGCTAAGTGCTATCCTGCCTTGGAAACTTTGGGTACAACCTTGGCATCTCTAGCCCAGAGGGTTATTTCTATTGCAGTTTAAGGTTACTACCTTGGGCAGGTAACTTTCATCTTCTGGAAACTGCTGACAAGGAAGCTAAATAGGAGGGGCCTCCCCAGCCCAAGCCTGGAAAGCTCAGCCATTCAGCCCAGGAGCCAAGATAAGGTGAACCTTGTTAGTGCTGGCAGCCTGGGCCCACTCGTACCTAAAGGACTCGTAGGGTCCTGTGAAGCCAGGTCAGGGTCTGACCTTCCTCTTTCAGGCTACAGATGTTCTGTCTGCATGTTTTTCGCAGGACTGAGCTGGCCTGGGAGACTCTGGGGTTTCTGCACAGCCCTGACAGGGACCAAGAGAACAGAGACTGTCATTGAGTTATAGGGACTCCTTTTTTATTTTTAGTAGAGACAAGGTCTTGCTATGTTACCCAGGCTGTTCTCAAACTCCTGAGCTCAAGCAGTCCTCCCACCTCGCCCTTCCAAGTGCTGGGATTACAGATGTGAACCACCGCCCTCAGCTGGAGTACTTACTTGAAGTTCAGATTTCTGGGCTCCTTCCAGAATGAAACACAATACAAAACCATAACACTTAATGATTTTTTTTTTTGAGATGGAGTCTCACTCTGTCACCCAGGCTGGAGTGTAGTGCCACAATCTCAACTCACGGCAACCTCCACCTCCTGGGTTCAAGCAATTCTCCTACCTCAGCCTCCCAAAGTAGCTGAGATTACAGGCGCCTGCCACCATGACCAGTTATTTTTTTATTTTTATTTTTTTTGTATTTTTAGTAGAGATGGGGTTTCACCATGTCGGTGAGGCTGTTTTTGAACTCCTGACCTCAAATGATCCGCCCACCTCAGCCTCTAAAAGTATTGGAATTACAGGCGTCAGCCACCGCACCCAGCCACCTAATGATATGTTTCTTATGAACCTACTTCATGGTTATATAAGCGAGATGATAGAAAAGGAAATCTCTGTACTGTTGTCTTCAGAGCTTGTTAAGACGCACAGTAGCCACTCCAGTGCTGCAGCCATCTCTGACAGGTGCTAGATTGCCCCCATTTGCTCCTCATGATCTGCTCTCCACCCTTCTTTACCCTGCTCTCTGCCCATGAGGCTGAGTCACAAGAATGACATCAGTAGGCTGCCCTCGCCCTCCAGTCTCTAGGGGTTGGCCAATGAGGTTGGCATATTTATTTCTGTGGCTCCTTCCTGCCAGATGTCCCTCTCTATTAGCTTTCTGAATTCCCTTAATGGGTTCCACCCCCTTGTCCTTACAGACATGGTAGTGGCTCCTGCACTTACCAGCCCAAGGGTAGTGCACGTCCCTTTTGCGTGGTATAAGCCCAGTCCATGCTTTGTAAATAGTAACTTTATTACACTCTTCCTAAATGACTCAATTTAAGGCCATCCTTTTTTTGGGCGGGGGGGAGGCTAGGACCCTAACAGATGAAACCTTTAGAACATTTTGCCCTTATTACTATTTCTGAGTTAATACGGGGAAATTTTACTTGATTTTGTACTCTCCGAACTTCCTGCACATAAAATTTTATTTTCTCTTTTTATTTTTCTTTAAGACAGTCTTGCTCTATTACACAGGTGGGAATGTAGTGGTGAACTCCTGTACTTAAGCAATCCTCCTGCCTCAGTCTCCCAAGTAGCTGGGACTACGGGTGTGCACCAGCACGCCCAGCTAATTTTAAAATATTTTTGTAGAGATGGGGTCTTGATATTTTGACCGGGCTGGTCTCAAACTCCTGGCCTCAAGCCCCGTCCCACCTTGGCCTCCCAAAGTGCTGGGATCATGGGCATGAGCCACCAGGTTTGGGCTTATTTTCTCTTAGTATTGCTAAAGTAGTTTCTTTTAATTTAAAATATATACGATAATTTTTTGTTAAGCAAGATCCTTACTATAACTGCTTTCAATAGATAATTTTGGACAGTGTATTAGTTCATTCCCTGTTGATTATAACAGAATAGATGGCACTGGGTCATTTATAAAGAAAGGTACTTTATGTCTTACAGTTATGAAGGCTGAGAAGTCCAGGATTGAGGGGCCGCATTGGTGAGGGGATTCTTGCTGGTGCAGAGACCTAAGGCCACACCGGCAATCACACGGTGAGGGGATGAGTGAGCTCACATGCTTGGTTAGGTCTCTCTTCCTTTTCTTAAAAAACTACCAGTTCCACTCACAAGATTACCTGCTAGTCTATTAGTCCATTAATCCATTAACCTATAAATGGATTAATCATTCATAAGGGTTAAAGCATCTTGATCCAATCATCTCTCAAAGACCCCACCTTTCAATACTGTCACATTTGGAGATTAAGTTTCTAACACATGAAATTTGGGGGACACATTCAAACCATAGTAGATGATAAATAAGAAAAAAAAAGTCTTATAAATTTTGCATTTCAAACCAGCACTGACAGGTGTTTCCGACGCATGCTATGGCTTAAGAAGCACTGCACAAGTCAGCTCTTCAAGCTTCTCACAGGCAGCTGTCCTGAGACATCAGCATCCCCTTCCCTCCATTAGCGCCTACACCAATGAGTGTGAGATAAAGCGATTTTATGTAAAAACAGCCTGATATCTCTATTTTGGAAAGTCTGTCCTTAACACCTGGTTTTGAAGTCCAGGAAAGCTGTGTATGTTATTTAACTTAAAAACTTAAATATGGGCTGGGCACAGTGGCTTATACCTGTAATCTCAGCACTGTGGGAGGCTGAGGCCGGTAGATCACCTGCAGTCAAGAGTTCAAGACCAGCCGGGCCAACATGGCAAAACCCCACCTCTACTAAAAATACAAAAATTAGCCAGGCATGGTGGCGCACACCTGTAATCCCAGCTACTCAGGAGGCTGAGGCAAGAGAATCTCTTGAACCTGAGAGGTGGAGGTTGCGGTGAGCAAAGATCACACCATTGCATCTAGCCTGGGTGACAGAGTAAGACTCTATCTCAAAACAAAGAAAAAAATTAAATATGTATATCTATAAATTTAAATCATATATATATAACTTTGAAAGTTTTTTACACTCAAGGCTTTTCCTAGAATATACAGTCCTCCATATTCCCTATTTTAAAAATTACCTCTTTGTTTCTCAAGCTCAACAACTTTTCTGCGAAGCTCTTGATCCTTCCACATCTGGCATGAAAATATTCCAAGTTATCTGTGTTGGCAGATGGAGCTGTGCTGAACAGACGCTTTATCCTGGATTCGGTCTTCTGTCCCAGCACGAGCACCTGACTCAACTTTGGAAGTGTGGAGAAGGTTATGGAACCCCCCCACTTCCAGTCCTACCCACTTATACTTCTTCCCGGTCCAAATGGATTATCCCCCTAATTTTTCCCCTTAAAGATATCAATAGAAGATTGATTATCCACACTGTATGCTCACTATTGTCCTGAGTTGCTCCTTAGAAGCTGTTGCTGAGTACTGCTAAGTACTAAGCCAGGTTCCTGTGGTCTGCTCCTGCACCCTAGAAGGGCCTTACCTGAATTAGGCTGGGATGAGTTCTAGCACATGGGAACTATAGGAAAATCTAGAACAGAGGTAAAATGTGACCTTAGGAATCATGTCTCCTTTACACTGATGTGTGACCTGTTCTCAGCAACTTCAGACTGGCCACTTTTCTTTTTGAGACAGAGTCTTGCTCTGTCACTCAAGAGTGCAGTGGCACAGTCTCAGCACACTGCAACCTCCACCTCCCAGGTTGAAGCGATTCTCCTGCCTAAGCCTCCTGAGTAGCTGGGATTATGGGTGAGCATCACTATGCCTGTCTAATTTTTGTACTTTTAGTAGAGACAGGATTTTACCATGTTGGCCAGGCTGGTCTCGAACTCCTGGCCTCAAGCAATCTACCTGCCTCTGCCTCCCAAAGTGCTGGGATTACATGCGTGAGCCACCATACCCAGCCTATAATTTTATGTAAATCAGACCAAACTAAAATACAGACTTGCCCCAAAGATCTGAGGGGCCCAGGGCGTGAGTACAGATGGAAGTCCACACACCACCTATATAAAAATTGTAAATTTTACCAACAAACTGATAAATAAAATATTTCAATTCCCCTATACTAACAACTATACCTTCATAAACACAAAATATACACACAGATACAAATATACAGCTCTTGAAAAAGAGAAAGAAACAGGCTAATCTGGAATGCCAGGTTCAAATATGGAATTCTTGAACTTCTCAGAGCTCCATGCTGGCACATGGTGGAATGGAGAAAGCTGGCCCCTGACCCACCCCCTGACTTCTCTTCCTAGCCCAGACTCTGTCCCACAGGACAAGGGGCCTTGAGTACATTCACGTAGACATGACCAAGCTCCATCCACATTCCCACTCTCACCTCATCACACTTATTGCACACCTTTCATGCCTAGGAGTAAGTACAATAGTAGTATGTTCTGTCCTCGGGTTAGCGTACCTGCAGAAGAAGTGGCCCAGGCCCAGGAATTAGGCTCTAGAAGGGGAATATGGGCCCTGCGTGGGAACATCCCATTGGCTTTGTGGGTTCTTTCCTCCATGAGAGGTATAGCCAAAGTGGGCCAGAGTGAGTCCCTCCAAAGCATGGGACCCTCTAAAACATGGGACCATAGGCAGAGGGCATAGCTGGTGAAATAAGATAGCTTAGATGGCAGATACAACCAGCAGTAGGGAAATCACTAAAGAGATCATGAAAGCTCCAGGTAAAATGGTGGTCCAGGAGAGGAGGGGAGGGAGAGAGATACCTAGGAAGCAGATGTGAGCAGACACGTAGAACGCAGAAACCAGTGCTTCAACAAATTCTACCTGGCTTCCTGGGAACCTCCCAAGTCCTGGGTTCAGCCCCTGCCCAGAGTACTCACACTCCTCTACTGGGCCCTATAGACCCCCTTAGAATGTAGACCCTTCTTTGCCTAAGCTAGTTGGAGTAGGTTACTGTTATTTGACAAAAATAAAGTCTTGACAAGACACTACTTCATGTGGCAAGAGAAACCGAAGTTTTCCCAGAGAGAGAGAGATGGCAGAGAAAGAAAAGGGCTAAAGACAGGTTTGAGAAAGACATAAACTTAAGATGCAGAAAAAGAGAAAAAAAGAACCCAAGAAAGAGTCATCATAGGAGTAGGGGAGGAACTCGCTCACTTGGGTGAGCATTTCGGAAAGAAGAGCTGGTCGGCTGAACGATGAGGCCTGCGTAAAGATCACTGGAACTGATGACTAAAAGGTCACCACTGACCGTCAAGAAAGCACAACTAGAGACGAGTGTTGGCAGACGGATGCGCCCAGCTGTGCTGGGGAGATGGAGCAGCAGCTGTTCACACATGGCCCAGGGCTTGCTCCTGCCCTTTATGGGTGTGAGTATGACCCCTCTGCCTGTTTCACCATCTCCTGCTACCGAGCATGCTGGGGAACGCTGGCACCCTTGGGGCCAAGGCAGGTTTGAAGTGTGTTAAAGAACACAGGGAGTGAAGTGCCACGATCCTGTATGTGACTCCTTAAGGACAGAGTGTCTGGAAAAAAACCAACCAACCAACTGAAGAACCACTGGGTTTTAGGGGATCCCTAGTCTTTACTTGAAACACTGGGAATTACCTCTTCCTCTTATTCTGCATTCCTTTAGGATAGCTAAGGACAAGTCCCAGCCCAGGTAGGTAGCGACCTCCACTGCTCTGCCTGCCTGCTAAGGTGAGCCAGCTTCCCATTTCCTCGTCTTGTCTCAAGGGGTGTGTGTGTGTGTGTGTGTGTGTCTGTGTCTGTGTGTCTGCGTGTGCGCACGTGCAGGGGAGGATCCCCTACAGAGTTTTTCTTCCAAGTCCCAGCAATAGCCAAGGCAGGAGGATTGCTTGAAGCCAGGAGTTCAAGACCAGTCCAGACAACATAACAAGACCTCATCTCTACCAAAAAAAAAAAGGAGCTGGGCAAAGTGGTACACATTGTAGTCCCAGCTACTCAGGAGGCTGAGGTGGGAGGATCATGTTGAGGAGGTCAAGGCTGCAGTGAGCCACAGTTGTGCTGCTGCACTCCAGCCTGGAGTGAGACCCTGTCTCAAAAAAAAAAAAGTCTCAGCAATTTGAGGGTAACAACAAATAAGTAAAAATAACATTTTATTTAAGGAAGTCCATCTATGGCTCCTTGTTAATACAGCTGACAACAGGAGAAGCTAGGCTGTGAAGCCCACAGAGCATCTGCAAGGGAGGTAGCCTGCCTGTAGCTGGAGAAAATGATCCATGGGACAGCCTGGGCTCATCTTCTCCACTGTGACGGTTGCTCGGAGACAGCCATTAAGAGACAATTTCCGAAGTATGAGGTATGACCCTCCCCATAGACCCGCCGCTCTGATTGTCTTGCTGTGAGCTCTCACCCCCACTCTACTTCCCCTCACCCTTCAACCACAGTTCCCAACCTGAGTGATCACCAGGCTGGGTGACCCCCTCCACACCCCCTGCCAAGGATGAAAGGGAGGACAGAGTCCACTGGCTGGTCCTTCCTGCAAAGTTTATGAAAAGGGAACAGTGTCAGCAACGCCTCCCTTCCCCTGACTCAGCAGCGTGCAGTGTCAGCACTTCCAGCCTCCCCGGGACAGTGAACTCCATGGAGAAATACAAAATAACTGCTCGTTAGAAAAATGAGAGGGTCCTGACCTTTTCCCATTGATTTTCCCCTTTTTGATTTAAGTATCTGCAGCCCCTGGTGTTAGCATCCCCTGTCAACTTTCTCTGTGAAGCCATTCCCCGAGGTCCTTCCCCTCTTCACAGGGACAGGATGATTTTTAACCTATACATGAAGTTTGCTTTTCTCCTCTAAAGACCTAAAGGGAGTTTACTAAACAATATTTTCACATATTTCACTCAATTCTCTTAACTGCCTTGTGAAACAGGTATTATTATCTCCATTCCACAAGAGAGAAACAGATGTTCTGAAAGGTCCAGTGACTTGCTCAAGGCTGCTGAGTTTGTTAGTCTTAGACTGAGAATTTGACTTCTGCTTCCTGACTCTAAAGTCTATGCCAGGCTAACAAATCTCTGGGTGGGGGCTGGCAGGGCAGGAGTGTAGTATGGGAGACAGAATCTCAAATCCTTGTCTTTCCCTCTTTTCATAGAGCCCAGACATTGGGAGTTAAAAAAAAACAAAGGCTGGGCACAGTAGCTCACACCTGTAATCCCAGCACTTTGGAGGCTGAGGCAGACAGATCACTTGAGGTCAGGAGTTCGAGATCAGCCTGGCCAACATGGTAAAACCCTGTCTCTACTAAAAATACAAAATATAGCCAGTGATGGTGGTGTCCTGTAGTCCCAGCTACTCGGGAGGCTGAGGTGGGAGGATTGCTTGAACCTGGGAGGTAGAGGTTGTAGTGAGCAGAGATCGTGCCACTGCACTCCAGCCTAGGAGACAGAGCAAGACTCTATCTCAAAAAAGAAAAAATATTTCAAAGAGAAAGAGCAAAGAAAATATACTGACCCTTAGAGCAATGGCTATAAACTTTTACAAATGTGACCCATTTGTAAAAGTACATTTTATATCTTGACCTGGTACATCACACACACACACACACACACACACACACACACACACACACGGCCAAAAGTTTTAGCAAGAGTAATATACTCTGATATATTTTGTTCTACTTCACTGAATTCTTTTTCCCCCTTTTAATGATTGTTTGACCCACGAAATTGATTTCATTACCCACAATTGAAAAATGCTGCCTTAAAGCATAAACTACACATTCAGAGACAAGCTCTCATACTGCTCTTGTATAAAGTGCCAACTTTACAGAGCCCCAACACACAGTCCGTGTTCAGGAAATACTTGTTGAGCCTCTGGGCTTTTAAGGAACCAATAATCCACAAGTTAAACAACTTGTTCTGGAAACACTCCAGTTTGGTTTATGTGGAAAAGATCATCCTAATTTCAAATCCCAACAAACAAATCATTCACACACACACACACACACACACACACACACACAAGCACACAAAAGAAAAACCTGGAAATGGATTTCAGTTGTGACTCTAGACTTGAAATTTTAAAATAAAATACTAGCAAATAGATTTCTTTCAGCAGGCATGAGTTAAGTGTCTGCCCTGTGCTGTACACTGTCCTAGCATCTAGAGATACAGGAACAAATGAGATCCAGTCCCTGCCCTCAAGGAGCTGGGGAGTGGTGGGAGGCTGAGGAGTGAAGCCTGCAGTGCAGTGTGATTGGTGTGGCGCAGGCTGCCAGGGAGCAGGAGGAAGTTATCTACCCAACCTAGAGGGCATAAAAATGGTTTCCTTGCAGCTACTCAGAGCTTAGACTTGAAAGAACATAAGTTAGATGGGAAAATAAATGGAGGACAGAGGTTTCAGGCAAAAGGAATAGCATGTGCAATGCTGTGGAAGTCACAGTTGTCTATCCCATAACCAGTCCTTATGTTCCTTGCTGGCAGTATGTCAATTATTTTGGGAAGGCATGGAGAGAGAGTTCTACTACTATTCTATATAATTTAGGGAGGAATCCTGACTAACATGAGCCAGTCATCATATCACAGGATCCTTGCCAATCACTGGGTTAGGAATGAGCATAAGAAGACTCTGGCCGGCCGGGCGCGGTGGCTCAAGCCTGTAATCCCAGCACTTTGGGAGGCCGAGGCGGGTGGATCACGAGGTCGAGAGATCGAGACCATCCTGGTCAACATTGTGAAACCCCGTCTCTATTAATACAAAAAAATTAGCTGGGCACGGTGGCGCGTGCCTGTAATCCCAGCTACTCAGGAGGCTGAGGCAGGAGAATTGCCTGAACCCAGGAGGCGGAGGTTGCGGTGAGCCGAGATCGCGCCATTGCACTCCAGCCTGGGTAACAAGAGCGAGACTCCGTCTCAAAAAAAAAAAAAAAAAAAAAAAAAAAAAAAAAAAAAAAAAAAAAAAAAAGAAGACTCTGGCCACTGAAATTTGAGGAAAGAAATTCCAGGAACAGGTGTGAGAAAAGGTTTCTTTGTTCTTAAAGAGATTCAGGGTAAGAAATAGTCTGTTTCCTTCAACTAGATGCTTTATTGTGTCAATGAAATTCCTGGCTGTGATGTGATTATTTCATGACCATGAAGTAATCTACCTGAAGTGTGGCAAATCAAAAAGACAGAAAAGCCAGGGACCTCGATTATCTTGTTGAGTACCTGAATTAACCAACCCTAAAGCTACTCTATCTATCCCATGACATAATGTTATATAAACTAATCAATTTTCCTCATCATAAAAGTAAGTTGAGTCAGGGTTTTGTGTTATTTGCAGTCAAAAGGAACTGGGTACAGTTGAATGTACCTGTATTACCAGCTTTTTGGGAGCCTGAGGCAGGAAGATCACTTCAGCTGAGGAGTTCAAGGCCAGCCTGGACAACATAGTGAGACCCATCTCTTAAAAATATAATAATAAATTCAGGTCACAGACAGATGAGAAGGCAATAATAATAATAATAATAATTAAATGAATGCAAAAGCTATAGAGATGGAAAAGACATGTTCTGGGTTCTGCAAGGCAAAAATTGAGATCCAGAGGCCAAATCATACTATACTACAGACTTTAGCTTCCACATGGGATAAAAATGGCTGCTAAACATATAAAAAACTCAACCTCACTATTAAAGATAAATGCACTTTGAAACTACAATGAGATGTCATTTTTCACCTCCAGATTGACAAAGATCAAAAAGCTTCATTCTTTCCAATATTGTCAAGAGGAAACCAGCACACCCATTTGATACTGATGGGATGGTAAATGGCGTAAATCTATGGATGGCAATTTGGCAACAACTTTCAAAGCAAAAATGCACTTGACCCAACAATTCCAGTTTTAGGTATTTATCCTACAGATATAGTTGGATGTATGAAAAATGACCTGCACGAGGATGCTAGTTACAGCATTGTTTGTAAAAGCAAATTGGCTAACAACTATTTAATCGTTCATTAGTAAAGGAGTGATAAATAATTATATTTTTACTGAGTTATATGCCACCATTAAAAGGAATGAAACAAATCTATACTTATTGATATGAAACTATATCAAATAAATATTGTCAATCAAGAAAAACAATATGTTAAATAATACAGAATGGTATGCTACTAATTTTTTTTTTTTGAGACATAATTTCACTCTGTTGCCCAGGCTGGAGTGCAGTGGCATAATCTCAGCTCACCACAACCTCCACCTCCCAAGTTCAAGCCAGTATGCTACTATTTATGTATATAGGGAAGAATATTTAAAAATGCATAAGCCACATTTGGAATAATCACAAGAAACTGATAGCATCAGGTGCCCTAAGGAAGGGAATTAAGTGGATGGAAGTCAGAGGAGGAAGGAAGATTGACTTCCACTGTATACCTATACATACCTTCTGAATTTTGTGCCATGTACACACATTGTGTAATCAAAATAATTCATTAATACAAGGAGGAGTTAATTCCCCCAAATAAAAGAATATCTTAATTGGAAATATCACAAGCTATTAAGCTCAAGAGAAATCATTTGATTTTTTTCTATAAATGCAAAGATGTCACTTAATATTCAATATACATTCATTTTTAAGTGCTAGTAGAGATAGAATGAGGCTTCTTAATAAAGAGTACCTAATATTGGGCATCATCTTAAATTATGACTTTTGTAGAAGCCATTGTCAATCCTTAAAGATCACAATAACTTGCCTCCAGAAAAAACTAGAAAGAAAGCTAATCTTGAAATTAAATTAGTAAGATCCTCACACCAGAAATGTGATTAGATATATTTGAAGGTAAATCGAAAGATTGTAATTTGTGACTGATGAGATTAAGAAGAGACAGTATTCCAGTCCAGGTGTTCTGGGAGTAATTTCAGGGAGGCAGGAGAAGAACGTAACAGTAATGCTGCCAACAGAAACTTGAACCCTAGTTGGAAAAAGACCTAGTGCATGTGGGGGAATCAGTCAACCCAGCAAACATATCAGTGCCCCCTAAACATGGCTAAGGGGGTTGGGATCTCTTTGGTAAGCAGACTTCCATGTATACTTCCAGCCTCGGATAGCCAGAACTTGCCTTAGTTGGGAGATAATTCTTGAAATTAGCTCACCCCTTGGTCTGATCTAAGCATCTCTGGATAATCTGGTTGTCTCTGAGGTTTATCTAAGGAGGGAATATATAATGGTCAGGCCGACTAGAGCATTCTAGTCCACTCAAGGATTGTATTTTAACTGTAAACTGCTAAACTGCAAAGTCCCATTCCAGTTTCAGAGGATGTTCCCCAATCCCCACCACTATCTCCCACCCTAGAATCAGCTGAGGTCCCAGTTGTAACTCCATTGCAGGCCAGCTTGTTATAGGTGTGTCTTCTGTTAAAAAAAAAAAAAAAAAAAAAAAAAAAAACCCTCTGCAGACAACTCTCCATCTCAGAGTCTGTTTCTATGGCACCCAGTCTAAGATACTATGTATATAGGCAAACATATATACATACATTTATTTATAAAGAAATCTATAAAACCTTCTTTTTTTTTTTTTTTCTTTTTGAGATGGGAGTCTTGCCCAGTTGCCCAGGCTGGAGTGCAATGGCACAATCTTGGCTCACTGCAACCATTGCCGCCTGGGTTCAAGTAATTCTCCTGCTGCAGCCTCCCAAGTAGGTAGGATTACAGGCATGAGCTACCACACCTGGCTAATTTTTGTATTTTTAGTAGAAATGGGGTTTCACCATTCTGGCCAGGCTGGGAAATCTATAAAACCTTCTATGTGATGGCCGGGTGCAGTGGCTCACACCTGTAATCCCAGCTACTCAGGAGACTGAGGCAGGAGAATCGCTTGAACCTGGGAGGTGGAGGTTGCAGTGAGCCAAGATCCAGCCTAGGCAACCAGAGCAAAACTCCATAAAAGAAAAAAAAAAAAAAACACTTCTATGTTGTCTGAAAATATGTGAATGAATGGAAAAATAGAAGTTCCTGGATGGGAAACCTAAATATTATATAAATATGTGTTTCCTAAAATTTAAGTTATAGATTTAGCAGAATCTTGGTAAAAATCCCAGAAGGATGTTTTTAAACATGTGACAAAAGAAAGGAGGAAAAGGAAAATTCTAAATAGGCAAGAAAGAAAACAGGCCTGGTGCAGTGACTCACACCTATAATCTCAGCACTTTGGGAGGCTGAGGTGAGAGGATTGCTTGAGGCCAGAGGTTCAAGCCTGCAGTGAGCCATGATTACACCAATGCACTCCAGCCTGGATAACAGAGCGAGACCCTGACTCAAAGAAAAAAAATGAAAAAAAGAAAACCTGTTGCGGAGGGAAATGAGAGAGGGTGAACAAGATCTATCAAAAGTAAAAACCTATTCAAAAAATAAAATAAAATAAAGTCTTTTATTTTGTAGAGATGGGTTCTCACTATGTTACCCAGGCTGGTCTCAAACTCCTGGCCTCAAGCAATCTCCCACCTTAGCCCCAAAAAGTGCTGAAATTACAGGCATGAGCCACCACACCTGAATTGAAGTCTTAATTTAAGAATAGACAGGAATACGGTAAGATTCATGAACTGCATGAAAAAAAAATAAAAAGAATAGACAGGCCAGGTGCAGTGACTCACACCTGTAATCCCAGCACTTTGAGACGCTGAGGAGGGAGGATCACGAGGTCAGGAGTTCAAGACTAGCCTGGTCAACACGGTGAAACCCTGTCTCTACCAAAAATACAAAAAATTAGCCAGGCGTGGTGGTAGGCACCTGTAATCCCAGCTACTCAGGAGGCTGAGGCAGAAGAATCACTTGAACCTGGGAGGTGGAAGATGCAGTGAGCCGAGATGGCGCCACTGGACTCCAGCCTGGGCAACAGAGTGAAACTTCATCTAAAAAAAAAAAAAAAAAAGAATAGACAAATTGGCTCATACCTGTAATCTCAGCACTTTGACAGGTCGAGGGAGATGGATCATCTGAGGCTGGGAGTTCAAGACCAGCCAGGCCAACATGGTGAAACTCCATCTCTACTAAAAATACAAAAATTAGCCATGCGTGGTGCACACACCTGTAATCCCAGCTACTTAGGAGGCTGAGGCAGAAGAATCACTTGAACCCAGGAGTGGAGGTTGCAATGAGCCAAGATTGCACCACTGCACTCCAGCCTGGGTGATAGAGTAAGACTCAGTTTCAAAAAAAAAATAGACAGATTTCTAGAATACGATAGTATAATAGAAAGATCAGATCAAATATATACACCCTGAGATGGTTTGGCTCTGTGTGCCCACCCAAATCTCATGTAGAACTGTAGAACTGTAATTCCCAATGTTGGGAGAGGGATGTGTGCCCACCCAAATCTGATGTAGAACTGTAGAACTGTAATTCCCAATGTTGGGAGAGGGATGTGTCCCCACCCAAATCTCATGTGGAACTCTAGAACTGTAATTCCCAATGTTGGGAGAGGGATGTGTGCCCGCCCAAATCTCATGTAGAACTGTAGAAGTGTAATTCCCAATGTTGGGAGAGGGATGTGTCTCTGCCCAACTCTCATGTAGAACTGTAGAAGTGTAATTCCCAATGTTGGGAGAGGGATGTGTGCCCACCCAAATCTCATGTAGAACTGTAGAACTGTAATTCCCAATGTTGGGAGAGGGATGTGTGCCCACCCAAATCTCATGTAGAACTGTAGAACTGTAATTCCCAATGTTGGGAAAGGGACCTGGTGGGAGGTGTTGGATCATGGGAGCGGATTTCCTCCATGCTATTCTCATGATAGTGAGTGAATTCTCAAGAGATCCGATGGTTTTAAAGTGTGTGGCACTTCCCCCCGGCTTGCTCACTCTCTCCTGCTCCACCAGGGGAAAATGTGCTTTGCTTCCCCTTTACCTTCTGCTATAATTTTAAGTTTCCTCAGGACTCCCAGTCATGCTTCCTGTTAAGCTTGTGAAACTCTCAGTCAATTAAACCTCTTTTCATAAATAACCCAGTCTTAGATAGTTCTTTATAGCAGTGTGAAAATGGACTAATAGGCCAGGTGTAGTGGCTCATGCTTGTAATCCCAGCACTTTGGGAAGCCAAGGTGGGCAGATCATGAGGTCAGGAGTTCAAGACCAGCCTGGCCAACACAGTGAAACCCTGTCTCTACTAAAAATACAAAAATTAGCTGGGCATGGTAGCAGGCACCTGTAATCCCAGCTACTTGGGAGGCTGAGGCAGGAGAATCCCTTGAACCTAGGAGGTAAAGGTTGCAGTGAGCCAAGATTGTGCCACTGCACTCCAGCCTGGGTGACAGAGCTAGACTCTGTCTCGGAAAAAAAAAAAAGAAAGAAAAGAAAAGAAAATGGACTAATACACACCCTAATTATTACAACAATTTTGGCGTATGATAAAGCTATCATGATACAATGAAATGAACAAATATTTTTCTTTTTCTTTTCTTTTTTTTTTTTTATTTTGAGACAAAGTCTCGCTGTCACCCAGGCTGGAGTGCAGTGGCACAATCTTGGCTCACTGAAACCCCCACCTCCCAGGTTCAAGCAATTCGCCAGACTAAGCCTCCCGAGTAGCTCGGATTACAAGCATACAATACCACCCCCGGCTAATTTCTCTGTTTAGTAGATATGGTGTTTCTTCATGTTGGCCAGACTGGTCTTGAACTCCTGACCTCAGGTAATCCACCCGCCTCGGCCTCCCAAAGTGCTGGGATTACAGGCGTGAGTCACCATGCCTGGCCAAATATTTTTCAATAAATGGTGGAGGGATAACTGACCAACAATTTGAAAGGGAAGGGAAGAATTTAGATTCACACCTTATACTATACATTAAAATTAATTTTGTTTGATTTAAAATCTTAAAAACATTTAATACTATGAAGTCTGGAAGAAAACAGAATTAAAAATTTGTCAAAACTGTAGTGGGAAGGTGACTCTATAATTAGAAGCAATATATTATTTCTTATACTATGAGCAATTAGTATTGCTCATAGTAAAGCAATATAGTATATACTACACAGAAAATATTAAAATTCTTAACTACATAAAAATCTTTTAAAATAAATTTTATGCAACTTATCACCAGAATTAACAATAAACAACATACCAGGAGATATATTCACAACAAACATGACCAAAAATGATTAATATCATTGCTATGTCAAGAACTCAGATAAGTTGGTAAGAATCTATTAAGATCTCAGCTGGTAACTGAACAAAATTTAACAAAAAAATTCACAAAAGAACAAATATTAACAAACACATAAAAATAATCAATTTTACTAATTATCAAAAGGAAGCAAATTAAAAGAAGCATGGTATTTTTTCACTAAATTAATTGAATTAAGTTTATTAAATGAACACCTTTACTAAATTAATCCCTACCAAATTAAAATGGAAATCCCCAAATCTAAAACCAGTAATATCAGGACCTGTATTCCTTGGGTAGTATCGTAAGTTAATGTAATCAATTAGGAAAGTAATTAGGAAAGTCCTAAAAATGTTTATACCCTTTGACCTAATAAATCTCTTTGGAGAATGAATCCAGAGCAGAGCAGCAGAAGCCTGAACCCAATGCCAAACTCAGTTTCATCCTTTCATGCCTTCCCTGAGTTAGGCCTTCCCAGACCCTATGCCTATGCTGTCCAACATAACAGCCATGGTCCACATGCACCCCTGTTTCCCCCACAAGGTAATAAACTCCATAAGAGGTACCCTGTCAATCTTGTTTCCTGCAGAATCCTAGATCTTAGAACAGTGCCTGGCACACAGTAGGCGTCAACAAATACGTGTTGAATGAGTTTATGAATGAATGTCGTTATTCCACCAATCTTCCCCAAATATGCTTTGAGCTTTCCTGTCTCCAAGAAAGTCTTGCCTCAAAGTGTGCTTGCTTTTGCCTTCTTCCTATCCAGAATCTTTATTACCTATCTAAAATGATGTATTTTGCACTTCGTACAAACTGCCCAACTCAAAAGCATTTCATGATAAGGAGATTTTTTTTTTAATCTTACAAAGAAGTTCAGAAGTTGTGCAGTTCCAGGGTTGGGTAATTGGGTGGCTCAGCAGTGTTCTCAAGGAACCATCCTTGTCCACCTTTTCTCTCTGCCACCCTGCCGCTGTTGCCTTTAGCTTCCCCTTTATGTTTGCCAGATAGTTCAAGCTCTATGTCCTTAATAACATCTCAAGTCCAGAGTACCCTGCTTCCTTTCGAAGACTTAGAGATTTTCCCAGACATCCCTTCGGCAGAGTTCCCTTTTATGTTCCATTGTTCAGAACTATAGCATATGCCCATTATTTTATTTTATTTTATTTTTAGAGATAGGGTCTCAGTCTGTGGCCCAGGCTAGAGTGCAGCGGCTCAATCATAGCTCACTGCATTGTCAAACTCCTGAGCTCAAGCAGTTCTCCCACCTCAGCCTCCTTCGTAGCTGGGACTAACGATACACACCACCACACCCTGCTTATTTTGCTCTTTAGTTTTGTAGCAAGGAGGACTCACTATATTGCCCAGGCTGGTCTCAAACTCCTGGTCTCAAGCAATCCTTCCATCTTGACCTCTCAAAATGTGAGGATTACAGGCATGAGCCACTGTGCCCAGGCCAATACATGCCCATTTTAAAACCAGCCCACTGGCAAGAGTACAGAATTTTCATGATTGGCCTAAAGTATCCAGATTCACCTTCCTTGGGTTGGCAGAGTCCCCCATCCCAGGGCCCCAGGTTGATGTAATTTAAAGAAGTGGGAATGGGGTAGGAGGCTGCGGTCCAGGAAAATAAAATGGTCTCAGAATAAGCCCTTGAGACTTTTTATAAGTCACAAAATCCAAATCTTGGGTCTTTCATTAATCCTTCCCTTATTATCTTAACCAGAAGCAGCCTGTCCCACCTATGAATTTAAAATCTTGAGTTTGGGCCAAAAACATTGAAATCATTCTTGAGAATATTTCTCTCTTTATATCGTAAATCAGAACCCTATATATCTCATCCATCTTGTCTACTCTACCGTCATTATATATCAGAATCTAACCTCATCTCACCACCCTTAATCCTGTCTCTCTGGTCCAAGCCCCCACCATCATCATCTCACCCCGGATTACTGCAGAACCCTTCTCACTGGCCTCAGGGTTCTCCTTGTGCACAGAGCGATCCTTCCAAGTTGTGAGTCCACTCATGTCACTGCTCGCTCAAAATCCTCCAATGGCTTCAGAATAAAATTCAAAGTCCTTATCACCACCCACAGGGACCTCAGTGACCTGCTGTCACCTCTCTCACATCGCCTCCTGTCCACGGTCTCCTGCTCACTACCTTCCAGCTACACTGGCCTGCTTGTTCTTGGAACTCACCAAGCACACTTCTTCCTGAAGGATTTCATGCTTGCTGCTCGCCTTGCTTAGAACATTCTTCACAGACTCAGATGACTCACTCACTCACTCCTTCCTCAGGTTTTGACTCAACGGTCTCCTTACCAGAGAGGTCTTCTCTGATCTCTCATCTAAAAAAACCACATTCCCTCAACCATGTCACTCTACCCTCCCTAATCTGCTTCATTTTCCTTCAAATTGCTTCTCTCTTTTTTTTTCTTTTTTCCAGGCAGTGCTGAAGAAACAAATTACTTCTCACAAGTTGATGTATTATACATATTTATTTGCTCACACGCTGTCTTGTCTCATTAGAACATGAGACCCGTGAAGCCAGGGGTTTTATCTGTTTTGCTCCCTGTTTCTGAGACAGCCAAGTATAAAGGGGTCCCCTGAGAAACTCCAACTGGCCTGCACACTGGGGGAATGGGGTGGAGCTGCAGAAGTTCATGCCCTTTGCAGCAGGGAGCAACCTGGCCTCTTGTGACCCAGGGTAGTACCTGGGATTCAATCTGTGAGGCAGGAAAAACCAGCTAGCCGGACTCTCGCTTTGCTGAGTCCCTGTTTCCATTTATTTTCCTTTTTTGCCCAATAAGTTCCATTTTTCTCACCCCTCAAAGTGTCTGCAAGCCTAATCTCTCATGGCTGTGTGACAAGAACCCTGCTTTTAGCTGAACTAAGGAGAAAGTCCTATCACAATTTAGCCTCAGAGCTTACAACCAAACATAGAATATAATGGGTGCTCCATATATATTTGTTGAATAATTAGGTATTCCTTTAGCCTTTATTATCATCTGTTTGCCATGGTCTCTAGCTGTTGTCTTTACACACATCCTGTCTCTTCAACAGGAACATACAATTCTTAAAGGCCAGAGCTGAGTCTTTGTTTTTTTTAATATAAAGACAGGGTTTCACCATGTTGGTCAGGCAGGTCTTGAACTCCCGACCTCAGGTGATCCGCCCGTCTTGGCCTCCAGAGTGCTTGGATTACAGGTGTGAGCCACCACGCCCAGCCCAGAGCTGAGTCTTAAAGCTCAAGGCCTTACATAAAGAGGGCACTCCAAAGTGTATGTTGTTGACATTGGGAGGGAGGATACATCAGGGCAGTAACAGCTGTTGTATGTTACCTCACCCGCTCTTGGCAGGACCCTGAGAAGCTGACATATGAGACACGACAGCATATTTAGGAGAGGGTGTCAGGCTTAGGATTCTGCCCCAGAGGAGGGACCAATTTGAGTTCTTGAACAGGAGGAAGGAGGCATCTCTCTGATACTAAAAGGAGAATACAGGAGCACCTTTCCCACCCACATTTCCCCTAGAAGGAGTCTTTCCACTTGGAAGTTTGTTTACAATTCCACGTTCTTTGCAACCGAATGGGGCCTCACCCTCATTAATTGGTGGCAAAGGTCACTACTTAACAGATGCTAAACAGAAGCAGAGCAAAGTCAAGGGTGGCTAAGGTCGAGTCATTGCTCAAATCTAGGAAGGAAACTCCAGGTCCCACCCCCTACCAGCCCCTAGCGTGAGGTGGGGCCCCAGGAGGGCGGCTGAGCCCCGAGAGAGCAGCTCCCTTCATCCCCCGTGCTCTAGTTTCTGCACAGTTCTACGGAAATTCAGCAGCAAGGCCATTTACCAGACACAAAGGAACCAGGCCACTTTCAAATGTCGATAGCATTACACTTGCCAGAGGAGAAAGGGACAAGTGAGGAGATTGAAGACGGTGCTTTCAAGAGAAGAAGAAAAAGATATTGAATGTGCACTCACTAAGCCAAAAAAGCAAATGCCAGGAAGAACCGTGAGCCTCGTCTGAAGCCAAGTCTGCGCAGCAGAGTCCCAGGTGTAGGGGAGGAGGAGCTGAGGTGGTCTGAGGACGCACAGCAAACGCCCTGTGGGGGTGGGGCGGGAGGAGAGGGACGACGTATTTTAAGCAACCTTAAAAGACTCGTTTTAGCATTCCGCAGGAAATGAAAAGCAGATGTGCTGGTTTGGAACTTGTTTACGTATTTGGCCTCTGAGAAGCTTCCAGGGCAGTTAGGACTGGAGAGAAGGGGTATTTTAGGCAAATGCTAAAGTCTCCACTCTGAGAGAGTGGGGCCCTTCTTCACTGGCTCACCTCCTTCTTGAGAAGCAACCATTTCGGCTGAAAGACCCTCGTTGTCCCTGTCTAAGGCAGGACTGGCTAGAATAAACAGGCATTTGACATACAGGACTGATCTCCTGTACCTTCTTACAGAAGCTAAGGGTGGCTGCACCTTCTCTCTTGCTTTCAAGTCACACTCACTGGGCAGATAAGCGAAAGCAGAGGCCTGGACGTTGGGAGGATGATGGAATGGTTCACACTAAAGGTCCTGAGGTTTGCAGAAGGCTTGTTAGAATAGAAGAATACAAATTACTGGGCCTTAGCTGAGCTGAGGTGAGACCAGTGGCTACACACTGGAATCACCTGGAGATTAAAATAGACTGATAGCTGGGCCCTGTTCCCACAGATTCTGATATTAACTGGTCTGGGGTATGACTTAGGAATTTTTTAAAATTATTTTTTATATATAATAGAGAGGAGGTCTCACCATGTTGCCTAGGCTGGTCTCAAACTTCTGGCCTCAGGCAGTCCTCCTGCCTGGGCCTCCCAAAGAGCTGGGATTACAGGCGTGGGTCACCATGCCCAGCTGACTTGGGCATTGTTTAAAGCTCTCCAGATAGTTCTAAGGTACAGCCAAGATTGAGAACCACTGAGCTATTTCTCTTTTACCTGCTCTCATCATTACATCCCTAAATTAATTTCAATTTGCCTTCATAACATGTTCTCAGGGTAGTTAGGACCACAGGAGACTAGGGATCTAAATCAGGCATAAACCTAGATTTAGAGAAGAGGCTAAAAGAGTATTGCTCTCTGAGACATCAACTATCAAAAAAATCTATGTAAATGCAGACAATTCCCCTTTTTTGTAATATGTCCAGGAAATGGCGCTCCTTAAAAGGTATTTTTTAGTTGCTGCTAAGAGAAAGGAAAACTAACCATCTTTAACACTTATTGAGCATTTATTATACAAGTACTCTTCCAAGTGCTTTCATTTTAAATTCATTTAATTCCGACAACAGCTCAATGGTGTTGCAGCTGTTATTATCCCCCATTTAGCAAATGAGGAAACTGAGATACTAGGAGATGAACTCATTTGTCCAAAACCACGCAATTAGTGGCAGAGCTGGCTTTCAAATTTTGCTGTGCCTCTGAATTATGGAGACTACAAAGACTGTTGGGAAAGAAAACTAGCTCAGAGCAGGCTGAGCTACGTGAAGTATGCAAAATTTATCAAGCCTGGAGAGATGCAAGGATGGGACTTCAGTCACATCTCTGCGCCCATGCCCAGGGCAGCTGTTTAAAGGCATTTTGTTCCCTCTTCACTGCCCCATTATCTTCATATTCCTGGAATTTGTGTTGCAAAGAACAATAAGCCAATCAATAGCTTATGTGATTTTAGTATAAATTATTGGTAAACAATTTAGGAACTGACTCTTCTTTTTTTTAAAAAAATCCTCTTGTAGCTACTTCTAATCAGAGTGTGTGTTTAGGGCATTTTGAATCTATGCTCCTGGGTGGCCACCCTCAAGCTTTGAGCTTGAATAAACTTGAAGCCAACCTCACCATGTTAACGTGCATTCTGGACAGAAATACAGTTAGGATTAAGCATTAATTAGGCTGCACTTTGGCCCACTTCCTTGTAACAGAAAGTGAAAGTTATGGAGTACTAGATCCCGACCACTTGCATTCTCATTATTCCTACAGATAGTATTTCTGTCTGAAGTTAGAATCATGAGGCCTCTGGTTAAGATAGACTCTCTGACATCAGAATCATAAAACTTTTGTTTAAGAATTGTTTAAGATGTTTTTCAGATCCCAAATTCCAGCTGATGCTAACAAGTTTGAAGTCCCCCAGAGAGGAGCAGAATCAGCATGAGAATATAGTTTCTTCATCTCCCTGTTCTATGACTTCACCCTACACTCTTGGGCCAAGCAAAGGTCTCCACACTTCGGCCCACTCCAAAATCACTAAAAATTCTAGCCCTGAATTCCTTGGAGAGAAGGATTTCAGGTTTCCTCCCATCTCATTCAGCTGCCCTACAGTTAAATCTCTTTCTCTGCTGCAACTAGGTATTTCAGCATATTGACTTGCTGTGCACATTGGGCAATGGAACGATTATGGTTACAAACTCTGTATTTAATCATTTCTTCAGAATTTCGTTAATTAAGGTTGTGAACCCCAAATGTCTGAGACAGGTCTCAGTCAATTTAGAAAGTTTATTTTGCCAAGGTTAAGGATGCACACAGCCTCAGGATGTCCCACAACATATGCTCAAGGTTGTTGGGACACAGCTTGATTTTATACATTTTAGGGAGACATGAAACATCAATCAATATATGTAAGATGTACATTGGTTCAATCAGAAAGATGGGACAACTTGAAGCAAGGAGGATCCTGACCTCAAGTGATCCACCCACCTTGGCCTCCCAAAGTGCTGGGATTGTAGGTGGGAGCCAATTTGCCTGGCCTATCAAAATTATTTTTAACAAATTCCCTAGAGAGTTAGCTGTTGAAAAAGACATGAGGCCATTGTTGGGGGTTAGTTATTCATTTAGAGACAAGATCTCTCTGTCACCCAGGCTGGATTGTAGAGGCACTATCATGACTCACCGCAGCCTCAACTTCCTAGGCTCAAGTGATCCTCCTGTCACAGCCTCCCGAGTAGCCAGGAGTTTCTAATTAACCTTTCCAAAGGAAGCAATCAGATACGCATTTATCTTAGTGAGCAGAGGGATGACTTTGAGTTCTGTTTGTCCTTTGTCCAAAAGGAATTTCCTCGTGGACAAATTGTGAGGGAGGGTGGCTATCTTAGTGGCTGTTTTTAGGAACAGAATGGGAGGCATGTTTGCCCTAAGCAGTTTCCAGCTTGACTTTTCCCTTTGGGGGGGTCCCAAGATTTATTCTCCTTTCACAAGGTTGACACTGTTCAAAATACTAATGCCCAGGCTCTAATCCAGACCAATTGGATTAGGATCTCCTGGAGTAGGTCTTTATCAAAATTGTTACTATTTTTTTTTCTTTTGAGAACAAGTCTCCTCTGTCACCTAGGCTGGAGTCCAGTGGCGTGATCTCAGCTCACTGCAACCTCCACCTCTCGGGTTCAAGCGATTCTCCTGCCTTGGCCTCCTGAGTAGCTGGGATTACAGGCACGTACCACCATGCCCAACTAATTTTTGTATTTTTAGTGGAGACGGGGTTTCACCGTGTTGGCCAAGCTGGTTTCAAACTCATGACCTCAAGTGATCCACCAGCCTTGGCCTCCCAAAGTGCTGGGATTATAGGTGGGAGCCACTGCGCCTGGCCTATCAAAATTATTTTTAACAATCTCCCTAGAGAGTTAGTTGTTGAACAAGATATGAGGCCACTGTTGGGGGTTAGTTATTTATTTAGAGACAAGATCTCTCTGTCACCCAGGCTGGACTGTCATGGTGCTATCATGACTCACTGCAGCCTCAACTTCCTGGGCTCAAGTGATCCTCCTGCCACAGCCTCCCAAGTAGCTAGGACTACAGGTACACACCACCATGCCCCCCAGCTGTTTTTTTTTTTTTGTAGAGACATTGTCTCACTGTGTTGCCCAGACTGGTTTAGAACTCCTGGCCTCAAGTGATTCTCCGGCCTCAGCCTCCCAAAGTTCTAGGATTACTGGCTTAAGCCTCACTATTAGGGTTTAAAATGAAGACTTTGGAATGATATTATGCTAGGTTCATTATTTCTCCACCACATACAACTGGAATCTTTTAACAAGTTCTCCATTCTCCCTTTGAACTTTCACTTCCTCCTCTGCAAATGGAATGAGTATACTTAGTTCTTGAGATTGTTCTGAGGATTACATTGGTTTAAGGCACTTAGCATAACGATAAAGGCAAGAATGTGGCAACTCTAGAAGATCATTCTGAGACATTAAACAGGTCCTCCCTTCTACCATCAACACCACACGCTTCACTGCATTCTTCTGCTCTACAGTCCCAGGCATGCCCTGCCCCAGGGAAAAGTGAGGTGGTCATAGCTGGAATGCCAACAAAAATAAAGTCAGTGCTTAACTTTTGAGATTCAAATGAGGTTGCTGAACACAAGACTTAGATTTGAGAGGAAAGACTTTTTGAGCATTCAGGAAATATTTGGGCCTAACTAGTTATTTTGAACCAAATAAGAGTGGTCCAGAAGAACATCCCCGAGGCCTCCATGCAAGGTTACCAGCCCTTAGATACTATCGTAGGGTTATCCAGACATGAGAGATGTGTAGTCTCAAAGGAAGACCCAGCCCCCTAGCATCTTCCCAATGTGAATTCCTTTAACAGAGAGGGAACTCTGGCTGGCAAGCAAAAGAGAAGATAAGCCTTGAGGAAACTAAGAATAGAGGAAACTTGTGTCTACTTCCTATCTAGGGAGGGCAGCTGACCCCACAGATGTGCTTATGCTACGGTGATATGGGGTCAACAGAGCAGAGATGGTTGTTTGGGTGATGGGGGAGAGAACTCAGTGACAGCCTTGTTCTGGCTGTGGTAGCTGTGGGAAAGTAGCTGGACACCCTTTCCCCCACACCTATTATGCCCTAAGAAGTGCTCAGAAGTGAGCTGAGAGGGAGAGTTGGCAGCTCAAAGTGGTCATGCCATGGAGGAACAATGATGGATGGCAGTGCAAACCAAAAATTCTAAGCCCCCAGCGACCTGAATGGAACCCTCATCTCGGCAAAGGGCATTCCAATGCTAACCTGAAAAACTAGTTCCAGCCATTATGGGAAGAGGGTCAGACATGCTTCATTATGCCCTCTTCCCTTTGGGCATTCAGGAAAAGCTGACCAGCATTAACATCAACACAGACCTTCAGACACGTTAACAGACTAAGTCTGACAAACATTTACAGTCTATTCTCTCTGAAGACTGCTGCCTAGAGGCTTTTCTATTTTTTAGACAGAGTCTCACTCTGTTGCCCAGTTTGAAGCACAGTGGTGCAGTCTCACTCACTGCAACCTCCACTTCCTGGGCTCAAGCAGTTCTCCTGCCTCAACCTCTGGGATTGCAGGCATAAGCCACCACCCCCAGGGCATTTTTGTAGTTTTTTTAAAGATGGGGTTTCATCATGTTGCCCAGGCTGGTCTTGAACCCCTGAGCTCAAGTGATCTGCCTGCCTTAGCCTTCCACAGTGCTGGGATTACAGGCATGTGCTACTGCACCTGGCCCAGACATTCCTTCCTTTTTTGTTTGTTTTTTGAGACGGAGTCTCACTCTGTTAACAGGCTGGAGTGCAGTGGCATGATCTCGGCTCACTGCAACCTCTGACTCCCTGATTCAAGCTATCCTCCTGCCTCAGCCTCCCAAGTAGCTGCGATTACAGGAGCCTGTCACCCACCACGCCCAGCTAATTTTTGTATTTTTAGTAGAGACGGGGTTTCACCATGTTGGCCAGGATGGTCTTGATCTCCTGCCCTCATGATCTGCCTGCCTTGGCCTCCCAATGTGCTGGGATTATAGGCATGAGCTACCACGCCTGGCCCCAGACATTCCTTTCTATTGACAATAACTCTTTCAACCAATTGCCAATCGGAAAATATTTGAATCTGCCTATGATCTAGAAGTCTCTGCTTCTAGTTGTCCTTTCTGGACAAAACCAGTGTGCAACTTATAGGTATTGATTGATATCTTATGTCTCCCTAAAGTGTATAAAACCAAGTTATAGGCCGGGCGCAGTGGGTCACACCTGTAATCCCAGCACTTTAGGAGGCCAAGGCAGGTGGATCACAGGGTAAGGAGTTTGAGACTAGCCTGGCCAACATGGTAAAACCCTGTCTCTACTAAAAATACAAATTTAACTGGGTGTGATGGCATGCACCTGTAGTTCCAGCTACTCGGGAGGCTGAGGCAAGAGAATCACTTGAACCCAGGAGGTGGAGGTTGCAGTGAGCCAAGACTGTACCATGGCACTCCAGCCTGGGTGACAGAGTAAGACTCTATCTCAAAAAAAAAAACAAAAGCTGTAGCCTGACTACCTTGAGAACACATTCTCAGGATCTCCTGAGGGCCGTGTCACCAGCCATTGGTAACTCATATTTGGCTCAGAATAAATCTCTTGAAATAGTTTAAGAGTTTGACTCTTCATCAATAGCAGCATGGGCTGAGCAAACCAGATGGGCATGCAGCGCTTTAGAGGACAACATGGGGCTATGCTAGTACCTCTGGATGCCCAGAGATGAGCTGTTCCCCATCTCTGGAGCTGCCAACTCAGAGCACATGGTGTTACATGGGTCCCGCCTTTCCATTCTCCTGCAATTCAGATTCTAGCTAAAGGAAATCAAGGAGAGAGGACGAGCATGAATGAATTTCCTACTGGATTAATTTTCCTGCATTACACAGAATGAGAGTCTAAGATAAAAATTATGTTCTGTTTTAGAAAATCAAAAATATATTCATACATATCTGAAACTATCTCATAAAATTAATGCCTGCTAATTATTAGAACTATCAAGTTTCCCAAAACTCAGCAAGACAGTATGGCTCCCTAAAAAGTAGCACAACAATCAATATGAAATAGATTTAATCAGCAGATATCTTTAAAATGGCAGTGTGCTTACAAGGAGTTTTGAGTAACATAAAAAAATTGAAAATTAAATATTGAGGCCAGGTGCAGTGGCTCATGCCTGTAATCCCAGCACTTTGGGAGGCTGAGGTGGGTGGATCACTTGAGGTTAGGAGTTCAAGACCAGCCTAGCCAACATGGCGAAACCCCATCTCCACTAAAAATACAAAAATTAACTGGGCATGGTGATGAGTGCCTGTAATCCCAGGTACTTGGGAGGCTGAGACAGAAGAATTGTTTGAAGCCAGGAGGCGGTGTTTGCAGGGAGCAGAAATCAAGCCACTATACTCCAGCCTGGGCAACAGAGTGAGACTTCATCTCAAAAATTAATAATAATAAATAAATAAATAAATATTGAAAAAGGGGTGTGGAAGCCCAGCATTATTGCAACACTGTCTGGGGGAGAAAGATACTGTGTCGGTTAGACTGGATTGCTATTCCAGGTTCTGGGTGGTGTCTCTGCAGTCAAACACCCAGAGTTCCTATGTTCTACTGTGAACTGGATGCATAGCCCATGAAGCTACTTAACTTGCTTTACTACAATTTGAAATTCACCAACGACAAACTTGGTTTTCCAAACACCTAAAGGAGAGAGGTGCAAATAGTAGTCACAAAGGCTCTTCTATGTTGAAAGGTGTGCCCTGCCCTGTAAATCCACCCATTGGTGTTCTGGTTTACAAATAAGTCTCTGGTGAGTTAATTAGTGGATGCTTCCTAGATAGGGTTGTCAGATTTAGCAAATACAAATAGAAATATTGGGCCAAGTGCGGTGGCGCACTCCTGTAATCCCAGCACTTTGGGAGGCCAAGGTGGGCAGATAACAAGGTTAAGAGATCGAGACCATCCTAGCCAACATGGTGAAACCTCGTCTCTACTAAAAATACAAAAATTAGCTGGGCGTGGTGGTGCATGCCTATAGTTCCAACTACTTGGGAAGCTGAGGCAGAGGTTGCAGTGAGCCAAGATCACACTACTTCACTCCAGCCTGGTGACAGAGTGAGACTCAGTCTCAAAAAAAAAAATATTGGGTCCAAGTGCAGTGGTTCATGCCTGTTAATACTAGCACTTTGGAAGGCCGAGTTGGGAGGATCACTTGAGGCCAGGAGTTCTAGAGCAGCCTGGACAACATAGTGAGACTCTGTCCCTACAAAAATTTAAAAAATTTAGCAGCTGGGCATGGTAGCACATATATGTAGTCTTAGCTGCTTGGGAGTCTGAGGCAGGAGGATCTCCTGATCCCAGGAGTTCAGGAGTGCAGTGAGCTACAATCGCAGCACTGCACTCCAGTCTGGGCGACAGAGACATACTCCGTCTCTAAAACAAAACAAATATTGTATGGGATATACTTATACTAAAAATTATTCATTGTTTATCTAAGATTCCAATTTTACTGGGCACCCTGTATTTTTCTGTCAACCCTACTAGAGCCTGCCCACTGCCAGGTATACTAATAAGATGGAGATCCCACATCTGCAAGGCCGAGGACCAGTCCGAGTCCCAAGACCACCCTCACCCAATATAAAGCTGCTCTCACATGGGGCCCACCTAAGTAACCCAGCCCAAGGTTAGGTTAGGCTAGGTTTAGACTTTCACTCACACACACACACACACACACACACACACACACATTCTTTCTCTCTCTCTCCCTCCTCTCTACTCTCTCTCCTTTTCTCTTCTCTCTTCTTTTTATAAGTATTTTTTTATTAAAAATCATTTTTAACTGACACAACTATACACACTTATGGGACACATAGTGATATTTCAATACATATATAGTGATCAGCAAATCAGGGTAATTAGCATATTCATCATCTTGAACATTTATTTTTTTGTTTGGTTTGGTTTAGAGATAGGGTCTTGCTCTGTTGCCCAGGCTGGAGTGCAGTGGCGTGATCATAGTTCATAGTTTACTGTAACCTCAAACTCCTGGACTTAAGCAATCCTCCTGCCTTAGCCTCCAGAGTAGCTAGGACTATATGCACTCATCACCACCTGGCTAATCAAATATTTATCATTTTTTTGTGTTGGGAACATTCAATATCCTCTTTGTAGTTATTTGAAACTGTATAATATACTGTTGCTAACTATAATCATCCTATAGTGCCACAGAACACTAGAATGTATTCCAACTTATTCCTCCTATCTAGCTGTCATTTAGTATCCTTTAACTAATCTCTCCCTATCCCCACTTTCCCCTACTTCCCCAAGCCTCTAGTATCCTCTGTTCTACTTTTTACTTCTATTAAGATCAACCTTTTTTAGTTTCCACATATGGGTGAAAACGTGTGGTATTTAACTTTCTGTTCAAATTATCTGGCTTATTTCATTTAACACAATGTCCTCCATTCCATCCATGTTGTTGCAAATGACAGGATTTTATCCTTTTTTATGGCTGAGTAGTATTCCATTGTGTATATACACCACATTTTCTTTACCCATTCATCTGTTGTTGGACACCTAGGTTGACTCCCTGTCTTGGCTATTGTGAATAGTACTACAGTAAACATGGGGGTGCAGATGTCTCTATGATACGTTGATTTCATATCCTTTGAGTATATACCCAGTAGGGGGATTGCTGGATCATATGAAAGTTCGATTTTTAGTTTTTGTTTTTTGAGATGGAGTCTCACTGTGTCACTGAGGCTGGAGTGCAGTGGCACAATCTCGGCTCACTGCAACTGCAACCTCCACCTCCTGGGATCAAGAAATTCTCCTGCTTTAGCCTTCTGAGTAGCTGGGACTATAGGTGCATGCCACCATGCCCAGCTAATTTTTTCATATTTTTAGTAGAGACAGTTTTTCACCATGTTAGCCAGCATGATCTTGATCTCCTGACCTTGTGATCCACCCGCCTTGGCCTCCCAGAGTGCTAAGACATAGGCATGAGCTACTGCGCCCGGCCTCAATTTATAGTTTTTTGAGGAAACTGTGTAGTGTTCTCCATAATGGCTATGCCAGTTTGCATTCCCACATAATAATCTTCATTTCTTCAAAACCTGCTATTTATTTATATACAAAGTAAACAACCTCCCTTATTAAGTGTTCCAGGATTTTGCCACCTGTTAATTCCAAGGCCAAATTTACAACTTGGACAATACGTGTATAAAATTGAAAGTCATTTATTGGTGGCGTCCAAGGAGGTAATGAACATTATTAACAACATCTATTATGTTGTAAGATTAGTTGCTTCCCTGCAGTAGCTAGTCAGATCTGAATTCTTATTAACTTTCAACAAAGAGAATTTTTATTCCTTTACCTGAATCTTCTCCTGATTTTTGCCTAAACCATAATCTTGGCCTTTACTATCCATTGCATCCTGAGATCCCTAGACTTCAGATCACCTTATAGAAAAATCAGTTAATGTATCTCTGTAGGGCCACCTAGGGAAAATTAAGTTAGGAAGATCACTACAGAATAAACAAGGGAGCAGGTTTGGACTGTGATTCAATGAGCAAAAAAGATCTCTTTGCTCTTTTCCCAAGCCAGCTCTCCTTTTCTTTTTCTCAGCACTAACATATTATAGGATGTCAGTATCTTTGTTTTTTGGGTTTTTTTTTTTTTTTTTTTTTTTTGAGACAGAGTCTCGCTCTGTTGCCCAAACCAGACTGCAGTGATGCGAACAGGACTCACTGCAGTCTCAATATCCTGGGCTCAAGCAATCTTCCTGCCTCAATCTCCTGAGAAGCTGGGACTAGAGGTGTACACCACCGTGCTGGGCTAATTTTTAATTTTTTTGTTTTTGTTTTTGAGACAGGGTCTCGCTCTGTTGCCCAGGCTAGAGTTCTCAAGCGATTCTCCCGCCTCAGCCACCAAAGTAGATGGGACTACAGGTGTCTGTCATCATGCCCAGCTAATTTTTGTATTTTTAGTAGAGATGGGTGAGTTACTGGCTAGTCTTGAACTCCTGACCAAAAGTGATCTGCCCACCTCTGCTTCCCAAAGTGCTGGGATTACAGGTGCGAGCCACCGTGCCCAGCCCAGGATGTCAGTATCTTATACTTGACTGTGGCTTACCTTTATCTTCTTCTAAAAAGGTTTCTGCCCTCTCTAGAGAGACAATATTGATTCCTTATCCCCAGATCAGATGGAGTTAAGTTCACGCTACTTGACTCAAGCCATCATCAACCTCTTCCATTCTAGACATAAAGTGCAATGCTTGCTAAGGAACTAAAGAGTCTCTCTGGTAAAGTGTGATTTAGGTGATTCTTCTAGAATTTGGGTTTTAATTCATGGCTGGCATTTCTGAAGTAGTTTAGGGTGAGCATCTGAAATAAATGAGTCATCTCAGTCCTTCTATTTCTTCTATTTCCCATTATTTTCTAGCTTAAACATCTCGGGACTAAAGATTAATTTCTCCTCCCAGTGCTGGCAACGGGCAAGTCATTCTGTAAAATATATTGGGAAATTAATGGACTTCCATTTGGGGAGAAGTAAACAAAAGTAGATAATATATATGCCTGTTTATCTATAGACACACAGTATTGGGAGCTGAAGAATGAATAGTTCTAAGCCAGGCTTGTTGTTAGGTTAAAAAAAAAACCCCAACCAGCCAACCACCAATTTGGTTTTTCTCAAGCTGTCAGCTGAAGCAGAGAGAAGTAAAATGTTAAGTTGAGGGGTGTTTTAAGGAGCAAAGAAGATGCTAAACTTGTCCCCATATTCTCCACCAAGTCAACCCTCCTTACATGACAGGGAGAGCTGCACTCAGACCCTGGATGCCCAGGGAGAAATTGGGAGGAATTTCTGCTCCCAATGCAGGTAGGATCTGGTGGTTTGGTGAAATATATGTGGTTAAGAAACCTTCTCAGGTTAGGCCAGGCGCCGTGGCGCACACCTGTAATCCCAACACTTTGGGAGGCTGAGGCGGGCAAATCATGAGATCAAGAGATGGAGACCATCCTGGTGAAACAATGGTAAAACCTCATCTCTATTAAAAACACAAAAATGAGCTGGGCATGGTGGCACATGCCTATAGTCCCAGCTACTTAGGAGGCTGAGGCGGGAGGTACTTGAACCTGGGAGGTGGAGGTTGCAGTGATCCGAGATTGTGCCACTACACTCCAGCCTGGCAACAAAGTGAGACTGTCTCAAAAAAAAAAAAAAAAAAAGGAAAAGAAAATGAAAACCACCTCAGATTAATCACCTGAGTGCTTTGGGAGACAGAGGTTGCTAGCTGCCAGAGCACTCAGAGGCAAAAGGACACTGAGGCTTTATAAAGGCTCCTTCCATGGTAGGCACTTGACAGCAGTCATAGCAACCTACAATATCAGCCTCAGCGTTTACTCTTCCCCTGCTCCAGAGTACAAAATATCTCCCTAGATATTGCATAAAAACACTGTGAGAACCATTCAACCAACTTCTGTATAAATGTAGTCATCATACTACATAAGACATTTTGTTAGCTAACATTAGTACGGCACCCTACAGTTTGTAAAGTAAGCTCAGATCCATGCTTTTAATTGATCCAGTTGCACACAAGCCTTATCATGATGTTCTATGATCTTGAGCCATCAGTAAATAGTGGCGGGGCTGAAGTTCTCCAGAACATGTCTCAGTCAGGGAAACCCTTCGATATGGTCTTACAAAGAAATAGCAGTTTATTTGATAACTGAAAAGACAGAGGGTCTTGCTCTGTCACCCAGGCTGGAGTACAGTGGCTCAATCATAGCTCACTGCAGCCTTGAACTCCTGGGCTCAAGTGATCCTTCCACCTCAGCTTCCTGGGTAGCTGGGACTAGAGGCGCACACCACCACACCCAGCTAGTTTAAATTTTTTTTGTAGAGGTAGGGTCTTGCTATATTTCCCAGGTTAGTCTTGAACTCTTGGCCTCAAATAATCCTCCTGCCTTGGCCTCTCAAAGCACTGGGATTACAAGCATAAGCAACCACACCTAGCCATAAGGTATATTTAAAACAAAAGGTAATTGGTGTTGGCAGATAAAGCTCAAGAAAGGTGCAGGTACCCAGGTCCTCTGCTCTCCCTGGATCCTGTAGAGAGGTGGGCCTTTTAGGTGCAGCTGGATGCACCATCAAACATCTGAGGACGGACCCCTGGTGGCTCTTCCTTTTCATAGGTCAGCTTGAGAGGGCCTTTGCTGTGGTGGGATAAGTATTTCAGGGTTCAGACACTCATCCACATGAGCTTAGGGGCCCATAGCTTAAGAAGTACTATGAAATGCCCAGCTAGTATCTTCAGGACTTCTGGTATCATAGGAAGTTGAAGCTGGGCACAGCCAGCCTCTCTTCTTGGGGAAAGAGGAAGCTAGCCCACTGCCAGGCAACCCCAAAAAGAATTATTGGGACCATTCATTGGATATTCCTATTTGTCACACCACACTTTCCACCCATATCCCCCAAACCTAGCTAAGTACTTAGTACATAAAAAGTACTCAAAAAATAACTACAAGCCAGGCGTGGTGGCTCACGCCTATAATCCCAGCACTTTGGGAGGCTGAGGCAGGTGGATCACTTAAGGTCAGGAGTTCAAAACCAGCCTGTCCAACATGGCGAAACCCCGTCTCTACTAAAAATACAAAATTAGCCGGGCATGGTGGTGCACGCCTGTAATCCCAGCTACTCGGGTGGCTGAGGCAGGAGAATCGCTTGAACCTGGGAGGCGGAGGTTGTAGTGAGCCAAGCTTGTGCCACTGCACTCCAGCCTGGGCAACAAGAGCAAAACTCCATCTCAAAAAAAAAACAAAAACAAAAAACTACAGCTACCACTAATTGAGGGCCTATTGCATGCAAGTGACTTGGCATATTTTATCACTAGTTCTCACAATGATCGTGCAAGATAGGTATTATTAGCTACATTTTATAGATAAGGAAACAGAAGCTAAGGTGAAGTGAGCTGCTCAGTAGTATAGATGGAGCTGCAGCTCCATCTGTCTCTCTGTCTCTGTTTCTTTCTCATCTGTGGGTAGGTTCCTATCACTTCCTTTCCTGGTCCATGCCTTGGGTGCCTTCCTGCTGAAATGTGCTTCACCAGTGAGGCCTCCTGATCGTTCTGCATCATCACAAGCTGGCCTGGATTATTTTTCTCACCTCCACTCAGTCTAGTTTGCTCTATACCTTCCAAACCCAGCAGGGACTTGAAAGCAGTGTTCATCTGCTGTTAGTAAAAGATCCAAGTAAGAGAAACGAAAGCTAAACCAGGAGCAGAAACAAAAGGAAAAGATAGAAGCCAAACCTGGTTTCTTGGCAGGGCCAGGGCCCTTAGGGACAGAATGACCCAAGGTCAGTCAAACCTGGACCCTAAAGCAGGAAGGGCCTCTGGCCTTTTCACTCAGCAAGATGCCCAGGGAACAACCCAGAACATAGTGAATCTTGCCTAGGACAGTGTTACATTCCCCAGGGACTTGTAAGCCCTAACAATCACTATCCTCCTCCCCCTCCTCCTCATCAAACACATTTATTAAGTAGCCTAATTATTAAAAAAGGCAGGTGGAAGAGAAAGGTGGGAAATTGGAGGGTTGAATCAAGCTTTTTAAAAAGCCAGAAAAATGACTCACTGTGTATAACACTTCATTTGGAGAAAAAGGTGGATGTTCCTGATCCAGCCAGGTGCATTGTTAGACCTATAGGGGAGAGATAGGGAAACAGAACATTTTTTTCTCTCTCTCAGTCACAACTACTATAAGCTCAGAGCTGAACTGCTAGGCCTCTAGAATAAATTCAGAGGATTTATTCTTCTACAAGGGCCAGAAAACTGACAGAATCACAGGCAAGAATAATATCTGTTCAAGTCAATGTTTAGAAGATCAGAAGTGTGAAGACATTTTATTAGCAAATCCACCAGATTTTCTTCTTAAGGTAAGAAATTATGCTCTATTTCGTTTTCTTTCTTTTTTCTTTTCTTTTTTTTTTTTTGAGACGGAGTTTCACTCTTGTTACCCAGGCTGGAGTGCAATGGCGTGATCTCAGCTCACCGCAACCTCCGCCTCCTGGGTTAAGGCAATTCTCCTGCCTCAGCCTCCTAAGTAGCTGGGATTACAGGCACGCGCCACCATGCCCAGCTAATTTTTTGTATTTTTAGTAGAGACGGGGTTTCACCATGTTGACCAGGATGGTCTCGATCTCTTGACCTCATGATCCACCCGCCTCGGCCTCCCAAAGTGCTGGGATTACAGGCGTGAGCCACCACGCCCGGCTTTTCTTTTTTTTTTTTTTGAGGTGGAGTCTCACTCTATTACCCTGGCTGGAGTGCAGTGACGCAATCTCAGCTCACTGCAACCTCTGCCTCCTGGGTTCAAGTGATTCTCCTGCCTCAGCCTCCCTAGTAGCTGGGATTACAGGCACTCATCACAATGGCTGGCTAACTTTTATATTTTCAGTAAAGACAGGATTTCATCATGTTGGCCAGGCTGGTCTTGAACTACTGACCTCAGGTGATCCACCCGCCTCAGGCTCCCAAAGTGCTGGGATTACAGGCATAAGCCACCACGCCCAGTTATTTAGTTAAATCCTGGGATGGAGCCCAGTGTCTGACACAGAGCAGATGCTCAGTAAATGTTTGCTAGGGCCAGGCATAGTGGCTCGTGCATGTAATATCAGCACTTCAGAAGGCGAAGGCAGGAGGATAATTTGAGCCCAAGGGTCCAAGATCAGCCTGGGCAACGTAGCAAGGTCCCCATCTCTACAAAAAATTTGTAAACAATTATATTGAAAAGTTTACTAGGACAAAATTGAAGGCAAGAGCTGAGTGTTGTACAGTTTTGTATTCCACTCAGTGCCCAGCACTAAGTGAACGAGTGCCTGCAGGCATTAATGAATGAGAAATGCACTTTTTGATTTGCCTTTGAAGGAAAGCATATGCCTTTGCAAGCAGTGGTATCATCTTCCTAATTATCCAAGAAGTCTGTGTTATCTTCTTAATTTCATTTTGGTTTTGTTCCCTTAGAAGACAGAGCTTTTGCTAAACGAATCTGGCTGCTAAAAAGAAACAGTTCTGCTGGCTTTTCTTCCTCTTCGTGTTGAGTCAAACAGTCCTGATCTTCTGGAGCCATCAGGTATTTCCTATGTTCTTGTCTGTGCACAGGTCAGGATTCTCCCCGGAGCTGGTCTAATTTGCCTCCAACTTTCCTGGTCCTCCTCCCTTCGAATCTCACTTCTCCTCCTTGTTCTTTTTTTTTTTGAGATGGAGTTTCGCTCGTTACTCAGGCTGGAGTGCAATGGCGCTATCTCGGCTCACCGCAGTCTCCGCCTCCTGGGTTCAGGCAATTCTCCTGCCTCAGCTTCCTGAGTAGCTGGGATTACAGGCACGCACCACCATGCCCAGCTAATTTTTTGTATTAGTAGAGACGGGGTTTCACCATGTTGACCAGGATGGTCTCGATCTCTTGACCTCGTGATCCACCCGCCTCGGTCTCCCAAAGTGCTGGGATTACAGGCTTGAGCCACCGCGCCCGGCCTCCTCCTTGTTCTTTGTTTTGCCCGAGTTGAGTTTTGATCCCTTTTGCCCAGCAGCTCCCTGCCTCTCCCAATACAGTAAATCTCATCTCTCTCAGTCTAGCACATTTACATGGAAAGTACTTAATACATCTGGATCATATGGGTAGCCAAGAAAGTACATAGTGTGTGTGGGGAAAACTGAGGTAGGAGCAGGGAGAGGCAAGAACCTTTTCTCTGAAGAGTCCTGAGTGCGTCCGGGCGCGGTGGCTCACACCTATAATCCCAGCACTTTGGGAGGCCGAGGTGGGTGGATCATTTGAGGTCAAGAGTTCAAGACGAGTCTGGCCAATATGATGAAACCCCGTCTCTACTAAAAATACAAAAATTAGCCAGGCGGTGGTGGCGCACGCCCGTAATCCCAGCTACTCGGGGGGCTTAGGAACGAGAATTGCTTGAGTTTGGGAGGCAGAGGGCGATGAGTTGAAATCATGCCTCTGCACGCCAGTCTGGGTGACAGAGTAACACCTTGTCTCAAAAAAAAAAAAAGAGTGTTCTGAGTGGACGGATAGTGGGGATCAGTGACAGGCTTTCTTTTCACGAACAGAAACAGGTACGAGTCACTGAATAGGCTTCATTTAGGAGACGAAGTGTATTTCATTCTATCAGCTCCCTTCACAAATACATAAAAGCTCCCTGTTTTACAGCTGAGGAACTGAAACTTAGAGAGGTTAGGAGACTTCCTGCCCACACCTTCAGGCTGAGCTAGGTACCCCTCTTCTAGGCTTCTCTCAGGGGACCTCTGTCTTAGCGTTTATCACACTGTGATACAGTTACTTACTTATGTCTTTTTCTACTCAATTTTCTGTGCACTCACTGAAGGCAGGAACGGTGTCTTTCATTTCCATGATTCTCAAGGATAAAGCCCTCAATAAATGTTTACCAAATGAATGACTTGCCCAAGGTCACACTGCTAAAACGTGGCAGAGCTGGGACCAGAAACAAGACCTCTGTCTCCCCAGATCCCATATCCTTGTTGTTCTCCTGGGACATTTTCTGGAAGAAAGTGACCTGTGGACCTATAAAGAAGCTAATCAAGCATTTGGCAGGTTTGTGAACTATACTGAGAGGGTTTTTTGGTTTTTTTTTTTTAACTTTCATTCTCCTTTCTTTTTGCTATTGTCAAGAATTCTAGGCAGTTACTCAGAGCTGAGCCAGGCGGGTCACTTCTATAATCCCTGCTCCCAAAATAGCTGAATTCATCATGTCTTCAGAGGGGGAGGCTTTGCCGATGAAAGTGAGGGCTGCAAATCTCCACAGATGGCTTTCTCGCTGCCTCTCCTGCCCGCCTGCCAGGTGTGAACAAACACTTTGAAGTAATTTGGGGATGCCTGAGAGGAAATGTCAAAGGCTGTGCTTCATGGTTCTTAAAACATTGGAGAGTTCTGATCTTGTTGGTCCCGAACAACTAGGCTGGAAATCTCATGAGAAAAGCCTTGCTTCTTTTCTCATCTGGTCACACATGTTGATGATAGAGGGTCCGTTCTTGTCAACCACAAGCAAGATGCTAGCATTTAACTTCGATAATGTGAATACGGCCAGACAGAGAAGAAAGAGGTGCCAGGCCTGCACTGCCACCAACAGTAGAAAGGATTGTCTGACTTCAAAGGAAAACCCAGAATAGAAAGGCAGTAGAGACATGGGGCCTGAGAACTGTGTTTGTAGTGGTCAAGAGCCCAGGCTCTGGCCAGGTGCGGTGGCTCACGCCTGTAATCCCAGCACTTTGGAAGGCTGTGGCGGGCGGATTGCCTGAGGTCAGGAGTTCGAGACCAGTCTGGCCAACATGGTGAAACCCCACCTCTACTAAAAATACAAAAAAAATTAGCTGGGGGTAGTGGTATGTGCCTGTAATCCCAGCTTCTTGGGAGGCTGAGGCAGGGGAATTGCTTTAACCGGGGAGGTGGAGGTTGCAGTGAGCCAGGATCACACCACTGCACTCCAGCCTGGGTGACAGAGTGAGACTCCGTCTCAAAAAAGGAGTCCAGGCTCTAGGGTTAGATCTGCCTGGGTTCCAAGCTTGGTTCTACCACCTCCTAGTTACCTTACCTTGGGCAAGTTACTTAACATTGCTGTGCTTCATTCTCCTGTGCCAAAAGTCATGAAAATCAATGAGCTAATCCATGAAGTTTCATCACTCTCCATTTGCCCTTCCAGTTCCATTCTATATCCATTTCTTTATCCCTGCTCTGTGCCCTAAGAGACCAGCCTCTAAGACTGTATCACCCAGTGTCCTTTGCTCTCTGGCTTCTAGTTGGATTCATTCAAAGGAGTTACTGGCAGAAGACACTGGCTACTCAGAAGAATAAGAAAAAGCCCAGAGTGTTTATTCCCCTGGCTTTCACAATGCTGGGTCACCATTTCAACAGAGGCTGCATACCTCTACCTCCATCCCTAGCCACTGTCAGGCAGCCCCCTTCCTCAAAGAAGCTCCATAAGGGTCCTGTTAACTCTGCTCTCTCCTCTTACTCTTTCAGACCTAGAGACGCTAATGGCCTCAGCATTCCTTCCTGAGCACCCTAATCCTGTGCACACTTCTGCATATCATTCCTATTTTAAATTCTCTTCACTTTACCATTTGAGTGTTCCATTTGTCTCCTTTCAGGACCTTGACTGATGTGCCTGATAAGTATTCAGTAAAACTTTCCTATTTCTCTTCCTTCTCCTTCTATTCTTTCATTATTCTCATCACCCTTTTAATTCTTTTTATTATGATCTCAATATAAAGCAGAAGAGCTGGAGGAGATTGTATTTGTTTTCTACTGTTGTATAACAAGTCACACAACTTAGAGCTTAAAACAACACACACTTATTATTTCACTGTTTCTGGGGATCAGCTGGGTTCTCTGCATTCAGCATCTCATTAGGCTGGGTGTTGGCCAGGGCTGCAGTCTCATCAGAAGCTTGGCTGGGGAAGGATCTACTACCAAGATCCCTCTGGTTCTTGATAGAATTAATCTCTTTGCAATAGGACTGAGGTCTCAGTTTACCTGCTGGCTACTGACAGCTCCTAGGGGCTGCCTACTGTTCATCACCATGTGACCCTCTCTGTTAGGTTCTCTCACCCCATAGCAGCTTATAACCTCAAGATTGGCAGTGGGGAGAGTTTCTCTGACTTCAGAGAGGTCCTAATCACTCTTTAAAGGGCTTTCTTCTGACTAAATCAGGCCTACCCATGATAATCTCCCTTTTTATGAACTCAAAATGAACTGATTTGAGACCTTAGTTAAAATGCAAAATCCCTTTGCCTTGCCATGTAATGTAACCTAATTAAGGGAGTGACATGCCTTTACCTTTGCAGGTCACAGGTTCTATCTCTGGTTTAAGGGAGGGGGATTACACAGAGGTGTGGATACGAGGAGACAGGAAGCCATCAGCAGTCACCTTAGAGTCTGTCTGCCACAGAGGTCTCATCAGAAGGTGGGGTAATACTCATTCAGGAGCTTCTTTGATAGTTTTTTTTTTTTTTTTTTTTTTTTAAAGATGGGGTTTCTCCGTGATGGCCAGGCTGGTCTTGAACTCCTGACCTCAGGTGATCCACCCACCTCGGCCTCCCAAAGTATAGCTTTTTACTGAGATCAGGAAGGGGCTCTTGCCAGCAGGAAAGGACAGGGCCCAACGCAAATTAAGCACTTGCTCTGGGCTCTGCATTGTGCTCTCCTCCACTTTCCCCTTGGTCCTCTAACGTCCCTGTGAGTGTCCACTACTATCCCCACCTTCAGAATGAGGAGGCTGAAGAGCAAAGGGGTTGAAGCAACTCACCCAAGGCTACCAGATACCCCCTCTTAAATTTTTAAGGTTTTCGGCTGGGCATGGTGGCTCATGCCTATAATCCCAGCACTTTGGGAGGCCAAAGCAGGTGGATTTGTTTTGTTTTGTTTTGTTTTGTTTTTGAGACGGAGTCTCACTCTTTCACCAGACTGGAATACAATGGCACAATCTCGGCTCACTGCAACCTCCATCTCCCAGGTTCAAACAATCCTCCTGTCTCAGCCTCCCAAGTAGCTGGGACTACAGGCACATGCCATGATGCCCAGCTAATTTTTTGTATTTTTAGTAGAGACAGGATTTCACCATGTTAGCCAGGATGGTCTCAATCTTTTGACCTGGTGATCCACCTGCCTCAGTCTCCCAAAGTGCTGGGATTACAGGCATGAGCCACTGTGCCCAGCCAAAAACAATTCTTAAGGTTTTCAACAGGAAATAACAAAAGTTGTAGAGGTCAATGTTTGAGAACTAAAAGGGGCTCTCCATATGCATTCATCTTTTCCACAGAGTTGGCATCTTTGATTTCAGGAAAGGGGAATACAGAATTTTTTTTTTCCAGAAAGAATTTGCTGGCTGGGTGTGGTGGCTCATGCCTGTAATCCTAGCACTTCAGGAGACCAGGGTTGGCTGATCACTTTGAACTCAGAAGTTCAAGACCAACCTGGGCAACATGGCAAAACCCCATTTCTACAAAAAAAAAAAATACAAAAATTAGCCCAGCATGGTGGTTTGCACTTGTGGTCCCAGCTACTTAGGAGACTGAGGCTGGAGATCATGCCACTGCACTGTGCAACAGAGACTCTGCCTCGAAAAAAAATAAGAAGAAGAATTGCTAACACATAGCACAAACACTTATGAACTGTACCTGGAAAATACAGTTAAAATTCTCAAGTAGATGAAAAAGCCACCACCCTTTTTACTTGTCAATGAATGCTTCCTTTCTGTTCAGGATACATATGAAAACAATCACAATTTACTATGTACGTAGTGTTTTCAACCTTTTAAAGCATATTTGCATGTATTCTAAAGCTTTGTGCTTTTTTCCCTTTTAACTGGACCTAGAAACCTCCAAAAGGCATAAACATTTAGCTTCAGAAGCTTTGGGATGGCATGACTGTTTCGAGGGGGAAAAAAGCCTAACTTTCCACAAACGCCAAGAACTTGCAGAGATGACTCTTAGGTTGCGTCTAGTACACTCATTAGGAAAGTATTTACTGGCCACCGTAGCCAGTCCCTAATGTGGAGCCTCTGCACAGAAGGCACGTCATACAAATTTGTGGAATGACTAAACTAATGAATGCGTTTTCTGTTTCCTTGCCTTTTTCTTATTTCCTCATAAACGTTTTCTCATTTTTTTCCTTGTTTCTTTTAATTTAAAAAGTATTCTATAGGCTTATTGCAAAAACAAAATAAAATCCAAAAATGTATAAAATAAAAAATGAAAATTCACATCCTTCAGACTGTTTTTTTTTTTTTTTTTTTTTTCAGAGATAACTACCATGGCCAATTTGATGTATATTTGTATTGCTAGAATAAGCATTTTGACTGGGCATGGTGGCTCATGCCTGTAATCCCAGCACTTTGGGAAGCTGAAGCAGGCAGATCACCTAGGGTCATTTGAGACCAGACTGACCAACATGGAGAAACCTCATCTCTCCTAAAAATGCAAAATTAGCCGGCACACACCAGTAATCCTAGCTACTTGTGAGGCTGAGACAGGAGAATCACTTGAACCTGGGAGGCACAGGTTGCAGTTAGCTGGGATGGTGGTTTTGGACTCCAGTCTGGGCAACAACAGTGAAACTCGGTCTCAAAAAAAAATAGAAGCATTTGATATCTAATTATTTGCTCCTTAGTCCAGCTTGTTGCATGGATGCCTCATTCCTCTTAATGGCCTCTCTGTATTTGTTAGCATGTGTAGCAGACACTGTCTGTGTTATGCACATATCCTCTTAGAAACTCTTATCGTTTCCACATGTAACAGCCTGACTTCCAGTGGCCAGTCCCTCCATCTTGTTTGCATTAGTCCGTTTTCACACTGCTATAAAGAACTACCTGAGATAAACAAAAGAGGTTCACAGTTCTGCGTGGCTGGGGAGGCCTCAGTAAACTTACAATCATGGCGGCAGGAGAGAGAGAGAGAGAGAGAGAGAGAGAGAGAGAGAGAGAGAGAGAGAGAGAGAGAGAGAGAGAGAGAGTCCATGGTGGGGAAGGAGAACCAGACACTCAAAACAACCAGATCTCATGTGAACACTATCAGAAGAACAGTAAGGGGAAGTCATGACTCAATCACCTCCCACCAGGCCACACCCCAATCTCAGATTACAATTCAAAATGGGATTTGGGTGGGGACGCAGAGCCAAACCATGTCATTGTTAGATGCTCCCTCCAGCCACGAATTAGTTTGCCCGTGGATGGTTGGCTGGAAGTACTTAGGAATTAATAGGTCTCTGGAAGACAGCATTTAGCCAATGACTAAAAGTTGTAGGAGTATAAATACTCCAGCTCTCTGACCCCTTGGCTAGGTTAATTCTGAGGCATGTGCTTTGCACATGTTTTTGGAATTTCCCTAAAAGATGAAACTCTAGTTGCTTATCTTTATAACTAGCTTAATAACACACCCTTCATTGATTACCTGCCCTTCCCTGTATCACTTCCTCATTTCCCTACTTACGCTTCCCAAACATCTTGCACTTGAATCCTACTTACAAGGTCTGATTCTGAGAGAACATAAACTAAAACAGCACGGATATGCTGTGGTTAATTTCATCATTTCTTATTAATGGCCCTTTTTAGGTTGCTTCTGATTTTCGACAAAAATAACACTGCAAGAAAATCTTCATCCATGTGGCATAAAAAATGTTCACATATTCCTAAATTTTAATTGTTAGGTCAAAGGGAACAAACATTTGGTATTTAAGAGATACTGCCAAACTGGATCCCCAAACGGTTTTATTAATAATGTTCTTACCAACAGTTTATTAGAATGTACCTTACCCTACCTCTTGCTGACATTGGGTATTTTATTTATAAGTATTTTAAGGCAGGGTGCAGTGGCTCATGCCTGTAATCCTAGCACTTTGGGGGGCCAAGACAGGTGGATCATGAGGTCAGGAGTTTGAGAACAGCCTGACCATTGCACTCAAGCCTGGGTGACAGGGCGAGATTCCGTCACACACACAAAAAAAAGTATTTTAAATATTTCTCTGATCAATTAAACAAAAATAGATGTACTCTAATTTAGGCTTGTTGTAGCACATTTTGATTTGCATTCCTCAGATCAATTAGGACAAACGTTGCAGCATTTCAGGTAGTTATCAGATGATAGGATGAGAACACATAGAAAACATACACACTCAATGTAGAAAAAATTAAGGTCTGGATTTAACTAGCTGACTATATAAAATCTTATCAGCAGTGGATTGGCTGCATGGAGCAAAGGTGGATGTCTCCAAGCAGCTTTCCCGGGTCCCCAGGCCTCAGGGTGGGGCACACTATGCACCCAAGGGGAGTCAAACCAGGTGTGGAAAAGTTCAAGTCTTTCCATGCTTTAATCTCGCTATACCCAGGGTTTTTACCGCCTTTTAAGAAGACCTTTACACACACAAGCCATGTTTCTGTCTACAGTGATGTTATCAACCTTGTGTTCTCCTGGCTCTTGAAACAAACTTAACATGTTCAGCTGTCCTTGAACAATGACTGCCTGTACCTTTCTAACTCTCTGGAAAGCTCACTTCCCTGAAGACCACCCTTTGCCTATGATTTTATTTTTACTTTCTAAAGGCAGAGAATGCAGCCTATGATTTAATACTCTTGTTTGGATGGTTCTAAAGCTGAGTGTAAATCTGAAAACCACAACTAAAAATCTATTTCCCTAAAATCATCTGTTCATATGCCCAATGAAAATTTGTATTTCTTATGTGATTGGCTTGTTCATATTCTTTGTCCATTGTTTTAATTGAATTGTTTTTGTTTTTTATATTTATTTGTTGAATTTTCTTTTTTTTTTTTTTTTTGAGATGGAGTTTCACTCTTGTTGCCCAGGCTGGAGTACAGTGGCGTGATCTTGGCTCACTGCAACCTCTACCTTCCGGGTTCAAACAATTCTCCCACCTCAGCCTCCTGAGTAGCTGGGATTACAGGTGCCCACCACCACGCCCAGCTAATTTTGTATTTTTAGTAGAGACAAGGTTTCATTCACCATGTTGGCTAGGCTGGTCTAGAACTCCTGACCTCAGGTGATCCACCCATCTCAGCTGTCCAAAGTGCTGGGATTACAGGAGTCAGCCTGGCTGAATTTTTTTTTATATGTTGTATTAATCCTTTGCTTGTTATAAATATTATAAATATTTCCTCTTCATCTGTTGCTTGTCATTTGTCTTTGTTTACAGTGGTTTTTCATTTTTATTCAGTCATATCGTTAGATCTTTTCATTTGTGATTTGGGTTTTGTTTCTTGCTTAGGAAGGTCATTCATTCCTCCTCAAAGATCATAAAAATAATCTCCAATTTTTTTCTTCTAGCACTTTATAGCTTTGTGGGGTTTTTTTTCTTAACACTTAGCTCTTTATCCAGAATGTGTTTTTGTGGACAATGTGAAACAATCTACCCAGGGAATTTTATGATTTTTTGCTGCCACTGTAAGTGAGGTATTTTTCCCATCACATTTTCTGAGTGGTTATCACCAGCATATAGGCTACACATTTACTTTGAAGGTACAATTTTATCATCTCCCACTGTCTCATCTCAGCAGGAACTCGATCTTTGTGTTGAAGGACGACCCTCTCAGACTAGTCAGTATGCCTGCTATGTAGCCATTAAACAAATACAGCTTGAGTATCCCTTAATTGAAATGCTTGGGACCAGAAATGTTCTGGATTTTTCTTTTTTTTTTTTTTGAGTTGGAGTTTCGCTCTTGTTGCCTAGGCTGGAGTGCAATGGCGCAATCTCTGCTCACTGCAACCTCTGCCTCCAGGGTTCAAGCGATTCTCCTGCCTCAGCCTCCCGAGTAGCTGGGATTACAGGTGCCTGCCACCATGTCCAGCTAATTTTTTATATTTTTAGCAGAGATGGGGTTTCACCATGTTGGCCAGGCTGGTCTTGAATTCCTGCCCTCAGGTTATCCACCCGCCTCAGCCTCCCAAAGTGCTGGGATTACAGGCGTGAGCCACTGCACGCGGCCTTGGATTTTTTTTTTCATATTTTGCAGTATTTACCTATATCCACCCAAGTTTAAACATGAAATCTATTTACGTTTTATCTACACCTTATATACATAGTCTGAAGGTAATTTTATACAATATTTTTATTAATTTTGTGCTTGGGCCGGCACAGTGGCACATACCAGTAATCCCAGTGCTTTGGGAAGCCTACGTAACAAGACTGCTTGAGGCCAGGAATTCAGGACTGGCCTGGGCAATGCAGTGAGACCAAGTGGCTACAAAAAATTTAAAACGGCCAGCATGTTGCTCCAGCTACTTGGGAGGCTGAGGTGGGAAGATCCCTCGAGTGTAGGAGTTTAAGGTTATAGTAAGCTATGATTTTGTCACTGTGCTCCAGCCTGGGTAGCAGAACAGGACCCTGTCTCTAAAAAATAATAGTAATAATAACTTTGTGTTTGAAAAAACTTTGCATACACTGAACCATCAGAAAGCAAAGGTGTCATTATTGCAGCCACCTATGTGGACAACTGTAGTTATTCAGCATCACCATAATTCCTGACTGAATTTGTGTGCTACCGATAAGCAATCATTTCCTTTATTTGGTTTTTGTTTTTGAGACAGGGTCTCACTCTCTTCCCCAGGCTAGAGTGCAGTGTTGCCATCATAGCTCACTGCAACCTTAACCTCCCGGGCGCAAATGATTCTCCCACCTTAGCCTCCCAGGTAGCTAGGACTACAGGTGCACATCACCATACCCAGCTTGTTTTTAAATTTTTTTTAGGGATGGAGTCTTACTATAGTGCCCAGGTTGATCCTGAACTCCTGGCCTCAAATGATCCTCCTATCTCAGTCTCCCAAAGTGCGAGGATTACAGGTGTGAGCTGCCATGCATGGCCAGCAATCATTTCCTAACATTTACTTGCCCAGAAGTACTTAAAAGTAAAAAATAATGTAGCATTAATTTAAAAACAACACCACAAGCCAGGTGTGGTGGCATGCACCTGTAGTCCTAGCTATGGGGGAGGTTGAGGCAGGAGGATCAGTGGGGCCCAGGAGTTCAAGGCTGCAGTGAGCTATGATTGAGCCACTGCACTCCAACCTGGGTGGCCCTGTTTCTAAACAAACTACAAATAAAAACAAACATTAAGAACCCCACAAATACAAACTGCATGTTGCATGGCTATGTTCGGCCTGCAACCCATCACGCGGGGTTAGGTGTGGAATTTTCCACTTATGGCATCATGGCAGCACTCAAATAGTTTTGGATTTTGGAGTAATTTGAATTTCAGATTGTCAGATTAGGGATGATCACCCTGTATCTCTCCTGGCCTTTGCTTCCTCATCTGTTAAATGGAGAAGGTGGACCAAATACTCTTTGTGGTCCCTTCTTGCATTAATAATGCTGAGGTTTTAAATAACTTCATTCTTTCTGGCCAAAAGGTAGTTCAATTTCAAAAGGGAGAAAACTGAATCCTGGTGTCTAGTTGCTAAAGGGCACTGAGCCTCTTTACATTTGAAAGTGATACCGAGAGTGGTAAAGATCGGCATCCCCCTCTCTTGGACTCAAAACCTTGGCTATATTTAGCTGGAGCGAGCATCTTTGATAATAGGACATTTGCGACATATAGCTAAGAGCAGGGGAAGCAACCATCCAGCATTTATCTGTTGTCTTCCTGTGAAATAATGTTTCTCTCCAAGGAAAGAATAAAGAGATGCAGCAGTGGTTTCCTACTCCAGGAAATTATTCTTCTAATGACCCAGCATTAGAAAGTTTGCCAGACTTGCTCTGACAGTCCACCCTTGACCAAGGGGTACAGCAGTATGTGAGGTGATATGGTTTGGCTGTATCCCCACCCAAATCTCATCTTGAATTGTAGTTCCCATAATCCCCACAAGTAATGGGAGACCCAGTGGGAAGTAATTGAATCATGGGGGCAGCTTCCCACATGCTATTCTCGTGATAGTGAGTTCTCATGAGACCTGATGGTTTTATAAGAAGCTTTCCCCTTCACTCAGCTCTCATTCTTCTTCTCCCTGCTGCCATGTGTAGAAGGTTGTGTTTGCTTTCTGTTCTGCCATGATTTTAAGTGTTCTGAAACCTCCCCAGCCATACTGAATTGTGAGTCAGTTAAACCATTTTCCTTTATAAATTACCCAGTCTCAGGCAGTTCTTTATAGCAGCATGAGAACAGACTAATACATGAGGCCATGTATTATTAGTCCATGAGTCCATGCTGTTTCCCAGGTGGTTTCAACTGTAAATTCAAGAAGACATTCGATGTTTAGCCCCCAAAAGAAGCACAAGGATTCACTGGGTGTATCAGATAACCTACAATTTCTATCAAATTTCTGGGTCAGCTCTGATTTGCATTATATTGCTATCATTTACTTTTAAATATTTCAGCATAGTATGATATATATGTCATCAACACACTAGGAGCAGTTAATTAACATTTGGAGTCTTCTAAAAGAAATGCACTCTTCAGAAATAAATAACATCTGAAAGATTTTAAGCAGAACTCTAAGCAAAAAAGATCTAACCAGAGGGTGATACCATTACAACTTCAACCATCTTTATTTCCTGTTAACACCAGAGGGCTTGTTAGCTAGCATAATACATGTTAGATATTAGTTTTCACTGGTAACATGAGTTGTGTTCAAGATAGGTGCATTGGCTGGAAATATCACGTAGGTACTCTCACCTTTGCCCAACCAGATCAGTAGCTTACAGGCTTTCAGGATGGCCTAAGCCAAGGATTCAGTCTGGTCCAGTGTTAAGCCACTTGCAGATAATTCTATCACCTGATGCCAACTGGAAGTTGGGTTTAACCCTGGCAGTTTCTGGGGACAGGCCTAGTAGCTACTGTAAATTTGAAGCAGTAATGAATGTACACAATATTTTAAGATAACACCAACAACAGTAAAGTGACGCTGGGGGCACGGTGGCCCTTGCCTGTAGTCCCAGCTACTCGGGAGGCTGAGGCCGGAGGATCGCTTGAGCCCAGGAGTTCTGGGCTGTAGTGCGCTATGCCGATCGGGTGTCCGCACTGAGTTCGGCATCAATATGGTGACCTACTGGGAGCGAGGGACCACCAGGTTGCCTAAGGAGGGGTGAACCAGCCCAGGTCGGAAACGGAGCAGGTCAAAACTCCTATGCTGATCAATAGTGGGATCGCGCCTGTGAATAGCCACTGCACTCCAGCCTGGGCAACATAGCGAGACCCTGTCCCTTAAAAAACAAAAAACGAAAAAACATTAAAGTGACATGAAAATATCTATAGTTTCTAGTGGTGACTGTCTTAGTCTGTTTTTTGTTGCTATAAAGAAATACCTGAGGCTGGGTAATTTATAAAGAAATGAGGTTGATTTGGTTCACGATTCTTCAGGCTGTATGAGAAACATGGCACGAGAATCTGCTTCTGGTGAGGGCTTCAGGCTGGTTCCACTCACAGTGTGAGGCAAAGGGGAGCTGCTGTGTAGAAATCATGTGAGAGAGGAAGCAAGAGAGAGGGGGAAGGTGCAGGCTCTTTCTAACAATCAGCTCTCATGGGAACTAGTGGAGTAAAAACTCATTACCTTGAGGAGGCTGCAGCCAGTCATGAGGGATTCAGCCCCATGACCCAAAAACCTATTAGGCCCCACCGCCAGCACTGGGGATCAAATTTCTTTGTGGTGGGGGTACCAAAAAAATGAAATCTAAACCATAGCTAGGTCACTAGTTCTGCTAATACTACTGTAGTTTCTTACCTGTATTACTACTTATGGAAATGCTAAAATCATTTAAGAGTTAGAAAAAAAATGAAGGTTTTTTTTTTTCATTCAAGTACATAGAGTCTCTGAATTTTATTTACTGACCTCATGGGGATCCATGGACTCAGGATAAGAACTCCTGAGCCTTACCTAGTGAATATTTGATACTAGAGAAGCCACTCAAAAGGGATTCATTATTAATAGTGCCCATGATGGGGACACCAATGTCTTGGCCAACAGGGTCTCTCCTGGGAATCCCAAAACACTCTGTAGGGCTGCGCTGCATATAGAATCTCCCCAACTGTGTGCACCCAGGTCCCCACAAAGACTTCACAAATGCAGATTCTTCATCTATGATGAGTGGTACAAGAACATACGGCCGGGCATGGTGGCTCATGCCTGTAATCCCAGCACTTTGGGAGGCCGAGGCAGGCAGATCACCTGAGGTCGGGAGTTTGAGACCAGCCTGGCCAACATGGAGAAACCCCATCTCTACTAAAAATACAAAATTAGCCGGGCATGGAGGCATGTGCCTGTAATACCAGCTACTCGGGAGGCAGGAGAATCACTTGAACCCGGGAGACAGAGGTTGCGGTGAGCCGACATTGTGCCTCTGCACTCCAGCCTGGGCAACAAGAGGGAGACTCCGTCTCAAAAGAAATAAATAAAAAAAAGAACATAGGCAGCTACAATAGAGCATTGGTCTGGCACAGATCAAAGTCTTTCTCAGCAAATCTAGTTTTTCCTAAGGAAGAAGCAGAGATTTACGGCAGGACTCTCAAGCAGACACACCCACTCATTCTACCACCAGAGCACTTTTCCCTTCCAGCTCCTATAGCCCCACATTTGCATAATTAAATAAGCCATTACATTGGTTTTTCCAGAACTAAGTAACCATCTGCCCTAAAGCTGTATCCAAGTCTTGCCTCTTACAAAACTCAGGACTCACTTCTGGGTTCTTTTAAAAGCCTGGGTTTGTTGTTGAATTTCCTTGTGTGTTTTCTCTTCTCTTCATAAACATTTCAAAGGTCTTCCAGTCAAAACGCAGTCCCAACTCAAGCATCCTGAGCTCCCTTCTCTCAGGCAGTCTCAAGCACGTGGCCCAGCCCTGTGATGGCAGACGGCACAGAGAGATCGCCTTCCCATCAGAATCACTGGTAGCTGTCTCCCTGTCCCTACCACAGGGCCCTGACATGGCTTTCACAAGAGTCTCACAGCAGGAAGCTGCCACTCAGAGGGCACCGCCTGGCTGGGGTGCTAGAAGGGGATAGGACCAGAGAGCAAGAAAAGCAGAATGGCTTTCTCCACTTCCAGCAATTTGTTCTCTTTTGTTCTCAGCCCAGGAGGGTGTTTAGCCCCCCGAGGGGAGTACAGAATCAATCTAAGTGCATTCCCACTGGCACCTGCGTGTGGGAGGCTGGCCAGGAGAAAGGAGCTGGGTGAGGGGAAGTGGTGTGAGGCGGTTGAGGAGGCTGGAGGACAGGGGAGGGGGCTGGGCAGGGTCTCTGCCTTCCTGGCCCCCTGGAGGCACTCACTTTATCACACTGGTGACTGGGGCTGCTGGGGTCAGGAGGGCATCGAAACAGGCTTGGGCCTCTGTGGGCGCCTCTGCCCTAATCCAGCCCCCTGTGCACAGGCCGCCTGCCACTCTGGCCATTCCTACCATGGCTGGCAGGTGCTATTTATCACTTGGTCTTTTTACCTAAATGTGACAGTGACAGAGGATAGCGAGGGGAACTCTTTGCAGAAAAATGTCCTTTCTCTTGAGATCCACGGGCTCCTTACTCTTCACACGTCTGACTTGATCCTTTGCTTCTTCCAGATTCAGACCTTTCTTCTAAGTAAGTGGTCCCCTTCTGAGTCCCAATGTGCTCATTCTTCCAGGGGCTCCTAGTTACAGCCTTGAGGGAAGCATTTGGGTGTCAGCCACATGACCCCAGGTTACAAGCAAAGAGAAGCCACAATTAGCCTCTATTCAAACAAAGGATTCCATCTATAGAAGCTCATTTGTTTTCCTCTCTGCAGCTGGCTGGGCTGGGTGGCTGGGAGGGGGTTCTTTCTCTGTCACTTTTTTCTTAAACTTTTCCTTTACATCCAGGAAATGACCAGTTCATTACAGTTAAAGATTATGTTAGGCGCCATCCCAGTAACCAGCCAACTCCTTGTATTTCCTGCTTTTTGTTTCATTAAAATACCAGAAGAGTTGTTGGCGTGCACTCCCTTTCCAGGGCTTGAAGAGTACCCAGAGGCGATTTCCAGCCATGGGCCTCCCTGTGAGCCTTGTAAACCCTCAAACTCACCACCCTCCTATTATATCAGAAAGCTTTGGGCAAACACCTCTAGCTCTAGTGAGAGCTGGATTTCCTACCCACCCCCGACCCCTGACCCTCCAGCCCCATCCTCAAAGTACTACTGGATTCTGGAGTCATATGAGTCCCAGCTGTGTCCCTTCCTAGCTTCGTGATCATGGGCAAGTCAGTTATCCCCTTCTCTGAGCCTCAGAAGGGGATAATGATAATGATGATACCAACTTGGGAGATTTGCAGAGATTAAAACCTAATGGGATTTGTAAATGATGCTTAATAGACTTTAAAAGCCTATATATTGTTAGCCAGCATCATTTCTCAGAATGCTGGGCTAGAGAGGAGCTTTTCAGATTTTTTCTTGGGTGCCCAGAATATAAGCATCTGCAATAGCACTGGTAACACCCCGCGCAAGGGAGCCCTAATCAAATAAAGATGGGTCTCTTGTCATGTGTCCTTCAAGGAGTTAAAACTAAAAAGAAACATGCAAACCTTAAGGGAATCTCAGGTCCGGACAAACAGTAGGAGAAAATCTCCCTCCGTTTCCTGATGGTTCTGGGTAACTGTGTGAACTCAAGCGGCTTAAGAAGACATGGGAAGATGACCTGAGTTGACAGTTACCCACAGCCTCCAAAGTTGTGGTGGCCCAGGAATGACAGCACAGAAAATCACCCCAGTTTCAGTCTGACTGAACCCCATGCCTGGTCCCTCCCACCCCATCCCCTTCTGCCCTCCCTTTATCTATGTCCCTCTGAATTGACAATGGGTCAGGTCTGTCCAGAAAGGGTTAATCCTCAGGCTGTCAGCCAGGTGATTGCTAAACTGGAGCCCTGACTTATATTTACTGGCACATAATTCTTTGCTTTGACAATTCTGTCTGAGTGTTTTAACGCCTGGCTGACCCTGCTGGAGTTTGTTTGACCATGTTTTGAAAAGTGACTTCAGTGCTTGTGGTGGTAATTGGCCTGGCACCACGGGCTGGTGTCACGGCAGCATGATGGACTGGGGCAATTTGAACTCGGCAGCTGATTTATTTTCTGTGGCTTCCTGCTTCTGCTGCTTCTGCTACTGCATAGGCATCAAGTGGTCAAAGATGACATGGGACCCAGGGCCTTCTCTCTGGTAGGTATGCATGGTGTGTGGAGGTGGTTTTTCTGCTAAATGTCCTTCTAGAAATAGCCAGGAATTTTCTAATGGCTCATGGTAGAAAAGGCTCCTATGCAGTGTTCAGCCTGTGATATTCCTTTGGGTTCAGTATCTACCAGGTTGACCTGAGCTAGGCTTTGCCAGGAGTGTAGCTATAAACCGGAATAAGAACAAGCAGAGGAGATTTATGGAGAGCTTTCTACAGCGAGGGAGTCAGCCACTAGCACTTGGTTTTGGCAGATAGTCAAAGACAGGCGGGGGAGTTGGCAAGCTTTGGAGTGAGAAAAAAAGGGGAGGGCTTCAGGTGTGCTCTGATAGGAGCTTGTTGGCATGAAAGAGCAGGAGGCAGGCTAGTACGAAGCAGGGCGCCCTACAGGATTGGTGTGGAGAGCGTATCTGGCTTTCTCTGGTTGGTCCTGAGTTAGAAGGAGGGCCAAAATTTAGGGAAGCTGGCAATGATTGCCCAAGCCCTGACCATCTGGGGGCTGATTGCTATCGAGGTTGTGGTTCGGCTTCCTGGGCTGGTCGCTACAGAGGTTATGGATCAGAGTTCAGTTTTCATATATGGTCTGGCCATTGTCCATTTGCATATTCGGTCTCTCCACAGAGACTAAATTTGAGAGTCCTAGTCAGTCTGGATTATGTTGGCATGGTTAAGCTGCTGTAAAAATCTATCATAGCAGTAATGTTTATCATAGCAGTAATTATAATTGCAAAAAACACAAGACATAAAACAAGGCTGGAAACAGCCAGAATACTCAATTTTATAGAATTAAATTTAAGATGTGCCCACCTTGCACAAAACTTTTAAAGTAAGGATATTCTAACGACACTGTTTATAAATGTGATGCAAAATGACAACTTGATTAATACAATCATACATATCGTGTGATTTCAGGTATAAACAGAGGTCAGTTGGAGAGTCTTCCTGACCCTTAATTTTTCGATAAGATGTTCTCAAATACCCATCACAGGGGTAAGGGCAGTCCAGTACCCCCCTGGGATTTCTGAAAACTTCCTGAAGATGCATACAACCATCCTATGCACACAGTCACCCTGGCTGTGAGCTCCTGCTTCCCCAGAATTATTTAAATTCTGGAATATGGGTTCATCCCCCCTCACGCTGCCTCTGACCTATGCCATATCAATCCATTTGTAAAGTTCAGTTCTTTCCTTAATTTCAACAAAAACTCAGTTACCTAAGGCTTTTGCGTACAGCACAGGTATCCAATCTTTTGGCTTCCCTGGGCCACATTGGAAGAAGAATTGTCTCGGGCCACACATAAAATACACTAACACTAGAGATAGCTGATGAGCAAAAAAACAAATAAACAAACAAACAAAAAAGTCCATGCATAAATCTCATAATGTCGTAAGAGAGTTTACAAACTTGTGTTGGGCCACATTCAAAGCCGTCCTGGGCCACATGGAGTCCACAGGCTGCGGGTTAGGCAAGCTTGGCATGGAGGGATTTGTATCCTGCTAGACATACTAAAAAATTAATCTTGTTGTGTGGGTGTGGTGGCTCGAGCCTGTCATCCCAGCACTTTAGTAGCTGAGGTGCGTGGACCACTAGAAGTGTTTGGAACCAGCCTGGGCAACAAAGCGAGATCCTTTCTCTACAAAAAATTTATATATATATACACACACACACACACATACACACACACACACACACACACACACACATATATATATGTGGCACTATATAGATGTAAGCTGTATGTACATTATGTATTCTCTTGGTCCGTCTGTTCCTTGGCATCTTTCCCTGTTCCAGCTCCAGTCTCCCGTTGTGCTCTCAAGCCACTTTGTCTTCCTTTTCTTTCCTTTCTCTTCCTCCCCTGCCCTCACCTTCTAGATGAGACACAAATCCTTACTATAAGATAATAACTGCATAACATAACTCAACCCATCTCTCCGGTTCCTGCTGCAAACTCTGCTCTCCCTCAACATATCCAAGGACTCTACTAAAGCTTTAAAATTACCAGTTGTATTTTAAGGGCTGCCAGGTTACATTTGCTCTGAGAAACAGGCCTTCTTTTCCTCCCAGGCCCTGTTGGGTGAGTAGGGGAGGGAGTGGGTGTGGGCAGGTGTTTTTTCCAGTAACACAAAGTTGTTTGAAGATTAAAGACAGGGTACATACAATTCCTAGCACAGGCCCTGGCACTGTGATCACAGTTGTTGGTTTATCAAACAGTATCAAAGGGGGCCTCCTCCAGGTCTTCTGAGTTTCTAAGCCTTATCAGCATTTTGCATATCAGACGCCAGCTCTGCAAATAATTCCTCCCTTACTGGTTTCTGTGCAATCTTTCCTCTAATCTGTTCTTAAGGGGTAGAACTTTCTACCTCTGCTTTTTACCAAATAATCTTAATTAGTTTTGTTTTTCTAATGTTTATCCAAGAAGTCCTTAATTTTGTAAATCTCGGTATTAATTTTTTGTTGATCAAATCTGAAAAGGCCTAAGAAAATTAATGCTTTTAGATTTTACTGTCTAATTTTTTTCCCTTTTAAAAGTAATGAGGCTGTAGGCTGGAAACAAGCTATCTTTAGCTGGGGCTCAGATGTGTCTGGTCTTGGGTAGAGGGCCAGTGGAGAAGCCTGTCAGGAGCCTTTTTTGCATGAGGGACCTGGAAGCCACCAGGAAAGAACTCTTTCTACGAGAGTGAGAGGCTAGGTTCGGTGGCTCAGGTCTATAATCCCAGCACTTTGGGAGGCTGATGTGGGAGAATCACTGAGGCTAGGAGTTTGAGGTCAGCCTGGACAACACAGTGAGACCCTATCTATACAAAAATAATGATTTTTAAAAAAATTAGCTTGGCATGGTGGAGCATGCCTGTAGTCCCAGCTACTCAGGAGGCTGAGGTGGGAGGTCTCCAGAGATTTTCCTTTTTTAAAATGTCTTTATTTATTTATAGACAAGGCCTTGCTATATTGCCCAGGTGGCTATTGACAGGCACGGTGACAGTATACTACAGTCTCAAACTCCTGGGCTAAGAAGACTTACTGGTGAACATACCTGAGACACCGCTGAAGACTTACAGCAATGTCTGAGGGGAACCTGAGGACCGACAAGGTCTCCAGAGATTTTTTCTTTTTTAAAAATGTATTTATTTATTTATTTATTTAGAGACAGGGTCTTGCTATATTCCCCATGTCAATAGCCAGGCATGATGATAGCATACTACAGCCTTAAACTCCTGTGCTCAAGCCATCCTTCTGCCTCAGACTCCTAAGTAGCTGAGACAACAAGTGTGTGCAACCAGGCCGAGCTCCAGGGATTTTTCTGATATAGGGCAGAGCCATAGCTAGCTGCAATGTACTGAGCCAGGCGTTCAAGGCTGCAGTGAGCTATGCTTACACCACTGCACTCTGCTCTGGGCAACAGAGCAAGACCCTGTCTCTAAAAAATAAATAAATAAATCAGAGAAACTGAAAGACACTAGTTGATAATAATGGCCTTGGCTTCTGAAGGGGAAGGAGTGGTTTCAAGTAACTGCTGGGTGTATGCCTCTCCAATTGCTTCCCACCCAGCACCCAATGGCTGTGATGAAGTCCTAATCACATAGGATAGGATAGGGGGCTTAGGTGATGGAGAGCTGACGTGGGCACTGTCGCACAAAATTTCTTTGAGATATTGGGGACATCTGCAGCACTGTGGGCACAAGCAGAAGTGAGTATGGTTCAGGGATACTCCTTAATTTGCAGAGCCACTTGGGACCTGTGGAATGGGAGCCACCGAGGAACACTTCCTGCTTCAGTGGATAGATGCTCATCTAGGAGGCTCATTGAGGTGGCCTAGGAGACAGGCAGCTACAATGGGGGATGGTGGCAACTTTGGTGAATACTTTAAGCTTCAGGGAGTGGCAGTTGCAGCAGCCTCTGTCCTGTTGACTCATTGTTGACCCACTGAGTCACTGACTTTAAGCAGGAGGCACCACTATTTGCCCAGATATTAACACCCTACATGGCGGACACTGCAAAATGGTAGGCGAGAGCTCAGAGTCAGACACAACCAAAAGAAGGTAGAGTAGTGGAGGAGGAGGTTGGTGGAGAATCCAAAAGACACATGAGATTTGGTAGCTAAGAAGACTTACTGGTGAACATAGCTGAGACACCCCTAATGACTTACAGAAATGTCTATGGGGAACCCTGAGGAATGACAAGATCTCCAGAGATTTTTCTTTTCTTTGTTTTTTTTTTTGTTTTTTTGTTTTTGAGATGGAGTGTCACTCTGTCACCCAGGCTGGAGTGAAGTTGCATGATCCTGGCTCACTGCAACCTCTGCCTCCTGGGTTCAAGCGATTCTTCTGCCTCAGCCTGCCAAGCAGCTGGAACTATAGGCGTGTGCCACCACACCGGCTAATTTTTGTATTTTTAGTAGAGACAGGGTTTCAACATATTGGCCAGGCTGGTCTGGAACTCCTAACCTCGTGATCAGCCCACCTCTGCCCCCCAAAGTGCTGAGATCACAAGTGTGAGCCACCGTGCCTGGTGATTTTTCTTTTTAAAAACTTATTTATTTATTTATTTATTTATTTAGAGACAGGGTCTTGTTATATTGCCCAGATGGCTGTTGACAGGCATGATGATAGTGTACTACAGCCTCAAACTTCTGGGTTCAAGCCATCCTCCCACCTCAGTCTCCTGAGTAGCTGTGACTGCAGGTATGTGTGACCAGGATGGGCTCCAGGGATTTTTCTGATACAGGGCAGAGCCGTAGCTAGCTTCTGTGTACAGAGTGCCTGACATCAAGTATCAGATTTAATTCTCATAACAATCCAAGAGGTAGGTAATATTAGCCTCATTTTGCCAATAAGGAAAGAAGAGGTCAGAGAGGGTAAATAACTAACAAGGGGTCACACAGCTTGTGAGGTTCAAACACAAATCTATTGGATTCTAAAGTCAATGATCTAAGTATTAGTCTGTTCTCACACTGCTATAAAGACATACCTGAAACCGGGCAATTTATAGAGAGAAAAGGGTTAAGTAACTCACAATTCCGCAGGCTGTACGGGAGGCATAGCTGGGAGGTCTCAGGAACCTAACAACGATGGTGGAAGGTGAAGGGGAAACAAGCACATCTTACCATGTCAGAGCAGCGGGGGAGGGGAAGGGGGAGGAGTACCACGCACTTTTAAATCATCAGAGCTCATGAGAACTCACCATCACGAGAAAAGCAACGGGGAAGTCTGCTCCATGATCTAACCATCTCCCACCAGGTCCCTCCTCCAACACTGGGAATTACAATGTGACATGAGATCTGGGTGGGGACACCAGCATCACTCTACCACTACACCAACCTGCCTCCAAAGAGGACCAGAATTTGGTCAATAAATTTACTCGACAAACATTTATGGCATGTCTACTATATTCCAGGCACTGTTCTAGATACTCACTATTTAATAATGAACAACATAAACAAAATCCCTATTCACATTAGGTTTAAAGACTGGACGTTATTGAAATTGTAACCTCATGTTGTTTTCAGCCTAGTCTGACGTTGGACACACAGGTTACAGAAGGAAACTTGAATAATTCTGAGGCTTGAGATAACTTGGATTTCCATTACTCAGCCCTGCCCAGGGCCAGCTGTCAATGTCTCCCCCACCAGTCATCTGTATATAATCTGCTCCATTACACTGATTTAGGAGAAAAACAGGTTCACTTCTGTTTTCCAAAGAATGAGAATAACTTGTGCTGGAGAGCAGTTGAGAACAGGGGAACAAGAATGCCTCATCCAAGGACAGAGGACACAACGCTCTTGACAGTTACTGATGCCTATGCAAGAATGTGTTACATTTAGAAACAGCATCTATATCCATATATATACCTATATAGTAGATATACCCATATAGTAGATATATATCCATATAGCTTACACACAATCAAGCTGTCATCCACAACCCCTTGAACAGATGGTGTACCGAGACAGGCTGGTCAAGAGCATGGTGAGTATATTTATACAACTGAGACAATGGAAATATTGGCAGGGCGGACTAGTCAGAGTCAAGTGTGACACCATTGCTAGAAGTTTTCTATACCCCAGTGTAAGAGGTGCAGGGTACATGGAATCATGATTTGACTTCCATTTTAAATAAGCCTATAACAAAGGAGGTAGAACATAGTTGTTAAGAACAGGAACTCTGTAGCTGGGCATGGTGGTTCATGCCTGTAGTTCAAGCTACTCAGGAGGCTGTTAGGAGGATCACCTGAGCCTGGGGAGATTGAGGCTGCAGTGAGCTATGATTGGCCACTGGACTCCAGCCTGGGCATGGTATGAACTCTTGAGAAAAACTTCTTGAGTGACTCTATGTTGTGCCACTTACTAGTTGAGGGACCTTGAATAAATGATTTAATTTCTTTTTGCTTCACTTTCCTATCTTTAAAAGGGAGATGGCCAGGTGCAGTGGTTCACACCTGTAATCCCAACACTTTGGGAGGCTGAGGCGGAAGGATCACTTAAGCACAGGAGTTCGAGACCAGCCTGAGCAACATAGTGAGACCTTATCTCTACGAAACAAAAAATTAGCCAGGTGTGGTGGAGCATGCCTGTAATTCCAGCTACCCAAGAGGCTGAGGTGAGAAGATCACTTGAACCGAGGAATTCCAGGCTACAGTGAGCTGTGATCACACCACTGCATTACAGCCTGGGCTACAGAGCAAGACCCTGTCTCAAAAAAATAAAGTAAAATAAAATAAAATAGAGATAATGATAATAAATGCTGCCTCACAGGTGGATTTCAAAGATTAGCAAAATATAAGTGTTAGCTATTATTAACAAAGTAAAATTCTTTGGATAATCGGTCATGATTCATGTTACATGTGTTTATGAAATCCTATTTCATTTTTCCTCTTTCAGGGAAGAAAGGACAATTATATATTGCATTGTTCCTTGCACATATAGCTAGGTTTTAGCCAATTGATTATTGGTAGAAATGATAACCACCCTCAGTCTTGGCACTTATAAACTTCCTACAGTTTTTTGTTTGTTTGTTTGTTTGTTTGTTTGCCCCTGCTCCAGCAATCCTGAAAGTCATATGAGATGACAACATTCTAGGATGGTAGAACCTCCATCAGCCTGGGTCCCTGAGAGATTATATGGAGCAAATCTCCCCTCCACGCCATCCTTATCTACATTGGACATGTAGCATAAACAAGAAATGAATCCTTTACTGTATCAAACCACTGAGATAAGAGATTCATTGTTACCAAAGCATAACCTCTCCTATCCTGATGAATTCACAGAATCATCAGGATAGGAGATGTGGCAAATGCTTTTCCCCAGCACCGTGGGCCTTCATGTTCCAGAAAGACTTAGAGTCTTAAATGCCTAACGTGCTAGGTTATCTACTCCAGTCCTAGAGTGTGGAGGTTTCTCCATTTAAGCCTCTTAACTTCTTAAGAGCCATGGATTCTTTTATACTGCCATTACACTCCATCCTGGGCAACAGGAGTGAAACTCCATCCCTTTTCTAGAATCTTACTGCCTTACAGTTAACATTGGCACTTAGTAATATAAGACCTTGTTTTCGGGATCTTAGCTTCATCACTCTGGTGAGATTAAGGACAGGGACCTTCTTTTTGATCACTACAGGGCCTAATGCAGCATTAGGCCTCAAATAGATGGCCTATAGATATTTATTGAATAAATTTTCTAGTCAATGTATTAAAGCCCAGGCTTGCCACATTCTTGACCTCTTCTTCCCAGAATAGGTCTGTGAGTAAAGAAAGGTGACTGGAAACATTCCCCATCACCTTCTGGTCAGAATGAATTAGGGCATCTTTGTCCATGCTCACTAGAAAGGTGGATGTGGCTGGGTTTGGTGGCTCACACCTGTAATCCTAGCACTTTGAGAGGCCGAGGTGGGAGAACTGCTTGAGCCCAAGAGTTCAAGACCAACCTGGCAACATAGCGAGACCCCTATCTCTACAAAAAATAAAAAAGTTAGCTGGGTGTGGTGGCATACACCTATGGTCTCAGCTACTTGGGAGGCTGAGGTGGAAGGATCACTTAAGCCCTGGAGGTTGAGACTGTAATGACCTATGATCATGCCACTACACCTGGCTGAGTGACAGAGTAAGACCCTGTTTTAAAAAAAAGAAAGGAGGATGTATGTGTTGTGGGTTAGGGAGCTGGGAAGGGGTGAGAATCAGGGAGTTGACACAATATTTATTTCTATTCCCTTATATATTGCTGAGTAAATATAGCTAAATTCTTATAAGCTGCTGCAGGTAAGCCATAAAGTTCTCTAAGGACAAGGACCATGTTTTCTATTGATCAAATATTAATAGTTTTTGGTTTGTTTGTTTGTTTTTTGAGACAGAGTCTCACTCTGTCACCCAGGCTGGAGTGCAATGGCACAATCTCAGCTCACTGCAACCTCTGCCTCCTGGGTTCAAGTGATTCTCCTGTCTTAGTCTCCTGAGTAGTGGGACTACAGGTGCACACCACCATGCCCAGCTAATTTTTGTATTTTTAGTAGACACAGGGTTTCACCATGTTGGCCAGGATTGTCTTGATCTCTTGATCATGTGATCTGCCCACCTCGGCCTCCCAATGTGCTGGAATTACAGGCATGAGCAACCACTCTGTGCTGCGATGATTATTTTATTTCAAACAAGACTCAGTGACAGGACCTTATATTTGCAGCATTATTTAAAATATACAAGATATTTTCTAATTTTTGTCTTATTGGCTCTTTATAGTAATCAAGGCTCCACATACCTGGTTCAGGACTCGCTGTACTGCCAAGTTAAAAAGAAGTTGGAAATGTTCCTTTGAGTTCTTTTGTGTTTCTCTCTCTTTTTTTGAGACGGAGTCTTGCTCTGTTGCCAGGCTGGAGTGCAATGGCGTGGTCTTGGCTCACTGCAACCTCCGCTTCCCAGGTTCAAGCAATTCTCCTGCCTCAGCCTCCTGAGTAGCTGAGATTACAGGCACCTGCCAGCATGCCCGGCTGATTTTTGTATTTTTAGTAGAGATGGGGTTTCACCATGTTGGCCAGGCTGGTTTCGAATTCCTGGGCTCAGGTGATCCACCCACCTCAGCCTCCCAAAGTGCTGGGATTACAGGTGAGAGTCATTATACCTGGCCTGGACTTTTAGTTTTTAAGCCAGTAAAGTCCCAGAAAAAAAAAAAGTTGGTCATTAACTTCTAGGGCTCCATCCCCAGGTCTCACCTCTCTCTCTTTCCATGATCTCCCCAGAGATTCACTGACTCCACAGCTTCCACCAACCTTTGACACATAATTCTCCAATAGACCCTCACCTCTGGCTGCTCCTGAGCACCAGGCCAGCATTTCAACCACCAGGCTGTAAGGTCATTTACACGGCTAACCTTAAATTCCATGGGTTCTAAACGACTCACCCTCTCACTCCTCCATCCCACCAACCCTCCTCCCAGTCACCTTCCCAGTATTTCCTCATTTGTCAATGCCATATCATTGTTCCAGTTGTTCAAGATTTTTGAAATTAACTCATATTCATTGAGTACCTCGTCTGTGCCCAGGTTCCATCCAAGGTGCTGGGGACTCAGCAGTGAACAAAAGTCATGGAGCCCTCATGGAACTTACATTTTAGTCAAGAGAGACAGAAATATGTGTGTGTGTGTGTGTGTGTGTGTGTGTGTGTGTGTGTGTGTGTGTAGAGAGAGAGAGAGAGTTAAGCACTATGGACAAAATTATTTTTCAAAATTTTTTATGGCCAGGCATGGTGGCGCATGCCTGTAATCCCAGCACTTTGCGAGGTCGAAGCAGGTGGATCACCTGAAGTCAGGAATTTGAGACCAGCCTGGCCAACATGGTGAAAACCTGTCTCTATTCAAAATACACTAAGTTAGCTGGGTGTGGTGGCACACCTGTAATCCCAGCTACTTGGGAGGCTGAGGCAGGAGAATCTCTTGAACCTGGGAGCTGGAGTTTGCAGTGAGCTGAGATCGTGCGACTGTACTCCAGCCTGGGCAAAAAAGGGAGATGCCACTCAAGAAAAGAAAAAAATTAATTATTTCCTTGAAGTTTCTTTTTTGAGACAGACTCTCGCTCTGTCACCCAGGCTGGAATGCATGGTGTGATCTCAGTTCAGTGCAGTCTCTGCCTCTAGGGCTCAGGCTGGATTTGAACTCCTAAGTTCAAGTGACCTACCCACTTTGAGCTCTTAAGAAGTGCTAAGATTAATTTTTGCCTGGCTTGGGGAAAAATTAATAATCAAATATAAGGAATGCTCAGAATGGGGGATGCAATAATAGATGGGGACTAAAGGGAATCCTTTTGATGTGATGCAGAGGTCTGAGGAAGTGAAGACATGAGCCAGGGACCTATGGAGTAAGAGTATCCCAAGCAAAGGACACAGTAAATGCAAAGACCGAGGTAGCTGGGCAGACCAGACAAGGGAAAGAATGATAAGACATAAATAAGGGGGGCTGGGTGCGTGGCTCATGCCTGTAATCCCAGCACTTTGGTAGGCTGAAGTGGGAGGATCATGAGGTCAGGAGATCAAGACCATCCTGGCTAACACGGTGAAACCCCGTCTCTCCTAAAAATACAAAAAAATTAGCCAGGCATGATAGCATGCGCCTGTAGTCCCAGCTACTCGGGAGGCTGAGGCCGGAGAATTGCTTGAACCCAGGAGGCGGAGGTTGCAGTGAGCCGAGATCTCGCCTCTGCAGTCCAGCCTGGGTGACAGAGTGAGACTTCAACTCAAAAAAAAGAGAAAAAGAAAGAAATCAGGGATAAAATCAGTTTCTGTAGGGCCTTGTAGAAAAAGCGTTTTATTTTCACTCATTTACCCTTGGTCTCTCTTTCCCATTTCTGCAGCTACCACCTTGAGACAATCCTTCCTACTTCTCATTTGAAGGATTCTACTGGCTTCCTGAGGGCTATTTTTGCCCCTTGTCTCTCCCTACTCTAATCCTGCTCATGGTTGCTATAATCTTCTTGGAGCACAGTTCCGATCATCATCATCATAAGATCATTAGCATACATTTATGTATCTCTGAATAAAAATATACTTTGAAAGGAGGGGGACGGACACAGGAGATATGTTCCCACAACTTCCCAGCATGTCCTTGTCAGAAATAGATAGAACTGTCAAAAGTACATTGTCAAACATGCCAGAGTTCTGTTTCTATGCCATCATGTAAAAACTGCAAACTTTTCATCAAAATAAAAAATAAATAAAGATGAATTAGTCATAGTTCCTTTAATTGCCACTAACAGAAACTCAGTTCAAGTATCTTTCAAAAGGTGATATATGTTAGCTCACATAGATGAATATTTGACATCTTCAGGAATGGCTAGATCCAGGTGCTCAGCCAGGGCAACAAGAAATCCATTCTCTCTCAGATTTGCTTTTTCTCTCTGTTGTCCTTGTTCTCCAGCAGACTCTACTCATGCAGTGGTAAAGAGGGCCACCATTGTCTTCAGCTTTGCAACCCCAGTGGAGAAAGAGCGCTTCTTTCAACAGAAGTCCTAATGCTGACTCTCATTGGCTTACTCCGGACAAAGGGATTACTCCTCAACCACTCATTATGTCCACAGTTAGCCAGTCCTGGGTCATACATCCACCCCTGGAGTCAGGGACTGAAGTCAACCTCACTTGAACTACATGGATAGAGAGTGGAAGATGGGTGGTTCCCAAAGGAACATTTAGTACTCAGGGTGGAGGAGGGATGGTCACCACGTCCAGCTAATTTTTTGTATTTTTGGTAGAGATAGAGTTTCACCATGTTGCCCAGGCTGGTCTCAAACTCCTGGGCTCAAGTGAGCCACCCACCTCAGACTCCCAAAGTGCTGGGTTTACAGGCATAAGCCACCATGCCCAGCCACAGCTGTCCCCCCAAATATTTCAAGTAGGCATCTACTGAGACTTAATACCAACACAACAACCTTTCGAAATACGTAGGCTTATTTCCATTTTGTGTATGGGGAAGGTGAGGCACAGACATGTTGACCACCTTGCCCACTATTTTTTTCACACAATCAAAATATAAAGGCTCTGGAATTTGAACCCTGCGCTCTCTGACTCCTAAGTCCCCTTAGAAACCTGCACATTATTCCATTTCTATGAAGGGGAGGGAAAGAGCTCCTCATATAAGTCACCACACCTCTCAAATCACTTGCAACTCACCAGCGGCCATGACTGTCCCCCCAGGGTAAGTAGGTAGACAGATTTCACCTCATTCTGCTTCTTTACTGGGCAGACAAATGGAGCAGAACCAGAAGTAGTGACTTGGTAAGGGAACACTCAGAAAGGTAGAGGAAGTGGTAGTGCTGAAGCATCCTGCTGCCTCTCATCTCAAAGATCCTTCCACCAAACAAATACCACCCACCTTCGAAAACAGTCGTTGTGGTTGGAACAATATTTGTGTAAAAATAACCGACTGATCTTAATCTCGCTCCCTTTCCTTGTTGGGAATATGTCTGCGGTTCTGGTCTAGTCAGTGCAAGAGGGGCTTCCCGCCTGGTGTCCAACACTGAGGGGAGTCACAGCTGTGGTCAGTCTCCCTCTGTGGCCCCTAAAGCAAGCAGAGAGCACCTTGGACCTCGTGTTGGGACCTGAGCAGGCAGCCATGCTCCCAGGCCCGCAGAAGGTGGGTTCATGGTTCTGTTCAGAGACCTTTTGAAAGCCCCATTTGCCTCCAGCTCAGAGGCACCTGCGCCCACCTACAGTCTGGCCCCTGATGGGCTTGAATCACAACTCATAACCCACATGCTGAGGGAATCCTGATGAAAGCTCTGAAGGTTCCGGGTCTTGGGGAAGACCAGATGGGCCTGAAAGTCAGTCTCAGCAGAGACGCCCAGGGGTGCATGGGCCCTAGGGAGGCCTGGCTGTCCCAAGCAGGGGCCGGAGTGAAGCAGCTGGTGGAGAACAGGGACGCAGGTGTGAGCCTGGTGAAAGGGTGGGCTGGCAGTGCTCTGCAGAGAGCACCTGCAAACAGTGAGGAGGAGGCTGATGGGCTGGGCCCTCGCAGGAATGGGCAAGGCACGGCCCTAATGAATCTGGCTCCAAGCACACCCCATCCAGCTTAAGCTTGGGGACTGGGAAAGGAGGAGGCCCAGGGGGCAGAGCTGGGATGACACCTCAGGAGTTAGGGTTACCAAGCAACTGAAGAAGATGCAGGAGCAGCTCCTAGCTGAGTATGACCCCGGGAGCAGCACTGAGGATGCTTGGGGGGTAGTGCTGAGTCAGTGATAGGGGAGAGGGTTCGGGAGGGAGGGCTCACTTTGCCCAGTTCTATTGGGAACCTAGATCCTTGGATTTTAATGATCACGTGTGAGACATAAGACAAGATCTTGGACAGAGGAGGTAAATATCTGGTTGTATTTTATCCAGTATATTCTCACCTTATAGTGAGATAATATTTAAGAAGATTAAGTCCCGTGTATTGATGGAACTTAAGAAAGAGTCCAAACAGACTCTTTCAAAAATTTTAAATGTATGTTAAACTTTCCGTCATGGAACATTTTACCCACTGCCCCCCACCACCTGGATTATCTGGAAGCAAAACCCAATCATGGAACCATTTCACCCATAAATAGTCCAGTCAGTATCTCTAAATTTAAGAGCTGTTATTCTCAGCCCAAGGCAATTTTGCCCCCTAGGGGAGATTTGGCAATATCTGGAGATCTTTTTTTGTTTGTACAAGGTTGGGGGGCGGTGTGCACCCTAGCGGAAAGAAGCCAGGGTGAAACAGGGCTCCTAAGAAACAGTCTACAAGGCACAGGACAGCACCTCACGACAAAGAACTATATGGCTCAAAATAACAATTGTGACAAGGTTGAAAGCCATGTTTTAGAGTCTAAAAGATAAGAACACACTAAATAGATCACTACAATATTGTTAGCATTCATAAAAAACTAACAATAATTCCTTAATATCATCAATTATCTGATAATATTAAAATTTCCCCAATTGTTATGTAAATTTAAATAATTGGGGGTTTAAATCAAGATCCAAATAAGACTCACACATTGCAATTGGATGATATATTTCTTTTTCTTTTTTTCCTGCATCCAATCATCCATTATGGTTGATAGATTTCTTAGGTCTCCTTGAATATACAGGTTCTCATCCCTCTTTTTTCCTTGGAATTTATTTATTATAAAACAGATTTATTTTTAATTGTGAAAGAGAACACGAGTACATTCCTGATATCAAAATTGAAATGCACAGGAGAAGCAAACATTTCCTATCTATAACAGTCCAGGCCAGGCGTGGTGGCTCACACCTGTAATCCCAGCACATTGGGAGGCTGAGGAGGGAAAATCACGAGGTCAGGAGATGGAGACCATCCTGGTTATTGGTGAAACCCCACCTCTACTAAAAATACAAAAATTAGCTGGGCATGGTGGCGTGCTCCTGTAGTCCTAGCTACTCAGGAGTCTGAGACAAGAGGATTGCCTGAACCTGGGAGGGTCAGGTTGCAGTGAGCTGAGGATCGTGCCACTGCACTCCAGCCTGGGTGACAGAGCAAGACTCCATCTCAGAAAAAAAAAAAAAAAATTATATTCAACTACAAGTTTCAACAAATAACAAAAGCTTTAATATTATTTATTTTTTGGAAAGATAAGCCAAGGGATAGGCAGCCCAGGGCTAGTATGGCATCTCCATGAAGTTTTTAGGGTACCAAGTTCCTTCTAGCTCCCTGCCCTACCATCTGTAATGTGGTCCTCATCCTCATGGTCCACAACAGCTAATGGAGAACCATCCCTCTTACCTACATTCTAGGTAGCAAGATGGAAAAGTGGAAGGACATAGCTCTCTTTTTTAGTTTGCTAGGGCTGCTGTGACAACCAACCACAAATTGGGTGACTTATACAACAGAAATATACTTATTGTCTCACAATTCTCACAGTTCTGCAGGCCAGAAGTCCAACATCAATGTATCAGGCAGGATTGCTTCCTTCTGAGAACAGTAAGGAAAAATCTGTTCCATGCCCCTCCCCTAGCTGCTCGTGATTGGCTGGAAATCTTTGAGTTTTCTTACCTTGTAAAGCATCACCCCAATCTCTGCCTTGGTCGTTACATGGCGTTCTCCCTGTCCGTGTGTTTCTGCGTCCAATTTTCCCCTTTATATAAAGACACATTTATATTGGATAGGATCCATCCTCCTGACCTCATTTTAACTAATTACATCTGCAAGCACCCTATTCCAAATAAGGTCACATGCTAAGGTACGAGGGATTAGGACTTCTATATATAAATTTTGGGGAGAGACAATTTAACCCGTAACACTCTCCCATACAGAGACTTTGTAGAAGTCTCTTACACTTCTTTGTTTATACTTCTTTCGCCAAAACTTAGTCTTGGCCACACCTCTCTGCAAGGGATGCTGGGAAGGGAGGCTTTCGCTGAGCACGTGACCATCCCCCAAAAAGTCAGTTGTTACCAAAAAGGAAGGAAAAATGGACACGGCAACTACAGCAATCTGCCATGGAATGTATCCCACCAGACATTTTTATGTATGCTGCACGTAACCAAATGATCACAAACTGGTTGGCCTAAAACACCAGAAATTGATTCTCTCGCAGTTTTGGAGCCAGAACTCCAGAATCAAGGTATGGGTGGGGTCACACTTTTTCCAAAGCCTCTACTGGACAGTCCACCCTGGCCTCTCCAGCTTCCGGGAACTTTTTTGTTCCTTGGCTTGTGGCTGCATCACTTCAGCCTCTGCCTCCATCTGCACATGGACTTCCCCTCTGTGCCTTCTCCTCTTCTCTCTGTTTGTTTTTGAGACTAGGTCTCGCTCTGTTGCCCAGGCTGGAGTGCAGTGGCATGAACACTGCAGCTTCGATCTCCGAGGCTCAAGCAATTCTCCCACCTCAGCTTTCTGAGTAGCTGGGACCACAGGTGCGTGGCACTGTGCCTGGCTAATTTTCTGTAGAGATGGGATCTCACCATGTTGCCTGGTCTGGTCTCAAGCGATCCTCCCACCTTGGCCTTACAAAGTGCTGAGATTACATGTGTGAGCCACTGCACCCGACCCTCTTCTGTTTCTTATAAAGACACTTGTCTTTGGATTTAAGGCCCCCCGACGCCAGGCAATTCAGGATCATCTCATTTCAAGATCCTTTATTTTTACATCTGCAAAGACTATTTTCGCTTCATTTTTCTCACACCCAATCACATCCTGGACCCATCCATGAGTTCCAGGATGCAACCATGTCCTTCGTAGTGAGGGGACACCATTCAATGCCCTCCATCGTCCCTGGAGCACCAGATATTTCCAGAAATAGCAAAATATGGCTCTCCACATTGTCCTTGTTCATTTTAATTAGCAATGGCAGATGAGGGGGACTGTGGTAAAACTTTAATGAAATGCTACACACTCTGGGAAGCATAAGCGGATCTAGTTGCCTAGGGCCTGTTTAAAGTTAGAGCAACTCGGAAGGTTCTGCCAAGTGTTGGCATGTGGGTGCCAAGTTGTTTTTGGTAGGATGGTAAGCTATGCTAGCATGTTTTTCGATGTTTACCATGCATTTTAGAGAGATTTCCTGCTAAATGAATTTTCAATTCAGAGCCAGCTCACAAGGGGGTACAGAAAGATGGAAGAGTAAGAGAAACATTTCCAATGTATCAAAGCTATGAATTGCAGGGCCTCACTTCTTACTTAAAGAGCAAAATGTTGGCTAGGGGTAGTGGTGGAAAGTTCCTGATGCCAGATTTTGGAGGTGGGAGAAAGAAATAGAATCAGTCCTGTACCTGCCACCCTGTTCTTCAACTAGTTCAATTTCAGTTTCAGTATTTACTGAGACCATACTGGGCACTAGGAAGGATTTATTTTCCTCAAGCCTCACAAGCAGCTAGGTGTTAATTACTTTGATCGCTTTCCAGATGAGATGCTGTGATTCTAAAAGGTTAAGGCACTTGCACCCGAGATCATGTAGCTGTAAGTGGCTAAAGCAGGAGTTTTGAATGTTTTGTGACTGCTAACTTGGTGCTCTGTCTACCACAGCATGAGAGATGACTATTCCTTTCTGCTTGCTGGTGCCCATCCTGGTGATGGGGTAGAGAGAGGAGCAGGCTCATCTCCTACCCACCAAGGCTTGCTCCTCCCTCCCATTTGAAAGCAGAACAGGCTGCAGCAGGAGGCATGCAATTGGTGTTTCTGCTGGTCTCCAATCCTAGTGGAAAAAACTGCCTAATTAAAGTCTGCAGCATGCCCAGAAGCTTCCGGGGTTGTTTTCCATGCATTCCCAGAGCCTGATGATACATATTCTTCATGTTTATGTGGCGTGATGCACTGTGCTCCATGAGCATGAAGTATTAGTGAGCCAATTTCACCATCTATGCAGCTACAGAGCAATCGGAAGGCATCCCTGTTCTAATTTATGAGGGACCAGCATGCGCAATCAATAGATGCCCCACAGGTTATTAAAGAGGAGAAAGATGGCTCAGGTAGCCCTGTTTACTAACAGAGAAATGGTCTTCTGGCAGCTTCTGGCCTGCAAGGGATTTACATTTCCTTTTCAGGCCAGAAACAGTGGTGTTCCCTTTTCATCTCAGCCCCAAGCCTGAGAACAGGGGGCTGGTGGAGGCTCAGGCACAATCTGAAAGTGCCCTTCCCTGTACTGTAATCTCAGAATGGGGATGTGGTGGGGGTCAGCCCAAAGATTTATAAAGTCCCTTTGTGTTTGGAGGCCCTGGAGAACAATAGCTTTCCAGGATGGGTGTTGAGGTGTAGGAGGTGGGAGCGGGTGACTGGGTGTGAAAACAAAGCAAAAAGGAATAGGCAACTCCTACCAGGCTGGCTGGAGGGGAAGTGGTCTTTGGTCGGCCTGCCAGTCTTTGCAGAAGTCCTTTTATTCGCTGCTTTTGCCTTCTCTTTGTTTTGGGTCCTTTGATTTCAGGAAGCTACGGTTCTTTTGCAGTTTACTTTTTAATAGTTCTAGAGGAAGAGGCTAGACTGGATTTTAAAATAAAACAGTAACAGCATTGGGTTATTTAAGTAGAAGGGAAAGAAGTATTTCCCTCCAGGCCACATTCTGGAGGGCAAGATGTGGTCATACAGCAGTTCTCAAAGTTTTTTGTCTCAGGACCCCTTTATAGACTCTTAAAATGCATGTAGGTTAGTGGCAGAAATTTTAAAATGTTTGTCAATTTTAAAATCACGATTAAAAAAAACCATTACATGTTAATATAAATTACTTTTTTTCTTTTTTGAGACAGAGTCTCACTCTGTCACCCAGGCTAGAGTACAGTGGTGCCAACTTGGCTCACTGCAAACTCTGCCTCCTGGGTTCAAACAATTCTCCTGCCTCAGCCTCCTGGGTAGCTGGGATTACAGGCGCCTGCCGCTGCGCCTGGCTAATTTTTGTATTTTTTTAGTAGAGACGGGGTTTCACCATCTTGGCCAGGCTGGTCTCGAACTCCTGACCTCATGATCCACCTGCCTCGGCCTTCCAAAGTGCTGGGATTATAAGCAGGAACCATCTTGCCCGGCGTAAATAACATCTTTCTATTTTTATTTTATTTTTAGCAAGGTGAACTAGATTTAAGTTTTTTAAAAAACAGGTAAACTGATTTCTCTTTAAAAAAAAATAAAATCGGGCTGGGTGCAGTGGCTCACGCCTGTAATCCCAGCACTCTGGGAGGCTGAGGTGGGTGGATCACTTAAGGTCAGGGGTTTGAGACCAGCCTGACCAACACAGAGAAACTCCCTCTCTACTAAAAATACAAAAATTAGCCCAGTGTGGTGGCACACGCCTGTAATCCCAGCTACTTGGGAGGCTGAGGCAGGAGAATCACTTGAACCCAGGAGGCAGAGGTTGCAGTTAGTTGAGATCATGCCATTACACTCGAGCCTGGGCAACAAGAGCGAAACTCCATCTCAATATAAATTAATTAATTAATTAATTAATTAATTAATTTAAAAAAACAAAATAAAATCTCTGGTCTGTTAAGGTCATTTCAGCTGCTTTTTAAAGTGGCTTTTTTCTGGAATGATGGAAGTTGTCGCCAGGGGCCTGGGCGTGAGGGGTCCTGTGCCCCTAGATGGTGGACTTGGAGAAGGAGACCTGCAGGTGGTGATCCTCCCCGAGGTTGTGGTTGTGCAGGTTAATAAGGGCCTGGACTGCCTCCTCCACAGAGCCCATCTGGATCAGCGCCATCTTGAGGTCCCTCTAGAAGAACCTGAATCCTTCAATGCCGCCCCCATTGCTGGAGAAGAGGACCCTGAGATCTTACTCGGCTATCGAGGGTGGGATGTTGGAGGGAGGGGTGCAGGGTGGCCGAGTGTGGGAATATGTTCTGGAAGTTCCTGGAGCCTGGCCTCTTGAAGTGGTGCAGGGGTGAGTGGCCAATGTCCTTGGTCAGGCCCTGGTCCTCCTGGCCCTCGCCAGGCAGCAGCAGTCCCGGTGCTTCAAGAGTGTGTTGGGGATGGGCTTCCCGTGCAGCTTGTGCTGGTTCAGGTGGCTCATGGCCAGCTGGGCCTGGCTGCCGTCCACCATCTGCACCAGGGCGTTCTCCTTCTTACTGAACAGGATCTGACCGGGCGCGGTGGCTCGCGTCTATAATCCCAGCACTTTGGGAGGCCGAGGCGGGCGGATCACAAGGTCTAGAGACTGAGACCATCCTGGTCAACATGGGCAACATGGTGAAACCCTGTCTCAATTTAAAAATAAATAAATAAAGAGGAAAAAAAAAACAGGATCTTCACGTGCTGCACATTGCCATAGACTCCGAAAAGAATAATGACTCTCTCTGGGTTGAGGTTGCTGACCAGCAAAGGCAGAATTTCCTGCCCCTGCCTGGCCGGAGATGGCAATCCAGTGCTGCTGCTGAGAGGATAGCCAGGGGTCCAGGAGCCGCCACTGAGGGGATGGCCAGGGAGGCCAGGGTTCTGTGGACGTTGGGAAGGGAAAGGCCGAAGGCCGCCACCGTGGTCTGGACAGCGAGGGCTGGCTGTCCCGGAGGGCAGGTCAGGGTGTGTAGTCACGGTTTGGTTGTGTGGTCGTTGTCGTACTTGAGTTGAGGCTGCTGAGCTTGGAGAAGCGTGGGAGATGTTCTGCCCGTCCAGCCTCAGCTTGGTGTGCTGGGCGCTCACGGGGTCCACGTACTGCAGCAGGGCCTGGAATGGGTTGTTCTTGGAGAAGGTGATGTTCTTCAACACTGTGCTGAACTTGGAGAAAATCTGGTGCAACACATCCAGGGTCACAGGGTAGAAAGGGTTCTCCACGATGATCCTGAGTACCGGGCAAGGTCATTGCCATCCCTGTGTCCACGGCCGCCGTCGAGGCAGCCAAGCCAGGTTCCCCGACTGGACCGAGTTCGCGGCCTAGAGCCGCCCAGGCCCGCGCCTGGTTGGGAGAGCGGTCGGTCTTCAGCTCCCTGTGGTTGGAGAACTGGATGTAGATGGACTGGCCGCGCAGCACAGGCGTCACCCAGGTGTAGTAGTTCACCATGGTGTTGGCAGCCTCCTTCCTCCATGTTCATCTCCATGAAGGCCTGGTTTTTCCCCTTCAGCATCAGGAGACTGGGGACCTTCCCAAAGGGCAGCCCCAGGGAGATGACCTCCCCTTCGGTGACGTCGATGGGGAGCTTCCAGATGTGGAGTACTCAGGAGGGGCTGGTGTTTCTGCTGTCACTTTTGAACTTCTTTTGTTGTTGTTGTTTTTTAACCATACATTCTTTTTATTGTTAAGTCATAAAGGGGTATCAAAAGCTAAAATTACAGGGTAAGACTTAAAACTATTAGGAGCGTCAAAGGAAGTGAAAATGGGACTAGGCACAGGGAAACATGAATTAATGAACATGGGAAGGGCAAGGATGGGGAGAACAGTGAGCATGTGCTGAAGATACTAGGGGAGAGGATCTGGTGAAAAATTTGATCTTAGACAAGCGCCTAGGTAAAGAAATAATGGGATAAGATTTCTAAACCCCACTATGTGCTTTAAGACTCATCCTCGCCTTTGGCACTGTCTCTGTTATCCTCTCTTTCCTCAGCCTCTTTTTCATCATCCTTGATCAACTCCAGCTGGTCAGCCCCCATCTTCATTATCATCATCATCATCCGGTAGTTCCCCTCCTCAACAGAGTCATCTGCACCCCCCAGACGAGTCTTTCTTCACAGAGCTGCTGCTCTGCTCCTCTCCTTATTCTTCACCTCTGCCACTTGTTTGCTCTACTATCTATCATTCTTCACCTCTACTGCTTGTTTGCTCTGTTCCTTTTCAGTTTTTTCCAGGTTTTCCAGGAGAGAATCCACTTTTTGTTTTATCTGGGTCAACTCCTTCTTAATGGCCTGAAGGTCATCTCCTTTCAACTTTCCAGACTTGGAAGATCCCCACTGTCCACTCTTAGAATTGAAGCCACTTTTGCCCCCTCATGAGGTGTTTCCTGATACACGCTGATGTTTTGAGGGCACTACAGCCCGAGCAATAGGAGGAGGAGGAGGTACATGTGCTGTAACTGTACATCCTACATAATAATCCCGTTGAAAATCATAGTCCAAGTCAAAAGAGGAGCCGTACATCTCCGCTGCAGATGGTTTCACACCTGCTTTTCCTCAGTTCACTTTTGGCTCTGCAGCCAGGTTAATATCTAAAGCCTGGCCGGCAATCATTCTGCCATCCTCTCCTGCTACAGCAGCCAGGGCATTTCTCTCATTAACATACTGAACGAAGGCAAAGCCCTTATGAACAGAGCAGCCCACAATTTTGCCACACTTGGAAAAGACTGCCTACACATCAGATTTCTTGGCCACAGGAGTGCTGAGATTCCCAATGAACACACAGGAGTTCATGGAGTGAGGCTCTGTCTTGTTGGTTACGTTGCTGGCTATTGTGTTTGATGACAAGGTTTCTCACAAAGCCAAAAATGTAGCTGAAGATCAAAAAAATCTCACTCAAGCAAAGTTCCACTAACTTAGATATTTCAAGTGTTTTGTAACCAGGAGCAGGAAGGGAGAAGAGATTCAATTCTGAGTCTCCTACTTCTGGGTTCTACGTGGAGAAGCCGACTGCTGCTCGAGGTCGGCAACGCGGCCACAACTTGTCTCTTCCCACTTTTGAATTTCTTGCTGTCATTTCCATTTGCTGCAGAGGCCGAGTTGCTGCTCATGATAAATGGTCCGTTAGTGACACAAGTAGAAAAAAGCTTGTCAGATCCCCACTTTGTACCAACTGCTATACCTGGGACAATGCACCCACAGCATGGCACACAGAGCACACCGGCGGGCGACAGGGTGGAGGCGCCAGAATATTTTAGTTTTTTGAGATGGAGTCTTCCTCTGACACCCAGGCTGGAGTGCAGGGCTGCCATCTCGGCTCACTGCAACCTCTGCCTCTGGGGTTCAAGTGATTCTCCTGCCTCAGCCTCCTGAGTAGCTGGGATTACAGGTGTGAGCCACTGCCTGGCCCATATTTCTATGTTTAAAAAATCATATCTCCCAAACAAAATTTTCAGCAAGAAAAATGACATTGTTTTACATGTTTGAAAAAGGTGTTGTTTTACACTGTGAAATATTTTGAAATTTTTAAAATGTGTACATTAACGGAAGATAAATGGATTCTCAAATATTTACTTTTGCATTCAGTGTATTGCAATATGTTGTCTTGGTCAAAGTGTGTGAAGAAAATCCAGCTTCACACAGATACGTAGCTGGAAAAGGGAAGAGTGCTTAATAGTCCTCTTAGATAATTGTGGATATTCTATTTTGATGATGTCTTAAAGGTTAGCTGCAATGTGAAATATGAAACTCTGTCAATGAACTTTTTGTATTGTTACATTAAAATCAATTGGTTCGTTGTGCACTTAGAATGGATCTTTTACCCATGCATGATTTTGTAATACAATGCATTCATTGGTCATTGGAAAACATTTGTCTTTGAATTATGTAGGTATTTTAAATGTTGACATATTTTATTTTTATCAGGAAAAAATTACACTTGTTAATATCACCAACATATTTCATTAAAAATCCTTGTGTATTGAGAAGCTGTCAAGCTCCACAGTGGTAAACAAAAGTTTTTCCAAATTCTAATTTTTGCTTGAAAGCTCAAATTTTATCATCAGCAACAAATACTATCAGTTGTTTTGCCTGAAGTGACAGGCTCCCTTTGTTCATTTTTAAGAAAATGTCTGCCAAACAGTCTGAAATAGCATTCTTTGTCATTTGTTCTTTCAACCAAAAAAAAAAAAAAAAAGATGCTCCATGAAAAAAGTGCCTTGTTCAACTTACAACTCAAATAATCGCCTAAGTGTTTTTCCTAGAGATAACTATCATAGTTGGAACACAGCAGAAGTACTTTATGCATACTTCTCATTTTTTACCGTGTTTCAGTCTGTTGTGTGTTTTCATAACAGAATATCACAGATTGGATAATTTATAAAGAAAAGAAATGTATTTTTTACAGTTCTGGAGGCTGAGAAGTTAAGGGCCCGCATCTGGGGAGGGCCTTCTTGTTATGTCATCCCATGGCAGAAGGCAGAAGGGTGAGAGAGCTGCATGTGCAAGAGAAGAAAGAAGGCCGAGTTCCTCCTTTTCATCAGGAACACACTCCTGCGATAAATAACCCACTCCTGCCATAATGGCATGAATCCATTGATGAGGGCAGAGCCCTCATGACCATAGGCACCTCGGCCAAGTCCCACTTCTCAACACTGTTGCAATGGGGATTAACTCAAGAACTTTGCGGGGGACACACTAAAAGCATAGCATACAGATTATTTTGAAAATTGTCAATATTTAACAGAATTAATTTTTTAAGTAGAGGCAGGGTCTTGAACTCCTGGCCTCAAGTGATCCTGTGACCTCGGCTGAGGCCTCCCAAAGTGCTAGGATTACAGGGGTGAGCCAAGGCACCCAGCCTAAGGGCATTTGTTTAAGTGAAACTGACATTTGTTTTTCCTGCAAGTGTGTGACAGTGATGACTAGTACAGTTGGATGCTCAGGCTTTGGTTCATGCTAAAATGCCAGTAGTTTTACCCACCATTGGTGCAAATTGTCAACACAGTGAAAAAGGCAAAAAACATCATATTATTATTATGAAAGTAGTTTTGGCTTCAGGAATACCTCAGTAGAATGGCAAGAACCCTCAGGGGTTTACGGATCACCCTTTGAGAACAGCTGGTGTAGTGGATGCTACAAATGACTAAATGTCAGCGACTTCTTACCCCTGCTTTGCCTCAGGCTAGCTCTGTCTTGTGTGAGCCATTTCACCCAAGTGTCTTGGTTTTCTTATTTTTGACATAAGCTGGTTGGATTAAATGATCTCTATTACCCCATTGTCACCTAAGGAACACTGTGGGGCATGGAACAGTCTTTATCATTGACTTCTTAGCATCATTATTTTTCCTGCTTTTCTCTAATATGGCTTGTTCTGTTGTGTTGTCGGATAAATAGGGACATAGTCTCTTCTTATCCCTTTACAAAAGGGAGGGCAACAGGCTCTCCTGTAGAGTGGGTGCTCTATTGTAGAGAATGAGCTGAATTATCCATCTCTACTGTACTGGGGAGGAGCTTTGACATCCGGGTACGCTATTTGAGCACGGTGTCTTTGGTTCCAAACTGTTCCCCAGGGTAAGGGCACTTCAGTTAATGTGTGTGTGGTGGGGAGTTCTTTGTCATGAAATTCAGGCAGGAAAATAGGGGCCATGCTATAATAACAAGAGAAATATGCATTTTTCATGAAAAGTAAAGAAGACCAGACTGGAGGGTTTTCTGAAGAAATCTACATTATTTGGTGGTGGTGATGTACATTTGCCTTCAGATGGAAGGAAGCCGGCGATCTCCTGCTTCTACTCCTGGAGCCCCGTTCATGTGTCAGAATTTGCCTCTTCCCCCTACAGAGCCAGCAAAAGCCTGAGCTAAGGGAAAATGCAGTGATCTCAGCTGATGCCCGAAGAGACAGAATTTGTGAGGCCCAAGAAGAAGGGACTGCAGGGCTGAGGCTGCGTTATCCTAAGGGAAGTGGTATGCCAGGGTGCCTGACAAGGGCCATATTTAAGAGAGGATTGCAGAGAAAAGGAGAACATTCACATAAGATATCACACAAAAGGCAGCACAGAAACACAGCATCACCTTTATGAATTTTATAAAAAACGAAATGTAGCTAAACAAAGGTACTTCTCGTTTCCTCCACCTTTGTAAAGCTTTAGAAAAAGTACTTGAACCCTTCAATAGAAGAGTGCCATTTGGTCTGAAGAAGAGAGGTGAGTCAATATGGCAGAAGCTCTTGAAGGCAACCTCCACTTAACCAAATCATCCGGTTAGCAGATGCTCCCCGTTGCCTCTATAGAACCGCTAATGCGCACGGCGTGCTAGATACCCAGCTAGTAGAGGTACTTCTGCTCCCATGAATTGAGCTAAATGCTCACCAGAGGTCAGGGCTATTTGTTCCCAACCCACATCTGCCCATTGTACTTGCAATTCTGATTGTGCTATCCAATTATCATGAAAACCAAAGAAATATGAGTGCAAAAAGAGAGTTTTTGTTCCTATGAAAACTGGAGTTGTATGCTTTGGAAAGATTTGATAAAAACAAGTTACACACAAAAGTTGCTGTTGAATTAGTGTGGGAAAGACATGTGGTGAAGACTAGCAAAAAAAAATCATAAATATTTTCGGGTAATTCTCGATAATGTGGGGTAAGACTCGGATTGCCTTGTGTGTTTAAGTTCTCATTCTACTCTAAAGAAACCCAAACCGGAATGTATGGTAGATTCCAGTAGAAGGTAAGCTCTGTGAGTGCAGGGACTTCGTGTTGTTCACTATTGTGTCCTTATCACCTAGATCGTGTCTGGCACATAGTAGGAACACAATACATATTTGTAGAATAAATAAACTCTAGATACAGTTAATGCAAGAAAGATAAGGCAGAACTCTAATTAATAGATACCTGCTCCAAGAAAATGCCTTGATCCTACCTTTAAAGAAATGGTACCTAAACTTATCCTGATGTGCTTTAAGTTAAAATTGAAAGTTTAAGGTATGCTTTTACCATTTTTCATGGTTCCCCTTTTAGACATCTTTATTTAGTGCACCATCTACTGCCCTGAGTACATTGGACAGCGGGGCTTAGCTTGTATTCAGAAGTGGGAACGGCATCTTGGTTATCTAACAGGCACTGCCCACCCCACAGTGGATTTCCAGACCAGCAGAGGACTACCCAGATCATAAGCCTTAATGCAGACTCCTCTGATCTCCCCTCTCCAGAAGGTAACTAGAAAAACCTGCTCCAGCGCAGAAAAGAAGAGACCTGATAGGAGGCAGGTTGCATCTTTAGATGGAGATTGGTCCAGTATATGCAGGCAGGACGGAAAGGCCATCCCTTTGAACCTTCTCTGACCCAGTAAGCTATAGTGGGGATGTGTGCAGGTAACAAGTGCCTCTTCCACTTCATACTGTGTTTGAGATTCTTCTTATTTGGATGCAGAGGATCTGAGCTTAAACTTTTATGTACAATTAGCCCTTGAACAACATAGGTTTGAACTACACAGTCCACTTATACGTAAATTTTTGTTTGCCTCTGCCACCCCAGAGACAAGAAGACCAAACCCTCCACCACACCTGACTAAATTTTCTAATTTTAGTAGAGATGGGGTTTCACCATGTTGGCCAGGCTGGTCTCAAAAACTCTTCAGGTGATCTGCTCACCTCGGCCACCCAAAGTGTTGGGATTACAGGCATGAGCCACCGCGTCCAGCCATTTTTTAAAAAAATTTTTATTTTTGTAAAGATGGAGACTCACTATGTTGCCCAGGCTGGCCTCAAACTCCTGGCTGCAAGTGATTCTCCTGCCTTGGCCTCCCAAAGTGCTGTGATTACAGGTGTGAGCCACCGTGCAAGGCCTATAATTAATAATTAATAACATTTTCTTTCCTCTAGCTTACTTTATTGTAAGACTACAGTATATAAGACATATAGAATATGTGTTAATTGGTTGTTTATAATATTGGTAAGGTTTCCAGTCAACAGCGGGCCATTAGTAGTTAAGTTTTGGGGGGTTTAAAGTTATATGTGAGTTGTTTATTGCACAGAAGTTGGTGCCCTGGTCCCTGTGTTATTCAAGGGTCAACTATTAATGTATTAACCTTGCAACCTTGAACTAATTAGCACACTTCTCCAAGCCAGAGCTTCCTATCTGGTGGGCAGGGAGTGGATTACAGGTATGATAAGATATTGATCCTCTCAAGGCAAGGTCTAGGGCAACTAGAACCTCTGGGTTCATTACCTCTGGTGCAAGCAGCCTCACACTTTTTCCATAGTGAGAAATGTGTGTGTGTGTGTGTGTGTGTGCATATATATGTTTTTTCAATTTCCTGTGTGTATCATATTGTGGAACAGGTTATGAACAATAAGAGCTGCAGCATTAGCTCCTCAGCTAATAATGGCCATTCTGCCTTTGTGAACAGGTTGTTGAGTGGATCATGAGATACAGGTGTGAAATGCTGTGAAAACTGTGGGAGTTATAAAGCAGGAGGTCTCATGACAAACCAAGTACCTGGTGTTATCTAGCAGCACAGGAGAGTTTGATTCCATTTCTCTAGGCATAGTTTCTTCCCCAGATTCTTGAATTAGTGGAAAAACAAGGTTGGGGGCAGAGGGAGTCAGCATATGGTAATCAAAACATTATCCTTACTTCTAGAGGTAACTCTGATATTAGCATTATCTATAGGCAAGCGAGTGTCCTAACACTATACCCCAATGTCAGGCCAATTTTCCCAGCCAGTCATGGGCAACTCTAGCTATTCCTGTCCTGCAGAGGAAAACGTCTGTACAGAGCAGAAAGCATACTCCCTGTGGGCAGAAAAGAGAAGTGGAGGGGATGGGTCCATGCATGTCAAGTTTCTTCTTCCACACTTGCCAGTTAGATACCTGATACCTCACTTATCTCTCCTGGGAGGGAGTGAGAGATGGGAGGGAACAGGGGCAGGAATGTTCCACTAACAGACTAGTGGGTGGAATTCTTCACACAGAAGAATGCACATCAGTTGCACCTGATTGAGATTTGGAAGGAGGCTGTGGTCTGTGTTGTCTGCTGTTTCCTTGCAATATGGGCACAGGGTTCTGCAGGTGTCATCCTGGAGTCACACTTGCTGTGGTGGCTTCCTGGTCCCTCCAGCTTTTTTTTTTTTTTTTTTTTTTTTGAGACAGAGTTTCACTCTTGTTGCCCAGGCTGGAGTGCAATGGCATGATCTCGGCTCACTGCAACCTCCACCTCCACCCAGGTCATTTTTGTATTTTTAGTAGAGACAGGGTTTCACCATATTGGCCAGACTGGTCTCAAACTCCTGAACTTGTGATCCACCTGCCTTGGCTTCTCAAAGTGCTGGGATTACAGGCATGAGCCACCGCACCTGGCCCCTCCAGCTTCTTGATGGGGACACAGGTAGCAGCTTCTCTAGCAGACATTTCTGCTATGTTCTGCTGGTTATTGCTGTAGACAACCTAGGACCGACTCCTTTAGCCTACCAGTGAATTTTTAAGCACCTAATTTCCTTAATTAAATCCTTTTCTTCTTAGAGTGCTCAAGTGGTGGCTATTATCTGAAATATAACAGCGATGGCGGAGCATTTTATCAGTATTAGCGTTTCCTGGAAACCTTCTCTTTTCCTGTCCCCCACCCCCTTCCTGCATCGGTTCTTTTCATTTCTTATTGACCAGCTTTGGGTCACATACCTATACCTAAAACCATCACTGACCAAGGGATCACACTCATCATCAAATAACCAGTGTGGAATGGTGAGCATCCCAGCTTTTCAGACTTATATTTTCTCATCTAGCAGCTTAGGTTCTGCTTATTATTTTGGGACCCCATGCCTAGGTCTTAGAGAGAATCTTCAATATTTAAAAGCCAATCTTCCTTCAAGCTACCTCTCCAGATTCCTGGGTTCTTCTCTAATTATAATCGAAACTAGCACTCTTCTATAACACAATAAATATCTGTTGAATAATAACAATTGGGATATCTGTTATTATGAACAACACAATAAATATCTGTTGAGTGGATTTAACTTTGGAGTCTGGCAGTTTCAGAGGCAGCCCTGGGTTACTACTGATGGAGAGTAGACCACAAAGCCATTACGCCTCAGCTACAGGCTGCTCAAGTCCATGCCTTGGAATGGCAGCAGGAAGGTCATTGCCAGACCCTTGTCTCCAACTCATTACCTGAAAAAGAACAAAGACTTCTAGATGCCCTTGAAGAAAGAAGAGTGCCATGTTCCCTGCAGTCACCTAGGCTTGCTTTCTGGAGTAATCAGGCCTCGCCTCCTTCAACAGTCTGACACAGTGATGATATTTTTTAAGGATTGTAGTGGTTTGAGTTAAATTACCTTTCGTCTTGGAGCTTCAGATAAAATCAGTGTGTACTGAGTATCTGCTTCATGCAAAGAATGCACGGGCTATAGAGTACACATCTTGTTTCTTATCCCCAAGTGGCTTATCATCTCATGGAGCAGGGGGCTTGTATAAACAATGCTTTTTCTTATTTGTTTTTCACTACTCAGGTCATTAAAGGAATATCTAAAATTCATATTTCTGATTCATTTGAATGTGTGCATATGGGGAGATAGGACTTTTACTTCAGTGCATAAAAACTTTATACTGCAATCTGTTTTTTGAGGGTGGGGAGACACAGTCTCACTCTGTTGCACCAGCCGGAGTGCAGTGGAATAATCACGGCTCACTGCAACCTCTGCCACCTGGGCTCAAACAATCCTCCTGCCTCAGCCTCTTGAGTAGCTGGGACTACAGGCGCATGGCACCATGCGGGCCCAGCTAATTTTCTTGTAGAGATGAGGTCTCACTGTTGCCCAGGCTGGTCTCAAACATTTGGACTCAAGCAATCCTCCCACTTCAGCCTCCCAAAGTGCTGCTATTACAGGCGTGAGCTACCACACTCAACCTACAATCTTTTAAGTCTTTTTCTGGAAACTGAAAGAGATTTACTGGTCATGGCCCTTTTAGGAACCTCTCTGCCTGGAAGAAAAGGACTATGGTTTTTTTGTTGTTGTTGTTTTGGGGTTTTTTTTTTTTTTTTTAAGACAGAGTCTACTTCTGTCACCCAGGCTGGAGTGCAATGGCACAATCTCGGCTCATTGCAATCTCCGCCTCCTGGATTCAAGCAATTCTGCTGTCTCAGCCTCCTGAGTAGTTGGATTATAGGCACGTACCACCAAGCCCAGCTAATTTTTGTATCGGCTAATTTTTGTATTTTCAGTAGAGACAAGGTTACATCATGTTGGTCAGGCTGGTCTTGAACTCCTGACCTTGTGATCCAGCCACCTGGGCCTCCTAAAGTGCTGGGATTACAAGCATGAGCCACCATGCCTGGCTTATGACTTTTTTTTTTAGTCATTTTTTTTTTTTTAGTAGCTAACCCAGCTGAACTGTAAAGTCATACAGTCAGGGAGTTGATGATGTCACTCACTTGTGTATCTGCAGTTGCCAAGCCCATTTTTGTTAGATGCCTGTCAAATGCTAACAGATCTAGGGAAGAGTGAAGGAAGCGGCGCCGCAGTCCAAGAGAAAATACTCAATGTATTTTAAGTGAAGGATGCTCATCTACCTTGATCAGGGATCTCTCCTTGCCACACCCTTTCAGCCATGCTCAGCCGCTGCGCCTGTTTCTACAGCATTAGCAGCTTCTGCAAACACCTCCAGCCTATGAAAATTAATTCCTGTAAAAACAAGACAAAAAGGCAATTTGAAGGAGAAACAGGACCTTCAAAATTCTTTTAGTCAGCATAAGATTTTTTTGAAGAAAGAATATCACTGTATTTATTTTCCTACTGGGAGTTTTTCTTTTTTTTCTTTTTCAGCTTTTATTTCAGATCAGGTACACGTGCAGGTTTGGTACCTGGGTAGACTGCATGATGCTGAGGTTTGGGGTATGAACAGGTAATTTTCCTATAGCTTCAACATTTTCTCAAAATGAAAAAAACACCAAAAAATCCCAGCCAGGTGGTGGTGGCTCACACCTATTATCCCAGTGGTTTGGGAGGCCAGGGTGGGAGGACCACTTGAGCCCAGGGATTCAAGGCCAGCATGGGCAACATAGTGAGCCTTACCTTTACGAAAAATAAAGTCAGCCAAGCATAATGGTGCCTACCTGTAGACTCAGCTACTCAAGAGGCTGAGGTGGGAGGATTACTTGAGCTAGGGAGGTCAAGGCTGCAGTGAGCCATGATTAAACTCCAGACTGAGCAACAGAGTGAGGCCCTGTCTTAAAAAAAACAAATGTTTGCATTTCTGAATGGCCAGCGTCTCCTTGGATCTGCAGCTAGGCTCACCACATTCCAGCCTTAACACAATCTTCTGTGTAGTTTTAGCCTTCTTCCAGAAAATCAGTTTTGTCTGCCCACCATAGCCACTCTGCTTCCCATCACAGTGCGTCTTCCCCTGGGCATAGGGGTAATCCTTGCCCTTATACTGGGGCACTTTGTAAGGCTGATGCTTGCCACACTTCTTACAGAAAGCTCTTCTGGCTTTAGGCGCACTGACCATCTTTGCAGTAGAGCTATCTACACAATGAAAACAGGAAGTTTGGGGTAATTCTTGCTTCACCTGGCTCTTGCCTAACAGGAAAGGGAGAAATCAATACTTTCGTTTTAAAGGCATTTCATCTGATAAGCTCTCAGCCCAAGGCATGACAATTAATTTCTGTAGATAATAAAACCTCTCAGGGTCAATGAGGAGACATCCTTAATATCTAAGTGTGTGATTCATGCAGCATAGAATGAACAGTGTCTAAAAACATTTATTATGGGCCAAATTGTGTCCCCATAAAATTCGTACGTTGAAATCCTAACATGCATTACCTCAGAATGTAACTATATTTGGAGATAAGTTCTTTAAAGGCATAACTAAGTGAAAATGAGTTCTTTTTCTTTTTTCTTTTCTTTTTTTTTTTTTTTTTGAGACAGAGTCTCACTCTGTCACCAGGCTGGAGTTCAGTGGCACGATCTTGGCTCACTGCAACCTCTGCCTCCTGGGTTTAAGTGATTCTTCTGCCTCAGCCTCCCAAGTAGCTGGAACTACAGGTGTGTGCCACCACACCTGGCTAATTTTTGTATTTTTAGTAGAGACAGGGGCTTTACCATATTGATCAGGTTGGTCTCGAACTCCTGACCCCGTGATCTACCTGCCTCAGCCTCTCAAAGTTCTGGGATTACAGGCATGAGCCACTGCAACCGGCCAAAAATGAGTTCTTTAGAGTGGGCCCAAATACAGTATGATTGGTATCCTTATAAGAAGAGGAAATTTGGACAGAGAGAGAGACAACAGGCATGTCCGAAGGCACGGATTAAAGACCCGTGGGGTCCCAGTGAGAATGAGGCCATCTGCACGCAAGGAGAGGCCTCAGAACAAACCAAACCTGACCACGCTTTGAGCTTGGACTTTTAGCCTCCAGAACTGTGAGTGAATACATTTCTGTTGTCTAAGCCCCCTCGTCTGCGGTATTTTGTTATGGCACCCCTAGCAAACTCATTCCACATTTGTTACAGAATTCTTCATTGTCGTATTACCACAAAGATGTGTTTGTGCAGTGCACTCGCTGTACTTACTGGGCGCTGTGTAATTGAGATTACAGAATAAAGCACAACTGACTGATAACACAAGGGATCAGGTTTTGCTAAAGGGCAGTTGGCAAGACTTCATGAAGTCTCGGGAAATTGTATACTCCTTCACACCTGGAGCTAATTTTTTAACCCCAAAAATGACTCCTTTAAATGTTTCTATCTATCTGTTCACTCCCATATCCTCTTCTCTCCCCACTTCGCCACCCTTCCACTTTCCCCATCACCCAGTCCACACACACACAGACACACACAGACACACACACACCTGCCAACACGTCCATGTGCCCTTGAGCAGGCCCTATATCCATTTCTGCCTCTGCCTAATAAAAAATAAAATAGCTGCTGTATTCTGTTTTGGTTTGTTTTCCTAAAGCTTTATGCAGATTCCTGCAACCAAAAGTTCAAGTTTGAAAACCTGTTTGTGAGGGTGAGATTTTCTACCTGACTTCAAATCAGTCAGGGAAGATGGGTTCAGCAAACCAAGCAGTCACCCTGAGGTATCAGGAAAAGTTTTTATTAGGGGAGGAAAACTACCCTGGTTGGGAATCCACCGTGTCTACAGGGCGAAGAGGCACGGTGGATGCAGCTCTGGTGAGGACTACATATCAGATAGGAGCAGAGAGAGAGAGTCTCCTGAGCCTGGGGGTCCAGAAAAGTCCCGGGTTAGGGTCTACAGCAGTCTATCTCCCACCTGGGGTGCCATGATGTCAGCTCCCTCATATATGGAAGTAGATTAGGCTCTGGGAGACCTAGAGTAAGTCATTGAACTCCGGATCTGAACTGTAAAAAGTTCAACTTCCTGAACGATAAAATAAGATTAGACTAGATCAGTCACTTGAAGTTTTTTTTTTTTTTTACTGTGAAAAGAACTTTACTTGAGCAGAAGTTCATACTAAAAACAAACACACATCAGGCTGGCCTAGCTCAGGGGCGGGGACAATGGGCAGAGAGCCTCACCTGCTCTCACCTTGCCTGTCACTCCTCCTCCTCTAGCAGTAACCGAGAATTCTCAGTGGATCCCCTTGGCTGAAACCCAGGGTGAAAATCACCAGATTTGATTATTTCTAAGATCTGGGCAACGATGGGCTTTGGGGGAAGCGGTACTAATTTATAGTGTCTGCCGATTTCAGTGGTATAAATACTACCACCATGGCTAAATTCAAGCTTACCAAAAACATCACTAAACGCAGAGTTGTCCATGGAATTGCATATCATATTGTAAAGTAATTATAAAGTAATAGGATTTCTTTTTCTTTGTTTTTTGTTTTTTTAAGACCGAGTCTCACTCTGTCACCCAGGCTGGAGTGCAGTGGCGATAGCTTGACTCACTCCAAACTCCACCTCCCAGGTTCAAGTGATTCTCCTGCCTCAGCCTCCCGAATAGATGGGACTACAAGCACCCACCACCACACCTGGCTACGTCTGCATTTTTAGTAGAGGCAGGATTTTGCCATGTTGCCTGGGCTGGTCTCAAACCCCTGACCTCAAGTGATCCACCCACCTCAGCCTCCCAAAGTGCTAGGATTACAGGCATCAGCCACTGTGCCTGACTGAAATAATGAGTTTTGAATATTTATTACCTTTTTTTTAATATGGTTTATTTGATTGTAAGTTTATATAGTTCAATTTTTTTAGAATGGCTGTGTTTAACAATCAGCTTACAAAATTCCTGAAAATTTAGCAATCAGTTCTTGCAAACTGGTATCCCGGATACCACTCACTATCAAGGACCTTTTTAGCTCCAACCTTCTAAATGTTTATACTGAGGCATAAGCCATTTGAAGCCGAGAAGGGCCAAGTGGGAATAATCCTAGAGATTTTGCGAGTGTGCTGAGGAGGAAAAAAAAAACAAAATAAAACACGTTTTCAACGTAGCATCCAACACAAAGAAGAGAACTTGGCAAAAAACAGGTGCCCAGTCAGTGAATGACACGATGTCTCAATGAGGCAATGGCTCAACCCTCACTCAGTAGGCTCTGTACTTTGAGTTATTTTTTTCAGTTAATACTAGAGTAGGTTTATACCCATCCAGCCACATTCTGTCATCCAGCCTTCCAGTGGGCCAGGGAGCACCAACTGTGCTGATACTTGTGGCAAAAAGCTATCAGCAATGCACAAGTTAGTGTGTGAACTAACTGTACAGAGGCTGCAACAAGGACTTCATCCAATGACTCAAGCTGATCCCAGTGGATAACTCAGCCAGGCCAAGAGGCCCACATGGGCTCTAGCCAGATCTCCAGGCCACGTGATCATCTGCCATGGGTGGGTATGATCTTACCGTGTCTTGTCACTCCTCCTGGCTACTATCTTCCTTCTGGTAGGATCAGTGTTTAATTCATATTTCAGTGCTTCCATTCTTCCCAGAGTTTTTGAAAATAGCATGGGTGTTCACTAACCAAGTAGCTAAGAGCATGGATTCTGAGCCAGACTCTGGGACCAAAAATTCTAGTTCTATTACTTACGAGCTGTGTAACCTTGGGCAAGCTGCTTAACTTCTCTTGCCTTAACTTCTCTTGGGTCTCAATTTCATCCCCTATAAAATATGACTAATAAAAGTACCTACTTCACAGCAATATTGGGAAGATTAAATGAGTTTTATATATACCGAGTACTTAGAACAATGTCTGACACATAGAATATGCTATTTAAATGTCAGCTATTATATTATTACATAATATATATTATTATTATGCAATAGAAGAATTAATGCAGGTATCCAAATGCATGGGGAAAAAGAGCCTGAATGGTTGTGTAATGGTATGCTTCTGGAAAACAAGGCCAAGTATGGATTTATAATAGGTATAATACAAAAATAGCAGTAACTTTGGCTGTATATCTGAAATATAATTACTGGATTTTTAAAATGCATTTTACAAGCATTATTTTACTAACTCCTCATAAAAATCCTAATAAGAAGGAACTACTATTCTCTGTATTACACAAATAAGAAAAGTGAGGCTTGCGGACGTAACTGTTATGACCTAAAAGTTTGTGTCTTCCCCAGATTCACATGTTAAACTCTAATCCCCAAAACAATGGTATTTAGAAAAGGGACCGTTGGGAGGTAAGTAGGTCCTGAGAGCAGAGCCCTTGGGAATGAGATTAGTGCTGTCATAAAGAGACCCCAGGATGGTTGCAGTAGTTCATGCCTGTAATCTCATCACTTTGGGAGACAGAGGCAAGAGGATCGCTTGAGCCCAAGAGTTTGAGAACAGCCTGGGCAACATAAGGAGTCCCCGTCTCTACACAGACTTTAAAAATTAGCCAGGCGTAGTGGCATGTACTTGTGGTCCCAGCTTTTTGGGAGGCTGAGGTGGGAGGATTGCTTGAGCCCAGGAGGTTGAAGCTGCAGTGAGCTATGATCATGCCACTGCACTTAGGCTGGATGACAGAGCAAGACCCTGCCTCAAACAAACAAAAAAGGGACCCCAGAGAGATTCCCTCACACCTTCCACAACGTGAGGATGCAGTGAGAAGGTAGCTGGCCGGGAACCAGGAAGCAAGCCCTCACCAGACACCAAATTTGTTGGCACCTTGATCTTGAACTTCCCAGCCACCAGAACCATGAAAATAAATTTCTGTTGTTTCTAAGCTACCCAGTGTACTTTCTCAACATCACATAGTCAATGACTCAAATACATATCCTATTGACTCCAGCACTTGAGCTCTTAACTACTAGACTATACAGCTATATCCACAGCCCCAGCAGCCAGCTCCTGGCCGCCAGCCCACCTGTCATCTCTCCTCTCCACCTACCTCCAGGTCCATCCAAGACTTACCTCTTTTCTGAAGATTTCTCAGATTTCCCCTTGGTAGGAAGCTCCCAGCTCTTCCATATACTGTGTGCCCCCCTCTCCTGTCTGTGAGTATGTTACCTTAGACTCCCTTTGTCTATGTCACACAGAGGCTCTTTCTTTCTCCCCTTTGAGAAATAAAGTTTTTCCAAGTTAGAGGTGTTGTTTCTCTTTTGTTTCTATCTTTGTGGCACCAAAACATTCCAGTAGTAGTGATCGTTACCAATTGCTGGGCACCAAGTGCTTTACATGCATTATTTTCCTTAATTCTTACAATAATCCTATTCTCCTATTAGGCAGACACAATTTCTGTCCCCATTTTCCAGATGAGGAAACTGAGGCTAGAAGAGGTTCAATGACTTGCAACAGCTAGCTGAGGATCAGAGCTAGGATTTAAACCCAGGTCTGTTTAATCTCAAGTGCACATTCTTAATCACATCTGTTTTTAATCGTGTTTGATGCTTAAATATACACTGGAGAGGGAATGAGTCTTAGCCTCTACCAAACCTCCCAGAGCCATAAAGGCCTTGCAAAAAAAAAAAAAAAGTGAGAAAAAAGGATGTTTGGACACTTTGCAAGACCTGGGTTTAATTCATGACCAGGCTAAGACACTACCCTCAAGCCCCATGACACTGTCAATCCCTGCATAAACCTGCCCTGTGTATTGTTCAGAGTTCTCCAGAGACCCCAAGTGTTGCGTGCACTCAAGACTGCTAGCCCAAGTGTCAGAGATTTTAAAGTGAGAATAATGGGAAATTCAGCTGAGTAGAACCAAGCCCTATTCTAACCAAGCACCTTCAACTTCTCACAGTCACCTGGGCACAGTGGTGAAGAGCGGAGGGTAGAGAGCTGATGTTAGTTAAGAAACGTGCAAGCTATTTGCACAGAAGAGAGGACACAGCCTCTACCTTCAGGGTGCCTCCTGTCTGCTCAAGGATGCTCAACCCCTTTAAGATTGTCTACAAAGCAACTCACTAGTGAATGCAAATGTAGAATAGCAAAGGGCACAGAGAAGAGAGGCTGAGGGGGCGTGAAGTTAAAAGGAGTGCTTAGAATGCAGTAGAACCCTGCAGGGAAAGTTTCTAGACATGGCAACAACTAGATTTTACAAAAACTAAAAATAACTTTTCTTGGTACAAATGCAATATATGCCCATGACAAACAAATCAGAAAATACAGACAAGCAAAGAAAGGAAATAAAAAAATCCCCACCTACAATCTCACCCACCCAAAGACAACTTCTGTCCACACCCTCAACACCTTGACAACTAGAATTTGCAGGAAGGAATGTGCAGAGCTGGAGCATATGTAAGGGGTAGGGGGGTGTGTGTGTGTTTGTGTGTGTGTGGTGTCTGCATGCATCTGTGTGTCTGTGTCTATCTGTGGCTGGACAGGAGGGGGCATTTTTGCATTTTGGTTTATGCTTGGGAATAGTGATAATAAATTTATTTGAAGGGATCAAAAAGAAGAGAGTTGAAGAAAAGGAGGACTAATAGAAAATCCTCTCAGAATGGGAGAAATTTGAAGGAGGCAGTAGTACCAGGGAATTTAGCTGAATAGTGACACAAAATAATCAAAATAGGCTAGGTGTGGTGGCTCACACCTGTAATCCCAGCACTTTGGGAGGCTGAGGTGGGCAGATGACTTGAGGCCAGGAGTTAAAGACCAGCCTGGGCAACATGGTAAAACTCTGTCTCTACCAAAAATACAAAAATTAGCTGGGTGTGGTGGCAGGTACCTGTAATCCCAGCTACTTAGGAGTCTGAGGCAGGAGAATTTCTTGAACCCCGGAGGTGGAGGTTGCACTGAGCCAAGATCCCACCACTGCACTCCAGCCTGGGTGACAGAGTGACTCAGTCTCAAAAAAATAAAATAAAATAATCATAATAGCAGTAACAGTTAGCCTTTTTGAGTGCTTACCATAGATAAGACATTGTGCTAAGTACTTTCTATCTTTTATTTCAATCCTCACAACTATTCCATGAAGTAGATACTCTTATCCCTATTTTACAGAGGATAAGAGCTTTGCTCAAACTCACATAGTAAGTGGAAACACACTGATGCTTCTTATAGTCTGCTCTGTAGGCTATCTGCATCAGAATGCTCTAAGGTGTTTGTTACAAATGCAGTCTTTGGTTGTAACCTGAAGCATCTGATTCAGCGAGTCTAGGTGTGGCCAAGGGCATTTGGTCCTAATCTTGTTATAGGACCAACAAGTTTGTGTGCTTGCCGTACAGTAACATGCCAGTACACTAAGACAGCAGGGTTTGCAGCAGAGAACAAGTTTGACGATCACAGTGCTCTGAGCAAGGAAGTGGGAAGGAGACTCTCAAATACATCTCTCCAAGGAGCAAACAAAGGAAACTCTCAAATACATCTCTCCAAGGAGTTTTGAGGTGAGATTTTTAAGGAGATTGTGAAGTACCAAGAGGCTGGAAAATTAGGGTCATTGATTGGTCAGGACAAAGGGGATAAAATCATCAGAAGGTAGAAACAACATTCTTTACTGAGTCAGCTCCTGTGGGGTCCTTCAGATGAGCTGGTATCAATAGTCTCACGGGAATGCAAGACCTGAAAGAATATCTCACATGGAAAACATAATGTTTCATAATGCCTAAGGTGTTATCTCTATAGCTGTTTAGGGAACCTATTGCCTAGGGTCTACGTGATTCTAAGACAACAGGCAAACAAGTATGTGGAAGCAGGTCAGGAGCAAGCTGAACTAATGACTACTGCTGAGTATGCTGCAAGCCTGGCTTATTTTCATTTCTCCCCTCCCTTCTTCTCTGATTAATTTTATAAAGTTTGTAGGGATGGTTTCAACCTGAAGTGTCTAATTCAGCAAGTCTAGGTAGGGGCAAAGGCATTTGTAACTTTTTTATTTTATTTTATTTTATTGAGATGGAGTTTTGCTCTTGTTGCCCAGGCTGGAGTGCAATGGCACAATCTCGGCTCACTGCAACCTCTGCCTCCCGGGTTCAAGCAATTCTCCTGCCTCAGCCTCCCAAGTAGTTGGGATTACAGGCACCCGCCACCATGCCCTGCTAATTTTTTGTGTTTAGTGGAGGCAAGGTTTCATCATGTTGGCCAGGCTAGACTCAAACTCCTTACCTCAGATGATTCACCTGCCTTGGCCTCCCAAAATACTAGGATTACAGGTGTGAGCCACCACGCCTAGTCAACATTTGTAACTTTAATAGCTCTCCAGTGATGTTCTGTCCATCCAAGTTTGAGGGCCACTGATCTTGGATGATGGAAGGACGAACTGGCATAAGGAGTCATCAGAGGTCAGGAGGAGCTACGCCTCTGGTCATAGACCCTTGGCCTGGACTTTTCTGACCTTAATTATGCTGAACTTTGACACTTTAGCCTCCACAGGCCCTTTTGCAGTTGGGGGACTTGCCTTTGGGTGGAGATTGCTTGGTGCCTCTTTCATTTGGCTCTCTCACAACTGCTCTTAGATGCTTGAATACAAGAGAATAATTAAATAGGGTCACTAGTGCTTGGTCAGCAGCTAGTCAGGTGTGCCCCTCACTGGCAACAGTGAGGCCAGTAGGGGCAGGTGCAGGCCCTGGGGTCTGGAAGGAGACTGGAGCTGCCAATCTGAGATGGGCGTGGGGATGGAACCTGGGTGGACTGGAGTAAAACCTGGTTTGCGCTGAGAGTCCAAATCATGGAGGAATGACCAGGAGCAAGGTCAAGGATGAGAAACTTGGAGGTGTGGATCATGGAGTAAATAGAGCTGCTTTTGGGGTAACTGTGATGCCTTTCAACTAGAACATATCCCAGTATGCCTCCAAAGTCCCAAGTGGGTTTTTTGTTGTTGTTGTTGTTTTGTTTTGTTTTTACAGAGTCTTGTTCGGTAGCCAGGCTGGAGTGCAGTGGTGAGATCTCAGCTCACTGCAACCTCCGCCTCCCTGGTTCTGGTTCAAGCAATTCCCCTGCCTCAGCCTCCTGAGTAGCTGGAACATTACGGGCGCACGCCACCACACCCGGCTAATTTTTTTTATATTTTAGAAGAGATGGGGTTTCACCACGTTGGTCAAGATGATCTCAATCTCTGGACCTCGTGATCCACCTGCCTCAGCCTCCCAAAGTGCTGGGATTACAGGCGTGAGCCACCGCGCCCGGCCAAGTCCCAAGTATTTTATCAGCACTTTTTTCAAGGTGGGCAGCTCCCCTCACTGTCTTCACTGCCCCACTCCACTGAAGACCGTGTAGCCAGCCTGTACCTAGTGGAGGGGCAGGGACAAGATCACTGCACTAGAATCCAGGGTATCATCTTAGTTGTGGCTCTGATTCTTCCTTCTAAAACGGCAGGTCATCTAACCTTGCTGACTCACAATTTCCATACCTGTGAAATGGGTACAGTCAAAGAATCTCATAAAGCTAAAGAAATAATGTATTCTGAATTATAAAGTGCTGTACACATGTAATGACCTGCAGCATGGTTGAGGATTTTAAGGCAGCCTCAGAATATAAGATTAATTAGTTATTAAACCAATCAAAACAATAGGAGACAAAAGACCCCAGACTTGTTTACTTGAAGATTATCTCCAGGCTGAACTGTTTTGGTCAGAAAGTCACAAATGAGCATGCTCGGAAGGCACCTGTAAACTGGGAAATTCCCAGGGCTTCTGAGTAACCCACAGTCCCATTTCCCTTAACCAGTGCTCTCAGGATGCCAATAAAAAACTGAGCAAGAGCCCAGCTCAAGATCTGAGGTCTGTGGACTCTACACACCCTTCATTGTCCTTGGATCTGACAGCCCAACATCCAGGAGAGAGTAGACATCTGCCGGAAGGACGAGGTATGCTGGCACCACAGGCAGCAGGAAGGACAGGTGTATCATTCAAAAGCACCATGAGGCAACCAGGATCAAGGGGCAGCACCAGAGATCAGGGTGATAAGGGAGGGCTGAGAGAAATAAGGAAGCTTGCTTGTCCCTCCTTATAGCTTCAGGTGACCTTAGCCAAGTCTCCTGGCCTCTCTCATCCTCTGGGCCCTTAACTGTGAGAGCAGGGAGTTGGTCTCAATGATTTCAAAGGTCCTTTCAGCTCTGGGTGGGAAGATACTATCTAAATCCAAGCTGCATGAACATCTGCTGTTCTTATTTACCTCTGAGCCAAGTCCAGAAGCCCAGGAGTCCCAGTGCCACCTGCAGGGCTGTGACAGATACAAGCTGCAGGGGACCACCAGGGCTGACTGGAGGGTGAGCTCCATGGAAGAGGCTGGGGTGGGCTGTCAGGGCCTCCTTCCTACAGAGCAACTCAAAGACTTTTCCCACGGGATCTCATTTGATCCTTCTCACTCCCTCGTGAGATTAGGAGGTATCATAGGCCTCCATGTGTGACCACAGGTACAGTGAGAAGGATTCTGGAAATGAAAAAGTATTTTTAAGGACACCCCAGGACTCGAGAGAGAAAAGAGGCAGCCAGGTCCCAAGGCTCTCAGGCTGCCAGGCAGGTTTTGGACGTTTGCAGGAAAGCTTCCCTAGCACTGCTCTGCTCCCAACTTCTTTCTCCTAGGCTCCTTGCCCCACTCTCATTGGCTGGCTGGCTGCCACTCAGCATGGAGTCAGCCCTCCTATTGTGCTCCCCTGTGCACCGCTGAGGCACCTGTGACAAGACAATTAAGATATTAATTTGTTTACTGTGTTTTTCCATTGCCGTCTTTTCCCAAGCAGGTCGGTTGGGTTTTTTGTTTTTTTCTTGCCTTACGAATCCTTGCAGGACGGAAAGCAGAGCTGCTTGAAGATAACAAATCTTCATGCCTTGGGGGTAAAAGCCCTGGCTCCTGATGAGATGATGCAGATACTCAGAGGGAGAAAAGAGGGAGGGGGACAGGGAAAGAAAGACAGAGGAGAGTCCTCAGAGAGCAGAAAGATAGAAAACCGCAACAATACAGAGAACGTCTCTCGCTGTAAAAATAGAGCCCATTCCAGAGCCCCCGGAAACATCCAGATCTCCGGGAACTTTTAGGCCTTGGGCATTGAGTCTCCAGTCTCACCAGCAATTCCTGGGCCCCATGTATGACTCAGCAACAGCAAAATCAACAAACCAGAAGGGATGTGAGGCATCAAAGGAAAACTTAGGGCAGACTACTGGCTGATGACTGGTGGGGAGGCCCCCACGCTTTTGTCCAATTAGACACGATATTCAGGGGAGAGGTTGCACTCCCAGAATGACAGATTAATAATCTGCCCACTGAACAGGACTTGGGGTTCAAGGTTAAATTTATTTTTATTTAAAAAAGAGGCCAGGTGCAGTGACTCACTCATGTAATCCCAGCACTTTAGGAGGCTGAGGGGGGCAGATCACCTGAGGTCAGGAGTTCAAGACCAGCTTGGGCAACATAGTGAAACCCTGTCTCTACTAAAAATACAAAAATTAGCCAGACATGGTGGCACACATCTACAGTTCCAACTACTTGTGAGGCTGAGGCAGAATTTCTTGAACCTGGGGGGCGAAGATTGCAGTGAGCCGAGATCATGCCATTGCACTCCAGCCTGGATGACAAAGCAAAACTCCGTCTCAAAAAAATAAATAAATAATAAAAAACAGAGAAATACAAACAAAAGTCAGAGAAATCCAATCTTCCTAGCTTAGCTGGGTTCTACTGTAAGAGTCTCTCCTGATATGTATAGAAGAATGAATGACCCCTTTGTCCTGGTCTCACCAGCCTGTGAATATACCAATTCTACCTCCTTAATACCCAAATATTATGAGCTCTAAGCTCCTACCAGTTAATGTAAGACATCTCGTCCCATACTCTGTTGGTTATGATGCCTTAGCCATAAGTAATAGAAAACACAGATTCAAACATGTAAGGAAATGTATGGTCTCACACTAGTCTAGAAGTAGTGGGTTCCAGCTGTGGTACAACGAGTGGCTCAAGGTGTCCTCAGGGAGCCCAGGAGCCTTCATTTCTCTGCTTTTCTCTCCTCAGGACACTGGCTTTTTCCTCCAGCTGGCTCCCTTTGTGGTAACACAATGCCTGCACCAGACACAATAACATGCAGAAAAAGAAAGCTTTCATGCTTTTTAGAAGCGTGGAAGCTTTTACCAGCAGTCTCCTGTAGAATCTTCTTTATGTACCATTGGCCAGAATTGGGTACATGCCCATTCTTTAGCTAGTCCCTGCCAAGGGGAATGGGATTATCATGGTTGATTTGAAAAGAAGCTAAAGAGCAACCTCAAAGAACATTTCAAAGTACTTCCACCTCCCAAATACAGCCTTGCTCACTGTGAGTCCACAGACACCTTCTCCCCCCATGGTTGAGTTAGGTTCCTTCTTCATTTATGTTGAATTCCCTCTTTTGGGACCTAGTATCCCCTTCTTATAGCCTGAAAGGCTCTCATGCTTATCAGTTTATGAATCACTATGTGAATGCAGCTCAAGATTTTTTCCCCAGGTCCGTCTCACAGTGGGTCCATTGGATCCCCAAAGCCATCCTGTGGTTATTTCCCCAGTTCCAGAATGCATAATTGAAACAGATACACTCGGCAGCTGGCAGAATCCCCACACTGGTTCCCTGACCTGTGGGGTGAGGGCTATCCTGGTGGGAAAGGCCAAGTGGAAGACACTAGAACTGCCTCTACCTAGGAAAAGAGTAAGTCATAAGCAATACTGACTTCCCGGAGGGACTGCAGAGAGGAAGGGGTGGCAATTCCTACCACATTCTTATTCCACTTGCCTATTTGGCTTGTGCAAAAGACAGATGGAGAATGACAGTGGATTACTATCAACTTAACCAGGTGATGACTCCCACTGCAGCTGCTGTACCAGATGTGATTTTATTGCAGTTGTGGTTTCATTTCAGATGTGGTTTCATTCAGTGAGATTTCTAGGGGTCCAGTGGTATGGGGCATGTCAAGATATCTCTTCTAAGGTGAAGGATACCTTGTTGCATCTGGCCCCTCCTACAACTGAAAAAGAGGCATAATGCCTAGTAGGCCTCAACGTGTTCCTCATTTGGGTGTGTAACTTTGCCCCATTTACCGAGTGACTTGAAAAGCTGCTGGTTTTGAGTGGAGTCTAGACCAGGAGAAGGCTCTGTAACAGGTCCAGGCTGCTATGCAGGCTGCTCTGCCACTTGGGCCATATGACCCAGCAGATTCTATGGTGCTTGAGGTATCAGTGGCAGACCGGGATCTGTCTGGAGCCTCGGGAAGATCCTTATGGGTGTATCACAGTGGAGGCCTTTAGGATTTTATAGCAAGTTCCTGCCATCATCCACAGATAACTACTGTCCTTTTGAGACAGCTCTTGGCCTATTACTGGGCCCCAGTAGAAACCGAATATTTGACCATGGGCCAAGTTACCATGTGACTTGAGCTGCCTATTATGAACTGGGTGCTATCTGACCCACTAAGTCATGAAGTTGGATGTGCACAGCAGCACTCCACCATCAAATGAAAATGGTATATAGGTGATCAGGCCCAAGCAAGTCCAGAGGGAACAAGTAAATCACATGAGGAAGTAGCCCAAATGCCCATAATTCCTACTCCTGCTTCACTGCCTTCTCTCTCCCATCCTGCACCTATGACTTTGTGGGGAGTACCCAGTGATCAGTTCACAGAAGAAGAGATCAGGCCTGGATTACAAATAGTTCTGCACAATATGCAGACACACCCAAAAGTGGACAGCTGCAGCATTACAGCCCCTTTCTGGGACATCCCTAAAGCAGTGGTCTCCAATCTATTTAACACCAGGGACCCATTTTGTGAAAGACAATTTTTCCATGGAAGAGAAAAGGTTGGGGTGGAGGGTGGTTTCAAGATGAAACAGTTCCTCCTCAGATCATCAGTCATTAGATTCCCCTAAGGAACACCCAGCCCAGGTCCCTCACATGCGCAGTTCACAATAGGGTTCGGGCTCCTATGAGAATCTAACGCCACCGCTGATCCGACAGGAGGTGGAGCTCATCCGCCACTCACCTCCTGCTGTGCTGCTCAGTTCCGAATAGGCCATTGACCAGTACCATCGGTTGGGTCTGCAACATGATCATCCTTCAGTTCCTGTTGCTCCTGCAAAGCCCAGTGGGCACCAGGGACACAGGAGGCTGCTGCCTCATGCGGGCCACCTCTAGCACTACAACCCAAGCAGGAGCATCCCAGAGCAAAACAGGCACCTGCAATTGGGGGTCATCAAGACAGGGGCTCTCCAGGGTCCCAGGGGCAAAGGAGCAAGATCTATAGCCTTCAAGGGCCAGAAGAGAGACCCTAGAAGTCTTCTGTGTCTCCTCTTTGCCTCTACCTCTTGGGGTCTACAGTTCACTAATGAGGCATCGTCATCTCAGCCAGGGCAGTGATCTCTTCCCTCTTCCATTAGGACGAATTCCCTTTACCACTGTCCTCAGGGCAGAACTTTGGGCAGTGTACTTGGTTGCACAATTTAATTGGAAGGAGAAATGGCCAGACATGTGGTTATACACTGATTCATAGGTTGTAGCCAATGGTTTCCTGGATGGCCTCAGATTTGTAAGTAATACGATTGCAGAAGTGATGACAAAGAAATTTGGGAAAGAGTATGTGGATAGACCTATCTGATTGGGCAAAAGATGTGAAGATATTTGTGTCTCTTATGAATGCTCAGCAAAAGGTGACCTCGGCAGAGGAGGATTTTCTTTTTATTTATTTATTTTTCTGAGACAGGGTCTCACTCCAATTGCCCAGATTGGAGTGCAGTGGCATGATTTCTGTACACTGCAGCCTTGACTTCCCCAGGCTCAGGTGATTCTCCCACTTCAGCCTCCTGAGTAGCTGAGACTACAGGCTCACACCACCACACCTGGCTAATTTTTTGTATTTTCAGTTGAGACAGGGTTTCAACATGTTGCTCAGCTGGTCTTGAACTCCTGGCCTCAACCAGTCCACTCACCTTGGCCTCCCAAAATGCTAGAATTACAGGCATGAGCCGCTGCACCAGCCACAGAGGAGGATTTTAACAATCAAATAGATATTCCACATAGCATTGCTTTTGATCAAGGAGCTCACTTCACAGTAAAAGAAGTGCAGCAGTGGGCCCATGCTCATGAAATTCACTGATCTTATCATGTTCCGCACCATCCTGAAGCAGCTGGCTTGATAGTACAATGGAATAGCCTTTTGAAGACTCAGTTACAACACCAGCTAAGCGAGAATACTTTGTAGGTCTGCGGCAAGGTTATCCAGAAGGCTGTACATATGCTCTGAACCAGACTCCAATGTATGGTGCTCTTCCTCCTATAGCCAAGATTCACAGGTCCAGGAATCAAGGAGTGGAAACACCCACTATTATCCCTTGTGCCCCACTAGCAAAATTTTTGCTTCCTATTCTCATGACCTTATGCTCTGCTGGCTTAGTGGTCTTAGTTCTGAAGAGAGGAATGTTTCTACCAGGAGACACAACAATGGTCCTATTGAACTGCAAGCTGAGACTGCCGCCTGCCCACTTTGGACTCCTTATGCCTCCGAATCAACAGGCAAAGAAGGGAGTTACTGTGCTGACTGGCATGATTAATCCTGACTACCTAGCGGAAATTGGACTGCCACTCCACAGTGGAGAAAAGGAAGAGTTTGTCTGGAACACAGACGATCCCTTAAAGCATGCCCTCTGATTAAGGTCAATGGAAAACTAAAACAACCCAATCCAGGCAGGACTATGAATGGCTCAGACCCTTCAGGAATGAAGGTTTGGGTCACTTCAAAGGTAAAGAACCACGACCAGCTGAGGTGCTTGCTGAAGGCAAAGGGAATACCTAATGGGATAGTGAAAGAAGCTACAACTATGTGACCAGTTATATAAATGAGGACTGTAATTTTTTTTTTTTTTTTTCTGAGAGAGTCACTCTGTGCCCAGGCTAGAATGCAGTGGCGTGATCTTAGCTCACTGCCACCTTCACCTCCGGGTTCAAGTGTTTCTCCTGCCTCAGCCTCCTGAGTAGCTGGGATTACAGGCACATGCCACCACAACCACCTAATTTTTTGTATTTTTAGTAGAGACAGGGTTTCGCCGTGTCAGCCAGTATGGTCTTGATCTCAACCTTGTGATCTGCCCACCTCGGCCTTCTAAAGTGCTGGGATTATAGGCGTGAGCCACCGTGCCTGGCCGATGACTGTAATTTTTTTAAATTTATTTTTATTTATTTTTTATTTTTTGAGACAGAGTCTTGCTCTGTTACCCAGATTGAAGTGCAGAGGCACAATCTCAGCTCACTGCAAACGTCACCTCCCAGATTCAAGCGATTCTCCTGCCTCAGCCTCCCAAATAGCTGGGATTACAGACATGCCAAGGGAGGTAAATCACTTGAGGTCAGGAGTTCAAGACCAGCCTGGCCAACATTGTGAAACCTTGTCTCTACTAAAATACAGAAAAATCAGCTGGACATGGTGGTGTGCACCTGTAATCCCAACCACTCAGAAGGCTGAGGTAGGAGAATCACTTGAACCCGGGAGGTGGAGGTTACAGTGAGCCAAGATTGCACCACTGTACTCCAGCCTGGGCAACAGAGTGAGACTCTATCTTAAAAAAAAAATGTATTGACTTCACCTCATAGTATTTACATATTGTTAATTGTATACCATAGTATTTAAGTTACAGGATTTCAAAGAGAAAGTATATATCACTCAAGGACTTTAGCTCCTCTTCTGGGGAGGGGGTTAGTATGTTTTTGTTTATATGCAGGATAGCTGTATCAGGTTAGGTGGAATTATGGCCTTGTTATTGTCTTTATTTGGAGATTAAGTATGATTTAAGGAGATGCATATAGGTGCCAAGTTGATGAGATTTGGACTTGTGATGGCTAATATTTTTCGTCAACTTCAGTGAACTACAGGATGCCCAGATATTTGGTTAAACAGTACCCTGTGTGTGTGTGAGGGTGTTTTGGGATGAAATTAACATGAGAATTGGTAGATAAGTAAAGCAGATTGTTTTCCCCAATATGGATGGGCCTCATCCAATCTATTAAAGGCTTGGAGAGAACAAAAGGCTGAATAAGGGAGAATTTGCTCTCTTAAGCTGACTATTTTCAAGGAAGGAAATCACATCAGTCCTTTCCTGGTTTTTTTTTTTGGTTTTTTTTTTTGAGACGGAGTCTCACGTTGTCACCAGGCTGGAGTGCAGTGACACCATCTCGGCTCACTGGAACCTCCACTATCCGGGTTCAAGTGATTCTCCTGCCTCAGCCTCCTGAGTAGCTGGGACTACAGGCACACACCACCATGCCCAGCTAATTTTTGTATTTTTAGTAGAGACAGGGTTTCACCATGTTGGCCAAGATGGTCTTGATCTCTTGACCTCGTGATTCGCATGCCTCGGCCTCCCAAATTGCTGGGATTATAGGCATGAGCCACCGTGCCCGGCCAGTCCTCTCCTGTTTTTGAACTCAGGCTCAGACTGGAAATATATCATTAGCTGTCCTGGGCCTCCAGCTTGCCAACCTCAGATATTGGAACTTCTCAACCTCCATAACCATGTGAGCCAATTCTTTATAATAAATCTCATAACTATCTGCCTATCTACCTATCTATACATATAGAAAGTTAGGAAAATAGATAGATGATAGATGATAGATAGACAGATAGATAGATAGACAGACAGACAGACAGTATATCTTATCGGTACTGCTTCTCTGGAGAGCCCTGACAAATACAGACACTTAACTAAAGTGGCATAGCTAGGAACATTCTTGTAAAAGTCTTTTTGAAGACATATGTTTCTCCTTTTTCTTTTTTATAATTATTTTTTGAGACAGGGTCTCACTTTGTCACCCAGGCTGGAGCACAGTGGCGTAATCATGGCTTACTGCAGCCTCGACTTCCTGGGCTGTGGCAATCCTCCCACCTCAGCCTCCTAAGTAGCTGGGACCACAGGCACATGCCACCACACCCAGTTACTTCTTGCATTTTTTTTTTTTTTGGTAGAAACAGGGTTTCGCCATATTGCCCAGGCTGGTCTCGAACTCCTGAGCTCAAGTGATTCATCTGCCTTGGCCTCCCAAAGTGGCTGGGATTACAAGAGAGCCACCACACCTGGTCTGTTTTTCTCTTGGGTAAATATCTATACATTTAATTGCTGGGTCCCAGAGTATGTGTTTGTCTAAGTAAGAAATTACCAAACTGCTTTTCAAAGTGGTCTATGGGCATTCCAGTTGCTCTACATCCTCAACATTTGGTATCATAGGTAGTTTAATTTTAGCTGTTCTAGTGGATGTGTAATTGTTTTCATTTGTATTTTCCTGCTAACTAGTGATGTTGAGCATTTTTTCACGTGCTTATCAGTTATTGTCGTATCTTCCTTTGTGAAGTGTCTGTCCACTTTTTAAAAATGGGTTGCTTTTAAGTTGTAGGAATGCTTTCTAGTTAATTAAAAACATTTTTTCTTTGGCAGATACTTCCTCCCAGTCTGAGAATTTCCTATTATTCATTTTCTTAAGGGTGCAGAAATTTCTAATTTTGAAAAAGTATATATATATATATATATATTTGTGGTTATTGTCTGTAATCTAAGAAAAAATTTTGCCTACTCCAAGGTTGTGAAGATATTCTGTTTTCTTCTAGAAGTTTATCACTCAATGACTTTGTTATTTTACACTATACACAAACATTAATTTGAAACAAAGGTAAGATGCTCCAGTTTGAAAGAACATCAGTCCAGATGAAAAGGTTTTATAGGAGTAGGGAAGTAGAACCTGAGGCTTGCAAGCCAAGCGAGGCCAAATGGTGGAGGGCCTGGAATCCCACGCTAAAGACTGAGGACTTCTTTCCATGGACGATGGAGAGAGGCTGAAGAGTTTGACAAGACAGCCATAAATTAACAGCTGGGGAGAAAAGGTGAGTGCTTGGAGACTCGGTGGTGGTGACTTAACATCTCCCATCTGTATACTTTGAGATGTGAACCACATGTTTTTTGAGCTCACTTCTTGCCCAGATTTTCTGTGATTCTTCCTTCCCAAAAGGGGGCATTGAGGCAGGAGCTAAAATAGTCTTTCAGTCTGTTAGGGCCAGGGCAGAGACTGCCAGATCCTTAGTCCTCGGTTTTGACCTAAACAGTGGGCAGATTGCTGGGGATGGGGTGGGCATCAAATATCTAATCGCCTGTGAAGTAAGGTTTGAGGAAAGTAGAGAACAAGTGCCTCCTGCTCTCTCACGCAGAGCCCGAAGAGAAATAACAATTTCCCTGGCATTTCGAGTCCATACCTCCCCCTCTCTCCTGGTGTGCCAAGCCTGTCCAACTTCCTTCTTGTCACAAAAGAGAAGGTTCCCTCCACATTTTAGGGCTAACTCGTCTGCCACACTTTTGATCTCATCTCCCTCTGGCTTCTCTGCTTCTTCTTCCTCCAACATTTCAACCTTCCCTCTCCTGCCCCATCTCCAAGCCTACCTGCACTTTTTTTTTTTTTTTTTGAGACAGAGTCTCACTGTTTTGCCCAGGCTGGAGTGCAGTGTTGAGATCTCAGCTCACTGCAACCTCTGCCTTCCGGGTTCAAGCAATTCTGCCTCAGCCTCCCAAGTAGCTGGGACTACAGGTGCCCACCACCATGCCAGGCTAATTTTTTTATTTTTAGTAGAGACAGGGTTTCAGTATCTTGGCCAGGCTGGTCTTGAACTCCTGACCTCGTGATCCACCCACCTCAGCCTCCCAAAGTGCTGAGATTAGAGGCATGAGCCGCCGCGCCTGGGCACCTAGCTGCACTTCTTTTAAAAATCCTGAATTAAGCTCAGATGACCCTTAGCACTCTTCTACCCCTGCTTTCCCCTTCCAGAATTTTCTCCAGTTATACATAACTGCTGCCTTCACCTCTCACATATCTGCTCATTTCTCAGATCCTGACAGTAGAGGGTCTACCCTCTATCCCCTTCCAGAAACTTCAGATACTATGAATAATCTCCGTCCTACCAGCCCGGTGCCTCATCGGTCCTCATGTTCTCCTCTCCATGGTGTTCGACCGTGTTGCCTTCCCTGTCTCTGGATGGACCCTCCTTTCCCTTCACTCCCCATTCACTGCTTTTCCTTCCTTCATAGCCATTCCCCATCATTGCTTGGTGGCCTCAAGGAGAGTCTGGAGGACACCAGATGGAAACACCCCGACTTCTCACCTGCAAACCTGGAAATTCTTCCTAACCTGCACTATGGAACTTGTCTCTTTGCTGACCTGAACCCATTCCTCCATCTGGGAGGGAATCCCATCTCCTCACCTCTCTCTAACAATTATCCTGCCATCTTCTTGAGTCTTTAATCTCCTCCTCTCGGCTGTTCTTTCTCAAAATCATGAAAAAAATCCTTAAGCCTCCATCTCTTTAAAAAACGTCTTTTTTCACTTCCTTTTATACCTGATTCACAGTCAAACTTCCTGAAAGGGTCATGTATACTTCTTATCTCCCCTCACACCCTTCCTTGTCACTCCTCTGTCCTCTGAACACAGTCTCATCAAGATTATTAATGACCTCCGTGTTGCCCAAATCTCTTGGACTTTTGTTGCTGCTTTGACTTACTCTCAACAGCTCTGACATTATTCACTGTTTCCTGCCTCTCCTCTCCTGGCTTCTCCTGCCCTGACTGCTTCCTCTCTGTGCCTCCGACATGACCTCTCTCTCCCTCTCTCTTTCCCTCTCTTTCTCTCTCCACCTCTCTCCTTTCTCTCCCTCTCTCTCCTCCCTGTCTCTCTCCCCTCCCTGTCTCTCTCCCTCCATCTCTCTGTCTCTCTGTCTCTTTCCTCCCTGTCTCTCTTTCCCTCTCCCTCCCTCCATCTCTCTCCTGTGCAGTGGTGGCACTCCCTGCACTCCTTGGCTTTCTGGCTTGGGCCTTCTTCCTTCCCTCACTTTCCCTGAGTGATCCCATCCACTCCTTCACTCCATAAGGATTTACTGAGCACTCAACGTGAATCAGACAAGGTTCCAACCCCTGAGGTATCACAATGAAGAAGACAAAGTCCCAGCTCTCATAGAGCTCACATTTACCAAGGTGTCAATTCTGTCTGGATGCCCATGACGCCAAACTGTCTGCAGCACAGATCGCTCTCTCCTGTCATCTTGACATCTCTACTTGGCCATCCACATACAAATCACACTGGACTTGTCCAGAGGTAAAATTGTCATCCCTACTGCCTTCTGGACCAGCTCATCTTCCCATCTCAACCACCCAAACCAGGGGCTGCTCTTTGCCTTCGTTCATCATCTTTGATTCTTCACTTTCATTCTCACCTTCAATCCAGCCTATAACCAAGTCCTGCCAATTCTACCTCCCAATCCTCCCAAATGCCTCTAGAATCCACTCACTGCTCTTTATACCCAACGCTATTACCCTGACTTGGACCTGCATCCCCTCTTCCCTGGTTCCCACTAGACAACACTGTGGTTTTATTCTCTCTCACACCACACCCTTCAATATCTTATCCGCACTGCAGTCAGTCATTTTCTGATGTACCTACGGAACTGATCCCACGACCTCCCGCTTAAAATTCTTCATTGCCTTTTTTTTCTTTCTTTTTGAGATGGAGTCTCACTCTGCTGCCAGGCTGGAGTGCAGTGGCGTGATCTCTGCTCACTGCAAACTCCATCTCCCGGGTTCAAGCAATTCTCCTGCCTTAGCCTTCAGAGTCTGGAATTACAGGTGTCTGCCACCACACTCAGCTAATTTTTAGTAGAGATGGGGTTTTACCATGTTGCCCAGGATGGTCTTGATCTCTTGACCTCGTGATCCGCCTGCCTTGGCCTCCCAAAGTGCTGGGATTACAGGTTTGAGCCACTGTGCCCGGCCTCTCCATTGCCTTTAAAATAAAAATCAAGCCCTTAACATGGTCCCGGCCTACCCCTCAGTGCCTCTCCCCCACCACCCACTTCACTCTCAGCTCTCCTGTCACACACACTAAACCTTTTTTTCCAGTGTCCTGGATGTGCCATGTTCCCTCACGCCTCCTAACCTTGACAGTGCTGTTCCCTCAGCCTGGAAGTCTTCCTCACGCCTGACCCGCGCCCCCTCACCTGGCTAACTCCTATTTACATCAGTCTCAGCTCAAAGGTAACTTCTAGAGTACTTTCCATTAAGGCTGTTGTCTGTGACAATTGCCCCTCTATGTACTTCAGTGTCGTATTGTATTACCCACTCTATTATGATCATCTGATTTCATGTATTATTTTCTGTGTTCCTCTTCCATGAGACTTTAAAGCACAGGAAGGCAGGGACAAAGTCTACATCACTCACATTGTGTCATCGTGTTTCCAGCTGTCAGAAAATACCAATCAAGAAACAACTGTCGAATAACGCATAGTTTCTTGCCTCGCTCCTCCTGCCCTCTAAGTGCAGACGTTGCTTAAGATTCATGTTTTCCAGCTTCGCTAGCTTTCCCTCTTCACATTTCATGGATTCCTATTACTTCAATGATTGGATATGTGTGAAGACGTCTCCAATCTACCCCCAAGCTAGACAGCTCTCAGTTCCAAGACTGCATTTCCAATCTCATCCTAGACATTTATGCATGGAGGTTTTTCCATCATCTCAGATGAAAGATATAAAACATTAAAAGCATGCAAAGGATATATGTATAAGGACATGCAATGCAAGATAGTCTGTTATATAGAAAAACTGGAAAAAACCCAAATGCTCATCAAAAGAGAATTGGGTAAATAAATTGTGTACCACTGTGCAGACTAAAAAGATTTATATACTGATGTGAAAAAATGTCCATGATATACCGTTCAGTAAAAAAAGCAGGCTTCAGCCGGGTGCGACAGCTCACAAATCCCAGCACTTTGGGAGGCCAAGGTGGGCAGACCATGAGGTCCAGAGATTGAGGCCATCCTGGCCAACATGGGGAAATCCCATCTCTACTAAAAATACAAAAATTAGCTGGGTATTGTGCCAGGCACCTGTAATCCCAGCTGCTTGAGAGGCTGAGGCAGGAGAATTACTTGAACCCAGGAGGCAGAGATTCCACTGAGCTGAGATCGCACCTCTACACTCCAGCCTAGCAAGAGAGTGAGACTTTGGCTAAATAAATAAAAAAAACAGTGGGCTTCATCTGTGTAAATACATACAGTGCTCTTTTGAATAATTTTCCCTTTCTTTGATCCCAAAGTCAATGATACTCATTTGTATGTTGAACAATGGATTTTATAATGCATACTTCAAATGAATATGTAAGGCAATTGAAAAAAATACTAGCTATTATCTATTAAGAGACTCCTGTTACACACACACACAGATTTCAAAACTATAGAGTTTAATTTTATTCAGCCATTCAACATGTGTTTATTAGGTACCTATTATGCGTTAGTTTCTGTTCCACATACTGGGGATATGCAGAGAGCAAGGCAAAATCCTTAATCTCACAGTTTTTTTTTCTTTTTTGAGACGGAGTCTTGCTCTGTCGCCAGGCTGGAGTGCAGTGGTGTGATTTCGGCTCACTGAAACTTCTGTCTCCCGGTTTCAAGCCATTCTCCTGCCTCAGCCTCCTGAGTAGCTGGGACTACAGGCATGCACCACCATGCCCAATTATTATTTTTCTTTTTTTTTTGTATTTTTAGTAGTGACGAGGTTTTACCATGTTGGCCAGGCTGGTCACAAACTCGACCTCAACTGATCCACCTGCCTTGGCCTCCCAAAGTGTTGGGATTAAAGATGTGAGCCACCACACCCAGCCACTCTCACAGTTTTCTAAACAGACAATAAGCAAATAAACAGACATAGAATTAAACATCAAGTAATGATAAGCGCTATGAAGAAACTGAATTATGAAATGTGCTATTCCGGGTAGGATGCTTAGGGAATAGTGACGGTTGAGCAGAGATCTGAATAAAAGTGAGGGCAGGAATTAGGTAAATATATGGGGAAAGGACATTCTGACCAGAAGAACCAGCCATCACAGAGGCCTATACTATTGGCACATTTAACTGGTTCTAAAAGTACAAGGAAGCCAGAGCAGCTGGAGCAAAGTAGGGGGAGGAAAGAGTGGAGGGAGATAGGTCATGGTGTGGGCTGTAGGCTCTGGTGTCCATTCTTTTTTTTTTTTGAGAAGGAGTCTAGCTCTGTTGCCCAGGCTGTAGTGCAGTGGTGCAATCTCAGCTCACTGCAACCTCAGCCTCCCCAGTTCAAGTGATTTTTCCCCTTCAGTCTTCCAAGTAGCTGGGATTACAGGCATGCACCATCAAAAGCCGGCTAATTTTTGGATTTTTAGTAGAGTCAGGATTTTGACATGTTGCCCAGGCTGATCTTGAATTCCTGATCTCAGGTGAGCCACCTGCATTGGCATCTCAAAGTTCTGGGATTACAGGCGTGAGGCACCACCCCCAGCTCTCTGGCATCCATTCTAAGTGTGACGAAAAGTAAGTCTTCAGAGGTGTTTCTGTTACATGTTAGTCTCTCATTTTTTAAAAGTTATCAGAAAATATTTGAGATGTGAAAGTATAGGAAACTTTCATTTTCAAAACTAATGACAGTCTGATTTTTTTTTGATTGCCAAAGTAATACTCACTGTAAAACTTTCAAGCACAACCTTGTGTTTGAATGTTTTACAGTGAGTATTACTTTGGCAATCAGAAAAAAAATGATTTTTTAAATGTGTGGACTGGACACAGTGGCTCATGCTTATAATCCCAGCATTTTGGGAGGCCAAGGCAGGTGGATTACTTGAGCCCAGGAGTTCGAGACCAGCCTAGGCAACATGGCAAAACGCTGTCTTTACTAAAAATACAAAAATTAGCTGGGTGTGGTGGCACACACCTCTAGTCCCAGCTACTCAGGAGGCTAAGGGAGGAGGGAGGATCACTTGATCCTTTAAATATTGGATAAATATGTAAAAATATGTACATAAGTTTGTTCATTACAGTATCATTTATAGCAACAAAAAATGGAAATAAATGTTCAACGATAGGGGATTGACTAAATTATGATAACTATACGAAATCATATGGAGTCATGACAAATTATGTTGTAGAATATCTCCCCCAGCTAAAAATTAGTTCAATTCCCAGCCCTATGAAGACTCTTCTGTCTGCTCTGGCCTAGAGGGACCTCTTCCTCCTTGAAACTTACTCGTGCTTATTGTCTACAGCACCCTCTGGCCTCACAGTGGAACAACTGCAGCTCGCACGTGGCTTGCTCTGAGCTGTGCTAATGGAAGGTGAGCGGAGCAGAACAATCCTGAACAATAGATAATTCATTCCTTTGTAAATGCATCAGAGGATTTATTTTACAGTGGATTCACCTTCCTAATTAGCTTTCCCCATGTTAGTATTAAAATTAATGAGCATTTCCAAACACACTAGTAGCAGAGGTAGGAACCCAGAAGAAGGCTGAAGAGCTAAGAGTTCCCCTGGGTAACCCGCAGGCTGATTCTACAGGACCCTGAGGCTCAGGGAGTTGTCAGGGCTCTCCCCTTCACAGAGAGACTAGAATACGGCCCCTCCTCAGTAATCCCTGGGCAGGGAACTCTCCTAAGGGAGCCCTCCTGGCCTCTGTCTGCCCTATAGTCACGCCTTTCCAGGGAGGAAGATGCAGCAGCTATCTTCCTTTTCCCCTTGTTCAGCCAGCTCTATACCCACAGGGTGACCTATGTGGATTACATGAGCAGGATCTCTGATCTTCTGACCTCCCTCCTGGGAGGAGGATATGAACTCCCTTCCTGCAGGTGGCAGCAGGCTGGCCTTTGCCCTTGGCCTGCAGGGCTGGGCTTCCTAAGCCTGGTTCTCAGCCCCTTTGTGCATGAGCGTCTCCTCTCGGCACTGTTGTGGGACAGTAACACAGCCACTCATGAGCCATCCTGGGGCCTCCTTCTTCCCAGTCTACTTGAGCAATTCTGCTGAGCAGCTGAGTGACTGACTCAATAGCTCTGACAGAGACCAGGACACATTCCTTCCTCCCACCTCACAGCAGCCTCCTCTGGAAATGGCAGGATGCCACTGGGGAAAGAGAAGCCACAGCTATCTTAAAGAGAGTTTTCTAGCTGGGCTCGAGCCTATAATCCCAGCACTTTGGGAGGCTGAGGCAGGTGGATCACAAGGTCAGAAGTTCGAGACCAGCCTGATCAACGTGGCGAAACACTGTCTCTGCTAAAAACACAACAATTAGCCGGGCATAGTGGCGCACACCTGTAATCCCAGCTACTTAGAAGTCTAAAGCAGGAGAATCGCTTGAACCTGGGAGGCAGAGTTTGCAGTAAGCCGAGATCACGCCACTGCACTCCAGCCTGGGCAACAGAGCAATACTCCGTCTCAGAAAGAAAAAAAGAGTTAGAGTTTCCTAATAGCCGTTACATAAGGGGTCATGATAGCCTCTTCCACCAGTGGCCCTGAGTGGAGGCTGTCTACCCATGTGAGGCATTTGAGGGGGCTCAGTAACACCCCCTACCAACCCAAGTCCTCCACCAGCTGAGAAACAAGACAAATTAGTTAACAAATGGAGATCCTATTTATTAATGACAAATGCTGATATTAAGTAATAAAACATTTCTGTCTTACGGCCGTGCAATACCAAAACCCAGAATTAGTTAGAACTGGCACCTAGGCTGGGCACAGTGGCTCACTCTTGTAATCCTAGTACTTTGGGAGGCCTAGGCAGGTGGATCGCTTGAGCTCAGGAGTTTGAGATCAGCCTGGGCAACATGGTGACACCCCATCTCTATAAAAAATAAAAAATTAGCCGGGGGTAGTGGCATGTGCCTGTAGTCTCAGCTACTAAAGAGGCTGAGGTGGGAAGATCACCTTGGCCTAGGAGGTCGAGGCTGCAGTGAGTCACTGCACTCCAGCTGGGTGACACAGCAAGACCCTGTGTCGAAAGGGAGAGGACTGGAGAGGAGAGGGAAGGGGAGGGGGAGGGAGAGAAAGAGAAAGAGAGAGAGAGAGAAAGACAGAGAAAGAAAGGAAGAAAGAAAAGAGAAAAGAAAAGAGCAGGTGCCCAGGCTTAGGCAGCGCTGGGGAAGGCAGGCCTCTCTGCAGTGGGAGGTAGGGCCACTTCATTGCACGACAATGTAGAAAGACCAGCCCCCAAGAAGAAAGAAAGAGGAAGGTATTGAAATAGGCCAAATTTCTCCTAAACTCACCAATGGAATTCAGTCACCCCTCCTGTCATTCAGGAAGAGCTGACATACTCAAACTGTGTAATTTGAACAAAGTCTAATAAGGGATTCTTCCTAAACGTGTGGGCAGAGCATGGAGAATCCACAAAGGACAGTGTAATATCCCAGAGCTGAAATGGAAGCAGCGGGAGCAGTTACTGGAATCTGAGGAAAGAGCAGCTGAGCGGAGAGGGCGTCTGCTAGAAGGGACCGCCTTCAGTCAAGGGGTGTTCTGTGGCCAGCCTGCTACTACCTGTGGGAAGCGAGTGCAGGATTCGCATCCTCCTCCCCAGGAGGGAGGCCAAAAGGTAAGAGATCCCGCTCATGTAAGTCATATAGGTCACCCTGTGGGCATAGAGCTGGCAGAACAAGGGCAAAGGGAAGTTAACTATTGCATCCTCCTTCTGGGAAGGCGTGACTATAGGGCAGAAAGAGGTTAGGAGAGCTCGCTTAGGAGAGTTCCCTCCCAGGCAGGGACATATCAGGAAGCAGGAAGAATCAGCCCTTCCCAATGATCCACACTTGCAAAAGCACCTTGTTTAGGCTCACACAGCTAGCGAGTGATGGGGCTAAGAGTGCCTCCTGTCTCCTGACTGGGGGCCCTCTGCATGGATGGTTCATCTCTTAAACTCCTTATTGATCCAAGAGTGGATTGCTGGGTGCCCCTGTTCAGCAATCTCTGAACTAGTTCAACAACTTCTGTTCGTGGAGGGGAAACGGGGCGGCGGGGTTGGTGGAGGGGGGCAGAAAGGAGAGAGATTGTCTTAGTCAGTTTGGGATGCTGTAATGAAATACCTTAGACTGGGTAATTTATAAACACTTGAAATGTATTGCTTACACATCTGGAGGCCGGGAGTCCAAGTTCAAAGCATCAGCAGATTAAATGTCTGGTGAGAGCCTGCTCTTCAAGATGAACATGGTTCCTTTTATGTGTCCCCATATGGCTGAAGGGGAGAACAAGCTCCCTCAGGCCTCTTAAGGACACTCATCCTGTTCATGAGGATGGAGCCATCCTTCCCTGTATGCTTCCAAACACCATACTTCTCAATAGGATCCCACTGGGGATCAAGTTTCAACACAAGAATGTTGAGGAGACACAAACATTCAGACCACAGCAAAGATAAAGAGGGGAAAAAAAGGTGTTTGAGGTTTGTGGGTTTTGTTTTGTTTTGCCTTTGAAAATTCCCTGGAGGGAAATAACCTAATGTTAAAATCAATCTTTCTCCTTTGCTCCTGTCTGGCTCCCCCGTCCCGCCCTGCCTTCTCTCTCTCCTTCCATTCCTACATCTCTTTCACATTCACCCCAGAAGTTCCCTCCCTCCCCTCCTGTGATCCTATGTGACCTCCCAACCCCAGGCAGGAGATGGCAGTGATTCTAAAAGGAGATGAGGGGCTATAATGCCCTGCAGAGGCCTGAGGTCTCAGACAGACCCGAGGAACTTGCACCAACGTCTCCTATCACCCAGCTTCAGCACTATTTTATGGCCCAACTACCTCTGATGAGAACAAATTCAAATTCTTTTTCAACTCCTCAGAAGGCGGCGTTTATAGCCCCACTGGCTAAAATATTCCCGATTGGTTCTTTTCCATGAGCCAACTTGGTGGAATCTGGGAGATCAAAGCAAAACCAAACAAACAAAAAAGTCACTTCCAGAATTCCTTTGCTTAGCTAAACAAAGTTTTAGGTGCCACGTTTTATGCCTGAGGCAGGAACTCAAAGGTAGAGAAGTCCTCATCCCTGCTCTTGAGTCATTCACAGTCTGGCTTCTCACTGTTGAACTTCTCTGGAACATACCTGGTCATTGCATTGGCGAGCCAAATAAAGCCACATCTGAAGATGGTCCCCTTCCCACATCATCCTCCAAGAGAAGGAGCATATCGACTTCCTCTTGGAGTCATAAACATTCTGAATGGAGTGAGTCCTCAGAGATTCCTTAACTGGAGATGGAAGCAGGCCTGGAAAGAAGTGTCTGAGCACAAGTCACATGCCCACTACTGGGGCTGTGCTGGGTCTGGGCCTGTTTTCTGTTCCCCCCATCACCCTGCCTCCTCAGCATTCCTCGGAACTGATGAGCCAGAAAGAACTGATGACAGCTGGCAGCTTTTGAGTTTGTCCTGATTGGTCCCTCCTTTTGGGAGTTGTCCAGATAAAGTACCCAGCATGCTGAGAGGCTCGGCTCCCAACCTGGAAAGGTAGGAGTTCTCTGTAAGGGTCAGAGCCAAAGACACTCAAGCAAGTTAACACTGATACCGTGAAGCTCTCTGTACAATTTATTAAATATAGCTGTCTTCAGCCCCTGTGGGTCTAGAACCCTCTGAGTGTCCAAAGGTCTGGTCTGTACTTGACAGCATGGATTCTTGGCCCTGGAAAATCATCCAGTCCAGGGGTTTTCAAGCTGCCAGCCCAACCCAGTAACTAGGTGGCAAAATCTGTTTTCTTTCTTTTTGTTTTGAGATGGAGTTAGCTCTTGTTGCTCAGGCTGGAGTGCAGTGGCGCCACTTTGGCTCACCACAACCTCTGCCTCTCGGGTTCAAGCGACTCTCCTGCCTCAGCCTCCCAAGTAGCTGGGATTACAGGCATGTGCCACCATGCCTGGCTAATTTTGTATTTTCAATAGAGACAGGGTTTCTCCATGTTGATCAGGCTGGTCTCAAATTCCTGACCTCAGGTAATCTAGCCACCTCGGCCTCCCAAAGTGCTGGGATTACAGGCATAAGCCACCGCATCTGGCCTGTTTTCTTTTTTCTTTTTTTTTTTTTTGAGAAGGAGTCTTGCTCTGTCACCAGGTTGGAGTGCAGTGGTGCGATCTCGGCACCTGGCCTAACCCAGAGATATTAAGTGACTTATTTCTTCTTCTTCTTCTTTTTTTTTTTTTTTGTAACTGAGTCTCGCTCTGTTGCCCAGGCTAGAGTGCAGTGGTGCAATTTCAGCTCACTGCAACCTCTGCCTCCTGGGTTCAAGTGATTCTCCTGCCTCAGCCTCCTGAGTAGCTGGGACTATAAGTGCATGCCACCACACCCCACTAATTTGTTGTATTTTTAGTTGAGATGAGGTTTTACCATGTTGGCCAGGATAGTCTCGATCTCTTGACCTCGTGATCTGCCTACCTCAGCCTCCCAAAGTGCTGGGATTACAGGCTTGAGTCACGTGTCAGCCAATATGTTTTCTTAAAAGGATGGAAACAGTAGAAAATATCAGGTATATCACACATGTAGTAGGCAGAATTCTAAGATAACCTCCAATGACCTCATATAATCCCTCCCTTGAGCACAGGCAGTATCTGTAAACATGATGGAATATCACTTATAATAGTTTGGATATAATGGATCATTCTTCATATGTACAAAGGAATGTCACAGCGTGGATGAATCTTGGAAACATTATGCTAAGTGAAAGCAGTTAGTTCAAGAAGACTATACATTGTATGATTCTATTTATATGGAATGTGCAGAACAGACAAATCCGTAGAGACAGTAAGTAGATGAATGGCTGCCTGAGGCTAGGGCAGGGGCGAAGGTTGCAGCAAGAGGGAGAATGGCACTAGCGAATATGGGGTTTCTTTGGCAAATGTTAAAAATGTTTTCCTTTTTCACTGCATTGACTGTTGCACTGATGGTGCAAAAGCAATGGTGAGTAAAACTTCTGGCACTTCAGCATGAATAAAGGCAGTATTGTAGTAATGCTCATGATATATATATGTATTTTTTTTACCACAAAGTGCTTTAAGGAAAAATAATCTAGTTACATTTAAGAATATCTTGGATGAAGCAGTAAAAATTAGTAACTGTATTAAATCATGCTGCTGGCCAGGCTCAGTGACTCACACCTATAATCCCAGCACTTTGGGAGGCCAAGGCAGGAGGATCCCTTGAGCCCAGGAGTTTGAGACCAGCTTGGGCAACATAGTAAGACCTCTGTCTCTAAAAAATAAAAAGTCAAAACCATGCCTCTTATGTACATGTCATTTCAATGTTCTTATGCTTAAGTGGAAAGTGCTTCCACCATATGGCAAAATATGATTCTTGCTTCAAGGAACATCATTAGTGCAATCCTTTGAGTTGTTAGCTAAAGTAGCCACTTCTTAAGCTGAATGCCATTTTTGACTGAAAGAACAACTGACAGACAAAACGGTTATTCAGATTTGGGCATTTAATAGACATTTTCTCAAAAATGAACGAAGTGAGCCTGTCACTTCAAGGAAAACAACTGATAGAGTTTGTGTGATGATAAACTGAGTTTTCAAGCTAAAATTAGAAATTTTAAAAACGTTCATCTGCCATTGCAAGCTTGACAGTTCCTGATTCTTAAGGCTTCTCTGAAAAGACTGATGGTGATATTAACAAATGTAGTTTTTACAGTATATAATGAAATATGTCAACATTTAGAATATGTGCATTACTCAGTCAATTGATATTTTCCAATGACCAATGCATGAGATTATAAAATCATGTTGAGTAAAAGGTCCATTCAAAGTGAAGATAGACCAAGGGACTTTGTCTTTTTTTAACCTGTCTAGTTATCTACTTACCAACTTAATGCCTAGTTAACAAATATTTATATTACATTTTCTCTGTCAAAATAATTTTTATGGTTTCTGTCCCCCGACTGGACACTGACAGACTTACAAATGTATTTTAAACATACAACATAGGGCTGGGCACGGTGGCTCATGCCTGTAATCCTAGCACTTTGGGAGGCTGAGGGGGAGATCACTTGAGGTCAGGAGTTCAAGACTAGCCTGGCCTACATGGTGAAACCCTGTCTCTACTAAAAATATAAAAATTAGCCGGGCATCGTGGCGGATGCCTGTAATCCCAGCTACTCAGGAGGCCGAGGCAGGAGAATCATTGAACCTGGGACGGGGAGGTTGCAGTGAGTGGAGATCACACCACTGCACTCTACCCTGGGTGACTGAGACTTTGTCTCAAAAAAAAAACAAAAAACTAAATCTAAAACAAAAAACATACAACATTGGCTGTGTGCGGTGGCTCAAGCCTGTAATCCCAGCTCTTTGGGAGGCTAAGGCAAGCAGATCATTTGAGGTCAGGAGTTCAAGATCAGGCTGGCCAACATGGTGAAACCCTGTTTCTACCAAAAAATACAAAAATTACTGGCATGGTGCACACACCTGTAGTCCCAGCTATCGGGAAGCTGAGGTGGGAGAATTGCTTGATCCCGGAAGGAAGAGGTTGCAGTGAGCCGAGATTGTGCCACTGCACACCACCCTCAGCAACAGAGTGAGACCCTGTCTCAAAAAAACTAAATGTATAAAAATAAACATACAACATAATCACATGGAAGGGAAGTGGGGGAGAGCCAATCTAAGTAATTTTTGAACACATATTTTGATTATATACACTCTCAGCTTGGGAAACATAGTGAGAACCTGTTTCTACAAAAATGTTTCAAAAATAGCTAGGTATGGTGACATGCGCCCGTAGTCCCGGCTACTTGAGAGGCTAAGGTGAGGATCAGTTGAGCCCAGAAGGTTGAGGCTGCAGTGAGCTATGATTGTGCCACTGCATTCCAGCCTGGGCGACAGAGCAAGACCCTAAAAAGTCTCTAAATAATACTAATACTTAATTAAAAATATGTTTATATACATTCAATCTAGTGGGGGGAAAACTGCAAAATAGCTTTTTTAAAGGAAGCTTTTTTAGAAAAAGTAATAGTATAGATATAGCAATTCTGAAACTATTAGGCAAAAGAGTAATTGTGTTGACGTTGTAGGAGCCAGAGTTCCTAACAATGGAAGAGAGAAGATATAATTATGGATGGGTTAGACTGGAATTGGATGTGCTAGTGTGAACTAATGATTTCTAAAATCCAAACACATATACACCACGACCACCACCGTTACCACTGCTGTGAAGACCTGGAACACCTGCATCATAATCTCCCTACCCCAGGCAACCTCTGATTTGCTTTCTGTGTCTATTTTCTCTGCTTGGTTTAAAAACTTTCTTTGTATCATTGGTTTTCAGCAACTTGATTGCCTTTGTATGGTTTTCTTTGTATTTATTCTGCTAGGGGAATGGTTAAATTTCTTGACTCTATGGGTTGAAATTGGAAGGTTTTTAAAACATTACTTCTTCAAATATTTTTTCTGCCTCTTGCCTTGTTCTACTGCTCCCGTTACATGTATGTATGTCAGCCCTTGAGATGTCCCACAGATCACGGATTTTGCTCCTTCTTCTTTGTGTGCTACCCTTTGGATAGTTTCTACAGCGATGTCTTCAAGTTCCTTTCGAGTACATAATTTTTCATCTCAGATGTATTTTTTCACTTCTAAAACTTCCATTTGTTTCCTTTTCATAGTTTCTATTTATCTTCATTATATTTATGTTTTCCTTTAAATCCTTGGGCACACTTACAATAGCTGTTTTAAGTTTCTTGCCTACTAATTGCATCAACTCTCTCAATATATTTTTCCTGCTTTTTTAGATGTTCAGAAACTTTAGACACTGGAGCCCAGCTCTCCCACTAGACTACGAGTTTGTGGAGAACTGCAGGTTCAATGACCACTGCGATCTCTTAACACGCTTGTTCCGAGAGCGTTCTCCTAGGCAGTGCAACCCCAACAGCACAGAGCTATGTAGCCCCTGCTGCAACAGAGCCAGGGCCACCCACACTCGCTGAGAGCTGGGGCAGGACCCCGTGGTGCTGCAGAGAGGTCAGTCCCTACCAAGGGGTACTGCCCTCCAACACCTGGAAAGCTGAGCACACCTAGCTCCCAGGAGTCCAACTCACCAGCGAGTTCTAATGTCTCCTGGACCTCGGAGCACATCTCTCGGCATGCCTTGCCAAGTTTAGTCTTGCCCTTGGTGCTGATACTGCTCCTGATCTCGCCAGTGAGGTGATCCTCCTGCTCTCTCTGCTGAGGGATCTCTGCTGGTCCAAGAGAAAAGCCATCCCCCTTCCCTGTCCTGGCTTGGTTGGGGGAGGCCCCAACACCCACATCCTCTCCTCCTCACGCTTGTCCTCCCCAGGCGCCCTGGAGGCACTGGAGACACGATGCAGGGAAGGAGCTCCCTCTGCTTCCACTACTGAGCAGCAATTAGTCAGGAAGGCACCCAGGAGGGGGAAGGTGGACAGGAAGACCACCTTTCCTCCTCTTTAGCCTTCCCCTCTATTTCTACAAAAATCAAATTAAAATGGATTAACTACTTAAATCTAAGACCTCAAACTATGAAACTACTAAAAGAAAACATTGGAGAAACTCTCCAGGACATTGGTCGGGGCAAATATTTCTTGAGTAATACCCTACAAGCACAGGCAACCAAAGTAAAAATGGACAAATGGGATCACATCAAGTTAACAAGCTTCTGCACAGCAAAGGAAACAAACAGCAAAGTGAAGAGACAACTCACAGAATGGGAGGAAATATTTGCAAACTACCCATCTGACAAGGGACTAATACACAGAACACAGAAGGAACTCAAACAACTCTACAGGAAAATAAATCTAATAATCTAATCAAAAATGGCAAAAGATTTGAATAGGCATTTCTCAAAAGAAGACATAAATGGCAAACAGATGTATGAAAAGGTGCTCAATATCACAGATGATCAAAGAAATGCAAATCAAAACCACAATGAGATATCATCTCACCCCAGTCAAAATGGCTTATATACAAAAGACGGGCAATAATAAATGCTGGCGAGGATGTGGAGAAAAGAGAACCCATGTACGGTGTTGGTGGCAATGTAAATTAGTACAACCACCCTGGAGAACAGTTTGGAGGTTCTTCAAAAAACTAAAAATTGAGCTACCATATGGGCCAGCAATCTCACTGCTGGGTATATACTCAAAAAAAAAAAAAAAACAGGTAATCAGTATATCGAAGAGATGTCTGCACACCCATGTTTGTTGCAGCACTATTCACAAGATTTGAAACCAACCTAAATATCCATCAATAGATGAACAGATAAAGAAAATGTGGTACATATACATATACAACGGAGTACTATTCAGCCATAAAAAATAATGAGATCTGGTCATTTGCAACATGGCTGGAATTGGAGGTCATTATGTTAAATGAAATAAGCCAGGCACAGAAAGACAAACATTACATGTTCTCCCTTATTTGTGGGATGTTAAAATCAAAACAATAGAACTCATGGAGATAGTTAGAAGGAGCATTACCAGAGGCTGCGAAGGGTTGTGGCAGGGGCAGGGAGGAGATGGGGGAGAGGTAGCGTAGGTTAATGAGTACAAAAAAAAAGCTGGATAGAATGAATAAGACCTAGTATTTGATAGTGCAACAGGGAGACTATAATAAAAAGTAATTTAATTGCACATTCTAAAATAGCTAAAAGAATGTAATTAGATTGCTTGTAACACAAAGGATAAAGGCTTGAGGAAAAGGATATGCCATTTTCCATGATGGGATTATTATGCATTGCATGCTTGTATCAAAATATCTCATGTACCCCACAAATATATACACATTACTGTGTAACCACAAAAATTAAAAAAAAATTTAAAGAAACTTTTTAGTGGATGCTAGACATTATAAGGTTTACGATATTGAGAGAGTGTGTTTTATTTCAATGGTTATTTTAAGTTTTTTAATGATCATGATGATCCTTTTGAGGCTTGTTTTCAAACTTTGTGAGAGCAGGTCTAGAGGAATCTTCACTCTAGAGCTAGTTAAGTCTTACTCCTAAGGCCTAGCTTCCCTGGGGTCTCTACTGAATGTCCCAGGTGTTCAGTGAGGTCTCTTTATTCTAGCCGACTAGAGCTCAAAAAACTTCCAGCTATATACAGGCTTCTGGAGGCGTTCAGTTTACAGCTCACCAGTATTCGTTCTTTTTCCCAGTTGCTTTTTATCCAGACTCAAAGAGCCTTACCATAGGCATGTATAGCCTAGTATTCAACCAAATACTTGAGAGTACTCTTGTAAAGTTTCTAGAGGTCTTTGTGTGGTTCTCTCCTCCCTGCTATTCTGCATGGCAAATTCCAACCATGTCAGGTCTCTGTCTCCTTAACCCCGCAAGACATCTGTGTTCTGCCTGGCTTCCCGTCTCCAGCTCCGGGTCGTGGTCTGGACTGTGCTTCTAGGCAAAAAGCTGGGGCAACCTAGGGATCGCCTCATTTGTTTCAGTTCTCTCAGTGAATGTCAGAGATGCGTGAACACAGATGTTTCATCTACTTTGTCTAGTTTTCTAGATGTTTGCCATGGGAGGCTGGTTCAGGATCTGCCTGTTTGCCTTTTGATCACATGAATTCACATGCAGTCTTTCTCTACTCCTGGGCAGCTCCACCTGATCTTCCTCCTTCTCTATATCCACATAAATGAAAATAAATGCTTAAAACCAAAGGTCCTGGATTTCAGCCATCACTAGAGCCTGCTGAACTAGGAGCCCTGCTGTATCTTAGCCTCATAAAACTGACCCTCTGAGGATTTGAGAGAGTTAATCCTAATCCTCAATGCTAAAGGGCACGTTATGTCCTAGATGTAGCCAAAAAATCAGAGGGCACCACTGTATTTTGTTTTTAAACAAATACCCTGTTTTTCACAGATATAAATTAGTATATTTTAAAAAGTTGAAGAAGATACACCAAAATATTAACAGTGATTATCTCTGAGGAATGAAATTTGCAGTTTTTTATTTTTGCTCCTCTTGCTTTTATCATTACAATTTTTTTTTTTAAATTTATTGAGAAGGAGTCTCATTGTGTTGCCCAGGCTGGACTACAGTGGCACAATCTCAGCTCACTGCAACCTCCACCTCCCAGGTTCAAGCAATTCTCCAGCCTCAGCCTCTCTAGTAGCTGGGATTATAGACACCCGATACCACGCCCGGCTAATTTTTGTATTTTTGGTAGAGACAGGGTTTCAACATGTTTGCCAGGCTGGTCTTGAACTCCTGACCTCAAGTAATCTGCCCGCCTCAGCCTCCCAAAGTGCTAGGATTACAGGCTTTTATCATTATTTTTAATTGACATATAATAATTGTACATATTTATGGGAAACTGTGTGATATTTTGATACATGTATACAGTTATAAGAGTTTTCATTTTTAAAATAATTAACATGTACTACCTTAAAAATTTTTTAAAAGTTTTAAATGTATTTCTTTTTCTGACTCTGCTGCTTGAATCAGAGGTATACTATCTTTATAATAAGAAAAAGAATTACGCCCTATATTTGCGTACTCCTCCCACTCGGTGACATTTCATTGTGCCTTAGTACAAATAATAGAGGCCGGGGTGTAACTGATGGCTGATGATACGGAGCTCACCTGGGTTATAGCCAAGTCCTGCCCCTACTCAACAGAAGAACAGACTTACTGAATTCTGACACCCTCCCTTCCCTCCTGTGCCCAAACAAAACGTTATTTGAAGAGCTTCCTTGTTCTCCAAGCAAATGATAGCAGTTCAGAAAAACATTTCTCTCTCAGAAGCTTTTCTAGAAGGTTCCGATAAAGCTAAGTCTCCCAGAAGAGCATAAGTCAAGTAACCAAGAGAAAGAGGAGTGGTGGCCAGGTTCCGCGGGGCATCGCTCCCCATCACGCAGGCTGATGGCAGAGGAGAGGACAGCCTTCCTCCCACCAGGAATCTCACAGCTGCCTGCCCCCCACTCTACTTTGCCTTTAAAACAAAAAACAAAAACCCGCTCTTCAGAATCCAGACCAGGAACGCTGGAGACATTAGCATACTCTGGCAAGCCGCCCGCTGGATAATAGATAACAGGTTATCCAGGAAATAATTAGAAGCCTGCGCCCACACGGATCAGTTGCAGACACTGACCCTGTCATTCAGGATGTGGCCCTGAAAGCAAAGAGCCCTTTCTTCTTTCACTTTCAGGGGTTGGGAAAATGTCAGGCCTCTCTCACTTCTTTTATGCCGTGACAAGTTAACAAGTGCTGAGTTTCCAATAGGCACTCAAGCCCCCGGAGCAAAGTGGTTCTCACAGAGCCAGGGAGACCAACAGGTCCTCTCCCGTGAACCCCTGGGGCCGGGCGCGCCCACGAGGGAGGGGAGCCACAGATCGGGTGCCCTGCTCAGTCAGGAGGCCACGGCCGGCTTTCTCTTTCACCTCGTCTGTGGCTCCGGCCTTCTTTCCCTCTGCGCCCACATTTCTGCCCCTGCCCAGCCCCTTGCATATTCCACAGAGAGAGGTCTTTTTAGCCCTGCCGTGTATTTACAGCCCCGCTCCGCCCCTTCCCCACATTCTTCTTGTTTGATTGGCGGGAGGAGGCAAGATTCAGAAATAAAAGCTTTTGTTTACATTTAAGGAACTCACTGTGTTCACTGCTATAGCTCTCTTGTGTTGTGTCATTGTTGCTTTCCATAATGGCTTCCAAAACTGTTTTCTGTTTGAACCCTCCTCATCCTTCCCCCCAACCAAGATGTGTAGAATTTGAATGTAGACAGGAACACAATGACAGATTGAGGCTTTCTCACTTTCTCTACAGTAGACAGAGAAAGCTAATAATTTGCCTATTCAATATCCTATGAAATCAGTCAGATCAACCTTCTTTTTTCCTGTTTTTGGATGGGCCTCCTATTTTCCCTCGTAAACTCACTCACTCCCATGTTTTGAGCGTGAACACGTGCCTGGCTGCGCTAAGCATTTTCTGTCCACTGCCTTAGCCCTTTCCACAGGCCTTAATATCCCTATTCTACGGATGAAAAAACTGAGCCCTTGGACAGACAAAATGACCTGTCCAATGCTTTTTGTTTGTTTTATTTTGTGTGTGTGTGTGTTTTCTTTTCAAAGGTAGAAATAGCAGAGCTGGGATTCAGATTCCTATCAGATTCCAAACTTCACCATCATACTATACCTACACCATACTAACCTACACCATGCTAACAAGCACGCTAAGTACCTACATCATCCTAACCTACATCATACTGACTCTTTTCAGGAAGGAGCAGGTGAGAGTCCTGTGTCCTGGCAGATGGGCTAAACGGATGGCTCTACAGAGAAAGGAATCAGAGGCAGATGTCATGGCATCCAGAATCTTCCATCATGCTCAGAGTTTGCCAGATGCTCCAAAGCATCGCCTCATTTCAACCTCACCAAAACCCCATGAGTCAGGCATGATTTTTCACCACCGCACCACCACCACCACTTGGTGTTACAAGTAAGGTTTAAACAGGGTCAGAGAAGTGATTTATCCAAAGTCATTCATAAGTGGAGGTGGAATGCGGTTTTGCATTCAGGCTTTCAGTTCTCAAATCTTCACTGACCTTACTATACTCTTCTCTGCCTTTCAGCAATCCCTGAGTCAGGCTTCTCAAAACAATTAGAGGAAGAATGCCAGGTTCCCTGGGTCGGCTTATTCGGTGGTCAGTAGTTTGAACAGTACAGTGACTAATTGAGAATGTGGATTCTAGAAGCAAACTGCTCTCTCATTTGCAAGTTATGTGACCTTCGGCAAGTGTCAGTACCTCAGTTTCCTCATCTATAAAGGAATCATAACAGCACCTACTTTTTTTTTAAGGTGTGCACTTTTATTCAACTGGTCTCAAGTCAGTGTACAGGTAAGCCCTGGCGGCCTCCACCCACTCCCAGGGAGACCAAAAGCATTCATACATCTCAAGTTGGGGGACAAAAAGGGGGGACCACGAAGGCTGATTATTCAAAATAAAACCAAATAAAAAAGTATTAAGGCGAAGATTTAAACATTTTTGCATTACATAATTTATATGAAAGCAATGCTATCACCTCCTCTGTGTGGACTCAGGAGAGGACTGGGCCATTCTCCTTAGAGAGAAGTAGGGTGGCTTTTCGGAGGGCAAGGGACTTCCTGTAACAATACATCTCACCATATTTGGAATGACTATTAAAAAAAGAACAAAGTCCTCGGCCACATTGTAGAACTCTGGGGGATGTTCACTCCAACTGACTGTTGTCACCTTCACCATTCCAGTTTTTAAATCCTGAGTCAAGCCAAAAACTAAAACAAAATAAAACAAAAAAAACAAAGCCATGCCAATCTCATCTTGTTTTCTGCGCAACTTAGGTTTTGTCAAGAAAGGGTGTAACACAACTAAGTCACAGTCTGCCTAGAAGCATTTGCGGTGGACAATGGAGGGGCCGGACTCGTTGTACTCCTGTTTGCTGATCCATATCTGCTGGAAGGTGGACAGCGAGGCCAGGATGGACCCGCCAACCCACACGGAGTAGTTGCAATCGGGAGGAGCAATGATCTTGATCTTCCTCGTGCTGGGCACCAGGGCGGTGATCTCCTTCTGCATCCTGTCGGCGATGCCAGCGTACATGGTGGTACTGCCAGACAGCACTGTGTGGGCATACAGGTCTTTGCGGATGTCCACGTCACACTTCATGATGGAGTTGAAGGTAGCTTCGTAGAAGCCACAGGATTCCATCCCCAGGAAGGAAGGCTGGAAGAGCACCTCGGGGCAGCGGAACTGCTTGTTGCTGATGGTGATGACCTGGCCGTCAGGCAGCTCATAGCTCTTCTCCAGGGAGGAGCTGGAGGCCGCCGTGGCCATCTCCTGCTGGAAATCCAGAGCCATGTAGCACAGCTTCTCCTTGATATCACAGACGATTTCCCGCTCTGCCATGGTGGTGAAGCTGTAGCCGCGCTCAGTAAGGATCTTTATGAGATAGATCCCGGCCAGCCAGATGGAGGATGGCGTGGGGGATGGCATATCCCTTGTAGATGGGCACAGTGTGGGTGACCCTATCACTGGAGTCCATCACAATGCCAGTGGTACGGCCAGAGGCATACAGGGACAGCACGGCCTGGATGGCCATGTGCATGGCTGGGGTATTGAAGGTCTCAAACATGACCGGGGTAATCTTCTCGCGGTTGGCCTTGGGGTTCAGGGGGGCCTTGGTCAGCAGCACGAGGTGCTCCTCAGGAGCCACATGCAGCTTGTTGTAGAAGGCATGGTGCCAGATCTTTTCCATGTCGTCCCAGTTGGTGATGATGCCGTGCTCGATGGGGTAATTCAGGGTCAGGTGCCGCGCTTGCTCTGGGCCTTGTCACCCACATAGGAGTCCTTTTGACTCATGTCCACCATCACTCCCTAGTGCCTGGGGCACCCCACAATGGAGGGGAAGATGGCCCAGGGGCATCATTGCCGGCAAAACCAGCCTTGCACATGCTGGAGCCATTGTTGATGACGAGTACAGCGATATCATCCATGGTAAGCTGGCGGCGGGTGTGGACAGGTGGCGAAGGGCAAGGCTCTGTGCTCGCCGGGCGGACGCAGTCTCGGCGGTCAGCAGCACCTACTTTTAAGATTACTATGAAGTACTGGCAAAAGTGGATAGGATCACACTCAGCATGAGGGAAGCTGGGGCAAAGGTTTGAGTGCAAGCTGTTGGTTTGTGATCCTAGAAAGCGCTGAGAGAGAATGGGGAAAGAGGAAGGGAAGAGAGGCAAGCCAGTAAAGGTGCTGGCGAACAGGTTCGCATGGAAGGGCAGGCCCTGAGAAATTGGAACACACCTCAGAATGGTCCCTGGGGACCCTTGCCCCCATCATGCATTGGTAAGACTGCTCCTGGACATTTACTGCCTCTCCACCTGGGGGGCAAGCCCTCTCCTAAGGCCAGAGCAGGTCCACTGGGAATAGCATGCAGGTGATCTTGGGGTAGACCATGCCTGGGGGTGGGGTCCTGACTTCCAGCTACCCTGTAATCTCTCGATGTTGCTAACATATAATCTAGGTGGACTCTTTTCTCAGAAGCACTTGCCAAACAGCCCATTGTTTGCTCCAGATCTAGTTTGAAAGAGCAAAATTTCTCTTTGAACTGTAACTACCTGCGAAGAGCTCTTTAGAAATTCTAGGTAATTAAAATTCCTTTAAAGTATCCACAGTCATGATTGTCCAGTACACATCTGTGTGTTTACCTTCTAGTTTACACAATTACAAATTATGTTTGCATATACTATTGTCTGATTTAATTCTCATGGTAAACCAGTGAGGTAGATGGTAGCCCTTGAAGCAATCTCAAGAGTTTTAGATCCTTCTCCAAGGGATTAGAAACAGTTTAGTAATTTCAGCGGAGAGATGATTCCAAGGCCCTGGAGGAACATTTCGCAACATTTCTCCTCTTTTCTATCTGAACAGTCCCTGTGGGACCTAAAAAGTCCTGTTCTGGCCATTTTGCTCATGTTTGGAAGCTTTGAGGATATGAAGCTTTGAGCATATTGTTGCTTTTAGAATAATAAAGCAATTCAGTTACTCTACTCATTTTTTTCCTCAATGTACACATGTAACAAGATATTAACAAAGAAGTTCTGCTAAGGCCTGAAGACAACAAGATGGCATTTTAAGCGAGGTGCCAGCCCATATGCAGGACTAGGGAGAAAGCCAGCAAGAGAAAATCAACTAGTTTTGTGACTGTTGCACTCTACTTTCATGGTGATGGAATAGCCAGTCTCTGGCAGATGAGAAAAGAGGGTTTCTGGGTTTTGGCGGGTTGTGAGTCCCATGGGGGAGGAGAGGGAGTATAAGGACCTCATCACAAGCTCAGGGAATGGGGCTTCAACTTGTCCACTGAGAGGGCTTAATACAAGTTTCTTGTGGCCTAGGAAACTCAGTGCACAGGTGTCCAGTTCCCACCTGGAAAATCCAAAGGACAGCAATAGGCTGACTCTAGTTTTGACTGTGGAGTAAGGTGGTAGCAAGGAAGAAGGCTAGGACAGCTTGTGCTCCCCAAATTGGTCATGGTAGATGGTGTGTGTGTGTGTGTGTGTGTGTGTGTGTGTGTGTGTGTGGCCAATGTAGGCCACATCCAAGAAAGGCCAGGCAGTGAGGGGTTATCTTAGATCTGTTCAAGAGTGCTGTGTGGAGGGGCAAACCAGCCTCTCAGAGAGAAACTCAAGGTATCACCAGGTTCGGAGGGCTGAGGAAGGAGTAAGTGAGTAGCAAGCGTGGAGAGCCTTTGTCCTGTGAAGAAAACTACAGGGAAGAACTCCTCAGTGGTGGGAAGGTCACTGCAAAGAGCTGGTGAGAGTCAGCTGTCAATATTTGTCAAGTCCAGAGCAGGCAGATGCTAAATTCCCAAGCTAGGGCCAGTCAAGCAAGAACTTTCCTGCTCCCCTAGCCTCTTTTCATTTGCAGGACTCCAGTGCTGAAAGGGGCAGGACTCACGGCTAGTAATCTGGGGACGGAGGAAGAGAAATACCAGCAGCTGATCACATACCCTCTCCCCAGCCTCCTTTCTCTTCACCTTTCAAGAATCCTGAGCTGGGATCTGGGAGAAGCTTCAACTTCAAAGCAAGAAGTTATGGGACTGAATAATTTAATTACTAAATGCATAGTGTGTGATTTAAAGGACCGGAAGATTGCTGCCATTACTAAGTGTGACCAGAAAGCCATAGACTTGCCCTAAATTTCATCTGGGGTAGAAGAAGAGCTGGCTTCCCTGGGCAGATGAAAGAGAACAGTGGAAAATCAAATAAATTTGCTTGTGAATACACTCTGTGAGTCGTGTTTGGTTAGCATGATGGCTATCCACATTTCCAGCCCTGGGAGACTGACAAGTCCTCAGGGAAAAGTGGGCTGTGGTTTTGAGTGGTCTCTGGGTCAGAACCCCAGAAGACTTCACTGGAGAAGTGAGACCAACCATAGAGACAGGCCAATTTCCACAGCCACAGTGAGGCTACAGCCAAGAGGTCTTCATTGCTCCCCACCCGATTTAGAAGCCCATCCTGACCTGCAATTGACAATGCCTCTGTGCTCACTGCCGTAAGACCATGGCGGCAGATGGCTATGGCTGCTACTGCTTGCCCACTGGGAATCCTAAACTCAGTCTCAAAATCCACGAGCTGTGCCCCTAGAGACTGCCTGATGATGAATCTATTAAGAGCTTGAATCTCTCTGGATGAATGGTTTGGATAATGGCTGGGCATATTACAGCAAACAAAGTGTTTTGGGAGACGTTCTTCACTTATTGCCTCTCGGCTGCAAACCTGCCCTTCTGTGCCTGCTTTGTGATGCTGGGCTGGGATTCTGCCAACCACAGTTCTGCTGTGCCAGCTGGCTCCACGTTAGGCCCTTCCCATGGAAGGCCACAGAGGGAACAGCATGGTGAGGGAGAAAGAAACTCCTTCCTTCCTGTCCTGCAGATTTTCTGCTCCTGTCAGTGCCACTCTAGTCTCACTTCTTCACCCCGGCAGTGGCCATTCCTTCTTAGAGCAGCAGTCAAATGTAGTTTGCAGGTTTTCCAACACTTACAGAACCAGCCTCATGCTCTCATTCTCTCAGGAGATATCGGGTTCTCAGGGACTCTCTCCAGCTCAGAAATGCCAGCCCAGCCAAGCAGTGCCCCCTCCTCAGAGTCTGAGTCTCAAGTTTTCAAGTTTTTATCATTCCCACTCCTTCCTGTTCTCAGCACTAGGGGCGGGAGCAGCTTCCTACAGTTGCTTCTCCACCCCCACCCCACCCCGGCGATGGAGTCTTGTTCTGTCACCCATGCTGGAGTGCGTGGAGTGTAGTAACGTATTCTCGGCTCACTGCAACCTCTGCCTCCTCCCAAGTTCAAGCGATTCTCCTGCCTCAGCCTCCAAAGTAGCTGGGACTACAGGCAGATGCCACCACATCTAGCTACTTTTTGTTAGTAGAGATGGGGTTTTACCATGTTGACTAGGCTGATCTTGAACTCCTGACCTCAGGTGATCCGCCTACCTCAGCCTCCCAAAATGCTGGGATTACAGGCATGAGCCACCAGGCCCCACCAATCTGTGGTTGCTTTTACTGTGATGCCTTAATGTCTTCTTTTAGTTACCTAGTTAGCAATTTCATATTTAATCTTTTTTATTTTTATTTTTTTGAGACAGGGTCTCTCTTTTACTCAAGCTGGGTGCTGAGGCATGATCACAGCTCACTGCAGCATCAACTTCCGGGGCTCAAGCAATTCTCCTGCCTCAGCCTCCAGAGTAGCTGGGACTACAGGTACACACTATCATACACTACTAATTTTTTATTATTTGTAGAGATGAAATCTCACGATGTTGCCCAGGCTCATCTCAAACTCCAGGACTCAAGCAATCCTCTCTCATCAGTCTCCCAAAGTGCTGGGATTAGAGGTGTGAACCACTGTGCTCGGCCCCAATAATTCTTATATTACCTTCTCTGTTCAAATAACAGGGTTTTCCATCCCGAGTGAGATACCTCTCAATGAAAAAAATGGAGAATTACAGTATCCCAGAGGACTTGTTGGGGTAAAGAATCAGTGAGGCCTCTAAGCAAGGAAAGACTGGAGTGGTTGCTTTTATTATTAATTATTTATTTATTTACTTCTGTATTTATTTATTTTGAGATAGGGTCTCACTTTGTCACCCAGGCTGGAGTGCACTGATGTGAACCTGCTCACTGCAGACTTGATCTCCTAGGCTCAAGCAGTCCTTTCACCTCAGCCTCCCAAGTAGCTGAGACTACAGGCATGTGCCATCACGCTCAGCTAATTTTTGTATTTTTTACAGAGACAGGGTTTTCCGTGTTGCCCAGGCTGGTCTCAATCTCCTGAGCTTAAGCGATCCTCCCACCGCGGCCTCCCAAAGTGCTGGGATTACAGGCATGAACCACTGTGCCCGGCCTGTTTTTTTAATCACGAAGCCCTTGGAGAAAGAGATGGCACAAAGGACTTTCTCTCTAGGAACCGTAAATGTCTATAGGCACATCGCCCACCTACACAACCCTTGCACACAGTTACTCAGTTTTAAGCGTTGGTGGACCCCAAAGCCCAGGTACCAATTCCTGTGGTAGAATGTTGGCTAGGTTGAGTCTCCATGTTGGAGGAAATCTACTTGGCTCTCAGAGGCTGTTGCCTAAGCTTAGGAAAAGTTGAACAAAAGATCTGTCACTTCTGGATTGCCAAGGAGCTGTCCCAGATTTTCAGACTCCCTGAATTTGAGTTAAATATCCTGACTGCAGACCTGCCAACCACCTTGGACTTGAAATTGCTCTTGCATCCAAAGCCTTAAAAATGTGTCGTTTGTAACAACAGCTATTTCACTCATGGGGGCCCGGCCAACAAGAATGAGCCTTCTGAAGCAGAGCCCTGTTTTCTAGGCTGTCCTCCCCCAGAGGCTCCCGGCTGGCCCAGAGGCTCCCCAACCTTCTCTCCCAGTCCTTCCGTGCCGCCTGGAGTGTAGTCCTCCTGGACAGAAAGGTGCGTCGCCATCTTCTGGGCGGCACTATTATTGCATGTCCATTTTCTAGAAAATTCCTGACATCTGGGTTCTATGTAAACATAAGAACTTTTCCTCTACTGTGAGTTGGTAATCTGGATGTGTTTTGCGAAAGATGATGCCCTAAGCCCTTAGAAGGGAGGACACCGAGTCTGGGAAGAGTCACTACCTCTGGGCTTCATTTTTTTTTCATCTCTAAGGCAAGGCAGTTATCCTGATGCTGAGGAATCTATAGCGAATTTTCCTTTCTCCCTCAAACTATCGGGTCGACCTTTTCACATTAGAAGGCAAAGAATGGAAAATAATTCTTACTCCACATACACAGTTAAGTAGCTACCACATATCTTTATAGAGCTGTCCCAGATACATTTGATTTTGGTTCCATGATCTTTTTTTAATTTTATTTTTTCATAGAGACAGGGTCTCACTATGTCATCCAGGCTAGTTTCAAATTCCTGAGCTCAGGTGCTAGGATTACAGGCGTGAGCCACTGTGCCCAGCCACCATCTTGATCTTTTAAGTTATTTAGACATTGCTCAAGATATAGACTGATTTTTCTCTCTGTTGATTCCAAAAGGCTTTACTGTTTTATTCATTCATTCCACAAAAGGATTTAGTCAATCAACTCAAAAACTGTTATTGAGTGCCTACTATGCACCAGGCACTTTAAAAGCACTAGGGATACAGCAATAAATAAAACAGACACAAGCCATTCCCTCATGGAGCTTCTTACCTACTGCAGGAGAGAGGCAATAAATAAAATGTGCAGCATGTTGGCTGGAAGAGGATGTGGGCCAAGAGAGGATTTTTTTGGTCTATCTGTTTTGTTTAAGATAGGAGAAATTACAGCACATTTGTCTGCAAAGGGGAATGATCCAGGAAAGTGGGAGAAATGACGATGCACAAGAGAGGAGGGACTGGTGGAGTGATGCCTCGAGGAGGCGAGGGGAGGTGGCATCTAGTGCACCAGTGGAGAGGGCGGTGCAAATATTTATCAAGCCCCTGGCAGGATCAGAACCAAGGCAAGGTGCTGGAGATCCGGCAGTAAAGAATATGGACAGTAGCCCTGCCTTCCTGTAGATTTCACCCTAATTAGGAAAATGGACAATAAAAAGCAAACTAGGCCGGGCACAGTGACTCATGCCTATAATGCCAGCACTTTGGGAGGCCAAGTGGGCAGATCACTTGAGGTCAGGAGCTCAAAACTAGCCTGGCCGACATGGCAAAACCCCATCTCTACTGACAATACAAAAATTAGCTGGGTGTGGGGGTGCATGCCTGTAATTCCAGCTACTTGGGAGGCTGAGGCCTGAGAATCACTTGAACCGGGGAGGCAGAGGTTGCAGTGAGCTGAGAGTGTACCACTGCACTCCAGCCTGGATGACAGCGCAAGACTGCATCTCAAACAACACACGAACAAACAAAAAATTAATAAATGAGGCATGGTACTCATGGCTTGAGGTATGTGCTATGACAGAAACACAATGATCATGGAAATCCTCTTTGAGAAGTGCCATTTAGACTGAGTTTTAAAGTGTGACAAAGAGATGTCCATGTGCAGAGCCCCAGGAAAGAGGATGTCAAGCAGAAAGGACAGCAAGTACAAGACCCTGAGGGGGAAGAGCTTGGCCCATTTGTGCATCTGATTGGAGGTGGGGCTGCTGAAGGGTAGTTAGCAAGGAGGGTGAAGCATGAGATGGGGTTAGAGGTTGACCATTGATGGCTTTTTCTTAACAGTCAATAAATTTTATGAGCAAATTTGTAGATAACTCAAGGCTAGGAAGGACAGCTCGCACTGTTAAATGGCAAAATCAGAATTTAAAAACCCAATCACATTGATGGCATGTAAGAAATTTCAATGTCAAATCTTGCGTTTGGGCTCAAAAAAATCAGTTTCAAGAAAACAGTAAAAGGAAGATAAATACACCGCCAGTTGGTATGAAAAGGGTTCTGGGTTTTCCAGAAAGCAAAGCCTAAAACAGGCCTAAATGCAAACTCTTCCCTGAGCAATGTGACTAAAGGAGCAGAAGTGAGAGTGGGAAGGCAAAGAGAAGACAAAAGAACCAGCACAGAGTTGTGGTGTTGAGGTGGCCTCGTCCGCAGGCTCCTGCTGGTACAATCTCAGGGGCCCATGGAGGAGCTCGAAAGGTGCCTCAGTGGCAGCTAGAGAGCAAAGAGAGGGAATAGCATTTCTCCCTTGCTCCACACATCGCACACCAAAGGCTCTCCCCGTGGTGTCTATGTCCCCCAAGGGTGAATGCCAAGCAGGCCACCGTGATGGTCCCATTTGCACTGTCACTCAGAGGCTCAAAGGCAGAAAGCAAGGGGCAGGAAGAGTGGCCTGAGATGGATCACGGTCAACTGCACTTGTGGGAACTGGTAGGTGCCCCACAGAACTGGGCACAGCTGGAATAAGAGACAGGGGAGACCCAAGCTCTGAAGTGATTGACAGTGGGGTCTCCTACATATAAGCTGAGGAAGGACAATTTTCCTCTGCTTGGGATTTCATCTCGAAATCTTTTTAGGCTTTCTGCGGAAATACAGGTGTGTAACTGAATTCATTCTCAATACTTTCAGGATATTTGGGCCTTAGAGGTAAAAAGGACCTCCAAAATACTATTCCCGAAGCCATAATAATTCCTTCTTTAAAATTTCTCAGGCCAAGCCCAGTGGCTCACCCAGTGGTTCACAGTGTAATCTCAGCATTCTGGGAGGCTGAGGCAGGAGGATTGCTTGAGTCCAGGAGTTGGAGAGCAGCCTGGGTAAGATAGTGAGACCTCATCTCTACAAAAAATTGAACAGTTAGCTGAACGTGGTGGCACACTCCTGTAGTTTCAGCTAATCAGGAGGCTGAGCTGGGAGGATTGCCTGAGCCTGAAAGGTAGAGGTTGTGGTGAGCTGAGATCAAGCCACTGCATTTCAGCCTGGGCAACAGAGCTAGACCCTGTCTCTAAATAAATAAAAATAAGGCCAGGCATAGTCACTCATGCCTGTAATCCCAGCACTTTGGGAGGCCAAGGCAGATGGATCACTTGAGCTCAGGAGTTTGAAAACAGCCTGAGCAACATGGCGAAACCCTGTCTCTACAAAAAATACAAAAACTAGCCAGATGTGGTGGCACATGCCTGTAGTCCTAGCTACTCGGGAGGACTGAGGTGGGAGGACCACTTGAGCTCAGGAGGCAGAGGTTGCAGTGAACCGAGGTCGCACCACTGCCATCCAGCCTGGGTGGCAGAGCAAGACCCTATCTCAAAAATGAAAAATTAAAAAAAATAGAGATACAAGGAGGAAGGGGTGGTGGAAGCTGGGGTTGGGGGACAAAAATAAAAATAAATAAATGAATATAATTTATCTAATTCAACAAAGGAATCTTTATTAAATATTATCTAAGACTTCTGAATTTTTATCAAATGCTCCATTTATATAAACTGCTTACTTCTGCTAAACCGGGGGCTACCGTGGTAGGAGGGAAGTGAAGGGTTAGGGAAACCACTCATCCCATTTATCCCAGGCCAGTTAAAGACCTCAAATTTAAAATTTTTGACTCATCTCCAAGTGAAGTCTCAGAGCCACAATAACAACAACATTGAAAGAAGATGTTCTTCAAACAGCTCAAACTTGTGTCCTCATCCTCAGATCAAACTGCCTGTGGTACATTGTAAATAAATATTTTCAAAAGTTCTATAATTATCTTGCAAAATAATTCAGTGCCTTTGCTGCTCAAATGTATCAATTTATGAAATGTAGTTTTCAAAAATCATAATTTTTATGATTATCTTTGGATGTTTCTCTTTTTTTAAAAAAATATGTATGTGTGTGTATATATATGTGTGTGTGTGTGTGTGTATATATATATATATATATATATATATATATGAGAAGCCTTGAGAAATGGACATGGCCCGTGTACTTCTTGACCTCTGAGATACCAAGGCTAACCCCTACCAACCTGCAGAAATAATGTTTCTGCAAGTCCCATTTGCCTCCATTCTGAGTGCTTATTAACCCTGCAACTTTTGTCTGCTCAGGGAAAAGCGAAAGGTAACTAGCTGGAGGGTAAGTGAGGAACCTTTGCTCCTTTTCCCAGCTCTGAAGGTGCTTGTAAATATCACTCAAGGTGCTCTGGCATTGCATTGGAGACTGGTTTATCTTTCATCTCACAAAGGGTTAGGAGTCCCTTTGTGAAACTGTTGCTGTGTGGAGCCAGCACTACTAGATATGCCTTTGTTGAATCCCCAGAGAATTGTCTTTGGTCTGTGTTTCTTCAACCTATTTGTTCTCTCTCTCTCTTTTTTTTGTTTTTTGTCTTTTTATTTTTTGAGATAGTCTCTCGCTCTGTCGCCCAGACTGGAGTACAGTGGTGTGATCTCAGCTCACTGCAAACTCCACCTCCTGGGTTCAAGTGATTCTCCAGCCTCAGCCTCCTGAGTAGCTGTGATTATAGGCGCTCGCCATCACATCCAGGTAATTTTTGTATTTTTATTAGAGACGGGTTTCACCATGCTGGCCAGTTTAGTCTTAAACTCCTGACCTCAGGTGATCCTCCCACCTCAACCTCCCAAAGGGTTGAGATTACAGGTGCAAGCCACCGCACCCAGCCAACCTATTTATTCTCTAGGCTACTTCAAGTCCAAGGCTCAAAGCTGTATTCTCTCCTCATTAAATCCCTGCTGGTTCTCCAGTGGTGACTTTAGGGGAGGCCCCATAAAGGTGAGAAGTAATTTACCTCTGCCCTGCAGGTGCTAAACTAGCTGGCTGCACAGTGGCACACTCTTATTCACCTCCTCACCGGGCTACTGGGCTTCCAACCTCTGCCCTCAAGGTTCTAGGTAAGGGTCACACAAGTAATTCAAAGAGGATCTCATGGGCTTGAGGAGATAATCAGCCTGTGTTTAGAGCAATTTTCATGACATCTGGGCCAAAATCCCTTTTCATGAAGTCCCCTAAGTGGGGACTTAGGGCCATGCCTCACTCTTATCCTTCCTAATATGACTGGTTGTCCTTGGCCTGTGCATGCCTGCCCTTGCATATGTTTAAGATGATATGATCTAGAGGTAGGTGTTGCTCATTCTGTTGTCATCTCTTCTGATGGCCAGAGCCTCTCTCTAATCATCCTGAGATATATCACCTTGCTAATTTCCCGTCCTAAGCCTAACCCTGTGGGTTAGAGATCAAAACGGGGCAGTGGGAGGAACGGAAATGATTCCAATAATCCGCTTCCCAGATAGGTGATTGTTGAGAACTAAGGAAACAAAAAGGGATTTAGTAGGGGGAACTCCCACCTCTGAAGGAAAGCCACAAGAAGATCAAGAAGGGGTGTCATCCCCGCTCTTCCCATACAGACTCCAATCTGTCTCAGCTGTCAGTTTCACTGGTTCTCTGCCCACTTAAGTGGAAACTTATTAAGACTTATTGGCATTAGGGTGGCCACCTCTTTGGGAACAGCTTGAAGAGGCTGGAAATTGATCAAAGTCTGGGCCTGGAGCAATGGCAGCTGCTTCCCTTTTGTCATCCACAGACACCCAGCCTACCCACTGGCACTGTCCTGGGAGGGTCACAGAGTCAGGGCAAGAACCCACAGGGCACCTAGGTTCCAGGAGATTGTGGGATCAGTTCCATAGGTGCATTACAAAATGACTCTGGCTGCGGTGCGGACAATGATCTTGATGGGAAAACAGTTTGGGGGTGGATCGGGAGAGAGAGCACAGACGCTTCAGTCTTGGCAGAGAACCGGTTTGCAGTCTCAATAAGGTTTGATTCATCTAAGGTCTGCGGAGCACGTGCTCTGACCAGCTCCTGCTTTTGAGGGACAAACACATTGGGAAGGCACAGACCAGCTCAACAGGACAGGAGTCAGTCTTCCAACTTCCCACCCGAGGAGAGGCGATAGCTTCAGGGGAGGAAGGAGTGAGGTGACCGGAGCTGTAGGGGAAGGCTTCTTGAGGAGGAAGCTCACATGGGCTCTCAAAGGGAGGACAGGGAGAGTATTCTGGAACTGAAAAGGTAAAGAGAGAACTTCATGGAAGTTTTTTCCTTTGGGGGAAAGCAAGTTCAAACCTTGAATATTGTTCCCTATGTGATCTCCCTTAGGATGTCAGTCTGAATCCCATTACTACCAACACTCATAATAATAAAGATGGCAGTGACTATCACTGACAGAACATTTTCTACGCATGAGGCACTGTGCTTAAGTGCTTTACAAACATTAACTTTATTTAATCTTTATAACTACTTTTCCAAATAGGTTCTATTATTAAGTACTGCTACTATCAGTAATACTATATTATTAACTAATGCCATTATAGATAGCATTGCTAACATTATTAAATACCATTACTACTATCATTATTGGGTACCATTATTAGGTAATACTGATATCCCTAATTTATAGACGAGGAGATTAAGACTCACAGATACAGGTGGGAGGATCACTTGAACCCAGGAGTTTGAGGCCAGCCTGGGCAACATAGAGAGACACCATCTCTACAAAAAATAAAAATAGGCTGGGTGTGGTGGCTCACACCTGTAATCCCAGCACTTTGGGAGGCTGAGGATGGTGGATCACAAGAGTCAAGCGATCGAGACCATCCTGGCCAACATGGTGAAACCCCGTCTCTACTAAAAATACAAAAATTAGCTGGGCATGGTGGTGTGCTCCTGTAGTCCCAGCTACTCGGGAGGCTGAGGCAGGAGAATTACTTGAACCCAGGAGGCGGAGGTTGCAGTGAGCCAAGATTGTGCCACTGCATTCCAGCCTGACGCCTGGCAATGGAGTAAGACCCTGTGTCAAAAAATAAAAATAAAAATAAATAAAAGTTGAGCATGGTGGCATGCACCTATAGTCTCAGCTACTTGGGAAGTTGAGGCAGGAGGATCTCTTGAGCCCAGGAGTTGGAGGCTACAGTGAGTTGACATCTTGCCATTGCACTCCAGCCTGGGTGACAGAGTGAGACCCTGTCTTTTAAAAAAACAAGAAAGAGGCTGGGCGCAGTGGCTCAAGCCTGTAATCCCAGCACTTTGGGAGGCCGAGGCGGGTGGATCACGAGGTCAAGAGATCGAGACCATCCTGGTCAACATGGTGAAACCCCATCTCTACTAATACAACAAATTAGCTGGGCATGGTGGCGCGTGCCTATAATCCCAGCTACTCAGGAGGCTGAGGCAGGAGAATTGCCTGAACCCAGGAGGCGGAGGTTGCAGTGAGTCAAGATCGCGCCATTGCACTCCAGCCTGGGTAACGAGCGAAACTCTGTCTCAAAAAAAAAAAAAAAAAAACAAAAACAAGAAAGAGGTTGGGTGCAGTGGCTCAGGCCTGTAATCCCAGCATTTTGGGAGGCTGAGGTGGGCATATCACCTGATGTCAGGAGTTCGAGACCAGGCTGGCCAACATGGTGAAATCCCATCTCTACTAAAAATACAAAAAAATTAGCCAGGTATGGTGGCACATGCCTATAATCCCAGCTACTCGGGAGGCTGAGGCAGGAGAATTGTTTGAACCCAGGAGGCGGCACTCCAGCCAAGCAACAGAACAAGACTCCATCTAAAAAAAAAAATAAAAAAACAAGACAGGGAGTCACAGATGCTAAGTTACTTGCCCATGTGGATAATATTGGTGGAGCCCAGGCTTAAACCCACACATTGACTCCAGAGCTCTCAAATTGAACCACACACATATTATCTCTTAGTCCTTAAGTGTTTCTGTGCCCAGTCAGACACTGGATGCTACATTGTTAGGAGATGGATTTACTCATCCTACTCCCTGCTGCTCTTCTTGAACTAGGGAAACCTAGTTCAAGTCTCACTTTTTCTCTGAGACCCTCCCCAACCTCTCCCACCCTCACAGGATGCTTTTTTTTCCTGAATACCTACAGCACTTACAATGTGTGCTGCTGACTTGGCATTTCATGGTCCAAGGTCTCAGGTCATGATTTCATTCAAATGGGAACATCGTGCCTCTCCAACAAGTCTGCAAATAACCCCGGAGAAGGACATGTCTTATTTCTGGAGGCAAGAGAAATACTTCTTGGTGAATTGGCTTGGATGACTCCGCCTCCCCTGCCCCTGCAGCATGTCCTCTGGAAGGCCCTGCTCAGTTATCTTGGCTGCCTGCCTTTTGCATACACCCCTCCTTCCTTGCCCTCTGTCAATATCTTCATTCTGCCTTTTCTCACCTGGCAAAGATAAATCCTGCAGCTCTCCACCACCTGCCTGATGGGGCTGTCTAGCTCTTTGCTGTCCAGAGAGGTCACTGCAGGCTATGCCCAGAGAACTCCCGGCCCTGTCCTAGGTCCCTTGCCTGGGTGGAAAAGTGGCCTCCCCTGGTGTGCTGACTTAGACTGTCACTGTGCAGTGTAAAGGGATGGACCGAGCCCCTGCATGGGGCAGCATCTACTGCCCTGACCCCCTCAGTGCTTTCCCATAAACTGCCATCTCAGAGGAAGAATCAATCCACTCTGTAATCATGCTCTTGGGGGGGGTCTGGGGACTGATTGATGGGTCTAGTTGTTTCATTATAAGTCACTGTAATTTAAGTAAGTCAAATCAATAAACTTTATAGGTCTCCCCAGATTGTTCCAGAGGCGAGACCCAGTGGCTTTCACTTCAATAGATTTAGACCCCTGCCTAAATAAAAAGCAATAGTCGCCTGGAGATACAGTTTGATTTCCTTTTGAGAGACTCTCTTAGTGCCCTCGAGCCTGTCATGACTTAAATCAATAAATTTAACCACTTCCAAGAAGAAATCAGTTGCCTTTGGACTGTCTTCGTGCCACTTCCTGATGTCCCTGGCACACAACAATTTTAGATGCCTGAAGTGAACCAGTCAAGGCAGTCAAGACTGTGCTATCCTGTCCTTGGGGCCCAGGCACAGCCCCCCAGCCTGGGCAGTCCAGCCCTTTCCTCTCCGTCAGGTGTTCTCTTTATCCTGCCCAGCTGTCCCAAACCTCTCCTTACCTGAGATGTCCCACTAGCCCACCCCTGCTCTGCACTCCTGGCCTCCAGGGCCCTGAATGACCAGTCTAGCTAACGAGGAGCTGGTCTTCCTTGTCATTTTGAGGTGAATGTAGCAGTCCCTCTAGGTGGTACTTTTGTCCATTTACAAGAATATCTAGGAAGCAGAATACACATGGTGGTAGTAGCTGTAAACTAAAAATAAAATTTCGAGGCTCCCAACCATCTGAAAGGATCCCTCCTCTTGGCCAAGGGCATTCCAAAGTTAACCTGGAAAATTAGTTCAGGCCACTATGGGAACAGGGATTGCACATGCCTCATTACACCCTCCTCCCGTTGGAATTCAGGCACAACTGACCAGCATTAACATCAAAACAGAGATCTTAAGACTGTAGCAATAAGACACCAAATTCCAACCTGACTCTAATATAGCATCACATGACAGACAACAAGCCCTGAAAGAAATCAAAGTACTCTATTCTTTTACTCATGTTTTGAAATGGTCCTGCAAAACTGTCTCTTGTGGGGGAAATCTACATTCTGTAGAGAATCCCTCTCCCTTTCTACATCTTTTCCCTGATCCAGGAGAGAATTAACTAAGAGTCTGGCACCTTTTAAGTCTGATAAGAAATATTTACTATCTACTCTTTCTGAAACCTGCTACCTGGAGGCTTCATCTGCATAATAAGAACCTCGGCCTCCATAACCCCTTATCTTAACTCAGATACTCCCTTCTACGGATTCCATACTTTTAGATAAACTCTTTCAATCAATTTCTCTGGGAAAATCTTTGAATGCATCTGTGACCTGAAAGTTCCCCTCCTCCACCCCTTTGAATTGTCCTGCCTTTTGAGATCTGACCAATGTATATCTTACACATTTTAATTGATGTCTTATGTCTCCCTAAAGTATATGAAACCAAGCTGTAGCCTGACCACCTTGGGCACATGTCATCAGGACCTCCTGAGGGATGTTTTTATTCTTGGCAAAATAAAGTTCTAAATTGATTGAGACTCAGATACATTTTGGTTTATATAGCAATAGCAGATTGATAATACCTCAATGGAATGACTGCAATGATGAGAATTTCAGGCCTTGGTGGGGTGGAGTGTGTCTATCCTGGGCCACTTTTAAGTTATTTCTCAGAGAAAGTCACGCATCTCTGTCCACCTAGGGCTGGCCATAAGAGAGGCCAGCCAGCCTTACCCTGTCTGCCAGGGCTAGTTTAGTGGTCATCCTCACTGCCTGAGCTCTGCCCTGCACTCTCTCATTCCTCAAGGGTTAACTGTGATGGAGCCAGCAGTAAAATGGTCTGTCTAGGAGCCAGGAGCCATCAGGAGAGCAAAGTCATCTCCAACCCTCTGCCCAATGTCAGAGCACTATGCCAGTGTAAGCTCCAAAGTCACCCATCTAGGATGATGGCTAAAGACCCCCACAATATTTTTATTCTCTAGAATGGGAATAAGACCCACCACTCTTTGGCCACAGAATCAAACTTTTAAATACCAGGAGTTCCATGGTTGCTCCAGAGCCCATCGTGTGCTGCCAAGATGGACTCTCAAATCAGGCGACTTGAGTGGTCAGGATGAGGTTGTCGCAAAACTGTTTCTATGTTGCATAAAGTTTTAAATAGAATGTTGTGGGAAAAGCCTTTCCGCACATGGTCCTTGTACTAGAGAGACTCAGGAGTTCCTGCTGCTTGGCTTCCTCCAGCCCAGAGGCTGCCTGTCCCCCCGTGAGAGGCTGGGGCAGATCCTAGAGCAGTGACATACCAGGGACAGTGTGGGTAGATCATTTTAACATCCCCTCCTCTATGTGACAACACTCAGCAGTAATCATGCAATTAAACAAGTAATGCAACAGTCCCCCTTATCCACAAGGTATATGTTCTAAGACTCCCAGTGGATGCCTGAAACTGAAGGTAGTACTGAACCTATCTACACTGTTTTTCCCTTTGCATATACACTGTATAATATGGATACGCTGGAATGATTCATATCCCAGCTGGGAGGGACAAAGTGAAACAGCACAAGATTTCTTCATGCTTCTCAGAACAGTGCACAATTTAAAACCTATACATTGTTTACTTCTGGAATTTTCCATTTAATATTTTCAGACCGCAGTTGACTACAGGTAACCTAAACTGTGGAATGCAAAACCACAGAGAAGGGAGTACTACTGTGGTAATGGCTGGAAAAGGAACATAGGCAATAAAACTTTCATTTTATTGAGCTTCATGTATAACTGTGAGAGCAAAAATAAGTAAACAAATGCTAAAATGTAAAAAAATTTAAAAGTAATGATTGATACATTTTCATTGCACCAGTACTTTTAAAAACTGGAGCATACATACATACTGGTCTGTGACAGCAATGAACAATATTGCAATTTCCGTTTTTGCGACTTAAAACCTCTACAAATTTCTTGATAAGTTTATCAAAATTGATCTTCGCATACTTACGTGCAATGGGCAGTTTGTTGATATCTCTTCAATCATAGTTGTTAATTTTAATTTAGAAAAAAAAAACTCTTGTACATGAGTCAGCAGATATACAAACAGGAAGTTTTAAACAAATGAGTAGGTCTGTCAAGACTCCTAAAAAGTCCGTTTTGTAATTCATTTCAGAACTTTTAAGACTGTCCATGTATAGGCTTCTTTGGGGTCAATTATGACTACTTTCAAGTATCTCCAGTCAAAAAACCTCTACTAGAGTATCTTCACCAGAAAATTCACCATGTGTTTCTATTATCATTGGTAAATTTCTGAAATTTTTCTTCTAGAAGAATCAGAAAATGGCTGTGTGGCAGTAAATAGTGGTATTGTTTGATCTGTTGCTTTAGAAGCATCCGATTCCTGATGAAAACAATAAAGGCACTTAAACATTGCCTTTTGAGTTCTTTTGGCCATGGTCATGCAGAAGAAAATAGAAACTAAGATTCTGTCTCTTCATGTTAGTCATGCCTTCCATGGTTTATTTTCAATCTATTGTTTAAGCACAGGAATATATGGTTCTGTTACTAAAACACCAGGGATTCGGTCTAGGTCCTGCTGCTTCACACACAGGTAGCCAGTCCCTAAGACAAAGATAGGTGAGTACTGCCAAGGAAGAAAGCTTTAATTGGAGCTGCAGCCGAGGAGATGGGAGCTCAGTCTCAGATCCATATCCCTGACTGACCAAAACCCAGGGGTTTATATAGCAGGAAGAAATGAAACAATGTGTAAGAAAATAGGAACTAGGTAGGGGCAAGGGAAGCAGTCATGATGAATGAGGAGTCCTGGCATCTCATTGTCTGGATGTGGTGGTCTGGTGAGTTTCAGTTCCTTGATACTTTTTTTGAGAGGCCCGAAGTTCATTTCCTGAGGAAGGAACTCAGGCAAAACAAATGTAAGTTTCAATCCAGAAGGTTCAATTTCTAAATATGTCCAAAAAACTGTCAATGGGACTATTTGGGCAGTCTTCAGTTCCATAGGGTTTAGAACACAGAGGTTCCAAATTTTTAGGTACTTTGGAAACAAATGCTTGTGGGTAAATTTACTTGAGTCAAGGATTAATTTTTCAAATTAATGCCTTATATAAAATACAATGATGGTTAATAGATGTTATTTAAATGAATTAATTTAAAGCCTCCATTGTTAAGACTCAACAGCAGCCACGACAATTATTTAGAACTTCGGCCAAGAAGATTCTTTTCCAAGGAAGAATATTTTTATCACTGTAATTGTTTAGAATTGCCAGTATGCGGTGATAATAAAAAGCAGACTGGATTTCAGTTTGTTTCAAAATTTGCTACAGACAATGCACCCCTTCTAGCCTGCACCTGCGATGGATGGATCCCACTGGCTGCCCCACCCTGCTACCCTAATGCCTCAAATGAGGAGCAGGGGCACCTGCCATCCAAAACCTTTAGAAGAGTGCGTTTGTGCAACTCACAAAGTAAAAGCCTGCATCCAGGTTGCAGATTTGTTTTGTTTGGTCTACAATGTTAAAAAATTTTTTAAATTATAAACTTGAAAAACAAACCTTTGATTCTTCTGGCAGGGCGTGTGCTTACAGTTTGTCACAGTCCCCATCACTCCTTATTTATCATACGTTGTCTAATTTGCCCACTTAAATCATCTGCCTGGCTTATGTAGGTCTCTGGGTTTGTGAACCTACTTTGTGACTTTGTTTCTATAGTTGTCCTTTTTCCAGTTTTTTAGTTTTTTAGGGTTTGCCCTCTTCCCCTAGCCCTCATTGGCCGCAGCTCACCCGCCTCTCCCTGGCCCCTCAGCTTCACCATTCAGAGACCCTTTCCCCCTTGTTTAACCCAGCAGTTACTCTTGCTTTACATCTCATTCCATTACTGCCACTCTGCTTCAGGAAGCAGACACTCAGGCAACCACTAAGCCATCCTTTTTTTGTTTGTTTTTTTGAGACAGTCTCATTCTGTCGCCCAGGCTGGAGTGCAATTGCGCAATCTTGGCTCACTGCAACCTCCACCTCCTGGGTTCAAGCGATTTTTGTGCCTCAGCCTCCCAAGTAGCTGGGATTACAGATGCACACCACCATGCCCAGCTAATTTTTGTATTTTTAGTAGAGATGGGGTTTCACCATGTTGGCCAGGCTGGTCTTGAACTCCTGACCTCAAGTAATCTGCCTGCCTCGGCCTCCCAAAGTGCTGGGATTACAGGTGTGAGCCACCATGCCCAGCCTTAAGCAATCCTTCTTGAGCCTGAGTTGGGCAACTGCCTCCCTTCCAATGGGAACTTTGCTCCTCAGCTCCTTCTGTGACACTCAGGGAGGCCAGCAAGGAGGCTACCCTTCCCAGAGTCCAGCAGGGGGCTCACTCCTGTGGTTGGTGGTGAGGAAGTGAAATTGCCTTTGCAAAATTATGACTGAGACAGTGAGAGAGACCTAACCGACCATCTTGCTTCTAACTTCCAAATTGTCCTTGTTTATTCCTGGGCATAGACTAAACTAACTTTGGGAGAAAGTTAGTTTATAGTTTAAAACAAAGATGGTAACAGCTCTTTCCCAAAGCAGACCTCGTTCTTACCTAGGGACTAGATTGCCTTTGTAGGACTAACATTAGCCACAAGATTAGAAATTTGCAGGCCAGGTGCAGTGGCTCACACCTGTAATCCCAGCACTTTGGGAGGCCGAGGAGGGTGGATCATGAGGTCAGGACTTCAAGACCAGACTGGCCAACATGGTGAAACCTCGTTTCTATTGAAAGATACAAAAATTAGCTGGGCATGGTGGCTCATGCCTGTGATACCAGCTACTTGGGAGGTTGAGGTAGGAGAATTGCTTGAACCAGGACCCGGGAGGCGGAGGTTGCAATGAGCCGAGATCGCACCACTGCACTCCAGCCTGGGCTACAGAGCAATACTCCATCTCAAAAAAAAAAAAAAAAAAAAACAAAGAAAAGAAATTATGGGGAGAGATCCAAGATGGCTGATCACTAGCAGCTCAGGATTGTAGCTCCCAGAGACAGCGCACAGAACGAGAGGACACCATACTTTCAGACGAATTTTTGTTACCCACGGACTGGAAGATTCCCAGCGGAGGAGCCCCACGGGTCTCCAGGGCAATTCTTGTGGCCAGCGTGGCGGTTTTGCTGGTGCCCTGGCGCAGCAGTTCTTGGTGCAGAGTAAACGGGACTGGGTCCCCTTTTAGTCGATGTTTGGCACTCCGGGAAGGCAGAGTCACCCATTTACCTGATTGAAGAAGGGACTCAAGAGGGAAGCCAGACCGGAGATTCCTGGACAGAAAAACACCACGAATCTTAATGCCGCTGTTTTGGCCAGCGCAGTGGGTTGCTCAGATTTCAGTGCTGAGAATCAACAAGTTGGACATCCACTCAGAGGCCTAATTTGAAAGTAGGCAATTACAAAGACGACAGGTGGATGAACTCACAATGATGGGAAGAAACCAGCGTAAAAAGGCTGAGAATACCCAAAATCAGAATGCCTCTCCTTCTACAGAGGATCACAGTTCCTCATCAACAAGAGAACAAGGCCTGATGGAGAACGAGTACATTCCATTAATAGATTTAAGCTTGAGAAAGTGGATAATAAGAAACTTTAGTGAGCTAAAAGAACATGTTCTGGCTCAATGTAAAGAAACTAAGAACCTTGAAAAAAGGTTCGGGGCTGGGTGTAGTGGCTCACGCCTGTAATCCTAGCACTTTGGGAGGCCGAGGTGGGTGGATCACCTGAGGTCAGGAGTTCAAGACCAGCCTGGCCATCATGGTGAAACCCCATCTTTAAAAAAAAAAGAAAAAAAGAAAAAAGGTTTGATGAAATGCTAACGAGAATAGACAACTTAGAGAGGAACATAAGTGAATTAATGGAACTGAAGAACACAATACGAGAACTTCACAAAGTATGCACAGGTTTCAACAGTTGAATTGATCAAGCAGAAGAAAGGATATCAGAGGTCGAGGACCATCTAAATGAAATGAAATGAGAAGACAAGATTAGAGAAGAAAGAGTAAAAAGGAACGAGCAAAGTCTCCAAGAAATATGGGACTATGTGAAAAGACCTAATTTACGATTGATAGGTATACCTGAATGTCGTGAAGAGAATGAATCCAAGCTGGAAAATATTCTTCAGGATATTATTCAGGAAAACTTTCCTAATCTACTAAGGCAGGACAATACTCAACTCCAGCTAATCCAGAGAACACCACAAAGATATTCCTCAAGTAGAGCAACTCCAAGACACATAATTGCTAGATTCACTGGGGTTGAAATGAAGGAGAAAATTCTAAGGGCAGCTAGAGAGAAAGGTCACGTTACCCATAAAGGGAAGCCTATCAGACTCACAGCACACCGCTCACCAGAAACCCTACAAACTAGAAGAGAGTGGGGGTCAATATTCAATATCCTCAAAGAAAAGAATTTTCAACCCAGAATCTCATATCCAGCCAAACTAAGCTTCATAAGCAATGGAAAAATAAAATTGTTTGCAAACAAGCAAGCACTCAGAGATTTCATCACCACCAGGCCTGCTTTACAAGAGCTTCCGAAAGAAGCACTACAAACAGAAAGGAACAACCAGTATCAGTCATCCCAAAAACTTACCAAAACGTAAAGAGTATCTCTATAATGAAGAATCTACATCAACTAATGGGCAAAATAGCCAGCTAGCATTAAATGACAATATTGAACTCACAAACATTAATATTAATTCTAAATTTAAATGGATTAAATGCCCCAATCAAAGAGACAGACAGGTAAATTGAATAAAAAGTCAAAACCCATTGGTACGCTGTATCCAGATCTATTTCACAAGCAACGACATACAAAGACTCAAAACAAAGAGATGGAGGAAGATTCACCAATTAAATCGAGAGCAAAAAAAAAAACAGGAGTTGTAACTTTCGTCTCTCACAAAATAGACTTTAATAGTAACAAAGACTAAAAGAAACAAAGAAGGACATTACAAAGCGGTAAAAGGATCAATGCAACAACAGAAGTTGATGATTATAAATATATATGCACCCAATACAGGAGCACCCAGATACATAAGACAAGTTCTTGATGACTTATAAAGAGACCTGGACTCCCGCATAATAATAGCAGGAGATTTTGACACCACATTGTTAATATTCGACGGATCAACGACATAGAAAATTAATAGGGACATCTATGATTTGAACTTAGATCTGATAAGTAAACTTAGTGAATATTTATAGAAGTCTCCATCGCAGGTCCACAGAACATACATTTTTCTCAGTATCATATTACACCTATTTTGAAAGTGACTACATAATTGGAAGTAAATCACTCTTCAGCATTTGCATGGCATTTCACAGACTTAAATGAAATATTGGTTGGCTGCTTGTTTGTTATTTTCGTCCCTTATTCCTTCCTGTCTCCGCTGTTAAGCACAATTATCGGCATAAAAGAGGTTTTTAATACCTATTTTTAGATTGCATTCCAGTCCGGGCAATAGAGCAAGAATCTTGTTCTCTCTCCCCCTTTTTCTTTCTTTCTTTCTCTCATTAAAAAAAAGAAAGAAAGAAATTATGGTTTTAGGAGTCATGCAGCTAGAGGCTACAAGATTCTGATCCTCACTAAACTGTTCCTAAGATGAGTGTGTGAGATATTTTGTAGACCCTGCGCTTGATGGATCAGCTGGCGCCATCAAGACTATCAACTGGATCATCTGATCTGTGGCTCCCACCCAGGAACTAATTTGGCATAAGAAGACAGCTTTGACTCCCTATAATTTCATCCCTGACCAATCTGCACTCCCAGCTCACTGGCTCCTCATCCCCAACCCACCAAGTTGTTCTTTTTTTTTTTTGAGATGAGTCTCACTCTGTCACCCAGGCCAAAGTGCAATGGCGTGATCTTGGCTCATTGCAACCTCTGCTGCCCCAGTTCAAGCAATTCTCCTGCCTCAGCCTCCTGAGTAGTTGGGATTACAGGCACACACCACCACATCCGGCTAATTTTTGTATTTTTAATAAAAATGGGGTTTCACCATGTTGGTCAGGCTGGTCTCGAACTCCTGACCTCAGGATCTGCCCACCTCAACCTCCCTAAGTGCTGGGATTACAGGCCTAAGCCACTGCATCCAGCCCCAACCCACCAAGTTGTTCTTAAAAATTCTGCTCCCCAAATGCTTTGTGAGATTGATTTGAGTAATAATAAAACTTGGGTCTCCCACACAGCCAGCTCTGAGTGAATTAGTCTTTCTCTATTGCAATTCCCCTGTCTATATAAATCAGCTCTGTCTAGGCAGCAGGCCAGGTCAACCCCTTGGGCAGTTACAGAAGCAGAAAGAGAGAAACCATTTCCACATGAACCATTGAACACACATGCAGAGTCATGCCCACAGTTGGCGTAATTTAACATGACGCAAAAAACGTCCCTTGCTGTTTACTAACCACCCATATCAATTTGGACAATTACTTTCAGCCAGTGGCATGCTAGGATCAACTCATACTGGCTCCAGAGAGGCAACTGTTAAACACTTAGGAATTTTAACAGCAGGTTGGTGTCTTGAAATCAGCCACTGTGGAAGCATTTACACCAAGGAAATCGGCATATGTTATGAACCAGGGCATTTGCCATGGGGGTAAAGAGCCACTTTACCAGCATACCTCTGCCTTTAGCACAACTCTGCATTTCCTCTGCCCAGAATGCCTAGAAACTCTCAGTTTTGTTTGGTTGATTTCCCTCGCTTATGCTTTAGTAGAGGCCTATGGTAAAGAGGAGGGGCCGTAGGGTCATACTATCCTTGTGCAAGTCTATATCCCACCAGTGGGACCTTGAGCACATTGCTTAATATCCCTATGACTCCTTATTCCCATCCCTACGACTAGAGCTGTTGATGGCACCTTCTCATAGGATTTTCATGGAGTTAAATGAGTTAATACATTCAAGGGACCTAGACCAGTGCCTGGAGAAAAAGGAGTTCCACAAACCTTACTTATCATCATTCTAAAACTGAAATTTCATTTACTTCTCTTATTTCACTTGTGTGGTTAGAAGATGCAAATGTCTACTCACCAGTTTAAACCCTGCACAGCTTGCTGAATATAAATATCCCTAATGCCTCACTTTCGGGTGAGTATATACCAGGTCGACTCATGCCTTCTTCCTCTCAAAAAAAAAAAGAATAGCAGTGATACATTGGAAAAGTCCTATTCACACTATTACTCCAAAATGTGGGTATTGGTTTTGCATCTCATTCCCATAATTAGAAAAAGTCTCTGTATTTAGTTTTTATAAATTCTCCTTTGTTTCCCCACTTCAGTTTTAAGATGCACTGTATTTTTCTTCTTTTCATGGTCCTGAAATCAGGATGGGTGTTTCAGTTGATGCATGCATTTGATGTGGTTGTGTTTCTTTTCCTCTGCCTAAAAGCAGTTATTAAAATGATGGTGTTTGCAGATCTAGATTTGAAAGAAAAGAATAATGTAATGGTGCATCTTGCAATCAATAGTGTTTTAGAATCCAGGAAACACAGTAATAATACTCAATGACAAAGTCAGTTCTAGGATGCCAGCTTCTGCACCCAGCGTCTCGTCCCCAGAGACGATGCTCTGGGTGTGCCTGCTGCAGCCCCTCTTCCTTTAGGATCAGTGTTGGTGGGGGCTTGGCCCAGGCCTGGATGATTTCTTGTTTGTTTTGTTTTTTGAGACAGACTTTCACTCTCTTGCCCAGGCTGGAGTGCAGTGATCGCAGCCCACTGCATCCTTAAATTCCTGGGCTCAAGTGACCCTCCTGCCTTGGCCTCCCAAAGTTCTGGGACTACAGGCATTAGCCACTGTACCTAGCTATGAATGTTTTTTAAGTGGCTAAGGAGGAGCCACCCCAGGGGAGTTTCCACAGCCAGAATTGCTCTGCTAGGCTCTTCCTTGAAAAGACTTGAAGTCTTTTATAGATTTCTCCTTCTTAAACTAAAAGAATCCTCCTCCTTCTTCAATTAAAAGCATAGTGAACTATTATCTGGGCTGGGATTTGACCATGAGAAAGAAAAGCAATAAGATAAGGTGAAAACACAGGAGAAAGTAGCAAAGCAGGCTCCGAAATAAAGGGCAGGCCCAGCTGTGCCAGTCAGAACACAGACAGACACACACACACACACACACACACACACACACACACAATGTTTTAAGTCACACCCCTTCCTGGTTCCACATGATTGGTCTACACGTCACACTTTCTCTGTAATCTCAGTTTCTTTCACCTGGTTTCTTGCCCAAACAGTTTGCTGGGTTTAAGAAGGAGAAATCTATAAAAGACTTCAAGTCTTTTCAAGGAAGAGCCTAGCAGAGCAATTCTGGCTGTGGAAACTCCCCTGGGGTGGCTCCTCCCTAGCCACCTCCTGAGCACACAAGCAAGGACCCTCTCCTCTCAGCTGTCACTCTGGATACGTATAATGATACCAGTACAGGAGACTCTGAGCCACAGCCCCTAGGGCTGCCATACGTGTGAGAACTCTCCAGTGTGAGGCTAAGGCAAAGCTGCCTGGGATTCCGAGAGAGCAGCGGCCAGAGCAGAAGCCACAGGAGAGACTGGCACGTGGAAGCCAGCCTGTCTCCATAGCCCATGTTCTTGTTTTGTTCTAACTCCACAGTTTCTCCTACAGCACAGCAGCAGCAGGTGGACATGCAGAGCAGGGACTGGGCCACCCTGACATGGCTGTGTTTGGCAGCCCTGCATGCCCCCTTTTCCGTTCTGCAGGAGTCTGGAGACTCGGGTGGAAGACGTGGAGACCCAGTCGTGTCTGGCAAGGGAGCCTTGCCCTGCACTGCAGCCAGAAGGCTAGGGGGCCGCATCCCCACTGTCCCTTCCCAACTCTGCTCTCCTGCTCTGGAAGCAGGCCTGGCTGGAGACCCCACATGCTACCACTCTGCATCCACCCCCACCCCCACCCCCACATTCACACTGAAGCCACAGTAGCCAGCCTTACTCCCAGCCAGGGCTAAGCAGGAGTACAGGGGTGAGTACTAAGCAGGCCATTTCTACAAGACCCAGGATTCCTCCAAAGGGCAGCTTTGGCCCAACGACTCCTCCTCCACTCGGCTGAGTGGAGGATAGACCAAGAATGCAAGACAAGCCCCATACGTATAATACGTATAATTAAGGCACTAAGATAGAATCTCTATGAAACAAGAAATAAAACAGAGTAAGTAGAAACATTAGGCACGAGAAAAGAAAAAAACAGCCGGGTGTGGTAGCTCACGCCTATAATCCCAGCACTTTGGGAGGCTGAGGCGGCAGGATTGCTTGAGCCCAAGAGTTTGAGACCAGCTTGGGCAACATGGCAAAACTGCATCTCGACAAAAAACACAAAAAATTAGCCAGGCTTGGTGGTGAGCACCTGTAGTCTCAGCTACCTGGAAGGCTAAGGTGGGAGGATGACTTGAGCTCGGGAGGTCAAGGCTGCAGTGAGCTGAGACTGAGCCACTGCACTCTAGCCTGGGCAACAGAACCAGACACTGTCTCCCCAAAAAAAAAAAAAAAAAATACAAGTAAAAGGGGCAGGAGGAAACTTCTGGGCGAAATGGACAAGCTTATGACATTGATAGTGATGATGGTTTGATGGTTTCATGGCATATGCTATTCCCCAAACACATCACATTGCATGCATTATATAGCTATGGCTTTTTGTACGTCAATCATAACTCAATAAAGAGGTATTAAAAAGATTAGGTTACTTCTATTTGCCTTTGGGCTCTTGGTCAAGGACAAAGGTCTCTGATTAGGTATAGTGTTGCACTTGAAATAAGGGAACACAAATTCTTCTCTATCCTCCAGTTACGATGGACTGAATCTTCAAGCATTAAGAAACAGCATATGCAGAAAGCAAAAACTCAACCCCTTCCTGACACCTTACACTAAAATTGACTCCAGATGGATTAAAGACTTAAACATAAGGCCTAACACCATAAAAACACTAGAAGGAAACCTAGGCAAAACCATTCAGGACATAGGCGTAGGCAAGGACTTTATGACCAAAACACCAAAAGCATTGGCAACAAAAGCCAAAATAGACAAATGGGACCTAATCAAACTCCACAGCTTCTGCACGGCAAAAGAAACAGTCAATAGAGTGAATCGGCAACCAACAGAATGGGAAAAAATTTTTGCAACCTACCCATCTGACAAAGGGCTGATATCCAGAATTTACAACGAGCTAAAAAAGATTTACAAGAAAAAAACAAACAAGCCCATTCAAAAATGGGCGAAGGATATGAACAGATACTTTACAAAAGAAGACATACAAGAGGCCAACAAACATATGAAAAAATGCTCATCATCACTGGTCATTAGAGAAATGCAAATCAAAACTACATTGAGATACCATCTCACGCCAGTTAGAATGGCGATCATTAAAAAATCTGGAGAAAATAGATGCTGGAGAGGATGTGGAGAAATAGGAACACTTTTACACTGTTGGTGGGAGTGTAAATTAGTTCAACCACTGTGGAAAACAGTGTGGTGATTCCTCAAGGACCTAGAAATAGAAATTCCATTTGACCCAGCAATCCCATTACTGGGCATATATCCAAAGGATTATAAATCATTCTACTATAAGGACACATGCACACGAATGTTCATTGCAGCACAGTTTACAATAGCAAAGACCTGGAACCAACCCAAATGCCCATCGATGATAGACTGGACAGGAAAAATGTGGCACATATACACCATGGAATATTATGCAGCCATTAAAAATGAGGAGTTCGCGTCCTTTGTAGGGACATGGATGAACCTGGAAACCATCATTCTCAGCAAACTGACACAAGAACACAAAACCAAACACCACATGTTCTCACTCATAGGCGGGTGTTGAACAAGGAGAACACATGGACACAGGGAGGGGAGCACTATACACGGGGGTCTGTTGCGGGGGAGTGGGGGGGACAGCGGGGGGGGGGGAGTTGGGGAGGGATAGCATGGGGAGAAATGCCAGATATGGGTGAGGGGGAGGGAGGCAGCAAATCACACTGCCATGAATGCACCTATGCAACAACTTTGCATGTTTTTCACATGTACCCCAAAACCTAAAATGCAATAAAAAAAAAAAAAAAAAAAAAGAAACAGCATTCATTCCCACTCATTTCCATACCAGCCTTTGATTAGATGCAGATACCTACTAGAGTAGCATGCCCTGCCTTACCTACAGCACTATGTGTATTTTCTATCACAATAAAGTATATCTTGTCTTGTAAATTAAAAACACACACACACAAACTCTAAGAGTGAATGAGGGGCATAGTTCTAGGCTGGGACTAACAGGAGATCTACAGTAGAACAAAGAAAAGTAGAACTTCTCCTTTGTTTTCTCTTTTACTCATTATTTCAGAGGTAGACACCGAAGCCACACTCATGACCCCACTTACTTCTCCCACCCCAAGTTTGCGGGTTTTCTTTCAGAGCTTTTTCATAAAAGGGGTTAATGAAGAGGCTAGGATCCCCCATCTCAGGGGCCCCCTTCTCTCTGGGCTCCAGGACATTGAATCTACAACTTGGATGACCCCTCTTTTTCCCATCTGGCCCTTTGGCCCAAAGATTTCCAGGGGAATTTCTCCTTTCTGATGTCCTACAGGTGGGACCAGCTACACAATTTGCAGGTCCGAATGCAAAATAAAAATTCGAGGCCCTTTGAAAAGGATTAAGAATTTCAAGATAGCAACAGCAGAGCATTAAACCAAGCATGGGGCCCTGTGTGACTGCTAGGTCACAGTCCAAGAAACCTACTCAGCCTGCAAGGTCTGGGGCTTGCTGGGCAACATTACAATCCCCGGTAAGAAACACTGTCTTGCTCAACTTGGGCCGCTATAACAAAATGCCATAGACCGGGTGGCTTATAAGCAACAGAAATTTATTTCTCACAGTTCTGGAAACTTGAAGTCCAAAATCAAGGGACTGGCAGATTAGCGTCTGGTGAAGGCCCACTCTTGGGTTCATAGATGGAACCTTCTCACTCTGTTCTCACATGGTGGAAAAGGACAATGTAGCTCGTTGGCCTCTTTTATGAGGGCGCTAATCCCATTCATGAGGGTTCCACCCTCATGACCTAATCACCTCCCAACAGGACTACCTCCTACTACCACCACACTGGTAATCAGCCTTCAACATATGAATTCTGGGGGGACACAGACATTCAGACCACAGCACTTGCTTAATTCAATTAAGATTTCCAGCTTCTTAAAATGTGAGGTGGAGAAAAATGCTCCAGATATTTGGCTAGGAATTTCCCAATGAGGTGGCCTGTGACAGCTTCTGAAATCCTCCCAGGTAGGTATCAGAGCACTGGAACACAGCACAGGGTAGCACCTCGGCCGACAGCATTGCCACTCGAGTCAGTTTGCTTGGGTTTAAATGCCAGTTCCCCAACTCACTAGCTTGTGACTTGGGCAAAGTACTAAACCTCCGGCTTTCAGTTCTCTCACTATAAAATTGGGGTATTCATGCGAACTTCATAAGGCTGGGGCAGTGATTACATAAAATAATCCACGCAAAGTGCTTGGTACAATGCCAGTTACATGATTTGCTCTCAGCCAAAGTTGGCTGTTATTTTATTTCTATTCCACCCTGGTAACTTGGAAGGATCCACAGGGACACCAGAGAGGCAGTATCTACAGTCAGATGTTTTATAATATTGTTTTTCAATAAGGTTCTTTTTGTTATAAAATGAATGACTATTTATTGTGAGAGGCTTGGAAACTATAGAAATGTATAAAGAACAATATAAAAGTCACCTGTAATCTTACATCCAAATATAACCACTTTGATGATTTTTGATGACTTTCCTCCAGATCAATACACATTTATTTTCTTTCATATAGTTTTGTGTTTACAGTTGAATAGCTTTTATATATCAAGAATTTTTATGCCGATTTATCACTACCGTGACCTGACCTTTTCTCCATGGCATTGGTCTTTGAAAATATGATTTTTAGCCCAAATTATTTATTATTTTAGTTGCATATGCCTCTCTAAAATCAAGTACTATATAAAATAACACACTAAGGTAGAAACACTACTTTTGCCACTCTCGTATTTCACGACATTATTTCTTCAAACTCTCCCCATGCCTCTATCACATTAATGTCTTTGTCTACCCCAGAGCTACCTTTTGGATTGTCTCACACAGTCTTCTAGAGTACATTACCTTCCCTTCTGCCTACATTTTTGGAATTACAGCACTTAAAAAAAAATTTTTTTTGAGACAGAGTCTCACTCTGTCACCCAGGCTGGAGTGCAGTGGTGCAATCACTGCTCACTGCAAACTCCGCCTTCTGGATTCAGGCGATTCTCCTGCCTCAGCCTCCTTAGTAGCTGGGACTACAAGCACATGTGTCCACACCTGGCTAATTTTTTGTATTTTTAGTAGACATGGGGTTTCACCATGTTAGGATGATCTCAATCTCCTTGACCTTGTGATCTGTCTGCCTCAGCCTCCCAAAGTGCTGGGATTACAGGTGTGAGCCACCGCACACACCTGTTTTGTTTTTTAAAAAGGTGGCATTTTTAACAAGCATTACATGGATACGGTATAATATTCAAAAGGGAAGATGATTTTTTATTGATCCACAATTTTCCTTCTTAAGATAGTATAATCTGCCCCCCTGCTATTGGATATTTAAGTTGTCTTCCATTTTTCATGAAGTTTATTTTTTAAATGACTTGAAGGACTAAGAGAAAAAAAAATTGAGATCCACTTAGAAGATAAATGCTATCTTTGATAGTTTATTTATTTATTTATTTATTTGAGATAGGTTGCAGTGCAATGGCATGATCTCGGCTCACTGCAACCTCCATCTCCCGGGTTCAAGCGATTCTTCTGCCTCCCGGGTAGCTGGGATTATAGGCGAACGCCATCATGCCTGGCTACTTTTGTATTTTAGTAGGGATGGGGTTTTGCCATGTTTGTTAGGCTGGTATTGAACTCATAACCTCAGGTTATCCATCCGCCTTGGCCTCCCAAAGTGCTGGGATTACAGGCGTAAGCCACCGTGCCCAGCCTCTTTGACAGTTCTTAGCAGTATCTCTCTGACCTCCTAGAATGTTTACAAGTTTCCTCTAGACCCAGAACTGATGCTGGTGCTCAGGGGGCCCAGGTCCTAGGGGAATTGCTGTGGGGATGGGTGGGGGGATCCTTAAACCAGCCCCTGCTTGCCCCTTACTAAGCTCCAGATGCCCCAGGAGCTGCCAGAAGCAGAAACACACTCAAAGGACACAGTTTCAAAGGATAGGGAATTTGGCAGCCAGGCAGATGCACAGACAGGCCAGCATCCCCCTCCTTTGCCAGCTCCTATCTATTATATGTCAAGGTCTAAGGCCTCCAAGGAGTTACTACTGAGGATAAGTCAAGATTGAAAACACAAAGGGAACTAGAATAGAGATAGCCAAGGATAATACTGTGACATCCAGGATTAGAAAAGCCCAACAGACAAATGCAGTCTTGCCTAGGAACTGTGAGGGACACTGGCAAGTAAGACTTGGAGGTCTGAGGGGAATACAGAAGGAAACAGACCATCTCTCTCCTGAAATCCTGCCCAATTGCCTAATACCTCAAATATCTATCCAGACAGGCAACGAAAGCAAAATAGACAAATGGGATCCCATCAGATTAAAAGGCTTCTGCACAGCAAAGGAAACCATCAACAAAGTGAAGAGACAACCCACAGAGTGGGAGAAAATATTTGCAAACTACCCATCTGACAAGGGATTACTAACCAAAATATATCAGGAGCTCAAACAACTCTATAGGAAAAAAAATCTAATAATCTGATCAAATAATGCACAAAAGATTTGAATAGCCATTTCTCAAAAGAAGACACACAAATGGCAGACAGGCATATGATTGGTCATCAGAGAAATGTAAATCAAAACTACAATGAAGCCGGGCGCTGTGGCTCACGTCTGTAATCCCAGCACTTTGGGAGGCCGAGGTGGGCGGATGACGAGGTCAAGATTTCAAGACCAGACTGGCCAACGTGGCAAAACCCTGTCTCCACTAAAAAAATACAAAAATTAACTGGTCATGGTGGCTCATGCCTGTAATCCCAGCTACTTGGGAGGCTGAGGTAGGAGAATTGCTTGAACCTGGACCCAGGAGGCAGAGGCAGTGAGCCGAGATCATGCTACTGCACTCCAGCCTGGGCTACAGAGCAAGACTCTACCTCAAAAAAAAAAAAAAACAACTACAATGAAACATCATCTCGCCTCAGTCAAAAAGGTTTATATCCTAAAGACAGGCAATAATAAACGCTGGCGAGGATGTGGAGCCCTCAGACACTGTTGGTGGGAGTATAAATTAGTACAACCACCTTGGAAACAGTTTGGAGGTTCCTTAAAAACTAAAAATAGAGCTACCATATGGTCCAGCAATCCCACTATTGGGTAAAAAGGAAAGGAAAATCAGTGTATCAAAGAGATATCTACACTCCCATGTTTACTGTAGCACTGTTCACAATAGCCAAGATTTGGAAGCAACATAAGTGTCCATTCACAGATGATTAGACAAAGAAAATGTAGTACATATGCACAATGGAGTACTATTCACCCCTAAAAAAGAATGAGCTCCTGTCATTTGCAACAACATGGATACTGGAGGTCATTATGTTAAATGAAATAAGCCAAGTACGGAAAGGCAAACATCACATTTTCTCACTTATTTGGGGGATGTAAAATTCAAAATGATTGAACTCACGGAAATAGAGAGTAGAAGGATGATTAGTAGAAGCTGGGAAGGGTAATGGGGGTTGAGAGGAAGGTGGGGAAGGTTAACGGGTATTAAAAAAACAGAAAGAATGAACAAGGCCTACCATCTGATAGCACCACAGGGTGACTACAGTCAATAACAACTTAACTGTGCATTTTAAAATAACCTAAAGAATGTAGTTGGATTGTCTGTAACACAAAGGATAAATGCTTGAGGGATGGATATCCCATTCTCCATGATGTGACAACTTCACAGTGCAGGCCTGTATCAAACATCTCATGTACCCCATAAATATATATGCCTATTACATAACTCGCTAACATTAAAAATAAATTTTTTTAAAAAGGTATCTCTCCAGTTGGTTTTGTGGAAGTCATCCAAGCCTAGTGGAGGGATGAGCTTTTCTTGGTGATTGAGGATTCAGAATGTTGAGAATGAAGTTACAGCCAAGGAGCTCTTAAGGAAGTTAACATGATGCCACTGAATGCAAAGTTGTAAAGAGATGTGCAGTAGTGGGCCATTATCTAGTACTTCCACCATGCAGACATCACAGATACACACAACTTCAAGAGCATAGATAACGGTAAAGCATAGTAAAATAATCAGGATGAGAGTTTTTTTTCTTTTGGGGTTTTTTGTTTGTTTGCGATAGAGTCTCGCTCTGTTGCCCAGGCTGGAGTGCCGTGGCACCATCTCCACTTACTGCAACCTCCACAGTAAGTTCAAGTGATTCTCCTGCCTCAGTCTCCTCAGTAGCTGGAACTGCAGGTGCAAGCCACAATGCCTGGCTAATTTTTGTATTTTTAGTAGAGATGGAGCTTTGCCCTGTTGGCCAGGCTGGTCTCGAACTCCTGACCTCAGGTGATCTGCCCGCTTTGGCCTCCCAAAGTGCTGGGATTACAGACATGAGCCACTGCATCCAGCCAGGATGGGTTTTAAGTATAACAAACTACCTTTGTTTTTATTGTAATGTATTTAACTGTAAATTTATATATGTTCATTCTTAATAAGGGGTGTTTAACTGCCAGCTTGCAAAATTCCTGAAAATTTGCTAATCAGCTTCCATAAATCAGTACTAGTGAGAACACCACTCTGCCTTTCACTCTCCTCAGTCACTGACAAGCCTTGGTCCCCACTTCATGGCAGAGTCAGCAGAGCATCTTGTGGAGAGTAAAAGGAATCATATTTAGACTGTTCCCTCATTTCTCCATTTCTCTCATGAGCCAGCCCTGGGCCCATCTTTAAAATTTGCTTTAATTATGAAATGTAGTAGCTGTGCCCATTTTAAAAGGTATAGACAATGATAGAATAAGCATTTGAAAATACCCAGTTTGACAAGATAAAACATTGCAAATTCACTTGAGCTTCCTATGTATCTTCCTACTCACATCCTTTTTCCTCTTCCTCAGAGGTTACCACTGTCCTGATTTTGATATTTACCATTCCCACAGATATCTGTATAGTTTTAGTACACATTACATACTACCTAGTACATATGTATATATGGATGTATATACTTAACGTGTATACAGTAAGTCTTCACTTAAGGTCACAATAGGTTCTTAGAAACTTCAACTTTAAGCAAAATGACTTAATGTCCTTGAATAACATCCTTTCACTCAATGTCATTTTGTTATAACATTGACGGGGGAAGAAATGGCTTTTTTGTTGGTTTCTCCTTTTTTTTTTTTTTCTTTTGAGACAGGGTCTTGCTCTGTCACCCAGGTTGGAGTGCAGTGGCAAGATCAAGCTCACTGCAGCCTCAATCTCCTGGCTCAAGTGATCCTCCCACCTCAGTCTCTTGAGTAGCTCAGACTACAGGCATGTGCAACTATGCCTGGATAATTTTTTTTGATTTTTAGTAGAGACGAGATCTTGCTACGTTGCTTAGGCTGGTCTTAAACTCCTGAGCTCAAGCAGTCCTCCCATCTTGGCCTTCCTAAGTGCTAGGATTACATGCATCAGCCATCACCAAAAAAAAAAAAAAAAAAAAAAAAAAAAAAGGTTTTGTTATACAATATTATGCTCACAGTCAAAAATCAAAGTTTCTAAAAGTCTGTGGACAATGTTAAGTGAGGATTTACTGTATATGTATATATAGCACTGTTTCCACTTTCTTTTTACAGATAGGAAACTGCAAAAAAAACTCAGAGTCCAGCTTGTTTGAATATCTCTTTTTAATGTTTTTCAAAAGGTTCTGATTCTGAAGGGTTATTCAAAACAGGCTTAGAGATAAAACTGGTCCCTTTATTTCTAGTCTATGGAGAGTTTAGACAAGATAGCTGTCTGATTGCCCATTTCCAGCACAGAGGAGGCTTTCTTTAAGACTTCCAGATGATGACCTGTCTGGTATCTCTGTGAATGCCATCAGTAGCAGACCGGGGATATCACCAGAGATTCCATCTTCAGGTTCTTTGTGGTCATCCGTTATCAATGCCACTATGAAGACATCTTACTGACTGAATCCTTTACTAACAGTAATTTCTGTCCAAGAGGTAAGAGCTTACATAGTATTTCTATTTTATCCCTTTTAAAAAATGACAAATATTGACAAGCACCAAGATAGGAAGACATTATTTACAAAGATTGTTGTAAGCTAAAAATCACAAGATGGAGATTTGTGATTCTTTACCGAACTTGATTATAAAAGTTTTTATCAGGCACTGTCAGACTTATGAGCTGGGAAGAGACTTCGGATTTATAACTTGGTCCTAAATGGGCAACAGCAGATATAAAATCTTAGAATTTAATATCAGCTTTGAAAATGTTAAATTGAGAGTTTGAGCAGTGTTCACTTTATGAACTGGCACATTGTAGAATGTGAGGGCTCTATTGATTTCTGACAGAGGAGGAACTTGTCTCTAAAATGGTTTTGAGCCTTTTCATATCCCATCTCATTCTAAAGGCACATTTTAAGCGACGTCTTCTTCATTTCCATTTGGTGCGTGTAACTTAATTGGAGAAGACAGCTTTGCAGAGAAGGACCTCTCCCTGTGGATCTCTTGGGGTCACTGCAGGGGTGGAGAATAGCACTAAAGAGACTTGCTAAATGACATGAAGTTCATGTGGTAGGTCTTTTCCCCAGTGTACCAGTTCAAAGAATTTTCAAAGCCCTTTCGTTGGGTTATTTTTGCAATGGAGTACCAGGAGGAAATGTTTCCTTAATTTTTTCACCACCCATCCCTGCCTACAGAGGCCTCCTCAGTGCTCTGCCTTTCTCACTTGCCTTTCTGAGAATGCAGAATTCTTGGGAATGGGAGAACCTCAGCCATCCCTGGCCTGATAAGCAGTGAAGGACAAAGTCTGGGAATATGCTTAGCCATGCAGAAACCCACTCTGGCATACATTCTGCTTGTCATTAGGCAGATTACCAGGGTAGCTTTTGTGCTTAGAATGCCAGTCCATTGGTAACTGTGTAGAGACCCAAAATTGGCTAGCAAAAAAAGCCATTCTAAAGATGTCTTAACACAGCCTCTATCTTCTGTGACCAAAGGATGCTAGAAAGGAGCCTCTACTCCAAGAATATCCTGTTTATCTGCCATTACAAATTGCCACAAATTTAGTGTCTTCAACACCACAAATTTATTTTCTTACAGTTTTTTCAGGTTGGAAGTCCAAAATACTAATCCGTTCTCATGTTGCTAATAAAGATATACCTGAGACTGGGTAATCTATAAAGGAAACAGGTTTAGTTGACTCACAGTTAAGTATGACTGGGGAAGCCTCGGGAAACTTACAGTCATGGCAGAAGCAGAAGCAGAAGCAAACACGTCCTTCTGAGACAGCCAAGTATAAAGGGTTCCCTGGAAAACCTCCAACCAGCCTGTGCACTGGGAGAATGCGGTAGAGCCTCAGGAAGTTTGTGCCTCTTTCAGGGAAGAGGAGGCTGGCCTCTCCTTTTCCAGGGTGGTAACCTGGAATTCAGTCTGTGAGATGAGGGCCTGTTAACGGGAACCCCTCTCTCGCTTTGCTGCATTCTTTTTCCTGTTTTTCCTTTTTGCCCAATAAATTTCATTTTTCTCACCCTTCAAATTGTGAAGATTAGTGTGAGTCTAATATTTTCTGGTCATGTGACAAGAACCCTAAGGAGAAGATTCTACAACACTTCTTCACATGGCGGCAGGAAGGAGAAAAATGAGAGCTGAATGAAGGGGGAGGCCCTTATAAAACCATCAGATCTCATGAGAACTCACTCGCTATCAGGAGAACAGTATGGGGAAAACTGCCCCCATGACTGAATTATGCCCACCTGGCCCTGCCCTTGACACATGGGAATTATTACAATTCAAGGTGAGATTTGGGTGTGGACCCAGAGCCAAACGTATCATCCAAGATGGGTCTTACAGGACTAAAACCAAAGGCCACCTTCCTCCCAGAGGCTCCAGGGGAGGATCTTCCTTTTCCAGCTTTTAGAGGCCTCCTGAATTACTTGGCTCATGGCCTCTTCACATCTTCAAAGTGCACCAGCCCAGTATCTGCTTCTATCATCACATCTTGTCTCTGTCCTTCTGACCTCCTGCCTGGCTCTGATAAGGATCCTGATGTTTACATTGAGCCTACTCAGGTGGGCTCAAGATCCTTAATCTCCACTGCTCAAGAGCCTTCATATAAGCACATCTGCGAAGTCCCTTTTTCCTATAAGGTAACACATTCGCAGGTTCTGGGGATTAAGATGTGGACATCTTGGGGTTGGGGGATCATTAGATAGCCTTCATACTTCTCCACTACTAATCTGAAATTTTGACATTTGAGAGATTTTTTGGGGTATTAAATTTTGCATGTTTAAGGGTCCTTTTTAAAGCACAAACATGTTTGGTAAAGCTGGTGCTAAGACAGTATTTGACAGAGAACCCTGGCCTGCCCTGGAGTTCCCCTCTTCCCTTAATTCTTCCATTCAATGAAGCTGAATTAGACTGGCCCAAGGAGGCCTCTGTGAGGTGTCCCCATCTCGGCCCGACAAACCATGAGAAAAGAAGGAAAATAAGATTACATTAATGAATTCATCATTTAACTGATCAGAAGTCGACTTAGAGTTGACTTACAGAAAGAGAATAGCCCCCAGGCCAGGAAGATTCCCATTTAGCCAGATTGAAGGAATTATTCTGGAATGTCTTAAACAGAAGCAAAGTTGTCGGGTGAGGAGGCCTAGGAAAGAGGAGGTATGATGCCTGCAGTCCCACGTACCGGATCTCTCTGCCTGCCCCTCCGCATCCGCTCTCACCTTCTCCACCCTGCTCTGCAATCTAAGAGGCTGGTCTCTACAGACTATTGGCTGGCCCTCTGAGTTCCAGCTACGTCCAGCCAATGGGAGGCACAAGCAGGATCAGGGGACAGGAGAAAAGAGAAGCCAGGGGATTTCTTCCCTGGGTTCCCTCCCTGCTGGCCTATGTTTTGCAGTGGCTGTATTCCTCTATCAAATGCCACGATCCTGGAAAAATGCCCTTCCTTGGAGCTGCAACTATAGTTCCCTCCAGGTCCTGGCAACTCCTTTCTCCTTTTGCCCTGAGGTAGGGATGACTCCCACGGTGGCTAGATTAGGGGTGCTTCACCGTCCCTTACTGGTTTTGGATATGTTGGAAAAGAATTCTTTTCTTAAATTCTGTGATTACAACCCTCTTTTGAGTGTGACATTTATCTCCTAGTCTGTTATCTGCCATATCCTAGCACTAACCAGAAGAGAGCATGCTTAGATTCAATGGGGACACATGTCCAGTCATTGTGGCAGGTAGTGCATCATGGAGGTGACAGCCCCGGATCTTAGAGCTCAATGTGAATAAACTCTGGTCTTCCTATCTAACTCCCCCTGCACTGATTCCAGAAGCCCTGAACAACCAGCCAATACCTTGATTCCCCAGGTAACTTCTTGCCCCTTCAGAGGAAGGGTCTGGTCGACTAAAGTCAGCTTAGCTGGTTTGTGTCTTGTTATACATTAGTAAATTGGGGTTTTCGTTTGCATTTCTCTCTTTGAGCTTCATTACTACAAATCATCATCCCTACATCCAGTCAAATTTGAGGCATGAGAAGATGAAGTGTCTGCACTAGCACAGCTAGGGACAGTCCAGATGCTGGACTGCAATGAATGCTCCAAGGTGCATGCCGTCTTGCAAGGCTGCCTGGTGGCCAGGCCCTCTGTCATCTGCAGTATGGGTTTTACCACACATTTGCTTTTAGACTTCTACAGCCTTTCATATCCTATCCTCCACTGGGCTAACATTTTACAATACTTCCACAGGCTGTTATCAGCTAACAGCTAACACCTTGCAGGGATTATGACAGCTGGCTCAGAGGAGAAACACGTAGAAATGGGACATGGCCCAGTGCGTGGAAAGAGAGGAGGGTAGGGAGGTGAATTTGGGGAAGGAAGAGACTGACAATAAAGGGGCCATCAGCTTGGCCAGTTTTTGCAGCTTTCCCCTGGAGCTTCCAGTCTCTATTTTCCCCTGCATGGGTCTGGGTTCTAATCTTGGCTCTCCACTACCTTCCTACATGTATGAGCCTTATCTTCTCCAGAAATCTGTGTCTTCAACTGAAAAAGGAAGATTAAAAATCAATGAGTCTATTCCAGATGCATTAATCATGTTATATTCAAGTATATATATATATATATATATATATATATTTTTTTTTTTTTTTTTTTTTTTTTTTTTGAGAAAGAATCTCACTCCGTTGCCCAGGTTGGAGTGCAGTGGGGTAATCTCAGCTCACTGCAACCTCTGCCTCCTGGATTCAAGTGATTCTCCTGCCTCAGCCTCCCTAGTAGCTTGGATTATACGTGCCTACCACCACACCCAGCTAATTTTTCTACTTTTATAGAGATAGGGTTTCACCATGTTGGCCAGGCTGCTCTCGAGCTCCTGACCTTAGGTCATCTGTTCACTGTGGCCTCCCAAAGTGCTGGGATTACAGGTGTGAGCCACCAGGCCCAACCTCAAGTACTTTTAAAAATGTTTATCCCAATGGCATTTAGTTGGGAAGTACAAATTCCGTTTGAAGTAGGCTCTTTTCTCTTCAGAACACAGGAGGTCAAATGAACTTACACTTGGAATCCAACTCCACTGTGTGACCCTGAGCAAGTTTTTTTTTAACTCTGTGAGCCTCAATTTCCTCATTTGTAAGGCAAGGATAATGCCAGCTACCATGTATAATTCATTGTAAGGATTATGTGAGATAACATAAACCAGACATAAACCAGCATTTCACATCATACACTCTCTGCACAGAGTTATATTAGAGGAAGACAGTTCTAAAACCAAACATAATTTGTAAAATTTTCTAAGAGTACTAGTATCATTCAAATAACATAAAAGGGGGATCCAATGTATAACCCACGGCAACGTTTCTTAAAATCTCTCTTCTTCTTCTGCCCAATTCCCCTACTTCTACCCACCATCTGCTCCAGAATCTCAACTCTAGAAACCCCACAAAACTCTCCTCACCACTAGACTTGCCAGATTTAGCAAAACCAAAATAAAATAAACCAAACAACAGAAAAGGATGACCCATTAAATTTAAATTTCAGCTAGGTGCAGTGGCTCATGTCTGTAATTTCAGCACTTTGGGAGGCTGAGGCAGGCGGGTAATGAGGTCAGGAGTTTGAGACTAGCCAGGCCAACATGGTGAAACCTCGTCTCTACTAAAAATACAAAAATTAGCCATACGCTTTGACAGGCACCTATAATCCCAGCTACGTGGGAGGCTGAGGCAAGAGAATTGTTTGAACCCGAGAGGCAGAGGTTGCAGTGAGCCGACATCAAGCCATTGCATTCCCACTTGGGTGACAGAGCAGGACTCTGTCTCAGAAAATAATAATAATTGTAGAATAAATTTAAATCTAAATGACATGACAAATATTATTTTTTGGTATAAATACGTCCCATGCAATATTTGGGACATACTTACACTGAAAACTACATGCTTATGCTAAACCAGCCTTTGTTGTTTATCTGAACTTCAGATTTCACTGGTGTCCTGCATTTTATCTGGCAACCTTACCCAATACCGGGTCCACAAATTTTTGTTCTGCTTTTCACTCCTCCCCATCCCGTATTTGTTATGTACATTGACTTAGCTCACTCAGTTTCTCTCACCTCGTTTTTAAATTTTTATCTACACTTTGCTCATCAGCATTCTCCATAATAAAGCCAATCTTCTGAGCTGCCCCAACGAGAAGCCTCCTGCTTCCCCCTCCCTAGCTCTATCCACTCCCCTGATGCTACGTCTTTTTGAAAAAGCACAGTAGCCAGGAAAACCCTTAGAGGGTAAGAGAGAGGAAAAAAATTGGACAGAGACTAAATTTGTGTTAGTGTTAGGGAGTGAACATGAGCTCTCACACAATAATAAATAAAGTACTCAGCACAAGGTCTGGGATAGCATAGGCACAGATACCTGCTCCTTACTTCTCCTCCTCATCAGTGTTATCAGATGGACACCCCTTCCCACCCTCTCAGCCAAATCTGAGGCCTCATTCTTTCTAGAACACTCCAGGGAGCTTAAAAGAGGCTGGCGCACTTCATCACTACCACAAGAAGTGCTGTGGTGGTTCCAACCCCTCTGGGTCTGGCTCCATTCCAGCTCACCATCCCCTTCACTCCAGGACCTGTCCCAGCATCCTTGCTAGGAAGCCCCAGGTAATCACAGCATCATGCTGTTCACGGGGTCACGTGATCTGCTCTCCTCCCCACCCAGGAGGTTTGAGATTTCCAAAGGCCTCCCAGTGAGCCAGGAGGCCCCTCTGGGGTCAGTGGCCTTGGTTCCCTTTAGAAGATGCTGCAGCCCCACTGCTGCTGAGCACAGTAATATTCCTCCATCCCGGGGCCACCTGAGGGAGTTAAATTCCCATTATAAAAACAAAACCTACTGAACTGAAAAAGATGTCCCAAGCACTAGCAAGAGCGGTGTCTCATTCCCAAAGGGGCGCCAGGCCCATTAAAGCTTTTCACAGCTGATTGCTCACCTGCTCTTCATTTTCTACTTCACTCGGTGCACTAAACAGTGTCCTGGGGAGAAGGACCCAGCAGAACAAAGCAGTAAAATTGAGCATTTCCCCCTCGATCCTCTTTGAAGCAGACCCTCCAGGTTGACTTGATGAAGGAGATGCAGCTCCACTCCTTTCCCTTTTTTTCTTCTACAAATGGGAATCCAATGTGGGACAGATCAGACCCAAGGCTTCCCTCCCCTTGTAACTATCAAGGAGTTTCTCTACTGTGCTTCCCTCCTATAGCATTGCTGCTTCCCAAAAAGCATCAGACAAGAAAAAGAAACAGAGGCTTCAACAAAAAGTCTTACACTTCCTGATTTCAATTCATTTTAACCAACATAGCCTACAAAGGACTAACCCATCTCAGGGGATAAAAAAATAGGGTTAAGCCTGCCCCCTTTCCAGGGGCTCACGGTTTTGTGATTCAGACATAAGCAGCATAAAAGCAGGCAGATCCCACCAAGGCAGGCGAGCTGTATGCACGGCAGGAACAGGCCAGGGAGAAGAACTGAATTTAGAATCTAAAAAGGGGAGCAGCGTTGGGGTATGCAGGGTATCTGCCACCAACATCGAGGGTGAGGCAGCAGCCATCGATACAGGTGTAACTGACCGAAGGTCGCCTCTCCTCTCTCCCGTTGTTATTGTTGTTGTTTCATGCGGATGTGCATGTGTGTTTGTGTGTTACCTTCCTTTTCTCGTTCTCCACTCTTTCTCAACAAACCCAAAGCGCACACCATCAGCACCAACCACTGGGATGGCCAAACTTGGACTTTGCAGTCTTCCAAACTCCTCAACATTCGTCTCATGTCTGACTCTAGAAAGCAGACCACCTGGTCTAGCTGGTCTGGCTTTTCCTATAGCTCTTTCTGTCTATAAGAGGTGCAGCACGCAGATGTGTATACACACACACACACACACACACACACACACACATATATACATTGAGCCCTTCCTTTGTTAAGCACTGGAGAAACGGCTCTGGAACACAGCCACGAGCAAAATACCTAGACCCCACCCTCACGGAGCTCAGCAGAGCAGTGGTTGAGCATAGAGTAGAACTGAGAATGCACGCACTCTGGAGTTGAACAGAGCTGGGTTGTCGTACCACCCAAGAGACCTTAGGCCAATTAAATTCTCTGTGACTCAGTTTGTTGATGCATAAAATGGGGACAATAATACCCACCTCGTGGGCTTGTCATGAGGTTGAAATGAGATGTGCCTGGGTACTCAGTGTGTGTCAGCTCTACACACTGTATTAACGGTGGTGTTTTAGTACCACGCATTCTGGCACCTAATGATAATACTGATGGTTTACTGTGCTTTACTGGTTTCAAATTGTTTTATATGCATCTGTTTTATTTCACCAACAGCATCATAAGCCTCTTGAGGGCACAACAGCAAGAGGCATATCATATATATTCAACAAATAGCTATCAAATTTAGGTTGTAGGAGAATGTGGAATATTTTCTGCAAAGCCACTGAGGTTTCTGTTTTAGGCAACAGCAAAGGGGGCCAGAGAATTGCCACTGCTGAAATGCCGACTGCACACGTTTGCTCAGCGAATAGGGCAGAGGGAAAGATGAAGTGAATTCCAATTGGGCTGTGACAGTCTCCTGTGACAGATCACCTGCACAGCAGAGGAGAACACAGCTGAATAAACCTGGGCATAGAGAGAAATGAATGTAGCTAGGGGGATGCTTGGCTGGATGAAAGATAGAAGGCCAGTGTGAGACTAGAAAGGAAACCTCATTACTGTCTGGAGAGAGACAGGGGCTGCTCTTCAGGTAGAATAGTGCTCAGGGAATTCCAGAACGTGGTTGCATGGGAATCAGATGGAAGAGGTACCAGATGGCAACCACCAATATCAAGGGTGAGGCAGCAGGGATCAATACAGGTGTAATTGAGCTGAAGCACACCTCTTCTCTCCCCTTAGAGAGGTGCTGTGCTGTGTCTCTGGAGAGAAACCTGTGTGATGCTGAGTGATAAGAAAATGTTTCTTCTGGCTGGGCGGGGTGGCTCACACCTGTAATCCCAGCACTTTGAGAGGCTGAGGCGGGTAGATCACCTGAGGTCAGGAATTCGAGACCAGCCTGACCAACATGGAGAAACCCTGTCTCTACTAAAAATACAAAAAAATTAGCCAGGCATGGTGGCATGTGCCTGTAGTCCCAGTTACTTGGGAGGCTGAGGCAGGAGAATCGCTTGAACCCGGGAGGCAGAGGTTGCAGTGAGCCAAGATCGCGCCACTGCACTCCAGCCTGGAGAACAAGAGCAAAACTGTCTCAAAAAAAAAAGAAAATGTTTCTTCTCCTGAGAGATCCCTCCAAGTGCCTCGCAGATAGAAGATAGTCAATAAATATTTGGCAATGACTGTTTGAGTTCTGAGAATTAGGAATTCATAACGTGGTGTTATAAAGGGATTATCTAGACCAGTCCCTTTGTTTGACCAGTAAAGAAAACTAAACTCCAGGGAACTAGCCAGGCATGGTGGTTCACATCTGCAATCCCCATGCTTTGGGAGGCCAAGGCAGGAAGACTGCTAGAGCTCAGGAGTTCAAGACCAGCCTGGGCAACATAGTGAGACCCCCACCTCTACAAAAAATTTCAAACTTACTCTGGCATGGTGGCACCTGTCTGTAGACCCAGCTCCTCAGGAGGCTGAGGGAGAGGACCACTTGAACCTGGTAGATCGAGGCTGCAGAGAGCTATTAACATGTAACCTAGGTGACAGAGTAAGACCCTGTCTCAAAAATTAATAAGTAAAGTCCAGGGAAGTAAAGTGACTTTCCCAAGGTCATGCAGGTACTGAAGCTGGGAATTATAGCTGGGATCATTCCAGCCTTAGTTCATTGCTCATGCTTAAGGAAACCCATCTGCCATGAGCAGTATCTCTATTACTAGTGGCTGGAGCCCCAGCTGCGCCTTGACCTTCCTGTGAGCTAAAATGACTTCAACATAGTCCTTTGTTTTTTTTCCTTAACATGGTGCTTTTCTTTTCCCAAATTCGTTTCCAATCTGTGTAACGCGGTTGCTTTGGTCTTTTGTCTTCGCCTCTGATTCTAACGTCTTTAGAAGCTGGAGAATCCTTAGTGATGAGCCAAGATACTCCCTCACAGAACAGAAGCCTCAATTAAGATTAGCTCTCCCTGTATTATTATTATCATTATCAATATTATCATTTGGTTTCTGACTACTGGCAAGGCCAAGGCAGTGACGCACTAGCTGCCATGCTGGTTCCCCCATGCCAGGCTCTTAAAGCAGGCCTGCCACTCTGCCCTTGCCAGACACCACAGACCCCCTGCCAGCCCCAACAGCCAGGTACGGGAAGAAAATAAATGAGTTGATTCTGGCCTCAAGCTGAGTCATAAAGACTCAGACAGGGGAGTGTGAAGGGAAGCGAGTAGAGAGGCAGCTTCCTGCGCAAACAGCTCAGGCAGAGGCTGGAGGACAATCACTCCCTGCCCCGCCCAGCAACAGAGCCTCCTGGGGTGATCTTCAGAGGCCTGGGGTGAGCCTCAAACTGGCATTTTATTGCTGATTTTTAAAAACTGCCCTTCATTGCCAAGCCTCTGCTTTATATCTTTTAATTGTTTTAAAATTGTGTGCTCTGTGCCTTGAGGTGATTTTAATACCAAGGGCAGCACTTTATAAAATAAATACATTAGGAGCTGGAGTTACTTCCCTTCAGGGTGTAGATGGAGCAAGTGGGGTGGAGGCAGGGAACCACAGAGAGACACCTTCTGTGGATTTGGGGGTGAAGGCTCTCATTCTTGCTGGGAACTTACTTTCCTGTTGCCCCTTTAATACCACTCTGAGCTTCTGAGAACCAGCAGGAGGTAAAACATGGGAAGCCAGGGGGTTGCATGAGTCATTTGGAAACATCTGAGGACTTTGCTGACGTCTAGGCCAGTCAGGCAGAGCCAGCTTGAGAAAGCGGAGCACATGGAGGGACTGTGACCTTTGTGGAGTTTTAGAGACACATGCCCCTCAATCAGGAGGGGAGAAGTATCATTAAAAAGAAAAATCTAGGCCAGGTGCAGTGGCTCACACCTGTAATCCCAACACTTTGGGAGGCTGAGGCGGGCAGATCACCTGAGGTTGGGAGCTCGAGACCAGCCTGACCAACATGGAGAAACCCTGTCTCTACTAAAAACACAAAATTAGCCAGGCATGGTGGCACATGCCTGTAATCCCAGCTATTCGGGAGGCTGAGGCAGGAGAATTGCTTGAACCTAGGAGGTGGAGGTTGCGGTGAGCCGAGATTGTGCCAGGGCACTCCACCCTGGGCAACAAGAGCAAAACTCTGTCTCAAAAAAAAAAAAAAAAAAAAAAAATAGAAAAAGAAAAATCTAGAACCACATTTTCTCAACCCTGACTGAAAGACCAAAAGGCCAACCAGGAGTTGTTGACAATGTCAATATATTTATTGCCAAGGTGCAGTTCACAAACGCTTCCAAAGAAACCAGAAAAGGAGGAAATACTTCCAAACTCATTTTTTATGAGGCCAGCATTACCCCAATATCAAAGCCAGTTAAGGACATAACAAGAAAAGAAAATTACAAGCCAATATCCTTAATGAACATAGATGCAAAAACCCTTAACAAAACACTAGCAGCTGGGGGTGGTGCCTCACACCTGTAATCTCAGCACTTTGGGAGGCCAAGGCGGGCAGATTACTTGAGGCCAAGAGTTCGAGACCAGCTAAATGGCAAAACCCCATCTCTACTAAAAATATAAAAATTAGCTGGACGTGGTGGTGGGCGCCTGTAGTCCCAGCTACTTGGGAGGCTAAGGCGGGAGAATCGCTTGAACCCGCTTGAACTGTGGAGGTTGCAGTGAGCTGAGATTGTGCCACTGCACACCAGCCTGGGCCATAGAGTGAGATTCCATCTCAAAAAAAAAAAAAAAAAAAAAAACCACTAGCATATCAAATTCAACAACTCATTAAAAGAATCATTCACCATGACCAAGTGTGATTTATTTATCCCTGGGATGCAAGATAGTTCAACATACACAAATCAATAAACGTGGTATATCACACTAACAGAATGAAGGATAAAAATCGCTTGATCATCTCAATAGATGTGGAAAACGTATTTGACAAAATTCAACATCCTTTCATAATGAAAACTCTCAACAAATTAGATATAGAAGGAATGTACCTCGACACAATATATATTAAACCCATAGCTATCATTATATTCAACATTGAAAAACTGAAAGCCTTTCCTGTAAGATCTAGAATAAGACAAAGATGAGTACTCTTGCCACTTTTATTCAGCTGTAGGGGAGTGAAAAACTTCCACCCTTATAAGTTCCTTGGCTAGGCTACAAATTAAATTGACATAAGACAGAATGACTGGAGAAAAAATATATTTGATGATGGACCTATGCAAAGATGTCCCACAGAATAAGAGACTTGAGGAAGGGTCAGATGACTGAAGACTATATAACATCCTAAGCTACAGAAGGGAAGAGGAGCTCGAGCTTCTCAGGGGAGGTGGGGACACAAGTTACGAGAGAGTGAAGGGAGGAAATTTGTGGTGAACAAAGTTTGTCTTATCAGGATAAACAGTCCAGGTAATAAAAGTTGTCTAGAGCAGCTCTCAAAAGAAGAGGTGACAATCTCTGAGCTGGTGTTAACCTCCAGTCTCATCTCCTGTGAACTAAGTTAATCTTCCCTGATTGATAAGATTTCTAGGGAGGGGATTCATAAAACTTGAGTTCCTCTTAGAGGATCCATCTTTAGGCAGATAAAAGGGCTCAGAGAAAGCCTTTGCCTGCATCTGCTGTTTCCTAAGCGCCCTCAGTGCGAAGTCCTCAGTACACCACAGCAGCATATTTTGGGGTGGCATTTCCTGAATGTCTTCACAACTTAGTATTAGAAGTCCTTGCCAGAGCAATTAGGCAAGAAAAAAATAAGCAAGGAAGAGTGAGGCTGCATGCAGTGGCTCACACCTATAATCCCAGCACTTTGAGAGGCCAACCTGGGTAGATCACGAGGTCAGGAGTTCAAGACAAGCTTGGCCAAGATGGTGAAACCCCGTCTCTACTGAAAATACAAAAAAATTAGCCGGGCATGGTGGCATATACCTGTAATCCCAGCTACTCAGGAGGCTGAGGCAGAGAATCACTTGAACCCAGGAGGCTGAGATTGCAGTGAGCCAAGATCACGCTACTGCACTCTGGCCTGGGTGACAGAGCGAGACTCCATCTCAAAAAAAAAAAAAAAGAAAGAAAGAAGTGAAATTGTGCTGTTTGCTGATACCATGATCTTACATATAGAAAACCCTAACGATTCTACCCTAAAACTGTTAGAACTAATACATGAATACAGTAAAGTTACATGATACAAAGTCGACACACAAAAATCAAGTGTTTCTATTTATCATTCACTTTATTGTTAGTATTTACACTAACAATAAACTGAAAAAGAAGAGAACAATCCCATTTACCATGGCTACAGATCTGGATTCCAGTCCCCTCCGAGCCACTTACTCATCATGAGACTTAGGGCAAGTGGCTTCACTTTTCTGCGTTTTAGTTATTTCACTTACTTCATTAAATGGTAGTGACAGTAATAATGCCTTCTTTGCACGAATGTTGGGAAAAGCAAAAGGAGATGGGCAATCCATTAAAGTGCTTACTTAACTCAATGCTGGGCGCAGACAAACAGTAGATATTAGTTATTGTTGTTATTGTGCATTTAGTGTGTTGCATTAGGCAATCGTGGGAAAAGAGCAGAAACAGTCTCTCTCACTAAGCCATATGTTCCCTCTGCCTTTTCTGGTGCCGACTCAGATCTGATTTAGCTCCAGCAGCTTCTCTGTGTAGTGGAAAAAGCTTGGATTTGTGCTCCAGCTCCATTGATCCCCAGCTCTGTACACATCACCTAACTTCTCTGAGCTTCAGTTTCCTCTTCCGCAAGATGGAGGTGATAACAGAGACTCTGCTGACTTTGAAAGATTGTAGTGAGGCTCAAATGTGACTATGTGTGAATTTTCTTCAAAAGCTGTAAAGTCCTTATAAAGCAAAAGCAAAACCCAATCTTACAGGCTTCACTCAAGTCCCACCTTCTCCTACCTTCCTGTGAGAGAAATCCAACTCAAACTCTCTTAAGAGAGGGGAAAATGGGTTTTCTTAGCTCATGCAACTAAACGATCCAGGAGTAAATTCTGGAGTGGCTGGAGCCGCATTCTCAAAAGACGGGATTTAAAAATCTGATTTTCTCCTTCCCTCAGCTCTGCTTTCCTTTGTGTTTCCTTGGTGTCCTTCTGAGGATGACAAAGAAGGCATCCCTCTGTGCTTCCCTGCCCCCATCCTTGCTACGTCATAGGTGAAGCCTGTTCAGACTTTAACGTATGAAGCAGGTTAACCTGTGAAGTGGCAAAGAAGCACAAGCAGCTCTGGGCTTGCAAACTACCAGCTTAGCAATCCAAATAGAAACAGTCCACCCTTCTCTCGAGAGTTCCAGCAAACGTCCCAGAAATGAGTATCCATGGCCTAGCTTGGGTCATGTGTCTGTCTGTGGCCCTTTATCCCAAGGCCAGGAGACTGGAATATGCCAGTTAGCCAAGCCCGAGTCACATGCCCACTCTCTGGAGTGAGGGGATGAATCATTCAGCTCATTCTAGCTGTAACCACATGAACAGAATGAGGGGAAGTGGTTCCCCTAAAGGAAAGTAAGGTGATGTTTCCAACAGAAGAGAAAAGGAGATACCAGACATCAGATGTTCACTGTACACAGATTTGACTGTTGTATTTTCTGGTAGAATGTACGGAGAAGAAGTGAGAGTCAGAAAAAAAATCCCAGAGAGCAATGAGATATTCACCTGATGCTCTGTAGCTGAATCAACACTTTCCATCCCTGGAACACTCTGCCTAGTAATATGGCTTCAGGAGAAAGAGGGCCCTGGACCATTTTAGGAAGGGAGCCCTGCACTTGCTGAGAAACACGACCGTGAATGATAAAGGGAATGAGAACCCTATTTCTTGACTCATTAAAGCAAGAGAGTGCTTAATAAATACTACTTGGTGATAAAGTTCTGACAAGGCCACTCATTTAATAACCACAATTCTGACACTGATTCCTAGTCCACTTAAGAATCTACATGAGCCCAGACTTCAGCTGCCGTTAACAGAGGTCATGTCGTTGGCAGGTTGCCTGTCGCAGAGTCCGTGCACAGGAGGGCAAACAGCAAGTGGGGACCTGCAGACACCACAGTATTTCTCTCTGAGTCACAACGCCTCAGCCTAATTCCCCCTCCCTCAAGAAGACTTCCTCTATCCCATCACTACTTCTACCTCCTAAATAGCACTCCTCTCACCATTTCATCACATTATAAAAGCGTGTTTTGACATGCTTATTTCAGGAAATTCAAATAAGAGCATGCGGAGTCCCCATATCCTTCTCTATCTTGTTGCAAATCATCATATCCTCTTCTAGGCATATATGAATACTGTATATAAGACTTTTTTAAGTGGGATAACACTGTTTTATAACATATATTGGGAATACCTCTCAATGTCCATAGATATCCTTCTGTAGTATTAAATTTAAGAAATTCAAGTTGGTGGGGTTTTTTTAATGGATGTACTTATAAATTATCCTTTTTCCTACTGTTGTGTAGCTATATTGCTTACACATATTACTATTATGATAGTCTGCAGATGCTTTTAAAAGTAAAATAAATGAATGGGGTTACAGTAGGGAGGTATAATGGCCAGTGTGGGAAAGATGCAGCTGCCAGGTGCAGTGGCTCATGCCTGTAATCCTAGCACTCTGGGAGGCCGAAGTGGGTGAATCACTTGAGCCCAGGAGTTTGAGACCACCATGGGCAACACGGCGAAACCCTGTCTCTACAAAAAATACAAAAATTACCCAGGCATGGTGGCACACGTCTGTGGTTCCAGCTACTAGAGAGGCTGACGCAGAGGATGGCTCGAGCCCAGGAACTTGAGGCTACAGTGAACCAAGATTGCCCCACTGCCTTCCAGCCTGTGCCACAGAGTGGGACCCTAACTCAAAAACAAAACCAAAAAAATTAAATAAAAAGAAAGATGCCACATACTACAGAAAAGGGATATGAGGGAAAAGAGCTGCTTTCAGGAAATTATCTCCAATACCATGTAGACCACACCTTCAATTTGGGAATTTTTCAGGGCTCTGCTCTTAGCTCAGTAGGGTTTTTGCTATTTGAATGACTACAAAGCAGCTTTATCCATCTGGGTCCTGTTGTTGCTGTGTAATGGGGGTAGGTGGGTCACTAATTCCATCAGCTTTGATTCTGTGTGTTTCTATTTTACTAGACAACAAATTGCCCCAAAACTTACTGGCTTAAACCAATCATCAATCATCATGTTTGTTTATGTTTCTGTGAGTCAGCAACTTGGACAGGGCTTTGTTGGGTGGTTATTCTGTTCCTCATGCCACTGGCTGAGGTCATTTACTGAGCTTCATTCACCTAGTGGCTAGACAAAACAGTCTAAGAAAATTTCACTTATCTGTCTGGCACATCAGCACTTCTCCATGTGGCCCCTCTCTCCATGGGGTAAGGTTGAGCTCACTCATGATACGGAAGTTTCAGGGTAACCAGATTTTTTATATGGCAGCTGCTCCCAAGTAGGACAAAACCGGAAGCTGCAGATATCTTAGGGCCCAGCCTTAGAAGTTACATAGCATTACTGCAGCCTCAAACTCCTGGGCTCAAGCAATCCTCCTGCCTCAGCTTCCCAAGTAGCTGGGATTATAGGCACGTGCCATCATGCCCAGTTAATTTTTTAATTTGTTTGTAGAGATGAGGTTTTGCCACATTGGCCAGGCTGGTCTCAGACACCTAGGCTCAAGTGATCCACCTGCCTTGGCCTCCCTAAGTGCTGAGATTACAGGTGTGAGCCACTGCATCTGGCCTCCAGTGTATTCTGTTTGTCAAAACCAGTGTCAGAGTTGGTCTCTTTCAAAGAAATAGAAAATAGACCACACATCTTGATAGTGAGAGAGGCAAATAATTTTAGACCTTCTTTAACTTACTACAGTGAGTATGATGAAGACAAAAGGATTACAGTGTTCTCCTATAATCAAGATACACAGAACATAATGGTTTCATAAAATACTATGTCCCAAGTATAGACTCAACCTGCTAGAAGAGAGATTCAAGCCCATTTATAGTCAATAATTTTGCCCCAGTTCTGAGTATACACCAAAAGAAACCATTACCAAGATGGCATGTGGAAAATAGAATCCCTGGCAGAATTCACCCCTACAAGACAACAATGATGCCCATCCCAACCCACAGCCACCACCCACAATACTGGAGAAAGGCTCTGGGACTTGGACATCTCAGCTCAACTCCTCCCTCTGCCATGGAGCTTCTTGTAGATTTCCCATTCCTTAAATAGAGTCATTCTTTCACAAGTCTGGTATAGGATTTTTGAGATCTTTGTGAGAACATTTCTGCTAAAATTATAAATATTAGCTCTGAAAGTGTTAACGTACTTCCTCAGACTGGCAAAAGAAAAGAAGGTGTAGGTTGTCCTATGAAAACGGTGCATTTTCCATCTAAGAGTTAATGATGTCTTGCCATATGGAAACCTTGAAAGAAACACTAACATCCCTCCCACAGCATTGGGCCCTGGAAGACTAAGTGAATCAGCCCAGATGAAGGGGCCCTCGGCTAATCCCATTTCAGTTATTGTAATGGTGCAGGGAGTTTCTTCAGCATACCCACTTCCATCTGAGGGCTCATTTTATTTCTTACAGGGTTATCCAAGCACTGAGTATGGTCTACATTTAATATCTCATTATTAATTGGCTGATTCTTACTTGATTGCCAAAAGATGCTGCTATTTTGCACATAGTACCCCTGGAGCAAAGCCATTTGGAGGTTAATAGGTGGGCAAATGGACCCCATGAGGAGCAGAAAGTTGGATCCTCTGTAATCAATATACAATCTTGGCCCCAGCCACGGGGTCCACCTTCTCCATAGGAATGAACAGCGTGTGACTTTTAAAAGGGCTTAGCCAAGTGCAGTGGCTCACCTGTAATCCCAGCACTTTGGGAGGCTATCATGGGAGGATCACTTGAGGCCAGGAGTTCGAGACTAGCTTGGGCAACATTTTAAGACTTCATCTCTACAAAAACATGTAAATATTAGCCAGGTGTGATGGTGTGCACCTGTAGTCCTAACTACTTGGGAGGCTGAGGCAGCAGGATCACTTGAGCCCAAGAGGTTAAAGCTGCAGTAAGCCATGATCACACCACATGGCACTCTGGCCTGGACAACAGAGCAAGATCTGGTCTCTAAATAAAATAAATAAATAAAAATTTTAAAATAAAAGGGCTTAGATTTAGTGTCTTGGAGTGAAAACGCACTCCAAACTGATCAGATGAGGGCTGACCAGCTCTTTTCTTAATTTTAATTTTAGTTATTTATTTTTTATCTCTTTTTCCTGGTACCTTCATGACTGACTCTTAAATATTTAAATTTTCTTTTTCACAGCCTAGCCTGAAGCTCTGTGCCTATTTGATTTATATAACTCATATCTGGCTGATGTTGGTGGATTGAGACAAATATCTTTTCAGAACTGAAAATAACTCTATCTTTTTTCTTCTCTATGTTTCCCTCCAAGCACAAGCCAGTATTCTAAAAAGCTAAGAGTCAGACTGAGGAAGGAGATCCAGGCATCTAGAACCACCTCCCCCTTGACTTTCACACTATATTTCAATAGAAGAAAAGGCTGGCCAACTGGCGCCTCCTGGATGGCAGGCTCGGTATTGGGGAAACTCTCTGGAAGACACTGGTTTTACTTAAAACAAGATCAAACCTCTATCCGGAGACGAGAACCTTTTCACATGTGATTCCTAAAACTATAAACCCTTTCATATGTGATTCCTAAAACTGCAAACCCGAAACCCTTTCATATGTGATTTCTAAAGCTGTAAACCCAGAAACGTTTTCACATGTGATTCCTAAAGCTGTAAATCCAAAACCCTTTCACTCATGATTTCTAAGGCTGTAAACCTAAAATTCTTCCACGTGTAATATCTAGAGTGTAAGCCTATATAAAGACAGAACCTTCCTTTGTTAGACGAGCTGGGTAATTTGGAACCATCGCCCTGCTCCCGGCAATAATAATAATAATAATAATGATAATGATAAACTCTTTCCTTCCCTATTCGGTGTTGGAGAGCTCTGTTTCCCGCAGCTGCTCCTGCTACAAGACAGACGCCCACTTCCAAGAGAGGGTGAATTCTACCTTGCCCATCCCCTAGTGTTCACTTTGATTGTTCCTAGACCACTGGGAAGGAATCAAGACATTATTTCATTCCAACGGGATCATTTAAAAATAGCAGAACCACTTTCTGCTTCGCTGCAGCTCACCATAGTGAGATGAGTGAATTAAAGTGAACGGCTATTAGAGAAAGTAGAGGAGTGAATTTTAATGCAGCATATGGCAAACCTGGCCTGGGAATCTTTTCACGCCATGACCATCGCGCGGGCATTAGGGTAAGTGCTTTGGGACTTGTGTACCAGATTCTTGGACCTGGATACAAGGTTCTAAACAAGCCAGACCAGATGTAGGGAGTGGGCATTAGACCTCACAAGGCTGCCCCCACCCTACCCTGCCACCCTCTGAACTTGAAGTTAGCAGGCTCTGCATACTGAACCTTGCTCTGTCGCCCCAGGGAGGAATGTGCCCCCTGCTGTGGAGAGAAGTTTGTCCCTGAGAGAAAATAGCCCCTTCACCTGGTTCCAGACGATTCAAAGAGACTCTAGGACAGAAGAGGAAACAGAGAGGAGTGTGTGAGAAAAGAGAGCATGCGAGGAGGGAGTGAGAGAGAGTCAGCACGAAGACTAGGAACTCGGTCTTGTTTCTCACGTGCTCTCAGCTCTCTGAGATGGGTCAGGGCATCCCACCGAGACCACGCCCTCCTGCCCACAGAAACCTGGAAGGAGTCTCCAAGGCCTTTGGCTTCAATCACTGGCCTTATTGGGCATCGGCATCGTAACAACTGACTTTATCCCGGCTTTATGTGTGGCCTCTGTGACATCCTGAGGGAGTAGTTGCACTTTACATACACATACCCAGTCTCTCACAACTTACACCCGCACACACACAGCTCACACACACACATCTCACACACACATCACACACACACACAATTCAAACACACAACACACATTCATACACATCACACACTCTCTGACACACACATACACACACCCACATTCACACATGGACACACACTCACACCCCACACACACTCACACCCCCACACACCCAACACACACACATTCACACCCCACACACCCCACACACACCCCACACACACCACACACACAATTCACACACTCACCCCCCACACACATTCACACACTCACCCCCCCACACACACACTCACACATACCCCTTCCTCACACTCCCCCATTTGGCAGAATTCTGCTTTGTAAAGGGAGCCGTGAGGATGGAAATCCTAAGCCTCACCACCAGAGCCAGGGAAACAAAAGACTGGGAAGAAAATTCACTGAAAAGGATTTCTGAGTCTGCTGATGGGAGACTTTTTCTTTTGAAATCATTTCAGACTTACAGAAAAGCACAAAGTACTTTTCACAGAAAAATACAAAAAGTACAGAGAATTCCTGTGTCCTCTTCATCCTGTCTGCTTCTGATTTTCCCTCCCTAAGTAGACTGTTTTCTCAACCACTTGAGAGTAAGTTGCAGATAAGATCCCCCTTTATCCCTAAATACTTGAGTGTATATTTCCTAAAAAAAAAAAAAAAAAAAAAAAAAAAAGAAATTCTCCTTCATAACTCCAGTACATTAGCTGACTTGGGAAATTAATATTGATGCAACGATATTATCTAAACTGTGAATCTTTCTGATGTAAAATTTCACCAGTTATTCTAATAATGTTCTTTATAACAAAAAAGAAAAAAATGTTTTGATCCAAAATCCAATTCAACCTCTTAACAATGTCATGTCTTTTCAGGTTCCTTCAATTAGAATAGTTCTCCAGCCTTTGTCTTTGATGACATTGACATTTTTGAAGAATGTAAGCCATTTATTTAATCGACTGTCCCTCCTTTTGAGTTAGTCTGATGTTTCCTCACAATTAGATTCCGGTTGTACCTTTTTGGCAGGAACACCACAGAGGTGATATCATGTCCTTCAGCACATATACATCAGGAGACATGTGCCATCCATCTGTCCCATCTGTCTCTTGTGATACTAACTTTGATCATTTGATTCAGGTGGGGACTATGAGGCCTCTCCACTGGAAAGTTACTATTTTTCTCTTTGAAATCAATAGGTGTTTTGTGAGGATCTACTTTGAGATTGTGTAAATATACTGTTTCTCATCTAACTTTTGCCCACTACTTTTAACATCCCTTGATAATTCTTGCCTGAATCAATAATAACTATAAGGTTTGCCAAATGGTAACTTTCTAATTTTATCATTTCTTATACCTATATTAGTTGGAATTTTACTGTAAGGAAAGCTGTTTTCTTTTTCTCCATTTATTTATTTGCTTATATCAATATGGACTTAGATTTTCATATTATATCCAATTGGTTTTTTTTTTTTTTTTTTGAGATGAAATCTTGCTTTTGTCACCCAGGCTGGAGTGTAGTGGCGTGATCTTGGCTCACAGCAGCCTCTGCCTCCTGGGTTCAGGCAATTCTCCTGCCTCAGCCTCCTGAGTAGCTGGGATTACAGGTGGCTGCTACCACACCTAGCTAATTTTTGTATTTTTGGTAGAGACAGGGTTTCACCATGTTGGCCAGGCTGGTCTTGAACTACTGACCTCAGGTGATCCGCCCGCTTTGGCCTCCCAAAATGCTGAGATTACAGGCATAAGCCACCATGCCCGGTTGATTATTATTATTTTTTTAAAGTTCAGATTGTCCAAGATTTGAACAGGAGCTCCTTCCAGCTGCTTCCTTTGTCTGTTGGACATATCCAGGCAAGGCTTTTCTTTCTTCCTTTTTTTTTTTTTTTTTTTTTAAATGAAACAAGATCTCTCTCACTGTGGAGCCCAGGCTGGAGTGCAATGGCTATTTACAGAGGTGATCATGGCTCACTGCAGCCTCAAACTCTTGGGTTCAAGCAATCCTCCCATCTCAGCCTCCTGAGTAGCTGGGACTACAGATGCATGTTATTGGCCCCAGCTAGGGCTATTTTTGAAGGCGGATACTCCAAAACTCTGGTTCAGACTGTTTCTCCAAATTATAAAGTTTAAAGAGCATTCAAGAACATTATTATTATTATTATTATTTTCTGAGAAGAAGTCTCATTCTGTTGCCTATCTGGAGTGCAGTGGCACAATCTTGGCTCACTGTAACCTCCACCTCCCAGGTTCAAGTGATTCTCCTGCCTCAGCCTCCTGAGTAGCTGGGATTACAGGTACCTGCCACCACTACACCCAGCTAATTTTTTTTTTTTTTTTTTTTTATGTTTTTAGTAGAGACGGGGTTTCACCCTGTTGGCCTCAATCTCCTGACCTCATGATCTGCCCGCCTCGGCCTTCCAAAGTGCTGGGATTACAGGCATGAGCCACCTCACCCAGCCCAAGAATCTAATTTTTAACATTATGACAAAGCACAGCATGTATGCCAGTGAATTACAGAGTTCCAACAAAATAACAAAATGTTTATTTACATCCATTTTGCCATCTTCCTAGTGACCAGATTCATTTCCTAAGTCTGGGTACGACTTCCTCTCACTTCTCCTGATCCTGATGTGTGGCCCGTCCGTTTCCCAGTAGACCTGCTGAGGAACAGCAAGGGAGAGAGGAGAGTCGGGGAAGTGGGAAGATGAGAGAGAAGTACAGGGGAAAAGGAACAGAAGGAGGAAGAACTCCTCTCCTCTCCTCTCCTCTCCTCATTTGTGCAGCCCGGTCTGCCACCTACAGCCTCCTCATGTCCCCCAGCCCCACTGCCCCCTCCTGGAAGCCAGCGCATTGCTGTGGTTGGCATTCACGTCGTGTCGGCAGGATGCCGGAGACGTTGTCAGAGGTTAGAGACAGTCACTTTCATCTCAGAAAAGGGGCCAGGAGATGACCTGTATAGAAGGAATTCAAGTTTCCTGGTGCGGAAACGCCACTGGAAGGGATGGAGGAAAGAAAACGCTGTGTGTGTGATGTCCCCGTCGCCCTCCTCGCTGGAACTCACCTCAGGCTGGAGGTGCTTCCGGCAGAACCGAGTGCTGGGGAAAGCCTGTGATAAATCAGCTCTGTCTTTACTAGCCAGGGGTTGCTATGGCAATAAGAATACACTGTAGGTTTTAAGAGATGTAATTTTCTGTGATTCACTGTATTATTTTTAGCCATTTTTCTTCCTGTATTATCTCCCTGTGGCAATTGCCTATTAATGCTGGTCTGTACTAAGATTGGACTAAATGGTCCGTTCTCAGAAGAGATGAAAACCCTGGAGATCAGTAAGTACAAGGGGGTGATTACCCATGGATGTAAGAGTGACCTGGTAGAACGACCAGATTAGTTCAGGACATGGATGAATTAGCGTGGCCCATGCTACGTCTTGGGAGGAGAGTCAAGCAGAGTGAAGGGATCCAGCAGTGTGGCTCTGGAGTTTGGGGAACGGGAAACTGAGTCACACTTCCTACTGAAATCCATATGCTCAAATGGTGTCAAGGGCAGGCCACGAAAGTCAGAAACAAGCATCCTATGCAAGGGATACTAGGACCCGGGTTTCCAAACAAGGAACGGTAAAAGCTTCTAAACTTCTTTTAATTTAGCTCAGGTCTTCTATTGTTTATCTTATCCTTCCTTCTTTATTCCTTTCTTCTTTCCTTCCTTGCTCTAATTTTACTTATTTTTTTCACCAAAAAATTAGGAGAGGGACTGAGAGAAGGCGAAAACGGAATCTATCTAGTTGCTATTGATTCATAGTTGTATTGAGGTCTTTCTATCCAGGCCACAGAAAATCCAACCTAAATTGCTTAAGCAGAAAGAGCGCTCACCATCTCTAATAGCCAAAAAGTCCAGGGGTATGGGTTTAGTCTCAGGCATAGTTGTATTCAGAAGGCCAGATGACATCATCGACATCTGTGCTCCCTGTCACAACACTAAGTTTCACTGATGTTTTGGCATTTGGGCTGCAATAACATGAAACTCAGCTAATAGAGGCTTCAACAAAGTGTGGTTTGGTTTTCTCGCATAAGAAGTCCAGAGAGAGGTTTATTTTTCTCATACAACAAGTAGCCCAGAATAGGCATAGATGACGTTACTATGCAGCAGCTCAGTATTATCATCAAGAACGCAGCCTCTTTCTTCATTTCAGCTCTACTGTCCTCAGGGTCACAGTAGGACAAGTCCAGCTCCAGATATTCAAGGCAGAAAGAAGAGGCTAGCTGCCTCTGATGTTTTTATCCAGAGAAGTAACTCAATCCCCAAAGCTCCCATCTGATCTCTGCTTCCAATTGATTGGATACATCAATGCCATGAGGCCGCCTTAGCTGCTGAGGAGGCTAGGAAGCTGTGTTTTTAGGCTTTCTGGTCCCTTCAGTAGAAGCAGTGGTTTTGTTGCTATTGTTTTGTTTTGTTTTTGAGACAGAGTTTTTGCTCTGTCACCAGGCTGGAGCGCAGTGGCGCGATCTTAGCTCACGGCAACTTCTGCCTCCTGGGTTCAAGTGATTCTCCTGCCTCAGCCTCCCAAGTAGCTGGGATTACAGGCATGCATCACCACGTCCAGCTAATTTTTGTATTTTTCAGTAGAGATGAGGTTTCACCATGTTTGCCAGGCTGGTCTCGAACTCTTGACCTCAGGTGATCCACCCGCCTTGGCCTCCCAAAGCGCTAGGATTACAGATGGGACCCACCATGCCCGGCCAACAGTGTTTTTTGTTTGGTTGGTTTGGTTTGGTTTTGCCTCATATAACAGTCAAAGAACAAACCATACCCAAGATTGTGAAATGGTTTTGCTTCTTCCTTGCAGTTTGACCAGTCACTCTATCATTGTCATATCCTAGCCAAGAAGGGAGAAGTTTTAAGAGAAGGGCAAGAAGCTTTCTTTTAAGGATGTAATGCATAAGTTGCATTCATCACCTCTCTTCTGCCCACATCCTATTGGTCAGAACATAGTCACATGATCACAACCAGCTGCAAGGGAGGCTGGGAAATGTAGTACTTGGGTAGCCATGTGCCCAGCTAAAACTTGGGGAGTTCTGTTACTCACATGATGAAGGGGAGGGGTATTTTGAAACAACCAGCAATCTCCTCAGGAGCAGTTATAGCTCCATGATGTGCTTACTTCACATTGCATGCCTGTATCAAAACATCTTATCTACCCCATAAATATATACACCTACTATGTACCCACAAACATTTTTAAAAAATGAAATAAAACAAAAATAAATTTAAAAATAAAAAAGAGCAGTTATAGAAGAAAGGGTTTGGATGGCTATTGGATTCATCCATTTAAGGCCAAATATTCCTGCCTCTGCCACATTCTCAGAGAGGCTTACCTTTGTGGAGATAAGACAGCTTCAGCATCACCAGCCTCACATTCTCCCTAGTCCAAGACCATTAGTAAAAGAGCCCAACATCTTTGCAGCTATTCTGGCCAGTCTCACCACATCTCCTTGGTTCTTACTGGGTCATCTGCCCATTGTTAACTAAGGGGATGCATGCAATACTCTGATTGGTCATTCCTGAATCACTTGCTCCACCAAATCACAAAGACCTTTGTGGGACTCAGTTTGCTTATCTGTAAACTAAACATAATAAAACCTACCTCACAGCGTTGGTGGGAGAGTGCTGCTGGTGGCCATTGCCCATATATGCATTTCAGTTGGCCCACTGACCAGATTTACCTTAACAATATCATTTCAAAAGGCAAGACCTTGAAAATCAAAGTCATCATCATTGGATAGCTGCCTATATTTCATCTTATAATATATTCCAAAGTAAAAATACTTACTAGGTACCTGGCACTGTGCTAAGCACTTTGCATACCTTCTATCAAAACTCTCGAAGTAATTCCATGGGAGAGATACTTTCATCGTTTTCAATTAACAGATAAGAGTGGTGGTGGATACCTGTAATCTCAGCTACTCAGGAGGCTGAGACACAAGAAGCACTTGAACCCGGCAGGCAGAGTTTCCAGTGAGTCGAGATCGCACCACTGCACTCTAACCTCGGCGAAAAAGCAAGACTCTTAAAAGAAAAAATGAACAAATGAAACAGATAAGGAAATTTAGCTTCTTGCCTAAGGTCACAGCCAGCACAGTGATGGAGCCACAAAGCCAGGACTAACTTTGAACTTCCATAATCTCCTCCCTCTTATTGTATAAAAATAAGTAAGAATAACCACATATTTATGGAATCATGAAAACTTTCCTGCTGATTGTCGTAGTTATAAGTAAACACCTTTTGATGCAGGACAGGCGAACCTCCAAATTGGGGCTTAGGCCAGGAGGGTTCCTGGCTTTGCCCAGGAAAGAATTTAAGAGTGAGCCAATGGTGTCGAACAGCAACTCTGAAGAAAGAGCCAGTGCACAGGAGCAGCAGAGGAACTGCTCCTTGCAGAGCAGGGCTACCCTATAGGCAGTATGCCCAGAGTAACAACTCAGAGGAAGTTCTGCACTCATTTTTATGCCTGCTTTTAATTGCATGCAAATTAAGGAGTGGTTTAGGCAGAAATTTCTAGGAAAAGGGTGGTAACTTCTAGGTTGTTGAGTCATTGCCATGGAAAGAAGTGGAAACTTCTGGGTGTTGCCATGGTAATGGTAAAGTGACATGACACACTGGTGGGCGTGTCTTACAGGGTGGTGCTTCTGCCCTGGACCTGTTTTAGTTAGTCTGAAATTTGGTCCAGTAGCTGAGCCCTGCCTCCAAAGTCAAGTCTCGCCTCCTGCGTCACTTTGATCTCCCTTTGAGAGACCCTGCTACCAGGAGTAGCAGGATGACAGCCTCCTACTATGTATCCTTTGGGCTTCCTGCAGCCTTCACACTCCCTAGGTACAACAGATGTACTACAGTCAGGCCAGTCCTGTCCAGTGGCAACTCCTCTGTTCTTGGGCTTCCCATCAGCCTGGCTGCGACTTTCTTGGAGCTATACTATAGTCTGGATACTTCCTACTCAACTCTCTTCCTTTCCACTCTCTTTCAGCAAGTGCCAGGCCTGCGCTGTTGTCTGAAGGCTGTTCTCACCACCCCTGCTCCCTCACCCTTTACTCCTCACATACATTCTCCCCCGTGCATTTATGCTCCGTCTAATTCCATCTCGGCATCTGTTTCTCAGAGGACCCAAAATGACATACTTCTTGTACCTGCCTTAACTCACAGCATGAACTACATCATAGGCTTGTATGTTTCCAAAGATTCTTGAGTGTTAAAGAATAAGAAAGCAATAAAAATAATTCAAAACTGGGCTGTAGGGTAGGGAAGATCTAATGTAAGCCAGTAAGGAGACTCCTAGCCTGGCATTTAAAAAGTAGAGACTCCTCGAAGCAAGTGTCTGCATAGAGGGAAAAGCAACAGTCACTGCTGATCATAAAAGAAACCTAGCTGCATTGAGCATTTTGGAGGGAGAGGGTGAGAAGCGTCTGAGACTTGCCTGGAGTCACTCTGCAGGGTCACAGATAGATTTCAATCATTCTAATCCTCCATCCAGAAGTTCCAGCACTCCTGAGACAAGGAATTGATTCTTTACTGAAAGAGCAAAGAATACTACTTAACTCAGCCAAAGAGAAAAAATGATCAATTGAGCAAAATGTAATGGCTTTAGACAAGGATCTCCAGACTGAAATGGAATTACTCTTGTTGCTCCGGGAACACGAGCCACGTGCCACAACTACTCCACCCTGCCCTGCCTCATCCTAAGGCTTTTTCAGTGATTACTAACTAGTAGCCACAGAGCCATGTGTCCTATAAACATGTTTTATCTGGTCCCTGTGGTCTTTTTTTCATATAATATAAAATTAGTTAAGATTTATCAAGTGAGATATTTCACATAAAAAATCTGGACTTCATGTTTCTCTTAGAAAATCAGAAAATCTGACAATATCAGCCCTACATGTGAGCTTCCTGCCTCGAACAGAACCAGAACATACACTACTTCTCTCCTATTTAGCCTGCTGGCTTTAACTGCTCAGGACCATAAACCTACTTGATTTTGAGCACCCAGATTCAGATCATGAGCCCTGGGTAGCACTTGGCTGAAGTGAACTGTCAGCTCTTCAAGAAAAATGAGTTACTAAACAGATTTTTTTTTTTTTTTTTTTGAGATGGTTTCTCACTCTGTCGCCCAGGCTAGAGTGCAATGGCATGATCTCAGCTCACTGCAACCTCCACCTACCGGGTTCAAATGATTCTCCTGGCTCAGCCTCCCAAGTAGCTGGTATTACAGGCAGTTGCTATCATGCCTAGCTAATTTTTGTGTTTCTGTAGAGACGGGGTTTTACCACGTTGGACAGGCTGGTCTTGAAATTCTGACCTCAGGTAATCCACCCACCTCAGCCTCCCAAAGTGCTGGGATTACGGGTACAAGCCACCACCGTATCCAGCCACTAAACAAATTAATAGCATAAACAGGATTTCAAAAGCGAATTTCTTAAAAAGTAGTCTTCATACACTTGGGCAAGAATAACAGTCGTTATTAGCCCAACTAGAAGGTTTGTCAGCAGTGACAGCTGGGGGACAGATGTAGCCAGAGTCAGAGGCCCTGGGTTGGAGGAGGTGGGACTTTGTCCTTACTAGTTACAGGACCTTGAGCATTGCCTTCACCTTCAGGTCAGGTGTCCGGTGTTGTAGGAGCTAACATCACTGAGTGCTTACTAACTGAAAAGCAGTCTATCAAGTGTTTTGTATGCATCCTCTTTTCATTCCATACCATGTCCTGAGGTCATATACCCGTATTATTCCTAAGCACAGGAAGGTTTTGTGACCTGTCCAAAGTCAGAGAGTCAGTTGGAGCCCAGACACTTTGGGCTCCCTGCAGCCTTCACACTGAGGCCTCCCCTTCCCTGGGCACAACAGATGTACTACAGCCAGGCTGGTCCTGTCCAGTGGCGACTCCTCTGTGGCTGCAGACACCACACATGCACCTCATTGACCGTGATGCATACACCTGCATAGGGCTGTCTGAGGAACTCAAGAAGACTGAGTAGGCTAAGTGCTTTTTGTAAAAGGTAAAGTGCTATAAGGATATTTACTATTATCATTTGAATGCTGCAATTTTATTTTCCAAAACTGATGCTTTACCTAAAAGTCGTCTGTTCAGTTTGGCCCCTTCCTAATTTGTTCACATTAATTAATTCATTTTTTTTCTTTGAGGGAGAGTAAAGAAAAAGCTGGAACTGAATATCAGTAGTCCTGTAGCGCCCTCTGCTGACGACAGTCAGGGAAACTATAAAATTCTAATAGGTGATGTTGATTCTCTCAGTCTCCTTGAACAATCTCTGGAGAACCTACTTGGTCTTAGGCATTGTACTAGCTGCTATATGGTCTAGGGAGAGTAGGAATGGAGGGGACAGGATATCTTATGCTAGATAAGCATGTCCTCTGTGATTTAGATATAGGAGAAGGAGAGTAGAGAAACCTACAGACAAGGGCGACCTATATTTCATCTCATAATATATTCCAAAGTAAAAAATATTTATTTAGTACTTGCTAGATGATTACCATCAGGACATCACAGAGAAAAGGCCAAAGCCAGACACAGTTGTCATTTTTCCCCTCAAAAGGCCACAACGAATCCCGAGTCAATCTGGTAATGGTACTTTTTGCCCAGGCATATGCAGGTAAGTGACTAGCAACCAGCTTTCTGGCCAGGAGAAGCCTTGATTGGTAGTGTTTGCCAATTTCCATGATACAAATATTCCCATTATGACCAATTTCAAGCTATTAACATAATGATTCATAACATTTTTGAAAATTTAGCAATCGGCCTCTCACAAGCTATAGGAGCTGGCTCTAACACACCATTTTTCTTTTCTTTTCCTTCTTTTCTTTTTCGAGATGGAGTTTCACTCTTGCTGCCCAGGCTGGAATGCTGTGGCACAGTCTCGGCTCACTGCAACCTCCACCTCCTGGGTTCAAGCAACTCTCCTGCCTCAGCTTCCCAAGTAGCTATGATTACAGGTGCCCACCTCCATGTTCAGCTAATTTTTATGTTTTTAGTAGAGATGGGGTTTCACCATGTTGGGCAGGATCGAACTCCTGACCTCAGGTGATTTGCCTGCCTCAGCCTCCCAAAGAGCCGGGGTTACAGGAGTGAGCCACCACCCCTGGCCTCACACCACTTCTTTTAACTCTAGAAAAAATATACCTTCTCATCTTCCTTCCCAATCAACTGGCTTCTGGAATTCTCCAAGTTGGTACACATTATAAGCAGGAACAGATCAGCTTTACCCCAGAAAGACCAACCCCAAACAGGAAATGGGGAAATCTGGCTGGATATTCCCCTACTCATCGTCAGGTGGCTCTGGTCAAAGGTCTATTTCACCTTCCCCTCTTTCCCTCCTTCCAGTCCTTTTCCTGTCTAACCAACTAAAGAAAGAGGGACTGTCTAGGACATCACGACACATCCCTGAAAGAGAATCTCATTCTGACACCCACCTCCTCGTCTTTCTGACCCGATTCCCTTTCCTAATGGATTTGCTTCACAGGCCTGCCCCCATCCAGAAATCCCCACCCAAGGAGGAGGCACCTCAGGGCTCCTGGAGGAACTTCAAGATCCTCTGACATGAAGAGGCTGGCCAACTTGGACCATGTGCCTCTCACTTTGTGCAGCTCACAAGGATGAAGGCCTTCCCTTGGCCCCAAAAAAGGAGGAAGGTGTAGGGCCATGCAGGGAAAAGAGGAGCAGTTCCCAGTTGTCTCTAGCTAGAGATGGGACTCAGGCTGAGCAAAACCCAGCTGCCAGGGGTCCAAGAGCTCCAGTCTCATGAGGGTATGCTTCCTACTCAGCCAGAAATCATTCTGAGGCCCACCAGATAAAACTAGAGGCACAGCCGGGCATAGTGGCTCATGCCTATAATCCCAGTACTTTTGGAGGCTGAGGTGGGAGGATCTCTTGAGGCCAGGAGTTCGAGACCAACCCAGCCAACATGGTAAAACCCTATCTCCGCTAAAAATACAAAAATTACCTGGGCATGGTGGCACACTCCTGTAGTCTTAGCTACACAGTAGGCTGAGGCACAAGAATTGCTTGAACCTGGGAGACAGAGATTGCAGTGAGCTGAGATGGCACCACTGCTTCAGCCTGGGCAATGGAGCAAGACTCTGTCTGAAAGAAAGAAAAAGAAAGAAAGAAAGAAAGAAAAGAAAGAACTAGAGGAACGATGACCCCACTATCTAAACAGCAGATGCCAAACCTCTGCCTCCGTGAGTTCAGCAGTTCTGCTTGCTTGTTCACCCACAAACTTCCTTTGCAGCTTCCACTTATCCTAAGATTTCAGTGACCCTAACACAAGATGAAATCTACAGTGAAGGACAGGCTTGGTGGCTCACGCCTGTGATTCCAGGACTTTGGGAGGCTGAGGTGAGTGGAGGGAGGAGCTGCGTTCTCACCACTGCACTCCAGCCTGGGCAACAGAGCAAGACTGTGTCTCAAAAAAAAAAAAAAAAATCTGTACCAAGAAGACTAAGTTCCTTCTGCTTTTGGCTCAACTACTTGGAGTTGTATGTCCTTCAGAAAATTTCTAAATCTCTGGGGTTTGTCTTTTGAAGTCTAAATGGAAATAATCATCAGAGAACACAGTGGAGAGGACTAAATTAGAATGCTGAGGAAGGAACTTTATAAATCAGTGTTATATCAATGTTGTTTTTCTACCTAAGAGAGGTCTTTACAATGTTTTCCCCCTCCTTATAAAAGGAATATGCGTTCTTTATAGAAATTTTGGGAAGTAAATTTAAGTATTAAAAAAAAGTTAAAAGCAGTCCAGGCACAGTGGCTCACACCTGTAATCCCAGCATCTTGGGAGCCTGAGGCAGGAGGATCTCAAGCCCAGGAGTTCAAGACCAGCCTGAACACCATAGCAAGACCCTGTCTCTACAAAAGATAAACAAATAATCAGCAGCCATAAAGAAGAATGAGATCATATCCTTTGCAGGGACATGGATGGAGCTGAAAGCTATTATCCTTAGCAAACTAATGCAGGAACAGAAAACCGAATACCGCATGTTCTCACTTATAAGTGGGAGCTAAATGATGAGAACACAAGGACACATAGGGGCCAAAAACACACACTGGGGCCTATTGGAGGGTGGAGGGTGGGGGAGGATCAAGAAAGATAACTAATGGGTACCGGCTTCACATCCGGGTGATGACAGAATCTGTACAACAAACCCCCATAACACAAGTTTACCTGTTTAGCAAACCTGCACATGTACCCCTGAACTTAAAATAAAAGTAAAAGAAAAAATCATGTCTTCTGCAGCAATGTGGATGGAGCTGGAGGCCATTATTCTTTTTTTTTTTTTTTTTTTTTTTTAGACAGAATCTTGCTCTGTCACCAGGAGCCAGGCTGGAGTGCAATGGCTCAATCTTGGCTCACTGCAACCTCCGCCTCCCAGGTTCAAGCAATTCTCCTGCCTCAGCCTCCTGAGTAGCTGGGATTACAGGCACATGCCACCGTGCCCAGCTAATTTTTGTATTTTTAGTAGAGACAGGGTTTCACCATGTTAGCCAGGATGGTCTCAATTGCCTGACCTCGTGATCCACCCGCCTCGGCCTCCCAAAGTGCTGGGATTATAGGAGTGAGCCACCATGCCTGGCCTGGAGGCCATTATTTTAAGCAAATTAATGCAGGAACAGAAAAGCAAATATAGTATGTTCTCACTTATTAGTGGGAGCTAATCATTGAGTACACGTGGACACAGAGAAGGGAACAGCTGACATCAGTGTCTACTTGAAGGTGGAGGGTGGGAGGAGGGTGAGACTCCAAAAGCTACTTATTGGGTGCTATGCTTATTACCCAGGTAATAACATAATCTGTATACCTAACCTCACAACAAACAATTTACCCATGTAACAAACCTTCACAGGTATCTGCTGGACTTAAAACAAAAATTGGGAAAAAAATGAAAATTAAAAAAAGTAAAATTAAGTAAATAAATAAATAAACATCACCCAGAGTTAACAATCCACATTTGCTGTGTTTTCCTGGGTATTTTTCTCTCTGTGTATATAAATATACCTTTGTTAAAAGAAAGGATGATCATACTTATGACTCAAGGGTAGCGGTTTCTCTTTTTTTTTTTTTTTTTTGAGACAGAGTCTCACTTCTTCGCCCAGGCTGGAGTGCAGTGGTGCAATCTAAGCTCACTGCAACCTCCGCCTCCTGGGGTCAAGCAGTTCTCTGCCTCATCCTCCCAAGTAGTTGGGAATTACAGGTGCCTGTCACCACACCTGGCTAATGTCTTTTGTATTTTAGTAGAGACAGAGTTTCAACATTTTAGGCAGGCTGGTCTTGAACTCCTGACCTTGTGATCCACCTGCCTCGGTCTCCCAAAGTGCTGGGATTACAGGTGTGAGCCACTGCACTTGGCAGTTTCTCTTTTTACCAAGGATCCACAGGTCCTTCCAGAGCTGCAGATCTAACAACAGCTTTTCTCTCATCCCTGCAATGGGAAAGAGAGTCTTGCATTCAAAAACAGTTGAAAATAAGCCTAAGGGTAGCCTCCTGCGTTTCCAAATAAGGAGAACTTGGAAATAGAATGTGGGCCTTCAAACCCTCTGCTCTGCAAACCATTTTGGAAAGACAATTTTCCCTCACGGATCACCTTGTCTACCTATCTTAATTTGTAAAATCATCTCTTAAAATTAAAACTGAGAAGCTTTCCACTTAGTAAAACAGATACTGCTACAGCTATTATTGTTAAAATGCACATTTGTAGGTCCTTTTAAATGAAACTGAATTTGCTGTAGGAAATACTTCTGAAAATCTCACATTTTTCTGTGGTGGGTCTATGAATCACCAAAGGTACCCATGTAGAACGTAAATGCAAATATGTTCCTCTGGGATCTTTCAGTATCTGACAAAATGTCATCTTTTCATCAGTGTTACCAAGGTTGTCCTTTGCTTCTGCCCTGAAACAGGTGTTTTTTGGCTGTCAGACATTGTCTGGGTCTCTTCTCCTCTATAACATCTGGCCCCTCCTGCCTGATTCTGCCTCAACCTTGATTTCTTCAATAACCCAGTCCAACTCAGGTTAGGGATAAAACTCCAAGGCTCTGGAAGCTTGGGAGGGGGCACCCGGTGCGCACATGATTTAAAGTGCATTGTTAGGAGAATGCTTCCTAACAGTGACATCACTTGAGTGGCACTCAACACTTGGTTCTCTAGCAAAGCTGCAGTGGCATCATGGCCCAGCTAAGGTCAGCAAGGGTGGTCCTACCTGCTCTCGCATCCCTGTGGCAACTGCCTGGGATCAGTCAGGGCTCTCCAGAGATAGAACACCAGTAGAAGATTATATATAGACACATGTAAGAGGAGATTTATGATAGGAATTGACTCATTTAATTATGGAGCCAGAGAAGTCCCATAATCTGCCATCTGCAAGCTGGAACATCAGGAAAGCTGGTGGTATGATTCAGCCCCAGGCCAAAGGCCTGAGAACCACGAGCTCAGATGTCTGAGGGCAGGAGAAGATGGATGTCCCAGCTCAAAGAGAGAAGGTATTTGTCCTTCCTCAGCCTTTTTGTTCAGTTTCACCCCTCAACAGACTGGATGATACAGGGAACATTGGTGAGAGCAGATCTTTACTCAGCCTACTGGTGCTAATGCCAGTCTCTTCCAGAAACACCCTTGCAGACACCCCCAGAAAGAATGTTTGACCAGCCGTCTGGGCATCTATTAGCCCAGTCAAACTGACACACAAAATTGACCCTCGTGTACTTTTATTTCATTTCATTTTTTTTTTTTTTTGATAGTGTCTTACTCTATCACCCAGGCTGGAGTGCAGTGGCATGATCTTGGCTTACTGCAGCCTCAACCTCCCAGGCCCAAGCAATTCTCCCACATCAGCAGCCTCAGGAGTAGCTGGAACCACAGGCATGTGTCACCATACCTAGCTAATTTTTTTTTCATTTTTGTAGTAACAGGGTCTCACTATGATGCCCAGGCTGGCCTCAACCCCCTGGGCTCAGTCAGTCCTCCTGCCTCAGCCTCCAAAAGTGCTGGGATTACAGGTATTAGCCACCACACCCAGCCTCATGTGCTTCTTCTGACTGAACTTTCACTCTTGCCACAGCCCTTCCAAGGTCAGCCCAGATATGTTCTTTCTCTCAAGCTGATCCGTGCTTCTGCACAGCTGACTCTGAGGCCTTCGTCCACCTCTTAACCAGGACCCCTTCGTCAGGGCTTCCATCCAGGTAAGGGTGTTGGGCCATTTCCAACTCAACCCCTTTTGAGTGGCCTCCTTTCTCTACAGACTCACCTCCCAACACCCAAGGATTCCACACCAGGACTCCAGAACCTGCTTCAAAGCAACACAAGACCTCTTCCACTCTCCTGGCCCTACCATAGCACACATACAGCCTTCTCCTTCCAGGGCAGAAGTCAGTGTAGAGGCAGGAGCTCCAAGCCCTGAGACTATCAGGATAATTTAATTATGACCTTCAGCTAGGCGAGGTGGCTTGTGCCTGTAATCCCAGGACTTTGGGAGGACAAGTCCAGCAGGTCACCTGAGGTCAGGAGTTTGAGACCAGCCTGGCCAACACAATGAAACTCCATCTCTACTAAAAAGACAAAAAAATAACCAAGTGTGACGGTGCATGCCCATAGTCCCACGTACTCGGGAGGCTGTGGCACAAGAATCACTTGAACCCGGGAAGCAGAGGTTACAGTGAGCCAAGATCATGCCACTGCACTCCAGCTAGGTGACAGAGACCCTGTGTCAAAAAAAAAAAAAATTATGTCCTTCAGCTGTCACCAGCAGAAACCTAGGATGTCCAGCTCATCCCTCACCACTACTTCCACTCTCCATAAGGCTCAAATGTCAACTATTAATGAGGCATCCCGGAAAAAGGACACCCACCCCTATTCCCTATCCAGTTCCCTGCTTTATTTTTCTCTATAGCAGGTTTCATGCTTATAGCTTTCTTATTTATTTTGCTTATTTTCCAGCCTCTCCCACTAAAATATAAGTTCCACAAAAACAGGAATCTTTGTTTTGTTCACTGCTATGTTCCCAGACACTGGAACATGGTGTGACAGAGAGCAGGGGTGGGAAAGAGGCCGGGTGTGGTGGCTCATGCCTGTAATCCCAGCACTTTGGGAGGCCGAGGTGGGCAGACTGCCTGAGGTTAGGAGTTCGAGACCAGCCTGGCCAACATGGTGAAATCCTGTCTCTACTAAAAATACAAAAAGTAGCCAGCCGTGGTGGTGGGCTTCTGTAATCCCAGCTACTCATGAGGCTGAGACAGGAGAATCGCTTGAACCTCAGAGGCAGAAGTTGCAGTGAGCTGAGATCGTGCCACTGTACTCTAGCTTGGGTGACAAGATACTCCATCTCAAAACAAAACAAAACAAAACAAATATATATATATATATATATATATATATATATATATATATATATATATATATATATTTATTTATTTTAGAAAAGCGCTTCTCCTCCCAAGTTCCCTTGAGACGCGACTCACAACGTTTCCCGGCCAGCTCTTTAGAGTCCTTCCTCACTCTCAAGGAACCAGACTTTCGGCTCCTCTCCCTAACCCTGGGAGTGCCGGAGCTCTCTGGGGTCAGTAGGGTCCCTGTGGGAAGCAGTCGTCACATTCCTTATGGGTTCACATCTTCCCGGGGCCAGCATAGCAGTTATTGCAAAGCACTTTTCAAAGAACTGACACGTGGGGAGCCCCTTGGGCCACAGCACAGCCCCTGCTGGGTTCCCACCCTGAACCAGCTCCCTCCTGGGTTACAGAGGGTGCTGCAGGCCTGCAGAAAGGGAAAGTTGCAGAACTGAGAGAAGCAACTTTCTGATTACAAAACTGAAAGGAATCTAAAGCCAAAACGTTACTTACAGTGGCTGCTCTGCAAGGCCATTGCCCATGCTTGCAGCTCGGAGCTGCAACCGGGTAATCGCAGGTGTGGCCACGGCTTTTGCTGTCCACATTCTTTTGCTGGGAGGGGGCCTCAGGGAGCCTCTTCTGTCCCCACTGCCAGCAGAGCTGGGAAACGTGGTGAGCATTGCCAGGGCTGCTGCTGGAGCGGGAGGAGGCAGGGCCTTTGCACCACGAGGCCTGGCAGAAGCACCTGGAGGCCTGCGCTCTGCGGGACTCGCCTCAACCAGCTGAACAGAGCAAGAATTCCCATTCACGTGCGCCTGCACGGGTTTGGGGGAGGGGGATGGATAATAGGATTTAATCAGGAGATAAGCAGAGGGAAGGGGAGGGGAGGGGGGAGGGAAGGGGAGGGGAGGGGGGGGAGGGAAGGGGAGGGGAGGGGGGGAGGGGAGGGGAGGGGAGAGGGGAGGGAGGGGAGGGGGGAGGGGAGGGAGGGGAGGGGAGGGAGGGGAGGGGGGAGGGGAGGGGAGGGGAGGGAAACAGGCAGTGCCTAGCCTCAGTGGAGTAGAACATTTCACAGCACAGGCCACCAGACAGCTGCCACCATGCTAACAGAGTTATCATTAAATGCTTTCAGAAGAAAAAATCATTTTCTCTTTCTTTTTTTTTTTAACCAAGCATACTCTGAACTCTGAGAAGCTAGAAAATCTTTTCAAGTGGCCTAGCAGTTAAGAGCCAGGGATCTATTATAGAGTTAGCCACACCTGGACTCAATTTCGTGCTCTGCCTCTTCCCCTCAGAGTCACGGTGGATACATGTCTTCACCTCCCTAAACCTCCCTTACTTCATCTATAAAAGGATGACAGTAGTTCCTACCTCTTGGATAGTTGTAAAGATTAAGTAAGGTAATGTTTATAAAGCTCTTAGCACAGTGCCTGGCACACAGAAAATGCTAGGATTCTCTGATTGCATATGTACTCTCTCAAATGGCAGCATTGTCAGCATTCCCATGGTCAGCTACTTCTTTTTTTTTTTTTTTTGAGATGGAGTCTCACTCTGTCACCAGGCTTCAGTGCAGTGGCACGATCTCAGCTCACTGCAACCTCCGCCTCCCAGATTCAAGTGATTCTCCTGCCTTAGCCTCCCAATTAGCTGTGACTACAGGCTCACACCACCACGCCCAGCTAATTTTTGTATTTTTAGTGGAGATGGGGTTTCACCATGTTAGCCAGGATGGTCTTGATCTCTTGATCTTGTGATCCACACACCTTGGCCTCCCAAAGTGTTGGGATTACAGGCATGAGCCATCGCGCCCAGCCAGCTACTTCTTCTGTAACTCCATTTGTTAGATTTGAATCGTGCAAAGTTATTTGTACAGCGAAGTACAAGTTACTGCCATACTGCATGTAATCCAAAACAAAAGTAAGTGCTCCGTTTCAAGCATAAGCAGCTTTCCGTTCCTAGCACAGCTCCAATGGAAAGATGCTGACGTGACTTTAGCTTGTTTTTATATTCACCAGACTTTTTCAGTATGATGTATACAGTAGCTTCACGCAGGCTGAGATCTCAGCCTCTCTTTGCTTTGCTGTCACCGTTGTCAAATCTTTGAATCACATCCCATTCCCATCTCACTTCCAGTGTTAACACTTCTCATTCCTTTGCCGTACTTTCATCTCTGTAAAATGGCACCATCTCTGTACCATTTTTGTATACTGTCTCGTGGCTTTATCACTGGAGGACAAGGAGGAAACACAACCGGATACTTTGTTGTCTGTGCATGAACTGAACAACAGAGGTGCAGTCACCAGTCACCAACAGACTTTTAAGCAAGTGACACGATCGGTACTGATTGTGATGTGGGCAAGTAATTTACTTGGTGACTTGTGGACTGAAGAGCTAGCAGCAAAGTGTGTACTTTATTCAGCTACTCACAGTTCATATACCGTGGTAACAAATTGTACCACGTTACTGAAGGACTGGTGTTCTTCACATAAACTGTAGTAACTAAAATGTGTGCATATCAGAACTGTACAAGGCCAGCTCTGAGTGTAATGATCATGGGTGCTGGATGCTTGTCATATGCAGGGCCTTGTTGTATGTGCTTTTACTCATATAATCCTTCCTACCTTTTGAGGAAGATAGCATTACTGATCCCCATTTTACAGAGGAGGAGACTGAGTCACGAAGAGAGAACACGCCCAAGGGCACACAGCTGGCAAGTGACCTGCGTTTTTAATCACTATGCCATACTTCCATGATAGAGATGAGGATGCTCTAGCAGGATCACGTGGCTCATGAGTGGTAGTCTGTGGGTGCTATCCATCACAGCTGCCTCTCCCCCACCCTACCTGGGAGGATCATCATTTCAACATAAAGTGGCTTTTACTACTTCCCCAGCTCACAGAAAAACAAAGATGCAGCATCAAACACCACCTACGTTTCTCAATTTTGTTAATTTTAAATATATATATATATATATGCATATAAAAGAATAGAAGCAGAGTCTCGCTATGTTCCCAGACTGATCTCAAACTCCTGGGCTCAAGTGATCCTCCCACCTCAGCCTCCTAAAGTGCTGGGATTACCCAGTTCACTGTAAGAGCCACCATGCCTGGCCTTTATCTGTTCATTTTTGAATATGTAATACATAGGCCAAAATTCAAAAGGTGTAAAGACTACACTATCTCTGTCTCAGGATATCCCATCTCCCAGCCTCATTTTCCTCCCCAGAGACAACCAATGATATCAGTTTCTTCTCCTTCCACTCTAGAATGTCCCATGTCACCCACCCCGCCCCTCAGATAGCTATTAAAAGTTTGACTGGAGTGCGGTGGCTCACACCTGTAATCCCAGCACTTTGGGAGGCTGAGGTGGGTGGATCACTTGAGGTCAGCAGTTCGAGACCAGCCTGACTAACATGGCGAAATAGTAGATGAAGATATTCTTTTCTTTGCCCTTGAAATCCTTTTCCAAATAGATCCAGTACAAGACTGAGGGCCTGAGAGCAGACGGCCCTCAATAACTATTCGTCTCCACTAAAAATATAAAAATTAGCCTGGCGCCTGTAATCCCAGATACTCAGGAGGCTGAGGCAGGAGAATCACTTGGACCCAAGAGGCGGAGGTTGCAGTGAGCCAAGATCGCACCACTGCACTCCAGCCTGGGCCAGACTCCGTCTAAAAAAAAAAAAAAAGTTCTGCCCAGAATCCTAGGTTAAAGTAATTTTAAATAAGTCACTAAGAAAAAGTCACTGAAGAATCAAAATCTTTTAAAAGTTATCTTTGGGGTTGTTTGTTTTGTTTTCAGGAATTTGACAACAATTTGAACACCATGAAGAAAAAGAGTTTGCTGTGAAATTTGTGGAGGGAGGAGCAAAGAAGTGTCAATATCTCGCAGTGGGGGCAGGCGGAGTTCGCTGCTATTTCCCAAAGGCGCTCAGGAAGGGCCCTGAGGAGGAGAGGCTGGTGGGAGAGGGACAGCCTGGACTTAACCAGAGCCTGCCAGTTGCTCGTGTTTATTGAGGGCCATCTGCTCTCAGGTCCTCAGTCTTGTACTGGGTCTATTTGGAAAAGGATTTCAAGGGCAAAGAAAAGAATATCTTCAGCTACTATTTGGGCTTTTCCAGGACAATATTAATTTCAAATATTTTATCCCCTTGTTGCCTTAAGCTATCACAAATGTTTTAGAAATCCCAACTTCGTAGGGTCTAAATGGCATTTTCAAAACTGCCTCTAAACCTCTTACCTTCTGCAGCACAATATCCTTTCTCTGAACACAATCTCAAATTTTTGGCTGGGATAATATAGTCATCACAGAATACTGAACAGAAGGAATTTAAAGGAAGGCAATTTAAAGGCAGAGGGAAGAGCAGTAAATGTAAAAAGATGCACAAATGAAAATGAAATAATAGCTCATTCTTATTGCGAGGTTGTTTAGTGCTGTGCATATGAGTGGGTGCTGAAGCCAGTCTCTCTGGGTTCATATCCCAGCTTTGACACTTACCAGCTGTGTGACCTGGACAAGCCAGTTAACCTCTCTGTGCTTTAGTTTCCTCATCCACTAAAATGCAGAGAATGGTACAGGGTTCTGAGGGTTTTCGTGAGACTTAAGTATATTACGAGAGAAATTTAGAGCCAAGCCCGGGGCACAGGAAGCACTTTATATGGATTTGCTTTTGCCTTTGGCCCTCACCCTGTCCTGGATGGTAATCTATTTACACAAACGAACTCATTTAACCTTCACAACTGCCCTCCAAGACAGGTCCCCTCGGTATTTCCCCTGGGCATTTGAGGAACCTTAGACATGCAGAGGCTGACTGACCCAAGTCACCATCCTTGGAGGTGGAAGAGCCAGAATGCCACCCCATAAGTTCTGAACCCAGAACTTATGACTACCCTGCTCACTATAAACATAAGTGAACAAAAAGTGATAAAGATATTTTAAAGCAGTGCAAGTCCTTGCTTCTTTGTGACCTGAAACTCCATTGACTGCTCACCTAGTATTGCCCTCAACCACTTTTGGTTGTGTTGATCCAACCACTTCTCAGTATCAGCTGCTGATATTGAGTGGCCAATTTCTGCCGAACTCCAATTAAACTCTTTTGGCACATGCTGCAGTTAGCCTTCTGCCTTCCTGCAGAGAGCCTTCTGACAGGAACAGGCATCTTCCGGCCACATGGTGTCTGGGAGGAGGACAAATGAGCTTCTCATGCCATTCTACTCTCCAGCACCGAATCTGGAGAAGACTATAGCAAAGTATATCGCCCATCAGCCTCCAGAAGGGCTAAGGGGATATGGATGGAAGAAAGGCTGCAGAAATACATAATAGCTAGGTAAATAATTTAAAGTCTTTGAAAATTATTTCTGTCTCTGTTGTTTAAGCCACCTTTTCATTACTCAATATGCCTGATTTATGGCTATCACATTTAGGTGAGTGAGTCATTAAAACATGCAAATAAAGTTGTCGCGCAGGTACTTGATGACTATTGATGAGATTATTTATTAGAAAATAAAGGTGAATAATGTAACAAAGAATCCGACTTTGGAGTCACCTTACTGAATTCAGTTAACTGAATTCAATTGAATTATGCTATTGTTGATTGCTAGAAGCTGTGTGACTTTAGGTGAACCATGTAAGATCTCTAAGCCTCATTTCCTCTTTTAAAAGCAGAGAGGATTGACCAGGCCATCTCTTCAAGCCCATCTTTTTCTATTCAGCACCAATTAAGCAAGAAGTTCTGAAAGTCTCTTATATGCTAGCTAATTCATCTCGTAGCATCCTGTTCTTTTCTTCGTAACACTTATCACAATTTATAATGATGCATTCATTGCCATGTTTAGTAACTGTCTCCCCAGCTAGACAAGGCAAGGATCACATCTGATTCAGTCATCAACACATTCCAGCACCTAGCATGATGCCTGACACATGTTAGCACTCAGCAAATGCTCGTAAAATGCATGAGTTAGTTAATTAATGAAATGTGGGGAAGGACCTGGACACACTCCATTCACTAGGATATAATGTAGTATTTACTAGAATCCCTGAACTTTCTTGCAGAGAGCAAGTGATTAAATCTAAGAGAGGAAGAGACCGAGAAAGACTTCCAGGTTTGGTTTATCCGCTCTGGGTCCTAGAAGAATCCCAGGCAGAGGTGGAGACGTTGAGGACCAGGGAGTAGGGGGAGCATTAGAAACTGGGAAGAGGAAAAAGGAGTCTTTGAAAATTGGGATTTTCAAAGATAGGCAGAAAATGTATGGTTTGGGGGGAATCTCAAGCCAACTAATATTTCGAGCATCGAATGCAAGGCAAGTGGCTGGGCGCGGTGGCTCACGCCTATAATCCAAACACTTTGGGAAGCCGAGGTGGGCGGATCACAAGGTCAGGAAATAGAGACCATCCTGGCTAACATGGTGAAACCCCGTCTCTACTAAAAATACAGAAAAATTACCCAGGTGTGGTGGTGGGCACCTGTAATCCCAGCTACTTGGGATGCTGAGGCAGGAGAATCAGATGAACATGGGAGGCGGAGGTTGCAGTGAGCCGAGATCGAGCCACTGCACTCCAGCCTGGGCAACAGAGATTCCGACTCAAAAAAAAAAAATGCAATGCAAGAAAAATTGAGGTAAATGAGACAGCACTGTACTTGATGGGTCAAAGTACTAGAGGAGGCAGGGAGTGAGGATCTAGAATGCGGGGCATGGCAAGGGCCGGGGCCATGTCTTCCCCTTAGGCAGGTAGCCAGGAGGGAAAGACGGAAAGAGGAGTCCCTGTATTCTGAGGGGAGGGAGTCTGTTCATGTCTTCCTTTAACACAGGGGTTGGCAAACGTTTTCTTTAAAGGGCCAGAGAGTAAATATTTTTGTCTTTGTGGGCCACACAGTCTCTGTTACAGCATCTCAACTCTGCAGCTATAGGACAAAAGCAGCTACAGACACACTTAACTGAGTGATGTGTCTGTATTCCAATGAAACTTTGCATATGGACACTGAAATATGAATCTTACATAATTTTCACATCACAATATATTATTCTTTTGATTTTTCTCTAACTCTTTAAAAATGCAAAAACCTTTCTTAGCTCATGGATCATACAAAGGATAGTCTTTCTTTTTTTTCCTTTGAGACAGAGTTTCACTCTGTCCCCCAGGTTGGAGTGCAGTGATGCAATCTTGGCTCACCGCAGCTTCCACCTCCCAGGTGCAAGCAATTCTCCTTCCTCGGCCTCCTGAGTAGCTGGGATTTCAGGTGCCCACCACCATGCCTGGCTAATTTTTGTATTTTTAGTAGAGATGGAGTTCCACCATGTTGGCCAGGCTGGTCTCAAACTCCTAACCTCAGGTGATCTGCCCGCCTCGGCCTCCCAAAGTGCTGGGATTACAGGCAAGAACCACCGCTCCCAGCCTCTGATCTATCTTAAAAAGAAGACTACTTAGATAACAATGCCACCAATCCCCTCCGTTGATTCTGTTTTATGTCTGGTGTTCAGGAAAGTAATTTATCTTCAGTTACTACTATTAACAAAATTTTAAGCAGCTTCAGAGAGTTCTGGATATGAATATTTGAGAGTAAGGAGTTTCCTCTTTCAGCAAAAGCCAGCATAAGCTCATTTACTCAGGTGTGTCTGAAGAGGTTGGTTTTGCAATCAGATGAACCTGGGTTTGAACCCTGCCTCTGCCACTTATTGGCTGTCTGGCCCTTTGCAAGCAAAACATCTCTGGGCCTCAGTTTACTCATCTGTAAAACAGGTGACAATTTACCTCATAGGATCCATGTGGCAAGTAAGTGAGATTACTGCAAGAGAATTGTAAGGTTTTTTAGGCTGACTGATGGCGCCATGGACGCCATGTTAACCTCCGTGACCTGCACCGGCACTCCGGATGAGTTCCTGGAAAATCTGAAGTAACTGGAAGACCATGAAAGAGGAAGAAATGATCAACCCCTGCAGCACCTACTTAAATTTGAGAGATCCTCTATTGTTCCTTATTCCCTAATTGATCAGGCCACTGGACTTTGTAACCGACCCCACACCCTATGACCCCCCTCCCAGCTTGCAAACCTATGACCCTCTCCCAGCTTGCAAAAAACTGCCTGAAACTGAAACTTTCCACCACCCACCCCAAACCTATAAAACCAACTCCTATCCCACCGCCCTTCACTGATGCCGTTTTCAGCCTCAGCCTGCCTGCACCCAGGTGAATAAACAGCCATGTTGCTCACACAAAACCTGTTTGGGGGGTCTCTTCATTCAGAGCATATATTTTAACAAGAATCACTTGGCAGAATGCTTGGCACTTGGAAAGTGTTTAATAACACGGATGTATATCCCTCATTTATTTCTGATTTATTTACTGTCTTTGACCTGGGCAGGAAAACTAAACATGGTCACTGTCTCTCCTCACGCCCTCCATCATTCTATTCTGATCCAAGCCAGGTTGGTTGGGCATAAATGTTTCTATTCCCACTCATCTTGGAATTTTTTCTGTAAAAGCTGCATTATACATTCCTCTCTGTTTGGCAAGAGTGCACTTGGTATCTGGCCAGTTTCTCCCCACATCATAATGGGAGCTGGGACGTGAATAGCAGCCTGAACTCAAGCTAAGATCTCTTACCATCCCTCTCTGCTCATTCCTGCCACCAGTAATTAACAGTGACAAATTAAGGACCATAAGACCACAGTTGGGTTTACTTCCGGCATAGAGAAATGTATACCGTCAAAACAGACAAAATCCACAGATGATTTTCACATATTTGTAAAGCGTTCCCCAGAGAGCATAAGTTACACCATGGGAAACCCAAGCATTGACCACCTGGCTGTCTCCACGTCCTTCAGCTGGCTGGGGTCACTAGCATGGTTGGAAACCCCAAATGTCCACATATTCCCACTGGGATTGTGTGCTCATCCAGTTCACCACCTCTCATCCAATTTCTCGTTCACACTGAACTCTCAATCTCCTTCTAGCATTGACTTCTTACTGCTGTTTTGTTTCGTCAGCTGGTTTGACCCAAACAAGGAAATCAGTCCTTTTTGCTTTGAATATCCCAAGACAATGGCTGGCCCAACACAAAGCTGGGCAATAAAGGTGTGGGGGTAATTTATTCCTTTAAAAAATGTTAAAGTGATTGGATATCATCAGGGCTGGCTTCACGGGTATGCAAGCATTGCAGTCCTATGAGACCCTGTGCCCAGAAGGATCCTGTACTTGGGATTTCATGTTCTTTGCTCACAGTCTTAAAATTCTTAATAATTTTATCTTTGAATTTGTGCTTTGTAAGTGAGGTCTGTTGGGTCAATGGTGCATGCACCAGGGACTTGGATCCTGGACTCATACTCAGTAGTGCCCCAGGCCAACTCCCTGCCTTACTGGGCCAGGTTCTCACCCACCCACTGCCCACCTCTGCTGGGTGCCCCAGGCCCCCTCTCCACCCTCACCCAATGGCCTATCCTCCACCCCATGCCTCTCCACTGTGGGTTGGGGTGGCCGGCACATGCGAAAGCGAGATGCCTGACCCGACTGCCCCAGCCCAGGCTTGGGCAAAGTACCTGGGTCGGTGGCTGATGGGAGGGGAAAGGAGAACCAGCAGCCGGCGGGCCGAAAGCGCATGCGCGCGGCCGAGTCCCAGCTCCTCGCCCCCGCAGACTTGGTGCCTGCGAGGATCTGCGCTGGTGGGATTCCCTATGCCTGAGGGAGCACGACAGTCAGTAGTAAATTAAAAACGGCATGACAGATCAAGAGGGAGACTGCAGTTGAAAGGGAGGCGCTTCATAGTTGAGCACCTCTGACGGCACTCTTTCCTGCATCTGGAACACGTTCATTTTCGTTCCTCACTGGGCTCCGCGGGTTACTGGTCGGCATGGTCGGCATTTCACTGCTGTTCTGTAGCCCTCTCTGCCGTAGGGAATTTCTCACTGGCCAACTTCCCCCACCAGGTTTCTTTCATTCTTCTCAAGTCGCTTCTCATCTCCCTCTTTTCCTGTCCTGTTCACCCCTCAATCATTCTTCCTAGCCCCAAACTCCAAATTACCGCATACTACTGTGCAGAATTCTCTAGCACTGTTTCCGTTTTCCATCTTCCAGATCGAGTTCCTAGAACCTAACTTTTCATGACCAAATGACCTATTAAAACTGTTTGTGAAACAAAATACAGGTTATTCCCGAGAGAAGTCCTACTATTTTTTTTGTTTGTTTTTGTTTTGTTTTGTTCTGTTTTCAGTAACAGGCTTTTTTTCTCTCCATTGTGTATATGTAAATCGCCAATTACTTTTCAGCAGCATTTACCAAGTCAAGTTCCCTGGAAGATCAGTCCCATAAAAGAGCCAAGAAAAGAAAAAAAGAAAAGGGTTTTATAGCCAGTAATTTTGGGAAACATCAAATACTCTGTTCCCTCCCCTCCCACTCTTTTTTTTTTTTTTTTGTAGATTTCATGTTACATTAGCTTATTAAGGAAATATTTGATTTTATTTTAAATAGCATTTTTCAATTTATTTGTCAATGGACCCCTTTTTTCAGGTAACAGCTACTAACTGTCCACTTTGAAAGCATTGCCTTAGAGCCAGAATCAGCAAACTTTTTCTGATAAGGGCCAGATGGTAAATATCTTAGGCTTTCTGTGCTGCTAGTCGCCTGTTTTTGTAGCTCAAAAGCAACCATAGACGATACATAAATGAGTGAGTGCGGCTGTCTTCCTATAAAATTTTATTTATAAACACTGAAATTTGAATTTCATATCATTTTCACTTGTCACGAAATAGTCTTTGGATTTCATTTTTGTTCAACTATTTAACAATGTAAAAAGCATTCTTAGCTCAGGAGACAAACGAAAACAGGCAGTGGGCTAGACTTGGCTAGCAGGCAATATTTTGACAATCTCTGACTTAGAGAAAGATGAAGAAAAAAAATTACTCATAAGCGCAAGTTGAATACTGTTTCTCTACCTTAACTTATTGATTATGATTTTTTTCAATTGATTACTTTATATCTTACTACCTCTGGGCTATTTAGGAAAAAAATAGCATTGTTACCCCCTTGTGGCTCAGATGGTTTCTATTCCTATGATTAGCTGATACTTAAGCTCTTCGTGGTAAATACGTAATTATCTCATGTCTGTGACTATCTCAGCTCACACCCTCCTGCTCCAAGCTCTCTTCATTCTCCATACCTGAGTTGCTGTAAGCATTACTTGTTGGGAAGAATCTGGATGCAGCAGAACTAGCCATGTTCCTTAAGCTCTTCCCAGTTGCTTGTTTTGAGACAGATACACTCCCCTAAAGCCCAACACCAGACCCAAAGAACTAAACCACAAAACAGACACCCACGTGCTTTAAAGAACTCACTCATTCCCAGTCTTTTCATAATTACACCCACACACACATGTTCTTGACTTCATGACACATCCCATTTTCCTCTTATAAATACATGGGGTTTTAAGCCTAAATTGATTAAAATTGATTTTCTGAAAGGCTTATTGTTAAGATTATCCCCTAAGATAGCTGCAGATAACCTTGGAGTTGCAAAAACTCAGTTCGTAATCACACTGAATGGCATGTGCTTGAAGGTTCTGAGGTATGTTTCTGTTTTGTCTCTCTTTTAAAATTCTTGTACAGTGAATTCTTGTGACAGGAATAGAATCAAACAAAGAGGAAATTACAGGACAGCAACTTTGGACAATAGTGGAAAGGAAAGATGCATTGCTTACTTTAGTGTTCGTGTGACCACTTTATTCTAGAAACAGAAATTGAGTGACAGTCACCTGTGAGTGTGACTAATGCCATCAATTCCAGGAGGACAAGAAATAAAAGCCTTCTGTCCCAAATGAGAAAACAACAAAGCCATTTTCAGAAACCAGCATAAAAACATGAACTGGGCCAGGTGCAGTGGCTCACACCTGTAATCTCAGCACTTTGGGAGGCCAAGTCAGACTGAGAACCAGGAAGGTGGCAGTGGGTGGGTGGGGGGCTGGTGACACTCACTCATTTTTAGGCAACTCCAAGCGTGTGTTTTGGCTGATCGGTGGGAAGATATATGAGGGAACCCATCAAAGCAATACTCCAAGAGGTAAGCCACTGATATTGTCCATGTCTAAAAGCTCCCTAACTACTTAATCACCTGATTACATTAACATCATACTCTTAGAATAATAACACCTGAAGCAAGTACTGCTAGAGCCAGTGGCTGGGGGCTCAGGGGGAGCATCTGGTGGCTAGTCAGAAAACATAGACTATCGTCTTAGCCATGCCACTGACCTGCTGGGTGAGCTTGAATTTCCCTCTGTAAGTTCAGCTTCTGCCATCATCCTTACTGGATGCGTATTAACGTTATTGAGGCCTTGTAGTCCAGTAATTAAGAACATGGGCTGTGAAGTTGGACTGCATTCAGATCTTCTCTCTTTCACCTGCAAGCTGGCAAACGCTTTTCATGTTACTTAATATATATTAATATCTCTGTGTTCGGTTACCTCTGTAAGTACTTGGCAAATGTTAGTGATTATTGGGTGCAGGGGCTTGTAACCCCAGCACTTTGGGAGGCTGAGCTGGGAAGAATACTTTGAGCCCAGGAGTTTGAGGTTGCAGTGAGCCATAATCACACCACTGCACTCCAGTCTGGGCAACAGAGTGAGACTCCATCTCAAAACAAACAAACAAAAAAAAGTGCTAATGATTAATGTGAAGGTTAATGCCTAAATCTGACTGCGCATGGTGGCTCACACTTGTAAACTCAACACTTTGGGAGGCCAAGGTGGGAGGATCACTTGACGCCAGGAATTCAAGACCAGTCTGGGCAATATAGCAAGGACCCCCATCTCTGGAAAAAAAAAAGAAAAGAAAAGAAAGAAAAGGAAAAGAAAAAAAAGAAGAAATGCCTAAATCCCCTAATCCCATCCCAAAGATTGAAAAGGGAGCTAGATCTAGCCCAGGTGGGAAGGGGTGTCTAGGGACTTGGGGATCGTAGCAGAGAACCCTCATCTGAAGCAAAGAAATACTGACAATGAGGAGGAGGCAAAGCAAAGCAGGCAATAATTAGAAGTCAGTGCTTATTGAGAGTTTCTGATGTTCCATGCACTACTTAAAAAAAAAAATTGATACATAATAGTTGTGCATATTTATGGGGTACATGTGATATTTTGATGCAAGCATACAGTGTGTAATGATCAAATCCGGGTAACTGGGATATCCATCACCTCAAACATTCATTATTTCTTTGTGTTGGGAACATTCCAGATCTTCTCTTCTAGCCTTTGTTTTTTGAGACAGTTTTACTCTGTTGCCAGGCTGGAGTGCAGTGGTGCTATCTTAGCTCACTGCAACCTCCACCTCCCTGATTCAAGAGATTCTCCTGCCTCAGCCTCCTGAGTAGCTGGTACTACAGGCATGCGCCACCACGCCCAGCTAATTTTTGTATTTTTAGTAGAGATGGGGCTAATTTTTTGTATTCACCTGTTGGCCAGGATGGTCTCGATCTCTTAACCTTGTGATCTGCTTGCCTCGGTCTCTCAAAGTGCTGGGATTACAGGTGTGAGCCACCATGCCAGGCCACCATTTTTAAATATACAATAAATTATTGTTAACTATAGTCATCCTATTGTGCTATTGAATGCTAGAGTTCATTTCTTCTATCCAATCGTATTTTTGTAGTCACTAATCAACCCCCTTCATCCTCCCCTACCCCCACTACCCTTCAAAGTGTCTGGTAACCACCATTCTACTCACTACCTCCATGAGATCAACTTTTTTAGCTCCCACATATGAGTGACAACATGTAATATTTGTCTTTATACAGGCATTACCTTTTGTGTGTGATATTATATGCACAGAACAACCCAATGAGTGTTGTTATTCTCATTCACTCCATTCTGTAGATGAGTAAACCAAGGCTTAAAGAGGTCAGGAAAATTGTTTAAGGCCCCAGAGTTAGCAAGGGCAGAACCAATAATTCAACTGTTCCCTTGACTCTAAAGTACATTCATTTAAACACTGCACAAGCTAAGTATCAAAAGGTCAGGAGATGGGGAGTTATTGCTTAATGGGTACAGAGTTTCTCTTTGCTGTGATGAAGACATTCTGGGCCAGGTAAGGTGGCTCAGGCCTGTAATCCCAGAATTTTGGGAGACCAAGGCCGGTGGATCACCTGAAGTGAGGAGTTCGAGACCAGCCTGGCCAACATGGTGAAACCCTGTGTCTACTAAAAATACAAAATTAGCCAGGTGTGGTTATGCATGCCTGTAAGCCCAGCTACTTGGGAGGCTGAGGCAGGAGAATTGCTTGAACCTAGGAGGCAGAGGTTGCAGTGAACTGAGACCGCAACATTGTACTTCAGCCTGGACAAAAGAGTAAAACTCTGTCCATCTCAAAAAAAAAAAAAGAAATTCTGGAAGCAGTTGTGATGCTTACACAACATTGTGAATACACTTAATACCACTGAATTATCCACTTTAAAATGGTTAAAATGAATTACCCAGGCACGGTGGTGCACACCTATAGTCCCACTACTTGGGAGGCTGAAGTGGGAGGGTTGCCTGAGTCCAGGACCTCAAGGCTGTAGTGAGTTGTGACTGTGCCACTGCACTCCAGTCTGGGCAACAGATCAAGACTTTGTCTTGAAAAAATTTAAAAATTGGCTGGGTGCAGTGGCTCATGCCTGTAATCCCAGCACTTTGGGAGGCCGACGTGGGTGGAACACTTGAGGTCAGGAGTTCGAGACTAGCCTGGCCAACATGGCGAAACCCTATCTCTACTACAAATTCAAAAAAAATTAGCCTGGCATGGTGGCGCATGCCTGTAGTCTCAGCTCTGGAGGCTGAGGCAGGATAATCATTTGAACCAGGGAAGCAGAGATGGCAGTAAGCCAAGATCTCACCACTCCACTCCAGCCTGGGTGACAGAACGAGACTCCATCTCAAAAATCAATAAACGAATAAATAATAAAAAATAAAAACAGGCCTGGTGCAGTGGCTCACGCCTGTAATCCCAGCACTTTGGGAGGCCGAGATGGGCAGATCACTTGAGGTCAGGAGTAGGAGACCAGCCTGGCCAACATGATGAAAACCTCATTTCTACTAAAAATACAAAAACAAGAAATTAGCAGGGAATGGTGGTGAGCACCTGTAATCCGAGCTACTTGGGAGACTGAGGCAGAAGGATCACTTGAACCTGGAAGCCAGAGGTTTCAGTGAACTAAGATCATGCGACTGTACTCCGGCCTGAGCAACAGAGCAAGACTCTGTCTCAAAAAAATAAAAATAATGGTTAAAATGGCAAAGTAAATGTTAAAGATATGTTAACCCTTCCACACATACAAAATGCCAGAAGACAGGTTGACAGTTCCCCTCAATCCTAAAAGGTTAAAGAGAGTTTTGGAAGTCAGGGACCAAACTAGGCATTAGCGATTGAGAAAACCAAAAGCTAGAATATACTTTTGCCCCTCTCTTGTAAAAAAGATTGTCTGTAAAATATGGTCAGTAATAAACTTGAGTTCATTCCTTGAAGAAAGCATTTCGTACCCTTGGAACCCCACAGGCACAGAGAAACCACTCTCATGGGCCTTTCCTAGGATTTCATAGAGACAATGTATTTTAAAAGCCAGAGACCAACCAAGGGGGAAAATCAATACAGTACGGGCCGTGTTTGTTGGACAATATTTCGTTCTTGTATAATTAAGGCTTGGAATACAAAGTGGGCTTGCCAGATAACGAAGGAAGTGAAATGTGTGAAGGAGCCAGGAAAATGGAGTAGACAATGACTTGATAAATCCGCAGGAGAGATTGATGCTAAGCAGATCATTTCCAGTCGTAAAACAGTCTATAAAACAAAACCGCGGGATAGACACTGGTCCACTTTGTTAACGAGGCTTGTGGAGTGATCTAGGAAAATTCAGAAACCCCGCGCAGGACAGGACTGGGGTTGTCTGGTGGAAGAGCACCTGAGCTTCTTGTTTTCTTCCCAGAACAGCAGGAGCATCTTCAACAGCCCAGGGAGTGGGGACGGGCAGCGGGGGAAGGGCGGTGGTGTCGCAGATGTTTTGCTTGGGCTCCCCTCTCCAGAAGTGAAAACTGGCTGAAGATGAAAATGAATCTGGCAGGCCCAGACATGACTAACAATACTCCTACGTCTCCATTCACAAGGCATTTGGCTGGATCCCATAGAAGCTGGGAATGGCCATTTTTCCCTTGGGGTAGTGGCTCCAATCCAATATACTGATCATTTGTAGTTGCTAGAAGCCTGGGAGCTGATCATAAATCTGACTGGCTGATAAGAAGATGGTTCCCTGGATGTCTTGAAGACGTGTCCATGTGGCAAGGAACTGTAGCTCACTGCCTCCCTGCTGGCTTCTCTCTGATGGTCCAGAGCCTATGTGAGGGCAGGGACTTGGAGAAAAGACTAAGTCTCCGTAGACGATGCAGGTCTTGGAAAGGGAGCTGTTTATTCCTGGAAGTACTGCCTTTTCACCTGGGCAAGAGGTACCCTTTTCCTAGGCCCTATGCATTAAAAGTACCCTCTCTGGCTCTCCACTGGCAGCCACCCTCCCCCAGAATGATGTGCCTACTACACGTCCAAGGCACTCTTCCAACATAACACTTCCAGAATTTCTTGTACAAACAGCTCTGAGCCCACTTCCAGGTCCTGTGATGTCCTCTTATTCATGTCTGTCCATAGGAGGACAGACCTCTGCATAAGTAGATGCTCCTAAAACCCAAGGGGTAGCAAATGGCAACTGTGGGGAAGGAGGTGCGACATATGGATGAAGCATGGACGACCTGTGGGCTGAGGTGTCTACCCACATGCATACAAAGTCCCTCACAATGCAGATTGGACCAGGGTGTAAAGAGAAGGGAGTGGGCTGGGGGGCTGGGCAGGTACTCCCTGGGCTGCCGTGTCCCTGTGCAGAACCCTGAGGAGTCCAAGAATTCTAAATGTGTGACTGACTTTCTAGATTGTTATGAAGATACATGCATTGAGGTGGGAGGCTACAACTTACTTCATTAAGCAGTTTGCTGGTTTGATATGTGGGCCCGCTTTCATTCTCTTGTCCTAGGTCCTGTGGGACGGGCTTGTTCCTAGGTTGCGTCCCTTTCTTCCAGATGCCACTTCCAGAGAGCAGGGTGTTCAGTTTGTTTGCCTTTCTCCCTGTTAGACCTGAGAAGTAAACCACTCATCCCTGATTTGCAAAAACCTGCTGTTTATTCCTAGGGGTGAAAACGTGAAAGCTAAACCATTAGTCTCCAAGTTAACTGAACAGGGCAAGAGAATCCACACTTACTCCAGCAAGTAAACAGCTCAGTCGAATGGTACATGAGATCAAAGGTAGTGAAAATTCCTGTTTTCCTTCGGGGTTGTCACGGTTGATCTAGGAACACAGGGAGGGAGCCAGGCTTCTACCTGCAGCTGGGAAGCAGCCCTGGCTTTCGCTTTTAGCTCTAAGGGGAGATGTCTGTGGAAAGCACCTGTTGGTTGGGAGCTAGAAGAATTTTCCTTTTTCTCTCCCTAGAGAACCTGCGGAGTGTCCTGGAGGAAACGGGAGGTAAAGTGTTCAGAGTAACAAGCCTGGTGAGGCTGTCTAAATGGGCACCAGCCCGGGTTACTTATGGCAGGGAGTTGGGATAAAATGTCTGGCACTGCCCGGAGATTTGGAGGCAAGTTCGACAGCAAACTGCTGAATATGCAGAGAGGGTGCCAGGTAAGGCTCCTTCTCACATTTCTCCTAGTCCTGAAGTTTCACAAAACACTTAAGGAAAGCACTCAGTGAAGTTATTGACATTTGTGATGGAGAGGGAGGGAAGAAGCCAGGGGTGAGTCTGGCCCAGCTGTCTCGAGGTTGGCTGGCGCTCTCAGGATGGCAGTAAAGCTTAAGTCTAAGGAAGGTGGGCTCCTGACTACTCACAGTCCAGCACTGGGGAAGAGGCCCTGCTCCTGTAGAGAGCCAGACCTCTGAGAAGGGGGAAATGGTGCAACCCCAAGAGAGAGAGCACCACCTTAAATGTTATACCCTAAACACCTGGCTTGCCCCACACCAGGCCTAGCCCTGAGGCTGCCGGGTCCAGCAAGTGGTTCTAGGGTTACTAGGCAGCCAAGCCACACGTGGGTTGTGGGTTGGTTTTTCCTGTCTCGAGAGAAGAAAAATAAAGCCTTCACAGAGAAGCAGTCCTCTGACAGCCAGTAGACTCCCCCGACCTGGGCGAAGGCCTGGTTCCCTGGGAGACTTGGAGAGGGGCATCCATCCAGTCACAATCTTCCGCTGACTCAAAGCCACTTTTTTTTTTTTTTTTTTTTTTTTGTATTTTTTAGTAGAGATAGGGTTTCACCATATCAGTCAGTTTGGTCTTGAACTCCTGACCTCATGATCTGCCCGCCTCTGCCTCCCAAAGTGCTGGGATTACAGGTGTGAGCCACTGGGCCCGGCCAAAGCCACTTTTTTAAATTGATCTCATCTCCGCCCTCAGCTGCCATTAAATGTTCTCTCTGGTTTTCTCTCCCCAGATCATGTGGTCCTGGACCCAGAAACTACCAATGCTTACCTCCAAGAAGCAGAAGGTAATGTGAGTGTAATGAACACAGGCATGAAGCTGTCTGTGCCTTCCAACCCACAGAGGTTCTCTTGCTTCAGTGTGCCGGAGATTGTAGGATTCTCATCGGGCAGACATGACTGAGGCGTGCAAGTGACTTTTGGTGGCTGGTGAAGGCTCAGCGTGGTCAAAGAATGTGTGAGTAGGAAAGAGTGGTTTAAATTAAAACCCAAGGAAAGCATCTGGGTTATTGGGCTGTCTACCAAAACCTTCAAAGACAGACACAGGACTTTAGAAGAAAACCAAGTGTCATTCTACAACAGGGAGAATTTAACCCCCAGCTCCATTTTCTCAGCCATGTGTATTGAGAAAAACTTTTTTTTTTTTTTGAGACGAAGTTTCGCTCTTGCACTCCTGGGCTGGAGTGCAGTGGCACAATCTTGGCTCACTGCAACTTCTGCCTCCTGGGTTCAAGAGATTCTCCTGCCTCTGGGATTACAGGCATGAGCCACCACACTCGGCTAATTTTGTATTTTTAGTAGATACGGGGTTTCTCGATGTTGGTCAGGCTGGTCTTGAACTCCCCACCTCAGGTGATCCACCTGACTCAGCCTCTCAAAGTGCTGGGATTAGGGGCATGAGCCATGGCGCCCAGCGGAGAAAAATCTTTCCTTTTTTTCTGGCTGCCCTCAAAAGGGGCCAGTGCTCCCCTCTTCCCCAAATAGGAAGCCCCTTCTGAGCATATCTTCTACCAAGAAACTTGGAGTGTGGGTCATAGGCACCCAGGAGTGCTTCTCAAGCCATCTTTGCTGAGGCCATGGGAGCACGAGGCTTCTTATTGCTTGTGGGATGATTGGCTGGTTGGCAACATAGTAGAAATAAAACGAGCAAGACATCTCTCACCATGAGCCTATTCCTGTTTTAATGTAGTAGCCAAGCAAAAACTTTTCTCAACTCAATTTCTTCTACTTCATCTTCATCAAATGCCATTTAAAACCCTCCTTCAAACTTTCTAGGAAAACCGAGTTCCTCTGCCCTAAACTCTCTCTTCCAAACAAAGGCAAGGAGAGCAAACAAAGATAATTGTGTAGTCACAGAAAAAAGTTAGTAACAAAGGCATTATCAAGAATCATACTCAACACACACATGTTATTTCTATAGCAAGATGTGATGTGAGGACAAAAACTATGTGAGGTTTCTATATGATTAAAATAAATAGTGTCTTGCATATGTTCCATAGAGACCCAGCAGCATGGGCGTACATCACCATAAAACATTTTCCTTCTACGTTTCAAAATATTTGCTGACTATAACTGAGGGAGGCTTAATGATTGGCAAAATTCAGGGCAGTCCTCACTCTGGCCCAGAAGCTACTTTCATTCCCATTTGTGACAGCAAGGTAGACGTTTTAGAACTTTAAGACAAAGACTGACCAAAAGAATTTTACTGTCCCTTGATTTCCAATTAAATGCAGCCTCAAGCAATATCCACACCATTCTTTTCCTCTGAGAGTGGGATTATTCCATTATTTGAATGGTCCATGGTCGCAAAACTGGGCAGCTCACCAGAACTGGGGGTGAAGGACAAGCGGGGGCAGCTCACACCTCTGGTGGGGCCTCTGTCAATGAGGAAGGAAGATGATTTGCTTCCATTTATTACCTTCCTCAGAGCAGAAATTGTGGGCCCACAGTGACATCCCATTGCAACTTTCATGCCATGCTGGGACCTGAGAACATGTACATGTGTGATTTCTAAACAAAGAGCTACTTTAACAGGAATGTGTAGACAGTATTCTCTTCCTATATTGCAACTAACAGCCCATCTTCTGGAGAAAGTGTTTGAACCTTGGAGTTTCCTGCTTAATAACAATAGATAAGCACCATAACATGATGATTAAAAAACACAGACTCTGACTGGGCATGGTGGCTCATGCTTGTAATCCCAGCACTTTGGGAGGCCAAGATGGGCAGATCATGAGGTCAGGAGTTCAAGACCAGCCTGGCCAATATGGTGAACCCCCTTCTCAAAAATAGAAAAAAAGAAATTAGCTGGGCATGGTGGCACACACCTGTAATCCCAGCTACTCAGGAGACTGAGGCAGGAGAATTGCTTTAACCTGGGAGGCAGAAGTTGCAGTGAGCTGAGATTGCACCATTGTATTTCAGCCTGGGTGATAGAGTGAGATTCCATCTCAAAAACAAAACAAACCAACCAACAAACAAACACAGACTCTGAAGCCCAACTGTCTGGTTTCAAATCCTGGCTCTGGCACTTACTAGCTGGGAGGCTTTAGGCATGACAGTCAACCCCTCTGTGCTTCAGCTCCCCTATCTGTCCCTCAGCTATAAGGGAATGAGGATGGCCCCCTCACCAGAGGGCTATTAGAAGGCTTACATGGCCTGGGTGTGGTTGCTCACTCCTATAATATCAGCACTTTGGGAGGCCGAGGTGGAAGGATTGTTTGAGCCCAGGAGTTCAAGACCAGCCAGGGCAATATGATGAAACCCCCTCTCTACAAAACATAAAAAAATTAGCCAGGCATGGTGGCACATGTCTATAGTCCCAGCTACTTGAAAGGCTGAGGCAGGAGAATTGCTTGAGCCTGGGCCTGGGAGGTCGAGACTATGGTAAGCCATGTTTGCACTACTGCACTCCAGCCTGAGCAACAAAGTGAGACATTATCTCAAAAAAAAAAAAAAAAAAAGCTTACATGAATTACTATCTGTATAATATTAAGCACATAGTAAGCAACTATAAAAGCATTTGTAAAATAAATACATAATCACACATCTATTCATTTTATATGCCTCCAGTAAGAAGGAAAAAGTCATTTCTTGGTGGTGTTAGGAGGTCTCAGGCCCCTTTGGGAAATTTCTGAGGGTCTCCCATAACAGAAGCTCAGAGACTTATAATGTTAGCCTGTAGAACCAAATCACAGAACTGAGACCACACCTGATCTAGACTCTTTTCTTAGAAAAAAACTACACCCAAAAATCACCTTCAAATCAGCCTACTCCAATTTGAAGTAACACCTGAAATATTTATTGCAAACAGCAATTATTTTAAACAAAGGAGTTTAAATTACTTGCTCATCACTGTGGGCTTTACAAATGAGTAAAACAGTTTCATGTTGAGTTGAAGATGGATGCAATTGTTTTCTAAAACTAATTTATTGAGGTCAAATTGGTACAATGATTTTTTAAAATCTTAAACCACCTAATTGAGAGAACAGCCTGAAAGTGTCTCAAGCTTTCACCTACTTGCAAAGTTACTCCCGGGCCTATCCAACGTGTGTCCTCCAGGCAAGATTTTACCGCCTCGCATGGTAAATAAGAATGACCTTCCTCATACCGTAAATGTATTAACTCATACTCTGTGAATGACATGTTTATGATGTGGTTATTATCAAGTTGTGAAACTGTAACAGGCAGATTTTTACAAGACCCTTCCTTCCTTGTCTGTAGGGACCTCATTCAAGTGAATCATCACTGAATGATTCTGAAGTAGCCAAAGACCTGAGTGGCAAGGGCTTAAAGCAGGGGACTCCAATTTCCAGGCAGTGGACTGGTAGGGGTCTGTGGCCAGTTAGGAACCAGGCCATATAGCAGCAGGCGAGCATCGCTGCCTGTGCTTCGCCTCCTGTCAGATCAGCTGCGGCATGAGATTTTCATAGGAGCACGAATTCTATTGTGACCTGCCTATGGTCTGAGGTGGAACAGTTTCACCCCAAAACCATCCCCTACGATTTGGCTCTGTGTCCCCTCCCAAATATCATCTCAAATTGTAATCCCCATATGTTGAGGGAGGGACCTGGTGGGAGGTGACTGGATGTTGGGGGTGGTTTCCCCCAAGCTGTTCTCTTGACAGTGAGTGAATTCTGATGAAATCTGATTTGTTGTTGTTGTTGTTGTTGAGACAGTCTCTCTTTGTCACCCAGGCTGGAGTGCATGCAGTGGCACAATCTTGGCTTACCACAACCTCTGCCTCCTGGGTTCAAGCAATTCTCCTGCCTCAGCCTCTTGAGTAGCTGGGACTACAAATGCACACTACCACGCCTGGCTAATTTTTGTATTTTTAGTAGAGATGGGGTTTCACTATGTTGGCCAGGCTGATCTCAAACTCCTGACTTTGTGATCCGCGCACCTTGGCCTCCCAGAGTGCTGGAATTATAGACGTGAGCCACCAGGCCCAGCTGAAATCTGATGGTTTTAAAGTGTGGCACTTCTCCCTTTGCTGTCTCACTCCTTCCTGCTGCCATGTAAGACATGCTTTGCTTCCCCTTCACCATCTGTCATGATTGTAAGTTTCTCAAGGCCTCCCAGTCGTGCTTCCTGTTAAGTGTGTGGAACTCTGAGTCCATTACACCTCTTTTCTTCTTAAATTACCCAGTCTCAAATAGTTCTTTATAACAGTATGAAAATGAACTAATACACCCCTGCACCCCCACCCCTAACCCCACCGTCCATGGAAAAATTGTCTTCCAAAAATCTGATACCTAGTGCCAAAAAGGTTGGGTACCATTAGCTTAGAGATGTCCCTCTGTATATATACATACAGCTCACAGCTCAGCTGTGGACTAGGTATACTCTGTTTTTTTGTTTGTTTGTTTGTTTGTTTTGTGAGACAGCGTCTTACTCTGTCTCCAGGCTGGAGTGCAGTGGTGCAATCTCAGCTCGCTGCAATCTCCCGCCCCAGGGTCAAGTGATTCTCTTGCCTCAGCCTCCTGAGTAGGTGGGACTACAGGTGCCCACCACTACACCCAGCTAATTTTTGTATTTGTAGTAGAGACAGGGCTTCACCATGTTGGCCAGGATGGTCTCGATCTCCTGAACTCATGATCCACCCACCTTGGCCTCCCAAAGTGCTGGGATTACAGGCGTGAGCCACTGCGCCCAGCCGGTATACTCATACTAACTGTACTAGAAGAGAATGACAGGCTTCTAGAAGTTCGAGAAGGTTGATTTTTAGTGGAGCTGGAGTTGGCCTTACATGGAATAAGATGTACTTGTTGGACCAGCTTCCCTGGACTAGGAAGCAATATTACACCCAGAGGCCACATTGCTGAGAGGCAGGCACAGGAGCCGGGAGCATAAGAAGCCCAGATGCCTGCAAAGCTATCTGGGCCTTGAAGAGTTGACATGAATGCATTTCAAGAGCAGGGAATCTGAGGGCTATATACAGATCTTAGATATTTTCACAGAATTTCTTAGGATGAGAAATCTAATTGTGTTTATGTTGTTATATTCAGAGGCATTATTTTCTTTAGCTATTCCCTTTATTTTTTTCCAAAATGTCTTTTGTTTATATCAACTCTTTCAGCTCTATTACAGGAGTTTGGCCTATGCTTTATTTTTTTATTTTTATTTTTTTTTTTATTTTCTGTTGTTGTTGTTGTTGTTGAGATGGAGTTTTGCTCTTGTTGCCCAGGCTGGAGTTCAATGGCACAATTTTGGCTCACTACAACTTCCGCCTCCCGGGTTCAAGCAATTCTCCTGACTCAGCCTCACAAGTAGCTGAGATTACTGGCTCCCACCACAATGCCCGGCTAATTTTTGTATTTTTAGTAGGTCTGGTGGCCTATGTTTTCTTTGGAATGAATAGGGGCACATTTTATCCCTAGGTCCCTGAGCAGTGGAGAAAGGAGGAGTGAAAAATGAGAGAAGTTAAAGGACAGGCCGGTCGTGACAGCTCTGCCTATAATCCCAGCACTTTGGGAGGCCAAGACAGGTGGATCGCCTGGATCAGAAGTTCAAGACAAGCCTGGCCAACACGGTTACATCTCTACAAGAATACAAAAATTAGCTGGGCACGATGGCAGGTGCCTGTAATCCCAGCTACTTGGGAGGCCAAGGCGAAAGAATCACTTGAACACAGGAGACGGAGGTTACAGGGAGCCGAGATTGCGCCACTTCACTCTAGCCTGGATGACAGAGCGAGACTCCATCTCAAAAAAAAAAGTTAAAGGACAGACAAAAACCCAGGGAGAAATAGCTTGTCCTGCCAACTGAGCATCCTGCTGTAGCCTCCTACGTGGCTGAAAACTCCGAACCAAGGGCCCACTGCCCCCTATTCTGTGAAGACAGCCTTCTCCCTGCTCCTGGGACCCTCCTTTCTTCAAAGGTCATCTCACAGCCAAGAGCTCTCCAGTTGTGCCCCATTTGCTCTGTCTCCCCAGGTCCTTCAGAATTGGTCTTTCTTCGCATTTCCTCAAATGCAGTCTTTATAGCGGCAGCTTGCCTTGATATTTGTGTTTCATCCATGTTGTTTTTACAAGTATTCCATACCATATGTAAATAATTTTTCTCTTGTCTGATTAGATTTGAAGTTCTTTGAAGGTGAATAGCTTCTATCTCCTTGGTAAGTCTCTGCTATTTCATGTTTTATGTTAAAAATCTCTCTTTTTCAAATCTCTCTTTTTTAAAAAATATATCACTTTAAAAAAAACGTCCAGGTTGGGTGCCATGGCTCATGCCTGTAATCCCAGCCCTTTGGGAGGTCAAGGCGGCTGGATCAAGAGGTCAAGAGATGGAGACCATCCTGGCCAACATGGGGAAACCCCGTCTCTACTAAAAATACAAAAATTAGCTGAGTGTGGTGGCACATGCCTGTAGTCCCAGCTTCTTAGGAGGCTCAGGCAGGAGAATCGCTTGAACCTGGGAGGCGGAGATTGCAGTGAGCCGAGATCACGCCACTGCACTCCAGCCTGGGCAACAGAGCAAGACTCTGTCTCAAAAAAAAAAAAAAAAAAAAAGTTCAAACAGAACAGAAAAGAAAACTCAAAAATCCCATCTTGAAGAGGTAATGTCCGTTAATAGTTTGGAATACATCTTCACCACACCTTGGTCTGCTGCATGTACAAAGATTGACAAAAATCGAATCTTTATATTCTCTTTCACAACTTTCTCCTTTTATCATTATGTTGCTACACAGACTGACTTCATTCCTCTAAATGGCAATATGATTTTCCAAGACTCAGATGTTTCATAATATGATTGGTCTATTTAATAGATACAGAGTCTGTTCCAAATGGACTTTCAGGTTGTAAGAAAGCAGTCAAGGATAACCTCCTTGTTTCGAGTGTGGGTTCCTGGATAGATAGAGAGTGGTAATGCCAATTAAGATGCAGAGTATGCTAGGCACAGTGGCTCACACCTGTAATCCCAGCACTTTGGGAGACTGAGGCAGGCAGATCACTTGAGGCCAGGAGTTTGAGACCAGCCTGGCCAATATGGCAAAACCCCATCTTTACTAGAAATACAAAAATTAGCCAGGCCTGGTGACAGGTGCCTGTCATCCCAGCTACTCAGGAGGCTAAGGCAGGAGAATTGCTTGAACACGGGAGGTGGAGGTTGCAGTGAGCTGAGATCACACCACTGCCCTGTAGCCTGGGTGAGGGAGTGAGACTGTCAAAAGAAAGAAAGAAGGAAAGAAGGAAGGAAGGGAGGGAGGAGCAGAATATCAGAGAAGTAGTAGGTCTTGGGTGTATAAATAGTTGTTTATTTTCCCTCATTATTTTCTCTTTACAAGAATACAACCATCAGAATCAGAAACCAACATCAATACCTTACTTGAGTTTTACTAATTGTTCCAGTAACATCCTTTATAGAAGAGTATTCAATCCAGGATCATGCATAGCATTTAGTTGCCAGGTTTTTTCAATTTGCTTTATCTGGAAGAGTTCCCCACTTGTTCATGGACTTTCATGGTCTTGAAATTAATTTTTTTTTTTTGTAGAAACAATGTCCTGCTATGTTGCCCAGGCTGATCTCAAACTCCTGGCCTCAATCAGTCCTCACATCTTGTCCTCCTAAAGTGCTGGGATTGCAGACCTGACCACCCTTCCTGGCTGGCCTTGAAACATTTGAAGATTACAGGTCAATTTCTTCCTAGATGGAAAGTTTCTAATTTTGTGTTTGTCTAATGTTTCCTCACTATTACATCTAGATTATACATTTTTGTAAAGGATGTCACAGAAGTGACGTGTCTATGCTATCAAGGGGTGCTCAATATTGACTTGTCCCATTACTTGTGATGTTAACCTTGAGTAGATGACATCTGCCAGATTTCTCCATTGTAAAATTACTCTTTTTGGGCAGATCCAAGATGGCCAAATAGGAACAGCTCTGGAGTGCAGTTCCCAGCAAGAACAATGCAGAGGGTGAGTGATCACCGCATTTCCAAATGAGTTATTACTGCCCACAGACCAGGAGATTCCCGGGCTGAAAAATACCATGAGTTTCCAGCACAGCTGTTTCAGCTGGCACAGTGGGTCTCCACACAAAAACTCACACAAATCTGGGTGGCCGTTTCAACTGGCAACTGGAACACCTGGGAGACAGAGCCACCCATTCAACAGATAAAAGGGTTGAAACAGGGAGCCAGGTGATCTGGCTTGGCGGGTTCCACCCCCACAAAGACTAGCAATCTGAAATACTCTGGACTGAGAGTTTCACAGCAAGCACAGCTGGACCCAGGATGGTCCAGCTCTGTGGGGGAAAGGGCATCTGCCATTACCAAGGCAGTCTGCCATTACAGAGGCAGTTCACCATTACGAGGCAGTCCGCCATTACAGAGGCGGTCTGCCATTACTGAGGCAGACCGCCATTACCTAGGCAGTTCTAACTGTACCTCTAAAAAAAACCTCAAGGAAGTTCACACAGCAGCTGGGCAGAGCCCATGGCAGCTCAGCAATGCCTCTGCTGGCAGACTGTGACTAGGCTATCTCCTTGCTGGGCAGGGCATCTCTGAAAAAAGGCAGCAGCATGTCAGGAACTTATAAATAAAGCCCCACCTTCCCAGCACAGAGCACCTGGAAAAAAGAAGGTGGTTATGAGTTCCACTGCAGCAGACTTAAACATACCTGCCCAGCTGCTCTGAACAGAACAACAGAGCTCACAGCTCAGCACTTGAGCTCCCATAAGGGACAGACTGTCTCCTCAAGCAGCTCCCTGACCCCCAAATATCCAAAGAGACACCTCATAAAGGAGAGCTCAGGCTGACATCTGACAGGTATCCTTCTGGGACAAAGATAACAGAAGAAACTGGCAGCAACCCTTACTGTTCTGCAGCCATCGCAGGTGATCCCCAGGCAAGCAGGGTCTGGAGTGGACCTCCAGCAGTCCTACAGCAGAGGAGCCTGACTGTTAGAAGGAAAACTAAACAGAAAGAAATAACTGCATCATCCACAAAAAGGATGTCCACTCAGAGACCCCATCTGAAAGTCACCAACTACAAAGACCACAGGTAGATAAAATCCACAAAGATGGGAAGAAACCAGCGCCAAAAGGATGAAAACACCCAAAACCAAAATGCCTCTCCTCCTCCAAGGGATCACAACTCCTTACCAGCAAGGGAACAAAGCTGGATGGAGATTGAATCTGATGAACTGACAGAAACAGGCTTCAGAAAGTGGGTAATAACAAACTTCTCTGAACTAAAAGCACATGTTCTAACACAATGCAAAGAAATTAAGAACCTTGAAAAAAGGTTTGATGAAATGCTGATGAGAATAAACAGCTTAGAGAAGAATACAAATGACTTAATGGAGCTGAAAAACACAACACAAAAACTTCGTGAAGCATACACAAATTTCAATAGCCAAATCGACCAAGCAGAAGAAAGGATATCAGAGATTGAAGATCAACTCAATGAAATAAAACGAGAAGGCAAGATTAGAGAAAAAGGAGTGAAAAGAAATCAACAAAGCCTCCAAGAAATATGGGATTATGTGAAAAGACCTAATCTACGTTTGATAGGTGTAACTGAATGTGACAGAGAGAATGAAGCCAAGCTGGAAAACACTTTTCAGGTTATTATGCAGGAGAACTTCCCCAACCTAGCAAGGCAGGCCAATATTCAAGTCCAGGAAATACAGAGAACACCACAAAGATATTCCTCAAGAAGAGCAACCCCAAGGCACATAATCATCAGATTCACCAGGGTTGAAATGAAGGAAAAAATGCTAAGGGCAGCCAGAGAGAAAGCTCGGGTTACTCACAAAGGGAAACTCATCAGACTCACAGCAGATCTCTCAGCAGAAACCCTACAAGCCAGAAGAGAATGGGGGCCAATATTCAGCATCCTTAAAGAAAAGAACTTTCAATCTAGAATTTCATATCCAGCCAAACTAAGTTTCATAAGCAAAGGAGAAATAAAATTCTTTATGAACAAGCAATTGCTGAGAGATTTCATCACCACCAGGTCTGCCTTACAAGAGCTCCTGAAAGAAGCACTAAACATAGAAAGGAACAACCAGTACCAGCCACTCAAAAAACGTACCAAATGGTAAAGAGCATCGGCACAACGAAGAAACTGCGTCAACTAATGGGCAAAACAACCAGCTAGCATCAAAATGGCAGGATCAAATTCACATGTAACAATATTAACCTTAAATGTAAATGAGCTAAATGCCCCAATCAAAAGACACAGATTGGCAAATTGGATAAAAAGTCAAAACCCATCAGTCTACTGTATCCAGGAAACCCATCTCACATGCAAGGACACACATAGGCTCAAAATAAAGGGACGTAGGAAGATTTACCAAGAAAATAGAGAGCAAAAAAAAGCAGGAGTTGCAATCCTAGTCTCTGATAAAATAGACTTTAAAGCAACAAAGACCAAAAGAGACAAAGAAGGGCATTACATAATGGTAAAAGGATCAATGCAACAAGAAGAGCTAATGATCCTAAATATATACACACCCAATATAGGAGCAGCTAGGTACGTAAAGCAAGTTCTTAATGACCTACAAAGAGACTTAGACTCCCACACAATAATAGTGGGAGACTTTAACACTCTACTGTCAATACTAGACAGATCAATGAGACAGAAAATTAACAAGGATATCCAGGACTTGAACTCAGATCTGGACCAAGCAGGCCTAATAGATAGCTACAGAACTCTCCACACCAAATCCACAGAATATACATTCTTCTCAGCACCACATCACACCTACTGTAAAACTGACCACATAATTGGAAGTAAATCACTCCTCAGCAAATTCAAAAGAACAGAAATCATAACAAACAGTCTCTCAGACCACAGTGCAATCAAATTAGAACTCGGGATTAAGAAACTAACTCAGAACCGCACAACTTCATGGAAACTGCACAACTGGCTCTTGTATGTTGACTGGATAAACAATGAAATGAAAGCCAAAATAAAGATGTTCTTCAAAACCAATGAGAATGAAGACACAATGTACCAGAATCTCTGGGACACATTTAAAGCAGTGTCTAGAGGAAAATTTATGCAATAAATGCCCACATGAGAATCAAGGAAAGATCTAAAATCAACACCTTATCATCAAAATTGAAAGAGCTGGGGGAGCAAGATAAAAAAAAAACTGAAAATTTAGCAGAAGACAAGAAATAACTAAGATCAGAGCAGAACTGAAGGAGATAGAGACACAAAAAAATCAATAAATTTTCAAATTTATTGAAAAAATCACTAAACCCAGGAGCTGGTTTTTTGAAAAGATCAACAAAATAGATCACTAGCCAGAGTAATAAAAAAGAAAAGAGAGAAGAATAAAATAGATGCACTAAAAAATGATAAAGGGGATATCACCACAGATTCCACAGAAATACAAACTACCATCAGAGATTACTACAAACAACTCTATGCACATAAACCAGTACACCTGGAAGAAATGGATAAATTCCTGGACACTTGCACCCTCCCAAGCCCAAACCAGGAAGACCTCAAAACCCTGAATAGACCAATAACAAGGGCTGAAGTTGAGGCAGCAATTAATAGCCTACCAACCAAAAAAACCCAGGTCCAGATGGGTTCACAGCTGAATTCTACCAGAAATACAAAGAAGAGCTGGTACCACTCCTTCTGAAACTATTCCAAACAATCCAAAAAGAGGGAATGATTCCCAAATCATTGTATGAGACCAACATCATCCTGATATCAAAACCTGGCAGAGACTCAACAAAAAAAGAAAACTTCAGGCCAATATCCATGATGAACAAAGATGCAAAAATCTTCAATAAAATACTGGCAAATTGATTACAACAGCACATCAAAAAAGCTTATCCATCACGATCAAGTAGGCTTCATCCCAGGGCTGCAAGGCTGGTTCAACACACACAAGTCTATAAACGTAATTCACCACATAAACAGAACCAAAGACAAAAACCACATGATTATCTCGATAGCTGCAGGGAAGGCCTTTGAGAAAATTCAACAGCTCTTTATGCTAAAAACTCTCAATAAACTAGGTATTGATGGAACATATCTCAAAATAATAAAAGCTATTTACGACAAGCCCACAGCCAATATCACATGGAATGGGCAAAAACTGGAAGCATTCCCTTTGAAATCTGGCACTAGACAAGGATGCCCTCTCTCACCACTCCTATTCAATACAGTATTGGAAGTTCTAGCCAGAGCAATCAGGCAAGAAAAAGAAATAAAGCACATCCAATTAGGAAAGGAGGAAGTCAAATTGTCTCTATTTGCAGAGGATATGATTGTATATTTAGAAGACCCCATTGTGTCAGTCCAAAATCTCCTGAAACTGATAAACAACTTCAGCAAAGTCTCAGGATAAAAAATTAATGTGCAGAAATCACAAGCATTTCTATACACTGATAACAGACTTAAAGAGAGCCAAATCAAGAACGAACTGCCATTCGCAATTGCTACAAAGAGAATAAAATACCTAAGAATAGAACTAACAAAGGATGTAAAGGACCTCTTCAAGGAAAACTACAAACCACTACTCAAGGAAATAAGAGAGGACACAAACAGATGGAAAAACATTCCATGCTTATGGTTAGAAAGAATCAATATCATGAAAATGGCCATACTGCCCAAAGTAATTTATAGATTCAATGCTATCCCCATCAAGCTACCAATGACCTTCTTCACAGAACTGGAAAAAACCACCTTAAACTTCATATGGAACCAAAAGAGAGCCCACATAGTCAAGTCAATTCTAAGCAAAAAGAACAAAGCGGGAGGCATCATGCTACCTGACTTCAAACTATACTACAAGTAATCAAAACAGCATGGTACTGGTACCAAAACAGATATAGACCAATGGAACAGAACAGAGGCCTTGGAGGCAACACCACACATCTACAAACACCTGATCTTTGACAAACCTGACAAAAACAACCAATGTGGGAAGGATTCCCTGTTTAATAAATGGTGTTGGGAAAACTGGCTAGCCATGTGCAGAAAGCAGAAACTGGACCCCTTCCTGACACCTTACACTAAAATTAACTCCAGACAGATTAAAGATGTAAACATAAGACCTAACACCATAAAAACCCTAGAAGAAAACCTAGGCAAAACCATTCAGGACATAGGCATAGGCAAGGACTTCATGATTAAAACACCAAAAGCATTGGCAATAAAAGCCAAAATAGACAAATAGCCATTTGCCTATTTTGGCTTTTATTGATCTAATTAAACTCCAGAGCTTCTGTACAGCAAAAGAAACAATCATTAGAGTGAACCGGCAACCAACAGAATGGGAAACAAATTTTGCAATCTACCTATCTGACAAAGGGCTAATATCCAGAATCTACAAAGAACTAAAACAGATTTACAAGAAAAAAACAAAGAAACCCATTCAAAAGTGGGCAAAGGACATGAACAGACACTTTTCAAAATAAGACATATATGAGGCCAACAAACATATGAAAAAATGCTCATCATCACTGGTCATTAGAGAAATGCAAATCAAAACACATTGAGATACCATCTCATGCCAGTTAGAATGGCAATCATTAAAAAATCTGGAGACAGCAGATGCTGGAGAGGATGTGGAGAAATAGGAACACTTTTACACTGTTGGTGGGAGTATAAATTAGTTCAACCATTGTGGAAGACAATGTGGAGATTCCTTAAGGACCTAGAAATAGAAATTTCATTTGACCCAGCAATCCCATTACTGGGTATATATCCAAAGGATTATAAATCGTTCTATTATAAAGACACATGCACACACATGTTCATTGCAGCACTGTTTACAATAGCAAAGACTTGGAACCAACCCAAATGCCCATCGATGATAGACTGGACAAGGAAAATGTGGCATATATACACCATGGAATACTATGCAGCCATAAAAAACGATGAGTTTGTGTCCTTTGTAGGGACATAGATGAATCTGGAAACCATCATTCTCGGCAAACTGACACAAGAACAGAAAATCAAACACCATATGTTCTCACTCGTAGGCAGGTGTTGAACAATGAGAACACATGGGCACAGGGAAGGTAGCACCACACACTGGGGTCTGTTGGGGGGACTAGGGGAGGGACAGAAGGGGGTAGGGAGTTGGGGAGGAATAACATGGGGAGAAATGCCAGATGTAGGTGACGGGATAGAGGCAGCAAACCACATTGCCATGTATGTACCTATGCAACAGTCCTGCATGTTCTGCACACGTATCCCAGAACCCAAAAAAAAAATTACTCTGTTTTTCCTTTGCAGTTATTGACTGTTCACTGGGAGGTATTTTGAAGTAATGTAATATCAATTTCTCATCCAACTTTCAGCTAATATTTTTAGCATCACTTGATGATTCTGGGCTGAATTTTTAACGTTATTTTGCTTGCCAAAGTGATGTTTTATTCCTATTATTATTCTACACATTCTATGGTAAGAAAAATCTTTCTCCTCTTCCCATGTACTATTTATTTATTTCAGTATAAACTCATTCCCCTTATATTAAATCAGTTATAATCTGTAACTATTATTATTTATATTGATGCTCAAATTATCCCAGAATTAGCAAGTAGGAGCCCCTTCAAGCTGCTTTCTATGTTCTTTTGACAAGTATCCATTATTGTTCTAGCACTTCCTTATTTTTTTTCTTTTTCTTAACCACTAAATGATATAGGAGCACCTCCTTAGTTTCTGACACAAAAGATATTACAGGCTCATTTGGTACTTTCTCCAGCCTAGCCTTAAAATTAGCCATTTCTCCAAAAAGCCTTGATTTCTTTTAGCAAAAATAGTATTTATTTATTTATTTATTTATTGAGACAAAGTCTCACTCTGTCACCCAGTCTGGAGTGCAGTGGTGCAATCTCTGCTCACTGCAACCTCTGCCTCCCAGGTTCAAGCAATTCTCCTGTCTCAGCCTCCTGAGTAGCTGGAACTTCAGGTATATGCCACCATGCCCAGCTAATTTTTGTATTTTTAGTAGAGACAGTGTATCACCATATTGGTCAGGCTGGTCTGGAACTCCTGACTTCAGGTGACCCACCCACCTCAGCCTCCCAAAGTGCTGGGGTTAAAGGCATGAGCCACCCAACCTGGCAAGAATAGTATTTAGAAGCCAAGACCTGAGTATAAAATGTGCTGATTGCTATGAGGTGTTGCTCCTCTCAGACCCTCTTAGAGGATAGAGCTTTATTTATTTATTTATCCATATTTATTTTCATATATGAAAACCATGAGTTTGTATGGTTACCTTCCATTCTTATCCAACACCACAAGATTCATTAATTCTAGTTATCTTCCTCTCCATATATAACTTCTCTCTCTGCTAGGCAGACACCTGTCTTTCATTATTCTCAGTATATTTATTTATTTGATCAAAGCCACTGTGCATTAACAATCTTCTGTTCTGCCATCATATTGCTGCACAGATGCCCTCATTGCCTCACCTACTCTGGCCTATCATCACCCCTGCACTGGCACAGGTGTCCTCTTCCTTTCACTCAGACTCTGACAACGTTATTGGGCTATCACCACCCCCATTCACAGAGGCTGCCTCACCCCACTTGGGCTCCTATACCCTGTGATATAGTTTGGGTATTTGCCCTCACCCAAATTTCATGCTGAATTGTAATCTCTAGTATTAAAGGTGGGGCTTGGTGGGAGGTGATTGGATCGTGAGGGTGGACTTCTCGTGAATGTTTAATACTATTCCCTTGGTGCTACCTTCATGATAGTTTGTGAGTTCTGGTTGTTTAAAAGTGTATGGCACCTCCCTGCTCTCTCCTTTGCCCCTGCTCTGGTCATGTGATGTTCCTGCTCTCCCTTTGCTTTCCACCATGATTGTAAGTTTCCTGAGGCATCTCCAGAAGTCCAGCAGATGCCAGCATGATGCTTCCTGTACAGCTTGCAGAAACGTGAGCCAATTAAGCCTCAAGTTTTTGTTTTGTTTTGTTTTGAGACAGAGTCTCACAGTGTTGCCCAAGTTGAAGTGCAGTGGCTATCTCAATCTTGGCTGACTGCAACCTCCACCTCCCAGGTTCAAGCGATTCTCATGCCTCAGCCTCCCAAGTAACTGGAAGGCACCCACAACACCCAGCTAATTTTTGTGTTTTCAGTAGAGATGGAGTTTCACTGTATTGGCTAGGCTGGTCTGAACTCCTGATCTCAAGCAATCCACCTGCCTCAGCCTCCCAAAGTGCTGGGATCACAGGCATGAGCCACTGCACCTGGCTACCTCAGGTATTTTTTATTGAAATGTGAGGACAGACTAATACACCTTATGACAGGCCCCCTAAATGCCACTACCACATGCCCCACTGATGCAGACTTTGTTCAACCCAAGCTAATGGCTTTAGACTAAAATATTCAAAGGAAGGAAATGAGGAAGGGGGGAAACATTTCCCTGATTTGTGTGTGTGTGTGTGTGTGTGTGTGTGTGTATGTGTGTGTGTTAGAGTTTTGCTCTTGTTGCCCAGGCTGGAGTGCAATGGTGCAATCTTGGCTCACTGCAACCTCCACCTCCCAGGCTCAAGAGATTGTCCTGCCTCAGCCTCCCACGTAGCTGGGATTACAGGCACTTGCCACCATGCCCAGCTAATTTTTTGTACTTTTAGTAGAGACAGGGTTTTACCACGTTGGTCAGGCTGGTCTCAAACTCCTGATCTCAGGCAATCCACCTACCTCAGCCTCCCAAAGTGCTAGGATTACAGGAGTGAGCTACTGTGCCTGCCCTCCCTGATTATTTTTTAATTAAAAAATTAATGCAAAAAATATATAATGCAAATGCAAACAATAAAGAAAGACTAGAAACTCTCTTAGAAGGAGACTAAGAATCACTTCTTGGCCTTTTGGCTAAGATCAAGTGTAGTATCTGTTTTTATCAGTTTAATATCTGATATGTCCCCTATTCAAGGACAATATATTAAATGGATTTTCAGAAATAGGAGATGGAATAGGAGCTTGCTCCATCCACTCCACACATTGACTGGTATTGCAGTACTTCCAGGAACAGTGCATTTAACCCTTGAAAAAACAATTTCTTTTTTTTTTTTTTGAGATGGAGTCTCACTCTGTTGCCAGCCTGGAGTGTAGTGGCATGATCTTGGCTCACTGCAACATCCAACTCCCTGGTTCAAGCGATTCTACTGCCTCAGCCTCCCAAGTAGCTGGGATTACAGGTGTGCTCCACCACATCCAGCTAATTTTCATATTTTTAGTAGAGATGGAGTTTCACCATGTTGGCCATGGTCTCGATTTCCTGACCTCGTAACCTGCCTACCTTGGCCTCCCAAAGTGCTGGGATTACAGGCGTGAGCCACGGTGCCTGGCCAAAAATATTTTTTTTAGCAAAAAAAAAAAAAAAAAGAAGAAGAAGGAGACTAAGGAGACAGGACCACTAAATGCAATGTGGAATCCTGGGCCAGAAAAGAACATTATTGAAAAAAGGATGAAACTGGAATAAGGCCTAATACTAAATACTACTACTACTAATGTTATTAGTTAATAATGTCAATGTTAATTTTATGATTTTGATAATTGTACTATGATTATGTAAGATGTTAATATTAAGGGAATCTAGGTGAAAGGTTCATAGGAAGACTTGATAGGATTTTTGTAACTTTTCTGTAAGTACAACAGTATTTCAAAGTAGAATTTTTTTTTAAGTATTGCATTTTGGGCACATGTTCCCAGGATCTCCTTAGGGCTGTGTCATGGGCTAAAAAAAAAAAAAAAAAAAAAATTGTTTAATATTACATTTTATTTAGAAAAAATTCAAATAAGACAGACATATTCAAACTAAAAAAATGAAGAATAAATAAGGAAGAAATTGTGCTGATTTTATACAAACTCTCCAAAAAAAAAAAAACAAAAAAACACAGGAGAGAAAACACTTCTCCCTTTGTTATTCTGATACCAAAATCAAAAAAGACACTACAAGAGGAAACAAAACAAAAGAAAAAAAATGGGTCAATATTCTTATGAATCTAAACAGGATAATTCTTAGCAAATCAAGGGCCGGGCATGGTGACTCACTCGTAATCCCAACACTTTGGGAAAGTGAAATGGGTGGATTACCTGAGGTCAGTAGTTTGAGACCAACCTGGCCAACATGGTGAAACCCTGTCTCTACAAAAATACAAAAATTAGCTGGGCATGATGGCATGTACCCGTAATCCTAGCTACTTGGGAGGCTGAGGCAGGAGAAACACTTCAACCCAGGAGGCAGAGGTTGCAGTGAGCTGAAATCTCGCTGTTGCACTCCAGCCTGGGGGACAGCATGAGACTTGGTCTCAAAAAAAGAAAAGAAAAGAAAAGAAGAAAACAAAAGAAAAGAAAAGAAAATCTAGTAATACATAAAAAGGATAGGCCAGGCGTGGTGGCTCACACCTCAGCACTTTGGGAGGCTGAGGCAGGCAGATCATGAAGTCAGGAGATTGAGACCATCCTGGCTAACATGGTGAAACCCTGTCTCTACTAAAAATACAAAAAATTAGCCAGGTATGGTGGCACGCACCATACCTAAAGTGCTGGGACTACAGGCATGAGCCACTGTGCCCAGCACTATAGACTTTTAATAGGGTGATTCTTCTATATGCAGCTGTTACTTCAATAAAGCTAACTTTAAAAAAATAATATTATAAATACAAAAAATTTTGGGGGGTGGGTGGAATAATGCATTATCTTTAGAAAAAACTCGAAGAAAATAAAAGCATACAAAATTTTTAAAAAATCTCCTGTTTGCCATTTTCAATCCTAGCTCTAGTAAGCTTGTAACTATTATTCCAGATGTTTTTATATACTCATTTATGTTTGTAAAAATATGTAAATATGATGCCACACTGTATATTATTTTTTAATCCACCTCCTTCATATGACTTTTCATTCTGGACATCTTTTCCTCTTTTATCAGTAGATTAAAATCTCTCTCATTTCCCACATCAGCACATCTCACTGTCAAGGACAGAATGGGCTTTCCATTATGTTGACCATTTCCGCTTGCCATGGGTCAGCTGGCCAGAGAAGGTCAGCCTGACCGACCAGAAGAACAGACATCTTCCAGCGGCTGTCAGTGTCCAGAGGACACTGTGTTCCTTGGACCTCTTACCAAACCAGCCAGGTCAGTTTCTCCTCCTATTTCAAAGCAAATTTCCTCTCATCTTCTTGAATTGCCACAGCATTTGGCCTGTAATTTCACTACAGGACCTGGGGAGAAAGGGAGGATTGTGTCCTAGAATAAAATATTTCTATAAATATGGAGTAACTGTTCACACAGTAAAATAATAATTCCTAATATTTTAATCAATATACTTCAAACTTAAACAGTTCTACTGATGCTTGAGAGACCTTTTTAAAGTTACACAAGCGACTGGCAGTAATCAGAAGGAGGAGGGTAAGATGTATACAGCCAAGATAGGCTGCACCAGGGGCTGCTATCTCTACCAATCCAAAGTGGAATGCCAGGAGCATGAAGTTCAGCATTGGCAACTGGATTGTTTCAACTTAAATGACAGTGTGGGTGGGGTTAGCCCACTCACCCCGAGAAGGAGCACCTGAGTGCTCTAGAAACCCGGGTGTCTCCTTCACAGACCGCTGCTCTTCTCTCCCCTGGCATCCTGGAACACCCATCTCAGTAAAGTACATGGTAGCTTCAGACTGTGCTGATCACGTAACGGTCTAGATCCATATAAGAAATTCACAAGCTGGGGTTCTCCCGATCACTGTTCTACAAACTGCGGTGAGCGAGGAGCTCACGGAACTGGAGAGATCGCAACCACTATGTTGTGGTTGATAAAAAGGTGTGGTTTGGGGATTTCTCAGGGCCCTTCACATTCTTTTTCTTTTTCTTTTTTTTTTTTTTTGTCATTAGTTTGTTATCAAAGAGAGACATGAAAATTATACATGATGAAAGATTTTGGAACTTCAGTGGGATGGGCAGGTTCATGTTGATGCTATTTCAATATGATTTATTTCGGTCTACATACTTTGCAAGAATGTCACCATCTCTAAATAAGAAATAATCCTTGTCATCTGAAACTACTTTGGTAGGGCCATTCACATTCTAAAGTTCTTTACCATGTTTGTTTGTTTCTTTGTCTCTCTCTCTTTCTTTCTTTCTTCTTTGAGACAGTCTCACTCTGTCACCAGGCTAGGGTGCAGGGGTGCAATCTCAGCTCACTGAAATTACCTCCGGGCTTCAAGTGATTCTCCTGCCTCAGCCTCCTGAGTAGCTGGGACTACAGGTGTGCACCACCATGCCCAGCTAATGATTTTGTATTTTTAGTAGAGATGGGGTTTCACCAAGTTGGCTGGGATGATCTCAATCTCTTGACCTGTGATCTGCCCATCTCAGCCACCCAAAGTGCTGGGATTACAGGTGTTAGCCACTACGCCCAGCCTCTTTACCGTGTTTCTAATCCAAGGCGGCAGTGTCATGGTTAAGAGCACACACACTTCAGCGTCAGAAACTTGGGTTCAGGTCCTGGTTCTGCCACTTACTTGCCAAGTGTTGTTGGGCAAGTTACTTGACTTTGCCCAACCTGTTTCTTCATCTTTCCTGGGCTGCTGGGAGGCTTCTGTGGTATGATGCAGGACACAGCACAGCACTTGGGACCTGGAAGATGCTTAGTACTATAGCTATCATTGTTACTGTTAAGAAATTTATTGAGGCTGGGTGTGATAGCTCACACCTGTAATCCCAGCACTTTGGGAGGATCACTAGAGCCCAGGAATTCGATACAGCCTGGGCAATATAGTGAGATCACCCACCCCGCCATCTCTAAAAATAAAAGTTAAAAAAAAATAAAAAATAGGCCGGACACAGTGGCTCATGCCTGTAATCCCAGCACTTTGGGAGGCCGAGGGAGGTGGATCACTTGAGGTCAGGAGTTCAAGACCAGTCTGACCAACATGGTGAAACCCAGTCTCTACTAAAAATACAAATAGCCAGGTGTGGTGGGACATGCCTATAATCCCAGACACTTGGGAGGCTAAGGCAGGAGAATGGCTTGAATCTGGGAAGTGGAGATTGCACTGAGCCAAGATCATGCCATTGCACTTCAGCCTGGGAAACAAGAGTGAAACTCCATCTCAAAAAAATAAAATAAAAATAAAAAATTTAGAAATTAGCAGGGCATGGTGGCACATATGTGTAGTCCTAGCTACTTGGGAGACTGAGGCAGGAGAATCTCTTGAGCTCAGAAGGTCAAGACTGCAAGGCTGCAGTGAGCTGTGATGCCTCACAACATTGCACCTCCAGCAGCCTGGGAGACAGAGTGAGGCCCTGTCTCTAAAAAAAAAAAAAAGAAGAAAAAAAGAAGTTTCTCTTTCTGGGAAAACACACTGAATGTTTTTCTAGATACAACGAGCCTTCATTCTAAAACTGTTACTGAGTAGAATAAAGGAGGATGTCACATTCTGAAGGAGACGACTGGTCAGATAATTTTTTTAAATTTAAAAGATCAGTATGATAGTCATAAGGAATAGTTCTGAAAGATAATTATTGAAGAAAAGTGAGGGCTTATTGAAAACAAATGGGAGGGGAAGTGAAGGAACGACACAAAATCACAAAGCTTATGAATTTGCCAATCTGTTCTCAACCTCAAATTTCTTCTGTGTCCCAATTAAGCCTCTGGTTCAAGACACCATGATGCCTACCCCTAACTATGCTCTGAGAAGTGTTGCTGTTAGAAGCAAGTCATCTAAGGCCTGGTGCAGTGGCTCACGCCTGTAATCCCAGCACTTCGGGAAGTCGAGGTGGGAGGATCACTTGAGGTCAGGAGTTTGAGACCAGCGTGACTAACATGGTGAAACCCTGTCTCTACTAAAAATACAAAAAATTAGCCAGGCATGGTGGTGCATGCCTGTAATTCCAGCTACTCTGGAGGCTAAGGTAGGAGAATCACTTGAACCTGGGAGTTGGAGGTTGCAGTGAGCCGAGATTGCACCACTGTGCTCCAGCCTGGGCAAAAGAGTGAGACTCAGTCACAAAAAAACAAGAAGTAAGTCACTTAACATCCCTGGGTTAGGTCAGCTGCAGTGGCTCATGCCTATAATCCCAGTACTTTGGGAGGCTGAGGCAGGTGGATGGCTTGAGTCCAGGAGTTTGAGACCAGCCTGGGAAACATGGCAAAACCCCATCTCTACAAAAAATACAAAAATTAGCTTGGTGTGTTTGTGCATGTCTCTAGTCCCAGCTATATGGGAGGCTGAGACAGGATGATCTCTTGAGCCTGGCAGGCAGAGGTTGCAATGAGCTGAGATCATGCTGCTGCATTCCAGCCTGGGCAGCAGAGTAAGACTGTTTCAAAAAAAATTTTTTTTAACTCTGGGTTGGCTGGGCACGGTGGCTCTTTCCTATGATCCCAGCACTTTGGGAGGCCAAGGCGGGCAGATCATGAGGTCAGCAGTTCGAGACCATCCTGACCAATATGGTGAAATCCTGTCTCTACCAAAAAAAAAAAAAAAAAAACCTCTGGGTTGTATTAATGTTAAGCTATTGTTTATTGAGCCCTTACTATTTGCTGGCACTGTGCACTCATCTGCAGTCAGCAGGTCTCTGCAAACCTATCCCCAAAGACTGAGAAAGCTGAAAGGCCAAAGAAAGAGCCTGACAAATCCAGTTTCTCAGAAAGAAACATTTAGTAGAGACTTATGAACAGAAGCCAAGTCTCAGTATGGTGATACCCCTCAAGGTTATCCCCCAGATCCAGGGCTTATATACCATAGGGAATTTGCTTAAGGGCATAGTATGGTTTGGATTTATGTCATGGCCCAAATCTCAGGTCAAATTGTAATCCCCAATGCTGGAAGAGGGGCCTGGTAGGAGGTGATTGGACCATGAAGACAGACTTCTCTCTTGCCGTTCTGGTGATAGTGAGTGAGTTCTCATGAGATCTGCTTGTTTTAGCCGGCTGTGGTGGCTCACGCCTGTAATCTCAGCACTTTGGGAGACCGAGGTGGGCAGATCACCTGAGGTCAGGAGTTCAAGACCAGCCTGGCCAACATGGTGAAACCCTGTCTTTAAAAAAAAAAGAAAAGCAGGAGATCTGCTTGTTTTTAGCAGTGAACTGCTTAAAGAAAAAAAAAGAGATCTGGTTGTTTAAAAATGTGTAGCACCTCCCCCTTCTCTCTCTTCCTCCTTTTCCCACCATGTAAAACGTGCTTGCTTCCCCTTTGCCTTCCGAGCTGATTGTGAGTTTCCTGAGGCCTGCCCAGCATGCTTCCTGTAAGCTTTCAAAACCATGAATCACTCAAACCTCTTTTCTTTATAAATTGCCCTGTCTCAGGTAGTTCTTTATAGCAATGTGAGAATGGACTAATACAGGGCAGGATTTATGGTAAGTTGTGTTTGTGCCTAAGGACAGGATTTTTTTGGGTGAAGGGGTGGTGCGGAGTCTTGCTCTGTTGCCCAGGCTGGAGTACAGTGGCACAATCTTGGCTTACTGCAGCCTCTGCCTCCCGGGTTCAAGCAATTCTCCTGCCTCAGCCTCCCGAGTAGCTGGGATTACAGGCACCCGCCACCACACCTGGCTAATCTGTGTATTTTTAGTAGAGATGGGGTTTCACCATGTTGGCCAGGCTGGTCTCAAACTCCCAACCTCAGTTGCTCTGCCTGCCTTGGCCTCCCAAAGTGCTGGGATTACAGGCATGAACCACCGTGCCCAACCAAGGACAGGATTTATAGTTAGTATATGAAAGCAGAAATCTTAGAGGCATTCCCAGAACTAACCCTAATTCAGATAGGGTTAATCAGAAGTCAATATGGCAGATTAGCATCCACAATGGAGTCACTTTAGCCTCCACAGTAAGTATCACTTATGCACAGAGAAACATAGGCACAGAGAGTTAATCACCTTGTCCAAGGTCACATAGCCTATGGTGGAGTCAGGACTACATCAGTGATCTATTTTAGTGGATACAAGGGATGAGACTACAACATCTCCAGGGTCCCTGTCAGTGACAAGCAATGGCTCTGTGGATGTTAGGGTTCCAAGGTTCTCTGAAGCACTCAACATTATCTCCCTAAACTGTGCTTCCATGTGAAGGTGGGAATAGACCCACATCAATGCAAAAAGTGGCGAGGGAGTCTGTATCTTAGGACAAGACTCTCAGTCCGACCTTCTCAAACTGGAAAAAGATGGTCATTCCACTCAACTTTCTCACATACAGTTAGATCGACAAGAGGCTTTCTTCCCAGAATACCTCTGAAGGTATGATGTGATTAATGGCACAGTTCCGAGGAAGCCAGTAAGGCCGAGAGCCCAGAATTGCACCTGGAATGGAAGCCCTGTTAGAGAGCAGCAGCAGAAGGGCTCAGGGCTGCCTAGAAGAAACTCTTAGTTCTGCCCAGTGTTCTTGGCCCAGTTCTTGTGTACAAGGAAAAGCAGAAGGTGTAATCTGAAGTGTTAACAACTAGTAAACTATCAGTAACTAAAGGCCAGTAGGCAAAGGGGACGTATTATAAGGGCCCATTGTCTGGATTCCAGCATACCTGGATTTTAGGGGTTGATGGAACTGTTCTGTATCTTCATTGTGGTGCTAGTTTGCACAACCGTATTTCTTTGTTGAAACTGGCAGAACTGCACCCTAAATTTTACTTTATGTAAATTATGCCCCAATTAAAAGAAAACTAAAACAAAATCCTGCCACATATCTGATCTCATTTTATCCCCATATCTCTATCACCTAGAATAGATTCTCTGCTTTGTGCTGGGGGAGGGTAAGGCTGGTGGAGGGGAATAGAACTCCAGTGGCTTTGGGACCCTGGCCCCTTGCCTGGAGCTATTTCCATTCTGACTTGGTAAAGCCTCTAAGACTTTAGCCCCTGCAGTCACTTCTCTCTCCCACCCTTTCTTTCCCATGAATGTCCAATGTTTTAAGTCATCAGTCTCAATAACACCAATAATTGATAAATGAATTTGTTAACTAAAAGTTTGGGCTGGGTGCTGTATGGCTCACACCTGTAATCACAGCACTTTGGGAGGCTGAAGTGGGTGGATCCCTTGAGCCCAGAAGTTCAAGAGACCAACCCGGGCAACATAGCAAAACCTCACCTCTATAAAAATTTAAAAATTAGCTGGGCATGGTGGCACATGCCTGTAGTCCCAGCTACTCAAGAGGCTGAGGTGGGAGGATCGCTTAAGCCCAGGAGGTGGAGGCTGCAGTGAGCCGATATCGTGCCACTGCACTCCAGCCTGGGCAACAGAGTGAGATCCTGTGTCAAACAAAACAAAACAAAGTTTGGTCTTGGGTGTCTGACTTCTGCAAAGCTTCAGAGAGCCACCTCCTTTCAAAGTCCTAAGTTTTGTCACAGGGAGGAGACAAGGAACACCTCTTTGGTGTTTCCCAAGCATATTCCTCCAAAATAAAAGGAACTTGGAGTTTGTAGGCAAAATATTCTTGCTTTCATAAGCAAGAAGCAGGGTTAAAGCTGGGCAATCTGTCACACTTCCCAGCAGTGACTTCTGACAAAGATTCTTTGCTTGGCCATACCTTTTTCAGGCTTCTGAATTTTCTGCTAGGCCCATCTGTGCACTTCCTTATAAAATCTGCTTTTAGCAAAGAACCCTAAGTCCATTTATCAAGAAAGTTCTATCTTCAATATCATCTTCAGTATCGGATCAGGTTATTCATCCTCTATCATCCCCCAGACAATGTTTAATCACCCTGGCCTGTCTTCAGCAAGAATCCTATTAGGTATGTTTGGCCAGAATCCCCCTTATCTCTGATGCTTCCTCTTGGTAATTTCTACCCACTGATTCCCATAGTGCTCCTTGGCTACAAATTCCCATTGAGCCCAGTCTCTCTGCCCCTCTGCAAGACCTGCTGCAGTGATTCCTATACCTGGTGGTCCTGAATAAAGTGTTCCTTAGCATGCTTTAACAAGTGTTATTGAATAATTTTTTCTGTAAACACTTCTAAACTGTCTCTTGAACTACATTTTGCCTTTTGGAGAGCATCAGAATGGAGATCCTGATCGAACTCTACATATATATATATATATATATATATATATATATGTTTTGTTTTTTTTTTTGAGACTGAGTCTGGCTCTGTTGCCCAGGCTGGAGTGAAGTGGCACATTCTTGGGTACCTCTGCCTCTCAGGTTCAAGTGATTCTCCTGCCTCAGCCTCCAGAGTAGCTGGGACTACAGGTGCCTGCCATCACGCCTGGCTAATTTTTGTATTTTTAGTAGAGATGGGGTTTCACCATATTGGCCAGGCTGATCTCGAACTCCTGACCTTGTGATCCACCCACTTTGACATCCCAAAGTGTTGGGATTATAGGTGTGAGCCACCGTGCCCGGCTGATCAAATTATATTTTAAATAGAAGTTATTTTTCCATTCAACCTCAAACATCTCCATTAAAGATCTGTGATTTTTTTGTTTGTTTCTTCTTTGTAAGTTGGGCTTTGACTATATGATGGGACATATTATAATGGGTGCAATATTATTCCATTATATTAAAATTTCCCCTGTATCAGATAAAATCTATTGTATATTATTAACAGTAGCCAAAGTGATCCATCAATCGACTTCCATCAACGAACTTACAATGCATTTTAGGCAACTAACCCTGGTGTTAACAAAACATCGTCTGCTGGCTTTTTCTTACAAAAGTGATGAACAAATACCTTTGGTTTTCTTACAAAGGCATTAAATTAATTCAAGGACTTCAAGTAAGGTATAAACTAAGCACAGATCAGCCCTTGACATTAATCTCCTCCTCTCCACCATGACCCCTAAGTCCTCAGGATTGTCTAAACACATTTGGAGAATAATTCAAAGCTGGGCATTATTAGCAGGGACTGCCCTGCCAAGCATACTGTGTGGAACCAGACCTGAATCAACAGCTTCTTTGTTATCCATCAGCCCCAGGATGGGTTGCTCTTCTCTCCAGGTAGGAAAGCTCTTCCTAGCTCCCTGGCAAAGGTGAAACAATCTTCATGATATGTTTCCAGGTACTTCTAGGTGTGAGTAATATTTATCTCTGCAGTCTGTAAAATATGATGGAATTAAGATAAACATTGTGAGGCTCAGTCTCCCAGTATTTATTGTTTTAGAACATTCAGGCTGCTATATGACAAAATGCCATAAACTAGGTGGCATATAAACAACAAACATTTATATCTTGTAGCTCTGGAAGCTGAGAAGTCTAAGATCAAGGTACCAGCAGATTCAGTATCTGATGACAACCCAGTCCTCGTGGACACCACCTTCTCACTGCATCTTCACATAGTGGAAAGTGCAGAGAGCTTCCTTGTGCCTCTTTTATTATTCTTTTTTATTTTTTATTTTTTATGGAGACAGGGTCTTTCTCTGTCACCCAAGCTGGTCTCAAACTCTTGGGCTCAAGCAATCTTCCCATTTTAGCCTCACAAAGTACTGGGATTACAGACATGAGCCACCACACCCGGCCCCTTGTGCCTCTTTTATAAGGGCACTTATCCCATCTATGAGGACTCTGTCCTCCCAACCTAATTATCTCCCAAAAGGCCCCACCTCCTAATACCATTGCACCATTGCTTAGGGGGATAGGATTTCAACATATGCACTTTGGGGAAACACAAACATTTAGACTATAGAATATTCTGTGCCCATGTGCCAGGTACCATGCCAGGTGCCCAGGATATGACTAGGACCAAAATGGACAAGGTCTCTAGCCTCATAAAGCTCATCATGGTCTGATGGGGCAGCAGCCAATAAATAAACACCAAATAAAAATCGATGGCAATAAATGCAGCCCAACTGACAAGGTCAGGCATCTCGGAGCAGCTAAAAGTGAGCAGGCCGCTCCAAAGCCAAGGTGACGAGCATCCAGCCATGGGGGGCTACAAGCACAAAGACCCTGACTGGAAGGAGGTGAAGGGGGGCCAGGAGAGACCTGAGGGTAGTGACGAGGGCAGTCTGTAAAATATGATGGAATTTTTGTTTGTTTCTTCTTTGTAAGTTTGGCTTTGGCTATACGATGGGACATATTATAATGGGTGCAATATTATTCCATTGCTGGGGAATGACAGCTGAGGTCAGAGGTGACAGCTGGGGGTGACAACTGAGTTCAGAATAGTAGGCAGGGGCCAGATCACACAGGGCCTCAAGGCTGGTAAGAAGGTTATGTCAAGGTCATTGAAGGTTAAGCACAGAGCAACATGATCTGATTTACCTTTGTAAACAATCATGCTGGCTGTCTGAGCGGAGAACAGATGAAAATGGGAGAAAGTACAGAAGCAGGAAATCAACTTTTCATTAATTTAAAAACTTTTTATTAAACACCTACTACATACTAGGCTCCTTGACTAATATGAGATGGTAGAAAAGGAAGAAAATGAATAAAGTGAATGGATTCTGTTCTGAAGGTAAAGCCAACAGGCCCTGCTCATGGTGAGAATGCAGGGACTCTGCAGAGAGAGAAAAACAGAATTTAATTCCCAGGTTTCTGGTTTTGGGAACTGAGAGGATGGTGGCACCATCCTGGGAAAGAGGTGGAAGACCAGGTTGAGGAGGGGTGGGAGAACTCAAGAGTTGTTTGAGGGCCAGGCGCAGTGGCCCATGCCTGTAATTCCAGCACTTTAGGAGGCTGAGGTGGGAGGACTGCCTAAGCCCAGGAGTAGAGACCAGCCTGGGGCACATGGGTGAGACCTCGTCTCTTAAAAAAAATAAAGAGTTGTTTTGAAGAGGTAAGTCTGAGGTGCTTAGTTGACACCTAGCAGGAGATATCAGTGCTGTGGATGAATGGAGGGCTTCAAGGAAGGTCTGAGCTAGAAGACCATCAACATATACATGAAAGTGGACATGAACATCTAGAGGAAAGAACTCAGCCCCAAATATCTCCAGCAAGCAATCAGGTAGAAGAGTCAGCAAATCTGGCAGTGAGATTAGAGTGCAAAGTCTTGTATCCCTGAATAAAGCCACCCCAGGATACAGAGGGAACTATTTTTGAGGTGCTTACAGTCAATCTAGTGGAGGATAGAGACATGCAAACAGGAAGTCACGAAATAAAAATAGTAAGTCCTATGAGAGGAACCCACCAGGTGCTATAGGAACAATAGATGGGCACCAAATTCAGCCTTGGAGAATTCAGAAGGACTTCTGGGAAGAGGTGATGGAACAGCCCCAAAGATGTGAAGAAAATGGAGATGAGTGGGAGGCGTTTAGGGGAGGTAACACTCAGGGCAGAGAGCACAGCAGGTAGAAATTCCTGAAAGCAAAAGAAAATATGGTCCTTTGTGGGAAAGGCAAGAAATTCTGCATGGCTGGAGTATGGAGGATGAGAGAGCAGGACCTGAAAAATGAGGCTGGCACAGGAGCCAAATCATGGAAGCCTTAAGTGCCAGACTAAGGAGGTTAGGTTGATCCTGAGGTCACTGAGAGGGAGTGAAACCTTTTATTGACTCAGTGAAGATACCTCACTCTGCACAGATCACTCTGGCTGCCAGTGGAGGATGGCAGGTGGCATGGAGACTCAGCAGGGGGCCGTGGCCCAGAAGAAATGGCGGAGGCCTGAATGAGGCAGGACCTGCAGTGAAAACGAGGGGAGTAAAAGGCCTGGAAATAGCAGGCTTGCTAAGTGACTAGAGGAGGGATTGGTAGGTGAGAGAGGGATGCTGAGGTTGAAGAGGACCAAGAAATAGCATCCAGGTCTCCTACCCTGAATTTGGAACCCGTTCAGAGAGAGACGCAAGTCAGACAGATGGAGACAAAAGTAGGAGATTCATTATTGATAAGCCTTAAATGGAGAACAAGGTTCAACCTGTGTAGCTCCCCTGACATTTCTCTTTTTTTTCTAACCTTCTTTTTTGTTTATTTTTGTCTTTCTTTTGAGGCAGGGTCTCACTGTGTTGCCCAGGCTGGCCTTGAACTCCTAGGCTTAAACCATCCTCCTGCCTCAGCCAAGTAGCTGAGACTATAGTTGTGTACTACCATGCCCAGCCTCCTTGACATTTCTTGAATTAACTTTACCCACACGGTCATAGCAAAACTGGATAAACATAAGCCCCCTCCCAAAGGAAAGCCCCCTAAAGCTCAAGGAGAGAAGGCTGAGCCACATGGGACCAGTTTCTCCTTGCAACTCACCAAGCTGATGATTCAGTCACTCACCAATGGGAAATGAAGGAGAGGGCAGAGAGGCCAGAAGTATTCCTCCCATATTTTCCCTTTCCTGCAGAGTAGATTGGAAGTTCTCAGCCCTCTCTAAAAATGTGAGAAGAGAAGGAAAGGGTCCTCACTGTGCTTAGAGATCTTCCATTGGGCCTTCTACATCCAGCCACTCTGGGCCCTGGTCTAAGCTCTTGTTTTCTTCTTGGGCTCTCTGCACACACACAGTCCCCCAACACCCAGTTCTGGTCACTACTCTGTCCCCTCTCCCCTGTAGGCCTAGGGGTGAGCACAGACTCCCAGTGGTACCATGCAATCCCTTGCAGAATTTTTATAGCCTGCCCATATATTTGCAAACAACCTCTTTATTAAAAAACTCCTCAAATGATCCTAATTTGAGTATGTCAGCTGGTTCCCATGGGGAACCCTGGTAGTAACACCCCTTCCCCCAAATAAGGGGAAAACAAGCACAACTGACATGGGAAATGATTAGGACTGTCTTCCTAAGGGTTATGGCTTGAGAAGTTTGCTGCTCAGGAAAGATAGTGGGCTTACTAAGATAGCAGTTGTCTTTTAATAGCTCTATTATTTTGCTGAGAATGATGCTACTCAGCTAAAAAAAAATCATTGAAAATCCCACCTATCAGAAACAAACATTATTAAAATGTTTTTTCTTTTTCTTTCTTTCTTTTTTTCTTTTTTTTTTTTTTTTTTGGTGGAGATGAAGGTCTCACTATGTGGCCCAGGCTGATTTCTAAGTCCTGGCCTCAAGCAATCCTCCCACCTCGGCCTCCAAAGTGCTCAGATCATAGGGGTGAGCTACTATGCCCAACAAGCTATTAAAGTTGTTGATTAATACTATTCTACATATTTCTCTACATGTATATGCTCGTACAGATACACTCAATTTTACACAAATGGCTCATACTCTAAACGCTGTATCAAAACCTGCTTTTGGTGCCCATGTTCTCAGGATCTCCTGAGGGCTGTATCAAAGGAAATAAAAAAGAAAGAAAAGAAAAACTTGCTTTCTGTCACTCATCCACAAGCCTTGTGTTTTGAGTTTCCTGTGGAATAATTCAAGTAGATGCGTCCAGAAATAAATTGCATATAACAATCTAGAACTAAAAAGAGAGATATAGGCTGGGCACGGTGGCTCATGCCTGTAATCCCAGCACTTTGGGAGGCTGAGGTGGGAGGATCACAAGGTCAAGACATCGAGACCATCCTGGCCAATATGGTGAAACCCCATCTCTACTAAAAATACAAAAATTAGCTCGGCGTGTTAGGGTAGGGGTAGGCTGAGGCAAGATAATCACTTGAACCTGGGAGGCAGAGGTTGCTGTGACCCGAGATCATGCCACTGCACTCCAGCCTGGTGACAGAGAGAGACTCCATCTCAAAAAAAGAAAAAAAGAGAGATGGTTTTGGGGTCACCATCAGAGTGCTGGTCACCAAAGCCTCGGGAGACAGAGGATCCTAGCAGGCAGAGGGTGGAAGACAGAGAGGCAAGTGCCAACCACAGAGTCCAGGGAATGCAAACAGTGATGGTGGAAAGAACAAAAGCACAGAGGTTCTTGGCCTTCAAGAGAAGAGTGGCCAACAGCATAGATGGCCACCGTCAGGTCAAATAAGATAAGGGCTTTGGATGTGGCAATAAAGTGGTAGCTAGTGGCCTGGAAAAGAGTGATTTTAGTCAAGTGGTAGTGTGGGAGCCAAACTGTAAAGGAGTTAGAGATCATGGAAGGCTGGGTGTGGTGGCTCACACCTGTAATCCCAGCACTTTGGGAGGCCAAGGCGGGCAGATCACAAGGTCAGGCGTTCGAGACCAGCCTGGCCAACATGGTGAAACCTCTTCTCCACTAAAAATACAAAAATTAGCTTGGCATGTTGGTGCACGCCTGTAATCCCAGCTACTCAGGAGGCTGAGACAGGAGAATCGCTTGAATCTGGGAGGTGGAGGTTGTGGTGAGCTGAGATCACACCACTGCACTCCAGCCTGGGTTACAGAGCAAGACTCTATCTCAAAAAAAAAAAAAAAAAGAGAGATAATGGAAGTCTGCTTGCTCACACCACTGCTACTTCACTCCCCCTTCCTCACAGCTCGGAAACTCCAACGTGCATATGAATTACCTGGGCATAATGTTATCGTGTAGATCTGATTTAGTAGGTCTGAGTGGGGCCTGAGCTGTGTTTGCAGCTCAGCCCTGATAAGCTCCCCTGGGGTGTTACCAAAGATACTCAGGTGTAGATGAAAATGAGTTCTTAGGGTCCTAGATTCACATCAGAAAAACACTGAAAAGGAACGCTAAAGAAAACTCCTAATCTGTCTCGTTCTTTCCTGCATGTATGTGCCTCACTCATGAAAATCCCTACATTTGGGTCATTTAAAAGTTTACTTTTTTTTTTTGAGACAGAGTCTTGCTGTATTGCCCAGGCTCACTGCAACCTCCATCTCCCAGGTTCAAGTGATTCTCCTGCCTCAGCCTCCTGAGTAGCTGGGATTACAGGAGCCCGCCACCATGCCCAGCTAATTTTTGTATTTTTTGTAGAGATGGGATTTCACCATGTTGGCCAGGATGGTCTTGAACTCTTGAGCTCAAGTGATCCTCCCGCATTGGCCTCTCAAAGTGCTAGAATTATAGGAGTGAGCCACTGTCCCTAGCCTAAAAGTTTCTTAAATCTCAAATGTATGAGACTTTTCTAGTTAACTTTTTGTTATTTTTCTACTTTAATTGCAATAGGTCCAAGAATACACTAACGTTAAAGTCCTTTAGAACTTGTTGAGTTTTGCCTATGGCTAAGAACATGGTCAGTTTTTGTAAATGTTCCATGAGTGATCGAAGATAACATATTCTACAACTGTTGGGTGCAATGTTTTGTCTATTAGGTCAGATCTGTTAATCAGGTTGACAGATCTTCATATTCTATTGATTACTAAAAGGAGATGTGTAAAAATCTCCAGTCTCCCTACCAGGAAAGGCTGTCCTCCTCACCTCAGTCCACCTTATTCATGATAAGTAAAATATTTGCAGACCCAGCCCTTACCCTAATGGAACTGACAACCTAAGAAGACTTTCCAGGCTGGGTGCGGTGGCTCACACCTGTAATCCCAGCACTTTGGGAGGCCGAGGTGGGTGGATCACAAAGTCAAGAGATCGAGACCAGCCTGGTCAACATGGTGAAACCCTGTCTCTACTAAAAATACAAAAATTAGCTGGGCATGGTGGCGCTTACCTGTAGTCCCAGCTACTCCGGAGGCTGAGGCAGAATCACTTGAACACGGGAGGTGAAGGTTGCAGTGAGCCAGGATGGCGCCACTGCACTTCAGCCTGGCAACAGAGCGAGACTCCATCTCTAAATAAATAAATAAATAAATAAGACTTTCCTGATCACCAACACATCCCCAACCCTACCTCATACCTGGCACTCCTTCTCCTTCCTCAGTTCTTACAGCATTCACTGCTTGTACAAACAATTTGACACTTATATAATCTGTCTTTATCACAATTATTTGAGTTGATAATTTACTCCTGTAAGGTTTTAAATTCCATGTGGGTTAAGATTATCTTATTTTTATTTTATAACAGTTTTATTGAAATATAATTATTGACATACCATAAAATTCACTCTTTAAAAGCATACAATTCAGTGGGAGACTATTTATTCTGGCATCGTCTATAGCTGTGATTCCCGGTCTTGGGTGCACACTGGAATTACCAGAAGAGCTTTGAAAAATCCTTCAGTCTGGCCGGGTGCGGTGGCTCACACCTGTAATCCCAGCACTTTGGGAGGCTGAGGCAGGCGGATTACCTGAGGTCAGACGTTCAAGACCAGCCTAACATGGTGAAACCCCGTCTCTACTAAAAATACAAAAATTAGCCAGGCATAATGGCAGGCACCTGTAATCCCAGCTACTCGGGAGACTGAGGCAGGAGAATCGCTTGAACCCCGAAGGCGGAGGTTGCAGTGAGCTGAGATGGAGCCACTGCACTCCAGCCTGGGCTACAGAGCAAGACTTTGTCCCCTGCAAAAAAAAAACAAAAAACAAAACAAAAAAAACCCTTCAGTCTGGATCTCACCTCCAGAGGTTCTGGCTTAACTGGTTTGGGGTGTGACCTGGGAATGGGAATTTTTTAAAGCCCCTAGGGTGACTTTAACTTGGAGCCGGGATTGTCCTAGAATGCTCTGTACATAGCAAGCACCCAACAACGGTTTGTTGTAATAATCAATTAGCTTTAACTTCTAGTATCCAGTTAATTAACTCACTCAGAAGTGGCCGTCTGTAATCAGCCCTTATCACATAATGGTCTGCTTATGTCTGTCTCCCCAACTCAGCAGGAAAGGAACACTATGAGACAAAAGCATGTAGAAAAGGTAAGTTCACTTGCAAAGATGTGCCGACTTCAGTAGGACTGGATCATTAAATAAGAAATACAACAGATATTAAAGGAAAAAATGCAAAGGAAGAATTACCACATTTACATTTGTCTTTTCAGCATGGATGACATGCTCACATTGAGGAATGTATGTCACAAGAATTGTGTGTGACATATCCCCAGATTTCCACATTCAAAAGTCAGGGATAATATGATTTTCATCCGGGAATCAGTAACTCATGGGAAAAGTTCAAGATGTCATTCATTTTGGAGATCAGATGTAAAGGAGTAGTACGGGTACTTTGTCTCAGGGTGGAAAGTGTCTTTTTTTTTTTTTTCTTCCCATGGGACTTGTTGCACACTCTTAAAATGGCGGCAGGGCAGTCAGGTTTGCTTGCATAGCTGTGAGCTGCACGAAGGCAGGGATCGTTCTGGTCTTATCCGTTATGGCATCCCCTTGTGGCACATGTTAGGTGTTCAATAAATATTGGTGGAATGGATGTGACTACACTTCACGCCACAGTATGTAAATATGATTTTAACTGGACAGGGAGCTGCACAAGTTTCCCATATTGATCCTTTTTGCAATCTTAATTATGGTACTCTGAGCTGGGATATTGCCTAAACTGCCTGGGCTACACAACAAACTCTGAAGGGGCTTTTACTTCCAAGTCCACGGTGGTTGAGGGTTCGGGTTCTGTGAATGCTGGAAGCTCACGTGAGTAGCGGAGTACCGAGGATGGTCACTCCCGGATAAATGAATACAGGATTCTTGCGGCTATGAGCGGTCGCGCGGCGAGGTCGGTCATTATGCCTGTCCGGTAACTCCACGAAACACCTGCCACTGACATCTCCCCACCAGCTCCCGACGGTTCGCGCGGGTATCCGGAGCCGCGCCCCCTGGTCCTCCGCAACCGGATTCCCTCCTGGGCGGGTTACGCCCCAAGGCGCAAAGCGGAACCACTCCGCATCAAGACGACAAAGTAGAACCGGTCACACCAAAGACAGGCAGCGTTATTTATACAGCCAGCTACTCCCCCAGAGCTTCCACCCAGTCCCCTGGGCCCGGCGCCCAGCGCGCAGACGGTGGCCGGTTCCAGGAGCCCCAGCTCCCTCCACGTGTCCTGTCTTCCCAGCAGCCTCCTCTGCAGCCTCGGGAGGAAAACCTCCTGACAACTCGCGGTCTGCGGACTACGACTCCCAGGAGCTCCGCGCCGCGGCTCTCCCCGCCCCCACCTCCCCGGGATACGCAGGCGCCCTGGGCTCCGTCAACCAGCCGGGCTGATGTCGCCTGGATGTAGTTTCTTCCGGGATTTGTAGTTTTTCTGGAGCTACCCGGGCCGTCCGTCAGATATACAAGAACTACAAGTTTCGGCGGCCCCAGCGCTACGAGCCCGATCACGTGGCGAGGGCCGACCGGGCGTGCGTGCCGCCGTTGATCCGGTGCTGCAGTGAGGAGGTGCTTCTTGCCCGTGTTGTGTGTGTGTGTGTGAGTGAGAGAGCGAGTGAGTGAGTGAGTGAGTGTGTGTGTGTGGGGGACTCGGCTTGTTGTTGTCGGTGACTTCCCCCTCCCCTCCACCCCTTCCCCTCCCCTCCGCCGCTGCAGTGGCCGCTCCCTGGGCCGTAGGAAATGAGCGATAACGATGACATCGAGGTGGAGAGCGACGTGAGTCCTGGGGCTTCTTCCTTCCAGTGCGGGTTGTCAGGCGGGGACAGCGGCCAGGGCTCTCAGCGGGGCGACAGCGGGAGGGGACCGGGCCGCCGCCGCCTCCTTCCCCTTCCCCTTGGGGCCAGGACTGTCTCCGTCGCGTTCCCGGTTCGCTCCCCTCCGGCTCCTGGCTGGAGCGGCCTCCTGGGACTGGAGGTGGGGGGAAGACACGCGGCCTCTGGGACCCCCACCTTCTCCAGCGAGGGAGGGTGCTGCGGCCTCCCCCTCCCACCTTCCCCTGCTCAGGATTCGGGGGACAAAGATGGGGGGCGCCCGGGATCCCATTGTCCGGATCCAGGGGAAGGGGACTGCGCTCAAGACCTGCCCCTTCGGATCGCGATTCTCTCCTCCCATGACCCGCGGATCCTGGGGAGCGAGGAAGGGCGGAGAGGGGTTGAGGGTGCCTAGATGCCCGAGCTGGGTCTGCAGGGAAGAGACAGTGCTCGGAACCCCTCTGGTCCCGGTCGGATCCCGGAAGGAGGGGCGGCGCTCAGGACCCCTCTACCTTGCTACCGGATCCCGCTGAGGGTGGAAGGGTGGGGGCAAGGGGTGGGGAGGGAGGAGTGGGTGTCGGGCTGACTCCCCACCCGCCGCTTCCTCTGCCGCCGGCATTTTCTTTCTTATTATTGAATGTTAAGTGTAAAAATAACTTCTATATTTTCTATTTTTTTTTTTCTCTCTTATTCCAGGAAGAGCAACCGAGGTTTCAATCTGCGGTACGTCTCCTACTCTCCATTTCATTTTTATTTCCGTTCAGTTCTATTCCTTTTTGGGGTCAGAGAGAAAAAGAGATCGTTCTATTACTTTTAATATTGTAGTAAACTCTAAAGTTAACCATTAAGGTGAGGCGGGGCCTGGTTCTGGAGGGCGGGGGTGTTGCAGATCCCATAATTCTAGATGCTCAGGTGATAAGTTCAGTGACTCTAGGTGAGTGAGAGGAGCTGTATGCAAAGAATTGAATTGTTCTGTAGTTTTCAGATAGGGGATTCAGCTGCCACTATGTAAGTGGAAATGAGAAATGCAGCATTTTGAAGTCATTGGTAGTATTATTTAAGGGCAAAGTGGTTAAAAGATTTACTTAGGACCAGGTAGGTTTTAAACCATATCTGCATAATTGTGTGAAGCTGAAGCCACATGTAATAATCGCCTTTAACCAAGTCATGTGACTGATGTAGACCCGTAGAATCTAGCACAACATGGTATTCTAATGCAAAAATTGGAAATGTGGAAGAGCCAAATGTTGCATCATGAGAGTGTCACATACAGTTGTTATGGTCTGACTCTGTATTTGAAGAAGAGGTATAAAGAAAACTAAAAAATAGTTGAAGAAAAGTGGCACTGCAGAGACAGTTTTGCTGAAAGGTGGTGGATGAGACCATGTAATTTTATCAATAATTTCTTAGGGTTTTGATATTAATGTTCTCAGTAGATGGTTCTGTGGATTTAGATAAGCACTAATTTCATGTCTTTGGAGTCTGAGACAGTAATATGGGTGTTTCATGAATAGATTAGAGGGAAAAAAATAATACGCATAGAATAAATCAGAATCAGAGAGGGGAAGAGAAGTGTATCAGAGTGTCTAAAATTTGACAGTTGGGAACAGTAAGAAGTGTATAGAATAGGGGTAAAAAATTCGAATGCTCATGGGGGGCCATCAAGAATAAAGAAGAGGGAAGAGGTGAGGCCTTGGGGTACTGAAGGGCAGTGCCTCCTCTAAAAAGTCAGTCACTACTAAATTCCAGTGGTTTGTTATGTAGGAGTAAAGGATCACTATTGCCAGATCTTCCTGTTTTTTAAGAAAGACGGCCGGGCATGGTGGCTCACACCTGTAATCCCAGCACTTTGGGAGGCCAAGGTGGGAGGATCACCTGAAGTCAGGAGTTCAAGACCATCTTGGTGAACATGGTGAAACCCCTGTCTCTACTAAAAATACAAAAAATTAGCCAGGCGTGGTGGCAGGCACCTATAATCCCAGCTACTCTGGAGGCTGAGGCAGGAGAGTTGCTTGAACCCAGGAGGCAAAGGTGACAATGAGCCATTGCACTCTAGCCTGGGAGACAGAGCAAGACTCCATCTCAAAAGAAAAAGAAAGAAATCCAAAACTCTATATGTTATTTTTCTGATTTTTAAAATGTTGTGTGGAACAACTCTTTGGGGGCTTGTTAGAATTTGCAGGATGTCACTTTGATACCTCTGGTATAAGAACTTAATAACCACAGGATAAAGGCAAGCCATCTCAGTTGTACCTGCTCTTCATTAGAGTAAGCAAAGATTGTACAGGTTGTCTAAGCAGATAGGTATTAAGAAAACTTATTTATTGAGAGCTGATATTTCCATAAAATCCTGGGATGTAGTTGTTCCAGAAGTCTTAAAAATTATCCCTGGATAATAGTCATTAAAAATAATTTGTTTTGTTGTATTTATCTTTGAAGTATTCTCATATACATATATTTGAAAATCGAATTCCTTTTTTTTCATTTACTTTTATTCTTCATGTTTGGGGCCTAGTCTGTTTCAAATATTTTTTTTTCCCCTGCAAGTCTCCAGTTGTAAAATCTGCCAGTGCTTAATCAGGTTTGGAGGGTAAGGATCATTTAGGCTTCCTTTGCAGAATTATCCTTTTAATTGAAATTATATTGACTTCCCAGTAAGAGAAAAGGGTTTTTTTTTTTCTTTTTTTGGTGACATTTTGGCTCACAGGTCTTGAAAGCTTCTGCCTTTCAAAATATTTGTCCACATGAGTGTTAATGTAAATTTGTTTATTAAATTATTGCTGTGTTTCCGCTTTCCTGGAATGCTAATCTCATTGTTTTGTCTAGATATTTTTAGTTTACTATTAAGGTGCCTAGAATTTTTCCTTTTGATTTTGGGGGTAGGCAAGGGAAGTTGGTTTGACACTTTGTTTTTAATTTAACACATCTATTTATTGAGATTTCTAAGTATTGTCCCGCACAGTATAATTATAGCAGCATGGAGAGAAAAAGCAGATGTGTTAGACAAATTTTATAGCATATCAAACAACTATTGTGAATGTGTAGGGTAAAAAGGATTCCATTTTTCCGCCTCTGTGAATGCATCTGCTTACTTCTCAAAATTTAATATAGATAATAAATATATATATATTTTTAATTTGGGAGAAAGCCATTCTTAAGTTTTGCCTTAGAAAAAAGGTTTAAAAAAAGATGTGGACTGTGAACAACCAAATGCTTAGGTATTTACGACTACAGAAGAAGTTGAAAAAAGTTATTTGAAAAAGGTTCTGTGGATCCTAATATAAAAACATTCATGTGTGTTTTCTAATGTCGCTACGATATCTAGGCCTTACTGCATGAGAAATATAAGATACTGAGAACAGAGTTAGGAAGTTAGGCTAACTCTAACAGAAAGTGAAACTGATTTGGCAAATATTTTTTTATGTTGCTTCAGTACAAACGGAAAACAGCTTCTCCAGTGACCAGTAAGCTTTGTTAAAGGAAATAATCCCAAAGAATATTCTTATTACTAAATTCAACACATTGCAGAATCCCACTGGTGTTATCTTATTTGTATTATATTTTGGAGGGAAATAGTTGTTTTTTAGAGATAAATTTCTGGGTCAGTTATATTATATGCAAGGACTTCCTTTTGCTTTATTTCTGTTTGGGAAATTTCTTTAGGAAAGAGTGAACGTATACCAGAAATGTATGGGTTAGTGTGTTGGTCAGGAAATGCAAGTTTTTTTTCCAGTCACCGCCATCCTTCATGGCATCTGAATGAGTTGCACTTACAGTATACCTATTAGGGGTTTGAAAACAGATCTGTGCAATTTCACTTCTGGACCTTTCTGGTATGAAATAGGTTTAACTTCGTAGAGCTCTTTGCTTCTTTAGGAATTCAGAAGAGAACGAGCTTGGTCTCCTCTGAGATTGGAATTCACTCAGGAAACTACTGTCTGTTTTACCTGTAGTCAGTTGCATGGCAAAAGTGCTGCACGATGCATGTACTTTTTCTCTGCTTAGAGTGTTGACAGTGATAACAGAAATGCCAAAGTTAGTTCCTAAACGTGCCTGTGTTAGAGTAAAACTTGTTCTTATGTCTAAAAGAATTTTTTCAAGATGCCAGTAATGGTGAAATAGTTGGTCAAAGAATTCAACTTGGTTTTTAATTAAAATTTCCTGACCAAGGCATCCTTCTCTGAAATGGCTGTAGTATGAGGCCCTGTTTGCATAATAGCATTCCACAGTTCTTTTAGGCACCAAATGAAAAAAGTTTTGAAAACAAATACATACATTAGATAATGTTGGAAATATATACCAGGTAGTCATCTACAAGCAGGACAGGTATTGGAAAATTAAAATTGATGTCTTTCTGTTAGGGAGCTTAGTGAGTTTATCCCATTCTGGCTGCCCAGTATTTTATAATTTTTGGGTTGATTAAAATGAAGATTTTAAGTTGCTTAGAAATCGAACGTTGTCCTATCTGATCCTTATCTATCAGAAGTAAGAAATAGATCTTTTCTGATGAGAACTTTGGGCCTGTTTATTCTCAAGTGTCCTTAGTCTCTAATGAGAATAGCTTGATAGGAATCATGAGCAACACTAGCTTCCCTCTAAAATACAACTTTCGCATTTTGTAAAGATAGTAAATATTTAGTGGGCAACTAATTCTCTATATGCTGAGAATTTTCCATATTAGAATTGAGATGATTCCCCTTATAGGTGGGGTTAGCTGTCAAGTAGCCTGCAAGACATAGCATTGTTCTGGAGAACCTTGTGCATCCTGCAATAATGAGCCATTTATTTCCCCATGCTGTTTGCCTAGAACTTGGAGGAAATAAGTTTACTGACTGATGTGATGCCTTGAACAAAGATGCAGTCTCTGTGCAGTAAGTTGGAAGGAAATAATTTTAAGGGATTTCCCAGAATTTTGAATAGACCTCCTTAGCTTAGATGACTTCTTGCCAGTGTAACGATTTCTTGGCTAACAAAATAATGTTTGCCTTCAACATCTAACACTTAAGATACATGTGCTTGGTAGTGTCAAAGGTGGACAAATTGTAGGTGAAGATTTTTATTCTGGCTACCAGTGTGGAAAGTTGGGTAGAAATATAATGGAGAGGCTGAATAAAAACCTTGGCATAGATGTCAAAGCTGGAAGTGATTTGGTGTGGGAGTTTCTGTTGAGCATCTGTGGACCACTGTATAGCCCCTTAGTGTTTCTGTTAGGGATGCCCTGGAGGAAGGGTTTTCTGGCAGAAGTCCATATGTACAAATCCAGTATACTTGAAGAGCGGGCAGTGTCTAGCCACTGTTCCCATAGGATGTATAGGGGAGCCTGCTGTATAGTCCAGGAATATCTCTGTTGTCTCCTAGAATAAGGCCTAATTAATTCCACACGGGGGCTTTCCGTACCATTCGTTTTTATTATTAAACATCAGTCTCAGTACAGGCTCATCTGAGTAGAGTTTTTTTTTTGTTCAAGACAATTGTTTGGCCCCGTTTTTTAAAACCAGTTTTGCATTTGTGGGAGGATATTAGATGCCTTACACTGGGAGTTTTCACCCAGTTTTTCTTCTTCAACTCTGAAATCTTGGCCCTCTCAAAAAGGTTTGCCAGCAAGTGAAGAAAGTTAACAAGGCAGTGATAAAGCCTGCAAACCAGCCCTCCAGTGGGGGTGGGGATGAGGTGCAGGCAGCGTTATCCGGCTGGGTGGATCTGTGGTTTGGAAATGTTTTCCAAAGAGCATTCTCAGCCTTGTGTAAAGGTTTTTCGGGTTTTTTTTGTGCTCTTCCAAAACACTAGTGATATCATTTAATTCAGATTTGCCTGGAATTAGGCTTGTCAGTTGTGCATGTTTTTAACTTGTTCTTTTAAATTAGACTTGGGGAAGAGAAAATATATCCTTGCCGTTGTCTCTGAGAGGTTTAAAATTGACTCCAGTAGTAGCTCAGGGATGGACATGGCAGCAGGGATTGGTCTAAGATTCCACTCTTCTACTAGTTAAATTGGGCCTGGAACCACTACAGAAATTCCATCCACTACGTTGAGAACAACAGTCCCCAGCCCAGGCTTTCTACCAGGCAGTGGACTGCTGCCTTTCCTTGTTGAGCCAACTTCTCAAACTTGGCTGGCTCCTCAGATGAGAAGCCAAGATTTCTACTCATGGTCTACAGCCAAGTTCACTTACAATCCTCTAACCGAGAGACTTGTCCATTTGAGTCCTTTCAGAGTTCAGTGAATGGGAGGTGGGGTAGTGCACTGTGGGGATGATTTTAGTGTTAGATTATACTTAGCTCCACCCCTCTAGTGCAGGTCCATGTGAAACAAGTGCAACTTCATTCTAGCTACTTGAGATTTGCAGGGCTCTCCCAGAAAGAAAACAGACAATTATAATTTTATTTGTATCAACAAGAGGGATTATGGGTAATTCTGGTGCACAGCTCTTAGCTGGGAGGAGGGCCAAGAATCGGGGTGATTTAGACAGGAGTATCTTGGGCTGCTCTGGGGACCAAAGATGGGTGATTAATTTGCATGTAAATAAACCACCTTAGGTAGTATATAGCAAACAGGAGTGGCAGACACATGCCAAATACTGTCTCTTGGCCTTTAAGCTCCTTAGGTATAGTCCCAGCCCAACTTATCTTTATGTAAATGATCAGAGGGAACAACAGTAAGTTCAAAAAGACTAGATACTTAAATATGTTTAATTCTGTTGAGCTATTTCACACTACTGTTAGAAGGCATCTACAATTTTGCTGTGAAGTTGTATGATACAGAGTACTTACCTCTAGCCTTAGGTAGTTACCTGGTGTTCCAAGCTTGACTGTCCTCTCAGTTTCTCCATAATATTCCATATGTCACTATAGTTCAGTAAACATTCCTTTTACAGTGAATCCAGACTTAACAAGATTAGGATAGCTTTAGAAGTGCTCCAGGCATATGCCCCAAAAAGAGAAATCTGCTACGGAGAACCATGGTTGTCATGGGAACCACATGTCCAGTTCAACAGAGCTGTAGGTGAGGTGTTGTGCTTAAGAGACCAGGAAGTAACTCAGATGACCTCAGGAGCTCCAGCCTCCTCTTCCTCTGTAATGACTAGGACTTTCAGGATGAAATAATAGGAGAATTTCAAATCCTTTCATTTTCACAACTCTTGATAGTAGATTTTTGTCTGTACATCTTTGTCTAGTACAAGGATTCATATGAGGCAGTATTATTCTTGTGCCAAGCCAAGTTATTTACTCTTGTTCCATTTTTTAAATTTCTGGCCCTCTGTCTGGGTAGATTTAAACTACCTGAACTTCTCATATACAAACTTGCTCTCTGGGTTAGCTCCGTGGAGTCTTGTGTGTTCAAGGTGAATGTTCAGAGTATAATTTCCATAATTCCCAGAGTGTAGGTGTGATGAAGTTCTTCTTGCTTTGGGTTGCTTGTGTTCCACTTGGAGGGGATACTGCTCTGATGGGACCTGCCGAAGTGCTCTTACTGTGCTCTCCAGCACTATCTCTTCTGCTTGAAGCCAGAACATTTTGCCATTCCTGATTTCGTGTTGGCAGTTTTGGTCCATCTCCAGCTGGCTGTTCTTTGTGATTCCAAGCAAACTAAGACTTTGACTTGGATATTTAGATCCCATCAAATTAGCCTGACCTGCCACAGGTGCCTGAGGGAATTTATTCTGAGCTTGTGGGTGTCAGAAGGTGTGCCCTCTAAAAACTGCCTGTCTGGCACTGCCTATGTGTGGGGAAGCCCTTGGCAGGATAGCACCTTGGATCTACTTAAAAAAAACAGGAACTCAGAATGTAGTTGTCATCTCTATCAGCTCTGTCATAATGATCTCAGATTCATGCATCTAGGTTTTACAGAGGTTTTAGTTTCTGTTGTGTGATTTGGTGAGAAGGTCTTAAACTAGTGCCTTTTAGTGTGCTCGGGACTCACGGTGATGGTTTCACATGAAGGAAGCACCAATGACTTAACTCTTCCTTCCCCCGGACACCCATCTGGCAAATCTCTTACAGTGGGGGTGATCACATCTTAAGAAGGGGCCCACTGGAGCTTTCCCTAGTCACTTCATAACCACAGACTGGTGGCTGTTCTGTCATGTAAGCAAGTTGGGGGGGACCACTGATGTTACAGGAGAGTCACACTTTGTCCCCCCTGAATAACTTTTATTTTACTTATGCATGAGCTGGATGCATCGAGCTACTTTGGATGTTCCTGTCGCAAGCCTTGCTCACCCCTTTCTCCCCCTTTAGCAGAGCCTAATTCTGGAGACTCCTAACTGCCCACCTCGAGAAATCCTTCCCAGTCCACTCGCCAGGGACAGTGCTGACAGCGTGTACCTCCAGGCTGTACCCCACCCACCTTGTACCAAGCAAAAGGAGTGATATTCCTAATGTGTTCTTTTTCCCATTCTTCTAGGCTGACAAACGGGCTCATCATAATGCACTGGAACGAAAACGTAGGGACCACATCAAAGACAGCTTTCACAGTTTACGGGACTCAGTCCCATCACTCCAAGGAGAGAAGGTGAGTTTCTTGAGAAAGCTGAGTCGCTGGCCACTCTTTGCTTGGAGCTTGTTGCAGAGCTTAGCAGAGCACTCATCTATTGGGAAGGAAATGTAGTCAGAGATATTCAGGTAGCGTGGTTCCCTTATTTTTTGACTGTTTGGAGGATCGTCACATGCCTTACCTACTCCAGTTTATCCTTAACAAAATATACCAGATATAATGGAGCTATTTGTAAGACATCGGTAGGCGTCATCTTTCAAAATTTGTATTATTTGTAATAAATTCAAGAAATTATACACTGTAGTATAAAGGGTGGCTCAGTGTTCATTCGGGATAACAGTAAAGATACCAGAGGTCACTAATACCCTAGACCTCCATGAGAATTTCTTTCCTATGGTTCAGAGTTAATAGTTACTGTAAATGGGCATTTATAGTAAGTAGCATCCAGGAAGGTATGTAATGTATGTGAAAAACAGCCTGGGCACCGTTGATTTTCTGGCCCCAGTAATTGTTATTTCCAGAGCATAAAAAGAGCATTTTAAGCTGTGGGACAAAAGACTTGAGTGAATAGACATGTTCATGTGAAATAGAAAAAATAACTACTCTTCCCCTCTCCCTTCTGGAAACTAGCATTTTCCCTGGAGGGCTAGGCACCAGCTGTTTCTACATTTGAAAAACAAAATTAGAAGCTTTGAGTAAAAGCCTATGGGTTAGGGTCACTCCCTGGAATTTGGAGAAAACATCTGCACAGTTCCATTCTTGACAGAGAGTGTAGTTGTCTGCAGCAATTCAGTGGAATAACTGGCAAGCTGGGAAGAGGACCTGCGTTTTTGCTTTAGTGATCCAATGTTTTATAAAGAAGCAGCTATTCTGTTAAGAACGGTCTGCTTTTGGGTGCGCTTTGATTTAGTTCTCTGGTGGGGGTCCTGGATTTGTTTGGTTATCCAAGATCAAATTTGGAACCCTTATGCTTTCATTTTTTATATCGTCACTGTGATAAGTCATATGCTTTATACTTTATCTAAGGTGTGGCTTTCCATGTGGTGGAAACATGGAGAAGGTCTGACCTTTATAAAGAACAAGGCAGGTCGTGTGCATACTTGGTATTGCAAAACCAGAATTTGCTGTGGGTTAAGCCTACTTAGTGTGGACTTGATTTAATGACCTTAAACCAAGGCACTTACCTGGAATAACAACCTTCCTGGGTACAACACTAAGTAGCACAGAAATCTTTATGACTAGAGACAGAGACTCACCCCCTTAGTCAAAGTAAACACATGCAAAAGATTATCTCTTATACCTGTTTGACCTGTTGACAGTTGGTGCTTATTCCTGTACCATAGTATCAATTAAAATTGCTTTGGTAAACTATACGGACAAGAGCTACCTTCTTCTAAGTCTCACATCCAACCAGGAGTGGCACTGGGCAGTGTTTCTCAAGGGGATGAGTTGCGGACCTCCCATAGCAGATTCACTACTGAATCAGCCTTTCTGGAGGGAAGCCTGGGAATCTGTATTTATAACAAGCAGTCAGATGATTCTTAGGCATTCTTAAGTTTGAATACATTGGGAGAGGTAGGTCATAGGATCACAACTATGCCTTTTCCTTATCTAGCCTATTTTACATTGCCGTAACTTTTTTCCTTAAGTCCTTATAATTACATTATTCTAAATCCTGTTTTCTCCTTTCTTTCTTCAAGGAAGTTAAATGTTTGAATTTGGTAGTCTTACAAGTGAAATAGTTTGTCATTTGTTGTGGCTTATCATTTATTTACTTATTCATGCCATTCAACACATATTTACTGAGGGTCTACTACATGCCAGGCACTATTCTAGATACTGGGAATACAGCAGTAAATAAAACAGACAATAACAGGAGCTCTTGCTCTGATGAGGAAATTATTTTTTAAAAAATGAAGTAAGAAAAATATGGCCGGGTGTGGTGGCTCACACCTATAACCCCAGCACTTTGGGAGGCTGAGGTGGGGGAATCACCTGAGGTCAGGAGTTTGAGACCAGCCTGACCAACATGGAGAAACCCCGTCTTTACTAAAAATACAAAAAATTAACCGGGCGTGGTTGCGCATGCCTGTAATCTCAGCTACTCCAGGAGGCAGAGGTTGCAGTGAGCTGAGATCATACCATTGCACTCCAGCCTGGGCAACAAGAGAAAAACTCTGTCTAAAAATGTGTATATATATATATATATATATATATATATATATATATACACACACACACACACACACACACACGCACACATATGTGTGTGTGTATAAATGTATTATGTCAGGTAAATAATGTGGAGAAAAACAGGGAAGAAGAGTTGCAATTTTAATTATGGCAGACAAAAAGTGTTGCAGACAAGGTGACATTTTAGCAAAGCTTTGAACAAAGTGAAGCCAAGAACAGTGCATCTCTCTGGTAATGAGTATTCCAGGCAGAGGGAAAGCAAGTGTGGTAGCACTGAGATAGGAACCTGTAAGCATTCCTGGGCCCAGCAAGGAAAACAAGGAGGCCAGAATGACTGGAGGGGAATGAGTGAAGGGGTGGTGGCAGGAGATCCCAGCAGAAAAGTAGCAGGACTAGGGAAAGAGGAGTGGTCTAGGGGAACCAGATTCTATAGAGCCAATCAACAAAGCCCCAGTTTGAGAATTTACTAGGTACCATTCTAATTTCAGAATCTTCCTATCCTGTGTTGTAATCCAAATATGTCCTACTGAGAGTGAATGGAGGAAAGGTCTATAAGGTCTCAACCTCTTCCTCTTTAAAAAGCGAGCTGCCAGCACTGTTTCACAGGTGCCGTTAAGTCTAACAATACTTGGATCTCTCAGACTTATGAGTTCTCACTAAACGTGGTTTTTTTTTTTTTTTTTTAATGTGGTATTTGGACCAAAGGAAATTGGCTCATTCTTAGATTGTGATAATTAAGCTTATGACATTACGTAAATAATCATGAGATAATTATTTTACTATGTGAATTTTGGGGAACTTAGATTCTTAAAGGGAAAGCCTTTGATTTGGATCTCTCTATGTTCCAGTCTCCTTTGACTTAAGCATCTCTACGTTCCAGCTGACTTCTCCTATAGCATATGTGTCATATGTGTCCTCAACCTTTTGTTTTTTAAAGAAAAAGCAATATATTCATTGAATTGGATCCTAACCAAGAATAGGGGATACTTGCGTAAAAAAGAAAGAAAGAAAGCTTTAAATGTGGAACCCAAACTCTATTTACCCTTTGTTTTCTGTATTTCTGCTATAAAATAAACATTTTAAAAAATGGTTTATCAGGCGTGATGGCTGATGCCTGTAACACCAGCACTTTGGGAGACTGAGGCAGGTGGATTGCTTGAGCCCAGGAGTTCGAGACCAGCCTGGGCAACATGGCCAAACCACGTCTCTACAGAAAATACAAAAATTAGTCGTGCATGGTGGTGCTAACTTGTAGTACCAGCTACTTGGGAGGCTGTGGTGGGAGGATCCCTTGAGTCTGGGAGGTCCAGGCTGCAGTGAGCCATGATGTCACCACTCCAGCCTGAGCGAGAGCATGAGACCCTGTCTCAAAAAAAAGAAAAGATTTATTACTTCTTGCTTGAGGAAAAAAATCAGTAATAATTGACATTGTATTGCAATGTAAAATTAAATCCACACAGCAGTTGTATAAGATATGGTACTGTTATTGGACAGTTATTACTGCTGTTGCTCCTGTCATTGTTATTCACAGGCTCAAGATCACTATCTCATCTTAGCAGGACAGGGGCTAGAATTCAAGATTGCCAATTGCCAAGTTCCATCTTTTTCCTGTACCACATGGGTAAACAATTTAAGGATATTTTAAAGAAATCTTGCTTAAATACTTGTATCTTGTCGTTGTCCTAGGAGCTTCCCCTGGATGGGCCTATTAATCTTGGCAGTGTGTCAAACCAGGGCTGCTACAAAAATACTCCCCTCTAAGTTGGCATATGTAGGTAACACTGAAATGCAGGGTATTAAGGATCATTTAAAGTCTATAGTTTCTTTCTGAGTTCACATAGTTGTTCTGAGCCCAAGAAAAGAGACCATTACAGTTACTGGTTCATTTGGGTTTTGCCATATGTCCCAGGTTGGCAAGTAAACCCTTGATCTCTGTTGTTTGAGTCTTGTGTTCCTTTCTCAGCTGTACATGGAGCCCACTGGGAACAATAGGATGGAATTAGAATCATCAGCCAGCTAACCAGAGTAATGGAGTGAGGGCAAGATCAACTGTGGCCCCATTTTTTTCTTTCCCAGAGATATTACTTTTCTTTAACAGAAAATATTAGTTAACTGTCCTTGCTTGGGTACTAGGGAGTGTTACACAACTGTTCACTGGCACTAAGCTCACTGTGTTTATGTTGGGGGGCAAGACCTGATAGCCAGCCCATCATTTTGCCTTTACATGGGGGTATAATTCCGTCCTCCATCTCATAAGTTAGCCCCAATACCTGAGCCAGAATGATTATAACCATTCACACTGTCTCTTTATCATGGATGACTTTAGCAGTAGAAAGTTATTTTCAACATTGCCATTTGTAGCTCTACGGTGGTTTATAGTAATTTCTCATCTTTTAAGTCTCTCCCTCAGTGCCTGTTTATCAAACTCATTGCTCTCTCAGGCAGTCGAGCTCTCATTTGTCCCTTATGGGGAGAGCTGTGTTGAAGAGAGAGAATATAACTTCAAATGAAAATAAAGAAAAACAAAATTTTTTTATTTTGAGGTGAGAATTTGAGGGCACTGCCTCTGTCAGTTCCTATCATAGATTCTGGCACATAGTAAGCTCTCAGTAAATTGTGGTGAAGAGAGCAAGCCAGAGGAAACAGCAGACTTGCTCAGCCCTTAAACAGTAACAGTCAATATTATGTGCTTAACTATATAAATGAGACCTTGTGAGTGCTGTAGAGGTTAAAAGATGTAATAGACAGTGTTTACCGTTGAGGGTCTTACTCTCTTGTTGGGAAAGAGGATTATATCTAACAATTAACAATAATGAGATAACATGCTGAGCATCAGATAAGAGCTTTACATTGAGTTAATCTCAGTTTCATTTCCATTAAAGTCTGGTTTTCTTAACAGGTAGATGTTGAAACCAAATATTAATAGTTCCCTTATGGCAGGGAACATGATTCTTAAGGATAAAGGCTCTCATAGCACTTATACTTTTTTGTACACACTTACATATATTACACTTAATATATGTGGTTTTACATATATTTGTGTGATTATTCAATGACTGTCTGCTGGCACTACACTATAAATAAGTACCATGAAGGCAGGGAAAATGTCTCCTTTTGGTTATATTTCTTCCCTCAGTGCCTGCACATAGTAGGGAATATAGTGAATATTTATTAGCTGATGAGAGGAATCCCTCATCTACCTGGCCACATTATTTCGGGAGATGGCTTATTCTCTTGATGCTTTCAAGGCTGACAATTCATTCAGTAGCCTGTGTCTATAGCATATTTGGGCTGCTGGAGGGATTGTCTTTTAAGTGAAATGTAAATCACAGCCCTATCCACTTGTCCTCATTACTCATTAAGGTTATTAGTTGGCCATACTCCAACTTGGACAATTATCTTTTTAAAGTTTCTGCATCTTAAATTGTTGCCCATAGTTGCCCAAGTCTCCCTTAGGCTCCAGCCTCAGCAATTGTAAATGGATTTAATTTCTTATAAATTATTTCTGTGCTGCTGAACACCTCCAAGGGCTTTTCATTGCCCATTTAGGTAAGGACTGGTATTCCATGTTCTGTAAATAAGGTACCCAACTTACCCACCTGCTTTTTCTCCTCCTTCCCAGCATTAACCTTCCAGTTACTGTATACCTTTGTATTAGTCTGTTTTCACGCTGCTGATGAAGACATACCTGGGACTGAGCAATTTACAAAAGAAGGAGGTTTAATGGACTTACAGTTCCACGTGGCTGGAAAGAAGCCTCACAATCATAGCAGAAGGCAAGAAGGAGCAAGTCTTGTCTTACATGGATGGCAGCAGGCAAAGAGAGCTTGTGCAGAGAAACTCCCATTTTTAAAACCATTCAGATCTTGCAAGACTTATTCACTATAACAAGAACAGCATGGGAAAGACCTGCCCCCATGATTCAGTTTCCTCCCACCAAGTTCCTTCCATGACACATGGAAATTGTGTGAGTTACAATTCAAGGTGAGATTTGGGTGGAGACACAGCAAAACCATATTATTCCACCCTGGCCCCTCCCATATCTCATGTTTCAAAACCAATGGTGCCTTCCCGACAGTCCCTCAAAGTCTTAACTCATTTCAGCATTAACTTAAAAGTCCACAGTGCAGAGTCTCATCTGGGACAAGGCAAGTACTTTCTGCCTATGAGCCTATAAAATTAAAAGCAAATTAGTTACTTCCTAGATACAATGGGAGTACAGGCAGTGGTTAAACACAGCCATTCCAAATGAGAGAAATTGCAAAAAAAAAAAAAAAAGGAGCTACAGGCCCCATGTAAGTCCAAAATCCAGCGGGGCAGTAAAATCTTAAGCTCTGTAATGATCTTCTGACTCGATGTCTCACATAGAGGTCACGGTGATGCAAGAGGTGGGTTCCCATGGTCTTGGGTAACTTCACCCCTTTGGCTTTGCAAGGTACAGCCTCCTTCCTGGCTGCTTTCACAGACTGGCATTGAGTGTCTGTAGCTTTTCCAGGTGCACGGTGCAAGCTGTCAGTGGATCTACCACTCTGGGATCTGAAGATAGTGGCCCTCTTCTCACAGCTCCATTAGCCAGTGTCCCAGTAGGGACTCTGTGTATGGGCTCTGACCCCACATAGAGTGCACAGGAGTTTCCCCGCACAAGCTCTCTCTTTGCTTGCTGCCACCCCTGTGAAATGTGACTTGTTCTTCCTTGCCTTATGCCATGATTGTGAGGCCTCCGCATCCATATGAAACTGAAAGTCAGTAAACCTCTTTCTTTTGCACTGCCCTAGCAGAGGTTCTCCATGAGGGCCCTGTCCCTGCAGCAAACTTCTTCCTAGACATCCAGGCATTTCCATACTCCATCCTTTGAAATCTAGGCAGAGGTTCCCAAACCCCAGTTCTTGACTTCTGTGCACTCACAGGCTCAACACCATGTGGAAGCTGCCAAGGCTTAGGGCTTGCACCCTCTGAAGCCACATCCTGAGCTCTGCATTGGCCCCTTTCAGCGATGGCTAGAGTGGCTGGGACACAGGACACCAAGTCCCTAGACTAGACTGCACACAATGTGGTGATCCTGGGCCCAGCCCAGAAAATTATTTTCCTCCTAGGCCTCCAGGCCTGTGATGGGAGCAGGTGCCTTGAAAATCTGATATGCCCTGGAGACATTTTCCCCATTGTTTTGGAGATTAATGTTTAGCTCCTCATTACTTACGCAGATCTCTGCAGCTGGCTTGAATTTCTTCTCAAAAAATGGGATTTTCTTTTCTATCACATTGTCAGGCTACAAATTTTCCAAACTTTTATGCTCTGCTTCCCTTATAAAACTGAATGCCTTTTACAGCACCCAAGTCACCTCTTGAATGCTTTGCTGCTTAGAAATTTCTTCCTCTAGGCCAGGCATGGTGGCTCACGCCTGTAATTCCAACACTTTGGGAGGCCAAGGTGGGTGGATCACCTGAGGTTGGGAGTTCAAGACCAGCCTGACCAACGTGAAGAAACCTGTCTCTACTAAAAGTACAGAATTAGCTGGGCGTGGTGGCGCATACCTGTAATCTCAATTACTCAGGAGGCAGAGGCAGGAGAATTACTTGAACCTGGGAGGCAGAGGTTGCAGTGAGCTGAGATCATGCCATTGCACTCCAGCCTGGGCAACAAGAGCACAACTCTGTCTCAAAAAAAAAGAAAGAAATTTGTTCCTCTAGATACCCTAAATCATCTCTCTGAAGTTCAAAGTTCCACATATCTCTAGGGCAGGGGCAAAATGCCACCCATCTCTTTGCTAAAACATAAGAAGAGTCACCTTTGCTCCAGTTCCCCACAAGTTCCTCATTTCCATCTGAGACCACCTCAGCGTGGACTTTATTGTCCATATTATTATCAGCATTTTGGGCAAAGCCATTCAACAAGTCTCTAGGAAGTTTGAAATTTCCCCACATTTTCCTATCTTCTTCTGAGCCCTCCAAACTGTTCCAACCTCTGCCTGTTACCCAATTTAAAAGTTGCCTCCACATTTTCGGATATCTTTTTAGCAGCGCCCCACTCTACTGGTACCAATTTACTATATTTAGTCTGTTTTCACGCCGCTGATAAAAACATACCTGAGACTGGGCAATTTACAAAAGAAAGAAGTTTACTGACTTTCAGTTTCATGTTGCTAGGGAGGCCTCACAGTCATGGCAGAAGGCAAGGAACAGTAGGTCACGTTTTACAGGGATAGCAGCAAGCAAAAAGAGAGAGATTGTGCAGGGAAACTTCAGTTTTTAAAACCATCAGATCTCACGAAACTTATTCACTATCCTGAGAACAGCATGGGAAAGACCAACCCCCATGATTCAGTTACCTCTCACCAGGTTCCTCCCACTACTGGGAATTGTGGGAGTTACAATTCAAGATGAGATTTGGGTGGGGACACAGCCAAACCATATCAACCCCTCTTCTCTTTGCCCAGGAATTTCATTCTCAGCTTATCTGAGTTCTTCGCTTTTCTCAAGGTCCAACCCCAGCCACACTTCCCAGATGACTTGCGTGTTCCATATTGAAGAGCCCTGCTCACAAGGCCTACCTGCATTCTGTCCTCTGTTTCCTGTCTGAGTTCCCTGCTTCCCTCAATCTCTAGCTCCCTGCCTTAGAGGCCCATATCAAATACTGCCCCACCCTTAGAACCCTCCCCTGAACCTCTGTGGCCTTTGTGGAACCTCTCCTCTGTCTCCCTAATTTCTGTGATTATCTTATCACCTAACTAAATGGTATGCTCCTGCAGGGCAGAAATCTAATTATTCCTTCTGGGAGACTGTCACACAGAATGGGAGAGGTCTTATTACCCCAAGAGTACTAGAGAGTTCCTCACCTAACATTTTTCACATCTTGAGATTTGGAAGGATAAGGATTGATTACTAGGCTTTGCCTTTAGTATTTTTTTTCTCCAACAAAATTACAAAAACTTTAGAAAAATGGGAAGAAGAAAAAACATGAGTTTCCCCTTCCTTTAACACAACTACAACCTTCCCTTTGATCCTGTGACAAATGCTGCCCAACAGAAATTTAATGTGAGTCACAAATGCATTTTAAATATAACTTAAATACAATTAAATTTTTGAGTGGACTCAATTAAAAAGTTAAACAGGTGAAATTAATTTGAATAATATCTTTTATTTAGCCTAATACTAAAAAATAGGTATGTAATCAACATATAATCAATGTATTTAAAATTATTCTTTCACTAAGTCTTAAAAATTCAACTTCACAGCACATCTCAATTCAGAGTACTCAACATTTCAAGGGTTTATTAGCCACGTGTGGCTAGTGACTATCAGATCAGTGCAATCCAAAGATAGACTGTCTGTACCCCTCTGCCTCGTTTAATGTGACTGAAATTGGACATCATCTTAAAGTGGATGTGAAAAGAAACCTGCCTCCTTTTTTTCTCCTCAAAAGCTGCTATTGTTCAATCCATGGATTTATTGATGGAGTCTAAGAAGCAAGGAAATACAGTGTTATCGATTTGTGTATTCCTTCCTGGTCTCTTCATCTGCATGCTTCCCTCAGGGAAAGTGCTATTTATAGCTTGCTGCTTTTACATAATATCATATTTTTCCCCAGGTCATACAGTGTGTTCATGTTTAATCATTAGGCATATTTCTCTTGGGCAACTGGGGTTGCATTCAGTTTTTTAAATTTATAATTAATATAGTGATGGATATCTATTTGTATGTAGCCATTTCCGTAGATTCCAAGAAGCTGGACTTCTGTGTTGAAGGGTATGAGCATCTGACTTTTTTCCGTGTTGCCAAAATGCTTTCCAAGAGGATTGTTTTCAAGTCCTCTTTCTTCTATTTCCTTCTTTTTTCAAGCAAATTCTAAAGCCTTCAAATAGCCACAGGTCTGTGCTGACTGAAAAAAAGACTTAGGAGAAAAAAAGGAGGCAGGTTTCTTTTCACATCCACTTTAAGATGATGTCCAATTTCAGTCACATTAAACGAGGCAGAGGGGTACAGACAGTCTATCTTTGGATTGCACTGATCTGATAGTCACTAGCCACACGTGGCTAATAAACCCTTGAAATGTTGAGTACTCTGAATTGAGATGTGCTGTGAAGTTGAATTTTTAAGACTTAGTGAAAGAATAATTTTAAATACATTGATTATATGTTGATTACATACTTTTAATCGAGTTTTGAGAGTACCAGCTTCATTATCATTGGAATTTTTTTTAAGAGGGTGCCTAATTCAGTAAACAAAAGTTAGTAATTTTATATTCTGTTTATTGTGAAATTAATTGCTTTTCCACGTTTATTTACTAGCTCTATTTCCTCTTTTGAAAATTACATACTCCTGTCCTTCATGGTCAAAGTTCGATGCAAAAATGCCACACCTTCATTTCAAGCTACCAAGGGCACACGAGAAAAGAATGCAAGATTTTAAAAATGATTGTTTTGACCCCTTAAACAAATGTCTGACTCCTGGCTTTGATTAAGCTGCTTGCAGGGCTGAGAGTTCTGCCTTTCCCTGGTAATGAACAAAGTGGTCCTGTGGCTGGGGAGGTCCTGGCAGCAGGAAGCCTTCAAATAGCCACAGGTCTGTGCTGACTGACCTTCCAGCCTCCTATGCTGGCATCGATGGGGTTCTGTTTTTGAATGAACTAGTTTAATGTGGATCCAAATTTATTGTGCATATTCTTGCATTTCGGTTTTCAAAGATGGTTTATTCACATGGAAATTACACCAGTTTTGCCCTGGGCTCTTCCTTTACCTTCATATGTGTAAAAGCTTACACAGGTTTCAAAAAATAAATGGTGTCATTTTCTCTAAAATAACTAGTACAGAATATAACTATGTGAGTTGGTGAGTCCACCAGTACCTCTTTTTCATCCCTCCATATAGGGCATTTTGGTTCATTTTGGTTCTTTTTTTTTTGGAGACCGAGTCTTGCTATTGTTGGCCAGGGCTGGAGTGCAATGGCATGATCTCAGCTCACTGCAACCTCCACCTTCCAGGCTCCAGCAATTCTCTTGCCTCAGCCTCCTGAGTAGGTGGGATTACAGGTGCCCGCCACCACACCTGGCTAATTTTTGTATTTTTAGTGGAGAAGGATTTCACCATGTTGGCCAGGTTGATCTCAAACACCTGACCTCAGGTAATCCACCTGCCTCAGCCTCCCAAAGTGCTGGGATTACAGGTGTGAGCCACCGTGCTCGGCAGGCATTTTGGTTCTTAGGGAAACAAGACAGCTGTAACATCAGCCCAGTGGCATCTGTTTTTGGTACTGAAGAGGAAAAGTGTTCAATAGAGTTAAGATTATTGTTGCTGACGTCAGCATTGGGACCGTAGGGAGGGGTAGTGGTGTTCCTAATGTTAACAATCTCGTACTACTGTTCTTTTCCTCACCTCTCCCCACCCACTTCCTAAAACTACTTGAATTTTTACAGAAATCCAACTTACTGTGATAAGTTTATAACTCCCGAAGTGTTTGGAACTCTTGCCTTACATTGACAATTTTTGAGAACCATTGCCTTAAATGAAATTTAATAACCTTGGACTTCATCTGAAGCATCAGTGCTAACAAATTCAGGAGTCATTTGGGGCCTTAAATGGTTCTAATTAGAATCCAACTCTTCTGGGTTTGGGACCTTTTGTGACATATGTAGTCAGTTCTTGCCGTGATGTGTGGGGTGGGTGGACACTGTTCAAAAGCAGAGGTCTCACAGTGGGTGCCTCTGGTTGAGGGGGTTGGCCTTCCCTCTGTCTGCTTATTGCCTTGGGAGGGAATGCAAATGGACACCCAGCTGCAGCATAAACAGTAGGAGGGACAGGAACCTGCCAGACCCTCCGCCACACCGTGGGTCTTCTACATTGTTCATTTTGCTTTGATCCTTCTGGGCTGCCAAGAGGTAATGAAGTCAGCAGTACTATGGGAAGCTGACATCCCCCACCTAACCTTCCACTTCTGCCCACCAGGCCAGGTGGTTAGGTCAATTCTCTCAAGCTAGCTTGCATCTTCAGGCTTTTCCTCTCAATGTGTTTCTGCTAGAAGCCTGTTTAGTTCTCACCTGTTCTTAAAATAAAAAAGAAAAAAATAATCTTCTTTCAGTGCTCCTATTACAAGCTACCATTTTTCACTTTTTTTTTTTTTTTTTTTTTTGGATGCAGGGTCTTGCTCTGTTGTTCAGGCTGGAGTGTGTTGGCACAAACATGACTCACTGCAGCTTCAGCCCCCTGAGCTCAAGAGATCCTCCCATCTCTGCCTCCCAAGTAGCTGGGACCACATTCGTGCACCACCATGCCCAGCTAATTTTTTGGAGTGCAATGGCATGATCTTGGCTCACTGCAACCTCCACCTCCCGGGTTTTTTATAGAGCCCATGTGTTTTAATGTTTTCTATGTTGGTCCCCAACACCTGAACCCAAGTGATCCTCCCACTCAGCCTCCCAGGGTGCTGAGATTACAGGCATGAGCCACTGCACCTGGCCCACTTCTTACTTTTCAACCAAATTCTGAAGACTAGTCTTCATCATTGCTTCACTTTCAACTCAACTCCTACACCTGTTACCTGTGCAGAGACAATTTACCATTGGGCTTCAGCTGTCACTCCTCCAGAAAACCACCTTCATGAGGGTCTTCCATTGATAGCTTCCCCTGTGTTCCCAAAATATGAGTGTCCTGGAGGCTTGGATTCAAATCCTGCCTCAACTTCCTACTAGTTTACGTAACATTGGGTAAATTACAGCTCTGTGCCTCAGTTTCCTCATTTATAAAATAGGGAAAATAATACATCAGAAGGTTGCCTGGCACTTAGTAAGTTCTCAGTAAGTGTTAGCTACTGCCATTGTTACCACCCCCATCATTGTCATTTGTGTTGCTGTGTGCATCCATGGCTTTGGAGCAAGATCTGGCAAGGCTGCCCAGCATCCTTTTGTGTGACTCCCAGAGGTGTGGGGAGGGGGTGGGGGATGAGGGAGGCCAGCCTGCTGAGCCCTTTGCATTCACTCACATGGCTGCATGGGACGCCTGACTACCTCGTCAGTCCCTGCAGCCACCATCCATCCTGTCTCAGGGCTCCATCCAAACCATCTAAAGAGCCATTTCTGTTCGCAAAGGCATAATCAAAATTATCATTCTCGTTATCTGAGTACCCAAGGCAGCACTTGCTCTGTGGACATGTTGACTTACCAAGTTCTGTCTGATCAGTCACACTCACGTGAAGGTGGGCAGTTGACTCAGCTGAGTTAGGGCAATTTTCAGAAAACAGAAACCTAAAGCCCGGGGTCATTCCATAGTCCATGCCATAAATCCCAGGGTTTCTTGCTGGCTTCGTGTTTACTGGTCACGTATTATAAACTCATAAAGACAAGGAAGGGCCTGCCCTCACCTTCATGCTGTGACTGGCCACATGATTTTGTATGGAATGGAAAGATGGGAGGGGAGGATTGCAGGTGAGTCTAGCATTTTTAGCTTCAGCCTTTTGCTTTTTCTTCCGTGGACTAAATGCACATGCAAATTTGGAGTGTTTCTATATTTCATGCTTTAAATTTTTTTCTTGTTGGATTTTAATTCTTGTTGGGTACCCTGGGAAGAATAAAATAAACTCTGAACCATTATTTTGGACTTGCTGAGAGATCAGGGCACCCCAAGTGACTGAGGCACTTTTGCTTTCAGCAGAGGATGGAGGAAAGGCTGTGCTTAGCATTCTGAAGGCCTCCTTCTGGGTTTAAACCAATCCAGCCTTCTTTGGACTCCTCTTGTTCCCGAGACACTATGTTCTGAACACCTGTGAATTTTATCTTCATCCAAAAACTACCCTGAAATGGAAACTGCCATCCCTCACAGGATCTTTTTCCCTCTTCTGGCTTGTTTTGCTGTGCTTACCACTCATTTTTCACTTCTTGATCCTAATTCCCTGGTTGCATATATAAATATTTGAAGGAGAAACTGGTAGCACAAAGGCTGCTACTCAGTTTGATCATTCATTAAAAGTTATCACTGAATGTTTGCAAGTGCTCTCTGCTTTCAGAGATTGTGCATTTTTCCCTTGTCCCAGATGCACATGGGTAGTTAAGAGCTAATGTTGCCTTCTGGGAACTGTTTGTTGAAAAAAATAGCTTTTACATAGGCAGATTTAAAGAGGGGGATGTAAATATGCATAGCAATTACATCAGTGATGGAAAGGGTAGAGTTTGGAGGGCTAGGTGGGGTCTTAGAGAATTTCTAGTCAGATGAGGAATAGGCAAGGTGAGAAATATATCTGCAGTCACAGAACTCATTAATGACAAGCGTGTAGAGCACACCTCTGACCTCTAATTCTCAAATTCTTCCTCACCACTCTACCACATCTCATCAATACTAATCATTTTTCATTCCATCTCCAGTATCCAGAGAGGAAGATACTTTAATTAGTCCCTTCTAATTATGTGCTCCTTTTTCCCACCCCATTTTGTCACCTAGTAATTAAACCCTAATAAGGCCCCTTTGCAGAAATGGGAAACAGTGCCTGAAGTATCCATTGCTAGGCTAGGAACTCGCATTCCTTCTACATAAGCTGACTGACTCAACTAAAGAATCACATCTCGCTTTTTCCCCACCCCATATCCTTGTCTGTGCTAGTCTCCCTATTCAGAGTGACCTTTTCCCACAGATGCCACCTTGGTCTAATGCAGGGTTTGCCATTTCAGATAGGAGCGCATTGCGTGTACACACACACACACACACACACACACACACATATGCAGCAGCACCAAGGCCAGTCCTGGCACACTGTAGGTAATCACCCCAGCCAGAAGCCGTCTGTCCTGTGGCCTCTGTAATCTCTGCTAGTCAGGTTTCGCTTGTCAGCACTGCCCTGTGATTTGTCTGTGTATAAACATATTTATGTCCTCAACTAGATAGTAAGTAAGCTTCGGGACAAAGAAGCCATGACTAATACATTTTGTTTCCCCACAATATCTGCCCAGTACCTTGTACGTAATTTGTACCTGATAAAACTGGTTGATTATGAACAATTTCCTCGAGGAAATCGCCTTAAGGGTGCTATAAGAGGAAAGCCTGGACATTCTAGTACTTGTGAAGACTAACAAATAAACACAGGCCTTCCAAACCTCTCTGAAACTCAGCCCAAACTGAGGCCTATAAATTGAGATTGTTAGGACTTAATATGAGTAGATCTGGTTTTGCTAGCCACAGTGTACATGTTTTCTTTGTCATTCTCCTGCTGTTGTGTTCTGGTTGTTTAGGACCCAATGGGCTTGTAATATGGAATTGTCAAGCACTCCCTACCCTAGGTAAGAAGTTTTCCAGCTGCTCAGGAGCCTCTGGCTGGAAGGCCATCCTTAAGCTACTAGGGTACCCCAGCTTGGGCTTCTCTTGGCTTTGTACTATTCTACCAGTATGGCTCTCTGCCTGGCCATAAGTAACTCTATAGCCTGGAGGGAATCTCCCAGACAAGTTTGATGTCTAGGGGCACAGTAACACGACATCCATGTTACTGACGGACGAACTTGTTCCTCTAACAAGGCAGTGCCCAGGCTACCCACAGCCGTTACAGAGGTGTGGTTGTTTCCTGAAATGGCCCAATCTCATGCTCTTCCTGTGTTGACATCAAGCACTGGCAGCTTTTATGAAAGTCTCTTTAGCCGGGAAGGCTGAAATAGTAACACAGCAGCATCGTTCAGTTGGGAATAGTTAACAATGGTTTGAGAGTTTGGCTGCCATCTTGGGTCTTGAGGAAACACATTGTACCCATTGCTGTCTCAAGCCAGCTCCAGCTGAAATCTTGCTCATGTCTTTCTGGACCAGCTCTGTGTAGCTGTGCCCTAGCAGAGTTAATGGCCTAAAGCTTTCATTGAAGTAGTATTTTAACGTTTCCAGACATAGCCAAGCTAAAGACTTTAAAGCAACCTAAAGAATCAAAGGGGATGGGAGTACAATTTAAGAGTCAGATGTCTCTGAGTTTAAATCCAGGCTCTATCACTGTCTAGCTGGTGATTTCGAAAAATCCGGTTTACTTCTCTGATCTTGGGTTCCTGGTAGAACTACCTCTGAAACTGTTTGTGAGGTAAGCTCTGTAAAGTACTTGGCACCTTGTGTGTCACAAAGAAGGCCTTCACAGGCGCAGTGGCTCACGCCTGTAATCCCAGCACTTTGGGAGGCCAAGGTGGGTGGATCACTCCTGAGGTCAGGAGTTCGAGACCAGCCTGGCCAACATGGTGAAACCCCATCTCTACTAAAATTATAAAAATTAGCCAGGCGATGTAGCATGCACCTGTTATCCCAGCTACTCAGGAGGCTGAGGCAGGAGAATTGCTTGAACCGGGGAGGCGGAAGTTGCAGTGAGTTGAGATCACACTATTGCACTCCAGCCTGGGCAACAGAGTGAGACTATGTCTCAAAAAAAAAAAAAAAAAAAAAGTGCCGGGCACAGTAGCTCACACCTATAATCTCAGCACTTTGGGAGGCTGAGGTGGGTGGATCACCTGAGGTCAGGAGTTCGAGACCAGCCTGGCTAACATAGTGAAACCCGTTTCTACTATAAATACAAAAAATTAGCCAGCGACAGTGGCACATGCCTGTAATCTCAGCTACTTGAGAGGCTGAGGCAGGAGAATTGCTTGAACCCGGGAGGTGGAGGTTGCAGTGAGCCAAGATCACACCATTGCACTCCAGCCTGGGCAACAAGAGTGAAACTCTGTCTCAAAACAAAACAAAATCAAAGAAGGCGTTCAATAGCCATTACTATATTTCTTCAGCCTTTTCCCACCTTAGCCTCTTGTTTCCAGCCACCGAAGCAGTTGCTGCAGAAAGGCCAGGTTCCCTCACTGCCTGGATTCGGTCTTTATTTTGTCCCCTGTGCTTTTTCTCATATTGCCACAGGCATCCCGGGCCCAAATCCTAGACAAAGCCACAGAGTATATCCAGTATATGCGAAGGAAAAACCACACACACCAGCAAGATATTGACGACCTCAAGCGGCAGAATGCTCTTCTGGAGCAGCAAGGTGAGCACCCGAGCCTGTGGGGCAGCTGGCCCTGCTGTGCTCCGTCCGGGTCAGTCTTTGGCACCTGGACCTGCAGAGTCAGAGCCAGTCATGGAGTATGTGCGGAGAAACAGGCTTCGCCCTGCTTCCTGGGGCCTGAGTAGCTGAGTGTTAGAGCCATCCTGAGGAAGGACCTGAGGCGCCAGTGAGGAGACAGTGGAAGCTAGGAAGTTGGACATCTGGAAACTTGTATCTTTTCTGACCTGATCTGCCCCCTTCTTGGGGCTCAGGTGCTCTGCCTGCAGTAGGGATCACACCTGGCATCAGGTGTCTGAAAAGAGCTTTGAGGTCCTTGGAGTGGAATGTGCTGTGTAAGTACCAGAGATCCAGGTGTTCAGGGACAGTGAGCCCTCTCCATGGTCAATGGTAGTCCAATCAGGGCAGCCTATGGGCTAGGCCCATGCTATTCTCAATGCTCACACCCGCCTTTTCCTACAACCACAGGGGAAAGCGAGAGCTGATCAAGTTCTTTGTTCCTGGGGAATTCACTTCTCTTCCTCCCTCATGGAAGATGCAAGTAAAAGGAAATGCAAGTAACCACCTGGGTTAGAAAACCTCAAATAAAATAAAATAAATAAAATAAAATAAAGGGTTGACCTTCCAGGCTCAAGCTGAGCTGAACCAAGGGATGGGCAGTGGGTGGTGTCAGTGGGTTGGTTATTGGGCCACCAAGCAGCCTGCATGTAGGGGCTGTTTGAAAAGCCCAGGTATTTTACGTGTATCGGTGACTTGCTTCCAAGTGTCCAGCTTGTCATTCCAAATGGATCTTGTACACGAGAACTAAGTCAAAAGTGTTCTTTGGCTGATACATCTTACGTCATCCTTTCCTGCTGTTGTGTGGCCTTCACACCTTGTGGAGCCTCATGCCACTGAGCCAGCTTCTCCTCTGTTACTGCACTGCTGAATCCCACAGGAAGCTCACGCTCCAGTCTCTGCGCTGGGCTTCCGTGGCCGCACGGTGACATCACAAGCCTTCTCTTCAGGGTTGGGTGGGATTGGTGTCTGCTGGTTCCCAGGTCCAGCTGGGAAAGGCGGGAGGGAAATGAAGTATGTGAGTGAACAGCCACCCGAAGGGAGCTACTTCTGAGCACCTTGAGCCTCGGGGGCCAGCAAGCAAGCCCTTAGGAAGAACAGGCTGGACCCTGAGTCTGAGACTCGGTTACTCCCCAAGTCTCCAGAAGGCAGTAACACACTCCCTTGGTTGCCTTTTAGTCCGTGCACTGGAGAAGGCGAGGTCAAGTGCCCAACTGCAGACCAACTACCCCTCCTCAGACAACAGCCTCTACACCAACGCCAAGGGCAGCACCATCTCTGCCTTCGATGGGGGCTCAGACTCCAGCTCAGAGTCTGAGCCTGAAGAGCCCCAAAGCAGGAAGAAGCTCCGGATGGAGGCCACCTAAGCCACTCGGGGCAGGCCAGCAATAAAAACTGTCTCCATCGTCTCATCCTCCTTTCAGTTCATCTGTAGAACCCTCAGAACCATTTAAGAGACTCTATTTTTCTCTTTCTCCCTTTTTTTTTAAATTTTTATTTTTACGTAGAAGCTCTTGGACAACAGCTCTCGTTCTCCTTCCCCATTTCCACTGTGTATTTTTTTTAATGTATTCCCTTCAGGGATTCCCTGTCCCCACCAGGAATTTTTAAACCAAAACACCCCAACTTGGCAGCTTTTTCTGTGGAGGACAGACGGCCGGCCAGACCTCTGAGCCCATAGTATCCTGCCCACCCTACCAGCTCCTCCAGCCCTGCCGGGCACATGCCCGGAGGATGCCTGGCCTGCCCAGGTGGCCTCCTGGTCCGCCCTCACCTCTGTTGGATAGACTTTGTGAATCTGTGAACTGCTCTACTTTGAGAAGATGACCAGTTTGGAGTAATCAGAATTAACCCTCCTCCTTTTTAAGGTTGTTTTTTTCCTTTTTCTAAAAAGCTGTGTATTGCTCCTATTGAAGGACCAGATCCTTAAAGAAGTTTGTGGTATGAAAAGAAAGTGGGGACAGATTCGCAGCACGGAGTCTTCGGCATGTTTCACTGCTGCCTCTCTCAGCCAGCTGTTTAAGCCTGCGGTGCCAGCCTCACGGAGGGCTGCGTGGATTCTTGTGGTATGCATGGGAGATGGCAGCAGTGAAGCAGCAGCCACCAGGGAGTGGCCATTTGGGGTTGGGACAGGGAGGATGTTTTGGGTGGCATAGAGGTTTTGTATTGAGGGCCAGTGATGATGATTTGATATTTATTTCCTGATACTTAAATTTGAATCTGAGTGAATTGTTCCTATTTCTGATGATGTTGGTCTTGTAAAGCGACAGATTCATAAAGTAATGATGAAATCTTCCTTTCTTCCCGTGTGTATTTCTAAGAAATAGAGCCAACTAATTTTGTATGTAAATACCAAGAGCAATTTACCTGGTACTAAACCCGCACCCCAGTGCGGACCCTTCCCTGCCCTCCCCCCACTTCCTTTCCTGCTGTCCTGAAACCTGTCTCCTTTGTGTGATCCAGCCCTGGTTCTGGCTGTGGTCAACAGATCCCAGTGAAGGGTTTTGTGTGTTTAGGCCTCATTTCTTTGTCTTTTTCCTACTCCGTTCCTGGCATTTGCTGATTTCTAGTGTATACTCTGTAGTCTCAGTTCGTGTTTGATTCCATTCCATGGAAATAAAAAGTATGTTGTACATACTGCCGAAGAATTGTCTTGCAAGTTAAGGCTTCCCCCTTTACTATAAGACTATAAATAAAAACTTATTTTATCCTTCTTGGTGGTGGTGTCTTCTTGCCCTTGTTAAGGCCAAGATGGTTGATGAGAGACCCCTCTGGAAGCTGTTAGGGCCGCTCTGGAAGTCTGAGTGAGAAGTGGAGGTGGTTTACCTGGTCTTGCAGAACCAGGAGCAGCCGTAAGCCAGAGTTGTTTCTCCTTTCTTCCGACAGCTCAGCTCAGCCGGAGAGTAAATGGGTGGTGATGGCTTTGTTCATTGGATAAGGCTTTTGAGGTTCAACAGAGATGTGGGGGTAGCTGTGGCAACATTTCTAGATCTAGTTTTTGCTAAACAAGTGACCTTTGGGGGAATTGCTTGCCCAGAGCTGTGGTTCAGGTTCTCCTGGTAATGAGTGCCCAGTTCAGAGGTTGCTGTTTTTCAGGACCTTTCAGTTTCTAGACAGTTCCAGGACTGGCAGTCAAGAAGGTTCCAATGGCATCAAGTTAGCTCTACTCAGACTGGGGACCCAACACCAGCCTGAACTTGTTTGACCTTGGAAGAAAAAGGAATTGTGGCCAGGACGCAGCTCAGCCTTGGTTTTCCCATCTGGCTGAGAGGAAATACTGCTGTTCCTAGACCCAAAGAGGACGTCAAGTCAAATCAGTTCTTGGATTTTTCACGATCTTTAGAATAGTGAAGAGCACTGTGGCTCCTATCAATTGTATGTTAAATCCATAATATCTTTTTTTGTTTCATGGGAGCTGGCAGATGGGTTATGTATAAGAGGCAATTTGAAACATGATCAAGCCTCCAAAGGCCATGATTACATTAAGGAAAAGGAAGATGCTGGGAAAGCAAGATCCCATTTATTAAAGGCACTTCTTTTCAAGGTAGAGGAAAGAGACTGCAATAGGAAGAAATGGGAATGAGAATCAGGTTATTGCAGAAAGCCTTCAAGATTAACATGCTTTTCTCGTCTTTTTCCTTGCCCTTAACTATACCTCTTTGTATATCTGGGCTTAAGTATACAGTTGGTTTGCTTAGTATTGGTGGTAGAACCAAGCTGTGGGTAAAACTGTTGATACAGAGATGGAAGGCATGTGAAGCTGGCACCCAGTAGGCAGGTAGCAAATAGGAAGGGGCAGTTGAGCCAGTGTGAGGACAAGAGGTGTCCCTGAGAGCCAGTCCCTGGCTCTGGTATATTGGCCGGACAAGGGGTTGAGTTTAGGCTTCTCTAGATTTCAGTAAACCAGCTAGAAGACAAGGGGCACAGTGGCTAGCTGGCTGGTTCACCTGGGAAAATCCGAACCACCCAATTGGCATGCTGAGCGGACTTTGGCACAGGGTGGAGGTACCACTGGACGCAGCTTCCTGGATGGGAACACAGGGGAGCTCCACCTGGAGACTGTGCTCAGCTGAAAGGGACAAATCAAAGTCACAGGCAAGTCCCTTCTGGTATGTGTGTCTAGGAAGCGAGTATGAGTATCCCTTCAGGATCTCAAAGTCTGACCATAGCTTACTTTCTCACCGTGACAGTAATCTTTGGTTTATTTTGACATTACTCTGGACGCTGACTAACACAAAGTCAGATAAGCTGTAGATCTGCGTGGTCACTGTGGCAGGTGGCTTCACTGAGGGGCCTGTTAAGCTTTATATTTCCCTACCTTTACAGTTGCCCCAAGTGCAAGGGTATTTAAAATGGCCCAGTTTTTAAAGTTCTTGATATGTTAACCCCATTGTAAAACTTCTACAATTTCTTAGGTAAAGACTACCTAAGCTCACAGAGCTGTCATCTTAGCTGGGACAGGTTTAAAAAACAAGACTGAGTAGACAATAGGAGCCCGAGCCCTAAACTGGGACTGAAGTAAGGAGAATTCTGTTTCTGATAATATCATGTGTGTTTTATGCTTGGCCTCTGAAATGAGACTGGCTGGGTTCACAATCCTGTCTCCGCCACTTGGTGGCTGTGTTACTTCTCCCAGCCTCAGCATCTTTATCTATAAAATGAGGATAATAATAGCACTGGCCTCATAAGGTGGTTTTGAGGATTAAATGAGATAATGCTTATAATGTGCTTAACCTCAGGACCAAGCGATCACTGAGGTGCCTGCTGCCATTATTTACACAAAGCATGTGACCAGGACTGATTCAGCCAGGGGTAAAAGGCCAGCTCCCGACACCTTCCCTAAAGTGGTTCCCTAAAGGGTTGACTTCTTGGTGTGTCACAAATGCTTCCCACTCCTCAGAGATGTGCCCCATCCTTACCAGGCACAGTGACCAAAGAGAGCAAGGTGACACCAAGACTGGACTCACGAACTCTTCAAGGCTGAAGCGGCCCCGTGAGTACATTAGATCTGGTGTCAACCTGGGCGAGGCTCTGCCCATTCCCTCCTACCACAATTCAATGGCATCTCTCAGCTTTGGACACTATTGGAGGCCCAGGCAGAACTGCTCAGAAGCCCCATGTGGTGTTACTCAAAGTGGGATCCTTGGATCGTGCCCAGGGCTGCTTGTTAAAAGGATTCCTGGGCTCGAACTCCTCTGATCTAAAGTGTGCCGTGGCCCACGAGTCAGTTTAACAAGGTCTTTCAGGTGGTCCTCGTGTCACTCAGGTTTGACTTCCAAAAGTAATATAACCTGGGGAACCGAAAGGACGCTGTTGGGGAAGTTAGGCACAGCTGAGCTGAATTAGCAAAGTGGCTCTGAGGCCAGGATGAAGGTGTGGGAAGTGGGCTTGTTAAATAGTTCAGTCCTTAGGATTGGCTTGATGAGTTTGCGTGCTTCCGGTGGGGCTCTGATACTTTTGGGAGCTGGCTGAGCTACCAAGTTTTTAAACTCGAGAAGGAAAAGAGCTGAAGGCTGCCTCCACCACCCGCTTTTGAAGCTCCAAGTAGGGGTAATGACATGGGGCAGCACTCATTTCTATAGCACGCACTGGCTGGCCTCTGGTCCCCAGGCAGGTTTTATAATCTAGCCAGAGCAAGGCTCTCTCTCAGGCCCGGCCACCAGGCTGCATTCTCAAAAGCCTCTGGGAACATGAAACTAGAGCATTCTTGTGTTCAAAATTGTTTCTGTTTCCTGAAGAGGAAGCCTCAGGTAGGGAGAAAGAGTTCGCCAATGTCTACACTGCTAGATAGCTAATAGAGAATTTCCTTCGGTGTCTGGGGTTCACTAAGGCAGCAGCTAACGCATAACATCCCCAGAGTTTCCTTCGAAAGGGAATAAACAAAAATATTTTCTAGTTACTTTCTAAGGGAGAAAACCGATTGGCCAGATACCCCATTTTCGAACAGTTTGGCTAAGCCAGGCTTAACTCTAGGTAGGACTGTGTGACCACACCAGGGAGGCCCATGCGTGCGTTTCGGAGGCTCTCCTGGTGAACCCTCATCGCCCTGCTGGTAAGTGTTGTCGTTGCTCGTGTTTCATTGGGGCCGGTTTGTGAAAGGAGCCTAAGGAGCTTCTGAATGATTGCCGGAGTAGGTAGGGCCACGGCCCCTGAGCCCGCCTGTCTGGACTGCCATGCCAGCTACAACCCTTACCTCTGGGGTGACATTGCTCTGGCTTTCTGAGCCGTAACGTGAGGACAGTAATAGTACCAAGTGCCATTGTGAGGCTTAAGGGAATAAGTGTGAAAAGCCCATGAATTGTTCCTGGCATTTAGTACTCAATAAATGTTGGCAATTCTTAGGTCTGTCTGCCATCATATGTCCTGGATAGTGCAGCCATTTTTGAGTTTTGTTAAAATGTGGAGTGAGACCGGACATGGTCCTAGCACTTTGGGAGGCCAAGGCAGGCGGATCACTTGAGGTCAGGAGTTTGAGACCAGCCTGGGCGACACAGCAAGACTCCATCCCAAAGAAAAAAAAAAAGGTGGAGTAAATAAATTCTCCTTTTCTCTGATGTAATAAGAGTTAACTGTATTAAAATCCTTAAAAGAAAGGGGGGGTAAATGTATATTGAATGCTAAAAGGCAGTAACAAATTTGCATGTTTTCTGAAAGAGCTTGAGCAAGACCACAAATCTGTTACCTTTTGGAGAAAAAAATAGAGTTGGGGAATGAAATATATCCTTGCAAACTGGCTCGGAGCCATTAACCATTAACATACTGGTGACTTTGCCCCGTTCTTTGTGCCAGTTTCAGTTTGTGTTTCTGCAGTGCCGGGTGGCAGACACTGTGCCAGGCGCAGATCCTGCAAGCGCGTCGTGTGCCTGCCCTGTGTTTTTTGCCCACGGCTGGTTATGATAGTGGTCAAGCCATTGTTTTTCAGCCTTCCCCTTCAGGGGTCCCTTGAGCAGAGTCTGCCTGGTGGGTGAGGTGGGGCAGATGAGCCTCATGACTGGGCCACGGACCCATGTGCTCTAGCTCACTCTGACTCCGCGTGCACGTACACACAACACACCCAGCAGGATGGGCGTGTCTAAAAGAATGCCGAGCAGGTGGCCTTGGACAATTCACAACCAGCCGAGCAGGTCTCCTCCTGCACCCTGTGCTAGATGCCAGCTGCCCCAGCAGGCCTGTTGTGACTGCCAGGCCCCATTTAGGATTGTTTTCCTCTGATGTCCTTTGCGGGGTGGGGCTCTTGTATAGCCTCAGCCTGCTCTGGGCAAAATTACGTAGCATGGTCTCGGCTATTAAATTTTTCCAGTAAATTAAAGGTTAGAGAAGAAGAAGAAAAAGAATCAAGGGTCCAATATTAAGAAAGCTGAGCCCGAACCTTCTATTCTAGTGCTGAACTAGGTGAGGGATTAAGTCTCCTGCCAAGAAAAACAAGCCTGACAGCCTGTAGGCTGATAGAGAGGGGTGTGCCTTCTCTCTAAAAGCCTACTCCTGCAGGGACCCAGGAGTATGGAATGAGCCATGCAAAGTCTGATTCAAAAAATAACCCAATGGGCATGCAGAGCCCACACCCCCAGTCACTCATCCCGCGTCCAGATGGCAGCCTGGCTGCCCTTGGCACCCATGCACAGTGCTTGAGAGCTTCGTTGTTTATCTCCCAGTGCCATCAATAGCTCTGGGGTGGCAGGGGCAGATCTTGGGCTAAAGGACAGTGGCCAACGGCTTTGGGCCAAAAGGCCACAGCAAGGCCAGCCAGCCGAGAGGAGGACTGTCATGTCCACAGAGAATACCTACTGCAGCAAGGCTGGAGGAGACTTTGGAGAGGAGGGACCCTGTTTCCAACAAGTTGGCCATGTTTCCCACCCAGGATCCTCTGTGTAGAGACTGGTGATGAGCAGGTATTTCCAACTGGGAGCCCCTACAGGATCAGCGGCTGCTCTGTGTGCTTCCTACTGGGCCCCTAACACTGCCTGGCTTGTGGTGGGTACTCTTCAAATGTTGTGTGCAAATGGCGCGTGTACCAGTGGACTCCAGCCTCAAGATGTACCTTTATCTCTGTGCCCTCAATAGGGCGGTTCCAGGGTTGCCTCTGCATGAGTTCAACCCTCAGGTATTTGAGCAGCACCTAGCCTCAGCCCAGCACGGTGCTGGCTACTGGGGCAATCTAGGCAGCTTATAAAGCCTGGGCCTTGCCTTCAGGAAGCTTAGAGTAGTTAGAAAAGAGGCTTAGGCATTTAGCACAAGTGTGCACGTCTGGGCTCTGAATGCCAGAGGAATTCAGGAGATGGGGCCCTCAGTGAGAAATGTTTGACACTATGGGAGGGGCAGTGCCACCAGGTCATCGCTTCTCAAGCTCTTGATGGGCTCTCTGTCCTGCCCACAAAAGCCCAGCCTTGGGCTCCCCATCTAGCCATTCAGAGAGGCTGGGGGAGGCTGTTGGTGAAGGGAGGGTGGGTCAGAGCCTCCTGCTCTGCACAGCTTGGGTCACCATTCCTATTCCACCACATTCACTGGTCCCTTGGTATCTGGTCTCATGGCAACCACTGCTTCAGAGAGGGAGGGGAGGGACGGAGGGGATGGAGCCTAGCAAGGAGCATGGACACCCAGCACTTGTGTCATATCATCACCATCTGCCTCTACAGGGCTACCTCACCATTCAGCACACCTGAGAGCAGTCCCCTTGCAGCCCTTCCCCCTTGAGAGAGCTGTGACACTGAACCCTGCCCTGAGTCTGGTAGCTGAATGCCCAGGCTCCCCTTGCCTTCTTTGTCCCATCATCCCAGGCCTTCATGGGTACAGAAAGTGGCAATGAAGTCTTACACTCACGGTAACTGACATGTAGTAGTGTAGTGTGATCAAGGCTTGAGAGAACAGTATACTGAACCCAAATGTACCCATTACACAGTGTGAATGATTATCAACATGCAGTACTTGTTGAAAGAAAAGGGATGATAAAAATCCACTACTATTGAAAGTAAGAAAGTGTGGGGTATGTTAGACACAGAAGCCAACTGAGAAAGCTCCCAGAGGTCGAAACTGCAACAATTTAAGCAATAAAATAAATAGCATTGGAACATAATGGGAAGTATAAAATAAATATTTGAGTCCATAGTGATAAAGAAATGATTGAATACATAAATTGAGAATAAACTTCTCCCATGTAGAATTCCAGAAATCATTTATGTAGGTGCTCTGCCTTCAAGGATGTGGAGCATAACTCCCCACTTCTTTTGTTTTTTTTCTTTGAGACGGAGTCTCGATCTGTCACCCAGCCTGGAGTGCAGTGGTGTGATCTCAGCTCACTGTAACCTCCGCCTCCCAGGTTTAAGTGATTCTTTTGCCTCAGCTTCTTGGGTAGCTGAGATTACAGGTGTGGGCCACCACGCCCGGCTTATTTTTGTATTTTTGGTAGCGATGGGGTTTCATCATGTTGGCCAGGCTAATCTCAAACTCCTGACCTCAAGTGATCCACCCACCTTGGCCTCCCAAAGTGCTGGGATTACAGGTGTGAGCCAGCTCCCTACTTCTTAAGTGTGAACTGCATATAGTAACTACCTTCTAAAGGATACATTCAGGAAAGGGAGAAAAGGTAACCTTAGGGAGGAACCTGACGAACTCCCTCAGCCAGATGATGAAGGACAACACCAGCTAACACCAGCATAAACATGATGAAGCATGTTGATGGTGTGTACCCTTGATGTGTGATGAGAGCGGTACTTTACCTCTGTGGCCTTCCTACAAAAAACTGTAGTGCATGGCCTGGGCATGGTGGCTCATGCCTGTAATCATAGCACTTTGGGAGGCCAAGATAGGAGGATCACTTAAGCCTAGCAGTTCAAGACCAGCCTGGGCAACATAGCAAGAGCCTGCCTCTACAAAAAAAAAAAAAAAAAAAAAAAAAAAATTAATTAGCTGCACATGGTGGTGTGTGCCTGTGGTTCCAGCTACTCGGGAAGCTGACGAGAAGGACTGCTTGAGCCCAGGAGGTTGAGGCTGCAGTGAGCTATGATCCACTGTACTCTTGCCTGGGCGACAGAGCAAGCAATGTCTCTTGAAAAAACAACAAAAAATAACCCCATCTAGTCATGAGGATAACATCAAACAAATCCCACCTGAGGGATGTTCTACAAAATACCTGGCCATACTCTTCAAAACTGTCAAAGCATCAAAAAGAAGAAAAGAATGAGAAACTGTCACAACCAAGAGGAGTCTAAGGAGACGTGAGACATGACAACTTAGTGTAACGTAGTGTCTTGGATGGGATCCTTGGACAGAAAAAGGCCATTAGGTAAAACCTAGGGGAGTTCAAATAAGGTATGGACTTTTGTTAGTAATGTAACAAAATTGGTTCATTCATTATGACAAATTCCTATTAGTGGAAGATGTTAATAGGGAAAACTGACTAATGGGTCTGTGGGAACTCTGTGTACTATCTTTGCAATTTTTCTGTCAATCTCAAACTATTCTGAAACATTTTTTAAAATGCTTTAAAAAAAAAAAATTTAAAGACAGGGTCTTGGTCTGTCACCCAGGCTGAAGTGCAGTGGCACAATCATGGCTCACTGCAGCCTTGACCTCCCAGACTCACGTGACCCCCATCTCAGCCTCCCAAATAGCTGTAACCACAGGTGTGTCCCACCACACCCGACTAATTTTTTTTTTTTTTTTAATTTTTGTAGAGATGGAGTCTGGCTATGTCCCTCAGGCTGGTCTCAAACCCCTGAATTCAAGTGATCTTCCAGCCTCAGCCTCCCAGTTGGGATTACAGGCATGAGCCATCACACCTGACCTAAAAATGCATTATTCTTGTTTTTATTTTGAGAGTGCTGTATTTCTTCATGGGCTGGGCTAGTGATGAGTGCCCTGTCCCTGCCCTGCCTGGTTTCATTCTTGGATGTGCCAGAGAAGCAGGAGGGAGGAATGTGAGGCCACCTGGCCCCAGATCCGCAGCAGGTGGTAAGCAGAGGCAAGGCGGGTTACTGCAGAGAAGTAAGAGGATGTGCAGGAACCGATTAGATGTGCCTGGGCCAGGTTGGAGAAAGCTGGCTGCTGTCTGGCTCTGGTCAGCTCCCAGGAAGATGGACTCATCACGGCCTCACTGAGCCACACAGCATCACACTCTGCACTGGTGTGGCATGCACCTGGTGCAGCAAGTATCATTATGCCACACACTTGGCGGCAACTGGAGACCTCATCAGAATGGTGAGGGGCCTGCCCTATTTGCTGTCACCATCCTCGACCTAGTGACAGATGGGAGCTGGCATTCAGGGCCTCAGTCATCCAGCCTGGAGGTAAACCAAGCATGTTTCACCACTGCCTGCCATTCCCGGAGACCTCTCACCTTCCTTCAGAGGCCTGAGGTGATGGAACAGCATGGGCTTTGGAGGCAGCAGATCTGGGCTCGGGCTCAGGCCCCACAACTTGACGGCTGGGAAACCTTGGGTGATTCACTTAAGCTCTCCAACCTGTTTCTCCAGTTGTAAAAGGCAGATAATATACCTGTTTCACTCACAAGGTGAGTCAAGGATCAAATGAGAGGCGGTAGACCAGGAGGGGCTGTCTTAAGGGTTATTGTTTGGGTAGATGAGGCAAGAGTGGTCAGCACTTTTAAAGCAGCAGGTAAGGCCTCGGTCGTGGGGCTAATTGGTGGTAGAGTTTTGTATATATTCAGGCCACATAATGTTTTGGTCAACAACAGACTACATGTACAACAGTGGTCCAATGAGATCATACTGTATTTTTACGGTACCTTTTCCACGTTAGATTCACAAATACCACTGTGTTCCAGTTGCCTACAGTATCTAGTACGGTGACAAGCTGCACAGGTTTGTAGCCTAGGAGCTGCTGGCTACCCCATATGGCCTAGGCATGCGGTAGGCTCTGCCGTCTGGGTCTGTGTAAGTGCACTCCATGATGTTCACACTACGATGAGATCACCTGACAATGCTTTTCTCAGGGCGTATCCTCGTCATTAAGTGACATGACTGTATTAGGTTGCTTGCAGTTGCAGCTAATAGTAAGTCCAACTCACAATAGCTTATATAACTGAAAACCCAGAGGCCACGTGGGCCTCGGGAGTCATGCGATCAGGGCCATGTTTCTCAGTCTCTCAGAGCGCCTTTGTATGCTGGCTTCCTTCTAGGTAGAAAAATGGTTATAGGAGGCCCAGGCCACACATTCTACCATCCCCTAATAGGAACGAGCTGCTTTTCTCTCTGTCATACAGCATCCATGACGTCTCTTTCTTTAGGTCACATGCCTTTGCTCTGAATTGATCACCGGGGCAAGGATGCTGACTGGCTTAGGCCTGAGTTACTCCCAACCTGAACAAATTACTGGGGCAAAGACAGAGAAATTAGAATGATTGGCTTAGGCTGGGTATGATGGCTCACGCCTGTAATCCCAGCACTTTGGAAGGCTGAGGTGGGCGGATCATGAGGTCAAGAGATTGAGACCATCCTGGCCAACATGATGAAACTCCATCTCTACTAAAAAAAAAAAAAAATTTAGCTGGGGGTTGTGGCACACACCTGTAATCCCAGCTACTTGGGAGGGTGAGGCAGGAGAATCACTTGAATCTGGGAGGTGGAGGTTGCAGTGAGCTGAGATTGCACTGCTGCACTCCAGCCTGGTGACAGAGCGAGACTCCATCTCTAAATAGATAGACAGACAGACAGCTAGATAGATAGATAGATAGATAGATAGATAGATAGATAGATAGAGATAGATAGATTGGCTTAGCCAATCAGGGCCTGGGCCTGGGCCTGGAGGTAGGAGGGCATCAAGCCCAGGCAAACCTTTTGGCTGCCATATGTAGGGAAGAGTCACATGGATGCTAACAATGTCTCTACAGGCTTCTGTCCCAGTAATAACCCACTGTTTGACAGCAATGGCTGTTTGCCTCTCTAGTATCCATTTACCCCTTTGGCAACAATCCTAATTTGCATTTGGGGCTTCATTCCTTCTCAAAAACTACATGCTTCTGATGAAGCCTCATTTCCCTCTCATGGGTGAGGCATGTGACCAAGACTTCAGCCAACTGGTGTACTGTATTCTCCAGGCCACCAGACTGCTTCTTGGAAAGGCACTTGGTTTGATTAAAGCCAGTGAAACACAATGACACTTGCTGGGAAGGAAGGCTGGGGCAGCACCAGGTGTGCTTGTCTGCTGAACTTCACCCCAAGAGGATGTAGGGTCTGGAGCTATTGGTATTTTACCCCATAGAGAGCCTGAGATTGAAGCTAATGTAGAGATGGAGGGAGGGTGAGGAACCGAACGGCCAGCCAAATTCCTGGACTTTGCAGTTCAGAGTCAACAGATAGTCTCTTTGCTTTAAAAGCCAATTTGGGCCAAGTTTTCTACCAGTTGCAATGGTATCTTATCTTATACTCTCCTTCCTATTCAAAGGCAGTAAATACCACCAAGCAGTGCACATGGGTGACTAGAATGCTTGGTCCAAGCCTTACTGACAAAGAATGTATTTGTCACTTGACACTATTATTACATGAAAAGTATGCCAGTCATGAAACATATGGAAGAATGCTTAGTAATACCAAGAAGGGAGAGCAGTTTAGAACTATTGGTTACTGATATTGTTATCTCATGGGTGTTTCCCCTGTTTACCCATGAGCTCTTTATGCTTTGCTCCCTGTAGGGTCTGGCAGGCTTCCCGACTTATCTGGTATTCAAGGTGGGTCTGAGATGGAGTCTACGGGTGAAATTGGGGCCCATCTGGCTACGGAGCTCTGTATTAGTTTTGTGTTTATTGATGGGATAAAGTTTTTTTTTTTTTTTTTTTGAGACGGAGTTTTGCTCTTGTTACCCAGGCTGGAGTGCAATGGCGCAATCTCAGCTCACCGCAACCTCCGCCTCCTGGGTTCAGGCAATTCTCCTGCCTCAGCCTCCTGAGCAGCTGGGATTACAGGCACGCGCCACCATGCCCAGCTAATTTTTTGTATTTTTAGTAGAGACGGGGTTTCACCATGTTGACCAGGATGGCCTTGATCTCTTGACCTCCTGATCCACCCGCCTCGGCCTCCCAAAGTGCTGGGATTACAGGCTTGAGCCACCGCGCCCGGCCGGGATAAAGTCTTTATTTGGGTAAGCCACCTTGAATGCTACGTAAATGTCTTCTACTCAAGGATTCACATCTCTCCGAAGGCACGGTGGCTCACACATGTAATCTCAGCACTTTCGGAGGCTGAGGTGGGAGGATCACTTGAGCCTAGGAGTTTCAAGACCAGCTTGGGCAACATGGTGAAACCCTATTTCTACAAAAAATACAAGAAGTAGCCATGGTGGTGTGTACCTGTGATCCTAGCTACTTGGGAGGCTAAGGCAGGAGGATCTTCTGAGGCCAGGAGGTCAAGGCTGCAGTGAGTCATGATTGTGCCACTGCACTCCAGGCTGGGTGCATCTGAGCAAGATCCTGTCTCAAATAAACAAATCTCTAGGATTCACCCTGAGGGCTGTCAGGAAATCCTCTTGAAAAGGATGTCTCATTGCCAGTGTAAACTCTCCTGAAATAACCCTCTCTCTTCTCTACCCAGACTAACTTTACCTACCCTTTGGGGCCCAGCTCAGACCCCTCCTTCTTGGTAAAAAGCCAGTTCAGACTGAATCAGTCCCTTCTGTTAACCACACTAATTATTACAGTTAATTGCACAATACCTTGAGGCTTCTGGTGCTGAGAGGATTTTGCCTTTTGTCATAGTGATGGAATACGTTGCCTTGCAGCGCAAACCTTTGCTAACAGGGCAAAAATAGCACAGGGGGCAGGAATTACATTCCTGGATGTGCATTTTGCTTATTTATGTGGATTTGGGCATCTTCTAAGGACACCATCTTCTGGAGGGTCAGGCCACAGGACATCCATGTTCTTGGCCTCCCATGGGAGAGCGTCTCTTGCCAGAGGAAGGGAAAGCTAAGTGACCAGAGTTCCAGCCTGTCCCTGTGACAGCCCCTGCCTCTGGCCAGGACATCCACCCACGCTTGCTGAATCAGCTTGCTCTCGGGCTACTGGGCACAATCCTTACTGTCTGTTGGAGACAAACCATGAAATGCAGTGTGTGGAGGGCTGGGACAAAGCACACTGGATTCCCCAGGGAGCCTGGAAAACAACTCTTCCCACTCTGTTAGGCCCATGGCTTCCTCTACTGGAGGAGACACCATGTGAGGATGGAACTTGGGTCGTTCTTCTTTACCATCGATATGAACAGTCTGGAATCCCACACATAGGAGACTGACCATCCCATGAGCAACTCAATAGCTCCTACCATTGGGCATTTTCTTGTTACAGACCACAAATTAGAGAAGTCATAGAAAATGTTATTTTATTATTTCAAGGAGGTAATAGCCCAATAGGTCAAAGCAAAAGGGAATTAGAGGCAGCACATGGCCAGGCTTTTCTAAGAGCCTCATTGCTGCATCTCTGAGCTCCTGTCTGCCCACAGCCCACAGCCGCTTACATGAAGGCCAGGTCAGTGGACAGATGACCCAAGTCGACACCCTACTGACTGAGGAGGGGCTCAATGTGCAGCACAGCAGAGGCACAGCCAGGACTCAGCACGCCAGGCAGCACCCCCTGCTGCCACCACCAGCTCCCAAGGCTAGTGCCTTAGTGGCAGCCAGCCTGTCTAGCACTTGATTTTATTCCTGTGAGCCTAGAATGAGCAGGACGTGAATAAATCCCAAGTCATAAATTAAGGTGAAAGACTTAGTAGTGTTAATACTCTGGGTAAGAAAAGACAACACTGTCTTGAAGAAGAGTGGGCTTGGAGTCTGGTGGAAGAAAGAAACCCACAGAATGGCCTCAGCCTGCAGGCACTGCCTTGAGGCCAGCAGAGGGGGTTTCACAGTACATGATGGGGAGAAGTGAGGTGGGTGGGCACTGGAGGGCTGCTTCCTATGGCTCGTTGAACTCAAGGTTCCTTTTCTACTCATAATTATTTCCCAAGTCTAAGTCGCTACACCTGGGGCTTAAGCAAGTCTTGCCTGTGCACCAAGCGTGGACTTGGACCCTGGAGAGATGCAAGGCTCAGTTCTCCAGTGTTGAAGGGGAGGGACTCCCAACCGAAGGAGACCTTTCTCCCCCCACCTCTAGCTCCTTTCCCTTGCAAATGAGCAGGGTGGGAGTCAAGACACAGAGGCACCTCCTGGTGCAACCCCACCACAGTCTTCCAGAGAACTCATCTTGGTGGGACCCAAAGCCCAGCCTTGGCATGGAGCAGACTTATTCCACCCATGGGAGGGCACCCAGTCTGGTGACTGAATGGTGGCGGGCAAGTGGGAGTCAGCAGTGGCGCTGGATGCCATAATACTCAGATGCCATTCATCTCTGTGTGATCGTCCTGGCTGGAGAGCTGGTAGGGAGGGGCTGCTTCCTCCCAGCGTGCACTGTTCAACCACGCCACATGGGCTGACAGATTTTTGGTTTGACAGGTGTGGAAAGAATTTTTAAAACCAGCCACTGTGTTCTCCAAACCCAGAGCCATTGGTTTTGTTTTGTTTGTGTTTGACAAGAAACGACAAAGAGAACCACAGCTCCAATGTGGCTAAGGCTTGTGTAGCACAAAACGCATTATGTATCGAAACGTATAAACCTTGTCTGACTGGGGAGATGAGTGAACACAGAGCTGCAGGGACCCAGGTCGTCTAGTCACTTGCAGGCTCTGCCGATGTCTCATCCTTAAGCTCCTCAAAACCTGGGACTGGCTTCTGCAGGAAGTATGTGGTGGCCTGGATCACCTTGTCTGGTCCAATGTTGTACACTGGGTGAGTGGGCTGCTGCAAAGAGAAGAACAGGTGCCAGTGAATCATCCTGGTGGTCCTTGAAAACATACACATCCTCTGCCCCATGAAAGGCTCTTCTAAGAATTTGGTATAAGGAATCAGATGCACACACAGATTTATCACACAAAGCCCAAAGGTTCAAAAATGGCCTATTTGCTAAAATGATCTAGTACATGAGACACAGGGTAATATACAGCCATTATAAACATGCATTTAATATTTAATGATATAGGCAAATGCTTATAACCTATTATGTGAGAAAATAGTATGTACAATACTATTTCAAACTTTTTATATTTTTTGAGATGAAGTCTTGCTCTGTTGCCCAGGCTAGAGTGCAATGGCATGATCTGGGCTCACTGCAATCTCTGCCTCACGAGCTCAAGCAATTCTCCTGCCTCAGCCTCCCCAGTAGCTGGGATTACAGGTGTGAGCCACCACGCCTGGCTAATTTTTGTATTTTTAGTAGACACAAGCTTTCACCACGTTAGCCAGGCTGTTCTCAAACTCATGACCTCAGGTGATCCACCTGCCTCGGCCTCCCAAAGTGCTAGGATTACAGGCGTGACCCACTGCACCTGGCTTCAAACTTTTTAAAAAGTGTATTCGTACCTGTGATGTTTATATAGGCAAAAATCGTACCCATACCAAAATATTAGTAATGATTATTTTATTTTTCTTATATTTTATGTATCTCAATTATGAAAATAATAAACATGTATTTACATTTATAATCAAGAGAAAAGGGGCCAGGCACAGTGGCTCATGCCTGTAATCGCGGCAATTTGGGAGGCCAAGGCGGATGGATCACTGAGGTCAGGAGATCAAGATCAGCCTGGCCAACATGGTGAAACTCCATCTCTACAAAAATACAAAATTTAGCCGGGCATGATGCGAGGGTGCCTGTAATCCCAGCTACTCAGGACGTTGAGGCAGGAGAATTGCTTGAACCTGGGAAGTGGAAGTTGCAGTGAGCCAAAAAAAAAAAGGACCACAACCCTATTATGTAGTAAGGCTGTCAGGTCATATTTAAATTCTACGATGTTATTCTAGTACATCACAGAAACCCAAAACAAATTTTAGATTTGACACAGGGCATAATCCTAGGCCAATATTCAGGATTCTCCCACTGTGGGAGAATGAAGAAGGGGATATGACTGCAGGAGAGATGAAAAACATTTTGAGAGAATACTATGAGCAACTTCATGCTAAAATATACCAAACTTCAGATAAACAATTTTTTCTTTCCCCTCCGTGGGATGTTGATGAATTTTTTTTTTTTTAGATAAACAATTTTTAAAAACCACAAAAACTGTCCAAATTGACTTAAGGAATTTTTAAAGACCTATATGAAGAAATAAACAACAATTGCTTACTCTGCCACCCCCACATCTCCCAAAAGATACCAGACCTAGATGGTTTCTCAAGCAAGTAGTATCAAACCTATAAACAAACAGATAATCTCTGACCCATACAAACTTTTTAAGAGACTGAAAAAAAAGGAGGGGGGACAGGTACGATGACTCATGCCTATAATCCCAGCACTTTGGGTGGCTGAGGTAGGAGGACAGCTTGAGGCTAAAAGTTCAGGACCAGTGTAGGCAACAGAGCAAAACCCTGTCTCTACAAAAAATTTAAAAATTAGCAGGTTCTGGTGGTGTGCACCTGTAGTCCCTGCTACTTGGGAGGATAAGGCAGGAGGATAGCTTGAGCCAGGAGTTCCAGGCTGCAGTGAGCTGTGATCACATGACTGCACTCCAGCAGAGTGAGAGACAGAGTAAGACCCTGTCTCTAAAAAAGAAAAAGAAAAAAAGGTCAGCAGGGCAGGAAGCTACCCATCTAACTTTATGAGGCTATGGTATTATCCTGCAACACTGGAAAAGGATAAGATGGTAAAATTTTAGATCAATCTTTCTTATGAACACACATGCAAACAAATCCTAAATAAGAGTACTAGGCAAACATACTGGCAAACTGAATCCAGCAGTGTACTGAACGAACACACACACACAGACATGGACATACTCTCTCTGCTATGACCAAGAAGGGCTTAACCTGGGAATATAACCTTATATTAATATTCTATTAATTAACCTGATATTCTAAAGAACAAACAGATTATTCTTTAATGTTTTATTAATATTCTATTAAGCTTATATAAGGTTAACAGAATATTAATAAAACATGAATAATAATCAGATGTGGAGAAAGCATTCAATAAAATTTAAAACTACCTTATTGACTGAAACAAAAACAACCTAGCAAATCAGGAATAGAAGTGAATATCATTAACTTGATATAAAGTAATTATCACAACCCTATAGTAAATATCATACTTAATGGTCAGATTATAAAAAGTCTTCCCATTACAATCAGGAGCAAGACAGGAATGCCCTCTATTATTACCTTAAGTCAGCATTATGTGGCGATCTTAGCCAATAATACAAGGCAAGAAAACAAACAGAAAATCCAACAGATTCTACAGACAACCTTAAAACTATTAAGAGTTCAGCAAGGTGGCTGGATGCAAGATTTACAAATATCATTAGCATTTCTATATACTAGTAAGTTACAAAATAAAAGATTCCAGTCACAAGAGACATAAAAACTCTAAATTACTTAGGCATAACTCTAACCAAAAAAAAAAACTAGTCCTTTATGGAAAAAAATTATAAAAGACCATTGAAAGATATTAAAGAAAAATTACACTCATAATTGGAAGCCTAAATATTGAAAAGAAGTCAGTTTTCTTTCTATTCCTGGGAAGACAGGAAGGAAAAAAAAGTCAGTTCTCTCCTATTAATCTAAAACGTAGTGCAATTCCAACAAAAGTCCTATTAGAATTTGATCGTACAATTCACAGGAAAAAGCAAAAGGCAAAGAATAGCCAAGACAATTTTGAAGAAAAACAACAAGGCAGACAGGACTTGCCTGTTTTCAGACTTCCTTAAAAGAGTGCAGATAGGCAAACAGACCAAAGGAACAGAATACAGTCCAGAAACAGGGCGCCTTTATGTATGGAAACTTGAGGGTGTGGTATACATGAGACACACGTCGGCAGGAAAGGTGGTAGACTTCAGCAAATGGTGCTGAACGACTGGTTATCCATATGGAAAAAAGATAACATTATATCCAACCCTCACCATACACATAAACCAAATCCAAGAGAATGAAAAATCTAGATCAAAAAAGCAAACTTTAGACTATTTAGAAATTACACGCAATGACTTGCTGCAGTGCCTCGTTCATTACCTTTATAGCACGCATCACAATTTGTAACTTGTTTAATGTGTGCCTCCTTTTGTCTGCTTCCCTCAAAAAATGGCAGAGATTTCTTAAGTAAATCATCTACCCTCCCCTCAAAACAAACCCCTCAACGACAGAAAAGACAAATAGATTTGACTACTCCAAAATCAAAATACTAAAATATTTTTGTGGGGGAGGGGGGCTAGGGGCAGGGTCTCACTCCATCTCCCAGACAGGAGTGCAGTGGTACAAACAGAGCTCACTGCAGCCTTGACCACCTGTGCTCACGTGATTCTCCCACCTCAGCCTCCCAAAGTGCTAGGTTTACAGGTCCGAACCACATCTGGCCTAAAATCTTCTCTTTAATAAAAAAACACTAAAAACAAAATGCTGTGGTTTCGATGTGGTTTATTCGTCCCCACCAAAATTAATGTTGAGATCTGATCCCCAGGGTGGTGACGTTGGGAGGTGGGGCTATGGAAGGTGTATGGGTTTGAGGGGTGGATCCCTCAGGAGTATCTTCGTGCTGTTCTTGCAGTAGTCAGCGAGCTCTCACTCTTGCTTTGGGGAGTCTGGATTACTCCTTGAGAGAATGAATTAGTTCCTGCAAGAGTAGGCTGTTGTAAAGCCAGGATGCCCTCAGGCTCTCCTCTCTTCGCAAGGGTTGGCTTCTCCTTTGACTTCTACCACTTTGTGATGCAGCACAGCCCTTGACAGAAGCTACAGCCATGCCCTTGAACTTCTCATCCTACAGCACCGTGAGCTAAATAAATCTCCTTTCTTTATATATTACCTAGTCTCAGGTATTCTTTTATAACAACACAAAACAGTCACAAAATGAGAAGACAAGTCACAAGCTGGAAGATATTCACTATACACATGTAACTGACAAAAGATCGGTATCAAGAATATACAGAGAACTACAAATACTTAAGGGAAAACAAGTTATCCATCAGTAAGAAAATGAGCACAGGATATGAACTGGCAGACAATTCACAGAAGACAACACAAATGGCCAACAAACCTTTGAAAAGATTCTCAGCCTTACTAGTAATAAGGAAAATGTAAAACCAAACAAATACCATTTCACAGCCATCAAATTGGCAAAAAAGGAAAAGTATGACTGTGTTCATCTTAATGATGTTGTCAGCATAAAATAACACAACCACACTGGGGAGCAGTTGAGAGCTACTGATGACATTGTGGCCTGGTGCAGTGGCTCCTGCCTGTAATCCCAGAACTTTGGGAGGCCAAGGCGGGTGGATCATGAGGTCAGGATATTGAGACCATTCTGGCTAAAAGAGTGAAACCTGGTCTCTACTAAAAATTAGCCGGGCGTGGTGGCATGTGCCTGTACTCCCAGCTACTCGGGAGGGTGAGGCAGGAGAATCACTTGAACTCAGGGGGCAGAGGTTGCAGTGAGCCAAGATCATGCCACTGCACTCCACCCTGGGTGACAGAGTGAGACTTTGTCTCTAAATAATTTTTAAAAAGAAACAAAAAGGAAGGTTAAACAACACAGATTAGAAACTAAGGCAGGGACCTAAATGGCAGCAGCAGGCCATGTTTACGCTGGTGGAAGTAGGGCTTAGTAAGAGTGGGGAACTGCACACACACATTCACAGCAGTCTGCATGGGCCCTGTGATTTGATCACCGGGGACAGTCTCCACTGGATTCATGTCTCAGGTTCAGGTCTAGGCTCAGAGCGCCTCCTGCCAGGTTGTTCTTGGCTGGCTGCAGTGGTGAGCATCCTGCCCTCACAAGGCTATTGTCTTTTGAGGAAAGCACATTAGACAACACATCAGCAACTGAATAAAGTGCTACAAAGAGTATGAACAAGGCACTGAAGCAGAGCATTCCGGGGATGTCATTCTCCGAAGAGATGGTATCTAAGCTGAACCTCTGGGGGAGATGCTGCAGGTTGTACAGCCAGCTGCAGTGCCATCATGAGCCTGCTGGGACCCACAGTCTCAGAGTGATGTGTAACTGCGGCCTCCTTGAGAGGAAGCTAATACCAGCGGTAGGCTAGGTCCTTAGCCCTGGGATAAAGGCACAGCAGCTCTGTGACAGATCAGACTGCTCATCTGGAACCCTGAGCTTGCCCAAAGGTATATCTCCTCTACGGTCACATCCTCACTGACGGCTGCACGGCTCCAAGAGCGGGGGACCACAAGCTTCTGCCTGTCCACACAGAAAATGCAGAACCAGCTCTGCTCACTTGGAAAGGCTTCGTCCACGAGGTTCCTGTGGAGAAGGGGTGTGAAGCCCTGCACCCGCCTTACCAGAGCGTTTTCGGGCACACCCAGGACAACATCATGTAACATGGCTCCGCTGCCGAAGTGCTGGGCTATGGACAGGCCGCTCAGGCAGTAGCAGGTGTGGTAGAAATCACGCGACCTGTAAGGACAGGTAGCTCTGAGCAGGCGCTCCTCTGCCCCACACACATCTACGCATGCAGCCACACTAATCAGAGACTGTGTCCCCCCTTGTCCTCCATGTGGCTAGAGGAGACATGGTTTTCTCCGCAGTGATATTTAAAACCCCATAGGCTGGGTACAGTGGCTTACACCCATAATCCCAGGACGTAGGAGGCTGAGGCAAGAGAACAGTTTGAGGCCAGGAGTTCAAAACCAGCCTGGGCAACATAGGGAGACCCTGTCTCCACAAAAAAAATTAAAAATTAGCTAGACGTGGTGGCACATGCCTGTAGTTCCAGCTACTTGGGAGGCTGAAGCAGGAGGATCACCTGAGCCCAAGAGGTGAAGGCTGCAGTGAGCCGTGATTATGCCAGTGCACTCTAGCCTGGGTGACAGAATGAGACCCTGTCTCAAAAAATAAGACACAATAAAATAGAAGTCCCATCCTCCAGCCCTGCCCAGCAGCAGGATCTTTAATTTTTTTCTTTTCTTCTTTTTTACCTTAAACTATTAATGGTTAAAGGGAAATGTAATTTTACTGTCAGTCTCTCCAGCTGTCTTCTGGAACGGGCTCTCCAGGGGCAGTACTAGTGATAAATCAGTCCAATTCTCTAGAAAAATACCTAAATATCTAGAAATAGGCCACATTCTTCCTGACAAATTGCGGGACCAGGCCTTCCCCTGGATGCCAAGGGCAGCAGGATGTGTGTTGGGGCGGGGGAGACAGAGGGTGGGTAACAAAGGTTGGAGGACTTACTTCATTTCCCTTTTTCTTTCATAGCACATAAGGCACCTCAGATTTGAGCTTAATCATTTAATCCACTCTATAATAGTTGTCATGATTACAGTCTCTAACAACACTCAGGGGTTTTAAAACACTGTATCCTATTCTATTTAGACCAATTTAAAAAAAGAAGAAGGTTATCTACCCAGCAATCTATTTCCCTGTCTGGTGGTGGGGGCGGGGTGCATGCAAGCTGAGGGACAAGACAGGCAGTTGGAGATGCCAGGATCAATGGCCTCAAGGGGTGCTCCCCATCGGGGTGCTTTTTGCCATACAACCTAGCGCTATGCAGGCGCTAAGAGTGACACCTCTGCTCTCAAGGTCTGGCTCTGAGTAGGCTTGAGGTGCACACCCCTCTGCTCTCTCCTCCCCTCTCCCTTCCCTCCCCAGAGAGAAAGCACTCACTTGCCAGGTTTATCCAGAAGCCCCCCAGCAGGGCACTGGCAGCACATCAGGATGTACTCCTGCAGGGCCTGCTGATGGAACATCCAGTGGCTCATGCTAAGGGCAGGGTCACCTGTTGAATGGCAAAGGGTCAGTAAGGACCTGGCAGATCCAGCCAAGTATCAATGACCTAGTTCCACTTTCTTAACTGGGGGAACAGTTAAGGTTTCCCTCTCTTCTTCCATTCATTCTTGGTACAACTGCTATCTTCCCCACGTCCTACGCACAGCATGTCCCTTCTCCTGAACTTTGACGTGTCAAAGAGCAGCAGTTCAAAGTGGCACTTTCACGTTCTTGAAATGCATCCACGTGAAATATACGTGGATGGTGATCCTCAACCACATCTCTGGCAGGCGGTGAACCAGCTTGGCCGTTTAGCTTACCTTCCCAGACTGACCTCGGTAGCTGTTCCCAACTTGGTCCATGACTCTACCCTGGACTTCAAAAGACATTCCCTCTAGCACATCTCTATAACTTATTAACCAGACTGACTAGCTCAGAGAATTCTTAACTGGAGTAATGAAGTCTGTTTCTTCTACTTTTCTAAGCCTGAATTTAATTGATCTCCAAAGGGAATTCTCTAACTTGTCTCTCGGCTCAAATAATTTTCCAGCGAAGCATTACTAGTAACTGCCCTCCTGCATCATATGATACCCAAGCAAAAACTGGGTATTCTGGTAATACCACTAAGGCACTGACAAGCAACTGGACTTCTTCACTCTGAAGTTCAATCAGTATGGTCAAACAATTCTGTGGGCCACACAGTTATCAAGTGGGAGGGCGGGACAAATCATGGGCAGGTGTGCAGAAACAGCTGCATAGAAATCGATTAAAAAAGTACATATATAGGATGTGCATTAAATCCTTGGTCAATTTTATAGTTTGATACCTGGGCTAAAAGATGCCCAACAGTAAATCATTTAAAAAAAAAATGCCCAACAATTGGTAAATGGCACCTGAAAGCTAATTTTTCTTTCTTCCAATCTTTTTGTTTCTATGCATTTTTCTACCTAGTTATTGTAACTGTGTATCTTGTGTTTTTCACTTACCACTATAGGCATAAACTTTTTATTCTGCTACACAATCTGCATAGCCATCATTGTGAATAGCCATACCGTATTTCATTAAGTGGACATATAAGGTCACTGTATCATAAAAAGAACTGGGCCAAAAGTCTTATATATATTTGTGAGTATAAAAATTTCTATGGTGAAAATTATAAAAGGTTATGGTATCAATAACCTTTTATGTTTTGGAGAAAATAGCAAAAAGGGAAAATATTTCTAAAAATAAACATGAAAAGTTTATGATACAGTTCATAAAGAGATTTAAGCAAAATATTAAACTGTTGAATATTTACCTTTTTTTTTTTTTTGAGATGGAGTCTCGCTCTGTTGCCCAGGCTGGAGGCAATGGCATGATCTTGGCTCACTGCAACCTCTACCCCCCGGATTCAAGGGATTCTCCTACCTCAGCCTCCTGAGTAGCTGGGATTACAAGCCTGTGCCACCATGCCCAGCTAATTTTTGTATTTTTAGTAGAGACAGGGTTTCACTATGTTGGTCAGGCTGGTCTCGAAGTCCTGACCTCAGGTGATCCACCCTCTTTGGCCTCCCAAAGTGCTGGGATTATAGGCATGAGCCACTGCACCTAGGCCAAATTGTTGAATATTTCAAACAGAAAATAATAATTTATTAAATTTCTTAAAAAACAGACACAGAGAAAAAGATGGGGTAAGGGTTTTCAAAGTTGAGCACTAGATGAGGGACAGTGGCCAGCTGACATTTGAAGGCCAGGGACAAAAGCCTCTCATCTTCAACCCTGAGTCACACTCACCCCAAAACACCCATTAAGAGACTTAGGAAACTGAGTCCGACCTAAGGAGACGCATCCCGTCTACCATCTCAGGCTGGCTGCAGGCCACATGCTTTCATACACTCACACTATTTTAATCCCCTTCCTTTCTTTTCCTCACCTGTAAGCACACTGGACTGTATAGAAGATACATACATATATGATGGGACTTCACGCTACCTTCTTTTACTTATTTCCAAGGTTGTTTCCAGTTCCTTGCCATTATCAGTAATGCTGCATGAAATCTTTGTGAATATTATCTATGCTTAGAATTATTTTCTTCAAATAGATTGACCACAGTGGAATTATTTGGTTAAAGGGAATAAACATTTTGAAAGCTATTAATAGATACAGATAAACTGCTTTAAGAATTTATAGACTACTCTTAGTACTAAGAGATTGACCACAGTGGAATTATTTGGTTAAAGGGAATAAACATTTTGAAAGCTATTAATAGATACAGATAAACTGCTTTAAGAATTTATAGACTACTCTTAGTACTAAGAGTAGTCTATAGGGCTACTCCTGCCTGTGGAGTAGCCCTGCTCTGCACAAACAGTCAAAAATAAATATATAAATAAACTAAAAAGAAAAATAAAGACTTTATATAGCTGCCAGCAAAATTTAAAATTTTACTCTACCACCTCCAGCATTAGCACCTTTTTGTTGTTGTTGAGATGTCATCTCGCTCTGTCACCTAGGCTGGAGTGCTGTGGTGCGATCTCAGCTCACTGCAACCTCCACCTTCTGAGTTCAAGTGATTCTCCTGCCTCAGCCTCCTGAGTAGCTGGGATTACAGGCAGGAGATACCATGCCCGGCTAATTTTTTGTATTTTTAGTAGAGACAGGGTTTTACCATGTTGGTCAAGCTGGTCTCAAACTCCTGACCTCAGGTGATCTGCCCACCTTGGCCTCCCAAAGTGCTGGGATTACAGGCATGAGCTACCGTGCCTGGCCAGCTTTAGTTACTTTTTTAAAGTTCTTAGCAACTAAAATGGTAAAAAGAAATAGTACCTGATAGTTTATTCTGATTTGCATGCCTCTGATTACTAACTGGGGGGAAATTTTTCCATAACTTGTGTTTAATATTTGCATTTGCTTATGATGATATCTGTTTGGCCTATATCTTCTGAGACCTAACAGTCAATTTTTAAATCTAGCTTTGTCCTGTATTTGCCCTTTGTCTACATTATATGCGGCACCTATTTTCTCCTTTTTGCTCTTCTGTTTTGGTTATGTGAGTTTAAAACTTTTTACAATTAATTTTCAAATTTAATATAAAACACATTTTATACTTAATAATGTAATCATACTATTGATTTTTCCTTTGTGATTTCCTTTTTTAAACAATATTTAAATTTTTTTGAAACAATATTTTTTTAAAAAAACAATATTTAATGTGTATGGGAATTTTTGGGGGGATGAGTGATGAAAATGTTCTAAAATTGTTTTCATGATGGTTCACAACTGAATAGATAAGTTGTATGGTATATCTTAACAAAGCTGTTACTTAAAAAAGCATATTTATTAAACTTTAGGAAACTGCATTACACATCTGTACAAAATGTACATCTATGTCATATCCTATAACGAATAAAAGACTATGATTATAAGGTAAATGATAACTTATGGCTAAAATTAGAATCTGAAAAGAAAACGCTATGTTTATTATTTAAAAGATTATAGACTGTTTCAGTGACTTCCTATATTATTGAAGCTTAGAAGCTCAAAGTTCAAAAACTCTACAAGGAGCTTCCAGAAATCCTGAATTTGGACACCAGTACACATAATCACAACAAGATGAAAGCAGATATGATTACAGGGTGGTAACTGTGCACTAGAACTGGCCTTTTAAATCCTTTCTATCTCTTCCTGAAATTATAGGTCCACATTCTAATGTCATTTTGCATTTCAAAGGTTCCTTTAATCTAAAAAAAATCAAAAGTCGTTCCACACCAAAACTGATAGGTGCAGCCATCTGTAGCTCAATTTCACAGGTGGGCAAGAAAAGTCCAGGGTATGTACCAAAGAACACACAAGAAGCCAGTAACTACCAAGCCAAACAGAAACTCACAGGCCTGCTGCTTTCTTTTGCTCCACAAAACAAAAAAAACAAAATAACTTATTGATTTAGTCAGCACTTGATATTTTCAAGCCTTTTTTTTCTTTGTTGAGACGGAGTCTTGCCTCTGTCGCCCAGGCTGGAGTGTAGCGGCGTGATCTCAGCTTACTGCAAACCTCTGCCTCTCAGACTCAAGTGATCCTTCCACCTCAGCCTCCCGAGTAGCTAGGAGGACTACAGGCACATGCCATCATGTTTGGTTAACTGTTTTTAATTTTTCTGTAGAGATAAGTCTCACTATATTGCCCAGGCTGGTCCTGAACTCCCGTGCTCAAGAGGTCCTCCTGCCTTGGCCTCCCAAAGTGCTGGGATTACAAGCGTGAACCATCATGCCCAGCATTTTAAGCTATTAATAATGATTCCTTCTTCTACTCAAATACTGTCATCTACACATGGAAGGTAGTCGTTGGCATGGAGCCACTGACGGGTCACTTGCCAGGTCAGAGCATGGCCTGGACCCACATGCTCCACTATGTAGAGCATTCTGTTTGCTTCTGAGTTAGCAATATGATCAATGCCTTTTAAAAAATGTATTTGTTCATTTACCAAAATAAAATTAGTAATGCACATGGTTTCTTAAAAAGGGCACACTATAATACAGAAGGATACAAAATCTAAAAAGTTGTCTGGGCACAGTGGCTCACGCCTGTAATCCCAGCACTTTGTCTAGCCAAGGCAGGTGGATCACTTGAAGCCAGGAGTTCAAGACCAGCCTGGCCAATATGGTGAAACCCTATCTCTACTAAAGATAGAAAAAATTAACTGGGTGTGGTGGTGCATGCCTGTAATCCCAGCTACTCAGGAGGTTGAGGCATGAGAATTGATTGAACCCAGGAGGTGGAAGTTGCATTGAGCCAAGATCGTGCCACTGCACTCCAGCCTGGGTGACAGAGTGAAACTCCGTCTCAAAAAAAAAAAAAAATCTAAAAAGTTAAGTGTCCCTCCTTCTGTCTCCTACTCTTCTCCCAAAGGCACCCATTGTTAAAGGGGTTTTGTGTAGGCTTGAAGGAAAAGCTGTGTACATCCCAGTCTGTGTGCCCAGGGGCTCTTCCAGGCGCCGCCCCTTATGCTTCATGTTGTATCCTGGAGAGCTTTCCATACTAGCCTACGGTATGCAGCTACTGTCCGGAGAGATTTTTATAATTTAACCTTTAACCTTCTGATGGGCATTTAGGCTGCTATTAAAACTCCAATTCAATATATATCCTTTGCTAATCTCTCTGCAGGTAAATTCCTGACAGTGCACTCGCTGTGTTGAAAGGGTAAGCACCCTTAAAATTTAAACAGATGTCTCCAAACTGCCCTCCAAAAAAATGATTTACCTTTTCACATTCCCCACTAACAGTAACAAAGGACCTATTTTCTCACTCTCCCCACCACAGGGTATCAAGTTTTTTAATCTCTGCCAATCCAGCAATAAAAACAAATAGTGCCACTCTTTTGATTAGCATTTCTTTAACTACAAGTGAGCTGAACAACTTTTCATTGGATTAATGGCCACCTACTGTGGTTATGAGCAGGGCAGCATTCTCCTGCCAGCTAGTCTGGATTCACACAACCACATACTAACCTCTGGGAGTGCCAATCAGGTATTATAAAGCAGGTCACTTAGCCTCACTGTACTTTGTTTCCTCATCTATAAATAATGGAACCTATTTCATACGGTTGTTTTGAGAATCAAATGAAAAAATATATGTGAAAAGCTCAGTACAGCCCCTGGCATACAGTGAGCGCTTGAGATATCTCTGCTACCAGTAGTAGCAGTTGTAGTAGAAAAAGTAAGAACATTTCTTTCTCAGGGACTTCTTTCTTCAGATCCTTTGCCTGTTTTTCACTTGGGTTGTCCATCCATTTGTTACTGATTTGTATAATTTTTTTTTTGAATTAAAAAAATTAGCCATTATCACTTGTCACAGATATTTCCCCCACCCTGCTGTTGTTTTGTTTGTAGAATTTCCCTGTTTTTATAAAGTAACTTTTGTTGTCTTTATGCGAGAAATACACACTATTTCTAATCTTCCTAGATTAGAAAATACAAACGAGAGGAAACAAACACCACCTGTAATTTCACATCCTAGATACTTTCTATGAATTTTTTGGAGTCAACTCTTCCCTAAAAACGGGATTACACACATACTTCTTTGATATGATCAGTATATATCGTGACTATCTTTCTACACTGCATCCCCTTTTGACTCCCAAGGTCAGTATTTTGCCCTCCTCTCAATACACTTCCCTTCTTTCCAGACGCCTGTCTGTTCCAAGTTCAAGAGACGCCCTGTGTCTGAGGAGGAGAACCTCAGACAACACAGGCCTTCTCCCAGCCAATGAAAAAAGCTGGAAACACCAAGATTCACGGGCAGTCTTTTCCACAGACAAAGCTTGGAATGCCATCAAGCCCTCTAGAACGTGTACTACAATAAACAAAATGTTAACCAGCAGCCCCCGGAAGACTCTGGCAGGTGGTGCTCCTGTTAGAGCTCTCTCCAGATTTCGTGGGATTGCAGAACTACTGCAGCTTATCCATGCCAGGGACAGGTTTGTAAACGACTGACAGTTTTACCAGGGGCTTGACCTTATCAGTTCCAAATAAAGAGATCACCGTGACTCCAAGTTTTTTCTAACTTAGAAATATTGGGCTTGGGGAATTCCTGACTTCCCTACTAATGGTCAAGGCAGAGACTGTGCAGGCTCCAGAGTCAGTGCATTTGCTGACAGAGCACTCGCTGTGTTCAAAGGGTAAGTGCCTTATATGCCTGAATACTAACACTTAAAGCCCAGTGGGCCCAGACCGGGAAAATGGGACAGGGACTCTCTGTTACCTTAATCCAGTGTCAGAAATGGTCACAACTCAACAACTCAAAGGAAATTAAGAAACTAAAGAATGGGGCTCAGGGGTGGGGGTGGTGGCTCACACCTGTAATACCAGCACTTTGGGAGGCTGAAGTGGGCAGATCACCTGAGGTCAGGAGTTTGAGACCAGCCTGACCAACATGGTGAAACCCTATCTCTAATAAAAATACAAAAATTAGCCAGGTGTGGTTGAGCATGCCTGTAGTCCCAGTCAATGAGGAGGCTGAGGCAGGAGAATTGCTTGAACCTGGGAGGCAGAGTTATGGTGAGTTGAAATCACATCACTGCACTCCAGCCTGGGCAACAGAGCAAGACTCCATCTTGGGGAAAAAAAAAAGTGGGGCTCAGAAACAGTTAAACGAGGAGAAAAAGTGTGAGGAGGGACAGAAAAGAATCTCATCTTTTATATTTGAACAGTTACATTATCCAACTAAGCCCAAAGAACAGCTTCTCTCTGGACCCAGGGATCTCACTCCCAAAACACATCAGCAACCAGCAGGGCCCCAAGACTCCCCCTCTCCCACCAGTCTACTCAGAGACACCTGCTCTCACATCAAGTAAATGAGAAGATGGTGCAGGACTCAGCAGGCAGACTGAGGTTTCAAGAGACAAGGAGAGAATGTTCCCCGAGTTTTTGCTCACTAACTACTTCGGTTTTGCATTCCCATTTGAGACCCCACAGAAACGAACGTGGATTTTTCTACTCCAATGGTGCAGGTGGAACAAACTTGCATTTAGGCTTGTTCAATGAATGTAACATAAAACATTTCTAATGGTGACAACTCTGCAGCCAGACACGGTGAGTTTTTCCTCCATGGGTTCTGGTTCTCTACCCCTTTACGCAGTTGCCTTTCCCGTTGCCGTTGCGAAAGTGACTGTTGCAACACTGTGGGTTTTCAGCTCTGCCTTGAACCCAGAGGAGATGGCAGTCACCAAAGAGCCCAGGACAGGAGTGGGCTGCTCCTTCCAGATAACACAGAAGCAGCACCCACTTCCTCCCTGCTCCCCGTAGCAATTTCAAGGGAGCTCATTCTGTCATAGCCAATTTGAAGAAGCAAAAAATGACACTAAACCAATGAAACCAAATCGTACTCTGCATTCGCATGCCCCGTGGCATGAGGTTCCACACAGGGCGCTCAAAATCCAGGAGAGACAGAGCTCATTTCAACACCTCTAAAAAAGCACGCTGGGCTTCCACACTTTGTGAGTAGTGGAAGGCACTCATCTAGCCCCAGCGAACAGCTCCCCAGGCTCACCTTGGGCGTGCAGTGCACGGTGGAGCAGGGGCAGGAGCCCCGCCTGCCAGAAGGAGTAGCAGCCATCCACCAGCTTGTTGCAGCGGCCCTGAAATCCTCCTTCAAATCGCATCTGCCGGCTTGTCACCCATTGCTGAGGAGACACAGATGGGAAAGGCAGTTGTAGCCTAAAAGAGACAAAATCCAGCCCAACAGGATCTCCAGTAATCAATCTGTGGGATGGAGGGTTTCCCGTCTCGTGGCTGCTGGGCACTCCAGTTTCAGTGCTCTGGTTTTCTTCCTTTCCCTCCTCTCACTGCCACAGACACAGAGTGAAGCATTTAAGCCAATCCTGGAGGCATCCAGCTCTGATCTCTGCTCAATGTCTAGCAGACAACTACCTTTTCCTGGGTTCCAAAGCAGTGCCAGTGCTGAGAGGATAAAGAGGCCAAGCTGGTTTGTAAGGATATCTTCAAAGTCTCTGAATAAACATGGCTTAAGTTGGAAATTTGAGGCAAGACTACCAGTGACTCATTTCTTATTACTTCCCTGCTAAGGGAAGTGTATTAAAAGCAGATAAATGGAATTTTGTGCTACATGCCATCAGATGATCTCAAGCTGCTTCTCACTTTTACTTGGCACCTGGGGAAACTGACCCGAGGTCTCTTAGCAAGTCACCAGCAGGCCTGAAAGCAGACGCCATTCATTCTGATTACCAAATGACAACTCTGTCCATCTGTGGCTGATACAAGAAAATCTTTTACTGTGAAGATGTAAAATACGTCTTGATGTCACTCAGTGGTCACACACGATACCACCATTCCTTGCTTATCTATAAGTTTTCTAAACACACTCTACTACAAAGATCAAGATAGTCATGGGTTTGGTCCCTGGGAATAAGCAGAACCAACTGGCTGAGCAGACACGACATTTCCATTTCCCTCCCTAGCCCACCTAGACCATTCCAGCCACGGACTTACAGGCTGCCTCACTGAACTGAAAGGGTACACGGTAGGGCATTCCCTGTATCTAGAGTCTTACTAGGTAAAGTTCCTGAAAGAAGCCACTGGGACCCTTGATGGAAGTGGGGGCCAGCCCTCCCCTAAAAGCTGTAGTTTATATTATATCCCTGTTCAAGGCAACACCTGCCCAAAGAGAGTCACAGTCACAAATTCTTAAGAGACATAAAACACTGCACTGCAGATTCAGGTACTTAGATATCCTTGGTTGGTCTTAAATGAAGCAGTGCTTCCAGCAGGTAATGGAAGTGGGCTAAACATTAGGCAGGTAAAGAGAAAGCAGGCGCTGCAGCAGGAAGTCCATTCTTCATTTCTACTTAACGCAGGGCTGAAATGTTTTTAAGCAGACTAGTTTATTTTTTCCAGGGCCCAAGCCCATGGATTTGTTCTGTTTCCTTGGGCTATAAGAATTCATACTTCAGATACGGGTCCTACTTCTCCCAAAGCAAATGGGAGTAGTTTGGGGTCCCTAACCCCCAGGTCACGCCAGGCTGCACAGCAGAAGGTGAGTGGTAGGTGAGCCAGCAAAACCTCATCTGCATTTACAGCTGCTCCTCACTGCTCACATTACTACCTGAGCTCCACCTCCTGACAGATCAGTGGCAGCATTAGATTCTCAGAGGAGCGCAAACCCTATTGTGAACTGTGTGTGCCAGGCATCTAGGCTGCATGCTCTATATGAGTCTAATGCCTGATGATCTGTTACTGTCTCCCATCACCCCCAAATGGGATTGTCTAGTTGAAGGAAAACAAGCTCAGGGCTCCCACTGATTCTACATTATAGTGAGTTGTATAATTACTTCATTATATATTACAATGTAATAATAATAAAAAATAAAGTACACAATAAATGTAGTGTACTTGAATCATCTCAAAACCATCACCCCCATCCCATCCCCCAACCCCAGGTCCACGGAAAAACTGTCTCCCACAAAACTGGTCCCTTGTGCCAAAAAGATTATTACCCTGGGTTAGAGGGACACTAACATTTATTAAGCACCTACTATGTGCCAGGCTGTTTATAAATGTTCTTTCCTTTAACCTTCAAAAAATAAGGATTGTTGTCCCTACCTTATAAAAGAAAAAAATATCAAGCTAAAAGAGATTAGACAATTTGGCCAAGGTCCCACATCTCAGAAGCAGTAGGGACAGGGTTCAAATCTAGAACACTGGCATCATAACTGAGGACTCCCTAATCACATTCCTGATTTCTGCCTGGGAGATGGCACTTTTTCATTTCATCCCTTACTGGTGATCAGATTTTAAAACATCTGAGAAACTCTCAAGTTCAGCACACAAAGTTGGCCGTTTCAGCATAAGCCTTCAAGCCTTCAAGAATCTTTAAAAAGGCTTTCTGAAGGTGAAGGCAAGACACTGCAGGTTACAGCTCTACTGAGTACAACAGAAACTCTAGGAAGCTCACGATGGATCGCACAACAGGAGCCTGGCATCTGAACTCAGGGAGAGGCGCTGCGTGTCAGTTGCAGCTGGTTTGCTTTGAGATCATGGTCGGGGGTACATGCTCCCCAAATTACATGATGGGGAATGCCTTCTCCTTGGTGGCTGTGGAGATGTGTGTGTCTGTGCACCCATGCATCATTTAACTATAATCTAGTGACTCCGTGAAGCTGACTGCTTTCTGAGCTTCTTCTGAATATTGGCCAGGAGCTTAGGGTCCAGATATAAATGCTTGAGCTGCCTTTTTAATGCAATTAGCCAGCGCTGCCTAGACAACTCATTTAAATGTAGGTACTAAATGTTTACATAGTGCAGCAGGCAATAAAAGTTTGGTTTCAAAACGCTGCAAAGCTCTTCTTGTAACTTTTCCTCTTAGGAGAATCTTTCTGTAATGCACAATAACCTCTAATTCTACAAAACTGAAGTATAAGGAAGGTACTCTGCTCACACCAGATGTCTGCAGGACACAGTCTATGTAGTCTACACACTATTAAAAGTTCTAAGCAGGAAGACAGAAAGGCAGAAAGGGGAGCCAAGACAGAGCAGCTGCTCACTCCTTCCTCTGTGTTGCAACAGAGCTGACTCTGTTAGCCCTTACCATAGCCAAACTCTCCTGAAGCCTACATGTCTGAGTACAATCACATCACAATGACCTGGGGCCTGGGAGGAGGATGGCTCGAAAGACACTTACTAATAAGCTCTTCAAGTTCAAGGAACGTTCCTTCTTGAGGATTACCAGCGCGGCCAGGCCACAGAAGGTATAGCCGCCGTGCGCTTCCATCCCTGGTACCCCACCAATGCCGCCTTCCCAGTTCTGACACCTAAGAAGAGATTGAGAAAAGCAGATTGAGTGGCAGGTGAGTGGACACACACAAGTCCAGGATCATCCTAGGTGGCAGAGAAAGAGTTCACTCAGATTAAGGTGTGAGCCATCACAACTATGAATGAAAAAAAAGAAAAAAAGATGCCAACTAATTAACTTTTGGAAATGTCTTCTCAAAAAAAAAAAAAAAAAATTAGAAGAAGTTGGGCCTGGTGGCTCCCATGTGTAATCCCAGCTGCTCAGGAGACTAAGGCAAGAAGATCACTTGAGGCCGGGAATCCATGGCTGCAGTGAGCTATTATCACGACATTGTGCTTCAGCCTGGGTGAACAAGCGAGACTAGGTCTCTAAAAAAATTAGTACAATAAAAACTATAAAATGTTAAAAACCCAGACACTTAGAAACAGCCTGCTTGTGTAAGAAACATAGTAATTCAAAGTATTACTCTTTGGGAAAAGTTATAAAATCATATATATACAGGGTGATAACCATCAAGTTAAAATAAAATTGAAAAGTGATTGCTAATTCTGGTGATCATTTATTTTTTAAACAGGGTCTAAACTCTGTTACCCAGGCTGACTACAGATCACGGTTCACTGCAGCCTCAACGTCCTGGACTCAGGTAATCCTCTCACCTCAGCCTCCCAAGTAGCTGGGACTATGGGTGCGTGCCACCATACCCAGCCAAGTTTTTGTATTTTTTGTAGAGATGGCGCTTTGCCATGTTACCCAGACTGGTCTTGAACTTTAACCTCAAGGAATCCTCTCACCTCAGCATCCCAAAATGCTGGGATTACAGGCATGAGCCACTGCACCTGGCCTCTGGTGATCTTTGAGAACAGGTCTACTAGCAATATTTTTCCTTTTTGTTCTACTCTTTCTTCAAAAAGTTTTTATAATTAATCTTTAAACTATTCAAAAATAATTTTTTTTAAATTATAATTAGGCCAGGTGGCGATGGCAGAACCGTGAGCCAAATAAATCTCTATTCTTTGTAAGTTACCCAGCCTCAGGTATTCCTTTATAGTGATGCAAAATGGACTAACACAAGAAGGGTAAGAAATAACTGACTTAGCAGAATAGACAAACCTTCCCTAGCCAAAGGGTAGGGGTGGGAGAGGGGCAGCAAAAAGCAAGGTGATCTGCTCCAATAAAAGGCTGAAGATTAGAGATACAGGTACCTCTGCAAAGTGGAATGCATCTGAACCAAGTTTGTTGGCTGCAAACCTATATAAGAATCAGACCTTTAAGTCCCCTACTCAAAGCCAGCAGAAGATGGGAAGTTTCTGAGGTTTAATCAAAAGGATCTGAATTCCAGATTCTCCAACAAGCTAAGAGGAGGAGGGAGCACTGTACCAAATGGGATTGAGAGGCAGCAATCTCAATACAATACCCCTAGCCCCATTCCCTTTGTGTATTTCACACAAGGCTGCCAGTTTCATACTCCAAGCCTGAATAGAGAAGATTTCTCTCTGAGAGAACTGATAAGCCCAAGGGAAAGAGCCTACAGATATTGCTTTGAGAATTCCCCAACGAATGGCTTGATCCTGCCGACCCTCACACAGAGCTCCCCAGCAGCTTTTCACTGCTGGACCCTTAAACACGAACAGACAGCTGTAGAGTACCAGACATTTGACCACAGTCTCTACTATGAAAGAGAAGGAGACCCAAACAAAAATAAATTGAAGAAAATAAGACAGAGAACAGAAGAAAACCTTTTAAAGTTGTATCTTTACATACAATATTATATGAAGTAAGACTACTGAAAGGATAAAATATCCCCAGAAAAGAACAAGTATATTAAAAAGTAGTCAGGGAGTAAAACTGAGCTCTGGAAGACCAAAAATAGGATTACACAAATAAAAACAAGAGAATTAGAAGCAAAATAGTAAGAGCATCTCTCAAAGTACAGGAAGAAGGATTAAGAGATGGAAACCAGGCAACAAATTATTTTAAAAGTCAGTCAATCAAATGTACTAATGGGATGTCATATTCTGGCTAGGTTCTATGGCTCATGCCTGTAATCCCAGCACTTTGGGACGCCAAGGCAGGAGGATCATTTGAGGTCAGGAGTTTGAGACCAGCCTGATCAACATGGTAAAACTCCATCTCTACTAGCAAGGCTCCATCCCAATCAATCAATAAGAGGCTGGGCACCATGGCTCACACCTGAAATCCGAGCACTTCAGGAAGCCACAGCGGGAGGATTGAGCCCAGGGAGTTTGAGACCAACCTGGGCAACATGGTAAGGCCTTGTCTCTACAAAAGAGAGAGTTTATAGCCCAGGAATTTGAGACGAACCTGGGCAATGTGGTAAGGCCTTCAGCCCGGGAGTTTGAGACCAACCTGGGCAATGTGGTAAGTAAGGCCTTGTCTCTACAAAAGTTTATAAAATTAGCTGGGCATGGTGGTGGATGTCTAACGTCACAACTACTCAGGAGGCTGAGGTGGGATGATCATTTGAGCCTGGAAAGTCAAGGCTGCAGTGAGCCATGATGGCATCAATGCACTGCAACCTGGGAGACACAATGAGACCCTGTCTCAAAAGTAAAAAAAATGGATGCATGAGTGGTGGCTCATGCCTGTAATCCCAGCATTTTGGGAGGCTAAGGTAGGCAGATCACCTGAGGTCTGAGGTCAGGAGTTCAAGACCAGCCTAGCCAACATGGTGAAACCCCATCTCTACTATGAATACAAAAATTAGCCAGGCATGGTGGTGGGAGCCTGTAATCTCAGCTACTCAGGAGGCTGAGACAGGAGAATTGCTGGACCTGGGAGGCAGAGGTTGCAGTGAGCCAGGATTGTGCCATTGCACTCCAGCTCGGGCAACAACAGCAAGACTCCGTCTCAAAAAAAAAACAAAAAAAAAAACAACCAACCAAACAAAAAAGCAAACACAGAAAATGCAAGAGAAGAAATTATCAAAGAAATACTATAATGAAGTTTCTTAGTACTAAAGCATATGTACTTCCAAATTGAGTGCCCAGCACAATTAATGAAAAATAATCCACATCTAGATTCATCATCAAGTTTCCGAACAAGAATAAAGATTCCAGGCTGGGCACAGTGGCTCATGTCTGTAAATCTCAGTACTTTGGGAAGCCAAGGAGGGCAGATCACTTGAGGTCAGGAATTTGGGACCAGCCTGACCAACACAGTGAAACCCCATCTCTAGTAAAAATACAAAAAATAGCTGGGCGTGGTGGCGGGTACCTGAGGTTGCAGTGAGCTGAGATTATGCCACTGCACTCCAGGCTGGGTGACAGAACAAGACTCCATCTCAAAAAAAAAAAAAAAAAAAAAGAATAAGCCTTAAAGGAGGACAGGATGGGGATGGAGAAAGAGACAGATGAAAAAAACATAAAGAGAATTAGGAATCATAATGGCACTAGCAGGCAGTACAGCACAATGGAATCCACTTGATTTCTTTGTATTTCAGCTTAATATAAAATTTAAAAGCTGGGTGTGGTGGCTCACGCCTATAATCCCAGCACTTTGGGAGGACTGCTTGAGCTCAGGGGTTTAAGACCAGCCTGGGCAATATGGAGAAACCTCGTCTTTACTAAAAACACAAAAATTAGCCAGGTGCAGCGGCATGCGTCTATAGTCCTGGCTACTTGGAAAGCTGAGGCAGGAGGATCGTTTGAACCCAGGAGGTCAAGGCTGCAGTAAGCCAAGATCATACCACTGCACCCCAGCCTGGGTGACAAAGTGAGACCCTGTTTCAAAAAACAAATAAATTAAATTAATAAAATTCAGTATCCCACCACCTGACATATAAGGAAACTATGACACAGAGCAGTGCAATAACTTGTCCAAGCACAAAGCTAATTAGAAATGGGAGGCTGGCCATGGTGGCTCACACCTGTAATTCCAGCACTCTGGGAGACTGAAGCAGGAAGACTGCTTGAAACCAGGAGTTCGAGACCAGCCTTGGCAACACAGTTTGACTCTGTCTTTACAAGAAATTTTAATTAGCTAGGTGTCATGGTGTACACCTGTGGTCTCTGCTACTCAGGAGGCTGAGGTGGGAAGACTGCTTGAGCCCAGGAGGTCAAGACTTTAGTGAGCCGTGATCATATCACTGCAATCCAGCCTGGGCAACAGAGCGAGACCCTGTCTCAAAAAAAAAGAAAAAAAAGGCAGGCGCAGTGGCTCATGCCTGTAATCCTTGCACTTTGGGAGGTCAAGGTGGGTGGATGGCCTGAGCCCAGGAGTTCAAGCCCCACCTGGGCAACACAGACAGACCCCATCTCTACAAAAAATTTTTTTAAAACATTAGCCAACTATGGTGGCACGTGCCTGTTGTCCCAGCTACTTGGGAGGCTGAGATGGGAGGACTGCCTGTGCCCGGGAAGTGGTGGCTGTATCGACCTGTGATCACACCACTACACTCCAGCCTGTGCAAAAGATTCTGTCTCAAAAAAGAAAGAAAGAAAGAGACAATGAAAGAGAGATAAAGAGGAAGAAAGAAGAGAAGAGAAGAGAAAAGGCAAAACTGGGCTTCAAAGCCAGGCTGTCAGAGTTCCGCATCTAGTCAGTGCCTAACCAATCAACCCTCCTGCAAATGACGGCTGTACACTAAACAAAATACAAAAAAACAGCTTCCTGAGGGCTCAGCTGACTGAAAAAAGGCAGGCAGATTTTGGGGCAGTTTGAAACTTGGAACAGAGAACAGCACACAGTTAGTCCCTCCCTTCCCCCACAACTTTTTCTCTCTGGTTTGCCCTCAGGATGGCAGCTGTAGCCCAGGGCGGCAGCAGCAGGCCAGGGGTCAGGGGTCTGGGGCGGGCAGCCAACCCTCTAATGGGAAGCCAACCATCCTTCTGGCAGGAAGACGCAGGCTGCCAGAAACTGCAGAGGAATCCAGAAACAGGAAAGTCAAAGAAGAAAAATCCCAAATTCTGCGTTTAAACTCAGTTCAAGTTTCCACACACGTGCTGGGGAAACAAAGCAACTTCTAAGCAAGAACTGAGCTCTGAGCCGCTGCAGGAGTGGCTGTTTGCAGCTTGAGTCTGGACAAGCTGATTGCCTGCTAAACTGAAAACACCAACACCCTTCGGAGCAACCCAACAGAATCCATACCATTCTGTTATATGACACCTCCACTATCATTTCACAATGTCCAGGATACAACACAACGTCACTTGGCACAGGAAGACTCATGGAGCTGACATGCCAACTCAGGACACACAGATGTGGAAATTCCCAGACAAGCAATTTAAAGCAGACATTATAATTACATACTTACCACAGCAAAGTGAAGAAAAATACACTCATAAAGAATAAAAAGATGGGAAATCTCAGCTGAGAAACGCAAAATATAAATGAGAACCAAACACAGGCAGTGCCTACTCTCCAGCTGTCAACTATAGCTACCTTACTATTGAGCATAACAGTCCTCAATAAACACTGGTTACTATTATTATCAGCCTTATTAACAATGACATTGGAACCTAGAAGATAACAAAGCAATGCTTACAAAACTCAGAAAGAATACAGTTTATACCATTTCCAATTTAGAAATCTCTAACCAAATAATTAAGTGTGAGATTAGAACACAGATAACACGCAAGATCTTAAAAATGCATCTCCAAGGTACCCTTTTTTGGGATCTGTTGAAGTACATGCTTCATGAGAATAAGAAAACCAAGAAAAAAGAGGACAGCGACTTCAACAAAGGAGAGAAGTGAAGTGAATTTCATGCTGAAAGGAAGCTTCGGGATGCCTGCTGTGCAGCAAGCTGAGAGCAATCTGTCCAGACCAAAGCAGGAGGGCAGAGGGCCCCAGGAGGGGCGACTCAAAACGCACGCACACACAGAGACAGGTTACCTGAAGGGTTTGACTGTGTTTAGAGTAATTTTTTTATAGCTCTGACAGAGAATTTGGGAAGGAATTCATGATAAGTATATTCACGATATATCCATTAACTCCAGGACATTGAAAGTTACACAAAAAAGCAAATATGATTTCAACATATCATCTGGTATCACTGTAAATTATATTTACATGGTAATACATACTATTTTGATAAAAATAAAAATTTTTTAACTAAAACAATATCTCAGCTTGGCTATCATTCCATCATAATGTTTCTCATATACCTTTTGCTTTTTAAAATTATGAAATATTTGAAGCATCCAGGAAAGTATAGCAAATAAAATACAGAACATACATGTATCTAATACCTAGCTTAGAATTAGTCGTATATACTTCAGGTCTTCGTTGTTAACTATTACAGCTGAAGTCTCCTGTGTAGACTTATCTCGTTTCCTTTGCTCTCCCCACAGCAGGAATCACCATGCTAAATTTGGTGTTTCATCTTTCCTATGTATGTTTTTATATTATTACCACACGATTCTTCTCAGAAACAATATAGAATTTTCTTGCATGTTTCAAATTTTAAGTAAATGTGCTAATCTGTATGGTTTTGGGGCTTTCTTTGTATTTTCTTTTCATTCTAACTCAACATAGAGATTTTTCCATATTGATCCACATAACTCTAGTTCATTCATTTTGACTGCTATATTATACACTGATGCAACTATACCACACTTACCCATCTTGTACTTATAAGCATTGAATCTGTTTCCAGCTTTTTGCTTCTTTTTTTGAGACGGAGCTTCACTCTTGATGCCCAAGCTGGAATGCAATGCACGATCTTGGCTTACCGCAACCTCTGCCTCCTGAGTTGAAGCAATTCTCCTGCCTCAGCCTCCTGAGTAGCTGGGATTACAGGCATGAACCACATGCCTGGCTAATTTTTGTATTTTTAGTAGAGACGGGGTTTCTCCATGTTGGTCAGGCTGGTCTCGAACTCCAGACCTCAGGTGATCCACCTGCCTCGGTCTTCCAAAGTGCTGGGATTACGGGCGTGAGCCACCTCGCGCAGCACTTTTTGCTCATATAAACAAGTCCTGTGCTCCTGTCTCCCGTGTGTGTGCAAGTTTCTGTAGGAGTGGAATGACTGGGTCCTACACAAGGGCACCTTTGATATATTGTCAAATTGCTCTAAAAACTGGTTAAATCAATTCACTGTCACCAATATTGTTTACCAAGGTGGTTTTTTTTATCTTTGCCAATCTAAAATATAATATAGCATTAAAGAAAGTTTGGAAAAAGGAAGACATTTTAAGTATTTTTAAAAAATCATTAGATAAACCTAATGTATCTCCTGCGATTTTTGTATTCCCTCCCAAGTCCCTTTTCATTTTCTTTATTTTTCTGAAGTAGAGTCGTGACCGCCTGCTCTCCAAGAGGCCAGGAGAAATCCTGGCTTCTCTCACCTTGCTATCCATTCCGCAGTGCCCTCAAAGAGGTCTGGAGTGACGATGTTGGTCAGAGAGGCTACGGAGGCGGCACAGTATGCGCTTCTGGAAAGACAGAAATGGGAATCACATTAAGCTCTACGGAAGAGCTAACGAGGCTCGGTGAACTCCAAGGGCAAACTGCTCGCCTTGCCTAGTAAGCTATAATCACCTCCTGTCCTCACTCCTGGCACACAGTCAGTCCTCCTGGGTCTCCAACTGAGAGGTGTGACATTCTATTTGGATAGAGTTGCTCACAGCATGGCTTCAGTGAAAGAACATGACATTCTATTCTCCCTACCTCCACATGGGCCAATCTACATCAGAGGAAATAACAGCCAGATCAATTCATGTCAAAAGTGGATTCAGCTCTTCTTTCAAAGATCTATAATGTTTGCTATAAATCGATGGTATCATTCAGGTACTCTTGATATGCTCATTCATTCAGATGTTAGTACTGTTTCAGATCCAGGATTTCTGTTTACAGCCTGGACACATTAAAGATTCACTGTACTTTTTCTGTAACAGATAAACTGTAAAACAGGCCACCAAACTGTATTAGACCAAACAAGGAAAGGAATAGGTGAGTCCACTCCAATATACTCCTTAAACCTCTACAGGGAGAAAAGAGCCTTGATTTCAAACCCCTCCCTAGTACACACTCAGACACACAAGTTAAATGAAAAAGGTACACGTCTATTTGTTTTGTTTTTGTTTTTGAGACAGTCTCATTTTGTCGCCCAGGCTGGAGTGCAGTGGCACGATCTCAGCTCACTGCAACCTCCGCCTCCTGGGCTCAAGTGATTCTCCTGCCTCAGCCTCCGGAGTAGCTAGGATTACAGGCCCATGCCACCATGCCCGGCTAATTTTTGCATTTTTAGTGGAGATGGGGTTTAGCCATGCTGGCCAGGCTGGTTGCGAACTCCTGGCCTCAAGCAATCCACCCACCTCGGCCTCCCAAAGTGCTGGGATTATAGGCGTGAACCACCACGCCCAGCCTATTAAAAAAAAAAATATTATTATACTTGATTTGGAATCATTCTTGCCATTCTATCCTCCCAGCCCTAATTCTTCTTGGAGCACATTTTATTTCAGCTTCTCCCTCTATCATGGAATACATACACAGACTGCCTTCTCTTCCTCTCTATGGTTTTTTTTCAAATATCCAGCATGGGGAAGACAAAAATCACTGGTTTAATTTCTGCTCAAAAATCCTTCTCCTGGCCAGGTGCACCCCTGTAATCCAAGCACTTTGGGAGGCTGAGACAGGTGGATCATTTGAGGTCAAGAGTTCGAGACCAGCCTGGCCAACATGGTGAGAACTTGCCCCTACTAAAAATACAAAAATTAGCTGGGCCTCATGGGTTCAAGCAATTCTTCTGCCTCAGCCTCCCAAGTAGTTGGGACTACAGGCATGTGCCACCACGCCCAGCTAATTTTTGTATTTTTAGTAGAGACAGGGTTTCACCATATTGGCCAGGCTGGTCCCAAACTCCTGACCTCGTGATCTGCCCACCTGGCCTCCCAAAGTGCTAGAATTACAGGCCTAAGCCACCATGCTCAGTCCATTTTTTTTTTTTTTTTAAGATAGGATCTCACTTTGTTGCCCAGGCTAGAGTGCAGTGGTGCTATCATGGCTCATTGCAAACTCGAACTCCTGAGCTCAACTGATCTTGCCTCAGCCTCCCAAGCAGCTGGGGCTACAGGTGTAGGCTACCACACCTGGCTAATTTTTTTTTTTTTTTAATTTTGTCGAGACAGGGTCTTGCTATGCTGCCCAGGTTGGTCTTGAACTCCTGGCCTCAAGTGATTCTCTCATCTTGGCCTCTCATAGTGTTGAGATTACAGACATGAGCCACCACGCTCGGCCCTGGTTTCCATCTTGCTCAGTATAGACATAACATGAAGCCAAACTTACTGAGGTATTCCAAAGAAGTCTCTGCAGAAGCTGCATGCATTATGATCCTACCAGCATTTTTATCAGCCAAAGACACAGTGGAGGTTTAGTTCCACCAGCAGACATTGGGAGCACATAAGAGTCACATGTGCCAATGCCAAATGTGATCATCTACCATCAGCTAACTTTGAAGACCTGATCTAATTTCCTTGCAGTCGTGGGCCTCTTAAAGAGGCTCAAATGCATTTGCTCTTAAATCCTATTGTGACTTCTGAAGTAGGAGGCGACCTATAATACAGTTTGCGTCTCACAAGTGGGAGAACTAAGAAGTGATGACAGAAGACAGGAGTCCCAGGTTTCACACTGAGACAGGGAGGAAACAGGATACAACCTTTTCATGTATTTCTCCCCCTTTCCGTCCACCCAGTCATCGCACCCTTCAAATTTGCCCACTAACTTTCCATCCTTGCTGCCATCACCCAAATTCAAGCCTTCTTCAGCATGGAGTCTTCCTGGTCTCTCTCCCTCCAGCCCTGAAATCAGAGGGCTTTTATTGGAATACTACAATCCATCACTGCACTTGGAGAACTTCTAAGAAAATACAGATCAGATCATACTGCTCCCTTAAAACTCCTCAGAATAAACTCCAGACTCCATAGGAGATTTCAGGGCCTCTATGGCCTGTTCCCAGCCTGTCCCTCCAGCTCCACTGCTCCCCTGCCCAACAGGCCATCTGTACTTCAACACTGAATTTGTCCTTTCTTGAACAACACATGCTCTCACATCAAACTTTTGCAAATGCTAGATCCCTGCCTCTACCTTATTATCCTCACAGAATGTTTCAGGTTATATAACCTAGATTAAGAGGTCAGGAATAATGACTCCTTCCTTTCTTAAGAATTGAGAAAAAATGGTGCTTGCTATGAGTTCACTGTGATTTGATTTTTTGCAGTACACTGGAGTTATAAACCCTTGAGTAGGCTCATCTCTGAAACTATCTGCAGTGTAACAGGGCAGAAAGATCATCCAGAGACTGCTGTCTATACCAGAAGGGCAGCGAGCTAGTTTCCAGATGTCAAACTCTCCCCGGTCACTGCTGCTTCTCTCCAAGTCAAATTCACCCAAACAAGCACTCCTGAGGATTGGCTGATGCTTCCAGGCAAAGGACAATTAAAGAAGCGCCAAGTGAAAAATGATGGAATCGGGGTACTAGAAACGAGGCAAAGCAAGGAAAATGGATGTAATCTACTAGCTTTTCTCAATCATTCATATCTTTAGTCCTTTACGTAATAGAGAGCATGGGCATGAATGGCAGAGCGTCACCCAAAGAGCAAAGGTTGGAGAAGACTATGGCTACGGTGCTCTGCAGGGGAACCAATCTGTCTTACTGGAGAAGTTTCTTAGCATTTGTCTCGCGCATATAAATAAAGAACATAGAAAAAAATTGGTGCTGGAATGAATAAGGCAGCAAATAATCATAGCTGAAAAAGGCCTGATAAAATACCAAGATCCTACTATGATTTGTTTGCTTTGGCCTAATAATCTTAGTAAGTTTTTCAAAGCTAAGTTTGAGAGACTGCATATTTAGGGGGAACAGCTACACAACAGGAATGAAAATGTACTGGCTACAAGGGGAATCAACTCTTTTAACATTTTCCTTAAGAAGAATCAATACATACTGCTTTACCTCACTAGTCCTACTGGCTTCACTGGTATATACAGATCCAAATCTAATTTTTTGTTTGGATCAGACAAGTTAGAGATAGAAGAGTATCTTTAACTAAAGGCTTTTGCAGGCTGATTACCCGCTATTATCTGTAATATATTTTATGCTCTACAACGTTCGTTTTTTTCTCCCCTATACTTTCAAAACAATGGTTAAGCCCGATGCTTAAGCCAGAATATTAACCTGTGTAGAAGCAAACCCAATTAAACATAGGCAGAAAGATGGCTTTGCTACAGAAACCTCACAAAATGTATTTCTCAACTAAATAAGAAAACGGCATAAAATCTCAATGAGCCACCATCTTAGAAAAATAGCTTATGCAATGAATTCCTGGTATGCCTCATAAGTAATCTGCCAGGTGAGGAAGCAACTTGCTTGGAACATCAGACACTTATGGAGGAAAGTAATAACTTCAAGCCAACTGGCACCAATCAGTTAATGCGGTTTTATTGCACTGCACTCTCTTGGCCTACAAGGCTCTCTGCACCTCCCAGAAAAACTCATGTGCCTCGGGAGGACCTCAGGTGTGAGACATTCTCATGATTCATCAAATTCCCTCAGAAGGTATTTACTGAAGCCCTGCTGAGCTTTCTCCTCCTCCTTATCCCAGAGAGGTGAAGGAATACGCTACACCATACAGTTACTTATACTGTGGTATATCATTTTATACCAAACATATGTATTTTTAATTTCTAAAACAAAAGCATTTGTTTCTGTCTTACATTTTGACATCTACATAAAATAAGCCAAGTGATAATGACACCCCAGGACATCTGTATTGTGGAGGGGGAGACGCCATAAATGCCCAGGCAGGAGTCAGAAGCCTCAGCCTGTTCCCATATAAATAATGAAGAAGAAAATAACTAGAGATATAACCATAGTAGTTATTCACAGGTGATCTTAGTTATTCACAGGTGATCTTAGTTATTCATAGGTAATCATTAAGATATATATACACACACACTCAGCATAATCTTTTCCTAATGCCTCTCAGGTCTCAAGTATGAACCTAAGGTGACATTGTGAAAGAAGTGACCCTAAGGCAAGACGCTTTATGCCGTCTGTCACACCAGTGTAAGGGCTGCTGGAGGGCACCTTGGCTATGCGGCAGCACCAGTGCTGGGAAAGCGTCTGCTGTTTAGCACGCTATGGAAGGAGATGTCGGAGATGTCTCCTTCCTCAGAGGAGCCAGGAGAAAACTCCACTCCCCCAAGCTCTTGCGGTGGGCCTGACACCTGTCAGGCACACCTACAAACATCAGGGGACTTAACTGTCTCTACGTGATGCTGTGCTTCAGTGGTCACGTTCCATGTCCACTTTCATGTTCCGCTTCTGCACCTGGTTCCTTTCTTAGAAGACATAATCAGTAAAAGTAAGATAAATCTTACGTCTTTGTTCTTTCTTGACAAGTATGGAAAAAGTGCTGACGCATTATGCTCCTTACCTCATCTTGGCTGCTTGAAAGTCCTGGGCCCCCATCCCTATGACACGTGATGCACTTGACCCTATCACTGACCACCAATGCCTCGCCCTACCTACCCTGCCCCCAGCTTTGTATTCAATAAAAGTCAGAGTGTGCGACACTCGGGGCCACTGCCGGACTCGGTGCTTTGGTTGGTAGTGGACCCTGGGCCCAAACTCTTTTTCTCTCAATCTCTGTCTTGTGTCTTATTTCCAGTTTCTCATCTCCGCACCAGTAGAGAGGGGCTCACAGGACCCTGTAGGGCTGGACCCTACAATGTATCACATCTGAATGATTCTGACGTGTCACTGACATGTCATCCTATGTGTTATTCTAAGACAAAGCAGCAGCTTCCCCAGGATGTTCCTTAGGCTTGGCGTCTCTAATGGCAGATGAGCTCTAGAGTCAACTGATGTGGCAGCCTGTGCCAAACCCCACTCACCTCACGTCCACCTCACCTCCAACATGCATGAGAAAGGAGCCATCAGGTTGCTTCAGAGAGTATAAATACTGCAGAAGCTTCTCTCTGAGAAAGAGGCAGGAGAGGCAACAGTCAGTGCGTGTCAGCAGGCGGGGAACTCCTCTGGGTTTCTGTCGCTGATGGCTTTCCCTGTACCTGTTAATGACGTCATAGGCCTCCTCGGTGCCAATGATGCACAGTGCATTGACTGCTGCATATGTGGGTGCAAGGTGTGGATACTGACCAGGGCCGCCTCCAAAGCCGCCTTCTGGGCTCTGACATAGCTCCAGGAACTGACACACACTAGGTACACAGCCAAAGGGCAAAAACAATGTCAGAGAGCATTAATGTCAAAACACCAAATTCCCACCAGATTCCATGCCTTTCCAATGATCACCCCTGCCCCAAAAGTGGGGGAAACCCTCCCTCCTCCCACCTGCTGAATATAACCCCTCCTCAAAAGGACTTTTTTCTCTCCCCAGCTATCATTATTGCCTCCTCCTCTGAGTTTCATTCTTAAGCACTTGTCTAGTCATGAAGCAAGGAACACAAGGCTGGGAAAAACAGGCTTTTGTGAATATGGGGTAAGAGTCTCCCACGCTTCCTAAACAAACCTTTCCCATAGTTTCCACTCAACTCACTGCCCTGGACCTGTGTTACCAGCCTCCTCCTCCTTGCCTTTGGTAACCTCCCAGCCTTTGAATTTTGCCAAAACATGGTGTTCAACTGCTTGTTTCCACACTAACTATCCTAGTCAGCATCCATCACCTAGGCCTACCACGAACACGTCAAGAGAGGTCTTCTCACTCCCACTGCTGCCTGAGCCGCTGTGGGCCACTGATTTCTATTCCTTCCACCAGTATGAAGCAAGCTTTATTTTTTTGTGGGGGACGGGGTTTCCCTCTGTCACCCAAGCTAGAGTGCATCTCAGCTCACTGCAGCATCCGCCTCCTAGGTTCGAGCAATTCTTTCGCCTCACCCTCCCAAGTAGCTGGGATTACAGGTGTGTGCCATCACTCCCAGCCACTTTTTGTATTTTTAGTAGAGATGAGGGTTCACCATATTGGCCAGGCTGGTCTCAAACTTCTGACCTCAAGTGATCCACCCGCCGCAGCCTCCCAAAGTGCTGAGATTACAGGCATGAGCCACCGCGCTCGGCCAAGAAACATGTTTTTAATGGGGCCTACCTCCATGGCTGGAAGAATAGAAGAGAGGCAGGCTGCTCTCATGCTCACCTTAATTGCAGTAAACCTGAGAGAAGCTGCGCTGACTCACCGTGAGAATGCCTCCCAGCCTGTGAGTTCTTGGAGAATTCTCCACACTAATGCAAACAGGCTCCCACTCCCTCACTGGGGGGAGCTGTTTCCTGAGGGTTTCCTTCCAAGCCTGGCATCAGGCTGTGCAGAAGTTACAGCCTTGCTTTAGGTGAAATCGAGAGAGTCCTATTATCAGTCCAGGGTCCTCTGAAGAGCACCAGAAAGGGTGCCCCAGGAAAGCCCTGGTTAGCAAGCTGTTTCTCCACAGCTCAGCTGGGTCACAGCCTTCCAGTCAGGAGAAACCTCCACTTAGAACAAGCAAACTGTCTTTGCAGTGTTAATGGGGCCTTCGTTCCTGGGTGCTTTCACCTCATTATTTCCTTGCTACTGCTGCCCCAGAAAGACCACATAGCCTAGTTACTCTCCATGAAGACACAAGTTTATGACTGTTTACAAGATCACATTTAATTACTTTTGATTTCAGACTTCCCATTATCTGGGCAGGGAAAGCAACAGCAAATGCTGCTGCCTTGCTCTGTGAGTCCTGAAACGTCACAGGTTGAAACAACACACACTTCTTTTTGCGCCTAAAATTTTACTGTGAGAAACACAAGGATTGAAACTGAAGTTGAAGACAATTATGTGGCACTATAGTGTTGTTGTTGTTGTTTTTTTTTTGAGAGAGGGTCTTACTCTGTCTGCCAGGCTGCAGGGCAGTGGCACAATCACAGCTCACTACAGCCTCGACCTCCCCTGACTAAGCTATCCTCACACCTCAGCCCCCCAAGTAGTTGGAACTACAGGCATACACCACCACACCTGGCTAATTTTTGTATTTTTTATAAAGATGGGGCTTCAGCACGTTGCCCAGGCTGATCTTGAACTCCTGGGCTCAAGCAATCCTCCCACCTCAGACTCCCAAAGTGTTGGGATCACAGGCACGAGCCACCATGCCCAGTATGTGACACATTTTTAACAGCACTTAATTTTTGTAGAGGACCTGAATTTGTTCCTTCTTCCAAATCATCAATTCTTATGACATTTCCAATAAATAAATAGCTAATAAACTCATGCCCTAACAAAGGCTGGCTGCACTAGCATACCAAGAGCTTTCTGTACCACAAAGATAAAAGGTTTTAGCTGACACAAAATTTAACAGCACATTTTTTAAAAGAAAGAAAAAGAATCACCTAGTTATCCACTCCTTCCCCAGCTCCTAAGATAGAATCATGCCGAACGCAACACTACTGACCCTGTCACCTAAAGACTGGAATTAGTTAGGATCTGAATGTACCAGACACCTTGATATCATCACTCCATGCCAACCTCCCTCAGCTGACATGCTGCATCTGACTGGGGCTGTGGTAGTAGCTGGAGGTTGGGCTTCTCTTGATCTCAGACACTTCCGTATTACAGAACATCCTGATCCCAAAGCTTTCCAATTTGGACCTTAAGGAACTGGCAAGTTGACCATGAACTACCAGCTGTCATTAACAGACTTCTTCGCAATTCTGAAAACCAAAATGTTAATGATACTTCTATCTATAAAAGAAAAAAAAAAAAAAGGTTGCACGCACCTATAGTCCCAGCTACTCGGGAGGGTGAGGCAGGAAAATTGCTTGAACCCGGGAGGCAGAGGTTGCAGTGAGCCGAGATCACCACTGCACTCCAGCGTGGCGCCTGGCAACAGAGCAAGACTCTGTCTCAAAAAAAAAAAAAAAAAAAAACCAGGCATGGCAGCTCACGCCTGTAATTACAGCACTTTGGGAGGCCAAGGCAGGAGGATAGCTTAAAGCCAGGAGTTTGCCGGGCGCGGTGGCTCAAGTCTGTAATCCCAGCACTTTGGGAGGCCGAGGCGGGTGGATCACGAGGTCAAGAGATCGAGACCATCCTGGTCAACATGGTGAAACCCCGTCTCTACTAATACAAAAAATTAGCTGGGCATGGTGGCGCGTGCCTGTAATCCCAGCTACTCAGGAGGCTGAGGCAGGAGAATTGCCTGAACCCAGGAGGCGGAGGTTGCGGTGAGCCGAGATCGCGCCATAGCACTCCAGCCTGGGTAACAAGAGCGAAACTCTGTCTCAAAAAAAAAAAAAAAAAAGCCAGGAGTTTGAGACTAGCCTGGCCACCATAGTGAGACTCCAGCTCTACAAAAAAATCATTTTTTTTTCACAAAGGTAGAAGGAGAAAAACTTATTATAGAGACAAGACATTCACCAACAAACAAACAATTACAAGCAAAAACATTATACAAACACCAAGTGGCACGTTTTGTGAAAAACAAGTATTCACAAAATCATTCGTGTAGAAATATGACTAAAAGGTGTAACAGATCAATTTTCTTCAATGTCGGCAAGGCGTTTCATTCTAGCTTACGTGCCAGTTACCACTGAAGTGGGAAACTATCTTCTACATCACGGATTTTCAGGCCCAAAGTGTGTGCACCAGAATCTGTAGAAAGCTAATAAAGAATACAGAGACCGAGGCTTGCTGAGGCAGAAAGGATCCTGGGCCTCTGTATTTTTAAACAAATTCCCAGGTGATTCAGATACACGCAAAGTTTGAGCCATAGCAAGTCCTTGCTGCCCAACTAAAGTTACCTGGGGATGTTCTTAAAAATCCCAACACCCAGGCCACACCTAACTCCAATTAAACCAGAATCACTATGGTGGGACCCAGATGGCAGAATTTTTTTTAAAACTCCCCATGTGACTCCAATGTTCAGCCGGTTATCAGTGCTTCTCAAACTTGAGTTGCACAGAAATCACCTGTGGACACTGTGAAGCTGCAGCTCTAATTCAGTAGAACTAGATGGGCCTGAGAGTCCTCATTTCTAGTAAGTTCCCAGGTGATGGCAATGCTCCTGGTCTGGGGACCACATTTTGAGTAGCAATGAGATACATCTGTGCTGTCCAATGGGCCGCCACTAGCCACTTGAGGCAATTTAAATTTTCAATTATTTAAAATGGAAAATTCAGCTCTTCAGTCACACAAGCCACATTTCAAGTGCTCAACAGCTACCTGTGGCTAGCGGCGAATATAAAACATTTATAGAAATTTATAGACATCTATGGACATTTACAGAATATAGAACATTTCCATTATCAGAGCAAGTTCTCCTGGACACCACCACTCTATCATTCCATCATTAGAGAGTATGTAAATCCCTGTAAGACGGTCAAGTTCAAAGCAGGGATCTCAGTGACTGCCTCTCAGTCTTATAAGGAGTTTACTGGGACTTAGGTGATGGCTGAGGACTGATCTAAAGTGGTTGATTCTGGCCAGGTGTGGTGGCTCATGCCTATAATCCCAGCACTTTGGCTGAGGCAGGAGGATTGCTTGAGCTCAGGAGTCTGAGGCCACCCTGGACAACATGGCAAAACCCAATCTCTCCAAAAAATACAAAAATTAGCCTGGCATGGTGGCACATACCTGTAGCCCCAGCTACTTGGGAGGCTGAGGTGGGAGGACCACTCGAGCTTGGGGAGGTCCAGGGTGCAGTGAGCTGTGATTGTGCCCACTGCACTCTGGTCTGGGCAACAGAGTGACAGACCCTGTCTCAATCAATCAATTAATCAATGTTGATTCTAAACACTGTTATCAATTTGGATGGATTCAAAAGCACGTACAGTAAATAAGCATATAATACAAAATGAACAGCAAAACAAATCAGAAGCCAGTAAGAATAAAACAAATGTAATAGGTACAAATAGCAAGAATTATGCTTAGAGATGGCAGGGGTGGGGGATGGGTGAGGCACATAAATAGAAGATGGGAAATGACTAGGAACATTGCAGGAAAAGACCAGCAATGAGGGTCCATGAGTTGTGAAGAGCAACAATAAAAATGCTTGTTAAAAGCATGGTAAACATAGTAATAGTCAGAACTGTATCTGGCTCTAACTTCCATTTTCCACCTCAAAGGGAATCCATATTAGAGTTGTAAAAAGGGCTAGATTTTTAAAATATTTGGCTGGGTGTGGTGGCTGGTGCCTGTAATCCCTAGACTTTGGACTTTGGGAGGCCAAGGCAGGAGATCACTTAAGGCCAAGAGTTTGAGACTAGCTTAGGCAACATAGCAAGACCTTATCTCTATTTTTAAAATAAAATCAATTCAGATAAAAGGCTTAATTTTTTTTTTTTTTGAGAAGGAGTCTCACTCTATTGCCAGGGTGGAATGCAGCGGTGCGATCTCAGCTCACTGCAATCTCCACTTCCCAGGTTCAAGTGATTCCCTGGACTCAGCCTCCCGAGTAGCTGGGACTACAGGTGCACACCACCATGCCCAGCTAATTTTTTGTATTTTAGTAGAGATGGGGTTTCACCACATTGGCCAGGATGGTCTCAATCTCCTGACTTCGTGATCTGCCCACCTCGGCCTCCCAAAGTGCTAGGATTACAGGCGTGAGCCACCGCACCCAGCCTAAAAGCCTTAATATTACAGACAATCACAGTGAGGAAGCTACCCAGCAAAATATCTTAAGTATATGAAGGATAATTACATAAACAATCTAGTAGGTAAAAACTGAGGCTAATCTGTAACAAGAAGTATTTAGGTTACATAGAAAACTTCGGCACTAGAGTACACTATCATGGACAGACTAAAGGCCTAGGATAAGTTATAAAGATTATAGCTGCGTTCTTCACAATTGGGCAGAAAAAAAAAAAAGATTATAGCTTTGGAAATAGGAACAGTCATTCATGGACAGAACAGCTTAGGAGGAGATGCAAATGCAAGATGCATGAGCTGGTATGACATCAGGCTTGTTCTCATACTAACTGTAAACAGCTTCAGCTTTAGCTTGATACAGTGAAGAGGAAATCTTCCCTAGGTAGCGTACGACAATGAACAGGTGAAGAAGGGCAGCATCTCTTGTTGATTCTGGGTGGCCTGTGCCACTCACAGAGTCAGACATATTATTTGACCATTCATCAAGCACTGGCTGTTTTGGAAGAATGGTCAAGTCGGAAGTTGGCTACTTTAGGCCGGGTGCAGTGGCTCATGCCTGTAATCCCAGCACTTTGAGAGGCTGATGTGGGTGGATCACTTGAGGCCAGGAGTTTGAGACCAGCCTGGTCAACATGGCGAAACCCCGTCTCTACAAAAAATACAAAAATTAGCCAGGCATGGTGGCATGCGCCTGTAGTCCCGGCCCCTTGGGAGGCTGAAGCAGGAGAATCGCTTGAATCCAGAAGGTGGAGGTTGCAGTGAGTCGAGATTGCACCAGTGCACTCCAGTCTGGGTGACAGAGCAAGCCAGACTTCTTCTCAAAAAATAAAAAAATAAAACAAAACAAAACAAAGAGGCAAGCTAAAGTTCTACCTACCTATGGACTGGGCATGATGGCTCACACTTGTAATCCCAATGTTTGGGGAGGCTAAGGCAGGAGGATCACTTAAGCCCAGGAGGTCGAGACCAGCACAGGCAAAATAGCAAGGCACTGTCTCTACCAAAAATAAAGAATACATTCCCGGCTATAAATACGTTATTCTTGAAACCTCTGATACCAGCAGTAACAATTTAGCCTTGCTGGCTTTGGTCAGCAGTCATAGCAGCTGACAAAAGTGATTTTGTCCACTAGAGGGAACCCAGCTTATCATATTGTTCCCTAAACAAACAGAAGCAGAGCAGTGAACAAAACAGGAAAGAGAAACCTTTGTATAAGTGTAGGGGGCGTGTGTGTTGCATGCACGGGAAAGAAGAAGGCAGGAAAATAATACAACTGTAGAGCTCGACTTTCTGCCCTAGGTCACCTTAATATATTTGAATGAAGAAAGAAAACTGAATGCATTTCAAAAAATTTCATTTCCCTGTGCAAGATAAATAAGAAGGCAATATTCTATTTCAGCTAGTCTAAAAAAAGTCTTCTATTTGTATAGAAGTCCTTAAGATTGCTCTGTATCTTACTAAAAATAGTTTATTTCCTTATGGGTCAGAGTTACTAGGCTTTGTTCGTAACAAGTGTTATCTGCACCTAGAAATAACTACCTCCTGGCACAAAGCAAAATACATTAATGGAAGTCTAAGAAATATATAAAATTCATTAAATCAATGCTCAGAAGAACCACAGGTAAAGCTTTTAAGGCATCTATGAAGCAGAAACTCTCATTAACTGTCAAGTGGTTTCTGAAATGAAGACAAATCAGCTGTTATTTCTAAGCCATTCTTTTAATTATGAAACAGTAAAGGATCTGTTGTAGAAATTTCAAAAAATCCAAATAAGCTTAGGAAAAAAAGTTGTGGGGTTTTTTTTGTTTGTTTTTTTGAGACACAGTCTCACTCTGTTGCCTGTAGTGCAGTGGTATGATCTCGGCTCACTGCAACCTCTGACTCCTGGATTCAAGCGATTCTCCTGCCTCAGTCTCCCGAGTAGCTGGGATTACAGGTGCCAGCCACCACACTCAGCTATTTTTTTTGTATTTTTAGTAGAGACGGGGTTTCACCATGTTGACCAGGCTGGTCTCAAACTCCTGACCTCCAGAGATCTGCCTGCCTCAGCCTCTCAAAGTCCTGGGATTACAGGTATGAGCCACTACACCCAGCTAGAAAGTTTTGCTGTTTTTTTTAAGACAGAGCCTCACTCCGTTGCCCAGGCTGGAGTGCAGTGGCATGATCTCGGCTCGTTGTAACCTCTACCTCCAGGATTCAAGCGAGTCTCCTGCCTCAGTCTCTCGAGTAGCTTGGATTACAGGCATGCGCCACCACTCCTGGCTAATTTTTGTAATTTTAGTAGAAATGAGATTTCCGCAAGTTGGCCAGGCTGGTCTTGAACTCTTGACCTCAGGTGATCCGCCAGCCTTGGCCTCCCAAAATGCTAGGATTGCAAGTATGAGACACCGCATCTGGCCCAGAAAGTTTGTAAAATCACTTTTAACCCCATCATCCAGAAGTAAGTACTATGTGTGTATGTATCTTTCTGGTTTTCTCTATGCATATAATCATCTATATGTTTAATATATGTAAATTAAATCTTCTAAACTATTTTCATTTCACATCTCTCTATATAAATACATGCATTTTAATGTAAATATACACATTTATATATTTATTGAGACAGGGTCTTGCTCTGTTGCCCAGGCTAGAATGGAGTGGTGCCATCATGGCTCACTGCACCCTTAAACTCCTGAATCCAAGTGACCCTCCTGCCTCGGCCTCCTGAGTAGCTAGAACTAGAGGTGTGTACCACCACACTCAGCTATTTTTATTTTTCATTTTTGAGATGAGGTCTCACCATGTTGCCCAAGGAAGTCTTGAATTCCTAGGCACCAGTGATCCTCTGGTCTTGGCCTCCCAAAGTGCTGGGATTACAGGTGTGATCAGGCCTGACCACATTTATAAATTTTTTAATGGTTGTATAGTATTTCACTGAATGTACTGTACCATAACTGACTTATATTTTATTTTTAAAATTTATTTATTTGTTTATTTTTTTGAGATGGAGTGTCGCTCCATCACCCAGGCTGGAATGGCATGATCTTGGCTCACTGCAACCTCCACCTACCTCCCAGGTTCAAGTGATTCTCCTGTCTCAGCCTCCCGAGTAGCTGGGATTACAGGCATGTGCCACCATGGCCAGCTAATTTTTGTATTTTCGTAGAGACTGGGTTTCACCATGCTGGCCAGGCTGGTCTCAAACTTCTGACCTGAAGTGATCCACCTGCCTCGGCTTCCCAAACTGCTGAGATTACAGGAGTGACCTATGACACCCAGCTTTACATTTAAAAATGTTTATAAGCATTCCCTATTGTTGATATTTAATTTCGGTTGCTTCCAGTGAAAGGCCCTTTAAGGGCTACTCTCTTCCTATGTGACATTGTCCCAAAAGCAGCACTGACACTTCCTCAGAAAAGCCTTCACTATAAAACACCAAGCACAGAGCCTAGAAAACACTCAGTCAATTTTGGCTTGAGTTCTTCTACCTCAGACACCCACTGTGATTCTCTCTTCCAGTCTCTCATGGGTCTGCGGCCTCCTCCATCCAGCATTTGAACTCAGGCTCACAAAAATCCCCCATTTCTTCTTTCTTCTCTCACAGCCGACTTTCCCATTGTATAAGAGTGAAGGGAAAACTTTCCAAATATCCTGATTGTGTAGGAGTAAAGGAAAAACTTCCCAAACAATCCCCAGGCCCCCAGCTGGCATTTCAAAAACACACGAGGCTGGATGTGGTAGCTCATGCCTGTAATCCCAGCACTTTGGGAGGCTGAGGTGGGTGGATCACCTGAGGTCAGGAGATCAATACCAGCCTGACCAACAAGGTAAAATCCCACCTCTACTGAAAATACAAACATTAGCCAGGCATGGTGGTGGGTACCTGTAATCCCAGCTACTCAGGAGGCTAAGGCAGGAGAATTGCTTGAAACTGGGATGCAGAGGCTGCAGTGAGCCGAGATCGTGCCACTACACCCCAGCCTGGGTGACAGAGTGAAACTCTGTCTCAAAAAAAAAAAAAGAAAGAAAAAAGAAAAAAAACAATACATGGGCCTTTATTTTAACAATTAAATTCCTGTTACTGCAGAAACTGTGTCCAACTCTCCTTCTAGTGCTGGAAGCAGCCAGGCTTGCAGTGGCATCCGGATGATCAAAACAATGCACTTGCCTCTCCCTCAGAAAGCATCCTACACACCACAAGGGTTAATGGGCTAATTCTTTATTATCTTCCCCATCCACATTCATCACAAGACACCCTACCCAGGAAGGCAAGAATGAGATGTTATTGTTAAGACAGAATGAATGAGACAATGTGCAGTTCTGTTCTTCTGACCTGACAATGTGACCGAGGCAGGGGCTCTGTGACCAGAGAGGGGCCCTAGCTAGCCTCTGTGTGTCCCAGCACAGCTGCCTCCTTGTGCTGTGGAGAAACGAACCTGGCTCAGAAGTCTCTCATCCCAGATGCCCCTCGCCTTCAGGAGCACCAGAGGAAGCCGAGAAATTCGACATGCTGCCCAGAGCCCATGCTGCCTCTCAGCAGATCTCTTGGATCTAATTCCTGGCTGTCCTTTCCTAGCCCAGGTATCCCCAGGACTGGAGTCATGATCAGTCTTTTCTTCTTTAATATATAAATAGTGATGAGTGTTTGGGAATGATGTGCCAGATTGAGAATGCCATCTGTACAAGGAGCTTGGGAAGAAGCTCAGTTGCTTGGATCTCTAATCATCAATCAAGTTTAGGAAAACTGAGGGTCATGGCATTTTTATGCCACGCCAGTAACACATCCAGTCCCATCAAGAGCTGCGTGGTCCCTCCAGGCACCAGGGAGGAGGTACTTCTATAGAGGTATGTAGGAAAGGCAAAGGCATTTTTGTTCACCGCACTGCCACATGCTTCCCCACAGAAACTTTTCAAATGCATACTGCACTTTCTGGCAAAATCATGTCTCTCAGAGTTGATGATAAAGACTTTTCTCAAAGACTAGAGTCAAGAGCCAAAAGAAAAGGCCACAGAAGAAACCAGAATTCTTCTCTTGGAAGTTCAAAGTCTTGTTCTACCCACCAGCTTACATTAGGTTTCTAAAGCGAAGGAGTTTCAGGAAGTTGCTGGAGGTCATGAGAAGGGCAAGGATTTGTTTGTGGTACTGTTTTTTTTCCCCATTCCAAACAAGTAAAACAGAAGCAAAATAAAATCCAGAACTCAAAATAAAATTTCAGAGAACACCCCAGATTTCCCAAAGCCAGACTCACTCTGTAGCCACTATCTGGGGGATGGGTTCATCTAGCAGTTCCAAGCTGTGCAGAATCCAGTAGCAGAGCCATGGGCGGCTGGCATCCAGACACTGGGAGAGACAGGAGAGAAAACAGCCTTTATTCACAATCACTCCAAGACACTGCTGCCAAGGCCATATCTGTCGCACTCCCAGCAGCCTGGCAAAGGGGAGGAGGGCACCCTTGCTCAAATAACAATCAGTGAATAAAGGACACTTCACTTTGTGGCCTTAGCCAGGAGCTGAAATGACCATCTGTTACAAAAAAAGACAACAGGGCCAGGCACAGTGGCTCACACCTGTAATCCCAGCACTTTGGGAAGGTGAAGCGGGTGGATCATTTAAAGTCAGGAGTTCAAGACCAGCCTGGCCAACACGGCAAAACACTGTCTCTATTAAAAATACAAAAATTAGCCAGGTGTGGTGATGTGCGCCTGTATTCCCAGCTACTTGGGAGGCAGAGGCAGGAGAATCACTTGAACTGGGGAGGCAGAGGTTGCAGTGAGTCGAGATCACACCACTGCATTCCAGCCTGGGTGACAGAGCAAGACTCCGTCTCAAAAAAAAAAAAAAAAGAGAAAAGAAAAGAAAAAAAAGACAACAGGATTAAAAAATGTGACCCTGAACCCAAAGGATCCCTCCCTGGAAGGCATCTAAGGAAGGCTGAGCGGAGGACTTCTTATAGGCCAGGAGGTTAGGGGCTGCTATTTTCTCAATGGAGAACCAAGGCGATATACACTCTCCAAAGAGATTTCCTGGGTTAACTCAATCATTGATTCAACAAATATCTGATACCATCTACTTCTGCCAAGCACTGTATTAGACACTGTGAGCATGATAATAAAATTTGGTTTCTACTCTTTTTTTTTTTTTGAGATAGGGTCTCGCTCTGTCACCCAGGCTAGGTACAGTAGTATGATCTCAGCTCACTGCAGCCTCAACCTCTTGGGCTCAAGCAATCCTCCCACCTCACCCTCCTAAGTAGCTGGGACTAGGGGCCCACAACACCATGCTTAGCTAATTTTTTAAGTTTTTATAGAGACAGGGTACCACTATCTTGCCCAGGCTGATCCTGAACTCCAGGGCTGAAGCAATTCAGCTGCCTCTGCCTCCCAAAGTGCTGAGATTACAGGTGTGAGCCACCATGACTGGCCTGGTTTCTGTTCTTGAGGTGCTTGGGATATAGAACGCGTGTGGTTATAGAGGAAGAGAGCACTGGACAGACATATAAGTTACCTTGTGTCTTTCTGGAATAACACGTGTACATATACCTGGAGAAATGTTGTAATGGGCAGAAACAGAGTTTTGAGGGAGCACATGGAAGAGACTAATTCTGCCTGGGGGAGCTAGGAAAGGCTTCCAAAGGTGACGTGCAGATACTTTTGATCCTAATTAAACCACAAATAATTATTGAGCATTCAAGGCTAGGCAGGGTAGGTAGGAGTACTGCCCCAGTTTCATTAATTAAAATATATAAATGAGGTCCAGAGATTTAACTTTTTTCAGATTATAAAGATAGTAAATGTCAGAGCTGAGACAGGAACCTAGGTTTTTTAGACTCAATCCAACCCAAGCTGCCCTCTTCAAAACTGTGCTGACATCCCAAGCTGTGGCTAACTCGCCACCTGGAAGGCAGGCTGGTGGGCTACTGAAGACACTGCCGGAGATGTGGCCTAAGTTTGAATCCCAGCTCCTCATCTTACTAGCTATGTACCTTTAAGCAAATGGCTTAATCTTGCTTAATCTGTTTTATTATTTGCAAAAAACAAAAGATTGATCTACCTCATACAGTTACAAGATTTAAATAAGAGAATGCAGCCTGGCACAGTGGCTCACGCCTATAATCCCAGAACCTTGGGAGGCTGAGGCGGATGGATTGCTTGACGTCAGGAGTTTGAGACCAGCCTGGCCAACACGGTGAAACCCTGTCTCTACTAAAAATACAAAAATTAGCCAGGCATGGTGGTGAACACCTGTAATCCTGGCCACTCAGGAGGCTGAGGCAGTAGAACTGCTTGAACCTGGGAGGTGGAGGTTGCAGTAAGCCAAGATCATGCCACTGCACTCCAGCCTGGGCAATAGAGCTTTTAGCACACCGTTCAATAAATTGTTAGCTAATATGGTACCAACTGTATCATAACCATTGAGGACTTGAGACAATGACTGATAGCCCACAGGGCAAATCTAGCCCATGGATGTGTACTGTTTAATTGGAAGTGGCTGCAACATTTGTCAGGAGAGTCACATGAAAATGTGGGTTTCCAGCTTCATTTGGAAGAAAAAAAAAATGATCTGGCAACCCTGGATCTGCACTCCTAGATGGCAGCAATGGGTGGGAACAGGGTAAGGGCACGGGGTCTCCAGTTAGCCTCAGTCTCCAAGCAGCCCACTTCACTGATTTATGCTGCCTGCCTGGGCTCTACAGGCATTTGAGTTGGCAAATCACTGCCACAAATAATCAAATGTGGAACCCAAATAAAAAGCAGATTAAAAACAGAGATGCTGCTCTGTGTTAAGCAGGGCAGAAAGACTGGAGCCTTCCTGTTCACGTTCACCCTTTGCCTGCCACTCAACCCCTTCCAACATCTGTCCCCCTCCACTGCCACCCAGCCCTGAGGTTGCTCTGGGAAATACTTAAGATCTACTCTGAAATAGTAGTGTTAAACTGCAAGGAGCACCCTCTACACTGATCCTCTAATCAGAAATTAGATCTCCTTATTACAAGTAAGGAGTTTTTGTCTCTTTAATGAAGATATGAAAATTAATGCACTAGAAGGAGTGCTGAAGTTGGAAAATTTTTAATCATTATGATACATATTTAACAGGTTTGGGCAATAGTCCTCAACAAATGTTAAAGCCAGAGAGCAAGAAATTAGATCAGCTTATAGGGCAAAGGGTTAAGGGTGAACAGATAACTGGCTTTTAGCTAGCTGTCAAGGGGGTCTAGATAAAGCATGTGAACCCCTCAGCCAGGATCTAATAACAGAGAAAGCCCCATCCTATCTAGGGTGCTCCACTCGCTCTAGAAGAGACTGGGTTCTGCCCTTTCAGGGCTGAAGTCCCAGCTCTGTGACAGCACCCTGCCTCCTGCCAAAACCACAGAGAAGACTGATTCTGCAACAGGTCAGCCCCAACAGTCTTTAACATTTAAATAAAAAAAAGGAGAAAGGGCACAGTGGCTCACGCCTGTGATCCCAGTACTTTGAGAGGCCAAGATGGGGGGATCACTTGAGGTCAGGAGTTCGAGACCAGCCTGACCAACACTGTGAAACCCCGTCTCTACTAAAAATGCAAAAATTAGCTGGGCATGGTGGTACATGCCTGTAATTCCAGCTACTCAGGAGGCTGAGGCAGAAGAATCACTTGGACCCAGAAGGCGGAGGTTGCAGTAAACCAAGATTGCACCATTGCACTCCAGTCTGGGCGACAGAGTGAGACTCCATCTGAAAAAAAAAAAAGAAAAAAGAAAAGAGGACGATTTGGCAGATAATTTGACAGCAAGCATTCTTGGGCAATATGTTTACCTCATAGGCATCTGTCAGTTGTCGAAGGCCTCTTTTCAGATAATGGAAGTGCTTCTCCCTCTGCAAAATAAGCCTGGAAAGACAAACAGCTTATAAGCCCATTCCAATAGCTTATGCTTCCACCACAAACACGTACAGACGTACACACACACAGGTATACACTCAGCTTCAGGACATTCTCCTATAGTCACTAAATGTTTAACCAGCAACTTCTTCGGTTCCAAAGAGCAACTAAACCAGAGAAAAGCTGCTCTTGTCTGAATGTCTCGAAAGCATCTGAAAACTAGGTAAGCTGACGTTTTGCATGAAATTGTATCCTAAAGGCAGTGACTTTGGGCTAACAGAAAGCCACAAGGAGCATATGCAGCCAGGCAATGAGAATCCACCCAGAAACTTCCTCCAGCATCTAAGAACAGATACCTTTGTGGCTCCCCATCCTGTAAGCAATTTAATCTGAGCCTCGCCACTTCCCTGCCTGGTTAGCCGCTGTCATTTCAGTCACCCCTTCTGGGACCACTTCTCCAAGGTCTGTAGTTTGTACTCTGCCCACCTCTGGGTTACCATCTATTATTCCCTCCCTGAAATTCCACCTCCCACATGTGACCCACAGCCCTGGCCGGAAGACCGTATTCTGCAGCCAGTCACTGTCCTTGGCTCTGAAGTCAACAATACTGGCTTTAAGATGGAATGTGCCACCCATGGCCACCTGCACAGGCCGGGCAAAGCACAGAGGCCGCACTTCTTTCTTGGTCTGGCAGAAGGAGCCTGTGTGACTACAGAACGAAGGAAAAAGCACAGATTATCAAGATGTTCCCTGCGCTTCCGGATTACAGAAACAAAGGAAAGAGAACCATTCCCTTTTCTAGGTAGTCAATTCCACAATTGTTTATCAAACTCCCTCTGTGCTAGGCTCAGAAGAAGATCCTTCATGTAGTCTTTTTTCTTTTTTTGAGACAGAATCTTGCTCTGTTGCCCCAGCTGTAGTGCAATGGTACAATTTCAACTCACTGCAACCTCTGCCTCCCAGGTTCAAGCAGTTCTCCTGCCTCAGTCTCTGGAGTAGCTGGGATTACAGGCACAGGCCACCATGCCCAGCTAATTTTTGTATTTTTAGTAGAGAAGGGGGTTTCACTATGTTGGCCAGGCTGGTCTTGAACTCCTGACCTCAGGTGATCCGCCCATTTCGGCTTCCCAAAGAGCTGGGATTACAGGCGTGAGCCACCATACCCAGCCCTTTTGTAGTCTCTACCTCGAAAACTCTTCCAATTCAGAAATGAGTTAAGTATATAAATGGCTACAAGGAAAGAATGGGTAGGTTTCCTAAAGGAAAAACATAAAATACTACTGAGGCTCAAAAGGGAGGGGACATCTCATGAAGGAATGATAAGGAACGTTTGTGCGAAAAAGGAGGAATGTGAAATGAGTGGCCCTGGCAGAGGAGAACATTTTAATTAAAGTTTAGATAGCTGCAGGTAGCTAATGGCTACTCTATTATGCAGCACAGGAAGAAAGTATGCAAGAGGAGTGACAGGTGGGATAATCTGGCCTCAACACAGGGATGAAGAGGAATGGTAGAAAGGGAGCTGGGACCCTTTTGTTTATTTTTAACAAGGATCTGGGATGCTGGCTGAGGCATTTCTACTCAATTTACTAGGTAAAGGGAAGTCCTGAAGGTTTCTAAGGTGAGGAAAGAAATGATCAGAACTGTGCTTTAGGAAAACAGTAGGTACTCAATATGTGTTTACAAATGGAAGTAACTGAAAGCACTGCAGTGGGCAGACAGATGGGGTGGGGAGACAGGTTAGGAGCTCTCAGGAGCTGACCCAGTGGGGGCTACTTAGGGCCCAAACTAGTGTGTGACCCATGATCAGCTGACTTTCAGACGTGTGGGTTTTAGAATGCTAGAAGTGCATTCAGGTGAGGATGTCAATCAGGCTGCTGGACGCACACGTGAGGCTCAGGACAGGAATCCAGGTTACACACACAGACTGGGAAGCATTTATCTGCATGCAAGTGACAAGTGAAGCCACAGAAGGTGAGAGGGCAAAGAGAGAGGTTTGAAAACAAAACTGTGGGAAGACCCATCTCTAAGGGCCTGGAGGAGGACGAGGAGCCAGTGAAGGAGAGAAACAGGAGAGTTTACATACGCTGGGGAAGAGCAAAGGAAGTGTCATGTCACAGGCCATGAGGGAGGAGAGAATTTCAGGAAGGTGTTTAACAGCGGCAGATGCTGCAGCAAGACTGAGGGAAAAGATGACAAACCACAGAAGGGCTGGAGACCTTCGAGAGCATTCAGAGCAGAGGTGAAGGCAAATTGTAAACAAGAGGAGGAGGTCAGATGAAGTTTCTCTTTCAGGGAAGTCCACTCAGGACACAGGGAACACCCATCTGTGTGGGCAGAGTGTCCAGCACTGGGGTAGAGGTTGCTCTGTCCCCTAGAGCAACAGTCCAGAGGTGGACACAGATGTGAAAATGGTAAGTAGAGCCCTGTCCAATAAATGCTGTGATCAGCCACAGGAAGACACAGAGGGTCAGAAAACTCTTCCCAAAGGGAACAGCATTGAGGCTAAGGCTGGAAGGACATGAGTGAGGCAGGCAAAATGAAGAAACCATCATGACACATTTGAGCTAGTTTAGTTCAGCTGGAGCAAAAGTACAAGGCAGTAAGCAGAGAAATTCTACACTAAAAATGCAAGAACCCAGAGGAAATCCATCAGGGAAGGTCGGTAAAGAGGACAGAGGAGGGCTGCAATGAGGGTATAGCAGAGAGGTGAGCCTGGAATAAGGAAGGATTCTACATTCTCAGAGCAAGAAATGATGGATACAAAGCTAGCAAAATATAGGAATATGATGTGGGAAGGAGGAAACAGGAAACTCAAGTGGGTCAGCTTTGATTTTCTCAGGAAGCAGGAGTCAGGATGGTGGGAGAGGGCAGGGCGTGATGGCTGACACCTGTAATCCCAGCACTTTGGGAGGCTGAGGCGGGCGGTTCACCTGAGGTCGGGAGTTCAAGACCAGCCTGACCAACATGGAGAAACCTCGTCTTTACTAAAAATACAAAATTAGCTGGGTATGGTGGCATGCACCTGTAATCCCAGCTACAAAAAAAAAATAAAGGTGGAAGAGCTGTGGTCACGGTGGTGGATATGTTAGGGAATCTACATCAGATGAATAAAAGGATTAGAAGGCAGTTAGTGAAGGGCCAGTGAGATTAAGAAGTATAACATGTTGGCAAAGCCAGCCAGCAGCCTCAGAAGATACCAAACCTGCGGACACCTTGGTCTTAGACTTCTGGCGTCCAGAACTGTGAGAAAACAAATCTCTGTGGTTGAATGCACCCCATCTGTGATACTGTGTTACAGCAGCCCAAGCTGACTAATCCCCTCACCGGCCCTTCATTCTCAACTCACCTCTATCCAAAAATCTTTTCTGTGTAAGAAGTTAAGAAAAGCTAGAGCTCTTCTCCTTTTTACCTGAACAATTCAGCCCCAAAGCCACTCAATTACATGGAGCAGAACAAGACCAGCTTCGTGCAGGGGTTGAGGGAGTGCAGGGTGGGATGCACGGGGTCAGCTCAAGTGGATAAGGAGGGCCCTGTGTCACTGTGCAGAGGGGAACCGGAGAGCAAGTGGGTAAATCTACTAAGGCTATGGGAAGTCAGGTTTCCACAGTCTGAGAAGGAACTTGCACATCTGTGTGTACTGGGTAATGATGTAAATAGTACTTCCTATGAGGAGTGAGCCTACTGGGCTTCAGACTCTTCGAAGTGCGCCTCCACCCACACTGCTCTCCAACCCCATCTCTGGCCTCACCCAGCTCTGGTCATGCTGCCTTCTTTGAGCTCCGCTCCTTTTGGTCTCCTGGCTTTAGCACATGCTGTTCCCTCTGACTGGAACACTCTCCACATCCCTTAAGTTAGCCACCCCTATTCCACCTACAGATTCAGCTTAAATGTCACTTTCTCTAAGAAGCTTTCCCTAACTTCCCAATCAAAATTAGATTCTCCCTATGATTCTCTCTCTCTCAAACTATCCCATTGGTAACTGTGTATTTGTGTTCATTTGTTTAATGTCCACCTCCCCAACTAGACCAAGAGCCCAGCGGGGGCAGGCCCAGGGCTAGCCTTGCTCACATCGGCTTCCCTGAGCCCAGCAGAGTGTCCTGTCCTTTGGAGACCCTCTGGATACTGTTGCCGAATGAGTGGATCACACGAAGGCAGCAGAATGGAATGAGAGCAAACCCGCTTCCTCCCCACAAACCTGGGTCATCCCGAGAATCATGCATTTGATTGTGACAGGCGAGAGGACAGGAGATTCAGTCCATTGTTGGTTCCTGGGGACTTTCTAAACCCACTAAAGCCAGGGGACTCTCTACTCAAAAAATAAGCACCTGGCATGTAAGTAATAAACCAATCGAGGAAAGGTGAACTTATTTGTAAGACCTTGGAAAGAACAACAGTAAGAAGGGAATACATCCTCTACCTGCTCAGGATCTGGGAAATTCTAACACTGCATCACATACAGGAATGGCAGAAAACATGGGCGCTAAGCTGGTGCCTGTGACAAACCTGCTTTGAGAACGTTAAGAGTATTCTGGCTTCAGTGCCATTGTCAGCCCTTAACCTCCAGGACTCTACTAGCACAGGGACATTATCCATATTTCTCATTTCTGAAGAGCACCAGGCTCCTTTTGCCCAAGAGAAAACAAATTTAAAATTACATGTGAGAGAGGTATATGTGTAGTTTATGCATTTCAAGTTTCTTATTAAAGCCAAGGTGATAAATACAAAAGGGTACATTGAAAAGGGTGTGAAACCATGAAAATACCCATGGGGAAGAAAAAATGAGTTTTCATGGGAAAGCAGGACACTAATAAACAAAACCATGAAAAGCATGGTCAAAAGGCTCTTTGGAACTGACTACCTCACTCCAGGTAGACAGTCACAACCTTAGAGAGGAAAACTATTTCTGGGAAGGGGCTCAATTGTAGAATGTACTGCCATTCAGCTCCAGCCTAGACTTTCAGCCCAGTCTGCTATTCAGCTTTGGTCCTGGAATGCTGAATAGGCAAATGCCGACTTCAGCATCATCACAGACAGCCCTGAACCTGTGCGTGGTCTGTGGTCCTGAGTGTGTGTGTGATTCTGTCCCATTGGATCAGCTCATGACCTCAGACACACAAACAAGCCCTGCCATCTAGATTTCCTGCTAACAGCTGACCATGTACTTTAGCAAACAGTGAAGGTCACTTCCTGCATTAAAGTGTTAGACTTTTAAATTTCTTTTTTTTTTGAGACGGAGTCTTGCTCTGTCACCCAGCTGGAGTGCAGTGGCGTGATCTTGGCTCACTGCAACCGCTGCCCGGGTTCAAGTGATTCCCCTGCCTCAGCCTCCTGAGTAGCTGGGACTACAGGCGCCTGCCACCATGCCTGGCTAATTTTTTGTATTTTAGTAAGGACTGGGTTTCACCATGTTGGCCAGGATGGTCTCGATCTCCTGACCTTGTAATCCGCCTGCCTTGGCCTCCCAAAGTGCTGGGATTACAGGTGTGAGCCACCATGCCCAGCCCAGACTTTTAAGTTTTGACTATTAAAATGTTAAATATTGAGACTGTGATAATAATTTAAAATTCTGATAAATTTTCTAATTTATTCTTATATCCTAGGAGCTCATTCTATGATGGTGATGTTTGGCTTCAGCCTTATAGTAATATGTTGAATTATATACTCAGCCATTCAGCCAAAACATATAACATCTCTAATATTAATTAGCATCCTTTAAAACATTCAATTTCATAGGCAACAATGATAAAATGGGTAACTGTGAAATTCCAGAAACTAACCCAGAGCCCTGATATATTCTATTTCCACAAGGATCCAAGCCCGGGAGAAACACTTCTTTTATCCACCCATACCTGACCTACTATCTGTGAATCTGGGGATTTCACTCCTTTAATGTCCTCTACTGCCACTCCCAAAAAACAACTGCTTCCTCCCAGACTAGAACTTCCCATTTTCCCTCATATCTCAGTGTGAATAAAAGAGTCTTTCCTCAGCTCATGAGCTAAGGAAAAACAAATTTTAAAAAATGGATGAAAGAGTCCAAGGGTTCTCTCCTGGTGGCAGATGAAAAAGGAATGTCAAATAATCAAAGGTTCGTGTGGGAAACAGAGGCTGTGTGTCCCCAGGGCCCAGGCAGTAGACAGTGACTCAGCCCAATCAGGTGAGTCATTGGGGTACAGCCACAACAACAAAGCCCCTCCGAAAGCAATCACCCACATCACCCACACCCTCACCATTATGAAGTCTTGTCCCCTCTGGGGAAGCTTGTGCCTAGGGGCAGCAAACTGCCATGGATACCCTTCTCCCAAGCTGTTTAAACTGCGACATTCGCTAATCTCTAGTTGTGTCTCATGGTAAGAGGAATAATTCATTTTATTGAGGTCAGAGCGTTGGGTTAATGCAGAGATTTGGTTTAGCAGTGAAGGGAAACACTATACTAGCAAGTTGATATTTTTCTCCTTTCCTTCCCCAGAGAATGAAGATGAAGTTAACCTTCCCACCTGTCTTTCCCTATGAACACGCGTTTTCAAACTGTTTTCTGCCATGGCTAATCAGAAAAGGTTTCTTAAGAAATGGTAGCCAAAAAAAAAAGAGAGAGAGAGAGACACGAAGGTAACAAAGCTGGAGCCATTTATAATGTTCCAGTCAGCAGAAGTACCCAGAGGCTGACCTGCCAGGATTTAGTCTGTTAGGACATCTCAAGGAGTCAAGAGACATGATGAAGGAAGAAAGGCTGAACTTCAGACCTGCAGCTTCCCAACCAGTCAATCAGCCAGTGGCCTAACCACACTTTCTTCAGAGATGTCAAGGAAAAGTGTTCTACCAGCCAGGTGCGGTGGCTCACAGCTGTAATCTCAGCACTTTGGGAGGACTGCTTGAGGTCAGGAGTTCAAGACAAGCCTGACCAACACAGTGAGACCCCCATCTCTACAAAAAGTAAAAATAAGCTAGGTGATGCACTCCTATAGTCCCAACTACTGGGGAGGCCGCACTGAAAGGATCTGCAGGAGTTCGAGGCTGCTGTGAGCTATGATCAGGGCACTGCACTCCAGCCTAGGCAACAGAGCAAGACCCCGTCTCAAAGAAAAGAAAGAAAGAAAGAATGTTCCATCATTAAGATAAAATAATGACCACACAGTTTTAGACTACTGATGAATTCTGATGGCTGGAAATATAACACATAATGGTTTCAAAACAATTTGTGATTGCATGAGAAGTACTAACACGAGAATGATGAAATAACCTTATGAAATTCTAGTGTGACATACTACAAAATACTGGAAGAGAAAATAAAGGTTCAAATTAAATAATAAGTTTCTTCCTATAATTCCCTTTTCTAAATACCTGACCTCACAGGACTTAGAAGACTTCAATTTGCTAAGCTCCAAGGAAAACAAAAGGCATTCTATTTCTCGTTTGAAATTTCATTCTTGGATATGCTACACAATTACCAACAGGGAGCAGGAGTGGAGAAACTCAAACTTCGCATGTTTTTCCAGTCAAATAATAATCTACATCAAAGGAATCCATCCCTGGCCATCTCCCTGGACTCTAAATGTGTCTCAAAATGCAATATGAAAAAGAAAAATCTGGGCCAGACACAGTGGCTCACGCCTGTAATCCCAGCACTTTGGGAGGCTGAGGCAGGTGGATCACCTGAGGTCAGGAGTTCGAGACCACCCTGGCCAAAATGGTGAAACCCCATCTCTACTAAAAACACGAAAATTAGTCAGGCATGGTGGCGGGCGCCTGTAATCCCAGATACTTGAGAGGCTGAGGCAGGAGAATCGCTTCAACCTGGGAGGTGGAGGTTGCAGTGAGTCAGGACCACACCACTGTACTCCAGCCTGGGCAATAAAAGCGAAACTCTGTCTCAAAAAAAAAAGAAAAAGAAAAATCTGAGAGTTCTCATCTGAAGACCAGAGCAGCAGGCCACCACTAAATAAAAACCTGGAATTCCTCACTCCACCTTTAGACTTCAGAATTCAGGCACTGAGTGGAATTCCCATGTAATATGTGGCAGCTCAGCTTGTGTGGAGAATCACCTCTCGACAGTACTCTACCACAGGGAAGAGTGAGGGTCATAGCATATCCAGGTAGCCGCAAGGACAAGAAACACCAGTCTTGCAGCGGATGCTCCCCTGTGGTTAGATTTGCTCAAGGAGGAAAGAAGAAAGGCTTTGGCATGGTGGTGCTCATCCCCTCGAACTCCTAACCACAGCTTACCTTGGTACAAGGTGGTTGAACTTGTAAGAACTGAAGACCTCCTGGATCTTTTCTTCTACTTTTGCCTGGTAAGGATGTAGGAGATGGGAGAGAGAAAACAAATGCAGATGAGACCTCCATCAGCTTTTTCTTCCTATTGCCACAAATGCCTATGGGCTAGGGTTGGTTGGTATGGTTTGGAACTTCACAGTACTGTAAGACAGGGGTTCTATAGGATGACAGGCTTAGGACAAGGCAAGAAGGAATCCCCTGTACCATGCTGGCATCACAATGGACTGTTCCAGAAACCGAATCCATAATATCTGAACTAATGGCAGTTTTGGTGTTTAGTTCCCTGGCACCAGTTATTCAGGGAGCCGATGAAGACAGCAGATGTCTCTTGCTTGTGTAGGAGACCATCTGCCACCCCAAAATATGCCTCAATGGCATAAGGATTATTTTGAGAAACTGCAGATACAGGAGAAGCTCTGAAAACAGAGTATACCAGCAGTTTGAGAGAGAAATGTACATCTATAAAGGAACTCTCCATTTGTAAGGCTGTTTCCCTCTCTGTACCAAAAGAGAAGGATGACTAAATCAGAAGAAACTATTATCAGTGGAGAAGGCACCTACTGAAATCTGCATCACAAACCTTACTCTTATTTATCATACTTGTCCTGTTCACCTCCCCATCACTGGCTTCCCCCACAACCTTCTCTGTTTTTAGTTGAAAATGCTGTAAAAGCCGGAGTTCTAGATCACCTCTTTCAGAATGACTCATTTTCTCCTGGGTATCTCCTATGTATACATGAAGTATACATGTTAACAAACTTCTGCTTGTTTTTCTTCTGTTATCCTGTTGTTTTGTTATAGAGGTTTCAGCCCAGAAATTAGAAGGGTAGAGGGAAAATGACATTTTCCTCCCCTCCACTTGAAATATGTATTCTTCCTGCTCTATAAAGTTGTTTGGGTGGTCGTTAACTGACCACTCTCAAACACATAACTAGTTTCTGCCAACAGTTGTGCTTCTTACTGTAAGACTGAACAGTTAAAATATTAAAATCATCTGGGGGATTTATAACAACATCAATTGTTGAAACACCAAAACAAATAGTAAATTCTGGTCCTACGTCACACACACGACTCCACGGTCCCATAAAATGAAGGATCTCAGAAAGGTCACAAAAGCAACCAGATCTTTCTCCTCTGAACACCACACCATTAATGCTGAAACTGCCCCACATGGTTGACAAAAATTGCATGCTGGGTTCTGGATAGAAATACAGTTATAATTAAGCACGAATCAGGCTGCACTTCAGCCCACTTCCTGGTTGCTAAAAAATCTGACCATTTGCATCCCATTGTTCATACAGATCCAGGATCTCTGACATTAGAATCATAAGACTTTTGTTTAAGGACCATCTAAGATGTTTTTCAGACTCTGAATTCCAGCCATCAGTTTCAAAACCCCCACAGAGGAATAGGATCTGCCTGAGAATACAGCTTCCTCATCTCCCTGATCATAACTTCACCCTACATTTTTCAGCCAATAAACAAACTCCACACTCCACACTTCAGCCCACTCCAAAGCCCTTAAAAATCCTAACCCCAAAGTTTTCAAGGAGGCATTTGAGGATTCTTCCCATCTCCTCATCAAGTGGCCTTATGACTAAACCTCCTTCTCTGCTGCAACCCCCTGTCTTGGTGTAATGACTTGCTGAGCGCACCCCGCAACGACTGTGGTCACAATGTGGTCTCATGGGAGAGCTCCTGTAAAGACAAGGTACAGTAATGAGGGAGGGTCTGGTTAACAGGATTGGGGTTCACCTTCCTCGGCATCCCTAATCTTTGTAATGAGACATGTTTTTGTTGAGATTTCAAGATACATAAAAATCTCCCTGAGAAACTTCAAAAATGCGTCATTTATTTCTGAAACACCCATTGAGGCAGAGCTCCTAGTCCCTTTGAGAAGCATGCAACAAATATCTGTGATGATGAGGGGAGCAGTGATATGAATCATCTAAAATGACAGCTAATCTAAAATTAATTTACATCTGGTTTTAGAATATGCTTTGATACTTGCTTTCGAACATGAATTTGAAGGATGACCTGTTTAAAAGGTTACAATACTTCAAAAAACAGACTGATGTCACCATGAGAATCTGACTTGGGATGAATTAGAAAGTCATCCCAGAATCATTATAATTCTTTTTCCATTCCAGACATTCACGTGGCTAAAATAAAGCACCAGCCTAAATGAAGCACAGAATTCATTTCTCAGTCATGCCTATAAGCTAAATGGGATAGAAAAATAGATAAGAAATCAGTAAGATCATTAAATAAAGATTTGCCTATGATATACCGTCATCTCTCAGCATCCATGGGGGATTGGTTCAAGGATCTCCCAGGATACCGAAATCGTGGATGCTCGAGTCCTTGATATAAAATGGTGGCATATTTGCACAAAACCTATACAACCCTTCCGTATAATCACGAACAGCTTAACTATAGGGATACGTTCTGAGAGATGCCTTCTTAGGTGATTTCATCCTTGTGTGAGCATCACAGAGTGTACTTACATCAACCTGGACCTGGGTGGTATAGCCTACCACACACGTGGGCTGTATAGTGTAGCCTATTGCTTCTGGGCTACAGACCTGTACAGCATGTTACTGAATACTGTAGCAAATGTAACATAATAGTAAGCCTTCGTAGATCTAAAAATATCCAAACATAAAAAAATTTAGTGAAAATACACTACTATAATCTTTTAAGACCACTGTGGTACATGCAGTCTGTTGATTGTTATATGGTGCATGCCTGTAGTTTAAATAATCTCTAGATTACTTATAATAGCTCCCAGTACAATACAACTGCAATTGAGAAAAGAAAAATAGCTCAGAGCAGTCTGAGTTATGTGAGCTATACAAAATTTATCAGGCCCAGGGAGATCAAGTATAGGACTTCAGTTATGCTCCCAACAACCATGTCTGGGGGCAGTTGTTTAAAGGCATTTCATTCCTCCCTAGCAGCCTCATCCATTATATTCATGTTCCTGGAATTTGTGATACAAAGAATAAGGCATACCTTATGTAATTTTTATGGAAAATCTTGGTGAACAATTTAGAAACTGCCTCTTCTTTTCCTTTATTTATTTTTCTTTTAGTCAGCTTTTTGGGTAACTATTCTTGTCCTTTAAAAACCTACTTGTAACTGCTGCTAATTAGAGTGTACATTCAGGGCAACTTGAATCTATGCTCTTAGGCTGCAATCTTCAAGCTTAACCCAAATAAACTCTCTACTTATATTAACTTCGCCTCAGCTTCTTCCTTTTAGGTTGACATAATAACAAGGAAATAAGTCTGTACTTATTCAGCACAGACACAATTTTTTTTCCAAATATTTTCAATCTGTGGATATGGAGGACCAACTGCACTGTTTTATCTAAGTGAGTTAATGAGTTCTGAATGACACAAAATCAACCGGGAAGAAAATTCACTTCCTTTACTCTAATATAAGCCATTTGAATCCATATGACTTAATAATATTCAAAGGCTAATGCATGAACGCATCTTCCCCTTAACATTCTAGCACTTAGATGCCTAGGGATAAAAGCTCCCAGCCAGGAACTCCTTAATCAGAAGTCCCACCTTCAGCTCTCTTGTGGGAAAGCAGCCAAGTACTACACAAGAAAAATGGAGTTTTATTTCTGAGCTAAGACATCTGACAAAAACATGGAAATCTTTTATACTACAAGGTGGAAAATGCTTAAAATTTTCCCAACGTAGTGTCCTTCTCTTTGGAGTTCCTAATTATTTCTTCAGAATGAACAAGTGATTTTCCAATGCAGTTAGTAACTGACTCATATCTGAAAAGTCAAGTTATGAATTCTGATGAATATCTGTGTATTACAGGTCAGCTGTTCATAATAATGAATAATTTTCTCTTAAGAACTCATATATATATATATATATATATATATATATTTTTTTTTTTTTTTTCTTTTTGTAACAGGTCCCATGGAAAATTAAGAAATGGTATAGTTTGGCCGGGCGCGGTGGCTCAAGCCTGTAATCCCAGCACTTTGGGAGGCCGAGGCGGGTGGATCACGAGGTCAAGAGATCCAGACCATCCTGGTCAACATGGTGAAACCCCACCTCTACTAATACAAAACATTAGCTGGGCATGGTGGCGCGTGCCTGTAATCCCAGCTACTCAGGAGGCTGAGGCAGGAGAATTGCCTGAACCCAGGAGGCGGAGGTTGCGGTGAGCCGAGATCACGCCATTGCACTCCAGCCTAGGTAACAAGAGCGAAACTCTGTCTCAAAAAAAAAAAAAGAAATGGTATAGTTTAACAGCTTTATTGAGATATAATTCATATACCATTCAATTCATTCATTTAAAGTGCACAAATCAATGACTTCTAGCATATTCATAGAGTTGTGTATCCATCACAATCACATTTCACTCCCCCAAAAAGTAACCCCACAGTTCTCAGGTATTAAATCTGACTTTTCTCTCCACTGCCAACCACTAATTTATTTACTTTTTTTTTTTTCTTTTCCTTTTTTTTGAGATGGAGTCTCACTCTGCTGCCCAGGCTGGAGTGCAGTGGTGAGATCTCGGCTCACTGCAACTGCTGCCTCCCAGGTTCAAGCAACTCTCTTGCGTCAGCCTCCCGAGTAGTTGGGATTACAGGAACCTGTCACCAGACCTGGCTAACTTTTTGCATTTTTAGTAAAGATGGGGTTTCACCATGTTGACCAGGTTGGTCTCGAAGTCCTGACCTCAAGTGATCCACCCACCTCAGCCTCCCAAAGTACTGGGATTACAGGCGTGAGCCACCATGCCTGGCCTTCTAATTTACTTTCTTTCTACCTCTATAAATGTACCTGTTTGGCATTGCATATAAATGGAATCATACAAGCTGTGGTCCTTTGTGGCTGGCTTCTTTCACAAGCATAATGTTTTCTAAGCTCATCTATGCTGTAGCATGTACCATTACTCCATTTATATTTCACCAAATAATATTCCATTGTGTAGATACATCACATTTTGTTTACCAGTTTATCAGTTGGTGAACATTTTTTGGCTATGCTGCTATGAGTCACAGAAACCATTCCCCTTACTCAAGAAACAGGTTCTCCAGGAACTAAGCTAAACTTCTTTGAAATGTAAATTCTCAGGTATTCTCAGTATAGACCTATACATTCACTTAGGGGGTGGGGTCCACCCAACTTCTTTTAATAAGTCCTCCAGGGGATTCTGATGGATGCAACACTAACATTTGTGAACATCGTCAAAATCAAAATGGAGTTACTTGTGTTTAAAAATTCTGACAATGCCAGGGACAGCTGTGAAGAGAGGGTTCTCATGCATAACAAAACTATCCCAAATGACTCTGCAAAAACCACAACCCTGCAAAAAGGTCATCACAACCTTACACAAAAAAATAATTCCACGAGGACATCTGTCCAGCAACTACCTGTCCAATCTCAGACGGGTCACACTTGTTACTGATCCTTGTAGCTAGTAATAGTTATCTTAAAAGAACTATATAATCCTCATTATTCCCTTAAAAATCTTTGTCTTATGGGCTGGGCGTGGTAGCTCACGCCTGTAATCCCAGCACTTTGGGAGGCCAAGGTGGGCAGATCACCTGAGGTCAGGAGTTTGAGACCAGCCTGACCAAAATGGAGAAACCCTCTACTAAAAATACAAAATTAGCCGGGCATGGTGGCATATGCCTGTAATTCCAGCTACTTGGGAGGCTGAGGCAGGAGAATTGCTTGAACCCGGGAGGTGGAGGTTGCAGTGAACTGAGATTGCACCACTGCACTCCAGCCTGGACAACAAAAGCAAAACTCCATCTCAAAAAAAAAAAAAAGAAAAAAGAAAAAAACCTTTGTCTTTCTTTACCTCCTTGAATATGCACATAATTTACTGTGGCACAAATATTCCCATTGCAATACTCTGTTCCTAAATACGTGTCATGTTCTTTTAGAGAGCCTCTCTCTATTAATTTAGGTTGAAAGTTTGATCAAACAAGGTTTTTAGTAGTGGCAACAGTCACTACATTTCAGCTCAGGGGTTGATGCATAAAGTTTTACCTCAAATAGTACTTCATTCATAATTAATTTAAAAAACAGTAACATACTTTTCTTCTCAACTAGTAGAAGATAAACAAAAATAACAAAACTTTTAAAATGTTTAACAAAAATTCCTCTAAATAAATAACCTAACATTTGAATGTGCAGGAGACCAGAATATGCCACCTCAAAACATGACTGCAGGAGACCAGAATATGTCTTCCCACAATAGGCTTCTTTGGCATAAGGATTATTTTGAGCTGATTATTTTGAGAAACAGCAGACAAAAAAGAAGCTCTGAAAACAGAGCAGAAGTTACCCCATTTGTAAGGGAAAATTACATCTATAAAGGAAATCTCCCTTTGCCTCTCTTTCTGTACCAGGAAGAGAAGGATGACTCTAAGCCACTAAGAACTCTTACCAATGGAGAAGGCACCTACCTAAACCTGCTTGACAAACTTTACCATTGTTTACTCTGCTTTTCCTGGTCACCTCCCCATTCTTGGCCTCCCCAAACCCTTCTTTCTTTGTTTCAGCTGAACATGGTAGTTAAGCCTGAAGTCTATGCCACTTCTTTGAGATTTACCCATTTTGTAATCACCCAACAGGTTTTTCCTGCTTGCTGCACAGACAAAACCAATTCACTAAGACCACAGCCTTGCAATAATGAAAGAGTTTAACTGAATGCAGCTGGCCACACTATGCCGGAGACAGAGTTATTACTCAAATCACTTGTCCCAAAGGCTTGGAGGTTTTTCAAGGATAGTTTGGTGGGCAGGGGATTAGGGTATGGGTATGCTGATTGGTTGGGATTAAATCATAGGGGTGTGGAAGGAAGATGGTCCTCCTGCACTGAGTCAGCCTCTGGGTGGGGCCACAGGACCCGTCTGTGTGGAGTCAGCCAGTCAGAAATGAAAAAGTCTGAAAAGACATCTCAACAGGCCCATCTTAGGTTCTGCAATTGGGATGTCATCTACAAGGGTAATTGGGAAAGTTCTAAATCTTGTGACCTCTGGAATAAATTGCTGGTTATCCTTTACACCTACATCTTGACAGAATTCAGGACCCTCTCACAATCCTAAAGGGAGATTGCCTTTGACAAATTATGACCATAAGAGAAATCTGACAAGACTCCAACCAGTCAAGCAAGACTCTGTTTCTATTTTTTTTAATGTGAAATGAAAAAAGGCAAAATGACAATGTGACAATTATGTGAATTTTTAAAAACACGCACCAATCCGGTTGCTTATGAATGCATAAAAGAATTAAAAGTAAAATGTAAGGATGCACACACAGCCCATGATAAGGGCTGGTTCTGGGAAGGGTGGGAGGCACACTGAACCGGGGAAAGGGTTAAAGGAGGCTCTGGCTATATTTCCAATTGCTTTCCTTTAAACAAATAAGCAGAAGCAAAAAAAAAAATAGAAGAAGAAAAAGATGTTAGCAACTGTTAATTCTCAATTACAGAAAAATAGCTGTTACATTATCATATTTTTATTAACTATAAATTTCTTAGAAAAATAAAGGAAAAGGATTTCAAAGTGCTTAGTTTTGTGATGCCTCATCCCCTACATCTACATAGACAGGCAGGCCACAACATATGTAGAAGCGATGTTCTCAAAGTTCACTGGTAAGTCAGTCGAGTTTTTAGACCTTATTTTTTCTCCCATCAATACATTATACCCAACTGTTAGGTTCCAAGGCCAGCTCTCCCATTATTTAATGTATAACCTAACAAATGTTAAGCCTAACAGTACCTCTCTTACCTTCTCTAGTCATGAGGCAACTGATCACTCATGATATGGCAAAGAGAGAAGATGAGAGTTTTCTTGTCTGCTTCTGATAGGGCACAGGCTAGATATTTCTTTCCTTTTTTTTTTTTTTTTTTTTTTTGAGATGGAGTCTTGCTCTGTCGCCCAGGCTGGAGTGCAGTGGCATGATCTCAGCTTACTGCAACCTCTGCCTCCCATGTTGAAGCAATTCTCTGCTTCTACAGGCACCCACCAACACGCCCGGCTAATTTTTATATATTTAGTACAGATGGCGCTTCATCATCTTGGCCAGGCTGGTCTTGAACTCTTGACCTTATGATCCACCCGCCACGGCCTCCAAAAGTGCTGGGATTATAGAAGTGAGCCACCGTGCCTGGCCCTTTTCTTTTCTTTTTTACTTTCTCTCTCTCTCCTCTCTCCCTCTGCATGTCCTTCCTTCCTTCCTTCCTTCCTTCCTTCCTTCCTTCTTTCCTTTCTTTCTTATAATAGAGATGGGGCCTCACCATATTACACAGGCTGGTCTCAAACACCTGGCCTCAAATGGTCCTCCTGCCTCACCCTTTCAAAGTGCTAAGATTACAGGCATGAGCCACTGTACCTAGCCCAGCCTAGGTTGGTTGTTTTTTTTTTGAAACAGAGTTTTGCTCTTGTCACCCAGGCTGGAGTGCAATGACACAATCTCGGCTTACTGCAACCTCCACCTCCTGGGTTCAAGCCATTCTCCTGCCTCAGCCCCCCTAGCTGGGACTATGGGCGTCCACTACCAGGCCTGGCTAATTTTTGTATTTTTAGTAGAGATGGGGTTTCACCATGTTGGCCAGGCTGGTCTTGAACTTCTAACCTCAGGTGATCCGCCCGCCTCAGCCTCCCAAAGTGTGGGGATTACAGGTATGAGCCACCGCACCCAGCCCCAGACTAGATGTTTCTATGTACAGAATGTCTTCAAGTGTGCTGGTCATGCTTTATACATATATATATACATATATATATACATATACACACATATATGTACACATATTATGTATATGCAATATACATATATAATATACATGCATGTATAATATACACATATATCTTTAAGTATATAATATTAACTAATAAGTATGTATCAACTCACAAACTATAAACATATATATGATATAAACTAATATAGTCATGCGCCACCTAAGGACCTTTCAGTCAACAACATACTGCGTATTCCACGGTAGTCCGTAAGACTATGATGGAGCTGAATATTCCCCATGGCCTAGTAACACAGCCTTCATAATGTTGTAGCACAAAGCATTACTCACATTCCTGTGGTGACGCTGGTGTAAACAAACCTACTGCACTGCTAGTGTTATAAAAGTATAACACATACAGGCCAGGCACAGTGGCTCACGCCTGTAATCCCAGCACTTTGGGAGGCCATTGTGTTCCAATTGCCTGCAGTATTTACTACAGTAACATGCTGTACAGGTTTGTAGCCTAGGAACAACAGGTTATACCATATAGCCTAGATGTGTTATGCCATCTACATTTCTGTTAAGTACAGTCTATGATGTTCACACAAGGAAATTTCCTACTGACAATGTATTTCTACAGTCATTAAGTGATGCATAAGTATATGTACATTAGTTTGTATTGTTCAATGACGGAGAGGCTGGGTTAGACTCTAGGGGACTGGAATCAAGTAAATGTACTAAAGTCCCCAAGACTTAAGTGCCATGGCAATAAATAAATGAAGAACTAACCAAACGTCTGCATTCTCAACAGCTCTGTTTAAAAGATACCTCATGGAGTTTTTCATTTAATCAATAGAAATCCAATCAATAGGCCAGGCGTGGTGGCTCCCGCCTGTAATCTCAGCACTTTGGGAGATGGAAGCGGTTGGATCACCTGAGGTAGGGAGTTCCAGACCAGCCTGGCCAACATGGCGAAACCCCGTCTCTACTAAAATACAAAAATTAGCCGGGCGTGGTGGCGGGTGCCGGTAATCCCGGCTACTTGGGAGCCTGAGGCAGGAGAATCACTTGAACCTGGGAAGTGGAGGTTGCGGTGAGCGGAGATCACACCACTGCACTCCAGCCTGGGCGACAAGACCAAAACTCTGTCTCAAAAAAAAAAAAAAAAAAAAAATCAATAAAAGCAGAGAATTTCCATTCACCAGTAAGTGGTAAACAACAACTAATTCATTTGGTACTTTCTCTTTCACAGTTTCTATCTAAAGTCAATCTTATGAGGCACCAAATTTCATACCAGGCACTATCACTTCTCTTCTTCCTGTATCTCCCCTCCTCTCCCAGAGACAGAGCGTTTCAGAAAGTAGATTTGCTGCCTAAGATTCATGTCATTGCTGAAGCTGCAGTAAAACAATCATTAATATATGAAATATAAGCCAAGACTTTAAAAAAAAATTATCCCTCAGAAAATACAAGTTACTTTATAGTCAAATTATTACAAAGTACCTCTTGCTATAGGAAGTTTTTCAATTTCTTTATTTTGAATACAAAGTACCAGCTGGGAATAACAAAATAGCCCAAAACAATTTCAGTCAAGGTGTGGTTTGGGCTGCTTTGGCTAATAGTAATCAGTGAAACGATAAATTGAACACAAATTTAGTAATTATTCCTGGGGATATAAACTCACATATTCATGTATAATCTGCCATTGTAAGGTCAGCCTTTTGTTTATTTATTCACTTTTACTTTTGTAGAGTGGAGTCTCACCCTGTTGCCCAGGTTGGTCTCGAACTCCTGGCCTCAAGCTATCCACCCACCTTGGACTTCCAAAGAGCCAGGATTACAGGCATCAGACACCATGCCCAATCAGTAAACAAAGGTTTTAAAGATCACTTTAGCCAGGCGCAGTGGCTCATGCCTGTAATCCCAGTACTTCGGGAGCCCAAGGCGGGAGGATAGCTTGAGCCCACGAGTTTGGGACCAGCCTGGGCAACATAGCCAAAAACTGTCTCTACAAAAAAATATAAGGAGTAGCCGAACATGGTAGCGCACACCAGTAGTTCCAGCTACTTGGGAAGCTGAGGTGGGAGGATCACTTGAGCCTGGAAGTTCCTGCCACAAGCCATGATTGTGCCATTGCACTCTAGCCTGGGCAACAGAGTGAGACCCTGTCTTAAAAAAAAGAAGAGGTCATTTTAAAAAGTAATAAAGTGGTTAAGTTGCAGTTACTACAAATATATACCAACTGGACACACAGCAAAAAAAAAAAAAAAAAAAAATTCTAGGCTCACGTCTGTAATCCCAACACTTTGGGAGGCTGAGGCAGGCCTATGAAGTCAAGGCTTCAGTGAGCAGTGATTGCATCACCCACACTCCAGCCTGGGTAACAAAGTGAGACCTGTCTTAAAAAAAAAAAAAGTCTAATGTTATGCAAGTGGATACTTGTAACTTGGATTAAACTATTCAATGGTAACAACTTATTCATATTCAAAAAGGATGTATCTCAAGAACTGAACATGTGGTCCGGAAAACCATATTGGCGGACTCAAAAAGTGGCTCCAGTGATGATAAAAATACTGAAGTCAAAGATGCATGTGAAGAGTTTGAAAAAAAACATTTTATAAATAAGAAGAGGAGGAAAATCAGCATTTCTAAATTAGTGTTACTTTATAAAGTAGGTGATTTTAAGTAGGTATATGGACCCAAATTTAAATGTAAATTTTATACGCAGGTATTTTTCACTTACATACATAAAAGTACATGTATTTTCAACTTGACCCAAAAACAACCGTTTGGACTTTTTTTTTTTTTTTCTGAGACAGAGTCCTGCTCTGTCACCCAGGCTGGAGTATAGTGGTGCAATCTCGGCTCACTGCAACCTCTGCTTCCGGAGTTCAAGCGACTCTCCTGCCTTTGCCTCCCAAGTAGCTGGGACTACAGGCGCATGCCACCATGTCTGGCTAATTTTTTGTAGTTTTAGTAGAGATAGGGTTTCACCATATTGGCCAGGCTGATCTCTAACTCCTGACTTCATGATCTGCCCACCTCAGCCTTCCAAACTGCTGGGATTACAGGCATAAGCCACCGCACCTGGCCCTTCTGGACTTTTTAATGGGGAGATTTTGATATGCAGGATTACTTTATAGTTGGGCAATACGGTATATGCTGAATTTCAAAAAAATAAAATGGATTCACAAAGCTAGCCTACTGACCATTTAACCAAGTACAGCTCTGGTTCCTTCTATCATAAGCATAAAAAACTGGGAAGTTTTATCATATTTAGTGATTTGTTCTACCACCATTTACTAATATTTTGGATGCTATAAGCTGAAACAAGTCAACAGCAGAAGGTCAGGATTCTGTCCCAGAACCCCTCTGGTCCCACCTTAGGATATGTGATGGCCCACTGCCCGAACGTGAAGCAAGCACATCACCTGCCTCTCAACACTCTGATGGGGGCCCACCTGCCCAGCTCACCTCATTTCCTACCACATCCAACCTCCACCCTCCATTCCTGGTAAGCCATCTTACTGCCCCCAGTCAAGCCTGAGTCTTCCCTCACAACGGCTCCGCCTCCTAGAACGGTTGCCCCCAACTCTATTTTTTACAGCCCTGCCCAGTTCCATGTTCTCCATGAAGTCATCCTGACCACCTCAGCTCACAAAGATGGCTTTTCAACTCCCCAAAATCCTCGTGCAAAGCAGTCAGAATTTAGCACTCTGTGACTGCCTATAGCATATTCTTTCTATTTTTTTCTTTTCTGAGATGGAGTCTTGCTCTGTCACCCAGGCTGGAGTGCAATGGCACAATCTTGGCTCACTGCAACCTCCACCTCCCCAGTTCAAGAGATTCTCCTGCCTTAGTGTCCTGAGTAGCTGGGATTACAGGTATGCACCACCATGCCTGGCTAGTTTTTGTATTTTTTTCATAGAGACGGAGTTTCACCATGTTGGCCAGGCTGGTCTTGAACTCCTGACCTCAGTTGATCCGCCCATCTCAGCTTCCCAAAGTGCTGGGATTACAGGCATGAGCCACCACACCCGGCCAGCATATTCATTTTTATCTCTCTAAGAGAAAAGAATTTTGAGGCCAGGGACCAAGGCTAATAATTTTCTTACATTCCCCTCAGATTTCAAGTCACTTGACTGACAATGAACCACGCCAACGGTTCAATGACACCATGCCATTTCAAGTGGAGGATGCTTTTGCCTCTGTCCAAAGGCAAACTAAAAGCACAACATTATTATCTTTTGTAAACACCTTTGAGACTGTCAGTATTAACCCACTGGCCTGAATCAGAGTGTTTGTACATGGGATGATTTCAGATGACACAATAAGGAAGGCAGGTACTTACAATACAACCACATCTTGTTCTCTAGTGTCATGACAGGCCCTCCCTGCATCAAATGCATTAACATAACAGCTTAGCAAGATAGAGACCTTCATAAAAATATCCAGTGCTGACCATTTCTCATTACCTCCACTACTGTCACTGTGAGCTAAGCCAGTGTCACCTCTCTCCCAGGATATTACAATAGCCTTCTAACTGGTTACCCCATATCCATCCTCACCTCCCTACCATCTACTCTTGACAGTAACCTAAATGAGCCTGTTAACATGCTAGTTGGATTGTGTCACTCCCCTGCTCAAAACCCTCTGATCATGGATCAGTCTAAGTCCTGGCAGGAAGCAGATGGCACAAAGTGGGTGATTTGAGGAGAGTTTATACAGGAACTATTTACAAAGATGTGGGCAGGGGGTAGGGAAACCACAAGAGAAAATGCAGTATCTGGAACTGGTAAATCAGCGGTAACTGATCCCTTCCTAGCCCTGAAGGTGTGAAGAATGGAGAGGGAGGGAGACGAAGAGCTCTGCAAAGAAGGCATGTGACAGGAAATGTGACCTTAAGTCTAAGGAAATCCCAGCCCACACAAGCCTGCAGGAGGGAAGAGATATACCAGTCTCATTCTTCTCTTTCTCAGTCACCCCAAGCAATACTTCCCATGGCCCGCAGACATAAAGCAAGGAAACCTGTCAGTGCTGAGCCCGCTCTGGGGCATATCTACAGAGCAGAGTGGAAAAGGGCCAAGTGAATCTGGGGCAGTAAATGGCAGCTATCCAGCCAAGTGGTTCCCCATCTCAATCAGGGTATTTTAAAGTACTTCCAAGGGCCAATGAGCCCCTACATGATAGACTCATCTCCTGTTTTCTGGTTTGCTAAGCCCTCTGCTCATCAGGCATTCACCAGCCTCAGGTCCCTTGTGCTTGCTGCTTTCTCTGCCCAGAATATTCTTCCACCAGATCCATGCACAGCTTCCTCCTTCATTTACATCAGGTCTCAGATCAAATGTGTTATCATCAGGTATCCCCTTACCACCTTATATGAAGACCTCTCCTGCTCCCACCCTACCCATTCCTGGCACACCCAATCCCCTTCATCCCAAGGTATTACTCTCCACAGCACTTCTAATTAACATTTTATACAGAGATAGCTATAGATATTATCTCTTTTAATCAACTGCCTGACTGGCCTAGAAACAGTTTCATAAAGGCATCAACTTGGCCTCTTTTGCTCAGTGACTTATGCCAAGTGCCTAGAACAATGCCTGGCACGTAAAAGGCACTCAAATATTTGCTGAATGAATGAAAATCAATGAATGGAACAGAGGACTCATAGCTAAGGACTCCTCCCACTATTTATAGGTTTAGCTCCTATTACCAAATTATTGTTTAACAAATAAACTAAGTCTTCTGATAATCAGATAGGAAGCAGGTAACAAGCATTTATTTTTCGTGTGGTTTTTTTTTTTAATTTAAAAAGTTTTTGTGTTAAATAGACACAGGGTCTTGATATGTTGCCCAGGCCAGTACCAAAATCAGTACAGTCATTTTTTGTTTTATTTTAAGATACAGGGTCTTACTCTGTTGCCCAGGCTAGAGTAGAGTGGCTCAGTCATGGCCCATCTGTGAACTCCTAGGCTCAAGCAATCCTCACACTTCAGCCTCCCAAGTAGTTGGAACTACAGGTGCATGCCACTATGCTCAGCTATTTTTTTTTTTGAGACAGAGTCTCGTTCTGTCGTGCAGTCTGGAGTGTAGTCGTGTGATCTCAGCTCAATGCAACCTCTGCCTCCCAGGTTCAAACAATTCTGCTTCAGTCTCCCAAGTAGCTGAGACTATAGGCGCATGAAGCCAAGCCTGGCTAATTTTTTGTATTTTTAGTAGAGACGGGGTTTCACTGTGTTAGCCAGGATGGTGTCAATCTCCTGACCTCATGATCCACCCGCCTCGGCCTCCCAAAGTGCTGGGATTACAGGCTTGAGTCACCGCAGCCGGCCCTTTTTTTTTTTTTTTTTTTTTTTTTTGCAGAGACAGGGTCTCACTATGTTGCCCAAGTTGGTCTCCTGGGCTCAAGCGATCTCCCACCTCGATCTTCCAAAGTGCTGAGATTACAGGTGTCAGCCATCACTCCTGGCCCAAGCATTTGTTTTTACTGGCAATGGCACAAAACTGAGCTATCAATAAATGGAAGCTTTAGTCAAAACTTAAAGAATAATAGTATATACTCTGTAAACAACTCCTTCTAACAAGGTTGTTATTTTTGGTGAATGTACCATCATTAACCTACCAATGTGGCAGGTCTCTAAGCCTCAATCTTCTCATCCATAAAATGTGTAAGGATTGAATGATACAATGTATGGAGAGCATTTAGCACTGTGCTGAGACTCAATAAATGCTCACTAAGATGATTATTAAAACAGCTAGGCAGCTATGGAAATGAGATACATTATCTTCCCACTACCTGGAACTGTGCATCCTAGACTCTTAAAATGTGTGCTGGAGGCCAGGCGTGGTGGCTTATGCCTGTAATCCCAGCACTTTGGGAGGCCAAGGTGGGCAGATCATGAGGTCAAGAGATCGAGACCATCCTGGCCAACATAGTGAAACCTGTCTCTACTAAAAATAAAAATAAAAAAATTAGCTGGGCATGGTGACGTGCACCTGTACTCCCAGCTACTCGGGAAGCTGAGGTAGGAGAATCACTCGAACCCAGAATCACTTGAGGCAGAGGTTGTGGTAAGCCAAGATCACACCATTGCACTACTCCAGCCGGGGCAACAAGAGTGAAATTCTGTCTCAAAAAAAAAAAAAAAAAAAAAAAAACTGAGTGCGGTGGCTCACACCTGCAATCCCAGCACTTTGGGAGGCCAAGGTGGGCAGATCCCATGAGGTCAGGAGTTGGAGATCAGCAGGACCAACACAGTGAAACCCCGTCTCCACTAAAAATACAAAATTCTGGGCTTGGTGGTGCATGCCTGTAATCACAGCTACTAGGGAGGCTGAGGCAGGAGAATCACTTGAACCCAGGAGGTAAGCCAAGATCGCACCATTGTACTCCAGCCTGGGCAACAAGAGCGAAACTCCGCCTCAATTAAAAAAAAAAAAAAGTGTGCTGGAATGACAACATGAAAAAAAAAACAGAAGATTCTTGGCTGGGCGTGGTAGCTCATGCCTGTAATCCCAGCACTTTGTGGGTAGATCACGAGGTCAGGGGTTCAAGACCAGCCTGACTAACATGGTGAAACCCTGTTTCTACTAAAAATATAAAAATTAGCTGGGTGTGGTGGTGCACACTTGTAATCCCAGCTACTCAGGAGGCTAAGGCAGGAGAAATGCTTGAACCAAGGAGGCAGAGGTTGCAGTGAGCCGAGATCATGCCACTGTACCCCAAACTGGGCAACAGAGTGAGACTCCATTTCAAAAAAAAAAAAAAAGATTCTTTACTGTCTGCTATATTGTTGAGTCTAGATTTGAAAGATGCTCGTACCAGGCACAGTGGCTCAAACCTGTAATCCCAGCACTTTGGGAGGCCAAGGTGGGCACATCACTCGAGGTCAGGAGTTCAAGATCAGCCTGGCCACATAGTGAAACCTGTCTCTACTAAAATACAAAAGTTAACTGGGCATGGTGGCTGCACACCTGTCATCCCAGCGACTCCGGAGGCTGAGGCCTGAGAATCACCTGAACCTGGGAGGCAGAGGTTGCAGTGAGCTGAGATCGCACTACTGCACTTCAGCCTAGGCCACAGAGTGCAAGACTCTGTCTTAAAAAAAAAAAAAAAAAAGATGCTCTCTAATACCAATGTTCCACCAATGTATCCACTATTCACTCCAGGCCCTGGCCTTGTCTTATACTTCTTCAGACGAGAAACTTTTTTTTTTTTTGGAGACCAAGTCTCACTCTGTCGCCCATAGTCTATGGTCAGATAATAAGTAAAAGACTTGACCTGAATCAACGCAACAATCCATCATTTAGGAATTCTGCAAAGATCCTATAGGTTTTTCATCAATGGGCGATTTCTCTACAATCTTTTGCAGTCAGCCTTCCCTAGGACACACTGGTAGGCAAACCAACCTGGAGAGCTAGCTAGATTCAAGAGGTGAGGATTTCCTTTGCTACCCTAAATTCCATGAAGTTTCAATCTCCAGTTAAAATATTTCTCTGCTACTTTGTGAATCACCATGTATCAAGCCCTTGTTTCTGTTATACATTTATAATTAGATTTAGTCATAACTGTACAATATAACAATTATTGTTACTATTTTGCCAGCGTACAGGCCTCCAACTTCAAGTATGAAATACAAAGCAGGTCTCTCCAAGGTGAATACTGGAGACTGACCTCACTAAGAGATCTTATTTCAGAAGTAGCAGGATGTTCATTTATTAGTGTTAAGAATCATCCTAACCACCTCTCCTAGCGACAGATGGATAAACAGTTCCACATAACAACCTTGGGTACAATTCCAATTAGGGAAAGAGAAGCAAAACAAAACTACGGCTTTGAGCATATGAATATATACTCATTCCCCAAACACTTTTCAGAATGATAGGTTCGATCCTACTTCTAGGCCTTAGGGAATGATTAGTAGTGCAAAATCCATACTTTCTATTAGAGCACTTTCCAAACTCTGTTTTCCTGCCTGTTCCTAACCAGGCTCCTGGTCAGGGGCTGTTTTATTTCCTTGTACTTCCATCGTTTAATATTGTGTCTGACACGTAGCTGGTGCTCAAATGGCTGAATGACTACCAAAATGCCCATCCACGAGGCAGGCCCCCAAACCTGGCACTGTAGGTCAAAAATTAAACATATCGTGAAATGGCATGACCGCAGCCTGGTCCTTCTCTCCTCTCCGCCTCCAGAGGCTGCTAGCAGGTTGGAAAAAGTGCACTAAGCAACCCAGAACCTCCCGAAGTCCTGGCAGAACGGAGTGGGCTGTTCGACCTGCCCAGGCTGCCTCTGTCCTCCAGGAATAGAACACGATTCTCCTCGTTCTCTAGGGCAGAGGAGACCCGGCTACTGCCCTCTCCTCCAAGCCCAACCTTGAAACGACCCTTCCCCAAACCGGCCGCACAAATGCTCCACGACGCAGCCCAAGCCTGGGCGCCCGGAGCTTCCCATATGGGAGGCGCCGCGGTGCGCTGTGGGAGTCGTAGTTCCCTGGTGAGTCCCGCACCCGGGAGGCCCTGCTAATGGGACTCCCGCTCCCAGAAGACCCCGCGCGGGCGCCTCGCCCAGTCCTGCCACCTTACCTGTTCCATGGACGTGACTGTTTCTACCGAGTCGTCCTGCAACCGCTCTCGCGCGTGCTCCGGCCTCAGACTGTACAGCGTTTCTGACCAGAGAGGGGAGGAAGATGGAGGGCAATAGTAGGTGAAAGAACTCGGAGAAGCCATGATCAGGAGAGCAGCGGACGGTGTGTAGCACTCAGCTTCGTTAAGCAACAACGCGCATTGAAACTCGAGCGGGCTAAGGCGCTACGGCGAGCAGATAGAGGCAAAAAGATTTTGAACGCGAATCTCTCCTCCCACCTACACGTCTTTGGAGTTACTGAAATACTGCCGCCCCCCGTTGGGCAGAGGCGCTGCTGCAAGAGCGCAGTGCCCTTAAGCGCAAGGGTGTCTATATCTGAATTTCATTTCAGAGATGGCGTAAGACGCCCCGGTTTGTTATGCAAATTGTTAAAAAGAACTTTAACAGTCTGCTAATTCTCAATTGTAATGTAATCGTTTGCAGTTTCAGATGCGCAAGAACCAATGAATGTAAGTTTGAAAGCATTTGTGACAGCTCTACTGATTGTAGAGCTATTACTAGTAATAGAATTATTGGCCAGGCTCTGTGGCTCACGCCTGTAAATACCAGCACTTTGGGAAGCCCAGGCGGGTGGATCACCTGAGGTCAGGAGTTCGAGACCAGCCTAACCAACATGATGAAACCCCGTCTTTACTAAACACACACACACACACACACACACACACACAATTACCCGGGCGTGGTGGCAACTGCCTGTAATCCCAGCTACTTGGGAGGCTGAAGCAGGAGAATTATTGTGCGCCTTGGGGTATTTGGCAGCCTCCCAGGAGAAGGCAGCAGCTGCTCAAATGTGCAAGGCTGCTGTCTCAGTAACTCAGTGACAGAGGGAGGGGGCAATATAATTTTCTCCTACCTCTTGGAGGTTACAGTGCAGTAGCAAGAACTGAAATGCAGTAGCAGGACCAAGGATAAGTCAAACAAATAGTTCACAGATATTTATGGAACACCAGCTGTGTGTCAGGCATTGTGCTAGGTCTTAGGATTACAAAAGTGTACAAAACAAAATCCCTGCCCTTGGGAACCTTACGTTCTAAGAAAATCGACAGAATTGAATGTATCCAATGCAATAAATATATGAAGATTTGTGATAAATGATATGAAGGAAAATAACAGGGTCTATGAAAGAGACTAAAGAGGTAGGGAACTAACTGAATTGTGTGGTCAGGCCAAGCCTCTCTGAGTAAGTGACCTTTCATTTGAGACCTGAAGGATGATACGGAGTCATCCAGAAGAACAGTATGGGAAAGAACTAAGAAGGAAGAAACAGCAACTTTTAGAAGACATGTGCTGGGCACGGTGGCTCACCCCTGTAATCCCAGCACTTGGGGGAGGCTAGGCAGGAGGATCACTTGAAAAGTTAGAACATCCTGGGCAATGTAGCAAGACCTTGTCTCTACTAAATATCAAAAAAATTAGCTGGGTATGGTAGCGCATGTCTGTAGTTCCAGCTAATTGGCAGGCTCAGGTGGGAGGATCTCTTGAACCCAGGCAGTCGAGGCTGCAGTGAGCTATAATTGTGCCACTGCATTCCAGCATGGGTGGCAGAGTGAGACCCTGTCTCAAAAAATGAAAAAAAGCAACAACAACAAAAAAACCCATAGCATCAAGTGACCCTCCTGCTTCAGCCTCCTGAGTCTCTGGAACTACAGGTGTGCACCACCATGCCCAACTAGAATAAAAGTAGAGTGGACTTATTCATCACACTTGCCTCCATAACAACCAAGTTTAAAGTTGTGATTTTTAGGAAAACCCTGCTATCTTTGGACAAGCAATGGAAGAGAATGTCTTTTAGGGCATGCATCAAAAGTCCTACACAAAAAAGTATAATACCAGGAGATTACACTGGGGGAGTTGTATGTGGGACGTTATAGAAGCTATGATAATAACAGACATTCTGGGTGCACATGGAGACAAGCTTGACTCCTGCTCAGAGCATTTCACTCTGTTCCCACTCCAACTCCATTCCATGTCACATGTCTAGGATCCAAGAACTATAGGCCAGCGTGACATTTGACAATCAGCCATTCCCCTGTTCTCTGGTAGTAAATAGAGGCACTCAGAAAAATTTCAAAGATGAGGCTGGGCTGGCCTAAAGACCTCGGGTGAATGAACACTACCACCATGTCCATTTTAGTGGTACTGTTGCTGAATTAAGACCTATAGGCACCAGAATGTTACCAAATCTGGGAATAAAGGGACTGTATGGATTAGGACCATGGATATGGCTGCACAATGTGAAATTGTCTTATTATATTGCACCCTGTATTGGCATCTTACTGTCTTTCCCTTAGTTCTGTTTTGGAAAAAAAAAATTGTCTGATTAGGTCAGGGTCATATCTAAGGATTCAGCCTTTGTCACAAAGAGTTTCTTTGCAGGAGAGCTGGAAACTTACCGCTTCAATCCTGAAGATTGTGCTATTGAAAGAATAGCTGGGACAGTTCTGTAACAAATTGTGGCATCTGTCACAGGTGCACCTAAAGCAATTCCAAATTGTATTCTAGAAATAAAAATTCATTTCTGAAACTCAGTCTCCTCTGCAGTGGCATCCAAAAGATGTGAATAGGAACATGGGCAAGAGTCTCCTGCAAGATAGTGTGTTCTCATTCAATACATGTTTTCGAGTACGGGGTAAGTGTTGGGCACTGATCTAAGTGCTAAGGAGACAGCAGTGAACAAGCCAGACACAATCTCTGCCATTATGGGTCTCGTGATTTACCAGAAAAAAAACACACATTAAACAATAATTACAGAATTGACTCTTTTATGGCAGTTGGGAGAAATGGGATGAGGCAGAAAGAAGCACGGAGGGTTGTGAGCTTGCATGACAGGGGGACCCTAAAGTAGTCTGGAAAGCCTGGAAAGACTCCCATGAGGAAGTGAGTTAACTAACCCAGGGTATGGGAACATCCCAGGCAGAGGAAACCCAGTAACAACCCCAAATCAAGTGAAACCAGTAACAAAAAATATGTGGAGGTTGTGCTCCATGTAAGCAATGAGAAGACTTGGATTAAATAGCCCACTAGTTGTCCCTCCTCTTGGTTTAATAAAACCACTCATTCAAGAAGCAGAATGAACATAAATATTAATGGTACTATAGAGAATGATATAGTTAGAAAGGAAAGTCTTAGTAATGACAATATCAACTCCAGTTTGGACTGCAGATGGTTTATGTTTATTTTACTCAAATGCCTGATACTCTTTTCTAAATTAAACTGTGATCATGTTTCTTTAAAAATAATATTGAAGGTAGACAGTACTATTTTGTACTTTTAAGACCAAGAAAAAGAAAAAACGTAATGGTCTAAATGAACCATTAGAGGTCGCTTCGGAGCCGGGAGTGGACTTACCGAGTAAGCTTTAAAACTGCTCTCACTGCATTCATTACTCATACAAGCCGTATGTCGGAATGAATTGTTTCCTTTAATATCTTGTGAAACTGTGTAATAATACATATTGGAACATTTGGAAAATGGAAATAACTCACCTATTATCCTGCTAGGTAATTAACTTCCTCCCCACATCTACTGCCCACCATCATCTGTGCCCTCCTACTCTGCGGTCCCGCCCCTCCTTTTCCCCTAGATGGAATGACTGCCTCACGTCCTACCTAGGGCCAGGTCATCTCCCTCCCCTCATGCAGCACCCCCACCCCGCAAAGACATGACTATCGCAGTTTCTCTTTCCTAAAACACCAACTTTTTTCTACTTGATCTTGCAGATCTCCCTCAAGCATGCCATTTTCTCATTCTTGGAGGAGCGGGGCCGGCGGGGGGCGGGCCGGCGGGGGGCGGGCCGGCGGTATTTCTAACCCTCTTGATTCCACTCCTCCAGCTTCCTCCCCATGACTCATTGGCAGAGAGCTGCTATAATGTCTCCGGGTCCTCTCTTCGAACTCTCTCAAGCCCATTCTAATCTAGCTTTCCAATCAGTTCTTGTCGACTCTCCATTAAACTCCATGACACCAAATCCAAGGGCCAGGTCTCATTCCCGATCTCAAGTGTTCCTTCTTGACTTCCCAGTAATATTTGCACAGTTGATCATTTCCTTCTTGAAACACATTGTTCTTATGGTGCCTCGCACTGGTTTTCCTCCTTCCTTGTCTTGCCGTTTCTTCGTATCTCAGATACCTTAGCTCGGGGTGCCCCAGGATTCGGTCCTCAGACCTCTTATCTGTCTGCACTCACTTGCCTGTGAGCTCAGGCAGTCTCAATGTTTTAAATAACGCCTGTAGGTTGAAAATTCCCTAATTTGTATCCCCAACCTGGAACTCTCTTGAACTCCAGAGTTCATGTCTAATGTCAGTTTGCATTTCCACTTAGATCTCCAATAGGCATCTCAAACTTAACATATCCACAACAGAGCTGCTGGTGTTCCCTTCCAAACCTATGCACTATCCCCCATCTCCGTTATGATAACTCCATCCTTCCAGTTACTTCAGATACCTTGGAATCATTCTTGCTGTCTCTCTTTTTCTCACTCCTTATAAGTTCTGTTCTAAATTTATCCAGCATCTGATCACTGCTTACCAATCCCACTGCCAGTGTCCTGGTCCAAGCCACCACCATCCGTTACTTGGATTCTTACACTAATCTCTTAACTGTTCTCCCTGTGTTCACTCTTGTCCCCCTGTACCCTAATACAAACTTGTTATAGACTGTTTAGGTCCCCCCAATATTCATATGTTGAAACCTAATCCCCAGTGTGAAGGTGTTTGAAGGTGGAGCCTTTGGCAGCTGTTTGGGTCATGAGGGCAGAGCTGTGATGAATGAGATTCATGTCCTTATGAAAGAGACCCCAGAGAGCTCCCTCACTCCCTCTGCCATATAAGGACACATAGAGAAGGCATCACCTATGAACCAGGAAGCAGACCCTCACTAGATACCAAATCTGCAGGTGCCTTGATGCTGGACTTTATTTCTGTTGTTTACAGGCACCCGGTGTATGGGATTCTGTTCTAGCAGCCTCAAAGGGTCTAAGACAAAATACAAAAGCCAGACTGAACTTTTTAAAATGTAAGCAAAGCCACTTCTTCACTCAAAGCCCTCTTCTCATCTCATTCGAAGTCAACGTGGCCTAGAGGATCGCAGTCACCTGTCTGGCCCCTTTCCTTTGCACTCTCCACCTTACTCACTGCCTCCCTGCTGTTCGGTGTATACCTGGCCCGCTGCAGCCTCGGAGCACTGATGCTTGTGTTGCCTCTCCCTGCAGTGCTCTGCCCCAGACATAGACATGACTTGCCTTCGCTTCTTAGAGTTTTTACTCAAATTCTTTTCTTCTTTTTCTTTTTTTATGATTCTTTTTTCTAAACATTTTTGTAGCGATGGGGTCTTCCTGTGTTCCCTGGGCTGGTCTCTAACTGCTGGACTCAGGCAATCCTCCCATATCGCCCTCCCAGAGTGCTGGGATTACAGTCATGAGCCACCACACCTGACCCAGATTCTTTTGTCTAACCCAAATTCCCTTTTCTTGAGGTCTTTCCTGGCCTTCCCACGTAAAATGGAAGTGCCACCCACCTTAGTAATAGCTTAATCCCACTCCCTGCTTTATTTTTCTCCATGACACTCATCACCAGGTCAGAGACTTTATATTTTGTGTATTTATTTACTACCTGTTTTACCCCACCAAAATACAAGCTCTACGAGACAGGGGTCTTTCTTTTTTTGGTCTGTTTTATTCATTGCTGTACTCCTTGACATAATAGACATTAAATAAGTTAAATGACTTGAATGATTTCCAGTTGTTGTAATGAACATTTGAGTGCTTGTTGTGTAACATAATTGTAGATGATAATGACAATGAACATAATACTAGCCTTACCCTTCAAGAGCTCACTATCTAATAAATACAGGGCCGGGCACGGTGGCTCACGCCTGTAATCCCAGCACCTTGGGAGGCCGAGGTGGGCAGATCACGAGGTCAAAAGATCGAGACCATCCTGGCCAACATGGTGAAATCCCATCTCTACTAAAAATAAAAAAATTAGCCAGGTGTGGTGGCGGGCATCTGTAGTCCCAGCTACTCAGGAGGCTGAGGCAGGAGAATCATTTGAACCCGGGGGGCAGAGGTTGCAGTGAGCTGAGATCACACCACTACACTCCAGCCTGGGCAACAGAGCAAGACTTTGTCTCAAAAAAATAAATTTAAAAAATAAAATAATAACCATCCTTTTCTTGGGGTTGCGCTACTGTCCAATGAGCGCATAGTGAGGACAGTACTGCTAACGCCTAAACAACACACCCGCATCAACCTAAATTTTGATTTACGTTGGTGCAATTTTTGGAAACAACGAAAACCCTTTAATAACGATAAATTACAAATCAAAAAAAAAAATAATAAATAAAATAAAATAAATAAATAAAGACTATATAAATATAAATGAGTATAAAATAAATGTATAAATATAAATATATCTATTAAGTAGATAAGATTTAAAATTAAAATTATATGTAAATGATAAAATCATAAAATGAGACATAATACATACACAAAATATATTCCCCAAGAAGGTTCTCTTACAGTGGGAATGTAGCTGAAGGAGTAATTCTAATCTATTTAATGAAGATGGCCTTTTAATGTATAATATTTGTGTTTAGTAACATTTGTAACAGAATAGTCTGAACTAATCATTTTTAATAATTATATTGAAATTTAGAAATTGTGAAATACATTTAAAAAATGTTTTGTATCACCACCATGGCAGGTGTGTACCTATGCAACGATCCTGCAGGATGTGCACATGTACCCAGGAGCTTAAAGTAGAATAAAAAAAAAATAAATAAATAAATAAAAGTAAATAAAATATTTATGAAAAGAAAAAAAAATTCGTATCACACAAAAGGAAACATAAAATGCTTCCAATCATCAAAAACAAAAAGAATAGCTTTCTAAATGCAGTACAATTATTTTCTGGCACAAAGAACAATTGTGAGCTTCTCAGAAATCAATAAATCATCAATACTACATGCCTGCATTATTTTATTGTGTATTGATATGAAATAAATTACATCATATATTATCAATCATTACACATACTCTATTACTGAAAACCTGTACAAAAGTATTGAATTTCAGTCCTGTTTTGGGTTTATCATGGTGAATACTTCACCAGCAGATACAAAATGGAAGCCAACTAAACAACATTGTTCACCTTGAAAACTCTAAGAAATGATTTTTTTTTTTTTTTTTGAGACGGAGTTTCGCTCGTTACCCAGGCTGGAGTGCAATGGCGCGATCTCGGCTCACCGCAACCTCGGCTCACCGCAACCTCCGCCTCCCGGGTTCAGGCAATTCTCCTGCCTCAGCCTCCTGAGTAGCTGGGATTACAGGCACGCGCCACCATGCCCAGCTAATTTTTTGTATTAGTAGAGACGGGGTTTCACCATGTTGACCAGGATGGTCTCCATCTCTTGACCTAGTGATCCACCCGCCTCGGCCTCCCAAAGTGCTGGGATTACAGGCTTGAGCCACCGCGCCCGGCCTAAGAAATGATTTTTTAAACTGTTGAGAGGCAATGCCAGAAGTGTACACTATAGGGCCTACCAGTGACTCTTAAGCCTGGCTGTGCACTGATATCACTGGTGGAGCCTTTGAAAATCCAGATTCTCCCAGGCACCAGTCAACCCAAGTAAATCAGGATCTGTGGGGCTGGGGCCCAGGCACATGCATTTTGTCAAAGCTCCACAAGTGATGCTGCCTCACAGCTAGGGTTGGAGTCACCTTGAAGCTTCTTTATATGTGGTACAAACATGAGCTGTCCACCAGAGGCTGGCTCCCCTTCCACAGGGAGAGTTGCAGCTGGGAAGTGACTGCTCAGCAGTCCCCTTTGCATTTAGGCAGAGCCATGTGAATGGGTGCTGGCCAATAAAAAGTGGAAGACGTGCTATCCACCATATCTAGACCTGACCCTCTAAAACCTTCCATGTGAGCCTCTATTTCCTTCCTTCTCTCTGCTAGCTGAAAGTCAATGCCTGGGGTAGCCCTCCATAATCCAAAGAACGTCATGCCACAGGCTCTAGAAGTTAAAAACCTCAATTAACAGAAAGGTCTCTTTCAGTGTTTCACTCCACTGGACAAATGGTATCCCTTTGTAGATTCAAAATTATTTTCTGGACAGATTTTGTGATGTCTTTCCAGTGTATATTATTACCATGCCTTTCGAATAATGTTTTTGAAGTCTGCTAATTTAGAACTACAGGGTCAACTCTCCCCTCTCCTGTTGACAGAGCCCTTCTTCCCCTGCTGTCTACAAGGCAATCTTAAGGGAGCCTTAAGTGTATACTAGGTAAAAAAAAAAAAAAAAGGAGGGCCTGTAAATCCTGATGTGTGACAGACCTGGGCTTTGGGGTCTCCTTGCCTTTGGTTGGCAGGTACACTCTTTGATCCTTCCTGCAAGGCACATCTTAGAAAGAACAATACTTGCTTTTAAAAGAAATCCTACAATGCAAGTCCCTTGTTGAAAATAGCAGAGTTTCTGCCACCCTGGGTGCCTAAATGACTATGGAACAAAGCTACCCTCACTCCCTACTCCTTGCTGCTCATTAGACTTTACATGAGAAGGAAATAAATCTTTATAGTGTGAACCCCTGAGATTTAGGGATTCATCTGTTACAGCAATGAGCATTACCTTAACTAACACATGCAATGACTCTTTCCTGCATAGATTCCTAACTGCAGATATCTTGTCCCCCAAAACATAACTTTGACAATAGAAGTTTGATAGGACATATGGCACATAGTTGGGGGTTGCTAGTCATGTCTCTCAATTCTAGTTTCGTAAAGGGAAGGATCACTAATTTGAGGCTTTCCCAGACCATCTATCAGGAAGCCTTCAAAAAGACACAACTTTCATTTCCCACTCTAGGGGAATGAGATAGTTCTTTTTTTTTTTTTTTTCCCATAAAAATGTTTATTTCTCAAAAAGGGGGAAAGAATCCAAAGTATTAAAATAATCCTCTAATTTTTGTTTTCAAGGAAAAGAATAGGATGACAAATAATTCACACAAAAATTTGAAGCATCATTGCCATAGATATTCCTCTGGCTCTGGCTCTGTGGGGAACATCCTGAAACTCACACCTCCTGTCTGCAGCTCAGGTTCCAGCTGCATCACAGGAAACACAGCATCTCCTGGATGCAGGAAGCTGCAAGCTTCTGGAATGCTTATGTATTTAACCTACGAGAATGAGATAATTCTTAAAAACTATCCTCGCACAGAAAAGCTGATCTGATGAGGCTCCTGGTTTGGTCCTTGCTATGGGTTGAATTGTGTCTCCCCCCGCAACCCCCCAAATTCATATGTTGAAGTCCTAACCCTTAGTATCTCAGAATGTGGCTATATATTTAGAGAAAGGGCCTTTAAAGGGGTAATAAAGATAAAACATGGTCACGTTGGACCCTAATCCAATTTCACTGATGTCCTTATAAGGAGAGATTAGGACCCTGATAGGCACAGGTGGAAGATCATGTGAACATGAAGATAGCCATCCAAGGAGATATCTCGTGAGAAATCAACCCTGCTGACACCTTGATCTCGGACGTCTGACCACCACAATTGTGAGAAATAAATTCCTATTGTTGGCTGAGCGTGGTGGCTCATGCCTGTAATCCCAGCACTTTGGGAGGCCGAGACGAGTAGATCACCTGAGGTCAGGAGTTCGAGACCAGCCTAGCCAGCATGGCAAAACCCTATCTCTACTAAAAATACAAAAATTAGCTGGGCATGATGGCATGTGCCTGTAATTCCAGCTACTAGCGGGGGCTGAGGCAGGAGGATCCCTTGAATCTGGAAGGCAGAGGTTGCAATGAGCTGAGATCCTGCTACTGCACTCCAGCCTGGGCAACAGAGCGAGGCACAATCTCAAAAAAAAAAATCCTGCTGTTTAAGCCACCCAGTCTACAGTACTTTATTATGGCATCCCTAGCAAACTGATGCAGTTGTGAAGGTGGTGGCCAGGACACTGAGGACAACCTGCAATGGTACTGTGGGTCATTTTGTGTCAACATCAATTACCATCAGAATTGTTTCCTGTAGTTCCCAGCCCCCAAATGCACGTGTCTCTGATAAGTTGCCCTCTCCCCTTTTTCCCTGTCATTTTAGTATCTTTCCTCCATTCTCTATTTAGTCTGGGAAAAACAAAGAAAAAGCATGTGAACGGAGGACAGTACTGAGACCATAATAGGGGGATGTGCCCTGTTTCTTTCAATCATGAGGTAAGGAGGAAATCCTTCTGCACTGTGGGCATATCACTAACAGTCCCCCAGAGTAGGAAACACTGGGTGAGTCTAGAAGAGGCGAGGGGTTTCACTAACGGGGCACCCTATGGTCCAGCTTTGTTGAGTCTTGGTGATGGGCTGCCTATTGGTGCAACTCTCCAGCTGTTCAGCTGTTGCTATGGCAGATCCCACAGTGGTGCCTTTGGATGCATGCTCAGTGTGGCTGGCGTGGGGGTGGGGGTGAAAGGGGGCAGGCACTTGTCTCCCTGGTAAAGGAATCAGTATCACATAATTGAGTGACTGATCCTAGGAGGATTTTTGTGGGAAAGACGTTCAGCAACCATTCCTCAGCTGTCTCCCAGTTCTACTGAAATTTGCCCCTGTCCAAGTTGACCACAAATGGAGAGGATGCCAAAATGTTCCACTGAGTGACTGAGGTAAGGGGACAGAATTTAGGTATTTCATTTACAAAGACCTGGTTAAAGTGAACTTTGTTGTCTCCACTGGTCTATATGGTTCTTTTGCTAACATTGTCCTAAAATCTTAGGTCCTCCATCTCATAAACTACACACACAGACACACAGACACACAGAGAGATCTGTATGATGGCTCTCAAAGTGATTGAGCCTAGATCAGGATGAGGACGGATATTTGAAGCTTGGGTTTCTAAATCATTCTCCATCTTATTTTTTTGAGACACAGTTTCGCTCTGTCGTCCAGGCTGCAGTGCAGTGGCAGGATCTGGGCTCACTGCAACCTCCACCTCCTGGGTTCAAGTGACTCTCCCGCCTCAGCCTCCCAAGTAGCTGGGATTACAGGCATGTGACACCATGCCTGGCTAATTTTTGTATTTCTAGTAGAGATGGGGTTTCACCACGTTGGCCAAGCTGGTCTCAAACTCCTGACTTCAGGGTGATCCATCCGCCTTGGCCTCCCAAAGTGCTGGGATTACAGGCGTGAGCCACTGTGCCTGGCCTTTTAAAAAATTTTTTCTAAAGCAATGTAAGCTGCTGAATTTGAAGTCAGTCCAGTATGACTACATACACTCAATTTTTTATGAGTATGAACATTTATGTCTCTGGATTCATTCAGCAAACTTCATTCCCTTTCATTGCCTAGGGAAAGCCATTTCTTTCAAAGTGAAGTGAGGAATCCACGTCAGCTTGCATTTTCTTTCCTGTTTCCTCAGACAGAAGCAAGCAGAGAGCCACTAAAGGTCCCAGTGAGGAGGCCTGCAGAGAGCTATTTATCATTACAGTGCCGATCAATGGGAAGGCAGCTGCGGTTCCCAAAGAGGGTCAGGCTGGGTTGGATCTGTGCTCGGTACTGTTTGGTAGTGGTGGGAAGAAAATCACAGCAGGTTGGGCCTCGGTTCATAGAAAACATCCCTGGCCATATTCATCTGTGGGATATTCTTACCACCCGGGGATGCACAGGGAAAACATTACAGGGTGTTTTCAGCACCTCAGCATTTATTGAGTGCCGTGTCAACTGCTGTGCTGTTCTTTTGATACATCATCTTATTTCATCTTCCCAGCAATCCTATAAGGTAGTCACTCTAAATATCCTATTTTGAGATGTGGAAACTAAGGCACAGAAGGGTTCAGGGATGTGCTTAAGGTTGCATAGCTGGTGAGTGGTGTCACTGGGACTGGAGCCCAAGTGTGCCTAACTCCAGATCCTTGGCATGTACCTGGACCCCATGTAAGCCCAGTGTAGAGATATGTACCTGGAAATAATGGAATCCACTACGTCAGTTCCTTTAGCTTTCAGTGTAATCAGAGTAGCTAGCAGGCTTGGGATTTTCCCCTCTTTATTATAATTCAGACACTTTGCCTGAAATACAGCTTTTCAAATGAAGTAAATGGACTTACCACTTTCCTTGACCTTCTACTGAAAAATACATTCTCCATCCAATATGCAGTCTGAAAACAGGTATATACATATATACTTTTTCATTGTTTTGTTTGTTTGTTTGTTTTTGAGACAGGGTCTCACTCTGTTGCCCCGGCTAGAGCCCAGTGGTGTGATCTCGCTCACTGCAACCTTCACCTCCTGGGTTCAAGCAATCCTCCCACCTCATCCTCCCAAGTAGCTGGAATTTCAGGTGAGTCACCACACCCAGCCAATTTTTGTATTCTTACAGGGTTTCACTACATTGGCCAGGCTGGTCTCAAACACCTGACCTCAAAGTGATCTGCCGATCTCAGCCTCCCAAAGTACTGGGATTACAGGCATGAGCCACCGCTCCTGGCCTTTCACTGCTTTTTAAAAACTAAATGGACTAGACTTTGCTCTCCCTTAATCCTCGTTGGTAAGGATAGGCAATTTTCTCAACTCCAGAGAGCATTGGTTTGCTTCTCTTCGGTGCTAACACATTCAGCGATAGAAAACTGGGTCTTGAACAAGGGCCCTTCATTCTTTGGTGCCACTGGCTATACCACACAGAGACATTTAGGATTCTGAAACAACATATTGGCCACCTGAGTACCTATCCTAAGCACCTTAGAGGGAAAACAGAGACTTTTGCCTGCACACCTCCAAAGGATTTTGCATTTGGAGATGTTTTTATGATCATCTATCTTTTCACCCTGGCTAAGGACGTCAGTAGGCATTTTCCCCATTTAAAGAAAAAATGGAAAGGGGGAGGGCCGTGACACAGTCACACAGGTAAGGGGCAGCCAGGTGGCAGGGAGGGGGAATTCCAGCCACACTCTCGGGGGCTCATGGTGACGGGTGTTTGAATCCAAGGCCTTCCCACCTCCGGTGAGATCAGGTGAGGACCAGCCAGTGGGGAGCCCGGCCAGGCTTCTGCAGATGCGGGGTGCCACGGTGGGCAGAGTTACCGGGATCAGACTTGGGGTGGGATATGGGGAGAAGTGGTGAGCCCGGAAAGCCAAGCATGGTAGAGGTGGGCTGGGTAGGGGCTCACCCCAACTCCCCCATTCGGAACGTCCGCGGGAAAACGAAAACGCTCACCCGCCCTGGACGCAAAGGGATTGGGAGGGGAGCTGGCGCCCCGCCCCGGCGTCGCCCGCTCCGTGGGGTCCCGCTCCCTGGCGCGCGCTCCCCGCCCCCTCACTCCGGGGGGGCGGCGGCGGCGGCGGCGGCGGCGGCGGCGCAGGGGAAGGGGCGGGCAGGGGCCGCCGCCGCTTTCTCCTCCCACCGCCGCGCGCCAGCCCAGCCGAGCCGAACGGGCGCCGCGCCGGGCTCCCGCCGCAGCCGCGCTTCCCGGCACCCAGCGGGCGAGTGGGCAGGCGGGCGGGCGCGGGCCGCGATGGCAGCGGCGGAGCAGGGCTGAGCCCGCCGCCCGCCCGCAGCCCCCCGGCCCCTCGGGCCCCAGCCATGGCGAAGCAGTACGATGTGCTGTTCCGACTGCTGCTGATCGGGGACTCCGGGGTGGGCAAGACCTGCCTGCTGTGCCGCTTCACCGACAACGAGTTCCACTCCTCGCACATCTCCACCATCGGTAAGGGGCGGTGGCCCGGGGCGCCCCTCCCTCCCGGACGGCGGCCCCTTCCCCCGCCGCCCCCGTCCCCCGCCGGGGAGAAATTGCCCGCCCCTCCGGCTGGAGGCGGTGGCGCGGGAGGCCGGAGCCCGGGTTAAATCTCAGGGTGAGCGTAGGTTCCGGCAGGTGAGGGGGTCCCTGCTGCCTGCCGTCCGGGCTAAGGGTGGGGTCTCCGCCTCTCGCCGGGGAGTCTTCCCTCCCACTAAACCGAGAAACCGGGCGGGGTGGGCAGGGCGGATGTAGGCCTGGGTACCCCGAGCTGGGGCAGCAAGAATCGTAGCAGCTGGAAATAATATCCCCACACCCCCAGCTGGAGGGGGAGGGGAAGTGAAGCTTGTGCTGGGGAAAAGGGGGTCAGGGTGGAGACCGGAGTCACTGAGGCGCCCTTGGTTCAGTGGTGACCCAACGTGGAGCCGGCAGGGCGGGGTGGTGGTGGGGGGGACGGTAAGAGAGGAGGTACCGAGGGGCCGCAGGGATCGAGTTTCCAGGGCAGAGTTGGGAAGGTAAGCCGCAAGGTGGGACACCTGGGGGAAGGCACAGATAGGGTGAAGAGGAGCCGGAAGAGGAGCCGAGGCGTCTGCTCTGAGGGAGGCTAAAGAGGATGGAGGAGTGGCAGGAAGACCTGCCCAGACCAAGGGGTCAGAAGGCAGGCGGGACCCACCTTAGGGCATCTCTCATTTGGTAGTGCTGGAACCTGTGGTTAGTGGGACAAGGCCCGGTGGCATCCCGGACAGCACTATGATGCTAAGTGTGGGTCCATGGCCGCCCCTCTGAGACAGTCTCTCTCTCCTAGGCTGTGAGGGGCCCCTGCCTGAGAAGTCTGAGTTGAGGGAATTCCATCCTCACCTGCTGCCCTGGTCAGCCCAGGAATAGCCTCTGCACGGCCCAGGCCCCTGGAAACACCTGCTGGCTGGCTGGTTATCCATTTGGAATGCCCTCCTAGAAGTCCCTGCTGCCATCAGCGATGGCCCCAGCTCTCAGCTTCCTCTTGAGGATTCTGTCCACGCCCACCCCCCATTCCCCCAACACACACTCCTTGCCTAGGGAGAAGTGGGAGCAGACGGATACAGATACAGTGCTATTGCCATGACTAGGTGCTGGTGGAGGCTGGGGAAGACAGAGGAACAGAACCTTCTGGTTAAGAAGCCAGCTTTGTTGTCAGAGAAACCTGAGACCTCACTTTGGGGCAAAGCGACCTTGAATATTGCTTAAACTTCTAAGCTTTATTTAGCTTCTTATCTGTAGAATGGGTATAATAATGGCACCTACCTCCCAGTTGTTGTAACGATTAAATGAGATAATGTTTGTTAAGCACTTAGCACAGCCAGACACACCGTGGAGCTGGATAAATGCTGATCGTTCTTACAGCTATTGCCATTATCATTGTGCTCTTAGGGTCTCCTTCTCTCTTTGTTTCACCAGCTTGAAGGGTGAAACAACGGGACTTAGGGTCAGGGAACAGAACTTGTCCATCTCTCTCAGAGGAGCTGTAAGGTCAGCTCCTAGGAAACCCAGGAGCTTGGACTGAGCGGTGGTTTGGATGAGAGACATTGCAGAAAGAAGGAGAGCCTAGAGACATCAAGGCTCTTTGCCTGCTGGGAGAACTTAGGGAAGAGGCAGGTGCAGGAGAAAGGCATGGGAGTGATGGAGGGAGTGGCAGAGGAACCAGATGGTGTATGAGGACAGGTTGTGGGCTCAGGGACAAAGGGCGGCGAGTTATCCCTTAAGGAAACTAGGAGTGGCTATTTTTGAGAGGGGCCTGGTGCTTGGGACTACTGAGCTATCTGCAGAGAGCTGTGGGCTGCCTGGGAGGCCCTGGCTTTTGCCTGAAGAGCAGTTGTTTGCACCTGCTCTCCGGGTCACATTCCAAGTCCTATGGGTGACTTGGAATTTTCTCTATGAGGGCTTTCTTCAACCACCTCATTTCAGAATCCCTGGGACTCCTGCTTAGTGCTGTGGGAGGCAGCCTCCCCTGGGAGACACGTACCCTCCTTTTTGAGGGCACCCCTGTTTCTAAAATACCAGAATTGCCCTCTGAGGCTCCTGCTCTCCTTAGATTCATTGCCTCGCACCTCTAATCACCCACCCTTCTTGTCTCTTCCCCTTGTAATCTTCCTTCTTAGACACCTTCTGCTAATAAATGAACACTAGATAGGTCACAGGGACTTTCTCAAAACCTCCAAACAATATATTGGCCACCTGAGTACCTATCCTAAGCACCTTAGAGGGAAAACAGAGACTTTTGCCTGCACACCTCCAAAGGATTTTGCACTTGGAGATGTCTTTATGATCATCTATCTTTTCACCCTGGCTAAGGACATCAGTAGGGCCGACCGCTTTGGGCACAGAAGTGAATCAGTGAGCTAAGTAGGGGTGTCTCTGCAGCACCGTCTCCCCTCAAGGCCCTTGGTATATTGGCCTAAAACCTGAAGACAGCTCCCGAAGTTCTTCCTCTGCTTCTGACAGCCGGGTCCCCTTTTCCACAGGACACAGAGGACTCTTTAGGGTCCCCCTTTCCACAAGACTCAGAGAATTCTCTAGGGTTCCCCTTTCCACAGGACACAGGGGACTCTTTAGGAGTTTGGATTCCATGGAATAGAAAGAAACCTGTCTTTCTTCACACCAGCCTTTTAAAATCTGCCCCACTGGGTATCTTAAATGCTTTCTTATTTAAAGCTTATTAAGGGACTTGTGATTCTCCCTTATCTTGGGCGTGTTTTTCAGCATTAACTAAAACTTAAGGGAAAGAGTTGGATGGTCAAGAAAAGCTTTTTCCTTAAGTGATACGGAAAGTTTCTCAAGGAGGTAGAAGGGGCAGTCAGGACACAAATCAAGGAGCCAAGGAAATGAGTGCTACCAGGTCATATTCATTTGCTTATTTTTAAAAAATTCGTGTCCTGTATGCCAGGCTCTACACTAAGATCGAGAGATTCTGAGATGAACAGTACCCACAGTCACTGTTTTCAAATTGTGCATTGTCTAAAACACATTACACGGCCATGCTGGGCACTGATTGAAGCACCTTTCCCAGGGGGCTTTTTTTGTGTGAATTAAGAAAATGAGGTAATTCACCAGTGACTGCCAAGATAGTATGGCTTCTTGGCACATGTTGATATCACCCAGGCCAGTACTTTTGTGATTTACTGTGTACTCTGCTTTAACAGCCTGTGGTCTTGTAGAGAAGAACCTGCCAGGGAGCAGTGAGAGACCTCCCTGGTAGACTGAGACACTGACTGTCCCTTCCCCCATCCGTTTCTTCTTTCTGGCCAGCAGGCGGGCAGGTGGCCCTGCTGCTGGATCTCTGCCATGGGCATTTCCTTCCTATGCAGCTGTGCTGGCTTGTATGGGGGTTGGTGCAGAGGGGTCCCCAAAGGACTACCTTAAACAAATGAATTGAGCATTCCCTACCAAGCCCTGTGCCAGGCTTTTTAGAGACATATTGTAGTCTACTCTCCTGCCCACAGAAGCCCATAACCTAGATAGAGAGGCAAGACAAAGAGAAAAAAAAAAAGAGCTATTGCCAAAATGAGATATCTGAAAGTACTTGGTGAATCACTCTTCAAATATAAAGGATCGATTACAGTTACTCTTAACGAAGGTCTCACAGTGGGTATCAGAAGCGAAATTATGATGAAAGATGTACCATGAGGCAGCCGGAGAATGGCAAATGGGATGAGATGGGTGAGTGCTATTGCCATGACTAGGTGCTGGTGGAGGCTGGGGAAGACAGAGGCCCCTGTGGACTAGAGCTGGCAGGGAAGGCTGAAGCTAGGCCCCAGTGTGGGCTGCACGTCAGTTCCTGCAGCAGAAGGGAGCAGATGGAGTAACATGAGCAGAGATAACAGAGGTGGGATTGAGTGGGTGTTCATGGGGCTCTAGGCAGTTTAGCTGCAACAGAAGGGACTCTTCAGAAGTGCGAGAACATTCCTCTGTTTACCTCTCTGTCTCCCAGACTATAAGTGCCTTGATGGTGTAACCAAATCTTATTCCTCATTGTTTTCATAGTCCCTAGTACGGGGCCAGGCAGATCTCAATGCATGTTGTTAAATTAATGAATGAACATAGGGACCAGTTGGCAGAGGGCATTGAGAGCCTGGCTAAGGAGGTGGAATGGAAGCCTTAGCAATGGTAGGAAAGGTTTGTGAGTAGGGTCCTAATGAGGTTGGCTGGAAGAATGGGTTAAGACTTGAAGCAGGGAGACCAATCAGGGCCTGCAGTAGTATCTGGGCATAAAGGAACCTCTGAATGGCCCATCACCCCTGGTGGTACCAACACCAACTTTCACACAGTCACCTGTTCTGGTTTCCCTCCCAAATGGGGAGCGGTTCAAACCAATCAACCTGGCAACTTCTGAAAGGATCTCATGGGACCTGTGCCATGACCAGGTAGGGAGAAGATGTCATACATGGACATCTACGTTCAGGGGACCTTTGAGGACCTTTCTGCATGGTGTCCAGGAGTGAGATGATATAAACCACGAATGGAAACTGAAGAGACTGCTCAGGAGTTGTTGGTTTTCTTTTCTCCCCCTCCCCTCCGCTCCCCTCCCCTCCCCTCCCCTCCCTTCCTTTCGGAGACTAGGTTTCACTCTGTCACCCAGGCTGGAGTGTGGTGGCACAATCATGGCTCATTGAAACCTCAATCTCCTAAACCCAATCAATCCTCCCGCCTCAGCCTCCAAGTAGCTGGGACTACAGGGTGCACGCCACCACATTCAGCTAATGTTTGTATGTTTTGTAGAGATGAGGTTTACTATGTTGCCTAGGCTGGTCTCGAACTCCTGATCCACCAGCCTCAGCCTTCCAAAGTGCTGGGATTATAGGCATGAGTTACCTCACTCCCGTCAGGAGTTGGTTTTCTCCCTCCCACCCTTAGTCTTCCCTGAGTAGACCTGTCACCTAGTCCTTGGACCTTTTGTTTTGAAAGCCACCCTCCAGGATGGGTGAGGAGGCGGCTTTGGCCTGTGAAGCTGTGATCTGGTTGGACGGGTTGGGCTGCTGTTGCTTCAGGGTGCTTTCTCAGGCTGGGTTGCTGCTGCTATGTTACCTTTCTCAGGGAGTTCTGTTGGGACTGGCTTGGCTGCCTGGGGCAAGAGCTTGTGACTGAGGAGGTGCGATAGGGTGAGGAAGGGGGTGGGGCTAGATCCAAGCCTGGAACAGAGTGACCTAACAGACATTGGGGCATGTGCTTAGACACTAGAATCCTGGGGTTTGCAGGTTTCTAGACTGAGAGTAGCTGGGGACAAATGCAATGTGACATTGTGAGGGGGTCAGGGCTGGGTCTGTGTCAGCCCTCAGGCAGCCTGAGACCAGTCTCTACCTACTCTGTTCCCCAAGTACCTAGGAAGGAAGAGAAGGTAAGAAGAATGAGTAGAATGGAAAGAGCCTAGATTAACATGCACATTTCCTATGGCCGTACTGGCTCTGTGACCTTCAGACACTTTGATTACATCTTTGTGCTTCGTTTCTGCATCTGTAAATTGAAGATGGTAACAGAGTCTTTCTTAAAGGTTGTTGTGAAGATTATAGAGCCTAGCACATACAAAGCACTTGGCAGGGCCCTCAATCAAATAATAGCTGCTATCATTGTATTATTATTATTATTATTATTATTATTATTTTTTTTTTATTTTTTGTTTTTGTTTTTGTTTTTGAGGCGGAGTTTCGCTCTTGTTACCCAGGCTGGAGTGCAATGGCGCGATCTCGGCTCACCGCAACCTCCGCCTCCTGGGTTCAGGCAATTCTCCTGCCTCAGCCTCCTGAGTAGCTGGGATTACAGGCACGCGCCACCATGCCCAGCTAATTTTTTGTATTAGTAGAGACGGGGTTTCACCATGTTGACCAGGATGGTCTCGATCTCTTGACCTTGTGATCCACCCGCCTCGGCCTCCCAAAGTGCTGGGATTACAGGCTTGAGCCACCGTGCCCGGCCCTTATTATTATTATTATTATTATTCCTAGCTTAGAGATGAATACACGGTCAGTGTGCTAGGAGGTCGTCCTGTGTATCCATCACTAGTGCACTCCGTCATTCAGGCACTATTTATTGAGCACCAACTACGTGCCAGGTGCCATGCTAGAGTTGGGGATACAGTGGTGACCAAAACAGACAGAAACCAAGGAGCTGGCTTACATTCCAGGGGAGCACATAGGAAGCTGTGTTTCATTTCAGTTTCTGCTCTAGTACCCCCCTTCCCCTGGCAGAGCCAGGGTCTGAGAAGGAAGAATGAGGTGGTGAGGAGGTGCGAAGCAGTGGGGTGACCAGAGAGGAGAGGATGGGGTGGCCTTGCCTCAAGGCTTGGGCCTCTGCCAGGTGTCGCTCTGCCTCAGGCCTGTTTCTCCTTCTGACACAGGCACAGACCCGGCCTCCCGCTGCTTCCCCAAGGACATAACCCTTGGGAAGGAACATATCTGAAGCCCGCAGAGGGTTTCAGCTGCTCTGTGCATCTGTGCCACGCTCACAGATCCGCAGATGCACCCACAGCTGGGAGCACCGGTTCCTCCTACCTCCCTGCACTCCCTGCTTTCCATTCCTTCCTCCTTCTCCCTCCTTCTCCCTGCTCCCCAGACAGGCTGGTGATGAGCTTTATAACACATGGAAGCTGATATTTGGCCATTACCCTTCTACCCTGATCACCAGCTCTTCTCAGAGTGCCTTCTTGTAATCTAATCTTTGCAGCAGTTTCCCTGTGAAACTGCCAGTTTTCTGTAGAGGCCTCTGCCCTCTCCTTGGTGCTTCTCTATGGTCAGTGAGCTTTGTTAAGGGGAGCACAGGGCTTCCTGGACAGGTAATTCCTCCCACCGAGGAGAGGAGGAAGGGGCCAATCATCAGCCCTGCTTTATAACTGAGAGGCCTGAGGGAAGTGATGCCTCCCATCTTGCATGGAGGAGATCTGAACTCCAACCATCTCCTGTCCTTCAGTTCCTCCACACTTGCTCTGGGCATATTCTTCATCACAATTCCCTCCCACAAGTTTCCACATAGAAGCTCTCTCCTGTGAGCCAAGGGAGAGTCTGAGTGCCTTTTCCACCCCACATGAGGGCTCTGGGCTGAGGGACCTTGTGCTTCTGCTGTGGGTACAGGCTGTTCCCCTTCCATGGCCCCCTGAGGGAGAGTAGGGCCTGGGATAGAGGAGGCCAGGGGGAGGGCCTTTGAGGATGAGATCTGAGTGTTGCCCTCATATCACCATTTTGGTAATATATTTTTTGAGAACTATAGCTGGGCACAGTGGCTTGTGCCTATAAACCTACCTACTTCGGAGGCTGAGGCAGGAGCCTTGCTTGAGACCAGGAGTTCAAGAACAGATTGGGCAACATAACAAAATCCTGTCTCTTTTTTTTTTTTTTTTTTTTGTAGACAGAGTTTAGCTCTTTTTTTTTTTTTTGCCCAGGCTGGAATGCAGTAGCGCAGTCTCAGCTCACTGCAACCTCTGTCCCCCAGGTTCAAGTGAGTCTCCTGCCACAGCCTCCTGAGTAGCTGGAATTACAGACACATGCCACCATGCCCAGCTAATTTTGTATTTTTAGTAGAGACTGGGTTTCACCATGTTGGCCAGGCTGGTCTCAAACTCTTGACCTCAGGTGATCCACCTGCCTCAGCCTCCCAAAGTGCTGGGATTACAGGCGTGAGTCACCATGCCTGGCCAACCCCATCTCTTAAAAACAAACAAACAAACAAATAAACACTTTTTTAATTGACTGGTCATGGCGGCATGTGCCTGTAGTCCTAGCTACTCGGAAGGTTGAAGTGGGAGGATTGCTTGAGTCCAAGAGTTGCAGTGAGCTGTGATCCCACCATTGTACTCCAACCTGGGTGACAGAGTGAGACCCTGTCTCAGGAAAAAAAAAAAAAAAAATTTACTGAGAACTCTGTGACTATGGCATCATGAACTATAGAAGGGCTAACAGTTGGCTTTAAAATGTGGGTTATGGCCTGGCACAGTGGCTCACACCTGCAATCCCAGCACTTTGGGAGGCTGAGGTGGGAGGATCATAAAGTCAGGAGTTGGAGACCAGCCTGACCAACATAGTGAAACCCTGTCTCTTCTAAAAGTACAAAAAATTAGCTGGGTGTGGTGGTGGGCACCTGTAATCCTAGCTACTCAGGAGGCTGAGGAAGGAGAATCGCTTGAACCCAGGAGGTGGAGGTTGTAGTGAGCCAAGATTGTGCCACTGCACACCAGCCTGGGTGACAGTGCAAGACTCAATCTCAAAAAAAAAAAAATGTGTGTTATTTTCTAATTGCTCTTCCCTGATTAAAATTTTCTCTCTGGGGCCGGGCGCGGTGGCTCACGCCTATAATCCCAGCACTTTGGGAGGCTGAGGTGGGTGGATCACAAGGTCAAGAAATGGAGACCATCCTGGTCAACAAGGTGAAACCCCGTCTCTACTAAAAAATACAAAAATTAGCTGGGCATGGTGGCGCACGCCTGTAATCCCAGCTACTCGAGAGGCTGAGGCAGGAGAATTGCCTGAACCCGGGAGGCGGAGGTGGCAGTGAGCCAAGATCGCGCCATTGCACTCCAGCCTGGGTAAGAAGAGCAAAACTCGGTCTCAAAAAAAAAAATAAATAAATAATAAATAAAATAAAATAAAATAAAATTTTCTCTCTGCCAATCTTTTCTCTAGATATGTGCTGACTTCATTCATTCACCCATTTATTCACTCACTTGCTCACTCATTCATTTTTTCTTTCATTTACTCAACTTTGTTGAATACTATTTAGTGATCTATCTGCTGCCAGGCCGTGAGAGTCTGAAATGAACAGGATGCTGCTTTGCCCTCTGGGAGCTCACAGTGTATCTGGGAACCAGACCTCCCAACAACCAGAATATTATGCAAAAGAAATGTCAGGATGTTTTGGAATCACAGAGGAGTGAGAAATCCCTCCTGGGGAGGCTGGTGAAGGCTTCAGAGAAGTGACATTTGAGTGGAGTCTTGAAGACTAAGTAGGATTCTCCAGGGGCCATGGGGGTGGAAGAAGCACACATCCTCCTTGCTGTAGGTGGTGCTGTGGAGAACGCCTTGAGTGGGGCTGCTATTCTTCAGCCTTGCTGGGGCCAGCTGGAGTGGCCATACCATGGTTATACCAGCTGAAGTTCAAGAAACCCCTTGCTAGGAGATTGCTTTGCTGACTGTGCATGAGGGCAGGTGCATCTGGAAGCCCCCTTCCTTCTAAGATGTTTGCTTCTGAGTCTCCAGGCCCCAGTCTCTTCTTCCCTGAACCTTTTGCTACCAGTCAGGACAGCCCTGCCAGAGAAGGAGGCTGGAGGAGTGAGTGGTCAGTAGCCTGGTGGCTCTTGGCTACCTCTGTGGTGACTGCTGGCCTAAGCAGCAGGCTTAGAGAGGTGAGACCCAGGCCCAGGGGCCTGCCAATGGCAAGTGAGACGGGGTGGCTAGAGCACACTGCACACGTTACCAAGGCTCTAGGGAAGTCTGTAAACAAGGCAGTGGGAAAAGCAAGGGGAAGACCCAGCCTGGCCAACACAGCAAAACCCTCTCTACTAAAAATACAAAAATTAGCTGGGCGTGGTAGCGCACGCCTGTAGTCCCAGCTACCCGGGAGGCTGAGGCAGGAGAATCACTTTAACACAGGAGGTGGAGATTGCAGTGAGCCGAGATCATGCCACTGCACTCCAGCCTAGGCAACAGAGTGAGACCCTGTCTCAAAAAAAAAAAAGGCGGCGGGGCAGAGAACACTGATCCTGATTATCTCAGTATACCTACTATGTACCTACGGTGTACACAGGAATGGTGGGCTTTACACATGCCATTTATTCAATGTACAGAGATCTCAGGATCACATAGGAGCAGGGAGTTCTGAAGTTGGCCTTGCTGGGGTTTGAGAAGTTTCTTGGTGCATTCTTCAGGCTCGCACCTCCAGACAAGTGTAAGTGCGATTGAATGCTGACTATGTTCCAGGAACTGAGCCAGATGCTAGAAGACATGCAGTGAACAGTACAGATGCAGGTGCACCCATGAGGGTCCCCACAAGACCTGAGAGAAGGGAGGAGCCTTGCTGCAGTTCCCCTTTTGTAACAGAGGAGAGAGTACTGTTGACCCTCTTCCTGTTCTCTTCCGAGGAACTGTGAGTTTGACTGAAATGTGTCCTGCCATGGGATTTTTGCTGCTTCCTCTACCTGATTCTTTGGATCTCCCCGCTGGTACCTTCTTGTCATTCAGGTCTCAGCTCAAGTGTTACCTCCTTTAAAAGGTCTCCTCTGGCCAACAAGTCACTTGCGCTTGGGTCTCCTCACTCTCTACTCTTTATCTTGCAATTGCTCCTGATCACATACGGCTCTCAGAAATTAGGTATTCATTACTTGTATCTGTCTTCCCCACTAGAGTGGAAGCTCTGATGACAGCGATCTTTCTGTACTGTTGATAGCTTGTCTTCTGGTACCTAGCTTAGTTCCTGGCACATAGGAAGCATTCAATAACAGTTCGAATAATGAATAAATGAAGGAATGAATGAATGCATTTTCCTAGAGGACTTCTGTTCTTCCCTGAGGGAAGTTGTAGGTAATACTGGTTTATTGGGGCTGTTTATTTTTTTATTTTTTTATTTTTTTGGAGACAGAGTCTCACTCTATCCCCCAGGCTGGAGTATAGTGGTGCAATCTTGGCTCACTGCAATCTCCACTTCCCAGGTTCAAGTGATTCTCATACCTCAGCCTCCCGAGTAGCTGGGATTACAGGTGCCTGCCACCACACCCGGCTAATTTTTATAGTTTTGGTAGAGATGGGGTTTCGTCATGTTGACCAGGCTGGTCTCAAACTCCTGACCTCAGGTGTTCTTCCCACCTCAGCCTCCCAAAGTACTGGGATTACAGGCGTGCCCAGCCAATTTTTTAATTTTTTGTAGAGAAGTGGTCTCACTATATTGCCCAGACTTTTCTTGAACACCTGGGTTCAAGTGATCCTCCCACCTTGGCCTCCCGAAGTGGTGGGATTACAGGTGTGAGCTACCATGCCCGGCTTGAGACCCTTAAGATGATGAGGCTGGAGGGAGTGGATGGCCCTACTGCTCGAGCCCTAGATATTCCTCACTCCAGAGTGCCCTGGCTGCTGAGGTCGCCTTGGAGGGTCACTCCAGCAACCTGGCTGAGCTGATAGGCATCATCTGATACCAGCTGTGACCCTGAGCAACAGGCAACACCGACCTTAGTCTAAGGCACTGATCCCTCATCTCTGCATACACCAGAGCAGACGAGATGTGGGCGCAGACACAGCCAAACCACATCAGCTCCCGTGATCCCTGTGTGGATGGGGTCTTTTTTGGTGTTTTAGGGTTGCATAGGGTGACCTCTTTAGAGGTGACCTCCTGCCATAACCCACAGGAGGTGCACATGGCCCGCACATGCTGGTTTCCTGCAGGGGGAGGGGCTGGGCACTCCTGGGACCTGTGGTTGGTAACTGGAGCTGGCCTGGTCCTGGGGATTCGGTGTCTGCCTTGGGTTTCAGGTGTATTAGGTTGTTCCTCGTTGTGGAGTCTCATTACTAATGGAAAGCTCAGGTCGCACTGCTGGTCCTTTGAGCTGCGGTTGATTGTGGTGATAACATTTGGCACCCATAGGCAGCCCTGTTTCCACTAAAGCATGTGTGGTAGGCAGGTAAGCTGGCACCTGCCCTTAACCCATGAGGTGCTGGCCCACTGGTAGGCACACCCTACCTGTGCCGGAATTTAGCCAGACTCTGGGAGCCATCTGGGCCCTACAGGGGGTGGCATTTCCTCTTTCCCTTGAAACATTCCAGCCGAGTGCTGTCTCAGGCTTCACCTGGCTGCCCTACTCTCCTTCCTCTCCCCAGCATAAGCCTCCTTCTACATCCTAGAGCTCTTCCCATTCCCCCTCCTGCAGCTCTGGGCTCACTAATCTCATCCTTCCCTAAGGGGGCTTGACAGCTGCTTCTGCTAACATTTAATAAAGCTCTGTGTGCCAGACCCTGTGATATGGGTTTTATACCTTATCTAACAATCTTCAGAAAAATTCTCTGAGAATTCTCTGCTACCCCCACTTTACAGGTGAGGAAACTGAGGCAAAGGTAGGCTAACTGGCTTCCCCAACACCATGCAGGTAATTAGTGATAAACGCAGGATTGGAACCAAACTTGGCCTCCCAGTTGTGCTCTAAATGGCCAGGCCACTCCGTTTCTTGAGCCATACTTCCTCCATGCTTTCTAGGGCTTTCTAGAGAGGCAGACATTGATGGGAAGGAGTGTTCTTTAGTCTGGATGTGCCCTGCCTCCTCCTTTCTGTAAGCATCACAGCACCTCTACTGCTGCACTGAGCGGAGGGGGGGAGGGGCACTAAGTTCTTCCGATTTGCCCACATAGGCGAGCTAGCTTAGGAGCCTCGTGGGTGCCGGGTGTCTCCCCTGCCGCATCCCTCTGTCCTGCCTCTGTCCCTGGTGCCCAGAGGAGGGCCCTGCCTGTCCTCCCGGTTCTCCAGCAGCAGCGCTGTCCCAGCACTCTAGGGCTCCAGTTGTGGCCTAGCAGCTGCTGGGGCAGAGACCACACAGCCAGGGTCACAGCAGGAAGAGGATGGGGTCTGGGGCTGCCTCAGGCCATGATTGCATGGCACCCTGACCTCACTGAGGAGCTTTTCTTGTCTGTGAGGCATCAGGTGGCAGGACACGTCTCCCTGCTCTTAAGTCTTAAGGCTCAGGCACACAGCCCTTCTTTTTTTTTTTTTTTTTTGAGACAGAGTCTCGCTCTTCACCAGGCTGGAGTGTAGTGCCATGGTCTTGGCTCACTGCAGCCTCCGACTCCCAGATTTAAACAATTCTCCTGCCTCAGCCTCCCGTGTAGCTTAGACTACAGGCACCCGCCACCATGCCTAGCTAATTTCTGTACTTTTAGTAGAGACAGGGTTTCACCATGTTGGCCAGGCTGGTCTCAAACTCCTGACATCATGATCTGCCCACCTCAGCCTCCCAAAGTGCTGGGATTACAGGCATGAGCCACCGTGGCCAGCCAAGCCTCAGGCACACAGCCCTTCTTATGCTCTCTGGGATGGGGGGTATTCCCCTCATGGAATTAATTCTTTTTCTTTTCTTTTCTTTCTTTCTCAGGGTCTTGCTCTGTCATTCAGGCTGGAGTGCAGCCTCAACCTCCCAGACTCAAGTGATCCTCCTGCCCCAGCCTCCCAAGTAGCTGGGACCACAGGTGCACATCATCACACCTGGCTTTTTTTTTTGTTCGTTTTTAATTTTTTGTAGAGACAGGGTCTCAAATTCCTGGGCTCAAGCAATCCTCCCACTTTGTCCTCCCAAAGTGTTGGTATTACCAGGTGTGAGGCACTGTGCTTGGCCGATTTATTTATTTAGAATTTGTTTTGGAATTGCTTCTTTATGCCTGGCACTGTGCTGGCACAGGGACAGATTTAAAAAACAAGCAAACAAATACTTGGTCAGCCACAAAATATATTCTCTGTCCCTTAGGTTCTTTTTGTGTAGCTGAGGCTAGAAGACAAAAATAGGGGGCAGTAAGGAGCAGGGAGAGATGGTTTAGAGGTCCTCCTTCCAGCTCCTTTGTTGAAGCATCTTGCCCACCAGTTTGGGGGAGCCCTTTGGCAGCAGTGGCTAATCCTGAGGCGCTCTCAGGTGTCACTAAGAAAAGGGGCACGTGCTCTGTGGATACCCATGGGCTGAACTTGGAGTCTGATCTGGACCCGTGGCTGTGCTAGGATCCAGTGTCCTCAGCCCCCACTCCAGTCAGCATGTTCATCATCTTTAGGCCTCTCTGCTTCTTTCTGCTCCTCCTGCCTCAGCCTCTCAAGTAGCTGGGACCACAGGTGCACACCATCATGCCTATTTTTTTTTTTTTTTAATTTTTTGTAGAGATGGGGTCTCACTTTGTTGCCCAGTCTGGTCTGGAACTCCTGGGCTCAAGCGATTCTTTCTGCATGTTTGTCTGCCTCATGCTCCCTCATTACCAACTGATTAGTCCCCTCTGCCCTGCCTAGAGTGAGCTGGTTTGACTGGCTTAGCTAAGCTCCCTTGCCTCAGCTGGCCAGGTCACCCTGTGGGTCACCAGCAAGCCTGTTGATGGTCCAGTCTAAACTTGCATCGCCATAAAGAACATGCTGCACCCAGCACTGCTTCCCTAAGCAGAGGTTTGGGGCTGAGTTGTTCTAGCCAAAAAGGGACACCGGGTGTGGCAGGGACCACGATGGGCATATCTGATGTGCCAGGAAAAACAATGAGCTGCTCTCCATGCTTTGGGCACCTGGCTGGGAAAGTGCCCATCTTTCTGACTTTCCCCTCCTGGGGCTCCCAGCGTCTCCGAGAACCTCTGCTGGAGCCGTGTAGAAGTGGTTTGCTTGTTCCTTAACACTTCTGTGCCCTATTTCTTTCTGTAGCCAAGAAAGGAAGTAGACTGTCTTGTAGGGACACTGTCAGGGTGATGAATCTGGACTTACCGGAATCATGAACCATGGCAAGGAGCTCCCTGAAAATAGGCTATGGTGGGTGTCTCAGTCAGTCCGGGCTGCTGTAACAAAATGCCTTTAGCAGAGTAATTGAAAGCAAGAGAAATGTATTGCTCACAGTTTGGGACGACGGGAAGTCCAAGAACGGGGTGCCAGCAGATTCAGCGTCTGGTGAAGCCTGATGCTCTGTGACAGGCAGAAAAGGGAACAAGCTCCCTCAGGTTTCTTTTATAAGGGCATCAATCCTACTCATGAGGGCTCCAACATCATGACTGAGTCACCTCTCAAAGGCCTCACCTCCCACCAGCACTGCACTGGGGGTTAAATTTCAACATGGGAATTTTGGAGGAACACAGACTTTCAGACCATAGCAGTAGGCTTCTCCTCATGTGCCCCTGCCTCACTTCCAGACGCCACATAATGTCAAAATACAAAAAATTAGCCAGGTGTGGTGGCACATGCCTGTAATCCCAGCTACTCAGGAGGCCAAGGCAGGAGAATCGCTTGAACCCGGGAGGTGGAGGTTGCAGTGACCTGAGATCATGCCATTGCACTCCAGCCTAGGTGACAGAGCGAGACTCCGTCAGGAAAAAGAAAAGGCATTGGGTATGCCAGGGTGTGCGGGAACAGGTGGTAAGATTCCTCAGCCTCCCAGGGTTGAGAAGTCCCTGGCAGACTGAAGGACACCCTGGGTAGGTTTTAAGACACCAGCTTTGCAGTCCGGCTCAGCTGTGGGATGTGGAAACATGAGTAAGTTACTTGGCCTCCCTGTGGCTCACAATGATAATACCTACTCCTGCCTACTTCATGGGGCTGGCTTAAGAGCTGAGGGATTCCATAGCTCAGGGGTGTGCTATAAAGACAAGCACTATATTGAGTAGGGCTGGGCGAGTCCTGAGAATGTGCATTTCTCACACTCTCTCTGATGCTGCTGATGCTGTAGTCCCTCGGCTAGCAAGGGTAGGGGTAGCTGGATAGCAGGGACTTTATAATCCCTTCAGGATTCTCTGGGCTAGTTTTCCTAACTGCTCCCCAGGAAGCTTTTATTTGGCAGAGGGAAGGTAGGAGTGAGAAAACTACCACGGCCAGTGCTTCACACATATTGTTTAATTATCCCACCACAGCCCTTGGGAAGCGAGCGGTATTCTCCTTCCACACGTAGGAAAATTGGCCTGGTGCAGAGGCTCATGCCTGTAATCCCAGCACTGTGGGAAGGCGAGGTGGGAGGATCACTTGAGCCCAGGAGTTCAGGACTAGTCTACGCAGTATAGGGAGACCTCATCTCTACAAAAAATAAAAAAAAAATTAGCTGGGCATGGTGGTGCATGCTTGTAGTCCCAGCTACTAAGAGATTTGAGGTGGGAGGATTGCTTGAGTCCCATCTGGGGCCAGAATTTGCATTTCTAACAAGTCCCAGGTGAGGCTGAGGTGGGAGGATGGAGGCTGCAGTGAGCTATGATTGTACCACTACACTCCATCCCTGGCAACAAACTGAGACTCCATCTCAAAAAAAAAAAAATTGAAGCTAGAAGTTAAGACTTGCCTGAAGTTACACAGCAAGTGCCAAACCCAGGATTTGGACGAGCTTTTTCTGACTCCAGGCCAATGGATGTCTCTGCCACGACATATATAGCTCTTGAACCTTCTTCTATCACCCACAGTGCTGTTAAAAATACAGGTTTCTGGGCCTCACTCTAAAATTATGATTCAGTAGGTCTAGGCAAGTCAAGGTCATTGTTTTTGGTTTTTTAAATATCAACCCATGATTCTGAAGCTGAGGCTCTGCAAAGCACACCTTGAGAAACAGAACTCTTGTGCTGCCTCTCTTGACACTTAAGGTGCAAAGCTTTTGTTCAAATGTTCTCGAACTTATGCACGTGTGAGAATCACCAGGAGAGCTTATTGAAACTGATTGCTGGCCCCTGATTGCTGGGTCTGATTCTATAAGTCCCAAGAATTGGCATTTCATGTTTTTTTGTTTTTGTTTTTGTTTTTGAGACGGAGTCTTGCTCTGTTGCCCAGGCTGGCACAATCTCAGCTCACTGTAGCCTCTGCCTCCCAGGTTAAAAAGATTCTCCGGCCTCAGCCCCATGCCCCCGACGTCCTTCCTGAGTAGCTGGGATTACAGGTGACTGCCACCACCCCCAGCTAATTTTTGTATTTTTACTAGAGACAGAGTTTTGCCATGTTGGCCAGGCTGGCCTCGAACTCCTGACCTCAGGTGATCCACCTGACTCAGCCTCCCAAGATGTTGGAATTACTGGCACGAGCCACTGCATGTGGCCAGAATTTGCATTTCTAACAAGTCCCAGGTGATGCTGATGCTGCGGGTCCAGGGACACGCTTTGAGAACAGTTTGCTACTCAAGTGATATGTGGACAGCAGCATCAGCTTCACCTGGGAGCTTCCTGCGGCATCTCAGGCCTTGCCCCACGCCTACCAGATCATAATCTGCATTTTAACTCAATCGCTGGGTGATTCTTGTGCACCTGTAAGTTTGAGAAATGCTACTTTAGAGGAGCCAGAATGTGAAACCACTGCAGGCAGATGGAGAGTATCTCTTCTTCCCATGGATACTAACGATGCAACAAGAGCTGACTCTCTGGGTGTGTACCCAGGTGGGGCTGATGAGGACCAAAATGAGGCGAGATGTGGATAGAGGACTTTTCCCTGAGGGAAGGCAGAGAGAACAGAGGGAAATCTGAAAAGAGTAGGTGGCTTCAGAGGAAAGACATTCATCTGGGCCATAAAACAGTGGAGCAGGTATCCTGCTGAGAGCACAGGGGTGGGGAGAGGGTGCCCTGGAGCTGAAGTCTTCAGTGGGAGGACAGTGATAGGTGAACACACGTGTGAATGAACAGTTTGCTAAGCAGCTGCGAGGGCTGGCCAGGGTGAGAAAGCCTCCACCTGGAGAGGCCTAAATAAGGCCAGCGTGTGGACTTTGTCCTGCAGTGCTCAGCAGTGGAAAAAACCAACAGCCAAGCAAGGAGAGGGAAGGAGCCATGATGGGTTACTGGGGCAAGGGCCTGACTGGTAGGTGGGCACAGTGGAAGGCCCAGGCCGTGTGGGAACAGAGCACAGAAGGAATAGATTCCTCTTGAAGATCCTTGGGCTGGTAACCTTTTTAAGTTTAAGAAAGGGTGCATGGCGGGGAGGGAGGAAGGAAACTCCTTCAGAAGACATAGACTTACTCTGTTTCTTCTATCATATGTTAATGCATATGGATAGCCAAAAGGCGAATAAAACAATGTTCCCAGGTGGCCAGTGAAACCTAGGTTGCAAGATGGTGGGGTGCGGGTGAGACCAGGGAGTCTTGTGAGCCCCAGAATTCCCCAGCCTTGGTCCCCAGCCCCTAAGAAGTGAGGAAGGAGGTCAGAAGGAGTCACTGCCCAGCCTCCCTTCTGACAGAATTCCCTATCTCCTTTTCAGTCCTGTCTCTTGGACAGTTGCCTGCTTTCACCTCTCCCTCCATCCCCTCTTCTCTCACAGGGAAAAATGCACCGGGCACAGTGGCTCATGCCTGTAATCCCAGCACTTTGGGAGGCCAAGGTGGGTGGATCACGAAGTCAGGAGATCAAGGCCAACATGGTGAAACCCCATCTCTACTAAAAATACAAAAATTAGCTGGGTGTGGTGGTGTGCACCTGTAGTCCCAGCTACTTGGGAAGCTGAGGGAGGAGAATCGCTTGAACCCAGGAGGCAGAGATTGCAGTGAGCCGAGATTGCGCCACTGCACTCCAGTCTGGGCAACAGAGTGAGATTCCGTCTCAAAAAAATATATTGGAAGCTCCTCTCTTAGCAAAGCCCTTCTCAAGCACCACAGAGTTAGGGCTTCCATGCCTGGCCAACTACCCATGACTCTCCTCTCTCTCCCCTAAGAACCAGCACAAGGGGCAGCATGGGCTCCAGCATAGACACACCTGTGTTGGAATCTCTGCACGTGCTGTGCTTACCCTGCCTAGCCGCTGACTTCTCTGAGCCCTTGTTGCCTTCCCACTAGGCACTCTCAGGGCAGCGGCTGTGTCTTTTTCACTGCTCTGTCTGCATTGAGCATGGTGCAGGGCACATAGGAAGTTCCTGGAAATGTCTGTGGGATAAAGGAAATCAAACCTCCTCTCTTCCTGTCCCCCTTGTGACAGCTTTGCACAAGCCACTGTCCTTGGCCAGGTTTTCTAGGCTAGTGTGAGGACTAGCCAGGTAGATTACAAATTGGACAAAATTTCTCATTCTTCTTGGGAGAAGGTGCTATATCATGAAACAATGTCTTGATCCCCTTCTATGCCAGGTACTGGGGAGAAACAGGTGCTGACAACCATTGATCCAGGCAGGAATAGGCACACTCCTGCCTCCAAAGGCCAGGTGCCTCTCTCCTTCTTTCCTTCTTCCCTCCTCCTCTTCACTCTTTCTCTGTACACATGGAAGAATGGCTGCCAGGCATTGCCCATTTGGAAAAGTACAGCTCAATGGATATGAATCAGCTTGGGCAGGCGAAAAATGATTCATGTCTGACCAACGCAATTAAGTTCAGGTTGCCTGTTCTGCATCTTTTTTCTCTTGTAATTAAATGATGATTGGTCTCGATGGTGGGAAGGAAGAGACAGAATTTAATCTGTTTGTATTTGTAGAAAGCTGGGGACAGCACAGATAAGGGGAGATGTCTCCCATTTAGCAAATAACTGATGCAGAGTGGCAGTGGTATTGGGGATCCTGACACCTTCAGGCCTTCTGGGCCAGGCAGTGCCGCTGATGGTAGACGGTTCAGAACTCTACCGTGTTCCCATCTGAAAACCATGGCTGATCATGCCCACTCCTGACCTTGCTCCAGGGAGTACACAAAGACGGAAGCTTAATTAGCCTACCAGACATAGCTCTTGAATCACTGGCACAGTGGCTGGGTACAGTTAGGGGTGGAGAGAGGCACGGTGAGCAAAACATCTCCCCTCATCTCTCTGTTGTCACTCAGAGGCAAGCTGGCTGCTGCTGGTGGTGCTGACTTCTCTTGCTGCAAATTTCTCCAATGTGTTTCTGCCCTGGACGGGTTTGCCAAATCCCTTGTGTTTCCTGCGTCTTGTGGCAACTTAGCTCCTCCATCCACGGGCTGGAGGAGCGTGGGAACTCTGTGCTGCTTCTCCCTCCCACAGTGACATGCCATGCCACTGCCTTTTCATCAGGTCCTCTGACAGTCACAAGCACCTGCATGAACCCAGCCCTGCCCTAGCTCATGACAGCCGCGGTCAAATTGTCTGATGAAGACATCTCCCCTCAGCAACCCTCTGAGATATTGGTAATATCTGATGAAGACATTTACTGAGGCAGAAATTGAGGCTCAGTGAGGCAAGGTGCCTGATGTCATAGCAATGAGCTTTGAGTGGCCAGAGTGAGGAGATAAGCTCAGGCCTGATGCCAAAGCCCATGCTCCTCCTCGTCAACCACAACGCCTCCTAGGGCAAACGGGTGAGTCAGCAACTGAGATGCATGAGGCCTTCTTTTTGGTGGGCCTTGGCTGGGTGCTGAGGCTTTAGGTACAATTATGTGTTGGAACAGCCCTCCTCTCTCCATGGTCCTACACTATGACCCCTTCCGGTTATTAACAAGCCAGAGAGAGGGGGAAGAAAGCAGACAAATAACGTGGGTTGCTATTCCTAGAGATTAGAATTTCACGAAGGATAAATGCAGCGTTCTCTCCAGAAGTATAAACAGGAAGACTTCACACATGACTAGAACGAGACATGTGTTAAGTCTTTTGAGTAAGGCAGTGATGAAGTAGATTTCCCCAGATTCACTCTCTGTCCTCCTGGGTCCTCCAGGCCCTTTACTTTCGGCAACCTTCGGCTCAGGGAGGAAGGAAAGCCCCTTTCAAAGCTTCATATACTTCCTTAGGATCAGTTTCTGCTTAAAGAAGGTCTTTACCTTACTTCATCCGTTTGTCAAATTAAACCAAAAGGAAACCTTTCAAGTGTGATTGCCTGGGCCTTTCCTGTTCATTTCTCAGTGGCACCCTCTCTAACTTTCTTGCTTTCTTCCTTTCTCCAGGGGTTGACTTCAAGATGAAGACCATAGAGGTAGACGGCATCAAAGTGCGGATACAGATTTGGTGAGTTGGGGAGGAGGAGGAGGAGGCAGATTTAGGAGGAGAGGACCTTGGGCTGCTCCTTAGCTGCCACTGTCATGTGTAAAATCCCTAGGCTTCACCTAACAGATAACTGGCCACCTCTGTGATGGAGAGAAGTGAAGTCTCAGAAGCCCATCTCTTCCTATGAGCCTAATCTCCAATCTCTAAGAAACTTCATGGGATTGACTACAAGCACCAAAGGGCACGAATTAGAAGGAACTGGCACACTAATCACTGTGAATCTGTCTCAGAATTAGGCTTTGCCCTTGGGCTGTGCCACACTGTGTTAAGATTGGAAGGAGGGAAGCTACATGCCCCATCATTTAGGGTGAGACCCTGAGAGAGTTCCTTGGGACAGCATGGTATAGTTCTCCCAAGTAGCAGAGGGTGTCACTGTGGCTCTCTGCCTGAGAGAAGCACTCCCTTTGCCAGGGTTTAGAGCTCCCTCTCAATTCCACAGTAGTATGGGCACTGCCTTCAGAGGTCTCAAAGGGGCTGGGGGTGTAGCAGCATCCCCCCGTCAACTCCCATACAACCAAATCTGGCCATAGTGGCCAGATTCCAGAGAGCTGTCCAAGGCCTGTTCTGGCTGTGGCTTCTGGTGTCTGCCAGTAGGGCAGTTGGCAAGAGGGGCCAAGGCCCTGCAGGCCTGGTCAGCACCAGCACAGACGACCAGGCCTCTGACTGCAGATCCTTGTAGGGATCCAAGCACCCCTGGTTTTTCACCCTGCAGTCCCTGGTTTTTCCTGCAAGGGTACAGGGTCTCCCAGCTCTGCTCTTCCCCTCCCTGTCTGCTCCCATGGTCCCTGCTTCTCTGAGGGACTGGCTTTCTCCTGCAGGGACACCGCAGGGCAGGAGAGATACCAGACCATCACAAAGCAGTACTATCGGCGGGCCCAGGTAAGCCACCACGTTCGGGGTTTCAAAGTGGGAAGCTGCCACCCATACTCCCAGCTCTGGGTATTTGAGATGTCTGTGCCACAGATCCCCTAAACACAGATCGCCTGCTTGGGGGAGCACAGGGCAGTCTTTCAGCTGTTCACTGATCATCCATCCGTCTGTCCGTTGTTCATGGCTCACTCGCTACAGGCAGTGCCCCACCCTCACCCCTGACTTCCACCATCCATCCTGGGTCAAAGATTTGGGTCAAAGCATGTGGTGCCTTCCTTCTCTAGAGAATTATGTGATGGGCCTGGGAGGCAGCAGTGGTGGGTTTGAGAGAGGAGACATTTCTGGATGCTGAGCAGGGAGAAGGGAGAGTGGGACCCAACCTTTAAGGTTCCACGGCCCCTTCTGGCCCCATGACTGCACTCTCTCTGTGCGCCTCACCGCCCCCATCTCTCTATTTCTCTCTCTCAGGGGATATTTTTGGTCTACGACATTAGCAGCGAGCGCTCTTACCAGCACATCATGAAGTGGGTCAGTGATGTGGACGAGGTAGGAGATGCTACCTCACTGCCGGGGTGGGGAGAGGGTGCCCCACCGGGGAAGGCAAAGCGAGGGCCAGATGGGAGGGCCGGAGCTCTCAGGGTGGGCAAGCGAATGCTTCCAGGAAGCCTTGCCTTCCACAGCCCTGGATGAAGACCTCTGGATAAGTAAGACATGGGGAAGAAAGCAAAGCTGCCATGCCCTCACTCTCCATACCCTCCCAGGCCTCCATGGCTGTGTCTTCTCCAGAAATGAGTTAGTTCCAAGTCTTCCCTGTGAGCAGCTTTTTTTCTGAAATCTTGGGACCAGGTAGAGTTGCAAGATGGAGAGCCTGGCATCTGCATCCAGTCAGCCCACTCTGTCCCTGGGGCTCTGGAGTAGGTAGTGGGCTGGAGGCAGTGCAGACTTATGTGGGGAAAATGGGAGGAGGGTAGCACTCACTGGCCGTTCTGCCCATCCTTTGTCCCTAGTATGCACCAGAAGGTGTCCAAAAGATCCTTATTGGGAATAAGGCCGACGAGGAGCAGAAACGGCAGGTGGGAAGAGAGCAAGGGCAGCAGGTAAGTGGAAGGAACAGGCGAGTCCACCCCAGGTCCTCTGCTGGACCATCAGGGCCAGTCCTGAGCACGGGGACCCAGGGATGTGTTCCCCAGTGGCAGGTCCTCCCACACATCCCCGGCACCCCAAGGCTCTGGGGGAGTGGCCATCTTCAGAAGGCTTGCTCTGTGGGCTTTAGGACAGTGATTTGGGGTCCATCCAGAAACAAAGACCTAATGGGCAGCAACTCTCCCAGGTCCAGGTCCCCACATGCAGGATTGCCCTCTGCTTAAGAGATCATCCCCGTGTTAGTGATGAAGGACTTAAAGTTGTCAACTTCTTCTCTGACAGCATCCAGGGCAACTGCCATGTTACAGTCAGGAAATTATCTCCCAGCCCACCCCACTCTCCCCCCATTCCTGTCCTTCTTACCCAGGAAAGAGCCAGGGAGTCAAATGAGGAGACTAAGAGCCACAGTTGGAGAAGCCATGGGGGCAGAAAAGATAGGAGGATGGCACTGAGGGATGTCCAAGCATGCAGGGAGACCATCCTCCCAGAGCGCCAAAAGAAAGATTGGTCATACTTTTTTCTTTTCTTTCTTTCTTTTTTTTTTTGAGATGGAGTCTCGCTCTGTCACCCAGGCTGGAGTGCAGTGGTGCCATCTCGGCTCACTGCAACCTCCACCTCCCAAGTTTAAGCAATTCCCTTGCCTCAGCCTCCCAAATAGCTGAGATTATAGGTGCATGCCACCACACCTGGCTAATTTTTTTGTATCTTTAGTAGAGATAGGGTTTTGCCATATTGGCCAGGCTGGTCTCGAACTCCTAATCTCAGGTGATCCACCTGCCTTGGCCTCCCAAAGTACTGGGATTACATGCATGAGCCGCCGTGCCCAGCTAAGATTGGTATTTCTGAGACAAGTTGTCCACCCAGTCCATAGACCTCAAGAGTTTTTCCCTCTCTCCTCAGTCAATAGTGTTCCATTAGCACTTAAAATGAAATTGATTGTTTGGTATCAAAAATCAGACATGGTCATTGGCAAATTTGAAAGTAGAGGAAATGCCTACTAGGATAGTATTTATCGAGCACTCTATGTGCGGCACTGTGCTAAGGCAAGTGCTTTTAGGTGTACGACCCCATTTAATCATCCCACAACCATGGATGGTAGACACTCTCAGTTTCTTTAACAGAAGTTAAAGCTGGGGCTTACAGAGAATGAACAACTTCCCCAAGGTCGCACAGCTAGCCGTCAGTGACAGTGCTGGTATTCAGGTCTGGGGCTGTGGGACTCCAGAGCCCATGTTTTTTATGAGGATGCCACCTGCCACAATGTATGGTGTCTTTGTCTCCTGATATATGATTGTGCATTGGGGGGGTGTGGGGTGGCAGCTGGAAGAATGGAGAAGTGTATGAGTGGAGGATCTTCCCCCATTGCTACCCTGTCTTGGAGCTCCCAGTCCCATCTGAGAAATTATCTCTTCTGAGATATCATCACAACAGCATGGTTGTGCGTGCAGTGGCAGAAGTCTGTGCCTGGTTGTGTGGGCCCCTCCCTTGCCTTACTGATTCTCTTTCAGAAATGTCCTTCTCTTGCAGCTGGCGAAGGAGTATGGCATGGACTTCTACGAAACAAGTGCCTGCACCAACCTCAACATTAAAGAGGTGAGAGCCTGGCAACCAGGCACCCGCTCTCTGGGGCTGAGTCCAGCAGAGGCGGGAGGAGGAGCCAGAAGATAGGCCTTACCCCTTGGGCAGCTGCAGGGTTGCCAGGGGAGAGGAGGAGACGCTGGACCAACCTGTGCCCTTTGGTTTCCAGTCATTCACGCGTCTGACGGAGCTGGTGCTGCAGGCCCACAGGAAGGAGCTGGAAGGCCTCCGGACGCGTGCCAGCAACGAGTTGGCACTGGCAGAGCTGGAGGAGGAGGAGGGCAAACCTGAGGGCCCAGCGAACTCTTCTAAAAGCTGCTGGTGCTGAGAGTCCTGTGTGGGGCACCCCACACGACACCCCTCTTCCCTCAGGAGGCCCGTGGGCAGACAGGGGAGCCGGGGCTTTGCTCTGCCACTGTCCTCTCGTGTGATGACCCTGCTGAGTATCAGTAGCCACTATTCTCCCTGCCTGGCCCTAAGAGCGGCTCTGCTGTCATCTCAAGCAGCCCCTGCCCCCACCCCCGTCCACCCTGGAGTGGTCTTCAGACTGTTTCCCCAGCCAAGGCCTGCTACGACCCCACCATGTGCCACAAGCACCGGCTCACCACCCCGCACCCCCAGACAACAGCTGAGGCTGGAGTCCAGGCCACTTTCCGCTCCTCCTTTCTCCGCGCATCGTGTCTCCTCTCTGCTTCTCCTCTCTCCCCCAATTTCTCTCTCTCTGACCCCTCCCCCGCAGTGCGTTTTGTTTCAAAGCCCCTCACCCCACTCCCCGTGTGTCTTGCTGTGTGGCGGCTGCTGCAGCTCGCTCTTTCCTTCCTTCCCAGCCTGTCTGAGGGGATGGACCCAGGCTCGTGGGGCGGTTCCACCCTTGGATCCAGGAAGAACCCCCCACCCTGCCTCATGGATGGGCCAAAGGCTACAGGGTGCTGCTTCCTCCTCCCCTCCCCACTGTCCCTCATGTGCCATGGGCCTGCCTCCCCAGGGACCTGGGAGAGTGGAGCATCGAGACAGGAAGGAATCAGCAACCGGGAAGTCCCCGAGCCTGGGGCTGTGCTACCTCCTCCCACCCCGCCAGAGCTTTGCCCTTGCTTGGCTGCCCGCCTGCCTCTTCGGGGAACTGAGCTCAGAGGCAGGTGCTTCAGAGAAGGAAACAAAATGAGGGGTGGCAGGGATAAAAAGTCACCTCCATTCTCTACCTCCCATGCGGCATGAACACAATTTATCTCCACCTGGCTCCTGAATTTAAAGGTGTGGACCAAGGCCTGTGGGTACTCCAGGGGCAAGAAGAGTCCTGGGGTCAGTGACACCATCAGGCCAACCATGCATGCCAGAAAGGAGAGCGTTTGGAAATGAAGGACTAGCTCCTATGTATTAGGTTAAGAGCAAGGAAGAGCTGGCCAGGGACAGCAGTTTGCACAGCAGAGGGGAATGTAGCAGCAGCAGGACCTCCGGGCCCCCTCTTACATTTCTTAGGTAAGAAGAGCGTTTGTTTCCTCAGACTCCCAGGCAGAGGACTGAGCCCAGCCTTCAGCAATCAAGCTTCTCCTGGGACCCAGGGTTTATGGAGAAGGGTGAAGACTTCATAGGAAGAGAGAAGGCAGGCCCTGGGTAGAAACGCTTGGTGCTGTTCTTTTCAGCCTTCAAGACGAAGCACTCATCTTGCCCTCTAGCTCCTGATAGGCTTGAGGGTTTGCCAACCGCACTGTGGCTACAGGTGGAGGGAAGACGACTCCCTCTTCCAGAGTGCTATGTTCAGGAAGTTTCTTTAACCCCATATGGCCCAAGAGTAGCTTGTAGAGGCCCTTTAAAGAAGGAACAAGTAATTTACCAGCCCTACTGGGGTTCCTCCCCACCTTCCCAAGGTGGGCAAGGCCTAGAAAGAGGGTCGTTCTTAAGCCACACATTAGCTGCATTGCGTGGCTGCCGCCAAAGCAAACAAAGAACTAGGTACTGAGCATTTATCAACTAAGGACACACTCACGTGAAGGATAAGAACCCCACTTCCTTATTCCTCCAAAAAGGGGTTGGAGTAGCACTACCAAACCAGGAAACAGCAGGAGAATGTGGCTCAGGACTTAGGGACAGGGTATAGATTAGATAGTGGAAAGCAAAGGAGAGCAGAAGTTATAAATCACTGGCTAATGAGAAACAGAGTTGACTCTTGGAGGAAGCCGTGACTATGGCTGGAGTTGCTTCCTTGAGGATGGACCCCTTGCATATCAAGACCTACGCCACATCACACTGGGACTAGGGAGGTGGGTGATGTCAGCCCTCAGTCTGTCTTCAGCCAGGGACTTAAGAAGTTATATTGGGCAGTGGCTCCAACCTGTGGGCCAGTATTGCAGCTTTCCCTGAAGATCAGGCAGGATGCCATTCATTGTCTCTCCTAGCCCCCTCAGGAAAGAAGGACTATATTTGTACTGTACCCTAGGGGTTCTGGAAGGGAAAACAGGGAATCAGGATTCTATAGACTGATAAGCCCTATCCACAGGGCTATGGCTGGGAAAAGGTATGGGAGCAGAAGGAGAATTGGGATTTTAGGGTGCAGCTGTGCTCACCTTAAACTTCTGGTGGCCTGGGGCATGTCTTGAGGCCCAGTCTTGAGCCCAGTCTTGAGGCCCAGACTGTTGAGCAGGCTTTGCTGGCCTGTTTACTCGTCACCACCTCTGCACCTGCTGTCTTGAGACTCCACCCAGCCCCAGGCACGCCACTTGCTCCTGAGCCCCCACTATCTCCCTATGACGGGTGAACTTCGTGTACTGTGTCTTGGGTCCATATATGAATTGTGAGCAGGGTTCATCTATTTTAAACACAGATGTTTACAAAATAAAGACTATTTCAAACCACAGGTGTGGCTGCCTGGATGAGTCCCTGGGGGTAGGTTTCACATCACACTGGGACTAGGGAGGTGGGTGATATCAGCCCCTGGCAGTGATATGGGAGGGAGAGAGGCATTGCTGGTAGAAGCAGCTTCAGAAGCAAGGCAACTGCAGTAGAGTGACCACGGAAGCAGCAAACATTGTCTTCCCTTCTGTACCTTCCATAGCGCCACCTGCAGGGAGGCCCAAAGCAAAGCCCCATTGCCTGCATTGAGCTCACGCTGCAGAAATAAGATGAAACACTGTTATCGAGAGGATGCCGAACGTCTGTGTCTGAGCAGGTTTTAAAGTCAAATGGGTCTCATCTGTTTGGGTAGATCTGGAACGGGTCTTCCTGAAGGCTTTGAGCAGGGACTGGATAATCTTTCAGGTTTGTGACTGGATACCTCGGAGGAGTAGAGGCACACTACAGGGATCTCAGGACTGTGCAGGTATTTCATACTTTGGGATATGGAGTTGATGGAGGTGGAGAATATTGGGGATAAGGATTGAATGAAGAAAGGAGTAGGACAATGGAGGATAACAGTAGTCTTAAGATCTTCACTACACTTACAGAGCGCTGGTGATAGATCAACTCTTCTGACCCTAACCATCACCATGTGAGATGGGGAGGGCGGTTATCCATGTCCCACAGGCAAGGAGGCAGGTGCTCAGAGAACTTAAAGATTTGGCCAGGTGCAGTGGCTCATGCCTATAATCCCAACACCCTGGGAGGCTGGGGCAGGAGGACTGCTTGAGCCCAGGAGTTTGGGACCAGCCCGAGCAACATAGTGACACCTCGTCTCTAGAAAAAATTATGAATGTGGTGGCTTGTGAGGTTGAGGCCAGTGGATCACTTGAGCCCAGAATGTTGAGGCCACAGCTGCACCATGGCACTCCAGCCTGGGTGACAGAGAGAGACCCCGTCTCAATAAAAAGAGCTTAAAGATTTACCTACGGGTCTCAAGTAACAGTGGCGTAATTGTGGCTAGAAACCACTGAATTGGAATCACTGGAGGGCAAAGCTTTGGCATCTCCAGGAAAGTCCCTATAAACAATTCTCATTTGCAGTCAGAATTGAGAACCACCAACATAGGCCTTCTGCCTAAGCCAGTGCTGTGTCCAGAGTAAGCACTGTCCCACAGAAAGCCACGAGAATCACATGCTGCCTAGTGCAGGGCAGAAGTTGTAAGCTTTTGGAAAGCGAGGCCAGTTTGAGGGAAACTTGGAGACAAAGATATTTTACGAGAGCCTCATCAAGTGTATTCCATTAGGAAAGGTGAAAACCCTGGGAGAGTCTGAAGGGTCCAAGGTCACACCAGGAGAAAAGGGATGGCATGTACCTAAGGAAGAGGGAACCCCGCACTCCTCAGCTCAGGAACTTCTATGACCTTCTTGAATAAGGCTTGCAAAAGAGCCGAGAATAAGAGGTGTCTCTGGAGGCCCAAAGAGTGCTAAGGGGAAGCTCTAGGTATCCACATAAATCTGGCAAGTTAAAGTTTTGCCCACTGTCAGTGCCCAGGACTTGCAACTAAGTGGCTTGGTGGGGACTCACTGGTTGCTTCTAGGAACTCCACCCAGCTTCAGCAGGGGACACACTTCACCCTATGCTTCCTGTTACTCCTTCTACCCACTTAGGTAATAGAAAATTGTTTTTAGGGAGGAGCCAGCTGAGACACATAGTCCCTGTGTACTTGAACAGCCATGGAAAAGCTGCAAGGCAGCTCCACGCTCCCTGGTGAGTAGCTCCCTTATCTCGTCTCAACAAATCAGATTCTCATGACCAGCTGCTCCCCAGACTTGCTTATTCTTTGTTCAAGGAGACAGTTCCCAATGGATGTGCCCCTGTGAAAACACTCTAGTAAACATTTGCTTTGTTATTGAAATTTCACTCTAAAATCTCAAAGCTAGGTCAAGCCCCATTGCTAGTTTTGCTGACGAAGAAATCAAGGCATTTTTTAAAAAGTAACTTGTTGAGTTGGTGGGTGCTTGGAAGAATGAAGTGGCTTAGGGTCTTTTCAGTTTCTGTGGCTTCCAGGGGTGGGCCTCTGAGATGGCCCTTAGCAGACATCCTGCGATGCACTGTATGGGTCCTGTTGAAAGCATCAGGGGGGCCTGTCTGCGTCTGGAACCACAGCAGCTTCAACTCCCTCCACACTTTCTTCTGTGGGAAGGTGACCAGCACAAGCCCGCTCTGAAAAGTCTTGGGGACCGAACCTCTGTCTGAGAGGGAGGTAGGTGCAGTTCATCCACTAAGTTTACCCACCTGTTCTGTGACTCCTCTCCACCATTCTCCAAGCAAAGACTGATTCTCACTACTTGGGGGCTGGGGGTCAGGTGGAGGTGGAGGATATAATATAGGAGATGGTACAGTGCAGGGGCAGGGGCAGGGGCAGGGGCAGGGGTAGTGGCAGGTGTGTTCTCCAGGACAAGCGGCACCACGCACTGACTTTTCAAGATAAACACAACTTTGTCTCCTCAGCCTGGCAAAAGCTGGGGCACTGAGAGCCATTTTTCCCCCTAGAATATGACACACTCTCCTCCTAATGGTCCCTTTGATTTTGTCCTGGAGGAAAGCAACAAAGAGAACATGAACAGGAATATGTATATTTCAGTTGTCCTCTGAGTCAGATGGGCAGGAGCCTCAATTCTCCTCGTCTTTCAGATCTCCGCAGACCCTGCCCTCTCACTTACAATTCAGAGATTGACACTCGGCAGGCATTCAATAAATGTCTGTGTCAAGTGAGAACAACTTGATGGAGCAGGTAGGAGTCAATCCTGCATCTCTCCCTCCCTTTTTTCCCTCCCCATTCGACCTTTTGGGCTCTGGTTTCCTGTAAGTAGTGAATTATTCACATCTGTTCAAAGGTATCAAATTTGCTCTTCCCAGGTTGCAGCAGGGTGTTGGGGGAGGGGGGAGGCGGCTTTGTTCAGTCTGTTAATAGGAGGAGCAACCTCCTTGTTCAAACAGTACTTACAGGTGGGGCCTGTTTTTGCTAAGTCATCCTGGGGATGCTCAAAGCTCCATTGTTAGTGCCTTTCTGTACTCCTTCCTGGCTCCTCCTTCGTCCTCACCCCTCGGATAGATTCATAAGTGGGCTCAGGCCTCTCTGCGGGGCTCACTCTGCGCTTCTCCATGGCTTTCATTGCCAAGTCCTTCTACGACCTCAGTGCCATCAGCCTGGATGGGGAGAAGGTAGATTTCAATACGTTCCGGGGCAGGGCTGTGCTGATTGAGAATGTGGCTTCGCTCTGAGGCACAACCACCCGGGACTTCACCCAGCTCAACGAGCTGCAATGCCGCTTTCCCCGGCGCCTGGTGGTCCTTGGCTTCCCTTGCAACCAATTTGGACATCAGGTGAGGGGTCCCTCCTTGTAATGCACCAAAGGTGTTGGATCGGTGTAGCTCAAGGGGGATAAAGGGAGAGGCTGAATGACTGTGTGTTGGAGTGTCTGGAATCATGGGGTATATTTTGTTAAGCTAGTTCTTTACGTGCACGTGACATACTAAGGGGAGGCATATATTTTTTAAGATTAAACGCTGAGGCTGTGTGGTTTTTATCTTTTGTTGTCTTCCTACTATATTACCATGAGGGCTGGAACCAGGTCTGTGCTTCTCTCCACTGTGTCCTCAGTGCCTAGGGCACAGAAAACACTCATTAAATATTTGTTGAATAAATGAGTGGAGGAAATAGAGGCCAAGAATCAAACAAGCATTGGACAGACTCAAGAGACCTTAGCTCTAGCTGGACTTGGTTTTGCTATTTAATGGCTCTGTGCCCTCATAAAGGGTGCCTGATTTTTTGGTTTAGTTTCCTCATCTGTAAACTGGGGATAATACCACTTAGCTCATAGGATTGTTATGGTGTTTAAGGGATAGAATATACAAAAGTAACTTGAAAAATATAAAGTACTATGCAAATGCAAGCAAGTTGATTATTTAGATTGAAGATTATTTTTGTTGGTTGAAATTAGCTAAGTGGGAAGAGAACAAGCAGGAAAGAGAAAGGTTTGCAACATGCGTGGGCCTCCTCTGGGCATCACAGTCACCTCTATTTCTGATTAATGGGTCAAGTTGTTATAGATCTTTGGTCCACACACCTCGAGTTCTCTTTTAGGGATTCTTCTATTTTCACTTATGATTTTTTTTTTTTGAGATGGAGTCTCACTCTTGCCCAGGCTGGAGTGCAGTAGCACAATCTTGGCTCACTTCAACCTCCGCCTCCCAAGTTCAAGCAATTCTCCTGCCTCAGCCTCCTAAGTAGCTGGGACTACAAGCATGTGCCACCATGCCTGGCTAATTTTTGTATTTTTTGGTAGAAATGGGGTTTCACCATATTGGACAGGCTGGTCTTGAACTCTTGACTTCGTGATCTGCCTGCCTCGCCCTCCCAAAGTGATGGGATTACAAGCATGAGCTGCTGTGCCTGGTCTGATTTTTTTTTTTTTTAATGGAGTCTTTCTCTGTCACCAGGCTGGAGTGCAGTGGCACAATTTCAGCTCACTGCAACCTCCGCCTCCTGGATTCAAGCAATTCTGCCTCAGCCTCCCGACTAGCTGGGACTACAGGCGCGTGCCACCAAGCCCAGCTAATTTTTGTATTTTTAGTAGAGACAGGATGGTCTCAATCTCTTGACTTCATGATTCGCTCACCTCGGCCTCCAAAACTGCCGGGATTACAGGCGTGGGCCACTGCACCCGGCCTCCACTTATGATTTTAATGTACAAGCAGGCAGAATAAACTCAAGTGAAGCCTCTCATTATAATCCCCTTAGTCAATTCACAGTGGTATGAAGGCAAGGAAAAAACATAAGCAGGAAGGTTGAAGCATCACTGACTGTGACAAACCTGAACCCAAACTGTTCCCTGCTCTCACTGTTCTTCCCTGAGTTTTCTGTCTGGCCTTTTCCAGAGCAGGAGAGACAGAAATGGCAAATCCTCTTTTGAGATGTCCCTCTGTCCCTAGAAGTACCTCCAGCCTCACCCAATGTCCCTCTGGCCCTAGAAGTACCTCCTGCCTCACACCATCATTTCAGCCTAGCAAGTTGCTGGAGGGAGTCTATAACTACCAGGAGCCAGCCAGCTATTTGCATTCAGAAATAGAAATCTGCCAGGGTGCAGTGGCTCACACCTGTAATTCCAGCACTTTGGGAGGCTAAGGTGAGCAGACTGCTTGAGCCCAGGAGTAAAAGATTAGCCTGGGCTGGAAACTATGCAGCCATCAAAAACGATGAGTTTTTGTCCTTTGTAGGGACATGGATGAACCTGGAAACCATCATTCTCAGCAAACTGACACAAGAACAGAAAATCAAACACCACATGTTCTCACTCATAGGTGGGTGTTGAACAATGAGAACACATGGACACAGGGAGGGGAGCATCACACACTGGGATCTGTAGCGGGGAAACAGGGGAGGGACAGCGGTGGGTGGGGAGTTGGGGAGAGATAGCATGGGGAGAAATGCCAGATACAGGTGATGGGGAGGAAGGCAGCTCATCACAGTGCCATGTGTGTACCTATGCAACAATCTTGCATGTTCTTCACATGTACCCCAAAACCTAAAATGCAATAAAAAAAAAATTGAGAAAAAGGAAAAAAAAAAAGATTAGCCTGGGCAACACAGTGAAACTTCGTCTCTACAAAAAATGCAAAAATTAGTCAGGCGTGGTAGCATTTGCCTGTAGTCTCAGCTACTTAGGAGGCTGAAGTGGGAGGAGAGCTTGAGCCTGGGAAGTCAAGGCTGCAGTGAGTGGATTGTGCCACTGCACCCCAGCCTAGGTGACAGAGTAAGGCCCTGTTTCAGGAAAACAAAAACAAAAACAGAGAAATCTACTAGAGATCAGCTCTGGGCTCATGATGCTGTGATGGCCTGAACTAGTTAGTCCTCACAGGTCAGAAGCAGGAACTTTCTCCCAGAGGAAGATATCTGAATCTTATGTTGGAAAGGCAGAGGGGAAAAGAAGGGCTCCCCCAGCCTTTTGGGTTGTCATGAGTGGGAATGCTGAGAGGGAATAGGACAGGGATGGCAGTGGGGAGGGAAAGGCAGGGACCAGGTTTTGAGCCAAAGCATTCGTAGCTGAGAGCAGTGAGTGGATACAAGGTGCAGCAGTCTTTGGGTAGTAGCCTAGTCATGAAAAGAATGAGAATTACATACTACCTTTAGCCATCAAGCACTTATGTCCTCAACTTCCCCTCCCCCGGCCTATTCCCGAACCCTAAATCCTGTATCCTATTTAGTTCACTCCTGTTGCTTACTAAGTAGTTCTATTTAGAGTACACATTCATTGTGGCCTTTAACTTGCTCTGCTGTTATGGCACCTGAAAACTACATGTCCTTGGATGCGGTCTTCCTTCATCAAAGCTTCTTCTCATTTGTACTTCAGTTCTAGGACAAGGCAAGAAGCAAGCAAGAAGCTGCAAATCCCATTCCTGTGGGACTCAATTTCACCCTCAGTTCAAGTAGCTGAGTAGGCAGAAGCAAAGGCTATACTCAACACAGGTGCAATTGAAAGCAGGCAAGGCAAAACCCAGGGCAGAGGGAAAGGGAAGGGGTGTGTGTGTAGGTGTGGACTTGTGGGTAGGTAGGTCAGTAGGTTAGTTGAAGAGGAGGTTCTAAGCAGTATAACCTAAGCCTCTTTTCTTTCTTCTGCTTCAAACACCTTAAGAACTGCTCAGGGTAGACTGGAGACAAAAGCAACAGCTCAGAAGTGCTAAATCTTTAAGAGCAGCCAAAGCATGGGCAACAAAGTGAGACCCCATCTCTACAAAAAAAAATTATGTGGGCATGGTGGCCTGTGTCTGTAGTCCCAGCTACTAAAGAGGCTGAGGCAGGCGGAATGCTTGAGCCCAGAAGTTCAAGACAAGACACACACCGTCTGTCTCTCTCCTCACAGTGAAAAAGAACGATCCTGTGAAGGGAGTGTAGGAGGGTGAAAGAGTTTCATGTTGTGGATCCTTCTTTTCCCCCTTCCCTTGTCCACACACTTTGTCTTTTTCCTCCCCTAGGAGAACTGTCAGAATGAGGAGATCCTGAACAGTCTCAAGTATGTCCGCCCTGGGGGTGGATACCAGCCCACCTTCACCCTTGTCCAAAAATGTGAGGTGAATGGGCAGAATGAGCATCCTGTCTTCGCCTATCTGAAGGACAAGCTCCCCTACCCTTATGATGACCCCTTTTCTCTCATGACCGATCCCAAGTTCATCATTTGGAGCCCCGTGCGCCGCTCAGATGTGGCCTGGAACTTTGAGAAGTTCCTCATAGGGCCGGAGGGCGAGCCCTTCCGACGCTACAGCCGCACCTTCCCAACCATCAACATTGAGCCTGACATCAAGCGCCTCCTTAAAGTTGCCATATAGATGTGAGCTGCTCAGCACACAGTTCTCCAACTCCATCCAGTCCTGAGGAGCCTTAGGATTCAGCATGCCCTCAGGAGACTCTGCTGGACCTCAGCATTCCCTTGATATCAGTCCCCTTCACTGAAGAGCCTTGCCTTTCCCCTCTGCCCGTTTCCTTTTCCTCTTCCAACCCTCTGGTTGGTGATTCAACTAGGGCTTCAAGACTTGGGTAAGCTCTGGGCCTTCACAGAATGATGGCACTTTCCTAAACCTTCATGGGTGGTGTCTGAGAGGCGTGAAGGGCCTGGAGCCACCCTGCTAGAAGAGACCAATAAAGGGCAGATGTGGAAACACGGCCAGCCTCTGTGTGTCTTCTTTGACAGAAGTACAAACTGCAGGTGGGATGGATAGAGGAGTGGCTAGCATCCAAAGCTTTGGGAGGGGGAGGCTCTGATGGATCAAGCGATGCCCTAATTACTGACTGGAAAGCAGGCTCTGGTCAACGTCTGCAGTGGCAGTTGGAGTTACAGGAAATGTGAATCATATTATTGCTTTACACACAGCTCTTCTTCAGAACTGGGGAAAAAGAGAAAGTGATAATGGGAGGTAGGTGGGAAAAATGAGCCCTTTGGTTGAGGATACTGGGAGGCCGTTAGGAGGATTTCAGTCTGGAAGATATCAATAGCTCTGTGGATACTGGGCCAACTAGATCTGACTTGTGCCTTGGGAAATTCCTGGGAAGTCAGCTTAGTTAATGTTTACCGATAGCAAGGGCATAGAGGGTGCAGTTTCTGAGAACACAAAGAGCACTTTTTTTCCTGACCATTTTGTTGAGTACCATTTGTTTTTGATCCTTTGCTAGACTGACTCTCCCTCCTTTTTAAAGTTCATGGGCCAGGTGCAGTGGCTCCCACTTGTAATCCCAACACTTTGGGAAGCTGAGGCAGGCAGATCACTTGAAGTCATGAGTTTGAGACCAGCCTGGCCAACATGGTGAAACCCCATCTCTACTAAAAATACAAAAACTTAGTCGGCATGATACAGGCACATGCCTGTAATCCCAGCTACTCGGGAGGCTGACGTGGCAGAATCATCTGAACCTGGGAGGTGAAGGCTGCAGTGAGCTGATATGGCACCACTGCACTCCAGCCTGGGCAAGAGAGGGTGACTCCATCTCAAAATAAATAAATAAATAAAGTTCACATTACACCCTCATTCTTCTCAAACTCACGTATTCACAAATTCAGGCTTGAGACAAATAGAGGCAGGAATGACAGGACTCCTTTCTTCCTCCATAAGAAGGAAGCGGGGATGGGGCTAGGAGAGGGACTCCCTTCAGAGTCAGACTGTTTATAATCTGCCATTTGCAACATCATTGTTCCTTACTGTGAGGGCAGTTTTGCTCAGAGCCATGCAAGGATGCTATCCCCAATTCCTCATCCAGTGCAGACAATCCAAACATACCACCACCACCAGGTTCTACCTTGTTCTGGAGGAGATACCTGCTGAGAGCCCCCACAGACCTCATCCTGGAAACTTCTCATTTCACCTTCCCTTCTTTGACCACTAGATGGAATATTTTCACTTCTATTCACTGAAGCCCTGAAGGGACAGTTTTCCAAACTGGACACACTGCTTGAGAATCCCAACGCTGAGGGGAAAATATTTTTCCTTTAATCACTCTGCTTACTCTGTTTTCTAAGCACCTGCATCATCTGAGAGGGAATGTGGAATAGATGTTTAGGATCCCCACTGTCTGACCTTCAACTAAACCTGTCATGAGCAGTGCTTTATTTCAAAAGGGTAATCTGAATATTATGGTGGGAATCCCCTGGCACCATTCTGCAGGGCCTTATGCTAAATTAAGGCTACCTTTAACTTCACTCTTGAAACCTCAAGCCTTTCAGATTCCTGTTTTATTTCCCTTTTTGTTTTTTTGAGATGGAGTCTTGCTCTGTTGCCAAGTTTGGAGTGCAGTGGTGCCATCTCAGCTCACTGCAACCTCTGTCTCCTGAGTTCAAGCGATTCCCCTGCCTCAGCCTCCCAAGTAGCTGGGACTATAAGCACCCACCACCACGCTCAGCTAATTTTTGTATTTTTAGTAGAGACGGGGTTTTACCATGTTGGCCAGGCTGGTCTCAAACTCCTGTCCTCAGGTGATCTGCCTGTCTCAGCCTCCCAAAGTAGTGGGATTATAGGTGTGAGCCACCGCGCCCAGTCTCAGATTGCTGCTCTGGGGTATGAACTTTTTGAGACGTTGTCTTGCTGTCACCAGGCTAGAGTGCAATGGTGCGATCTCCCCTCACTGCAACCTCCGCCTCCCCAGTTCAAGCGATTTCTCCTGCCTCAGCCTCCTGAGTAGCTGGGACTACAGGCGCATGCCCCTAAGCCCAGCTAATTTTTGTATTTTTTTTAGTAGCAATGAAGTTTCACCATGTTGGCCAGGATGGTCTTAATCTCTTAACCAGGATGGTCTTGATCAGCCGAACTCGGCCTCCCAAAGTGCTGGGATTACAGGTGTGAGCCACCTCACCTGGCCTGCGGTATGAATTCTTATGGGGCAGGACCATGTATACTGATTTTAGAAGAGTAACTGCAGACAAATTGTCTTCCTGATGAAAGAGAATTCTTGTTGTATGCTAGTACCCTATGCTCATCATCGACAGTGCCGTAGCCTGTTGGTACATCCAGTAACAGAGCCAGCTATCTCAGATGCTGACAACGTGCTACAGGCAACTTAGAGCCTGACACACCAGTACAATGTGTTCGGTCTTTCACTTGAGGCCCAAGTTCAAAGAATTACTTAGGGGATTCCCAAAGGAATGGGAATTACAGTATAAGTGATTCTGCAGAAAGTCAGAGAGGGCCATAAAGCTAAAATGAGGGCTCTTCACTTGGGAGGGGAAATGCGATTTGCTTCAGACAGAAGCTGATCTATTTGGCTCAGGAGGGAACAGGGAAGGCAAAACTGGAGGTTCCAGTTTTACAAGGATGTTTGGCTTTACTAAATCTTTAGTTGTGCTGTTGTTAAAATGAAGAGAAATTAGAAAGTGTTTCCTTTATTCATCTTGTTTGTTCCCCTTATCCTCAGAAGTATTAGCCTGTGGTCATCAACAGACAAGGCCAAGCTTTAAAATATTACCCACTTTTCCAGATGAACAAAAATCTTTTAATCAAATTTCCCTACGAGCACTCAGAAGGCGGGGGAAGTCTCATTGACAACTCTCCCAGAAGTGCTGAGGTAATGCTATTCAATTCAGAGGAGGGACAGAGAGAATCACTAACCTCAGGGCTCTTATAAAACAAAAACAAACACAAAAACAAAAAAACAGAGCTTGGAACAAGTGATTTTAGGAGGCCAAGGTATAGAGAGTGAAATTGATAATTATCTCCATGACTATGTTCCCATAGCTCTCTCTCTCCTTAGTTTATGAGACACTGAGGCCAGGTGTGGTATAGTGGCTCAAGCCTGTAATCCCAACACTTTTGGAGGTTGAGGCAGGAAGATGCCCTGAGCCCAGGAGTTTGAGACCAGCCTGAGCAACATACTGAGACCTCATCTCTACAAAAAAAAAAAAAAAAAATTGGCTGAGCATGGTGATGTACACCTGCGGTCTTAGCTACTCAGGAGGCTAAGGTGGGAGAATTGCTTGAGCCTAGGAGTTTGACGCTGCAGTGAGCTGTGACCGCATCACTGCACTCCAGCCTGGGTGACAGAGTGAGACCCTGTTTCAAAAAGAAAAAAAAAAAATTAAAAAAAAAAACAGAACCAAACTCTAGAACGCTCTTATAATCGCCATGACAACCATCATCCAAACTACCATTCATTGAATATTTACTATGGGCTCAGACTGTGCTAGGTACTTTATGCACACTAGGTTATTTATCCTCATACAGACCCCATGAAAAACTTTTATTTCTATTAAAAGAAAAGGTAATTGGGCAAGACACTTGCCAAGGACAAAGAGCTTAGGAAGCAGCAAAGCCGAAAGTTAAAGCCAGGTCCGTCTGACTCCAAAGCCTCTACTCTTAACCACAACAGTGTTTTCTTCTAGCTCAGATTTTTCTTCATAAAGACCACTGACAGCTGCCAAAAACAGCATTAGATTTTAAAATCATTAGATTTAAAAATTATGTGGAGGCATGATGGTTTCTATTTTCCACTGAAGAAACTGAGGTAGACAGGATAACTGACTTGCCCAATGTCCCATCATTAGCAGATGACAAAGCTAATTCTAGACCGAGCCCTTTTAATTCCCTTTTTATTCAACTATACTGTATCTTACAGTAGTCTTGTACTACAGTAAAAAAACCTTTCTTTTTTTTTTTTGAGATGGAGTCTTGTCCAGGCTGGAATGCAGTGGCACGATCTTGGCTCACTGCAACCTCCACCTCCCAGGTTCAAGCAATTCTCCTGCCTCAGCCTCCTAAGTAGCTGGGATTACAGGCGCGCGGCCAGGCTAATTTTTGTATTTTTAGTAGAGACAGGGTTTCACCATGTTGATCAGGCTGGTCTCAAACTCCTGACCTCAAGTAATCCACCTGCCTCGGCCTCCCAAAGTGCTGGGATTACAGGCATGAACCACCACACACAGCCAAAACATACATTTTTAAACTGAGAGCCTCAAATTCAGTCAAGTAACTAGCCCTGCTCACAAAATGAAAGAATGAAACCGAAAGGACTTCTGATGTACTGAAATAACAGTGAACATAAACCTCTTCATGGTAACTTACAAATAACAAGGCACATCTGGTTGTGGCCAAGCGATCTCGTGTCAATTAATTAAAATTGGGAGAACCTAAAACCACATGAGAAAGACAGATCTCGATCAAACAAAACAATAAGCACTGGCTGAGCTTTCAACTTCAAGAGCATAACTAGCCAGACCTGTGCATCAGAGAAAGAGAGAAAAAAGGAGTGCTAGGATAAGTCCACGTTTCCAATTATACCCACAGGTGATTTCTCTTCCTTCTTATATCTCAGGAAGGGAAGTAAAAAGAAGAGCCGTGTTTTGCCTAATTCCCCTTTATTTGAACAGAAAAATAAGGATTCTCTGAAACTGGGTTCAAGAGGTCTTTATTCTATTAGATCCACAGAAGAACCTAGAAAATGATAAAATACCACAAAACATAGCACAACGTTGGTTTACCAATAATGAAATATATAAAGGATCTTAATGTTTTAAATTTTTGTAACATATAGTCCAAAACAAATAATTATACATTCTGCCATAGATGAGGACATTGGCAGGTCATATAAAATTATACTCTCGAGCTTCAAATGACTAAGTTGGAAGCATTAGCAAACTCAAGGAAGAGGCAATTTAGAGGCTATAATGGGCTTAATGCTGCTATTTAAAGTAATGAAGCATTTTCTCTGCTTTCTGGATTCATTTCACCAAACGATTTCCTCAGCGGGGCAGATTTAGATTTGCAGCAAAATTAAAAACATTTTCCAGGAATAAAACAACTGATCCCTACAACAGCTGACTTAACTTTTCTGAATAATAAATCTTCATCTGACATACCCAGATGCCTCAGAGTGCTGTCACTGATATTCTCAACCTCTTCCTGACCTTGCCAAATCCTTATACTTCATATTTGCCAAACACTATTACTGAGAGGGGGTCACTGCACTAGCTGTGTGACCTTAAGCAAGTTATTTAACTTCTTTGTGCCTGAGTTTTTTGGGCTCTAAGTGATATACTGAAATAAAGAACAGTGAACATAAACCTCTTCAAGATAACTTAAAAATAACAAGCCATATCTGGTTGTGGCGAAACTATCAATAGCACCTACCTCATGAAGTTGTTAATGAGGACTGAGTAAGTGCTTAAAAAGGTCTTAGCACATAGTAAGTACTTAATAAACCTCAGTTATTATTATTACTGTTATTCAACAAAGCTTTTCCCTGGTATCTACAATGAATACTTTGCTCATTTCTTTTTTCTTATAAGTAAAGCCTTAGTTCAGAATTTCCAGATCTCTTAGATATGAAGAAGAAACATTTTTGTTTCTAATGGCTGACCTTTTAAATTTAGGTCTCAGTATAAGCACTAACTGAAGCCACCTCATTGTATCTAGTATTTTGTATGTTTTCTAAAGTATTTTACATTCACTAATTCATTTAAATCTTCTAACAATACTGTGATGAATATATAATATCAATTTTTATTAGTCCAATTTGATAGAAACAGGACAATAAAGTCCAGAGTAATGCTTTGCTTACTGACTATACTGCTAGTAAATGGCAGAGAGGCTTAAAACCAGAGTGTATAACCTCCAAGCCAGTGCTCACGCAACCATGCAAAGTAAGATACTCTAAGATCCCTTTAGAGCAAATGAAGCCATTTCTCATTCCTATTAACTAAAGTCCACACTGCATTCAGATTTCCCTAGTTTCTACCAAACAACCTTTTTTTTTTTTTTTCTGGTACATAACCCTGTGTAGTATACCACATTACATTTAGCAGTCATATCTTCTCAGGCTCCTCTTGGCTGTGACCATGTCTCAGATTTTCCTTGTTTTTGATGGCCTTAATAGTTTTGAGGAGTACTGGTTAAGTATTTTATAGAATACGCCTCAAATGGAATTAGTGTGATGTTTTTCTCTGATCAGACTTGGGTTCTGGGTTTTTGGGAGGAAGACCAGAGCTAAAGTGCCATTCTTATCACATTCTGTGTGATGTGATGCTATCAAGGATACATGCTATCAGTAGGGCTTATCATGGATGATGTTAACCTCAATCATCTGGCTGAGCTAGTGTCTGTCAGATTTCTCCACTGTAAAGTTACTCTTTTCCTCCCTTTGCATATTATACTCTTTGCAAGGAAGTCACTATGCAGAGCCCATACTAAGTGGGAAGTAGCTACATAAATTATTTGAAATTCTTCTGCACAAGACATTTGTTCTCATTCAATCATTTATATTACTTTGGACTTGTAAATATTTATTATATAGTTTGGGTTATAATCCAATACTACTTTATTTTGTTACTCAAATTGCTCCAGTTTTGGCCATTCAGAGATCCTTCAGTTCGAGCCTCTATCTGTTTGACATACTCCCAATCACTGTAATTTTTTTTTTTTTTTTGAGATGGAGTCCCACTCTGTCACCAGACTGGAGTACAGTGGCATGATCTCGGCTCACTGCAACCTCTGACTCCCTGGTTCAAGCAATTCCCCTATCTCAGTCTCCTAAATAGCTGGGATTACAGGCATGCACCAGCACACCCAGCTAATTTTTGTATTTTTAGTAGAGATGGGGTTACACCATGTTGGACAGGATGATCTTGATCTCCTGACCTCATGATCTGCCTACCTCAGCCTCCCAAAGTGCTGGAATTACAGATGTGAGCCACCATGCCCGGCCCTTTTTTTTTTTTTTTTAATTTCAGTACTTGGTTTTCGGTGGCACAAGATGCTCTAGGCTTATCTTGTATATTTCATGTCCGAGTTCTAGAATTAATTTCCAAGGAGCCCTGGTTCCTTTTATTGGAAACCAAAATCTTGGAATCAGGTGTGTTCCCATTCTAGTTGTTTTCTGACCACATAACTACTAACAAAGATGCTTCACTCTGGCTACACTGATATGAACTTTAAACTTTAGCAGAAGAGCTCAGTTCTAGAGAATAATGATCATCTCCTACATTACCTTTTTTCCCCAAAGAATAAATAAATCTAAGCAGAAAAAAATATGCAAAGAATTTTCAGTATGAATGAAAAAGACAAACCATCAGGCTTGCTGTATTGTAAACCAACCCAACATAGCTATAACGGATCTGCAGAAGGATTCTTAGAATAAGAGAGTCATTTGTCGGGGGTCATCAGGGAGAATACTGATAGTATCTTCAGCTTTGCCACATAACAGACACAGCATGGTATACTCCTAGAACAAGATAAAGTGCATAATTACCTTGAGGAACAGGGAAAAAGATGCTTCATAACTTACTCTGGTTAAGATGTTCTCTACAAATTGTCATGAATATTCTTTCTGTAAACTGGATCAATTTCTTCAACATGTATCAGCAATGTCTTAGGCTTATTCTATATATTCCAGAGCCTGTTGTTCATACACACTGATACATAAATGTCATCTTGGAAATACATGGCTATTTCTCAGACTTAGCACATACATTTGGCTTAGGGCTGCTATTTAAAGCAACGGAGCAATCTGAGTATGTGTCCCTATGGACAAATTTCTATTCTTACAGCTGTTCCTTTCTAGGATATTTAACATGAATACACAACAGAAATAATGTTTTAAAAGGAGAAAATTCCCAAACTCAAAAAGCTATTTTTATCTACTCTAGGAAAATAAACAATTATGTTAAATTCACTAGTATGTCCTGCCTCCTTTTCAGATAGCTAGTTGTCTGGAATTTGATCCATTTAAGCAGTTTTGCTTCCCAGGCTTAACAAATGTCCAGACTGGTAACAGAGGTGATTTTATTTTAGGCAAAAATCCTTAGGCCAAAGTTCTATTCTTTTTTTTTTGAGGCAGGGTCTTGCTGTGTTGCCCAGACTGGAGTGCAGTGGTACAATGATGGTTCACTGCAGCCTTGACCTCCTAGGGTCAACTGATCAACCCACCTTAGTCCCCCAAGTAACTGAGATTATATGCACATGGCATCACACCTGGCTAATTTTTAAATTTTTTTTGTAGAGATGAGATCTCACTTTGTTGCCCAGGGTCGCCTCAAACTCCTAGGCTCAAGTGATCTTCCTACCTTGGTGTTCCAAAGTGCCAGGATTATAGGTGTGAGCCACTGCATCCAGCCCAAAGTCCTATTCTTACAGCTGTCCCTTTCTAGAATATTTAACATAGTCATAAACTACAGAGACATATTTCTTTGAAACCTTTTGTTTAAAAGCCTTTTATCTGCTCTATGAAAACAAACATCTATGTTAAGTCTACTAGAATTTCCACATCTGATGCTGCGATTGCTAGCTGTCTGGAAACTGATCAGTCAAGGCAGTTTGTGTTTTTTGGGTTTAAGACAGTCACTAGAGAGGGTCACAGAGGTAAACAATCACTGTGGTACAAAGAAACAGAAGCAGGCAACTGCCTTTTCCATCTTCTACTGGTGAGTTCAGGAGGGGAGCTTAGTTATGGCAGCAGAAAGATTGCTTTTTGAATTAAAAATAAAAATACATCCTCTTCAAGGCCTTTTACTGCTGTCAAATACTTCTACTGCTTTAATGTCTGGTGGGTGAAAGCAGTAAAAAGCTTTAACCCACCAGACATTACTATTGGGATGGCAATCTTTTACAGGAAAAGACGGAAAAAAGTAATAGAGTCAAGAAGAGAAAATGTGTGAGGCTAAACAAATACTTGAGTTTTCAACCAATCTAGCCATTGACAAATTTATCCTGAGTGCCTACATGCTCTGCAATGCACTAGCAGACATGAAAGAACAAAGTCTGACTTTACAAAATTTGCAAACTAACTTGGGAGGGGAAAAAAACCTAATAGATAATCTGGCAAGATTATTAAATCAGTGAGACTGATTACACCTGTCATCTTTATAGGCAGTCTGGAACCCAAATTTCATTGCAAGTCAATTATTTGGAATTCAAAAGCAATTTCCCAAAGAAGTAATGTTATACATGGCGGTTAGGTTCTCAGAAAAATCCACAAGTCTTTAAAATTTATATTGTTCAAGTACCATAGAATCTAGCCATATATAGAAGTGCTTCTGTGGGAAAATATGTCTAGAATTCTAACTTGGGATGCCAGGAACACGTCTCCCTGTGCTGCCAGGAATATGATGAGATGAGGACACCTTTTATCAAAACTAGCCAAGTAGAGAAAATAATTCCCCCAGTCATTCATAAGGACTCACAAAGCCTCCAACTGTCCAGAGCCTAGGGGAAGAGATTTGGAGGGAAGAACAGAGTGGTGGAATCACTTTGGAATCTGAGTGAGACCAGATTTTTTTTTTTTTTTTTTTAATTCTGAGGGCCCCTTTACTCTTTTCCTCTATTACTCCCTGTTAATTCTGACTCCAAGTCCTCTTCTTCCCTGGCTCACAGAGCAACAGAAAGGAGTTTCATAGTTTCTATCTTGTTTCTTGAAGTAAACACACAGTACATTTTGGTCAGGGGTTGGGGGGAGCTTTTGCCAGGGGGATTTTTTCTTTTTAAATAAAGTATACCTATAATAATTTATGATGTATTTTCCATGTAAATTATGTCGCTCTGTCTCCACTTTCCCCCTAGTCTTGCCATCAGAAAATCCTACTTTGTTCAACAATGGCAAAATGGCTGTTTTAAAAACAGAATCCTTATCGTTTAGAAAGGCTAATGAAATATTTACAGAGGTAGTGATACATTTGGAATTTGCTTGGAAATAATCCTATGGGGAGATGTGGGGATGGTGGAGTATAAATAAAGCAACTTGAAGCTGGGTAGTGTATGTTAGGACACGATTCTGCCTACTTTCGACTATGTTTACATTTCCTATAACATGTTTAATATAAAACAATGGTGGCTGGGAATCCCACCCTGAACTTGAACTACTGCTAGGATAGGATAGGGGGCTGGGGTCGGGTGGGGACAAGGACAGTAAGTAATGGCAGCTGAGAATGGAGAGTTCTTGAGGCCATCAGGCTGAGGTAGAAGTTCCCAAGTGGCTATTCACTAGAGTCAGGGCCTGACATAGATACAAGAAAAGTTCAGAAAAGGGAGAAGCTGCATGAGCTTCAAGAGCAAAGAGGAGATGGAATTTGAGTTCAGCTAGAAAGAGGTAAGATTTAGTTGGCTTGAAGGTAGAGAGAGGGATAATTCAAATCAAGGAAAAGTCATGAGTATGGACAGTAATATGGAAAAGAGCAGGTGCATCACTTACGTCGTAAAAGGGAAAGGAAGCTGCACTTGGTTTGTAGGCAGGGGAGTGGAGGATGACATGCTGAAGAAGATTAACTTGATGGCAGTGTGCAGAACTGCAATCGAGGGAATGCTGCAGTAATTCAGGCTTCAATGGGTATGGCCCTTGACATGTGGTGTGGGGGCAGAGCCAGAAAAAAAAGCGGGCAAAACAAAGAAAAGAGGGCATGAGGGGTGTAGGCGTGAAGGCTAGAGAAGGAAATGTGAAAGGTATTTAATAGGTCTCAACTGAGACTGAGTACATGTGTGTTCACTACATGAAAGAGCATAAAGAAGGTTCCAGACCATAGACCAAAAGCTAAGGAGTATCACTTAGGGAAAACAGGAAAGAAAATGAGAGAAAACACAAAGGAGCAGTTAAAATGATTTAAAAAGGAAGAGTCAAGCACTATGGATGGACCTCAAGGGCAGAAATGCTTCAAAGAGACAATAATGATTAATAAAACCAGATGCAGAAGCCATGTAAGAGAGAAAGGAACTAAGGTAAAATCACAGGATTTGGTTAGATTATAGGAAACCTACAGAATAGTTTTAGTACAGTGTAAATGAAAACCAGTTTGTAGGTAGTGAAGAGGAGCATAGGGAAATAAGGAAAATCAGGTAAAGACCTATTCAAGTGGCCAGGCAATGGCTCACACCTATAATCCCAACCCTTTGGGAGGCTGAGGCAGGAGGATTACTTGAGCCCAGAGGTTCAAGACCAGCCTGGGCAACAAAGTGAGACCTCGTTTCTACAAAAAATTTTTTGAAAATTAGCCACGCATGGTGGCTAGTGCCTGCAGTCTCAGCTACTTGAGAAGCTGAGGCAGGATTGCTTGAGCCTGGAAGGTCAAGGCTGCAGTGAGCTGTGATCATGCCACTGCACTTCATTCTGGGTGCCAGAGTCAGACCTTGTTGAAACAAACAAATAAAACCTATTCAAGTAAAGAAGCAAGAGGAAGAAGAGATGATTACAGGATGAATCAAAGTACACTAGAAGGAGAGAAAATAACATGAGATTCCTCAGGAAATGCAGTAGGGGTAGCATGAGAGAGGAGTAAATAAAAATCTTCCTCTCTAAGAGGAGAGGAGCAGGAGTCTGAAGCTGGGACAATGCTAAGTATGGCATACATACGAAAGAGTAGTGGGAATTAGAAGGGAAGCTGGGCCAGTCCAGTGAGAACCTTAAAATGAGGAGCTTCCATATTGTGCTGTAGCTAAAGGTGGGCTACAGGAAGGCCAGTCAGGTCACCTGAAAGTATAATTTATTTTTATTTTTTAGTAGAGACAGGGTCTCACTATGTTGCCCAGACTGTACTCAAACACCTGGCCTCAAGAGATTCTCCTGCCTCAGCCACCTGAGTAGCTCGAACTATAGGCACACACCACCATGCCCAGCATTGAAAGATTGCTTATAGTCACAATGCTAGAAACTATGAAATGATAGTCAAAAAGACTCTTAAACTAGACTCTCTACTCCCAGTCTACTCTTCCCCAACATCTACTCCCCCCAACTCATATTCCATACTCTACCATCAGATTAATTTTCAGATTAAGACACTTATCTTTATGATAAATGTCTTAATCTCTAGCTTCACAGAGGTTCAGTGTTTCTCCTCAAACCTTGATAAAAACCAGCTTGTAATTTTACTTAATAATATAATGTCTTACCACAAATGAGACTGCAGAGTTGTTCAACTTTACATGCCAACTTGGGAAAACAAAGATAACCTCCTTATCACAATTTCCATGTGGGCAAGTATGGTGGCAGTGGACAGCCCACCACTTAAAGCCCACAACTGTGCAATCACATAACTGGGCAGAAAAAAGAAGCACAATGGCAACCTCCTAAGAAGCCAGAATGTGCTACTATTCTTTATAAACAAAAGTGACAGAACTGAGATATCATTTGTAAAGTATACATTTTGATTTGTGACTCTTGTGAAGGGACGTTTGCACAAATCTACCCACATATAAAGTCTGTCTCTCAACTTGCACAGATATAGGAAAGGCATGGGGCTGGGAGCAGTGGCTCATGCCAGTAATTCCAACACTTTGGAGGCTGAGGTGGGAGGACTGCTTGAGCCCAGGATTCAAGACCACACTGGGCAACATAGCAAGACAGTATCTCAAAAAAAAAAAAAAAAAAAAAAAAAGAGAGAGGCATGGTCTCTCTATTAACATATGTTAGCACTTTGCACTTCATTTATGAAAACTATATTTAGATTTTCAAGGGCACTTTTATTATTCCTCTAACCTCCCCATAACATACCCATACTTATATTTACCTGAAATTCATCCATGATACTGAATGTATACTCATGTCTGGCTATTACATGATGACAATTCTTACACAAATCTGCTAAAACAAAGAGAGACTTATTATGTAATTAAGTCTTAGAGAGTTTCTTAAAACTTCTATTAAAATTTCTATTCTCAGCATATTATTTAAAGAGAATCTTAAGTCTGTGATATTTAACATAGGTGAAAACCCATTATATCTACCTTGATTTCTAAAAAATTCAGAATCTGCCACATAGCAACACTACATAATTAAGAGTCTGAACTCAGAGACTTAATATGTATTTACTGCCACTGAAAGCTCTTTAAGATAATCAGTTAAAAGATATTTAAGTGTGTTTTTAAACTAGCCAGATCTGTTTTGTTTTTTTTTTTGAGGCAGGCTCTTACTGTTGTCCAGGCTGGAGTGCAGTGGCATGATCATGGCTTGCTGCAGCCTCAACCTCCCAGTCTCAAGTTATCCTCCCACCTTAGCCTCCTGAGTAGCTGGGAGGATAACTTGAGCCAGGGAGGGGCTCAACACATGCACCACCACACTCAGCTAATTCATTTGAATTTTTGTGGAGGTGAGGTCTCACTATGTTGACCAGGCTGGTCTTGAACCCCTGGACTCAACCAATCCTCCCTCCTGGGCCTCCCAAAGTGCTAGGATTATAGGCGTGAGCTACCTCGCCTAGCCAAGCTGGACCTATTTAACTACGTAAAAGCTTTTATTCTCATGAATAATAGAAACTGCACTGTTAGAATCAATCATAAATAAAAACCAAAGCTGGACATTAAAGTGAATTTAATAGTAAAAAAAGAATCTAGTAAAAACAATGATTTATTGAGTACTTATTTTAAATATTTAATCTTCTAAAAAATCCAATGAGGTAGATACTATCATTACCACCTTTTTAGAGATAAGAAAACAAAGGCATACTTCAGTTAAGTAACTAGGAAGACTACTGAGCCAGGAGGTAGGGAAACCAAAATTCAAATCCAAACAGCCTAGCTCCAGAGCCCTTGCTCTTAACCACTATGTCCTATTGACTAGAATGAAATACAGTCTAAAGAAAACAAATGCTAAAAAGAAAGAAAAAGATTCTTCTAGCTTAAAACATTTTATTGTTTGTTTGTTAGCTTAGAACTTTTTTTATCATTTGACTCCATTCTAAAGGCTTGGTGCCTTTCAAACTCCTCTGTCAAAATACCATTACCTGCACATTTATTTCTCATGTATTCAGAACATATCTAAGAACCAAGAGACAAGCAAAAAAGGGAATGTGAATAGCTAAATACTCGTCACAATATCTGGACACTGAAGTATACATATACTTAACTTACAGAAATCCTTAGTGCTAACCTCAGAATTGATTTTTTTTACTTTATTTCATTTTTAAAAGATGGGGTTTCACCACGTTGGCCAGAATGGTCTCGATCTCCTGACTTTGTGATCTGCCCGCCTCGGCCTCCCAAAGTGCTGGGATTACAGGCGTGAGCCACCGTGCCTGGCCAGAATTGATTTTTTTATACATAGTTTATTTGGTTTCCCAGTATTGAGGATGAGGAGCAAGATATGAAGGCAGCTTATGATTTAGCAGCAAAAGTAAGGAACAATAGACAGTGAGACTGGAGACCTAAAAAAGCTAGACATTCTTAGCAGAAATAAGACTAAAAAAACCACTGCATTCCTGAAGTCACTTAATATAGGGACAAACAACCCTGTACACTTTAATAGCTGTTGGAGGATATCACAGAATTATACTGTAGCAGAAAGTGAAAACTCACATGGATGACCCTAAGGTCATAATAATAACAAAAATAAAAAGTATATCTTGTTAAGGCAGTGTAAAGATTTTAAAAATATGCCCCTGAAAAACAATTTGATGAACAAAAAAATTCAGTGCCTCAATCACAAGCTTTAGTTATCTGCAAAAGTCATTTACATATACTATTTGATGATACCAGATAAATGAGGTGTTAACAACATTTTCCTCTTAAAAACCTAACTAGTAACTATGTGTGCAATACAATACTGAAATAAGGCTTCAGAATATTTTGCGTAACATATGAACTTCCAAAAGCTGATAACTAAAAAAAGTCTGCTTACGGTCATAGGTAACTATTTCTTCTCCATCTTCTTCTTTCAAGGATTTGTTTGTAATCAGCATAAAATCCCGCTTATTGCACACCGCACAGCCTGTAAAGTTCAGCAAGAAAGATCCATTCTCCAGGCAGGTGTTACCCTATAATATTAGAAACAGGAATTTAATTTCTTTACATTTCAAAATCTTTAGTGAAGATGATAATTTTTGAAATTACTAGCTTTCCTAAAGAAGTGTTACTCATGTTTAAAAAAAACAAAAACAAAAACAAAAAACACAACTAAAGCACAGCGTTAGATCCTTAAGTCTCTGAGGACTTCCTCTATGTTGAAAAGAGAGGACAAACTGCAAATAAATATTTAGAAACAACTTAAGGAAATCTTAATACAAAATATGAAAATAGAAAATTAGGAAAATTTAATAGCCAACGATATTAAACAAAGCATATCAAAACCAGAATTCAGTCAAAATAGAAACTGAGTCAATGATAAAGATGATCTTATATACTATGATGCTTAGCTGTTTGTTCAAATAGTTTTGATCGTTGATAACACAAAATACATGAACAAAAGTAAACTCTCAGCTCTATAGGTGTCAGTCCTTAAGGATACATGTGATTGAGGCAAAGCTTTTTTTTTTTTTTTTTTTTTTTGTAACTGAGATTGGGTCTTGCTGTGTTGCCCAGGCTGGTCTCAAACTCTTGGGCTCAAACAATCTTCCCACCTCAGCCTCACAAGTATTGGGATTATAGTCATGAGCCCACTGTTCCTGGTCCAAGGGAAGTCTTTGCTAAGGGGCTAGGGGACAAACAGCAGGGGGTGGGGGGGTTGTGAAGGCATAGCATTAGGAGAAACACCTAATGTAGGTGATGGGGCGATGGATGCAACAAACCACCACCATGGCACATGTATACCTATGTAACAAACCTGCATGATCTGCACAAATACCCCAAAACTTAAAGTATAATAAATTTTAAAAATATTAAAAATCACTTTATAAATAATCATTTCTGAGCAAAAAATGTAAAGAGTAATTTTAAATAACGTGACTAAAAATCACTCAAATCAACATTTCTCCAGTGCATCTATGTATCTGGTATTACAAAGGCATAATGGAGGATGCAAAGATGAGCCAAATATGTTCCTACCTCTAAGGAGTTTTAATAGGCATCAGAGAAATTAAGATCCACCATAAATAATGCCACTAGGAAGTCTTTCTGGATCCCAAGCACCAGAATTAATCTCTCCCTTCTGAGTGGCTTCTTAGTTCTATGTATTGAGGAAGAGATTAACTTTGGTGGGAGAAATCAAGACATTACTACATAGTTCAGAGTTATTAAATCATAGGCACACTGTCTTAACTACTAAAAGGGAAAAGGGCCCTGGGATTAAAGTATCCATTTTCAGCTATCAAGAACAAATGCTTTACTTTTTTTTTTTTTTAATAAAATCTACTGAGGTACAATTTATATACAATAAAATTCACACACTTTAAGGGTACATATAGGTGAATGACTTTTAATATATACCCATATAACCACTACCCCAGTCAAGGTATAACACATTTCTAGGCTGGGCATGATGGCTCATGCTTGTAATCCCAGCACTTTGGGAGGCCGAGGTGGGCAGATCACAAGGTCAGGAGTTCGAGACCATCCTGGCCAACACAGTGAAACCCCGTCTCTACTAAAAATACAAAAAAATTAGCTGGGCATGGTGGTGGGTGCTTGTAATCCCAGCTACTTGGGAAGCTGAGGCAGAATTGCTTGAACCCGAGAGGCAGAGGTTGAGTGAGCCGATAGCTCCACTGCACTCCAGTCTGGGTGAAAGAGTGAGACTCTGTCTTAAAAAAAAAAAAAAATTCTATCCACTCAAAAAGTTCCTTCATGCTTTTCAGATCTCTAACCTCCATCTCACCTCATACATCCACTGACTTGATTTCCATCTCTACAGTCTTGCACATTCTAGAATTTTATATTAGCAGAATCAGTATACTCTTATATCCAACTTCTCTTGCTCAATATAATGCCTATGTTAATCATCCCTGTTATTGTAGGTATTGGTACTTTGTTGCTTTTTATTGCCAAATAGTATTCCCTGTAGGATTCATCTGTTGATAGACACTTTTGTTGTTTCCATTTGGGGCTCTTATAAATAAAGCAGCTATGAAGATTCATGTGCAAGTCTTAGATGGACATGTCTTCCTTTTCCTTGGTTAATATCTAGAAGTGGAATTACTGAGTAATATGGTAAAAATATTTAACTTTACAAGAAACTGCCAAATGGTTTTCCAATATACATTCCTGCCGGCAATACTAGGTATCTTTTTATTGTAGCCATTCCAGTGATGTAAAGTGCTATCTCATTGTAGTTTTAATTTTTGTTTCCTTGATGACTAATGATGTCGAGCATCTTTTCATGCTGTTTATTCATATGTCTTCTTTTATGAAGTGTCTACTCAAGTCTTTTGCCCATTTTCAAAAAGTCAGGTTGTTTGAGTTATAATAGTTCTTTATACATCCTAGATACAAGTTTTTTCCCAAATATATTTTCTCCCTATAATTGATTTGCCTTTTTTAATGGTGTCTTCTGATGAGCAAACAGTTTTGATTTTTATAAAGTCCAATTTACCATTTTTTCTTTTATACTTTATACTTTTTTTCTCCTAAGACATCTCTGTCTACCCCAGGGTTGTAAAGAGTTTCTTATGTTTTTTTCTAGAAGTTTTACAGTTTTAGTTTGTAGGTTTAGGTTTATAATCCATTTTGAAATAATTTTACATATGAGGTAACGATCAAGGTTTATTTAGTTCCATATGGATATCCAATTTTTCTGGCAAGATTTGTTGAAGACTATCTTTTCCCCCACTGAATAAGAATGGTGCCTTTGTAGAAAAAAGTCAATGACTATACATATGTGGGTCTGCTTTGACTATTCTGTTCCCTTGATATACATATCTACCCACCCACTACTATCAAACTCCCCTGATTACCATAGTTTTGTAGTAAATCTTTAAATCAGGTAGTTTATGTCCTATAATCTGGCCATTCCTGGTTGAGTTTCATGTAAATTTTAACATCAACTTATACACTTTAAAAAAAAAAGTCTCCTGGAGTTTGAACTGGGGACTGCCTTGAATCTATGAAAGCTGACTGCCAAGGACTCCAAAAAATTAAGGAAAGCAAAATAGTTTTTAAAAAGATCTAAATGCCAATTTCAAATAAATAGAACTCTGAACTGGACTACAGCCACAGACACAGGTTCCTTGCACAATGTGGCCTAACCTCTGTAATCTGAGTAATTTTGCCTCTTGTAAGTAGACAGAATGTGACTCTAAGGAAACACTGAAAGAAGAGAAGTATCTATATATCTGTTGTCTGGTAAGTAAATGCTTCAAATGGCAAAATACAAGTATAACATATAAGAAATGGATGGGATTTTCTAGAAGAGCCCTGGTCATTTGAAAGTATCAAGAGTAACCTTCATCAGTGAAGCACAGCTCTTTTATTAAATGAGGCAAGACTATTAACATCCAAATTTGGAAAAGTAAACTAAAGCACACATTACTCAGCGAAGGTTTTGAGGTTCCCATAACAGGTAGAAAAAGAATACAATTCAAATCAATTCCACAATAGTAACAGTAGACCCTAACAGTTTCAAGGAGAAAGGGAAGAAAGTCAACATGTTAAGTATCCTTAGAAAATGTGATTCAGATAAATCCTGGTTAAAGGATTTGTAAAGGTATACAAGTGTGCAAGAAGAAATGGCTGAAAACTATGAGGATAATTAGCATAAGAGTATGTTATAGGCCAGGCACGGTGGCTCACACCTGTAAGCCTAGCATTTTGGGAGGTCAAAGTGGGTGGATTATGAGGTTAGGAGTTTGAGACTGGCCTGGCCAAGATGATGAAACCCCGTCTCTACTAAAAATACAAAATTAGCTAGGCGCAGTGGCATGCGCCTATAGTCCCAGCTACTCGGGAGGCTGAGGCAGAAGAATCGCTTGAACCCAGGCAACGGAGGTTGCGGTGAGCTGAGATCGCGCCACTGCACTCCAGCCTGGGCAACAGAGTGAGGCTCTAAAAAAAAAAAAAAAAAAAAAAGAGTATGTTATAAAATCTTATAAATTTGAGAAAGCTGTAATTATTCTGATAAAGACTGCATCATTTTTTTTTCCAGCAAATTATTTCAGATGGTACAAGTTAATAGTGAATGTATATATTTTGCCAGGGAATGTTTAAAAACAGAAAATACAGTTTTTATTAAAGAACCAATTTTTGGTTTTGTTGATTTTCTCTATTGTATTCTCTCAGTATTTTCTACTCTGATCCTTATTATTTCCTTCCTTCTAATTGCTCTGGGTTTAGTTTGCTCGTTTTTCCATTGTCTTTTTTTTTTTTTTTGCTTTTTTTTTTTGAGACGTGGTCTCACTCTGTTGCCCAGGCTGGAGTGTTGCAACCTCCACATCTGGGTTCAAGTGATTGTCCCACCTCAGCCTCCCAAGTAGCTGGGACTACAGGCACACAAAACCACACCAGGCTAATTTTTGTATTCTTTGGTAGAGACAGGGTTCCATGTTGGTCAGGCTGGTCTCAAACTCCTGATCTGCTTGCTGCAGCCTCCCAAAGTGCTGGGATTACAGATGTGAGCCACCGCACACGGCCTGTTTTTCCATTGTCTTAAGTGGAAGGTTAGGTAATTGATTGAAGAGTATACTTTTTAAATATAGGCACTTAGAAGTTTTAAGATGCAGAGTACCATTTTAAGGCATTCTTACATACAACTGTTTTACTAATTATATATTACTCAGCATTTAATTAAATCTGGTTTAATGTTATCTACTAAGCAACAACTTGAGTATATGAAGCTTGGTAGTTTATCTTTAAATGACAAATACAAAGCATGTAATTGTAAATTTAAACATATCACTAACACTGATTTTTTCCCACTGTTAATCTAATAATGTATTTCTGTACTCCTGTTGCATTACTAACAAAATGTAAAGCTGAAATTAAAATATATGAAATATATGTTTCATTTCCAGTTTGATATGAAAAATATCTTATTACAATTTTGTGCCTGTTCAGTAATTTTAGAAAATGCAGAATTCTAGTTCTGACTGGTTTGCTAATGCTTTTCTGAAAGAAAAAAAATGTGGTTCACAGTTAAGTAAAAAACATTTGGGTTCAGAAAATTAATGTGGTTCATTTCCAACTTGACTCATGCCTGAGTTCAAATTCTCAGTGTTAACATTAGCAAGTATGCCAGAGCCCCATTAGGAATTAAGTAGTGTTTATTTCTAGTCTGTAAAAATAAATCACAAAATTCCAAACAACTTTATGTAATCAAAGATAAATAATTAACTAATATTTACTCATTCTATACTTAGAGCTTCCCAACAAATGAATTTGTTTTTGTAAGTAGACAGAGTTTTTGCTCCGTCACCCAGGCTGGAGTGCAGTGGTGTGATCTTAGCTTACTGGAGCCTCGAACTCCTGGGTTGAGGAAATCCTCCCACCTTATCCTCTTCCCAAGTAGGTGGAACTACAGGAACACACCACCACGCTGGGCTAATGTTTTTTAATTTTCATTTTTAGTAAGGATAGGATCTCACTATGTTGCCCAGGCTGGTCTCAAATTCCTAGGCTCAAGCCATCCTTGTGCCTTGGTTTCCCGAAGTGTGAGGATTATAGGTGTGAGCCACCAGGCCCAGCCCACCATCTTCTTACTGCCCTTCTTTGCTAAGCTTCTGCAAAGTTTAGCAAAAGCAGTGGCTTCTGCTCTTACTGTATTTAAAAATAGGTCATGACTTCAAAGAACCCCTGAGTTGGAAGGGTCCTTGACATTGCAAATGGTCGGTTAAGTCTCTACTGAACAATTGAAAGACAGCTTAATTCCTCTAAGAGTTACTCATTCCATTTTGAAATATCAGAAAGTTCCTTATTCTGATTCAAAGCCTAAGACTCATAACATCCACCCCCTAATTATCTAAATCTGCCTTCTAAAATTCCAAAGAAAAGTTTAATTCTTCTTCATGACAGTCTTTTAATTATTTTAGAACAGAATAAAATCAGAGAAAAGCGCCTTTGAAAGGTACTCTCCTGGTTTTCCAATCACCTCAATCCTTTTTTTCTACTATTCTTCCTTATACCTTATTTCCATTTCTGAAGACAATTTAGTCTTTGGAGCTCAGTCCTTGATTTGACACATTTTTTTCCTCAGAGAACAAATCCTATTTTGACATTTGTATTTAACTGACTCCTTTATCTATGTAGTTGTACCCAAACTGCAATCTTATATCTTCACTTGACCCTTCAGATATTCTCAATCTCAGGTGAAGCATATTAATAACAATTTGACCATTTGTCCCGAATTTTTGTTTTTTCTTCCCATATGCCTCCAATTTCTGTAATGGTATTTCCAATTTCTCAATTGCCTAGATTGAAAACTGAGATCATGTGATCACATATAGCTCTCCCCTTATTCTCTTCTACATTAAACTGATTGAATCTTATTCTTTTTTTTTTTCTTTTCTTTTTTGAGACAGGGTCTTGCTCTGTTGCCCAGGAGGGAGTACAGTGGCACAATCATGGCACACTGCAACCTCTTCCTCCTGGGCTCAAGTGATCCTCCCACCTTAGCCTCCGAGTAGCTGGGACTGTAGGTGCATGCCACCATGCCTGGATAATTTGTTTTTTGTGTTTTTTTTGAGATAAAGTTTCGCTCTTGTTGCCCAGGCTAGAGTACAGTTGTGATCTCAGTTCACGCAACCTCTGCCTCCTGAGTTCAGACGATTCTCCTGCCTCAGACTTGCAAGTATCTGGGATTACAGGAGTGTGCCACCACACCCAGCTAATTTTTGTATTTTTAGTAGAGATGGGGTTTCACCATGTTGGCCAAGTTGGTCTTGAACTCCTGACCTGAGGTGATCCACCCACCTCGGCCTCCCAAACTGCTGGGATTACAGGCGTGAGCCACCACGCCCGGCCTATTTGTATTTTTTGTAGAGACAGCGTTTTACCATGTTTCCTAGACTGGTCTCAAACTCCTGGGCTCAAGCAATCCACCTGCCTTAGCCTCCCAAAGTGCTGGGATTCCAGGTGTGAGCACTGTGCTCGGCCTAACTCTTTGAAATAAGGTCTTCATTATCTCATGCCTACGCTGTTGCCATAGCTCCTCAAATGTTCTGTGGAGTTATCTCTTAACACACCCTCCATCCTACCATCAGCCATAAGATTCATTTTCCTAAATAACAGATTTCAGAATCATTTCTCTATTAAAATTCTGATGGTTGTCCAATGAATAAAATGTAAACTCTAAGCTTCTCAATATGACTTTTAAGTTTTACAGTAACTTCACTCTTAAGAATCCAACCTAATCTCTTTAATATTCTCTACTGGAAACTTCTCCCACATGGCCTTGTAATATCCCATGTTTATTACTGGCTTTGTAAAAATCTTTTTAAACTTAAAAAAACAAAATAGAACACAGTAAAGTACATGAAACATAAATGTAGAGCATAATAATTATAAAGTGAACATCTACAGAGCCATCACCCAAATCAAGAAATAAAACACTGCTTGCACCCCAGAAGACTTTTTCTCATGTGACCCTTCTTGATCACACCCTAATCCCTTAGCAGTAACCACTATCTCGACTTAATAGTAATTGTGTGCTTTCTATATAGTTTTATCACCCAGGTACATCTTTAAATAATATATTTTAGTTTGCCTCTTTTTGAATTATACTTTATGTGTTCTTTCATCAACACTATTTGTAAGACTTTTCAGGTTGCTGTGTAATTGTAGTTTCATTGTTATAATTCAGGGTTTCTCAACCTGCTCACTATTGACATTGGGAATGATACTTTGTTGTGGTGGCTGTCCCATGTATTGCAGGATGTTTAGTGGCATCCCCTGCACCATCCATTAGAAGTCAGTAGTGCTTTCCCATTTGACAACCAAAAAATGTCTCCAGATATTGCCAAATGTCTCCTAGGAGGCAAAAATCACTCCTGGTAGAGGACTACTGCACTACTTCATTCACTTCCATTACTCATTCATTCATGTGTTCCATTCTATGAATATATCACAGTTATTTTTCCAATCTACCACCAAAAAATAATGCTGTTATCAACACTCTAATAAACGTCTTCAGAAGCATATACACGTTCATTTTTCTAGAACGGGAATCGCTGGGTCATTTCTGTATAAGGCTCACCCGTTTTTCCAAAGTGGTTGTATCATATGAGAAAATATACTGTTATATATGCTTCTCAAAAGCCTAAGTATTACCCATAAGATACTAAGGCATAAGCAACTATAGAGATTTTCTCCCTCCCATCCAATGCACCAATTCCATTCCTGTAATTTTCCCCCATCCTCCAGCTCCTCCTTACCTTGTTTTCTACCCTAATTACAACTGTCCTTCAAGTCTTAGAGGATGTCCACCTTTTCGCAGGGGAGAACACCACTATCTCCTATTGCCCTCCCCTTTCCCTAAACTTGAATAGCATTTCTGAACCGAACTGCACATACTCCCCAAAACTGTGAGCTCTTAGGCAGCACCAAAGCTGCCTTTTTATTTCTAATTTGAAATAAAGGATCCAGCCGGGCGCGGTGGCTCACGCCTGTAATTCCAGCACTTTGGGAGGTCAAGGCAGGAGGATCGCTTGATCCCAGGAATTTGAGACCAGCCTTGGCAACAGTGGGAACCTGTCTCCAAAAAAGAGAGGAGAAATAAAGAATCCCTTTCTGGCCTAAAGTAATCTAGCTACACATATATAAATGTTCAACAAAGATACCTTGAATGAATGAGAATAGACAAGCTTTGCAACCTCTTGAGCCTGAAAGTAACTGAGATTTAAAAGGCAGTAACAGCCAGGAAATCTGAATTCTAGTCCTGGCTCTCATCCATACAACTACAACGTGAATTTGGGCAAGTGATTTCCCCTCTCTGGACATCGGTTTCTTCATCTGCAAAAGTGTTAGAACAGATGACCTCTGAGGTCCCCTCCAGCGCTAGAATTCGGTAAGAAAACTAAACTTCATCAAATCGAGCTTGAGGATGAGACCGGAAGTGGGGGTGGGGGAGTCCCTCGGTTGTCGACCGGGGTTGTGGTGGCGGTGGGGTTCCTCTATTGCTCCCTGGAACTCAAGCGAACCGGCACGACAGCTAAGGTCATCCGCCAGGGCGGAGACCAGAGGTGCCGACCGCCACAGGCCATCCCCGGTGTACGTAAATACCGCTACCGGGTCACCGGGACCGGCATTGCGGGCGAATCCGCCCCACGTACGGTCTCTCTGGGAAGGCCAGTCTGGGGTATGAGACACCTCGGGGGCCGGCCACCGGCCAAAGGAGCGCCGAGTCGCTCACCCGGTTGGGATATTCCTTCTCCACACAGTCTCCACACATCGCGACGCAGTCAACAGGAAACGTCCTCCAACGCTTCCGGGAAGACGAAACCTCGCGAGAGCTGAGATACGGTTACCGCATGCGCCCAAGTACTCGACTCCTGGGTCTTCCGTCTCGGGAACCGATCCGAAGTCTCCGCCCCTTAGCAACTGTTGTCAGGGCAGGGCACAGTCTCTTTGGCACCCTGTGTCGGCAAAGGGTGGGGCTCCAGAAACCTTTGAAGAAAGGGGAAGAAACCTTATGCACTGACAGATGTTGGGGGAAGGGAAAGCGGATCTTGGGCTGAGTGAAGTTCTCACAGACGCCTTCCTGAGCTTAAGCTGACAAGAAAGGCAAATCACAACACACAAGAGAGGGAATTATTTCTCGCTACCCTATATACAAATCTGAAATGTTAATAAATACCTTTCTGTACCATTTCTTAAGGCAATGAAAGTGAGTAAGAGACCAGATCTCAGCAGGTGAATAAACAGTAACTGAAGTGTTTGGGAAGAGACACTTAGAGCGCTGCAGAAAATCTAAAACGAACACTTAAAATATAATTAGCCGTTCCAGAGTCCTCTGGGGGACATAGCAATGAGGAACGTATTTGTATCTCTCTCAGGTGTCACAGATGCACCTCAGTGGCGGGCAAGCACTATGTAAATAGAAAAATGACCAGGTGAGTTTTCCCTGCATCATTTCCCAATCCTGTGGATCTCAAAATCCTTTTGACTGGCGCCCCGCCTCTTTTTTTCTCTATGTATTGAAAGCATCTTATTATTCGCAACGATCTAATTAACTTGAATACGAATCTCCGAGGTTCGTCTCTGCATCAGAACAATGTGTCTTCATCACACCCCCCTACTCCAATGGGAATATCAGCATCCTCCCTCAGCCCTGCTTTATTGCTGTCATGTCACTGAAGAAAGATTAAGAAGCAGGGGAGACTCTGGGATCCAGATTCCTTAAAGAAGAGATTAACAACCATTTCAAAGCACACCAGTTTAATTGGGTTTGCTACTATGGGAATTATTTTTCCACGGAAGCATTGAAATTGTAACCTTTAGTATTTCAACTTTTAGTAAGTATCTGCAACTGTTATTAAAAATCATAGGTATGCTAAGAAACACTGCATGATCTAGAGCCATCAGAGTTTATTAGTGGAATAATTATAATGCCTCCCATTTGTATGACACTTTCAACCTTTCAAAAGTGTCCTCATTTGAGCTTGTAATTTTATGCTATTATGACCCTATGTGATTGGTAAGAAAAATATGTCTCCTCTTTTCATATGAGGAAACCACAGAAGTGAATGGTTAAAGGTCTTGTCTATGGTAAGAAAGCTACTTTGTAGTCAGCCAGGGCTAGGACTCTGTTGCTGTCCTTGGCTCAATTTCTGTCTAATACAGTAGCACTAGCCACTAATGGCTATAAAGCACTTTAAATACAGCAAGTTTGAACAGAGATTGTGCTGTACGTATATTCTGCACACTAGATTTGTAAGATTTAGTTTAAAATATGTAAAAATCTTAATGAATGTATATGATTATGTTGAAATAATTTTTGACATACTGGGTTAAATAAATGTATTATTAAATTAATTTCACCTGGTTCTTTTTTAATGTGGCTACTAGAAAATGAAAAATTACACATGTACCTTTCATATTCCTATTGGACCGGGCTAGTCTGTTCATTTTATTTTTCTTTTTTAAGGCAGAGTCTCACTCTGTCACCCAGGCTGGAGTGCAGTGGTGCGATCTCGGCTCACTGCAACCTCCGCTTCCTGGGTTCAAATGATTCTCATGCCTCAGCCTCCCAAGTAGCTGGGACTACAGGAGCACACAACCACAGCCAGCTAATTTTTTGTATTTTTAGTAGAGACGGGGTTTCACCATGTTGTCCAGGCTGGTCTCAAGTGATCCACCTGCCTCGGCCTCTCAAAGTGCTGAGATTACAGGCGTGAGCCACGGCCCCGGCTCAATTCTCTCTCTTCATCCATTTTTAAATGTTTTCTCTGTTTTTAAAGCCTAATACTGACTTTTAATCCTTACTTATTCCCCAGATACTCACAGTTTAGTCTGAGAGATAAAATGAGCATGAGTACCAATAATTACTGGCAGATTGGGGTTTAAGAACACAAAATGGTGAGACTTCACCCATGTGGAGGATTAGGGAAGAGGAATTTGGGCCTTAAAGCATGTATAGGATTTCAAAAAGCAGAGTTTTCTTTTGTTTGGTATAGAAATTTCAGTTGGACCATGCCAAGGAGTTTGGATTGTATTCCACATATGGTAGAGAGCCACAGAAGGTTTGAGCAGGAGAGTGTTGCCAGAGTTGTTGTTTAAAATTATTTTAGGCTGAGTGTGGTGGCTCACACCTGTCATCCCAGCACTTTGGGAAGCCAAGGCAAGAGGATAGCTTGAAGCCAGGAGTTCAAGACTGGCTTGGGCAACATAGTGAGACTCTGTCTTTACAAAAAATTTAAAAATTAACCTGGTGCGGTGGTGTGCACCTGCAGTCCTAGCTACTCAGGAGGCTGAGGCGGGAAGATCTCTTGAGCCTAGGAGTTTGAGGCTGTAATGAGCTATGATCATGCCACTGCACCCCTGCCTGGGCAACAGAGCAAGATCTTGTCCCTAAAAAAAAAATAAATAAATAAACAAGAAGATTATTTTAGCTGCATTTTATTGGGACTTAATGGAACTGAAAAAAAATGGACATGCGAAAGGCAGACGCTAACAGGAACCACAAGGGGGAGATGTATAGCTTTCTGCCTCATCACTGAGCATGTACACGACAAAAATTAATTAATTAAAAATTACACTACAATCATAGATCTCAAAGAGTATACCCATCAGCATGAAGTGATTTCATAATCTAAGGCACAAAAGACAATCAACATGTTTATAAATTTTTTTAACCTTCCTAGAGTTATATCATAACTTGTTATTAAAATCAGCAAGAGAAAAAAAAATGGTCATCATATTCATGGTCACAAAAGCTCAAGAGCTCAGGGCTATCTGTCCAGTGAAGTCCTCCATTTAAATCTAGCCACATTCAGAGAAGAGAGGCAGGAAATGAGACTCGGGGGAGGAGGTAGACAGGACCAGAAATTAAAGTGTGATTGTGGTAATGGGAATACAAAATTATCTGAGGTTGACAGATGGAAGAAAGGAAAATAGAGGCTACAAAGCAGAAGGAGATTAGCACCTGAATGAAATGAACAAGTAGTGGTGTAACATAAGAAAAACAGTAACAAAAAAATCTATTTCCTTTTCTCTTATAGGTAACTATATAAAATAAAGTTTGCAGAATCAATTTTATATTCTAATGGAATTTGCTCTGGGACAATACCCTGCTCTTATGGGTCTTTAATAAATAGGTGATGTCCATGATGTATATCAACATACACTGTTGCAGTTCACATATGAGATCATCTCTTGTTAAAGGAATTGCTTAAAGAAAATCTAAATGTTAAAATGACCCTAACTGCTGGCTCAATTACTTGTGCTAAACTATATCCCTGGGGCAAGATGAGGGATTTCCCTAAAAAGTGCGGTTTGAATCTCCTTTCAACACCTTCTATTTTTTCTTCTGCCTTATAATGCCAAGAGACTAAAAGGATACAATGCTGATCCTATCTATTCTTTTCATCTTTTGTTGAAAGGAATGAAAAAGTGCCCCAGCCTTTATGGTAACATCCTCAGACCAATTTCACAGATGGAGGAGAGCATGCTCATTTCCAAGCAGAAGCTCATCTGCTTGGTGAAGGTATAGGTCATTCTTTCCATTGTGTCAGGGAAAGTGTGAAATAAGAGGCTGTGGTTGTCTTCACCTGATGTCACCTGCCAGATATGAATGAATTAGCAGTAATTCTGGGTTAACACAGTGAATACAGGTGAGCCTGGCTGAGGACAGGTCCAAAAGCACTCCTAGAAGTTCAGGGTCAGCAGGTTTTTTTCTTAGCTCAGTGGCAGAGTTAGACTTTCTTCCTTTTAGGGTTCTCCTGCCCAACTTCAGGCTACTTCCCCATTCAGATGATAAACTCCAGCCTTTCAAACACATTTATTTATTTATTGCTTTTTAAAACTTTATTTCAACATAACTATGCTTACAGAAGTATATTCATATTGGTTAATAGAATGCAATTTAAGTTTAAACTTATCCTGTACAATTTGAATAAAAAACTTGGTACATGGTTTTAGACTTTAAAAGTGATTTTCAGTCTGGTTTATTTTTTGTCTATTTCAAATGTATAAAAGATCCTCCACCAGATGCTGCAAAAACCTTGAGAAAATGACCTTTGGTTTGCATGAGAAAAATAACACTGCTTAAGTTTATAAAATTGGTGCAAAAAAAATTGTTGTAATGCTTCAATTCCAGTTTAGAAAGTTCAATAACTAATAAACATGGAAATAGGTGTGAAGGAGCCTATGCACACATATGAAACTGTAAATATCTAATTTAGGTAATATTACATGTAGATTATAAATCTACACACACCAAGTTTCAGATAATTTCTTCAGTCTGAACTAACACTATTTGTTCACTTCATCTGCTGAGGTCAGTCAGGTAACTGGACATAGTAGTTGTTTTTTTGATGTATGCAAAAAAGAAAATTGAGTTCCTTCCTCAGCTTTTCAGTCCAGAAGTCAGTCTACTATGAGCAAGGTATTCCTTATGTTGTCAACATTCATGGAGTGACATACAATGAAGTCTACTTGGGTTTTAATTTGTATCAGCACTCATATCCAAAATAGTCTACAAAGTTAATGACCACATGACTTTAGAAGTGACTCCAAAAAATAAAATGGCCCTGCTTAGAAGATTAGAACAAAACATTCAGCAATAGTTATAAGAAGTCTTATCAAAAAAAAAGGCAGCCCCTTGTGAATTATACTTCAGTTTTTAAAAGTAGCCCCCAAATAAGAAGTAGCTCTGAAAAACAAAGAGGAAAAAATATAACTTAAAATATCTTTAAAACCAATGTGGATATAGTTAAAAGAAATACATTTGCTTAAATCCACCTAGGATTAAGGCTTATAGGGTATTCTAGTATTTCAAGTTTTGTTACTAGTTACTAAACATCAATTTACAAATAACATGTCCATTTTTTGAAACATATGACATTTAAAAGCAAGGGAATAGCCATTATTTCCCTCTGATTCTGTTTTTTTTTTTCACTCTCCTCACTTTTTTTCAAATATAGATTATCATTTCCATACAAAGTTTTCATGATATATGTCAAAATTTCTTAAATTGTAGCTTCTGAGGAAATATTATCTTTCAAATCTTACATGGATTGGGGTGGATTTTAAAAAATATTTTATGTATGTATGTATGTATATAGAGACGGGTCTCACTGTGTTGCCCAAGCTAGTCTCAAATTCTTGGGCTCAAGCAATCTTCCTGCCTCAGCCTCCCACAGTGATGGGATTATAGGCATGAGCCACCACAACTACCCAGAAGGAATTTAATAATCAAAATGCAATTGGGTTTCAGATATTTTACTGTGGGTTTTTTTCTTCCCCCAGTGTGTGCCTCAAGGATATAGTAAGACTTAGAGCAGGCTTTTGTTCTCTTCCACCTATACATGGACTCTAAGAGGTAGAGTTTGGAATTTTTAAAGAAACTAGGGAAGTGAGGAAAGGGAAGTCAAGAGACCTCTGTTTTGTCCTAGAGAATGACTAGCAGGTGGAGGGTTTACTTCAAGGTAACCCAGGCACAAAATTCACAGAAATAAAAAACTTGGGTAGTGTTGAAAAGAGTAGTTTTGATTTGGAATGGAGAAGGGGTACATAGAAGCGGCAAGGAATATCTGGAAAATAACATGGTGATTTAAAGTTAAAATATTAGATTTCAGTCCTCATTGTAACAATATAATTCAAGGGCCCTAAACAAGTTGCTTACTGGCTGGCCTTCAATTTTTTCATCTGTAAAATAATGACAATAATAAATACACCTATCACACAGGCTTGCTTTATAAAATGATACACAAATATTTTTGATATATGTGTTTTTACATATGACTTAAGGGTTTTAAGAAAAATAACTCTAGCCTAGGTCAGGCGAGGTGGCTCACGCTTGTAATCCCATCATTCTGGGAGGCCAAGGCGGGCGGATCATGAGGTCTGGCATTTGAGATGAGTCTGGCCCACATGGTGAAACCCTGTCTCTACTAAAAATACCAAAAAAAAAAAAAAAAAAAAAAGAAAAGAAAAGAAAAATAACTCTAGCTTTAAGCCTGAGGTAGTAGAAGGAAGGACAATAAATTAAGGAAGAGGACTAGTAATAACGCGAACTGCCTGATGTGTGAATGCATGTCTGCTTCAGTGGGTAATATGAGACTGTGTACTTTAACAAATTTGTACAAAGTGATTTGTATGTAACTGGAGAAACTGAGTGAGCATGTTGTGTTGGAGAGGATGCTGTGGTAGAAGGGTCATATTAGGGAGGAAACCACAGGAGATGGAGAAAAAGAAAGGCCAGGCTCCTCCAGGAAGTGGATTTGGAACGTTACATCAAGGCACAAAGAGAAAGGGAGCCTTTCTTGGAAGTGCTACTTTGGGCTCTACCTAATCACAGATTCCCAACCCTTCTAGTTCTTTGTCCTTTTTTCTCTTTACAAAATCTTCTTTGAGAACTAATGAGAGGGCCGGGCACGGTGGCTCATGCCTGTAATCCCAGCACTTTGGGAGGCCGAGGCAGGCAGATCACTTGAGGCCAGGAGATGGAGACCAGCTGACCAACACGGTAAAACCTTATCTCTACTAAAAATACAAAAAATTAGCCAGGTGTGGTGGCACATGCCTGTAGTCCCAGCTACTCAGGAGGCTAGCGCAGGAGAATCACTTGAATCTGGGAGGTGGAAGTTGCAGTGAGCCAACATCATGCCTTTGCACTCCAGCAAGGGCAAGAAAGTGAGGCTCTGTCTTAAAAAAAAAAAGAACTAATGAGAAAGTACATAGCAAGGTTTGAAAGAACTGAGGCATATTATTAAGCAATTATAGTAAATGGTGCCAAGAATGTAACAGTATCATAAATCTCATTATGTCACTGCTTTAAAAGCTCCATGATTCTCTCTTTTTTTTTTTTTAAGACGGGGTTTCACCATATTGGTCAGACTGGTCTTGAACTCCTGACCTCAGGTGATCCACCCGCCTCAGCCTCCCAAAGTGCTAGGATTACAGGAGTGAGCCAACGCGCCCGGCAAGCTCCGTGATTCTCTGTTGCCCTCAGGATAAAGACAAAATTCCTTCCTAGAGCACCCACAGCTTTTTAAAAGTTGGCCCCATCTACTTCTGTAGCCTTATGTCCTGCTGCTCCCTACCTCCCTTCCTGCTGTCATCCCATTTCCTGTTTCTAGCCTCACCAATTCCTCATGGCCCTCACCACACCAAAGTCTTCTCTTTCTAGTTTTTTGTGTGCTGCTCCTTCTGCCCAGAATAGCCTTTCTCTGCTCGTTGAATTCATATTCAGGTTCTCAGACATGGCTCAAACATCACCTCTTCCATAAAGACTGGATATTAGTATCCCTTTCCAAATCTCTCCCAAGTAGCTGGGATTACAGACATGCCCAGGTAATTTTTTATATTTAGTAGAGATGGGGTTTCACCATGTTGGTCAGGCTGGTCTTGATCTCCTGACCTCAGGAGATCCACTTGCCTTGGCCTCCCAAATTAATAACAGTTTATTAATTCCCCTATTATAGTATACACAGTCAGCTCTTGACTGCAAACTTGAGAATCATGCTTGTTTCCCAGGGCTATACCAGACATATAGGTGCTCAGTAAATATTTTTTGATTGATTACAAAAGCTGAACACACAGTTTCACTCTTCCTACCACCTTACTCCAAATTCCATAGCCAAAGGCAGCTACCATTCCATCTACCTCATTTGGATTTTGCTCTGTGCATTCCAGGTCTTTGCTTTCAACAGTTTTGAAATTCGAGAAGGAAAACAAACAAAAATAATTAGGAAAGTTTTGGTTAGAAATTAGTATCCCTTTTTCAATGAATTACCAATAATTTAATTGCTAAATCATGTCTTCATTCTGTGCCCACCAGAAGGAAGATTCTGCCTAAGACATGGATGACTCAACAAGGAGAACGACATGCCCTAATATCATTCAATTTAACACCTCATTGCTCTCTAGGAAATGATCTGTAAACTTAGCAGTTTGCTGCTTCATGCCTGGAAGTTTAGCAACAGCTTCCTAACTTCAATTGGTTATTTTTTTTTTTAACACAAAGTTTCACTCTTATTGCCCAGGCTGGAGTGTAATGGCACGATCTTAGCTCCCTGCAAACTCTGCCTCCCAGGTTCAAGCGATTATCCCACCTCAGCCTCCCAAGTAGCTGGGATTACAGGCACGTGCCACCACACCTGGCTAATTTTTTACATTTAGTAGAGAGGGGGTTTCACCATGTTAATCAGGCTGGTCTTGAACCCCTGACCTCAGGTGATCCATCTGCCTTGGCCTCCAAAAGTATTGGGATTACAGGTGTGAGCCACCACGCCTGGCCTTCAATTGGTTCTATACACTACTTTGTGTATCTCTTTTATAAATAATTGGATCCAGCCAGGTGTGATGGCTCACACCTGTAATCTCAGCATTTTGGGAGGCCAAGGAAGGAGGATTGATTGAGCTAGGGAGTTCAAGACCAGCCCAAGACCCTGCCTCTACAAAAAAATACAAAAATTAGCTGGGAAGTGGGTGTGGTGGCATGTGCTTATAATCCCAGTTACTTAGGAGGCTGAGGTGGGAAGATCACTTGAGCCTTGGAGGTCGAGACTGCAATGAGCTGTGATTGCACCATTACACTGCAGCCTGGATGACAGAGACCTTGCCTCTAAATACATATATACATACATACGTAATAGTTTTCATTGACTTGGGCTGAAGGAAGGTAGTCACTGTTTTACGGGCAAGGTGTCTACATCAGAGAGTGTTACATTTCAAAATTCAGAATGGTGCTCAAAATGTAAATATATCTGGAAGAAGTAATATGATGATATTAAAGCTCAGGAATTCAATTTCACTCAGATAATGTCTGGGGTACCTGCCTTAGGCTCACTTTTCACAATCAGGGTGCAAGGCAAGAAAAACCAGTGACCACAATACACAGTAATAACTGCTCTTTGGAATGCTCCTGGGGCCCAGAGAAAGGGCAGCCTGGGAGAGGTCAGAGAGAGGAGGGGACACAGTCTCAGCAAAGATTTTCCAGAAGCATTGATCCATCCGCAGACTCTTTTAAGCTTAGACTTAGGGAATGTTGGGCAGGGTGTTCCCCTGACACAAGGAACAATATGTGCAAAAGTGCAGAAATGCTGAGACAAGTTTGGAAGGGGTGTTACCTAGGGGAGGTTGCATAGATCTAAGTAACGCCACATCCTTTCATGAAGAGGATAAAGTTTTGACCCTTTAGTCAGGGGACGTTGGCTTCAAAGTTATGCCTCGGCCCAGTATCTGTGAAGGTTGTGTAATGGATTTTAAATTGCTCAGGCTTCTTCCTACCATATACCAGGATCACATTTTCCACCAAAGTGGTGGTGTGGAGCACATAAATGTGGACTCACAGCCCAGCTCTGTCACTTACTGGCCATGATGAAACATGTGGGAAAGGTACTAACTTCTCTGCTCCCTCTCCCTCATTTGCAAAATGGGAATGCGCCTTCCTCACGGAGTTGCTGTGAGAATTAAAGAAGAGAATCCACATAATCCAGGGTCTGACATATGTATTAAGTATTCCATAAAAGTTAGCTATGATGATGAAGATGATTCCAATTGACCTAATACAGATGTAAGAATAAGCGACTAGTAATCAAGGGGTGGTAATTAACTGCAACCCCATGAGAATCCCAGAGCTAGGAAAAGTCTTGAGAAGTCACTTAACGTATTCCTCTGCATCTAAGCTCAACGCTTAAATCAACACTGTTTGACCCTACCTACCACCAAGGGCTCTAATTATACTCAAGGAGAGATGGGGAGTGGAGGGAAGGGGTGAAATAAAATCACAAGTAGAAAGAAGGGAATGAGAGATAAAGGGAAAAGGAAGTGAAATGATAGGACAAATGAGATAGAAAATACACTTTTGTGGCAGATCTACCATTAAAGTCGCCTATTCCTGGCTTCAATCTTTCAAGGCAAGTGATGACTTCAAGTTAAAAAAGAACCAAAGGAGGCCAGGCGCGGTGGCTCATGCCTATAATTCCAGCACTTTGTGAGGCCGAGGCGGGCGGATCACAAGGTCAAGAGATTGAGACCATCCTAGACAACATGGTGAAACCCTGTCTTTACCAAAAATACAAAAATTAGCCGGGCGTGGTGGCGCGTGCCTGTAATCCCAGCTACTCAAGAGGCTGAGGCAAAAGAATTGCTTGAACCCGGGAGGCGGAGGTTGCAGTGAGCCAAGATTGCGCCACTGCACTTCAGCCTGGCGACAGAGTGAGACTCTATTTAAAAAAAAACAAAACAAAACAAAAAAACAAAGGAAGAACTGGGAACTCCAAGAAGTCAATATATCCAATAATTCTAGAGAGGTCCAGGTATTAAAAGATCATACGGAGAAGGAGTCATCTTTTATCTTTTTTTTTTTTAAATGAAGTTTTGCTCTGTTGCCCAGGCTGGAGTAAAGTGGAGCAATCTTGGCTCACTGCAAACTCTGCCCCGCTGGATTCAAGCAATTCTCCTGCCTTAGCCTCCCTAGTAGCTTGAATCATAGGTGTCCGCCACCACGCCCGGCTAATTTTTGTATTTTTAGTAGAGACAAAGTTTTACCATTTCGACCAGACTGGTGTCGAACTCTTCACCTCAGGTGACCCACCCGCCTTGGCCTCCCCAAGTGCTAGGATTACAGGCATGAGCTACTGTGCACGGCCATCTTTTATCTTTTCTAATTAGCTCTTTTGAGTGCGTGCGTGCGTGCGTGCGTGCGTGCTTGAGTGACGTTCTCTCACTGTTGCCCAGACTGGAGTGTAGTGTTGTGATCTTGGCTCCTTGCAACTTCCGCCTCGCGAGTTTAAGCGATTCTCCGGCTTCAGCCTCCTGAGTAGCTGAGATTACAGGCGAGCACCACTTTGCCTGGCTAATTTTTGTTGTTGTTTTTAGTAGAGAAGAGGTCTCATTACATTGCCCTGGCTCTAAGAAGCTCGTTATCAAACTCGAGAATATTTAGCGACTCTCTAGACAGACTATTGTGTGTATTAAGACCACTGATACTATGAAGGGCTCAGAGACTCTCATAGATACAAACAAAAATGCTAGACCAAATATTTACAGGTGAGATCTCTCTGAGAACCAAATTTTAGAGGTGTAGTCAAAGGGAAACATCCTTATATCGTCCCATGTACAAATCAGTGAATACTGTTGGTCATCACCTATTTATTTGGTAGGAGGAATTTTAGAAAGGCACAAACTGTCAGTAGTTTGAACAAAATGGTGTTCCTTTCTGGGGCTTTTGAACATCGACTCACACCCCTATGTGACTCTGACCTGCTACTCTTGTTGCATTGTTCTGTGAAGTATTTAGTCCTGAGAGATGATTCTGTCCTAATTATCTTTTACCCACATGTCCGTCTTTTTCCAGTCTGCGTTCTAGTTCATTTTCAGAGCATTCGCTCTCATGACCACTGTCTTGTTTTGTTTTATTTTTAGATCTTCCTTCTCTTCCTTTAGTTACTGGCAGTTGAGCACGGATAATTCTGAACCCGGGCCAGGTGCTAATTAAGCAAAATAAGTGAAGCAAGTCAAAACTTCCAAAGACTTGGTTTCAGGTGAGTCAGCCACCACAGCATTTTCTTAGGTGTAATTTTATTTTGATTTGATTTCTGTGAGTCCTGTGGTTGGGGCTGTCGTCTTTCTGCTGTGTGACAAAGCAATGCTAAAAGGATGTGTCAAGATACAGATGAAACACATTATTCAGCAGCTAGGCAACAGGGCAGAGCCTTGTGCCAGAGGCCTCAACCCAGTCCTCAGCAAAATCTTGAGGAAATTTTTTGATGTCACTATCTGTTTCTGGGGACATAGAGGTTTTTGTGTTTTTGCCAGAATGAAAATTGAGTAGTGAATTTTCTGCCTTTGAAAGTTACTCCTAACTCATGTTTCGTTCCTAAATAACAGAGTAAAGATATCATCATGATGAACAAACCATTTTTACATTTTTAGTGTATATTATGTGTAAGATGCTGGCCAGGCACCAGGAGAACACAGAGAAGACATAATTTACGCTCAGATGATTTCCTATCTTGAGGAGATTCGATAGATGCATTTAAATACATACATATATTTAACAAACAAATAAAAACTACCAGATAACACATGCCAAGTGCCAAATGGGTAATATATAAGTAGGTTGACCATATGGACCAGCTTGTCCTGACAGTCCCAGTTCACACCTGTGGGTTCGGAGTAATTGTGACCTCTTTAGCAAACATTACAATCTGGATGGTAAATTATATGTTCACATATGTACCAATGACTAATCTAGGAATCCAGAGGAAGGGGTGATTATTGGGCAGTTGGTGGTGAGTTTTTGAAACTGGTAGAACTTGAGTTGGTGGCTCACGCCTGTAATCCTAGCACTTTGGGAGGCCGAGGTGGGTGGATCACCCGAGGTCAGGAGTTGAAGACCAGCCTGGCCATCATGGTGAAACCCCATCTTTTAAAAAAAAAAGAAAAAAAAAAAGAACTTGAGTTGGGCCTTGAAGGAAGAGTTAGAGCAGAGGCAAGGGGCAAGTAGTCTACAGGGAGAAGATCAAGAACAAAGGCACCAGCCAGGCATGGTGGCTCATGCCTGTAATCTCAGCACTTTGGGAGGCTCAGGTGGGCAGATCATTTGAGGTCAGACCAGCCTAGCCAACATACTGAAACCCCATCTCTACTAAAAAAAAAAAAAAAAAAAAAAAATTTAGCCAGGCATGGTGGCAGGTGCCTATAATCCCAGCTACTCAGGAGGCTGAGGCAGGAGAATTGCTTGAACCCAGGAGGTGGAGGTTGCAGTGAGCTGAGATCATGCCACTGCTCTCCAGCCTGGGCAACAGAGTGAAACTCTGCAAAAAAAAAAAAAAAGACACAAAAGTGGACGTGGAAATAAAGTACAGTCACTGCACAACTCCAGGGGACACTGTTCACATTATATTCTCTGTGAATAGTATCCCCTGAAATGTACAAGTGTCAGCTCTAAGGGTATGTCATATTTGGGAGCAGTTGGAAAATTAGCTGGAGAAGAGAATTTTTGTAGAGGATTTGTGTAAGATAAGAATAAAAACAAGTATTAGCTGGTTGTGGTGGTGCACGCCTGTAGTCCCAGCTACTTGGGAGGCTGAAGCAGGAGGATCACTTGAGCCCAAGAGGTTGAGGCTGCAGAGAGCTATGATCACACTACTGCACTCCAGCCTGGGCAACAGAGCAAATCCCCATCTCAATTAAAAAATTTTTTTTAAATAATGAAAAGAAGTAAAAAACGGATAGTGGAGGATATTAAATGCCAGGTTAAGAAATGTAACTTTCGTCCTATAGGTGATAGGAATCTAACTGAACAGTTTTGAGTAGGAAATAATACCTACAACAAAATGTTTTTGAAAGAGTAATATTCCCAATGAAACTGTTCAATGTATTGAAAAGGAAGACGAAGGAAAAGAACTAGTTTCAAAACTATTGGAAATGCGTAGGAGAGAAATGATGAGTCTTAGCTAAGTAGTGGCAGTGGAAGAGGGATAGGAAGAGAGACTTCAGAGAATTTGCAAAGGCAGGATTGGTAAGAGTTTGGTAACTGGCCAACTGTGCAAGGAGAGGGAACAGTCAAGAATGACTCAAGATTTCCAATGTGAGTAACTGAGAAAACGGTGGTATCATTGATGAATGTGGGGAAGTTGAGAAGAGGGAGGACTTAACTTTTTGAGTGGAAAGACAAGCTCTGCTCCAGATATGATGACTTTGAGACATCCACTTGGAAATATCCAGCAGGAAATATCCAGTAGGAGATATCCAGTAGAATTCCTAAATCTACATCTCTAACCAGTATCTCCTGAGACAGGAGATCAAGGCTAGAGATGTAGATTTAGGAATTCTGTGGAGCATTGAATAATTGAATCAAAAAGTGTTTTCCTTCAAGAGCTTCAGTAGCAGGCAGCTCAAGATGATCACTTGGGTTGCATTTATATTTGTAGAGTAGATAGGAATATAGCTTGGAAAGAGAACAGAAGAGAGCCCAAAGGTGGAAGGAAAAAAGTGTGTGATACATTGAGACAACCAAAGGAAAAGAAAATTTCAAGCTGGAGAGGTTGTTCTACAGGGCCAAAGGCCAGAAAGAGGTCAAGGAAGATGAAAATTGAGAAAATTAATAGTTTTGGTGGTGAGGATGACACTGTGGACTTTAGAGGGTATGATTTTATTGTAACTATGTAGATGTGCTCCATGTTTTAAGGGTTGAGGGATGAATAGGTGGCAAGTCAAAGGAGGTAATGAATGAAGCCTGATTTTGTGAGAAATTTGGCAGTAAAAGAAGAGAAAAATGGGATGAAAGTTCAAGAAATGGCCACTATTAAGAAATTTTTTTTTTTTTTTATACTACTCCACTGTCAATAATAGATCAACGAGACAGGAAAGAATTTTTTTTTCTTTTTCCCGAGACTGGGTCTCTCTCTGTCACACGGGCTGGAGTGCAGTGGTACCATCAAGGCTCATTGCAGCCTCAACCTCTTGGGCTCCAGCCATCCTCCCACCTCAGCTTCCCACGTAGCTGGGACTACAGGTATATGCCACCATGCCCAGCTAATTAAAAAAAATTTTTTTAGAGACAGAGTCTTGTCATGTTGCTCAGGCTGGTCTTAAACTCCTGGGTTCAAGTGATCCTCCTGCCTCAGCCTTCCCAAGTGCTGGGATTTCAGGTGTGAGCCACTACTCTTGGCCAAGGAAGGATTTTAAAAATATATATATGGGCCGGGCGCGGTGGCTCAAGCCTGTAATCCCAGCACTTTGGGAGGCCGAGGCGGGTGGATCATGAGGTCAAGAGATCAAGACCTTCCTGGTCAACATGGTGAAACTCCGTCTCTACTAATACAAAAAAATTAGCTGGGCACGGTGGCGCGTGCCTGTAATCCCAGCTACTCAGGAGGCTGAGGCAAGAGAATTGCCTGAACCCAGGAGGCGGAGGTTGCGGTGAGCCGAGATCGCGCCATTGCACTCCAGCCTGGGTAACGAGCGAAACTCCGCCTCAAAAAAAAAAAAAAAAAAAAATATATATATATATATATATATGATAAGGAATTAATGTTATGTGTTGAACTATAGATAGCCCTTTATTTGCTTAGAATAAATTCTGATTTTTCAAATTGCTCACAGTCCTTTTTTCATCTGAATTCTATGCAAGAAATTTACTACAGCAAGGGAGGAAGAAATACAGATAGGACTAGATCTGATAAAGGATTCAATAGTTACTTATCAAAAGATTAAAATGAACTTAATCTCTTTCATGTAGCTGGAGCCCCTTTCTATTCAGGCAGAAATTTAGGTTAGAAGAAGATATCTCTAAAATACTGAAGAGGAATTTTTGCTTGCTTGTTTTGTGTTTGTTTTTAGAGACAGGGTCTTGCTCTATCACCCAGGCTAGAATGCAGTGGTATCATCATAGCTCGCTGCAGCCTCAAACTCCTGAACTTAAATAATCCTCCTGGCTCAGCCTCCCAAAGTGCTGGGATTACAGACATCATGAGCCACTGCACCTGGTCTGTTTGTTTTTTAGAGAGTTTTCTAAAGCTCCCAGTGTACTCCCCAGTTAAAAAGCCTTCAGTAGCCTACAGATCCCCCAGTCTGACATCCTCCTGCTTTCCACTTTCCTAGCCAACATCGTTCAGGCCCCAATTACTTCTCCCCTTGATGACTATAATAGCCTGTCTCCTGTCTCTCTTTACTCCAGCCATCCTACATGCTGCTGCTAGCTTAATTTTCCTAAAGCACAGTTCTGATCCTATCTGTGCCTTGCTTAAAAGCCTTCAACGAATTACCATTGTCAACTGAATTAGGTACAGGCTTCTCTCCCTGACTGTTAAAACCAGCTGCAATATGACTGTGGTTCACCTCTTCTGTCTTAATTTCTATACTTTCCATATATATAAACTGATCTACAGGCCTAAAAAATGGGTTGCCTGGTCGTTTTATTTGGAGTGGCCACATGACATTTTCCTATTAAAAAACAACAGGCAATTCACACACAAAAGAGGGAAAAAGAAGGTGTGAGGGTCATTTTGTTTTTTTGAGACAGGATCTCTTCTGTCACTCAGGCTGCAATGCAGTAGCATGATCAATGGCTCACTGCAGCCTCAACCTTCCAGGCTCAGGTGATCCTCCCACCTCAGCCTCCTAACTGGGACTACAGGCATACACCACCATGCCTGGCTAATTTTTTTTTTTTTTTCTTTTTTTTTTTTTGTAGAGACAGGGTTTCAGTATGTTGCCTCAGACTCCTGGACTCAAGCAATCCTTCTGCCTCAGCCTCCCAAAGTGCTGGGATTACAGGCATGAGCCACCATGCCTGGCCTTCATTTTTCATTTCCTGTTAAATGTGATCTTGCTGTCTGAACCCTCTCCCCAGATATTTTCTTTGTAATTTTTATATGGCATTTGCCAAATGCTGCCTTATATTAGAGTCATTTGTTTACTTCTCCTATTTCTACCCCACTAGAGTGAAGGCAGCCTGAGGACAAAGACCATATGGTCCTCGTCTCTGATCCCTGCCCTACATGGGGGCATTCAATCATTTTTCCAAAATTCCCTGACTGTATTGAAAAGAGGCTGTGGGTTGCCCTTAAATTACTCTGCCATTGCTTAGCATGTCTCAAGATGTTCTTACCCTTTCCTATCAAGATGTATGCCTTTTTTTTTTTGACACATGTATGTCCTTTATATGGCTATACGAACATTGTGTTGCATTATAGGTAGCTAGAAGACAGGCACTTTCTACTGTTTAATCTAGTTTATGGAATGCTCAATTCAAAGATTTGCAAATATAAACTCTTACTAAATGTTTCATAATAATAATTTAAATCATAAATCTACTTACAGAAGATTATTTTATAAATCAAGTGTTCTTAAACCAGGATGGAACTATATATAAAATTAAGTATTCATGTATAAATGTCAATTTTTCTCTGGAGAGAGGGTGCATAGCTTTCATCACATACAGGGGTTTATTACCCAGAAAGAGTAAGAACCATTCTTATGAATCACTACATCTCCAGAAACGTTTTTACTTTGTCCCAACTCATTACTTGAAAATGAATTTTTTAAAGTATCAGCAGTTGTTTCATAGACAACAGAACCAGTCATAGAATCATTTAGCATAGTTCCTGATGCTACTTCCAAACCTCTACCTTGTCCCCACTGATGCTACCAGTCTTGTCTTTAGCTTAATTGAAGAACCAAATAACGAGATCACACACATGATGTATAAAGACCTCACCATCTGCCACATACCTCTTCATGCCTTCTTTTGGAGGCCTCTGCTGTTTTAACAGGAGATTTTTATCCAGATTCCCACTATCAAAATTCTTAAATGAACCAACCCTTCTTTCTCATGCCAACACTTCTGGCCAATCCCACAGTTTTTGATAAGAGTTTGTTTTAGGAGGAATAAAATCTCTTCTAACAGGGCCAATTTCAGATGCTAGATCCATTAGCTTTTCCTGATAAACTTTAGAAAAAGGGAGTGGGCAGTAAACTTCTGGCTCACTATTAAAAACCTGCTTCTTGGTCAGTTTTCTACAAAAGCTGTCTCTCTTTCTTCCTCTCTCATTGAGTATTAATAATTTTTCTGTATCTTTCTCCTTTCTGTCTTATTCCCTTTGGCATTCACTCTTCCCTAGTGACTTAATTTAGTTAATGTTCTAATTAGTGCAACTTCCACTTCAGCAGATTTCCTGGACTTTCTCATCAGTGCTTTTCCATATGATAAACTCCCTTAGCAAGTCTCTGAACATTCAAGAAAAAGGAAGCAGTTGTTTAATGCAATAGTCTTTACCTCATTTGCCCCTGTCTTCTCGCCCAACTTTCTTGGCTGTCCTGGAGCTTCCTCAGCAGGTAATTCCATCAACAGAGAATTAGGGCTGAACTTTTCTAGTAGGTATTGTCCCTGTCATCATTGTAAGTAAAAAAAAATATATGTGTGTGTGTGTGTGTGTGTGTGTGTGTATATACACACACATATATATATTTATATTTATATATTTATATATATTTATGTTTTTTATATATATGTGTGTTGTGTGTGTATACACACACACACGGAAAACACCGTCCCTTAGAATGGCTTTGTTTTTTTGAGACAACAGTCTCACTCTGTCACTCAGTCTGGAGTGCAGTGGTGGGATCTTGGCTCACTGCAACCTCCATCTCCCAGGTTCAAGTGATTCTCCTGCCTAAGCCTCCCAAGTAGTTGGGACTACAGGCACATACCATCACACCTGGCTGATTTCTTTTGTATTTTTAGTAGAGACAGGGTTTCACCATGTTGGCCAGGCTGGTCTTGAACTCCTGACCTGAGTTGATCCATCTGCCTTGGTCTCCCAAAATGCTGGGATTACAGACGTGAGCCACCACACTCAGCTAGAATGGCTTTTTAAAATGCTGTGGTTTTCGTTTTTCTTTTCTTTTCTTTTCTTTTCTTTTTTTTTTTTTTTAGATGAAGTCTTACTCTGTTGCCCAGGCTGGAGTGCCATGGCATGATCTCGGCTCACTGCAACCTCTACCTCCCAGGTTCAAGCAATTCTCCTGCTTCAGCCTCCTGAGTAGCTGGGATGACAGGCACAAGGTACCACACCCAGCTAATTTTTATATTTTTAGTAGAGACGGGTTTTCACCATGTTGGCCAGGCTGGTCTCGAACTCCTGACCTCAGGTAATCTGCCCACCTTGGATTCCCAAAGTGCTGGGATTATAGGCACGAGACACCACCCCCAATATTAGTTCTGATATACTCATCTTTTTCTTCCAGTCTCCAAGGATTCCCCAGATCTGGACTACGAAATTGAATAACTAAGTGAACCACAACAGATTATTCAATATGATGTTCTAAGCAACCGTTCTTAACTTTAGCTGCACATTGAAATCAACTGGGGAGCTTAAAAAATTCGTAATTGGGTCTCATCCCCAGAGATTCTGATTTACTGATATAGGATGCAGAATAGGCAGTGGGGATTTCTAAAAGCTAATATAGCAGTAGACAAATTTGAGAATCCACACTCTAATGTAATCAATACAACGAACACAATCAGTTTCAATCAATGAAACTGATACAGTGTCATAATACTGTTATAAGACAGCAGAGGGCAGAGTTGGCTTACATTCATATAGAGATTAAACCATTTTACATAGGAAATAGCAAGTAGTTAATAATGTAATTTTAACTTTGTACTTTGTGGTTGTCTTTTGCCATAAAGTTTTCCTTCATTGTTAAAGCAAAATTACTTTTTGTACATTGGAATTTACTGGGAAGCCCCTGGGGGACGGCTGATCAATAAGGTCGTTGTATAATTTATTGTCCAAACCATTACATTTCTGAGACTGCAAGGGAGTCCTATTAACGATTATGCCAGGACAACAGGTGTAAGCCTGTTTTGGGCAAACTGGAATGAACATATGGTCACCATGTCTTATGTGGGATCCAGGAGATGAGCTAGAATCTGTAACATAGCTTTATTCATTAAAGCAACCAGTAGACTATGTACTTACGTTGTGTGCTTGTGCTTACTAAAATCTTCAGCATTATTTTTGCATATGCCCCATCTATCATTGTTCAGTATCATACTAGGGCTTGTGGGCAATAGAAGAGAAACTTTTTAAAGGATCAAGCATCATACAATCTAGTTGGAAAGAGAAGACTGATACAGAACTTTGTTCTGCTAAATAAATCACAAGAACCCCTTCAGAAATCCTTTCAGTAAGCAGAATATGACAAGTAAAATAAATAATGAATTAGTGAGAGATAAACTGTAAATTATATACATGCTGTTCTTGACTTGTTGTGGCTCCACTTAGAGTTTCTTGTCATGGTTCTTGCATGCCTCTAGCACTTCCAGTAGGCAGAGACTCGTTGACTTCCTGAGCTGCTCTGGGTCTGGACCTTAGAAATTCTCTTCATTGGGTTGGACACGGTGGCTCATGCCTGTAATCCCTGAACTTTGGGAGGCTGAGGTGGGCAGATCATGAGGTCAGGAGTTAGAGACCAGCCTGACTAACATAGTGAAATCCTGTCTCTACTAAAAATACAAAAATTAGCTGGGCTTGGTGGCACGCACCTATAGTCCCAGCTACTTGGGAGGCTGAGGCAGGAGAATCACTTGAACCCAGGAGGCAGAGGTTGCAGTGAGCCAAGACCAAGCCATTGCACTCCAGCCTGGGTGACAGAGTGTGACTCTGTCTCAAAACAACAACAGCAAAAGAAATTCTCTTTCTTGTCAGCATGGCTTCTCTATTTTCATAGCCATGCATTCTTATATTCTCTATTCTCTGTTCTCATAGCCTCTCGACGCCCTCTGTCTCCTTAGATAAACTCTACAGCCATTGATCCCCAAATTGAGTCAAGGAATTTGAGTATGAAAGGTATGATACAATTGGTGAAAAACAAATAATATATAGCACTAATAATCATTTAAGTCAGAAACAGAAAGATCCCTCAAGTAGGAAAGTTTAGACCCTGTTTGGATGCATGGATCTCCCACCCCACATGGAGAGCCCCCACACTTTCTGACTGCTGACAACCACAGTGCTGACCTGGATTTATGATCTTCCACAATGTTTTTTTCCTACCAATTTTCAACTTCAAAACTGTTATTTACCATTTTGCTTTTTTTTTTTTTTTTTTGAAACGGAGTCTTTCTCCTTCGCCCAGGCTGAAGTGCAGTGGCACAATCTCGGCTCACTGTAACCTCCGCATCCTGGGTTCAAGTGATTCTCCTGCCTTAGCCAGGATTACAGGTGCACACCACCACGTCTGGCTAATTTTGGTATTTTTAGTAGAGATGGGGTTTCACCATGTTGGACAGTCTGGCCGTGAACTCCTGACCTCAAGTGATCCACCTGCCTTGGCCTCCCAAAGTGCTGGGATTACAGGTGTGAGCCACTGCACCTGGGCCACCGTTTTGCATTTAAGAAGCTTATTCTCAGCTGTGTGCAGTGCCTCACACCTGTAGTCCTAGCTGCTTGGGAGGTTGAGGTGGGAGGATTCCTTGTGCTCAAGAGATTGAGAACAGCCTGGGTAACATAGCAAGACTCTCTCAAGGGAAAAAAAAAAGCTTATTCTTTTTCTTTTGCTGACTTTGTATGAATTCCTATTTAATATTTAACCTATCTTATAATTTGTTCCACATTTTTCCATGTTTGTTTAATATAATTATCAAGGTTAATTGGGCAACCTTAGGAAACTCAAGTAATTAAAGCACAATAGTAAAGAAAACAAAGTTATAAGATCAGTCCTGTCGTAAAATATTAGGGTTTGCTATGGTTTGAATGGTTCCCCAAAGTTCATATGTTGGATACTTAATTCCCAATGCTGACAGGTGGGATCTTCCCCACCCTCCCCCCACCACCAAGACAGAGTCTTACTCTGTTGCCCAGGCAGGAGTGCAGTGGTGCGATCTTGGCTCACTGCAGCCTCAGCCTCCTGGGCTCAGGTGATCCTCCCAACTTAGCCTCTTGAGTAGCTGGGACTACAGGCATGTAGCACCATGCCCAGCCACTTTTTAATTTTTTTTTATAGGGACTGGGTTTTGCCATGTTCCCCAGGCTGGTTTTGAATTCCTGAGCTCAAATGATCCGTCCAGACAGGTGGGATCTTGAGGCAGTTACTAGGTCATGAGGCCTCTGCTCCCATAAATGCATTCATGTTATTATCTTAAGAGGGCATTCATTATCAGGAGAGTGGGTTTCACAAGATCAGCCCCTCTTGCTCTCACCCTTGTTCGCTCTCTTGCTCTTCTACCTTTCCATCATGGGATGATGCAGCAGGAAAGCCTTCACCATGTGCGGGTGCCATTACCTTTGACTTCCCAGCCTCCAGAACCATGAGCCAAATAAATTCTGTTTATTATAAATTACCCAGTCCATGGTATTCTGTTATAGCAGCGCAAAACAAACTAAGGATTGTTTCTTTCCACAGCCTCAGGTTCCATCCGGGCAGTGTGATGGCTTGACAGGTCTTCCCATTGCTCCGGGGATGGACTGGTAAGGGGCTGAGCTTGGGTCAGGCAACTCCTCTCCCACACTGGCAATGGGATCCCTGAAGGAGCAAAACAGATCAGCTGTGCCAGTTTTGCATAAAAAGAACAGTTTTTTTAAAACCTTCATGGCACAGTTATTTCATTATCTGAGTTATTGATGAGAATATTATTCAGACCTTGTTTTCCTTTAGTTCACTTCTGTTTTGTTCTTGCCCTCACATCCTCTCTATTAAAGCTTGTTCATAGGTAAGGATCTCATATCTGCTATTTACATTTTAGTATATTTTCCCCCACATTGAAAATAACTTTGTTATTTATTATAAAATATTCTATGCTTATAAAACACCCAAGCCTCGTGGAAAAATAAGAAGGAAGAATTACTCTAAATCCCACCATCTAGAAATCACTTAGATATAAAATGTTTTATTTCTTAATCAAATAGAAATTAGAGACTACTTAAAAAAATCAACCGTATGTCATGACATCTTTCCCTATCAGTAAGTATAAAACCGTATCACTTAAATGGCTACATAGAATTTATGTGTGTGTATGTGTATGTGTGTGTGTGTGTTCACACCATAAATGGTTTAACCAATCCCATTTTGATGAACATTGAAGTGATTTCCAATTTTTCATTATTATAATGATCATCTACTATGTTCTTAGCATATGTGTAAAATATAGAAAGCTAAAGCTAAGAGAATCCTTAGAGACTAGTTAGTTCAATGCCATCATTTCACAGAAGAGAAACTGAGGCATAGAAAGATTAAGAGGAAGTAGAATCCAGGTCTTTTGCCTTACATCTACTCATCTTTCTGGTTTACCCACTACTATCTTTAAAAAAATATTACTTGGCTATTAAAATGTCACTAAGTGAGACTGATTTTTTTTTTTCCTTATGCCAATAGCCAAAAGATATCCTACGTTAAAAGCCAACTCCTCCCAAGGTCTTTGCATTTTAAGATTTGTTTTTAAGGCTGGGCACGGTGGCTCACACCTGTAATCCCAGCACTTTGGGAGGCCGAGGTGGGCAGATCACGAGGTCAGGAGTTTGAGACCAGCCTGACCAACATGCTGAAACCCTGTCTCTATTAAAAATATTAAAAAAATTAGCCGGATGTGGTGGCAGGTGCCTATAATCCCAGCTACTTGGGCAGCTGAGGCAGGAGAATCACTTGACCCTGGGAGACAGAGGTTGCAGTGAGCCAAGATCCCACCATTGCACTCCAGCCTGGGTAACAAGAGCAAAACTCTGTCTAAAAAAAAAAATTGTTTTTAGTTATGAAATAAATTATCAGATTCCTGTATAGTCTTTGGAATGAAGGCAAGATAGGGATATGCTGAGTATTTAAAATCATAAGGGGCTGGTGCCTACTTGTTTATTTCTGGCAGTATTTAGTAGGGGAGAAGGGTGAGGGTTGAGAAATAGAGTTAGGCAGCAGTTGGGGTCAGTGATGAAAAACAAATGCCCACTCACAGTTTGGAACTCCTCCCAAAACAATGGTCTACAACTTTCCTTTGGTTCAGTTTCTGCTTTGGAAGGTCAAGAGCTGGGCACCTAAGTATATTTTGATTATTAAGATGGTGATGGAATAGAACAAGCAGCACAGAGTTGTTACTTTGTACATGCTCAGCATAATGTGAGGCTAAATTTTTGACTTAATTAATGACTTAAAATATTAGGTTATAGTATGAATCATCTACATTAAATATCATGGAATTTGTTAATTTAAAAATCATGAGATACTGCTCCTTGGATAAACAATGCTTTAATAAGCAAGAGATTTGATTTCTATGTGATCTTCATAAAACTACTTAAACTCTTTCTTAATTTCTTTATATAGTAGTAAGGATAATGATAGCAATTTACTTCATGAAATTGGATAAAAATTGATATAAGGCAGTATGAGAAATACTCTTTTAAAAATAGAATTTTTCATACAAAAAAGAAAATGAGGAAAATGATATTTCTGAGAAGACCCAGTTATATTCTGTATGTATTCTGTAAAATATATCATGTTTGAATTGAATCATAGTTTCTGATAGACCTTAAAGCATTGAAGAAATATCCAAACAGAAATTGAGCAGCTGTAGAAATATCCCATAGAAAAGAAAATGAGATGAATTTGCAGAAGTAATGGAGTCTTTTATTGCAATATCTTTCCAAACTTTATTGGAAATTTCCCAAAGGTCTTGGTTAATATTATGAACAAATATTTGTGAATTTGGAAACTGCTCACTAACAAAAGCAATTAACAAGACCATTTATGCTGGCAATAATTATCATATAAACACAAAATTGTTTAATTAGTTAAACTGCTAGAACTCCAGCTGTCATTCCATATTAACAAATTTGATTTTTAAAAAATTATATTTTCTACCCTTGATTTGAGTTCCCTGGCTTGATAAATATTAACAAAGAAAGAGAACAAAGTTTTCAGGGTTAGTTACTCTCAATTATCTACTTGCAGACTACCCACTCTGTGGAGTACTCAAGGTAGAGTGTTAATATCAAAACAACATTAACTCACTTCTCATAATGCTTTTGGATTTATCTTCCTATGTTCTTAATCCTGTGTGCCCAAGACTTTGGCATATTGGAGTATGGGAGTTGGAGCAGGGCCATTGCCCAAGGACCAGATCTGAAAATGATCACTGAGAGGGTGGAGCAGACAGAGACAAAAGCTAACTGAATCATCATTATTGTGTTTGCTATCCCTGATTATAAAGACACTGGAAGATGGCAGACCCTTGCCTCTATAGATGAGCTCAGTGGTAGCTGTGAGCATAAAACCTACTCAATTGACTCAATTTCTCACCCATAGACAATAAGTTAGGTATGGATGCCTTAGGGTAGCTGAGGTCCTGGTGAAATTCAGGCACAAATATTGCCAGCTATGTTTCAGGGAATGTGAATTCGTTTAAATAACCTTATTTGAACATAGATAGGAAAGTGAATCTCCTGAAAAAAAATCACAAATATACATTTTTAAGCCAAATAGAAATGATTTTTAAAATTACCTACTTCTTTGGCTGATCTCCAAGACTGCAACCTCTTTTAATTTCCATTATGTGTTCATTCATTTATTTACTCATTTGCTCATCGGGCCTTTATTGAGTACCTCTTATGTGTCAGGTACTATGCTAAGTGCTGGGAATCTGAAAACTATATCCTGAAAGCAGTGGGGAGCTACTGGCTGATTTAAAAAAGCAGAGTGACAGAACCAACTTTCCTTTTTTAGAAAGTATACTTTGGCTAATATGTGGAAGCAGAATTGAAGGAGAGGGTAACTGGAGAACGGATGAACAGGTAAGAGGCTCCGGAAGCAATTCATTGTGAGAAAAGATGAGGCCTGTGTGATGGACTGAATTGTATCCCCCCAAATTCACATGTTGAAGTCCTAAATCTCAACGTCTCATAAAGTGACTATATTTGGAGATAAGGCTTTACAGAGGTGGTGAAAGCAAAACTGAGGTCATATGGATGGACCCTAAACAAATATAACTCGTGTCCTCATAAGAAAAGGAGATTAGGACATAGATGCACATATCGTGGAAACTATGTGAAGACACAGGGAAAAGACAGCTCTCTACAAGCCAAGGAGAGAGGCTTCAGGAGAGATTAATCTCCCAAAACCTTGATCTTGGACTTCTAGATTCTAGTACTGCAAGAAAATTAATTTCTGTGTTTGAGCCGCCCAGTGTGTGGTACTTTGTCATGGGAGCCGTAGCAAATGAATACAGCCTGTGGAACAAGGCAACTGCTATGGGACATTAGCACCTACAGGCCCCAGTTCATCAGATACCCCAGTGTAAGCCTGCGATTAGGCCTATTCAAGCTCATGTGAGGCAACAGAAAACATAATCCTGTGAGGCAGGGAAAGATCAGGAAGTGCAGTACCATAAAAGATGCTCATTCATTCCCAAGCCTGGTTAATGCTTCCATGGACTAGCAGATGACAGGATGCAGATCTTGCTTTGCTTTTTCCTGTTATTGGTGGAGGGGAATTTGAAATTGGTGTCATCTGCTCTTTCAGAGGGTGGCTCGTCTGGTATTTGCAAACTTGCTGCAGATTTTCAGGTTCCTTCTGTAATCATTCTTGTTTGAGGCATCTGAAGGGCAAGTTTGGTCCCTAGTCCTCAGCTCCTCTGTATTATAAACGGCAGGCTTTTCCAATTGGTCCTGCTGCTTCTTTGTCTTTGAAAGTTGTGGGGGATGTGATGCCCCTAGATGTTTCCAGAAATGAAATGGAAATTTCACCTTAATTTTATGAAATGCATCTCTTAGCAAAAGGGTAAAGAAGAAGGGAAATAATAATTTTTGAACTGTGGGCACTATTCTGGTGATTTCTGTACATTATTTTGAGTTCTTGAATCCTCCATTGTTGTTGGCAGGGATTTGAGTTGAGTGGAACTTCAGGTTTGTTTGGTTTGGTATTTATGTTTTTCAGTAGCTTTCCTACATATATATTCATTTATGAACTGAATTCAAGTGGTTCATTTATTTCACACAAATAACTTTGGTTATGTGATTCAGTTATTTATTTATTTATTTTGAGATAGGGTCTTGCTCTGTCACCCAGGCTGGAGTATAGTGGCATAATCATAGCTCACTGCAGCTTCGAACTCCTAGGCTCAGGTGATCCTCCCACCTCAGTCTCTCAAAGTGCTGGGATTGCAGGGATGAGCCATCACACCTAGCTCAAAATATTTTTAGGATCAATTTAATTCAAGGCCAAGCAAGTTAGTCTAGCTTATTATAGTTCTTGGTTTATGACTTATTTTTATTCAATGTCTTGGGTTTTATAAATAAAATCATAAACTTTAAAACTGTTCATAAAACTGTGAACTATATTTAAAAATCATCTGGCTGGCAACTCAGTTGGATTTTATAATCTGAAAATTTATGTTTTTCTTCAACTCTGAGAATTTCTGTTCTACTTTCCCATTATTACCTTCTTCTACTCTCTTGTCTTTCCTTTTGTAACTTCTATTAAGCAAATACTGGACCTTGGGGGACTTTGCCTACATGGTTTTCAACCATTTTCACATATTTTCCATCTCCTTTGTCTTTTGCCTGGTGTTTGGGGAAAATTTCTTTGGCTTCTGTTTCCACTTATTTGTTCTTCAAGTGGGTCTGTTCTGCTTCTGAACTAATGAATTCTCAATATCAGAAGTGACTTTTTAAATTTCTAAGATTTCTCACCGATTATTTGTCATGGATACAATATCCTTTCAAGTCTTTGCTGATTAAAATTAAATTCATTTAACATTTATCTTGTTCCCTTTATTAACTTAGTTTCCTCTGATATTATCTCCTTCTATTAGTTGATTTGGTGCTTCTCTTTCATGGTATTGGTTCCCCTCTCCTCATAAGATATTTGGTGGTGGTCCCATCCCATCATCTCTTAATGTGGGAATGGGCTTGCCTCCTCTTTCTGTTTATCATACCTGTCTTCAGGAGCTATGAAGAAGGGTCACAACACGCTATCCCAAGACAGTGAGTGGTTTCTGTCATTTCTTGGGGTCACTAGGCACCTGAGCTCTGCCCCTTGGGTCCCAGAATCACCACTAACATTTTTATCCTGCAGAGAAACACCTGATATTTAATGTGAGCAGGACAGAGGAAGCTCTTAAGTGAATTTTTCAGGGCCCCTCCTCTTCTTGTGTCCTTTAACTGTTGCTTGCAACTTCCCTAAACTATTGCTTCTCCTGAATCTGTTTTGGTTTCTTCTGATTCTGTTTCTCTGTGAATCAGATCTTGCGTCTTTTCTGTATCTCTGGATTTCTTGAATATTGTTGGAACATTTATTTGCCTTTTCCTTATTTCCCTGTGCTGTTAGATGCCTCTTCCAGACATATCTTTTAATGAAATGTGTGGTAGAAGGGAAGCTAAATGCATGTACTCCATCCACCATCTCCATCCAATTTTTACTTTTTAATTTATTTATCCTCTCTACTTATTATCAAAGAATACAAGCTCATTGTGAAAAACTCAGACTACAGAAATAGAAAGTGAAAGTTCCCTCTTAGGCTAGGTGACTCTAACATAAGTCCCAACTTGTATCTTCTTGGCCCCACCTGTTGGTTTCAGCTAGAGCTGGGTAGACAGTTCTATGAAGGCTTACCCCCTTGCTTCCCCCCACCCCCACCCCACTCTCTGGCTGTCAACATCTATTCTCAAATGCATACCCTCTCATCTGGCCCCATAACTCTTCCAAATCTGCAGACTGCCTGTGTGGAGTAGCTCGGAAGTGTGGAGTAGCTGCCTGGGTAGCTCGGAAGTGTAGATTTTCAACATGGTTGGGAGACCAGTGGGGGCAGTCCCTTATCCCACCAGGATGAAGACCTATCTCCCATCCTTCATGTAGACAATTCCAAGAGGCATTCTATAGTCCTTTGAGGAGGTCCCTTCAGACTTGATCCCTGTTGTCCACAGTGATAACCTTGATTTCATTCTCCCTTCTCCTTCTTTTTCTTTTCTTTTTCTTTTTCTTTCTTTTTTTTTTTTTTTTTTTTTGAGAACACAGTCTCGCTCTATCACCCAGGTGGGAGTGCAGTGGCACGATCTCAGCTCACTGCAGCCTACGCCTCCGAGATTTAAGTGATTCTCCTGCCTTAGCCTCCTGAGTAGCTGGGATTACAGGTGCACACCACCACACCCAGCTAATTTTTGTGTTTTTAGTAGAGATAGGGTTTCGCCATGTTGGCCTGGCTGATGTTGATCTCCTTGGCCTTCCAAAGTGCTGGGATTACAGGCGTGAGCCACCACACTCGATCTTTCTCCTTTCTTTTATTTTCCCAGTTTCTCATTCTTGGTTGCAGGGATCTGTCCCTTTTTCCCTCTTATTTGACAGTGCCCTTTTCCTCACTGCAAGGCTGGGTACTTCTAAATTTCCTCTCTCCCTCAGTTCTGATTTATCATTTCACTGTAACTCTATTAGCTGTAAAGCATTTGGGGATGCTGTCAGGATAACACGCTCTGTAGCAAATGAGGTTGTATTGAATTATTTAGCTTTCAGCTAAAGTGCAGATAACTAAAGCAGCTGAGCTGGTTTGTAAAATGTTGAGGTAATCTGTCTGCTGATTTGGAGCTTTTATCATATTAATTTTTTCTTATGGTTGAAAAGTATAAATTTTAAGGATACCAAGAAAAATATGTATGCAACTATTTAGTTCAGTGCCACAGACCTATAGCTAAGGAATTATCTGTTTTGTGTAGTATATAATTATGTAGCTGCAGAACCATGATTCTAGAGAACCATGAATTTATCTAATAAGTTTGTTCATACAAGGTTTTAAAAAACCATAAACACATAATTTCCCTCCATTTTTTCTATCAAAAATAGATCAAGGATTTCTGCTTGAGATATATAACAGTCTCAGCTTTTGAAGTTGGCCTGTTTTTCTTGAGCTTTCCTTGTCAAAATTTGACTTTTAAATGTTTTTATTTCACAAAAAAGAACTTTCTGTTTCTAACTCAGTAATAGACAAATGCATTCTTAAATGTCAACCAAGAGGAGGAGGGGATCACTGCTAACCTATGGATGACCATGTATGTTTTTGTATTTTATTTCCCATATTACTAGTGTCTCTTGGAAAATTGACCTGTACTAAGAGTCCAGCCAAGTAGAGGGTGGAGTGGAGAATTCTGTGGCTTTGTAATACCTGGGGTGTTTGTCCCACTTGGCACATCTCAGTGTCTAAAGGCCCACTCTCAAGAATTGGGACTGCAGTAGGAAGTGAAGTATCTTTACATATGTTCAATATATAAACTAAACTCGAACATCTGGCAGTTAAACACCCCTTCCTGGGTGAATTCTGGAAAACAGCACAATTATACTCCCAAGCAAATAACTCAGGAGTAAGACTGTTCCCTTGTTAAGAACACCAGGCAGCATCAGTAGAAGTTAAAACTTCTTTCTGCATCTATGCGCTTTTAATCTCTATGGTAATTTCCATAATACCTGAGATCGCCTGTGTTGATAGCTGGTGAGAAATCAACCTAGGCACCGCAGGTGGAGAAAAGAGATGAAAGCTACCGCAAGGCGTACAGGTAAACCTTACTGAACAATGACCTTGTATCGTTAGAAAGTCAAGAAAATAGACTGCCTTGCAAGCTGCCCATGTTCTGTGAGTCTGTCTCCAGGGGCGACTCGGAGATGCCTTTTCTCTTTAACACCATCGGTTCTAGTATTTCCTCTGGCCTGCTCTGCTGCACCTCATCCAGGCTTGCAGTGAGGCACCCTCACTCGCCCGGACACCCCGGCCGGCCAGGAGGTGCCAGTGGTCAGGTGTGGCAGCCTGCCTGTTGAGTACAGTTCCTGCAATGTGCGAGCGCCTTGGGACTGCAGGCTGCGCGCCGCCAGCTTTGCCTGATTTGTCCTGTCTACACTAGGTCTTCGGGCAGAAACAGCTACACCGAGCTTGGACTGGGGGTGGGGGCCTCGGGCCAAGTGCCCGCCCCCTGCCCTCCCAGCGTCTGCTGTCACAGCCAGCCGGGAGAAGCCCGCCCGGGAGCGCGCTTTCTAATGCACGAGCCCCCAGGAACAATCTGTCTCGGCCAAACCCGCGAAGGCGGGGAAGCAGCGCCCGGGTGCCCGCCGCGCCCACCCTACGGCCTAAGAGTGTCTTTTCGTGTATTTTAAAAACCGAACTGTGTGCAGTGGGGATGCAAGGCGGGAAAGGCTGGAGGGCTCGTTTTCGCCACTGGGCTCGTCGCTCGGGGCGCACGAATTAGGCCCGAGTTACGGAGTCCAGCCCTTTTCCCGTCGCAGGGGGCTCGGGGAGGCGCGGGGTTAGGGGAGGTGAGCGACGATGGAGGCGCCCCGGGCTCAGCGGCGGGCGGGGAGGCAGAGGCGGGTTCTAGGAGGCAGGCTAAGGCCCGGCAGGTGCCCCCAGGCGCGGAGGCTGATTGGCAGGTGCAGGAGTGGGTGGGGAAGGCGGGGGCTGGGCCTGGCGCTGCGGGAGGTTGCGGCCCCGCCTCCCCGCCCCCGCCGCGGGACTATCTGGTCCCGGCAGCAGCGATGTCCCCCGGCAGGAATGTCCCTCCTCAGATAATGTTATTTATATCTCTGGGCGGGTCCGTGGCTCGGCAGCACCAGGCGCCCGGCGGCCGCTGTGCCAGGAGACCCGCGCTGCCCTCCTCCCCCTGCACCGCCGCCGCCGCCGCCGCCCCCGGGCTCGGGGTGGCCGCCACTTCAGTCCCAGCGCAGGTGAGTCCCAGGAGGGCCCGGCGACCGGGGGAGCTGGGTGCGGGTGCGCAAGGCTGGGACGCGCGGCGCCAGCGCAGAGGAGCGCTGGGCCCAGGGGGCTCGTGACGCGCAGGGCCCAGGGGACCGGATGGGGGTCTGGCCCCGGGTACCAGGCGTGAGGTGGGAGGGGTGCGGGGCCCGGGAGGCTCGGCAGCTGCGGCAAAGATCACCTCGGGACACGGGAACGCGCGCGGGCTTCCGAGGCACTTGGTGCTACCTTTGGAGAGCCGGATCCCGGAGAGTCCGTCACCCCAGGGCGCAGGGATAGGGTGACGGGGTTCGGGTTCTCGTTCGCCTCCTCCAGGACCCCAGCCTGGAGCGAAGGGGATTGCGCCTCTAGCCTGTCCGACCGCCGCGCTGCTCTCTGCTTTTTTCTGTCCGGCTTTCTCAGCCCTGGGGCCGCTCATATCCCTCTTCTGGGGAACTTGGCTGAGCGCTCCCCAGGCCGCCCAGCGCTCAGGCAGAAGGGACAGGTCAGGGCAGCAGAGGGGGCTGGGCCTCAGGGCGCTGGGAGCCATTCGGAGAGTGACCCCGTGTAGACCGAGTGAGGAAAGATCCTAGTGCCCCAAGCCATACTTCGAGGACCCCCAGCCTTCCTCTCCCAAAGAGTTCCTCTCCTCCTCTAAGCTTTTCCAGGCTTCTCTACCTTCACCCTCCTCTCCAGTTTCCCCTCTTCCTCTAACTTGGTCTTGAGAAATAGCAGAAAGTGGGAGAAATAACCGAAGCTGTAAAACAATTCCCAACTCCCACCAACTCATCCATACTTCCCAGGCTGGGAAAGCAGCTGCGGGGCTGGAGTACCGTTTCCCTGACAACGAGCTTCAGGTAGGGCCTTGAGTTATAGCCTATTAATATCCAGACCACTGTTTCTAGTGAGCAATTAGAGTCGCCAGGAGTAAGGAAAATGAAAAGAAGCCACTGTTTTTTGTAAATTTAAATTTTAGATGCATCAGATTGGGGGACCGAGAGAATATAGTGACAGTCTTTTTGTACTGAGAATTTCTGTGGGGAGAGACTAGGCTGTCACCTCCAGGTAGGAGGCAGTCATGCAAAACCCCTGCCTGGAGATAGTCACGATCCCTATTTCAGTTTCTAAGGAAAGAGATTCAGGCGGCTCCCTAATGAGAGGAGTCTGCAAATCAAAGATTTTAGGCACCGCTCAACTGTCCACTGTCCTATCCTTAGCTTCACAGATGGCTCTGAATTTTATTCTAGAATTCCCTCTTCGCCCACCCCTTCCCCCACTATAAACCAAGGCAGGTCATTTCTTATTTCAGCATTCAACTTTTATTCTTTTGCTCTGAGTCCTAGGTTCCAAATGCCATTGAAAACAGTTTTTTTTTATCTAAGTGCAAAATTATTGTTAATGTATGCTGAATGTCCAGCACCTAACACGGCTAGGCCTGTGCTTGCCTGGAGGCTTGGAGGCTAGCCAGAAAAGGGAATGTTAAACTTACATTGAAGAAGAGCCCTCCTTGAAACCAACCAACTCCTGGTGGAGTTATTAAAGGTGGGTCATTTATACAGAATTTTATCAAAATCTCTAAAGAACCATTGAAAGACATAAACCCTCATGAAAACGTGGAATTTAGACCCCTTAGCTGTTGCTCTTAGCTTTATCAGTGTCCCAGTGGCAATGATTGGGGATGAGGCAGTCCTATTAATCTTGAGTTCTGGGAAGACTCAGAGTCCTCTCATGGAATGGTAAGCACCCAGGAACTCCCAGGCATCCAGGATGGGCCTTGTAGCACAGGCATATCAAGTTCTCCTGAGCGGCTTGCCCAGAAGAGAGTTGGGATACCACCTTTGGCTCTGATCAATGCTTCTTCCAAGTGTTCTGAAGGTGTCCTATAGCAGAACACCTGCTAGATTTTTAGTTTTGGGGGTGAAGGTATGGCAGGAACAAGACTCCCACCTGGGATCAATTTGGCAAACTGAAAATGAGTATCTTAGGCAAGCAAGGTGTGAATGAAAGTTTCGAACTAAAGTCAAAGTCTGACAGGTCTGCCACAGCTCTGGAAACAGACTATTTTTGGTCAATGAAAATAATAATAGCTTTTATTTATTCTGTCTTTTATGTTGTTGTACCCAGTACCTGGCTGGTAGTGGACCCTTAGTCAATCTTTGTTGAATGAATGAGGAAACCAACAAATGAATGCTCAGTATTTTCTTTATATTATCCAATTTAATTGTCATGGTAACTCTATAAGGTAGCTCATAGTATCAGCATTTTACGAGTAAGGAAACAGGTTCAGGAAGATTAAATAACTTGCCTCATATTACAGAGCTAATGAGAGATGGGTTCAAGATTCAAACTCAGTTTGTTTGGTTCTGCCCTCTTTTTAAGGTTAGACACTCAGCAGGGAATATAGAGTACAAGTTGGAAAGATTTGACTTTAGCATTGTCTTCTAGCTTCACAATCTTCATTCCCAGGACCTCAGGTAATGGTTCTGCTTATATCAGAGAAGCTAAAAAATATTGAAGACAATTTTGGGCATTTATTTCTTCAGAGGTTTTTAGGCTTGCCAATTATTTTCAGGTCGTTGTTTCAAGGACAGAACTATAATTTTGGCAGGAGTCAAAGCATGGATTTTTTTTTTTTTTTTTTAAAGAACAGATTTTCCTTTCAGTCCTGGAAGTGGCCAGGAGGGCTTGATGATACATAGAGACAGTGTGATAGGACAGAGGATGACTATAAAAAATTCATGAGGCAAACACTATTGGAAAGGGAAGGGATTTTGGAGGTTACTGAACCCTGCCTTCCATATACGTACTTACTTGCTTAAAGGTGAGACCTAACAATGTATCTCATCATTGATGTGTAGCTATGGCATCCATACTTCTTATCACTTGAGCTCATTTCTTTCTTGTCTTGCTTTCAAGGCCAGTATGCTTTATTTCCTGAAGTTCTGCCTAATCAAACTACTGAGATTTTATTTCCTTTGGAGGAGATTATGAGAGGATGTGTTTTAATATCCAGTGCTTTCATTTTAGTGAAATCTTAAAAGAAAAGGTATTGAGGATAAGCGGGAGAGAAGGCATTCTCAAGCATTAAATTCTAAACTGTTCTATAATCTTCCCCATTGCTTGTAAGGTATACAGACATATACATTTTAAAACAATAGTTATGTACATTACAATCTAGAGACAGGAAATCTTAAGTAATTATGTCCATTTTTGGGGGGGCATGGGAAAGGACTTTAGAGAACTACTGAGACTGTCAGATACATGTTTTAACCTAAACCCCATCACCAAATTGCTCTTGAAGAGCAGCACTTTAAATTTCAAAATCAAACACAAAATTTTACTCTCTGCTCAAGACCTGAAAAGGTAGGAAACATGACCAGTGGGAGATTTAAAGTAGAGATGGGGTTTCATCATGTTGGTCAGGCTGGTCTCAGGAGTTCAAGACCACTCTGGACAACATGGTGAAACCCCATCTTTACTAAAAATATAAAAATTAGCGAGGTGTGGTGGCGGGCACCTGTAATCTCAGCTACTTGGGAGGCTGAGGCAGGAGAATCACTTGAACCTGGGAGGTAGAGGTTGTAGTGAGCCAAGATAACAACACTGCACTCCAGCCTGGGCAACAAGAGTGAAACTTTGTCTAAAGTGAGACTCCATCTCAAAAAAAAAAAAAAAAAGTGATATAGCCAGGTATAGTGGCTTGTGCCTATGATCCCAGCTACTTGGAAGGCTAAGGGAGGAGGATTGCTTGAGCCCAGGAGTTAAAGAGGCTGCAGTGAACTATGATTGTGTCACTGTACTCCAGTGTGGACAACAGAATGAGACCCCATCTCTAATTCATGAATTAATTAAAAAGTGATTTAAAATACATTTCTTTGTTATGGAATTTTAAAATTATGGAATTAAATAACTTCAGACCTGAAGATTAACATTTATCGGCAAACTTGGGAGGATTAAGAGTGAAAATAACTGCTATGTGGGCTGATGAGAAATTCAATTATATAATGAGGACTGGCAGGGAAGTTCATGGATACTGGGTTCTGAAGCCATATGGATATTACAAGCCAAAAATTACTGTAGGAAGAAGAATTTTATCTTTGAAGTAGCTTGTGTTGACTCAGTTGGTTTTAACAGACAGATCGTAAGTTAATCCTTTGTTTTAGATAAGAAATCTGAGGAGGAAGAGTAGATGCAGTGGTCTGTGTGCCAGAATCATGTGGCATTTTCTGGGTTTATCACAGAGATGCTTCCTTCCTCTGACAACCTCAATAGGTGAAGGTCACCTGATTTGGAGATGGGGATGGTGATTGAGGAAGAGGGTAGGAGGCGGTCAGGACAATTCACTGTCAGAACTGGCTCCACTCACGGATTGCCAACTCCCCTTGGTAAATATTCAGAAAATGCCATAGCGTGTTTTCCTTCATTGCTGCACATATTTCTTAATTCACAGCCAAGTGATCCAAATTCTTCCATTTTCAGCCAGCCTCAGTTGAATATCAAACCACCAGGGGATCCCTAGCCTTTATAGCTCACGTAGTCTTAGAGGCGGTCATAGACAGAAAATGCTTCCTTAATGAATTGTCTGACTAGCTTATCAAATTCCCAAACCACACTTTATTCTTCTCTTTCCTTTTCCTGGTTGCAGGAAATATTACAAAACCATCTTTTTCCTACCTCAGCAAGCCCTTCTCAGGCTTTGCCATGTTTTATTTCTACACCATACCTGTGCAGACCTGGCTGAGGGTAGAATTATAAGACCAATTAAAACTCAGACATGTATCATGTTAGCAGTGGGGGCAAAAGTGGGCTTCCTTTCTGTCATTTGAATGTTATAAACTTAGCAAGTGAAAAGGCACAGTGCTAGAAAAAAAATAGGCTTTGCATTGAACTGGGCTTTGATCATCTGGGATATTTATGAAAAGAATAACAGGGCACCTTGGCAGCTAAAGAACAATAATTGCTTTGAATTATAGTCAATTTAGGAGTTTCCACGATTGTGAAAAGGAGAAGAAACTTGACTAATTTTGAAAGTGAATACGTTGAAAATAATTTCCATTTGTACCAGACTTAAATATGGGTGTGTCTCATTTGAGAATTTATAGCAATTCAGATAAAGCACACTTTAAAGGCAAAAATTACGAGGACCAGAAAGAAGTCTGTAACCTTATTTTGTCCCTCTTCCAAGTCCCAGCCTGTTTCTAGAAGAACCCTAGGAGTGGTCAATCAGCTTCACCTTCCAGCATATTTCCCCAAGGGTGGAAAAGTAAGAAAAGGCCTTTCATAATACTGACTTCAAGTCATAAGTCAGAGAGAGTTAGAGCTAGAAAGGCCTAAGAAAGAATTGAGATGTATTCAAAAAGAGCAAACATTGGGTGTCTGCCGTTTGTCTTACACTGTTACGTGCTGAAGACACACAAAGAGAACAGATGGAGAATCACTGATCTGGTGTAAAAATGGACTTGCAAACAAGCCGTGATTCGACAGGATCACACAGGAGAGAACACACAGGAGGAAATATCTAATTCAGGTTGGGGAATCCCAGAAGACCTTGGAAAGTGCCTAGGGTTGCCCTAATGGAAGAAGGGAGGATGAGGGGGCCTGGGAGTGGGGATCTAGGCAGTTTCCCAGCACAGACAATAGAGTATGATTAGATTAGAGGATGAAGCGTAGTTCCACGTAGTGGGAGTGTGACCAGAAAGGTGGTTGGGGTTCAGTCTCTGAAGAAGCTTGAGCCACTGGAAGTTTTTAAGTCGTAAACGGGTGTGATGAAATCTCCGTTGACAAAGCTCATCAGTGGCAATGAAGAGAAAGTGAATTAGAGGCCAGCCAGTACAAGATGATGATCACAGATGACTATAGTCCACTCAATTTTCAGCATGCCTTTGTCTACACATCATCTTATTTTATCTTATGATGACCACGTGAAGGGAAGATCTGATTATTCCTGGTTTCCAGTTACGAAACAGGATTCGAAGTGTACATTTATATACTCAAGGTCCCTCTAGTAGCTTATTCCAAAACCTGACTTTGACCCAGTTGCCTAGTTCTGAGGCTGGGGCTGTTTCCAGATCTTCTCAGTGGAGTAATTGAATATTCTGGGCCTTCTGGTTGAGACTGCATTTGCTTGCTTTCTTCAGCAGAATATTCCACCTTTGTTCATTGGTTCTGGAGAGAAGGAGGAAGACACTTGTTAACGGTACTACCCTTTACCATAGCCGCAGAACCTCAAGAATGGCCCTGCAGAGTATGCACAGATGATGTTCCAAAGCATGAATTAATAGATTCTCAGTAGCATGCCATAGATAAATGAAGGGTTCATATGCCTGTTGATTGATGTTTTGGCTTTTTCATTTCCTTGCCCAAAATTTACTGGGCGTTATTGTGTTTATGCCTCATTTTGGACTTCAGCAGCCTCTTTTTGTCCGGTGATCTTGAGGGCCTTGATTTGTACTTAGGTCAGTCTTCAACAAATATTTACTGAGCTCTCATTTAATTTGCCAGACATACTCTAGGATCAGGGGATGTAACAGTGAATGTGGCAAAAATGTCTGATGTCATAGAATGCACATTGTAGTTGGGGGAGAGAGGAACTAAATGACAAAGAATAGACAAAAAATAGTAATTTCAGGTGCTAAAAAGAAAAAAATAAAGCAACATGAAAGGAAAGAAGGGTGGTTCTACTATTTCAGGTAGGGTGGTTGGGAAAGCACTATCTGATGGGGTTTCATTTGAGCTGAGACCCAAATGAAGTTGGAGGAGGGGCATGGGATGTTTGGGAGAAGAAATTCAGGTTGAATGATAGTCTGTTCTCACACTGAGACATACCAGAGACTGGGTAATTTATAAAGGAAAGAGATTTAATTGACTCACAGTTCAGCATGGCTGGGGATGCCTCACAATCATGGCAGAAGGCAAAGGAGGAGTAAAGGCACGTCTTACAGGGTGACAGGCAAGAGAGTGTGTGCAGGGGAACTGTCCTTTATAAAACCATCAGATCTTGTGAGATTATTCAGAATCACAAGAACAGCACAGGAAAAACCCATCCCCATGATTCAGTTACCTCCCACCGAGTCCCTCCCATGACATGTGGGGATTATGGGAGCTACAATTCAAGATGAGATTTGGGTGGGGACACAACCAAACCATACCAAGTGGGAAGGCCCCAAGGTAGGGCCACTGCTGTGTCCAAGCAATGGAAAAGAGGCCAGTGTGGCCTGAGTGCAGGGGGTCAGGGAGAGAGCTGACCACAGTGCTGGAGAGAAAACCGGGCCTTGATGGTACAGGCTTTGTGGCCATGTAAGGACTTTGGGTGTTAGCCCAAGGGTCATAGGAAACCACTGGAAGTTGTGGGCAGTGGAGCAACTTGCTCAGATTTGTGTCTCAAGAGGATCTCTCTGGCTGCCCTAAGGAGGATTGGTTATGGGGCACAAGAGTGGAGACAGGGAGTCCCATAAAAGCTACTGCAGTGGTCCAGGGCAGAGAGGACGGATCAGGGTGATGGTGCTGGTGAGATGCAGTTGGGTTCTGAGTATATTTTGAAGGTAGGGATGTTGAGATTTGGATATAGAGGATGAGAGAAAAAGACAGATGATTCCATTGTTTTGGCCTGAACAACTGGATAAACAAAAAGGTCATTTACTGAGCTGGTAATGTGTTTTATCAAATGTGCCATGGGCTATTATTTTTTATTTCTGTTTTTGTTGAGGTGTTGACTTGGAATAGTCTCTGGCAGACTTTTCATTTAAATACACCAAAAAGGAGTTGTTTTTATTTTGGGGTGATTCATGACCTCTGTTTGAAGTGACGTCTTAGATGTGTGCTGTACTTTGTACTGTTACTTTTAGATCAGCCCCACAACGTTTATACTATATGATGGAGATTAAGATATGGGAGAAACAAGATTGAAATATGTTTCACTTTATTTTTAGAAATGTTTTAAATTGGCTGGTTAAAGCCCAAATATTTTTTTGACACTTCCTGGTTGTCATATTTTTAAAACTTTTTAAATCATAAAATAAATTCATGTACATGGTTAAAACATATATCTACATTATACAAGGGTATACAATGAAGAGTAAAAGTCTGCCTCTATCTCCAGTCCTATTTCTAAGAAGTTACTACTGTCAACAGTTTCATGTATGCTTTCAGAAAAATTCCATTCATGTGCAAGCATTTGACCTGATATATTTTAAAGTCATAGCTTTAAGCTAGGAGCACCACGTGTTTGGTTTTAAACTTAGTAGGCTTTGTAGTCACCTTGGTAGCCCTCAGGTTAAGTGGCCTGGAGTCCACCTTCTAGCAACTAAGGTTCTCCCTCTCCAAACCATCCCACACTGAAACACTGTGTTCATCATATAACATCCCTTCTCAAAAGCCACCAGTGGTTCTTCTCTGGGTAGAGGTAGAAACCCAAACTCATAAAGTTGGATTTTAAGAGCCATTGTAATCTGGCTCCATTCACTTTTTTCTACTCTTTTACCACTTTCCGTCACAAACCCTCTACTTAAACTAAGTTTGTCCACTTCTGCTTACTAAGTCCTGAATATTTTTCCCAAATTTGGAGTAGTTTCCTTCAGAACCTGGGTTCAAAGGAGTGTTCTTCCTGGAACACTCTACTCCACAGTAATCTCTCACTTCTTCAAACTTGCTAAATTAGGGCTAGATACATGTACCCTATTTGAACATAATCACAAATTCTTTTATGATTATTAACTTTCCTGTATCCATGTATCATTTGCTCAGCTAGACAGTAAGCTCTTAAGGACAAGAACTAATTTATGAATTACAGTCATGAGTCTTACATAAAGCCCTACTTTCTGCATGTGGAAGTTCAATTAGTAATTTTTGGAATGTGCACATTGACAATCATCCCTCGATGGGATGTTGCTGGTACACAGGGATTATATTAAAAATTGCCAGATTGTGGCTGCCAACAAAGCTACCTTTTTAGTGGGTTACAAAAATGTTTACTCCCAGGGAACAGTAACTGGACACCACTCTTTTGGACAAAGAACTTTTGGATATGCCTGGTCCCATGCTTTCTTCCTTCTTCAGATGGCATTGCATGTAGTTGTCAGAAACAATGTGTTTTCATATGCCAATAAATTATGAATAGTTATTTATTTGGCTTGGCAATGATGCAATTTTTAAAAATTTATTTTTTAAAATTTTGATAAAATATATGTGACATAAAATTTACCATTTTAACCATTTTTAAGTGTACATACAGTTCAGTGGCATAAGCACATTCACCATCATCCCTCCCCATCATCATGAAAAAGATGGACTTTTTTCATCTTCCAAAACTCAAGCACTGTGTCCCTTAAGCACTAACTCCCCATTCTCTCTCCCTCCATCTGTCTGTGGACACTTGTATTGCTTCTGTCTTGCCTATTGTGAATAATGCTGCTGTGAACATGAATGGGCAGATGTCTCCTTAAGACCTTGCTTTCACTTCTTTTGAACATATACTTAGATGTGAAATTGCTGGATCACATGGTAATTCTATTTGTAATCTTTTTAGGAGTCTGTCCATGCAATTTTAATATTTCTCCTTGGTATTTAACATCTTCAAAGGGAAGGGCAAAAATTTATTAACATCCTCACCTTTGGGGCCAAACTGAACTTGAGAAGTGTTTATTTCAGAACACTGTCTTTGGGTGATGGTTCGTCATCAAAATTCTTGAATTTGTTCATTTATTAGTTTGCCTATTTTTAGACTGTAGACTTTTAGAGGACAGGCAGGAGATGTTTAATTTGCTTTGTAGAGCATGTAGCCGAAGCTCAGATGGGGAAGGGTATAAATATTATGCGTTGTTTTATTTCAGCTAAAAAATCTCCTTGAGCTGCATGACAAGAGTCTGGGTTGCTTCCAGTTCCTTTTCTCTTGCTGTTTGCCCTTGGGCAAATAACTTCCTCTTTCTCTGACTTTTTTTTTTTTTCTGGGCTTTGTGTGTGTGTGCTGGTACCTTAATATTTATTATTATCCTTAACGTTTTCCTTGTGGATTCCTCTGTAAAACTTACATATTGCCTTCTCTTCGTAGCCTTGCCTGACAGCCCCTCTTCCTTACCAGGTCCTGGGGTAGCACTGATTGCTTTCTCCTTTGTATTTTTGCAGCTCCTTTCTCATCCCTTTCTTACGGGTGGATCTTGTTGTTTTGTAATTGTCAACTTGCCTCTTACACTGTTAGTTCAAGCTTCTTGCAGTGGGGAACTGAGTCTCACTCTTAAAAAAAAAAAAAAAAATTCCAGCACCTAGAGCCATGCTTTATACACGGAGGGGAGTGGCTCAAAAATATTTGTTGATTAAAAAATTAGGCTAGGCACGGTGGCTCATGCCTGTAATTCCAGCACTTAAGGAGGCTGAAGTGGGCGGATTGCTTGAGCCCAGGAATTTGAGACCAGCCTGGGCAACATAGCAAGACCTGTCTTTACAAAAAATTTTAAAAAAGTATAAGCTGGGTATGGTAGCACATACCTGTAGTTCCAGCTACTCAGGAGGCTAAGGTGGGAGAATCACCTGAGCCTGGGAAGTTGAGACTGTAGTGAGCCGTGACAGACTGCACTCCAGCCTGGATGACAGAGTGAGACCCTGTCTCCAAAAAAAAAAATTTTTTTTAAATCTGGCCAGGCACAGTGGCTTTTACCTGTAGTCCTAGCTGCTTAGGAGGCTGAGGCTGGAGGGGTGTCTAAGCCCAGGAGTTCAAGGCTACAGTGAGCTATGATCATGCCACTGAACTCCAGCCTGGACTACAGAATGAGACCCCATCTAAAAATAAATATATTAATTAAAAATAAAAAAAATTTAAAAATCATGTGGCCAGTTAGCTCAGTTGGTTAGAGTGTGGAGCTCATAATAAATTAAAGAACGAATGTTTGAAATTACATGTAACTAAGTTCATATAATTTTAACTTGGCTATGAGGCATTGTTATGCTAATGAGTTTATTATAACAATGAGTCAACATTTATTGAGAAAGTTGTGTGCTAAGTACTATGCTGAGAGTTTTCATGAGTGTTTATTATTTACAGTCAGACTTGGAGAAGTTAACGTACTCATGAATACCCACTGAGTAAGGTAACAGCTGGACTTGAACCCATGTGTGTTTATTCTAGAGTGCTTGCTTTGAACCACTGTTGAGGAGGCCAGTACTATGTGACTCTTAATTCTCAGCATTTTTTAAAAATCCTGCATCTTTAATGGTGTGAAATTAGAGAGGTAATTAGTTGTACACCTTTGTATGTTGCTTTATATTTGCAATGATTTAACCTAATAGACTTGAATCCCTTTATTAGCCTTTAATAAATAATTAATGTCCTGAATCCTACTTCCAATGTAGTTATTTGACATCTGAGTATGGAGATGCTAATTAGTACTGCACAATATACCTACTCTCATAAGGCAGCTGTACCAAAATTGCTTTAGAAAAGGTCTGAATTACTATCTTTTTTGTTTTTTTGTTTTATTTTGAGACAAAGTCTCACTTTGTTGCCCAGGCTGGAGTACAATGGCTTGATCTCGGCTCACTGCAAACTCTCCCACCCTGGCTCAAGCGATTCTCCTGTCTCAGCCACCCAAGTAGCTGGGATTACAGGCTCTTGCCACCGTACTCGGCTAATTTTTGTATTTTTAGTAGAGACGGAGTTTCACCATCTTGGCCAGGCTGGTCTTGAACTCCTGACCTCACATGATCCACCCTCCTCGGCCTCCCAAAGTGCTAGGATTACAGGCATAAGCCACCGTGCCCGGCCAAAAGGTCTGAATTATTGTCAAATGCCATAGCTTCCTTCCAGACCCGAGGTTTCCAACTTCTCCGCAACATTTGACCACTCTCCCGTTGAACCTCTGCCCTCTCTGGGCTTCTGTGGCCTGGGCCCTCCTTTTTATCCTCCTGGCTTGTTTACCACTGCTTTTGCATTTCTTGTTGTTTGTTGTTCCTTCCTCTCTGCCAGCTTTTAATTGTTGGGATTGCAGATAGGTCTAAATCCTTATCTCTAGTCTGACCTCCTCCTTAGTCCCAGATCAGCTTCACAGCAGTCTACTGGCTGTCTTCATTTACTTCTATCAAGATATCTCAAGTTAACCATGTCATCCTGGGACTTCTCAGTTCCCTTCTTCATCCCAACCCTGCTTTTCTGCCTTTTTTTATGGCTAGGTTCATGTTGTCACCATCCCCCCAAGTAAGAACCTCAGCACCATTTTTGGTCTTTTCTTCCCCCCATACTTCCACATCTACTTGACTACTCGTTTTTCCTCGAAAATTTTCAAATTAGTTCCTTTCTTTTAATTTCCACTTCACTATTCTTTTGTTTTGTTTTTGTTTTTTGTTTTTTTTGAGATGGAGTCTTGCCATGTTGCCCAGGTTGGAGTGCAATGGGGCAATCTTGGCTCACTGCAACCTCCACCTCCCAGTTTCAAGTGATTCTCCTGCCTCAGCCTCCCAAGTAGCTGGGATTACAGGCATCCACCACCACACCCAACTAATTTTTTGTATCTTTAGTAGAGACGGGGCTTCATCATGTTGGCCAGGCTGGTCTCGAACTCCTGACCTCATGATCCGCCCGCCTAGGCCTCCCAAAGTGCTGGGATTTCAGGTGTTAGCCACCACACCTGGCCTTCCACTGTCACTATTCTTATCTTATGTGTGAATAATTGGCTTTCAGGCCTTCAGTCTCTACCTTTCTAACTCACCCTACCCCCGACCTCAGAATTATTTTTAAAAATGTAAGTCTGACTGAGCCATTCCACTACTTTAAAGTCCTCAATGGTTCCCCATTGCCCCAAAATAAAGTGTAAAGGGGCAGACAGTGGCCTCCACAATCTGTTCTGACCTCCCTTCCTAGCTTCATTCCTTCTCCATTACCTCGCCTTGGATGCTTGTGACTTGCTCAACTTCAGGCTCACTTTTCTGCCTCTGTGACTTTGCTGCCACTTTCTCTTTGCCTAGAATCTTTCCTCTCTTTCCTCAGCCATGAACTCTCTTTTTTTTCTTTGAGACAGAGTCACCCTGTTGCCCAGGCTGGAGTGCAGTGGTGTGATCTCGGCTCTCTACAGCCTCCACCTCCTGGGTTCAAGTGATTCTCCTGCCTCAGCCTCCCGAGTAGCTGGGATTGCAGGTACCTGCCACCATGCCCCGCTAATTTTTGTATTTTTAGTAGAGATGGGGTTTCACCATGTTGGCCAGGCTGATCTCGAACTCCTGACCTCAGGTGATCTGCCAGCCTCAACCTCCCAAAATGCTAGGATTACAGGCATGAGCCTCTGCACCCAGCACAGCCATGAACTCCTATACATATATGCCTTAAGACCCCCATCAGCTGTAACCCCTCTTGAAGCTCTCCCGAAACCTCTTTCCCTCTTCTGTGACCCCAGAAGACACACATTCTTTCCTCTTTTGCTGTCCACACTGTAGTCTGGCTGGTCATGGACAGGCCTGACTCACCTCTAGATTATGAGTTCCTTGAGGAAGAGACAGTGTCTGATGTCCTTGGGGACACTGGTGCCCAATTCAGGGCCTGGCTTATGTGCAGTGCTCAAGAAACAAGTTGAATTGGGTGATGGGGAAGGTTTCAAGAATATTCAGCACTATAAAGAATCCAAAAATTAATGACCTAGAGAAGATTATGAAGAGGGGCTAATGGAAGATGCTATGGATGGGATGGAGGTAAGGAGGGAAGAGGATTGTTTTAGACCTGAGCGGAGGCTGTCTTCCACCTCTGTATTCTCCAACTGCCTCCCCATTTATCAGAGGAACAAGTAATGGCTGATTTTAACTTACATCATCAGATATGTCTGTTGCTAGAAAAATTTAGTTATTCATCCAGAATACAGTCACTCCCACCTCATTTTTCAGTGAATGTTTGAAGCTGACCCTCAGAATGCAGCTATGAAAGGCTCTTTGAGTGGGTGTTTCAGATCCATAGACACAAGATTTGTTTTATAACAATAAAGAGTTAAGAAAAACACTTCGGAAAAAAAAAAGACTGAAAATTCCTTTATAGAGGTTTTATTTTTTCTGGGTACAGTTCATCTGTTTATTTGTTTGTCCTTAAGGCATATCGAAGTAGGAACTACCTTGTAATGCATTACAGCATTTATTGGTTGGTTTGTTCTGCCCTCATTTCTGCCTTACCCGGACAAAAAGTGAGCCTCACCAATGGCTGGACTCACCCGAATTCTGCTTGCTCAGGCCTCTGAGCGTGTTTTGTTTCTTTCAACAAAACTCTCTGTCATGGATGCACTCCCACTGCAATCCAGCCGCTCTCTTCTCCTGCCTCGTCCTGCACCCAGTCACTGATAGAAGCTGGTATTTAACTTCCAGAGGCGGTGAGTGGAGCTACGAGGCCTCTAAGTATGTGGTGGGGTCTGAGATGAGCTGATACGCGGAAGGCCCTCAAAGGCCTTGGCAAGATGTGCCTGGGACAAAGAAGGGCAGGGGACAAAGTTAGGCCTTGTGAGGGGGATCTGAGGGCAGTGAGACAGAGGAAGGGACTCGGCCAAGGCAACTGAAGACCCCAGTGAGCTATGAGGGGTATTCTGAGGACAACGATACACAGACAACAGTCAGCAAACTCCATGGAGAGCTGACAGTGAGGGTGGGATAAACAACTAGCAGTTTCTAGAAGCTCTGGAATGTCATGAATGGCAGTGATCATCATCCCATCTCGAGGATTACTAGCACCATAGTAAAGGTCACCAGTAGGCTACTAGTTAGTGGCCTTGCTGCATGCTCTTCAAGTGGACGGTCTTATTCATTTCATAGATGTTTTCCTTTGTGGTGTTTTAGCCACGCCATGGTCTCTGTTTTTCTCATTTAAAATCCAGGCTGCTGCTTGTAGGGTCAGTATAGCAGGCTCTGCCCTTCTCTGCGAGGTAAGTGTGTGCATTCTGTAACCACTTTCTGGAACTGTTGGAAAATCCTGATGCCCAAATGTTCAACCTAAAGTTGCCACAGGAGTTTTTCTTCACTGTGTGAAGTGATGGGAGGAATGAGGGTGTTTGCAGGTGTGAAGTAAGATGGTAGATTCAAAGCAGCTGCTCTGGGAGAGGAAGTCAGTACCCTCTTCAAGGCAGAGACCTATACCTGTTAGGACAAACTGGGTCATTTGCGTTTCAAAGCTGTATGAAGTCACTTTGCCCAGGAGACTGAGAGTACTCCATGGATCCAGGCTAGCCGGGCCCTTCTTACCATAGTTGCTGATGAGCCCAGCAGTAGAGCTGGTACTTAATACGGCATCCTCAATGTAGCAACTCCATTGGCAGCCTCGGTTGAGCTGCTCTCACTGCATCTGACCCAGAAAACGCTCAAAAAATGACTGCAGTGAAATGTGTCTTCAAGGTGAAGCTTTCAGTCCAGGTCGGGGAGGAATGTGGAGTTGATCCCAAGGGTTCAATACTTCTAAATATGCTGGGAGTGAGCTTTGTTTATGCTCTGACCCAGAGGAAGTCACTTTACATCTCACCCTGCTTCTACCAGCATAGAGTGCCTTCTGCTTGTTTTGCATAAGCTGTGTGCCTCCTCTGCAGAAGAGGCACAGAATGAATTGGGAGCTATAAAACTCCTGGCAGTCATAATTCTTTGTGAACAGCAGAGTCTGGTGAGCAGTGTATTTGGTTGGCAAGTGATCATTACAGTCTATACTTGGTTTCTCTGTCTGTAAGACGGTGGAAATGCTTTCTTACTGAAATGTGAAGGGGGTCAAAGTGAAATCGTGTATGCATTGTCCTTTTTCTGAGACCTGATGCTTAAAGCATCAAGACTTGTCAAAGAGAGATGTTCTATGGATAAAATCTACTCCAAGCATCTTGCAGACATCATCTAAAGGAAATTGTCCCTGAAGAGCATCTTGTTCAGCTCCATTATTTTACCAACAAAGGAGATCCAGAGGGGAATGATTGGCATGAACTTGCATAGTTAGTGCGGGACTCCTGAGTGAAACCCAGGTGTCCTCATCCATGGCCTAGACCTTCTTCCCTGCCTGTATCTCTCCCTCCTTCTCCTTCTTCATCTTCTGTAACTTTTTAAAAACCAGTTTTTAGAAATTATAACATGAACTTGGTTATTTTTACCCAGGGTAAAAATAATTCAAACAGTACCGAAGGGTCTAAATGGCGCTCCTAGACTCATTACTGCAGAAGAGGCACAGGTAACAACTATGAACAATTTCTTGTCTATCCCCTAGAGATTTTACAGGCACATATAGGCATATACATAATAGATACAGATACGTAAGTGTTTGTGTAGGTATATATGTATGTATATATACATATATACATGTGTGTGTATATACACATATATATACATATATCTGTATATGTTATGGTCATTTATTTTTTCACACTGCATTGTAACTTGTCCTTTTGACTTAATGATGAAACACCTCACCTTGGACATCTTTCCATATCAGGACATAGAGATTGACTTCTTTCATTTTTCTGTTTTTGAGATGGAGTCTTGCTCTGTTGCCCATGCTGAAGAGCAGTGAGGCAATCATAGTTCACTGCATCCCTGAACTCCTGGGCTCAAGTTTTTCTGCCTCAGCCTCCCATGTAGCTAGGACTACAGGCATGCACTACCACACCTGGCCTTTTTTTTTTTTTAAGAGATGAAGTCTCACTATGTTGCCCAGGCTGGTCTTGAACTCCAGGGCTCAAGTGATCCTCCTACCTTGGCCTCCCAAAGTGTTGGGATGACAGGTGTGAGCCACCATGCCTGGCCTGACCTCTTTCATTCTTATCAGCTGTGTAATATCTTATGCTCCTTCTATTTCTTCATGATGAGTTTCAGAATTATAAGCAGTACCGTGGAATTTGAGTCCTGAATTCATGATGCTAAAGTAAGAATCTCTATTTTACATGAGCCTCCAGGAAGGGGAATGACTTCTGAGAAGGTCACATGGCCCAGATCATTGAGAAATCTGAGACTCTGCTTCTATTTGCTGATGGTTTGTACTTATGGGTCCCTGCCATATGCCACCTGCCATGCTAGGGCTTCGAATACCTTCACTCATGTAATTCTCACAATCGTCCATTCAGTGTGATATTGTAATTGCCATTTTACTGATGAGGAGGTGAAGACTAGTCAAGCTAAGTTTGCCTGGGTTCACATAGTCAATTAAGTGCCTGACTTCAGACTTGTACCTAGATCTACTTGACCCAAAAGCCGATGCTATTCTCACTGTCTGAAATCTAGGACACTAGGGAGAATGGTTATGGTGAATTTGAAACCAGGCATTTTTTATGGCTTCAAGTTTGGTTGGTTGAGACCTAGAGTCCTCTATGTACACAGCAATGACATGGAGGAACATGTAGCAGTGGAGCAGAGACAGAAATGATGCAGGGAGGTGGGGACAAGAAGTGGCTGCTCCTCAGGCCATGCTATTGTCTGTTATATGCAAGGCTCTGTGGAAAACACAGAGGTCATTGGCTAAGGCACGGTTTTCTGCTCTGGTGAGGGTTGTAGCGTGACACAAAGGGGATTGAGGTAGGTGCTGTTGTGGGGCTGGCTGCAGAATGCTTCAGGGTCTACACAAGCTTGTTCAGCCCACGGCCTGTGGGCTGCATGCAACCCAGGACAGCTTTGAATGTGGCCCAGCACAAATTTATAAACTTTTAAAAAACATTATGAAATTTTTTTTGCAATTTTTTGTTTTAGCTCATCAGCTATCATTAGTGTTAGTATATTTTATATATAGACCAAGACAATTCTTCCAGTCCGGCCCAGGAAAGCCAAAAGATTGGACACCTCTGGTCTACAGGAAGCCAAGATTTTTTGGGACTGGGGACCCAGATCTTGGGGGACCATCAACACTTTCTAACAGGGGAGTGACATACAATCAGCTACATTTTAGGACACCCTGCAGAAATATAACAAGGGACTCAAGAGGGTCTAAACCAAGGCAGTAGGAATGGAAGGGAGGCAGTGAATTCCAAGAGATTCTGAGAAGTCAGAGTATCTGTACTTTCTATGTGAGGTAGGATCCATTGTCAATATTTTCAGGCCCGGCCACATAAAGGACCAAAGATATTTAAATTTACCAATATCTCACATTAAATATCATGGGATTTGTTGTTGTTGTTGTTGTTTGTTTGTTTGTTTTTGATGACAGAGTCCCCCTCCCAGACTCCCAAGTACAGGCATGCCACCATGCCCCACTAATTTTTTTTTTTTTTTGAGATGGAGTTTCACTCTTGTTGACCAGGCTGGAGTGCAATGGCACAATCTCAGCTAACTGCAACCTCTGCCTCCCAAGTTTAAGTGAGTCTCCTGCCTCAGCCTCCTGAGTAGCTGGGATTATAGGTGCCCACCACCATGCCCAGCTAATTTTTTGTATTTTTAGTAGAGATTGGGTTTCACCATGTTGGCCAGGCTGGTCTTGAACTCCTGACCTCAGGAGATCCACCTACCTCAGCTTCCCAAAGTGCTGGGATTACAGGTATAAGCCACTGTACCTGGCCCTCCTGACTAATTTTTAATTTTTTTTTTAGAGATGGAGTCTCACTATGTTACCCAGGCTAATAAAACATTTTTGTTCTCAAAAATATTTGAAAGGATTATTAGAATTATTCCTAATTTTGATTTTATGGTCTTCATTTTGTACTTATAAGATAGTTTTTTTCAAGTCTGAAAGCATTTTTGCAGGTTCTTAAAAAGCTTGTAGGTGTGTAGTGCCCACTGGCACCTAAGGGAAGGGAGAGGGCCGCTGAGTGTGGCTGGAGTTTTCTAGCTCAGGTATCTGGTAGGTTGCTGTTGCTAATTTACTGAGATTAAAGTCTTAAACGAAAGAGGCACTCTGGGAGTAGGGAGGAGGTACAAAGAAAGAATTCAGTCTTAACTGTGTTCAGTGGGAAGTAGCAGCAGTGTGTTCTATGGAGCTGCTGTAGCAAGTTGAGCCCAGGAGGGGCCGGGCTGGGGGTGTCAATTTGACAGCTCTCAGCACAGAAAGGGGAGAGGATCACATGAGAGAAGAAGAGAGAGGCCTTAACTTTGAGTAAAGCCTACCTTTAAGGGATGGGTGGAGGAAGAGAATCTAGGAAACATGATTTCAACATGACAGCACACTGAGTGATGAAGGGCCAGGAGAATCCAAGGCTGTGGAAATCCAGCTTTGAGAAAAGGATGGTTAATCATGTCTAACGCAGGGGAGGGATCACATCAGAAAGGAGTGAGCGAAGGCTGTTAGCCTTGGGAGAGGCTCAAGTGACCCTCAAGAAAGCAATTTTCATGGCGGGATGAAACTTGATGATCAGGAACTGCAGAAGGAAGCCATGGCGAGGAGGAGAAGACAGTGAATGCAGATTGCTTTGCTGAGAACTTGATGGAAAGAGGATGGTTTGAGAGAGAGGTCAAGGAAAGTTTGTGCAGTGAATAACATGATTTTAGGCCACGAGGGTGGGGATCCCTTGGGAAGTGGGGATGCTGAGGCAGCTAGGGATAGAGAAAGGGTTGGTAGATGCTGGAAGTCTCTGGGAGGCTGGAAAGCATCAAGTGGGTAGGGGAGCGGCCAGTGCAGCCATGTATGTGCCCTGCCATAGATGCACAGTGTCATTTCGAGAACAGTTACCGAGCCCTGTCACATTCGAAGAACCATGATAGGTGACACTGTGGCATTCCATACTTATATGAGGCTGGAACTTGGCTGTATGCTCTCAAGAGCAGGGACATTTTTTTTCTCCTTTATTTCTTCTAAAAAAGAATAAATAAATAAATAAATAAATAAAAGGATACATGCACAAAACATGCAGATTTGTTACATAGGTGTAGGTGTGCGATAGTGGTTTGCTGCACCTATTGACCTGTCCTCTAAGTTCCCTTCCCTCACCCCCAACCTCCCAACAGGCCCTAGTGTGTGTTATTCCCCCTCTGTGTCCATGTGTTCTCAATGTTCAGTTCCTACTTATGAGTGAGAACATGCGGTGTTTGGTTTTTGTTCTTGTGTTAGTTTGCTGAGGATGATGGCTTCTGGCTTCATCCATGTTCCTGCAAAGGACATAGTCTCATTCTTTTTATGGCTGTATAGTATTCCATGGTGTATATGTACCACATTTTCATGGGCATTTGGGTTGGTTCCATGTCTTTGCTCTTGTAAATAGTGCTGCAATAAACATACATGTGCATGTGTCTTTATAGAAGAATGATTTATATTCCTTTGGGTATATGCTCAGTGATGGCATTGCTGGGTCAAATGGTATTTCTGGTTCTAGATCCTTGAGGAATCTCCATCTGTCTTCCACAATGGTTGAACTAATTTACATTCCCACCAACATCGTAAAAGCATTCCTGTTTCTTCAGGGCAGAGACTTTTTGTTCGCTGCTTGTTATTTGTGGATAGAGCAGTGCCTGGCACAGAGGGCATGTTTGTCAACAGACCGATGGACTTTTTGAACCTGTCCTACAACGTATTCTACTGTGGGATATATGACATATGGGTGAGAATCTAAGTCATACACATGTGAGTTTTGAAGTGTAGCTATAAAAAAACAGTCCTGACTTCCACACCTGTGCGCCTAGGTGGATGCTCCTCTCCTTTTCTCAGAGCCATGCCCTCTCAGGTCCTGTTTCTCTTGGAAATGTGGACGAGTGAGTTTTTACTGGGACTCCTCCTGTGCCTCTCAGTGCCCCATTCTGGGGCACCAGGATGTTCTGTAGAAGCAGGGAAAGAATATATGACGATCCTTTAGGGGAAACAAAGGGGCTCATTCAATGAGTGAGTGAAAGATGAGTCTCCTGGTTGATGGTGATAAGAGGATCTTGTTTCCCGAAAGCTCTCTGGGTGTGAATATACTTTCTTTGCCTGGTTCGTGTCACTGGGGGATGTCCTCTTGCCCAGTGAACAGGAGGACTCTTTGCTAAGAAGTCCAGCTCCTGCCATCCCAAACTATTTTTGGGAAGGTCAGAAGTTCAAGTATCAGGCCATATTTGCTGTAATTCTCTTAGATTCTAGGTGTATAAAGTATTTCATTCAGTTGGAAACATCTGACTTCAAGTTTTAGGCAATTTTACCTTTTCTCACTGAGATGAGGTGGGGCACTTAACTTTTTATTCATAGTCTTTTAAGAAACACTTAAATTTTTTTCTTTCTGATCACAAATGTAATATAAAGTTTCACTAATGTAAAATACTACAGAAATACAGACTATAGAAAATGAAAGTTTTCCACCATCTACCTTGCTTAGTCCTTAGATAATCATTGACCATAATTTGATGCATATTCCTCCATATTCTTTTATACATATACTAATAAAATATGATTGCTATATTTATACACACACACACACATTTTGAGACAGTCTCTTTCTGTCACCTAGGCTAGAGTGCAGTGCATGATCATAGCTCACTGCAGCTCAATCTCTTGGGCTCCAGTGATCCACTTACCTCAGCCCCTCAAATAACTAAGATCACAGGTATGTACTACCACACCTGGCTAATTTTTGTATTTTTGATAGAGATGGGATTTCTTATGTTGTCCAGGGTGGTCTCAAACTCCTAAGCTCAAGCAATCTGCCCACCTCGGCCTCCCCAAGTGCTGGCATTACAGGCGTGAGCCACCACAGCTGGCCAATTGCTATTTATTTTTACAGAAAATGTTTTATAGCTTATATATAATTTAACAGCTTACATTGTCTTACTTAGCAATACATAAAGATCATCTTTCCTCATATGCGTACCTATAGGTTTACCTCTTTCAAAATTGTTCCACTGTATTTCATGATACGGAAGAACCATACTTTCTTTAACCATTTTTATTTTATTTATTTATTTTTTCTCCTGAGATGCAGTCTCACTCTCTTGCCCAGGTTAGAGTACAGTGGTGCAATCTCGGCTCACTGCAACCTCCGCCTCCTAGGTTCAAGTGATTCTTGTGCCTCAGCTTCCCAAGTAGCTGGGACTATAGGTGTGGCCACCATGTCTGGCTAATTTTTTGGATTTTTAGTAGAGACAGGGTTTTGCCATGTTGGTCAGGCTGGTCTCGAACTCCTGACCTCAAGTGCTCCCCCAGCCCCTACCTCCCGAAGTGCTGGGATTACAGGTGTGAGCCACGGCACCCTGCCTACTTAACCAATTTTAAAATAATGCCCGATTACATTGTTTTTGTTTTTTTATTTTGCTTTTGCTCTACCCAGTAATATGGAGCTACTTCTAAACTGCTAGAGGTGGATAGTCTCTTTAAGCTAATGGGGCTCGTAAAATCAGGCCATTTTTGCTGGGGAAATGGAAGGCTGAGCCCCAAGACTCCCCTGGTGCTCTTCTGACATTCTCTCCGAACAGGCAGACAGACCTTTCCTGTAGCTCAGGACATCACTTGCCCCTTCTCCCAGACAGGGTCCAGGCACCAGCCTTTTGTTGGGATGCATACTTAGATCAAATGCCACTGTCATTTGTTTGACTTTCCCCTCTTCTTCCCTCCTTTCCTGTCTTCCTTCCTTCCTTCCTTCCCTCCCTCCCTGCTTTCTCTTACTCACTTGGTGTCCAGTTGCAGCTTCCGCTCTCTCTCTCCTCTCTTCTTCCAGTCACCTGTGGGTGTCCAGGCTCTGCTCACTTCCCTTCCCCGCAGCAAGGCCTCCTACTGCTCCTGACTGTGTTCTCATTTATACCTGCTCGAATTTCCAGTTTCTCTAGATGGTACCTTTCTTAGTATCTGCTGCTTTCTCCTAACATCTCTGCAAAATATATTAAATCTACTGCTTTCCCAAGTACTTGTCCTGCCCTTTAAAGGATTTCATAAAGAATCAAGTTTAACATGACTGCTGCCACAGCCTCTTTACTCCATGTCACCTAGCACTTACCTGCACCCTCTGTTTACTGTACCGTGAGTAGTAAATTTCCGTTCCTCGTGAGGTGACTTCATTTGTAGTAGAAACTCCTGCTGTGTGGTGTGGCAGAGAGTATATGCTTTGGCTACTATCTGACCTGCTTCAAATCCAGGTTCTAACACTCACTAGCTGTGTGGCCACAGCAGGTAATTTAATCTTCTGATCTTCATTTTCCTCCTTAGTAAAGTAGGGAAGAATAAATAATACCTACCTTGAAGATAGGATTGTGCTATGCTGTGGATAAAAATGTGTGTCAGATGCCTGGCACGTGATGGGTGAACAAAAATGCTAGCTACTGTTGTCATTATAGCTCAGTTTCTCTTTAGCAAATCTGTTGATGTTTAGCAGATCTCTTTATGTGTTATAAGGGATCAAAGAATTGATGTATCCAAGGTCCTATTAGAGATGGATTTCATAATGATGTAAAATTTTGAGCATAAACATCTTTGCCAGCAGTTCCCATATTTCTAGCAATAGTAAATGGAGTAATTAATGAAACAACAATTTAGAACAAGAACTTTGATATTTTCTTGAAGTCCCTTGTGCTAGAAATAATTTATATTTTTCAGAGAATAGTTGTTCCCATTCATCCCAAATGATTTCCAGAATCAGGATTTTTGTTTTGTTTTGTTTGTTTTTTGTTTGTTTTGACAGTGTCTTGCTCTGTTGCCCAAGCTGGAGTGCGGTGGCGTGATTATGGCTCATGGCAGTCCCAACTTCATGGACTTAAGTGATCCTCCCACTTCAGCCGAGTAGCTGGGACTGTAGATGCATACCACCACGCATGGCTACTTTTTAAACTTTTTGTAGAGAGAGGGTTTTACCATATTGCCCAGGCTGGTCTCAAACTCCTGGGATCAAGTGATATTCCCGCCTCAGCCTCCCAAAGTATTGGGATTACAGGTGTGAGCCCCTGTGTCCGGCCCGGGATTGTTTTTTCTCTCCTAGATCCAGCAGTTGTGTTGGACGATGCTCTTTGTGCTTTCATTATTGCCACAGATATGCACTAAAGGCCTTTTAAGCCAAGACTTGAGTAATTCATTTGAGGGTTTGCTATAGATTAATATGGCAGTGGTTCTCTGGTACCCTCACTATCAAATCTGTGTACCACGGTTACATGCTGCATTTGGGGTTTCATACTCAGCATTCTGGGGTTACTTGATTTGGAGTCCAGTCTTTCTGCACTGGTTTCTGGTGCTAATCCCTCAAAGGGTTTCACAGGACCATATGAACACATGATAAGAAAACTAAAGCATAGACTCAAATTTTCTTTGAGTCTCAGAGGAAAACTAAGAACTTTGTTCCCTTCCCACAGAGGCAGTGAACTTGTCTAAGGTCTCACAGCGGGTCAGCAGCAGCTGCCACTTGGGTTTTCTCTGGAGCCATCCTTCCCTGTGGCCTCTAACAGCAGCTCTCCCACACTTGGGGCTGCGTTGCCCTCCCGAAACCCATCAGGAAACAAATTCTTGAGAACTCCCACCTTTCTCCCTTGAGGGGTTCTGAGCTCCATAAACCTTGGGAACTTTTCATTGCCCTAGGGAGGGTACGTTCTGCCTGGAAGGTGTTAGTGAACAAGGCATTTGATTTGCAAAGTTTGTCTGGCCAATCCATTTGGGGCAGGTTGGGTCTCTTCCTTTTCATATGGAAGAAGGCTTGGTGAGGAAGAGAAATGACTTGCTTAGAGCATCCCAAAGTTATTGATAGGACTGAATTTTCCCTTCTAAACCTTGAAACTCTTGCTTCCTTGCTGAACTTGTCTAAGCCTCTTAGGGGCATGCTGCTGATGGCTGGGGACAGGTCAGCTGTGCTAAGTAGGATAGTCTTATTGAAGAAAAGGTACTTGGCGGTGGGCTCCTCTCTCCCCACAGCCAGATGCTCCCTCTCAGGTGGCAGCTGTGAAGAGTCCTGGTGTGGGAGGTTCAGGAAGGACTCTTGGCCTTTATCATGAGTGTTGGGAAGCTCCTTTCTCAGGAAGTGAGCTGCCTTGTAAAACTGAAGTGAGATTCCTGGAGAGACAGCCCTGGGCCTTACTGTGCTTTGTCTACTTAAGCCAGCAGGAGCTACAGAACCCAGCATTAGCGCGTTGCTTTCTTTTCTGAAACCTCCATTTTTTCATCTTTTCCTCCCATTTCTTCCCTCCCCTGAACCAGGCAAGGAGGCCTGGGGCCAGCTGGGCTGTGTGTGTCCTTGCCATCTGCCAGGCCTCACTCCTCGGGCCGGAGCCTGGGCTTCGGCCAGTGCTTCCGCAGCTCTACCCTGCAGCCCAGCCCTGCAAGCCTCTCAGTGCCACTGAGCAGGTGTCCTACCAGGGTGCCCAGTGCCGTGATGCCAGCCTCCTGCTCCAGCCCTACGGGAAGGGATGGAGGCTCGAGAGAGGCTCCTTTAAGGCAATCTGGAGAAGGAGCAGACCACATGCCTGGAGCTCCTCCCCTGCCGGTGCTCTCAGGCGTTCTGGCTCCAGCCTTCCAGTTTCTTTCTCTGTTGTATATTTATTTTTCATGGATTTTGTGGTTCCAATAGCAGCAAGAGAAGCTGAGTGGAAAATCCAAATCTGGAAGCCACTTAAGAAGAAGATCCACATTTCTCTCAGGCAATTATGTTGTATTTTTCGGGAGGCCAAGGTAGGAGGTTTGCTTGAGCCTAGGGGTTCAAGACCAGCCTGGTCAGTGTAGCAAGCAAGACCCTGTCTAATGAAAAGATTTTAAAATAATAATAATAAAATAATGTTGTGTTAGAACACAAGAGATGATGTGTATTTGGTGTCTTGTGATGGAAATATTTTATCTAATATGATCTCTCTTTTTTTATTTCCCCAAGCTGTAAAGAATAACTTCTTAGAATGTCATTTTCCTATTTCATTTATAATAGTGTTTAGAGTGCATTCTCCTCTAGGAATGGGTCAGGATCTATAGGCTGGTGTCCTCTGCTGATCCACCCTGTGGTGAGAGGAATAGTTCTTACTAGACTTTTTTTTCCCCATGGACACCTTGTTGACTGTGTCTCCTTCCCTTTCCTTCTGGTTTTGCTTTTCTAAGCTTTGCTGCTTTTTGTTTTATCTTTCCCTCCTCACTGGTTGGGAGGCCCTTTGCCTGGTGAGTGGTGCATTGGGCACCCTTCTCTTCTAGGGAGCCAAATGGTTCCAGGTGTCTCTGCTGTCATTTGACCACAGAGTAGTTGTGAAAGGCACTCGCTTTCTGGCGAGTTGCCGTAAATTAAGGGCAAGGGCCCCAGGATGATCTCATTCAGGCGCCACTTCCTGAAAGGGGTGATCATGGAGCCTGGCCCATCAGAGGGGCGTCAGCAGCCCTTCCCAGCCAGCCTCTCTGTGCACAGAGAACTCATTTGTAGGAGAGTTTCTGGGGTGAGGTAGCACTACTATTTTGTTCACCAGGAAATAATACCAAGTTTCTCAGTTTTCCCCTCAATGAAGGGCAAGGCCTTGGAGGCCTTGGCCTGCTGGCATGCTGGAGGATGGAATGGGGTATAATCCAAGGAGCTTTCCCCCTGCCCATGTGGTTTTCTGGGCCAGTTTGGCCCAGCAAATGGAAATCCTATACGACCAGCTGAGACAGAACTAATATAGGGAGTCCAGAGTTGGACCATCTAGTGGAGAGAGAGCTATCTCCAATCAAGAGTCCAGAAAACTATTGACTGTTTTTGCCCAGTGATAAGTATTTTTAAAAAATGTTTAATAAATGTCTCTTGAGTCATACCAATGATGAGTGTTAAATTTTACTAAGCTCCTGCTATGTGTGAGATCCTAGGCCAGTAGACACAAGAAATGTCCCCAGACACTTCAGAGCCTGGCACAGAATATCTGAATCTTCAATCCTTCCCTCTCTCTTGCTATTTCACTCTTGCCTATAGACAAGTTTAGGATTTTCCCACTGAACAAAACTGTCCCTTGGCCCTGTATGCCTGTCTGCTCACTCTCAAAGCCCTATACCCTCTCCCATCAAACATTTTGAAGGAATGGGCTACACTCATTGTTGTACTCTGATTTATTCCACTTCCTGCTGCCATGGGTTCTTGTCCCCATGCTCTACTGAAACTTTTCTCCCTTTGGTCATCAGCTATGAATAACTGAGGCTCTCTGGGATATGGGACACTGTTGTTTGTTCCTTGCTTCTGGAAATTTCATCCCCCAAGGATTCCTGATATGGTTATTTCCTAACTTGCTTTCTTTGATGACTTCCTGGGCATATCCTGAGGAAGGGGTTCTCCAGGGTTCACCCTCAGCTCCCATTCTGGACAGCCTAAACCCTCTTTGGGGACAATCTTGGCTACTTTTAGTGTTCCTGATACCACCTATTTGCTGCTGATGACTCTATCTCTGGCTTCCAGCCATTCATTTCCACAGGTTCAGGACTTGGGTACCCAGCCTCAGGTTAAGCATTTCCACCCAGACAAATCATGGGCTGTCTAGGACTCCTACTGCTAGCCTTACACATGCTCTTTCCTAATTCTTTGCCTGTCTCTTATTTGTCCCATAGGTATCCATCTAAAGGCCACTTCCTCAGGGAAGCCTCCCCACATCCCCCAGGCTAGTGGAAACCTCTCCGTTAATACTTTCACGTCTCTTCTGCAGCACTCTGCAATGTGTAAATTATAATTATTTGCAACAGTTCACTGGCTGTTTGTCTCCTTGCTAGACTGAAAGCACCATGAGAGCAGAAAGCCTGTCTATTTTGCTTCATTATTGCATCACAACACCTAAGATTATGGCTAGCACAGGGTAAGGGCTTGCTATGTATTTTTGACCCATTGAACTCATCCTTTATCCCTGCTAAACTTCCTCCTTGTCTTGTAATCACTACCTTGGTTGATAGGGCCATCATCCACTTGAGAAATCACTCTTGGCTCTTCCCTTTCTGTCGCTTGTTATTTTCACTCACCTACCAGTGTCCTAAATAGTTTTGTAACCTGATCGCTCCTCACCAAAGTCCTGGGTCTTGTCCACGCCATCTCCTGTCTCAATTACTGCAGTGACATCCTAATCATTTCAGTGCCTGTAATCTTGTCCCTTCCCCTTTGAATCCATCCCTCCATACCCTTGCCAAAGGGATCTTTCTAGAAGGCAAGCTTAGCCATACTGTTCCATTTAGCACCTTTCACTGACTCCTCACTGCTCAGGTTCCCGTTGTCCGGCCCCAGCCTTATCTCTCACCCCTCTCTGAGCTGGCAGCAGTTTCCTGGGAACTCCAGGCTGTTTCCTCCATCCTTCCATGCCTCCACATATGCCTTCCTCTTACTTGCCTGTGGTGCCTGCCTCCACTTCTCCATCAAACCCAAGTGTGCCTGAATAACTCCTGTTTCTCCTAAAGGCTCAGCTCTGATCCCCACTCATCCTCCACCCTTGCAGAAGGCCTTCTGTGTGTCTACTCTGCTCCCATAGAACCCATAGGTACTTCCCTTTCCTTGTTCTCACCTAGCCTGTTTTTACAACTTTTTAAATACTCAACTGCAAGCTACTGGGGTACTTTTGTATATTTGTATTTTAAGTTCTGGGGTACATGTGCAGGATGTATAGGTTTGTTACATAGGTAAACACATGCCCTGGTGATTTGCTGCACGTATCAATCAACCCATCACCTAGGTATTAAGTCCAGCATGCATTAGCTATTTTTCCTGAAGTTCTCCCTCCTGCCAACACCCACAATAGGCCCTAGTGTGTGTTGTTCCCCTCCTTGTGTCCATATATTCTCATTGTTCAGCTCCTACTTACAAGTACTAACACGCGGTGTTTGGTTTTCTGTTCCTGTGTTAGTTTGCTGAGGATAATGGCTTCCAGCTCCATCTATGTCCCTGCAAGGGACATAATCTCATTCCTTTTTATGGCTGCATAGTATTCCATGGTGTATATGTACCACATTTTCTTTATCCAGCAGGTTTATATCATCTTTGTGACCCTCATGCCTAGCAAAGGGCCTGGCACACAGCTCATTCACTCTTTCCCTTTTAAGGTTCAGGTTCCCTTTTAAGGGAAAGAGTGAATGAGTCCAAATAATAAGATCGAGGAGCAAACTTACGCTGCTACTACTACTACTATTACTACTGCTACTACTGCTACTAACTCTTTCTAGGTGCCAGACAGTGTTCTGGGTATTTTCCATCTATGAAATCTTTAATATTCACAATTCCATAAAGTAGATAATGTTAGTATCCTTGTTTTATAGATGAAGAAACCAAGGCACAGAGAGGCTATTTTGTCCAACATTACACAGCCAGTAAGCGGCAGAGCTGGAATTTCAACCCAGGCAGTCTGCTCATAGCCCTGCCTCTTAATCTTTGTACTGCATTTCCACTAGCAGAAATAACATACATGAATATTTTAAAACTATGCATCTGTTTTTTTCTTTATGTTGCTCACTGGGTCTGTAGTGTTCTCTGTCCTTGGAAAGTAAAAAGAATCTAAAAGTGGCTAACAGGGCAAGCAGTGGGTCTCTCTGGACATTTCTATGTAATCTGGGCTGTTACCTGTGAAGTTGTGTCAGGTGCATAAAGAATGTGACACGTAGGAAGACTTGGATTGGGGCCAACTTAGTCCTTCTATTTCTCTAATGTCTCAAAGACCACATATAATGAGCTGGCCCTTCAATTGTCACCCTGTTGAATGAGAATGGGAGCACATCAAACTCTGGCTGTGACTGGTACTTTAGAAGAACAGAGTTTGACAGAATGAAAAGGAAGGGGAAGAGAGAGCAGGAAGAATTGTAGAATCATTGGGAAAGGAGATCACAAAGAAAGGAAGGCTGGAGTCACCATAAATCACACCACTTACTGCACGATTTTCACAGTGACAACGCAAATCATGCAAAGGAAATAGGAAGTGTTGGCATTCTACTTATTTCACTTCTCCCAAGAATTGAACTCGTTGTTGCTGGGGGGACAGGGAGGTAGGGGACTCGTGCCTTAGCCCAGGCCACGATGACATCACAGGTCTGGGCTCTGAAAGAAGCCAGGGTTTGTGGGGGGCCCTGGTGAGGGGATGGAAACTTGAGGATGTTGGCCAATAGGTCTGTATGGATGTAATGGGAGGAAAGGAACTATCAGAAAAAGTGAGCTTTTTAAAAAAACAAGTCTGAGGTTGAATCAACTACAGTGGTTCTGAAATCCTTCTGGAGAGTCCCGTGGTGGATTCTAAAGAAGCCATCCACAGGTGGGTGTGGACAGCCTCTGGGGAGGCCCTTATCCTGCCACTGTTTTGGAAGTCACTCATTCACCCACCTGATGTCCCCTGTCCTGTGTTCCAGTGGTGATGTGCCGAGTAAGGCATCTGATGCTTAGTAGACATTCAAACAGTCAGTTCTTCTTGTCCTCTTCACAGGAATAAAGGAGGAGTCGGTAAGCTTTGTCTATAAAGGGCTGAGCAGTGACTATTATCAGCTTTGTGGCTGCACCTGGTGGTCTCTGTCACATATTCTAGTTTGTTTTACAGTCCTTAAAAATGTGGATTGTAGGGCTGGGCGCAGTGGCTCACGCCTGTAATCCCAACTACTCAGGAGGCTGAGGCAGGAGAATTGCCTGAACCCAGGAGGTGGAGGTTGCGGTGAGCCGAGATCGCACCATTGCCCTCCAGCCTGGGTAACATGAGTGAAACTCCATCCCAAAAAAAAAAACAACGTGGACTGTAGCCACGCAAAACATACTGGGGCTATCCTTTGACCTCTCCTGGTCTAGAGTAATAATCCCGCAGCTTCAGGCTCTGCCACATGTGGCATGAGTGTTCCAAAGACCCCAGGATATGTTGAACTTTGTCTTTGAAGAGTACAGCCCATGTGACATAGATGGGTTAATACTCTAGACCAGGGGTCTGCAGACGAGAGCGCTCAGGTACTCCTTGCTATTGTTTAAGGTGAGTAGAGTGTTAGTAGCCACGTAGCCCCTCTTACAGCCTTCTGATTACAGTGATAACAAAGGTGACTTTTGGCAGATTAAAACAAAAAATGTCCTTACTTTACTCTGACTTCATATTAGGAATGGCCCTCATCTCAGTGAGTTAGATGGGAATCCCTGCCATTGGAGTTGGAGAAACGACCTGAAATGAGGAAGATCCTATGTAGGAGGTGAAATGTAAAATTCTGCTCTAAAAGAGGAGATGTGCAAATACTGTTTTGTCTGAGTTGAGTTAGGATCAAGCATCCAAGTTTTAGTAAAACGGGGCCAGAATATCCAATTATATTGTTGCCGTTGTCCCTACTTTTTTTCAAAGGGACTAGGTTAATTTAAACATTGCTGTGACACATTTGCTACCTATAGTTTTTTAGAACAGTGTTCAGAACTAATAGAGTAACAGCTAACCCACCTTTCACCTAGGCCCCCACTCAGTCAGTGGGGAGACTTTGGCTTGTGTTCTTTCCCTTTTCATGTCATTTTCAGGTCCATGGTTCCTTATTTGAAGCCAGTTGAGGATATGTGTTTTCAAATTCAAAATGTTTTAGATTTGGAAACATTATACAGTGTTTGGGATAGCATCCCATAATCTAACATGTTATTATTTTTGCAGCAAAACTTATGAATAGTTACGCAAAGGAGGATAAAGGCTGTAACTTAACCTACTTAACCTATTCAGGGCATATTTTACTGCCAAATGAATTATTTAAAAAACCTTTCAGAGCTTTTGGAATTTCAGAATTGTTGCAGATAAGGGATTATGATCCGTATGATGTCTCTGAACTTATACTGGAAGGAAGCTCTGTGAGAGTAGGGGGTGTATCCTCCCCAGTGTTTAGCATAGGACATGCACATAGTAAGTGCTCATTAAAAGTCAATTAATTTTTATTAATATAAACATGATTACATAATTCAAGAGTATTATGTGACTATTAAACAACTAGCCCTTATTTATCTTTCCATTTTTCTCATAATGTATTTTTGAAAATGTTGGAATTCCCCTATAAGCTCTAATTAAACCAAAAGCTACCTTGATGGAGCATAAATTGCAAAGTAGCAAATAAGGTAAAAGCTATTGGATTCTCTGTGTGTTAGTGGGTGAATGAGTGATAAACTAGTTAACTTGTGGAGCTATCTTGCAGTTTTGTAATTTAGCAATGTAATATGCACAATAATTAACAATATTGATGAAAATTGAATATCAGAGAAGGTTTATTGTACCCCATACCAACTACTTATCTCAACCATGAGCTGAAAATGACTAAGTGACATAATAGCAATATTGAAAATGGTACCATCAATAGGAGGGAAATGATGAGGTCATCCTCTCAGAACATCTGGCCAGCTCTCTACACAGGCCTGAGTGTCATTTGTAAACTCCTATTAGAGACAAATGAGGGAATTTGGAGTGAGTGTTAATGAGAGCAAGGAAAATTAATGTGATTTTAAAAAATGGGCTCCGCAATAAAAAGCAAGAGATTTGGATTATGACACTAGAAAGCAAGAAAAGTGAGAGTGTCTTCTCTAAGCGTGTGCCTCTAACCAGATTTCTACCGTTGTAGAAGGTACAATAGGGGAAACCATCATGTGGTGTTGTTTCTTAAAAAGTAGATTTAAATGGCAGGGAATGAATGAAAGCAAAACATAAAACTTCTAAATGTGATGATGGTGAGTCACTAGAAGAGATGATCAAAGTGGGCCATGGACTCCTCTATTCTCAGGAGACATTGAAGAGCAGCTTTATATGATTGATCAGTATAAATATGAGGATACAGATGAGAAGGATGAAGGCATTCACAGGTGAAGGATGGATGCATGCGATCACCTGGCCATGGATGGTGGAGGAAGCAGAGTTATGTAGTGCCTCCCTTTGTCTTACCCTGGAGGGGGTTTGCGGCAGGGGCCCATGGAGCATCAAGGAAATAAGGCATGCTTCCTAAGAGCTGGTCTGTGCTGGCTGACACAACAGCAAAGGGTGGCATGCTGTGTTAGGCATGAACTCTGCAATGAGTTTCAAGTGGTTTATTTAGAATCTGGCTGGAAAAGGAAGGGAATATAACAGGTCAGCATTTCCAACCAGCTGGCTGGTATTTCATGGTAGTCAGTGCTCTCATCTCAGACTTTCTGGAGTCCTGCTTGCTGTTCTGGCTTAGGAGTGTGGTGGTTGCTCCCTGGATTTCTTCTTCTGAGTTGACGTTCTGTAAAGCCAATGTGGCCTGAAAGGAGCTAGCACCAACCTGGGAAGGTACCTGAAGGATAGGTAAATAGGCATTTCCCAATCATCTACCCTTCCCCCAACTCCCACTGGACTCAAGTTGAAAAATTCTCCCCTAGATGTCCACATCAGGATCCTCTTAGCCTGAGACATAATATGCCACTTGGAAGAGGGCTGTCTGCTGATTTGTTCTGCCCATTCTTCTTCATGAGGATGGAGCACGTGTTCTCACATGGCCAGGATTTTGGCCTTTGATGTGTTTTAGGAAAGAAAATTGTAGTCAAGTTGGGCTCTCTTCACTGGCCTTTGGGGTCACTGTTTCCTAGTGAAATTCTGTTTTAATTTTCTGGGGCTTTGAGGATTAGGTCCCGGACCAAGAACTGACTGGGCTTGAGGCTTCTAAGCCGGTGAACAACTGGAGAAACCACATCCAAGGTGGTGCTACACATAGACGAATGGCTTTTATGACTGTTGAGAAACATGATGATGGACACACTCTGGGTGGGTGACTGGCTCCTGATAGCTTAGTGAACTTGCTGTGGACCACTCTCAAGCTTGATGTGGTGTTGCTGGTGAGTGCCTTCCCTCCCCACATGAACTACTCCTCTGCTCTGAGGCTGTGGAAGGAGCTCCTGATGTTCTCTCTCACCTTAACAGCTAAACTGTAGAGCAGATTGGAATCTGATCGTTCAGTTGACTTCTGCTGTTAGCTCCAAGAATGCAAAGGATCAGTGGAACAAAGGTCCTTTCTGACATACATTTAGACCCAATTTAAGCAAGCCATGAGTGTATATGGTCCAGACGGTACCTAAATATACTCAGTTATGTTATCACCCAATGACCAGTAACTCATTGTCTTACTATAATGAGATCATGAGTTCCTTGAAGGCAGAAGACACTGTCTTTGCTCACAGTATGCTGCCGTGAGTCCTGCAGGTGCTAAATAAATATTAATTGAATTAATCAGCTGCCACAACACAGGTGCATACATTTATCCACCTTGTGCTGTCATCCAGGTACAGATACTGATGACCTATGCATTCGGCTGCCCTTTCGGGAGCCTGGGTGCTCTCTCTCTGTATCTGTGAAGGCTTTCTGCAGCTGTGTGCTGTCTTGGCCTCTTTAGCTGAGCACATTCTGCAAAGTGTGAGGCTCTGTTAGCCTTTACATGCAGCCTATATAATATATAATCCAGCTTTGTGTTCTTTACAATCCCCCCGCCCCTCCCACTCCTCCTGATGTTTTCTGACCCTTTCAGAGGGTTTAAGGTGAATGAGTCCACTCTCCTTCTGGGGCAGGGTTTTTAATTACCGTGTAGTCTTTCTTCTGTTGTTGAGATCGGGCTTCTCTGTGTAGGGAGAAGGGAATTCCAGTCATCCTGATGCATTATAATCAAGTTACTCACTACAAGTCAGGAGTAGCAGTTCTCTGCTTTCATCCTGATCACAGGGCTGATACAGGAATGTAGCATCTAGTGTTTCACTGGGTGCATTAGGCTGCAGTTGCAACAGTGCTTCACTCTGGTGGTTTTCAATCTTTTAAGGACTGTGAAGTCATTATAAATTTCATCTGAACTCCACAGTCTACCTACTTTATGCATAAAATTTAGAGTGGATTTTTTTTTGGAAAATCGGTATTGGCCCGAAATGCCTGACCATGAAATGTATTTAATAAATAACTCACACACATTAAAAATTAAAATGATAAAAATTTAAAAGAGTTGAAAATAATTTGACTCAATAATGAAGAGAGTAGATGAGCCCATGGCAGAGCTCATTTCACAAAGTTGAGGAAACACTGGGCAACTTCTGATCCCTGACATGATCATTTCCTATTGTCAAAGGCTGGTACAGCTTGGCAGCTCTGTACGTTGAGTGATCCTGCTGTCTCCTAATACTAGTGTCACAACCTTTTGCTTTTCATCTCTAGAGTCCTATAGTTTGGTAAAACTTTAAGTTTGAGACTTCAACCCAGTGCTCAGAAGATATTTGTGGGATGAATTCGTCACTCCTACTCCAGTTTGGTTCTCTTTCACTAATTGATGGGAATGAGGAGCCTGGCAGGTCTTTTGTCAAAGAGCTAAGACTATAAGTTATAAATAGGCTTATAGTTTCCAAAGACACACAGCCACTTGTGCTACACAGCCAGTATCGTAATATTCTGTATTCACGGGCCAGGCACGGTGGCTCACGCCTATAATCCCAGCGCTTTGGGAGGCCGAGGCGGGTGGATCACGAGGTCAAGAGATCGAGACCATCCTGGTCAACATGGTGAAACCTCGTCTCTACTAAAAATACAAAAAATTAGCTGGGCATGGTGGCGTGTGCCTGTAATCCCAGCTACTCAGGAGGCTGAGGCAGGAGAATTGCCTGAACCCAGGAGGCGGAGGTTGCGGTGAGCCGAGATCGCGCCATTGCACTCCAGCCTGGGTAACAAGAGCAAAACTCCGTCTCAAAAAAAAAAAAAAAAAAAAAATTCTGTATTCATGAGCTTTACATCTGTGTTTGTAATGTTTGTACCAATGGGCATACACAGAACTATCAATCTTTTGGCGGGCTAAGCAGCTGCTTCTGTTCAAAGGAAAAAAACTTGCTAAGTGGCTATTTTCTGATAAGGATATCCACATGCAGTGGGTGTAGCAAACTGTGTAGGGCACAAGAGAGATAATGACGGGGACAGGCTAGTTCTGCCATGCCCAGATAGTGAGGATAGGAGGAGCTGATTCTGTATAGCTGGCCTAGTCTGGTTTGGTTATGGATTACTTTTGATCTTTAATTTCTCAGTGGTTTGCTTGTTTTTCATGTCTGTCTGTCTCTTTAACAAGGGAGTATTGTATACAGTGAGAGCAATAGCTCAAAGACTTGGGACTCTGGGTCTTATTTCTGGTCAGGTTAATGATATGAAATGCTCAGAGGTTTTAGGAAGATCATATTCCTCTCCATCTCCAAAGTTTCATGCCGTGGTCACAAAGGGAATGGGAGGCAGACATCTTTCCAAACACCGAGATCAGGTGGAATCCCTGGAATGTGATTTGGATGTATTTTGGAAATGTTGGGTTATTTTTAGTAGAAATGGGATAGGGAGTTGGGGAGAATAGTGAATCCGACTTACAAAGAGAGGTGTTTATGGGAAGTCATAGCCTCTTCTTCATGTTACTTTTCAATTAAAGCCCTGCTAAATGTTAATGTGAATTGCTGGACTGTTATTAACAAGTTGAAAATTATCATTAGAGACAATTAATCCTGAAGTTCTACTGTCAGACCAGCGTCAGGCAGGTGTAGGCCACATTTCACCCTTTGATTCTCACAGTTATGTAACTTTGGCAAGTAACTTAACTTCTGTGAGCTTCAATGTCTTCATTTATAAAATGGAGAAAGTGAGAATCACTCATAGGAGAGGACTGATTATGGAAGGAGGTATGTATGTCAGGCACTTAGCATGGTTCCTCACATGTTCTAGCTACTCACTAAACATGGTTGTCTTTGTTGTTGGGGGTGAGGGTATTCTACAAATGTCTGTTGTTGGAGATACAAATTCCTATTGTGTGTTGGGACCTGGTCCCTTCACATATACGTGGATAATTCACAACTGAGGACAGGCATTTGCTGGCAGTCAGGGGCAACTATAATAATAAAGACTGGTCCCTTCACATATATGTGGATAATTCACAACTGAGGACATGCATTTGCTGGCAGTCAGGGGTAACTATAATAATAAAGACAGGCTGGGCTTTCTAGCTCATTGTTGTTTTTTTCTCTATGACTCCTGCTAAGCACTCTTGGAGATCATGGCCATCACATTCTTCATAAGGATTCTCCACCCAGCCTGGATGTACCATTTTGAGGATGGGTAGGTCCATTCTTGTTGGATCTCAACTGCAGCCTTTTTTGTTAGGATTTGCTAGAGACCTAGCATATGTCACTTTTATAATTAAAAACAATTTAATAAAACACATTAGGGTGGCTGAAAGGAATGATCCCAATTTAACAATGGTCCTGTCTGAATGGTCCTGGCTAGCGCACAGCTCTGTGCTGGGATGGGAGGCTGGTGGTGGTGATGGTGTTAGAGAGTCCGGTCAGGAGAATGGGTAAATTCTGCATTGAGCACAGAATGGTTCAGGGGAAGGCGCGTAGGCTAATGCTCAGAGCAGGCGGTAACTATTGCTATGCTCTAAGCCTGCCGACTGAGCCTGATGAGGGGTGCTGCTGAGGTGGGCAGGCAGCATTCCATCTGTGCATACCCACTCTTCTCTCCCAGCCCTGCTCCTCAGGTTGGTTTGACAGCTGATGGCCTTTATCCAAAGAAGGCAGCTGCTGGAGCAAGTCTGAAGCCTGTCCTAGCTCTTGACAAAATGTCACACTCATGCCTTTTTTCCTAGCACCAGAGATTAAGAGTTGTGAGGGAAGCAAGGGAGCTGTGACAGGGTTGTGACCAAGTGGAAATGAGAGAGGAAAGAGTTTACTGCTTTGCTTATGTGAAGAATGGTGGCAAACATTCAAACATTGGCTCAGGGTTATTTTTTTTTCCCTGATTGAAGTAAAAATATCTTTTCCCCTTTTTTGGAGGGAAAGGAGGGGGCAACAACATGACAGATCCTTTTTTTTGTTTAAGACAGAGTCTCGCTCTGTCGCTGGAGTGCAGTGGCACAATCTCGGCTCACTGCAACCTTCACCTCCCTGGTTCAAGCAATTCCCCTGCCTCAGCCTCCCAAGTAGCTGGGATTACAGGCATGCTCCACCACAACTGGCTAATTTTTTTGTATTTTTAATAGAGACAGGGTTTCACCATGTTGGCCACACTGGTCACGTTCACCTGACCTCAGGTAGTTGGCCCGCCTTAGCCTCCCAGAGTGCTGGGATTACAGTAGGCGCCTGGCCTACTGACAGATCTTAAGTAGTAACCGTGTAACCGCTCTGCATCCTGCCCTGAGCTTCTCTTCTGTTGATGTGTCTCAGGCATCACAGTAGAGATGTGATTGCCTCTTCATATCTTCTCTTGGCCCTGTAAAAACCTTAAGAAGCACAAAATATATGCTGTTTGTTTTCATCAATCTGTCATCCAGTATATACAGAATCTACACAGATGCCCAAAAAGGGCAAGATGGCCAGTACCCATGTAAACTGTGTCTGATGATAAAACATGTCTACTTCTATATGTCTCCCCTACCCTCCCTTTTTTTTGAGATAGGGTCTTATTCTGTCACCAAGGCTGGAGTGCAGTGGTATGATCACAGCTCACTGCAGCCTCAACCCCAGGCTCAAGTGATCCTCCCACCTCAGCCTCTCAAGCAGCTGGGACTATAGGTGTGTGCCACCATGCCTGGCTGTTTTTTTATTTTTTATAGAGACAGGGTCTCTCTATGTTGTCCAGACTGGTCTCAAACTCCTGGGTTCAAGTGATCCTCCTGCCTTGGCCTCCCAAAGTGTTGGTATTACAGACAGAAGCCACCACATCCAAGCTTATATGTCCCCATTTTAAAATGCCACAAGCAGAGAGGGTTGTAGTTGCTGTTTTATACCTGGAGAAACTGAGGCACAAAGGGGGCTAACAATTCATTCTTTTGGGCTGTGGAAACAACAGCAGCCTTAGAGCAATATTTGTAGACCACACAGGTTCAGAGCATGTACTCCATGCCTGACATTCTATTAAGGACTTTAAATACATTATCTCATTTGATCCAAATAACAGTGCTGTGAGGTGATGACTATTATTACTCCATTTTATAGACAAAGAAATAGAGGCTTACAGACTTTAAGTAAATGGCCTAGGGCCTCCCAGCTACCAAGTGGCTAAGCCCAGAGACATCCCCAGGCATTCTAACTCCAGATGTACCTAACCACTTCGCCGCACTGCCTGGTTCACTTCCCCAGACTGAAGTCACCTTAGTGTACTATTTCTGGCATGGAATCTCCTGCCTGCTACCCTCTGGTTCTTTCTGGGAACTGGCTCCAACCCTTGCTGAATGGAGGAGTATTGGTACTATGTACTAGGAAATGAGGTAGGGCCAACGTTTTAGAGTTGCTTGCAGACTATTTTAGCAATGACCACTCACTTCTCGGCACCTTTCAAATGACCTATGCTGGTTTATGTGTCCCCCACCATGGCACCGCACACGCGCCTTCCTAGGAACGGCAGGTACTTGGCAGCCCCCCTGCCCCTTGCTCCAGGCAAGCTGTTTGGAATCAGGCCACTCTAAGAGAGGAATGTGGTGGCAGTTGCTTCGCAAGCAGCTTAGCACGACCATGGGTGAGACGCTGACATGTTCAGTGGAACTTCTGAGTTGCCCAATTACAGTGCCCAGAACTGGGGGTGCTCTTGTCCCGGGTACTTCCAGATGATAACATTTGCCGCGCTCTTTAACAGACAGGAGCAGAGTGTTATCTAACTGTGACACCTTCTACAAGAAACCCTCTTCTAGTTCCACACGCTGGAGTTTCCCTTCTGCGAATAGGTAAACGTGTGCTGTGTTAAAGAAAGACCCTAAAAAAAAAAAAAAGAGAGAGAAGTGGGGCTTCAGAGGGCAGCTGGGAGAATTGGATGTAGACGTTTCCCTTTTGACTCTGCCACCGGTCTGTCCTGGGAACGTTGCTCACAATGCTTTCCTATCTCCTCTATGTCTGTGTTGATTTGGTGGGGGGAAGTGCTTGGTGATCCCCACAAGAAATGTGGATCTGACACAGGCTAGAGACCCAGTGCATTCTGTGTTTTGAAATCTCAGGGTGTGGATTAGCTGTGACGCTGAAGAGCCTCCTGGGCCTCCAGTGCAGATCATCTTTCTTTCCTGTTGTCTTTCTTGATGCTCTTGTTGCCGGGTGTTGAGCTGGATGTGGAAGAATTCATCTCAGATGATTAAAAACTGTTTATAACCTCCCCACTCCTTTGATCTCCACATTCCTCCCTGCAGGGGTCTTGGGTCAGGCTGGGTTGACAAGGCAGTGATCACAGGAGCTAAGGGCAAGGGCTCTGACCCAGACTGCCTGTGTTTGAATCCTGGATCCGTCATTTACAGGCTGATGTTCTAGGGCAAGTCACTGAACCCTCTAAGCCTCAGTTTCCTGACATATAAAATGGGGATAAGGAGGATGGCTTGCACTCAGGGTTGTTCTGAGGAGTCAGTGTAATGGGATTTTGTAAACCAGATTACATTCATAGCTGGAGAAATTTACTTTCTATTAACTGGGTGAGAAAACTGGAGCACAGAGAAAAGAAGTTTTTCCAGCTATGCCGGTAAGGAATGTTTAAATTACCTTCCTGACTGTAAGCTCCTTGAGGATAATGAACACAGATATAGCATCCCTTCAGGAAATATTTGGTTAATTAAATTGATGTTCATAATGGCAACTGTCTTGTATGGCAATAGCAGCAAGTTGTACAGGCCTTATACATCTCTCTGTACCGTGGCATCCTCCCTAGAGAAGGGCTCTGCTCTATTGCTGATCTCGCTTCTGTGTAGCCTGACATGTTGATCATGTCAACAGACTCCAGAAGTAAGAAGCTCAGTTAAGTGTGTGTCATATGCGAAGGGATGGTGAAGAAAGGGCTCTGTGGGTCACAGCTCAGTCAGGTGAGGTGTGTGAATAGATGCTCTTCTTCAGGTAGCAGGAGGCTTCTTAGAATAGCCTCACAGTTCTTTTTGGGAAATGGTCCACTGCAGAATGAGTGTAGCTTTAATAATTCACTCCACAAATTCCGAGGTTGCATCTTACGTGATTTCAGGGTTACATATATGACCATGCATTTGTGGCAGTCCTTGTCCTTGTAACTTTCAAGACTTTTGCTTTTTTAGTATTTATAAAAGATACTTTGAGACCTTTAAACCATGAATCTAAACAAATGTCACAAAAAGTCTTTACTCTCTTGGCTTCTGCTTTTTTTTTTTTTTTTTTTTGAGACAGAGTCTCACTGTCATTCAGGCTGGAGTACAGTGACACGATCTCAGCTCACTGCAACCTCTGCCTCCCAGGTTCAAGTGATTCTCTTGCCTCAGCCTCCCAAGTAGCTGGGACCACAGGTGTGCACCACCATGCCAGGATAATTTTTGTATTTTTGGTAAAGACAGGTTTCACCATGTTAGCCAGGCTGGTCTTGAACTCCTGACCTCAGGTGATCCACCTGCCTTGGCCTCCCAAAGTGCTAGGATTACAGGTGTGAGCCCCTGCGCCCTGCCTGGCTTTTGCTTTCATAAGCAGGAAAGGCTCAAATAAGGATGTTAACCTTGTGGGGTATTCTCAATGGCCAGGAGAAAGGTGAGAAGTAGCTGATTGACTTGGAGGGATCCCAAGGTGGAAATGGACCATTAGCAGTCATTCTTCATCTTCTGAAAAGGCAGAGCTTTTCTTCTGAATGGGTACATCATGGAGCAGAGCATAACAAACTCTCAGAAGACCTGAGTTCAAGCATTGGCTCTGCCAAGCAAGGAACTTGATCTCTAAGTCTTGGTTTGTTTAACTGAAACTGAAATTAATAGTACCTTTCCCACCTGTCTCAGAGGGTCATAGGAGGATCAAAGAGAAATTGCAGGAGATAACTTTCTGATAGACATTGTTTACATAGGCAATAAAGATCATCATTCCCTTTTCTCATCACCCATCTCTCCCATTAAGGCTTCTTTAATTTCTCTAGCTGAAGTATTCTCTCTGCTTCTGAAATTCTGTGGTACTTACTTATGCCTTTCTCTTGACACTTGCATACCTCTATCTTGTTGTATCATTATTTATACCATGTGTTAGGCAACCTGAGGGAAGAATTCATAAACCTCCATTATAGAACCTTGCTCAAGAAAACTCTTGCATTATTTTAAAATAAATTATAATAATTATTCTACATTTTTCTCATTAGAGCAGTTCATGGCAGTGGAACTTCCAGGTAGTGAGTGCTCCATAAATATTTGCTTTTAATCTTTTCATGTATGTTCATTTATATTTTTAGTTTTAATATATTGCTTTTAGGTCTATTGAAGCATAATTTACATACAGTAAGATTCACGATTTTTAATGTAAATTTCTATAGGTTTTGACAAATATATGTAGTTATACCACCTCCACCAAAATCAACCTCCAAAATTCCTTTATGCTCCTTTCTGTTAACCCATTTCCCCAACCCTCCAATCCTAACCCCTGGCAACCAGTGATTTATTTCCTGTCCCTATAGTTTTGCCTTTTCCAGGACAGCACATAGATTTATCAGACAGTGAGCAGCCTGTTGAGTCCAGCTTCTTTTGCTTGGCAGAATTCCTTTGTGATACATTCATGTTGTATGTATATCAGTTCTTTCTTTTTATCACTGAGTAGTAGTCTGTTTTGTGGAAGGCTCTTTTCTTTTCTTTTTCTTTTTTTGAGACGGAGTTTCACTCTGTCACCCAGGTTGGAGTGCACTGGCACAGTCTCGGCTCACTGCAACCTCCATCTCCTGGGTTCAAGAAATTCTCCTGCCTAAGTCTCCTGAATGGCTGGGATTACAGGGTCCCACCACCACCACAGGATAATTGTTGTATTTTTAGTAGTGTTCCACCATTTTGGTCAGGCTGGTCTGAAACTCCTGACCTCAGGTGATCCACCTGCCTCAGCCTCCCAAGTGCTGGGATTACAAATGCGAGTCACCGCACCCAACCCTAAATATTTGCATAGAGGCTTTTGTGTGAATATATTTTCATTTCTCTCAGGTAAATACCTAAGTATGGGATTGCTGAGTTATATGGTAAATATGGTATGTTTAATTTTATAAGAAACTGCAGAACAGTTTTTTTAAAAAAGCCATTCTAATATGTATAGAGTTGTCTAATCGTGGTTTTAATTTGTATTTCCCTAATGACAAATGAATTTGAGCACATTTGCTATTGTATTTCTTTTTTTGGTAAGGCATCTGCACAAATCTTTTGCTCGTTTTAAATTGAGATTTTTTTATTGATGAGTTTTGAGTTTTTTATATATTCTGAATACAACTACTTTATCAGATACATGATTTGAAAATATTCCTCTTAGTCTTGGTTTGTATTTTCACTCTCCTAACAATGTCCTCTAAAGAGCAGACATTTCTAATTTTGGTGGTCAAATTGATCAAATCTTCCTTTTATAATACCTGATCTTTTATGGTTTATACCTTTGGTGTTGCTTGCAAAATATTTTGCTTTACCCAATATCAGAAAGATTTTCTTCTGATTTTTTTCTAGGAATTTTATGGCTGTAGGTTTTATATTTAGATCAATAATCCATTTTGAATTAATTTGTGTATATGGTATTAGGTATGGTCAAGGTTTACTTGGTTTTGCATGTGGATGTCCAGTCGTTCCAGTGGAATTTGTTAAAAAGACTATCCGCTCTCCATCAAGTTGTTTTTGTACCTCTGTTGGAAATTAATTGGCCATATGTGTCAATCTACCTCTGGACTCTATTCCATTGATATATATGTCTATCCTTTTGCCATACTATTCTATCTTGATGACTATAGCTTTGTGGTAAATCTTGAGATCAGGTAATGTAAGCCCTCCAGTTTTGTTCGTCTTTCAAAATGGCTTTGTCTATTCTATTTTCTTTGCCTTTCCATAGAAATTTTAAAAATCAGCTTGTTGATTTCTCAAAAAGAGTTCTCCTGGGATTTTGACTGGCATTGCAGTGAATTTATAGACCACTTTAGAGAGAATTGACATCTTAACATTATTGATTTTTCCAATTCCTAGGCATGGTATATTTCCCAGTTTATTTAGATCTTTGGTTTCTTTCTTTAATGTTTTTAGTTTTCAACCTATAGATCTTGCCCATATTCTCTTATATTTATAGCTAAGTATGTAATAGATTTTAGGGTGCTGTTGTTGAGTAAATATTTGCATTCATGAATAGATAAAAGTGTCAACCTATTTACAGTGCTTGTCTTCATTCTGTAATTAAATAAAAGATGCTAGAATAGGGTTGGAAAATTTGTCAAATCTCTTGGTTATGGAGAGGCCAGCAGTGAGGCTAAGAGGTCTGAGCCTCCAGGAGACAGGAAATCTGGGCTTCATTCTGACACCCTCCCCAGCAAATTCTATAACCTTGGACAGCTGCTTGTCTCTACCAAGGGTCTGCCTCCTAGCACAAGTTGTACACTGAGGAGTCTGCATCTTTCAGGGATTCTCTGGGAAGAGCTCATTTTCTCTGTAGCTGCAATAGACAGTTGCCTTTCTTGCATTATTTGAAGGTGCTGAATAGCCTGTCTGACCAGCCATTTCTCACCTGTTGGCCTGGTTTGGCTTCTAAATTTTCTCTTTCAAAAGATGCTCCTTCTTTGAGTAATGTATTATATTTCCATAGGCACATTCAGATGTGTTCCTTGGGAGAGATACCCTGGCCCCTTACGAAGGTGGATAGTTACATCTGTTCCATCCAATTAACATGTACTAATTGAGTACCTACCATGTGCAAGGCACTTTTAGACCTCCAGGGTGAAAATGGCATCCTTCCCTTCAAGGAGTTACAGCAAAAGAAAATTAGGTTGTCAAAGTCAATTTTGTTTTGAAGTGGGATAGGTCTGAAGGAGTGCTGCTTGGGTCATTCAACTTGGAGGTTAGGAGGGCATGGATGCTTGAGGCAGGGATGAAGGGGAAAGAGGGTCACAGAAGGGGCAATGGGGAAATGACAATAAACTCCACTGACTGTAAGCTTTTTTTGTTGTTTTGCCATGACAGCATATTGAGCAAACTCATAAGCTCAATACCGAGAGATACTGTATATTATTCATAAGTAACACCCTGAGGCAATCTGTATATGGTTTATACATTATTTTCATATAACTTCATTTAATCTGTGCAGCAACTTTATGTGGTAGGTGGTGAGTGTATTAATTAGGGCACCCTAACTGCTCCAATAAAGAGCTCCAAAATGAAATTTTATTTTTTGCTCATATCATAGTTTAGTAAATCAGTATAAATCAAGGGGGAGGCTTTGCTCCCCACAGTCATCCAGGAAATTCAGTTCCTTCAGCCTTATGGCTCCATCCTCTAAGTCCTGGGAGTTCAGAGCAAAGAATAAGAATGATGGGGAAGGTGTTATGGCTAAGACCTTGAAGAGGTGCACATAATTTCTGCTCTTTCGACCTCACGGCCTCACTCAACCACAAGGGCGACTGGAAGGTGTCTCCAAGCTGTGCATGCAGAAAGCAGAATTTGGATATTTATAGGCCCCACCAGTCTCTGCCATCGTCTAACACAGGATGTTTCCTTCCTTTTACAGGTAGGGAAACTGAGGTACAGAAACTGAGGTTAAGTGAGCTATAGAAGAATACATCACTGCTAAGTAGGCCAGGATTTCAACGTAGGTCTTCTGTTTTGATAGAATGGGAATAATAATAGTAATAGCAATAATAATATCTAATGGTCTGTGAGTGTGGGTATGTATCAAATGGAACAATATACGTAAAGGCCTTAATATGTTCCAGATTCCCTTTCCCAAGTATCTCTCCTGAGCAGCAGAGTGATGGCAGGAGCTGGTAGCTGGTGGTTGGCTCTCAGCAGAGCCCAGCACAGGGCTGAATTGACTCTAGTGGTGGAGTACTGCTCTCCCTGCAGACCTAGGAGATTGTGCACACCAAGAACTGACTCTGGGATGGGCACAGTAGCTCACTCCTGTAATCCCAGCACTTCGGGAGGCCGAGGCAGGCAGATCACCTGAGGTCAGGAGTTTGAGACCAACCTGGCCAACATGGTGAGACCCCGTCTCTATTAAAAATACAGAAATTAGCTGGACAAGGTAGCTAGTGCCAGTAATCCCAACTACTCAGGAGATTGAGGCAGAATTGTTTGAACCTAGGAGGTGGATGTTGCAGTGAGCTGAGATCATACCACTGCACTCCAGTCTGGGCAACACAGCGAGACTCTGTCTCAAAAAAAAGAGAAAGGACTCTTCAGGGCCTGAAGAAGCTGGACTTAATTTTGTTCAGTATCGAAGCTCCCTCTTGCAGGTACCTTCCCAAATGTTCCCAGAGGGCAACCCCACTGAGTCAGGCTAGGCATGCCAGCCAGGGATGAGAAATTCTCTAGCCAGTACCTGTTCCCTCAGGAGTCCTTGTGGGCCCAAGCAACTTTGAAAAGATGAATTTAAACTTAATTCTTTTGAAAGCTCTAACATGAATGAATAAGTAAATTGGCACCCATAACTTATATATTATTTATAGGTTAGACTTTTAAAATAGCTCTTTTTGTTTGTGAGGCAGAGATGTATGGATGAAAACCATTCTAAGACTGACATTTTTGTGACACAAGAAAGAAACTATAAAAGACCTCTCAACTAAGTAAGATAGGGCTTCCCTGTCTAGAAGAGTTCTGCGTGTGAAGCTGCTGCTTTTATCACTTTTTTGGGTAAAGAAATTGAGGCATGGGTTGAGTCAAAGCTGCTCTAGGGATTTCAAGATTTGTAGAGATTCAGGCTGGGCACGGTGGCTCATGCCTGTAATCCCAGCACTTTGGGAGGCCAAGGTGGGTGCATTGCTTGAATCAGGAGTTTGAGACCAGCCTGGCCAACATGGTGAAACATTGCCTCTACAAAAATTAGCTGAGTGTAGTGGCACATACATGGAGTCCCTGATACTTGGGAGGCTGTGGTGGGATAATTGTTTGAGCCTGGGAGGCAGAGATTGCCGTGAGTGGAGATCATGCTACTGCGCTCCAGCCTGGGCAACAAGATTGAAATCCTGTCTCAAAAAAAAAAAAAAAAAAGATCTGTAGAGTTCCTAGGAGCTTTGGCCCTGTTGCCATTGCCTGTCCTTTTTGCCGCACAGCCTAGCAGGAGAGGAAGAGGTGATTAATAATGTGTGGTTGAGCTGGGCACAGTGGATCACGCCTAGAATCCCAGCACTTTGGGAGGCTGAGGCAGGTGGATCATCTGAGGTCAGGAGTTTGAGACCGTGCTGACCAATATAGTGAAACCCCATCTCTACTAAAAAAAAAAAATACAAAAATACAAAAATTAACTGGGCGTGGTGGTATGCAGCTGTAGTCCCAGCTACTTGGAAGGCTGAGACAGCAGAATTGCTTGAACCTGGGAGGCAGAGGTTGCAGTTAGCCGAGATCATGCCACGGCACTCTGTCATGGCCTGGATGACAGAGTGAGACTCTGTCTCAAAAAAGAAACAAAAACACACACACAAAAACAATGTGTGGTTGAGGCAGGAGGAGTGACAGGGACAATGTCAGGGTATTGATGATGAATTCACGGTGCTACTGTAACGTGCTATGCTTCCAACCTTCTCTCCACCTTGACCTCCAAATTGTTCTCTACCTGGTGTGTCCTCCATGGGAACTGCTTTTATCCTCTTAAGGAGCAGCACTCTGCATTTCTCAGTTCTCATTCATTTATTCAACAAATGGTTTTTAGCTCATTTCATGTACCTGGCATTATGCTGGGCTGTTGGGATAAGAAGAATGAATATGGATGGTCCCTGACCTCAGGTAGCTCACAGTCTGGGAGAGACAGAGAACTAGATTATGATACTACAGTGTGGCAAGTGCATTGATAAAGATGAGCATGAGTGTGATGGGAACACAAAAGAAGAACCCCACCTTTGCCTGCTGCAGGGGATGGTGGTAGAGGTGGGGGGTTACTTTCTTTCTTCCTTTTTTGTTTGTTTTTAAGGTGGAATCTCACTCTGTCACCCAGGCTGGAGTGCAATGGTGCAATCTCAGCTCACTGCAGCCTCTGCCTCCCAGTTTCAAGCGATTCTTCCACCTCTGCCTTCCAGAGTAGCTGGGATTACAGGTATACGCCACCATGCCCAGCTAATTTTTGTATTTTTAGTAGAGCCAGCGTTTCACCATGTTGGTCAGGCTGGTCTCGAACTCCTGACCTCAGGTGATCCACCTGCCTCAGCCTCCCAAAGTGCTGGGATTAAGGCATGAGCCACCGCACCCAGCAGCAGTGGGAGGTTTCTTGAAGGAAATGAAGGCTGAGCTGTGTTCTGACAGAGAAGAAGTTATTCTGTAAAGGAGGGAGGGTTTTTCAGGCTTAAGGAACAGCATGTGCAAATAACATGTCCAGAGAGAGCCAGGGACCTGAATGGAGTTCCTTATGGCTGGATGTAGGATTGGAGAAGTTGGGGGAGGGGAAGGATTGGATGGAAATAGTGATCAGGGAAGGACTAGATCATGAAGGACTTTGTCTGTGATTTATTATGGGTTTAAAACTCCCTTCTGAGATAGAGAAGAGCTATTAAAGTACGTAAGTGATGTTATCTTTCTGGTTCTTTCTGGCTTCAGTGTAGAAAATGGGCTAGTGTGGTAAGCCAAAGAGCAAATATAGATACACAGACCAGCAGAAACCACTAGACTTGAGATAGCAGTGGCCAGAAGTGTGGGGAGCAGTGGAGATGGAGAAGAACAGAGATTGGAGAGATAGCAAAGGGGCTGGTGTGATGAGAGGGAAGGAGGGCATGGAGCATGATCTGAGGTTTTGGCTTGGGCCACTGGGATGTTGACAGATAGGAAGCATGGCAGGAAAGATGGGGAAAGGATGAGGATAGATTCTACTGGGTGAACATGAGAGGCTTGTGGGCCTTCTAGGTGGATATTCTGAAGGCAGTTGGATGCGATGGGTTCAGAAGATTTGAAAGTCATTAGCCTAAGATGGTAATTCAAGTCATGGAGTGAAGGAGATAGCCTAGGAACAGTGTGTAGATAGAGGAAGAAGAGGAGGGGCCCAGGAGAGAACTCCAGGGAGCATCACTGTTTAAGAGGCAGGCCAAGGAGGAAGGGCCAGAAAGTTAAGAAGGAACAAAGAACGTGTCCTGGAAGACAAAGGAAATGATTTCAGAAAGTGTTGGAATGGCCAACAGAACCTAATGCTGCTAAGTAAGATAAGAACTGAAAAGCATCTCCTCCTTTAAGTATCAAGGAAGGGAGGTATCTGTGACTTTTGGCAAGAATAGTTTCATGGAGTGAGGGAGGAAGCCAGATTTAGTGAGTTGAGGAGTAACTTGAGTATGGGATGAAGAAGCCACTGTGAATATAGACACATACACTGTATCTATTTTTACATTAGGAGTGGAGGGCTAAAGTCATCCTGCTTCTCAGTTCATGATCATTTTCTAGGCAAGACTCTTCTCTATTGTTGGTTTGTTGATTGATTTTCTTTTATTTCCATTTTCCTTTTCCATTACCTTCACTCCACCTAAAGACAACCATTTTATGTGTTCAAGAGTTTTCCTTTAATTTGCAAATGTCCTTGTATGAGTATTGGCTATGTGCACATATTTTTAAATTATGTAAATAATGTTACAGATCTCATTCTGTTTCTTATGTGTTTTGTTCAGCACTATGTTTCTAAGATCCTCCAGCATTGCCATGTGTCCTCCACGTGTTCATTCACTGCATTTTACCTGTTCCTGCCCCAGTGGTGGGCACAAGTTTATTTCCACATCCCCGCCATCAGTGCCTCAGTAAGCATTCTCCCATATGTCCCCTTCTAGACCTGTTTGAGTAAAGTCACAGTTAGCCTGCCTGAGTCCAGAATGGCTGGGCCAGTCCACACTCCCACCAGCAGTGCACAAGGCTGCCCCTGTCCACATCAGCGTTACATGCAGCATGCTTCAGCTTACTAATATTTGTTTGCCTGTGGGGTCTCCTTGTTTTAATCTGCATTTCTCAGGCCACTAATGGGCTTGAGTATCTCTCTTCTTAGGGTTTTAGCTTTTTAGATTTCCTCTTCTGTGAATTACCCATTCATGTCCTTGGCAAATTTGTCAATAATGTTGGCTCTGAAAGAAAGAAGAGAGAAGATGGCAAGGAGGAGTTTTGTTAAAGATGAGAAAGACTTGTGCATGTTAAAATGAAGGTGGAAGAGAGAAGAAGCTAGAGATTCATGTTTTTCCCAGGATTTGAGGGCAGCAGAAAGGAATGCAAAGATCTGGCCTCCCTTGCCAGTGGCAGTGAGGTTGGTGGGGAGGAAGTGAGACTGAAGAGGGGGAGTGGGTGCCTGGGTCGCCACCAGCTCTCCCTGAGCCCATCTTTCCTGCCCCATTTACTTGAGGGGGAAAGGAGACAGCAGGGGATCCATGGAATTGGACAGGAAGGAAAAGGCAACCTCACTCAGATTCTGAGAACATGCTGAACATGTATTTCTAAATGTTTGAAAATTGTATTTGCTTTAAATTTGAAGGGGATGGGAAAGGTAGCTAAATATCAGTGTATAGGATGTGGCATAAATAAAGTTGTTGAGGCACATGACACCATGGTGGGGACAGGGGACATGCGAACCCTCCTGACTAGAGCAGAGTTTGCATAAAGGAGAGTGTGAGCTCAGCACCAAATGGTGTGGGGCTTTGGATTGGGCTGTGCTGCTGAAAGCTTACAGAGTAGGGGTGTGTCAGCATGAGGGGCCATGCAGGAGGGATTGTGAAGGGGCTGAGCATGGACAGAGATGGACCATGTGGGAAAGGATGAGGGGCCGTTCAGGAGGGATTGTGAAGGGGCTGAGCATGGACAGAGATGGACCATGTGGGAAAGGATGAGGGCCTGAGTGAAGCAGAGCTCTAAAACATAAAGAAATGATGAATGAAAGACCCTTTCAGAGGCTTAATGACTGACCTTGGTGATGCTTAAATATTGAATAAGTTGCTCAATACATGTACATGATAACTGAGTGCGTGGGTCAGGGAATATGGTGAAATAGAGGGGTTTAAAAAGGCTCCAGAGTTTGAGATTAGGTCTGTAGGAGGAGGATAATATTTACTACTGTGTCCCAGGCCCAGTACTAGGCACTGGAGTACAGTAATGAAAAAGATAGACGTGGCTGTTGCCTATAAGGAGCCTATGGTCTAGGCATTGAGAGGAAAAGAAAAAAAAAAGAGGAAACCGACAGATACATGAATAATTACAATTATGATAAGTGCTATAGAGTTAAGCAGAGTGTCAGGGAGACTGAGGCTAATAGAGCGGGGAGCTACCTTAGATAGGGTGACTAGGGAGGACTTCCACAAGGAAGCAATGTCTGAGAAGAGACCTGAGGAATGAGAAGGAGCCAGACATGCAGAGATGCTCCAGGAAGTGTCCTGGGCAGAGGGCATAGCATGCACAAGAGCCCTGAGCTGGGGAGGACATTTCAAATTTGATGAACTGAAAGAAGTCTGGCAGGTTACCTGTAGCGAGTGTGGGGAGATGAGCTTGGAGAAACTGGGAAGGGCATTAGGACCATGGGAAGGGGTTCACTTTTATGCTAGGTTCCAGTTGTGCCTAGGGCATATGACTGTATTTTACAAATTTATTATTAACTGTCAATGTTATCAAAGTTTTTATCATACAGAATTTCAGGCATGTATAAAAGTAGAGAGATTAGAATCATGAACCCCCGTTAAGCAGATCACTCCAAGTCAATAACCAGCAAGTGGTTTCCCACTTGTTTCATCTGCTTCCTATTTTGCTGATGCACATTTAAGCAAATCCCAGACATCATGTCATGTGCCCCACTGCATTTTTGAACATTGCAAAAAAAAAAAATTACTTTCTTACATAACCATAATGCCATGATCACATCTAACACAACTGACTAATTCCTAGGTACCAATCAATATTGAGTCTGTAATTCAGATATCCCTGATTGCCTCAAAAATGTGTTTTGGTAGTGTTTTTTAAAATTCAAGAGCCAAACAAGGTGCATTATATTTGATTATTACATCTCCTGAGTCTCTTTTGACCTATAGCAGTCCTCACTCCCTGCCTCTTTTTTGTCTGTTTTAATGCCTCTGACTTGTTGAAGAAGCTGAGTCAGTTGTCTGTAGAATGCCCTACATTCTGGGTTTGTTTCTTTGCTTTCTCACATTGTTATTTAACTTGATTTCCTATAATTCCTATAAATGGGAAGTTAGCTCTAAAGCTTAATTATTAATAAATTCAGGTTCAACTTTTTTGGCAAGACTGTCAAAGGTTATGATGTCCTTCATGTTGCACTGTGTCAGGAGGCACACAGTGCCTAATTGTCCTGTTCTTGGTGATACTAAGATTCATCAGTGAGTTCAGGTGTTGAAAACTTGATCCCTCTGTTGTAAAGTTCAGCCATCAACCCATTATCTGATGGGTTTTTAAAATCTTTTCTGAATTAGTTATTACATTAGAAATATCATTTTGATGATGATGTCAAATAAATTGTTCCAGTCTATTCTTGACTATTTCCAGTGTTGAGACCTCACTACAACGTTGAGACCTCACTACCTTCTGCAGTTTTTATCGTAAAGAGAGAAGTTGCTATAGATTTTCTCGAAAAGTCCTCATCGAAGAAGAGAAAATAGGCATCCAACTTTTCAACTCAACTGCCGTAAAATGTTACTTATTCTGGGAGAGGAGGCCAGTGGCTATCATGAAAGAAGTGAGTTGGGAGAGATAGGAGGTAGGACTGGGTCACAACTTTCTGTAAATGTAGATATTGAGCCCAAGAATCCCAATAGAGGATAATGTTTGAAAACTGTTAGGTTGGTGCAAAAGTAATTGTGGTTTTTACCATTGAAAGTAATGGCAAAAACCACAATTACTTTTGTACCAACCTAATATGCATATAAGAGTATCATCTCTCCCCTCTCCTTTAATGGTTCCCAGTAGACATTTGCCTCTGTGCAGGATGTGAAGTGCTGATAGATGCTGCTGTTACGATAGAAGTTTGTTGGGTCAGTCCCTATATCAGAGCTGAGCAGCACCTGTTCCCCAACCAAATCCTGTAAGAACTATCGGAGCCATGATCCCACCCACCCCCACTCCTGTTCCAGCAGCTGCAGCATAACTGGAGCCAGTTCTTGGTAGGAGATTTTTCCATGATGAGGGTGAACAAGTTGTGACACGTAAAGCCCCTGTCAGGTGACAGAAACTGGAGTAGAAGTGTCTGGTAAAGGCCTCACCAAATAGCAGTGGACTAGAATGACCAGGATATTGAAGATGCATGGAGATTCCCTGATAGTAGCAACCATGGGTACTAATCTTGGGACTTTAAGCACTGCAAGCCACAGTTCATCAGTGATGGACTAATAGCCAGGCTTGGTTGGGATAGGAACTGCAGTGTGAAAAAGTAGAATGTGCTCTGGGGAGGGAAAGGGGCTTGGTCCAGGAACTGCTGGCGGTGTCCATCTGCTGGAAAGGCCACCGATAGGTGGCATGCTTATCTGGGCCACATAGTTACCCCATGGTACTGAAACTCCCTGATTCTGCTCTCCTGGTAGCCTTGTGCTCAGTCTTAGCCATATTGAGACTGAGCTGTAATTTATAGGTGGAGATGTCTGGTAGGCAGATGGAGGTGCCAGACTAGAGCTTGCGAGTAGGGAGGAGGTTCAGGTGCAGACAGATTTAGAGTAAGTACTCTGCACTGAATGTCTTGTTGCTTCTCATTCTAGTGAGTATGTGCACGTGTGTTTTTGTGTAGTTGATTATTCTTTTAGGTGCCTGTGAATATGCAATGTGATTATGATCAGAGGGAGAGGAGGGATGTTCCTTTTTTGGTGATACATTGGCAGGAAAATTACCAGAGAAGCTTCGGGGTTTAATGTCCTGACCGGGTTGCCACAATACAAAATTATGTTAAAAGCAGGTTTGAGGTGGCATAAGAGGGCAGGACAAACTAGAAAGCAGGTGAGGGGGTCAAACCTTACAGCCAGAGAGAAAATAACAAGAGAGTGGAAGGAGCAATACTGTTTAAGGAAGACAGTGTCCTTGCTATTGTAATAGGCTGCTCCTCAGCCCTGCATCGCCCTGTATTCCTCCCGTTTCCCACTTTGGAAGTAGATCTTTGTGCTTTGTTGCTTCTCATTTTTGTGAGGCTCAGGAAAGAGGAGATGATGCTATTTGCTTTGTTGGGGGACTAGAGGATAGAGAAAAGAGAAGAGCCGCCTCTTCTGCACGGGGCTTTGGGGAGGGCTGACATGGTTCCTAGCTTGGGCTCCATCAGCACTCCAAGCTGGGAAAGGAGCTGCCACCACTGCTTTCTCAGTTCTTAACCAATCCAGGGAGTAACTGGACATAGCACATGAGGTTGAGGCTCCAAGCCTAGCATCCGACCTCAGAGGTGGACATGAAGGTTGGAGCTGTGGGTGCATCAGTTTTATTGTGAAATGCATGCATAAGTACATGTTCTTTGTGTGAGTTGAGTGCTCTGTGTGATCCTATGAGCTTTTCAGTGCTGAGCTGTGGGCAAGTCTAGCGTCCCGTCCTACTCAAAATATAGCCTGGGGTCAAGGGGTGGCAGAAGGTAGGTGAGGATGACTCTGGACTGTGCATTTGGAGCTGCTGGACGAGCAGGCGGATGGATGGATGGGGCAAGTGGACCTCCCTGGGCACAGAGTCACACAGACAAGAGAAGACTCACCTATACTTGATGAGGGTCAGGTGGGTTCAGAGAAGGAATTTTGGGGAACCTGTGGGTAAGTTGGGGAATGAATGGGAAAAGGAACTTCTTATGCCTTTTTTTCTGGGTTTACTGACGGGCCTGCCGTGGAATTTAAGGTCTAATTTTAGCCATGTATTTGCGGTCCTCTGTGACTCATGGAAGGCCACTCTAGATGTGCAGATGACTTATATCTTTGAAAATGAGACTCATCTCCAAGTTCCCCACAGGTAGCAACTTAAATGTCATTTCCATGACTCCGCATTTGATTAGGTGTCCCCACCATGAGCCCCATCACAGGCTGCTTTTTTTAGTCATGGTGGTCTCTTTATAGCCAGGCTTTTGAAGGGCCATGGTAACAGTATGGAAAAAGACATAGTGACACTGAGGATGGGTTGTCTGGTTTTGGACAGGCATATCCTCGTGTCTGTTTTTTGTTAACTATCTGTAGCTTTCCTGTTTTCCTATTTATTTCCTTTCTGCCTCTCACAGCTGATTCTCCGAGAGCTTCTGACCTCCGTGCACTGGCCAGTCCCATGACCCCCTTGACTCTGATGGAATGCCATCTGGGAAGGGGCTGGGATGGACACAGCAGGGGAAGAGGGGCACAAGGAAAGGGGTCTCACTTTCATTTCTGAATCATCTTTTCTTGGTGTTTGTTTTCAAGGACCTGACTCTTTCCAAAACAAAAACAAAAAAACTCCAGCTGTATATTTAGACACACACATACATCTCTTCCCATTCCTGGCAGAGCTGCTGCCCGGCTGCTGCCTTCTCTGAGCCGTGGCCGCAGGAGAGATGGCGTTTTTAAGCAGGATGAATTGCTGTCGAGCTGCCGCTCTCCTGCACACGGGGCCATCAATCTTGTCTTGAACGCTGGGCCTGCTGGTTGGCCTGCTCAGGCTCATCTTTCTGGGGCAGACTTATTTACGGAGCCACTGCAAAGGTAATCTCACTCTCCAGCCCCACGGCCTGGGCCTCTCTCAGCCACTCTTAAAAATAGCCCAGGACGAATAAGGAGAGCCAGGGTCCGGTTACTTCCTGCACTCAGGGTCTGATCTCACCTCACCTCCTGCATCTGGCAGCTCAGCCCTTCTCAGGGGCTGCTGGACAGGCTTGTAGCCCTACAGGAGGTGGTCAGCCTGTCAGTCCTTCTCTGGTTCAGAGACCACATCAGTGGCAGTTTCCCTTAAGGGAAGTAGGGAAAGGCGTGGGTCTCGGGGTCCGGGGGTCCGGGGGGATCCTTCTCAGCTATGGTTGTCCAGCCAACTAGTTGGGTGTGAAATCTAAGCCCTGGAAGCAGCAAGTCCATTTGCAGAAGACAGGCTGTTCAGAGGGACAAGGGTGGCCTTGGGCACAGGCCTGGCATTGTGGGGCATACTGTGTTCGGAGTGATGACTGGTTTTTCCCACCTTGCACCTTCCCTTCTCTTGAGTGGCAAACATTTTTGCCCAGCCATGGTGGCTGGGAAATGCCCTCTGTCCCCATGCACTGTGTCCTTTCCTCACCTGCCTTCCTAAAACCTGTCTGACCAAGGGGGATGAACCAGGCTCCAGTTTGGCCTTTGGTCCCAGCTGCCGCAGTCATTACCTGGATGACCTTGGGGAGGCCTCCTCCTGCAGCAGGCCTTGGTTTTCTCCCAAGGCAATTAGGGCAGGTAATCCTGGCTCCTGTCTCACCTCAAAAGGATGTGGTGGGATTGATTCATCAGGTTGGGGAAAATGCCGTCTGAATTGAGTCTGTATCTGAAAAATAAGGCTGTAACCCTGCTGCCATCACTCTTGGACTGGTGAATGTGCTTCAGTGCTTCCACAAGCGTGTGCCTGGTGGGTGTATGTACGTGTGTGTGCTGGTGTGTGTCAGTGCTCTCCCTCACAGCTCACTGGCTGTCCACACTAGTCACGGGTCTGCTTCATAGCCTCCCCACATCCCACTTCACTCTCTTGGATGTGAAGGCTCTGGGTCCCCTGTTTTCTTACACAGTTGATCTTGGAGTCCCTTAAGCTCCCCAGAAAGAGGACTGAATGGCAGGTACAGATGAAGAAAGCTACTAGTTTTCCTAAGGCTCAGAACATTGAAGACTGAGCCTGGCCCCCCTGGCCTCCTCCTCACTTTTCACCTCTGACCCCACCCCTGCCTTCCTGTTACTTCATAAGGTTCCCAGAACTTGCTGTGTTCTTTCTTACTTTCAGGACTTTGCAACTGCTTTGGTTGGACTCTTGTCCCTTTGCTTGGGCTCTTGTCCCTTCCCACCTGTAGTCCCTCCAAGCTTCCTTTAGGAATAAGCTTCAACTCCCCCTCCCTGACACCAGCCCCTGCCGAATCCCAACCTTAGCCAGCCATGACACACATCACAGCTTCTTGTAGTTGCTTGTTTAATTGTGTGTCTCCACCACCAGAATCCAAGCCCTATGAGGACACGGCCTTCCTGTCTTACTTGCCTTTGCCTAGTACAGTGCCTGCCACCTAGTTGGAGCTTAGTACATATTTGAATTAATTGTGAATGAATGAATGCATGAGTGAGCAGGAATGATTGATGGCAGGTGAGGGAGGACCCAGTGCTCCTGATGCTCTGGTTCATTGCATGGACTTGCAATGGACGGTTCATTTATTTGTGGGATTCCCCGACTGCCGGTTGCTTGATGGGACAGAAGGCTCCACTGGGCTGCTTGGCCTGTCCTGGGATTCAACAGGAGACCTCATCTGAGCACCTGGTCACACTTCAAAGAAGGCCTAAAATGCGAGGTCAGCTTTCTGAATACCAGCGGCTAAGAAGGAACTCAGAGGGCTCTCGGGAAGCCTCTGTGAGGAGCGAAGTCTCCCTAGGGCAGCTATCCCAGGCTGGTGGTGTCAGTGGTGGCTTAACTCTCATCCATTTCTCCCCATGGATTTGGGTCAGACTCAGCCGACTTCCATCTTCTCCCCTCCCCTGGCCTGTCCCCATCTCCCCCACCAGGTTAGGTCCTGACCCAGTTCGCAGGGTGAGGGTTGCTTTCCCCAGCTCATGCCCCACAGCCTTGGGCTCCTGGGAGAGCTTCCTCTCTCCCGGGGCGCCCCCTGCAGCAGGGCGGCGTGTCTGGAGGAAGCGGCTGGCTGCGACTGACACTGACGTCTCCACCTGCTGGCCGTCCTGACCCTTGCTACATGCAGCTCTCCGTCCCCACTGCCGCTGCCGGTACTGTTGCTGCTGCCGCTGCAATATTTTATAACAAACAACCCAGAGACCCTGGTAGGAAAGCATGCCCAGGCAGATGACACAGTGTGCTTCTCCCGCCAGGATCTACTCACATTGGATGCTCCGAATAAGTTTCCCCTGAGAAAAAGTCCGAGGAGGTAGGGAGCTAACATTCTGACTGTGTTGCTGTCCCCCAGGGACGCTTCCATGAAGACTGAGGCAGGCGGAGCTGCTGAGAGCCTGCTGACATGACATCGGCCGCAGAGTTTGAAAATGTGGGGAACCAGCCACCATACAGCCGGATCAATGCCCGCTGGGATGCCCCAGACGACGAGCTGGATAATGACAACAGCTCAGCCAGGCTCTTTGAAAGGTCCCGGATCAAGGCCTTGGCAGGTACCGTTTGGGGCTGCAGGGGTTGGAGGGCATTCCCACAATCACAGGGTTCACACCCTCCCCACCTAGTGTGAATCCCCTGTGTGTGTTGGGTGAGCCCTGGCATGGCAGTGATGGAGACGTGTTTGCTGGGCTCAGGGAGGTGGGATCCCCTTGGGAGGGAGCACAGGCTCGTGCAGCCTCTGCCCCCAAGGGCCTCTGAGAAGCAAGGAGGTGCTGGAGCTGGGACCAGGTGGGGCCTGCCCTCTGCCTCTGTCCTCAGTAACCTGTGGCAAAGTGAGAAGTACAAGAAAGTCTGGCAAAGCAGTGTCTGAGGGCTGGACAGCTGGGCGCAGGTGCATGGGGCCTCCTGGTGCATCCTGATTTCCTGCCTGGGCCTGGAGAGAGGAATTATCATCATCCTCTCTGTGGTCCCAAAAGGAGTAATTGGATAGGAAATTGAGAGCAGATAACATCCTCCCCACTGCCTCAGGAAGGATTTTCTTGATGAAACCTTTCATCCTTAAACTGGAATTAGATTTTTGCTTAGCAGGTTCATAATAGATCTCCCCGTTCTCACTCTCTCTCTCCGCCTCCTCCGTGTGTGTGTGTGTGTGTGTGTGTGTGTGTGTGTGTGTGTGTCCCAAGAATCAGACCTCAGCCCACAGGGGTAGGAGAAGCCATTTCTACTAGAGATTTAAGATATTCTCCACCCCCACCCTCTCTCTTTTGCTGTGTGTGTGTGTGTGTGTGTGTGTGTGTGTGTGTGAGAGAGAGAGAGAGAGAGAGCATGAGAGAGGGAGGGCGGGGGTGGAGAATATCTTAAATCTCTAGTAGAAATGGTTTCTCCTCCCCCTGCTGGCTGATATCTGATTCTTGGGATTTTTTTTTTTCCAACTCCTGTGACTATTGCCTCCCTGAACTTGACCCAGGGTAACTATATTCCGACCCTAAGTCCTTGGCCAATAAGAGAGTTTGAATTACATGGAGTTGTGTGTATGTGTCGGGGGTGGATTCCTTCACTTGACCCACCAGTCAGCAGCCCACACTGGACCTGTTTCCCCTTCACTGACTGTTCCCATCTTCCACCTCCTAAGAAGAGCACAACCTTCCCCATAAACACTTTCTGGAGTGATTCTCCCACTGCCCCCATACCTTATGGCCCAAATTGAAGGTCGAAGTAATCCTCTTCCACTCTCCCTTCCTCCACTCAGCTTCGAGATCCCACAGTCCCCGGCTGACCTTGAAGCCTGAGCAGGACCCTGGGCCCCTCTGGGACCATAATGACCTCTCACCTTGGGAGTGAAAGGAGCTTCTCATCCCGGGAGGGGAATGCTGCGGTGTCTCATCTCCCTGGTCATGACAAGGAATCCACTTGGGTCTCAGTCATCATCCCTGGTGTCCTTGATCTTTACAAGAAACTCTCTTCTTCCCTCATCTCCTTCTTACCCTCCTTGACCCCACAAAATTCTTCCTTGGTTTCCCTTGGGGACAGACTGTAGCAGTGATCCATTGCTTTTGTGCGTGTTAATTTAAGCCCCTTTAAATAACCAAACTTGGAACCATTGGCTTTGTCCGTCTGATTTTACCTTCTTTTTATCTCTGTGCTGCCTGAATCTAGCTGCAATGACCCTGGTGATCCAGGTAAAGGGAGAGGGGTACCATATTCTGTAAGATTTGCCAAAGCAAGGTAAGAGTGCGGACTGGCCTTTGTGCAGAGATCCTTTTATCTTTTTTTTTTTTTTTAGATGGAGTCTCACCCTGTTGCCCAGGCTGGAGTGCAGTGGCGTGATCTTGGCTTACTGCAACCTCCGTCTCCCAGGTTCAAGCGATTCTCTTGCCTTGAGTAGCTGGGATTACAGGCATGTGCCACCATGCCCAGTCAATTTTTTGCATCTTTAGTAGAGCTGGGGGTTTCACCATGTTGGCCAGGCTGGTCTCGAACTCCTGACCTCGCGATCTACCCTCCTTGGCCTCCCAAAGTGCTGGGATTACAGGCAAGAGCCACCACGCCCAGCCCTTTTATCTTTTTTTCAGAAACCAAGGTAAATTCTCTTTTAACAGTTACTTTTTGTACTCCTGCTATGTTTAAAGCTAAACCCCTGGCCAAACATGAAAGGGGAAAGGGGAACCACAGAGATGAATTCAATATAGTGTCTGTCTCTCAGGAGTTTATAATCTATTAAGGAATAATGAACTATGTTCACAATTAATTAGCATGTATAGAATTAGAGAAGAACTGTAGGAAGGGCATATAAACAGCAATGAGAGAGTCAAAGAAGAGATGCAGGGAGAATCACGGGACAGTTCATGGAGGAGGCAGCCCTTGAGCTGGGAACTGAAGGGTGTATGCGATTCTGGCAGGCAGAAGGGCCCTGGATTTCTTCAGTTGGCCTGTGTGTGTTGCTGCCAGGTCTGATGAGCTGCTTGGGAAGTTGGTGGAGATAGGTTAAAGAGGCAAGCACAAGGCCAGGCACAGTGGCTCATGGCTATAATCCCAGCATTTTGGGATGCTGAGGTGAGTGGATGGCTTGAGGCCAGGAGTTCAAGACTAGCCTATCCAACATGGCGAAACCCCGTCTCTACTAAAATACAAAAAAATAGCCAGGTGTGGTGGCATGTGCCTGTAATCCCAGCTACTCAAGAGGCTAAGGCATGAGAATCACTTGAACCCGGGTGGCAGAGGTTGCAGTGACTCAAGATTACACCACTGCACTCCAGTCTGCATGACAGAGCAAGACTCTGTGCTTAGTGGTCAGTCTTGGTTGATCAGGAAAGAGCCTTTGGTGACCTTGGCTGTGCCTAGTTGAGCCTACTCCTCATGCATCTGACTCACCAGAGAATCTGAATGCCCCCAGGGAGAGGGAAAGCCACAGCATGTAGAGTTGCATGTAGAGTTGCATGCCTGGGTCCCAACGATTCAAAACATGTGGCTAACAAGTAAACATGTTAGTTTGAGGCCCTCTCAAGATTTTCAAAAACAACCTAAGTGGTTTACTGGCTTTCTTCTCCTGAGAATCCACTCTAAGTGACCTGGGCTTGAGCTAAAGCTCTGGAAAGGTCTAAATCGAGCAGCCAGATGTGCCCATCCTGCTGGGTAGGCAGAATGGAGGAAGGGAATGTGTCAACCTTCCTAGTCTCAATGTCTTGACTTTTTTTCCCCTTCAGTACTGTTGCTGGGGCACCTTAGCAGCTTAGGTAGGGGTCAGCCTTTCAAAAGAGGCATTAGGGAGCAGGAGCTCTCAGCCACTCTCCCACTCACAGGGATATTAAGGCAAGGAGGGCATTCAGCCCTGAGTTGCTTATAAGATAGCAGTGATCTGCTTCATAGGTATATGTGGCAAGGCTGGGGAGATTGGCTTGGCATCCTCTTCTGAAATTGATGGACCTGGGGTAAGGAGGAACATGTCACAAGCTCCAGATTCAAGTACTGATTTCACCTCTAATGCCACCGCAATGGAGAATCACTAACTCCTTTCCCATTTTTATAAAAATGGGAATGGTAGTACTTTCTCAAGGTTGTTGTGAAGAGCAAATAAGATAGTTTATTAAAGTTTTTATTAATAATAAAATGCTAGGTGAATGTTAGATAATGTTAGTACTAAGAAAATCTCCCCTAAAAAAAAAAAAAAAGTAAATCTCCCATAGGTGTTTTCTGTCCTTTCTCTTTTCCCAACTTCAGACATTCAGGATCATGAGCTTGGTCTTTTTCCTTGCCTGATGTACCTTGGCCTGTTCCAGAACTTGTTTCTTCCTTCTTAACCCTCACCCTCCTTTGCCTTGGAAGTCTGAGTTGGAAGAAAAAGCCAACCAAGGAAACCAGGCTAATGCTTGTGCTTGAGGCTCTGGGCCTTTCCCCTTCCACCAGACCCGATGCCCATGAAATGAAGCCCCATGCCATACAGGTCTCTCTCTCCATAAGGCCACGCAGTCCAGGACCCTTGCTGTGTCTCTGCCATCTGGCTGGGTGACATGTGAGGCCCAAGAAACCAAAGGATGATGAGTCTCATCAAATGCTTTTCCAGATGAGACAGTTTCTCTAGGTCCATCTCCATTTAATGACCTGAGGTTGGAAGACCTGAATTTGGGTAACTAGATGTGATCTTTTCTGCCTCTTAAGTAAACTTTCTCTCAATTCCAAAGGAAATACTCTCTATTCTGCCTTTCATACTACTACCAGGTCTTCCTTCCCAAACCTAAAGAAACAAGCCATCTGGCTGTTCTGTCCTAGTACATAAAAACCTGACCTCTCTCCAGAATGAATGACTTTCTGTATGAAACTGGGAGTCAGCCTAACTGAAATGAAAAGGAGGATGGGTAGGAAAATGTTGCAGAAGGCTCCTTTAAGGGGGTGGATTTGACCTTGGCAATGCCAATGGGAGGGCTGGGATCCCAGCAGGAATATTTGCCCTGTAGATCTCTGAGCAGAATTTAGCATTTTAACATCAGTCTCTAAGCTGGCTGCCTGACATGAGGTTAAGTAGCAGGTAGCCCTGAGGCTTCTTTCTGGACTGGAGACCATGCTTCTGTCTTTTGATGACTGCCTCTGGCACCTCCCTACTTTCTGAACCTGTTTTGAGGGATTACAGAAAGAGTAGCAGCTGAAAAGCCCACATTCCTATCCTTCCAAAAGGTTCCAGCCTTCATGTTTCAACAGGAAGTCTCCCCCCACCATTTCCTAGAGTCCCCCTAATTGTCCACAAATGTCATTTCTTCTCCTTCCTTTTTCCATACTGGGAGCTGCCAGATGAGCCTTCATGGCCATCTGGATGAAGAATGAAGCACTGCAGGCTGCAGGGAACTTACCAGTCAGAATGCCCACCCTCTGTCTCCTCTCCTCACTCCAGAGGAGACATCTGCCTGCCTGCACACTCCTCCCCTCCCCTGCACCTGGGTACAGACTCCAGGGACTCTGGTGAGGACGCTGCGTCAGGGAAGACATGGCCCAGCTGGAAGAGCAGGGAGCGGAGGAACACTGTAGAAAGACACCCCAAAAGAGAAACCCTGTGCAACAGCCTCACTCCCCTATTCTCTCTTCCCTGCCCTCCCTCCCTCCACTCCCCTGGCTTACCCATGCACACGGTTTGGCATCTGGCATCCCATGTGCTGCCCGCTGCGTGATTTACAGCTCCTCGGCTCGCAGAGGCATCTTCCAGTGCAGGAAGCAGTCCAGAGCCTCCTGAGAAGGGCCTGGACTTCTCAGGAGACTCTGGACTGCTCCCTGCACTGAAGAGACAGCTTCATGTTCTTTCTCAGCCTTCCTGTTCTTTGGCCTGTTGAGCAATCACCAAGGGATTGACTAAACAGGGCCTCTCATTTTAAAACCAGGTGCACAGAATTGTGTTGCCCACTCAGGTTCTGCCTTTACATTCAAATCCAAGTGGTGCTGCAAGCTGGAGACGACCTTCCTTTCTACATTGTCTCTTTGTAGCCTTCTTCCTGGAAGTGAGATGAGGCTGAGGGGTGAGGTTGATTGAGGACAATTCCGAGCCTGCTGCAAGGCAGCAGGTGCACTACAGCCTGCATCTCTGCACACTGAAGCACATAGTTGCTGCCACTCTGAACCTTCACTGTCTTCTGGACCCACTGTGTGCAGGCTCCGAGGTTATGTTCTGTGGCTGGCAGACATTCCTCAGGTGCTTCTGTTCCCTGCCCACCACCTTGGCTGCCAGGAACTCCCTGGGGAGGGTGGTACAGGCCTCTTCCTAACTCTGCTGATGAAAGGCCCTGAGAGTGTCCTCAGGACGTTTGGCCTCTCCCTTGGGCCCCTTTCCCCTCACATACAGGAAGATGCTGATCTCAGATGCCCTGGTTGCCTAGGAGGACTCACCTGAGGGTGAGTGATTTCTCAGGGAGCAGGGCCTCACCCCAGTGGGTGGGCATCCGTAGCTTCTCTATTAAGTTGACAGATTCAGATGCAGCTGCTGGAGAGCAAGGCACCAGCTGTCCATGGTCCCCATGTCTGTCTCCAGGTACCTGTAACCAGCAAAGATGGTAGTCTCATTAATGGGAGGTTTTTAATGATTTTTCTTCTCAGATTTAAAAACATAAAATGGAGTTTTATTTAGAGACTATGTATTGGGAAAATATACTATCCACAGAAATATCTATAATTGTCAGCAATCATTTAATGTCAGAGAGAAAAATATTGGATCAGCAGCTCTCTCTGGAAGGTCAGCCATGGCGAGATTGTCCCTCTGCACCCAGGCAGGACACTGCGTAGATAAACCTGCCAGTTACCTGTACAGATAAACCTGGCAAGAGATGCCAGCATGCCACCTGCACTGTGTGGCCCAGAACAGGTTTCCCCTGCCCAGGACATGACACTTTCCATTGTCCCCTTGCCACTCTTGATAAAAGCTATTCATTCTCTCTCGGAACTCTTTACAGAACCAAGGCTGCTTCCCTTCTATGGGTGACTGCTATCTATCATTGTGAAGATGCTTTATCAAATATTAATACATGGAGGTTAATAATAAGACTCTATTCTCTCCCCAGGCAGTACAGTCTGAGTGAGCCATGTTAATAGCCTCCTCCATCTTTGGGATGGGACATTTCTGTGGGCTTTGTTCCCAAGGGCAGTCTCTGACACCAGGCCTTGACTGTGCTTATGGCTCTCAGGAGCAGCCAGCACCCACTCTCCCTGCCCCACAGGTCCCCTGTCTGCTGTTTGGCTGAGGAGGTGCCAAGGGTGTTGTTTTCAGAGCATGTGTAGCAATTATCCATTTTCCCTTTATATCATGTCACTGAGAGAGAGTGACAAGGAGGCTAGTAGCAGCCGAGTCTCCCGGAGCATTTTGCCTCCAAACCCTTTGGCCTTCAGACTCGGAAAAGTAGATCAACCAGAGAATCTCATTTTACAGTCTAGTGAGACAGAGGTAGATCAAATAATCCCACACATGTCTGTGTGCATAGACACATGTGCATGGCAAATTATGACAAATGCTATGAAGATTTGCTGGGAACTGTAAAGTTTGTAACATAAACTGCAGCTCAGCTCAGGAGATAAGCATGTTTGAGTCAGAGCGCAGGGTGGGTGGTAGTGATGGGAGGCAGGCAGGGGCTACCTCACAGGCCTGATAGGCTACTAGTGTTGCCAGGGTCCTGTCAGGAAACAGAAGAAAACTCAAAAGGGGCAGCTGTGGAGTTTAAAAAGGGAATTCTTTGCAAAACAGTGGTGGGGTTGAAGGGTCCGAGAGAGGGGGCATTAGCTGTGGGCCGCAGGACAGGAGCTGAGCCTTCAGTAGAGGGCGGAGGGCAGGAGTTGCTGCCAGCCCATGAAAGTACTTTCAGCAGGGAAATGACAGGTTAGATTTGGGTTTTAAGGACTACTAAGGATCGCCCTCTGTAGGGAGAACAGGTTGTGGGGAGGCTGTACAGAAGTCTCATAAAGATAAGACACTGTTTGAGCTCATAGTTGAGGAGAAAATGGTCTACCTGGCACTACTATTCTTCTGTCTTCCTGCCACTGTCACTAGGAGACCTTGATCAAGTCACTCTTCTGCTCCTTGGGGCCTTGTTATCCCTACCTGTAACACCAGGATCTTGAACTAGATGATGCCCAAGTCCCTTCCAGCTCTGACAGTCTGAGCAGAAGCCACCCATGGAGTGGTGTTGACAATGTGCCTCTTTACCCTGAACCATGTAGCTTTGGTTCCTGGCTTGGGGAAGGGAACAGATCCTTTTCAACAAATCAGTGCTTCTCCAGAAACTCTCTTTGTTCACTATAGACATCACTTAGGCTGAGGCCAAGTCCTGGACCATCTTGACTTTTGCAGCCCATGTTCTCAGTGAGCAGAATCTCTCTGTGCAGCCACCACCTGCATGCAAGACAACAATGCCTGATATTTGTCCAGCTGCTTCGTGTTCTAGGTGCTTTTGTTCAGGTCATTTCCATGACCCTTCACCCACTCTGTGAAGTAGGCAGGGTATAGCTGTTGTCATCCCCCTAGAGATGAGGAAGGTTGTGGGGAAGCTGTCCAGGAAGTGGCCAGGACAGGACTAAGGATCTCAGGGTTTTAAAGTCATTGTAACGCTGCTTGGGCTGCAGCCCTCGGGCCCTTTTGAATGTTCTTCATTGCTATGTTATGTGCTCCTTCGTGCCCTACCAGAAACACCCCTTCCCATTTTTCCTTCCAACACCAGCCTTTTGAGCCTCCTTAATCAAAACCTCGAACTCATGTCTGCTTCTGTCTTACATCCTCCAAATACTGTCACCTGCCAGGGCCAGCTGATCCCTGTCTGTGGTGTTCTCCAAATCAGCTCCTGTCATTTCATTGCCATAGTTAACACGTCAGTGGGGCCACATCCCCTCAAGCAGAGACTTCTGCAGCTGCCCCTGAGCTGCTTTTCCCAGCTCCTGCCTCTCCCCTGTCCAATCCCATTTACACAGGGCAGTTAGAATCTTTGTCCTCCAGCACACTTTTGAGAGGTGCTCCTTTACTTAGGAACCTCTGGACCATAATGTTCACATTCCCTAGACTGTCCTGCAGCTGCCTTGCTCTGGATAAATTCACTGCTTCCCACCCCAAAACCTGCACACATGTACACACATGCACACACACATACACACTTGCCAGTTGCCACCTGAGGGGCTTTGGATATGACCTCCTTTTTCCTCCCTGCCATTCTAAAACCATTATCATCTTCAAACTCCAGATGATAATGGTTTTAGTCTTCTTCAAAAATAAAAAAAAAAACCTTTTTGATTTAAACTGATCTATGACAACCTGTTTTCTTTTGCAATAATATATAAAGATCCTATTTTATTTAAAAATGCAATAGAAGCTGGTGCAGTGGCTCATGCCTGTAATCCCTGCACTTTGGAAGGCCAAAGAGGATGATCAGGAGTTCAAGACCAGCATGGCCAACATGGCGAAACCCTGTCTCTACTACAAGTACAAAAAATTAGCTGGTGTGGTTGCACAATGTCTGTGATCCCAGCTACTTGTGAGGCTGGCGCACAAGATTTGAACATGGGAGGCAGAGGTTGCAGTGAGCTGAGATCATGCCACTGCACTTCAGCCTGAACAACAAAGGGAGACTCTGCTTCAAAAAAAAAAAATAAATAAATAAATAATAAGGTGATTTCTTTGATATCTTTTAAACATTTTTATTAAGAATATATTTAATATAGAAAAGATGAGAAAGATAAAACAGATTTTGTTAAAGTCTCATAGACATTTTAATGTCTATAGATGTATGACTATAGATCTGTGTATGTCTCTCTCTCTATATATATATATCTATCTCTCTCTCTCTCTATATATATATATATAGAGAGAGAGAGAGACGGAGTTTCACTCTTGTTGCCCAGGCTGGAGTGTAATGGTGTAATCTCAGCTCACCGCAACCTCCACCTCTGAGGGGTTCAAGCCTTGGCCTTCCAAGTAGCTGGGATTACAGACATGCGCCACTATGCCCAGCTAATTTTGTAGTTTTAGTAGAGACAGGGTTTCTCCATGTTGGTCATGTTGGTCTCAAACTCCTGACCTCAGGTGACTCGCCCGCCTCAGCCTCCCAAAGTGCTGGGATTACAGGCGAGCCACCATGCCAGGCCAGGACTGTGTATATATTAAATGTTACCTATAATATTATAATCTTAGAACCTCTTTCATGTAACAATATACTATGAATATCTTTTCATGTCAGCAAACATGCAAATTGTCATTTTAATGGCTATATTGTCTCCCTTTGCATTACTCTACCCCAAGCTCAGCCTCCCAAGTAGCTGGGATTATAGGCGTGCACTACCGCCCCCGGCTTCTGACCACTTTGAAATCATTCTTATGGGCTTTATTCTTGCATTTGCATTTTAAGATATATAGTAAGCAGCCTAAAGTTCCATCTTAGAATCACCCCTGCTATATCACAAATCCTTAAGCATTGGGGAAATAGCTGTTCACGAAACCAGTGTGATGAAAGTTGGTTGAAAGGAAAATTCCTCCCCAAACTAGTTAAACAGAAACAGTAGAATTTGTGCCACCATCATTTATGATGTGTCCCTGAGGCTCTGCCCCATGCTAGGCTTTATAATGGATTGGCATCTGTGTCACTGAGGTTTGTCACAAGTTCATGGCTGTTAAAGTATAGCTCACTCTGGTTCTCTAAGCTCTTGGCTTCCTGGCATGAGAAGGCGAGAAATGCCAAATTGTGAACCTGCAATGAAATGACTGTTTTCAGAAGGCTCGTGGTCCATGGGCCTCCCATGGTGCCTTTTCTCCTACTTGTCTTTCTGCCCCCCTAGATTTACCTGTAGCTTAAGGCTGTGAGCAAGTGAAAATGCAGACTTCCTTGAGAAAGAAACTTTTTTTGATTTTTCATCTATTAGTCCTCAGGTTTTATGAACTTTATATCCTATTTTTCTTTATGACATCTGTTGTTTCATATTATAAAAGCAATGATGCCCATTGAAAATATTTTAGAAAACATAGAGAAGCAAAAAAGACAAAAAGTTACCCACAATTTTACCATCCAGCTATAATAACACCCAGCATTAGCTGTTTTCTATGCATAGAGGTCTCCAAGACTAGGCCCATACTATACAGAAGGTTTAGTAACCTGAATTTTCCCCTAGAGTGCATTATGATATCCTTTCCTGTCATTGAAAGTTCTTCAACAAGCTTATTAGTATCCTCATTAATATACCAAAATATTAAATTATCTCTTGTTTTTGATGATTTAGGTTGCTATTGTCTATTTTGAAAGCAAATTTTTTAATAAGAAAAGGACTGAGGCACAAAGTCCATGAGGAGTTTAATAGAAAGGCACGGAAGCAATAAATAGATGGACCCAGAAATGGGAGATGAAGCTTCTAAAGATAAGATACTTCCACCTTACTGTTTGGCTTAAGGAAGCTCCTATTTTTAAAACAGCACCACTAGGAAATTTTGATGGTGAACTTCCCAGATGCCTGTGACATCAGGAGGTAACACAGGTCGTGGAGTGGGCAGGGCTGGTGGCTAGTGTGCTGCTTACCAGGAAGAGAGGAGGGAGGTGATGGAGGAGCCACGAGGAAGCCTGGAGAAGAAGTAACACAAGAAAGGGACTGAGCCTCAACCCTGTGGGGAGACATTTATGCTTTAAACCCTCTTAGAGAATATTCAGAGGGTAGAACCTCAGACAGTAGCCATGTGGGAGTCGGGGAGGTGGATTGTTCCTTGCTCCTTACAGACCTCACTCCCCTTTTGCATCCAAGGTCCAGCGCTCCTGCTGCCAGCCTTGCTCTCTCCTTTTCACTTCTCTTGTGGGCTCAGGTGGTTAAAAATGCTTATGATTTTTGACTGGTGAAAAATCCCTAAGGCAAGAAAGCACACAGGAACTAGGCTATCTTGGAAAAAGGAATAAAAGAAAAACATGTTAATATTTTCTTTAGGCTGGGCGTGGTGGTTCATGCCTGTAACCCCAGCACTTTGGGAGGCTGAGGTGGACAGATCAGGTCAGGAGTTTGAGACCAGCCTGGCCAACATGGTGAAACCCTGTCTCTACTAAAAATACAAAAATTAGCTGGGCGTGGTGGCAGCCGCCTGTAATCCCAGCTACTCTGGAGGCTAAGACAGAAGAATCACTTGAACCTGGGAGGTGAAGGTTTCAGTGAGCCGAGATGGTGCCATTGCACTGCAGCCTGGGCGACACAGCAAGACTTTGCCTCAAAAAAAAAAAAAAAAGGAAAAGGAATATTTCTGTTTTGAATCAGTAATATATACACCCAATGAGTAAAGCCCAAAAGCTGCAAAAGGGCAAATAACAAGTTTTACTCCCACCTCAGTCCCACAACCTGTGTTAATCATTTCTTGTGTATCTTTCCGGGAATATTTTATGCATACTTAAATTAAGCACATGGTCTATATTGTTTTTCACCAGCTATAGTTTTGTTTTTTGTTGTTGTTGTTGTTGTTTTCTTTTTCTTTTCTTTCTTTTTTTTTTTTTCTGAGAGAGTCTCGCTCTGTCGCCAGACTGGAGTGCAGTGGCGCAGTCTCTGCTCACTGCAACCTCCGACTCCCTGGTCCAAGTGATTCTCCTGCCTTGGCCCCCCAAGTAGCTGGGACTACAGGCATTTGCCACCACATCCAGCTAATTTTGTTGTTGTTGTTCTATTTTTAGTAGAGACAGGGTTTCACCATGTTGGCCCGGATCGTCTCGATCTCCTGAACTCATGATCTGCCTGCCTTGACCTCCCGAAGTGCTGGGATTATAGGCATGAACCACCATGCCCAGCCTTGCTTTTTTTTTTTTTTTTTCCCACTATGCTTCTTACCCAATATATCTTGATGATTGTTTTATGTTAGTATATAAACAGTCACCACATCTTTTTTTACAGTTACATAGTATTTCATTGTATGGCCATATATTTTTAATTTAACCAGTCCCCTGTTGGTGGATGTTTGGGTTGTTTCCAATCTTTTCTATTTCAGCGAGCCCAGGCACAGTGGCTCAGGCCTGTGATGCCAGTACTTGGAGAGGCCAAGGCTGGAGAATCGCTTGAGCCCAGGAGTTCAAGACTAGCCTAGTGTGAGACCTTGCCTCTATTTTTTTAATTAAAAAATTTTATCAAAATATTTAAAAATTTTAAAATGCAATAAATTTCAAATTTCTTTTTTTGTTTCTTTTTCTACCATTATCTTGATCTTGAGAATTTCAGATTTCTATGTATTTTTTTTACAAGTATATGAATAGATCTGTAGAATAAATTCTTAGAAGTGGAATTACCGAGTCCAAAAGCATGTGCATTTGTAATTCTGAGGGGTCTTGCCAAATTGCCTTTCACAGAGGTTGAGCCAATTATACCCTCTCCAGCAACATATGAATGCTTTTTTCCCCACATCCTTGCCAACACAGGTATTTTATCAAACTTCTTGATCTTTGCCCATCTGATCAGTGAAACATGGTGTGTTGGTGTTCTTTCATTTTACTTTTTGACTTTTATTATGGAAAATTAAAACTTACAAAAAGGTTGAGATAAAAGTCTAATAGGGTCATTACATTATCACCTAAATTTAACAATTGTTGATATTTTGTTATATTTGCTTATCTATTTTGGGGGTTGAAGTATTGTTAAAGTAAATTAAAGATCATCATGATATTTTCCCCCTAATTACTTTAGCGTATATCTCTGAAAAACATGAACATTTTCCACCTAACCATGATGACATTATTGCACGTAATAAAATTAGCAGTAATTCCCTAAAAATGTAATCTAATACACACTTGATATTCAGATTTTCCAACTTGACTCAAAAATTCCTTTAAGATTAGTTTGTTCAAATGAATTAAGGATCATTATCAGATTGTGTGTTTGTGTGTGTGTGTGTGTACATGGGCTTTTAATTTGGATTATATTATGACTAACTTGAATAATTTTTTATACATTTAAGAGATGGTTATAATTTCTGTTAACTCTTTGTTCACGTTATTGGTCTTTTGCCTATGTAAAAAAATACAAAATGTATTTTGTATATGGATGTACGATACATATATCTTTGTACATATATGTACAAAAAGCACCTACATGTAAGTGCTCTTTGTATATTAAGTATATCTTTTATATATTTTACATATGCAAAATACATATATCTTTGTACATATATGTACAAATGTATGTACATAGGTAGGTGATCTTTGTATATTAACTAAATTAGCCCTTTGTGACGTATGTTACAAATTCTTTTCCTCATTTGTTTGACTTTGCTTATGATGTTTTATCCAATACAAAATTTTTTTTTGAGATGGGTCTCAATCTTTCACCCAGGCTGGAATGGGGTGCCACACTCATAGCTCACAGCAGCCTCAAACTGATCTCTAGTGATCCTTCTGCCTCAGCCTCCTGAATAGCTAGGATTACAGGTGCATGTCACCACACACCTCTAATTTTTAAAATTTTTTGTAGAGATGAAATCTTGTTATATTGCCCAGGCTAGTCTCAAACTCCTGGTCTCAAGTGATCTTCCTACCTTGGCCTCCCAAAGCTGTGGGATTACAGGTGTGAGCCACAATGCCTGGTCCAACACAAACATTATTTTAATAAAGTTGCTTTCAATTTTTTATTTTATGACTTTTGGATTTTGTGTCGTATTTTGAAAGCCCTTCACTACACTAACATTGTAGAAAGCATTTACCGTGATTGATTTGTTGTTGTTGTTGTTGTTGTTTGAGACACTGTCTCCCAGGCTAGAGCACAATGGCGTGATCTCAGCTCACTGCAACCTCCAACTCCCGAGTTAAAGCGATTCTCGTGCCTCAGCCTCCCGAGTAGCTGGGATTACAGGCATGTGCCACCACACCCAGCTAATTTTTGTATTTTTAGTAGAGATGGGGTTTCATCATATTGGCCAGGCTGGTCTCAAACTTCTGACCTAAAGCGATCCACCCACTTCCGCCTCCCAAAGTGCTGGAATTACAGGCATGAGCTACCATGCCCAGCCCAATTTTGGTATTTTTATAGTTTCATTTTTTACATTTCAAGTTTTGACCCACATGAAATTCATCCTGGAGTATGAGGTATGAATTTAACTGTCTTTTCCTGGTTGGCCATTCAGTTTTGCCTATACTCCTTATTCAGTAATTCATTGTTCCCCTTCCTATTAGAAATGCCACCTCTATCAGCCATTAAATGTCTGCTTGTACTGGGACTATTTTTGTCCCATTGGTATATCCATCTTTTCTTATGCTAGTACAACACAGTTTTACTGTCAGTTTACATGATTCTTCAATAGACAAAACATCTGGGAAGGTTGGTTGCCCTTTATTACTCTTATTTTTTAGAATATTCCTATTTTTGGTTGCTTACTTTTTCAGTGAAGTTTTTAATCATTTGTCTTTTTTCTCACAAATTTAAATCGTATAATTTAAATATATTTAAAACACTCTTAAATATCTATTAATTTAGGGTAAATCGATATCTTTTTTTTTTTTTGGAAACGGAGTTTTGCTCTTGTTACCCAGGCTGGAGTGCAATGGCGCGATCTTGGCTCACCGCAACCTCCACCTCCTGGGTTCAGGCAATTCTCCTGCCTCAGCCTCCTGAGTAGCTGGGATTACAGGCACGCGCCACCGTGCCCAGCTAATTTTTTGTATTTTTAGTAGAGACGGGGTTTCACCATGTTGACCAGGATGGTCTCAATCTCTTGACCTCATGATCCATCCACCTCAGCCTCCCAAAGTTCTGGGATTACAGGCGTGAGCCACTGCACCCGGCCCGGTAAATTGATATCTTGATGATGTTGAGTTTTTTATTCAACATCACTCAGCATGCCTTTCCATGTGTCCAGATTTTCTTGTGAGTGCCTTAGGAACCTTTTAAGGTTTTCTGGTTTTCCTCGTATGGATTTTGCATACTTCCTTTGAGATGTAATCTGAAACATTTTGTGTCTTTATTAACATTGGGGGCCTCACAAATTCATATTTCAGGAAATGACTCTGCCACACGTTCAGTGCCTCCTTTTGCCTCTGGGATTAAATCTAAGCTTCTTAGCCTTTCATTCAAAGCTTTCCACATCCTGTTTAAAAACTGCTTTCTCCTATAATCCCAGCACTTTGGGAGGCCGAGGTGGGCGGATCACGAGGTCAAGAGTTTGAGATCACCCTGGCCAATATGGCAAAACCTCATTGCTACTAAAAATACAAAAAATTAGCCAGGTATGGTGGTGCACACCTGTAGTCCCAACTACTTGGGAGGCTGAGGCAGGAGAATCGCTTGAATCTGGGAGGCAGAGGTTGCAGTGAGCCGAGATTCTAGCCTGGGTAACAAAGCAAGACTCTGTCTCAAAAAAAAAAAATTAAATAGAAAAAACAAAAACCTGCTTTTCTCTAATATATAGCTATTCTCTAGCCCCTGAATAAGCTTTGGCCTTTTTTTTTTTTTTGAGATGAAGTTTCACTCTTGTTGCCCAGGCTAGAGTGCAATGGCATGATCTCAGCTCACTGCAACCTCTGCCTCCCAGATTCAAGCGATTCTCCTGCCTCAGCCTCCCAAATAGCTGGGATTGCAGAAGCCCACCACCATGCCCTGCTAATTTTTGTATTTTTAGTAGAGACGGGGTTTCACCATGTTAGCCAGGCTGGTCTCGAACTCTTGACCTCAGGTGATCCACCTGCCTTGGCCTCCTAAAGTGCTGGGATTACAGGCGTGAGCCACTGTGCCTGGCCTATCGTTGGCCTTTTATGCCTGTCTGCTTGAATTCATTCTGTCTCCCTGGTTCCCCTCCCCTTCGGACGATCTAGAGTGGCTTTCTTCACCAGGTCCCCATGCCCTGGCCCAGAAATAACCTCTGTCTTCTTGGAACCCTCGAGCATTGACCATATGTGTCATGTATCTGATACGGAATTCAGTATTACCTTGTGATGGCTTTTGTTATGAAAGTGAACTGCCACTTATTTCTTGTGTGCTTGCAAAAGTTAATTGTTGGTGGGTTTGAGTTTTGTTTCCTCGATTAGATCTTAAGGCCTTGGGGAGAGTGAGCGGCCTATGCCCCTGCAGCACCTAGGACAGGGCCTTGCACATAGTAACAGCAGTAGTAGTAGTGACAATAACAATGAGAGTTCACATGACAGCAAGCTTTCTCTGTGCCAGCCTATTCCATGTATGAACTCACTTATTACTGGATAAATATATTTGAGGGTTTTAATGTCATGGGTGGTTTGACCTCAAACTAAACCTTTGAAGGGTTTTAGGTCAGCCAGTCCTGAGACTCAGACAATATTTCTGGCTTAGAGCTGATCAGGTAGGAAGATGAGTTTTCTGGGCAAAGCCCTAACACATAACAGGGAATGAGGATGGCCACAGCCTGGGAAGGCAAGGGAAAGAAAAAGGAACAGAGAGGTTTGATGGCAGCAGAGGCTGTGAGTGGGTTCATGCTGGTGGATTCACCCCCTTTCCTGCACTGGCAGGGTTAGGGCTCTGGAAATAAGGTCTGGCTCCTGGCAGGGCTGTGCTGAGGCCTCTTTCCCATGGTGGGTCCCAGCAGGATGGCCTGGGTCCCCTGGGGACAACAGGCCCAGTGCACAGCCACCTCTCCTCCTGTCTGCACTACCAGGGTTCCCAGCCCAGCTGGCTCCAGGCCACATGCCTCTCCTGCACTTGGAAGGCTCGGGATGAGCGTCTGGGCTATGCGGGAGTGAATGTGCTGAGCATGCCAATGCCAGGCTGCTGGAGCTAGCCAGCTCATGGAAATTACTCCCACCGTGGGGCCTCTTCTCTCCTTCCAATCATCATTAGCCTCTCAGAATCTTTCCCGTACCTCAACACTGCAAAGCGTTTCAGGGTTCTGGGGATTCTGGGTGATTTCACTCCAGCCTTCAAATAAAAGGCAGGTGAGGGGCCACCTGCTTATACTCAAAACCTGTGGTTCCCAGGTTTGAGGGTACAGGGGGTATCATTCATGTGGTGAAAACTGGGGAGGTCTAAGGGTGCTTTATGATGCTTCTGCACCAATAAATGCACCAGCCCAGTGGCCTAGAATTAATCCATGTTCCCACCTAGAAGCACTCCCTTACCCTTTGCCAAGCACAAATAAATAGGTCTCAGCACCCATGTAATGAAATTTTTGCATTTTTAAAGACAGGAAAAGGAGGAAGGAATACTTTCACTTTGGGGGCGCCTACCTCTAAAAGGTCTAAAACTTTCACGCCTTTAGTCAGACGCTCCACACCTGACTTCAAGAGTTAGCTACTTAAAGAACAGATCTGGTTTCTGGGGAAAGAACCGTGGGACTGTGGCTGGCTCTGTTGAATCTATATATGCCCCAGAATAAATGCAATTGCTTTCCGTCCAGTATGGCTTGAAACCCCCTGTAGTTACATCTTGTTGAAGCAGCGCTTGAAATCAGGAAAGTGGTTTAATTTGCTGCTGACAAAAGGGTAAGGGGAATTTTCTCTCTGAAACTTTGTGCAGAGACCCAGAATAAATGAATGCCATTTAAATTTTACATGAATTTAGGATTCATGCAGTCAGTAGTAGTACTTTTTCCTCTTCTTGGAAGTCTTATTTAGATGGCTGTCATATAATTCTTCATGTGCAACTCAGCCCCTCACCATATTTATAATAAAGTCTGTCTGCCTCAAGGATAGGGACCGTTGGTCTTGTCCTTGAGTTCCCCAGCTCCACCCAGGGCCTGGCACCTGACAGTTGAATGGTAAACATTTGCTCAGTGAGTGCACAGATGAATCAAGGGTCTGAGTTCCTAACACCAAAATAGCCATGAAGCAGGAAGGCTTCTGATGCGGCAAGCCTCGGAACTGCCAGGATTATACCCTTGAGGCAGAACTGGCTGAGCTCCTCTTTTTGTTGTTGTTGAATCAGATATTTAATAATTTAAAAAGCCAGCCGTTTCACGGTTAGGGCTCAGTCAAGCACAGTTAGGTCTGCTTGTGGACATCGCTCCTGGCTGGGCCCCTCCAGGTCCATCCTGACTGTGATCTGCCCCCTGCCACATACCCCCCTAGGGGTCCTCCACAGCCCCCCAGGCCCAGCCTCACTGCCAAGTCAGCACCTGCCCTGAATCTTCAAACCTAAGCACCCAGAGGCTGATTGCCACCAACTGTTCATCAATCTAGAGAGGGCTCACTCCTCCCTTCTCACCTTCAATTCTATCTTATTTGTTTTTCTTCTTTTCTGCTACTTTTCTGTTTTTCTCCTTCTCTCCTCCCCTATCCTTTTTTCTTGTGTGTCATCCCAGTCTTCTATCCTCTCTCCAGCATCTTGTCTGAGCTTCCCCAGGTAAAGCTGGTGCCTAACTTGGACAGCCCACCATCATTATTTGTACAGGGGTGCTAAGAAGCACCCTACCTGAACTGGTACAGCATAGGCCAGGGGCTTGGCTTGGGCTGATGCTGATTTAGGGTGGGGGTGTCATGTCACCTTCCCAGGGCTGAGAAGGATAGCATCATGCAACAGATAGCCTCTAGCCCAAGGCTTCATTATCCTTAACCCCACAAAAATCATACATTCCGCATATCCTGTTCCCTTGCTCATCATTTTCCCCCACTGTACCAGGAACTCCTTGAGGGGAGGAAATTTGTTTTACCTCTGTGTGTCCTCAGGCCTAGCATAGCACTACCACATAATAAGAACAGAATCAATGTTTGTACAGACAGCCACAATACAGCTGTAGAGTACTGATGGTGTGCCAGGCTCCAGGCCCTGAGGATAGAGAGCTGACCAAGACAGACTTCCATGGGCTCAAGGAGCATCCAGAAGAGAGAAGGAAATGTAAATGCAGGGACCAGGGCACTTGAGGGGAGATCCACCCCAAGAGCCATTTACACAGGCACTTAAAGGATGAATGTGCATTAGGTAAAGGAAGTGGGGTGGAGTGGAAGGGCTGAGAGAGAGCATTCCAGGCAGAGGGAATATTTGATGGGTGGATGGATAATCCTGGCATTGAAACCTGAATTCAGTGGCACAGCAGTACAGGGTAGTCTGACTGATGCAAGGAAACAGATGCTGAATTAGAGGTGTCCTGACGCTGTGCCTAGAATGTGGTGGCAGTGGACATGATCTTTTCATTGCCTCTGTTCTGATGGCATGTGGACTGGTATTGCTATGGCTTGATGGCAAATGCTTCCAGGAGGGGAGTGGAATGAATGTATCAACCTCCTCTGCCAAGCTTGGGGGGACCCTGGGCTTAAGGTAAAACCCCTTGGACCCATGTCACATTGACCCTGCCAACCTCAGGCACCTCACCAAGGCTCTTCTCTCCACCTAGATGAGCGGGAAGTCGTTCAGAAAAAGACCTTCACGAAATGGGTGAACTCGCACCTGGCTCGAGTGTCCTGCCGCATCACCGACCTCTACAAGGACCTGCGGGATGGGCGCATGCTCATCAAGCTGTTGGAGGTGCTCTCTGGAGAGATGCTGGTAAAGCCCCTCCCATGGGCCCCAGGGCTGCTGCCACCAGCCCCTCTTCAGCGAAGGCATGGTTTGGGTCATCTTGAGTTCTCATGGTCTTCCCAGTCTTCTCTCTGCTCCTTTAGGAGGCTGTGATAGTTACAATGGGAAGCGTCCATGTGGCTGACTGGGTTCTCTGAATTCTTCCCAGAACTTCTTTCCTCCTCTGACCACTCCTGCCCCTTCATGCTTCTCCCAGAAGCCATGCAGAGCTCCTGATGTTCACACGGGGCTCTGGGCATCTGTAGTTGGCCTGCAGTGGCCTAGCCCTCAGTCTCCCCATCAGGCTAAGATGCATACCTCTTGGAACCAAGAGGAAAGTGTGGAAGCCATTTAGCTGTGTGTTTTACCACCTTGCAAGTGAAAATTTATTAGAGGCCATCTCAGTTGTAACCCACGGGCAATACTATTGGCCCCAAAGGAGTAGATGAAGGTTTATGTTTTGCTCAGCACAGAGGAAGTTTTGTGACCTTGGGCCTGTCAGGCAGGACACTCTTTTCCTCCATTTCCCCCATGTATAAAATGAGGGCAATGATACCTGTACCTGATGAAGTTTATTCTGAGATCCTGAGTTTGAATGAAATTCTAGTGGAATTTCAATGCAGGCTAAGAGGCAGAACTTCAGACTGGAGTTGAAAAGGCAACAGTTGATTCAAGCCTTTTCATTAAAACTCTGAGGAGCTCAGAATAACTTTATATTGGGTACCTCATCCTGCATTGAAATTCCACTAGAGGGCCAGGCGCAGTGGCTCATGCCTGTAATCCCAGCACTTCGGGAGGCCGAGGTGGGTGGATTGCTGGAGCTCAGGAGTTCGAGACCAGCCTGGGCAACGCGGTGAAACCCCATCTCTACTAAAATACAAAAATCAGCGGGGCATGGTGGCGTACACCTGTAGTCCCAGCTACTTGGGAGGCTGAGGCAGGAGGTTTCAGTGAGCCTCACTTGAACCCGGGAGGCAGAGCTTTCAGTGAGCCAAGATTGTGTCACTGCACTCCATCCTGGGCAACAGAGCAAGACTCCATCTCAAAAAAAAAAGAAGAAGAAAAAGTAATTCCACTAGAGAGAGTTACCATGAGGAACCCATCAGATGATGCATTTATTATCAGGGGAGAGGAGGAGCTTGATTGGCAGGAATGAACCCATTATCAATCACCAAGCTAAAAGTCACTCTTATTACTGACTGGCAGTAAACAGTTCTTAGAACTGTGCCTTGCTCGTAGTAAGTGATCAATTAACCTTATGTTATGTTATCATATGTGAATGCCATTTATCACCCACTCAGAAGTCTTTGTTCAGCCCCGGAAGGGCACCGATGCAGTCTGGTTGCCTATCTCTGGGTGCTTGTTGGATGGAACCTCTGAGCTTTGCTGAAAGGAAAGCATTGAATAGTGTCAAGAAATGACCACGAGACTTGGAGTTTGGCCAACAGGGAGGAGGGTGGGTGCTTATGACAGGAGCTGGTCCAGGCTGCAACCTCTGGGATGACTGTGCAGTCCCTCCATGCCCACGGGGGCCACTGCTGTCCCCCAGCCAAAGCCCACCAAGGGGAAGATGCGCATCCACTGCCTGGAGAACGTGGACAAGGCCCTCCAGTTCCTCAAGGAGCAGCGTGTGCACCTGGAGAACATGGGCTCCCATGACATTGTAGACGGCAACCACCGCCTGGTCCTGGGCCTCATTTGGACCATCATCCTCCGCTTCCAGGTGGGTTCCTGGAGAGCAGAGGAAGTCAAGGGAGCCTCTCAAGGCTGCCCAGGGCCTGGGAATCTTATAAAATGGTGAAAGAGTATGGGTGTTAGTGCACATTCTGTGGAGGCTGGAAATCTATCTTATGGGACAGTGCTTATATGAAAGAGTAACCATCTCTGCATCACCCCAAATCATTGAAGCTCAGAGAGCTTCTCACTCAGTAGTATGGTCTTTTCAGAGAGAAGATAGAAATTAATTGGTAGCTGGGTTGATATCTGGCTGGAAGATTAGCTTTGTAGCCTCCTCCCCCTAGACATGTAACTTCCTGGTTTTTGAAATAATTCGATTCAGAAATTGCAAAAATTGTATAGATCTGTGTGTATATTTTCCAATCAGAAACTTTTCTCTTCTCACCCTGAAATTCAAAGTCCAGATTATTTGTAAGGAAATTTAGAAAGGGGAAGCGGGAGAAAACAGGGCCTTGCACCTGCTGGTTTGGGGACAGAAAGAACCTCACCCAAGGAGGTAAGGGCAGGAGAAAGAAGACAGCATACAACTCACAGACTAAAGACCTCAACCAAGTGGTCCTGGATGTCTGATCTCACTCCATGGGTGCAGAACGTTAAATGACAATAGCAGCAGAGTTAGGGAGAATGGAAAAGCAAGAGGAGCTGCTAGTGAAAGTACAGTACTCGGCCAGGCCTGGTGGTTCACACCTGTAATCCCAGCACTTTGGGAGGACAAGGAAGGGGGATCACGAAGTCAGGAGTTAAAGACCAGCCTGGCCAACATAGTGAAACCCCATCTCTACTAAAAATACAAAAAAAAAAAAAAAAAAAATTAGCTGGGTGTGGTGGCAGGTGCCTGTAATCCCAGCTACTCAGGAGGGTGAGGCAGGAGAATCACTTGAACCTGGGAGGCAGAGATTGCAGTAAGCTAAGAGCGCCATTGCCCTCTAGCCAGGGTGACAATGTGAGACTGTCTCAAAGAAAGAAAGAAAGAAAGTTCAGTACTCACCAGCATTCATGTTGTTCCACAGCCTCAAGGGGCATTGCACCTCCAGAGGAGGAATCGGGGCATCGCTGATTCTCCGCATTCTGTTAGAGTTATCCAATTACAGCTGTCTTGTCCCTGTACCGTTTTGGCTGACTGAGGCAGGGAAACAGGCTACTGGGGTGCAGGGCCTCAGAGTGTGGTGTTGCTGCGGGGCTGCAGCTACAGCAAAGGGACGAGGGAGAGAGCCTCCAAGGGACAGAAGGAAGGCACAGATCTAGATGCAAATCCTCTTCAAATCTCTCGTTTTGCTACCCTCAGATTCAGGACATTGTTGTCCAAACTCAGGAAGGTCGTGAAACACGCTCAGCCAAGGATGCGTTGCTGTTGTGGTGTCAGATGAAGACAGCAGGGTATGCCCTGGGAACCAGCCATTAGCACATCTCCCCCAGCCCCTTGCTGCCACCAGCACGGCCATCCCCAGAGGGACACTAGACATCATCACCCAGAACTACAGCTGCTTCCCTGTAATTGATACAAAGTCTGTCCAGACCTGATTCTTTGAGGCCTGGAATACAGGATTCTTTTCCAAAGTTGCCTGCAGGCAGACTAGGGGGTCTGTGTGGTATTCACATCTGATGGGGAAGCCTCTGTGTGTGGCTTAGCTGCTGGCCCCTCTTGCTGACCTAGCTCAAGAAGGGACAGTTCCATTTCTCTCCTGGCATATTGGCCCTCAGTTTGTACACTTATTTGGGACTACAAAAAACTCTAATTCTTAGCTCTTACTGTTTCTCTTGGATGCAGCTACCCTCATGTCAATGTCACCAACTTTACCTCCAGCTGGAAGGATGGCTTGGCCTTTAACGCTCTGATACACAAGCACCGGTAAGACGGCGGGGACAGCTGTGGGGACTGACTGAGACAGTCTTCCTGGGAATATTTGGACACATTGCACTTAACATGTAGTCACAGAAATGTGACCTCTGCTGTTCCTTGTCCTCTCCTCTTCAGCACCCTATAGCACCCCCTTTCCTTAAATCCCAGTGTGGCTGCCGCCCACTTCCTCATGTGCTGAGGCTTACACCTGCCACCTCTCCTCTGCTCCTGTCTCCTCTTTCACTCCTCCTGCCTGACCGCCTCACTGCCTCTGCACAGCATCTGCTTCATGCTAGGGCTGCCCTGCTGGCGGGGATGCTGTGGCTACTCCCTTTTCACAGTCCAGCTTCGTCCCCAGGCCTGACCTGATCGACTTTGATAAGCTGAAGGACTCCAATGCCCGGCACAACCTGGAGCACGCATTCGACGTGGCCGAGCGCCAGCTGGGCATCATCCCACTCCTCGACCCCGAAGGTGAGCCACACTCACCCTTGGCAGCCTTTGCTGCAGCGTTGAGGGGCGCACTCGCTGTGCTAGAGCTCCTCTAGTGCTAGAGGCTGGCCCTGGTGCTGGGCAAGCTGTGGGCACAGTGGGGGGCAGTGCCTGGGCCAGGCTTCGCTCTGGGCCTGCTTCTCTGCTCCATGCTGGTTCCCTTGCCTGGCCTGTTTGGAGGTGGACTTTGGTTCCTTATTCTTTTCTTCTTTTGTAATTTGTGGCCCTAAATGGATTTCATCACCCGCTTCCATTCTTGCTCCGTTGGTTGTCGCTTGGTGCCTGTAGTTAAACTTCATGCTGGAGGAATGGGGGACAAATTCTCTGAGCCTGACTTTTGTGGCTTCCAGTGTGATGCTAAGAGTACACCCTTTCCCCTAACAGATGTCTTTACGGAAAACCCTGATGAGAAGTCCATCATCACCTACGTGGTAGCATTTTACCACTACTTCTCCAAGATGAAGGTGCTGGCAGTGGAGGGCAAGCGTGTTGGCAAGGTATGAGCTGTTTTGGAACCAGAGTATCACCCTTCCCCTGTTTGCCAGATACAGACAGAGTGGCCCCCTTTCCAACCTAAGAAAGGGTGAAGAGTGCAGCTTACCCACCCCCCAACTTCCTCTAAAGCTGATCTTTGCAGCACCTATGGCTCCTGGGCTGAATTCCAAAGCAGGCTGATGGGTCTGTCCTGAAAGGTACCGCAGCCGGCTGCTCTGTGCCTGGTGTCCACCTGGTCCACCTGAGGCCCATGTCTCATGGACATCCCCACAGGAACCATCCAAGCTTTTATGTGGTTTGTTTATTGTGACTGCAGACCTCTTAAGCACCCACAGTATACCAGAAACTCACCCATTGGTACAGACCTTCATGCCAGATTCCTTTCCTCTGCTAGATCGTTAGCTCCTAGAGGATAGGTACCATTTCCCATTCATCTCTGTGCGCCTCCTGTTTAGTAAAGACAATGCCTGGCAGCCCTTGACTCCTCGTGAACATTTAAAAATAAACAAAACCCTGGCCTCCTAGTGGCTGGCATCCTAGCACAGCAAGCTTACCAATCTCTAGCACTGGGGAGGGGAGCTGCTCCCGATCCCTAACAGGCCAGCTCCCTGCTGATTGGCAAGAGGAGGGCTTCACCCACTTCCAGTCCACTCCTTCTGCCCTACCAACAGTCTTGGGCTGAGGAAATAAACCCAGCCTAGAGCACTCCAGGGCTTAGGAGGTGGGAGCCCCATTTCAGGGCACCTTGATTGTGATCCTCATTGGTATCCTCAGTGGTGGCATTGCCCTTCTGATGAGAATGAGTAAGAAGGTGATTCCTTAGGTTATTGACCACGCCATCGAGACTGAGAAGATGATTGAAAAGTACAGTGGGCTAGCCTCGGACCTGCTCACCTGGATCGAGCAGACCATCACTGTTCTGAATAGCCGCAAGTTTGCCAACTCGCTGACGGGCGTCCAGCAGCAGCTGCAGGCCTTCAGCACCTACCGGACCGTGGAGAAGCCGCCCAAGTAAGGGCCCTGACACATGGGAGGGTGGTCCTTAGTGGCTGGGAAACTGACCACCAAAAAGTAGAGTCAGGCTCTGGGTCTTATGAAGTACATCCACGAGGCACACCCTTAAGATTAGAGAGTTGTGCATGTGTCGCCTGCCTCGTGCCCCTCTTCACCATTCTCCTCCCAAGCCATCAGCTTAGAGGAAACCAGCATTGATGAGAAACCTTGACTCACAACCAAAGACAGTGGCTTCTCCCAGATCCCTGAAGAGGAGCAGGAGGGAAATCATAGGCTTCTGAGACTCTTTGAAGAACCCAGGCTGGAAGCCTCCTCTCTGGTCTGCCACTGAGCTGTGGGCTTGTTTTCTGATGATGACCTCTGAGCTCTCAGCCCCTGAGCTCTCTGCATGGGGCCTTATGGATCATCAAGTTCATCCTTCTTTTTCTCTTCCATTTGTCATGGCTCAGCAACAATGCACTTAGCCTGCTTCTCAGGAACTCTACCCCACCCTAGTGTGTGCAGAGCCTGTGTGCATATGCTTACACACATGTGCATATAACATGCACACACATGCATACCTGCATACACGCGACCATGCGTACACACAACTGCGCACCCATATACATGCATGCACACTCAATCATATACACACGTGCACACATACACATACAACTATACATGCATGTACACACAACCATACATACACAACCATGCACTCATACACATAACTATACATGCATGTCTGTGCACACAACTATGCACCCATACACATATATATGCTCACACAACCATATGTGCAAATGCACATACATATATACAATCATGCCTGTGCGCACACACACACATACAAACATGCACACATACACACAGGGCATTCCAGCTTATCTGCCATTAGCTTGTCCAGCTCCTCTGAAACAGGCTTCTACCTCATTGGTGGGACCTTCTACTCTGCTCCTCCCACCCATCTCCCACACTCCATTCATGACTCTCACATGGGGAATGGTGAAATGCTGCGTCTAGGATGTACTATAAACAAGTATCTGGTTTCTGGTCTGACACTAATCCACTTTTGAAGCCCTAAATCCAGCCCAGTTAGCATCCCCTATGAGTCTACTGGTCACGCACACAGGGGTATTATCTCTTGGCTGTGTAGACAGTGCTTTGTGGCCACAGTTCTCTTAAGTGCCCGTGGACACTGAGATCCATTAGGCTGGGCTCAGGGTGAGGATCTTGCATATAGCCGATCCTTGACTCCCAGATCAAGAATGCAGAAATGGGTGGACACTTGGGTACATGCAGAAATGCAGAAGTATCTGATACCTGGAGCCTGTACCCTACATGCTAGACACCTATCCTGCTGCCAATTCTTGTCTCCTACACCTACAATCCTCTCAGAGCCCAGCCTTTCCTGCCTTCTGGGAAGCATCTGGCCTGTAGGACTTGTAAGGAGATCTGGCTCATTAGGAGCGGGGTGAAAGCTGTTTTAAGTGCAGTGTGCTCTCCCATGGAAAATGCTGCTTCTGGGGTTTTATTGACTCACTCCATAAGAAACTGATCAGAGAGCTAGTCAGAAGCCCTTATCACTTGCAGAACAGAGAAGGGTGTTTTTTTATATTGACCAGTAAAACTTGATATTTGCAGGAATTACCAGAATACCCCAGCTTCCCATGTGGAAGCAAATGATCAATACTGTGGTGGCCATTGTGTTTTCTCTGGTTTATGTTGTAAAGACCCAAATCCCTATTAGGTTTCAGTTGGTGAGAAGGATAGATGTTTTAACAGGTAAGCAGACCTGTAGATTCTCTTTAGTTTTTCTGTTTTTAAGGGAAATATGCTTTGCTATCTAAGCTTCAAGATGCCACAGTTCCGTGCTGACTTCAGCCAAAAAAATTTGGCCATGAGATCATAACACCAATCTTCCTGCCTCTGTTTTCTTGACAGGTTTCAGGAGAAGGGGAATCTGGAAGTTCTACTTTTTACCATCCAGTCCCGGATGAGAGCCAACAATCAGAAAGTGTATACACCCCATGATGGGAAACTAGTGTCTGACATCAACAGGGTACAGCAGCATTTTCCATTATGCATTGACAGTGGATTGACTGAATTCCTGATAAGGACACAGTGAATGGTCATTGGACCAGATTAAACCAAGCCACTTTCTTTGGTGTTTTTAATCTACATGTTGACTAGTTGGGGGAGTTATCTGAATCCGGTTCTGAGGAGTCAGACTCTACTCCCCCACCCTCCTTCAATCCCCCTGTTCAGATGCCTTGAGTCCCTGAGTCTTTTTTTTTTTTTGGAGACAGGGTCTTACTCTGTCACCCATGTGGCAGTGCAGTAACACAATCACAGCTCACTGCAGCCTCGTCCTCCTAGGCTCAAGTGTTCCTCCTACCTCAGCCTCAGTAGCTGGGACTACAGGTGTGCACCACCACACTTGGCTAATTTTTATTTTCTTTTTTTCTTTTTTTTTTTTTGAGATGGAGTCTCGCTCTGTTGCCCAGGCTAGAGTGCAGTGGCGCAACCTCGGCTCACCTCAACCTCTGTCTCCTGGGTTCAAACCATTCTCCTGCCTCAGCCTCCCAAGTAGCTGAAATTACAGGCATGCACCACCACGCCTGGCTAATTTTTCTTGTATTTTTAGTAGAGATGGAGTTTTACCACGTTGGCCAGGCTGGTCTCGAACTCTTGACCTTGTGATCTGCCTACCTCAGCCTCCCAAAGTGCTGGGATTACAGGCGTGAGCCACTGTGCCCAGCAATTTTTACATTTTTTATAGAGACAGAGTCTGGCGATGTTGCCTAGGCTGGTTTTGAACTGGGCTCAAACAATTCTCCCACCTTGGCCTCCCGAAGTGCTGAGATTACACATGTGAGCTACCACACCTAGCCTCTGAGTTCATTTTTTTTGGAGCCAGTTTTGAAGACTATCCTCTGTAGAACCTTGAGTTTGTTTTTGAAGATGGAATATTAACTACTTATAACAAAAGGGAAATGCCTATGACATTTTAGAGGCTTGGAGGCATAACACCACCTGGCAGTTCATATCGAAAGGAGGTAACCATTAGTCAGTAAGAACTTACTGAGCATTCAGCGAGGTGAAAAGCATTATTTTAGGCCAGTTGTCTGAGGCAGGTTTAGGGGAAGAGGGAAATGAGACTCATGAGCAGTGCTCTCTGAATCTTTGATGGGTCCAGACATGAAAGCCAAAAGGCTTTTATCGATCTTTAATCTGTCACCCCATCACCCAAGAGCATCAGGCTCTACCTCGATTTCAGAAATCACTCAGTGTTGAGTGAAAGAGGTGGAGCCCCCAAACTGAGATGTTTCTCCTGTGCCTCAAGAATTCTCATTCCATCCTTCGTGCAGGCCTGGGAAAGCCTGGAGGAAGCTGAGTATCGGCGGGAGCTGGCCCTGAGAAATGAGCTCATTCGTCAGGAGAAGCTAGAGCAACTGGCCCGGCGCTTTGACCGGAAAGCCGCAATGAGAGAGACGTGGCTCAATGAAAACCAGCGCCTTGTGGCCCAGGTAATGAGGGACACACTTGGGGTGATAGGAGAGGGGACCTTCTCCTGGCTGGGCTGGAGTCCGAGCTGGCTTCTCACAGCCTTTCCTTGTGCCTTGCAGCCCAGCTCCCCATGATCTGGTAGATCAAGATTTGCATCTGGGGAGGAGCTCTCCAGGATTTATGAAATCTCATTTTTAGGAAAGAGCCTTGGAGTCTAGAACTGGCCCCTGAAGTTGTCTTCTGTGGGCTTGTAGCGTCAACTACAGCTGGGGTTTGAGTTGATGTTAAATTGTGGTTCTCTAGGGGTGTGGTGAAATCACAGACTGCCCCTTGTCTGTGTCAGGTGCGCCTTTTGGACTCTGGCCCCTGATGCTGTGACATAATTCTAGCTAAGAATTGACCCCAGGGCTGATTCTTCATCAGAGCATCTGTTCCCTCCCACTTAAAGCTTGGAATCAAATTAGATTCTGTCCAGAAAGGGGGCAGCGAGTATTCTGAGAGCACTGGAGAGTGTATGAGCACCCCAGATAGCATGTGGATAAACCATCTGTTTGCTGGCGCGTGGTGTCCGAGTGAGAAGCAACCCCTTCTTGCCTAGAATCCAACAGGTCCACTCAAAGCAGGGTGGGGAGTGCCAGCGCGCCACCAAGGGGCTCCATTGGCAACACACAGTCATCATCTCCTACACGGGTGGCACAGGGAGTAAAATAATGAACTTCTCTTAGAGCCTCTTGTGAAACATTAATTTTTGGAACTTGGGTCTGATAAGACAGGTTGCAAAAGGAAGGCAGAACCAGCTCCTTCTTGGGAATGTGCTTTCCCATCTAGTGCTCGTTCTGAAGGGACCTGGCCTTTCCCCGCATTTGGGAATGAGCCCCGGGGTGTCTGACTGAGCTGCCTGTTTTTCTCCCTGTGGGGCAGGATAACTTCGGGTATGACCTGGCCGCCGTGGAGGCTGCCAAGAAGAAGCATGAGGCCATCGAGACTGACACGGCTGCCTACGAGGAGCGGGTGAGGGCCCTGGAGGATCTGGCGCAGGAGCTGGAGAAGGAGAACTACCATGACCAGAAGCGCATCACAGCTCGCAAGGACAACATCCTTCGCCTGTGGAGTTACCTGCAGGAGCTGCTGAGGTCCCGGCGCCAGAGGCTCGAGACCACCCTGGTGCTGCAGAAACTCTTCCAGGACATGCTGCACAGCATCAACTGGATGGACGAGATCAAGGTGGGCCCTGGGGGCTGCCCTCCCCCCTGCCCTGCAGCACTCGCCTGGGGTCTCAGTGGCCCTGCGGTTAGCATAGGCTTCCTTAGACAGCTCCCAGCCAGTCACATCTCTGAGTCAAAAAGAAGAAACTCAGGCAGCAGAGTGTCTAACTGCACCTGCCTCTCTGCCTCTTGGCCCACTGTGCTCTAGCACATGATACCAGCCCAGGTCCATGGTGTCCTGGTGACTGAGAAATCTTGGGTTTGTGGCAGCACTGGTGCCAACCTACAGGACCTTGAAGAGACGGATATTAATCAGAAACCTGGAGAATCAGGCTTTCAGTAATTACAACTAGACTCTGGTTAGAATCCAGACCTCCCAGCCTAAGGGCCATCTCTCCTCTCTGCCGCAGTGGGTTTCAGCTGAGGACACACATCAGACTGCCCCTGGAGCTTTGTAAAAATACACATGCCCAGGCCCCAGCCCTGAGACTGATGCAGTAGATGAGTGTGAGGCTTGAGTGTCTGTAAGATGTTCCATGGGTGATGCTGATGGGCACCCCCAGTAGGCACTCCCCCTCTGTAGCTTCTTCCATCCCCAGCAACAGCCCTTCTCTGGCTGCATTCAGCTCACCCAGGCACACACTCTTTGCAGGGGTCTATTCTCCTCATACATAAGTCTCTTCACTTCTCATTTCCTGTATGCTGTTCTCTTTCCCAGGCTCACCTCTTGTCTGCCGAGTTTGGGAAGCACTTGTTGGAGGTTGAAGACCTGCTACAGAAGCACAAGTTGATGGAAGCTGACATCGCCATCCAAGGGGACAAAGTGAAGGCCATCACCGCAGCCACCCTGAAGTTCACTGAGGGGAATGGTGAGGCCAAGGCTGTCTCCCCTGTTGAGGTTTCTGATGCCAGAGCCTCATCCTCTGGCCTAGCACCCCAAGTTGGATAAATCTCCTGGAACCACCTGTAAAGTTCTGCTTCTTTCATCAAGTAATGGGCCAAGAAAGAAGCTCGAGGGACAGCCAGCCTCCCTAAAGAGCAGGCAACTGCTTCCATAACCTGAAACCACCAACCAGGCAGCCTCTGTCCTTCGTTCTCCTTGCTAGTTCAAGTTCTGGCTGAGACAATCTAGGTTTCCAAATTCTTGTTTAATCTAAGAGACATCACTGCCTCTTTCAAGAATCACCTTGAAATTTTTTTTAAAAAAATTATTTTTAAAATAATAACTTTATGTTTTACATTTCTATTAAAAACTAACCCCACTTTTTATCTTCCTTAACCCTGAAGTTCAGTGGGAAATAATTATAAAGAATCTGTCTGCCCTCTGAGCAACTGGGACCCCCCTGCCTCAAACCCCAAAGCCCCAGGGAGATGGTAACTTCAAGGTTGTGTGGTTCTAACCTGGCAGCTTATCTGAAGCGTGCCCATAAAGGAAGCCCGTCCCTCACTTTGTCCTCCTTCCCCCTGTTCCTTCCAGGATACCAGCCTTGTGACCCCCAGGTCATACACGACCGCATCAGCCACCTGGAGCAGTGCTTCGGGGAGCTGAGCAACATGGCAGCTGGGAGGAAGGCCCAGCTGGAGCAGTCCAAGAGACTCTGGAAGTTCTTCTGGGAGATGGATGAGGCCGAGAGCTGGATCAAGGAGAAGGAGCAGATCTATTCCTCCCTCGACTATGGCAAAGACCTGACCAGCGTGCTCATCTTGCAGCGCAAGCACAAGGCCTTTGAGGATGAGCTCCGTGGGCTGGACGCCCACCTGGACCACATCTTCCAGGAGGCTCATGGCATGGTTGCGCGCAAGCAGTTTGGGCACCCACAGATCGAGGCCCGCATGAAGGAGGTGTCGGCCCAGTGGGACCAGCTGAAGGAGCTGGCTGCCTTCCGCAAGAAGAACCTCCAGGATGCTGAGAACTTTTTCCAGTTCCAGGGTGATGCGGACGACCTGAAGGCTTGGCTGCAAGATGCCCACCGGCTGCTGTCTGGTGAAGATGTGGGGCAGGATGAAGGGGCCACGCGGGCCCTGGGGAAAAAGCACAAAGATTTCCTGGAGGAGCTGGAGGAGAGCCGTGGGGTGATGGAGCACCTGGAGCAGCAGGCCCAGGGCTTCCCTGAAGAGTTTCGGGATTCCCCAGATGTGACCAATCGGCTGCAGGTTCTGCGGGAGCTCTACCAGCAGGTGGTGGCCCAGGCGGACCTGCGCCGACAGAGGCTGCAGGAAGCCCTGGACCTGTACACAGTGTTCGGGGAGACGGATGCCTGTGAGCTGTGGATGGGCGAGAAGGAGAAGTGGCTGGCCCCGATGGAAATGCCAGACACCCTGGAGGACCTGGAGGTCGTGCAGCACAGGTCAGAGTGAACTCATCTTTTCCTCACCTCCCTGTACCCAGGCCTGGGCACTGTCTCCCACCTCGTTTGATAATAGTCTAGTCTCTGGCCTGGGCACCGTCTCCCACCTAGTTTGGTAATAGTCTCTGGCCTGGGCACCATCTCCCACCTGGTTTGGTAATAGTCTCTGGCCTGGGCACCGTCTCCCACCTAGTTTGGTAATAGTCTCTGGCCTGGGCACCATCTCCCACCTGGTTTGGTAATAGTCTCTGGCCTGGGCACCGTCTCCCACCTGGTTTGGTAATAGTCTCTGGCCTGGGCACCGTCTCCCACCTGGTTTGGTAATAGTCTCTGGCCTGGGCACTGTCTCCCACCTAGTTTGGTAATAGTCTCTGGATCACCAAAGGTCTTTTCGAGAGACCCTGGGATACCCTTTGTTGCAAAGTCGTGGCATTGGGAGTCACGAGTTCTATTCTGGCTCTGTGGCGTGGGGTGCTTCACCTACTGGGGCCTTCTGTTCCTCAAACAAAGGGAATTTATCTAGTCCAGTTATTCAGTTACTTTTCAGCTATAGCAGTCTTTGCTCAAATCAATTGTGTATGGAACCCCCATGTCACACAGAGGAAAAATGGAGCTGCTCTGGTGAAGAAGGTTAAGAGGCCAGGACCCTGCCAGCTATAGCTTTCTGTGGCAGTCCCTAAGCCAGAGGACTCTGAGGGGCCACAAAGACAGTTTGCAAACCCCCAATCTGCAAGGCCACCCTCACACCTGGTGTTCTGATTCCGTCAGCACCTGAGATGGTGAGGTGTGCCCCAGTCTACAGCATCTCAGCAGCCGAAGCACAGAATTCAGGGAGTCAAGGAGGAGAGGCCACTCTCTGGAGCAGTGCCAAGGTGGTGCTGCACTGATGCTGGAGAGTCCTGAGCTCTTACCCTAGAAGGACTGGCCATCAGAACCACAAATTCCCCCCAAACACCACCCCAGCAGCTTTTCCTTATCTTACCCAGGAATGGAGCAACTGGCTGCAAAGGGTATCTTTTGGGTTAAGATGTCAGAGCACTGGACTCAGAGTCCAAAGGCAACAGCCAGAAGAGTGGAGGCCTGGAAGGTGGCCCCTGTGACAATGGACACCCCACACACACATATACAGTAACCTTTCTTCAGCCCTCCCTCCTCTTCATATGTCTCTGTTGAGCCAGAAGCCTGTGTAGTAAGTAATTGACTCTCTCTGGGCCTGTTCCAGGCCATGCTAACCCATGAAATCAGACCTATGAACCAGGAAAGAGGGCCAGCATATCTATCTTCTTCCTCCCGCCTCACCTGGGCAAATGGTTTAGGCAGCGGAAGGGGAACGCAAGAGCTACATGCTCTGGGGACTGGGTGCCACTGGCAAGGAAGTGTCTGCTGCTGCCTCACCCATCCTCATTTTCCTCTGCCCATATCAGGTTCGACATCCTGGACCAAGAGATGAAGACTTTGATGACTCAGATTGATGGTGTGAACCTCGCTGCCAACAGCCTGATAGAAAGTGGCCACCCACGCAGCGGGGAAGTTAAGCGGTACCAGGACCATCTGAACACCAGGTGGGGTGTGGGTAGGGCATGGGGTTGGGCACATTGTCTGTCGACACCTGACACACTACTAGGGGCCAGGTGTGGCCACCTACTATGCACCAACACTTCTGTACCCTCAACATTCCTGTCTTTTGTTTTTGTTTTTATTTTTGTTTGGTTTTTTGAGACTTTAGAATCTCACTCTGTCACTCAGGCTGGAGTGCAGTAGCGCAATCTCAGCTCACTGCAATTTCCACCTCCAGGGTGCAAGCTATTCTCATGCCTCAGCCTCCAGAGTAGCTGGGATTACAGGTGTATGCTACCATGCCAGGCTAATTTTTGTATTTTTAGTAAAGACAGAGTTTCACCATGTTGGCCAGGCTGGTCTCATTCCTGGCCTCAAGTGATCTGCCCACCTTGGCCTCCCAAAGTGCTGGGATTACAGGCATGAGCCACCGCATCTGGCTAACATTCCTGTCTTTCTCAGCCACATCCCCTTCCTAGTAGTTCTGGAGCTGTAGCAGCAAGGAGCAATGATCGAGGTGGTAAGCAGCCCAGGGAGGGAGAGAGATGTGTCCTCCAAGGCTCAAATGCTGTGCCTGGGGAGGGCGGGTGTGTGTGTGTGTGTGTGTGTGATGGAGGGCACATCCATAGTGTGCCCAAACTTAATCAGGCCATACGCTTCTCATGCTATATTTCCTCCGACATTCTTGGGCAGAGAAAATTGCTTTCTGAGAGCTCTTAAGTACTGTCCATAAAATAATGCTCTTGCCTGTGCTAAATGCAGTATCAATATCGAGGCTGGCTTGAACAAACAGGAGAATTAGCAGGGAGCCTTGAGCCAGCTTTGTGGCCAGAACAAAAAACAGGCCCCAAGGAGCCTTTAGAGACGGGTGCTTTCAGTATGGGGTGTAATTGCCCACGAGTTCCTGGAGGATCCTTGAGGACACAGCAAACGCCTGCATTCCCTGTTTTTACCCTGGGCCCTGCACAGGCAATGCCATGTGTTCACCACCTCCCCATTACCCTGACCCTTCCCCACACTTGCGTCTGAGCCTTGCCCTGCCTGAGGCAATCTGGGAGGTGGACTTAGGGAAGACTGTTGTAAAGAAAGGGGTCAGCACAGTGGAGACTCCACTGGGAGGGAGGGGGTAAGGAGAGGCAGTGGTGACCAGAATTCTTTAGAGCCACTAGAATGGGGTGATTGACTTAGCAGCCCAAGCTGGAGAGTGCAGTTCAGGAGATTCCTTTGTCAATCTGATGTTTTACAAAAAAGAGAATCCCTCTTCCTTCTTCTTTCACTGTAGGCAATGAGTTTGTGTGTCTTGGTGGGCAGGAGGTGGTAGAGATTATGGCAATTGCTACATAATTGAGGAAACTAGAGCAGGTCTAAACCAGAGAAACTTACTGAGAGGAAGAACTCATCACCTTAACAATGAACTATAATCTGAGAATGTTGATCTTTACAGACCCCTAAAACATACCCCATCCCCAGTGAAAAATATCAAGGTAATCCTCCCATCCTTAAGTGAGAAAAACCCTGAGGCACGAGATTAAATTAAATTTGGGAGTTAAAAGGGACCTGAGAAATCACCGTCTAGCCAGCGATGGGGAGCTCACTCCCTCACCATGCAGCCTCTCATTTTGGGGAAACTTTTTTTGGTTAAAAAGTTAGCTCTTCCATTGAGTGGAAGTCTGCCTACTTGAAATGTGTACATATTGATTCTGGCCCTGCCCTTGAGAGATATCAGACTTATCCTGATTCCTCTTCCGTATATAGCTCTTCAATTATTTTTCAGAACGGCAGTCATTCTACTCCACCCGCAGTGTCACCTCCTGCCTCTGTGGTTCTCTCTCCCAGGATGCCTTTTCCCTCCCTCTACATATTCCAAATCCTGTCTCTGCCATGGGCCAGTCTAGGTCACTTGCTTTCCAGTTTTCTGGATGAAAAGCCATCTTTTCCTCCTTTGTACTGGTTTTGAGCTTCACCTCTTACCTTATCTTCTAATTATTTTTGTCCCCAGGACTTTCCTTCTATACTATGTAAGCAAATGAAGACCTATATCTATACATGTTTCCCAAGGGCTTTGCACACCAAACACATTTTCGAGGTTCCCCCTGTTTGAAATAGTATTTTCCTAGCTATGCCCTTGGATTACCCTTTATTCAGGTCTCAGCTTGCATGTCAGCTTAGTGGTGTGGCCCCCAGTCACCACCCCATTGAAAGCAGCACATCCGCCCTCTCACCAACCCCCCTGGCTTCTATATTGTTACCTTCCTTTATTTTTTCTTTGCACTTATCACCACTTGATGGATTATAGACTAGTTTACGTCTCTAACCACTTGAATGAAAGCAAGGACTTTGCATTGTTCTTTATTAATTAATTTATTTATATTTCATAGAGACAGAATCTCACTCTGTTGCCCAGGCTGGAGTGCAGTGGCACAATTCTGGCTCACTGTAGTCTCAGCCTCCCAGCTCCACTGATTCTCCCACCTCAGCCTCCTGAGTAGCTAATGCTATAGATGCACACTACCATACCCAGCTAATTTTTTGTTTTTTTGTAAAGATGAGGTCTCACTGTGTTGCCCAGGCTGAACTCCTGGGCTCAAGTGCTCCTCCGGCCTCAGCCTCCCAAAGTGCTATGATTTATAGGCGTGAGCCACCATGCTCAGCCTGCATTGTTCTTTGCCATATCCCTAGCGCCTAGGTCAGTGTCTGCCACAGGGCATGTGAGAATTGTTTGATAAATGCTTAGTAAACTGGGACAAAACTAAAAATTTTCTTTCAAGCTTATGTGTGAGTCATTCAAACACTTGATGAATGTGTGATCATCTTTTACTATATGCATTCCAGTTGAAGAAAAACCTGGCCCAGGACCAAACCTGGAGTCTTGATGTTGCCTGACTAGTGCTAACTAGAGTGGCTCTATCAGCCTCCTCCATCTCAAAGACAGTGCAGTGGAGGGGCAAGTGTAGGCTTGGGAAGCAGACTAGACCCAAGCCCCAGCGCATCTTCGTATGGCCTCCACCCAATGGTTGCAGTGAGGCCACTCCAAGAAAGGCCTGGAAAATCACTGAGGCCTCTTGCCTGGGGACACAGCCAGACCCTCTCCCAGGAACACCTCCCTGCCGATTCCAGGAGTTCCAAACAAACTTGGAGAACACTCCTTGATTTCCCAGCCTCAGAGCACCATCTGCGTGCTGGACAGGCAAAGAATTCCCAGAGCAAAGAGTCTTCATGGTCTAAGATGGGAGCTGAGAAATCTTCAGGTTCTCTCTCTCCTCTCTTGTATCCCTGGTCTCTCCCAGCCTGTCTCTTATATCTCTCTGCAGACCTTTCAAATCAGACTGGCTACTGTTGTCACACCTTGGGAATGCCAATAGCACACTCTGCCCAGTCCATCTGCCTAGTCTCTTAGCCTCCATCCTCTGGACAAAGATGAATGAGAGACAAAGATGAATGAGAGACTTGGTCCCATCCTTTAATTGGTCACTCCAGCGGAGGCCCTGGGGGTGTGTTCACTGACTGGGGCTTTGTGTCCAGTGATGGGTTGTGTGGAGGTCACATGAGCGACTGTCACTCTGTTGCTCCTTCCAGCTCCCTTAGTCCTCCCCTCTGCCTGGTAGGTGCTGTGTACATGAAATTTTATGCTATGTTATTAGCATGTCTAAATTTTTCTCTAAATCATACACCCCACAGAGCAAGGTCTGGTTATGTCTCTATTCTCCCAAAGGCCAGCAAATGCCTTATACCCTTGTGGGTATTCGAGAAAGATAGGTTCAATTACAGAATGAGCAGTCAGCTTGCATATTACAGTGATGCAGAATGAGTGAACCTAGGCCCGAGGGCAGTATCCCTGGTGGTCTGGCCCAGCTGAAGGGCAGCTCTTGGAGAAAGGCTTATTGTATTCTATAGAATGACCCCCAGGCCTCCAGGCATCCGCCAGACCTTAGCACATTTCTGTGTTTCATAGCCACACTTCACTTGGAGGGTAAGATGATATCACTCATTTAAATTATCATCACAGCTTATTCCTCCTCATTCTCTTCTTCCCTCTCCTCTTATCCCTCTTCTTTTTCACCAGGAGTCTTTTCTCTTAGATCCAAGGTGATCTTTTTTAGGGCCTAGGATACTTTGAATGTGGCCTTGGGCATTTACATGGTTCCTCTAGGGCAGCTGGGGACCCTATGTCCTGAAGCGTTCTTGAAGTCAATGTGAGCCTTCTAATTATTATGATATTTCATAAACTCTGGGGAAATTGCATATATTTGCCTGAAATCCAACTACATGCATAGCCTTTGCTTTCACGTTTCTTTACTTATGGTGGAATCACATCACTAATTGACCTCTGCAGATCGAAAGATCTGATTGACAGTTACATATGTCTTGAGTAAAATTGGGTAAGTGAATTTTGCTCACCCACACTTTGTTAGGTGGATACTTTTTTTCTTTTTATCATACAGAGTCGGTGGGGGGAGACTTGTGGGAAATGTGAGGAGGGGTCAGGCTCTCCTATGGGAAATTAAGGGAGAAGGTGTCTCTCTCCTCCGGGCTGTGTCCGCATCCGGCAGGTGGCAGGCATTCCAGACCCTGGTGTTGAAGCGGCGGGAGGCCGTGGACTCGGCCCTCCGAGTCCACAACTACTGCGTGGATTGTGAGGAGACCAGCAAGTGGATCACAGACAAGACAAAGGTAGTGGAGTCCACAAAAGACCTGGGGCGGGACCTGGCAGGTGTCATCGCCATCCAGCGGAAGTTGTCAGGGCTTGAGCGCGATGTGGCTGCCATCCAGGCCCGTGTGGATGCCTTGGAGCGTGAGTCCCAGCAGCTAATGGACTCGCACCCTGAGCAGAAGGAGGACATTGGCCAGCGGCAAAAACACTTGGAGGAGCTGTGGCAAGGCCTACAGCAAGCCCTGCAGGGCCAGGAGGCCTCGCTGGGGGAAGCCAGCCAGCTGCAGGCCTTCCTGCAGGATCTGGATGACTTTGGGGCCTGGCTCTCCATTGCCCAGAAGGCTGTGGCCTCCGAGGACATGCCCGAATCCCTCCCAGAGGCTGAGCAGCTCCTGCAGCAGCATGCAGCTATCAAGGATGAGATTGACGGGCACCAAGAGAGCTACCAGCGTGTTAAAGAGTCTGGGGAGAAAGTGATCCGAGGCCAGACGGACCCAGAGTATCTGCTTTTGGGCCAGCGGCTGGAGGGCCTGGATACAGGCTGGGATGCCCTGGACAGGATGTGGGAGAGCCGCAGCCACACCCTCACTCAGTGCCTCGGCTTCCAGGAGTTCCAGAAAGATGCCAAGCAGGCTGAAGCCATCCTCAGCAACCAGGTAGAGAGGCATTCAGGGCTGGGACAGGCGGGTCTCTCAGGGCAATAGCACTCATGGTGAGTCCACAAATGTGCTATAAGGCTCAAGGCCCACATTACTCTTGTGTTGGACTCTGTTCACTCATGGGGGAAATCTTTGTTTCCCATTAGGTACATTTTCCAGCCTGGCGTCCCAAACTATGCCTTATTCTTGGGTCTTCAGAGGCTAGAGATGTGCATTTTGCCCTGGGTGGTTAGCCTTCCCTGTGGCTTTAGGCACATTGTTTATTGGGTGCCCTGGGGTGGGGGTAGGATTAAGGCCTGGGGAGTAGCACCTCTTCCTTGCGCTCCTCTAGGGGGCTCATTCATACCGTGGCCTGTGTGGCTGCACGTGGTGCTCCCGCTTGGCAGGTGTGCTCATCACCTCCCCCGTGTGTCTTCATGCCTTGTCTGGAAACTTGCTCCAACAGGAATACACTCTGGCTCATTTGGAGCCCCCAGACTCCCTGGAAGCAGCAGAGGCTGGGATACGGAAGTTTGAGGATTTCTTGGTGTCTATGGAGAACAACCGGGATAAGGTCTTGAGTCCTGTGGACTCTGGAAACAAGCTGGTAACTGAGGGAAACCTGTACTCAGACAAGATCAAGGAGAAGGTGCAGCTGATTGAGGACAGGTACTCCCGGGCCCCAGGGCCACGAGACCCCCAGAGCCACACAGGGGTAGTGGTGCCACGCAAGGACCCCACACTCGGCACTATTGTGACTGTGTCTTTGGCTTCCTTTCCAGGCACAGGAAGAACGACGAGAAGGCCCAGGAGGCCACTGTCCTACTGAGAGACAATCTGGAGCTACAGAACTTCCTCCAGAACTGCCAGGAGGTGAGGCTCCAGCAAAGAGTGGCTGCTTTCCTGGAGATTCCTTTCTAGAAGCAGAGTGCCCTCGAGGCAGGAAGTCCACAGGAATCCTTTCTAGCTCAAGAGCTGTGGGATTCCATGAGCGGGGACCTCTGGGTACTTCATTGGGTCATCCTCTAGAATCTGCAGTTGTACTGTTGTTGTTTTTTTTCAAACCTGAAAAGTCATCTTTAATCTGTCAAATCTAGGCCAGAGTTTCTTAAGAGTAGTCTAAGGACAGTCTATTTTAGAATCACCTAGGACCCAGTCTGGGCCAGCTTCAAAGATGTGTGACCTGTGTTACACCATGTGCTTAGCTTAGAAGGGCCCTGGGCTTGGTTTAATGCTCTACTCTTGCCATCTTGAAATTCTTCATGCTTTTGAACATTTTGTACTGGGCCCTGCAAATTATAGAGCCAGTCCTGGCCCTAGTTAAAGCAGACCCCTGGATCTCACTCGGGCCAGATGAATCAGAACTTTAAGGGGTGAAACAGAGAAAGAAGCATTTTAAACAAACCTAGCAGTTGGAAAACTGCTGGCTCAGAAGGTCCTTGTTCAACCTGGGGCCAGCTATATAAGGAAGATCTTTAATCCGCCTTCCCAGCTCCCTCCATTGACAGTACTTTCTACATGGAATGGGGTTTTCCCTGACTTCTTTCTTGTCATATCCCTTTTCTCTCAGCCCAGACAACTTTGTTTTCATCGACCTCTATCCTTGGCTTCTTCCTCAAATAACATTTTTTCCTGTGTTTATCAAGGATCTCTCACCCTACTACCAAAGGATGGATTTATCCATCTATCCAGTAAACACTCATTGGGTTCCTAGAATATGCTAGGCCCTGTCCTAGGTCCTTGAAATCTGGAGAGAAGAGTAAAGTATCCCTGGTCTCACACCACACACACTCTAGTGGGGAAGATACATCTGTGTCTACATTTTAGCCCTGGCCTGTCATGGGTAAAGTTGCCTGTGCTGGTGCAGGGGGATCTAGAACTGCAGATGAGTTCTCTTCTGTACTTGCACTTCCTCCCTGTGGCCTTCTCCTTCTGCAGCCAGGGATGGGCAGCAGGTACTGCCCTGCCAAAGAAATACACTCAGGGACAGCGGGGCCCACTCTTTATGCACACAGCTCACTCTCTGGATCAACGACAAGCTGCTGACATCTCAAGATGTCTCCTATGATGAAGCACGAAACCTTCACAATAAATGGCTGAAGCACCAGGCGTTTGTGGCAGAGCTGGCTTCCTATGAAGGGTGGCTAGAGAACATCGATGTGGTAAGTAAAGTGAGTGGGTGGCGGGGGGCGCTCTGCTCAGATAAGCTTGCCTGGATGGGGCTTCACCCAGGGCATAGACACTGTCCTGAAGCTTGCTGACAGTACAAAATGTGACAGCGAACAACTTCTCTAAATAGTAGTTAAACCTTCAGAGCTCCTGATATAGTCAGTCTTAGTATGCCTGCTCAGAATCAGTGCCTCTTCTGGGTGACCTGAATCTGGGGACAGCCCAGGACACTGAGAACATCTAGTTAGTGCTTCAGTGTCCAGTGCCAGGACAGCAGTTATTAATGTTTGCTTTCCATCGCCCTCACCAGGGCTCCAGCACTGTCCTGCACAGGGCTGGAGGAATAAGCAAGATGATCAGAGTGGTCCAGCGGAGCCATTAATCCTTGTCATTTGGATGGGCAGAACCACTGGGGAGTGGTTGTTTCCACTCCTTGCAGATGGCAAACCAAGGGACCCCTCTGTAGTGAGTTTGCCCCATGGACAAGTCAAAATGTGACTGGAATTAGATCTGGCAATCACTACCTTTGCTCCTCTCTACCATGGCTGTCCATGAAAAAGTAGCCCTAGGATCAGACTGACTTCTTAACCTCCCTGTGCCTCAGTTTCTTCCTCTATGAAATGAGAGTAGTAATAGGACCTCCCAGTGGAGTTGTGAGCACTAAATTCTTAAAGACAAAGGAAGCATTCAGCATAGTATTTGGCAATTATGAGACACTCAATAAATATTAACTATTAGGCCAGGCGTGGTGGCTCACTCCTGTAATCCCAACACTTTGGGAGGCTGAGGCAGGCAGATCACTTGAGGTCAGGAGTTTGAGACCAGCCTAGCCAACATGACAAAATCCTGTCTCTACTAAAAATACAAAAATTTAGCTGGGCGTGGTGGCATGCACCTGTAATCCTAGATATTCCGGAGACTGAAACACAAAAGGGCTTGAACCGGGGGACAGAGGTTGCAGTGAGCCAAGATTACACCACTACACTCCAGCCTGGGCAACAGAGAGAGACTCCATCTCAAAAAAATAAATAACTATTGTTAGTGATATAGATTCCTAAGCCCAATTTATGTCACACTGTACCCACCCAAAAATGATACATCCATGCAGATAAAAGCCAGACAAGGCAACCTCAGTAACTGAAGGAGGTCAGCGAAGGTTAGCGCACTACCTTGAGAACTCACAGTACCTGGATGTGTCTGGAATATTTTTTTTCACACTAGCTGACCCCTGTCTGCAGCTTCCATGCTGCAGTATCCCTGCGTCATTGCCCCCAGTGCTGCTTCCGCTACCAGCCGTGTCCAACCCTTTGAATAGGAGGACTTCCTCCTTATCTGTGGTGGTACATATTATGAAAATTATGTATGCAGAGACCTTTTTTTTTTGCTCTTCAGCTACTGTGTTAATGCATTTTAGCATTTTATGTGTGTCCCAGACAATTCTTCTTCCAATGTGGCCCAGAGAAGCCAAAAAGTTGGACACCCATGCTAAGGCTGGGGATTCAGAGTCAATTTCAGTTGAGCCTCACATTCTATGAAGATTCTTTGCCTTACTGACCTCCTCTTGGGTAGCCTCTTGCAACCATCAGGAACAGGGCTACTCCAAGGGCCTGTCAGCCCAGAGTGTGAGCTCTCCTCTTTCTTGCCCCCAGGAAGGAAAGCAGCTGATGGAGGAGAAGCCCCAGTTTGCAGCCCTGGTGTCCCAGAGACTGAAAGCCCTGCACTTGCTCTGGGATGAGCTGCAGGCCACCACAAAGGAGAAGACCCAGTGCCTCTCAGCTGCCAGGAGCTCCGACCTGCGCTTGCAGACCCATGCTGACCTCAACAAGTGGATCAGCGCCATGGAGGACCAGCTTCGGTCAGATGACCCGGGCAAGGACCTGACCAGCGTCAATCGGATGTTGGCTAAGCTGAAGGCACGTGAGCGAGTTGTAGACTCAGAGTGTTAGAATAGAAGGGATCATGGAAGCCAACCTGAACTTTTTTTTTTTTTTTAATTTTAGGTTTGGGGGTAAATGTGAATGTTTGTTACATAGATAAACACATGTCATGGGGATTTGTTGCACATGTTATTAGATCACCCAGGTTTTAAGCTCAATACCCAATAATTACATTTTCTGCTCCTCTCCCTCCTCCCAGCCTTCCCCATCAAGTACATCCCAGTGTCTGTTGTTTCCTTGTGTTCTTAAGTTCTTTTCATTTAGCTCCCACTTATACATAAGAACATCTCATCTGGATTTGATTTTCTGTTCCTGTGTGAGTTTGCTAAGGATAATGGCTCCAGCTCCATGTTCCCACAAAAGACATGATCTCGTTCTTTTTTATGGCTGCATAATATTCCATGGTGTATATGTACCATATTTTCTTTATCCAGTCTGTCATTGATGGGCATTTAGGTTGAGTCCATGTTTTTGCTATTGTCAGCAGTGCTGCAGTGAACAGTTGTGTGCGTATGTCTTTATGGCAGAATGCTTTACATTCCTCTAGGTATATACCCAGTAATGGGATTACTCGGTCAAATAGTAGTTCTGCTTTTAGCTCTTTGAGGAATTGCCATACTGCTTTCCACAATGGTGGAACTAATTTACACTCTCACCAACAGTGTATAAGTGTTCCCTTTTCTCTGCAACCTCACCAGCATCTGTTATTTTTTGACTTTTTTTTTTTTTAAGACAGGGTTTTACCATATTGGTCAGGCTGGTCTTGAACTCCTGACCTCAGGTGATCCACCTGCCTCAGCCTCCCAAAGTGCTGGGATTATAGGCGTGAGCCACTGTGCCCAGCTTGACTTTTTAATAATAGCTCTTCTGACTGGTATGAGATGGTATCTCACTGTGGTTGTGGTTTGCATTTCTCTAATGATCAGTGATGTTGAGCTTTTTTTCATATGTTGTTAGCTGTATGTATGTCTTCTTTTGAGAAGTGTCTGTTCATGTCCTTTGCCCACTTTTTAATGGGATTGTATGTTTTCCTCTTGTGAATTTAAGTTTCTTATAGACGCAGGATATTAGACCTTTGTCAGATGCATAGTTTGCAAATATTTTCTCTCATTTTATAGGTTGTCTGTTTACTCTGTTGATAGTTTCTTTTGCTGTGCAGAAGTTCTTTAGTTCAATCAGATCCCATTTGTCAATTTTTGCTGTTGTTGAGGTTGCTTTTGGTGTCTTTGTCATGAAACTTTGCCTGTTCCTATGTCCAGGATGATATTGCCAAGGTTGTCTTCCAGGCTTTTTATAGTTTTGGGTTTTACATTTAAGTCTTTAATCCATCTTGAGTTTTTTTTTTTATATGGTGTAAGGAAGGGGTCCAGCTTCAATCTTCTGCATATGGCTAGCCAGTTCTCTCAGCACCATTTATTGAATAGGGAGTCTTTTCCTCATTGTTTGTTTTTGTCAAAAGCTTTGTCAAATATCAGATGGTGGTAGGTGTGTGGCTATTTCTGGACTCTCTATTCTGTTCCATTGGTTGATATGCCTGTTTTTGTACCAATACCATGCTGTAGCCTTGTAGTATAATTTGAATTGAGGTAATGTGATTCCTCAAGCTTTGTTCTTTCTGCTTAGGATTGCCTTGGCCATTCGGGCTCTTTTTTGGTTTCATATAAATATTTTAAATAATTTTTTCCAGTTCCTTGAAGAATGTCCTTAGTAGTTTGAGAGGAATAGCATTGAATCTATAAATTGCTTTAGGCAGTATAGCCATTTTAATGATATTAATTCTTCCTATCCATGAGTATGAGATGCTTTTCCATTTGTGTCTTCTCTGATTTCTTTGAATACAATCTGAACTGTTAAAGTAAGCACTCTTATTCGTCCTCTTAACCGGACTTGCTTTTATCATGCAAAATGTCTTCTGGTTTCTAATACATCTCTGACACCTTTTGTAGTGGGTAGCACAGAGACCCAAAAGGATGCATGAGAAACAAGACAAGCACTCAGAGGAGGGAAAGATGAGTGGGAGCATCCAGAGAGACTTCTTGGAGGAAGCTGAGCTCAAATTGGGCCTTAAAGGATGCGTGGGAGGCAGATGAATGAAGAAGATGGAGGGGCTGTCCAGGTGCCAAGGTTGGTGCTGACACCATCCCCTTGTGTTTCAGCGAGTGGAGGACCAAGTGAATGTGCGGAAGGAGGAGCTGGGGGAGCTGTTTGCCCAGGTGCCTTCAATGGGAGAAGAGGCAGGAGACACAGACTTGAGCATTGAGAAGCGGTTCCTGGACCTCCTGGAGCCCCTGGGGAGGAGGAAGAAGCAGCTGGAATCATCCAGAGCCAAGCTGCAGATCAGCCGGGACTTAGAGGATGAGACGGTGCGTGGGCTGCAGCTCCTCCCTACCCCCTGAGGCTGAGCCACCAGCTGCCATCAGAGTAGCTGGCTGCCACCCAGAGCAATTCTTGGCAGCAGATGACTGGTCACCTCACCCCTTATCTCAGAGGGTTGTTGTGAGGATTACATTAAATGGAAAAGTCAAGCCAGTGCTTTTGTTGGTAAATCACTTTTCACTTGCTAGTATTGCTGGTGAAGAGCATGGCCTTTGGGGTCAGACAGACTTGGGTTCGAGATCCAGCTACATTACCTTTCCACTGTCAGACTAGAAGCAAGTTATCTGGAACCTCAGTTCAAAATCCGCAAATATTCCCATCTATAAAATGGGGGCCAAACCCTGATGGGGTGTTGGGAGGAACTGGGGAGACACTGCCAGCAAAGCTCTGCCCTGCCCATGGTGAGCACTCGGGAAAGGGTGGCTGTGATTGTCATCAGCTCTCCCCTGCCTTCTGGTCTCTGCAGCTCTGGGTGGAGGAGAGGCTGCCTCTGGCCCAGTCAGCCGACTATGGCACTAATCTGCAAACTGTGCAACTGTTCATGAAGAAGAACCAGGTGAGTCCTGCCTCACCTTGCCAGCCCCACCCCCTCCTCCCCAACCCCACCTGACCCCACGGTGGGTAGGCCCAGCTTTGACCTGCAGAAAGCTAGCGACAGCAGATTATTGTTCTTGTTGATAGCTTTGGGGTCTCCAAACCGTATTAGCAGTCTTATAGCAGAAAGAGCAAGTTTTGGTGATTTCAGAGCAAATTCTGGGAGGATCACAGAGGAGGGAGGAGTCCCGGTACTTGGGGATTTGGGGCCATTCAGCCTCCATCAGGCACAGATGAATGTAGGATATCAGAGGCCCTGGCCTAGGGGTTGATGTGCTTCAGGAGCTATGTATTCAGTGTATTCAGTGGTCTGCCTGAGAAGAGGGCAGTAACTCCTGGACTCTCTCCCACAACATTACTTTGCCCCTCTTCCAGGGCTGAGCTTGTCATGTGTGGTGTCCTTGGGGTAAGTAGGCCCCATTTCTCTGGACATGTGAGGATACTTGTGGGGCTCAAATCCCATTAGGAAGCCACTAACTTTGGACTCTGAGCCCTTGGAGCAGATATCCCTCTGCTTTTTGGTGCTTGCTTAAACTCCTGTGATTGGGAACTCCTGTGGCCCTGGTCAGGATCCTGGGCGTGAGCAGATGCCAAGCACTCCCTCTTGGGTCAGGGCTGCAGTGGGAGCCTGAATCATGCAAGGAAGCTGGCTGTGTGGGGTCGCAGAGGCTGGGGGATGGCCACAGACCCTTCTTGGACAGTGTCCCTCCCTTTGCATGCTCTTTGGGTCAGCAAGGAGAGCCCAAGAACTTAGATCCCAGAGAAGAGCGACGTGTCCCAGAGGGCCCTGTCAGTATTGCAACTCCTTAGGGAAGGAAGGTCATGGCAGACAGCACTCCCTTCCCCCAAGACGGCAGCAGCTAACATCTGCTCACAGAACCGTTTGAGCCCAGCAGCCGTGCAGAGGCCTGGATTATATTCAGAGAGGTTTCTTCAAAGCTGCCTTAGGTCTTTTACTTCTGGTTGATACGATCTGGTCACAGAGGGGCCAGCAGCCACATGCAGGGACCCGGACTAGAAGATGATAGAAATCCAGCCTCAGTTAATGCCACAACCTTCAGCTAAAGGTGGAAGGTTGGTAGAAGACAGTATCCTTCGGACCTCAGTTTTCTTAATTGTAAAATAAGCCACTCTAGTCTTTCCAGCACTAAGCTTTTTGATTCTGTGCAGTCTCAATAAGTGTTATTGTTCAAAGGTTTTTAACTCTCCTGGCTGGCCGTTGCTTTTTCAGGAAAAGGGCAAGACAAGTATGAATGGGGTTCCCCTAACCAAGAAGGGAAAGACAGCCTCTTGGAAGAGTGCGACTGCCCTAGTGAAACTACTTTAAGCTCACCTGGCTAAAACATAAATCCAGTTTTATCATGTCCTCACTTAAAACTCTCTACTGCAATGGTTCTCAAACTCCAGTGTGCAACTCCTGTGACAAGCCCTCTGGGTGAGTTTACACAACTTAACCCGGTGCCACCCCTATAACCACTGCATCAAGCTCTGGGAGTAGAGCCTGATAATTTGCATATCTAACAAGGTCCCAGGTGATGCTGATGCTGCTGGTTCAAGACCACTGCTCTTGGGGCTATTCATTGCAATTAGAACAAATTCCACAAGGTACTACATGAAGGGTTCTCACCCTTGACTGTATATTCAAATCACCTAGGGAACTTTTAGACAGATGAATGCCCAGGTCCCACCTCAGATCAGTCAGGATTTCTGGGGGTAGGCCTCTACCTGCATCTATTTCCCTAGATTATTAAATGGGCAATTAGGATTAAGAACCAGTCTTGGCTGGGTGCAGTGGCTCCCACCTCTAATCCCAGAACTTTGGGAGGCCGAGGTGGGTAGATCACCTGAGGTCAAGAGTTTGAGACCAGCCTGGCCAACATGGTGAAACCTCACTCTACTAAAAATACAAAAATTAGCCAGGTGTGGTGGCGGGTGCCTATAATCTCAGCTAGTTGGGAGGCTGAGGCAAGAGAGTTGCTGGAACCCAGGAGGCAGAGGTTGCAGTGAGCCGAGATCACACCATTGCACTCCAGCCCAGGGCAACAACAGCGAGACTCAGTCTCAAAAAAGAATGAGTCTTGCTTGATCTGGCCCCTGCCTGCCTCTGAATCTCAGGTCTTCTCACTTTGCCCTCCTTCACGGATTCCAGCTCTTCTGGCCCTCTCCATGGTCTCAGACCGGCCCAGCTCATGTCCAGCCCAGAGCGTTTGTACTTGTTCAGTCCTCTTGCCAGGAACACTCACCCCAAGATCTCTGTGTGGTTACCTCCCTCCCGTCTCAAATGTCTCCTCAGAGCGGCCCTCCCTGACTCCCTTAGCTAAAGTGGCTGCCGCCACACCACAGCAGACCTTCTTCATCCTGTTGTTGTTTTTCCTCATAGCACCCAGGGAGGAAGGCCCAGCCTATATTTTCATTCATTTCCATGTTTACCTTCTATTTCCTCTATCAGGTTGTAAGCTTTAGAATGCAGGGATTTTTGTTTCTTTGTTTCTAAAGTGTCCCTATTACCTAGACCAGGGTCCGGTACATAAAAAAGAACTTAATACATAGTTGTTGAATGAATGAAGATAGGTAAGAAGACATATATAAGATAGGGAAGAAGACATTATAGGTATGCACAGATACTAGAAAGTAACTGCTTAAAAAGAAAGAAATACCTTTTTAGGCCGGGCACAATGGTTCACACTTGTAATCCCAGCACTTTGGGAGGCTGAGGCGGGTGGATCACCTGAGCCTAGGAGTTTGAGACCAGTCTGGGTAACATGGCAAAACCCCATCTCTACAAAAAATACAAAAAGTTAGCCAGATGTGGTGGTACATGCCTGTAGTCCAAGCTACTTGGGAGGCTGAGGTGAGAGAATCATCTGAGCCTGGGAAGCTGAGGCTGCAGTGAGCTATGATTGTGCCACTGCACTCGAGCCTGGGTGACTGGAGTGAGACCCTATCTAAAAAAAAAAGAAAGAAATTACTTTTTAAGGCACCATGCAGAGGTCATAAGATCTCAGAGTAAAGAAGCAAATGAGGCTGGGCGTGGTGGCTCACGCCTGTAATCCTAGCACTTTGGGAGGCCGAGGTGGGTGGATTGCCTGAGCTCAGGAGTTCCAGACCAGCCTGGGCAACATGGTGAAACCCCATCTCTAAAAAAAATTTTTTTAATTAAAAAAAAAAATTTTTTTTTAAAGAAGCAAATGGAGCTGAAAACATGGGTTGTTTGAATACAATTGCAGAGACTACAGGAAATTGTAAAAATTGAGATTCTGAGCATAAAGTATAAAAATGCATTTTGGCAGGTTGTGCGACTTGTGGATGTGGTTATTTTGTATATATTTTAAAATGCTGGCCATCGCAGTACTGCTCACGTGGGTTGCTCTTGCCCCTTGCCTTCCAGTGTTAAAGGCCACGGGAAAATTACAGAGAGGGAAGAAACAGGTAGCAAGGTATGCAGAATCAGGAGCCCACACACTAGCAGCAGCTAGCCCGGCCTCTAGGACGCAGAAAGCAAGTAGCACATGTCAGGGCCTCCTGAAGAAAAACGTGACCCAGCCACCAGGGTGGGAGGAAGAGGCCATGTTAGTGACCAAAGGCTCAAACAAGGACTAATGCAAAGCTCACCAAAAATTTGAGAAATAGAAGTGGGGAAAAAGAAAACCAAAGCTGAGACTGTAAACAAGGGGCTGCTGTCACCTGTTCTTTTAGATGGAAGGTGAAAACTGTGCCCACCTGAGCTGCTGGGTTGTACGGATCCTGCATAAATGATTCTGCATAAATCCTGCAAAAGCTGTAGAATAAGATATAAAAAAGGCCATTTTTCTTTTCCTTCCAACACATACACCTAAGGAATCAAGCTCTGCTGAAGCGTAGGAAGATAAGGGACTGTCAAGAGCACAGGCTTCCGGGTCAGGTGGAGCTGTGTTCAAATCTGGCTCTGCCAGCAAGTGACTTCACTGCTGCATGCCAGTTTCCACATGCTTATCTCAGCAGGCTACCTGAGGGTGCACAAGTGATGCACGTGAAGTGCTTAGCAGCCCACAAGAGGTCCTTGGTAGTTCTTGTTACCATCACCTACTCTGCTCCAGTAGCAGGGGGTGAGAGGGACCAAGGGTGTCAGACAAGGGCTGTCACTGCAGAAGCAACCTCCCCTCTGGCCCCCCATGTTGGGAAGGCCCTGCCCCGAGCCCTTCCTTTTGGCCACAGACACTGCAGAATGAGATTCTGGGCCATACGCCGCGGATTGAGGATGTGCTGCAGAGAGGGCAGCAGCTGGTGGAGGCGGCGGAGATCGACTGCCAGGACCTCGAGGAGCGCCTGAGGCACCTGCAGAGCTCCTGGGACAGGCTGCGGGAGGCAGCGGTCGGAAGGCTGCAGCGCCTGCGGGATGCCAACGAGGCACAGCAGTACTACCTGGACGCGGGAGAGGCCGAGGCCTGGATTGGCGAGCAGGAGCTCTACGTCATCTCCGATGAGACCCCCAAGGTCTGTTCAGGCAGGGGGTACCAGACAGGATGCCGAGGCAGGAGGAAGAGGTGGGGTGGGCTGTCATTGGGGAACCTTGTGCGTCCAACTGTGTGAGGGGTGAGACCAGGAGAGGGGCACGAGGAACCCACAGACTCCCTGCCCTCCCTTGATGCCTCCTCCAGCACAGCCCTGCAGGGCACACACTGTAGCCAGATGCCTCCTGTTTCCCCACTGAGGTTTGCTCTGACCCAATGGTTCTCTACTTTTCTTTGCCATGGATTCTGTACCGGTGAACTGCTATGAAAGGGATGGGGTGAGAGGTGACAGGCGGAGGTCTCTCAAAGCTGGAATGATATAGGATGTTTTCACGAGGACAGGGGTTAGGGTCTGAAGGGAAGGGTAGATGTCAGATATGAATCGGGAGTCCGGAGAGGAAGGGAGGGCACGGGCATTGCTGGGAAGTCAGAAAAGCAGGAAGGGAATGTGTGCAGCTCTCCTGAGGGATGTCCCACAAGCCTGCTCCCCTCTTCCCTCCTTTGGGCACCTCCTGGAGCTGGGCCACAACTTGCCAAGGGAGGAAGCATGGCCGGGCTGAGCTCTGGTGCTGATGGTCTGCTGCCTACTAGGATGAAGAGGGTGCCATCGTGATGCTGAAACGGCATCTGCGGCAGCAGCGCGCGGTAGAGGACTACGGCCGTAACATCAAGCAGCTGGCCAGCCGGGCCCAGGCCCTGCTGTCTGCAGGCCACCCTGAGGGGTATGTGTGCCCCCTTGGGAGACTTGGTCAGGAGATGGGCACCAAGCCAGGGGCCCACCAGCCAATGTCCCTTCAGATCTAAGAGGAAAATGGAAACAGTTTTCCCATCAAATAGGGCTGGAGAAAGCTGTTACAGGACTGGTGATAGACACAATTTCATTTTATGCCTTGGTTTTGTGTGAGTCACCTCCAGCTGGGCCAATGAGGCCCTGGTTTGCAAAAAGATCAGAGAAGGGGATAGCAAAACTACCCTCTTGGTGACCAGAGAGCACCGATTTTCCAAAGAGTTACAATATGCTAAGGATACTGCAGACTACCTTAGCTTTTCTTTTTATGGTTCAGAAAGTCTCCAGGACTTCACAGTCCAGGCAGAACCATGATGTTGGAGTGCAGGTGGAAACCTGTGCCCACCCGGGCTGCAAGGTTGTGTGGATCCTGCATAAATAGGAGCCCACTGGGCCACAGACCATACACTGCCCCCAGCCACGGCCCTGTCCTCAGCTGCCATTAGGGTGCCTACCACTGTGGGTCCCCAGACATTTCCCTGGGAGCCACAGGGTCTGGGTCCCTAATATGGCCTGTCCCTCTCTGGAGGGCTGAGCAGAGCTGTTGCTGCAGGAGCCCCACTCAGGCAATGCTGCTCCCCCAGCTTCCCTGGAAGAACAATGGAGGTGTCCCCATTTGCGCTTTTCCCTGTAAGCTTGCTAGAGTGAGGGGCACCACAGGAGGCACCCCTCCAGGACAGAACCCCAAGACACACTGTGTTATCCCCTGAGGCTAGGGTGTGGCCCCTTCTCTCCCCAGCTCTTCCACTGGCAAAGCCCCTGTCATTTCTCCAGAGCTTCACTCCCTACCTATCCCTGCCAGGGGGCTGGAGAGGCCTAGATCGGCTCTGGGTTCGTGGCTGCCGTCTCTGAGGGCTTTCTTGGTTTTGAAATCCAGGGAACAGATCATCAGGCTTCAGGGGCAAGTGGACAAGCACTATGCAGGGCTGAAGGACATGGCAGAAGAACGCAAGCGCAAGCTGGAGAACATGTACCACCTGTTCCAGCTCAAGCGCGAGACTGACGATCTAGAGCAGTGGATTTCGGAAAAGGAGCTGGTGGCCTCTTCCCCGGAACTGGGGCAAGACTTTGACCATGTGACTGTGAGTAGCCACAGCTCCTGCTGTCTTTGTCTTTCTCTAATGCAGTAGATACAGCCAGCCCTCACTCTAGAAACACAGAAAGCTGCGCAGGATGCAGCCTCCCTGGCGTGAGATGGGACTGGCGGGCCTGCCCTGGAGAAGGTGTGAGAGCGTAGCTCCTGGTGCTGAGGTCACTGCCTAGGAAAGTCTGCAGCTAGGCTGGTGACACCAGTAACCCCTGTGCCCCCCATAACCACATTTCTGTCTACCCCACATCCAGCTGCTGCGGGACAAGTTCCGGGACTTTGCCCGGGAGACTGGGACGATTGGTCAGGAGCGGGTGGACAACGTGAATGCCTTCATCGAGCGACTCATCGATGCAGGCCACAGCGAGGCCGCCACCATCGCCGAGTGGAAGGACGGGCTAAACGAGATGTGGGCGGACCTGCTGGAGCTCATTGACACGCGCATGCAGCTGCTGACCGCCTCCTATGACCTGCACCGCTACTTCTACACGGGCACCGAGATCCTGGGCCTCATTGACGAGAAGCACCGTGAGCTGCCAGAGGATGTGGGGCTGGACGCCAGAACGGCCGAGTCCTTCCACCGGGTGCACACGGCCTTCGAGCAGGAGCTCCACTTGCTGGGCGTCCAGGTACCTCAGCCCCCTGCCGCCCACCCGCTACCAACTTCCAGGAGCCCTGGGTGTTGGTCCCCACATGGCTGTCAGTGGGGAAACCTCTAGGATGGGTGCCAGGAGGTGTTGCCTCCTTTGAGAGCCAGGAGCTCAGGGCAGGGAGCAGTGACTTTCAGATGTTCCTTAGCTTCAGAAGTCATTCTTTAAACTGAATCCTCACAAAAGGCCAGTGCATACAATACTATATGGTACAGTTTCTCCAGTTGTCCAGTATTACTAGTGAACACATGCACAGCACTTTTCTAGCACTATGTACTGTTCTGAGCAATGTATGTAGCCACTGAACCCTCATGGCCATCCTGTGAGGCAGCTACTAATATTCTCCATACTTTGTAGATGAGAAGAGTAAGGGGTAGAGGGCCCATACATTTCCCAGGAACATGTGGGTACACAGTGGAGCCAGGGCTCAGATCCTGGCAGTCTAGCTATAGACCCCACACACTTAGCCACCAGGCACTTCAGCCTTTCTACATGGGAGCTGGAGAGCCCCCAGTTTCTACTGCTCAGACCCCTGCCCCATCTCTGAAGTGCCGTCTGCAGACCCCTAGAGTCTCCCAGAGCTTGGTGTGATGGAAAGGACAAGTGCAGAGGGGCCCCTGTTGCTGAGGGCTCCCCTAGCTTCCAGTGCAGCAGCGGGAGGTGCGCTGGCTGTACAATCTGAGGCCAGCCCAGCGGGATTTGGGGACGGAACACCAGGGTAGGCTGAGCCCCTAGTTCATCCAAAAGGTGACCTCTTAGGGATGTTTCCTCCAGCTGGAGTGGAGGGCCTGGTGTGTATGGCTATTGTACTTGGGGATGCCAGGGCCCCTGAGATAGTTGTAGCCCCACTGAGATCTTAGGAGTGAGGTTTCACTATCCCTGGGGCCAGCTTCAATCAGGGGATCTAGTGCAGCCCCTTCATTAGAGAGGCAGCACACAGACTGGTTAAGAATAGGGACTCGGGAGCATAGTGTAGTGCAAGGGACCCTGGACCAGTTACTTAGCTTCCCTGTGCTTCAGTTTCCCCATCTCAGAAACAGCAATAGTAATAGTACCTCCTTCATGGGGTTGTTGGAAAGATGAAGAGAGTTCATCAATACAAAGTGTTTAGAACGGTGCCTGGTACGTAGTTCCTCTCATTAGTATACTGTTGAGATCAAAGGGCATGGAGCTCCTCTCACTCCCAAACCTTCACAAAGTTCAAGCGGTATCTTGGGTAAACAGAGGTGTCAAAGCAAGGAACCTTCTCTACAGCACCCCCTGGGTGAAGGCTGAAGATCCTACCTTCCAGCAGTACCCTAGGCATGGAGGCCAGGAGGAGGTCGCTGCCTCTCCAGTCCTAGGCCCACAGCACCTAGGGAGCAACATCCAGGGAACAATGTCTGGTGTCGCCTGACCACAGGTACAGCAGTTCCAGGACGTGGCCACCCAGCTGCAGAGAGCATATGCCGGGGAGAAGGCAGAGGCCATCCAGAACAAGGAGCAGGAGGTGTCTGCTGCATGGCAGGCTCTGCTCGATGCCTGTACCGGGCGCCGGACCCAGCTAGCGGACACGGCAAATAAATTCCGCTTCTTCAGCAAGGCCCGTGACCTCCTCTCCTGGATGGAGAGCATAATCCGGCAGATCGAGACCCAGGAGAGGCCCAGGTGAGGGGAGTGGCCTCAAGGCAGAGGCAGTTCCACTCCAGGGCAGGTGAGCCTGGCCAGTCAGGGTGCTGTGCTGGGGCTCCTCCCTGGAGGGACAACCCTGGACTACTGGTCCATGAAAATCCCTGGGGGACACTTGAGGCCTGAGGCTGGACCCAGGCAGAAATGGCCTGGCTCAGCTTCCACTGGGAGGACCAATCGTTTCAGAGTCAGGAGAGTCCTGAGTGTAGGGAGAGAGACATCTGTCATTCAGGGTCACCAGTGGGCACAGTCACCATGCTTATCAGTGAAAATAAGCAACCCACCTGTCTAAAGCTGGGCAGGTCTAAGACTGTGCATTCTTCTCCCAGCCCTGGGATGTGAGGGGGGCCTTCCCCCAAAACTCAGGAAGGAGTTCATTGTCCATGAGAGGAGGAGTCGGGCATGTGGCCAGTGAGAGCCCCCGCAGAGATCAGACCACTCTGTCCAGTCTGTGTCACTTCATCAGTTATTGCTGATCCATCTCCGTCCTTCTGCCCCTAGAGTGTCTGTCCTGATGGTCATACTTTTACTTTTAACATCCTTACGGAGATACAATTCACATACCACACTTCATCCATTTAGGGTGTATCATTCAATGGTTTTTAGTATATTCACTGTTACACAGTGATCCCTACAATCTAAGGTTGGAAGATGATTTCATCACTCCATCCCTATTAGCAGTCACTCCCCATTCCCCTGTCTTCCCAGTCCCTGGAAACCACTACTCGACTTTCTGTCTCTCTAGGTTTGCCTATTCTGGATATTTCATGTAAATGGAATCATCAATATGTGGTCTTTTTTGACTGGCTTCTTTCCCTTAGTACAATGTTTTCAAGATGCATCTACATCATAGCATCAATCAGCACACCATTCCTTTTTATTGCTGAGTAATATTCCTAGGCTTCTTTGGAGTTTCTGTAGTCCCTGCCCATGCTCTGGCCACTGAGCAATGGAAGACATAGGGCAACTGTTCCTGCTGGGACCGGGCTGGCCAGAGCAAGAGAAGGGAATAGGGTCAGACTCCCACAGGCAGGGGGAGGTGGCCCCCCTAGTTAGGACGCAGAAGCAGTCCAGAGTGACCCAGAGTTCCCTTCTTCCCTTGTCTTCCTGTCCCCCAGGGATGTCTCCTCTGTGGAATTGCTCATGAAGTATCACCAGGGCATCAATGCAGAGATTGAAACCCGGAGCAAGAACTTCAGTGACTGCCTGAAGCTTGGCGAGTCCTTGCTGCAGCGGCAGCACCAGGCCTCAGAGGAGGTGAGGGGACTGTGGGGATGGAGGCGAGCCCCTCCATTTCCATCTCTACTTGTGCCAGCCAGGCAGCCTCCTGGGAGGGAGCTGGGTCTGCAGCTTTTCTGAGGAGCTTGTTTTGCTCTCACTCATGGAGACTGGGGCTACACACAGGCCTGGGGATTGGAGCCCCAGCAAGCACACTCCCTGCCTTAAGGAACTGGTCACTCAGTAAAGGAGAGCAGGCTCATAACCTGCCTAACACCCACAGGTGCACACACTTTGGAGTTGGTGACCTCATTTAATAGGAGAGGCGCATGGGCCTCAGAGAGGTTAAGTAACTTGCCCCAGGCTGCACAGCTGGCAAGTAGCTGGGCCAAGACTTGAAGCCAGGACTGTGGGACCAAACCTGGCATTCCTTGCAGGACCCATCTGCACACTGCCTCAGATAGGGAAGGGTGAGCCAAGCCTGAGCTTTTCTCCCTTTCCTCCCCATAGATCCGTGAGAAACTGCAGGAGGTGGTGTCCAGGAGGAAAGAGATGAATGAGAAGTGGGAGGCTCGCTGGGAGCGGCTCCGCATGTGTGAGTACAGCCCCAGAGCCAGGGACGCGGGCAGGAGTACCCCTGCTGGAGTTGGGGAATGGGGAGGTGCCACCATGGGTGGATTTTCACTACTGCCTAGAGAGGAGTCCCCCACAGCATCTGCTCTTCAGCAAAGCTCTGGGGCCAGGGGCCTCAGCTGTCCAGGCAGAAGACCCGAGTGGACATGCTGCTGCAAGTCTCACTCTAACCAGCCAGCATGCCCCCACTCCCTGCCCATCCTCTGCCCCACATGCCCCCAGCCTCATGCCCAGGCTGGTATGCCTGCAGAGGTATGGCCTGGGGGTGGGGTTGGGGTAAGGCTCTTGTGCATCCCAGACATTCGTCCTGAGGACTGTCAAGCACAGAAGGGGCTCTTCCCCCTTCATCTGGGTGTTGAAGAGAGGCAGGGGAAAGCCACCACTCAGGGAGGAGCTGGGAGCCAATAACCCCCAGCAGGTCCCCTGGCCTCTTCTCCACTATCATGTGAGATAGCCAAGGGCTGGGAAGAATGTTCAAGGCAGAAGACTGCTTCTCAGAGACATCGAAACTACATTTTGTTTTCAAAATAGAGTTCTAATTAGGGAAAATATAGTTTAAAAAATATAACTATTGGGTCAGACATGGTGGGTGATGTCTGTAATCCCAGCACTTTGGGAGGTCTGCTTGGGCTCAGGAGTTTGAGACCAGCCTGGGCAACATAGGGAGACCCTGACTCTACGACAACAAAATAATTAACTGGGTGTAGTGGTGCGCACCTATAGTCCCAGCCACAAGGGAGGCTGAGATGGGAAGACCACTGGATCCCAGGATGCTGAGGCTGCCATGAGCCATAATCATGTCACTGCACTCCAGCCTGAGTGACAGATTGAAGCCTTGGCTCTAAAAAATATAACTATTGTGGGCCGGGCATGGTGGATCACGCCTGTAATCCCAGCACTTTGGGAAGCCAAGGTGGGCGGATCACGAGGTCAGGAGTTCAAGACCAGCCTGGCCAACATGGTGAAATCCTCTCTCTACTAAAAATACAAAAATTAGCTGGGCATGGTGGTGGGTGCCTGTAATCCCAGCTACTCAGGAAGCTGAGGCAAGAGAATCATTTGAAACTGGGAGGTAGAGGTTGCAGTGAGCTGAGATTGCGCCACTGCACTCTAGCCTGGGCGACAGGGCTAGACTCCATCTCAAAAAAAAAAAACAAAAAAAACTATTGTGAAGATGGGTTAGGAGCCCAGTGTGGAATGGGGTGGCTGTGGGCAGCAGAGGATCCATATGGTTTAGGGACACCTATGCAGGCCAACTGCCTGACCACTGGCTCCTGTGTCTGTTGAAGCTGCCCCAGTCCCTGGCAGGAGTAGATGGTTGGGTGCTAACAGGCCCTGGGCCTTTTGGGGGGTCTGTGCCCTGTTCCCCCTGGCAGTGCTGGAGGTGTGCCAGTTCTCGAGGGATGCATCTGTGGCCGAGGCGTGGCTGATTGCCCAGGAGCCCTACCTGGCCAGTGGGGACTTTGGACACACAGTGGACAGTGTGGAGAAGCTCATCAAGAGGCATGAGGCTTTTGAGAAGTCCACGGCCAGCTGGGCAGAGCGCTTTGCTGCCCTGGAGAAGCCCACCACGGTGAGCAGGGAACAGTTCCAGGGCGCTCAAAGGGTGGCAGCCCTGCCCCAGGGGTCTCATGCCAAGAACTCCAGGCCAGTTGTTAGGTACCTAGAATGGGGTGACAGACTTGGCCAGCAGGGACAGTGAGAAGGAAAGACAAGTGGCAGGAAGTACTGACCTCCGAATGCAAAAGACAGAAGGGGCTGGCTCCAGAAGGAACAAACACCAGGGTGTGTGGGGGTGCGGGGCCGTGTCCAGAGGGAGGTCATCTGAGAACACAGCTCACCTCTGTGGCTGCTCTAACCCCTGGGCCTTCTCCTCCTCTAGCTTGAGCTGAAAGAACTCCAGATGGCAGAGAGTCCCGCAGAGGAGACTGGGTGAGTGGCGGCCGTGTGTCCAGGGAGCTGAGTGCTCTGCCAAGCTGGGGTAGGGGTGCCTTTCATCAGAAACGTGACGCTGGGACAAGATACCTTTGACCTCTCACACTGGGCGCCCTTGTCAGGGAGGCCCAGAGTGGCTGAGCACGAGGGCAGAGGAGCTTTTGCTTCCCCAGTCCAGGTGGGCTGAGGGCCTGCTGCGGGAGGAAGGGGCTGGAAGTAGTGGCTGCCAGGCGAGGCCTTGGAGCCACCGGAACACAGGGCCCCGCAGGCCGTTGTGCCTGGAACCTCGCTGCCTTCCGAAGAATCTGCCTTGGCTTTTCCGAAGACGTCTGTGGGCGGCTCCTTGCAGAGCACCGTCCAGGCGGCGGGCGGACTGGTGAGAAGCCAGGCCTTGCGCGAGGCGCTGGCCTCAGGGGGGTGCTTGTTTTTAAAGAGAGACTGTGTCTTCCTCAGGCCTCAAGAGGAGGAAGGCGAGACAGCAGGGGAGGCTCCGGTTTCCCACCAAGCGGCCACCGAGAGAACGTCCCCGGTCAGTCTCTGGTCCCGTTTGTCTAGTTCCTGGGAGTCACTGCAGCCAGAGCCCTCTCACCCCTACTAGGCTCGGCCTGGGCGAGCGGGAGGCGAGAAGAGCAGGCGCAGCCCCGCCCTCCGTCCCGCCCACACCCCGCAGCCCCGCCCTCAGAGCGGGCTACTTTCCACTCAGGTATTCTCCATCAGAGTCCCAGCCCTCCCTTACCCCCATCAGCGCAGACGAAACACACAGGCCAGGCCAGTGACATGACTTCATTAGTTGGGTTTTATCTAATCGAATAAATTTTATTGTATAAATATATCAGCACTTACATGGGAAACACTTTATCCAGAGATTAGTGCCTTTTTGTACACAGTCCTTTTCCTCATTTTCCTTCTAACTCCTTTCTCTAGGCAGTACTCACCCCCTGCACCCACACCTACACACACATGCACACACACACCACACACCCCATACACACAGCTCACACACACCCCCACACACACTTATACACACATGCACACACAAATACACTCACACGAACACGCACCACATCCCACACATCCACACACACCCCACACAGACACGAACACGCACCACACCCCATACACACATCCACACACACCCCCCCACACACACACGAACACACACCACACCCCATACACATCCACACACACACCCCACACACACATACACAGACACACATGAACACACCACACCCCATACATCCACACACATGCACACCCACATGCATACACACCGCAACCCCTATACACAGGCACACACACCACACACACCCACACTCACAACAGACACCACTAGCTGTCCCCTCCCACTCGCCTCCCTTCGGGCATCTCAGGTGCTCATCCTGGTAGGCAATTCCTTCCTCCTATGCAGAGCCCTCTCCCTTTCCCACCGACCTGGCCTGAGACCTGTGGGTCAGTGAGTCTGGATATAGAGCTGGTTCTGGGGAAAACACAGACTTGAAGGAAGCCTGCAAAAGTGAGGAGAATCGCAGGGCTTTGAGTAACAGAGGTCAGCCGCCCAACCTGTAGGAAAGGAGATGAGCCAGAGGCCTGGCTGAAGGGACAGGGAGAGGCACAAGACAGCAGCTGCCAGAGGCCAAGGGCATGCGCCTCAGGGCCTTCCCTGGAACAGGCCCCTTCGACCCCGTGGGGTCTGTGCAGGGAGGGGCAGGTGGGCCGGGAGGCTATGTCACCCAGGCTTAGGGAACTGCTCTGGGGAGAAACTGACTGGGAAGAAAGCAAGAATCCACCACACGGCTTGCATGGCTTCCCTCTGCATGTACCCGCTGGGGCAGGCTGCACTAGGGGTCAAGGGAGCCACGGATCCTTCCTGCAGCCCACCTCTCCAGGTGCCGACGAGCCTGCCTGAACCTGGGGGTGGGGTTAGGAAGACAGGCATTCTAGATGGAAGCTTCTGGTACAGCAGTCATCCCCAGAAACATGTACAGTGAGTCCTCCCTTTTCAGCCCTTCTCACGCTCTGAAAGAGAGCGATACCTCCCTGCACACACGCGCGTACGCACACACACACACCCACCTCTGTGGCCTCCAGCCTGGCTAGAGGCCTCCCTTTCCTAGCTGCATCAGCCTACCATGCCCAGCAGAGGGCACTGCTGGGCTCCTGCTGAAGGGTCTCTCCCAGAAGTTCCCTCCCAAGCTCCCATCGTGGCCTGTGAGGTCTCACCTCCCTGTCTGTGGTGGACTGCGTCCCGGCCCCTTTTCCCCAGCAACAGCCCCTGCCGGAAGGAGAGCCAACTCTGGGGCCCCAGCACAGACTGTGGACACTGGCTGGGGCCATCCCTGCGCCCTGCCCCCGCCTGCTTCTGCCAAGCATCCCTGTGTGTCTGCATGCGGCAGTGTCCTGGTGTGCCGGCTCCTCCGTGAGCACCAGGGCGACTCCATCCATTGTCTATGTCGTGTGCATCCGTGCAAATGTAACTACTTGTGCATCAGAGCCGCCTCCAGCCAACTCCTGAATGTCACTGGGTGGAGGGGAATAAAACCTATTTGGACCTGATGATCTCTTTGGGGGAAGGAGGAGTGAGCCATATTGGAGACCCTTTCCAGAGAGCCAGCCACTCCAGCAGATGGGAAGACCGGCCTGTGCCCGGTACCGGAAAGAAACCAGATGGTGACTCAAATGGACACCAGACCCAAGGCCTCATGCACACATTTCCTGCTGCTCCTCCCTTCTGAGCCCTTTGTTAAGTTCTCACGGGGATCCACAAACCTCAGAAGGAGGGCCCAATACCCCATCTGCCTTCTATGCGACACAGAGGAGGACAGAGCCTATCAGGACGCCCGACCTGGCTCTAGAAGGCTTCTTGAAAGGCCAGCAGCCAGTCCTTGCAGCCTGCCTGGGACTACTCCTTCACAGCACTGCAGGCCTCTCCCAGGGAGGGATGGCCAACAGCTGTGCCTTCCCTCTGGGATAGGCCTGGGGGACGGTGGCTCTCCTGCTAGCCCTCTGTGTGTGGTCTGGTGTCGGTGCCTTGTAGAATAGATCCATGCGGTGTTGCTTCATGTACCACCCCTCACTGTGCATGTCGGCTTCCTGCTGGGGGGAACTGATGGGAGTGGATGACGCACCCCTGCCTGAGTCTGGAGAGCTGCACACCACAGGGAGCCACACACCCCAGTACTCCCTTTCCCCGAGTGTCCCACACATCAGCCTCTTCCTCGAGCACATAGCTGCACGGTCCCACCGCCTTCCCTCACCTCTTGCCTTTTCACATTAGAGCATGCTCTGGTAAAGGCCAATCCGTTCATCCAGGTAAGTGCATGGGAGGCCAGGCAGAAGAAATGAGACCTCACTCACAAGAGACAAAACTGCTGGAGGGGAGTCAGGACATCTGGGTTCTAGTCCTCAATCCTGGTGGAAACTTCCCGCATGATTTTAGATAAACCACTGAATCCCCCATCTCTGAGCTCTTAGAAAGCCCTCTCTGGAGAATTCCCAAAAGTTTGGAACATGCCTGGATGTCAGCAGTTTAGCAAATTATAATGAGGGGCTGGGAGAGGTGGTTTTCACCACTTTCCTCTTGCCTCGTGCTTCCTGCTGTGGTACCTGGATGGTCTCAGGTGCCCGATGGTGTGAGATGGGAGATGGGAAAGAAGAGCTGGGATGTTTTCCTGTGTCCACGTGGGGGAGTAGAGGCGGGGCTGCACCTCTGCTGCGGGAAGGATAGTGCCTGAAGAAGGCCCAGGGAGCCCTCGGCAGTGGGCAGACAGCCCTGCCCGAGACTAAGCACCTCCGTTTCACCTGGGGCTGTGGTCCTGGGAAGGACTTGGGGGTCCTGCTGAGCATCCCCCACCTCCCAGGCTCTGGGTGCTTCAGCAATCCCAGTCCACAGCCCCATGCACCTTCCTGTCCACTGTGCCTGATTCCAGTTTGGGGAAGTAAATTGGGAACTGCTCCGAGAACTCTCTTAGCAGGGCTGCGGTGACGCCATGCATGACGTCCCTGAAAGGGATTGGTGCTCCTAATCGCCTTTGCTGGGGCTCACTGTGTGGGATAAACATACCTTGCTGGCCTCCAAGCCCCAGGGCTAGATCCACGTTGGAGTGCAGAGGGGATCCTGGGATGCCAGGCCACTCGGGAAAGCAGCTGCTGGGTGCTCCTCCTTATCAGCCTTCTCATCAGGAAGTCAGGGAAAGCTCTCTTCCCCAAGGGCACCTCACAGATGCCATTCTTTCGCGTGGCCTTCCAGCACTGCCTGTGCAGCCAGCTGCCCTGGAGAAAGGGACTGAGCATCTCGGCTAAACGTGAGAGCTGAGACTCCTAGGTCTCTTGCCTCTCCATTTCCATAGAATTAAAGGTTTATGTGGCTCAGCCAAGGGGCTGAGCAGGCACTGGACTTGCAGCCAGGACCACCTCTTGGCCGGTGTCTGGCTGGCTCCAACTGCTGTTCCCCCTTGGCAACCTGGGCACCTCCCCCAGCAGCAGCCTCCCTGGCAGGCAGCCGGGAGCTTTCATCAGTGGCCAGCGGCGGGGCTCTGATGTCCTTGGATGGAAGGGATGTGGGTGTGAAGACAGCAGCTGTGTTTCTTCTCGCCTGAACAAGCTCTCCCAGTCTTTCCTACTCTTCCTGCTGCTCTTTCAGACATTTTGCGGCGAATGCAAATCCTATGCTTGTTAATGGGCAGACCCAGCTGGAAACAACGTCAGTTTTCCCCAAAACCTGGGTGTGTCCCTGTCTACCCAGGATGCCTGAGTCAGCGTGGCAGGGGTGTGTCTGCCTGCACACTGGCACTGCGCCTGGCTCCCTGGAGAAACCTGCTGTAGGCTCTGTCTGGACACCTGCCTGCTGCTGGCCATGTCCCTTTCTCTTTGCTGTGGTCAGACTGAATATTCCTGGCCCCTCTGCTCTGAAAACTCTTTCTGAGTTCTCCCTTTCAAGCTGTATTTCAGAACATCCTAGATACTGATGGCCTCCGGATGAGACTCAGTTAACATTGGAGGCATCTCAGAAATGGGTTTGAAGTGGATGACATGACCACTGGGTGGCAGATCCGCATGGGGGAGTCAGCGTCTTCTAACTCTCTCTAGTCTTTCTAATGCTGAGTGGCTGGCTCAGGGCCACCGAGCAACTAAGCAGCCAGCAGCTCCTCCAGACCAGGGACCTGAAGAGGCCACAAAGGTGGTGGGCACAGTGAAGACAGCTCCCAAGCAAGCCTCCTTCTCTTCTCATGCCCTGGTGACAGTGGACCAGGTTTCTCCTTTCCGTCCAAGGGGACCCTGCACACTGCCATTCCCCTTCCCTTCCATTCACTTTACTGGGTGGCCTTCTGCCCTGTATCCTTTCCTGTTTTGCCCAGTCCCCTAGTTGCCATCTTGGACAGACAGCTGGACTCTGGGGTGCAGTGTTGTACTGCACTGCTCGCCTACTCCACTTCTCATAAGAGCCCCTCCCAATCCCTCAGCCTTCAATCCAGGGCACTGCTCACCATGCATCCCAGCCTCAGCTCCCCACCCTGCTCTTTCCCCCTGTTCAGCAACAGCCTCTGCTCTCTCCTTTAAGGCATCTGTCTCTGCCCAGCTTAAGTTGCCATCTCTTCATCTCTTTGGCTGCCCTCAACTCAACAAACCGTTTATTTTTCTTCTCTTGCAAACAACTGTCTTCTGAACAGCCTTTCCAGCCTACCCAGTGACAGCCCTTCTCACCAAGAGGACAAGAGCTGAGACATCAGACATCGGGAGAGGGCAACACTTGGCTGCCAGAGTGGCCAGATCCTGGCATCCCACAGTCACCAGCACTCTTTGTTTGCCTAAGGCATCTAGTTTTGGGTCTTGTCTGGTCTCAAGCCCCTCTTCCAGCTCTGACATGATTGTGCTGCCTCTGTCAATCAGCCACGTTTCACTAAATAAGCCAGGATCATCTCATTTAGACTGTAAACTGCATCGGACAGGTGCTTTCCTCTGGAGCGAGGACACAGGTCTCCCCCCTTGCAGCAGGATTTAGTAAGAACACAGAGGTGGGGCATGGTGGCTCACGCTTGTAATCCCAGCACTTTGGGAGGGCAGATCACAAGATCACGAGTTCGAGACCAGCCTGTCCAATATGGTGACACCCCATTTCTACTAAAAAATACAAAAATCAGCCAGGCATGGTGGCTCACGCCTATGGTGACCCTGTGGTCCCGAGCCAGGTTGTGTTTCTCCTGGGAGCCTGGGGAGTTTGTCGTCTGTGTGCAGTCCCCTGTGCACTTTGGAGGCCGAGGCAGGCTCATCACCTGAGGTCGGGAGTTTGAGACCAGCCTGACCAACATGGAGAAATCCTGTCTCTACTAAAAATACAAAAATTAGCTGGGTGTGGTGGTGCATGCCTATAATCTCAGCTACTCAGGAGGCTGAAACAGGAGAAATGCTTGAACCCAGGAGGCGGAGGTTGCGGTGAGCCAAGATCACGCCACTGCACTCCAGCCTGGACAGAAGAACGAAACTCCATCTCAAAAAAAAAAAAAAAAAAAAAAAATAGCCAGGCATGGTGGTGGGCGCCTGTAGTCCCAGCTACTCATGAGGCTGAGACAGGAGAATCATTTGAACCCAGGAGGCAGAGGTTGCAGTGGGCTGAGATCATGCCACTGCACTCCAGCCTGGGCAACAGAGTGAGATTCTGTCTCAAAAAACAAAAAAGCACAGAGTTTGGGGCCAGATGGACCTGCATCGTCAATTTTCCTCACTAATGTGTGACTACGGATGGGTCATTCATTCTCTATGACCCCCAGTTTCCCTCATCTGTAACACAGGGTTAGTAACAGTATCTGCCTTGCAGAGAGGCTGGGAGGATTGGAAGAGACAATGTAAATAGAGCAGCTGGCACCTAGTAGGTGATCATTTAAGTCCCTTCTTTTTTCTCCATCCCCCTCCTCAGTCCTTCATCTCTTAAAAGCAGCATCCTCCATGTGATCTAACATGAAGTCAGTCATGGCACGACGCATCCCATTGCTGCAGTCTGTCTGTTTCTGGGGTGCATCGTTAGGCCCTGGTTCTCACCAGCGTTACCTTTAGAGAGAAGACCCCATCGCCTGTGTTCTTTGCTTGTAAATGCATCCGGGTTCGCTGAGCATCTTCAGAACCTCTAAAAGACCCTGTGGTCCCAAGCCAGGTTGTGTTTCTCCTGGGAGCCTGGGGAGTTCGTCGTCTGTGTGCAGTCCCCTGCGCCACCTGCTGGCTGAGCCTGGACATACACCTTTACCTCCTTTGGCCCAGATAGGACACTTAACCCACCTCCCTCCCCCACCGAAGCCAGTTTCCTAGCAAGGCAGGACCCTGAAAAGTCAAGGTTACACAAACTCCTGCTTGACTTTGCAAGACTGCAAAGACCCTGAGACGGCCATCCCCCACCCATTGGGAGCCTGCGGCCTCTCCCTGTTGATTTGACTACAATCCTGGGAGGCCCTAAAAAGGCTATGCCCTCTTCTCTATTGATCCCTGTCAACCAGCAACCAATGCTGCCTGTCCCCTGCCCTCCTCTGACATCATGATCCCACAGCCAGTACACACAGCTCCGCGGACACCTCCCCCTGCCTGTTCCCCAAACCAGACAACTAAAGGCAGCACATTCCCTTATTCAGTCTGCTCCCCAATTCACCCCCATTTATGGTCTAGACTCCCTTGCCACCCCCAGTTGGACACCCAGAATTTCTTCCAGGCAGCAGTACTCTCTTCCTTCAGAGTGTCCCCTGCTCCGGTGAGTGACAGCCCTCAGTGGTTCGGGTGGAATCTGCATCTTCCTGATGACCCCAAGGGCTCCAGCAGCAGCCTCTGCCTTACAGCACAGAGATGGAAGGGAATCTCAGATTAACTCCTCCTCCATACGCGATGCCTTTAGGCAGAACCTGTGGGTCCCTCAACCACACCTCAGCCACATGAGTAGCCACATCGTCCCCCTGGCGCTCTCTGTCCGTAGATCCCGCCTCCTATCGTGCAAGGCAGTCCCCACCTCAGACTATGGCCTGCTTACAGGGGCAGCAGGAGAACCGTCACTTTGTCCCCTCTTTTTAAATTTTTTTTGAGACAGAGTCTCGCCCTGTCACCCAGTCTGGAGTGCAGTGGCACGGTCTCAACTCACTGCAACCTCCGCCTCCTGGGTTCAAGCGATTCTCCTGCCTCAGCCTCCCTGGTAGGTGGGATTACAGGTGCCTGCCACCATGCCCGGCTAATCTTTTGTATTTTTAGTAGAGATGAGGTTCCACCATGTTGGCCAGGCTGATCTCGAACTCTTGACCTCGTGATCCTCCTGCCTTGGCCTCCCAATGTGCTGGGATTACAGGTGTGAGCCACTGCCCTGGCCAACCTCGTCCCCTCCTATTAGCCCTGGGGCTTGGGGAAGATGGGTCATTCTCCCAAACCATGCTGCTAGCCTGACCTGGGCCCGCAGTTGGCATGGGTGGATGCTTCAGCTGGTCAGCTGGGAGGTCCTTGATGGATCTGGCCTAAAAAGAGGCAGGGCTATTCCGTCAGCACCACAGCCCTCCCACTGCAGGTTTGCAGCCAGGGAGTCATGGGTGGGTCTCTGCGCAGCCACTTAGCTCCTTGCCTTCCCACACCACCTACGGTGCCCTTTCTGGTTGAGAGGCATTGTGTGGATAGGGAGGCAGGGCCATGGGTTCTTGCCCCAACTCTGCTACTAACTTGCTCTGTGCTCTAATTTCAGCCGTCACTGAGCTTTTCTGGAACCCTGTTTTCCTATCTGTGATAGGAGGGGCTGAATCCCATGACCCAAGGCGTCTTTCCAGTTCTAGAATTCTGAGAATCTCTTTTCTCACATCAGCTTCATCTACCCCATTCCCAGCCTCCCCCGCCCCCTTCCCTGATAAGGCCCCCATTGTTGATTCTACCTACAAACCCATCCCAGAGGCATGGATAGAAGTAAAGGGCCCCAGGGAAATCCCTTATCTCTTATGAATTACAAAAGATCTTTACATACACACTCACATACTTGCAGGGCTTTGTCAGCCTTCCCCGCTCCACCCCACTCCCCCGGGAGCAAAGAGCCTGCAGGCAGCATCTGGCCGTCCCTCCAGCCTGCTCTGATATTTGTGCACTTTCCTTGGGCAGATGGGAACCCCAGGGATTTTTTTTTTTTTTTTTTTTTTTTTTTTTTTTTTTTAGGGACGAGCCTCATTCTGTTGCCCAGGCTGAAGTGCAGTGGCGCAATCTCGGCTCAGGCAACCTCCACATCCTGGGTTCTAGCAATTCCCTGCCTTAACCTCTCAAGTAACTGGGACTACAGGCGCAAGCCGCTACGCTCGGCTAATTTTTTGTATTTTGGTAGAGATGGGGTTTCACCGTGTAGCCCAGGCTGGTCTGGAACTCCTGAGCTCAGGAAATTCACCTGCCTCGGCCTCCCAAAGTGCTAGGATTACAGGCATGAGCCACGGCGCCCGGCCTCAAGAGTAACTTTTTAAAAAAATGGTTCTGCTTTAGAAAAGGATTTGACCTCTTGGATATATATATATAGATACAATCTTCATCGAAGTCTTTTCTTGACAAAGTTGTGAGCTCTTTGTAAAATCCACTTGTGAATTACTAGAGCCTTCCACTAAGCAGTACGTCGTTGCTTTGGCCGAACCCGGAGACCTCTGCCTTTGCCTTCTGGTGCCACTCCACCGAAGTGCCCGACTCCAAGCATTGAGAAGAGGCCTGAGGCCGCCTCCGCACTGCCCTAAAGGGGTGGGGCCTGAGGCCGCCTCCGCACTGCCCTAAAGGGGTGGGGCCTGAGGCCGCCTCCGCACTGCCCTAAAGGGGTGGGGCCTGAGGCCGCCTCCGCACTGCCCTAAAGGGGTGGGGCCTGAGGCCGCCTCCGCACTGCCCTAAAGGGGTGGGGCCTGAGGCCGCCTCCGCACTGCCCTAAAGGGGTGGGGCCTGAGGCCGCCTCCGCACTGCCCTAAAGGGGTGGGGCCTGAGGCCGCCTCCGCACTGCCCTAAAGGGGTGGGGCCTGAGGCCGCCTCCGCACTGCCCTAAAGGGGTGGGGCCTGAGGCCCTTCTGCACTGCTTACCTGTTCAAATGGTTTCCCCCTTCCTGTCTCAAGCCTCGGAGTGTTCCAACTGAAAATGGCCGAGAAAGGAGGGGCCGAGGCCTTGCCTGCCACTGGCTGAGATTCCCCTTCCGTATTTCTCAGTCCTAAGCATCTGTTACTCCCGGAGCAAGAGGGTTTTTGAGATCCTCACACTAGCCCCACAGGTCACTGGTCACAATAATTGCTCAGCAAAGCCCCAGGGAGGCAGAGGTGGATAGAGGGGTGAAGGATCATAAGAGAGCCAACATTTACAGACACGACCTCATTTTAAAAGGCTACAAACCACCTGTGAAGTAAGTAGGTCATGGGCTCATTCCCACTAACTGAGTCAGGAAGGTTCTCTCCCTTCCCCCAAGTGGTATTCCAGGGACTGTCACTCCAGGCCTGTCTGACCCAACACCTGGGAAGGGGTGGGTTTCTTAGGAGGTCCTCTGCTGGTGGTCCCGGATGGGAGAGCAGGAAGAGGGTTGAGGAAAGGGGCCAGCTCTGTCTGAGAGCTCATTGTTGTCTCTGCTCACAGGGCCTTCTAGAAATCTGTCTTCCTCCTTCCCTCACCCCAGCCCCTCTTGGTTCCTCCTCCTTGTCCCACTCCAGGGAGTTGGCCAGCCTCCTGGGAGCTGAGGAGGGGAAGAAAGGATTGTCCCCAAAGCCCCTTTCTTCTCTCCTGCACCAACCTTCATTACACTCCACCTTTCTCACCTGTGTCCGCTCCCCCGTCCCAGAGAGGAAGGGAAGCCCTGCCAAGGCCCAATTCCTTCATCTCTCACCCTCATTCTTGGCCTTGGCCTTCAGGGTGGAGAGTACAGGATACATTTTAAATTGTCTCTATATGAGCAGTCAGGAACGCTGAAGAAATCTTTGCATATATTGGAAAACCCCCATTTTCCAAAGCCAACCTGTGACCTAGCCGAATGATTTTTGATCGCACTGGCATGGCCTCTGAACGCCCCTGCCAAGGAATGTGGGCCAGGCACTCATTAAGAGGAAACAGAAGGAAGGTGGGATTAAGTTGGGAGTCAGTCCTGGCAAAATCCATCTCTATATTCAGAGGACAGTTTTCTAAAGGAAGGAAAATGGAATGGAAGTATAGGGAAAAAATGCGGGCACAGAGGTCTCTAGCAAAACCAATCCAGGAGAGCAGAGCATGGGTAAGAGAGGCAAACATGGCTGACAGGGTCTGGCAAGCTTCCCTCCCTGTATCTGCCATGGCTGTTCCTCTGAGATCCAAGGGCAGGGAGAGGTCTGATGGTAGCAGGAGCAGCAGTACAGCCCATGTCCCCTCCTCTGGAACCTACCCCCGCCCCTCTTGGAGGAAGAACAGGCCCTCCCCAGATGTATACCCAAGTCGGAGCACAGAATCCACTGAAGGACCCCAAGCCCAGGCTTCCAGTCCCATCCCTGCTTCTCCTGCCCTTCCTCCCTGCTACAGGGTGATCAAGGCAGGGCTTTGGGGCCTCCAGATCCTTGTGCGCAATGCTGGCTCATTGTAGACACTCTAGGGTACAAAGGCTGCCAGATGCATAGAGAGAAGAGTGGCCCAGCCACAGCCCTCAGGGGGCACTAAGGTGGGGAAAGATGAACACCATAAAGATGGGATAAAAGCTCGGGTGTTCCATTTTGGGAGTGCATGTTCCAAACGGCCTCCTATACCTATTAGCCTTGTTGTTACCGGGAAGTGTGGACTCCTCAATTCTTAGTCTTACTTGGGAGAATTCAGCCAAGAGACCAAGTAGTAATGTAAGCAAAAGGTTACTGAAGGAAAATAAAGAGCAGGGAGTTTACTGAAGTAGGCTCCAAGAGAGGAGCCAGCGGGTCCGGCTGGGAAGCAGCAGTATCCCAGCAAGAGTGAGGCAGCGGCAGAGGCAGTACACTCTGAAAGATGAGGCAGAGCAGCTCGAAACAGAATGAGCCAGCAGCTCCAGAGTTCTGCCTCGCGGTTTTTATCACTCTTACTACGTCGCACTCTCTTTAAGTTCCTGCCTCTGTCTCAAGTCTCCACCTTTATCTAATTTCCTGCTCTGTCTTAAGTCTCTACCTTCTCCCCCCACCCAGTTCCTGCCCCAGGTTTGTGGGACTCTCCTTTAACTTTCAGGGAATGAGCCTGCAGAGGCGGGTGTCGGATACAAATCCTACCTAATGGTGATGTTGCTAATTACCGCCACTCCAGGAAGGTTGTGTATCGATATTTGTTGCACCTGCATATCTCATAGGAATTTCTCCTTTGCCTTCTTTCCCTCCTTATCAGCAGGCAGCTGGCTACATTCCGACAGGTTAACTGCAGAGTGTGTGATGCCTGGTGATCTTAAAGGGCGTCTTGGGGCATTCCTTCCTGCATAACATATCTAGGGTGCATGTTTTGGGTGGTCTCTGGGATGTGACTCTTTCCAGATCTCCCTTTCTCAGGGGCTCCCCCTCCTGCTCATATCGATCTATCTAACAGTGTGACCTTGAGCAAGTCACTTGACCTCTCTGAACACTGGTTTTCTCTTATAGATCAAAAGCATTAGACTAGGTCAGTGGTCTGCAAACTTTCCCAGCCACATAACCCCTTCTTTGAAATCTGACTGGAACCCTAACATATACACTGTTTCCTGAACAGTCCTAATTTGATGAGATACAAACATGATCATGCAACCACTGCCTTCCAGCGTCTCCGTGGAGCCCCCTTCCCATTCCTAAGGCCACCTCAGGCAGACCCTGGTGACTTTCAGTGGATAAAAAGTCTACCCAGTTGTTTCAGTTTAAAGCTTCAATCTGATGTCTGGCATGGGGCCCACATACCCCCATCCCCCATCCTCTATTTTGGGTTTGCCCCATGCTCTCTCCTGGATCCTTCCCTCTCCTCTGCAGCACTCTTCTGGGCATCCATCCTCAGCTGTTGGGGCACGGAGGAGGGAGCAGTAAAAGGAACAGTCTCTTGACTGCCTGAGGTGGCTGTGACCTCCTCGGTGAAGATGTCCTTGGTGCTTCAGGCATCCAGCTGCTTGGAGGCCTTCCTACCTCTTGCTGAAAGCTGACCAGCAGTCAGGCCTTTGGGACTAGGTCCTGGCCAAATGGCTCCAGAGAGGCTGCCTTCCTTGGTGCTCACTTGGCATGGAGGAGACCCACCCATTCTTGCCCCACCTGGCAATGGGAGGCTGCCCTCTGCTGCCCCAAGCTGTCCTGCCCTCTCTTTCTTCTGCCCAATAGGCAGAAGGGCAGATCAGCAAGGTCTAGCCTAAAGAGAGGCTCAGCCAGGGAATGACAGGTCAGCGTCCCCGTCTCGTGGACCCTTGTGGCATCATTGGAGGCCCCTCCCTTGACTTGGGCAGGGGCCAGGGATCCCCAAGTATCCACAGGGAGGTGCAGGGAGGTAAAGACCACAGTAGTTCCCCAAGGCAGTGCCTCCTTACGAGGGGGATTCTCAACTCCTGCTGCATATTAGATCCCATGAAATGCTCAGGAAGAGATACCAATGTGCTGACCCCTGGCCACTTAACTCAGCATCTTGAAGTGGAGCCTGAAAATGTTTCTTTTATTTTTTATTTTTTTGTATTTTTAGTAGAGACAGGGTTTCTCCACGTTGGTCAGGCTGGTCTCAAAATCCTGACCACAGGTGATCCGCCTGCCTAGGCCTCCCAAAGTGCTGGGATTACAGGCATGAGCCACCGCGCCCGGCCGAGAATGTTTCTTTTAAAAGCACCTGAGATGATGGCAGAAGGCAGCCAGGGTTAGGAACCACTGCCCTGTCCAGCAAGCTCCCAGCAAATGGTGGAGAGAGGCCCCGTTAGACCTGCCGATGGCCAGGGAGGGTCTGGGCTCTCCCTTTGTGAGGTGGTGGGGGCAGACTTAGGGCCTGGTACCCTTAGTTTTGAGGGTTGAGGCACAATTTGAAGGTACCAGAAGAGTTCCCATTCAATATTCTACCATGAGTGGTTGTCGACCTTGTCTTAGCAAGCAGAACTTTGCTCATGTCAGTGTCTGGCTGAAGCAAGGGGGGCCAGAGCTTTGCCAGCAGCACTGGAACCTGCCCCCACCCCGCACCCTTTTAATGAAATAATCACTCAGGCCCCTCTGGCTCACTCCGAGAACCTTCGGTTGCTATTTTAGATTGGAGAAAGGAGGCCACCCTGCAGCTCTCTGAAGGGGGAATGGGGTGGAAATGGAGCCAGAGGCATGGGCAGAGTAGTGAAGTGAGTGGGCACCCACAGCACGTTGTGGGAGAGCCAGGGTGGGCCAGGAAGTGGGAGCAGAAAGGAAGTAGGCGTGGGGGTGATGGAGGGTGGCTGCTGACCTTCCAGCTTTGCTGAGTACAGCTGTCTCTAGCCAGAGCCCCCAGAAAGGTGTGCTCCTCCCTATGCCCTGAGCAGGGGGAAGAAGAGGGAACATGGCCTCAGGACCTGCAGCAGCCACCACCACTGGGGCAGCACAAGGACAGGCAGAAATCCGCTGGGGACGAGAGGCCTGCCACGGAGCCCCTCTTTAAGGTCCTAGATACGCCCCTGAGCGAGGGTGATGAGCCCGCAACGCTGCTGGCCCCGCGGGACCACGGGCACAGCGTGCAGATGGAAGGCTACCTGGGCCGCAAGCACGACCTGGAGGGCCCCAACAAGAAGGCTTCCAACAGGTGAGTGCGGGGAGGCTGCTGGCAGAGGGGAGGTTGGGCGGTTCCCAGGGATCTCTCTGCCAGCAGAGCCTTGGTGATGTGGGCATGTGCTGGGGGAGGGGTGCCCTCTGCCTCTGGCCTGTAAGAGCTCCTGGGCATGCCTCTGGGCCAGCCACAAGGGCTACTTGGCATGATGGGAAAGCCCATCTCCAGTTCTGGTCCTGAGTTCAAATCCTATGTCTTCATGCCAGTTACTCAACCTCTTTAAATCAGTTTCCCCATTTGGAGAGAGAGGATGATGGGAACAGTATGTCTTTTCACTACAGATACCGTTCCTGGCCCAGAGTAGGCACTTGGTGAACACTAGCTGTTATTATCCTAGTATCCCTGGGCTAGGGATAAGTAGGTAAAGGCTAGGTATGTCTTGGCACTAACAACATCCTTGTTGGAGCCCCACTTTTTATCATTCTGGGCCTCAGTGTCCTCAGCTGTAAAATGAGAGTGATGGGAGTGGGTCATGGCCCAGCTGCCTTCTGGAGGTCCATTCCAGTGCTGTCATTCAGTGACTCCATGACCCTGAGGAACTGACTCAAAGGCTGCATCCTTTCCTGACCCTGAAACAGTCATGCCCTTGGATTTGGTCTATGTAGGGCTGTCTCTGCCTGAGGCCCTGGGGGCCTCCTCTTTCTAGCAGCAGTCCAGAGTCCTGGGGAAATAGAGCAGCACCAAGAGGTTGAAGCCAGCCGTATTCCCAGGGACAGCTGGCAGCATGAGCATGCGGTGTGTGTCTGGGGGACTCACGAAAGCAATTCCAAATTCCAAAAAGGAACCATTTGGGGGCCCAGTTGCCCTGAAGAGGTTTATTTATTGCTTACATGGAGAGTCCATCAGGAAAGGGGAAATTAACATTTACTGAGCATCTACTATGTGCCAGGCATTATGTTAGGACTGGTAAAATCTTCACAACAATCCTTTGACATTGATGTTTCCATTTTCTGGGGGTAAAACAGAGTCTCGGAAAGGTTGAGTCACTTGTTCAAAGCAAGCTCTTTCTCCAAAGACCCAGCTCCTTCTTAGTTACTGCCTTTCTGCTAGAGGAAAGATCCCTGAACGCGGAGTCAGAAACAGGGCTTTGTAAAATGACTATGCAGCCAGCTTTGTATGAGTCAGTTTCTCCCTCTGACCTTCCAGAACTTCCTCCCTATGTGCCTTACTAGTTTCTCTACCTTCCTGCCTTCAAAAGTAAGGGAGGAGAAGGGGGAGAGGAGAGGAGGGAGACAGAGGAGGGGGATGAAGAGGAGGAGAGGGATGAAGAGGAGGAGGAGGAGGAAGCAGTGTCTGTTACTGTAGAAGTGCCGCAACCTGCTTCCCACATGTGAGTGAAGGGGCTCGGAGCAGCCCAGCCGCTCAGTTATGCGCTTGGTGCTCTCACCAAACATGTCAGTTGACATGAGCCCTATTTGTAAAATTTGTTCCTTTAAAAAGTTTGCTATACTTGGCACATCTCATCAAAACAAAAAACAATCACTGAAACAAAATGCTGTTCAATTCCTTCACAGTTCTGTAGTGAGAATCAAATATGGTAACGGATGTAGAAATACTTTAAAAAGCTAATTTTTTACTGTTGGTCTTAAGTTGTAATAGTTCTAGAAATATATCTCAAGGTAAGATCAGAATTATAGGCACAGATTTATGTGTGAGAATATTCATCATGGCTGGGCTCATGCCTGTAATCCCAGTAGCCTGAGGCGGGCGGATCACGAGGTCAGGAGTTCAAGACCAGCCTGACCAACATGGTGAAACCCTATCTCTACTAAAAATACAAAAATTAGCAGGTTGTGGTGGCACGTGCCTAAAACCCCAGCTACTCAGGAGGCTGAGGCAGGAGAATCACTTGAACCTGGGAGGCGGAGTTGCAGTGAGTCAAGACTGCACCACTGCACTTCAGCCTGGGCAACAAAGTAAGACTCCGTCTCAAAAAGAATTTTTTTTCATCACATTGCTATTTAAATTATGGACAAATTTTCCAGTATTATAAGGTTCATCAATAAAGGGATTGTGATAGGCTTCCACATAGTTATTCAAAATTATTTTAAGAAATATTTGAGGATATGGGCTGGGTGCAGTGGCTTATGCCTGTAATCACTTTGGGAGGCTGAGGTGGGCAGATCGCCTAAGGTCAGGAGTTCCAGACCAGCCTGGCCAACGTGGTGAAACCCTGTCTCTAGTAAAAATACAAAAATTAGCCGGGCATGGTGGCTCGTGCCGGTAGTCCCAGCTACTTGGGAGGCTGAGACAAGAGAATTGCTTAAACCTGGGAGGCAGAGCCAAGATCACACCATTGCATTCCAGCCTGAGTGACAGAGCAAGGCTCTGTCTACAAAAAACAAAAAAAAAAAGGAAGGAAATATTTGAGGATATGGAGAAATACTCATGATTTAGTGTTATGCTTAGAAACAAGATATAAAATTGAATATATACATAATCCAATTTTAGCTGTCTGTGAATAGTAAAAAAAAGTGATTATGTGAAGACTTGAAGGAATACAAAAAATGTTAATAACAGCTAATTTTTGGTAATGAAATTACATGCAGATGATTTTTTTAACAATAAAACATGTTACTATGTATCAGGACAAACATGGTGTCATTTTTTGAATGGTGACACTATAGGAATTGACTCTGGAGATGCCACGTCAGGATGGGTGACTTGCCTGTGTGTATCTTCGCAGGTCGTGGAACAACCTGTACTGTGTGCTCAGGAACAGCGAGCTAACCTTCTACAAGGATGCCAAGAACCTGGCCCTGGGGGTGCCCTACCACGGAGAGGAACCCCTGGCCCTGAGACATGCCATCTGTGAGATTGCTGCCAACTACAAGAAGAAGAAGCACGTCTTTAAGCTGAGGTGAGGTCTTCCTGGCTTTTGAAAGCCCAAGTTGGTGGCTTGATTGGGCACTGGTGGCAGGGCAGAGGCCTTCTGTATGGGTCCCATTCCAGGCCTGAGCTGCTCCTCGGGGGGTTTTCAAATCAAAGAGGCTCATGGTGCACACTTTGACCTCTCTCAGAAAGTGCTGGGCAGCCTGGGAGGGTTCTGGGTGTTCGGCTCAGGGTACTGTGGGATCAGAGCCAGCCCTGTGCCCAGTGCCCCCTCCAGAGGTGTCTCCATGACAGGAAACCCTTTGTCCTCCTAGGCTGAGCAATGGCAGCGAGTGGCTCTTCCATGGCAAGGACGAGGTAAGCGCGGGCAGCCTCGCCCAGACCTGGCTAATAAAGCGGTAGGTGGAGGACCCCAAGCCGCTTGCCTGGGAGGCCCCCTTGGAAGGGGCAGTCTCCGGAGCGCCCCCCATCGTTGCGTGGCACGAGAGGTGGGGGCCTGCGGGCCTCCAGACTCGACCGTGACCCTCCGCCCCGCAGGAGGAGATGCTGTCCTGGCTGCAAGGCGTGAGCACCGCCATCAACGAGTCCCAGAGCATCCGCGTCAAGGCGCAGAGCCTGCCCCTGCCCGCCCTCTCCGGCCCCGACGCCAGCCTCGGCAAGAAGGACAAGGAGAAGAGATTCAGCTTCTTCCCCAAAAAGAAGTAGCGGCTGGGGGCCCCCGCGGGTGGAGCTGGCGGGCACGGCGGGGTCGGGAAGCGCAGTGACCAGGCGTCCCGGGCGGCCGCAGCCTCCTCCTGCCGCCGCCCGCTTGTCGAGTCGAGTCGCGGGCCGGGCCCCTGGGCCCCACGCTGCACTGCAAAAGCTGCCTTCGCCCGCGCGTCCCGGGCCGACGCCCCCTCCATGCCCTCGCCGCCGCCGGCTCTGCTCCAGGGACGGGGGCTCCCAGCTCCTCAGGCGCCCTCGGGGCCTCCAGGCCTGGGGGCAGGAAACGGTTCTCTGAGGCACACGCCCTCCTCTCCCACCCTCCTCCTGAGCTGAGGGTGCGCAGGCCCCTTACCCCCAACCAAAAAAAAAAAAAAAAAAAAAAAAGAGCTGGAGAAGGCTGATGGGGCTCCTCAAACGCTGCCCGCTCCTAAAACAATTCTTGCTTGGGGTCACCTCCCACCTGGTGGCAGCCAGGGAAAGGGGAAAGGAGAGGGCACTGGAAATGCCAGCCAGCCCCAGAGGGGCAGGAGGAAGGAGCCACAAAGCCCTAGTTCTGGGCCAGGGGCTGAGGGGGGCTGAGGGGGGCTGCCGGGACCAGACTGGGTCAGGGCCTTGGGTGCTGCCAGCCTCCTCCCCACTGGGCTTCCGCAGAACTGGGACTTACACCTCAGGGGCCACCCCATCCTTCCACTCTGCTCCTCCCCTCAGATCAAAGGGCACCCTCCACGGTTCGCGGGGCCTGGCCGAGTGCCTCCAGCACCCTTTGTGCCACCACAGGCAGTCCCAGGAGGGGCAGCAAGGTCAGACCATTCCTCATTTAAAGCCGTGGCCAGGGCACAGGGCTGTGATCTGAAGGAGTGACAGGTATGTCACAACACTGCCTAAGGCTCTCCCTCTCAATGCTGGGACCCTCCCCCTAATCCCAGTAGCAGCCAAACCAGCAATATCCGACAGACACAGGCCCCCTAGGGGACAGTGTGGGTGCCCAGATACAAAATGGATATCCCCGCACCTGCAGTAAAGCGTCCCAAAGCCAAATGTCCAATTGCGTCCTGTCTGCCGCTGGGACCGTCAGAGGGTAATGGCTGTGCAGACAGCAAAGTGGTATCATCTCGGGGTGGCAGACGTGGCCATGCCTTGGTATTACCACTCATGTGACATAGCTACCCCTGCACAGCTGAGACAAATGTCAGGGCCAGAGCCATGAAGGTGTAGTACCCCTTGATCAGCTTCTCCAGAAGGTCCCGGCCCCAGGTCTTGGGGGTGGTCACGTGAGTACAGAGGTCAATATCTACCCCCCTTTATCCCTGAGCACCAGAAGGGGCTTTGCAACCTATGTCCCCAGGAATGGCCTTCCCCTTGCTGCCCAGGTCATACTTCCGGAAGGGAGAGGCCACTCATTTCACAAGGATTTCCCAACCACTCTACTCTGAAAGCAACACAGCTCTGGCCCAGTATCTAACTGGGTTTAGGTCCAAGAGAGGAGTCAAGTGGGGTGGGGGCAGTAGGCGTTCTCCCCCAGGGAAACCAAAGGTCCCCAGTTTCCATCACTTCCCCGTGGGAAGGACCTTAGTTGCATGGAGATGAGAAGTGGGTGAGGTTCAGGTAGAAGCCACAGCGGCAGGCATCCAGAATGAGCCCCCCCAGGAACCCTGAGTGCTGACCAGTGCCGGCAGAAATCACTTCCCCCATGTGGTCCTGACACATCAGGGTAACACCAACTACAGCAGGCAGGAGCCACAGGAAGGAAGACATCATCTGATGGAGCCTGATATTCCCAGGTCAGATGTTCCCACCCCGCCCCGGTGGCCAAGGTCTTCATTTGGCCTCAGTGCATATGACCCTATACAGGGAATCTAGTGTGTATCACTCACCAGCCTCTTTCTGTGTCTGGTGAGGTGACTTCACTCACCTAGCAATAAGGTAGGCCTTTGGCGCCCTTGAGGGCACGTTCTCTGAGGCAGAGAGCAGATTCCTTGCTGAATGGCAGATGGTGGCAAGCATCTCCCTCACCTGTTTCCCTGGGCCAGTCTTTAAGGAGCCAAGGGACAAGGGCCCACCCTCCCCCTCCACGTGTGCCAAAGCAGCACCTGAAGTGAGGCATTTCCAGCAAGCACCTCCACAGACACAAGAAAGGGCTCCAGTGGAAGAGCTAGCATCTCACCACCCCAGGTCCCCCCGCCTGGTCCAGGGCAGCCAGCTGCATGTGACCATTCTGTTGCCAGCTCCCCCGACATCCCTCCTGCCACCCAGGCCCCAAGACATTCGACCAACTGGACTAAAACTGCAGGCACCCAGCTTTGGGAGACCCTCTGCCACGTCAGGGCTAAGCTCTCCTAGTGCCCTGGCAAAGTCGTCTTTTCTTTTTTCCTCTCCTTATTCTATTTTGCAGTCTTTTCTTTGACAGTATTCCCAAACTAGGTTGACACAGCTCCAGTCCACACCAGCATACCAGGCTTCCTCCCCAGGGCAGTTTAGAGGAAGCTCTTTCTGGGCGCGGTCAGGCAGTCCTCCTTCCCTCTCCCTCCCCCTTGTCCTGGCCTCAACTGACTGGCTGTGGAAGGTGCGGAGGGCCCTTGGGCTTCCCTCCCCAACCCGGCCTCCACTAGCACCACTAACAGGAGGCCTGTGGAAGGCTCAGCCTCTCCTCCACACCCGTCCTCCTTCCTGCCTTTCGGAGGCAACCAGGGTCCCCGAGGCTGGCCCTGAATCTCATTCTCCCTTCATGGGAGGGGGCAGGAATCCAGAGGACGAAGCCAGCGGGACCACATGGCTTGGTGGCTTGGACAAACAAGCTCAGGGAGGAAATGAGGAGGCGACGGCTGCAGAGGAATGCAACCCTGTTGGGCACAGACCATGCAATCTGGGGCCGGCCCTGGGGCCTGCTGGGCCCTGCCCTCCACCTGCTCAACCGTGCTTCCACCAACCAGAGGAAACCCAGTTACTAGTTTTTCTAATAAATCAATAATGCTCCATATTTCTCTCAGTTTCTTGTTTGACTAGCCTCCTCTCCCTCTGAACAGGGTCTCAGAGGGCTGGCACCATGGAGACAGACGGACAGCCAGACTCTCTAGCTTGTCCCTGGGAGCCTTATGGGATGACTGCAAGCACCTGGGTCCCGTGCTTCACCGCAAAGCCTGAAAAAAGCTTGCTCATTTTTGCACTTGAAGGCTTGCTGTAGGGCAAAATCATTTCCAAGCGATGATCAGCCCAGGCCCTTCCCCACAGAGCTCAGGACAGGTCTCAGCACTCGCTGGACCACAGAATCCCCAGAATCTCTAAGGCTGGGATTCACCTCCAGAGGGCAGCTTCACTTGGTCTAGGGGGATGGAATGTAAGCACTGCCAGTTTCCAAAAGGCTCCCCAGATGGTTCCAATGGGCAGCTAGTGAGAACCACCGAACTGGTGCCAGGTTCCCAGACACACCTAGATGGCTGTGTAAGGCCTGACTGGGGAAGGGGTTAACTACAACTTCCTGGGCCCCATACTCTGAAGAGCCTCAGTTGGAATTTTGGGAAACAGCAAATCATCCAACTCTTTCAATTTATAGATGAGGAAAAAGCAAGAGCTCAGGTGACCCAGCTAGTTAATGGCAAGGCTGGGATAAGACTCTGGGTCTCGACCAGGCACTGTGGCTCACACCTGTAATCCCAGCACTTTTAGAGTCCAAGGCAGGCAGATCACAAGGTCAGGAGTTTGAGATCAGCCTGGTCAACATGGCGAAACCCTGTCTCTACTAAAAATACAAAAAATTAGCCGGACATGGTGGTACATGCCTATAATCCCAACTATTCAGGAGGCTGAGGTGGCAGAATCGCTTGAACCCGGGAAGCGGAGGTTGCAATGAGCCAAGATGGCACCATTGCACTCCAGCCTGGGCAACAAAAGTAAAACTCTGTCTCAAAAAAAAAAAAAAAATCCTTCCCTTCTAGGATGTTTCCTGGGAACTGGAGAGAGGCATATAGGACACCCACCAGATACTGGGAACGTCTGCTCATGAGAAAAACGGTCTATCCACCTCACCACCTCGCTTTTTTAAGTCCAACTCTGGCCCTTGGGGAAAAGAGCGAAAGGCTGGCATGTGGGACTCCCTACCTCAGACAGGACAACAGGCTGCTGCTAGACAGAGAAGCCCATGGGAGTCTAAGTGGCAGAGAGTAAGCTCCCACCCTCACATCCTCCTGTCCCACCTCCCTCACCACTACCAGGGTGCCTTATGTTTCATGAGCCTGGGTGACCAATGAGTGTGGAAGGAACGACTTCCAAGTCTGCATCTCCCTAAGACTTCCCTGGCCCACAAATAGCCTTCCCTACCCCACCAGGCCCAGGAAGCAGTTCACACAGAGTGGGTTGGTCAGCAGTGGTTATTGCACCATTGGCAAATAATGAAATGTGTGTAGATCAGCGACAACCACAGGGTCAGCGCAACAACCCTCAAAAGTACCTGAACTGAATCCATTTCATGCTTGGCAGGAGGGGAATAAACAGGGGCCACACACTCACACACACGCACATCATACCACGGAATGGAAAGCAATAAATTATTGGCTTCATTCCTGCCTGGACCCTAAGAAAAGGTACAGTTACAGAGCAAAGCCTCTCCAGGCCACTGCCTCAGACTCCCCGGGGGTGGGCTCCTCTGTCTGGCCGTGGCTGTGGCCAGTCAACGCTGGAGGCCTGAGCACAGCTTGCTCTCTCTGGGAAGAGGTGAGCTTAAATATTTGGCTTCTTACTAGAGAAGAACTATTTACAAGGGAAGCGGCCACACCGGCCTCACAGGTGAGTGGCTTATCTGGGCCTATGGAAGGTTGCCCCGAGCCCCAGGGGAGTACCAGCGTGTGGCACAGGCAGGAGAGCCCCTGCACACGGGAGCATCCTTTCCAGAGGGCACAGGGGACAGCCTTTCCACTCGCCCAAGGGTCTTGGGCAGGGGCTCCATGAGCCCAGGCTCAACAGGAAGGATGCCCAGGTTTTTCCTCAACCTCCAGTGTGACTCCTCCCTCCCCCCGAAGTCAGCATCAACCTACAGAGTTCAAGGCCTGGAATTTCTCTCTGAGGTTTCTCACTCTGCCCTGCTGGCTTGGGTCTGCCGGGTCCCTGCCGGGACACTCTGCAGACTCTTGGAAGTCCTGGCCCTGCCCTACCAGGGCCACCAGTGAGCTTGGTCCCTGGCCACTGCTCTCCTCCAGCCCTGCAGTGGGGCCGGGAAGGGGTCCCTTCTCCATGACAATCACCCGCCGGTTGTCCTCCAGGGTGAGGTCTGCAGTGACATACAGGGCCTCGTCTCCGTCCAGCTTGCTCTGGGGCAGAGGCCCAGGAGACTGTGTGGCCTCTCCACCTCCCCGGCCCCTCTTGGTACTCAGGCTGCAGCAGCGGCCCACCCTGCCCGACAGAGGCGGCTCCACCATGTTCTCTGGCACCGAGCGGCTCCTGTTGACGGGTGGGCCTCGGGGCCGGCCACCCCCTGCTCGGCGTGCCTCATCGTGCGAGGCATACTTGGAGCGGAGCTCGCGGACGTCGGGCCAGCTGAAGGTCTCCGTGTCGAAGGGGCTGAGGGGGCTCCGGGCGGAGGGCCGGCCCCCAGGCGAGGTGGTCCTCTGGCTGACGGCAGACGGGCTGAAGGAGAAACGCCGTGGCGACGTGTCCCCAGCTGAGGAGGGCTTGGGAGGGCCGTGCTCCTGGGCCATCTGCTGCTCACAGTCATGGAGAGACAGCGCCGGCTTCCTCTTACCTGCGAGGAGAGAGTGAGCTGCCTGAAGCCCGGGGTGGGATGGTTCTCGGGGCGGGAGGGTCCCCAACTCACTTTCCAGGCAAGGCTGGCTGTTGGAGTTTTAGGTGTGATGGGAGAGAAATCTCATTTACCATCCATAGCCCCTTTTGTGAAGGGCCATGGGAAGAACGAACAAAAGGCAGTGGAAAGGGTTGAGGAGTCAAAGGAAGAGGGGAGAGCTGCTCCCATCCTGGTGAGGAGGGGCCTGGGGCCATGCTTCCTCCAGAAGCCTCTGCTTGATGGGAAGGGCCAGAGTAGAGGGCATCGGAAGGGCTCAACCAGGAGAGCAGGCCTGGCTTCAGAGCACTGGACTGGCTGCCAGGGCTCACCCTGTGCCCTTGGTGCCCAGGGTCCAGCTTCTCCCTTTGGTAGAAGCTCCTTAGAGGTCACTTTCTCCCAGGGGCCAACTGGCTCCTTCCTGGCTCTTCAGTCCCTAGACCTGGGGAAGGGCCCACCTGCCACTCCAGTCATACCTTTGCCGCCCAGTGGTTCTCCAGCCTCCTCCCGTAGACAGGGCACAGTGGGGCTCTTCCCGTCCCTCTCAGGGGCCGCCTTTTCCCAGAGCAGTGGTGGCCTCGCCATAACTGGCTTGTTGCTCTTGATCCGGAGGCTGTACTGGCGGGCCAGCTGGTAGACCTTGTTCTTGACGCGCTCACTCGCATGGCTGTCCATCATGTGGGAGAGCTGCATGATGCGGGGGTGTAGTGGGGCCACCAGCTCTCCCTGGGCACTGCTGCTCAGCTCCTTCACCAGCTCTTTCAGCTCACGGGCCAGATGGGCTGGGCTGCGCCCCTCAGTGGGAGAGGCGCTTTCCGGGGAGGCTGTGGCTGACTCCTCCGTGATGGCTCCCAGCTCGTGCTCCTCCAGGATGAAGAGCGGCTCGTGCAGGTCAAAGCCATTGGCCTGGCCCTGGCCTGGCCCCGTCCCAGAGCTCCCCCCGGAAGACTCCATTCCCTCCCAGATCTTAACAATTTCTGAAGATGGACGGAACTCAGCATCTGTGATGGGAGGTGGGTCTCCTGTGCCCGCCTGGCTTGGTCCTGGGAGCTCAAACAGGGCCCACGAAGTCGGCCGGGAGCCCACCTGTCTCTTGCGCCCCACTGGAGCTACCGGCTCTGGGTCTGGCCGGGGAAGGCTGTTGAACCTGGAGACTGAGTTTCTCACCAGTCCTTTGGGGATGTAGGAGAGGCTCTCCCGGCGACGGACGCTGAAGCCCGCGTCGTGGTGCTCAGCGTTTTCGTAATAGCTCTTAATCTTGTCCAGCAACAGCCGGTCTCGGGTGGAGAGTGCCGATTCCTTCTTCTTGCAGGAAGACCGGTCGGGCTCCGCTGGGCAGTCTGGGCTTGGGGACTCCACCCCATTGACAGAAGGGCTGTCCTCTGTGGCCACCCCCACACCGATGTCCACTTCCGGGGAGAGCTGACAGCTGAGGGAGTCTGTGGTGCTGCCATGCCGGGCCAGGCCCTTCTCACTTCCCTCCAGGCTGAGCACGCTGCTGCTCCGGCTGACCAGCCGCGGGCTCCCAAAGCCACTGGACTTGCCGTCCTCCAGTGCCACGCTGCTCCGCCGGGAGAAGCTGCTGACAAACCGCTCTGCAATGACGCTGGCCTGGTCCAGCACAGAGGGTGGCAGGAGGCTCTCAGGCTCCTGGGTGGCATCCCCCATTTCTTCCTCCTCCTCACTGCTCAGGGCCTTAAGGTCCTCAGTGCTCTCAGCTGCCATGAAGTCCACCATGTCACCAGGGGGGTCCATCCCTAGAAGCCCCTGGTGGGAGTCAAGCTGTGTCTCCAGGACTTCCGGAGATTCTGTGTCTGAAGGCATCTCCTCGGCACTGGGCCCTTCCACAGCAGCAAATACCTCCTGCTCGCTCCCAACCTCAGGGTCCGGCTCAACCTGAAACACAGCAGAAAAGGCTCACATGAATAAAAAGCCTCCTTCATGGGACCTAGGGGACAAGGGGACAGCATGGCCTGCTCAAGGCCCAGTGACAGGGACCTGCAGTTTAGGGGACCCAAGGCAATCAGAACAAGCACGTCTTAGGAGTAGGGCCATGGGTCCTTAGAGAGAGGCACATGCCTGCGTCCTTTAGTCACCCTGCAGCGGGGGTGCTGGGCCCATGTCCTCAAAACCAAGGAAAACACTAAGAATGCAGATGGGGCAGGATGGAGATGCCTGGGTGGCAGCCAGCCTGGGAACTACAGGGACAAGGTGGGAATACACAAGAGTGGGTTGCTCACCACCCCGGGTTCCCAGGGGCTGGTTCTCACAGTGCCATGGAACCAGCATGGCCGAGGGTGAGGCAGCTCCCTGAAGCCCTAGAGTCTCCTCACTTGGAGGTTCTCGGGTTCAAACCCAGACCCATGCAACATGAGAGGCCATTTCTATTTTCCTCAAGGGACAGGCCCTCCCATGTGGATTAGGGTCTAGAGAGCAACATAGCCACATACTGGAATCCCGTCAGAGGACGAGGACCGGGAATGTGGCTCCTCCCAGCACCTGTGCGCCCAGCACAACTGCATATGCCCAGGAAATGGGCAAGGAAGAAAGCAAACTTGACAATTCGCTCTTCACCACCTTGAAGGTAATTTGAACCACAAAACTGGCTGACACACGCAGCTTTCCAGAGTGGTCTTTAGGAAGATGATAAGAGCAAACACTAAATTCTGAGATCGGACCTAATTCCATCTGTTCTAGTCCAGAATCTGCAGAGCAACACACCCATGCTCTAGACCTGCACTGTTCAACATGGGAGCCACCAGCCACTGTGGCTTTCTGAGCACCTGAAATGGGGTTAGGCCAAATGGAAACCTGCTCTTGGGGTAAAATACACATCAGACTGCAAAGACTCCGTATTAAAAACAGGGATAAAACATGTCAATAACTTTTTATGTTGACTACATACTAAAATGTAATATTCTATATATATTGGGTTAAATATACTACTAACATTTCATCTGCTTCTTTTAAACTTTTTAATGGGTGGTTCTCATTCTGTTATTATTGGACACCCCATTTGCTGTGGTCTGAATGTGTATCTCTTTCTCTTTTTCTCATGTTTTTCTCTATATATTTTTTTTTGTTTCTTTTATTTTTTCATGTCTGTGTATCTCTATGTGTTGGCCAGGCACGGTGGGTCACGCCTGTAATCCCAGCACTTTGGGAGGCCGAGGTGGACGTATCACCTGAGGTCAGGAGTTCAAGACCAGCCTGGCCAAAATGGTGAAACCCCATCTCTACTAAAAATACAAAAAATTAACCAGTCGTGGGGGTGCACGCCTGTAATCCCAGCTACTCATGAGGCTGAAGCAGGACAATCGCTTGAACCTGGGAGGCAGAGGTTGCGGTGAGCCAAGATCATGCCATTGCACTTCAGCCCAGGCAACAGTGCAAGACTCCATCTCCCAAAAAAAAAAAAAAAAAAAAACCAACAAATAAATAAAATTGATATGTGGAGGCTCACACCCAGTGCGATGGTAATGAGGGGTGGGGCCTTTGGGAAATTAGATCATGAGGGCTCCATCCTCATGAATGGGGTCAGATCCCTTACAAAAGAGGCTCGAGGGAGCTTCCTTGCCCCTTTGCCACGTGAGGACACAGCAAGAAGCCACCATTTACGAAGCAGAGGGCGAGCCCTCAACAGGGTCTGCTGGCATCTTGACCTTAGAATTTCCAGCCTCCAAAACCGTGAGCAATAACTAAGCTACCCAGGTAGCAGTAAGGGATTTTGCTACAGCAGCTCAAGCTAAGACATCACGCTACATTCCTATCCAGTATCATCCAGGCTTCTCAGTCCTGGCTGTGGGGCCCAACATGGGGTCCAGGCCATAGCTCACGATCTTTCGCTTATAACTGGGGAAGTGAAGGACACTGCTTCCCACAACCAACAGACAGCATAGGGCAGGAGGAGGAGAGTGGGCCTCTGGGTCCGAGCCCCAGGTCTGATCTCGCCCCACCCCTCAGAAGCTGCTCTGCATCAGGCACACCATCAACCTCTCGCCATCAACCCCTCAGAGCCCTTTCCTTCTAGAGTTGTTGTGGCAAAGAGAAGGAAGAAATAACACATCACTTACAGAGGACGTGTCCAATAGATATCAATTCCCTACCCTTTGCCCAGGTGACCAAGGTGTGATTTCAATGTCTGGCAGGCTGGCAGGGACAGGGCCTTGTAACCCATACAAGGTGGCCTAGCCAAGGGAGCCTAATATCTGGTTCATTTCCACCAGCTGTGTGCCCTTGGCATGGGACTGCATGTGGCTCTTTCTAATTCATTGAAATGGGTTGTCAGCTCACCACACCACATACCCCCAGGCCAAAGGGGCTTCCTGCAGGGCTCAGAGTCCTGGGAGGTGAGGAATCTCTGTTCCCGTGGGCTCAATGGGAAGAGCCTATGCCTGAAAGCCCTACTTGCAGACTTGGAAATCTGGACTCCAAGCACTTCCTACTGCCCCCATGCCACCTGCTGGTCGCTTACCTCTGGCAGGGAAGAAACGGACTCGAAGCTCATGCGCTTCTCAGCACTGGTTGGAGACCGGCCACTGGGCCTTCTGCTGCTCCTGGAGCCTTCAGACTCCCTGCGCCCCTTTCCCTGCAGAGGCAGAGGTCAGTCATCAACTCCAAGATAACTGGAAGCTGATCCCTTCTGCATCCCAACATGGGCAGTGCCTCCCACACCCCAAGGGGTTGGGCTGAGCTAAGAGCCAGCCTTGGACCCGAGCCATTCCAGAGCCAACCTGAACTGCCAGGCCCGGGGCTGCAGAAAGCCTTGTCAGGCATGTGGCTTCAGAAAAGCCCAGCCCACCTTTCTGCCCAGACAAAGTGGACTCGACCATTCCAGCCCCACTGTGAGCTGGCTTCTCCCCACCCCCATCGCCCCACCCCACTTATCATGCTGTTGGGCGTTATACTGATTAGTGTCCAGTACTGGAACAGAGCATGCCAGGGGCTCACCAGGGTGTGACAGTGAGCGAGGGGATTAAGAAGTGCTGACGGGAGGAGTACAACCAGGGCAGGGTAGGGTGTGGAGGGCAGCAGAGGGGGCCCTCGGGTGGGCATGCACATGCCAGGGAGCATGCAGAAAGGAAGGGAGCTCGAAAAGACACCTCACCATAGCGCCCCGGGAGAAAAGTAAAGCGTTGGCCCGATAGTGCCAGCAGTGGAGGGCAGCCAGCAGGGAGCTGGCAAAGTCGGCTACCTGCTCCGCCACCGCCAGGCTCTCCTCCTGCTCCTCCTCCTCCTCTGAGCCTGGGGGTTCCGGCCCAGACCCCTTCTCGTTGCCTTCATGCCCTGCCAGGTCCTCCAGAGAGACCTGAAAGGCCTGCTCTTCCTCCTCCTCCTCCTCCTCCACCACCTCCTCCTCTTCCTCCTCCTGAGCAGCCCCTTCAGCCTCGGGCTGCAGGCCCCGACTACGGGAGGGCTGCCCAAAGTCCAGGAGGGTGCCAGCACTGTCTGCATGCTGTTCAGAGCACAAGAGCCCCTCGTGACCAGCATCTTGGGCAACCTCCCCTCCTCCTGCAGGCAGCTGGGGGTGGGGACGCTTCACACAGAAAGCCACATCTAGATGCCCAACTCAGGTCTCCACAGGGGTCCAGGGAGGAGTGGGCATTATGGTGGAAAGGCTGGGACCTTGTAAAAACAATTCAGAACCCAAAGAGGCCTGCCTGCCTGTCTACCCTAGAGAGAGGGAAATTTGAGCAGGTCCACGCTGGGCAGGACCTCAGCAGGGTGCTGTTCTAGGAAGAGGGTGCCAAAGGGTCCCCAGGGCAAGGCCCATGTCTTATTCATCTCTGTGGCCCTATGCCACAGAGCCTGGTACACAGTAGGTGATTAGTAGGCATTTGTTGAATGAATAAAGACAATAAGGGCTGATGGGGCTACAGGGATGACCCGGGCAGTCCCACCCATCTCTGTTAGCCAGTCCCCTCCTCCCACTGGCCTTTACCTTCATTCCTGCTGCTCGGGCTGCAGATATCGCCACCAGGTCCGCAGCACATGGGTGAGGGGCAGGGGAGGGGAAGAGATCAGTAAGCAGGAGACAGACCTCTGTACAGCCCCGTGGGGACGGCCTCCCTGGGGGTTCCTGCTCCTAGAACCCTCACCTAGTCTCTTAGGCTTTCAAAAGAATGACTGACAGAGCAGGAGCCCAGGGGCCACAGAGCAGTGCAGGTCTGTGCCAGCTGTTTCCCGAGGAATGGGTGAGAGGCCTGTGCATGGCGGAGAGCTCCAGCCCCTCTCCTCAGACAGTCAGGGGTGAGGCCCTCTTCTAGAGGGAATGGAGGCAGAGTCCCCTCTATACTATTGTGACAATCCCCCTGCCCCCAGGTCACACCCCAGGTTGGCAGCTGCTTCCGCTCCTCCTCCCCCGCTCACCGGGAATGGCTGGCCACCCTCACACACTCACCTTTCTCGTTGAGTTGCCTGAGCAGGTGTTTGGTCGGTTCTGAGGAGGAAAGCATGGGCAGAGTCAGTGCAGGCCAGGAAACTGTCGTGCCTGACTGGGTCCCAAGCTCACAGTGCCACCAGCCCATCACCAGCTCAAAGTCCACTCTGCCTTGGCCCCCGGCAGCCGTAAGGCCCCAGGGAGGCTGCCTTCCACAGTGTCACCGAGCCCCCTTGCACCTACTGGACAGGGAGATGGGCCCATCCAGCTCCAGGACCCCTGCTGTGACTGCCAGCCCTGCAGCGCTGCCCATGATGCAATGCATTAGCGCACCTGGCCCAGGGCCCTCATGCAGGAGCCATAGGGAGGGGACAAAGCTCCATGCTGTCCCCTTCAGACCAACTAGCAACATCTCCGGAGGGAGGTTCCTGGCTCCACCTCAAGCCTCCTGCCTCCCTGGCAATAAGCTATCAACGCATCAGCTACACCCACTGCCAAGCCCCCTCACAGCACCCCAGCCGGAAAGCAGAGGTCGCACCCGACTTCCTACGGCCCTTAAGGCCTGGCATCATGAAGCCTCGCTGCCTGCTGGGTAGAGTTGCCCGAATATACGGAGAATGACCAGGCTCTGGGGACAGAATACAAAATACATCCGTTAGGCTGATGGTGTCATCACCTTGTACCCCAGCCTTTCTGGGGACACATCTGAGACTGGAGGGCAGGAATAAGAGGACCTTGTCTCAAGGTCCAGCTCTACAGACCCTCGACCTTCACCTATCATATCCTTGCCCAGCCTGGCTGACGGTAAGTGGGAGGCCCAGGGATGGCCATGATTTGCTATACACTTGGAGTCAGAAGGAAAGTCTACCAAGGTATCTTGCTGTTCCTCAGCAGGAGGGCCTACTGAAGAAAGTCTTTTCTGCTGATACACACACACAACATGCATACACTCTCTGTATCAATATAAGTAAATGCCTAATTATTTTTAAAGTGAGAAGTAGAAAATATTCTTTCATTTCAAAACTTATCAAGAATATTGGATAAGTGACATATCATTTAAATTAAACAATAGACCTTAATTATCCATAGAGTATACTTGTTAGCCCATCTCAGCTCTCTGAGTGGGAAGAAGAAGCAGAAAAGACCTCAAGGCAGTCAGAGTGGACGGCTGAGCCCAGGCAGTAGAGTGCCCGCATGTGGCCCAAACCCCTCCCCCGAGACTTTCCTGGTCTTTTTGTGGTCTACAGTTCCCACAAGTTCAATAGATTGACTCATTGATTTCTTTCTTTCTTTTTTGAAACAAGGTCTTGTTCTGTCACCCGGTTTAGGTACAGGGGCACGATATCCACTCACTGCAACCTCTGCCTTCCAGGCTCAAGTGATCCTCACACCTCAGCCTCTGGAGTAGCCAGGACTACAGGTGCATACCGTCATGCCTAGCTAATTTTTTAATTTTGTAGAGACGAAGCCTCACTATGTTGTCCAGGCTGGTCTTGAACTCCTGGCCTCAAGTGATCCTCCCACCTCAGCCTCCCAAGGTGCTAGGATTACAGGAGTGAGCCACCATGCCTGGCCTGAACAATCACTTTCTAATAGACAGGAGGGGAAGACGGGCTACTACAGACAAACATGCTTAGACTGATGAGAACAAACACTTCAGTGTTACAGAAGAATCATGAAGAGGGGCATGGCACACCAAACGCAGGCTGTCTCTATGGCAACCCACAGCTTCTGGGGCCCCTCAAGCATCTGGCAGTTCACATACCCTAAGTGATGCTGTAGCATTGACTACAGAAAAGGAAAGGTTCAACTGCGGGCAGCACCCTCGGTTTAACATGCTTTAGAAAGATGTCTATTTCAACCAGGTGTGCACTCTGGGAGGCTGAGGTGGGCAGATTACCTGAGGTCAGGAGTTCGAGACCACCCTGGCCAATGTGGTGAAACCATTTCTACTAAAAATACAAAGAAATTAGCTGGGCGTGGTGGTGTATGCCTGTAATCCCAGTTACTCAGGAGGCTGAGGCAGGAGAATCACTTGAACCAGGAGGGGGAGGTTGCAGTAAGCAAAGATCGCACCGCTGCACTCCAGCCTGGGCGACAGAGCAAGACTCCATGAAAGAAAAGAAAAGAAAGAAAAGATGTCTACTTCATAACAGTTAAAACAAAAAAATCTTAAAATCTTTTTTGAAAAAATCCAACTGTTAGTATTTACAGGCTAAAAATCTCAGCCTTGTGGAAACTTCAGCTCTCTCTCTCTCTCTCTTTTTTTTTTTAAGTGAGAGAGTACCTGCAGAGAAACTTCAGCTCTCTAAAATGGCTCATTTCCTGAGTGCCTTGGACAACTAAAGTTTGAGGTTTTTTTTTGTAACAGCTTTATTGAGATATAATTCACATACAATTCACCTATTTAGAGTGTATAATTTGATGGCTTTAAGTATATTCACAGAGTTGTACATCTGTAGCTGAAGTTCTGACACTGACATTAGGATACTGACATTAGCTACTATCACTACCACCAACATTATCCGTTGCTGAACACATCCATGTGATAGAAGCTTCCAATCTCAAGGTACAGCAAGTTAAGGAGGACAAGAAGAGAATTACAGGAGACAAAAAAGAAAAGGAAATAAAGAGAGCTAGAGAGAAGAAGGCAACACCCCCATTTGGGGCTTTTAACCATAAAACTTTTGCAACCATAGCAAGGTGGCCTAGGGCTCAAGATCCATCCAGAGCAATACCAACAACGTAAAACCACAAAAGCTTCCTATAAGCCACTGCTCCACCTTCCAGAAGGCTAACGCCCACATATCCATCCACACACGTTCCGGGGAGCCGCGGGTCATCACCAATCAAAACCCAACATACTTGTGGACCCAAGCCAAGACACTGCTCTCAGTCACTTTAGAATCCTTCTCTCCCAGGGTCTGAAAGACAATTCTCACCCCAACTCCCACCTTGGGGATGTTTGGCAGACACCTGGCTTAAGCCAGACCTGTCCTTGGGCCTCGCACTAAATAGCAGTGAAAAAACCAATGTAAAAAACACACACACTCTTCACCACAGAGCTAAGAATAAAAGCAAGGTTTTCTCCTTTCAAATAGACGATTCATCCCAATAATCCAAGAACACACTAGCAACTCCAGGAATGGAAGAAAACACAGGAGAGGAAAATGGAACTTTTTCCTGAGACCCAAAGTAAATATTGCCTGTCTGGGTTTGGTGCCACTGAAGTCTAACTCGTTTTCCCCAGGTCCTGCTTCTGCTGGGTTGTTCCAGGACTGAGATGGGGCCATGTGTGATGTCTGAGTGTCACTCCTGAATGACTTGGGGTTGGTATTCCCGAGCGGCAAAGGAGGGAGTGGGTAGGAAGTGGTGCCAAGGCCTGAGAGAGCAAGTATTCCTAGGGCCTTGAAAAAGGTGGGCTGGACAGGTGCAGTGGCTCACACCTATAATCCCAGTACTTTGGGAGGCCGAGGCAGGCAGACCTGAGGCAAGGAGTTCGAAACCAGCCTGGCGAACATATAGTGAAATCCCAGCTCTACTAAAAAATACCAAAATTAGAAGGGTGTGGTGGTGCATGCTTGCAGTCCCAGCTACTTGGGAAGCTGAGGCAGGAGAATTGCTTGAACCCAGGAGACGAGGTTTGCAGTGAGCCAAGATCAAGCCACTGTACTCCAGCCTTGGTGACAGAGCAAGACTCCGTCTCTCAAAAAAAAAAAAAAAAGAAGAAGAAAAAAGAAAAGGTTAGCTACCCAGACCGGTTGGGCAGCAAGGGCCCAGAGGCACCTGGTGTGGGCAGCACTAGCAAAGGGAAAGGATGTGCCCCAGGTGTGCGCCCAGCCCCCCTCTAGCCTTTCCCAGGGTTTCCGCAGAGGTGAGAGCCACCCCTGGACACTGCCGCAGACAGTCCCCAGCCTGGGTAAGGGTGCGAGAGAGAGGCTTCCTGCTTCCACAGCCCTTCTCTTACCAGATTGCCGGCGGCCCTGGCGCACATGGGTGGACACCTCGTCCTGGGAGGACCATGCCTTCTTCAGCCGCTCTGGGCTGTAGCGGTACCGATTGGGATCTGCACCCAGGAGAGAGACGATCAAGCTTTTGGCTCCCACCTGGCCTTGGCCTACTCCCGACCCTGTCCATGCCCAGCAAGACCTCTGCACCCACCCAGCTCCAGGGCCAGAAGCCTCCAGAGCGCCTTCCATCTTCCATCTGGCAGCTTCAGGCACTGAGGGTCCCACCGCTCAGCAGGAAAGCATCCCTAATCACGTAGTTAAATCCCACCCTTAACAGGAGACCCCCCATCTTCCCCCTCCTGGAATAAAATGATCAGGTAAAGCTTCCCCAGAATGCAGCCTGACCTAGCAATGTGCACAATTAGGGACAAAACAGGCAGAAACGGGCACACTTACAGTAGGAATCCATTTCCAGGATGGCTTCCTTGGCCTGAAGGAGAAGCCAACGCACCTGGTTATTACCTTGCAGTGGGTCGGCCTCCCCTGCCCACAGGACCCACCGTTGCTGTACAAGGAGGACGGGCCGCAGTGCTGCACCAAGGCCTGGGTCATCTGCCGTACTGACACCCGCTGTCCCGTGGAGCCAAAGTCCAGAATGTGAGGCCCCAACGGACCCTGCAGAGCTGGCTCAGAGGAGCACATTCTCCCTGCACCCAGTCAGGAGCTGGAGGAGCTCACCTTCTGGGGAATGGTGGCATGGTGGTTCTCTAGGATGAGCCTCTTGATGTGGTGAGTCCAGCTCCGTTTCTCTTCCACTGTCTTGGCCTAGGAGGATCCAAGGGAAAGGAACCCAGGGGTTATCAATACAGGCCTGAGGCTGTCTAGCATGGACAGTGCTTCTGCCCAGGAAGAAAAAGTGGGGCCATGCTGGAGCCTCTGTGAGGTTAGCCTGACTCCTCGCTTCAACCCTGAGAGGTGCCTGCAAAGATCCCTGCCTTACAGATGGAGACACTGGGGCTTGGGGCAGCTAGGTGAGCAGAGGTGCCAGGAGTCCCACACAGGTGTCCCTCACCCCTGCGCCCCACCTGCCCTCACCTGGATGCTGTACTGCTGCTTGCTGTGCTTGTAGTGGGTGACGGTGAAGCACAGGGAGTCTCTGGTGCTTTCGATCAGCATCAGGGAGGAGCACTGGGGGCAGAGGGAAAGCACAGTCAAGCACAATGTTGGGGCACCCGTCCCCTCAAGACAGCCTGGGGAAGTAGGGAGGGCGACTCAGAAGGGTGGTGCAGGAGCCCCAAGAAGCAGAGAAGGAGGGGAGCCCAGATCCTCTGGGAAGGAGAGAAGACCACAGAGGAGATGGGCAGGGCCTCGTTACCGGGATGTTGCCCTTGTAGACAAAGTGATCGCCCCGCTTCTTGGTGATAAGCAGTGTTTTGTCAAAGAGGAAGAAGGTCCTTTCATTGCGCACACGATGCACGCGGAACGTGCCCTCCAGGACGAGCTCCCCGTAGGTGGTCAGGTCGGGTCCCTTCCAGTTAATGAGGAGTGACTGAATCTCCTGCAGCAGAGGGGCCCCAACCCCTAGAGTCAGGCCACTGGGGCCTCAGGAGGCTCCGCAAACTCTGCCACAAAGGCTCCCCCAATGCCACCCCCCAGCTCATCCTGGAAGGGTTGCCACATGTCTTCTTTCCAGCCGAAGCCCGGCCCACTCAGCCCTGCCCCTCCCCCAGATTCCCAGCCCCAGAGCACCTGGAGCCGGACTGCGTGCTCATGCCTCCTCTTCATGTCGTTGATGTACCAGGCCACACAGGTCATGGTGTCAATGGCATCCTCCACCACGTCAAAGCCATCCTCTTCTTCATCAAAATGCTTGGCAATTTCCTACGCAGAAGATAGGGGCTTAGGTACTCCTGACTCGAAGGCCTGCCCTCCCCAGACCCCAGGTGTTTGGGAGGAAGGGGGAGGGCGCGATGGCTACCTGGAGCAGCAGGTGGTACTTGAGGATGCGCTGGACCGGCTTCAGCAGGTAGGAGCCCAGGGGCAGCGAGTGCTGCAGCAGCTCCTGCCGGTCCCGAAAGAACTTGGCCTGCTGCTTGTCCCGCATGCATTCCGTCAGGACGGCCACGGAGCTGCGAGTGGGAGAAGGGTCTGTCACCGCCTGGGGAAGGCCTGGATGAGGAGGTGGCGGCTCTAGACTCACCAGATGGCTCTGCCTTCCCTCTCACCCCAGTTACTCACTTGGGGTAGTTGTTGCAATACTGGGTGTAGATATCAAACTCTTGGCTCTAAGAAGAGATCAAAAATAGTGATTTCAGGGAGATTCCCATTTGACCGTAAAGACGGTGGTACCAATAGGTCCCTAGCCCCAGAGCATACTCTGTTCCCTGTTCCCAAGTGCCTACAGAGCCATCTTTATACCTATTTGTCAAGAACATCCCATCTACCCAGCAGCCCTGGCTCCCCCAAGAACACCCTTCTCATTCAAGACAGAGCACCCGGTACTTTCCCTGGAAAGGGATCCCCAGGACTTAGATGTCCTCTTATGCTGGCAGTTCTTGTCTCTCTGAGCTGTCAACAAGGTAGGACAGGGGCAAGGGCCCACCCCTTCTTACCCTTTCTACAAAGCAGCTGGCCACAGCCACGGGGTCACTATTGCAGCTGTCCAGGTCTCTGAGGAGCTGGCTGGGTGAGGGGAGAGCAGCCACTGTACCCTCTGCAGTCAGAGGACAACGCCCCTCACTGCCCCCTCCCCAGCCTCCCAAGCCCTGAGCCCTGACTGACAGCCAGCCCTGTTGTCATGCTGAAGAGCTGGGGCTTCCAGCCTCCTGGGAGGCAGCCAAGGGCAGAGGGAGCCCTGCCCCATGCAGCAACCACAAAGTATCTAGCACCACCACAAAGCAGGAAGCCAGGGAGACCTGTGGGCTCAGCAAGCGGGAGAGGAAGAGGGGACCCCCATACCCACCTCGGGAGGGGACACAGCTCCTCCGTAGGCAGAAGGAGTCAAACACACAAAAGCAGAGGATTAAAGGGCAAAGAAGAGAGAAAGGGGACTAGCAAAGGAGACAGGGACATGGGGAGAGACAGGTGAGTCCTGGCACCCCTAGAAACACCACTCCCTGTCTCCTCCCTCTATGCTCCTCCTCTTTTCCCAACCCCTCACCGTTGGTGTACGTGTTCCCTGCACCCTGCGCTCCCAGACCTCTCCAGCTGACACAGCCAGAGCTCCCTCTGCCAATCTTAAGGGGCCTGGGATATGATTCCTCCGGTCTTAGCACCGCTGTTCCCTCAAGCCTTGCCCTTCCCAAGCAGTGCACTTTCCCTGGGGAGTCTGTGGTCCCAGGCAGCAGACCCACGCCCTTTGCCCTGACACAGCCCCTGGCCAGGCCTTGTTCAGCCTCCCACATCTGTCTTGCGGGGGCTGTGCATTCCACTAATAGGTCAGATCATCTCCAGGGAGCCCTTGGGGTCAGTGGGAAGGAGGATAAGAAATTAGGAGATACGCAAGTGAAAAATGAAGATGAGAAGGACAGAGAAGCCACCCAGAGGGAAGAGAATCAGTGTGCAGGGAAGAGCCCAGCAGCCCCTTGAGGGGCGCCGGCCCAGGCTGGACCCAACACGCACACACTGTCCAATTACCTCCCCGTCTGCCCTTGAGAGAAAGCATGTCACCCAGGGCACAGAGATGGACCACCCTTCCCTGTCCTCAGAGAACAGGCTCTGGGCCCACATGTCACAGCCCATGAGTCCAGGGCCATCCAGGGTTCCTTTCTAGGCCCTGAAGGGGGCATCGCAGGCACAACATGGTGTCAGCCCATTCACACACCTGTTGAGTTCGTAGATGTTCTCTATGTTCCCGAAGAGGGCGCTGACCTGTTCTGGCTTCAGCAGCCCGGGTGTGTCGATGATCTTTAAGAGGTAGTCCTGCATGGGGAGAGGCGGTCAGAACCCGGCTCCCGGCACAACACTGCCCACTACCCGCCCTAGCCACACCTCGTTTCGGCACTGCTGTGACACCACTTCACAGACCGCCTACTGTGCTGGGTGAGACAGTGTCCACCTGGAACCCCAGAATGTGACTTTATTTGGACATAAGGTCTGTGTGGATGCCATTAGTTAAGGATCTCAAGATGACTTCAGATAGGATTCAGAGTGGGCCCCAAATCCAGTGGCTGCTGTCCTTATAAGAGGAGAGGACAGGAAAACACACGGAAAAGGTGATGGGAAGGTTCTGAGCCGCATCTCCTGTCAAAGACTGCCAGGACCCAGGAAGCTGGATGAGAGGCATGGAACGCCTGCTCCCTCAGAGGCTGCGGAAGGATCCCACCCGGCCAACACCGGCCAACACCTTGATTTTGGACTTCGGCCTCCTGAACTGAGAGAGAATATATCTGCTGTTTTAAGCCACTCGGTGTGCGGTCATTTGTTAAGGCAGCCCTAGGAAATTAATCCACGCCCCCAGCCAGCGGGCAGAGGGCTTCCTCAGTGGCAGTCACACAGCTCCCCTTCCATGCCCTTTACCTACAGTGGCCCTGCAAGGGAGGTGTGGCTTTTTCTTACAGAGGAGGAACCTGAGGCTCCGCACAGCCAGGAAACAACAGGGCAGGGGATGCGGAGGGGGCCAGGCCCAGAGCCCGTGTCTTCACCACATTCAGTCTCTGTGGCACAAGCTCTCTAGAGCCATCTTCCTAAGCAGACTGGGGCCCCACCCTCCCCATCAATGATGCTTACTCCTGCCAGCCCAAGCTACTGATCTGGCCCAAGGTCCTGGGGAAGCCTGAGGAGTCCACAGCTTCCACAGGGCTGTGGGAGACTCCAGTCCTCCAACTACTCCACGGGAAGCAGGTCTTCCGAGAGCTTCCCTCCCGGGTGAAGCAGGCTTCTGCTAGAACGCTGCGCCTGGGGCCCCAGCACGCACCTCCACGATGCTGCGCAGGTCCTGCACATACATGCGCTCGGTCTCCACGATCTCCCGCACCACTCGGCCCAGGTAGCTGAGCTTGTGGTGTGCAGACCCGGCCGCCGCCCGGCTGTTGAATGGGGACAGGGGCCCCTTCACGTTCAGCCAGCTGCTGGAGTTGTTGTTGCTGTTGGGGAGATGCCGGCCTCTCGGGGAGCCTGCTCCATTCTCGGCGGGAGCCTCGGAGCCGCCGGGCTCCTCCATGGCACTGCGACTGTCACGGGAGGAGCCCGATGAGGAGGTAGTAGAGGTCAGGCTCACCGGCCGCTCCTGGCTGCCATCCTGGTGGAGAGAGGTGGACACGGGCATCCTGGCATTGCTGCCTGGGGAGGGCACCCCAGGGAGATTCTGCAACAAGACAGACAGATGAAGGGTCAACCTCAGAATGCCCAGAGAAAGAGAATAGGAGTGGTTGCCAGGGATGGGGGCAAGTGGGGTGGGCATATTTAGTGGGTCCAGAATTCAGTTTTAGAAGATGAAAAGGTTCTGTGGAGAGACGGTGATGCCAGTTGCACAATGATATGAATGTACCTACTGTCATTGAACTGTGCACTTAAAATGGTGAAGATGGTCCAACTTCATGCTATGTGTATTTACGTTTAACACAATTAACAAAACAAAACTGAATCCCAAGAAAGGCCGTGCCCTCAGACTCTATGAGCACTGATGAGGGTGCCAAGTCCACTTGCCAGCGCAGTGGTCCAGGTAGCTGCTGAGGAACTCACAGCCCAGCCCCACTGCCGGGGCACAGTACTTAGTCTCTCAGAGCCGCAGCGCCTCACCTGTAAAATGAGGATGGACACAGCCTACTACCCCATGACTGTGTCCTCCTGGATGAGGCCACATCTGCTGCTTGTAAAGCTCTGAGCATGATGCCTGGCACAGGGTTTGTGCTCCATACGCCATCAATATGGTGATGATAATGGCAGTTGTCAAGAGGCACTTCCCAAGTGCTCACTTGTCTGTGGCTTGTGCTGGGGTCACTGTACAGGGACGGGCAAAGATCTGGTTCTTACAATGTTAAGACAAGACACACACAAGGAGTGATATTCTCCCTAGGACTGCAAAACCTCAGGGGCACCAGTGGCTTCACCACGAACCTGAAACCTTCTGAATATTGACTGGCTGAGCCAGCATTATCCCCCCACTCCCCAGCCCCACCCCAGCACCTGGTACAGGTTGCCCCTGACTCATCCCAGGCCCCAGGAAATTCCTCAAGGCTGAGCCATCAGTGAGTCTCTGTAAGCTCCTTTTAGCACAGCTGGGTGGGGGCAGCAGCGAAAGCAGTAAACTGCACCCAGGTGAGGCAAACACAGCCCCAGGTGGACTTTATTCCCTAAGCAGATGGTGTGGCTCACAGGCAGGCCCACCTGGAGCAGCTGGGGAAGGAAGGGTGGAGTGGCCAGACTACTTTAGGCTGTAGCCTTTGGGAAGGACAGCGACACCTATGCAACACCCATGCCCACCCCATAGAAGCAGAGCTCACCAATGCCACTTTCCAGAGTACACATCTCATTGCTATTTCACAGAAAAGCAGTAAGTTCCTGGGCATTCCTCTCATCCCTACTGACTCAAGTCTTCTACCCCTAGCTTTAGAGCTCAGAAGCAACTAGACCACAGACATGGCCAAAGGGTAGAGGCTTGAGCTACATGGAGAAGGATCTAGAAGCTGTCATCACTCTGGGAACCCTTGGCACCGGCCCCTGGTTCTCTGTGCCTCTGCCTCAACCTAGAAACCCACACTCCTGGGTCTCTGGCTTTTGCAAATGTTCTCTCTACCTCAGCACTATCTCCTCCCCATCCACCCCATATGGTACCATTCCCCAACCTATGTACATCCAATCTTTAGGTCTCCGATTAGACACTGCCCCCTCTAGGAACCTTCCAATATCCCCCAAACCTGAGGAACCTTTCCGTGTTCTCTTACTACCTCCCAGGTTTCTCCCACTGTGGCACTCGACTAGTTTGAGACCCTCTGCCCTACACCATTAGTTACTTAAGAGCAGGAGTTATACAAAAATTAGCCGGGCATGGTGGCGGGCGCCTGGAATCCCAGCTACTCAGGAGGCTGAGGCAGAATTGCTTGAACCTGGGAGGCAGAGGTTGCAGTGAGCCAACTGAGATCAAGCCATTGCACTCCAGCCTGGGCGATAGAGCAAGACTCCGTCTCAAAAAAAAAAAAAAAAAGAGCACGGGTCTTAAGGGCCAACTTGACAAATGAACAATGATGGTGAACAAATTGATGCTTTTACTGAGGTACAGATCAAGCACCTCAAGACTGACTTACCACTCGCTGCTAACCTAGCCGGGACCCTCTGGAGCACAGCACTTTGTCACTGTGTCTCACTGGAGGGGTCACCTCCAAGGTGCTCTGTAGGAGCCTCTCGTCTTGCAGATGGGGACTCAGTGGCAGGCCAGTGCTTTCCCTCCACAACGCAACGCAAGGAGGGCTAATTAACAAGATCATTTTGGTAAAGCTCTTTGAGCGTCTCAGAGGAAAGCCCCCTGGGAATTGTAAGGCTGCTGCTTTTTCCTCCCTCCTCAAAAGACCCTTTACAATTAATCAGCTATGCCTTTTACAGAACCAGCAGGCAGGGCAACACCATGTCATTCCAGCACCGACAGACAAAAACCCAAGCTCCACCCCAGCCCTTAACCCCCAGCCCTGTGGCACTCAGATGTTCTTCAGAGCACAGTCAGGCACTCCCCACCACCACCACCATCACAGAGGGGAACAAAGGGGCAGGGATTTATGGCCTAAGACCTTTCCCAGATCAGATCTGGGGTCAGCTTCTCCGGGGAAGCTAAATGGAAAAGGCCCCAGTCCCAAATGGATTTCACAGGCAGCCAAGTCACAGCCTTAAAGCAAAAGATTACTCACAGCCCAACCCCTACGCCAACACACACACACAATTAGGGAGATTTGTCTCTAAAAGGGACTTTCTGAGGGTCCCTCTTTGGGGATCCTACTGCAAGAGGGTGGCAACAGAAGCATACTTCAAACCCAGAAACTAAAATGTCTTTTCTACTTGGAGAAGTTTTCTCTCTGATTGATCATAGGCTACCTGTCTGCAAACTAAGCTCATATTTTGAAAACAGTACCCGTGGCCCAAATCCTCCTAGCACTAAAACAAAGCATAACGGCCAACTGCTAAAATGCTCTAAGTGCTATATACACATTAAAGTGACTAACCCCTTGCAACAACTCCAGAAGGTGGGTTCTCATTTTACACATGCAGGCACTGAGGCCACAGAAGTAGTAAGTGGTAGGGCCTGGACTTGAACTCAGGCACTGAGGCTCCAGAGTTCATGCTCTGCTGCCCACTGCCTCTGAAGGATTGGGGCTTACGACATGACACTCCGAAGGACTGAGTCAAGATTCCTTAGGGCAGTTTTTGGACCTGCTCCTATGTGACCTTTGGCCATTCACTCTCCAGCAGAACAACATGGTAAAATACGGATCCCCGGTGAAAGGATTGCAGGTCATGGGTAAGCAGAAAGGAAAACGGAAAAAGCAGGAGGTCACCGGGATTGGATGATGACAGAAGCCCTGTAGTGACCAAGAGACCCAGGATCACAAGGCTCTCTCTCCTGGGCAGGAAGACTTGCTGGAAAAGAACCAAGAGCCCAAGAAAGGGAGGGCTGAAGAACAAACGAGGCACTGAGTACAAAGCAGGACACCAGTGCAGCCTGTCAGGAGGCACTGTTTGATGGTGACGGATAAGAGACATGGCACTCAATCGGAGTGCATTCTGAGTGCATCCCACTCAATCGGAGTGCATTCTGGCCCTAAGAGACCAGATTGGAACCATTATGTGTGTGCAGCTCAGACTCCCACAGAGACGGCTAAAGTGCCTCCACTGGTGCTTCCTGGGCGGGGCCGGCCTTTCCTTCCTACCCAAAGAGCATCACTCCATACTGTAAGATTCCCCCAAGCCAGGACGAGAACTGGGGTCTTCATACTCACCCTAGAAGACCCCATCTGCTAGGGAAGGAGGAGGCCAGAGAAAGAGGTGATGAGGCGGACAGCAGCCAAACCCTCAAACCAGGTACCCATGCCTACCCCATCCTATCACACACAGGTCTCCAGTTCTCCTAAGTATGCCCCAGCCATGACCTCTTCCATCTTGCAACACCAATCAATCCAGTCAGTCATCAGTGAATCAGTCTTCTAGAAAACTCACTTTCTCGGCCTGTAATCCCAGCACTTTGAGAGGCAGAGGCAGGAAGATCACTTAAGGTCAGGAGTTCAAGACCATCCAGGCCAAGAGGATAAAACCCTGTCTACTAAAAATACAAAAATTAGCTGGGTGTGGTGGCGGGCACCTGTAATCCCAGCTACTTGGGGGGCGCTGAGGCAGAAGAATCACTTGAACCTGGAAGGTGGAAGTTTCAGTGAGCTGAGATCACGCCACTGCACTCCAGCCTGGGTGACAGTGCAAGACTCTGTCTCAAACAAAAAAGAAAACTCTCTCAAGTCCTACACTTGTGAAGCCTTCTTTGAGCAGGTCCCCAAAGACTTATCTCTTTTTTTTTGAGACAGGGTCTCCCTCTGTCACCCAGGCTGGAGTGCAGTAGTACAATCACAGCTCATTGCAGCCTCGACCTCCAGGGCTCAAGCCATCCTCCTGCCTCAGCCTCATAAAGTGATGGGATTAGCAGGTGTGAGCCACCACACCCAGCCAAGCTTCCTTTTTTGATGGCCTAAGAAGCTCAGACATACACCTTTAAAGATCCATGGGCAGAAGAGGGAGAGAGAGGTTTCTTTTTCTCCTCTAAATTTGAACCTCAACCACACCCTTCCTCCACCCATACCTGTCCTCTGGAGGAGCCTCCCTGAATACTGCAGGTGCCAAGGCAGGCAGGCTGCAGCAGGCCCTGGATTCCCAGCACAGCAGACTGGGGCCACATCCTTCCCTCCCCACTATGCCTCAGCACCATGCCCCGTTCTGACCCAACAGGAAAAAAAGGCCACACCCTCATAACCCACAACAGCCTTGGAGATCTGCCCTCAGGTCTCCTGTCACTGAGGCAGTGGGACCCTGCTCCTCCCCTATCCCACAGAGGCACTCACGGAGAGCCTTCTGGAACTCTGTGTCTCTGGTCCTAGGGAATGCCCAGGAGTCAGCCCACTCCCACTGGCCCTCCCTCCCAGGCCAGTGAGCTGAGCACAAGGCAGGAGAGGGGAAAGGACACTTGGGGGTGAACCCTCTGGTGTGCACATCAGAGACTCCCCAGAAAACTTTCTGGTTCAGAGAGGCTGGTGTCATCCTTTCATCCACTGCCCTTCACCCCACACTCAAGCATCAGAAGCTGTGCTACCCCATAGCTGCTTTGGAGCCAGGCAGAAAAGGAGCAAGGGGGCTCCCCAGAGGCAGCTGCTCCAAAGGCCCCAGTAGGGGAGGAATCCACACGGCACCTGCATACAGGGAAAGTCCTCACTCAGGGACGGCGATGGCGCAGGCCTCCCGTGTGGCCTTCTTCATCCCTCAACTACACCATCTGCTAAACATTCCAAGGGCTCTCAAAGCCAGGGTGGCCCAGCAGCTTTTGTCCTTCCCCCAAACAATCCCCACAATGGCACTTTCGGAATCTCTTCAGAAACGGTCCCAGAAGGAAGCAATAAAGAAAAGCTATAACTTTTCCAGAAAAAAACAGGGTGAAAGCAATGTGAACTTCCAGAGAGCTGTCAGCTAAGATGGTGAAATCACTCAGCTGTGCTCTTACCTGCAGCTTGTCACCACCCTGGGCCACCCTGCTCCCAAACTGTCCCCAGAGGCCCAGCTCTTGCCTGTCTGTTCCCATTGCTCCCTGCACGCTAGGGGCTCTCCTGGGGGAGGGGAGGACCCCCTCCTAGAGGGTCCTTGCCCCTTTCCCAGCAGTTTCCTCACTCTGACCCCTCCCAGCCCTCCTGGAGATTCAGCAGCCCTGAGCATCCTAATAAAGCACGAGAGAAGGCTCCCCGGGGAGTGACTCTGTGTTCATGTGAGCAACGTGACTGCCAGCAGAAGCTGTGCCAACAGTGTGACCAAGGTTTCTGGGGCACCCAAACCCAGCCCAGCTGGCTCAGATTCATTTTCCCTCGGGAATGCATTTTCCCACCACCTAGGAGCAGCAGGGCCCATGCAGTCTGGCTGGGTCCCTGCAGCAGGACCACAGTTGCTAGGAAGGAAAAGGATTGTGCCTTGCCAGGGGAGCCCTCCCACATGGACTCCAGGAGAAAGTCTGGGCCGACAGCTGAAGTACAGAAAGTTCCCTCAGCCTGGCCTTGGAAGGAAAGGAAAGCCGGGCACCTTGCTCAGAGGGAGAGTCATTCATCCACACCCCGCCGTCCTCACCACCACAGCATGTGTCCACGTTGTCTCTCAAACCTGGAATGGGTCCCCAGACCCTCTGCCTATACAAATTCAGCCAGTCACCTCCTTCAGAAAGGCCTCCTTGACCATTTCCCAACATACATGATAGTGTAGGCTGAATAATGCTCTCACATAAGGAAATCTACAGCCTGACCCTCAACCTATGAATGTCACCTTATATGGCAAAAGGGACACAGAAGGCAGAGGTGATCAAATCAAAGATCTTGAGATGGGAGATTAGCCTGGATTAGCCAGGTGGGCCTGATGTGATCATAAGGGTCCTCATAAGAGGAATCCGGCAGGAGTCAGGATCAGACAAGTTTGACAATAAAAGCAGAGGGACAGCGAGAAGGGGACTAGAAGATGCTACGCTGCTGGCTTTGAAGAGGAGGAAGGGGCCACAAGCCAAGGAAACAGGCAGCCTGGGAAGCTGGGAAGGGCAAGGAAACAAATTCTGCCCGGGATCCTGCAGAAGGAACGTGGCCCTGCAAACCCAGTCTGACTTCTCATCTCTAGAACTTTAAGACAACAAATGTGTGTTGATTTAAGCCACTAAGATTGCGGAATTTGTTACAGCAGCAATAGGAAGTAATCTGCTCCTCTGAACTTGAAACACCCTGAGTATCAGTTAAAGCATTGGTCTTGGGGCTTGATATATACAACCATTTCTTCTGGACAATACAGTAAAACCCAGTGGGCTGGGACTTCTTTCCCATACCTTCCCTTCAGCCTTAGAGAGCAAGGAACATTCGGTGTTCAATGAATGCCTGCTGGAAGGACTGCGGGACGGTGTCTGGATCAGCTCCCATCACTCACACAGTCAAGAGAAAGGTAAACAGTGGGTGAGGTTAAGACCAAAGCCAGTTCCTCCTAGTCTAATGAGTTTCCACATTAGTCACTGCTAGCAAGTTTCCAATCAACCAAGAAGTGCCAGGATTGGTGAATGCTCATTCACCCTGGTAGTCCCGTCCTACTTGGCCCCAGATAGGGAACTAGAGCACGGCATAGCTGCCCTGCTGGGCTACAAACTAGGTGACCAGTCACAAGAGACTAGGAGGAAGGGGAAGGTGGCCAAGTTTAGAAAAGGGACTGTGATGGGTCAGGCGTGGTGGCTCACACTGTAATCCCAGCACTTTGGCAGGCTGAGGCAGGCGGATCACCTGAGGTCAGGAGTTCGAGACCAGCCTGACCAACATGGTGAAACCCCATCTCTACTAAAAATAAAAAAATTCACTGCGTGTGTTAATTAGGTGTGATATAATCCCAGCTACTCCAGAGGCTGAGGCAGGAGAATCGTTTAAACCCAGGAGGTGGAGGCTGCAGAGAGCCGAGCCAAAACCATGACACTGCACTCCAGCCTGGGTGACAGAGTGAGACTCCGTCTCAAAAAAAAAAAAGAAAAGGGACTGTGATCTGGTCTCCCTACAAATGTCCCAGGAAAAGCAGTCTATCAGGAAGTTTTGTGTAAACATATGCTAAAGCCAAATGAGGTCAATTACTGTTGATTATAAATTGCTCTTGTTCACAGCCAGGGTAGAGGTCACTTGGCTGCCAGCACAACTTGTCACTATGCAGTGTGCCCCAAAAACAGAACAGCCAAAGAAAGCCCTAAAAGGTGTCACTAGAAATTACTCCCTGGAAATCACAGACAGATCCAAAGTTCCCAGAGGCCCCACCTCTCTCATCTTGAGATCAAAAAGGCTCACAGGACCACTGCTACTTACCAGCAAAATTCAAGGACCCAGCTCTGTAAATCTGCCATCTTCACAGCCTCGTCCCCACTTCAGTGGCTGCTTGTTTTGAGGCCTCCAGGCTGGAGGGGGTGGGTGGGTAGGAGGAAGCTGTATTTACTACTGTCTCAGATTCAAAGGCACTGGAGAATCTTGGTGGGAATCAAGTGCGTGTGGAGGGGCTCCATTAGGTCCCCCAGCTTTCTCAGCAGAAGAGAATATGCACAGATGCAGTGGGGCCCACAGAGGTCAAATGCAGTCAACTCATCCACAGGCTTTGGAATTAGCCAGACCTAGTTTGAATTCCAGGTCCTCCACTTTTCCTGGCTGTATGTGGCCTTGGGCAAGTCACTTTACCTCAACAAGCTTCAAGTTCCTCATCAGGAAAATAGGCACAGTAATAGTGCCAACCTGACTGGGGTGTCTCCAGGGTTGAGATGATACAAGTAAGTAACCCGTACATCTGACACACAGGACACCTACCGAGAACAGCCTGGATTCTCGGTGATGGATTAATGTTAATGATGGATTAATCACTTAACTGTTCTGTAGTCACCAAGATAAGGAGATTTTTCTGACTTGTACCTAAAATGTTTGACCCACATCTCAAATTAATGATACAAGCTAAACTTGGTGAACCAGCATGACCTGACCTTCCCCCAACACCCATGTGTTTATCCATCTTCTACGATCTCAACGTCAATACAGACCATTATTTTTTTGCGACGGAGTCTCACTCTGTCACCAGGCAGGAGTACAATGGCACGATCTTGGCTCACTGCAACCTCAGCTTCCTGAGTTCAAGTGATTCTCCTGCCTCAGCCTCCCGAGCAGCTGGGACTATAGGTGCGCACCACCACACCCAGCTAATTTTTGTATTTTTAGTAAAGATGGGGTTTCACCATGTTGGCCAGAAAGTAGACTGTGATCTTATAAGGGCAGACACAGAGCAATTCAGCTGGAAAGGAAAAGTAGTCTGATACCCAACAGGAGGTCAAACCAAGAAATGAAGTTTAAATGAGTCCGAATCCCACCCCTATAGCGGACAGGGCGCATTCCTCAGGGATCCACACGGAGAGACGGCATGTACTACTGGGAGCTGGAGAGAAACATGGCCATTGGGCATGGCAGGCCTGAGCAACAGCAGAAGCGAAGGCAACTTGAGACAGCAGAAGCACAAATAACTGATTAACAAAAACCATCCTTGACACTGGTCCCTGGGTTGTAAACCTATCTGCAGGATAGACATCTGGGAGGGCCAGGGCATAAGGCAAAACGGCAAGGTACTGGGAAAGGCTCTAGTGCGGACCCATTCCTAAGTCACGGGGAATATCAAGAAAAGGAAAAGCAGAAGAATGTGTGTGAAAGAGCCCGGGGTCTGTAGCCAGCACGCCTCCAAACTACCCTAGCTCTGCCTAGCCACTGCATGATCAGGAGCAAGTCAGCATGCTCTTTGTGCCTCAATCTCTCTCTGATTTGAAGATGACCCTAGTAATCTTCCTACCCAAGCTGTCTAGAAAGACATCATGGCAGCCCTGCAGTTAGGACAAATCACACATAGACCCCACTCTTCAGAGCTTACATTATATAATGCAAAACAAGACAAGTGCATCTGTAAGAAAAGGAGGAGAGCATCCAGTCGTGAGCAGTATGGGAGTGCAAGACTGCCTCCAGTTTGGAAATTCATTCAACACTCCTGAACACGAATGCCAGGCCCTGGGGATATGACATGAATAAGACCTTGTCCCTGTCTTTGAAGAACTTGAACTTTAGAAGGAAAAATGGCCAGATAAACAGAGTATTCACAAAACAATGCCTTGAGTCCCAGTACAAAAGCATGAATAAATAAACTGTGCTAACAGAAGGAGTAGCTAGTGCTACCTGGGGGACCAGGAAGCTTTCTAGGAGGAGGTGACATCTTAGCTGAGTCATAAATGAGTAAGCTTTTGCCAGGTGAAGAAGAGATCTGAGTGCATTTGCTGCCAAGGGAGCAGCTGAGTCCTGAGAGGACCCAGACCACCCCAGGCCCAGGGCATCCGGCAACAAGAGGCCAGGCTGCAAGGCAGGCCAAGGACAGACGGAAGGAATCCACGTGGCTTTGTGGGAAAGGACAGATCCAAGACAGGTCTGGAAGAACAACTACCAAGACACGTGGAAGTGGGGTTCCGTGAGACGAGGTGTAAGCACGTGCCCTAAAAAGGTCCAAACCATGATATGGGCTGTGGCTGCAGGTGTCCCTAGAGCCAAGGAGTATTCAGAAAGAATGCAGAAGCCCAGGAAGGTGCTGGCTGTTCAGAGACAGCTTCAAGGAGGAGCGAGAGATCAAGAGAACATCAGCTAGAAAGAAGAATGAGACCCATTCCAACCAATGTAAAGGAGGAAGAAATGAGACCCAACATAAACGTGAAGAGATGAAGCTACATATAAACTAACTGCTTCTAGGAGCAGGAAGAGAACATCTACTATAGAAAACTGAGATGCCAGTTCTTAAATGGAAGAAATCTCTCATTGGGATTTCAGGCCAGCAGCTCTCAACTGGACTGGGAAAGGAGTTTGTGTGCATCCTACTACCCAAGGGTTTTTTCCTTCCCTCAATTTTCACTTTCCCTTCCTAAGCACATCAGAACGGTGGCTTGGGGGCAAGGCTGCCAGGGCAATTCCCTAAAACACAACTCCCTTCCCAATTCTAAGAATGAGTCCAGATCCAGAAAGTTATGTAAACAACCCCAGCCCTCCCCTCCCTCACTCCTCTTCCTCGCAGGTGATACAGCAAGAAAAGAGCTCCAACAAAACCCCCTTCTTTGCTATGGGCTCTGACCTTGGGCTTGACGCCTGACTCAGAGAAGTTAGGAGCGTGGATTTCCAAAGCAGACCTTATGGACACACACACACACACACACACACGTGTAAATTCCCACAGGTGGCCAGCCCTTCAGCTAGCAGGGCCACACACACTTCCCCTATCCTACAGAACCCAGGGGGCCCCTCTCCACCCATAGCAGTCAACTGTGTTCCCCTTCTAAGGGGCCTCACCGGAGAGGCCTAAGAAACTCATCCAACCAGTTCCTGGGTAGAGGAGGGGCGCTTCCTGCCTCAGCTGGGAGGGTACCTGGACCAGAATTCAGACCGGTGGGGCAATGTCACCCAATCCCAATTCTGGGGTGCACACATGTGGAGACACAGCCCAGGCAGCGTCTACTCCTGGAAAAGTAAGGCCTTGATTTGGGGTCAATCTGCCCCAATCTCCATGCTCCTGCTGCTCAGAGCTATGGAAGTGGTGGGTGCCAGGATCGGGTCCGGGTCTGCTGCCCCCGGGGAGGACATAGGGTAGGAGAATAATCTCCTTTCACCTGCTCTACCAGCTGCCATGGTTTGATCCAAAACAACCACCCTCTGTGGATTCTGGGAAAAGGAAACATCAGGAAGAAGTGGGAGATTAACTCTGCTTTTCCGTGTGTGTGTGTGTGTGTGTGTGTGTGTGTGTGTGTGTGTGTGTGCAGGGTCCAACATGACCTTCTCTAACCACCCAACTCCAAATGTTCAACACGAGAAGTCCCCTGAAGCTTCCGGCAGAAGCATTTACAGTCACCTCCAAAAGGAACACAGGATTGTCTTGCTGTCACCCAGCCACATGGAGTCCACTAAGAAGAGCAGCTCCCCTACACCTGCTCCCTTTATAGTTCTCAGTGTCTAACCCACAAGGGAAGAACCTGCCTTTTGCCCTAAAGCCTGTGACTGGCTGGGTTTCCTGGGTGGAGTCCGGCAAGGCTTAGAGGCCCAGAGTTGAGAAAGCCTCATCCCACTTCATTCCCATCCCCTGGCCTGGCCCCGGCCAGGTACCTACCGCTTTCCTCAAGAGGGCTCCCATTCAGGCACCATGAGGGTGGCAAGGAGCCGGGCAGCCACATTGTCCCCAGCACCGGCAGCCCAGCAGTTAACAGGCTTGGGGCGAGCAGCGGGCTGCCACCAACAGCCTCGGGAATTAAAGCGCCCGCCGCCTCCTGCAAAACTTCGTCAATAAACGTTCTATTCAGAACCAGTTCCGCGTGTGGGTCATACTTTCTGCATTTCTCTCATTCCTGACTGCTGGGGGGCCCTAGCCCAGGAAATATGACTTCCCAACACAATTCTGCAGGTCCCCACTGTGTGAGGACCCAGGCCACAGCTCTAAGAGGTGAGCGCCACAGGGCTGAGGACCCGCAAGTACCTCCAGCAATGAAGCACGGGGATACTAACTGCAGGAAGTCCAATACTGAAGACTCCAGAACAAAGCCAGATCATTCACCACCACAACAATGCTCTGTTTATGCAGCACCTCCCCCACCCCAGGCCCTCCAGGCGGGAGGATAATTAACCCTTCTGCCCTCACAATAGTGGGGACAGAGAGGAAGAGCAAGTGGCCATCCCTATTTTACAGGTCAGGAAACAGAGGCACAAGGCTCCCTAAATGCCTCGCTGAAATAATCTCAGCCAGCATTTATTAGAGTGTACCAGACCTCAGGCAAAACACATTCTCTGCATAATCTCACAACACTCAGGTACCCAGGGCCATATAGTCAGGGAAGTGGGGAAGCCAGGGTTTGCTGGAATCCACAACCCCTGTGCCCTTCACCATTCTCTACACAACCTCCCACAGAGCCTGAGAGATGGAGCCAAGAAGGCCATCTCTCTCCCCACCTCATAGGAATGCTCTAGAGCCCTTTTTGCTTTTTAACAAGTAACACTGTTTGCTCACAACAAGTTCCTAGATATGGGGCAACCTCAGAAAGGAGCCAAAATGGAGTCAGCTGGGAATTCATAACTCACCCATAGATGCCTCCAGAAATGGTACATGACCAGCAGTAGGCAACCCCAAGACGCAGGCCTTCCTTCTCCACCCACACACTCTCGCAGCGGGGGCACCAACCTGCACAGGGCTCAGTGAGGGGCACACATCCCACGCTGCTTTTTCTGAGTGCTCTGTTGCCTCAACTCAGTAACAACTTCCTAGAGGTAAGAACCAGGTCTTCCAGCGTTTTGTGCTCTTTTTTCCTCCAGGTCCTCTGGTACTCAAATCCCTACTTCTCATTTTGGCCATTGTGCAAAAATGTGCCAGAAGAAGGTGGAAACACCAGGATGGATGGTATTTTAGGGGCTGTTGTGCTGGGAGAAAAAGGCAGCCCCAGTAGGAGCACAGACATAAGTTTGGGAAGGGAAGTCCAAGCTGTTCAACTCCTCTCTGCTGCCTGGTCATACCCAGCCCACAGAAGAAAGCTTCACAGTCATGGCTGGGACAACTTCCTGTGTGAAAAGAAGACTATTCAAATTCACTCACATTTATTGACAGTATAAACCATGTGCCACGGGCTAGGGACACAGCAGTGGGTAAGACAAATCCTTGTTCTCATGGAGCTTACATTCCAATGAGGAAGATGGCCACGAAAAGGTAGACAAGTAACTAATACATTTTTGGAGCATGTAAGTGCTATGAAAAAGATAAAGGAGGGAAAACAGAGTATGACTGGAGGATGGGAATTTCTGCTAGCTAGGGAGGCCTGGGAAAGCATTAAAGAGGTGACTCTAGAGCAGAGACCTGTGTTGTAAGAAGCAGCCAAACATGCGACGATCTGTGGATGAGCCTTTCAACAGTCTTCTCCTCTACTCCACCACAGCCATCCACTCACACGTCTCATATGCCCTAGACTTCATCATCATCAATAAACAAACACTTCCAAAATCTTGCTTTGAAGTATCCCACCCTCTATAACCACTGAAGAGGAACCTGATAGAGAAATTTCAAACCACACAAGGAAACAAACCATCATAAGTCAGAAAATCAAACAAACTGGCACTCAAAGAACTAGAAATTAAAGAATAGGTCTACAATAGATATTTAAAGATGAATAGTTTAAATGATTGGAAATATAAAAGAGATAAAAATCATAATAAAAGAACATGATAGTATAAGGGGGTAATTAGAACAGGCCAATTAGAAAAAGCACGGCCGGGCGCGGTGGCTCAAGTCTGTAATCCCAGCACGTTGGGAGGCCAAGGAGGGTGGATCACGAGGTCAAGAGATGGAGACCATCCTGGTCAACATGGTGAAACCCCGTCTCTACTAAAAATACAAAAAATTAGCTGGGCATAGTGGCGCGTGCCTGTAATCCTAGCTACTCTGGAGGCTGAGGCAGGAGAATTGCCTGAACCCAGGAGGCGGAGGTTGCGGTGAGCCGAGATCGTGCCATTGCACTCCAGCCCGGGTAACAAGAGCAAAACTCCGTCTCAAAAAAAAAAGAAAGAAAAAGCACTACATGAAAATAAAATAGTCAATGTTAAAATTTAAAACAATAAATAGAAAATTAAACACAGCTAAAGAGACAATTAGTTAGGTGAAAGATAAACTGAAGAAATCAACCTGAATTTAGATGAAAGAAATAAGATAGGAAATAGGAACATTAATAGACTTAGAGGTCCACAGAGAAGAAAAAGGAAATGGGGGAGATGCAAATTTCAGAGATAATGTATATGAATTTTCCAGAACTGAGGATAGACATTAGTCCTCAGATGGAAGGCACACACCAAGTTAAATTTCAAATAAGCCCACATTTAGACATATTGTATGTAGTATAAATGCAGAATACCAAAGACAAAAAATATCTTAAAGGATGATAAGGAAATGTCACGAACTATATGCCAATAAATTAGATAACTTTGGTGAAATAGACAAATTTCTGGAATGGCACAAACCACTGACAGATTTAGAAAGAAAAATTCTAAACAAGAGATCGAATTAGTAACTTTTAAACTTCCAATAAAGAAAAGCCCAGGACTAGATAGCTTCCCTGGTAAAGTCTACAAAACATTTAAAGAATAATTCATATCAATTCCTCACAAACTCTCACCCCCCAAAAATAGAGCAGCAAATACTTCCCAACTCATTCTATGAGGCCAGTATTATCCTACTATCAAGACCAGACAAGATATCAGAAAAAAGAAACCTACAATCCCACATTCCTTATGATGAGAGACACAAAAATCCTCAACAAAATACTAACAAATTGAATCTAGCAACCATAAAAAGGAATATACGCTATGACTGAGTGGCATTTATCCCAGAGATGCGAGATTAGGTTAACATTAAAAAGTAATTGATATAATTCAAGTTGATAATAGGATGAAGAATAAAAATCACCTGATCATTTCAATATACCCAGAAAAAAAATCTGACAAAATCCAACACTCTTCTATGATAAAAACACTCAACAATCTAGGAAGAGAAGAGAATATCCCCAACTTTACATAGAGCATCCATGAAAAACCCACAGGTACATCATACTTGAGAAAGACGATGCTTTTTCCCTAAGATTAGGAAGATGACAAGGATATCCAGTCTTGTCACTATGTTTGCTCTATTCATAGATAACCTGAACTTGTATATGGAAAATCCTAAGTCATCTACTATAAAACTATTAGAACCAATAAAAGTGTTCAGCAATGTACCAGAGTACAAGATCAATACACAAAAAACCTATTTTATTCCTGTACACTAGCAATGAGCAATCATAAAAGGAATTAAGATACTTAAGAATATACTTAAAGAACGAAGTATAAGACTTGTATGCTGAAAACCACAAAACACTGTTGAAAGAAATTAAAGAAGACCTAAAAGACATTCCTTGTTCATGGAATGGAACACTTAACATTATTAAGACTCAACAAATCAATCTAAAGATGCAACATAATCTCTATCAAAATACAGTTGATTTTCTTTTTGCAGATATTGACAAACTGATCCCAAAATTCATATGGAAAAGCAAGGGACCCAGAATAGCCAAAACGACCTTGAAAAAGAACCAAGTTGGAGTACTCATACTTCCTGATTTCAAAACTTACTACAAAGCCATAGTTATTGAGACTATGTGGTACTTGCATAAAGAAAGATATATACATCAATGAAAGAGAATAGAGATTATAGAAATAAAACATCACATTTATTGGCAATTGATTTTCAACAAGGTGCCAAGGCAATTCAATAGGGAAAGAATAATCTTTTCAACAAAAGGTGCTAGGACAACTGGATCTTCACATGCAAAAGAATGAATCTGGACACCTATTTCACATCATATACAAAAAAGTCAAAATGTGTCATAGCTCTAAATGTAAGAGCTAAAACTATCAAATTCTAAGAAGAAAAGATAGGAGTAAATTTTTATGAACCTGAGTGAGCAATGGTTTCTTAGGTACAACACCAAAAGCACTAGCAACAGAAGAAAAAATAAACTGTACTTCATCATCGAAATTTTAAACTTTTGTGTTTCACAGTGCACTACCAAGAAAGTGAAAAGACAAACTACAGAATGGAAAAAAAATCTGTAAATTGTATATTTAACAATGAACTTATATCGAGAATACATAATTGGAAGTAAATCACTCCTCAGTAATCGCATAGCATTTCCTAGCTTTAAATGAAATATTGGTTGGCTGCTTGTTTGTTATTTTCTTCCCTTATTCCTTCCTGTCTCCATTGTTAAGCATAATTATTGGCATAAAAGAGGTTTTCAATACCCATTTCTAGACTGCATTTAGCCTGGGCAATAAAGCAATACTCCCATTCTCTCTCCCTCTTTCTCTTCCTTTTTCTTCCTCTCTTTCATTCTTTTTTCTTTCTCTCTTTCTTTCTTCCGAAAAAAAAAAAAAAGAATACATAAAGAACCCTTACAATTCAATGATAAAAAGACAATTAAATATAAAAATGGGCAAGGAATCTGAAGACATTTCTCCAAAGATGATATACACATGCTCAATAAACACATGAAAAGGTGTTCAACGTCATTGACATTAGGGAAATGCCCCTGGAACTATAATTAATACTACTTCATACTGACCAGGATGGCTAAAATCAAAATGATGGACAATAACAAGTATTGGTAAAGATCTGGAGAAATCAGAACTGTTGTACATTGCTGGTGGGAATGTAAAATAGTCAAGCCTACTTGGAAAACAACTTAGCAGTTCCTCGAAAAATTAAACATGACTTCATGACCCAGCAATCTAATGCTAGGTATACACCTGAGAGAACTGAAATCATATGTCCACAAAAAACTTGTACATCAGTGTTCATATCAGCAGTATTCATAACAGCCAAAGAGTGGAAATAACTCAACAGTACATCAGCTAACAATGTATGATAAACAAAATGTATGATACCCATACAAAGGAACATTATTCAGCAGAAAAAAAGAATGAAGTACTGATACATGCTACAAATGGGTGAACTTTGAAAACCTCAGGCTAAATGAAGAAAGACAATCACAGAAGATTACATATTATATGATTCCATTTTTATGAAACATCCAGAATAGACAAGTTTGGAGCCAGAAAGCATATTATCATATTAGCCTATGACCGGGGGAAGGGGAAAATGGGAAATGACTGCTAATGGGCACAGGGTTTCTTTTGGGTGGGTGACAAAAAAGTTTTAAACTTAGTCTGGTTCTGTGGCACAATGGATAGCGCACTGGACTTCTAAAAATGTTTGAAACTTAGATAGTGGTGATGACTGCACAACACTGAATATGCTAAGAACCAGTAAAATATACACCTTACATGGGCGAATTTTAAAATACGTGAAATATATCTCAACAAAGCTATAAAATAAAAAACATATATAAATAATGAACATCATAAAAAGAAACTGGTCAGTAGGAAATAATATAGACTATTAAATAACCAGTGCCGGAAAAAAAAAAATGGCTACTTCTCTGGAAAAAATAAGATCAGTTCCATCTCACAAGGTTGAGTGGTTCTCAACCATGGCTATACATAAAAGTCACCAGGGGCATTTCATAACCATGCCTGGACCCTACTCCCAAAGTATTTTTATTTTATTGATCCAATCTGGGGTGAGACTCAGGTATCAGTATGTTTTTTAAGCTCTTCATGAGGTTTTATATGAACCAGTGTCATATAAAAATATACGTTCCAGATAAATTATAAAAAGTACATGTGGGAAGCAGAAGTTAAATTAGAAGGTCAGATGTGGTGGCTCACGCCAGGAATCCCAACACTTTGGGAGGCTGAGGCGGGAGGATCTCTTGAGCCCAGGATTTCAATACCAGGCTGAGCAACATAGTGAGCTCCTGTCTCTACCTAAATTTAAAAAAAAAAAATTAGTTGATCATGGTGGCAGTGCCTATGGTCCCAGCTACTCAGGAGGCTGAGGTGGGAGGACTGCTTGAGGATGGGAGGTCGAGGCTATAGTGACGCATTATTGTGCCACTGTCCTCCAGCCTGGGTGACAGAGTGAGACCCTGTCTCAACAAAAAGAAAAAGAAAATCAACACTTGCTAGATCTAGATGGTGGGAACATGGGGTAGGGGCTCCTATGCAGGGATGGGCCCCAGCCACCCTGGAGACCAGCTGGGGCAACAGGCACCTAGGCTGCACAGCACAGCATCCTTCCCCAGTTTCCAGACCCAAACAAAGGAACAAAGCTCCTGCAGAAAGAGCCCTGGGAGGTTTTAAATTGCAACTCCTCCCTGTCATTTTCTGGCTTCAGAAAGTGCTGTGTGACACCCAGGTAGGTGCTTACGATGTACATGCATTAAAAGCACTCTTGTTTCAACTGAGACAAACACCCTTTGGGATAACTGGCAATCTGCTTGGGTGGAGCTGAATTAAGATTGGACACATCCAGGCTCTACTGTAACACAGCAAAACCTTGGCCAGCTGGAACCCCTGCGGGGAGAGGGCATCCAAAAAGCAGCATTTGCAAGATTGTGCAGTTTCAAAACAGCGTTGGGTAGGGCTAAGAGTGTGCTCCCAAAGTTCAAACCCCATCCCTGCCAAGTATTAGCTGAGCGATCCTGAGCAAGTTACCCAAATCATGGGGACTAGGTTTCCCCATCTGGGGGTGAGGGAAGGGGGTAAACCACCTACTTGGCCGTGTTGAAAGGATTAGTGTTATTATTACCTAAGTAACAACACTTAAAATTTTAGCCAACCTGACTGGGAATCTTTTAAAAATCTGTTATACACTTCCCTGCCTTCCTAAACAGAGTCAAGGGAACATAATTTAACCTTTTCTCGATGACTCTGGGTCACAATTACCAGCAAAGCCTCAATTATCAAACTGATGATCCCAAGCCATTCCCCCCAGAAAAAGACCCCCAGCTCTTCTGCTAGCACTTGCTTTTCCTGGAGTTTTTATCTCAGTCTGCTCTCACTGCCAACTCTGCACTGTAGTCATTTTTCCCCCTTCTATGCTGGTTTCTTTATTCTCTTTCATTTTATGTATTTATTTTTAGGCGGAGTTTTGCTCTTGTCACCCAGGCTGCAGTGCAATGGCGAGAATCTCGGCTCACTGTAACCTCCACCTCCTGGGTTCAAGTGATTCTCCTGCCTCTGCCTCCCGAGTTGCTGGGATTACAGGTGTCCACCACCACGCCTGGCTAATATTTGTATTTTTAGTAGAGATGGGGTTTCACCATATTGGCCAGGCTGGTCTCAAACTCCCAACCTCAGGTGATCCACCGGCCTCAGCCTCCCAAAGTGCTGGGATTACAGGCGTGAGTCCCCACACCTGGCCTTTATCCTCTTTCATTTGCTGCTTCTTCCAAACTTGAAAATAGGATGACACAGTTTATATGTAAGTTAAACACGATCTGAGGAGGCTGGTATGAAGAAAAATGTAGGAACTTGAGTCCTTGACCTTCTTGGCTACATGCAAATAAGCAAGGCTGCTGGGTAGCTGAGTTCCAAATAAGACTTTAGGGTAGGAGAGGTGTTATTGGACATTATGAACATATTATGGGAAGATATATATCCAACACTATAAGTACACCTTGCTGTCCACTTTGGGGCCGATTTGCAAGGTAGCAAAATGTGTAGCAAGCCTTGGAAGACAGGTTCCAATGACTGTAGGTCTCCTTCCTACATGCTGCAGTAATACAGGGCTTCCTGCCCTAGTGTCAGAACAGCTGACTACAGGTTACTTCTTAGAACCTTATGGACATTCTTTGTCAGGAACAGAACATTTATAAAGAGTGTGAATGTTTCCTTAATTCCTAAGATCTCATCACACAGTAGGCTTTTACTTATTAAACAAATATTTATTGGAATCCTAGTGTACAACAGGCCCTGGGGATGTAGCAATGAGCTGGAGGAATAGAAGCTGTATGAGAAGACTGGTTCCTTTTCAATAAATACTTCACACACACACACACACACACACACACACACACACACACACACACACACACAGAGTCTCACACCTGGGAAGTAAAGGATGTGAGTTTTTAAGAGCTTCCAGCACCTGTAGGACCCATCTCTCCTCTTGGGACCCTGTTCCCAAGGTAAAATAGACTTCACTCCTCCTGCATCTTTCCCTTCCAGTCCCAGCCCAGATTCTGGTGATAATCAGATCAACTTGTAGGACCCTCAAACTGTGTTTCACTAAAGGCTGCATGCAAAGCTACCACTGTGCCCACGAGAACCCTATTCCGGCTGTGTTCAGCCCAGATCTGCTCAGCATGAAAGAAAGTGCAAGTCCTTAAAACTCCATTCCTTGAGCTTACATAAGGGCTCCCTTCCCGAAGGTCAGCTGAGATAACTCTAGAAAGCCCTTTTCTCCCTAGAGCTTGCATTCCCTGATGGCAACGGCCCACCTAGGGCTGGACTCGATCCTACCACTGCCTTCCTCCCACTAATCCCATGGGATTACCTAGGGGGAAGAAGGCAGTGGTAGGGTCCCATGGATCAAAAGCTGCAGCAGATGAGACCACAAGCCCAGATCACTCTCAGGGTGGGACCCCAGCCCAAGCCCATCACATCCTGTTGATCACACTTTGTACCATTCTCAATGCTATCTGGGCACAAAGATGAGCCCAGCACCATTCCTGGCCTCAGACAGCAACCCAGTTAGCAAGGCCAACCTTTATCCCCAGGCAGCCAACACACAGTGGGGCTACCAGTGGCTCTAGATGGGCCCCCTTTGGATCAGTTTAGTCCATGCCGCCGTCCAGTTTTCTTTCTCCTGACTTCAGGTCACCCAATGCTAACATGCTTGGGGCTGTTCAGGGCCCTCTTTGCAACTTCCTCTGTTATCGCTTTTACCCGTCTCCAGGCACCAACTGGCAGGCCCAGGAAGTTCCTTCATCACAGGGCCTGCCTGGCTGCCCTGAGTGTGCAGCCACATACTTTGGGGGTGGGGCAGAGGGGTAGATCTCACCATGACCACTTCCCTAGGCCTCACCCTCCACTGCCCATCCCTCACTTCCTGAGCTAGGGCAGGGTCCCCAGGAAGCCACTCACCACAGATTTTGACAGCGGTACTTTAGATTACACCCCTCCCTTCGAGGCCGTGGTACCAGCAGAGAGGGGCGGAGACTCATCAGATCAGCTGGGTGGAAGCGGCTAGGAGCTAGACTAGGAGCTAGGCAGACAACGCTGAGCTCTCATTGTGTCTGTCACTCTGTTACTTTAAATTCTGGTCCACGGTGAACCCTTATTGGAAGTCTTCCTACCCTTCTCAGAGCCTCCACCAGAATCCTCTAGCTACCTTTTTGGGCTTTCCTAGGACAGCTCCACCCACCATCTGCACCCTCCCCCACTTTCCCTACCCCTGGTCCTCTCCCACCAGCTGGCATCGACCTCCAGGAATAATTTACCTACAGGAGGCTGGGGGAGGGGTAGACAACTGTGAGGCAGAGTTGGGAGGCCAGGGAGGTGTGATTCACTGGGGCTGGCTGGAAGCAGGGGGAATTCCAGAGCAAGAGGGGGTGGTCAGGGCTGCCCTAGTCATCCTATCTGTGGGGGCACAGTGGGGGTGGCACATAGCACACACCTGGAAGTCCCATGTCCTCAGCCATCTGCATTCTAGGGTAGGGCAGGAAAGGCTCCCTAACTACAAAGTTTTTGCCAAGGTTTTCTATTTTCCCCTCCCTCTAATTCCCTACTCCTGCCCAATACCTAAAATGAAAAGCTTTGCACCTAGAGTCCTTAGCAATGACATTAACTATCTCATGCTAGCCCTGCAGAATTTGGTTGGAGAAATAATTTATGGAACCTCTCTATCATCTTTGCTAAGCATTCACCATGTCATCTCACTGTATGTGGTCATGATGCCGCATGTGGTAGGTATGATGACTAATTCCCTGCTATAGGTGAGTAACACAGCTCAAAGGAATTTAGCACCAAGTCAAAGCACACAGGGCTGGTGAGCTGTCAAGCCAGGGATTTGAAGCCAAGGTGTGTCCCACTCCAAACCCTGTTCCTCGATGCCACAGTGAGATGAACTGGGCTTCAGGGAAGAGAAGGCAGAGATGAAGGAAAATACCTCCTTCGGGCATCACCTCAAAAGTACCTTCCTCCCAGAAGCCTCCCCAGCCACCCTATCTAAACTATCATCTCAGCCCTTCCATGACAATTCACACCTACCTTCCCTATCATATTTTTTATTTCTGATTATCCCTAATGCGCTCCCTATTTCAACCTTTATCGTCACTCCTGCTGAAGTCAGTTCTATGAGGTCAATAATTATTGTATATTTTCTTCACTGCTGTGTCTTCGGCATCTAGCATTCATACAGAGTAGGTGCTAACTCCTTAACTGTTAAATGAATGAAGAGTATTTTAAAATAGAACTAAGAGGCATGAGTATTGGCGGAAAAAGTTGAACCATCCATTCAGAGGAAGAAAGGAGAGATGAGAAAAGATGGTGTGGGAATCTGGCCAGAGGTGCATCGGGGGGCCCAGATGAGCTTGACAAGAGGAAACGAGGGTCTGCCAGGTCTGCTAGGGGCTCCAGTAGCCCCTTCCTGCTGGCAGTTGTGATTTCCAGCTGCCAGGGCCTCAGCTGGAGGGCTTCTGCTGGGGAGGGAGGGAGGAGTAGGGCGGGCTTGCAGCCACGGAACAAAGGCCTGTGGACATGCAGCTGGCCAGAGAGGCGGGACAGAGCAGTCGCCTGGGCCCGAGGGGCGGCCTGGGATGGGGGAGGGGGCACAGATGAGAAGCTGAAGACAGCCCTGAGTGCAGCTGCAAAAGCAACACCCTCCCAGAGTCCTTGCAACCCCGAACACAACAGAGAGTAGCCAGAGGGTTTCGCTTTTAACCCTCCGAGGCCAGGGCGGCCTGGGCCTGTGGCAGCACCCCCAGGCTTACAGCTGGAGCCTTCACAAGGTTCTGGGAGCCAGCAGAAGAGAAGGGGCAAGGTATACATCTGCAACACAGGCGCCTTCCCCCTCCACCCCGGTCATCTCACAAGCCGTGGCCTTTGGCCTCCTCCAGCGCAAACAGTGACCCTGGGATAGCAGTGGATTTGGTAAGGCAAATGTTTACTCTGGAGCTGAGCTATTAATAAGACCAGGGTGTTTTAAACATCCACCAGTGGCTCCTAGTATCTAACATTTCCTTGTGGCACACACATGGGACATAGCCAGCAAATTCTAAAACCATTGGGAGACTCCCTTCCCATCCACTGTGAGCCCTTTATTTTTAACAGGAGTTTATAGAGCACTTTCCACAAATGAGGCTTCCTTTGATCCTCACCACAGCTCCTATGAGGAAGAGCAGGCAAGTAATTCCACTTTATTCATGTGGAAACTGAGTCAGAAACGATAAGTGAATTGACCAGATCATGTTGGAAAAAACACAGATCAGACAATGAGGAAATCTGAGCTCTGGTTTCTACATGGCCAATAGGGTCCAAGGCTCAAATCACCTCTCCCCTCTGGGCTCTGCCGCCTTCACGAGTAAATGGAGTAGGCTAATCGGAGGGGCCTTCCAGCCCAAGTGACTCTCAACCTTCAACTCCGTCCATCTTCCATGCTATGCAGAAGAGCCAGGTCTAAAACTCAGGCAGAGACCCGTACCGGACTCTCAGTCCAGTGCTCTTTCCAATTCCCCTGCCATGCAACTTCTAATAAAAGGCAGTAGAAAAGCCCCCCAAAGCAGCTCGTCCACACATCACTCCCTCAGCAGCTAGGCCTTGGCCTCCCAACTCCCTGCCCTATCCCCAGGGCAAGTTACCTAGGGAGCCAATGGGTAGCCCCATCTTCCAGGAAGGGAGTGGGGGACAGCAGGTGTCGAACGGGGAGGTGACGCCATTCCATCCAGGGGGCCAGCCCAGAACCACAGGGGAGAGATGAATAACAGAGAGATAAATGTACACTTTTGGTTCTTCCTAGGTTTCCTCCTGGGGAACAGTTGGGGTTTAGCCACTCAGGATTCCATCCTTGTCCAACAAAGGAGAGCCCGGAAAGCCTCTTTGCTGAAGGTTAGGCGGCCCGAGGTGCTCAGCGCGGGCCCCTCCCCCGCTCTGGACTGTCATTACCCTCCCTGCTTATTATTTCTTGAGCAAGGGCCATGTGACTGGGCTGCGTGCAGAGGCACGGCTGGGGAGAAACTGGGAACCCTCAGTCCAGGGTTCCCCGTAAGGTGAATGCAGTGTGGGTCTCCTGCTGGGGGCCCCAGAGCAGGGCACAGGAGGCACCTACATCTGCCAACAGATTAGCGAGTGACTCTTCGGGGGCCTCTAACACCACCCTCCCCCAAAGCCACACCTCTCCACCTCCAACCATTCCATTTTCCCCTCCGTTCTTCCTTTTGTGTTCCAAAGTCGCCCCAAAGAGATAAAGTAGCTATCTAAACAACGCCTTAAAAATTTAAGCTTGCACGCCTTGTCCAGGCTTTCCAAACCAAAGGGCTGAGAGAAGGGTGGGAAGAACTAAACGGACTTCAGGAGTGGGCGAGGTCGAGGCGGCCGGTGGCCTCTGTGCTTTCCCCTCCCCGCTTCTGGCCCCGACTCCCCTCGCTCTCGGACAGGTAGCCGAGATTCCCAACAACCGCGAGCACCGCGCGACACCAACCCGGAACAGGCTGCAGGCGCCTCCCGGGCAGGCAGGAGCAGAGCTCGGATCCCCGCGCAGAAGGGTCCGCCCGCCCGGCCCACAGCTCCAGCCAAACACCAGCCGTCGGGCGCGCGCGGCCTCGCGGGCTTCCTGGATTTCAAACTGAGCCTCTCTGGAACCACCCGGCGCATTTGCCCCTTTTGTTTCCGGTGTGGAGGGGAAAAAAGGACAGAAAACGCCTCCCCGCACGACCCTCCCGCGCTCGCACCCTCTGCGGCAGGGTGGCCCTGGCAGGAGCCCACACAGTCCCAGACCCTCCTCGGTCGCCCGGGTCCTCATCCCGCAGGCGGCTGGCACCGGGGCCGCGCGGGGACAGGAGCCCCGGCGTGACTGCGGGCACCGCCGCTCGGCGACTGCAGGCGGCAGAGCGGAGAAGGGAGAGGGGAGAATCCAGGGACACTCACCGAGCGGTCGCCGCTCCGCGGGCTCGGGACACGCACTGGGTGCGGGGCTACCCAGGTGCCGCCGCGACGCGGGCGAGAGTTTGAAAGTCGCTCTCGGAAGGGGCTGAGGCCGTCTGCCGCTCCCGCCCACCGCCAGCCCCTCCGCCCGCCCGGACGCGGCCCCCGGGGACCCCAGCCAGCGCGCGGCTTCCCAGCGCGGGGCAGGAAGTCGGGGAGCGGAGCCGGAGCTGCAGCGGGAGGGCGGGAGGGAATGAGGGAGTGAGGGAGGGGCGGGCCAGGAATTTTTCCTGTGGGTGGAGACTTCGGCCCGCGGCTGCGGTCCAGCAATTGGCGGCTCCGCGGGGGCCGGGGAACCTTCGCAGCGCCGCGAGCCCGAGCCGGGGTGAGGCTGCGGCGGCGGCGGGGGCCCGGGTGCGGCTAATGATTAACGCCCGCAGGGTGATGAGCGCGCACCCCGGCAGGGTCGGTCCCGCCAGCCGCCTGCCGCTCCCGGGCAGCCTAGATGCTCTAGGATTCCAAGACGCACGTGGTAGGGTCACCCTGGTGTCACAGACGTGCTACCACCGCCTTCCGAGAGCGCACGGATGGCCAGAGCGTCCCCCTTGCACGGACAGGGAACACTGGGTCCTGCGAAGGGGGCTGAGGGCTTTCCCAAGTGGGATCGGATCTGGGGGTCCTAATCCTACCAGAGCAGGCCGTCTCCACTCTTCCAAGTCAGAAAGGCATGTCTTGAATTCCTCACCATAACTCCGTCCCTGTGACGCTTTACAGAGATAAATCCAAACCTCCGAAAAGCTGACGGGGAAGAGATAAAGCAGATAACTTGAAGGCAGCTCAAGGAACTGTTAAATAGGAAAAATAAGACACAGAAACCTGGATGATAGAGGACCACTTTTTTAAAAAAAAAAAAAAAAAAAGAGAACCGTTTGTCTTTATGTCTCTGTATATGACCGTGTGCGCATGGAAAGGTACACACCTGGAAACTGGGGCAAGGGGTAAGGATGGTGGACAGGGACATTCAATACAGACATGTTGGATTTTGAGCAAGAGCATAAATCTAAAAACTTGTAATAATTCATCAATAAAGATCCCGAAAAAAACGAGGCTGTTCCCTACAAGCCCGGAGGAGGGAAGCCCAGGCTGGGGCCCCGGAAGAGGAGCAACGCCCACTGGTAAGACTTTGTCACTAGTTCCTTGGGAGGAGGAATGGGATACTGATATCAGAACCACGGGGTGTATTTGTCATCCAGGTGTAGGGCAAACGATTTCTAGAAGTCTCGTTTAAAATAAAACAAGCGCCCGCCCCAAAATGTTACTCTGGGCAAATGCAAGCTCCAGGTGATCTACTGCGAGGGGAGGGGCGGGGCTGGCGCGGAAGGAAATGGCTTTCAGGTGACTTTGAAACTGGATCCTGGCAGAGGGTGGGGTGAAGGCAGCGTCCAGGCTCCTGACTGCGGAGGAAGCGGTAGGCGCTCGGTCTGGCAGGCCCAGAAAGCGGGGCCCACATTCCTTAGGGAGGGAGAGTGTGTTGGAGGCTTGCAGAGCCCCAGACTCGCGGACCGCGAAGGTGAGAGCAGAGATTCCTCGGAGATAAATCAACTTCCATTAGGGCTCCACTAGACCCCGCCGGCTAGGGGAAAAGTGACAAGTCCCCCTTCTGGCCTTCCAGGATTTGTCCTCACCCCTTCCAACATTAGGCTTTCACCTTTTTTGTTTGTTTGTTTCTGCCTTCTTATCACCTGAATCTTACGAATGCCTTCTGGTCCGCTTCAAATTCAGCTTCCAGAGAAGCCCCCTGACTTAATTAACTAAGCCACTTGTGAGGGACCCTTCACGCCTTAGCCAGGGCACGTCACAGTGTTAGTGACAGTCATAACTGTCCTCCAGTGAATGCTCACCATGCAGAGGGCCTGTGCTACACTCTTCACAAACTGTGTCCCAGGATCTTCACAGCCATCTTGCGAGGTACAAGGTATCCTAATCCCCATCTTACAGACAGAACACTGAGGCTTAGAGGCATGGAGCAACTTGGCAAAGATTTTATAACCAGCAAAAGCAGTGTCAGGCAAGTGCCTAGGTGGGTCCACCATGAGACTGCTTACTATGTATTAGCCATTCTTCTAAGTGCTTTACAAAAACAATTGCAGTAACAGAAAAAGAAACTGAGGCAAAGTCAAAGTCACACAGCTAGTGGGTGGTAGACCTGGAAGTCATAACACGGAATTCTGTTCTTTATCACCACTGCTTCCGGTTTCTCTCTGACACTTGTTATACCCAATTCATTTGATTATAATATCTTGTATTGTTTCTATTAATAATTGTTTTAGTTTTACTTTATATCACCTACTTCCTAAAAAGATTGTAATCTCCCTCTGGTAGAAGTCATATAGGAAGCACTCAGTAAAACTGCTGAATTCAGCTGAAACAGCCCAAAGAGCTTGTGAGAAATCGCAGTCTCACCTCTAAGAATAAAACCCTGTGTCCAGGGCCAGAGGCTTCAGGCTGCAGTCCCTCCACAGCTCAGAGCCTCTTCCTTCCCATCAGTTCTTGTTGCAATGGCCTCACCCTGCTATTAAATCATTTATTGTTATAATAATACCTTGTGTCTCAGTAATGCCTTTAATCCAAGATCTCAAGGTGTTTTAATAAATACAGGTGAATTCACTTTCACAGTACCCCAGTGAGATGGGGAGATGGAGGTATGTGCCCCACTGTATGAGTGAGAAAACCAAGACAACAGAGAATTGAGGTGACTCACTATGGAAATCCGTGGCAGCGTTTACTCCCCCATCTCTTTCCCTCCTCCTTCCTAATTCTTGGCTGCCAAAACTTGCATGAAAATTTCAAATCCCAGAGACAAAAGCCTTTGAGTTTTCATAATAAAGGACATTTCCAGACTGTCATTTCAGCTGTTCTATTGTGGCAGACCTCAGGAGAGGGAGGGAATGTAAACCCAGTAAAGGTTCCCTGGGGCTCTATGCTCCTGGCTCAGAGGAGCCATGCCTGACTGGGATGGAGGAATGAAACCTCAAACATGGAGAAAATTCCCCTCAAAGGTGACCTGAAAAGCCCCACCAAGCTCTGAGATCTCAAGGCTTCCAGAGTTCCGAGTTGCGTTTTAGAAACGTTTCTCAAAAATATGAGCCACATGCAACAAAGGAAAAAAATAGTTAAATTGAACTTCACAAAAATTTAAAACTTTTACGCATCAAAGGACATCAAGATAGTGAAAAGACAACCTAAAGAATGGGGGGAAATTTTTGCAATTCACATATCTGATAAGAAACAATGGAATACATAAAGAAGTCCTACAATTTAATAAAGGCAAATAACCCAGTTTAAAAATGGACAAAGGATCTGAATAGACATTTCTCCAAAGAAAACATACAAATGACCAATAAGCACAAGAAAAGATGCCCAATAGTGTTTGCTATCAGGAAAATGCAAATTAAAAACAGTGAAATACCATTTCACACCCACTAGGATGCCGATAACCAAAGGCAGGTAATAATAAATGTTGGCCAGGATTTGGAGAAATTGAAACCCTCTTGCGCTCCTGACAGAAATGTAAAGTGGTGCAGCTGCTTTGAAAAACAGTCTGCAGTTTCTCAAAAGGTATTTTTTGTTTTTTTGAGACAGGGTCTCACTGTGTCACTCAGACTGGAGTGCAGTGGCACAATTCAAAAGGTTAAACATAGATTTACGATTTGACTCCACAGTTTCACTCCTAGCTATACACCCAGGAGAAATGAAAACACCTGTTCATATAAAAAGTTGTACACAGCTGTTCATGGCAGCATTAATTCATGGCTAACACATAGTAACCAAAAAGTAAAAACAACCAGGTCAGGAGTGGTGGCTCACACCTGTAATCCCAGCACTTTAGGAAGCCAAGGTGGGAGGATCACTTGAGCCCAGGAGTTTGAGAACAGCCTAGTTAACATAGCAAGACCATCCCCCTCACCTCTACAAAAAAAATTTTTTTTTAATTAGCTGGGTGTGGTGGTGCCTTCCTGCAGTCCCAGCTGCTTGGGAGGCTGAGGCAGAAGGATCACTTGAGCCAAGGTGAAGGATGCAGTGAGCTATGATATGCCACTACACTCTAGCCTGGGTGACAAAGCAAGACTCTGTCTCCGAAAAAAAGAAAAAGAAACAACCTAAATGTTCATCAAATGATGAATGAATAAGCAAAATGTGGTATATCTGTACATTGGAATATTAGCCATAAAAAGTAATGAAGTATTGATGAACCCCGAAAATGTTATAGTAAGTGAAAGAAGCCAGTTACAAAGGACCAAATGTTGTATATTATCATTTATACGAACTATCCAGAATAGGCAAATCCATACAAACAGATAGCAGATTCCTGCTTTCCTGGGACTGGGGCGGGGATTGAGGAAAGTTGGAAGAAATAGAGAGTGACTGCTCACAGGTTCGGGATTCTTTTTAAGAGTGATACAAATGTTGTAAAATATTCTGATGGTTGCACTACTCTGAATATACTAAAAAACTTTAAATGGGAGGATTGTATGGTGTGTGAAATATATCTCAATAAAGTGTCCTTTTTTTTTTTTTTTTTTTTTTTTAATGTGAGCCACTACCCCCTGTTCCTGAGTGATGGGGGCTGCCTATAATCACAATCTATTAGAATCTATTAGAATCTGCTGGAATCTTTGGTGGGCAGGACCCAGCTCTGTGTTTCACCGGGGCACGCTGAATGAAGTTTGAGAATCACTGTAACACAATGTCTCAGAAGACTCAGGGATTCAAAGCCTTAGAGCCCCAGACTCTCTGAAACTAGAGGAAAAAAGAAGGTTTGTAACAAACTATGAAAGAGCCATAGGCCAGGCACCGTGGCTCATGCCTGTAATCCCAGCACTTTGGGAGGCCAACGCAGGCATATCTTGAGGTCAAAAGATCGAGACCAGCCTGGCCAACATGGTGAAACCCCCATCTCTACTACAAGTACAAAAATAAGCTGGGAGTGGTGGTGCATGCCTGTAGTCCCAGTTACTTGGGAGGCTGAGGCAGGAGAATTGCTTGAACCTGGGAGGTGGAGGTTGCATTGAGCCGAGATGATGCCACTGCACTCCAGCATGGTGACAGAGCAAGACTCCATCTAAAAAAAAAAAGAGCTGTAAGAATCGTGGCCTCTGGGGGAAGGGATCCCTTCCTGAGTTTCTGTATTAATAGCTTCTTTCCCCTAGTCTGGACTTAGCGTCAGAAAAATCTGACATCAGAAAGGGGAAGAAGCTGTGGCAGAAGGGAAAAGAAGACTTCTCCCCTCCTCCCTATATTGTTTACAGCCACTGCAGTGGGGAGCTCTTGAGGAAATGAACTGTTTGTGCTTGGGTCTACAGTAGAAGCATTTGTCAATCTCTTGTGGTTTTTCAAGAACCTGAGAGTCCCATGTGAACCATTGCTGGAGATTGCTTGTGTTCACCTTCGTTATCAGTAGATAAACCGGCAGTAGTCAGCATTTACAACACCGGAGACTAGGGAGTTGGCAGCGGACGTCTGCCTTTGATGATCTGGGGGTTGATTTCTACACAGGGATGCTGTTTCTCTGGCTGCGGGCTGTTGGGCTGCTTTTCTATTTGCTTCTCCACCTATAGGGAGATGAGGTATAAACATGGAACCATCATCTGTTTAATGCTAAAGTAAAAGATGTTCTGGGGTAGGTGTAGACACTATTGGCTGCAGTGGTGTTTGGATTGGTCTGTGTGCTTCACAGATCAATGTTAATATCCCCAGAAGACTTTCCACCCCTACCTGAGATTTTCAGACCTGGATGTTCTAAAGAATCATGTGGAAAATTTCTGACTGGGGACTGATGTGGACCCAGGAATCTGCATTCATAATGGGCAGGTGATTCAGATGCAAAAGAGATAATTCCACAGTCCAAACTTTGACAAAAACTGGTGTGTGTATTCTGCGTGTCTATTCACCTCTTGGTGCTTTCTCTTCCCCCACTCCCACCCCCAGTTACAGGGGACTCAAAAGCCCTGCAATCCTTTCCAGTGCTTCAACTATAAAAGGGCATTGCTTTTAAGAGCTCATGATGTTGAAATAAATCGGGCTATTATATTTAATCAGATGGAAGAGTTCCATCTTGATTCATGTGAAATGCTTCATCTTCAACACCTTGGTGACAAGCAGGGCAGGGCACATCTACCAAGTACTACACTGTAAGCCTCAGAAAACAAACTGAGAGCTTCATTAGCAGTTAATTGCCCGGTTACTTGCAGAAGGAGGCACTTCTTCCTGACTGTAATTTTGGTTGTTGGTGTTTTCCTTTTAAACAGACCTATCTAGCTTGTTCAAAGAGGACAGGACAGCTGTGCTCCCCAGATCTGCACACCCTTCTTTTGGTTTCTATGCCAGGCCATACAGGAAACATGGGTTGGTTATAACCAGATTAGGGCAACTGGGACCCATTCCATCGTGTTTCCTAAGTCACCAGCAACTCCTCCTGGAAAAATGAGGAACTGGTCCAAGGAAGAATAAGATAGCCTTCTTTCACTCGAGCAGTGACTGAGCTCACAGATCCCACACAGTCCCATCCTCTTCTTGGCCTCCTGGCACTCCCATTGAAACCTCAGTTGCCTTCATGAGCTGTACTTCATGGAGGTCACGCTGGTCCACTATTTTTCCCACTTTCCTGCAACAAAGCTGCCATCTTCTCAGTCTTACAGGATTTCCAGGATCTCTTCTAATCCTGCAAGTCTTGGATTCTACCATCTTAAGAAACTTCAAACTGGACTTTCTGCTACAAGATCTCTTTATCCTTCACCTCCAAGTTTGTCTAGGGATGGTTCCCTAGCTTCATAATCTGGGTCCCTGGCTTCATAACCCCTCCTTCAGATACCCTCATCCCAGACCTGTGGCTATCTTAGGCCTGCTAAGAAAATTAGGGGATAAAATGGTGACAGGAACAGAGCTAAGTGCTTTGTAAGTATTCTCACCCCATCTTCACAACAATCCTTTGAGGCAGGTGATCATTCTGTCCGATTTTACAGATGATAACATTGAGGCTCAGAGAGGTCAAGTCACAGGTCCCAAGTCATATGGTCCTTAATGGCAGAGTCAGGACATGACATAGGACCCTCTGCAGCCTAAACCTATACTCTCAGCCAGCATTCTACCATCAAAATACCCGACCCCAGCTCCCAAGGAGCCAGCCACTAGGCCAGAGCAGAGAAGCCTGGAGTAACTGAAGCAAAATAAACCCAAAAAAGAAATGCCCCCACTCTGCTCTGCCCAACCAATCAGGTTTGAAATACCTTAAAGCTCTTCAGGAAGCCTTCTAGACTCACGAGTGAGTTACAAACTCGGTCCAGGGATTGGAAAATGTGTGACAGAAAGAGAAGAAAGAATGTGTTTAGGGTCATAAAGTTGATGAGTAGAGAAAAAAAGCAAAAGTCTCTAAATACTTTTGACGTCTCAAACTAGCTGGCTATAAAAGGGTGTGCCTGGCAACCACAGACTTTTATGCCCTAATCACAGCTCTGCTGTCTAACAGTCCTGCTGCTAGGACTCGAAGAACGTCCTGTCCTACCTTTCTGGGAGCAAAGCTGACGTTTACCAAGTGCTGCTAAGTTGGATGGGGAGTTGGCTTCCTACTGGGCTCACAGACTCCTGCAGACCTAAAGAGGCTGGAGGCCCCCAAATTGTCTCCAGAAACTTCCTCAGCACCAGCTGCCCTGTGTGCCACCCCTCCTCATAGAGGATCCTGATGTTTCTATGGCAACACTCCCTCCTTCCCTTCCCCTGTATCCCTGTGGCCCAGTGGAAAGGCACCTTCTCAGGTATGGGAGGGCTTTGCTGTCTCTTTGGGAGCATGGTGGTTAAGACACCTTAGCCATGGATGCCAGCACTGCTTCTTAGAGTAGCCACTTAATCTCCTTGTGCCTCACTCTCCTCTTCTAAGACTGGGGTTAGCAGTAGTACCTATCGTATAGTGTTGTTGTTTGGGAATAAATAAGAAAATATGTTTAAGATACTTAGAAAGAGGTTGCTAATAATACTATTTTTATTTCTGCTTCTAAGTGTTAGGTTCCAAAGCCCCACCTCAATATCCTAGTTTCCCTAATGCCACATGAAGTCAGCGCATCTTCTAGCTGAAAGAAGCCATAGAAGTCACCCTAATATAATTATTTTCTTCCCTATGTGATTTTCACACATACACATCTCTAAGAATGAAATAATAGCAGTAAAGTATTTAGCATGTGCCTTGGATATAGTAAGTGCTTAATAAATGTTAGGGGGTTTTGTTGTTTGTTTGTCTAGGTAAGTATGCACTCATCCATCCAGTCGTCACTTATTGAGCATCCTGGTGGCTGGGAGAGTACACTTAGTATAAGACATGGCATTTCCCCAGGAGAGACATTTATAACCAAATCAGAAAGAGAAGAGCCAGAAAACAAGTAGAGAACAGTTTAGGGCCTGACCGTGCCATTTTCAGATGTGACTATTACCATAGCTGAAAGGAGGAGAGAGATTCTCTCCCTTTTTAACAGTGACCCAGAATCCATACCTTCAAATAGTATTGTTTTTGAAGAATTAGGATATATGCTTATCTCAAGAACCTTCTTGTCACTCAAAAGTTCTTTACATTATTTTTAATGGCTTCAATGCTGGCAAATCCTGGACTTCTTAATGTTGGGGCAGGATGTATGGGAAATAGCAGAATGGCATTCAGACCCACGTCTGGTGGAAATGTCGTCTCTAGCTGTTTAAACTGGATCCAGAATGAGGAGCGACAGTGGAATGAGGATTCCAGTTTCTCTAGCATGCCCCCTGAGCCAGTTCCTGAGCTCCAAAGAGGAGCTGATTCAGAGTCACTCCCACCCTCCCCCTTCCCCTTCCCCACTCCTGCCCTTTCTCCATCCTCACTCCCTGATATGAAAGAGTTCTTTGGTAAGAGACCAGATAGCTTTAATAGAGGAATGCAGCCCACTGTCATCCTGGGTGCTTAAGTTGAGTGCTTATCTCTCAACTAAAAAGAACTGTATACACATTGCAATACCTCTCACATGATGACATCCTGGCTGTTTTCTACCTTAAAAACATGTTTTGGCCAGGCGTGGTGGCTCATGCCTGTAATCCCAGGACTTTGGGAGGCCAACGCAGGCAGATCACGATGTCAGGAAATCGAGACCATCTGGTCAGCATGGTGAAATCCCGTCTCTACTAAAGATACAAAAATTAGCTGAGGGTGGTGGCGCAAGCCTGTAATCCCAGCTACTCGGGAGGCTGAGGCAGGAGAATCCCTTGAACCCAGAAGATGGAGGTTTCAGTGAGCTGAGATTGCGCCACCATACTCCAGCCTGGTGACAGAGCAAGACTCCCTCTCAAACAACAAAACAAAACAAAAACCAACAAACAAACAAAAGACATGTTTCCACGCGTTTTCTAACCCCCAAACATTCAACAAGGTCTGTTATATGCCAGATATTATGCTGGCTTCTGCCAGGAACACAAAAGCATCAGACCCTGTCTCTGATGTTGAACTGGAGGGAGAGAGTAGCAAACTGTAAACAGTAAAACCACTGAAGTGCCATGCTACACAATGAAAGCAGACATCTATAAGGCAGTTCACAATTCTTTGATAATCATACTTTGATAATCGTAATTGGTAATAGAAGACAAAGGGTAGAGAGTTCACCGCAGGCTGAGGTGGTCAGAGGAGGCTTTGGAGGGGAAGGAGTCTAACCAGGGAGGATTTGGGGAGCTGAAGAGGAGAAGGAAATATTCCGAGCAGAAGGCAGTTTCAGGAAGGCAAACCTGTGAATAAGATTGGCCTCTGGGTCACTTGTAATTTCAGTCTGGCCATAACCTGAACTTGATCTTCAAACAGAGGTGTCCTCTCCACAAATTTTCTGCCCTGGTGACCCTATTACTTTTGTGGCAAATAACAGAGACCCAACTCAAACTAACTTAAGCAGAAAGGCATTGATTGTCTCTTACAACTGCAAGTGCAGGCACAGACGTCTATTCATTTGCAAAGTATTAAAACACAGTTGGTGTTAGAAGCCCTGAAAATATTTCAGGGCTCTCTTTTCTCTCCCTTTTTCTACTCTACTGAGATCTGCTTCACAGACTGGCTCTCCTGGTAAGGCAAAGAGGATGGCTGCTGGCAACCCTATACTCATAGCCTCTGAGCTCAGCAACCCAGTAGAAAGAGAAGAAGTTTCTCTCTGGCTTCCCTTCGTAGCTTCTTCTCAATATCCTGGACAAAGCAGGTAAAATGGATTCCCCAGTGAGGCCTGAAGCTAGCTGTCCTATGGGGAATAATTACAGCCATGGAGGGTGGACCCAAAAGACTAAAAGGATAACCTCTGGCTGGTCTGGGGAAGAAAGCAAGGCTGTGATATCAGCACAACTTCCGCCTCCTGGGTTCAAGCGATTCTCCTGCCTCAACCTCCAGAGTAGCTGGGATTACAGACATGCCCGGCTAATTTTGTATTTTTAGTAGAGATGAGGTTTCTCGATGTTGGCCAGGCTGGTCTTGAACTCTCAACCTCAGGTGATCTACCTGCCTCGGCCTCCCAAAGTTCAGGGATTCCAGGCATGAGCCACCATGCCTGGCCAAAGTTGTGATGTCTTACTCTGGAAAACCTCATCCCTGTTATAGACTCCCCAGAAAGACACAGGTCCCTGCTTCCTCCCAACCCCAGTGGCCAGAATCTTTTCACAGAGTAAGAAGAATTGCCAGGAGATCCTGTGTATAGACAGCAGCTGCCTACCACAAGGCACTGCAGCAGGGGTAGCACCAGGATAAACATCCAAGGTCATGTGATGTTTTAGAAAACCGAGATCAGAAGACCAGGTTAGGCTGGCACACCCTCATAGCCCAGAAAATACCTTAAATGGATTTGGTGATGAGCGGGTAAGCAGAACAGAATTCCTGCTGTAGGCCAGACCTCAAAGGGCTTGGGGGACAGCTTTCAGACTGTAGATATCACAGTCAGAAGACTTCAGAGCCTAATGCTGCCCTGGACTGAATATTAAGTGGATATTGGAGGCATTTCCACCCTGCTCATTCTCTGCTTTTGAATTCTCAATAGGCAGCGAGTTCTGGAGCCCACAGCCTAATGGAGTAGCAACTTCCAATTCTCCAGGTCACAATCAAAGAGGAGAAAAGGTAGCAGACACTCAGGGCAGCAGTGTCCTCCAGAACTTTCTGTGATGGTAAAATGTTCTACATCTGCAATGTCCCTTGCCACGTGTGGCTATTGAGCACTTGAAACATGGCTAGTATAACTGAGGGACTGAATTTTTCATTCTATTTAATTGAAACTGCAATAGCCACATGCAGCTAGTGACACTAAGCCTTAGCAAACATCCTTCCTCCACCTACCTCCAGGGCTTGGAAGGGAAAAAGACAGGATAAATTAGAACAGGACATCCCCATCAGTGATCAAGCCAGGAAAAGCAGATGGTGTAGAATGGGAAGCAGGGGAGACCCCAGGGTCAACCTTCTTCCTAGACACAGACAACAGTCGCCTGAACTCTGGCAAGTGTTACCCAGCTCTGAGAGTCACTACCTCAGAAAAGGACTTCAAAAAAGTCATCTGAGGCTACCAGGTGGCCCCAAAACCATGGTCCAGTGAGGAAGGAAATACCTTCCACACCTTCCAATAGCCCCACAGGAAATCTCCCCCGTGATTTTGGAGACCCCACATCCCATACTCTTCCTCCTCTATGGAAAGCATCTCACACTGTGCCTGAGGACCCAAGGTCACACATCCATGTCCATCAATGGTCAGGTCCCTCCAGGATTTCAGTTACACGTGTGTTAACTGAGTGCCTCCCAGATCATCAGAGGAAAAGCTGAACTTAAATAATTTCCTGTCCAGGAACAAGCTGTCACTTAACAGTGGGAAACCATCCAAGCTAGATAGTAGGAGTGACGCTGGGCTCCACCCACAGCCTCCAGCCTAGAAACGGGCCTGTTCAGGCAGGACAGCCAGGGACTAGATGAATGGGTTCTGCTAACCCAAGAGAGACCTAAAATAGTCCTGAAAAGACTAAACCAAATAGTGAATGAACAAGAAAATAAGATGGTTATTTCCATTAAACTCAGATCCCAGCTGCTCACAGCCACCGGAAGCCAGACCAGGACACTGGGCTGGTGTGGGCAGGGCTGGGAGAACCCAACTGTGGGCAATACTGCAGAGGCTGATGGACAACAAAAAGGACCATGTGCCAGGCTGATGCCAACTTGGCTCCTTCCTGTGCTCCTTCCCTGTCTCACTTTTCATCCAGCTTACAGGATCAACCATCCCAGGAGGTAGGACTTTGACTAACTCCCAGCTGTCAGGAGGGTGAAGGCAGGAACTAAGCTCATGGCCAGGCTTGCCCTGGCCCAGAAGGGACTTACACAAGTTCTGAGCTTTCTCTGATTATAGTTTCCACATCTATTTGGGGGGTGTCCTTTTTTAAAAATAAATTAAGCTTTCATGCCCATATTCATTGCAGCATTATTCACAATAACCAATAAGGGGGGGAAAACTCAAACGTCCATGGATGGTTAAATGGACAAAGAAAATGTGGGTCAGGGGCAGTGGCTCATGACTGTAATCCCAGCACTTTGGGAGGCCGAGGTAGGTGGATCACAAGGTCAGGAGTTCGAGACCAGCCTGGCCAACATGGTGAAACCCAGTCTCTACTAAAAATGCAAAAATTAGCTGGGAAAGGTGGCACACACCTGTAGTCCCAGCTACTCAGGAGGCTGAGGCAGGAGAATCACTTGAAACTGGGAGGTGGAGGTTGCAGTGAGCCGAGATTGTGCCACTACACTCCAGCCTGGGCAACAGAGCACGACTCTGTCTCAAAAACAAAATTAAAATTAAAAAACTTTTTAGGCCGGGTATGGTGGTTCACACCTGTAATCTCAGTACTTTAAGAGACTGAGGCAGGTGGATCACGAGGTCAGGAGTTCGAGACCAGCCTGATCAGCACGGTGAAACCCTGTCTCTAAGAAAAATACAAAAATTAGCTGGGCTTGGTGGCACACGCCTGTAATCCCAGCTACTCTGGAGGCTGAGGCAGGAGAATTGCTTGAATCTAGGAGGCAGAGGTTGCAGTGAGCTGAGATGGCACCACTGCACTCCAGCCTGAGAAACAGAATGAGACTCTGTCTCAGAAAAAAAAAATTAAAAAGAAAATATGATATGTACACAATGAAATTTTTTTTTTTTGAGACAGAGTCTCATTCTGTCACCCAGGCTGGAGTACAATGGCATGATCTCCGCTCACTGCAACCTCTGCTTCCCAGGTTCAAGCGATTCTCCTGTCTCAGCCTCCCAGGTAGCTGGGACCATAGGCACATGCCACCACATCCAGCTAATTTTTGTATTTTTAGTAGAGACGGGGTTTCACTATGTTGGCCAGGCTGGTCTTGAACTCCCGACTTCAGGTGATCCTCCTGCCTCGGCCTCCCAAAGTGCTGGGATTACAGGTATGAACCACCGGGCCTAGCCTACAATGAAATATTATTCAGCAATATTATTCGGAAATAATATTCCTGAAACATTATTCAGGAAGAAAATCCTGTCAATGCTACAGCATGGATAAAACTTGAGGACAATATGTAAGTGAAATAAGCCAGTCACAAAAGACAAATACTGCCGTATTCCATACTTTATGTTAAAGTATGTAAAGTAGTCAAACTCATCGAAACAGAAGGTAGAATGGTGGTTTCCAGAGGCTGAGGGGAAGGGGGAACAGGCAGTTAGTGTTTAGTGGATACAGAGTTTCAGTTTTACCAGATGAAAAAATTCCAGAAATCTATTACATAACAATGTGCATATGGTCAACACTACTGAACTGGAGACTTAAAAACTGATAAGATGGTAAGTTTTACATTTTATCACAATTTAAATTTTTTTAAATAAAAAAATCCAGCTTGGACAACAAGGTGAAACCCTGCCTGTACAAAGAATACAAAAATTGGCTGAGTATGGTGGTGCTCACCCATAGTCCCAGCTACTCGGGAGGCCAAAGTGGGAGAACGGCTTGAACCAGAAGGGCAGAGGTTGCAGTGAGCCTTGATCGCACCACCGCACTCCAGCCTAGGCGACAGAACGAGACCCTGTCTCAAAAGAAAAAGAAAAAGAAAATCCATAAAGCTTTTCATGTATTCTCTCTCTTTTTCTTTTTTCTGGAGATGGAGTCTTGCTCTGTTACCCAGGCTGGAGTGCAGTGGCACCACCTCGGCTCACTGCAACCTCTGCCTCCCGGGTTCAAGCGATTTTCCTGCCTCAGCCTCCCGAGTAGCTGGGACTACAGGTGCACGCTGCCATACCCAGCTAATTTTTGTATTTTTTGTAGAGACAGGGTTTCGCCATGTTGGTCAGGCTGGTCTCAAACTCCTGACCTTGTGATCCACCCACCTCAGCCTCCCAAAGTGCTGGGATTACAGGTGTGAGCCATCTGGCCCAGCCTGCTTTTCATATATTCTCTTATCACGTATGCCCATTATAAAAAATGTGGAAAATTGGAAAAGTACTTCTTGCAAGTTTTATGAATATAAAACCTGCCCATAATTTAAACATGATATAATAAGAATAGAAGACAGTCACAATTTCCTGCCCTACTCCGGGCCTCCTCTTCAGAGGCAATCAGTTTTACATTTTTCTACTTTTAGATGGTCATCTCCTTAACACAAAGTAATTCGCTACTAAATTTTTATTTGTCAACTTCGGATATCTACGACTCCTGCCTAAGAAAGATGAGGGGTTTTTTAAAGAATTAATTGTTTATTTACTTATTTATTTTGAGACAGGGTCTCACTCTGTCACCCAGGCTAGAGTACAGTGGTGCCATCTCAGCTCACTGCAACCTCTGCCTCCTGGGTTCAAACGATCCTCCCACCTCAGCCTCTCAAGTAGCTGGGACTATCGGTATGCACTACCACACTCAGCTAATTAAATCTGGTTTTTTTGTAGAGACAAGGTCTCAGTATTTTGCCCAGGCTGGTCTCAAACTCCTTGCCTCAAAGCAATACACCCGCCTCAGCCTCTAAAGTGTTGGGATTACAGGCATGAGCCACTGTGCCCAGCCTAAAATGAGGTTTTAGATCACCCACCCAATCCCCACCTCTTGTTTTTAATCATTTACAATTTTCAATTATTCTATTGGTTATCTTTGTAACATGTAACAATGTACTCAAATTTCAGTGGTCTCCTCTTGTAAAATAAATTAACTTGAACTCTTACCTGTCTTTCTACTAAGACATCCCCTCCTACCCCCAACTTCTGTTAGTTTTACTTCTATATTTATATAATTGTGGTTGATAACATTTATTTGTTTTGTTTTCTGAGACAGAGTTTCGCTCTTGTTGCCCAGGCTAGAGTGCAATGGCATGATCTTGGCTCACTGCAACTTCTGCCTCCTGGGTTCAAATGATTCTTCTCCTGCCTCAGCCTCCCGAGTAACTAGAATTACAGGTGTGTGCCACCACATCGAGCTAATTTTTTTTTTTTTTTTTTTTTTTTTTGTATTTGTAGTAGAGATGGGGTTTCACCATGTTGGCCAGGCTAGTCTTGAACTCCTGATCTCAGGTGATCCTCCCGCCTTAACCTCCCAAAGGGCTGGGATTACAGGCGTGAGCCACCATGCCCAGCAGGTTGGTAACATGTAATTCAGTCTTACTTACTTTACCATAGATTGATTCTAGAGGTTGAAAACCTATACACTATATTTACACGATTACGACTTTGTCACGTTGTTCACTCAGTGTGACAGCACCTAAGTTCCCTCTCTGTGGCTCCACTGTCGTAAGGGAGATGATCTTTGATCAGCTGTGGGGAACACCGGGTTATAAAGGTGTTTGATGAATATGAGGGCTCAGAATCTTCCACACTTAAGCAAATGTTTAATTTCTACAAATTTCTCACAGTTAAAACAACAATAATATCAGGGCACAGACTATGAAGAATATCATCTTAAATGAAGTTAGCCGTTGCCAGTATGGGAAGGTCCCCTGTGATCCAACCAAATAAAGTCTTCCCACCTGCCTGACTTGCCTCTGTAATCAGTAATTCACTCCTTTGCAGTCAAGCGAAGCCCTCCACAAATATTCCTGGGAGGGCTGGCACATTAAGCAGCTGAACCTTGGCGCAACCCATTTTATCAGAGCGCTGCCTTCCTCTATGTCAGGAAGGGTGAGCCAGCTCCGATAAGCACAGGACTCCAAGCAGGTGGAGCTGCTGCATGGTCAGGATGGGAAGGCAGCTCTTCCCTGACTTCCCAGTCACCAGCCAGCCCTGGCTGGGAAGGGCAGTGAGTAGCAGCCGAAGCTATCCTCGCTTCCAGCTCCCACTCTCACTGCTGACTAAGGCTTGCTGAAGCTGATGTCAGCAGCACTACATGAGGCTGAGAAGCCGCTGCAGCTCCAGAAGTGCCGGGCTGGCAGCAGCCACCTCCCCAACCCAGCCCTGCCAGCTTCCACCTACCCAGAGCAAGTGAGAAAAACGATGTGAGGAGATCAAAAGAAAACCAGAGCAAAATACCCTAGGGAAAGAGCCATAGGCTCTAGGGAAAACCTGAAGGAGCTTCAGGAAAGAGAGTTGAGGGGTGCTCTCTTCTGCCTCCAAATGCTGGGGTTGACCTAAGTTGAGGAATGTTCTTTCTCCTCCTGCTTTCCCGTCACAACTCGTATCATCTGTGAATTGTCTGCTCTGTGCCCGTCTCTGCCATATGAGGGCAGAACCTGCCCTGTCTTGTCTTCACTGCATCCTCATGCCCAGCACGGTGCCTGGAAGACGGCAGGTGACTGAAGAACTGGGCACATGCAGAACTGATGTGCTCTTTGGTTTGCAAACGCCCTTCTTCTCAGCAGGTCTGTAACTTCCACATGCAGGCAGCGTCAGCTCATTACATGTAGACTAAATCCAACTGAAATGCTCAGAATCAGAGGAAAGGATTGTCTCTTCAGCCAAAGCAAGGGTCTTTTGGATTGGTTTAAAGAACTGGGACAACCCAGGGCCCTCCAGTGTATGTATTAGGTTGGTGCCAAAAGTAATTGTGATTTCTGTCCTTTGTTTTTTTAAGTAATGGCAAAAACTGCAGTGACATTTGCACCAACCTAGTAATGCCCACCAGACTTCTGGCAGGCCAAGGTTGTACAAGTGAGTGTCTACTAAGGAGAAAGAGAGACTCAGACACCAAGAAAAGCAGCTTTTCTGTCCATTTTATATATTTACAGTATTCATGGATGCACTCACATCTGTGAGAAAGGACATCCATCCAGGGGTTTTCACTGCAGCTTTGTTTGAAATAGCAAAATGTTGGAAACACCCTAAATGTCCCATTTATTGAGAATTGGGTTAAATAAATGATGGTAATTCTATAAAGTGGAATTCACTGTGGCCCGAAAACAATGCAGAAGCCCTTCATGTGCTGATGCAGAAGATTCTCCAAGATGTATAGTGTTGTGTTTTTTTTAAGATGGAGTCTTGCTCTGTCACCCAGGCTGGAGTGCAGTGGCATGATCTCAGGCCACTGCAACCTGCACCTTCTGGGTTCAAGCGATTCTCATGCCTCAGCCTCCCCAGTAGCTGGGATTACAGGTGTGTGCCACCACGCCCAGTTAATTTTTGTATTTTTTAGTACATACAGGGTTTCACCATGTTGGCCAGGCTGGTCTCGAACTCCTGGCCCCAAATGATCCACCTGCCTCAGCCTCCCAAATTGCTGGGATTACAGGTGTGAGCCACTACGCCCAGCCAAGATGTACTGTTAAGTGAGAAAAGTAAGACACAGACAGTGTGTAGGTACATATCATTTGTGAAAAAAAAGGAAGAAGAGTACATACATATGTAATTTGTACATGTAAAATTCTCTCCTGATAGGAATAGAGGAATTTGCTAACACTGATTGTGGGGATGAGAACTACGTGATTTGGAGACACGTAATAGGGAAACTTCACTTTTCCACTTTTTCACTTTTTGTTTTGCTGAGACAGGGTCTCGCTCTGCCACCTAGGCTGGAGTGCAGTGTTGCCGTCATAGCTCACTGCAGCCTCAGACTCCTGGGCTCAAGCAATCCTCCCACCTCAGCCTCCTGAGTAGCTGGGACTACAGGCGTGTGCCACCACGTCTGACCCTGCCTTTTGCATTTTGAATCATGTGACTGTGTGATTTATTTATTTATTTATTTTGAGATGGAGTCTCACTCCATCACCCACGCTAGAGTGCAGTGGCGCGATCTCGGCTCACTGCAAATTCTGCCTCCCAGGTTCCAGCGATTATCTTGTCTCAGCCTCCCAAGTAGCCAGGACTACAGGCACACACCACCACACCTGGCTAATTCTTTTTGTATTTTTAGTAAAGACAGAATTTCACCATGTTGGCCAGGCTGGTCTTGAACTGCCGACCTCAGGTGATCTTCCTGCTTCAACCTCCCAAAGTGCTGGGATTACAGGCATGAGCCACCGCATCCGGCTATATTTTTTAATGTAAATAAAAATGAATTTTGAAATAAATAATAACAATTGCCTCATTTATGCCAGTCAATATCTTCCAAATCACTTACTCAGTTTAGCAACTCTGTGAAATGGGTAAGGGAAAACAAATTATCCTCATGCTTCTTCTTCTTTTTTTTTTTTTTTGAGATGGAGTTTCGCTCTTGTTGCCCAGGCTGGAGTGCAGTGGCGTGATCTCGGCTCACCTCAACCTCCGCCTCCAGGGTTCAGGCAATTCTCCTGCCTCAGCCTCCTGAGTAGCTGGGATTACAGGCACGCGCCACCATGCCCAGCTAATTTTTTGTATTTTTAGTAGAGACGGGGTTTCACCATGTTGACCAGGATGGTCTCGATCTCTTGACCTCGTGATCCACCCGCCTCGGCCTCCCAAAGTGCTGGGATGACAGGCTTGAGCCACCGCGCCTGGCCTTATCCTCATGTTTCAACTAAGAAAGCAGACTTAGAGAAATAAGGCAAGTACCTAAGTGAATGTGTGCACATGTGTGAGCATGCAAGCCTGTGTGAGGGTGTGTGAACATGTGACTGTGTGACTGTGTAAAGCACGTGTGTGTGAACATGCATTGTGAGACTGTAGAGCATGTGTGTAAATGAGTGTGTGACTGTAAAGCACACAGATGAGTGTTAACATTGCATGTATGACTGTGTGAAGTGTGTGTGGGTGTGTATGAGCATGTATGTGTGGCTGTGTAAGGCACATGTGTATGAATGTGTGTGAACATGTATGTGTGTGACCGTGTGAAATAAAGCATGTGTGGATGTGCCCCTGAGACCTGGGAGGCCTAGCCTGGAAGAAACCAGTCACAGAGGTGGAGGAGCTCCTGAGGAGACAGAAAGCTGTGGGCCCAGGAGCCATGGGAGGAGCAGAGGCTGGGGCAGTCCTGGGGTGCAGCTGGGGCTGGAGCTTGGAGAGAAGGCCCAAGGTGCTGGTCGCTGGAAGAACACTGCTGCCTGGGGCTGAAGTCCTCAGGGCCAGTACCCACAGGCCCAGGGCCTAGAAGCAGCATGTCTACCCCCAGAGGAGGACTTTCCTGGCCCCACCCACAGCAGAGAGTAATGGCTGGTCCAGTGAGACCCAGCAGGAGCAGTCACTGACCACAGAAGCTGACTCGGTGTAGCTGGTGGTGGAGATGGAAGCATCCGCGTCGCGCTGGCAAGCTGCTTCCCTCTGTGCTGCATGCTCCACAAGTAATCACTCCTGCGCCAAATGCTAGAGCTGCAGACACAGCCCCCAGCCTCTGCAATATTTTAAGAGTGGGTTTAGTGTGGTCTTGTGCAAACTGCTGTGCCATGAGGGCGAGTGTCTACACTGCTGGCAGTTTTCTCTTCATCCTGCTAGAGCACATGGCATCCTCCAGGCCTCATCTTGGCCAGATTTTCCGCTGTCTCTATGAGTCCAGATGTTCCGCTGTCTCCATGAGTCCAGATGTTAATGTGGCAGTTCAGCCTCTGTCGTGAGCATTGATGTCCTTGCCAGGCTGCTGAACCTCTGTGTGTGAGTGCACATGAGTGTGAGTGTGTGTGTGTGCATACCGTGTGAACAAGTGCAAGGAAAGGGACTTATCACCTTTGGAGCTGAGGGTAGCACCATTTCCTCTTTTTTATTTTTCTCTAAGACAGAGTCTTGCTCTGTCACCCAGGCTGGAGTGCAGTGGTGCGATCTCAACTCACTGCAAGCTCCGCCTCCCAGGTTCAAGTGATTCTCCTGCCTCAGCCTCCCAAGTAGCTGGGATTACAGGCGTATACCACCAGGCCTGGCTAATTTTTGTATTTTTAGTAGAGAGAGGGTTTCACCATGTTGGCCAGGCTGGTCTCGAAACTCCTGACCTCAGGTGATCTGCCCACCTCGGCCTCCCAAAATGCTGGGATTACAGGCGTGAGCAACCACGCCCGGCCGCACCACTTCCTCTTAATGCTTCTAAGAAAGCCCAAGCCACCAAAGTACAAAGCATGGAAGGGCCCTGTTGTGGGTTGAATTGTACCCCCAAAAGATACTGAAGTCCTAACTCCCAGAACCTGTGAGTGTGACTTTATTTAGAAATAGGGTCTTTGCTGATGGTCAACTTAAAATGCAGCTGTTAGGGTGGGCCCTGATCCAGTATGATTGATGTCCTAATTACAGGGGGAAATTTCGACTTAGAGAGACAGGCACATGGGGAGGATACCTAGTGAAGAAAAGGGCAGATATGGGGTGAGGCATCTGCAAGCCACAGAGCAGCAAAGATGGCCAGCAAGCGCCAAAGCTAGGGCAGAGCATGTATGTGTGGTTGTGTGAGCACATGTGCATGACTATGTATGAACATGTATGTGTGTGACTATGTGAAATAAAACATGGGTGAATGTACACCCGCGGCCTGGGTCAGATTCTCCCTCACAGCCCTTAGAAGGAACCAAGCCTGCCAACACCTTGATCTCAGACTTCAAGCCTCCAGTACTACGGGACAGTAAATGTTCTAAGCCACACAGTGTTGGTAATGCAGGCATGATAGCACACCAGTCAAGAGCATGGAACTGAGTCTGAATCCAGCTTCACCACCCAGCTTTACCACCCTGGGCAAGTCACTCAAGTGTTAGAAGACTCTGTTTCTTCTTCTTCTTCTTTTTTTTTTTTTTGAGACAAGTCTCGCTCTGTTGCCCAGCTGGAGCGCAATGGTGTGATCTCGGCTCACTGCAACCTCTGCCTCCCAGGTTCAAGCAATTCTCTGCCTCAGCCTCCCAAGTAGCTGGGATTACAGGTACCTGCCACCACGCCTAGTTAATTTTTGTATTTTTAGTAGAGATGGGGTTTCACCATCTTGGCCAGTCTGGTCTTGAACTCTTGACCTCGTGATCCACCTGCCTCAGCCTCCTAAAGTGCTGGGATTACAGGCATGAGCCACTGCACCCTGCCAGAGCCTCTATTTCTTAAAGTGGGACTGGGAAGAGCATTGCCCTCCCAGGCCTGTTGTGAGAATTCCATGGCTTTGGCCCGTTGCCAGGCACATGCTAAGGGCTTAGTAAACTGTGGCTGTTATTGTTATTAAGAACACAGCTGTTTTCAGGGTCTCTGTCAAAATTCCTGATGACAAAATCATCTCCAACCTGCACAAAGTCCAAACACGAGAAGCCAGAAGAGGAAAGCAGAAGAGAAAGCCCTGTTGTGGAGGGCACATCATGTCAGGCATGGTGCTGTGTGCTTTCCCAGAGGAAGTTAAATTCTAGGCCAGGTGCAGTGGCTCATGCTTATAATCCCAGCACTTTGGCAGGCCAAAGCAGGAGGATCGATTGAGGTCAGGAGTTCGAGACCAGCCTGGCTAACATGGTGAAAACCCATCTCTACTAAAAATACAAAAATTAGCCGAGCGTGGTAGCATATGCTTGTAGTGACTTGGAACCCAGGAGATGGAGGTTGCAGGGAGCCAAGATTATGTCACTGCCCTCCAGCCTGGGTGATAGAGCCAGACCCTGTCATAAATATATAAATAAATTCTAGTACTCAAAAGCCTTAGGAGAGGGAGACCTGGGACTCCATGGAAGGACCTACAAGTCGGGATAGAGGTTTAGGGACAGGTCTGATATGGGAAGTGAGACAGGAACCTCCAAGAGAAGGGACACCCAGGCCCTGAGTGCTCCTGTGCTCCCTCCCTGTCCAGCCCTGGCCATGCCCACCATCATGGGGAGGTGCCTTGTGGGAGATGTGCAGACCACAAACATCACGGCCAGTGGAGCCAGAGTCACCCGACCCGCAATAATGCGCCTTTCTGCCCCAGTGGAGACAGAGCGCATTGTGTGTGCGGCTGTGGCCTGAGACTCCAGCACAGCTTGCCTCTCAGAAAGGCATGATTGTCTTGGGCAACCTCTGCAGACCGGGGCTGCCGACCAGTACGTCACAACAGACCCAGAGCAGGCGAAGGGACAGCCACTCTCCAGGGACAGAGCCCCTTTGAGACTCCAGCCTCAGAGGCCTCAAGGAGCCAGGGCAGAAACAGGAAACAGGCCGAGGTAGGAGCTTTGGGACAAACTGGGTAATTCAGAGCAGTGGAACCCTTTCAAAGACCCTGGAATAGAGTGTCATGGAATCTACAGCCAGGATTTGTCAGGAAAATCAGTGATTATGAGTGGAGGGTGTGCAGTCAGAGTGCCTGGGTTCAAATCCCCACTGGGGCATTCACTGGCTGGATGATTTAGAGCAAAATTGCGGATAAGGCATAGTTTCCCTTAACCCATAGATAGGGAGCTTTAGGAGGATTAAAGGAATTGATGTCTGATCCCTGGTAGGCACTCAAGAAATATTAGCTGTCATAATGATTATTAATCTATATTTTTCCAAATAAATTAGAAAAGCAAAATGTTTAGCACAGAGCCTGGTATCTAGTAGTTGCCTAATAAATATCAGCCTGTGCTCTGCATCCCTGACTTCTGTCCAAGAAGCTGCAGTTTGGAGAAGCTAGCAAAATGGCCTCTTTGCTTTTATTATTATTTTATTTATTTATTTATTTATTTATTTATTTATTTATTTATTTATTTATTTGAGAAGGAGCCTCACACTGTCACCTGGGCTGGAGTGCAATGGCACAATCTCGGCTCACTGCAACTTCCACCTCCCAGGTTCAAGCGATTCTCCTGCCTTAGCCTCCTGAGTAGCTGGGATTACAGGCGCCTGCCACCACGCCTGGCTAATTTTTTGTACTTTTAGTAGAGATGGGGTTTCACTATGTTGGCCAGGCTGGTCTCAAACTTCTGACCTCGTGATCTGCCCGCCTCGGCCTCCCAAAGTGCTGGGATTACAGGCATGAGCCACCGTGCCCGGAGTGGCCTCTTTTCTTTAGTGGCATCCTTTCTCCAGCAGAGAAAGGTGTTTGGTGAACCTACTGACAATCACTCTAGGTGAATAATCCTATTCAGTTTCCTCCTCGGGGCTGGGCCCCAGCCGGCCAGGTGGTAGCTTCTGTTTTGCAGGTGGAGGAGGTAGCCAGGTGCAAACAAGGAGGCCTTCATTTGCCTGTCTCTGCAGTGCCTCCCCGTGAATTCACATCCTGTGTTCTGCCTGAGCCGCGGCCTGGCCCAGTTCTTGGGAGATTATCTTTCCTCTATCTCATGTCCAGGCATCTGGAAGCGCCAACACCCTCACCCCAGTCAGTAACCAAATGAGCTTCCAGAGCTCTGGCCAGCTCTGCCCTGCCCATGGCTCAGGACCTCGCAGGAATTAGGAGAGAAGGAGCCTCCTGGGCCCATGCCCAGTTCTGACTGAGGCTGGGCCCAGGGCCTCTCCTTGTCCCTCCCCCACAGACACACAGGGCTTTATAGTCAGATTATGCCATGGAAACTATGCACACAGCCTGCCCCGTTCACATGGCCTCAGAAGAAAAAATAACAGTGCCTCCTCTCTCTGCCAAGACCCACAGTCCTCACAGGCCTGAACTACCAAAGCAGACCTCTTATGTGAAATGGGTCTCCGTAAAAATCTCAGGAGGTCGTGCCATTGCACTCCAGCCTGAGTGACAGAGCGAGACTCCATCTCAAAAAATATATATATCTCAGGAGGACTTATTTAGGGGTGCCCTTAAATCATTCCCCCTCCCCCAGCCCCCCGGCCCTCAGCCTTTCTCTACTCAGACATCTGGAGGACTCCTCCCACCAGGAACAGAGCCTTATATGGCACTGTCCTTCTGAGACTGGCTCAGACCTTCCTTCCCTCTCTAGTATCTCCCTTAGGCCCTGGGAGCCCCACTCTGATCTGCCCCCAACCATCCTCCTCCTCTTGGGATGAAGTCAGCAGAGCAAACAGGGCGTGTCGATTTGAGCCTCCCCGACCTTCTAGACCTGTGCTGTCTAATACGGCAGCCGCTAGCCACATTTGGCAATTTATTCTTTATTTTTATTTATTTATTTATTTTGAGAGTCTCACTCTGTCATCCAGGCTGGAGTGCAGTGGCGAGATCATGGCTCGACTTCTCCAGCTCAAGTGATCCTCCCATCTCAGCCACCTGAGTAGCTGGGACTACAGGCACAAGCCACCACACCCAGCTAATTTCTTCTATTTTTGGGTGGAGGTAGGGTCTCACTATGTTGCCCTGGCTGGTCTCAAACTCCTGAGCTGAAGTGATCTTCCTGCCTCAGCCTCACAAAGTGCTGGGATTACAGGCATGAGCTACTGTGCTGGCTTTTTTTCTACTCAAGATGGTGCTTTACACATGTGGCAATTTAAACTTATGTGTTAATTACAAATTTTTAAATTAAAAATCCAATTCCTGGCCGGGCACGGAGGCTCACCCTGTAATTCCAGCACTTTGGGAGGCCAAGGCAGGCAGATCACTTGAGCCTGGGAGTTCAAGACCAGCCTGGGCGACATGACAAAACCCCATCTCTACTAAAAAATATAAAAATTAGCTGGGCATGGTGGTGCACACCTGTGGTCCCAGCTACTCGAGAGGCTGACGTGGGAGGACCACTTGAGCCTGGAAAGGGAAGGTTGCAGTGAGTAGCGATCGGGCCACTGCTCTCTAGCCTGGGTGACACAGTGAGACCCTGTTTCAAAAAAAAAAAAAAAAGAGACCAGCCTGGCTAACATAGTGAAACCCCTCTCTACTAAAAACACAAAAAATTAGCTGGGCATGGTAGCACATGCCTGTAATCCCAGCTACTCAGGAGGCTGAGGCAGGAGAATCACTTGAACCCAGGAGGCAGAGGTTGCAGTGAGCTAGGATGGCACCATTGCACTCCATCTTGGGCAACAAGAGTGAAACTCCATCTCAAAAAAAAAAAAGAGAGGGAGAGACAGGATTTCACTAGGTTGCCGAGGCTGATCTCAAACTCCTGGGCTGAAGTAAACCTCCCGCCTGAGCTAGGAGCACTGGGTCAGAGTTCCAGAAGCTGAATTTCTAGACACAGGTCGCCATGGTGTGGGCAGTGGAAAGGCAGTGAATTCTCTATTACAGAGCACTTCACTAAGGGCCTGGAGGACACCCTGCCTGGGATGCTACAGTGTGGTCTCTTGCTCCAGATAAGGGAAGAGCCAGCCCAGATGTGCTCTAATGTCTCTTTTATTTCTGGGATCCAGATCCTGGGCCTGAAACTGCCACAGACAGAGGGGTTTCTACAAGGCACAGAAGCAGGACCCACGGATCTTTGCTGTCTTCGTTTTCAACTTAACATTGCAAGATTCTGGCTCCTTTTCTAGATTCAGAGTCTGGCCCCTGGCCCCTGCCCCAGGATGCCTCCCTCTACCAGTTCCAGGGCTGGGGGCTGGGGGCTGGGGCCTCTGAGAACACAGGGGCATCAGAATGGGGAAGGTGACTGGGGCTGGCACGTAGCCTCGAGAGCCTAGCTATTGAGCTGGGACTAATGAACCTGAGAAAGAACAGGTCCAAACAGGCCCCAGGGAGGCTTCAGGAGCCAGGGCCCACGCCACAGAGCTGAACAAAGCACCATGAGTCAGGCCAGGCAGGAGATTGCACTGCCCTGTCCCTGGGCTGGGCTTTCACTCGTGATTCCTGGGATTTAAGCATGAGGGCTGGAGGTGTAAGTACAGGCCTGCTAGGACGGTGGCTCCATTTAAGGGGCCAGAGAGAGTAAAAATGTGGTGACTCCTGGGACAAGCTAGAGTTTACTCATCATTGGCTGTACAGAGAAAAGGGAGGACTTGGTTTCTTCAGATTTCTCATCAACTGCTACAGGGTGAGGCTGAAGAGCCTAGGCTAAGGTGTTGTGTATCCACCAGCGGGACGCACAGAATCGGGCTCCCCTGGAAGGGAAGAAGAAAGGAATTTGCATGTGTTTAGCACCTGGTGCCATGGTCCGTGTTTCTCCAGCTTACACTACGGTGATGTTGACTCTGTGCCTGGCATTGTCCAAGTGTCACACACACTAGTGAAGGAAGCTGTGACGCAAAGAGGATTTGTCACCTGTCTGAGGTCACGCTTCTGGCAAGGAGTGGAACAAGAATTAAAACCCAGGTGCTCTGGCTCCAGAACCACGCTTTACCCGCTCTGCTGCCTGTTCCTCTAGGGCCCATCTTCGTTCCCAGAACAACCACTGGGAAGAGTATCATGACCTCCGTTCTTACAAATGCAAAGTCCAGGCTCAGCGCAGTTAAATGGCTTGCCCACGGTTGTGCCGTTAGCCAGCCGCAGAGCCAAGATTCAGCCCTGGGTGGATGTGACCCCAGTGCTCTTTCTGCCACCCCACACTGAGTCTCCAGAAAGGAATAAGATGACGATTTAATTAGCACAACTACTTTTAAAGTCACAACATACAAATTTTTTTTTAAAAGAAACAAAGCAGCTAGGTGCTATGGCTCACGCCTGTAATCCAACACTTTGGGAGGCCAAGGCGGGTAGATACCTGAGGTCAGGAGTTTGAGACCAGCCTGGCCAACATGGCGAAATCCCATCTCTACTAAAAAAAACAAAAATTAGCTGGGCGTGGTGGCACGTGCCTGTAGTCCTGGCTACTTGGGAGGCTGAGGCAGGAAAATCACTTGAACTTGGGAGACAGAGGTTGCAGTGAACCTAGATCATCCCGCTGCACTCCACCCTGGGCAACAGAGTGGGACTCTGCCAGAAAGAAAGAAAGAAAGAGAGAGAGAGAGGAAAGGAAGGGAAAGAAGGGAAGAAAGGGAAGGAAAAGAAGGAAGGAAAAGGAAAGAAAGAAAGAAAAGAAACAGCAATAAAATCTCTGAGAATGCGTGTGTAATCAGGCTAGATGAATTGTCTGAGCCTCAAACAAATCATCAGTAAAAAGAAGCAAGGCTTTTATTGAAATTGATTCCACGCCATTGTTATTGTAACTTCAGGTGTCAGCTGCTCCTGTTGACATAGAGTGCTTCATCCCAGTGGCACAGGTGAGAGGAACAGGGTTTGACAGAAAGAATCCTTTGTGGAGCTGACCCATTTTCCAGCTTGAGAATAAGTTCAATCAGCTCCGAGTTAAATTTCTGCCTCTGGTGTCTTCTCACTGTCCCCTGCCCTCAGCCTGGCTTCCCACCACTCCCCCTACCTACCTCATCCCTCTCTATGCCTCTCTTGTGTCTAGAGGTCAGGGTGGTAGAAACAGCTCTGCACTTGGAGTCAAAGGACCAGGTCTAGTTGTGTGTGTGTGTGTGTGTGTGTGTGTGTGTGTGTGTGTTTTGAAACAGAGTCTCGCTCTGTTGCTCGGGCTGGAGTGTGATCTCAGCTCACTGCAACCTCTGCCTGCTCACGACAACCTCTGCCTCCCAAGTTCAAGTGATTCTCCTGCCTCAGCCTCCCAAGTGCCTGGGACTACAGGCACCTGCCACCATGCCCGGCTAATTTTTGTATTTTTAATAGAGACGGGGTTTCACCATGTTGGATGACTGGTCTCGAGCTCCTGACCTCTGGTGATCTGCCCACCTCGACCTCCCAAAGTGCTGGGATTATAGGCGTGGGCCACTGTGCCTGGCCCAGATCTAGTTTTGTCACCAAATAGCTGTGTGGGGTTGACTGAGTCACTTAACTTCTCTGAGACTCTCTGGAAAATTGGAACCCAGTGACCTCCAAGATCCTGACTGGCTCCAGGGCAAGTGCTCATCATTATTCATTCACTGGACTGGCTTGAGCCAGGCATTGTGCTAAATGCTGAGGAAACTGAGGTTACTAGTGTCTATCTCTGGCTCCAAGGAGCTCACAGCCTAGCACTGTGACACAATTCTGCATGGCAAGCATCCTAATGGAGGCAAGCTGGGACTATGCTGACCCAAAGCACAGCCTTCTTGCTGGGAGGGATCAGAAAGGCCCCAGGGAGAAGGAGATCTCTGTGCTGAATGTGAAATGATAAGAAGGTGATGAGGGACATCAGAGCCGGAGGAATAGCATGCACAAAGGCACAGAGCTGCGGACCAGCACAGCATGACTGGCCCCTGCTAGTCACATGGTGTGGCTGGAGCAGAGAAGGCATGTAAAGGAGGAGTCGAGTCTTCAGAGATGGGCAGGGGCCACATCATACAGGCACAGGGACCTACAGAGGGTTTTAAACAAAAGATCGGCAGTCTGATCTGTTTGGAAACCACACCAGTGGCAAGAAGGATGAGCAGTGGTAACTTCTGGGGTAGAAGATCAATTAGAAAATCATCCCAAAAGCCCAGGCCGGAAAGACTGAGGGCCTCCACTAAGGCAGTAGCAGTCGGCATGGGAGAGAAGGCAGGGATAAGAATTGTTCTCATTTAAAGAGGAAGAATGTACAGTCAAAGAGTGGGGGCCAATGTCAAATAAAACAAGGGGTCCCACTTTCTGGCATTGGTGTCTGGGTGGATTAGAAGCACAGAAGGAAGAACAGGCTTGAGGGAAAAGATAATCAAATGTGTGTTGTATGTCTGAATGGATGAAATTCCTCTAGTTTAGAAAACTTGTATTATTTTAAAGGACACTTAGAAATGACTACCTTGGCCAGATGTGGTGGCTCATGCCTGTAACCCCAGCAGTTCAAGAGATCAAGGTGGGAGGATTGTTTGAGCCCAGGGGTTGGACCCCAGCCTGGGCAACATGGTGAAACTTCATCACTACAAAAAATAGAAAAATTAGCCTGGCATGGTGCCACATGCCTGTAGTCCCAGCTACTCAGGAGGCTGAGGTGGGAGGATTATTTGAGCCGAGGAGGTTGAGGCTACACTGAGCCATGATTGCACCATAGAATTCCAGCCTGGGCAACAGAGCAAGACCCTGTCTCAAGAAGAAAAACAAAAACAAAACAAAAAAATGACTACCTTATTCTTAAAACCCTACAGTAATGGAGATACTGTTTTGAACCACTTTCAAAAGCATTTTCACTATCAGTAAGCCGTACTCTGTCATTGCACCAGCACAGCTTGTGGGCCGAGGGAAGGAGAAAGGTAGATACCATCTAGAAAAATCCACAGGGCAGGGAAGAAGAAAGGTATGATGGAAAGGAAGTCTCTGAAAAACAGAAAGAGGAAGTGTGAACCGTCTGAACCCTCTGGAGCTTTAAGGGGGCTGGGTGGGGATGGAGCTCAGATGCCAGTGTTCTGTCACCCTTGTCAAACCTTGTCAGTGGCATGTACAGCAATAGAAAAACTCCACGGAGGTCAAGAGCATGTCAGAGACATGCCTGTAATCCCCACACTTTGGGAGGCCAAACCAGGAGGATTGCTTGAGCCCAGGAGTTCAAGACCAGTCTGGGCAACATAATGAGACCCTGTGTCTACTAGAAATAAAAAAATTAGCTGGGTGTGGTGGCTTACATCTGTCGTCTCAGCTACTCAAGAGGCTGAGGTTGGAGGATTGCTTGAGCTCAGGAAGTTGAGGCTGCAGTGAGCCATGACTGTGCCACTACACTCCAGCCTGAGTGACAGAGACCCTTTCCCTCCCCCACAAAAAAATCGTGTGTGTCCCACTTTTCTTTTCTTTTTTTAAATTTAGAGTCTTGCTCTGTCTCCCAGGCTGGAGTGCAATGGCGTCATCTCAGCTCACTGCAACCTCGGCCTCCCAGGTTCAAGCAATTCTCCTGCCTCAGCCTCCTGAGTAGCTGGGACAACAAGTGTGTGCCACCACACCCAGCTACTTTTTGTATGTTTAGTAGAGATTGGGTTTCACCATGTTAGCAGGCTGGTCTCAAACTCCTGGCCTCAAGTGATCCACCCGCCTCGGCCTCCCAAAGTGTTGGGATTACAGGTGTGAGCCACTGCGCCCAGCCTTGCCCCACTTTTTGATTGGATCCCTGGAGCAGTCAGTCCCCTTCCAGGGTGTTCCTATGTCCACCGGGAGTAGCTCCATAAAGTAGAGACAACTGCACGTTGCGTTGAATCTTGGAGCAGGACCTTAGCTGTTCTATCCCTTCCACACGGCCCCACCTCAATTCCCCTTGGCTTGAGTGTGGCCCGGGAGAAACCCAGAAGTCCCTAAGAGGCCCTAGGAAATGCACAGGTGGTGGAGAGCCGAGAGCCTGTGGACCTGCCTCAGGCTGACGCCAGGAGGTAAATGGAAAGCACTGGTGACATGGGAGGGGTTCCGGTTTGTATCTACAGGACCAGCAGAGCTGGCACAGGACCCAGGAGCCGGGTGAACCACAAGCTCTCCCCAGCCAGAACCCCGGCTGTGGACGTCAGCAGGCGTAAAGGCCACGGAGGACCAGAAGACAGCACAGGGCCCCGCACCCAGAGTTATCCACAGGGTGAGGCTGGGAGCGGAGAGGCAGGAAGGGGACACACCCAGAGAGGAGATGACATTCCAGGCAGGGATTTGGCTGAACTTTTATCCAAAAGAGGCTGAACTAACTTAATACAACTAATTTACAGTGGAAGAGACTGGTTTTCCTTAATTGTCACGTATATGTTCTCCCACCTAATATTCATAGGAATGAGAATTTGTGAAGTTTACCTCTGTTCTAGAGAATAAGGGGGCACCTTCTTCTCTTTTTTTACACAGCTGAGTTATCGTATATAATTTTGACACCTGTCAAATCTTTGTTTTTAAGTCAGGTCTATGAGACATAATTTACATACAGTAAAATTCACCCTTAAAATGTAACTTTCAATGAGTTTTGGCAAATGTGTACAGTTGTGTAACTATCACCCCAGTTAGGAGACAGGACAGTTCCATCACCCCAAAAAGGTTCTTCATACCCTTGTGTAGTCAATCATGTTCCCCTTACCCCCTCACTAATCTGATGTCAATCTTAGTAATTTGGCCTTTTCCAGATTTTTATATGAATAAAATCATGTAAAATGTAGCCATTTGTGCTAAATTTTTTTTTTTTTTTTTTTTTTGAGACAAGGTCTCACTCCTGTTGCCCAGGCTGGAGCGCAGTGGCACAATCTCAGCTCACTGCAACCTTGACTTCCCAGGCTCAGGTGATCCTCCCACCTCAGCCTCCCAAGTGGCTGGGACTACAGGCATGCCCTGCCACACCCAGCTAATGTTCTGTATTTTTATAAAGACAGGGTTTCACCATGTTGCCCAGGCTGGTCTTGAGCTCCTAGGCTCAAGCAATTCACCCACATTGGCTTCCCAAAATGCTAAGATTGCAGGTGTGAGCCACTGTGCCCAGTCTGTGTTAAACTTTTAAACATATTTCCTTAACTACCTCTGCTTCCTCTTCCTCGACTCAGCCTTCTCTGCAAATTGCTTTATATGGACAAAACTGGTACCAGCAGCGACCTCTGCAGCCGCCCCAACCCCACCACTAGACCCCGTGTGACAACAGTCCCCAGAGTCATGGGTCTGGATCCTTGACATTCTAATCTTACTGGTTCTCTGCAATGCTTGCTTTGCTTTGGGTTCTCTTTTCTTTTTTTCTTTTTCCCACCTCTTAAGACACAGAAGCTCTTTCCTCAGATCCCTCCCCACTTCTAGCCCCTTCCTCCCCTCCTCACCTGTTGGTCCTCTTCCCTGGCGCCTGGTTCCCTGGGAAATCCACGTGCAAGGGCCTCCCTCCCTTCCATGCACTCCTCCCCTTCTGCACAATCTTCCTCCTCTCCTCTGATCCTCTGTCTTCTGCCACCTTGTTCTCTGTGCCCAGGCCCTCTCGTGATCTCATTCACCACAGATACACCCTGCTACCCAGCTGCCGCCCGCAAGCATCGTTTGATTGGTGTGTTTGAGGTTTGTTGACAGTTGGGGTTTTTCTCTCTCAATGAGGAAGAAGCAAGAAACCTCAACACAGCAATTTCCTCCTCAACTCCCAGTGATGGTGACAGATTCTGAGGCTCCAGGGCTGGGGCTGTGTCTTCACATGCCCTCTGGCGTGTTGTCCTCACAGTGGCAAAGAAATAGGAAGGTGAAAAGGTAAGACAAGAGGGAGTGGCATCTGTGCTTAGGGGCAGGGCTCAATTTGTCTGATGTGGGAGGACCTCAAAGGTGTCTCTCTTCTCATCTGAGCCAGACATTTGCAAGCTGACTGCCCTCAAGGAGCTGTGCACACCTTCTTCATCCACCATGAGCCTTAGCAAAGGGTCACCCCAGGGAACCGAAGCTCTCCCTGTGTCTCGAGGGGTGGGAAGGCGGTGTCTGTGGTCTTCCAACTCCCTTCAGAGCCAAGTGAGTTCAGACTGCTGGGTTCTAGTCCTAAACTCCTTCACCACCTACCCTTGAGGCCTTGAGCAAGTGACCTAACCTGCTCGTGCTTCCGTTTCCCCATCTGTACAATGACAATCGTCATGGGAACAAATTCACTGGGTTGTAGTACAGATGGAGTGAGATGGAAGGAAAGAATCTGCATAAAGCCGTTGCATAGAAGACAGGCTCAACAAATAGAAGCCACTACTCATCATCATTCTTATTATCTCAATTTAGGAAACAAGGATCCCGATTTCACCAGCTATTCCAGGTGAAGCTAAAACGAAGATCATCCCAAGTCTCAGGGTAAAGAAACTCATTTCCACCCTCAATCAAAGCCAGATTCCCTGATGTTGGTAGGGAAGTGGAAGTCCCCCCAGGGGTGGGGTGGAGTGAGGTGTGGCTTTCCTTACACATTGGTGGTACCAGTGACACTAGGGAGAAATCTCTAGGGAAAGGTGAGTTATGGAGTGCAAAACACAGCCAAGAGATCTAACCACTTCTCCCTTGTGGAGAGTCTCCTGCCAGCCAGAGCCAACTGCAGGGAATATGAGTTCCATTTTATTAAGGAAACCCACACGTTTCCTTCTATCCAATGTAGCCTCTATGTTCGCATTGTTGGCTCCCAGGATGTGAAATGTCATCCTAGTACAGAAGCCAGAAAAGAGTGGGCTGAATGTCTCGTTAGAGACCTTTAGCTAGCTATTAAAAAAAGTGGAGTCTACCTTCCTAACAGTTAATAATCACATGCCTTTATAGAGAGCAGTAGTAATAGTTGTGGTAATAATAGCAGCTGACTTTTTTTTAGCAGGTGCAATATAAGGTTCGTAACCATCCTGTTAAGCTGGTATTATTGACAGTCATCCCTCAGTATCTTGCTGGGACTGGCTCCAGGACCCCCTTGGATACCCAAATCCACAGATACTCAAGTTTCTAATATAACATGGTATAGTATTTGCATATAACCTAGGCAATTCCTCCCCTATACTTGTTCATTTGTCTGAAACAGCATCTTGCTCATTCACCCAGGCTGGAGTGCAGTGTCATGATCATAGCTCACTGCATCCTCAAACTCCTGTGCTAAAGCAATCCTCCTGCCTCAGCCTCCTGAGTAGCTGAGACTACAGGTGCACCACAGCACCAGGCTAATTTTTTTTTTTTTAAGTTTTTATAGAGACAGGGTCTCACTCATATTTACCAGGCTGGTCTCAAACTCCTGGGGCCTCAAGCGATCCTCCTACCTTGGTCTCCCAAACTATTGGTATTACAGATATAAGACACTGTGCCTGGCCAACCTTCCCTATACTTTAAGTCATCTCTAGATAACTTATAATGTCAAATATTAATACAATGTAAATGCCATGCAAATGGTTGTTATACTATATACATACATATATATATATATATATATATATTTTTTTTTTTTTTTTAAGATGGAGTCTTGCTCTGTTGCCCAGGCTGGAGTGCAGTGGCGTGATCTCGGGCACTGCAACCTCCAACTCCCGAGTTCAAGTGATTCTCCTGCCTCAGCCTCCTGAGTAGCTGGGATTACAAGTGCCCACCATCACACCTGGCTAATTTTTGTATTTTTAGTAAAGATGGGGTTTCATCATGTGGACCAAACTGGTCTTGAACTCCTGGCCTCAGGTGATCCTCCCGTCTAGGCTTCCCAAAGTGCTGGGACTACAGGTGTGAGCCACTGTGCCCAGCAATATATTGTTTTTGTTTGTATTATTTTTGTTGTATTGTTGTTGGGATTTTTTTCAATATTTTCTATCCATGGTTGGTTGAATCCACAGATGTGGAAACTGTGGATATGGAAAGCTGACTATATTAGAATTTTATAGCACAAGAAACTGAGACTTCATTGATTTAAATAGCCTACTAGCATCATAAAGATGGGAGGCATGCTTCAAACCCGTGTTTGATTCTGGGTTTGAACTTGGGTCAGTTTGAATTCAATGCAAGAGTGCCTAATGGTATTTTGTCTCTTAGAGGATTCTAGATTGCAATTGCATTTCAACCTAGTAAGAAAAGCATTTCAATCTGCTTTCTTTCTGATCCCCTCTGCGTATTTTCTTAGGAAAGGCAGAAAGTCTCAAAGCTCAGCCCCAGAGAATGAACAAGCGGCTCATTTCTGCCCCCTGGAGGACACAGCCTACACGGTTGAGAATAAAGGCAAGGAAGGTCATGGTTAAAGTGAATGCTCAGAATCCCAATAGATCCAGCCCTGCAATAAAGTTAAACCTAAAAAAAATACTTTCAGTTCATGAAAGGGAGGTGACAATGGATTGGGGATTATCTGGATCAAGAGTGAGAACAGTGGATCGGGGTCCTGCCTGAATATATACTGGATATGCATATATATATATACACACTATATATATATAGTTTTATCAGGGTCCTGAACAGACTCGTTGTAGCCTAGTTTTCAGACTTGAACTTTCATCTTTAACATGTGCTCCAAATGATTCTTTCACTAGGGCCATTTAAGGAACAGGCGCACATGATTTATTCATCCAGCATGGGCTTGAATAACCCCTTCCATCCACAACCCACTGTTGCTATGGCATTTGGTGGACCCCAAGGGAGTGGAGTCCATGTCCCTGTTCCAAAGAGGCTTGATCAATTACACTATCTCTCAGGGCCTTGCCTTGCTTATTGAGAAAATGGCTAATTTCTAATTGGTGTGAGAGCCGGGAGACCCATGTAGGACCTGCAGACAGCATGCGCTTCACTTAATCTCCTTGGACCTCAGTTTCCTTGTCTACAACATCAGAGGGTGAATACTCATCCAGCTTCCTCCTGTGTCAATATTCTGAAGTCTCCTTCTGCCTCTGGCAGACCCCAGGCCCTGTGGAGAGGCTACAGGGAAACCTTGCTTGGGTGACTGACTTAGGAGGCTGGTCTCCATGACTGTGTAGGGCCACCTCCTGCCAAATGGCTCACGACAATTCCAGGAGCAGGCTGTGGTCTCCCTGATCCTGAGGTTTGGAGCTTTGGGTGTTCCCGTCATTGACATTCACACCACACTGTAGGAGCCTTCTTTCCACTGATGCATGGAGTATAAAGTAAACCCTGTTCACAGAAAGGGTCTGGGGAAAATAAAGCTGATTTGGAAAAAGAAAGTTCTCTAGAAACCCAAATAAGGCTTCTTATTTCTAGAAACCCTCAAACAAGACTTTCTGAACTCTGGAATCACATGAACCAGCCTTTAAATAACAGCTCTGTTACTCAATAGCTGTGTGATTTGAGGTAAGTTATCCATTTTATTTATTTGTTTGTTTGTTATTTTTTGAGATGGAGTCTTACTCTGTCACCCAGTCTGGAGTGCAGTGGCGCAATATCGGCTCACTGCAACCTCCACCTCCCGGATTCAAGCAATTATCCACCTCAGCCCCCCAGGTAGCTGGGATTACAGGCACCCACCACCACATCCAGCTAATTTTTTTGCATTTTTAGTAGAGATGGGGTTTTACCATCTTGGCCAGACTGGTCTTGAACTTCTGATCCTGTGATCCACCTGCCTTGGCCTCCCAAAATGCTGGGATTACAGGCATGAGCCACTGCACCTGGCCTAAGTTATCCATTTTAAACTTGGTTTCTTCATCTGTGGAATGGACGTGAGAAGAGTACAAAAGCCGGGCATGGTGGGTATGTACCTGTGTTCTCAGCTACTTGGGAGGCTGAGGGAGGAAGATGACTTGAGCCCAAAAGTTTGAGGCTTAGTGCACTATGATCATGCCTGTGAATTGCCACTGCACTCCAGCTTGGGCAACATAGTGAGCCCTCATCTCTAAAAATATGTATGTATGATAGAATAGTGTGTATATCACTCCGTCTTCCAGGCTGTAGTGTAGTGATGTGATCATGGCTTACTGCAGCCTCAACTTCCCAGGCTCAGGTGATTCTCTCACTTCAGCCTCATGAGTAGCTGGGACTATAGGTCCATGCCACCACCTCTGGATAATTTTTTTGTATTTTTTGTACAGACTGGTACTTTTTGATACTTAGACTGGTCTCCAACACCTGGGCTCAAGCAATTCTCCTGCCTTGGTCTCCCAAAGTACTAGGATTACAGGCATGAGCCACTGCACCAGGCCTAGGGGTTCTAATATATTCACTATCTTGTGAATATATCCCCACTCTCCAATATCAAAGCATATCCATTATCATAAAACGAGACCCCATACCCACTATAGTTACTCCCTATTACCTCCTCCCCTTAGTTTCTGGTGAACCGTCAATCCACTTTCTGTCTTTATGGATTTGCCTATTCCAAACATTTCATGTTAATGGAATCATGTGATACATGACCTTTATTTTATTTTATTTTATTTAAGACAGAGTCTAACTCTGTCTCCCAGGCTGGAGTGCAGTGCGTGATCTCAGCTCACTGCAACCTTGGCCTCCCGTGTTCAAGCAATTCTTCTGCCTCAGCATCCTGAGTAGCTGGGATTACAGGCACATGCCACCATGCCTGGCTAATTTTTGTAGAGACAGAGTTTCATCATGTTGTCCAGGCTGGTCTCGAACTCCTGACCTCAAGTGATCCACCCACCTCAACCTCCCAAAGTGCTGGGATTATAAGCGTGAGCCATCGTGCCTGGCCGATAAGTGACCTTTAGTGTCTAGCTTACCTCCTTAATGTCTTCAAGGTTCATCCATGTCATAGCACATGTCAGTACTTCATTCCTTTTTATTGTCAAATAATATTCCATTGTATGGATATACAACATTTTATTTATCCTTTCATGAGTTGATGGACACTTTCGGTTGTTTCCATTTTGGGGCTATTATAAGCAATTCTGAGATGAATATTCATGTGCATGTTCTGGAGTGAACACGTGCTTTCAGTTCTCCTGGATATATACCTAGGAATGGAGTTGCTGGGTCTTATGGAATTGCTGGGTCTGTGAGAATATGGACAAGGTCACAGGGCAAGAGCAAAGATACTCTGAAAACATAAAATCCAGGGCCAATGATATAAAACACACACTCCAATAAACTGAAATGAAATACTTGTAATTTAGTGAATTTCTTAAAGTACTCACCATTTAGGGGCAGAGAAACTGCATACAGGGGTTCTGGTGGTCTTTGAAATAATTTATTGAATATTTAGGCTTGGAAATGTGAGTAGGTCATAAAGTTTGAGGACAATAATAATTTTTTTTTTTTTTTGAGACAGAATCTTGGCTGTCGTTCAGGCTGGAGTGCAGTGGCATGATCTCGACTTGCTGCAACCTCTGCCTCCCGAGTTTAAAGCGATTCTCCTGCCTCAGCCTCCCGAGTATCTAGGATTACAGGCACCCACCACCACGCCTGGTTATTTTTTTGTATTTTTAGTAGAGATGGGGTTTCACTATGTTAGCCAGGCTGGTCTCAAACTCCTGACCTTGTGATCTGCCTGCCTTCACCTCCGAAAGTGCTGGGATTACAGGCGTGAGCCACCGTGCCTGGCTGAGGACAATAATAATTTTTGATGACTCTCTAAGTATAGTCATGGGCCAAATAGCAACATTCTGGTCAGTAAGGAACCGCATACATGACAGTATTATGACAAAGCCGAAGAATTCCTATTGCCTAGCGACATCATTACATCTTAGTACAACACGTTGCTCACATATTTGTGGTGATGCTGGTGTAAACAAACCTATTGCACTGCCAGTCATGTGAAAGTATAGCGCATGCAATTATGTACAGTCCATTCTACTTGATAATGAACATCTATGGTACTTGTTAATGTATTTATTATGCCATACTTTTTATGATTATTTTAGAGTGTACCCCTACTTATAAAAAAAAAGTAACTTTGAGATCATGTCAGGCAGATTTTTCAGGAGATATTCCAGAAGGCACTGTTGTCACAGGAGATGACACCTCCGTGCATGTTCTTGCCCCTGAAGACCTTCCAGTGGCACGAGATGTGGTGGTGGGAGGCAGTGATATAGATGATCCTGGCCCTGGGCAGGCCTAGGCTCATGTGTGTGCATGTGTCTTCATTTTTAACAAAAAAAAATTTTTTTTGAGACAGAGTCTCACTCTGTTGCCCAGGCTGGAGTGCAGTGGCACAATCTCAGATCACTGCAACCTCTGCTGCCTGGGTACAGGCGATTCTCCTGTCTCAGCCTCCCAAGTAGCTGGGATTACAGGCACCTGCCACCACACCTGGCTAAATTTTGTAGTTTTTAGTAGAGACAGGGTTTCACCATCTTGGGGAGGCTGGTCTTGAATTCCTGATGTCGTGATCCACCCACCTTGGCCTCTCAAAGTGTTGGGATTACAGGTGTAAGCCCGTGCCCAGCCCAAAAAATGTTTGAAGTAAAAAAATTATAAAACTGGAAAAAAGCCATTTTTATAATTAGGATATAAAGAAAAAACAGCTGCACAATATGTTTATGTTTTAAGCTATTATTACATAACTCAAAAGTCTTTTAAAATTAAAAAGTTTATAAAGCAAAAAGGTCACAGAATGCTAAGGTTAATTTATTATTGAAGAAATAAATTTTAAAAATAAATTAGTATAGCCTAAGTGTCTACCGTTGTGGAATGTCTTGAGCCTTCACATTCATTCACCACGAACTCACTGACTCATCCTAAGCAACTCTAGTCCTGCGAGCTCCATTCATGGTAAGTGCCCTATAGAGGTGGACTATTTTTTATCTTTCATACTGTATTTTCCTGCACCTTTTCTAGGTTTATCATGTTGTGTGGTGGGGGGGGGGCGGTGTTGTTTTTGTTTTTTGAGACAGCGTCTCACTCTGTTGCTCAGGCTGGGATGCAGTGGCGTGATCTCAGCTCACTGCAGCCTCCGTCTCCTGGGTTCAAGCAATTCTCCTGCCTCAGCCTCCTAAAAGCTGCCATTGCAGGCGCACACCCTACACCCAGCTAATTTTTGTATTTTTAGTAGAGATGATGGGGTTTCACCATGTTGGTCAGGCTGGTCTTGAATCCTGATCTCAGGTAATCCACCCACCTTGGCCTGGCAAAGTACTGGGATTACAGGTGTGAGTCACAGGGCCTGGCCCGGTTTAGATGTTTTTAGATATACAAATACTTGCCACTGTGTTAACACTGGCCTACAGTATTTAGTACCGTAACATGCTGTGCAGGTTTGTGGCCTAGGAGTAATAGGCTACACTGTCCAGCCTAGGTGTGTAGTAGGCTATGCCATCTAGGTTCATGCAAGCGCACTCAATGATATTCACACAAGGACAAAATCGCCTTTTGGGGGACGCATTTCTCAGAATATATCCCCATTGTTAAGCGACACATGATGATAGTTGAAGAAACTCTCAGGCTGGCTTCCTCCTTCTTCAGAGGGATTCGGGGCCATGCCTCTTTAAGGCCCAAGAGAATTGACTCCCTTCTCCACCTGCCCTCTTGCCTTCCTGACTTAGACCTTTGCAGCCTTCCCTCCCTCACAGCTGTTCCGTTTACTGTTAAAAAAAAAAAAAAGAGAGAGAGAATGCGCTATTGTTTAAAGTGGCAATTAATTGTTCAGCTGCTCATGGGAAAGAGGGAAGCTCTGAAAATGTTAGTCATTAATTCCTAGTGATGGGAAAGTTCAGTTTGACCTCGGGAGGTTACAGGCACCATATTTCAAGTGGCAGAATTTGTAAAGTTTCATTCCTGTTCTACTTTGATCAAGGTACTGGACTAGGTGCTACTCAGAGGTACATAGAAACACAAAGGCACCCAGCCACATTTATCCCTGTCCTTAAGAAAATGTGTAGGGAGGAGAATAATCTTACACAAAGGTAGCCTGTGATCCTGTGGCACTCAAGGGTCTGTGTCCCAGCATAAGAGACAGAGTTATGTTGGGGAGAAGATAATTTTCCTTGGGCTGGGCTGGGCTAGGGACTCCAGGCTTCGTGATGGAAGAGGGGCTGAGGATGGGCAGGCTTCCAGCAGGGGGGATGGTATTCTAGAAAAGGCAAGTGACAAGTGCAAAGGCCCAGGGGCAGGACTTTAAAAGATATAGTGGGTCTGGCCTGGGCATGGTGGCTCACACTTGTAATCCCAGCACTTTGGGAGGCCAAGGTGTGTGCATCACCTGAGGTCAGGAGTTTGAGACACCCTGACCAATATGGTGAAATCCCATCTCTACCAAAAATACAAAAATTAGCCAGGCATGGTGGTGCGCGCCTGTAATCCTAGCTACTCAGGAGGCCAAGACAGGAGAATTGCTTGAACCCAGGAGGCAGAGGTTGCAGTGAGCCGAGGTCGTACCACTGCACTCCAGCCTGGCTGACAGAGCAAGACTCCATCTCAAAAAAATATGTGAATTAAATTAAATTAAAGATATATTAGGTCTGAAATACAGGTTCCTGAATGAGCCTTTGTTTTTTTTTTTAAAAAAAAAGAGCCCTCGGGCTCGCTGCGACCTCTGCCTCCCGGGTCCAAGCAATTCTTCTGCCTCAATGTCCTGAGTGGAGGGGACTGCAGGTGTGCACCACCACGCCTGGCAAAAGAAAAAAAAAAAAAAAAAAAGAGCCCTCGAAGTTTCTAGTTTTTGTTGAATTGCCCCAGTAAAGTCTGAGATTTATCTGTCATCCCTAACTAAGGAGAGGCCCAATTATTGGGGTGCAATGATTAAAATGGGAACAACATAGTGCCTTCGAGTTATTTTTCCATGCATCACCCTTGGCGTGGGAAACACCCTACCAGCCGAGAGCCCCGTGATGAAGATTACTGCAGACATGTTAAAAAAGGGTTCTCCTTTGACTGACCCTGATAGGTGCTGGATTCCTGGAAAAGCAGGTTGCAGCCTCAGCTGAGGTCTCTGGGGTGGGTAGAACCCCTTTCTCCTCCACACACAACGATCCTACCTATCACAGGTAGCATGGGTTTTTGCCTTGCACATACCATTCTGTCATTGGTAACTCACTTCTATACTTGTCAGACCTTCTCTGTTTTCTCCACAGGAATCTTTGGAATTTCTCTGTTCCCTGTGGCAGCTGTGGTTCTCAGTAGCTAGGCTACCGCCCTCCGGGAGGTGTTCCAAAAATCTGTAGAAATTTTTAGTTGTCTCGGCGATGGAGAGGGCACTATTGGCTTTAGTGGGAAGAGACCAGGACAGCCAGAAATCCTCCTGCAATGGGTAAAAGATTTCACAAGAATTGTCCCATGCCCTATAGGACTTTTATATATCTAATTATAATACCTTGAGCCTTGAAACCTAACACCAATTAACATAGAAGCACAATGTGCTTTTTGCACAGTTTTAGATATCCAGATTTTCCCCCCAGGAATGCAGCAGAGGGAACACTGTAACCAGAACAATGTAAACAGAGGGAACATCGCACTTTGTCTTGTGTAGAACTTTACAGCGGTTACCATTTTGGGAAATCACGCCACCCACAGTAACTCCACTCCTGCTTCTTGAGTTGCCAACATAACACACTTGTGATCTGTCTGCATTTCTAGTGCTCCCTTTCAGAGTGATTCTGTGTACAGGTGCAGGATATCTGACTTCTTTGCAGAAGTGTATCCATGCCCAAGAACTTACATTCAAAGGACAAATGTAGGTTTACATTTGTTATAAATGTTTTCCTTTCCCTAAGTTGGGCATTTGCAACAAATTGTAATTTCCAAAGATGCCACAACAACATATATCCCATTCTGCATGCTCTTGTTACAACACGATGTTGACATTCTTCCATGAATAGGGGCATCTGTGTTCCTTCACCCTGAACTTGGGTGGATCTTCATAATTGCCCCCACCAATATAATGTGGCAGAATCATGCTGTGCAACTGCTGGAACTGGGTGAGACATTTCATTTTATGCATCAACTTGGCTGAGTCATGGTGCCCAGATATATGGTCAAACATTCTTCTGGATGTTTCTGTGATGGTGTTTTTGGATGAAATTAACTTTAAATCTGTGGACTCTGAATAAAGCAGATTGCCCTCCATAATGTGTGTGGGCTTCAAACAATGAGTGGAAGGTCTGAAGGAACAAAAGACTCCCATCTTTTAAACAACATCTCCCATGAGCAAGGAGGTATTCTACCAGCAGATGGCCTTGGGGCTTAAACTGCAGCATGGACTCTTCCCTGCATCTCCAGCCTACGAGACCACCCTGTAGGTTTTAAGACTTGCCAGCCTCCATAATTGTGTGAACCAGTTCCTTAAAATCTCTCTCCCTCTCTCTCATACAGCCTCCACCTGGCTCACTCTTTTTTCTCTGGATACTTATCTCTGGAAACAAGCCACCATGTCATGAGAAAGCTCATGCCACGTGAGGAAGCCATGTGTGGATGTGTGAGGCCCTGCAGGTGTAGGAGCCTCTAAAAGACCAGCCCTAGACTTCACTCTATCTGCCACCTGGAACTCCCAACATCGTGGAGTGAGAATAGCCATCCTTAGTGTTCTGTCTGAATTTCTAAATCACTAGTAATAAATAATTAGGTAATTTTGCTTCAAGACAGTTAAACATTTTTTTAATCTAAATGATTCAATACTTAAAAGACCAAGATGAATAGGGTTGCTAAGGAGGGTGAAGATGTAAATCACCATAAAGGCTTTGCTAGCAAATCTCTGAAAACTGAGCAGACCCTACCTAATCTAGGGACACGTCTGCCCTTGATAATTTCCGGGACATGTGCTATCGTTGATGGGGCAGAGTAGGGCACAAACCCAGCCTCCAATGTCTGGCTTGGACAGATGTCACTTCTCTTAGTGGTAACTACCCAGCCCCTCAGGGTTCTGCCTCCAGAACTTTTGCCTCCAATCCCAGCCTGCCCACATGTCAAGGAACTGATGGGCAGCTTTGAGGAAGAAGGTGATAAGCGTAACTGGATGCTTTCCAGGTCCTCTGGAATGAGGAGATTTAGATGGGCCACCTCTGGGTCCACAGTCATGCCCTCAGGAGGCTGAAAGGAAATCCAGTCAGGCCCCAGGCTGTTCAGGAAGAGATAGAAGCTGGCACCAGCAAGCCACCGCATGGAACAGGAACAGAAAACCCAGATTATGAAGCAAGAGTTAAGAGCCCTTCATACTTCAATATTTTAACCTGGGAATCTGAATTCAGGCCAAAGAAAATATTTCTGCCCAGTGGCTGTTCCCAAAAACAACAATACCCAGGAGAATGACATATTCTCAAAGCAGAGCATCCAGGAAGGGACTTGGGAGGATCCCAGTACAAAGCTGCAAATCCAGAGGTTTTTTTTTTTTTTTTTTTAGACACAGTCTTTTTCTGCTGCCCAGGTTGGAGTGCAATGGCACAATCTTGGCTCACTGCAACCTCTACCTCCCAGGTTCAAGCGATTCTCCTGCCTCAGCCTCCTGAGTAGCTGGGACTACTCAGGTTGGCAGGGCTGGTCTCAAATTCCTGACCTCAAGTGATCTGCCTGCCTTGGCCTCTCAAAGTACTGGGATTACAGGTGTGAGCCACTGCGCCTGGCCAGTTTTCTATAATGGAAGTTCATATCCCCTTCAAGCCATGGAGGTGGCTTGCACATGGGAGGCTTGCTACATATCTCACCAAATTCTTAATACATCCTCTGAAATAGGTACATTATTAGCTCCACTTTTCAGATAGGAAACTGAGACTTGGCCTTTCATGCTAGCCCAAGCATATTGGATTTCTTTCATTTTTTCTTTTTCTTGAGATGGAGTTTAGCTTTTGTTGCCCAGGCTGGAGTGCAATGGCACAATCTTGGCTCACTGCAACCTCCGCCTCCAGGTTCAAGCTATTCTCCTGCCTCAGCCTCTTGAGTAGCTAGGATTACAGGCATGTGCCACCATGCCTGGCTAATTTTGTATTTTTAGTAGAGACGGGGTTTCTGCATGTTGGTCAGGCTGGTCTTGAACTGACCTCAGTTCGATCCAGTGATCCATCCACCTTGGCCTCCCGAAGTGCTGGGCTTACAGGCGTGGGCCACCACACCCAGCTGCATATTGGATTTCAAAGCCCATCGTCTTACTGTGTTGTTATCCTGGATTCAAAGGCAGAGAGGCTTTCTCCTACTTAATATTTGAGTGTCACACGTTCCTACTTACAGCCACAGCACAACCATAACAATTAGGAAATTGACACTGATTCAATAATACCGTCGAATCCACAGACCCCACTTTATAGGTCCAGCATCCAGACTAGGATCACAGGTTGCATTTAGTTGTCACGTCTCATTCACCTCCCTCAATCTAGAATAGTTCCTCAGACTTTCCTTATCTTGCATGACCTTGACATTCTGAAGCATCCCTCACTTTGGATTCACCTGATTGCTTCCTCACGATGTATATGTTTTTGGCAGGAACACCACGGCAGTGATGCCGTGCGCTTTTCAGTGCATCATATTAGGAGGCTCACAACAGCGATTTGTCTCTTGCTGGTAGACACAGAGGGGCTTTTCACAAAGGACTCAGAATCATATATTGGGGGGAAAAACAACAACAATGGGGAATTCTGTGCAGCTCAACAAACCCTCTAATAATAATACACCATGAGCAATGGGCCACCTAGCAGCGGCCAGAGCCTGGTCCACAGACGAGTAACAATATCACTGGAAGGGTGTTAGGACAGAACCTCTCCCAGGGAGAGAACCTGAGTGGTTAGAAGGAATTCTTCAACAAGCCACCTGGAGAAGAGGGTAGGACCTCAGAGGGCATTCTCAAATAGGCGGGAGAGTAAGGAGGCAGATGTAGAGTAAGAACAAAAGGCAGCTGACACGAAAGGGAGGAAGAAAACAGGGAAGGCAGGAAAAACGGGCTGGAGGATGAGAGAATAATGGGAGAAAGCAGTGGCATCCAAAGATCTCAAAGTTTCTGCTTCATTCACTTCACAGGGGTTTAAGAAAGAAGTGTAAGCTGAGCACAGGGGCTCGCTCCTGTAGCATTTTGAGAGGCTGAGGTGGAAGGGCCACTTGAGCTCAGGAGTTCGAGACCAGTGTGGGCAACACAGCGAGCCCCTGTTTCTACAAAAATTTAAAAATTATCTGAGTGTGCTGGTGTGCGCCTGTAGTTCCAGCTACTCAGGAGGCTGAGGCTGGAGGATTGCTTGAGCCCAGGAGGTCGAGGCTGCAGTGAGCCATGATTGTGCCACTGCACTCCAGCCTGGGTGGCAGAGTGAGATCCTGTTAAAAAAGTTTTTTTTTCAATTAAGAAAAAAAGTTTATGTACAATATACTTCTTATCCACTGGACTTGGAGCCAAATAGCCTATCTTAATCCTAAGATCACTGGGTAAATTAGTCTTGCTGAGATTCAGTTTCCTTATCTGAAAAAAATAAATAAATAAAAGAGAAAAGGCAGGATATGGTGGCTCATGCCTGTAATCTCAGCACTTTGGGAGGCTGAGGTGGATCATTTGAGGCTTCGAGTTCAAGACCAGGTTAGGCAACGTGGCGAGACCCTGTCTCTACAAAAAATTTAAAAGAAAAGGAGAGAAATCCCTTTCAGAATGCCTCTAAGGACTCGATGAGACAACACCTAGTCATTTAGTCAGCTAACACAGATCGCATGTCTACTGTGTGGCTCCACTGTTCCTCAGGCTGGGGATACAGCAGAGGACAAAACAGAAAAGAATCCCTGTCCCCATGAGGCCCACATTCTGGTGAGGCAGCCTACCAAAGTATCCTCTGAGCTGTCAAGCACTGTGCATATTTGAGGAATTACTCTATTCACAGGTAACATGAGTGTGACCCGTGAAAATGGAGAAATTAAGTCACAGAAGCTACAATGGTAGCAGTAAGAAGAGTGAGGAGGTCATCTGATTCTGGAAGAAATGTGCCCATTTGAAAACTACCCTGACCGATAAGAGCAGAAAGCCCCAGAAGAATATTCACCGGACTTCTCTAGGGGAAGGATTACAGGTGAACTCTCACTCTACTGTACTGTGTGAATATTTTTAAATTAACACTTATTATTAGCATAATTTTTCTGATTTGATAAAAGGTAAGACATAGATTGAAATAGTCACAGGGCTGGGCCTGGTGGCTCATGCCTATAATCCCAGCACTTTGGGAGGCGGAGGCAGAGGAACACTTGAGGTCAGGAGTTCGAGACCAGCCTGGCCAACATGGTGAAACCTCGTTTCTACTAAAAATAGAAAAAATAGCCAGTTGTGGTGGTGGGCAGGAGAGATGCTTAAACTAGTGGGGGCAGAGGAGCAGAGATGGCGCCACCTGTACTCCAGCCTGGACAACAGAGTGAGACTCTGTCTCAAAAAAAAAAAATAGAGCCACAGCCTCTCAGTCAAGAGCAAATTGAGTTTTTGATGAATTTCGGAAGCCAGGAGATAGAAAATCTGTCAGGGGCAAAGTCACTCCCTGCATTTGGTCTTTGGTTCCCTCTTGCCTTTCTGGTTGTCTCTGCCTTTTTCATAAATCCAAAGCCTCCTCAAGTCTTCCCGAACTCACCCAACTGCTGACACACACACGCAATTCTTCCCATCATGATTTCCGTCAGATTTCATTATTAAGCAATACTTCCCTGCTCATTTTCTCACCTGTCTCTTTCACATCCCAGATAGCCAATTTACACACACACACAGAAAAGTTTCAACAGAAGCACAAAAAACAAGCAACATACTTAAAATTTTTATTGTAATAAAATATTACATAATATTTATCATTTCAACCTTCACAATTCAATGGCATTAAATACATTCACAATGTTGTATAACCATCACCACTATCTATACCAAAACCTTTTTCATTATTTTCAACAAAAATTCTGTACTCATTAAATAATAACCTTCTCTTTTGCCCCTCCCTCCAGCCCATGGTAACCTCTATTTTTTTGGTTTTTTTTTGGGTTTTTTTTTTGAGACAGAGTCTCGCTCTTGTTGCCCAGGCTGGAGTGCAATGGCACGATCTCAGCTCACTGCAACCTCCACCTCCCAGGTTCAAGTGATTCTCCTGCCTCAGCCTCCTGAGTAGCTGGGATTACAGGCACGTGCCACCATGTCCAGCTAATTTTTTGTATTTTTAGTAAAGATGGAGTTTCACCATGTTGGCCAGGCTGGTGTGGAACTCCTGAACTCAGGTGATCCACCCTTCTCGGCCTCCCAGAGTACTGGAATTACAGGCGTGAGACAGTGCCAGGCTTTCTATCTTATTTTCCATCTCTACAAATTGGCTCATTCTGGGTACCTCATATAAGTGGAATCACGTAATACTTGTTTTTCTGTGTCTGGATTATTTCACTAAGCATAATGCTTTCAAGGTCTATCCATGTTTTAGCATATATCAACTTTCATTTCTTTATGGCTGAATAATATTTCATTGTACGAATATAGCACATTTTGTTTATCCATTCTGTTGAGGAACAGTTGGGTGGTTGTTTTCACCTTTTGGCTATTGTCAATGATGCTGCTATGAACATTGTGTACAAATATCTGTTCAGGTCCCTGCTTTCAGTTCTCTTGGGAATATATCCAGAAGTGGGATTGCCGGGTCATACAGTAGTTCTGTGATTAACCTACAGAAACAACACACTTTGGAGGATTAAAAAAAGAATATCTTTATACTCTCACTTCATTTCATATCTTATGAAATCTTTTTGAGGTGCTTAGAAAAATACACTCAGTAGGCTGGACGTGGTGGCTCACACCTGTAACCTCAGCACTTTGTGAGGCTGAGGCAGTTGGATCACAAGGTCAGGAGTTCAAGACCAGCCTGGCCAACATGGTGAAACTCTATTTCTACTAAAAATTCAAAAATTAGCTGGACGTGGTGGTGCACACCTGTAGTCCCAGCTTCTAGGAGGCAGAGAAGGGAGAATTACTTGAACCTGTGAGGCAGAGGTTGCAGTGAGCCGAGATCACACCACTGCACTCCAGCCTGGGTGATAGAGGGAGACTCTGTCAAAGGAGGAAAAGAAAGAAAGAAGGAAAGAAAGAACACACAATAAAAAGAGATGAAGTGTTAAAGGAATTAGGACAAAGGGGAAATAAGGGTAAGAGCTTCCCAGTAAGTGCTTGGGCAGGGCAGATCAGCTCCATCAGAAAACAAGCGCTTGGGGCGCGCTGCTAGCACTTTCAAAAGGCAGCTTCCTTTGCAGATGATTCCAATTGTAAACATTGGCTGAGCTGCCTCTCCAAATGGAGCACAGCACGTGGGCTTCACTCTATACACGGACCATGTGGAAGCTGACGCCATAACCTTACCCACAGCACGTTTCTCAAACACTCACGGACCTCCCGCTGGGTCGGTCCTTAGAATTATCTAGGGCAACCCTCTCGATTTCCAGATGAGGAAAGTGAGGCTCAAAGAGGTTAAGTGTCCTGCGGAGACACACAGAGCGTGTAAGTAGCAGAGCTGAAATTCACACCCACGTGTCCTGCCGCCAGCCTAGTCTCTCCGGGTTACTACACCGCCTCTCATTGCCGTAAGTCAGCTTTCCTTTGCTTCAACTGTGCGAAGTTTTCTTTACTTATTTGGGAAACATACTGGCTGTATGAAATCATATGTTCTCTCTTTTTAAACTGTTCCAGTAGTTATGCAGTTTCAAAGTTCTGAAGGTTGAAAGTACTATTATGTGGTACTAAACAAGGTGGACATTAGCTGTGACACAGGAGGGATGTCACAAATCCAATTGCTGAAGTTGCGTTACTTATTTTAGAAAACTTTCCATTGAGTTGACTTACCAAATGGAAGTGTTGCTTCCTGGGTTTCCCTTGGTGATTTTTAAAATTGTGCCTAAACATTCATGTCCAGTTCAGACTACACACAATTCCAGCATAACCAGGCTTGGTAATGACCAGAGCTATTAACAATCTGTGATGGACCTTGTATCAGCCAAATATTTACCTAGCTCATGCTCACGACAGGTTTGTGGGACAGACCCAATGGCTCCTACTTCAGCTGGGTTTCTGTTTGGATCTTAATGTGAACACAGCTGCTTGGTTTTATTTATGTAGGTAGATTTTTCTGACATCTTTCATCCTTTCCTGAACTGACTACACTCGAAGACATTGCAACTTGCTCTGTTCCCTCCATGAGTCACCTAAAAAGACACTGGTGGTTTCCAGGACTTCCTCAATGTTTTTGTAGCTGTGTCTGGTGTAAGCTTATAGGCTTTCCCTGGAAGTTGTTCCACAGATCCACTCACTCGTCTTTAATTCAGTTCCTCAAACACTGCAGTTGTGGTAGAAGCTGGTCATGGTCTCTAGAACAAGACAGCCCTGGTCTAAATCTCAGCTCTTACTTTGTAACCTCCAGCAAGTTACTCAACCTCTTTGCGCCCCATTTTGTAATCTAAAACATGGAGATGATAATAATACCAACTGCATTAGGTGATTATGAGAATTAAGAGTTTATATATATATATATATATATAAACAGCCCTGGAAGAGTGCCTGACACGTGTTGTAAATGCTCAATACATTATTGACAAAATTCCTGCCTACTCCAAGTCAGGCATTGCCAGGCTTTGGGGATATAAGGTTGAATAAAACCCAGATCCTGCTTTAAAGAAGCTTGTTCAGAGAACACACACACACAAAATATACAGTCCAGGTGCAGTGACTTAGGCCTGTAATCACAACAGTTTGAGAGCCCAAGGTGGGATAATTGGTTGAACCCAGGTGTTTGAGACTAGCCTGGACAACAAGAAAGACCCTGCTTATACAAAAATTTAAAAATTAGCTGAGCATGGTGGCACATATCTGTACTCCCAGCTTCTCAAGGGGCTGCGGTGTGAGGATCACTTCAGCCTGGGAGGCCAAGGCTGCAATGGGCCATGATTGTGCCACTGCACTCCAGCCTGGACAACAGAGTAAGACCCTGTCTCTTGCACTCTGTGTGTGTGTGTGTGTGTGTGTGTGTGTGTGTGTTAGTGGGGGGGGTAACATTATGTATTCTTATGGACATTTTATTATTTGTTGGAGACAGTCTTGCTCTGTCACCCAGGCTGGGGCACAATGGTGCAATCTCAGCTCACTGCAACCTCCACCTCTCGGGTTCAAACAATTCTCCTGCCTCAGCCTCCCAAATAGCTGGGACTACAGGTGTATGCTACCATGCCCAGCTAGATTTTTTTTTTTTTTTTTTTTTAGTAGAGATGGGGTTTCACCATGTTGGCCAGGCTGGTCTCAAACTCTTAACCTCAAATGATCCGCCTACCTCAGCCTCCCAAGTGCTGGGATTACAGGCGTGAGCCACCACACCTGGCCTATCATGGACATTTTAAAACAAGATAGTAGCGGAGCATTTTTGTGTTCCATATGAAAACTTGTTGCTGTATTATCACTGAATGCCAGCATTTTCATCTAGAATTTGTTAAATGCCCCATCCATTAGTTCACCAACGTGTATTGAACACCTACTATATTCTAGACACCATAGTTGGCACTTAGGATATACATGTGACACTGACAAGAAATGTTAGTCTGTCATTCTTCACTGCCTTCCCTCTTCCTACACTCTCTACGCCTCGCTCAGGAGTACCTATGATTGCCTACCTGATTCTTGGGGTTTCAGGGTAAGGTGGAGAGTTGAGAGGTTGACTCGATCTATATAATTGAGGTGGTGAAGGGGTAACGAGAGATGTGAAGATTTCAGTCAGTTTGGAAGAAGAGATTTGGGGAAGGAGTTGCTGTGATGAGAAAACTGCGGGAAAATTGAAAAGTGAAGAGGAACTTTTGAACTTCTACTGGGCATTTTGCAATGTCATTCCTTCTTTCCGTTCCTCTTTAGTAGAGACTTCAATGGCTCTTCAGTGCTTTTGGATCTCAAACTGATGCTTCTTTTGAATATGATGCCATGCTGAGACTGGCTGTAGCAGCTGGCTTCTGAGAAAGCCCTCAGTGAGCCATGCGTCCTGGTGTTCATGCTCTTGTGTCTCCCCCTCCGACACTGAGTTGGGATGAATTATGTAATAATAGAATATTACAGAAAAGAAAAAGTTGAACTTCCAGTGCTATAACCCTCATTGTGGCTTCCACCTTGCGCGACTGGATCACTTGCTGTCTGGTAAGTCAGTGGCCATGTTATGAGGATACTCAAGCAGTCCTACAGAGAAGACCATATGGGCAAGAACTGAGCTCCCACCCCCACTCCACAGCCAACAGCAAGCATAGTTTGCCAGCGATGTGAGTGAGCCTACTTAGAAGTGGATCCTATGGCCTTGACCAAAATTGTGCTATGGCTTCATGAGACCCCTGAGCCAGAACCACTCAAGCCATTCTCAAGTCCCCAACCTATGAGAGATTAAAAAAAATTCACTGTTATTTAAAACTCCACGTTTTGGAGTAATTTGTTGTGTAGCAGTAGATAAACAAAACACTGGCCATTATTTGGCCAACTTTATTGAGGTTACCCAAATATAACCTGAGTTTCTCAGGCCACCTCAGCCTATGGGAACAAAAGAGGACACAGCAAGAATAATACTCGGATTCCACAGTTGGGCACAATGTCTCGTGCCTTTAATCTCAGCACTTTGGGAGGCTCACGTAGGAAGATTGCTTGAGCACAGGAGTGAAGATCAGCCCAGGCAACAGAGCAAAACTCCATATCTACAAACAATTTAAAAAGTAACTGGGTGTGGTGGCACACACCTGTAGTCCCAGCTACTCAGGAGGCTGAGGCGGGAGGATGGCTTGAGCCCAGGAGGTCAAGACTGCAGTGAGCAGTTATTTCACCCCTGCACTCCAGCCTGGGTGACAGAATGAGACCTTGTCTCAAAAAAAAACCCCAAAACTCAGATTTCACTGCCTCTTGCCTCATCTACTGAAGCCAGACCTATACCTGCAATCTTCTGTTAATCAACCATCCCACACACCCCACCCCCATAGAAAAATAAGCAGTATGTTTGTGAATCATGAGAAGAGGACCCAGTCTCATGCTTGTGTGTGTGAACAAGACTTCTCCCTAAGTGCTGTTTTGCTCTCTCACCCAGTACTTCTTACGGTTTTCAAGATACCACTTTTTCCTGCCAGGAGATGGTGTTGCCACTGGGACTTGGTGTCCCTGGCCAAGCACCAAAGTCTCCCATGGGCCATGGCCTACTTTCCAGCTATTGCCCCTGCAGAACTCACTGGAGCAAAGGTGGAGCTGCCCTGATGAAGTGGTGGCAAGATGCTTCTCTCCTCTCCAATGTGCCGCCCTTGTCCTGGAGGTCTATGAGATTTTACTGAGATCACTCACTTTTTAGTCACAACCATCTCTCTCCTTAGGTCCCAGACATTTGTCCACAGGTTGGGCAGGGACAGAATCAAAGGACTTCTATGTTGTCATCAGGATTCTCACCAATCTTTAGTGACCCAGAGTTTGTGACTGGGCCAGTCTCAACATGGCTACAGGCAGCTCTAGGCTCACATCATGTCAGTGTGGCCATCCTAAGCAGGAAGGGAACTTCTTGCTTTAGAAGACGTAACTCCCAATGAAAAGCTCCGATTGGCTGGGCTTCGGTCTCATGCCCACATCTTGGGTTGAAGTAAGGGGGAGGAAAGGGGACTGTGATGGGCAGCCTCACCAGGATCACCTGGAGTTTCCCAAAGGAAGGAGCCCTGCACTAACCCTCAAAGGTGGGTAGGTAGCAGGGGAGGTGGAGAAGCTGGTGGATAAAAACAACAGCTTTTAAGCCAGGAGCAGTGGCTCATGACTGTAATTCCAACACTTTAGGAGGCCAAGGTGGGAGGATCACTTGAGGCTAGGAGTTGGAGATCAGACTGGGCAACATAGTGAGACTCCATCTCTACAAAAATAAAAATAAAAAAAATTAGCTGGTGTGGTGGTGCAACCGTAGTCTCAGCTACTCAGGAGGCTGAGGGAGGAGGATCACCTGAGCCCAAGAGTTCAAGGCTGCAGTGAGCTATGATCATGACGCTGCACTCCAGCCTGGGCAACAGAGTGAGATCCTGTCTCAGACACACACACACACACATCAATACAGCTTTCTGCTGTACCCCCATTTCTAGACCTGCTTAGGCATCCGGTCAAACTTCAGCTTTGGCCCCAGCAGTCTCAGCCATTCAAGGACACGGTGGCTGCCTCTGCGGAGCTCGCTGCTCCCAGACTCAGGCCCACGCACAGCAGCTTCTTTGACTCCACCAGTGCAGCTCTTCCTGAGACGAGTTTAAGGGGCGGGCTGTAATGGCTTCTGCACCTGCGTCATCATCTTCTAAATTCCCTTGAATGTTCTCCCCAGAGTTGCCTTCCCCTGATTCCCCGCAGATCTGTTCCTAGTCTCCAAAAGTTGCTCCCACAGAATGAGCTTAAAAAGCACGCGCAGATGCATCACCTCAGCCCAGTCATCAGCTTTCTCAATCAGCTGTGGTCATTTTAGGACAGGGCGCTCTGGAGCCCAGGTGCTGTCATTTCCCGTAGCGCAGGCGTGGCAGACTCCCCCTTCCCTCCTCATCCCTGTCCCTTTGAGGTGAGCAGAGAATTGCTCTTTCCTGACCAGGGGCATCTTCTCTGCTGACCGCAAACTATCAGTCCTGTGCTGCCACAACCCCTGATGACAAGGTCTAGACACTAACCCATCCCGTGGGATGCGACATTTCACCAGTGTCCCTTCAGGATGCCTGATGGGGTTCTCTGTGTGAACCTGCCTTGCCATCTTCCCCAGGCGCCTGAGGAGATGTCAGCCATCCTTCTTGGATGGCCAGATGGTTCTTCAAAGAGCCAGGTGCCGTGGGAGGAGCAGGAGTTCCAACTACACAATGCTGTCATCGCCTCAAAAATGTAAGGGGAGACTGTTGCTGCACGAGCTTCCCAGGACTGCAGTAACAAAGTACCGCAAACTGGGCGGTAGAACAGACATTTACTGTCTCACAGTTCCGGAGACAGAAAGTCCACGCTCACTCGCTCGGAAGGTGCCCGGGAGGCATCTGTTCCAGGGCTCTCTTCCTTGGCTCGAGTTCCTTGCTGTGGCGACATCACTGCAGTCTACACATGGTGTTCTCCTGTGGACATGTCTCTGGGTGCACATTTCCCCCCCTTTTTTAAATTTTATTTTATTTTATTTTTTTGAGACAGAGTCTCACTCTGTTGCCAGGCGCCAGGCTGGAGTGCAGTGACGCGATCTCGGTTCACTGCAACCTCCGCCTCCCAGGTTCAAGCAATTCTCCTGCCTCAGCCTCTTGAGTAGCTGGGACTACAGGTGTGCACCACCACACCCAGCTAATTTTTGTACTTTTTAGTAGAGCCAGGGTTTCACCATGTTGGTCAGGATGGTCTCGATCTCCTGACCTCGTGATCCACCCGCCTCGGCCTCCCAAAGTGCTGGGATTACAGGCGTGAGCCACCGCGCCTGCCCGCCCCCCCACCTTTTTTTAATATGGCGTTTCACTCTCGTCACCCAGGCTGGAGTGCAATGGCACAATCCGGGCTCACTGCAACCTCCACCTCCCGGGTTCAAGTGATTCTCCTGTCTCAGACTCCTGAGTACCTGGGATTACAGGTGCCCACACTCAGCTAATTTTTGCATTTTTAGTAGAGACAGGGTTTCACCATGTTGGCTAGGCTTGTCTTGAACTCCTGACCTCAAGTGATCCACCCACCTCAGCCTCACAAAGTGCTGGGACTACAGGTGTGAGCCACCCCACCTGGCCAATTTCCCCTTATAATGACACTAGTCATAGTGGATTAGAGGTCACGCTAATGACCTGGTTTTAATTTATTTAACCCTATCTCCAAAAACAAACAAACGAAAAGATCCTTTCTCCAGATAGGGTCACATGGTGAGGTGCTGGAGGTGAGGACTCCAACATATCCTCTGTGGAAGAACCACAATTCAACCCATAAGAACTGCAGACCTGGGCAGTCAAAATAAGGTGGTGCAGCTGTAGACTGCTTTCTCTTTCCCTCTTAACTTCTCTTTCTGTACTCCAAGTTCTCCTCTTCCAGACAACTGACTTTTCCATATTCCCTGGCTCAGGGCTCCTTAGCTCCTTCTTGGCTACAGGAGAAGGTCTCTTGTGGGATTCTGTGTTCTGCCTGTGGAGGCCCCTGTGCTGAGCCATTGCGATGCAGCAGGGTAGGGTGACTGTATGGTTGGGGATTACATTTCAGTTCAGTCTTCTCACCAGCCAGAGAAGTGACAGATGTGTTCACCACTTTTCCCAAAAAGGTGACAAACCATTCCAAAATGAGCAGTGACCAGTCTCAATGCTTGTTGGCTTGTTTGTTTGGTGCAGAGTTGAGTTAATCATTCTCTCCAGTTCAAGGAAATCCCATCAAGGGTCATCGCTGCCTCCTCTTCTCTTTTTTTGAGACAGAGTCTCACTCTGTTGCCCAGGCTGAGTGCAGTGGCACGATCTCGGCTCACTGCAACCTCTGCATTCTGGGATTCAAATGATTCTCCTGCCTCAGCCTCCCAAGTAGCTGAGATTACAGGCACCCACCACCATGCCCAGCTAATTTTTGTATTTTTTTTTTTTATTAGAGAAAAGGTTTTGCCATGTTGGGCAGGCTAGTCTTGAACTCCTGATGTCAGGTGATCCACCCACCTTGGCCTCCCAAAGTGCTGGGATTATAGGCATGAGCCACCGCGCCCTACCTAACTCTTCTTCTCTTGCTTGGTCTTTTCCTTTCCTCATCAGTCCCCTCTCCCATCCCTGCCTCTTTCCAAAGGCATCCACTCTGGGGTTTGCTGCAGGTCCTTGTCAAGTAGATAAACGCTTTTTGTTTGTACTTTTAATTTATATAAATGGTGTATTGTTCTAGATGGTACATTTCTCACCTGTGTCATTCTATTGCTGTTCCTCGTGTTAATATGATTTAATTCTCACTCCTTGTACACCATAAGCTCTGACATTTGTTAGGTTAAAGAATGTTTTATTCTTTCTGGGTCAGTCTACATTGCAAGAGCCTTAAGAGGCCCAGTGCTCAGTCTGATTTGATTGGCTTCTCATTCCACATCTTTCCACACATCTCCCTTGGAAAGGGCAATAGGGCATTTCCCATGTCACCTCATATGGTCCAGACACTTAAAAATGCACTGCAATCAATCATTAGAGTGAACTGGCAACCAACAGAATGGGAAACAATGTTTGCAAGCTACCCATCTGACAAAGGGTTAATATCCAGAATCTACAAAGAACTAAAACAAATATACAAGAAAAAAACAACCCCATCAAAAAGTGGGCAAAGGATATGAACAGACACTTTGCAAAAGAAGACATACATGAGGCCAACAAACCTATGAAAAAAAGCTCATTATCACTGGTCATTAGAGAAATGCAAATCATACCATCTCACGCCAGTTAGAATGGTGATCATTAAAAAATCTGGAGACAACAGATGCTGGAGAGGATGTGGAGAAATAGGAACACTTTTACACTGTGGGTGGGAGTGTAAATTAGTTCAATCATTGAGGAAGATAGTGTGGTGATTCCTCGAGGATCTAGAAATAGAAATACCATTTGACCCAGCAATCCCATTACTGGGTATATACCCAAAGGATTATAAATCATTCTATTATAAAGACACATGCACACGTATGTTCATTGCAGCATTGTTTACAATAGCAAAGACTTGGAACCAACCCAAATGCCCATCGATGATAGACTGGATAAAGAAAATGTGGCACATATACACCATGGAATACTATGCAGCCATAAAAAGGATGAGTTCATGTCCTTTGTAGGGACATGGATGAATCTGGAAACCATCGTTCTCAGCAAACTGACACAAGAACAGAAAACCAAACACCGCATGTTCTCACTCATAAGTGGTTGTTGAACAATGAGAACACATGGACACAGGGAGGGGAACATCACACATTGGGGTCTGTTGGGGGTAGGGGGCTAGGAGAGGGATAGCAGGGGGTAGGAAGATTGGGGAGGGATAACATTAAGAGAAATACCTTAATGTAGGTGACGAGGGGATGGGAGCAGCAAACCACCATGGTATATGTATACCTAAGTAACAATCCTGCAAGATCTATACATGTACCCCAGAACTTAAAAAAAAAATGCACTGCAGTCAAGATAAATGATGCAGTGAGGAGTCGACCAGCCATATCCAGCATATGGGGATTGGAGAGGACAAACGACCTGGTTTCTTTAACACATGAATGTGATTAAAAGAAAGGAAGAGGGTAAGGGAGAAATGACAATGGATTCAGAAATACTTAAGAGAGATATCAACCAAATGCAATGTGAGAACTTTATTTAGATCAGGATGTTAAAAAACCAACTGTAAGAAGATATTTTTTAAGATATTGAGGGGTGCTGGGCATGTAGGCTCACGCCTGTAATCCCAGCGCTTTGGGAGACTGAGACGAGAGGACCACTTCAGCCCAGGAGTTCAAGACTAACCTGGGCAACATAGTAAGACCCTGTCTCTCTCTCTCTCTTTTTTTTTTTTTTTTTTTTTTTTTAAGATATTAGGGTAATTTGCAACACAGATAAGATGATGGAATTACTAATTTTGTTAGGCATGGTCATTTCACTATCGATATGGCATTTATAAAGTTCTTATCTGCTAGAGATAGAAACTGAAGCCAGGTGAAGTAATATGATGTCTAGTATCTGCTTTAAGACTCTAAGCCTAGTGCAGTGGCTCACACCTGTAATCATGGCACTTTGGGAGGCCGAGGTGGGAGGATTAATTGAGCCCAGGAATTTAAGACCAACCTGAGCAATATAGGAAGATTCCGACTCTACAAATAATAACAATTAAAAAAAAGTAGCCAGGTGTGGTGGTGCACACCTATGGTCCCAGCTATGACTCTAGTGTAGGGACCAGCAAGCTTTTTCTGTAAGGGACCAGCAAGCTTTTTCTGTAAAGGATCAGCTAGCAAAATATTTTAGCTTTGAGGGCCATATGGTCTCCGTTATGACTGCTCAGTCTTGCTGTTGTGATGCAAAAGTCGCTATAGACAATACATAAATGAATAGCATGGCCATGTTGCAGTAAAACTTTATTAACAAGAACGAGGCAGGCTGGATTTGGCCCATGGAATTGTCATTTACCAGTCCCTGCTCTGCCGCAAAAAAAAGGGGGCAGATAGGTGAAAAAGATGGACAAAATGTCAATATTTATTGAAGCTGGATGACTTAATACATGGTGGTTCATTTCACTATTTTCTCTATTTCTGTATGTTCAAATATTTCCATACATAAAAAATATTCAGGTGCACAGAAGAGATCTTTTTGCAGAAAAAGAGAGGCCTTCCATCTCTCTCCTCTCTTTATCTCCTGCACTTCTTTTACCTTTGCCTGTCATTTTCTCAGCACCGTTTCAGATGCCCACAGGCACACACGCTTTCACTTCAATGTATTTTCAAAATCAGAGTGAATGTCCTAGACAGCCCCACTGCTGAGGAATGCCACAGAATTCTGCAGCAAATCCTTAGGATGGGGTCGCAGATGGTTTCCCAGGAGACTCCCAGGCCATTTCCTCTCCCGAGTTTTATACCCGTGTAAACACTTTTCCTAAAATGGAGATTCCAGTCCTCCCGGCTGAAGCACACCACCCTCAGGGAAGCACGGTTGTTTTCTTATTTCTCAGCAGGAAACAGGAATGTCCTGGGGAGTATTAGAAAATTACCAGACGGCCCTGGTGAAGGGCTGGGAACTTCAGCTGGAATTTGGAATATGGTCAGAACATCTGGGAGTTCAAAGGGAAAAATGTTAAGCTATTCATCAGACTCCATAAATTCTCTTAAAAGTAGATCATTATAAAATAGGCGACACTAGGGCATGTCGTCAGGTTAAAGGAATTGCACACATCACCCATGAAACTGCCCTGAATGTGTAGGCAGAGCACATACGCCATTTCAAATCGTGGGGGGCAGATCTACTAAGGAAAGAATAGACTTTGACCCTTCTTTCCCAAGATCCTTCAGGGCAAGACAGGGCCCCTGCAAAAGCTGGCCCTACCCTGTCTTCCCCCTGCAGGAACTGGGTGCTCTCTACCTGTCCTCCTCAGCATGTGCCTCTGCCCACACCTGGCAGTGGTACAGGAAAGGGGTCCCAATCCAGACCCCAAGAGAGGGTTCTTAGATCTCATGCAAGAAGGAATTCAGGGCAAGTACATAGAGTAAAGTGAAGCAAGTAGACGGAGCAGTGCGGAGGGCTGCTGGTTGCCCATATGTATGGTTATTTCTTGATGATATGCTAAACAAAGGGTGGATTATTCATGCCTCCCCTTTTTATACCATAGTGGGTAACTTTCTGACATTGCCGTGGCATTTGTAAACCGTCGTGGCGCTGGTGGGAGTGTAGCAGTGAAGATGATCAGAGGTCACTCTCCGTGGCCATCTTGGTTCTGGTGGGATTTAGCTGGTTTCTTTACTACAAACTGTTTTATCAGTAAGGTCTTTATGACCTGTGTCTTGTGCCGACCTGTGACTTGGAATGCTTAACCGTCTGGGAATGTGGCACCGTAGCCTTCAGCCTTATTTTACCCAGCTCCTTTGGTTCACATGCCTGTGGCAGCAGGATCTTGTGCTCTCTCGTCACTGATCTAAGATCAACCCTCCATCTGAGTTCTAGCTCTTGCTGAAGGGAAGAGACCTTTCCTGACCATGCCAGCTCCTGGTAGGCTCTCTTCTCATGGGTTTCTCCAGCACATTCTGATGCTACTACCTGTCATCACATAATTGTGTTTTGCCCTATTTACCACCTAGGATAATGAATGCTGGCTGCTGTAACAGATGATCCCAATTCTCAGTGGATTAACACAATAAAAGTTATTTTCACTCATGTCACAATACAAAGCGTCTGTTCCTGGCCAGGTAAGCTTCCCACATAATTATTCGGGGTCCCTCAAGCTCTCACCACTTTGTGGCTTCATCCTCTTCTAGGTCCTTAGAGTCCTTGCCATTTAGTTGGCAGATGAGGAAAAATAGCATGAGGAAGGTACACCCATTTCTTTCATAAAATACTTTGTCTGCAAGATTCATCCATATTGTGGCATGAAGCAGCAGTTCATTCTCTTTCATTGCTGTATAATATTCCATTGCATGAACATGCCATGATTTATTCATTCATTCTACTGCTAATGGGCATTAGGTTGTTTTCCATTTTAAGCTGTTATCAATACAGCTATTATAAATGTGTCTTTTGGTGCACATATGTGTGCACAAAAGTGTCTAGGTACATTTCTGTTGGGCATGTACCTAGAAGTAGAATTCCTGGGTCATAGAGCATACATATGCAAAGGTTTGGTATATGTTGGCAAATAGTTTTCCAAAGTGATTAGATGAATCGACATGCCCACAAGCATTGCATGAGACTTCCGGTTGCTCTCCCTCCTTGCTGACACTTGGTATTGTCTCTTTTTCATTTAGCTATGCTGCTGTGGCTGCAGTGAGGCCTCCTTGTGGTTTTAATTTGCATTTTCCTAATGACTAATGTTATTGAGCACTCTGTTAATAGGTTTGTTAGCCATATTTATACTCTGTTTTGGGAATTTCCTGTCCAAGTCTTTGGCCAACTTTTCTATTGGGAAGTTCTTTTCTTATTGGTTTGAAGAAGTTATTTATATATTCTGGATATGAATTCTTTGTCAAGTATATGCATTGCAGATATACTCACCCTCTGTAGCTTTCCTTTTCACTCTCTACATGGTATTCTTGATACACAGAAGTTTTGAACTTTAACAAAATTATGAAATATCAATCTTTTCTTTTATGGTTAGTATTTTTTTTTGTGAACCACTCAAGAAATCTTTGCCTACCTCAAGGTCACGAAGATATTCTATGTTATCTCTTAGAAGCTTATTATTTTGCCTTTCACATGTAGGTCTATGATTTATTTGTAATTTATTTTTGTGTTTAATATGATGTAGAGATCAAGGTTCATTTCTTCCTGGTTGAATAACACCATTCTTCTTCCCACTTCTTTGCAATGGGAACTTTGTTGCAAATTAGGTGACTATTTATGTGTGGGTCCATTTGGGGACCCTATTTTATTATATTGGCCTACTTGTCCATGTGCTCCCTGCCATCACATACTTTTAGGTAGCTTAAAAATCAGTAATTCAGGTCTTCTATCTTTGTTCTTCCTCAAGACTGTCTTTCCTATGCTTAGCACTTTGCCTTTCGAAGTTTGCTTGTCAGTTTTCACATGTACACATATAAGTCTGCTGGGATTTTGATTGGAATTGAATTGAATCTGTAAATAAATTTGGAAAAGTTAACAGCTTTATAATATTCTTTCAATCCATGGACATAGTAGCATCTGCCTCTTTTTGGAGTTTTTGGTACAGAAGTCGTACACATCTTTTGTTTATTCCTAGGTAGCGTTTTTGTTTTGTTTTGTTTTGTTTTTGAGACGGTGTTTAGCTTTTGTTCTCCAGTCTGGAGTGCGATGACGCAATCTCGGCTCACCGCAATCTCTGCCTCCTGGGTTCAAGTGATTGTTCTGCCTCAGCCTCCTGAGTATCTGGGATTACAGGCATATGCCACCATGCCAGGCTAATTTTGTCTTTTAGTAGAGATGAGGTTTCTCCATGTGGGTCAGGCTGGCTCCAACTCCTGACCTCAGGTGATCTGCCTGCCTTGGCCTCCCAAAGTGCTGGGATTACAGGCATGAGCCACTGTGCCCGACTGTTCCTAGGAAATATTTTTGCAATTTTACTTTCCAAAGACATACAATTGATTTTTCTGTACCGACCTTCTGTCTGGTGATCTTGACACATTGATTTCTTAACCTTTTGACCACTCCCACTTACAGTTCATTAGCCACAATGAACTGTTTACATCTACATGCAAGGGAGACTGAGACAGTGAGCTTATCTGAGTACCTGGGAAGGAAAGGAATTTCAGTGAAGATTCTTCTACAGTCTATGTTGAGATTTTAACATCCATGGGTTTACCCTGTGCCCTCATTATGCTGCAAGGAGTTATAAAGCTCTCCAGGTCTTAAACCAAGTGTTAAGCCAATTTACAACTTGAGGAGTCCTTTAGAATAGTTTAATTTGGAAAAGAGTGTATAAAAGTTAACCTCCTATAAACTGTAGTACATTCATATGATGGAATATGATCCAGCACTAAGAAGAAATGAACTATCAAGCCATGAAGACATGGAGGAAACTCAGATGCACATTACTAAGCAAAAGAAGCCAATCTGAAAATGCTCCATACTGTATGACTCCAACTATATGATACTCTGCAAAAGGCAAAACTATGGAGACAATAAAAAGATCAGTGGTTGCCAGGGGATGGGGATGGACAGGATGAATAGGCAGAGCAAGGGGATTTTTAGAGCAGTGAAACGACGCCACATGATACTATAATGGTGGACACATGTCATTATAGTTTGTTAAAACCTGTAGAATGTATAACAGCAAGAGTGATGTGTCAGGTAATGATGTGTAAGTTAGGTTTGTGGGTGGTGGGGGAGGCTCTGCATGACGGGAGAGGAGGCATATGTGCCCTATGTACCGTCTGCTCAATTTTACGGTGACTCTAAAACCATTCTAAAAAATGAAGTCAGCCAGGCATGGTGACGCACGCCTGTAATCCCAGCAATTTGAGAGGCCAAGGTGGGAGGATCATTTGAATCCAGGATTTGAGACTAGCCTGGGCAACACAGAGAGACCCCAACTCTACAAAATAAAAATAAAAAATTAGCCAGATGTGGTGGTATGTGCCTGCAGCCTCAGCTATTTGGGAGGCCGAGGAAGGAGAATCCCTTGAGCCTAGGAGCTTGAGGCTACAGTTAGCCAAGATTTCACTGTTGCATTCTAGTCTGGGTGAGAGAGTGAGAGCCTGTCTCAAAAAAAAAAAAAAAATGGTATATTTTGGAAACTTTAAACTTTGATACTTTGGATAATCATATGGCCCCAAGGTGATCATAAACATATATACAAAGCATCACTTCGAAGTCACATGGTAGAATTCTGTCATAAATTCAGAGTGGACATAAAAATGAACCAAATTAGGCCAGGCATGGTGGCTCATGCCTGTAATCCTAGCACTTTGGGAGGCCGAGGCAGGTGGATCACTTGAGGTCAGGAGTTTGAGACCAGCCTGGCCAACATAGTAAAACCCCATCTCTACTAAAAACACAAAAATTAGCCGGGTGTGGTGGTGGGCACCTGTAATCCCAGCTACTCAAGAGGCTGAGGCAGGAGAATCACTTGAACCCAGGAGGCGGAGGTTGCAGTGAGCCAAGATTGCACCATTGCACTCCAGCCTAGGCAACAAGAGCAAAATTCTATCTTAAAAAAAAAAAAAAAAAAAATTATGCTCGAATTTCTATGATTTTAGATTAGCATTGAAATAAAATGCATGTCACACACTTCCTTAAGAACTTGCAGGCCATACTCCCTACCCTACTCCACCCCTTGATTACATTACAACTACCTAAGGCTGAAGGCACACATAAACAAGCTATAACCTGCCAAAGCTGGCTACTTTACCTTGTGAATGAACTGGTTTAAATGTTTCTCTTATTGCAATATCTTGTTTTGTTTAATTGTTGTTACCAAGCACAAATGATTCAAATCTTTCAATTAATCTAATTTGCTTATAACAAAGCAGCTAAGCCCACGGTTCAGTCATAGAACTCCAATGGCAGGTATTGGGCATTGCTGAGTTATAACTAGTTGAATTTGAGGGTGTGTGTCAAAAATTCCCATTCATGAGACTACAAGATAGAATTAACTGTTTTTACAGCTGGGTGCGTAAAAGCTGTTAATTCTATCTTGTAGTCTCATGAATGGGCATTTTTACTGTAATCCCAGCACTTTGAGAGAACAAGGTGGACTGATTATTTGAGCTCAGGAGTTCGAGACCAGCCTGGCCAACATGGTGAAACCCTGTCTCTACCAAAAAAAAAACAAAAATTAGCCAGGCATATTGGTGGGTGCCTATATTCCCAGCTACTTGAGAGGCTGAGGTACAAAAATCATTTGAGCCCAGGAGGCAGAGGTTGCAGTGAGACCCTGTCTCAAAAAATAATAAGAAGAACTGTTTTTACAGTGATCAGATGTGCTCTTGTTTTCTAGTTTTCACAGGCGATAGTTTATATGAGTACATACCTGCAATGCTCAGTTCAGTGGATTCCAAAGTCAGGATACGCTAACACAATGTCTCCCCCTAAAAACACCCGCACATTTTCACTGCGTGTTTTGTGGAGACTGCACCTCTGTGAACAAAGGAGAAACTTGTGTGTGAATGGAGTGCTGCCCAGTCTCGCATCAGGCCAGGAGGGTATTTGATGAAAGCTATCAAGGGCTGAAGCTCAAGTACAATCCTGCAAGAGTTTGGACACCAAGGAGCAGTCCTAGGCCCCGAGTCTCCTTACAGAGGAGTGGCATTGGTTATGCTTCATGTCCCCCTCCACGTCTTGCAGAGAGAGCGAGCTGCTCAGGGGGTGGTTTCCTGGCTCTACAGAACCTTGTTCTCACTTTCTCTCACCTTCCCCCCTCTCTCCCCTCCTCTTTTCTCCCCCTCTGTCTTGGCAGATCTTTAGCTAAGTGAGTTTCCTATCATGGTCCCGTTAGATGCATGTGAACCAGAGCAACTCTATCTTAAATAGGAGTTGGGTAAAAGGAGGCTGAAACCTACTGGGCTGCATTCCCAGACAGTTAAGACATTCTAAGTGACAGGATAAGGTAAAAGGTTGGCACAAAATACAGGTCATAAAGACTTTGCTGATCAAATAGCTTGCAGTAAAAAAGTCAACCAAAACCCACCAAGACCAAGATGGCCACGAGGGCGACCTCTGGCTGTCCTCACTGCTACACTCCCATCAGCGCCATGACAGTTTACAAATGCCATGGCAACGTCAGGAAGTTACCCTATAGGGTCTAAAAAGGGGAGGCATGAATAATCCACCCCTCGTTTAGCATGTCATCAAGAAATAACCATAAAAATGGGCAACCAGCAGCCCTCGAAGCTGCTCTGTCTATGAAGTAGTCATCTTTTTATTCCTTTACTTTCTTAATAAATTTGTTTTTGTTTTGCACTATGGGCTCACCCTGAATTCTTTCGTGTGAGATCCAAGAACCCTCTCTTGGAATCTAGAAGGGGACCCTTTCCTGTAACATCTTCTCCTCCATCCCCCACCCCTGGCTCTGGCACTCCCCAGCACACAGCACATTGCCCTTAGATGGCCTCTCCAATTTTTGTTTTGCTTTGTTTCAATATGTTTCTTATTTGGATAAATTTAAGGGGCACAAATGCAATTTTCTTTTCTCTTTTAAAAAATAATTTCAACTTGTATTTTAGATGCAGGGCTGCATGTGCAGGTTTGTTCCCTGGGGACATTGCATGATGCTCAGGATAGGGATAGGATCGATCCTGTCACCCAGGCAGTCAGCATAGTACCCAATACTTAGTTTCTCAGCCCTTACCGTTCTCCCTCCTTCCCCATTCCAGCAACATATGAAGTGTCTATTTCTTCTTCTTCTTCTTTTTTTTTTTTTTTTTGGTGTTGTTTTTTTTTTTTTCTTGAGACAGAGTCTAGCTCTGTTGCCCAGGCTGGAGTGCAATGGCATGATCTTGGCTCACTACAACCTCTGCCTCCCAGGTTCAAGCGATTCTTCCGCCTCAGCCTCCACAGTAGCTGGGATTACAGGCACCCGCCATCACGCTCAGCTAATTTTTGTATTTTTAGTAGAGACGGGGTTTCACCATGTTGGCCAGGCTGGTCTTGAACTCCTAACCTCAGGTGATCTGCCTGCCCAGCTTTCCAAAGTGCTGGGATTACAGGCGTGAGCCACCACGCCCAGCCCCCAGTGTCTATTGTTGCCATCTCTATGTCCATGAGAACCCAATGTTTAGCTCCCACTTTATAAGTGAGAACATGCTGTATTTGCTTTTCTCTTCCTGCATTAATTCCTATGCATTAGGATAATGGCCTCCAGCTGCAGTCATGTTGCTGCAAAGGAAATGACTTCGTTCTTTTTTATGACTGTGACAAATGCAATTTTCTTGCACGGATATCTTGTTAGTGGCGAAGTCTGGGCTTTAGTGTATTCATCACCAGAATAATGTATATTGTACCCATTAAGTAATTTCTCATCATCCACCCTCCTCTCACTTGTTTCAATATATTAGGCTGTTTGGGTTTTTTTGTTGTTGTTGTTGTTTTTTTTCTCAGTGCTGGTGAATCACATCTGAACTTTAATCAGTGAGTTACATTAAAATTCTAAGGCCAGAATTGGATGTGCTGCAGACACAGGGGTCCAAGAAAAACAAATCCTCATTGCCTTTATCTTCTCTCCTTCACGGCGTCAGCTGTAGTTCTGGTCAACACATTCTGGTCAGAATTCTTGGTGTGTGTTGTAATATGTGTGTGATTTTTTTGGTTTCTGTTTTTGTTTTTCAAGAAAACGAGGATGGTAGAGCAGGGTAACCCTGGCATCACAGAGTGGTGATGAAAGCCATAAAGGGCTGTGTCCTATGGCTGGCATAGCCCATTTCCATCATCACAGAATATTCCCATGACCTATGCTTCACTTAGGACCAGACACAGCCAAAGAGAGCCAAGAGGCTAATCTAAAATACACTCTCTGACCAAATATTAGGTTAATAATGGGTTAATTTTCCATCTTTTTAGATTATATAGTATTTTAGAACCAAATTATGAATAATAAAGCCAGGTGGCTCATGTCATTACAGACATGACTCATGTCTGTAATCCCAGCACTTTGGGAGGCAAGGCAGGTGATTGCTTGAGCTGAGGAGTTTGAGACCAGCATGGGCAACATGGAGATGCCCCGTCTTTACAAAAAATACAAAAATTATTGAGGCATGATTTAGTCCCAGCTACTCAGGAGACTAAAGTGGAAGGATCAATTGAGCCTGAGAATTCAAAGCTACAGTCAACTATGATTGTGCCACTGCATTTCAGCCTGGGCAACAGAATGAGACCCTGTCAAAAAAATAAAAAATAATAAGAGCTACTATTAATTTTTTTGAACATTTACTATGTGCCAGGATTGTTTGAATCCTTAAAATAATCCTGTGTGGTAGATATAACTACTAAATTGAAGGTTGCCACATATCCCTTAGCTGATAAGGCTGAAGCTATTGAAGGACAGTTCTGCTTATCTAATCTAGTGCTATTTGGTTATATTCATTTCTATGGAGGCAATAAAAATGTAGGACAAAACAGATTATTTCAGGAGGAAAGCATTGAAATCTTCATTTAATACAGTTCTCTTCGAGGTAAAAAAAAAAAAAAAAAAAAAAAAAAAAAAAAAAAAAGACGTCTAGCTGTTTATCTCTATATTCTGGTCAACTGAGTAATTCCTCCCTGGTGCCAGTAAAGGCAGCCACAGAGACCTCGGGACCTGCAGCTGATAGGGAAGGTTTGGAACTGGGTTTGGCGGGCGGAGTTCACTGGCATTCTCAAAAGGCCCAGCAGGTGGCAGTGTTTCCCACACCGGCGGAGCTCACGAGGGCCTGCAACAGCGCCCTAGAGATGTGAAGACGAACTTGAGGGCAGAAAGACTATGCCTGCGCTGTCATTTTTAAAAATTCGTCTTTTTATATATTTTATTTTTAAAACATTTTAGTAAAAATAAGCAGAGTAGGCTTTAGTAGAAATAGGAGCAGGCGCCTCCTTCCCTGCGCGTCACCAGCTGCCTTCAGCTGCCCAAGTCCCTGGCTGTGATGCTTCCCACAGATCTGTCCTTCCAGAAACACCCCCGGGAGGAGTATTTCAATCCCCAGCTTCACCCACCTGTCCCGCCACCCCCATCACCCACCTGCCAGTTTGCTGCCCCACTTCCTGGAAGGCCAGCTCTGTGCAAATCTGGTGAGCCGACTCCAGCCACTCAGTCATCTCAGCTGCGACTCCCCGGAACCCAGCACACCTCCAGGGAGACCGTCAGGGGGGCTGTCTGGGGACCGTGCTGGTACCCATGCAAATAACTACAGCTGGCGGCTGTTTGCTGACATTTCAGGCCCAATAGAGGCTTTGCCAGGTTTGTGCCTGCACCTCCAGTAGGCAGCTACTGCAAGTTCAGTACAAGCAACAGCAAGAAGTGTCTCCCCTCCCACCCAGAGCCTCCACGTACGAACTTCTCCCATCTGCCGCACAGCCTGAGTCCCAGGTTTGGGGATGGGTGATACACATCTTTTGAAGTTTTATTTTATTTTTTATTTTTGTAAAGATGGGGGTCTATGTTGCCCAGGATCCTGGACTCAAGCCGACTCGGCCTCCCGAAGTGCTAGAATTATAGGCCTGAGCCACCACACCCGGCCTTACACACGCCTTTTGATTTTGAGAATGGTCAGATTTTCAAGAGCTTCCTACAAAAAATGTGGACGTATCATGATTGGGGAGTCCGCATCAAACCCAGATACAAATACTATATGGAAGTGGAGGGGAGATGGTTCAGGATAAACATGGTCAGAAACTCATTGGTGCCAGGCGCAGTGGCTCAGGTCTGTAATCCCAGCACTTTGGGAGGCCAGGGCGGGTGGATCACTTGAGGTCAGGAGTTTGAGACCGTCCTCGTCAGCATGATGAAACCTCCATCTCTACCAAAAATTCAAAAATTAGCTTGGCGTGGTGGTGGGTGCCTGTAATCCCAGCTACTCTGGTGGCTGAAGTAGGAGAATTGCTTGAACCTGGGAGGTGGAGGTTGCAGTGAGCCAAGATTGTGCCATTGCACTCCAGCCTGGCCGACAGAGTAAGACTCCGTTTCAAAACAAAACACAAAAAGAGAAACTCATTGGTAATTTTCCTAATGATAATCAATTTTATGCAAAAATTAATTTTAAAGTTAATCAAAAAGTCAAACATTCCTAAAAAGTTTAAAAAAAAAAAAAACAGACCACTTTAAATAACTCCTCCAAGTTTTGGTTGGAGGGCAGGCATCAGGCAGGTAGGAGATGCTAGAAAATTTGAGGGGAAAAGTTTTTTGTTGTTGCTGGGTTTTTTTTTTTTTTTTTTTTTTGAGACAGAGTCTTGATCTGTCGCCCAGGCTGGAGTGTAGTGGTATGATCTCGGCTCACTGCAGCCTCCACCTCCTGGGTTCAAGCAATTCTCCTGCCTCAGCCTTCCAAGTAGCTGGGATTACAGGCACATGCCACCACACCCAGCTAAAATTTTCTATTTTTAGTAGAGACGGGGTTTTATACATGTTGGCCAGGCTGGTCTCGATCTCTTGACTTTATGATCCACCCGCCCCGACCTCCCAAAATGCTGGGATTACAGGCATGAGCCACCGTGACCAGCCGAGGGGAAAACTTTTAATAAGTTTGTCCTTTGCCTGTTAGCTAACTTTAATAGGTATTGCTAAATGTCTACTGTGTGCCATGTGGCATGATAGACACTATGTACAGATTATATTATTTAGTATTGGGCCATATTATGGACAGGAAACCAAGGCTTAGTGCAGTCAACTTGCCCAAAGTCAACTAACTTACAAGAAGTAGCCAGGATTCAAGAACTTTCTGCTCTTTCTACTTGACCACCCTGCAATATAACCAACATAACAAATCTAGGGTAAGTGACCAGTTCTGGGAAATCCCCCAGTCTTTGTCCAAGGTCTTTATTGAAATACAAGGACAGAATTTTATAATTCATTCCTCTGACTTCCTGGGTTCTCAAATACTCCCATGTGGGAAATGCTTAAAGGATGTCATATGACTGTACCTACAATCAGATCTGGTGTTCAGACATGGGGACTTCCATGTGGACTAGCAATGCCATACGCTGTTGAAAAGCGGATTCGCTCAGCCCATGGGACACACTGCAAAGCCCTGATTCGGACTGCTTGTCCTTTTTTATTTCCAGCACATAGAACTCAACACTCTTTGCCCTGTTCCCTGTGCACTCCTGGTGGCTCCTCCTCCTCTCGCTCCTTCCCGAGAAAGTCTGTTTTGTTCTCAGGCTTCAGCAGTCAGGGCCAGCCCATTGCATTTGGTTTCAATGGAATGGAATTTATGATTTTGAATATATTGAATGGGTATATTTTTCTTTCCACTTAAATCATGATGCTCTGTGGCTCTCCACCCATTTAATCAACAGGTTTCTAGGCTGCAGGGAAAGAGAGATACTGTTGGGAACAACCAGGTCACTGTTCAGTTTTGGCTGCCAAATTAGCTGTTTTTTTAATCCCTTGCAAGAAAATAAGCATCAAAAATGGTCTTTAAAGTAGGGTGTGCCTAAGACAACATAATGGGTACAGAAAGCAAATATTAGAATTTTTATTTTCATTTTTTATCCTAACTTTAAAAATATCTATTTTGAGGTGTGTTAAAAAGCATGTAATGTGTTAATACAGTATTAAATGTATATGTACCTTATATAGATATATATAACCATATATACATACACACATATAACCATGTATATATTAGTATATATGGCATACACAATACATCAAATATATTTAAGTACATGCTCAAATTTTTTGTTGTTAGGAATGCATGATCAAAAACTTGAGGCCACTACTCGTGAAAGCAAGACTTGGTTTTGAGTAGAGAAAAATTTTTTAAAGTTTGCTTTAACTATCAAAAGTGTAGCTAAGAGTTCTATGTTGACTTTTACTGTGAGCCTTAGGTAGAGCTAACTGAAGACCCACTCATCTGGGGGGAAACAGACTGTATCTCCAGTGTGAGAACTGGGGGAGATAAAACGTAGAAGGCAAATAGCATGCGTGGGGGTAGCGGGGAGCATGTCCCACCCCCGCTTGGGTAGGTTTAGACCTGTTGGGTAAGTTTAGGAAGCTTCAGAGTAGTGGGGCTGCTTTTTCTTTCCTTAAGTGTGCCTTAGGGAAGGTCTACATCCCACATGGGGTCCCCAGATGAAGGGGGGGCTGTAGGAAGGTCTCACAGAGCCCTGAACCCTGCAAGGTGAAAGTAGAGGCAGCTGGGGGGCCCAAAGCCCTATGGGGTTGAGTCCTTAGAACCAGTGGATTTCAGAGGCTGGGGGAGAACTTGAGGCCACAAAATGTGAAAACCAAATGACCTAGAGGAAGCACAGATGTGGAAGCCAAAAGGGCCAGGTGGGACCAGCTTCAGTCAAGCAAGCATGTGGCAGGCATGGGATGGCGGGAACCTGACCCAGGGCAGCCACTCTACGGTGAAGACCACAAAGGATGTGGAGGACGGCCTCCAGGCCTCCACCCCCACGAGGACATGCGCACACGAGCACATGCCTTCCCATCCTGATGAGTCTGCAGCCGCATACCATCTGTTATGGACTGAACTGTGCCCACCCCATTCCTATGTTGAAATCCTAACCCCCAGTGCCTCAGAAGGTGACCTTCTTTGGAAACAGAGTCGTTGCAGATATAGTCAGTCAAGATGAGGTCATACGGAAGTAGGGTGAGCCCCTAATCCAACATGATTTCTGTCCTTATAAAAAGAGGACATGAGGGACAGATGCACGCAGGAAGGACACCATGTGAAGAGACACAGGAGGAAGACAGCCAGCTACAAGCTAAAGACAAAGGCCTGGGACAGATCCTTCCCTCCCATCCCTCAGAAGGAACCAACCCTGCCAGCACCTTAAGCTCAGATTTCCAACCCCAGAAGTGAGAGACAATAAATTCCTGTTGTGTAAACCGTTCGATCTGTGGCGCTTAGTTACGGCAGTGCTGGCAAACTAACACACCAGCTTTGCTAAACAAGCAAGGGGGTGGGGAGAGACTGGAAGGATCAGACTGTTATTCAAGAAGGGCTGAGATCATCTGGAAGAGACTATTCTGAATGCAGAGAAAATTAGTTCTCCTGAGTTACCTTTCATAGACAAGTGGAAGCCCTCTGCCCCCACCAGAAGAATAGAAGCCTTCGAGGAAGATAAGAATAATCACAAATAAGCCTGTCCTTTTTTGCACATCTGAGTCCACTGAATAAAATTCCAGCTGTATTCAAATCTCTCAGAGATATATCCCACCTTGGCCTGCTCTCTCCGTGTGACCAGAGCCCATCCTCCTGGGCATTTTATGATTTCTAGGCTGGCCACTCTCTTCTCATTGATACCAGCTCCTGACTCATTGCCATAGTTCTAGTGGCAAGTTCCTAAGTTGTACACAAGAGCAGTGGCATGCTGACATTGGTTTGTACCAGCTCCCAAGAGCTGGCTGTTAAATGTTCAGGAATTTTGTTAAACACGGCCATTATTAAAGATCAAATTATAAACATGACCAATTTTTTTAAGTATTCTTAAAAATCATCACTTTCTAACTATTTTATTACATTTTACTCCCTCCACAGCGGAGGGAGACTCCTAGTGAGGCTGACACCAGTGAGACCTCTAATGTCTTCCCAGAGCTGGGGGGGGGACACTAGACAAAGAGCTACTCATTCCCACAGCTTTGTTGTCTCTTGCTACTGTTGAGTGACAGTGCTGACAGGGAACTTCCGAGCAGGTTGTCACCTGACAACCTCTATTGCCGTAAAATACCCTTGAGTAACTTTATTTATTTATTTATTTTGAGACAGAGTATCACTCTTGTTGCCCAGGCTGGAATGCAGTGGCACAGTCTAGGCTCACTGCAACCTCCACCTCCCAGGTTCAAGCGAGTCTCCTGCCTCAGCATCCTGAGTAGCTGGGATTACAGGCGTGTGCCACCATGCCCAGCTAATTTTGTATTTTTAGTAGAGATGGTGTTTCACCATGTTGGTCAGGCTGGTTTTGAACTCCTGATCTCAGATGATCTGCCTGTCTTGGCCTCTCAAAGTGCTGGGATTATAGGTGTGAGCCACTGTTCCCGGCCTTGGAGTAATTTTTTGTTTTTGAGATGGAGTCTCACTCTGTTGGCCAGGCTGGAGTGCAATGGCGCCATCTCAGCTCACTGCAACCTCTGCCTCCCGGGTTCAAGCAATTCTCCTGCCTCAGCGTCCCAAGTAGCTGGGATTACAGGTGCCCACCACCACTTAATCCTGCTTCCTGGCAACAAGAGAATGTGGGAATTCAAATGGGCCCAAGACTTCGCGGACTGAACCACTGTTCTCTGCAATCTATTCTGTAAACCGCCTTCTCCCACCTGCTAATGTGGTATTTTAACTCGACAACAGAGCTGAGTCCTGAGGGAGACTACTCTTTTTGCATAGTAATAGGCGTAAAAATAGCGGCTGACCCCTTCAGGGGTAGGTGTCAGGCAAAAATGTCTCGGGGACCACAGTAGTTGTAGTCTGGGCATGTAGGGGCTGACCTAGGCTTGTATCCAGCTCTACCATTTACCAACTGTGTGGCCTTGGGTAACGGATGATCTTTCTGAACCTCCTTTTCTCATCTATAAAGTAGGGAAACAAGAAATTTGCAAAAACAGAATGAACGAGAGATAGAGACTGAAGTATATATACAGTTTCGCTTTGGTATCCATGGGAGATTGGTTCCAGGACCCTCCACAGATACCAAAATCTGCAGATACTCAAGTCCCTGATATAAAATGGTGTAGTGTTTGCATATAACTCATGCAGTCTTCCCCTATAAATCATAAATCCTCCCACAGAAATCATCTCTAGGCTACTTATAGTACCTAATACAATGTAAATGCTATGTAAATAGTTGTTATACTCTAGAGGATAATGAGAAGAAGTCTATACGTGTTCAGTACAGATGCCATTTTTTTCTCAAATATTTTTGATCTGTGGATAATTGAGCCCAAGGATTTGGAACACACAGGTAGAGGGCCAACTGCATTTCAAAGCTACATTCTTTTTTTTTTTTTTTTTTGAGACAGAGTCTCACTCTGTCACCAGGCTAGAGTGCAGTGGCGCAAACTAAGCTCACTGCAACCTCTGCTTCCCTGGTTCAAGCGATTCTCCTGCTTCAGCCTCCAGAGTAGCTGGGATTACAGACCTGTGCCACCACGCCCAGCTGATTTTTGTATTTTTAGTAGAGACAGGGCTTCACTATGTTGGCCAGGATGGTCTCGAACTCTTGACCTCCTGATCCGCCTGCCTTGGCTTCCCAAAGTGCTGGGTTTACAGGCATGAGCCACAGCGCCTGGCCTCAAAGTTACATTCTTAACCAATGTAATAGAGCAAAAAATAAAAATTTAGCTCTAAAGAAATGTGGGGTCATCGGGTGGTGACATATCTAAATCCTAGTCTGTCAGAGCAGAACAACAGAAGGTAATGTTCTTTAGAGGTAAGGAGGTAGCTCCCAGTAGCAGTAAAAACAGAACAAGTAAAAGTAGTTACCTTTAGAGTTTGGGACTTCAACTGGGGAGAGACAGAGCCGTTGGATTTTATTGCTGGACTTTCCAAATTTCTTACTTTTTAATCCTGTATATGTATTACCTTGATTCCTTTTATTAAAAAAGAAAACAGCTGTGCATGGATTAGCTAGATTTCTTATCTCCCTATCTCTTAAAAAGTTGATTTTTATTTTAATTTTCTCTGCATGTGAGATAGGCCTTGCTACAGGGCCCTTGGAAACAGTTTGTGTTTATAGCTTCTGTGTCTCTGTGGGTTTCTATAGCTCCTTGAAGTCTGTTTTGTGTAGCTCCTGATTTATAAGATGTTGGTGAATCATTCCAAATAAAGACTTCTTTCTTGCAAAAACATGTAAAGAAATAGCAAGAGATGATTCAGAGTTGAAGCCAAGTACTCTCATCTCCAAAGCACTAAGCAGTGACCTGGGCAGCATGCAGTCATGACCAGCCTGGCCGGCACATCATCAGTGCTCAGCTGGGCCTGTCCCCGGCCTCAGAACCAGTCTGCCTCCTGCTTAGCCCTCTCCAGCAAGCCCACTTCCCTCCCCCACCCCCATCTCCCAGCCACACTGGAAATCTCACACCCATTAACCTCAAGTTCACAGGCCTGTAGGGTCCATCGATAGGCTTCGGGGGACCCACAACCCCCGAGAATTACATTTGCAACCTTAGTGTGCAGATGGTCTTTAGATTTTCAGTCTCCAGGACCCTAAAACTGAAGAGGTTTAGCTGTACGTAGGTCTCCAATTCTCCCGACAAGGCAACTTTAAGTGGTATTTACACCCATAGAAACAGTAAAAACTGTGACTCTCTACCCCATCATGCTTCTAGCGTAACGTGGTGACTAGAAGCCCCACCTCTGGACTAGACTGCCTTGTCTTTAAGCCTCCCGCTACCATTTCCTAGCTGTGCGACCTCAAGCAAATTGCTTAACCTCCCTGTGCCTTTGTTTTCCCGATGATGAAATGGAACAAATAACAGTACCTACCTTGTTGGTTCATTTTGAGGGTTAAAGGAGTTAATATAGGCAAGATGCTTAGACCAGAGGCTGGCACCAAAGCAGTTTCAGGTAGTGTTTGGCCCCACCCTCCTGCAGACTGACAGCTCGCAAATGGTTCCCCTCCATTGCTAACTGTATGCATATCTTCCGTGTGCTTGAGGATATAGCTAAGGCATATCCTAGGGGTCTGTGCAGTGGCTCGGGGTGCTCTACATGCATAGGTGACACTACAGAGATCCCATGGAGAGGAGTGGAAAGTGCCAATGGCTGTGCGTCAGGTAGGGGGTAGTCATGGCAGCTTCTGCACTGGGCACTCCCCCAGTGGCCTCCTGGGGCTCCTACATCTGCTGGACCTAGAAGCACTGTGTATCATTCTCCTCAACACCATGCCACCTAACACACTCTCCTCTCTGCCTCCTTGACCAACATCCACTCATCCTTGAAGACTTTGCTTGAGTCCCTCCACTAAGGAGTCTTTTGTGACCACTGCCTCCCCATGTGAAACATACTGCTCTATGGCACCTGTAGTAATCCATTCTCACACTGCTGTAAAGAACTGCTCGAGACTGGGTTATATATATATATATTTTTTTTTTAGATAGAGTTTTGCTCTTGTTGCCCAGGCTGGAGCACAGTGGTGCAATCTTGGCTCACTGCAGTGTCTGCCTCGGGTTCAAGGTATTCGCCTCCCTCAGCCTCCAGAGTAGCTGGGATTACAGGTGTGAGCCACCACACCTGGCTAATTTTTGTATTTTTAGTAGAAACAGGGTTCACCATGTTGCCCAGGCTGGTCTGGAACTCCTAACCTTACGTGATCCACCCACCTCAGCCTCTCAAAGTGCTGGGATTACAGGTGTGAGCCACCGTGCCCAGTCGAGACTGGGTAATTTATAAAGGAAAGAGGTTTAATTGGCTCACAGTTCCACATGGCTGGGAAGGCCTCAGGAAACTTACAATCATGGTGGAAGGGGAAGCAGGCACCTTCTTCACAAGGTGGTAGGAGAGAGAAGAGTGAAGGAGGAACTTCCAAACACGTATAAAACCATCATAACTCTTGGGAGCTCACTCACTATCAAAAGAACAGCGTAGGGGAAGCACCCCCATGATCCAATCAGCATCCTCCCTTGACACATGGGGGTTACAGGTCCCTCCCTCGACATGAGGGGATCACAATTGAAGATGAGATTTGGGTGGAGACAGAGCCAAGCCGTATCAGGACCCTTCGTATTTACTGTGTTTATTGCAAGCCATGCCCTGTGCAGAGTGAGCTTCATGTAGTAGGTCATTTAATCCTCACAACAATCTTTACAATAAACAGAAATGATTATTATCCCTCTTTACAGATAAGAAAATTTAGGCTTAGATGAATATTTAAAATTTCATCTGTCTGAGGCTAAGACCCATGCTTTCACCCACTTCTCTAAACAACCTCTCTGATTCTGCCCAACTCCTGCAACACTTTTTTCCCGTCTTTCCTTAGTTTAAAAGTCTCCTGTGGCCCTCTTGAAGACAGGGTTCATATCTGATTCATTTTTTTATCCCAAACATCTATTGCTGTGCCCAGCATATAGTAGGTATCAGTAAATGTTAAGTGGATGGAGTCATCTGGAATTCAGGCTCTGCAAAGATTTGGCATGACTCTCCCCAGATCATAACCTGATAAAAAGGCTTCTAGCCTAGATCGGGTAAATATTTACTTAATTCAATAAAATGTATATATATTTTTACTTAGTATCTACTATGTGACAAGCACATAGGTCTCCAATACTCCCAACAAAGCAACTTTAAGTGGTTTTTACACCTATAGGAACAGTAAAGACTGTTTCTCTCTACCCCTTATCATGCTTCTAACATAGCACAGTGGCTGGGATACCCACCCCAGACTAGAGGTTACAGGAATAAATAAAAGAGCAACTCACCCCCTACCCACCCGCCTTCTTGAAGCTTATATTCTCTTTTCATTTGAAGAAAGCCTCACTGGGCACCTCCCCCTGACAGTGCCATTATGATGCTTCTTCCTGTTAGTGGTTGTATTAGTCCCTTCTTATGCTGCTAATAAAGACATACCTGAGACTAGGTAATTTATAAAGGAAAGAGGTTTAATTGACTCAGTTCAGCATGTCTGGGGAGGCCTCTGGGAGCTTACAATCATGGCAGAAAGGGAAGCAAACACGTCCTTCTTCACATAGTGGCAGCAAGGAGAAGCGCCAAGCAAAAGTGGGGAAAAACCCTTAAAAACCATCAGATCTCATGAGAACTCACTATCAAGGAACAGCAGCATTTGGGTAACCACTCCTGAGATTCAGTTACCTCCCACTAGGTCTCTCCCACAACGTGGGATTATGGGAGCTACAGTTCAAGATGACATTGGGTAGGGACACAGCCAATCCGTATCAGTGGTGAAGACTAGACCTGTCCTCTTAGAGTTGTTATACAATCCAGATGAATAAATACACAGGTAAAAACAAAAGGCAACTCCCATGCTGAAACCAAACGACCGTGGCTCCCCACTCCCAGGCAGGCTGACAGCCCTAGGGCCACTGGCTCAGGTGCATGCTTTCCTGAGCAGCCCTTCAACCTGGCAGAGGCCCTCACGGAGCAGGTCCGGAGGGGCACTCCTGGAATCCTCTGGCTTCACCCCTCACACGTGCTGGGCGGCTGCCTCTTCGTCCCTCCTGCTCCCGATCCAGAAGAAGGGCCGGGGCAGGCCCCGTAGTACTCCCGACTTGCCTGGGCTGTTGTTAGCATAGGGATCAAAAAGAGAAAGTGGAGCCAGGAGTTGCGGGGAGGAGAAGCTGGTGAGCTGAGGCAAGAGCTGGCTCCTGGGTTGGCCCCGGTGGGGACACCAGCTCAAAAGCAAGGAAGCACCTCAGAGGCACTGAGACTGACAAAGGACCCAAGTCACAGAGCTCACCACACATGTCCTTCCTGTTATTTTCCCTTCATACACAGAGTTAAAACTATGAAATCTCTGTAGCTGTGAAAGCTGGGAGAGGTAGAGCCTGTCGCCTTAGGGAGCATCTTACTATTGGATTACAGAGGCTCAACGTGAAACCCAGAGAGTGGGGCAGATCAGCTCTGGATTCTTCTCTTCCATTTGCCTTTCTGCCCCCACCTACAAGACAGACAGAGCAGCCTGTTGCCTGACCTCCTTAAGCCCACCAGAGTCTCTGCACCAATCTTCAGCGTTCTTCGGCAGCTTTTTCTGGGGTCTCCCTCTACCCCTCACCTTCCACCCGGCTAGCCTTTGGCTCACCCTCTGTCCAATCCCTCACTTCATCCCAGCTTCTGAAATGAGCTGTTCTTCTTTCTGAAACTATATATGGATGTATTGGGTCACTTGGGGCCAGCATGGGGAAGCTGCGATTTAGGGACTTCTTCACTGTCAGGAGCTCAAATCATCTCTTGATTTAGGGGTAGGCCTGAAGCCTAACAGGATTCTCTTATTTAGTTAAACCAGTTGAAGGAGAAAGTTAGGAAGCATTTCAAAGTAAAGGAAGGGACCACAGCGTCAGTCCCTGGAAGGGTTCAGCTCACTGTCACTTTCACGCAGTATAGAACAGCTTGGTTGTTTTCCTTCCTTTCTTGAATAACTCTTCCTTAATTTTTTTTTTTCAAAGATAAGGTCTGTCCGCCAGGCTGGAGTACAGTGGCATGATCATAGTTCACTGCAACCTTGAACTCCTGGATTCAAGTGATCCTCCCACCTCAGCCTCCTGAGTAGCCAGGGTGACAGGTGCATGCCACCATGCCTGGCTCATTTTTAAAAAATTTTTTGTAGAGACAAGTTCTCACTGTGTTGCCCAGGCTGGTCTCGAACTCCTGATTACAAGTTATCCTCCTGCCTTGGCCTCCCAAAAGTACTGGGAGTCCAGGCGTGAACCACCACGCCCAGCCTCTTCCTTGATTTTTAAGACTCAGTTCAAAGAGCTCTTCTGATTCTCCTTCCATGAGCCCTCCAGGCCACAGCGACCTCAAACTGCTCTAAGTTTGCAGAGCTGCCCACTGTATATGCAACAAACTGAATTCCATATTGCTGTGCGTCTTCTCTTGGGTTGATTATTGATCTGTTCTTGATCAGCTACCTGGGTCTGTGCTGAGAATATGTTCTGACCACACAGTCTAGGTGGTGAACTACCTGGGGCAGAGGGCAGGCCTCCGCCTTTGCGAACCTCCCATGGCCTCTTGGCATCTTGGCAGGTATGGGGTAAATATCTGCTTCCTTGTTGATGGATGGATGATTAAAGATGGAAACTGGCTCCCTCATTTGACTGACTTTTCTGATAAGATAGGGAGGTGGGTGGCACTTCTGAGAAGGCCCATATCTTGTCTATTCTTTGCTTAATGTGCTGTTTCAGCAAAAACCAAAGCAGAACAGAAGCCCAGAGGAGTGGAAATTACAGGGAAGGGTGTGCTTTTTTAGGCCCATGTTGCAAAGTATGATAAAACATCCAACTACACTTCCATTCCTAGCTCAGAAACCACAACAGATGGAAGCGGGTGTGGGCCGTAATTAGTGCCCGAGGTGAGTGAAGAAAGCCAGGAAAGCCTCCTCAAAGGAAATCAGTCCAGGGAATAAAGGCTCCTGGGTTTGCTTTGGAAGAAAGGACAGGGGATTATGTCCTGGCTCCTTCAAGAACAAGAGACCTGGCACTGGATTAAACCATCCAAATATTAAAACCAATAATTATGTGTTGTGGGCAGGGCCAGCCTGGTTTCTCAGTGCCACATCCATTTCCCATGGTGGGTGGCAGGTCCACAGGGAATGGCAATGCCAAGTTTCCTCAGCTCTCTTCTCAGTGCAGGGAAGTCAGAAGAAAGCCAGAGAGTGCGGCTTGGAAATACAAAGCAAGCCACTGTGAAGATCGTTTGAGCAAGACGAGCCAGGTTTCAACCAGAATGGCTCGTTCTCTGTGATGGGTTGGCCGAGCCGGGGACATGCTCTGGAGGAACTGGTCTGGGTGAAAACCATCTCCTGGATGAAGAAGCAAGGGTGGGAAGTGAGTAAAGAAGCAACTCCTCGTATTTGGGACAAAGAATGCTTTGAACGACTTCACGATCTTTCCCAAGGACTGCACGATCTTTCCCAAGGACTGCACGGGAACATCCAGGGATTGCTCACACCTGGGAGAAGCATAGGGTCATGGTTCCTGCCCTCAGCCGTGGCTTTGGCATCAGCACCCTCTATCAAGAGAAACGGTTCCTTTCCCTTTGTCCCACAAAGTCAGCTTTTAAAAAATGACCTAATTCAGTAAAAGTAGTCATTGGCTACCTTCACATACAGGAGCAATGGGAGTGGGAGGTACTGAAAAGAAGTCATGGCCCCTACCATGTTGGAGTTCAAAGAGGGTGATGGCCATAGGGGGGTGCCAGCTTTGGGAGTGTCCCTCTGAAAAGGAGTCCTTCCCAGTGTCATCCAGCCCACGGAGACTCTAGGGTGTCTGTCTCCTTATGCCCATGTGACTGGGTGGCACACACCCTGGAGAGAGGAGGTGGTCCTCACAGAGTTCCTTTAGGTCAGGGTTCCCAGAGGGCCCGCCCAGAAGTCCCTTTACCTCCACCTCCCTGAAGGTCCTGGGTTAGGGCCCTGCCCATAGTGAGGGCTCAGTGATCTCAGCAGGATACTTGGGCAAAATGTGCTGACCTCATCTACACCCTCTAAATTTTTAGGAGGCACCCACTTGCTGAGATGCATTACTCAGCATTGTGGGGTTCTTTTCTCACATGCCTTGGTTGGCAGGGAGTTCAGTGCCTTGGTAAAGAGAGATAGTCAGTTAACTAGAGAACAAGGTGCCCACTGCCTCCCCCACCCTGCCTTTTTGTGAGACAGGGTCTTGCTCTGTTGCCCAGGCTGGAGTGCAGTGGTGTGATGATGGCTCACTGCAGCCTCAATCTCCTGGGCTCAAGTGATCCTCCCACCTCAGCCTCTTCAGTAGCTGGGACTACAGGCCTGTGCCACTATGCCTAGGTAATTTTTAAATATTTTGTAGAGAGGGGAGTCTTACTACGTTGCTCAGGCTGGTCTCAAACTCTGAGCTCAAGCAATCCTCCCATCTCAGCCTCCCAAAGTGGTGGGATTACAGGCATGAGCCAATGCACCCAGCCCTGCCTCTTTTTAACCCTTCTCTATGATATGTATCACCAAATAGTCCTTAAATATTTTTAAAGATAAAAAATAATTTTTAAATAAGAATTTAAATATTTTCAGATTGTGTTTGCTAACATATTAATATTTGTTCATGGAAGAAAATCTAGAAAAAAACAGAAAAGTATTAAACTAATTGTTTAATCTCTTGTAACTGCATAAGCTAGAGACCTTTCAGTAAATATGCCCCTGCTGCTCTTTTTCTGCCTCCCTTTATATTTTCAAAATTGAGATCTCATGTCGTACGTGTATGTATATATGTTTATTGTCTTAGTCTGTTACGTGTTGTTATAAAGCAAGACCAGAGACTGGGCAATTGACAAAGAAAAGAGCTTTATTTGGCTCATAGTTCTTCAGGCTGTACAAGAAGCATGGCGCCATGACCTGCTTCTGATGAGGGCTTCAGGAAACTTCCAATCATGGTGGAAGGCAAAGGGGATATGGCATGTGCAGAGATCACACAGCCAGAAAGAAAGCAAGGGGGTTATGGTGGGGAGTGCCAGGCTTTCATAGGCACTAATAGAGCAAGAACTCACTTATTACCTTAAGGACAAAGACATTCATGAGGGATCCATTCCCTGTGCCCAAACACCTCCCATGAGGCCCCACCTCCAACACTGGGGATCAAATTTCAACATGAGTTTTGGGGGGAACAAACATCCAAACTGTAGCATATAGATATACACACACATATACCAAATATCTTCTTTTTTTTTTCTTGAGACGGAATCTTGCTCCATCAGCCAGGCTGGTGTGCAGTGGTGCAATCTTGGCTCACTGCAACATCTGCCTCCTGGGTTCAAGTGATTCTCCTGCCTCAGCCTCTTGAGTAGCTGGGATTACAGGTGCACACCACCATGCCTGGCTAATTTCTGTATTTTTTAGTAGCGACAGGGTTTCACCATGTTGGTCAGGCTAGTCTCGAACTCCTGACTTCGTGACCCACCCACCTCAGCCTCCCAAAGTGCTAGGATTACAGGCATAAGCCACTGCACCCAGCCTACTAAATATCTTTTACTTAGCCGTATTGTAAATAGTGACAAAGAATATCTATGCACTCACAGAACCACTACCACAATCAAGATCTATAGAATATTTCCATTGCCCTAAAAAGTTCCCTGGTGCCCTTTCTCAGTCAGTTCCCTCAATCCCCAGCTCCAGGCAGCCACTGATCAGCTTTCTGGCACCATAGATTTGTTTTTCTAATATTTCTTTTTTCTTTTTCTTTCTTTATTTGAGATGGAGTTTCACTCTTGTTGCCCAGTGCAATGGCATGATCTTGGCTCACTGCAACCTCCGCCTCCCGGGTTCAAGCAATTCTTTTGCCTTAGCCTCCCAAGTAGCTGGGATTACAGGTGCCCACCACCACACCTGGTTAATTTTGTATTTTTAGTTGAGGTGGGGTTTCTCCATGTTGGTCAAGTTGGTCTCGAACTCCCGACCTCAGGTGATCTGCCTGCCTCAGCCTCTCAAAGTGCTGGGATTGCAGATGTGAGCTATCGCGCACAGCCCCTAATATTTCATGTACATGGAATTTACAGCATGCATTCCTTTGTGTCTGCTTCTGTCACTCTGCGTAATGTTTCTGAGGCTCATACACGTTGTTTCAGGTCTAAGTAGTTCATTCCTTTTGATTACTCAGTAGCGTTCCATTGTATTGTTATAACACAGTTTATTCATTCACCTGTTGATAGACATTTGGGTTGTTTCCAGTTTGGGGCAATTATGAATAAAGCTACTATGAACAAGTCATTGTGTGGACATGTCTTCATTTCTCTTGAGCAAATACCTAGCAGTGGAGTTTCTGAATCATAAAGTATGTATATGTTTAAACTTATATATGTGTAAAGTCAAAGTGTCTTTCAAAGTGTTTGTACCATTGTACAGTCTCATCAGTCATATGTGAGCATTCCAGTTCCTTCACATTCTCGCCAAAACTTGAGATAGCTAGTCTTTTACATTTTAGCCATTCTGTTGAGTGTATCATTACATATAGTTCTAAATTCTGTTTTTTATTTAATGTTAGATTATGAATATTCCCCACAATACTAAACAGTCTTTGTAAATGTCATTTTTTAATGGATGCACTATATGTCATTTTATGAATGAACCATACCTTAGTTAAGTAAGTCTCCATTGGTAAATATTTCCGCTGTTTATAGTTTTCTCCATAAATAATGCTTTTAAAATATTTTTGTCAGAATAAGTGGCTATTTTCTTAGGATAAATACCCAAGTGATTCTTTTGGTAGAAAAATTTAGATACATGAAAAGAAAAAAAAATTATCTATATTTTCATCACCTGGACAAAACCATCATTAACATTTTGGGGTATAACCTTCCAGCTAACTAGCTAACTAGATAGCCATCATGTTCTTGTTCACTATGCCAAACTGCATCTCAAAATAAAGTATGTGTATATATACTCAAGCTATCTTCACACACACAAAGCATCGCTGTGGAATGCGAATCTTTCTAAGGCTCCTGATACATATTACCAAGAGGTCATTCTTGGCATTTTGGTTCAAGGAGAAGGATTCCAGCATTTCAATTGGTCCAGTGGGCACGTTTGGATGCTTTCAATGGAAGGGGCCAGAACATTAAGGAAAACCCCTGCAGATCTCAAGGAAGACTCTAGAGACACTCTCCCTAAAAACTTCAAATGAAGTCCTACCTCACTCTAGAAGAAGCGGAATGTTCAAAACTAGAAGGCAAAAAACAAGCGGCTTCTTTCACCCACCCTTCTCCCCTCTGACAGATACATATATCGTACATGTATATTCTATAAAGTATTCCATGGAGTCCTCCCACTTCTGAGCTTTGGAAAGAATCCATTGCCAGACGGTGTGTGCTGAAAGCACAAAGCTAGACTGTGGGGACAGACCCCCACAGGCAAATGTCTCTAAGTTGAAGCTGGTGAGCACCTGGTGAAGATATAGGGTAGAAACAACCACTCTCAAGAAGATAATGGAGAGAAGAGAAAAACTTGGTTTCATTTTCAATCCAGAGGAGTGTACACTTAAGCAATTACTTCCTAGGCAGACCCAAGAAGCAACTCCTGGAAAATGTGAGCCAACATTGCTTTTGCACTTCCTATGTGCCAGGCACTAGATTAGGTGCTTTATGTGCAGCAGCCATGTTAATACTCACAGTGACCCTATGAGGCTTACTATTATCCCAGTTTTGCAGATGTAGAAACAGAGGCAAAGAGGGGTTAAGTAACTCACTTGAGGTCATGCAGCTCATATGTGTGACTGGAGCCTCTCTGACCAGATCCATATGATGTGGAACCACATACTCCAGTAATTCCCTGTCCCCTCCCTCTCCCCCATGCCAGCCAGCTCTCAGAATTGTGCTAATACTGTGCCCCAGTAACAATGCCTCTGCTCTGCTCATTATACCCACAGCTGCACCTATAGCTGATCACATGGGTGCTTTGGAAGTTGTGTACACCAGGTCACAAGGAATATGAATGACTCTTCTGGGGCATCCAGGTGAGGGAGGCAGTGTCATGTGGGGAAAAGGACACTCGACTGGGGGTTGTAAGGGTTGAATTCTAGCTTGAAATGCCATGAACAGCCATGGGCAAGTCACCTAACCTCCCTGGTCTCTGTATGAGCTCACCTGTGCAGGCACTGGCAACTCTTCAGCATCCATTACCCCCATTCAATGATAAAGCCTCCCTCTGGTGAGATTCATTGAGTTGGTGTATTTAAACATAGAACCACTAAAGCTGCTCAGCCGCTAGAGCAGCCTGCCTAAGTGAGATATCTGCCCTGCTGGCTGTGAAAGCCCAAGAAATCTTCTTAACTCACTTTGCCTCATCTCCCCTCTGCAGAATGGACCTAGCTCATAAGTTGCTGTAAAGATTAAAGAAATAATCCCTGGAACAGCATAAGCAGTACATAGATAATATTACTGTTAATATGTAATCTACATGTTCTCATATCTAGGTTAGTTTTTCCTGGTGTTTAAGCCCGGTTCTGGCTGTCTCACCCACGGTGATGGAATCAATTTCCTGCAGGCCTCTGGCTCTCTACAGAGGTTTGCTCAGAGCCAGTGTGTCAGCTAACTCCTGCTCCTTGAGAAGAGACCCTCTGCCTCTCGGTTTATTGCAAATTGATTTTATTGCGGGCGACATGCTTTCCCAGAAATACCTAACACTGGTATGATGTCTGGAGTGAGTTCCATTGTATGTGTTCACAAAAATGCACTTATGAACTGAAACCTGGACCGAACCAGGGATGCAGGAAGAGGGGAAGAGAAAGGGGAGGGTGTCCTACAGGCATTATCCATCTGCACTTTATTTTAGAGGCTGAGAGCGCAGTTACTTCCTCCTATTTTAATAAAATTGCCACAGTCGCACATTGCTTTTAACCTGTAGGTAAACCATACTAATTCAGACCAGGTGGATTTTGTAAAATGTCAGCATTTTGGCTATTTTATTCAATTCAAAATATTTTCTAATTTCCCTTGTGATTTCTTCTTTGGCCCTTGGGGTATTTGGAAGTATATTGTTTAATTTCCAAATATTAATGGATTTTCAATATCTTTCTCTGGTTGATTTCTGGTTTAATTCCATAGTGATCAGAGAACGTACTTTGATTTCAGTTGTTTTAAATTCGCTAATGTTTGTTTATGGCCCAAATTATAGTGGGACATATTTTGTGTGCATTTGAAAAGAATGAGTATCTACTGTAGTTGGGTAGAATGTACCGTAAATAAATGTCAATTAGGTTAAGTTGGTTGATAGGGCTCTTTAGGTCTTCTCTAGACTCACTAATTTTTTGCCTGCTTTGTGTACTTACTCTGTTGATATCTCCATCTATAATTATGGATTTTCCACTTCTTCCTTCATTACTATCAATTTTTGTTTTATGTGCTTTGAGACTGTATTGTTAGGTACATACACATTTAGGATTGTTAGACCTTCTTGAGAAATCCACTCCTCTATCATCAGGTAATACAGCTCTCAACCCTGGCAATATTCCTTGTTTTGAAATCTACTCCAGCATTCTTTCGATTAAGGTCGGCATATTTTATCCCTGCCCATCCTTTTACTTTTGATCTATTTGTCTTTATAGGCAGCTGTAGTTGGGTCTAGCTCTTTTATATTCAATCTGACAACCTCTTCCTTCAAACTAGGATGATTCAGACTATGTACATGTAATGTAATTATGGAATGCTGGATTTAAAGCTACCATTTTGCTAGTTTTCCATTTGTCACATTTTTTCTTCTTTTTTTTCCTCTTCTTGTCTTCTTGTGAATTGGGTATTAACATTTTTATTATTCCACTTTATCTCCACTATGTTAATTGAAAGTGTTCCCATGCATACTGAACCCCGAATTAATGATTCTTTTAATGTATTGCCAGTTTGGAGCCAACGAAACCTGTATTTACTACTGCTTTTCAAAGTACCATAAGAATCAGGATGGGCACAGGGGCTTACGCCTGTCATCCTAGCACTTTGGGAGGCTGAGTTGGGTGGATGGCTTGAGCCCAGCAGTTTAAGACCAGCTTGGACAACATGGCAAAAACCCATTTCTACAAAAGATAGAAACATTAGCTGGGCATGGTGGTGTATACCTGTGGTCCCAACTAATCAGGAGGCTGAGATGGGAGGTCACTTGAGCCCAGCAGGTCAAGGCTACAGTGAGCTGTGACAGAGTGAAACCCTGTCTCAAAAAAAAAAAAAAAAAAAAAAAAAAACAAATAAAAAATTTATTTAAAGTACCTAGCATAGGTCCAGAACATAATAAATGCTTACTTAATGCTATTTGCTTTCATTCCATTTTTGTTGTTGTTGTTGTTTGTTTGATTTTCGTTTTCTTTGTGAAAAAGAGTCTTGCTCTGTCACCCAGGCTGGAGTGCTATGATCTCGGCTCATTGCAACCTCCACCTCCTGGGTTCAGGCAAGTCTCCTGCCTCAGCCTCCCTACTAACTGAGACTACAGATGTGTATGATGCCACCATGCCTAGCTAATTTTTGTATTTTTAGTAGAGAAAAGGTTTTACCATGTTGGCCAGGCTGGTCTTGAACTCCTGACCTTAGGTGATCTGCTGGCCTCAGCCTCCCAAAATGCTGGAATTACAGGCATGAGCGACCATGCCAGGCCTTTTTGTTTTCTATGTAGCTCTGTTTCTAAAAGGGATTTGAGCACTATCAAGGAAGCCTATGAAGCCCAGGGCAGACATTGCTAATCAATCACAGTACTGGTTCTAAATAAACTCAGATAGAACCTTTTTTCTTTTCCTTCCTTCCTTTTTTTAATGCATAATCTTTCTCAGCATTGTGTTAGTCAGTTGGAGATTGGTCATAATTTTAAAAAATAGAAAAAAACCCTATGTATCACCAAGGACTCACACATCAACCTGCTTTAAAGTCTTTTTAGTACATTTATTATTATTATTATTATTATTATTTTGTATTTGCGCTCTGGGGTACATGTGCACATCCTACATCCTGCAGGATTGTTGCATACGCACATACATGCCATGGTGTTTTGCTGTCTCCATCCCGCCCGCCCACCATTGCCTACATCAGGCATTTCTCCCAGTGTTATTCCTCCCCATCCTCCCCGCCCCCCACCCCGCTGTCCCCCCTCCTCTCCACCCTGCCACCTAGCCCTGTGAGTGTTGTTCCCTTCCCTGTGCCCAAGTGTTCTCATTGTTTATCCCCCACCTATGAGTGAAAACATGCAGTGTTTGGTTTTCTGTTCTTGTGTCAGTTTGCTGAGAATGATGGTTTCTACGTTCATCCATGTCTCTACAAAGGACACAAACTTGTCGTTTTTTATGGCTGCATCATATTCCATAATGTATACGTGCCACATTTTTTTTTGTCCAGTCTATTATCAATGGGCCTTTAGGTTGGTTCCAGGTCTTTGCTATCGTAAACAGCGCCGCAATGAGCACACGTGTGCATGTGTCTTTACGATAGAACAATTTATAATCCTTTAGGTATATACCCAGTAATGGGATTGCCGGGTCAAATGGAATTTCTATTCCTAGATCCTTGAGGAATTGCCACACTGTCTTCCACAATGGTTGAACTAATTTACACTCCCACCAACAGTGTAAAAGTGTTCCTTTTCCTCCACATCCTCTCCAGCATCTGTTGTCTCCAGATTTTTTAATGATCACCATTCTAACTGGCATGAGATGGTATCTCAATGTGGTTTTGATTTGCATTTCTCTAATGACCAGTGATGATGAGCATTTTTTTCATGTTTTTTGGCTGCATATTTGTCTTCTTTTGAAAAGTGTCTGTTCATATCCTTCACCCACTTTTGAATTGGTTTATTTGTTTTCTTATAAATCTGCTTTAGTTCTTAGTAGATTCTGGATGTTAGCCCTTTGTCTGATGGGTAGATTGTGAAATTTTTTTCCCATTCTGTTGGTTGCTGGTTTACTCTGATTGTTTCTTTTGCTGTGAGAAGCTCTTAAGTTTAATTAGGTCCCATTTGTCTATTTTGGCTTTTGTTGCCATTACTTTTGATGTTTTAGTCATGAAGTCCTTGCCTGTGCCTATGATCTGAGTGGTTTTGCTTAGGCTTTCTTCTAGAGTTTTTATGGTATGTGTTCTTATGTTTAAATCTTTAATCCATCTGGAGTTAATTTTTGCATAAAGTGTAAGGAAGGGGTCCAGCTTCAGCTTCCTGCTAGCCAGTTTTCCCAACACCATTTATTAAACAGGGAATCCTTTCCCCATTGCTTGTTTTTGTCCAGTTTGTCAAAGATCAGATGGTTGTAGATGTGTGGCATTGCTTCCGAGGCCTCTGTTCTGTTCCATTGGTCTATATCTCTGTTTTGGTACCAGTACCATGCTGTTTTGATTACTGTATTCTTGTAGTATAGTTCGAAATCAGGTAGCGTGATGCCTCCAGCTTTGTTCTTTTTGCTTAGGATTGTCTTGGCTATGCGGGCTCTCTTTTGGTTTCATATGAGGTTTAAAGTGGTTTTTTCCAGTTCTGTGAAGGTCAGTGGTAGCTTGATGGGGATGGCATTGAATCCATAAATTACTTTGGGGAGTATGGCCATTTTCACAGTATTGATTCTTCCTAACCATGAGCATGGAATGTTTTTCCATCTGTTTGTGTCCTCTCTTATTTCCTTGATCAGTGGTTTGTAGTTCTCCTTGAAGAGATCTTTTACCTCCTTTGTTAGTTGTATTCCTAGGTATTTTATTCTATTTGTAGCAATTGTAAATGGGAGTTCACTCATGATTTGGCTCTCTGTTTGTCTGTTATTGGTTTATAGGAATGCTTGTGATTTCTGCACGTTGATTTTGTATCCTGAAACTTTGCCAAAGTTGCTTATCAGCTTAAGGAGGTTTTGAGCTGAGATGATGGGGTCTTCTATATATACGATCATGTCGTCTGCTAATAGGGACAATTTGACTTCTTCTTTTCCTAATTGAATGCCCTTTCTTTTTCTTGCCTAATTGCTCTGGCTAGAACTTCCAATACTATCTTGAATAGGAGTGGTGAGAGAGGGCATCCTTGTCTAGTGCCAGTTTTTAAAGGGAATGCTTCTGATTTTTGCCCATTCAGTATGATATTGGCTGTGGGTTTGTTGTAAATAGCTTGTATTGTTTTAATATACGTTCCATCGATACCTAGTTTATTGAGGGTTTTTAGCATAAAGGGCTGTTGAATTTTGTTGAAGGCCTTCTCTGCATCTATTGAGACAATCATGTGGTTTTTGTCTTTGGTTCTGTTTATGTGGCGAATTATGTTTATAGATTTGCGTATGTTGAACCAGCTTTGCAACCCTGGGATGATGCCTACTTGATCATGATGGATAAGCTTTTTAATGTGCTGTTGGATTCGGTTTGCCAGTATTTTATTGAAGATTTTTGCATCAATGTTCATCATGGATATTGTCCTGTAGTTTTCTTTTTTAGTTGTGTCTCTGCCAGATTTTGGTATCAGGATGATGTTGGTCTCATAGAAAGAGTTAGGGAGGATTCTCTATTTTTGTATTGTTTGGAATAATTTCAACAGGAATGGTACCAGCTCCTCTTTGTATGTCTGGTAGAATTCAGCTGTGAACCCATCTGGATCTGGACGTTTTTTGGTTGGTAGGCTATTAATTGCTGCCTCTACTTCAGACCTTGTTATTGGTCTATGCAGGGTTTCAACTTCTTCTTGGCTTAGTCTTGGGAGTGTGCAAGTGTCCAGGAATTTATCCGTTTCTTCCAGATTTACTGGTTTATGTGTATAGAGTTATTTGTAGTAATCTCTGATGGTAGTTTGTATTTCTGAGGAATCAGTGGTGATCTCCCCTTTATCATTTTTTTGTTTTGTTTTGTTTTGTTTTTTTGTGACAAAGTCTTGCTCTGTTGCCAGGTGCCAGGCTGGAGTGCAATGGTGCAATCTCAGCTCATTGCAACCTCCGCCTCCTGGGTTCAAGCAATTCTCCTACCTCAGCCTCCCGAGTAGCTGGGACTACATGCACACACCACCACGCCCAGCTAATTTTTGTATTTTTTAGTAGAGACGGGGTTTCACCATGTTGGCCAGGATGGTCTTGATCTCTTTACCTCGTGATCCACCCGCCTCGGTCTCCCAAAGTGCTGGATTACAGGTGTGAGCCACTGCACCCGGCCCCTTTATCATTTTTTATTGCGTCTGTTTGATTCCTCTCTCTTTTGTTTTTTACTAGTCTAGCTAGTGGTCTATTTTGTTGATCTTTTCAAAAAACCAGGTCCCGGATTTTTTGAAGGGTTTTTTATGTCTTTACCTCCTTCAGTTCTGCTCTGATCTTAGTTATTTCTTGTCTTCTGCTTGCTTTTGAGTTTTTTTTATTTTGCTCCTCTACCTCTTTCAATTTTGATGATAGGGTGTTGATTTTAGATCTTTCCTTGTTTTTCATGTGGGCATTTATTGCTATAAATTTCCCTCTAGACACTGCTTTGAATGTGTCCCATAGGATCTGGTACATTGTGTCTTCATTCTCATTGGTTTCAAAGAACATTTTTATTTCTGCCTTCATTTCATTGTTTATCCATTTGTCATTCAGGAGCAAGTTGTTCAGTTTCCATGTGATTGTGCAGTTTTGAGTGTTTTTCTTAATCCTGAGTTCTAATTTGATTGCGCTATGGTCTGAGAGACTGTTTGTTATGATTTCCATTCTTTTGCATTTGCTGAGGAGTGATTTACTTCCAATTGTGTGGTCAATTTTGGAGTAACTGCAATGTGGTGCTGAGAAGAATGTGTATTCTATGGATTTGGGGTGGAATGTCCTGTAAATGTCTATTAGGTCCACTTGGTCCAAATCTGCATTCAAGTCCTGGATATCCTTGTTGACTTTCTGTCTTGTTGATCTGTCTAATATTGTCAGTGGAGTGTTAAAGTCTCCCACTATTATTGTAAGGAAGTCTAAGTCTCTCTGTAGGTCTTTAAGAACTTGCTTTATGTATCAAGATGCTCCTGTATTGGGTGCATAAATATTTAGGATAGTTAGCTCTTCTTGTTGCATTGATCCTTTTACCATTATATAATGCCCTTCTTTGTCTCTTTTGATCTTTGTTGACTTAAAGTCTGTTTTATCAGAGACTAGGATTGCTACTCCTGCTTTTTTTTTCCCCCTCTCCATTTGCTTGGTAAATCTTCTTCCATCCCTTTATTTTGAGTCTATGTGAGTCTCTGCATATGAGATGGGTCTCCTGAATACAGCACACCAATAGGTCTTGACTTTTTATCCAGTTTGCCAGTCTGTGTCTTTTGATTGGGGCGTTTAGGCCATTTACAAACGTTAATATTGTTATGTTTTAATTCGATCATGCCATTTTGTTACTAGCTGGTTGTTCTGCCCATTAATTAATGTGGCTCCTTCATTGCATTGTTATTCTTTACCATTTGGCACATTTTTGCAGTGGCTGGTACTGGTGGTTCCTTTCCCTGTTTAGTACTTCCTTCAGTAGCTCTTGTAAGGCAGGTCTTGTAGTGACGAAATCTCTCAGCAATTGCTTGTCTGTAAAGGATTTTATTTCTCCTTCACTTATGAAGCTTAGTTTGGCCAGATATGAAATTCTGGGTTGAAACTTCTCTCCTTCAAGGATGCTGAATATTGGCCCCTACTCCCTTCTAGCTTGCAGGCTTTCTGCCGAGAGATCTGCTGTGAGTCTAGTGGTCTTTCCTTTGCGGATGACTTGACCTTTCTCTCTGGCTGCCCTCAGGACTTTTTCCTTCATTTCTACCCTGGTGAATCTGACAACTATGTGCCTTGGGGTTGCTCTTCTTGAGGAATATCTTTGTGGTGTTCTCTGTATTTCCTGGATTTGAATGTTGGCCTGCCTTGCTAGGTTGGGTAAAGTTCTCTTGGATAATATCTTGAAGAGTGTTTTCCAACTTGGATTCATTCTCCCCGTCACATTCAGGTACGCTGACCAAGCGTAGATTAGGTTATTTTAACATAATCCCATAGTTCTTGGAGGCTTTGTTCATTTTTTTCACTCTTTTTTCTCTAATCTTGCCTTCTCATTTTATTTCATTGATTTGATCTTCTATCTCTGATATCCTTTCTTCTGCTTGATCTATTCAGTGGTTGAAACTTGTGTATGCCTTGCAAAGTTCTTATGCTGTGTTTTTTAGCTCCATCAAGTCGTTTATGTTCTTCTCTCAGCTGGTTATTCTAGTTAGCATTTCATCTAACCTTTTTTCTAAGGTTAAAAGACAAAAGAAACTAAGGTTCTTAGTTTCTTTGCATTGGGTTAGAACATGGTCTTTTAACTCAGAGAAGTTTGTTATTACCCACCTTCTGAAGCCTGCTCTGTCAATTCGTCAGATTCATTCTCTTTTTTTGTTCCCTCGATGGTGAGGAGTTGTGATCCCTGGGAGGAGAAGAGATGTTCTGTTCTTTGATGGTTTCATCCTTTTTGCGCTGGTTTTTTCCCATCTTCGTGGATTTATCTCCCTTTAATCTTTGAAGTTAGTGATTTCAAGAGGAGTCTCTGAGTGGACCTTTTTTTCTGTTGAGGTTGGAGCTGTATCTTTTTTGGCCTGTAGAGGGCATTGCTGGGCTCTCTCGGGTTCTGTCAGGTTGCTGGGTGGGTGGTCCTTCCCTGGAGTTTGCAGGTGGGATTGGCCCTGCCTTCCCAATGGCGTCTCTCCTTCCCCAGCTGGATCTTCCTGGATGGGATCAAGCTGGTGTATTTGCTGCCAAGCTCTCTAGCAAGGGCTTCAGTCTGAGTTCTGTGGAGGTGGGGCCTGCCAGGCCTTATGGTCTGTTTCCCTGCTTTCAACTCTGCCTCCCTCAGTGGGACAGTCCATTCCGCTGGCATTAGTCCAAACTCCCGCCCAGGTCCCTGCGACAACATGCCATGCCTGGTGGTAGCTGCTGCTCAGATTGGCATTCACTACCCATGGTGCCCCACCGTCTGGCAGGACTCTCGTGGACCGTGGGTTGCAGGAGGGATGAGGTAAGCACAGGATCCGAAACGGAGCACGGAGGGGATTAAGTCCCCTGACCCTCCAAGCTGGCTGCACATTTCAGGTGGTGACGCGCCCCACCCCCCGGTCTTGATTTGCCTCCCTGGGCAGCTTTCACCCCCCAGGCCTATTTTCAGTACCCTATCAGTCCCACAGAAACGAACCTGGCACCTCGTTTGGAATAGTGAAGTCCTCTAGTCCTCCGCGTCTCATTCGCTGGGAGCTGCAATCCGTGCTGGCTTCTCTTGGCCATCTTGCCGCCCGTCCCCGATACATTTATTATTTTAATTGGGTTAAATCCTCCCTTCCCTTAACAACATTTTACTTTGTTCATCTATTTAGCAAACCCTTCTCTAAAGGGATCGCAAAGGAGTCCATCTGACTGAACATGAATAACTTCTCAACACACAGGGTAGGAGAGGAAGTGGAAGAGATCACAAACTTCAGTTTGTTCAGCCAATGATCCCAAGTGCGGAATCAATCAGGTTTTTATTTGGCATCTGTGAAACTGACACCAGAGAAGAGAACTGGGGTGAAAGTAGGGGAGTAGGCCAGAGGTCAGGGGCGGGACCGCAGGGCTGCCTCATCACATTCTCATTTTAGGAACTGACATGAGCATGTGACAAAGGCATGGAGTCTTGTGACAGGTACCAACTATTCCTCCTGGGACTTCGGGTGTCACTTAGCCACGGATGGACAAAGAACAATCTGTCATTTACTTTGAAAACATCCTTGACCTTGTATCATAGGAAAGCACTGAACACTTTTCATTCAGCTGCCTCTCCCCAGCCCAGCTCTGAAAAGAATGATTTCCTATTAAGAATGCTGGGGCTGTCTGCCATTTCTAGTGATGTGTGAGTGCCTTGGAACATACATGCAACTTTGTCCCTTCAGGGTCCTGAGCCTGCAGGACAGGGACTGGCCTCATAGGTGGCATAGCCACTGCCCTTCTTGCAACCCCAGGAGAGGCTGATTTATCATAGGATTCATTTATTATTTATGAAAACATCTGAGAGAGAACAAACATGTTGCCTGAAGGGAAATTCAAGGAGCTCCCGTAACCACAGCTCAGCCCGAACCTGCAGGGGCACCTGGTGACCTCAGCCTGCAGTTCCTCCTCCTCCACGCCCTCCTTGTTCTATGATTCCTGCCTACCGTTCTGGTCATGAAAAACTTAGTAGCAACATTCAGGGGGTTGGAGCTTCTTGAATTCTTCCACAGTACTTGTATTCTATACTTTCACCTATTTAGGAAATAGAGTACACTGGAATGAGTACCTACTTCTAACATGCTTCTGTGGGTTTGAGGTGATATTACCAGAACCCTTAGAAACAGGGTTCAAGGAAAGAGTTTCCTCCCACTCCATTTTCATCAGAGACAAGACATCTTGCTCTGACATTTGCTGTTCTACTATTTAGAAAATGGTCTTGGAGCCTCCTGATGCTTACCGCAGGCTGTGTTCTTACACTGACTGTATAGAAAGAGGAGGTGGAGTAAACCTACTCCCTATACACCTCAGCTCAGGCCCTGTGTCTGGTCTGTATTGTGAATAGAGAATACAGAGAAGGAGAGAAAGAAAAAAAGAAAACGGTCTTGGTCCAAATGTGTAAGAATGATTGTAAACACACACACACACACATATACACAGAGAGAGAGGAGAGAGAGAGCAGGATTCTTACTCTGAAATCCTCTGCAAGACTTCTTGATGCCTTTGAATACTGCTTTATGTTAATTTTCATTTGGGAATGTCATGGCGCTATACCAACACTGCTTAGGCAAAATACAACAGTAACAGTTACAAACATAAAGAGAGTATCTGCTTTCACATGCAGTCACTCCTTCCAACCTTACTCAGTCCTCTGGGCATGATCAAGTCATTATTCAGAAAACTTGGGTGCCTACCCAGGGTAATACACCACTAAGACACAGAGCTGAGATTTGAACCCGGGTCTAGAAGCTGACCCTAAAAACAGTGCTTGTTCAACTATTCTTGATCCATAAAAAGGTGCATACTTCCCTAAGAAAATGTGGATTTTTTTTTCTCTATTAGACAATGGAGTCCATTTGACTTAACATGAATAACTTCTCAACACATAGGGTAGGAGAGGAAGTGGAAGAGATCACTTGTTCCATCCCCAGATTACTTACTGACCAACACCAAGGCAGAACAGCAGAGCCAGGGAGTATCGCCTGCTGCAGTCAGCCCCTGGAACAAATGACCCATGTACCCTTGGTGCGTGCCTTTTGCCTGTATCATCACGCCCTATGCTCCAGCCATGAGTGCCTGTCCTTGGACTTGGCAGAAACTCTCACTCCCTAGACCTCCTCTCAGCTTCATCTTGAGAAATGCCCTCCTCTCTCCCTGACTTTCTGCAAGGCTCATTTAACTGTCTGGGCTTCTATGAGCCTTTAGTGATTTCCCCAGGCAAAACCCATCAAACTCTGTGCTTCCATAGCAATTTGCACCTGAAATATGGCATCTATCACGTGATATTATAATGAACTGTTTTTGTTTCTTCCTTTCCTTGTTAGTCTGTGAAATCTCTAAAGGCAGGGAACAAGAGTTATTTGTCTCTCTAGAGGCCTGGCACAGGTCCTCAATAATGTTTAGTTCAACGGAATGGAATTTATTTAAATTGAATTACACTGGCACACTAACTCAAAATTTAGGCACAGATATGCTCTGGGGCATGTGATGAGGAGCATTTGTTAATCAAAAGGCCAAGAAGCAATTATTCTCATAAGCCACGCCCAGGTTTGCAAACCACGTGATTGAATATGTGTATTGTGTGCAAGGTAGCCACAGCTGTTGCATAAGATGTATAATTTTGTGATATAAAAATGTGATAGAATGAGGCAATTTCACATGATGCCTAAAATATTGTGTCAGTGAGATGTTTAACAGAGACACCATGTGTTGTTGACAGAGTTGACTCAAAGTAGAACTAGAAATTGAACCATAAGTTTGAGACAGTCTTTTAAACGGCTGGGAATAGACTCAAGGATGCTCTTCAGGGGTCTGTTCTAGAAGTTTTACCTTAGTAATCAGCCAGTAATCTTAGTGATCAGTCAGTAATCACACACTCTTTGGGGCTTTGTATCTATCATCTCATGTCATCCTCCCCACACACGTAGGAGGAAGACACTATTGCCCTCCCACTTCTTGGATGGGGAAACTGAGGCAGCTTGAGGTTAAGTAACCTACCCAAGGTCTCAGAAGTGGTGAGTGGGGAGCTGGGATCTGAACCCAGGCAGTCTGGCCCCAGAGCCCATGCTCTGTTTAGCACCATGGACTATAAGTCACCCGTCAATCTGCCTCAAGCGAACATGTCCTTACATCTAGTGTAATCTGAATGATCACATACTTAGCTCTTGATTTCCAGTTGCATCCACTGTGGTAGACAGAAAAAGATATTCAGCATTCTCTTTATAATCTCACCATGAATATTTGAAGATCAGTTTTTAAGTGTTTCTGAGTTTTCCTTCCATAGTTTAAACAATTCCAATTAGCTTAAAATTTCTCCAAGAGATCCTTTCACCCCATCTCTTAAGTCATCTATAGCTTTTAGGATACACTTTATTTTGGGGGGTAGACTTTCAAAAGTTCAAAACCGCGTGGGAGTGTTCTCCAGTTAGGGCCTGACCAATGCCATACATGGGAAGAGGATTCAGGAGTTTGGCTTATCTTTTCCTCGTTAACATTCCAGCATTCCTAGTGTTCTCTATTGCTGAGTAATTTTGCACTTGTGATACAAGTGATAACTTTGAAAACTCCACAAGATTTTTTTTAAACAGTAGCTCTTATAAGCCATTTTTCATCTTGTATTCGTGGTATGGATCTTTTTTCTTTTCCTGTTTTGTTTTTTAGTTTGTCAAGGCCAATCTGAAAGGGACATATTGAGTTTAGTTCTCACTGTCTGGGATGTTAGCAACTCCACCTAATTTGGTATCATTCACCAAACACAAGATGCTTTTTCTCAACTCTATCATGTGGGTCACTGAAGAAGCTATTTATAGAAACCTCTTTTCCCATAAATACACTTTTCTGGCTTCCAGATACCATGGGAGTGATGAGCTAAGTTCACATTTTAATTCTTTCCAAGAACTGCAGTTGATTATCTGAGCTTTATGCCATTTTCTGAAGAAACAATCAAAACTCATTTCCAAATCTGAAGAAATACTGATGTTTGCCTTCAGTTCCTGGAGGACAACCAAAGCCGAATTTACCCTAAATACAGGAGAGACAGCAATGTTCTTTGGAAGCGAAAAGTTGGCCTGGATATCTGGAACCTATTGAGAGGGCCCTGCCCCTAGTCTGCTCCAAGGCTGCTGTTCCTTTTAGTTATTGCCTAGCAGAGAAAAATTACAATCTGGTAGCAAGCCAGGGCAACTATAAACCAAAGTATTGGAAGTCTTTAAACACAGGTTATTGTACTATTTATTTTAGATGTTGTCTCCTAGAAAAGTAAAGACAGGCCTTTTTTAAAAAAGGACGTTCTAGGGCTTCTTGCTTGCTTTCCTCTTTGTAGGGTGATCTGATGTACTGTTTATGCCAGTAAATCCCAGGCCTAGCTGATGAGCAGCACCACCTGGGGAGCATTTGGAGAATGCATCTGGTCAGCTCCTCTCTAATCTCCATCATGATGGTGGTATTGAGAGGCGGAGGCAGGGCAATCTCTATTTGTTAAAACCTCCCCCAAATTGTTTAAATTGATTATGATTAAATTCAGGTAATAGAATACCAAGCAATCTTTTAAAAAATGAATTAAATTTAAACATGTTAATATGGAAAGATCTCACATTTGCCATACAGAATGTGTAGTAAGTTTCCATTTGACATAAATTTATGTATACATACTTATATATACTTACTATACTATACACATATATGTAACACATATATATATCTTGTGTGTGTGCATGTATGTTGTGTCTAGTAACTCAGGCACCAATCAGAAAGAATGCCACCTGTAGTGCCAGAGCATCTGTGCATGGTGTAACCCCTTTAGATGATTATCAAGAAGGGGATCCCAGAAAAGGGGCCAGAGTGGCTGTATCTCAGGGGCCTGGAGCAGTGTCTATTTACCAACTTACATGGAAACGTTTGAAAATGTTCACAAGCAGATGAAGCTTAGTTCTTACATGCTGAAAATAATTCTGGAAGTATTCCCAAGAGCCTGATACTAGCAGCATCATCATTGATGATCAATCAATCAACATTGGCTGATTTAGTAGAAAGAGAATTTACTGGGTAAAGAGAATATTGAGTACAATCTCCAGGATGGCTAGGAAAACAGACAAGAATAAAGGGAGGGTGGACAACTAGCCACAGCCACAAGCAAGGCCACACCACGGACCCAGTCCAGTGAACCCCCTGCTGCTACCAACCGTGGTTGCTAGATGCTGCTGCTGCTACCACAGCCACTTGAGGACTTTGGAATAGCACTTAGAGCATCCTCTTGTAACCATTTAGACATGCACCTGCTCCTCCCTCTGGATTGTGAGCCTCTTAAGACTAGGAATGGCATCTTATTAATCTCTGGATTTCCAGCCCCCGACCCAGTCCCTGGCACAGAGTGAGCAGAATGCTCAAAGAAGTAAATGAGCAAATAGAATTTAATGGCTAGATATTACATCAATGTAGGCAGAGAGAGTGAAAGCTGCATTTAGCTGTATGTGTCACTTTCAAATCTCAACAATGAAAAGGGACATATGCTTTCTTATTCTCTATTTGTCCATTGAAGGTTTGTCAGATGTGGCTTCAAAAAAATGCATGGCTTGGATTTCGTGGTGGACTAGTTCTGTCCCTTTCTCTAAATTGAGCATTCTTTTTATCAGAGATTTTTATAAAACTATAATTCCATGAAGTTATCATCTTAACTTCAAATGTTAGGTCCAGATAAAGTGGGACCAGGTGTCAACTGAACTTCCATCTCTATTGAAATGTTTGTTTTAATTGTCACATCAAAAAATGTCCAGTCACATTTCTGAACCTTTCCTAAACAAGTGACTTGAAACCAAGCATAGCTCATATTGACCAGGGTTCTGGAGAGAAAAAGCAAAAAGCAACTAAATATTAATAATTGCAGTGGTTTTCATACTCAGCCAGGAATCAGGGACATACATCAGAATTCTGGCTTTGCTGGAACCACAAACAAACCATATAACTTTTGCAAGTTTCACCTGCTTCTTCTAGGCCACAGAGGAGTGAGACTGGGAAGCTCTAAGGACGAAGGCTAATAGCATGCTCATAACAATCATGATACAAAGAAAGCAGATGGTCTTTATTTATGATTATATATATCTACCAATTCACTATAAAAGGTATAAGCTCAGAAAAATGAAAACTTATGTTCACACACACACACACACACACACACACACACACAAACTGTACATGAATGTTTGCAGCATTATTTGTAATAGTCTCAAACTGGAAATAACCCAGATGACTTACAAAGGACAAATTAAACAAACTATGGTACATCCATGCAATAGAATACTACTTAGCAATAAAAATAAACTATCAATAAATGAAATAACCTGGGTGGAATTTCCAAAGAATCATGCTAAAAAAGTCAATCCCAGTAAATGACATGCTAAATGAATCCATGCATATAACATTCTTGAAATAAGAAGTGTATGTGGTTATAAGACATGAGGGACTCTTGGCTTTTGTTGGTGGTGGTGGTAGTTTTAAACAGGGTCTTGCTGCATCACTCAGGCTGGAGTGCAATGGCATGATCATGGCTCCCCACAGCCGCCACCTCCTGGGCTCAAGTGACCTTCCCATCTCAGCCTCCCAAGCAGCTGGGACCACAGGTGTGTACCACTATGCCCAGCTATTTTTTTTTTAATTTTTAGTAGAGATGGGGTATCAAGCTCCTGGGCTCAGGCAGTCCTCCCACCTCGGCCTCCAAAGTACTGGGCTTATAGGCATGAGCCACCATGCCCTGCCATATTCTGTGTCTTAACTGGTTCAATATCCACATCCACTGTAAAATTGTGCTACAATTTTGCAAGATGCTACCATTGGGAGAAACTGGGTAAAGCTTTCACAGGATCTCTGTGTATTATTTCTCACAATTGCATGTGAATCAGTAATTATCTCAAAATAAAGTTTAATTTAAAACAGAAATAAATGAAAATATATAAGCAACATAAAGCTGTAAAAATAGGAAATAAATACTTTGAGAGGCTGAGGCAGGAGGATTACTTGAGCTCAGGAATTTGAGACCAGCCCGGGCAACATAGTGAAACTTCGTCTCTACTAAAATTAAAAAAAAAATTAGCCGGGTGTGTTCATACATGCCTCTAGTCTCAGCTTATGGGGAGACTAAGGTAGAAGAATCATCTAAGCTCAGGAGGTCAAGGTTGCAGTGAGCTGAGATCACTCCACTGAACTCCAGCCTGAGCAACAGAACAACACTGTATCTTTAAAAAAAAAAAAAAAGAAGAAGAAGAAGAAGGCTGGGTGCAGTGGCTCATGCCTGTAATCCCAGCAATTTGGGAGGCTGAAGCAGGCGGATCACCTGAGATTGGGAGTTAAGACCAGCGTGACCAACATGGTGAAACCCCATCTCTACTAAAAACACAAAATTAGCTGGGCATGGTCGTGAGTCAGGAGAATTGCTTGAACCCAGGAGGTGGAGGTTGCAGTGAGCTGAGATCGTGCCGCTTGCACTCCCAGCCTGGGCGACAGAGCAAGACTCTGTCTCAAAAAAAAAAACAAAAAACCCATGACTTGATTATGAGATCCTAGGAAAACAGTGGTATGACTTTTAGGGCTGGTCTTACACATAAGTATAATAGATGATCACCCAGAAAATACGGCTTCAAGAAACTAAGAAAGATACTTCACAGCCCAGGTATGTCTTTGCTATGCAGTCTCTGAAAGTTCACCATTAGGGGAGCACTTCTTTGGGTTAAGAATTTTTGCTATCTGGGATTCTTCTACTGAAAATTCAAGGACTGGGTGTTGCTCAGGTGATGCAGATAGAGGGGGCCCCGGGCATCTAAGACCCTCAGAACTTGAGAAAGAGCATTACCCCCTCTGCTTTCCTGTTCAAGGCAACCCCACCCTGTGCTTCCCATCCCAACTTTCTCATTTCCTCCAAGCATCCCTCTCTCTTGCATCACCAGTTTTCAGCCTCCACTAGGTCTTGTGCATCAGCATATAAAGGTATTCTAGTATCGCCTGTCTCTGAGAAGCCAAAAGCAAAAATAACCTCCCAAGCTCCTCGACACACAAAGCCTCCTAGTTACTGTGCCATTTCTTTCCTTCCCTGCTCAGCAAATCCAAGGACTCTGAAATTGATTTGTCCGCAGTCTTGGTCTCTGCTTTCTCACCTGCCTTTCTCTACTCAACCCATTTCAGGCAGGCTCCACACCTCTGAGCCTGCATGCTTGACCTCCACATTCCCAAATCTGTGGCTGCGTCTCTGTTCTCACCTTACTGGCTCTCTGTGAAACATTTCTACTCAGCTTCCCGTTGTCTACTTCATGACACAGGTTTTTGTCCCGTGACTCCCCATGCTCTGGGTTTTCCTGTTATCTTCCTGGCTGTTAGCACATTCTGAAACTGATTCGTGTTGCTGGAGACCTTAAGAAACTTAGCGAGTTTTATTTGCTCCTTCTCTGCCTTTTCTAACATGTAGAAGACCCGACAGCTGGGTCCTTTACCTTTTTTCCTATCTGCATTCTCTTCTTAGGTAATTGTATCCGGTCCCATGGCCAGCGATTTCCAAATCTGTCTCCAGCTCTCATCTCTCCCCAGACGCACACATCTGTACTTGGATGACTAATTGGCATGTCAAGCTTACCAATCAAAACAGAACTGAAGCTTTCCTCCCCCTTAGCCTGTTCCTCACATACCTTCCCCCATGGAAGCACGGTATGCTTAACTGCTTGGGCCAAAAAGTTTGGAGTTATCCTGCTTTCTCTCTTCTCATTCCCTGTTTCAATCTGTCGGTCTTATCAACTCCACCTTATCCAGGATCCTTCCCCATCTTCCCTCTCCTGGATCTTCCCTGTAGCCTCTAACCGATCTCCCAGCCTCCATTCCCCACTGTCCACTCCCCTTGCCCCCAGCCCATATTCCACACAGAAGCCAGAGTCATCCTTTAAAACATTAACCGGATCGTGTCACTTCTTTGCCTAAAACCCTCCATCTGCTTCCTGACCCAATTAGTGTAAAATCCCAACACCCTACACACCTGTGAAGCACAAATCATCTGGTTGCCACCAACTCCCTCTCATTCATCCAGAATGGCATGGAGCATGTCTGCCTAGTCATGGGGGGCATTCTTAGGGTTTAGTGCAGCAGGTGCACAATAAATATTTGTTTGCCAATCAATGAATCAACGACTTAGTAAGAGAAACTAAAAAGTCTACATTGGTAATAACAGCTCTGTACCTCAGGGTCCTGACTTGAAGAGCCAGCATCTACAACCACCATGCTTCCTGGTTTGCTGTGAGAAGTCATGGGAAAAAATGGCCTGGTTTTAAAAATCCACACAATCGTTCTTTAATGGGTCATGTTACAGCCCTGACGGCATTTAGGGCTCCTCCTCATTTTATTCTTTGTAGGCAATGATACAAGACTCTGGAGTCCTCAAGCAAATGCTCAATTTATACCTTTCAGGTCTGTGTCAGTGTGGGATTATCAGTACGCATTAAAGGATGTGTGTGAAGGGAAAGGGGTGAGTGTGGGAGAGGAGATAATTATTTCCAAGTGAAGCGACTGTATTCCGGTAGCAACCAACGCATTTAAACAGAGTCAGTGGCTCAGAGAAACCACACAAAGGAACATGCTTCCCTGAATTAGAAAGTGTGCGGTAAAGCCACTGCCACATCCACGTGAGGCCTCTCTGCCCTGCTGCAGGATCAAGCTGACATTGATTTGAGTTGTCTAAGCATGTAGGGGATCTATTGCATTTTTTTCTTTTTCTTGAGGATGTATTTTGTTTTTTTTTTTTTTTAACATTCTCACACATGCATTGGTCTGTGCTTGTTGCAAAGTGAAAGAATTGGAGAAGGGAATAAAATACTCATCAGTCAACCTGCAACTACTTCCAGGTAGTTTATGGAGAGTTGATATCCACTCATTTTTTTCTCTTTCTCTTTTCCATTGTCTGCCTTCTTTTTCCATCTGTAAATATTTAAGTTTGTTCCTCTGATAAAAGAAGGGATGGCTTAGAAAACCACAATAACATTATTACATCTAAAAATTGCCAGGCATGGTGGCTCATGCCTGTAATCCCAGCACTTTGGGAGGCTGAGGTGGGCAGATCACCCAAGGTTGGGAGTTCGAGACCAACCTGACCAACATGGAGAAACCCCATCTCTACAAAAAATACAAAAATTAGCCGGGCACAGTGGTGTGCACCTGTAATTCCAGCTACTTGGGAAGCTGAGGTGAGAGAATCGCTTGAACCTGGGAGGCGGTGTTGCAGTGAGCTGAGATAGCGCGACTGAACTCCAGCCTGGGCAACAGAGTGAGACTCAGTCTTAAAAATAATAAAATAGGCCGGGCACGTAGCTCACGCCTATAATCCCAGCACTTTGGGAAGCCAAGGTGGGTGGATCACGAGGTCAAGAGATCAAGACCATCTTGGTCAACATGGTGAAACCCCGTCTCTACTAAAAATACAAAAATTAGCTGGGCATGGTGGCGCACGCCTGTAGTCCCAGCTACTCGGGAGGCTGAGGCAGGAGAATTGCTTGAACCCAGGAGGCGGAGGTTGCAGTGAGCCAGGATCAAGCCACTGCACTCCAGCCTGGGTAACAAGAGCGAAACTCCGTCTCAAAAAATAAAATAAAATAATAAAATTTAAAAATTTATCAATTATTCCTTCATATAAAATATCCCCTTAGTATTAAATTTCCTTAATTATATATGTTTAAATAGTTGGTTTGTTCAAATTAGGATTCAAACAAGGTCTACCCATTATATTAGACTGATGTGTCTTTTTTTTTTTTTTGAGACAGCGTCTTGCTCTGTCACCCAGGCTGAAGTGTACTGAAGTAATCATGGCTCACTGCAGCTAAATTTTTAACTTTTCTTCTGTAGAAACAGGGTTTTGCTATGCTGATCAGGCTGGTCTTGAACTCCTGGGCCTAGACAATCCTCCACTTCAGCCTCCCAAAGTTCTGGGATTACAGGTATGAGCCACCATGCCTGGCCGATATGTCTTTTGTCTCTTTTTTTACCTAAAGTTTCTCCTTCTAGACCTTTATCCCCTTGCTATTTGTTGAAGAAACTGGGTAATGTTTTCTGCAGAGTTCTCCTCATTTTGAATCTTCCAATTGCATCCCTGTAGTGCTGTTTACCATGTTCCTCCCTCCCTGAATGTCCTATAGATTGGATGTTAGATTTAGTGGCTCAGTCTGATGCAGATTTGGTTTCTTGGCAAGAACATTTCATAGGTATGCCCAGTGCATACACAGGGCAACTCATAGATGCCCAGGTGTGTTGTAAAGTTCCATCAGGGGCACCTGATGCTCAGGTGTCTCTCAAGATGTCAGCTGCCACTGATAATCAGTACCTAGATCCATTATTGCACTAAGGTTTCTCAAAAGGGTAATAATCTAGCTGTATCATTCCTTTTTAATTTATTACCTGGAATATTTCTATAAAGAGAAAATTTCCCTCCTCAACTATTTGGGTCGCTCTGAGGTACAATTTGGAAGGGAAATCACCACATGCCATTTTCAGACTTGTAGGGTAGAAGAAGCCAGGGAAAAGAGGCAAAATTGAGATGAACCCTCTGGGCTACTCAGTAATAGTGTTCCTCAAGGCACTGGCACAGGAGGAGGATGGAGCTACTAACGGAAATGAGATTTGAGATGATCTAACCTGCAGGTCTTCATTACTTCTGCATGGATAATTATGAGTTGCTGACTGCTAAGCCCTTAGTCTCCACGATTCCTCACCTGCCAGCCACCTTGTTCCATTATCAAGTTTGTTGTGACTCCTAAATTCAGCTCTGAGGGCCAGAACCCCACATTATACTTCTTGAGTCCCTCTTAGCCCTAGCAAGGCACTGAGCCCTGATTTGCCTATCAATGAATGACTGCTGTAAATTCAAGGTGATAAATTACTTATTTTATAATAATTATCAAAAGCATTTCTGAAGTGTCTGTCTGGTCACAGGGCTAGATGGAATGACACAGTTCCACCCCTCACTGTAAGATTTGTTCTCGCCAAGGATAAAATGGAAGAAACTGAGGCCAGCACGAATAGATCTAAAATGCAAAGGAATTTATTCAGGCTCCCAGGTGAGGTTCTGCAGTCTGACAGGAGGGACCGGAGACACACGGACTCCGCTCAGACGTGGGGTTTTATAGGGAGTGAAACAGCTCGATTGGTTGTGGGAGAGCAAGACTGCTATTGGGTAAGTTACAAGCCTTGACCTAGGACTTGGCTGCTTGTTGGTTGGAATTACTCGGCTGCTATTGGTTGTTAAGACTTAGCTGCTATTGGTTGTTAAGACTTGGCTGTTATTGGTTGTTAAGACTTGGCTGCTATTGGTTAATAGGGCTTGACCGCTATTGGTTAACAAGAGGCTATGGTTACAGCACCTTGTTTGCATACTGGGCTCTTTAAGGGAAGGTCAGGCTGTGCGAGCATGGGAGAAGGGAACAAGCCTGAGCATGTCTGAGCTTGCCCGAGCTCGTCCGGGCTTGTCCGAGCTTTTGAAAAAGAAGGAGGGCGTGTGCATTCGAGCTCCCAGTGAGGCAACCGGCCTTACACTCAGTAAGTCTTAAATCAATAATGGACAACACTGTCCCAGATCAACAGGAAGGAGCTGGATATTTGAACCAGTCTTAAATATGCAAAAGACACAAATGTTCCAAAGGTACTAAGTTACTGCCAGGTTGCCTGCCAGAGGCTCACCCCAGAGCACACTCCTGCCCTGCCTTCCATGTATTAAGATGCTTACATTCCCACCCACTTGTCAACAGTCATGATCATTTCTTTCTTCAAATCTTTGCCAATTCTACAGGTAAAAAAATGAAATATGGTTTTTTTTTTTTATGAGACAGAGTTTCACTTTTGTTGCCCAGGCTGGAGTACCATGGTGCAATTTTAGCTCACTGCAACCTCCACCTCCTGGGTTCAAGTGATTCTCCTGCCTCAGCCTCCTGAGTAGCTGGGATTACAGAGGCCCACCACCATGCTAATTTTTTAATTTTATTTTTTATTTTTAGTAGAGACGGGGTTTCACCATGTTGGCCAGGCTGGTCTCAAACTCCTGACCTCAGGTGATCCTCCTGCCTTGGTCTCCCAAAGTGCTGGAATTACAGGCTAGGTTATACTTCCAATTAGTAGTGAGAATGAACCCCTCTTCCCATTGGCCATTTATGTTCCTCCTTTTGTGGCTGGTTACCTATTCACATCTCTTGCTCGTCTGCATTTAGGTCCCTGTGTATTGCTGGGTGGGACTGGGTTCTAAATGCCATGATTCATTGAAGTTCAGGACACTTTTAAAACAAATTATCTACTGTTTTTTAAAGGGAAAGAAACACAGCCAGGTGAAGTGGCTCACTACTGTAATCCCAGCCAAGGCAGGTGGATCACCTGAAGTCAGAAGTTCGAGACCAGCCTGATCAAAATACGAAACCAGGTCTCTACTAAACATACAAAAATTAGCCAGGCTCTACGGCATGGGTCTATAGTCCCAGCTTCTCCAGAGGCTAGACAGGAGAATTGCTTGAGCCTGGGAGGCAGAAGTTGCAGGAGCCAGGATCACGCTATTGTACGCCAGCCTGGGTAACAGAGTGAGACCTTGTCTCAAAAAAAAAAAAAGAAGAAGAAGAAAATACATGTATGTAAAACATGCTTGAAGAAAAGTAGCTTTCGACCAGGCACAGTGGCTCATGCCTGTAATTCCAGCACTTTGGGAGGCAGAGGTGGGCGGATCACGAGGTCAAGAGATCAAGACCATCCTGGCTAACATGGTGAAATCCTGTCTCTACTTAAAATACAAATTAGCTGGGCGTGGTGGTGCATGCCTGTAGTCCCAGCTACTTGGGAGGCTGAGGCAGGAGAATTGCTTGAACCCGGCAGGCGGAGGTTGCAGTGAGCCGAGATCACGCCAGTGTACTCCAGCTTGGTGACAGAGCTTGTAGTAAGCTTTGAAACTTGTAGTAAGCTTTGAAATCAGAAAGTGTTAGTCATCCAACTTGATTCTTCTTTTTCAAGATTGTTTAGGCTATTCTGGGTCCCTTACAATTTTAAATGAATGTTAGAATCATCTTGTCAGTATAGGGATTGCATAGAATATGTAGATTAATGTGAGGATTACTGACATTGTAACAATATTGTCTTCCAGTCCACCAACATAAGATGTCTTCATATTTATTTAGGTTTTCTTTATTTCAATGATGCTTTGCAGTCTTCAGTGCACCAGTTTGTTCTTTTGTTAAATTTATTACTGAGCATTTTACTATTTTTGATGCTATAGTAAATGGAATTATTTTCCTAATTTCATTTTTGGATTGTTAATTACTAATGTATAGAAAATCCTGCAACTTTGCTAAATTCATTTATTAGCTCTAATAGGTTTTTGTGTATTCCTTGGGATTTTTTTCTTTTTTTCCTTTTTTTTGAGACAGGATCTCAATCTGTCACCCAGGTGGGAGTGGTGCAGCCTCACTCCTGGGCTCAAGCAATCCTACAGCCTCAGCCTCCCCAGTAGCTGGGGTAGCTGGGACTGCAGGAGAACACCAGCATGCCCTGCTAGTTTTTGTATTTTTTGTAGAGATGGGTTTCACCTGGAATTCTCTATATACAAGATACTGCCATCTGCAAAAAGCAATAGTTTTACTTCTTATTTTCTAATGTCTTTTGTTTCTTGCCTAATTACCCTCACTAGAATTTCAAGTACATGTTTAATAGAATTGGTGAGAGTAGACGTCCTTGTCCTGTTCTTGGTCTTAAGGGGAAAGCTTTCAGTTTTCACCATTAAATATGTGGGTTTTTCATAGGTACACTTTATCATATTGAGAAGACTTTGTTTTGGTGAGCTTGACGGTTCTGAAGAATAGGTCAGGTATTTCGTAAAATGCCCTTCAGTTGAGATTATTTCATGTTTTCCTCATGATTAGACTTGAGATTATGGGTTTTTGGAGGAAGATAGCAAAGGTAAAATGCCATTCTCATCACACCAGATCAAGGGAACATAAAGGACACATATTATCAATTTATTGTTGATGTTAACCTTCATCACCTGGGAAAGTATTTGTCAGGTTTCTCTAATGTAAAGTTATTCTTTTCCCCCTTTTCCATACTGTGCTCTTCAGAAGGAAGTCACTGTGTTGCCCACACATAAGGACTAGGAAGTTATGCTCCACTTCCTTGAATTTCACGAATCATTGGAAATTCTTCGTGATGGGAGATTTGCTTATTCCCTTCATTTATTTATTCAGTCTCTCTCTCTCTTTTTTCTTTTTTTTAGAGAGTCTCATTCTGTCATCCAGACTGGAGTGCAGTGGTGTGATCTCAGCTCACTGCAACCTCCACCTCCTGGGTTCAAGGGATTCTTCTTCCTCAGCCTCTCAAGTAGATGGGATTACAGTTGTCTGCCACCATGCCAGGCTAATTTTTGTATTTTTAATAGAGGTAGGGTGTCACCATGTTAGCCAGGCTGCTCTCGAACTCCTGACCACAAGTGATCTGCCTATCTCGAGTTCCGAAAGTGTTGGGATTACAGATGTGAGCCACTGCACCTGGCCTATTCTGTTATTTATATCAGTATGGACACATATTTATTTTACACCTTGGGTTACAATCCCAAATGTTTTCTTGCTCAAATTGTTCCCATTTCGGTGAACGTAAAGAACCTCTTTCAGCTGGCTCCTATCCCTTTGACGCACCTATATTATTGTGTTGTGAGTTGCTTTTTGGTTTCTTTTTTTTTTTTTTTTTTTTGAGAACTTCCTCACTTTCTGGCACTAAAGATGCTCCAGGGTTAGCTTGCATATTTCCTGCCTTAGTCCTACAACCAGCCATTTTTCCTAGGAGCCCTGGTTTCTTCCTTTAGAGAATGATACTAGAAACCAAAATCTTCTAGCTAAAAATGCTTATTGCCACTAGGTGTAATTGCTTCTAGGGCCTCTCAGGTGACAGAACAAAGAAATATGTATATACTAGCCTGTGTATAACACATATATATAGGTATTTCTATATATGTAACCACTATAGTAAGCTAAACATGAGTTCACACTGATGTCTCCAACTCTAATCCATGATCAGATGGATTGTTTTCCTTTCCTTGCTTATCTGTAACCTCTCACTCCTACAGTGAGAAACCTGGTTCCCACCATCTGCCATCCATTTACTTAATTGTTCAGTTCTGCTATTCATGCATAATGGGTCCAGATTTGTTAACACATACCCCTGTGGGAAACCACTTTATCAACTAGAATAGTGCTTATTTACAGTTCCCCTTTACTCTTACAACTCCACTCATTTCCAGAGTTACTTACCTAAGCACTTTCTCCCTATACTCCTTCTTCAGTAAGGTGGTTTCATATATTTATTTATTTATTCTTTTTTTGAGACAGGCTTTCACTCCTGTCACCCAGGCTGGAGTGCAGTGGTGTGATCTCAGCTCACTGCAACCTCAACCTCCAGGGTTCAGGTGATCCTCCAACCTCAGCCTCCTAAGTAGCTGCTACCACTGGTGTGCACCACCACACCCAGCCAAGTTTTGTATTTTTTGTAGTGATGGGGTTTTGCTTTGCCCAGGCTGGTCTCAAACTCCTGGTCTCAAGCAATCTGCCCACCTCAGCCTCCCAAAGTGCTGGGATTACAGGTGTGAGCCACCACACCCAGTCATTTATTTATTCTGAGGCAGGGTTACACTCTGTCACCTAGGTTAGAGTGCAGTGGCACAATCATAGCTCACTCCAGCCTTAAACTCCTGGGCTCAAGTGAGTCTCCTGACTCAGCCTCACAAGTAGCTGGGACTACAGGTGCATGCCACCACTCCTGGGTATTTTCTTTCTTTCTTCCTTTTTTTTGAGATGGAGTTTCACTCTTGTTGCCCAGGCTGGAGTGCAATGGCGCAATCTCATTTTACTGCAACCTCCGCTCACGGCAACTTCCACCTCCCGGGTTCAAGCAATTCTCCTGCCCCAGCCTCCCAAGTAGCTGGAATTACAGGTGCATGCCACCACACCTAACTGATTTTGTATTTTTAATAGAGATGGGGTTTCTCTATGTTGGTCAGCCTGGTCTCGAACTCCCAATTTCAGGTGATCCGTCTGCCTCAGCCTCCCAAAGTGCTGGGATTACAGGTATGAGCCACCACGCCCAACTTTTTTTTGGTTTTATTTTGTAGAGATGGGATTTTGCTGTGTTGCTCAGGCTGGTCTCAGACTCCTGACTTCAAGCAATCCTCCTGCCTTGGCCTCCTAAAGTATTGGCATTACAGGTATGAGCCACTGCACCTAGCCACATTCTAAATGCAGTTAAATTATTTTGTCATATTGTGCCTTCTATCCAGAAATTTCTGAACTGCCTAAATATTTTTTTTAATTTGCATACATTTAGATTCATGCTTTGTGCTATAAAGTTCTGAGGATTTTGACCAAAGCATAGTGTCATGTGTTCACCATTACAGTATCATACAGAACAGTTTCACTACACTAAAAAATCCTCCACACTTCACTTATTCAACCTTCTTCCCTCAACCTGAACCCCTGGCAATGACTGATCTATCATCTCTATAGTTTTGCCTTTTCCAGAATGTCATATAATTGGAATCATACATACATATCAGACTGGTCATTTGAGTCACAGTATCCATTTAAGATTCTTCCATATTTTTACATGAGTTGATAGCTCATTCCTTTTTACTGCCAAATAATATTCCACTGTATGGATGTACTGCAATTTATCAGCTTATCTATTAAAGAATATCTTGGTTGCTTCAGTTTTTGGTAATTATGAAATTATATTGTTTATAAACATTCAAATGCAAGTTTTTGTGTGCACGGGTATGTTTAGCTTTGTAAGAAACTTCCAAACTGTCTTCCAAGGTACCACTTTGATTCCTACCAGCAGTGAGTAAGAGTTCCTATGTTCCACATCTTCACTAGCATGTAGTACTGTCAGGTTTTTTGGTTTTAGCCACTCTAAGAAGTGTGTAGTGGTATCTTATTGTTTTAAGTTCCATTATTTAATGACAGATGATGTCAAGCATCTCTTCACATGCTTATCTCTCATCTGTGTATCTTCTTTAGTGAGGTGTCTGTTCAGATGTTTTGCCCATTTTTTAATTGAGTTGTTTGTTTTATATTGTTGAATTTTACCAGTTCTTTGGTATATTTTGCATATAAGTCCTTTATCAGATATGTGTCTTGCAAATATTTTCTCCCAGCCTATAGTTTATCTTTTCATTCTCTTAATTGCTGAATATTTTGAATTTTAAAAATTTCTTCATAAGCTTTAACAACACGCCTGCTTAAAAACCATCAAAGGGTACCCATTCAAGGCTGCTGCTCTGTGAATTGCAAAAAGGGACTCCTCTTTGGAAAGATCCAGAAGCAGGTCAAGACATTCGGGTTTCAGCCATGGCTGGTGCCTTTGTGCCAGGCACAAACTGCACAATCACATTGCAGCAACCCTCACTCTTCTTAACTGTATCCTTAATACACTTTAAGAACCTTCCATGATGGGTTCTTGCCTATTTTCGAGCCACATCTCACCCTTCTGCCTTTCCTCTCTATACCCACAAGAGCCTTATCTCAGCAACTTGAAGGAGCCTTGCTTCCAGCTTCAAGACTTTATTTAGTTCCCTCTGCCAGTGTGGCAGGCTGTTTTTAAGATGGGCCTCATTGATCCTCACCTTCTTGTATTCATGGGCCTCATGCAGTCCCCTTCCCTTGAGAATGGGCTCGACCCTGTGACTTGCTTCTAATAAACAGAAGAGAGCAAAAGTGATGGACTATCAACTCCCGCGTTAGGTTATAAGGGACTAACTTGTATCTTCCATGCACGTTCTCTTCTCGTTTGCTCACTCCATTGAAGCCAACTGCCAGGCTATGAACTACTTATGAACAGGCTCAGGTGGTAAAGACCTACAGCTTATGAGGATCTGAGATCTCAGTCCAATAGCTCTGCCAACAATGACTTGAGTGATACTGAGAGCATGTCAATCCCCAGTTGAGCCTTTAAGTAACTTCACTTTAGCCCTTGTTGCCACTTTGAAGCCTTTTGAGAGACCCTGAGTCAAAGGAGTCAGCTAACCGCCACCATATTCCTGACCTACTGAAACTGTGAGATAATGAATGTTGCCGTTTTAAGCCACCATGTTTTTAGGTAATGTTATACAGTAGTAGGCAATAAGACAACCAGGAATATTCCCCTCCTAACTTCCCACCTCTCCAACTCCTTTGAGTCATCAGTTCTCAGATTTAAATACCGACTCCTCAGGGATGACTTTCCCTTTCCCTGACAATCTTCCATATGCCAGCAGGCCTCTGATGATACATTCTAATAGCATCCTCTTCTTCTCTTTTGCAGCACTTATCACCATAGCAATTCGTTCATAATCTGAGTATTTGTTTCATGCCTGTCTTCCCTCAAGACTGTCAGTTCCATAACTGAGCAGCTATATTTATTTTATCCACACTGAATGCCCAGCACCTAATATGGTACCTAGCAGAGAGTGGGGATATATTAATTGTAGAATAAAAAAATGTAAACTTAAGAACGAATTAATAAATGAAGTACATCTAAGCCTCATAGTTCAGAAAGGAGGGAGAGAAAAGCCTAGTAAAGATAGTTACAAAAGTCTCATAATTCCAAGGCTTTAAAAAAATACTTATTAAGCAAAACAGCCAGGCGCAGTGGCTCACACCTATAATCCTAGCACTTTGGGAGACTGAGGCAGGCAGACTGTTTGAGCTCAGGAGTTTGAGACAGCCTGGGCAACATGGTGAGACTCTGTCTCTATAAAAAAATACAAAAATTAGCTGGGCATGTGTGGCATTTGTCTGTGATTCCAGCTACTCGGGAGGCTGAGGTGGGAGGATCACTTGAGTCCAGGAGGTGGAGGCTACAGTGAGCCATGATTATGCCACTGCACTCCAGCCTGGGAGTCTGGGTGCCTGGGTGACAGAGTGAGATCCTGTCTCAAAAAGCAAACAAAAACATGTCAACATATTCTAGATAAAAATATATTGTGACAGAGTGCATTATAACCTAATTCTCCGCTTTAAAAACAGGCAAACCAGGGTTACATGATAGTCCAGGAGTTGACTTGGGTAATAAAGGATGAGAGAGTGAAGACAGAGGGCATGTTTAACAAAAGCTGCCCCAGTGTCTGGAACTGGTGTTCCTCTGCCCTTGATATTGAATCTGGGAAAGGTGTCCAGTTTTTCTATGAAGCTGAATGCCAAACGAGGATGTTGAAGTCTGAGGATAGTCCTTGGCAAATTGAGTCCAGTTGTTTTAGGTTACTAAATTCCATACCTTACAGGACTTTTAAAATGATAATATTACATGATCAACAGCTCGTATTCCATCTAGTAAACTGGTTTTATTAGCAATTCTTTATCTTCACTGCCTACCGGATGACATCCAACTCACTCCCTAGCTGGATGTTCAGGGCTCAGCTGACCTTTCTGGCCTGGCCTTCTCTGGCTGCCTGCTGCAAACACCGTGCTCTTGGCACTCTGCAGTCACAGGGTCCACTTTCCCATCTCTGCGCCTTTGCACGCACTCTTCCTCTGACTGCGAGTTCATTACCACCAAATCCCTTCAAAGCTAAGTTCAAATCAGAACTCTCCTGCTGCCCCCAGAACTCACTTCTCCATGGTTCTGTCTTCTTGAGGCACTTTGTGTGTTTATTGCTTTTGTGGCCAATAACATATTTAATATTATATTGTGATGATGTATGTATTTCATTTATCTTCTCTACTACGTAAACCTGGAGGATATTGTCTTTGTCTTCATCTTTTTTCCTGTATAACCTAGTACATGGCTCTGGATAGAATAGGGGCTTAATATATATTTGTTGTTAAATAAATAAATGAAAGAATGAATGTTAAAAGGCTTCTAAATGAATCTGATATACCTTATATCCCAATGGCAGTAATAATAATAATAATATAGTCATAGAAAGAGATTTAATGTTAAAAAGTCTTAATTTGCCTTTTTGATTATGAAGTTCTATTTTCACATGTACCAAAGAAGACATCTCATAAGGCAAAAATGAACTTAGAAATGAATAAACAAGGCCAGGCACAGTGGCTCACACCTGTAATCCCAGCACTCTGGGAGGCTGAGGCAGTCAGGTCATTTGAAGCCAGGAGTTGGAGATCAGCCTGGTCAACATAGTGAAACCCCATCTCTACTAAAAATACAAAAAAATGAGCTGGGTGTGGTAGCACATGCCTTCTCAGCTACTCAGGAGACTGAGGCAGGAGAATTGCTTGAACCCAAGGTGCAGGTTGCAGTGAGCTGAGATTGCATCACTGCCCTCCAGCCTGGGCTACAGAGCAAGACTCTATTTCAAAAAAAGAAAAAATTTGAGAAGTGAAAAGCAGAATGTTTATTCACTAATACACTAGAGCACTGGCTAAATGTTCTAATACATTACTCTTAGTGGTCACACACAGCTGAAAGAAATAAAAAACAAAGCACACTACTAAAAATAGGAAAATGAGCTTTTTAAGAGCTTTCAGGAATTTTTTGTCTACTGTTGAACTTTAGATAATTTAAAAATTTTTTAAAGCTTGGCTGAGTGACGTGGCTCACACCTGTAATCCCAGCACTTTGGAAGGCCGAGGCAGGTAGATCACAAGGTCAAGAGATCAAGACCATCCTGGCCAATATGGTGAAACCCCGTCTCTACTAAAAATACAAAAATTAGCCGGGCATTTGGCATGCGCCTGTAGTCCCAGCTACTTGGTAGGTTGAGGCGGAAGAATCGCTTGAACCCGGGAGGCGGAGGTTGCAGTGAGCTGAGACTGCCCACTGTGCTCCAGCCTGGCAACAGAGCAAGACTCCATCTCAAAAAAAAAAAAAAATTTAAAGCTTAAAAATAATAACAAATAGCCATCTTCTATAAAGTCAAAGTAGTTTACTTGAAATACAGGGACTTATTACAGAAATGGAATGCACCAGGTTACTTAGAGCCCGATGTTTGAGAGGACAGTGTCTTCATGACCAAGTCCAGTGTATCCTGAATCCTCGTACTATTTTTTTCCATCAGGGAAGAATGTCTCACAGATGATTTTGTGTTTTCCTCTGGATCAAAGGGGTGGAGCATACGCAGGTTGAATAGACATCGAGGCTCCCCTAAGATGCCAACTCTGTGAAAAGAATTATTGGGATAGCTGAAGCGGTGAGGCCAAAGACTGACATGCAGGGTTGCGATTGTGACTGTGGCTGTGTGTGTATATGTACGTGAAAGCTAAGATACACTCTCTCTCTCTTTTTAAAAACTTTCCCTGTTTCTATGAACTAACACTGTAGTCTTTTTTCTTTCTTCTTTTCTTTTTTTTTTTTTTTTTTGAGATGGAGTCTCGCTCTGTCACCCAGGCTGGAGTGCAGTGGCACGATCTCAGCTCACTACAACCTCTGCCTCTCGAGTTCAAGCGATTCTCCCATCTCAGCCTCCTGAGTAGCTGAGACTACAGGCGTGTGCCACCACGCCCGGCTACGTTTTGTATTTTTTAGCAGAGATGGGGTTTCACCATATTGACCTGGCCCTGTAGTCTTATATATGAGTCCAAAAGTAAATCCTTAGCAAGATTTTGTACTAGTGCTTCCCACATTTCTCAAAGGTGATTCTACTAATAGAAAAACCTCAGCCTTAAAAAAATTCAGTTACTCACTCCTCCAAACTAAAGCTATTTGGAGTCTAGCACAGCTTTCTAGCAATTTTTTTTCCTGGTCTAGATGGATGTACCTCAAGACTCTCTAGAAAAGAAACCAGGAGGAGATCAGGGCAGAAGTAAGACAATGGGGGCTGTCATCATGGCTCGACTCCCTGGCAGAGGCACGGCGCCTGGGCCCCTGCCCCTTCCAGCCCCACGTGGGATGCCACCTCTGGGCACTCATGTTTCTCTTACTGGGCTGCTTACACTGGCATGGACACAGAGTCCAGAATTCCCACATGCTTTTCCATCTCGGCTGGCAAGTTGACACCTACTTGATGATATTTTTTCTCAAAGACATTTTGAGCTTTTTCTCTGAGAGATGGCAGCAGAGTAGACATGACTGGAGAACGCATGTTGATGACTATTTTAATTGCTGGGCGTTTTGCCATCATTCTCCTGTGGGGGAGGAAGGTGACATTTAGGTCATACCACCCTGTTTTCTAGTGCAGTGGCTTATGCCTGTAATCCCAACCATTTGGGAGGTCAGGGCGGGAGGATCACTTGAGCCCAGGACTTCAAGACCAGCCTGGGCAACAAAGCAAGGCCCTGTCTCTACAAAAAATTTTAAAAATCAGCCAGGTGAGACAGCATGCCTGCAGTCCTAGCAACAGGAGGGTCACTTGAGCCTGGGAGGTTGAGGCTGCAGTGAGCTGTGATCATGCCACTGCCCTTCAGCCTGGGTGACAGAATGAAATCCTGAGGAAGAAAGGGAGGAAGGGAGGGAGGGAGGGAAAAGAGGGGAGGGAGGGCAAAAAGGGAGGGAGGGAGGGAGGAAGGAAGGAAGGAAGGAAGGAGAAAGAAATGTCTAGGTCTTGAGCATAGGAAAGTCAAAAGGTCATACCTGAATTGAACAAAAGTCATGCGCTTCTTTTCCCCTCCTGATTCCTCATCTTCACGCCTCCTGCAAGGAATGTTGAACATATTGGTACAAAAAAGTCTCCCTACTTCTTCCTCAATCTCTGTCAAGTGTTGCCGTCGGAAGACAATCCAAGCCACATATGTACAGAAAGTGTAAAAGGACTACGACAAAAAATAGACACGAATCACAATCCTCAGCTGTGATATGGAAAACTCCCACCTGTCTGTACAACACAGCCTACCAGACACAAACCCAGATGACCCAATTTCTCAATATTCCGGAAACACTGCAAAATTATGCATGTACTCCCTTTTGCAGGAAGAAAATCAGACCAACAGTTTAAGGTATAGCATATAGCTTGTTAGCATCCTTTTTAGAAAGGATATCTGCTAAAAATAAGTGCCTGACAAATGGCCATGGGTTGTTGTAATACATTATTTCATATCAAAAAGCCCCAAAACGTAAGTGACTCACCTCAAAGAACTTCCAGTCTTTCTGTGTATCTGATATTTTCTCCCTGCAATATAACAAATCACAACTATAGGTTGAGAGGGAAATTCAGTCTTTCAGTGACCTAGTCCTTATCTTCCCCTAAAGTTAGGGTCATTATCTTGGCCCCAAGAATATTTTCAGGTACACAAATGCTATCAAAAAGCATCGATAAAGAGTCTCAATACTTTCTTCTTCAACTTCCTACATTACCCAGATCAAAATTCCTAGAGTGGTCGAAAGTTAATCAATATAAATTTGGGGTAAACAAACCAGTAAGGAAATGTATTCTCCCTAAGGCTTCTGGTAATGTGAGGGTTGGGGAGGTAAGGAGAGTGGAAAGGTGGTAAAGAGGAAGCAGAGAACTAGAGGGTAAGTCTGCAATAAAGAAAAGGAAAAGAGGCCAGGCATGGTGGCTCATGCCTATAATCCCAGCACTTTGGGAAACTGAGGCAGGTCGATCATTTGAGGTCAGGAGTTCGAGACCAGCCTGCCCAACATGGTGAAACCCTGTCTCTACTAAAAATACAAAAAAAAAAAAAAAAATAGCCTGGTGGTAGTGGTGTGTGCCTGTAATCCCAGCTACTCAGGAGGCTGAGACAGGAAAATCACTTGAGCCTGGAAGTCAGAGGTTGCAGTGAGCCCAGATTGCGCCACTGCACTCCAGTCTGAGCAACAAAGTGAGACTGTCTCAAAAAAAAAAAAGAAAAAGGAAAAGAAATTGCAAACAATACTTATGGCTATTGAGTACAAAAAGAAACAGAAACAAAATCCACAAAGGTCTACCCCAAAGCAACCGATAGACTGAGAACAGCAGTGTGCTCCTTCTTCTCATGGGCATGGGCAAACCTGAGTCTTATCTCTTCCCAGGAGTCCTTGCAACACAAACTCAATGTTAAGAATACTATACTTGGTCAGGCACAGTGGCTCATGCCTGTAATCCAAGCACTTTGGGAGCCCAAGGTAGGTGGATCACTGGAGGCCAGGAGTTTCAGACCAGCCTGGCCAACATGGAGAAGCCTCATCTCTACTAAAAATACAAAAATTAGCTGGGTGTGGTGGCAGACACCTGTAATCCCAGCTACTTGGCAGGCTGAAGCAGGAGAATTGCTTGAACTCAAGGGGCAGAAGTTGCAGTGAACTGAGACCATGCTACTTCACTCCGGCCTGGGCAACAGAGCAAGACTCCGCCTCAAAAAAAAAAAAAAATACTATACTGGCATGGGCATAATTAGTGAACATGGCCTCTCCTCCCAGCAGAATTCTGATTCTGACTCCCAGCCTTAGGAAACCAGGCCTGGCCTGGGGAGCCCTTGAGAGTTGACTGAGGGGGCTATGTACCTACAGTCACTGGATTGGTTACAGCGACCAAGGCCAGACCCTGGGCACTTCAAGCCTCATTCTGGTTTTGCTTTTTTTTTTTTTTTTTTTCTTGAGACGAAGTTTTGTTCTTGTTGCCTGAGCTGAGTGCAATGGCGCCATCTCAGCTTACTGCAATCTCCTCTGCCACCGGAGTTTAAGCCATTCTCCTGCCTCAGCCTCCCAAGTAACTGGGATTAAGATGCCCGTCACCATGCCTGGCTAATTTTGTATTTTCTTTTTTTCTAGTAGAGATGGAGTTTCTCCATGTTGGTCAGGCTGGTCTCGAACTCCCGACCTCAGGTAATCAGCCCACCTCAGCCTCCCAAAGTGCTGGGATTACAGGCGTGAGCCACCACGCTCAGACAGTTTTGCTTCTTTTTTAAGACAGAGCTGAAGTGCAGTAGTGTGATCACAGCTCACTACAGCCTTGACCTCTTGGGCTCAAGCAATCCTCCTACCTCAGCCTCACAGCAAGCTGGAACCACAGGTATATACCACACTGGCTAATTTTTTTTTTTTTTTTTTTTTTTAGACAGGGTCTTACTGTCACCCAGGCTGGAAAACAGTGGCATGATCATGGCTCACTGCAGCCCAGACCTGCCCAGGCTCAGGTGATCCTCCCCGACCTCAGCCTCCCAAGTAACTGAGAATACAGGCACGTGCCACCACGACCAGCTAATTTTTGTATTTTTTGTAGAGACAGGGTTTCACCATGTTGACCAGGCTGGTCTCAAACTCCTGAGCTCAAGTTATCCGCCTGCCTCAGCCTCCCAGTGTGTTGGGATTACAGGCGTGAACAAAGGCGCCCGGCCTGCTTCTGCTTTTGTTGGGGTCTTCCTTGGAGGAACTGTGACTCTCAGGATTGGTCTTGGTATCAGGCTCTCCAGAACCATCCTGAACTCCCACAGTCTGGGAAAGATGACCCAAACCTCTCAGGACCTTCAGCCTTCTTGCAGGGACTTCCTGGTCTGAATGGGCCCAAACTAGCCCTCCACTTGGGGGATGAGGCTGAAGATGTGAGTACTGGGGCCTGCCCCTCCACTCCCACAGACTTTCTTCATTATATATCGATTTCTTCATGTGCAAGTCTTCAATAAAGAACTATGGCCACAGCAATTACGGTGAACACTGATTAAGTATGGACCATGTGCCAGGTACCACACTAAGCCCTTTATGTGTATTATCATATCTAGTCTTCATAACATCCCTGTGGTATAGTCAGCATTATTATTCCTACTTCTCAACTGAGGAAACTGAAGTTGAGACTTAAGTCCAAAGACATGTATTTAACTGGGGGCAGATCCTGTACTGAAACTCAGGCCTGTCAGATACCCACATCTGTCCTCATAACTGGAGTATGAGGGAAATAAGCTTTTTTCTTTAAAATAGTTTGCAGATAAACATACTGAACAACAGAGCTCAGCGGAAACTTTTTAGAGCAAGCCTCAGCGTTTCTTTTCTGTGCCACCTGAGGCCTCCACCTGAGGGGTATACTGACGGGAAATTTCCGCCCTTTCAAAGCTCCTTTTCTGTAACCAACTGTAAATCTTCTGCCAGCTGAAACCAGAGCCCATGCACACCTGCCAAGCTGAAGCAAGGAAACCAGCCAAAGTCTGTTTTGGGAATACCAAGTCAGCCCGCATTCTGGGAGAAGATCTAGAGCAGAGCTCACATTAGCACAAGGCAAACCAGCATCATCTTAGCACGGTTTTGAAATGAGGGAGTGATTGCCCAGGAAACACACTTTCTTTCCTTTTCTTTCTTGGTTCTTTTTTTAGACATTGGAAGAGACATGAGCCTGGGTGCAGTGGCTCACGCTTGTAATCCCAGCACTTTGGGAGGCCAAGGCAAACTGATCACCTGAGGTCAGGAGTTCGAGACCATCCTGGCCAACATGGCAAAACCCCGTCTGTACTAAAAATACAAAAATTAGCCGGGCGTGGTGGTGTGTACCTGTAATTCCAGCTACTTGGGAGGCTGAGTCAGGGAGAATTGCTTGAACCCAGGAGGCAGAGGTTGCAGTGAGCCAAGATCGTGCCACTGCACTCCAGCCTGGGCAACAGGGCAAGATTCCATCCCCCTACCAAAAAAAAAAAGAAGAAGAGAAGGTAACATGAATTTCTTTCCACTTTCCCTCAAGTTGCCATACACACTAGAACTCTTTCTCTCTTAATGCCCAAAGCAAACTGATGTAGCCCACACAGCAAAAGTTAAGTACAGAATGTCATGGGTTTCTTTTGCCTTTCTGATTTAACCCTGCATATGAAATTGAAATGAGTCCAGGAAATGGGTGCATACAATGGGTACATTTGGGGACTTCATTGTTTAAAGTTCTACAAATTTATTTCTTGCTGTATATTTTGAGTCATTTTCCTGTCTTTTTTTTTTTTGGTATTTTATAGTTTTTATATTAAGGAAATATACTTAAATTGATTATAAATTTTAAAATGTGTTGATTATAAAATAACAAAATTGGCCAGATGTGGTGGCTCACATCTGTAATCCTAGCACTTTGGGAGGCCAAGGTAGGCAGATCACTTGAGCTCAGGAGTTTAAGACCACCATGGGCAACATGGTGAAACCTAATTTCTACCAAAAAATACAAAAAAACTTAGCCAGGAGTGGTGGTGCATTCCTTGTAGTCCCAGCTTCTTGTGGGGCTGAGGTGGGAGGATCACTTGAGCCCAGGAAGTTGAGGCTGCAGTGTGCCAAGATCATGCCACTGCACTCTAGCCTGGGTGACAAAGTGAGACCCTGTCTCAAAAAAAAAAAAAAAAAAATTTAAGCCTCCCAAAATCATCTGCAAATAAGAAATGGGGTTTAAACAATACAATTCATGGAAATATAATACAAGCCATAAATGTAATTTTAAATTTTCTGGTAGCCACAGTAAAGAGAAACAAGTGAAGCTAATTTTAATAATATATTTTATCCAAATCCCCCAAAATATTATCATTTCAATATAGAAGCAATATTTCTAAAGTATTTAGATGTTTTATTCATTTTTAGACTTTCTGTGTACAGTGCTTTTTACTTACAATATGTTTCAATTTGGACTAGTACATTTCACAGTGTGCAACAGCCACACGTGGCAAGTGGCCACCATGCTGGTCACCACACGTTTGAGGACACAACCCACAGGAAAGAGGGGAAAGCCAGCGTGGTAGTAAATCTAGAGATTTTTAGTGGCATGTTACGCTTTCTTACTCCATCTTGCTCCAAATCAAAATGAGGAAAGTCTGTTTTATGATTTGTCATTCCTAAAGGGAAACAAAGTGTAGACCCAGGGTTCTGGGCTGGGGAGAAAAAAAAGCTGTGTTCCCCCACTTGCCCCCTGCTGCTCTAGGTGAAATCAGGTTTCAATGAAGGTCAAGGCCTGCTCTATACAACAGAGTTTCAAAGGGATGTGTTTTAGGGGAGGGGAAAGAGACTTTGGTGCATGTGACTGGGGGTGAAATTAGAGGAATTGGGCTTAAGGATAACTTATACACCTGAGCTTCAAAAAGACTCCCTTTCTCCCCAGCCCTACTGCTAGCCCCTCTGGTCACCTATCAAGTGACGGCTGCACTGAGAACGGAGGAAGAAGGTACAAATCCTAGGGTAGAGGTGGGGGTGGAGCCAGCACTGGCCATCACCAAAGAACAGATCTAACTCTATAGCATGTGCCTGCCACAAGGAGGTTTTCATATCTATCTTGGAAAACACAGAGAACGTGTTCATCAAAATTCTGCCAAAGCTTTTGTGATGTCAGGATTTCACAGACATTTAAAGGTGCATACTTCTACTTCTCAAGAGACATGAACGCACTAAATTAAGAGCCCTCAAATTGCTGGTCTACTAAAATCTTTAACCCTAGAGCTAAATAGCATAGGGCATTGTAGTCCAATATTAAGTGTGCATATTAGACAAAACAGGGACCCCCCCTCAACACTTAGGGACCTGCCACCCTACCCCCACACCCAAACCTGGAAATAAAGGAAAGCCTTGAGTTCCTTCAAGGGAAATTCCAGGCACTTAGCTAGCCCTGAGAAGTAAATGAGCAACTTGATAAGCAAGAAGGTAACAGTAGCTTAAAAGATAGCCAAGGAAGTTTCCTATATAAAGTAAAAATAACATTTTAACATGTGTCCCTGGGTTGATTTTCAGAAACTCAGACCCCCACCAAATGGATCCACTGGCACGTAGACCTCAGATAAGGGGAAACTAAGGACTGAACTCTGATGCACTCGTTGTTCTAAAGTTCTTCCTGAAAGGCCTGAAAGTCATGTCTACCAGCCAGACCTAACACATCTTTCTGCAGACCCCAAGTTTTTTGTTTTTGTTTTTGTTTTGAGACAGAGTCTTGCTCTGTCGCCAGGCTGGAGTGCAGTGGCACAATCTCGGCTCACTGCAACCTCCGCCTCCTGGGTTCAAGCAATTCTTCCACCGGTGCCTCCCATGTAGCTGGGATTACAGGCACGTGCCACCACACCTGGCTAATTTTTGTGTTTTTAATAGAGATGGGGTTTCACCATGTTGGCCAGGATAGACCCCAAGTTTTTAAACAAAGCTGCTCTACCTTAACCAAATCAGAAAATCTTGAATCTACTTATGACCTGTAAGGCCCCGCTTCAAAACATCCTGCCTTTTTAGTCCAAACCAATATATAACCTCCATGTATTGATTTACAATTTTGCCTGTAACTTCTGCTTTCCCGAAATTTACTCCTGCCTTTAAAAACCCTTGCTTGCAAGCCATCAGAGAGGTCAGGTCTTAAGTGAGAGCTACCTGATTCTACTTGCTTGGCAACCTACAAATAAATGCCCTCCTTTCTCCTGATATTACATACTGTGGTGTGGATGTTTCACTGACTGTATCAATCAAGCAGACCCCAGTTCACTTTGGTAACACATATGTGAGAGACAAAAGTCAGAAAATACACATGAAAATACTAGCTTATTGAAATCGGAAAGAAGTGAAATGTTAAAATGAGTTAATTACTCACAACTGGCAAAAACATTGTCCTCATCCCCTCCTACATAAAAGACACCAAAAGAACAATATAAACTTTGAATCATGGCAAAAAGCTGTTCCAGTCTGTCTTCTATGTCCCTTGTTCAGCATTTGACCCATATGGAATTTGTTACGTGGGTGGTGAGATTCTTCTCTAAGCTGCTATCCAGCAGGCAGAGAAAACATGGGTGATGTTGCATACAATGGAAAAATGACCAGCACCATCTGGAAATGAGCTAGTGCTAACCAGAGGCCATCACCTACTTTCAGACATATGGGTTCCTCTGAAGGTTTGTGTAAAAATTGCCTTAGAAAAAGTACAATTACTTCAGTGGAGGCTCTATGCCCAGAGAACTAAAAACTATTATCAATTCTCTAATTATGATATAATTGTTTATAATTTGCTTTTTATCCCAATATTAGTTTGCAATGTTTTTAAAGATTAAACATCAAGTATGAGAAATTAAAAAAAAAATTTTTTTTTTTGAGGCAGGGTGTTGTTCTGTCGCCCAGGCTGGAGTACAGTGGCACAATCACGGCGCACTGCAGCCTCAACCTCCCTGGCTTGGGCAGTTATCCCATCTCAGCCTCATAGGTGGCTGGAACTACAGGCATGCACCACCATGCCCAGCTAATTTTATTTATTTATTTCTGGAGAGAGGGTCTCACTGTGTTGCCCGGGCTGGTCTCAAACTCCTGGGCTCTAGTGAGTTTCCTGCCTCAGTCTCCCAAAGTGCTGGGATTACAGGCATGATCCACTGTGCCTGACCAAAATCATTTCTTAAAAGCAGGTTTTTAAACCTTAAATCCTAGTTTTCTAACTAGAAATGATACTTTAAAGACAAAAGAAATTAGTGTCAATATTAATAGTGATTTTATAAATGATCCAGTAGGAAACTCTAAAGATGATTGTAATTTTATCATAATGCTTTTATCAAAAACTCTGTCAAGAGAAAACGCTACTTCTTTCTAAACAATGAAATCTATAGCAAGCTAACCTCTACAATAGCCCTAGAGACCTGCAAAAGCTTCCTGTATTTGGATCACAGAAAGGTATTTTTGATGCTGAAACATCCACAACTTTTAAGTCTCTCTATATTATGTCTACTACTATACCTCATCCATCAGAGATATTAAATGAAATAATTCCATTATTTTATATATGCTCCTGTCCTTTGCAGTTAGACCCACATTTGGCTATTTAAGTCCCATGAGCATCTTGGGCTTGTTTTTTCTTTTATTTTAGGTTTGGGGGTACATATGAAGGCTTGTTAAATAGATAAACACAAGTCACAGGGGTTTGTTGTACATATTATCACATCACTCAGGTATTAAGATCAGCACGCAATACCTATCTTTTCTGCTCTTCTCCCTTCTCCCACCCTTCCCACCTCAAGTGAACCCCAGTATCTGTTGCTTCTTTCTTTGTGTTTATAAGTTCGTATCATTTAGCTCCCACTTATAAATGAGAAACACACCATTTGGTTTTCTGCTCCGTGCTAGTTTGCTAAGGATAATAGCCTCCAGTTCTATCCGTTTTCCCACAAAAGACATGATCTCATTCTTTTTTATAGCTGCAGAATATTCCAAGGTGTATACATACCACCTTTTCTTTATACAGTGTGTCATTGTTGGGCATTTAGGATGATTCCATGTATTTAGTATTGTGAACAGTGCTGCAATGAACATTCGTACACATGTGTCTTTATGGTAGAATACTTTACATTCCTCTGGGTATATGCCCAGTAATGGGAATGTTGGGTCTAATGGTAGTTCTGCTTTTAGCTCTTTGAGGAATCGCTATACTGCTTTCCACATGGTTGAACTAATTTACACTCCTACCAACAGTGTATAATAGTTCCCTTTTCTCTGCAACCTGGCCAGCATCTGTTTTTTAATAATGGCCATTCTGACTGGTGTGAGATGGTGTCTCATTATGGTTTTGATTTACATTTCTCTAATGATCAGTGATATTGAACTTTTGTTCATATGCCTGTTGGCCATTTGTATATCTTCTTTTGAGAAGTGTCTGTTCATGTCCTTTGCCCACTTTTTAATGAGATTGTCTCTCTTGTAAATTTAGGTTTCTTATAGATGCTGAATATTAGGCTTTTGCCAGTTGCGTAGTTGCAATATTTTCTCCCATTCTTAGGTTGTCTGTATACTCTGTTCATAGTTTCTTCTGCTGTGCAGAAGCTCTTAAGTTTAATTAGATCCCATTTGTCAACTTCTGCTTTTGTTGCAATTGCCTTTGGTGTCTTTGTCATGAAATCTTTGCTCATTCCTACATCCAGGATGGTATTGCCTGGGTTGTCTTCCAGGGTTTTTATAGTTTTTGGTTTTATATTTAAGTCTTCAATCCATCTTGAGTTTATTTTTGTATATGATATAAGGAAAGAATCCAGCTTCAATCTTCTGCATATGGCTAGCCAGTTATCCCAGCACCATTTATTGAATAGGGAGTATTTTTCCCATTGCTTGTTTCTATCAGGTTTGTCAAAGATCATATGGTTGTAGATGTGTGGCCTTATTTCTAGGTTATGTTGTTCCATTGGTCTATGTGCCTGTTTTTGTACCAGTACCACGCTGTTTTGGTCACTGTAGCCTTGTAGTTAGGTAACGTGATTCCTTCAGCTTTGTTCTTTTTGCTTAGGACTGCCTTTGTGGCCAGGCATTGTGGCTCATGCCTGTAATCCCAGCACTTTGGGAGGCTGAGGTGGGCAGATCACAAGATCAGGCATTTGAGACCAGCCTGGCCAACATGGTGAAACCCCATCTCTTAAAAAAAAAAAAAAAAAAAAAAAAAAAAGGATTGCCTTGGCTATTTGGGCTCTTTTTTGGTTCCACATAAATTTTAAAATAACTTTTTCTAGTTCTGTGAAGAATGTTGGTGATTTGATAGGAACAGCATTGAATCTGTAAATTGCTTTGGGCAGTATAGCCATTTTAATGATATTGATTCTTCCTATCCATGAGCATGGAATGTTCCTCCATTTGTTTGTGTCTTATCTGACTTCTTTGAGCAGTGTTTTGTAATTCTCATTGTAGAGATCTTTCACTTCTGCGGTTAACTGTATTCCTAGGTACTTTGTGTGTGTGTGTGTGAATGAGATTGCCTTTCTGATTTGGCTCTCAGTTTGGTTGTTGTTGGTGTCTGGGAATGGTAGTGATTTTGTATATTGATTTTGTGTCCTGTAACTGCTGAAGTTATTTATCAGATGAAGGAGCTTTAAGGCTGAGACTCTGGGGTTTTCTAGACATAGAATCATGTCATCTGCAAACAGAGATAGTTTGACTTCCTCTCTTCCTATTTGGATGCCCTTTATTTCTTTCTCTTACCTGATTGCTCTGGCTGGGACTTCCAATACTATGTTGAATAGAAATGGTGAGAGAAGGCATCCTTGTCTTCTGCCAGTTTTTAAGGGAAATGCTTCCAGCTTTTGCTCATTCAGTATAATGTTGGCTGTGGGTTTGTCATAGATGGTTCTTATTATTTTCAGCTATACTCCTTCAATACCTAGTTTATTGAGAGTTTTTAACATGAAGGGATGTTGAATTTTATCAAAAGCCTTTTCTGCATCTATTGAGATAATCATGTGTTTTTGTCTTCAGTTCTGTTTATGTAATAAGTCACACTGACCAATTTTCATATGTTGAACCAACCTTGCAACACAGGGATGAAGCCTACTTGATAATGATGGATTAGCTTTCTGATGTGCTGCTGGATTTGGTTTGCAAGCATTTTGTTGAGAATTTTTACACTGATGTTCATCAAAGATATTGGTCTGTTTTTCATTTTTGTGTTTTATGTTTTTGGGGGTTTTTTTTGAGGCAGAGTTTTGCTCTTTTTGCCCAAGCTGGAGTGCAATAGCGTGATCTCAGCTCACCGCAATCTCCATCTCCTGGGTTCAAGCAATTCTCCTGCCTCGGGCTCCTGAGTAGCTGGGATTACAGGCATGCACCACCATGCCCAGTTAATTTTGTATTTTTAGTAGAGATGAGATTTCTCCATATTGGTCAGGATGGCCTGAAATTCCCAATCTCAGGTCATCTGCCCACCTCCTTGGCTTCCCAAAGTACTGGGATTACAGGCATGAGCCACTGTGCCTGGCAAAATTCTTTCATATTGTCTAATAGTCTCTTTTTTTTTTTTTTTTTTTTGAGACAGAGTCTCAGTCTGCCACCCAGGCTGGAGTGCCATGCACTGAAATTCACTACAGCCTCCACCTCCCAGGTTCAAGCAATTCTCCTGCCCCAGCTTTCCGAGTAGCTGGGATTACAGGCACACACCACAATACCCAGCTAATTTTTGTATTTTTAGTAGAAACAGGGTTCGCCATGTTGCCCAGGCTGGTCTTGAACTTCTGACCTCAAATGATCCTCCTGTCTCAGCCTCCCAAAGTGCTGGGATTACAAGTGTGAGCCACCGTGCCTGGCCTCTGGTGGTTTTTTTTTTGTGTCTCTGCCAGATTTTGGTATCATGATGATGCTGGCCTCATAGGATGAACTGGGGAGAAGTCCCTCCTCCTCAATTTTTGGAATAGTTTCTGTAGAAATGGTATATCTTCTTTGTACATCTGGCAGAATTCAGTTGTGAATCCATCAGATCCTGGGCTTTTTTTGGTTGGCAGGTTATTATTACTGATTCAATTTCAGAGCTCATCATTAGTCTGTTTAGGCAATCAATTTCTTCCTGGCTCAGTCTTGGGAGAGTGTATGTGTCAAGGAATTTTTATCCATCTCTTCTAAGTTTTCTAGTTTGTGTTATGTAGAAGTGTTCACTGCAGTTGTTTTTATTTCTGTGGGGTCAGTAGTAACATTCCCTTTGTGATTTCTAATTGTGTTTATTTGGATCTTCCCTTTTTTCTTCTTAGTCAAGCTAGTGGCCTATTTTATTTTTTCAAAAAAACAACTCTTACATTTGTTGATCTTTGATGGTTTTTTTGGTGTCTCAATTTCCTTCAGTTCACCTCTGATATTTGTTATTTCTCATCTTCTGCTAGCTTTGGGATTAATTTGTTTTTGCTTCTCTAATTGTTTCAGTTGTAATGTTAGATTGTTAAATTGAAATCTTTCTAGCTTTTTGATATGGGCATTTTAGTGCTATGAATTTCCCTCTTAACACTGCCTTAGCTGCGTCCCAGAGATTCTGGTATGTTGCATCTCTATTCTTATTATTTTCAAATAACTTGATTTCTGCCTTAATTTCATTATTTACTCAAAGTTCATTCAGGAGCACGGTGTTTAATTGCCATGTAATTGTATGGTTTTGAGCAATTTTCATTGTGTCGATTTCTCTTTTTATTGCACTGTGTTCCAAGAGTATGTTTGGTATTATTTCTGTTCTTTTACATTTGTTGAGGACCATTTTATGTACAATTATGTGGTCAATCTTAGAGAAAGTGCCAAGTAGCAATGAAGAAAATATATATTCTGTTGTTTTTGGGTGGAGACCTCTGCAAAGGTATATCAGAACCATTTGGTCCAATGCTGAGTTTAGATCCTGAACATCTTTGTTAATTTTCTGCTTCAATGATCTGCCTAATACTATCAGTGGGTGTTAAAGTCTCCCACTGTTATTTTGTGGGAGTCTATGTCTTTTTCTAGGTCTCTAAGAACCTGCTTTATGAATCCAGGTGCTCCTGTGTTGAGTGCATATATATTTAGGATAGTTAGATCTCCTGGTTGAATTGAACCCTTTACCCTTCCTTGTTGTTTTTTTTTTTTTTTTTTAATTTTTGTTATTTTGAAATGTTTTGTCTGAAATTAGGATTGCGACCCCTGCTTTTTTCTGTTTTCCATTTGCTTAGTATATTTTTCTCCATCCCTTTATTTTGAGCCTATGAGAGTCATTATGTGTGAGATGGGTTTCTCGAAGACAGCATACCACTGGATCTTGTTTTCTATCCAATGTACCACTCATGAGCATTTTTTACTACAGCTAAAGATTCTCCGTAGATGTCCAGTGGTTTCTAGATTTGAATTAACAGTACTATGAGATGCTAGATTTTCCAATTTTCCACTTTTTTTCTAAAATAAAGGAAATATTCAATAATATATTCAGGTGGCCCAACAAATTAATACAACTCTATAAACTGAACTAGTATTGGCTGACAGGTGATGTAATGGCTTGAAAAGTTTGAAAAATTTGATCAAAGGCATTAATTCTTATGAAAACATAAGAATGTGATATAAAGGATGCTGTAATGTAGTGGCTTTCAAAAATTTTTTACTGTAACCCACAGAAAGAAATATATTTAATAGAGTCCCCAGTATACACCGAAACAAAAGTCTCCTAAAACAATACTTACTTTTACTTTATATAATATACTCTGATTTTTAAAGTTCTAGTCTATTCTTTCCAAGACTTACTAAATTAATTTCAAGATCCATTAATATGTTGTAACTTATACTTTGAAAAACACTGGTTTAGGAGCATTACTGTAAGAAAGAACAACGGGTTGTAGAAAGCTGAATGCATAAAAGATGAGGACTGATTATACTTTTAAAGGACACAAAAAAATGCCAGCACTTTGGGAGGCCAAGGCAAGTGGATCACCTGAAGTCAGGAGTTCAAGAACAGCCTGACTACCATGGAGAAACCCCATCTTTATTAAATACAAAAAAATTAGCCAGGCATGATAAAGGGTGCTTGTAATCCCAGCTACTTGGGAGGCTGAGACAGGAGAATCACTTGAACCTGGGATGCAGAGGTTGCAGTGAGCCAAGATGGCGCCATTGCACTCCAGCCTGGGTAACAAGAATGAAATTCCATCTCAAAAAATAAATAAATAAATAAAAAGAAGAAGATACAAAAAGTAATCATGACCGCTAAACTTAAAAATGCTATGTTGGGCAGACACAGATGCCAAGACAGGACTAGACATGAGATTTATTGGAGAAAATGATGGTGACAGAAAACGAGGAGAGAACTGGAGAAGGCAAGGAGAGCCGTCACACCTCAGTGTATGTCTGACCCTGTGAGAGAGGAAAGGCAGAAGGGTCTGGGTAGGAAGGAACTCAGACAGCGGCACAGCTCTAGGAAAGTTCTGACCAGCCCAAAGGGGAGTCCTAAAGCTGAAGTCAGAGGAGTCCTGCAACTGAGAGGAACGGGCCTGCTGCACTCAGGCACTGGCAGGAGACAGCTTGTGGGAAGCATGGCACGATGGGCTGAATGTTTTGTGTTTCCCCAAAATTCATATGTCGAAATCCTGACTCCTAGTATGACGGGATCAGGATGTGAGGCCTTTGGAAGTAATTAAGTCATGAACATAGAGCCCTTATGTATGAATTAGTGTTCTAGAAAAGAGACCCCAGAAAGCTCTGTCACTTTCTTTCTGCCATGTGAAGATACAATGAGAAGCTGGTAGTCTGCAGCCTAGAAGAGGGCCCTCACCAGAGCCTGACCATGCTGATATCCTGATCTTAGACTTGCAGCCTGTAGAACTGTGAGAAATACATTTCTGTTGTTTATAAGCCACCCTGTCTATGATATTTGGCTATAGCAACCCAAACAGGCTAAAATATGCAGCTTTGGTGCAAGCCTGGTGGTGGATTCAGGTGCAACAGCTGGGGCCACTGCTCAGTTCCGCTCCCTGAGTGCCACATTTTCATGGTCCCATGCTGGAAAACAGTCAAACTTTTCATCTCCATAAAAGAACTGCACACAGCAGCAAAAACTTGAAAGCTGCAGAATGGATGTAGTAGAATAAAGAATGGATGTTGTCAGGGATACATATTAGGAATGTATTCCCAAATCATGAAAAATCACACACACGGTGAATTGAATCAGAGATGGTGGGCCTCGGAAGTGGATCAAGGATATCCACCATAGAAACAGGGGTGCAAGAGAAGAGAAATGGCCAAGAAGGCCAGGATACAACCAAAAAACAATGAAAATGAGCCTGAACTGAATGTATATCGATGCATACATCAATAAATATCAAATTCCATAGGAGAGAAACTTCTTATGTATATCTGTTTTTTAACTTTATAAGTTAATATAGATCCTTATGACTAGCCAAGAAGAAAGAAGAGAACATATGCCTGTGCCCCTCAGACCCTGGGTAACTTGGAAACAATCTACCCAACTAAAGAATAAATTATTGCATGGTGGCTCACACCTGTAAACCCAGGACTTTGGGAGGCCAAGGCGGGTAAATCACCTGAGGTCAGGAGTTTGAGACCAGCCTAACTAATATGGTGAAACCCTGTCTCTACTAAAAATACAAAAAGTAGCTGGGCGTGGTGGTGTGTACCTGTAATCCCAGCTACTCAGGAGGCTGAGACAGGTACTCTGCCAGGAGGCAGAGGTTCCAGTGAGTGGAGATCATGCACTTCAGCCTGAGTGAAACAGTGAGAGTCATCTCAAAAAAAAAAAAAAAAAAGAATGAATTCACCAAATCAAAATTAGCCAAATACAGTCTCTGTCCTGCCTTTTCTTTTTGTAGGTAGGCGAAAAAGATTTGAACATCCAGAAAAAGTGAAAAAATAAAAAAAAATTGCAACCACATCTGATATTTGTAAAGTTCATTATATGGATGGGTAAAAATCTAAGCTCAAATGAAAGATATTAAAACATGGATAGAAAAAAAAAAAAAAACATGGATAGGCCGGGCATAGTGGCTCATGCCTGTAATCCCAACACTTTGGGAGGCTGAGGAGGGCAGATCACGGGGTCAAGAGATCGAGACCATCCTGGCCAACATGGTGAAACCCTGTTTCTACTAAAAATACAAAAAAAAAAAAAAAATAGTTGGGCTTGGTGGCGTGCACCTGCAGTCTCAGCTACTCAAGAGGCTGAGGCAGGAGAATCGCTTGAACCTGGGAGGCAGAGGTTGCAGTGAGCTGGGACCGTGCCATTGCACTCCAGCCTGGCGACAGAGCGAGACTCCATCTCAACAACAACAAAAAAGAAATGGCTAAAGTAAAATGTTTAGTAAGAGTTGGGTAATAATAAGAAAAAATAAACTGGAAAAATAGGGTGAGAACAGCAAAGCATAAATACAGAATTTCATTAAGCATTTTCAGTTACCAAGACTAACCCAAAAAGGGAGCAAATCATAGAGCCTCAGATTATCTGTTTTTCCATTTATCTTTTGTCATAGCAATATGTGTTCTTGAATAAGACTCCTAAAATTTACACATGATGTATCACATTTAAATGTGCATACTCCTTGACCCATGAATTCTAGTTCAAGGAATTTATTTTTAGGACAAACTAGCAACTTAAATAGGCAAATGGCCAAATATAACATTTCTAAAGTTAATAAGAGTGAACTCTTGGTATCAGATATGAAGTCACACCCTTTCCTGCTTGGCTCCTGCCTGTGCTTTTCAGTCAAGTGTCCCTGAGGGACACCCCTCACTCTCCTGCTATGGGTGCCCATTCTCTGTCTATACCTCTATTGCACTGATGCAATCTTTGCTTTCCTTACTTGATGACTCCTCTATTAGACCGTACACACTCCTTGACGACTGTATTTTCTTTGCACCCTAGCACTTGACACCATAACTACCACATAGCAGGCACTCAAAGTGAGTTTAATCAAAGAAAAATATAAACTATATAGTCCTGTGATCAATAAAACTGATCAATAAAACTCAATAGGAATTTCCCAAATTGGGTTAAAATATTAGAAAAATTCAACATCTAATAAATGTTATAGTGGAGACTAAAATCACTAAGTATTGGAAAGTTGGATATTAGTAAAGACAAAATAACTTAGATTTACAACTCTTCTTATATGTTGTAACAAATCTCAAATGGATCAAAGACCAGCATTTTTTTAAACTTTATTTTTTAAAACTAAGAGACTCAAGACCCCAAACCTCCAGGCCTGAGGCCCAGATAGCACCCAATGAATGACAGAAGAAACGGAGTCCCAAGCCCTGCCTGACCCAGCCAGCCCAGGCCCCAGGCACACTATGCAGGGTCCCTGTGCCTACCAGCCATAGCGTCTCCTTGGCCCTAGGACTTCCTCATCTGCCATCCCCAAGCAGCGGGCCAAGCTCAAGAGAGTAGGCAAGGAGAAGTGCCGCCCAGTGCTGGCCAGAGGTGGAGGCGGCTCTGCAGGCACGCCCCTGCAGCACTCCTCCCTGACCAAGGTGACTGATGTCTATGAGATGGAGGGCGGACTCCTGAACCTGCTCAATGACTTCCACTCGGGCTGGCTGCAGGCCTTCGGGAAGGAATGCTCCTTTGAGCAGCTGCAGCACTTCAGGAGATGCAAGAGAAGCTGGCCCGGCTGCACTTCAGCTTAGACCTGTGTAGGGAGGAGGAGGAGGATGAAGAGGAAAAGGATGGGGTCACTGAGGGGCTGCTGGAGGAGCAGAAGAAGACGATGGCTGACCATGACTTGGACCAGCTGCTTAGCAATCTAGAAGACCTGAGTAATTTGATCCAGAAGCTGCACCTGGCTGAGAACGCCAAGCCTGAGGCACAGTCTGCTTCATAGTGTCCTATGCAGGCTCTCACTGCCCCCTCATTCTCTTCAAACTGTGACTTTTTATGGACTCGGGCGGGTGTTCCACAGCCCCCCAGGTGCTATGGAGGAGGGGCGCACTGGATGGAATTAAACTAGAAAAAAAAAAAAAAACTAAGAAAGGTAAACAGTTTAACCTAGGAATAGCAAGAACTTGCATGACTCTTGAGTAGCATCAGAAACAAGGTAGACGTATTCAAATAAAAATGTGAAACATTTTCCTAATATGTTAAAAAAATACCAAAAAGAAAGCAACAAACTAGAAAAACAAATGAACAATCCTTAGAATTGGATATATATCTTTAAATTATACAAAGTCTTGGCTAAGCACAGACTCATGCCTGTAATCCCAGCATTTCAGGAGGCCAAGGTGGACAAATCGCTTGAGCCCAGAAGTTTGAAAACAGCCTGGGCAACATGAAGAAACCTCATCTCTACTAAAAATAGAAAAATTAGCTGGGAATGGTGGTACACATCTGTAGTCTCAGCTACTCAGGAGGCCGATGTGACAGATCACCTGAACCCAATGCAGAGGTTGTATTGAGCTGAGATCACACCACATCACTGCACTCCAGCCTGGGCCACAGAGCAAGACCCTGTCTCAAAAAATATATATATTTATACAAATTTCCAGTTTCCATTTATTAGATGGTTAAAACTAAATGAACAGGCAGGCAGCAAATTATTTTACACAGAAAGGGCACAGCCTTCACCATCATAAAAGATACTCAGTCAAATAAACATCTTTAAGCTTTTTATACAGCTTTAAACTATCAAGAATATTAAAGTAATAAAACCTAATTCAACCAGATATGCTTACTGCTGATGGTAATACAAAATGTCTTAACCTTTTTAGAGAACAACTAGCAGTATGTATCAAGAGCTACAAAACTGTTTGTGGCCTTCTGGGTAAATATACTGTGGAAAATAATCCATAAGGAAATAGCGCAAATGAACGAAGCAGCTTGTATAAAAATATTCAATGCAGAAATATTATAACACACAAAAACTAAAACTATGCAAATGTACACAAAAAGAATGGTTAAGCAAATGGGTAACAGAATCCTATTCAAAGTGGTAAGTGAAATTATATAATCAGAATAATAAGAGAAAGTACCCAGGAAATGCAGAATACAAAATGTATATACTAACAACTGTGTAAGTATGGTCATGGACAAAGCTGGTCTTTGAAAATGTGGAGAATGTAGAAAGAGACACATCACGTACTAGGTTCTTTTCCTATGGGGGAAAAATTATCTTCCTACGCGGGGGGGACAAATGTTCTGGCTATGACCACAACGTAGATCTTGGGCCTGTTGCAAAACGCAGAGGAGATTCTGAGTTAAGGTTGACACTTCCCACCTTGTGATCCCAAACTTTCCTGTGATGAGACTCCTCTTTCAGTTTTAATTACAGTGGTGTAAAAATTATCATCCTAAGGTAAAAATGATCTTCCCACAAAGAACCATCTTAGAATCCACACTTCAGCAGCTCCTACTCACAATTGTTGCTGCTGCAGAATAAGCAGTGAAAGGGTAGGGACACACCTAATTCCCTGCACTACCGGCCCCACCAGGCCTCCTGCCCAAACAAGTGGCCCTGGTCTGGCAGCAAGAGCCCTTCCTTGCTGAGAGCAAGATTTCAGTGAGGGACCACGTCATTCAATCCCAAGCAGTGGAAAGTTTTTAAAATATCAGCTAAGATTCTGAGATTTCTTCCATATGCACTTGGCTCTCTCAAAGGAGACATCACAAGTGTTTGGGACAGATTCTCACCTGAGCCCAGTTACCCTGGACAACAGAAAAAGGAACATTTTCTCAAAGTAACAAAAGTCAAATGGGAGCATCTTAAGGATGTGTGTCTACGATGAGTGATGATCTAATGAAGTGTAAGCGTGTGCTTACTTTCCACAGCACGTGTGATGCTTATCCGGCATGGTCAAGCCCAGCACAAGGATACAGTACTTCTGTGCCAAGTACTTCTGTGCCGCTTCTAATTTACTTAAAACCAATTCCATTTCTTTTTTCTCTACAAGGCCTCTGAGGGGAAAAATTAAAAAGAATTTAGGTTAACTTTCACAAACGCTTATATTAACTAGCAAAAAGTCAGAATTATAAACTTTTTTTTCTTTTCCTTAAGACAGGGTCTTGCTCTGCTACCCAGGCTGGAGTGCAGTGGTGTGATCATAGCTCACTGCAAGCTCAGCCTCCTGGACTCAAGCAATCCTCCTGCCTCAGCCTCCTAAGTAGCTGGGACTATAGGCGCACACCACCATGTCTGGCTAATTTTTTATTTTGTGTAGAGGCAGGGTCTCATTATTTTGTCCAGGCTGATCTTGAACTTATGGACTCAAGTGATCCTCCCCTTGACCTCCCAAAGTGTTGGAATGATAGGCGTGAGCCAGCGTGCCCAGCCATAAACTATTTTGAAAGAACTACAAGTGTGTCAACAGACTTCACTTACCAATGAATTTATTTTGTTTAAGCAGTGGTATAGGATAATCCTTAGAGTCCTTTCATATTTAATCATTGGAATCAGCATCTCAAGTTTATGGTGTATTTTCATTTTATTTACTTTTTTTTTTTTTTTTTTTCCAGACAGAGTCTTGCTGTGTCACCCAGGCTGGAGTGCAGTGGCACAATCTCAGCTCACTGCAACCTCTGCCTCCCGGGTTCAAGCAATTCTCCTGCCTCACCCTCCCATGTAGCTGGGATTACAGGTGCCTGCCACCATGTCCAGCTAATTTTTGTATTTTTAGTAGAGATGGGTTTCATCATGTTGGCCAGGCTGGTCTCAAACTCCTGACCTCAAGCGATCCACCCACCTTAACCTTCCAAAGTGCTGGGATTACAGGTGTGAACCACCAAGCCTGGCCAATTTTTGCCTTTATTATAGATTATACTTCATATTATGTATCCTCAATTTTATATCCAGGTAGTCCTAATTTATAAAGAACAGCTCAACTAACAAATTATCTATACTGGTTGCTGAGGTGGCTAGCAGCCTACTTTCCTACTATTTTCCTAAAATAACCATGGAGACTACGTACCTCAGCTTCCCCTGTGTTCCCTATGTCATTACTGAGCTTGGGGGCTCAACGTGTGAACAAGGACTGATTCTCAGTTCAAAGTATAGCTGTGTTTGCTAAGGAGGCATCTGTGGACAACTACTCTGGGAACTTTGGCATCAATTACAATAACACTGCTTCCCTGTGAAACCAGCTGCAGTTCCAATTGAATTGCAAGTGAACTTTCACAAAGACAACCTGTTCTTAGGTTACAGCAAGCCAAAATTTAAGTTTCTGCCATACAATACAGTAGGAAACAATACTGCTGATGATACATTCCAATGTACTATTATTGAAAAGTGAGGTGTCACTAGAAACCAAATGATATTTACTTTAAACAGGGACAAATGACTGCCCCTTCTGAGTTAACCATTAGACTGACTCCATGAAGATATGCCATGAGGGGAGGGGGGTGTATTCAAGGATAATATAAACATTGCAAAACAGAAAATGTTATCACATGTGATGAAAAGGCATAAGATGAGTTTCTGGAATAAAGTGGGCTCCAACATTAAGTGCCCAGATGCCATATAACCCAAACATACCCCAGTGACCACATCCCTGTGCCTGTTTCCTTCAGCAGCCCTACCCTCACTTGTCACCCTACTCTGCCAGAGCTGCCAGTAGCTAATATTCTTCTTTTGCTGTAGAAAACAACCAAACCAAACTACACTCACCAAGAAATGCCTTGAAGCTTTTAGGCCAATGCTTCTCAAGTTTTAATAAACCTATGAATTATGAAAGAATCGCTAGGGATGCTTGCTAACAGCACAAATTCCCAGTGCAACCCTCTCTCCAAGATTCTGGTTCAGTAGTCTAGGTCTTGCCTAGAAAATTTAAAACAATCTTCCCAAATGATTCCAAGGCAAGCGGTCCTTAGACCACATTTGCATGTATACATAAAGGACTGATGTGTTGAAATGGAATAAAAAGGAAAAAGCTACGAAAAAAAAATGCTCAAGGGCAGCTAACCTATCTACAAAAATCCAGGCAGAGGTGGCCTGCTTGCACCACGCTTCCACGTCTGGAAGCCATTCCCCCATACTGTTTTCATCTAATTTTGAAAAACTGCCTTAAATACAAACCCAGAGAGTGGTTCATTTTTAAAGCACATTCTTTAAAAATGCAAACAATAATGTTGACAAAATTTTGTTGAAACGGATGTACTTATGCATTGCTTGTAACAGAAAATTGGCATAATCTTTTGGGGGAAAAAAACTGAAAATAATTTCAAGAGCCATAGAAATTATCATAAATTTTGATCCAATATCATCTCTCCTGGAAATGTATTATTTTTAAAAAATCACCCAAAATTAGGAGGAAATTTTTATGCATGAGGACATTCAATGCAATCATTATTTATATATCAGAAAAACTAGAAACTGCCATATAAAATAGAAGGTAATGTGGTTTGGCCGTGTCCCCACACAAATATCATCTTAAATTGTAGCTCCCATAATTCCCATGTGTCATGGGAGGGACGTGGTGGGAGGTAATTGAATCATGGTGGTGGGTCTTTCCTGTACTGTCCTCATGATAGTGAATAAGTCTCATCAGATCTGATGGTTTTATAAAGGGACATTCCCCTGCACATGCTCTCTTGCCTGCTGCCATGTAAGACATGCTTTTGCTGCTCATTTACCTTCTGCCATGATTGTGAGGCCTCCCCAGCCATGTGGAATCGTGAGTCAATTAACCTCTTTCCTTTATAAATTACCTGATATGTCTTTATTAGAAGCATGAGAACAGCCTAATACAGAAGGATAAAGGGAGTAGTAATACAGTCAGGTATTGTTTAAGGACTTGAGGTTTATTAACCTAACATATGAGTGAGTCTCCCATGAGATGTAACCCAGGCATCAAAATCTGTACCCTTAACCACTACAGTGTACTGCCTCTTAGTAGGTAAGTCAAGTCACACACATTGGTTTTATGGAAAACTATGCTACCATTAAAAATTGTAATTATGAAGATTATAATAACTTAAAAGTACATATGATATTATGTTTAAAAGTAAATACAGGCCAGGCGAGGTGACTCACGCCTATAATCCCCACACTTTGCAAGGCTGAGGCAGGTGGATCACCTAAGGTCAGGAGTTCAAGGTCAGCCTGGAAAACATGGTGAAACCCCATTTCTACTAAAAATACAAAAAATTAGCCAGGCATGGTGGCACACACCTGCAGTGCCAGCTACTCAGGAGACTGAGGCAGGAGAGTTGCTTGAACCTGAGAGGCAGAGGTTGCAGTGAGTGGAGATTGCGCCACTGCACTCCAGCCTGGAAGACGGAGCAAGACTCTGTCTCAAAAAAAAAAAAAAAAAAAAAGTACATACATAATTGTTCAGAAGCTAAAAATTCTAATTATGGACAGATAAACTCTGGAAAGCAGTGCAGTTGACAGATAGGAAGTGCTGGGCATGTTGTACAGTGGTTTAAGCACAAGCTTTGGAGTGAAACAGACCTGTGTTCTGATATCAGTTCCACCTAGGAACTGTAATGTCATCTCCTAGGTATGGTATGTAATCTCCAACAAACTAACCTCTCTGAGCCTTAATTTCTTCACCTGTAAAATGGGGATAAGGCTGCTGCTTCTGAAAGCAGGGTAATCATCTGACATCATCTAAGTGTACCTTTGCCATCCTTCTTCACCTTTTTCTGTTCTCCTCCCATGGCTGTAGACTTTCCTCCCAAGTCCCATGAACTGGGTTAAGATAATATACACTGTCTCATCTACTTCTGTATAATAACTCTGTGAATTAAGTGCTATTACTATCCCTATGCTATATCTTAGTATTTGAAATCAGTTTTTTAATTCTGTGCAGACACCTCAATGCAATCAATATTTAAATCTATTATAGTAAGTAAACCAACAGACCACAGGAAGCCTGAAAATAAAGACTTGTGATTTTTTTTTTTAGAATCACACCATAAAATCCGTACTTTTAAGGCTTTGATTGGGGGTTTTTGTCAATCTTAGTAACTGATTCCTTCTAAGGAACAGTCTACCTTATACCACTGTGTTTAGTGCATCTTTAACTAGAAAACCTGTCTCATTATCTATTCTTATCAATTAAGAAAGCAGGCCAAGCGTGGTGGCTCACACCTGTAATCCCAACACTTTGGGAGGCCGGGGCAGGTGGATCACCTGAGGTCATGAGTTGGTGACCAGCCTGGCCAACATAGTGAAACCCAATCTCTACTAAAAATACAAAAATTAGCCAGGCGTGGTGGTTGGCGCCTGTAATCCCAGCTACTCAGGAGGCTGAGGTGGGAGAATGGCTTGAACCCAGGAGGTAGAGGTTGCAGTGAGCCAAGATTACACCACTGCACCCCAGCCTGGGTGACAGAGCGAGGCTCCATCTCAAAAAAAAAAAAAAAATCTTTTTGCTAGATTAGCAATAAGGCTTAGAAGAGGAAATATTATAAAAAATATAATAACCCAAAGTGCCCAAAAAGTCTAAAGTTTCTATTTGGGAATAGTAAGAATCTTCAAACCTTCTAAGTCCATAGCTGGCTTTAAACCCTTTTGCTTGCTACCGTAGAAACATTTCATGCTCTGGCTGCCCTGTTGTGCAATACAGCCCCAAAATAACACTGATGTTGCATATTATGATGGCTTTACAGCAAGAGTTTTTAAATTATTTATTTGGTTCTTTACAAAACTGCTATCCAGATGCATTTATTCTACCCATAAGATGTTTTTCCAGCTGCTTGGTTGTATAACAGGTTTTCCATTTTGAAAACATCCTGCAGCAACAAGTTAATTACTCTACCCAGCATTCCTAACGGCTAAATCATTGGGTTGGTTCCACATGTACTGGGGAGGGCTGCCTGGCACATGGAAAGTTCCATGGCTTGCAAAAGGTCACCAAGGTTGAGAGGCATTGTTCGGCTCTGCACTCTGAGTCCCCAGATTCTTGCTCTGGTGTACACCTCTGAGCCACTTCTGCCTAAAGCTAAAGCAGTTAAATTCTTTATTAAGTAGCCTAAGAAAGCTTGGATTTTTTTCCTGAGATGTGGAATGCCATTTTGGCCTAATCTATTAATTTTTTTAATTCTTAGATTTTTTTTAATTGGATGCTTACAAGCCCTTTAGCAAAAACTTTGTAAGTGTAAAAAGCACATAAGAATTATATCTGCACTATTCAAGATAGTTGTCACTAGCCCCAAGTGGCTATTGAGAATGTGTCTAGTATGAATTGAGAATATTATAGGTATAAAATAGATACCAGATTTCAAAGTCTTGCTACAAAAAAGTAACATATCTCATTAATAACTTCCTAGTATCAACCACTGTTGCAATGATATTTTTGCATCATTGGGTTAAATAAAAGACACTATTAAAATTAATTTCATGTGTATCTTTTTACATTTTTAAAATATTACCAGAAAATTTAAAATTACATGGCTTTCATTATCTCATTATTGGGCAATACTAGTCTGAATCAGTTTGAATATTTTGTTACTGGAATACACATAGAAATTATTCAGTGAGCTTTAGAAACACACTCTTCCCATGTAAAATGTCTTTGTACATCTCAAAGATTTAAACATTTCTGTCATCTCTTTATCCTAGACACAAGTTACTTTTAATACTGGCAGTGATACAACTCTAAAGCACACTATAAAATCTTACTTACACCATATAACTTTTGGGTTTCTTTTCCAGTGAGTTTTTTTCCAGGTAATGAGATAAGTAGTACAATAATGCCATGAGGAAATTATCAAGATTCTTATTCCTATGGAGAGATTTGAAACAAAACAAAGAGTCAGTGCTAACTTATTTCAAATGTAAGACTTCTCATAAAAAATACATGAGCACACAACACAAGAATAAGTAGAAAACCATGTTATCATGCCTGTCAAAGAACTAATTTACCAATTAAAATTCTATCTACTGTATCTTCAAATATTTTAAAAATCTGGTTTTTGTAAGTAAAACATTTGCAGAGGTCAGACACTAAATTCTTATAGTTGTGCTTATTAATTAATTTTCATTTTTAAAAAGTTATATATTTCCACTGTTTAAAAAATATAGAGAAATGCATCAAGTAAAAAATTCTCTCCTGCCTCTGTGACCATCCTATTCCCTAGTGGTAACCACTATTAAGAGTTTGGTTTGGGCCAGGCACAGTGGTTTACACCTGTAATCCCAGCACTTTGGGAGGCCAAGGCGGGTGGATCACCTGAAGTCAGGAGTTTGAGACCTGCCTGGTGAAACTGTGTCTACTAAAAAATACTAAAATTAGCCAGGCATGGTCATGCATGCCTGTAATCCCAGCTAGTTGGGAGGCTGAGGCAGGAGAATTGCTTGAACCCGGGAAGTGGAGGTTGCAGTAAGCCAATATCGAGCCACTGCACTCCAGGCTGATGACAGAGTGAGACTCTGTCTCAAAAAAAAAAAAAAAAAAAGGGGTTTGGTATGAATCCTTTCTAAACTTTATAAAACATAGACAATCACATATAACATCCTCTTCCACCAACATATGTGCATGTGCATGACTATATGCCTTAAAAATGTTTTTTGATAATAAGTGGGGTAATACTGTATATACAATTCTTTGCAACTTGCTTTTTTTTAAAAATTTAGGTTCTGGGGTACATGTGCAGATCATGCAGGATTGTTGCATAGGTACACACATGGCAATGTGGTTTGCTGCCTCCATCCCCCCGTCACCTACATCTGGCATTTCTCCCTATATTATCCCTCCCCAACCTCCCCCACCCCGCTGTCCCTCCCTTGGCCCCCCACAACAGACCCCAGTGTATGATGCTCCCCTCCCTGTGTCCATGTGTTCTCATTGTTCAACACCCACCTATGAGTGAGAACATGCGGTGTTTGATTTTCTGTTCTTGTGTCAGTTTGCTGAGAAGCAACTTGCTTTTGTCACTTTTCTGTGTAGCACAGACCTCTTTCTATGATATATATAGATTTTCTTCATTCTTTTAAAGAGCTGGATATTCTATACCTCATTTAACTTGCCTTCTATTGATGGGTATTTAGGTTTTTAAAAATATAGACAGAAGTGAAATTGCTAGCACAGAGTGTATGTGCATATTAAATGTTCATGCCACACCCTCCAAAAAGGCTGCACTGATTTACAACGCTATCTCATTTGTTTTTAACTAGAAGTCATTGTTTTGTTTTCCTTCTGAATATTTTTCAAAACTTTTGCTGCCGCCTTTGTGGCCCCAAATGGAAATTCTTTCTCTGACATTGGTTTCTTGAACTATACCTAAAAAAGCAGGATGAGGGTGACTGTTACAGATTTTCTTTTCAAGATATTAATAACTCCCGGTCTCAGGTTGGGTTCCCCGCAACAGACACTGGGACAAAGACTTGAAAGTGAATCGTTTTGTTGGGAAGTGATCTCAGGAAACATCAGTAGGAAAGTGGGGAAATGAGACAGGAAAAGAAAGGAAGCCAACGAAGAGGGTGTTAACGAAGTAAGTGGAGTTCAGTCCTGCGGGGACGCTGGGAGACAGTGTGGAAAACATCTCAGTTTACCTACCAACTCCTCCAGCAGGGCACTGAGTGAGAGCTGCTTTTAGGGCACTGACTCCCTAGCTCTGAGCTTGCCCTGCAGTCAGGCTGAGCGTGCTCCTGTGGTGGAATGAGGCCTTCAGGCTGAGTCTCAGGCAGTTGCCACAGCAGCCTGCTTGTGTGTGCTGAGAGAATGGAGAGGGGTGCCAGTGGTATCGGGCACCCAACTCTCACTGAGCGTTTACGGTGTAGGGGCCACATGAGGCACAGCCATGCACAGCCATACAAAGGGGATACAATTACACAATTACTTTCCAATTTTGTAGATGAGGAGACAGGCTTAGAAAGGTCAAGAAGCTTACCTAGAGTCACACACCTAGCATATCCTGGGGCTGCCAAACATAACTAGTGGAGAGAAAATTGATCTTCAGTAAATGGGTAAATCCTTTTTTTTTTTTTTTTTTTTGAGAAGGAGTCTTGCTCTGTTGCCCAGGATGGAGTACAGTGGCACAGTCTCGGCTCACTGCAACCTCTGCCTCTCAGGTTTAAGCAATTCTCCTGCCTTAATCTCCCAAGTATCTAGGATTACAGGCGTCTACCACCACACCCTGCTAATGTTTTTTTTTTTTTCTTCCTGAGATGGAGTCTTGCTCTGTTGCCTAGGTTGGAGTGCAGTGGCATGATCTCAGCTCACTGCAACCTCCGCCTCCCGGGTTCAAGTAATTCTCCTGCCTCAGCCTCCTGAGTAGCGAGGATTACAGGTGGTGTGCCACCACACCCGGCTAATTTTTGTATTTTTAGTAGAGATGGGGTTTCACCACATTGGCCAAGCTGGTCTCGAACTCCTGACCTCGTGATCCACCGGCCTTGGCCTCTGTGCCTTTGATCACGTTGGGGTCACCACCTGAGACGTGGGTCCCACCACCGTGGAAGTCTGACCTGCAGACCCTGACTCAACCACGGATGAATAAATGCACTCTCACACCATTAGGCTGTTTCAAGTGGGCTAGGGAATGGCCGCTGGCTGCTTTCAGAGGGCAAAATATAACCAATCGACCTAGATTCCCTGCTCATCCACACATTTATTCCCTAGACATTATGATAGAGGTTCTAAGTTAACACACTTGTGGATAATTAACATGGTTAAGAGAATGGTTTTACAACTGGCAAAAGCTTTTGGTTCTGGGGCCCAGAATAAATGTAATTAATAAGTAATTCCCCTTTAATCCTCCTGGAGAGACCACCCAGCACAAAATTAACTTGAGTAAACACAGTGGAGACAAATGTGTGTGGGGTAAGGCCTTTTGGTCAGTCTCTAATCTCTTTCCTATGCTAATGTTAACGAGGCGGCTGCCTTCAACCAGCCCCAATAAAACCCTTTGGCCTTCCAAAAGGCTTGAGACTATAACTTTCTCTAATATATCTTTACTATTTTCTGTAATATTTTGCCAACCACCCCGAGTGAATCTCAATAGGCCTCCCAAAGTGCTGGGATTACAGACGTGAGCCACCACGCCTGGCCATTTGTATTTTCAGTAGGGATGGGGTTTCACCATGTTGGCCAGGCTGGTCTCAAACTCCTGACCTCAGGTGATCTCCCCGCCTCAGCCTCCCAAAGTGCTGGGATTACAGGCATGAGCTGCCACACCAGGCCAGTAAATGGGTATATCCTTTAACTCTTATGTAAAAATAATGCAGTCCATGTGAGACTCTGACTGCATGCTCTCCATAGTCCTTGCCCTGGGACTTTGTCTGGGGTTCCCGTGACTTCTGGCTTCCTCTCCCTGACTCTTTGGTTGCAGTGTTTGTGACTAGGTGAGAGGATGGCTTGCATAGACCAGCCTCACGCTCTTCCTCTAAAAATCAGATTTGTCATCACTTACCAGATGGAGTTACTGAAAAATAAAGGAAAAAAGATCTGAAATGCCTCACAAGCAATACATACTTCATAAATGTTGTAAAAGCATAGATCCGCTGCATCTCAGTATCTTGTAGCAAAAGCAAAGTAACAACTGAAAAGAGAAAATGGACGATTGAGAGAGGGACAAAAGCTGCCTGAGAGTCACACATGATATGTTTATGCATGGATGTTATGTATAGATGACGGATGTTTATGTATGGATTAGAAAACGGTTACTCACGTTTAACATCGTCGAGTGTAATGGTGTCCTGTTGACCTCGTTTCTCTAAAGCTTTAGCTGACTTACCCTCTCTTGCAGCAAGCCTTTTATCTGTCAACCTGTTTTGGAATATAACAGTTTCTAGTAGTGTTGTGTTTTAAAATATTTTAGTTGGATTTAATCTAGCCTGACGTGCAAGAAGCATTTATTAACAAGGGCCTGAGTGTCATACATGGGTTTTGTTTGACGTAAGATGATTTCAGAATGCTTTTTATTAAACATTATATTTACTATGTTAAGGCAAGCAGGATGCTCACTGCCTGATATAAAAATTAAATACAAATATCATCCAAAATAGATCATTTAAATCATCTATTCTGGTGTACCTATCATTTTCAAAATTTTTTTTTTAAGACAGGGTTTCACCATGTTGGTCAGGCTGGTCTTGAACTCCCAACCTCAGGTGATCCGCCCACCTTGGCCTCCAAAGTGCTTGGATTACAGGTGTGAACCACTATGCCCAGCCTATCATTTTCAAATTTTAAGAAACTGTAAAAAGTTGAAGATGTGCTGACAGCCAGGTTAACAGGATACATTCATTGAGACTATTGGAATTCCCACCACAATTCTGAAACAGTGCATGTTCTCTCTTTGACGGGTACTCAGGTTGCAACCTAGAATAATAGGAATGGTATTTTCGTAGTTTGTGAAGGCTGAAGCCATTCCACTGAGAGGGGCTATCAGCAACTCTGGCATGGTTGAGAAGTTAATCTACCTGTCTGAAGCTGGACCGTCGATTTCTGCAAAGTGAACTGCTTTGCCTTTCTTTCCTTTTTCCTTGAGTTCTACTGCAGGTGTAAAACTGCAATCAAAATGAGATAATTAGGGACTTCACTTCTTCCAGGGGCAAACAAGTCAAATCATATCATAACTCATAATCTTAGGGCTAGCATATATTATCAGCAGAAGTTGAAGAGAATCTGAGACATAGCAATGTTCAATTCATGTATTTACATACTGAACACTTACCTAGAGAAAAAATTAAAACTTCAGACTTTACATTCAGCCTCTAACCATCAGCAGTCTCCACAATACCACCACACATAGAACATTTGAAAATCTTGTAGTAACTTCCTAAGAAACAGAAAGCTCTTGAAAAATTTGGAAAGATTATTTATTGAGGTACTTAATATATATGACATGTGCTTTTAGGCACAAATCTCATTTAACCCTTGTAGAAACTCTAACACAAAATATTATCACCATTTTTACATATAAGAAAAATGGAAGCTTAAAAAGAGATTAAGTGACTTGACTAAAATAACAGCAACTGGCAAAGTCAGGACTGGTGCCTAGGTTTTTAGCCACAGAGCCTTGTGCTCAGCCACCAGGCAATCCTGCCTCCCAAATAGCAATCTCAGTATTGGCTGCCATGGACTCTTCTAAAGGCCTCAGCCATCTCCATCTCCAGGTAGGTTTAGGACCTTCTACTTAACTCAGAGTTTCTTAGCATGTTGTACAAGCACTACTAAGCCATAATGAGTTTGACTAACAAAGAAACCCAATTAAATAACAAATCTATTCTGATGATCTACTATGTGTTAGGAATTGCTATGACATTGAAAATAAGATGATTTCTAATTAGAACCATTGCACAGACTCTCGGGAGTCTCAGCAAATGCTAACAGAAAAACAGAGAAAAGTCTTTTGAAGACTATCAAGACAAGGTTCCTGCCTTATAGATAGTACATTTTCTGGGAGAACCATGGTGTCTGCCAAATCCATTGTGAGTTATCACAATGCCACACTGATAACACAATGTAGAAGCTTACCCTCTGCCCAAAGTTATGTGTCCCTCTGTTTAGCTGAGAGGCAGATGCAGTAATAGAAGCACTTCCCCTCAACTTTATCCATTCTCTAAAGATGGATATTAATCATGAGAACTTTATTATCTCCTTAGTAAATCCCACAAAGAAATTTTGTTAGAGAAATACCTCCCCGTGGGAATAATAAAATCAGCTTGGTACTTTCTTCTTCCAGGAGTTTCCCCAACTGCCTGGCAATATTCATGTTGTAGGTTAGCTCCTAAAAGCATGAACATAATGTTACCTCAAGGGAATGATTTTTTTTTCCCACTGTTTTCTTTTTTTTTTTAAGACAACTGGCACCAAGTTGGCCAGTGATGATTTCTAAGCTTTTCATTCTTTTTGGTGCTGCTCTTATCACTGGTCTCCATGAAATGGGTATTTGTGGGGCAGGATGTGCTAAAATACTGAGGATGGAGGTGTGCAGGGAAAAAGAAATGGAAACATGCCAAACGTTGATGGTGGCTACCTCCAGAGATGAGTGGGGGATCAGAGGGGGCAGGAAGGAGAGAGAGGGTAATAAAGGATCTCAATTCCACATCTGTATACTTCTGCATTATTTGAATTTTTTATAAAAATGTATTACCTGCATAACTTTTCAAAACATTGATAGAGATATACAGACTAAGGAAGCCCCAGCTGTTCCCAGCTCTCTCCTGTTTCTCTTCCCTAGAAGATGAGAGAAGATAGAAACACTAAATATAAGTTAATGTCAAATGAAACTGTGTTTCCTCCCCCTTTTCTCAGCCCCATCCCTATAATTCAAAGTTTCTTGCATTTGCCTGAGATGTTTTGAGACAAGAAAGCCTTAAAATAAGGAATTTGAAAGGATACAGTTGGGACTATCTTATTTATCTAGGTAAGTCTATGAACTAAGTCAGATGAACTTGGAACTATAAAACCAGAAAATTGGCCAGGGTTGGTGGCTCACATCTGTAATCCCAGCACTTTGGGAGGAAGCTGAGTCCAGTAAATGGCTTGAGCCCAGGAGTTTGAGACCAGCCTGGGCAACATAGTGAAACTCCGTCTCTACTAAAAATTAAAAAAAAAAAAAAAAAAAAATTAGTTGGGTGTGGTAGCACGTGCCTGTGCTCCCAGCAACTTGGAAGGCTGGGATGGGAGAATTGCCTGAGCCCAGGAAGTGGAGATTGCAGTGAGCTGGGATCACACCACTGCACTCCAGCCAGCCTGGGTGACAGAGTGAGACCCAGTCTAAAAATAAAATAAAAAAGCGGGGCCGGACGCGGTGGCTCATGCCTGTAATCCCAGCATTTTGGGAGGCCGAGGCGGGTGGATCACCTGAGGTCAAGAATCCGAGATCAGCCAGACCAACAAAGAGAAACCCCATCCCTACTAAAAATACAAAATTAGCTGAGCATGGTAGCGCATGCCTGTAATCCCAGCTACTCGGGATGAAGCAGGAGGGCCACAAACAAACCTCTCGAACACCAAAACGGGAAGGAAGTGGTAATTGTATTCAGCCAGGAGTTGCAGCCGCATAGATGCCTCAACAACTGAGCTCTTCCGACAAAGAAAACCGAGTCTGAGAGGTGCACATGTGAGACAGTCAAGAGCATGGGGGACATGACTAGGTGGGGGTCTGAGCAGTTGAGCAAGAACAATGCCTTCCAGGGAAAATTCCTCTGTATCGTGTCCGTTATCTATAGATAGGGTTGTGGTCAGCATAGGAGGTTTAATCCTTTAGACCTGACGGCAGCACCTACCTGTCCCTCCTCTGGCTGACTTTTTTTTTTTTGAGACGGAGTTTCGCTCTTGTTACCCAGGCTGGAGTGCAATGGCGCGATCTCGGCTCACCGCAACCTCCGCCTTCTGAATTCAGGCAATTCTCCTGCCTCATCTGGCTGACTTTTAACTTCTCCTTTTGAGATGCAGTGTAGAAGACTAAAGGAGAAATGGCCTTAGAAGCTCGGGATTAGGGGGTCTCCTTCCTCAGGGAGGCTGAGGCAGGAGAATCGCTTGAACCCAGGAGGCAGAGGTTGTGGTGAGCAGAGATTGCACCATTGCACTCCAGTCTGGGCAACAAGAGCGAAATTGCATCTCAAAAATAAATAAATGAATAAAATAAAAAATAAAATCATAGAATTTTGGGGTTATTGGAAATAAAAAGAATCATCTAGAATAAGGCTGTCATTTTACTGATGGAGAACTAAGGCTTGGAGAGGCTGACCCATGTCCCAGTGGTAGAAACTGGTAGGCAGTGTCTGCCCTTAGCCAATAGTCTGACATTTACTGCTAAACTTTTAGTCCTTATGCTCTGACCTCTGGACACACCTTCTCTACTTCACACTTGTCTGAGTGGCTTTCACCCCACTGAAGTCATTCTCTAGCTTGGCTGGTGAGACAGGTTCTACTTTGTGAGTGAGTGCTCTGCCATAGCCCTGAAGGCACCTATGCTCACAATGCGTTTGGAATCACCAAGAAGCAACACGAGTAATAACCGAATTTCTTTTTTCATTTGTGGTTCGAGTTTACAAATTTTTTTTTTCATTTTTTTCATGAATTTTTTTTTTTGAAACTGAGTCTCACTCTGTCACCTAGGCTGGAGTGGCACAATCTCAGCTCACTGCAACCTCTTCATCCTGGGTTCAAGCAATTCTCTTGCCTCAGCCTCCCGTGTAGCTGGGATTACAGGTGCGTGCCACCACATCCTGCTAATTTTTGTATTTTTGGTAGAGATGGGGATTTCACCACGCTGGCCAGGCTGATCTCAAACTCCTGACCTCAGGTGATCCACCCACCTCGATCTCCCAAAGTGCTGGGATTACAGGCATGAGCCACTGTGCCCAGCCAGTAATTGAAAATTCCACTGTGAATTGTACCTCTGATTCGTGCCCAAACCACAGTCTAGGCTAGTTAGCCTGTACCCTCCTACTGTCTCCAGAGTACAAGGTGGATGCACTTTTCTAATATTAGAATATAATCATGTCATTCCCCTTTGCCTTGAAGTAAACAGGAAAGAAATTCATATTTTCTCTCTAGAATTCATCACGGAAATGCAGAAGTCTGGAAAATTCTTGGTTTCCACACAGTTAGATTTCTTTGATGGCTCTCAGAGAGTCTTCTCTCAGGCCATGATGAAAGAGTAGTGTTTCCTTGGTTTTATATCCTCAGGGGAGTCCATGACCTTTGCAAAGATTCAGACAGACTGCTGGTTCTCGCCCAGCTTTAGAACAGGACCACTTGAAGCAAGAAAGGAAAGGACAGCAGGTACTATGTCAGAGAGAAAAGCCTGCCTCATGGGCCAACCTAGATGACGCCTGTGAGTAAAAGTATTTCTCTTTACCAAATAAGAAAGAAGTGGGCATGAAGGCTGATGAACTATACCAACACCCTCATTTACTTCTCGTGAGGCATTATTATTGCATTTTATAGATGAAGGAACTGAGAATTATTGAGGCTAAGTAACTTGACAATTGATAACCACCTAGTAAGGGGCAGAGCTAGGATGTGAACCCAGGTCTCCCTTCAAACCACTCGCCACTGTTCTTTCTTAACTACCTATTAAGAAATAATGGCCACCCTTTCCCTGGCATTTCTTGCACAGAGTTATGGGTATCCTGTTGTATTCTGATAGTCATCTCCATCACATTATAATCTGCAAAAGTAAGGCAAGACTTGCCTGTGAGTAGGGAGCTAGGTTGTCTCTGAGGGTAAGATTTCCTATGTCATTTGACCAGGAGAGAGGTCAGGAAATTCAAGCTGGGGGAGGGGAAAGGGATCATCTTTTCTTGATCTGAACTTGAGAAAACCTAGAAGACTAGGATTGCTCTTGGCTAGTGGGTATAAAAGTTGGCCTACCCCAAGTGGAAGAGGACTAAAACGTCAGAACTTTCAGGGTCTTAAGTTGATGGGATAAAACTTGAATGCCCCTGAGATCAAGCTGTTACTTTGTGTAACAGATACTTGGATTCAGGACACTCCATTTTCCTCCCCTCTCTCTGGCTACAATTTACTGGTCTCCTTCAAAAGCTCCTTTTCTTTTCTTTTCTTTTTTTTCTTTTTTTTTTAAGACAGAGTCTCACTCTGTCTCCAGGCTGGAGTCCAGTGGCGCAATCTCCGCTCACTGCAACCGCCATCACCCAGGTCCAAGCGATTCTCCTCCTGAGTAGCCAGGATTATAGTGTGTGCCACCATGCCCAGCTAAATTTTTTTTGTATTTTTAGTAGCGACAACGTTTTATCATGTTGGTCAGGCTGGTCTCGAACTACTGACCTCTGATGATCCACCCACCTCGGCTTCCCAAAGTGCAGGGATTACAGGCATCAGCCACCGCACCCAGACCAAAAGCTCCTTCTCTGAGGCATGTTCCCTCCCTACATGAGGGCCCTTCTCAGAGCTCCACATGGTTATTCTTCTCATTCCCTCTGAATAATTCCTTCTACTTCACTAGCACCAGTAACTCACAAATTTATATTCAAGGCCTGAGCCTTGAATAAGTCTTTCTGCAGACTTATAAAGTGGCACATCTGTCTATTGAACACTGTCAACCAGCTGTCTTACAAGCACCTCAAACTCAGTCTAAAACACATTCCCATTTACTGTGTATTCCCACCTCCTGTTTCCCCCATGTCAGTAAATAAGTACCACCATCAAACCAGGAGCACACACTGGACAATGGTGTCTTCCTTGATTCCTCCAACACCCTCACCCCTCATGGCTTACTAATCACTAAATTGTTTAATATCTTTTGAAGCCATTTCCCTCTCTTGCCACTGCCACCATCTTAATTTTAGTAATCTATCAACTGAATTTCTACCATTGGTTGTTTTTTTTTTAGAGAAAGATTCTAGCTTTGTTCCCAGGCTGGAATACAAAGGTGCCATCTCAGCTCACTGCAACCTCTGCCTCCTGGGTTCAAGTGATTCTAGTGCCTCAGCCTCCTGAGTAGCTGGGATTACAGGCGTGTGCCAACACACCCGGCTAATTTTTGTATTTTTAGTAGGGATGGGGTTTCACTGTGTTGGTCAGGCTGGTCTCGGACTCCTGACCTCGTGATCCTCCCAAAGTGCTAGGATTACAGGCGTGAGCCACTGTGCCCAGCCCATTCTTTTTCTTTGGCCAATTCCTCTTTCCTTGCCTGTCTCCTATTCTTGAGAGCAGTATGAAGATATCTATCAAAGGCTTAAAATGTGTACACTAATTAAGACACATATCAAGCCAATTGTAATGTACAAACCTTATTTTAAAGACTGAAACAAACTTTAAAAATATCAGACAACAGGGGACATTTGAATACCAACTGACTATAACTGAATATATGATATTAAGGAATTACCATTTGTATTTTTAGGTGTATAAATAGTAATTCAGTTGTATTCGTCTCCTTCCCCTCTCTGTCCCCCTCCTCGTTCTCTTCCCCCTTCCTCTTCTTCTTCTTTTATATATTGAGACTCCCAACCTACATCAGTTGTATTTTCTAAGACAGTGCTTATTTTTTGAGATACATACTGAAATATTTACAGATGACATGATGCCTAGGATTTTCTTCAAAATAATTGAGGAGTCGGGTAGAAAGAGGTATAGATATGAAGTTGACTTTGATTCAGTACTTGTTGATGCTGTGTTATGGGTTCTTTGGGGTTCATTACACCATCTTCCCTATCTTTATATATTTGAAATCTTCTAATATAAAAAGTTTTAATGGGCCAGAGATGGTGGTTCACACCTGTAATCCTAGGACCTTGGGAGGCTGAGGCAGGTCAGATCGCTTGAGCTCAGGAGTTCCAGATCAGGCTGGGCAAGATGGCGAAACCCCATCTCTACCAAAAAAAATATAAAAAATTTGGCATGGTGGCATGTGCCCGTAGTTTCAGCTGTTTGCCGGGGGGCGGGGTGGGAGGCAGTGGGTGGTGGGTGGTGGGGGCTGAGGTAGGAGGATCGCTTGAGCCCAGGAGGTTGAGGCTGCACTGAGCCAAGGTTGTACCATTACACTCCAGCCTGGGTAACAGAGTGAGATGCCGTCTCAAATTTAAACAAAAAAAAAAAAAGGGGGTGTGTGCGTGTGTGTGTGTGTGTGTGTGTGTGTGTGTGTGGAGAGAGAGACAGAGACAGAGAGGGGAAAGTTTGAAGATTTGGAAAGCTATTTATGTATACCATAAGATGTTAACTTACTTGCTTGGGTGGGATTGTGTTTTGTTTTTGCTTATTAGTATTTTACAATATTTTTTTTTAAGAGATGAGGTCTTGCTATGTTGCTCAGACTGCAGTACAGTGGCTAGTGTTATTCACAGGTGTGATCATGGCACACTATAACCTCAAATTCCTAGTCTTAAGCAATCCTGCCCCTTCAACCTCCCAACTTACTGGGACTACAGGCACTCACTGATGTTTTTAACCCTTTTCCTGTTTAGAAAAAAAAAAAAAGTGTAGCTCACTGGCAGCATCCATTTAATTTTACACAAATACCCTCTTTGAGGCTGAAGCAAATCTGACTGATTTTCCAGGTGAAAATAAAATATAAAACGATTCTTAGAGTTATTTCTAAACAGAACTAACATCAGAATTGTCTTAATCATCAGAATCGTCTATTTCAGAAAAATCATATTCATCAACTGAATCTTAGGCCAACAACTGTTCGAGAACGATGTTAACATCACATGTAGGAATGCTATGTTTTCTAGGATTTGAAATTTTCTGTGATAGACAATTACTATGTTTTGTAAATGGAAATACCACTAAAAACAGAATGCTATAAACAGAATGATGTCTTTTGTTTCCAAAGTCAATATACTAGAGCAATGAGAAAATAATTTTTAAAAAGCGAGATATTTTGTGGCAAAGTCATCTCAGGGTAAACACTGTAGCTGCAAGTGCCACTGATGAGTATTCTCTGGACAAACAAGAAAATAGTTAAATAGAATGATTTTTAAAAACATATTTCATAATTTTTTAAAGTAGGTATTTCCTAGGGTTCTGGCCTCAATCATTCCACTTCCCACTCTAATTTTGCATTTGCCTTTCTCCTAAGGGCCAAACTCCTGCCTACTGGATTTTTAACCTGGGGTTCCTACGGGCAGGCACCTTGAATAGTATGCATTAAAAAAAAATCTTGTTATCCTTTACCCCCTCCACACACTTATTGCCTCTCCCCATCCCTGCTTACCTCTCCATTCTCCTGCCAGAGCTCATCTGGGTCCTAGTCACCACCCTCTTGGATTGCTGCATAACTGTTCTGCCTAGTTCTAATCTCGCCCTGCTAGGTGTGAGAGCAGTCACTGAATATGCCTGCTCCCTCTGCAGTTTTCATCCCTACCACTGTCTATTCTCAACTACCTCTGCCTCAGCCCTGCCCCTTCACCACCAACTAGAGTAACATTAAGTCTCCAGTAGCACTGTCTCTGACAGAAAAAGCGTGTTCCAGCTCAAGAGTCCTCTCTTACTTCAAACCTACATTTTAAAATTTGTGATGGGATATGCTCAGACTTTTAATAGGGAACCAATACCTCTATTTCCAACGAATCCAAATACCAACTCTGACATAAAATATACAAGGGTCTGCCTCCCTCTACCTTAGCAGGTATGCGCCCAAGGTAATCCTGACACTCTAAGGCTCACCATATTGAGTTGCTTAAACACAAAGCAGCTCCACCAACAACAGGCTGACTGATCCCCATCTGTTCATAATATTCCTTTTCCGCCTCCCGTAACTGCCCCCCAGTTTGTGTACACCACATAGTCTGGGGTTTGCAGTTTTTTTTGTTGTTGTTGTTTTAGTTATAACTTACGCGTAGTAAAGTGCATAAATCTTAAAGTGTGCAACTTGATGAATTTTTTAATATGTATATACCCACAAAACTACCACCCAGATCAACATATGGGCCATTTCTACCACCTCAGAAGGTTTCCTTATACTGTCTCCCAATGCCACCAGTTGATAACCCCCTAAAGGTAACCACTATTTTGTATTTACTCATATCATTAAAGTTCTTTTTTTATCTATTTGTTAAAACTTTTATACAAATGTAATCATGCAGTATTTACATTTTTGTGTCTAGCCTCTTTTGCTCATGCTTTGTATTATGTCATGTAACCTGTATTTTAAATCATACCATCCCATAGGTATTCTCCAAAATTAGTGGAAATCAAATCAAGCCATATTTCAAGAACAATTTGGTAACAAATCAAAAGAAACTTTAGTTTATGAATATGAATACTTTATGAATATGAAAGATATGAAACTGGTATCTGTGAACTTATTACTAGGCTCAAATATAAAATAGCACCATTTGGGGTGGGTTGTCAGATTCGCACTGAAAATTAGTTTTAAAAATACTGTCAGCCAGGCTCGGTGGCTCACACCTGTAGTCCCAGGACTTTGGGAGGCCAAGGCGGATGGATTCCTGAGGTCAGGAGTTCAAGACCAGCCTGGCCAACATGGTGAAACCCCATCTCTACTAAAAATACAAAAATTAGCTGGGTGTGGTGATGGGCACCTGTAATCCCAGCTACACCAGAGGCTGAAACAGGAGAATCCCTTGAACCCGGGAGGCAGAGGTTGCAGTGAGCCAAGATCACGCAACTGCACTCCAGCCTGGGCAACAAAAAGTGAAACTCCATCTCAAAAAAAAAAAAAAAATACTGTCAACTAACTTCATTTACAAAGAAACTCAGTAAGTAAAAAGTATGATCCAAAGTGCTCATCATCAGAAGAGAGGACTAAGATGGCCTTTAAATATATGTGAAGATTGAAAACGGAAAATGGTGGGCCAAGTACAGTCGCTCACGCCTGTAATCCCAGCACTTTGGGAGGTTTAGGAGGGCAGATCACTGGGCCCAGGAGTTCAAGACCAGCCTGGGCAACATGGTGAAAACCTGCCTCTACTAAAAATACAAAAAATAAGCTGAGATGGGAGAATCACCTAAGCCTGGGAAGTCGAGGCTGCAGTGAACCAAGATCATGCCACTGTCCTCCAGCCTGAGAAACAGGAATGAATGTTTTAGTTATAACTTACATGTAGTAAAGTGCATAAATCTTAAAGTGTGCAACTTGATGTCTCAAAAAAAAAAAAAAAGTTGGCACTTATATTTATACAGACATTCTCTTGTGCTTTATCATGTATTTTAACTCCTGTAATGGTCCTGTCTGTCTAATCCCAAAGCTATCTTACTGTCTATCTCCTACTTACTGAGGGTGACGTTTCAGAGGCCACTGGACAGAATCTTCTGTGGCAAAGCTGAAAAAGGAAACTGAAATTACTGCTTTGAAGTGACAGGTTGCTCAGAAATACTGAAATAAATATTCTATAAAATGTAAACTTTTGATTTTGACTCTAATAAAATGTTAAGCCTTTGAATTATTTGTTTAACATGAAACATGTCATTATATTTATAATGTAACTATAAACATCTAGTGTAACTATATATGTCTGCTTAGCCAACTCCTTTCCTGACTTCCAGCCCCATTTGTCCAACAGCCCAAGACATATCCATGTGAACAAGTCATAGCAACCTGAAACACGTGGTCAGTTTTGTCACTTTATTTATGAGATGGAGTCTCGCTCTGTCGCCCAGGCTGGAGTGCAGTGGCATGATCTTGGCTCGCTGCAACCTCCACCTCCCAGGTTCTAGCAACTCTCCCACCTCAACCTCCCAAGTAGCTGGTATTACAGGCATCTGCTACTGCGCCTGGCTAACTTTTTTGTATTTTTAGTAGTGACTGTGTTTCACCATGTTGGTCAGGCTGGTCTCGAACCCCTGACCTCAGGTGATCTGCCTGCCTCGGCCTCCCGAAGTGCTGGGATTACAGGCGTGAGCCACTGCACCCAGCTGCCAGTTTTGTCACTTTAATGCTGTAGGGTGAAGGGCAATATCAGCCACCTGATCACCCAGTCAGAGACGCCTTAGGAGCCAATCTAAACACCTGCTTTTCTTTCTCCCTTCACATACAATCCCCATATCCTATCAATCCTATACAAACATCCTGTCAATCCTCTCTCTTAAATATTTCTTAGTCCTTTGCCTTTCTATCTTTACCAACATGGAGTTAATTCTAACTCTCACTATTGCTTACTTGTATAATTATCTGTAATCCTACAACTGGCCTTCGAATTGGTCGCCTGCCTCTACCTCTGCTTGAATCTAGCAGTTTCTTTGAACATGCTTAATAAACATTTGTTGCGTACCTACTTAAGAAGTTCTGTAGATGGTTCCAGAGACCATCTAGAACCATCTACAGAATGAGCAAGACAGTTCTTGCCACTGCAGGGCTTACTGTCTAATTGAGGGAGACAGTGAGTACACGAAAAGGGCTTAGGCATTAGACAAATCTTGGTTCAAACTATCAGTTCTGCTACTTACTGGCTGTATGACTTTGGTTCAGTTGCTTAATCTCCCTTAGCCTTGTTTCTTCATCTCTAAAATGAGGATATTAATGTTCACTTTTCATAGCTGTTTTAAGAATTGGAAAAATATGGCCAGGCACGGTGGCTCACGCCTGTAATCCCAGCACTTTGGCAGGCCAAGGCGGACAGATCACCTGAGGTCAGGAGTTTGAGACCAGCCTGACCAACATGGAAAAACCCTGTCTCTACTAAAAACACAATTAGCCAGGCACGGTGGCTCACGCCTGTAATCCCAGCACTTTGGCAGGCCGAGGCGGACAGATCACCTGAGGTCAGGAGTTCGAGACCAGCTTGACCAACATGGAGAAACCCTGTCTCTACTAAAAACACCAAAAAATTAGCCAGGCATGGTGGCGCGTGCCTGTAATCCCAGCTACTTGGGAGGCTGAGGCAGGAGAATTGCTTGAACCCAGGAGGTGGAGGTTGTGGTGAGCCGAGATCGTGCCATTGCATTCCAGCCTGGGCAACAAGAGCGAAACTCCATCTCAAAGAAAAAAAAAAAAAAATTGGAAAAATATGCAAATATTTGGCACATAATCAGTGCACAACAGATAGTGTCTAGTATTATTAGCTTAGCTATACACTTTTAAGAGTCAGTGTCTTCTTAACAGATTAAAATCAGTTTTTCTAATTTAGTAATTTTCTCTTGCAAAATTCACCATCTATTGCAGCAGGTCTAATATGGTCCCATTAATGTACAACTATATTTCTGTAACTCAGAAAGGCAATTTTATAAAGTAATTAAAAACATGGACTCTGCAAATCAAACAGACCTACATTTAATCACCTCTGAGCTGTGTGATTGGGCCAAGTCACTTAATTTTCCTCAAATCGCTTAACCCTTTGAATCTTCAGTTTCTTCATCTGTAAACTAATTAACATGCAGCTGTTTCAAAGAGTTAGTAAACTGATTAGCACAGTGACTGGTCCATATGAAGCAGCTGATAAGTGTTCAGAGAAAGGCTGTTTGCTGAAATGATTGTCTCCAGATGGTGAGGTATCAGTGGATATTATTCTTTATACTCTTCTGTATTGCTTTTTTTCTTTTTTTTACTCTGGGCACATGTAATTTTTATAAAAACTCTAATAAAGTTTTGTTAAAATTTACCTTCTGAATTCAAGAGTTCTGGTTTCATCTTTCCAGTACTACACCCCTAATCGTAATCCCAACTGCTGAAAAACAAAATTTTTGCAGCAAAAATAATTAAAAGTTCAATTTGCAATCCACATGCCACAATAAACCTTTAACAATAATTTCTACTTACTAACATACCTTTTAAGTAATAAGAAGGAAACAAGAAACAGTGGTTCCTACTAGTCCCTCTTTACATTTTCACTAAGAGTGTAGAATTCTAAAGTGTTAAACTCGAAGCTAGAATTTTATTCCTCTGATTGATTTTAGGTGTGGTTTCAGTAGAAAGGCAGGAAGGAGGGGGAGGGAGAAAGGAAGGGAGGAAAGTAGGAAAAGAGGAAGGAAGGGGAGAAAGGAAGAAAGGAAATTGAGACTGCATATAGCTCATCAAAGAAATTTACTAATTAATTGGAATTCAGACAATAAACTGATGCCCAGGGCAGCCTCAGCTTTCTGGTTCTGAAGCCTTCTGGTCTCCAGCACTGAACTCGCCCTTCAGACGCATTGGCAAAAAATAAGTACACCTTTTGACCAGTGGAAGCTAGCACCTCAACAGCCTTTCTACCCCGAACGGGCTGCTTCCCCAGCAGTAGGGCTATTTATTTTGAAACCAACCAATTAGAGGTGGTGAGATGGGATTTCATAAATACCTAACTACCTGCGCTGGAGCCAGAATTCAATTCTGACCATCTGTCAAATACACCGCTATAGTTTTATTTTTCCAGGCAAATATGGCCATGTGTCTTCGAGAACCGCCAGCCCGGGCGAAGGCGACGACCCGCCTCTGGAGGAGGGCAAGGGGCGCGGCGCCGGGAAAGGCGGCACCGAGCGCGGACTGGGGGCAGCAGGGCCCGCCTTGCGCCCAGCCTGGGTTTGGGGGCGATCGGGGCTGCACTTACATCTATCAGGTAAGGGGTCTGCCCGTCTAACCGCTTCCTCCTCGCATAAAACTCGGGCACCCGGTACATGGCGTCGCCAAGGCTACCGCCCGCCGGCGCCAGCACACTGCGGCCCGGTGCGCGGGGCGGGGCGGGGCCCGGCGAGGCGTCGCTTCCCTCCTGGGCCGCGCAGGCTGCGGCCGCACCCAGGCTTCTCCCGCGATCCCTAATGCCCAGCCCGGTGCCCTATTTCCCAGTCTTAAAAGCCGTGGCAGCTTACTGGCCTATCCATTGTAAAGCCGCCCAAGGCATAATTCTTCATGGCATTCCAACCGTGAACTTCATCAAGTTTTTCATTTTACTGTTTTAATTGGAATAACTATATTTAGTCGTATGGGGAAGAAAGATCCATTTTTTCCAAACTTTCATGATTAGCACTATTATTAAGTTCAAATCCAGGTTGTACCTAGTATGATGGGGAGAGGAGGGTCGAGGTGGGGAAGCAGGGAAATACTCAAAAGTAGTGTTGCTCAAAAACCAAGAACCTTGCTTAGTGTCAACGGATATTCAATTGATATTTTTTTTACATTTACACTCTTCAGATAGTATGTCTAGTAATTCCTTCTTGCAACTGAGTTGATAATGCTGATTCTGATTGATTTTTTTTCCTCCCAGCTCGGAGTGAGCAATGCTAGATGATGCAACATGATTGGGAATGCCTAGTATATTCTTTTGTATCACCACAGCTTAATTGGCATGAAAGGCTCATAAGTAATGGGTATATACTCCCATAAACTTTTAAATTAAGTCAATAGGCTTCCCACCGCTTCTTCTATTCCCACTCTCCCAGTCTCACTACTTGGTAATACACAATTTTACTGGCTACAGTAATAAGAGTAATAATCTAGATTCATGTTCTGCTCACTTGAGTCTATTCTGGCACCTGTTCAGTTGGTCCAGATATATGGAAACCCACCTATTTACTGGCTGCAGACAAGGCTTTCTTACTACAAGATGACACACTTGAGAATATCCCGTACGTCAAGAGCTTTTCACCTAGTAGTGAACATAACTTGGGGTGGACAGGACAGGGAAATAATGAGGTGAAGCTCCAGAAAAGATGAAGAAAGACCAAGGAATCTGGATGGCAATCCAATCATTTCACAATCCTTATTGGGAAGACCACACTAGGGGTCAGTAAACCTCTTCAATTCATCCCAATAATGTGTGGAGAAGTGCTGATAGAAAACTTAAGATCTATATATCTTATCACAGAATAAACTTAGGCTGTTTAATACACAAAACTTAGGTAAGAGTTGAGAGCCCAAAACAATATCTACTTAAAAATTACAGAAGTTATTTCACATGTGATAGAGGGATATAATATTTAAGAGAAAGTTTGAGTAACTCTGAAGGGGACAATCTTATGCTTCTCTATCACCTTATCTCAAACAAAAGGAGGAAGAAAAGGTTGTTTTTACATTTCAAAATCATGACAGTACTTATTCTAAAAAGTGACCCACCCATTTCCCAGGCTAGATTTTTCACCAATTAGGTTTCTTTTCAAATGACATTAGAAACTCACAACCAAAACTGGAAATATAATTTTCCCTTTAAAGAAAAAACCCACAATTGATGATGTTTAAAGTAGGGATGAAGGTACCTTCAAAATATTTGATAACTGCAAGTGTTCTGTGAATTTTTTTTTTTTTTTTTTTTTCCTAATTAAGAGAAACTCAAGGTCATACAGCTATCTAAGAGATCTAAGAGCATATAATATAGAACTGCTGGTCCCAGATTTTAGGTCCAAGACATTAATTGAATATAATGCATGCTAATACTATAAAAAAAAAGGTCATAATGGACAGATTTCATTTTGTGTGTGTGTATTTTTTCTTTTTTTTTGAGATGGAGTCTCGCTCTGTCACCCAGGCAGGAGTGCAGTGGTGCGATCTCGGATCACTGCAACCTCCGCCTCCCAGGTTCAAGCCATTCTCCTGCCTCAGCCTCCTGAGTAGCTGGGACTACAGGACTACAAGCGCATGCCACTACAGCCGAGAAGGCCCCACTGCCCAGCTAAATTTTTTATTTTTAGTAGAGATGGGGTTTCACCATGTTGGTCAGGCTGATCTCAAACTCCTGACCTTGTGATCTTCCCACCTTGGCCTCCCAAAGTGCTGGGATTACAGGTGTGAGCCACTGCACCTGGCCTTGACAGATTTTTATAATGTTATAATTCTACCTTAAAAAATTAACTTACCACAGAATAAAACAGCAATGCAAAATTTTGAATTAGCAACTTCATTTTTTTAAAATTATTGTTTTTCGTGACACTATACACCTGGAGATGGCAGCTCCTGTTTGTTTGTTCATTTCTTTTGTTTTGAGACATGGTCTCACTCTGTCGCCCAGGCTAGAGTACAGTACTGCAACCTCTGCTCACTGCAACCTCCACCTCCCAGGCTCAAGCACTTCTCCTGCCTCAGCCTCCTGAATAGCTGGGACTACAGGGGTGCACCACCAAGCCTGGCTGATTTTTGCATTTTTAGTGGAGAAAGGGTTTCATCATGCTGGCCAGGCTGGTCTCGGACTCCTGACCTCAAGTGATCTGCCTGCCTTGGCCTCCCAAAGTGCTGGAATTACAGGCATGAGCCACAGCACCCAGCCGGCAGCTCCATTTTTGATTGCTTATTTACTAACCCTTCAATTCACAGACAACGTAACACTAAAAGGGGTGGAAGAAAGGGCCTATGACATCTTGGTTTATTCTAAGGGAAAGACATTTTAAAATTAAGCATCACCCTAATAAATTTCAGAAATGCATATACCCTAAAATATTTCCATTTCAAAAGCTATATCAAGGCCAGTGCGATGGCTCAGCCCTTTAATTCCAGCACTTTGGGAGGCTGGGGCAGGTGGATGATCTGAGGTCAGGAGTTCGAGACCAGACTGGCCAACACAGTGAAACCCCGTCTCTACTAAAAATACAAAAATTAGCCGGACATGGTGGCAGACGCCCATAATCCCAACAACTCTGAAGGCAGAAGCAGGAGAATCACTTGAACTCAGTAGGCGGAGGTTGCAGTGAGCTAAGATTATTCCACTGAACTCCAGCCTGGGCAACAAAGAGAGACTCTGTCTCAAACAAAACAAAACAATTATATCAAGAATAAATACTGGGGCCTGGCATGGGGGCTCAGGCCAGCACTTTGGGAAGCCAAGGCAGGCGGATCACTTGAGATCAGGAGTTCCAGACCAGCCTGGTCAACATGGGGAAACACCGTCTCTACTACATAGTCCCAGCCATTCAGGAGGCTGAGGCAGGAGAATCACTTGAACTTAGGAGGCAAAGGTTGCAATGAGCCATGATGCCATTATACTCCAGCCTGGGTGACAGAGCAAGGCTGTCTCAAAAAAAAGGAATACTGGGCTTTTGCCAGTCACAGTGGCTCAAAACTGTAGCCCTGCACTTTGGGAGGCCAAGGTGGGCGGATCATCTGAGGTCAGGAGTTCAAGCCCAGCCTGGCCAACATGTTGAAACCATCTCTACTAAAAATACAAAAATTAGCTGGGTGTGGTGGTGCATGCCTGTAATCCCAGCTACTCCGAGGGCTGAGGCAGGAGAATTGCGGAGATTGCAGTGAGCCAAGAAGGCCCCACTGCACTCCAACCTGGGCAACAGAGTGAGACTCTGTCTCAAAAACAACAACAACAAAAAAAACTAGGCTTTTTCTGAAGATCCAAAATTTTCCTCAAGGAATAAAATTCTGCATCTAGTTTCTAATTCTGTAACTAATTCAGAAGTTTATTCACACCTATTTATACATTAAATATACAACTGAATAGTCCTGTGTATAAATCTAAACATATATATTCCCTTAACAATTGTGACATATGGATGTGATGGGTTTTTTTTGTTTGTTTTTGAGATGGAGTCTTGATCTGTTGCCCAGGCTGGAGTACAGTGGCACAATCTGCGCTCGTTGCAACCTCCGCCTCCTGGTTCAAGTGATTCTCCTGCCTCAGCCATCCAAGTAGCTGGGACTGCAGGCACCTGCCACCACACCCAGCTAATTTTTTTTTTTGTATTTTGAGTTGAGACAGGGTTTCACTGTGTTAGCCAGGATGGTCTCAATCTCCTCACCTTGTGATCTGCCAGCCTCGGCCTCCCAAAGTGTTAGGATTATAGGCATAAGACAGTGCACTGGGCCAGATGTGAGATATTTTTAAACTTCAATTTAAATCATATTCAAAAGCAAGAGGAGCATGCCTCACAACACAACTTTTATAAACTACATTAAAGTAAGAATATGTTATAGGTCTACTATTGGAAAGTCATAAAAATAGATTTTCTGATTTCACCTCTATGGCCAGGTTGTATTCAAGATTAAACATAGGCCGGGCGCGGTGGCTCACGCCTGTAATCCCAGCACTTTGGGAGGCCGAGACAGGTGGATCACGAGGTCAAGAGATCGAGACCATCCTGGTCAACATGGTGAAACCCCGTCTCTACTAAAAATACAAAAAAAATTAGCTGGGCATGGTGGTGTGTGCCTGTAATCCCAGCTACTCAGGAGGCTGAGGCAGGAGAATTGCCTGAACCCAGGAGGCGGAGGTTGCAGTGAGCCGAGATCGCGCCATTGCACTCCAGCCTGGGTAACAAGAGCGAAACTCCGTCTCAAAAAAAAAAAAAAATCTATAAAAAAGATTAAACATAAAAAAGAAATTCTCATTAAGTCTCCATGACATATTGAATGGGTAACATAATAAATATCACACTGTGCATGTTAAATTTACATGTGTAAATTGCAGTACTATTTCCTAACATACAAGTTTTAATGCATTTTCATTATACATATCAAATTAATACTATAAAAAATTTCAAGTGAGTTTGTTTTGAAATTTCACATGTCAAATACTGTAGACAACTGGTTGTGTCGTTTGACAAGTGTCTAGATTTGTTCCCTCAAAACAGGGACAATTATATTAATCAAACATTCAGATAGGAATTTCAGATAAATGCCTGTTGGAGAAATATAATCCTTCCATCCCTTAACATTCTGTATATATGTATATATACATATTGAATTTGCTTTAGTCATGACCACTAGTCCCGAACATAACCCACTAATAAGTTCAAGTGATACTAGTTATTCCTTAAACTGTAATTTAGCCCCATCCTAACATCAAGTACTTTTTCCACTGTTATTTGACTATGGCTCATCTAACATCTGCTAAGGAGTTCCAGGAGTTATCAAGTTACCAGTTTCAACTGACCCTTGGAAAGTGAATGGCTACTTTGGTGGTTTTATTTTAGGAATATGCAAATCTAGGTAACTTGAAAAGAGAAAATTAAATAAGAAACACTCTCAAGAATGGTAGGAGTTTTACAAATTACTTCTCAAAATAATAGAAAATGAAGTATCTACCCAGATTGATGTTAGTATTATAGCAAGTTACCAGAGGCCAGGCCATAGGATCAAAGACTACCAATGGTCATTTTTGGATACTTTAGAAACTAATCCCTTAAGTGAGGTGTAAAATGAGTCATACTTACACCAAACTGCACTTACAGAAGGACTCCATTATATTCTGAATTTAGAGCAAGGAATGAACACTTTCAACAAAAAAAGGACTAATAAAAAGGGAACAGAATGGGTATTATCTCGATAAAGCTCACAGTAAACATCACTGTAAAGCTACAATTAACCATAGTAGTTTGTCAAATATTTATGCCTGTAGTCCATGAAACATCCTTAAATGGTCATTGCTGAAAAATTTCCACCAATGTGACTCCAGCACTGATAAATTGGAATTATCTACAGCTTTTCAGAGTATAAAAAGCAGTTTCCTTTAAAAAAAAAAAAAAGGGGTGTTTAAGTTTATTTTGAAGCAGCTTCACCATTGCCTATTTATCTTCCTCTCCCTCCCCAAATGAGGCTTGCTAAAAAGGAAAAAAAAAATCTTATCTGTACTTAAGAGTCAGCTCTTGTGTGAAAGGGTCATTACCAAAGGCCAGTATTCTTAGGCTAACTTCTTACGTAGTTTTAAAATTATTACCCATACTGTGATTCATAAAATTAATCTCTCTGCATGACATAGATGAGTCCACTACTAAATTGAAGATACAGCTTTCATAACTATCATGAGCAACATGAAGCAAACCTATATCATTTGGAAAGATATCAAAATGTCTATGTGCAATAGAAACATTAGGTTCACTATGCATTTTCCTATTGGTTTTACTGAATTTCTCACAAGTTCTCCTTAAAGAGAATAAGAAAGGAGTAGACAGGTCATTTCACTAAAAAATAAAAATGAATTCCTTTCTCCAAAGGATGTGAATTTTAAAGCTTAAGTCCAGGATCGTGGATCACCAAAGGGCTGCAATATTCCTATCTATAACAATCACAAATTGGTTATGAAGGAAAATGGACAAGCTGTATATTAACAAAATACAAGACTATCTAGTACAGTTTGCCTTTTTAAAAAGAAATCTATTGTAGTGATTTAAAGCAAGTATTGCAAAAGCATTGATTCCCAAATCAGAAAAAAAAAAAAAAAAAACATATATCTGTTTCCCTACCCAAGTAATTCTGCTGGAAACATGCTACTAGAATTTGCCATAAGCTCAGAAGTTGAGCTGTTTTACTAGAAAATTAAACAAGTTTGACTAAATGTATACTCAATATTAAGTTACTTCAAAACTCGCCTGCTGTCTCTTGTTTCAGGCTCCTGTATGTCACAAAAAGTAACTTGTTTCCATAATTCCTTTGGCAATTATAAGACAACTTCTGCCCAGCTTTTGTTAAAGACACATTTTATACTTAACCCCAGACTATAGCTCATGTTTTCCTGGAATATTCAGGTGAATTTTCATTTGCACACTTAAGTTGTAGGAGAGTTTGGGTACACTATGAAGACCCCCACTCAGGTTTCTGTATTTAAGGGTGGGTGAAGTTTACCCAGATTCTTCTCCCCTTAAGTTGTTGGAATTCAAGGCAGCACCCTCATCTGGGAATTAAACAAGATTGGTTAGATAAATTTCACATCATACTAATATCTTAAAGAAGACTAATATGGGTAAAATATAAAGGAAGGAAAACGGAAAACTCCAAGACAGTAATTTTGAGATCAATATCAGCTTTACTTTAAATTGGTATTTGTGCATTTGTTTCCAAAAGGATACCTGTCCTTAACATTACTGCAATGTTCAAAGTAGTACATAAAAATAAACAATTCAAGCTCCTATATATTTTATTGTTTCCAAGCTTCTATAAAACAGGTGTGCAAACTTCAAGTTTCTCATCTCAGTCAAATCTCCATGCACCAACTAATCAAAAATGCTCAAGTCAGCAAACACACAAAATGCATTAAAGAGAAACCTCAAATAATGTTTTTAAAAACCAAACTTTGTAACTAACCTTTTATAATTAACCTAAGTTGTTGCACCTCCATTTGCATACACCAATCTAAAGACTTCCAGTAATAGATCTCATACTTGGCACAAGGACATTTCAAAGAAAGAAAAAAGAAAACTAAGAGAAAGGCAAAGAGGTTTACGCTGACTTGAGTGCAAGCTTAGTCCACTTCTTCGATGGTCGGTCCCCCGGAGGCTCCTGAACCTCCACCGCTGCCGCCGCCGCCGCCGCCAGGACCGCCTTGGTAAAGTTTGCTGATGATGGGGTTGCAAACTCTTTCGAGCTCTTTCTGCTTGTGTTCAAACTCATCTTTTTCTGCCATCTGGTTTCGGTCGAGCCAGTTGATCACCTCCTGACACTTGTCGAGGATCTTGCTTTTGTCCTGCTCGCTAATCTTGCCCCTCAGTTTCTCGTCTTCCACCGTCTGCTTGATGTTGTAGGTACAGGACTCCACGGCGTTTTTGGCCGCGACTCGGTCGCGATTCGCCTCATCCTCCGACTTGTACCGCTCCGCCTCCTGCACCATCCGGTCAATGTCGTCCTTGCTCAGACGACCTTTGTCGTTGGTAATGGTGATTTTGTTTTCCTTACCGGTGCTCTTGTCGGCGGCGGTAACGTTAAGGATGCCGTTGGCGTCGATGTCGAAGGTAACCTCGATCTGGGGCACCCCGCGGGGAGCAGGGGGAATCCCGGTCAGGTCGAACTTGCCCAGCAGGTTATTGTCCTTGGTCATGGCCCGTTCGCCCTCATATACCTGCACCAGCACGCTGCTCTGGTTGTCTGAGTAGGTGGTGAAGGTTTGCGTCTGCTTGGTGGGGATCGTGGTGTTCCTCTTGATGAGTGGGGTCATGACACCGCCAGCTGTCTCGATGCCCAGCGACAGCGGGGTCACGTCGAGTAGCAGCAGGTCCTGCACGTTCTCCGATTTGTCGCCGATGAGGATGGCCGCCTGCACCGCGGCACCATAGGCCACGGCCTCGTCGGGGTTGATGCTCTTGTTCAGCTCCTTGCCGTTGAAGAAATCCTGCAGCAGCTTCTGGATCTTGGGGATACGAGTGGAGCCGCCCACCAGCACAATCTCCTGGATCTGGCCCTTGTCCAGCTTGGCGTCGCGCAGCGCCTTCTCCACCGGCTCCAGGGTCCCGCGGAAGAGGTCGGCATTGAGCTCCTCGAAGCGGGCGCGGGTGATGGACGTGTAGAAGTCCACGCCCTCGTAGAGCGAGTCGATCTCGATGCTCGCCTGCGTGGACGAGCTCAGCGTGCGCTTGGCGCGCTCGCAGGCGGTGCGCAGCCGCCTCACGGCGCGCTTGTTGGACCCAATGTCCTTCTTGTGCTTGCGCTTGAACTCCTCCGCCAGGTGGCTCACCATGCGGTTGTCGAAGTCCTCGCCGCCCAGATGGGTGTCGCCGGCCGTGGACTTCACCTCAAAAATGCCATCCTCGATGGTCAGAATGGACACGTCGAAGGTGCCGCCGCCCAGGTCAAATATGAGCACGTTCTTCTCGCCGCCCGCGCAGCCCTTCTTGTCGAGGCCATAGGCTATGGCCGCCGCCGTGGGTTCATTGATGATTCGCAGCACGTTGAGCCCCGTGATGGTGCCCGCGTCCTTGGTGGCCTGGCGCTGCGAGTCGTTGAAATAGGCCGGGACCGTGATGACCGCGCTGTGCACCTTGCCGCCCAGGTAGGCTTCCGCGATCTCCTTCATCTTTGTGAGGACCATGGAGGATATCTCCTCCGGGAAGAAAGTCTTGGTCTCCCCCTTGTACTCCACTTGCACTTTGGGCTTGCCTCCCTCGCTCACTACCCGGAACGGCCAGTGTTTCATGTCCGACTGCACGGTGGCGTCCTCGAACTTCCGTCCGATCAGCCTCTTGGCGTCGAAGATGGTGTTGGTGGGGTTCATGGCCACCTGGTTCTTGGCGGCGTCGCCGATGAGGCGCTCGGTGTCCGTGAAGGCCACGTAGCTGGGGGTGGTGCGGTTGCCCTGGTCGTTGGCGATGATCTCCACCTTGCCATGTTGGAAGACCCCCACGCACGAGTAGGTGGTGCCCAGGTCGATGCCGATAGCCGGGCCGCGGGCAGACATCCTGACTGAAAGGTGAGCGATGTTAGGACGCGAAAACCAGGGAGACGAACCCCGCGGCGTCAACTAACGGTCGCCGCACACCGAACACTACCAACAACTCCCCGCTCCCGGTGCCCAGTTCCCGGTTCTTATAGCCGCCTCCGGGAACTCCCAGACCCAATCCGCTCCCGGGACCGCCCCCACAAACTCTTCCAGCTCCACTGCGGGCTTGCCTGGGTCGGAGTGACTAGCCGGTGGCCCAACAGATTTCAAGTTGGACGAGGGGCGGGACTCCGCCCGCGCCAGGAGACAGAGGGGCGGCTGTTATGTAAATGAGGTTCCTCCCAGACTCCCGGCCGCTGGGCCGCAGCACCTCGCGCGCCTCCTGCTGCTTGCGGACGTTAGGCGCGCGCTCCCGGAGCCAGGTGTACGCGCTTTTTCGCGGTCTTTGCTCTAGCCGACGTGGTTCGGATTGGCAGGTCACGAGGCCAATGAGCAACGCGGACTGGGGCGTGGCATGGGGAGGTGGCGTGTAAGGGGAGCCGGGTGAGGAGAGCCACCGGGAGAGTTCGCTCAAGTTGTAAGGCTTTAAATGGAGTTGAGTGCCAGGTGTGCCGACTCGTTGAGCACGCAGGGGCGGAGGAACTCATTCTGAGTTGGTTGCACCGAAGAAATACGGCTCTAGGAGCCTGTTTTCCCCCGCGCCGTCCAAGCAGAGGGAATGGGGAGTTGGCATGGCTTGAAGGGACCTAGGGCGGTTCCCTTGTACAGGGAGAAAAGAAAAGAAAATATTGTCTAAACCGGTGGTCGGCCTCCTGGGGTTTTACAGTGCGTGCTTCGCGGTGTCTCGGTGGTTGTGAACACTCGATTAAAACTGCCTGGCGGGGGCCCTGCGCCGTGTGTCGCGCCTGTAATCCCAGCACTTTGGGAGGCCGAGGCGGGCGGATCACGAGGTCAAGAGATCGGGACCATCCTGGCCAATGTGGTGAAACCCCCGTCTCTAAAAACACAAAACACAAGGTTAAGAGATCGAGACCATCCTGGCCAATAAAACCCGTCTCTAAAAATACAAAAATTAGCTGGACTTGTCAGGTGGGCAGAGAGAACCTGAGCCCGGGGCTAGGCTGACCGTTTTCCCTAGCCACGTGAGGGCGGCTGGCTGGACCGCAGACCAGGGAGTGGCAGCGACTCGTCCTCCTAGGAGCCTGCATTTAAACCCTCCCTGCCTCTTCCTTTTTCCTGCTTGTCCTGCCGCTTTAAACTTTATAGTTTCGCCTTCCTGTTCATTCCATTGCTTATTTTAGGTCGCAAGTGTTGTATCTACTGCTTTGAGTTCTTGACTGGAAAACTCATAATATAATTAGTCAAAACCCACTCGTTGAAACACCATAGTCACTCAGTCAAGGTCACCCTGGCACACACGCGGTTGTGTTCGTGACCTAGTCATGTTTCTGACTCCGCTCAATGGAATGGAATGATTTTCTCTGGCTGTGCTGAGGTTAATATTGGAGGCATAAACCCTGCGAGAGGGTAGATGAAAAGCTCCACGATTCACTTCCTCCTGTTTCACAGGAATGTGAGGAAGGTCTGGAAAATACTCTGGCATCAGGTGATAATCTATAGAAGCAGGTTCCCAAATAGATAGGCTCCTGGACAGGCGCAGAGGCTCACGCCTGTAATCCCAGCACTTTGGGAGGCCGCGGAAGGCGGATCGCTTGAGGTCAGGAGTTCGAGACAAGCCTGGCTAACATGGTGAACCCCATCCCTACTAAAAATACATAAATTAGCCGGGCGTGGTGACACACGCCTGTAGTCTCAGCTACCGGAGGCTGAGGTTGCAGTGAATAGAGACCTGCACTCCAGCCTGGGGGACAGAGCGAGACTCCGTCTCTAAAATAAAATAAAAGGCCTCCAGGAGGAAGCAAAGGCAGCGATCACTTCACATAATGTGTGTGGGGAGGCTTGGGGAAGTCCTTTCATAAAACTTGAACAGGAACCTACCTACTACGTGGCAGTAAAAAGCCAAATGAAATGGGCTGGCCTTCAGAAGTGGAGAGTCTAATAAAATGGTAAACATGATTCGGGAGAAGCGCTGCAAGAGAAGTGCCGTGGAACAGAGGGGAAAAATGCGTTGCTGGGGGCTGAGGGAAAACAGGCTGAGGGAAAAGTGCGTTGGTGGGGGCTGCCTGGAAGAGGTGGCATGCCTGAGTCGGGAGCTGAAGTTTGCCAGCAAAGAGTAGGAAAGTCATTCTTTACATAGATTGTGTATGGGCGAATATGAGAGTAGTGTTTGCTGGGGAACTAGGATTTCTGTACAGAAAATAGTGTCACTGAAAGGAAGGGATATAGGCAAGAAATAGACTCTTCAGGTGGATAGGATACCTTTCAGAGCTTTTTGTGCCACATGGTCTTTTTCCTGAGGCTTTGGGCAGGGAGCTTTGTCCTTTAAAGCAGGCTAGTAATGTGGAGCCCATGTAAAAGTTGTGTGAAATGGTGCAGGAGAGAAGTTTTTTGCTTGTTTGTTTGTAGACAGAGTCTCGCTCCATGCTGGAGTTAAGTGGCACGATCTCGGCTCACTGCAACCTCCACCTCCTGAGTTCAAGTGATTGTCCTGCCTCAGCTTCCTGAGTAGCTGGGATTACAGGCGCCTGCCGCCAGGCCCAGCTAATTTTTTGTATTTTCAGTAGAGACGGTTTTTCACCGTGTTCACAAAGCTGGTCTCGAACTGCTGACCTCAGGCAATCCACCCACCTTGGCCTCCCAAAGTGCTAGGATTACAAGCGTGAGCCACTGTGAGCCACAGAGCCTGGTCTTGGAAGAAAGCTTTTGTCAAACTGAAAAGTTATCTGTGACCAAAAAGTAACGTTGACAGAATTCTATAAAGTAAGTCAATGAACATTTAAGATTATTTTACCTAGTGATCTATATCATTTCCAGTTTTTAAGAACATAATTTGTTATTAATTGGTTAATTTCTTCAGTTAGTACTATTTTTAACCATAATTCCCATCTTGTTTTCCATGAAATTGAGAAAATTTTGAAAAAGGAGACCTTTTAAAGAAAATATTAGGGGCCGGGCGCGGTGACTCACTCCTGTAATCCCAGCACTTTGGGAGGCCGAGGTGGGCGGATCACGAGGTCCAGAGATTGAGACCATCCTGACCAACATGGTGAAACCCCGTCTCTACTAAAAATACAAAAATTAGCTGGACGTGGTGGCGCGCGCCAGTAGTCCCAGTTACTCGGGAGGCTGAGGCAGGAGAATTGCTTGAACCTGGGAGGTGGAGGTTGCAGTGAGCCGAGATTGCGCCACTGCACTCCAGCCTGGCGCCTGGCGACAAAGCGAGACTCTGTCTCAAAAAAAAAAAAATAAAGAGGCCGGCGCGGTGGCTCAAGCCTGTAATCTCAGCACTTTGGGAGGCCGAGGCGGGTGGATCACGAGGTCAAGAGATCGAGGCCATCCTGGTCAACATGGTGAAACCCTGTCTCTACTAATACAAAAAATTACCTGGGCATGGTGGCGCATGCCTATAATCCCAACTACTCAGGAGGCTGAGGCAGGAGAATTGCCTGAACCCAGGAGGCGGAGGTTGCGGGGAGCCGAGATCACGCCATTGCACTCCAGCCTGGGTAACGAGCGAAACTCCGTCTCAAAAAAAAAAATAATAATAAAAATAAAGAAAATATTAGGAAGGCTAGCGTGGTGGCTCACGCCTGTTATCTCAGCACTTTGGGAGGCCAAGATGGGTGGATCACGAGGTCAGGAGTTCAAGACCAGCCTGGCCAAGATGGTAAAACCCTATCTCTGCTGAAAATACAAAAATTAGGCGTGATGGCAAGCATCTGTAATCCCAGCTACCTAGGAGGCTGAGGCAGAGAATTGCTAGAAACTGGGAGACGGAGGTTGCAGTGAACCGAGATTGCGCCACTGCACTCCAGCCTGGGCCACAGAGACTCTTGTCTCAAAAAAAAAAAAAAAGAAAGAAAAAATATTAGAAAAACAAGGATAAAACCCAGACTTTTCTAATTGAAGCTGTCATAAATTGTTAGTACAGATCTCTTGATTTTATTCTTGAAAATTCTTGTCTTTTGTGTAGTTGGAGGGGATGTTTGTTTTTTTTTGTTTGTTTGTTTGTTTGTTTGAGACAGAGTCTCACTCTGTTGCCAGGCGCCAGGCTGGAGTGCAGTGGCACAAACTCGGCTCACTGCAACCTCCGCCTCCCGGGTTCAAGCAATTCTCCTGCCTCAGCCTCCCGAGTAGCTGGGACTACAGGCGCACGCCACCACGCCCAGCTAATTTTTGTATTTTTAGTAGAGACGGAGTTTCACCATGTTGGCCAGGATGGTCTCGATCTCTTGACCGCGTGATCCACCCGCCTCGGCCTCCGAAAGAGCTGGGATTACAGGCTTGAGCTACTGCACCTGGCCAATGTTTGTTTTTTGAGATGGAGTCTTGTTCTGTCACCCAGGCTGAGTGCAGTGGCTCACTGCAACCTCTGCCTCCTGAGTTCAAGAGATTCTCATGCCACAGCCTCCAGAATAGCTGGGATTACTTATATGCACCAGCATGACCGTCTAATTTTTGTATTTTTGGTAGAGACAGGGTTTCATCATGTTTGCCAGGCTGATCTCTAACCTCTGGCTTCAAGTGGTCGCCCATCTCGGCTTCCCAAAGTGCTGGGATTACAGGTCTGAGTTTTCTTTTCTTTTTAAAGAAAAGAGGAAGTTTGTGGGCTGTAAGCAATGCAAATTCTTTGTAGAACTGATGATATATGACTTAGAGATACAGTTTCAACTACAACTGAAACAAGGAATGTGAGAAAAGCAAATTCTTTAGATCTCTTGTATTCAGTCAGCCCTCACACACTTACCTCAAGCAAACCAAGATTGCAAAAGAGCAAGCAGGCCAGAGTTCTCATACAGAAACACTAGAATTAGAGTTTCAGAGGAATAGTTTCTTTTGCACAGTAACTGTGCTACCTCTGTGCACAGTTATTACAAACACATCTTGCAATCTGACCACATTCATCTTTGACATAGCTTTCTGAAACCACAGTAGCAATTATACCTGTATTTTCATTAGCCATGTGTATTTTTTTCTGCTCTTACTTTTCAACTAGTAAATTGATGTTTTATGTGTTCCATAGTTGTGGCATCTTAAGCTTTTCCCAAAAAAGACACTATATTTGTATTTTGAAGGTTTTTATTTGTTTGTTTTAAGAGACAGGGACTTGCTCTATCACCCAGGCTGGAATGCAGTGGCAGACTCAGAGCTTGCACAAGCAATCCTCCCACCTCAGCCTCCAGAGTGGTTGGTTGGGACTATAGGCATGCACCAACATGTCCGACTAATTTTTATATTTTTGTAGAGATGGGGTTTTGCCATGTTGGCCAGGCTAGTCTCGAACTCCTGAGCTCAAGCTATCCAGCAGCCTCAGCCTACCAAAGTGCTGGGATTACAGTAGTGAGCCATCGCACCTGGCCAATATTTTTTCTTTACATTAAATATGCTCATGCCTTTCATTTAGCATTACTCATCATGGGATTTATTCTAAGGAAGTAATAGAAAATGCAGGTAGTATTATTTATGTTAACAATAATAGAAAGGAAATGGTTTAAATATCCAAAATAAGAGATTAACTAAATTATAGTACATTCATATGATGAATTCTTATGCAGCCGTAAAAAAGGTTTTACAAGATTTTTAATGACACAGGAAAATGTTCTTGGTATAATTAAGTGAATAAAATATATGAAACTTGTATCTTATATGTAGGATAATCTTATAGAGATTTAAAATGCATCAAAATTGGTTATCTAGAAGGTAGCATTATCAGTAATTTTTCTAAGTTTCCTTACTGTACTTTTACAATTTATTTTGAGAACTTGATTATTAACAGCTGTATTAGTCCATTTTCATGCTGCTGACAAAGACTCCTGAGACTGGGTAATTTACAAGAGAAAAAGAGGTTTAATGGACTCACAGTTCCACATGGCTGGAGAAGTCTCACAATCATGGCAGAAGGCGAAAGGCACATCTTACATGGTGGCAGGCAAAAGAGAATGAGAACCAAGCCAAAGGAGTTTCCCCTTATAAAACCATCAGATCTTACTCACTACCACGAGTTATATGTCAGCAAGCAAGAGAGAATGATAAGAATGAGAACCAAGTGAAAGGAATTTCCCTTTATAAAACCATCTGCTCTTACTACCACGAGAATAGTATGGGAAAAACTGCCCCCGTGATTCAATTATCTTTCACCAGGTCCCTCCCACAACACATGGGAATTATGGGAGCTACAATTCAGGGTGAGATTTGAGTGGGGTCACAGCCAAACCATATCAACAGTTGAAACAAAGTTTATTAGTCTTACATAGAAATTATTTCTGATTTTCAACAAGTGAACTCTCTCTTAGGTGATTATAAATGCTAGGGTGTTTCAAAGTATTTTTCAAATCCAAAGACTAAGCCTCCACAGATTAAATGGTGGAAAAAATGAGTTTTAACATATGTCAAATCCTCTATAATTAATTCTTAGCACCCAGAAGAGTGCCTGGAAAGCAGTAGTAAATCACTAGCTCAGTATTTATTAGAAGTGACCTGAGACACATTATTTAACAAAAAAACTGAAAATAATAACTTCATTTTTTTTCTTTATAGTAGGAAGATACTCTGCCTACCTCTTATATTTCTGTACTAAAGGACACTGCAGAGACCAAAAGTTGAAACAAATTCATATCTGAAAATATTTGTACTAGACATACAAAGGTGAATAAGATACAGCCTAAAACTATGTGCCTGGGTATTAGACCCTGCCCTCAGGAGACTGAGCAATAATAAATTTTTGCAGAATTACTAGGGAAAGAAAACCCCGAACTTCTGGATTTTTCCTAAAATCCTCTCAATCTCCACCCAGGCACAATCTTCACAAGGGTTGTAAATTATCTTGACGTGATAATATTGGCCTGAAGAAAAGATGGAGTAACAGCCTCTAATCTGAAGACCTTAAAGGCAAACTGAAATTCAACTAACGATTATCTTTAAGAGCTCTGTAAATACTGCCTTTTTCTAATTCTTATAAAGTGCTCTGTCCTAAAATATTTCTTCACCTATAACTACAGGAAAAAACTTGCCATTTGTTTCTTTGAATCTTAAAAAACTCAGTCTTGAAGTTACAGTTAAGCTATAGATACACAGTAGGCTGGGGTAAGACACCTCCACACATGGTATAGAAGGTTAAGAGACCTGAACCTGGAAGGCTTTTTCCACAAGAGAAGTTAATCTGTGACAGTAGCAGACAAATTGTACCTACTTCAGCTTTTAGTGCTAACATTATAGACCATTGTGGAATAGATTGAAATAATCTGGAAGAAGTGAGGCTGTCCTTTACTTGGAGAATCAGACTCAATATGCAGTAATTGTTAATACTTACTTAATTCTTAAACTGAAAAAATGAATTATACTGGCAAAGAAGTTATTTCTCTGAATAGTAAATTGTGTTTGTTATTTGAAAAATGAATTAACCCTCTCTGAAAGAGCTAAACACTTTATCAGTGGAGATTTATAAGTAATCATTTCTGTGTGTAGTTAGAAGGAAACTCAGACCAGATGCAGTGGCTCATACCTGTAATCCCAGCACTTGGGAGACCAAGGCAGGAGGATCACTTGAACCCAGGAGTTCAAGACCAACCTGGGCACCATAGGGAGACCCCATCTCTACAAAAAATTTTAAAAATTAGCAGGCATCGTGGTGGGCACCTATAGTCCTAGCTAAGATGAGAGGATCCCTGGAGCCCAGGAGTCTAAGGTTATAGTGAGTTATAATCTTGCCACTACTTTCCAGGCTAAGTAACAGATCATTCTTCTATATTGAAAGAAATCAGGATCTGGCAATAAGAAATTTGGCTAATTCTCTTTGTGCACATCTTAAGCTACTTGAGAACATCATACTTAGCTATATCAGATACTTTATTATTGTGGTATTAGAGAATGGAAGGAGTTGATAATTTTCAAACTAATAATTTTTTAAATGGCCAAATTGAAAAAATGCAGTATAAATAAAAGTAATATACAGACAATTTAACTTTGGAACATAGAGGAGGAAATTTTATTAGGTAAAAACAATGAATTAAAAAGTGTAACAAAAGTACTTTATGTAACCCAATAATTCCATTTTATACTATATACTAAAATACAGAAAATAATCACATTGTAGAATGCATTTATAACATTTATAATTATTATAATTCATTACATTTATAGTTAGTACAGTCAAAATTGAAGCCATTTTATTTACTAAATCTAATTCCACCAGTCAAAAATTAATTATTGATTTATTACCATTTTGATCTGGCACCTTTAATTATTGGTAATATTCTTTCATTTTATTTTTCCTACTTATGTTTAGAAGTCTGCAGTTCTGTATACCTCCTCATGTTCCCAAAAGAGATTAACTCTAGGGTTTTTTAGACTCTAACAACTTCCCTAGGCCTATTTGTTTTATTTCCCCTCAAGTAGTTGAGTTCACATGCATTTCAACTCTTTAGTGGATTTTTCTCTTCTTTCTACCCTCTATCACATTGTAATTAACTCTTTCTCAGATTTTTACTTAGTCTAATTATTAGAATGAATATTCAAGTTATTCTGCTGTATAGCGAGGGTTTTTTAAATGATGTACTTTCTGCACATACTATTAAGAATACTCTAAATCTCTGTGCTTCTTGTTAAAACATTTGAAGAAATAATCATAAAAATAAAGTAAGCATTTCTCATATAACATCTTGATATTGCAGAAGAAACAAAATAATAATAAGGAATTGGGTACATAAACAGAATTAAAACTACAAATATATTCAGAATAAGGAAATAAAATTCATATGGTTAAGAAATGTGTATATGTGCAGATAGATAGATAGACAGACAGACAGATAGATAGATAGATACATACATACATACATACATACATATATAAAACAGAGCATTTATAGCCAGGGTAAAATCTCACCAAATAGTTCACATCTCCATTAAATATTTTTTTAAACATGTTAACCATCATTTCATTAAATACTTAAATTTTATCTTGAAATTTGAAAGCTGAGAAGCATGGTTTATACATAAATATTGAGAATAAGTATTTTAACAGAAATTAATTCTGTCTTATTAGGTTATATTGCCAAGTTCAAAAGAAAATAAGGTGTCTAATTTGTGAAAATCTATCACTATTGAAGTAATACCACTTCTCTTCTTCCTTTAAGTTAATTTATTTAAAAGGGAGTTTCATTAATATAAATGATCAAGATTGTGATTGGCATATAGAGTAGAAAAGGAAAAAGGCAAGTGTTTTACTACAGTGAGTAATAACCAAATTATCTTATTAAAATATTCATCTTAAAATTTTTTTCTGTGTACCCATCACTTCTTATACGCTACAGATTTTTGGTGTAACTTTTTAAATTGCCTAAGTACATTTCATAATACTTAAGCTATAATTCTAGTTATTTTAAGTTTAGAATTATTTATATCCATATAGATTTTTGATTGTCACTTTATAATCTTTTTTTTTTGAGATGGAGTCTCACTCCCATCGTGCAACCTGGAGTGCAGTGGTATGATCTCGGCTCATTGCAACCTCCACCTCTCAGGTTCAAGCAATTCTCCTTTCTCAGCCTCCCGAGGAGCTGGGATTACAGGCGTGCGCCACCATGCCTGGCTAATTTTTGTATTTTTTAGTAGAGACAGGGTTTCGCCATGTTGGTGAAGCTGGTCTTGAACTCCTGACCTCAGGTGATCCACCTGCCTCGGCCTCCCAAAGTGCTAGGATTACAGGCATGCGCCACCGCACCCAGCCATGTCTCTTTATATTTACAGTGGCCTAACAAGCTCTTTTATTTTAGAATGACCCTTGAAGATAATTAGCATACAAAGTTTCATTTTAGTATAGCTGTAACCACTGATGTTGTATGAATTTTCTAGTTACTTTTTTTTAGCAGATTTTACACAAATATTAGAGAGTCACCATGAATCAATTTTGTTACAACAAAGTGATTCCAAAGTGATCTTTAATGAGTTTTCTTGGATCTTTGCAACTGGAACTTTTTGGGTTGATGAAGTTTGTCAGGAAGACAGAAAAGATGGTGTCACTTCAGATCTGATATTCCTGGGTCTGCACTTAAAGATTATCTGTTGAAGATTGATTCTTCCCCATGTCCTCTCCAAATTCAGAGCTCTCACTTCTCCACAGGTTTAGAAGTCCCTATTTCACCACTGCCACACAGAAAAAGACAACACTCAAGAAAAATAATATTACAAGTTGACTGCTCTACAAGATACAACATAATTCTTAGATCAGAATTTGTTGGCTTTGGCACTAGGCCAACACACTGTTAACAGAACAGAAAATGGAGACACAACATAGCCCCTAGAATTTAAATTTAATTACTTCCAGAATGTAACTCATACCATTCAAATATAAAATATTCTTATTAATATATCAGTAGAACATATAAATATGTAACATAAAAGAAGATAGGGGTCAGACAAGTAGAAGAAAGTAGGGAGGAAGGAAGCAGTTCAGAAGTGTTTTCCTTCAAATAAAATGATTTTACAATGTACTCTAATATGTTAATGGCAAATCTCTGAAACATAAATCTAACATTGTTTTAAAGTTCATGTTCTTTTTACTGTCTTCAGCTACTCTGCAAATGAAAATGAACATACACACACATACACATACATGCACAAAAGAAGAGGGGTTTTCCTGCAAATTCCTAGGCTTATCAGCCCCTAAACTGCTCTAGCTATTCTGAGTAAAATTATATTTTTGGCATCACTGCTTTGCTCTCATAATAATGGTCCTTAATTATTTTTTTTAACTTTTAAAAATAAAATAAATTGTCTCTTAAGATGTTTTCCTCACATCATGGAACATAAGCATTTGAAAGAAAAGATGGTTCATAATCTGGATGCTTAGAATTAATGTTTCTAGTGTCTAAAAATGAGCTCTCCTGATTCTGTTTGATATGAGCGATTGGCTTAAGGAAAATAAAAACATGTTAACTTTTTAAGTAAGTGGGGGCTTTGTAAGCTGTATAATTAATTGTTCCTTCCTCAAGTAGGAAAAAACAAACTGCAAATTTTCTCACATAAAATTATTAATATCCCTGACTCTGATATGAAATAATCTTTTAAATTTTGCTCATCCTATGGCCCTAGATGTTCCTGTGATTTCACTTAATACAATGATGACTAGTACATTGATAGATTCAGTTCAGAGCCATGTATTTAATTGTAATTTTCATACTATCTTTTTTGGTCAGCAGTGAGCTGGATAATGAGAAATTATAATGGCTCTCCACCCCTTAGTGATCTGTGGCGGATTTTGATAGAAAGGATGAGCAATTTTGACACTACTAATTGACTTCAGTGATTTGGTTCTCCTCAATAAGGAAACAACTTAAGTAGGATTTAAACTTCTTAATGCTAAATTCAACCAATTGTGTGCATATAAATGTAAGTGGTATTAAGTTGTTTCAAAATTAGCGTCAATTTGTTTTTTTTTTTGAGATGGAGTCTGTCTGTCTCCCAGGCTGGAGTGCAGTGGCATGATATCGGCTCACTGCAACCTCTGTCTCCTGGGTTCAAGCGATTTTCCTGCTTCAGTCTCTGGAGTAACTGGGACTACAGGCATTTGCCACCACTCCCAGCTAATTTTTTTTGTATTTTTAGTGGAGAGGTTTCATCATGTTGGCCAGGCTGGTCTCGAATTCCTGACAGGTGATCCACCTGCCTCGGCCTCTCAAAGTGCTGGGATTACAGGCATGAGCCACCTGAGCCATCACTCCTAGCTAGAATTAGTGTTTAAATAACTCCATATATATATATATATATATATATATGATTTTACAATGGAGAAATGAGAGCTCTGAATTTGGAGAGGACATGGGGAAGAATCAATCTTCAACAGATAATCTTTAAATAAATCTTTATATAAATACCTCCATATATATATATATATTTAGATGGAATCTTCCTCTGTCCCTCAGGCTGGAGTGCAGTGGCATGATCTCGGCTCACTGCAACCTCCGCCTCCCAGGTTCAAGCGATTCTCCTGCCTCAGCCTCCCAAGAAGCTGAGACTACAAGCGCATGCCATCGCACCCAGGTAATTTTTGTATTTTTAGTAGAGACGGGGTTTTACCATGTTTGTTAGGCTGTTCTTGAACTCCTGACCTCAGGTGATCCACCTGCCTTGGCCTCCCAAAGTGCTGGGATTACAGGCATGAGCCACCACATCTGGCTATATTTAATGCTTATATGATTATATAAACATTGCCCATGGAATCTTCACCATCTCATTCTTCTGTTCTCACTTGAAAAGTGACATTTGGTAGATGGTAGCCAGATTATTAAAGGAGTAGGTTTAACATAGTAGTATAGAAATCAGGTAAGAGATGCACAAAGTTAAAATAATATTAGATTGAGGGAGATTGTTTAACTTAAACCATTAAATAACTTTTTTTTTTTTTACATTTATCTGTCATTTCCTGAAATTGACTTTCATTTGTTTTATGAATAAGACTGTCTGTATAAGTTTACCCTAGAAATCCATAGGTATTTTGGGAAATTGAATTATAAGTGGCTAGACTAACCAACTTTTATTTTTAGGCAAACTTAGATTGCTCTATAAATCTTAATCAAATCAATCACATATGGTAACTGGGGGAGAGGGTTCTTCTGTTTCTTAGCCCAAGATATGATGAATTTATTTGTTTTTATTTTTTGAAATACGGTCTTGCCCTGTTGCCCAGGCTGGAGTGCGGTGATACAACCACAGCTCACTGCAGCCTCGACCTCCCAGGCTCAAGCAATCCTCTCACCACAGTCTCCCTACTAACTGGGACTATAGGCGTGAACCATCATGCCCAGCTAATTTGTTAATTTTTGTAGAGATGGGGTTTCGCTATGTTGCCAGAGCTGGTCTCAAACTCTTGGGCTCAAGCGATCCTCCCACCTTGGCCTCCCAAAATGCTGGGATTATGGGTGTGAGCCACCATGCCTGGCTAATATGATGAATTTCCTATCCACATAATTTGTTAAAGCAAAAAGAGGAATCTGGTTATTCTGTTATCCTGCTTTTTCTTGTGAATATTTATTTTCAAATGATTTGAGTCCTTCAACTCAACAGTCTTATAACCAGTAAAAGGAAATGGAGATTGGTGGGAGAGATTAAAACATAAAGGACAGGAATAGGGGAAATAAAGGAAGAAAAGGTCACAGACATAGAAATGTGGAAGTTGAATTCAAATTAATTTTTAATTGAGCACCTACTATTGGCCTCTCAAAATGGCTGACAGTAGCACTAACTGTTTTAAGTTTAAATGAAGGAAAATCAAAACACGGCATTTTTTATTTTTAAAACACCATTCTGAATCAACCATTTAAATAAAGTTTTGTTTTCCACTCACGTTTTCACATTATTCAGCATGTTAATTGGGTACCCACTATTACTAGCCACCTTACCAGGCGCAGCAGATGACAGGTGAACAAGGAGCAGTCTCATAGGAGCTTTATCACATGTGTTCCTAGGCTGAAAAAGACCTTCTTTGTACTTCTTGGTAGGTGGAGTACAGGAATGTAGAAGTCAGAAACCTAGGTTTAAACTCCAGTTCTAATATATATAGTTTCTGTGTGATTTAGGAAAAATAATCTCTCTGAACCTCAGTCAGCTTGGAAAATTAGTATGATACTTACCTCATAAAGCTGTGGAGATTAACTAAAATTATGTATGTAGAGCAATTAGCGCAGTATAGAGTGCACTAAATAAATGGATGCTGGGGTTATTGAGAGCCATAGGATGGATGGATCATGGGTTTCCAAATATGGGATGCAATTTCAAGTTCTTAACACCAAATTTAACACTACTTGCTGTAGTTTCCTGGCATTCATCCTATCATCCCCAGTTTACTGCACCTCAGGTTATCAAGGATATGGGAGGGCTTCTACAAGGATATGTTCCCCTAGAGCTTTTTGGCACCCTGCAATCCTAGAACTTGTTGATGCTAGGATGTCTGGAGAGCACTGGCCATTTATCACTGAGAAACATATGTTACAAAAGAGATGAGGGTAGTAAGTAAAGTTGAGGAACTGATCAAAATAGATTAATGGCAAAAAAAAGGAAAATATTTTAAATTTTAATTCATGATAAAAACCCAGTTAAAATTAGGTATACCAGATTTCTTTATTCTCAACCATTTGTGCACATACACTCAGATTTTTTTCTTTTGGTAGTGATTTAGTTGTTAACAACAATGACACAAGTTTTATGTTTAATTTAAATATTACAATGGTTAAACTGGTTTTGGGGGAGATTTTCTAGAAATTTATTAAATATGGAAGTTTCTTAACTACTAACATACAGGAATGAGTTTTGTTTAACTAGAGAAAAAGTTGCCAACCACCACCAACCTCTACATTTTAGAATATAAAAGACAGTATCTCAATTATTTTTTCCTCTCCTCTCATCATTACTCACAAAATATCTCAATTATTTAGGCATATCCTTGGCACGTTCATAAAATTGTTCCATTAGGCATTCTATAATTATAATCATATTATTTTTAATCCTGCTCATCTCACCTATAATTTTCAAATGTTTTTTATTCCATTTTTATATCCTGTTCATATATTTTTTAGCTACAGTAAAATGTGATTTTTCATGATTATTATTTTGAGACAGAGTCTCACTGTGTTGTCCAGGCTAGATGGAGTACAGTGGCATAATCTCAGCTCAGTGCAACCTCCACCTCCCAAATTCAAGAGATTCTTCTGCCTTGGCCTCCCAAGTAGCTGGAATTATAGGCATGTGCCACCACACCTGGCTAATTTTTATATTTTTAGTAGAGGCGGGGTATTTCCATGTTGGCCAGGCTGGTCTCGAATTCCTGACCTCAGGTGATCCACCCACCTTGGACTCCCAAAGTGCTGGATTACAGGCATGAGCCACAGTACCTGGCCTCTATTTTTCCTTTTAATAGTGTCCTGACTGCCCTGGCAAACTCTGTCCTTTTTTTTTTCATTATTTGCCCCTCTGGAATCCTTCTAATTGAATTTTTGTCCAAACTGAAACTGTTAATTACACATTAAACATTTGCCATATGCCATTTAACCTATGTGGGTCGTTTCTGATTTTTTTTTTTTCAGAGATGGAGTCTCACTCTGTCACCTAGGCTAGAGTGCAATGGCATGATCATAGCTCACTGCTGCCTTGAACTCCTGGGCGCTAGTGATCCTCCCACCTCAGCCTCCCGAGTAGCTGGGGACTAAAGGTGCATGCCATCATGCCCTGCTAATTAAAAAAAAATTTTTTTTTGTAGAGATAGGGTCTTATTACATTGCCCAGGCTGGTCTGGAACTCTTGAACTCAAGCAATCATCCTGCCTCAGCCTCCCCAGCAGCTGGACTATAGATGCAGGCCACCACACCTAGCCTCTCTTTTTACCTTACAAACATGCATAGATGAAGACACATTTCTAAGTCCTAATCTACTGCTGCCTTGGTTGTGCTTTATTAATTTCTGAGATTCTTAGTCCTGTTTACTAAGGAATCATAGACCATGCAATTTGTATTGTACTGCAATTGGTAGCAAGCTTGCTAACCATTCCTCTGGGTTTTCTTACTGTTTAGAATAAAAGGGTCAAAGCAAATGGGTCTCACAGTGTTCATGAGACAGAAAGAGAATTTGATTCCACTATATATCTGTGTCAATTTTCCTTTCATTTTAGATTTGGAGCCTAAGCACCTAAGTTACAAAGGCAGATCGGGCAGCTTCCACAAAGTTGATTCATTATCTTCACACCCAGGGAGGGCAAGAAGCAACAGCAAGGAATGACAGACAGCTCTGCAGCTCTACCCCAGGAGAGGAAGGAGATAGGAGGGAACTGGGTTGGAGAAAAGTGCTAGATATTTTTCATTTTCCCTAATTTTAAAAAGCAAGTAGTCTTTAACTTTTTGCCTTGATAAGGAGAACTGTACATTCCACTTTAGAGAAGCCTGTGCTGCCCTGTAGCTAGTTCCAAAATAAAAAGGTACGTCCTGTGTAACATGAAACTCAGAAACAAACATTGAAGTATGGCTTTTTAAAACTATAAACATCTCAGTCATGTAAAATTAGAGAGTAATGTTTATATATTTGCTTGTTAGTACATGTCAAAACACTAAATTAAGCCCCCTTCCTAATGGAATAGATAGTCATTTCTTCAAAGAGTGGTAGTATTTAGAAAAAGCCCTATTCTTTTATGATGGGGAAAGCCATTGCAAGAAAAATTTTGATGAGTCACAAAAAAAGTGATCCCAAAGAAAATTATTTCCATTATTATGATACTATATACTGTAGTTTGGGAACATGGTTTATCTGATCTCTTTATACTACGCTCTGATGGTCTCTGGGTTACAGAACTTTTATCAGGTTCCTATCAGTAATATAAATAGCACATTTCAAGTTGGATTTCATATTTAATTACTTGATAAACTACTGTATCTAAGAGTAAGACTAATCACTTTTCCTGCTTTTGCTGTCAAATTTTTAAGAAAATTTTTGTATGTATTCTACCTCTGTCCCCTGCCCACTTCCCATTATTTTAATTTTGCACTTGGTTCCTGTGCTGTCCCTAACCTTACTTAAATACTTCAACATATCCCCACAAATCTCTGAGCTCACATTGTGCTCTGATGCTTTCATTTAGATCTGTACTAGCCACTATGTCTCTCAGTTCTCTTGGCAATTTGTTCTTTTATGTAAATTGTATACAAAATATGATTTGCATATTATAAATATGATGTGAACAAAAAGAGCAATGCTATTAGTGTTCAGAATCACAAATTTATATTTTTAAAATTAGGAGTTAATTAAAATCCCTTTCGTTATGAAAAGGGTATTGTATTGCAAGTAATTCACATTAAAAGACATTCTATTACGGCCGGGCGCGGTGGCTCACGCCTGTAATCCCAGCACTTTGGGAGGCCGAGGCGGGCGGATCACGAGGTCAAGAGATTGAGACCATCCTGGCCCACGTGGTGAAACCCTGTCTCCACTAAAAGTACAAAAAATTAGCCGGGCATGGTGGCACGTGCCTGTAGTCCCAGCTACTCAGGAGGCTGAGGCAGAATTGCTTGAAACCGGAAAACGGAAGTTGCAGTGAGCCGGTATCGCGCCACTGCACTCCAGCCTGGCGATAGAGTGAGACTCTGTCTCAAAAAAAAAAAAAAAAAAAAAAGCATTCTATTCAATAGATGATGTGTTTATGTGTTTATTGGTGGGTCAGTTTTGCCAATGTTTTAATTTACATGTAATTATGTAGATAGACCCTGTGTCAGCAACAACAATAATACTACTTTAATTGAAAAAATGTTAAACTGTCTCCATTTATATACTCTGATTATTTTATAATCCTCAAGTTTTATAGTCTTTTACAGAAAAATATGATAATAAAGAAGTATGGCGATAAACGGCAATTTGCCACAACGCATTTTCTCCAAATCTTAGGTAGTATAAAACACAAGACATTTTTTTGTGCACTCTACTTTTATAGAACAACCAGATTTATAATTTATCTTTTTATTAGATTTATCAATATACAGGAAGCTTTCTCAAATCTCAAAGTTCCAAAAGTATGTAATTTTAAAGGTGAAAAATCATTTTTTCCTTTAGTTGTCATATTCTTAGAGAGCTATTAAAGTCTATTTATAAACAAAAATAATTGATAAACACACTTTAGAAATCAGAATATTTTAAATTAAAATATTTTTAATGAATACAAGATATGTCTTCTTAATTAACTATCAGTTAAATTTAATATCATCATAAAACAAAATGGCTTATCCCCACTAGTTTTTCAAGTGAGGTAAAGCCATTGGAATTTACACTTAATATAAGTTTTAAATGTGATATTTAAATGACAGTATTTCATCAATTATAGGAAATATTAATTTATAAACATTTCCTCAGGTCCATCAAAGGCCAAGTTTGACCCCATGTCAACCTTAAAGGCTAGATTCAGTGCACCTAACTTGCCTAATAAGCTTGTCAATTAAGAATATGAATTTCATTAATAAGGGGGAATAAAGAGTAGCTAATTCACTAAAAGTGAACGGGATAGTTTCAAATAATCAAAGAATTTTTAAAATTTAAACAGAAATGGCCAATGATTCTGGGTTTAAAATTTCACAATCTTTAAAAAAGAAAACCACATAGAAATAGTGAAGTCATCACCTTATTGATGAAAAACTAAAGTTTAATAGTCATTGAATGGGTAACAACCACTTGTAGTCAGCATTTAAAAGTAATTTTAATCATATCTAAGAAAAACTAAAAACAATTCTATTAAGAAACAACAAAAATGATAAACATTTAACACCTAAATGAAGATACTTAAAATCCTAAACAAAAATATTAAAGTTAAAAGGGCCTTGAAATTTGTTTCTAACAAATCATCTTATATAATCAATTCCTAAATAGCTCATATCCTTTGCTTTGGTGTTTTATCTGCTATCATCTAAACATTAGTACAGTAGAAAATCACTTTTAGGTTCTTTTCAAATGCTTGGCATTATAATGTGATCTCATATCTTTCCTCAAATTAAATTTTGCTCCACATATTCCACATGTATACAGATGAACATCCATGTGCTGCTCCAACTGTTCATTATTTGGGAATATCTGAAAGCAGACCTGGCATATAGTCTCACCAGCAGATAAATGAGAAATCATATGCCGTACATGGTCATGTTTTCTGAAGTTTCCTTGATCACAAATGGAACAGACATACCTGGCCATGCCTTTGTGCATATCATTGTGCAGTCGCAACTGACGTTCTCTTAAAAACTGCTTTCCACATGTTTGACAAACAAACTGTTTCTCCTTAGTATGAACAGTATAGTGTTCTCTTAAGTGACACCGCTGATAAAATCCTTTTCCACACAGATTACAAAAATGCTTTCGTCTGTGATCTCTTTCATTTTCTTCCATGATGGTACTCTTGAACATATCTTGATCTAAGCAGCTAGACATATGTTCAACCACTAGATTTTCAGTTTCAAAACGCTGGCCACAATTAGGACATCGAAAAGGGCAGGCAGAATGTTTAAATAACTGCTTTTTTTGGATACTGTTTATCTGGTAATGATTGTCCCTAAAATCATCCAGCATTTCAACAAACATATCTCTTATTTCAGACTGCTCATCAGGATTCTCTTCCAAGTCCATTTTCTCCTCAGTATTTCCTAACCCATTCATGGTCAGATCTTGGGGCTCGCCACATCGTTGAGCATGTTCCTGAAGCTGCCTACCCTTTACAAGTATTTGTCCACATTTACCACAGGCACAAATATTTTCAATGTGTTTGGCCAAGTAATGAGATGACAGGTCCTCCTCGGTTATCGTAAGTCCACACAGCTCACAAGATGCATTTTCAGTATCCTCTTGTACTGGACTGCTGTTATTAGGGGGTCTCATATTCTCTAAACTACCTCTTTCATCAGCACTTATTGACATTCGAGGTTTTAGAGTTTTCCTACCACTTTTTTTTATGCTGACATCTTCTTCAACATAGTATCTATAAAATGGCTCTTCAGGTTCATCTTCTAATTCATCATTGTCAGTGGATTCATTACAGTCTTTATCAGTAACTTTAATAATGTTAAAGTCTTTCAGTTCATCTGTAGGAATATCTTCTGGCTCCATCTTGATAATAATCCTTTTCCTCTCAGCAGCTCTGCTTTTCTCTTCGTTGGCTATTTCAGACTCCACTGTGCTACTTTTTCTGCTTCCAGTGGTTGAAGTTGAATCATCAGCACCCTGGCTTGTGTCTCCTCTGTATTTGTCCGTCTGTGCAGAAAACGTTTTAGAAGAATCTTTTTCACCAAATTCAGCTTTGATGTTACTGTCTTTTCCATCTCTAATATCTACTATTCTATGGTAAGATCTTGTGTTTTGGTATAAATGTCTGTTAGTACAGGTCAACACATGCTCATCTAATAATTTTTCACAGCTAAAGCCAAATCCACAGCTATCACAGGTAAAACTCCGTCCAAAGCGTCTTGATACACGTTCTTTTGGAGTAGATAATTTGGACACGGAACTTTTTTTACATACATCAAATAGTGGCTCAGGAAAATTACCTAATTGTAAAGACTCTTCATCAGGCTCTCTACTATGTGGTGTATTTACTGTTGAACTTGGCTCTGCACACCACCTGTTGGCTTCATTGCCATTTCGAGCCACAGTATCTTCATACATTCTTACCCCAAATATCATTTTGCTGTTCTGTTTGCTGGAAGCAGAAGAGGAACATTTTGAACTAGAACAGTCTGCATCCTGGATGTCTTCTAAGCAGTCAGGAACATTGTACAACTGTAGGTAGTTCATTGCCACTTTAAACTGCTCAAAACTGGAGGGAGCTGTCATAATTTTGCCTAAATACATAAATTGCAAAATGAGATCAAAACATTCTGCACTAATTTTCATGTTGCTAAGATTCAGTTGTGCAGTACTATGCTGATGGTTCATGAAAAACATTCTAAAATAGGAGCTACAGGCAGCTAGAACTGCTTTATGTGCTTGAAAGTAAATGTCATCAATTGCAATACAACAGTCACAGAGAAAACCCCATTCTCTTTGGTTGTTTAGCTGCTGAAGGACGTAGCTGCTGTGGCTGGGCTTTGCCATCTTCTATTAATTAGAGACCTATGTAAAACAAAAATATTAAAGTCAGACAAGATGTAAAAAGCACTTGACAGAAAATTTTTATCATTTGTGACTTATGTGACTTTGCTATTACAATCAAGATATGAAGAGCTTTCCATTCTAATATAATAAAACTCAATAATATATACCTGAATCATTTTTTACATTTGAAGATGAAGACACCCAGCTATTTATTCAGGATTTTCATACTGAACAAAGGTATCAAAAGCAAAAAACAGTTTTAGTTTCATTACAACTCTTAGGGGGAACATGTACACTAAATTTGAACAGTGCCAGGTGCAGTGGCTCACGCCTGTAATTCCAGCACTTTGGGAGGCTGAGGCGGGTGGATCATGAGGTCAGGAGTTTCAGACCAGCCTGACAATCATGGTGAAACCCCATCTCTACTACAAATACAGAAATTAGCCAGGCGTGGTGGCAGGTGCCTGTAATCCCAGCTACTCAGGAGGTTGAGGCTGGAGAATATCATTTGAACCTGGGAAGCGGAGGTTGCAGTGAGCCAAGACTGTGCCACTGCAACTCCAGCCTGGGCGACAGAGCAATCAATCAATCAATCAATTTGAACAGAAAAAAAGACATTAATTTAAAAATACTTGAAGGAGGCTACATGCAGTGGCTCAGGCCTGTAATCCTAACATTTTGGGAGTTAGAATTACTGAAATAGCCAGCGAAGAGAAAAACTGCTTGAGCTCAAGAGTGTGAGATCAGCCTAGGCAACAGTGTGAGACCTCGTCTATACAAAAAAGTTTAAAAAATTAACCAGGTGTGGTGGCATCACCTGTAGTCCCAGTTATTTGGGAGGCTGAAGTGGGAGGATCACTTCAGCCCAACAGGTAGAGGCTGCAGTGAGCTGTGATTACACCACTGCACACCAGTCTGGATGACAGAGCAAAACCCCGTCTCAAAAAACAAAAAAAGAAAACAACTCTTGAAGGATATGAGTAATGAAAGTAAATAAAACAGCAACTTAAACTGAAAACAATTAGATTGTAAAGTATTAAAAACTTATTAGATGATTAATACTAAGGAACTATTGCTCATTGTTTAAATGTGAGAAAGGTAATTGGTTGTGTTAAGAATTCTTATCTTTTGGATATATATACTTCAGTATTTACAGATGAAATGATATATCTGAGATATGCTTCCAAATAAATGGGGTAGGTGTGGGGAGCAATAGATGATACAAGATTGGCCATGTGTTGATAAAATAATCTATTTTAAAAACCCTATTAAGCCTGGGCAACACAGCAAGACCTTGCCTTAAAAAAAAAAAAACAGCCAGGTATGATGAAGTACCTATAGTCCCAACTACTCGTGGGACTGATGCAGGAAGATGGCTTGAGCCCAGGAGTTTGAAGTTGCAGTGAGCCATGATCATGCCACTGTACTCCAGCTTGGGTAACAGAGCAAGACTCTGTACCAAAAATAAAAATTTAAAAACCTCATTAGATTATATAGAAATGGCACCAAACAAATAAGTTTGATCAGTGCCTTTGTCTTAAATTATTGAAAAAGCAATAATTCTATACAGTTAGAATGTGTATCATATTGTTCAACATGTATTTCAGGGTATATAGAAGCAGTGGGTTTATTTGAGAAGGTATTTTATTTATCCTTAGAGTGTGAAGTTTTCTTTTTCTTTTTCTTTTTTTTTTTTTGAGACGGAGTCTTGGTCTTTTGCCCAGGCTGGAGTACAATAGGGCAATCTTGGCTCACTGCAACCTCTGCCTCCCGGGTTCAAGCAATTCTCCTGCCTCAGCCTCCGGAGTAGCTGGGATTACTGGCACCCACTACCACGTCCAGCTAAATTTTTTTGTATTTTTAGTTGAGATGGAGTTTCACCATGTTGGCCAAGCTAGTCTTGAACTCCTGACCTCAGGTGATCTGCCCACCTCAGCCTCCCAAAGTGCTGGGATTACAGGCATGAGCCACCACACCTGGCCAGCTCTTCCGTTTTTTTTGTTTTTGTTTTTGTTTTTGTTTTTTGAGGCAGTCTCACTCTATTGCCTAGGCTAGAGTGCAGTGGCATGATCGTAGCTAACTGCAGCCTCAATCTCCCATGCGCAAGCAATCCTCCTGCCAGCATCCAGAGTAGCTGAGACTACAGGTGCATGCCACCACACCCAGCTTTTTTTTTTTTTTTTTAGTAAAGACAAGATCTTGCTATGTTGTCCAGGCTGGTCTTGAACTCCTGAGCTCAAGCGATCCTCTTGTCTTGGGCTTCCAAAGTGCTGGGATTGTAGGTGTGAGCCACCGTGCCTGGCCTCTTCTATTTTTTTAATTGTTAAAAGAAGAAAGTAAGGCCAGGCGCGGTGGCTCACACCTGTAATCCCAGCACTTCGGGAGGCTGAGGCAGGAGGATCACCTGAGGTCAGGAGATCGAGACCAGTGTGGCCCACATGGTAAAACCCACTCTCTACTAAAAATACAAAAAAGTTAGGCAGGCACGGTAGCGGGTGCCTATAATCCCAGCTACTTGGGAGGTGGAGGCGTTGGGAGAATTGCTTGAACCTGGGAGGTGGAGGTGGCAGTGAGCGGAGATCGCGCCACTGCACTCCAGCCTGAGTGACAAGAACAAGACTCCATCTCAAGAAAAAAAAATTAGCAAAAAATTCAAATATAGAAGCATATAGAATAAAAACACACCTTAGGTGACATACCTCTTTTCAGAGGTAACCCCTTCAAACACTGGATTATATGCCTTCAGGTCTATTGAGATGCACATATACATAGTTGGCATATTGAGTACCTACAAGATGCCGGGCACATAGTTTTGCTTTCATTGTGTTTTTTAACCTAAATGATATCATACTATATATATACCTCTCTGCAACAAGTTTTCTTCATTTAACGTTAGACTTACTATTAGTGGGCATTTAAGTATTTTTAGTGTAGGAAGCTGATTTTGGATAAGAAAGAAAGGAGAAGAAATATTAAAAAGCACTAGAAATCCTATCATATTATAAAGTTAAAACAAGATCAAATTTTAGCCTCCATTTTTAATCTGTACACATAAAGCTTCCGAATCTATCTTCTACTTAAAAACAAATTCCTACACAATTTGACTGAACTTAAAAAGAACATGTAACAAGCTGTTCAGAGAAATAAAATGTTCACTCTTCAGTCCTATAACCCTTCAAGCACTGTAGTAGTAATTAAGAGTATCTAAGTTTACGAACTTCTGCTTGCTTTTTATCTGTTCCTCACAGATCAACTATGGGTCACATACCCCTTTCACTACCTATATGCCCAACCTGCTGCCTCTAGGACACAGAGTTCCATAGCTAGAGATATGGGACTGGTAAAATGAAGATGGCTTATGATGAGACCTGCTGCCTTCTTAAAATTGCAACCACTGCACCTTTTCTGGAAGCCAGATCAAGTTTCCGGTAGGTATAATATTTCAAACCTCTGTAACTCAGGTATCTGTAAAACGCTATGAGGAATCATGTTCAGCATGTATCTAAATACAAAAAGCAATGTATGCACAAAGATATTCATTAATGTGTTAGTTCCAATTTGAATGCCTAATAAAAAAAGGAGTTGTTAAGGTAAATCTACGCCCGCCCCAGAATTCACTGTCATGTGGCAGTGAATTAAAAATTATATTTCTGAATGGAAACTACAGAAGTAGGGAAAAAAGTTCAGGAAGGAGAGTCAAATAAATAAACACAAGGTACAAAATCATGTTAGAATTATATAAAACAAATCCACACCACAGCCTATTCAAAAGGTGGTGGGGGGTGGAGAGAAAAAAATACACAAAAATGCTGACTCAAGCCTGTTTTAAGTAGGATGAGATTTCTATGTCTACAGTCATTTTTGTAGGATTCAGAGACATGTAATAAATAATGAATCATAGGGTAAGAGGCAGAGGGATAGGTATTATTTCCAAAAAACCAGAACTTTCTATTAACAAGAGTATTTCAAAAATGAAACAAACTTGTTTGGAGAATGAGTAACCATATTAAAGCAGGAACAAAATGCTATTGAGGACAGTATAATACAGTGAAAAGAGCATGGGCCTGGGATCTGACAGACCTGGGTTCTTATCTAGCTTGGCCACTTTTGGGAATTTGCTTATCCTCATTGACCCTAAGTTTCCTGAATTGTGAAGGCAGAGATAATATACCTCAAATACAATATCATATATGAGGAGTCACAGAGGCAATGTGTAAAATATATGGTGCTTGGCATGTAACAATGAAAGTAATAGTGGATGTTGTAATGGTGGCAATGCTTATTTAAGCATCAGGATACATTTGACTTGATAACCTTAAAATTTCCTTCCAAATAAGAGTCCATTAGAAAGCCAGTAGTTAATCTATAAAAACTTTCAAGTAATAAATAGTCCAGGTTTGAAATAATGATATAAAGAGCATATAAGTTCCAAGGACCCTTTCTTATCTAGATGAATAGCAGTTTTATCATCAGCAACCAAAATTAATACAACTACATAGAAGATCAATATGATAGGCACATCTATAGCTATAGTCACAATTCAATTGAGTAAAAGAACATATTCTTTTATTAACATAAAACACTAAAACAAATAAGAACACATAGCATTTTAATGCACATTTATTAATTCAACAAATATTTATTGACTACCTTTGGTGTACCAGGCACTATATAAAGTATTGATCATCAGCAGTAGCACAAGTATTCTGTAATATCCAGGATACATCATTCAAGGGATTTTTACTTTTCCTAGATCAGTGATTTCATTCAACATGTATTCCGTAAAGCGCCTACTCTACAGAAGAAGGCATCATGCTGTAGTAGAAAGAACAAGTGCTCTAGATCAGACAGACCAGAGTGTGAATCCCACTATAGAGCTGGAGGCTGAACAAATCGAAGCTGAACAAATGCTGCGTCTAATTTTTAATCCTAACACAACAGTTTTTAGGCTGACCTAGAATTGTAGTTTAAGCAATATTATTATGCAAATGTCCAAGTTCTGAGTAAAACTGACTTTAGGCAGAGTAAACTTATAATAGCAATCATTCACACATATTAGTACCAGCAACTTTGTCCTTGTTACACCTCATTCAGAAAGGCTTTTTTCATTTTTCTTAAATTTTTATTATTTTATTTTTATTTTTTGAGACAGGGTCTTACTCTGTTACCCAGGCTGGTGTGCCATCATAGCTCACTGGGGTCAAGCAATCCTCCCACCTTGCACCTTCTGAATAGCTAGGACTACAGGCATACATCACGATGACTGGCTAATTTTTATGTATTTTTTATAGAGATGAGGTCTTGCTGTGTTGCCCAGGCTGGTTTCGAATTCCTGGGCTCAAGCAATCCTCCCACCTCAGCCTCCCAAAGTGCTGAGATCACATGTATAAGCTACTATGCCCAGCCCAGAAAAGCTTTAGGAAGGATTAATACACCAAAAAAGAGGTAGAGGAGTATGGGGCAGGGGAGAAGGGATCTAAATTCCTGTGACTTTTAGCTCATCTCTTGAAGATAATTTTTTCATTAATTTTTTTTTTTGAGACAGTCTCACTCTGTCGTCAAGGCTGGAGTGCAGTGGCACCATCTTGGCTCACTGCAACCTCTGCTTCCTGGGTTCAAGCGATTCTTGTGCCTCAGCCTCCCGAGGAGCTAGGATTACAAGTGCACACTACCATGCCTGGCTAATTTTTGTATTTTTAGTAGAGACGGGGTTTTGCCATGTTGGCCATGCTGGTCTCAAACTCCTGACCTCAGGTGATCCACCTGCCTCGGCTTCCCAAAGTGCTGGGATTACAGGTGTGAGCCACTGCGCCCGGCCTCATTAAAATTTTTTATGGGGCCGGGAGCGGTGGTGGCTCACACCTGTAATCCCAGCACTTTGGGAGGCCAAGGCGGGTGGATCACAAGGTCAAGAGATCGAGACCATCCTGGCCAACATGGTGAAACCCCGTCTCTACTAAAAATACAAAAAAATTAGCTGGGTGTGGTGGTGTGCGCCTGTAGTTCCAGCTCCTCGGGAGGCTGAAGCAGGAGAATTGCTTGAACCCGAGAGGCGGAGGTTGCAGTGAGCCGAGGTTGTGCCACTGCACTCCAGCCTGGCGCCTGGTGACAGAGTGAGACTCTGTCTCAAAAAAAAAAAAAAAAAAATTTATAAGGCATTCATTTTTATTAAATTATTATTTCACTAAAATTCCAAGAAGAGTTTGCTCTCTTTTCATTTTTTTGACCTCTTTAATAATTCTACTTTAAAAATTTAGTGAACTTTATGTTCTAGTAAAGCTTTTAAAAGGTTTTAAGTAAAAGGACAGCTTGTATTTCAGCTGTTCTTGTTTTTATGACTGAAATCTGTGATTGCTTTTGTTTGTATTACTAGCTGCATCACTGGTAGGACAAGTTTAGCACAGCTAGAAGTCAAGGGCTGGGGCTGAGAGCAGAACCTTCCAATGTGATTCAAAGGACTTAATGTCTTTTGGATAAGGAAAACAAACTATATAATGCCAAGAGTTACCCAAAGGCAGAAGGATACCCACTGTGCAGAACTCAGCAAGAATTAAGGAGTTAGGTGATCCAAAGAGTTTTACACTGGATTTTTAAAATTTTAGTCTGAAAAAGTTTGCCAGCTCATTTCAAGTTTAAAAACAGCCACCAAGCACATTAAACATATTAAGTAATTTAGTCATAGATTTTTAAAGCTTGGAGAGATCTAATCTAGTCTAACATTCCTATTCTACAGAAGACAAAGATACAGGGTTTTTAATGTATCAGGGTATAGTTAACTGTGCTGAAGTACCTTCTAGGACTACAGAACAAGGACTTCTGACCACCCAAATAGTAATAACCTCTATACAGCACTTCCTTGGTACTATACAGTATGGCCTTCTGTAAAGAACACTAAACAAGGACTGGTCATGAGTCCTTAATACAGGGTTCACTGGCTAGGTGCTATTGCACAAGTGATTACCCTCATCTGAACTCTTTACCTGTAATGTGGCTTTATCCATACATGTCAATCTAGTCTTATTCAATAGATGTGTTCCTTAAGTTATACTGTATAAGCTATTTCAGTGAATTTCTCACTGACATAGAGTAAGATTTCAGAAATATTTTTCCTCCATTGCTGGATCTCTTAAATTGGAAATATCAGTTTTGCTGGAAGTTTCTCTTGCTCCAGTCTTGGTCAATGATAATTTAAGGGTCTATAAATAAGCATATCCAATGAATAAAGAAGTAACTTAAAGGAATTTTAAACTGACTCTGTGAGGCAAATAATCACCCTCTAAACCGTGTCATAGACTTGCAGCACCAATGAGGCATATGAAGAGGATTTGCTTAGCCTCAGTGAAAGTCCAGAGAGTCTACAGAGCCTAGCATCACAGTCCCCATTTAGCACTCCAATCTCTGACTTACAATTACCTCTGGATCTCAAGGAAGATTTATTACCTATTTCTATGTCTTATAAGTTGAATGTATGTACTCATATGAATTTAATTTGAGGATTACAGAATATCTATTTTAAAAGCCTAAAATGTAATGAAAGGATTCTTACGTTATATCAGAATATCAGAATGTATTGAATACTCACAATGTTCCTAACACTGTATAAAGCATTGAAATGGAAGGTGGAGAAGGATGGTGTACAAGAGAGATAACTGTACAGGAGGGATTAAATTTGAAACCAATAAACAATTTGAGGACAGTTTAATAAACTATATTGAGGCCGGGGGCGGTGGCTCATGCCTATACTCCCAGCACTTTGGGAGGCTGAGGTGGGTGGATCACCTGAGGTCAGGAGTTCAAGACCAGCCTGGCCAACATGGTGAAACCCCTTCTCTACAAAAACACAAAACTTAGCCAGGCATGATGGTGAATGCCTGTAATCCCAGCTACTTGGGAGGCTGAAGCAGGATAATCACTTGAACCAGGGAGATGGAGATTGCAGTGAGCCAAGATGGAGTCACTGCACTCCAGCCTGGGTGACAAAGTGAGACTCCATCTCAAAATAAAATGAAATAAAATAAAAATTAAAAAATAAACTATATTGAACAAAGTTCAGCAAGAGTTTAGAAGAAAAGCATTAATTATACCAATATTGTAGGCTTTAGGAAGGATGTAGGATTTGAATAAAGCCTTGATGAATGAGTAGGATAAACAGAAAGCAAGGGTAAGGTATTTTGGGCATTTATATAGATGTGTATGTAAATAACTGAGAAGGGTACACAGCAGCATGGCTGAAAATGTAATGGGAGGGAAGGTAGATTTGCTTTACTGGACTGGTAGATGAAGGTTATCAAATCAGAATAAATGACAACTGTAATACAATAATAACATGAATAGCTGACATTTGTTATGTCTTACTATATGCCAGGCTCTATTCCAGGCAGATGTATAGGGCGATGAGATATATATATCTCTCTCTCACACACACAGAACATGTATACATGTATGGATATATTATACATATGTATTATACATATATCCAAACATGAATATAGGTATCTCACACACATATATATTGCATATATACATGTATGGATATATACATGTATGTATATATGTGTGCATATGTGTATGTATGCATGCATATATAGGTATCATTTTATGTGTATGTATGCATATATAAGTATCATTTTGGCATTTAATCCTCATAACCCTACAAAGTAGATGCTGCTACAAGACCCAGACTAAATAACAGAGGCATACAGTGTTCTATAACCTTCCTAATATCATAAAGAGAGAACTTCGTGGGATTGGAACACAGGCAATATGACTCTGCTGCCCAAGATCATGGCCTTAAAGATTTTGCCATCTATAAAAATAATGTCACATTGGCAAAATTCTTTCCTAGAATACATTTTGCAGGGTATAGACTCCAATCTCTAAAGTTTATTGAATTCTCTAGGTTTCTCCTTGAAACTTCCAGGAATAACCAGTTGTAGAGGCTCCCAAAGATAAGAGGTTTGATTTCAAGGCACATAAGTGACAGAATGATCAAGTTTAGAAAATTTTATTCACTATCTGCACTAGTGGCTGTGCATTAGTCTCCAAATTCAGTACTTAGTACAGGAAGTTCTGCAATTATAATTGAGTTATATCCTAAAACTTTATTTTTAATTTATTTGGAACTTGAAACACATATTCCCATAGAAACAATGCTATAAATGGTGGCTTAGTTTTATACCCACACCCTAAAGACACAATGGAGCTGTATATTAAGCCTAAAAGTGCAGTAGTATTATTTGTATCATCAGCACTGACAAGACACCAAGGAGCAGTGTGACACAGCAATGCCTATTATACTGAAGCCTCAAAGACAGGGACAAGGCTTAATGGCCTTTGTGTTCCTTGTGCCTAGCACACTCTTCCCACATAGTTGACACTTAATACATGCTTGTCAAGTGAAAGAATTAAAAAAAGAATCCAGAGAATGTACACTGTTTGAATACAAACTCTACCACTAGTTTAGCTATGCAGGAACTTCTTTACTTCTTTAAGCCCACTTTTCGCATCTATAAAATTGGGACAATCATACTTCTCACAGGACTCGTAAATAAATTAGAGATGACTATGTTCCTTTGCCTTTTCAATCCAAGCACAGTACAATTTTTTAAAAATAATGTCATAATTACAGTTTATAGAATTTTATGAAATGATCAAGTTCAACCCACTGCTTTATAGATCAAAAAGCAAACTAAGGCCCTAAGAAGTTAAGTGACATGTTCAAAGTCACATTTAGTTTTAGTGGCTGTCAGGATAAGACCTTGGTCTCCTCTGTCCTGGTCTAGGGCTCTTCATACTACTCTAACTGCAGCCTACACATATAGCATCACCTGACTGGCTGTTTCCTCCTCTGAAACAACTGTGTTTTGCTGAAATACAGTCGTTGTTCAAATTTGCAAAGGTTGTCTGCATCTACACAAAATGGCCTCAGACTGTTATGATTTTGGAGATTGTGCTTTGTTGGCTGGTTAGTATTTTTCTGTCTCCTTACTTGCAAGCCAACAGCTGTCACTTCTAAAAGGTGTGTTGATCTCTTGTGGCACACCATTTCAATCTCTTCTTGGCTGTGAAATTAGACAAAAACTTATTGAAATTGAATCTACATATTTTCTGAAGACCTAGGGAAATGCTCATGAGAAAGATGTCAAGTTTTAATTCCTGAACTTTGTTGACAGGCGATCAAATTTCCTTCCTCTTTTGCATGAGGCCAAGGCACTGGATAGCTGAGGCTGCCAACCAAGTAACTTACAAATAAGTGAGATGTTTCTGTAGTTCAGTTGCATTATAGTTCTAAGAAATGAACTTATCCACACAGAAAGCAGAAGGAACACAGTGGCTTCTGGAATATTCCTCTCTCCCTCCAGAAGTAGAGGAGGAAAAGTACATTTTGATCCATTCATCCTGAAGAGGCAGCACAGCATCTTCTAACCACCAGAGGGCACTGTGTAAACAGTAAGCACTTCTCAGCTAAAAGTGCTTTACCAGGAAGTCCCTTATTGCACATGGCATTCGTATTCTTAGGGTTTGGTTTGTAGGACTTCTATTTCAAAGTGCTAATTCTGTGGACTTAGATTTTGTCTAGAACACACTTAAAAATGCTCCTTCCCCGTCTCAGCTGCCACCACTACATACCAATCACCCAGACTACTTGGGAGCTGCCTAGAACTTCTCCCTCATAATCAACCATTAAGTATTGCCGATTTTCCCATTAACTTTCTCAAAACTGCCCATCTACTCCATCCCTACCTTCCCTGCCCTCATGAGGCCTCTATTATCACTCCTGAGTTATTAATATAGGCTCCTCAACCAGTCCCTCAAATCATTCACTCTCAGATAATTTTTTTTTCTTCCCAGAGCAATGCTGACAATTCATGAAGAAGAAAAATCAGATCACACTATTCTACCATGGTTCCCCTCACACAACCTCAGGCTAACGTATAAAATCATTATTGAGGCATACAAAGCCCCCATGCCCACCTATCTATTCTTACATGTTTAGCTACTTCCTGCTTCAAACTTCATGTTCAAGCAACATAAAACTGCTTGTCACCACCTCCATCCTCCTCCACACACACTCAGTATACTTCATGTACTTCTTACCTCCCCTCCAGTTTTACTCATGCTGATTGGTTCTTCGGGTCTGAACCTCCCACGTATCATTTAAAAATCAGTTTATCACCTCCTGCAGAAAGCCTCTGTAACACCTTTCTCTCCCACTATTTTAGGTTTTGATCTCACTGTGTATTATCTCTTTTACACTTATTACACTATATCTTAATAATCAGAACAGCTACATAAAGCAGGCATTAAAGCACAAACTAACTAGACTGCCTGGGTTCAAATTCTGGCTCTGCCACTTATTAAATGTGTGACCTTGAGTAGGTTGCTTATTCAATTTGTGCTTCAATCTCTCATCTAAGTAAGGATGGTAATCCTTTCTAGCTCTTAGAGTTATTGTGAAGTAGTATTTCTCATAGAGTAAATGCTAAATAAGAACTCACTATAATTATGTAGTGGTCTCCCCCATGAGATTGTAAGCAACTTTAACACGAGGACTTTGGCTTTCTCATTACTCTGGAGTATTAAGTATTCAGTAAATGTTACTGAATGAATAACTGGTGAGGCAGCTCTTTCTATGATGATGGGAGGGATTGCCCAGTTTCCTTCTTTGAGCAGATCCTACACTTTTAAAAAAAATTGTATTGTTTCCAATTTTGTGGCTCTAGTTTTAATTCAAACCAAAATCCTGAAAACATCACTCATAATTAAAATTCAGCAAAATGAAACCAGTAAAAAGTATCATAAAATGTACATTCATTCTAAGAAGCTTAACTCAACTCCATTCTTAAGCCTTAAATCTAAGATTCCCCCTCATCCCAAATAACCTAACACAGCAAAAGCCTTGCCATTTCACACAGGCTCTTCTTTTGCTTAGAACCTTTCAAATGTTCAACTAACTCTGGGAAGTTTTATTTGTTTGTTTGTTTGTTTGTTTTTGAGACAGGGTCTGGCTCTGTGCCCAGGCTGGAGGATAATGGGGCAATTTCAGCTCACTGCAACCTTCGCCTCCCAGGCTCAAGCATTCCTCCCACCTCAGCCTCCCGAATAGCTGGGACTACAGGCATGCGCTACCACACCCAGCTAATTTTTGTATTTTTTTGTAGAGACAGGGTTTCTCCATGTTGGTCAGGCTGGTCTCAAAACTCCTAAGACCAAAAAATCCACCTGCCGAGGCCTCCCACGGTGCTGGGATTATAAGCAAGAGACACAGTGCCTGGCCTCTTTGGGAAGTTTCTTCTGATCTTAGGGTGAGGCAGATGTCTCTCTTCTGTACTGCCAAAACAGCCTATACATACAACTATATGGTACCAATAATGCATCATCCAAACTGGGATGCCTTATTTATTACCACACTTAAGGCAGGTATTGCAATTATTTGGCTCGCCTACTTTATTGTAAGCTCCTTGAGATCAGGGCAGTATCTTAGTCATTACCAAATGTCTGACATTTAGTTGATATTTGATACATTTTTGAATGAATAAATGTTTAAACAGGAAAGTTTTATTTTGCTTATCAATTTTTTGTTTATTTCAATCACGGCAACTTTTATATAGTGGTTGAAAAGTTACAAAGCATTTTCCCATACATTATACAACTGATCTCACAACCACCCTGAGATAGGTATTTTTATTATCCTCATTTTGCAAATGAAGAAACAGGTTCAGTGGTTGACTTCTCCGAAATTGCTTATCTTGTAAGTAGAAGCTGAGACTCTTGATTCAAAGCCCTAAGTTTCAATTTGTGTAAACCAGACGACACTCTTCTGAATATGACTGTTAACTGAAGTGCTCCTTTGGAACATTCTAAGCCTCCCAGAGTCCCCTTTTTCATAAATCTAAAAGCTCTCATCATTCTCTTACTGCCCCATCTTGCAAGGAGAATGTCATGCCCCTTCCCTAAATCCCCATCCATTTGCTGACTCCCACTGTCCACCAAAGCATGCCCTCTTCTAATACTTCAAAGTGGGAATGGAGCTCTTCAGTTATCTCTAATTAGGACTGCATGCATCTTATATAGACAAAAGAAAATCTAGTTGATAATTCTTTAATCTTCAAATTTTATTTTGAAAACAATTTTAAATTCAAAGAGTAGTATAAAAACCACCCATGTCCCCAACATCCTCAAATAACCAATGTTGTAATTAACATTCAATGTACTATTTTGGGCTTTTGTTTTTAGATCATCATCAACTTCTTCACAGTTCATTCTTCTTAAATACATATGGCTAAGGAGTGAGTCCCTGCTGCCCCCTCCCCAACATCAGTCTCTTTCATGCCACATCTGAAAACAGTGATTGACCTTTCTTTCCTCTAATTTCCTTCCATATGTTCAGCATGCAATCTTTGGTGCTGATCAAGAGGGAACCCCATCCCTTATCAGCACAGTGATATATTGGCAGTGGTCTTCACAGCAAATATACACACTCCTTCCTAAATTATGAAACTCTCTGTAAAGGTGAGGGTTTGGTTTTGTTTTGATGCTATAAATCAATCCATCAGACGCTGGACAACATTAACATGAACAAAGTATGAAAACCAGCCCATCCTGGTACAGTCAGTACTTAATAAGGACAAATCTAAAATAGCAGCCCAGTTATATTTAAACTCTCAGGTCTGTTACTTAATCAAATAATTTTAAATTAGCCCAATGCAAAACACTCCCCTTTCCTCTACCTGGCAATTCTTACCAACCTGAGTACTGTGAACACAGAACATGAGTCCATGAATCACCACAGGCCATCCCCAGGCAGAATGAGGCACACACAGCAGCATGGCTGCGATCAAATGTTGCTTCTCGTGTTTTAAACAAGGAATTGATTGTACACAGTGATTATCTCTGGAGAGTGGGAGTCAAAATGACTTTCATTTTTGCATTTTATGTACTTCAGTATAGGCTGGATTTTTACAAAGAGCATGGATTTTATAAAAAATTATTTCCATATGGAGAAAAAATAGACATGAGTAACACTTAATTTGGTTCACATAAGAATATAAGAAAATAGTGTGAGATACTAGCACAGATGTCAGAAAACATTCTATAGAGACCAAAGTGACTTCTCAAGATGTTTCTCAAGTATACCTCAATTTTTTAGGAAGACAGCAGATTGCAGCTTAACAAAAATCTATGGGAATTTTTCTGTATGTCTATACCAGATTGTTTCCTCCCCTTTGTACCAGAAGGTGAATAGCAAAGGCTTAGTGCTTTTCCTGGCTAGAGGGCAAGCCTGAAAGCAGGTACTTCTTTTCTCATGCATATTAGAAAGGGAAATGGTGCTGCAAAGAACATGAGATACTCTTAAAAAGGTCCATGAACTGTATCTTCCCCAGAGCCTAGCAAAAGAGGAGAGTAAACAGTACCAAAATTTAGCAGTGTTAAAGTGAAATCAAAGCACAAGGTCAAGAGCAAGTGGCTGTGACTGTGCTCATGCTCTGCCAAAGCCCTGGTTAAACATGGTTTCTCTTTTCTCTGACAATGATACACCAGTCCCTTCCCCACAAAAACCCCAAAAAAGTAGGCCATCATATTAGGAGTGGGAAGAACAGAAAGGCTTCAGGAAAGTCTGCGCAATCTGAGTTATTCAATATCATGAAAATGTAGTATTAATGGAGAAAGCCTGCTCGTAAAATGAATATAAGAGGTTAACTGAAGGCCCTATGGTAGACTTTGTTTATTTACCTTTGGAAAAGCATTTCACCTCCACTATGCTTCAGTTTCCTGTTTTTCTTTCCTTTCTTTCTTTTTTTTTTTGAGACAGTCTCTCTCTCTCTTCTCACCCAGGCTGGAGTGTAGTGGCGCCATCTCGGCTCACTGCAACCTTCGCCTCCCGGGTTCAAGCGATTCTCCCGTCTCAGCCTTGTGAGTACGAGATTACAGGAACCCACCACCACGCCCGGCTAATTTTTGTACTTTTAGTAGAGACGGAGTTTCCCAGTGTTGGCCAGGCTGGTCTCGAACTCCTGACCTCAGGTGATCCGCCCACCACAGCCTCCCAAAGTGCTGGGATTACAGGTGTGAGCCACCGCGCCTGGCCCAGTTTCCTGTTTCTTTAAGAGAAGGAAACCCCTTACTAGCTCCCAAAGTCATCCAGTTCTTATTGAGACTTTATTAGCTATCCAGAAGTTATTCAAAAGCAAAGTTTTGAGGTTCTGAGCAAATGATGACCAGCCATCATGCAAGCTTCATCTCTTTTCTACTCTCTTCTCCCCGTTTCTCCAGGTCATATCTATTTGCACTGATAAAATTTCATAGAATCTAATTTCTTCGTTTCAAAGAAGACTGTGACCTGCTTTGTAAGTTATAAAAACTACATGATGCTTCACCAAATCTGCTCCAGAGTCCCTCCAGCTTTAGCTCAAGACATTGATTCTAGGTTGCCTCAAAAAGCCTTGGACTATTCCTTGGGTTCAAGTGTCAAAGCTGTTCTTGTGGTATGTACCGTATGGAAATATACTAACACCAATGAAGAATCTGCACGTACCGCCACACTGAAACTCGATTTAAGAATATTATCACACACATACAAATGTCCCGGAAAACGTCAAGGATTTTCATCAACCTCTTCCTGACGCGCCCAATTTAGAAAATGTCATGTCAACCCTTCAGATCATGTACACGCGTTGCTTAGGTAGAAAGGAAGACTGGGTGGGGTGGCTGAGCTCAGAACCTGCCTACATACTTTAGTAGTAACGACTCCCGTTCTGCATCCAACACATTTACCGAACTTCTAGTAAGCGCCCACCACTGCAAACGAAAGCACTTCCTTCTCAGGAAACATCTTTTCCACTGAAAATTCCCAAACTCAGACCTTCCACTTTTTACTGAACAAAAAGCGTGTGTGCCAGCGAGAGGGGGTGGGAAAGAGCGTAGCAAGAATGTGCACGGCTCTTACGCCTCCTCCCTCGGAGCGCGCCCAAGTCTGCAGCCTCGGGCTCCGGGACACTTCCCCTCCCACCCGCCGCGGAGCCGCAGCTGTAAGTTGAGAGAAGCGGGCTCTGGGCACGTCAATCAACCGCGTTCTCCCGCCTCCCGTCTACACCTCCCCTCCCCCCTCGAAAAAAATAAAGGCAGAGAAAGAAAGAAAAGAAGGTAACTAATTTGGGAACTAGTCTCCGTAGGGGCTTCGCCTCCGACCCGGGGAGGCCGCAAGCCCGGGACCTGACGCGCCGGCAGCAAGCAGGCGGCCTGGTAGCCGCCCGTCGCCGGATCCTCGCAGCGCGTCCGCCGCGCTCCGGCTCCCCGCACGGGTCGGCGCCGCTCTGGCCCCGCACTCCGCCAGGCCCACGGCCCGTCGCCCTCCGGCCCGGGTCAAAGTTGCGCGAATAGCCCCACAACTGGCAAATACTTACCGGCCGCAGCAGGAACCAGAGCTGCGGAGATTTTAGGGAGTTTAAGGCAAATCAGTCGCGGGAAAGGCGGGCGGAGGCGAAGGGGCCGCGAGCTGCAGTGGCGGCGGCGCGCGGCACTCGGGCTGGGCTGCGCGGAGAGGCTCTGGCTCTGCCAGGGACTGTGCTGCAACAAAGGACTTCCGCTGCCGCACAGCCGCGCCTGCCGCACCGCACTGAGCCGGCCCCGCTTACGCGGCGACTCCGGGTCTGCCCACCAGTTCGCTGCGGCGTCCGCCAGCCTTCCCCTCCCTCTCGCCCGCCCACCCACTCTGCCGCTGGCTGCTAGGGGCACCCGCGGTCGCCTGTTTGTTGCAACAAGTTTCTGCGTCGGGCTCCTAGGAGGCTGGCGCAACCCGCACCGCGGGGGCCCGTCGCGGCGACGGCGGCTTGACCACCCCTCTCGCCCCTCTCCCAAGGTTAGGCTTGGGATCTCCTGCTCCTCCTCCTGTTTGCACAGCTGGATAGGACTGGGCTCCTCCCGACTCCCCAGGGCAGGATGCGAGGCTGCTTTCCCACTCCGTCCAGATGTCAGACCCCTGCCCTGTTGGGCCCAACAGCTTGACCGTCCCTTGCGGTCCGCCTCGGGTGCTCCGCAAACCTCACCCTGTCCCGTCGGTTCAGGGTCGCCCAGTCCCCGCGCTCCCTCACCCCCCATCCGCGGGCCTGTCCGCCTCTAGCCCTGACTCACTTCCCCCGCCAAGCCCCACCTCGCCTAGCCCGCCTCTCCACCCAGGCTCCCGCGGCTCGCCCTCCCTGGCCCGGCGCCCTCATCCCTTCCCCAGCGAACACGCGGGCGCATCCTTCCCCACCCCCACCTTCACCCCAGAACTGAGGGGGTGCCTGTGCTTTTGCACACCCTGGGGAAAGTCCCCGGGTCACGCGGTTGTTTGTGGGGAGCCTGTGACGCTCAGACTTGTCCCTACGCTTCCGCCTACAGAGTCACGTCTGCGAACTGTGGTGGTGGCGGCGGCGGCGGCGGCGGCGCTCAGAGCGCAGGCCGACCCCCGCCCGGCCACTCAGGCGGGCGGGATGGCGCGCACGTACACACGCACGCACGCACGCACGCACACCCTGGCCCCAGCGCCCCTCGTTCCCCTGTAACTAGGCACGCGGTCACGTGGGGCCATCGCGGGCTCCTGGCGCGGGAAGCCGCGCGAGAGCGGCCCGCGGGGTGCGTGAGCCGGCGCCACCGCTTGCCGTGCGTGGCGTGGGAGACCGCCCCTCCTGCACGGAGGAGTCGGCCTGCCGCCGCGGCGGCGTCTGGGTAAGCGACGCGGCCCAGCCCCTGTGGGCTGTCCTGGGTTCAGTCCCTCCCGCCGCGAGCCGCCCAGGGCGGCGGCCTGCAGCTTCACCGGTCGCGGGACAGATGCAAGTAGCTGGGGAGAGGGGTGTTTTTGGTCCGATTGAGATGTCAGGCAGGGCACAGGAGGAAAATAGCACCCGCGAGTGAGCGCAGGGCCGACGATGCCCAAAGCCACCCTTCGCTGCTCCTCGGAGCAGCCGCCGGGGCCTGATTCTGGGTGGCGCACGGGGTGCTGCGAAGGCGCGGAGCCGTCCCCGCTACGGGTCCAGGTGCGACCCCCAGCAGGAACCCCCAATAGGCCTGCGCCGTCTCCCGTCTGGTGCCGACCCCTCTTATGAGTGGGCGACTTTCCAGATGCTGCGAGGACGCTGCAGCTACTGTTTCCACTCCCAGCTTGTGATTATCTAGTTTCTAGGGCAAGAAGACTCTCCGCCCCGCCCTCATAATTGATTTCTTTTTTATCTTCAAATTATGTTTATCTCGTTTTAAGCAAATCCAGTTTTTCTTTTTGAAACTTGCACCATCTTATCACCGCCTTCTCTAGCACGCATTATTTGGAGTAATCAGGTGTTATCAGTTGCGGAGGCAGCGCATAAGGCAACCTAGTACCTGGAACCTGATAGCACCTAGCATATTTCCACAGTTAGCGCCTGGATCTTCCTAAGGGATTAAATGTAGCATTCTTTCTCTTGAGACTCAAGTCCTTATGGCAGAGCTGTTGATTCTCTCACAAGAGTCTGTCAAGTGGGTAAAGTACACTTTGGAATCTCAAATTTTAGAGCCGAGAGGTGGTGCCTTATAGAAAATCGGTTTCATTCCTCTCGTTTTACAGAGAAGACACCAGGCCTGAAGAGCGTGATGTAGCTGGAGCTAGCTACGCTTCTTGATAGCTAGACTCCAAGACTCCAGACACCTTGGTGATTGCACTCTCCACCATGCCAGGACTGCAGTGCCAGTTTAACCCACTCACCTGTAGAGAGTGTATCTGCCGGAGGTCATTATACTTGGGTTGATTCAGGTCATGGAGAAAGCAGGCATGGCCACTGTGTGATGGCTCTGAAATAGTGGGGTTGATAGTATTTCTAGGTGAGGTAGGCCGCCTATTTTTGCAGCTAAAAGCCTACACCCCCCAGGGACCCCCCCCCCAAAATTTCATTGCTATTCTCTGCAAGAATAATGATCATTTACAACCTTGGTTGCTTCCTTATGTTAAGGCATCAAAGTCTTCTTTAACAATCTGGATATATTTTAGTTAAGAGTAAATCATGAATCCGTGATCGGACATCAGCTTCTTAATAAGGAACAGAACACTGATGGGATAGAACAAGGAATAGATTAGTTCTGAGAGCTGGGAATCAGTGAAATATCAAGGTATGGTCGGGAAGAAAGCAGAGAGGGACCACATAACCTGCTACACCTTTTTTGTCCAGTCTTCCTTGAATGTCTTATTTGCATGTAGTAGAGATGGATTCTGCCCAAGTTGGGCCGCTGTTTACTGAGTAGTTGCAGTGGGCCAAGTCTCATACTAGCCGCTTTCATAGATGAGCTTTGTATCTTTACCAAAAAGGAGATGGTACTGTCTTGATGTTACTAGCCTGAAGAAACAGGCTCATTACCTGGCCGTTGTGATGTAGTCATTTGCAGTAGAATTTAAGATCACTTATCTCTCAAGTAATCAGTGCTCTTTTGCATTATGTCTTGCTCCTGCTTCAGCCAGCAAGGGAATGAGAATCGCCTGTGGCTGATTTATTGGCGCCTGTGGTTGCCCAGAGAGGCCAAGCAGGACTTTCAGCTGCCCTCTATGCCTTACAAAGTGGAGCTGTGAGCTTCCACCCTATCTCCTGAGGGGAATGTGAAGGAGCCAGGCTGTCTAGCTGGGGGGGAGGGGCCCAAGTGCCTTGGCCGTAAAATATCCTGGCCAGGGCTGTGCTGGGAAGTGTTGCATAATGCCCTCCCCACCACTGAACCAAAGTGATTTATTTACTACCGTCCGTAGCTGGTGCCTGACCAACTTGTCCATTTTAGCAGTAACAGGGTAGAAAAGACTTGGGGGTTTTATATGATTGCAGGTTTTTTCCTTGTTTTAAAAAAGCAGTGCAGGTGCTCTTATCTTGATAAATTATAGTGCTTCTTACTACACCACTTCCTGTGTCCCTTTTCTGCATATTTATTCCAAATAGCATGTGAACTTCAGTCTTTTAAGAAGAGAAAGCTAAGAAAATACTCCTTCAGTTTATTAGCACAAGCTATGGAGACAGACCTGGCTTTTTATCTCCACTTTATACCATTTGCTAATTGTGTGTCCTAAGCCTAGGTTTTTTCCTTATTTGTAAAATGGAAATGAAAATAATACATTAGTCATCACAGTGAGGATTGAAAGAGATAATGTATATAGAGCACTTAGCACAAGGCCTTGCATATAGTATTTATTCATTATAATAATAAGGTTTGAAAATAACCAGAATAATGGTATTATCCCTAAGAAAGGAAAGATTTTGCTACTTGAACTGCTTAGGGATAGAGGAGGAAGAAGAAAGTGTGTGAAGCAAACATCCTTTTCAGGATTATTCATTAAATTTATTTATACTTCTTTTTTTAATTCCTGAGATAGAGCCTACCTCTGTCACCCAGGCTGGAGTGCAGTGATGTGATCTTGGCTCACTGTAGCCTCCGCCTCCTGTGTTCAAGCTGTTCTCCAGCCTCAGCCTCCTGAGTAGCTGGGATTATAGGCACCTGCCACCACACCTGGCTACTTTTTGTAATTTTAGTAGAGAGGGGGTTTCACCAAGTTGGCCAGGCTAGTCTCGAACTCCTGACCTCAGGTGATCCACCCCCCCCCCTTGACCTCCCAAAGTGCTGGGATCACAGGCATTTATTTACACTTCTGTTTTCTCTTTGCTAGCAGGAATTTTCTTTCCCTTTTTTTTTTTTTTTTTTTTTTTTTTGGAGAAGAAGTTGGAGAAGAAGTTCTTAGAGTATTAAGTCAGTTATTTTTCTAATTCATTTCTTCTCTGTTTACAAATCAGTTATGTGTGGATGTTTTGTTCCTTCTGAAAAATTGCAGGCACTTTAAGCAAGGGGTTTTATTAGCCCACTTGAGTAATGTGTTCATGGGAGTATAGTTCTATTGCAAAAAAAATATTTGTTTACCTGTATCCAGAAGTTTTAGCCACTCTTGTCGGTACTGTATTCTAGGTCTGTACTAGCATTGTCGTTTTCCAGCTTTTTCCTGTCCTTTGAGTACCTTATTTTTTCTTTCAGAAATTTGGTCTGTCTTTAATGGACTAAGAAGAATCTTTTCCTTTTTTTCTCAGAGTTCTGATTTTTTTTAAAGGTCTGTTAACAATTTGCACTTACTGTTGTTAGTATTCTTGTGTGCTTGGCTCTGTCAGGCATCCTACAGTGTAATGTTGGTTAGATGAGAGTTAGAGATGCTTGGAGGTTGGCTATGTCTGTCAACAGGCAGGAGGCCCCAAACTAACATTTCCCGGTCCCATTAAAGGTTTCTAGAGCATAACTACTCTTCCTGTTTCATCTACCATGTCCACTTCATACCCTCTTCGCTGATATTCTCAGTAGATCTTAATGAGCAGATGTCTGGAATTACAGCAGATTTTACCTGAAACTGTATTTTCAGATTTGGAATTTCTGTATCATTTTTAGATGTTATGAAATCTAATCTAGTTGTAATGGAGTAAGAGAGTAAATATTTCTTTTTCCTAAATACTATTTGAAAAGAAGTCTGAAAATAGTGTATTCCTCCACCTCCCCACCCATGCCCATCCTGCCAGTTTAGGAGCACTTTCGTTTCTTAATCTGGCCAATATTTTAGTTTAAAGTTAGAATTACAGTTGTTGATATTTGTTCATTTAATGTAACCAGCATAATTTCCACACTTTGAACACTCTTATGAAATTGCTTATTTATAGAGACTAGTATAAAGTTGTTCTATCTTACTTAGTTTGAACTAATGCAGAGTTACTACAATCTGGAAAGTAAAGAAGATTTTTATAGTCTCTTAAATATCAATGTAATTGTAGTGTGTGAAGTACTCTCTTGAGTTTCCTTGGTCCCCTGTTCTTATGAGGCAGTGGTTCTTAACTGAGGTGTCATGTTAGAATCACCTGGGAAGCTTTTTTAAAAAAGAATCTCTGGGCCAGGCGAAGTGTCTCACGTCTGTAATCCCAGCACTTTGGGAGGCCAAGGCGGGAGGATCATGAGGTCACAAGGTTGAGACCATCCTGGCCAACATGGTGAAACCCCATCTCTCCTAAAAAATACAAAAAGTTAGCTGGGCATGGTGGTGCGCACCTGTAGTACCAACTACTTGGTAGGCTGAAGCAGGGGAATCACTTGAACCTGGGAGGTGGAGGTTGCAGCGAGCCAAGATCATGCCACTGCACTCCAGCCTGGTGACAGAGCAAGACTCCATCTCAAAAAAAAAAAAAGATCCTGTGCCTCACCCCTAGCAATTCTGTTTGGGCTAAGTCTGGGTTGGGACTCAGAGGTCAATATAGTTCTGCATAGAAGGTTTACAGTGTATTCAGCAGTAAGAGCCTCTGTTTCAGGATAAAATGATTTCTACAAACATTCTTTCATTCTCTGGGTAATTAAATGTCACACCTCTACAGTCATGTGAAAGTTCCATTAAAAAGTTAGTTGCTATATAAAGTCTTTTATCATATGGCACTTGGAATATTTGCTTTTGCCTTTGTATTTATAGCCATGAGTAAGTAGCTCAAAAAAACTGTACGTATTCCTCTGCCAACTTTCTTGACTCCTTGTCTGAATGATAATTCATCATAAGGTCTCAGTGGTAAGCATTGACAGAAAAAATTTCTAAGACTGTTTTCCTGCAGAAACAGTTGTCTTGCTCTTTTTGTTCCTCTTTTATTAAGGATTCTTACCGCCTGAGAGAATGAAGAGCTGTGCAGTCCAGGATATCAGGCTGGCTACCATAGATCTGAGAGTCCAATCTAGTACAATAGATTTTTCTAAATAAATAAAAATCAAAGATATATATTGAATATCAAGCTAACTTTAAACATAGATACTAGTATAAAGTTGTTCCATCTTAGTTTGAAGTAATCCAGAGTTACTACAGTCGAGAAGGTAAAGAAGGTTTTTGTAATCTCTTACATATCAATGCTAAATCTATTATGATAACGTATCACTTTGATAACAGATAAAACATTCAAAAATGTAGCACTCTTACATTTTAATTCTAGTATTTATAAGTATAATAAAATGATACATTATTTTTCCATAATTTCTCTCACATCTTGAAATTCTCGCCGGGCACCATGGCTCAGGCGTGTAATCCCAGCACTTTGAGAGGCTGAGGCGGGTAGATCACGAGGTCAGGAGATTGAGACCATCCAGGCTAACACCGTGAAACCACATCTCTATTAAAAATACAAAAAATTAGCTGGGCGTGGTGGAACGTGCCTGTACTCCCAGCTACTCTTGAGGCTGAGGCAGGAGACTTGCTTGAACCCAAGAGGCAGAGGTTGTGGTGAGCCAAGATCGCGCCATCCTGGATGGCACTCCAGTCTGGATGACAGAGTGAGACTCTGTCTCAAAAAAAAAAAAGAATCTCACCAGAAATTCTCAAATGTAACTTCTAAGCTCTTTCTGTATTTATGGGGAACTTTAGCTGTTTCACATACTAGAGAAAATAAAATAGAAGGTCAAAGAATGATAAGCAAAGGCTATACAAAATTTTTTTTTTTTTTTGAGACAGAGTTTCGCTCTTGTTACCCAGTCTGGAGTGCAATGGCACGATCTCGGCTCACCGCAACCTCCGCCTCCTGGGTTCAGGCAATTCTCCTGCCTCAGCCTCCTGAGTAGCTGGGATTACAGGCACATGCCACCGTGCCCAGCTAATTTTTGTATTTTTTAGTAGAGACAGGGTTTCACCTTGTTGACCAGGATGGTCTCGATCTCTTGACCTCGTGATCCACCCGCCTCGGCCTCCCAAAGTGCTGGGATTATAGGTGTGAGCCACTGCGCCCGGCCAAAAATCTTAACTAATAATTTGTAAAGTATGTTGTATTAGACAATGTTCTAATAATTTTGCAATGGAATGGAGCTACTGATTTGAAGTAAAATCTGGTATATTAAAACATCAAAGGTCTCTAAAATTTTTTTAGAAAAAAATATGTAATAGTTTTATTATTACTATTTTAAATAAATATTTTTAAAGTTTTTAAAATTTCAAATATGGTAAATACTGATGTAAAACAAGCTTGAATGCACCTCATGTGTAATTGGTGTTTTTTTTTTAATAGATTTAATTTGTTTGATTTTATACACTTGAAAAGTTTACTCCCTTATTTGATTCAACATATTTGCAAAATCTGCCATCAGTATAAATGTTGAAAGTTCTAGGTGGGGTTTTGAAGGAAGGGCCCTGGGTTTAAAGTCAGTCTTAAGGTATTACCAGCACCATTTAATAGCTAGTTGTTTGAGTTCAGGTATGTTTCCTGCCTTCTCTGAGCCTGTGGTTCCTCAGCCATAAAATGGAGGTAATAGTACCTGCTCTACTACCTCACAAGATTTAAAAAAAAAAAAAAAAAAAAAAAAGCCGGCCGCAGTGGCTCACGCCTATAATTCCAGCACTTTGGGAGGCCAAGGTGGGCAGATTACCTGAGGTCAGGAGTTTGAGACCAGCCTGACAAATATGGAGAAACCCTGTCTCTATTAAAAATACAAAAATTAGCCGGGCGTGGTGGCGAATGCCTGTAATCCCAGCTACTAGGGAGGCTGAGGCAGGAGAATGGCTTAAAGCCGGGATGGGGAGGTTGTGGTGAGACAAGATTGCGCCATTGCATTCCAGCCTGGGCAACAAGAGTGAAACTCCATCTCAAAAAAAAAAAAAAAAATAGTGTAGGGCAGTAGTTCTCAAAGTGTAGTCCAAGGATCCACTGAAGGTTTCATGGGTCAATAAGGATCTCCCTTATAGGAGACCAGATTCTCAATATACTTGAACCAAAACAACATATAACAACAGATTGAATGCAGAATCAGATAAGAGAGTCCAGCTGTATCTGTTAAAGCCAGATATTAAAGAGGATTGCAAAATGTAAATTAATACCACTCTTCTCAATTATTTTTGAAAAAAAAATTTTTAGGAAAACATGTTAATATGTAATGGGTTTATTATTGCTATTTTAAATAAATATTTTAAAATTTAATTTTGAATATGGTAAATATTGATAAATATAATCTATATAAACAGCTCTTCACAATCTGCAGGGTTTTTTTTTGTTTTGTGTTTTGAAACAGAGTCTCTGTCACCAGGCTGGAGTGCAACGGCACCATCTTAGCTCACTACAGCCTCCACCTCCTGGGTTCAAGTGATTCTCCTGCCTCAGCCTCCCAAGTAGCTGGGACTGCAGGCACGTGCCACCACGCCCAGCTAATTTTTTTATTTTTAGTAGAGATGAGTCTCACCATGTTGGTTAGGTTGGTGTCAATCTCTTGACCTCGTGATCTGCCCACCTTGGCCTCACAAAGTACTAGGATTACAGGCGTAAGCCATCGCACCTGACCCACAATCTGTAATACTTTTTAAAGAGTATAAGTGGATCTTGAGACCACAGCTTTTTAGAATGGCTGATAAACAGTAATGGTTGAGTCCAGGGCTGTTCTGCCTATGGAGTAGCCATGCTTTTATTTCTTTCTTTTTTTTTTTTTTTTAAGAGATGGGGGTCTCACTATGTTGCCCTGGAGTGCAGTGACTATTCACAGGCGTGATCCCACTACTGATCAGCACGGGAGTTTTGACCTGCTCTGTTTCCGACCTGGGCCAGTTCACCCATCCTTAGGCAACCTGGTGGTCCCCCGTTCCCGGGAGGTCACCATGTTGATGCCGAACTTAGTGTGGACACCCTATCGGCATAGCGCACTACAGAACTCCTGGGCTCAAGCAATCCTTCAGCCCCAGCCTCTGGAGTAGCTGGGACTACAGGCACGGGCCACCGCACTCGGCTGTTCCTTTACTTTTGTACTAAACTTGCTTTCACTTAAAAAAAAGGTGGGAGGAAGGGGAATTGTTGAATAGCTGCTATCAGGACAATTTCCTGCAGATAACAATAAACTTGATAAAAGTTGTTTTTTTTTTTTTTTGAAACAGAATTTTGCTCCCGTTGCCCAGGCTGAAGTGCAGTGGCACGATCTTGGCTCACTGCAACATCCGCCTCCCAGGTTCAAGTGATTCTCCTGCCTCAGCCTTCCTTGTAGCTGGGATTAGAGGTATCCGCCACGACTCTCGGCTAATTTTGTACTTTTAGTAGAGACGGGGTTTCTCCATGTTGGTTAGGCTGGTCTCAAACTCCCGACCTCAGGTCGTCTGCCCGCTTTGGCCTCCCAAAGTGCTGGTATTACAGGCATGAGCCACCATGCCCCAGCCAATAAAAGTTTTAAAAATTACTAGATGGCATTTGAGAATTACAGAAACTAGATTGAGGTCTGCAATTGGAAGGGGAGAACAGCAATGAGTAAGCTTCCATTTTTATAGCTTTTAGACTGGCATAAGGTCCCAGTTGGTGATATGAGGAGGTTGCTACAACTCTAGTAACAACCTGTAATCTTTCTTGAAAAGGGCACAGAGCTCACGGTGATGATGCAGCTGGAAAGTGAGGAGGGAAATCCTAGAAAGAATATTGGAGTGGCAGAACCCCCAACAATGTTTATAAACTCTGCTTGAATTTCTTGCAAACTCCTGAACTTTACATGTGCGGAGCAGCCTCCAAACAGCACACTTAAGGCTAAAGGAGCAGAGATTTCAGCTGCTGTCCACCATAGGGGAGACAGAACTTGGAGTTTAAGTCCAGCTGAGGTGATTGTCTTCAAAAGCAAAAACACTGACACTCTTTGGAGGAATATTACAGAATCTAGAGTCAGTTATATTAATCACAATATCTAGGCTATAATCCAGAAACTATCACCCTAATCAATGGAGACTAACCCCACAATGAGCCAAAGGTTGGATTTAGCAGAGAAGATTTAAAGCAGCTATTATGACTATCCTCAAGGACGTTAATCAAAATAAGATTGTATTTGTGAACAAATAGGACATCTCAGCAGAGAACTAGAAACTAAAGAATGAAATGAAAATTTTACATCTGAAAATACAATATCTGAAACAAAAAATATTGAATAGGTTTAACAGATCAGATATGACAGATAAGTCATTGAATTTGAGGATAGATTGATAGAAATCTAATCCAAAGTAGAGAAATTATTGTATATAAAGTTCTCTGTAAACTTCAGTGCTCTATGTAAATTTCAGAGTTTATTACTACAAGTTTCTTTTATATGTAAAGGGAAGAGGTGAATTTGGGTCTTTTTTTTTTTGCATTTTAGGTTTTGGGGTACATGTGAAGAACATGCAAGATTGTTGCATAGGTACACACATGGCAGTGTGATTTGCTGCCTTCCTCCCCTTCACCTATATCTGGCATTTCTCCCCATGCTATCTCTCCCCAACTCTCCACCCCCCACTGTCCCTCCCCTATTTCCCCCCAACAGACCCCAGTGTGTAGTGCTCCCCTCCCTGTGTCCATATGTTCTCATTGTTCAACACCCGCCTATGAGTGAGAACATGCGGTGTTTGATTTTCTGTTCTTGTATCAGTTTGCTGAGAATGATGGTTTCCAGGTTGATCCATGTCCCTACAAAGGACACGAACTCATCGTTTTTGATGGGTGCATAATATTCCATGGTGTATATGTGCCACATTTTCCCTGTCCAGTCTATCATCAATGGGCATTTGGTTTGGTTCCAGGTCTTTGCTATTGTAAACTGTGCTGCAGTGAACATTTGTGTGCATGTGTCCTTATAGTAGAAGGATTTATAATCCTTTGGATATATACCCAGTAATGGAATTGCTGGGTCAAATGGAATTTCTATTTCTAGGTCCTTGAGGAATCACCACACTGTCTTCCACAATGGTTGAACTAATTTACACTCCCACCAACAGTGTAAAAGTGTTCCTATTGCTCCACATCCTCTCCAGCATCTGTTGTCTCCAGATTTTTTAATGATCGCCATTCTAACTGGCATGAGATGGTATCTCAATGTAGTTTTGATTTGCATTTCTCTAATGACCAGTGATGGTGCGCATTTTTTCATATGTTTGTTGGCCTCATGTATGTCTTCTTTTGTAAAGTGTCTGTTCATATCCTTCACCCACTTTTGAATGGGCTTGTTTTTTTCTTGTAAATCTATTTTAGTTCTTTGTAAATACTGGATATCAGCCCTTTGTCAAATGGGTAAACTGCAAAAATTTTTTCCCATTCTGTTGGTTGCCGATTCACTCTGACTGTTTCTTTTGCCGTGCAGAAGCTGTGGAATTTGATTAGGTCCCATTTGTCTATTTTGGCTTTTGTTGCCAATGCTTTTGGTGTTTTGGTCATGAAATCCTTGCCTACGCCTATGTCCTGAATGGTTTTGCCTGGATTTTCTTCTAGGGTTTTGATGATGTTAGGTCTTATGTTTAAGTCTTTAATCCATCTGGAGTTAATTTTAGTGTAAGGTGTCAGGAAGGGGTCCAGTTTCTGCTTTCTGCACATGGCTAGCCAGTTTTCCCAACACCATTTATTAAACAGGGAATCCTTTCCCCGTTGCCTGTTTTTGTCAGGTTTGTCAAAGATCGGATGGTTGTAGATATGTTGTGTTGCCTCCAAGGCCTCTGTTCTGTTCCATTGGTCTATATCTGTTTTGGTACCAGTACCATGCTGTTTTGATTACTGTAGCCTTGTAGTATAGTTTGAAGTCCAGTAGTGTGATGCCTCCAGCTTTGTTCTTTTGGCTTAGAATTGACTTGGCTATGCGGGCTCTCTTTTGATTCCATACGAAGTTTAAGGTGGTTTTTTCCAGTTCTGTGAAGAAGGTCATTGGTAGCTTGATGGGGATAGCATTGATTCTGTAAATTACTTTGGACAGTATGGCCATTTTCACGATATTGATTCTTCCTAACCATGAACATGGAATGTTTCTCCATCTGTTTGTGTCCTCTCTTATTTTGTTGAGCAGTGGTTTGTAGTTCTCCTTGAAGAGGTCCTTTACGTTCCTTGTTAGTTGTATTCCTAGGTATTTTATTCTCTTTGTAGCAATTGTGAATGGGAGTTCGTTCTTTATTTGGCTCTCTTTAAGTCCGTTGTTGGTGTATAGGAATGCTTGTGATTTTTGCACATTGATTTTGTATCCTGAGACTTTGCTGAAGTTGCTTATCAGTTTCAGGAGATTTTGGGCTGAGACGATGGGGTCTTCTAGATACACAATCATGTCTATGGGGATCACTCCAGCAGCGTAGAGACCCCTCAGTGTCTCCGCCATTACGGAGTTAGAGCCCGGACATATTCTCCCCCTGCTTAGGGCAGTCGAGCTGAGGAAAAGAAGGAAGTGAAAGAGGCTTGAGTTTGCAGAAGTCTATTCTTGATCCACTGAGCTAATGGCATGTCTGGGTGAGGCCTGCGTGACCATTTACGAGACTATTGTCTCCCTTGAAGTTCCCGTTCTGGGCTGGTTTTATGACTCTGTTTACCTGCATTCACTAAATCCTGTGATCGCTCACATGTTACTAGAAAATTGCTACCCCTCAAATTATTGCTTGCCTTGATGTTACTTACTGTAACTGTAGTTATTGATAAGCTTGCCTTGATGTTACTTACTGTAACTGTAGTTATTGATAAGCTTGCCTTGATGTTACTTACTATAACTGTAGTTATCGATAAGAGGATAAGAATCTTTATGGGATAAGAATCTTTTGTTTGTTTTGTGTTCAGTGACGTTTACATAATCCCACATGCTACCCCTTTTTCTGAGTACTTTGTAACTTTTTGTTCCCCTTTGATGAATACCTTCACAATGGGACTTATGTCAGTTGCTGTATGTAACAACATATATAAACTCTTGTGCACGAGAATAAACTGCTGACTTGGGCATTGCCTATGTCAGTCCTCCAGACCCCATTCTTTCTGTCATTCTTTTCTTCCGTGCACTCTCTCTTCCAGGTATTGGGACCCTCATGCTGGTCAAGAGAGCCCCGGCAGACTTGCCGATCTCACGGACCACAACACATGTCATCTGCAAATAGAGACAATTTGACTTCCTCCTTTCCTATTTGAATACCCTTTATTTCTTTTTCTTGCCTGATTGCTCTGGCTAGAACTTCCAGTACTATATTGAATAGGAGTGGTGAGAGAGGGCATCCTTGTCTAGTGCCAGATTTCAAAGGGAATGCTTCCAGTTTTTGCCCATTCAGTATGATATTGGCTGTTGGTTTGTCGTAAATAGCTTTTATTATTTTGAGATACGTTCCGTCAATACCTCGTTTATTGAGGGTTTTTGGCATAAAGGGCTGTTGAATTTTGTGAAAGGCCTTCTCTGCATCTATTGAGATAATCATATGGTTTTTATCTTTGGTTCTGTTTATGTGGTAAATTACATTTATAGACTTGCATATGTTGAACCAGCCTTGCATCCCCAGGATGAATCCTACTTGATCATGGTGGATAAGCTTTTTTTTTTGATGTGCTGTTGCAATCGGTTTGCCAGTATTTTATTGAAGATTTTTGCATCTATGCTCATCATGAATATTGGCCTGAAGTTTTCTTTTCTTATTGAGCCTCTGTCAGGTTTTGGTATCAGGATGATGTTGGTCTCATAAAATGATTTGGGAAGGATTCCCTCGTTTTGGATTATTTGGAATAGTTTCAGAAGGAATGGTACCAGCTCCTCTTTGTATGTATGGTAGAATTCGGCTGTGAACCCATCTGGACCTGGGCTTTTTTTGGGTGGTAGGCTCTTAATTGCTGCCTCAACTTCAGACCTTGTTATTGGTCTATTCAGGGTTTCGACTTCTTCCTGGTTTAGGCTTGGGAGGATGCAAGTGTCCAGGAATGTGTCCATTTCTTCCAGGTTTCCTAGTTTATGTGCGTAGAGTTGTTTGCAATAATCTCTGATGATGGTTTGAATTTCTGTGGAATCTGTGGTGATATCCCCTTTATCGTTTTTTATTGCATCTATTTGGTTATTCCCTCTTTTCTTTTTTATTAATCTGGCTAGTGGTCTATTTTGTTGATCTTTTCAAAAAACCAGCTCCTGGATTTATTGATTTTTTTGAAGGGTTTTTTGTGTCTCTATCTCCTTCAGTTCTGCTCTAATCTTAGTTATTTCTTGTCTTTTGCTAGGTTTTGAGTTTTTTTGATCTTACTCCTCTAGCTCTTTCAATTTTGACAATAGGGTGTCAATTTTAGATCTCTCCTTGTTTCTCATGTGGGCACTTACTACTATATATTTTCCTCTAGAGACTGCTTTAAATGTGTCCCAGAGATTCTGGTATGTTGTGTCTTCATTCTCGTTGGTTTCAAAGAACATCTTTATTTCTGCCTTCATTTCATTGTTTATCCAGTCAACATTCAAGAGCCAGTTGTTCAGTTTCCATGAAGCTGTGCGGTTCTGAGTTAGTTTCTGAATTCTGAGTTCTAACTTGATGGCACGGTGGTCTGAGAGACTGTTTGTTATGATTTCTGTTCTTTTGCATTTGCTGACGAGTGATTTACTTCCATTTATGTGGTCAATTTTAGAGTAGGTGTGATGTGGTGCTGAGAAGAATGTATATCCTCTGGATTTGGGGTGGAGAGTTCTGTAAATGTCTATTAGGTTTGCTTGTTCCAGGTCTGAGTTCAAGTCCTGGATATCTTTGTTAATTTTCTGTCTAGTTGATCTGTCTAATATTGACAATGGAGTATTAAAGTCTCCCACTATTATTGTGTGGGAGTCTAAGTCTCTTTCTAAGTCATTAAGAACTTGCCTTATGTATCTGGGTGCTCATGTATTGGGTGCGTGTATATTTAGGATCGTTAGCTCTTCTTGTTGCATTGATCCTTTTACTATTATGTAATGTTCTTCTTTGTCTCTTTTGATCTTTGTTGCTTTAAAGTCTATTTTATCAGAGACGAGAATTGCAACTCCTGCTTTTTTTTGCTCTCCATTTGCTTGGTAAATCTTCCTCCATCCCTTTATTTTGAGCCTTTGTGTATCCTTGCATGTGAGATGGGTTTCCTGGATACAGCACACCAATGGGTTTTGGCTTTTTATCCAATTTGCCAGTATGTGTCTTTTGATTGAGGCATTTATTCCATTTATATTTAGGGTTAATATTGTTATGTGTGAATTTGTTACTGCCATTTTGATGCTAGCTGGCTGTTTTGCCTGTTAGTTGATGCAGATTCTTCATTGTGTTGATGCTCTTTACCATTTGGTATGGTTTTGGAGTAGCTGGTACTGATTGTTCCTTTCTATGTGTAGTGCCTCTTTCAATAGCTCTTGTAAAGCAGGCCTGGTGGTGATGAAATCTCTGAGTACTTGCTTGTTCACAAAGGATTTTATTTTTCCTTCACTTATGAAGCTTAGTTTGGCTGGATATGAAATTCTGGGTTGAAAGTTCTTTTCTTTAAGGATGTTGAATATTGGCCCCCACTCTCTTCTGGCCTGTAGGGTTTCTGCTGAGAGATCTGCTGTGAGTCTGATGGGCTTCCCTTTGTGGGTAACCTGACCTTTCTCTCTGGCTGCCCTTAAGCATTTTCTCCTTCATTTCAACCCTGGTGAATCTGATGATTATGTGCCTTGGGGTTGCTCTTATTGAGGAATATCTTTGTGGTGTTCTCTGTATTTCCTGGACTTGAATATTGGCCCGCATTGCTAGGTTGTGGAAGTTTTCCTGAATAATGTCCTGAAGAGTATTTTCCAGCTTGGATTCATTCTCTTCGTCACATTCAGGTACACCTATCAAACGTAGATTAGGTCTTTTCACATAGTCCCATATTTCTTGGAGACTTTGTTCATTCCTTTTTGCCCTGTTTTCTCTAATCTTGCCTTCTCATTTTATTTCATTGAGTTGATCTTCTACCTCTGATATCCTTTCTTCTGCTTGGTCAATTCGGCTGTTGAAACTTGTGCATGCTTCGCGAAGTTCTCATGTTGTGTTTTTCAGCTCCATCAGTTCACTTATATTCCTCTCTAAGTTGTCTATTCTCATTAGCATTTCGTGAAATCTTTTTTCAAGGTTCTTAGTGTCTTTGCATTGGGTTAGAACATGTTCTTTTAGCTCACAGAAGTTTTTTATTACCCACCTTCTGAAGCCTGATTCTGTCAATTCATCACACTCATTCTCCATCTAGCCTTGTTCCTTGCTGGTGAGGAGTTGTGATCCCTTGTAGGAGGAGAGGCCTTCTGGTTTGGGGTGCTTTCATCCTTTTTGTGCTGGTTTCTTCCCATCATTGTGGATTTATCCACCTGTCGTCTTTGTAGTTGTTGACTTTCAGATTGGGTCTCTGAGTGGATGTCCAGTTTGTTGATGATGAAGTTATTTCCTTCTGTTTCTTAGTTTTCCTTCTAACAGTCTGGCCCCTCTGCTCTAGGACTGCTGAGATCCACTCCAGGCCCTGCTTGCCTGGGGATCACCTGCAGTGGCTGCAGAACAGTAAGGGTTGCTGCCAGTTTCTTCTTCTACTATCTTTGTCCCAAAAGGATACCCACCAAATGTCAGTCTGAGCTCTCCTTTATGAGGTGACTCTTTGGATATACGGGGGTCAGGGAGCTGCTTGAGGAGACAGTCTGTCCTTCATAGGAGCTCAAGTGCTGAGCTGTGATCTCCATTGTTCATTTAGAGCTGCTGGGCAGGTACGTTTAAGTCTGCTGCAGCAGAACTCATAAACCCCTTTTTTTTCCCCCAGGTGCTCTGTCCTGGGTAGTTAGGGCTTTATTTATGAGTTTCTGTTGTGCTGCTGCCTTTTTATCAGGGCTTCCCTGCCCAGCGAGGAGGCAGCCTAGTCACTGTCTGCCTGCAGAGGCTTTGCTGAGCTGCTGTGGGCTCTTCCCAGCTGCCATGTGAACTTCTCTGCAGTCCTGTTTATATGGGTATAGTTAGAACTGCCTCGGCAATGGTGGCCCGCCTCTGTGATGACGAACTCTCCCTGTAATGGCGGGTTGCCTCAGCAATGGCAGGCTGCCTCAGCAATGGCGGACTACCTCCGTAGTGGTGGAGTGCCTCGGTAATGGCGGACGCCCCTCCCCCACAGAGTTGGACCGTCCTGGGTTCAGCTGTGATTGCTGTGAAACTCAACCCAGATCATTTCCAATTGCTGGTTTTTTTTGTTGGGGGGGTGGGACCAGCCGAGCCTGATCAGCTGGCTCGCTGCCTCAGAGCCTTTTTTTTTTTTAGTTGAATGGTCGACTCTCTCCCAGGTGTTCCAGTCGCCTGTTGAAAAGGTGCCGGGATCTGTGTAATTGCCCATGTGGCCACCCACTGTGCTGGCTGAAACAGTGGCACTGAGATTCGTGGTGCTTTTTTACCTGGGAATCTCCTGGCCTGGCTCCCTGTTTCAGTCCCCTTTTTTTTATTCAGATGAATGGGCGACTCTGCCTTCCTGGAGCTCCACTCGCCAGCTAAAAGGGCACCCAAACCAGTGTATTTTGTATAGAGAACCACAGCGCTGGGGCGCCAGCAAAACGGCCACGCTGGCGACCCATGGGGCTCCTCCGCCTGGGAATCTCCTGGTCTGTGGACAATAAAAATCCACCTGGAAATGTGGCGTCCACTCACCCTCTGGGCATTCACTGGGAGCTGCAATCCTGAACTGCTCCTAATTGGCCATATTGGATCTTCTCCTGGGTCTTCTTTTTATGTGCAGCACCCTTAATCTCCTGTCCTGTCCTGTCCTGTCCTGTCCTGTCTGGGTCTAGGCTTTATACCTTGCTTCTTTTTCTTCTTTTCTTTTTTTTTTTTTTGGAGACAGAGTCTTGCTCTGTCACACAGGCTGGAGTGCAATGGATCTCGGCTAACTGCAACCTCTGCCTCCTGGGTCCAAGTGATTGTTCTGCCTTAACCTCCCAAGTAGCTGGGATGACAGACATGAGCCACTACACCTGGCTAACTTATATTTTGGGTAGAGACGGGGTCTCACCATGTTGTCCATGCTGGTCTCAAACTCTTGGTCTCAAGTGGTCCCCTTGCCTCATCCTCCCAAAGTGCTGGGATTACAGGCATTGGCCACTCACTCAGCCTAGCCTCTGGTTTCTAATATCTCCTGCAGTCAGATATTTTGCCCTTGCTGCTTTCCTGTACTGTTGTCAGAGGTCACCAGGAATCTTTTGGTCAGTACACTCAACATGTTTGTAATAGGCCTTACCCCCATGTCTCTCTTCAGTATTTTGCACCATTGCCACCTCTTTTCTGCAAGGTTATTGTCTTTCCTCAATGACGATGTTTTTTATTTCTCCTCTTCTGTCTTATTGTGTCTTTTCTATTTTCCAAAGATTCTTTCTCAGCTTTTTCCCTCTTATTTCATTCTACTTGTTAGTCTACTTTATTATTTTCATACTTGGTTACTTCAGCCTTCTTGTTTCAGAGGTCTCTTCTCCCTTTCTGGCTCTGCTTTCTCTAGAGCCCAGTCCTGCTACTTCTCTCTGCTGATCACTAAACATTTCTACTTAGATATCCTGGGGTAGACACCTGGAGCTCAGGCTGTCTGAAGTGAAACCTCGCTGTTGCTTTTTTTTTTTTTTTTTTTTTGAGGTGGGGTCTCCTTGAAACCTCTTATCAAGCCAGTTTCTATACTTCTTCTCTGATGTTCTGGGACTCTGCCTTTATATCAACACCTAGCACGTGGCAGTTACTCTGAAAATGCTATCTGAAGGAATAGATGAATTCTTCCAGTTACCCAAGCTGGAATTCTGAGGCTCACCTTTGATTTGATCTCTGTGGCGACCACATCCAGTCTGTTGCCAAGTCATGTCAGTTTTGTGTCTAATGAATCTCTTGTATTCCTTCCTTCATTCCCATTGCGATTACTTTGATATCCTAGTAGGCTCCTAGACAGTCTTTTCTTTCTCCATGCCTTTTCCCTTGCTAATATTTTTTATGTGTTGCTATTAGAGCAGTCTTGACTCATGCCTAATGATGGTGATGATGATAATGCCTAGTATTTATTAAACACTATGGACCCCACTATCTAAGTGCATTATATCATTCCATTCAAATAACTTATAAGGTAGATACTGTCAACCTATATTTTATAAGTGAAATGGAGGCCCAGAGAGTTAAGTGTCTTGCCAAGACCATACAGCTAGTAAATGGCAGAGCTAGAATTTTAAGCTGTCTGATTTTAGTTCAAGCTTTAACTACCATGCTGTTCTCCCTCCCACAGAGTAATGTAACTGATCATGCTGTTCTTACTCAAACATCTTACAGAGTTATATCAAACACCCTACTACTTTTTAGTCTTATATTCAGTATCCTTTGTGAACTGACTCCATCTCATTATTTCTGTTACTTTGTTTTTTTCTATGCCAAATTGAATCTATTATCTAAATATTCATACCCTTCCCAGTAATTTTATTCATTTTATTTTTTCTACCTGTTTATCTCCCTCTCTTACCATGTTTCGTAACTGCTCCGTGGCACTAAATGCATTTCTTTCTTTCTTTCTTTCTTTTTTTTTTTTTTTGAGACAGATTTCGCTCTTGCTGCCCAGACTGGAATGCAATGGTGCAATCTTGGCTCACCGCAACCTCCGCCTCCTGGGTTCAAGCAATTCTCCTGCCTAATCTCCTGAGTAGCTGGGATTACATGCATGCACCACCACGCCTGACTAATTCTGTATTTTTAGTAGAGACGGGGTTTCTCCATGTTGGTCAGGCTGGTCTCAAATTCCTGACCTCAGGTGATCCGCCCGCCTCAGCTTCCCAAAGTGCTGGGATTACAGGCGTGAGCCACCACACCAGCCTTATTTCATATTGTAATTATAGTTTGATGTTTTATCTTTCCTTTGAGCCTGTAATCTTGAGTGCAGCATCTGTAATTTTTTTCTGTCTCCATGCCTTGTACAGTGTTCGCTTTTACATGTTTTTTCTTTATTAAATTTCTCTTCAAAAATATCTGTTGAATAAGTGAAAAATTTAACTATTACCCGTAGACCATTAACCATAAGATTCCTGTATTGATGGCTTATTAGCGTGCTATGTCTCATTTCCCTATGGTTCAGTAGTTCATTATACTACATAATAGGAAGAACTGGTGAAAATGTTTGTGATCTGAGGGTTTGGTTTTTTTTTTTAGACAATTTGTAAGGCTAGTTTAAGATACTTCAGTTTGAACCATTTTATTGATTCTAAGACACGTTTTTCACATGCTGAAATTGTCAATATAGATTGGCCGGGCGTGGTAGTTCATGCCTTTGTGGATTACCCAAGGTCAGGTGTTGAAGACCAGTCTGACCAACCAACATGGTGAAACCCCATCTCTACTAAAAATACAAAAATTAGCCGAGTGTGGTGGCTTGTTCCTGTAATCCCAGCTACTTGGGAAGGTGAGGCAGGAGGATCACTTGAACCCGGGAAGCAGAGGTTGCAGTGAGCCGAGATTATACCACTGCACTCCAGCCTAGGCCACAGAGCAAGACTCCTTCTCAAAAAAAAAATTTTTTTTTATTTTGTTTTTTAAATCTCCCTGTAAATTCACAGTGTTGTAGAATCAGGGAAATTTGTGAGTACAAATAAGTAGTGACTTGGTTAAATGGCCTCTTGGAACAATATTCATAATTTGGATTTTTGTTTATATTCTAAGAGGATAGGCTCAAGTCAGCTTCTGTCACCTTATTTTATATTGCATTGCTGCTGAAAGGCTTTTAAAAAATGAGATAAGAAGTAAGAGTTTTGCTATTTTTTTAATTGGGGGAGGAATGGGGAAACTATTAGGTTTAAGTGGGATTTACTAGTAATGCATCAATGTAGAGTTTAAAGGATCAAGTTGCAGGATTTCCAAAGTATCATTATTTATGTAAAATTTAAAAACATGCTACCTTGTTAAAGGCTACATACTTATTCAGAAAGAATGTGGTTACGTAAAAGAGAGTCATAAACACTATTCAGGATCGTGGTTGCTTTTGGAAGCAAGGTGTGTAGAGGGATAGAATGAGGGAAAGATGCCAAGAGGCTTTGTATTGTTTATGTTCTGGGCTGAGTAGTAGATGGGTGAGTGGGTCTTTGTTACATTGTTCTCTGTAACTCCTTGTCTATCTGAAATATTTTATAATTTTGTAAAATGAGGGGGAAAGGATACAGGTGGTATTTGTATTAAATGTCATTTTTAAAGTTTGTGGTTTTAAGCTCAAACCACAGAGTTTTCCACTCTCCCTTGACTCTCCTTACTTTCCTTCCCAAAAGTGAACATTTTACTGGTTTATTTTAACCTTTCCAGAGATGTGTACATAGACAAGAGTATATATAAATTTTTCTCCCACCTTTAAAAACTGAAATAAATGCTCTTCTCCTTTTACATAAATAGTTGTCTTCTTTATATAGTTTTACACTATTCCTTTTTAGCTTAATAATATAACTTGGAGGGCGGGCATGGTGGCTCATGCCTGTAATCCCAGCAGGTGGATCACCTGAGGTCAGGAATTTGAGACCAGCCTGGCCAACATGGTGAAACCCCGTCTCTACTAAAAATACAAACATTAGCTGGGCGTGGTGGTAGACGCCTGTAATCCCAGTTCCTTGGGAGGCTGAGGCAGAAGAATCGCTTGAACCTGGGAGGCAGAGGTTGCAGTGATCCGAGATCGAGCCATTGCATTCCAGCCTGGGCAACAGGAACAAAACTCTGTCTCAATAATAATAATAGTAATAATAATAATAAAACTTGCAGATTATTCCATATCAGTACATTAAATATGTAGTTTTAACAGATTCTGCTTTTTTTTTTTTTTTTTTGAGACAGGGTCTCACTTTGCCTCCCAGGCTGAGGTACAGTGGCATGATCATGGCTCCCTGTAGCCTCGCCCTTCTCAGCTCAGGCTATCCTGCCTCAGCTACCCAAGTAGCTGGGACTAAGGCATGCACCACCATGCCTGGCTAATTTTTGACACGTAGAAAGCACTATAAAATGTTAGCTATTTTAATTATGTTACCAATCACTTAGCTTTCTGCTGCCCAAGCCACTGCCAATCTCCAGACAGCTAACCCCACATTCCACCACTGACCTCCATAGACCTTGGTCTGTTTGGCTAGTGTGGAAACCTCATTTTCTTTTTCAGTGTCTGCTCTTTCAAAGGATGTTCTCCTGGCCATCCAGTGATGCCCTTTATACATCCAGTGATGCCTTCTGCCTAAAGTACCAGGGCTCTCTGCACAGCTAGGGTAGAGAAGATGATGTACAGTCTCACATCTGCCTGAAACCAGGGCACTTCTGAATGTCTTTGCTGCTTATTCTCAGCTTCTTGGTCAGAATTCTACATATTCTTCCTCATATAGGCTTCCCCCTCCAGTTCCACCTTACCTTCTACTTCCTTTGGGAACCTACATGCTAATATGTGTCTGAATCCATTTGAGATCAGGGTTTAAGTTCTTTCTTTTTCCTTCTTTTCTTTCTTTTCTTTTCTTTTTTTTCCTTTCCCTCTTTTTATTGAGACAGTGTCACTGTTGCCCAGGGCTGGAGTGCAGTGGTGTGATCACAGCTCACTGCAGCCTCGACCTCCAAGGCTTAAGTGATCCTCCCACCCCAGGCACCCAAATAGCTGGGAGTACAGGTGCACACCACCAAACCCAGCTAATTGTTTTATTTTTTGTGGAGACGAGGTTTCACTGTATTGCTCAGGTGGGTCTCCAATGCCTGGGCTCAAGCACCCCTTCTGCCTCATCCACCCAAAGTGCTGGGTTTACTGGCATGAGCCACCGTGCCCGGCTTAAGTTCTTTCTCATGAGACTCCTGGGCCACAAGTTAATTGGGAATGTGGCTTGACATTTATTTTAAGGATTCCTTAGCTACTGTGACTGACAGGTCACCCAAACATTTGATGATAATTGGGAGGCTAGTATCCCCTGAGCACCAGAGGATCCCTGAGGAGCAGTGACATCTCTGCCCAAACAGGATACCCTGTTATGTTATTAACATTTATAGCTAACATCTGCATAGCAGTTTCCATTACAACATGATTTTCACGTAAGTTATGTCATTTAACTGAGGCAGGGATCAGTATCTCATTTTCATTTTTCTTATGAGAAAACAAGATTAGAAACATTGTGTTCACATAAATGGAAAAGGACAAGTCTGTCTTCATGTGTCGCTCATACCAAGTGATCTTCTTACCAGATGAAAAAAGATCATATTGTATGGTTCAGCAGGGAGGAATTTAGTGTTAGCCATGTCTGCAGTGAAATTAAAAGCATTGAAAACTTGAGTAATTTCATTTAAATTTAGGTCTCCTTACTACTCTGTAGGTTTGTATGAACTATATACAATTTTGTATTAGTAAGAAATATATGTGTAAGTCTGGCGTGGTGGCTCACGCCTGTAATCCCAGCACTTTGGGAGGCCGAGGTGGGCCGATCATGAGGTCAGGAGATCAAGACCATTCTGGCCAACGTGGTAAAACCCTGTCTCTACTGAAAATACAAAAATTAGCTGAGGGTGGTCGTGTGTGCCTATAACCCCAGCTACTCGGGAAGCTGAGGCAGGAGAATCACTTGAACCAGGGAGTTGGAGGTTGCAGTGAGCCGAGATCGCCCCACTGCACACCAACCTGGCAACAGAGTGAGACTCTGTCTCAAAATATATGTATGTGTGTACATATACCTATATAAATTTGTTTTTCTTTTTTTAGAACCACAATGGACACTGCCAGCCATAGCCTTGTTCTTCTGCAGCAGCTGAACATGCAGCGAGAATTTGGTTTTTTGTGTGATTGCACAGTTGCAATTGGAGATGTTTACTTCAAGGCTCATAGAGCAGTACTTGCTGCTTTTTCTAACTATTTCAAGATGATATTTATTCACCAAACAAGGTAAGGATGTGTTTTTGTAAAAATTTTTAATATTGTAATTTATATAAGCTTTATTATAATATCGTTTTGGAATCCTTTGTTATGGAGTCACCCTAAGAAGTAAAATTATAATAATTTTTTATACATCAGTAATTAAACTCAGTGTGTAGGATCCGTAGTGGAAAATAATGAAAATAAGAATAGCTAAAATGTATTGAAGGCTTATCCCATACCCAAGCACTAAGTATTTGCCCTATAATGTAAATTCTACTGTTATCCCTAATTTAGGGAAAAGAAAACTGAGACTGAGTTAAGTAACTTGCCCATCCAGAATTATATAGCTAATAAGTTAAGACTCGGATGCAGAGTTGTCTGAAGCTATGTCTATGCTTTTAGTCACTAAGTTGTTAATTTTTATTTCATATAACACTTTCTTTATTATTTATTTGAGACGGAGTCTAGCTCTTTTGCCCAGATTGGAGTGCAGTGGCACCATCTTGGCACACTCCAACCTTGACCATCCAGGTTCAAGCAGTTCTGTCTCAGCCTCCTGAGTAGCTGGGCCTATAGGTGTGTGCCACCACACCTGGCTAAATTTTGTATTTTTTATAGAGACCGGGTTTCTCTATGTTGGCCAGGCTGATCTCAAACTCCTGACCTCAGGTGATCAGCTTGCCTCGGCCTTCCAAATTGCTGGGATTACAGGCGTGAGCCACCACACCCGGCCTCATATAACACTTTCATAGCAAAGTTTCAGTATCATAATTCTACCTGTCACATGGTCAGTATTACAATTCAAGGGTCATTTGTTTCAAATATTTTTTCAAAATTATTTTGCTTTTTCTTTTTTTTTATTATTTTATTTTATTTTATTTTTTCAAAAAGAGAGAGAGAGAATAGGAAGGAGGAAAAAGGAAGAGAAAGAGAGAGAGAGAATGGGGAGGAGGGAGAAGGAAAAGAAAGAGGGAGAGAGAATGGGAGTATTGCTTTCTTGCCCAGGCTAGAATGCAATCTAGTAATGGGTATTGAAAACCTCTTTTATACTGATAATTATACTCAGCGATGTAGTCAGGAAGGAATAAGGGAAGAAGATAACAAACAAACAGCCAACCAATATTTCACTCAAACCCATGAAATGCTATGCGATCACTGAGGAGTGATCCACCTCCAACCACATAGTCACCCCTGGAATAGGTGTGAGGTGATAATGTATGTTCTGTGTATTTGAAGTGGAGAGCTCCACAAATGTTTATCAAGTTTACTTGTTCCAGGTCTGAGTTCAAGTTCTGAATATCCTTGTTAATTTTCTATCTCGTTGATCTATAGAATCGTTAGCTCTTCTTGTTGCATTGATCCTTTTCCATTATGTAATGTCATTCCTCACCTCTTTTGATCTTTGTTGCTTTAAAGTCTACTCTATCAGAGGCGAGAATTGCATCTCCTGCCCTCTGTTCACTAGTTCATTTTTACTCTCCGCTTGATTGGCAAATCTTCCTCCTTCTCTCTGAGTCTTTGTGTATTGTTGCATGTAAGATGGGCCCGGATGCAGCATACCGATGGGTTTTGACCTTTCATCCAATTAAAACATACATAAGTTTAATACCGGCGTTTGATGCTAGCTGGCTGTTTTGCCCATTAGTTGATGTAAATTTTTTATTGTGTTAAAGTTCTTTGCTTTTTGATATATTTTTGGAAAGGCTGATATTGGTTGTTCCTTTATATGTATAGTGCTTCCTTCAGAAGCTCTTGTAAAGCAGGCCTGGTGGTGGTGAACTCTCTAAGTACCTGTTTGTTCGCAAAAGATTTAATTTTTCCTTCGCTCATAAAGCTTAGTTTGGCTGGATATGAAATTCTGGGTTGAAAGTTCTCCTCTTTAAAGATGTTAAATATTGGTCCCCACTCTTTTCTGGCTTGTAGGGTTTCTGCTGAGAGATCTGCTGTAAGTCTGATAGGTTTCCCTTTATGGGTAACCTGACCTTTCTCTCTGGCTGCCCTTAGTATTTTCTCCTTCATTTCAACCCTAATAAATCTGGCGATTATGTGCCTTGGGGTTGGTCTTCTTGAAGAATATCTTTGTGGTGGTCTCTGTATTACCTGGAGTTGAATATTACCCTGCCTTGCCAGGTTGGGAAAATTTTCCTGAATGATATCCTGAAGAGTATTTTCCAACTTGGATTCATTCTCTTCGTCACATTCAGGTACACCTATCAAACGTAAATTAGGTCTTTTCACATAGTCCCATATTTCCTGGAGACTTTGCTCATTCCTTTTCATCCTTTTTTCTGCATTCTTGTCTTCTCGTTTCATTTCACTGAGCTGGTCCTCCACTTCTGATATCCTTCCTTCTGCTTGATCAATTCGACTGTTTAAACTTGTGCATGCTTCGCGAAGTTCTCGTGTTGTTTTTCAGCTCCATCAATTCACTTATATTCTTCTCTAAATTGTCCATTCTCGTTAACATTTCGTCAAACCTTTTTTCAAGGTTCTTAGTTTCTTTGCATTGGGTTAGAACAAGTTCTTTTAATTCACAGAAGTTTCTTATCACCCACGTTTTGAAACCTGCTTCTGTTATTGGAACACACGTGTAATCTATTAAGCCTTGTTCCGTTACTGATGAGGAATTGCAATCCCCTGTAGAGGGAGAGGCATTCTGATTTTGAGTATTCTCTACCTTTTTACGCTGGTTTCTTCCCTTCATTATATATTTGTCCGTCTGTCGTCTTTATAATTACCGACTTTCTAACTGGGTCTCTGACGTCCAACTTGTTGATTCCCTGCGCCGAAATCTGAGCAATCCACTGAGCCGGCCAAAACAGCGGTGTTAAGATTGATGGTGCTTTTCTGCCCGGGAATCTCCGGACTCTGCACCAAGAACTGGCGTGCTAAGGCACCAGCAAAACCGCCACGCCGGCCACAAGAGTCGCCCTGGCGACCCGTGGGGCTCCTCCACTGGGAATCTCCTGGTCCGTGAGCAACTAATATTCGTCTGAAAGTGTGGCGTCCTCTCGTTCTTTGCGCTTTCACTGGGAGGTACGTGCCTGAGCTGCTAATCATCAGCCATCTTGGATCTCTCTATTTTGCTTTTTCAAATTTGGGTTACTTCAATGTATTAGGTATGTAGGGAGGGAGAAGGAAAGTGGTACTCAGATTCGAACCTTTTGGTAGAGTAGTTTTAGTCCATCCTAGAATGAAAGTGACAGAACACTTTATGTTTTTTTAAAGAACCTTACTTGAAATACTTAGGAGTCTAGCCTCAGTTATACATTTTAATTGTTAATTCATTCAAATATTTATTGAATAGATTATTCAATATGTCAGTCACTGTGCTATGCCTCAGTGTATTAATCTACTCTCATGCTACTATAAGGACATACTTGAAACTGGGGTTTTGTTTGTTTATTTGTTTGTTTGTTTGAGACTGAGTCTCACTCCATCACCCAGGCTGGAGTGGAATGGCATGATTTTGGCTCATTGCACCCTCCAACTCCTGGGTTCAAGTGATTCTCATGCCCCAGCCTCCCAAATAGCTGGGATTACAGGTATGCACCACCACACCCAGCCAATTTTTGTATTTTTAGTAGAGATGGGGTTTCACCATGTTGCCCAGGCTGGTTTTGAACTCCTGACCTCAGGTGATCCACCTGCTTCAGCCTCCCAAAGTGCTGGGATTGCAGGCATGAGCCATTGTACCTGGCTCGAGACTGGGTAGTTTATAAAGGAAAGGGATTTAATTGACTCACGATTCCTCAGGGATGGGGAGGCCTCAGGAAACTTATAATCATGGCAGAAAGGGAAGCAAACACTTTCTTCTTCACGTGGCGACAGGAAGGAGAAGAATAAGAGCGAAGTGAAGGGGGAAGCCCCTTATAAAACCATCAGATCTCATGAGAACTTACTATCATGAGAATAGCATGGGGGAGCCACCCTCATGGTTCAATTACTTCCCATCAGGTCCCTCCCACCACATGAGGGGATTATGGGAATTACAATTCAAGACGAAATTTGGGTGGGGACACAGCCAAACCATATCACCCAGTAACAGGTAAATTATAATCTCTGCCTTTGAGCAATTCATAGTCTGATAGTTAATGCGTGTAAAGCAAATAATTGTGCTGTAATTGACCCTCTTCTGCCTCCATTTCCTTATCTATAAAATGCTAGAATTATATATTCACCCCATGGGTACTAAGAAAATTAAATGGATTAATAATATTAAAATGCTTAGAATAAAGTTTTGCACTGTTAGCTACTTTTGCTATTAATAATACCTTAAGTGTGTCATAGAAGCGTATACAAGGTAGAGTAAGGTTTCAGTGGCCCTATTTTGAGAAGGTTGGAACAGGCTTTACAGAGACCCTGGATCTTGAAGAATAAGGAATTTTTCAGATGTTGTAGAAGAATGCAAGAATGTGCATCATAGGCAGAGGGAAAAAATGGCATGAAAGCATATAGAGACATGTGAACCAGGCCAGCACATTCAGACGATAGAATAGATCAGAATGATTAGAATGTGTGGCACAAAGGGGAGAGGAGATTGGAGTGGGGACAAGTAACGGGCAACCTTTTCTGCCAAATGAAGGAGTTTCTTATCTGACCTACATGTCAATTGTAGAATTGTAGATTACCTTCACTGTATTAGAAATGCCACCTTCAGATCAGTCTCCTGAGAGCTGTAAGTTAGTTCAGGTCTCAATGCACCTGTTATGTGCCAGGCACAATGCTAATCTGAACCCAGGTGATAGAAAGGTAGGCCTGCTATGTGGTATCTCTGTATAGAGCAACAAAAAATCATGTTATTAGAACTCTGAACTGATATTTTTTAAAACCCCGCTACAAACAGTGTAAGTGGGTAGGTTAGAACTAAGAGTGGAACCCAATAGAAGTCCTGAGATCTCAGGACCAAAGCAATGGATTGCCAGCGTACTGCCACTCAGGGAAATCTGATGCTCTCACATAAACTTCTGCTTCAGGGAAGGTAAGTCCATTCACTGATTTCATTGTTCCTTGATAGCAACATTTCCTTCAGGTTGTCTCTATTCTAATTTTGCAGGGATGTGTCTGATTTCACATACTTATTTCCATCTATTTCCTGAATTATAGATTCATGTAAAAATTGAGTTTGGATTATTTTTAAGCTTTTCAAAATTATCCTGTATTCATTTGTGATATATTTATTTATTTTTATTTTTAATTATTTGAGACAGGGTCTGGCTCTGTTTTCCAGGCTGGAGTGCAGTGACACAGTCCTGGCTCACTGCAACCTCTGCAGTGACTCAAGTGTTCCTTCCACCTCAGCCTCCCAAGTAGCTGGGACAATAAGTGCATATCACCACGCCTGGTTAATTTTATGTTTGTTTGTTACAAAAGCTATGTTGCCCAGGCTGATCTTGAACTCCTGAACTCAAGTGATCTGCCTGGCTCAGCCTCCCAAAGTGCTGGGATTATAGTCATGAGCCACTATGCCCGGCCCCTCACTTGTGATTTAAAGGACACATAGATGAATATATTTTGGAAGCCAAAATAAGATTAGCATAATTTAGAATTTAAGTATTATCAATTTCAATAGATTTTTTTTTTTTTTTGAAGACAGTCTCTTTCTGTTGCCTAGGCTAGAATGCAGTGGCATGATCTCAGCTCACTGCAACCTTTGCCCACAGGTTCAAGCAATTCTCCTGCCTCAACCTCCCTAGTAGCTAGGACTGCAGGTATGCACCACCACACCTGGCTAATTTTTTGTAGTTCTAGTAGAGATGGGATATCACCATGTTGGCCAGGCTTATCTTGAACTACTGACCTCGGATTATCTGCCTGCCTCGGCCTCCCAAAGTTCTGGGATCACAGGAGTGAGCTACCATACCTGGCCAATTTCAGTAGATTCTTTCAAAAGTTTTTTAATATTTTTATTGTGGTTATAAACGTGTAAAATTTGCCATTTTAACTATTTTTAATTATACAATGTGGTGGTGGTAATCATATTCACAATATTATACAACCATTACCACTGTCTATTTTCAAAACTTTTTCATCACCCCAAACAGAAACTTTGTACCCATTAAGCAATAACTCCCCATCTCATCCTCTCAATCCCCAGAAACCACTAATCTACTTTCTATCTCTATGAATTTGCCTATTCTAGATATTTTATACAATATTCGTCCTTTTGTGTCTGGCTTATTTTACTTTCATGGTATTTTTGGGGTTCTCCATGTTGTAGCAGATATCAGAATAATACTCCATTGTATGTATAAGCCATCTTATATTTGTCCACTCATTTTTGGTGGACACTAGGTTCTTGCTACCTTTGGCTACTGTGAGTAATGTTGCAGTGAACATTGGCATACAGGTATCTGTTTGAGTCCCTGTTTTTAGTTCTTTTGATTGTTTACTCGATAGACTGTTAAATTCCTTAAGAGGGTACCTATTTTATTCATCAGTTTTCTACCTTTGGCATCTAGTATAGTAAATATCACTTAGGAGTCACTCGATTAACGTTGAACTAATCACAATATATGTCTGTGTTTCCTAACTTTAAGCAGTAGATTGAATACATGAAGACTTTTTGCTAGGCCATAAAATGGGTATAAAATGAATTTAAGCCTTTGTTGCCGTGTTTTATTAAGGCAAATTGCTAAGTTCAGACTTCTAAGGAAGAAATTGCTTTAGTCTCAGACTATACTGTTAACTGAAAGGCCAACTAGTTTGTGTTTCATTTCGTGTGGGTCTGTTTTTGTTTTTAACAGTGAATGCATAAAAATACAACCAAGTGACATCCAACCTGACATATTCAGCTATTTGTTGCACATTATGTACACGGGGAAAGGGCCAAAACAGATTGTGGATCATAGTCGTTTGGAGGAAGGGATTCGATTTCTTCATGCCGACTACCTTTCTCACATTGCAACTGAAATGAATCAAGTGTTCTCACCAGAGACTGTGCAGTCCTCAAATTTATATGGCATTCAGATCTCAACAACCCAAAAAACAGTGGTCAAACAAGGACTGGAGGTCAAAGAAGCTCCTTCTAGTAACAGTGGAAACAGAGCTGCTGTCCAGGGTGACCACCCCCAGTTGCAGCTGTCTCTTGCTATTGGTCTGGATGATGGCACTGCAGACCAGCAGAGGGCCCATCCTGCCACCCAGGCCCTGGAGGAGCACCAGAAGCCCCCAGTTTCCATCAAGCAGGAGAGATGTGACCCAGAATCTGTGATGTCTCAGAGCCACCCCTCACCCTCATCAGAGGTGACAAGCCCCACCTTTACTGAAACCAGTATCAAAATACACTTATGCCATTACTGTGGGGAACGTTTTGATTCCCGTAGTAACCTAAGGCAACATCTCCATACACATGTATCTGGATCCCTGCCATTTGGTGTCCCTGCTTCCATTCTGGAAAGTAATGACCTTGGTGAAGTGCATCCCCTTAATGAAAACAGCGAGGCTCTCGAATGCCGCAGGCTCAGCTCCTTCATTGTTAAGGAGAATGAACAGCAGCCTGAGCACTCCAGCCGGGGTACCACAGAGCCTTTGCAGATCAGTCAAGTATCTTTGATCTCCAAAGACACGGAGCCAGTAGAATTAAACTGTAATTTTTCTTTTTCAAGGAAAAGAAAAATCAGCTGTTCCATCTGTGGTCATAAATTCCCTCGAAAGAGCCAATTGTTGGAACACATGTATACACACAAAGGTAAATCTTACAGATATAACCGATGCCAAAGGTTTGGTAATGTACTGACCCAGAGATTTCAGCCACATTGTGACAACTGGTCTGATGTCTGCATGAAAAGTTCTCGCTTGTCACAAGAACACTTAGACTTGCCTTATGCCTTAGAGTCGGAGCTTACACAAGAAAATGTGGATACCATCCTAGTTGAGTAGCAGCTTCTCTTTCAGAATTGTTATACCAATTCTGAAAAAAAAAATTGCATGGCATTTTTTATTCATAAATTATTTTCCCCTCAGTTCCATTGACTTTTTCCTTCACAGCTTATCCATAGTCTTAAGGTTGTATATATTAGGTCTTCTCATAAGACTTAATACGAGGCTACTAAAATGTAACCTTCAGTTAGTACTATGAACTTTTCACAAATGAAATCACAATTTAGAAATCAGAAATCAATGTGGAAATATGGAAACTTCAAATAGGTATTTATAGAATTTCCAAGTTTAGTCATAGAATCAGTAAAATCAAATTGAATATAAAGTAAATTAAATCTGTTCTAAAGCATATTCTGAACTATCACTTTTGCTTACATTTCACATGAATTCACTCCTACAAGGATTATTTTTAAATACTTTCTTCCATATAGGAAATTAATAGTTATTTTAATGCATAACTATATGTTATACATATGTTACAATATATAAAAATTCATTTTAAGATCTACCAAATCATGAGTAGTTTTATTTTTTACTACTAGCTCCACAACATCTTATCTACATGGCTTCTCTTTACTTTTTAACATTGAGTATACCTCATTTTTAGTAAAAAATATTTCATTTAAAAGGGAGAAGAGTCAGAAAGACATTAAAAAATCTTTAAGAAACAATAAGATATATACATATAGAAAAATAAACATGCAGAGACAGAGACTCAGCTAGAACTGAATTCACTAAAAACCCCAGGGTTGTTACCTTGGTCTAGAGTGTTTTCTTAGACACCTTAAAAAGACCAGAGGTTTACATGAGTTGAAAGAGAAAGATGATTTTTATTTTATCAGTGTCAGCAGACTTTTGGGCTGCCTGGGTTGATAATAATTTTCTAAAAATCACTTGAAAAAGTAATTTTTCGGTGGCACAATTTTTACTTTTTTTTCTGATCCATAAAACCAGCAAAGTAGATATATTCAGTGTTCTATAACTACATTTAAAATCCATGATGGTAGCTTTCCCTCTATAAATTAACTTAACTCTCTTTTATAATGGTGACACTTACAAAGCTAAAACCCCAGGAAAATTAAAGTTGATGGAATAAATTACAGATTCTCCTGCTCTGTGTACCTGGGAAATAGCTGGTTAAGCTTCGCCACAAACGATAGATCTGAAATGTTTGAATTTCAAATACTGCATAGTCAAGGATAATAAAATAGACTCATTTTTGCCCTCTTGTTAAATTCTAAGCTTCACAGACATTTGAATACATCTAAAAAAATTGGTTTGTGAGCCTTAGAATTTAACCACGAATAAAACTCTTGAGCTCCCTCCAGACTGAACACTTCCAAGGACGTTTCCTGACACATTCAGCAGCATCAGGGTTCAACCAGGAGGGAGCGCAAAGAATAATCCAGCTAATTCTAAGGACACAAAGGTTTTCTCTAGGTAAACAGTAGTTCAGGTAAATTACAAAGTGATAAATTTTTCTTGAAGACTGAATGAAGAAAACTACTGGGTATTATGTAAGGCAGTTGAGTTTCTGCCTTAGACAAGTGAGTAAAGGCTGGTATGGTCAAGACTGATGTGTGTTGAGAGCAAATCTAACTGTTGATATGACTAATTGTATTGGAAGTAATTAAAACAAATGCATTGTTCTTTGAGGTCAGAACTTTATCTAATCTTAAACTTTTTTCTACGAATTCACTTAAGCAACTATTCAAATTTGTACTGCCCTCAAAGATGTCATCTCATTGGAAGAACACAAATATTAACATTGATTTTATGTATTTAGGACGTATTTCCTAGCCTTCTTCAATTAAAATTTGATTGTTCTTATTAAGATAATTTTTCTCCTCTATATTATTCCCTATTTGCCCTCTCATTATTCTTTGACACAGGAAATCCTTGTATAGCTAAAAAGTGGAGGTAGAGTTGTATGTGGATGGTGGGATAAGACAGTGCTTTAGGGCAGAGTTTGGAGAAATGGTAACAGTTTGCTGGCAGGTGATTGGCCATGATAGACAACACTGAATTAAAGCAGAAATATATCTGTTGAGAGTTCAGAAAATAGGGGTTAACTGTATTTCTATTCTTATAGTTCCTTTTAATATTAGAAATTCAAAGCAAATGTTCTGTCCTTGGTCCTTATAACATTCATTCTGTTTAGGAAGTGGGAAAATATCAACTTCATTTTATAGAAAAAAATCCCAAAAGCTGAATTCCAGAGATGCAATGAATAGTGGTGTGGGACTGACGCCAGTTTTGTTGTGGTTATTTTCATTTATTCTGCAGGCTTTTTGTTTGTTTGTTTGTTTGTTTGTTTGTTTTTTGAGACAGAGTCTCGCTCTGTCGCTCAGGCTGGAGTGTAGTGGCAAGGTCTGGGCTCACTGAGGCATTTTTTTAAAGTAACTGTCATATGCCTAACACCGTGCCCTATTAGTTTTTAAAGACACGATTGCTTACTCCGAAAATTTCCTTTGTATTTTAAAAGTTCTTCCAGCTAAAACCTTTGTTTTTGACTACATCTCCACAAAATGGAGCTATACTGTTAGCCGGCATCCTAATAATATAGTGCAGTTTGCATAATGATTACCAAGCTTGAAACTGGAAATGCCATATGCACTTTCATCTGTGTATCAGGCAGATACTAAACAAATATTTTCCCCTTGAGTCAGCTTAAAAATTTTTCCTTCTTTTGAAATCTCACACACAGTTGTTTTCTGGAGAAAAATAGAGACTGTTTTAGTATTTGTTCTTATTAGTATATCATTAGAACTCAGCACAGTCTGCCTTATACGAAAACCAAAATTTTTTTATTTATAACTCTTCAGATTGTTACTTCTTGCTCTTTCTAATTTCCCATCTGTAAAGTGAGTGTAAGCAATACCTACCTCACAGGGGTGTTGTGAGGATTTATATTAAACGTGTTCTCTCAGTATTATTGATTAAAACCAACCATATAAGCTACATTTATTCTGTAGCTAGACCTATTAACTTTTAATATTTCAGCCTATAAATTCTAGAATGTCTTAGAAGCAGTAATGTACTATCTAATATTCAATAACTAATTGACCAAACTCTTACTGTTATTTTTTACAAATAACTCTAGAAACAATAGTGTTGCTGGAATTCCTGTTCTACTGTGATTTAATCATCACTGTTTCTCTTTGGCCTTCAGTAAGGAGGATATTAGTTCTTTGGCATTATTGGGAATAAAACTTTGTCAATTTCAGCTTTATTGAAAGTTCCTTCCAAATATATTGTTTAGATAAAGGAAAAGGAACAAAAACAATAAAGAAATATCATTTTTATCTCTGATGTAGGTGATCTAAATAGTAGATGAGGACTGGAAATGGGGTGAAGGTAATAACATAGTATTATTAGAAAAGTTTGCCAGGCGTGGTGGCTCACACCTGTAATCCCAGCACTTTGGGAGGCTGGGGCAGGTGGATCACTTGAGGTCAGTTTGAGACCAGCCTGACAAATATGGTGAAACCCCATCTCTACTAAAAACACAAAAAATTAGCTGGGAGTGGTATCACGCACCTGTAATCCCAGCAGTTTGGGAAGCTGAAGCAGGAGAATCGCTTTAACCCGGGAGGCAGAGGTTGCAGTGAACTGAGATTGCAACATTGTACTCCAGCCTGGGCAACAGAGCAAGACTCTGTCTTGAGGAAAAAAAATAGTCTTCACTGAAAACTCAAGGAAATATATATTAATCATGGAAAAAGATAGTCTGAAAAATGTATAATTCCATTAAAGTTTATTTGTATAGGCACATTCTTTATGTCATGACTCAGATACTTGATAAGTGTCATTTTTTATAGTAATTGATATAAAAATGGGCCATGCAAAGAATTTTCATAATGTGATTTGTGTCTTTATATGTTTTGAACTACATGTAGATCTGTGGCACCTAAATTATTAATTTTTAAATTCTTAAGAGTAAAGTCTGTAAATTATTATTCTCTGCTGTACTTCTGTGTTTGTATAGTTGGACCTTTTGAAAACTGGTGAGGTTACACAATCCCAATCCTGGATGTCTTAAATACAAGGAATTACAAACTTTGATTTTTGTCTTGAAGAATTCATTGTGCTTCAGTATGTATCTGTACTGCACTTGATTAATTAGTAATTATTGCTCTGGTGCAATTGATATTATCTGTCATCAACTCCTCTGTTGTGTGCTAAATAAATTCATTTAGTCAGAATGGATCAAATATAAACTTACACTTTAAACTTCGACTACAAAAACTTGTTCAATAAAAAAGACCCACTGAAAAATCTTCAAAGTACATGTAACACATAGTAAATACAGGAGACCAAAATCAATAATACATTGTGTGGCTAAACTCTTCCACCTAATGTACTGTCAATTTGCTTCAGAAACATTCTTTTAGAAAGTTGTGTATCCTCTAGTTGGAATGGAAACAATGGATTTCATGTATTTTACCAAGACAAATAAATTAATGTGACTTAATCAAAAACAAGTTTATTAGCTCAGCTTATAGAATGTGTTCTTATTTTACAGCAGTATCTGCCAAATGTTGTGTTCCTAGTGTTGAGGTAAGTAGTCTTTGTACTGGGTGACATTTTGGAAGTGTGATGCAAAAATGCATTCATGGGCCTAATACCAACAATAATCTGTGTTAATAGAAAATTGACATCTTAATCAAATGCTTTCCAACTACCGTCTCTGGAAAGAAAGGTGGTATCTCATCATTTCCCAGAAGTTTCTTGTTTTGCTTCTTTCTTCTCTAGTTACAGTCTACTGTATCTCCTTTTGCCCATGTTCTACAATAGTAGTTCTCCAGAAAAAGAAAGAAACAAGGCTGAGTGTGTGGCTTATGCTTGTAATCCCAGCACTTTGGGAGGCCGCAATGGGTGGATCACCTGAGGTCAGGAGTTCAAGACCAGCCTGACCAACATGGTGAAATCCTGTCTCTAAATAAAATAAATTTAAAAAGAAAGAAACAACAGGTAGAATTGAGAGAAAGAGATTGAATGCTTGATTATAAGGAATTGGTTCATGCAGTTATGGAGGCTGAGAAGTCCCAAGATCTGCAGTTGGCAAGCTGAGAGCCAGGGGAGTCAGTGATTTTCCAGTCTGAATTTGAAGACCTGAGAATCAGGAGAGCTTATGGCATAAGTTCCAGTCCAAAAGCTGGCAGGCTTGAAACTCCAGAAGAGCCGATGTTTCCATTTGGATCCAAAGTGAGGAAAAGACTGATAATTGGAGCTCACGCAGTCAGGCCAGAGGTCTCTTTTTTAATTCTATTCTATTCTGGCCTTCAACTGAATGAATGAGAGCCACCCACATCAGGGAGGGTGATCTTGTTTACTCAGTCTACTGATTGAGATTTTGTCTCCCTCCAGAACACCCTCACAGACACACCCAAAATAGTATTTGACTATTGGGGCACCCCATGGCCTAGTTATTTGGACACATAAAATTCACCATTACACAGGGCTATCCGCCCCCCGCCATAGAGACATTTGGCAATCTGGAGATGTTTTTGGTTGTCACAGTTGGGTGGGCGATGAGGGAGGCTGCTGCAGGCATCTAGTAGGTGGAGGCCAGGGATGTTGCTAAACATCTCAGTGCAGAGGACAGCCCCCCACAATACAGAATATGTACCTCAAAATGTCAGTAGAGCTGAGGTTGACCAACTCTTCTAAGACTAAGACCCTAAAGTAAGTTTTGTGATGGTTGTCAGGAATTAAAGAATACAAAGAAACCTAGTTGGGGGATTTCTATCTTAGTCATGTTAAGAGTAAGAATTGGAATATGAGATGTGTTCAGAATTAAATTCTTTTTTGTATTATTTTTGATCCCAGCTTTTAAAAGACAAAAATGTGATTAAAAATAAAAAGATAAAAAATGTGATTATTAAAAATCAGGGATGTATTAATCAGCAAGACAGTTTTAAATCTATTCATATAATGTTTGAACTAATTCTGTCTCCAAAGAGGTCTCTTCATGAAGTTGAGATTGTAGGTTATAATTTGTGTAATTTTAAATCTGGCCAAAAGGTGGCATCAGTGTAACTTTAAAAAATGTTCATTATACTTGAATTCAGCATTACTATTAATAGTAAATATTATTTAGGACTTAGCTACTTTTGGATCATGGTTTATAGAGTCAAGGCTAATGAGAATTTTTTTTAAATTTCATAGGGCACTGCAATATCTTGATATTCCTCTTTAATCGAGATGCCTCTGATTTACATATACATATATCAACAGATAACTTTTTAAAATATCACATCATTGTGATATATTGAGCATTTCTGAAGATTTTTTCAAGTCATTAATAGTGAGGCCTTGGGATTTGGGCTCTTCTAATCAGGCATCACACTCAGTTTTTGGTGTTCTGCCTGGTCAAGAAATAGATTAAAGGGCATTTGAGTAAATACGCTCCCTTGCTTGTTTCTTGCCTTTCTTTCTTTTTTCTTTTTTTTTTTCTTTTAACATCCACAATCTATGAGGTAGGCCAGTATGTTACTTACTGAAATTTACTTTCTTTTCAAACTGTGGTTCAACAACTGACTTTCTTCTTTCACACTTTCCAACCCATTCCATTCTGAATAAGTTAAGAGTTTTCTTACCTTCAGCTATTCTCACCTTCCAATACTAAGTGAATATAGTCCGCCTCCCCGCTCATTTTCTGATTACAATATTGTTATCATCCTAGGACTTTGTACCTAACTACCAATTGCTTTTCCTAAGTTTATTTTACAGCTGATGTGCCAACTTGGAAAATGAGCCCACTCTCCCTCCAATACATTCTTTTCCACTGTTTCTACAATTTTGAAACTTTGTCATTGAAACAATTTGGTGATACTGTATCAAATAATAGAAATAAAGTATTAGGGCCCTAAGAGGTGGCTCATGCCTGTAATCTCAGCACCTTGGGAGGTCGAGGCAAGTGGATCACCTGAGGTCAGGAGTTCGAGACCATCCAACCTGATCAACATCATGAAACCCCGTCTCTACTAAAAATACAAAAATTAGCCAGGTGTAATGGTGCATGCCTGTAGTCCCAGCTACTTGGGAGGCTGAGGCAGGAGAATCACTTGAAGCTGGGACCCGGAGGTTGCAGTGAGCCAAGATCGCGCTACTGCACTCCAGCCTGGGCAACAAGAGCGAAACTCTGTCTTAGCTTGAACCCGGGAGGCGGAGGTTGCAGTGAGCCAAGCTTGCACCACTAAACTCCGGCCTGGCGCCTGGTGACAGAGCGAGACTCTGTCTCCAAAAAAAAAAAAGAAAGAAGAAAGGATTAAGCTACTGGAACACCCTGGTGTCCTTTCATATCAGAAGTCTGAAGGAATGACAGTGCTCCAAAAGAGATTGTACAACTGGTGGGTCCCCACTGTCCTGGAAACAGGAGAGACTTGTGCAGGAAGGAGGCTAGAGAAGACGGCTGTCACTGTGGTCGTCATCCCTTGTCTGGTCTGTGTTATTACCAAGTTTCAGGAGGTTCCGTGTCATATTTATGTGCATCCAGCAGGCCTTTGAGGAATGGGATGTTGTGCATTTAGCTCTGCCACATTTTTCTGTAGTGGAAGCCATATGAAACTTAGTCCAAACCATATGCAGGTAATTTAAAAAAAATTTTTTTTGAACTGGCATTTATGATAACTATCATATTGGGAGGAAAATCTGAAGAACCTGGAGTGGTTCTGTAGCAAGTGAAGTCATACCTGTTACTTTTTGAAGGCGAAAATACATTTGCAAAGGCAAGGGAAGAGGTTTTAAAATGCAGATCAGAGATTCCAGGGCAGTGAATCTCAACAATATTCCTAGCTGACCAGTTCTCATTTCCCAACATTGCTCTTTTTTCACATCTGCAGTCTGGTGGTATGAGCTCAGTGGTTTCTGTCTCCTCTTTCTATCACTATATTTTAAAGTCTAGGAGGAAAGACATATAAAGGGAAGAATCCTTTTTTAAATCTTAAATGTCTCCTATTTCACAGTTAACATACCACAGTTTTGCTGCTCTCTCAAACTGGTGCCTATGCTCAGAGCCACCATGATGGCACAACAGTGCTGGGGGAGCCTCTCTAATGAAGGCTTCTTCCAGAGTTGGGCTGTGCTCATGGCATAGGTGTGCATGGCAGCCTTGCCTTTTCGTTATCCTGGTTTAAACAGTGGGTTTAAGAAGCCCTGATTTTGAATTTCTGCAGCAAGTGGTTTTCACTGATACAGTCAGAATTAAACTAAGATAGACAAGTGGTATCGAGATCAGAATAAGATTTAAAATTAATTACCCCTAGGTGACACAACTAATGTTTTGGTCAAAATTGGTAGAACTGCATTAAAGGGGGATTTTGGGGCCAAGCATGGTGGCTCACCCCTGTAATCCAGCACTTTGGGAGGCTGAGGCTGGCAGAGCACCTGACTTCAGGAGTTCGAGACCAGTCTTACCAACATGGAGAAACCCCGTCTCTACTAAAGATACAAAAAATTCTTCGAGTGTGGTGGCAGGCGCCTGTAATCCCAGCTACTCGGGAGGCTGAGGCAGGAGAATCACTTGAACCCAGGAGGTGGAGGTTGACTTTTTTTTTTTTTAACCTGAATTGAGTCATGACCAATTGTTGGCATTTTCTGCATCTCAGCAATATAGAGTACAAGGTAGTTCTAACTTAGTCATTCTGCCAGGAGGATAGAAATACTTTAGTTTTGGAAAACCTGTTTAAACAGAAGTGATATTCCAGAGTTCTTATGCTGCAAATGGCTATTCCATATGGAACCTCTGTGTTGTAATTTATATATATTTGAGTGATTAGCAGCATATGCATGTCTGAAACTGCATTGTGAGGGTGATTCATCATAGATGTGATACAAAGACCCACTTGTAGCCATACTGACCAGACTTTCCTGTGACCTGAAGGCATAGATGTCAGAGTAGGAATTTGGGAATAAAAGGTTTGGGTACAAGTGTACACATGACTGTACCTGGTTTGGTGTCACCTTGTGCATGGCAGCCTTGTGCTCCCTATCCCCCAGAAGTGCAGCAGTGGAAGGCCTGGGTCCTACGACCACAAGTACAGCTGTGAAAAGTGTATAATCCTTGTCCTATAATAGCACTGCCAGAAAGTTCAAGGCCAAAAGTCCTTTTTGAGTTTAACCACAAAGCAAGTGGTGGGGAAAGTGCATCTAGTCTTGCTAATGTCCTGAAACTGCTGGACACTGCTCCCATTGTTAGGATAGTTTGGAGTTTACAGAGACAGTTTTAAGGCCGGGAGTTTCCAAGTTCAATGCCACACCATCCTCTCTTCACCTAGGTTTCCCTTCTTTGCTCATTGTGCCCACACCCAGTTTTGCAGAGGATTTTCTGTGAGTGTGTAGTGTACAAACATGCATACTGTCTTTCCTAAGCTCAGGAACTTAACCCCCAGTGAGCTTAAACTTTCAGGAAGGAAAAAAGAAAGAAAAGTAGTTATTCACAAAAGGGTTGGGGACTCCAGATGTCAGCATTAAAGGTCTAAAAAGGGATTAGCAGAATTGCCTGTGAGGACAAGTTTTGTGAAGTATAGTGTATCTTTTTTAAACCAAGAAGAGATTTAATAAAACTTTTTAAAATCTTGTAAGATGTGAAACATTAGCTACCCTATTACAGTATTTGTACATTAAGAAGACATTTTGCTTTGGAGCTAGATTTAGTTTTAGGACTTTTAAGGTACTATCAACTTTTAAATTGTTCCCAAGATTCGGAAAGTACAGTCCTTCCTTGGGCCGGATTATCGTTGGGCTGTGGTTACGAAAAGATAAGTTGTTAACGTTACCTAAATTAAAACAGTGCCTTAGTAAACAGAACTTTTTAAACACCCACCTTTAGTACATACCATCTGAATAATTCTAGCATTTTCATTGATTCATAGGTTAATGCAGAAAAGACAAAGTATAGCAAGAGATGAAAACTGCTTTTGTCAAATTCACAGATGTCATCAAATTCAGAACTGCTCTTTTGATTGAGTTAGTTCAACATTGTAGGTGTTTGTATTTCTCTTGCTGAAGGATTGTTTTAGGAGTGTCATTGTAAAGTCTCTGTCCAATTCCCAATCAGCAGAGTAGAACTTTTTGTAGTGCAAACTCAGTAGTTCCATCAATGTGATCTTTATAGTTTTAGGAAATGAACATAGTTTGCCCACTGTTCTTTTAAAAGATCCAAATAAATAAACATTGAGTCAATATAACATTTATTCTGTATTAATAATGAGTACATAAATTAATTCAACTTGAAACCTTTTTTTCTACAGAGTATTATTCATCATCTGATCCACAGTAATTTAGTACTAATTTTAATGAGAAAAAAATGAAACTTTTACTTTACTAATAGCTCATCCACTTAACATTTTTACAAATAACTACTATAAATATGTAACACTATGCAGGCTTTTTTCTACACCTAGTCACAAATCAGAATGAGCATACTGTTTATTTAAAAATGGGACACTTTCAAACTGCTGCTGTATTCAGATCACCACCTTCCCCACACCAAAATTAATTGCTCTCTCTGTGTACTCCCCTCTATGCCACTCAGGTTGCAGCATTATCCGTGGCTCTTTGTCTTAATCCCAACCCAGTTTCTGTTGTCAATGCTCCCTAGCTTGAGCTCTTGGAGGGCAGGGAGCCTGTCCATCTTATCAAATAGTGTTAGGCAGAAGTTATGCCTAATATGTGTGTTGAATCAAATAATTTAATCAGGACACCTGAATTTTATGTAACTTCCTTCTAATAAATTTTTGTAACTAAGGAGCGTTACAAATTTTCTTTACAAAAATGTACCATAAGATATACCATGGATTGAAATTTTGAATTATGTGTAAGAGACTTCATGTTACCCAATAAAACATCATAGGAATTTGAACCTACAGAACTCTAAATCTTAAATGAGGATTAAAAAAAAAAAAAAAAACAGAAATGGCAGGCAGAAAATCAAACCCTGCTGTATTGAGTATCAGATGAAATTAGAAAGTAGACTTTACATAGTTCAATAAAGTTGACATTAAAGGGTCTTTTCAGACAGTAGGATTCTAAAGCCTAACAATTATTTTTAAAATTCTGCTGTAAACCTCTAAAAACATTCTTAACTATAAAAAATAAGGCAACTTGAAGTTAGAAGTTTGTGGATGAAGTTAATGCTGGATTGCATACAGAAGCCAAATTGGTGCCCTGTCATGATCCATATCTTTAATGTCTTTAGCAAGACTTCACATATACAGGTGAAATAGCAATCTCTCAGCAGTAAATCAGAGAGATTCTAGGACTCCGCTAAATAGTAGACCAATTAAGATCATCACAAACTTCATGCTGTCAAACACATTACCTTGAAGAAAAATTATGCAGACAGCTTTTCTGAAGAACTCCATTTGTGCCACATGCTTATTATTCTTTGAGGTGGAGGAGGTGGCAGGGAACATAATTTCTGTTTGAAAGTTCTTTTGTTTTCTGCTACCTTTACTTAAATGTTACCAGGTACTATTTTTATATCCTATAAAGTACTTTGAAAAAATGTTAAGTGAATAGTGCTACATAAAATAGAAGAGAATTTTCACATTCTCTGGGTTGTAAGAAGCAAAGTGAATAATACTTGACTCTTAGAAGAGGGATGATAATATGCTGAAAAAGTTAACACGTATCCAATAACTCCCCTCCCTAACCCCTAGCCTTGTAAAATTCTGGGTTCAAAGAGAAACTGAATCTTGGCTAATAAACATTCATTAAAAGCAAAATTTATACCACAGCAAATGTAAATGAAAATTCATATCGTGTTCCTAATAATTATTTTAATGTTGTCAAATGTGAATTGAACCAGAACCTATTTATATTCACTTATTGTTTGCATATAAGGTCAAATTGCTTAAATACTATTACAAGAAAAAATATTTTATGACTTCGAAGCCATCTGATTTCTGCATATTTCTTTTTCTTTTCTTTTTTTTTTTTTTTTTTGAGACAGAGTCTCACTCTGTCACCCAGGCTGGAGTGCAATGGCATGGTCTCTGCTCACTGCAACCTCTGCCTTGGGTTCAAGTGATTCTCCTGCTTCAACCTCCTGAGTAGCTGGGACTACAGATGAGTGCCACCACACCTGGGTAATTTTTGTATTTTTAATAGAGACGGGGTTTCACTTTTTTGGCCAGACTGGTCTTGAACTCGTGACCTCGTGATCCTCCTGCCTTGGCCTCCCAAAGTGCAGGATTATAGGCGTGAGCCACCATGCCCAGCCCTGCTTATTTCTATAACAATAAAACAATTTGAATCACCTTAGAATTCACTGTAATAGGATTTGGCCATGTAGCACATATAATCAGATTGAGACAGTTAATTTCTGAATTCCTTTTTCTAACTGAAATCCTACTTATTTAATTGAACAAATATTCTCAATAGAAAAAGAGAAACCACTTAAGAATGAATGCAGGTAAAATACACATCTGATCATAAAAACAATCACTACATTCTAACCAAAAATATATATGAAACCACAGTGAAAAAAGTAAAAACCTAGTATTAGATAAAATTTTACTTTCTTAACCAAAAATTTTATTACCCATATTTACCATTTATCTGTTTTTTAAATCCCCCAAAATATTTTCAATAACTGGTAAGTACTATAGTTTTTGCTTGTTGATGAGCGATTACTACACATTTACAATGCAAGTATATTGGCTTGGAGGCATCCTTGCAGTAAATGAGGACAGGATTCTTCAATACACTGTAAAACGCACCAACCTTAGGTTTTAAAAACTGTTCACTTTTAAATATGATATATATTTGCTGGTAGCTGTCCAAGTCCATTAGCACCACATATAGTGAGTTAAAGAGTGTTTTCAGAGAAGATAACTTCAATCTTTTTTTAATGTTTAAAAGTCGTACAATTAAAAGAAACTGACTACTTGGGTCATGTGTTTTGAAAGACACACTTTTCATCTTGCTAAATTGAAAGAATCCCCCCCCACCAAGATTATATGTGCAAAGGTAGGGAAATATTTTTGCGCTTCAGCAAAGAATCTTGCCAATAATATCCATGATTTGGTTCAGTTTCAAAGTCAGATTAATTTCTTTTGTTAGAGGTCTCAATATGTATTTACAGAATGAAACAAAGATGATTCTGTAGGACAAATTAGCACTTACTTTCTATAATCAATCCGTAAGCAATGCAAGACTTCACTCAGATCATTTAAAATCAGCTAATATGCATTCTTTCCTCCAAGTGGAGCTCTTTAACAAATACCTTACATCCCATACTTTATTACTTCATCTGTTTCAAGTAATAACACAATCACTCAATTTACACAATGGGAGACTATACACTTTGAATCCTAACCTGTGAGGTAGGGAAGTGCGTTGTAGTATTATGGTCGTTTCACACAAGGAAAGATTGAAATAGGATTACTTCAAAAAATATGGCAATCACTGATGAGATCAGATACTTCCCTTTCAATCAGTAAATAAAAATGCAAATAAGCCCTTCTCATTTTTGTAAAGTATATCTGGATTGAAAATAGCAATGAAAAAGTTAATTTTCAATATCCATGTAAAATGCTTTTTACTGGTCTCTCTCAACACATAGACACGAAGGAAAACTGACATTTAAATTATAATGTGCTTCAGCAATAACTTTTCACTTTCTATTCAACCACATTCATGGCTCATTTTTGGCCAAGAATAAATAATATTTGCCCTAGATTATTAGGATTTTCCAGGACCATTACTACCAGGCTGGCTTTGAATTTACTCTCCCCTCTTTGGAGAGAGGTTGATGAATATGGCTCTTAAAGAAGTTAATTCTGCAAGATGAATCCTATATTATGTGACAATTTACTTGGGAATTTTTCCTTCTCCTGGATGAAGAATAATATTCCTTTTGTTTTTGCTGTTTCATTTTTTAACTTTTCACAGGTAAATCCATGCAGAAATGGATATATACAGATCTGTTGAGGCAGAAAGAAGAGAGGTAAAAACCCACTCCCTGTTTCTACCCTTTTGTACGTAGTAACAATTTGCCTGATTGAAGGATTTGTGAATGGCTTTTTTTTTTTTTTTAATTGAGACAGAGTTTCCCTCTTATCACCCAGGCTGGAGTGCAATGGCACGAATTTGGCTCACTGCAACCTCCACCTCCCAGGTTCAAGCGATTCTCCTGCCTCAGCCTCCCAAGTAGCTGGGATTACAGGCATCCGCCACCACGTCCAGCTTATTTTTATATTTTTAGTAGAGACAGGGTTTCACCACTTTGGCCAGGCTGGTCTTGAACTCCCGACCTCAAGTGATCCACCCACCTCGGCCTCCCAAAGTGCTGGGATTACAGGTGTGAGCCACTGCATCTGGCCAAATGGCTCTTTCTTATAAAGGACTTAAGACTAGAAAACCACTCATATTTAATTTCAATATGCATACTCTGCACAGTATCTGCTGAAATTGGGAAAATGCAATATATTTTTCGAGTTAAGCCTAATGCTTAGGAATGTAACAATTACAAACCACATTCACAAAAGTAGCTCACCTTATTCACCATTTTAAACAACATATATGTCCACTGTAAAAAATGTTTTTAAAAACTCAGTGTGATGTTAGCCTATACACAGAGCTGAATTATCAAAAGGAAACCAGACTTTGTTATATCAGAGGTCATTAAAGAGCTTATGGCATACCATAAGTGCTCAATAAATACATCCTCCTCCCCCAAAGCACTCTAGTCTCCATATGCCGTTTTAGCAACTCCCTGTATGTTGTGTTACTTTACACAGTGCAATCCGTGCTGACTTCCTCCAATCCAGAAATGACTGCATTTCAGTGGTAGAGTTTTATAAACTTGACCATCTTTAGCACTTCTGCACTGTAATTGTACCTTTAAGTTCCAGAGATGATAAATCTCTCATTCGTTACTGAGTAAGAAATGCCACAAATGTATAAAATAATTCTTCATTAAGCTTGGTTTTCCTCCCATGACTCTGGAGAGTAAGTCACTGTAGAAGATTGTTTATTTTATCATCAGAGGCCATTTCATTAACCAGCTGTTCTATTGACAACTGAATAGCATTCTTGACGAGAGAAGAGGCTGTTTCAATTAAGAGTGTTTCATATTGTTCTGAAGTTCTATCCTCAAAACCATTATCATTAGCAAAAACCCCTACTTGCTCACTTTCCGTTGAAATTAAGAATTGCTTAGGGACATTTTTAGATTTCTTAACATCAAATTCACTGATTTCAGTGTCTGTAATAATAATAGCAATTGGCTCCATTCTTTTGCTTTCTTCTGATTTGGATTTCTCTTCAGTGATCCCATTTTCTTTAAAATCTGGTTCTTGGCTCAATTCAGTATCTTTTGGCTTAGTTTCTTCAGCTACAGTCTCTTCACTTTTATAGTCTTTCCCATTTGGTGCACTTTCTAGGATATTGTTACTGGCTTCTTCCACAATTTGTTGATCTGGGATTGCAGGTAAAGGAGTAACATCAGAAAGTACTGGTTGCTGATGGTCTGTTTCTGAAGTTTCAAGTGGGCTTGCTTGCTGGGGCTGAACATCTTGTTTTTCCTTGATTGTTTCAATTTCTTCAAGGATTAGAGTTCCCGTTTGAATAGCAGAATGCCCATTATCTAATCCAAATTCTATAGAAATCACTTTCTCTCCAGAAGTTATGCTATTGCTCACATTTGATTCACAAACCTCATCACCATCTTTCCGTGAGATGCCTTCACTTAGATCCTGGGTTGACTTAGCCTTTGTTGCCTGATCGTTTGATGGGGTCTGTGTTTGTATATCCAAATTTTCAGCCTCTCCCTGGACTTTGATGCTGCAGACTGAGTCTTCTATAATTTTGGAATGATTCCTCCTTTTTGGCCCTCTTTGGAATTTTATGCAGGGAATCTTAAGTCTAGATTTTGCCTTTTTCTTAGAAAGATCAGCATCCTCAGCATTTATTTCAGGTTGCACTTCTGCCTCCAATGGCTTTTGCTGCTTTGAAGACTCCGACCTTTTCCTTCGTGTTACAAGATGTTTGAGTGAGGCCCAGGCCCCCCGTGGGGGCTCTGGCTGATCGGAAGCTCCTGCTTCTTGGGGACACTTCCTTGTTACATCAGCAGCTTCAGAGCCAGCTTTGGGCTTCAATGCTTTAGCTGCTTTCTTTCTTCTCTTGAAGCAAAGCATGGATGTTTTTTCCTCCTGTCTTTCAGCCCGAGGACTACCTTCTGCTGATCTCTTCTCATCCTTGTTTTCTACATGAATTTCTGAAACTGTGGTTGCCATTTTCACACTTCACTCTTATTCTCTAGAAAACTATATTCTCTCTTCCTTAGCCTTTTGTGACAAAAAGATGGGCAAAAATGTCACACTAGGTAAAATTTCTTCCAGGTGTATTCATTCCTTTCATCTTACTCCGTACAGTTGTTTTAGGTGGTTTCTCTAGTATAGAAATGCCTAGTTTCTCTATTGCTTGCAATTTCTCTCTTTAAATTTCTTCATGAAAGCCCTTTTCTGGATAAATTTTTGCTTTATTTAAAGATCAACCTGGTGAGAGAAAAGAAAGTGGTATTTTATTTCACTATGAGGCTACTATTTTCTATGGAGATTTTTTCAGTTGAATGTATAAGATTCTGCCAGACATATTTTCCGTGTATTTACTAATGAAATGGCTGGAGAATAAAGATTGGGGTTTATTTTGGCCCTATTAAAGAGTTCAATGTGATTCTGTTTTGTTTTATCCTCTTTGTTGAAACTTCATTTTGGATTACTCTGCAAGTCTGATATTATCAGTTCTTTAGTTGTGCTGTCCGTATGAATTGCTTATGATTTTAAAGTGCAAGTTAAGCAATTAACAGGAACCAAAAATGAAGTGCAGGATAAAAAGCAAGCTAATGTAATTTTTATCACACTCAATAAATAACTTTAAAGCTGCAAAGGACTTTAGAGATTATTTGAGATTACTCAAATCCAGCCAGATGACAAAACTGAGCTCCAAAAGGGAGCAATTGTCTTGTCAAAAGCCATGCAGTTAGATAAGGTCATAGCCAGAGTTAGAAGTAGAGACTTTGACACTCTAGTTTTTCCATTATAACATAAGGTTTCTGTTCTAAAAATGTATGTTCCATCAAGGAAGTGCTACTTTTCATACATACTCTTAGGAAAATTTAGCATTACTGTCATTCTACACTCTTAAATTAGTTGTATAATTTTGACATTTTCATTTAAGTACTATATCTGCTGTATCACATTTCCACCATAATATGCACATAGTTGGAGGTCAGTAAGTTAATAATAGCTGACATTTATTGAGCAATTCTTGGGTATTAGGCAGTTCACACACTTTTACATACATTTCTAATCCTCACCACAATGTTACAAAGGTGGTGGTGTAGATGAAGCAATTTGGCTGACATTAAGGTATCACTGTAACAGAGCTCAGATTAAACACAAGATTGCTTGTTGCTTAAAGCTTATGTTCTGAAACTGGGCTTCAAGAGTTTCATTAGAAAATGAATACTTTGGGGATACTAATCTGCAGTATATTCATAGTAAAGAAATTTAAAAACTGATTAATGGTCATTTAACCACAAGGTACCCATTAATCAACTCATAATTGAACCAAGACCAGACTGAGTTCTTGTTATTTGAAAACCAAGCTTTTTGGCGGGGCGCGGTGGCTCAAGCCTGTAATCCCAGCACTTTGGGAGGCCGAGGCGGGTGGATCACGAGGTCAAGAGATCGAGACCATCCTGGTCAACATGGTGAAACCCCGTCTCTACTAAAAATACAAAAAAATAGCTGGGCACGGTGGCATGTGCCTGTAATCCCAGCTACTCAGGAGGCTGAGGCAGGAGAATTGCCTGAACCCAGGAGGTAGAGTTTGCGGTGAGCCGAGATCGCGCCATTGCACTCCAGCCTGAGTAACGAGAGCGAAACTCCATCTCAAAAAAAAAAAAAGAAAAAAAAAAAAAAAGAAAACCAAGCTTTTGAAATTCTTTATATTTTATTTTTTTGGTTCAGGAAGTAATTTAAAAGCCAAAAATAAGTTGACGAACTATGCAACTGGCAAACTATTAGATAGTATAAAGGTGTATTGAAAATTTAATCCACAGAATGGTATGATAGCACCAAAGAATGGAAATGGGAGGTGATTATCTAACAAAGATCCTATGAATTTTAGTGGGTGGATGCCCTAAAATAAGCAAAGGGACTCATTCTTTATACTGTTTTCATGTAAATCCTTCTCTGAAGTTTCATTTGGGTAACCCATAATTTTATGAACTGTAGAAGGAACTGGAACCCTGAAAATCAGTTTATGATCTAAGTAAATATTCCCTTAGGTTGGGTGTTTCATACTTTATGCCTCTACGAGAAGGATAAAGTCATTCTAGAACAATGACGGAACTAAAATATGAACATTTGACAGTGTTTCTCCTCACATTTATAATGCTTCACTGAGCACTAGAACCTCAGCTGATAACTTTAAATCTTCTCACCTCTTGTGAGTTTTCAGCACCTAAGCATTTTTGTTAAGCAGAGGATGTATTACCACATAATAGAAATATTGAAATGAGATGTTTAGGAGTGTATCATTTAGAAAGTAACCTGGATTGTGCAAAGACAATGGCTTGAGAAGCTTACTTAAATGTATATACACTCTAGAAATAAAATGAATACCCAAACAGAAATTTAATTGAAAGGGGGAAAATAATTCTGTCTGTAGATATTAAAACTTTGCAGAATGTCAGACTGCAAATGATTCCCCCTTAACCAGCAAGGGTAGCTTTATCGCCTCAGGAAATCTTAAAGTCCCTCTGCTCATTTCCTGACAGAATTGCAAGTCTCCTGTCACAGAAAACACCCCCCTTCCCTTTCTCCCTTGAGCAGCGAAGAGCAACCACTACCCGGGGAAAGCACTGTATATTTCCCAAAACCAGATATGGACCACGAAGCTTCCTCCTGGGGGAAGATATCTCGAATTCTGGCTTGATGCCCCTTATGGCAGGAGACAGAGCGCAGGATAAAGTACTCAAAAAGGAAAATGCCGGGGGCGTGGAACAGATAACCCAGCTTCAAGCTGTCTGTAGAATTATAATGTAATGGCTATAAACCCAAAATCACATTTCCCAAAGGGGGATAAAGAAGGAAAAAAGCCACCGGCAACCCTTGCTTCTAAGACAAGCTGTAACGCGAAGGGGATAGGTGGGCAGACCTGATGAGGGTCGCCCTGGCCGCGGATTCCTGCAGACAAGCGACCTCCCGCGATCCCAGCACCTCAGGGGGCCCAGATCCCCAGTGTCCAGTGGACACCCGCTGCCCACTCCGCGATCCGCAGATCTGACACTGCCCCCGACCCTCCTCCCCCGCAGCCTCCCCGCCTTGCCTTCACTCACGGAGGGCGCCGGGGTCCTTGGCCAACACTGCTCCCGAGGTCGCGGCGCGCTCGCGGGGCCCGGCACCCAGGCCTCCAGGGAGCCGCGGTCGCGCCCGGAGCAAGGCGCCCTCTGCAGAACCCGCCGCCTGGTGCGCCCCCTCCCCACCGCGCGGGGACAGACAGCCCGCAGCGCCAATGCGAGCGGAGCGGGCGGGCAGGGGCGGGGCGACCGCGGGAGGTGGGGGGCGGTGCGGGCGCCGGGACCCACCTGCAGCAGCAGTCTGCCTGCCACGGGGAAGCCCACCATGCTCCGCCCGGACGCCAATCCCCGCCGCCCGACCACATCAGCGCCGAGGCGAGGACCGCGAGAGAGCCAGCCGGAAGGTTGGGGGACCGGGAAGGACCAGGGCAGTGAACCCCGCGTTTTCTGAGACGCAAAGTAGTGAGGTCGGATTTCAAATTATAGACGGTCCCATTACACTTCCCCTCTCCTCCCCCTCAGAAAATTTAACAAGGCAGACATCCCATTTTAAAAGCGGTATTCAAAACTGCATAGAATAGTGAGGTGTCATGTTTGTCTGAAGCGACAATTACATATATGAATGGAAACAGAAAGAAACCCGACTTTCTGAGGAGTGGCTTGGGTGTGAAGGAGATCATCGTGGTTCATCACCAAACAGGCTCTTAGACCTTTGTTTCTCAATGGGACGCAGGTGGAGGTGATTCGCGCAGAACTTTGGCCTGCAGGAGCAGCTGCATCTCTATGCAGACAAGGTGAGAAAGGCACAAGAACCTAGCTCCAGCCATCTTATACCTTACATATTAACAAAAATAAGTTGAGGTAGCTTACAAGTTACCCATGATTCCCTTTAGGACATTCCTAGCTGCCTACTTGACATCGCCACTGTCAGTGAAGTGGGGTGGGGGGGGTGGGGAGGTGGGTGGAGAACAGGAGAGGACATTGCTCACAATTCCAGTCTCAGTCAGAGCAAAGGGTGCAGGCACCATCTACCCACCTAATTGACTAGGTTACATATCTTCATGCATTTTCTGAGCTTGCCATAGTGAAAAGTACTACAAGTATTTATTTGTACACATAAAGCATTAACGTGTACTTTATGAAAGGTGTTGCTGTCAGAGTTGAGGCTGACTTACTTTTGGGTTAGTATTCCCTATGAGAGTATTCCTGGGAGCTCAAGCCGTAAAGTCTAGTAGGATCCCTCACAATCCCAGCTTCCTTGTCTGGCCCCCACAGCATAGCATCCAGATGAACCTAGTAAGGTGGAGTGAAGAACTACTGAAAAGCAGCTGTGCTCATCTCCTTTCTTCAACAGGATCAATATATTAGGGAGTCTAAATGTCAGGTGTCCATTTTTGGATGTTTTTCTGGAAATGTTTTATATTTGTAAGATTCTGTAGTTTCCACAGAGGCTTACCAAGGATAGAACTATTGAGACACAAAAGCAAAGGCAAATATAAGCTGTCAAGATCTTAAATTTACAGGTAAAAGAGACAAGAGTTGTAAAGCAGGAAAATCCATAAGCATCTAGTTTAGTTGTAATTAAGAATTCAGGGCTGGGCGCAGTGGCTGAGACCTGTAATCCCAACACTTTGTAAGGCCAAGGCAGGAGGATGGCTTGACTCCTAGAGTTTGAGACCAGCCTGGGCAACATAGGGAGACAAAAAATTTTAAAAATTAGCCGGGCGTGCATGGTGGTGCACCTGTAGTCCTGGTTACTCAGGAGGCTGAGACAGGGATCACTTGGGCCCAGGAGGTCAAGGCTGCTGTGAGCTGCTATTGTGCCACTGCACACCAGCCTGGGTAACCAAGTGAGACCCTGTCTCAAAAAAAAAAAAAAAAAAAAAAAATTCAGTCAGCCTTGTTCATTCAGCAAACACGTCTATGAAAATGTTCTTCATATCTCTCTATGGGTTGCTAGCCCTGCTTGTTGCCAGTTTTGAACTTTAAGCCAAAAGAAATCCATGATACTCATAAGCAATTGAGAACTACTCCTTATTGAGATCCAAGGTTTCTGAAAACTAGCAGACCTGGGAGTTTGCAACAATTTCAGACAAAAAATAAGATGAGTTTATTTAGGTGCAGACAGGGTAGAATAAGCTGTCTTATTTTTATTTGGGACAGGATCTTGCTCTGTTGCCCAGGCTGTAGTGCAGTGGCACAATCCCTGGCTCAGTCCTCCACAGGCATGTGACTTTATGCCCAGCTGCTATGGCTGCTTTTTTTTTTTTTTTTTTTTGGTAGAGACAGGGTCTCCTTATGTTGCCCAGGCTGGTCTTGAACTCCTGGGCTCAAGTGATCCTCCTGCCTCAGCCTCCCAAAGTGCTAGGATTACAAGTGTGAGCCACCATCCCTGGCCTTGACTTGCCTTTCTTTTAAACAAAATTAGTAAAAGGGAACTGAAAGGCAGTTTGAGGTAAGAGGTGAATTTATTTAGTATTTGAAGGGCAAATTCAGACAGACTTCCTTACAGTATATTACAAACAAGTCATCCCTGACCTCCAACACACACATACACACACACAGAATATAGTCACTCACAGAGTATAGCTCTGTAAATAACATACTGCACCATGGTTTTTCTTTAGGATATGACTAGAACGCAATGCCATATCTGTGTGTGCGCATGTTTAATGTATCCAGTACCTCATGCATGAAAGAAACCTGTCATTCCTGAATTCAGGTAAGTGACAGTAAAGATTGTTTTAAGCTATTACTGATATCATTGTCTACTATTCCATTAGTAGCTTTTCAGTATATAACAGGAAATAGGCTATAAATATATTTCTACGATCTGATAAAAAATTATCCTACCAATAGCTTATCATCTTAATATCACCAGATACAGTGTGCCAGTAAAACAGCTTACATATTTGAGCAATACTCTACCGATCTTACCATTCATTTCTCCCATCTAGGTCTCTACCCACAGCCTAGGCCTGTAGTTACCAAAGATGATTTATAACTCCTTGTTAATAACTCTTACATTTCAGAGGCCTCCTGGGAATAAGCCCTCCAATCCCCTTCCCTGGGACACCATTGAATGAACCCGAGGCTCCAGGTCTCTGGTGGTTTCATTTGTTCCCGGGCACCATGAGCGTTGCACAGAGCCAACACAAACTCAATAGTAATACTGTTGCAATCTGTTTAATGTGGCAGCACATAAATGCCATCTCTTTTGAATTAAGACTGTATGTACATCTTCAATGCACAGGAACAGCCTCTGAAGTGAGATCAGAGAATGTACCAATTTGTTTATCAGTAATATTACTAATATGGGGAAGGAAGGCATTAGCAGCCAAGAGAAGAGAAAGGGCATGGGAAGGCCAGTAATCTGGAGGGACTCAGCACCAAGGTAAAGGCACTAGACCTCTGCCAGCACATGCTAATAGTTACCCCAAGCACTAATGCTTCTATAGGTCTTTTTTATTTTGTCACAGGGTCTTGCTCTGTTGCCCAGGCTGGAGTGCAGTGGCCCAGTCATAGCTCATCACAGCCTCAAACTCCCAGGCCCAAGCGAACCTCTCACATCAGTGTCCCAAGCAGCTAAGACTACAAGCATCCACCACCACACTCAGCTGAGTTGTTTTTTCTTTTAAAGACAGGGTCTCATTGTCTTGTCCAGGCTGGTCTTGAACTCCTGGGCTCAAGTGATCTTCCTGCCTCAGACTCCCAAGGTGGTGGGATTACAGGTATAAGCCACCATGTCCAGCCCCTACCAGTATTAAGGATTTAAACCCACATGGCTTTTGGCAATATAAGAAAACCTAAGTCCTTTAAGATGACCTGTAAGTCACCATATCTGACAAGACCGCATCCTTCCCTTGTCTATAAAATGTATTCCCAGCAAATCCCATTCCAGATGAACTTTCACAGGACATTTAAGAAATGTACCAGAAGCGGCCGGGCACAGCAGCTCATGCCTATAATCCCAGCACTTTGGGAGGCCGAGGTGGGAGGATCACTTGAGGCCAGGGGTTCAAGGCCAGCCTGGCCAACATGGTGAAACCCTGTCTTTACTAAAAATACAAAAAATTAGCCAGGCATGGTGGCATGTACCTGTAACCCCAGCTACTCAGGAGGCTGAGGTGGGAGAATTGCTTGAACCCAGAAGGCAGAGGTTGCAGTGAGCAGAGATCATGCCACTACACTCAAGCCTGGGCAACAGAGCATGACTCTGTCTCAAAAAAAAAAAAAAAAGAAAAAAGAAAAAGTACAGAAGCAATTACCTCTGTGCAAACGGCCTGGATGATGCTTTTCAAGAGGAACTGACATTATTGAGTGGTTACAGTGTACCAGGGTCTGTACAAAGCATCTTAGATGATGTGTTTGAATAATTCTAGAACCGCCCTCACGAGGTAGGTACCAACAGTGCTCCTATTTCCATGGTGAGGATGTGGAGGCAGGGAAGTGGGTGAGGCTCTATGCGGTAGAGCTGGGACTCTGCATCATGACCCCTCAACCATACGCCTCTCAAGGCACCGCTATCATTTCTGTGGACTGTAAAACTGACTGTATTACAACACTGATGTGAACCCAGGGAATTAAAAATAATAAAACCAAGGTCACTGGGAAAAATACTGCTCTGCCAACATCAGCAGGGTTTGGCACTGGCACCAGTGGGATGCAGCATCCTCTGGAAAGAGTCATTGGAGGAAGATAAGGGGAAAAAGGGAAGGAAACAACTGGGAGAGGAAGAACAGAGATAGAGGATGCAGAACAAGAAGTGAAGGAAAAATATTTTATTTATTTTTTATTTAACAGAATCTAGCTTTGTCTCCCAGGCTGGAGTGCAGCGGCATGATCCTGGCTCACTGCAGCCTCTGCCTCCTGGGTTCAAGCAATTCTTGTGCCTCAGCCTCCCAAGTAGCTGGGATTCTAGGTGCCCACCACCACACCCAGCTAATTTTTGTCTTTTTGGTAGAGACAGGGTTTTGTCATTTTGGCCAGACCTCAAGTGATTCACCCACCATGCCCTCCCAAAGTGCTGGGATTTCAGGCATGAGCCACCACCATGCCCAGCCAGAAGTGGAGGAAAAAAATATTAGGTTGGTTACCAACCTAATGTTTTAGAAAAAAGGAAGTCTGGGCCAAGCACGGTGGCTCACGCCTGTAATCCCAGCACTTTGGGAGGCTGAGGCAGGTGGATCACTTGAGATCAGGAGTTCGAGACAAGCCTGGCCAACATGGTGAAACCCCATCTCTACTAAAAATCTAAAATTAGCTGGATGTGGTGGCACATGCCTGTAATCCCAGCTACTTGGGAGGCTGAGGCAGAAAAATCACTTGAACGCAGGAGACAGAGGTTGCAGTGAGCCGAGATCGTGCCACTGCCCTCCAGCCTGGGCGACAGAGGCTCTGTCACCAAAAAAAAAAAAAAAAAAAAAGAAAGTAAGTCTGTAGAGAAGGTAGAGCCCAGGCATTTAGAAGAAACTCAGTGAACACTTGCTGCACCAACAGAACAGAGGCTTACCTAAGGTTACTGCTGTGTGACCACCCTTCCTAAAGACTTTAAACATAGAAAGTGCTAAAACTGTGACAGAAATGGGAATTCCAAGGAAGTTCAGGCAAAAGTTGGTGTAAGCAATACTTCCTCAGAGTGGAAAAACAAAATTAAACAAACAATATAGAAAGGTATAAGATAAAAAGGTAAGTCATCAACTTCCAACCCAAACCTCTCAGGAGGTTCCCTAATTATGTGTCCTCTCAGAAATACACAAGCATGCATACGTTTTCCCCTCTAAATACAACAGTATCATAAAGTGCACACTGCAACTTGCATCTTCAGCCCCAAGGTTCTGTCTGACAAATGAGCTCACATATGATGACAGAGACCTGTGGCACAGTCTGTTAAGGCTGTAATTCATATTGCAACACCAAGATGGCAAAATTATTTCCTTTTATTCTGTGGAACTTCACTAAAGTAAAGAGGCATGTGCATGATTTATGTTAATTTACACATGATGAGAATTAAGGCTGAAAAGGACTTCCAGGGAAACTCCCACTATTAACTTCAGATCTTCTGGGCAGGGGCTGACTTCTCTTGGCTTCCTTATACTTCCTAACTCCCAGTGGCCCTGAATAGACACTGGCCAGACTTTCAGAGTAGTTTCTTGAAGATGAATGATGATCTGGAAGGAAAAACAAACAAGAAATCAATGTTTTCTCTAAGCACTGAAATGTTTCCTGTTCCTTCCATACAGCACCATTACCCACTCACGTTGCCAAAGCTGTTAATATTGACATCCTTTCCTACACCAGCTCTTCTAGGGTCTGTCCATAAATGGACCTGAAAATGATGCATAGCATTTCCATGGTACTATGTGAGCACTGTTCAAGACCAGACCAAGCAGTGAGCCGTGACTGCATTTCCAGTATCACACATGCCCTCTCAAAGATTAGTGTTCTAGCATCAAATTACAGTTTGCTTCTACTTGGACCTTAACTTTCTCAAGTAATGCAAGAGCTTTTATTTTGTACTATTACCCTTTGATATCCTTGTCTTTTCTAACTTTTTCAGTTTTTCTCAGGTGTTCACCCAACCTGTCCCACACTGCATTTGTAACTCTAGGTCGTTTGCATGGTCGTCAGAATGCCTCTTCACTAATGTCCAAATCAGGGTTCTGTTTCCCAAAACTCATATCTTCTTTTTTCTTGGTTAATTCTTCATTTTGCTAAGTATATTGCTAAATAACTTCTTAGGAAGAGATGGGGGATGGTAAACCCTTGCATGTCTGAAAACATCCAGATAGATTCGGCGAGGCATAAACACATGTGGAAAGTCATCTTCCCTGTGACCTTAGAGGATATTCCTCCACTGTCTAAAGCTTCTTGTTGCCGATAAGACAAGTGTTCAGTCCAGTTCTCATTTTTTGAATAGGCAAGCCACTTTTTTCTTCTCTGGAGAAAGATGTTTAGGATTTTCATGTTTGATATTTTTGAAATTACAGGAGGATATGTCTAGGGATAGAAGTGCACACTGCAACTTGCTTCAGCCTCAAGGGTCTGCTGAAGGAGAGACACATCCTGTTGAAATTTCAAAAATATCTAACAATGCAATGTCACTCATTGCAGTCAGTACTAAGGGCCCTTTCACCTAAGGCCCTAAGAACTGCTGGATTGGTCCCGTTTTCTTCTCTTTCCAGTTACACTTCTAAGACACTGACTAACTCTTGCCTTCTAACTACCTATTCAGAGTATACAGACCGTCAGCTGTTCCTGACCTGCAATGTGTCATCAACTCTGAACCCCAAGACTCCTTGGGCTGCAGCAGAGGGAGTCTAACCTCCCCTGCCGTTCCCTCTATAGTTTATTGGGCAGCAGTTTTCTCCCCTACGCTGTCAACCATGCATGTCTTCCAAGAATGTGTTGAAATATAAATATTTCAATTAATTGGTTATTGCCAACTCTCATTCCTATCCCCTCTCCCCTCAAAACATTTCTGAAGAGAAATGTTTTGAAAGCATTAGAATGTGAATTTTTATAGTGCCAGTTTGAGCCCTATAATTCATAAGTAAGCTACATAAGGAAAACAAAGTTCTTACCTAGTAACAACTTACCTGTTTAGAATAATCCATTCACCTGTTCTGTTTCAGGGTCCAAATCAATATCATAAAAACAGGGCCGGGTGGGGAGTCCAGGCATTGTGCTCATCTAGGATGTAAAAAAGCATTACAAACAAACTTAAGCTGGCTCACACCTATAATCCTAGGCTGAGGTGAGAGGATCACTTGAAGCCAGGAGTTCTAAACCATCCTGGGCAACATAGTGAGACCCCCATCAGTACAAAAAATAAAAAAATAGGCTGAGCATGATGGCATGTGCCTGTAGTTCCAGCTACTTGGGAGGCTTAAAGCAGGAGGACCACTTGAGGCTAGGAGGTTGAGGCCACAGTGAGCCATGATCATGCCATTGCCTGGGTGACAGAGCGAGGCCGTGTCTAAAATAAACATAAAGTCATCTTTTATTTCACTTTTCCTTCAGATAGAAAGCCCAAAAGATAGATCATTTTATAGTTGTCAATAAAATGGGTACTCTTCTTGTTACATACTAAAAATCAAGTCACTGATCCTGTTATAAACTCAAACTTAGAAACTGATCCCAGCTGGGCATGGTGGCTCATGCCTATAATCCCAGCATGTTGGGAGGCCAAGGCAGGTGGACCACCTGAGGTCAAGAGTTCGAGACCAGCCTGACCAACATGGTGAAACCCTGTCTCTACTAACAATACAAAAATTAGCTGGGCATGGTGATGCACGCCTGCAATCTCAGCTACTCAGGAGGCTGAGGCAGGAGAATCGCTTGCTTGAACCTGGGAGGTGGAGGTTGCAGTGAGCCGAGATCGCACCACTGTACTCCAGCCTGGGTGACAGAGCAAGACTCCGTCTCAGCAACAGCAAAAAAGAAGCTGATCCCTCATGTCCTTCTGCAAACCAAACACTAGCCTTCACTATCATCTTCCATATTGATGGTGGTCACAAGTAGTAACAGGAGGTGTTTCCACCTTCACCTTACAAGGATGAGTGCTGAGGAGTAGAGGAGTTGTTTACTCACCTCCTCAGCTCACGCTTTGCAAGACCAAAAGGAGGTGTAGGGCTTGTGTGCTTTTAAATTTTGTTTCATTCTGTCTTGCTAGCTGAGCTGCCAATGTGATTTTTGCTTCAGCAACATGACGGTGGGAGTTACTGTCCTTTAACTTGGGCCAAGACACTTTTGTACATAATCTAGATGGTTTTATAATCACTATTCTTACTGGCCCAATATGGGCTTCTAAAACTAAACTTGTAATGCTTACAAATTATATTTGTACTTGCTGCTTTTCTAAAGACTCAGCTTTGACAAATTTCTGCTTAGATGCAAATTTGTATGGCTTGCAAGTGGAAACTCAGTATATTTTTATCTGTAACAATGTCCTATATAATGAATACACACAAGTTCCAAATTAAATCTAGACAGGAAAACAGCTTAGGTTACTTCTAAAATTTAACTATAAAAAGGTTATTAAAAAAGAATGAGTCATCTTCTGTAACAAAAGCATCATCAATACTTTAGAAAATCACATTCTGACTGACTTCTGAATATCAGTCAATATTCCCCAAAACACATTACAGGAATCTGACAACTGGTTTATATTCTCATACTCTGTAAGAGGTAAGGAGGTGCTAGGTGTGAGACAAGTAGGAGAAAGGAAAGGATTGGTCTTTAGACCCAGCAGAAAAACCTAAAGATGACATTATAAAGATAAAAGACATCAATGTAGACATACATGTACCTGTCAGTAGAAAACCCTAAAGATGGTTCCCTCAGCAGTGATTAGTAGGATTTTTGATATTTTCACTCATTCTTAAAGAGGATTTTCCCTCCTAAACATGGGTCATTGATAATAAATATATAAAAAAAGAAAATATTATGTGTACACACATATGAACCTAGATATAAAATTCTGAAAAGAAATCATCACACTTTGAATTAATATAGATAATATTCAAATAAAATCTGAGTCCCATTAAGGCCCCAATGGCAACTGGAAGGTGTTAGAATAGTGATGAAACCATTTGATCATGTGTGGAAACATCTTGGTTCAAGTTAAACTTGAAGGGCTCTGACGCATCCTTTGTTCTAAATGAGAACGTCTTGAGTTGGGCAGGCTGTGTCTGTCTCTACCTTACAGCCTGAGTCTCACTGGCCTGACTGCTTCCAGATTTGCTTTCACCTCTACTGTTACCCTTTTCTTCTTGTGAAGATCAAAAGTGAGAAGAAAGAGTATAGCTTTCAGCTGGTAGTTGCTGACCACTTCTCCAGAAAGAACAAGACATATTCCTGCAGTATTCAAGGTGCTGGGTAAAAATAGTGGAACATTTCTACCAAAAGGGGATTTCTATAAATCCTGGAGACTGATGTACATCATAGCAAGGCTAAGCCTCCTGCTCTCTGGAGGGCTAAGGAGGCAGTGAGATGCAGGCATTTGTGCTAAGCACCACTATGACGTGATGATGCTGCCTTACAGTGTAGCCGAGGGCAGCAGGGCTCTCACCTTTCATAATTTGTCCAAGGCCAAGATCCAAAGAGGTGAAAGTGGATTCAGCTCTAATGTCCTGCGCTTTCAACTCTATAATGCCATCTCCTACCACTTTCTTACTGTACTGAAGGAATGACATAAATCCAAAAGGAGATATTGGTTCTTTTCCATGTGTGTTGGTGTAGTTCAACATTTCAACCCTGTATTGCATGTAAGTACAATCTGCAGATACAGGATACGGGGCAGATTTAGGGGATAACCTAGATTCAGGATCCATGGTAACCTTGGAACAATGTCAGCCCGAACTATGATTATGTCCTTAAGCATCCCTCCCCTCTGCTTCCCTGTTGGCAGTATTCTTCCTTGAATATGCATAAAGTCTATAAGATAAGAAAGCACTGGACACCTTATTCACCTTGAAGTGTAAATAAGCAACCTCACCTTTCCTATCTCCAGGGTCCATTTGCATTTTAATGGGGGAAATTCCTTACTCAAAAATAATAAACTCCCTGAATTTCAGGCATAAGTTCTAGGCCTGTCAGCGAGAGCCTGGGGGTGTAAAACCTCTGTCCCTACCTCCTAGGGCTGTTGGAAACTGAGTTAATCTGTGTAAGGCTCCCAATAAACATTAACTGTGATTATATGTTAGCAGTACCCCAGCCTATCAACTGGGCTCATCCTAGATTCAGTGAAGGGCATACTGCCCCTGGGAAACAGATTTTTTATTCAGTAGGAGTAGTCATGGCATCATTCTTGAATTGACACCAAGATGGTCCACAGCAAGAGCTATATAGCTCCTGCTTTGTAGCTTATGATCCACAGCAGTCATAATAGGCCTGATTCCAATTTTCTTCTGGGCAGTGAACTCTGCTCACGTGGCATTTGCTTGATGGTTTTGGCAACACACTTAAGACAATAAGCGTACATGCGCCCACTCCTTCCTTGCAGCACGCACTTACCGTTCCTACTAAAGGGTACAGAAAACCAGCCCCGACGCTGGCACGGATGTCACGAATGGGCAGAACGAAGCCTGTAGGGACACCTTTTTGCTCTGGGTTGTGAGACAAGGACAAGTGTGTTTTGGCCATGCAGATGGGGAGATTCCCAAAGCCCTGGGGAAAGAAGAGAATAGAGGGAGGACAAATGAAAAGCTGACAACACAGCAATGACCATCTGGGCCCTGTGATTACATGGATTCTTCAATTTATCTGAAACATCCAACTCCCTTTATATACATCTATACCTCGCTGTCCTCCAAAAACAACAACAAAAAAAGAACTCTGTTGGGTGAGGAGTTAAGTACAACTGTAGTCCACAAGTGAATATTTTATTTCCATCTATGGAAATAAAAATAAAACCAATTTAAAAAATAGTTTGGAGTAGATATGAGAATAAAATTGGAGAGGGTCAGGTGCAGTGGCTCATGCCTGTAAATTCCAGCACTTTGGGAGGCTGAGACGGGTAGACTGCTTGTGCCCAGGAGTTTGAGACCAACCTGGGCAACGTGGCAAAACCCCATCTCTACAAAAATACAAAAATTAACCAGGTGTGGTCGTGCATGGCTGTAGGCCCAGTTAATCAGGAGGCTGAGGTGGGAGGATCACTTGAGCCTAGGAGGCAGAGGCTGTAGTGAGCCAAAACTGCACCACTGCACTCTAGCCTGGGTAATGGAGCCAGACCCTGTCTCAAAAAAAAACCGGAGAAGTTCTCAATATTTTGGTAAGACATTCCATATTTCTTCATGGATTTCTACACATTCATATATCACCTATATGAACCAGGAACTGTGCCGTCTAATCCAAACCCAGTATTTCAGAGGAGAGAAGGCTACCACCCAGAGAAGTGAAGTAATGGGTGCTTGGCAGGGCCGGGAGGACCCAGGGATTGTGACTTGAAGGCCTGCTTTGCAGAGTTGAAAGGACAAACTAACCAACTACCTGCTTTGTGTAGACTTCAGCTTTATGTTGAGCTTCAGGGAGTAATTCAATGTCGTCTGCCCCATAGATCTTCTGTGCGATGATCCTGATTTTATCCTCAACTGGGAGCTAATGAACAAGAGACAAAGTCATGGTCCAGACATAATGACTGGAAATATGTAAGGACATTTAACCAGGACATGGCCACATTCTAGGTCAGAGTCCCTAAAAGGGGCAGAAGATGGTTTATATATATATACATATGCAAATAGTTTGAGGTTGATTGAGTTAGGAAGACTTTCTTTCTTTTTATGTGAGACAAAGTTTCCCTCTTGTTGCCCAGGCTGGAGTGCAATGGCACGATCTCAGCTCACCAAAACCTCTGCCTTCGGGGTTCAAGCAATTCTCCTGCCTCAGCCTCCTGAGTAGCTGGGATTATAGGCATGCACCATCATGCCTATAATCCCAGCTACTTTTGTATTTTTAGTAGACACCCCCCGGCTAATTTTGTATTTTTAGTAGAGACGGGGTTTCTCCATGTTGGTCAGGGCTGGTCTCAAACTCCCAACCTAAGGTGATCCACCCACTTCTGTCTCCCAGAGTCCTGGGATTACAGGCATGAGCCACTGCGTCCTGCGAAGAACACTTTCTTTTAATACCAAGCCTCAGATTTTATAAGTGAAAATGTCCCACAGAGGTAAAGTTTTTATATCTACATATACAGATATATATAGAGAGAGAGAGAGATAAAAGGAGGCTGGGGCAGGAGAATTGCTTGAACCCGGGAGGTGGAGGTTTCAGTGAGCTGAGAGCACACCATTGCACTCCAGCCTCGGCAACAAGAGCGAAACTTTATCTCAAAAAAAGAGAAAAAAAGTGTTCCTAACCCAATCAACCTCAAACTATATATAAAAATATGTACTTATATAAGTACATATTTAAAATCTCTCACTAGGTACATCATAAACAGTATTGCTGACTACCCAAGAATAATTATTTCTTCATAATAGTAGAGGCAGGGCGCGGTGGCTCACACCTGTAATCCCAGCACTTTGGGAGGCCAAGGTGGGTGGACTGCTTGAGATCAGGAGTTTGAGACCAGCCTGGCCAACATGGTGAAACCCCGTCTCTTAAAAAAAAAAAAAAAAAAAAAAAAAAAAATTACAATAAATAAATAAAAAGTAGATGTTCTGGCTGGGTATAGTGGCCCATGCCTGTAATCCCAGCACTTTGGGAGGAACCCAAGGCAGGAGAATCACTTGAGCCCAGGATTTTGAAACCAGCCTGGGCAACATAGCTGCACTCTGTCTCTTTAAAAAATAAAAGCAATTTTAAAATAATAAAATTAAAAAGTAGATCTTCCAATCTGGAGATCAGTCTTGGCAAAACAGGCCTAGTGACACCGTTTATGAAATAATAAGACATCTAGTGTCCATCTACATAACTCCCAGTTTGTATATGAGGCAGATGCTACCCTTAACACAATTGATTAAGTGCAAGCACCAGGAACTGGGAAATAGTCATAACAGTAATATCACCTAGGTATTAGGAAAAAAACAACCCAGTGATTTACATGATCAACACACACTGGGCGTGTCTGCCTTCTGTGGCACCTGAAGCAAACAGTACAGTGGACAGAGACCAACAGTCTAACTGGTGAGGGCCTCAGTCCCATGGGCGGTTTCCTCTGGGGCAGAGTCTTCGGAGAACGGGAGCTGGCTTCTGAAATGCTGTGTAGACTAGTTCAGGACATTAAGATTCAGAGAGAACAGCATAGGGAGAGGTTGCCTAAAGGAAATGAGAAGGAAAGCTACTCACGGGTAATTTGGATGAGCAAATTACAGAAATTAGGCAACATATCTGGCTCTATACTCCCTAGCAACTAAAGCTAAAAGAACATATTAGGCAAGGATGTATGTATGTATGTATGTATGTGTGTATGTATATATATATGTATGTATTTGAGACGGAGTTTCGCTCTTGTTGCCCTGGCTGGAGCGCAATGGCACCACCTCAGCTCACTGCAACCTCTACCTCCCGGGTTCAAGTGATTCTCTTGCCTCAGCCCAAGTAGATGGGATTATAGGCATGTGCCACCACACTTGGCTAATTTTATATTTTTACTAGACGGAGTTTCACCATTTTGGTCAGGCTGGTCTCGAACTCCTGACCTCAGGTGATCCACCCACCTGATCTCCCAAAGTGCAGGGATTACAGGTGTGACCACTGTGTCCAGCCAAGTTTTGTTTTTAAAAGGAGCAATACTCTATCTATAAAAACAAAAATTCCCTTCTGAACTAAAGAGTGATAATTTATGAAGGGGCTTTGTGAAATGGGCATGAATAAAGTGAATATTCAATAAGGACTTTATAAAGATGCAACACAGATTATTTTCATATGCATCTCATAACTGGAGTGCTATAAATGCCAAGGCACATTTAGAACTTCTGAAGCAAAAGCACTTTGGTGAAAGGGTGATTTAAGAGTAACAGACGCTGAGTAAGACAAAAAGTGGCAGCCTCCTGTTTGCCAGAATGCATAAAAGTTCCAAGTAGAAATGGGTTATAAAGTCCATATGTCCTTACTCTTCCAGGTCTCCTGCTTGTCCTCAAGGACTAGGCTTCCAGCCTTGGGTGCTAAGCCTAGAGAAGGTGCCTATAAATGCTTTGCATTTGTGTGCAAATTTGTGTTTATGGCATTTTTCTAAAAAGATGATTGCTGAACAGATTTTAAAACTTGTCTATAAAACCAAAGCTCAACAGGAGAATGTCAGTGTCAATGTTAATTAACTGTAAGTATATTATATCTGCAAGAGGCAAAGAGAAATAAGAGAACGCTACAACTCAAAAGTAGTAAGTTTATTCCTTCTACTTCTTGATGGCTGTTTTTTAAAGTCTATGATTATCTTTTAAAAACCAAGCCAGGCCAGGCACAGTGGCTCAGGCCTATAATCCCAGCACTTTGGGAGGCAGGAGGATCACTTGAGCCCAGGAGTTCAAGACCAGCCTGAGCAATACAGGGAGACCTAGTCACTACAAAAAATAAATAAATAAATCTTTTTTTTTTTTTTTTTTTTGAGATGAAATTTCTCACTTATTGCCCAGGCTGGAGTGCAGTGGCATGATCTTAGCATATTGCAACCTCCACCCTCTGGGTTCAAGCAATTCTCCTGCCTCAACCTTCCAAGTAGCTTGGATTACAGGCACTCGCCACCACACCCAGCTAATTTTTTTATTTTTAGTAGAGACAGGGTTTCACCATGTTGGCCAGGCTAGTCTCTGACTCCTGACCTTAGGTGATCCACCCACCTTGGCCTCCGAAAGTGCTGGGATTACAGGTGTGAGACACCATGCCCAGCCAATAAAACAAATTAGCCAGGCTTGCTAGTACATGTCTGTTGTCCCACCTACTCAGGAGGCTGAGGTGGGAGGTCCACTTGGGCCCAGGAGGTTGAGGCTACAGTGTGCCATAACTATACCACTGCACTCCAGCCTGAGCAACAGAGCAAGACCCTGTCTTAAAACAAAAACAAACAAAAAAACCAAGCCAAAAACTAGCCTAGAGAATAGGAGCAGAATTAACTGCAGCATATATATCACATGTTCCTACAATGTTTCCAAATGTTGTTTCTGTACTAGTTAATGTCAAATCACATCTGAAATACATTGGACAGATAAATGAAAACAAAACACAACCCTATAATAAGAACAGCCTTTTCCTGAACTAGCTTTATTGTATCAGAGTAAGCAGGGCTCTGCTTAGACCAGGTGTAATTTAATTTGCTCAGTGATGGAACAAATGATGAAGCTTCCTGGAGTACTTTGGTTTTGCATATGAGGGCCCTGCACTTTGAGCAGCACCTTACCAGGAAGTGAGCTTGGGAGGCACGCTTTGTTCCCCTATTACTGAGAAGCCATCAGAAAAATTTTGTGAGCTCCATGCAGCCCCTTACCAATCTGCTACATCATGGTTGTTGCCTTGTGTTAAAGGCTGCAATGAATTACACATTTGGTCTATATTTAACCTTCTCTTCTGCCACCTGTACTTTGACCCTTTTCAAAGTTAGGACATGAGCAACGGTTCCCCCACCACCCTGGGGTATTCCTGACTAAATCCCCTCTGTAAGTGAGCAGCAGCATAGTTAATAAAAAGGCTGTCTGGCCGGGTACAGTGGCTCACACCTGTAATCCCAGCACGGGAGGCCAAGGCAGGTGGATCACGAGGTCAGGAGTTTGAGACCAGCCTGGCTAAGATGGTTAAACCATGTCTCTACTAAAAAAAATACAAAAATTAGCTAGGTGTTGTAGTGGGTGCCTGTAATCCCAGCTACTCAGGAGGCTGAGGCAGGAGAGTCGCTTGAACCCTGGAGGCAGAGGTTGCAGTGAGCTGAGATTGCCCCACTGCACTCTAGCCTGGGCGAAAGAGCAAGACTGCTCTAAAAAAAAAAAAAGCCTTCCACAGCTGAGAGTCCAGGCTGTGGTTGTGTGGTTGTGTAACTCACCTACATCGGAATCAAACCACAAGGCTGAAGCTGCGAAGCATGTGGCTCTAAACAGACGTAGTCACACAGAAACCTCATGGTGCCCTTTTTGACTTTTTTCTTCTTTTGCATACTGCAAGTCACCCACCTTGAGGTCGTAAAGGAGTTGGAAGCTGCTGGGTGCTTGTGCTGCTCTCTGGACAGCCTGAGCCAGAGCTAAGGCACCCTTGCCTCCTTCTGCCCAGTGAGTGCACTTCACGGCATCAAAAGCCCCATGTTCTCGGGAAAGGCGGCTGATGAGGTCCAACTCAGCTTCTGTATCTGTCCTGTAAAGGAAGCACTTCATATCAAAGCATGGAAGACAGCTGGAGAAGACAGAATCTGTCTTCTTTTTGCCATTAAACCTCATGTGAATTACCCACTGATAAATGAACCCTAACCAATAAATTCAGCCTGGTTTTGAATCTCAGCTCCAAAACTTACTAGCTGGTGGCTTTTGGCCAGTTACCTAATCTTTATGTGCCTCAATTTCCACCTGGATAATATGGGAATAATCACAGCACTTATTTCACTGGGACGTCATGAGACTCAGCTGGTAAATCCATGTGAAGTACTTGGAAAATTCCCAGTACCCCACAAGAAATCAGTAAATACTAGCTTTTAAGAATTTTGCTTCCGATTCTACTGTGGTGAGGCCATTATAACAAAACCCAGACCAGCACTGCAATATCTAAACAACCCACACAAGTTCTTGTACAACTCCTTCCAGTGCAATCTGCCCAATTCTTTGTCAAGACAACATCCCACCAGATCTAGTAAAATAACGGAACACTATAGGCCTATGATCTTCCATTAGCATAAAAGGCCTCTAAAGATGAGAAAGGAACGCTGAACTTCAGGCTTGTGTATTACCCACTTCCCCCAGTGGGGAGGAAGGGGGCCCACAGGAGCTGAATCTGACTTCGGGACCCTCAGTGGGTGAGGTGGCTAGCCCACTGTGACATACACAGTGCCTGTCACAGCACAGGCTAAAACCGCAGGCTATAACCAATAGCAGTAACTGAAAAATAAAATAAAGCTAAAAGCAGTACTGTATAATCAGCTCCAGGAGATGTTTCCTGACCATTTTCCACATTCATCCTTTTCTATGCCCCATACTTACTTGAATGCATTCACAGCCACTACTACTGGAATTCCAAACATTCTGGCATTTTCAATTTGTTTCTTCAAGTTACTGAAGCCTTTTTCAACCAGCTCCAGGTTCTGTAAAAACAACAGTGAAAGGTCTATGAGATCAGAGTTGAAAACCACTGCAGGTTCTTCTTCAAAGGCAAACAGCCTCCTTGTGCCAGCAGCCACTCACTGTCAGGATAAGGAGGCCAAGAAAGGAGCAGGTCCCTTGGTGCATTTCTTCCAGCACGGTGAGTGTATGCTATGGAGGACTGCAGCTTTCACTCCAGCCTATGGCACTAGAGTGGAGCTGTGCTTGTTTCCCAGCCTTCGAGAAAACAAGAGCTCATGTATTTGCTGTCATTATGCCACATCATTATAGCTTATTTGCTGCTTGAAGGGAATTAGTTACTCGTACCCAAATTATATTTACAAATTGCGTTTAAGGATTTTATGTATTCATAGGGGTATGATAATACAAATTGACTCTACTCAGCACAGCACAGACCCTTCCATCAGAAGACAGAGCCGGCCGGGCACGGTGGCTTACACCTGTAATCCCAGCACTTTGGGAGGCCAAGGCAGGTGAATCATGAGGTCAGGAGTTCAAAACCAGCCTGGCCAACATAGTGAAGCCCCGTCTCTACTAAAAATACAAAAAATTAGCCGGGCGTGGTGGCATGCACTTGTAATCCCAGCTACTTGGGAGACTGAGGCAGGAGAATCGCTTGAACCCAGGAGGCAGAGGTTGCAGTGAGCCCAGATCGCGCCACTGCACTCTAGCCCCAACAACAATGTGAGACTCCATCTCAAAAAAAAAAAAAAAAAAAAAAGAAGACAGAGCCTAACAACATAGTGGCTGGCACAGAAGAGGTATTTGTTATATGGCTGCTATAAATACTGCCAGGAAATACTTCAGGCAGGCTGGTATTGAACTCCTGGGTGCAAGTGATCCTCCGATCTCAGCCTCCCAAAGTGCTGGGATTATAGGTGTGAGCTACCATCCAGCTTGGTTCTTTTTTTTGTGACAGAGTCTTGCTCTGTTACCAGGCTGGAGTGCAGTGGAAATATGAAGTAAGCAGTGATGCTTTCAAAGGTTTTAATGAATTCAACCATGAACAAGGGTAATAAATAAATAAGATAAATACTATCTTTATGACCCAGGCCAGTGGCTGGGCCCAACGGCTCACACTTGTAATCCCAGGACTTTCGGAGGCCGAGGCAGGAGAAGCCACTTAAGCCCAGGAGTTTGAGACCAGCCTGGGCAACATAACAAGACCCTATCTCTACAATTGAAACGTTAATTAAAAAAAAAAAAAAAAGGGCCGGGTGCAGTGGCTCATGCCTATAATCCCAGCACTTTGGGAGGCCAAGGAGAGCGGATCATGACATCAACAGATCGAGACCATCCTGGCCAACATGGTGAAACCCCATCTCTACTAAAAATACAAAAATTAGCTGGGCGTGGTGGTGCATGCCTGTAATCCCAGCTACTTGGGAGGCTGAGGCAGAAGAATCACTTGAACCTCGGAGGCAGAGGTCGCAGTGAGCCGAGATCACGCCACTGCACTCCAGCCTGGTAACAGAGCAAGACTCTGTCACAAAAAAAAGAACCAAGCTGGATGGTAGCTCACACCTATAATCCCAGCACTTTGGGAGGCTGAGATCGGAGGATCACTTGCACCCAGGAGTTCAATACCAGCCTGCCTGAGCAACATAGGGAGACCCTGTCTCTACAAAAAATTAAAAAACTAGCCTGGTGTGGTGGCATGTTGCTGTAGCCCCAGCTACTTGGGAGGCTGAAGCGGGAAGACTGCTTGAGCCCAAGAGTTAGAGGCTGCAGCTATGATCACACCTCTGCACTCCAGTCAATGAATTACAATATAAACACTCAATAAATATTTATCATGCAGATGTTATAAAAGTGAGACCCATCTGTGTCAACATGGAACCTGTCCAAGATGTACTAAAGGTGCAAAACCATCGAGAGCTTAATTATTCCATTTTAGGACAAACACAAAAATACATGTGTATAATTCTTTAAATGTTAAGTATGCACCGAACTGTTAAGAGGACTCACATACATTATATTCTTCTAATCTTTAATAATAATTATTGATTTTTACAAAGGGTGTATTACTATTGTAGGCTTAACAATACAATAAGTATTTTAAGAATAAAAAGAGTCTTCTATAAAAATACATATACTGAATTATAAGCAAAACCCAGCAGTAATATTTGTGGATCCCAAAAAAGCAGAAATAGGTAGGATAAAAGGTAGAAAACAACTGGGTTCATTATAAATGTGATTATGCTTTTTTCCTTTAATAATTGAAAACTGAGATTATGATTTATTTGAGCTTCTAAAGAACACTGCTAATTCTTTACTTCTAGTCACATGAAAACCAATTAATATGTAAGGCTGATAGAGAACAGTTTTAAATAAGTAGAATTTCTTAAATGAAGATACCAGCTGGGCCAGCTAGGGGCAGTCACTGTAATTAGACACAGGAAAGGCTGTGGGGTGGCAGGAGGGCCAGAACTGTGAATTTCCCTCCTACGCGTGAATCAGACAAATGACCATAAAAGGCAAACCATAACTCAGAAGACAGGCAGACTGAAGGTACCAGCAATTTTTTCTAACCAATTTTGAAATACTTCATTTGGTGCCTTAACAGTGACCCTGTATTGCTTGATAATAGCTTCCAAAAAGGCAGAAAAATTGAATTAGCAGTGAGAGCAGGTGACCTTGCCATGTTATCTGATGGCCTGTCTCTCCTGTAACCACCCCAAACTGGCTTTAGAAATGTTTCTTTAATGGTAAATGACATAACTATGAAAAGGTTTGAGCTCACAGTTGTTCTCTGGGCTCCTGTTTGATGCTATATATATCTAGGAAGCTTTGCCTAGAAAAACAACCAGAATCCTGACCACGTATCTTGGCCCTTTAATATGGATTTAAATTTGCAGAGAAGAAGCCATTTCAGAAAAGGTCTCTACTTCTGATCTGAATGGCATTTGGGACCTACCCAGCCAATGCAGGGAAGCCCATGGAGGGGAACTGCTGTTAGTCTTGGACAGGGTTTCTCCACCTCACATTCCTGACATCTGAGCTGGGTAATGTTGTGGGGGGCTGTCCTGTGCATTATAGGATGTTTAGCCAGCAGCCCTGGTTTCTACCCACCACATGCCAGTAGCACTCCCCACTTCCAGTTGTAACAATAAACAAGTCTCTAGGCATTGCCAAATGTTCCCGGGGTCAAAATCACCCCGCTGAGAAGCAACCACTGGTCTAGGGCAGTGGCTTATTGGCACCCTATGTGGGACAATTCTGTTTTGTGAGGTGCCTCTTCCCTATCTAGTCATTTAATATAACTCCTCGGCACACTGCAGGCCTTTTGGCATCCTGCACCCTGGTCACAGGGGTGGAGAAATGCTGATTCAGGGTGTGATGCTTTCTAGGACACATGACGAGAAATAACTGAGGTTACCTCCTCTATGTAAGCCTTGGGAAGAGGCAGTCCCGCAGTGACCTGGAAGGAAAAGAAACAGAGTCAGAGGCATTTCCTATTTAAATGTTCTAGCTTAAAAATGGTCCTTGTCATCTGTTAAAGGCAAAAGTCTGCAACGCTTGCAGGTTGTACAGTAGTATAAGATTATTTCCTGCCCTAAAGGCTTAGGCATGTGACCAATCACAGCACAGAACAAAAACGACTGCTTTGAGCAGCATGGGAGAACTTTGTGGTCTGAATTAAGAAGGTGAGAAGGACCAGATTGATGGCAGGAGAGGTGGAAAGGGGTGTACCCTAGTCAAGCACAGTGACTCACTGAGTGAAGGCCATAGCAGTGGGGGTGGAAGTCAAGGGGAATGTGGGGAAAGAGGCAGCTGTCGGGCCTGCAGAAGCCACCCTAGGATATCTGTCGATGGAGTCCGTGATGAGCCCTGCAATGGTTTCATGTCCTGGTCCACAGTGCCAACCCGGCATTGGTGGAGCTGAACTGTGGTGCAGGAACAGTATAAACAAGAGAGGAAATACAGAAGGATTTTCTTTCTCTATTTTAAAGTATATCTAAAGGATGGAGGTGCCTGATCCCCACCCGACCCCCGCCTTGATCTATGCAGTGGCTCAGCCCTGTTGCATTCACAGAAATGAGCAAGTAGGTGGAGGTGTCCATCTCATGGGCCCCACCATAGGCAGTGGATGGTGATTAAGAAGCTCCGTCCTCTCCCATTGCACAGTGAGACTACGGTGCTCCTGAAGGGGCCATGTGGAGGCAGAGCAAGAAGCAAGGACCTTATAGGTGGCTTCCCATTGGCAAGCTAAAGGGAGCGGGAGGCCTGCTCTCTTGACAGGGCCATGTGCAAATGCTCCTCTCCATGTGTGACATTATGTGACATCATCCTCACTGTGAGGCGAGAAGGAAGCAAGGAAAGGAGGTGCAGCAGTGTGAGGGTGAGTGACGGGTGCAAGAGAGAGGAATGTCAGTTGTGATTGGGAAGAAAAGGGGAGTCTATACTGCACTACTAGCAGAAAGGGGTGTGCTGGGTTGGGAGTGTCTTTGGCATGTCAGGGATAACTAAGACTGCACAGGGGTGCTGGGGCTGTTATGGCAGCGTTCCCAGTGTGCTCTGGGGACTAATCTTTCAAAGGGGTCCATGAGGTCGAAACTATTTCCATAAGATGCCATAACATCTTATGGCCCTTTTACTCTCATTATCATTCTCTCATTGAGGATATAATGGACTTTTCCAAAGGTTATAAGACATGTGATGTCACAACAGATCAAATGCTGTCTTCAATTAAGCCAGACACAGAGATCTGAAAAATGTATAATGCCTAAATTTTGTTGGGAAAACATAGTTCATTTTCATGTTTACAAAGTTCTTTATGTTAACATGTAACTCAGTTTTAATTCCTAATATGGTAAATACCAATAGCTATAACCTACATAAACAAAAAAGCTCTTTTAGGCCCTCAGTAACTGTCAAGAGTGCAAAGAGGTTCTGAGGCTGAAACAGAACCACTACATCAGGACAAACCCTGACCACTACATTAAGAAATTTGATTTTTATCCTGTAGGTGAGGGAGGCCTTATTTCCTAAGTTACAGTACAAGATCCTGGAGGACAGGAATTCAATAGTTTTTCAAATGATTTCAGAAAACTAGCACCATGTCTTTTCATGTAGGCCCTAAAGAAAAGGTGTTAAAATACCAGGATAAAAGTAGTAGGAATTGGCTGGGGGCAGTGGCTCATGCCCAGCACTTTGGGAGGCTGAGGCGGGAGGATCACCTGAGGTCAGGAGTTCAAGACCAGCCTGACCAACATGGAGAAACCACGTCTCTACTAAAAATACAAAATTAGCCGTGCATGCCTGTAATCCCAGTTACTTGGGGAGGCTGAGGCAGGAGAATGGCTTGAACCCAGGAGGCGGAGGTTGCGGTGAGCTAAGATCACACCACTGCACTCCAGCCTGGGCAACAAGAGGGAGACTCCGTCTCAAAAAAATAAAGAAAAAAAAATAGTAGGAATTTCTACTCAGAGAAATTCTAAACAGTAGGGTTCAGAGAAACACAAAATTCAGGCTGGAAGCGAGGATGAGCTAGGCTTTACCTGTTTCTCTGTTACCCAGGGTGGCCCTGGGCAGATGCACCGTTCTCCTCTCCTCCCTCCCTCCCCAGGCTGTTGGAGGCCCTGCCCAGCATGAACTACTCAAGAAGGGACTGACCTCTGTCTCAGCTAAATGGTTTGGTTGGCTGGTTGCCAGCATCACTACACAGAGGGATGAAGATTTAAAAAGAACAGTCTGAACATAAAACAGTTTTTTTGTGGGGCTAGCCAAGCACACGTCCTTGGAGGGGTTTAGATATTGTCAGATGTTCTCCTCTGAAAGGTAGGCCAGACAGCCAATTTTGGCCCTCTTAAAATGCTGAGCGCTGACAGTGCCTGTAACTGATCAGGTGGCCAACACAAGGGCTGTCTGCCCATCCCTTGCTTTTGCACCCTATCAATCACGAGGATAAGCAGCTCAATCAAGAAACAGGCAGAAGTCATCCAACTTCCTTTTGGCTGGTAGCACACTGCCGATAATCAGATGCTTCAACTCGCCACTCACCGTGGGGCCGCCCCCGTGCATCTTGAGAGCCCTGACAGTGGCGACAAGCACCACCACGTGAGGGCGGAGGCCAGAATACCGGCATTTGATGTTAAAAAACTTTTCCATTCCAATGTCTGCTCCAAATCCCGCTTCTGTCACTGTAAGGAGGAAAGCAACAGTAAATATGACATCCCATTTCCCTGATGTTAAAAGAAACATACAGTCTATTCGTTGGTGTTGCAAAAACACTAACCTACAAACCCTTCTGGGCCAACAAGCTTGAGTGCCATCCGATCTGCAATGATAGAGGAATTGCCGTGTGCGATGTTGGCAAATGGGCCAGCATGGACAAACACTGGAGTGCCCTGTGGAAACCAGGACACCGTGAGCTGAGCTGCCAATCCTGCTTCAAAGTGGGATCACACACTCAGGGTATGGAATTGATTTAGAATCAGAAGGAAAAATACTTCCCAGAGGGAAAATATAAAGTCATCTTTTTTATTTCAGTAACATCCCAGTCACAAGTGTGAGGAAGAATGGGAAGAAAAGAGATGAGCAAGTGGGGAAGGTCTCGACTACCCAGGTTAAGTGTGCTTTATAACCACTCTGCTCTGACTGTCTAAAACCAATTCAGGAAGGCAGGAGTCACTCTGCTCACCTCCAATGTCTGCATGAGATTGGGCTTGATTGCATCCTTCATAAGCACTGTCAATGCACCACTCACCCCCTACAAAACAAAATGTGTGCAGCATCAACTCCCACCAGCAAAAAAAAACCAACCTTCTGAAACCAACATTTGACATTATAGGCTTTCTCACGTTAGTCATCTTGGACCAATTTGTACTTTCACCTAAACTGGACCATTCGTGGTTTTTTTCTGGATACACTATGAAGTTGCCAATTATTTTAAGCAGAGAGAACAGAAAGAATAAAAATGACATTCACCTGTTAATTTCTGGAAAAACATGTAACTCTGGAAACAAGCATCTCAATCAAGCTCTGCTGCTGACTGATGTGAGAAATCCATTTTAGACAAGTTTAGAGCATGTAAATGCTCGTTCCTAGAGTACTCAGCTATTTGTAACTCTGGTATCTGGACAGAAATGGCTTTAAATACCAAACTCAATATATGTTTCCCAAAGCTGAAACTGAAGTATTACCCAAGAGTTCAATACCAACTCTTTTTTTTTTTTTTTGGAGACAGAATTTTGCTCTTGTTGCCCAGGCTGGAGTGCAATGGCACAATCTCGGCTCATCACAACCTCCGGCGTCTGGGTTTAAGCAATAAAATAAAACCCTCCTGCCTCAGCCTCCCGAGTAGCTGGGATTACAGGCATGTACCACCACACCTGGCTAATTTTGTATTTTTAGTAAAGACAGGGTTTCTCCATGTTGGTCAGCCTTGTCTTGAACTCCTGAGCTCAGGTGATCCACCCTCCTCGGCCTCCCAAAGTGTTGGGATTACAGGAATGAGCCACTGTGCCCGGCCGTTCAATACCAACTCTTAAACATCAGTTCACTCCATTAAGCCATCAAAGTAAAGCTGAACAAACTAGCAACAAAGATAAAGCAATAGTGCTCTTGATGTTATCTGCAAATTGAAGTCATACACCTACTCTTGGAGATGCCCACAGGATGAAGATGTTACTCAAATCACCTGGAACTTGTGATCTATTGCTAGAGCATACCACCTATTATTCACTCTGATGTACTTTTTAGGCATTTCATAATTATCTTGTAATTAGCAAAATAGGATTAAATTGATGAGTTAGTTGCAACATGTTTTTGTTTTTTTTGATACGGAGTCTCATCTGTCTCCCAGGCTGGAGTGCAGTGGTGTAATGTTGGCTCACTGCAACATCAGCCTCCCAAGGAGCTGGGACTACAGGTGCTCGCCACCACACCCAGCTAATTTTTGTATTTTTAGTAGAGACAGGGTTTCACCATATTGGCCAGGCTGGTCTCGAACTCCTGACTACAAGTGATCCAACCGCCAGCCTCCCAAAATGCTAGGATTATAGGCATAAGCCACTGCGCCCAGCTGCAACATCTTAAGTAGAACATTAAATTTTGTCATTAATAACTGCTGAAAGACCCTAGGTCAACAAACAGACATGTCATCAAGCCTGGCATGCCTGGGTACCCACCAGATCTTCAGCACTGATGGGCTCTCCTTTCTTACTGGATGCCACCACCATTTTGCCCAGTCTTTCTCTCATGTCTTCTAGAGAAGTGGTGAGAGCCAGGACAGCCATAATTTCACTGGCCACAGAGATATCAAACTGGGCCTGTAGGCCAGGAAAAGAAACAATAGCAAAAACTTTGTGTTAAACCAGAAGTATGTTCAAGTCCTTGATGGTAGCAAAAGAAAAGAAAAAAAGTTTGAACTGCAAAAGTTATCCTTTTTTACATCTCAGGCTTAAACAAAAAGCTTAAAAGGATAGAATAATATAATACTACCCAAAATACTTAATGAAAATAACCTTCTAAGAGCAAAGAAATTTTAATTAATTATTCCAAGACCCTGAGTTGTCTTTTTTGAGACAGAATCTCATTCTGTCACCCAGGCTGGAGTACAGGGGCACAATCTTGGCTCACTGCAACCTCTACCTCCTGGGTCCAGGCAATTCTCGTGCCTCAGCCTCCCAAGCAGCTGGGATTACAGGCACATGCCACCACGCCCAGCTAATTTTTGTATTTTTTCAGTAGAGACAGGGTTTCACCACGTTGGCCAGACTGGTCTTGAACTCCTGACCTCAAGTGAGCCACCAACCTTGGCCTCCCCAAGTGCTGGGATTACAGCGGGAGCCACCATGCCCAGCCTTGAGTTGTAAATTTTTTTAAATAAATGTTCTAGTAGGACCAAAAAGCTATTGTTTTACCCCTGTGAAGGCTGCTTATAATCATGCGCTAATTGTTTCCTTCATATACGAGGGAACAACATGGTACCTCTCAGTACCTCATGGTACTGTATATCAAGGAGATATACAGTGAAATGGCTACAAAAAAGAAGCAATTTTAATCAATTTCTATGTAAGGATATTCATTTGGGGCTCTCCACCTCCAGGAAAAAATCCTGGGGGAAAAATACACAGGTGACACATGGGATTTATTGCAAAAGCTGTCAGGAGTGCTCAATGCCACACACCTACTCACTTCCATTTTAAAAGGGAGAAGGCAGAACAACACCTGGCAGTATCAATCGTATGAGAGAGGATGGAGGAGGAGAGAAGCAGCAAGATCTAGTGCTGCTGAACTAATTTCCTTGGAAAGGGACAAGTTGTTACCGTCCGTGTGTGACCTTTCTCCGTTGGAGCCTGGCCAATTGTGATCTTCCTCAGGAATCTATCATTGGTATCCAACACTACAGCAGACAGGCAAGATATAGAACGATTTTGAGTAAAAGGACCACAAAGTTAAAGGAAACAGCAGAGTTTTAAAGCAATAAGTCTAATTTAACGATTGTCTATCAATATTTGACTTCAAATTTGATAGCAAAGCTAGAACATGTGTTAAAGTTAAGAAATCGTGTTCATATACCATAAATACACAGGACTTATTTTTAAAGCGAAGGAATGTGGGGTGGCTTGGTTTTATTCCATCTAGAGAACAAACAGTTAACTAGAAATCTGGAATCTATTTTAAAGCATATTCCATATTATAAGAAAAACAGAGCAGTCTACATTTTTTTTCAAAAGACTGAGGTTTGTGTTGTTCTGTGGGATGATGACTCATTGACTTTCCACCACCCTAAGAAACACACGAGCCATAAAATCAGGGCAAGTGCAAATATCTTCTGAAACATGCTGGGTGCCAGGCCTGGTCTGGAAATTTTGGAAATGTAGCACACTTAGCAGAGATAATTTCTATTCTGATGACAGAATATCTATTCAATCGTATAACCAGGGAAAATGTGGCAAAGCTCAAGCAACTAACCAACTAATGACCTCCCAGGACTAACTACTGTTAACATTTTAGTGTACCCTCCATTCTGTTTTTTCGTATGTGTGGTGTAATAGGAAATAGATTTGACCTTTGTCATGAGTTCCTGACACAAGGCTCACAGAGCTCTTGGAATTCCAAGTGTGATAGGAATGTCTTGTTATTTATAACAAACTCCTTTTGATCACACCTGAGTTTAAACTAATAAGTGACTTATGGTAGGTCTCCAAGACAGCCTCAGGAAAGGGCTGGTCACCAAAAAGACCAAGTGATTAGAGGACTGGAACTTTCAGTCTCATCCACCACCCTCTGGGTGAGGTGTTAGGGGATGGAGACTAAGTTGTATAAAACTCCTGAACAGCATGAATTGATGAGCCTCTGGGCTGGTGAACACATCCGGGTGCTGGGAGAGTGAGGCACCCTACGCTTCTCTTCCATCTGGTTGTTCTGAGTTGTATCCTTTATAATAAACCATAAACACGACTGAAATGCTTCCGCAAGTTCTGTGAGCCATTCTAGCAAATGAACCTGAGCAGGGGGTTGTGGGCAGCCTCCAGTTTATAACCAGCTGGTCAGAAGCACAGGTGACAACCTGGACTTGGATACGTGTCTGAAGTGGGGGCAGTCTTGTGGGACCGAGCCCTTTACCTGTGGGATCTGCACCAGACAGTGTCACAACTGAATTAACTCAGAGGATACTTAGTCAGTATCCACTGGAGAACTGAATTGTTGTGGGAGAGAAAAACTACCCATCTGGTGTCAGAGTGAAGTACTCAGAGTACTGTGAGTATAGAGAGGAAACAGGAGTTGCCATTTCAGTATCAAATGCCAAACAATATCAAAGAAAAACAAAAAATGAAATTGATCCATATTCTTATTAATATCATCATTGCTGGTGGCTGAATATGTTTTGGAAGAGTTTTTCATCTTAGATACTGGTGAAGAAGTATGAGAATATGAGAAGCTCGCAGAGTACAAATTTGCCTATATATTTTGTGGGGTTTTTTTCTTTCAAGATGTTTTCTATTTCAAAATTAAAATAATTTCAAAGTAAAGAAAAAAACTCATAAAATAAACAACAAAAAAAACCCAGTTCATATGCTAAATAAGTCAAGGAGAAGCATTTTTTTTTTTTTTTTTTTTTTTTTGAGGAGGAAGAAAAAAGAGAAAGAGAGAGAGAATAGGGAGGAGGAAAAAGGAAGAGAAAGAGAGAGGGAGAATGGGGAGGAGGAAGAAGGAAAAGAAAGAGGGAGAGAGAATGGGAGTATTGCTTTCTTGCCCAGGCTGGAATGCAATTTAGTAATGGGTATTGAAAACCTCTTTTATACTGATAATTATACTTAATGATGTAGTCAGGAAGGAATAAGGGAAGATAACAAACAAACAGCCAACCAATATTTAATTTAAACCTATGAAATGCTATGCGATTACTGAGGAGTGATTTACTTCCAATTAGGTAGTCACTTTTGGAATAGGTGTGAGGTGGTAATGTATGTTTTGTGTATTTGAAGTGGAGAGTTCTGTAAATGTTTATTAAGTTTACTTGTTCCGGGTCTGAGTTCAAGTCCTGAATGTCCTTGTTAATTTTCTGTCTCGTTGATCTATAGAATCATTAGCTCTTCTTGTTGCATTGATCCTTTTGCCATTATGTAATGTCATTCCTCGCCTCTTTTGATCTTTGTTGCTTTAAAGTCTACTTTATCAGAGGCGAGAATTGCATCTCCTGCTTTTTGTTTATTAGTTTATTTTTACTCTCTGTTTGATTGGTAAATCTTCCTCCTTCTCTCTGAGTCTTTGTGTATTGTTGCATGTAAGATGGGCCCGGATGCAGCATACCGATGGGTTTTGGCTTTTTTATCCAATTAAAATATATATAAGTTTAATACCGGCGTTTGATGCTAGCTGGCTGTTTTGCCCATTAGTTGATGTAAATTTTTTATTGTGTTAAAGTTCTTTACTTTTTGATATATTTTTGGAAAGGCTGATATTGGTTGTTCTTTATATGTATAGTGCTTCTTTCAGAAGCTCTTGTAAAGCAGGCCTGGTGGTGGTAAACTCTCTAAGTACTTGTTTGTTCGCGAAAGATTTAATTTGTCCTTCGCTCATAAAGCTTAGTTTGGCTGGATAGGAAATTCTGGGTTGAAAGTTCTTTTCTTTAAGGATGTTAAATATTGGTCCCCACTCTTTTCTGGCTTGTAGGGTTTCTGCTGAGAGATCTGCTGTAAGTCTGATAGGTTTCCCTTTATGGGTAACCTGACCTTTCTCCCTGGCTGCCCTTAGTATTTTCTCCTTCATTTCAACCCTAATAAATCTGGCGATTATGTGCCTTGGGGTTGGTCTTCTTGAAGAATATCTTTGTGGTGTTCTCTGTATTACCTGGAGTTGAATATTACCCTGCCTTGCCAGATTGGGAAAATTTTCCTGAATGATATCCTGAAGAGTATTTTCCAACTTGGATTCATTCTCTTCATCACATTCAGGTACACCTATCAAACGTAAATTAGGTCTTTTCACATAGTCCCATATTTCCTGGAGACTTTGCTCATTCCTTTTCATCCTTTTTTCTCCATTCTTGTCTTCTCGTTTCATTTCACTGAGCTGGTCCTCGACTTCTGATATCCTTTCTTCTGCTTGATCAATTCGACTGTTCAAACTTGTGCATGCTTCGCGAAGTTCTCGTGTTGTGTTTTTCAGCTCCATCAATTCACTTATATTCCTCTCTAACTTGTCCATTCTCGTTAACATTTCGTCAAACCTTTTTTCAAGGTTCTTAGTTTCTTTGCATTGGGTTAGAATAAGTTCTTTTAATTCACAGAAGTTTCTTATCACCCACGTTTTGAAACCTGCTTCTGTTATTGGAACACACGTGTAATCTATTAAGCCTTGTTCCGTTACTGATGAGGAATTGCAATCCCCTGTAGAGGGAGAGGCATTCTGATTTTGAGTATTCTCTACCTTTTTACGCTGGTTTCTTCCCTTCATTATATATTTATCCGTCTGTTGTCTTTGTAATTACCGACTTTCTAACTAGGTCTCTGACGTCCAACTTGTTGATTCCCTGCGCCGAAATCTGAGCAATCCACTGAGCCGGCCAAAACAGCGGTGTTAAGATTGATGGTGCTTTTCTGCCCGGGAATCTCCGGACTCTGCACCAAGAACTGGTGTGCTAAGGCACCAGCAAAACCGCCACGCCGGCCACAAGAGTCGCCCTGGCGACCCGTGGGGCTCCTCCACTGGGAATCTCCTGGTCCGTGAGCAACAAATATTCGTCTGAAAGTGTGGCGTCCTCTCGTTCTTTGCGCTTTCACTGGGAGGTACGTGCCCGAGCTGCTAGTCATCAGCCATCTTGGATCTCTCTCTCAGGAGAAGCATTTTTAAGGCACTTGATAACATGCCAAATTATTTTCCACAAAGACTATCACAATACCAAAAGCAGTGTCTTATATAGCAATCAGACACACACACATACCCCACTTTTGCTGTAATGTGTTGTTAGAGCCAACCCTTATTTTTTAAAAGAAAAAGTATCAGGTTTCATATAACTAATATTTCTGTAAAACATTAGCCAGTCAATAGTGTGACTGCCTCTACTTTCTTAGAAAGCATGAATGAGACACGAAGCAAAGGAAAAGTAAATTAGATGCTAAATTTTCAAAATGGACCTTTTAGCTTATTCCTTATAAAATATTACACCTTTTGTCTAAAGCTATTGAAGCAAAGGAAGAGAAATACCAGTGTGGTTTTAGACATTAAGAGTGTCATCTTAAAAATGCCATTAGCTAGCAACAGTTATTAAGTCAATGAAAATCACAAAAACAGTCAGTAAATTGGCCTTCAGCTGCATTATGCATGAGTGGATGAAGATTCCTTCTCAGCAGTGATACAGAATAGAAGGTTGCACTGTTGATTCAAAGTAAAATCTAAGCTACACTAGTTGTGCACTGAGAAAAGTAACATATGGCAGTAAAGCCAGGCAACCTACTTACTAAATTGGTAAGTATTTAAACCTTGAAGGCTACCTAATATGTTACAAGAGAATTTAATAAAATGAGGTAAGAAATGATTAGGTAAGCTAGAGAACTACAGGAAAAATCAAGTCCCTTATGCCACACAGGAGTTCTGAGAATAAAGGTCACACATGATTCAAGAAGTGATTAAACATAATTTCTCCACTTCATGACACTAAAACTTTTTCCATAAAATGAAATTTGTAAAATGTTATTTTTGGTTTAACTACCCTCATTTCAATGAACACTGAATAGCCAGCAAAATGTTCAACTGACTGAACAAAGAGAGATTTGATGACAGCTAATGAGAAATACTGAGAGAAGTGGGAAGAAAAAGAAATAATGTCACCATCTTGGTCACGACTTAGCTGGTAAAATACCAGTATGGAAGCTTCTGAGCCTCACATTTTAACAACTCTTCTGGAGGGTGTGGGGTGTGCAATATAGCCAAAACAAACATTGCTTATATCCTGTATATCCTGGTACCTCTTTGCCAAGTTATGGTTTCTGGATCAATGTCCAGTCTTGCAAATTGGTTTATCTCATCATCTGTTAGTGTGGTAGGGTCAGTCTTCTCAATGCCTAGTCTCTGAAAGGGTAGGAAAATGAAAACATAAAATAAGACAAACAGAAGCATGATAAACGTAAAACAAAAATTTTAACCCCTATCTCTAAATAGAATCCCCTCTAGGAAATGCAAACCATCTTAAATTCAGAAGGGAAACTGTGAAAGCTGAGGGTTATTTCCTACTGTCATCCTAAAAACAGACATTACAAAAAATTACTCAAAAATATGTTGAGTTTATTCAGGAATGAGAGATGAGGATTATAACCTGGGATGCCACAAATATGCCTCGTGAGGGAAGAGAAGCTTTTATTAGCAAAGAAGGAAAGCTTTGGCAGTGCGTGGTGGCTCACACCTGTGATCCCAGCACTTTGGGAGGCCGAGGTGGGAAGATAACTGAGGTCAGGAATTCGAGACCAGCCTGGTCAACATGGTGAAACCCCGTCTCTAGTAAAAATACAAAAATTAGCTGGGCGTGATGGTGGGCACCTGTAATCCCAGCTACTCAGGAGGCTGAGGCAGGAGAATTTCTTGAACCCAGGAGGCAGAGGTTGCAGTGAACTGAGATTGCACCACTGCACTCCAGCCTGGGCAACAGAGTGAGACTCCGCCTCAAAAAAAAAAAAAAAAAAAGAGTTTTACGTAGTCTGCTTAGAAACAGAGTTCAGGTCCAGGCTGCAATGAGCCATAGTTGTGCCCCTGCACTACAGTCTGGGTGACAGAGCAAGACCCTGTCTCAAAAGCAAAACAAAACAACAACAACAAAAAAAAAAAACAGAATTCATTGCTCCCAGAAGCTGAAAGCCAGAGTTGTCAATTCATTGGTGCAGATGCCATTATTGGATAAGTGTCCTTTCAAGAGCATCTTATCTGAATTACTGCCATCCTAAAGAATGTCTAGTGATAAGTCTTGTCATGGAAACATAACTATACATGTGAAATGTGCAAGCCGTGCAAAGCAGCAGATGTGTGAAGCACGTGAAGGGATTTCTTGTGGGGTTTTATAAAGTCCTTGGAAACAATTTTGTTTTTGTTTTTGTTTTTTTTGAGACAAGGTCTCACTCTATCAGTTAGGCTGGATTCTAGTGGCCCAATCATAGCTCACTGCAACCTTGAACTTCTGGGTTGAAGGGATGCTCCTGCCTTCTTAGCCTCCAGAGTAGCTGGGTATAACTACAGATACATGCCACCACACCTGACTCATTTTTTGAATTTTTTGTAGAGATGGGGCTTTGCTTTGTTGCTAAGGCTGGTTTTGAACTCCTGGGCTCAAGTCATCCTCCTGCCTTGCCCTCCCAAATTGCTGGGATTACAGGCCTTGCAAACAGTTCTCATCACAGACACATAAGTATCAGCCTCCACTTCTTTGTGCCTCCCAGCTGTTTTATGTGGGTCTGACAAAAGTGATTTTCTCCCAGTATCTGCAACTTTCACATTACTCACACAGTATTATTAACATGTTTGTCCCTATAACTGAGCACCAGAAGTATTTCCCTAGGCCTGGACCTAAATAATCATAGAATCACAGTGACCAAGAAGTGTTGTAAAACACATATGCACTTCCTAATTTACCAAACCCAATTTTTTTTTGTTTTTGAGACGGTCTCACTGTGTCACCTAGGCTGGAATGCAGTGGCGCATCCTCAGCTCACTGCAACCTCTGCCTCCCAGGTTCAAGTGATTCTCCTGCCTCAGCCTCCCCAGTAGCTGAGGTTATAGGAGAGTGCCACCACACCGGCTAATTTTTTTTGTATTTTTAGTAGAGACGGGGTTTCACCATGTTGGTTAGGCTGGTCTTGAAATCCTGACCTCCAATGATCTGCCCACCTCAGCCTCCCAAAGTCTTGGGATTACAGGCGTGAGCCACCACACCTGGCCCAAACCCAAATTATTTAAAGAAAAGGCAATTTTGCAAAGTGCAAAGCTTTTTCAATCAGATAATTGAGACAACTGTCAATCAGACAATTATTCAAATTATTCATTTGAATAATTCAAATGAAATTTTAGGGAAGGCAGAAATAAATATCAATCAATAAAAATTAATATAAATCACTTTTCCGTGCTTTTTATGTAGTGAAAGTACTGACTTCTGTCCGTTCCCAAAGGCACCAAAAGGGTTTTTATTTTCCTACTCAGAGAATTTGGGAATTTTACACATTTATGGTATATACCCAGGTTACATCCTGAAATGAAAAAGAAAAGCTTCTACAATGTGTTAGCCTTTTCTTCTAACTCATGGTAGTTCCGAGTGAACCCAACAAGCCTCACTGTCTCCATAGTTTCTTTCCTTTGTTTTTTTTTTGAGATGGAGTCTCACTCTGTCACCCACGCTGTAGTTAAATGGCACAATGTCGGCTTACTACAACCTCCACCTCCTGGGATCAAGCAATTCTCCTGCCTCAGCCTCCACAGTAGCTAGAATTACAGGCATCCGCCACCACACCCAGCTGATTTGTTTTGTATTTTTAGAAGAGACGGGTTTCACCTTGTTGGCCAGGCTGGTCTCGAACTCCTGACCTCAGGTGATCCACCTGCCTCAGCCTCCCAAAGTGCTGGGATTACAGTTGTGAGCCACTGCACCGGCCTTTAGTTTCTTTCCTTAAATTTTTAATTTTTTTTTCTTGAGACAGGGTCTGTTGCTCAGGCTGGAATGCAGCAGGCGTGACCTCAGTTCACTGCAGACTTAACTTCCTCAGCTTAGGTGATGCTCCAACCTGAGCTTCCCAAGTAGGTGGGACTACAGGTGTGTGCCACCACACCTGGCTAATTTTTGTATTTTTTGTAGAGACAGGGTTTTACCATGTTGCCCAGGCTGGTCTCAAACTCCTGGACTGAAGCAATCTACCTGCCTCAGTCTCCAAAATGCTGGGATTACAGCCTCGTAATAAATGATGCGTGTTGCTTATTATCAACAATGGTTCTGGCTGTGTGAGCCACCGCACAGGGCCCAGAACTACTGTTGATACTAAGCAGCACATACCATTTATTGAATGCTTACACATGCCATGCTGTTTAAAGATATATAAAATTCCTTTCCTTCTTCAATAAAATTATACATAAATATATATTGAAATTTTATTTTTAGAACTCTCTGTGGGCCCAGTGCAGTGGCTCATGCCCATAATCCCAGCACTTTGGGAGGCCAAGATGGGAGAATCACTTGAGTCCAGGAGTTCAAGACCAGCTTGGGCAAGATGATGAAACCCTGTCTATATTTAAAAAAAAAAAAATCTTCAAAAAGTAGCCAGGCATGGTGGGGTGCACCTGTAGTCCCAGCTACTTGGGAGGCTAAGGCAGGAGGATCACTTAAGCCCAGGAAGTGGAGGCAGCAGTGAGCTATGATTATGCTACTGAACTCCAGCCAGGGTGATAGAGGGAGACCTCATCTCTTTAAAAAAAAAAAAAAAAAAAAAAAGCTGGGCTCAGTGGCTCATGCATGTAATCCCAGCACTTTGGTATGCAAACGTGGGCAGATCGTTTGAGCCCAGTAGCATGAGACCAGCCTGGGCAACACAGCAAAACCCAATCTCTACAAAATGTATATATCAGGGCATGGTGGTGCCTAGCTATAGTTTCACCTATCCAGATGGCTGAGGTGGGAGAATCGCTTGAGCCCTGGAGTCAAGGCTGCAGTGAGCTGTGATTGCACCACTACACTGCAGTCCAGGTGACAGAATAAGACCTTGTCTTAAAAACATAAATAAACAAGCCAGGCACAGTGGCTCACATCTGTAATCCCAGCATTTTGGGAGGCCATGGAGGGTGGGGATCACCTGAGGTCAGGAGTTGGAGACCAGCCTGGTCAACATGCTGAAACCTCATCTCTACTAAAAATACAAAAATTAGCTGGGCATGATGGCAAACACCTGTAATCTCAGCTATTCAGGAGGCTGAGGCAGGAGAGTTGCTTGAACTTGAGAGGCGGAGGTTGCAGTGAGCCAAGAGTGCACCATTGCACTCCATCCTGGGTGACAGAGTGAGACTCTGTCATGAATGAATGAATGAATGAATGAGTTTGAGCCCAGCCCGGACAACATAGCGAGATATGGTCTCTACAAAAAATAAAATAAGAAATTAGCCAGGTGTGGTGGTATGTGCACCTACAGTCCCAGCTGCTCAGGAGGCTAACGTGAGAGGATTGCTTCGAGCCTGGTAGGTGGAAGCTATAGTGAGCTGTGATTGTGCCTCTGCACTCCAGCCTTAGTGACATAGAGAGACCCTGTCTCAAAAAAGAAAACATAAAACAAAACACCTCTCTTTTGCTATTCCTTAATGGTCATACCCTCCCCTTCATCCATAATCTTTAGCATCTACTGATCTGTTCTCCAGCACTATAGTTTTCTTTCTTTTATTTTGAGAATATCATATAAATGGAAGCAGGCAATATGGAAGCTTTTGAGACTGGCTTCCCTCACTCAGCATAATGCCACTGAAATTCATCCAAGTTGTTGCTTATTTCAATAGCTCATTTATTTTTATTGTATGGAAGTACAAGTTTGTTTATTTAATCATCCATTGAAAGACATTTAGATTAGTCCCAGTTTTTGGAAATTATGAATAGCGCTGCTAAAAACATTAATGTACAGATTTTAATATGAACACAGTTTTCATTTATTTTGGGTAAGACTTCTGGGTCAGGCGGTATGGTGTATGCTTACTAACTATTTGTTATAGAAATTCAAATAAAATATAGATGTAATCATGCTTTTAACTCTTTAACACAGACCATTATCTATTCAGGGCAAGGCAAGTCTTGTTTTACAGGTAAATAAACGGAGAAACAAGTTATTTAACAAATTTGCTTAGGGTCCCAATGATGTAAACTCCAAAGGCTGCTATGCTGCCACAATGGCATCCTGACTCTTGTTCATGTTATAAAGGAAATGTCAGGTTTCTTCTTAGCTGAGGGCAGACTGTCAGTGTTCTATTTATTCCAGACTAGCCACTTCTAATCTATAAATGAGAAATAACCTCTACCATTAATCTTTGCTATGTATATCATAACTTTAAGACTATAATTACGGATGTAACTCGATACAAAATAGGCTACTCCAAGGAGACTTTTATGTCCTAGTCAATAATCAGATTCCAGATTCCACATAATATAAAAAATCTAGAAGGAAAAAGCTTACCTTTAACCTTCGGATTTGGATATCAGAGAACTTTCTCACTCCATTTACTGATGGCACCAAACGATTAAAGAGAGCCTTAAAGGAAAAAAAGGGGCTTTAAAATGAGAGGAACCCCATTGCTTTGCTACCTGCATCCTCAGCACCCAAGAAACCAACATCAGTACTTTCAAAAGTGCTCAATGGGGTTCAAGGGGCTTTGGCATCCTACCTTGTCTGTCTGGGTCAGTTCATGAAATATCCGAGCATCAATGGCCGCGGCAACGAGGTTATTAGCTGCAGTGATGGCATGGATGTCACCTGTGAGGTGGAGATTAAACTACAAAAGAACAGAAGCCACATTAGTCTCCCAGCTGCTCTGTATCTTTCCAACTTTCATTCTATTGCAAAGCTCAATCCCTATTTTAAAGCCAATGAAATATTGATGGTTTGGAGATCAAAAAGTCCAAGATGGTGCCAACGGAGGAAGAAGAAAAAAAGAAAAGAAAAAGTGAAATATTGATGGCAGCCCAGCTAGTAGACAAACACCCAATATAGGGAGTTCCTGAAAACACAGATGACTGGCTGGGCACGTTGGCTCACAACTGTAATACCAGCACTTTGGGAGGCTGAGGCAGGAGGATCACTTGAGGAGTTCAAGACCACCCAGGGCAACATGGTGAAACCCTGTCTCTACCAAAAACACAAAAATTAGCCAAGTGTGTTGGTGCACACCTGTAATCCCAGCTACTTGGGAGGCTGAGGCAGGAGAACATGGGAGGTGGAGGTTGCAGTGACCCAAGATCACACCACTGCAACTCCAGCCTGGGCGACAGAGAGACTCTGGGAGACAGAGAGACAGAAAGAAAGAAAAGAAAAGAAAGAAAAAGAAAACATAAATAACCAAATTATCTGTCCCCAGAAGAATATCCTCCCAAATACAGAACCTGCAGTTTTTCCAAAATGAGATGTCCAGAGACCACAAACACCACGCCACTGGATCAAGAGCGCAACACTGGGTTACTGAGGACACTTTGAAACAGCGAAGAGGAGTATTTACCGGAGCAGCACCAACCCTATGTCTAGGCATTGTTCCCATTTCTGCAGTTACTACTCTGAATTCCCTGTGTGTTGGTACTTCCCAATACCATGTAACATTTGGTCAGTTGTTTATAATGATCATTAACACTAAAAGCCAAAGTTCGAAACCAAGATGTGTCACAAGTCTGCAAATTAAGATGTTTTCCTCCTAGGTGTTGCTTCTGCTTAGAAAGAAGTCATTTGTCTAAGAGCTGTACAAAAAAGGTTAATCTCCAGAGAGAAAAACTATAATAAAGGATCTAAGCTGGGTGCGGTGGCTCATGCCTGTAATCTCAGCACTTTGGGAGGCCAAGGCGGGCAGATCAAGAGGTCAAGCATTCGAGACCAGCCTGGCCAATATGGTGAAACTCCGTCTGTACTAAAAATACAAAAATTAGCAGGGCGTGGTGGCATGCACCTGTAATCCCAGCTACTCAGGAGGCTGAGGCAGGAGAATTGCTTGAACCCAGGAGGCGGAGGGCAGTGGGCCAAGATTGCACCATTGCACTCCAGCTCTGGGGACACAGCAAGACTCCGTCTCAGGGAGGATGGGGGATGGGGAAAATCTAAATCAGTCAAATCCCAGAATACTTTACCTCTTCCATAGGAATGACCTGGGAGTAGCCACCTCCTGCAGCACCACCTAGGGGACAGGTCAAGGGTAGGGACTCAGTTAAGCATACTCTCAAATGACTTAGAAACCAAATACATGCAAATGGATTTTCGTAACTAGTAAGCACATTTATTTATTCACTTTTTATGATTATTTGGACAGTTTCAATCAAGTGTTTTCTAATGCTAAATAGTCTCTCAATTGATATCTAAGTTTAAATGACAAAACCATGAACACATATATACCTACTCATTATCTTTAGAAATAGGTTCCTTGTGGTTACCGGCATTTGTTAAAAGACCCAGCTGACAGTTACATAAAGGCAAACTTGTTCAATTTCCTACTCTCATGAAGCTACTTTGGCTTTTAAAACAGAAATATTTAAAATACATACACCTACAACAAAGACTACAATTTTTCCTAAATAATGTTTCCTAAATAGATATAAATAGATTAGGCTGTTAGAAAGCAACCTAATTGCTAGATTTTTGCTGGCCTATTTGGATTACAGGTTGAGTATCCCTTATTTAAAATGCTTGGGACCAGAAGTGTTTTAGATTTGGGTTTTTGTTTTCCAGATTTTAGAATACTTGCATCATACTGATCAAGCATCCCAAATCCAGAATTTAAAAATCTGAAATGCTCCAATGAGTATGTCCTTTGACCATCATGTCAGCACTCAAAAGTTTAGGATTTTGGAGGCTTTCCGATTTCAGATTTCTGATGCTCAACCTGTATTAACTAAAAGCCAGTTGAAAATGTCCAGGTCACCAAGCATGGTTGTAATCCTAGCCTGGGAGATCAGGGCTGCAGTGAGTTATGATCATGCTACTGAACTTCAGCCTGGGCGGCAGAGCCAGACCCTATCTCAAAAAAAAAAAGTCCATGTTACTACATTATTAGTGCAATAAATGTAAATCATATAAATATATATATTAGAGTCTCATACTGTTGCACAGCCTGGAGGGTGGTGGGCTGGCATTACAAGAACACACCACGTCCGGCTGATTTTTGTGTTTTTAATGGAGATGGGGTTTGCCATGTTGGCTTGGCTGGTTTCAAACTCCTGGCCTCAAGGGATCCAGCCACCTCATCCTCCCAAAGTGCTGGGATTGCAGGTGTGAGCCACTGTACCCAGTCCAGTGACATATTAATATGTATTTTGTTTTTGTGAGGCAGAGTAAAAGAAAAATAATGGGTTCAACAAGCAGAACAAGGAATAGCTAGTGATGAAATTGAAAGGGGGTTGTTATGACAAGCTCAAGAGCAGAACTAAATGAGTACATTAATAAAATAGGTGGAAGGGTAGGCCGGGCACAGTGGCTCACGCCTATAATCCCAGCACTTTGGGAGGCCGAGGTGGACAGATCATGAGGTCAGGAGTTCAAGACCAACCTGGCCAACATAGTGAAACCCCATCTCTACTAAAAACACAAAAATTAGCCAGGCATGGTGCACATGCCTATAGTCTCAGCTACTCGGAAGGCTGAGGCAGGAAAATTGCTTGAAACCGGGAGGCGGAAGTTGCAATGAGCCAAGATCATGACACTGCACTCCAGCCTGGCCAACACAGTGAGACTCCATCTCTAAATAAATAAATAAATAAATAAAATAGGTGGAAGGGTGAAGGTGTACCCGGTGTCAACATTCACAGTAATTGCAAGAACAAGCAGAATGTGATACCCTGTCACCAAGCAGAGAAAGCTAACTCTAAGAACCTATCATAATTAATAAAAATTACTTTAATTAAGATAGCAGCTGGATGTGGTGGCTCATGCCTATAGTCCTAGCAATTTGGAAGACTGAGACAGGTCGATCACTTGAGGTCAGAAGTTCAAGACCACATGGCCAAAATGGTGAAACCCCATCTCTACCAAAAATACAAAAATTAGCCAGGTGTGGTGTGGTGGTGCACACCTGTATTCCCAGCTCCTTGGGAGGCTGAGAAAGGAGAATCTCTTGAACCCAGAAGGTGGAGGTTGCAGCGAGCCAAGATGGCAGGACTGCATTCCAGCCTGGGCAACGGAGTGAGTGAGAACCTGTCTCAAACAAACAAACAAACAAACAAAAAAATAGCATGTTTGTAGTACTGCAGAATAAAAATCTCAAGGTAAAGTATGAGTATGGTAGTAGTTTAGAGCTTGAAATCGGCATAGAAGAGTCACTCTGGTACTTAATACAGATGCCTTTGACCAAGTCACCTCTGAAGCCCAGTTGCTGCTATTGTAAAATGGTGACAATACTATCTTGAATTGGATGATAAAATAATATGCATAGACTGCTCAGCACAGTATCTGGCACAAAGCATATACTCAATAAGGGTAGGCTTTTTTTATTCTCAACAGAGTGAAACATCTGTGGGGTTTGTCTTTGTCTCTAGAGTGTCAACAAGATGATCAGTAGCTATAATTACCTCTATTATTACTGTGACAATGGACTATTATGGTCAAATAAAAGCACCTCCAGCTACATATTACAGATCCCAGAGAATCCCTGTGTAGTGGCCTACAGTGATAGAGGGAGCTGGGGAGATCCAATGACCGCCTTCATCAAAAGCATGACTATAGAGGTGTGTGAGAATGACATTCCTGGTGTCCAAATGAGATGAAGTCCCCATAAGCATCAGAGGTCGCGTGAGCCTGGGAGGACTGAAGGAGAAGCAGGTGCCCGTCCCCACCCACAATCCAGTCTCACTATTACCTTTTATTCCAAAGGTGGGGCCCTGAGAAGGCTGTCGCACACATGCAAAGACGTTCTGGTGGAGATGGGCACCAAGGGCTTGCACCAGCCCGATTGTCGTCGTGCTTTTTCCTTCTCCCAGGGGTGTTGGAGTTATTCTTCAAGATGAAAGCAAAAGAGAAAGAGGTTTACTTAAAGAATTACGTTTATCTGAATCACTAAGTCATACCTAGCAGACCCTAGAGAATGACTCTTAATCTAAAGATTAAGAAAGACAAAGTCAGGCATAGCAGTGTATGCCTGTAGTCCCAGCTATATGGAAGGCTGAAGCAAGAGGATTACTTGAACCCAGGAGTTCCAGGCTACAGTAAGCTATGACTATACCACTGCACTCTACCCTGGGCAACAGAGCAAAACCCCATCTCTTAAAGAAAAAGAAAAAAGATAAAAAGAAAGACAAAAGTCCTGAAAGATATCTTTTTTAAGAGTCTTAGTTGTAATTTCTAAAAAACTTTAAATTAAAAAAAAAAATGATTCCTGTATTTTAGCTCTTCTTGCCATAAGAAGCAAATATACCTTATCTTGTAAAAAGACACGGCTATAATTTTAATTTCTCATTTTATATTCTCAAAAACTAGCTTTTTAATATAACTTAGCCCAGCAATAAAAATGAATGTTTAGTAGATCCATCGAATTAATGAATTTTGGGTTCAAAAAGGTGATTCTATCTTAAGACCAGGTTTTAAAACCGAACTCTTGTACTTACTAGATAGATAACCTTGACCAGTTTTCTCATCTATGATTATAATCTATTCTTACCTACCTCTCAGGATTGCTTTAGGGATCAGATGTGATCAAATACGGGTGAAAATGCTAAAATCAAATTAAAGGCACCTCTACATACATGTGCCAAGTGCAAATGCAACACCTGGTAATAATGATCAGGACTGATACTAAGATTCGATGGCAACATGAATAAAAACCATACCCCTTGCTTATACCCATTACTGGAGATAGTTTTAAAAAAAAAAAAAAAAACAACATACCCAGTCACCACCACATATTTCCCATCAGGCTGGTGCTTCAGGCGTTCTAGTGCTGACAACAGAACTTTGGCCTTTGTTTCACCATATAATTCTACCTCTTCAGACAGCAGACCAATTTCTCGAGCCAGCTTACCAATGGGCTTTGGTTTGCAAGATCGTGATATATCAATGTCACTTTGGAAACATAGAAAACTGGTATCAATGTTTATTCACTGAGTTTAAATTAATCCCACACTAGTAGCAAGCCCCTAACCCAACCCCAACCACCGACGGTGCATTAGGAGGGAGCATATGTGTACCCATGGTATCTGTCAACTAAAAACCAGTAATTCACAAAGTTTTAAATCAGTAAAATTGTATTTTTACCTTGGAACAGGTGTCTTGAGGTTAAGGTTGTTATACTGAATCATCCACTTTCCTGGCTTAAATTTCTCCAGGAAACGCTTAGCACTCTCTACTGTGCTCTAAACAAAATGAAATAAATGGAACTTAGAAGAGGTGGTTATTAGGCCGAGTGCAGTGGCTCACTCACGCCTGTAATCCCAGCACTTTGGGAGGCTGAGGGGACGGATCACAAAGTCAGGAGTTCGAGACCAGCCTGACCAACATGGTGAAACCCCATCTCTACTAAACATACAAAAAAAATTAGCCAGGTGTGGTAGTGGTGTGGTGGTACACGCCTATAATCCCAGCTACTCAGGAGGCTGAGCAGGAGAATTGCTTGAACCCGGGAGGCGGAGTTTGCAGTGAGCTGAGATCGCACCATTGCACTCCAGCCTGGGCAGCCAAGCACGACTTTGTCTCAAAAAAAAAAAAAAAGAGATGGTTACTTTAACCCTCACCTCGTTTCAAGCTCCAGGTCACTCTAGTTCAATCACAAATGAACTGCTTCAGACCCACCTATGACCAAGAGCTTCAGTCTGAGTTAAGAGTCAACAGACACCTAACACATTGTGGGGCTGCTTGCCTGGCCCCTGTCGGCTGGTGCTCATTAGAAGGGGAAAGCAAACCAAAACAGACTAGGCCAAGCCAGTGTGTTTGCACTTTTCTTCTTTCAAAGTTATTTTATCCCAAAGGAGACTGGAATTATTCCATCCCTACTTTTTTCTATTAATGTGCCCGATATTATTTCTCTGTTCTTCTCTTCCGTTCTTCTCAATAGATCCACATCTTTTCTTTACTTCTGAGTAGGTTTTTGATATTTCTACTTGGGGAGAAAAGCAGCAAAACTCAATCAGCTTTTCAGAACAATTAGAGAAACTTTTATTCACAAGTACCTGCATTAACATTGCAACCGTCATGGGCCCTACGCCGCCAGGAACAGGAGTGATGAAGCTCGCCTTCTCTTTGGCCTCTTTGTATGCCACATCACCCACAACTTTTCTCCCACTTGGTTTTGTATCATCTGGTCAAGTGGGGAGAAATCAAAGCCAAGTCTCAGAATCACAATCCTAGTGATCAGGTATGACAAAAACTCAACAGAATTTTAGGGTGTGTTAGTCCCATCAGGCTCCAGTGCTTACTTAACTTGAAAGCTATGGAATGACAGGTGTTTGCTATTTCTTAGGGAGAAAATTATTTTACCTGCACAAATTAACAAGACGTGTTAAGTGGTTTTTCAGAACCCGGAGAATCCTTTTGTAGTTCCTCAGGTGGCAAATAAAATACCAACTGTTTTTTATTCTTCAAACTAACTACCCAGTATATAATGAGCACCTTTTAAAATGTTAATTTGCCAAAGCCTACAAAGGAAATTTTTTGGGTGCACAAAGCTCCAACTATGTCACAGCTGCCAGATATCGTTTCTACAGCAACTGTCAGCATTTTGTGAGCTCCATGTGTGAGCTGGAGGAACAATTCAACATCCAATTCCAAAGATGCAGCTACTTAAATGTATGCTAAAGGCAAAGAATATAATTACACTTCCCTTAAAAGGACACAAGAACAACTACAAATCTTACCAGCAAAGAATAGCTGCTATTCAAGAGAACAAAACCCAATGATGCATCATTGCTCACTCACACAAAGAACATCCTACACTTGGCTTCAGTGCACTTCCGGGAGGGGCTGGGGCGGGCCTAGACCTCGAAGCAAGAAGGCTCCCCGGGCTGCATCTGGTAGTTTTAGCCGCGTCACCACTTCTCTCTGATCAGATCACCACAAATGAGAAGAAGCTCCAGGGTGGAGGCAAGAAGCCAGAATTAAGAGATGAGCTGTAGAATCAGCTCTGTTATTAAAAGTTAGAGCCAGCGTGGTGGCTCACGCCTGTAATCCCAGCATTTTGGGAGGGCAAGGCAGGTGGATCACCTGAGGTCAGCAATTCGAGACCAGCCTGGCCAACATGGTGAAACCCCGTCTCTACTAAAAATACAAAAATTAGCCAGGCACGGTGATGCATGCCTGTAGTCCCATCTCCAGAGGCTAAGGCAGAAGAATTGCTTGAACCCGGGAGGTGGAGGTTGCAGTGAGCCGAGATTGCACCACTGCACTCCAGCCTGGACAACAGGAACAAAACTTCACCTCGAGGAAAAAAAAAAAAGTTCTGCAGCTCCTGTGGGCTCCATATTCATCTGAAGTCCAAAATGCAAAGAAGGCTTAACACTACCTATCACAAGCTTGCTGAGACAAAATGAGAAAATGTATACAGTGAAACTGAAAAAGCAGTCTCCAAATGCAAGAGTTTCTCTTTCCACCACAGATATGTAAGATATTTTTTATATGGAGTAGAAGGAGCTGGTAAACACAACTGGTTGGGATGGTTTCAGGTTTCTAGAAGATTATAAAGAGCAAACTACAACAGAACATTTCCTCTCACAACCCCTAGAGTCATCTCAAAATTCCAAGGAAATACAGACAGAGGTTTGCCCTCTGAACAAGTTTCAGTAGTCTTAACACTGTAGTTAGCTTGAAATACCCACTGCATCTATTTCTATGTGTTAATGTTAGTCATTTTAGTTTTTCCATAGATAGGAGACACATATCTTTGACTACATGACTAAACGCAGCACTTGATGAGTTCAGTTTTGCTCCTAAACCACACACTATCAGGACTGACGAGACACTGCTAACTGTAGGACATCATCCTATCCACGAAGGACTGCCAACTACGCAGTGCTTCATGGCCAGGATGATGTGGTCAGTGGAAAAAGTGACCACTATTCAACCTAAGTATATAACTTCAGTAATGGGCAAATGTTTTGGTTATCTACCCCTGGTCCTAGAATTTCTCTTTCCTTGGGAAATTACATGTATAAAATTCCAGCTAAGCCCTGTAAGCTCTTTTATATTTAATTTGGGGACCCTAATAATAGAGGCCAGTACAGAAGCAGCTACACTGGATAGGTTGAGACTGGATTGGAGTAAGGTAGGGGATCGGTTCCCTCTTTTTAACCCTTCCAAATAAAACACTATTGATCTGGCCCTTCTCAAATTATCTTTAGTAAACCAACTGGGAAGAACACTTTTATGTGTTTCTCTGGCCAATACTTTCTGCCCTGCACTTGAATCTTTAAAAATATTCCTTCTTTGAAAAAGGTATACACACCTCGATTCATTCTTAATTTGGCAAGTGACTTACAATGTTATCCCTGAGTGGATCATGCAAACTATTTAAATAATTGAAGTTATGAACCAAGAAGCAGCTCAGTGGTAGAATATGTTGCTTCCAAAATGAACATTTGCAAATAGCAGTCTTGAGGTCCTGCAGCCCATTTGCTGGTGTGTAACTGAGTGATTCTGCCATCCTTTGGGGGAAACAATAACACCCAGCTTTATCAGTATCCATTTGCCTATATGCCCAAGATCAGTAAAAACACTGTTGACCAGGAGGAAAGATACTGCTTTGACTTTATCCATATTTTATTGCCTGTGTAAGGAATCAATGTGAACAGGATGGCAAGTTTCATGTTTATGTCAACATTTCCTACCTATCTGCAAGACTCCAGATCCCCACCCAGGTTTTTCTTCTCCATCTCTCACATCTAATCCAAAAAAAAAAAGCCAAAAGCAGAAATATGATACAGAAGATGCTAGATTTTAAACAGACTGAGCTTGAATGTCATATCGCAAGTATTCAAAGTGAGGAGTTGTAGGAGAGCAATTTCTTTATCGCCTGTTAGATAATTACACTACAAGAAAATGAGTGATCAATTATGAGCTACTGTCTTAAAAACACAGTAGGGAGAGTGGGAGGGAGGTTAAAAACGGTGAAGGCTTGACAGTGACTAATGTTCCTGGCAGCTCAGCGTCTACATCTGAAACCTGAGATGGGAAGGGAGAAAAAAGACTATTCTTGTTATAATGCCCTTCAACAATTCAAGAGATATGAGTGCCAGTGGTCAGATGGCAGGAAGCTGGATGTGGCACCACAGTGACTGCCTGTGAGGAGCTATCTAGGCAGGAGAGCATAGGACGCCACACATGAGACACAAACAGTAAAAAAAATACCATGTTTTATAGGAGAGGAGGGAGGGAGAGAAAAAAAAGATCATCCCTGGATAAGGGGAAATCAAACAAGGTTTGGAAGGAGGAACAGACATGACAGAGAGGAGATGGGGAGGAAGCAGCTGAAGGTGACGCTGAAACTTATTCAGTTGTGTAGCCCAAGCCCTGGCATTGTGCTTGATGCACAGTAGTTGCTCAGTTAAAGATTGTTCCTTTCTTGAATCTACGAGGATGTATACAAGTTTTGCTGTATTGTTCTGTGATGTTTTATGTTTGAAAGAATAGCCCACTCTGGCAGGGCACAGTGGCTCACGCCTGTAATCTCAGCACTTGGGGAGGCTGAGGCAGGTGAATCACGAGGTCAGGAGTTCAAGACCAGCCTGGCCAACATGGTGAAAACCCCGTCTCTACTAAAAATACAAAAAATTAGCTGAGCGTAGTGGTGGGTGCCTGTAATCCCAGCTACTCGGGAGGCTGACGCAAGAGAATCACTTGAACCTGGGAGGTGGAGGTTGTAGTGAGCTGAGATCACATCACTGCACTCCAGCCTGGGTGAGAGTAAGACTCTGTTCCGAAAAAAAAAAAAAAAAAGCCCACTCCACTAAGGATGTAGGTACGGGAACTGCACAGGACAAACAAGGTATGTGTAAGGAAGGGAAAGTGGTCCACTTTACAAGTTGAAGATAGGTATTCACCATGCACAAGTGAGGTAACAGGCCACAGAGGTCACTGAAATTAGTGTGAGGCTAAGGAGTCTGGCAAGTAAGAAGGAAGAGGCTCAGAGGTCCATGCCAGAAGGTGACCATGGCAAGACGAAAGCAGGGGGATAGATCTGAGTGGGAAGCAGCTGGAGGGAGGGACACCTGCAAGGAAGTTATCGCAGCCCCTCAGCTGAGAAGGTAACACTCAGTGGTGACACTGAGAACAGAGGAAAGAGAGAACAACTCCTAATATTTAGAGACTGATCCAGTATAGGGAATGCTTGGGAGGGAAACTAAAAGGCTTCAGAGCTGTGGGGAGGAAGAATGGTGATACTAACCATAAGACAGGAGTGAGAGATAACCTGAGGATGAGGATGCCAAGTAGTTTTGGACATGATTAAAAGGCTGGATTTATCCTCTCTGCCTAGTAAAAAACCCAGGTCAAATATCTTCTTTGTAAAGCCCTCCTCTTGGCGGAATGAGTCCCTCTTCTCGACTCTCATAGCATTTTGCAACGACTATACTGTATTTTAAATTAATCCATCAACTTTGCTAAAATAAAGGGTGATCTCTTCATGAAGATAAAGTGATATATTCCTCCTGCCCTCCCTCTCACTTTCTCCCTAGACAGAGTCATCTTGTAAGCTGTATTGGATATGATTAAAATCACAGGCTCTGACACCAGCCAGACCTGCCTGCAAGTGGCAACTCTTCTTTTTTTTGTTTTGTTTTGGCAACTCTTCCATCTACTAACTCTGTGCACCCTTGGGCTAGTCAATCTCTCTAAACCTTAGTACTACAAGCATAAAATGGGATGAGGTTCTCTCTCAGGCTTGATTTGATGACCTAGACACCATTCGCAACACCAGAAGCCACCTTCCTCCTCCAGCAACACTCACCTGGGACATAATTGATTCCACAGTCGATGACTATTGCCCCAGGTTTGATCCATTCCCCTTTCACCAATTCAGGCCGACCAGTTGCAACCACCAGGATGTCACCTTTATTTACCTAGGGGTAGGGGATTTGAACATCAGAAATGAAATAATGAAACACACATTAAAAAAAAAAAAAAAAAAAAAAACAGAAATGAAAAGGACATCCCTGAGCTTTGTATTAAATTCTTAACTGTCATAAGCTATTTCATAAAATGTTGGGTTAAAGCCTCAAATGCAAGCCACACACTGTTTCTGACAGCCCTTCACATGCTGTGCCCATTTCTATACATGCCAAAAAGCACACTTTCATCAGGCATTTTACCCAATAGGGAAATCAGTGTGAACCTGCAAGGTAGAGGAGCAAACAGGCTTGGGGCCCCGGGTGTTATAATGTCCAGACACTGCTCCTTCTCCTACAGAATGTGGGGCTACCACCTTCCACAGAGCACTACTTTGGGGGGATTAAAAGAGAAGCTACTAGGCCTCTCTCCTGCTCTCTCCCCACATTTAAGAGACTGCACTGTCAACAGGCATGTGTGCATGTGCGCATTCTTGGGCTCAGGAATCTGAAGCAGGGATCAAGAACAAGCTGCCACAGACATTACCAGACCAATGCCCACAGCTGCCTCTGGAGCACCTCTACTCTGAGGCCACCACTTTTACACACATGGGATCTGGCTGCCAGAGGCCAATCTGAATGTCTGTACTGCTAATCCCTGTCCACCACGAGGCAGACTAGGGTAGAAAGTACTTGATGAGAGGCCAGGCATGTTGGATCATGCCCCAGTAATCCCAGCACTTTAGGAAGGCGAGGCAGGAGGATCGCTTGAGCCCAGGAGTTTTGAGTCCAGCCTGGGCAACTGAGTGAGACCCTTGTCTCTACTGTAAAGTTTAAAAATTAGCCAGGCATGGTGGCACATGCCTACAGTCCCAGCTACTCAGCAGGCTGATGCAGGAGGATCACTTGAGTCCATGAGTGCAAAGCTGCAGTGGGTTCCCTGATAGGCTGCCACTATACTCCAGCCTAGGCAACAGGGCAAGACCTTGTCTCTAAAGATATAAGAAAAAGGAAGAGAGAAAGTACACAGAATGAACTCTTTATAAACTTGGGTATACTTTTAATTTGACATTTTTAAATTAATTATTTTTATTTATTTATTTTATTATTATTATTATTTTGAGACAGGGTCTCTGTAGCCCAGGCTGGAATGCAGTGGTGTGATCATGGCTTACTGCAGCCCTGACCTCCTGGGCTCAAGCAATCCTCTTGCCTCAACCTCCCAAGTAGCTGGGACTACCAGCATGTGCCACCACATCTGACTAATTTTGCTTTTTTTTTTGAGACAGAGTTTCGCTCTTGTTGCCCAGGCTGGAGTGCAATGGCATGATTTTGGCTCACTGCAACCTCCGCCTCCTGGGTTCAAGTAATTCTCCTGCCTCAGACTCCTGAGTAGCTGGGATTACAGGCATGCACCACCACGCCTGGCTAATTTTGTATTTTTAGAAGAGATGGGGTTTCTCCATGTTGATGAGGCTGGTCTCGAACTCCTGACCTCAGGTGATCTGCCCGCCTTAGCTTCCCAAAGTGCTGGGATTACAGGTGTGAGCCACCATGCCCAGGCTTATCTGGCTAATTTTAATTTTTTTTTGCAGAGAAAGCATGTCACTATGTTGCCCAGGCTGCTCTCAAAAACTCTTGGGCTCAAGCAGTCCTCCTGCCTCAGCCTCCCAAAGTGTTGGGACTACAGGGTGTGAACCACCCCACTCAGCCTTTAATTTGAATTTGTTTCTTCATCTTGTAAAAATGAGATGAGATTCATAGAACTATTATACATGGGGTTAAATGAGGCCATGAGTGTAAAGGACATAGCAGCGTCTAGCACTTAGATGCTAGCTGTTTCCAGTACGTGAAGAGAATACCCACTCTCCCCACTGTAACACCTTCACCTCTCCTCTGGACACCCTACCTCCTTATCCAGATTGGCAGTCTTGGAGTGGCAGGTGGTCACTGTGGCATTGTTCCACAGAAGCAAGTCATGCATCGGGGCCCCGACTATTTTACTGCGCCCGACCACCACAGCATGTCTTCCAGCAATCTGCACCCCTGAAAGAAAAGTCAGCCTGCATCAGAACTGGACGATAGCAGCTGCCCTCCTTCACATGCCACGTGGAGAATTTAGAACAAGTGCACAAAAACAGTTTCTTAACATCAAACAGAAAGCTTCCTAAAAACATTCCTTCTTTGGCAATAATATTCTCAACTCTAGGGTTTCAGCTTTAAATTGGGACTTGTACATGTGTCCTTCTTGCTGTGGGTTTTTGGGAGCAGCTTAAGCCAAGATCCATTCATTGAGTCATAGGGGAGTGGGAAGAAAACCTACACTCAAAGAAAAAAGAAACCCTGATGTACAGCTAATCAGCCATATGGAAGAAGACATCAGATTAAATTACATGGGAAAAACAGTTAAAACAAATAGGGCCTATGTAACAGGTTGGAGAGATGTGTAGGAAATTAGATTAGTATCAGTAATTCTTTCTAACTTTGGTAAGTTTGTTTATACAGTTCCTCACCCAAATTCCTCTTTTGGCTTAGGGCCTGAGCCATAGGATTATTTGCAGGGAAGTGATAAAGGGGAAATTTCTGTGGCAGCAAGATTTCTTTTTGATTTCACAGCATCCATTTTTCTGGCAATATACCAATGTCCTTTTCAGGGCTGACCACACTCTACTCAAGACAGCCTGAGTGAGTACCCAGTAGTGGACGGGTGACCACATTTCTTCCCCTGGCTGATAAGATATAATCCCATGACTATTATGCATGAGGATGGAACCAGGCTGTAGGTGTTTGTGGCCACAAAGTGGAGCCCAAGAATGAGCTATCCACAAGAAGAAGGCAGAGAGAAGTTCATGACTTCACTAGAGTCCTCAGTGCAGTCATGGCTGAGGGCAGTGGACCCTTGCTCAAGGCAGCTGGGTTTTAAATTGTGCTTCTTGCATAAAATCGTTCTTTTCAGAAAAAGATAAACTCTTATAATAATGTTAACATTATGAACATCTAGAAGTAAAGATCTCAAAGTAAATTAAAAGGTAACTTTCTATACTTTTTCGGATTCAGCAAAAGAGTTAAAACTGCATCAGGGCAAATGGCAGCATCACTGTCAATAAGAGGCAGTGAGAGGCCTTCAGGTGCTGTCCTCATGGGATTTCTTTTTAAGCAGGGCAGTCCAATGCTAAATATGCTGAGGAATATACATTTAACTGTAGAACTGAACTGTCAAAGCTTATGGCTTGACCTTTTCTTGCCAACCACAGACCATTTTCATTTATGCTGGCCAAAACTTTCCACTTGAAAATTCTGACCTACTTCTTTTTACCAGGACCCATTTCCTTGTAAAAAATAACCTCTGCTAAAAGTATACATAATGAAATTAAAATAGCAAGGTGCTAACTAGTAACGGGACAATATGGCCAACTGTGCAGGAGACCCATTTCCAGCCATCTGTCGAGTCCTGGAATTACTGTGGAGATTCAGTGCCCATCTTGAGGGTGGGGAAGGTGGGACTTTTTACTTCATATCCTTTTAAACTATCCAAATTTTTATTACCATATAGGTTATTTTTTCGCAAAAAATAAATTGCGTTGAACTCAAATAACTAAATCAAATCTTGGTTCCATTATCTCCCAAACGAGTTACTTGCTCTCTCTGCTGTTATCTCCCAAACAAGTTATTTGTCCTCTGTGAGGGTTTTTTTTTTTTTTTTTTGAGACAGAGTCTCACTGTTGCCCAGGCTGGAGTGCAGTGGGGCAATCTCGGCTCACTGCAACCTCTGTCTCCTGGGTTCAAGCAATCCCCCTACCTTAGCCTCCTGAATAGCTGGGAGTACAGGTGTGCTCCACCACCCCTGGATAATTTTTTTGTATTTTTAGTAGACAGTGGATTTTACCATGTTGACCAGGTTGGTCTCGAACTCCTGACCTCAGGTGATCTGCCTGCCTTGGCCTCTCAAATTGCTGGGATTATAGGCATGCGCTGCCATGACCTGCCTGAGCCTATTTTCTTAGGAGCTGAACAATAACAGTACCTACTTCATAGAGTTGTTGAGAAAATTGAGAGAAAATTTAGGTAACACCCTTAGTAGACAGGCCCTTCTGCCAATCATGTCCATTTATTTATGGCCCACAATGTACCTCCTCTATGCCACCACATGTCAAGACCAGGCTCCAGGAAATGGTGCTTTCTTGTTGTTTGGTTTGTTGTTTTTACCTGTCTCTTTGATGAGTTCCAAGCACCCTTTAGGCGTACAAGGAATGAAACAGTCATTTAGGTCACCTCTAGCAAGTTTCCCGGCACTGATGCTAGTCAATCTAAAAGAAGTGATGGAAATAAGAAGGAAATAAAGGCAATTAGGGGTCTTCATTCTTTAGAAACATTTATGTTATATTCTCAAACTAGAAACATATTATAAATGGAAGCATGCAATGAGATATAGGAAGCCAAGCCACACTTACCCATCCACATCCTTTTCGGGCGCAATAGCATTGACCACTTCTTCAGTGCTAATGGAATTTTCTGAATCTAAAGGTAGTTGCACTATGAACCCGTGTATAGTAGAGTCTTCATTCAAAGATGTAATGTACTTGATCACCTAAAAGTAATACCACATATAATCTGTATATCACATAGAAATCAAAAGGTAGGGAGAAACACTTTCTAAGGCAAAAATAAGGTTGCCCTATTTCCCCCAAATGGTTTAATTATAGTCCTTTAAGAAGGTACCTTCCCCTTGAATCCTAAGAACACCTGTACTTTAACATAGAATGCATCCTCTAGGTGTCTGTTAAGAAGTCCATCAAATAAAAGAGCTAAATGGCTGAGTGAGGTGGCTCATGCCTGTAATCCCAGCACTTTGGGAGGCCAAGTCAGGAGGATTACTTGAACCCAGGAGTTCAAGACCAGCCTGGGCAACGTAGTGAGATATGATCGCTACAAATTTTTTTTGGGCCAGGTGCGGTGGCTCACGTCTGTCATCCTAGCACTTTGGGAGGCCAAGGCGGGTAGATCACTTGAAGCCAGGAGTTTAAAACTAGCCTGGCCAACATGGTGAAACCCTGTCTCTATAAAAATACAAAAAATAAGGCTGGGCATGATGGCTCACGCCTGTAATCCAAGCACTTTGGAGGTCAAGGCGGGTGGATCACCTAAGGTCGGGAGTTCAAGACCAGCCTGACCAACATGGTGAAACCTCATCTTTAAAAAAAAAAAAAAAATACAAAAAATAAGCCAAGCATGATGGTGTGCCTGTAATCCCAACTACTCAGGAGGCTGAGGCATGAGAATCGCTTGAACCCAGGAAGCGGAGGTTGCAGTGAGCTGAGATCATGCCATGCACTCCAGCCTGGGCAACAGAACAAGACTCTGTCTCAAAAAAAAAAAAAGAGCCAGGCGAGGTGGCTCACACCTATAATACTAGCACTTTGGAAGGCTGAGGTGGGTAGATCACTTGAGGTCAGGAGCAGCCTGGGCAATATGGGCAACTTTTAAAAAATATAAAAAATAGCTGGGCGTGGTGGCACATGCCTATAGTCCCAGCTATTCGGGAGGCTGAAACATGAGAATTACTTGAACCCAGGAGGCGGAGGTTGCAGTGAGTCAAGATCACACCACTGCACTCTAGCCTGGGTGACAAAAGTGAAACACCATCTCAAAAAAGAAAAAAAAAAAAAGCTGGGCATGGTGGCTCATGCCTATAGTCCCAGCTGCTCAAGAGGCTGAGGAGGTTGAGGCTGCAATGAGCTATGACTGCACCACTGTGCTCCAGCCAGGGCAACAGAGTGAGACCCTGTTTCTATAAATGCAATAAAATAAAAAGAGCTAAGAACGATTAAAAAGCTTATTACAGCAGTTAATACCCATGTTATAAGCATCCAAATCAAGATATAGAGCAGCAAAGTGCAATCATCTTTTCTGTGAAGACAGAAATTTTCTATAATTTACACCCTACAATACAATCATAGCTACTGAATCCTTGAAAAGTGGTTAGTATAATTGAGTGGATTTTTAATTTTATGTCATTTTAATTAAATCTGAATAGCCTCATGGGGCTAGTGGCTTCCATACTGGACAGTACAGATATGGGACATTGCCATAACCTCAAGAAAGCTGCTTTATCCTCTTACACATTTGGCTAATCTCCCACCTACAGGCAACCACAGTTCTGACTTTAATCATCACTGATTTGTTCTGCCTATTCTTGAACGTCATATAAAAGAAATACATATTTGGTTTTTAGAATGCAGATAATTACAGGCCAAGGATCAGTTTTAACAAACACAACAGATGATTTGGAAGCAAACGATACTGTGGTCACACTTTGAATACCAAATGTTCATCCCCTAGGACTGCACCATTTCCTCTGTGGGAGTCTGTGAAGAAAGAATACCTGGAGTGTGGTGGCCCACGCCTTTAATCCCAGTACTTTGGAAGGCTGAGGCAGGTGAATCACCTGAGGTCAGGCATTCGAGACCAGCCTGGCCAATGTGGTGAAACGCTGTCTCTACTAAAAATATAAAAATTAGCCAGGCAAGGTGGCGGGCACCTGTAATCCCAGCTACTCAGGAGGCTGAGGCAGGAGAATCGCTTGAACTTGGGAGGCAGAGGTTGCAGTGAGTCAAGATCGCACTATTGTACTCCAGCCTGGGCAATAAGAGCTAAACTGTGTCTCAAATAAAATAAAAATAATACCTGGAGGTCTTGGCTGTGTTAGTCTCCAAAGTCCCCCTAAAGCAAAACCAGAGAGGAAACCACTGCAGCTTCCCTCTTCACAATCAACTCGTAAGAGCTCACCTCAGATTCTGTGGTTGTTCTTGGTAACTTAATGTGAGTGGCTCTGATCCCAATCTGCAAACAGACATTAAAAGCAGGTAAATGGCAAGCCAACTTCAGATATTGAACCATTTCTTTTACAGACGTGACTAACAAACCAGGAGATGTTGATCATCATTTCACCCTTACATGTTCTGAAGAATGAGTCCCTCACTTCAACCCATTCATCATTCACTTGTTAATTGCTACCACTGCACTTCAGCAATGTCATGCTTGCTATTCCTTGTGAAAGGAAATAGTCTTGGGACCCCCAAATTCATTAAGCCAAAGAGAAAAGCCAAGCTGGGAACTGGGTCACACAAACCTGACTCCCCGTTTTTTGGTTCCTAAATAAGATGTTACAAGATGGCTACATGCCTCCCCAATATTTTGCCCACAGGGAAATTCCTGGTGAGCTGCAAGATCTTTAAGAAGTTTCTGTTAAAATTTCACCATGGCAATGTAAATTGATAGCTTATCTTTATAGGTGCAGTCACCCCCAGCCCACCAGACACAAATGCATATCTGATTGTTCTCCTGCCCTATCTTGTCTATGTTATTTTATGTAAAATGCAGATTGCCTGCATTTTTCCTCTGCACCGCTTGTCTATGTTATCTTATCTAAAAATTGCAGATTCACTGAGCCAGCCAAAGTCATGAATGACTATTTTTCCCTACCCCTCTCTTACATGAAAATTGTGTACTTCTCAATAACCTGCCCTTTCCTCTTTAAATTTGGAGAACTCAAAATCATCTTTAAAGAAAGGACCTGTCTCCCAGGTGTGTCCTTAATTTTAGCAAATAAATCTCCTAAAATGATTGAGACTTTTCACTTTTCTCAATTGACATTCTGCTCTTTGGGAAGAAAATCATTAATGAGAAAACAAAAACTCAAGGGCAAACCAGAGGCCAGAGATCTAACCCACCCATTTCTGACTTGCAAAATAGATAAACTAATGTCTCCTGTGGGTGATCAAAGTTTTCAAGGGGAGGAGCCAAAAGGGCAAGAGGTAATCAATAGGACCCAGGTGGAGGTGGGGGAGGGTGATGGCACAGCTGTTCTGGCGTTACCTCTTCAGCAGCCTTCAGCTTCACATTTATATAAAGATTGGAATCATCTCTGTTGCCAACCTAGAATAATAAATGCATGCAAATCAGATGATTAGGGAAAGACAAAGTGCACAGAAAAACTTCTACAATTTTAGTTTTAATAAAAGAAATGTTTAATCATGCGACTCTTGTTGCAGAGAACTTTTACAGGAGTATAGGGAGGCTGTTGGGGGCAGGAGGGATTATATGAACACAGGTGCTGTTACAGCCCCTCCCCTAAACAAGGCCCATCCGGTTCCCACTGCAAAGCCCCAAACAGAAAGTAGAGGATATCTGCATCTGCACTGGAAACTGAGCAAGGATGCTGCAGGCCTACCAGAAACGTGGGACTTCTGTGGCCACGCCAGAAGAACAGGGTATGGAGGGCTGAGAAACTGTCATCAGGTAAGAAAAATGCCTGAGAGGCACAAGCACCCAGAGGGCACATTCCACCGCCCCCACACCCCCGGCCAAACAGAGAAGAGAAAAGAGGGTGGAAGGACCTCACTCTAGTTTACACAGAATAGACAGTCAAGCAAGACAAAGGGCAATCTGCTGGCCCCAAGACAGACAGGAAGCAGGGTGCGGTGACTCAGGTCTGCAATCCCTGCACTTTGGGAGGTCAAGGCAGGAGGATCGTTTGAGCATAGCCTGACTAACATAGCCAGACCCCCATGTTTACAAAAAAATTAGCCAAGTGTGGTGGTGCATCCCTGTAGTCCCAGCTACTCGGGAGGCCGCAGTGGGAGGATTACTTGAGCTCAGGAGTTTTTCCACAATTGCACCACTGCACAGTGAATTATGATATCATGCCTGGGCAGCCTGGGCAACAGAGAGAGACCTTGTCTCTTAGAAAAAAAAAAGAGAGAGAGACGAGAGAAGGAGAAATTTGTAGTGCAAAGGCCAAATCCTTTGAACCACCATGCTGTGTCTCACTATGTTCCCTCCGTTTCTTTAACCATGAACATATTTGTAGTTTATCATTATAACCATTTATTTGTAAAATTTTATTTTACTCATATTTTTCCATGCTCCAATGGTTGACATTTTTCCTTTTATAGGTTGATATATGCCATCATAAGTTTTGTGTTTCTCCCAAAATTGCAGAGGGTATCACAGTGGGAAAGGTGGTAGGTCCCTTCATATCAAAGATAACTGAAGTATAGCTCCTTTTAACAGGACCACAGCAAAGAAAGAAGCTGGGCCTTGTAACAGAGGATTTTCTGACCTTGGCATATTGATGCTCTTACTGGACACTCCCCTCAGATCTCAGGACACAGCCTGAATCTTAGCTTCAGTTGTTCCTTATATAGACAGTACTCAGTTTTGTGGTGCTAATTTGAATTCCAAAGCCAGAAGAGTCCTTTGAGGGGAATTCTATTTTTTTTCTAATGGGTTGTTTGTAGCTATCTAATGTACCTAAGTACATTAGATGCTTCCCGTGGGGGCTTCCCTAGACTTTTAGTGCTTCTTATGTTTCCTCTTTGGTCATTTTCTATGTATGTTCTTTGCCACCACCACCCAATCCTCACTGATTCAGCTACCAGATTTGATACATTCTGGAATTTTTAGATCAAAGTAGGAAAGGAGGTGGTTCTAAATACAAAAGTATTATTTTTTACAATTTCAGTCATATTTATACCTACAACTAGTTATTTAGTCTTAACTCTGAGTCCTTTTTAAGCCACAACTTCTCTGTTCTAGAGTTTATCTTCATTCATGTTTCAGGTAAGTGAAATGTAACTCTAAGTCACTTTTCCAGGAGAGGTAGGTAGACATTTTTCTAAGTCTGTATAACTGAAAATATTTTTCTGCTGTCCCTTGCAATTGACTGGCCTTGGCCCCTTTGGAGTGACAGCATTTTCCTTCGGAGATGTTGTTTTTGGCATCTAATGTCACACAGGAGAAATCTGAAGCCTCTCATCGTCGTTGTTCCTTTATATGTAACTGTTTTCTGCCTTAATATTTCTGAAGGAGTTTGTCTAAAACACTAAAACTGCCACCAGTTCCAGAAAAAAAACTTATAGTTATGAGCATATGTCAAAATTTTATTGTAACCCTAATGCAAAGGGAAAGACATCTAAAAAGCCAATTCAAAGAGTCACTCTTAGTAATAGGCTTTATTTATTTATTTTTGAGACAGGGTCTCATTCTGTGTCACCTAGCCTAGAGTGCAGTAGCATGATCATGGCCCACTGCAGCCTACTACTCCTAGGCTCACGCAATCCTCCCACCTCAGCTTCCCACGTAGCTGGGACTACAGGCACACACCACCACACCCACCCAATTGTTATATTTTTTTGTAGAAATGGGGTTTCACTATTGCCCAGCCTGGTCTCAAACTCTTGGGCTTAAGCAGTCCTCCTGCCTCAGCCTGCCAAAGTGCTAGGTGGGCGTGAGTCAACACACTTGGCCAGTAAAGGCATTTTATAAGGGAAAGTGGTTATAGAACCATTGATAGACTAGACGCAAAAATAATGTTTAGTTAAAGAACATGGACTCTTGACTAGCAGTCAAGTGAGTGGGTGGAAGACTGGGTTCCCAGAACAATTCTTAATTCCATTACAGTTTACAAGAAAATCACTAAAGCATTTTATACAGAATGCCGATTTCTTCCTTGAAGGTAGCTGAGTATTACATCATCCAAAAAAGATCCTATTCCGGAACAGGTTAGGGACAGTTTTTTACACCATGAGTCTGCAAACTGTTTCTGTAGAGGGGCAGACGGTATATATTTTAGGCTTTGTGGGACACATACCCTGTCACAGCGGCTGCTGCTATTGCTTTTTTAACTCTTTATAAACTGGGCAGCATTTGGATATGGGCCACAGTTTACTAATCCCTGTTTTATGCCATAACATATCTTGGATATTGGTCTACTGGTTCATTCTTCTTTCTGTTTCAGAAACCTTTTGAAGATACTGGCTAGTTGAGTTTATTAACTGTATTGTTTCTGTCCGTGTATTTTGTGAGGACTGAATGAGTTACTATACAAAAAGCATTCTGAATAGTTCCTGGATACTGTTAGTAATCAGTTTTTTGGCCAGGTGCAGTGGCTCATGCCTATAATCCCAGCACTTTGGGAGGCCAAGGTGAGTGGATTATCTGAGCCCACGAGTTAGAGACCAGCCTGAGCAACATATCAAAAACACAAACATTAGCTGGGCATGGTGGTGCACCTGTAGTCCCAGCTAACTTGGGACGCTGAAGTGGGAGGATCCTCTGAGGGATGGGGGAGGAGAGAGGTTGCAGTGAGCAGAGATCATAGCACTGCATTCCAGCTTGCATGACAGAAGATTTTGACTCAAAAAAAAAAAAAAAAAAAAAAAGAGAGAGAAAGATACTAATGAAGCTATGGGGCTGAGGCTGTATTTCTAACACCTTAGTACAAACTTTTTTTTTTTTTTTTTTTTTTTTTGAGATAAAGACTTGCTCTGTCACCCAGGCTGGAGTGCAGTGATGTGATTACAGCTCACTGCAGCCTCAACCTCTCAGGCTCAAGCAATCCTCCCACCTCCGCTTCCCCAGTAGCTGGGACTATAGGCAAGCACCACCACGACCAGGTAATTTTCATATTTTTTGGAGACAAAGTCTCTCTATGTTGCCCAGGATGTTCTCGAACTCCTGGGCTCAAATGATCCACTTGCCTTGGCCTCCTAAAGTGCTGGGAGTACAGGTGTGAGATACCATGCCTAGCCCATTAGTATCTATTATAATGAAAAGTCAAGTCTTAATTTTCTATAAATATTCAGTTATTTGGGAAGTTACTCATTTATTTTATTTAAAAAAATGAACACTCAATTTTTAAATATATACTTCGGCCAGATCCTGAATGTTCTTGAATGCATTGCTAAGGAATTAGAAAAACAAAGGGGAAAAACAAATGGGTTTTGGAGACAGAAGTGGGTTCATTTCCCAGACTCAGTCCCTTCCTGACTGGCTTTGGGCAAGCTACCCAGGATCTTTGACCATGAGTTACTATGACTATAAGAGGACATCTCCTATCTTGTAGGGTAGTATAAAACATAGAACAATTAGAAATATAAACAAATCATTTGAGTTATTGTAGATACTTTATAAGTAATACAGGTGGAACATCCCTAACTCAGAACTTCAAAATCAGCCAGGTATGGTGGCTCATACCTGTAATCTCAGCATTTTGGGAGGCCAAGGCAGGTGGATCACTTGAGCTCAGTTTGAGACTAGCCTGAGCAATATGGAGAAACTGTGTCTCAAATACTAAAATTAGCTAGATGCCTGTAGTCCCAGATACTCAGGAGGCTAATGCAGGAGGATAGCTTGAGCCAGGAAGATGGAGGCTGCAGTGAACCATGATCACGCCCCTGCACTCCAGCCTGGTCAACAGAGTGAGACCCTATCTCAAAAAAAAAAAACAAAAAACCCACAAATCCAAAATGCTCCAAAATCAGAAACTTTGAGCACTGACAATGCCAAAAGTAGAAAATACCATACCTGGCCTCATGTGATGGCTTACAGTTAAAACACAGTTAAAAGTGCATTTCATGCACATTATTAAAAATACATAAAATTCTGGGCCGGGCGCAGTGGCTCAAGCCTGTAATCCCAGCACTTTGGGAGGCTGAGGCGGGTGGATCATGAGGTCAAGAGATCAAGACCATCCTGGTCAACATGGTGAAACCCCGTCTCTACTAATACAAAAAATTAGCTGGGTATGGTGGCGCATGCCTGTAATCCCAGCTACTCAGGAGGCTGAGGCAGGAGAATTGCCTGAACCCAGGAGGCGGAGGTTGCGGTGAGCCGAGATCGCGCCATTGCACTCCAGCCTGGGTAACGAGTGAAACTCCGTCTCAAAAAAAAAAAAAAAAAAAAAAAACATAAAATTCTAAAAAAAAAAAAAAAATACATAAAATTGACTGGGCATGGTGGTTCACACCTATAATCCCAGCACTTTGGGAGGCTGAGGCGGGTGGATCACCTTAGGTCAGGAGTTTAAGACCAGCCTGGTCAACATGGTGAAATCTTGTCTCTACTAAAATACAAAAATTAGCTGGGCGTGTTGGCACATGCCTGTAATGCCAGCTACTTGGGAGGCTGAGGCAGGAGAATTGCTTGAATCCAGGAGGTGGAGGTTGCAGTGAGCTGAGATTGCACCATTGCACTCTAGCTTTGGCAACGAGAGAAACTCTGTCTCAAAATAATACACACACACACACATACACACACACACAAAGGTATATAAAGTATATAATGAAAAGTGTTTCGAGTTGGGTATCATCCCTATGTAAATGCAGATTATGAAATCCAAAACACTCTCCTCCCAAGCATTTCAGATAAAGGATACTCAACCTGTACTGTCCTTCTGGTAAAGGATGGAGAGTGAGTGTGGCTGGATAGATTGTGATCAGACTTGCATTTTAACAAGGGCTGTAACTGTGGTCAGGACAGACAGGAGGTTATCTAGATAGAACCCCCAAATCACTAAGCAGGTAAATTGTAGTAGCCCCAGGGGAGGGAACAGTAGGAATCAAGAGGAGGCAACAGATTCCAAGAGTTAATGAGAGGCAGAATCAATAGAATAGCCCCTAATTGGATGTAAGAGTGAGGAAGAGAGTTCCCAAAGAGAGGTTCTTAGGCTTCTGCTCAGAACATGTGGGAAGATGGTGGTGCCAGCCCCAGAGTGGAAAAGACTAGAGGTCTGAGGCAGGGAGATGTGATTACAACATATTATATAAACCTTGTATCACAGAAAGCTGTTGACTTTGGTGCTAAAGTAAAAAATTAAAAGATTCTACCACTGTTTTATCAGCAAGAACATAGGAGACTAGCTGTAGAACAGTGTTTATGTAATAAAAACATTTGTAATAAATAGATTTTAAAAACAAGGTTGGAAGTTAATTTTTAAAATGGGGGGAAAAAAACACCTCCCAATATTGCTAAAAAAAAAAGTATACTTCTTGCCTATGACATTTACTCTTTCTACAACAAACAACTTGCAAAAATAAGCCAAGAAATAACCAGTTGCCAAATGTACCAGTATACACCCACAACATATACTTTGATTCTTAGTAATTTGCAAAAAAGGGAAAATCCACCACAGCAGAGAACATGCCAGGCAGAGAGTGACAGGCCTTCTGTGCTTTTCTTCTCAGCTAAGCCCTCTTAGACAAACAGCAGAGGAGGAGAGGGGGATATGTAAGTACTATTCACTTTGACATTTTTTTTTCTTCTTTTTTATGTTTTTTTCTTTTTTTTTGACTTTTTTTTTTTTAAGACAAAGTCTTAGGCTGGAGTGCAGTGGCACAATCTGGGCTCACTGCAACCTCTGTCCCTCAGGTTCAAGCGATTCTCCTGCCTCAGCCTCCTCAGCAGCTGAGATCACAGGTGTGCACCACCACACCAGGCTAATTTTTGGTTTTTTATTTTTTGGGTTTTTTTGAGACGAAGTCTTGCACTTGTCCCCCCAGGCTGGAGTACAATGGCGCAATCTCTGTTCACTGCAACCTCTGCCCAGGTTCAAGTGATTCTCCTGCCTCAGTCTCCCAAGTAGCTGAGATTACAGGCATCTGCCACCATGCCTGGCTAATTTTTGTATTTTTAGTAGAGATGGGGCTTCGCCATGTTGGCCAAGCTGGTCTTGAACTCCTGATCTCAGGTGATCCACCCACTTGGCCTCCCAAAGTGTTGGGATTACAGGTGTGAGCCACTGCACCCAGCCCACTTTGACATTCCTGATGAACAAGGGATAGAAACTTAGCAAGGGATTAAATGATGTGTTGGAGACATACAAATAAAGAGATTTCGAGGGAGCATATGTCCTGAACTTGGGTGAAACTGACGGGAGTTTCAAATGAAAGCCCTGAGTTTCCTGCCATGCAAATAAAGACTGCAAATATTCCTTCATACATTTGTCTGTACAAATTATTTTTTTTTTGAGACAGAGTCTTGCTCTGTCACCCAAGCTCTGCCACCCAGGTTCAAGTGATTCTCCTGCCTCACCCTCCCCAGTAGCTGGGATTACAGGGGCCTGCTACCACTCCCAGGTAGTTTTTGTATTTTTAGTAGAGACGGGGTTTTACCATATTGGCCAGGCTGATCTTGAACTCCTGACCTCATGATACGCCTACCTCAGCCTCCCAAAGTGCTGGCATTACAGGCATGAGCCACTGCACCTGGCCAGAAACATTTATTGAATATCTCCCTACTGGGTGAATCTGGAGCTCAGGGAAGAAACTCTGGATAGAGACCTAAATTTGGAAGTATTCCCTCACAAAGCTATGGGACTGGGTGAGGTCACTTAGGGAAAGAATAAAATGGGAAGAGATCTCAAAGCAGGGCCCCAAGGTATTCAAATGGTTTAGGTATTAGGGTGATGAGCAATAACAAGCAAAGGAGACTAGAAGGACGGAAGGAAACAAGTGGTGTCCCAGACTAAGGAGTTGGAGCTCAGAAGAGATTAGATTTAGAAGTCATTGGCCTGAGAGATGAAACTGCCTAAAGTAATGGTTCTGACTCTTGAGGGACCCCCAAGACCTTTTGAAAGATTAATGAGGGTCAGACTAGTTTCATCATAATACCACTATAGCTGGGCACAGTGGGTCACGCCTGTAATCCCTGCACTTCGGGAGGGTGAGGCGGGTTGATCACTAGGTCAGGAGTTCAAGACCAGCTTGGTCAACATGGTGAAGCCCCATCTCCACTAAAAATACAAAAATCAGCTGGGTATGGTGGCACGTGCCTGTAATCCCATCTACTCAGGAGGTTGACACAGGAGAATTGCTTGAACTGGGACCCAGGAGGTGGAGGGTGCAGTCAGCCAAGATCGTGCCACTACACTCCAGCCTGGGTTACAGTGTGATACTCGGTCTCAAAAAAAAAAAAAAAAAACCACTATAATGTTGTTTGACTTTTTCATTGTGTTGACATCTGTACTGATGGTGCAAAAGCAATGGTGTATAAGACTACTAGTGACTCAGCACAAATCAAGACAATGGCTTTGGACCAGTTGTCAAGGTATCCTTCATTGCCAAACACTCAGTAAAACTAGATGCCAGTTTCAGTAGGACAGCCCTTGATGAAGAAATATACATTATTAATTTTCTTAAACCTCTCAACTTGGCCGAGCACACAGTGACTCATGCCTGTAATCCCAGCACTTTGGGAGGCTGAGGCGGGAGGATCACTTTGAGCCCCTGAGTTTGAGACCAGCCTGGGTAACAAGGTGAAAAACCATCTCTACAAAAAACTACATATAATTAAGGCTGGGAAAGGTGGCTCACGCCTGTAATCTCAGCACTTTGGGAGGCTGAGGTGGGTGGATCACCTGAGGTCAGGAGCTGGAGACCAGTCTGGCCAACATGGCAAAACCCTGTCTCTACTAAAATTACAAAAATTAGCTGGGTGTGATAGCAGGCACCTGTAATCCCAGCTACTCAGGAGGCTGAGGCATAAAAATCACTTGAACCAGGGAGGCAGAGGTTACAGTTAGCCAAGATCAAACCACTACATTCCAGCCTGGGGGATAGAGCAAGACTCTGTCTCAAAAAAAAAAATTAGCTGAGCGTGATGGCAGGCACCTGTAATCCTGGCTACTCAGGAGGCTGAGGCAGGAGAATTGCTTGAACCCAGGAGGTGGAGGCTGCAGTAAGCCAAGATTGCACCACTGCACTCCAGCCTCAGCGACAGAGCAAGACTCCATCTCAAAAAAAAAAAAAAAAAAAAAAAGAAAAAGAAAAAAATTAGCCAAGCATGGTGGCGCATGGCTGTACTGTATGTAATCCCAGCTACTGTGGAGGCTGAGTGGGAGGATCACTTGAGCCTGGGAGACGGAGGGTGCAGTGAGCCAAGACTGTGTCACTGCACTGAGCAACAGCAAAACCCTGTCTCAAAAAAGTAAAAAATAAATAAGCCTCAACTCTTGAATGCATGTGTTTTTAATAGTCTATGTAAGGAATTGGGAAGCACTCATAATGCACTTCTGCTAAATACAGAACTACAGTGGTTGTGGTTGTTACTAAAGCATTTATGCTTTTGTTTTGAGACAGGGTCTCACTCTGTCACCCAAGCTGGAGTACACTGGCATGAACACAGCCCCCTGCAGCCTTGACTTTCTGGGCTCAAGCAATCCTCCTGCCTCCCTCTCATGTAGTTGGGACCACAGGTCTGCACCACCACTCCTGGCTCATTTTTTGATTTTTCTGTAGAGATGGGGTCTCACTCTGTTGTTCAGCCTGTACTTGTGCTTTTTTTTTTGCCTTGTTAGCTGAACTAGATGCATTTCTATATGGAACACCATCTTTACTTGAAATAACAACTGACAAGCAATGATTATTTAGGCTTGAGTATCTGACAAATATTTTCTCAAAAAATGAATAAAGTAAGCCTGGTATTTTACAATTAATTGTATTTGTTGCCAATGATAAAATGTGAGTTTCTGGGTGAAATGTAAATTTTTTTAATCCACCCCATGAGCTTGACAGCTTCTCAATACTTGAAAATTTCTCTGATGTGCTTGTTGGTGATGTTAATGATTGCAATTCTTTTATATTGCATAATGAAATGTTAACATTTGGAAGATCTGCATAATTCAGGGAACTGTTATTTTCCAAATGAGGAACAAAGGGTGTTACAAAACCATGCATGGGGTAAATATTCATTCCAAATGTAACATTTTGATGTAACAAAGTATGAGAGTCTGAGAAGATGTAACAAAGTAGCAAAGTTCACTGATCGCTGTTTCAGATTCTACATTGCAATTAATCTTTTAAAACTACTTACTGAGTCCTGATACATTATCAAATAAAATATCCACAATTACCTGGAAAGACTATTTTACAAATTCTTCTCTTTTATAGCTACACATCTGTAAGAAGCCAAATTTTCTCCATATATATCAATGAAACCAGCACAAAGCAAAAGACTGAATGCAGAGGCATAGGGTACTCCAGCTCTCTTCTATTAAGCCATACAGGAAAGAGGTATGTACAGATGTAAAATAATGCCCCTCTTTTCACTAAATTTTGGTTTTCTTTTTTTCTTTTTCTTTTTTTTTTTTTGAAACAGAGTTTCGCTCTTGTTACCCAGGCTGGAGTGCAATGGCGCGATCTCGGCTCACCGCAACCTCCGCCTCCTGGGTTCAGGCAATTCTCCTGCCTCAGCCTCCTGAGTAGCTGGGATTACAGGCACCCACCATCACGCCCAGCTAATTTTTGTATTTTTAATAAAGATGGAGTTTCATCATGTTGGGCAGGCTGGTCTCAAACTCCTGACCTCAGGTGATCCACCCACCTCAGCCTTCCAAAGTGCTGGATTACAGGCATGAGACACCAACCCCTGGCCTAAATTTCCTAATTTCTAATATAGTAAACATTAACTAATAAATCTGTATAAACAATAGCTCCTTGAGGTCTTACATCTTTAAGAGTGTAAAGGGGGCCAGGCACAGTGGCTCACACCTATAATACCAATGTTTTAGCAGGCAGAGGCAGGAGGACAGTTTGAAGCCAGAAGTTCAATGCCGCAGTGAGCTATGATTACACTACTGCATTTCAGCCTTGCGACAGAGCAAGACTTTGTCTCAAAAATAAATAAAATAAATAAATACACTGAATTAAAGAAAAAAAGATTATAAAGGGGCCCTAATAAGACCAAAGGTTAAGAGACACTACACTGGCCTAGAGAAAGGGTATCTACAGAGAAGAGAAGAGGGCCAGGATATGCCAGCATTTAGAAGTTGAGCCAAAGATGGGGAGCCTGCCAGGAGAGACTGAAAAGGCATGAGATTCCACAACAGCCCCTCCACCCCCCGCCAAAAAAAAAAAAAAAGTAGAGGGAGAGGTCTGAAATGATACTGAGAGATCAAGCAAGGACAACATTAATGGAAATATACTATCATAATACCTGTAATATTGCCAGGCCTGGTGTGAAACCAGGTACTTGCTCCTTCAGCTGAGTCACTTGATTCTTCAGTCTTGTCTTTATTTGCCTAGAGAAAAACAGTGGAGTTAACACTGAATGTTTCAAGCACAAATAAGTGATACAGATTATTACTAGATGTATTTCTCTTTTGTTTGTTTATGACATGGGGTCTCGCTCTGTTGCCCAGGCTGGAGTGTAATGGCACAATCAAGGCTCACTGCAGCCTCGACCTCCTGGGCTCAAGCGATCTACCACCTGGGCCTTGCAAAGTGCTAGGATTACAGGTGTGAGCCACTGTATCTGGCCTGTATTTCTTTTTCTTTTTTTTTTTTTTTTTTTTGAGACGGAGTTTCACTCTTGTTACCCAGGCTGGAGTTCAATGGTGTGATCTCAGCTCACCACAACCTCCGCCTCCTGGGTTCAAGCAATTCTTCTGCCACAGCCTCCCGAATAGCTGGGATTACAGGTATGCGCCATGATGCCCAGCTAATTTTGTATTTTTAGCAGAGACAGGGTTTCTCTATGTTGGTCAGGCTGGTCTCGAACTCTCGACCTCAGGTGATCTACCTGCCTCAGCCTCCCAAAGTGCTGGGATTTCAGGCAGGAGCCACCACACCCAGCTTGTATTTCTCTTGTAAATAAAAAACAAACTAGCCAGGAGCAGGCAATGGTTCATGCCTATAATCTTAGTACTTTAGGAGGATAGGAGGGAGGACTGCTTTGGAACAGGAGTTTAAGACCTGCCTGGGCAACAGAGTGAGACCCCCATCTCTACAAAAAACAAAACATTAGCTGGGAGTGGTAGCAGGCACCTGTAGTCCCAGCTACTCAGGAGGCTGAGGCAGGAAGATGGCTTGAGCCCAGGAGATTGAGACTGCAGTGAGCTATGATGGTATCATTGCACTCCAGCCTGGGTGATAGAGCAAGGCTGTCTCCAAAATAATAAAAAATAAAAACACTACTGAATGGACATTATCTGGTTTAATATGTGCCAGGAACTTAACATTAATTTTCCAGGCCTCAAGTAGACATAGATCTTTTCTTTTTCTTTTTTTGAGATGGAGTGTCGCTCTGTCACCATGAGTGCAATGGCATGATCTTGGCTCACTGCAACCTCTGCCTCCCGGGTTCAAACAATTCTCCTGCCTCAGCGTCCTGAGTAGCTGGGACTACAGGAATGTGCCACCATGCCCGGCTATTTTTTTTTTTTTTTTTTTTGTATTTTTAGTAGAGATGGGGTTTCACCATGTTGGCCAGGATGGTCTCGATCTCTTAACCTCACGATCCGCCCCCTCCTCGGCCTCTCAAATTGCTAGAATTATAGGCATGAACCACCATATCCAGCCATAAGTGGATCTTTTCTAACTCCTACTGACACCAACTGGGCCATGGGGTTCAGGGATAATTTAAAATGTACTAGTTGATGGCATTCAAAATCATCTAGTAAGTAAATGAAAACTTAGACCAACACTTCTACAAAGTACCGATCGTCATCTTTTTTCACATTTCCCCTCTCCAAGTGCTGTCATGAAAAAATTTTACAGGAAAGAACTCAAGCACACACCTTTTGCTCAACCTGCACTAGTAAGATGACCACAGGTTATCCACATAACGTTGAATGATAAATCAATGAAAGCCACTCCAAATTCAGTACAAACTTACAAATTATATTCTATTTCACAAAGGAATTTTCCTTACAAAGAATTTAACACAAGGCTAAAAGTATAACCTCCTGCAGTTTCCTTATTAGAGTGAAAAAAAAAAAGTATAACCTCTTGCAAAACTAAGATGATCAATTTACCAACATACAACTTCTCAACAGTACATTAGGATGTCAAGTAAATTATATCCATAAATAAATATTCAAATAGCTCAACTTTGCCCAGTTATGATATATGATACAACGTTCAACTTGAACAAGCTCTGTCCCTCTTGGAGAACCACTTTTGTAATTTATCTTTCTTCATCTTACCCACCTTTACCACACTTGACAAATAATATACATAGAAATTCACAAACAGCTCTTTCCTCATTCTAATTTGGTTACTCCTAGCTCCACTTCTCCACACTTCACAAAAAACTGACATAAACAGGCACACAAGAAATAAATTATTTGGACTGGCCTAGTCAAGAATGTTGAATGGTACAAGAAAGAAGTCATAACCAAGATTTCCAAATTTTATTTATTTTGATTTTGATTTATTTATTTTATTTTATGAGACAGGGTCTTCCAAGGCAAGTCACAGAAACTAGACTTGAAAGAAGAAAAAAGAAAAAGAGAGAGAGAGAGAGAGAGAGAGAGGGTCTGGCTCTATCACCCAGGCTAGAGTGCAATGGTGTAATCCCAGCTCACTACAACCTCCACCTCCTGGACTCAAGCCATCCTCCCACTTCAGCCTCCCAAGTAGCTGCAACTACAAGTGCACACCACCATACTCAGCTAATTTTTGCTAATTTTTGTATTTTTTGTAGAGATGGGGTTTTGCCTTGTTGCCCAGGCTGGTCTTGAGGTGATCCTCCCACCTCGGCCTCCCAAAATGCTGGGATTACAGGTATGAGCCACTGCACCCAACTCAAATTTTATTTCTAGTTGGTGATTTTTTTTTTTTAAATCAGTATTCTCTAAAATTATATAGTTCAAAAGAAGAATCGACCATTGGATCTTTTTATTTTTTTTAACTGGGATTGGACCTGGATAGAGGCCACAGTTCTGCTCTGAGACAAGAGTTTTTACTCCCCAGCAGTTCCAGCCCTTGCTGCTCCCCTGAATGACAATCAGATGTGGTGCTGGGCATAGCCTAATACCCCTACACAGTCACTCAGGCTCTCTTTTGCCCAAAGTCTTTATTAATCATTCTTGCTGAAATCCATTATAAATTCCAATTCACTGTTTAACAGCATGGTTCAATTGTAAATTTTTAACATGTTACAATAGAGAAAAACACATTGCTAAAATATAACCTTTAACTTACATTATGGATACAGAAAAATGAGAAAATATGGTAGGCAAAAGGAGGCTGCATGAAATTTACATGATTAAAATAAAGCTGTCTTTAGACAACAAAATTGCTGAAATGTGCCACAACCTTAGAGTAGTTCTCAAATAGTACTCAAATGGCACAGGGAAAACACCTTTAGTAACAGATCAGAGAAGAAGCAAGAACATTCACCAACATATAGGGCTTCTTCTAAACAAGGACACAATTTATCCCCCTGCCCCAATAGATTACTCTCACAAGATTTTTAAAATGTAGAACACAAATGTTTTATTTAACATGTTTTATTCCCATTTTGTTCATTTGTTGATTTATTTCATGTGTTCATTAACAATTTTTATACTAAAAAATACTTCATAAAATTTTTAAAAAATTAATATGTAGTTCCTTGTAAAAATAATTGTGATTGTGAGGCCACCTAGTGTTCCAAGAAATACATGTATTTGAGGCCAGGCTCGGTGGCTCAACGCCTGTGATCCCAGCACTTTGGGAGGCCGAGGCAGGTGGATTGCCTGAGGTCAGGAGTTTGAAACCAGCCTGGCCAATCTGGTGAAACCCTATCTCTACTAAAAATACAAAAATTAGCTGGGTGTGGTGGCAGGTGCCTGTAGTCCCAGCTACTCAGGAGGCTGATGCAGGAGAATCGCTTAAACTCAGGAGGCTGATGCAGGAGAATCGCTTAAACTCAGGAGGCGGAGGTTGCAGTGAGCTGAGATCATGCCACTGTACTCCAGCCTGTGTGACAGAGCGAGACTCCATCTCAATAAATAATAAATAAATACATGCATAATAAAAAATAGGGCCGAGTACAGTGGCTCATGCCTATAATCCCACCACTTTGGGAGTCCGAGGCAGGCGGATCACCTGAGGTCAGGAGTTCCAGACCAGCCTGACCAACACGGTGAAACCCATTGCATGCCATTGCACTGCAGCCTGGGGAACAAGAGCGAGACTTCATCAAAGGGAGGAAGGGAGGATGGGAGGAAAGGAGTAAGGGAAGGAGGGAGGGAGAGAATGAGGGAAAGAGGGAGGGAGAAGATAAGAAAGAAAAAAACTAAATTACTTTCTTGTTTAAAGAAAACTGATTGTTTTCACCTATCACTGATATAGTAAAAGCTATATTATACCAGTATACAAGACAGTCAATTGACAATAATACTATTACTACATTTCAAAATATTTACAAAACAAAAATTATAATTTAACCAAAACATTTACCAAATTTGACAGGTACCTCAAAAAGCTGTTTGAAAGCTTAATGTGAGGAAACTATTTTACGCTTCATTGAAAGTTTATAATATAAAGTTCTTCCATCCAATTCTCTCTAACTCAAAGCCTTTAGAAACCAATGGCAAACTGCTTGATATTTATGACATGAAAATAACTCAGAATAGTGTAAAACTTTAATGAATCCTCTAATTCTTAGGGTAAAGACTATCATTAATCCATATACACAATGACACAATAACTCACTTTAAGCTTCTGGATCAAGGTTTTTCAATCTCAGCACCACTGACATTTGGACCAGATCATCCTTTGTTATGGGGACTATCCTGTGGTCTGTGGGACACTGGGCACCAGTCCTGGCCTCTACTGCTAGATGCCAATAGCACACCCCTTCCCCATATGACAACCCAAAGACTCCAGGCATGCCCAAATGCCCTGAGGTAGAGTGAGGAAAAAACTGTCCCATTTGACAACCTCTGATCTAATAGCAATAAATGGAGCTATAGATTAGGTTAGATTGGTTAAGGCTTCATAAAACTTAGGATTTTAAAAGTGAACTGTAAGTTCATTCAGAGAAAGGTCACAAACAGAAAAGCATCTTTGGAGTCCTGGTACAGGCAACCAAATGTGGTAGGATTCCTGAAAAATGTGGTCCCCCTCCCCCACCCCCACCCCTTCAAGGAGGAGTGGGGCAGGCAGCATCTACTCAGATCCAACGAATTGGTGGCATGTAGACAGTATAGTATTGCTAAACTTTTCATTCGTTTCAAAAAGTCAGGCACCCAGATTTTTATGTGTAACTACAGGCATAAATGTGCTGGGAAGTAATCTAATGCTTAAAACTAATTCTAGGCCAGGTGCAGTGGCTCATGCCTGTAATCCCACCTGGGAGACGAAGGTGGGTGGATCACCTGAGGTCAGGAGCTCGAGACAGCCTGACCAACATGATGAAACCCCATCTCTACTAAAAATACAAAAAATCAGCCTGGCATGGTGGTGTATGCCTGTAATCCCATCTACTGGGGAGGCTGAGGTAGGAGAATCACTTGAACCTGGGAGGCAAAGGTTGCAGTGAGCCAAGATTGCGCTATTGCACTCCAGCTTGGGCAACAAGAGTGAAACTCCATCTCAAAAAAAAAAACTAATTATGTAAGCCAAACAAAACAAAACAAAACATTTGGCCTCTAGGCCACAATTTTATCACCTTCTGCCAGTAGCAAGAGTTCTGAGACAAGACAAGGTTGGCTCTGAGTATGAGGCTCTGTAAGAAGTTATACCTAACTATATGTCAACAAAGGAGAGCTGATGCCGCAGGTCTGCTGGTGAGAACAGGCAGACCCCTAATTCGAACACTGAGAGTTAGTCTGACTACTTGAGGATTACCTGATCAGCTCTGGTTACCAGAGCTGACTACCACTCCAATGAACAGCTCTAGGTCCCTTGCAGGCCTCTGGATCATCAGAGGGGAATGTGGAAAGAATGGGGAAGGTAAGTGTTCTCCACTTGGAGGGAAGAACCTGCCAAGAGCTCATAATGAGAAAACCCTCACAGGTACCTGGCCTTCCTGCTTTTCAAAAAGACTAAATGAAAACCTCAGGTAGTAAAGGTTAGGTCTAAAAGGCTGCTTACTAAGGAGGGACTGGTATTTACCCAAAGATCAAGTCATTCATTGCAGTCAAGATTAAGTTGCTGACAGGCTCTGGCCAAACCTTTCACAGAAATACTCCCTGATCTCCTGGAACCTCTCAAGCCCCAGATACGAGGCAGTACATCTCCTGTCCAGGCTAGTGGTGAAGGGCAAAAAAAAAAAACAAAAATAATTGCTTAGCCAGCAAAGTAAGTAAGTCTGACCTGTCTCTAACCAGTCAAAATTGGACTGTAACCTCAAAAATGACTTCAGAGAATCTGTTTGGGTGCTTCCCAACCAGACTGATAGGTGGAATCATTTCCTCATAATGGAAAGGCCTCAGGGAGAACTAAAGCCAGGGTGTCTCCTGCTAGGGGGTAGAAGTTTGCAATTCCTTCTAGCAAACCAGTGACAAGCCCATGGAAGGGAAGGAAAACGCACCATAGAGCCTCTGCCACCAGCCTTGGAACACCCAGGCAAGTCACTTACTGGCTAAAGTTTCATAAACTGCAAAATTTTTTTTTCTTTGCTCCCTCCCCCCCATAAACTGCAGAATTGAGGGGAAGGGTAATAGCTGAGTGGCTGAGGAATCTTGACTGTGGCACCCTTAACCACCCAATTCTTCAAGGTCAAGGATTTACAGGGTGCCAGAAGCCGCTTTTTAGTCTATTAAGGGGAGCAAAGGAGAGCAAACCTTACAGTGCCGGGGGAGTGGGGGCCTTCTGCACTGTGGATGGGATGTCACAGAAGCTTGTTCTGAGAATCTTACATTCTTTGAATCCTTGGGGCAACCTCAGGAAGTCGACAGTTCTCATCATCCCTATTGCACGGAGAGGAAAGTGAGGCTAACTTTTCCAAGGTCACACAAGGAGTCCCTGCCCCTTAACCTCTATTCTACCAAACTCTACTGAGTCAATTAGAGGAGAAGGGAGCCATTTCCCTCTACTCCAAGGACTCTCCTCTGTGCTAGGCCAGCTTTTTTTTTTTTTTTTTTTTTTTGAGATGGAGTATCCCTCTGTTGCCCAGGCTGAAGTGCAGTGGCACGATCTCAGCTCACTGCAACCTCCGCCTCCTGGGTTCAAGTGATTCTCCTGCCTCAGCCTCCTGAGTAGCTGGGATTACAGATGCCCGCCACCATGCCTGGCTTATTTTTTGTATTTTTAGTAGAGATGGAGTTTCACCATGTTGGCCAGGCTGGAACTCCTGACCTCGTGATCCACCTGCCTCAGTCTCCCAAAGTGCTGGGATTACAGGCGTGAGCCACCGCACCTGGCAGCCAGCTTTCTTTCTAGAAGATTCTTCATGCAAGTGGGGGGATATAACCAGGAACCACATACCCCTGCTCAAAACCCCACTATCCAAATCCCAACCCCCTTGATGGACAAGGACAGACACTTACTTGCAAACCACATCCCCAGTCAGGACTTCGAAGGTGCCATGATCACAGCAGCTGGCTGCCAGCTCTAGGCTCTGCCACACTCTCACGGCAACCCGGCCAACAGCCTGGCTGTGTGGGCTCCTCCTAGCTGGAGGTCCCACTCTCTCTGGAACTCTGACCTGCTCTCCTGCACAGTCTTCCAGAATCAAGCCAGCTATGACATTCAAGTTTCCATGTTAACTTTTGAGCAACCTCCTGCACTTTGTAGTTCATTACAGGCAAATCTTTTTTTTTTTCTTTTTTTTTTTTTTTTAAGAAGCAGTCTCAGTCTTGTCGCCCAGGCCGGAGTCAATGGCACCATCTCGGCTTAGTATCCCAAGTAACGTGGATTACAGGCATGCACCACCATGCCCCGGTAATTTTGTATTTTTAGTAGAGAAGCGGGGGGCGGTTTCCACCACATTGGTCAGGCTGGTCTCGAACCCCTGACCTCAGGTGATCCACCTGCCTTTGCCTCCTCCTCTGAAAGTGCTAGGATTACAGGTATGAGCCACTGTGCCCCACCCACACAAATCTTTTTAAGCACAAAAGGGCTTATATGTATTTAATCTACAGGACAAAGTAAAAGCCATGGATAACCATGTTAATTCAGTAACCAAGAAGACCTGCCCTTCACTATGGTAAGCAAACTACCTTTACAAAAACAGTTCTAGCCCTGTAGCTAAATGTACAGCCAAGGTTCCAGACTTTTATCTTTGAGCACTAGGATAAATCCTAAGTCTCAAGATTATAAGCCAGCTCCCAAAGGTACAGGCTGGATAAACACAAACATCACTTGTTTATTTGATGAATACTTTCTAAGTACCTATTTACTAAAATTTACCATGTACCAGGGACTTCTCTATATGCTTTACTGGTATTAACTCATTGAATTCTAACCTTATGAGTTAGGTGTCATTACTACCCCAATATACAGAAGCTAAGGCACAAAGAGGTAAATTCCCATTGCCCAGTGATGCATGGAGGAGGCAGCTCGGGGCCTAAGCTCTGGAGCTACCATCCACAGCTGAGCTTACAAACCTATCCAACTTGCCTTGCAGCACCTACTCTAACCATCTGTCTCTTCACAATCAGTCTTTTTAGAAAAGAGACTTAATCAAGAAAAATGCCACCAATGGAGAAAGCAGACTTAATTATAGCAAACTAAGGGAAGGGAGAGCCACACAAATCATAGAAAGGTAGTAAGCCCCCTTTGAAAGACACACATACAGAACAACTATGCAAGATGGGTCTTCCAACACTATCTAATGCACATCCTTCTCCCCCTTGGCATAATCTTTTAAAAGACACCGCCCTTCTGCCCAGGGCAGTCAGGTTCCTCCACTCAGGAGCCTCTATTCAGTCAGCTTGTCACAGGGCCATTGCTATTGACCCCCAAATCAGTAATTTACTAACTGGTGAGGCCAAAGGTCTATGGCACAGGCTGTGTTTTGGTCAGGAGATATTTCCCCCCCAACATTGGCAGGCTCAAGGCCCCACCTCCTTCAAGTCTTTGGCTGTAAGTCACTTTTACAAAAAGTATGACTCTCATAATTTAAAATTGCAGCCACCATGGGCCACAGAAATTCCTGTCCCTGTTTTCTGCTCTGGTGTTCTCTTTGTGCTTCCCACCACCTCACAATCTGTTTCACCTATTTAAATGTCTGTCTCTACCCATCAGTATGCAAATTTCACCAAGGTAGGGATTTGGGCTGTTTTGTTCACTGTTAAGAGTCTCAGAGCTTTGAAGATTGCCTGGCTTAGGGGACACACACACATACTTATTGAATAAGTGAATAAATACCCACAAAGAACAGACACTCCTCTCTAACTTTCAGACCTTCCCCCAGTTGTCAAATTCAGGCTGCAACCTTAGAATTCCCCTTGAGGAAGAAATGGGGCTGTTACTTCCAATGGAAGATAATTTGGCAACTAAATCATCCATTGTAAGTACCCAATTTCTCACAGAGTAGAGCAGGTAGAGAAGGAATCTGGAGTGCTGAACTTTGTCAATGTCTGAGCTCCCAGGAAGGTATAAAAGGAGAATAATAATAGACAAAAGTCAGGGATAGCATTATCAGCAGGGTGGGAAACATGGTAGTGAGAGGAAGACTGTAAAGAAAAAGCAGCTGGGCGCGGTGGCTCACGCCTGTAATCCCAGCACTTTGGGAGGCCAAGGCGGGTGGATCACGAGGTCAAGAGATCGAGACCATCCTGGTCAACATGGTGAAACCCTGTCTCTACTAAAAATACAAAAAATTAGCTGGGCATAGTGGCGCGTGCCTGTAATCCCAGCTACTCAGGAGGCTGAGGCAGGAGAACTGCCTGAACCCAGGAGGCGGAGGTTGCGGTGAGCCGAGATCGCGCCATTGCACTCCAGCCTGGGTAACAAGAGCGAAACTCTGTCTCAAAAAAAAAAAAAGAAAGAAAGAAAGAAAAAGCAAAGCGCTGGGCACAGTGGCTCATGTCTGTAATCCTAACACTTTGGGAGGCCGAGGTGGGCAGATCACTTGAGGTCAGGAGTTCAAGGCCAGCCTGACCAACATGGTGAAACCTCATCCCTACTAAAAATACAAAAATTAGCCAAGCATGGTAGTGCATGCCTGTAATCCCAGCTACCTGGGAGGCTGAGGTGGGAGAATCGCTTGAACCCAGGAGGTGGAGGTTGCAGTGAGACAAGATCACGCCATTGCACTCCAACCTGAGCAATACAGCAAGACCCTGTCTAAAAAAAGAAAAGCTTACGAAATTCCTTTTAGCAAGTAGTAAGTGCCAGACTGTTCTCAAACTCCAGACCTCAGGTGATCCACCCACCTCAGCCTCCCAAAGTGCTGGGATTACAGGAGTGAGCCACCACCGCGCCCTGCTGTTTCACCACCAGTGACATTCTAATGCACTCAGAAACCTCTATTACAAAGTTAGGAGTTACAGGACAACTGCAATTTAGTAAATGCTGTGACAGTTACTTAAATAACTGGTGATGTGAAAGGTCAACCTCAGTATAGTCACACAGAATATCTTTCCCTCCTTCCTCTACTAAAGGGAATATATATTTCTCTCTTCATGGGAGTAAAGCTGGCAACGATACCCACTAATTAAGCATTCAGATGTCGCGCAAGGGTAAAACAGGCAGGGGTCAAGTGGAATGCATAATATTCTCAGGACTCAGGAGCCAAACTAAGTTGAAAGTAACTCTAGGAGCAGGGCAGACAGATGGCTGTTAGAGAGAAGTACGAGATTCAAAAGAAAGGAAAAGGGTATTAGATTTCACTTACCGTATGATAAGACTATGGTGTAGTGGGAAAAGCTATGAGCTGGAAGGACCCTCTGTCACTATCAGGCTTGTAGTCTTGTCAAGCCTTGTCATCTCACTAGTCTCCATCTACTCACCTCCAAATTAACGGGAAGGAAGGAAGTAGATTGGATTTCTGAGTTTTGAGTGGGGCGGGGGGCGCTTCCAGAAAGCTGCAACTACCCTCTCTCTCCTCTGGCAGAAAGTCAACAGCAGCTGCGCGTTTGGAAGCATAGTCGTCACGGGACTTTTCCCCAAAGCACAGGAGACAGCGGCTACAGCCACTAGGCAGTACACTTGCAAACGCAGGTTGTGGCCGGGGTCTTTGGCTGCAGGTCTTCAGGTGTTATGAGCCTGCCTCTTCCGCTCCAAGTGTCCCTCCCGCAAAAAATGGGTCCAGGGGACCTGCACACCCTCGGAGCCCTCGTCCACAGCCCCACACTCAACCACAATGTCAGGAACTTACGCGGAGATCTCCTTCCCGTTCAGGATTTCTGCTGGCGCCATGGCCTTTATTAGTCCGCTGCCCACGATAAACACCACCAATATCGAGGTTTCACTCCCTCCGCAGCCAAGCGGGACAGCCCAACCCACGTGCTTAAGAACTGGCCACAGGGATCACACTATTGCGCCTGCGCCCCCGCCCCCCTTCTTCCCCGCAGACGCGGTGGCGCATGCGTAGCCCGGAAGGCCCTGAGTCCCTTAACTAGCTGAGAGTTAAGGGGTCTTCCTGGACTGCGGGACGGAAGAGGGAAGGAAAGAAGAAGATCGGTGATGAATGGCTGGTGGAAATGATTGGCGGAAGGAAAGAGCCAGTCCAGAGTGTGCCTTTGTATTCGGCGGGAAACCCGAATAGGTTTTTTTCCGAAAAGGACTCCGGAACCCGGCCCCAATTCCAGCCAACCAGGGAGTAGAGCTGCGGGGCGGGGCTGGGGCGGGGCTGGGACAGGGCAGTCTAGCGGGAAGGAGGACAGTTTCGCGGGTTTGGGAGGTGGGTCTCACGCATCCGCCCCGGCTCTGGGGACGCCGTGCAGGGGTCTGAGGCGCCTGTCTTCCAGGGAAGTTTGGGCGGGTCCCCGCGCGGGAACGTGGCGGGCGCAAGACTCCACAGGAGATGTGAAACTGAGGAGCTTGGCGCGCCTTCCGACTTTGTCACACAGCGGCGCCACCAGACTGGGTCGGGCCCCCTCCGCGTTCTGCTCTGGAGTGCCTGGCTCTGGGCCCAGCACCGCACCTTTAGAATCTCCTTAGCTGAATCTGACGCTCAGCCGTGGGTGAAGCGCAGCCCGTTGTTTTAGGCCCCGCGGAGCCGGAAGGGGTGTCAGAGCTGGAGCGCGCGTGGCCTCCTCGGTGTCGGGGTCACCCCGGGGTTGCCAGGGCTCAGGGAGGGTCGTAGTTTAGATTTTGTCACCCCCACGTCCCCGTCCCCCGGCAGATATGGGGTTGGAGAACCCACACGGGCTTCATAAGCTAGATAGATGCCAGTTGACCGTCGAGAGGGAACGCTCTCTCCCCGTAGGCGTCCACGCTGGAGAAGGAATAATATAGGCGATTGCCTGGGGAGCCTGACAGGGCGACAGCACCTGGGATGCTGGAGAGGACTGGTCCCTTGAGTTACTGAGTCGAATGAATGTGCTTACTCTGCTCGAGGAACTGCTCGTAGGTTGCAGTCATCCCAGTATGATCTTGAAGATAACGTGGTTCAGGTCATTTAGGACTTGACCAGATAACGGGTTTCTTTTACAAGCCGTTCCTGATGGTGGCCTGTTTCAACTAATGGCAGAGCTCATCCAAAACAAATTTTTTTTTTAAGTTTTGGAGCTTTTAGTTTTTGTTTCTTATTTTTAAATTCTGAGGTTATTTATAGTAGCCCCATATATGAAATTAATCTCTTGTTTCATTACCCGTTTTATTATATACGATCTTTGTATAACATTCATACCGTAAAACTCACTAATTTTAAGTGTACCACTCAATGATTTTTAGTATAGTTAGAGTTGTGCAGCCATTAACGTAATAGGAAACTTTTCGTGATTTTCTGTTTCTGGTAATTATTTCTACATATATATATATATTTTTTAAGATGGAGTCTCGCTCTGTCGCTAGGCTGCAGTGCAGTGGCGTGATCTCTGCTCTTTGCAGCCTCCACCTCCAGGGTTCTAATGATCCTCCCATCTCAGCGTCCCAAGTAGGTTGGACCACAGGCCCATGCCAACATGCCAGCTAATTTTTGTATTTTTGGTACTGTCAGGGTTTCACTGTTGACCAGACTGGCCTGGATCTCAGGGGATTAGTCTGCCTCAGCCTCCCAAAATCCTGGGATTATGGGCATGAGCCACCGTGCCTTACCTACTTTACTTTTCTTAAAATTTGCACAAGTGATATGTTAAACGCACAGACTTAGTAATATAATAATATTGTAGTAATAGCCCTGAAACACATTGTCTCATATTGTGTTGTACCTAAACAAGTGAAATTAAGAAGAAAATTGAAGGAAATATTTCTTGTAAATTGCAGATAGTGAATCTTTTGTGTCTTTTAATACCAAATTGATATTGACTAGTCCAGCTTTCTTTTTTGTTGAGGAAGATGGCAGAAACCCCATTTTACAGATGGGATTAGACTTTGAAGGATAACACCCCAAGCTACATAGCTGTGACTGGTATAGGCCCCAAACCTGATGTTTCATCTCTAAATCTATTGCCTTTGCCATCTCAACAACCTGGTTTTTGATAATAGTATCTATGTATGAGTTGTACAATTCATTCATTCATGGAGCAAATAATTGAATGGCCACTCTGCCATAGCACTTCTCTAGATGCTAGAGATACCCTAGTGAACCAGCAAAGTTTCTGCTCTCAGCTCATATTCTGGTACAGGAGACAATGATCAAGTAAAGAAATACATATGCTAATTTTAGAGATTATGACATGCTGTATTTTAAAAATAGGCAAGCTAAGAGGATAGGCAGTGATGTTGGGAGGTGGGAGAGTGTTGTTGTCTCAGAAATCTGGTAACAGAGATTTATCTAGGCATCTGAGTTCAGTAGAAACCTTAATGAAGAGAGGAACTTGGAATGTAAAAGAGAGAAAGCAAGAATTTTCTTTGAGCAACTGCAAAGATGGAATTGCCATTTGCTGAGTTGAAATAAGGTAAAACATAGAAGGATTAGGTTTGGGGGCTAAGATTATCAATTCAGCTTTAGACATTTTAAGAGTTTTCTTAGACATCCAAATGGAGAGAAGATATTTAAATCTATGAGATTGAATGAGATCCTACCAACGGTATGGGTGTAGGTAGAGAGAGGACCAAGGACTGACACCTAGAACGTTTCAGTGTTCAGAATGCAAGGAGACAGGAGTAATCAGGAGGGAAGATTGAAAAGGGAGAGTCCAACTAGGGGCTGTGGCTCACACCTTTACTAATCCCAGCACTTTGGGAGACCAAATACAGGAAGATCGCTTGAATCCAGGAGTTTGTAGAACAGCCCAAGCAACATAGCAAGACCCTGTCTCTACAAAAATACAAATTTTTTAATTTGCCTGTAATCCCAGCACTTTGGGAGGCCAAGGTGGGCAGATCACCTGAGGTCAAGAGTTCGGACCAACCTGGCCAACATGGAGAAACCCCGTCTCTACTAAAAATGCAAAAATTAGCTGGGCATGATGGCCGGTGCCTGTAATTCAGCTACTTGGGAGGCTGAGGCAGGAGAATGCCTTGAACCTGGGAGGTGGTGGTTGCAGTGAGCCACTGCACTTCTGCCTGGGAAACAGAGCAAGACTCCATCTCATAAATAAATAAACAAATAAAGATTTAAAAAATTAGCATATGTATCCCAGAACTTAAAATATAATAATAAAAAATGATAATAAATTTTAAAAAGATAAAAAAATTAGCTGGGTGTGGTGGCATGTGCCTGTAGTCCCAGCTACTCAGGAGGCTGAGATGGGAGGATCCTGTGAGCCTAGGAGTTGGAGGCTTCAGTAAGCTATAATCGTACCACTGCACTCCAATCTAGGCGCCAGAGCAAGACCCTGACTCTTGAAAGGAGTGTCCAGTGTGTTCTGAGGAAAACCCCAAGAGCATCCCACTTTAGAAGACAAGTGAAGAGGCCTGACATGGTGTCTCACACCTGTAATCGCAGCACTTTGGGAGGCCAATGCAGGCAGATCACTTGAGGTCAGGAGTTCAAGACCAACCTGACCAACATGGCGAAATCTCTGTCTACTAAAAATACAAAAATTAGCTGGATGTGTTAGTACATGCCTATAATCCCAGCTACTAGGGAGGTTGAGGCCAGAGAATTGCTTGAACTCAGTGGGTGGAGGTTGTAGTGAGCCAAGATCATGCCACTGCACTACAGCCTGAGCAACAGAGTGAGACTCCATCTCCAAAAAAAGAAAAGAAGACAGGTGAAGAATGTGTTTCGTGGAAAAAGGGGTAATTAATTCTGTCAACTGTTACAAATTGGTCAAATAAAGAATGAGAATCAACCTTTCACAGAGAACAAAAAGACAAGATATTTTTATTTAATGCTTTTAAAGGCAGCTGCTAGAAAAAAATGTGTTTACTTTTTGCAGAGGCTCTGTTTTTACAACTTTTTGATATCTGAAAATTTTAAATTTGACCTTGTAATTCTACTTGTAGAATTTTTTTTTTTGGAGGGGGCGGGCAGGATTTTACTCTGTCACCCAGGCTGGAGTGCAGTAACACAATCATAGCTCACTGCAACCTTGAACTCCTGAGTAGTTGGGACCTATAGTCCCAACTATAGGTGGCATGTACCACCACGCCTGACTAATTAAAACATTTTTCTGTAGAGACAGGGTCTATATTGCCCAGGCTGGTCTCCAACTCCTGGCCTCAAGCCATCCTCAAGTCTTGGCCTTCCAAAACGTTGGGATTACAGGCATGAGCCACCTCACCCAGTTTAGGAATTTATCTTAAAGTAATATTTACATATAAAGAAAGATGTATAGGCTGTGTGAGGTGGTTCACACCTGTAATCCCAGAACTTTGGAAGGCAGAGGCTGGTAGATCACCTGAGGTCAGATGTTCAAGACCAGCCTAGCTAATGTGGCGAAACCCCATCTCTACTAAAAATACAAAAATTAGCTGGGCATAATGTTGCGCACCTGTAATCTCAGCTACTCGGGTAGCTAAGGCAGGAGTATCGCGTGAACCTGGGAGGCAGAGGTTGCAGTGAGCCGAGATTGCGCACACCATTGCACTCCAGCCTGAGCGACAAAAAAATAATAATAATAAAATAAAAGTGTTCATCACACAGCAATGATTTCAATAGCAAAAAACAAAATCTCTGTCAGTATGGTTGCAGTTGTTAAAGGAACAGAAGATACATATGCATAGACATGTAAGATAGCTTTCATACTTTTTTTTTTTGAGATGGAGTACCATTCTTGTTGCCCAGGGTGGAGTGCAATGGTGCAATCTTGGCTCCGCCTCCTGAGTTCAAGGGATTCTTCTGCCGCAGCCTCCTTGAGTAGCTGGGATTACAGACGCTTGCCACCATGCCCAGCTAATTTTTGTATGTTTAGTAGAGACAGGGCCATGTGATGACTCACGCCTGTAATCCCAGCACTTTGTGAGGCGGAGACGGGCAGATCACAGGTCAGGAGTTTGAGACCAGCCTGGCCAATATGGTGAAACCCCATCTCTACTAAAAATACAAAAGTTAGCTGGGCATAGTGGCAGGCACCTGTAGTCCCAGCTACTTGGGAGGCTGAGGCAGGAGAATTGCTTGAACCCAGGAGGCAGAGGTTACAGTGAGCCGAGATCTAGCCATTGCACTCCAGCCTGGGCAACAGAGCCAGACTCCATCTCAAAAAAAAAAAAAGAAGAAGACAGGGTTTCACCATGTTGGCCAGGCTCGTTTCAAACTCCTGACCTTAGGTGATCTACCCAACTCCCAAAGTGTTGGGATTACAGGTATGAGCCACCGTGCCTAGCCAGCTTTTATACATTTTTATTTATTTTTATTTATTTATTTTTATTCACCTGTGTGCAGCTGGGCTAAGGCCGAAAAGGGCATTAGCACTTTTATACATTTTTAAATGGACAGGTTAATAAAATGTATAATATTACTTATTTATGTTGCTATATCCCAAAAAGGGCCTTCTTTGATTGCACTATCAAAAGTTGCTCCTTCATTTACATCCCCATTACTGTCACATTAATCTGTTTTATTCATAGCACATATTACTATCTAAAATGATTTTCTTTCTTTATATATTTGTTTGCTACTTGTCTTTTATACCAGAATTTAAGCTTTAAGCTTTTTTTGTTTATTTGTTTGTTTGTTTTTTTAAATATAAAGACAGGGTTTCACCATGTTGGCCAGGCTGATCTCGAACTCCTGACCTCAGGTGATCAGCCTGCCTCAGCTTCCCAAAGTGCTGGGATTACAGGCGTGAGCCACCATGCCTAGCTGTTTGTTTTTTTGTGTGTGTTTTTTTTTTAAGAGACGAGGTCTTGCTATGTTGCCCAGGCTGGAGTGCAGTGGCTATTCACAGGCGGGATCCCGCTACTGATCAGCATGGGAGTTTTGACCTGCTCCGTTTCCGACCTGGGCCAGTTCACCCCTCCTTAGGCAACCTGGTGGTCCCCCGCTCCCGGGAGGTCACCATATTGATGCCGAACTTTGTGCGGACACCGGATCAGCATAGCGCACTACAGCCCAGAACTCCTGGGCTCAAGCAATCCTCCCACCTCAGACTCCCCAGTAGCTGGGACTACAGGCACGTGCCACTGCACCCGGCTGTTTTTTTGTTTTGAGATAGAGTCTTGCTCTGTTGCCTGGACTAGAGTGTAGTAGCACAATCTTGGCTCACGGCAACCTCTGCCTCCTGGGTTCAAGTGATCCTCCTGCCTCAGCCTCCCGAGTAGCTGGGATTACAGGTGTATGCCACCATGCCTAGCTAACTTTTGCATTTTTAGTAGAGACAGGGTTTCACCATGTTGGTCAGGCTGGTCTGGAACTCCTGACCTCAGGTGATCTGCCTGCCTTGGCCTCCCAAAATTCTGGGATTACAGGTGTGACCACTGCACCCAGCCAGAATTCAAGCTTTATAAGAGATTTCCTGTCTTGTTTGTACTTATATATCTGCATCTTGGAAATATATATATATATATATATATATTTTTTTTTTTTTTTGAGAGAGAATCTCTCTCTGTTGCCCAGGCTGGAGTGCAGTGGCACAATCTCAGCTCACCGAAACCTCCGCCTCCTGGGTTCAAGCAATTCTGCTGCCTCAGCCTCCTAAGTAGCAGGGATTACAGGTGCCTGCCACCATGCTTGGCTAATTTTTTGTATTTTTAGTAGAGATAGGGTTTCACTATGTTAATCAGGCTTGTCTCAAACTCCTGACCTTATGATCCACCTGCATCAGCCTCCCAAAGCACTGGGATTACAGGGGTGAGCCACCGTACCTGGCCTATTTCATTTTTATCATATATTATTGTAGACAGTGATCACTGTCTTCAATTATAGTGAATTTAGCAGTAAATTCACATTAGACCAACTAGTATAGCTTTAAAAAATATATTTATGTCTAGGTTCCACAGTTAACCAACTAAGTCAGAACTTGGGTGGGGTCAAGGTTCATTATTCTTTGAAGATAAGATGATGTATGAAGAATATTCCTGGTGATTCTGGTATCAGGGAATACAAATTTGGGACATACTTTCTCTGCTGTAAAAATATTTTCCTAAGGCCAGGCGAGGTGGCTCACGCACCTGTAATCCTAGCACTTTGGAAGGCGGAGGCTGTGGAATAGTTGAGGTCAGGAATTCAAGACCAATCTGTCCAATATGGTGAAACCCTGTCTCTACTAAAAATACAAAAAATTAGTCAGGCAAGGTGGCATGTGCCTGTAGTTCCATCTACTTGGTAGACTGAGGCAGGAGAATTTTTGAACCTGGAAGGCAAAGGTTTCAGTGAGCTGTGGGTCAAGATGGCCAGTGGAAGACCTATGTTAATTCTAGCTAAATAATTATAAGTTTGCAAAGCAGGATATAATTTTACTGGAAGGGAAAAAAACTCACTCACACACTCACTCGGAAACAGAAGGAGAAACAGAAAGAGAAACTGAAAATATTTAAGTGGGAACTGGCTTGCGAAAGGATGAGTTTTGGGGTTAGGAGCCGAGGTCTGATCCAGGCCCTAAGTAGGGCCTGGAGGAGTAAACAGAGCTTCTGATTACCCGAGCCTCACTCACTGCTGCAGAGATGACCGGTAGGAGTCCTGGACTGCACTACTGAACACTGGAGAGGGTTCAGGAAGAAGGGGATGTCTCCCTCAGGTTCCTGACCCTCAGCAGACCCCTTACGGGGGGAAGACAAGAGCGTAGGGACGTCTCCTCTACACTCAGGTCCTCGGAACAGAGCCGGGGCCCCGGGCCCACGACAGGGAGGAGTCCCTCATGCGGCCGCGGTTACAGACAGGGAGTCCAGAGGCAGGCAGCAGGAGAGGCTATGGGCAACAGAAGTCTTACCTTGCGGCGGAGTGGCTCCCTGGTCCAGCTTTAGGTGGAGGAGTTAGTTTCCCCCTTAGGAGGGGGTCTTACACCTCCTCCTGGGTTTCGGCACCAGCTGTAAGGTATATTGCCAAGTCAAAATGAGGAAACTGAGGCCAGTGTGAGAAAATGAGAATCCAATTTATTCAGCTCCCGGGCGAGGTTCTGTGGTCCGGGAAGGGACCAGAGAAGTCGCACTGGGCTTCTCAGGGTGTGGGGTTTTATAGGGAGTGGAGGTAATTGATTGGTCTTTAGGGAAACAAAGAGCAGACAGTTTCATTGGTGAGGAGGGTTGATTGATTATTAGGGAAACAAAGAGCAGACAGTTTCATTGGTGAGGAGGGTTGATTGATTATTAGGGAAACAAAGAGCAGACAGTTTCATTGGTGAGTTTCATTGATGAGGGGGTTTGATTGATCACTAGGGAAACAAAGAGCAGACCATTTCATTGGTGAGGGGAAGTCAAGGTGCCGATGGGGCGAGCTGCCATTGGTTGCCAGGCGGGACTACTGGTGGGTTGACCGGCTGGGGAGGTCAATGTTAAGCTGCCGTTGGACAAATCTTTGGCGGGCTTTTTAAATTTTGAAGGAGTCGAGTGAGGAATGCAGGAGTGGGTGTGTGGAGCCTGCATAGAGAGACCAGATAGGAGTGGGTGTGGGGAGCCAGCATAGAGAGGCTGGCATGGGGAGAGATAAGTGTGTCAGCATGGAGAGGCCAGCATGGGGAGAGATAAATGTGTCCATTTAGCTCCCGGCGAGGCAGCCGGCCTTACATCCCAACCTTTTTGATGATATAGGACACCGCTTCTTTCTGGCTACTTCCTGCTGAACAGGGGCAGAGTCGGGAGGTTAGTTGGCCAGTGCCTTGGTTGGGAGTTGGACATAGGGTTGAAGTAGCATCTGAATTACAGCCACTCTGGAGATTTTTTCATGCAAGCTTGTAAAAACCTAAGAAAGAACGGGGCCAGCATTAGTAGAAGACAAACCACGATTAGGGGAATGACAACAGGAGCTAGCCAGGTGAATATGGGAGATTGCCACCAGTTAAGAGGAAAGTCTGGCGCACTTGGTGTTCCTCGGAGGTCCTCCTTGAGGCAATAGAGAGCATTGACATTTTCTTCTACTAGGCCTGTTTCATTGATGTAATAGCAACACTATTCCTGGAGAAACAGACAGGTACCTCCTTTTTTCACCATTAGTAGGTTAAGAGCCCGTCGGTTTTGGAGAGTTACCTGAGCTAGTGATGTGATTTGTTGCTGGAGGGAGGCCAGGGAGGTAGCTGATGCTTCAATGGCCACACGGAGTTTGTTTTCCAGTTGAGCAGCTGAAGTGACACTGTAGCCTAAGGCGCTGCCTCTAATTCCAGCAGCTGCTAAAGAAGATGCTAGGGAGACGCTGATTACTATTGGGAGGAAGACAGCGCATTTGTTTCGGCACTGAGGGGAAGATGGAAGGAGGGATAGGAATTTAGCTTGTCCATACACTTCTAGTTGCGGGACTAGGGTGATGGGCACACAGGGGAATGGGGAGGAAGTTTTGATAATTTTCGTTAGGGTTACATTACATTAAAAGTATTTTTTTTTGGTGGCATGTAGAGGGAGGTTTTTATTTTTATTGTGGCATTGCAGCTGGGACTGGAGCTGCTGGCTGTCTTATAGCAGAGAGAGAGAAATTTTGAGAGTGTATTTTGAACAAGGGGATATTTGTTAAAGTGGTGCTAAGCCCTGTAGGTGACTGTGACAGATTGAAGTTGGACCGGAGGGGAACTGTGGCTAAGTGGGGGAGTTGCTGAGAGAGGCGCATAAAAAGCAGTGAGTGAGGTTTACGGGTTTTGGTTAAGTTTAACGTGTTGGCTCCTTGCTGTACTAGAGTTAACTAGAAGAAAGGATGAGAGGTGTTATTTGAGTGTTTGATTTGGTTAGTTAGGGTGGTTTTATTTTCCAGGATTGTATGGCTCACAGAGCCAAGTTGTTTCATAACTTTAGGGACAATGCAGGTATAGAACTGGAATATTAGCTATGTTTCCTGGGGGTATTTTTGGCTACCGCATACAAGGGCTTAGCCAGAGTAGCGAAGTTAGGAATTCAGTGATGGAAAAATCCCACAAATCTTAGAAAGGAGAGGGTTTTGTTAGCTGTTTCGGGGGGCGCAGTGCAAGTAGTACCTTCTGACTGCCTGTTGTTAAGCCCTTAGTCTGGGGAGTAAGGTGAATACTTAAATAGATTACTGAGGTGACCAACAGCTGTGCTTTGGAGGGGGAAACCCGGTATCCCCTAGACCTAAGGAAATTAAGGAGAGTGGCAGTATGCTGCCGTGACATGGAGAGGGAAGGGCTGCAAAGCAGCAGGTTGTCCATGTACTGTAAGAGGAGACTAGGCTGAGGGGGGCAAGAGGTTAGGTTAGCTGCTAATGCTTGTTTAAATATGTAAGGGCTGTCTCTAAAGCCCTGGGGCAGGACCGTCCAGGTTAACTGCTGCAAGAGATTAGTGTCTGGATCAGTCTGAGTAAAGGCAAAGAGGAAATAGGACTTAGGGTGAAGGGGAATGGTAAATAAGGCGTCCTTGAGGTTAAGGACTGTAAAATGAGAAGTAGTGGAGGGAATGTTTGATAATAGGGTGTATGGATTGGGAACTACAGGGTGGAGGGGAATTACTGCCTCATTGATAAGGCACAGGTCCTGAACCAGGTGAAAGCTGCACGGCTTTTGGACTGGCAAGATAGGAGTGTTGCAAGGGGAACTGGTAGGAATAAGGAGTCCCTTTGCTAGGAGTTAGGTGATAATAGGCTTTAGGCCCTGGCAGTGGGTTTTTGAGATGGGAAACTGAGGGCGTGAGGGAAAGTGGGTAGGATTTTTAAGAAGTATTTTAGCTGGTGTGTGATGTCTGGCCACTACAGGCTTAGAGGTATTCCATACTAAGGGATTAACTACATTAGGAGGGATAGGGGGTGGAGACAAGGGGTTGAGCTTAGGCATAGGGTCTGTTAGGAGGGGCAGTAGGAGATGAGTGGGTGATGGGTTTGAGTATGGGGGCCAGTAAGTTGGAGAGTGGCCCCCACAGTCTGGAGAATATTTTGTTTTAATAGGGGAACTGGGCATGAGGGTATGATTGGAAAAGTGAGAAAAGGGGTGTCTTTGGAGGACACAGGCTAAAGGATGGGTTTGATTAGGGTAGGAAGGCTTTTTATTATTTCCCATAACTGAAACCTGGGAAGGTATACTAGGCCCTGAGTAGGAAGGCAATACAGAATAGGTAACCCCAATGTCCGTTAAGAAGGAAATGGACTTACCCGCTACTTGCAGCATTTCCTTAGACTCGGCAAGGGTGATGGGGGTCTCTGAGTCCGGGCTGCATCAATCATCCATGAGGCCAAGGAGTTCAAGCGAAGGGACTGCATCCTTTGGACTGGCTTGCCCCTCACATGGAGATGCAGGGGGTGAGCCTGTAGTCCGGAATGGGCAGTCTACCTTCCAGTGTCGTTTATTTGCTGATTGGACAGGGTCCGGGAGGTGGACATTGACAGGGGCACTGCCGGGCCCAGTGTCCCTCTTGGCCACATTTGAAGCAGGGCCCGGGTGGGACCTTTGAAGCAGTCTGGGCGGGTCCTAGGGGACCTTTTTGGAGGAACTTTGAGGAGTTTCCCCCACCAGATGCTGGGCGCGCTGCCAGCCTTGGGGCTGCTACGATAGCTTGGGTTTGGAGGCTTACCTGTTGCTGTAAATGGGCCTGGCAGACGGCCTTAGCCTTTTCCTCCCGGCCATTAAAAACTTTAAATGCCAAGTTTACCAGGTCTTGTATGGGAGTTTGGGGGCCCTCCTCTGCTTTCTTTAGTTTTTTTCTAATGTTTGGTGCTTACTGGGAGATAAAATGGGCCACTAGGAGGGTGGTCCCGGCTGGGGAGTTTGGGTCTACTTGGGTATGTAGGACTATAGCATTGGTTAATTGGTTAAGGAAGGCAGCTGGGTTTTCAGTAGGACCCTGGGTTATTTTATGCAGCTTATTATAATTAACTACCTTATGAGCTGCGCCTTGCGTGTCTGCTAGGAGTCACTGCAGCATTTGGTCTTGGCGGTGGCAGTTATTTTCATTAGGAGTAAGGGTAGAGGACAGAGTTACATAAATGTTGTGCTAGGTTAAGTTATAGGCCTGAGTGAAATAGGGAAATTCTTTAGTATAAACAGTAGGATTGGTGGAGAATGACTCTAGGTGTTTCTTAATGGTGGACAAGTCAGAGAGAGAGAAAGGAATGTGTACCCAGACTACACCCTCCGTTCTAGCCATCTTGCGGAGAGGACAAAGGAGGGAGTTCTCATCAGTGGACGCACCATGCAGGCGAATGTGAGCACTAGCGGGTGGGGTTACATTAGGACTCAGGAGTGCAGGAGGTGGCTGGGGTTTTGAAAGGGGAGGAGCAGAAGGGATTTGAGATTCGGTATAGAGGGGACAAAGCGGGGATCCCCCATTAGTGGGAACACTGTGTAAGCGAGTGTGGGCCCTGACTGGAGAGGTTAAGACCTGGAGAAGTGGGAGGGGTTTGGGGTTCTGCATAGGGTGGAGGATTATTAGGTCGGGTTGGGGGTAGGGAGAGTTCTTCAGGCAAGTTGGGATCAGAGAAGGAGGAGGAGGAGGTCACCTGTGGGGCTGAAGGCTGTTAGGGTAAGTCCTTTGCTAGGAGCACCTGAGCAAGAGGAACAGAGGTTGGGGTGGGTGTGGAGATACCAGAATGCTTGGATGTAGGGAACCTCAGACCACTTGCCATTCCTTTGGCAAAAATTGTTTAAATTAGTGAGGACATTAAAGTTAAGCATGCCCTCTGGAGGCCACTTGGGCTGGTTGTTTAGCGGATACTGTGGCCAGGCTACAGTGGAGAGGAAGAGTAGCCTTTTCTTTTTTATAGAGAGGCCTAGCTTGGGTAGGTTTAGAACTAGGCATCCCAGTGGCAACTTAGGGTCTGGGTGGGATTTGTGGTTACCTATGATTTTTCTTTCTTCTTCTTTTTTTTTTTTTTTCTGTGTGTGAAACAGGAGGATTTTATTAAGGTGGCCACTGGCTTAGCAGATTAGCATCTCAATACTAAGCACCTAACAAAAACAGGGCTTGGCTTTTTATACATGAAGTACACAGTGGCACTAAAACAAGTTTGCAGGCATAGAACAAAGGCAATTCATTAAGCAGTAATAGGTACTTAACTTAGGCTTACATGTGACAGTTGCTATGTGACCCAGATGTTTGCTATCTGTAGAGCTCAAGGATTTTAGCACAGGCCTTATCTATTCCCTTTTGCTACAGTTTCCAGAAAGCCAGAGTCCTGCCTGCTTGGGCATTTCTCATGACCTTCACTGTAGAAACATACGGTTATCAGCAATAGAGAACAAGAATACAAGAATTTGTAAACTTATAAAACTTGCAAAGCAGGATATAATTTTACTGGAAGGGAAAAAACTCACTCACACACTCACTCGGAAACAGAAGGAGAAACAGAAAGAGAAACTGAAAATATTTAAGTGGGAGCTGGCTTGCCAAAGGGCGAGTTTTGGGGTTAGGAGCCGAGGTCTGATCCAGGCCCTAAGTAGGGCCTGGAGGAGTAAACAGGGCTTCTGATTACCCGAGCCTCACTTGCTGCTGCAGAGATGACCGGTAGGAGTCCTGGACTGCACTACTGAACACTGGAGAGGGTTCAGGAAGAAGGGGATGTCTCCCTCAGGTTCCTGACCCTCAGCAGACCCCTTACGGGGGGAAGACAGGAGCATAGGGACGTCTCCTCTACACTCAGGTCCTCGGAACAGAGCTGGGGCCCCGGGCCCACGGCAGGGAGGAGTCCCTCATGCGGCTGCGGTTACAGACAGGGAGTCCAGAGGCAGGCAGCAGGAGAGGCTATGGGCAACAGAAGTCTTACCTTGCGGTGGAGTGGCTCCCTGGTCCAGCTTTAGGTGGAGGAGTTAGTTTCCCCCTTAGGAGGGGGTCTTACACCTCCTCCCGGGTTTCGGCACCAGCTGTAAGGTATATTGCCAAGTCAAAATGAGGAAACTGAGGCCAGTGTGAGAAAATGAGAATTCAATTTATTCAGCTCCCGGGCGAGGTTCTGTGGTCCGGGAAGGGACCAGAGAAGTCGCACTGGGCTTCTCAGGGTGTGGGGTTTTATAGGGAGTGGAGGTAATTGATTGGTCTTTAGGGAAACAAAGAGCAGACAGTTTCATTGGTGAGGAGGGTTGATTGATTATTAGGGAAACAAAGAGCAGACAGTTTCATTGGTGAGTTTCATTGGAGGGGGTTTGATTGATCACTAGGGAAACAAAGAGCAGACAGTTTCATTGGTGAGGGGAAGTCAAGGTGCCGATGGGGCGAGCTGCCATTGGTTGCCAGGCGGGACTACTGGTGGGTTGACCGGCTGGGGAGGTCAATGTTAAGCTGCCGTTGGACAAATCTTTGGCGGGCTTTTTAAATTTTGAAGGAGTCGAGTGAGGAATGCAGGAGTGGGTGTGTGGAGCCTGCATAGAGAGACCAGATAGGAGTGGGTGTGGGGAGCCAGCATAGAGAGGCTGGCATGGGGAGAGATAAGTGTGTCAGCATGGAGAGGCCAGCACGGGGAGAGATAAGTGTGTCCATTTAGCTCCTGGTGAGGCAGCCGGCCTTACGGTCTCCAGTATCATTCTTGTTCTAGGGTTGAGGAACAGTTCATTCTCCATTTTCATCTACTAAAATTTAAGTTATTTAATTCTCTTCTTTGTTTCTTGGAAAAAGAATTGATATAGTAATGATCTTAGTTAACAAATAATGGAAATGAAAAAAAGAGACTAGTCTCATTAGAAATATTTATTTTCTGGCTGGGCGCTGTGGCTCATGCCTGTAATCTTAGCACTTTGGGAGGCCGAGGTGGGTGGATCACCGGAGGTCAGGAGTTCAAGACCAGCCTGGCCATCATGGTGAAACCCAATCTTTATAAAAAAAAGAAAAAGAAAAGAGAAAAAAAAAAGAAAAATTTATTTTTTGTTGTTTTTATTTTCATTTTATTTTATTTGAGACAACGTCTCACTCTGTCACCCAGGCTGGAGTGCAGTGGCTCCATTATGGTTCACTGCAGCCTTGAACTCATGGGCCCAAGCGATCCTCCCACCTCAGCATCCTGAGCAGCTGGGCTAATTTTTGTGCTTTTTCATGTATAGAGATGAGATTTCACCATATTGCCCAGGCTGGTCTCAAACTCCTGGGCTCAAGAGATCTGTCCACCTCTGCATCCCAAAGTGGTGAGATTACAGGCATGAGCCACCATATCCAGCCTAGAGTTATTTACACTTTAATAACTGCCAATAGCAATTAGGTATTGGTACACCTAATACCTAGTACACCTAGAATGAATTAGGTATACCAATACCTAGAATAACACCTAGAATGAATTAGAGAAATTTCAAAACAGATTTCAGGATTAGTATAAGAAAGTCAGGCCCTATGCTTCCTGTTCCACATCCCTCAAATCACATAATCCTGATTTTTTTTTCCTCCACTTATGAAAATTCCTCTCATGTTGGGCCTGTTCAATTTTCTGGGAGACACCACCTAGCAAAGAAAACACACTGCACTTACATTCAACCCCTCCATTACACAGTTTCTAAATACCACTTTTTTTTTTTTTCCAGAGTACATTCTCTGATCTTAAAAAAAGAAATCCAGTGGCACAATCACAGCTCTGTGCAGCCTTGACTTCTTGGCCTCAAGTGATTCTCTTGCTTCAGCTTCCTGAGTAGCTGGGACCACAGGTGCTTGCCACCATGCTCAGCTATTTTTTGTTTGTTTGCTTTTTTAGTTTTTTATGAAGATAGTGTCTCACTATCTTGCCTAGGCTGATCTTGAATTCCTGGGCTCAAGTGATCCTCTTGCCTCAGCCTCCCAAAGTGCTGGGATTACAGGTGTGAGCCACTGTGCCTAGCCAAACTCCCTATTCCATTGCTTAATAAATCATGTGAATATTAATTTGGAAGATACCTTTTCTCTATTCCTTTTAATTTCACTTTAGAAAATAAAGAATATGGAATTGAACTAAGTAGAGAAAATGGATTTAATGAAATTCTTGGGAAATAGAATTTATAAAAATTATGTGAGGCACCAGCCTGGCCAACCTGGTGAAACCTCATCTCTACTAAAAATACGAAAATTAGTTGGGCGTGGTGGTGGGTGCCTGTAATCCTAGCTACTTGGGAGGCTGAGACAGGAGAATCACTTGAACCTGGAGGTTGCAGTGAGCCGAGGTCACAGCATTGCACTCCAGCCTGGGTGACAGAGCGAGACTCCATCTCAAAAAAATTTTAAAAAAAATTATGCGAGGTTGTATTTTACGTTTCTCTGGGGCAGAAAGAAAACTACGAGCTATGATGCTGCATTATTAACTATTTTGACTTTTTATCTTTTGGCTGAATCTTGAGGGATATAGTTAGCATTTCTGATAGATCAAGAAATTGAAAATGAAGATATTTGCAAGTCAGATATCTGAAGATATGATTCACAAGTATTAGGTTGGTGCAAAAGTAATCAAGCATTTTATAATTACTTTTAATAACAAAATTATTAATTAAAATTAATAACTTTTTGCCATTACTTTTAATGGTAAAACCTGCAATTACTTTTGCACCAACCTAATAGCATTTAAGTATGTTACAAGTGCATATATGTATATTAGTAGGCTGCTTCAACCAGTTACAATCTTAACAGTATTTTCATGCTTTCTTAGAAACTAGGTCCGCCTTGTCTTCAAGCAACAGGTTCAGCAAGTAGCTCCTTCTGAGGTCTAGTAAGCACTGAGGATCTGAAGTGAAACCTTCCAGAAGGCATTGCTGTTGGTACTGAGCAGATCTCAGCATCTCTTCCTGACTGGTCTGTGCAAACATTCCTTTTAAATACTTTGGGTCATCATTACTGGATCTATTTCATGCTTCTTGAATCTACAGCATGTCAGGCCCTTTCCAGTTTTTAAACCACTCAGATCCAGGAAGGCTTGCTACTGGGCAAACCAATGGACCCCATGAGGCTAAGTCATCAGAAGCCAGGCATCTATCAGCTCACACATCTCAGAAAAATAGCCAAGTGGTGAGTTGTATTCTGGCATTCATTTTTCCCTGTTCTCAGACGGTGGGGATTAAATAATATCCTGTATAACCAAAACCCTATCTCTACTAAAAATATAAGAGCTATAAGAAAGGGAAAGCCCAGTTCTGTTTGCCCGTTTGCCTATGCTAGTACCCTTAGCATCTTTGCTAGTGAATGATGCAAGAGATGAGGTCAAATGTTCTCATACCTTTTGGATGACTCTAGAACAAGAAACAATGAAACATCTGAATTTAATGGAACCTCAAATAGATTTTATTTATTTTTGCCATTTTGGTGGTTCTGACATTTCATTGAGGCCCACAATCTCAAAACAATAAAACAACAAAAATAGGCTATAAATGGTTTCCAGTTAATTTAATTCCATAATTTTGCAGATTAGAAAACAACATCAGAGAGAAGCCATGGTGATTAGTGGCAAAATTAAGTAGTCTAACTTCTGTTATCTTTCTTTCTTTTTTTTTTGAGAAGCAGTTTTGCTCTTGTTGCCCAGGCATGCAATGGTGTGATCTCGGCTCACTGCAACCTCTGCCTCCCAGGTTCAAGCGATTCTCCTGTCTCAGCTTCCCGAGTAGCTGAGATTACAGGCATGTGCCACCACACCCGGCTGATTTTGTATTTTTAGTAGAGACAGGGTTTACTCCATGTTGGTCAGGCTGGTCTTGAACTTCCGACCTCAGGTGATCTGCCCACCTCAGCCTCCCAAAGTGCTGGGATTACAGGCATGAGCTACCACTCCTGGCAACTTCTGTTATCTTTCTAGTGCACTATATTGCCATCTTGGTTTGTAGTTTTGTTTTATTAGGGCTAGATCCTGATGAGAATCTTTCTGGAAATTAAATATTATCTTGGATTGGATGCCATCCCTGGCATAGATATTTTTAAGACCACTGGAAAGATCCACCCAGTCTTTAGTTTGTATCTCCTACGAGATGAATTCTGGGTGAGAAGAGCTGAGGAAAGGAGGGAAGACTATTGGGGGAGTTTTATTTCCTCCTCTTGGTGGCTTGTTTGTTTGTTTGAGACAGAGGTTCGCTCTTGTTCCCAAGGCTGGAGTGCAATGGCATGAAGGACAGAATTACTTGAACCCACGAGGCGGAGGTTGTAGTGAACCCATATCATGCCACTGCACCCTAGCCTGGGCAACAGAGCGAGACTCCGTCTCAAAAAAAAAAAAAAGGAAGAAAAGTTAGCTGGGTGGTGCACGCACCTATAATCCCAGCTACTTTGGGAGACCTAGCTACAAGATTGCACCACTGCACTCCAGCCTGGACGAGCAAGACTATCTCAAATAATTGTAGTAGTAATAATAATGTATACAAATCCATACATTCTAAAATTAGAGTTTAATTAGTGAAATAATTGTAAACTTTTTTTTTCTTTTTGAGACAGAGTTTCGCTCTTGTTTCCCAAGCTTGAGTGCAATGGTGCAATCTCGGCTCACTCCGCCTTGCAGGTTCAAGTGATTCTCCTGCCTCAGCCTCCCAAGTAGCTGGGATTACAGGCATATGCTACCAGGCCCAGATAATTTTTTGTATTTTTAGTAGAAACAGGGTTTCACCATGTTAGCCAGGCTGGTCTTGATTTCCTGACCTCAGGTGATCCACCCACCTTGGCCTACCAAAGTCCTGGGATTACAGGCATGAGCCACTGTGCCCGGCCAAAATAACTGTAATTTTATTTTCAATTTATTGAACTATGAACTTTATTTTAAATAAATCTTAAAATTAAAAGCCTGAATTTACAATAAGTAAATTTTAAAATGACTTCTTTTTTGAGACAGAGTCTCACTCTGTTGCTCAGGCTGTAGTGCAGTGGCACAATCTTGGCTCACTGCGACCTCCATCTCCTGGGTTCAAGTGATTCTCCTGCCTCAACCTCCTGAGTTGATGGGATTACAGGTGTTAGCCACCACACCCGACCATTGTTGAGTGTTTTTAATTATAAAAGTGTATTGGATTTTTTGTCCAATGCTTTTTTTTTTTTGCATCTTTTTTTTTTGAGACAGAGTTTCACTCTTGTTACCCAGACTGGAGTGCAATGGCGCGATCTCGGCTCACCGCAACCTCCGCCTCCTGGGTTCAGGCAATTCCCCTGTCTCAGCCTCTTGAGTAGCTGGGATTACAGGCACGTGCCACCATGTCCAGCTAATTTTTTGTATTTTTAGTAAAGACGGGGTTTCACCATGTTGACCAGGATGGTCTTGATCTCTTGACCTCGTGATCCACCCACCTCGGCCTCCCAAAGTGCTGGGATTACAGGCATGAGCCACCGCGCCCAGCCCTTTTTTTTGTATCTTATTGAGTTGATCATGTGATTTTATCCTTTATAAAATTTGTTATTCTTAGACTTACTGTATTAGTTGGTGAACAGAGAGAGGAGATATTCGATGTGTGTCCTCAGTTGATAGAAGGAGAAACAAAGTTATTAAATGTTCTCTTATAATATGAATAATATTTGAGAAACTCACACAGTATGAAAAGCTATTCTATTCAGACGTGCATAATAGTGTAGCCTATTTCTATTTTTTTTTTTTTTTGAGACGGAGTTTCGTTCTTGTTACCCAGGCTGGAGTGCAATGGCGCGATCTTGGCTCACCGCAACCTCCGCCTCCTGGATTGAGGCAATTCTCCTGCCTCAGCCTCCTGAGTAGCTGGGATTACAGGCACATGCCACCATGCCCAGCTAATTTTTTGTATTTTTAGTAGAGACGGGGTTTCACATGTTGACCAGGATGGTTTCGATCTCTTGACCTCGTGATCCACCCGCCTCGGCCTCCCAAAGTGCTGGGATTACAGGCGTGAGCCACCGTGCCCGGCCTCTATTCTGGATTGGTTAGTATATATCAGGTCATCTCATAGTTTGGGGTTCTTCTGGGTCTTGCTTTTCTCAAAACACTTTTTTTTCTTTTGCTCTATTTATACCGAATCACTTTGTTTGTTTGTTTGTTTTTTGAGTTGGAATCTCGCTCTGTCACCCAGGCTGGAGTGTGGTGCAATCTCAGCTCACTGCAACCTCCGCCTCCTAGGTTCAAGCGATTCTCCTACCTCAGCCTCCCAAGTAGCTGGAATTACAGGTGTGTACCACCACACCCGGCTAATTTTTGTATTTTTAGTAGAGATGGGGTTTCACCATGTTGGTTAGGCTGGTCTCGAACTCCTGACCTCAGGCGATCCACTCACCTCAGCCTCCCAAACTGCTGGGATAATAGGTGTGAGCTACTGCCCCGGCCCACTTTTTAAAAGAAATTATATAGGAGGCTAAAATTTAATAAAGAAACAAACCTTTACTCAGACTGAGATATTAGTTAAACTTAAAGGGCTGAAACCAAGAGAATGGGGCTTGCTTTTCTTCTGGTTGTGCAGAGAGTGTCTGAATAAAGAGAACTGACAAAGGTGAAGTGAAAGACTGATTAAAAGCAATTTATCCTTCAAATATCTTCTCAATGTTAAGCAAGCACATGAAGTTGGGTATAGCTTGACCCTTAACAGCTAATCAGGTAAACTCTTCAACACAGTTTTGACCACAACATAGTACACTACAGACTTTTTGTTTTTGTCCTCAGAGCTAAAGAGAAACAATGGCTATATGGCATACTATGAGGATTAATTTTATATGTCTACTTGATTGGGCCATAGGATGCCCAATATATGGTCAAACATTATTCTATGTGAGAGCGTTTTGGATAATTTCTTTTCTTTTCTTTTTTAATTATTATTATTATTTTTTTAAGACGGGGTTTCACCATGTTGGTCAGGCTGGTCTTGAACTCTCGACCTCAGGTGATCCACCCACCTTGGCCTCCAAAGTGCTTGGATTACAGGTGTGAGCCACTACGTCCGGCCTATAATTTTAACATTTAAATTGGTATACTAAGTAAAGCAGATTATATTCCCTATTGTAGGTAGGCCTCATCCATTGAGTTAAAGGCCTGAATAGAACAAAAAGATTGACCCTCCCCCATGTAAGAGAGAACTCTTCCTGTCTGATGGCCTTCAAAATGGGACATCAGCTGTTTTTCCTGCCTTTTCATTCAAACCATTGGCTCTTGCTGAGTCTTGAGCCTGCCGGACTTTGGACTGGAACTACACTATCTTCTCTCTTGATTTTCAGACCTTCAAACTTGGACTGTGTAAGGTTTGAATGAAGCAACTGGGGTTCGAATGAGGCAACTGAGGCCAGTTATTGGAATAAAGAAATTTAATCGGCTCCTGGGCTAGGTTCTACGGCCCAACAGGAGGGGCCGGAGAAGTCGCGCTTCTCTTCTTGGGGCGTGGGGTTTTATAGGGAGTGGAGGTAGCTGATCGGCTGCGGGGAAACAAAGAGGAGGCAGTTTCATTGGTTATGAAGGGACTGGGCACGGACGAGGGGCTGGTCGAGGACATACGGGGCAAGCTGCCATAGGGCAGGTCTTTGGCGGGCTTTTTCAAAATTTCGGCAGGTGCAGGACTGAGATTGGAATGTGGAAAGGGGTACGGGGAGCCTGCATGGAGAGGGCAAATGCTGAGTAATGCGCTCAGGATGGTGATGTAGTTTTCAGGCGCAGAGAGAGAAGGGTGTGTCCATTTGGCTCCCAGCAAGGCAACCGGCCTTACAGACTGGAACTACATTACTGGCTCTCCTGGGTCTCTCAGATCCCAGCAGATCTTGGGAATTGCCAGCCTCCATAACTGCTGAGGCAGTTCCTTTTTTTGAGATGGGATCTTACTGTCACCCAGGCTGGAATGCAGTGGTGCAATCATGGCTTACTGCAACTTCAAACACCTGAGCATAAGTGATGCTCCTGCCTCAGCCTCCTGAGTAGCAGGGACTACAGGCGCATGCCACCATGCCGAGATAATTAAAAAAAATTTTTTGTAGATACAAGGCCTTACTTTGTTGCCCAGGCTAGTCTTGAACTACTGGGCTCAAGTGATCCTTCCACCTTGCCTCCCAAGGTTCTGGGATAACAGGCATGAGCCACGGCACCCAGCCAAAAGTCAGAAGATAACTGAATGACATCTTCAAGTGCTGAAAGAAAAATTACTGACAACCTAGAATCTATACTCAGTGAATTTATCCTTCACAATTGACAATGAAATAAACATGGTTTCAGAATTAAAAAAAGAAAACATTTATTGTCAGAAGAACTACACCATTAAGAAACACACCAGACAATTTTTTAGGATGAAGGAAAATGATCATTGGTGGCTACAGAGAACTGTAGGGTAGATTAAAAAGTAAAGGAAAGGTAAATGTGTGGATAAATAGAAATTAATACTGATAGTTAACAAAAATCCTATACAATTTATAATAAATGAAAAAGTAAAATAACAATAGTACAAGGGCAAGAAATGGTAAATGGAGTTACACTATCATAAGTGTTTTATTTGGGGGGTATCACAAAAGTATTAAAGTAGAATGTAAGGCCAGGCACAGTAGCTCACATCTGTAATCCCAGTACTTTGGGAGACAGAGGTGGGCAGATCACTTGAGGTCAAGAGTTCAAGATCAACCTTGCCAACATGGTGAAACCCCGCCTCTACTAAAAATACAAAAATTAGCCAGGTGTGGTGGCACATGCTTGTAATCCCAGCTACTCAGGAGGCTGAGGCATGAGAATTGCTTGAACCTGGGAGTTGGAGGTTGCAGTGAGCTGAAATTACACCACCATACTCCAGCCTGGGCAACAAAGTGAGACTCTGTCTCAAAAAATAAAAAAGTAATAATAAAGTAGAATGTAATAAATCAAATATGTGTTATGTAACCACAATCCAGCTTAACAACTAAACAATAAAAGATATTAAAAACAACATGGAAGAAAAATGAAATAAAAAACCTTATTAGTGCAACTCTGAGCACAGTGGCTCATGCTTGTAATCCCAGCACTTTGGGAGGCTAAGGCAAGTGGACCACTTGAGGTCAGAGTTCCAGACAAGCCTGGCCAACATGATAAGACCCCATGTCTACTAGAAATACCCAAGCAAAGTGAAGCATGCCTGTAATCTGAGCTACTTGGGAGACTGAGACATGAGAATCACTTGAACCTGGGAGGCAGAGGTTGCAGTGAACCTGGGAGGCAGAGGTTACAGAGTGAGACTCCTCTCAAAAAACAAACAAACAAAAACTTTACTAATTCAAATTAAAGTGGTAGAGTATTAGTAAAGGAACAGAGAATAGATGGGAAAAACAATAAATAACAATATGGTAAATTTAAACCCAACAACTTAAATAATTACTTTAAAGATAGATGGTATTTTATAACTTCCCAATGGATTCAACTTGCCCACTGCCTAGACAGAGACAATTTCTCAAGACAGGAATTGCAATAGAGAAAGATTACTTCTTTCAGAAGATGTCTGGAAACAACAACAAAAAAAGAGATTACTTCACACAGAGCTGGCCGTGTGGGAGACCGGTTTTATTATTACTCAAATCAGTCTCCCTGAGCGTTCCACCTTCAAAGTTTTTAAGGACAACATGGTGGGTGGGGGGAAGCCAGTGAACCAAGAGTGCTGATTGGTCAGAGATGAAATCACAGGGAATGAAAGCTGTCTTCTTGAACTAAGTCAGTTCCTGGGTAAGGACCTCAAGATCAGATGAGCCAGTTTATCAGTCTAGGTGGTGCCAGCTGACCCATCAAGTGCAAAAGGATCTGCAACGTATCTCATGCACTGATCTTAGGAGCAGTTTAGTGAGGATCAGAATCTTGTAGCCTCCAGCTGCATGACTCCCAAACCATAATTTCTAGTCTTGTGGCTAATGTTTGTCCTACAAAGGCAATCTAGTCTCCAGGAAAGAAGGAGGTCTGCTTTGGGACAGGACTATTGTCTTTGTTCTATAAACTATAAAATAAGTTTCTTCCAAAGTTAGTTCAGCCTACTCCCAGGAATGCACAAGGAGTTTGGAGGTTAGAAGCAAGATGGAGTCGGTTAATTTAGATCTCTTTCACCGTCTCAGGCATAATTTTGCAAAGGCAGTTTGAGTATAATCATTTCGGTACAAGACAAGATTATAAAAAAGAAAACTAATGCTAAGCATTTTCAAGAAACATACTGTAGCCGGATGGCACATATAGTCCCAGCTACTTGGGAGGCTGAGCCAGGAGGATAGCTTGTGACCAGTTTGAGACCAGCCTGAGCAACACAGCAAGACCCTGTCTCCAAAATTTAAAAATGTTTTAAAAGAGATATACTTTATATATAAGAACACAGAAAGATGTCATTATATATATGACATTTGAGTAATGCAAATATTACCCTAAAGAAAGCTGCATTCGGCCCAGCGTGGTGGCTCACGCCTGTAATCTCAGCACTTTGGGAGGCCGAGGCAGGCGGATCACCTGAGGTTGGGAGTTCAAGACCAGCCTGGCCAACATGGTGAAACCCTGTCTTAAAAAAAAAAAGAAAGCTGCATCCATGTGGAACTGTTACCAGGAATGGGTCCCAATCTAGACCCCAAGAAAGGGTTCTTGGACCTCACACAAGAAAGAATTAGGGGCAAGTCCATAAAGTGAAAGTAAGTTTATTGGGAAAGTAAAGGAATAAAGAATGGCTGCTCTATAGGGAGAGTCACAGTATGGGCCGCTCAACTGGGTATACTTATAGTTATTTCTTGATCATATGCTAAACACGGGGTGGATTATTCATGAGTTTTCTGGAAAAGGGATGGGCATTTCTCAGAACCAAGGGTTCCTCCTTTTTTTAGACTGTATAGGGTAACTTCCTGACATTGCCATGGTATTTGTAAACAGTCATGGTGCCAGTTGGAGTCTTTTAGCATGCTAATGTATTATAATTAGTGTATAATGATCACTCAGGACAACCAGAGGTCACTTTTGTCACCATCTTGGTTTTGGTGAGTTTTGGCTGTCTTCTTTACCACATTCTGTTTTATCAGCAGGATCTTTGTGATCTGTATCTTTTTTTTTTTTTTTGAGATGGAGTTTTGCTCTTGTTACCCAGGCTGGAGTGCAATGGTGAGATCTCGGCTCACCGCAACCTCCGCCTCCTGGGTTCAGGCAATTCTCCTGCCTCAGCCTCCTGAGTAGCTGGGATTACAGGCACACACCACCGTGCCCAGCTAATTTTTTGTATTTTTAGTAGAGATGGGGTTTCACCATGTTGACCAGGATGGTCTCGATGTTTTGACCTCGTGATCCACCCGCCTTGGCCTCCCAAAGTGCTGGGATTACAGGCGTGAGCCACTGTGCCCGGCTGTGATCTGTATCTTGTGCTGACCTCCTATGTCATCCTGTGACTAAAAGTGCCTAAGCTCCTGGGAATGCTGCCCAGTAGTTCTGAGCCTTGTTTTACCCAGCCCCTATTCATGATGGAACTACTCTGGTTTTAATGCTTCTGACAGAACCTCCTGATTATCACAATATTGCCAGTAGTGACAGGCAAGCTATTGACATCCAAATTCCGCCTTAAAAAGAACGGCTTCAAAATTGATCTCCCCTATAAGAAATACTTCCGGACTTAACACTGGATTGTTTTTCTCTTCATTTCTCTACCATTTCTTTGTTTTGCTTTGTTTTGTTTTGTTTTGTTTTGAGACAGAGTTTTGCTCCTATTGCCCAGGCTGGAGTGCAATGGCGTGATCTTGGCTCATGGCAACCTCCGCCTCTGGGTTCAAGCGATTCTCTTGCCTCAGCCTCCCAAGTAGCTGGGATTATAGGCATACACCACCATGCCAGGCTCATTTTGTATTTTTAGTAGAGACAGGGTTTCTTTATGTTGGTCAGGCTGATCTTGAACTCCTGACCTCAGGTGATCCGCCCATCTCGGCCTCCTAAAGTGCTGGGATTACAGGCATGAGCCACCATGCCTGGCCTACCATTTCTTTTTGAGACAGAGTCTTACTGTGTTGCCCAGGCTGGTCTCTAACTCCTGGGCTCAAGTGATCCACTGGCTTCAGCCTCCCAAAGTGCTGGGATTACAGGTATGAGCCACTGCACCTGGCCCATTCCTCTATCATTTCTGATCTCTCTAGAAACACTTGGATAACTGCACAGCTCTCTTCATAAATATATTTTAGGTATATGTATTTTTTTATGACTGGGCATGGTATTTGTAGGCTCTGTTTTTGGAAGGTTTGGGTACAGCACAGGATTCCATTTGTCTACTTGGCTACACCCCTGGCTGAGGTACACTGTTGCCAGAAAAGAGGGTCCTAATCCAGACCCCAAGAGCAGGTTAGTGGATCTTGCACAGGAAAGAATTCAAGGGGAGTCACAGAGCACAGAGAAAAAAGCAAGTTTATTGGAAACTACAATGTTACAGAGTAGCGAATCCTCAGAAAGCAGGAGGAGGAACATGCCATCCTTGTTAGTGTCTCTATTTATAAGAAGCTCTATTACAAGAAGCTGTAATTAAATTTGGAACATGCAGATGTGCTTACTAAAGGTAGGGGCTATTGGTGTTTTAGATGACCATTAATCTTTCAACCTGAGCCTGCTCATTAACAGTATCTTTAATAAAGTGGGTTGCACATTCTTAGGACATCTGGACATTCTGCAGGATTGGTGGAAGATGTTCTGTATGGCCACAAATATTCTGTAATTATAATTGGTGGTCAGCTTGGGATGTGGCTAGTTTCAGACCACAAGCATTAACCTTATAGAGGCCTTGTGAGTGCCTAGCTACTCACTTCAAGATAGAGTCACTCTGGTCCCGTTTTACCAAACCAGAAGTCTGGTAAGCAGAGGTTCCTCTAACACCATGAGGTCAATGTCACTCAAGTTCCTGGCCAGCCAAACTCTAAAAGCAGCGTCCCAAATTAGGGATCAGGTTCCTCCAGAAATCATTGCTATGGGTGGCAAAACAGTAGATTCCCTGAAGTCAATCTCCCACATAGTCTGGAATTTTGGGAGCTTCATTTGCCCAGCTGGCAGTGCTGATGGGGACCCCACTGAAAGCCAGAGTAGCAGCTTTGAACTCTGCATAGGACTCACTCAATGCACCATATTGGCATTGTTGGCTCTTTTTGTTATTTTAAGTTGAAATTTGAAAATTGGTTGAGTTGGTTTCATGATATTGTTACCGACCCATAGCTTACACAGAGCACATCTGGTTGAAAAAGAAAAGGCAGAGAGAAAAGCAGACTTTTTGGAGAAGTTGTTCTCAGGCACTAACAGATTCACCCCTTATATGCATATGAGTGGACAAGAAGATTCCTTGGATATTTTCATGATGAAGGTGAGGACAAATTTTGATTGCTTTTTGAAGAAACATGATTTTTATTACCTTGGGTTTTTCCAGGAGATAATTGGTAAATGTTCAGTTTGTTGGTCTTCTTCTTAAAGGAGGATCAAGGGAAGCAGTACAGCATGGCGGACTAGAAGCGTTTCTGGTTTTTTGTTTTGTTTTCTTTGAGATTAAGTCTTGCTCTGTTGCTGAGGTTGGAGTGCAGTGGAGTGATCTCGGCTCACTGCAACATCTGCCTCCTGGGTTCAAGTGATTCTCCTGCCTCAGCCTCCCAAGTACCTGGGATTATAGGCACCCACCACCACGCCCAGCTAATTTTTATGTTTTTAGTAGAGACAGGGTTTCACCATGTTGTCCAGGCTGGTCTCGAACTCCTAACCTTAGGTGATCCACCTGCCATGGCCCCCCAAAGTACTGTGATTACAGACATGCCACTGCACCTGGCCGTGACTAACTCTTTCTATTGAGGGTCTTTTCTCCTGAAGTTTTGTGCTATAACTTTGTATTTCAAAAGCAGGGAAATAGGCCAGGCTTAGTGGCTCACACTTGTAATCCCAGCACTTTGGGAGGCCGAGGTGGGTGGATCACTAGGTCAGGAGATCAAGACCATCCTGGCTAACACAGTGAAACCCTGTCTCTACTAAAAATACAAAAAATTAGCTGGATGTGGTGGCACACGACTGTAATCCCAGCTACTCAGGAGGCTGAGGCAGGAGAAATCACTTGAACCCGGGAGGCGGAGGTTGCAGTGAGCTGAGATTGTGCCACTGGACCCCAGCCTGGGCAACAGAGCGAGACTCTGTCTCAAAAAAAAGAGAGAGAAAAAAATAGATGTCTCCATATTAAATTTCAAATGGAAAGTTTAACCTGTATATTGGCTTATTTAGGATAAGAGTGAAGCTATCCTGGCCAAGAACTTTGAGAGAGACAACACTTTTCACTCTGAAGGACCAAAAAATGAGCAGAAAATTTGGGATAAATGTCAACAACATTTGAACTATAAGGAAAAACAAGCATCTGAGTTAGACAGACCTCCATATTCATTCAACTGGGAAACTAAAACTGTGCAGTCCCAATATCAGAATTTCCTTGGTCAGTTGGCTACTCTTCTGAGTGACAGCATTGTCTCCATACCAGCCACAGAGGAGGCTGTGAAAAACAGGATTCAGAAAATTGGTGCAAATGAGAAATCTTGGAAATCTGTAAGTATATAGATAGATATAAAAGTTATTCTTTCCAATTTGATTTTTTTTTTTTTGAGACAGTCTCACTCTGTTGCCCAGGCTAGAGTGCAATGGCATGATCTCAGCTCACTGCAACCTCTTCCTCCTGGATTCAAGCAATTCTCCTGCCTCAACCTCCTGAGTAGCTGGGATTACAGGTGCCCGCCACCGTGACCGGCTAATTTTTTTTGTATTTTTAATAGAGATGGGGTTTCATCATCTTGGCCAGGCTGGTCTTGAACTCCTGACCTCGTGATCCACCCACGAGGGTGTAATCCTCCCAAAGTGCTGGGATTACAGTCATGAGCCACTGCATCTGGCCTAGAATTTTGACTCTCTTATGATGTAGATTTTAATATTAGTCAATTTAGGAAACTCTGCGGCTCTGAATTAGTTATAATTCTATTTTTAGCATTACCGTGAAAGAAGAGAAGAGGCTGTTCATTATCATGTTGGAGGTAGTAGAGAATGTTTATTAAGAGTGCAGAGCCCTAGCATGAAGCCCAGCTCTGCCATTTGTCAGCTGTGTGCTCTTGGGCAAGTTACTTATCCTCTCTATGCCTCATTTTCATTTGTGAAGTGGGGGATGGTGTGTAGTTCCCACCTCACAGAGTGGTTACAAATACTAAATGGGTTAATACATGATAAATGCTTGGTTTAATATAAGCTCAATAAATATTAAAATAGTGGTATGGTAAAGATAGTGTTTACATGATAACCTGGCACTGGTCACTTCAGTCATTGCAGTAAAATTGCCAGTTTGTTTTCATTTACTGGTCAAGTCTATCATATGATTGAATAAGCAGATTAAGTGGCTATAGCTCCTCGTTTGTGTCCAAATCATTTTTGCCAGGCTGGAGTGTAGTGGTGCGATCTCGACTCACTGCAACCTTCACCTCAAGCAATCCTCCTGTCTCAGCCTCCTGAGTAGCTGGGATACAGGCATGCACCACCACACCCGGCTAATTTTTTGTATTTTTAGTAGAGACAAGATTTCACCATCTTGGCCAGGGTGGTCACCATCTTTTCACCTCATGATCTGCCTGCCTCGGCCTCCCAAAGTGCTGGGATTACAGGCTTGAGCCACCATGGCCAGCCTGTGTCCAAATCATTTTAGTATATTTCATGACTCCTCACCTTAAAATTCAAATGGTAATAGGTACAGTTAGCCCTCCATATCCGTGGATTCAACCAACCAGGAATAAAAAATATTTGTTTAAAATATTGCATCACAGCCAGGTATGGTGGCTTACATCTGTAGTTCCATCACTTTGGGAGGCTGAGGCAGGTGGATCACTTGAGGCCAGGAGTTCAAGACCAGCCTGGCCAACATGGCAAAAACTCATCTTTACTAAAAATACAAAAATGAGCTGGGCATGTTGACATGTGCCTATAGTCCCAGTTACTTGGGAGGCTGAGGCATGAGAATTGCTAAGCCTGGGAGGTGGAGGTTGCAATGAGCCAGCATCTCGCCACTGCAATCTAGCCTGGGCAATAAAGCAAGACTGTCTGAAAAAAAAAATTGCATCTGTACTGAACATGTATAGACTTTCTTCCTTTCCATTATTCCCTAAACAACAGAGTACAACTATTTACATAGCATTTACATTATATTAGGTATTATAAAAATCTTGAGATGATTTAAAGTATACAGGAGGATGTACACAGGTTATATACAAGCACTATGCCACCTTGTATCAAGAACCTGAATATTCATGAATTTTGGCATCTCTAGGAGGTTCTCACACCAATCTCCCAGGGACACTAGGGATGCCTGTATATAGCTTAGATTCAGTGTGTTAGTGAAACCTGCTACACAGTAGCTTGTTTAGAGTTCCACATCTTTTTAATACTCTGCTCTCTTAAATTCATTATACAGCTTTATTTCTCAGTACTGATGAAAATGTCTTGTTTTTATATATCAAATCTTTCTCTTTATTTATTTTGAGATGGAGTTTTGCTCTTGTTGCCCAGGCTGGAGTGCAATGGCGCGATCTCAGCTCACTGCCACCTCTGCCTCCCAGGTTCAAGTGATTCTCCTGCCTCAGCCTCCCGAGTAGCTGGGATTATAGGCAAGTGCCACCATGCCCAGCTAATTCTGTATCTTGTAGTAGAGATGAGGTTTCTCCAAGCTGGTTCCAAACTCCCTACCTCAGGTGATCCACCCCCTTTTCAGCCTTGCAAAGTGCTAGGATTACAGCTGTGAGCACTATTTATTTTTTAAACCAACGTATACATGTCAAATTCTAAAATCATCTGTATTCATCTGCTTAGTTACTTAATGCCACTCTAATGTGGATATAAATAGAACTTGCACATAGTTTTGAAACTATATAGAAAGCATAGAGGCTGGGTGCAGAGGCTCATGCCTATAATCCCATCACTTTAGGAGGCTGAGGTGGGCAGATCACCTGAGTTCAGGAGTTCCAGACCGGCTTGACCAATATGGCAAAACCTCGTCTCTACTAAAAATACAACAATTAGCCTGGCATGGTGGCATATGCCTGTAGTCCCAGCTACTTGGGAGGCTGAGACAGGAGAATTGTTTGAACCAGCGAGTCGGAGGTTGCAGTGAGCCGATGCTGCACCACTGCAATCCAGCCTGGGTGACAGAGCGAAACTCCGTCTCAAAAAAATAGAAAGGGCTGGGAGCGGTGGCTCACGCCTGTAATTCCAGCACTTTGGGAGGCCAAGGCAGGTGGATCACAGGGTCAATAGTTCAAAACCAGCCTGGCCAAGATGGTGAAACCCCATCTGTACTAAAAATATAAAAATTAACCAGGCATGGTGGTGGACACCTGTTATCCCAGCTACTCAGGAGGCTGAGGCAGAGAATTGCTTCAACCTAGGAGGCGGAGTTTACAGCGAGCCGAGATCACGCCACTGCACTCCAGCCTGGGTGACAAGCAAGCAAACGAGCATGGAGCATGAGGAAGTTTTTAATGTTTTTTCCTTGCAGAGAACCAAAAGCCTTCAGCAGGAAATCCAGATGCTCACTAAACAACTAGAGCAGCTGCATCATCTTTATGAGGAAGTTGCTCAAGAATCATCCCAAGCTGAAGAAAAGTGTTGGGAACAAAAAAGATCCTTGAAACGTCAGGAAAGAAAAATTTCGATCAATGACTTTTTTCAAGAGAGATTAGACTTGTACAGGAAGAAAGTAAGAATTTTCTGAAGTATAAGCATTCCTTTGATAATGAAAATTATTGCATTTTATTTTATTAGTAACTAACTTTATCTAATGTTTGAAGCTGTTAATACTATTAATACTTTTCTTCATATTGGGAAAGGGGGGAAATTTGCTACACACTTTTCTTCATATTGGGAAAGGGGGGAAATTTGCTACAAACCCTTAAAGCTTCTAATTTTATTTTATTTATTTATTTTTAAGATGGAGTTTCCCTCTGTCACCAGGCTGGTGTGCAGTGGTGCGATCTCGGCTCACTGCAACCTCAGCCTCCTGGGTTTGAGCGATTCTCCTGCCTCAGCCTCCCAAGTAGCTGGAACTACAGGTGTGCCCATCACACCCAGCTAATTTTTGTATTTTTAGTAGAGACGGGTTTTCACCATGTTGGCCGGGATGATCTCAAGCTCTTGACCTTGTGATACGCCTGACTTGGCCTCCCAAATCAGGGCTGAGATTACAGATGTGAGCCCCCACGCCCCGCCTTCATTTAGTCTCTTGGCTCATTCATTCATTCATTCATTTATTCATCTAATATTTATTGAGCACTCAGTTTTCTTTACTTTCTTTTTTTTTTTTTTTTTTTGAGATGGAGTTTCGCTTTTGTTGCCTAGGCTGGAGTGCAGTGACATGATCTTGGCTCACTGCAACCTCCGCCTCCTAGGTTCAGGTGATTCTCCAGCCTCAGCCTCCTGAATAGCTGGGATTACAGGCACCACATTCAGCTAATATTTGTATTTTTAGTAGAGATGCAGTTTTACCATGTTGGCTAGGCTTGTCTAAACTCCTGACCTCAGGTGATCCACCCACCTCAGCTTCCCAAAGTGCTGGGATTACAGGCATAAGCCACCGTGCCCAGCCCAGTAGTTTTCTTTACTAGAGTTCTTGGGTTTTCTGGATTTCACTGTATATTGTTAAATTATTTCCTAGGAAATAATGTATTTTTAAATTTTCATTTTTTATTTTATAAATAATTTGATTTTAAAGGTGGAACACTTTGGACTAGCTCATGGGAGAACTGCTTTTTTTTTTCTTGAGACAGTCTTACTCTGTTTCCCAGGCTGGAATGCAGTGTTACCATCATGGTACACTGCAGCCTCAACCTTCTGAGGCTCAAATGATCCTCTTGCCTCAGCCTTCTGAGTAGCTGGAACCACAGGTGCACGCCACTATGTCCAGCTAATTTTTGTAGTTTTTTAGAGACAGGGTCTTTCCATGTTGCCCAGGCTGGTCTCGAACTCCATGTGCCTCAAATGATCTGCCCATCTCTGCCTCCCAAAGTGCTGGAATTAAAGCCTGTATTTCTTTTAGATTTTCAATTTATTACCACCATGTTACAAAATGTTCTCTTAGAATTATTTTCATCTTTGCATTCTGAATGCATTATCTATGCATATCTATACATTCTATATATTCCTCCTTTCTAATATTGTGTATTTTCACTTTCTCTCTTTCCTTTATAACCAGGCTTGCCTGAGTCATCTATGTTATCTTTCCAAAGAACCAGTGGTTCTTTTTGAGACAGGGTCTTGCTCTACCTGTTGTCCAGGCTGGAGTGCAGTGGCATGACTATGGCTCACTGAAGCCTCAACCTTCAGGGCTCAAGAGATCCTCCTGTCTCGGCCTCCCAGATAGCTGGAGCTACAGGCGCATGCCTCTACGCCTGACTAGTTTTTTGAAGTTTTTGTAGAGATGGGATTTCACCGTGTTGCCTGGGCTGGTCTCAACTGCTTAGCTCAAGCGATTCTCCCACCTCAGCTCCCAAAGTGCTAGTATTACATGCATAGCCACCATGCCTGGCCAGTTCTTTTTTTTTTTTTTTTTTTTTTTGAGACGGAGTTTCGCCCTTGTTACCCAGGCTGGAGTGCAATGGCGTGATCTCAGCTCACCGCAACCTCCGCCTCCTGGGTTCAGGCAATTCTCCTGCCTCAGCCTCATTAGTAGCTGGGATTACAGGCACACGCCACCGTGCCCAGCTAATTTTTTGTATTTTTAGTAGAGATGGGGTTTCACCATGTTGACCAGGATGGTCTCGATCTCTTGACCTCGTGATCCACCCGCCTTGGCCTCCCAAAGTGCTGGGATTACAGGCGTGAGCCACCGCGCCCGGCCCCGAGAATTATTTTTAACTCTTTTAGCTGTTGTGTCTGGTAGTAACTTCCATTTTCCTAAATAATTTTAAACCACCTTATCTCAAGTTTTCTATATTAGACATATTGTTGATTTATTGTTATATTATAGATGAAGTTTCATCTTTTCTATCACTTTCCTACCAACTCCTTTCATCTTCCCAATATGGTTAATTTAATATTTTAAGCTAAATCCATAATCAGCCTTTAATTTACCATTATAGTAAATGGATACAAAAGCGCAAAGTACTGTATTCTTGGTACATTTTCTTTCTTATATTGCATTTTATTTTTCCTACAGTTAATCCTTTCCTTATATTTTCATACGTTTAATTTTCAGCATTCATTTATTAAGGTTTTTTTTTCTGCTCAAATCTGTATCAGGTGATCCTTTAGTCTGTAAAAGTCTCCTATTTTTTCTCTCCCAAAGTCCTTCATTCCCTCGCTTCAGTCTGGATTTTGCTCTGTGGGCCTGGGCACAGCTTTGATCCTGTGACTTTCCTTCTCTAATCTCCTGGTTTGGTTTCATTGTTTGCTGAATCACATTTCTTCCTCTTTTTTGGTGTCCTTTCTTATTTTGCTGGAACACATCCTCCAATGGCTTCCTAAGACATGGTGCCTTGGAGAGTGACATTTTTTGGGGTTGTTGTGTGAATAACAAAGTCTTTTTTTGAATCATCATACTCAATTGATAGCTGGGTTTAGACTTTATTTTCACACGCAGACTCCATTGTCTTCTAGTCTCTAGGGTTGTTATTGAGAAGGATGGTGCCATTCTGATTCTTCTTCCTTAATATGTTGTTTTATTTCTTTTAATGGATTAAAACATTTATCATAACTTTTTTGTAATAACATTTGAGATAACTAATTTTTTTCTCATAATAAAATTAATTCAGCCAGGCATAGTGGCTCACATCTGTAATTCCAGTACTTAAGGAGGCTGAGGCAGGTGGATAGCTAGAGCCCAGGAATTTGAGATCAGCCTGGACAACATGGCGACATCCCATCTCTACAAAAAATTCAAGAACTAACCAGGCATGGTGCACACCTGTAGTCCCAGCTACTGAGAAGGCTGAGGTGGGAGGATGGCTTGGGCATGGGAGATAAAGGCTGCAGTGTGCTGTGATTGCATCACTGCACTCCAGCCTGGGTGACAGAGTGAGACCCTGTCCCAAAAAATAAAAAATCATGTGTATTAGTGAAGATTTGTAAAGGAGAAAATAATAGAAATAAAATTGAAATCACCAGTAATCCCACCGTTTTGTGATAACTAGTATTAAATATAGGTATATTTCCCTGATTATTTTCCATACATAGTTTTGTCATAAGTGAGATATGCATAGTTTTTCTTAATCCTGCTTTTTTCTTTTTTTTTTTTTAAAGATGGGGTTTCACCATGTTGGTCAGGCTGGTCTTGAACTCCCGACCTCAGGTGATCCACCCGCCTTGGACTCCAAAGTGCTTGGATTCCAGGTTTGAGCCACCATGCCCAGCCAATCCTGCTTTTTTCATTAACTATATCATTATCATTTTTTCTTAATAAATATTTTTGAAAACTTAATTTCTAGGGAATAATCTATCATACATAATTTTTCTTTTTTGACATTTGCATTGTTTCAGTTTTTCCTGTTATAAATAATGTTGTAAAGAATATCTTTGTGTCCTGAAGTTATCTAGGGAAAAAAGAAAAAAAAAGATTATCTTTGTGACCAGGTGCAGTGGCTCATGCCTGTAATCTCAGCACTTTGGGAGGCCGAGGTGGGTGGATCATCTGAGGTCAGGAGTTGGAGACCAGCCTGGTGAACATAGTGAAACACTGTCTCTACTGAAAATACAAAAATTAGCTGGGCGTGGTGCTGAGCGCCTGTAATTCTAGGTACTTGGGAGGCTGAGGCTGGGGAATCACTTGAACCTGGGAGGTGGAGGTTGCTGTGAGCCATGGTTGTGCCATTGCACTCCAGCCTGGGCCACAAGAGCAAAACTCCTTCTCAAAAAAAAACAGAACATCTGAATATCTTTGTGGCTGGGTGCGGTGGCTCACGCCTGTAATACCAGCACTTTGAGTGGGCAAGGCGGGAAGATCACTTGAGCCCAGAAGTTTGAGGAAAAAAAAAAAAAACCACAGCTAGGTGTACACACCCTGTAGTCCCAGCTACTCCAGAGGTTGAGGTGGGAGGATCTCTTGAGCCTGGGAGGTTGAGCCTGCAGTGAGCTGTGATCATGCCACTGAATTCCAGCATGGGCGACAGAGCAAGACCCTAACTTAAAAAATAGATTTAAAAATCCTTGTGTGTGAATCTTTATCCACATATTTGGTTATTTCTTTTTTTTTTTTTTTTTTTTTTGGTGCCGTGACTCGGATCCAAACCGAGGTTGCTGTGGGCACAACTTGATTATTTCTTTATAATACATTCCTATAAAAGTTGAACTAATCTATGCTACTCCTTGGTGCTTATAAAATCTATTTAATTGTACCCTTGGTAGTCCTGAGTAATCACTTTTATTGTCATATTTTATTTTCCTGATTATTTTAATAATGCATAAAATATTTTAAATAATTTGCATAAAATAATGCATAAAAATATTTTACTTATGGAATTATTGTTAAGCCTAAAGTGTGTTAGTCTGGAGTGGATGTGGTATTATGCTAGTACAGAATAACATCTTAAAACACAAATTTTTATTTCAATACTATTGATTTCTGCAAAGGAACACTCAGGGACTAAGCATTCCCAGATAGATAAGCATAAGAAGTTCAAAAAGCTACAGAAAGACAACATGCAACAAATGTTATTGAATATTCAGCAGAATTTGCAGATTGCTACAACACAAAGATTGGAGAAGAAAATTCAGAAACTTCAGAAGCAGCTCAGTGATTTGAAATTGTCAAATAAAAATATGAAAACCCAGCTGACAAGAATAAACGTCCTTAAAGTAAGTAAAGGAAGAGAGGCTTTCAGAAATTCACTTAAGCTTTGGTCTTTTATCATATTAGCAGCATGCTTTTCATTGCAGCTAAAAAAAATAAAATTATTTTATGTACATACAAAAGAATATATATAATATTAAAGCATATAGAATAAAATTGGAATCCACCACTCATTTTAAGAAACAAATATTACCAATACAATTGAAACCCCCATATATCCATATATCCTCCTCCTTATTCCTCAATGATAATTGGTATTCTAAGTGTTATGATTACAAAGCCCTTGTTTTTTTTTTTTATTATTACTATTCTTTTTGAGATGGAGTCTCCCTCTGTCACCTAGACTGGAGTGCCGTGGCGCAATGTTGGCTCACTGCAACCTCTGCCCTCCAGGTTCAAGCAATCCTCCCACCTCAGCCTCCCGAGTAGCTGGGACTACAGGTGCACACCACCATGCCCAGCTAATTTTTGTATTTTTAGTAGACACAGGGTTTCACCATGTTGGCCAGGCTGGTCTCGAACTCGTGACCTCAAGTGATCTGCCTGCCTCAGCCTCCCAAAGTGCTGAGGCATGAGCCACCACACCCAGCCCATTTTTTATTGTAGTTTTACTGGTGTCTCTTATTGGGGTAATAGTTAAAAGTTGTAGTCATTTTAGGGGCTCTTGTTTGGACCTTCTCCATATCAAGCTTCAGTTATACTATTTCAAAAAGTATCCCTTAAGTCAAACAGGCACTAAATAACCGATCAACTGATACAGCAGTTTATCAGCAATATTTCTCTTACTGAAATGCCAATTATGTTCTATATTTCTGTACTTGATTAATGTAGAGCTTTAAGACCGTTGAGGCTAGGATGCAGAAAATGTGTTAAGACTCTTTAAATCCCAAGTGGCCAGTTAATAAAAGTGCTAAGTAATAGTTATTGATGAGCATGATGGTGAAGAAATGTCCTCTTAATTCAGAAACTATGGAATGTTTTTCTTTTCCATATAGCTCTCTCTTCATAAAAAAATTAAGAAAAGGAAAAGAAGCATGAGTTACCATAACTGTTATTTAGAAGAGATCTAATCATAGTTATCTCCTTCCTTTTCCCCATCTTATACGCTGTCACAGGACAAAACAATTGAAAACCTCAGGCAATCTTTAGCAAATGTTGAAACAATGAAAGAGAAGGCAGTTTTGAAAACAGAAAACTTGAAAACTACATTAGACTCTGCAGAGCAAGAGGCAAGATCAGACAAAGAGAAGACCCAGCAGATGTTAGATGCTGTCACTTCTGAGCCTCCCAGAGCAAAGAGCACACCTGAAGAAATATCAGGACAAGAACAAGAGGTTTTTTTAAAATAATAAAATTAAAATTAATTTAGTTAAAGTGATAAACACCACCCCTACTTAGACTGTAACTAACTTAGACAAAAGGGAATATCGGCTTATGGAATCAAAAATGAGTTAAACTTTGACTCCAGGAGAGTGGAGTTGTATCTGGGCTCCAGGATTAGCACCTGGAACCTACAAGCCTTTTCTCACAGTTTCTTCTTGGCATCTATGTGTCAGCTCATCTGTCTGACTGCCGGTTGGTTTTCTCCGTGACAGGAAACATGGTCACTGACAACCATGGAGTTTTAGATGTAGTTCCTGTGACAGGAGAGAGAATCCCAAGAAAGGGTCTAATTGGCCCAGTTTAGGTCAAGTGCTTATCCCTGCTAAACCCACAGTGGCTAGGGATGGGATATATGGTTATTTTATATACTCTGACTAACCAGTGACCAGGAGGGTATAGGTCTATGAGATCATGTGTCATCATGTGAAACTCAGAGGAAACCTTGTATGTTACTTTCTGTGTCACTGTCTATCAAAATAGAGTAGAGCTTCTGAACTTGCTTAGATTTTCACTATGCTTGTAAATATTTTGAGAGAATTTTGAAAAGGCTAACTGATCACTTGGGGAAATTTTAAAGTTATTATATGTCACATCTCCATATATTAGTTGCTTAGGAAACTTATACCTTAAGATATGCTTAAACATTAAGTATAATATTAGCATTTTCTCTTTTTTCTCTCTTTAACTGCTGCATGTTCACTTTCTTGATTGTTTCTATTTCTTTTATTTTTTGAGACAGTTTCATTCTGTCGCCCAGTCTGGAGTGCAGTAGCATGTTCATGGCTCACTACAGCCTCAATGTCTTGAGCTAAAGCAGTCCTCTCACCTCAGCCTTCCAAATAGCTGGGGCTACATGTGTGCCACCACCACACCTGACTAATTTTTGTGTGTTTTGTAGAGATAGGGTTTCACCATGTTGCCCAGGCTGGTCTCAAACTCTTGTGCTCAAGCAATTCTCCAGCCTTGGCTTCCCAAAGTGCTGGGATTACAGGTGTGAGCCACAGTGTCCAGCCCCTTATTTTATTTTCACCCAAATCTGTTTTCCTTTGGTTACCTTGTAGTTCACTCTTTACTTTTTAGATGATTTTGTGTTTTCTTGCCTGAGTTCGTCTCACATCTAGATATCTTTTTTTCCTTTCTTTTTTTTTTTTAGAGATGGGGTTTCACCATGTTGGCTGGGTTGGTCTCAAACTCCTGACCTCAGGCAAGCCGCCCACCTTGGCCTCCCAAAGTGCTGGGATTATAGCCGTAACCCACTGCACCCAGCCTTCCATCTAGATATCTTGGACATCTCTTTGTTTATTTCTATTCTGAATTATTACATTTCTGATTCAAAATAAAGTCCCCCCCCCACCATTTTTGCAAATCCTTTTAAAATTTGTATTTAATTTTTTTCAGGGTGTTGTGTCAAATATGTGTTCTGTGTTTCATGGCTTTTTTTTTTTTTTTGAGATGGATTTTTGCTGTTATTGCCCAGGCTGGAGTGCAGTGGTGCAATCTCTGCTCACTGCACCAACCACCTTCTGGATTCAAGCAATTCTCCTGCCTCAGCCTCCTGAGTAGCTGGGACTACAGGCACCTGCCACTGTGCCCGGCTAATTTTTGTATTTTTTAGTACAGACGGGATTTCACCATGTTGGCCAGGATGGTCTCGATCTCTTGACCTCGTGATCCGCCTGCCTCGGCCTCCCAAGGTGCTGGACTTGCAGGCGTGAGCCACCGCGCCCAGCTTCTCTTTTCTTCTTAAAGTAATTTTATATGAATATAATTTGCCATTTATCTGTATTCACTTTGAAATTCCTTGAATTCTCTGGTCTTCAGACGTTTCTACTTTAGAGTAGCTGGAGGCAGGACTTACTCACTAGGTTCCTTAACTCAATACCACCGGCTTCTGTTGGCACAGTGAGTGCAGTTTCTAAAGTTTACTAGATCAAGCCTTTTATTTTGTGAATGGGGGTTTATGTGATGTCTGATTCTGTAATACTCTTATTTGTATAAACTTCTTGATTTCCACTGTTTGCTTTTTTCTTTTCCTTTATTACCAAGCTTCCAAGGAACACCTCACCCAACTACCACCCTCTCCCCTTAGAAACCTTGCCCTCTGCAACTGCCATTTTTGGTCTTATGTGCTTCCAAGCCCCTTGCTTTTCCTTCCCCACTTGTCAGTGGTCTGATCCACCAGATCTCAGATTTGTTCTTGGTATTTCACTATTTATGAACTGTCTTGTTTCTGGGGGTAATGTCTGCGTTCTACACCAGTGAAAATTAGCTGCACCTTCTTCTGTAGCTGCCTCTGCTGGTTTATGTTTTTTTTTTTTTTAAAGATGGGGTTTCACCATGTCAGGCTGGTCTTGAACTCCCTACCTCAGGTGATCTGCCCGCCTTGGCCTCCAAAGTGCTTGGATTACAGGTGTAAGCCACCACTCCTGGCCGACTCTGCTGGTTTAGAATATTTATTTCCCCACTTGAAGTTTGTGCTATTCTCTAGGTTTGCTTTAGGCATAATTTACAGGTAGTTTTTATATAATCTCCTTGTTGATCACTATGGTTTTTGGAGGATGGGTAGAGAAATGTGTATTTAGGGGACTGGTATTACCATTCAGCAAATCAGAAGTCCAAAAAGTAATTACCTTATGGATGAAAAATAACAAAATAAGCAGCAATAAAATTAAGTTTACAAAAGTGTAGAGTGTTACATTTCTTTTAGAATTTGTCTAGCAGGCTTTCCAGTTTTTGTCAGAAAGTCCCTCTTTAAAAAAAAAAGTGTAAAAACAAGAAAAAAATTTAAATGCAAAGGAAATTTTAAATAGAGTTATTGTAATAGAAGACATCAGTTCCTAGCTTAAACATACTGTTTGAAGGTAGAATATATTACATTTAATAATGTTTAATAAGACTAAATTTCTAATACCAATTCTTTGTATGTAATAAGTGGGTGACCCACATTAATAACATATCTTGATTTCTGTGATGGTTATTTGTAGCTCAGCAACTTTCAAGAAACTATTATGATGTTGGCATTTGACATAAAAACAGCAGACAAGGAAAGCATCAATCAGCTAAAGCTTATTATACAAGTTTATGAAATATCTAACAAATAAAAGATTGCTTCTGATTGTGAGACTGGAAAGGTTAATTAATAAAGCCATTCTGCCTCTTCATTGCTGCCAAGAACTCAGCAGATATGGATATTTCCTCCAGCATCTTGGATATAGCTAAATTATGAATAAAATGCAGTGGAAATTTTTCACATAAATCTGTTCTTTCCTATGTTTGGCATTTAACTTTTAAAAATAATCTTATTCTATACATTACTTATGGTTTAGTCTGGATTGTTTCTTGTAATAATTACCTAATTACATTTTTATTAACTGTATTTTTTTAAAATTTAGAATTCAAACATACTCCAAGATTTTTTTTTTTTAATAGAGATGGGGTTTCACCACCACATTGGCCAGGATGATCTTCATCTCCTGACCTCGTGACCCACCCACCTCAGCCTCCCAAAGTGCTGGGATTACAGGTGTGAGCCACCGTGCCCGGATGTTTTTTTTTTTTTTAACTGTATTTTAAGCAATATATGGATCAGAAACTTGTGTTCTTACTTAGAATATTTATATCCATAGTTAACAGTCGTTTCTAGAATTTTTTCGATATTCTATCCCCCTTAGCAATCCAGGTAAAGTTATTTTCTAAAATTTGAATCTAACTTACCTATTTGATTAACTGAGAGTATTAAAATCAGATATGAAATGTTGAGGAGTGGGAAGGTCATTGAGAATTCTTGTAAATGTGCAATAGTCTGTAGTATGTTTTTTTATTTTCCTAGTATTTAATAGTGTCTGCCAGTGTTTTGCCAATGGTAGGCTGATCTCTAAGTTAATGAGCTACTTTTCAAATAGATAAGCTTCCTAGTTTATTTAATTAAAAATAGGGGCTGGGTGTGATGTCTCACACCTGTACTTCCAGCACTTTGGGAAGCCGAGGCAGGCAGATCACTTGAGGTCAGGAGTTCGAGACCAGCCTGGCCAACATGGTGAAACCCCCATCTCTACCAAAAATACAAAAATTAGCCAGGCATGGTGGCAAGTGCCTGTAATCTCAGCTACTTGAGAGGCTGAGGAAGGAGAATTGATTGAACCTGGGAAGTGGAGGTTGCAGTGAGCTGAGATTGTGCCACTGCATTCCAGCCTGGGTGACAGAATGAGACTGTCTAAAAATAAAAATAAAAAACTGGCTGGGCACATTGGCTCACACCTATAATCTCAGCACTTTGGGAGGCCGAGGTGGGCAGATCACTTGAGCTCAGAAGTTCAAGACCAGCCTGACCCACATGGTGAAACCTGGTCTCTACTAAAAATACAAAAATTCGCCAGGCATGATGGTGGGAGCCTGTAATCTCAGCTACTTGCGAGGCTGAGGCAGAGCTTGCAGTGAGTTGAAATCGCACCACTGCATTCCAGCCTGGGTGACAGAGGGAGACTTCATCTCAAAAAATAATAAGTAAAAATTTAAAATAAAAATAAAAATGTAAACTGCTCACCTTCTGAGGTAGTTTTAGATGTACCCAATATGTCCTCTGTGAGAACAAGTCAGAATCTGGACTGGCCTGTGGGACTCAATGCCTGTTTTAGAGAGCTCTTCAGCATGGGAGGGGTGAGATTTCATTGGACCTTACAGAAGTAACATTTTGGAACAGAATAATTATCTTGAATATTCATTCAAGGGATAAATGAGAATCATTTTCCAAATGGCCACAGCCATGATTCCCAAACTGTGTGCCAAGGCACACTGTTGCACTGTAGGGATCTCAGCATGCCATGGAATATTTTGATTTTAAAGGGAAACATAATATTTCACATCTGTCAGGAAGGTACATTAATACTAGCTTTGACATTAGCTCACCTTTCATTCTTTTTGATGACATATCTTTGTGACAGAAACTGCCCAGGGATTCTCAGGATTTATAAATTTGTTGCCATGTGAACCTCAGCAGTTAGTGGTATCACTACCAAAGAAGCTGTCCTGCAAACTTGGAGAAGGAGCCTCTTTCCCCAGACTCCAGGATCCCTGACTGCAATGTTACCCTTCTTCTTAATATCACCAGCTGAACAAAAGAAGAAAGATGAAGGACACTGTGCCCAGAGCCTCCTCTTGCAGCCCCAGCCTGCTGAAGCTGTAAAAACCACCTTTTTATTCAGAATTTCCCCAGAGCCACGGCCCAAGGATCATCTGCCTGCTGCAGCCTCAGCACACAGGAGCCTGGCCATGAACCAAGTAGACCCTCTCCTCCTAGGACACTCTTCTCTCAGGAAATGTAGGCACTACCAGCTCCTACAGCCAAACTCTCCACGAAAGCCAAGGTGTTAAGGTGGGCCAGCTTCTGAAAGAGCCACTTTCTGAACATATCAAAGAAAAATCTCTTGTAAAAACAAAGAGGGCTTAGTGTAAATGCTCCATTATGAATTGTGTTAGTAGAAACTGATTGTTCAACCATAGGACAGTACAAAACATTAGCTGTTAACTCAGAAAACGGGAGATCCTTCAAGCACCTGGAACCCTCTTTTCTAGAAAAGCTTTTAATTATGTGGCCAAATCACTGCCACACTCTTCTTTAATGATAAGTATTGGATTTAGATTTAAGGCTTTAGATAAAAAATTATCAACCTTCAAGATGCAATGAAATGATCTAATTAAGGAAATATTTTCCTAGTCCTATCCAGAGATTCCAGTTCAGTTTGTGGCATGGGGCTGAAGTATGGATATTTTTTCAATGCTCCTTAAGTATATAAATTGATAAAATTACTTTGGAAAACTCGCAGTGTGTGAGATTTCTGTTGCTGCTATAACAAATTATCACCAATTTTGTGGCTAAAACAATAAAAATTTATTATCTTACAGTTGTAGAGGTCCCAATAGGCTAAAATTAAAGTGTCAACAGAGTGTGTTCCTTCTGGAAAGGGGAAAATCCATTTCTTTGCCTTTTCCAACTTGTAGAGATTGCCCACATTCTTGGCTCATTGCCTCCTTCCTCCATCTTTAAAACCAGTAGGAATTGATCAGGCTCGCGTAGTCTTTCTCACAGCTACTATTATCTGGTTGTCTGGTTCTACTATTTCTCTGATTCTCCTTCTCTGGCCTCCCTCTTCCCCATTGTTAAGGGCCCTTGTGATTAACTTGGGCCCACCTGGACAATCCAGAATGTTCTCCCTATGTTAAGACCACCTCTTAGCAACCTCTGTAAACTTAATTCCCTTTTGCTATGTAACCTAATATGCTCATAGGTTCCAGGGATTAGGACAAGGACATTTTGGGGGAGCCATTATTCTGCCTGCTGTAGTTAGCATCTACTAAAATTGAATACATGCATGCCTTATGAAGGTGCGGTTCCACTTCTACATATATAACAGAAATATATATACAAGACATTTACAAGATTACTCACGGTGACATTGTTCATAATTGCCCCAAACTGAAAACTACCCAGATAAACAACGGTAGCATAAGTATGGCAATCAGATTCATTAGTTAAGCAGTGGATCTCCTTTGGGGTTGGACGGGGAGAGATCAACTGGAGTGCTGAATTTTCTCAGGGGCCAAACTAGAAAGTAACTCTAGGACCAGGACTGGGAGATGGCAAATGGGGGAGAGCATGGAGTTCCACTAAGCAAATGGTAATACACTAATATAGTGGGGAAAGCAATGGGCTCGTAAGGAGAACTTGGTTCTTGTTGAACGTCTGTCACTAACCAGTCTTTTTTTGAAACTGAGTTTCACTCTGTCGCCCAGGCTGGAGTGCAGTGGCACAATCTCGGCTCACTGCAACCTCCTCCACGGGTTCAAGCGATTCTCCTGCCTCAGCCTCCCGAGTAGCTGGGATTACAGGCATGCGCCACCACACCTAGCTAATTTTACATTTTTAGTAGAGAAGAAGTTTCTCCATGTTGGTCAGGCTGATCTCGAACTCCTGACCTCAGATGATCCACCTGCCTTGGCCTCCGAAAGTACTAACCAGTCTTGCAACCCTTGATCGAGTCTTGTTGTCTCACTAAACTCGAATTTTCTTTTCTTTTCTTTTTTGAGACAGACTTTCGCTTCTTCGCCCAAGCTGGAGTGCAATGGCACGATCTCGGCTCACTGCAACGTCCGCCTCCCGAGTTCAAGCAATTCTCCTGCCTCAGCCTCCCAAGTAGCTGGGATTGCAGGCACCCGCAACCATGCCCAGCTAAAACTCGAATTTTCTTTATCTCCATACGAGAGAGAAATCATGGCCTGGATTTCTGAATCATGGGGTTTCAGGCAGCCACAAACAAGTAGGCTGGCAGAAACGTTTTTTGGTCAAATAAAGGAGTCTGCCGCCCCAGAACAGGAACCAAAGGGCACAGCCGCAGGAATATTATGCCTAGGGCCCCATTCCTCAGCTGCAAGGTATCTGTCTTCAGGTGAGGCAGGCTCAAATCAGCCTCCTGGTTCCCAGCCTGTCCCGCTGGGCCCCTCCCCTACATGTGTCCGCTTCCATAAAGAGGGACCATTAGGACCTACACATCTTACTTCAAGCCCTCTCCTGTGGTCCAACATTCCCTAGGGGCAGGAGCAACCGTTTACAGGGAGACCACTTTTCTGTGCGGGATTCCCGCTCATGAATCCCCTTCTATTGAATCCCACTTTTCTATGCAGCCAAACTGGAAGTGCGCGTTCCACTGCATCCCTGTGCTTAAAACAGTTCAACAGCCCGCGTTACCGAGCCTGCGCCCTTCTAAATAGGTCGGCGCGTGAGAAGTCCTTCAGGGAAAAGGAAGTGAGGGCGGGGACGGAGGGCGCGGACTTCAACGTAGGGAGTTGCTGCCGCTGCACTGCCGGCAAGAGAGGACGAAGAAAACGTGGAGGAAGTCGGTGATGACTGGCTGTAGGAGATGATTGGCGGGCGAAAGGAGCCGTTTTGGCAGGCGGCTAGAAACCTGGCTGAAGAGGAGCTGAAACTGACGCCGGAACCCGCCCAATTACAGCCAATCAGGAAGCGGAGCGGTCTCGCGGAGGTGGGGCGCCGGGGCCGTCTCGCGGGTGGTGGGGACTGAGAGGTCTCGCGGGAACGAGGATTGTTTCGCGGGCTTGGGTGTCCAGTCTCCCGAATTGCCCCCGGCTCTGGGGACGCGGTGCAGGGGTCTGAGGCGCCTTGCTTCCGGGAGTTTTGGATGGGTGCCCGCCCGGGAGCGTGGCGGGCGCTAGACTCCACAGGAGATGTGGAACTGGGGAGCTTGGCGCGCCTTCTGACTTTGTCACGCAACCGCACCACCAGACTGGGGTCGGGCCCCCTCCGCGTTCTGCTCTGGAGTGCCTGGCTCTGGGCCCAGCACCGCGCCTTTAGAATCTCCTCGGCTGAATCTGACGCTCAGCCGTGGGTTAAGCGCAGCCCGTTGTTTTAGGCCCCGCGGAGCTGAAAGGGGTGTCAGAACTGGAGCGCGCGTGGCGCTCTCGGCGTCGTGGTCACCCCGGGGTTGCCAGGGCTCAGGGAGGGTCGTAGTTTAGATTTTGTCACCCCCACGTCCCCGTCCCCCGGCAGGTATGGGGTTGGAGAACCCACGCGGTCTTCATAAGCTAGATAGATGCCAGTTGACCATCGAGAGGGGACGCTCTCTCCCCGTAGGCGTCCACGCTAAGGAAGGAATAAGATGGGCGATGGTAGTTGGGATGCTGGAGACAGGACTGGCCCCTTGAGTTACTGAGTCGAATGAATGTGCTTGCTCTGCTCGAGGAACCGCGCTCAGGTTGCAGTCATCCCATTATGGTTTTGAAGATACGTGGTTCAGGTCGCTTAGGACTTGACCGGATACCGAGTTTCTTTTACAAGCCGTTCCTGATGGTGGCCTGTTCCAGCTAATGGCAGAGTTCATCTAAAACATTTTTTTAAAAAAAAATTGGAGGTCGGGCGTGGTGGCTCACGCCTGTAATCCCAGCACTTAGGGAGGCCGAGGTGGGTGGATCACGAGGTCAGGAGATCGTGACCATCCTGGCCAACATAGTGAAACGCGTCTTAAAAAATTGGGAGCTTTTAGTATTTTTTTCTTATTCCTAAATTATGAGGATATTTTATAGTAGGCCCATATATGGAATTAGATGATAATCTTTTTTGTTTTAACAGTTTTACAAAGTATAATGTATAACATTCGCCCATTTAAATTGTTTGATTCAGTGATTTCGAGCAGATTTACAGAGTTGTGTAATCATCAGCATCATAGAATTAAGGAATCCGGTGATTTTTTTTTTTGCTGATAATTACTTTTACCACTCTCAAAGTTTGCACAAGTAGATATTTTAGAGGTACAGTGTAACGTAAGAGCTTCTGCAAATGTCCACTTAAGTTGTGTTATGATGCCTGAGCAAGTGAAATTAAGAAGGGAATTGAAGCAAATATTCTTGGAAAGTTGTAGGGAGTGAAACTTTTGTGTCCTGTAATACCAGATAGATATTGACCATTTCAACTGGTTTTTATGCTGAGGCAATGCATAAACCCCATTTTACAGATGATGAAATCGACTTTGAAGGATAAGTTGCCTACAGCTGTGTATCTGTGCCTGGGCTAGGCCCCAAACCCAGATGCTTTCTCTCTCAATTTGTTACCCTTGCCACCTCAGCAGCTTGGTTTTCAACTATAGTACTGATGTGTGTGACCAGTACAAGCCATTTACTGAGCAAATAATTATTGAGTGCCACTGTGTGCCAAGAACACTGCTATAGGTGCTAGAGATATTAGTGAATCAGATAATGTAGTGAACTGTTCCTGCCCTCAGCTCATCTTCTGGTGGGGAGGACAATGATCTAGTAAAGAAGTACATACTTTAGTTTTAGAGATTGATCTATTAAAAAAAAATAGGTAAGTTAAAAGGGCAAGGAATGGTAGTGGGAGGCAGAATCTAATGAGAAAAATCTGAATGAAGAGAAGTTAGGGTGTAAGAAAGCAAGGGTTTGATTTCAGTAAGCACAAAGATAGAGTTGTGATTTGCTGAGTTGAAACAAAGTGATACTGGAAGGATCAGGTTTTGGGGGTACAATCATAAGTTCAGCTTTGAATGTTTTTAAATGCCTTGCCTCTTAAACATCCAAGTGGAGATACGGCATTTGAATTCATGAGATTGGATGAGATCCCACCAAAGGAATAGGTTTAGGTGGAGATGACCAAGGACTGATGCCTAGGACACTGCAGTGTTTAGAATTCAAGGAGAGGTGCTGGATGTGGTGGCTCATACCTATAATCCCAGCACTTTGGGAGGTTGAGGTGGGTGTATCACCTGAGGTCAAGAGTTCAAGACCAGTCTGGCCAACATGGCAAAACCCCATCTCTACTAAAAATACAAAATTAGCCGGGTGTGATGTCGCATACCTGTAATCCCAGCTACTTGGGAGGCTGAGGCAGGAGAATCACTTGAACCTGGGAAGCAGAGGTTGCAGTGAGCTGAGATTGTGCCACTGCACTCCAGTCTGGGCCACAAGAGTGAAACTCCGTCTCAAAAAAAAAAAAAAATGAGGAAACAGGAGGGAAGATTGAAAAGGAGAGTCCAGTGTGTTATGAGGAAAACCCTAAGAGCATGCTGCCTTAAAAGACAGGTGAAAAATGTGTTCTGTGAAAGAAGGGCTATTTAACAGTTAAATGTTACAGACTGTGCAAATAAAATGAAGAAGGAGAATGGTCTATTTGTAGGATAAAAATACATAAAATCTTTCGATAGAAATATTTATACATAAAGTCAGTAAAGCAACTTTACTCCTTTTGGACTGGGCGTGGTGGCTCATGCCTGTAATCCCAGCACTTTGGAAGGCTGAGGTGGGTGGATCACAAGGTCAGGAGTTCGAGACCAGCCTGACCAACATAGTGAAACCCCGTCTCTACTAAAGATACAAAAATTAGCCAGGTGTAGTGGTGTGTGCCCATAATCCCAGCTACTCAGCAGGCTGAGGCAGGAGAATCGTTTGAACCTGGGAGGTAGAGGTTGTAGTGAGCTGAGATGCCACTGCACTCCAGCCTGGGCGACAGAGTACTCCATCTTAACAACAACAAAAAACTTTATTCCTTTTTGCATAAGTATAAATTTTTACAACCATTTTGAAGGGCAGTTTGATATCCACAACTTAAAATTGTGCTTCCATTGATAAATAATTTCACCTGTGGAAATTTATCTTAGCAAAATATTAATATGTGCACACAAATATATATGTGTAAAAGTGTTTATCACAGCATGTACACATATGTACGTATAAAAGTGTTGGCTGGGCCGGGCGCAGTGGCTCATGCCTATAATCCCAGCACTTTGGGAGGCCGAGGCGGGTGGATCACGAGGTCAAGAGATCGAGACCATCCTGGTCAACATGGTGAAACCCCATCTCTACTAAAAAAAAATACAAAAATTAGCTGGGCATGGTGGTGCGTGCCTGTAGTCCCAGCTACTCGGGAGGCTGAGGCAGGAGAATTGTTTGAACCCAGGAGGTGGAGGTTGCGGTGAGCTGAGATCACGCCATTGCACTCCAGCCTGGGTAACAAGGGCGAAACTCCGTCTCAAAAAAAAAAAAAAAAAAAAGTGTTGGCTTGGAAAAGAAAAAAAAAAAAAAAAGGCTGGTCGCGGTGGCTCACGCCTGTAATCCTAGCACTTTGGGAGGCCAAGGTGGGTGGATCACCTGAGGTCAGGAGTTCGAGACCAGCCTGGCCATCAGGGTGAAAGCCCATCTTGAAAAAAAAAAAAGTGTTGGCCGGGCATAGTGGCTCACACCTGTAATCCCAGCAATTTGGGAGGCTGAGGCGGATGAATCACCTGAGGTTAGGAGTTTGAGACCACCCTGGCCAACATGGCGAAACCCTGTCTATAATAAAAATACCAAAAAGACCAGGCGTGGTGGCTCACGCCTGTAATCCCAGCACTTTGGGAGGTCGAGGTGGGTAGATCATGACGTCAGAAGTTCAAGACTAGCCTGGCCAAGATAGTGAAACCCCATCTCTACTAAAAAATAAAAGTCGGGCACAGTGGCTGGTGCCTGTAATTCCAGCTACATGGGAGGTTGAGGCGGGAGAATTGCTTGAATCCAGGCAGCAGAGGTTGCCGTAAGCCAAGATCACGCCACTGCACTCCAGCCTGGGAGGCAGAGTGAGACTCCGTCTCAAAAAAAAAAAAAAAATTTTAGTTGGGCGTGTTGACAGACTTCTGTAATCTCAGCTACTTGGAAGGCTGAGGCAGGACAATCACTTGAACCTGGGTGGTGGAGGTTGCAGTGAGCCAAGATCACGCCACTGTACTTCCAGCCTGGGCAACAGAGCAAGACTTCATCTCAAAAAAAAAAAAAAAAAAAAAGTGTTTTTGGGAGGTAATTCGGTTTAGATGAGATCATACAGATGGGGTCCCCATGATGGGGGTAGTATCCTTACACAAAGAGGAAGGGAGACCAGAGCTTCTCTGTCATTTGAGGACATGGTGAGAAGGCAGCCATCTGCAAATTAGGAAGAGTCCTCAGCAGGAACTGAATTGGCTGTCACCTTGATCTTGGACTTTCCAGGTTCTACAACCATGAGATATGAATGTCTGTTTTTATTTATTTTATTTTATTTTTTAAGACGGGGTTTCACCATGTTGGTCAGGCTGGTCTTGAATTTCCTGACCTCAGGTGATCCGCCCGCCTTGGCCTCCAAAGTGCTTGGATTACAGGCGTGAGCCACCATGCCTGGCCGAATGTGTGTTTTTAAAGCCACCCAGTCTTTGCCATTAATATTTTGTTATAGCACCCCAAGCTAAGGACAGATAGCTTTGTTAAATGATAAAGTCAGGTTATTTAATAGAATGCGTGGTATAATCCCATTTATCTTAATATATCACAGGAGGCCTTTCTAGTCACTCTAACAAAAGTTACTACCTTGTGTGCCTTCCCTGATCACTGTTAAATTATTCTATTCTTTTTTTTTTTTTTTTTTTTCTTTGAGACAAGAGTCTCGCTCTCTCACCAGGTGCCAGGCTGGAGTGCAGTGATGCGATCTCGGCTCACTGCAACCTCTGCCTCCCAGGTTCAAGCAATTCTCCTGCCTCAGCCTCCCAAGTAGCTGGGACTATAGGTGCACGCCACTACACCCAGCTCTAGTTTTTGTATTTTTTAGTAGAGATGGGGTTTTGCCCTGTTGGCCAGGATGATCTCAATCTCTTGACCTCGTGATCCGCCCGCCTCGGCCTCCCAAAGTGCTGGTATTACATGCGTGAGCTACCGCGACTGGCTCACATGATTCTATTCTATATACAACACTTATAATCTAAAAGTATTAATTTTTATACATGTTTACGTTGCCTCTTTTGTTTATATCCCTAAATATCCCCAGTGCTAGGGATATATTACTTTAGGAAAAACTATTATTTATTAAAAATATTATTTTAGGAAAAAACCCTACACAGTATTCCTGTGGTGGTTTTAAAATAAGACCACAGGCTGGGCGTGGTAGCTCACACCTGTAATCCCAGCATTTTGGGAGGCTGAGGCAGATGGATCACCTGAGGTCAGGAGTTTGAGACCAGTGTGGCCAACATGGTGAAACTCCATCTCTACTAAAAATGCAGAAATTAGCTGGGTGTGGTGGCACACACCTTTAATCCCAGCTACTCAGGAGGCTGAGGCAGGAGAATCACTTGAACCCAGGAGGCGGAGGTTGCAGTGAGCTGAGATCGCACCATTGCACTCTAGTCTGAGCAACAAGAATGAAACTCCATCTCAAAAAAAAACAAAATAAGACTACAATTTCTTTGATACTATTTCCTTCCAAAGGTGGTGGCTAATTCCCCTCTTCTCCTTCCAAAGGTGGTGGCTAATTCCCCTCTTCTTAAATAGGCTGGATTTAGTGACATGCTTCTAATGAGTAGAATATGGCTAATATGGAGGTATATCAATAGGTCCTGACTTCATTTTTCTTCTCTCTCCGATCATTCTGGTTCTGAAGTAGACCAACTGCCAAGTCATGAAGACATATCAAACAGTGCTAGGGAAAGGTACTTGTGGTGAGAAATAGGCCTACTCCCAATAGCCAGGGAAGAACTGAATCCTTCTGGCAACAGGCATGTGAGTGAGCCACCTGAGAAGTGTATTTTTCATCCTCAGTCAGTCAGTGTCTCAAAGAGGCCCTTAGCTGGATCCCTCAACAAAGCCACTTTTGGATTCCTTTTAGATAATACATGTTTGTTTTGTAAGCTACTAAGTTTGTTGGTAGAATGAGAAGACTGAACACACTCCCCTTTAGGACATATCATAAAGAAAAACAGGTATGGCCCAAAGCAGCATACATTTATGTTCTTTTCTTTCTTTTTTTGAGAGGGAGTTTTGCTCTTGTTGCCCAGGCTGTAGTGCAATGGTACGCTCGGTTCACTGCAACCTTCGCCTCCTAGGTTCAAATGATTCTCCTGCCTCAGCCTCCTGAGTAGCTGGGATTATAGGCATGTGCTACCACGCCTGTTTAATTTTGTATTTTTGGTAGAGACAGTTTCTCCATGTTGGTCAGGCTGGTCTGGAACTCCTGACCTCAGGTGATTCGCCTACCTCGGCCTCCCAAAGAGTTGGGATTATAGGCAAGAGCCACCACGCCCAGCCTTAATGTTCTTTTCTAGTAGGAATTACAGAATTCATTGTTGGTACAATTTACTGTTTTAAAAAACAGTTTTTATGTTGGTCAAAATAAAAACTGTATTCCAAGTTATATGTGCTAATTTGATTTTATTTTAAAAATGTACACTGGAACACACAGATTTGACTTTAATATATGTTTATGTATAAAATATGATTTTGAAACAATCTTTTAAATTTAAAATCATAAATAATTTTAAAAATCCTTTCTATTTAGGTAAAGAATCTTCAAAACAAACTTCTCATGTGATATGGTTTGGCTGACTCCCCAACCAAATCTCTGTTTATTTATTTTTATTTTTTTTTTAAGATGGGGTTTCACCCTATTGGTCAGTTCTGGAACTCCTGACCTCAGGTGATCCGCCCACCTTGGCCTCCCAAAGACCTGGAATTACAGGCATGAGCCACCACACCTGGCTCTCCCCAACCAAATCTCATCTTGAATTGAAGCGCCCATAATTCTCACATATTGTGGGAGGGAGCTGGTGGGAGATAATTGAATCATGGGGGACAGCTTCTTTCATACTATTCTTGTTGCAGTGAATAAGTCTCATAGGGTCTGATGGTTTTATTAGGGATTTTCCCTTGTTTGGCTTTCATTCTACCTTGCCTGCTGCCATGTAAGATGTGCCTTTCACCTTCTACCATGATTATGAGGCCTCCCCATCCTGTGAGTCCATTAAACCTCTTTTTCTTTATAAATTACCCAGTCTTGGGTATGTCTATCAGCAGTATGAAAACGGACTAGTATATCATAAAAGAAATTTCATTGCTCCTTTGAATTGCTGTTGATAAGAGAAAAAAAAAAGAAATTTCATTGCAAAAATTGAAGTCTGAACTAAAAAGCTACAAAGTAAATAATGTTCAATAGTCATCCCAGATAATGTCCCTGAAATATGATGTCAAGGATCTAGAGGAACATATCGTATCTTTAACCAGAATTAAGTGGCAAGCAGGACTTAATGGAACAAATTATAAAACTAAGGTAGAAAATTCTAGTTTATTTTTGAAACATGTCTCTCATCATAAGCTCACACATAGCATATGAGCTCCATGCTCCTGATTGATAACAGAGTTTAACCTCGTGGAATTTCATGTATTTCCTGGTCTAACATGATTACAGTTTTTCATTTTAAGACTTGTGATTATCTTGTCAATGTGTATAGAGAGGAGATGTTTGATCATACACGGTATTCTTGTTGATAGGAGAAAAGGGAGCCATTAATTTATCCCCTTATAATAAGAGCAATATTTAAGAAAGCCACAAAATATGAAAAGCTTTTCTATCCAAGTTTACATTCTGTTTTAGACCATCTTTATTTTGTTATTTACTGTATGTTAGACCAGTTTATAGCTTTCATTTTCCTCTGGGGTTTGCATTTCCCAAATCACATTTATTTATTTATTTAGAGACAGAGTTTTGCTCTTATTGCCCAGACTGGAGTGCAATGGCACAATCTCTGCTCACCACAACCTCTGCCTCCTCCCAGGTTCAAGCAGTTCTCCTGCCTCACCCTCCAGAGTAGCTAGCATTATAGACATGTGTCACCATGCCCGGCTAATTTTGTATTTTTAGTAGAAACTGAGTTTCTCCATGTTGGTCGGGCTGGTCTCGAACTCACAGTTCCAGCCCAGGCTGGAGTGCGGTGGCACGATCTCGGCTCACTGCAACCTCTGCCTCCCAGGTTCAAGTGATTCTCCTGCCTCAACCTCCCAAGTAGCTGGGACTATCACCTAGTTCCAAATAGCTGGGACTACAGGCATGTGCCACCATGCCCAGATAATTTTTGTATTTTTAGTAGAGATTTAAGTCCACTATACTGTTACTTACTGTGTTTTTTCTCCTCTGTTCTTTGTCCTTATGATGCTTAATTTTTTTTTTCAATGTGGAGTCTTCCTGTCACCCAGGCTGGAGTGCAATGGCACACTATCTTAGCTCACTGCAACCTCCACCTCCCAGGTTCAAGCAATTCTCCTTCCTCAGCCTCCCGAGTAGCTGGGGTTACAGGCGCCTGCCACCACACCTGGCTAAATTTTTCGTATTTTTGGTGGAGACGGAGGTTTTAACATGTTGGCCAGGCTGGTCTCGAACTCCTGACCTCATAATCTGTCCGCCTCGGCCCCCTCAAAGTGCTAGGATTATAGGAGCCACCATGCCCGGCTGTGATGATTAATTTTATGTGTTAACTTAGCTTGACCGTGTCACCCAGATAGTTGGTTAAACATTATGCTGGATGTTTCTGTGAAGGTGTTTTTAGATGAGATTAACATTTAGATTGGTGGGGTTTTTTTGTTTTTTGTTTGTTTGTTTGTTTGTTTGTTTGTTTTTGAGATGGAGTTTTGCTCTTGTTGCCCAGGCTGCAGTGCAGTGGTGCGATCTCCACTCACTGCAGCCTCTGCCTCCAGGTTCAAGCGATTCTCCTGCCTCAGCCTCCTGAGTAGCTGGGATTACAGGTTTGTGCCACGTACCTGGTAATTTTTTTATTTTTAGTAGGGCCGGGGTTTCACCATGTTGGCCTACCTGGTCTCGAACTCCTGACCTCTGGTGTTCCGCCCACCTCAGCCTTCCAAAATGCTGGAATTACAGATGTGAGCCACCTTGACCAGCCAATTGGTGGGCTTTGAATATAGCAGATTACCCTTCATAATATGGGTGGGCCTCATCCAATAAATTGAATATCTGAAGAGACCAAAAGACTGACCTCCCGCAGGCAAAGATCTTCTGCCAACAGACATACTTTGGACTTGAACTTCAACATTGACTCTTTCCTGATCACAGTCTGTTGGCCCACCTTGCAAAGTTTGGACTTGCCAGTTAGTACTTGTTAATCTAGTGAGGTAATTTCTTTTTTTCTCTTTTTGAGACGGAGTTTCGCTCTTGTTGCCTCAACTGGAGTGTAATGGCGCAGTCTTGGATCGCTGCAACTGCAACCTCCGCCTTCCAGGTTCAAACAATTCTCCTGCGTCAGCCTCCCAAAGTGCTGGGATTACAGGCGTGAGCCACCGCGCCCGGCAATTTTTGTATTTTTAATAGAGATGGTGTTTCACCATGTTGGCCAGCTGGTCTCCAACTCTTGACCTTATGTTATCCACCCATCTCGGCCTCCCAAAGTTCTGGGATTAGAGGCATGAGCCACTGTGCCCCACCGAGGCAATTTCTTTTATTTTTATTATTATTATTATTATTTTGTCTTTTTATTTTTTTCCTTTTTTGTGTGTGGAGAACGGGGTCTCGCTATATTGCCCAGGCAGGTCTCGAACTCCTGGGCTCAAGCTATCCTCCCGCCTCTGCCTCCCTAAGAGCTGGGATTACAGGCTTGAGCCACAGCACCCGGCCGAGGCAATTTCTTAAGCCTCTTTCTATATACGTACATCCAATTGGTTCTGTTTCTCTGGAAAACCCTAATATAGTTCCTTTATTTTTTGCTTTATTGCTTTCTTTGAATTGAGCATTTTTATTATTGTGTTTTCCTTATTATTATTATTAATATTATAGACAGAGTCTTCTTCTGTCACCCAGGCTAGAGTGCAGTGGCATGATCTTGGCTCACTGCAACCTCTGCCTCCTGAGTTCAAGCGATTCTCTTACCTCAGCCTTCCAAGTAGCTGGGATTACAGGTGCCCACCATTGCACCTGGCTAATTTTTCTATGTTTAGTAGAGACGGGGTTTCACCATCTTGGGCAGGCTGGTCTTAATCTCCTGACCTCGTGATCCACCCTCTTCAGCCTCCCAAAGTGCTGGGATTACAGGCGTGAGCCACTGTGCCTGGCCTATTATAGTTTACTTTAAATTAATACCTTTAAAACTTCTTACCAAAATTAAAAATCTTATGATAGTTTATCTTCATTTAACAACCCCAATCTACTGTATGTTTTTTATTATGTATTTACTTTTACATATGTTATAAATGTCATAAAATGTTTTTATTATAGTCATTTTTTTTTTTTTTTTTTTTTTTTTTAAAGACAGGGTTTCACCATGTTGGTCAGGCTGGTCTTGAACTCCCGTCCTCAGGTGATCCACCCGCCTTGGCCTCCAAAGTGCTTGGATTACAGGCATGAGCCACCATGCCCAGCCTCTTTTTTTTTTTTTTAAAGACGGGGTTTCACCATGTTGGTCAGGCTGGTCTTGAACTCTTGACCTCAGGTGATCCGCCCGCCTTGGCCTCCAAAGTGCTTGGATTACAGGCGTGAGCCACCACACCCGGCCTATTATAGTCATTATTAATTGCCAGTATTTATTTCTATTTTCCCACATAGTGATCTGTCTTGGTGCTTTTTATTCCTTCTTGTGATTCCATGCTTCTAATATGAGATCATTTTCCATCAACCTGAAGAATTCCATTTAGTGTTTATTTTTGTGCATGTGATGGAGTTTTGCTCTTGTCACCCAGGCGGAAGTGCGATGGCACGATCTCGGCTCACTGCAACCTCTGCCTCCAGGGTTCAAGCGGTTCTCCTGCATCAGCCTTCTGAGTAGCTGGGATTACAGACGTGTGTCACCATGCCTGGCTATTTTTTGTATTTTTAGAATAGACGGGGTTTCATCATGTTGGCCAGGCTGGTCTTGAACTCGTGTGAGTGAGCCACTGTGCCTGGCCTCCATTTAGTGTTTTTCTTTTTTTTCTTTTGTTTTCTTTTTCTTTTTTTTTCTTTGAAACAAACTCTCACTCTGTTTCCCAGACTAGAGTGCAGTGGCACAATCTTGGTTCACTGCAACCTCTGCCTCCCAGGTTCAAGTGATTCTCCTGCCTTAGCCTCCAGAGTAGCTGAGACTACAGGTGTGTGCCACCACGCCCAGCTAATTTTTTTTGTATTTTTAGTAGAGATAGGGTTTCATTGTGTTAGCCAGAATGGTCTCAATCTCTTGACCTCGTGATTTGCCCTCCTCAGCCCCTCAAAGTGCTGGGATTACAGGCGTGAGCCACTGTGCCTGGCCCATTTAGTGTTTCTTATAGTTCACTTCTTATTTATGACAGTAAATACCTTCAGTTAGTTTGTTTTCTGAAAACTTCCTTATTTAATGTTAAGTTTTGAATTTTTTTTCACTGAGTATAGAATTCTGGGTTAGCAGTATTTTCTTTCAGTAAACTAAAAATGTCATTCTTTTATTTTCTGGATGCCTTAGCATCTATTAAAAGGTAAGCCATCAGGCTGGGCATAGTAGCTCACACCTGTAATCCCAGCACTTTGGGAGACCAAGGCAGGTGGCTCACCTGAGCTCAGGAGTTCAACACCAGCCTGGCCAACATACTGAAATCTGGTCTCTACTAAAAATACAAAAATTAGCCAGGTGTGGTGGTGGGCACCTGTAATCCCAGCTACTTGGGAGGCTGAGGCAGGAGAATTGCTTGAACCTGGGAGGCGGAGGTTGTAGTGAGCCAAGGTCATGCCACTCCAGGTGACAAGAGTAAAACTCTTGATTCCCTCCCACCAAAAAAAAAACCCAAACAACAACAACAGAAAAACCCAAAAAGGTAAACCATCAGTCTTATTGTTGTACCTTTGAAGGTAATATGTCTTTTTCCCCCCTTGGGCTCCTTATAAGATTTTCTCTGTCTTTAGTTGTAAACAATTTGACTATGATGTGTCTTGGTCAAATTTATAGTTATCATGCTTGAGATTTACCAATCTGTGGATTGATGTCTGTCATTAGGTTTGGCCAAAATTTCTCTAATTACATCCTCTCTTTTCTCTTATTCTGGGTCTACAATTGTATATATGTTAGATATTTTCAGCCTCCCAAGTCACTGAGATTAAAGGTGCACACCACCATGCCCATGTAGTTTTAATAGAGATGGGGTTTCACCCTGTTGGCCAGGCTGCTGTTAAACTCCTAACCTCAAGTGATCCACCCTGCCTTAGCCTCCCAAAGTGCTGGGATTACAGGTGTGAGCCACCATGCCCAGCTGGGTAGTTTATCTGTGTAGTTTATTTTGACTTGACTTCAGGCTCACCAATCCCTTTGGCTGCAATTCTGATAGAAGAGGACTTAAAAAACATAGAAATAGGATTGAAACTCTAAATTAGCCTTAGAATAGGGAGATATTATCATTCCTTAGCAATTAATATTCAAAGCAAGATCAAAACGTAATTAGTCATTTAGGTATCTAAGCTATTTGTATATATGATATAAAACAAGTTTTCACATACAATTTTTTTTTTTTTTTAGCAGAAGCAGGATTTTGCCACATTGCCCAGGCTGGTCTTGAGCTCAAGTGATCCACCTGCCTTGGCTTCCCAAAGTGCTGGGATTACAGGCATGAGCCACAGTGCCTGGCCCTTATTTCTTTATTATAGTAATTTCCAATTCCTTTCCCCTTTCTCACATTGCAATTAAAGAATTCTACTCAGGAATTGTTGTAATAGAAGTATTTTAGTCTATGTGCTATGGTTTGGATACAGTTTGTTTGCTAAGTCTCATGTTGGAATTTGATCACTAATGTTGAAGGTAGATCCTGATGGGAGGTGTTTGGGTTGTTAAGGCAGATCCCTCATGAATGGTGTCATGCCCTTCTAGAGGGAGTAAGTTCTCACTCTTAGTTCCCACAAGAACTCATTGTTGTAAAACCTTGTGCTTACCTATCCTCTCTCTCTTGCTTTCTCTTTCACCATGGGATCTACACACACTGGCTCCTCTTTGCCGTCTTCCATGAGTAGAAGCTTCCTGAGGCCCTCATCCAGAGCTGATCTTGGTGACATGCTTCTAGTACAGTCTGCAGAACTGTGAGCCAAATAAACCTGTTTTCTTTATAAATTACTCAGCATCAAGCATTCCATTATAGCAACACAAATGGACTAAGATACCATGTATAATGCCCTAATCCTTATAATATTATCCTACTACCCAGGCAGATATTGCTCTCCAAATGTCTTCTTAAAAAGGATGGTTTCTGAAATGACACCCTCTTGGGAATATTTGGATGACTGAATAACTGTTTTCATTAGAAAACCTTTTTTTTTTTTGGACAGGATCTCACTCTGTTGCCCAGGCTGGAGTGCAGTGGTGTGATCTTGGCTCACTGCAGCCTCTGACTCCTGGGTTCAAGTGATTCTTCTGCCTCAGCCTCCTGAGTAGCTGGGACCACAGACAGGCACCATCACACCCAGCTAATTTGTCTTTGTATTTTTAGTAGAGACGGGGTTTCACCATGTTGGCTAGGATGGTCTTGATCTCTTGACCTCATGATCCACTCACCTCAGTCTCCCAAAGTGCTGGGATTATAGGCGTGAGCCACCGCACCCACCTTTTTTTGTATTTTTAGTAGAGATGGGGTTTCAGCATGTTAGCCAGGCTTATCTCAAACTCCTGACCTCAGGGGATCCACCTACTTTGGCCTTCCAAACTGCTGGGATTATAGGCTTGAGCTATGGCACCTGGCCTTAGAAATCTATTTTGACTGTACATTTGTTTTATTTTTATTTATTTTTTTGAGATGGAGTCTTGCTCTGTTGCCCAGGCTGGAGTGCAGTGGTGTGATCTTGGCTCAGTTCAACCTCTGTCTCCTGGGTTCAAGTTACTCTCCTGCCTCAGCCTCCCAAGTAGCCACAATGTCATTCTAAACATAACTGTTAACTCTCAGGAAGTATTTTCTTCTCTTTCTATAGAGAGCAGAAGATCTTCAGCAAGAAATTCAGATGCTCACTCAGCAAATAGAACAGCTGTATCATCTTTATGAAGAACTGTTTGTGAATCATTCCAACTTGAAGAAGTTTAGGGAACAACAAAAGATCCTTGAAATACCTGGAAGGAAAAATTGCTTTTAATGTTTTAAAAGATTAGACTATGAAAAAAAGACTTTTCTGAATTATAGATGTTATTTTGGCCAAGAAATTGACTATTATTCTAATATTAATAACTAACTTTATTTGATGTAGAAAGCTGATAAAACTATTTATATTTCACTTAACATTGGAAAAGTGAGGGGAAAAAATCCTTAGAGTTATGCTTCTAATTTTATCAAAAAACGTGCCCTTTCCCGTATCTTCCATTTTTTCACTATGTACATATTTGACAGATAAAACCATCAGTGTAATATGGAAAGTGTAGTATCTTTTATAACCTCTTCTTGGAAGTTACATAACATCATTTCTGCCATATTCTATTCGTCAAACACACCAACCTGGTACAATATTGTGGGGAACTATGTAAGGGTACCAGGTGGTGCAGATCGTTGGTGGTCATCTTAAAGTCTGACTACCACATTCATTTATTTTACTCACAAACTGAATGATTGATTATATAATCATTTATTCAATACTTAATTGAGCAACCACAGATTTTAAAGACATATGGGACTGGCTGGATGTAGTAATCATGCCTGTAATCCCAGCACTTTGGGAGGCTGAGGTGGGCTGATCACCTGAGGTCAGGAGTTTGAGACCAGCCTGGCCAATGTGGTGAAACCCCATCTCTACTAAAAATACAAAAATTAGCTGGGTTTGGTGGCACATGTCTGTAGTCCCAGCTACTTGGGAGGCTGAGGCAGGAGAATTGCTTGAACCTGGGAAGTGGAGGTTGCAGTGAGCCAAGATCGCACCACTGCACTCCAGCCTGGGCAACAGAGCAAGACAAACAAAAAAACAGGACTGAATGAAGTAAGGTCAACAGTAGACCTTAAAGAGTTTAAAGATAAATATATCATCTCATCTACCCTCTTCCTCTACCTTTGAATATGTTATGAAAAAAATACATTGAATGGTTAATCCATACAAATAAAAAGAATTCTTTTTTTCTCTTTTTTCATCCTATTTTGGGAGAAAAATAATTCTTTATTAAGTTTTCTTAAGATTGTACAAAATAACATGTGCTTGGCCAGACATGGTGGCTCACACCTGTAATCCCAGCACTCTGGGAGGCTAAAGTGGGTGGATCATTCGAGGTCAGGAGTTCAAGACGAGCCTGGCCAACATGGTGATGCTCTGTCTCTACTAAACCCACAAAAATTAGCCAGGCATGGTGGCGCATGCCTGTGATCCCAGCTTCCTGGGAGGCTAAAATGGGAGAATCACTTGAACCCGGGAGGTGGAGGTTGCAGTGAGCCAAGATTGCACCACTGCATTCCAGCCTGGGCAACAGAGTGAGACCCTGTCTCAAAACACAAAAAACAAAATAACATGTGCTTACCACAACACTTAAAGCCATGCTAAACAGTTTAAAGAAAATAATAATCTTGTCTCTGCCCATCTCACCTCAGTAACATATGTTAACCATCCCTATAGTTGTGGAAATATGTAAACATTTATTTAAGGGTAATGATGTCTTCACAAAACTAAAACCATTCTAATAAAAATATTTTGCAACTTCCTCTATTTACTTAGTAGTGCTTCATGGTTGTATCTTAAGTTAAAAGTTATAGCTATTCCCTTAATAACTGTATAATAGTCTACAGTATGCATGTATCTTAATTTATTCAACCATTCCCATTTTGAGGGATGATATAATTATTTCCTATTTTTGGTCCCTACAAATAATGTGAAAATAAGTATCATTCAATATATATCCTTCCACACTGGTGCTTTTGTTGCTAGAGGATTAAGTGACAAATATGAGCTATTAGGGTCACAGTGTGTATTTTAAATTCTAATAGCCATTATCAGATTACTATTTGCAAAAAGATAGAAGTAGTTCATTTAAGAGTAAATCGTTCTCTTTTACATCCTAGCTAGCATTGAATGCTGTCATTCTTTTTTGTTGATGTTGTTGGGTTAAAAACAAAAACAAAAACAAAAACAAGGTATCTCATTATTACTTTAATTTACATTTTCATGAGTACTAGTGAAGGCAAGCATTTTTGTTTTACTTTCTGTGGAGATGGGGTCTTACTATGTGACCCAGACTGGTCTCAAACCCCTGGATCAAGCAATCTTCCCAAAGGGCTGGAATTACAAGTGTGAGCCACTGCACTCAGCCAGTAAGCATCTTTTTTTAAAAAAAAAAATAATTTTAGGCCAGGTGCGGTGGCACATGCCTTTAATCCCAGCACTTTGGGAGGCTGAGGTGGGTGGATTACCTGAAGTCCAGGAGTTTGAGACCAGCCTGGTCAATATGGCGAAACCCTGTCTCCACTAAAAATACAAAAATTGCCGGCTGTGGTGGCAGGCACCTGTAATCCCAACTACTTGGGAGGCTGAGGCAGCATAATGGCTTGAACCCAGGAAGCGGAGGTTGCAGTGAGCTGAGATCATGCCATTGCACTCCATCCTGTGCGAAAGAGCAAAACTGTCTCAAATAATAATTTTAACTTTTTGCTCAAAGTGATAGATAAAGGCATGAACAAAGGAAAAAAAGATAAAAATACAAAAAGAAAAAAATTTTAACTTTTATTATAGATTAAGGGGTACATGTGCAGGTTTGTTACATGGGTATAATGCTTGATGCTGAGGTTCGGGGTATGCCACCAGGTAATGAGCTTAGTACCCAATAGGTGGTTTTCCAGCCCATGCCCCCTTCCTCCCCTGTCTGGTAGTCCCCAGTCTACTGTCCCACCTTTATGTCTATGTGTATTCAATGTTTAGCTTCCACTTATAAGTGAGAAAATGTGGTATCTGGCTTTCTGTTCTTGTGTTAATTGGCTTAGGATAATGGCTGCCAGCTCCATCCATGTTGCTGCAAAGAATGTGACTTCATTCTTTTTAGTGGCTGGTAAGCATCTTTATATATGCCTGTTGACCACTTGAGTTTAGTTTTCTACAAATTGCCTCCTTCTTCCCATAATTTGGATTTTAAGTGCAGAAGATTATACTAATCAAATTTCTTTCTTTCTTTTTTTTTTTTTTGAGACAGAGTTTCGCTCTTGTTACCCAGGCTGGAGTGCAATGGCGCGATCTCGGCTCACCGCAACCTCCGCCTCCTGGGTTCAGGCAATTCTCCCGCCTCAGCCTCCTGAGTAGCTGGGATTACAGGCACGCGCCACCATGCCCAGCTAATTTTTTGTATTTTTAGTAGAGACGGTGTTTCACCATGTTGACCAGGATGGTCTCGATCTCTTGACCTCGTGATCCACCCGCCTCGGCCTCCCAAAGTGCTGGGATTACAGGCGTGAGCCACCGCGCCCGGCCCTCAAATTTCTTAAATAATGTCTCATTATTTGGGGACATAATGGTCCATCTCCTATTTAATTTACTTATTGGTTTTTGGTTCCATTCCCTATGCCCATAGGTAGTCGCTTGAATGTGTTTATGTCTATCATTTTGTTTATGTGATTACAAAATTGTTATGGGATATTTACATGCCATAAAATTCACTCATTTAAAGTATACAATTCAATGATTTTTAGTAAGTCTGTAAGTCTATTCTAAACCCAGAATGTGTGCAAGCCACCACATTCTGGGTTTAGAACATTTCCATCACCCCACATACATATATATATATATATATATATATATATATATATATATTTTTTTTTTTTTTTTTTTTTTTTTGCCTATAGACAGTTAATTCTCTCTTCCATCACCAGTGCCAGGCAACCACTAATCTCCTTTCTGTGTCTATACATTTTCCTCTTTTGGATATTTCATATAAATCAATAATTTCAATGTGTAGTCTTTTCATAAGTTTTAAAAATTAGCATTGTTTTTGAGGTCCATCCGTGTTGTAGCATCCATCAATATTGTGTTCTTTTTATTACTTAATGGTATTCTATTGTGTGGATATACCACATTATATTATATTCTATTGTGTGGATATGCCACATTAAAAAAATAATACTTTATTTTATTTATTTTATTTTTTTTAAAGATGGGGTTTCACCATGATGGCCAGGCTGGTTTTGAACTCCTGACCTCAGGTGATCCACCCACCTCGGCCTCCCAAAGTGCTAGGATTACAGGCGTGAGCCACTGCGCCCGGCCCCAATAATACTTTATTTTTGAAAGCAGTTTGAGGATTACAAAAAAATTGAGTATAAAATACAGAGATCCCATAAACTTCCTTCCCCATCTTCACAGTAACAAACTTGCATTAGTGTGGTACATTTGTTACAATTGAGTTAATATTGATACATTATTAACTAAAGTTCAGGGTTTACATTAGGATTCATTCTGTGTTGTACATACTATGGACTTTGACAAGTGTATAATAACAAGTATCCATCTTTACATCATCATACAGAATGGTTTCACTGCCTTACAAATGTCCTGTGTTTCATCTGTTCATTCCTTCTTCTTCCTGCAAACCTCTGGCAACTACAGTTTTTTTTTGTTTTTGAGATAGGAGTCTCACTATGTTGCCCAGGCTCATCTCAAACTCCTGGACTCAAGCAATTCTGCCTTAGCCTCCTGAGTATCTGGGACTACAAGTGTACACCACCATGCCCAGCTTGATGTTTTTACTACCTCCATAGGTTTGCCTTTTCCAGAATGTCGTGTATTTGGAATCATACAGATGTAGCCTTTTCAGATTGGCTTCTTTCACTTAGTAATATGCACTAAAGTTTTCTCCATGTCTTTTTGTGGCTTAATAGCTCATTGCTTTTTATTGCAATGTGAAAATAAAAAGCATTTTTTATTGCAAAAATATTCTGTCTTGAAGACTTACTACATTTTAGCGTTCCATTTACCTAAATGGTAAATCTTGGTTGCTTCCAATTTTTGACAATTATAAATAGAGATGCTATAAGCATTCATGTGCAGGTTTTTATGTGGACATAAATTTTCACTTCACTTGGGTAAAAACCAAGGAATACTATTTCTGAATCTTATTGTAAGAATATGTTTAGTTTTATAAGAAACTGCCACACTGTTTTACAAAGTACCTATTCCATTTTGCATTTCTGTCAGCAATGAGAGCTCCTATTGCTGTCATTCTCACATCCTCACCAGCATCTGTTGTTGCCATTGTTCTGGAGTTTAGCCATTTGTACAGGTGTTAGTGGTATCTCATTATTGTTTTAATTGCAATTCCCTAATGACATATGATGGTGAACATTTTTTCATATGCTTATTTGCCATCTGTATATCTTTGATGAGAACTTTTGTTCAGAACTTTTGCCATTTTTAAATTGAGTTGTTTATTTTCTTATTGTTGAATTTTAAAATTTCTTCATATATTTTGGATAAAAATCCTTTATCAGATATATCTTTTGCAACAATTATCTCCCAGTCTGTGGCTTGTCTTTTTTATTTTTTTTTAACAATCTCTTTCACAGAGCAGAACTTCTTAGTTTTAATGAAGTGCCAACTTACCAATTTTTTCATGAATCATGCTTTTCTGTTGTATCCGAAAAATCATCTCTAAACCTAAGGTCACTTAGATTTTCTCCTACATTATCTTCTAGGAGTTTTATAGCTTTGTGCTTTACATTTAGGTCTGTGATGTATTTTGAGTTAGTTTTTGTAAAGGTGATGTGAGGTCTGTGTCTAGATTCTTTTTTTTTTTTCATGTGGATATGCAGTTGTATGTAGTTGTTCTAGTACCATTTTTTGAAAAGATTATTCTTTCTTGATTGAATTGCCTTGTTTCTTTGTTAAATATTAGATTTTGCATGAGTCTGTTTCTTTCTTTCATCCAAGTTTTAAAATAGTCCTCACTCAGATTTTTTTTCTCTCTCTCTCTCTCTTTCCCTCTCTCCCTCCCTCCCTTCCTTCCTTCCCTTTCTTTCTTTTTCAGGGTCTCTCTCTTTCACCTGGCTGGAGGGCTGGAGTACAGTAGCGCAATCACAGTTCACTGCAGTCTTGACCTCCTGGTCTCCACTCCCATCTCAGCCTCCCCAGTAGCTGAGATTGCAGGCACATGCCAAACACGCCTAGCTAATTGTTGTATTGTTTGTAGAGATAAGATTTCACTGTGTTGCCCAGGCTGGCCTTGAACTCCTGGGTTTATGCAATCTGCCTGCCTTGGCCTCCCAAAGTGCTGGGATTACGGGCATGAACCACCACACCCTGCTAGCTAATGTAAATTTTTTTCTTTTGTAGAGATGGATTCTTGTTATGTTGACCTGGCTGGTTTCTAATTCCTAGCTTCAAACAATCCTCCCACCATGGCCTCCCAAAGTGCTGGAATTATAGGTGTGAGCCACTACACCCAGCATATTTTGTTAGATTTATACCTAAGTATTTAACTTGATTGATAATTTAAATGGTTTTTTGTTTGTTTATTTGTTTTGAGAGTTTCACTCTTGTCACCCAGCCTGGAGTGCAGTGGCACAACCTTGGCTTGGCACAACCTTTGCCTCCTGGATTTAAAGGATGCTCCTGCCTCAGCCTCCCAGGTAGCTCGGATTACAGGCACACACCACCAGGCCCAGCTAATATTTGTATTTTTAGTAGAGATGGGGTTTCACCATGTTGGCCAAGCTTGTCTTGAACTCTTAACCTCAGATGATCCACCCACCTCGGCTTCCCAAAGTGCTGCGATTATAGGCGTGAACCACTGTGCCCGACATGTTGTAGGTTTTTAAAATGTAAAGCAAAATTGTTTTGCCTGCAGTGAATCAAACAATAGGTTTTGAGATGTCAAGAGGCCCAAACACAAATTTAAGTTAGAGTTTCATAAAGTAATATAAGTTCTCCTTTGAATGTATTTTAATATATTAATAATTTTTTTTTGTATTGCTTAACCCCCTGTAAGCCACTAGGGCTCCATAATTATTGTGAAACCAACCCCTAAGTTAATATTCTTTCACTGTAATTTCAGCATCCTTAAGTCTTCCAAGCACAGCTGTAAGTTGAAGTGATTTTAAAGAACTGTGAGTAAAAATCTAATATGATAAAATGGCTCCATTTTGCAGGGAAGGATGTACTGGTAATTGACAGAGAATGACCAGGAATATGGAAATAGGAGTAGGTCAGACAGATTGAATTGTTAAGTATTTTGAATGAGATATAAATGATATTTTAAAATCAATATGCCTTTTTTGTTGTGTCTAATAAGGACTTTTAAGGATACAGTCAAGAAAGAGAGATGCAATATTGCTGTTTGGCCCTGCTAAAGCAAAGGAAAATACTGTATGTAAAAGTTCTCTAGCACGGTGGTTCATGCCTGTAATCCCAGCACTTTGGGAGGCCGAGGCGGGTGGATCACAAGGTCAGGAGTTTGAGACCAGCCTGACCCAACATGGTGAAACCCCATCTCTACTAAATATACAAAAAGTAGCCGGGCATGGTGGAAGGCGCCTGTAATCCCAGCTACTCAAGAGACAGAGACAGGAGAATCTCTTGAAACTGGAAGGCGGAGGTTGCAGTGAGCCGAGATCATGCCACTGCACTCCAGCTTGGGAAAAGAGCAAACTCCATCTCAAAAAAAAAAAAAAGTTCTCCAGCATTTTTGAAAAAGGCAAACTGCAGTCATAAAATTTTACCTTTGGAAGAGGAGCTTTATAGTTACATATTCAACTGAAAGAACAGATTTGATGACAATATTAAGCTTATGAATTAATCAAATTTTAAGCTCTCTATATCGAGACTTGTTTTTTGTTTTGAGATGGAGTCTTGCTTTGTCACCTAGGCTGGAGTGCAATGGCACCATCTTGGTTCACTACAACCTCCACCTTGCAGGTTCAAGCTATTCTCCTGCCTCACCCTCCCCAGTAGCTGGGATTATAGGTGCCTGCCACCATGCCTGGCTAATTTTTGTACTTTTAATAGAGACGAGGTTTCACCATGTTGGTCTGGCTGGTCTCGAACTGCTGACCTCAAGCCATCCACCCGCCTCGGCCTCTCAAAGTGCCAGGATTCCAGGCGTGAGCCACTGCACCCAGCTTATACCCAGACTTGTTATGTGAGATGTTACATCCCCTTCTGTTTAGTTCAAACAAGATTCTTTTTTTTTTTTTGAGACAGTTTCACTCTTGTTGCCCAGGCTGAAGTGCAGTGGCATGATCTTGGCTCACTGCAACTTCCGCCTCCCAGGTTCAAGCGATTTTCCTACCTCAGCCTCCTGAGAACCTGGGATTACAGGTGCGTGCCACCATGCCCAACTAATTTTTGTACTTTTAGGAGAGACAAAGATTTACCATGTTGGTCAGACTGGTCTCAGACTGCTGACCTCAAGCCATCCACCTGCCTCGGCCTCTCAAACTGCTGAGATTACAGGCGTGAGCCACCTCATCCAGTTTATACCCAGACTTGTTAAGTGAGATGTTACATCTTCTGTTTAGTTCAGTTGAAGTAAGATTCTCTCCCTTTTTTTTTTTGAGACGGAGTTTCACTCGTTACCCAGGCTGGAGTGCAGTGGCGCAATCTCAGCTCACTGCAACCTCCGCCTCCTGGGTTCAAGCGATTCTCCTGCCTCAACTTCCCAAGTAGCTGGGATTACAGGCTTGCACCACCACACCTGGCTAATTTTGTATATTTAGTAGAGATGGGGTTTCTCCATGTTGGTCAGGCTGGTCTCGTTTCAAACTCCTGACTTCAGGTGATCCACCCACCTCGGCCTCCCAAAGTGCTGGCATTACAAGCATAAGCCACTGCGCCCAGTCAATTTTTGTATTTTTAGTAGAGACGAGGTTTCACCATGTTGGCCAGGCTGGTCTCGAACTGACCTCAGGTAATCTACCTGCCTCAGCCTTCCAAAGTGCTGGGATTACAGGTGTGAGCCACCTCACCCAGCCTAAGATTCTCTATTACTTGCAACTGAAAACAACCTGTTAAATTATTATACCACAGTGTCCTTGGCTTATGTAACATCTACTGCTTAGATAACATACTCTCTTAAGCAGTAAATGGGTATGAGTTTCAGGGGCTCTCTTTGTGTTCTGTAAGGACTCTAGAAATGCTAGATAATTCCGCTTTTGTAGTGATAGAAGAATCTGGCAATAATAACTACCATTTACTGAACAATAACTGCACATTAAGCACTGTGTCATAGGTATATTATTTAATCTTCACAAAATGCCTAGGTATTATTCTTCTTTTTCTTTTCTTCTCTTTTCTTTCCCTTTCCTTTTCTTTCCCTTCCTTCTTTTTAACAAATAAAGAAAGAGGGTATGGTGGCTCAGGCGTGTAATCCCAGCATTTTGAGAAACTGAGGCTGGAGGATCACTTAAGGCCAAGAATTCAAGTTACAATGAGCTATGCTGGTGCCACTGCACTCCAGCCTGGGTTACAGAGTGAGACTCTGTCTCTAAAAAATAAATAAAATAAATTTAGATCTGCTCAAAAGAGAAATGATCTTTTAAACAAACAAAATGTAGTATAAAGTTTATTTCATAAAACCATAAACAAAAATTTAAAAAGGTAGTTGACCTAATTGATATTTATGGAACACTCAACAATAGCAGAATGCACATTTTAAAAAGTACACATAGAACATTTATCAAAATAGGCCTAACTGTTTTTCTTAATAAATTTAAAATTATTTCTGTCATAAAATATACTCTCTGACCATAATATAATTAAATTAGAAATCAATAAAAAGGATATCTAGAAAATCTCCAAATATTTGAAAAACAAAACTTCTATATCACACATTAGTTTAAAAAAACAGAAATTGGAAAGGGTTTTGAACTGTCTGAAAATTAAAACACAAGATAACAAAACTTGTGGGATACAATGAAGCAGTGCTTAGAGAGAGACTTATAGCACCAAATGCCTATATTAGAAAATAAAAGTAACCCGGGCCTCACGTCTGTAATCCTAGCACTTTGGGAAGCCAAGGCAGATGATGGCTTGAGCTCAGGAGTTCAAGACCAGCCTGGGCAACATGGTGAAACCACGTCTCTACAAAATATACAAAAATTAGCTGGGAGAGGTGGTGTGCACCTGTGGTCCTAGCTCCTCAGGAGGCTGAGGTAGGAGGATGGCTTGATCCTGGGAGATTGAGGCTGCACTGAGGTGTGTCCATGCCACTGCACTCCAGCCTGTGTGACAAAACAAGACTCCATCTCAACGACAACCACAACAAAAACAAAAACCCCAAAACACCAAAATTAGAAAAAGAAGAGTAAGTTAAACACAGAATAAAAAGAAGAAAGGAAATAATTAAGATTGGAGCAAAAACTTATGAAATAGAAAACAAAAATAGGAGAAAATCAATGAAGCCTAAAGCTGGTTCTTTGAGAAGATCAATAAAATTAATAAACCTCTAACCAGACTGAACAGAAAAAAAGTGAGGGGAAACACAAATTACAAATATCAGGAATGAAAGAGAGATCCTACAGATTCTACAGCTCTTAAAAGAACAGAGAATATTATGAACAACTTTTTAACAAAAAATTCAACAGTGTATATAAAATAGACAAATCCCTTGAAAAAAATAAATTACCAAAAGTTGTACAACAAGAGCTGACCTGAATAGTCCTATATTTATTTTTTAAAATTGAATTAGTAGTTTAAAACCTTCCTAAAAAGGAAAATTCCAAGCCCAGATGGCTTCACTGGTGAATTACACCCAATGTTTAAGGAGAAACAACAGCAGTTCTCTACTACCTCTTTCAGAAAATGGAAGCCAGTGGAATACTTCCCAACTCATTCTAGGATAACAGCATTACCCTGATACCAAAACCTGTCAAAGACATTCTTAGAAAACTACAGAGCAGCAGTCTTCAGGAACGCAGATGCAAAAATTCTAAAGAAAATGTTGACAAATCCAACCTAACAATATGTAAAAAGGACAATGCGTGAAGACCAACTGGAGTTTATTTCAGGCATATAAGTCTTCATTTCAAAACCCAATCAATATAAGTCACCATATTAACATAAAATTAAACCATATGATTACCCCAACAGATGCACCAAAAGTGTTTGACAAAATCTAGCATCCTTTTCTAATAAAAAGTCAGCAAACTAGGTATGGGGGCCCTTTATTTGTCTTGTTCCGAGTTCCAAGTCCTTGAAATGAAATTCAACTGTGTCCAAATGCTATGAAGGTTTGTGTTGCTGCTGCTGTCAGAGATAAACATTACTTTTAAGGACAGGACAGAGTGGAGTAGCAGAAGCATTTAGGTGAGAAAAAAGACAAATTAACTTGTTTACTTCTTCTTAAGAGTCAAAATGGGCTGGGCCCTGTGGCTCATACCTGTAATCCCAGCACTTGGGGAGGCTGAGGTGGGTGGATCACGAGGTCAGGAGTTCAAGACAAGGCTGGCCAAAATACAAAAAATAGCCAGGTGTGGTGGCATGAGCTTGTAATCCCAGGAAGGCTGAGGCAGAGAACTGCTTAAACCCAGAAGGTGGAAGTGTTTCTCGGACAATGTAGTATTATTTTTCTGTAGTCCAATTTTCTTACTTCAGAGTTATTCAAGAGTTAGCACAGTATTACAATTGCTGTATATAGAAGCTGAGGAACATTGATAGTGTTAAATACTTCACATTGACTTAAATCTGTATATAGGTAGTTCTAGACATAATATGCTTCTTTATTGCATCAACCAGATAGACATTAAATGGTAGAATTATGACTACTTTATTTTTATTTTGAGACAGAGTTTCGCTCTCATTGCCCAGGCTGGAGTGCAATGGCGCGATCCTGGCTCACCACAACCTCTGCCTTCTGGGTTCAAGCGATTCTCCTGCCTCAGTCTCCCAAGTAGCTGGGATTACAGGCATGTGCCACCATGTCCGGCTAATTTTGTATTTGTAGTAGAGACCAGGTTTCTCCATGTTGGTCAGGCTGGTCTTGAACTCCTGACCTCAGGTGATCCACCTGCATTGGCCTCCCAACGTGCTGGGATTACAAGCATGAGCCACCACACCCAGCCGAACTGTGACTACTTTAATTTGTATAAAGTATTTTATATAGTAGAATTTTTAAAATTAGCTTTAAATATTTTTGAGTAAAATCTTGATATTTGTTAATTATGACTTGTATTTTGCCTATTAATTTTTAAAAGCAGTTCACTTTTAATATTTTAGAAGAAAATAGCTCTTTGAAAACATTTAAAACCAGTTTTAACTTTTTAAATTTTAATACTTTATATTTTTATTTATTGTTTGAGATGATGTCTCGCTCTATTGCCCAGGCTGGAGTGCAGTGGAACAATCATAGCTCATTACAGCCTCAAACTCCTTGGCTCAAATCATCCTCCCAGCTCAGCCTCCCAAGTAGCTAGGACTAGAGGCATGAGTCACCACACCCAGCTAATTTTTAAAAGATTATTATTTTTTTGCATAGACATGGTCTTGCTGTGTTGCCCAGGCTGATCTTAAACTCCTGACTTCAGGTAATCCTCTTGCTTCAGCCTCCCAAAGTGTTGGGGTTACAGGCGTCAGTTACTATGCCTCAACTTTTAATTTACTTTTAAATAAATATGTGAAATTAAATAATTCAAACTTAAAAGAATTCAAACTTAAAGCTGTTGGAACTTTAAATAATTCCAAGCCTTGAGAGGAGTATGGCTGTGCAGCTGGAGTCACATGGCTGGCTGCTGCAACTTCTGCCTTGTTTTTCCTATAGATAATTAAGATGAAACAGAACCAGGTAAGAACCCCACAGATCATTGCCCCTCCTTATAGAGTAATAAAGTATTCTTACTTGGAATTTGGCAATCTATAATCAGTCAAATTGCTGTGGCATAGGCATTAGTCTTGTATGAAAAGGATCTCACTGTGTTGCCCATGATGCAGGGCAGTGGCACAATCATAGCTCACTGCAGCCTTGACCCACTGGGCTCAGGTGATCCTCCCACCTCAGCCTTCCAAGTGGCTGGGACTACAGGCGTGCACCCCTGTGCCAGGCTAATTGTATTTTTTTGTAAAGATGGAGTTTTGCCATGTTGCTCAGCCTGTTTTTGAACTCCTGGGCTCAAGCAATCCACAGCCTTCAGCCTTCCAAAGAGCTGGGATTACAGGCGTGAGCCACTGCGCCTGGCCAAGGGGAATATTTTAGAAGCTTGGTTTTGGCAGAGAAGGGTAGTGGCTTTCTGTCGAACAGTTTAGAGGAGACTCTAGCCAATCCTTTAAAATTGGGTTTACGATCAGACAGATGGACTTAAATCTGGCAGGGTTTTTTTTGCTATTAACTTGGGCAAGTTGATTAACCTGCTTAGTCTTAATGTTCTCATCTGTACTTTTTAGGAGAATAATCATGCTCCCATTTTCTGTGATTATTGTGAGGATTAATGAGGTGTCCTTTGTAAAGGACTTGCTAGTGTTCCTACCACACTGTAAGTGAATTACACATAATTTATTCTTCTCCCCAGACTAAGAACAAGTCATCTGAATAAAGACCACATAAATCATCTTTAACCTAGACTCACTGTTCCTGTTCTTAACTTGAATCCTCTGACTCTAGAGAATACATCTTTGAAAAGATAAATTACAGAAAAGGGCTCATGACTTTACCTTCCCTCTCGTGGAGACCTCCTCAAATCCTCCCCTGGACTGCTGATCCTCTAAAATGAGAATCTACCTGTTAGTCCCCTGCTCAAGTCTTTGAATGGCTTGCTGTTGCTACAGAATAAAGTGAAAGCTCATTAGCCTGGCATACAAGGTCCTCCTTAACCTGGCCTCTCGTGATCTTTCTTACTTCCACTCTGTCCCTACAACCAGTTTGGGTTGGGACCTCTGCCTCATGCTCTGTAGTATACTGTGTCTGCTTCTAACAGAGCCTGATCACATTGCACTGTATTTGTGTGTGAATTTCCTTCCAAGAAACTGAGGGCAGCACCAGCCTCCTCAATTTCTTCTTAAGTTTTAATATCTATTTTATGATTAGGAAATAGCTTCATGTGGTTCACAATAAAAATACATAAAAGGCAGCTGGGCACAGTGGCTCATGCCTATAATCCCAGCACTTTGAGAGGCCGAGGTAGACAGATTGCTTGGAAGACCAGCCTGGGTAATATGGTGAAACTCGGTTTCTACAAAAAATTAGCCAGGCATGGTGGAATATGCCTGTAGTCCCAGCTACCCAGGAGGCTAAGGTGGGAGGATCACCTGAGCTCAGGAGGTTGAGGCTGCAGCGGGCTGAGATTGTGCCTCTGCACTCCAGCCCGGGGTCAGAGTGAGAGCCTGTCTTGAAAGAAAAAAATTTTTTAAATACACACACAAAAGGAATGCAGTGAAAACTCTCTCCTACCTCTGTTTCCTAGATAGTCTATTCCCCTTCCAGGAGGAAACCAACTAATGTTAACAGTATTTTGTGTGTCTTTCTAAAGATATCTTATGTGAATGTGTGTGTGTGTATCTATTCTTTCTTTTGCCTTTATAACCAAATGGTAGTATATTTTTCATGCCGTTCTGCAGTCTGATTTTCTTCTCATAAAGTATCTTGGCAATCTTTTTCAGTATATAGTGATTTTTTTCATTTTTTTATCTTTATACCTCAACATCTGGCACATGGTAAGCAAATTATAAATACTGAGTGAATGAAGTATTAAATTGATAAAAAGGAAACTTTTGTGCTGCTATTGGAAATTAGCTCTCCTCTATATATTTCAGCATGTTGCATATATGCAATGATCTAAAAACATAGAAATCTGACTTGTCTTACTCTTTCCTATCCACTAGAGGGAGACATCAACCTGTTGTGGAAAAGAACGATTAATTGACGTCTTTAACTAGAAACTGAACCAACTCTGCAGCGGGTGATCCTTGTTAGAATTTGCGCCCTTAACTCTATCCAGGACTGGAGGTTGTAGGGACAATAAAGGAAGTTAAATGCAGAAGGAGAATGCACATGGATTAGGGAGCCAGAACACAGGTGAGCTTCAGCTTTTTTGCTAACAGCGAGACTAATTACTTACCCTGACTCAGTGATGTGCTAGTAAACCAGCTCTTTAAAAAAAATTTTTTTTTAAAGCCCTGGGTTGCTGATTTGTATGTAATTATGAATTTCTATAGAGAAAAAGACAATATTCAAATCGAGCCATGCACTGAAAACCAGAGAACAGCCAAGAAGTGTTCAGTTCAATCAGTGCCCTGTGTTGTTTGAAAAAAGAAGCCAGCCTGAGCACCTGTGAGCTCCTCTCTGGCCAGGAGAAATCTGGAGTGTAGTTATTCCACCATAGCCAAATTCAAGCCACTCCGGGTTTAACCACCGAATTGCAAATTCCTTGAATATTTAACAGTAGGCTCTCTTGGCTGGGCGCAGTGGCTCATGCTTGTAATCCCAGCAGTTTGGGAGACCATGGTGGGAGGATTACCTAAGGTCAGGAGTTCAAGACCAGCCTGGCCAACAGGGTGAAATCCCATCTCTACTAAAAATACAAAATATTAGCTGGGCGTAGTAGCAGGTACCTGTGGTCCCAGCTACTTGGGAGGCTGAGGCAGGAGAATCGCTCAAATTCAGGAGGCAGAGGTTGCAGTGAGCTGAGATCGGGCCACTGCCCTCCAGCCTGAGCAACAAAAGTGAAACTCCATGTCAAAAAACAAGACAAGAAAACAACAACAGTAGGCTCTCTTGAGCCAGCCTAAGCAGGTTCCTGCATGCTGCTGAACTTTGTTGGGCCTTAGTCACTTTTCCTGTAAAGTGGGGATGATAGATCTGCTCATTATGTAGATCTATTACATAGAGGACACATAAGTTCTTTGAACACTTAAAGCAATGATTCCTAAACTTCTCTGATCATGAAATCACCCAGTGGCATGTGTAAAATGAACATTCCCAGGTTCTGCCCCAGAGCACCTGGTTTAGAACATTTTGAGGGAGATGGCTAGGAATGTGTATTTTAAATAAGTGACCCAGGTGACTCTTGTGACCTGGGGAAGTGTGGAAACACTGCTGTAAATTACTCTTATAATTGGGTCAGGTGTCAGGGGTCTTTCTCTAACTTCACAATTGGGTCTGCTTGAAAAGATGTATGCAGAGTTCTACAACACACTCCAGGCAGGCATTTAACCCCTCCACTATCTCCTCTGCCCTCAAAGCCCAAACTTCCCAAAGAGGAAAACCTGCTCCTTGCCCTCTCTTAGGCCAAGGCTTCTGTACACCTGAGAAGTCCTTCAATCTGAGATTCTCTGGATTGTTTTCAAACTACTAATTGAGAATTTACAAAGCATCAGGCACTTTACAACAATTTCTCATTTCTTTGCCTCCTCATAACAATCCTATGAAGTAGCTTCTTGCACTATTCCCATTTTACAGAGAAAAATCAAAGAATTCAGGAAAATGTCCAAGGGCACACAACTAGGAAGTGTTTGGGCTGAAACCTCACCCTAGGCCCAAGCCTTGGAACTCTAAGCCTGGGTTCCAGCGCTGCACTGTGCAATTCTGATCTGTGTACGCTAGTTTCCTTGTGTTCTCTGTTTTCTCTGTAGAAATCCTAGGCTCTCTTCTCCAAACCACAAGGTTAGGCTGAAGGAGCAGATGGAGGCAGTTTGTAGTCTACAGGTGCCCTGAATGAAGCTTCTGGAGTACCAGAGTGGATGAACGAGGGACTCCAAGGGAAGGATTCAAGGCTAGGCCTATGCACCTGTAGAATTCAGACGAGACCCCAGAGGAGATCACCGCTCTCCAGTTAACCCTGGTAAGGAGCTTTGAGAGTTACTGTAAATCTCTTAGAGGAACCCAAGCAGGAATGTGACTTCTCACTATGTGAAAGTCCACAAAATTCCTGACTGTCCCCATTTATTTGTCACTTATCATTTGTAACTGGCATTGTAGGTCATCTTGTGCATTAGGGAGACCAGCAGTTCAGAGAGAATGGGTTTCAGCGTGAAACAGATCTGGTTTGAACCCTCTGCTACTTACTAGCTATTGGGCAAGTTACTTATTAAACTCTCTGAGTCTTATTCTTCTCATCTGTAAAATGGAAACATAAGTAGTAACTACCTCATTGGATTGTTCTGAGGATAAAATGAAATAGTGCAGGCAAAGGATTCAGCTGAATGAATGGTAGTTGTAGCCTCCTTCTACTCATATCATCCGAGAGCAAACACCCTCATATTTCCTTGTGTCTCAGGTAGACACTTAAGCTATTATTGTTTCTCAGCTTTAAGGGGGTATTGTCACAAAGAGATAAATGCATGAGGGCAAGAGGCAGTCTCAAAAGTGTTTTATGAAGGCATAAATGTAATGCTGAGTGTCAGAAAAAAATATTTTTTGAGATGAAGTCTCTGTCACCCCAGGCTGAAGTGCAGTGGTGTGATCTTAGGTCACTGCAGCCTCAACCTCCTGAGCTCAAGTGTCAGAAAAAAAAATTTTTTTGAGATGAAGTCTCTGTCACCCCAGGCTGAAGTGCAGTGGTGTGATCTTAGCTCACTGCAGCCTCAACCTCCTGAGCTCAAGTGATCCTTTAGCCTCAGCCTTCCGAGTAGCTGGGACTACAGGTGCCACCACACCTAGTTAATTTTTGTATTTTTTGTAGAGATGGGTTTTCACTATGTTGCCCATGGTGGTCTTGAACTCCAGGGTTCAAGCAATCCTCCCATCTTGGCCTCCCAAAGTGCTGGGATTGCAGGCATGAGCCACCACACCCCATCCGTCAGAAAAATTTTAAGGCGAAAATAAAGAAGCTGTTAAGAATTTTCTCCCTTGAGTGGCATTTTAGACAGCCAGTGGGGAGGGTAGAGGTAGGAAAGGAAGATATAGGGTCAGGTTGAAAACCTGTGAGACACTAGCAGTGCAATATGGCGGACATTGACAGCCTCAGTGCTAGGAACACAGAAACTGAATCTCCTGCAAGGAGGCAGGTGTGCATCTATATATAAGCCAGAGGACCTGTGTTCCTATGAATGCAAATCTGGAAAACTCACTCAGGTTTCCTTGTCAGCAAATTGGTGATAAAATAAACACGTAGGGTTGGTGTGAAAATGCAGCATGATGTGGCCATGCACGTGCTTTTTAACTAGAAGCTAATGTCATGCTCGGGTGGCAGTTCTAGGAAGTTGTGGCTGCTGGCTCAGTAGCATACGTGGAGCAGGCTGAGGAAGCACTTGACTTGAATTTGAGCAGAACCACTAAGAAGTTAGCTAAACTGCCTGGACAATGGAAAAATCCTATGTGGGGATGTAAAAGGAAGAGAAACAATGTGAGGAAGAGAATGCAGAGATCCTGGCCCACGGAACAGCATCGGTGATCCTTAAGTAACTGCATGAGCTGCTTAGAGAAGTTCATTTTCTGGTTATAATTCCTAGCAAAGGAGAGGACTGAATAAGGAGAAGAAGAAAATTCCTTTCTCTGGTTAGGTTCATCAGATCAGCAGTGACATATGTGAAGAAAGCACTTTCTGTGCACAAAAAATCAGGTCTGTATTTTTATAAAAGCCGTTTCTGCAATGTGCATCACTGGAGAGTTAGTTGCTATTGGTCTAAAGTATAATATGAGGCATTTCTAGTAACTTCCATGATATGAACAAAGAAATTGAAAATGTTAGATACATTTACAAGAAGATGTAGAAAAAACTTTAGTCAACAATTTTGAAATATTTTTTTAAATATAAAACTCTGTGGAACCAGTCTTATCTATGGTCTCAAGCCATGTCTGTCTACACCTTATTTCTTTTTTGATCTCATTTCATGGACTATTACACTGGCTGACCTGTTGTTAATCTTATTCTGAGCCAGAAAAGGTAAGGAAGCTGCATTTTCAGAATTGCATTTGAGTAATTTGTGAAATTGCATATTACAAGTTGCCACCATTTCTAACAGTCCTATAACTTTTTTTTTCTCAACTGGGTGTTCATATTAATGCCAATGACCTCTAGGAGCTAGTTTCTCTTCTAGCTGGAGAGAATTGCTTCAGAGTTGGAAGTAAGGCCAAAAATGTGTATTCTTCATGTTTGATTGCAAATGCATAGAAAATTAGAAACTCAATGTATGCAAAAGATTTATGTGGAATTTAAGTACCTTCAAGGGGCAGTGGACAGGATAAAAAGTTATTTTTTACCTGTTTGTTTATAATTATCAAAGATCAAGACTGAGACAAATGAGGGCGATTTAGAAAGAGTTGGCTGCAGGTGCTGGTTGCTCAGGTGGTTCATTTAAACTGCAGGTCAGAGTAACCTTGTCTCATGGTTCTGGTGCTCAGGTATCAGTTTAGGTCTATCTTTCTGCTTATGTCCTTTGTTACCCTCTGAGGACTTCAGTCCAACACAGATCAATAGAGAATAAGTTATGTAAATATGCTCATAGATGGTCATTCCTAGACAAGAAATTGACATTTCATTCAACAATATCTGGGTTCCACGGGATAGACATGCCTCCATTTATGCAACAAATAAGAAAAGCATCTGAGTGACAGTGGGGAAAACACGGGATGTGCAGGTAGGTAGGTAAAATTGGGTTGGAACTTTCACTCTGCCACATGCATGTGGGTGACCTTATAAAAGAAATGTTTGCTCTCTAAGCCTCAGTTTTCCCATCTGTAAAATAGACAGTCCTGGGGAATTTTTGAGGATTAAATGAAGTAAAAGTGAATCAACCTATGAAAGCCTGACTACTGTGGTGTCCAGGCTAGAAAGATGCTCAATAAATATTAGGTTTGTTTTTATTTCTACAAAAAATGTGATCCTTAAGAGCTCTATCCAAATTCAAGTTTCAAATGTCAAATCACATTTTGTGAACTTTGATTAATGTTCAGTTGAGGTGACCTCTGCATTATGAATTAGTAATCTCATCTTTCTTATTCATCACCACTAAAAGTATTATTGCAGGTTCAATGAATCTTTCCCCTTTCCTTTATTAAGTCCATAAGGGTAGGGTTTTATCTCTTAGATTATCTTAAAACAGACCAATTTATGCCCACATAATATGAATAAACCTGTTCCTATGATATTCTGGAGCAGATAAGAGTATTCCAGAACCCATATCCTCCTGCTTGGCCTCAAGCTCAGAGAATAAAGCAATAATCCAAAGGCACCCTTAGGTATGACACCCTTCTAGACATCTGTAGGGTTCCTTCTTCCCCTCCACTTTTCATTTTAGCTTTTGACAGAGTTTTGTTTTGCCTCTTGGTAGTTTCTTTCCTACAGAAAATTTTCCCCTACTCTTTCCCCCTGATCTTTCCAAGTCGAAGCCTTCAGCAAATATTTGTTGAATGCCTGGATTATGCTAGGTGGGCATTATGCACCATGGAAAATGCTGGAGATATAAGACATGCACTGTCCAATTGCAGCGCAGGTTGTGTTGACAGGTAAGATGAGGGCTTTGGGGAGGCAGTGTGTACATTCCACTGGGCTAATGTGCTCTTCACTTTATTCAGGCTCTTGGCTTTGGGATGTATAAGACTTCACTAGACAGAGAAGGGGCGGGATGAGAAGATGAGGAAGGTGCACCTTTATGGAGAGGCTTTCTTTCCTCTTCACAGCAAAACATACCTGTCCTACATTGACTTCCTTTGCTTTCCCAGGTAACATCCAGCTCATCTTGCAAGCTCATCTTACTAATCATAAAAGCTAGTAAATTAATATTACCCATCATATATAACATGACTGAATTTTAACAATTCAATGCCTTATCCCCAAAATACGACTTAATGGTGAAGATTTCAGTCCCCATTGTAGGATATTTTGGAAGCAGGCAGTCATTTCAATGCCATATGTGGATGCCTCCTTAGGCAGGTCAGAGGTGAGATGGCAATGAGGCTGGGACCCTGCTGAGTAGAGGCATTGTCCTCAATACCAGGCTTCAGGGTGCTTTTTGGTCTACCCATTAATATGAACTACCTTGAGAATAATCCTTTCTTTGCTGTGGTCACAATTCAGGTAGAATTGGAATAATCATCCTCTCCACTCTGCATTAAACCAGGCAAAGGTTCCATCCCTGGGTACCATTGTCTTTTTTGATAGATAGGGTGAGTCAGAAGAAAATTTACTCACTCCCATTCATTTTCTGCTTATTATTTCCTGCAGTGAGGTTTCCTTGTATAATAAACAGCTTCTGTGGGTGTCTGAGTTGCTCTAAAAAGAGAACATGCTGTTCCTGTGTGTAGAATGCCTTATAAAGGAAGCATCACAGTGAACACAGAGCAGAAGCTTGCCTCACAGGTGGCAGGAGTTTGTCTGCAGTGTTCTGCATAGAGCAGAGTCAAGCCACCTTCACTTCTGATTGCAGGCATGAGGTAAATGGGTCCTTGGTCTCTCTCCTGGATTCAGGTCCTTCTTAGCCACTGATAGGTCATGTGACCATAGGTAGGTTGTTTAACCTTCCTGATCATTCATTTTCTCAAGTATAAAATGGGATAATAGAATTTGCCTCATAGGCTTGCATATAAAATAAGAATTTTTGAGAGAAAGTAGGGCGTAAATGTCCAGTAAGTGGTAGCTGTCTATGAAGCCACTGTTGTTACTGGGTTCCTTTCTCACTATGTGGCTTCAGGTAGCTGATAGCAGCTCTGTGAGCCTCAATTTCCTCATCTGAAAAGTGGAGTCAATATTATCTCACTGAGCTGGTGTGAGGATTAAATGAGATGCTGTGCACACAGTCGGGTATGATGTTGCTATTGATAGATGTGTTTTCTTCCCCCTCACCCATCTTTGTCTACCTGTTGGCTCATGGTTGAAATTCCTTCATGATGGTTTCCATTTCCAGAGATATCTTGTTAACAAGTATACACCACCAAAAGAAGCTGATTTTTAAAACCATCGTTTAACATTTTCTCCATAAGGTGGCAAGGAGGAGAGAGTATATGGGGACTGGGTACCTTGAAAGACCCCAAGACAGGGGACAGAGAGGCTGAGATTGGCATGTTGTCTGCTGCAGTTACTTGCCAGTGACACACTCTTCCTGTCCAAACTAACTTATCTGCCTCAAGGAAAGACTGCCTTTCAACCGGAGAGAAACCAGGACTCACAGCTTTAATGAAAAATGGACTTGGGGTGGGGCAGTGGAGACTTTTCACAGCCACTGTTTAGCTGAAGAAGCAGGTGCTTCTCCGTCTTTGGAGCCTGTCTTCACTACCCGTGGACCTCATCCTTATCAACCCAGAGCACACGTGCCTCTCTCTATTTTGGCTAAACACCAAACAACTGAGGCTGGGACTGTAAAGTGTTCCCTCCAAATGCCCCCTTGGTTTTCCTCTATTAGAGATCTGGATCACAACCCTCAAAAACCACGTCCCTTATGCCACCTGAGTAGATGGTTTGATGATTAATTAGGCACAGATGTGACACGAGTCTCACAATGGCCCGTGGGTCACATGATACTTTCCTTTTCCTTTTCATCATCATCAGCTGCCCTAAAGCCAGTTGAGACTGTGGTCCTAGTCTTACATCCTGGGTGTCCTGGAGTGTGTGAGGGGAACACCCCAGTAAGCTGGGGGAACTGGGGCTGCCACCAGGGGGCGCGAGGAGCCCTCACCTGAGGAGGGAGTGGGCAGGTGCCTCCAGGGGAGAAGGGCGCCGCAGACGGAGGCACAGGTCTTCGCGATGCCACTTCCACCAAGTGAGTTCGAGGAAGTACCTGGGATCTTTGATATAACGCGAAAGGCCTTCCCAGCGAGCTCTTGAGAGCTGAGAACCCACGCCTTCCATCTCTAGTTCACGGCTTTGCCACTCCAGAACCCGAGGTTACGTTTGCTGCTGGGGATTTGACAAACCCAAAGCCTCTCTGGTTTCACCACTGGATCCTTAGAATCAGACTTCTGTACTGAATGACACCCATGTGAGTCAGGGGAGTCAGGGGCTGGGGACGTGGTCATCCAAGTGTGGTCCCCAGACTGGCTGTATCAGTGTCAGCATCTCCCAGGACCTGGTTGGAAATGCATGTTCTCGGGCCCCACTCCAAACCTCTTAAATCTGAGACTGGGGCTGCGGGGAGCGCCATCTGTGCGCCACTGTCCTTGTGGGTGGACCAGGAGGCGGCTCAAGGGTGCTCCCCCACTTCGGGGTCACGCGCGGCGCCGGGTGCTCCTGAGACTGCCAGGCTCCCCGGCTCGGTGGTCACGTGGGCTCAGGCACTACTCCCCTCTACCGTCCTCTCGGTCTTTAAAAGAAAAAAGGGGCTTATCGTTAAGTCACTGGTGATCTTTTCAGTTTCTCCAGCTGCTGGCTTTTTGGACACCCACTCCCCCGCCCGGAGGCAGCTGCAAGCGGGGAGGATGCGAGAAATAACTGCCTCTTGAAACTTGCAGGGCGGAGAGCGGGCGGCGAGCGCTGGGCTGGGAAGGGACCACCCGAGCTGCGACGGGCCCCAGGGCTGCGGGGCAAGGCTGGCGCCCGGAGCCGGGGCTGCACGAGGAGCGCTCGCTTTCCTCAACAGGTGGCCGCAGGGCGCGTTCCGGGAGCCCCCTACTGCGGGAAAAGCACGTGTCCGCATTTTAGAGAAGGCAAAGCCGGTGTTTATCCACAAGGTAAGCGCCCTTTCGCTCAAGGTGTGATTTAATTGTCTCATTTTGTTTGAAATCCTGCGGTGAGAAACCAGTCATGTTGAGAACAATAAAAGACCAAAAAAACGATCACCAAAACCAACTGTATTGGAAGCTGCCGGAAAGATGGAAAATGCATGCTTTGATCAACTGTCTCTATTCAAGACACCGGCAAGTTAACTTACTTAGTTTGTGCTTGTGAGCTCTGGATTGATTTTGCTAATATGAATGTCTGAAAAAAATTGTTTTTTTCTCTGGTTTTCCTCGGTGGATTTCCCCAGTGTGGATGAAATGACAGTGGAGTTGAACACACTTTCTAATTGAAGTTTGAGGACCTGGGAAGATGTACATATCTCAAACAGATGATAGGGGTTTTAAAATGTATTGGCATTCCTCAGTCATGTCAGCAAACTAAGTTCCTCCTTTCCTGGGCTAAGCGCTATCTGGTATCTCTTATTTGCTGAAGAGGAGTCCAGCTACTGCCCTCTAACCCCCTCCGTGTTATTCTTATTGAAAGGATAATATTAAGTCAAGTGAATGTCATTTTTGTGAAAAATAAAACTTTGAATTGACTTCTATTCAGGAAGATAAGGTTGATTTAATTTTACTTGCTGTTTAAAAAGCAGGATTGTGTTTTGGTGTGGTAGGCAACACTTGGGAGGAAAGAGTTTGCCTTATTTTGTTATATTTCTGGTATTTACATGGGCATTCCATTATAAAGTTTTACTTTTGCTGTAAATTTCATAACTCAGTGTCTAGTTTCCTTTGTGTGAGGGGAAAGATGTTTGCTATTTAAAAAGTGAACGTGTGAAAGGAAAGGTTTTTCTGAGAGTGTTGTAAAAAGCAAATGTACTATGACTATGAAAACATGCTTCACATCTTTGACTCCTATTTTTTTCTGAAGAAAATCAATATATTTTGACATAAGTTCTAGAAAAAGGAAACTGTAAGGATCCGTTCATCAATAGGTGTTAGAGCATACACCTTAGGATTGCATTTTACGTTCCAGCCTTTTTTTTTTAAGATGAATTTCTTGAACATTCTCATTTTAAAAGCCATCAGATGCTTGTAACACTTAAGTCTTGCTCAAGACATAGAAGTCTCTGAAATCAATTAACATGTTTAGGACACATTTCATAGTGTTCTGAGGGATGTGAATAAATCTAATCACCATTTACATTTCTCAAAATGTATTTATAATTCAGAAAAGGTAAATTTAGTAGTAAATCCAATTTATAACCATTTAATTAATATATAATAGATATTGATATGTTCACTCTTAAAAATAAGACACTGACAATTTCTGTAAATGATTCAACATGTAATGATTCAAAATACATCTTGTGATAATTTTAGGTGATGTTTTGAATCATTTTATAGGACATAAATATGGATACAATATAAAATACTGAAGGTTGAACTCGAAGTGTTTACTAGTAAGTTTTTGATAATACATCTAGAACCTTTGAGAATTGTATGCTTGAACATTAGATTTCATAATTCAGGTGTCCAGCATTTTGTTTTATATGTAATAGTACTTTTAAATAATTAGGCTACTGCAGTATAACTTACATACAGTAAAATTTAGCCTCTGTAAGTGTACTTCTGTGAATTCTGACAGATGCAGTTATATAACCAGCACCACAGACAAGACACAAAATAGTTCCATCGCCCCAGAAGTCCCCTGTGTACCTCTTTGTAGTCAACTCTCTCCACCTACCCCACTGCCCCGGAAAATCACTGATCTGTTTGCTGATTATGTAATTTTGCTCTTTTTTTTTTTTTTCCAAAATGTTATACCACAAGTTTTGCTTTTTAGTATGTTTTTACTTAGGCATATTTTCCTTTCTTCACTTTTCTTAAAAGAAAAACCTGTTTTTCCCTTTTTATAGGTTGAGTCAGTTTGTGGTATTTTTGTTTTAATTCTAGTACCTTAGGATAAATTAAGGCAAAGACAATGCTATTTGCAAATGGGAAACTAGAGACTTGAACTAAGTGTTAAATTCATATTGGGCTAATAGATTTAGTTCTTAGCAGATTTAGATTCTATTGTGGTTTAAGCCTTTGGTTATGGTATATTATCATTGGTTATCCTGTATTGAAATATGAGGCCATTTAAAGTTGTTATTTATATCATATTAATAGAATGCACCATTCTGTTATAATCTTTGAAATGTCAAACTTATTTCTGTATTTTAAAAAACTACTTTCATTATATCTGAGATTAAGAAAGCTACCTGAAATTGCATATTATCAAATAGTAAGAAGCAAAAGAGGGATTGAAAACAACAACTTGAAGACATTTAAAATGCAGAGTGATTACGATTGCTCAGGGTAAAATATTTACCTTCATAGGAGCTTAGGTCTGTACCCAAATTACTTGTAGATGTCAGGATTTTTAAATTTCTATGCTCATGGCTTGAAGTCCACATTTTCCTGCAGAGTGCAGATGCAAAATCTTTTGTAAACTAATAGTTTTCCTTGTTTAGTACAGTATTCAATTCAGTATACAGTTAGGAGGCTGTTATTGGTAGTTATTATATATATATGTGTATGTGTATATATATGTATAAAGTAGATGTCTTTTCCCTTTTTCTTTCGTTCTATGAAAAACAGTCTCGGCTGGGTATGGTGGCTCATGCCTATAATCCCAGCACTTTGGTAGGCTGAGGCAGGTGGATCACAAGGTCAGGAGTTGGAGACCAGCCTGGCTAACATGGTAAAACCCCGTCTGTACTAAAGATACAAAAAATTAGCTGGGTGTGATGGTGCACCTGTAATCCCAGCTACTTGGGAGGCTGAGGCAGGAAAATTGCTTGAACCTGGGAGGTGGAGATTGCAGTGAGCCTAGATTGTGCCGTTGCACTCCAGCCTGGGTGACAGGATGAGACTGTCTCAAAAAAAAGGAAGGAAAACAGTCTGTATTTTAAATATGTAACTTACCTTGCATACCCAGTTACAGTGGTAGTAACAAGGATATGCAGAGTGGCCAGTTTATGAGGAACTAGTTGGCCTTTCTAGCTGGAATTATGACAGGTCTTGAAAATGAAGGACTTTTAGTGGAGAATCTTTGTGTGGGTGTACTTGACAGAGGGCAGGAGAGTTAGGGTGACCTGGAAAAACATTGCTGGACTTGTATATGTTTCCTCAAAGCCAGACTGCAGCATTTTGTTGGTAAATTGTTTTGTGTTCTATCAAACCCAGGGCTGAAAGGAGGTGTAGTGTGTTCAGCCTAACTTTGGATTGGCCGTGTCATCTTGAATCTCTTCACTCAGAATTCTCTCTAACCCTGTCCCAAATGAACATTTGAATTTGGTTCAGTTTCTGCAGAGCATTGTCTGTGGCTGTTGTGGGTATTAGGAAGGAGCAGAAACTTGCTATCGAGAGAGAAGACAGATGAACTCTCTCCCATGCCTGCCTTTGAGGCTTTGTCCTCTTACCCTATTCAAGCCCTCAAAACTCTATTTCCTATCTAACTAAATAAACGCCAATTGGTTACTAGGATAATTAGCTTTTCCTCATTTTGGAAGGAAACAGGGTTTCTTGATATGCATGTTCTTAAGAATTACATGCAAAACAGTTTTTTTTTAGACAAAGTCTCACTCTTTCACCAGGTGCCAGGCTGGAGTACAGTGGGGCGATCTCGGCTCAATGCAAAAGTCTCAATATTTTGTTTTGAAAGAATATATTTATAGAGGCCAGGAGTTCAAGACCAATCTGGGTAACACAGTGAGACTTGATCTCTACAAAAATTAAAATATTAGCTGTGCATGATGGTGCATGCCTCCGCCTCCTGGCTTCATGCAATTCTCCTGCCTCAGCCTCCCAAGTAGCTGGGACTACAGGCGCACACCACCATGCCCAGCTACTTTTTGTATTTTAGTAGAGATGGGGTTTCACTATGTTGGCCAGGATGGTCTTGATCTCTTGACCTCATGATCTGCCCGCCTCAGCCTCCCAAAGTGCTGGGATTACAGGCGAGAGCCACCTCACCTGGCCACAAAACAGTTTTTATTGATGAGTTCTGTGGTGATTTTGGAGTGTTTTATCTTTCTAATTAATATTAAATTGATTAAAAGTCTCAATATTTTGTTTTGAAAGAATATATTTAAAGAGGCTGCGTGTGGTGGCTCATGCCTGTAATCTCAGCATTTTGGGAGGCCTAGGTGTGTGGATCACTTGAGGCCAGGAATTTGATACCAGCCTGGCCAAATAATGAAACCCTGTCTCTAAGAATACAAACAATTAGCTGGGCATGGTGGCTTATGCCGGTAATCCCAGCTACTCAGGAGGCTGAGGCATGAGAATTGCTTGAACCTGGACGGAGGTTACAGTGAGCTGAGATCGTGCCACTGCACTCCAGCCTGGACAACAAAGTAAGACTCTATCTCAAAAAAATTTTTTAAAAAGGGATACATTTAAAGATAATAATTGACCAGGTGTGGTGGCTCAGGCCTGTGATCTCAGCACTTTGAGAGGCCAAGATGGGAGGACTGCTTAAGGCCAGGAGTTCAAGACCAGTCTGGGCAACACAGTGAGACTTGATCTCTACAAAAATTTAAAAATTAGCTGTGCATGATGGTGCATGCCTTTAGTCCCAGCTACTTGGGGAGCGGAGTTTGGAGAAGCCCTTGAGCCCAGGAGGTCAAGGCTGCAGTGGGCCATGATCTTGCCACTATACACCAGCCTGGGTTACAGAACAAGACCATGTCTCAAAAAAAAAAAAAAGCTAATAGTCACCAAACAGCTACTTACACACATCAAGGATTCTTGTTGCTTAAGAAATCTTTACCATGAAATTGCTTCTAGTTTCTACTTGGTGAGTGTGAAGTTTTTACTTCTATAGGGCACACAAATGTGAGGTGATTGAATTGAATGCTTGGGAAAGTGTGATGGGCAGGTGGAAGAGGAACAGGGATGAGCTATCAGAGTCTTCCTACTGTGCAAGATTGAGAATATGGCATCAGGAATATGTGGCATTTTGTCCACACACATAGTGTTGTCAGGCTTCCTACAGCCCAGCTATCTGGACTCTAGGGGGAATGGATTTCTATAGAACAGAAATCAAAAAGTAAAATTAGGAGACAAAAATCTTCAGGCCATAAGACATTGTAACTTGTCTGGAAATTCCAACCAACACTATATGTGTATCCAATGACATACCAATAGTCTGGCTTCATCCTCTTGGATATGTAATAATACCTTACAGAATCCTTTCACAGACATTATCTCATTTCATTCTCAAAGCACTGTGAAAAGGCACAGCCCCAAATCGGTACCCATTTCTACCAAAGATGTGGCAGCTCAGGGAGTTTGTGGATTTGTCTAAGACTGCCTGGCTTTCAGGCAGAGCTGGGGCTACTATGAATGTTCTGCTCTGGCCACTGATAGAAATATATATAAGAATAGGCTTGATGGTGGCTGACTTCTTATTAACTAGATTTATAGGTGCTTTGATAAAAATAAATCTAGTCTTTTTGGAGTGTCTTTCTGCCATTTCTAGGGCCAACCTTTTTCTTCTTCACAGACTCACTATCAATATTTGGAATTTTAAATATTTTTGTTTTAGTTCAAAAGCCATAGTATGTTCCCCAGCCAGTACGGTAGAACACCATGCATAATCCCATGTGTACAAAAAACTTTATGGCTGAATTCAGATGTGACTTGAGAGGGCCAAACACAGGTGTGTGTGTTGGGGGAGTGAGAGAGAAATCTCTGGACAGAACACAAGGGCTGTTCACCACCCAGGATGGGGACCAACTATTTTAGGTTATGGTGACTAATTAAAGAAAATCGACATGCAAATAAATAATTCTTAGAATCAGGATACTGGGTACTGGTTCTTTGGTTGCCCAGGTGAAATTACATGCCAGCCCCAACAATTAAACTCTTTAGAGATCATTTTTTCCTGTTGTACCAGACATTGTGGTTACTGAGGCCATGTTTGGATATTTAAACGATGTGTTGGGAAAACTCTGCCCTACAATGTTAAAGAAATTAAATCTTTTGGGGAGTCTTTCCTTTGACCAGTTTCTATCTCTGTTTTAGAGTAGGACTACTCAACCAGAATGGATTTGTTTATTCATTTTTATACACCTCTGGGGGAAAAGACCCCTCTTTTTGCTACCTGTTCTCCTGTCTCACAGACTATTAAAATGGTTTAAGTTCATCACTCCTTTCCCTTTTTATGGCTTTGTTTAGGAAGAAAAACTCTTTGCATTGGCTACCAAGTTCCTGATTATTTAAGGCCACTGACAGATAGTTGTCATGTGAATCTGATCTGAAATATATCCAGACAAAAAGCACCTAGCCTCTTAATGACTCTCCAGAAGTCAGTTTTGGAGAACTAAGAGTTTCATGCTCACATTTCAACTCTTCTGAGGTTCATATTTTCATATATATTTTTCAGGATGTATTTTTAATCTCATGCAAGTGTATGGGTTTTTTTTAATAAAAATGTTCAAATTTTCATAAGTTACACCTGTAGCTCTAATTAACTTGGCAATGTCTTCTGTTTTTCTTTACAGTCATTAAACTTACCCAAGAATCTTTGATGACATTATAATGCCCTTTGTGCCTCTTCTCGCGAGGTGTTATCCCAGCTATTATCTCAAGACATGGATATAAAAAACTCACCATCTAGCCTTAATTCTTCTTCTTCCTACAATTTCGGTCAATCCATCTTACCCTTGGAGCACGGCCCTATATACATACCTTCCTCCTATGTAGAGAGCCACCATGAATATCCGGCCATGACATTCTACAGCCCTGCTGTGATGAATTACGGCATTCCCGGCAGTGTTACTAACTTGGAAGATGGGCCTGGTCGGCAGATCACAAACCCAAATATGCTGTGGTCAACACCTGGGCACCTTTCTCCTTTAGCTGTCCATCACCAGTTATCACATCTGTATGCAGAACCTCAAAAGAGTCCCTGGTGTGAAGCAAGATCACTAGAACACACCTTACCTGTAAGCAGGTAAGTCCAGTCTTCATTCTGAATTACAGTTCTTGGGCATTTCTCAAATCACTTTATGGTTTAGTGAGAAGAAAATGATATGCTAGACAAAGTCTTTATTAATTACATAGTTTTACTTAGAGCACCCAAAACATAGAATGCCCTGTTCTATTCTGATGTTCTAGCTCTCATTAAAAAGTGGTATGTGTACATCAATGCTGTAGGGAGAATTTGCTATTCAGACTATTGTCTTTAAACAGTAAAGACTGAACTTAAGTCACTTTTTTTTTTTTTTTTTTGAGATAGGGTCTCACTCTGTCACTCAGGCTGGAGTACAGTGGTGCAATCTCAGCTCACTGCAACCTCCACCTTCTGGGTTCAAGCAATTCTCGTGCCTCAGCCTCCTGAGTAGCTGGGATGATAGGCATTCACTACCATGCCTGGCTTATTTTTTTGTATTTTTAGTAGAGACAGGGTTTCACCATGTTGGCCAGGCTGGTCTTGAACTCCTGACCTCAAATGATCCTCCCACCTTGGCCTTCCAAAGTGCTGGGATTACAGGCATGAGCCACTGCACCTGATCTGAACTTAACTCACTCTTTTTTTTTTTTTTTTTTTTTTTTAAATAAGAGACGGGGTTTCTCTATCTTGGCCAGGCTGGTCTTGAACTCCTGACCTTGTGATCCACCCATCTTGGCCTCCCAAAGTGCTTGGATTACAGGCGTAAGCAACCGTGCCTGGCCTTTTTTTTTTTTTAACTCTTTTTTTTTTTTTTTTTTTTTTTTTTGAGACGAAGTTTCACTCTTGTTACCCAGGCTGGAGTGCAATGGTGCAATCTTGGCTCACCGCAACCTCCACCTCCTGGGTTCAGGCAATTCTCTTGCCTCAGCCTCCTGAGTAGCTGAGATTACAGGCACGTGCCACCATGCCCAGCTAATTTTTTGTATTTTTTTTTTAGTAGAGACGGGGTTCCACCATGTTGACCAGGATGGTCTCGATCTCTTGACCTAGTGATCCACCCGCCTCAGCCTCCCAAAGTGCTGGGATTACAGGCGTGAGCCACCGCGCCTGGCTTAAACTCACTCTTAATGGAGTTATTTGGATTTGAAAAATGAATTTTTACTTTGTTTTGGAATCTTCTTAAATAGCGACATCCCAATTTAGTGTTCATGACAAATTGTTTCCAGGATAAAAGTAACTGTGGCAGTATTACAACTTAAATGAAATTCTAGACATGTAAAGCTTGAAAACACAGACGATTGGTATAAGCTTTTTAACCATGAACTAAAATAATACCATTATATAAAGATCAGTGGAAACTATTGAAATATAGGCTTCAGTTGACATTTCCTGAAGTTAAAAAGGAAATGTGTGGCCGGGTGCGGTGGCTCACGCCTGTAATCCCAGCACTTTGGGAGGCTGAGGTGGGAGGATCACTTGAGGTTGGGAGTTTGAGACCAGCCTGACCAACATGGAGAAACCCCATCTCTACTAAAAATAGAAAATCAGCCGGGCGCGGTGGCTCACGCCTATAATCCCAGCACTTTGGGAGGCCGAGGCAGGTGGATCATGAGGTCAAGAGATCGAGACCATCCTGGTCAACATGGTGAAACCCCGTCTCTACTAAAAATACAAAAATTAGCTGGGCATGGTGACACATGCCTGTAGTCCCAGCTACTCAGGAGGCTAAGGCAGGAGAATTGCTTGAACTCAGGAGGCGGAGGTTGCGGTGAGCTGAGATTGCGCCATTGCACTACAGCCTGGGTAACGAGCGAAACTCCGTCTCAAAAAAAAAAAAGAAAAGAAAAAATTAGCTGGGCATGACAGGGCATGGTGGCTCACGCCCGTAATTCCAGTGCCTTCGGGGGGAGGTAGGCAGATCAAGAGGTCAGGAGATCGAGACCATCCTGGCTAACACAGTGAAACTGTCTCTGCTAAAAATGCAAAAAATTAGTCAGGTGTGGTGGCGGATGCCTGAAGTCCCAGCTACTTGGGAGGCTGAGGCAGGAGAACTGCTTGAACCCAGGAGGCAGAGGTTGCACTGAGCTGAGTAGTGCCACTGCACTCCAGCCTGGCGACAAAGTAAGACTCTGTCTCAAAAAAAAAAAAAGAAAAAGAAAAAGGTATGCAAGGTAATGCAAGGTAACATTATGGATTATTTCCATTTAATTTGTAATGTTTCTAATGATAATCATAGGTAGGAAGGGAAGGGATGGTATTATGAGAAAGGAGAGGGGGAGATAAACATCTAAGTGAAACTACTAAGGGCATACTGGATATTGAAATTCATTACTTTCAAATATTGTCATAAAACTTTGAGAAAGCAAGATTGCACCATAATTTTACTTGTCTTCTTTTGTTTTACTCATTAAAATAAAGCAGTAAAAGAAGATAATATAAACATCGTGGATAACTTTTTAAAAGTAATGTTTTTTTCTTCTGTAAAGGTAGATATTTTGTTTCTGAGCTTGAATTCTAATCAAATAATGCTAATTTTTGAGAAAATTAAGCCCCATGATATAATTACCTTCATTTATAAATCAATAATACATTTACTATTCCCTTCCCAAAAGAACCATGCCCTTGCAGCATCAGGAACTAGCCACGTGTGCTTTGGGTTCTGCCTGGGGCTCCCTTGCTAGACTCTCTGTTCCTTTATGGACCTCCTTCCCCGGTCCAGCATCAAGCCTCTGCTTCCTTCCAGGCCTTTCCAGGCCAGGCACTTGCTTGCTCTCTCCCTTCTCTTCTCTTTTTTCTCTCTCCCTTTCTCTTCTCTTCCCCCTTTTTCTTCTCTCCCATTGATCTCAAGGTAACTTAAAGTTCATTTGTTACTCCTCTTAAAGTTACTTTTATTTTATTTTTTTGAGACAGAGTCTCGCTCTATTGTCCAGGGTGGAGTGGCGCATATCTGGGCTCACTGCAACCTCCACCTCCTGGGTTCAAGCAATTCTCCTGCCTCAGCCTCACGAGTAGCTGGGATTACAGGTGTGTGCCACCATGCCCGGCTAATTTTTGTATTTTTAGTAGAGATGGGGTTTCCCTTTGTTGGCCAAGCTGGTCTCAAACTCCTGGCCTCGGGTGATCCGCCCACCTTGGCATCCCAATGTGCTTGGATTACAGGTTTGTACCATCGCACCCAACCTTAAAGTTATTTTAAATCCAGACCTTTATCTGAAATTGCAGAGTGCAATATGTTTGTTCTCCATTTAAGTGGGACCCTCAAATGTCTGAAGGGCTGCTTAGCAATGCTGTTGGGAATGACTGATGTTTGGAAGTGGCTGTATGCTTCCAGACTCCTCCATGCAGCATTTGTGAACTCTAGTCTAAACTACAGAAGACCAATGCATATCCTGCCTATGGTTCAGATCTGTGGGTAAGATTTGATCTGTCCACTCCTTTCATTACACTTAGAGATGCACCCCCTACCCCATGGCTATGACAGGTCTTCTGCAGTGACAAATGCTGAGCACCACATGGATGGGCATAAACTCACCTACCCACTTTCAAACATCAGTCATTCCCCACAGCGTGGCTTTTTGTAGCTCTGATACCAGTATCAAAGTTTCTCTCTAAGGCTGGGCATGGTGGCTCACGCCTATTATCCCAGCACTTTGGGAGGCTGAGGCGGGTGGATCACGAGGTCAAGAGATCGAGACCATCCTGGTCAACATGGTGCAACACCCTCTCTACTAAAAATACTAAATTAGCTGGGCATGGTGGCGCATGCCTGTAGTCCTAGCTACTCGGGAGGCTGAGGCAGGAGAATTGCTTGAACCCAGGAGGTGGAGGTTGCGGTGAGCCGAGATCGCACCATTGCACTCCAGCCTTGGTAACAAGAGCGAAACTCCGTCTCAAAAAAAAAAAAAGTTTTTCTCTATTAGATTTGCTGGAATATATTTACCATGAACCCTGGAGGAAAAAGAGATTAAATTGGGCAATGTTCATGCTATTTTTTTTTTCCTAGAAAGCCCTTCCTTTCCCTTTTATGCTCTGTTCAATGGATATTTTCTTTGCTCCCTAGAGAGACACTGAAAAGGAAGGTTAGTGGGAACCATTGTGCCAGCCCTGTTACTGGTCCAAGTTCAAAGAGGGATGCTCACTTCTGTGCAGTCTGCAGCGATTACGCATCAGGATATCACTATGGAGTCTGGTCGTGTGAAGGATGTAAGGCCTTTTTTAAAAGAAGCATTCAAGGTAAAAGAGAATTGTTAACTGCTTGTTTACTTTCCTACTTTTGCTTTCAAACAATTTTTTAGAGATGACTTAGCAGAATGTCACTGCTGGCCTATTTGGCACACAAAGTATTTGATGAACAGTTCAGAGGATCATGTGTGTTTGGGAGTGGGTTGGGTGGTGGAGGGGAATTGCAGATTTCTACCCCAGAAACCCAAGATTATACAGCCAATTCGAATGGGTCTTACCATTCCTTCTTCACCCACATGGGTGTTGGATAGAAGACATCAAGTTACAACCTTGTGATGATGTCTCTTGGAAAAAAATGTGCTCACAAGGAGTTGAAAAGATTCTTTTACTTAAATGTAATATACCACATGCTTAACAGTCATGATAGTGGGCTGGCTCCTGAGGAAGAGAGAATAAACACATTTTATGGAAATGGTCAGAAATCAGGAATTCAACTGCAGTGGACTTTGAGAATTGATCTAGACACATTTCTTCCCCTGGGTTAGGAGGGTCTCAGTTCACAATTCCCTTGTTTCCTGGGCTGGGTTTAGACTATTTCCCTGACTTTGTCTAAATTCCTTCTGGATTTTTTTAAATCAACTTATTGATGAAAATAATCAAACTCTGCAAAATATTTGAAGAGTTTTATTCTGAGCCAAATATGAGTGACAAATGGCCCATACAAAGCCCTCAGGAGAGCTGAAACATGTGCCCAAGGTGGTCAGGCCACAACTTGGTCTCATACATTTTAGGGAGACATAAGGCATTAATCAATGCACGTAAGATATACATTGATTCATTCTGGAAAGGCAGGACAGCTGAAAGCAGGGGCTTTCAAGTCATAAGTGATTCAAATATTTTCTGATTGGCAATTGGTTGAGTTATTATCAATAGGAAGGAATGGCTGGGTTACAATAAGGGATTATGGAGACCAAGGTTTTATCATGCAGATGAAGCCTCCAGGTAGCAGGCTTCAGAGAGAATAGATTATAAATGTTTCTTAAGGGATTTAAAGAGTCTGTTCTGTCAGTGATTCCAAAAGGGAGGAGGGTAATGAACCGTGTTTGGCTCCCCCTTCCCATCATGGCCTAAACTTATTTTTCACGTTAACTTTGGAATACCTTTGGCCAAGAGGAGGGGCCCATTCAGATGGTTGGGGGTGGGGCCTTAGAATTTTATTTTTGGATTATAAAACTTCAAGTTGCTCACCCCTGGTTTCAAGGCCAGGCAGCCCATCTCCCTGCACGTGTCCTTGCTACACACTCTCTCCCTTGCCAGCCCTGATTTGCTGAAGTCGCTTTCTTGCTTACTCTTGTTTTCTCTTTTTGCCATATAACTTCTCCCTCAATAGCCCCCTTCCAGGTAACTACCCTATGTTTCCGTCTGAAAGCTCCCTTCCTTTCTCGATCAAAGCCTTAGCACTTTGTTCTTTGCCAGTAAGAAAAGCAACGTTGAGGGAATTCATAGTGTGTAAATGGCAAATGGCAATTTACTAAATTAACTCACCCATTGATAACTCTAGATTAAGAGGACATTTTACCTCAAGCAGAGAGACACTGATAAAATCCATGACCTGGTGAGGAGTGAAATGTTGGTAGATGGAGTCACCTTCCTACCTGTGCCCTGAAATTCACCCTGTGTGGATGACATTTGACCTGGATTTTATACTTACTAGCTCTGTGACTTCACCTCCCAGCCTTTTCCTCCTCTGTGAAATGGAGATACTCAGAGGGATTTTCTAAAGATGAAATGAGGTTGATTATATGAAAACATATTCAGTGCTCAAATGTTTTGTTTGTGATAACTCTTAACAGTAGATTGTAAGGCCAAGTCTAGTTCCCTGCTATATGATAAGAACAATCTAGATTTTCTGAAATTCTGAACTGAACTCTTGATATGATGACTATTTTCTATCTTGCTGAGGTTTTAGAATTTTACCCCTTAAGAACATTTTAACCAACTATTTCTAACCATATCTTTTAAAAAACAGACCCTTTTTTTTTTTTTTTTTTTTTTTTTTTTGCTGTTGGGGAAACATCTGTCTGCTTGAAACATCTTTGACTGTTAAGACTATAGCTAATAGCAATTGAAAGTAAATTTCCTCTGCTTCTCTGTGTTGTTTCTTCCTTCCTGCTGCGTCAGATAGGAACATGAAATTCTAAATGTGCAAAGAGGAGAGAGTTAAAGCTCTTACAGTTGTTGAGCGCTTAAATGATCCTTTCTTTGCATGCTTCCTGTCTTTGATAGAAGTGCATTGCAGTAACTGAAAGTGGCCACCCATTTTTAAAATTGTCTCAAATAGGCCAGGATGGTACAGTATTAACTTGAGAAATTCCTTGCATTTAACATTCTTTTGTTTACATAATTTTAAACTTGTCTTGTAATTGATTTATAAGCTAAATGACCATATCTTAGTCATGTGTCTGTCCCCTTTGCTGTACAGTGCACTGGAAGCCGTGTTGTGCTTGCTGTTCCATTGATACTCTGTTGGCTTCTTCACACAGAGTTGCCATCAGAGTAATAAGTGCTGTTGTTTCTCTCCTGAGTTATGGAGCACAGAGGAAGGGAGGACATAGGGAGAGTGACCTCATCACTTCTTCTGGTCCAGATGAAGGCATGGCTTGTTTTTCAAGCTTACCCTTTACTTTTTATTCTCTTTCCTATTGGTGTTCATTTAACAAATATTTATTGAGCACTGCACCAGGCTCTGTGGATACAGTGGTGAACAAGACGGTATATTATAAATTCTATGAGGGCAAGGATTTTTGTCCATTTTGTTCGCTAGTGGCACTCAATTCCTTAAATGATGATGTTTCAAAATTAACTGGGTTCCTACACAGAGTTCTGTATCCTTTTTAACTTAATATTGTTTTGTAAGCATTTCTGTTGTAAAATTTCCAGAGACCTTTTTCACAACTGTGTAACAATCTATCTTATGATCAGATTTAATTGAACTCTTTATTGTTAAAGACCTTATCAATTATTTTCATTGTTTTAAATAATGCTATTCTTAATTTATTTGTTCATGAAGCTTTGAAAAAATCTCTAATAGTTTCTCTGGATATACTTTTAGAACAAATCTGTAGGGTCAGAGTATATTAATGTTTAAAGTTCTTGACAGATGTTTTCAAGTGTTCAAGTCTCAAGAAGGCTGTGCAGACTTGCTCTTCTACCAGCAGTGTGAGTGTTGCTTTTACCAACCTCTTGGTAGTATTGACTCTTATCATCAAAAAGAAAAACACGTTGCTATGTTGATAGGTCATGTATGGTATCTTTTGGTTTTTAATTTGCTTCTCTTTATTAGTGAGGTAAATGCTTTCTCTGAAATCTGCCATTTGTATTTTCTCATTTATCTTTTTTATGCAGAGCTTTTGCCCAATTTTCTATCAGGTTCTCACATTTTCCTGATAAATTATTGTGTGCTTTATATGTTACCATATCAACCTTTTATTACATGTATGACAAATATTTTTTCCACTTGATTCTGATGTTGACATGCAGAAATATTTAATCTTTAAATAGTCAAATATCACTAACTTTGATAGTTTTGTATATAGTTTTTAAGTAAAAAAAAAAAAAAGGTCATTTCATACCCAGGCATTATATAAACTTTTGCCTATATTTTGTCATTGAATAGTTTGTTTTTACATTTTATCATTTAATTCAAAAGGAATTTATTTTGGCATACTGAATGAAATAAGAATCAAATGCATTTGTCTGTAAATAATTTTCTCCACATCATTTTACTGAATACATTCATTTTTCATTGATTTAAAATATGAGAGCCAATTTTTTAAAAGTTGAGTTTGAGATACAATTTGCATACAATAAAATTTACCTATTTTAATTATGTGCGTTTATGAGTTTTGAAAGTATGTGTAGTCATGCAACCACCACCATAATTAAGATATGAATGTTATTATCACCCCTCAAAATTTGCTCATGTCCATTGCAACCAATTTCTCCTGAATTTCCCAGGTCCTGGGAATCATTGGTTTGTTTCCTTTTTTTTTCTTTTTTTTTTTTGAGACGGAGTCTTGTCCAGGCTGGAGTGCAGTGGCGTGATCTTGGCTCACTGCAATCTCCGCCTCCTAGATTTAAGCGATTCTTTTGCTTCAGCCTCCTGAGTAGCTGGGACTACAGGCATATACCACCACACCTGACTAATTTTTTGTATTTTTGGTAGAGATGGGGTTTCACCATGTTAGCCAGGATGGTCTCCATCTGACCTCATGATCCACCCACCTCGGTCTCCCAAAGTGCTGGGATTACAGGTGCGAGCCACTCTGCCTGGCCCACTGGTCTGTTTTCTGTCCCTCTAGTTTTGCCTTTTTGAGAATGCCATATTGTATTTGTATTTGGCTTTTTATTTATCATGATGCTTTTGAGATTTATCTGTGTTGTTGCATGTATCAGTAGTTCATTCCTTTCTGTTGCTAATATTGCAATGTATAGATCTATCACTGTTTATTCATTCATTTGGGTTGTTTAAAGTTTTGTGCTATTTTGAATAAAACTTATGAGCATTCATGCATATCTCTCTGTACAGACATATGTTTTTGTTTCTCTTGGGTACCTAAGTATAAAATTTCTAGTTGTGTGATAAGTGTATATTTATAAGATTGTTTTCCAAAGTGGCTGGACGACTTTGCATTCTTGACAACAATGTATGAGCGAGTTCCCGTTGCTTTACATCTTTGCCAAAACTGGATATTGTCAGCCTTTTTAATTTTTGCCATTTTAATGTGTACACAGTAGCATCTCATTGTGGTTTTAATTTGCATTTCTCTAATGATGATTTTGTGCATCTCTTCATGTTTCCATTGGATTTTGTTTCTCTACATACGTATAAATATGGTTTACAGAGTTCTTACATATACTAGCATTTTATTCTGACTGTTCCATTGATCTCTTCATTCTCATGTAAGAACTATTTTACATGATTCTACATTATTCGACCTATTACAGTGTTATAATGTATTTAACACAAGTTTAAAAATGTCCTAGTTATTTTCTCTTGTTTGTTCTTAGGAATGTTAGAATGATTTTATTGCATAATCTTTTGTCTTTAAACTCAAGGATAAAAAAAATTCTAAAAGCAGCAACAGAAAAGAAACAAATAACATACAATGAAGCTCTGACGTCTGGCAGCAGACTTTTCAGTGGAAACCTTACAGGCCAGGAAAGAGGCATGACATGTTTAAAGTGCCAAAGGAAAAAATTTTTACCCTATAATAGTGTATCCAGTGAAAATATCTTTCAAGCCATAATTAAGATATGAATGTTATTATCCAGACAAACAAAAGCTAAGGGATATTAGCTTTTTGTTATTTCCCAGACAAGCAAAAGCTAAGGGATTTCATCAACACTAGACCTGCTGTACAAGAATTGCTAAATGGAGTTCTTCAATCTGAAAGAAAAGGATGTTAGTGAGCAATAGGAAATCATCTCAAGGTACAAAACTCACTGGTAATAGTAAGTACATAGAAAACTACAGACTAGTATAGCACTGTTAATTGTGATTTGTAAACTAATCATATTTTGAGTAGAAAGCCTAAAGGAAGAACCAATTAAAAACAATAACTACAACAACCCCCTCACCACCCTTTTTTTTTTTCCTTTGAGACAGTCTCACTCTGTCATCCAGGCTGGAGTGCATTGGTGCAATCTTGGCTCACTGCAACCTCTGACACCTGGGTTCAAGGGATCCTCTTGCCTCAGCCTCTGGTGTGACTGGGATTACAGGTGCTCACCACCATGCCTGGCTAATTTTTGTATTTTGAGTAGAGACGGGGTTTTACAATGTTGGCCAGGCTGGTCTCAAACTCCTGACCTCAGGTGATCCACCTGCCTCAGCCTCCCAAAGTGCTGGGATTGCAGGTATAAGCCACTGTGCCAGGCCCTACAACAACTTTTCATGACATAATATATACATAGAAATAATGAAAAGTTAAGGGGAGTGAAGTTAAAGTTAAGTGTTTAATTGCTTGTTTGTTAGTTTGTTGTCACCAGTTTAACATAAACACAGTATTTGCAAGCCTCATGGTAGCCTCAAATCAAAAAGCATACAATGGATACACAAAAAATTAAAAATTAAAACATCCCACCAGAGGAAATCACCTTCACTAAAAGGAAGATTGGAAAGAAAAAAGGAAAAGAAGACCACGAAACAATCAGAAAACAAATAACAAAATGGCAGGAGTAAGTCCTTATTAACCATTAATAACATTGAATGTCAATGGACTAAATTCTCCAATCAAAAGACAGAGTGGCTGAATGGATTTTTTTTTTTTTTAAATCCAACCACTTGTTGCCTACAAGAAACACACTTCACCTATAAAGACACACGTAGATTGAAAAGAAAGGGATGGAAAAAAAATATTTCATGCAAATGGAAACCAAAAAGAGCAGGAGTAGCTATAGTTATACCAGACAAAGTAGAGTTCAAGACAAAAACTATAAAAAGAGACAAAAAGGTCACTATATAATAATAAAGGTGTCAATGCAGCAAGCGAATATAACAATTGTAAATATGTTCAGAGCACCCAGATATATAAAGCAAATATTATTAGGGCTAAAGAGAGAGACAGACTAATACGATATTAGCTAGACACTTCACCCCACTTTTGGCGTTGAACAGATCATCCAGACAGAAAATCAACAAAGAAATGTCAGACAATCTGCACTAAAGACCAAGTGGGCCTAATGGATATTTACAGACTATTTCATCCAGTGGCTGCAACATACACATTCTTTTCCTTAGCAAATGGATCATTCTGAAGGATATACCATATGTTAAGCCACTAAGCAAGCATGAAAACATTCAAAAAAATTGGAATCAAACAGGTACCTCCTCTGACCACAATGGAATAAAACTAGAAATCAATAAAGAATATTGGAAACTATACAAACATGGAAATTAAACCATATACTCCTGAATGACCAGTGTGTCGATGAACAAATTAAGAAGGAAATTAAAAATTTCTTGAAACAAATGATAATGGAAATACAACATACCAAAACCTATAGGGTACAGTAAAAGCAGTACTAAGAGGAAAGTTTATAGCTTAAGTGCTTACATCAAAAAAGTAGAAAAACTTGAAGTAAACAACTTAGTGATGCATCTTAAAGAACTAGAAAAGCAAGAGCAAACCATACCCAAAAGTAACAGACAAAAAGAAATATTCATATAAAGATCAAAGCAAAATAAATAAAATTGAAACCAAGAAAACAACACAAAAGATCAACAAAATGTTTTTTTTTTTTTAAGAAAATAACCTTGACAAACTTTTAGCCAGATTAATGTTTTTTTAAAAAAGAGAGAAGAGCCAAATAAAATCAGAGATTTTTCATCTCTGATTTTAAAAGGAGACATTACAACTGATACCACAGAAATCTGAAGGATCATTAGAGGCTATTACAAGCAACTATATGCCAATAAATTGGAAAACCTAGAAGAAATGGCTGAATTCCTAGATGCATACAACCTTCCAAGATTGAAGGATGAAGAAATCCAAAACCTGAACATACCAGTAACAAGATTGTAGCTATTACAGAAAGTCTCTCAATAATCTGGGCACAGTGGCTCATACCTATAATCCCAGCACTCTGGGAGGCCAAGGCAGGAGGATCACCTGGACCCAGAAGTTCAAGACTAGCCTGGGCAACAAGGGAGATCCCTATCTCTACCAAAAAAAAAAAAATTAAAAATTAGCTAGGTGTGGTGGTGTGCACCTGTAGTTCTAGCTCCTCAGGAGGCTGAGGTGGGAAGATTGCTTAGGACCAGGAAGTCAAAGCTGTGGTGAGACAAGATTACACCTCTGCATTCTAGCCTGGTTGATGGAGTGTGATCAGGTCTCAAAAAAAAAAAAAAAAAAAAAAAAATCTCTCAGCAATGAAAAGCCCCGGACTGATGACTTCATTGCTGAATTTTACCAAACATTTAAAGAAGAACTAATGGCAATCCTATTCAAACAATTCTGAAAAATAGAAGAGGAGGGAATAGTTTCAAAATCATTCTGTGAGACCAGTATTACCCTAATACCAAAATCAGACAAACATCAAAAGAATATCACAGATCAATATCCCTAATGAATATTGATGCAGAAATCCTCAATAAAATACAGGCAAACCAAACTCAACAGCACATTAAAAAGATTATTCATCATAACCAGGTGGAATTTATCCCAGGGGTGCAAGGATGGTTCAGCATATGCAAATTAATATGATACATCATATCAACAGAATGAGGATTGAAAACCATATGATAATTTCCATTGATGCTAAAAAAGCATTTGATAAAATTCAACATCCCTTGATATAAATTCTAAAAAAAACTGAGTATAGATGGAATATACCTCAACACAATAACAGACATATGTGACAGACCCATGGCTAGTATCATACCTAATGGGGAAAAACTAAAGCCTTTCCTCTATATGGAACCTGACAAGGATGCCCACTTTCACCACTGTTATTCAACATAGTACTGGAAGTCCTAACTAGAGCAATCAGAAAAGAGAAAGGGCATCTAACTTGGAAAGGAACAAGTCAAATTACCCTAGTTTGTAGATGATATGATCTAATATTTGGAAAAATTAAAAGATTCCACCAAAAAAACTATTAGGTCTAATAAATTCAGTAAAGTTGCAGAATACAAAATCAACATAAAAAATCAGTAGCATTTCTATATGCCAACAGCAGTCTGAAAAAAAGATCTAAAGAGATCTCATTTACAGTAGCTACAAATAAAATACCTGGGAATTAACCAAAGAAGTGAAAGATCTCTACAATGAAAACTGTAAAACATTGGTGAAAGAAATTGAAGAGTACACAAAAAAAGGAAAGATATTCCATGTTCATGGATTGGAAAAATTAATATTGTTATTATGTTCATACTTCCCAAAGCAATCTACAGAGTTAATGCAATCTCTATCAAAATACCAACGACATTTTCACAGAAACAGGAAAAAAACCCTAAAAATTGTATGGAACCACAAAAGATCTAGAATAACCAAAGCTGTTCTGAGTAAAAATATCAAAACTGGACAAATCACATTACCTGACTATAAATTATACCATAGAGCTACAGCAGCTAAAATAGCATAAAACAGACATAGTGATCAATGGAACAGAATAGAGAACCCAGAAACAAATCCATACATCTACAGTTAATTGATTTTTGACAAAGGCACAAGAACATGCCTTGGGGAAAAATAGTCTCTTCAATAAATGGTGCTGGGAGAACTGGATATCTATGTACAGAAGAATAAAACTAGACCCCTATCTCTCACCATATACAAAAATCAAATCCAAATGGATCAGTGACTTAAATCTGAGATCTCCAACTCTGAAACTAAAAGAAAACACAGGGAAACTCTCCAGGACATTGGCTGGGGCAAAGATTTCTTGAGTACTACCCCACAAGCACAGGCAACCAAAGCAAAAATGGACAAATGGGATCACATCAAGTTAAAAAGCTCCTTGCGTGGCAAAGGAAACAAGTGAAGAGAGAACCCACAGAATGGGAGAAAATATCTGCAAACTACCCATCTGACAAGGGATTAACAAGCAGAATATAGAAGGAGCTCAAACAACTCTATAGGAAAAAATCTAATCCGATTGAAAAATGGGCAGAAGATCTGAGTGAACATTTCTCAAAAGAAGACATACAAATGGCAAATGGGTATGTGAAAGATGTTCAACATCATTAATCATCAGAGAAGGGCAAGTCAGAACTATAGTGAGATATCATTTCACCCCAGTCAAAATATGCAAAAGATGGGAAATAACAAATGCTAGTGAGGATGTGGAGAAAAGGGAACCCTTGTATACTGTTGGTTGGAATGTAAATTAATACAACTACCACTACTGTAGTACTAATTTACAACTACTGTAATAGTTGTACTGTTCATATAGTAGTTGTACTGTATGAACGATTTGAAGTTTCCTCAAAAAACGGAAAATAGAGCTACCATATGATCCAGCAATCCCACTGCTGGGTATATACCAAAAGAAAGGAAATCAGTATATCAAAGATATCTGCACTCCAGTGTTTGTTGCAGCACTGTTCACAATAGCCAAGATTTGGAAGCAACCTAAGTGTCCATCTACAGATGAACAGATAAAGAAAATGTGGAACACATACATCACTATCCAGCCGTAAAAAAGAATGAGATCCTGTCACTTCTAATGCCATGGATGCAACTGGAGGTCATTATGTTAAGTGAAATAAGCCAGGTACACAAAGACAAACCTCCCATGTTCTGGCTTATCTGTGGGAGCTAAAAATGAAAAAAATTGAACTCATGAAGATAGAGTAGAAGGATGGTTGCCAGAGGCTAGGAAGGGCGGTGGGAGTGGGGGAGGTGGGAGTCCCAGCTACATAGGAGGCTGAGATTGGAGAACTGCTTGACTTCAGGAGATGGAGGTTGCAGTGAGTTGAGATCACACCCCTATAACTCCAGCCTGGGCGACAGAGGGAGACCCTGTCTTGGAAAAAAACAAAAAAACAAAAAATGGTAGATCACAGTACTTTAGTAAAATTCGGCCATACATGTTATTTCAAACATGCTATTGTTTGAAATAAAAGATATCAAGTGTAGTTAATAATTTAAGTGTAATAGAAAAGGAGCCTAAGAAATCTTGAAAAACGTTGTACTTCATATACATCATCTTTGCAACATGAGAGACTCATGTAGATCTAAGAGATTGTGAAGTCTGTTTCAAGATTGGAGTTACAATTAGTTTTTAAATTAAGTTTTTCTGGCCGGCTGTAGTGACTCACGCCTGTAATCCCAGCACTTTGGGAGGCCAAGGCAAGTGGGTCACCCGAGGTCAGAAGTTCGAGACCAGCCTGGCCAACATGGCAAAACCCTATCTCTACTAAAAATACAAAAATTAGCTAGGCATGGTGGTGGGTGCCTGTAATCCCAGCTCAGGAGGCTGAGGCAGGAGTATCGCTTGAATCCAGGAGGCAGAGGTTGCAGTGAGCTGAGATTGTGCCACTGCACTCTAGCCTGGGCAACAGAGGAAGATTCTGTCTCAAAAAAAAAAAATTACCTTTTCATTGTATGCTAATGTGTAGAATTCTGCATGTAATATGTCCAATTTCAAGAATAATTATAAAGCAACTCCCCATGTAACCAGTGCTCAAACAATGAAATAGAATATAATGGCACCCTGGAATCCCTCTGAGTGGTTTCTCCTGCCACACCTGCCTCCCTGTCTGCAGATGTGGGACAGTCCTACTTTCTGCCTTCCTCGGTGTGTGTGGTTTAACCATGTACACATGCATCGCTAAACACTGCAGGTTCATTTTCTCTGTTTTAGAACTTTATGTGTTCATGTCTTCATATTATTTGGAGACTTTTTTCTTTTATGACTTGCTCATTTCATTTATCATTGAGATTCATTCATTCTCCACACTAAAATTCTGGTTCATTATAGACTTAATGTAAGATATTCAGGCCATATTTTGCATTAGAAACAAAGACACCAAAATGCCCTATTCACTTTCACTTTCTATCTATTTTATTATAATTTCTATTTCTATTTCTTTTTTTTTTTTTTTTTGAGATGGAGTTTCGCTCTTGTTACCCAGGTTGGAGTGCAATGGCGCGATCTCGGCTCACTGCAACCTCCGCCTCCCGGGTTCAGGCAATTCTCCTGCCTCAGCCTCCTGAGTAGCTGGGACTACAGGCACGCGCCACCATGCCCAGCTAATTTTTTGTATCTTTAGTAGAGACGGGGTTTCACCATGTTGACCAGTATGGTCTCGATCTCGTGACCTTGTGATCCAGCAGCCTTGGCCTCCCAAAGTGCTGGGATTACAGGCGTGAGCCATATAATTTCTATTTCTTAATACTTTCTCAGACCCATGTAACTGTCTTCATCCTCCCTACCAACACCCCATCCAGACATCTTCTCTCATTTGCACAACTATAGCAGGCTTTCATCTGGTCTCCTGGCCTCCATCAGTTTTGCTGCCTCTCATTGGTTCTTCTGAAGTAATAATTTTTGAAATGTAAATATTAATAGCTCTTCCTTGCATAAATGAATTAAAAGCACCATCGTCTTAGAGATTGCTATATAATGAACAAGTTCAAATTCTTAGAGTCTTATTTTTTGTACTTCTATGTCTTTGAGTTGTTTAGAGTAGCTCTACTTCATAAACTCGGTTCTGGGCTTTTCGGGGAGGTCAGATCTGCTCCACATGTCACTATGTTCTCCTTGGACCAGGGGCTACCTCGCAGGAGCTCAACAGGCCAAGCCAAACTGTTGGAGCAGCACATCTATTGATATATCATTGACTACAGAAAGTCCTGTGTTCAAGCCCAGCATCAGTTGGTAGGGAAGTGTTTATTCTCTGCCCACTCTAGTACACTGCAGGGTCGCAAGGCTGAGTGAGAGAATGAAGAATCGAGAACAGTAATCTAATACACCACAACTCTTGTCAATAGCAGTACATTTTGTCCCTATTTAGATTCTAATTTCTTTATTTGTTCCTTTTGTTATTTTATTTGACTATGAATTCCCATTAAATATCTTATTAAACCCGAAAGAGGGATATATGTAAAAGAATATAAGCAGTTGAATTTGATGTGTCGATATACAACTCTTGAGGGGTTCTATGACTTGGAGCAAGTCGATTTAATGTTACTGTCTCATTTTCCACATCCAAAGGATATATTTTTACATCTCTCTCTTTTGAGAATTCTCAGAATATGCAGAGAATAACGTATTAGTCAAAAACCAGGATATTGAAATATTCCTAGGTCTCTTTTACTTATTAACAAGGTGACAATGTAGCTTGACTTTGGCTTTGTACCTATACTGGTCCTTAAGAAGACATCCCCTGTCTCTCAGCTGGGAAGTGTTATCAATGCTGTTAATCAAGAAGAGATTTAACCAAGAGATTATAGCAATAACCTTTTCTTCTCCCCCACTCTGCTATAGGACATAATGATTATATTTGTCCAGCTACAAATCAGTGTACAATCGATAAAAACCGGCGCAAGAGCTGCCAGGCCTGCCGACTTCGGAAGTGCTACGAAGTGGGAATGGTGAAGTGTGGTGAGTGCTTGCTTCCCTTCTGATTGCATGTGGGCCTTGCTAAAAGCTCTGTCCTCTGAGGAACTGGGGACATGTAGCTGGGAAGAGAAGAAGATTTAGGACATAGTAATTAAGTATGTGCATGTAGTTACGTTGGAGGGAGCATTGACTTATCCACAGTAACTGCAGAGGACAGAGATGGGATGAATGGGAACAGATCATGGGAGGCAGATTTTGGCCCCAGGTAGAGAAAAACTTTATACAGTTCTAGTGGTCTGACCACAGAATAGGCTACTACATGGGTTAGGGGACTTCTAGCCACTGGAGTCCTCAAACAGGGCTGGGTGACCATCTGCCTGTGACCTTGAAAAATCCAGTTCTAAGGATGAAATCCTGGTAAATGTCCACGGTTAAAGCTTGTGACAAAAAAAGTAGAATATCTTGTGGATTACTGGAGTAGCCAGCGGGAAGCTCATACCTATCCCCTGACTAGCTTTCTAGAAGTAGAAAAATAGGTAGGAGTCAGAAACAAAATGGAACTATGAAAAGTACATACAGCTGGCCGGGCACGGTGGCTCATGCCTGTAATCCTAGCACTTTGGGAGGCCGAGGTGGGTGGATCACCTGAAGTCAGGAGTTCAATACCAGCCTGGCCATCATGGTGAAACCTCATCTTTAAAAAAAAAAAAAAAAAGAAAAGTACATACAGCATAGATTTTGTTCTATGACAGTAATAGATGTATACATTTGTGTATATAACATATTTATGTATATATATTCACATTTTATACACACACAAAGAAAAGTGAGCAGTTTTAGTATATAATTGACAAAGATGCTGACACCCAGCTCCGTCCACCTGGCGACTTTTGGTTCATTTGTCTGTACTCACTTGTTTATATGCGCTCATAGCAGCTTGCCTGCACTTATTCTTCTTCTAGCCAGTATTTTACCTGTAGTTAGTTGTAATTTCTCTCTTTGTAATTATTTGAAAATTTAAAACAAAAATCTCTTTACTCCCTGACAGTTTCTTAGTAGCGCTGCCTTGTGAGCATTCTCTACCTTTTTCTTTTTCTCTGTGTATCTAACAGATTAGAACCCTCAGCTATTATAGTTCAGAGTTACAGCAGAAGTCCTCTTAATTTGATCACACTTTCGTGGCTTCCTAGAGTCACTGATGTTCCTCTCTGGCTTCCTAGAGTCACTGATGTTCTTCATTTCCTCTGTAAAACAAAGCCTCACCTTTGGGCACTGGTAGGATGTTTTACAGAGGAAATGAAGAACATCAGTGTGTGTATCGGTTACTCTCTCAAACACTTAAACGTTTCTGTTCCCATTGCTTCAGTTTATCCTTATCAGAAACCAATGGGCTTCTTCTCAAACCTGTTTCTACTCAATGTAATTGTTACATTATGAAATTTAATTAAAATTTATGCAAACATTATGAATAGGAAAAGACAGGTTTGCTTTTTTCTATGAAAGCTTAGTTGAAAGTTTTGAATAAAATCTTTTATGACTACTTGAATAAAATCTTAAAGGGCTAATAGCTATTGAGATAGGTATGGGTGAGATTGGGGGGCAAAACAAACGTAGGAAGATCCTGAATTCAGAATTCCTTAGAAGTATCTAGGTTCTTGCTCTGTTTTAAAGAAGCTGAAACTAAAAATCCAGAGATATCTCATGGGTAGGTTTATGCAAAAAAGTGACTTTGTCTAATTGGCCCAGATAATTAGAGAGAAAGCCTTGGCTCCCTGACAAAAGATTGCAAATAAATGTTTTAAGTTTTAAGTTCAACAATATTTTAAGGTGAATGTGTGTGTGTGTGTGTGTGTGTGTGTGTGTGTGTTTAAAAAATGATTTCCAGCTTAGTCTTAAGAATGCTTTTGTTGTACTAGTGTCTGTTGCACAGCGGTAGCCCTCATGGCTCAAGGCAGTGTATGCTGGGAAGGGCATGGAGGTTGGACCTCATAGAGTCTGTTTCATCACTTCTTGCTGACTGTGACTGTGCTCAAACTACTGAACCTCTTTGGCCATCGGTTTTCTTATCTCTGAGCTGAGATATCTGCTTCACTGGACTTTGTGAAGAATAAGTATGAAAACATGTATGAAGACTTAGCTTAGTACCTGACACTCAGTTTTAGTTTTTCTCCTTCTCTCTCCTCCTTCCCTGGAAAGCTCATATGAGTTTTGATACAATGCTCTTTCATGAGACAGAGTACAGAGGGATAGTTAAAGAAGCTTTCATAGAAAAGGGAATGAGAGAAATTTCTGAATTTAGCCAGAAAGTTTAAGAAAAGACTGTCTTCTCTGTGGAGATTACAGAAGAAATGAGATGGGTTGTTGCACATATACAATGGGATATTTCACCCTTTACTGACCATAGAGAAAGACCATTAGAGATGAACTTTCTTAATTCTGTCTCTCTCCTTTCCCATCGCTCTTCCTATCTGCCCTCCCCCAAACCCTCTATGCATGCTTTTTCTTTTTTTTTTCTTTTTTCTTTTTAAATACAGAGTTTCACCATGTTGGTCAGGCTGGTCTTGAACTCCCGACCTCAGGTGATCCGCCCGCCTTGGCCTCCAAAGTGCTTGGATTACAGGCATGAGCCACCACGCTTGGCCATGCTTTTTCTTCTATCAGGTCTTGAAGGCTTAGAGATTCTACCTGCATTTTGCATCCTCCTGTACCATCCTGCTTCCCCCTATTATTCTGAAACCATGTAGTCTGTTATCACCTTTTTCTTCTGATTTCTGATCTTGTCTTTTCTACTAAAGTTTTGATGTGGTCATATAATGGTAGGACGACATTCACTTAGACTAATTTTATGGATGAAACTTCATTATAAGGATACACTGAAATGTAAGGAACTAGGCGATCGATCTGAATAGCCATGTATTTGGCCTATATCCTCATATTGCTAGGATAGCTCAAAATCTTTTGGGTGCCATATCTTTCTATACCTGCTGTATATTCTTCCATGAAAGGGATTTGATAGGTAGATAGTATAAAATAGTGGTTAAAAGCATCAGCTCTGGATTCAGGCTACTGCTTGGGTTTAGATCCTGCTTCTACTATTTTCTACCTATACCATCTTAGACAAGTTATTTGAGCTTATGTTTGGTTCCTCCTCTGTACATTGGAGGCAGTAATAGCTCCTATACTGTAGGGTAGCTGTCAGAATAATCTATGTGCAATATGCAATGACTGGTGCATAGAAGCTTCCAGTAGATGTTAGCTGCCATTAGTATCATTTATCACTATTATTATCATCATCTTTGGCTGGGGCTATTTGCCACTCTAATATGGAGCACTCCTATTTGGTAGAGCTGCTCATTAAGCTCACTGAGAGGCAGCTGCCTAGGTTACAGTATAAAAGTCATAACACTAGAAACATCCTCGATAGAAAAATGAGTTCCTTGTCAAGGGCTTTATTTATTGAGTCTAGAATTCTCAGAACTCATTACAGGGCCTAGGACATTAGACTTTGTCAGTGAAAACTTGTCAAGTAAATTTGAATGTATGAGTTCAAAATCTCTCACTTTGAGTGTGTAAAGGGTATGTAAATCTGTTTTGTAAATTGCTTTTTCTTATATACTCTACAAAAGAGAAATGCATGATCATAAAGGTGCTTTTTTTTTTTTCTTTTTTCCCATGAGAGAGTATCACTCTGCTGCCCAGGCTGGAGTTCAGTGGCACAATCTTGGCTTACTGCAGCCTTGACCTCCTTGGGCTCAACTAATCCTTCCAACTCAGCCTCCTGAGTAGCTGGGACTACAGGTGTGTGTACCACCATGCCTGGCTTATTTTTGTATTTTTTGTAGAGACCTGGTTTCACCATGTTGCCCAGACTAGTTGAACTCCTGGGCTCAAGTGATCCTCTGGCCTCAGCCTCCCAAAGTGCTGGGAGATTACAGGCATGAGCACTGTGCCTGGCATACAGGTGCTTTTTAAAACCATACATTTTGCAACAACCCACCATGGCACGTGTATACCTATGTAACAAACCTGCACATTCTGCACTTGTATCCCAGAACTTAAAGTAAAATAAAAATAAACATACATTGTGTTCCATTTTACCCTAGGTATATAATTGACCTTAAATATCCATAGCATTCTACTTGATTACAAATAAAATGAATTATATTTTAGGCCTTTAATTCTTTCAGCAGTAAATTTGGTTCAAATGTTCTGAATAAATAGAGCACTTTCTTCTACTATAACTAGTCAAGGTTAAGGGGAAATTCTGATAAATTTTCCTGGGAGCCAATAATTTAAATTTGCTCATACTTTCTAACATATTTATTATTTTAAATGTAGAAATCGAATTTAGTGAAAAAAACGTAATCAAATGGGGTGTAAAAACTAAGCATTTTGCAGATTTTAACTTTTAGGGTTTTTTTAAGGGGAAATTCATATAAAAGTTGTAACCATGCTAATGACATCCTGACTTACAACATGTCTTTCTTAATTTCCATTTCACATTTTTGTCTTTAACCAATGAAAACTTATAAAGATTTTGGTGCTCAAATGTATACAGATTTAGAAGTTATATTTTTGTTGTTGATTTCTATTTTTCTTATGGTCAGAGAATATGGTCTGAATGATCCGTATTTTACTTAAGATTTTCTTCATTGCCTAGTATGTGATAAGTTTTGCAAAATTTCTATGGTCTTTATAGATCAAGCTTGTTAATTATGTGGTTCAAATATTCTGCATTCTGACTTTTTGCTCTTTCAGCTGTTGAGAGAGAGGTTTAAATATCCCATTATAATAGTGCATCTGTCAGTTTCCCTTTTTCTTGCAATCACTTTTTTGTGTTGTATTTGGAGGCTGTGTTTTGTTGTTTATGATTTTCTTTTTTTCTGCAGAGTCTTGCTCTGTCATCCAGGCTGGAGTGCAGTGGCGTGATCTCGGCTCACTGCAACCTCTGCCTCCCAGGTTTGTGCAATTCTCCTGCCTCCGGAGGCCTCCTGAGTAGTTGGGATTACAGGAATGTGCCACCATGCCTGAGTAATTTTTGTATTTGTAGTAGAGATGGGGTTTCACCATGTTGGTCAGGCTGGTCTCGAACTCCTGACTTCAAGTGATCCACCAGCCTCAGCCTCCCAAATTGCTGGAATTACAGATGTGAGCCAACTGCGCCTGGCCTATGTTGTTTTGAAGTATATGAGTTTAGAATTATTTATCTTTTATTAATATTCTAGAAATGAGTCTCCTTATCTATAATAATAAATTTTGCCTTAAAGTTTATTTGTCTGATATCAATAGAGTAACATCAATTTATTTGGTTAATTTTTGCCTGTTATATATTTTTCTGTCTACTTTGTTTTTCTGTATGTGAGGTATCTCTCTTACGACTAATCTAGGTCTAGATTTAAAAATATATATGGTTTCAGAGTCACTCTTAAATGGTCAATTTAGTATTTTTTCTTTATTGTGATAACTAATATTTGGGTTCATTTCTATCTTATTTTGTGATTTTAAAATTTTTATTATGTATTTTCCACTTCTTTCCTTTTAGGAGTTAATCATATTTTTATGTTTTCTTTTTCTTCTTTTACTAGTTTGAAAATCATACATTCTGTTTTATTTCCCTTTTTTCTTTTGAGACAAAGTCTCGCTATGTCACCCAGGCTGGAGTCCAGTGGCATGATCTCGGCGCACTGCAGCCTCCGCCTTTCGGGTTCAAGTGATTCTCCTGCCTCAGCCTCCTAAATAGCTGGGATTACAGGGGTGTGCCACCACGCCCAGCTGATTTTTGTATTAATAGTAGAGATAGGGTTTCACCATGTTGCCCAGGCTGGTCTTGAACTTCTGGCCTCAAGTGATCCCCCCCCCTTGGCCTCCTAAAGTGCTGGGATTACAAGTGTGAGCCACCATGCTTAGCCACATTTAAATTCCTTTAATGACATTTCTATTTTTTAACATGTGTTCTTGATTAATTTGGGAATTTAAGCTTTTATCTTCCCAAAAAAAGAATCTTAGAAATTCTAACCAAAATCATTCATCTCTCATCTTACATGTTATTGTTTGGTATTTTGGTTCCACCTTGTTTCTGTATCACCAAAACTTAATTATTGGATTGGGTGTGGTGGCTTCTACCTGTTATCCCAGAACTTTGGGAGGCCAAGGCAAGAGGATCATTTGAGCCTAGGAGTTCAAGGCCAGTGTGGGCAACATAGCAAGACCCTGTCTCTACAAAAAATACAAAAATTAGTCAGGTGTGGTGGTACACACTGTAGTCCCAGCTACCCAGGAGGCTGAGGTGGGAGGATCCCTTGAGCCCGATAGGTTGAGGCTGCAGCGGGCTGTGATCATGACCATTCCACCATACTCCAGCCTGGGTGACAGAGAGACCCTGTCTCTGAAAAAAAAAAAAAAAGTAAATACAAAGAATAAGCATATAAATCAAATTTGCTAGTAATTAAAACATACAAAGTAAAGCAAGATGGTTTAGTCATTTGTTAGATTAGCAAACATTAAAAATGATTTTTAATGTCCAATGGGTTCTGAGAAAATAGTCAAACTATTGAGCACTGGGCAATATAGACCCTATCTCTACAAAAATATTTTAAAATTAGCTGGGCATGGTGGTATGTTCCTGGAGTGCCAGCTACTCAGGAGGCTGAGGCAGCAGGGTTGCTTGAGCCCAGGAGACGGAGGCTGCAGTGAGCTATGATTGCACCACTATACTCCAGCTTGGGCAACAGAGTGAGACTCTCAAAAATACAATTAAAATAAAATAGTGTATATACTGCAATCTAATTTTGTGTATAAAGGCCAGGCGCAGTGACTCATGCCTGTAATCCCAGCACTTTGGGAGACCGAGATGGGCAGATCACCTGAGGTCAGGAATTTGAGACCAGCCTGGCCAACATGGTGAAACCCCGTCTCTACTTAAGTAAATACAAGAATTAGCTGGGCATGGTGGCGTGTGCCTGTAGTCCCAGCTACTTGGGAGGCCGAGGCAGGAGAATTGCTTGAATCCGGAAGGCGGAGGTTGCAGTGAGCTGAGGTTGCGCCATTGCACTCTAGCCTGGCGCCTGGTGACAGAGTGAGACTCCATCTCAAAAAAAAAAAAAAAAAAATTAGCCAAGTGTGGTGGTAGGTACCTGTAATCCCAGCTACTCAGGAGGCTGAGGCAGGAGAATTGCTTGAACCTGGAGACTGAGGTTGCAGTGAGCCAAGATCGCAGCACTGAACTGCAGGCTGGGTGACACAGTGAGACTGTGGCTCATAAATAAATAAATAAATATTTTTGTGTATAAAACATGGAAAAACATAAAAGCATTAAAAAACTGAAAGAGTTTATGCCAAAATTTATTCTCTTCTATATTCTCCAGATTTTTTTCACTTAGTTATTTGAAATATACTTGTTTTGTATAAGTATGAAAAAGAAATATAAACGTGCACACATGCATATAAACATTTTAAGAATGTGTTATAATAAAATATATTATTTGATACCTTTGGAAATATCCCCATTTTCCTTCCTGAAGAAAATTCCTAATTTCATGGTTTGGAAACAGTTATATGAGCGCTCTTTATAGAGAAATGGAGTTAGCATCTATAGATGACCTGGAAATGGAGACCTAAAAAGTTGCTGAAAAGTTACGTTGTTGGTTTTGCTAGTACAGTCAAGACCATAGTAATCTTTGATATATGCCCCACGGACTGAAGAGTCAGGCTTCTTTTACTTGACTGTGCTTTTACCCTGGCAATTCGAATGACTCTGCTTTCCTCTTCAGGCTCCCGGAGAGAGAGATGTGGGTACCGCCTTGTGCGGAGACAGGGAAATGCCGAGGAGCAGCAGCGTTGCGCCGGCAAGGCCAAGAGAAGTGGCGGTCACGTGCCCCGAGTGCGGGAGCTGCTGCTGAGCCCCCTGAGCCCCGAGCAGCTGGTGCTTACCCTCCTGGAGGCCGAGCCGCCCCATGTGCTGATCAGCCGCCCCAGCGTGCCCTTCACCGAGGCCTCCATGATGATGTCCCTGACCAAGCTGGCCGACGAGGAGTTGGTACACATGATCAGCTGGGCCAAGAAGATTCCCGGTAGGGCTTTCTGGTTATCAGTTTTCCACGTACTTGTAGAAAGGCCTGCTGCTAATATTTAAGGGCCAAGAGTACAAAGTAGAGGTCCACGAGCTGTGCCTAGATATTTAACACTTCCACAGCTAGATTAGTAACTTTTGAGTGCAATATGCTCTTTCCTCCCATCTTGGCATACCTACCTTCAACAAGGTCATGTTCTGATTTAGAATTCTGAGACTGCTCTGAGTTCTGTACCAGACATGGTAGTGCAGAAAGAGCTGTATGTCACCCAGCCATTTCTATTCTTGACTCCCTTCTTTTCCCATGTACAGATGCATCCCATACTGCCTTGCACAAACCCCATCCTATGTGTCCACATCTGCTACAGACACCTGTTGGCCACCTTTCGTGCCTAGAGGTCTGGGAGGATGGACCCAGGGAACCCACCCAGGCTCTGGAATTGGGCTTGGGGTCATTTGGGCAAGAAATCCTAGGGTCCTGGAACCTGGAACAGGGTTAAAATGATGGGCTCAGCTAGGAGTGGTGGCTCATGCCTGTAATCCCAGCACTTTGAGAGGCTGAGGAGGACGGAATACAGGGTCAGCTGTTCAAGACCAGTCTGACCAACATGGCAAAACCCTGTCTCTACTAAAAATACAAAAATTAGCCAGGCATGGTGGCAGATGCCTGTAATCCCAGCTACTTGGGAGGCTGAGGCAGGAGAGTCGATTGAACCCGGGAGGCGGAGGTTGTAGTGAGCCGAGATCATGCAGAGCAAGACTCTGTCTAAAAAAATAATAAATAAATAAATAAATAAGCTGGGCTCCACATTGACCCGTCCTTTGGCTGTGGACTCCTCACCTTGAGAGGAGGGGCATGTTTGGGTAGGATGGGGTAGGGTGCAGTATGACTGGTTTGGAAGTGAAAGGTTTGTCAGATGTTAAATAGAATTTTATAAATTATTATTCCAATAGAGAATCAATATTATGTACATAAATAAGTATGTATGGACAAATAGAGTAAATCAGTGGTTGAAGTTACATGAATCCTCAGTGGGCCCATAAACTTGGAATGCCATTGAGTTAAAAATGAGCTTAGTGACTCATGAGTTATCATTTGGAACCTGCATTTTCCATCCTCTAAAATGATCACTTCTCCCAAGGCCATTTGTAATATATACCTGAAGGGCTGTATGATGCTAAAATTACCAGCTAATTATCATTTGACTTGGTATTTCTGTGGAGGAGTGAATCTAGGATTCTAACCTAGAATGGCAACACCCCACAATCCCCCTGTGAAAGCTTCCCCATGCCCTTCTTTACAGTCCTTGAAGAAATGAAGTCTCTTACAAGTTCTGAGCCACTGGAGGCATTCCCATGGCCTGGAGAGCAGCAAGTGTACTGGGCAAATGTAAAGATGAGGAGGGGTGAGAAGCTGGGGGAAGAGCGGTTCCAGGTAAAGAGCCCGGGGAACAGAGGCCTACAGTGACAGTATCATTTGGGGATTTTTGTTGGCCTGGGCCCATTTCTTCTGAGCTTCCTGAGGATTTTTTGGTTTCTAGTTGTATTTTGTTTTGTCTAGCATCTTCACCTTTCCCAGAATTACTTTATTTTCTCTGCTTTTTCCCAGAGGAGACAGTACTGATGCACTTTCCTCTAGTTTTTGCTTTAAATGTATTCCAAACACGGTTTTGCAGGACCACACATGGAGAGCAGTGGTGAAATTAGTTATTGCTGAAAGCTGTGCCCCTTCTTTGTGCCATAAGAAATCTGAACTTTTCAGCTGCATTATTCCTTGTTAAACCTGGTGTTTTGAAAAATTTTCAGGAAACATAGGCATAGTCTGAAGGTGTGATTCCCCCACCCCGCCCCAGCTGGCATAGTCATTGTCCAAGCAAACAAAAAAATTATCATCTAGCCTTAATCTTGTTGAATATCTACAAGATTAAGAACCGTGATCTCTCTTGGGTAGGCTTATTGTCTATCATTGTGGGTGAGATTGGGAAGGTGTATACACATTAAGAACCTAAGTTGAGCATAGCATGTGGATTTAGAAAGTATTTATCCATCTTTACATTCATAACACCATGAAATTCTCCTTTATGCAAATTGGCATTATAATTGTTCCAAGACTTGAACCACATGTGTTCTCTCTGCCATAGTGTCCTCATCTGTAAAATAAGGATGATAAGAGATCCTGCCTATAGGACATTCTCAGAGATAGACATTATTACCCCCATTTTCCTGTAAGAAAAACAAAGACTTAATGGGAAATTAAGTGACCAACTAGAAAGAGGCTGAGCTGGGGTTCAAACCAGAGTCTATTTCATGCCAACGCTCTGTCTTTTGTTACCATATTTATATTACATGGCCCTCTCCTTTTATCATGGCTTGTGGAGGAAGCCCCAGTGTTCTCTGCTTTTTTTTAAAGTGCTCCCCTCCCCAGAGGTTACCTGTTTTCAATCAATATTGTGACCAACATGTGTTATTAGGTTGTCAGGACCTGCTTCGTTATATTTGCTCTTTATTTATTATTATTTTTTTGAGACAGAGTCTTGTACTCTCACCCAGGTTGTAGTGCAGTGGCGCCATCTCAGCTCACTGCAATCTCTGCCTCCTGGGTTCAAGCAATTCTCCTGCCTTAGCCTCCCAAGTAGCTGGGATTACAGGCATGCACCACCACGCCTAGCTAATTTTTTGTATTTTCAGTAGAGACGAGGTTTCACTATGTTTGCCAGGATGATCTCGATCTCCTCACCTCATGATGATCCTTCCACCTCGGCCTCCCAAAGTGCTGGGATTACAGGCGTGAGCCACCGCGCCTGGCCATATTTGCTCTTTATTTATTTATTTTTTTGAGACAGGGTCTCACCCTGTTGCCCAGGCTGGAGTGTGGTGGCATGATCTTGGCTCACTGCAGTCTTGACCTCCTGGGCTCAAGCTGTCCTCCCACTTCGGCCTTCAGAGTTTCTGGGACTACAGGCACCTGCCACCGTGACCAGCTAATTTTTTTGTAGAGATGGGGTTTCTCCATGTTGGCCAGGCTGGTTTCCAAATCCTGGGTACAGGCAATCTACCTACCTTGGCCCCCCAGAGTGCTGGGATTACACGTGTGCCTCACTGTGCCTGGACTGTATTTGCTGTTTAGGATAGAATCACCAAGAAACAGTGCTTCTACCGAGAAGAAGGATCTTAACACTGGATGGGAAATTTTAAGCAATCAGAGAAATCCTTGCTGTTGAGTCCTTGGCTTTCTGAGCGGCCTGGCACTGCTGTCTGTGTGCCTCCACTTGCAACCTCCACCTACTGCATTCCCCGACCCCTTCTGATCCCAGTCAAGGATTGGGTCAGACAGGCAGCTTCTCTGACTGGCAGCCAAACATTAACCTTCTCAGTAGCGCAGAGGAATTATTAGGACACAGCTAACAACGATTGGTTCTGAGCCCAGGTCATAGTGCTTGACAAACTCTAAATGAAGTATGTCTCTAGAAGGGGTCCAAGACTGGAAACTGGTTGCGCAGCTTAACTTAAAAGTTTTCTTCCTTTAATGAGCAGTTAATCACATCTATAAAATATCGATTCCCTAATGGTTTGTGTTTTCTTAGTGTTTTAACACTTGCCATTCTATCTCTACAGACACAGGGAGCTGAGGAGGAGGGGTGGGGGTGTCTCACTACCTCTTGCTTTCCCCAGGCTTTGTGGAGCTCCGCCTGTTGGACCAAGTGCGGCTCTTGGAGAGCTGCTGGTTGGAGGTGTTAATGGTGGGGCTGATGTGGCGCTCAATTGACCACCCCGGCAAGCTCATCTTTGCTCCAAATCTCATTCTGGACAGGTGAGAAAAAATGTATTGTGTTTCTTCTCCAACTTGTTTGAGTAAGGTGCTTAGTGAGTGGGAACAAAGTCCTAGGTGCTGCAATTAAAATCTCGCACCTGCAGGGCAATTAGAGGATGATGGTATCATCAGATCCTTCACTGGGTCAAGAACCAGAGAAGGAGAGAGAGAGGATCAAGGATTCAGAGTCCTGTGACTCATTTTTAATCTGTGGTACATTACAGGCCAGCGCCTTAATAGGGGACTGTATCCTGTAGGAATGTGGCCACTATGTGTATAAGTCAACATAGATTTTTCTGCATTAAAAATTCCATTTTCAGGTTACAGTCTTAAGCTGTTCTTCTGTTTTTTGTACCTATAGTGACCAATTACATCTGGAGCTTTCTGGACTGGTGATAATAGTCTTAAAAATCTACCAAGTTTATTTTCACATGCTTTAACTCTTTTTTTTTTTTTTTCTGAGACAGAGTCTTACTCTGTTCCTCAGGCTGGAGTGCAGTGGTTCAATCTTGGCTCACTGCAACCTCCACCTCCCGGATTCAAGTGATTCTCCTGCCTCAACCTCCCAAGTAGCTGGGATCACAGGTGCCCACCACCACGCCAGGCTAATTTTTGTATTTTTAGTAGAGACAGGGCTGTACCATATTGGCCAGGCTGGTCTTGAACTCCTGACCTCAGGCGATCTGCCCATCTCGGCCTCCCAAAGTTCTGGGATTACAGGTGTGAGCCACTGTGCCCGGCCTGCTTTAACTCATCCTAATGCATGTACTATAGCATTTTTGGCAATAGTGGTGGAAGTAAGAGTTACTAAAATCACATGAAACTTAACAGAAATTGGGATGTGTTGCTATAACTTGATTGTGTTTGATTTTCTTTTAAAGATGACACAGAAAATGAACCAATTTTTAATTGACTTAAATGAACTGTTTATGGAGGGAAAGCTGGACTATATAAAAATGCTCAAGTTTTTTTAGCGGGAAAAGTAGACTACCCTCTTGGTATAAATTTAAGCAGTTTGAAATCTTCATGGAAATTGATTTCCACACCTCTTTTATGGAAAAACTACTAGTGTTGAGTGTTCAGCCACATCTCTACAGAGTGGGAGGATGGCTAGTGCCTACCTCAACTCTTGCATTATTATCCTGTTACCACTTTAGATCATCAGAAGACCCTGTGTTACACAGATGAAGAGTGATACCCCAAGGTATCAGTCCCCATTCTGCCTTTTGTCATGGTTGACAATGTTATTAAAAGAGCACTGTTCTGCATAATGAAGGTGTTTTGATAGAGAACAGATCCTTAGGGAAAAGCTGGAGGACTGATGTGACTTGAACAGGGAGTGGTTCACTCCCAGGTGGTGAACCACGCAGGGAGGCTCTTGAAGCCCAGAGCAGTGCAGGGCATAAGACCCTTCAGTAACAAACAAAACAGCTAACCTATTGGCTTGTATGTGCTTGGCAGCACCTTAAGCACTTGACTTATGTTGACACATTTAATCTTCACAGTCTTCCTACACTCTTTGGGGGAATAAGCACCATTATTATCTCTGTCATTCAGGTATTAGAAATGGGAGATTAAGAAACCTGCTTATGGCTGGGCGCGGTGGCTCACACCTGTAATCCTAGCACTTTGGGAGGCTGAGGCGGGTGGATCACGAGGTCAAGAGATCAAGACCATCCTGGTCAACATGGTGAAACCCCGTCTCTACTAAAAGTACAAAAAATTAGCTGGGCATGGTGGTGCATGCCTGTAATCCCAGCTACTCAGGAGGCTGAGGCAGGAGAATTGCCTGAACCCAGGAGGCGGAGGTTGCGGTGAGCCGAGATCGCGCCATTGCACTCCAGCCTGGATAACAAGAGCGAAACTCCGTCTCCAAAAAAAAAAAAAAAAGAAAGAAACCTGCTTACAGGGCCGGGCACAGTGGCTCACGCCTGTAATCCTAGCACTTTGGGAGGCCGAGGTGGGTGGATCACCTGAGGTCAGGAGTTCAAGACCAGCCTGGCCATCATGGTGAAACCCCATCCTTTAAAAGTAAATAAAAAATTAAAAAAAAAAAAAAAACCTGCTTATGGGTAGAATAATAGCTGGTGGAGCTGGACTTGGGGGGTTCCCAAATGGCAAACTAACTGTCTATTCTACCTGTTGTCATGGATAACAATGTTGACAAAGAGCACATCCTGCAGAACAGAAGCGTTTTGGTAGAGAACAGCCCTGTTCTACTCCTAGCACACTGCAAATATCCACTCCTCCCACTGTCATCTCAGGGTACCATGTTGCAAGGCAGGCTGAAAAGCCAAGCACAGTGGCCAAGCCATTGCCCTCATTCATTCATTGTATTCCACTTGGTGTTTTAACTGAAGCCAAGTGTACATATGTATAAATATACACATATATTTCTCCTAGAAGTTAGTCCTAGGAAGACGTTCCATCCCTTCACGAATCAATTCATTTACAGACATTGGGATTAAATTTTCTTTTATGTTGATTTCTAAATTGATGGCAAATTTAGTGTTTATTTTTAGTGACTATTTCATTCCTGGTTTTTAGTACAATTAACTCTCCCTTTTCTCTGCATGGGTTCTCTAATTCCTGTAAGTGTGTGTATAACATTACTGTAAGTGGACACAAATTCTGGAAAAATATTAGGCCTACCTTTTAGTTAATAGAAGAAAAGTTATTTTTCTTACAAATTATTTCTAATAGACTCACACTGCCTCTATAACTTATGTGAAAGTATTATGTTTTGTAACATACATAAATCTAGTATATTTGATTGAGTATAGAAGAGGAATTCTTGGGAATTGTAAATGCATTCACATTGAGCAGGCATTTCGTTTTTTTGGAATGACTACTGGTGTTTATTTTTTGTTGCAATCTCTAGTAGTTTTTGTTTTTGAGATGGAGTCTTACTCTGTTGCCCATGCTAGAATGCAGTGGCGCAATTTCGGCTCACTGCAACTTTCACCTACCAGGCTCGAGCAATTCTTATGCCTCAGCCTCTTGAGTAGCTGGGATTACAGGCATGTGTCACTACGCCTGGCTGATTTTTATATTTTTTTTAGTAGAGACAGGGTTTTGGCTGGGCGTGGTGGCTCACGCCTGTAATCCTAGCACTTTGGGAGGCCGAGGTGGGTGGATCACCAGAGGTCAGGAGTTCAAGACCAGCCTGGCCATCATGGTGAAGCCCCATCTTAAAAAAAAAAAAAAAAGAGAGAGACAGGGTTTTACCGTGTTGGCCATGCTGGTCTTAAGCTCCTGACTTCAAGCGATTCTCCCACCTCAGCCTCCCAAAGTGCTGGGGTTACAGGTGTGAGCTACTGTGCCCAGCCTACCATCTCTAGTATTTTTAACACATTAACTTTGTGAAGTCTGGAACTTGAAGTCTAAGCTAGTTCAGTTACTTAGTCATCTTTTATACAGATAAATATACTTTTACGTAATAGGTATATTTCTGGAGGATTTGCTCATTCAAAAAGTCAGGAGTAATGCTCCTTAAAGAAGTTCTATTAGGACTCTTTTTTGCGAAGCGAATAGATAATCTTCACACCATTTGAAAATAACTGTCTTCTGCTGAATTGTCCTAGCAGAGTTTCTTCCAGTGGTAATATGGCTGTATAAACAGTGATTACAACTAACAACCCATTTGTGGATACTGAAACTATGATTTCTGTTTCCCTTTATTCTTGTTGAGGCCTCTGCAACAAAAAAATTTCTTGCCACTGAGAATGAGAGGAAAATCTAGTTACCTCAGCTTATTTCTAAGCATTTAGTTCTTTTGCTAACCACTAAATTCATCATAAATGCATGTGAAGATTATCTACTTGCTCAAAAAAATCACATAAGCAAAGACATTTTATGTGTCCTTAGTATCAACAGGCAACTGACTAATGTTAAATTATTAAAAAGTCAGAGGAAGTTTGTATCTGAGCTTGGACCCCATTGTGGACACTTGTAGAGAGTTCCATGGAATGGTATATGTATAACTGTCTCGTAGACAGTTCTGTGGAATGGTAGACGTATAACTGTCTGGTAGACGGTTCCGTGGAATGGTAGACGTATAACTGTCTCGTAGACGGTTCCGTGGAATGGTAGACGTATAACTGTCTCGTAGACGGTTCCGTGGAATGGTAGACGTATAACTGTCTCGTAGACGGTTCCGTGGAATGGTAGACGTATAACTGTCTCGTAGACGGTTCCGTGGAATGGTAGACGTATAACTGTCTCGTAGACGGTTCCGTGGAATGGTAGATGTATAACTGTCTTGAGTTTACATTCACATTAGTTGTTTGTATGCTAAATTCCTTCAAGTTAGCTATCGAATTTTCAGTTCCAAATTTTAATTTACCCTTTGCACATAAGTAATTTCACTTCAGTTCAATATTTATTAAGTCCTTTTTATGTTCTAAGCCTTAAGCACTCCCTGCCATTGCCATACACACAGAGGTAAATCATGGTCTGTATGCAGGTGTGTGCCGCCTGCAGGTATATATGCAGGTATAAAATAGTGTACCCCAAAGGAAGGCCCACTCATTCAACATTTTGTTGTAGTAAATAATCTTCTTCTTTAGGCCGGGCACAGCGGCTCATGCCAGTAATCCCAGCACTTTGGGAGGCTGAGGCAGGTGAATCACTTGAAGTCAGGAGTTCAAGACCAGCCTGGCCAACATGGTGAAACCCTGTCTCTACTAAAAATGCAAAAACTAGCCATGCGTGGTGGTGCGTGCCTGTAATCCCAGCTACAAGGGAGGCTGAGGCAGGAGAATCACTTGAACCTGGAGGCGGAGCTTGCAGTGAGCAGAGATCGCGCCACTGCACTCCAATCTGGGCATTGGAGTGAGACTCTGTCTCAATCAATCAATCAATAAAATCAAGTAATAAAATTGCTATGCTTTGGCTCTGTGTCCCCAGCAAATCTCATCTGGAATTGTAATCTCCATGGGTCAAGGGAGGAACCTGGTGGGAGTGTTGGATCTCCGGGACAGTTTCCCACGCTGTTCTCATGATAGTGAGTTCTCACAAGAGCTGATGCTTTAAAAGCGTTTGGCAGTTCCTCCCGTCTCGCTTACTCACTTCATCTCCTATCTCCATGTAAGATGTGCCTTGCTTTCCCTTTGCCTTCTGCCATGATTGTAAGTTTCCCAAGGACTCCCCAGCCATGTGGAACTGTGAGCCAATTAAACCCTTTTTCTTCATAGATTATTCAGTCTCAGGTAGTACTTTTTAGCAGTGTGAAAATGGACTAATACAAAGATATTCCATGTTATTATTGATTTTACTTTTATTTAGTAGTTTATGGACAGATAGTGTCCAAAAATAAATTTTCTAAGTAGCTCAGTTTGATTGATACATTGTTTCAATATTTTAACATTCGAATCATATGCCCTGTTTTTTGTTTTTGTTTTTGTTTAGAGATAGGCTCTCTGTCTGTGGCCTAGGCTGGGGTGCAGTTGTGCCATCATAGCTCACTGCAGTCTCGACCTCCTGGCCTCAAGTCATCTTCTTGCCTCAGCCCCTTGAGTAGCTAGGACTATGGGTTGTATGCCACCATGCCTGGTTATTATTATTATAATTTTGTAGAGACAAGGTCTCACTATGTTGCCCAGGCTGGTCTTGAACTTTTGGCCTCAAGTGATTCTCCTACTTTGGTCTCACAAAACACTAGGGTTACTGATGAGAGCCACTGTACCCAGCCGGCCCTGTCTTTAATTCAACTCTTTTAATCCTGTCCTAATTTCTTACTTATAATTCAGTTTCAATCTAAAATTATAAAATAAATGAAATATATGTCATTAATTTATTTTAGAGTCTTTTCTAATTTTGTTCTGTATAACTCATCTGAAAGACCTTTATTGGGCTGTTATTTATGATGTCTTTTTTTTTTTTGAGATGGAGTCTCACTCTGTCGCTGAGCTGGAGTGCAGTGGTGTGATCTTGCCTCACTGCAACCTCCACCTCCTGGGTTCAAGCAATTCTCCTGTCTCAGCCTCCCAAGTAGCTGGGACTACAGGCACATGCCACCATACCAGCTAATTTTTGTATTTTTAGTAGAGACGGGGTTTTACCATGTTGGCCAGGATGGTCTCGATCTCTTGATCTCGCGATCTACCAGCCTCAGCCTCCCAAAGTGCTAGGATTACAGACGGGAACCAGCACGCCTGGCCATTTATGATGTCTTACACTTTATCGCCCCTTCATTTCTCACTTATTTTGTAGAAATGTATTTGGTTTCTGCAGACTGTGAAGTGAATAAAAATATTCTAACTTTGCCACCCCTTGAATGAAATGGTTGACTGTCACTCCTGCTAAAAAGAAAGTAGTCAGACCTAGTTATTTAGACTTTGTTTAGAAATTAACTTTTTCCGTGAGGTACATATGGTCTGATTACTGTGAGTGACACCCTTTATCAGGGTTTAAAATACCTCAATATGCAAACCCTCTCCCCATTTTTGAAACATGAATTTGCAGTGAAAATGGCATATATTTTAATGAGGAAATGATACCAACTTCAGTATTTAGGAACTAAGGCACAGGTACTTCTGGAAAATAGGATTGACTTGAGGTGGGTCCCCTTACCATACCACTTGGGGAAGGGTGTGTGTGTGTGTGCGTGAGTGTGTGTGTGTGTATGTGTTGCGCATGTGTGATAATCCCACATCAACACAGAATAATAAAGAGATAATCAAACCATCGTGTAGGACTTGGTGGATTTTTTGGTTTTGCCCCACAGAGATATTTTAAAACTAGCTTTCCATGTTATCAAATGTCCTCAAGTTCAGCAGTTACAATTTCCAATAATAATTGTCCACAGGCAGGGTGATTTGGTGATGTGGCATGAAGGGATTCCGTGCCCAAGTGTTTCTTATGTGTCATCTCTGTGCAGGGCCTGTGTTGTATTTACTGGATGCCTGCATCAGATTGCCTGGGAGAGCCCAGAGCTGGGGCGGTGGAAAGATGGGGCGTGGGGAGAGTTGGAGGCTTCCTACAGATTTGGCACTCTTTGCCCAGTGCTCTGGATTCTCTAAAATGACCTTTTCCTATGAGTGACTTCCAGGGGGCACTAGTGTTTTGTCACTTAACCTCTGTACTTACAGAAACTTGCAAATGTTTGCAGAATTTACAATTTAGTAAATTTTAATAACTTAGTAATGCTCATGTACCAAAGTAAGCAATTTGCATGCTTGTAGTTCTCTGTGAGTCTGTGGGGGTGGGAGAGTGAATGCTTTGGAATGCAGGATCCCGGTGAGTACCATCATACAGCAGTTAATGGGAAAGACTTCCCCAGGATTGCTGTATGCAGTGGTATCAGAGGCCCTTTCCTGAAATACTGCCGTCACTGAAAATGCCGTCACTTTGGGGAAGGAGGAGGAGAGTAGCCAGTTCTTTGAAGACCTCAAGGTCCCTTCAGGGACTGCTGGGAGACTAAAAATGGAACTCGCATAAACACATTGCCCTTCGTGTGAGCTGCAGGCTTTCGGGAGCAAATGGTGGTTTTGTGACAAAATCATCTAACTGCTTGTTAAGGACTTCCGATAACCCTGTGATTGATAATAATAGAGTGTTTTGGGGAGCAGTGAGGTAGAATAATGTGTGTCTGGCTGCAGTGAATAGAAGCTGGTATTTTCCAGATAAAGTTCAAGTAATTTACTTCAAAAGTATATTTAAACATTTATTTCTATAAGGAGTGCTCAAAAGAATTTTGATTAGATTACTCAAAGTTTAAAGATAATCCTTGCTTAAATATAATCCTTGGCAAGTCAAAAATTTTCCCCACCTCCATGTATACCTTCTTTTCCTGATTCTAATCCATCTTCTCTAATTGTGATTTCTCTGTATGTCATATTCGCTTTTTTCAAATTACATGTGAATGTCTTAGTTGCTACACCAGTTTCTTTTTTTCTCTTTTTTTTTTTTTAGACACAGAGTTTCACCATGTTGGCCAGGCTGGTCTCAAACTCCTGACCTGAGGTGATCCATCTGCCTCAGCCTCCCAAAGTGCTGGAATTACAGGTGTGAGCCACTGCACCTGGCCGCTACGCCAGTTTCTAAGTGACCACCAGGAAGTGAGAATTAAGCCCTAGATATGGAGGTTTATTCTTGGGATATTTGCTGCTGTGACACACAGTCTTCCTCATTAATATGGAACATCTCATTTTTGAAATATGTGTCATATCTGGGGCTGCTTGACTGACATGGTTTAGATTGAAAACAATCAATTGGAGTGATATTCCTGTAAGAAAACATTTGGTGAAAATGTAGAAGGAAAATATAATTCCAATGCACATTTTTGCCTAAATAATATTTATTCATATATTTACTATAGGGATTTATAGGAATTGGCCTATCCTCTTTATATGAAGATAATTCTAGTAATTTCATATTGCTGGGTGTGGTCTCATTAACACCCTGTTGTAGTTAACATGGTATTATCAGATGAACATGTTGAAAGATGAAACTTGAGTTTAAAAATAAAACACTCCTTATTGTTTGTTTCTTGATGTTTCCTGAAGTCGTGTTCCTTAAATTTTCAAATGAACTTTTATAGGGATGAGGGGAAATGCGTAGAAGGAATTCTGGAAGTCTTCGACATGCTCCTGGCAACTACTTCAAGGCTTCGAGAGTTAAAACTCCAACACAAAGAGTATCTCTGTGTCAAGGCCATGGTCCTGCTCAATTCCAGTAAGTAACCACACAGCTGGGCCATGTTTTATCGGGGAGAGATGCTGTGTCTAGAACTAGCATGATATGAAGGAGAATGTTGAACTTCTATTTTATTTAAAAAGGGTAAAATGGTTTCCTATTGGACTTTGTTTTTATTTTGATCACGATTTAAACTGTAGGTAACTTTTGGTAACTTGTATGTAAATTACTCATTAAGTGAATGGCAATCAAGTTAAAAGTAACTCAAGCAACTTTCTGGAGAAGAGAAAAAACTTTAAACTGTTTCTCTTTTAACCTTTTTTCAGTGCTTACACAGACACTTTACATGGTTGGTATGCATTTACACTTACATTTGGGGGCCTGCTTTTTTAAAGATTAAGTGATTCAGTAAAAATACAGTCCTACCTTCAAATAGCTCAGAGTGTAGGCAGGGAGGGAGAGACAACAAATCATTAAAAATAATGATTTCTGGTCAGGTGCAGTGGCTCACACCTGTAATCCCAGCACTTTGGGAGGCAGAGGTGGGCGGATCACCTGAGGTTGGGAGTTCAAGACCAGCCTGAACAACATGGAGAAACCTTGTCTCTACTAAAAATACACAGAGTACTACAGGAAAATAGGAGGAGAGATACTGGAGTTGTTGCCAAAGGGAATGATGTTTGAATGAATCTTCAGGAAAGGAGAGAGGGAAGTAGCTGTGGCTATAAAATGCAGTGCTGAAGATTAGAAACTGCTGCTCGGGCTTTGAGCAGCTTAGAAGAGGTTCAGGCACAGGAGTGTCACGCACAGATGAATGACATAGAAAGGTCACCCTGGCTTCCATGTGGAGGATTGGAAAGGGCAGAGACTGAAGCAGGGGGCCCGTTAGAGACAATGAAAGCCTGAACTGTCATTGTGGCATGAGGTTAGGGAGGAAGGGACTTGACTTAAGGGGGAAGTGGGACGTGGAGGAGGGAAATAAGGAAGGTACAATCTAGGATATGTGGATGGTTTAGTTTTGTTAGTTTTTTCTTATATAAATAATATCTGGTTATTGTAAATAAACATTCAAATGAGAAACACAAGGAAGAAAATAAAATCATCAGGAATACCTGCCCTCAAAATATCCACCATAACTTTGGTGACTATTTCTTTTTTTTTCTGAGACAAAATCTTGCTCTGCTGCCCAGGCTGTAGGGCAGTGGCATGATCATAGCTTATTGTAACCTAGAACTGAGGTCAAGTGATCCTTCCACCTCAGCTTCACAAGTAGCTGGGACTAAAGTTACATACCACCAGACCTGGTTAATTAAAAACATTTTTTTTTTTTTGTGGAGACAGAGTCTTGCTGTGTTGCCAGAGGTGGCCTTGAACTCTTGGCCTCAAGAAGTCCTCCCACCTCAGCCTCCCAAAGTACTAAAATTTATAAGCATGAGCCCCTGTACCCAGTCTGTATCTTGTTTTTTCACTTTTCTTTCTGAGACAGGGTCACTCTGTTGCCCAGGCTGGAACGCAGTGGCATGATCATGGCTTATGTAGTTCTGACCACCTGGTCTCAAGTAATCCTCCCACTTCAGCCACCTGAGTAGCTGGGACCACAGGGGCCCACCACCACACCCGACTAATTTTTGTATTTTTTGTAGAGGTGAGGTCTCCCTGCGTTGCTTAAGCTGGTCTCGAACTCCTGGGCTCACATGACCCACTCGCCTCAGCCTCTCAAAGTGTTGGGATTATGGGCACAAGCCATCATATCAGATTTTTTTTTTTTTTTTCCACTTTTCAAAATGCTGTGAAACCATTCTGGGTCAACTAGGAGAGATCTAACACAATCTTTGACATGAGGGCATTATACTAAATTGTTCAACCATTTCTCTGTTACTAAACATCCAGTTCCTCTTCCTTTTTTAAAAACCATTATAAACATTACTGCAATAAATAAAGATGTGCTACTTTGCATGAATTTCTAAGTTTATGGATAGTTGTCACACTGGTCAGTTCATGATCTGCTTGGCATCCAAGCCAGCTGCTCTAGCAGATACTGAGGGCTTTGCTTAGCCATTTACTCTTGTTGGGCTTTTAGGCTATTGATTCTTTTCTTTCTCAAGTACTGTTTACATCCTGGTTTTAATGTTCACCTGAAGACTTACAGATACCTCTATTTGGACAACATATGGGGCTTTATTTATCCAATCTTAGAGTTCAGTGCTTGAAACAACAGGGATGTATATCAGATCATATTATACTATAGTCTTTTAAATCAGCCTAAGTAGTTGTTCCTGAAGCCAAGATTCAATGCAGAATTCACTGTGACCACATGTTTCCAGCTGCCTCTTGATGTGGGGCTGGCAGACCTTCACATATTTCTTCTCTCACAGACTCTTGGATATTGGCGCTAGTTTGTTGCTTTTTTGTTTGTTGGTTGGTTTGTTTGACACAGGGCAACAGACTCACTCTGTTGCCCAGACTGGAGTGTTAAGGACAGTTACTTTTGCAAAATATAACAAAAATGAATTATGAGAAAAAGTGCAAAATTCAAGTCCTGGTTTATTGTATTATTATTAGTTATTATATTCAACTAATTTAAAATTATTCTGTCGATTGCTATAGATGTTTCTAAGTTCTTACACTGAATTTCTACCTATCTCTTTGTAAATGGGCAACAGACCATACATTAGCTCTGGAGAGAACACAGGATGTTGTCCAGGAGTTGCTCGGATCTGGGGTGGAGGGCAGGGTTAGCCCTGGAAGAACTGAGTGAGGGAAAATGAAGAAGGAATCTGAAGGCCATGTGAGAGTACAGAGACCTTGAAGACAACCTTTGAGCATTTCCTAGTTGAGTCTCAGTCTGGCCTTACCTGCCTAACAGGTCATTTCCCATGCACTCAACACACCCTTCCCTGTTTATTGTTACCATTCACCTTTTACAGAATAACATGAGGGCCCAGCTTACACTGATGATTGTGTTGATGTGCATGTAGGAAAGTCCAGCCAGGGGTTTTTTTTTGAGACAGAGCCTTGCTGTGTCGCCCAGGCTAGAGTGGAGGGCAGTGGTGCAATCTTGGCTCACTGTAACGTCTGCCTCCTGGGTTCAAGTGATTCTCCTGCCTCAGCCTCCCAAGTAGCTGGGACTACAGGTGCATGCCACAATACGTGGCTAATTTTTGTATTTTTAGTAGAGATGATACATTAATCTGTTCTCACACTGCTGTGAAGGAATACCTGAGACTCGGTAATTTATAAAGGAAAGAGGCTTAATCGACTCACATTTCAGTATGGCTGGGGAGGCCTCAGGAAACTTAAAATAATGGCAGAAAGTGAAGAGGAAGCAAGATACCTTCTTCACAAGGTGGCAGGAAGGAGTAGTACCAGGCAAAGGCAGAAGAGCCCTGTAACTTATAAAATTATCAAATCCTGTGAGAACTTAGTCACTGTCATGAGAACAGCATGGAGGAAACTGCCCCCATGATTCAGTCACTTTCACCTGGTCTCTCCCTCTACCTGGTGTCTCCCTTGGCACATGGGGACTATGGGGACTACAGTTCAAGATGAGATTTGGGTGGGGACACAAAGCCTAGCCATGTCGGACAGGGTTTCTCCACGTTGGCCAGGCTGGTCTCGAACTCCTGGCCTTGAGCGATCTGCCCACCTTGGCCTCCCAAAGTGCTGGGACAGGTGTGAGCCACCACATCTGACCCACCAGCCAGGATGTTTGAATGGACCATGGAATAAAATCAACTTTTTCTGACCTTCTTTTCCAAACCACCTACCAACATTATCTCACTTAGGTGCTGCCATTTCTGTCCAAGGGAGGATCTGCTTGAAGAGTACCTTCTCATCTTGGCAGTGGAGGATCATCAAATGCCAGATGATGGGGCTTCTCTCACTTTCAGAAATAATTTAGAACTCTTTTCTGTGCAGGAAATTGCTTCTCAGAAAGCAGTGTTTGCTTGTTGTTACGACACTTTGTAGTATAAAGCCTTCTGTTTGGCAAGGCTCCTTACAGGCATTTTAGCCTCCCAGACATCATATTGTGTTGTTGTCAAAGCTAGATGCAGCATCTGTGCAAATGGGAAAGATGAAGGCTACAGCATTCCCCTGCAGCATGACAGAACTGCCACATTGAGAGAATTACAGAAGGCAAGGGAGACATGTGATGTAATTACCGCTTGTGGGGGTAAACGAGTAAAATTTGTTTATTGTAAATCCAAGTTGAAGAATTTTTTTTTTTTTAGAGACAGTCTCTCACCCTGACACCCAGGCTGGGGTGCAATGCCGTGATCTCGGCTCACTGCAACCTCCTGAATCCTGGGTTCAAGCGATTCTCCTGCCTCAGCTTCCGGAGTAGCTGGGATTACAGGTGCCCGCCACCATGCCCAGCTAATTTTTGTATTTTTAGTGGAGACAGGGTTTCATCATGTTGGCCAGGCTAGTCTCAAACTCCTGACCTTGTGATCTGCCTGCCTCGGCCTCCCAAAGTGCTGTGATTACAGGCGAGAGCCACCACGCCTGGCCAGAAATCTTTTAAGGAAGCTCCTTTCTTTCTTGGTAGTCATAACAATTGTCAAAATAAATTGATTCTGTTCGGCATTGCTAGGAAGAAAATGGGACAGTGTTCACTGCCAGGATAGGTGAGTCTTTTCTGTGCTAGGTTTTTAGGGTTTGTAAGTACAGGCTTTTTTCTTCTGGATTATTTGTGGTATTTAAATTAAACACAAAAATAGGGATGGAGTCTGCCTCCCTGCTTTAAAATGTAAAACCCTGACAGAATATGTAAAACAGGTATTGAACTTTGGACAACAGTGATCCCCGGGAGGAGAGACACAAGCGAGGTGAGGCTTTGATTGTCCAGTTTACTGCCTGCAGCCACTTTCCAGGCTGCAATGCAGGGATGGGTCTATTCGGTTTCTCCAGAGAAACAGAACCAATAGGACAGTTGGGTAGGTGGGTAGGTAGGTAGGTAGGTAGGCGGGTAGGCAGGTGGGCAGGTAAATGAGAAGGGATTTATTATGAAAATTGACTTGAACGATTATGAAGGCTGAGAAGTCCCATGATATGCCATCTGCCTGCTAGTGAACCAGGGAAGCCAGCAGCACGGGCGGCTCATTGTAAATGGGAAGAGCTGAGAACTAGGGAGCTGATGGTGTAACTCTCAGTTTGAGGTTGAAGGCCTGAGGAACTGGGAGGCCACTGATGCGAGTCCCAGAGCCTGGAGGCTAGAGAACCTGGAGTTCTCATGTCCAGGGGCAGGAGAAAATGGGTGTTCTAGCTCCAAAAGAGAGAGAGAGAGAGAGAGAGAGAGACAGAGAGAGAGAGAGAGAGAGAGAATTCTCCTTTCCTCTGCCATTTCATTCTATCTGGACCCTCAGCCTGTTGGATAGTGTCTGCCAACATTGGTTAAGGACAGATCTTCTTTACTTAGTCCACTGATTCTTTTTTTTGTTTGAGACAGAGTGTTGCTCTGTTGCTCAGGCTGCAATGCAGTGGCACCATCTCAGCTCACTACAACCTCTGCCTCCTGGCTTCAAGTGATTCTCCTCCCTCAGCTTCCCGAGTAGCAGGGATTACAGGCACCTGGGATTACAAGCTAATTTTGTATTTTTAGTAGAGATGGGGTTTCACCATGTTAACCAGGCTGGTCTCAATCTCCTGACCTCAAGTGATCCACCTAACTTGGCCTCCCAAAGTGCAGGGATTACAGGTGTGAGCCACCATGCCTGGCCTCAGTCCACTGATTCTAATGCCAGTCTCTTCCTGGAACACTCTAAAGGGATACCCAGCTAAAGGGACACCCAGATAGCAGATAAAGCATTATTTCTGGAACATTATACCCAGAAATAATGCTTTATCTGCTATCTGGGTATCCCTTTATCCAGCGAAGTTGACACCTAAAATTAATCATCACAAAGGGTAACCCAGATAGATACCAGTAGTCTCCCTTGGTGACCAAGGCAGCTGGGACGTGGAGGGGAGAGTACTGAATGGGAAAGAGCTGCTCACAGAGAGAACTTTGGAGATCAATAGAGCATCCTCTTCAAGTCTTCAGCTGAGTGCTAATCTGCCCATGATTTTGAGGCTACTGAAGACAGAAAAAACCATCAGAAAGGAGTGGGCAAAACAATCCCTAGAGGTCACACAGGGCGAACAGTTCACATTCTCACCAACCAGTGGGAAAAACCTTGTAGTACCCTGGGCATTGGGCACTTCTCAGCCTTCATATAGTGCTCGGAAGGGTATTGCCTCAGTAGCGGGCCTAAAGTCCATTATGGTCCTCCCAAACAAAACTGAAAGGCAAGGCTGGAGGATCAAATGATTGCTACGTGATTTAACTGCATCCAAGCACAAAGCTCAGGAATAGAGACACACACACCCCATGTCATTGAGCTTTTCTTTATTGTGCATCACAGATACTGCATGTTTTACAAATCGAAGGTTTGTGGCAACCCTGCATTGAACAAATCTGTTGGTACCATTTTTTCCAACAGCACATGCTTACTTTATGTCTGTGTCAAATTTTGAATAACACTTGCAATATTTCTAACTTTATTATTATTATATCTATTGTGATCTGTAATCAATGATTTTTGATGTTACTATTGTAATTGTTTTGGGGTGCCACAAACTGTGCCCATATAAGATGGTAAACTTAATCTGTAAATTTGTGTGTTCTGACTGCTCCACCACCATCCTGGAATTCTGGGAGAATTCTACCATGCATTTGAGGAATGAATAATACCAAGTGATACGGTTTGGCTGTGTCCCCACCCAAATTTCATCTTGTAGTGCCCATAATTCCTGTATGTTGTGGGAGGGACCCAGTGGGAGATGATTGAATCATGAGGGCAGGTCTTTAGCATGCTGTTCTCAAGATACTGAATAAGTCTCACGAGATTTGATGGTTATATAAACATGGGAGTTTCCCTGCACAAGCCCTCTTCTCTTGTCTACTGCCCTGCAAGACATACTTTTCACCTTCTGCCATGACTGTGTGAGGCTTCCCCAGCCATGTGAAACTGTAAGTCCAATTAACCTCTTTCTTTTGTATATTGCTGAGTCTGGGTATGTCTTTACAGCAGTGTGAAAATGGACTCATATACCAAGTCTACACATACCCTTACAGAAAACTGAAGAGCAGGGAATGTTTTCCAACTCATTCTGTGAGGCCAGCATTACTCTGATAGAACACCCAGACTAACACATTGTAAGAAACGAAGACAACAGACCAGTTTCCCTCGTACATATATATGTAAAAGTTTTCTAAAATTTTTTTTGATAAATAGAATCCAATAGTATATTAAAAGGATAACACATCATGAACAAGGAGAATTTTCAGGAATACAAGATTTCTTTACCTTTGGAAAATCAAACAAAATTCACCGTATTAACAGAATAATAATGAAAAACCATATGATTAGCTTAACAGATGCAGACAGCATTCCACAAAATTTAACATCCATTCCTGCTAAAACACTGAACAAACAAGGAACAGAAGGAAACTTCCTCAATCCATTAAAGGGCACCTATGAAAAACCTACAGTTGGCCAGGCGTGGTGGCTCATGCCTATAATCCCAGTACTTTGGGAGGCTGAGGTAGGTGGATCACAAGGTCAAGAGATCGAGACCATCCTGGCCAACATGGTGAAACCCCATCTCTACTAAAAATACAAAAAAATTAGCTGGGTCTGGTGGCATCTGCCTGTAGTCCTAGCTACTCGGGAGGCTGAGGCAGGAGAATCACTTGAAGCCAGGAGGTGGAGGTTGCAGTGAGCTGAGATTGCCCCATTGCACTCCTGCCTGGCAACAGAGTGAGATCCTGTCACAACAAAAAAAACAAAAACAAAAAACTACAGTTAATATTATACTTAATCACAATCAGGAACAAGGCAAGTATGTCCACTGTCCTTTGTATTCAACATTTCACTATAAGTTCTACCCAGTGCAATAAGGCAAGAAAAGAGGTAAAAGACATAAAGATTGGAAAGGCAGAAGTCAAAGTCTTTATTTAAAAACATGATAATCTATGCAGAAAGTCCTTAGGAGTCTAAAAAAAGTGAATTTAGCAAGTTTGTAAGATACAAGGGCAACATATACAAATCAATTGTATTTCTATGTGGCAGCAGTGAACAATTGGAAATTGAAATAAAAAACCAATACCATTTACAGTAGCATCAAACACTGAAACCTTGGGAATAAACTTACAAAAGATGTGAAACCTGCACACTAAACACTGCAAAATATAGCTGAAGGAAGTTAAAGAAATCCTGAATAAATGGAGAGAGATGTTAATGGACCATAATATTTAGTATTGTTTTTAATTCTGCCCCAAAATGATCTATAGATTCAAACTGATAAAACTCTAATAAAGCTTTTTGGTAGAAATTGACAAGCTGATTCTTAAAATCATATGAAAATGCAATGGACCTAGAATAGTCAAAACAACCTTGAAAAAGAACAAACCTGGAGGACTTATACCACCTGATTTCAAAGACAATATGGTATTGATGTGAAGAGAAACAAATAGATCAATGGAACAGAGAGTCCAGAAATACATCTGTACAACTACAGATGGTCCTCAATTTATGATGGGGTTATGTCCCAAAAAACCCATCTTAAGTTGAAAATGTTGCTAGTCAAAAATGTACTTAACACACCTAACCTACTGAACATCATAGCTTAGCCTAGCCGACCTTAAATGTGTTCAGAATACTTACGTTACCCTGCAGTTGGGCAAAATCATCTAACATAAAGCCTATTTTATAATAAAGTACTGAATATTTCATGTAATTTATTGAATACCAAAAGTGATTACTGAAAATGAAAAAACAGAATGGTTGTATGTACTGGAAGTACAGTTTCTACTGAATGCGTTATCACTCTTGCACCATCATAAAGTCAAAAAAATGCAGATAAGTGTGTTCATTATCTTGATTGTGCTGATGGTTCCACTGTGTATATGTATGTCAACGTACATCAGATCATACACACAAAATATGTGCAGGTTATTGTATGTCAGTTATACTTCAATGAATCTGCAAACAGTGTAATGAAAACAAAAAGATGAAGAGCGCGAAGTTCGTAGGCTGAATGGAAAAGAGATACCACCAAGCAGGGAACCAAATTAAGCACAGGGTGGAGGCCCTGGAGGATAAGGGTCAGGAGAGGGGAAATGTGGTAGGTCTCTCTCTCTCTCTCTCTTTTTTTTTGAGACAGAGTTTCACTCTTGTTGCCCAGGCTAGAGTGCGGTGGCGCAATCTTGGCTCACCACAACCTCCACCTCTCAGGTCTCTTAAGTCAAAAGGCTGTGAACTTCTGTATCCCACATTAGGATAGCAGAGTCTCCAAGGGCTGCATTTGGTTGCTGCTAGATGGCCTTGCCAGGCTAGATAAGCACTGGGCTGTCTGAAGAAGACCTCCTGCATAGTCTGGTCTTCTGTTTTCCTGTGTATATGACATGCTTAAGTTAGGATTATGTCACTCAATCACGTCTGCACTGGTACAGCACACTAGCTGGCCAGGTCAGGGTTTGTCAGTAGTTACGTTTTAAAAGCTGCCCATTTCTGAGTTATGCATATCTACTAATAATTGGTATAATATGGAATGGAAATTAACTGTGTCATCCAACTAAACTTCAGCTCAGTTTCTGGTGTGTATATCAATGACTTCTAAAGATGTCAGAATGATTTAGATACAATGCTTTTGGTCTAGAACAGGGGATATACACTCAAATAGTTAATCAAAGGTCTGATCCTTGATGGGCTTAAGTAGGAGAGGCACATACTTCTCTCTTGGGGAGGGAGGGGAAAGGACCACACCATTCTAACTCTCTCAGCCAGTCCTCTTCCACTATACATATATAGGATGTGTGGTACTTGGGATTCCTGTATCATACTTAGCCTTTGATATGGCTCTTGAAACTAAGAGACAACAGAAAATGTTGAATTTAACAACCAATTACAATGCTTATTAGAGTGTTTTTATAAACTCTAAGGTGTTATGCAAGTGTCGTAGTTAATAAAATAGCATATCCAACACTCAACAGAGAGACTGGCCATCTTGCCACACAGGAACTTGAGGACTAGATAAATCCTCTCCCTTGGATAGAATTAGAGAGGGTATGGAATTTAGGAATTAGAATATAACTAATTACATTAATTATCCATAGTCTTTAAAATATTTTAAATTAGAAACAAGTCTATTTAAAGTTTTAAGATTTACAAAGAATGAAACTTTTCATTAAATGAAAGAAATAGAGGGGTTAAGTCAGGCAATCCTCTTTTACATTAAGAAAGTTAAGAGACATTGGCTCAAGCCCTGGTTCCCTCTGAGTTTATGGGGAGAGGTCACATGAAGTGGGTGGGTGGAGAAGACAAAGACACAGAGGGATGCTGATGAGGAAAGATGGGGGGTCCTTTTCTGTTGACCACGAACTCGGAGGTAAAGCACAGTTGAACAGCAGCCTGCTGGCCTCATAGCACCTTTTAAGTCCCATCTGCCCTCGTGTGCTGGGGACAGGAGGTGGTGACAGAGGGTGTGGGTCATGGCCAGAGGTTCCTTTCCTCAAAGCAAACAAGCAAACACCACATATGGCTCCCCAAAGCCAGGACTTCTTTCCTTTGGTCAGTATGCTGGGACTTTTGTTAACACATTAGATTTTCTCATGTATTTGCCTTCAGTCAAGTAAAGCTTATGTTTTCATCCTTTGAACAAATCAGATGTGGCAAATCTTGAAGGAGGCGTGGCTCTCCCCCACCACTGTGCTGCCCAGTATGTCATCAGGTGGGCTGGTGAGCGGAGCACACAGCTGTTTTCAGCTGATAAAGGGGAGAGGAGATGTGTCCTTGATTTTATTTCACTTTCTTTGGTATGTGTGGGCACGGTGCCAAGATCTTGTCTTTTTTTTTTTTTTTAACTACTTCAGTTTCACGAAAGGTAATTTAATTTTGTTCTACAGTGAATCCTAATTGATGTTTTTACTTTTGGGGGGTGGAGCGGGTGCTAAATTTTTGTTGTTTTCTGTGTCTGACTGGGCAGGGCTTTGTCTTGTCCCTTGCCCCACCCTGCCCAGGGCCTGCCACTTAGCAAGTACTCTGTACATATATGTTTGATGAGCAAGGGCCCGAGCACGAATGCCCAAGGTGCAGGCACGGTACTGCCAGCTGGAGAGTCAGGCAGCAGCATGGGTATTCTTCAGCACAGTTCCTTTCCGGGAGGGTATTTCTTTTCTGTGTGATCAACAAGAAAAGGAGTCCCCAGGATAATTTTATACAGGTCAGTCTTTTTGTATATACACTGCCCCCCCATATGTAAAACGGATTTAGCACATGCCTTTCCAAAACTGCAGTGCCTCGCCTCCCTAAACTGCTTGTGGCTAATGGACTCTGTATCCCACGTGGAGCTGTGCTGCTGCCACAGCCTGTAGAAGGCCCGGGGTCTGGCCTTGGCAATGACTGTGGTTCATGAAGTGGATAACACAATGACACATACATGTTCTCTGAGGGAACCTTGGTCACTCACAGCCCAGGGAATTTATGTTATTGTAATTTTGGTTCTGAGGTGTTCTTTTATTATTACTTTTATTTTTAGTAACAGCTTTACTGTGATGTAATTCATGTACCATATAATTTATCCATATTAAGTATACAATTCAGTGTTTTTAGTTTATTCACTGTAAGTGGTGCAACCATCACCATTATCAATTTTAGAACATTTTCATCACCTGAAAAGAACCCCATGCTTCTTAGCCATCATTTCCTGCTCCCTATCCCACCCACACCCCTAGGCAACCACTAATCTGCTTTTCTGACTCTATGGATTTGCCTCTTCTAGACATTTGTTATAAATGGAATCACGCAACACGTGGTCCTTTGTGTCTGGCTTCTTTTGCTTAGCATGATGTTTTCAAAGTTCATCTACCAGTACCTCATTCCTTTTTGTAGCTGAATACTATTCTGCTGTATGGATAGACCACGTTTTGTTGAGCCGTTCATCAGTCAGTGGACATTCCACTTTGAGGCTGAGTTATGCTGCTACGAACATTTGTGTAAAATCTGAGGATTTGTTTTTATATTTTTAATCTATGTCACTTTGAACTGAGACATGTACAGGTACACAAGTTTGGCTCCCTTTGGAATTCGAAGACACAGTATTGATGGCAGTGGAAGTCACATGTCATGCAGCTGAATAGACTACAGGGTAGCTAAAAGGAAGCACTCGTTCATGCAGCTGGGCCTGATTTTAGGGAAAGTAAGCTTGAAATAATTTTCTCTGTATTTTTTACTAATAATTTTCTGTGTGTACCTAAAACATATATTAGCACAAATATTTATCATTTCAAATATGATGTTTTTGGCTAAAAAAAAAAAAAATAAGGGTCTGTGCCCTCAAAGCACTCATGTTCAGTCTTGCTTAGGGCAGAAGGGTGGCTGTGGGGTGTGCATGGGGACAAGGCAGACCTCCAGCATGTAGGGCAACGTGGTGCCTCTGCTGGGATGAACGGGGCACTGTCAGAGTGCCAGGGGACAACTCAAACCAGACTTAGGGTGAAATGGTAGGGACATTGGGGGAAGCTTCCAGAAGGAATTTCATGACCAGGTTGGAATCTACAGGAGGAATGGGTATAAATCAGCAAGAAAAACAGGGTAGAAGGCCGAGTGCAATGGCTCATGCCTGTAATCTCAGGACTCTGGGAAGCTGAGGCGAGTGGATTATCTGAGGTCAGGAGTTCGGGACCAGCCTGGCCAACATGGTGAAACCCCATCTCTATCAAAAATACAAAACTTAGCTGTGTGTGGTGGCGCATGCCTGTAATCCCAGCTACTTGGGAGACTGAGGCAGGAGAATCCCTTGAACAAGGGAGTCGGAGTTACAGTGAGCCGAGATCGCGCCATTGCACTCCAGCCTGGTGACAGAGTGAGACTCCGTCTCAAAAAAAAAAAAAAAAAATCAGGGTAGAGAGGAAGGAGAGAGTTCCCAAGCAGAAAGCTGAGCATGTTTGAAGCGTCACTTGTTCAGGGAGTTGAGAGTGGGACTCACGGCGAGGTGTGATGGGAACTGCAGATGAGAGGAGCAGGGAAGGGCCTGGTATCCCTGATAGCTGCAGCAGGTGGTCTGGACTCTCTACCTTATGAGCTGGCTGGTCATTAAAGGTAGCCCCATGAGCAGATCTGCATTTTGGCCACTCAGAAGGGGACACACAGGGTCAAGGGTGGGATCTTGTTTCCTCTGTGGTGGGAGCACAGGTCATCTCTGGGGTGACAGTGGGAAGTTTGAGGAGGTGGGGGGACTCTGAAAGAACCAGTGTGGAGAACAAATTGGGGAGCAGGGGTTGGAGAAGCAGCTTCAGGGATATTGAAAAGATGAATATTTTAAATCTGCATCATCAGACATTATGGAGATCCCTAGGGATGTGGCAAAGCACTACACTTACATAATTGTGCTTCAGTATGTCCCTTGCCTTAACTGAGTTGAACTTAGTTAAATTGAGCTGCCTTAATTGAACTGAAAGTGCCAATAAAAATAGAGAACAAAAACTGCCAAAACGAATTCTGTGGATGCTGGAGCACCAGCCATCTTCAGTCTCACGTCAGCCAAGACTCAGCAGCTCCCTTGTCGATTTCACATATTCGTTATTTATTCTTGCTTTGAAATGAAAAGCCTGGAAGAGAAGCTAATTATTAAAGGGAATCAAGGAGTCAGGCAGCTGTGGGGGTGGGGTGGGGAGGAGGAGATTTAGGTGAGCTGTTATTTGGCTGCCATTGGGACGCCACAGTATCTCAATCCTAGAGTTGGAGGGCAGTTAAATGCAGGGCAGGGCAGGATAGGGGAGGCAGACTACCCGGGGCGTGGTTGTAGGGACCTAAGGAGATGTGTTCCTGCATGTGTTGCTGTATGAGGAACTGAGGCTCAGAGAAATCCAGATGGTGGATAGAAGTTAGGTCCGTCTGACTCCAAATTGGTGGTCTTCCTGCTCCAGCCGGGTGCCACACAGTGAGATGCAGAGGTGGCAGCAGGGGCCCTGCTGTGGCTGTCCAGGGCACGTGGTACACACAGGAAGTGGCAGAGGCGGCGTCATCACATTGGCCATTCCTTTGTTTATTAAATTCTCTTTAGATGGGGAGCCCTCCCTGGGGCTAAGAGTAGAATTACTTTCACCTTCTGACCATTACTACACTTCTCAACCTGTGTATTCTGTTGCTGCAGATGAGAAACACCATATAATGGTTTCAGGGGACTAGATATACTTGCATGGCAAGGCCACAATTATGGGCCCGGTGGGCACTTCAAGGGGACATTTAGTCTGTCTGCATTAAGCCAGGCTTCTCTTCTAGCTCTGTGATGCAGCTGGCTCTCAGAGAAGAGCCCCTGGGGAGGTAAGACCATGCTTATAATAAGATCCTGCCACACATGCAGATGTCAGAGCAACCCAGATCACCTCGGAGTAGGCACGCTGTACAGCTGAGCACATGACTTCTGCTCCTTTGCTCAGAGCAATGACTTGTGGCTTTTATTCTTTGTCCAGGTATGTACCCTTTGGTCACAGCAACCCAGGATGCTGACAGCAGCCAGAAGCTGGCCCACTTGCTGAACGCCGTGACCGACGCTTTGGTCTGGGTGATCGCCAAGAGTGGCGTCTCCTCCCAGCAGCAGTCCGTGCGCCTGGCTAACCTCCTGATGCTCCTGTCCCACATCAGGCACGCGAGGTACGCGCCTTCGGGAGCAGCTCGGCTCAGGCGTGGGGTGGGATTATGTGCTCAGAGGAGGGTGAAGAGATTTGGGAAGTGTTTGAAAGTTAAGGAAAATAAATGCCTGAAAGGGAATGGGGGATTTGTCAGCTTACACACCTGTAACCAAAGATGGGCACAGAGTGGGCATTGAAGGAATGTCACGTGGTATCTTACAGGATCTTCATGGCATCCAGTGGTGGCTCATCTGTTTTTCAGTTGCTGGGGTTTATAGCCTGTTTATGGAGTCCTAAAAGGGGCAGTTCCTCCCTTTACATGAACTGCCACCCCTCTTTACACCACCCAGGGCTGAGGCCCTGAGGTCATTTTGTCGTGGAGAGGCTAAGACCTGCTCTCCTAGATGGCCCTTTAAGCTGGTGATATGGAGAAGTGCACAAAGGCTTCCCTAAGAGTTGTTCTTTTGATGGCATCAGGATATTAAGGACAAGACCTAAGAGAAGTGCTACGCCAAACAGATTTAGGAAGGCAAGGCTGAGGGTAGGGCATGTTTCTGATCAGGAAATGTAATCGTGTGCAGGAAATGTAATGGTGTGCGGTGGTGGCTACTGCTGGTACAGTGATGCTCAGTGCTTGGTGTCACCCAGAATGGAGGGTAGACTTGCCCTGGAGCTCGAGGAGGAGAGGGGAGAATGGAAGGTAATTAAGTGCTCTCTGAGGAGCAAGTATAAAGACTATGGGGAAGGATGATATATACCCCAAGAATCTTATTTTTTTTTTGAGATGGAGTTTTACTCTTGTTGCCCAGACTGGAATGCAATGGCGCCATCTTGGCTCACTGCAACCTCCGCCTCCTGGGTTGGAGGGATTCTCCTGCCTCAGCCTCCCAAGTAGCTGGGATTACAGGCATGTGCCACCACACCCAGCTAATTTCGTATTTTTAGCAGAGATGGGGTTTCGCCAGGTTGGTCAGCTGGTCTCGAACTCCTGATCTCAGGTGATCTACCCGCCTTAGCCTCCCAAAGTGCTGGGATTACAGGCTTAAGCCACCATGCTTGGCCTTCACCTCAACAATCTTAAAAAGCAAGAGGAGAGGAAGAAGACTTCTGCCTGCTTCCCCTTTAATGGTTACTCAGCACACAACCATTTGCAGAACAGATACACTTGATCCTGTGTTTGTAGATTCCTTAATTGTGAATTTATCTGCTTGCTAAAATTTATTTGTAACCCCCAAATCAGTATTCATGGTGTTTTTGAGGTCATGAACAGAGTGGCAAAAATTTTGAGTCACCCTCTATGCACAGTCCCAGCTGAGATGGAACAAGCAGCTGCTCTCCTACTGTAAACAAGTGTCCTTTATTTGGTCTACTTAGTGTCATGGTTTTACATTTTTTGCTTTTGGTGGGCGACTTCACTGTTTAAATTGGGCCCCTGGTGTGGTGCTGAAGAGCTGTCTAGTGTTTCTCAGTGTGAAAAAGCTGTGATGTGCCTTATGGAGCAAGTACGTGTTCGATATGCTTTGTTCGGGCCTGAGTTACAGTGCTGTCGGCCATGAGCCCAATGTTAATGAGTCAACAATATTAGATGAGGCATCTTTAAACTGAAACACACATAAAACAAGGTTTTGTGATTAGCTAATGAAGATGTGACCAGAGGCTTGCAGGAACCTAACCCTGTGTTTCCCCTAGGAGTGATAATTCAGTGTTCACAGTGACTTTATGGAACATAATTGCTGCAAATAATGAGAATCGACTGTCCTATGTGCCAGGCCATTGCGGGTGTGTGGTGGGGCATAGAGGCTGACAGGACACTCCTTGCCCTTGACCATAAATTATCAGGGGAAGCTGGATGCATGTGCCATGGAGCAATGGGCTGGCGGAAGTGTGGGGGTGGGGATGGGGTAGACTGGCTGTGCGCAAAGAGAGCTGGGGAAGGGTTTGGTGTCCTGTGGCTGTCTCAGAGGAGGGAATCTCAGCACCTTTTTGTCCCCATAGTAACAAGGGCATGGAACATCTGCTCAGCATGAAGTGCAAAAATGTGGTCCCAGTGTATGACCTGCTGCTGGAGATGATGAATGCCCACGTGGTTCACGGGTGCAAGTCCTCCATCACGGGGTCCGAGTGCAGCCCGGCAGAGGACAGTGAAAGCACAGAGGGCTCCCAGAACCCACAGTCTCCGTGACGCCTGGCCCTGAGGTGAACGGGCCCACAGAGGTCACAGGCTGAAGTGTGAACTCGAGTGTGTCAGGAGCCTGGGCTTCATCTTTCTGCTGTGTGGTCCCTCATTTGGTGATGGCAGGATTGGTCATGTACCTTCCTTCCCCTGACCTCCCCACCTCCCAGGAGACAGGGTGAGGAAGCCATAGTTTCCTTGTTAGCAGGGCGCACACTTGAATGCAGTGTTTTCATAGTGAACAGCCTCACAGGATCTCGATGTGGTCTGTCTTACTTTCCATCTCCCTTCCTCCCCTTTGTGAAACATCTTAAAGGTTTTGGAATGAATAGTGGACATGTGACCTGGAAGGGCTGCGAATCAGAAAGGGGAGAGGAAGTGACATGCTTACAGGAAGTGGACTAACCCTTCTTGTGCCGCACACACTACCCTTCCCTTTGAGTTGACCTTTGTATGCTCTTTTCTGGACCACTTGATTGTAAGACTGAAAACCCCTGTGACAATCGCGTACCTACCTCCCAGGCCTGTGGGGACTGATCGTATCATGATGCTTATTCTGTCAAAGGCCAAAGGGACCGTAGTCAAGCTGGGATGTGAGTCACGTTCTCTCTCTGACCTTGCTGCCAGCTACACACAGATTCGTCCCTCTTGATGTGCATTCACAGAGCCTGCCAATAATTTGCGGTATGTGTGTATGAGAGTGTGATCATTTTCATGGAGGACTGTGGGAGATACAAATCTCCCTGCTCCTGGAGCTGCCGTTTCTTAAACCTCTGTTGTCCCATGGGGCCAGCGTGGGTGCTGGAGAAAGGCCGTGTTTGCAGGAAAGGGGTTCTCTCCTGTGGGTGTGGGTGACAGCCAGTGTTTCCCTGGGGGAACTGTGGATGCAGTTTCCATCCACAGTGGAAGCAGCCACCCCAAGCAGTCAGGGACACTTTGGGCTGTGGGTGTGCACAGCATGCTGTTTTGTGAATGGATGAGTAGCCACGCACCCCAGTGTGTCAGCTCTGGGGCCACACTGCATAGCCTTGATGAGTACACCCCTTGAACAAGACCCAGTTTGTGAACTCTCCTGAAACAGAAATATTTAGGGATAATTATTTATAGCAAGAAAGAATTCTTTTACACTTGAGAGCTCTTTTAAAAAGATTTTATGGTGGTTTCTGGGTGAAAAAGAAACAGTAAAAATATTAGTTCTTATTCCAAGAGGAACACAAATAGGACATGAAGAAAGGCGCCTCTGAAATGACAGTTTTAAGTCACTTTTTTTTTTCTTTTTGAGACAGAGTTTCACTTGTTGCCCAGGCTGGAGTGCAATGGCGCAATCTTGGCTCACTGCAACCTCCACCTCCAGGGTTCAACCAATTCTCCTGCCTCGGCCTCCCGAGTAGCTGGGATTACAGGTGCCTGCCACCACGTCCAGCTAATTCTGTATTTTTAGTAGAGACAGAATTTCTCCATGTTTGTCAGGCTGGTCTTGAACTCCTGAACTCAGGTGATCTACCCACCTTGGCCTCCCAAAGTGCTGAGATTACAGGCATAAGCCACTGTGCCTGGCCTTAACTCACTTTTTAAAAGATTTGAAATTTTCAGTTTTGGAAACAGTGAATGTGCAAAATGAGTAACAGCATACTTTGGAAGCAAGCAATGAAATAATCATGTTTGATTACTGTAGTAATGTTTTAAACAATTACCTTGTGATATATTAAATATATTTTCTTTTTGAAAATAGGTTCACTTTGGCTAGCATATCCTGTATTTACTAAGTCATTAGGAAGATTACATTCAGTGTTAGATTGATTTCTGCTAGTGAGACATTGAATAATCCTTAATTTTGATATTGGTGCAGTTTTACTAAAAGTTGAGCTTAGGTGTTTCAGAAGTGCTTGGACAAGTACCTAGAGAACACACTGCTGTCTGCGTTCTGAGGCAGTCTGAAGTTATTCTTAGTGACTCAGTGTTACAGCCTTAGTAAGATTTAGTACAGGTAGGATAAGCATGATATCACAGGAACCAGGGAACCAGTTAGTGTCAGCTTCTTTCTTCCTGGCCAACCTAGAATCCCCGACTCCCAAGAGAGGGGTTTGGAAGCTGGAGAGGAGGAAGTAAGAGGCAAAGAAGGCAGCCTTCAACAACTCATTATCTTCCAGTGAAATTCCATTAAACGTATTTTTAAAGGAGACTACCAGGTAACAAAAACATAAAAAACCAAAACAAGGTCAGATGTGGTGGCTCATGATTGTAAATCCCAACACGCTGGGAGGCCGAGGCAGGCAAACCATGTGAGCCCAGGAGTTTAAGTCCAGACTGGGCAACATGGAGAATCCCTGTCCTACAAAAAATACAAAAATTAGCCAAGCGTGATGGCGCAGGCCTGTAGTTCCAGCTACCTGGGAGGCTGAGGTGAGAGCATCACCTGAGCCTGGGGAGATCAAGGCTGCAGTAAGCTGAGATCATATCAAAGCACTCCAGCCTGGGCGACAGAGGGAGACCCTGTCACACACACAAAAATTACCAGCCAGGTGCAGTGGCTCATGCATGTAATCCCAGCCCTTTGGGAGGCCAAGGTGGGAGGATCACAAGGTCAGGTGTTTGAGACCAGCCTGGCCAACAAGTTTAAACCCCGTTTCTACTAAAAATACAAAAAATTAGCTGGGCATAGTGGTGGGTGCCTGTAATTCCAGCTACTTGGGAGGCTGAAGCAGCAGAATCACCTGAACCTGGGAGGGAGGAGGTTGCAGTGAGCCGATATGGTGCCATTGCACTCCCAAGAGTAACACTCCATCTCAAAAAAAAAAATTACCAGGAAATATATATATATACTTTTGGAGAGTAGATCTTAAGACAGATTTCATTCCTACTCCTGAGAGTGAACTGGCAATGGCAATCCCTTTAGAGCCTTGAGAGGGCAGTCTGGCGAGCGCCGAGTGTTTCAGCTGTTCTCACTGAATCTCCCTCTGTTCTTACCTCACCCCTCTGTCTGGCCTCAGGCCTGTCCCATACTCACTGCCCACCAGGACTGACTACAAAAGATTTGACCCTAAAATAGTCTTGAAGGGATTTTTCTCAGAAAAGTAAGGTGGGAACATGAGACAAAGCTGTCAGCCTAACAACAAATCTGAGGACTCTTATCTGCATTAAAAACAGAACTGCAAAATTGACGGGAGCTGTGCAGTAGAGTCTTGATCTGGAATACCTCCCCTGCTAACTCAGCTGGAAGGGCAACTATTTTAGATTTCAGTAAGGAAGAAAAATCAGTTACCAATACTTGGCAGAGCCATATTAAATATCCATATATATTTATATATATAAGTAAGTTGAAGCAATTCTAGAATTTTCTAGCTTGTGAAAATGGGGTTTGGTTCTTATTTATATCTGCTAAGGGACTTTTCAAATTCAAAGTGAACCTTTTGTTTATAGGCCTATTTTGAAACAAAGTATCTTCATTTAATACAATTTGAGACTTTTTTTTTTTTGAGACAGGGTCTTGCTCCTGGCTAGAGTGCAGTGGCACCATCATGGCTCACTGTAGCCTTGAACTCCTGGGCTCAAGTGATCTTCCCACCTCAGCCCCTGCCTTCCCTAAGTAGGTGGGACTACAGGTTCATACCACCACACCTGGCTAATTCTTTGTAATTTTTGAAGAGATGGGGTCTCGCTATATTGCCCAGGCTGGTCTTGAACTCCTTCGCTCAAGCGATCTGCCTCAAGGCCTCCCAAAGTGCTGGGATTACAGGCATGAGCCATTGTGCCCAACCCCGACACATGTTTTTAAGCTGCTGAAAATCTTAACATAAAATTTGTGCCAGACAGTTCCTAGTGCCTCAGTCATTCACATTTAATCCTTTTAAGAACTGCTGTTGTCCTGATTTTCTGGTTTTGGAACTAGAGACAGTGTAAGCAAACTTGCTCAAGGTCACATGGGGAATAAGCGATAGAGCTGAACACAGGCATTCTAAGTCCAGTGCCGACAGTGACCATGCACTTCAACCAGTTTTAAAAAAAAGTATTTTAAAACTGCAGAATCTGTCCATCAGATGCAACCTGACATGCATGGCTGCTGTGATTTAAATGAGGCCTCCTTGTGTCACTCCCTCACCTCCTACCACAATGTCCAGGACACCCTAGACACAGTAAGTTTGTAAACATCTGACAGATGTTCAACTGTACCTTTCATATATGTGTAAATTAAAGCTCACAGGGGCAAATGCACCTGTTCAAGGTCATTTAAAACAACTCACGGCAAAGCTTGGACTGGCGCTCAAGTCTTCTGCTTGCCTGGTGGGCCAGTACGCTTCTGCTCCAGGACTTGCTTCTGTGAGACTCTGCTTTGTGAGCTGAGTCACAGCAGAAGGGAGGGGTGGTGAAGTCAGGGTTGCCTTCCGCCATACCTTTAGATCCCATCTCCTCAGCTTAGATGGGTCTGCATGCACCGTTACAGAAAAGCACCAGTGACAGGTGGAAAAATAAGATGCATTCTATTATTCCCACTGTCCCATCTCAGTTTTGTGAGCTAGTGGGTACTGCGATCACCTCCTATCCGTGACTGCTTTCCCCAAACACGTGGAATATGTTCCTTGGAAGTGTACTCGTGTAAAACTCACGTCTTTTCGGCACTGATGCTTCCCTGTGGTGTGTGGTATGCTATACTGTGAAAACATACGCCACTTATTCTTTATAGCTCTCAAACTTGCTGGAATTTTGGCTCCAGTCTGTGATGTATGATTGAAGCGCCATTTTTGTTGCTTTGGAGTCAATGATTTTTTTTTTAATTCCAAGGATTCTATTGACTTGTATGGCTAGCCACTGGTAACTGGTGGTGCGTTTCCTCTACGGGAAGCACGTAAGGAGTGGCAATGCCAGCTGTGAACAGTTCCTGTTAACTGGATGGTTTTGCATCTGTTTCCTCTGTTGGGTTTCTAAATGCCTTAACTGTTGGTCCTATACCTTTTATCATTCAATGTGTACCTCAGAGCCTGTTGGTTGGCTATAATTTGCCAGTTTCTCAGATGAATGTTTTGTACCATTACACTAATTTGTTCACTTCATTTGTAGGCTTTACATTTGGGCCTTGTAGAAATGAATGTATGCTGCTATGTGAAAGCAGACTTTTGAGACCTGCTCTCCCTTCCTCCAGGGAGTGTTTTTTCCTTACTGTGTCCCTTTAATGTCTATGGCACTGTCACAGAGAGTTTAACATGATAGAAATAAAGTGTTTTCATTATTTTGGCTTTAAAAATGTATTTGTTGAGGGTTGAGTATAAGAATATACAGAAATTGGGCTAAGCAGTGTCTACATTCTTTTCTGAATTCTATTTTGGGGCTTGAGTCCTTTGAGCATTTGATGAAAACCAGGGCTAGTCTTCACGGGAAAAGGCACCTGAACACAAATGCTTGTGTACAATTTCAGAAGAGTTAAGCTCTGCTTTAATGTATGGCTTCGTAAAAAGGGACAATTTCATCTTTAGTCAGCAATTCTCATACTTGTGATTGATTTATGACCACAGGTTCCGCGTATACAAGTAAAACACAGCCCACAAAAGTCCTGATATCTAGTGCATCAGTTATTTTGATAGATTTTCTATCATTCCATCTGAGTTCAATTAGAATTATATCCTTTGCAGATGGGGAGAAAAGCAACTCATTCATTTTGAAGTTATCTTAGTGCCAACAGTCATATGAAAATGTCCTTTGCATGTGGGCAATGAAAGATGTGCAGACGATGTAAAACCCAGACGTACTCATAAAACAGTTCTGGGAATACACTGAGCTTTGAGTGAAAGAAGCTGCAGGGGCCTCCCTGGCGATGGGGGCAAACCAGCTTAAAGGTCTTTATCCTCTGGAAGGGACGAGAATTGATACACACAATATTGGGCTTTGAAATGAAGACCACACTGTTCTTTACTGCAACTCTGACTTGTCCTGCATCTCTACTTAAGGGCAGAAAAGGCCTCTCACTCACTCACCTCCTTTGGAATGGAAGCTGGAGATAGACTCTTGCCTGAAGCAACGATGGAGCAGTGACCCTCTAAGCAACTCGGTGGCCCAAAGAAAAAGCTTGGGTAACGTTTTCACTTCAGTTTCCCTCTGGAATCACTGAAGTTATGTGGTTAAAAACCATCTTCCTTTTTACATCAGTCCACCAATTTGATAACTGTAAACACTGAAGGTAAAGTGAAGACAGATTCTCTTTAGATGGTCTCCTTAACTGCCCAGGCCTTGTGGATGTCTCACCCATGAGGGGCACCAATATGGAAAGCTGAGGCTTTCACTGGTTTCCCCTGAGGTTTGTGCCTTGCTGAGAAGGGGAGGAGGGGACTGGGATGGTGTGGTCAGCGGTGCCTGCCAAGACATGCAGGTTAGGAACTGGGTTCAGTATCTTCTCAAGAAAGGGGAAATGCTGATGTATGTCCTCTGTTTAGGTAGAAAGTAAACAATATGTTACTGGACTTAAATGGGCAACAAGGGGCTTTGCCTGTAACATTTGTTAGACCCCTGACTGCCTGTTAATTTGCTGTGGAGAGGACCAGGAACAGAATAAACTGGGCTGGGCATGGTGGCTCATGCCTGTAATCCCAGCACTTTAGGAGGCCGAGGTGGGCAGATGACTTGAGGCCAGGCGTTTGAGACCAGCCTAGCAAACATGGCAAAACCCCATCTCTACTAAAAATATAAAATAGTCAGGCATGGTGGCACGAGAATCGCTCAAGCCAGGGAGGTGAAGGTTGCAGTGAGCCGAGATGAGGCCACTGCACTCCAGCCTTGGTGACAAGAGTAAACTGGGTATCTTTGTGTCCACCTCCTATTCTGTCTTCGCCATTCCCTGTAGCATCTGAGGGTCACACACACTGAGTAATTTACATATACACAAGGGTCCTCTTGCCAAACAGGTTTTGAGTCTAGATCTAAGTTAATTTTGTAAAAGTTAAAGACTATAAGACAAGTTTAATTTTGTAAGACTTAGAATGAAAGGCTCTCCCCAAATATTTTTAAAATAATTTTCCTTCTTTGGAAGATTAAGCATACCATTGAACTGCTTTGTAAAAGAATCCAGAAGTCTGGCTAATTTTGTCTTTTTAATGAGAAACATCTGAGTTGTACATACCACAAACAGCTTCAAGTTTCTGAACCGCCCCCCAACCCCCCGTGGCCAAACAGTTAAAACCTAAAGTGTCACTCTGGATGTGAAAAAGTCTTAGAAAATTAACTTACTTACAAAAACATCCCTATCAAGTCAGCAGTTTGGCATTTACTGTACATTAGTCAAAAGCTCCAGCTAAAATCTGATTTTTTAAAAAAATCAAAGTTGTTTACATTATTCATACAGATTCGGCATTGTTAAAAAATATGCACAAATAACCACATCCATGCAATATAATTTCTTTAAAAATGTAAACCAATATAAAAGAGCAGAGCTAGGTACTTAACAGAAGATTTTGGTGTATAACCTGTAGCTCAAAATTGCCAGCTGATCATAGTAAAACTGATTCTAGACATATTGAATATGATTGTTTTCATTAGCTAAGGGTGCCTATGAGTTTCTGAACCATTTCTAGGGTGGAATGTGCTCACTTGCTTCTATAATATACACCATGGACACCACTGCTCATTGATCATATTGCCTACCTTATAATAATGCTGTTTTACAAATAAATCAGAATTCACAAAGTGCTTGGCTCTTCAGGAAACTGACATTTCCAGAGATCCCTAAACCAATCAACTAGCTTCGCCAGAATACCCGGGGCAACTGCCACACAGGTTCCCTGCCCCTGGGGAGGAATATAATTTGAAAGCTGCCCTGGGCTCCAGAGAGCACAGAAGAAGGTGTCTGCACAGGTCCCTGGACCTTGCCAACACTGAGAGTCACTCACAGATTGGTCTGGGGCCACGTGCTGGGCACCCTTAGCCATCAGGTGGGTGGTGTGGTGCTGCAGCCAGCCACTCCCTCTATGTGGGGGGTGGCCCGTTGGTGTACCTCAGCATGGGGTAAAAGGACCTGGCAAAGTTGTTGGCCTGAGTGCAGCTGTAGTCTTCTTCAGAGGAGGGCAGCAGGCAGGCCAGGAGCAGCAGCAGCAGGAGGAGCAGCTGCAGGGGCAGGGCTGCCCGGATCACCCGTGAGAGGAAGGAGCGCTGTGGCCGTGTGCTGCCGGCGACCCTGCCAACAGAGGAGGTTGAGAGCTGACCGGGAGGCTCCACGGGCACGACCCACTCCGTTACCTGACCCCCTGCTTATGTAAGTAAGAAATCCAACACCTGAGATTTAAATGAGGCCAATAGTTGGGGTTCAGTTTCAGAGGAGAAGACCAGCCCTTTCCAGACAAAAAACCAGATTTTTGCAAGGACCTGATAGTGGCATTGGCAAGACTGAGGCAGTGGGATGCAGGGCAGGGAACGCATTGCTGTGGTAGTAAAGTCCTGTTACCTGCTCTCTGTCTCCTCCTCGCCTTCTGTCGTTCTCTTTCCTCTGAACTGCTGGGTAAAGAAACTCCAGTTAGTAAGTTGAAGACAGTTTAGTCCTGTCAATGGTAAAATATTCTCTCTTAAATTATATACCACCTTCATGTGTGTTACAGCCAAACTTTGGAGACTAGAGTAATACAATTGGGATTAAATGTCACATGATGTAGGAAATAATTAGGTTTGTTAAACTACTTAGTTTCAGGGTCAAGTTTGTTGATCTGTATTTAATGGCGAAATGAGGAAACCCCTTTAGCAACACTGTAAGAACTCTCATCTTTCACAACTTACTGTGATCCCAAAGAAGAGTAACTGACTAGAAGACAGGCTTTAAGTCTTTAAAAAGAACATTTTATTTAAAAAATATGTATTTGGAGTAAGCCTCTCCGTGGGTCAGCAGGCTACAACAGACCTGTGCTGTCCTGAAATGGCTAATGGCCTCTTGTCCCAAGTTTCTCTCATCTCAGTGACTTTTAAAAATAACCAGTGAGGTTCTCACAGAAGGAAGGGGCTTCCTACCTTTGCTCGGGGAGCTGGCATAGACGCCGAGAGAGGCTGGTCTCCTGAGTCTACCTCGTCGAAGCCAGGCAGGGGTGAGTCTGGGTTCTGAAATGCAGATCCCAAAGGTTAAGCACAGAAATATGTTTCATGCAGATTCTTCATGGTATAGCTCACCCTCCCCCAGCTTAAATCAATTTTTTTTTTTTTTTGAGACAGTCTCACTGTGTCACCCAGGCTGGAGTGCAGTGGCACAATCATGGGTCACTGCAGCCTTTGCCTCCCAAACTCAAACAATCCTTCCACCTCAGCCTCCTGAGTAGCTGGGACTATAGGCATGTACCACCACACCTGATTAATTTTTCTATTTTTTTGTAGAGATGGGGTTTCACCATGTTGCCCAGGCTGGTCTTGAACTCCTGGACTTGAGTGATCTACCTGCCTTGGCCTCCCGAAGTGCTGGGATTATAGGCATGAGCCACTGTGCTCAGCCTTAAATCTTTCCTCAAGGGGCTCTCCTATTGCTCTCATTCCTAATGTTAACACTCTTTCAGACAAAAAGGAATGTAAACAAAGAAAAGCCAACCGGTGTTAAAAACCAACCCATAGCACAGAGCTGGGGAGACTGAGTATAGCCACAGCAAGAGGACCACGGCAGCAGTTCCAGTTGATGGTGAGCTCATCACAGGTCAGTGATGAGATCATGTGGCCATCAAGAGAGTCTAATCTTGGCTGCTTAGAAGAAAACAGACTCTAGAATGGGGGGGATAGAACTGCCCTTGGTCTAGTGAGGCCACAGTCTGGGTATTCCCATTGTTTTGAGTTGGACCCATTTAAAAATAGGCCAGGTGCGGTGGCTCATGCCTGTAATCCCAGCACTTTGGATCGCTTGAGTTTAGGAGGTCAAGACTGGCCTGGGCAACACGGCAAGAAGCCTTCTACAACAAATACAAAAATTAGCCACTTCCTTTTTTAAAAAGTTTAAAAAATTGTCACCCCCTGCCCCCCGGCTTTTCAAAATGACCAAACAAATTCAAAGAGCTTATGCAGCTTTTTTTTTTTTTGCCCTCAGAGCGAGATGGAGTCTTGCTCTGTTGCCCAGGCTGGAGTGCAGTGGTGCAATCTTGGCTCACTGCAACCTTCACCTCCCAGGTTTTAAGCTATTCTGCCTCAGTCTCCCAAATACCTGGGACTACAGGTGCATGCCACCACACCTTGCTAATTTTTTGTACTTTTAGTAGAGATGGGGTTTCACTGTGTTAGGATGGCCTCCATCTCCTAACCTCACGATCAGCCCACCTCGGCTTCCCAAAGTGCTGGGATTACAGGCGTGAGCCCCTGTGCCCGGCTGCTTATGTAGCCAAAGTCTGCACAACTAGAAAAGGGCACACGAGGCTCCACTCGGCCTACCTGCCCCTTGCTTATGGCTTCTTTCTTAGAGCGGGGCTGCAACACCGCCATCCTGTCTGCATCTAATATGGTAATCTTTACATTTAAAAGCTACAGGTAGACTCACCTGGGTTCCCTGTAAGGACATTAAGTCTTGGGACACTTGCTCCCGTAACTGTTCGAGTTTCTTCTCGATAACATGGACCTTTTCTTCAGCTTCAATATACTCTTCTCCATGTCCCTTAATGAGAAGGCTGTCTGAAATCTCCTGTAACAAGTCCACTTGAGGTTGACATTCTACCAGCTCCTTTTCCAGTTGCTGAAAATAGAAAAAGTGTGTGAAACAGTGACTTGTCAAAAGGGAAGCTAGTGTGGCCACATGAGGTTTTTCTCAGTACCAGAAAAGTTCCAGAATGAACAATGGGTGGTACTCAACTCCAGAACCTTCTATTTCTCATATCCACCTGTCTGTGTCCTCCAGCCCAGCACTGTTTAGATAACAGGTGGATTATACCCTGCCCCTATTTTTTATTTCTTTTCACGCTGAAGACAGTTGTGACGCTGGAGAAATTAGAGGAAGGAAGTGAGGCAAGTGGTGTGGGAAGAGCAGGTCCTTCATCTACCACCGGATGAAGTAAAGGGAAACTAAAGTCCATCAACTGAGAACCAGCACCATAACCATACTGTTTAGAAACATGGAGGTTCACACCAGCCAGACAGGCTTTAATCGTTAAGGGTGGTTATCTTGCTTACAATATGGCCACTAGACACGTGCCTATTCATTTATTTATTTATTTGAGATGGAGTCTCACTCTGTCACCCAGGCTGTAGTGCAGTGGCACGATCTGGGCTCATTGCAACCTCTGCCTCCTGGGTTCAACTGATTCTCCTGCCTCAGCCTCCTATGTAGCTGGGACTACAGGTGCCTGCCACCATGTCCAGCTGATTTTTTTTTTTTTTTTTTATTTTATATTTTTAGTAGAGATGGAGGTTTTACCATGTTGACCAGGCTGGTCTTGAACTCCTAATCTTGGGCAATTGGCCAGCCTCGGCCTCCCAAAATGCTGAGATTACAGGCGTGAGCGTGGCCTACATCTGGCTATTTAAATTAACTAAAATTAAAAATTCAGCTTCAGTCACAATAGCGACATGAGGTAACTAGACAGTGCAGATGCTGGCCATCTCTATCACTGCAAAAAGTTCTACTGGCTGCCACTGCTCTGGAGACTGGGGCTTTGCAAACATTTTAGGAAAACAATACATATATATTTAAACAATGGCTAGCACTCTGATTAAAATTTAAAATATTTAAACCACATACAGATTTATGGATGAAAATGTCACCTTGAGCATAAGTGAGAATACAGAAATCTCATCTTGGTGTGTTACTGACGAATACACGAGGACATGACTCTCCTCCAAGAAGAAAGATTTTCCCACAGTGGATACAGAAAACCCACTCAGCTCATCACAGCTGTGGAGCAAGTGAGCACCATCCTTCTCCTTGGATGAGCAGTAGTCACAAGAGAAAAAAATACTTCCACTCAAATGGCTTTAAGGTTCTCAGGGTATCAGGCCACCTATGTCCTCAGTTCTGTGGACTGTGGCTCTCCATTCCTGCAAGTCATTTGGTTTCAGAACTGCAAAGGGCTGCTCGGTAGACACCAACTGGAGGAATAACAGGGCTGAACTCGTGCATTACAGGGAGACACCACTGGCACAGTTCCTGAAATGCTAGGCGAGGCTACCTGAGTGCGCTGCCTCTCTGGGACTGACAGAGGCTGGTGGCAGTACATAGCCCTTGGGAAGAAACTTACCATTAGTTCCCTCTGACACTCCAGGAGAGCCTGGGGGTCTGCCTTCGGATGGGCGACATGGGCCTTCTGCCTCCGGTTCTCGGCATTTGCTAACCACAGCAGCAGATTTTGACTCAAATGGTGGAAGTCCTTAAAACACAACACACATCAGAGCACTGCCATTTCTTAGAGCCCTGGAAGAGGGCATGCTAGGAATGCAGCTTGCTGCTTCCAATCCATCACAGTCATTTGCTTTTTTTGCCTTACCCAGTGAATACAAGGGCCAGCTTTAAACTAAATGCCAGGGCCCCAGAACAAGGAAGAAAAAAGAAGGCAGGCACTCGGCACGGTGCCAGGAGGCAGCGAATAAAAATGCCAATAGGAAGGTGGGGCTTCAGGATGCCCGGCTAATTTTACGTATGAAGGCCACATGCATTCCTCAGCCAATCTGCTGGGCTTTGTGGCGGAGGGAAACAACCCACCAGGACAGGCAGAGGGTGGGCTCATGTTCCCTGAGACATGGCCAGAGCTAGGCAGTGGTGCAGAGCTGACACCCGCTGTGCATTTACTCCTATGTCGGGCACTGGGCTAGGATTACACACACTGCCTCATTTTCTCCTAAAAAGAACCTTAAGAGGTAGGCACAGAATGATTCTCATTTTCAGATGAGAACACTGAGGTCTAGGAGACTCAATGATTTGCCCAAAGTCAGATGGCTATTAAGCGGTAACTGCTCCTCTGTTTCAAGGCCAGATCCCTTAATTACTCAGCAAAAGGACAAAAAGAGGAGTTGTGGGGGGCATCTCTAACCGACAGGTGGCTTGCAGGTACCCTTACTCCAGGAGTGGCTCTGGGCCTGGGCAACAGAGCAAGAGACCTGGGGCAGGCAGTGGGTCTCTGAGATGGCCGGAGGGCCTCTTTGGAAACAAATGGTAAGGCACATGTTTCCTGACACAAGCCACATTTGGCTGCACCAAAGCAGCCTGACAATGATAAAAATATCTGCTGCTCCCATCACGTGGGCCTGGGCGCTGGCTCTAGGAGGCTGGGTGCTGAGTCAACATACCTGGCACTGCATGAGCGACTGTCTTAAGCCCCCTCTGCAGCTGTCCACCATGCCCTGTGTCGCTTCCCAGAGCAGGCTCAGCTGGTGGAGTCTACTTTGGAGCTCTGTGGATTCGGCGCTCTCGGTTTGCAGAAATTCCTTGCTGCTCATGTTGACAGAGACCACTAATGCCTTGTAGGTATCAAAGGCTTTCAATATCTCCTACCACAGAAGGAAACGATGAGGTTAGGAGCTCATTTTGAACCTCAGTAGGGAACGAGTCTTCCACACACTTTTCCATGTTGTGGCCACAGAAATCAGAGTGACCACGCCTGTGACTGGCTGGGAAGCATCAGGTGAGGGGGCTGCCTCACAAAGTCAGTGAACCTGGCCAACAGGGCCCCAAAGCAGAGGCCTGCTAGAGGCCGGAGGAGACCCTGCTGACCTCTACAGCGCCTGCTCTGCAATTAGCTTAATGTTTCTGTACCAGATTAAAGGTCTTCCAGAAAAAGTGTATGTGGTTATCCCGCATTTGCTCCTAGATATCCCAGAAATGTTATTCCTCAGGCAGAATGGTAACCCCTAATATACTGATGCAGAAAGTAAAAGTACAAATATGAAGGGGGCCTGGATACCCCCAAAACTCCTGCCCTAGGTCTCAGGAGCTCAGGCTAATGCTCAGGACACCCCTAATGTGCAGGGCTCAAACTGTCCCTTTGCAGCTCCCTGGGCTAGTTCCAGTGTAGCCAGGACTTATGTGGGTGACGCATCCTAACTGCATAAAAGGGTAACGAGCTCAGGCCACGGGATTCATCAGCAGGTGAGCTGGTCCTTTCCCAAGGTCTTCCAAGGAAGGTTCCACCACTAGTCTTTCCTGAAACTGTGCATACAGTTTGGAAGGGTGATTTTACACTGCCTGACAGTGGCCACTAGTATCTCCAGAAAAGTCTAGAAGTGCCTCGGATGTCAGATCTTTCCATCTCTGGAGATCTGAGCCACATCTCCCCAGCACTCTGGGATCAGGATCATTTGTAGATACTCTTCCATATGAAAACAAAAATCTGCATCTACGTCCTTGCCAGCTATGGAACTGACATGAAGAGTGACCTCTACCATATACCATCTGCAAACTGCAGCTACACCATGAATACATGTGATATGTTCATCCAGCATAGCAATGCATTCATCACATGCACATCCTGAATTCCTCTTCCCCTCCACACCTCTGACTCACCTTCAGTCTCTTCACTCTGAGTTCTATTTCCTGGATATCAGAGGGAGGCTTTGCCGTCTTTAACATTTCCAGCTCTGCTTTAGTTTTTTTCAGCCAAGTGGTGATGGCGCTGATATCAGAGTTCAGCTGTTGCAAGTTTTGTTTTATTTTCAGCTTATTGTGAAGCTCTTGTGCTTGAATCAGTTCCCATCTGTCAAAGGCACCTGGAATTTAAAAACAGCCAATTAAAACAAGCAATAATGCAACAGATTTCTCTGCTCCAGCTAATTAGGGGTCAGGATGATAAACTGTAGGGGTCTGGTTTTAGGAGTTCTCTCTTCTCCTGGAATGTGGAATAGCACAGGATCTGAGGCCTACACTCCCACAAAGACTGGAATGAAGTGGGAGGTCAGAGGTAGAGAACCCAGTGTTGCCAGTATGTGTTACAGTTTCAAGCTCAGCAGTTCAGTTTATGCTGAATTTTTTGTTTTCTCCTTTGGCCCACAAACAATCAGGTCAATTCTGTCAACTTTAGATTTAGTTGAGTAATTACTAATTACTGGGTCGAATGAGGGGACACTCGAGACAACACTTTGATCATCATCTTCATGTCTGAGCTTCATATACAAATGTAGAAAGTGAAAGCATGCACTCGTCAGGAGGCTTATTTTACCAATATTTAAAGACTAGTTTTCAAATTACACTGAACTGCGTAGATTGTTCATGAATACAAACTGCTGGGTTAAAAATAACATTGGTTGTTGTAGGGTTAAGTCCCCCAGTTTTGGTGAATCATATAGTTGGTTAATATCTAATTAATGTTCTGTTGAGCAAGGACTTAAATACCAGACTCTGCCTCTCTGGACAACTGCTAGTTACAGGCAGTACCTGACTGCTGCGCTGTGATACCGGCCAGTCTCCCGTCTCCCGGCTGTGGGCTGCCATTCAAGACTCGTGGGTCTTCTTTGCCACCATCTGTGCCTGGAGGTAATAGCGGCTTTCCCTAGAATGAGCCAGTTTTAAAGTTACCATCTGTAAACATTAAGGATGTCTGAAGAACAACTAGATTCATATTAACAGTCAAGAACTGAGGAGATGGGGGGCCCTTTCCTTTGAAAGGTATCTTGCTAGGAATACAGTGGTGCTTTAGTGTCTAGGTAGCATTTATAAGCTGGCAAAGCTGATGGCAGAAATAAAGTGTGCTAAGGCCCAGGGAGGGAGAAGCAGACTAGATGTCAATGATGGGAAGAAAATGGTCTGTTCTGGCCAGGCGTGGTGGCTCATGCCTGTAATCCCAGCACTTTGAGAGGCTGAGGCGGGTGGATCACAAAGTCAGGAGTTCGAGACTAGCCTGGGCAAGATGGTGAAACCCCATTTCTATTTTTTAAAAAAATACAAAATTAGCCAGGTGTGGTGGTGCACACCTGTAATCCCAGCTACTTGGGAGGCTGAGGCAGAAGAATCACTTGAACTTGGGAGGCGGAGGTTGCAGTGAACTGAGATCGTACCATTGCACTCCAGCCTGGGTGACAGAGTGAGACTGTGTCTCCAAAAAAAAAAAAAGGTCTGTTTTAATTTGCATGCTTCCAAACACCCCTCAAATGAACCATGTGAAACAAATGAGAACAATTTGTTAAGCTTACCAGACTGTTACTGTGTTAGTTAGCACTTTTACATTTTCACAGTGCTATACAGAATTTTAGTTATCTGCCCTCCCACCCCGTCACTCTGTGGAGGTGGTTGGCATCATTATCACGGAGAATCAGAAATGCACACAGGATGAATCTGCCTCCCAGGGACATTCGTTACCAAGTGTTTATCTTTCACTGCACGTATTGACTCTTCTGTTATCACATAGCCAACTGGGGTATTATCTCGAGCCTTTCCAAAAATAAAAGTATCTCTTTTAGAAAGATCTGCTTTCTTGGGATTGTGTCTGTATGGCCTATTTGTGCAGAATGAAAACAATTAAAAACCCTTCAGATTTGTGGTGATACGTCTTGTTTCAGCCACAATCAAAGGGCTGAACTTTTGAAAGCGGCCAGGTGAGGAATACAGGTGTCATCACAGAAAGGGATAGCCAAGCCACATGAGCCAAGGATGTCATGCAGAGGTTAGGGACTGCTGTCTCCCCCGTCTTCTTAATTCTGCACTGCAGAGAGGCAGATTAAAAATGACACCTGCTTGTTAAGCAAGAGGAAGAGTTTCTGAACTGGACACAGACAGCTCATTATCAACTCGCTCGGATTTGACAATGCAAAGGCAGAATCTTCTCAATAATGTAATAATATTCTCTCCTTAGTATCTCTTGCTGCTGCCCTAGGCTGCCCTCCCAGGAGCTGCCAGCTGAGGAAAATGTAACTAAGAAGAGACAGCCATTGCTATAAACCACAAACCAATACAGGAGTAATAATTACAACCATTATTTCTAAGGACCTTCTTTTACCTTTATACACAATAATCTTTTTCTTTTTTGAGACGGAGTCTCACTCTTGCCCGGCTGGAGTGCAGTAGTGTGATCTCGGCTCACAGCAACCTCTGCCTCCTGGGTTCAAGAGATTCTCCTGTCTCAGCCTTTGGAGTAGCTGGGACTACAAGTGCAAGCCACTATACTCAGTTAAGTTTTATATTTTTAGTAGAGACTGGGTTTCACCATGTGAAACCAAGGCCAGGATGGTCTTGATCTCTTGACCTCATGATCTGCCCACCTCGGTCTCCCAAAGTGCTGGGATTACAGGTGTGAGCCACCACACCCGGCCTATATGCAATAATCTTAACAACAATTAGGTGAAATGTTTTTATCCTCAGGTAAGAAAGGCTTAAAGAGGCAAGTCGAAGTGCCTCAAGTATGATGGCGATGGATTGGCAGGGCTAGAAATCAAATCCGTGTCCACTGCAGCACACCATCAAACCTGAATATGAAGTTATGGCTTTTGGAATAGGATGTATGGTCAATAGGTTAACATAAAAGCTTGAAGGCTGGATGCAGTAGCCCATGCCTGTAATCCCAGTGCTTTGGGAGGCTGGGGCAGATGGATTACTTGAGGTCAGGAGTTCAAGACCAGCCTGGCCAACATGGTAAAAGCCCGTCTCTACTAAAAATACAAAAATTAGCCAGGCATAGTGGTGCACAACTGTAATCCCAGCTACTTGGGAGGCTGAGGCAGGAAAATCACTTGAACCCAGGAAGCGGAGGTTCTAATGAGGCGAGATCGTGTCACTGCACTCCAGCCTGGGAAACAGAATGAGACCCCATCTCAAACAAAACAAACAAACAGCACAAAAAGACAAAGGCTTGGGAGCTCTGAGAGCAGTTCAGGAAAGGCAGCACCTTGCTTGCTCACTATTTGCACAGACACCTGACTTGACAGTAATAATGACTGTTACACCACACCAACATACACTAAGATGGTTTTTGGCCAGAAACCTATCTCTAAATCTAATCAGTTTTGCCAGGGTTCTAATGAAGTACGGACAGCTCAGCAGAGATACTGTCACCATGAGAAAACCATCCCAAAATATGCCGGGGGTGGGGAGTGAACACACACGGTTCACACCAGATCTCTCTTGCGAATGTAACTATTACACACAAAGGCTATATTCCCAGTGGAGTCAAGACTTACATAGGGTGGGTTATAAGGGGTGCTGGACTCGGCAGGAACAGGTGGAACATTCCCATCACCTTCCGTTTGCTTGTAGTGATGCTTGGGACAGGAAGGGCTGTCGGGAACATGCCACGAGTGGCCGTCCGAAATGGATTTACCTGAAATGAAAGGCAGCAAGCGCTAGTCCATTCTCTCCCAACAAACAGGTCATGGGTGACATGGCATCAGGTTATAGTATGAAAATGAGTTTGCAGCTTTCCTTGCAAAGCATGCATGTTTGCAAAATGTCAGTATGTCCCAGAAGAGAATGAGATGAGAGTCATGCAACTCAGCAACATTGTGCCTTCACTAGATGGGTACACAATGGAACATGACCAACATGATTTGCTGTGGGATGAGTGGCGTTTTGGAGCCAGGGTCTCGAGTGGTAGGAACATTAAGCGGCAAGGCCGGGTCTGGGGACCAAGAGGGCAGAAGGCCTCTCAGGAGTGAGGGGAACAGTGAACGTCAAGATGGTCTTGGGAACCCAAGGGCTCCTCAGGGCTCTCCCCGACCCACCATGGCAGATGGGGATGGGGCAAAGGATGAAGATTAAAGCTGCGAAATCAAGGAAAGGAAGGTTTTTTCCTCCTATGGCAAATCATCAGTACCTTTACCCGCTACCCACTCACCCATCCACCCCGTTCCACCAGGAGATCCCAGTAAAGCAAGGAAATAGTTCCAAACCAAGCCACCATGAAGAAAGCTTGGCCCATGCCAAAGGACTTCAGTTAGATGGAGAAAAAAATCAAAAAAGGCACCATGAAAAATTCCCTCTGCACAGGCCTGAAGGGAGGAGAGGGTTGGTATCGAGACAGCTCTGGCTTGGATGGGGTTCTGTAAGGAGCACGCAGGTATGGGTGAGTACGGCAGTGTAAATACACCATGACACAAGGACCGAGGCGCATGGTGTCCACAGAAGGCAGAGGCAGACACGACACGGGAGCGAGGTTGAGGATGCAGCGTGTGCCACAGGATGCTGCCATGTTGAGACATGCATGGGCGGGGGCCTACCAGAAGACGCTTTCAAAGTTTTTGTGGTCATTTTAAGATATGCCTCAGGATTTTCAGGGATTTCTACATCTGAAAAAGAACAATGTCATTTGCCTCATTGGAGGTGCCTGAAGATTAATGCCCAAGTATTAACACACAGTAGTAACACTGTCAGCTGGGGGGAGAAAACTAACTACCCTTTATTTTTTCAATTAAAAGGATTTTGAAATCCAGAAGGATTTTTTCCTCCCAGCCAACTCGACTGTCCAAAGCAGGACAATGGGTATCAAAACAAGGGAGCTCCTCAATCTGCTGACACTCTAAGACTCAACTGAAAGGGAGGCTGGGCATGGTGGCTCACGCTTGCAATCTCAGCACTGTGGGAGGCTGAGGTGGGAGGACTTCTTAAGCCCAGGGGTTCAAGACCAGCTCTGGCAACATAGCAAGACCTTGTCTCTATAAAAAATTTAAAAACTAGCTGAGTGTGGTGGCGTGTACCTAGAGTCACAGCTACTCAGGAGACTGAGGTGGGAGGATTGCTTGAGCGCTGGTGGTTGAGGCTGCAATGAGCCGTGATCGCACCTCAGCCTGGGTGACAGTGTGAGACTCTGTCTCAAAAAAAAAAAAAAAATCACTGATGAGTCTCCCAGACAGCCAGAGCCATCACTGAAGAACAGGCTTAATGTCTAAATGTGAATTTTGTTGTTTTTTTTTCCCTTTCATTCCACCTGTAATGAGAGTGAGCCAATTCTCAGGTAAGTTAAGAGATGGGCAGGATAGAACACAAGAAGCCACAGAAGTCAGGGTCGGCGACAAGCTGGACTCTTGGTCATCAAGAGCTGGCCGTGTTGCTAAGGGGCTAAAAACAGCCAAACAGGTCACTTTCCAGGGTGCTGGGAACCCAGCTGTTACCTGACAGTGCGCTGTAGTATGGACCCTCCTCGTCCTCTTCGTGAGAGGAGGAGCCCCCAACGTCGCCTGTGTGGTCCCACTCCAGGGGGATGGAGTCCACGCTGACAGGGGTTTCACAGCCTGACCGCTCGTGGCCCGGGGCTGGGGGCACTAGATGACACAGGGACTGAGGAGATGAGGGTTCCTCGCTCTCCCCTCTTTTACGCCAAGAATCAGTCTGGATCTCTCTGGGGTCTTCCATGTCTGTTTCATTCTCAGAGGCCTCCTTTTCATCTTCCAAGCCCTAAACCAGAGTATCCAGTTGTTAGAATTAATCAACTCACAGGCTACGCAAGAGCATGAGAAGTCTGCTTGTCCTGCAGTTTCCAAAAATAACCACCAATAGCATTTCTAAGGCAGCTTTAAAAAGATCAGGTTCCCAGGTCCTGTTTCTGGTTATTCCAGTTTAGACAATCTGGAGTGGGGCCTAGAATCTGTATTTTCCAAAACCTCCAGCTTTTTTCCTTAGAAAAAAAAAGCTGAAGTTTGATAATAAGTTAAACAACTTTATCTAAGAGATAAGGGCATGCTTGCCAGTTTCATTGATGGTGTTACTGTCAGGTTCCTCCAAGAATCAGAGTATTTTTGAAAAGGGCATTTGAATGTTCTGGATAAGACTCGTGACTTCAAGAACTATATCCATCAGGTTCTTTCTTGTCTTAATTGTTCAGTGTCTGTATTCTGCTTGTGTCATGACGTCCCTTTCAGTCTAAGAAAAACAACTTTAAGTGGCTGTACTTAAAAATCAGAATTGTAGGGTAATATTTGAGGCCATGTCTGATGAAATAACTACATCTGAATGTGGCCAGTGGGAAGGACAAAAAAGAGAGACTGGCCAGTTGTGTTGGTCAACGGTCATCATTCGAGCTTCAGGCACACAAAGGCCGTAAACTTTCAATGGTGGCCTGAACTCCACCTGAACTTCCCAAAGGAAAAGGCCTTTCATCCAGGGAAACATCAAAGTTGCTTTTGAAACTGTTGTGTTGACTCTTCCAAGGTGAGAACAAAGCATCAGAAAGGCACAAATACTAAAAGCTTCCAGCCTCTAAGAACAAGGGAAGGGCAAATAAATTCCCAAGTTACTGACGTAATAAAAGCCAGAAGAGTTCTTCAGGAATTCTAGGGGAAGAGACACATGCCAGACAAGCCCCGCCTGGAGGAATACTTAAAGCAGACTCGAGGAGCATGCGCTTCAGGAGTGCCATGCTTTCCACTGGGGAACGGGAGCCCGTAAGTTATTGTGGCTCTACAGTAATAAAAGTGGAAATTAAAATTTTTTGATAGTCTTTTTTTTTTTTTAACCAAAATACAAACCATAGTTCACTATGATAAGATAGTCTCCTAACTTTTTAAAAATTTTATCTCACGTAAACTCTGAGCAGCCCAGGTGCCCTTTCTAGGTGGCAGTGCCCATACCGGAGCGTGGGAGGTGAGCCGCCGGTGGAACCGGGAGACCCTTCCGAACACCTCCTGGCAGTAGCGGTGGAGCTCCTCCAGCTCATCCTCGATCAGCACGGCATCCAGGGGCTCGCTCTTCTGAATCAGCTGCTCCCCAAACACAATGAGCTGATCAATTTTGTTGGTATTTAATGTAATCTCCTGTTGGAAGCCCTGTTGAGAGAGGGGAAAGAAAGGACTTCAAAGAAAGTTCACCCGGGGCATCCAGAGCCTGTTTCCTCTAACTGGGCCACAGAAAAAAACATCCAAATGTCATTATTGTTTTGTTCCTTCACATGCTACTCTAGCTTTGTTTTTAATTAAGTGACAATGACACCTTAAGAATTTTAAATGATTGGCCGGGAGGGCGGGGTGGCTTACAGCCATAATCCCAGCACTTTGGGAGGCCGAGGTGGGTGGATCATGAGGTCAAGATATCAAGACCATCCTGGTGGACATGGTAAAACCCCGTCTCTACTAAAAATACAAAAATTAGCTGGGCATGGTGGCGCGCGCCTGTAATCCCAGCTACTCAGGAGGCTGAGGCAGGAGAATTGCCTGAACCCAGGAGGTAGAGGTTGCAGTGAACCGAGATTGCACCATTGCACTCCAGCTTGGACAACAAAAGCGAAACTCCGTCTCAAAAAAATAAATAAAATTTAAAATGAGATCACACCATTGCACTCCAGCTTGAGCAACAAAAGCGAAACTCCATCTCAAAAAAATAAATAAATAAAAAAAGAAAATTTAAAATGATTGTCTGTATTCCCCTCTTTATGGGCACTAGCTTTTCCAATTAAAATAATTCTGAAGGTTTGACACGAGTGGACATTTACTGTTATTGGGTGTGAGAGAAAGAACTTGCCACAACAAAACTTTGTGGAAATAGAACATTTCCCATAATAAGCCACAAATGGGCATTTGTTTTTGCTGACACAATAATATTCATTGGTGCCATTATACTAGGGAAGGCAAATTTCCATTTCTCAACCTCTTCCAAAATCTAGCCAAGGAGAGAATTACAGTGAGATCAGCCTGTCATACAGACATCAGAAACAATGGGAGAGTGGATCTCTGTTCTTGGCCCCACTGGTGACACAGATACTCCTGGGCTGTAGAGAACGGTGTCCTGGCACGGGATAATCGAGCAGTACACAGGTGGGAAGTAGCCTGGCTGCTTTAGGAGTTCTGAAATCTGCTCTCAGAGTATCGGGTGAAATTTGCACTTGGCCAGCTCTCCCCCACCAATGTGAGTTCTTTTCAGAAGAGCTAAGGAAGTGGCCCTCACATTCAGCTGGCGCATCTTGTCATCAGCATCGCTCTCTGAGAAGTGCTCCACATTGGTCAGTTGCAGGTCCATCTCTGTGAGCCAAACCAGAATGCTCTCCCTGGTACCCTCGAATTCTTCCCTCTGGTTGGTGAAATGCTGCAGAAGTGGGGAGGAAATCACATTTGTATTGACCACTGAACAGGAGGAGTGCAGACAGATGGCAAGGTAACCTTTGGCCACAAGAAAAAGGTGCCCAGGATACTCAGGGAGCAATCTCCCACTGGGGTACCCAGTAAGCCCCAGAAGCACTGTGTTCAGAAGCCTGGGGTCTGGTCCTGGGCTCTGTGATACCAAATGACCCCCCACCCCGACTTCTCTGAGCCCCAGCTTCTACACTGGCAAGTCGGGGAGAGAGTGCAAATGTTCATTATGGTCTCTGAGGTCCTTGAGCATTTGAAATTCTGTAATTCTCTACTACAAATCAGTGATTTTCCTCTGTCCTTTGAAGAGCCCCCTGATAGGCCAGGCCAGGCCTTCTGCCTGATGTTTATGCATCAGCCTTTTGCAGCTTTTGCTTGACAGAAAGATTTAGTAGCTTCAAGATGGAAAAGCCCTGATCTCAGGATTGAGGTCAGCCTGGTGCCCCCTTCTGCCTTCACTGAATTCTGAATGTGTCTCCCCAGAGAAAGAAGACCCAGAGCAGATTTATCACCTCCATTTAAGGATGCCTCTCAGGTTACCACTTCACAGATAGGCAGCTGATACTCACATCAGTGTAGCATTTAGTGCCAAATAAAGGCAGATTAGCCACAGGCAGATCAGCAGGAGATAATTAATGCAAGAGGCCCGGCAAGGTGGCTCACATCTGTAATCCCAGAACTCTGGGAGGCCAAGGTGGAGGATCACATAAGCCAGGAATTTGAGAACAGCCTGGGCAATATAGTGAGACCCCATGTCCACAAAAAATAAAATCAGCCAGGCACGGTGATACACACTTGTAATCCTAGTTACTCAGGAGGCTGAGGCAGGAGGATTCATTGAGCCTAGGAGTTTGTGGCTGCAGTGAGCTATGATGTCACCACTGCACTCCAGCCTGGGCAGCAGAGAGATCTTATCAAGAAAGAAGAGAGAAAGAGGAGTGAGAAAGAAAGAGTGACAGGAAGGGAGAAAGAAAGAAATGCAAGGGAGTTGTCTGGATGACTAGAAAAACCAGTGTCTTCCTGAGAAGGAGAAAAGAGAAAGGAAAGACAGGAAGGAAGGAAGGAAGGAGGGAGGGAGGGAAGGAAGGAAAGAGGGAGGGAGGGAAGGAAGGAGGGAGGGACTGAAGGAAGGAGGGAGGGAGGGAAGGAAGGAAGGAGGGAGGGAGGGAGGGAAGGAAGGAAGGAGGGAGGGAGGGAGGGAAGGAAGGGAGGGAAGGAAGGAAAGAGGGAGGGAGGGAAGGAAGGAAAGAGGGAGGGAGGGAAGGAAGGAGGGAGGGACAGAAGGAAGGAAGGAGGGAGGGAGGGAAGAAAGGAGGAAGGAGGGAAGGAGGGAAGGAACGAGGGGAGGAAGGAAGGAACGAGGGAAGGAGGGAAGGAAGGCAGGCAGGCAGGCAGGCAGGCCAGCCAGCCATTCATATCTTTCTAGAATGTGTTCAACAATGCCCTGCCCTGAGAACAGACCCAGAAATTAAAACTGTGTCCCGCAGTCTCTGCCTGTGACAGTCCTTTCAGTTTATACCTGGACTCACATAGCTTTACACAGCACATCTTCTGAATGACAGAAATCTAGGGTGAATATTTACTTTCAAAAACCAAACCTTTGGGATTAGTCAGTGTGCTCTGAAATGCAGAGAATAATCACAGTCCCCAACCCCCTGGTGCAGACAGGGGCTCATGAATGAATGCACCTTGTCCAACCTCCTCAGAGCGAGAACTGGCGGGGCCCATAAAAACAGACAGATGAGCAGAGCGGGGCTCCTTCCGGGGGCCCACGTGTTGCCTGTTCCAGACCCAGCGAGGCGGCGCCCTGGACTCTGCGCCAACAGGTACACCACCACGGGTTATGGAAGTTGTAAAAAAGAGATGTGTGTTGGTGACACAAGTCCCATAAACAGGCCCTGCCTAAGAAGCCCCACACGCAAATCCCTCTTTTAACCAATGAACGTTGGCAGCTTTGGGCTTCTTTGTGTTGGAGGAACGTTAAGACAGCTCAGGCCTGAAGCGAAACCTTCTACCCACTGCCTTGGGTGACAAGCCTGCCACTGCGTATGGCGTGTCACGTCTCCCTGAAAACCTACAGCCGAGCCAGGTGCAGAGGAACTTACCCTGAGTCTGCGCAGGACGGCCGTGACCCGCCTCTGGAGGTTGTCCCAGCGCTGGTTGCCCTCGTGGACCATCTGCTTCAGCCTGCTGGCCGTGTCCGTGCGGTTCTCCCGGGCCAGCCGCCGGTACTGCTTGTTGATGAGCTCCAGCTGAGTGAGCCGCTCGTGGATCTGCCGCTGGAAGGCCTGCACCGCGCGGGAGGGGTCAGAGCCAAAGCGTGCAGAGTGCCAGGACGCCCTCCTTCCCTTCTACACCCCAAGCGACCCGCTGCCAGGCGTTCACCCCCCGAACTGCAATGGCAGCAGAGGGCCCAATTCACCAGTCCTGATGCCAGCTACAGAACAGGCTTTCAAGTTCATTGCACAGCCGCTGGCATACATCAGCCATGTCTTGCAAAGCCGTCTCAGCAGCTGGGGAAAGGCTGTGGACTGGGCAGCCCTCGCCAGAGGTGAGGGGAAGCTGGCTACTTAGGGAGGCCATTTCAGCAGCTGCCCCACTCGCTGCAGGCTGAGTTATGATCAGGAGGCTGGGAAGGAGAAGGCGCTTACCTCAAACCTCTTCAGTTCCTCCTTGGCACTTGTGTACAACACCTCTGAGGAATTTGGGCAGGCTGCCGTCCTCTCGGCAGACTTGAGCCAGTCCTCAAAGCGGGAATAGTCGTCTAAAAACTTCTGCCACAGACGCCACGTCTCCTCGATTCTGACAGGAGGGAAGTGACTTAACACAAGCCATCCCCTCGGAGCCTGTGCTTTCCTACTTCTTTAATCCCCTGACACTCGCACTGTTTAGTGGGGGAGACCCTGTTACCCCTTCTGAGGAATCACAGGGACGCCACTTCTTGTCTGTGCTCCTCCCACCTGGGAGTGCCAAGCACCCCAGAGCTCCTGCTTCACAGAGGCTAAAAAAACTAGGAGACAGGCCTGCCTCCACGATGGCCGGGCTAGGTCAACAGAAGCACAGCGGCCAGCCCACAGCCACACCCTGCACAGGAGAGCTGGGGAGAGACATGACTCCCGTTATGTTTCTCTTGAATAAATCCTTTGATAAATATTGGGCCTTCTCTGCCAATACCTGGTCTATTTCTTTTTTTTTTTTTTTTTGAGATGGAGTTTCACTCTTGTTGCCCATGCTGGAGTGCAACGGCATGATCTTGGCTCACTGCAACCTCTACCCTCTGGGTTCAAGTAATTCTCCTGCCTCAGCCTCCTGAGTAGCTGGGACTACAGGTATGTGCCACCACGCCCAGCTAATTTTGTATTTTTAGTAGAGATGGGGTTTCTCTGTGTTGGTCAGGCTGGTCTCAAACTCCCGACCTCAGGTGATCTGCCCACTTCGGCCTCCCAAAGTGCTGGGATTACAGGCGTGAGCCACTGCGCCGGCCTACCTGGTGCATTTCTAAGTGAAATAGTTACTGTGAGTGTGGTCAGAAGGGTATACTGTGTTCGGCTGACCACTCGGAAGACATCTGGGAGAGCTGAGCTCTTACTTCATGCGCCGCTCCATGGACATGGCACAGATGTTCCTCCAGCGTCTGTCCAGGCTCCTGGTGGTCTGCTGGATCGAGTCGCACTCGGTCTCATTTGCACAGGCATCGGAGTCGTGCAGGAGGACGTCACAGATGTTAAACACGGACTCCACCCCGGCACTGTGTTGTTCAATATCTCGCTGCAGATCCTGTGATTACAACAGAGTAAGAAACCTCTTGAGATGCTGGTAGCAGCAGGAGGGTCAGCATCAAAGGACCTCCGTTCCTCCCTCCCTTCTCCCAGCTCAGAGGATACTTCTCTGAGTGCATTTCCACCGTGGGATCGGCAGTACACGTTGAATCCCTCTCACCTTTGTGCTATCAGCACCTGATACAAAGTTTAAACACTGGAACATCTAGGATTTATGTGCTGAACCATGTGAGGGGTGGCACAGTAGTGGGTGTCCTCTGTACCCTGACAGGTGGTGCCATTACCGTTGAGAGCCCATCACTGCACAGACTCCGGGTACACATGGGATCTACTCCATACCACCCAACCCCAAAGGCCTCCAGTTTAGACATGGTTTCAGGGAGGTCTTCTTTAGAAACTGAGTCTCTCCCTATGACGGATTTGCCGCTTAAAAGAAAAAAAGAAAAAGAAAAAAAAAAAAAAGAAAAGAAACTGAGTTTCTTCAGCAGGAACTCTCAACCTTTTATGGGCTGCCAAACTCTTCAATCTACTAAGACCTCGATGTCTTCACACACATACCAAATGGTGCATGCAGCAGTGTGGGCACCCAGTCTCCCCGTGAGCATGGAGGAGTTTGGGGTACAGAGCTCGCCTCCCCAGCTGATAAAGCCCAGCCATGGCTATGGTGGCTGGGGAGACATGGGATCTCTGGAGTCTTGTCCTTTGATGGTAATAGTGATGCAATCCCCAATTTGGGAAAAATAACATTTATGAAGGGAAAATGGATGGTCACAGGAAAAAACTGGAAAACCTCTTTAGGGATAAGCATGGCCTTTTTAGTCATCATGAGATAATATTTATTCTGTGCCCCACAGCTGGGCTGTGGGGAGGGAGAGAGGTGATGAACCTGTTTTGCCATTCTGGATGAGTTAGACATCCCTGATGTCCAAATCCTGTGATAAGTGTCATAAGACTACACCATTAATTTTAATATCCAAATTACATTGTGAGAAAGCAAAGAGTAAGTTAAATTCTATTTTAATTATTTGATAATATACCAATATCTGAAACCTACACTACTTTAAATAAGCCACTATTAACTAGACTAAATCCAATTCCCAGAACTCAACAAAGTTTGGTTAATAAGAGGATTATATTATAAATGGTAGCTGCCACCATCTACAGAAGGCAATACAAGGTTCATTCCCCAGGGTTGGCTCAGAGCACACATATCTGATAACAAAAACACACAGAGCATTGCAGCTTCCTAAACTACTGGTCTAAGCATGTTCCTTATCACACCTTTTTTTTTTTTTTAAAGAGATGAGGTTTTACCATGTTGCCCAGGCTGGTCTTGAACTCCTGAGCTCAGGCAATCCACCCACCTCAGCCTCCCAAAGTGCTAGGATTACAAGCATGAGCCACTGCGCCCGGCCTATCACACCTTTTCTTGTTTTAATTTTTTAAAAAGCTATGCCAGTCACACACAATATGATCCCATGCAAACCTTCCTTGGTTAGAAAACTTGCTTTTCTTTCAATTCATTGCCTTCCAAAACTATATTAACAGAACATAACGATCAGAGTTAAAAAAAGACATAATTAAAAAAATCTTATTTACTTCAGTGTAAACTTCCCAGAAAAAAAACCAAACAAACAAACTTATTTACCACCAAGGTTAAGATATGCATCTTAAACATGATTCACTCAGTTTCACAAAAAGCGACGTGCGTGTGGGAGGGAGCACTCAAGAGATGGAGGCGAGAACATGGAAAGGTGTCAGTTTTCTCTGGAAAGAGCAAACCAATGTTATGAAATGTGAGCATGTGAACACACATAGATATGGGGAGGGCCTGAGTCCGTGCACATCGCGGACACCCGTCCTCTTTCAAGACCTCATTTCTGATTGTCCCACCTGCTGCTCAGCGAGCCTCTTCTGGATCTCTTGATCATCGCAGACGTCATAAACAACAGGCTTGGAAAGCTCAGACTCAATTCGAGCCAACCAGGTGCGAAGGTTGCTCATGTTTTTGTCCAACTGCTGAATAAAAGCAAAGGTCTCCTTCAGTTTCTTCACCCTAAACATATTTGCAGAAAAAAAAAAGCCCAATACTTAGTGGTGACAGAATGTGCCAATAAGAGCACTGCAGGGTAAAAAACAATCTACTTTGCTTTGATTTTATATCAGGAACAACTCTCATATCACCAGACACAAGTTCTCAGAGGAGATGTGAAGCTTTGCAAAGCTGTTATTTCTGTTGATTTTCAAAAGGACTGAGAGTTAATCTACCTATGCAAATATGGAAGTCTTATCATTCCCAGAGTGAGATCCTGAGACCCAGTCCATTGTCCTGAGGCTGCAGAGGTGAGAAGATATGCCATTTTTTCTAAATGGGAACAACCATCCTAACTTCTGTCCAGTTTCTGCATAGGTATGTCTGAGACTGCAGCGGCCAGTCATCTACCCTGGGAGATTAAAGATGTTACACGCCTGGTTCACAGCTCACTTGGTGGCATTTGGTCCACAAGGCCTCTCATGGGACCCTCCCCTTTGGCAGGAAACATGTGCCAAGCCCTACCACTTCTGTCTGAGGGGTTCGCCCAGCCATATACATTGAACCAGCCCACGTGGGTGGATTATGGGGCATCTCTGTCCGTCAAAAAGGGAGGAGGCAAAGGAAATCTGCATGCAAGCGCAGTTCTAAATGTGATCTCCCTCGCCAATCCGCCTCCGCTCCCATCCAGCCCAACTCGGCGTGGAGCAGATTTGAAAGCACACACATGGCATGAGTGCAGCTTGGCGTGCACGTCAACATGCTGTCAAGGGGAAGTGATGTAGCTGTTGAGGGAAAACAATCTTTTTTTGACATATAGACTAAAATAAGATGCTCCAATAAACTGCTTTCCTTAAAGTCCTCAAGTAGAGTAAGTAGAGCCAGGATCTGTCCTGGCATTCTGTGGGATTTTTCATTAATCCCAGACACTTAAAAGTAATGGCTCCAGGCTGGGCATGGCAGCTCACGCCTGTAATCTCAGCACTTTGGGAGACTGAGGCGGATGGATCACGAGGTCAGGAGTTTGAGACCAGCTTTGGCCAACATGGCGAAACCCCATCTCTACTAAAAATATAAAAAATTAGCCAAGCATGGTGCCAGGTGCCTGTAATCCCAGCTACTTAGGAGGTTGAGGCAGGAGAATCACTTGAACCTGGGCGGCGGAGGTTGCAGTGAGCCAAGATCATGCCACACTCCAGACTAGGTGACAGAGTGAGACTCTGTCTCTAAAAAAAAAAAAAAAAGCAATGGCTCCAATGTAAAGTTCCTACTTATCAATACCTACACTGGGAGATGCTGATGCTGTCAGAACTGCGCCCCATGGCTGGGAGCTAGAGAGAGAAATGGGGCACTGACCCTAACTCTCAGGAAACACTGCACTCCAGGCCTCCATCACCTCTTACTTGAACGAACAACCTCCTCTCAGCCCCCTAGCCTTCCTGTCCACTTTTGGTTCTGTAGCCGAAGTGTAAATAAGTTTTACAAGGCATGTCTGATGCATGCTCAAAGCCTTCCATATTCCCTGCCCTACCCTGAAAAACTGGTTCAGCCCTCTGATCTTTGTACCTCAAGCATTCAGGGGCCACTCTGCTCTAGCCTTGCACTCTCTCAGACACTGAGCACCCACCAGGTCAGGGACTGCCACGGCCAGACTGCAGCCAGCGTTTCCTCTGCACACGAAGCACCTCCCACAGCGCCTGGTGGGCAGGAAGCTCTCCACAAATGTTGGTGAATGGATAAATATGGACAAGCTCTTCCACTAGAAGCTATGATTTAAGTAGACCACGGAGTAGTCATGTAAGTGTGGATTTAAAAAAATTGTAACTTATGGTTGACCAAGTCAATCCAAGGGACTGACTTCTACTTCTAGTTCTATTACCAGCTACTGTTAAGATTTAATGCAAGTCCTTTCACCTCAGCCCCCTTATTTCTAGTACACCTTCCAGGCCCCTTAACCTCAGGTAGGTGTAGCATCAGGTGAGGTGAAGCCAGAACTCCAGAGACAAGCAGACCTGGGCCCAAATTCCATTCTCCCATCTAAGAGCTCTGCACTCTGCAAACTGCCCACCGTTGACTCCCAGTCTCCTCATTACTTGTAAAATTATCCACCTTGCAGGTGGTGGTGAGACTGAAATAAGAGGCTGCACGTAAAGTCATCTGCACAGAGTGAATGCTGACTGGGACCACGTGACACTACCATCACGCTTTATTTACACAGCTTGGATGTCACAAAGTTCTTTCATAAATATTTTATTCTCAAGGTCAAGCCTGGAAGAAGGCTGTGTAGTCTGGTGGTGGAAGAACACAGACTCTGTGGTCAGGGCCTGGGTTTGCGTCCTGGCCTTGCGTCCTGGCCATGTTTAATGTCATCTGTAAAATGGTGTTAATAGGCCAGGCGTGATGGCTCACGCTTGTAATCCCAGCACTTTGGGAGGCCGAGACTGGCGGATCACGAGGTCAGGAGTTCGAGACCAGCCTGACCAACATGGTGAAACCCTGCCTCTACTAAAAATACAAAACTTAGCCATGCGTGGCAGTACACGCCTGTAATCCCAGCTACTCAGGAGGCTGAGGCAGGAGAATCACTTGAATCCGGGAGGCGGAAGTTGTAGTGAGCCAAGATTGCGCCACTGAACGCCAGCCTGGGCAACAAGAGCGAGACTCAATCTCAAAAAAAACCAAAAACAAAACAAAGCCCCCCGCCCAAAAAAAAAAAAAAACAAAAAAAAAAACAGTAGGAGTAGTACCTTCCTTCACTGGGTGGCTGAGGGGACTGAATGAGCTATAACACGTGAAAGGCAGAATGCCTCAGAGATAAATGCCCAGCAACTTATAGTCACGGTAAGTTTCAAGGAGGCATGTTTTCCAAATTATATTCTTACTGCAAACACCACAAGGACAGATGATTTATTAAAAAGGAAGTAATGGAATCCGGGGCCAGGCCTGGATACAGCTGTAACCTAGATCCCACCTTCATTCCTACAACTTCAGAGGTACACTCCCCTCACCCCAATATCTTGCCACCTTGATTGTCCTGGTTCCAGAAAGAACACTCCAGGCAACTCCCAGGATAACTGGGAACCCCTGGCACCATGGGACAAGGAGTCCTCCAGGCAGTTCCCAAGGGACTGCCCTCCTAGAAGCCTCTGCTGGAGAAGAGGCCCGGCCAAGAGCTTCCCAGGGTCGGGGAAGGGCTCAGGCTTGTGACTTCTGCACAGCTGTCCTGCCCTCCTCACTCCTCCCCTCTTCCCAGAATGAAATCTCCCACGGCCTTCATCTAGCTCTGATCCTATTCCACCGTAAGAATCCCAGCCTCTTTCTTATTTTGAAAAGAAGAGAGCTAGAATCCAAGTATTTCTTTATATACTTTTTCTTATTTTTTTTCCGTTTCCTTCTTTATCTCCTCTCTTATAACTTAAAAGCGATGAACAGAGGGCGGTGGCTCATGCCTGTAATCCTAGCACTTTGGGCGGCCAAGGTGGGCAGATCACAAGGTCAGGAGTTGGAGACCAGCCTGGCCAACATGGTCAAACTCCGTCTCTACTGAAAATACAAAAAATTAGCTAGGTGTGGTGGCGCACACCTGTAGTCCCAGCTACTTGGGAGGCTGAGGCAGGAGAATCGCTTGAACCCAGGAGGCGCAAATTGCGGTGAGCTGAGATCACGCCACTGCACTCCAGCCTGGGCAACAGAGCAAGACTCCATCTCAAAAAAAAAAAAAAGAAAGAAAAAGCAACGAACACACCGAAGAATGCACGGGTTGAAATGAAGGGTGCTAACTAGCAACAAAATAACCTGGGTACAGAAGCACAGGGATGTGGTGATCTCAAACTCTGTTAACCCTGGGGGTTAGGTGTGCAACAAAGCAGAGGGGGTATGCAGAAGGTGGGGGAATAATTTGCTTGGTTTCCCCAGGACTGTGGTATCCAAAATGGGGTGCTCAGGACAAATCAATGGAATGTGGAAATAAAACAGGAGATTGTCTATTGTCATCCCATTCTTTTAAAATGATAAACTTTATTATTAAAATGAAACATCTGTATCCGATGCTGATGTCTACATGTGCCAGGCTTGTGGTACTTCATGTTAGTAACTCATTTATTTATTTATTTATTTTGAGACAGTCTCAATTGCCCACGCTTGAGTGTAGTGGTGAGATCTGGGCTCACTGCAACTTCTGCCTCCCAGGTTCAAGCAATTCTCCTGCCTCAGTCTTCTGAGTAGCTGGGGTTATAGGCACATGGCACCATGCTCAGCTAATTTTTGTATTTTTAGTAGAGACAGGGTTTCCCCACGTTGGCCAGGCTGGTCTCAAACTCCTGACCTTGACGACTCACCTTAGCCTCCCAAAGTGTTGGCATTACAGGTATCATTTACTCTTTATAACAATGCTAGGAGATAGGTAATATTATCTCTACTTGACAGATGAGGAAACTGAGGCACAGAGAGTAAATAGCTTGCCCAAGTCACATGGTCAATAATGGAGTCAGGATTCTAACCTGGGCAGTCTGGTCTGGAGCTGTTTTTTATTTTGAGACAGAGTTTTGCTCTTGTTGCCCAGGCTGGAGTGCAATGGTGCGATCTCGGCTTACCGCAACCTCCGCCTCCCAGATTCAAGCAATTCTCCTGCCTCAGCCTCCTGAGTAGCTGGGATAATAAGCACGCACCACCATGCCCAGCTAATTTTTTTTATTTTTAGTAGAGACAGGGTTTCACCATGTTGGTCAGGCTGGTCTTGAACTCCTGACCTCGTGATCTGCCCACCTTGACCTCCCAGAGTGCTGGGATTACAGGCATGCGCCACTGTGCTGGGTCCAAAGCTGCTGTTCTTAAGCACTACCCATCTTCTCACATAATCCCACACACACTAACGTGCACATATGGGAGGTACAGGATTGTTTTGTTGCTGTCAGAGAACATGACCAGAAGTCTGGACTCATAGCGCAGGATACACTGGGGGTAGGATCTGGTATAATGGATGCTACAGCTTGGGGTTCTTAGCTGGTGCCTGGAGAGGAGGCCAGAAGGCTCAATACATGCTGCCCACATTTCCCTTCCATGATTTTCTTTCAGTAAACACTTAACCATTGCTTTGTCTTGGATCCTGCACACATCCTGAGGATTCAGAGATCACTAGAGGATTCTTCCCAGAGAGGTCATCACCTAACTTAGATGTAATGTTGACCTTATAATACAACATAGGAGCTGCTCAATAAATAGCTGTTGAAGACCGGGTGCGGTGGCTCACGCCTATAGTCCCAGCACTTTGGGAGGCCGAGGCAGGTGGATCACTTGTGGCCAGGAGTTCGAGACTAGCCTGGCCAACATGGTGAAACCCTGTCTATTAAAAAAAAAAAAAATAGCTGTTGAAGGAGTGAATGATGTTCACTCATACCTTTCGATCTATCTGATTTGTCTTCTTCATAAAAGAGGTAGCCATGTTAGATTGTAAAGAAGAGGTAAAGACCGAGCATATCAGAGCCCTTTTTGCCACAAAGCAGTGTGCTGCCATCCTAAGAGCCACTTGTGTTCCTCAGCCCTAGTTTCACACGGGCCAGTGAAGTGCTGCCAGACACTCACATCAGAGGCTTACTTAGTGCAAATTCAAGAGGAAGTGACAAAGCACTCATCCAGCCAGGATGTAGCCTGTATATCCCAAACTCCATCCAGAGGTCTAATACCCCTAAATGCCTGGGAATACAAATGCCGTTCCTCAGATCATCAGGTAACCACTTACTCTGGGACCCATCAGGTACACTGCTGGGTATGCATCGTTCTGTTCTGTACAGACACTGTCATCTAATTATCACCTCTCCCAGGTCAGGAAGTATTTGTCTTTTGCACACCCAGCCAACTGACCTCCACATGTGAGGCCTTGTTAATACTGCTCTCGAACAATTTAAAATCTCGAGTTAATATCTGGAAATAAGAAAACCTATTCAGAACCCAGCCTGCTGGCACACAGAAGCAACCCCAGCACGGCCTGACGTCAGCTACCTGAGCCGGCTGCTGCCACGGCCCTCATCTCTGCAGCTGCCCAGGTTTTCACCCGGGTGCTCTCAGCATTTCTCACACAGGCATTTCAACAAATAACATTTCTCCAGGAAAAGGCAGCATTTTAAAACCCAGTTCTGAGAGTCAGAAAAAGAAAATGTTTAAGTACAAAAGGCAAGTTTTCCACCTGCGTAGGCTCTTTATTGGGAGACTGAACAAAAGCAAAATGTTTTCTATGAAACCAAACAAAAGAATTATGCCTAAGAGTCACTTTAAATTAGAAGAGTTCTTCTGCAGTGGCTACGGGTAAAAATGCAGAAAAGAATCAAGGTGAATAAAGTTTTTCTTTTAACTAGCGATGGATGAGAATATAACATTGATGAACACTGCTCTCCTTCCAAACAAAATCAAGCCAGGTTAGCATCATGCTATATACCAAGCCTAAGCCTTTACAATGTATGAGGAAGGCTTTACATGTTAAATTTATACACATGGAATAATTTACCATTTAGTTCTATCCTCTAAGTGCTCAGGAGTCTACAGTTAAATTATAATAAAAGCCCGAAATCAGTCTAAGTTAACAAAAAAATTCCTATGTCCATGTGGACAGCCTTATTTAAAAAATACTAAGGAAAACTGAGATGGTTCAAGTATCTGAATTTGTACTAATATAAACAAATAGTCAAACCTGTGGGCAGCTGTCAGTTCCAAAAAATACTGTTCAAATCCTGTACAATTCTATCTTTTTACGTGACTAAACATCCTTATGGCAAAATAATGCATTACACCAAGATCCTGAAGCCCTGATTTAGGGGCAGAGGCATTACAATACACGTCTGAGCTCACTGCCTCTTTGAAGCATTTTTGTCACCGGAGGACTTCCATTTTCCACACGGCATAATCGCTCCTCTGCCCTGCTTGTCAGAGGCAGACTGCAGACACCACACGCATGCTGACGCTAGGAAAGAACCCATCCCCCGATGGCTGAGCACACACACTCCGCAGCCACCATCTCATCGGTGATTTCTATTGTAACCAAAGCGACACGGCCAGAGAGCAAGACACAAGGGACAGCAGCTGGCACCTCGGCCCTATGCAGAGCTGATGACGAAAATGGCACTTACTGTTGATGAGAAAAAATCATTCCTTATGTTTAAGCGAAAGCTCCAAGTTCCCGGCTGCACCTCCACCTCCCAGGGCTGAGGCAGCCCCTCCCCCTGCCCGGCGTGCCCTCTTCACTGGTTCAGCATCTTGCACAGAGGCGGACTCAGCCCTCTCCAAGGCTCCTTGTGGGCACGGCTGGCTCGCAGGCACAGGGCAGTGCCAGTGGGAAGGAAGACACCTTCTTCTCCCCTGCTAACTGCAATTTTTAATCTCGGTTTTCTCCCTTCCAATAAACAAATATCTCCAGCTCTTTCCTCACACACACAGCCTTTGTTCTGACACTCCAGGATTGCAACGCTGGGAGAAGAAAGTCACAGTGTTATCTTGGCTATGGGTTATTTATGAAGTGCTATAAACGGAGAGAAGAAACATTTAGATTTGGGGCATACAAAAGAGGATTTCTGTCCTCCTCAAATTAAATTTCTCTGTTTCGGGTTTAAAAGAAACAGCGAAATTGGAAGCCCCTGAGTCTAATAGGGATGTCTTCCTCTCATCCTCTTAAAGAAGAAATTTCCCTGTGGGGGTTTTCTGCTCTGTCCTTTTGGTCCTAAACACCTTGGTTTAGAAGGGTCAGAGAGTTCATTTAGTTCATCTGGTTTGTGCCAAAAAATTCTATTTTGCAGTATAAAGGGAATTTAGGACTTTGCAGAGGAAGAAAATTTGTAATTTTCCTTGCTAGCTCCTCCCAGGGTTTACCATAATGTGAGTGTTCTACAATTCCTCCTTATTCACAGCCTCAGTTTCTCCCGACAATCCTAAGTGGCAGTGCTCGGCCTGTGTCTAGGCTACCTTAGACTCATTCCCAGCCTTATTCTGAGACTCGATATCATTTTTCAGGAGTCCCTAAAGCCCAACATTTAGTCATTATTACATCCCCACCTTGAAACACAGCAAACGCTACACCAGTGGAATCCGAAGAGCAGAACTGGCAATAGTTCGCCCCAAACGCTGCATTAACTCAGACCCACATGGTTGGCTGTTCCTGCAGCCTGCTAAACATGAACCTCTGAGGCTGGACGTGCCTGACGCTGGCCATCAGCCTACTTGCTCATTACCCCAGTGATGGCCACTCTTTCCTTGGGGGAGTTCTCCGACCCTCAGGCACTTCTGCAGGGTCTGAGAGCAGCGATCACCCATTCTAGAGGTAGAAGGATCAGGCTGATGAAGTGAGGAGCCTCACATCTGGCTCTCCCTGTGCTAAAATAACCTCTCAATCCTTCCAGTCCCATTGGATCAGGCAACCTTCTAAGACCAACGCAAGTCAACTTTGTGACTAGCAGCATTGTTTGCTCTTCCAAAAAACCTTGAGAAAATACAGATAAAAGGAGAACAATGAAAAGCTTTATCTGCTTAAAAAGGCACATGCATTCCTGCCCATGCTGCAAGGAATGGAAAACAATCTTAACTCACAATTGCCATGGTCATAACTTCTGAGTTTAATGATAACATTTTAATTGCCACTATTATAAAGTAGGTGGGCTTTTCAGGTTGGTAGACAAAATGTAAAGGTTATGTTTGGTTTAAAAGTTCCTTTTGGTGGATTTGATATTTCTGATAGTGACAGCAATTCAGTCTAAACAGGAAGGAGCTAATCTTTGAGGTCATACAGTACTAGGAAAGTCCCTCCATGTCAGTGGCTTCATAGGGATGACAGGCCTTGCTGCTGGTGCTACCATCAGAGAGAAATTTAGGAGAGAGAACATGAAATTGATGACATTTGTTCACGACACGTCAGTACAAATGAGCAAAAAGAAAATTAAAATCATTTTCGTTAAAATGATTCCAACCAAGATAAAAACCAATGTAAGCTTTCTGGGGTGGGGGGATGGGTATGCCTTTCCACTTCACTGTCGAACCTGTATCAGGCACTGAACGCTTTCCTCAGATTATTTGCACATGCTGCTAGAAAGAGTCTTTAAAAAGAGTTCCTCAATCCGATCCCAAGACTCTAAAGGAATTCACCAAGATGTGTAACCTGCCAGAGGGACTCACTGAAGACACAGCCCAGCCTGTGGCTACAGAGCTCCTGCGTCATAGGACAAGCCAGGGTTTTCATTCATCAAACAGGCAGAGCATTCTGGGAAACAAAAGTAGATGATGAATTTTTAAGGAGTTCAACTATTGGGTTCTTTTTTTTTTTTTGAGATGGGGTCTTGCCTTGTCGCCTAGGCTGGAGTGCAATGGCATGATCTCGGCTCACTGCAACCTCCGCCTCCTGGGTTCAAGCCATTCTCCTGCCCCAGCCTCCCAAGTAGCTGGGATTACAGGCGTCCACCACGCCCAGCTAACTTTTTGTATCTTTAGTAGAGATTGGGTTTCATCATGTTGGCCAGGCTGATCTCGAACTCCTGACCTCACAATCCGCCCACCTCAGCCTCCCAAAGTGTTGGGATTGCAGGTGTGAGCCACTGCACCCAGCTGCAACTATTGGGTTTTTAAAAATAAGGGGAGGCATAGGTGAGATCAGGTGGCAGGTCAATTCCTTCTCTGACATCAGTCCCATTGACGGGATGAGATCCAAGGATCCTCTTTTCCGAGCTTTAGTCTGTGATGGCTGTGAAGGTTAACCCTGCATCTTTTTGTCTATCACCCATCAATCTGTATCTCAATTGTTCTTAAGTAATCCAGGTTCCTCCAGAACAGAGGATCACACAATTGGTAGTTCTGAAAAATAACTTCTGTAATTTAGTTGTCTGTCCTGCATTCAGAAGTTTTGCTAAGTTACTTTTCAAAGATGTTACTGAAGGCTGGATGTGGGCAGCTCATGCCTGTAATTCCAGCACTTTGGGAAGCAGAGGTGGGAGGATCACTTGAGCCCAGGAACTCGAGACCAGCTTGGGCAATATGGTGAAACCCCATCTCTACAAACAACAAACAACAAAAACAAAAACAAAAAGTTTCCCGGGCATGGTGGTGTGTGCTTGTAGTCCCAGCTACCTGGGAGGCTGAGGTGGGAGAACTGTTTGAGCCTGAGAGGTCGAGGCTGCAATGGGCTGTGATTATGCCACTGTATTTTCAGCCTGGGCCATACAGCCAGACCTTGTCTCAAAAAGGAGGAGAGAGTCTAATAGGCACAATTAAAAAAAAAAAAATTTAACTCTTTGTTTAATTTGACAAATGAACATAGAAGCATATAATTTTTTTTTTTTTTTTGAGATGGAGTCTCTCACCCAGGCTGGAGTGCAGTGGCATGATCTTGGCTCACTGCAACCTCTGCCACCAGGGTTCAGGTGATTTTCCTGCCTCAGCCTCCTGAGTAGCTGGGATTACAGGCGCCTGCCACCACGCTCAGCTAATTTTTGTAGTTTTCAAAACTACAAATGTAGATGGGTTTCACCATCTTGGCCAGGTAGATCTTGAACTCCTGACCTCATGATCCCACCTGCCTTGGCCTTCCAAAGTGCTAGGATTACAGGCATGAGCCACAGTGCCTGGCCCAGAAGCACATAATACCACCATGCCTGGCTAATTTTCTATTTTTAGTAGAGATGGGGTTTCTCCATGTTTGTCAGGCTGATCTCAAACTCCCGACCTCAGGTGATCCGTCTGCCTCAGCCTCCCAAAGTGCTGCGATTATAGGCGTGAGCCACCATGCCTGGCCAATCTTTTTTTATTTTCAATTTCTTTCTTTTTTTTTTTTTGAGATGGAGTCTTGCTCTGTTGCCAGGCTGGAGTGCAGTGGTGTAATCTCGGCTCACTGTAACCTCCGCCTCCCAGGTTCAAGCAATTCTCTTGCCTTAGCCTTCTCAGTAGCTGGGACTATAGGCCCATGCCACCACACCCAGCTAATTTTTGTATTTTTAGTAGAGATGGGGTTTCACCATGTTGGCCAGGATGGACTCGATCTCTTGACCTCGTGATCTGCCCACCTCGGCCTCCCAAAACGCAGGGATTACAGGCATGAGCCACTGCACTGGATCGGCCAATTTTATTTTTAACAAGAGATGCTATTCCCTGTCAAAGGGCCATAGCAGCAGAATACTGTGGGCAGGATGGAAAAGGGTGCATGGTGTCCTGGATCTGGTGGGCAAATGAAGCCATCAGGGAGCCCTGCAGAGCAGGTTCTTGTTGCCACTGTTCAAACATAAAGTCTGCAGCCTGTTCTTCCAACCCTTCCTTCCCTTTGTACAATGCCCAGGGTGAAGTCAGCATCAGGGATTCTATGTAAGGCTGATTTATGACAGGTCCAAGTTCACTGCCTCAACCCACAGATTCACCTGAACAATAAACTTAGCTAAGAGCTTCTCAGCCTAGCCCTTGCTTTAAAATAAGAAAAATGATTCCCTCCCAAATTCCTCAGTGCCGAAGGGATTAGGCACTCAACATGTACTGCTCATTGCAGTGTTTCAAATGAGAAGGTCTGGGCTGTCAGGGAGGTGACACTGCCTGAGTTGAAATCCCGGTTGAGTCACATGCTGGCTGTGTAACTATGGGTAAGTTACTCAGCATCAGTCCTCAGCTTCCTTATCTGTGTATAAAATGGGGCAATGATATTTACATTTCAGAATCACAATGTTTAAGTGAAATCATACACAAAAGGTGCATTAAGAATACAGGCAGCTGACAATATATTTGCTATTATTTCAACTCCTTTTTCCCCAATTGTTCTTTCCAAAAAGATTAGTACAGTTTCACCCACTGTTTTATCTCTTTCCCACCAAAAGGTTGGCTGAAGACAGGCAGCCAAAGAGGCAGCAAGGAAAGCAAACAGCTTGTTACACTCCAGTGTGATATAAGCAGAGCATGAATGATTAAGAATGGACTGTCACTCTAACCCTCAGGAAACATTAGCTAGATCTTGATCCTGTATGATCCATGAACGGGCATGATGCCATCCTACCTTCGACTAGTGCCAAGGGCCCGAGAAGACTTAGGCTATAAAGGCGACCACGAAGACACAATTCATCCCATAGAAATTATCTTAACAAACGCACTAAAACATTTCTTCATTTCAACAAACGTGATGCACTATTCTAAGCTCTGAGAATGACGTAGTCCAGTCACAGGCCTTCCTGGGAAAGATCTCTCATCACTAGATGTAACTGATAGAATCATCTTCCACTCAATAAACATGTGACTTAAGAGTCTTCTTATGGGAAAGTAGAAAACAACCACTCCATAAATGCTGGCCCATATACGCTGGCTCGTATGTGATGTGCTGGCCCTATACCAAAGGCGTGACACACATCCTCACCGCGGACAGCACGAGTGTCCTCTGATGTGAGCCAATTAGACCCATTTTACAGGTTTAGAAACTGAGGCTTAGAAAGGTTAAATCACACACTCAAGATTCCACAGTGAATAAGTGGGAAAGTCAGGAATGGTTCAAAACTTGTGCTCTTAATCCTTACTTAGATTTCCACCATGCATTTCTGTTTGTTTTTTTTTTCTCCAAATTGGCTGTGGACAGAAGTTCAACTTGGGCCAGTCTATGTTGCCAGCCAAATCCCCCCAATATTTGTCTTCAGCAAACCCTCCACTGCTAAGGAACCAGGCATAGCTCAGATTTTTTTTAGGAGGCTAAGTATTTAGCTGAGATTTAAAGTCTTTAGGCCGGGTGTGGTGGCTCACACCTGTTATCCCAGAACTTTGGGAGGCTGAGTCAGGTGGATCACGAAGTCAGGAGTTCAAGACCAGCCTGACCAATATAATGAAACCCTGTTTCCACTAAAAATACAAAAATTATTTTTAGTGGAAATAAAATGGTGGTGGCGTGCACCTGTAATCCCAGCTACTCGGGAGGCTGAGTCAGGAGAAACACTTGAAACCAGGAGGCAGAGGTTGCAGTGAGCTAAGATCGCACCACTGCACTCCAGCCTGGGCAACAAGAGCAAAACTCTGTCTCAAAAACAAAAACAAACAAACAAAAGTCTTCTAAGATTTATCCCCAGGCCATCCTTCTAGCTCATCTCCTATGCTGGGGTCAATAGGACTTCTCATCACTTCCTGAATGGCTTCGATGCTGCTCTACTCTGTACCGCTTTGCTCTCAACATAAGTGCCACCCTCTCTGCCACCAGTAACCGCCAGGAATCGCAATCCTTCATTTAGGACCATCTGGGAACACAGCCCCTCTGTTAGGCTCTTCCTAATCTCAGGAAGATGGGATCTGAGCTCTCAAACCACTTGGTTTTACAGCTGCTCAGATACCTACTTCCATTAAGGTAACTGACGCATCTTACTTTCTGCCTGTAATTCTCATAGCATTTAGCCCAGTGCCTCTGTTGACTGACTCAGGTTCACTTATGGTTTCCAGTAAACAATGAGGTAAAGAAGATGCCAAATTATGAAGAATATCTTACTTTCATCACCCCCCAAATTCTTTATTCACCTTATAGGTTCTCCTGTATATTCCAAATTCGATGTGTGTTCAAAACATCTGCTCACGCTGCCACAGAAAGAACCCGTGTGGTCAGTGGAAACACAGCTGCACAAGTGGTCTCAAGGCCAAGTGACTGTTCTCTGTATGCCAGGTGGCCACTAAAAAAACATCCACTTGGAGTTTGTCTTCAGAGAGGGAATTTGAAGACAAGACATTTAAGAACTTTGGGTATCATCGTCATTTTGGGAAGAGAGAGAAAATTATCAGCTCTATTTCTGATAAGACTACACTGGCAAATACAGCTTTGATTTGTGGTCCTCTGATTTAGGACTTGGTTGTGCCCAAATCCACACCCTAGGACAAGACGCCCATGAGAGACCTGGCACTCTTAGCCCACATGCTTACAGAAGACTCCTGCCCCTGCCTTGAGTGCGGGTAGTGGGGCGGTCATGGGCCCCCAGCCTCCAGAAACTGGGCCTGGGCCCTGACCTGCCTGATTTGCCATACTAAGGCAGGAACAACAGGCATGATTTCACTGTGGGGACACGCACATGCTAACACAAAGTCAAAATTTCTAAACAATAACCCCTCCCAAGGATCCCTTTCCAAATAAATTTCCAACTCTCATTTAAAACTACTCTAATTCATGTGAAGTTGTAAGCTAAAGAAGAAATATTAACATAGAATATACTAGCATATAATTTTTAAAATAATATAGAAAGAATTTCCACTCATTTTTATCAACCTGTGCCTTAATCTGTAAACTTACAAAATTGCTGGATCATCTTAGAGGAAGCTCAGTTTACTAGATCTGTAAAACAATCACTGTTCCTGGAGAGTAAGAATCATTTTTAGGCCATTTCTTACCTCGATCCGATGACATCAAAAAGATGTTGCCAACGATCGTTAACTTTGTTGAGCTTGTCATCGATCTCAGCTGCTCTCGACTGGTTGCTGGCCTTGATCAACTGGTCACCCATCTGCTTTAACTGTAACTTGTTTTCACTAAACAAGTTTATTTCTTCCATGCAGTCCTGGCAAAGGCACCAAAACATAAAGCCTGGATTATTACCCAAAAGTCGTTTCTTCTCCTGCCACAAACAGAGTTGCCTCTTGAAATTAATAAAACAAAACAAAAGAAAACGGCCAGGCATAGTAGCTCATACTAATAATCCCAGCAGTTTGGGAGGCCAAGGCAAGAGGATTACTCGAGTCCAGGAGTTCAAGACTAGCTTTTGCAACACAGTAAGATCCCACTGTTTCCTCTCACCGATTTCTTCTAACCTACTTGGGAGCTGAGGACAACCGGGCATAACTAATTAGCCTACTATGGGTTACAGTTTCCCGGAGGTTTGACTGAGTGGTGTTTTGGGTGACTGCAGCAAGAATGTTCTTATTACCTTTCCCTGTGGGGATCAGTGACCATTTCAAAATTATGAGCCTTGCTGCTGTTGGCCTCTCCCCCTTGGCAAGGGGAGCTTCTTTTTTTCTTGAGACAGTTTTTGCTCTGTTGCCCAGGCTGGAGTGCAATGGCACAATCTTGGCTCACTGCAACCTCCACCTCCCAGGTTCAAGCAATCCTCCTGCCTCCACCTCCCAAGTAGCTGGGATTACAGGCATCCACCACCACACCAGACTAATTTTTGTATTTTTAGTAGAGATGAGGTTTCACCATGTGTCAGCCAGGCTGGTCTCGAACTCTTAACCTCAGGTGATCCACCCACCTGGGCCTCCCAAAGTGCTAGGATTACAGGCATGAGCCACTGTGCCCAGCCAAGGGGAGCTTCTTAATAACAACTAGAGAAACTCTAACTCACTTGGGCAAGAGCTGATGTATAAGGATATGTAAGCCCCTTCCCTGGCCAAACTTCCTAATGGAGAGAAAGCAACTCTTTTCAGTACCATTGCCCACTGACAGTGGTCTCATACTCCCATCTCTCTGGAACCTTCTCTCTTCTAACTGTTCTCTCAAAAGGATCAAAAACAGTGAAGTCCCTTCAATTTCTAAAATTCCTGGGAACATACCTGTAACATTCCACCTGTTTGGGCCTAGGAGAGAGGAGAACGGAGAGTTCCACTGTAGTCAGAACTACATCCACCTGGTGTCCTCCCTTACCTTCTGTAACTTTTCAATCATTTCTTCGATACTAATATCTGCTGTCTGTAGAACTTTGTTTTCCATCTGCACCAGCCAGGCACACAACTCTTTATTTTTTTCATTGAATACAATCCACGAATTGAGTCTGTCTTCAATCTCCTGTTTACGTATAGCCACCTGCGAATGAAAATACATTTGGCAGCTGAGTATCACCAGGAAGGAAAGCACCCGCTTCTCTCCCTCACATCAAAAAGACTGAGTTTCATTCATTTTAATCAGTAGCTCTCTACACGTACACTTGTTTTTGCCTCTTAAAAACCTAGGATTTAGCACCAACAGATGTTCCTTACACCTGTGATAAATGCCGTAAAAAGTAACAAAATAGAGACTGCAACTGGAAGGACTGTTTTACCCAATACACGTGTGTTACTATCCAGTTACATTAAAAATTAGAAACAGGAATGGCTAGATGAATTTATAACCCAAATCCTTGCCCTTTTAACAACAAATCAAATCCTTATACCTACATAAGGACAATGTCCTGTCTATTTAATTTAAAAACTCTTAATCCAGATATAATGTAAATCAAACATTTATAATGCAAACGGACCAGGAAAACTACATCCATTTAAATGTCCTAGTGTTATGCTTCAAAACAAAGCAAAAACAATGTACATCACTCATTTAACCCACTTTCCCATTATGCGCTGTGGCTTTTCGATGGACACCATGGAAGTATCACCAGCAGCTGGTCCGCAGAAAGCAGGCTGACCCCAAAATACGCAATACCCCATTATGCGTAAGTAACCTCTAAACCGACATCAGCTATGGGTCCTCTTCCTTAAAGGTTTATATTTTACTACTTAAATATAAATTTAAGTAATGCAAATCAGTCTTATTAGATGGAAAAGTATTCCCAGGTTTTAAGAATCTTCAAGAATCATGGGAGTTAAAAGGGGATGGCTAAGAGTTCTTTTGGTAAAGTTTTGACACCCCACTGTATGGATCAGGAAACCAAGGTTGAATTCTCTTGAGATTTTCCTGCTGTGTATAAAGAAACCTCTGCTCTTTTCAGAGGAGGAAATACTGAATGCTTATATATCCTACCCAGCCAAATGTGTTAAAAAGGCTTGAAAAACTATCCTAGAAAAACAAGTGTTGTGTTTCCATTCCTCAGGGCATCTGTTTATTTTAGCTCTTAAAACCACTGGCATTTTGCACAGTGTGGTTCTGACTGATTGGTTTCATAATAGTAACAATCAGGAACATCTATCTGGGTTCCAGTCTTCCTGTCTACCTTAACTTTTAGAATACTTTTCATATATTCTAAACATTTCCTTTTATATAAAATTTGAAAAGTTCTAAAAGAACATTTAAAATTAGGGTACACTGTGGATATTAAATACTAAAACCAAGAACAACAACGTGTCTGAATTTCAACTTTTTAAACACATCTCTTCTTAATTATTCACACAAATGAGATTAAGGAATTTATTTTCGTTAGAATTCCATGCTCTTAAAACGAAGATCTTTAAGACTATTTGAACCCCTTAATTCAATCTTGATCCTGTCACAAGCATATACCATATAATACTCTATTAATAGAATCCCATTCTTAATAAGTCGAAGTAATCCACTGAGACGCAACTAGCAGTTGATCATTTCTCTTAGAGAATTTTACAAACCAGTTACTTGAAATAAACATCAGATTGCATGTGAATGCAGAGTACTCATCGGAAATGCTACCACGCCTGCTGGGCACTGAGGAAGACTCCTGCTGTTAGGCCCAGAAGAAACTCCTAAAGGACCTTTTCACTGGGTCCTGCTTGTGATACACTGATTAGGACTTGTCACCTACACAAGCCAGGGAGCAGTCTACATATCTGATTAGAACTGCAATTTTTGTCTCCACTTAAGGTGACTTTTTAAAAAGCTTATTAAAAGCGTGCAAAGTTCTAGCATTTAGCGCTAGAGAAACAAAAGGGCCAAATCTGTTAAACCATGTTGCTGCCTTCCAAAGGAGCAGCATCTGGGCCAGGGGTCCCACTGAAAAGGGCCTCCGGTTCAATGAAATTAAGCTGCTTTCTATTTTGTCTGGCCTTCAGAGACGTTTCAATCCACTCCCAAGCAGCCGTGCCCTGCAGTGAACTAACTTACCCTAAAGCAGAGGTCCTCCCATTGTCTGTGCAAATGCTCTATTTGCTCCTTCAAAACCATCACGTCTTCCACGGGAACGTGCCGGGTTAAGTCCGCCTTCATAGTTTGAAGTTCTTTCAAGTTCTGAGTCCAGCTAGCCAAAGACTTTTCTAGTTCCTGCATTTAAGCACAAGAAGGGGGTAAAAAGCCTTCAACTCAAGCGGCTGTTGTTTCCAAACCTGTAGGCTAATCCTTTGATTAGGCTCTGGGGGAGGGGAGGCCAGGAAAGGGGGAGGGACCTTCTGAATGGGAAACAGCCCCAGGCGAGCGCCTGCAGTCTACGTTGGCCAGTACTCCACCACCTTTTCCTCAAAGGAAAACTCTTCCACCTTTATTTTCATTTCCTCAGGTAGCTCTGATTTTGATAGAATTTATTCTATTTTAAGGTCATGCAGGTCTTTATTTAGAGGAAAGTGTATTTGGAGTCTAATAATCTTTACACGCACACACATAGGCACACACATAATTTTTAATCCTGAAACTACATTTCAGATAGATATAAAGTGTGATTTTCCATTAAAAAAAAAAAAACCTAAGAAATGTATTGCTGCTACTGTGGCAATCATGTAATAGCAACAACTTCTGTTCCAAGGGAATTATTTTTGGTTAACTTTTGAAAAGAATGAGTGAGTATAATGGAAGAAAAAAATAAACTTTTCTAATTGGCAAAGATTAGTTAGCAGACAATTTTCTGGCCATGGAAACATCTATCTGAAAATGAAGCATCGGCAGTCTCAGTGGCTTATGCCTGTAATCCCAGCACTTTGGAAGCCCAAGGTGGGCGGATCACATGAGGTCAGGAGTTTGAGACCAGCCTAGCCAACATGAAACCCCACCTCTACTAAAAATACAAAAATTAGCTGGGTGTGGTGGAGCGCACCTGTAATCCTAGCTACTTGGAAGGCTAAGACCAGAAAATTACTTGAACCTGAGAGGCAGAGGTTGCAGTGACCTGAGATTGCGTGTCACTGCACTCCAGTCTGGGCTATGGGGAGTGAGACTGTCTCACACACACAAAAAGAAGCATCTGTCAAATTGAAACTTTTTGAAATCTACAATTTACTCAAGAGAATTACTTTCACAGCATGGAAGGTAAAAGGAAACAGCCAAAACACTCAAGGGTCCGCCAGGTTTTCATTGTGCTTACAATTCTTCATAACTTGGCACGTTTTAAGGGTCTTCAGTCCTGTCAACTGATATCTGAAATAAGGTACTATGCCTTTTAAATTTTTATTATTATTTTTTTTAGAGACAGAGTCTCACCCTGTTGCCCAGGCTAGAGTACAGTGGCACAATCATGGCTTACTGCAGCCTTGACTGACCTCTTGGGCTCAAGTGATCCTCATGCCTCAGCCTCTAGAGTAGCTGGGACTATAGGCACACACCATCACACCTGGCTAATTTTAAAATATTTTTTTGTAAAGATGGAGGTCTCATCATGTTGCCCAGGCTGGTCTTGAACTCCCCAGCTCCAGTGACTCTCTTGCCTCAGCCCCCTGAAGTGCTGGGATGACAAGGGTGAGCCACCATGCCCTGCTGATACTATGCCTAAAATCAGGGATAAGTTTGAAGGGCCCTAACAATGTGTTAATGCTGATTGATTTTCACAGTTCTAAAAGCTACACTGGTATGATTTCATAACTTACCAGCAAGAATTTATGTTTAATAAAATGGCCCAGAGAATTCTTTTTAAAGGTTGCATGAAGACTGAGGAACAACACTTTTCTCAGAAGATAAATCACTAGGTATCTAACATTTTTATTACCTACTTTTGGTCTCATAATTGGTTCCAGTAAAGCAGGTGACAGCAGATTCCACAGTGGAACATTATGGAAAGCTACATAACATAAAGGGGACCACCTGCCAGCTGAGGTGTACCACTCACTGGCTTGAAATTGGAGATCTGGAAACTGCTGAGCTTCAGTTTCCCAGTCACGTGGCAGGAAGTTCAGCCTGTCCAGCGCCCTGCTTAGAGGTGCTGGCTCGGCCGCCACATTATGCACAGCCAGGTTTCAATCGGGTTGGTTTGAATACTTATAATACTGACAATCAGAAGGTGTACAGTCACTGGATAAGGTTGAGACTCTCACTGCCGTGCCCTTTTCCCCTCTAACACTCAGCATGTTCAGTTATACACACACACACACACACACACACACACACACACACACACACAGTTCCTATGCATACAGTGAGGCTCTCTGGTAGACTGGACTATTAGCTGCACACATGACAGGCACCATGACAACAGTGTTCACTGATGCAGTGCCCAGAACCTGCCATGGTGCTGGTGGACAGCAAGTTTTCAGATACCAAAATGTATGTCTCAAGAACTTTAAAACGTTCATAAACACTAAATGAAAAAAGCAGGGAGTCAACCAACATATAGAATGAGGTCTCTTGTGCAAGTTTACTATAGCTGATGATCACAGTTTGTATAAAAATGTCAACAATCATGCCTATCTTTAAATTAAATTGCCCCAGATTTGCAACCAAACTGTCATAAGAGAAGTCAGGTAAGTTTTCATCATCTTCATTCAACTAGATAAATTACCTATATCACAAGACCACCTAAGCCGGGTGCCGTGTCTCACACCTGTAATCCCAGCACTTTGGGAGGCTGAGGCAGGCAGATCACGAGGTCAGGAGTTCGAGATCAGCCTGGCTAACATGATGATGAAACCCTGTCTCTACTAAAAATACAAAAAATTAGCTGGGCGTGGTGGTGGACGCCTGTAATCCCAATTATTTGGGAGGCTGAGGCAGGAGAATCATTTGAACCTGGGAGGCAGAGGTTGCAGTGAGCTGAGATTCACCATTGTGCTCCAGCCTGGGTGACAAGGCGAGACTTTGCCAAAAAAAAAAGAATAATACCTGAAAATTTCCAATTTTTTATGTAACACAGGATGTAAAACTTCAAGTTGTTTGACTACAAAAAGGAGTGTGTTGCACAGGAGTTGACTGGACTCTCTACAGTATCGGGTCAACACTGAAGCCTTGCCTGTGGACTCAACTACCAGGAGAACTGTCAAGTCCCATTTCTCTGTACTACCATTTGGGTAAAAGGGACCAAACAAGAATGGGTATATAAATAAATTTTGGCCTGTACACGTATATTCTGTCTTTGGAAAAACATACAACAAACTTGTAACACAAACTGTTTCTGTGGAGAGGAACTGATAAAAGAAAAATTTATCACAGATGCCTTTTGCAGCTTCTGAATTTTGAACCACGTGACTATATTACTTATACAAAAATTATTTAAAAACCAAATTGTTCCAAGGACTCAATCTTTGGACAAGTGTAATGAAACACAGATGTCCACTGTAGCAATTTTCATAATAGTGAAGTTAGAATTTATATACAACATATATGTAAGGAAATAATTGCATTCCTCGACTTGGCTGTAGTGGGAATATAATTTTTCTTTTTTATCTATTTTTTAAAATTTATTTTATTTATTTACTTTTTCAGACTCAGTTCCACTCTTCTTGCCCAGGATAGAGTGCAATGGAGCATTCTTGCCTCACTGCAACCTCTTCCTCTTGGGTTCAAGCAATTCTGCCTCAGCCTCCCGAGTAGCTGGGATTACAGCAGCCCACCACCACACCCAGCTAATTTTTTTTTTGTATTTTTAGCAGAGACGAGGTTTCACCATATTGGCCAGGCTGGACTTAAACTCCTAACCTTAGGTGATCCGGCTACCTCAGCCTCCCAAAGTGCTGATATTACAGGCGTGAGCCACCATGCCCGGCTTTTTCTTTTTCTTTTTGCAGCTGTGCTTAGAAGGGAATATAATTTTTTGTTGTTTTTTCTTTTTTTTTTCTTAGTAGAGATGGGGTTTCACCATGTTGGCCAGGCTGGTCTTGAACTGCTGACCTCAGGTTCTGCCCGCTTTGGCCTCTCAAAGTGCTGGGATTATAGGCATGAGCCACCACATCCAGCCAGGAATATAAGTTTATGAGGAGGAAAGTAAAGCTCAAATTGGTCAAGTGGCTAGCATATCTCCCCCAGGTGAATCAGGGATGAAACACACTGATCTGGACTATCTTTGGGTTACTTGGGATCTTTCTGGAATACGGTCATGGGTTGAATGAACTCAATGCTCTCTGCCTTTCCCTGATTCTTTCCACTGATAAATAGGATGCTGAGACTGTGAAAGCTGAAAAGCTCCCACTGGAAACTGAGAGATGATACTTGAGGAAAATCATGGCTGCTCACGGTTTGCATTTCACATTCTGCACAGGTTTCTAGACCTTATGGAAGGAAACTATGTATCAGCTGAGAGCACTACTCCAAATTCTCTTTGTTGTTACCAAAGTCTTGCTCTAAACCTAATGAGGTAGGGATGATAAAAACTTTGAAAATTAGGGATAGAAATCCCGTTAACCTAATAAAGCCACTAACTGACCCACCACCAGCAAATATCACACTTAACAGTGAAATGTTAGAATCATTTTCTTTTAAAATGACGAATGACAGGAAAGAGTCAGCTATTAATACTTTTGCTTAACAATGTTTTAGAGGTATTGGCCCATGTAGGAATAATAGGGGGGAAAAAAAAGGATATGAAAAAGAAGAAAGAAACAAAAATAACCTTGTCATTATTGACAGATGATGTTAGTCTCAGAGACACCTAAAATACATAAGCTAATTATTGGAATTAACATAAGAGTTTAGCAAGATGTTAAACATAAATCTGCAAAGACCCAAAGACCAACTGCATTTCTAGGCATCAGGAATAATCAGTTATAAAATATAATTAGAAAAAGGCAGTATTTTCAATAGCTTCAAAAATATCAAACCAAGACATAACTAACAAAAGATGTATCTTTTGTGATAAAGAAAATGATAACAAGAATAAGCCGGGTGCAGTGGCTCATGCCTGTAATCCCAGCACTTTGGGAGGTCGAGGCGGGTAGATCACCTGAGATCAGGAATTAAGAGACCAGCCTGGCCAACATGGTGAAACGCTGTTTCTACTAAAAATACAAAAATTAGCTGGGCATGGTGGTGGGCACCTGTAATCCCAGCTAATCAGGAAGCTGAGGCAGGAGAATCCCTTGAACCGTGGAGGGAAAAGTTGCAGTGAGCCAAGATAGTGCCATTGCACTCCAGCCTGGGTGACAAGAACAAAACTCCATCTCAAAAAAACAAAAGAAAAGAGAAGAGAAGAAAAGAAAATTATAACAAGAATAAAGAAAATTATAAACCATTAGTGACAAACAACTACACATGACCAAAGGGAAATATATACCACATTCATGAGCAGAAATACTAAAAAACTTTACTCAAATTAATCTATAAATTCAATGCAATTCAATTAAAACTTTTATCAGAACTTTTCATGGTTTAAAAAGCTGCTGTTCCTCAAAGTTATGGAAGATCAAAGACCCAGGGACATCCAAACTAATGTCAGAGAACAAGGTGTGGGTACATATCACAGCTGAAATAAAGATGTGTTACAACAAAGTGCGGTAATCAAGATAGTTTGATATTAAAGCTGAGAAAAACAGACCAATGAACAGAGTAGAGAACTGAGAAATGAATCCTGCCTATATGGAAATTTGATATTTGACATTAGACAATAAATAGGCACCAAGACTTAGAAAATGAATCACAGCCTTAAAACATGCCGAAATCAATTCTTCGATCAATAAAGATGAGAATGCAAAAAACAAAAACTGAAAACTTTTCAAGGAAACTCTAAGCATGTATTTTATGACTTTAGTATGAAGAGTTTGCAAAGGAAGCAAAAATACAAATATTATAGGAAAATACTGACAAATACATCTACATTAAAATAACAAAATATTATCTTTTGTTGAGCCAGCAACACCAAGGGAAAAGTAGAAAAACAGGCTCTCAGATGTGAATAGACATTTGCAATGTATACACTCAATAGAGAAGGAATATTTGGAATAAATAAGCAGCTCCTTCAACTCAGTAAGAAAAAAATAGCCCAACAGAAAAAAAATCAGTAAAAGGCACAAACAGGCAATTCACAAAAGGGCAAACATGAAAAAAAAAGTGCAACTGACTAGCAAACTATGAAGAGGTGCTATCTCACTCACAGCTGTTGGACTAGCAAAAGTTAAAAAAATTCTGACGATACCAAGTGACTACAGAAGGGATACATAAGTTGTTGTATATTCCTATAATGCATACTATATAGCAGTGAGAATGAATGTGCACTAGGTACCAACATATATGACTCCAAATCATAAAGAGGGAAAAATATCACATTGTAGGCCAGGCATGGTGGCTCACGCCTGTAATCCCAGCACTTTGGGAGGCCGACGCAGGCGGATCGCCTGAGGCCAGGCATTCAAGACCAGCCTGTCCAACATGGCGAAATCCTATCTTTACTAAAAATAAAAAAAATTAGCCAGGCCTGGTGGCTTGCACCTGTAATCCCAGCTACTTGGGAAGCTGAGCCATGAGAATTGCTTGAACCCAGGTGGCAGAGGTTGCAGTGAGTCAAGATGGTGCCATTGTATTCCAGCCTGAGCAACAGGAGATTAAAAAAAAAAAAAAGTACACTATATATAGTATTGCTTATATAAAGTTTTAAAATTTAAGTATTTTATTTTTTTTTAGAGATAGTCTTACTCTGTCACCCAGGGTGAAGTGTAGTGGTACCTTCATGACTCACTATATCCTCAACCTACTGGGCTCAAAGGATCCTCCCACCTTGGCCTCCCCAGGAGCTGGGATCACAGGAATGTGCCACCACACCCAACTAATTAAAAAAAATTTTCAGGGTTGGATCCAAGATGGCCGATTAGGAGCAGCTCAGGATTGCAGCTCCCAGTGAAAGCGCAGAGGGTGAGTGGACGCCCCATTTCCAGAGGGATTTTTATTGCCCACAGACCAGGAGATTCCCAGGTGGAGGAGCCCCACGGGTCGCCAGCGTGGCAGCTTTACCAGCGCCCCGGGGCAGTGGTTCTCCTTACAAAATACATGGGTCCGGGCACCGTTTTAGCTGGCGATTAGAGCTCCAGGAAGGCAGAGTCGCCCATTCATCTGATTACAAAGGGGACTGAAACTGAGCCAGGCCAGGAGATTCCCAGGCAAAAAAATGCCGCGAATCTCAGCGCTGCTGTTTCAGCTGGCGCAGTGGGTCGCTGCACGGGAAATCACACAGATCCTGGCACCTTTTCAACAGGTGACTGGAACACCTGGGAGAGAGCCGACCATTCAACTAAAAAAAAAGGCTCTGAGGCAGGGAGCCAGGTGATTAGGCTCAGTTGGTCCCACCCCCACTAAAAAACAGCAATTGGAAACGCTCTGCGTTGAGAGTTTCACAGCAAGCTCAGCTGAACCCAGGAAGGTCCAGCTCTGTGGGGGAGGGGCATCATCTGCCATTACCGAGGCACTCCACCACTACAGAGGTAGTCTGCCATTGCTGAAGTAGCCCGCCATTGCCAAGGCAACCTGCCACTACAGAGAGAGTCCGCCATTACAGAGGTGGGCTGGCTTTGCTGAGGCAGTTCTAACTACAGCCGTATAAACAGGACTGCAGGGAAGTTCACACAGCAGCTGGGCGGAGCCCACAGCAGCTCAGCAAAGCCTCTGCAGGCAGACAGTGACTAGGCTGCCTCCTCGCTGGGCAGGGAAGCCCTGATAAAAAGGCAGCAGCACAACGGAAACTCATAAATAAAGCCCTAACTACCCAGGACAGAACACTTGGGGAAAAAAAGAAAAGGGGTTTATGAGTTCCGCTGCAGCAGACTTAAACGTACCTGCCCAGCAGTTCTAAGTGAACAACGGAGATGACAGCTCAGCACTTGAGCTCCTATAAAGGACAGACTGTCTCCTCAAGCAGCTCCCTGACCCCCATATATCCAAAGAGTCACCTCATAAAGGAGAGCTCAGACTGACATTTGGTGGGTATCCTTCTGGGACAAAGATAGCAGCAGAAGAAACTGGCAGCAACCCTTACTGTTCTGTAGCCAGTGCAGGTGATCCCCAGGCAGGCAGGGCCTGGAGTAGACCTCAGCAGTCCTACAGCAGAGGGGCCAGACTGTTAGAAGGAAAACTAAGAAACAGAAGGAAATAACTTCATCATCAACAAACTGGACATCCACTCAGAGACCCAATCTGAAAGTCAATAACTACAAAGACGACAGGTGAATAAATCCACAACGATGGGAAGAAACCAGCACAAAAAGGATGAAAGCACCCGAAACCAGAAGGCCTCTCCTCCTACAAGGGATCACAACTCCTCACCAGCAAAGGAACAAGGCTGGATGGAGAATGACTGTGATGAATTGACAGAATCAGGCTACAGAAGGTGGGTAATAAAAAACTTCTGTGAGCTAAAAGAACATGTTCTAACCCAAAGCAAAGAAACTAAGAATCTTGAAAAAAGATTTGATGAAATGTTAACGAGAATGGACAACTTAGAGAGGAATATAAGTGAAATTGATGGAGCTGAAAAACACAACATGAGAACTTCACGAAGCATGCACAAGTTTCAACAGCTGAATTGACCAAGCAGAAGAAAGGATATCAGAGGTCGAAGATCAACTCAATGAAATAAAACAAGAAGGCAAGATTAGAGAAAATAGGGCAAAAAGGAATGAACAAAGTCTCCAAGATATATGGGACTATGTGAAAAGACCTAATCTACATTTGATAGGTGTACCTGAATGTGACGGAGAGAATGAATCCAAGCTGGAAAATACTCTTCAGGATATCATCCAGGAAAACTTCCCCAACCTAGCAAGGCAGGCCAATATTCAAGTCCAGGAAATACAGAGAACACCACAAAGATATTCCTCAAGAAGAGCAACCCCAAGGCACATAATCTTCAGATTCACCAGGGTTGAAATGAAGGAGAAAATGCTAAGGGCAGCCAGAGAGAAAGGTTGGGTTACCCACAAAGGGAAGCCCATCAGACTCACAGCAGATCTCTCAGCAGAAGCCCTACAAACCAGAAGAGAGTGGGGGCCAATATTCAACATCCTTAAAGAAAAGAACTTTCAACCCAGAATTTCATATCCAGCCAAACTAAGCTTCATAAGTGAAGGAAAAATAAAATCCTTTGCAAACAAGCAAGTACTCAGAGATTTCATCACCACCAGGCCTGCTTTACAAGAGCTCCTAAAAGAGGCACTACACATAGAAAAGAACAACCAGTACCAGCCACTCCAAAAACATACCAAATGGTAAAGAGCATCAACACAATGAAGAAACTGCATCAACTAACGGGCAAAACAGCCAGCTAGCATCAAAATGGCAGGATCAAATTCACACATAACAATATCAACCCTAAATGTAAATGGACTAAATGCCTCAATCAAAAGACACAGACTGGCAAATTGCATAAAAAGCCAAAACCCATTGGTGTGCTGTATCCAGGAAACCCATCTCACATGCAAGGATACACAAAGGCTCAAAATAAAGGGATAGAGGAAGATTTACCAAGCAAATGGAGAGCAAAAAAAAAGGAGGAGTTGCAATTCTCGTCTCTGATAAAATAGACTTTAAACCAACAAAGATCAAAAGAGACAAAGAAGGACATTATATAATGGTAAAAGGATCAATGCAACAAGAAGAGCTAACGATCCTAAATATATACGCACCCAATATAGGAGCACCCAGATACATAAGGCAAGTTCTTAATGACTTACAAAGAGACTTAGACTCCCACACAATAATAGTGGGAGACTTTAACAGCTTTGTGGAAATTGAACAACTGGCTCTTGAATGTTGACTGGATAAACAATGAAATGAAGGCAGAAATAAACATGTTCTTCAAAACCAACGAGAACGAAGACACAACATACCAGAATCTCTGAGACACATTTAAAGCAGTCTCTAGAGGAAAATATATAGCAATAAATGCCCACATGAGAAGCAAAGAGAGATCTAAAATTGACACCCTATCATCAAAATTGAAAGAGCTAGAGGAGCAAGATCAAAAAAACTCAAAACCTAGCAGAAAACAAGAAATAACTAAGATCAGAGAAGAACTGAAGGAGATAGAGACACAAAAAACCCTTCAAAAAAATCAATAAATCCAGGAGCTGGTTTTTTGAAAAGATCAACGAAATAGACCACTAGCCTGCCAGGTGCGGTGGCTCAAGCCTGTAATCCCAGCACTTTGGGAGGCTGAGGCGGGTGGATCACGAGGTCAAGAGATCGAGACCATCCTGGTCAACATGGTGAAACCCCGTCTCTACTAAAAATACAAAAAATTAGCTGGGCATAGTGGCGCGTGCCTGTAATCCCAGCTACTCAGGAGGCTGAGGCAGGAGAATTGCCTGAACCCAGGAGGCGGAGGTTGCGGTGAGCCGAGATTGCGCCATTGCACTCCAGCCTGGGTAACAACAGCGAAACTCCGTCTCAAAACAAAAAAAAAACAAAAAAAAAAAAACAAAAAAACAAGACCACTAGCCAGATTAAAAAAAAAGAAAAGAGAGAATAATCAGACAGATGCAATAAAAAACGATAAAGGGGTTATCACCACAGATTCCACAGAAATTCAAACCATCATCAGAGATTATTACAAAGAACTCTATGCACATAAACTAGTAAACCTGGAAGAAATGGATTCCTGGACACTTGCATCCTCCCAAGCCTAAACCAGGAAGAAGTCAAAACCCTGAATAGACCAATAACAAGGTCTAAAGTTGAGGCAGCAATTAAGAGCCTACCACCCAAAAAAAAAAGCCCAGGTCCAGATGGGTTCACAACCGAATTCTACCAGACATACAAAGAGGAGCTGGTACCATTCCTCCTGAAACTATTCCAAATAATCCAAAAAGAAGGAATCCTTCCCAAATCATTTTATGAGACCAACATCATCCTGATACCAAAACCCGGCAGAGACTCAGCAAGAAAAGAAAACTTCAGGCCAATATCCATGATGAACATAGATGCAAAAATCTTCAATAAAATACTGGCAAGCCGATTGCAACAGCACATCAAAAAGCTTATCCACTATGATCAAGTAGGATTCATCCCAGGGATGCAAGGCTGGTTCAACATACGCAAGTCTATAAACATAATTCACCACATAAACAGAACCAAAGACAAAATCCACATGATTATCTCAATTGATGCAGAGAAGGCCTTTGACAAAATTCAACAGCCCTTTATGCTAAAAACCCTCAATAAACGAGGTACTGACGGAACGTATCTCAAAATAATAAAAGCTATTTATGACAAACCAACAGCCAATATCATACTGAATGGGAAAAAACTGGAAGCATTCCCTTTGAAATCTGGCACTAGACAAGGATGCCCTCTCTCACCACTCCTATTCAATATAGTACTAGAAGTTCTAGTCAGAGCAATCAGGCAAGAAAAAGAAATAAAGGGTATTCAAATAGGAAAAGAGGAAGTCAAATTGTCTCTATTTGCAGACGACATGATTGTATATCTAGAAAACCCCATCGTCTCAGCCCAAAATCTCCTGAAACTGATAAGCAACTTCAGCAAAGTCTCAGGATACAAAATCAATGTGCAAAAATCACAAGCATTCCTATACACCAATAACAGACTTAAAGAGAGCCAATCAAGAATGAACTGCCATTCACAATTGCTACAAAGAGAATAAAATACCTAGGAACACAACTAACAAGGAACGTAAAGGACCTCTTCAAGAAGAACTACAAACCACTGCTCAATGAAATAAGAGAGGACACAAACAGATGGAGAAACAATCCATGTTCATGGTAAGGAAGAATCAATATCGTGAAAATGGCCATACTGCCCAAAGTAATTTACAGATTCAATGCTATCCCCATCAAGCTACCAATGACCTTCTTCACAGAACTGGAAAAAAACACCTTAAACTTCATATGGAACCAAAAGAGAGCCCGCATAGCCAAGTCAATTCTAAGCAAAAGAACAAAGCGGGAGGCATCACACTACCAGACTTCAAACTATACTACAAGGCTACAGTAATCAAAACAGCATGATACTGGTACCAAAACAGAGAGATAGACCAATGGAACAGAACAGAGGCCTCGGAGGCAACACAACATACCTACTACCATTCGATCTTTGACAAACCTGACAAAAACAAGCAATGGGGAAAGGATTTCCTGTTTAATAAATGGTGTTGGGAAAACTGGCTAGCCATGTGCAAAAAGCAGAAACTGGTCCCCTTCCTGACACCTTACACTAAAATTAACTCCAGATGGATTAAAGACTTAAACATAAGACCTAACACCATCAAAACCCTAGAAGAAAATCTAGGCAAAACCATTCAGGACATAGGCGTAGGCAAGGACTTCATGACCAAAACACCAAAAGCATTGGCAACAAAAGCCAAAATAGACAAATGGGACCTAATCAAACTCCACAGCTTCTGCACGGCAAAAGAAACAGTCATTAGAGTGAATCGGCAACCAACAGAATGGGAAAAAATTTTTGCAGTCTACCCATCTGACAAAGGGCTGATATCCAGAATTTACAAAGAACTAAAACAGATTTACAAGAAAAAAACAAACAAGCCCATTCAAAAGTGGGAGAAGGACATGAACAGACACTTTACAAAAGAAGACATACATGAGGTCAACAAACATATGAAATAATGCTCATCATCACTGGTCATTAAAGAAATGCAAATCAAAACTATGTTGCGATACCATCTCACGCCAGTTAGAATGGCGATCATTAAAAAATCTGGAGACAACAGATGCTGGAGAGGATGTGGAGAAATAGGAACAGTTTTACACTGTTGGTGGGAGTGCAAATTAGTTCAACCATTGTGGAAAACAGTGTGGCGATTCCTCAATGACCTAGAAATAGAAATTCCATTTGACCCAGCAATCTATTACTGGGTATATATCCAAAGGATTATAAATTGTTCTACTGTAAGGACACATGCACATGAATGTTCATTGCAGCACTGTTTACAATAGCAAAGACCTGGAAGCAACCCAGATGCCCATCGATGATAGACTGGACAGGGAAAATGTGGCACATATACACCATGGAATATTATGCAGCCATCAAAAACGATGAGTTCGTGTCCTTTGTAGGGACATGGATCAACCTGGAAACCATCATTCTCAGCGAACTGACACAAGAACAGAAAATCAAACACTGCATGTTCTCACACATAGGCGGGTGTTGAACAATGAGAACACATGGACACAGGGAGGGGAGCATCACACACTGGGGTCTGTTGTGGGGAAACAGGGGAGGGACAGCGGGGCGTGGGGAGTTGCGGGGAGAGAGCATGGGGAGAAATGCCAGATATAGGTGAAGGGGAGGAAGGCAGCAAATCACGCTGCCATGTGTGTACCCAGCAACAATCTTGCATGTTCTTCACATGTACCCCAAAACCTAAAATGCAATTTTAAAAAAATGTAAAAAAAAAAAACAAAACAAACAAAAAAAAAGAGGTAACAACAAAAAACAAAAAAAAACACTTTTTTTCTTTGTACATGTGGGGTCTCGCTTTGTTGCTCAGGCTACTTCAAAGTGCTGGACTCAAGGGATCCTCCTGCTGCAGGCTCCCAAAGTGTGGGATTATAGCTGTGAGTCACCATGCCTAGCCATGTAAAGTTTAAAAACAGAAAACAATTCTACATTTCATTGACAGCAGGCTGGGCGTGGTGGCTAACACCTGTAATTCTAGCACTTTTGGAGGCCAAGGCAGGAGGATTGCTTGAGCACAGGAGTTTGAGACCAGTCTGGGAAACATGACAAAACCCCATCTCTCCAAAATATACAAAAATTAGCCGGGCATGGTGGTGTGTTTCTGTAGTCCCAGCTACTCGGAAGGCTGACGCAGGAAGATCGCTTAAAGTTTGGGAAGTAAAGGTTGCAGTGACCTGAGATCGCACCACTGCATTCTAGCCTTGAAGACAGAGCCAGAACCTGTCCCTCAAAATCAAACAAACAAAAACATTGACACCTACAAACACATGTATTAATTAAAATTATTAGGAAATGTGTAAGAATGATGAACATCAAATCCAGGGTTGCCGACTCGTCTGAGGAGAAGTTGGGTTATACAGGACACTTGAACTGTGTGTAATTTTTTTTTTTTTTAGCTGGGTGATAGTGTCATGCCAGCTTGTCACATTATTTATTATCCCTTTTAGCATATTAGATATTTTTACAACAAAGAAAATGACATAGGGAGAAAGACACTAGTTCCTGGTCCAACTTGAAGTATGAGACTATTCATTTCTTCCTAATTTTTTCAATTTGATCCCTGAAGGTCACTGAAGAAAGAAAAAAATTAAAGGACCATTCCAATAGTCTCTCAATGTCTTTGAAACATCAAAGTTGCAGAGAGTTGCTGACCTGGGGATTATTCTGGCTCCAATTCCTATCCATAAGTTTGCCTTGTCTTCAGCAAAGGCATAACATATCCAGGAATATTTGCTGGTGTGGTATTCACTAGGCAGAACATAGTTTGAACAGTTTTACAAAAATGTTATACTGAAGCAAAACCCAACCTACTCGCTTTCAAAAATGAATTCTTCAGTCATACTTCACTCTCATTTCAAAGACAAGGACATTTGATAAGGTAACAGCTTTTATAGGAATCTCAGAGGCCACATCTTACTTTACAGAGGAGAAGCAGACAGAAAGAGGACCTGAAGGAGAAAACTCCTAAGATCCTAAGAAGTGAGTTTTTGCAAAAGTCTTTCTCATCTTCAAACAACAATCATAAAAAGCATCAATTCTAATTCTTTAAGAGATCAGCATGTTACGTTAGACAGCAAATCAGAAAAATATTTTCCGATTGAAAATGAAAACTCAGTTTCAACACAGAAATAGGCAAAGAAGCACTTCAAAGTACTCAGAAAACAGCTAAGTGATTATCTTGGCCACTTATCTGGATTTCAATACCTTAATCAGCTCTTTTTCGTTATGGAGGTCCTCGTGAAGCTCTGGAAGAGGATCTTCACTTTGTGCCTTTAAAACTCGCAGCCTGCTTTTCAACTCCTTGATTTTCTTTTCACACTGGTCCCAGGTCTATTTGAAAACAAGATTAAAACTGGTAAGTACTTTGCTCTTTAGAATGAATTGTGGAAACAGAATAGCTGATTTAATCCACATAATCTTTCTGTTAAGTTTAAGTTTGTTTTTTATAAATCACACAGACACCCAGTTCCTTGTCTTGAGCAGACTGTGGTCTCCAAAAGCAGAAGGAACACCAATATGACTCGAAACTCCTTGTAGCTTTACCTGTGGCTCATTTCAGGCATCTGGCTGGCCTTTACTTGAAAATAGTTCTTCCGAGCTGGGCGTGGTGGCTCATGCCTATAATCCCAGCACGTTGGGAGGCTGAGGAAGGTGAATCACCTGAGCTCAAAAGTTCGAGACCATCCCGGCCAACATGGCAAAACCCCGTCTCTACTAAAAATACAAAAATTAGCTGGGAGTGGTGGTGCTTGCCTGTAATTTCAGCTATTTGGGAGGCTGAGGCAGGAGAATCACTTGAACCCGGGAGGCGGAGGCTGCAGTGAGCCGAGATTGCGCCACTGCACTCCAATCTGGGTGACAGAGAGAGACTGTCTCAAAAAAAAAAAAAAAAGTTCTTCTTCTCTCCCCATATCCCTCTCATCTAGCCAATGTGATTTCTACTTTAATTTTGGAAAAGTTCACATCTAAAAGGCTACTGTACAGATTAACTGTTAGCACTGCCAGTCTTTGGCACATGCTGTAACAGCACCACAGAGCACAAGCACTCAGCCACTTTCCTCGTCTTCTTGCCCACCGTCAGCCCTCTCCTCTGCTGGCTCTCTTCTCCTTTCTACAGCTTGGCTTCAGTGACCTTTTCACTTTCCACTTCTCACCACTGTGCTGACTACCACTTGCTGCTTAAAGCACTTTCCTTTTTACAAAGCATTTTCAGCTTTATTAACTCACTGTAATTATATGACCTTGGGAGATAGACAGGGAAAGTAGTATCATATTTAAAACAAGTATTATCATATTTAAAATGGGAAAACTAAAGCTCAGAGAAAAATGACTAGCCTGTGGTTCTGGGGTTAAAAGCCTTGTCAAGGGTCCACTGTCTCTTTTCTTCAAACTTTATATTGTTGAGCAAAAAGCTGCCTGCATTTTCAACTGTAGGGTATTTATATTTGATTCATTAGGATAAACTTATTTTCCTGAAGTTACTAGAACTATACAAACCTATAATGAACCACTACTCTATTCTTCAGTACAGCTGATACCTAAACATACTTGGTTGGGTTGGCCTAAGTCTATAGTAACCCCTCACTTAAGGGAAGGCCACTTGTCTAGCAACATCAAATATCTGGAACTCAAAGAGAAAGCGAAGGGAGAAGCAAAACTATGAGTTCCTATCTCTCCCACCAAACTGTTACTTGCAATTAGCATTGTGCTTTACAAATATGGCAGATGCTTAACAAATGTTTGCTAGTTAATGAATTCCATACAGTCCATGTACCAAATAAAATTCAGATACTTTATTCACAGGAGAAATTCTCAAGCTCTAACTCAGCATATATTTACTCTTAATTCAGAAAAATATGTCTGATAAGCTTGGTTATCGAGTTTTGGCACACACAACAGATTAGAGAGAGGAGTGGGCTATAAAAAGTAAGTGAGCCTGGAGAAAGAAAAAGTAAAAATAGACAGCTTGACATTAACAGGAGAGAAAGAAAAATGATAAAAACCATATCAGAACTCAGAGCACAGTAGTTCAGGGAGGGCCATAGGTTCAAAGCAATTTAGAGGCCTTGAGAACAACCTGGTATCTTAGTATAACAAACAATAACGATTTTTCTAATAGTGACTCAAAATATAACACTGTAGTTCTTAAATGTATAATCATACATTATTTGGAAAATTCACTTATATGGAAAAGTGCATTCTCTGATGATAGCAGAAAAATGAAGTACTCTTGTCTCTTTTCTTTTTCTTTTTTCTGTGGGGGCAGAGTTTCACTCGTGTTGCCCAGGCTGGAGTGAAATGGCGCAATCTCGGTTCACCACAACTTCCGCCTCCCGGGTTAAAGCGATTCTCCTGCCTCAGCCTCCCAAGTAGCTGGGATTACAGGTGCCCACCACCATGCCCAGCTGATTTTGTATTTTTTAAAGTACAGACGGGGTTTCTCCATGTTGTCGAGGCTGGTCTTGAACTCCCAACCTCAGATGATCTGTCCGCCTCAGCCTCTCAAAGTGCTGGGATTACAGGTGTGAGCTACCACGCCAAGCCACCTGTTTATTTTCATATACTATGCCCAAGTACAAATTGTACATGGAACATTAGTTTTATGTATTGAACTTCCATTGAATAAGAATATGATTCCTGTTTCATAAAAGTAAGAATCTTAATAGAATCTTAAGTATTTAAATACTAAACATTGAGCTCTTGCAATGCTATATTATCATTTCACATTAAGTAACCGGCATGACTTAGGGATTAGAGAGCTTGAGTTAGAAACTCACAATACTGTAATTTCCTAAAATCATTTCCATTGTTATACCATGAATGAAAATTTATGTACTGAATTTGAATATCGTGAATGGAAAAGTAAGTGGTGAGTTTACCTCTACAGTGCTCTGGAACTGCTGAATCATCTCTGCCAGCGGGGGCTCTGTGTCATTCCAGTTGTCCTGAAGTTGACTGATTCTCCTACCCATGGACTCTTTAGTTTCCAGATCAGTTGTGAGCAGCAACTTTTCTCCAGCTTCCAAGGTTAGTGCATAGGTGGTTCGCCATCTTTGAAAATGAATTTTTTTATTCTAAGAAAAAAAAAAGTAATTTGCTTAGGCTTTTGATGTGTTCAAAATGTGATTACGTGTGTCTGTGTATATTTCCTTCAGAGCTTTTCTTAAGTGTTAAACTAGATATTAATTAGATAAATTGGGTCAGAATGGACATACCCACACTCACATCAAAAGCTAATGTTTTACATTGAGTAGATAAGCATACTACTAAGTGAGGTGGTCTTAAAATAATTTCCAAAGAAAAAAAAAAAAGGCCGGGAGTGGTGGCTCACGCCTGTAATCCAAGCACTTTGGAGGCCAAGGCGGGCGGATCACGTGAGGTTGGGAATTCAAGACCAGCCTGACCAACATGGTGAAACCCCGTCTTTATAAAAATAATAATAATAATAATAATTTCCAAAGATTGGTGAGATAAATTCTTAGTGTAATGATTACAAGCATAGAGAAATAAAAAAGTATACATCACAGAATAAAAGTCTGCAAGGTAAATGGATCTAAGAGTATTAAGAAAGCGACTGGACCTGTAGTCACAGCTACTTGGAAGGCTGAGGCGGAAGAATCGCTTGAACCCAGGAGGCGGAGGTTGCAGTGAGCGGAGATTGAGTCACTGCACTCCAGCCTCCTGGCAACAGAGCAAGACTCCGTCTCAAAAAAAAAAAAAAAAAAAAAAAAAAAGAAAGAAAGTGACTACAGTATCAGACCTGAAATCAAGAGCAAATACTGGGTCATGATCATGGGACAAAGCCACTTTACTCCTAACCCACAAGAGCAGGATATGTACATTATGCTAAACAAATATAAAATGAGTGAATACAAGAAAGGGTAAAATACAAAAAATATACATTTCTTAAGCTTATTATGGGTACATAAATACATACATCAATGTGTGCCCAAAGGGACAGCTTTAAAAAATTCCATCTGAGGCCATGCACAGCAGCTCATGCCTGTAATCCCAGCACTTTGGGAGGTTGAGATGGGCAGATCACCTGAGGTCAGGAGTTTGAGACCAGCCTGGCCAACACGGTGAAACCCTGCCTCTACTAAAAATACAAAAAAAATTAGCCGGATGTGGTGGCATATGCCTGTAATCCCAGCTACTCGGGGGGCCTGATGGAGAATTTCTTGAACCTGAGAAGCGGAGGTTGCAGTGAGCTGAGAATGCGCCACTGCACTCCAGCCTGGGCGGCTGAGGGAGACTTTGTCTCAAAAAAAAACAAAACAACAACAACAACAACAAAACAAACAACGAATTCCATCCAAATATCATGTAGGCTTTCTGAAAATTAAAAACAAGCTTTTTAGGCCTGGCGCGATGGCTCATGCCTGTAATCCCAGCACTTTGAGAGTCCAAGATGGGCAGATCAATTGAGGTCAGGAGTTCGAGACCAGCCTGGCCAACATGGAGAAACCCCATCTCTACTAAAAATACAAAACTTAGCCAGGGATGGTGGTGCATGCCTGTAATTCCAGCTAATTGGGAAGCTGAGTCACAAGAATCACTTGAACCTGGAGGCGGAGGTTGCAGTGAGCCAAGATCATGCCACTGCACTCCAGCCTGGGTGATGTGAGACTTTGTCTCAAAACAATAAAAATTTTTAAAAAATGAAAAAAATTTTTAAGAGAAAAGGTCTTGTTTATTTTTATTTTTTTCTATTTTTTAGTGGCAGTGTTACAGCTCCGTGACTGCTCCTGCAGAGCAGGGCCACCCACAGGCAGTGTGCAGAGAGTAGCTGAGGCCTTGTTTTTTAAGAGATTTGCCACCACACCTGGCTACATGGGCATTCTTTAAAGACGCTGAAACTAGGTATTTATAACACAAAAATGAAGTAAAAACTTTAAAATTGATTCATACTTCTAAAGGCATTTGGTTTTGGGGAAAAAATTAAATAGTTTTTGTCTGTTCTAAAAATGTTTTCCTGTCTGGGCATGGTGGTGAGTTCCTGTAGTCCCAGCTTCTCGAGAAGCTGAGTTGGGAGGACTGGTTGAATCCAGAAGTGTGAGGTTATAGTGAGCTATGATCACGCCACTGCACTCCAGTCGGGGAGACAGAGCGAGTGTCTGTCTCTAAAACAAATAAGTAAATAAATAATACGTAAATATTATTTCCTTCACCTTGAAGTTTCTTGAGGGAGACAGAGTGTGGGCATTTTCCAAAATGGGAGCTGATCAACATCAATAGAACATCACTCATTTACAAAGGCATTTCTGAGAAGCCTATAGATCACCCATATCCAAAAGAGGAAAGCCAAACGCACCCTCAGGAGCAGCACACAAATAAGAGAAACGGCAACTGGACCACAGGCACTCCACGCGCGTCTCTCCTACATACTGTGCTGCGCGAATGAGTCGCTTGGAGAAGACCTGCTACTCCCTTAGTCTTCCTTAACTTGGTCAAGAGCACGCTATTCACCAAGATGCTTGAACCTCAACCCACAGTCATCCTTCATCTAGCTTTTCCTTTACCAGACTCAGAAACCGACACTCCAAAATACGGTGTTTTGATGTGCTGAACTGAAGAAGCCTCAGGGTGTCTCTGCCCTCCCCGTCCTGTGTCTCCTACAGAATTTCCTTTATCTTCCTAAGACCCAGAGAGTGACTGTTTTTTCTTTCCCTTCCTGTTACCTCATTATCTTATTGCAGAAAAGAAGACCCAGATGTAACCACATCCAAACAGACTCTTTCAAGATGACTGCCTCCAAGGATCATTTAAATTCCAAAGATAACTTTTTTTTTTTTTTTGAAGACAGTATCTTGCTGTTATCCAGGCTAGAGTGCAGTGGTACAACCATGGCTCACTCCAGCCTCAACCTCCTGGGCTCCAGTACGATCCTCCTGCCTCAGCCTCCTGAGCAGCTGGGAGTACAGGTGCATGCCACCATGCCTGGCTAATTTTTAATTTTTTTTTGGTAGAAACAAGGGTCTCACTATGTTGTCCAGGCTGGTCTTGAACTGGGCTCAAGGGATCTTCCCACCTCAGCCTCTCAAAGTGTTGGGATTAGAACCAATCCTCATCAAACTGTGGCCCCTCTGTCCCCTCCTCACAAACTCATGTGGGCATATATGACAGCCTTCATTATTAGAGCGTGGCAGAAGTGATGTATGTGACTTGTGAGGCTGGGTTTATAAGGCAATACAGCTTGTTCTTCTGATAAGAATCTCTAAAGCCATGGGTATGGTACCATATAAGAAGTCTGGCCACCAGAAGCCGCTACATGGCAAGACTACAGAGAATGATGCCCAAGGAGAGGAGCCCCACCGTGCCAGCTCCTTGCTGCCCACGTCACTCCAGCGTAAGCATCGGTCATGTGAGTAAGCTTCAGATGACGCCAGCCCCAGCCACCATCAGACTGCAACTGCCTGAGAGACCCCAAGCAGGAACCACCAACCCCAGTCACCCCGGAGAACGACAAGACAGAATAACGAGTGTCATGATGCAGCGATAGGTAAACGAGATGCTAGGATTCCCACTTTTCCTTTAGCTCCTCTACAATCAGAAGCAGCCAGAGCAATCTTTAAAAAATATGGGGTCGGGCATGGTGGCTCACGCCTGTAATCCTAGCACTTTGGGAGGCCAAGGCGGGCAGATCATCTGAGCTCAGGAGTTCGAGATGAGCCTGATCAACATGGTGAAAACCTGTCTCTACTAAAAACACAAAAACCAGCTGGGCATGGTGGTGCACACCTGTAATCTCAGCTATTCAGGAGTCTGATACACGAGAATCGCTTGAACCTGGGAGGTAGAGGTTGCAGTGAGCCGAGATCGCACCACTGCACTCCAGCCTGGGTAAGAGTGAGACTCCATCTCAAAAAAAGCAAACAAACAGTGTCATGCTTCCCTCTCCCTCAGCCGAAACACTTCAAAGCCTCCCTGGTTCCAGCCAGACCAGGTAATCCAGCTACCACACTGGCCTGCAAAATGCTTCTCCCCACCTGTCATTCTAATTCACCTGCCACTGCTGCCTTGCCAGCCCTGTGCCAGCCACACTGGCCTTTGTGCAGTTCCTCTGCTGTGCTGAGCTTGTTCTCATCCTGGGGACTTGGAGTAAGCCTCTCCCTCAGTCTGAAAGGCTCTTTCCTTAGATCTTGCATGGCTGGCTCCTTCTCATTCAGTTCCAGGTTAAACGTCACATGGCCAGAGACAACCCAATCTAAAGGAGCCACACATCCCCATCTCTACTGGCCCTGTTTTAATGATCTACATAAGTTGTATTACAATATGATATTTTACTATTTATTAATTTATCTGATTAATTATTCTGGTTTACTTACTACTTTGTCCGCCCTTATAAGAGTGAAGGTCTTCTCTCCATCCACAGAATAAGCTCAGCACTTAGGACAGTGATTGGCACAGAGCAGGTACCCAGTTAAAATGCAATGATCGCATAATGAGTGAGGGCTGCACAGGATTGCAGGAGGGTGGTGTTTGTTGACAGGCTTCTCTAAGGTGAAGAGTGGCTCTACAGCTCCGTGGGATATTCCAATCACCTACTCTAATCCTGTGCTCATCCAGCAAGTTTCTTTTGAAAAGCTTTGTTGCCTGAATGTACTTCACCCTTATTTTTATTTTTTAAAATTAGTTTTAAAAATGTTTGTGTGTGCATGAGATTTTAAATACAGGCATGCAATGTAAAATAAGCACATCATGAAGAATGGGGTATCCATCTCCTGAAGCATTTATCCTTTGAGTTACAAATAATCCAATTACATTCTTTATTTTAAAATATACAATTATTATTGACTATTGCCACCCTACTGTGCTATTAAATAGTAGGCCTTATTCATTCTATTTTTTTTTCGTACCCATTGAATTTTTTCTTAAGAGTAAAACAATTCCACTGTACATTACTACACTAATCGTCAATTTATACATTCATCAGTGGCTTTAGAATCTGGTGGTGTGAGTCTGTCACCCTAAACTTCCCCCATTTATTCACCCATCTCGACTCCGTGCCTCCTCTCATGGCCCAAGAGAACCAGGCACTCCAGCCTGGACAACAGAGTGGATGTCTGCTTCCACTATTTCTGGATGAATGGGTAATATTGGGTTTCCAACCCCACAATGCTAGGGACCAGGCTGTGGGGTGTGGTGACTGCACCTTGTTGGCCTCACACTGCAGAGAGCACATTTGAATCACTTTGTTATCAAAAACATTAAATGAAAGGTGAATGAGCATCTTGCAAATAATGACCATTTGTGGTTCTCACGCTGCTACGACGCATGCACTACCTTCAGCTCATGGATCAGACTTCTGGTTTGATAGAGGCTGAAGTGCTCCTGGCCCTTCACTGCGGATAGCAGGTGGCTGGTGTCAGTGAGGAAGCGGAGCAAGTCCTCCACAGAAGTAGTGAAATCCTGCCACTGCCTCACCAGCCCATCGATGTCACTCTTCCTCTGCCGAACACCCTGGACAGCATTCTGCCACCGATCCGTCAGCTTTGAGAATTCTGAAATAAATTCTGGTCTGGGGAAAAACAAATGGTTATAGAATCCCGATATCAACATGTAGAAAAAAATAACTATCAGTGGGTAAGAGCAGCTCAGATTCACTATTTATAAGTATAATTTTCATGAAAAAAATCCCAACTTCTAAAAACCTGAGTATTATTCAATGTAAACATGATTAAAGTTTTGGGAAGGGCAGCATGCAGACTGAGTTTAGCAGAAACTATCAGCACGTTACCTGGTATTTTGCCAGCATGCATGCTAACCATACCCTTAAACAAACTGAGGCTGTTTTAATATATATTACGTTAAATGCAGAAGGGAAAACTAGAAACTGGATCAATGGGAACCAGATGAACAGGCAGGTACTTTGTAACATTATTGATTACTTGAGTGTACTTTACATAGTTTTAGCAATAAAAAAGCATGCTTTATTGCAACTACTCAACCAGTTCTTTTCTGGATAAATAATATTCTTCGCACGAGAAATAAGGCTTTCTATTTATTATGGGAAAGTCATGTTTTTCCGTATAGATCAAATGGAAATTAGCTATCATCCTGAAACTGGTTTGAATTTACTACTTCAGCGCTATGGAGGAAGGGGCTTTATATTTCTTAGTTATGCTGAAAGAAGACTCAAAGGTGTATGAGTGGTAATGTGCAAGAAAAAGCATACCTATTAGGACACTGAGAGAAATATTTAAGTACTTTAAGTGTTCGGGCTACCTCTAGGCTGTCTGCCATGTGTAAAAGCTGCATGAGCAGACTCACTCAGCGTTGGCAAACTGGTTGAAGCAGCTCTGCTCAGCCTGACTGGCACTGCCCAGTGACCCTAAGCCCACATATGTAACATGGAGAGAAAGCCCTTTTTTCATACGTACAGGGGAACAGTAGGAACACTAATTTTTTAGAAATTATTTTTTAAGTAACAAAACATCATGGTGATGGTAGAGAGGGAAACATACTACAGAAGAATCATTTGGGGTACAAACTTAGTTAACTATACTTGCGAAGTGGGCATTTTTCAAAGCTTCTGGGCTGCTAACCCCATCCACCTATCACAGGGAAAAGGTGTCTGTCACATAAGTTTCTATGGTCACCCAGCAAGATCTAGTCCCATGACACAGTGAAAAGCCTGGTCCTATGGTGATCTGTCAACGAACATGGCCACAGGGCACCAACATGGTCAAGGTTCACATGGCAGAAAGCCTGCGCTGCCTGAGTGTATTACCTTCCATCCACCCACAACCTTCATGAGCCCCAGACAGCTCACCTGTTCTCTATTTCTGTTGTGTCCAGGAGTTGTAAGGACTGGGTGACAAAGGAATCAGCAATTGTCTGGTTTATAGAAACTTCAGCTTCTAACATCTGCATATGAGTCCAAACAGAAAATATCAGCTAGCAAAATTCACTTTATGAATCTGAGAACCTATATTTCTTATTAAAATCTAAGCTCACAAAGGATATGAGGGATAACTGATTTTCATATTATTTGAACCTACTGCAAAAAATGTTCACCTATGAACATATTCTTAAAAGCAAATAGGTCTAATAATAATTACATCTAATACCCATTTGTTGGGCATTTACGATTTGGTAGGCACTATGTAAAACATGCATTGTTGCATTTATTTCTCAGCCTTAGGACTAAAGCACTATGATTACATCCATTTAAAGAGGAGGAAACTAAGGTATAAAGAGGCTCAATAACTTATTCAAGGCCACAAAGCTTTTTGGCAGGGGTGATTTCATTTTAATTGGATGATCTTAATGTAGCAATACAAACTTCAATCAGTTACATTAGAAAGTTGCAGTGAACTAATCTGCACATTTTTGAAATGTGTTGTTTGTAACCCCAGCATTTTGGGAGGCTGAGGCAAGCGGATTACTTGAAGTCAGAAGTTTGAGACTAGCCTGGCCAACATAGTGAAACCCATCTCTACTAAAAATACAAAAGTTAGCCAGGTGCAGTGGCACATGCCTGTAGTCCCAGCTATTCGGGAGGCTGAGGCACGAGAATTGCTTCAGCCTGGGAGGTGGAAGTTGCAGTGAGCTGAAATTGCATCACTGCACTCCAGCCTAGATGACAGAGGAAGACTCTGTCTCCAAAAAGAACAAAAAATGCAGGATCTGCCTATAACCACCACGAGTATTTTCAAATACATGTCAGCATAAACAATGGAGAAACTCCTGTGAAATTATTAATGCTAGTTATAACTATACCAGGTGCTTTAATACTATAGAGAATTATTGAGTGAAAATGCAAAGATGAGTTGAAGCATTTTATTATGCTCTTGATAGAATGGTATAATGTTTGCATTTTGCAGAAGCAAAGTTGTACTAGAAGCTTCCATGTACTGCAGAAAATCTAGGAGTCCTGTTCCTAATAAAATGGAGTAGTAAATGCTGAAATGAATGAAAGGTACAAGAATTTTACAAACGATCAATTGACAACTGAATTTGCTTAGCGATATACATTCTGTATTTAGAGACTGACAGGCACACCTCCTGTGTTTTATTTAAAGCTATCTTTTCCTGACTCCTGCCCCAGGTGAGCAGTTCAAGGGTGGCAGAGAACACGGATTTACCTCATAGGTTTTCTGCTGCTCCAGAAGCTCTGGAAGGCTGTTAGCCACATCCACTTTGAGTGCCTCTTCTATCTTCTCCAAAAGTTGGGTCCACTTTTCACAGCAATAAAGAAACTTTTCATTCAATCCAATTCCCTGAAGCTTACTACAAAGGTTGAAAATAAACGAAACACATCCATATTAACAACACCATTCCCAAGCTGAAGCCGTTAATTTGACCTTGAGTGAAACAACACTAGAGAAGGGATGCTCTAACCTGCAGCGCTCCAGTGCCGTGGCCGTGGCCCGAATCCACTGCCGGTTCATATTCTGTAACGTCTTCACAGCTATGTCACTAAGTGGGAGCTTGAGGCTCACTTCATTCAAATGTTCAATATCAGGTGATTGGGCTGTCAGTGCCAGCACATGATTCTATTTTTAAAAAATTAAAGTACAGGTTTTTGGATGCCACTAAGATATCTAGATGACAAGAAAACCCTCTTTATCTCAAAGATGAAGGAAAACCGGAGTCTGAACAGGAAAACGACTTCCTAAAGTCAAACAGCTTGCTAATGTTACAGTGGGACCTGAATTCAGCTCTCTCAATGTTATGCCTTCTAGAATACCAACCTGCATACACGGCTGGCCCTGAAATAGCCCAGGAAATAAAAAGTGATCTCAGAATTTGTCATTGAAGAACACAGAAAATAGGCTTTTAAATTTTTATTTATTTTTTTGGAATGGAGTCTTACTCTGTTGCCCAGATTGGAGTGCAACGGCACGATCTTGGCTCACTGCAACCTCTGCCTCCCAGGTTCAAGTGATTCTCCTGCCTCAGTCTCCTGAGTAGGTGGGATTACAGGTGCCTGTCACCACACCCAGCTAATTTTTATATTTTTAGTAGAGACGGGGTTTCACCATGTTGGCCAGGATGGTCTGAAACTCTAACCTTAGATGATCCACCTGTCTCAGGCTCCCAAAGTGCTGGGATTGTGAGCCACTGCATCTGGCCAAATAGGCTTTTTAAAAAAGAACCAATTCTGGACCTTTAAGTCCCATTTAGTGTGCCAACAACCTGACCTTTAACAAACAGGTCAAGCATAGAGTGATGAAAATTTGATCCTTAAAATAACCGTAGCAGAGCATGGGACTTAAACACCCATATTTTGATAGAACATTACATCACAAGAAAGCAAACTTATCAAAATTTCATTTTAAAAAAGATAATCCAACAACAGCATCTAGGCTGGCAATATGTCAAGCAAACATCCTTGACAATGTTGAAGTTATCACCACAGAACTCTGCTGTAATATCTAGGTCAGGATAAGCTAACTTTTTCTGTAAAAGGCCACATCATAAATATTTTAGGCATCTGTGGCCCATACGGTCTCTGTAGCAACGAGTCAATTCTGCCCTGCATCGTGAACACTATAATAGACAATATGTAAACAAAAGGGCATGGCTGTGTTCCAATAAAATTTTACTGAAAAAAATTAGTGGTGAACAGTGTGCCAGTTTGTTGACTGCTGATCCAGGTTATGAATGTTGATTCCTAGTAGTTACAAGACCAGAATTCTTTAATTCTTTCAGTCACTCATGATTTCTAAACTAAATTTCCTAAGGTAAATAAAAGAAAAATGCATCATTTTAAGACTATTTTGGGCCGGGCGCGGTGGCTCATGCCTATAATCCCAGCACTTTGGGAGGCCAAGGCGGGTGGATCACGAGGTCAAGAGATTGAGACCATCCTGGTCAACAAGGTGAAACCCCGTCTCTACTAAAAAATACAAAAATTAGCTGGGCATGGTGGCGCGTGCCTGTAGTCCCAGCTACTGGGGAGGCTGAGGCAGGAGAATTGCTTGAACCCAGGAGGTGGAGGTTGCGGTGAGCCGAGATAGCGCCATTGCACTCCAGCCTGGGTAACAAGAGCGAAACACCGTCTCAAAAAAAAAAAAAAAAAAGACTATTTTATTTTTATATTAAACTAACCAGAAAAACTCAATTACAACAGCTCATTTCTAGATTGTTTTGGTTTCCTGACAGTAATTATGAAAAAACATCTACTACAAATTACTCTGACATATTGCTAAAATAGATCCCTATGTCATCCTACTTTTTCTAGACCTGAGGGAAAATAGGACAGTAATGAATGGCATAAAAATGACTGTGCTCAAGGGTGGTTAGGCTGGGCGCAGTGGCTCAGGCCTGTAATCCCAGCACTTTGGGAGGCCAATGTAGGCGCATCACCTGATGTCAAGACCACCCTGGTCAACATGGTAAAACCTCGTCTCTACTAAAAAACACAAACATTAGCCAGGCATGGTGGCATATGCCTATAGCCCTGGCTACATGGGAGGCTGCAGTGGAAGAATCACTTGAACCTGGGAGGTGGAGGTTGCAGTGACCCGCAATTGTGCCACTGCACTCCAGCCTGGGTGACAGAGTGCAGAGCAAGACTCTGTCTCAAAAAAAAAAAAAAAAAAAAAAAGTTAAGATAGAAACGTTCTATAACTTCACAGTAATCAGCTTATTTTTTTAACCCTATGGTGAGTCTATGCTTTTAGAAAAAACAAAAATTGGCAATACCAGGAATGAGTCAGGATTTTCTTTTTCTTGTTGGTGAAGTCTATCCAAATTCTCTTCTTCATGCATAAGAAGACCTTTTAAAGATTCCAGCCGGTCTCCAAAATCCTTAAACTGTGAGAGAACAAACTAGAACAAGAGAAATTTTCATTAGAAATTATTTTCCTGTTCATATAAAACAGAATTAAACACAGGCTTGGGAGCTGCTAAAAATTCAAGATGTTTTTGGCCAGGCATGGTGGCCTATGGCTGTAATCCCAGCATTTTGGAAGTGAAAGGTGATTGCTTGAGCCCAGGAGTTCAAGTTCAGCTTGAGTAACATAGGCAGACCCTATCTCTACAAAAAAAAAAAAAAAAATTAGCTGGGCACAGTGGCACATGCCTGTGCTCCCAGCTATTTGGGAGGCTGAAGCAGGAGGATCACCTGAACCTGGGAGGTCGAGGCTGCACTGAGTTTTACTTGTACCACTGTATTCTGGCCTGGGCAACAGAGTAAGACACTGTCTCCTTGACTCAAAAAAAAAAAAAAAAAAAAAATTAAAGTTGTTTTTGACACTGAGAAGCTCACTGTTAACTCAAGAATCATAGATAAATATTCAAAAGACCCCTGATTTTTCACTCAGTGCCTTTGAGCCTTCCCAAATGGGCAGATCACCTGCTTGAGGGGACCACACAGAGGAGAGTCAGTGAGCACTCTGTCCCTCAGTCCCACTAGTTAAATGTGGTTTTTAGATTGTTTTCCTGCTGGTATTGAGATGTGATATTGGAGCTCCATGGCCTTCTGTGTAGCTTGTTGACAGCTCATGAATGAAAGGTTTTATAAAAAGTGAATGAAGGCCCATAGTACTGGCTCATGCCTGTAATTCCAGCACTTTGGGAGGCCAAGGTGGGCAGATCAATTGAGGCCACCAGGAGTTCGAGACCAGCCTGGCCAACATAGTGAAATCCCATCTCTACTAAAAATATAAAAATTAGCCAGGCGTGGTGGTGGGTGCCTGTAGTCCCAGCTACTCAGGAGGCTGAGGCAGAATCGCTTGAACCTGGGAGGCAGAGGTTTCAGTGAACCAGGATTATGCCACTGCACTCCAGCCTGGGTGCCACAGCGAGTCTATCTCAAATTAAAAGAAAAGTGAATGAAGATACAAAAGATCATCGTGCTTTAAGTAGCTATTTCTATGACTCAATTACTTGACTCAGAAATCCAAACAACTGAAATCTGAACAGTATATGCAATATAATGCACACATGACTTCTAGAACTAACATCTTCCATAATGAAGAAATGGTTGCTTCAGATCTGCCCATGTGATTGAAGCTAGAATCGTATATATTTGTGGGCAGCTTCAGTGAAGCAGCTATTGCTTCAAAGGATACCAGAGATTGAGGATGGAATGCAAATGTCCAAGACTAAAACTTGAATGGAAAGAAAAGATGAACCTCAAATTCATTTGCTTTCACAAGCAGCATCTTTTCCAAATAGGCAGCCCTCTGGAGGGAGTACAGGGGACCCAGGAGGAGCATGTGAGTGCTGGACTCTGCAGGTTGTGGGAGTCGATCCAGGACAGTGGAATTTTGGAGAAAGTCTTCTTTTGTCTTCTGAACATCATGCTGCAGCTCCTGCAGAAGAAAAAGGGATCGCAAACACCTCTTCCTCCTTTCATACCACAATTCCCTACCCGCTGCTGCTCCATCAAAGAATATTTGACCTGAAAATGTAGGCATGACCTTTTGTTATGATTTATTTTAAATAGCTAAAAAGGCTGAGCTTTCTTGAAATGATGTACATCACTGGTGCTTTACTGAAATTGTCAGTTCAAAACTAAAAGTGACTACTAACCAATACAGTTGAGGCTTCTAGTATATAGAAACTGGACATAACCTGGGTACTCATGTGCTTTCTACTTCAATTGTCAAATAGTTTAGGTATCTGCTTTCATGCTACTTCAAGAATCAATGCAACTCTGACTCCTGCCTTAGACTTTCTGATATAAATGGACTCACGTGCAAAAACTATAGAATCTTATTAAGCAGGCTGATTTTAAGGCTATTCTGGAAAATACTGTGTGTATAAAATTTCTGTTTTATTTTCTTTTAAACATCCGCTCAGGTGGAAGTTAATTAGAAATACTGACCTGTTAGATTCTCACCTAATTAAATTGGTTGCCACTTTTTGATTTGACCTACAGTAGCAGAAGATACAAAATGCATCTGTTCACCCAGTTCAGAACTAAAGAGTATTCACTTTCTGGGCATTCATTAACAGTAACAGAAAAACCACCACAGAGGAAATTATGCAACTCTTTAATATAGTCTGAAATTTACTAGACCCACAGAAAGGGCATAGCAACATGGCACCAAGTCTGTGATTATTGCTAAAACAAGAGATACAACATGTATTATTCTTACAGGGTCACAATCAGTTGAGACACTTGCTTTTACTTCAGACTCCTTCATATGAAGCTTCTGCCTTAAGAGATTTAACACTAGAGACAAAGTGCAGACTTAGAACAGGGTGATATCAGGTCCCCCTGGATCCAGCTATTTGCTGCCTGGACATCACCTCTGAGCCACCACCTGGTCCTCCCAGCCTCGCCTGTGTCCTACATGGCTGGCTCACAGCACCTGTTCTGACTGATTTCTCTGTCCCTGTGGTTTGTGTGGTCCCCAGGTCATGGCTGTTCCTCCTGGCCTTGTCTGTTGGGCTGACTTGGCCCTGGTTTTCCAAACAGGCTTTGTACCCACCTTTATGTCCTGCAGGGCTGGGGGCAGGATCTCTGCCAGGTTGTTTCCAGACATGCTGATGTTTGCAAGCTGTTGAAACTTTGCTTCCTGCTGCTTCAGTCTCGCAGCAGCTTCAGCATGAGCACTGCTATAGGCCTTCCAGAGCTGGAGCAGACTCTGGGCCTTCTGCAACTGGTCTGCAATGGCTTGATTCACCTGAGTCCACCTGTCAGTGCAACACAAATAACAGGACCCTCATTCTCTCCTTTCCCTTGTAGCAAAAGTACAATGCGCACACTCTACTGGTAAGTTATTCGCAGATGGAGCATTAAGAAGACACTGTTAAATGCTTTATAAAATTAGTGGCATCACCATTATAGAAACCATTCTATAAAAAAAATCCAAATTAGGCTATTTACTTGATTTTATAGTATTGCACAAAAACTACATAATTTATGATTGGCAAGAAACATCTATGATGTTATGCATGTTTCTTTATTATTATTATTATTATTATTATTATTATTATTTTAAATAAAGATGGGGTTTCACCATGTTGGTCAGGCTGGTCTTGAACTCCTGACCTCAGGTGATCCGCCTGCCTTGGCCTCCAAAGTGCTTGGATTACAGACGTGAGCCACTACGCCCGGCCAACATGTTTCACTCTCTTTTTTGTAAGGGAGGGGAGTGACGAAGGGAGCTCAAACGTTTTTTTCCCCCTGTAGAGACAGGGTCTTGATATGTTGCCCAGGATGGCCTCAAACTCTGTGGCTCAAGCAATTCTCCCACCTCAAGCAATCCTCCTGCCTCAGCCTTCCAAAGTGTTGGGATTCTAGGCATGAGCAATGGTGCCCCACCTATGAATGTCTTTTTGGCAAAGATGGAGAAAACATTGAACCATATGCCTAATAAAATGTCTCCACATGAAGAAGCTCCCAGTTTAAAGAGATATGCTATCTTTAAATAGGCTTTAACATTCTAGTTATATCAAAATTTATTTTCTGTTTACACAAATGTGCCTTACATAAAAGTGGAAATAAAAGAAATTGTCTTATTATTCCATATATAGACTATAATATCTTGCCTTTCTTTCCCATTTAACCTTTTTTTTTTCCCCTTGAAACAGGGTCTTGCTCTATTGCCCAGGCTGGAGTGCAGGGGTACAATTTCAGCTCACTGTTGCCTTGACCTCCTGGGCTTAAGTGATCCTCCCACCTCAGCCCCTGCAAGTAGCTACGACTACAGGTGTGTACCACCATGTGTGGCTAATTTTTGTATTTTTTTTGTAGAGATGGGGTTTTACCTAGGCTGGTCTTTTTTTTTTTGAGACGGAGTTTCGCTCTTGTTACCCAGGCTAGAGTGCAATGGCGCGATCTTGGCTCACCGCAACCTCTGCCTCCTGGGTTCAGGCAATTCTCCTGCCTCAGCCTCCTGAGTAGCTGGGATTACAGACACGCGCCACCATGCCCAGCTAATATTTTGTATTTTTAGTAGAGACGGGGTTTCACCATGTTGACCAGGATGGTCTCGATCTCTTGACCTCGTGATCCACCCGCCTCAGCCTCCCAAAGTGCTGGGATTACAGGTGTGAGCCACTGCGCCCGGCCCCCTAGGCTGGTCTTGAACTCCTGGACTCAACTGATCTGCCCACTTTGGCCTCCCAAAGTGCTGGGATTACAGGCATGAGTCATCGTGCCCAGCCCATTTAACTTTTAAAAAACATTGCCCCCATGTTATTAATAAAAGAAAGTAAGTAAATCTCATTTTAAAAAGCTGTACAAATGGTCTGCAAATGGCCTGAGGGTTCTTTTTTGTTTCCTTAGTTTAATTGCCAAATTCCTTAGTTTAATTCCTGTTTAGTATGGATAGTTAAGATATTTGCAATTTTTGCTATTATGATAATGGTCAGATACAGTTGTGTTCAAAAGGGTTTTTTTTTCCCTTGTATTTTAAGATATTAGCCTGAGACTAGATTTCTGGGGGAATTACGGAGTCAAATAACATAAAGACGCACATATTTGTAAGATTATGGGAATAAATGGTCAACGTGCTTTCTGAAAGCATTATATTTACATTCTAACATGAAATACATGAGAATGTTTGCTTCACAATATCTTCAACCCTGCTAACTGGTTCAAGAATAAGGCCGGGCATGGTGGCTTATGCCTGTAATTCCAGCAATTTGGGAGGCCGAGGCGGGTAGATCACAAGGTCAGGAGTTAGAGACAAGCCTAGCCTGGCCAATATGGTGAAACCCTGTCTCTACTACAAATACAAAAATTAGCTGGGCATGGTTGTACACGCCTGTAGTCCTAGCTACTCAGGAAGCTGAGGCAGGAGAATTGCTTGAACCCGGGAGGCGGAGGTTGCAGTGAGTCAAGATCACGCCACTGCACTCCAGCCTGGCAACAAAGCGAGACTGTCTCAAAAAATAAAATAAAATAAAATAAAATAAAATAAAATAAAAGGTGGAAAACAGCACACTGCTTTACTTTTATGCATTTCAAAAATCTTATCAGACTGTCTTTTTAAAATAAGATTTTCCCTAATTATAAATATAACATATAGTCACGGTCAAAAAGCAAACAAAATCCCTCCAGGTGTATCTTTCTTTTTATCTATCTATCGTACCTACTTGCTAATCCATGAGAAAGTTAAGAAATGCCTGACATCTCATTTATCCAAAGGTAACTACTATTAGCATTTTGGTACTGTTTTCTTCCATATTTTTGCCATGCATGTTTTTAACATGTCTTCCAACATATTCTTGTGCCAACAAGTGCAGTGTAACAACTGAGTTCCTTTAGCAACAGACTGCCCTGCCATATGTTTTGAGGGCAGCCCTGATATTGTATGTGGAGTCAAAAGCATTTGAAGGTTCCTCTTAGTCTTTTTCCTCCCGCTCTTTAAATAAAGACTGGATCAAGAGCTAAGGGCATCACTGCAGGGTACATAATTTGGAATCCCTTGTTCATTACTTGCTCAAAGTTGATTTACAAGAGAGGCTGAATCTGCACAGAGGAAAAATAAAGAAGGACACTTAAAGTAGCATAACTCTTAATCCCTATCTCTAATCAATTGGCTGGAGGCCAACTTTTATATCCCACTCATCAAAATAAAAGCCCTACAATTAACTAGGGCCACACTCCTTAAAGGGAGCTTTCATATCCTACCATACGTAGTTCATTAAAGAATTCCTTCCAACACCACAAACGCCCTCCCCAGTAGATATTCTAACACCCCCTTTCTTCCACCTTATAATGTTTCCAGTGATGTCTGAACACCCCCTGCAGACTGCCCATCTGGCCTACCCCTTTGTCTGTTTCTGCCTCTGACTTTGGTGTTTCTGAGATTGAACTTGACATTTGGTCTATAATTCTGTAAGTAAGTACACTGGGGCTGTAATTAAGCCATTTCTAGACTAATTATACCAAACACTTGTACGAGGAGTGTCACAGCCCTTATGGCATAGAATCTTATGATAGAGATAGAAGATTTTACAGTGCCTACGCCCCCTCATTCACTGCAAGTCATTAAGATAAAGATATCTATCATTCAAATTATATCTTAAAGCATACCTTTTGTGAGTATCTTGACATTTCTCTTCGATTATTTCAGCAACTGAGGGGCAGAGACCTTTGAGTTTGCCAATAACCTCCTGGAGCTTCTCCCAACTCCCTTCACTGCTCTCAGCTTCATCTTGCAAAGACTAAGATGACATACAAGAAATAAAAGTTTCAGAATGGCCCGGCTACTTCCAAAGAAGGCAGCAGCTTCTCAACACTTGCTGCTATGTAGCAATAACATACACTCAAATCTTATAGAACTCTGATAAACTATTAGGGATGGGAAGAAAACAGTAAAGAAGGTATTCTTTACTTGAGGCTGAACTTTTAAGTACTAAGTAATATTAAGTACTTAGCACTTAGGAGTATTAAAAAAGGCCCCTCAAAAACCAAAGCCTTCAATTGTGAAATAATATAAACATGGAAAATAAAGGAAGATTCAATATTTTCCATTCAAACATTTTACAGTGTTTTCCTGATTTGGCTCATGTGACTTATTTTGGAATTTCCGGTTATCCTTTTGAAACTGCTATTTAATATGCCTTGTGCTTCTCTGTGGGAGGGCACAAACACAATTATGCCCATTACTGTGCTTCCTCCCATTTGTAATTTCCTGCCAATAATGCACCGTGCCAAGCTCTGGTTAATTTACCTGAAGGTTCTCCACCTGGCATCTCAAGGCCTCCAATGATAACACCACAGGCTTGCTGTGTTCCATGCAGTACCAGAATCGGATTGTCATCATATTCACTTCATCATAGAGTTGATCATAAATCTTCCACTCCTGTAAAACCGACTGCATGGAAATTTTGAGCTGATTGACCTAGACAAAAAGCGGAAATGTACTGATTTAGAATATCACTGAGAAGACATGCTCTCCAAAGAATCTACCACTGTACCTAATTTAGGCATTTCAATTTGAGGGCACTGAAGGATCATCAGCAATTAACTGAAGGTGGGAAGGGTAGGTCAATGTATAAGAAAGTATCAGAGAAGGCTATTTTATAATGAGTGAATGAAAAAGAGCCCAAAGATCAGAAGGATCAGCACTGAAGGAGTTCAGACTAGGAAGAGACAGCTCAGGGAAAGAACAGTGGGCGAGTATTCGAATTTGTGAGTGCAAAGGTCAGTTATATTCTATTAGCTTTCTGACCTTGGGCAAGTTATTGAACCCTAGAGTCAGTTTCCTCATCCACAAAACAGAGATAATAACTGAAAACATAGGCTGGGCTCGGTGGCTCATGCCTAGCACTTTGGGAGGCTGAGGCAGGTGGATCACCTGAGGTCAGGAGTTCGAGACCAGCCTGGCCGGCCAATATGGTGAAATCCCGTCTCTACTAAAAATTAGCAGGGCGTGGTAGTGCACCTGTAATCCCAGCTGCCTGGGAGGCTGAGGCAAGAGAATCGCTTGAATTTGGGAGTTAGAGGTTGCAGTGAGCCGAGATTGTGCCACTGTACTCCAGCCTAGGTGACAGAATGGGACTCCATCTCAAAATAAGAATAATAAGAAGAAAACACAAATAAAACAGTGTCTGTGAAAATGCTCTGAAAACAGTACAACATTATAAATGTAAGATGTTACCTGGCACGTAAGTCTGATTATTACTATAGAGCAAGCACCAATGAGAGAGGAACACACTCTAACAAAATGACGGGCAAGTGCAAAGCAGGAGGCAATGCCATGGTGGGTGTATTTTGTCCACTGATACGTTTTGATAATGATGAAAGGAATCCAAGCATTTTGGACATATCAAAATTGAAAATGATCTCAGATACATTCAATCAAGAATATGTACGGAAAACTTACAACTCAACAATAAAAAGACAGATAAACCAACTAAAAATTGAACAAAGGATGTGACTAAACATTTCTCCAAAGAACATACACAAATGGCCAATAAACACATGAAAAGGTTCTCAACATCCACAGTCACGAGGGAAACCTAAATCAAAACCACAGTAAGAGATTATTTTACATCCACTTTGATGGCCATAATCAAAAAGTCAGTTAACAATGTGTTGGTAACGACGTGGAAAACCTGGAATCCTTATACATTGCTGGTGGGAATGTAAAATGGTATAGTCACTGTGGGAAACAGCTAGATAGCTCCTCAAAAAATTAAATAGAGTTGCCATATGACCTAACAATTGTCCTCTTAGATATACATACAAGAGAATTAAAAGCTTATGTTCACATAAAAACCTGAACACAAATGTTCATAGCAGCATGATTCATAAGAGCCAAAAAATGGAAACAATCCATACGTTTGTCAACTGATGAACAGATATGCTAAATATGGTATATCCATACAATGGAATATTATTCACCCATAAAAAGAAATGAAGTACTGTAAGTACTACAACACTGATGATCTTGAAAACATTATGCTTAGTGAAGGAAGCCAGCCCCAAAAGGCTATAAAGCATATGATTCTATTTATATAAAATGTCCAGAATAGGTAAATCCATAAGAAGGTAGATTAAGTGGCTGCCAGGCACTGGAGAAAAAGAAAAGTGGGGCGTGACTGGCAAAAGGTGTGGAGGTTTCTTTCTGAGGTAATGAAAATGTTCTGTAATGAGATAGGTGACGGCTGCTTATCTCTGTGCGTATACCAAACACCACTGAATTGTACCTTAGAAGGTGAATTTTATGGTATATGAATTATATCTCAATTTTTTAAAAGGATCTGGGTTGAAATGGAATATGATCACTATGTGGCTCAACAGGCCATCTTTATGGGTAGTGTGATGTGAGTTTCGGGTACAATCACACAGCTCGGCACTCAGACCCTGTTTTCTGCTTAACAACTACAGGAAAAACTGGCACATCCACAGTGACAGGAAGGCTCCTCCATCTCTGCCCCAAACATGGATGGACAAAAATCAAAGTGGGACGCTAAAATGTGAGTCTCGTGGTGGCAACTATGTGGGCCAAATGTCTTCATAAGGGCAGGATGGCTCAGAAAAAGAAACCAAGTCATTTAGTTAAGAAAATAAAGAAGAAGGCTGGGCGTGGCAGGTGACGCCTGTAATCCCAGCACTTTGGGAGGCTGAAGTGGGTGGATCACCTGAGGTCAGGAATTCAAGACCAGCCTGGCCAACATGGTAAAACCCTGTCTCTACTAATAATACAAAAATTAGCTGGGCATGGTGGCACATGCCTGTAATCCCAGCTACTCAGGAGGCTGAGGTAGGAGAATCATTTGAACCCGGGGGCAGAGGTTGTGGTGAGCCAAGATCAGCCATTGCCCTCTACCTGGGCATCAAGAGCAAAACTCCGTCTGCAAAAAAAAAAAAAAGAAAAGAAAAAAGAGAAGCAGGGAAGGAATTCCTCATCGATGTACCTTTTTCCCAGAAATGACGTCAGCTCTACCTGGGTGACAGGGATAATTAGCACAAAGTACTGCACCATCCCAGAGCCCACAGGCACATGGCAACACAAGAACTGCCATGGCTCATGTCACACAAGGCTTCTGCAGCTTCCACGTATAAAGCTGGTGCAACTTCTGGCACCCTAAAGGCCTTATAGTACAGCTTCATGGAGAAGACATGGTACATTTTATACCATTTCTAATCTTAAGGATTAGAAAATCATTAAGTAAAATACACTACACTAGAAACAAGCGGGAGGAATATTTTCAGAATGTTGAAACTGTGGTCATCGGTAGGGCAGCATTTATTGAGCACTGTATAGGCATCACTATTATGGTAGAAATAAATGAGTAGGTGTTATCATCCCCATTTTATAGACCAGGAAATTGAAGCTTAGAAAGGTTAAGTAACCTGACTGAAGATACAGATCAAAAATGGTGCTGCCAGGATCTTTATTCAGGCAGAAACTGCAAAGCCCTTGTTCTTAAACACTAGGCTATATTGACTATTACCCCTGGGCTCAAGTAATCCTTCCACCTCGACCTCTTTAATAGCTGGGATTACAGGTGCACGGCACCGTGCCCAGCTAACTTTATTTACGTTTTGTAGAGATGGAGTCTCGCTATGTTGCACAGGCTGTTATTGAACTCCTGGCCTCAAGCGATCCTCCCACCTTGGCCTCCCAAAGTGCTGAGATTACAGGTGTGAGCCACTGGGCCAGGCCTACATCGACTCTTGACAGCTCATAGATGGATGATATGTGCCTCACACCTTCAGGATTTTTTTTAAATTTTGAGATATAATTCATGTACCGTAACAATTCATCTATTTAAAATGTGTAATCTCCACAATCAATTTTAGAACATTTTCATGACTCAGAAAACAAACCACAAACCTGTTAGCAGTCACTCTTTGTTCTCCCCCAGCCACTAATCTGCTTTCTGTCTTTATAGATTTGCCTATTCTGGATATTTCATGTAAACAGAATCAAACAATATATGATCTTGTGTGACTCGCCTCTTTCACTTACCATAATGTTTCCATCAGTGTTGTGGTATGTATCAGCACTACTTCATTCCTGCTGTGTGGATAGACCACACTTTATATATTCATCAGTAGATGGACACTTGGGTTGTTTATACTTTCTGGCTATCGTGAATAGTGCTATGAATATTCACTTACAAGTTTTTGGTGTGGACAGATATTTTCATTTCTCTCGGGCTATCTATGGAGGAGCAGAATTGCTGAGTCGCATGATAACTTTATGTTTAAGCATTTGAAGAACTGTCAGACTCTTTTCCAACTCCACGGAACCCCGCCAGCAGGGTGTGACGGTTGCAGTGTCTCCGCCTCCATGTTAACATTTGTTACTGTCTGTCTTTTTGTTATAGCTATCCTAGTGGGTGGGAAGTGGTATTTCTTTGTAGTTCTGATTTTTCATTTCCTTGATGGTTAAGGACACTGAACATCTTTTCAATGTGCTTTTTGGCCATTTGTATTGTCTTCTTTACAGAAATGTCTATTCGGATCATTTGTCTTTTTTTTTTTTTTTTGAGACGGGGTCTCACTGTGTTGCCCAGGCTGCAGTGCAGTGGCATGGTCTTGTCTCACTGCTCCCTCTGCCTCCCAGGCTCAGGTGATCCTCCTGCCTCAGCCTCCCAAGTAGCTGGGATTACAGGTGTGCACCTCTATACCCAACTAATTTTTCCTATTTTTGGTAAAGGTAGGGTTTTGCCATGTTGGCCAGGCTGGTCTTAAAATGCTCAGTTCAAGCAATCTGCCCACCTTGGTCTTTCAAAGTGCTAGGATTACAGGCAGGAGCCGCTGAGTTTGGCTTGTGTCCATTTTTTTTTCATTTGGTCATTTTTCCTTTTATTATCAAGTTGTGATAAATTTTCATATATTCTAGGTATAAGCCCCTTATCAAATATATGATATATAAATATTTTTTCCCAGTCTGTGGTTTGCCTTTTTTACTTTTTTGATGCTGTGCTTTAAAACATCAAAATGTTTAATTTTGATGAAGTCCAATTTATCTGTCTTTTTCTTTGATGGTTTATGATTTTGGTGTCATACCTAGGAAATCCCTGCCTAATCCATGAAGTCATGAAGAAAACCTATGTTTTCTTCTAACAGTTTTATAATTTTAGCTCTTATGTCTTTTTTTTTTTTTTTTTAAATAGAAACAAGGGTCTTACTATGTTGCCCAGGCTGGTCTTGAACTCCTTGCCTCAAATGATCTCCTGCCTCAGTCTCCCAAAGTGTTGGGATTATAGGCATGAGCCACCATCTCTGGCCTGCATTTATGTCTTTGATCTATTTTGAGTTAATTTTTGTATACTGTAAGAATGTAGAGGTCTAACTTCATTATTTTACATGTGGATATGTGGTTGTCCCAGTACCATATTCGACAAAATGTTTTCCCTCATTAAATTGTCTTATAATCCTTGGTGAAAATTAACTGACTATAAAATGAGGAGGGTCCCTCAATTATTTCTGGTCTCTCAATTCTATTCCAAGTACATGTATATATATATCTATCCTTATGACAGTACTATCTGCATGCTTTTTACATGCATTATCTCATTTCATTTTCTCTTTATATTTTTATTATACTGCAATTATCTGTTCATGTGTGTTTCTTCCACTAGCCTATGAGATCTTTCAGAGTGGGATTCATTTATTTTCTTGTTTATCTTTGTAATCTTGGAAGTTAGCACAGCACCTCACACAATGTATGCTTAACAAATGACTGAATAAGCTCAGCTTTATTTTTCTGCTAGATTCCTGAGGGATTAAGCACTGAGGAATGAGGCTGACTGTTGCCTATGGATTTCAGTCATGTAGGTTATTCCCAATTCCCTCTTGGTTAGTACAAATGGTTGAAAGTAGATTTTAGTAGGTGACAACCCACGATGAGGATTCTCTAGGAAACATGAACACACCTATAATTGGTTAGTATTTTAATTCTCTCCCTCTGTTGTGGGAAAATGTCAAGGTTGCAATGTCTAGAGATGCCTGAGCTCTCTCTCTTTTGGTACTCTCCTGGAAGGGGTAAAATGCAGACATCAACATGCCTTTTGTAAGATTACTAGATGTCTTGCACACTCTCTTCCTTTATACTGCCTCTTCAACACCATGTAGTGTTTATTCCAACCTTTAGAGTCCTCCTGAAGCTGACTAAGCTCCTAGCTCACACAGGCTACACGATAGAGGATCACTTCCTCCCTGAGGCATCTCCCTGTACATGGAGTCACTGCTTCATCACTGTTTGTGTCTATCTTGCCAGGAAACAATGCCAGACACTCTGTTGGGTTTGGGGTATGCAGATATTTATGTCTGTGTGAGTACATTAGACAAAACAAAGATAACCAAGTGGATTTGCAGCCTGTCAATGACATTGGAATTGGTGGCTTTGCCTCTAATTATTCAGTGCATAAAATGGGACTTAAAATGCTTCTCTCTAATTTACTTCAATTATTTTTCTCAGCAACGTTTCAGTGTTTGGCATAGACAGACTCCATGATTAAAGGACAATAACAACGACAACACAACAACAAATAAGATAAGAGAATATGTGAAGAGAAATAGCACATTTCAAACGCATTCTAGTACCTGAGTGATGACACTGCTCCTCTTTTGAAATAACCCATCAATTCGGGATGCTGTATCTTCTAACACTGGCATTCCCCCACTCTCCAAAGTCAGATAACTTTGTTTCAACTCATCCAGTGCTTTGGATTTAATTGCAACTTGATTTTCTATATCCTGGAAGGGTAAGAGAAAAAGGTTTTCAATGTACAGTATTACAAAACAATTAATAAGGTGTCAGAGACAGGAGTTCACTCTTCTCAAGTAAAAAAGCCATTAGATTATATAATTAAATAGCATTACACCAAAGATATTTAAATCATAATACCCTTAGTTCAATGACATATGACACAACTCTGTATTTTAGGAGAATCTAGGCAACACGTCCGAATCATCATGGCAGAGCAGAAAGAATGCTGGTCTGAGAGCTGGTCCCCATTCCCCATCTGCCCTGCACTGGCTGTTTGACCAGGCATAAGTCATCAAACCCCTGAGTCTCCATTTTCTCATTTGGAAAAAGTGATGATACCCCACACACCATGTGTGCCAAGCTAAGAACTCAAATAAAATCACAAGCTGAAAGGTGCCTTTAAACCATATAGTATCATTTAAATGACAGACTATATAATTATAGGTAGTTCAGTCAGCAATAACTTTAATCTTTTTCTATCTCTTAGTTTATTAATTCACTCATAAGAGGCACCCTGACCTGGTCTACTCTTTATAAACACATTTTTAGGAACCTATAGGATCTCTCTACGAAAAAGGACACGATGGAGCCAGCGGTCTGAACTCAGAGATCAATGAGGCCAGCAACAGCGTTGCCACTCCACTTAGAGGAAGGATGGTCGGAGCTGCTTATTTGTCCTTCTCAGGACTGCAGTTGAAATCCAACTTGGAAAAAGTTTAACCTTTCAAAAAATTATTAAAGCAGGACATGCTCGTTACAGAAAAATTAGAAAACACCAGAGATCTTTGGCATTCAGAGGAATTCATTTTGAATTCCCCTCAAGTCTCCCAGTTCACAGATTTGGGATGTGCTTGTGTACACTTTCTTGAGCATTCATTTTTATCCAGATGCATGTGTTCTGAATGCACGGCCTTAAAGTTAATGACCCTTTGCTCATGTTCTACTTCTCTCTTAAAAATTGTTTTGCATAAGTATCCCAGCTTCCTTTTTTAAAAAAAAAAAAAATCCTTTGTAAGAATCACTGCATGGTCCGTAAGGAAAGAGAAACATGAGTGCCTCGTAGGCATGGGGTAGCTAAACAGGTGGCTGGGTTTGTACCCTGGTGAGGGATGAGCTCTCTCATGCTAGCCTCACAGCGGAGCACTGCTATCCAGTCCAGCAAAACTGCCAGATTACCACGTGTGGGGAGCCCTCAGGTCACTCTTGGAAATCACAAACTCTGCATCAATGAATGTCAGGGGTCTTCTGGACTGGAAAGTAGAAAAAAAAATACTGTTCCATAAGAAACTGACAGCTAAGGTTGGCAGTGAGAAGGGACGACCAGAGAATGGAGTTAGAAGAATCTTCCACTGTATGACCCTCTGTGCTTTTAGAATTTAGAGCCACATGAATATATAGCACAGTAACAGAAAATTTCTCACTGTCATAACAATCCACCCATAATGACATGCGAGTGAATTTGTAAAAAATTATTCTTCTGGACTGGTTACAAAGGCACCCATGAAACAAAACGGGTTCTCTGAAATAGCCTGTGCCAATGAGATTCAATCGGCTGCTACCTCTGTCCATCTCTGCTGCCCTAACTCGCTCCCCCTCATACCCTGACAGCCTTATTTGTTAGCATGTTTCTTTTATCATCGGTTTAAATCTAACATTTTTCATCTGCAAAGTTACAACTGAAAACATTTGAAGAATACTGAATCACTTTCCTTCTTTGAATTTATAAAATAGTCTTTCCTGGCCAGGCGTGGTAGCTCACATCTGTAATCCTAGCACTTTGGGAGGCTACAGCGGGTGGATCACTTGAGGTCAGGAGTTCAAGAAGAGCCTGACCGACATGGTGAAACCCCACCTCTACTAAAAATTGCAAAAATTAGTTGGCCATGGTGATGCTGATGCACACCTGTAATCCTAGCTACTCGAGAGGCTGAGGCAGTAGAATTGCCTGAACTTGGGAGGCGGAGGTTGCAGTGAGCCGAGATTGTGCCACTGTACTCCCGCCTGGGCAACAAGAGCAAAACTCGTCTCAAAAAAAAAAAAAAAAAAAGTATTTCCTAAAGGCTCAACTGACTAAAGATTTCTAAAAACACTTATTTACCAATAAGTTGTCATAATTCCCCTATAATGTAAAGAAAACTGATGAGAAATGACTGTGTAGCAGACAAAAGAAAATAACAACAAACCCACACCCACCCACAGCCACACCCACACCTTGCAAAAACGGCAGCATAAACAACAGCCGTGCCAGGCACGGTGGCTCATTCCTATAATCCCAGCACTTTGGGAGGCTGAGGCAGGCGGATCACTTGAGCCCAGGAGTTTGAGACGAGCCTGGGAAACATGATGAAACTCTCCCTGTCTTTACAAAAAATACAAAAATTAGCCGGGTGTGATGGCATGTACTTGTAGTCCCAGCTACTTGGGAGGCTGAGGTGGGAGAATCTTTTTTTTTTTTTGAGGCTGAGTCTTGTTCTGTTGCCCAAGCTGGTGCAATGGCTCGATCTTGGTTCACTGCAACCTCTGCCTCCTGGGTTCAAGCCATTCTCCCGCCTCAGCCTCCCAAGTAGCTGGGACTACAGGCATATGCCACCATACCCAGCTAATTTTTGTATATTTAGTAGAGACGGGGTCTTATCATGTTGGCCAGGCTAGTCTCTAACTCCTGACCTCAAGTGATCTGCCTGCCTTGGCCTCCCAAATTTCTGGGCTTACAGGCATGAGCCATCACACCCAGCTGTGTGAGGATCTCTTAAGCCTAGGAGTTCAAGGCTGCAGTGAGCTATGATTGCACCACTGCACTTCAGCCTGGGCAAAAGAGTGAGAAACTCTGTCTCTTAAAAAAAAAAAAAAGCAAAAAAAAAAAAGCCATAGCAATAACAGCACACAAATACCCACACACAGTGGAGATGCTTGCTTCTTTTTCTCCGCAGAATAACATGGATTTGGCCCCGTAATCCTGTCATCTGCCCTTGCTTCACTTAGGCCTAACAGGACCTTTTAAGTTTCCCAACTCCCACCACACCGGCAATTAATTTGTTTTACTTTAAATTCCAATTTGCGAACATAAATCAGGGTGGAATTAAAAATAATATTTTGCTAATTATGGAGATTTACTAGAATTTGCAAGTCCTGCTTTTCTATTCTGTGAGAACTAGAGTTAAATATTTTTAAAATATCTAAATTCCTCTGAGATTATCATGAACATGCTTCTTTAAGAAGTTGTGCTTGCTTATAGTATAGATGCAGCAAACTTGAGGGATTAATAACCTCATCTCAAACCTCCCCAATCTAGTCAATTATACAGTTTTCCTTGATCATTGTAATATGCCAAACATGGCCTTTTACCAGTCACCAATGACACTTAGAAGCCCTTCAGAATATTTCAAAGCCTAATGTCTTAATACTTCATCAACTCCAGTCCTTAAGTTTTCTAGAGGAAAGCCACTTTAGCAAGCTTACCTGAACTGAAACATTCTACTGGGATAAGTCATTGAAGGATACATTAATCATTTTCACCATTTTCTTTTTTTTTTTTTCTGTTCTTTCTTTTTGTTTTTGTTTTTGTTTTTTAGAGATGGGATCTTACACAGGCTGGAGTGCAGTGGCATGATCATGGCTTATTGCTCGAACCTCGACCTCCTGGGCTCAAGTGACCTCCTGCCTCAGGCTCCTGAGTAGCTGGGATTACAGTGCAACACTATGCCCAGATAAATTTTTTTTTTGGAAGGGACAGCATCTTGTTATGTTGCCCTGGCTGGTTTTGAGCTCCTGGCCTCAAGTGATCCTTCTGCCTTAGCCTCCCAAATTGCTGGGATTACAGGTGTGAGCAACCATACCTGGCCTCATTTTATTTCTTATATGCAAAGAATAGTGAAAAAAGGAGAAATTAACATTTATACAAAAGCAGCCTTCTAGGTCTACTAATAGATATATACTCAGGCAACTATTAAGCACCTATGAGTTTCAGAGGCGGTGACAGGTATCACAGGCATGCTGATGTGCCAGCCTGCCCTGAGAAACCCACAGGCTGGTAGAGGACAGACCAGTGGACAGATGAGTTCAGTACAGTCTCTGACACATGATACTACATGGGATGCTAGGAAAACCTGTTTTATTTATTTGCTTCCATCTTGGCCTTGTTTATGGCCTTTTACAAGGAGGCATCTAAGAAGCAGCATAAAAAATTAAAACAGGAAGAAATGAGCTAATGGAAATGTGGGAGTAGGTAGGAAGGCATAGACAGTAGGCATGTGGTGAAGGAGGGGGTAGGGTGCTTCTAATGAGTTCTGACAAAGATGGAGGAGAACCTGTGTGTGGATGGTGGGGGCGAGGGGAGGGAGGTATACAGATTTCTGCCATCAGCAGCATATGTAATGGCACAGAGGCAAATGCAGACTGATAAGAGATGATGCTGGCCAGGCAGGTCCGTAAATTTCTTTAAAAGCTCCATGTCTGCGGCCGGGCGCGCTGGCTCAAGCCTGTAATCCCAGCACTTTGGGAGGCCGAGGCGGGTGGATCACGAGGTCAAGAGATCGAGACCATCCTGGTCAACATGGTGAAACTCCGTCTCTACTAAAAATACAAAAAATTAGCTGGGCGTGGTGGCGCGTGCCTGTAATCCCAGCTACTCAGGAGGCTGAGGCAGGAGAATTGCCTGAACCCAGGAGGCGGAGGTTGCGGTGAGCCGAGATCGCGCCATTGCACTCCAGCCTGGGTAACAAGAGCGAAACTCCGTCTCAAAAAAAAAAAAAAAAAAAAAAGCTCCATGTCTCATTCAACACCAGTCATTTTTCTAATAAGCACAGTGAATGTTAGAAATGGTTTTCTATTGGTAAAATTAATGGATGATGATGATTATTATTATTAGAGATGGGTTCTTGCTTTGTCACCCAGGCTGAACTGCAGTGGCATGATCACAGCTCACAGTCACCTTGAATTTTTGGACTGAAAGGATCCTCTCTTCCCTTGGCTTCTTGAGTAGCTGGGACTATAGGCATGCACTATCATGCCTGGCTGATTTTTAAAATATTTTTTGCAGAGACGAGGTCTCACTATCTTGCCCAGGCTGGTTTCGAACTCCTGGCCTCAAGCAATTCGTCCACCTCGGCCTCCCAAAGTGCTGGGATTACAGGCATGAGCCACTGTGCCTGGCCTTACTGGCTTGTTAAATAACATAATGAATATTAGAAATGGGTTCTCACTGGTCAATTTCATGTACCCAAGATTCATGGATTAGCTAAACTACTGCAGATATAATTTCCACCCCTACTTGAACAGGATCTAAGAACTGGGTATAGCCTGTTGCCTTCACCCAGTGCAATAACCCCTAAGGTAAGTCCTTATGTGGTTTCTACACAATGACTTATCCACATTTCTACATAATGACTTATCCCAGTTTAAACTCCAAGGATTCTAGTTGCCTAATGTTAGCCATAGAAATAATAGACTCTTGGCAAGGCACAGTGGCTCACGCCTGTAATCCCAGCACTTGAGGAGGCCAAGGCGGGCAGATCATGAGGTCAGGAGTTCGAGACCAGCCTGAACATGCGGAAACCCCGTCTCTACTAAAAATACAAAAATTAGCTGGGTGTGGTGATGCGTGCCTGTAGTCTCAGCTACTCAGGAGGCTGAGGCAGCAGAATTGCTTGAACTCAGGAGACAAGGTTGCAGTGAGCCAAGATCGTGCCAATGCACTCCAGTCTGGGCAACAGAGCAAGACTCCGTCACACATACATAACAATAAATAAATAAAGAAATAACAGACTCTTGTTTCTGGAACATTACTATGTCTGCCTTTCTTAAAAAGTGGTGGGTGGTACACTAAAGAGGACAGAGAGGCTTTGCTGAACTTACCTATATAAACTATTTTTAGTGCTTGCTTGCTAATCTATGTTTCTATGGATGCTGGCATTGTGTCTGTAATTTGTTTTACTACAACTTGGTAGTGAGGTTGTGTGAAGAATAGCTAAACTTAATCCATTTCAGCCTTGTTCAGTGGCTACTATTATCTATCAAAGAGAGACACACAATCGGGCAAAGACTCACTTGACTTAGGTCTCTTTGCAATTCTTTGTAGGTGAGGGACCAAAATGTCATTCTGTAACATGGATTTCATTCTGTGGTCAATCTGGAGCCACTGAAGGATTTTTCAATGGGGATTGCTGTGACCCTTTGTATTTCAGAAATATCCTTCTGCAGCAATGTGGAGAATGAATGAGAAGGAAATGACGGGGGAGGCTGCTAAGTGGGTTGGAAGCAGCTGCATGAAACAGGCCTGCACTGAGAGTGGTCTGAAGGAAGCTGGTCTGAGACGGACTGACCAGACAGTAAGGAGTAAGTTGAGAGCACCTAATGAGAAACTGGAGGTAGAGACACGTGTGAAAACACCTCCTGGGCTCTTGAGAGAACCACCTGCTAGGGGACAGTGCAGCACCAAGCTGCAGAATGCAGGCTTCCAGTAAGGAAGGCTATGGACTCCAAGGTGGCTGTCAGAAAGCTAAAGTAGAGCTAGCTCATGGGGAGGCAGGAACAGGATATGACCATCTGAAAAGACCTCTTATAGTGGTGCTGCTGCTTACATTTATGTCCAGTGCTATCCTGTAACCTCCTCCATGGAAATGGGGTCTGGCCAGACTTTACAGTCCTGACAGTGACTAGTGTGAGGCCGTCACACAAGGTGCAGAAACAGCAAAGCACGTGCCGCCTGTAGTGATGGCGATGGCAGAGGTGCTCTGAACAGGCAGCGGCCCTAAGGGCAGTGCTGAAGCAGGATCAATGTGCAAAGACTGAGTGATGCAGCAAGGCACAGCTGAACCACGGACAACACTCTCAAGGCCAAATGTGATTCAGACAGAGGTTCCAAGGGACAAGCGGACTTTTTAAAACAATACACAATAGGTAGAAGGAAATCATTTTCCTCTCAAGAAACACAGAATGAAATGCTAAAAATAATGAAACCTTTAGAGTAATTTTGTGAACATTGTGCAAAACGATTAAACAAATGGAAAACTGGAAAAATTTAAATCAAAATTCCCTTTGAACATTTTTTCCCCAAGCGTACTACTCAAACCTCTTAAGAGCAGCAATACTGTAACCGTGAAAATACATTCTTCTGGTTATCATAAAAAAATGGCACTTTGCAATTTTGTAAAACCAATGGGTCATTATCTAATTGACATAAGAAAGTAAGTCAATAGAGGGGAGATGGAGGAGAGTCTCCACAAACTACAGCCACCTGTCCTTGGGGCAAGAGAGGTGACCAAATCGCCCCAGCTCGTGGGTTGGACGGGATGCTGTCCCCCTCCTCACCTGACAGTCCAGGAGCAGCTTTTGCACCGAAATCACACTTTCAGGTTTTTGTAAAGTTTTCAGTCTCTCTTCTTGTGCTTCCATCCAGTTGTTCAAAATCTGTATTTTATTTTCACTCTCAGTGATACTTTCCAGAAGTTGTTCTAAATGTTGTATCTAAGTGATGAATTTCAAAATTACAAAAAATGTTAAAATGTATGTTTTAAAAGGGAAATGCCATGATATGTTCTTTTTAAAAGAACAATTTTGTTTCTTCTCAAATTTCTATTATTTCATATAATAAGATGCTTTGATAACTTTTGAAATAAAGATTCATAAATCAGGAAACAGAATTAAAGTTCCTCTTTGGAAAAAAATCTCTCATTTAAGGTGAAAGCTAATCTGCTAAGAAAGGTAATTTGTTTTGGAGTTTCAGATGTATACAAACTAAAATGTTGCTAACAGTCAATATTTTTCACTGAATCATCTATTGACATATGTAAAGTGTAAGAAAAATTTCTTTCTGCCGGGCACAGTGGCTCACGCCTGTAATCCCAGCACTTTGAGAGGCTGAGGCAGGTGGATCACAAGGTCAGGAGATCAAGACCATCCTGGCCAACATGGTGAAACCCCGTCTCTACTAAAATACAAAAAATTAGCCGGCAATGGTGCTGCATGCCTGTAGTCTCACCTACTCACGAGACTGAGGCAGGGGAATTGCTTGAACCCGGGAGGCGGAGGTTGCACTGAGCCGAGATTGTGCCACTGCCCTCCAGCCTGGTGACAGAGTAAGACTCCATCTCAAAAAAAAAAAGAGAAAAAAAGAAAAATTTCTTTCCTCAGACTTTCTTCATTAGAGTTGCTTAAAAATTTCTATCACTATCAATAATAAACAATTTATCAATTTAATAAAATAATCATCGTCTTTAATATCTGGATTCTTCTCATTCATAATAGAATTTGTATTAGGTCATAATAATATACACAAACTTTAATATTCCTTTTTTAAAATTTTTCTTTTTTTTCTAAGACGGAGTTTCACCATGTTAGTCAGGCTGGTCTTGAACTTCCGACTCTCAGGTGATCCACCCGCCTTGGCCTCCACAGTGCTTGGATTACAGGCGTGAGCCACCACGCCCGGCCTAATATTCCTTTTTACAATACATCATAATTACTGTATCATGACATTTTTTTTTTTTTTTTTTTTTTTAAAGATGGGGTTTCACCGTGATGGCCAGGCTGGTCTTGAACTCCTGACCTCAGGTGATCCACCCACCTCAGCCTCCCAAAGTGCTAGGATTACAGGCGTGAGCCACCGCGCCCAGCCATGACATAATTTTAAAAGGCTGCCTGGCCACATGCAGTGGCTCGTGCCTGTAATCCCAGCACTTTGGGAGGCCAAGGTGGGTGGATCACTTCAGGTTAGGAGTTTGAGACCATCCTGACCAACATAGTAAAACCCATCTCTACTAAAAATACAAAAATTACCTGGGTTTGGTGGCAGGCACCTGTAATACCAGTTACTTGGGAGGCTGAGGCAGGAGAATTGCTTGAACCCAGGAGGCAGAAGTTGCAGTGAGCTGAGATTGTGCCACTGCATTCCACCTTGGGTGACAGAGCGAGACTCCACCTCAAAAAAAGAAAAAAAAAACTGCCCCAATGTTTCATCAAATGAATACAGTATAATTTGATTAATTATTCCCCTAGGGTCAGAATTACGGTGTGGAGCATTTTCACCAGTATAAATGATGTTGAGTTGAACATTCTGTGCATATCTTTTTCTTTTTTGAAGGACTATCTACTTAAATGTGTAAGAGATGACTTGCTTAAGTAACAAGATTATTATTACAGTTCTTTAAATTTTCCAAATGCTTTCCAAGAGAGTACTTAAGCCATTATCAGCAATGTAGAAACATGACAGCTTTGGGTTTTTGTCCTTATCTGATTAATTCTTTTTCTAATTTAATAACTGCATTGTGTTGCATAGTGTTTATTTGGAGTATCTGATAATGATATCTTTCCATGTTTATTTGCTAACTGTAATTTCCTCTTTTGTGAATTGTCTGCTCATGTTCTTCATCCATTCACGTACTTGTATCTTAACTGTATAAATCCATTTGCATGCATTCTCTACACAGTAAACACACCAATTATCATTATGATTATATATAAAGTGTTTTTTCAGGAATAAGTTTTCCGAATCTTTTCAAGAGTCAATGGAGTAAAAAAATCTACCAAAAAGTCACATGCATTTTTCTTTCTTTTTATAATCTTTTCAAAGCTGAAATAGCTTTGCCCCTTTCAAACATCTGCTTTCATAGAAAATGTATAATCTCTAATCATTTAGGAGCCTGACATAATACTTGATGTGTTCCTAAATAAAACTCCTCTTCTTCACTTGCCTAACTCAATTTCCCACTAAGAAATCTCAAATATAATAACTATTTTCATATACTCTTATAGATACCAATGGAGAATTCTAAAACATAGGATTTATAAAAGGGATTTAGTTGAGATGATTATTAGGCTTAGTAATCAGATAGTCAACTAATTAAATGTCTTTTGATTTTTCAGAGAGTGTATTTTACAAAGGCCAAACCATACATCCAGCTGTGACCCAGGAACACACCTTTCTATTCAGCATTCCATGTACACGGTGCCACTGGCGGTTCATCTCCCCCAGGTGCTCTGCAAACTCCGTTCTTTCATAGCGCTTGCTTTCTACATCACAGGTGCTTAGCTGAAGTAATGACTGGTTAACAAAGTCAACTATCCACTGTTTATAGTCCATTTCCATTCTAAACTCCTAAAACAAACCAGCAAAGTTAAACACTCAAAGCAGTCATGGACATTGGTCAGAGGAATTCGATTTCCCTTTATGTACTCAAGGGGGCGCCAAGCTTCCATTCATTAATCAAGGGGCACCTGTCAGGAGTTCCATTCTACCCTCCCCAACCTCCACCAGGAGTTGGCTTTATTTGAGTAGAGATTCTTTTGGGGAATTACACAGAGATGCATTACTTTCAAATAGGTTGAAAAGTCAAAGGGGCATTGTGTATGACAGTTCCTGTCAACTGAACTCAAATGAGGACCCAAGCTATGACAAAGGCTTCCTGGGAGAGGCAGCCTGTGAGCTGTGCTGGAATTCTGGGGGCTCATGGAAACAACCAGATGGGAAATAGGACGTAAAGGCTCTCCTAGAAAACCCAGTACACCTTTAAGGAACTCTGTCATTTAGGCAGCTTCCCTGTTCCTTCTGGGATAGTTAAGGCCTCTCGGGGCAGTTTGGGTGGCTTTAAGTTGTACAGCAATTCTAAACCCACTGAGGGCCAACAACATTTCTGCCAAACCTCTCACTCACTGATTTTATCCTTACAAGTTCTAGCACCTCCTTTGGAGATATCCAGGGGTGACAGTCATGTGGTATGTGCTAGGTTGCTACAGCCTGTGAGAATATACACGTGTAGACTTTTCAAAGATTATACTACACACTGAAGTTAGGATGTGATAGTACATAAATACAAAATCCTCCGCTCATATGCTTGGTGATTAAGCCATTCATCTTCTGCCTACCAGAAGCTAGCTCCATCAGCCTGCATGGTCTTAAAACAATGACCACGCATGTCACTCATCTTTGTATTCCCAGTGGCCAGCATACTGCTGAGCACACAATATATGTTTGCGTGTGGCTCGTGAAATGTTAATTAAATCTACTTAAAATTAAATATCATGGAGAAGGCCACATTTATATCTATTTGTAGAAGAATCTCAACTTTTTCTTACCCATTCTCTTACTCAAAGAACATTTAAACTGTTGGAGGAAGGCAGGTATTGGGATAGGCGTGCTACGTTATAGGGAGGTGAAGGACAGCCCCTCATCTCAAGAAGCTCAGTCAAGGTGGGGAGACAGGCAGGTAAACCAATAATTATAATAATGCATGATAGGATCTACTAACAGCACCATGGAGACATCTAAACTAGGAAAGTCACCTCATCTGGCTAGGAGAGTCAGGGGCAGATTTCTAAATGAGGACAACTCAAGCTGACTTCGGAATAATGACTAAGAGGATGTATACAGGTAAAAGTGGGCACTGGCATTCCAGGTGCAGGGTGCAGCATGTACACAGCATGATGACAGACAGCACCAAAAACTGTTAAGGAACCAAAATCACTCTGTCGGGCAGGGTTCACGGTTTATGGGGGCGGCAGGGTGTGGATAAAAAGATAAGACCAGAGTCTGTTAAAACCTTGCTTGGGTTGTCCTGTGGTGATGGGGGCTAGCAAAAGGAATTTAAGTGGAATAAAAGCAAGTCTACTAACATCTCTTTAGAACCATCCACCACCCCAGTTTCCTACCCCTAGAATTAGTTTTTTGAAATTATATCCTATGTGTCCCTTTATCCAGCATTACCCCTCTGATTAGCCTTCTTGTTTCAATGAAAAGACTTCTGCTCCTTTTGCATAATTACCTTGTGCTTCTGAAGAAGATGTTTAACTTGAGATGCAGAACTTGGTGAATGCATGGAGTCTTCATCTGAAGTCTGATGCTCCACATTGTTCATCCAGCTAATCATTTCTGTGATTGCTTTACGAGATGGCAATTTCTCCATTTGAAGCTGTAAGAACAAAATGATTTCCATTTAATTGCCTGCAGTTAACAAAATGAATCAGGGCATCATTAAAGATGATATCTGGTTTGATAAAAGGTCTTTCAATATAATTATCCAGGTTACTCAAAAAAACAAACCCAGCATTCAAACTTAGAATAAGCGACCCCAAAACAATGACAATGACCTTCACATAAACTAACATAGTGGCAAAGATAAACTGAGAAATAAAGTAATTAAGCCTGATTTCTCTTTTAAGAAAGACCCCATTAGAGGAGAGTCCAGTAATTAGGACCTATATTCAGTGGTGCCAGAGAAAAATAGGTAGTGTCAATGAAAATTATTGAGTCAGAGAAATAATTTTAAAAGAGTTGGGAGCTAACAAGTGAATGCTAATTCAAATGCTGAGTCTCTAAAAGGTTACCTGGTGAAGTTTTTCTTGAATATCTGGAAGTTGAGTTATGAGCATTGTCCATTTCTGTTCAAACTGTGCTAAAGAAGCTCTCAGCGTAGCTGTATCAGTTTCTTTCAGGTGAAGAAGCTGGTTCCCGGTACTTATAACGGCAGTCTTCAAGGAGGACTTTTCATCAACTTCTTTTGAAAACTCCTAAAGGAGAGAGTTTTAAAATTTAGAAACTTTTAAAATTTAAATACAGCAGAAAGTAAGAGTCAGAATAACTGGCTAGAGTTGGAAATTAAACATAGTAAATATTTGAATGTGTACACACACACACACACACACACACACACACACACACACACACCCCTTTTTCCTACTGTCAGTTATCAGATACACAGAGGGGAACAAAAGAGATGGAATGGATACCCTTCGAAAAGCTTATAATCCAGGGGGTTAGTATTTTTAAAAATAGACAAGTCATTATTTAAATGGTAAGTTTTACAATAAACTATGGAACCCAACATCAAGTACATATTAAATAAATGACTTGCAACAAGTTTATAATTAAAATATTTAAATCTTTCCTATGTACAGATTCTTTCAAGTATGTTGAAAAACATTTATATTTTAATACCAAAGTGAGTAACCATAGCTACAAAGTATGAAAAATGGAAAAAACTGAGAAAAGTCTAATGGAAAAGACTATGCTTCATAAGTGCATTAACAAATAATCATTTTGTAATTATATTACAAGAGTAATACCTTTTTATTTCCCCCGAAGTTTGGGGGATATTTTTGAATTTTTTTCCCAAAAAACATCTCAAAACAATGGAACAAAAACTTTTTAGAAATATCAATTTTGTTTACAATAATTTAAAACTATGCATTTATTGTTAACATTTGTAAGTCAATAACCTTATAAAATTGTTTGTGGGTCTTGATCGGGGGTATTTTCTGTATTTGTAAAACATGACCCATGTCAGCAAGTTTTAAATTTATATATATTTTATAGGGTCAATTAAAAATACATTTTATCATTATAAATGAACAGTATAAACAAATAGTTCTAAGTCTGAAGACCATAGTTGCTATTCGCCCAAGTCTTATCCACAAATAAATACAAAGACTATCACATTAACCCTGATGCTTTTTCCTTGATATCTATTTCTGACCAGTAATTAACTGAACATGTGCTATTACAACTTACAAAAAAATTGTTGATGTTGCTTCTGATTGTATCCAAGTCCTGAGACACATTGAGAGACTGTTCTTTCCAGTAATTCAGAGTATGCTGGGAAGATTCCAACCACTTGGTTAACTGATCCGAATCTCTGTTATAACTAACAGAAGAAAGGTAAGAGAGAAGGCAGTTGAGAAACATACTCTGATAATGATAGGCACCACCAGCAAATTTTCTTCTTTTGTGTTTTCCTATGTTAATCAGTCCTAACATTCAGAATATCATGATAATAATAAGGATTATATCATGTTTTATGCCATGCCCCAAAACTGATGCCCCTGGTGTTTTCTAGGACTCTCTTCATTATAGCTCAGCAAGATCAATGAAGATTTTAGGCCAGGAATTACAGTGGCCTGTAATTCTAGAACTTTGGGAGGCTGAGGCAGGTGGATTGCCTGGGGTCAGCAGTTCAAGACCAGCCTGGCTAACATGGTGAAACCCTGTCTCTACTAAAAAATACAATAAAATTGCCAGGCATGGTGGCGCACATCTTAGTCCCAGCTACTCAGGAAGCTGAGGCAGGAGAATCACTTGAACCCGGGAGGCAGAGGTTGCAGTAAGCTGAGGTCACGCCACTGCACTCCAGCCTGGGCGACAGAGTGAGACTCTGTCTCAAAAAAACACAACACAAGTAAACAAGACAAAAGAGCAATGAGGATCTTAAAGCCTAAGGCATTCTTTTTTATTTTTTATTACAGCTATACAAAATTACACCCAATGAAGGGGCAAAGCTTATTTTATTCATCAATTGTCTTCTATAAATTCGTTTATAGCAAAAATATAGGCCAGGCACAGTGGCTCACTCCTATAATCCCAGCATTTTGGGAGGCCAAGGTGGGAAGATACCTTGAGCCCAGGAATTTGAGAACAGCCTGGGCAACATGGCAAAACCCCAACTCTATAAAAAACACAAAAATTAGCTGGGAGTCGTGGCATCTGCCTGTGGTCCCAGCTACTTGGGAGGCTAAGGTGGCAAGATTGCTTGAGCCCAGGAGGTTAAGACTGCAATGAGCCGTGATGTCACTGCACTCCAGCCTGGGCAACAGAGTAAGAACCTGTCTCAAAAAATTAATAAATAAAATTATACATATATATATATATATATAATTTTAATAAAATAAAATTTTACATACATTTACACATACATGCCCCCCCCACACACCCAGCATTTGTATAAGCTGCATAACAACAAACTGCTGTTGGCTGAACACCAACATATTTGCCTGAGGTAGCGAAAATATCCAAACAAAATTCTGCCCTTCTCGTAACTTTTAAACTGCCTTAGGTTAAGAGGCAGGGATGAGAAAAGGGTTTAAATGTTCTATGTTCTCCTCCTTCCTCACATGGTTCAAGATTACATAAACTAAGCACAAGAAATTCTCTGAAGAACTCAAAAGGCTATTTCAAACTATTCTGTTAGCTAAAATCATTTAATTTTTTTAATTTTAAAACTTTTGGAAGAGGGTAAGAAAGAGCATTATCGCGGTATAAAGGTAACCTACGTATATTTTATAACATAATTCCTAGCTTCTATAGAAATGTGTTAACTGGCTGGGTGCAGTGGCTTACACCTGTAATCCCACCATCTTGGGAAGCTGAGGCAGGAGGACTGCCTGAGGCCAGGAGCCTGAGACCACTCTGAGCAACAAAGTGAGACTCTGTCTCTACAAAAAATTTTATAAAATTAGCCGGGCATGGTGGTCTATGCCTGTAGTCCCAGCAACTTGGGAGGCGGAGGCAGGAGGATCACTTGAGCTCAGGAGTTCAAGGTTGCAGTGGGCTAGGACTGTGCTATTGCACTCCAGCCTGGGTGACAGAGTAAGACTCGGCCTCCAAACAACAACAACAACAAAACAAACAAAACAATCCCAGCACACTGATTACATTTTATGCTGTGCCTAGCAAACCATCAGAGATTCTACATTGCGTTTAGACCAGAAGATGGACCCAAATGCCCAAGAAAAAACAGCATAAGGTGGGTTGCAGGTAAAATGTAGCTGACTCCAGAATCCCTGAGGTCTTTCTCCACAGCGCAATGTGACATCAATCCACCCCCAAAAAGGCAGACCTAAGCAGATGCTTGACTAGTGTTTGCAGCCTGTGGAGCTCATGGTCAATTTTCTTGTTCAGGGACAACCACTGCTCTTCCAGTTTTGCGATCTGGCCCTCTAATTCAGGACAGCTCACAGACGCCACCAATTGTTTGCCTTCGTTCAGAGTTTGGTAAAGCCGAGCGTGTTTTCCACCAATGTTTCTCTTTATTTGCTAATAAAAAGTAAAGACACAAAATGAATTATTTAAAAAATAAAGTCTACTAAGCTATTCACAAATACTTCATTTAAAACTGACATTTGTGTCTACTGATGAAACATGAAAACTTCCCCACCTTCAAGACTATAGTCTGACTGGATGCATGATTAATGGCTAATGGGTCACCTTCATGATGAGTATCCCGTCCTGCATTTCTAGAGCATAGATTCAACTCTGCAGACTTACTGGTTGGAGGTGGTGGCTCATGCCTGTAATCCCAGTACTTTGAGGGGCTGAGGCAGGCAGATCACTTGAGGTCAGCAATTTGACACCAGCCTGACCAACATGGTGAAACCCCATCTTTACTAAAAATACAAAAAATTAGCTAGGTGTGGTGGCACATGCCCATAATCCTAGCTATTCAGGAGGCTGAGGCAGGACCTGGTGGCACATGCCTGTAATCCTAGCTAGTCAGGAGGCTGAAGCAGAACTGCTTGAACCCAGGAGGTAGAGGCTGCCGTGAGCTGAGATCGCACCGCTGCACTCCAGCCTGAGTGACAGAGTGAGACTCTGTCTTAAACAAACAAACAAACAAACAAAACCAATCAACTCTATAGATTTATTGCATACAAACAAAAACAAAACAAAGAAGCTGGCAGTCTATAGGTCACGCTGAGTTCACAGACAGGTTTTGTGTAACCTCAAGATCAATTTGAAAAATCAGTAAATCTTACCTAATAATCAGGATTGCCAGTGTCTCTGGGAAAACTGGAAGACCCAGCAATTGTTGGTCTGCATCTTATGTGGCAAAGGGTGGCCAGAACAGAGCAGCAGCTGACTGCGCTAAAAGAGCTTACTCCCTTCTCCTTTTCCCTCAGCTCAGTCCCACCACCCCGATTGCAGACTCAGGAGATGTTCCTCATTTCTGTTCTCCTGCCTGCCCCCCACCCAAGAACTTTAGATGGTGACTTGGACAGGAAGAGGATAAATAAAACAGTATTTCTCTATCATCCATGAGATGCAAATAGTAGGCAGAAAAATTTATTTTCAGGGTCTTCTACTGAATATAAAGATTCAGTAGACAGAAAGGAAGAAAACTTTAGAGAAATAAATTAAAACAGACAGCCCATCATTAATCTAACTTCATGGAAAGAAAAACGAAATTCTTTGAAGAGAAGTCTGTCTAAAGGTAATTATCTAACACAGCTGGATTCAGCTAATGCCATTTATCCTGACACTTGTTTAATCTTAAAAAATAATTATCAAAACAGGTTTGCTATTTTTTAACTAAGCCTTTTAAAAAATTACCAAAGAAGTCCGTTCCATGTGGTTCTGGGTAAAAAAGAAAAAAATTACCAAAAAAGGCTGGGCATGGTGGCTCATGCCTGTAAGCCCAGGACTTTGGGAGGCCGAGGCAGGTGGATCATGAGGTCAGGAGATTGAGACCAGCGTGGCCCACATGGTGAAAACCAGTTTGAGACCAGCCTGGCCAATATGGTAAAACACAGTCTCTACTAAAAATACAAAAAAATTAGCTGGGTGTGGTGGCACGTGCCTGTAGTCTCAGCTACTCTAGACACTGAGGCAGGAGAACTGCTTGAACCAGGAGGCAGAAGTTGCAGTGAGCTTAGATCGCACCACTGCACTCCAGCCTGGGCGACAGAGCGAAACTCTGTCTCAAAAAAAAAAAAAAAATTACCAAAAAATTTCACTTCCATGGCCCTTTCCACCACTCCCATTTGTAATTCACTCCCACTGTCTGAGCCTGTGTGGGCTAGAATGAAAAATTAAACACCCAACATCTGTATTAAAAGAAAAAAAAACTCAGTCTAATTTTCTAAGTGAAGTGCAAGATTCTTTATCTTTAAAACATCTCTGAAAAGTCTTAATTCACTTTTTTTTTTTTAATTTTGAGATGAATTCTTGCTCTGTCACCCAGGCTGGAGTGCAGTGGCGCGATCTCGGCTCACTGCAGCCACCGCCTCCAGGGTTCCAGTGATTCTCTTGCCTCAGCCTCCCGGGTAGGTGGGATTACAGGGATGCACCATCATGCCCGGCTAATGTTTGTATTTTTAGTAGAGATGGGGTTTTACCATACTGGCCAGGCTGGTCTCAAACTCCTGACCTCAAGTTATCTGCCAGTCTCGGCCTCCTAAAGTGCTAGGCTTAGAGGCATGAGCTACCACGCCCGGCCTAATTCACCCATTTTATGCATGGGAGACAGTCTGTGCATGGGTCACTAGGCTGAGCCAGCATTTGAACACAGCTTTGTTCGACTTCAAAGGCCACACAACCCCTAGGTCCCAAGCCCCACAGACATCTGCTGATTAAGATGACGACATCTGTCAGACTCATACAACCTTTTCCTTGACTCTGAACTCAGAATGGCCTATAAAGTCTATATGGGAGATGGGCTTTACAAGATATGTCTTCCTTTAGTTTGGCAAATTTATTTAAAAGTCTTAGAACAATTCTTTTTCTTTTTAATATTTCAAACATAATAGAATCACACATTTTAACAGATATGGTCACTTCTGGAGGAAATAATCACACTCATATTAGGTTGGCTAATATTAGACTGTTGCTTAAAATAATAAGCCTTAAAATACTGTTTTCAACTGCATTCTTTCAGCTGTTTAGATGATACTTTCTGTATCCCTAGACTAACAAAGAGCAAAACAGTACTCCCCTCACCCCCACTACCACCCACCCCAGATGACCCAGATTTACCTTAGAGTTAGGCTCAATATAATTAATCAGGTGGCAATGAGACCAGCTCTAGCTTTCCAGGCATCTGGAGAGTGTACACAGTGTCCCAGCCTTTGGAAAATGTTTTTTATAGGGGCTAAAACACCTCCAAGGAAGAGAAGGCTCTGCAAGTATTTCCTGCTTTCATTTTCCACCTAGTTCATTCAGGTGATAAATGTGCTTCTGAAGTTTTAAAGTTGATATGTGATAACTGCCTCTAGCCGTGCAACTCAGATTCTGACTGCGTATATTCTAAAGTTAAAATTAAGCACTTTACCCTCCTGGTGGGAAGACTTAAAACTTGTTTTTATCTTGTTGTATGTGTTCTCAATGCCACTTGATACCATTTTAAGGTTTTATCTTTTCGTTGGCACCAAAATTAGAGACACAGAGACAGATGATAGTAATACTAAAAGTTACACACACAAAGTTGAAAAGTTTGAGGTGTTTTTATAATGCTAGTGGCACGTAAGATTACTGTGTCATGGGTTACATCCAGTCAGGACTTCACTGTAGGAATAAAACTAGGCCGGGCATGGTGGTTCATGCCAGTAATCCAGCACTTTGGGAGACTGAGGGGGTTGGATCACCTGAGGTCGGAAGTTCGAGACCAGCCCAACCAACATGGAGAAACCTAGTCTCTACTAAAAATACAAAATTAGCCAGGCATGCTGGTGCATGCCTGTAATCCAAGCTGCTCGGGAGGCTGAGGCAGGACAATCACTTGAACCTGGGAGGCGGAGGTTGCAGTGAGCTGAGATCACCCCATTGCACTCCAGCCTTGGCAACAAGAGTGAAACTCTGTCTCAAAAAAAAAAAAAGGAATAAAAGTAAATACATGTTTACAGGCTGAAGGCTGACAAAGTTCTTTCCATTCTTCAGCTCATTTCCACATGAGTAGCTCAATGGCATTCACTTCCAGAGACAGGTAGAATTGGCTCGATTATCTACATTCCACAGACAAAGAAACTGAGGCTTAGGGACAGTAAGGTCACAGAAGTGATAAGTGATGGAGCCAAGACTCAAACAAGGTCCTCTCCCCAAAGCCAGACATATGGTATACTGAGCAGTTCACGTTGAAAGCTGCAGTATCCCTGAATGCATTCAACAGTGAGTTCTATGATGAATGTTTTGTTTGAATTCAAACCTTCAAAATCAAACCATTTAGTCAAAACAAATGTAAAGCACAAAGTGCTATGTACATGCCTTTGATAACTTAAATGGAAGAAAAATACCTGGTAAAATGAAATCCTTTCCACTAATCTTTCCTCTGTTTCTTCCACCAAACTCACAGAGGGCAATGTAGACAGAAGAATCTCCAGGTCCTTTTCAAGAGATGCATAGTTTTCATCAAACTCTTCCCATTTCTAGAGAATCAAAGACATAAAATCAGTGGGAGCCATTTACTAGACTGGTTCCAGATAACAACATAATTAATCACAAAACAAAAATGAACACCAAGACCATACAAAATTAAAGCACAGATTCCAGGGGCATGTCTGAGAGATGTAACCCACCCTGGTAAGAGCTCAGCATCTAATGGAAAGTAATTCCATTGCCTTTGAGGACAAGGTTTAAAAAGAATCCCAGTTGGCACTAGTGTTTTATGCTTGCCCTGTCAAACTGGGTAACATGACTAAAGGAGTGACACAATGAAGTTAAAGTGATACTCCTAGCAACTCTGTAGAGACCTCAGAGCCACAAGAGAGCCTTTCTCTTATTAAGAAAGCCAAAGAGCTAACTTTTAGACCCTCATTCAACAGGAGCTCTTATTAGGCTCCTCTTGCTCTCCAAGCCCAATCCCAAGTTCTCCAAACTCCCATGCCACTTGAAGCACAGGTCTGCCCAAGGCCTCTCTGAGGAGTATAGGCTTACACTTTATCCAGGGAGGACAACTGCCTCAGCCCTAGTCTGGTCTTCTTCTAGCTTGCCCCATTTCCATGGACACCCACCTCTGTCTAGGATCCCAACACACCGCAAAGCCAAGTTACTGACTCCAAACATCATCTGTTAGAAAAATAACCACCTCACTAATTTCCATATCTATTCACACAGTGGCTCACTTGGCTTTTATAGAACAGGGTCCACAGAGTCTTTAAAAAAATACTATGAAATATTAAAAATATCAACTTGACAAACTAACTAGAAAATAAATTTTGTTAGCATAAAATAATACCATATTACATTGTCAAGTTGAACATTTGCTTCCTTTTTTCTTTATTCCCTGTTTTTCTTTACTAACATTGGCTGTGAAAGGTGTGAGCGGAATGGCTTAAAACAGAGAAGGAGTTTTATCCATGTTTCATTTTTTTCTTTGAATTTAGACAAAATGTCATGAATCCATTTTAGGACATCTCGGCCTGTTCTCTTGAAGAAGTACAGTTTCTAAATCAGTAACTGTTTCACCCAAATGATCTCATTCAAGATCTCAAAGTGCTTATCGTTTTGCTTACTCATACACGAACCTAAGTGGCAGAGAGACGCAGTAACATCCCAAATCTACGTAAGGCAAATACCAGCCAGCCTTTCCTCAGGGAGTGGCCTCGGAACCTGAGCAGGGGTCCACCTTCCTCACTGTCAGGCTTCCATTTAAGTATAGCTTAATGATAACCAGATACTTCTCAACATCTGTTCTGGTGATAGAAAATCAGTAATTCCCAGCTTCAGTATAATGTTTACAAAATCCAAATACCTGCAACAAACTCTGCAGCTTCATACCACGTTGGCGTGACTTTTCTTCTAGTATTTTAACTTCTGTTACTTGTTCTGCCCAAAATGTCTCTCTCTTTTGCAATAAAGAAGGAAGTATTTTGGCAGAGTATGCTTGGATCAACAACATGTCAGCAACAAGCTTCTGGAAAAAAACCTGTGAGATGGAAAAGGTTTTTAATATTTATTTTGAAATTGTGAAAATCTTAAAAACCAAGTTACTTCAACTTTATATCCAGTTATTTTTGTTTTAAATCCAAAATCCCAGGACATTCGTGTCAAGTCAAATATACGAGAAAACAAAAAGAAAATTTACCAGCCTGGCCAACATGGCAAAACCCCATCTCTACCAAAAATACAAAAATTTGCTGGGCATGGTGGTGGACACCCGTAATCCCAGTCACTTGGGAGACTGAGACAGGAGAATCATTTGAACCTGGGGGCGGAGGTTGCAGTGAGCCGAGATCTTGCCACAGCATCACTCCAGCGTGGGCGAGGCAGCAAGACTCCGCCTCAAAAAAAACCAAACTCTTAGTCTTTGAACATTAGTGGAACTTTAACAAATTATAAAGAAGTGTTATCCTTAAGTATTATTTTCCACAAAATAATCCATTTTAAATGCAAACATTTTTGTTAGTCAATTTCAATTTCCAGATAGATCTTTCTAAATCAGTTGTTTTGAATTCTTTAAATGTTATAAAAAGATAGATGCCAGCTAGGTATGGTGGCACACATCTGTACTCCCAGCTACTCAGGAGGCTCAGGTGAGAAGATCGCTTGAGACCAGGATTTCAAGGCTACAATGAGCTATGATTACACCACTGTACTACAGCCTGGAAACCAGAGAAACACTGTCTCTTAAAAAAACAAACAAACAAACAAACAGATGCCTGATGAATTTCAAGACAAGTTGGATGGACAGATGTGCAAATTCAAGCAGCCCACATAGTTGAAAGACAGGGCTCCTTAACCCTGGCTTTAACTTCTACTCAAGAAAATGACTAAATAAAGGGAATTTGCTAATGGGGGTGTATAGGAATCCTGGCCATTTGTCCTCCAAGTCCTGTATCTGTATTTGTACTTCAAGAACCTTTCAAGAGGAAGGCTTTATTTCACACAGTTCTTCTCCATGTACTGCCTCCTCCAGTTGTCTGGAGGACAATATTATGTAAATCTCTTCTCCTCAGCCTCGAAAAGGACATATACATAGAGATGCTTATAAAAGCATCTAGTGAGGGGCCTGGCACACTGTAGATAATCAATATTATTTTCTCATCTTCCCCTCCATCCTTCATACAATATTTATCTTTCAATTTTTCGTAGACTAAGCTCTACCTTCCAAATGCTAAACTGTAAGCTTACCTCAGGTAGGGACTGTCTTACACATTTTTAATTGTTAGCACCTAGATTACTCTATCTTTAGTTGGTGATCAGGAGGTTTTTGTTTAATGAATTTTAAAAATGAAAGGATTTATTAGAGTCTTATATTATATAATACTATACCTTCCTTTTGATTCTAGTTCTCAGGAAAGCCTTTTCTAACTTTCCTGTCACTTTCTGCTATTAAATGCTCTCACAGAAAGTATCCTCATTTTAATTTTAAATTTGTTTGAAGACTTGTTGATAAACATCTGTCTTCTCAATCAGCTGAAAGCTCCATCATTATAAGAAAATGTCTCTGTTTTTATTCATAACCCAACTTCCTAGAGTGTACCAGGGTTCCTGGTACACATTAAGCACTCTAATAGATGTTTATTAGAAGAATGAATAGCTAAAATTTCAACAAAGAAGAAAAATGGATCCTTTCTGTTTCCAGTCAGAAAAACCTTAAGATTTTAGTCTGTGAAGGGGTCATCCAACCCCTGTGTCTCACCTTGTGGTTTTCTATTTGAGCCTGTAACGCCACTTTGCTTTTGGTTTGTTTGAAGGGGTCATGAGCAAGCTTTTCCTTCCCAATCTTCACCAGTTCCACCACACCTTGCAACAAAGCATCCTGCTGGCTCTCAGTGACGAAAGGGCCGCTGAGTTCTGCGTACCTGGCTCTTAGGATTCCCCACATACTGTCGAGTACATCCTGAAAAGAGAAGAACAGGTGCACACATGCATTCTCATTCAACCAGGGAAACAACCGAAGACAAATCTAAACTCTGCTGGTGGAATAAAAAAGTCTGACTCCTCACAATCGCAGTGCTGAGTGAATGCTGCTCAGGCATACCTCTAATTTGTAAACCTCCTGGAGTAAAACATAAGGTAAATGAAGCCTCTCCCCTTCGTCTCTTAGTTTGGCCACTCGGCTCTCAGAGTTCTCCAGCTCCACTGTATGTGCATCTGCTTTCTAAGTGAGAGACAATACAAGAAAAGAAAACGCTTCAGTAAGTCAGAGAAGTACACACAGTCATTTAAAAAGAATTCAATAGTACAGAAAGGGATGAAGGGAAAAATGAAAATCCCAGTTCCCCTCCCTTACCTCCTGCTCTCCTTAACAATCTTCCCAGAGGCCCCAGGTTCCTAACACGTTCCATACCAGTAGGGGTATACACACATATCCTTAAACTCAATGAACTGTACCACAGCATTCTGTCCTGAGGCTAGCACTCCTCACCTACTAGCTCTCAGCGTCTCTTCACATCAGTATACACAGATCTAGCTCCTTTGAAACAGACACACAGCATGCCATTATAAGAGTGTACCCTGCTTTTGTAACAGTCAGCTCTCAGTGGACTTTTGGGTTATTTACAGTTTTTAATTCAAGCAGAACTACCAGGTCCATCCTTAAATATCTATGATATATTTATTTATTTTTGAGACAAGGTCTGGCTCTGTCTCCCAAGCTGGAGTGCAGTGGCACGATCTCAGTTTACTGCAATCTCTGCCTCCCAGGCTCAAGCAATTATCATGCCTCAGCCTCCTGAGTAGCTGGGACTACAGCCATGAGCCACTGTACCTGGCTAATTTTTGTATTTTTAGTAGAGACGGGGTTTTGCCATGTTGACCAGGGTGGTCTCGAACTCCTGGACTCAAGTAATCCGCCTGCCTTGGCCTCCCAAAGTGCTGGGATTACAGGCGTGAGCCACCATGCTTGGCCAAGTTATTTACCTTTATGCACTTGTCTTATCTCTTTAGGAAGAGTACAAGTTCAGCACCTCAAACAGTGCCTGAACATAGTGGAGCCTCAATTAATATTTGCTAAATAAATGAAGTCAAATTATTGCTGGAAGAGAGTATTTAAGTTTAAAATTCTGATATACAAACAAAGGATCCCCAGAAGCTGGATGGATTAGGACTCCCCTAGCAAGAGGATGAGGGTCTCATTTTGCAATCCCCTTACCAACACTGCACACATATTTTTTCATGATTGGCAAGTGAAAATAGTCTCCTGTTGTTTTAATACATTGTGCTTCAGAAAATCCTACTTAAGAGATGTCCTTAAAAGGTCAACAACATAAATAGTTTTCATTTTTTATTTATTTACTTAAGTCTTACTGCTGCTCACAAAGGAAAGTGATTCAGAAGCACAGCTTACACAGAAAGCTCTTTCGTTCAAAGTTAAGTCAGTCTGGATAATTTTGACTTGGTTACCTGAAGCTGTTCAGCCACACTCTGGCCACTGATTTCATTCAAAGACTGTTGTAAAGATGTCTTACTCTTAATGAGATGATCATATAATCTCTTTATTTCATTCTGTAAGATAAATGCAGGAAACTGAGCAATCTCATTTAGGCCTTCATTACCTTTTTTATATTTAATTGTTTTTTATAATTTTTGTGACATTAGAAATTTCAAACAAATACAAACAATAGAGAAATCCCCATTTTATCATCATTAAACTTCAACAATTATTGATTCATGGCTGGCCTTCTCCTTCTACATCCTCCCTGCAGCTCTCAACTGTACCTAATCTCCTTTCCTTCAGGCTATTTTGAAGTAAATCCCAGGTCTCAAGTTATTTCATCAGTATACGTTTCAGTATTTATTTCTAAAAGATAAAGATCCTTCTCTTTAAAAATACTTCAATATACTCCTCTCCTGTCATCAATAATAATTCCTTAGTATGATTAACTACCCAGACAGGATTCACATTTCCCTAATTGCCTATAATTTTTCTTTCTGATTTGTTTCCATGAGGATCCAAATGAGGTCCACATGTCACAATGAATAAATACAACTTCGATCTCTCTTAATTTGCAGAATCCCCAATCACCTTTCTTTTCTGTTTCTTGAATGTGTGTGTGAAAAAATGGGTCATTTGTTTACTACAGTTTCCCACAGGCTGGATTTGGCAGATTGCAACCCCATTGTGCTGTTTAACCTGTTCTTCTTTTCTTGTGTCTGTTTTATTTGGATTCTAGAAGCTTGGTCAGATTCAGGCTTTTTATGGGCAAGACTCATTCATAAATAGTATTGGGTTTCATTTCTTTTTCATTAGATAATTTTAGTAGCTTCCTCACTCATCTACCTGCCTCAGGTCTCTCACTCTCCAATTCACTTTAGACAACTGCTGAGGAATCTACCTGAAACATACATGGATTGTCACTCCTTCGCTCAAAAACTTTAATGGCTCCCTCTAGCCTAGAAAAACAAATACAAATCCCCCCTATTTTAATTGTTAAATGGCTAAATGTAATGCAAGAAATGAAACGTTATATTAGCTCATCCTAAAAAATTCATACTCAAGACTTTATTTTTTTCTTACTTTTTTTTTTTACTTTTTAAATTTTTTCTTTTTTTGAGATGGGATCTATGTTACCCAGGCTGATCTTGAACTCCTGGGTTCAAGCAATCCACCCACCGAGGCCTCCCAAAGTGCTGAGATTACAGGCATGAGCTACTGTGCCCAGCCAAGACTTTGAAAAGGGGTTCTCTTTCAAAGGTTCTCCAACCATGAGCAACAAACAGAAGAGTCTCACAATTTCCCTTAGCAATTCTTATTAACAAATGTCACCAAGAATAGGAATTAATAGGAATTAGGGGTACAACTTAAAACAGTGCCAAAATAGGCTGTGTCCTTGGAATAATACCTGGAAACTGCGGTTGTAGTCGAGGCCAGCTTTCAGGGACTTGCTTCTAGAGGCAGCAGCAGCCTGAGTGTGCTCCAGGCAGACTTGAAGGTTGTCAAAACATTCAAGGAGCAAGTTGGTGTTCCTGCCAGGCCAAGTCATGGCTTTCAAAAGATCATCCTTCTTGTCACTCAACGCTAAATAAAGTTTCTTCAACTCAAGAGCCAATGTCTGAAGTGGAGAGGAAGGAAGACAACGAATGAACTCTGACCTCAAGAGGCTTCCACACGGGCTTAACTCACGGGGCTGCTGTAATGGCTGACACATGGGCTTATGAAAAGTGCCCTACCTCATAGTGCACCTGCTGGGCAGAACCATCCTCCCGGTAAAGCCCGGCCATCTGCAGCATCTCCTCCACACTGCTGAGGCACTGACTGAGGGTCAGGAATAGTTCAAACAATTTTTTTTCTAAATTGACATACGTTTCTTCTGTCATATTTTCCTGAGTCAAGAGGAAAAAAGAAAAAAAATTAGGATTCCTTGCCTTCCTGGACCTATATTTTGCCTGTTTTCCATTACAGTTTATGATTTCTGTTATGCTTCTTTTGTAATAAGTTGCTTCAAACACTTTGTGAACTAGATGGCCGAACAAATAAATAAATAAACTTAAACGACGTTAAACTCAGAGAAAAACAGGTTTAAGAAGCTCATAGTTAGGTAGTTATTTGCGTACTGAATGGAACTAAAAGGTAAATCATGAGATGAAGGATCCCTTAGCAGGGCCATCCAGGTGAAAGTGTGGTCCCAGATAAATTACACTGCCTCCTTTACCACTGTTACCCACTCTCCACATTCGAACGTAGGAGGAAGTGGTTAATGAAATCAAGTATAGCAGGGAGAAGGAAAAGAAGTCACAAAAGAGAAGCTTGAAGGGGTTGATTGCAAAGAGGAGGTACAGTGTCTAAAAAATAGCAATGGGGCTGGGCTTCGTGGCTAATGCCTCCTTTCTTTATGTTATTGCAATGAGGAAAATACATCGTGTGCAGCTTCTACCTGTGTCTGAAGGTTACTTGCTTCTTGGCGCAGGTCTTCAAGTTGGGTTGTATAGGTTTTCAGTTCTTCAGTTGTTGGGTATCTAAAGTTATACATACTCACACTGGGTAGAATACTCATATTTGTGGAAACCTATTGGACAAAAGGGAACTCTGTTAGTGACAGTTTTAGACCTTGTTGATGTTAATTTATTTATTTTCGAGATGGAGTCTTGCTCTGTCGCCCAGGCTGGAGTGCAGTGGTGTGATCTTAACTCACTGCAACCTTTGCCAGGGTCAAGCAATTCTCCTGCCTCGGCCTCCCGAGTAGCTGGGATTACAGGCGCCTGCCACCATGCCGGGCTAATTTTTGTATTTTTAGTAGCAATGGGGTTTTGCCATGTTAGCCAAGCTGTTCTGGAACTCATGACCTCAGGTAATCCACCCTCCTTGGCATCCCAAAGTGCTGGGATTACAGGCATGAGCCAACACGTCCAGCTTGTTGATGTTAATTTAAATAGAAAAAGGTGTCTTAGCATGCTGTCTTCTGAGTTACTTTCTTGGTGAGCATTTTTGTCTATCTTGTCATTTATTAAAAAAAATAATAAATTACATTTTAATATTTTGGACAGCTTTGAAAAGTCATGACTGGTTATATTTAGATGCTTGAGGGTCCATTTAGATATCAAAATGAGGAGAAAGGCCAGTCTCAGTGGCTTATGCCTATAATCTCAGTACTTTGGGGAAGTAGAGGTGAGAGGATCCCTTGAGGCCAGGAGTTTAAGATCAGCCTGTACAACATAACGAGACAATTTCTCTACCAAAAAAAATTAAGTAGCTGGTCATTGTGCTGTACACCTGAAGTCCTAGCTACTTGGAAGGCTGAGGCAGGGGGATTGCCTAAGCCCAGTTCAAAGTTAAAGTGAGTTCGGTCATGCCACTGCACTCCACCCTGGTTAACAGAGAGAGACCCTGTCTCTCCCAAAAAAAAAAAAAAAAAAGGCAGTGTGTGTGTGTGAAATCATTAATCTTTCAGTAATAACAGCATTCATGCTACAGGGTTAGCTGTTTATTTCCAGTTTACTTTTGACACAGCCAACTACTAGAATTCAAGTCTCCTCTAAGGGATGGATTTTCATCTTGATTTGTTATTGAAAAGCTAAATTAGGAATGGAAACAAGCTGTGATTTCAGAAGGGTGAATGATTCAGAGTTAGCTTCTTTCTCAAATTGGAAAGCTAACAAATAAAAGGAAACAGTGAAGTGGTAGATGACTCTGCTTGGGGAAAGAACTAATAATGAGTGGAGTTCTCATCTTTGCAAGAGATCTATGTACATGTTACAGTGTAATAAAGAGAAACCAAGGCTAGCGGCCAACTGGTGAGTTTGATTTAACTTTAAATGGTCAAGTAAGGGCCTTGGCAGGAAAGAGGACAGCTGAGAAGTTCTCATTAGACTGGGGAATTGGGAAATCATGGGTAACCTTTGCCCAGGCAATGTGAGTGCGTGGTAAAAGGCAGAAGCCTGCCTTGTGTGCGGCAGGGTTTTGCTCACTTGCTCCCTGTCTGGAGAGAGGCAGCAGTGGCTAACACAGCAAGCCAGCCTGACAGAGCCTGTGACAGCAGTGATAAGGAGGGCCAATCGGAAGGCCTGTGCCATTGGCACAGGGGTTGGCACACGGTAGATTCCAAAGAATTTTCTGATCAATGAATGACACTCATATAGCACTACATAGTTTTTAAAGTGTTTCTTTTTTTTTTTTTTTTTTTTTTGAGACGGAGTTTCACTCTTGTTACCCAGGCTGGAGTGCAATGGCATGATCTCAGCTCACCGCAACCTCCATCTCCTGGGTTCAGGCAATTCTCCTGCCTCAGCCTCCTGAGTAGCTGGGATTACAGGCATGCGCCACCATGCCCAGCTAATTTTTTGTATTAGTAGAGACGGGGTTTCACCATGCTGACCAGGATGGTCTCGATCTCTTGACCTCGTGATCCACCCGCCTCGGCCTCCCAAAGTGCTGGGATTACAGGCTTGAGCCACCGCGCCCGGCCTAAAGTGTTTCTTAAAACATATATACATTCCTTTATTCATTCAACAAAAAGTAACTGAGAGTCTATGATGTCCTAGGTACTGCGCTTGGCACTCAAATGCGAACCAGGCAGACATGATCTGTCTTTCTTTCCCATCTAATGGGGAATACAGACTATAAATAAAGAGGTGAACAGTGTAGTAAGACCTCTGATGAGGGAAGTCCAGGGTGCTAGAGAAGCACAAAGGAGGGGTCCCTAATGCAGATTTCCAAGATCAAGAAAATGAAAAACTCACTTGGCAACTTTGCTTTCTGCAGAATATACATGTTTATTTAATGAATGCTTGTTGGATTTTCAAAGATAAACAGGCTATTTACACCATGTAGAAGCAGACTGACCTGAGGCTCCACAAGCTGAGGGAGTGGGAGCTTTATTTTTGATGAGAGTTCATGATGCAGATATTGCCATTTATCACCATTTTGGCCCTGGGGTGACAAGATCAAGTCTGGAACGTCATTTTCAGGGCTGGATGCCTGGTTGCTTTTGAAGAACAAAAGGTAAAGAGAATAATCGACACTAAAAATTTTGTATTACAAAGTTTTATGAGCAATTTTTAAAAGAAACACTCTTAATTCTCCCAATCATAAAACCACCAAATGTCCAACTATATTTCAAAATGTTTTACCTTGCAGATGATTCCTGAGTTGTAGCTTTATCATGTTGGCAATACTGGGGCCACATTTTCTTAGCATTAAATTCTATGAATTTGATGAAATCTTTCTGTTCCATTGGTTTTAACTCCAGAACCTGTAATTGAATGAGACACAAATGGTCCAAACCATTAAGTTTTCAATTAGTACCCAATAGTTTCCTCTGTTGAGAGAAATCTAATTTTGAGCCAGTTCCTAAATCATTAATGATTATTTCTCTTTCTTGCATCCCTGTTCTTGTAAACTCTCACTTCCCAAAAACCTATTTAAAATATTCACACAATAACTGTTAAACTGCATACATAAAAAATCATCAAAGATATACAAACATATTTTGAAAAGACAAGCAGGTCAGGCACGGTGGCTCACATCTATAATCCCAGTACTTTGGGAGGCCGAGGCGGGTGGATCACGAGGTCAAGAAATCGAGACCATCCTGGTCAACAAGGTGAAACCCCATCTCTACTAAAAATACAAAAATTAGCTGGGCACGGTGGTACGCGCCTGTAGTCCCAGCTACTCGGGAGGCTGAGGCAGGAGAATTGCTTGAACCCAGGAGGCGGAGGTTGTGGTGAGCCGAGATCGAGCCATTGCACTCCAGTCTGGGTAACAACAGCGAAACTCTGTCTCAAAAAATAAAAAAAAGAAAAGACAGGCAAAGCAGAGTTGCAATTACAGAAGTTCACTCTGAAGATAGGTGATATAAGATGCAAGTTAATAAAGGAGCAAAGTTACGGTGTCCCCAATGGTAGCAGCTAAAAGCAAAGCAGGTGCTATGGTAAATGCTGAAAACTCTCAGAGTTGCGGCACACACACAAACACCCACATACCACACTTTGCAGAAATTCCATATAGAAAGATTTATTTATTTATTTATTTGTTTGTTTGTTTATTTATTTTTCCTGGAGACAGGGTCTCACTCTCTCACCCCAGGCCGGAGTGCAGTGGTATGATCTCAGTTCATTACAACTTCCACCTCCTGGATTCAAGCGATTCTTGTGCCTCAGCCTCCGAGTGGCTGGGATTACAGAGACACGTCACCACGCCCAGCTCATTTTTTTGTATTTTTAGTAGAGACAAGGTTTTACCATGTTGGTCAGGCTGGTCTCGAACTCCTGACCTCGAATGATCCATCCAGGTTGTCCTCCCAGAGTGCTGGGATTCCAGACATGAGCCACAGTGCCTGGCCTTTTTTGTTTTTGAAACAGGATCTCACTATGTTGCCCAGGCTGGTCTTGAACACCTGGGCACAGGTGATCCTCCCACCCCAGCCTCCCAAGTAGCTAGGACTGTGGGTTTGCACTACTATGCCTGGTTAAAAAGTTTTATTCTTGTCTCTACAACTGTTGGGGGCTAGAATTACCTGTTGCTGCTGGAAATCTTTTTGTCTGCTGAATTGTGGCCTTTCAGTTACCGTGGATTCCAATTCAGAAAGGTTAACTGGTTGGTGAACTTTCTGATGCTCTGGCTCTGAGCGTTTCTTTAGAATGGTAGGATGCTGCAAAACATTTCATAATGGCAGGCTATTTATTTTAAAAATAAACTCCACTTTATCTCAATTCTAATAATGGAACTACATAGAAAGATTTTATATGAAATAAATACGGCATTTTGTTATTTGCAATAATTACCTACTAAGGTTTTTTGTTTGTTTTTTTGGTTTTTGAGACGGAGTTTGATGCTTGTCCCCCAGGCTGGAGTGCAATGGCGCAATCTTGGCTCACTGCAATCTTTGCCTCTTGGATTCAAGTGATTCTCCTGCCTCAGTCTCCAGAGTAGGTGGGATTACAGATGCACCCACCACACCCAGCTAATTTTTGTATTTTTAGAAGAGACAGGGTTTTACCATGTGGCCAGACTAGTCTCAAACACCTGACCTCTGATGATCTGCCCGCATCGGCCTCCCAAAGCGCTGGGACTACAGGCGTGAGCCACTGCGCCCAGTCTACTATGATTTAATATACTTATTTCATAACAACTTCAAAAACCACTACATTTGGTGAAGTGATCATCTTATTTCTTCAACTTAATTCATCCAATGAATTACTAAAAGCAAGAAAATGTATTGCCTTTTTTCTTAAGAATAAATACTGAATAAAAAAGTACCAAAAAGAGAAACAGTATACTTATAAATTCAAGTTTCTCCTATGGCTAAATATATTTTTTTAAAAAGAGAGAACATATAAGGATGAAAGAGGAACCATATGCCCTATGTATTTGCAGCTAGTCTTATTTCTGTGAACAAAAGTCTCTAAGTAGGAACCACTCATAAGTACAGATGCAAATCTTATATAGTAAGATCTACTCATAAGATGCACATTTACATTCAAAAACACAAAGTGCTTTTAAAAATCATAAGAACACTTTAACTATATGATACTTTGATTAGTATATATAAATATCTGCAACTGAAAAATAAAGTATCCTGGAAACAGGTTTATGTTTCTGATGTCAAATTTTAGTCATATCTACAAAAGCTTTGTTTTCTGGTCAATTAGAGTCACAAAATTCCTTTACAATACATTCTTCTTTTATGAAGAAGCCTGATGCTAGAGCTCACTGCCAGCAAGAACACTCAGCCACATTAAACCAACACAAACCAAACCACCACCATCGCCAACAACCACCTAGACAGGAAAACTGAAAAGTAAAATGAAATAAAAGTAACAAGCCAGTATACTCATGTACAGTGTTAACGTGTATAATTCTTTCACATTTAGTAGAGTTTCTCTGTAGCTGGTTCAACACTTCCAACCAGAGTTCTCTTCTGGCGGGTCTGCTGAATATGTATATCAAGATGAATGTCCATAAATACTCATTCGTTACCTGATCTTCACTGTGCTTCTCCTGAAGCATCATCTGGACTTTTTCTAAATTGCACTTCACTGTTTTCAGTTTCAGGGAAAGTGCTTCAGCCTCATATTGAGTGGCTCCATTATCTCCCAGGCCCTGATCTTTGCAAGCCTCTAACAGAAAGGCAACCTTGTGCTCAATCTCTGTTAGCATAGCCTAGGAAATAAAAGCATTTAATTACTCATAGTGTTGGTCTTGAATAAGTGTTGTTCCCCCAACAAGTTCAGACTTATTCTTTTTACCTAAGTATATCAAAGAAGCCCCAGAAACACAGGATGGAAGAAACCTTGGAAAAACAGAAACTTCCACAGAATTCTTGTACTTTTCAGCAGGGGTGCAACCAAACCAACCCGAATTACAGGTGTCACCCTGTAAAATCATTTAAGTAAGTGACTCTATAGTCAGCTTACAAAACACAGCGGAATGTATCCAGTAGAGGATAGTAGATAAGAATACAGATCTTGGAACCAGACTACCTGGTTTCAGATCCCAGTCCTGACACTTAGTAGATGTGTAAACATAGGCACCTTATTTTAGAGGAGTGTGCCTCTAGTAGTCTGTAAAATGAAGATAATAACTGAACTTACCTCCTAGGGTCATTGTGAGGAGAGAATGAATTAAATCCATGAACTTTGGCCAGTGCTTGATACATAGTCCACGGTTAAAAAGTTCTTATTTCCCCCTGACCTTCCTAATCTTTAATGTTACAATCCAAGTGTGGAGTAGAAATTTTAAAAAGAATTCCATGTAACTGTTTGAAAATTATTTCCCTTGTTCTTTTCCTTCTCTTTCTCAAGCCAAATAAGCCTCTAAACTCTCAGAAGAATGCCACAGAAGACATAATTTGGAACCTGAAGTACTTAGTTATTGATACAACCGGCCAATTCACACAGATCTAAAAATATATCAGCTGGATGAAGTAAGTTTCCCAGTAAGTTTCGGTCATTGTATTCCTCCTCAACAGATCAAGTTTGCCCTCTCCTGGGGCTCAGCAGCCCGCTCGGTCACGCCAACTGGCTGGGCACTCAGCAGCAACACACAAACTCACATTCCAGCACCATGATCATTTGTACTAAAACTCAGTGCAGGACTAAGAACAAGTTCCATTCATTGAGAGGATTTAAGGAATTATAAATTTTCCTTAAGGAAAAACTCTATTTTTAAAACAAAATTTCAAATAATTTATCCCATAACTTCTTCATCTAAACAAGCTACAATAGGCCCGGTTATCCATGCTTTTACTTTTTGTGGTTTCAGTTGTTTGTGGTCAACGATGGCTCAAAAATATTAAATGGAAAATTCCAGAAATAATTTATACATTTTAAATTTTCACCATCCGAGTAGCATGATAAAACTGCACAGCATCCTTGCACACCATCCTGCCGCATCCCGCCCAGGATGTGAACCATCCCTTGGTCCAGCATATCCACACTCTAGCACTCGGACCCTTAGTAACTTAGTACAGGTTGAGTATCCCTAATCTGAAAATCCAAAATCCAGGCCGGGCGCGGTGGCTCAAGCCTGTAATCCCAGCACTTTGGGAGGCCGAGGTGGGTGGATCACGAGGTCAAGAGATCGAGACCATCCTGGTCAACATGGTGAAACCCCGTCTCTTCTAATACAAAAAATTAGCTGGGCATGGTGGCGCCTGCCTGTAATCCCAGCTACTCAGGAGGCTGAGGCAGGAGAATTGCCTGAACCCAGGAGGCAGAGGTTGCAGTGAGCCGAGATTGCGCCATTGCACTCCAGCCTGGGTAACAAGAGCGAGACTCCGTCTCAAAAAAAAAAAAAAAAAAAAAAAAAGAAAATCCAAAATCCAAAAATGCTCCAAAATCTGAAACTTTTTATGTCCCATGCCAGAAGAGGAAAATTCTATACCCAACTTCATGTGTTGAGTGACAACTGAACTTTGTTTCATGCATAAAATTATTAAAGTTATTATATAAAATAACGTTCAGGGTATGTGTATGAGGTATAGATAAAACATAAATGAGGCCCAGCACAGTGGCTCATACCTGTAATCCCAGCACTTTGGGAGGCTGAGGCAGGAGGATCACTTAAGGCCAGGAGTTTGAGATCAGCCTGGGCAACACAGTGAGACCCCCAACTCAACAAAAAATAAAATTAGCCAGGCATGGTGGTGTACACCTGTAGCCCCAGCTATTCTGGAGACTGAGGTGGGAGCATTGCTTGAGCCCAGCAGTTGGAGGCTGTAGTGAGCCACGATCATGCCACTGCACTCCAGCCTCAGTAACAGAGCAAGGCCCTGTTAACCCTAAAATAAATAAATTAATTAATTTCATGTTTAGACGTGGGTCCCATCTCTAAGATATCTCATTATGTATATGCGAATCTTCCAAATCCTCCTGCTCAAAAAAAACCCAAATGCAAAATACTTCTAGTTCCAAGCATTTTGGGATAAGGTATACTCAATCTGTAGCCATCTCAGTTATCAGATCAAAAAAAAAAAACAAAAAAACCATAATATACATAGGGTTCGGTACTGTCCATGGCTTCAGGCATCCATTGGGGGTCCTGTAACACACCCCCACAGATAAAGGTGGGACTACTCTACTTACATCCTCTATAGAGTCTTTGAAGTTTAAACAATACGTACCCATAGACTGTGGAGTGGCTATAAATAAAATGTAGCATAATTTTACGTTTTATTTTTCCCACTTAACTATTACATACTTTTTCGTGTCTCCACACGTTTCATGATTTTCATTTTAACAGCTACAAGTTGATATTCCATGATTCACTTAACAGCTTCCCCATTGTTACCACTGTTTCTAGTTCTTCATTTTTGTGATCAATGCTTCTATAATTACTTTTCTCATTTTCGATTATTTTCAGAAGGTAAATTAAAAGCAGTGGTACTGGCCGGACATGGTAGGCTCACGCCTGTAATCTCAGCACTTTGGGAGGCCAAGGCAGGTAGATCACTTGAGGTCAAGAGTTTGAGATCACCCTGGCCAACATGGTGAAACCCCAGTGTAAATACAAAAATTAGCCGGGTACAGTGATGTATGTCTATAATCCCAGCTACTTGGGAGACCGAGGTGGGAGAATCGCTTGAACCCAGGAGGCGGAGGTTCCAGTGAGCTGAGACTGTGCCACTGCACTCCAATCTGGGTGACAGAGTGAGACTCCATCTCAAAAGAAAACAAGTAATGGTACTTTCAGCTCAAAGAAAATGAACAGCTTATATGTTGACAACTGACCTCCCAAAACACTGAGCCAATTAGATAGAACTACCAGACATCAGAGGATCCATTTTTCCAGAATGATGTAACTTTTGCTAGTGTAATGTAGAAACAAAACAACAGCTGTTTTAATTCACATCTTGAATAACCAAGATTAAACAATTCTCAAATATTAAATTACTAAGCACAATCCTTTCTCCCTCCCTTCTTACCATTCTCTCTCTTTTTTTTGACAGTGTCTCACTCTCTAGCCCAGACTGGAATGCAGGGGTGCAATCATAGCTCACTGCAGTCTTGAATTCTTGGGCTTAGGAGAAACTTGTGTCTTAGCCTCCCAGGTAGCTGGGACTACAGGAATACACCACCATGCCCAGTTAGTTTACTTCTTTATTTTTATAATTTTGTAGAGACAAGGTCTTACTATGTTGCCCAGGCTGGTCTCAAACTCCTGGCCTCAAGCAATCCACCCGCCTTGGCCTCCCAAAGTGCTGGAATTACAAGCATAGCTACCACACCTGGTCCATAATCTTTTCTGACTGAACTGTTTGCTCCTGTACTTTGGCTGCCTTTCCACTGGAATTTAGTGTTTTTTACAGATCACTTTAAGGTTTTATATGTTTCAATAATAACTTTAATGTGTCATGTTATATAAATGAGCCAAAGATGCCCTTGTATGTTAGCCCCTATGTAGTTTATTTCTTCGGACCAGGTCAGAAGCAGTAAGTTCAATGAGTGCCAGCACCAGACTCAAATGTTTACACATTTGATGGCTTTAAATGCAGCCCGAATAGGCATATTTTAATCCATTTAGAGCCTGCTTTGCGTACCCCTGAAAACTGCACCCAACATCTGCCAGCCATGGATAAGACTAACCCTGGGCCATAAAAATATCCCAAGCTTCTGCTGCCCTTTGGGGCTCTCTGACCCAGAGATCCTCCACTGTGCTGAGACACTGTTAGACACGTAAGTCCTCTCTCTATTTCTCCTCTCCCCTGGGAGCTCCCTGGTTCTCCTTCCTTCTGGGTGGTGGCCTGACCCCCAGTCTATGCCTTAGCATCTGGAAGGTCTCCTGCAGTAAAGACCTGTCCCTCACAATCATAATCCTGTCAAAATGCTGCCCAAATAAAGCTTGCTGGGTGCTACTGCCACCTGGCAGTCATGTCTTTTCCTTGAGCAGCCTGGAAATCCTTGAACTCACTACAAGTGGCAATTAATATGGGATTCTGGTGATGATCAAGGAGTTGGCATAGGGTCTACCCAGTCAGTAGATAATCAGTTGGTAAATCAATCCTGAATGGCCTTAAGTGGGTGGGACTCACAATCTGGACTGCCTCGAGTTCAGTTTAGCATAGCATTGCTCTGTGCTGTTTGATGCTCTGTGCTGTTCAGAGGCTCACCTGTGCTCATCAGCCAGGCCAAGCGGCAGTGCCAGTATCTGAGTGAACCTATCCTTTTAGAACTGACTTTTGGGCTGGGCATGGTAGCTCATGCCTGTAATCCAGCACTCTGGGAGGCCGAGGTGGGTGGATTGCTTGAGTCCAGGAGTTCAAGACCAGCCTGGACAATACAGTAAGACCTCTCATCTCTACCACAAAAACCCACAAAAAGTAGCTGGGTATGGTGGTGTAGACCTGTAGTCCCAGCTACCCAGGAAGCTGAGGTGGGAGGATCACCTGAGCCCAGGAGGTCGAGAGTGCAATGAGCTATGACTGAGCCACTGCACTCCAACTTGGGCAACAGAATGAGACCCTGAAAAAAAAGAACTGACTTCGCAGATCAGAGGTGCCGAGCTGCACAGAGAAGGAGGCTGGCCTGTCCGTCTGGTTCCTGGATGTTGTAAGACTGTGGGCTTAAACAGAAGTGGAGAATGTACACCTGGGGATCAAAGGCAGGCTACCCGCAACAACATAACAGGCCACAGCGGGAAATACTCCCTGGAGCAGGGCTGAGACAAGAGGATGTCTTCATTCTTGGCAGACAAACAGGCCCATAAGGTAGAGACGAGGCTGGTCTCCTAAATGCAGCTGGGAGAGAGGCCTTAGCAAGTAGCTCACATGCTTCTGCTCTTGTGACACTCGATTATACTGTTGCGATGTCATCACTCTAGCCCCTCCCTGGAGGGATTCGAAACCCCAACCTTTGGGCTGGGTGGGCAAGCTTTACTCAGAGTGACTAGCGGCAAGGAAGTTGATATATCCCTGCGCCTCCCAAGCAAAACCAACGGCATTCCTAGTAAAATGGCTGCAAAGCCCTTTTATGCTGTATCTTCAATTTTGCAAATCAAGACATTTGGTTTCATTTTTGATGAATAATTTTTTTGTAACTAATAACATCTAATGAATGAATATTCTAATGACAAATTTTAGTGAATAAAATAATAGCATTTACTAAGCACTTGTTACTTTATATACCTTATTTAATCCTGAAAAAAGTCCTATGAGATAACTTTGTATCTTATACCATGCTTTAAATGCCTTATTTAAATCCTATGACACTACTTTAAATACCTTATTTAATCCTGACAGAAATCCTATGAGATAACCTACTATATGTGGAAAATGAGGCTGAGCAATTCACTTCCCCAAGCTCGCAGTTAATGTGACAGAGCTGGATTTAGACTCTACATTCTTAACTCTAACCCACTTCTGTCCCCTCAAATAAGATGTTTTCATAAAGCATTCCATAAATATTACCCTGAGAACTAAAAGTTGAAGCCAAGATAAATGTAAGGGTCAGAGTAACAGAAAGAAAAACAGTGTTGCTTTAAGAGAAATTCACCCAATCTTGGCAGATGATTGGTGGAGAGGCAAACCATGAACTCTGACTTCTCAGTCTTACCTGGCACCCAACCAGCTGCTGTTCCACCACCTGCTGCATGTCTGCGTTTAATGTTTCCGGCTCAAATGCCACGTTGGCTTGTTGCAGCCACAGCTCCAGCTCGGCCACCTGGGTCTTGCAGGCATGCAGGACTTCCGCAGGCTCCGGCCTAGTTTTCTCCACCCTGTGCTCCAAACCTCCTTGCGTGTCAGAAGAGTCCAGAGTGGCAACCTTGATAGGAGGTGTGGTGCCCTAAAAGAAATCCAGAGATAATCCAGCAGTGAAAAGGCAGGGAGTCCAAAGTTTTCAGACTTGGGCCTGCAAAGACCTGGGAGCCCGCAACATTTCTCCAGTTAAAAGAAACAAAATCAGGGCAGAAGAAGGAAGAAAGAAAAGAGAAAGGCACCTCCACACTCATGGCAACAATCACGTGACCTGGTGCCACAGGTTTCCAAGCAGCCGATCTTTGAGTACACAGGTACAGTATTCCCGGGCACAGAGGAAGCAAACAGGCCTGCAGTTCACTAGCCGGTGAGCCCCAGGAGACAGGTGAGAATATGAGTGACAGGGTGTGTATGTGTCTGAAACATCTGAGGGAATTGGCCAGTGTTTAGAGTTACGTGACACATGATTAAGCAATGCTTACATTGCTGCACACTCTATTCAAACAGAAAAACAAAACAGAACACGATCTTTACATACCAGCAGGGATACAATAACATATACCACATAATTTTAACTTAATATAATAGCTAGATTATAAAATTTTAACTTTTTAAAAACATACATGATATTACTCATCTAAACTTTTCCCTAATAAAAACAGCTTAAGTCAACTAATGAACTTCAGTGGGGTAATCTGGAAATGTTTTTCCTATTCCTCAGAAAGAATCCCTAAAAGGACTTTCCCCTTCTGCATATTCAAATATGATTAAGTTAAGGACTAGATGCTCATAGTGTAAAGAAAGTGTGCTGTGTTCTTTTTATATTCAAATAACCGGGTTGTTTATCAAGTCAATAGAAAATTTTCTTCCAGGCACCAAATAAAAGTATTCCAGTAATTATATAATAGATATATTCAACCAGGCAGCAAAAGATAATTTGATACAAAGAAGTATTTACCTCCCGCTGTATTATCTATCCTTCCCTAGAATATAGAAAGAATAACATTGACACTTCTAGAAAAATTCCTTTAGGAATAAGGATTTGTGTTTTGCTCTACAAACTTTTTGGTCTCAATAAACATTTTATTAATTATGATAAACTATAATGTTTTCTTTAAGATTTTGTTAACATATTAGCATCTAATACAATGTAATGCTGGTCAAGTGACAAACTTCGAATAGGAGGTGCTCGCAAATGTATACCCTAACTCAAGGCAAATGCATATTTCCCAACGTTTATGGAATTTTGTTTAGACATAGAACTTTCAGTGTCAAAGAGTGAACAAAATTGGTAGCTGGTAACAAACATGTGCCAGGCGTGAGAATGCTGTTCCTTTTCATGTGCACTGATGAGTATCACGAAAGCTGGTCTGGCACAAGTATCTCTGGGTTGTATTTTTTACCTTTCACCACCTATTATCTTCACATACATTTGCTATTTTCTGCCAAAATGCCGTTTCTCCCCTGCCTTCATTAATCTATTATTACAATTTTCTTCAAGAATCACCTTCTCAAAGAAACTTTCCTTTGTATTGTGCTTTTTCTGAACTTCACATATACTCAGGTCTATGCTTGGATTCACCTGTTTTAATTTTCTTTTTTTTTTCTCTTTATTATTTTTTATTTTATTTTTTTTTATAAAGACGGGGTTTCACCATGTTGGTCAGGCTGGTCTTGAACTCCCGACCTCAGGTGATCTGCCCGCCTTGGCCTCCAAAGTGCTTGGATTACAGGCATGAGCCACCATGCCCGGCCTTAATTTTCTTTTTTAATCCTTTTTTTTTTCTCCTTGAGACAGAGTCTCGCTCTGTCACCTAGGCTGGAGTGCAGTGGCATGATCTCGTCTCACTGCAACTTCCATCTCCCAGGTTCAAGTGATTCTCCTGTCTCAGCCTCCCAAGGAACTAGGATTAGGAGCACATGCCACCATACCCGGCTAATTTTGTATTTTTAGTAGAGGCAGGGTTTGGCCATGTTGGCCAGGCTGGGTCTCAAACTCCTGGCCTCAAGTGATCCACTCGCCTCAACCTCCCAAAGTGCTGGGATTACAAGCATGAGCCATGAGCCATAGTGCCAGGCTATGTTTCTTTTTGGTTTTTTTTTTTTTTTTTTTTAAAGTAACCGCTGTGTGATTTTACTTCCAGACATCTATTTCTTGTCATCTGATTAATTCCCTTCTAGTTTTCAGATATTGCTACAGATAAAGACTTTGGGATCCCTTTCCTTTTTTGGCCACTTGAGAAAACAATCTATTAATATTAATTATCTGTAATCACAGATTTACCACCCACTTTCATTATTTATTAAAACATTTTATTTGAGCACCTATTATTGCCACACACACTTTTTTTTTTTGAGATGGGGTCTTGAGAACCACTGAGGTACAAGATTCCAAATAAGAAAGGCAGGTTAGAATAATCAGGGTTTGATTCCTTATTCCCCCATTCACTAACCATATATATATATATACTTTTTTTCTTTTTTTTTTTTTTTTTTTTTTTTTGAGACGGAGTTTCGCTCTTGTTACCCAGGCTGGAGTGCAATGGCGCGATCTCGGCTCACCGCAACCTCCGCCTACAGGGTTCAGGCAATTCTCCTGCCTCAGCCTCCTGAGTAGCTGGGATTACAGGCACACGCCACCATGCCCAGCTAATTTTTTGTATTTTTAGTAGAGACGGGGTTTCACCATGTTGACCAGGATGGTCTCGATCTCTTGACCTCGTGATCCACCCGCCTCGGCCTCCCAAAGTGCTGGGATTACAGGTGTGAGCCACCGCGCCCGGCCCTCTACTTTTTTTCTTTTTTGAGACAGAGTCTCACTCTGTCATGAGGCTGGAGTGCAGTGGTGTGATCTCAACTCACTGTAACCTCAACCTCCGACTACCTGCTTCAAGTGATTCTCCTGCCTCAGCCTCCCAGGTAGCTGGGATTACAGGCATGCGCCACCGCGACCAGCTAATTTTTACATTTTTAGTAGGGACAGGGTTTCACTATGTTGGCCAGATGGTTTCAATCTCCTGACCTCATGATCTGCTCACCTCAGCCTCCCGAAGTGCTGGGATTACAGGTGTGAGCCACCAAACCTGGACTTTTTTTTTTTTTTTAAGACAAAGTCTTGCTCAATTGCCCAGGCAGGCTGGAGTACAGTAGTATAATCTTGGCTCACTGCAACCTCCACCTCTCAGGTTCAAGCGATTCTCATGCCTCAGCCTCTGGATTAGATGGGATTACAAGCATGTGCCACCATGCCTGGCTAATTTTTGTATCTTTAGTAGAGACAGGGTTTCATCATGTTGGCCAGGCTGGTCTCGAACTCCTGACCTCAGGTGATCTGCCTGCCTTGGCCTCCTAAAGTGCTGGGATTACAGGCATGAGCCACCATGCCCGGCCCACTAGCTGTATTTTTGCTCCCTGAATTTTGATTTCTTCATTTGTAAACATATAGTAGGTATGAACCTACCTTTAACAGTCTGAGGGTTAAACAGGTAACTATGAATGCCTCTTATGTAACAGGCCATTAATATTAACTCTTCACTTTCTTTGCCCCCATAAGTTCTATCTACAGATTAAAGTAGTCATCAATGGAAAGACTATTTCATGTTGACAAACGGTAAATGAGTGAACAGCGCCTAATTCTGTATGCCATGCTTACTTTCTTTGTAAATATCTGATGACAGGTCTTCCATTTCCACAGCCTGACAGCACATTATCTTCATATGTAAAAGTTCACAAGAAACACTTGGCTTGACGTACACGGTATTGCAGGATGCAGAACACTGGTCACCTCTAGGTGCTAGTCCAGCTATCTGAGCAGTTTGCTTACTACCACCAGGGACTTACCTCTTCTGTTTGGTTGGTCCTTAGGGAACATTCTGAGCCTTGCTCAGTGTTTGGTGAGTCTGGTGCGAGGATTTGTGCCATGGAATTATCACAGGTGCTTATTTTCCCATATGCTTCCTGTAAAGAAAAGAATCAGAGCTCCAGGAAAGGTCTTGCCGTGGTGCCACATGAGTTCTTTCTGTGTCTGCTCATTTTACAAATTACTTGCTTGCAAAAAAGTCAGGTACGGAGAAGTAAGGTACAATTAGAAAAAAGTTGGTTCATTAAAAAAAAAATCAGCTTCCTCAGGATTGTATTTATTTGAAAGACTTACATTCTTCAAACTTTTCTTCTTAATGAACACATAAAGAATCTAGAGAAGTAGGTACTTAAGTAGATTCTTTCAGAAGTATGCTTTGTCTCATTGAATAATTTTTTTAAAGCATTTTTTTTTTTTTTTTTTAGACAGAGTCTTGCTCCGTTGCCAGGCACCAGGCTGGAGTGCAGTGGCACGATCTCGGCTCACTAAAACCTCCGCCTCCTGGGTTCAAGCAATTCTCCTGCCTCAGCCTCCCGAGTAGCTGGGACTACAGATGCAGGCCACCACACCCAGCTAATTTTTGTATTTTTAGTAGAGACGGGGTTTCACCATGTTGGCCAGGATGGTCTCGATCTCTTGACCTCGTGATCTGCCCGCCACGGCCTCCCAAAGTGCTGGGGTTACAGGCGTGAGCCACTGCACCCGGCCTAAAAGTATATTCTTATGAAAATTTAAATTATATGGCCAGGCTGAGGCAAAAGAATCCCTTGAATCAGGGAGGGGGAGGTTGCAGTGAGCCGAGATCGCGCCATTGCACTCCAGGCTGGGCAACAAGAGCAAAACTCTGTCTCGAGTCTCAAAAAAAAAAAAAAAAAAAAAAATCAGCCCATGCAGGTTCCCTCTCTAAGCATTCCTTCAAACAAGATAGTTCTTTACCATCCTTATTTTTATTCCTTGTCTGAGCTACAGATGGGCATTTTAAAGGTTTAGGCAGTGCTGACTGAAAACCAAAGGAAAGGGGGAAGAGAGGAAGCAAAGTTAACATACAAAGTTGGGCAACATGGTGAAATCCCACCTCTACTAAAAATACAAAAATTAGCCGGGCATGGTGCCATGTGCCTATAATCCCAGCTACCTGGGAGGCTGAAGCAGGAGAATTGCTTAGACCTAGGAGGCGAAGGTTGCAGTGAGCCAAGATCGTGACACTGCACTCCAGCGTGGGCAACAGAGCAAGACTCCATCTCGGAGCTGGGGGCGGGTGAGGAGTGTGGAAAGAGAAAGTGGTGCAAAAAGAGATCCCTGCTCCCCATCACTCCCAAATGTGGTTGACATGCCCAGCATTACCTGAACAATCGTTCCAGAGGATGAGGAAGCCCTGTCTTCCTCCACGTCCTTGTCATGCTTCCAGAATGAAGACCAAGACTGAGGAGGTGGCTCTGCCTTCTCATCTCCATTCTGTCAGAGTAATCGATTGGTTAGCAAAGGAAACAGCTTCCCTTACTGTCATAACCGACACCCTACTCACTCACCTCTTTTATACCAGGCCCAACTTACCAGGCAGTGTAACCATATCCCTTTATTGCAGCCCTCCCCCATTTTTTAATCTGTATTTTTTGCTAACTATATCATGTTTCCAACTATGACTGCTCTTCCTAAAGCCTAGAAAATATTTTTAAAAGTAGGGGCTCGGCTCACGTCACACAAAGGAAATCTTTAAAACAGTGCTTTTAGGAATTTAATCTGTTTTGTTAAATGTAACTTTAAATGCTATCTTGAGGCCAGGCACCATGACTCACACTGTAATCCCAGCACTCTGTGAGGCTGAAGTGGGAGGATCACTTGGCGCCAGGAGTTGGAGGCTGCAGTGAGTACCAATGCACTCTAGCCTGGGCAACGGAATGAGATCCTGTCGCTAAATAAATAAATGTTTTAAAATACATAAAAGTTTAAAAAAATGAAAATGCTATCTTTAAAATAACAACCTCATGGGTATAAGAAAAATATTCAACATCACTAATCACGGGGAAAATGCAAATTAAAACCACAGTGAGATACTACTTTACACCTGGTAGGATGGCTTATATCAAAAAGACAAAAAATAAAAAGTGGTCATGAGGACGTGGATAAAATGGAACCCCTGAATACTGTTGGTGGGAATGTAAATTGGTACAGTATCGAGGTTCCTCAAAAGTTAAAAATAGAACCAGCAATCCCAAGACTGAATATACATCCAAAGGAAAAAAATCAGTATGTCAAAGACATGTCTGCACGCCCGTGTTCACTGCAGCACTGTTCACAACAAACCAAGATATGGAATTAACCTAAGTGCCTATCAACAAATGAATGGCTAAAGAAAATGTGGTGTACAGATACATAGTGAAATACTATTTGGCCTTAGAAAAATAAGGAAATTCTGTCATTTGCAACAACATGGGTAAATTTGGAGTATCTTCTGTTAAGTGAAATGAGCCAGGCCTGTGGAAGGACACATACCACATCATCTCCTTTATATGTGAAATGTAAGTAAGTCATAGAAGCAGAGAATAAAATAACGGTTACCAGCGACCAGAGATTACACAATCGTTTGTCAAAGGGCACTTTAAAAAAAGGCACAGGAGGAATAAGTTCAAGGGATCTTTTGTATATAATGGCAACTATAGTTAATATATATTTGAAAATTACAAAGAGAATAGAGTTTAAGTGTTCTCATTACAAAAAAAAAGCTATGTGAGGTAATGTGTATGTTAATTAGCTCTATGTAGCCATTCCACAACGCATATATACATATACTGTATCAAAACATCACACATATCATAAATATATACATTTTTTTTTTTGAGACAGAGTTTTGCTCTTGTCGCTCAGGCTGAAGTGCAATGGTGTGATCTCGGCTCACTGCAACCTCTGCCTCCCAGGTTCAAGAGATTCTCCTGCCTCAGCCTCCCAGGTAGCTGGGATTACAGGTGCCCGCCACCACCTCTGGCTAATATTTTGACCATATAAAATTTTTACTTGTCAATTAAAACAAAAATAACAGCTTGATGAACAGGTATTGTTTTGTTGCTGTCAAAGACAAATAATACTATAACCATGAGCTCAGAACCAAATACATGTCTCAAATTAGCATCGTACTGAAGTCACTTTTTTTGGCCCCTGGTCCCTTCGTGATTCTCATAGTTCTCTCTGCCATGAAAGGTTATAATCAGATTGCAAAGTTGTCTGCTGGTCCCAGAGCACAGTAAACCTGTACTCTTCCTTGTCACAGTTCCACCATGTCCTAGCGACACACTCTAGGACAGGAGATCTGTTCTGTGTGACAGTGGAGCCATTTAACCATCTATAAAATGAGCCTAAAAAGTGTCTGGTGGTTACATGTGAGTCACAAAAACTGTAAGTTGCTTCAATTTTCTTCCTTTTGGCATAAGACCCATTGCAACTTTCATTTTTCAAGTATGATATGGAAACCGATGTCAGAAAGACAACTGAAAATGTCTCATTCAACCAGTTATAATTAAGTAGTATGAATTCTTAGTATTAGTTGCTAACACAACTCTTCATGTCCTCAGAAATACTGTTTTAGACCAAAAGAGTAATTGAAATGTGGAAAAATACAGTTCTAAAAATGAGACCAGGAGTGCCAAACAAACAGCATGCTCTCAAAACTTCAGAGAAAGTCCTCAGAAATCAGGATACTACAGAGAACTTCTTCATCTTCTCCCGTATGCCAACAAGAGTGTCTGAATTACATTCATCTCACTCTTACACAGTGAAGTAGGTTTCGATACACTTAAACATTAATAACGTAAGAGAACTGCTTCAGTCATACTCTTAAAATATCAACATTAATTTAAAAAATTCTTAGGTTTCCATTCACTTTAAGATCTTTTCATTGACCTTCTTTTAGAGGTTTGGTTCTAACAAACTTTAACAAGAAAATCGTTTCCCTTACTTCGCTCTTCACAGAACTTTCTTCCGCCTCTTCCTCGACTGCTGCCAGGTAAGACATGGAGCCTCTTCTGTTCAACTGAAAGGCACAGCACAAGAACACCTGCAGTCTGGCTGCTGGTCAACGTCACCAAGATCCCGGTCTGGCTGCATTTTTATGTAGCTAATTTTTTACTCACTTTATCCAAGATGCCCACCCCACAAGTAGCCTCTGCCTCCCATACAGTTCGCTCCTCCAGCCAGATACCCCAAGTCAGTCAAACCTTCGGTCTTGTCATTTTCATGCCCCCACCCCGTGGCCCCTCAGTAAACAATTAAAGAATGTGAGTCCTTGATGTGGATGCAGAGAGGAGTTAGAGAGGCACTGGGCCCTTCTTGGGTCTGCAAACGGCTGACTTTTCCGTAGGAACATACTTCAAAGGGAGGCTTGATCCACGTGCCTGTGAAATTTTATAAGCATGTCCTAAAGTAACTCAGGCATAAGAATTCTGGGTGGAGCCCAGAACAGGCACACCTTGAGGATTTATATTCACTAGTAAACAACCTCAGGTTGAGTATTTCCACTTTTAAAAATCCCTTTACTACAGGACATAGACGTAGATGCCACAGGTTGTTCAGATGGAAAACACTACCCATTACTGCTCTTGTGGAGTCTGAGGCCAGCATTAACCTAAAGTCACACCCACCTTCCACTCAGAAGCATCCCTCTCTGCCACTCTGCCTTCCTCTGATGCTACAGCTGGCAGCACATCTCTTTCTACTTTTTCTTGTTCTTGCTTCAAATGCTGGTGAAGGTTTAGTACGGTGGCCTTCAAGTCCACCAACAGATCTTCTTTTTTCTGGTTCAAACTCAGAATCTGTTTTTCCATATCTTCGATTTCTTCCTGTGTAGAAAGAGTGTTTGCAGAGGTTTGAGAAGTCTGAGGCCTTTGCAGGCCGATAGCAGCCTGCTTCCTTTGGTACAAGGGCTAAAGATTTTTCTCTGCTGTTTGGTTTACAAAGCCAGAAGCTAGTCTCTGGCACAGCAAAGCTCCTTCCATCCTGGCTGCATTTCCAAAGGTCCTTTTTAGGCTTTATAAGCTATAGGATCCCCCAGCCTTGCCAGAGACCTTGTGAATCCGAATCTCTGGGGGTTGAGCCAAAGCATGGAAACTTGTAACAAGCTCCAGAGATGACTGTGGTGTGCAGCCAGGGTTGGGAGCTACTGGTCTAGCGGCTAGCTATAGGACTGAGAGAACCAGAATCCACGGCCCAGGGCCCAGGAGTCTGCACACTAACCAACACAGTATAAGTGGCTTATGCATACTTCCCACTGCATCCCAAAGCGTATTAAAAATGCATGTCCCAGCCAGGCACGGTGGCTCATGTCTATAATCCCAGCACTTTGGGAGGTCGAGGTGTGTGGATCACCTGAGGTCAGGAGTTAGAGACCAGTCTGACCAACATGGAGAAACCTCATCTCTAGTAAAAATACAAAATTAAGCAGGGCGTGGTGGCGGGCGCCTGTAATCCCAGCTACTCAAGAGACTGAGGCGGGAAAATCGCTTGAACCTGGGAGGGGAGGCGGAGGTTGTGGTAAGCTGAGATCGCACCATTGTATTCCAGCCTGGGTAACAAGAGCAAAATTCCATCTCAAAAAAAAAAAAAAAAAAAAAAAAAGCATGTCCCCAGGAGACACGTTCCTATATCTCTCCAGGAAATTCTTAAACAGACTAACATTTGGGAACCACCAAGAGAAAATGAAAATATAAATCTCATTCTTTTGTTATTATCTTTGAAAGTCTTCTTTGGTTTTACTAAATTCATTTACTTTTTTTGTTGTTGTTTTTGCAACACAAGCCAGCATACTTTTTTGTTTGTTAGCAGAGTCTATCCTGCTCAATCACTTACTTTTTCTACAGTGAAATCTTCCTGCTAAATAGGAATAAATAAACAAATAAAGGTACCATGTAGTATATCTTCTTATGAGAATGATGGAGAGATGACCCCAAGCTTCATAATGTTACTTTTAACATTTCTATTTGTTGATGTGTGCAAATAAAGTTTCTTACACATGGCAGATATGCAAATGCCCACTGTCTATCTGAGATAGATTCTTAGATGTGGAAGAAATAGCAGGTGTCAAATACACTAACATCCCCCTCTCTAGCACCTCTGAGAGATGTCATTCAACTTGCCTGAGCTCCTGAAGTGAGTGCTGCATCAGAAGCAGCCTGCTCTTTTTTAGAAAACCTTCATGTGCTTGAAATTTGTTCCCAATATATTCCTTAAACCCTATTCTTTCCTCCTCCTTTCTTCCTTTCTTCCATCCGTCCATCATTCCTTTCTGTCCATCATTCCCATAATAAGATATACTACATGGTACCTTTATTTGTTTATTTATTCCTATTTACCAGGAAGATTTTACTGTAGAATAAGTAAGTAATTGAGCAGTGGCTCATCCATCCACCCATCCTACAGATATTCATAGAAGCATTAATTTTCTTACAGAAGAAAGAAACATGATCTGTCTCTACCTGCAAGGGAAAGTTGTAAAGGCCAGGGAAAGAAGCTGATTTGTCCAAAGCTGCAGCTAGCACCCAGCAGAACACAGGCCTGGGCTTTCTCGTGGCTCTACTGCACACTTTCCTAGGCCAATACCCCTATTCTGTCTGAAGTCAACATTTCTGTGATTGCTTTTTGAGAAATAACAGATGTTTGACTTCAATCTGAGTGGGCTGCATTTTGTGTTCCATTTTCAAAAAACACTAAACTTTAGAAGTACACTGCCTTCCAACAAGAGCAATACTACAGCACTAGAATAACAGAAGCAGAGTACAGCCGCGGTCCTACATGGAGCAGCTGTTCTCAAAGCAGCATCTGCAGACCCCTGGCCACAGTGTATGAGGTCCAGATAATTTTCATAGTACTAACATGCTATTTGCCCTTTACACTGTGCTGACATTTACACTGATGGCATGAAAGCAATGGTGTGTATAACTACTGGTACCTTATATCAATTAAGGCAGGAACACCAAGTATGTTCATTGTTACTGGGTTCTTGACTTTGATGTTTGTATAAACTACCCAGTCACGGGTATTCTGTTATGGCAGCACAAGTAAACTAACACACGTATCTTTATCTAGGACATTCTTAAGGAAAAATTCCATCTTCCTGGAGGGAGGCTTGTTGAGTTATCACATGGCACAAGGCAGAAGGGCAAAAATGGGTTAACTCCCTCCCTCAAGCCCTTTACTGAGGGCACCTAATCCCATTCATGAGGGAGGAGCCCTTATGAGTCAATCACCTCCCAAGGGCCACACTTCCCGATACTGCTGCGTTGGTGATTAAGTTTCAACATGAATAAAAATGTTGGAGGGGAGCAACATTTTTGGGGGGGACAAAAACATTCAAACCACAGCAGCATGTATTTTTAGTATTCTTTGTGAAAAAATGGCAAGTATGCATATGGCACTTCTACTGCATGTGAAGGGCCAATGGATGAGAAAAACCACTTAGGCCATTGTTTGAGTTGTAAGCTGAACTATCCTTTTTATTCATAGAACACTATTTTTACTTGAAAAAAGCCAGCTGATAAACTATATTGATTTCCTTAGATACTAAAAGATTTTTCTGAAGAGATAGGTGTTAATATCAACAACTATGATTTAAAGAAATACTGACTTGAAATGTGTCAACATTTTGAAGATCTGCATAACTCAGTAAAGCAATATTTTCCAAATGATCTAGCGTGATGTTATAAAAGCATTCATTGTTAGAAGATCCATTCAACGTACAAAGTAGACCAATGGATTTTAATGTAAGAACATGTAAAGGTCATTGACATGGCTTCAGATTCCATTTTACAATTAATACGTAATTTGCACTTGTTGGGTTTTAGTATAGTTTCAAAGAAAAATGTCCACAATTATTCAAAAGGACTATTAAAATATTCCTCCCTCTTCCAAGTGCATGTCTTTGAGAGGCTAGATTGTCTTCACATACTTAAAACAAAACTACATGCCTAAACAGATCAAACGCAAAAACATAATCTGTCTGTCTATTAGGTGGGTGTACTGACCTAATATTGAGTCAGATATTAAAGATATTACAAATACACAAAACAGTGTCAGTCTTCTCATCTATTTGTTTTAGAAAATATAACTACTTCAATAAAAATATTATTTCTACTTCAGCCTGGGTAACACAGTGAGACCTCTTCTCTAAAAAAAAAAAATAATAATAAAATAGTTATTCCTATTAACATGTTGTGGGTTTGTTATTGTTACTTAAAAACTAAACAAATGTTTTTACATTTCTGAGTTTTAACTTCTGTATCAATGGATATAATTCATAGAAACAAAAGCTCTTTGGGGTCCTTGAATTTTTATCATAAGGGGAAATCCAATGTTTTTACAATATTGAGTCTTTAATACTGAGTGGGAATTATTGATCTACCGTTGAACAGCTGTGTCACTTTGCACTCCCCTGTACTTCCCTGTAGATGTCAAATCACTTGCCCTAGGTCTCACAGCCAGCAAGTGGTATAATCTTCCTTTGAGTACCGTATTAATTGCCTGCCTGTATCAACTTGATGGCAGGAAAAAAAGCAGCTTTCTATTATCCCTAGCATACAATCAGGTTTTTTTTTTTCATTATAGAAATGCTACTTCAAAAGCAATGACTGAAAAAAACTAGTAATAGACAGTTAACCTGCAAACCATTGTAGCTGAATCTACAGGACACTGTGAATTCTGACATATGGCAATACTACTTAGAAAATGGAATTCTTCATTACAATAGTATTTGGGTCTCTAACTGCCAAAGCCCAGCCTGCTCACACTGCCTGACTCTATCCCAGAAAGTCAGGTTGTCCACATATCCTGTGTGTTATAACAGCTTCCTTGGTACCAGAGCAAATTCAGATCAAAAGGCATCAAGCTAAGACTATGGGCACTTAAAAAGCCCTCCATTAAAGAAGGAGATGTGGCAACCCTGGCCCAGTTTCTGGGGTTAGGGCTGCCCAGGCTATACACAGATAAGGCTTCTCTTGATTAAACATCAAAGGCTACAATTTTATCATTTTTTAGTAATGATCATTATATAATCACCTATTTTCTGAAATAGGAATGGAAAGTAAATACACACAGAAATTGTTACAGAGAAATAGGAACTTACACTATACACTAGAAAGGCTTCTAGACACCAAAGGCTTAGTAAGTATTAAATAAATGGACTGAAGGACACACGAAACATACCTTTAAGAATGAAGGAAACATACCTGTAGCTGTGGCAGCTTGGCAGCTTGGTCTGGTGACATATGTTCAAAGGAGAACTGAGCTGAATGATTATTTAAGATCTGTTTCAAATTTTCTATTTCTTCATCACATTCATTGGTCTGTTTTATGACTACCTATAAAATAACCCCCACAAAAGAAAATTGTCATAATCTAAGTAGATTAATGGAGTATTTTCATTGTCTATCCCCGTAGAAGTTTTAATCACTTAGAGCAAATATGCACCCACTGAGATTTCAATAGGATGTGGTAGCCTAAACAGAGAGAAGAATGTTTGCCAAGCTGACACCTGATCTTCTTGCTCTCCTAGATGCCAGGGCATGCTGGGCAGTGCTTAAAGTACAAGCCTCACTGGACACACCTTTACTCTTAAGTATTTCCAGTCCAGTAAGTTTATTCTGTAAAGCATTTTATGGCATGTTAACATAAAGTTGCTAACTTTTGAAAAATTACTGACGCGTCACAGACACCATTTTAATACATATTCCACAGTGGGCTTTCCACATAGAAAGGTGACATAACTGATTCAGATTGAACAGAGCATGTGATTTGAGTGATAATGGGTTTTCCCGGTCCAACTTCACTTCACTTGGTACCCGTTGGGATCAGTGATGTTTATTTTGTGAGTAAGAGGTTGAGGGTTCAAGAACAGCCTGAATTTGCAGAATAAAGGAAAACTAACCAGAACAATACCTGGCATCTAGTGTTGGGAAGCAGCAAAGCTGACCTATCTGTGGACTAAATAGTATGATTAAGTATGATGAAAAATAAAGAAACGAACTTCAAAAGAAAAACGAGATACTTCGTTGGTATGCTACATAATGAAGCAAAATGCCTTTTAAAACTACAAAGCTTCTAGCTAACACGGAATTCTTCCTTGTATTTTCTTTAATATTTAACCATAATTTTAGCTGTAGGCTGGAAATGAGTAACTATGTGCACTGTGCACATCTGCTCCCCAGCCCTCAATAATGAACTATAGCCCCTTACTCCCCACAAAAGTAATCTGTCTTATTTTCTACGAGGTCATTTACAATATTTAAAGTAGAAACCAAAGGAAATGTACCATATTCTAATGATTGTCATCACCCCTGTCTTACTTAGCTTTGAAATATATGAGGGGACATCTGATTGCTACCAGCACAATGAGATGGAAAGTTTGGGCAGCACAGTTTGATACCTAACTTGGCACAAAATAGAGCTTCCTCTTCTATTTCACCCCTTTCATGTTGTGAAGAAGCCATTTGAAAGCATAGTTAGGACTGTTGCTTTCTTCTTCTGATTAGGAGACCAATAAAGCACAAAAGGATGAAAATAACAGATCATATTTTATATTTTTTTCCTTCTCTTTATATTATCACAAGATAGTACAGAGTGCTAGATCTTTTTTCTCTCTGTGGATGTTACAGAATGCTATCAGTTGACTAGTAGCCAGACCAGAGTTAAGATGCAAACCAGAGAGTACAGTATCCTCAAACCTTAGGAGAACAGAACAAAAATGTGCATAAAACTTAACAGGGAATAAGATATAGTCATTTTTCTTTTTACAAGCAAAAGGTGGTTTCATTTTTCTCATAAAAAGTAAGTCCTACAGTGACCCATCTAATCAGGAAAGGCAGCATGCAGGCGGTGGATGGAGAGGACTGAAAGTCTGTACACTTTAAGGCTCTTTCTGCAACTTTCTGTTCCTGTGGGAGTGATTGTTGATCTAGGAATACAAACTAAAGATTATTTCTAACTAATGACAATTCTTGGTGGAGACTAGTGATCCAACAAAACCCAACCACCACCACTACGACCACCAAACTCCTCTGGGGAGAAGATGAAAAATATCATCTCTCAATATGCAAAATGACACCAGGAGCTTAGAAACTCAAATTCTTGCTCCATGTATACATAAATTAACCTCTACACACATTAACTCTGTGGTCTTTTTGCAGGTCACTTAACCCTGATGTCAATTTCCTTATCTGTAACAAACAAGGATGATAAAGTGCCTACTCAACCTACATCGCATGTTTGGTAATAAAATGAGACAATCAATAAGAGTGACTGAGAAAACAGAGATTACTACGGTGATGATTACTTTCTAGATCTGTTGGCCTCAGAGGCTGCCAATGCGTTGTTCAGGTTTGACTCTCTCCCCACAGCATTTTGCCCATGAAGATCTTTAATAAACTGTGGAATGAAATTAAATAGACCATCACTATGCTTTCATGTCTTCAACCAGAACAAGGATAAGAACTGAGAAAAATAACCTTAGCTCCATTTCAGCATGAAGATATGCTTTTATATAAAATGCCACCTCCTATAATAATTAATAGGATAATAATTCCAATTAGAAATGAAAACAAAACCATTGGTGAACATTTTCATCCACTAGGTTGGCTGTCATTAGAAACTGCTCACCTTTAATAACTCATTCTGTTCTTGAGTCACATTTTCCAATAGTTTTATATCTTGTAAAAGCTGATTTGTCCGCTGAAACACAGGCAGAGGTTTCATTCCTGTCTGGGGTAACCTCAGTCCCACCTGGTAAGACACTATCTCAGCAATGGTTTTCTTCATGGGACATATATTTTCAAGTATGACCTTAATTATGTAAGAGACGCATGTTACAAAAATGAAAAGACAATGGTCACTGTTAAATTTAATTATTCAAAATTAAAATACTGTATAATTTAGTTTTTATAGTTTCCATTTTTAAAACAATTTCTTAGCTCAGATTGAAAAGAACTATAATGTCACTCGTGATCTGGGAGTTGAAGGTCTCAGGAAAGAATACCTGCGGCAAGAGTAACCTATCAGTACTCAATTATGCATTTGGACAACTTTTTTCTTCCTCCTCTCCCTCCACTTTCTGTGTAGAACTGGCGTTTTGCTGTGTATACTGTCACTAGGCAGTGAGTAATGTAAGGGCAGGAACTGCCTCTCACTTTCGTAGCAACTACACCTAGCACAGGCTTCCCATGTAGCAGGCCTCAAAAAATGCTTACTGACTTCAACAGAACTGACCTGCATGAGTCCCAGGACATATGCAGGGACTATGTACACTCCCAGGAGTATAATTATATTTTGCTTTAATAACATCTGAGCCATAGAAATCCAGATTTATGTAACCAATAATTAGAAGAGATTATTCACTTTACTAAGTCATATTTCATATAATATCATTTCATTTATCCTCACAACCCCCTGAGAGCTAAGTATCCTAACCTCCATTTCACAGGTGAGGAAATTGGGCTCACAGAAGTTGGAAGATCCAGGTAAGCTTAGTCTGTAAGAGGCAAAGCTGGGAATAGAATCCAGGCCTCCCTGAGCCTAAGCCACATGCTCTCAATCACTAGGCTGAGTGGGGGATCAACCTTTGTCTGCTGTTTAGTTATGTCCCAGCTCCTCTGTCAGGGGCTCTATTACATTATAATTGGCCAATGTCATCACTTCAGTACCAGTGCACAGATATGAAAGAGAATCCAAAAAACATTAATTACTCAAAGTCATGCAGCCAGTGAGCAGTCTAGCTGGGGCTGGAACCCAGTTCAGCCTGACTTAGGTACTCAAGCCCTTGAGTTTGACTTAAATGAAACAGTAACTTATAGGAAAGTTATCTTTACATAGGTGGTACTATAACTATGATTAAAATACATAGTCATTCCCATCAATTTCCTAACCTCCTCTATTAAGACTAAATGTTTTTGTGTCACATCATATTGTTTTTAAAAAGACATAATTAAGTATTATAAGAAAATACTTTAAATAATGATCTATGCTTACCTCCCCATGTTTAAGATGTTCTTCAGGAGAAAAATCAAGTATTTCTTTTGATAATAGGATAGTTTTGATTTTTGAAACTCTTTTTTCCATTGATTTTACTTCAGATTCAATAGCAACCACATCCTAGAATTTCAGAAGCAAGAACAAACTGATACAATATATATTGTATATTAATCATCTGTAAAACAGTTTATTGGAATTAATTCTATTCTCTTATTTAGCCAAATAATGTTTGCCATCTATAACTCTTAAAAACTAACCAAGCACTACAGATAAATAATGTTCACCATTTTTAATAAAAACGTTAATCCATAAATAGCACACCATACTACAAAGCATTGCTTATATACTTTCTAGACTAAAGATCATTGTATGCCAACTTTAAATTACTCATACTATGAGATCAAAGGTCATACATATTGAAATCAATTTCTTTAAAACAAACTCTTTAGATTTATCTTTGGATTACATTTAAAGACTTGAAAATAGGTGGGTATGACATTTTAAAAACTCCCACCACCTTAAGTAAAATGATAAAGTTACCCTTGGGAAACGGACACACAGGAACTAGAAAAGGGTCAGGACTTTTTCACTAACTCCCTAATAAATTGTTGCCAAGCAGAGTGTCACTGAGTTATTTTATAACCTATTCAGATTAACATAAACAATGGATCATTTTCCAGTGGTTAGTCTCTCATCAACATCAACCTGCAGGACCTGGTCAAGAACCTTCAAGTGAAATGCTGCAAAAATAAGCAAAACGTATGCTGCGAAATCTACAGACTGAAGTCCACACAACTGTAAGAGAGCCTATAGGCCTTTAGAGCTCAATGCAGATAGACTGTACCAATAAGAAGGTATGGTAAATAATGAAGGAGATTTAAAAATGACATAAAAATAGACAGGATATCAAATTATAGCAGTCTGGAGCCATTCAATACAGGGACCAACAAATTTTTTTTTTCTTCTGAAAAGGAAGTTTAGCTCTTTTTGTCCAGAGTGGGGTGCAATGGCGTGATCTCGACTCACTGCAACCTCCGCCTCCCGGGTTCAAGTGATTCTCCTGTCTCAGCTTCCCCAGTAGATGGAATTACAGGCACCTGCCACTACGCCCAGCTAATTTTGTATTTTTAATAGAGACGGGGTTTCACCATGTTGGCCAGGCTGGTCTCGAACTCCTGAACTCAGGTGATCTGCCCACCTCGGCCTCCCAAAGTGCTGGGATTACAGGCAAGAGCCACCGTGCCCAGCCAGGAACCAACAAAACTTCATAAGCAAATGAAGAAGTATGTACGATAGCTGTTTATAGTGATTATCTCCAAATTATGAGGAAAAGTTAAATGGGCATTATTCTGTACACCTAGTATTTAAGAAATTCGATAGAATTAGACAATGTATTTTAGGGTAATTTTCATCAAAAATTATAGAAGCATTTAAAAATTTTGAAATAAGCTTCAATAACCAAGAATATTACTTAAACAGTTATTATTCCCTGAAGATACATGAGTGTGGTATAGGGAATGTAACTGAGAAACAAAGGTAAATAATGAAGAACTAACTGTAACTGCCTCTACTATGTGACTCTATCCTTAAACAAATGCATCAGATATTTCAAGCAAAAATCAAAATCCAGAGGCTGGCATGCAACAGCCCTTCAATAAATATTTGCTATTGGTAAATAAAGACTTGGGATTACCTCTTTTAAACTTGTTTTTAATTCCTTTTTGTGGAGAATGGGGTCTTGCCCAGACAGGCCTCAAACTCCCGTGCTCAAGCTATCCTCCTGCCTCTGCCTCCCTAAGTGCTGGGATTACAGGCGTGAGCCACTGCGCCTGGCCAGGATTCTCTTTCAATTTCCTCTTTCCTACCCAGCATTTAAAAATCAATCATATTTCTCTTTGACAAAGAGAAAACAAAAGCTTATTTTTATCAAGATTCTCTACTCTTTAAACAGACCACTTCCAAAATGAAAATGGGGAGATGTTTTTTGTTATAGTTACATTACAGGTTGCAAAGTAAAGTAAAATATAATTCAACAAATAACATAAACGAAATTTCACCAGATCAATGTGTCTTCACAATGATTAGTTGTATAGTACTTGGTTAGCAGTATAAATCTAATTTATTTCTTCTTTTTTTTTTTTTTTTTTGAGACAGAATCTTGCTCTGTCACCCAAGCTGGAGGGCAAGTGGCGCAATCTTGGCTCAATGAAACCTCTGCCTCCCAGGTTCAAGTGATTCTCCTATCTCAGCCTTCCAAGTAGCTGGGTTTATATGCGTGTACCACAATGCCCAGCTAATTTTTATATTTTTAGTAGAGACAGGATTTCACCATGTTGACCAGGCTGGTCTTGAACTCCTGACCTCAAGTGATCAGCCTGCCTTGGCCTTCCAAAGTGCTAGGATGATAGGCATGAGCCACCATGCCCAGCCCCTAATTTAATTCTGAATGAAATAGAAATTAAGAATAATAAATCGCATCTTTATGGTGCCAACTTACATCAGCCATTTGCTGAATCTGTGGAAGGTTTTCCATTATCTTTTGTTGTAAAGCTGTTACTTGATCACTTAACTCTTGTATGGATTGTGTTAATTCATCTGTTTCAACAATTATTGACAGGTCTTCTAGATCCATTAAGATTGAATGTAAAAGATTGTGCTTCTGTTCTGAATCTTCCAAAGCCATCTATATAAAAACAAAATGAGAGAAAGAGAGAGACATCAAGATCCTGATATAAGTTGATTAAAATTTTAATCAGAGAAAATTTAAAGTTGTCTCAACATTTTAAACTTCTAATCATTTCTAGTTTGATAATGAAAACCAAATACTCTCTAATGTCAATGGTAATAAAAGACTTTAGAGTATCCACCTGTGTACTCTACTATAATAAGAAATATAGATACTTTGTGTATCTTTTGTTATTCACAATAAGCCCCTTTTATACATGTAATAATTTTCAAATTTAAGATGTCAAAATAGCTCAGCCACCTAATGAAAATGCTCAGTTTGCTAATGTACTCTTCAGGCAATTCCATAAACCATAACTGATAGGAGAAAGAACATTCATTTATGCAACGAAAATTTTAGTCATAAGTCACTAAAACTAAGTGGGTTATTCAGAATTTTATATTAATCTTACTCAAAATCCTTATAGGAGAAAACTTTTAAAAAAACAAAACTTAAAACCAATGCTTTTTACTAATATCACTGACACAAACTACTTAGGAATAAATTTAACAACATACATGCAAGAACTGTATACTGAAAATTACAAAACACTGCTGAGAGAAATTAAACACCAAGAGAAATAAAGAGATATATCATGTTCCTGGACTGAATAGTCAATATGGTTGAGTCGTTAATTCTCTTCCAAATTCATCTACAAATTTAACGCAATCCCACTGAAAATTCAAACAGAACTTTATTTAGAAATTGACAAGTTGATTCTAAGATTTATATGGAAATGCAAAGGCCTTGATTTAGCCAACACAAATCCAAAAAAGAAGAACAAAGTTGTAGAATTGATGCTACCCGATTTCAGGACTTACTGTAAAGCTATGGTAATGAAGACTGTTGTATTCGTGAAAATATAGACATAAATCAATTGAACAGAAGTGAGAGCCCAGAAATAGAAGCACATGTATGAGGTCAGTTGATTCCCAATAAGGTCAGAGTAATTTAATGGTGATTCTGATCAATAAATGACGCAGAAACAATTGGATATCCTTATGGAAAAAAAGAACTTTGATCCTCAAATCATATCTTAGGCAACAATTAACATGAAATGAATCACAGACCTAAGAGTAAGAGTTAAAACTATCAAGTTTTTGGAAGAAAACATAGGAGGAAATCTTTGTAACCCTGCATTAGGTAAAGATTTCTTAGAATGCAGAACAAAAGAATAATTCATAAAAGAAAATAGTGATAAAGTGGACCTCATCAAATTGATAACATTTGCTTGCTGAAAGGCAGTGTTAAAACAATGTAAAAACAAGCCACAGGCTGGAAGAAAATATTTGTAAATGACATATATGACAGAAGAATGGTTTTCAGAATATGTTACAAATAATTTACAACTCAACAAGAAGACAAACAATGGAATTTTTTAAATGAGCAAAAAAAATTGAACAAATGCTTCACAAAGGAAGTATACAAATGACCGATAAAGACATAAATAGAGGCCAGGCGCGGTGGCTCCTGCCTGTAATCCCAGCACTTTGGGAGGCTGTGACGGGCAGATCACAAGGTCAGGAGTTCCAAGACCAGCCTGGCCAACATGGTGAAACCCCGTCTCTACTAAAAATATAAAAATTAGCCGGATGTGGTGGTGTGTGCCTGTAATCCCAGCCACTCCAGAGGCTGAGGCAGGAGAATCACTTGAACCCGGGAGGCGGAGGTTGCAGTGAGCTGAGATTGTGCTACTGCACTCTAGCAGCCTGGGCGACAGAGCGAGACTCTGCTTCAAATAAAAAAAAAAAAGACATAAATAAATGCTCAAAATTATTACTTATTAGAGAAGTGCCATTTAAACCACAATGACATACCATTGTAAGTCACTACAATGGCTAAAACTTAAAAGACAGACAATATTAAGTGCTGTTGAAAATATGGAGCAATTAGAACTCATGTTGCTGGTAGGAATGAAAAATGACACAACCATTTTGGAAAAGGATTTCCCAGTTTATTATTTATTAAAACACATCATAAAAGAGGTATTTATTCATTGAAATAAAATGAAAACACATGTCTACACAAAGATTTATATATAAATATTCACAGCAGCTTTGCTCATAATGGTCTATGGTAGCAGCCTCTGAGGTAGCCCGGAATGATCCCCCGCCTGGTATTCATACCCTTATATCAGTTTCCTTGACTGCAGGCCGGAATTACTGATTTAATTCTAATAAAATGTGGCAGAAGTGATGAGATGTCACTTCTAAGATTAGATTACAAAAACTGTGGCCCAGACTGGGTAATAAAGAGAGACCTTATCTACAAAAATGTAAGAATTAGCCAGGTATGGTCGCATGCACCTGTAGTCCCAGTTACCTGGGAGGTTAAGGTGGGAGGATCATTTGACCTCAACAAGTGCAGGCTGCATTGAGCCGACATTGTGCCACTGCACTCCAGCCTGGGTGACAGAGCAAGACCCTGTCTCTAAAAGAACAATAAAATGTGGCTTCTGTCTTGAGAGCTCTCTCTTACTCTCTTGTAGATAGTTTATGCTGAGGAAAGCCAGCTGCCATAGTGTGAGGCAGACTCTTGGGGGAGCCCACGTGTCTGTGAGTAGAAGCAGATCTTCTGAGGCCTATCGACAGTCATGGGAATGAGCTTTGAAGCAGATCCCCCACCTCTTCCCACACCCAAGTTCAGCCTTCAGATGAGCCTGCAGCCTTTGCCGACACCTTGATCACATTCTCATGAGAGAGCTTGAGCCAGAGACACTTAGCTAAGCCATGCCTGTGGATTCCTGATCCACAGAAATTGTAGTAATAGAAGTTTGCTGGGTCGGGTGCGGTGGCTCAAGCCTGTAATCCCAGCACTTTGGGAGGCCGAGGCGGGTGGATCACAAGGTCAAGAGATCAAGACCATCCTGGTCAACATGGTGAAACCCCGTCTCTACTAAAAAAATACAAAAAATTAGCTGGGCATAGTGGCGCGTGCCTGTAATCCCAGCTATTCAGGAGGCTGAGGCAGGAGAATTGCTTCCACCCAGGAGGCGGAGGTTGCGGTGAGCCGAGATCGCGCCATTGCACTCCAGCCTGGGTAACAAGAGTGAAACTCCATCTCAAAAAAAAAAAAAAAAAAAAAAAAAAAAAAGAAGTTTGCTGTTTCAAGCTGCCAACTTTTGAGTAATTTGTTACACAGCAATGGCTAATACATAGCTCAAAACTGGAAGCAACCCAAATATCTATTAACTGGTAGATAAACAAACTACTTATTTCCAAAAATGGAATATTACTTGGCAATCAAAGAATTAACTATGCATTGATAAGTGTAATAACCTGGGTGAATCTCAAAAGCATTATGCTAAGTGAAAAAAGTGAGACACAAAAGACTACATACTGTTTGATTCCCTCTATACGATGTTCTAGAAAAGGCAAAACTATAGTAACAGAAAACAGTGAATGATTACTTAGGGTTGGAGGTGGGTAAAAGGGTGCAATGGCTCACACCTGTAGTCCTAACACATTGGGAGGCCGAAGTGGGCAGATCGCCTGAGATCAGAAGTTCGAGACCAGCCTGACCAACATGGTGAAACGTTGTCTCTGCTAAGAATACAAAATAAGGCAGGCATGGTGGCGTAAGCCTGTAATCCCCGCTACTGGGAAGGCTGAGGCAGGAGAATCACTTGAACCCAGGAGGCAGAAGCTGCAGTGAGCCTAGATCGTGCCATTCCGCTCCAGCCTGGGCAAAAGGGTGAAACTCCAACTCAAAAAAACAAAAAAAGTTAGTATTCTATTTTTATAATGACGACAATTTATGTTCCAGTGATTCTTACAACAGTAGTATTTGTGAAATTATCTTTAGGTTACAAAGACCTGTTTTAACAAATGCAATCCAGGTAGAAGGGTATAGTGCAATTAAAACAAACATTTAAAGCTTGGTTTAGAGTTCTGATGCTTCTTTAAAAGTCAATTTAAAAAGTAACACCAGAATATGCTAGAAAATGGAAAAGGGTATCCTAAAAGTAGAATTATTGGACAAACCAGGATTTCACATAGGACTAGTTATTTAGGACTTACTTCCCAGGGGGAGATTAGGACCTATCAGGACACAGAAATAAACCCATAGCTTCCCTTGTCCCTACTTCCTTTACTCAGTTCTAGCTCATAAAGACAGACTAGCAATTTAGAAAGTCCTGAAGAGTTTGAGAGATACTTTTATATTTTTGCATTTGTATCAGTAGAAGGTAGCAAAATCCCAGCTGCTTTTACCTGAGCTCACTTTTGTAGTTTGTTTTTTTAACTGATAAACATTTAAAGGGGGAAGAAAAAAGCATCATTCCTCTTTTTTGTCTTGGTAAAGTCCTCAACAATAGTGAATTAGAGAGGTGATAAAAAGTTTAAAAATGACAAACTTTGAGGATATGGTAAGTTAATCCACGTGGGGAAAGGCAAAAGAAAACACAATCAAGGAGAAGAAAAGAAAAAAAATGGATAGAAATGCAGCATCTTTACAAGTGTTACCGAAAGAAAAAAATATGAAAACAGGCTGGTCCGAGTGCAGTGGTGTTTACAACTAATCGATCACAACCAGTTACGGATTTCTTTGTTCCTTCTCCACTCCCACTGCTTCACTTGACTAGCCTTTTAAAACAAACAAACAAACAAACAAATAAATAAATAAAAATAAATAAAAAGAAAAAGAAAAAAAATATGCCAACAATTCTCAAACGTCAGGGAAGTCTGAGGTCAGTAGCTCACTTAGGAACACACTGTGCCATTCTAAACATAGAAAAAGGAGCTGAATCACCTTGCAAGTCTGATTCTGTAAAAACGGTCACCAAATTTCTCTAAGGGATTCCTTCTCATGGCAGAATAAGAGAAGGGAAACATACCAGCACAATGAAACTTCTCTCAATACTCAGTATCCGGAAGACGTTTTGCAGCCAAGGCCTCAAGTAGGAAAACACTTTGATTTGTTTTGTCTTTGTAAGCCAGCATGGAGACACAGGGCATGTGTGGAGTACCGGGAAGGACAGGAAATTTGCAATCATGGTGTGTCAGAAGTGGAAGGAACCATGGATTCGTTTTCTATCGCTGTGTAACTAATTCCCACAAACTTCATGGCTTAAAGCAAAACAAAGTTATCTCATATTGTCCAGGGGTAAGGAGTCCAGGCATAGCTGTGGTGAGTCCTTTGCAAGGGGAGCCACAGGCTGCAGTCCTGGTGCCATCTGGAGCTTGGGGTTCTCTTTCAAGATCATTCAGGTTGTTGGCAGAATTCAGCCATAGGACTGCGGTCCCTGTTTCCTTTGCTGGCTCTCAGTGACTCTCAGCTTCTAGAAATAGCTTTTGGGTCCTAGCCCCATGGCCCTCTCACAATATAGCTGCTTACTTTTTCAAGGAGAATCTCACTACACTCTGCTACAGGTTGAGTAGCCCTTAGCTGAAATGCTTGAGACAAGAAGCATTTCGGATTTTAAACTTTTTCAAATTTTGGAATATAAGTATTATACTTACTGGTGGAGCCTTCCAAATCCGAAAATCCAAAAACCCATATTAGAGAGCCTTATAATCACGTTAATCAAGTATTTACGGGAGTGACTACTCCATTACCTTAGTCAGACAATATAACCTAATCAATGAAGTGACTATCCTATCATATGCACATTCCTGCCCACATTCAAGAGAAGGGAATTATTCTTCCAGGTGATATACATGAGAGGATGGGAATATTAGGGATGCATCTTAGAATTCTACCAACCAAAAACCATTAGCACTATCCTGAGCACATTCTTATTTCATGGGGGGAAACTGAGGTCCACAGAAGACATGCTAAATCATCCAAAAAGTCATAAAGCAGTTATCAGGACAGTAAGAGCTGGATCCTGCTCTCCAAAATCCCTGTCTAGTGCTTGCCACTCTCTCAAGCTTCCTTCCACCACTGGCATGGTTGGGGTAAGGCTGTATTTCAGGAAAGGAAGAAAAAAGCAACAGGATGATCAGCTAAGCCACAAATCCTTATGTAGCTGCTATGAGTGGCAGAAAACCTGAGAACACTTACCTGCAGAGTGCTAGCATGGTGACTCAGTGTCTTTGAAGAGTCATAGTCAGCAGGATTGGCCAGCAAACGACTGGTATTTTCTATCCAAGCCTCGGTGCTCTTCAGAAGGTCACTATATTCCTCCATCTTAACCGTGGCCTGGGAAAGAGACGCAGTGCCAAACTTAGTTGGATGCCTTTTACTGGAGATGAGTGACTACTCACTGAAGAGTCAGTTGCTGCTAGTCAGGGGTGTGTCAGACCTTGCAGATGTCTGCTCCCCATGGCTGGGGCCACTTGCTCATCTGCTCTAGGTTATGATACCCTCTGACCTTTTTTTCTTTTTTGAGACAGAGTCTTGCTCTGTCACCCAGGCTGAAGTGCAGTGGCACAATCTTGGCTCACTGCAACCTCCGCCTCCCAGGCTCAAGTAATTTCCCTGCCTCAGCCTCCCAAGGTAGCTGAGACCACAGGTGCATGCTACCACACCTGGGTAATTTTTTTTTTTTTTTTTTGTATTTTAGTAGAGACAGGGTTTCACTATGTTGGACAGGATGATCTCAATCTCCTGACCTCGTGATCGGCCTGCCTTGGACTCCCAAAGTGCTGGGATTACAAGTGGGAGCCACTGAGCCTGGCAGATACTTCTGACTTTTAAGACTAACTCTGACTACCGGTGGAAAGGTTTAAATGGTTCTACTCCAACGTTATAGGCCTCAGCAAGAGTTCTGGGTTAGCCTTGCAACTATTCTGGTTCCCATTTTATGCTTCATTTTTAAAACTGGGCTTGTACTTTGTCCTCCTGTTCGGGACCTTGCCCTACAGTTCTTCTAAGACCAGAATGCTGCCTCACTCTTATTAAATCATGAACACAACTCAGCCAACCACAGCTCCTATTAGGAACGAAGATAGAAAGGGTATCTTGTCCCTGAAAGACAGTCTTTCTCATTGCTGTCTCCATCCCTAGACTCCTGAGATCACCTGCCCTAAATTCCCATTGCTGGTCTTTATCTACCTATTGGGAAGCCTGGACTTCCCAACAGTTTGCCTGGCTCTTGCTGTGGTCAACTTGGTTCTGTCTGCCTAATCAGACTTCCTGCCTACACTAGCATTGAAATCTGTCTCCTCAGTGCCCACATGAGCCTACTGAGCCTCCAGCTTCAAGTCCTGTAACTGGCAAGTCAAGATAAACAGGCTACCTCTCAGTATATTATTTTGTTTTGTTTTAACACCATCTTAATACTACCACATGCTATGAAGCTACCATGAGTCACGGCCATACCTTATTCAACTGTGAGGTTCTAGACTCTGCTCTCTGTGACACTTGCTGATATTGCTGAAAAGGAATCATCAAGTTATCCATCCATTCTTGAGCCTGTCCAGGGTCCTGTTCAACAATGTCCTGAACTTCAGAATCCAGCTCATTTAGCTTGGAATGCCAGAGATCTAGCTCATCCCACATTTTCTGAAGAAGGAAATCGTAAGTCAGTTTGAATGAAGAGGCCATAGTTTATGGAGACAATGCCTGGTTTTCACCCAGAATTTACATTTATAAATGTTACTAAAACAGCACAGAAACAACATCACAAGAATAGCTGTTAATTTATACCCAGCAACCATGTGTGATCTAAACCAAAAAACACTTTTTCTTAGCTCTCCGAACTATAACTGTATTCATTTCACTACAAATTAGCTGTAGGGAAACAGAAAGACCTGGACATTTCTAGAGATTACTGACACAGGGCCGGGCGCGGTGGCTCACGCCTATAATCCCAGCACTTTGGGAGGCCGAGGCGGGTGGATCAAGAGGTCAAGAGATCGAGACCATCCTGGTCAACAAGGTGAAACCCTGTCTCCAATAAAAAAATATAAAAATTAGCTGGGCATGGTGGCGCATGCCTGTAGTCCCAGCTACTCGGGAGGCTGAGGCAGGAGAATTGCCTGAACCCAGGAAGCGGAGGTTGTGGTGAGCCGAGATCGCGCCATTGCACTCCAGCCTGGGTAACAAGAGCGAAACTCCGTCTCAAAAAAAAAAAAAGGAGATTACTGACACAAACAAGGTCAATGTAGCCCTCCTTCCTCAAGAGTGATGAACAAAACATTCTATTTTAAATGGGCCTGGGGAGGCCAGGTGCAGTGGCTCATGCCTATAATCCCAGCACTTTGGGAGGCTAAGGCAGGTGGATCACAAGGTCAGGAGTTTGAGATCAGCCTGACCTAATATGGTGAAACCCCATCTCTACTAAAAATATAAAAATTAGCCAGGCATGGTGGTTCATGCCTGTAATCCCAGCTACTCAACAGGTTGAGGCAGAAGAATCATTTGAGGTTGCAGTGAGCCGAGATCACGCCACTGCACTCCAGCCTGGGTGACAAGAACAAGACTCCGTCTCCAAAAAAAAAAAAGGCTTGGGGAAGTACCTGAAAATACCTGAACCTATTTACACTAGTTCATACAGAAACAGAAACACACACACACACACTTAATCTAGAAAATAATTTTAAGTGATAAAAATAAAGAAAAATATTTGGGCCGGGTGCAGTGGCTCACACAATTTTGGAGACCAAGGCATGTGGACTGCTTGAGCCCAGGAGTTCGAGACCAGCCCGGGCAACACTGGGAGATTCCATCTCTACAAAAAATACAAAAATTAGCTGGGTGTGGCAGCACACACCTGCAGTCTCAGCTAGGGAGACTGAGGTGGGAGAATCGATTGAGCCAGGGAGGTCAAGGCTGAAGTGAATTTTGATCACACCACTGCACTCCAGCGTGGGTGACAGAAAGAGACACTATCTCAAAAATTAAAAAAAAGAAAATTATCTGCTGACTTGGAATGAATGCAGAGGCAAAAAGCTCTAGAAACATGTATTAGGAACAACTGCTTTTGACTCAAGAAACCAATAGGTTGGATTCAAATCTGAACTTTGCTGGGCAGAGGAAAATTTCAAAGGTAAAACATTCAGTTCTTAATGTTTGCTTAAGAACATTTTTTCTCCTTTGTTGAGAACTAGGAAAATCTAACTTGCTAAATTAGGTTCCTCTGCTTAAGATTTGTCCAATAGTGAGCCAAATTCTAACCAATTTTAAAAGCCCCAAATTATTATAATTTTGAGGTAGAGTCTCGTTCTGTTGCCCAGGCTGGAGTGCAGTGGCACAATCTCGGCTCACTGCAACCTCCACCTCCCCGGTTCAGGTGATTCTCCTGCCTCAGCCCCCAGAGTAGCTGGGATTACAGGTGCCCGCCACCACGCCGGGCTAATTTTTTTGTATCTTTAGTAGAGACAAGGGTTCACCATGTTGGCCAGGCTGGTCTCGAACTCCTGACCTTGTGATCCACCCGCCTCGACCTCCCAAAGTGCTGGGATTACAGGCATGAGCCACCGCACCTGGCCAAAAGCCCCAAATTATTAAAAATATTTCCTTAAAACATAGATTTGGAAAAAAAAAAAAACATAGATTAGAACGATAATCCTTTCCCTATCCTGGAGTTTACTTGTGAATTAAGAAGTAGAATAGTGGCTGGGCGCGGTGATTCACACCTGTATCCCAGCACTTTGGGAGGCCAAGGTGGGGGTTTCAGGAGGTCAGGAGTGGGGACTAGTCTGGCCAACATAGTGAAACCCTGTATCTACTAAAAATACAGAAAAATTAGCCAGGCGTGGTGGCAGGCATCTGTAATCCCAGCTACTCGAGAGGCTGAGGCAGGAGAATCTCATGAACCCAGGAGGCGGAGGTTATAGTGAGCCAAGATCAGGCCACTGCACTCCACCCTGGCGACAGAGTGAGACTCCACCTCAAAAAAGTAGAATAGTATGTTTATGTACAGTTTTACCTAAGATTTTATTTTATAAGACATTTTACAAGGGAAATAAATTTGGAATTTTTATTTATTTTTTTAAACCTTGGCAATCTTAAAAAGAGCTTTAATATTTTTCATATTCTACTGAATGATTTTTAATATCAGTATCCCCAAGATAAAATCCTTACTTTCCTTTACTTGTGAAAATGCTAGTTCACAATCGCAGGCTCTCAGAAGTTTGGGTATATGCCCACCATGGAAAAGCAGAGTTTTTTGTTTTGTTTTTTTTTAAATGAGACAGAGTCTCAGGCTGTCACTCATGCTGGAGTGCAGTGGCATGATCTCGGCTCACTGCAACCTCCATCTCCTGGGTTCAAGGGATTTTCATGCCTCAACTTTCCGAGTAGCTAGAAATACAGGCATGTGCCGCCATGCCCAGCTCATTTTTGTATTTTTAGTAGAGACGGGGTTTTGCCATGTTGGCCAGGCTGGTCTTAAACTCCTAGGCTCAAGTGATTGCCCTGCCCTGGCCTCCCAAAGTGCTGGGATTACAGGCATGAGCCACCGCACCTGGACAACAGAATAATTTTTAAATGCAACTTTCCCTATCAAGCCTCTCATTTAGGTGATGCCCCTGCAGATTTGATTTAGGGTTTCTGTGCTTCAGAGTAATTCAAAAAAACTCACCTTGTGATAACTAATGAACAGGGGAGGACAGAAATACCAAATGCTCAAGGGAGTTACAGAAGAATTTTACCTTTTGAATTTCTTGCGCTTTCTCAATATTTTTGCTTTTCTGCTGCAACATCTTTTCAACATTATGTAGCCCATTGTTAATTTCTTCTATTTTTCTCCTCATTGCATATGATGGTGAACTTTTTAAGACTTCATTGCTAATCTGTTAAAGAGAGAAAGACACAGATGGCTTAGAGAGGTTGTCTGCACTTTATTCACAGGTTTGAACAACAAAAGTGGTAGTCACTCTGTTTTAACTTGCAAAAATTTTTTAAGGGCTGGGGGAAGAAATTCTGGCAAATGTGTTAATGAGAAGGTGAATAGGCAGACTAATAAATGGCAGGTGTATTTACTTGACCTCTTCAATCTTAAATAAAAATTCGTTTAATGTAATATAACATGTATTACACATATATGCTGTGTTGGGCAAAACTACTGAGTGGACTGTTTGAAACATGCCCAAATGGATCAAATGATATAAAAGAATTCCTGGGGGCGGGGTGGGGGGGCAGGCGCAGTGGCTCACACCTATAATCCCAGCACTTTTGGAGGCAGAGGTGGGTGGATCATGAGGTCAGCAGATCGAGACCAGCCTGGCCAACATAGTGAAACCCAGTTTCTACTAAAAATACAAAAATTTGCTGGGTGTGGCAATGGGCACCTGTAATCCTAGCTACTCAGGAGGCTGAGGCAGGAGAATTGGTTGAACCTGGGAGGCAGCAGTTGCAGTGAGCCAAGATAGCGCCACTGCACTCTAGCCTGGGCAACAGTGCAAGACTCTGTCTCGGGAAGAAAGAAAAAAAGAATTCCTGGGGGATAAACAATTCTTATATGATCTTTCTATTTTGTAAGAAGATCCTCTGCATAGATCTGTTTTCAGTAAAACCAAACTTACTCAAGCTGACTTTTAAACGTAATTGCCATCAAAGTATTCATTTGCGTGAAACAACCTTCTAAAAGCAGCTATTTCTTGAGGATGCATAGAGCTTAATTATTCTCTGTGTAACCATTTGTAGTAGATGTTTTCCTAGCCATCAGAAACTTAGCTAATGAACAGTGTAATGTTTTTTATCTAAATGATTCTCTTAAAAACAAACAAACAAACAAAAACTTGTACTAGGAAACATAATAAATGAATGTTGAATGTATCACTTTCTAAATGTGATACATTGAATGGTATTTGTGTTCTTGTTTTGCTATTTGATAAGGCTTTCTCCAAGCAGCTACTAAATAACCAAGTAATACTTTATGCTTTTGTATAATTCTTTGTTTCTAAATTAAACACACACACACACACACACACACACACTCTCTCTCTCTCACAATCTGTGTAACCATTGAGACTAAAAAACCATCCTATGCAGAGAGTATACAGATGCAGAAACTGAAACACAGGCTAAATGACTTGCTATAGTCATTTGTCAAGGAAGTAGTTGAACTCGTCCCAAGAAGCGCCCAAGTCCCCACACTGAGTCCCAGGCTCTATTCACAACATCGGGCTGTTGATACTTTTACATCATGTCTTTATTTCCCAGACCATACTGCAATCAATATTATTAGAAAAAAGAATCCTACTTTGGTCCTGCATTAGTTTTTTATTGATGGCTGTGTCACAAATTACCACAAGACAAAGTTTTCTGATATTTTGAGCACTTATTCTCCTGGTAGAAATGCACACCATTTAGATACATTAGGACAGATCATGATTTAGGACACGTAAGCAGCCATTTGAATTATACGCAGTGGTACTGTGTCTATCCCCCGGACCCTTGAACTTCCTTTAGATGCATCACACAATAAAAATTAGTTGCTGTTGGTTACAAATATACAGGTTCACAGCGAAAATTTTCAACCTTGAATTTGAACAACTGGTTTTGATTATTAATTTACTCTGCTGGGATTTTCGTAAGTATTCATGAGAAAAGCATTTAATTTCTCTCAAAACATTCAGTATTTTCCTCAAATAAAATCAATAGTACATGATCCTTGACAAAGTACCAAACAGGTTTTCTTGCGTGTTAAATAAAAAAGACTTGTTATAAATACACATTAAGGGTTTACATGTTTTTTTATATGTGAGATTTTCCTGAGAAATCTGTCATAGAATTAATGTCATATTCTAGCAACTAAGTTTGAAATCGGAATTTTTTGTGTTTAAGATCTATTTTATTCATCAAGTTATAAGTATTCTAGGCTTCAAAACAAACAAAAAATCCTGTGGATACCAAACCAAACAGGATATTCTTCTGTTTGATATGGGTTGTCTTTTTGCAATCCAATCAAAATATCCTGCTAAGCTTCTATGTTTCTAGTATTATAAAATATTTTCCAATCTTTCTTCAAATCTAGACTTTCAGGTATAAAGATTTGCTCAGGTACTTTTTATGAGAATTCTGTTAACATCATCATTAGACAGACATTACATGCTAAGTACTATTCCTAGTGAGTTGTGAAATTTGTATTCTTATTGTCCTCAGTTATAATGTCAAAATGTTTCAAAGAATATATTTTAAAGCAAAGTGTTAACATCCAAAATGTTCAAGTGGTTGTACAAGGGTTGTACAAAAGCAAACAGAACCAGTAAAAGATATTATATAACTGTATTATAAGGTGCAAGAGAAGAATAAGCATTTTGATAATTAAACATATATAAATTATCTAATGCTGTTATGTCACATATTTAAAACATCTTTATCTTAGTATTCAATATACAAAATGGTCACTTAACTCTTAAAAGCAGTCACAGCTGAAATTCTGGCAGACAGAATTTGACATCAAATGATATTTTCCTCTTGACAGTCATTCGGCTCCATAAATAATAACAGTAGTACAAACATTATTATTACCTTCTCATCTATGTCTTCTAGAGCTTTTCTGCATTCTTCCACCTGGGATTCAATCTCTGCAGGGACTATGGTGTACATTTCAGAATATTTGATTCGCAGTTTTTCCATAATATTCTCAAAAGTTAGCTTCCCTTTCTTAAGGATGCTTTGAAGCTCCTGAAAACATTAAAAGAGTTTCAATAACTCATAGGACTGGGGGAAAAGTTTAACTCTAAAAAGTGAAAGCAGCCTTCCAGCATATCCTTATGATTTAAAGGAGTATGGTTTGCATGACAAAACCCCACTAGTGATACAAGCTGATTAAGCCTGAGAGATTCTCAGTTTAGTCAGATGATGCTAATTTGTAAGAATTAAACTTGATATCTCTTCATAGTGTCACACCATTATCTAGAAAAGACATTACAACACCCCCTGCTTCTAAAGTACCTTTAGGATTTAATTGTATCTCAGTTGCAGTCCTGATCTAAAAAGTTGCAAGCAGGAAAAAAAGTTTCAAAGAAGTTTTTTGTTGTTGTTATTAACGTGTTGCTATTTCTACTTCTTCCTCCATTATCATCACAATGATTCAAGGCCACTAAAAGCCCCACGCTTGGAGCAGAAGTGTCTACTTTCATGTAATTAGACAGCCCAGCAGAGCTCAACTTCTTTCAAAAGGGAGGGTTCCAGTTCCATACAAAGAATGTAGGTTTTTAGGAGATAAAAGAAACCTGAACAAATAGTCTATTGGCTGTGGCCTAGAAACCAAATCTGATCTACCTTCTCCTGCAGTAATTATAAAGGAGAAACTCATTTGTTTGGGAAAGTTTCCCAAAGATCAAGTGGAAAAATACTTCTTGACTTGACTGTGGCTTTTTTGTTGTTTGTTTTGTTTGTACAGTAGCTGTTCAGTAGCATTATTTGTGATGATGGATTGACTCACTGCACTGAAGAATGATTACAATTTTAAATGACTCTGATGTGTCACTGTTTTCCTTTTCTTAATCCTCAGCAGAGGACAAATCTAGAAAGAGAAAGTTAGAGAATAATGACATTCAAAGATAGGGTTTAAGAAGTAAATGTCATCCCGTTTTATCTACATCTAGTCCAGGAGTTCAGGCTTTCATTCAGAGGTACACTTAGAAGGCTTTCCCATGAAGATTGCTTATTTACTTTCCAATATTAATAACCAAAAGTTCTGGTTAGACAGCATGTGACTTTTTTTTTTTTTTTTTTTTTTGAGATGGAGTCTCGCTCTGTCAGCCAGGCTGGAGTACAGTGGCACCATCTCGGGTCACTGTAACCTCCACCTCCTGGGTACAAGTGATTATCCTGCATCCCAGTACCTGGGATTACAGGCACACGCTACTATACCCAGCTAATTTTTGTATTTTTAGTAGAGATGGGGTTTCCCCATGTCAGCCAGGCTGATATTGAACTTCTGACCTCAAGTGATCCACCTGCCTTGGCCTCCCAAAGTGCTGGGATTACAGGTGTGAGCCACCGCACCCAGCCGAAATGTGACTTTTGAAAAAACTTCCAAACATCCTTTTGGACTGTCACCATTGGACTGGAATGAAAGAAGAGATTATTCTGAAGAAAGGAGATTACAAAAGCTCATCATCACGGGTCAGCAGAGAAATGAAAATCAAGACCATATTGAGATACCATCTCATGCCAGTTAGAATGGCGATCATTCCCAGCACTTTGGGGGCCGAGGTGGGCAGATCATGAGGGCAGGAGATCGAGACCATCCTGGCCAACATAGAGAAACCCCCGTCTCTACTAAAATACAAAAAATTAGTTGGGTGTGGTGGCACAAGCCTGTAGTCCCAAATACTCGAGAGGCTGAGGCAGGAGAATTGCTTGAACCCAGGAGGCAAAGGTTGCAGTGAGCCAAGATTGCGCCACTGCACTCCAGCCTGGCACCTGGAGACAGAGCGAGACTCTGTCTCAAAAAATAAATAAATAAATAGAATGGTGATCATTAAAAAGCTGGAGACAACAGCTGCTAGAGAGGATGGGGAGAAATAGGAATGCTTTTACAGTGTTGGTGGGAGTGTAAATTAGTTTGACCATTGGGGAAGAGAGTGTGGCGATTCCTCAAGGATCTAGAAATAGAAATACCATTTGACCCAGCAATCCCATTACTGGGTATATACCCAAAGGATTATAAATCGTTCTACTATAAAGACACATGCACATGTATGTTCATGGCAGCACTGTTTACAACAGCAAAGACTTGGAACCAACCCAAATGCCCATCAATGATAGACTGGATAAAGAAAATGTAGCACATATACACCATGGAATACTATGCAGCCATAAAAAGGGATGAGTTCACGTCCTTTGCAGGGACATGGATGAATCTGGAAACCATCATTCTCAGCAAACTGACACAAGAACAGAAAACCAAACACCACATGTTCTCACTCATAAGTGAGTGTTGAACAATGAGAACACGTGGACACAGAGAAAAGAACATCACATACTGGGGCCTGTTCAGGGATGGGGGGCTAGGGGAAGGATAGCAGGGAGTGGGGGGATTGGGGAAGGATAACTTTAGGAGAAATACCTAATGTAGAAGATGGGGGGATGGATGCAGCAAACCACCATGGCACGTGTATACCTATGTAACAATCCTGCATGATCTGCACACGTACCCCAGAACTTAAAATGTAGTAATAAAAAAATGAAATGAGATTCCAAATGACCTGTAGGGTGTACATAGCCCCTATCAGAGACAGGGCACCATCTGCTACCAAAAGAGTAGCCTATCATGCTACTCAAGATTGGTCTGACACCCTTGTTCACCAAACACACTGGAAACATAGTTGAAAGCAGGCTGCTTGGTCCAGACTGGCCTATCTTTCAGCCTTGTTTCAACTCTGTTCCCTGCTCTCCAGCCACACAGATCTTCTCCCTTGGTTCTGCCCATGTCATACCACAGGGCCTTTGCATGTGCCTCTCTCTCTCCCCAGACCACTGCCCCAAACCCAGCCACTGAGTTATCTCCACCCCAAGGACTTTGGATACAAGACTGTGGGCCTGTGCCACATTCACTAATTAATTCCTCACTTACCTCAAGTTGCTCTGCCTTTTCTGGGTGGTCCTGGAATGCCATATTTTGGAAAGAGGTTGTGGTGTATTGAAATAAATTCTTCAAAGCAATGATCTCTTTTGTGAAGGAATGTCTTTCTTGGATTTCAGTCTGCACCAATGCCTTATTTTTTTGAGCTTTCTGAAGAAGCCTAAAAGAGAATATCAAAATATAATTGTTTCTTTATCCCGCTTTTCTGGGAAACACTTTTATTGTAACAATTAATTAAATGCCTGAATAGCTCCTAAAGGATGGTTACTTCCTCCAAGAAACAAAGTAACAACTTTCAACAATGGATGTACCACGTATCAAAACAGGTACCAAAATCTATCACTTAATCAAAAATCTCTCCAAACCTTTCACCCCAAATATTCTCCTTTCACACATTACATTGTAACTGACATCTCTGTCCTCTCTTCTTCTCCATGTAATCCTTGAGCTCAAATGAAAATGACTTAGAGGTGTGAAAGGAGTCATGGGTGGGCTCTTGGCAACAGACAACCCACTGGCCTTTTTCTCTTGAGCTGACCCATTTTGCTATGGATGCAGCAATCATCAAAGAGGCACTGAAGTGAGTAAAATCTTTCTTGAGGGTTATTTGGTAAGTATCTATGATATTGTGATATAATAAATATATGCCTGATCTCTGCTCTGGTTCCTTCCTAAGACAGAGCTCTTAATACCCTTGTAGACAGGAGTGCTAGGTAAGAGAGTCTTTTGTTCTAATACTTGGTTTTTGACCACTTCCTGACACAGAGCTCCTAAGACCTTTGTAATTTCCTGAGTAACAGAAGCATCTTTAGTTCTAAAGTGGCAACTCTAGGTAGGATCCTGAGTAGCCTCAGGATTCGGGCTGGTTGCCAGGGGAACCAACTATGTGATTAGAAGGCTGCAAGTTTCAGTACCACCCCACCCTCCAACATACACCCCCAAATCTCTGGGGAGGAGACAGAAGCTGAAGGTTGAGTTGACTGCCAACGGCCAGTTATGTAATCAATCATGACTACAAAATAAAGTCTCCATAAAAACCCCAAAAAGACAGAGTTCAGAGAGCTTCTGGATTTGAAAGCCTGAAGGTTCCTGGAAGTTGAACCACCCAGAAAGCAGGGAAGCCCCATGCCCCTTCCTATACTGTGCCTTAGACACCTCTTTCATCTGGCTGTTCATCTCTAGCCTTCATTATATCCTTTATTAATAAAATTAATAAACTGGTAAATATGAGTAAAGTGTTTCACTGAGTTCTGTGAGCCACTCTAGCAAATAAATTGACCCTAAGAAAGGTGTCTCCCTTGATTTATAGCCTATCAGTCAGAAGTATACCAGCTGGGCGCGGTGGCTCACACCTGTAATCCCAGTACTGTGGGAGGTCAGGAGTTTGAGACCAGCCTGGCCAACATGGTGAAACCCCTTGTCTATTAAAAATACAAAAATTAGTGGGGCATGGTGGTGCATGCCCGTGATCCCAGCTACTCAGGAGGCTGAGGCAGAAGAATTGCTTGAACCCAGGAAGCAGAGATTGCAGTAAGCCAAGATTGTGCCATTGCACTTCAACTTGGGTGACAGAGCAGGACTCTGTCTCAAAATAAAAATAAATAAATAAATAAATAAAATAAAGAAGTATAGTATAGGTAGCAAACTACCGCTTGTGATTGGCATCTGAAGTGGAGGGCCTCTTGTGGGATGGATTGTGCCTCCAGCCTGTGTGATCTCATGCTGTCTCCGGGTGGATAGTGTGAGAAATGAATTGGTGTCCGCTCGAGAACTGCTTGGTGTGTGGGGACCACCCCCACCTCGTGGCCACCCAACATGGTGTCAGAAGTGCTTTGCTGCATGGTGTGTGAGGACAGACAGAAAAAACAGTTCTTTTCTTCAGATGACCTCTAGCCATAAAACTATTATATTCTTTGACCTAGTGATTCTATTTCTCAATATCTTTCTCAATGAATTAGTCACAGATGAAATATAGATTCTGGCATAAGAATATTCACAGCAGTGTTATGAAAATTAAAAACAAAACCATATAATTTAAAGATTCCTGATTAGAGGCTTGGTGTAATAAATTATGGCATATCTATAAGGTAGAAATTATACAACTAGCTACATTTTTTATATTATTTTATTTGAGATGGAGCTTTTCAGGCTGGAGTGCAATGGCACGATCTCAGCTCACTGCAACCTCCACCTCTCAGGTTCAAGTGATTCTCCTGCCTCAGCCTCCTGAGTAGCTGGGATTACAGGCATGCATCACCAAGCCTAGCTGATTTTTTGTTATTTTTAGTAGAGATGGGGTTTCTCCATGTTGGCCAGGCTAGTCTCAAACTCCTGACCTCAGGTGACTCACCCGCCTTGGCCTCCCAAAATGGTGGGATTACAGGCATGAGCCACCATGCCCAGCCACAGCTAGTTACATTTTAAAAGAACATTTAAGGGCATAAAAAGGCAAATGGAATTTGCTGATAAATTACTCAGCAGAATACAGAACAGTGTAAGTATTTTGATCTCAGCTTATTTAAAAACAAAATCATAGTTGAAAAAAAGGAGAAAAAAATGATTGGCAGTGGTTGTTGCTGAGTGGTGACATTAAGGTAGATTTTAAATAAATTTTTGTAATTTTCACATTTTCTAAATTTTCTGTAATGAATATGTATTACTAAACTAGAAAAAGGGCAAAAAAAAAAAAGGAAATTGGAAGGATATTAACTTTCATTAATACCAGGATGCAAAAAGTGTGCTTAATTACAGTTATTAATCTTTTCCATCCCTTTTTATACCTATCAGTGTTGTCTCACCTCAATTCTATTGTATAATTTGCCATTATTCTATACATATTTTCTAAATTTGGAGCCATAATTGTCAAGCACATGTCCTTAATCATTTTTCATAAATCTTACTGGTTGCATCGTTCTTGCATAGAAGTAATTTCTTGAAATGCCGACACAGTTTCCACAGCCCCTGAGCCTTCAGGAACATTCTGGATACTTCTGATGCGCTGAAGAAGTAGAGTCAGTAACAGCTGCTGCTTCTCCACGTTGTCTCCATATTGGCATAAACAGTCTAGCAGCTCAGAGAGTTCTTCTGTGGTGGCTGCCTCTTTTGTTTTGGAAATTTCAGGGAGTTCTTCCTGAAGATTATCTAAAATAATTGCTTCTCGTTCAATCTAATTCAATAAACAAAAAGAAAGAACTAAAATAAGTAAAATATACAATAAGCGTGCCAGGACCTGAAGTAGCCATAATTTTTGTATGTTCTCTCTTCAAAGGGTTCCTAGTGCCATATCCTAGTCTGTTTTTCTATAGCTGGGAATATTAATTGTCTACTATCAGAATCCCATAATCCCATAATTCCCAGCTATTGCTCATGTAGATGTGTGATTAAAATGGAGTATTGCTCTTGTGGGATGAAGGAAATGCTGTTGCTTATCTTCATAAATAATTTATTTCTCCTTCAGATTTCAGTTGGATAAAGCAACATTTCTCCTGAGATAAGCATATGAGCTCCACCAAACTGCTTTCACTAAGTAGAAGAGGTTGGGCAACTTTTAGACAGGAAAAATTTTTTCTGCAGGTCTTTTCTTTCATTTCCAATTCCTATATGCTCAAAAAGTAAGTCCAGTAGATTCTAATTACCCAGACACAAACTGAACCAATCAAGTATTTATCAATAATGGTGTACACAGAACTCAGAAATACATAACCTATTACACCACATATGTAGAAACTGGGAGTTCCGCCAGTCCTGAACTCAACTAAGATATAGAAAAAAGTCTCAAAGTCCCCTGAATCAGGTCATTCTTATGCCCCACAACCTTGAATCCCCTGGCCCACTCCTCAACTGCCATATTCAGTTACCACATTCTGCCACAGTGATGGTTAACTCTCCTGCTCTGTGTTCAAACACAGTCACGGATCCTGCAATCATGACATCAGAACATATCACTCCAGTCATCTATGTTAATGTTATCATGCTAACTGAAATGGTGAGGAAGGACTTGAATGTCCAGTCAGACATGCCAGACGGTGAGAAACAAAGCCTGTGAAAATTCAGGAGCCCCAGTTTCAGTTTAAGTTTCCGGGGGTCCAGTGGCCTGGGACATGCCAGGACTTCTCCTCTAAGATGAAGGTCAAGTTGTTCAACCTTGTAACTCTACCACTAAGAAAGAGACACATGCATGGAATGGACCTTTTGGGGTCTGGGAGGCAGTATATGCTATCCTTGGGATTACTGCTCAGATCCATTTATCAGAATACTGCTAACGTCGAAAAAGGCCTAGAGAAAAGGCACCAAAGGAGGGTCAGACTATGGTATAAGCTGCCCTGCCATTTGTGCTATATGATCCAGTTGGGTACCCAATAACTAGAATACATGGATGCAGGTGTAGACTGGCCACTGTCCAAGAGATCCAGGCGTGCAATGGGTGCTTCTCATCACCTCAAACCTGAATTCGGTTGAATAAGGAGTCCTGGTTCTTCGCCAGACAGCTACACTTCCACCAGGGAATGAGATAAGGGTTCCACTGGGTCATTTTGTGTCCCCCTGCTGGAAACCAGCATGCAAATGAAGAAATTGCTACATCGATGGGAGAATTGTACACCTAGGGTTTCCAATGTGCCTCAGGGTTGAAAAAACTATGTCTGTAATCCAGGACTTAATGGGGGCACCTCTTGGTGCTTACACATCAGAACTGTGCAGATTTATCCTGATAATAACCACAAATGGGCAGCTGTAGCAACCACAATCCAGTAAGAGTAAAGCGACTAAAGGCTCAAACCTTTCCTGTTTCAGTTCTCCTAGTCTCCTACTCCTGTTCCCTGGGATCAATTTCGAAAATAAACCACCCCTTTGCAAGCCTCAGTCCCAAGCTCCGCTGTCCACTGTGAATTTGCTAAGTGATCGAGAAGGGGAAATATAAGAGGGAGAACAATTTTTATTGGGACAGTAATTTTACCCCCAAACTAGGCAATTCTTCAACCTGTGAATGAATAAACAAACTGTATTATACCCACCCAACGCAATACTACTCAGGAATCAAGATAAATTAACTACTGATACAAAGAGCAGCAAGAATGAATCTCAAGTGCATTATGCTTAGTGAAAAAAAGCCAAACTCAAAAGGCCACGAACTGGAGGGAAGTCACTGACAAGACATTCTTGAAATAGAAATACTACGGGAACAGAAACAGATGAATAAGGTTTGCCAGGGGCTGGAGGTTATGGAAGGGACTGACCACCAAGAAGAACAAGGGAAACATCTAGGGTGACGGAATTGTCTTTTTTTTTTTTTTTAGTTTCACTCTTGTTACCCAGGTTGGAGTGCAATGGCGCGATCTCGGCTCACCGCAACCTCCGCCTCCTGGGTTCAGGCAATTCTCCTGCCTCAGCCTCCTGAGTAGCTGGGATTACAGGCACACGCCACCATGCCCAGCTAATTTTTTGTATTTTTAGTAGAGACGGGGTTTCACTATGTTGACCAGGATGGTCTCGAACTCTTGACCTCGTGATCCACCTGCCTCCACCTCCCAAAGTGCTGGGATTACAGGTGTGAGCCACCGTGCCAGGCCAGAATTGTCTTAAACCTTGATTTTGTTGGTGATCATGTGACTCTATGCACTTGTCAGAACAACATATTTTACACGAAAAAGTGTGAAGACAGCCTCAGAATCAGTAAAATAGTTGCCAAAAAACCTGTGCATTCACTTTTCTACCTAGAAGAGGCTCTGGAATCCCTTGATGATTTTCCTTAGACATGGGATCCTAATAAAATCGATTATAAAACTTTTAGGTTGCTGGGCACAGTGGCTCACGCCTATAATCCCAGAACTTTAGAAGGCCGAGGTGGGCTTATCACAAGGTCAGGAGATCGTCCTGGCTAACATGGTGAAATCCCGTCTCTACTAAAAATACAAAAAATTAGTTGGGCGTGGTGGTGCATGCCTGTAATTCTAGCTACTCGGCAGACAGAGGCAGGAGAATTGCTTGAACCTGGAAGGCAGTGGTTGCAGTGAGCCAAGATCCTATCACTGCACTCCAGCCTGGGTGACAGAGTGAGACTCTGTCTCAAAAAAAAAAAAAACTTTTAAGGTCACGGTCAATTGTAAAGTCCAGTCTAGAAAGGGGGATGGACCCATAGTTGCACCATATGCAAACCCCATGAAGGAGACCGAAAAACCCAGAACCCAGCAGAGAAGGGAACCAACAAAGAAAAAACTGTTAGTGCAAGTGGAAGAGGCCGGTCTCATATCTCTCATTATCTTTGACAATGTGACTTTCTTTTTTTTTTTTTGGAGACGGAGTTTCGCTCTTGTTACCCAGGCTGGAGTGCAATGGCGCGATCTCGGCTCACCACAACCTCCGAGGTCTCCTGGGTTCAGGCAATTCTCTTGCCTCAGCCTCCTGAGTAGCTGGGATTACAGGCACGCGCCACCATGCCCAGCTAATTTTTTGTATTTTTAATAGAGACGGGGTTTCACCATGTTGACCAGGATGGTCTCCATCTCTTGACCTCGTGATCCACCCGCCTCGGCCTCCCAAAGTACTGGGATTACAGGCGTGAGCCACCGCGCCCGGCCGACAATGTGACTTTCTTCTAGCACATTATGATCATCGAAGCATAAAATGATGATTTTGAATAACCCAAGTGAATATAGTAAGCAGATTCTGTTTAAGAAAACAGGGAGGTAAAATTTTAGCGGGGGTCATAAGTTCAATCAAAATTTAAATTTAGTTTTTAATTTGTAAACTTATAAACTAGGCACTTACGTTTTTAAAAAGTCTACTTATATAAACTGTTTATTTCACAAAGACTGAATTATTACGCTACTACAGGGATGTTTAAAACAAAAATTTACTTTATCATATATAAAAGCACCAACCATGCTAACAGAAGCTTACATGTATGGGTTATTAGATGATGTAATTTTTATTGAATGGATAAAAGCTACATTAAAGTCTTATATCAATTTGATGTATGTAAGTTGACAGATTAATGGTTAGGCACCAGAGTCTAAGTTTGAATCCTCTTCTACCCCTTGTGCAAGTTACTCAGTCTCACTGTGTCTCACTTTCCTCATCTACAAAGTAAGGATAATAAAAATATCCTCATAGAATCTTGACTAGTGCTCTGAACTATGCCTACTATGCCTGCCACACAATAAGTGCTCAATTTAGTAGCTGTTTTTATTATTGTCATCACATGAAACCATTTTTTTTTGCTTGTGCTAATCTTTGAAAATCCATTTTGTTAGCAGATTTTGTCAAATGCTTATGTGAATAATTAGAAAGTTCTATATGAATGGAGTCTGAATTAATAAGATATAATTGCAAATGGGTATAGAACAATAATGTGATAAAATGAAAAGAGCAAAATCTTAGAATTAGCCCAGATCTGAATTTGAATAGGAGATGTTCCTCAACAAATATTTACTAAGTAAGTACCCACTAAGAGCAGGGCCCTAGCCAAGTTCCAAGGTTACAGCCGTGAGCAAGACAGCCCCAGCACCAGCCCCAGCCTACAGGGGCTTATAGATTAATCAATCTGTACCTGGGGACCTTGTGCCATTACTTAATCTGTCAGTGCTTCAGTTTTCCCATCTATAAAATGGTGATAATATTTACTTCCCAGGGACAATGCAAAGATTCAGTGAGAACAGGTGTGAACTGCCTTCTCAGCATAGCTTAGTAACTCAATAAGTGGTACTATTATCAACAGGCAAGCACTGGTGTCAGCAGCACCAACCAAAAGTATAATTTACAAAGTGTATTTTAACATTCAAGAGACTATTCACTAGTCAAGCCTCACAAGGACCACTGACATAATATTCATTTTTACCAATAATAGTTTTAAGCAAGATAATATGATAGTATAGTGGATAGAGGTTAACATTTTATCCTAAGATAATTTGATGGTTTTGTGTGTGTGTGACAGGGTCTCGCTCTTTTGTCCAGGCTGGAATGCTAGAATACAATGGTGCAATCATGGTTCACTGCAATCTTGACCTCCCATCAAGAGATCCTCCCACCTCAGCCTCCCAAATACCTGGGACTACAGGCATGTGCCACCACGTCTAGATAATTTTTTTATTTTTTGTAGAGATGGGGTTCACTCCATTGCCTGGGCTGTTCTAGAACTCCTGGGCTCAAGCAATTCTCCTGTCTCAGCCTTCCAAAGTGCTAGGATTACAGATGTGAGACACTGCACCCAGTTTAATTTTCTAAATTATTTTTCTTTCTAAATACAGGTGATACCTGAATCCCGAACCAAGGTTAAATGAACATTTGTGATTGATATGTATCATGCAGATTTTGAGACCGTTTTCCAAAAGAACACCATAACCTCACTTATTTTTAGGTCCACACTTAACAACTGCAGTTAATTTCCATAGTTAAAAATTATTTCCTACATAGTGGGAGCTCTCTTTCCCCTTCTGGATTTCCCCTCTGGGGTTCCTTTCCACACTCTCTCATGGAAGCCTGTCTTCCCCTCCTAAACTCCATCTCTCTCTCTGTCCTCTTCCACCCAGTGTGGAAGCTGTCTTTCCTCTCCTGGATTCCATTTTTTCGGATTCTTTCAGTGTAAGGGGAGTTTTCCTTCTCTGGTTTTCTTTCTCTGGGAACTCTTTTCACTCAGTGTGAGAGTGGCTTTTCCTTCCCTCACTCAGTGTGAGAGCTAGCTATTTCTCTCTCCTTCTCCTGTTTTTCTATTTAAATAAATCACTTTCTACAAACAAAAAAATTATTGATAATTTCAAAATTATTTGGTGATTATGCATATTACCTAATTCTAAGCTTTAGTATAATGTAGAGGCAGTTATTACCAAGAGGGGTTATTTTCACAATAAAGACTGTGAAGCTCAAACCAGCTAGTAGTCACTTATTAATAAGAACTATCTGCTATCAAAATACACACTATTATAAAAAGATCTGAATCAGTTCTTGGAGGTTATCTTAATAAGGCCTGACCTCTATAAACATTCATGTATCATATATAAGTGATGTCCACAAATGGTACATCTGAGGACTCTTTTTATATAAAAACAAGGTGAAAGTCATAAAACAATTTAAATAACATGTTAGAAACTATACGGTTTGTTGAAACTGAAGCACTCACTTCTTCACTGACAAATTTCCATTCCTGCTTCAATTCTTCGCACCACATCTCCCACTCTTTAGCAGCTTCCAGCAAACTCAGCCATTTCTCCCACAGAGCCGACACGATCTTGAGCAAACATATGCCATCATTTTCTGTGCACCTGAGTCTCAAGAGTCTAAGGATCTGTCGTAGTTTCATTAACTCTTCTTTGGTTGATATAAGATTTGATACCAAGGCCTTAAGAAAGAAAAGAAAAAAGATAGGAGGGACATACTATTATTTTTTTCCTGAAACTTACAAACTCTTTTTAAATCTTGAACAATTATTTCAATCTTCTGTGTATTGCATGATCCACTTCCTATCCTTTTCGAAGTCAATTTAGACCAGATGAGAATTATCTATGTATTATTGTATTCTGCATGAATTTGGGACTACAGGGACAAATAATGACCTATAAACCATTTTTTCCAAGAAAGAACCTACTTTCAAAAGCAAATATTCTAGAAGAGGCTGGGCACGGTGGCTCATGCCTGTAATTCCAGCACTTTGGGAGGATGAGGCAGGAGGATTGCTAGAGGCCAGGAATTTGAGAAAATCTGGGCAACATAGCAAGACCCAGTCGCTACAAAAAATTAAAAAATTAAAAAATTAACCAAGTATGGTGGCATATACCTGTAGCCCCAGCTACTTAGCAGGCTGGGGTGGGAGAATCCCTTGAGCCCAGGAGTTCAAGGCTGTGATAAGCCATGATTGCCCCACTGTACTCCAGTATAGGTGACAATACAAGACTCTGTCTTATTTGAAAAAAAAAAAAAAATCTAGAAGTACAGTAGTCCTCATTATCTTGGTTTCTCCTTTCAAGGTTTAGGTTATTTGTGATCAACAATGGTCCAAAAATATTTGAAAATTCCAGAAGGAAATAATGTGCAAGATTTATCTGTATAAAATGTATGTTTTATTTGTAAATAAATATATAAGTGCTATTCTGACTAGTGTGATGAAATCTCATGCCATCTGTCTTCATCCCACCTGGGATATGAATCTTCCCTTTGCCCAACATATCCGTGCTATATAAGTTCCCCGGCTATGAGTCATTTAGTAGCCTTCTTGGTTATCAGATCAACTGTTCTGCTATCAAATACTTGTGTTCCCGACTGATAGTAGCCTAATGCTACCTGGCCATGGCTGTATCATTCACCTCACTTCATTTCATCATCCAGGCATTGTACAGTCTCATGTCATCGCAAGAAGGAGGATGAAAACGGTACAATAAGATATTTTTAGAGAAAGGGACCATATTCACAGAACTTTTATTACAGCATAATGTTATAATTACTCTATTAGTTGTTATTGTTGATCTCTGATTGTACCTAATTTATAAACTTTATAATAGGCGTGTATAGGAAAAAAATTATATACATAGAGTTCAGTGTCATTCACATCTCAAGCATCCACTGGGTGTCTTAGAACATATCCCCTGTAGTTAAGGGGGGAACTACTGTACATTTCGTTATTTTAACTTAAGTCTCATATTTTACTAAGTAGCTCCTTTGCACAATACTCCCTATATCAACCACCAGCACACTATTAAAAGGTTTTTCTTGGTTTGCTTTTGTTTTTGGTGAATGTTAACTACAGATGATTTAAGAGTCCTCATCCAAATCAAATAACATAGTACCATAGATTCTAACAGATGAAAATAAGCAAAAGCTCAAATTGCTTTGGAACAGAGTCTAAAAAGTAACCAGAATTTAGAGCTTTTAACAATTGTAGTAAGTGCTCAGTGGACAACAAGGCTCTGTCATTGATCCAACAGCATTTCTCAAAGTAACATGAGAAGTGAAGCTTTAGAAAAGCCATCAATGAGGACAGGATGCTATTGGGGGGATGACTGTCCTGTAAACCTGATTAATTAAATCTCCCAGTACCATTGCTTCATTTCCTTCCTTCTGGTTTTGTTTGTTTGTTTTGAGATGCAGTCTCCCTCTGTAGCCCAGGCTGCAGTGCAGTGGCACAATCTTGGCTCACTGCAACCTCCGCCTTCCGGGTCCCAGTTCAAGCAGTTCTCCTGCCTCAGCCTCCCGAGTAGCTGTGATTACAGGCATGCACCACCATACCCAGCTAAATTTTGTATTTTTAGTAGACACAGGGTTTCGACCGTATTGACCAGGACAGTCTTGAACTCCTGACCTCATGATCCACTCACCTCGGCCTCCCAAAGTGCTGGGATTACAGGCGTAAGCCACCATGTCTGGTCCCTTCTGGGTTTTTTTTTTAAGCTTTAATATATTACATTAGTCCAGGTGCAGTGGCTCACGCCTGTAATCCCAGCACTTTGAAAAGCCAAGGCTGGTGGATCTCTTGAAGTCAGCAGTTCAAGATCAGTCTGGCAAACATAGTGAAACTCCGTCTCTACTAAAAACACAAAAATTAGCTGGGCATGGTGGCAGGCACCAGTAATCCCCACTAGTCAGGAGGCTGAGGCAGGAGAATCAAATCACTTGAACCCGGGAGGTGGAAACTGCAGTGAGTTGAGACTGCACAACTGCACTCCGGCCTGGGGGAGACTCTCTCTCAAATATATATGTAACATTAGCTTCTGGCTTTCAATTTGAGGAATATTTGTGGGTATTTAACTCAACATGAAGATTTCCATGGGTCATAACACGGCCATATTCTCTGCTGCCTCCGCCAGTTTGTTCTGCAATTTTTTGTACACAGACTTACTGGATAATTGCAAATACTATTACCTTGCTCTTTTCCAAGTGCTCTAAAGCTTCTCTGTAAGACAGTGGCAATGAGGACATGGACTGCCCAAGAACTGTCTCTATTTTGCTGAGGTTAGTGTAAATATCCTCTTCAATTTTTCTACAGCATTTGTAATTCTCAAGATACCTAATGAGTCACAGTTAGAAAGAGAAATGATATTAAATTTTATTTAACACAATCAATTCTAAATTTCCCAGAATAAATACTCCACACTTAATTTTTAAGAGAAGATATGACAACTTTCTTTTTTGCTAGCCAATGCATTTTAACATGTTTTCTAAGAAGTTATTATCGACTAATCATTCCCAAAGGGATCTGCATATGGCTTTAAGTGCAAACTTTAAAAGGAAGAAAGAGCTGTCCTCTAAACTGGAGAGTTTTGGTTTTTTTTTAAAGTTCACTTCAGTAAAATGAAAACTACATTCTTGAACACACTGATGAGCTGTAAATTGGTACAATTCTTGCGGAAAACCACTTAGTCTTAAAACTATTCCTATCTTTGACCCATTAATGCAGCTTCTGCAATTTACCTTAAGAAATGTATCCTAAACATATGGAATTTATCCTAAATCTTTTTCACAGTAAAACATCTTTACTCACTGGAGTGTTAATTAAAACAGCACATATTGGAATACCCTTAAACTAACAAAGATATGATTAGGAAATTAAAACAATTTATCATATACAATATTATAGAGTAATTACAATTACTTTTACAAAGTATTTATTACAATCAAGAAAAGAACTAATGTTATAAAATTTTAAAATAAAGCTGGATATTTGACATTTTATATACAGCATATATATTTTAAAACACTATAAAATTATGCATACCAAAATAGACACAGCCTAAATCACCCATTGAATGTAACAAAAAACTCTGTATCAAATTATTTTTTAAAAACAACTCTTAAAACACATGAATAAATTGGCAAGGAATTGGGGAGTCATGCTGCAAAATGGAAATATACAGAAATGAGCAAAGTTGTAGGACCAGTTTTTTGCCTTGAGGGCACTTGAGTTTCAGTTTTCTTTGATTCCTACTGAAAGGTAGGGGGCAGACCATGAAGGCTGGGAGCAGATCCCAGATGAGGATCTAACAGAAAACTCCCTCTGCAAGAATATTTGTAACATATACGACCAGTCTCTAAAATACAGGATTCCTACAAATCAGTAAGAAAAAATCAGATAACCAATAAAACTGAGTTAAGGCTTGAATAAGCATTTTACAGAAGAGAAAACACGAATGACCAATAAACATTCAAAAAAAGAGATCAAACTAATTAGCAGTAACAGAAGCGCAAGTTAAAACTGTCAGGTCTCCATATGCAAGCCTGGAGCCTGAACGTCTGAAGTCAACTGAATTCCTGCTTACTCACCGCCTGCTTTCGCCATTGTCCCTAATAGCCCAGCCCAGCTTCCCTGGACAAGCCCCTCACCCCATCCTGCCATCTTAACTGTTATTATGATAACACTGTTACCCCACCTGTCATTGTAAATAACTTATGGTAATGTATACTCCTTGCTCCTACCCCCACCACTGTAACTAATCTTACTCTGTACTTTCCACTGCCCACCCCAAACCTATAAAACCAACTCCTATCCCACTGCCCTTTGCTAATGCCCTTTTTGGCCTTAGCCCACTTGCACCCAGGTGAATAAACAGCCATGTTGCTCACACAAAGCCTGTTTGGAGAAATACCTCTTCTTACTCATCAGAATGGCAAAAATTATGTCTCACAATATCAAATGTTGGCAAGGATATGGGACAACTGGAATACTTATATGTGGCTGGTTTGAGTGGAAATTGGCAAAATCATTTGGCATTAAAAATTTAAGATGTATGTAACTTTTTGATCAGAATGATCACGCTCCTAGATAATTACCCAAGGGAATTTATTACACTTAAAAATGTTCCTAAGTAGCACTGTTTGTGAATGCAAAAGCTGGAAGCAATCCAAATGTCCATCAATAGCTAAATAAATAAATTTTACTAGCCAGGCGTGGTGGCTCACTCCTGAAATCCCAGCACTTTGGGAGGCCAAGGCAGGTGGATCATGAGCTCAGGAGTTCGAGACCAGCCTGACCAACATGGTGAAACCCTGTCTCTACCAAAAATACAAAAATTAGCCAGGTGTGGTGGCACATGTCTGTAATCCCAGCTACTCAGGAGGCTGAGGCAGGAGAATTGCTTGAACCCAGGAGGCAGAGGTTGCAGTGAGCTGAGATGGCGCCATTGCACTCCAGCCTGGGTGACAGAGCGAGACTCCATCTCAAAAAAATAATAATTAATTAATTAATCAAATAAAATAAATTTTACTAAGAACATGAATAAATCTCAGATTCATAATGATGGGCTTGAAAAAAATGAAGTGAGGTATGCAGGAGGAGTAACATGGCTGAATAGAAGCCTCTACTAATCATTCTCCCCACAGGAACACCAAATTTGACACCATCTCCATACAAAAGCAACTTCATAAAAAAAACAAAAATTACATGAGCAATCACGGTACCTAATTTTACCTTCATATCTCTGAAAGAGGCATGGAAGAGTATTAAAAAGGCAGTCTTGAATTGCTGATGCCACTCCTCACCCATCGCCTAGCAGTGGCAACATGGCAAGAGAGAGGATCTGTGCACTTGCGGGAGGGAAAGCTCAGCAACTGGGGGCTTTTGCATTGTAATGTAGTGCTCCAACATAGGACAGAACTCAGCCAGCACCCATGGAGGAAGCATTTAGACTAGCCCTAGCCAGAGGGCAACTGCCCATCCCAGGGGTTGAAACCAGAACTGCAGCAAGCCTCACCACCTCGGGCTAAAGTACTCTGCGATCCTAAATAAACTTCAAAGGTTGTCGAAACCACAAAGATTGCAACTTCTAGGTAAGTCCTAGTGCTGTGCTACAATCAGAGCCAGAGGACTTGGTGAGGCATACGACCAAGTGAGACACCAGCAGGGCGGCTAACGGAGTCCTTCGCGTTACCCTTCCTCCAACTCCATGAAGCATAGCTCACAGATCCAAAGAGACCCCTTCTTCTACTTGAGGAAAGAAGAGGGAAGAGTAAAGGGGTCTTTTTCTTACAACTTGGATACCAGCTAAGTAGGACTGGGCACTGGGCAGAGTCTTGGGCCCCCATTCCAGGCCCAAGCTCCTAGATGACATTTCTAGACACACCCTGGGCCAGAAGAGAACCCACCGCCTTGAAAGGAAGGACCTGTCCTGGTAGGATTCATCACGTGCTGACAGAAGAGTCCTAGGCCCTGAATAATCAGCAGTGGCAACTGGGTAGTACACGCTGTGGGCCTTGGGTGAGATGGAGACGTGCTGGCTTCGGGTGTGACTCAGCACATTCACAGCTGTGGTGGCTACAGGAGAGGCCTTTTCTGCTTGAGCAAGCAGAGGAAAGAGTAAAGGAGACTGTCCTGAGCTTAGGTACCAGCTCAACCACAGTGGGAAAGAGCACTAAGTGGGCTCTTGGGGTCTAGGTCTTAGCTCTTGGACAGTATCTCTGGACTCACCGTGGGCCAGAGGAGAGAGCCCACTGCCCTGAATAATGAGTCCCAGGCTGGCAACCTTCACCACAAGCTGAGCCTTCAGTGAACATGAGCAGTACCCTGGCAGTACTTTCCATGAGCTTATAGTGGTGGTGGACATGGGGAAAGGGGAGACAAGATGTGAAGGACTTTGTCTTGTGGTTTGGGTGTCAGCTCAGCCATGGTACACAGGACCAGGTAGAGTCCTAAGGTTTCCAACTCCAGGCACTGGCTCCCAGGCAGCGTATCTGAACTCACCCAGGTGCAGGGCAATGCTCCACCCTTAAGGGAAGGACATAAGTCTGGCTGGCTTCATCATCTGTTGATTGTAGAGCCCTAGGGCCTTGAGCAAACATGGGCAATAGCCAGGTACTGTTTACAGAGGGCCTTGGGCAAGACCCAGTGATGATGCTGCGCTGACTTCTGGTTTGATCCAGTGCACTCCCTGTAGTGGTTGCCACAGGGGTGCTTGTGTCACCTCTGTCCCAGCTCTGGGCAGCTCCACACAGAGATTCCATTTAGTTGAGAGAAGGTGAGGGAAAATAACAAGAGTCTCTGCCTCCTAATCCAGAGAATTCTTCCAGATCTTATACAAGACCACCAAGATGGTAGCTCTATGACTGTGCAAAAAACAAAGCCTTATCAGGCTTGGGGTATCTTGTAATGCAGATATGATTACAGTGACCAAAAACTTAGATCGTAACCCTCAAGTCTCTTAGGATACCTGGAAAGCCTGCCCAAGAAGGACAAGTACAAACAATCCCAGATTCTGACTACAAGAATACCTAACTCTTCAATACCCAGAAACTGACTAACATCCACAAACATCAAGGCCATCCACGAAAACATGATTTCACCAAACAAAGTAAGACACCAGGAACCAGTTTGAGAGAGAGAAATATGTGACCTTTCAGACAGAGAATTCAAAATAGCTGTTTTGAGGAAAATCAAAGAAATTCTAACAGAGAAGGAATTCAAAATCCTATCAGATAAATTTAACGAAGGGATTGAAATAACCAGAAAGAATCAAGTAGAAGTTCTGGAGCTGAAAACTGCAACTGACATACTGAAGAATGCATCAGAGTCTCTTACTAGCAGAACTGATCATGCAGAAGAAAGAATTACTAAACTTGAAGACAGGCCGTTTGAAAACACAGTCAGCAGAGATAAAAGTAAAAAGAATAGAAAAAAATAAAGCATGCCTACAAAATCTAGAAAGTAGCCTCAAAAAGCTAAGTCCTAGAGTTATTAGGCTGAACGCAGTGGCTCACACCTGTAATCTCAACACTTTGGGAGGCCAAGGCGGGCAGATTACTTTAGGGCAGGAGTTCAACACCAGCCTGGCCAACATGGGCAAACCCCGTCTCTACTAAAAATACAAAATAATAGCCAGTGTAGTAGCTTGAGCCTGTAATTCCAGCTATCTGGGAGGCTGAGGCATGAGAATTGCTTGAACCCAGAAGGCAGAGATTGCAGTGAGCCAAGATTGTGCCACTGCACCTCCAGCCTGGGTGATAGAGCAAGACTCTGTTTCAAAAAAGAAAAAAAGAATTATTGGCCTTAAAGAGGAGGTAGAGGGAGAGATAATGGGTCGAAAGTTTACTCAAAGAGATTGTAACAGAGAACTTCTCAACCTACAGAAAGAGATCAATATATGGTTCTGGGAAAACTGGATTATCTATATCTTCATCCTGAGAATAAAACTAGTCCCACTATCTCTCACCATACACAAAACTCAAATCAAAATGGATTAAAGACTTAAATCTAAGATCTATGAAACTACTAAAAGAAAATATTGGGGAAAACTCTCTAGGACACTGAACTGGGCAAAGATTTCTTTGAGTAATAATATCCCACAGGCACAGATAACCAAAGCAAAAATGTACAAATGGAATAACATCAAGTTAAAAAAGCTTTTGCACAGCAAAGGAAATAATCAACAAAGTGAAGAGACAACCTACAGAATGAGAGAAAATATTTTCAAACTACCCATCTGACAAGGGATGAATAACCAGAATATATAAGGAGCTCAAATAACTCTACAGATAAAAATTAATAATCCAATTAAAAAATGGGCACAACTGAATAGACATTTCTCAAAAGAAGACATACAAATGGCAAACAGGTATATGAAGAGGTGTTCAGTATCACTGATCATCAGAGAAATAGAAATCAAAACTACAATGAAACATCATCTCACCTAGTTAAAATGGCTTTTGGCCAAAAGACAGGCAATAATAAATGTTGGCAAGGATATGGAGAAAAGAGAATCCTCACATGCTGTGGGTGGGAATGCAAATTAGCACAACCACTATGGAGAACTGTTTGGAGGATCCTCAAAAAACTCAAAATAGAGCTACCATATGATCCTGGAATCCCACTGCTGTGTATATACCCAAAGAAATCAGTATATTGAAAAGATATCTGCACTCCCATGTTTAAATTGCACCATTATTCACAATAGTCAAGATTTAGAAGCAACCCAAGTGTCCATCAACAGATGAATAGATGAAGAAAATGTGGTACATATACACAATGGAGTACTATTTAGCCATGAAAAATAATGAGATCCTGTCATTTGCGACAACATAAATAGAACTGGAGGTCATTATGTTAAGTGAAATAAGCCAGGCGCAGAAAGACGAATATCACATATTCTCACTTATTTGTGGGATCTAATCAAAACAAGTGAATTCATGAACATAGAGAGTAGCAGGATGGTTACCAGAGTATGGGAAGAGTAGCAGGGGAGGTGGAAGTGAGATGGTAAATGGGTACAAAATAATAGAAAGAATGAATAAGATCTGGTATTTGATAGCACCACAGAGTGACTAAATTCAATAATAATTTAATTATACATTTAAAAATAACTAAAAGAATTGGATTGTTTGTAACACAAAAGATAAATGCTTGAAATGATGAATATCTCATCTACCCTGATGCAATTATTACACACTGCATAGCTATATCAAAATATTCCATATATGCCATAAATATACTCACAAAAATTAAAAAAAAAAACAGAAGAATGTACACACTAGGTATTAGTTTGAAATTGTGACAACAGGACACAAAAACACATAGTAGAAGTACAACGAAAGTCAGGAGAACAGTAAACACAATTTAGCAGAATGGTTATTTCTGAGAGGAGAGAGAAGGAGCACACAAGAGAACTCAAATTAATGATGCACCTTTGGGTACACAGATGTTAGTTTTATCATTATTACTTATACCATGCACATACTTTTATAAACACTCTGTTGTATGTACCCAATATTAAATAAGAAAACAACAACAACAACAAGAAAAACAGAAGAAATACAATATTTACCAGTTTTCTTTACATTGTAATTTTTTCTACTTTACCATATTTTCCAAATTATCTCCAATGCATACATGTTAATAAAAAAACCTATATTTTATGTTCTTAAAACTGTTTTTTAAAATACAGTTGAATTATATCTTAAAGCTATGTTTTATGTTCTTAAAGATTACCTTTGGAACGGGACCTACCTTTCTGCCTCAGTTTCCTGTACTTTGACAGCTTCCTTCATTGCTGAGTTCTTAGAAACTAGTTCCTGTAAAGTACACTGAAGTTGTAGTTTGGCTTCGGGGCTGGATATCATTCCTAGTTTCTCAGTGAGGTCCTGGATGTCTGCTACTGTGGATTCCAATTCCTCTTGTTTTCGAAGAGGCATCTCTAGAGATTCTTCTGGATTACCAATGTCTATTCTGTAGTGTACAATGATGGCTTCGAGGGAAGTGATGCTCTCCACTGCCCTGGTGACTGCTTCTTTATAGCGTGTTAGATTTTCATAAGCATCATTCAAGACATTCTGGTGAATAAGAGATTAAATGCTGTGACAAAACTGTCAAACTTTTGGAATTTCTGTCATTCTTAAATTTTTGTGGTGCATTCGTAATATGTCTCTGAGTCTCATAAGAGTTAGCATTCTTGTGCTTACAGTTTGACAATATTACACTATTATTTTTTATTATTTTTTATTTTTTTGAGACAGAGTTTCGCTCTTGTTACCCAGGCTGGAGTGCAATGGCGCGATCTCGGCTCACCGCAACCTCCGCCTCCTGGGTTCAGGCAATTCTCCTGCCTCAGCCTCCTGAGTAGCTGGGATTACAGGCACGCGCCACCATGCCCAGCTAATATTTTGTATTTTTAGTAGAGACGGGGTTTCACCATGTTGACCAGGATGGTCTCGATCTCTTGACCTCATGATCCACCCGCCTTGGCCTCCCAAAGTGCTGGGATTACAGCCACCGCGCCTGGCCTACACTATTATTTTTAAGTGAATAACACTGCATTTAAAAAGTTGCTTCCAGATTTAATAAGAAAAATAATCTAAATTCAAAATAACATCTCAAGAATAATGTCTATTAATGTATCTTCCTGGTTTGGAACTCTTGTACTAGACTATGAATTAAATAAAACAATGGATTATATTTAACGTATATAATCTTAATCAACATTTGTGAACAAATGAAAACAAAATCACGAGGCATTTTATGTTTTTGAACTAATTTCTCTGCCTCTAACTTTAGTTTAGGTACATTATTGAATGAATGTCTCCAGACTTCAGTCATCTCATTGAAATAACAAATAGTTGAAATAAATAAACATCCCTTCCAGTTCAGTTCTAATCCTATTATTTTTGGGATTTATGTACATTGTTTCCTGAGACTGTATTAAAATTCAAGTGGAGAAGCACTCAAATTACTCATTTATTACAAAACTATTTGAGTAATATGAATTCATAATACTTCACATTTCCATAGCCTTTACATCTACCAAAATATTCCAAATACAGTATCTCATAATAACTCTTCAAATTAGAAAAGGTAGTTAATTTCCCATTCTACAAATTTCATGTGCTCAATCTGAAGACCTATGTATGGCATTATATTCAGCACAGTGTGAATTACAATGATGCCTAAGATATCTACTCGATATATCAAAAGGAAGGGAAGGGAGTATGTTCGAGTCATTTTTCAACAGAGTCACGTGAGCAAATAATCACAATTTACTCAACTCTATTGCTATAGCATGAAAACAAATGTAGTCAATACAAAAACAAATGGGTATGGCTATATTCCAATAAAACTTTATTTATAAAAGTCAGGCACTGTGGGAAGGATTTGGCTCATGGGCCTTAATGTGATGTTCCCTGCTCTGGTTCTGTTACTTTCTCGGGACTCTGAGAAAAATCTTCATGTTTCTAAACTTCAATTTCCTTATTTTTAAATGGGGCTAATAATAGTACTCATCTCACAGAGTGGGTATGAAAATTCAACATGAAATTTTTAGCACAGTGTCTCCAACACTGTAAGTTCTACATAAATGTTAGTTATCATTTGGGGTTCTTCCCTCGGCACCATAATTCTTCCACTATATCTTACTACCTCTAAAAACAAAAAAGATAAAATTTTTTTTTTAATGTTCTGAGCTCAATAGAGGCTACAAGGAAAACAGAAATAAAGGAGTCATGTTTGTCTTTTTCAAAACCAGAAGGCACTGCATTTAGATGCAGTATGAGTCAGGATTACAAACGAGTTCACTGTAATTTTTGAAAATGGCTCTCCTTCTGGAGAGAATTTTCATGTAGAACCTATAGCTTCTTTAGAATTACAGACATTAACCAGCAAAACAGAAAATCACAAAAGAAAAATAGATGTACTAACTGCCCAATTTTATTTTACTTATTTTTTTGAGACTCTAGCTTGGTCACCCAGGCTGAGTGCAGTGGCGCCATCTTGACTCACTATAACTTCCGCCACCCAGGTTCAAGTGATTCTTGTGTCTCAGCCTCCTGAGTAGCTGGGATTACAAGCATGCACCAATACAACCAGCTAATTTTTTTTGTATTTTTAGTAGAGCTAAGGTTTTGCCACATTGGCCAGGCTGGTGTCTACTTCCTGGCCTCAAGTGATCCACCCGCCTTGGCCTCCCAAAATGCTGGGCTTATAGGTGTGAGCCCCAGCACCCAGTCACTAACTACCCAATTTTTAAAACTTACTATGCGCAAATCAACACTTGTGGTAAGCTGCATCTGAAGATCTTCAAAGTCATGTAGTTTTGTCTCCACATCACTCGCTTCTGAAGAGTTTTCTTCTCTTTGCTTCTCAATAGCAGTCACAGCTCTAATACTACACACTTCTGCCCAAACTTGCTCCTGAAATCCTTTACAATTGTCCTTTTCATTTTGAATATGTTTAATTTCCAAATTTATAAGTAAAGGCTGCTGTAACTGAGATTTTATCTGATTTAAAACATGAAAGGAAGTTTCCAGTTTGTCCTGAAAATTCTTTTCAGCCATTTCTTTTGGTGGGAGATCTAATACCATGTTTTGGAGAACTCTGTATAACTTATCATTTTCTTCTGCATTCAGCTTTATTTGTAGTATTTCTTTCTCTTTGAATGAGTCATCAAAGGTCTTATTATCATTTAATTTCTTTATTATCTCTTCACATAAACACTTGGCTTTCTCGATTCTCTGACTTAAAATTTGTGCATTGAGCAGTCTGCTTTCTGGAGAGCTATCAAGAGCGTTTAGTACTACTTCAGTCATTTTCTTAATTTGCAAATCAATAGCTCTCATTTCACTTAGCAATGCCTGATATTTGCCATGTTCTTCCTCAAATGTGTCCAACTGCTTAATTTTTTCTTCAAGTTCCTTTTCTTTTTCAAATACTTGGGTTTGTAATTGGTCAAGTTGTGAAAAATCCCAGTTTAGTCCAATAAAGTCAAACACTTTTTTAAGTTTCAGTACCTGTAAGATGCTACACCTAATATCAGTGAGTCTGTCTTTAAGATTACAGATCTCCTCTTTAACACCTGTATTTACCTCTTGATTAAGTAGAAGTTCATTGCGTTGTATACTGTCAACCTCCTCCTGAAGCACTAATGTTTTTTCATGGAATTCTCTGCAAAAATTTATCTTGTGTTCTACTTCATTACATTTATTCTGAATGAATCTTTGTGTTCTGTTGGTCCTATTCTTAAGATTTTTCAATTGATCATCCAGAAATAATCTTTCAAACACATTTAGTTCCTCATAGATGTTTGTTAGTTCCTGAAGATATGTTGAGATTACATTGTCAATTTCTTGCAATTCCTTCTGAGATTCCTTCAGAGTAACATGGTGATGTTTTAGTTCAGCTTCTGTGGCAGTTGTCTCCACCTTGGGAGTTACCAGTGTTTCACTTTCTTGAGCCATAAGTTGAAACTTCCTTATTATTGCAAAAAAATTGCTTCTTTCTTCCAACTTAAATTCTAACTGCTGTGATCTTTGAGTTGATTTTAAGACCAGAATTTGGTATTGATTCCGTAAGTCCTCTAGGGTACTATTTAAATCACTGCCCTCACAGGTTGTAAGGCTAGGAACCTTATCTTTGACCTCTTCAGCCAACGATTCCACAGCCTGCTGCCTATCTAGAATGCCATCATGTGTCACTTTGCATTTTCTGATCTGTGAAAGAATGTCATCTGGCAGAAGGGAAATGGAGGGAATAAGTTCACCCAACAAATTCTTGGCCCATAAGATGGTCTCTTTCATCTTGTTCCTTATGTCACACTTCTTAATCTGATTTTCTGCTTCTAAGTTTAACGGCTCCAATGTTTCCCATTGTTTCTTCAAGTTATTTATTCCATCCTCCAAAATCTTCTTTTCTTTTTCTCCCCAAATCCTCTTCATCTGAAATTCAGCTTGTCCCTTTAAAATAGAAAATCCATGCTTGGCAGCCTGGAGGTCAGTGGTCAAGGCAATCATGCGTTGGTTCCCTGCCTGTTCTTCTGGAGACTTCAGCCTTAACTGCAGATGTTGCTGCTGTTGTTGTAGAGAAATCTCAGTGTCCCGTATCTTGTTCATGAGAGATGTAAACTCGCCATATTCCACTACCTGCTGAGAATACTTCTTTTGAATCTGTTGTTCCACCTGTTCCCAACCATGTTCAAGTTGCTTAATCTGGCTTTCCAACAATTTCTTATCCATGTCAGTCACATGGTTTGATAAATTCTCCCATTTGATTTTCAAGTTACCTAAAGAATCTTTTTCTTTTTCTATGGATGCTATGAATTTTTTAATTTTGTCCAGGTATGTTACACTGTCCAGTGGTCCTCTAGAAAAAGAATACAAATAGAACTTGTTAATATTTAATGCTTATTCTACATCAAAACGTGGATAAATATCATTAGAAGAAACTAATTCTGCTCTAAATTCAAAGAAAAAATTAGGCTGTCTATAAAAAAATATCTATCCTTAAAATAAAAATCAGAATCTTGTTTACTGTGGCTTTTAATTAATATTGAAAACTCACTTATAAATTACTTTGAGTGAGAAAAGAAAAGAAAAGGAGTATCATAAAAATGAATTACCACAGGAAAAAATGAAGAGTGAAGGGAAGAATGTACATAAAAATATTTTGTAAACTGTAAAGTATTTGTATAAAGGTTAGTCTAGGACTGAGAGATATTACCATAATATCCAACCACTTTGTCATCTTTCCAACAAAGGGAAAGATACTGACTAAAAAGCTGCAATCATCAAGCTAAACTAAATTGTTTCCTTAAGGGATATTACAGAAAGCAAACCCCATTTAGATCTAAGTATAACATAAACTTTTTTTTTTTTTTAAGACAGTTTCGCTCTGTCACCTAGGCTAGAATGCAGTGGGGTGATCTCAGCTCACTGCAACCTCCGCCTCCCAGGTTCAAGTGATTCTCCTGCGTTAGCCTTCTGAATAGCTAGAATTACAGGTGTGTGCCATGATGCCTGGCTAATTTTTTCTGTATTTTTAGTAGAGACAGGGTTTCACCATGTTGGCCAAGCTGGTCTCAAACTCCTGGCCCCAAGTGATCCACCTGCCTCATCCTCCCAAAGTGATGGGATTACAGGTGTGAGCAACCATGTCTGGCCTAAAATAAACATTTTTAATAATGAGAAAATATTTAGATACTAAGACTACATCTAATACCATTTACCATCATTTTCAAAGCCAAAAGGAGTGCATAAATTTTAAAAGAAAACATTGCAATACGTATATATTGAATATATACCAAACTATTTAACTAATTATGCTGACACTAAACAATTATATATGTTTCTCTCCCCTGCCCACAGTTTAGAAGAAATTCTTTTTTTTTTTTTTTCTGAGATGGAGACTCATTCTGTTGCCCAGCCTGGAGTGCACTGGCACAAGCTCAGCCCACTGCAATATTCACCTGCTGGGTTCAAGTGTTTCTCCTGCCTCAGCCTCCCAAGTATCTGGGATTACAGGTGCATGCCACCACGCCCAGTTAATTTTTGTATTTTTAGTAGAGACAGGGATTTTACTATGTTGGCCAGACTGGTCTCGAACTCCTGACCTCAGGTTATCCACCTGCCTCGGCCTCCCAGAGTGCTGGGATTATAGGCATGAGCCACCGTGCCTGGCCTAAGAATAAGGGTTTTTTTTTTGTTTTTTTTTTTTAAAGATGGGGTTTCACCATGATGGCCAGGCTGGTCTTGAACTCCTGACCTCAGGTGATCCACCCACCTTGGCCTCCCAAAGTGCTAGGATCACAGGCGTGAGCCACTGTGCCCGGCCTAGAAGAAATTCTTGACAAAAATAATACTGAATTCCATAGAATGTAAATCTATTTTGTAGATATTTACAGTGTGAATTGTTTCATAAATTACTATGTAAAACATATGCAGTAATAAAAATTATTTTTTTGCATGAAACCAATGGTTTCCTTAAATGGCTTCTACTAAGGTCTGAATGTATGTCCCTTAAAATTCATATTTTGAAACCTAATCACCAATGTAATGGCACTAAGAATTAGGACCTTCGGGGAGTGATTAAGTCATGAGGGTGAAGCCCCTATGAATAAGAGTAGAGCCCTTAGAAAAGCGACTCCAGAGAGCTGCATTGCTCTTGCTACATGTGAGGCCACAGCTAAGATGTGCCACCTGTGAACTAGAGAGCAGGCCCTCGTTAGGTACTGAAACTTCTGTTGCCTTGATCTTGTACTTCCCGCCCTCCAGAACAGTAAGAAATAATTTTCTGTTTTTTATAAGCCACTTATTCTGCAGTATTTTGTTACAGCAGTCCAAAAAAAGACAGCATCCATATGAAATAAATTTCAATACTGTAGTTTTAAAGTCATAATACCCTTTCACAATGTAAACTCTTAAAACTCTGGGCCTGTCCAAAGTGGTAGATGATTGTGCTTGAATAAAAAGAATCCAAGTCGTAAATTCTTACACTTACACTTTTAGGCTTTCCTTATCTGTCAACAAGGCTTTCATTGAGGATTCAACTGCAGCAAGGTGTTCCTGAAAATCTCTGAGGAGACAATATTGGCTTTCTTTGTTTTTCTTCAAAGTAATAAGTGCCTGAAGCAAATTGTCCAAGTGCTGTGCTGAATATCCTGCATCGTGGAGACCCAAGGCCCCAGTTTCTGTTTTGTTGAGACATTCCGTTTGTTCTAGTGGCTCAAGGGCTGCTTTCTTTGCTTCCAACTGGGTATATAATTCCTAAAAATAAGTCACGCAAATCAGTCAATAAACACTCACTTACTTGTGCATTATTTCATTCATCTTCTTTCCTCTTTCTTTGAGATAACACTCTTTTGTCAAGAGAGGTTTTACATATTTCATTTGCACATAGGGTAACTACAGTCGTAACTTTTAAAAATTATTATTACTATTATTTTGTCACCCAGGATAGTGTGCAGGTTGCAATCATAGCTCACTGTAACCTCAAATTCTTGGGCTCAGGTCTCCTACCTCAGCATCTTAAGTAGCTAGGACTACAGGTGCACACCACCACACCCAGATAACTTTTTTATTTTTATTTTTGTAGAGCTGAGAGTCTTGCTATGTTGCCCAGGCTGGTCTTGAACTCCTGGCCTCGAGCAATCTTCCTACCTTAGCCTCCCAAAGGACTAGGATGACAGGCATGAGCCACCATATCCCTAACATTTAAAAGGTTTTTCTTCCCAAAAATCACATTAAAATTTAGTATAAAATTCACCACTGGTCCAGCATTTAATGTCAATAAGATCACTCTACTCTCTTAAAGGGTTCTGCAATATCGAAAGGAAGATTCATCTTATTTTTATTATTTACATACGTCACCCATCTTTCCTATTTTAGATGCATGTTTACTGTTGTGGAAACTTGGCTAAAATTGTATGGACAGTTTATAGTTTCCTTTTGGTTTTTTTTTTTTTAGAGACAGGATCTCACTCTGTCATCTAGGCTGGAGTGCAGTGGCATAATTACAGCTCACTGCAACCTTGAACTCCTGGGTTCAAGTGATTCTCCTATCTCAGCCTCCTGAGTAGCTGAAACTACAGGCACATGCCATCTCACCTAAGTAATTTTTGTATTTTTTTTGGTGGAAATGGGGTTTCGCAATGTTGCCCAGGCTGGTCTCCAACTGCTGGACTCAGGCAATCCTTCCACCTCAGCCTCCCAAAGTGCTGGTATAGCAGACATGGGCCACCATGGCTGGCCACAATTTCGCTTTTTAGAACATAGCCATATGTTGTATTTTTTGACTACTTTATATAGCTGGAAGCATATAAATACACAAACCTAACTATGTAAACACAGATGTAAAAACAAAGGAGGAGGATGCTCATAACACTGATTGTTAGGAGAAATACACTTGTCAGAATCAGAAGAATATATGTGAGTAACAATAGGAATGATGGCAAGTCAGTATCTCCAAATTTTGTCACTAAGTTTTTAGGAACTTTGTGAAATAGAAAGAAGACTAATGTTCATTAAACTCTTCTACTTTCTAAATGGAAAGATTTATATAACTTACTTCATACATAATTATACAGTTACCAAATTGATCATCAGGCAAAGGTTAAATAAGACTTTTCACTCTGTACAAGCAAGATTTGGCAATTAAAATATATTGTATTGCAATGGATAAATGATGCAATCATCCGGTCAGTGTTTTTCAGGTTTCCATACCTTTATTTCTTCTAATTGTTCATTTCTTAACATAATATCTAATTCTAAAGGTTGATTTTGCAGCTCATTGACTTTCTGCTCATCTTCAGTGTTTTTCATGGTTTCTTGAACATTGAGAGAAAGTTGTTTTGACATAACCGTTTCCACAGCTGAATCCTGAAAATATAAAAAGATTAATTGCTGAATAGTCTACCTTCCAAATAAATAACTTTTATTTTTCTTGACAAAAACATTCCAGTTTCTTCTATTTACTTGGATTATAGACTTTAAAAGTGTATTTGGGCACTACAAAAGATGATTTTTTCATACAACACGCCTATGTCGGTATTACCCCAAGATGAAACCTTTTTTGACAAAGTAGTATAGGATATAGCATAACTCAAATGAATATTGAAGCAAAATCTATAGTCTTAAAGACAGAAAAATGATACTTAAAACAGAAGTGTATGCTTTAGTGTTCATCAGGATACAGTGGGCAGGGCAAACAACAGGCATTTATTGTTACCTACTGGTAGATTAAAATAAGTGGCTAGATGGAGGTAACACCAAGGATTCATGATATTAATTATAGCAACAGGAGACAGCCAAATGCCTAGGCAGATAGGGGCAGGTCCCCAGTGAAACCCAGCCTCCATGCCAAAGACAATTTAAAGCCTGAAAGCCAAACTGCAAGTTAATTCCTAGGACCAGATTGATAACTTGTCTTCCTGTTTGGTGCACTTTCCTCTGACTGATCCCCATCCTTCCCCTATTTTACATATACCTACCCTTTCCTAATTGGTTTTCCACACTTTTATGCTCACCTTTGAGTGGTGTCACTTTAAACTTTTTTGGATAATTACAAACCAATCAGCACGCACTCCCTATCTTGTGCCTATAAAGACCCCAGACTCAGTCAGTAGAGGAGGAGATGGCCTGATTTCAGTGAAGAGAAAACCTGATTTCAGGGAAAACAACCTGCCCTTCCCCCATCCCCTCTCCAGCTCCCCTCCCCACTGATAGCCATTTTCATCACTCAATAAAATTCTTTGCCTTAACCATCTTTCAATTGTCCACGTGACCTCATTCTTCCTGGATGCTGGATAAGAACTCAGGACCTACCAAATGTAGGTACCCAGAAAAGCTGTTACACCAGTCCTTTGCCTTTGCTGGTGGAGGGCAGCTGCCCCACACAACGAGGCAAGGGGCCAAATGAACTACTAACACACTGCCATCTGCGGACGGCAGAACTAAAGGAGTGCTGTAACACCCTCTCTAGGGCTTCGGGGTCACGAGCACCCTCAGTCAGGTACCGCCATGTTCCCCTAAAGGCGACATGCCTAGTCTGGCTGCAGGCCCTGCACAGAACTTGCTCCTGTCTTGGCACACAGAGTAGCTGGCTATATCCTATGCTCACTTGCTCACATGCTCCCTCCTACAAGGAGCCAGGTAAACAGGGCACTCCTTTTATGAGCATGGTTAAGGGGCTGAGAAAAATCCTGCATCATTAAGAATAAATTGGCTAGGTGCAGTGGCTCATGCCTGTAATCCCAGCACTTTGGGAGGCTGAGGTAGGTGGAATGCTTGATCTCAGGAGTTCACCATGGGCAACATGGTGAAAACCCATCTGTACAAAAATTAGCTCAGTGTGGTAGCATGCTCCTGTAATCCCAGCTACTCAGGAGGCTGAGGTGCGAGGATCACTTGAGCCCAGGAGGCTGAGGCTACAGTGAGCCATGATTGCGCCACTGCATTCCAGCCTGGGTGACAGTGAGACCCTGTCTCAAAAGCATTTTTATTTCAAAAACAAAGAAAGAATAAATTATGTCTTAAGTCAATCCGTAGTAAGAATTCAAACCTCGGTAAGACACAACAAGTTATATACAAGATAATTTGACTTTTTCTGAAAGTTTTTTTTTTTTTTTTTTTTTTTTGAGACGGAGTTTCGCTCTTGTTGCCCAGGTTGGAGTGCAATGGTGCGATCTCGGCTCACCACAACCTCCGCCTCCTGGGTTCAGGCAATTCTCCTGCCTCAGCCTCTTGAGTAGCTGGGATTACAGGCGTGTACCACCATGCCCAGCTAATTTTTTGTATTTTTAGTAGAGATGGGGTTTCACCATGTTGACCAGGATGGTCTCAATCTCTTGACCTCGTGATCCACCCACCTCAGCCTCTGAAAGTTTTAAGAACTTGAGGTTCTCAGTAGGACACAGAGAGACAATGCATCTGCATTCACTTGCTTATTCTTTCAATAAATATTTGTGGAGCCCTGAGATATACCAAGCACCATGGCAGTAATTTTAAAAGATGTCGACTGTTTTGCTAAGGTACTTGTTCTTATTTTCAGGTTACTTTATAAATGAAAAATCATTTAATTGTGCTACATACTTTCATGTTCGTAGAATCTTTGAGGTATCAAATCTGTGAATAAAACATGACCACATCCCCAAACAAAGTAGAAAGTATTGTCTTAAAAATACTGTCTAGATAGTAATATAAGATGTTAACGATAGGGGAAACTGGGTGCAGGGGCATAAAGGAACTTTTTGTATTATTGCTGCAACTTCTCTGTAGCTGTAAAACTATTCTAAAATTAAAAGTTCATTTAAATAAAACAAATCCTTTCTGGAGCTTCACCAGTTCTAACTGGAAAGATAATTCAGCTGTCCAGGATTACTGGTTGTGAAGTACTTAATTGGCATTTAGCATGAGTCACTTCTAAAAGGCCGCAAATGACTGAAATAACTTTGCAAATTTCCTCCAGTTCCAACAATGTATTCATGCAAACTGTGGTGAAAATCTACACCGAGGGCTGCAGCACCTCACGGGGGAAAGATCCAAGAATACTGTGAGAAGAAGAGAGGTGCCACACCTCAGGGTTCACTGGCCAGCACTGCTTTCTGCCTATGAGCCACCGTCATATGAGTTAGACAGCTGTCTCCTTTCTATCTGATGGTTACTATTTCTTAGAGGACTCCCCAGAAATATGGCTGGGGCCCAAGAGAGCCTGCACTAAAGGCCTGGATACTGGACCTAAAGAACACTTTATCTGTTACTGACCAGCTAGTAAGATTGTGGAACCCTTGGTCTCTCTTATCTGATGATCCAGTGCCTGAGGACTATGGTTACACAGCAAAAAAGCAACATTTCTAATGACTGCCTTTAGTAGTCAGAAAAAGGATTCTCGAAAACCTGAAATTATCCCCAAAAGATCAATTGTTTACTAACTCCAAAAGCCATGTTTCTAACTTGGCAGAAAAGCCAACAGAATCCCTTAGACTAATATTTCAAATGTAAAAGGAAACATTCCTTTGCTTGTAGCAGGGAGGTTGGAACACACTTCAGGTCCTCATAGGCTCCTGGAATGATGGATTCTTTTATCAACAGGCGTCCTTTGCTCACCACCATGTGCTCCATTTTATCTTTACTTTGCAGGCTCATTTGAAACATTTTATTTTAAAATATAAAATATTTCATATGAACTTAAAAGAATAAAATATAGCTCTATCAGTCCATTTTCACGCTGCTGGTAAAGACATACCTGAGACTGGGCAATTTACAAAAGAAAGAGGTTTAATTGGACTTACAGTTCCATGTGGCTGTGGAAGCCTCACTATTATGGTGGAAGGCAAGGAGGAACAAGTCACATCTTACGTGGATGGCAGCAGGCAAAGAGAGAGGTTGTGTAGAAAAACTCTCATTTTTTAAAAACCATCAGATTTCATGAGACTCACTATCACAAGAACAGCCCAGGAAAGACCCACCCTCATAATTCAATCATCTTCAGTTGGGTTCCTCCCACAACACATGGGAATTGTGGGAGTTACAATTCAAGATGAGATTTGGGTGGGGACACAGCCACACCATATCATTTAGCCCCTGGCCCCTCTAAATCTTATATCATCATATTTCAAAACCAATCATGCCTTCCCAACAGTCTCCCAAAACCTTAACTCACTTCAGCATTAACCCAAAAGTCCACAGTACAAAGTGTCTTTATCTGAGACAAAGCAAGTCCATTCTGCCTAGAGCCTGTACAATCAAAAGCAAGCCAGTTACTTTCTAGATACAATAAGGGAACAGGTATTGGATAAATACAGCCATTCCAAATGGGAGAAATCAGCCAAAACAAAGGGGTTACAGGCCCCACGCAAGTCCAAAATTCAGCAGTGTAGTCAAATTTTAAAGCTCCAAAATGATCTCTTTTGACTCCAGGTCTCACATCCAGGTCGCACTGATGCAAGGGGTGGGTTCCCATGGTCTTGGGCAGCTCTGCCCCAATGGCTTTCTGGGGTACAACCTCCCTCTCAGCTGTTTTTATGGGCTGGCATTGAGTGCCTGCAGATTTTCCAGGCAAGCGGTGCTAGCTGTCGGTGGATCTACCATTCTGAGGTCTGGAGGACGGTGGCCCTCTTCTCACTGCTCCACCAGGCAGTGCCCCAGTAGGGACTCTGTGTGGAGGGTCCAACACCACCTTTCCCTTCCATACTTCCCTAGCAGAGGTTCTCTGTGGGGGCCCCGCCCCTGCAGCAAACTTCTGCCTTGGCATCCAGGTGTTTTCATACATCTTCTGAAATCTAGGCAGAGGTTCCCAAACCTCAGTTCTTCACTTCTGTGCACCCAAAGGCTCAACACCACATGGAAGCTGTCAAGGCTTGGTGCTTACACACTCTGAAGCCACAGCCTGAGCTGTACCTTGGCTCCTTATAGTCAAGGATGGAGCAGCTGAGAAGCAGAGTACCCAGTCCCTAGACTGCACACAGCACAAGGACTCTGGGCCCAGCCCACACACCATTTTTTTTTCCCTAGGCCTCTGGGCCTGTGATGAGAGGGGCTGCTGTTAAGACCTCTGACATGCCCTGGAGACATTTTCCCCATTGTCTTGGGGATTAACATTGGGCTACTCATTCGTTATGCAAATTTCTTCAGCCGGCTTGAATTCCTCCTCAGAAAATGTTTTTTTTTCTTTTCTATCACATTGTCAAACTGAAAATTTTCCTAACTTTTATGCTCTGCTTCCCTTATAAAACTGAATGTCTTTAACAACACCCAAGTCACCTCTTAAATGCTTTGCTGCTTAGAAATTCCTTCCGCCAGATACCCTAAATCATCTCTCTCAAGTTCAAAGTTTCACAAATCTCTAGGTCAGGGACAAAATGCCACCAGTCTCTTTGCTAAAATACAAGAGTCACCTTTGCTCCAGTTCCCAACAAGTTCCTCATCTCCGTCTGAGACCACCTCAGCCTGGAACTTATTGTTCATATTGCTATCAGGCTTTTAGTCAAAACCATTCAACAAGTCTCTGGGAAGTTCCAAACTTTCCCACATTTTCCTGTTTTCTTCTAAGCCCTCAAAATTGTTCCAATCTCTACCTGTTACCCAGTTCCAAAGTTGCTTCCATATTTTTGGGTATCTTTTCAGCAACGCCCCACTCTACTGGTACCAATTTTCAGAATCAGTTTTCAGGCTGCTGATAAAGACATACTTGAGACTGAGCAATTTACAAAAGAAAGGTTTAACTGGACTTACAGTTCCACATGGCTGGGGAGGCCCCGCAATCATTGTGGAAGGCAAGGAGGAGCAAGTCACGTCTTACATGGATGGCAGCTGGCAAAAAGAGAGGTGCGGACAAACTCCCATTTTTCAAAACCATCTGATTTCATTAGACTCATTTACTATGATGAGAACAGTACAGGCAAAAACCTACCCCCACAATTCAATCACCTCCCACCAGGTTCCTCCCACAACACATGGGAATTGTGGAAGTTACAATTCAGAATGAAATTTGGGTGAGGACACAACCAAACCATATCAATAACAGACATACATTACTGACCACACAAATTTAAAGTGATATAACTTTCTGTATTAAAAAAGTAATTTAAAACCCAACCTCTATCCCTTTCCAACTCTTCCTCTCCAAAACCAACCAATGTTCTAAAGTCTACACACACACTTTTATGCTTTCACTACTTATGTTAGTATTCATGTAACATTGCTTTATGTGTTTTAATTCTTACTGAAATAGAATCATGGATGTATCATGTCATAACTTGTTGTTTTTCCACTCAGCAGTATGTTTGGAGGTTTACCCATGTTGACATATAAATCTAGCTCATTACACTGAATGAATATGAATTTTTCACGTTAGACTACTGTGGACAACAACATTGTTTCCACCTTTTCATGTAATAGATACTGCTGTGATATATACCCTTGTACAGTTCCTCTTGTGCATTTGTGGAGCTCCTCAGGATATCTACACAGAGCTAAAATTACTGCTAGTAGTGTGCTTCCTTTGACTCTCAATAGATAGTTAACTGATTTATTCTCCACACTGAATTACTATTTATATTCCTACCAGCATAGTGAAAGAGTTCATATTTCCTTTTTTTTTTAAAAAAAAAAAAAAAACAGGGTCTTTCTCTGCCACCCAGGCTGGAGTGCAATGGTGTGAACATGGCTCACTGCAGCCTCAATCTCCTGGGTTCAAGTGATCCTTCTGCTTCAGTCTCCCAAGGGACTATAGACATATACCACCACATCCAGCTAATTTTAAACTAGAGATGGGGTCTTCCATGCTACTCAGGCTGGTCTTGAACTCCTGGGCTCAAGCTATACTTCTGCCTCAACCTCCAAAAGTGCTGGGATTACAGGCATGAGCCAGAGCGCCTGGCCTGAGCTACTCTTCATATGTTCACTGGACATGAAAGTCCTGCCTTTTGGCTTTTTTTGTATTCTGGATGTAAATCTTCTAATAGTTATATGCATTGTCATTATCTTTCAGTAGATTGTCTTTAAACTTTATGTATGACGTCTTTTGTTGAGCAAGAGGTTACTGTTTTAATCTAGTCAAAATTTCTCTCTCTTTTCCTGTTTAGGCTTCTGGTTTTAGGGCCTGTTTAAGAAAGTTTTCTATGCCCCAAGATTACAAAAACCATTCTTTTATATTCACTTGTAAAGATTTAGAGTTTTTCTCTTCACATTTAAGCTTTTCTCTAGCATATTTTTGTTTGAAGTTTGAGATAGGCAAACTTTCGGTCTTTGTCTGAAAATGTATTTTGCCTCATTCTAGAATGATAATTCAGCTAGGTTGACAGCTCCTTGAAGATCTTATTTGCATTGCCTTCTTACTTTCCATGTTGAGAAATTTATTATTGACATACTCGTTTTATTAGAGGTAACATTTTTCTGTAGTTTGGCTCTGGTGTTTTACTAGTTTAACTACAATGCATTTGGATAAGAATTTATTTTTATTTAGTCTGTTCAAGGCTCTCTGTACTTCTTGAAACAAGATTCATTTTTTCTCAATTTTGGAAAATGTGAAGTTTTGCCTTTCCTCCAATCTCTCTATTCTCTCCTCCTAAAGCTCTTATCAGAAATGTGTTCAATCACTGCAGTACAGCCTCTGGCTCTCGTAAAACTCCTTCCTATTTTCTGTTTTTTTAAACCTCACCTCTACAGTAGGGGGTACATCTCTTTATAGATGTTGGATTTGGTGATAATTTTCTCAGTCATATATTCTAAGTCTCTTCAGACTATGTCAAATTTGCTGCTTAATTTGGTCAAAGCAATGGGCACTTAATGACTTGTTTTGTTAAAGTCCCTTATGATTCTTTCTCAAATCTGTCCTTTTGTTCTCAAAGTACTGTATTCTTTCCTTATGATTTCAGTTTCTTCTTTTTTTAAAATCACTAATCAATTTAAACATGTTATGGTAAAATATCTTTCATTTTGCTGCATTATCTCACTTTCTTAGTGAATTCTCTCGTTTGATGGGATGAGTACTCCTCCTTGTGGTAAAGTGTTCCTCTGTGTTATCTATTTATTTATTTATTCATTCATTCATTCTTACTAATTATTTGTTATCAGACTTTTCTTTTTTTAACTTACTTGTGGGAATCTCTTTGGCCTGACTGGTAGGTAGGTAGGCAGGTAGGTAGATAGACAGACAGATTAGAGACCAATTTTCATGTTAATTTCTTGGCTAGACCTGCTCCACAATGCAATTAGTGTAAATTTAGACTCAAAACCTGCATGGGGTTGGTTTAGGTTTCTCATGCAAGACCTCTTATTTCCATTTTTAACTGGAAAATGAAGCTTCCTAGTCTTCTCTCTCTGGCTTGAGATTTTCCTGGTCTATTTTTCCCCAAAGGTACAAGATTTTCAAGGACCCATGTCTATTGTGGAGTATCTACCAACGTGCAGCCTCTCATTGAGCCCCCACAAATTCTAAGCCCCTGGACATCTAATTCTTTCCCTTCTCCCCTACTCCTGAATTTTCTCTATTTAAAAAAGAAATTATGGTTAGCATAAACTCAAGACAAAGTACAATTTTAAACAGTGCACTAAGGCATACATACTGAACTTCTGAGCACAAATAAAATGTTCGAAGTTCATAATAAATTTAAAGTGGAAAATGACCATTCTATCAAAGCATGGTTGGGTTATATTGCCAACAACGTTTACTCTTTGTTTTTAAAATGTTGCTTTTTTTCAAACACATACCTTTACTTTCATTTGGGTCTGTTTGAAAAAGAATAGAAGGTGATAAGAATATCATCAACTCTTCCTAAGGGCAAGACCATGACAGTTTCATCTTTACATCCCAAGTCACAAAGTTAACATTCCACTTCAGCATTAAAAACACTGAGCTCTAAATGACCGAGCATGGACTCCAGCTTGGCAAACATGTTAGCACAGTCACAAGAGGCAAGTCAGTTACAGCTTCACCATCCCTTTTCCCTTTCAGGGGCTATAGCCCATGGCTATGGTAACTTTGTCACAGGCAGAAACCTAAATCTAATACTTGTAACCTGGCAACAGTGGGGCAGAGTGTTATGCCAGCTCTAGATGACGTATTTCTTTTTTCTCTAAAGCTTTACAATATAAAGCAGTGGAAAACAACTCTTTGCATAAGCATACATCACCGCTAGAGGCAAACCCAAAAGCCAGATCAACATAATCTCAGAGGCTGCCCATTTCTTAGTATAACATCTAAAATGTTAATGTGACCCATAAGGCACAGTCAGCCACACCTACCTCTCAGGCCTCATCTATGTCACTCTCCTCTGCCACCTGCCTCCTGTGTTGCAGCCACCGTGCCCTGAGTCTGCTTCTGAAACTCCTCATGCTCTCTCCCACCACAGGAGGAAATAACATTTCTGTTAAAAATGCTCCCCACACCCAGCCCTGAGCTCACTAACTCCAACTGACACTTCCAGTCTCCGTTCCAATGTTGCTTCCTGGGAGCTCTCTCTGACCCTACAGTTTAGGTCAGATTCCTTGGTTAAAGACTATCACGGAACTGGGTTCCTTCCTTCGGCTCCTGTAATTAGATTCTCATTGGTAGAATTAGTTGATTAATATGTATCCCCCCATCTAGACTAGAAACTCTATGAGAACAGAGACCACGTCTACGTACGAATCCTCATTGCCTACTCAATAAATTTAAACTGAGTAGATGTACAGATGAATTAAAACCAGAGGATTTAAATCAGAGTTAGAATTTTATTTAGTCTTCCATTTCCAAATATTAATAATATGTTTGTCTTTGGCCTGTGGGTGAGAGGGAAAAAATTTTTTTAAAAAATTGTTTTATGTATGGGTTATAGAGTAAAATGGAAAGAAACTGAGGACCTGTCAATCTAGCAGTTATTGACCAGACATCTGTAAAGAATGACAGAAACAGGGTGGCCAGGTGTGGTGGTTCACACCTGTAATTCCAGCACTTTGGGAGGCCAAGATGGGAGGGAGGATTGCCTTAGCCCAGGAGTTTGAGACCAGCCTGGGAAACATGGCGAAACCCAGTCTCTACCAAAATTACAAAAATTAGCTGGGCATTGTGGTACACGCCTGTAGTCCTAGCTACTCAGGAGACTAAGGCAGGAGGATGGCTTAAGGCTAGGAACTCAAGGCTGCAGTAAGTTATGACTGTAGTATCCCTACACTCCAGCCTGGGTGACAGAGCCGACCCTGTCTCTAAAATTCAAAAAAAATAAATAAAAGATGCCTAGGTTCTAGTCCCAGCTCTGCTGGACTTCAGTTCCCTCACCTGAAATACAAGGGTGAGGTTAGACAATTTCTAAGGTCTCTTTCAGCCTGAGATTTTACAACTTTGGAGCATGTTCTCAAAAGCACGTTGTCTATAGATGGCAAAAAAACATGCACTATTTAAGTTGGTTATCCCATTAAAGAATAAATTTTGGATTGTGAAAATACTTCTGAAGTAAGATGCAAGATTTGCATATTGGCCAGAAAGGGCAAAGTAGGACACTGTAGTTGACACACAGTCCAACTATGTGCTCTGTTACAACTTTTTTTTTTCTAGTGAGTTAACAGGATAAACAACACCAGAAATAGACATAATTCATCCCAGGACTGAAAACTCTCCAGTAAGTAGGTTCCTTCTCATTCAAGTTCTGACTCCAGGCTTTGTTCCGGCTCACTCACCCACAGCTAGAGCTTTGCACATTTTGCCTGTATGCGTGATCATCTACCTTCCAAGATTTATCTACAAATGCCTTCTTAAACATCAAATTAGAAATGCTCAGAAACTTCTGAAAAGAACAAAAAACAATTCAGAAATGCCAACAATTATGCCAATGATAAGGAAATTAAAAAAGTAATTACAGACAAAAGGATTTGAGTTTTAAATAGCAAGTATGTCACGTAGGCTGCTATTCTGGAAGGATGGGGCAAGAAAGAGCATTTGATACCAGTTAAGATGTAATGCTGCATTATGCTTTTTAGAAAAAAAATAATAAATTAGAAATGTATGAGTTTCCCTGTTTTTCCTCTTTATCATTTCCCTTTATGGGCACATAAAATCCTAAGACATTAGACAGTCTTCACTTTTTACCATATCCTAATCTGTTGCTTCACTTAACCTGTATAGAAAGAAGGAAACGGAAGGTCGTTCTGCCTACTCATGTGTAAAAACTCAGAAATTCGCAACTATAACAATATGCAGAATGGTACTGAATCATAAGCACAGACACCCATCATACTGAATTTTGCAACTTCTTTTGCTTCTAGGTCTGCCTGAACACTTCCGATAATAAAGAAAAGGCCAACCAAAGGTCCAGATCTACAAAAATCACCTGAAATTCATCTGAAATGAAATTCTTGGCAATGGATTCAAATATATACTTGCTATGATGGCAAGTTTTGAAAACTGCAATCACACTTTGAACAAAACGCTAAGATTAATGACATTTATTAAAGAAAAAGTACAAGAAATAAAAACTTGCTAAAAAGTCTTCTGGAGACTATTTAAAATAATCTAATAAAAAGCCTCTCTGGATTCCAAAAAAGGCATGTGAAGTGAGTATTAATTAGCTATTTAACTTGTGTTAGATTTTAAGCTGTGATAATTATATCCTCATATTCTAGCAGAATGACTAGCACAAAATAGCTCTTAAGAAGTGTTTTTAATGACTGAAGTGCTTATTTTCACTATCACAATGAATTTACTTTAATCAAATTTATAATTCAGTAAACTATGCCTTTATGTGTTCTATGTATTCATTATATTGAGAATCAAGCTTAAGTCATTTACAGTTATGTCATTTGTCACATTATACATGTACTTTATTTGGATGAGCATAAATCTGATCTCTTTTGCTAGTTGTTGTTCAACCTTAAAACTGCTCCTGACCTTAACAGACGGTTATATAATATTATATACGCTAACATTACATAAAAGTAAACACAGCCAGTACTCAGAGAAAATAAGCCACACAGATACAGAAAAAGAGTCATGTTACAAAAGAAAAAGAAACAAAATGTTGCTAGAGAATAAAAACTAGTTATCTGTATCCAGACTTATGAAAATTATTTGAGGACTTCAATTCCTCCAATTGCCCTGAAAAAAACAATCATTTAAATGAAGTATCACAAACTATCAATAATTCTTATCATTCAAGGTTAAGTAAAAGTTAAATACATTTGTATCATAAACTCTTATAATTCAAGGTTATAATTCAATAATTCTTATAATTCAAGGTTAAATAAAAGCTTAACAAATTTTTAGACCGAACACAGTGGCTCACACCTGTAATCCCAGCACTTTGGGAGGCTGAGGCGGGTGGATCACGAGGTAAGGAGATCGAGACCATCCTGGCTAACATGGTGAAACCGTCTCTACTAAAAATACCAAAAATTAGCCAGAGGTGGTGGCATGGGCCTGTAGTCCCAGCTACTTGGGAGACTGAGGCAGGAGAAATGCTTGAACCTGGGAGGCAGAGGTTGCAGTGAGCCGAGGTCATGCCACCGCACTCCAGCCTGGGCTGTAGTGAGACTCTGTCTCAAAAATAAATAAATAAATAAATTTCTAAACCTTTTTAAATTTTTATTTTATTTTCAGACAGGGTCTTGCTTTGTCACCCAGGCTGAAGTGCAGTGGCACAATCTCAGCTCACTACAGTCTCGACCTCCTGGGCTCAGCAATTCTCCTACCTCAACCTCCCAAGTAGCTGGGACTACAGGCACGCATCACCACCTTCAGCTAATTTCTGTATTTTTTTTGTAGAGATTGGGTTTCACCATGTTGCCCAGGCTGGTCTCGAACTCCTGGGCTAAAGCAATCTACCCATCTCGGCCTCCCCAAGTGCTGAAATTACGGCTGTGAGCCTGGGCAAAAACAATTCTTATTTTTAGATTACAATCTTTACATAGTTCTCAATATACTCTATTGAATTTTGGGGGTTCACAGTCAAAATGGATTTGGGAAGTTAGTTTAAAAGTTGTTAGGCAAGTAACTGCCTTTAGCAAGATCATCTGTTAGGACTGTGCCCTCTTGTACAACCTATTTCATAAAAAACACTCAGGTATTTTTCCTTTTTGACTTTATCTATCACTTTATTTAATTAGAGACAGGGTGTTGCTCTGTTGCCCAGGCTGAAGTGCAGTGATGAAATCATGGCTCACTGCAACCTCAACCTTTGGGGCTCATACGATCCTCCCACCTCAGCCTCTTAAATAGCTGGGACCACAGGTGCAAGCCACCATGCCCAGCTAATTTTTAAATTTTTTGTAGAGATGGGATCTCCCTATGCTGCCCAGACTTATCTCAAACTCCTGGGCTCAACTGATATTCCTGCTTCAGCCCCGCAAAGTGCTGGGATTACTGGTGTGAGCCACTAAGTCTTGCCTATCTATTGCTATTTAAATACTGTTTTAAAAGTTTCTTCACACATAAAACATCAAGAGCCTCACGCACTGATCCCTTAACCCTCTAAGACATATTTGCTTTTTTAAAGAATTAGAGAAACCTTGTCTCTACAAAAAATACAAAATTAGCCAGGCATGGTGGTTGCATGCCTGTAATCCCAGCTACTCGGGAGGCTGCGGCAGGAGAATCGCTTGAACCCGGCAAGCAGAGGTTGTAGGGAGGTGGAGGTTGCAGTGAGCTGAGATCACGCCATTGCACTCCAGCTGGGCAATAAGAGCAAAATTCGGTCTCAAAAAAAAAGAAAAAAAAGTTAGACAAAGGGTCTTACTCTGTTGCAGAGGGTGGAGTACAATGGTGCAATCACAGCTCATTATAACCTCAAATTCCTGGACTCAAGTGTTCCCCCATCTCAGCCTCCGAAGAAGCTGGGATAGCAGACGTGCACTATCATGTCCAGTTATTAATATTATTACTTTTTGGTAGAGACAGGGGTCTTGCTTTGTTGCCCAGCCTGGTCTTAAGGGATCCTCCAAGGCCTCTCAAAGTGCTAGGATTACAGACGTTAGCCACCATGCCCAGCCTGACACATTTCCTTAGCAATATCTAACACCGTGGAATTTGTTTAAAAAACTTTCCTCATAGAGAGATGCTCCATCGGCATTTAACATTGTTTTACGTATTTTTAGAAAATCCTGCATGGTTCCTTTAATTTTCCATGCATTTCTGTTTCAGGGAGACAATAAAAGTGGATCTTTGCTCTCTTCATTCCTGTTGATAACTTATTCCCTAAAGAGCTGATGGGAACTCATACCTGAATGTTCTACCCTTGCTATTGTCTCACTGGACCCTGACTGTGAGAAGCTGCCTGCCAGAGAGATCCTCTCAAATACTGGATCTCTGTGTGATTCACATTTCAATCTGTTACCTATGAAAAAGCACTTTAGGAGCCACAAGAAATGTACCCATGTGATTGTTTATAGTGAAAACAAGAAAACTCTTCTTTCTTCTCCCCAGGCAAAACTAGGAGCCTAAAAGTTGCTATCCTCACACTAAATGATCTAAAAACAGAGGGTTAACATAAGAAAAAGATAAGATACTATCCTTTCCAAAAGTCTCTGATTTCATTATGAAATCAACCCCCCAAAAATTGGGATCTTTGGACTTTTTTCCTGAGAAAATAGGTAAAGCACATTTTCTTTTCTTTCACCTTTTCTAATTTGCCTTTGTGCTCTTGACCCAAGAAACAGTATCTGATTACCTATCAGAGAGAATAATAAACCTAAATTGATGACTGACGTTTTAACAGACAGAACAGTAATATTTCACCACTAAAATCCTGAACAATTTTCTAAGAGCTCTTTTTACAAGCAGGCTTCATAAATAGCCAGGACATTGAGGATTTAATTATGGTATCAGAATGCTTGATTCACGACCCTCTTTTCAGAGCCAAATACCTCTTCATTCTCAGACTCACTGTCTTGAAAGTGCAATCACAAGCACTTACCTTGTTTATTTCCCAGTCTTCCTCCAACTTTTCCATTGCAGCTGATCCCTGAGTAGACTCCCGCACATCAGAAGTGGCCTGCTTCTCTCTGCCTGGCAGGGTAAACTTTTCTTTCTTTTCTGATGAGCATTTTGATTTAAGAATGCTGTTGAGACAATATTCCATCTCCTGCTTAGCAGATTCAAGTCTGTTTTCCAAATCTTTTTGTTTATACTTAAGTGATTTTATATCGTCCTTAATAATCTTCTGCCCCACTGAAGATGTATTTTGCTTGACGGATTTTGCTAAAGCTAAAATCTTCTTTAATGTGCCATCTTGTAAACTGAGTCTATTCTCTAGTTCCTGTGAGTGGAGAAAAGATTGTTATATCTCCATTCAATAGCCACAAAAGTTAGTTGACTTCTGTAAATCAGAGCACTCTTGCTTCACCAGTGGAAAATGTGAACTTAACAACTCACATCACTTAGAAGAAACTTGGGCAAAATTTAAACCAATGTTGCATCTTGGATCAAATTCTCAAATAGGTATTTTAAGATACTAGAATGTTTGTAACAAGCAATTTAGAAAATTATAATAGCACAGTTCTTAGAACACAGGAAGCAATCAAGCAATCAATAGATATTCGTTGAATATGTATGTTTTGTTCAAGATATATCTTTGTCATATAATCAAAACACTAAATAATAGGTGCCTACTATGTGCAACGTATTAAAAAGAATAGAAGAATCATTTGGAATGTATCTACCTGAATCTAATGCTAATATTTACAATTCAGAGCAAAACTTGGTGTTGATGAGAAATTAATCTATCTAGTGTACTATCTTAAATATAGCAGAAGCTCAATCAATATTTAGTAAATACATAAACAAATAAGATGACTGATTTTAAAACCCTAGACTCAAAAGGAATTTGATGTACTGTAGCAGCTACTTTGAAACAGAATAAATCTAGGTAAACTTTGTATGATTTATCAGTCATTATCCTAATCGGTTACACAAGAAGCATTCACTCAACCATTCATTCATCCAATTAACAGCCACATATTAGGATAGGTTTTGAAGTTACATAAAGGAGTAACAAACAGGCTTTTCAAGGTCCTACAGTCTAGTGGGTAAAACCGTCTCTGAGGGCCTACCATGTAAGGGTTAATTCAAATTATAAATTGATTTGTCCACTAAAGAAAGACATACTCATTTATTATGATTGGTCAGAGCATTAATTACCTAAGAGTCATCTGAATAGCAGTGGAATTTCTGATAGAGGACACTGATTAATCAAGTTCTAATAATGCTGATTTTTTAAAATGTCTATCATGTCTGGACACTGTTTAGTACCTGCAGTTTCTGCAATTTTTCCTCAACTGCTATTTGATCCACAGGCTTATCAGAAAAAGTGATAAATTCCTTGGAGAAATTGTCCAGTGTGGTGTTCAGGTCTGTGACGCAAACCTGGTATGAATCATGTTCTCGTACATGACCTTCCAAGTTTTGCACAGAATCCTAAAAAAAAAGCCATAGAAAATTTACAAATTATTTCTGATATTTTTCACTCTGAAAATAATTAAATGACTAATAAATACCTGTTTACACGTTTCATCTTGAAACAGGAATATGGCTATAAATTATCCAGAGTTCTTAAGGAAAGATTTTAGAGTTTGAGATATTTCACTGCAAAGTCACCCCCCCACAAAAATAACTCTTACTGAAAACGATTTGTTTTTTCCATGCTTCTTTGCTTGCATTTCCCCTTCATGAAGATAATTTGTCAAAATGTTTATAAAATGAAATAGCTACAAATTATATCATTAAATCCCAAACATTCATAATAAAGCAACTTCCTTAATTATCCTTTGCACTAAAACCAACTACCAATTTCCACTCTGGAAAATGAGACCATATGAGATCAAACTAACCTCAGATTTGTGTCTTAAGAATCAAACTCCAAACTGTGTGTTAGGAAAATGCAATCCTAACTCAAAAGTAAAACCACCTTTAGTTTCTCTCCCTGGGATAGAAAAACACAATGCCCATACCTGATCAAAAAGCTGCAACCACTAAACTAAACATTTTACAGAAAACAGGTGTATCTTTTTTTTTTTGAGACAGAGTTTCGCTCTTGTTACCCAGGCTGGAGTGCAATGGCGCGATCTCGGCTCACCGCAACCTCCGCCTCCTGGGTTCAGGCTATTCTCCTGCCTCAGCCTCCTGAGTAGCTGGGATTACAGGCATGCGCCACCGTGCCCAGCTAATTTTTTGTATTTTTAGTAGAGACGGGGTTTCACCTTGTTGACCAGGATGGTCTCGATCTCTTGACCTTGTGATCCACCCGCCTCGGCCTCCCAAAGTTCTGGGATTACAGGCATGAGCCACCGTGCCTGGCCTACCTCGTCATTATTTTACTAAAGATTGTGCAGAAAGATGTGAGGGAGGGGCATTGATAAGAAAGTGGATATAAGATAACGGAAGCAAACTACTAACAACAGACGACGGATGGATGGGTAATATTGACACTGTGACTTTCACAGAGATGCCTGAAAAATCTTAACCATTCTACACCTGAAGAGGGGAGGTTTGATGAGAATATAATACCATCACCAAATAATACACTAGTAAGATGAGCTGGATTTATTCCTCTATCCTTGCAAGTTAGGATTTTCATCTAAAAATGATAAATTAGGAGTTGGGTGTGGTGGCTCGCGCCTATAATCCGAGCTACTCCAGAGGCTGAAACAGGAGGATCATACGAAGGCAGAAGGTCTAGACCAGCTTGGACAACAAAGCAAGACCCCATTTCTACAAAAATAAAAAAATTCTCGGGGTATGGTGACATATGCCTCCACTCCCTGCTACTATGTAGGCTGAGGTGGGAGGATCACTTGAGCCTAGGAGTTTGAGGCTGCAGTGAACTTTGATTGCACCACTGCACTCTAGCCTAAGTGACAGAGCAAGACACTGTCTCTAAAAATAAAAATAAAAAAAAATACATAAATAAATAAGATCAATTAAATTAGAAGACCCTTAGTTTGCAAAAGAAAAACAACAGGCCAGGTGTGGTGGCCCACGCCTGTAGTCCCAGCACTTTGGGAGGCCAAGGCAGGAGGATCGCTTGAGCCCAGGAGTTCAGGACCAGCCCAGGCAGGCAACATTGCAAAATCCCATCTTAAAAAAAAATAAAAAATGAGCCAGGTATACTGGCATGTGCCTGTAGTCTCAACTACTCAGGAGGCTGAGGTGGGTGGATCACCTGAGCCCACAAAGGATGACACTGCAGTGAGCTGAGATCATGCCACTGGACTCCAGCCTGGGCACAGAGTGAGACCCCATTTCAAAAAAATTAAATAAAATAAAAAGAACAACAACAGAAAGTTCCACATATATCTTGCATACTTATGTATAATTAGGACAATCATTTAAAGCATTATTTTGACCACCTCACCTGCAGTTGTTGAAGAAGACTTTCGTGTAGATGCTTTATTTCCAGCCAAGGCTCTTCACTGAAGCTGGGATTTTTAGTGCACTCCAAGAGGTAATTACCTTGAGATTTTAACTCCTTTAGCAAGGATGTCAAATCTTGTGCTTTCTTGAGGAATTTCTTATAAATCTTTAACTGAGCTTTCTTCTCCTGCAGCCCATGTTGTAGAGCAAAGCCTGCTTCCTGTTTCTTCTTCAGTTCTGTGAGCATCAATCTCAGATCCTCCTTACTTTGTAAATATTTTTCTCCTTCTAGTAGAAGCTTTTCTTGATGGCTAAATTTCACAAAATATTTTACAAATGAAATGACATTTAGCAAAATGAACTAGCATTTTGCATATTATAATGTAGCATACATCCTAATAAAAATCAAAATAACACTATTATAAATTGTTCCCAGAGATTCTTGATATTAGAACATTCTAAATAACACTGTTTAGCTCAGAAACCAAGACAGAAATTATCTGAGTATTAATAAAAATAATTATTTTCTGTTACATAATTTGACCAGAGAACATTTCATAATTTAGATTTCAAACAAGTCCCAACAGTTTCTATCATATTTAAGAAATTATATTTTCCCATATTTTACTTCTTCATAAAGCAAAAAGTATATTAACCAACTAACTAGTTTAAGCCTTCTATAGCTTAAAATTAGGATCTGATAGGCTCTTCAGACAAATATAAAATTCACATTTCTAAATACTAAATGTACCATTGCGGACATGATATGAGTTAAGAATTTTCACTAGAATTACATCCATTGGATTCAGCCAACATTTATCAATGTTCACATACTTAAGAATTTCTTAAAATAATATTTAAGAGAATTATTCTACAGTGATACCATGCAGATAATGAGGCTGTCTAGTTTTGGTTTCTGTCTCTGACACTGTGGATGTCCCTGACATGACTGACTTTCTCTCCAGCAGATACTATATCCAAACCCAGAAGGCAGACAAAACATACTTGTTATGGCTTCACTGGGCAACGGAAAATGATGCGAGTGGTGCAGACATGCCCTTTACCTTAGGTAGGTGCTAGCTAAATGGAGTGTGTTGTCCCACTGGTTGCTGATATCAGTGAGGGTCTTCTGAACCAGCGGGGCCTCACTGCTCTCTGCCTGCTTCATGATGGTCTCTATTCTGGCATCCCCTTCAGGTTTCAGCAAAATTATTTCCTGAATTAAATAAAAAAGATTTTATAATGTCATCTGTATTATTTAGAGATACTATATATTTATTTGTAAGTTTTATATAGTGATTCTAACTGCAGTATATATTCCAACATAATCTTTTCATTTTTATATGTACCCAAAAGACAAATATATCTCCCTTTATATTATATAGAGTTAGTTCTCCATAAATATTTGTCAGTTTGAGCTGACTGCATTCCTGTTCTTCTCTAGATTTTCAATACTTTCTTTATGCCCCCCAAAATCCTGGCAAAACCTCTTCCTATCCACTCTATTATTTATGGATGGAGAGTTATGGTAACAATCTGACAAGACACTGTTATAACCTAAGCACAGACTTATGACTTCCCATAGGAAAATGCAGTGTCCCTCAGGCCAACTCTTGTTTCTCTACCATGACATAACTAATTCTCATTCTCACTTTTTATGGGAAAATGTCTGGATACAATCCCAAATGATTCTGATTATTTACTAAGTCTCACCAACCTTCAGAACTCACAATTTTTGAGTGAAGTGATTTCAATTCTCCTCGAGTTCCTTTTAAGCACAAGTGCTTCTGTCCCTTGTATTTTTATCTAGTGATTGAATTTTTAAATTTACTAAAATTAAATTTTAATTTTTTTTTTTTTTTTTCTTTTTGAGACGGAGTTTCGCTTTTGTTACCCAGGCTGGAGTGCAATGGCGCGATCTCGGCTCACCGCAACCTCCGCCTCCTGGGTTCAGGCAATTCTCCTGCCTCAGTCTCCTGAGTAGCTGGGATTACAGGCACGTGCCACCATGCCCAGCTAATTTTTTGTATTTTTAGTAGAGACGGGGTTTCACCATGTTGACCAGGATGGTCTCGATCTCTTGACCTCGTGATCCAACCCACCTCAGCCTCCCAAAGTGCTGGGATTACAGGCTTGAGCCACCACGCCCGGCCAATTAAATTTTAATTTTAAAAAATGTTTATTGAATCTCCCCTTAGATAAAAAGGGAGCCCAAGGGAGCTTGAGACTTTCTTGATTTTCCCGCCCACGATCTAGTAACCTTTTATAAACCATACACATCCACTCTAAAGAATTCCCCTGCCTCGACATTGCTGATGCTTCTGCTGTACTGACGTATATTCTTTTGACATCCCGCCAAACTCCCTCCCACTAGCAGCTCTCATCCAATGTCTTTATTTCAATTCTTCTGCAGCACTCAGTAAAAATGGACAATAGGCATTGCTCTCTCCAAGAGAGGACATGCTTTCTCTCTTTCATATGCATCAAAATAATTTTAGATCCATCACAATCCTTCTCTTTTGTAAGCTCAGTTATCTGAATTTCTTCAACCATTCCACAGTGATCCCATTTTCCATTAAGAAGCAAATCTTTACAGATTTCTTCTAAATCTTTTCAAAACTAGAGTTCACTGTGACTTCTGAAATTTAGTTTCCATAGCTATACCTTGATTTTTTGGATTCTTTCCTGAAGTGGCATTTTGCCTTCGGATGAATTCAAAACCATAAGGGACTCTTTAATCTCTTTTATCCAGTGAATTACATCATGTGCAAGATCGTTAAAGCTCTGGTCTTCCGTGGGTGGTAACTTATCCTCTTCCTCAATTTCACTTAGTTGTCTCAATAATGTTTGGTATCTATCCATCAAACATGTTGATTCCATTATTATTTCTTCTTCTTCAGTAAACCCATATTCCTTCAAAGAGCTGTTCAACTGGGCCACAGATTCAAACTGTTCCCTATAAATTCCAAATATTATTTAAAGTTTATAGGAGTAACCACACCATGGAAGAAACCATACCCCCAGTTAATGTATTTCATACAAAATCAGCTATACCTCTTCCTAGCTAAAGCATGGCAGAACAGCTCAGTTTTCTCTCCTGATTCTTCCATTCCTTTCCATTTCTCTTCTTGATTAGTCAACCACTTACTCAGATTTCTGTGTTCATCCTGGAGTCTAAAAGAGCATTATACGTGTTTAAATACAAAATAAGCAAAGAGTGTTTATACTAAAGAAAAGAATGACACAAATCTTGTGAGTCAACCAGGTTTTTACAATTTATATTTGTTACAGTTTAGAGAGAATTTAACCTGTAACAAAAATCTAAATAACAGACTGGATGATAGTGGGGTTCTATAGTATTAAATAAAACCATACAAATGTCTCATAGAGAACAGGAAACAGAAAACTTTTTTCAGCCTATCCCATGAACCTTTGCTACATTAGATAATTTGAAGATTTTTCCCAAATTTTTATATTCCTAGGACCAAGCCTGGATTTAAAAGTATGTCTTTTGTGTGTGAAATTTGTGTGTACTGCGTATCCCAGTGTTCTCTGTACTGAGGCAGAGCACAAATAAAGATACAGTTAGAAAACATGTTACTTAGAGATCACCCTTATTTCCTACCTTAGTAGGTGTTCCAAGTAGTCTTCAAGCTCCTTCGCTCGAGCCTGGCATATGGACTCCATTTTTTCTAATTCAAATTCTTGACCCACAAGCCAACTGCTAAGCTCCTTCACATGTGCTTTGGGCAGATGCTTCTTCACATGCTTCAGGACACTGTCCACCTGCTGTATTTTACTGTTTCTTCCTTCAAGAGTCAGGAAATCCTTCAGAAAGACAAAAAGTCCATTATGATCTCCTGGCAAGTCTAAATATGGTCTCTGCCACCTTCTTAAGAACCCATATGAAAGAAGGGTGAGGGAGATGTGGCTATCTCCAATGGCACATGATTTATATTAGTTCCAGAAGGCATGTGTACATTTACATTTGCTTCTGACTTCCTGGGAATTATATCAAGCAAAGTTATAAGAGCCACTAGGAAGGTCAGCAGGAGCAACACCAGGAAAGCGACATTTCCCTGTCCTGGCTGTGTTCAACTTCTCCACAGACTATTCTCTATTTAATGTTGCCCAAATCAGAATTTTACTTCAATGTTCATGTTTCAAGGTTTGGGCATCAATTGTTAAGGCCCATGCAACAGGCAAAATTAAAGGCAAACAAGCAAACAAAAAAAGATGGGACTTCAAATTATTAAAAGACAAGAGAGGTGATTCTATCAGTAAAGAATGGTACCATCTAAGCAAGGAATTCAACAGTGAACATTTAGTGCCATTGATAAGCTTAAGAATCTAACTTATCATCAAGACATTAAAGTAATACAGACAGTCTACCCTAAAGTGATGAAGATTTTAGGGCACCAAAGGCCTTTCAAACACCCCCGTGCACTCTGCCTTCCATTTCAGGATATCCTCCACTACGTTCCAACCAGAAATGTACTGAAGTTCAGTGTCAATTTTTAAAAGAAATATAACTGGGAAAACATGTATAAACAAGTCAAGAGACTTCTTTCAAGAAAGGGGATTTTAAAGTCCAAATTAGATCTTTATTTTTTATCAAATATGATTTCAACACAATTGAATTCACCAGTGGACACTAAAGTAAGCAGCATCTTAGAATAAATGTCAGAGTAGAGATTCTGTAAGCCATTTGTACACATACCCAATAAATAGAGTCTTAAATATTTGGGAAAAGGCCAAGTTATTCGGGAATATTATCTCTTATGTGAAAATATTAGGAAGTCAAAATAATTATTACTCTTATTTCTTTTTTTTTTTTTTTTTTTTGAGAGGGAGTTTCACTCGTTACCCAGGCTGGAGTGCAATGGTGTGATCTCGACTCACCGCAACCTCTGCCTCCTGGGTTCAGGCAAATCTCCTGCCTCAGCCTCCTGAGTAGCTGGGATTACAGGCACGCACCACTATGCCCAGCTAATTTTTTGTATTTTTAGTAGAGACGGGGTTTCGCCATGTTGACCAGGATGCTCTCAATCTCTTGACCTTGTGATCCACCCACCTCGGCTTCCCAAAGTGCTAGGATTACAGGCTTGAGCCACTGCGCCTGGCTCTTACTTCTTTTTCATTTGAGACAAGGTCTTACTCTGTCACCCAGGCAGGAGTGCTGGAATGCAGTGGTGTGATCTCAGCTCACTGCACCCTCCTCCTCCGAGGCTCAAGAGATCCTCCCACCTGGAACTATAGGTACTTGCCACCACACCTAGCTAATTTTTGTATTTTTTAATAGAAACAAGGTTTCACTATGAGCTTGGTGAACCTTTCACCAGGGTTCGAGACGCATGTTGGTCTTGAATTCTTGAGCTCAAGCGAACCACCCACCTCAGCCTCTCAAAGTGCTAGGATTATAGGCATGAACTACCACGCCCAGCCTCGCTATTTATTTAGATATAGTTCCATGCCTCCAGTACTTTAGTATTGAAAATTCTTGTTAAAAATGCACATATCTCTTACAGAAAGTTTTTGTAGCTTTTGTTCCACACTCCTTTTTGTTTCTGATGATTCAAAACACTCCTTAAGGTTCATTTTAATGTTGCTGAACCAGTCATTAAAATTCTTGCATTGATCTGCAGGGGGGAAAGAAGCTCTATTCATTCAAGGAAGACTTCATGCATTTTGTTAAAGCGAGAGCTTTTGAAACTTGTTTCCCATGCCATAGATACATATCATTGTGAAAGTGGTAATAAACTCTAAAATCCAATGTTCAGGGCTAATAAATCCTAGACAGTAATTATAGTGTATTTTCTATAGTAAACGTCTTTTTCAAGCATACAGGACTCTCAGAGACACTGCCCGGGCAGCCCGTACACAGTGTTTCCCCAGACTCACCAACCACAGTGAGCAGGTCAAACACTAGGACCTTGGCGACTTAACTTCAAGAAAGAAAGAAAGATTTGGAGCTTGCAAGAACTAGATGTTATTTATGTCAAGCATAAATCAGTGTTTTCTCCCAAACGATTTGTCTGATTATTATTTCTTTAAATGTAGTCTGTGCAAACCATCTCTAAGTCAGGCTTTAGATTAGCCTTTGTGTTCACAGTACTATGTTCTTACTTCAAGAGTTCCAGAAAGAAAATAAGAGAAACATTGCACTCACCATTCAATAACTTAGAAAAGTGATCTTGCAGAACACTTTTTTTGGTATTAAATAAATCACTGACGCTTTCGTATTGCTTTTTCAATTCAGAGAGTTCAGGAGTCAGACAACCTATTTGATTCTCAAGTAATATCATACTGTGTTTCTGCTGCAGAATTTGCTGTTGTATCTCCTAAATATGTAAACAAACAACAACCATTAAGTCTTAAAAACAGGCTCAATTTACACAAAGCATATTAGATCTCAATTGTTTCGTAAAAATCTCAATGACTCTCTTTGTTGAATGGATTCACTTTCTCTTTGCTAGTAAATGTGTGATACAATACCAAGTTAATATCAAATAATTATCAGCAAGACAATTCAAAGGTAAAAATGCTAAATATACAAAAACAGGTTTTCTGAGTTTTCTTCTTGGACTTTCATTTCTTTTCTATTTTTATTAACTCTAAGAGCTTAAGACGACTGCAAAATAGTGTGAAAATAAATCTGAACCACAGAAGACAAGCAGTTGGGTAGCACCTCTAGTTTAGTGAAGATCTCCAAGCTGTCAGAAGGAGACAGGGCTTTTAAGAGGGACTCAGTCATCCCGATCTGAGTCTTGGCTTGGTCGAGATCCTCCCTTAGCTCAGCAGTGCTGCCACTGAGTGCATAGTTGTTGGATTCTCCTGTTAAACACTTTTGCACATGTTCTATCTTGCTCAAAATAGAAGACTCCATGACCTGAAATCAGGAAACACATGAAGTAGTGTAACGGTCGTTATTTAACTAGATTTAAGACAACTGCATTGCTAGAGAATGGGTTGAGATTACTTCATTTCAATGTGAAATTCATTCTTCTCATTGTTCTACATTTTTCTATATCACTGATAAAATTTTGCCTTTAAAGATAAAGCGTAACATAAAAAAAAAAACTGAAATGGATATCCTGACTTCTTTCTAAGAGACAAACTTGATCCTTTCTCCCAACACAAGTTTAATCTAGCATACCAACTAAGATGCTATCTCATGGGGCTCATGAGATAAAATATAAAGAAAAACATATAGATGAGATTCAAACATACAGAAAAAAATTAGCCAGCTTTTTATTGAGTATTTATGATATAATCAGCACTGTGGTAAGCACTTTGTGTAGAAAACACAGGCTTAAGAATATTAAGTAACTTGTCCAAACTCATAAAGCTGGTAGGTAGTACAGCGAGAACCTCACCCAGAAGGTCTCAACTCCAGCGCTCATATTCAACCACTATGTAGCTAGACCTAAGGAAAACAAAAACAAGTCTCTTCACATAACCGAAAATCACACTTGAGGCAACCTCTCTCTGTCTCCATCTAGCAAATAATAAACATAGGATGACTTGAGCGAAATTCTCTTTCGCTCCTACGCACACATAGGAAAGCATCATTACTTTACACGGAAGCTCAGGCAACATCTGCCCTCCATAGCTGAAGCCTGTGAAATAGGTGAGGGGAGAATAAAGGAATATAAAAATATAGTATCATTCATGCTAAATAAGGAATACATGTATTTATACCAACTATTAAAAATTTGGTTGGACTTAATATAGGAATTGAATAAATGATCCTAATTTTATTTTAGGCTTTAACGTTTAAAATGGTTTATAAATGTTATTTTAGAGGCTACAGGGCAAACTTGTCCAATCCATGGCCCAACACAAATTCACAAATTTCCTTAAAACATTATGATATTTTTTTTGCGACTTTCTTTTTAAGCGTATCAGCTATCATTAGTGTTAGTGGTCCAAGACAATTCTTCTTCTTCCAATACAGCCCAGGGAAGCCAAAAGACTGGACACCCCTACTATAATCCTTAATTGGGCCTTTTTGTTTGTTTGTTTTAGAGACAGGGTCTTGCTCTGTTGCCCAGACTGGAGAGCAGTGATATGATTATAGCTCACTGAGGCCTCAATAACTGAAACTTCTAAATAAAAATTCTTACCTGCAATTCAAGAGGTATTTCACTGCTTTGGAGCAAAAATTGTATTTCAGCCACTCTTTGAGAAAATTCTGAAGCTTTTTGTTGATGGACTTGTAATTCTTCCTAAAATATGTAATTTTAAAGGATAGTGTCTTTTTATTTCATACCTTATTTTCTGGTACCCATAATTACTACTGTTTATATATAGAAACTGAGAGCCCTTGAATTTCCCATAATGATTTGTGTTTTGTCAGAGTCCTAGAAGTTACAAAACCAAGTGCCTTCAGGGGCAGGCAAGTGCTATAACCAACTGTCTTTCTAGGTATAAGACAAGAGAAAGGTTAGGCCTGCACCACAGGTGACTGCATAGTCTGCCTTAAGGCATTACATTTCATAAATATATTTGTTGGCCGGGCGCAGTGGCTCACACCTGTAATTCCAGCACTTTGGGAGGCCAAGGTGGGCGGATCACCTGAGGTCAGGAGTTGGAGACCAGCCTGACCAACATGGAGAAACCCCATCTCTATTAAAAATACAAAATTAGCCAGGCATGGTGGCACATGCCTATAATCCCAGCTACTCAGGAAGCTCAGCTGGAGAATGGCTTGAACCTGGGAGGTGGAGGTTGCAGTGAGCCAAGATCGAACCACTGCATTCCAGCCAGGCAACAAGAGCAAAACTCCATCTCAAAGGAAAAAAAAAAGAAATTTCATAAATATATTTGTAAATTGCATACCCCATGTATGTGCATCTGCACATGTGCACACACACACGCACACAGGCAACTTTAGCAGATTTTGGCCCACAGCTGTCAGTTTACAATCCTTAATTTCAGATTTTAAACAACCTACAATCCAAGATAAATTTAAAGGACTCTTAGAAATGATTCATTTATACTTAGAAAATCACAGTTTTACTTAATACCCATTATAATATATCTAGGAAACTTGTAATCTCCAAACACTTAAAAAACTTTTTCCAAATGTGTAAAACTAAACACATGAATTAACAAGTGAATAAAATAGTGAGAATTGGAGACAAAGTAAGATTTGAGGCATTAGCATGAATTTTTATGTTACATTGAACCATATATAACCAGCAACAGTTGGCTGTTTTCTGACCTAGCAAGACAGCAAAAAAAAAATTTTTTTTTTTTTGAGACAGTCTCCCTCTGTCGTCCACTCTGGAGTACAGTGGTGTGATCTCTGCTCACTGTAACCTCTTCCTCTCAGGTTCAAGCGATTCTCCTGCCTCAGCCTAAGTAGCTGGGATTACAGGCACACTCCACCACACCCAGCTAATATTTTTGTATTTTTAGTAGAGACAGGGTTTCTCCATGTTGGCCAGATTGGTCTCAAACTTCTGACCTCAAGTGATCCACCTGCTTCGGCCTCCCAAAGTGCTGGGATTACAGGCATGAGTCACCGTGCCCAGCCAACAACAAATTTATATGATCCAAACAAATAATATATAAACAAACAAGCAATTAGAAAGAATTCTCCCTAGAGTTGAAAGAGAAGTAACTTCGATTCTTTCCAAATGCCACAACCTGAGACTGTCGTTTTAAAAAGCAGCTTTTCTTGAAGCTCTATAACAATGGTGATACTCAGCCATGTATTCTTTCTAATCCTTACAAGGCATTGTTTAATTCAAACACTGAAGAAGGCTGTCCATAATCAATGGTCTAGATCAGAGATTAACAAACTATAGCCGGAGGGCTGATAGCTTGTTTTTATAAATAAAGTTTTTATCGGAAACCAGCTACATCTTTTTCATACTACCAATCGCTTTGGCAATCTGGTGAAGCCTATAGGCCCTTTGTGTAACAATATTTTTTAAACAAAGCATAAAATAAATAAGGCAGGATTACAAAGAAAAACAATGAAATGATAATTATCAAAATATTAAAAACAATTTGTGATACATAACAGTAGTACATGTTTCCCTATTATATAACAAGAACTAGCAATAAACCTACTAAATCCCACACTTTCAAAGTAGTGGTAAGGGTAACAGATACAACAACTGAATAATGAGCCAAAAATACCTGTGATTTTCTTGATAACAAAGTAACATATGATCATCCTAATATACTTGTTGACTATATTCATAACTGAAACAAGTTCTGCCTTTTAGTTATGATAACAAAGATGCAGTTTTTTCCCATCCAAAGTCTTCTTACCCTTTGGGTGTCTGTGAACCCCAGTTGAATAGTACCTGTTAGCATCTCCCTAGATGTCAGCAAGGAGATGATAGAGTTCAAGAACCTCTCAGGAATTATAAAAGAAATAGAAAGATTTCTTTGTGATTTTTCCACCCTGTTCAATGAAAACAAACTCAATACTAAAATGTCAACTGTGCAGATGACAGAGCCTTAGCAGATAATAAGAAATAAAAGAGAAAAAAAAAAGTCAATTGTGTACCAAGAAAAGCATATATTTTATATGTTAAATTTACCTTCAGCCTTTCTCTGTCCTCTTCAGTCAATTGATGTAATTCCATTTTTTGAAGGGCGTTTTCTGTCCACTCATCAATGACATTTTTTAAGTTAAAAAGTTTGTCCCATAAAGCTAGAGCTCGACCAAGACTTTCATAATAGTCTTCTGTCTTCTCATTTATCTACCATAATTTAAAAAGAGAAACAAAATACGTAACAGTGAAAAGTCTGAAAACCACTATTTCAGCCAAACATGGTTTTGTTTGTTTGTTTGTTTTTGAGACAGAGTCTCACTCTGTTGCCCAGGCTGGAGTGCAGTCGTGCGAATTCGGCTCACTGCAACCTTCACTTCCCAGGTTCAAGCAATCCTCCTGCCTCAGCCTCCTGAGGCTGGGATTACAGGCATGCACCATCATATCTAGCTAATTTTTCTATTTTTAGTAGAGACAGGGTTTCACCATGTTGGCCAGGCTGGTCTCGGTCTCCTGACCTTGTGATCCACCTGCCGCGGCCTCCCAAAGTGCTGGGATTACAGGCATGAGCCAATGCACCTGGTCTAGTCTTCCTAATTTCTAAACCATAATTTTTTTTGTTAAAGGGTGCTTTTAAAAACCCAGAAGAAAATATAATGCACGTGAGTTCTTAGTTTATAATTAATAAAAACTAGTAATATCATTACTACTCAACCAAAATTATATTAAATATGCAGTTAAACATCAGTATACGGCATGAACAGCAATATATTAACTAACTTATTTTAAAGCTGAGTATGTGTTTTTATATGTAGATGATGAACCCATGTGTTAGTAGTGCCCGACTCGGGGGGTAAAATTAATTCCTAAGTTTTATATAATTTGAGCATTTTTACAATGGGTATTTCTGAATCTTGTAATTAAATAAAAATACTAAAGATACACAAAAAAATTGGAAACAAAATTAAATTTGTAGTCAATGAAATTATCACATACATCAAGCCATCTATCCACAATAATATTAGCCTCTTTTTCAAAAGGGGGCTCTTCAAAAGTCTTCATTTTATTTAGATGAAATTGTAGATTTTTGCAGATCTGGTTTATCTTGTCTACAACTTCTAAATGCTCATTAAATTCTTCTTTGACAATTTCAATCTGTAAAAAAAATATAAAAGTTATTTTTTATGTACTGACATAGACAAACAGCTAAGAATCACAATTCTATTGTTGGATATGGAGCTTAAAAGCAATACCCAACAAAAACAATGTAATAGCTTCTTACATTGTTCTTCTTTAAAGCAGGTTTTTATTATCCCACTTTCTCAATGAAAAGTTTTAGCATCCTAACCATTGGTTCAATGTTAATCTTATATTCAAATTTCCTTCCACTATACATGACGAAATTTTCATAGTGGCCTAAAACCATATTTCTTGCCCATGTGAAATAAGATTCTACCTGCCAAAAAAAGCACCTCCATTAAATGGCATTTAAAAAAAAAAAAAAAGAGAGAGTTCCTACATCTGCCTAATAGGAATTATCTTTTAAGTGTCAGAGAACCTCTAAGTGCTTACCTGAATAAAATAAACAGACCTCTAACACATCTTGGAGTCTAACTTTATCATTTCTAACATAAAAGGCAAAATGCTATCTTATCAAAAGGAAAATCTCCAATCACCGGGAAACCAAGCAACATACTTCTAAATATGGGTCAAAGAGAAGTCTCAAGGAAATTTTTTAGTACGTCAAACAGAATGAAAATAAAACATGAAAACTTGTGTAATACAGTTAAAGTATTGCTAAGAGGGAAATTTATAGCACTAAATGCATACATTAAAAATGAGGAAAAGTCTGAAATCAATAATCTAAGTGACCACTTCAAGAATCTAAGAACAAAATAAACCCAAAGCAAGTAAAAGGAAGGAAATAATAAAAATTAAAACAGAAATCAATTAAGTTGAAAAGACAAGAACCTTAGAAAAAAAATCAATGAAATAAAGAGCTAGTTCTTTCAAAAGATCAGTAAAATTGATAAACTTCTATAATCTAGAAAGACTGACAAAAGCAAAGAGAAAAGAAAGCAATACCAATACTAGGAATAAAGTAGGGATATCACTACAGACATCAAGCAAATAAGGGAATGCTACAAATAACTCTACATACACAAATTTGAAAACTTAAGAGGAGATGGATAGATACTTTGAAAAACACTGACAACCACAACTCATCCAATATTAAATACATAATATGAACTGCCCTATTAATATTAAAGAAATTGAATGAATAATATAGAAACTCCCCCAAAAGAAATTTACAGGTCCAGATGGTTTCACTACAGAATTTGATCAATCATCTAAAAGAGATATATTACCAATTATATACAATCTCTCCTGGAAAACTGAAGAGAAGGGAACACTCCCAACTAGTTTTATGAAAGCCAGTTTTACACTACAAAAAAAGAAACTACAATATCTCTCAAGGAAATATACACAAAAATCCTTAACAAAACATTAGCAAATATAATTCAGTAACATATATTAAAAAAAGGAATTGTACACCTTGACTAAATAAGGTTTATTCCAGGAAGGCAAGGCTAGTTTAACATCTAAAAATCAATCAGTGTAACCCATTTTAATAAGCTAATGGAAATAAATTATATAATCATGTCAGTTAATGCAGAAAAGCACAGATGTAAAATGTTACAACCACTCTGAAAAACATTTTGACAGTTTCCTTAAAAAATAAACATCCAATTCACATATGACCCAGCAACCACACTCCTGGACACATCCCTGAGAAATAAAAACTTATATTCACCAAAGACTCCTTCACAAATGTTTACAACAGCTTTATTCATAATAGTCCGAAACTGAAAAGAACACGGAGGTCCTTCAGTGGGTGAATAGTTAAACTGTGATACATTCATACCATGGAATACTGCTCAGCAAGAAAAAGGAACAAACTATCAATATGGAAGAACCTGAATGAATCTCCACAGAATAATGCTGAAGGAAAAGAGCCAATCCCAAAGAGTTACGTATTCTGTGATTTCATTCATATAACATTTTTTAAATAAGATTATAGAAATGAAGACTATATTAGTGGGTGTCAGGGATTAGAAGGAGTGGGAAGAGGAGGGAAGTGAATGGGGCTAGAAAATGACAGTAAGAGGAATCCTTGTGGTGATGAAAATGTTCTTTATCTTGACTGTATTGATGTCAATATCCTGATTGTGATACTTTATAGTTTTACAAGATTTTACCTTTGGGGAAACTCAATATAGCATACATGGGATCTCTTTGTATTATTTCTGCATGTGAGTCTACCATTATCTCAAAATAAAGGCTAATTTAAAAATTAATAATAAATAAAATCTTTAAAATGAAAACTCAATACCAAGGAGGTTTGTCTTCTAACTGGATGCTGACTGATACATTGGCAGAGCTGAGATCCAAACCCAGGTCTTCTTTCTCCTGGTTCAGAACTCTGCACTGGGGCACAATAAATGTTTGTCCACACAGATGGAACTAGAGGCCATTATCCTAAGTGAAATAACTCAGAAAGTCAAACACTGAATGTTCTCACTTATAAGTGGGAGCTAAACAATGGGGGGCACATGAACATACAGAGTGGACTATTAGGCATTGACTGGGGACTATAAAAGGTGGGCCAATAGGGGTGGGGTGAAGGCTGAAAATTTACATATTGGGTACAATGCTCACTATTTGGGTGACAGGTACACTAAAACCCCAGACTCCACCATTACACAATATACGCATGTAAGAAATTTGCACTTGTACTCCCTAAATATACCCAAAAAAAAAAAAAAAAATTAAATGAGGAAAAACATTTGTAAGCAAAAACGTTGGTTCAATTAAATTTTATATATATATATATATATACACACACACACATACATCTTTAATTGATATATTTCATTTAATTGAACAAGCTAAATATTTTTGCCTGCAAAGAACTTTCTTGTTAAACTAGCACAAGTTTCCACAGGGTGATGAGAGAAGAAAGGGAAGAGGGTGTACTTTTAGCATTGCCAGATAAGAGTTTTGTTGTACAATGAATGGAAGGAGTAGAATAAAGGGAACTAGGCCCACTTTGACATTTCCAAACTTCAGTAGTCTCCTGACATTCCAGCCTTCTAGTCTAACTTTTGCACTTCTGTCTTTCACTAAAGAGAGTAGAAATTTGTCACCATATCCTAGATAAACATCCAGGTTACTACGGTTTTGAAGGACAAAAGTTCTCAGTGGTATCATATTTCAGGCACTGCTGCAAAGCAGCATAAAAATCCATGCTACAGAAATGGACTGTGTGAAGACAGTACCTATGTCATCACAAAATTAACTCAAGGTTATGTTAATAATCAGTACTAAAATTTGGTTTTTCAGTTTTTTTAAAAACCTGACAAAAGAATTAAACATTAGTGTATTAAAACTTCTATATCTTTTACACAAAATAATAGATTATTTCAGCAAACGTATAAAGTACCCATGTACTAGATGCAGAATTTTCATTTTAATAAAATAAGGAAAGCCAGGCCTGTTGTTTCTTAAAGGTAGTTATAATTATTTTATTAATTTTAAAAATACCTTTTGCAGTTGAGTAAGGAGTACAGACAAAGAAGAGTTAATTTTTATTCTGCTATATACACACTTCAAATATGTCTTCAGGACAGGCAGTTTTATGCAGTGAGCGAAACACTGAAATAACAAGTTTAACATGGTGGATTAAACATCCATGTTTGTCTGTTTTCTCCCCACATGCTACTTTAATAACAGAAAAGAATTGAAAACGGAACAAACCAACAAGCACAAAGAGAACAGAGGATAAGAATACTCTCAGGTGGAAGATGAGAAGTTGGGAAGCTGAAAAGCTGAAGAATGAATGGTAACTGATTCAACAAACTAAAGCTGAAACCTTAGTCTAGAAGGAGATGGGATAGTGGGGAGGGTGCAGAGAAGCCAGTAAGAAGCAAGGCCATTTGTGTCATAGAATCTCAAAAGGCTAGAAATGACTTAATGACTTCTCATTAAGGTCAACCACAAACAGGAAGACTGGATGACATTTTTTAAGAGAAACACATGTAGACTGTCAGGCCCTCCTTCACCTGGTTGGATGGCTTCCCTCCATACCCAAAGAGATTTACTTTCCAGGGAGGCTCTGGACTTGGGGCTGCCAAATACAGCTGAGGACAGAGATGAGGTCCTGTTGCGATAGCCACCGAGGAGCTAATGATGGCAGAAAGGCCAAGACCTGGGCCTAGATTCCAATTAGGGAGACTCACCCAGGAGAGTCAGCTCCCTGGAGGTGACAAGAAGTTTATTAGTCAGAAAAATAACTTATCTAGAAACTACAGTTTATAGTTATAAGGTTATACAGTTATGGGGTAGTGGGAAGAGCAGCAGACAGGCCACGCGCAGCATGGGGCATCATAACCAACACTCATCAAGACCTAGGTACGTCTGATGATACTTTACAGATGCAACCTCACCAGATCAAAAGGAATCCTTTCCACTGGTCAGAGGATCCCACTTAACAGGGCTAAGGTAGGGCACCAGAATTGAGGAGGATTTGCAGGAACAGGAAAAGCTGCGGCCGGGCGGGATGACTCACGCCTATAATCCCAGCACTTTGGGAGGCCGAGGCAGGCGAATGACGAGGAGTTCAAGACCAGTCTGGCCAACATAATGAAACCCCGCCTCTACCAAAAATACAAAAAATTAGCTGGCTGTGACAGTGTGCAACTGTAATTCCAGCTACTCAGGAGGCTGAGGCAGGAGAATGTCACGAGTCCAGGAGGCAAAGGTTGCAGTGAGTCAAGATCACGCCATTGCTCTCCAGCCCTGGCAACAGTGTGAGATTCCATCTCAAAAAAAAAAAAAAAGAAAAGAAAAGCTGCAAGTCAAGTAGGACTAGATATCTGGTCAGCATACAAGGCAGGGTCTCAGGGTCTGTTGAATAAGGCAGAGACCTTGATCCTAAAACAAGAGCACAAGGTAGGAGACTGCTATCAGGGACACGGCAGAAGGGCAACTATGCAAACTGGAACATGAGCCTAAGAGGATCTGGTAAGGCTGAACATGCTGGATTCTCCAAGAATCTAGGAAACCAGAGCTCCTTAAATCTACTGAATGAAGACAGGACCCTCCTAGATCCCAAGACCAGCCAAACCCAAAAGCTGCCTCCACTGGAGGGAACCAGACAGGTTACATTCTAAGCAATTCTGACTATTTGCTCATGGTCTTGACAGCTTTGATTAAGTCCAACAAAAACCAGCTACATAGTCGCATATTGTACAGCTGGTATCTAAATAGGGCTCCTTCCAACTGGTCAGCTCTAAGAAACTAAGTCTGAGAAAGTGGGTCCCAGACAAGGGCCATTCCTGACACTCTTGGTGTCACTTGAGCTTCAGGGTTAATAGTTCTAAATAAGGACTAACCACTGTCCTATTTAAGCTTTCACTGATGCTGCTCTTAGCTACTGGAAAGTTTAATAAAATTGCTTCCCAACCTCCAAGTGTATCAAGCAAACTACCTTTCACATAGTTTTGACACCTTGACGGCACTTTAGCTTAGTACTTATAAAATCAATAGAAAAAGGCTAGGCGTGGTGACTCAGGCCTGTAATCCCAGCATTTTGGGAAGACAAGGAGAGCAGATCACCTGAGGTCAGGAGTTTGAGGCCAACCTGGCCAACATGGTGAAACCCTGTCTCTACTAAAATTAGCTGGGCATGGTGGTACGCACCTGTAATCCCAGCTACTCGAGAGGCTGAGGCAGGAGAATCGCTAAAGAAATAAATAAATAAGTAGAAAAAGTAACTGTCTGGTGTAGAGTCATATAGTGTAGTATATTCTTTTCTAACCATTCAATTCTTCTGCCACTCGGGTTGATAACCACATAAAACCATAGAAAATAATGACACCTAGTGTCCAAAAATATTACTCTTCTTAGAATATGAATACAGATGGAGCAACATGGTAATAAGCTTGCATATCTTCACAGAAAACAAATAAAAGCGTAATTTTTCCTTACTCCACTAACAACAGCAGGGATTTTCCCACCATCCTCCTTCTGTCAGGCCTGCAATGAAGGGTCAGGTTCCTTGTAAACAGAAAGTCAGTGCAAAGGCTGTTACAATCTCACAGAAGTAGGCTCCAGCAAAAACAGTCCCATCATTAAAACCCAATCAGAAGTGACCCACCATCAACTTGGGGACTGTTTCTTTTTTCCAACCCTGGTGATCAATAAATTTTCAGATACCTGGTAAAAGAGAGTCACTAGTAACTTCTTTTAAACAAAGTTTCAAAACAGACTCAATCTGTAGTATCTCTTTCCTACCAGGCCTGTCAGTGAGGTCACTGTACAGCTTTTTCTTATGGAACCTGGACTCACCTCTGCTATCCTTTTCTTCAGGTTCTCCTTTCCCATGTACGAAGCCTGCAGGGAGATGACACTCTCTTCTTTTTGAATCAAAGTTGTCAAGATGCCTTTAAAATTCTGGTATTGTTTTAAGAGCTCCAAAACTCTTCCACATTGTTCAAGACTATGAATAGAAAAATACACAATAGCTAAATGTCCAAAAATAGCAAAACCATTCTTTTTTTTGCTAGTATCCCATATAAATGGGATTTTTGCAAATACTCTTTGCAAGTATCCTACATAAATGATGAATAAGTTGTAAAGAACTTTTCCTCTTGATGTGTTTCTTAATTTTTTTTAACCAATTTAACCTAAGAATGATGGCACATCAATATATCTGGCAAAGAGATAGCATAATCGCTGGATTAGTACTGTTGCTAGGTAAACATTAGAAAGTTACCAGATGTAAGGTCTAGAAACAAACACAGGATTCATTATCCTAAGGAATTAGCATCTCAATTTCATCATTCACCAGAAGACACCTTGAAAAACAGGGCTCCTTAGCATAACTCTGGCAGATTATTACATTAATTCAGCAAGTCACAGGTTGTTTATATATCTATTCCTTTTTTTTTTTTTTTTTTTTTAGACAAGAATCTCACTCTGTCACCTAGGCTGCAGTGCAGTGGTGCGGTCTCAGCTTACTGCAACCTCTGCCTCCCAGATTCAAGCGATTCTCCTGTGTCAACCTCCAAATAGTTGGGATTACAGGCATGTGCCACCACGCCTGACTAATTTTTGTATTTTTAGTAGAGACAGGGTTTCATCATGTTGGCCAAGCTGGTCTTGTAACTCTTGACCTCAGGTGATCCGCCTGCCTTGGCCTCCCAAAGTGCTAGGATTATAGGTGTGAGTCACTGCGCCCAGCCTTTTATGTATCTATTCTATTCATTCTGGATTTAGTCTTTTTTAAAAAATAAGGTAGTGGGACAATGTGGCAGTTAGGACACCTGGTTTCAAGTACAGCTGGGCACTGCTTAGTCTGAAACTCTGGATAAGTTACTTCAGCCTCTTCGAATCTCAATTCTTTCTTCAGTAAAATCAGAGTGTAGATTAGATCAAATACCACATTCAGGCTTCATCTTGACTCCTGTACACTCAGGTTCTGGTAGGAAACAGGTGTATGCAAATGGAATTCCGAAGAGAGGGTGCTGAACAGACCTCTGAGAAGAGAGTCAGGGGAAGCTCTCAGGGAGGCCGAGACACACAGGGATTAACTCCCACAAATAGGTCACGCCACCCAGCCCCTAAAGCTGGGGAGATGCCCCAAGCCACACAGGAGGGTGCCGTCAGGTGGTGGCAGACCACATATGAAAGCAAAGTGGGATGGTGAGACCACCCCGGCCTCTCTTCTTGCCCTCTACTCTCCCTATAATACCCCTCACTGACTAACCCTACTGGAACCCTTGGCCTCGGCGGTTCAGCCTCCATGGACCAGCCCTCCCACCACTCTCCACCCTCTTGTAGATAGTAAGAGGGACAAAGTATGGACAGAGGATATTCCATGGAATGGACAAGAGGACACACAAGCAATCATATTTAAAAAACACTGAATCTCTCCAAAGCAGTCTGGCAAATTAATAAATAATATCACATATTAAAAAAAAAAAAAAGAGTTGACAACTGGGATTGATAGGTAATGGACTTCAGAGTTGCAAAAATTTTAGCCATCAGCCCCGACTCTCCAGGAAACAGAGCAGTTATTGACAGGCAACATCTCCCATTCAAGTATGTGTGATAAAATAATGCTCCCAATTCCTAAAACATGTCCTTGGCCTAATCCCTGGATCTTGTGAATGTTACCTTACAGGTTACCTTACAAGGCAAAAGGGACTTTGCAGAGGTGATTAAACTAACGATCTCGAAATACAGAGATTATCCAGGATTGCCCATGTGGGCCTGGTGTAATCATAAGGGTCCTTGTGAGAGGGAGGCAGGGAGAGGTGTCAAAGGAGACATGATGACAGAACAGAGGGCAGGGAGAGATCTGAAGGCCCTATATTGCTGGCTTTAAAGATGGAGGAGGGGCACACAGGCCAAGGAGTGTAGCAGGCCTCTAGAACATGGAAAAGGCAAGGAAATGAATCTTGCTAGAGCCTCCAGCAGGAACACAGCTTGATTTTAGGGTTTTTTTTTCTTTTGAGACAGAGTTTCGCTTTGAAGTACAGTGGTGCTATCTCAGTTCACTGAAACCTCAATCTCTCAGGCTCCAGCGGTCTTCCTGCCTCAGCTTCCTGAGTAGTTGGGACGACAGGTGCACACCAGCATGCAAGTTAATTTTTTAGACATGGAGTTTCGCCACACTGGCCAGGCTGGTCTCAAACTCCTGACCTCAGTTCATCCACCACCCACCCTGACCTCCCAAAGTGTTGAGATTACAGGTGTGAGCCACGGCGCCCGGCCAATTTTTTTATACTTTGTAGAGATGGGGTTTTGCCATGTTGGCCAGGCTGGTCTTAAACACCTAGGCTCAAGCAATCTTACTTCAACCTCACAAAGTGCTGGAATTGAGCCACTTTGTGCAGCCCATTTTACCACTTCTGACCTCCAGAATCATAAGGTAATAAATCTGTGTTCTTTCTAAGCCACTAAGTTCGTGATTTGCTTGGTGATTTACAGCAACAGGAAGCTAACACAGGTGGGATGGTAATGAGCATAAACGTACCGTACTGTGTGTGTGTTATGCTTCATGGAGATCCTCTTTGCTACATTCTGGCTACAATCTACAATTCTAGGTCTTGTCCCAGACACTGGCCCTGTGAGCTCTGGTGGGAAATCCTTATGACTGCCCTTCCTTTAGGTCCATGGGGATGTGTTTTCAATCCAGAAGTTTGAAAAAGTTAATTGTGCTACAGACAATTTTTCAGATTCGAGAGGGATTCTTTTTTCTCCTTACCATTCAGTGATGAAAGCTTTGGTATTCTCCCACAAGAGTATTGTATTTTGGCACTGCTGACTCACAGCTTTTTCTCTGCCGTCTTTGCAGTGTGGAAGAGAATTAGCCATTTCTTGTAAATGTTTCTTCTCTGCTTCATATTCATCTAGATCCTTATCCAGTCTGATTAAAGATTTTTTCCTTGATTATGAATGAGAAAAAAGTTTGATAGCCAAATGTTAACCACTGATTCAACACAAATATGGGTCACTTGGGGAGGCACGCTAACTTCAATTTGTCCTCATGAGGTTAATGCCAAAATTACACGTTCCTGTTACAGAGTTCAGGATGCTCTTTGCATTTCCAGAATTTTTCTGATTTGTTTGCTTTGTTTTGTTTGAGATAGGGTCTCACTCTGTCACCTAGGTCGAATGCAGTGGTGCAATCTCAGCTCACTGCAGCCTCGGCCTCCCAGGTTCAAGTGATCCTCCCACCTCAGTCTCTCGAATAGCTGGTACACATGTGCACACCACGACGCCTGGCTAATTTTTTATTTTTCGTAGAGATGGGGGTCTCACTATGTTACCCAGGCTTGTCTCAAACTCCTGGACTCAAGTGATCTTCCTGGCTCAGCCTCCCAAAGTGCTGGGACTACAGGTGTGAGCTGCCACACCTGGTTGCGTTTCCAGAATATTAATTTGGTACTTTTAATAAATATGATAAATATACAAAACATTAGCAGCAATATATTTCTGTAATGAACACACTTGTAAAAGGTGTATATGCACATGAGAGACAAGAGAGAGAAAAAGCACATATGTGTGCATATGTAGAGGAAAGGCAGCATGATATGGGAGAAGCAGAGAAGACGGATGACCCAGAACTGCAGGACGCCTAAGGAAGGACAGGGGCGGCCAAGGAGGAAGGAAAAAGCACTTCTCCCTATCAAAAAGGAGTTATTTAACTAAGGGTAAAGTCATCCTGGAGGGATTCACACCATTCACCTAAATCTAAATTGCTAAACTGCTCACAGCCTCTACTTCCTTGCCTCCAATTTCCTCTTCAATTAACTCCCATGAGGCTTTCTTCCCTACTGCCTACTGAAACAGCTGGCCTCCACGCTGCGATATCCCTGTTCCATTCTCAATTTCACGTCGCTTCACTCGTCAGCAGCATTTGACACTTGATCACATCCTCCTGGTTGACATGCCTTCTTCAGGTAGCCCCAGAAGTCTCTTGATTTTCTTCCTACTGCACTAGCCTCCCCCTTCTCAGTGTCTTCAGCTGGTTTCCCCTCATCTCCCTGATCTCTCAATACAGAGTGCCCCAGATAGGAATCCAACTTGGACCTCTTCTCTTGTTTATCTAAACTCACTCCCTTGGAAATTTCATCCATTCTTGTAAAATGATGAAAATGCTCAAATATATACCTCTGGCCCAGACGTCTCTCCTGATTCCTAATGCCATCTATTTTTAAGTGTCTTATTGATATTGCTGCTTGAATGTCTAATAAGTATCTTGAACACATCATTTCTAAAACTGAGCATACCCAATCTTTCATTCAATACTGATAAATTTCATCCAAGACTAATTAGTCTTTTTCTTTTTTTTTTTTAGATGGAGTTTTGCTCTTCTTGCCCAGGCTGGAGTGCAATGGCATCATCTTGGCTCACCGCAGCCTCCGCCTCCCAGGTTCAAGCGATTCTCCTGTCTCAGCCTCCCAAGTAGCTGGGATTACAGGCGCACACCACCACGCCAGCTAATTTTGTATTTTTAGTAGAGACAGGGTTTCTCCATGTTGGTCAGGCTGATCTAACTCCTGACCTCAGGTTAGGTTATCTGCCTGCCTCAGCCTCCCAAAGTGCTGGGATTACAGGCGTGAGCCACCGCACCCAGCCATCTTTAGTCTTTTTCATCTCAATCAATGGTAACTCAGTTCTTACTCACTGCTCAAGTTACCATTGACACAATGGACAATGAGAGGCAAGAACACCTGAGCCTAGAGGAAGGTTCCAATGCTTGGAACCATTCTTGATCCCATTATCTCTTTTCCACACCATGTCCATGTGTCAATAAATCATCTGGTCTCCATCTTCAAACTATACACAGAATCTCAACACTTTCTACCACATCACCACTGGTCCATGCCAGCTTCATCCCTACCAGGGATTACTACAATAGGTCAAACCAGACTTCCAATATCTTCTCTCAACTCCTATAGTCTATTTCCAACACATCAGCCAGTGAGGACAGGTTATGATGAAAACCAAGACATTTCCCTCAGCTTAGAACCCTGCAGTGAGTGACTTCCCATGTCACTCAAAGAACAAGCCAAAGTCATTAAACAGCCTACAAGTTATGGCATGAGCTAAGAAACCACATCTCCCCTCACTGCTGCACCTTCTCACCTCCTTGCCTTTCCTCAAACACACCCGACCTTTGTACCTACTGCTCCCTCTGCCTAGAAGGCTCTTACTCCAGGTTCAAGTGGCTTGCTCTTGCCTCTCATCTGATGCCAAGGCCATCTTCTCAGTAAGACCTTCCCTGAAGACCCTATTCAAGAGCAACACCCTCCTCCTTCCTTACTTAGAATTTCTTTTTCTTTCTTTTTCTCTTTCTTTCTTTGCTTTGAGACAGAGTCTTGCTCTGTTGTCGAGGCTGGAGGGCAGTGGTAGAATCACGTGCAGTGGCGGGACACCCTAGGAATGAAAGTCTCATTGGGCCTGAGGGTGTGGGACATTTCAGAAGGAACAGCACACTTGACTACACAGAGGGCTTAGTCATCTAAAGATCCTCGAGGCTGGGCGCGGTGGCTCACGCCTGTAATCCCAGCACTTTGGGAGGCCGAGGTGGGTGGATCACAAGGTCAAGAGATCGAGACCATCCTGGTCAACATAGTGAAACCCCGTCTCTACTAAAAATACAAAAAAATTAGCTGGGTACGGTGGCGCGTGCCTGTAATCCCAGCTACTCGGGAGGCTGAGGCAGGAGAATTGCCTGAACCCAGGAGGCGGAGGTTGCGGTGAGCCAAGATCGCGCCATTGCACTCCAGCCTGGGTAACAAGAGCGAAAATTCGTCTCAAAAAAAAAAAAAATCCTCGAGAGACCACTGAGCCTGAGGAACTAGAGGTGGGCAGAGAAGGAAACAGAAAGCAAGACAGATTTAGAAAGCAGGGTGCCAGGCACGGTGGCTCACGCCTGTAATCCCAGCACTTTGGGAGATAGAGGCTGGTGGATCACCTGAGGTTAGGAGTTTGAGACCAGGTTGGCCAACACGGCAAAACCCATCTTTACTAAAAATACAAAAATTAGCCAGGCATGGTAGTGTGTGCCTGTAACCCCAGCTACTGGGGGGCTGAGGCAGGAGGATCGCTTGAACCAGGTGGAAGTTGCAGTGAGCCAAGATCATGCCACTGCACTCCAGCCTGGGCAACAGAGCGAGACTCCATCTCAAAAAAAAAAAAAAAAGAAGAAGAAGAAGAAGAAGAAAAAGAAGAAAGGGGGAAAGAATTCCACAAAAGCAACTCTTGCTAACATTTTAGCTTTTGGAATTTGAAGGGCCAATTCCAAATGATGAAATTAAAATGGCAGCAGGTATACAGAAGGCTGCCGACCTCAGTCTACTGCAACGCTGCTCCATTTCCAGAATCAACACTCACTTTAGATCGCCTCTTAAATTTAGTCTCCCGCCCTTCCACTCAGTTCCCACCCTAACTCTGCTGGGAGGAGGAAGAGATCAAATAACTAAGGAAGAAGCAGGGACAAGATGTGGCACATGCATCTTTCACCCCTGGTTTCATTAACATCACATGCGTGGAGTCTGCCAGTCGTCCGTCCCTAGGAGAACGCCACAGTAAACACACAGAAGTACAAGGGAATCGGAAGTAACTCATGTACAGTACTTAATGCATATCCGACTTCACCACTCCTTTGTCCATGAGAAGATATGCTTTTAAAGAGGGAAAAAATTATGTGACATTTTGCACAGGTACAGTATCAACAAAAAGGAAGCTTGCTTGAAACGTCTACAGGAAAGAGTGCTGAACACTGAATAGAGTGGGATGGAACAGAAGCAGAAAGACATAGGAATAGAGGTGAAAATATAAACAAAGTGCCGGTCACCTTGAATGGAAATGGATGGACAATACCTACCGATGTTTCACAGCAGGGACAGTAGGATCCTTAAGACCAATTTTGCTGATTTGACTCTGCACATCTTGAATATTTTTAAGGAGTTCATTATTTTTGAAAATGCAAGCCTCTAGTAATGTGTTTTCCTCAGTGAATTCCTCCTGTACCCCATAGCCATGTGTCTTAGATAATTTTACTGATAAAGCATCAACAAGGTTTTCACAGGAGGTGTCTTCACCCTGTTCAGCATCTTTAAAGCTCATATCAAGCATCTTCAAACGTTTATCCAAATGTTTGGCCTTGTCTTTCATCAGATGAATGTCTCCCTCTGTATTTTTTACTGTCAAAGTATTTTCTTGTGCCACCTGTGTATCTGAGGCTGAAAGGTCTATAACAGGCTCAGCAGAGAGTTTAGCTGTTTTGAGAGATTCCAAAAAGCCTTCCAGAGCTCTGAGAGTATCTTCACTCCTCTGCAACCTGCAATTCATTTCTTCAAATTGTGTTTTGTATTTCAGTATAATATTCTGCATTGCATGTAGATCACATGGGTGTAACTCCTTCAATACAAAGTTGCCCGGCTTCTTTAAGCGGTTACATATTTCAATCTGTTTTGCTATAGAATCTTGGATATTCTAAAATAAAGATAAGAAAAGCTGAAAAACTGAGGTGGAAAAAAAGAAAGACTACATGTGAGAAACCAGTCCCAAACTGCATGACTAGATTTGATCTAGAAAAATGCTTCTGAGTTCAACAAAAAGTGACAATTTCTACCTAAGGAAACATTTTAATTACAAATGATCAGCTGTCCCAGCTGATGTTTCAATCCCAAAAAGAAAACAAGCACATAAATCTATGGCTTCAAAGCAAATAATTAGATATTAAACTGTTCAGAGATCAATTTTATAATCTGAAAAATAAATATTTTTATTTAAGATGGGATTTGGAATATGAAAACAGTAGAATATGGTACTTAAGTATGAGTCTAGTATGATATTTAGGAATTCAGTCATTGAAGAAGGCATTCATAAACAAGACTTCCTTTTGAATTCAAAGAAAATACGTCATTATGTACTCCACAGTACGTACCTCCAAATTTGCAAGGAATTAAAGAGTTAAGAAATAAAAAACAGGCCGGGCGCGGTGGCTCACGCCTGTAATCCCAGCACTTTGGGAGGCCGAGGCGGGTGGATCACGAGGTCAAGAGATCGAGACCATCCTGGTCAACAAGGTGAGACCCCGTCTCTACTAAAAATGCAAAAAAAATTAGCTGGGCATGGTGGCGCGTGCCTGTAGTCCCAGCTACTCGGGAGGCTGAGGCAGGAGAATTGCTTGAACCTAGGAGGCGGAGGTTGCGGTGAGCCGAGATCGCACCATTGCACTCCAGCCTGGGTAACAAGAGCGAAACTCCGTCTCAAAAAAAAAAGAAATAAAAACAAGTTTAAATTACTGAAAAAAAATTGTCATGGCTTATACTCTTAATGCTATGATGAATAATTAAAAATCCATAAGGATTTATAAATCTCAGAAGACTTGATTATTCTGTAAATACACTGTGAGAACTTATATATTTACCCTCAGGTGTTGATAAATGCCATCAGCATTAATGAGACCAAATTCCTGGATAGCCATTTTATGGAGAAGCAGATCCGAGCCACAGAGAAGGAGTGATGCCTTCTCTACAGGTAACACAAGCTGCAGTGCTGTCTCTAAAGACTGCATTCTGGGCACAAAGTAAATCAGACATGAGAGGAAAACCTAGCAGAAAGATATCCTATAAAACTGATCAGCACCATTACCGAACTAAGAACAGAAAATAATCATCCAATAAACAGACATAGAATGATACATACACATTATCACATTAACACCTAAACCCATCAATCTAAAATGCCAAAGAATTAATTAGTTGCTATATCCAAGTATTCTTTTTTTTGTTAATCTCTCTATCCATTTATTCATTCAATCAACAAACATTTATTTAGTGACAGGCAGCAGAGCTAGGTTAACCATGACCCACTGGCCCAGACAACTCCAGCTGTTTCGGTATCATTAATGATTTCTTTTTTCACTCTAAAATGCTTCCCAATATCCAAGTATTCTTTTTTTTTTTTTTTTTTTTTTTTGGTATTTTTAGTAGAGATGAAGTTTCACCATGTTGGCTAGGCTGGTCTTGAACTCCTGACCTCAAGTGATCTGCCTGCCGTGGCCTCCCAAAGCGCTGGGATTATGGGAATGAGCTACTGCTCCTGGCTCCAAAGTATTCTTAGCAGTGTAATATATACCATACTGGATAAAAAATTGTAAAACACATGAAGCCTTTCTCTCTCTTTTGAAATAAAAACTGAATTGTTACTTAACTTCACCTTGACAACTAAGAAATCTCAAAATTATTTTAATTATGGAATAATTTGTTATATTTCCATATTACGAATATAATGGGGTTCAAAGAATAGGCTCTGCTGATAATTAATTGATATGTGTGAGCATAGTTAAGTAATATATAGACTCTGAGCCCCAGTTTTTTCCTATATAATATGGGAATAACGCTGGGGATACATACCCTATGTATATAAGGTCCCAATAGCACTTTCATTTCAGAAGTGAAGAAATCAATACCCAGAGAGTTTATGTGACTTGGACAAATTCATGCCCAAAAGAGACAGTGGAAAGACCATGGCCTTTGACCCTTGGCAGACCTTAAGTTCCACTAAGTCTCCAGCTAGCAGAGTGGCCTGGTTATATTATTAATATTTAACCTATCAGTTTCCTTATCGGTAAAAATACAATCATAATGGTAGCCTCTCTTACAGTTGTTGTGACATCCAGATAAAATAACATACTTAGTATAGCAATAGTCTTGCTTAAAATGGCATTATAGAATTTAATGAGTTTATTAGATTCATAATTAATAGATCTCAGAATCTTACCTGGTATTAAGAGTCATCTGAAGTTCTCGTTCTCTTTCCTTTAGTCTGTCTCTTTCCTTAACTATAAAAGGCTTCTTTATGTCATTCGCAAGATTTTCTAACTTCATTGAAATAATTTCAAACTCTTTCCAGCAAGCATCAGTTTCATTTTTTAAGACCTAGATGGAACACATTAATTAATTTATCAACTAATGGAGTTAATAGGCACAATTATTCTGTTCTTAAAACATGAGACATTCACCAACTGTGGAAGCAAACACAATGTTTCCCATGGAAATGTTTTTAAAAATATTTTCCAACCATCTACAAGTGAACTCTCCTTTAGGGAACAATGATATTCACTGTGCTCACAGAAGACGCATTCAATGAAGTCAAGGGAGTCAACAATGAAGCTTTCAAAGGTACCCAAACTCCCTTCCCCTAAGGTAATTACACAGAATACAGTTCAGAAACATAAAGATACATGTAAGAACAGATACTCTGTTTTCTCTAGATAGGAAAGATTTGTTACCTTCTAAACTGAAAGAAAACTGGAGTGAACCAAAACTTTCTATATGAATAAGAAGTAAAGTAAATTAATTTATGGCTTATACTTAACATCTGTAACTCTATACTATTCCAGCTCCTTATCTTGATTTCTGTTTTGTTGGTAAGGCACTGCTCTATGATACTGCTGAGGGATCAGCAATCAGCAGTATAATTTGTTCTTCACTTTACCCAAAGATTAGTACAGTTTTTCTAACCAACTCATTATTCAGTCACTGGGGAAGAGTCTCAAGACAGTTTCTTAATTGTGATGAAAACACGCTAAATCCATCACTTGAGCAACAGGGATTTTAACATATACATTTTGCTTACTCAGATGAAAAACAGAGAGCAGCCAGATGGTACAGTGTGACTGAAACCTGGTATAATTAAATAAAAGAAACTAGAAAATACGGAAGCATGTTGTAGGAACTACCCATGGTCCTCCATTGTGAGCATTCCCTCTAACGCACTCAGGGCGTGTATCAAGAATAAGGCACTGCAATGCACAGATCACCTTCAAAATAAGGAAGATATTATCTGTAGAGGTTGTGATTTGTGTGCCAACCACTAATAGATTGCTTTTCCTGTTGTTTCTTAGTCAACTGCAATAACTTCCTCTGAAGGTTTTTTAGAAGGAGAATCCATCATTTAGAGTGAAAACTCCCTCCACTGCCTGCCCCTAAACTCCCAATATCAGTCAACAGTCACTGTACAGCAGTTTTAAACAATGTGATAATTTGGTAAAGATGATGAAGGACTGAAATAAACATTCACTGGCTGGTTAACTTTGGAGCAACCCAAGAGCAGGATGAAATTCCCTTCAAACACATTGTTTTTGACTAATTCCCTTGAAGCCCGAAGCACAAAAAGAAATAAATAAACAAAAACTTTTCAAGTCACATTATCTGGATCACCAGATTAGAATATAAGTAGTAAATTAATACCTTAAACTAAAGCTTTTCCTGGGGTTGGTACTTGAAAGAAAATCACTTTCTGGAATACGGTGACAATAGAAATGCAATCCAACAAAGAGGGTTCTTTGGAAACATTGAGCAGATGTGACCTCAACAGAAACGGGGATGTCTAGACTCACAGTGGTACTATTTTCTAATAAACAAGATAACCACAGAAATAATATTTTTGGTAATTACCTGTAGATCTGTCAGTTTAGCCTGCAGACAAGAACTACTCCTGTCCTCTTCACTAGAGAAATCAGAAGTAACCCTGAATTCGTTGTTTTGCAGGTGGTGTTCAAGATTATCTCTGTATGTATCATACCTGGGCAAAATGAAATGCAACATCACAGTAGTTAATTTTTAAAATAACACAGGCCGAGTGTGGTGGCTTGCACCTGTAATCCTACAGCTTGCACCTGTAAGCCATTGGGAGGCCAAGGCTGGTGGATTACCTTAGGTCAGGAATTCGAGATAAGCATGGCCAACATGGCAAAACTCTGTCTCTACTAAAACTACAAAAAATTAGCTAGGCATGGCGGCAGGCACCTGTAATCCCAGCTACTCAGGAGGCTGAACCTCCTGGGTTCAGGAGAATCACTTGAACCCGGGAGGCTGAGGTTGCAGTGAGCCAAGATTGTGCCACTGCACTCCAGCCTGGGAGATAGAACAAGACTCTATCTCAAAAAAATAAAAATAAAATAACAAAAGATAAACAAAAAACAAACACAAAAATAAGAAAAATAAAACAAAGTAACACAAAGAAATATTTTTAAATTACTGTCAACTGTGTGTGAGGAAATACCGTGGAATTTGTTTAAGTTACTGGGCCACATGCAAAATGATGACTAAATGAAAATAAAACTTTTAAAAAGTACAACATGTTTGAATTGATGAAAGATAGTCGGTGGATTATACAGTTGTTTAAAAAGAGTTTACCTCTCTAGTAAGCTATTTATAGATGCACTGTAATCCTTTTCCATAATGCTTTCTTCTTGCGGAGGCTTTAACTCTGATGCCAGGCTAAAATTCATAACAGGTTCCATTGCCTAGGAGAATATGCAAAATAGTAAATGTAATATCTTAGACATATTTAATTATCTGGAAAAGAGAAATGCTTTATGTTCAAAAATACATCATTGAATCTTTATACTTCAAACCAGGAGATAATACAATTTTTTTGAGATAGCTCAGAAAAAAGCCTTCTCGTAGGACAGAGATTTATTAGACTGATTCTCATCTTCTAATTGGTATGTCAGCATGGTAAAGGAAGACTCCCAGCCCCAAAATGCTATTTCTGCCTGAGACTACATAACCATAGTCAAAAGCAGGCAGAAGGCTAACATGCAGGAAAAGACCTCTAAAACCAGATACACCTCACCTCGTTCCTTCCCCCACACGTTCTGAGTGGCAGCCTGGACTATAATATACAGTAAATGCCAAATTATCTAGACTTCAGGAATTTAGAATATTCAATTCCCACAGAAAATGTAATGCATTATAATGCAGAAAAAGAAAAGGCAAATGATAAATGAACTTGTTCATCCCAATGAAATGGAAGCATCTGTCCCAATCAAGCTCAACCTCTTCTACTCTCAGTAACAATGTACACAGACAATTGGTATTCATAATGGTTCAAAAGGGTCTCTGCTTAAAAGAACTACTTGTATACTCAGAGGAAGATTAGGTTATGCTCACTATTGCTTTCGTTGCTTCCATTCTCATTTGAAAATCAGTCTTTTGCTTTGTGTAAGTGGAAATTCTCCATTGATAAAGACAATCGGATAATTAAAACCAACACCTAATTAATTGAGAAGCGAATTCTTGTAGACTTGGTCTTTTACATTGGGTTTACTTCTAAAATACATTATCCACATTTAACACCTTTTCAGCTGATGGCTGATTATCTGATTTTGCAAATAGTACCTCACTGTGGGAATCCCCTCCTCTATTCTCAGATGTGGTGATGGTCCCCCTAGAAAGGAATCAAAATTGCATGTTTAAAAGAGAGTAAGTAAAATGAAACCTAAACAAGCATGAATAACGCTTAATGTCATTTGACCATGCAAAAGGCTTCATTTTGTTTTATCCTGAAGGGTAGCTATTCTTGTGAAGTACTGACTCGCTTCTCGACGTGCCTCCTGCTGTGGCCTGCAGTGTCGTATGAATCTCGGAAGCACATTTCAGAAGTCTTTCTATTTTTTGTTCATAATCTTTGAGTAGTCGCTTCACTTCTTGTTGACTCTTCTGTGAAGGCAGCTCTTCACACAGCTCCCTCAGGACTTCCATGTGGTGATTAAGCTGGTACAGACAGCCTTCCTCGGAAAAGCAGGCCTAATTGAAGAAATAAAGCAGGAAATGCACTTCAGATGAGTTTACATGATTATTCCATAAGGACTAGAAACTAACAGATGTGTGTGGTTTTCACAATGCATTCTTATACAGGCCATCTAAGTGCTATGACAATAGGTGCTGGAGAAAAAAAGAGGAGTCAGCCCTAAAGGAATTCTCGGTTTAGTAACCTAGACACACAAAGAACCAGCACAGAGTGTGCTAAGTGTTATGACAGGCCCCACCTGCCTGAAGGAGTCAGAGAAGCCTACCTCACAAGGGGGAAGCAGCTGAGCTATACGTGGAAGAAACAAGGACAAGTTCTCCAAGTAAAAGGGGAGAGAGGTTATTTCTAGCAGAAGGACCACCAGGAGAACAAAAAGCACCAGAAAAGCACAAAGGTAACGAAAAGCACCAGATGTCTCAAAGGACCAGTACTCCAGTGGGGCTGGAGTGCCTGGCCCAGGAAGGAGGGATGCTAAAGGGCTTTCCTGGGCCAGACTGGGAAGGAATTAAGTGGCCTTCTAAGAGGTCTGGGCCAGACGAGGTGGCTCACACTTGTAATCCCAGCACTTTGGGTGGCTGAGATGAGCGGAATACCTGAGGTCGGGAGTTCAAGACCAGCCTGACCAACATGGAAAAACCCTATGTTGCAATGTAAAAATACAAAATTAGCCAGGCATGGTGGTGCATGCCTGTAATCCCAACTACTGGGGAGGCTGAGGCAGGAGAATCGCTTGAACCTGGGAGGCAGAGGTTGCAGCGAGCTGAGGTTGCGCCACTGCACTCCAGCCTGGGCAAGGAGAGCAAAACTCCATCTCAAAAAAAAAAAAAAAAAAAAAAGCAGCAGTCTGGAATTGTCCTGGGGGAATGGGGAACTGGTGACATAAGATTTATAGCTCAAAAGGACAACTCTGGTGGTGATTTGGAAGACGACATGAAACAACCATCATCATACTGAGAAAAGAACCCTGGCTTAGGTAAGTGGCAAAACCACTGGAAAGGAAGAAGCTGTTCCGAAGAAACCCAGATGGGGCTTGGCAACAGATTTAATTAAGGCTGAGTGGAAAGGAAGGGAGGAAGGAGAGGAAGAGCATCACGAGACTGCAATGCCTTTCATTACCAGGAGGCAGAACAGAAAACGAACCTTTGAGAGAAGATATTACTGGTTTCATCTTGAACTTGCTGAATCTGAGTTCTCTGAGAAACACTAGTGCTATCTACCAGTCAGTGAGAAATAGAACACAACATTTAGGTGAAAGGACTCAGCTGAGAGAAACATTTAGGCACTATCATTGTAGAGAAGGCAGGTCAAATCCCAGAGTGCATAAAATCTCCTAAGGGAAGCACGAAACTAGCCAAAAGTGGAGATGGAGACCCCCCTCTTCAAAAGCAAAACATTAAGATAACAGAATAAAAAAGAATATTTGTGAAGACACTAAAAAGAACTCACTGCAAATTATATATCTCTATATATTTACATATCTACATCTATACCTATTTATATGTATCTATATCAGGTAGATAGATAGATGATGGCTAGCTAGCTAGATAATTATATAAAGCAAGAGAGACTGATAGTGGGAGAGCCATAGCAGCAGAAAGTTAAAAAGAAATGAAAAAAAAAATAAGGTTAGAAATATCAAATACATAAAAGCAATCAAATAGGATGGAGACCAAAAGGAGATCATGAGATTTGCCCCAGCTGCTTTATACCCTGATTTGCTCATTTTCTCAAAAGCTGTGCTTCTGAGGACACTGTGTCCTGACAAAAGTGACTGTGGGTACTTTAGTAACAGTTGACACCTTTGTGACCAGAGTCTGAGGACAGGGGCCACTGAGACACATCAGGGAAATCATAAAATATTAACTCAGTGCCGAATTTTCTCACTTCTAAAAAGTAAGAAGCACAGGCACTGGAGAGAGCGTGAAGCACAGAAGTGATCATCCCCAGGGGAGAGGAGGGCTGGGGTAATTTTCAGAACAGATTTCATCCTAGGCCAAAGATACATACAGCCGTTTCAGATAAACCCCAAGATCATGACAAAATTTAAGTGGAAACACGTTACTGTACCTCATGTTCCTTGATGAGACCCTTGGTCCTTCCTCTACGAATAAGCTTCTTTTCTTTATTTATTTGCTTTTCAAGTTTTGAAATATTGTCACTAAGCTTTCCTTTTTCGATATCTATTTTTAGTTGTTGAACATATAAAGACAGTTCATGATGAAGAGACTGCAAAAAAATCAAAGGAATATATTAACCATGGAAACAAAATATACAAAAAAGTATTTACAGTAACAATAAATGCATGTGTAGTAACAAAAGGACAGAAATAAAGGGTAAGTGCCATTCTGATTCATCCATATATTTTGGGGGGAGATGTTTTAAAACATCCCAGGCCCATAAATGTTCTTTTTCTAACAACTAAAAATGTATTTTAGCTGTTAAAGACACTGTTAAGAAAATGAAAAGACAAGCTACAGACTGAGGGAAATTATATGCAAAACAGATATCTGAGCCCAAGGAGACACAAGTAAATGTAATGTGTATCCTGGATGAGATTCCAGAACAGACAGAACAACTGGGGAAAACTGAAAATGTGAATAAAGTGCAAACTTTAGGTAATGATAATGAATCAATCTGTCAAGGTAAACTGCTAGAAAAAAAACAATGTATTAATATTGACCCAGTAATTGCATAAGATCAGGCGCGGTGGCTCACACCTGTAATCACAGCACTTTGGGAGGCCAAGGCGGGCGGATCGCCAGGTCAGGAGTTCGAGACCAGTCTGGCCAACATAGTGAAACCCCATCTCTACTAAAAATGCAAAAACTTAGCCAGGTGTGGTGGTGTGTGCCTGTAATCTCATACTTGGGAGGCTGAGGGAGGAGAACTGCATGAACCCACGAGACTGAGGTTGCAGTGAGCAGAGATCACGCCACTGCACTCCAGCCTTGGTGACAGTACAACACACCGTCCCAAAAAAAAAAAAACATGCTGATAACAAAGGAATCTAGCCGTGACTAGAACTCTCTGCATCATCTTTACAGTAATTCTGTAAATCTAAAACTATTCTAAAAGTTAAAAAGTTTATCTTAAAATTAGTTTTAGGAGGATCCTTAACAGTACATATTCAATCCACTTACACAGATAAAGATATACAGGCACACATATTTTAATTATCATATTAATTACACATTTCAATATTACATTGAATATTAATTGCCATTAATTACCAGAACACAATCTCAGTGGTAGATGCTTTCTATAAAACCTTGCATCAGTTCTGCCCAGTAGGTGGTGTTCTCTCATTTTCATCAGGGAGACTCCTAAAAGTTAAGTACCTTTCCCAGGGTCATAGCTGCTGAATCCAGGTTTGTCTGCCACCAAAGCCTAGACCTATTCTGCTAGGAAACTGTATGAATCCTGGGACTGCAGCCTGCAGGGACCAGCCCATTGTTGATAGAGTGTAGACAAGGAAACCCCAGAAATGGCTCTGGCAACTGACAGCCCAGAATCAGACATAAAGAACCTAAGTTCAGGTATATATGCGTGTTCTTACCTCCCATGTGGCGCAGATATCTCTTCTCTTTTCTTCTAAGGACATCTTTATGTCCTCAGTTACATTATTTTTTAGTTCTTCAACAGCTTTCAAATACTTGGCCAGACTTTTCGTATTACAAATTATTAGTGCTTCCTAAAAAAAGAAGAAGAAGAAAACAAGATCATAAAAACCTCATTCTACTGCCAAATCCTCAAAGCTAATTTGGATATGTCTTTAACTGGTAAAGTAGGAAGGGGCTCCCTGAAGATTTACAGGAGATATCTCTTTGTAAATTGAGGTTGCTAGCCCTTTGGCATCTCTTGAATTCTTTTCAAAACAGTACCAAATATTTATTATTCAAATGTAGTTACACATGAGGCACATACCTTTATGATATTCAAGATGATTTTTGTTACCTCATTGGTAAGTAACTATAAAGTTCACTGTACAGGGGAATAGTCACTGGCTATGTTTCCTTTAAAGTTCTTCAGTATTGAGCAGACAATCATACTACAGAAGCAATATAATATGAAGAGTGTATCAGTTTTTGTTTCTTTGTTTTGTTTTGTTTTGAGATAGAATCTTGCTCTGTCGCCTAGGCTGAAGTGCAGTGGCACAATCACAGCTCACTGCAGCCTCAAACTCCTGGGCTCAAGCAAGCCACTCACCTCGGTTTCCCAGAATGCTGGGATTACAGGTGTTAGCCACCATGCCCAGCCAAGACAAAATTTACAGTAAGGTTAATATGGCAAATGTTTACTATCATGCATAAACAGTTATGCTGAAAGGAGGCCAATTTGTTTCACCATCAACTTCAAAGTTTTGCCCAGGGCCACCCATGTTGGCAGTCCCAGCAGTAGACAAGAATGGAAACAGCCCTGATAGGCACGTGTCTGCTCCCGACCTGGCATACTCTACAGAAGCAAAAACCTGGCCTAGGTAACTAGTGATGATAGAATAAAAAAAAAAAAACAGGCTAGGGCCTGTGTGTGAAAATGGCAGAAAACTTATAGGAGAGAGAAGATGAAAGTCATTCTCGGGGAGAAGCCGAGCAGGGTGGGAATTTGCACTTTCACTCATTACACGTTTTTACGGATTGGCTGCAGGTAAGGTACAATGCTGAGCTCCAGGCCCCCCTCCAAGGCCTCCTTGAGGACTGCGAGATTTACAGCCTGGGTAGACACCTTTACCCTGTATGCTCTTCATAGCTGGGAGCTCCCACTGCCCCTGTGTGCATGGAGTCCTGGGGGGGTCTCAGGGCAATACCCAACAGGGCAGGGATCTTGCTTCTGCTGTAAAAGTGTCTCCACTTGACTAAATGCCATTGGCAAAATGGGGAAAATCCAAAAGGAAGAAGGTCAGGGAGAGAAAATGGTGTGAGAACAGACACCTCCATCCCTTCTCTGGTAAAGGAGCTAAGAAGCCAAGCATAGTGTCTCATGCCTGTAATACCAGCACTTTGGGAGACCGAGGTGGGAGGATCACTTGAGGCTAGGAGTTTGAGACCAGCCTGGCCAACAGAGTGAGACCCTTTCTCTATAAAAAAATTTGAAAAATTAGCTGCGTGTAGTGACGTGTGCCTGAAGTCCCAGCTACTTGGAGTCTGAGTCAAGAGGATAGCTTGAGCCCAGGAGTTGGAAGCTGCAGTGAGCCGAGATTGCACGACTGCACCCCAAACTGGGTAACAGAGTAAGACTCTGTCTCTGAGAATAAAAATAAAAATAAAAGAAGGAGTCTAGAAACCTGTATATATTTTTTTCCTTCTCTCCCGACCAGACCATATCTACCCACCTAGAATTCCAGCCTCAGCATCATTTAAAACAACAACTCATTCTTAAGGTCACTTTAGTACTTTCAGGAACCTGGGAGTAAAAGTTCCCAGGAACCTGGGAATAAAAGACAGAGGGTAGTGGTTGAAGGCGGCAGCTAGCAAAGCGCAAATGGTGTGAGATCAAGCAGACAAAGGCTATAAGGTCATAGGAAAAGCGATGCAGAAATGACTGACAACAGGGTTCCAGTGTGGTTAGCAATCCAGAAAGCCAAAATAGGGTTGAGGCCCAGAAGACAGACAGAGGCCTTGATGAGAATGAAGACAAGCTCCTATAGGGCACGCTTTCATAAAGAGTAGGAGCAGCAACAGGGCATCGCCTTCCTGCATTTTATTTCCCCCAAATGCCCAGCTCATTTTAAGTGTTCAGTAAAGCATGCTAAATGCTGAATATGAATGAACGAAAGCACTGGTATTACTCTACCCCTCCAATTTGTTTCAAGGTAGAGGCATTGTTTACCTTTGCTTCTAATCCCCCCAGCACCTCCCACTATGTTAATTAAGAGTGAGTCTGGTTTGGTGACATCTTAAGCTGCAACCTCAGCCTATCAAACCATAAAAATCAACTTGAAACTGTCTCCATACAAAACAACATTATTAGGTCTTTAACTACAGATAAGTATGTTTCCATGAATAACTTTTATCAAAGTATTTTAATAATAATGATAATTTTTAACATTCAGAGAATTTATGCAAAGTAACTTCATGTGCCTTATTTTAACTTAAAGCCTCACAACAAATCTGACAGCTGGGTAGGGATGGAATTATTATGCCAATTTACAAATTAAAAAGCCAGAGAAATTAAATTCTTGTTCAGTGTCATAGAGTCGGCTGCACTCTTTACACCATATCACTGAGTACATTCAGCAGATCCACAATAAAATTTGAACTAAAAAAATTCTATACTTGAATACTTACTTTTAATAACCTCAGGGGAATGATATATAATACTGGGAAATCCTTTTCAGTTATAGTAACTCAGTATATAATTACAGTGAAGGAAACATCTTGATTTCAAACAAGATAGGCAGTTAGTAATAAATGTCCTACATTTGCTGGCTGAAAAGATTCCCACCTTGTATTTTGAAATGAGTCCACCGGGGCTCTCTCTTTGCCCCAGTAACTGCTGAGCCCTCGTCATGTATGATTCAAGTTCCTTCTGGGATTCTTCCATCTTCAGCCTGACGTCCAATTCTGGTGAAACATCGGTTGAGCTCTTCAACGTTGCAATGAGTTTTACTACATTGATCTTGAAGACAAAAAAATTCTCAAATTAACACGTGGACCAAATTCTTAATAAATTCTTAAGTTAACAAATACTTTGACTATTTGTTATTTTCCCACTAGACAAAGAGCTACCTAAATTATGTTACTTATATTTTCCCAATATGCTCTAAATTATAAAGAAATGTAATGCAAAGGTAATATTTTATGAAATGTTTCCAAGCTACAGGGCTATCAACCCCTTCACTGCCCACCCAGTGACCCCTCTGTTTCAGAGAATAGAATCACTAAATAGGGAAAATTAAAGAGATACCTGGACTTTCTCTTTAGCTGCTTGAATCTTTGCCTGAAGCCCAGTTGTGAGATCATGTTGAAAGGACTCCTGGCTTGAAATATTTTGTATATCCATGTGTAACATATCTTCAGTTCTTACCATAAGCTCCTCATACATAGAGCCTTTGGCAATAAGATGCTATTAAAACAAATTGAAGTGAGATAACCATAAACATTCTGATTATATGTTAAACATTAATCAAAACAATCTCATCAGGAAACCAAATAAGTTCATTATTAATCCAAAATCAAGCAAATCTGCATTCTGAAAAATATTTTAAAGAGTCATTTGAAATTTCATATTGATACAAGCAGATTCTGAACATGTTTTATAGATTATTCTTTACACAGTTAGTACTTCAATGAAATAAAGAATAGAAGAAAAACAAAGACAATAGAAAGTTGAGACAATGGTAATAAACCCTAAAATGAACTTGTTCTATGTCGAATTAGTGGGAAGGGGAATTCAATAAATGTTACTGGATAAAATAGCTATTGGAAAATAATCTTTATGTATCATAACAAAAATAAATTCCAAATGGGTCAGAAATATGAAACCACGAAAAGAAAGACATTATCCATAAGAACCAATCTGCAGCCAGGCACAGTGACTAATGCCTGTAATCTCAGTACTTTGGAAGGCCGAAGCAAGCAGATCGCCTGAGGTTAGGAGTTCGAGACTGGCCTGGCCAACATAGTGAAACCCCATCTCTACTAAAAATACAAAATTAGCTGGGCATGGTGCTGCACACCTGTAATCCCAGTTACTCGGGAGGTTGAGGCAGGAGAATTGCTTGAACCCAGGAGTCAGAGGTTGTAGTGAGCCAGGATTACACTCATGAACTCCAGCCTGGGCAACAAGAGTGTGAAACTACATCTCAAAAACTAGAAAAAATAATAAAATAAAATAAAATCAGCAATGGCTCATGCCTATAACCACAGCACTTTGGGAGGCCGACATGGGTGGATCATTTGAGGTCAGCAGTTTGAGACCAGCCTGGCTAACATGGTGAAACCTGGCCTCTACTAAAAATACAAAAAGCCAGGCATGGTGGCAGGTGCCTGTAATCCCAACTACTCAGGAAGCTGAGGTAGAAGAATCTCTTGAACCAAGGAAGCAGAGATTGCAGTGAGGCAAGATTGCACCACTGCACTTCAGCCTAGGCAACAGAGCAAGACTTCGTCTCAAAAATAAAATAAAATAAAATCCAATTTCCTATCTCACTGCAGAGGGTCTTTTCAGGCCTAAGCATAGGGATAGACGTGACTACATAAATATAAAAAACCTGTGATGCAAAATAAAATAAACAAAGTCAACAACTCAGCAAAAATATTTGACACAGAATTGAAAATGGATCACAATTCAAAGAGCTTGTATAATTCAGTTTAAAAAATACCAAGACCCCAAAGAAAATTTTGAAAATATAAGAACAGATAATTCATAGAAACAGATGCCTAATAAATATATGATAGTTAAGTAATATATGTAGTCAAATAAGTACCCATTAAAACAATAAGGAGATACCACTTTTCAGTTCTCAAGTCAGCAAAAAATAATTTTTAAATTACAACTCACAGTGGCATGGTGATATGGTTTGGCTGTGTCCCCACCTAAATCCCGTCTTGAATTCCCACGTGTTGTGGGAGGGACCCGGTGGGAGGTAACTGAATCGCGGGAGCAGGTGTTTCTTGTGCTGTTCTCATGATAGTAAGTTTCACCAGATCTAATGATTACATAAAGGGGAGTTTCCCTGCACAACCCTCTTCTCTTGTCTGCCGCCACGTGAGACATCCCTTTCACCCTCCGCCATGACTGTCAGGCCTCCCCAGTCACGTGGAACTGTAAGTCAACTAAACCTCTTTCTTTTGTAAATTGCCCAGTCTCGGGTATGTCTTTAACAGCAGTGTGAAAATGAACTAATACACACCGGTATGATAAAATAGAAGTTATAGTGTGTGATACCAACTATGTAAATGTTGATCTTATTTATCTTAGGGCAGTGGAATTACAGTGATTTTAATTTCCTGAAACTAGCACGTTCAGTTATCATTTCAATTTTTCCTTCTTTTAAATTATAAAACAAAAAAGTTCATGTAATTCAAAAAACTGAAAAAAAAAAAAAAGGAAAGGTACAGCATGTAAAAAAGGAAGTATAGCCAGGCACGGTGGCTCACGCCTGCAATCCCAGCACCTAGTAGGGCTGAAGTGGGCAAATCACTTGAGCCCAGGAGTTAAAGACCAACTTGAGCAATACAGCGAAACCCTATCTCTACTAAAAATATAAGAATTAGCTGGGCGTGATGGCGCATGCTTGTAATCCCAGCTACTTGGGAGGCTGAAGTAGAAGGATCACTTGAAGCTGGGGAGGTCAAGGGAGCCATGATTGTGCCACTGTATTCCAGCCTGGGTGACAGACAGAGCAACACCCCGTCTCAAAAAAAAAGGAAAGAAAAGATTTACTAGATGTCTACCATGTACTAGGAGCTGGGAGTAATATGGGATAAAGATAGACTCAGTTACTGGTATATCTTTACAGATATTTTTCTATGAATATAAATACATTATATATAAAAATACAACCTCTTTTAAAAACCACAAATGAGATCACATTATCTCATTATCCATACTGTTTAGAAACTTGTATTTCTTACTTTAGAATGTATCTTGATCCAATATTTTGATCCAATGGATATCTACTTAATTCTTTCTTAATAGAAATATAGTTCAGTGTGCTTGTATTTTCACAATAATTTTTAAATTATTTAAAAAATTTTAAAATACTGAATTTCTACCATATTTTTTCCAAGAAAATAAATTCCAGATAGAATAAATTAATAAATAATAAAAATAAAATCAGAAGATGAGATGGCATGATAAATTTATGTAATATTTTCAAAGCAATAAAAACTACCAAATACTGAAAACACAAAATGCTGAAATATATACCTTTCAGAAATGTAGGCTTAGAAAAAGTATGTAAATGTTCCTTTTTATTCCAGAAACTTCCCCATCTTGTTGTAACTTATACTCTGTAGGTATTAGAGCTGAGCTGGAACTCAGTAAAAACCTCAATAACTCCTTTCCCAAGAGAACCAAGTTATATTAAAACACTCTCTTGCCTCATTGCCTTTCAATGAGTCAAGTGCCTGAGAATATAGAGAGAACAAAGATCTAACAACATGAGTCAGTCTCCCTGCACTGAGTAAGAAGAGTGACTTAATCAGTGGGTGAACTTCCAAAGCACAGATTGTATGATCTTTTTTTTTTTTTGAGACAGAGTCTCGCTCTGTTACCCAGGCTGGAGTGCAGTGGAACGATCTTGGCTCCGCCTCCCGGGAGCAATTCAATCAATTCTCCTGCCTCAGCCTCCCAAGTAGCTGAAACTCCAGGTGTGTGCCATCATGCCCAGCTAATTTTTTCTATTTTTATTAGAGACCTGGTTTTACCATGTTGGCCAGGATGGTCTTGATCTCTTGCCCTTGTGATCTGCCCACCTTGGGCTCCCAAAGTGCTGGGATTACAGGCATAAACCGCCGCGCCTGGCCTGATTGTATAATCTCTTATGTGCACTCTGCACTGAGCTCTATGAGACTGAACTCATTCATCTCCTCATCGTCCTCCAGAGCAAGACAATATTTTAACTCCCCTTTTATGGCTAAGATAGTAAGTTCAAGAGCTTAACATTCATAGGTATTATCAGTGGTCTCCTAATCTACCCTCTGCTTTCAAGCAAAGTAACAGCAAATAATCGAGAGATAAAAATCCATTCATTTTTAAAACTCCCAACAAAGAAAATTAAAACTGTAGGCTTATTACTACTTACTTTAACACTTTTTATTTATCTTAAAACATAAATGCACAACCATGAAAGTATCCTCTTAATACTTTTACACTCATACCTTCAAAGATTCTTCCACTGAAGTATTCACATCATCTTGATCTCTCAGAAGATCCAAAACAGATTTGGTTTCTGCCTCCCAGATTTCCACTTGTCCAATGACTTTTTCAACATCTTTAGCCACTTTTAGTTGCCCTGTGGATTCTTCATTTTCTTTTTCATGTTCCTCTCCAGCCTATAACATTCAAAATTACCACCGAGAAAATGTCAGCATGTATAAAACATAATAATTTTCCTTTTCAAAAAGTTACACCTTAGGCTTACGTCTGTAATCCCAGCTCTTTAGGAAGTCGAGGCAGAAGGATCACTTGAGGCCAAGAGTTTGAGACCAGGCTGGGCAACAAAGTGAGACCTCATCTCTACAAAAAATTTTAAAGTTAGTTGGGCATAATGGTGCGTGCTTGTAGTCCTGGCTACTCAAGAGGCTGAGACAAGTGAATTGCCTAAGCCCAGGAGTTTGGAGCTACAGTGAGCTATGATCATATCACTGCATTCTAGCCTGGGCAATAAAGCAAGACCCTGTCTTCAGATATAAAAGTTTAAAAAGTTACGCCCTTTCTCTCCTGAAGAGTGCCAATTCAACATATTTTAATGATATAAGATGTAGTTTTTTGACAATAGTAACTTTTTTTTTATATGAAGTATCACTTTATTGCCCAGGCTGCAGTACAGTGGCACGATCACAGCTCATTACATCCTCAACCTCCCAGGCTCAAGTGATCCTCCCACCTCAGCCTCCTGAGTAGCTGGAACTACAGGTGTATGCCACTATATCTAGCCAATTTTTTATTTTTTGTAGAGATGGGGTCTCACTATGTTGCCCAGGTTGATCTCAAACTCATGGGCTTAAGTCCCATCTCAGCCTCCCAAAGAGCTGGAATTACAGGCATGAGCCACTATGCCTGGCCAATGATTAACACTTTAAAATAGTGTGCATCACTTTGCAAATTAAAAGGTTTGCTCAGGGTTTCTTACTTAATTATAATATAATTCCTATCAGTTAGATATTTTCTCCATTTTACATGTAAGAAGATTAAAGTTTAGTAAATGAGGGTAAGTGACTATAAAAACATTTCTAAAACTCATATACTATTTAAATAAATATAGCTATTATTGAAAATATCAAGAAGAAACTCAGAATCAAATTTCAACAAAATTAAATCTTTTCCCATTAATAACCTATAGGTTGGCATACTATAGCTTTACAATAGATATATTATGTCTTAAACTGTATATTGACAAATTATAATGGCTTATATTTATGGGATATACAGATTTTTTTTTTTTTTTTTGGAAATGGAGTCTTGCTCTGTTACCCAGGCTGGAATGCAGTGGCATGATCTCGGCTCACTGCAACTTCTGCTCCCAGGTCCAAGCGATTCTCCTGTATCAGCCTCCTGAGTAGCTGGGATTACAGGCACCCACCACCATACCCAGCTAATTATTTTTATTTTTAGTAGAGATGGGGTTTCACCATGTTGGCCGAACTGGTCTCAAACTCCTGATCTCAAGTGATCTGCCCGCCTCAGCCTCCCAAAGTGCTGGGATTACAGGTGTGCACTACCCACAGATACATTCTTAAATGATTAGATCATTTAAGATTAGATCACTGTTCATTTTATTTTATTATTTTATTTTATTTTATTTTAAATAGAGACAGGGTTCACTCTGTTGCCCAGGTTGGTCTTGAACTTCTAGGCTCAAGTAATCCTCTTGCCTCGGCCTCCAAAGTGCTAGGATTGCAGGCATGAGCCACCTTGCCTGGTGAGATTATATTTGAAATGTATCAGAAGACGCTAGTATTTTAAAGCACACACAAAAATTCAGATGTTTCCAGATATTCTAAGTAGGCATTCTTACAGTGTGAAAACACTGGCACTCCATCATGCAAATGGATCCGAGCTAGTTTAAAAGTAGTTTAAATAAAGCTGTATAAGTTATCATGAAGGAAGGGAGTATTTCCAAAGTCATAGGTATTATATCTTACGAATGTATGATTTTTCATTTATTTTTTGTTCTTTTTCTGTACTTTTTCCTATGATCTAAAGTCATTCACCAAATTACCCAACAAAACAAGGAAGAAATAAAATATTTTCCCCCATTTTACAGAAAGGAAGCAAGACACACAAACGCCAAGGGCTAGCCTAAAGCTAGACAGTTTCTGAGCACTAGTCAGAGGTAATCTCAGGAAAACATCAACTCAATTTATACTGCTGAGAGTCAGGACTGTTCTGTGTGTCTGTGAGAGCACAGTAAGTGGAGTAAGTAAGACTTCCATGCTAAAGACTTCATGAGGGAAATCATTCAAGCATTTTCCTAGGAAATGATCACACTTCAAATGTCATCTAGCAATCCACACATTTACCACCATCTCAACAATATCTTTTTTTTTCTTTGAGACAGAGGTCTTACTCTGTCACCCAGGATGGAGTGCACTGGCACAATCTTGCCTCACTTTCAACCTCCACCTCCCAGGCTCAAGCAATCCTCCCACCTCAGCCTCCCAAGTAGCTAGAACCACAGGCGCATACCCACGCACCGAGAAAACTTTGTATTTTTGGTATAGATAGGGCTTTGCCATGTTACCCAGGATGGTCTCGAACTCCTGAGCTCAAGCGATCAACCCACTTTGGCCTCCCTAAATGCTGGGATTACAGGCATGAGCCACTGGGCCCAGCAATATCTCTTTTTTTAAGTACCAAAGTTAAATTATGTCTATATGCAAGCGAAATATACGAATTATGACTATTTTACCTTTATATTTTGATTACAATTTTCAGGAGGTTCTATTGACAAATCTGTTGAAAACTCAACAGTTGCTTTTTCTTCTTTAGATAGTTGAATATTTCCGGAATTGTCAAAAGTGGGCTGATCCTGTTTTTTTATCAGTGGTAGGTTCATTTCCTATACAAAATTAATTTTATAAAATTTAATACTCATACTTTTATTTTATATTAATATACATTACAAACAATAAGTGGACATAATATATTCAAATATATTTTTAGGACTCAACTAGCAACAATATTATAAAATATGAGCATTTCACATAAAAGACCTAAGTCTCAAATTGTTAAGAAATGGAATTAGTTGAAAAATGTTTTATAAAAAGTCTGCTTTTATGAGGCACTATGCTACATATAAAGATAAATAAGGCTCAGTGTATGTTCTCAAGGAGCTGAAAATCTAGTAAGCAAAACAATGCTTGTTTTTCCTTTATGGTAAGTGAATTTCAACTAGAAGGCTCTATAGTAGAAAGGGTTCAAGAATTAACAGCTCTCTCAGGCATACACTCTCTTAGGCATACACTCAAAGAAAACACGTGTCCACATGAATGTCCATAGCTGTACTGTTCATAAAAACCCCAAAAGTGAAAAGAACTCAAATGAGCACCAGCTAGAGAATAGACAAACAAAATGTGGTATATATCCATACAATGAATTATTATTTGCCAATAAAAAGGAATGAGTACTATTTCATTCTATAACACAAATGAACCTAAAAAATATTATGCCAAGTAAAATAATTTGCCCTAAGAGATCACATATTATATGATTCTATTATGTAAAATGTCCAGAATAGGCAAATCTGTAGAAGACAGTGGATTTGTGGTTGTGTAGGGCTGTGGGGGTAGGGGTTAGAAGAAAATAGGGAGTGACCGCTGAGGGGTACAGCGTTTCTTTATGAATTAATAAAAATATTCTAAATTTTGTATGGTAATGGCTACACAACTCGGTGAATATACCAGCAATCAATCAGCTATGTACTTACAATGAGTAAATTGTATGGTACATGAATCATATCTAAATAAAGCTGTAACCAGTTAAAAGAACTTACAAGTTGAGTTTTTGAAACAAACTTTCTCCATCTTTTATTCAGCCTTCTCAGTTCTTTAGAAATAGATGATCCAACCACATCATTGCTGACTTCGATTAAAAAATTTCCTGCTTCATTTAAAGTACCATGTTCTAGATTCCACTGGGCTAGTGTCTCAAAGGGAACCTACGTAACAGATAAGCAACATACTATCTTAATGACGTAATAGTGTCTTTCTATTATGTATAATAAATGTTCACCAAGGCTTTTTTTTTTTTGAGACAGAGTCTTGCTCTGTCACCCAGGCTGAAGTGCAGTAGCCTGATCTTGGCTCACCGCAACCTCCACTTCCAGGGTTCAAGCCATTCTCTTGCCTCAGCCTCCTGAGTACCTGGGACTACAGGTGCAGGCCACCACACCCAGCTACTTTTTGTATTTTTAGTAGAGATGGGGTTTCACTATGTTGGTCAGGCTGGTCTTGAACTCCTGACCTTGTGATCCGCCTGCCTTGGCCTCCCAAAGTGCTGAGATTACAGGCATGAGCCACCATACAGGATTTTTTTTTTTTTTTTTGAGACAGAGTCTTGCTCTGTTGCCCAGGCTAGAGTGCAGTGGTGTGATCTTGGCTCATTGCAACCTCCACACCAAGATTAATTCTAAGCAACATTCTTTGCAGGGACTTTGACTTTCCCCTTAGAGGAATCCGCCATCCCTACTGGTCTAGCTCTTCATTTCTAAGTGCTAACTGGCGAGTCCCAGCTGTCTGTCATCACTCCTGGTCCTGGACTTTTAAAATGCATCTGATCTCTCTATGTGGTTGATGAACTTACAGCAGAGGTTTCCAAACTTGTTTAGTTCATGGAGCCTTAACTGTCTCATTAATTTTTTCAGAGAGTCCCTAGGCCAGAAATATTACCTAACAGTTCCCATTTTTAATAGTCAGTTCAACAACTTAGTAGCAGCATGGTGTCCAACAGATGGATGTTGTTGTGTCTCCTTCGAATTTTAGAGTGTTCTGTAAGTTCTGTTAGTTCTCTCTGGTAGCTCAGGATTTCTTAGCAGTTTGGGTATTGCAAGCTTAGAGTGTTATTTTTCTCTGAGTTATGTACATTTTTATAGAAGACCTTTAAAGACAGAGGGACTGTTGGAAGACAAAGATCTGAATTTCTAGTATTAATATGGGTGACAGAAAGAAGTGATGACTCAACCCCTAAAATGCTCTTTTTTTGTACTCCTACACTTTTACTTTAATACAAATAATCGATTTTCTATTGAGTAATTTTAGTTTCTATTTTGAAAATGTTTAATCTGAAAGACTATAGCTATCCGCAACAGAGAAAAACAAATGAAAGAAAGAGAAACTATCTCAGATAATCACAGAACAGATTATTACAGGAATAACACATTAAAACAATAATGAATTACATTGGCAGTTCTTCCACACCTCTACACATAAGTTAAGGTATCTTGATTGTCCTCCTCTAGAAACTCAGGAATATTTTAGAGCTGGAGGGTTTCAACCAAATGGAAAAATAAAATTTTCTGAACAGTAATTTATTTTAAATCTGTTTATAAGCTACCCAGTACATTAAGTCTTATTTCCTCTCCAAAGAGTTCAGCAAAACATCCCCAAAAAGCTATTACTCTGTATGTAAATTATACCTCAAGAAAGCTCTGTGTTGTTGGCGGTGGGTAGGTGGGTGGGGGGGGCGTTGTATGTGTGTGTGTGACCATGTATAAAACCTATAAACCAGTGGAGAAAACTGCCTCCTGGCAATTACATTGGGAAGAAACTAAATTCTTTCCAAACCTCGAAGAATTTTCCAAAACACTGGTATAGTCGTCTCTGCTTTCTCATCTTTGAATCAAAAATAAGGGTCATAAAATAAAACAATTAAAAAACAAAATTGAGCAGATACTATTAGATTGCAAATACCTCTTTAATTTCTTCCTTCTTTATCTCCTCAAAGCAAGCCCTTATTAAGCGAAGGTTTTCCACATAAGTAGCCCAATATGCCAGCACTTTTTGTAGAGTGGACTTCACATTATATATATTTTTCCTATACATACAAACATCAGATTTCATCACCATATATTGTTTACTAATATTCTGACATTCTCCAGCTGCAATATTAAAACAAAAAAGTGATCTTAAAAAACAATTTTTTATTAATAATATTCTTAAAATATTTGAATTAATTGACAGTGGCAAAATAATATGTACTCCGACAATATTAAAAGTGAAAGCAGGCCGGGCGCGGTGGCTCAAGCCTGTAATCCCAGCACTTTGGGAGGCCGAGGCGGGTGGATCACGAGGTCAAGGGATCGAGACCATCCTGGTCAACACGGTGAAACCCCGTCTCTACTAATACAAAAAATTAGCTGGGCACGGTGGCGCGTGCCTGTAATCCCAGCTACTCAGGAGGCTGAGGCAGGAGAATTGCCTGAACCCAGGAGGCGGAGATTGCGGTGAGCCGAGATCGCGCCATTGCGCTCCAGCCTGGGTATCAAGAGCGAAACTACGTCTCAAAAAAAAAAAAAAAAAGTGAAAGCAAGAATTTTCCTAGGAAAACATGCACATAAAACTAATTTCTAAAACATTATATAGAAAGTAAAACAGATAAAACATCATTAAGTGACAGTCATTCCATCAAAAAGTAACTAAACTACTTTACCCAAATTCTTATAAATTTCTTCACATTTTTGAAAAGAGGTATCAAGTTGGGCTAGGAATCCTTTTTCTTCAATAAATTTCTGGGAAGAAAAGAAAAAAATATATTGACAGTTTTTACTTTTAAAATTGTGCCAAGAAATCCAGATAGGGAGATACAGACATTCAATGAAGGACACAGTTACCAAAATTTCTTTAGGTCTTTAATACTACATATTTGGAAGGGAAAGAGGAAGAAGGATGGCTAAAATCTAGGAGACATAAGCTGAGCGTGAACATGAAACAGGTACGACATCTGATAAAATTTGTCTTAATGTGGTGACATGGTGCTACACTAGTTTTCCTCTTGTGGAAAAAGGCAAGTTAAGTATTATAGTAATTTCAGGATCTCCTACTTTGCACATTTTATTAATATTACATAATTGTATCAGTGCTCTTATTTCACATGCTTTATTGAGTAATCTTTTCAGATATATTAGAGTATGTTACAAAGAGATATCCGTCACACAAAAACACTTCAGAAACTACCATTAACCAGATTCTGTTATGGAAAAATACTAACCTAATTCGAAATTCATATTTACTGTATACTTATATGTGCCAATAGTATGAACATTTAAATAGAAAAATGAAAAATCAAAGAAGTAGAAATATTCAAAATCTAGCCTAGTTTAGAATGACGCTGCTTCCTGTTTGGAAACATACAGTGTTTAAATCATAAATTGGAAGTAAATTTCTCTTTATCATTTTTTAAATTTTTACAATAAAATTTGCAATCTTGGGATTTTTCTTTTCCCCGTCATTTCTTTCTTTCTTTTCTTCATTCTTTCTTTCTTTCTTTTCTCTCTTTCTTTCTTTCTTTCTCTTTTTTTGTTTGAGACAACTGCTCTGTTGCTGGAGTGCAGTGCAGTGGCACGATCTCAGCTCACTGCAGCCTCCACCCTTCAGGGTTGAAGCGATTCTCCTGCCTCAGCCTCCTGAGTAGCTGGAATTACAGACACCTACAACCACGCCTGGCTAATTTTTGTATTTTTAGTAGAGACAGGGTTTTGCCCTGCTGGCCAGGCTGATCTGGAATTCCTGACCTCTGGTGATCTGCCTGCCTTGGCCTCCCAAAGTGTTGGGATTACAGCTGTGCGCCACCGCACCCAGCACCCCCTCACTTCTAAAAGGAGGGAAACAAAAAGAAGGATAAGGCCTGAGTGTAGAATCGGCATTTCTGTGATGCTGTAGTTTTAACTTAGATGTGAACATACTTATATTTAACTGACTTCAAACACTTCTTCCTATAAACTGGAAGAGTTAAAGCCAAATAGAAAGCCTCAAGACAAAAGAGAAAATGCATTGTTTATCGTAAGTAGTAAATTTAGTAAGCTAAGATAAAAATGTTATATGAAAAATGTAATTACTGCATGAAAGTATGAATCAGAAAAGGAAACAAAAATTAACATTTCAAGTAAGTGAAAGGAGGAATTTTTAATGAAAAAAGCATGGAAACCTTTTATATTACATTAACTGACTTGGTTAACTCTTCATCTCCCCTTGGGTAGTAAGTAGTGATATTTTTTTTTCACTCTTCCCTATGCTGCTATTTGACTCCTTGTAATTCTTTTCTTCAGGCAATACTGAAGCTAAAGAAATCTGTCAAGAAAACCCATCTCAAAGCCTGAAGAGTTAATGGGAAATCGTGCCAAGTAAAAATGCAAACACAGCACCAAGAGATGGAGAATAGTTGCCTATGACACAAAATTAAAAGCTTACATGCCAGTCTTCCAGCAATAATTCCACAGATTCTCTGCTCCCATATTTAATGTTCCAAATATCCAATTTTGATTTCACTTCATCTAACAAACCAAGAACTAAGCACTTGTAGTAATGAAATTCTAGAAGTAGAATAAATTTTTTCTCCAAAATGTTGTTGATTCTGGAAAACAGTGCAAGTTTAGGAATTTAACTTCATATTATTGACCAAACGTGAGAAATCTGTTCAGCATGTTTAAAAATACTGAGGCTTCAACTTGCTCTTTTAAGCACATGGAACTCAGATGTATCATTATCTCTTTCCTTTTTAAACACTGTAAGATATCATGACTAGATATAAAACAACCATTTCTAAGGTAAAAACATAAAACAAAGAACATTTTCTGAATAAATGATTTCCCAATTGACAAATCCTATAATAAAATGTTGATCTATGAAATATTTTACTAAATCTGAAAACTTCCATATGACTTAATATAAAACTATAATCTAAGTTTATATATTATTAAGCTTTTTCATTATTAAGGCTAACACCCTCTTATTACTCTAATAAGTTACTTTTGAATGAGAAAAGATAATTGATTAAATAATCTCAATATTTATAGTATTTTACAATTATAAAGTGCTTTCATATTCCTCCTCCCATATGATCCAGTTTCCTGGTGAGACCTGGACAGGGTGAATTATCATTAACCTAAATTTACAAAGGAGGAAACATGCTCAAAAAGAGAAAAACTTATCCAAAACCAAGATACAGAGCTCAGTTTCTCAACTTTTTCCATCACCATATTCTACCATTCAATAAAAAAGGAAGTATGCTTGCATAGTATCTACAATGTTACTATTACATAAAACATGAAGATATTGTTATCAAGATTGAAAGGAGAATATTTGGTAAAAATTATCTAAAAATCTGTATTTTGTGGTCCCTGTAGTACAAGCTGTTACTCAAACGTGAATAGCACCAGCAGTTGTGAAATGGTAGTGTTACACACCGTCTTTTCATTTCCTCCAATTTGTCAGGTGGCACCAAAGGCAAATGATTTTCATCTCTATTTTCAAAGGTAAGGAGATTGTTTGAATGATACTCAAATCTATCCATCAGGCTCTGAAAAGAAATTCAGCATGACATAAGCCATATTTATTGCCAAACACTGTAATTAAGGATTTGTCTATCTAACTTGCATTGTATCTTTTCTCAAAAAAAATCGTAAAGCCCTCCCCCAACCCATTTTTCTTTATTATTTTAAGACACAGGGTCTCGTTCTGTCACCCAGGCTAGAATGCAGTGGTACAATCATGGCTCACTGCAGCCCAGAATTCCTGGATTCAAGGGATCCTCTCACCTTAGCTTCCCAAGTAGCTGGAACTACAGGCACACACTACAATACCCAGCTAATTTTGTTTTTTAAAAAAATTCTGTAGTGGAGGAGTCTCGCTGAAACTCCTCCCATTAACTAAGATTTTGTGAATAGATATTTTCATCATAAATGTTTCAAATCTGAATATTTTATAGAGAGGCAGACCACAGTGTCTTTAGTAAAACCATTATTATAATCTTTTATTTATTGGTGTATTTTCCATTCCTTTGTAGGCTCAAATATCATAAATCTCACATCATTTCTTTCATGCCATTTTAATGAGAATCCAGTCTCTCAAATTTTAAATCAGGCCCCCTCTTCTCCGCCCTCCTACCCCTTGACCTTTTCTTGGTCAGACTTTATTTACAGTTGCTTTGGAACTCTATCCTTATTTAGATTCTATCTTTATTGTTTCAACCTTAAGCTAGTACAATGGTCATGAATATAAAGTTATCTTCTAGATCCCAAAAATCCCCAGAGGAATCATTCTAAACCATCTTCAAATATCCATTATATTTCCTTCCCTTCTTTTTACGAAAAAATCTTCCTCAAGAACAATCACTAATGAAATGTGTTTTTCTACATCTCTTTTTTTGCTTTTCCAACCTTGAATAAAGTCATTTTCTCTTGTATCAGAGTCATGTCTTGAGAGTAATCCTGGGAGGTTGACAAATCTTCATCCATAAGCCCTTCTACCTCCTGAAGCCAAGCTTCAGTTTGATGGAGGGGTGGAGGCAAGGCACAATTCAGCTTTACTGTCCACGCATTAATCTGAAAAAAAAAGGAAGATGTTCTTCAGTAGAACTTTTCTTGTTTATTTCTTTACATACAGTAGGTTTGATTCTTTGAAATTGCTCTGAAAGTCATAACTGATCAATGTGTTCCATTATCATGGAAATCTTTATCAATGGGTAAATTTCTTAGTTCTAAATATCACTTACCTACTTGCTGATCAGAAATATAATTTGTTCAAAAGCTATAGGAAAAGAAGGCATGAGAAAAAACAAATGTTTGATAAATCCACAATAAGATATGGGGTAGGCCGAGTGCAGTGGCTCATGCCTGAAATCCCAGCACTTTGGGAGGCCGAGGCAGATGGATCACAAGGTCAGGAGTTCAAGACCAGCCTGACTAAGATGGTGAAACCCTGTCTCAACTAAAATATACAGAAAAAAAAAAATTAGCCAGGCATGCTGGAGGGTGCCTGTAATCCCAGCTACTTGGGAGGCTGAGGCAGAGAACTGCTTGAACCCGGGAGGTGGAGGTTGCAGTGAGCCAAGATCATGCCACTGCACTCCAGCCTGGGCAACAGAGTGAGACTCTATCTCAAGAAAAAACAAAACAAAACAAAACAATATGGGGAAAATTCAAAAGATTTAAAGTACGCCTCTAAGCAAGGATAGGCTATCCTACTGAATGACCGTCATTTGTCCTTGTGTGCTCTGACACTACAACTGCATCTTCCATAGTGACTTATAACCACTTCCCTCTCTAGCCCTAACTGTATATCCATGTGACATATATCTACCGGATCTCCTGAATATCTGTCCTTCACTAAAGCACCACCCATCCCCAAATCCAGGTCTATCTCCTCCTTCCTCAGCCTCCCACCACTTCCTGCATGCACAAGCACATGAGCCACACACACTCGGGACTGCTTGCTTCTTCACTCATTGTACTCTTGTGTCTTAACTCTTGCTGCCTCTTCTACCTGGATTTCCCCCCACAAGCACTGTCAAAACTCACTCACACATTCATTCATTCATTCATTCATCCACCCACTGACCAAACATTTATGAACAACCTATTGCGCTAAGAGCTGGAGATAAAGATATAGAAACCATGTGATGGTTACCCATCGTTCAATGCTATACAGCAGTTAGGAGCAAATTAGATGCACAGATGCTGACATGGAAGCACCTTAAATACACTGTGCTCAAAAATAAAAGAAACAACATATATCCTCAACTTAAGGGTACACAACTTAAAAACACATGTGCAGGTCAGGAGCAGTAGCTCACACCTATAAACCCAGCACTTCAGGAGGCTGAGGCAGGCGGATCAGTTGAGCACAGGAGTTCAAGACCAGTTTGGGCAACATGGTAAAACCCCACCCCCACTAAAAATACAAAAATTAGCCAGGAGTGGTGGTGTGCGCCTATAGTCTTGGTTACTCAAGAGACTAAGGTGGCAGGATCACTTGAGCCCAGGAGGTCAAGACTTTAGCTAGCCATGATCACGCCATTACACTCCAGCCTGGGTGACCGTGAGACCCTGTCTCAAAAAAAACACTATAAATTCTATCTGTATTATGCAAAAACATAAAACAAAAAGAAACACATTAAAGTTATCAAACTTGTGGCTCAAGGAGAAGGGGGAAATAGAAAGAAGGTATGAGTATAAAAGGAAATCAAAACACAAGCCAATGAATAAAAACAAGAGCAGGGCCTCGCCCAGCTCCATGTGTTATGTATAAATGGAAGAGCAACTTAACACCACCCCCTATGTCACAGTATAAACCAGATAAATAAAAGCCACAGCTCTTGCCTGAACCACCTATCCAAAGAAGCAGCCAAGAACATGGTTACAGGAAACTGTGGTAAGTGACACCACAGAGCCAGGCAGGAGGAGGTTGTAGTGAGCTGAGATTGCACCAATGCACTCCAGCCTGGGAGACAGAGCGAGACCCTGTCTCAAAAACAAAAGAAAAAAAATTAGCTGGGCATGGTGGATCATGCCTCTACTCCCAGCTACTCGGGAGGCTGACACAGGAGAATCACTTGAACTCAGAAAGTGGAGACTGCAGTAAGCCAAAATCACACCAGTGCAATCCAGCCTGGGCAACAGAGCAAGACTGTCTCCAAAAAAAGAATGTGACTTTTTAAATAAACGTACTGCTATACAGTTTGAATGTTTATCTCCTCTGAATCTCATGTTTAAGTCTGACAGCCAATATTAGGGCTGGGCCTAACAGGAGCTGAGTTCCCATGAGTGCTGGTTGTTGAAAAGAGTACGGCACCTCCTTTCTCTCTCTGTTTCTTTCTCTCTCTCTCTCTCTCTCTCTCTCTCGCCATGTGATTTCTATACACCAGCTCCCCTTTGCCTTCCATTATGAGTGGAAGCAGCCTAAGGCCCTCACCAGAAGCAGACGCTGGCACGATGCTTTTTGTACAGAAGCAGAAACATGAGTCAAATAAGCCTCTTCTCATTTATTTGATACTCCTATGAAGATCAATCACAAATTAAAATTTGTTTCACTCAAATAACTTTCTCTAATGAAAGGACTGGTCTTAATTCTGTATTTTCTCTTTCTGTTACCTAGTCTAATTCTACTAAATGCACTGTTTTTATTCTGTGAGTTTTTTAAATTATTGTTTTACTGTAGAGACAAGGTCTCACTATGTTGCCCAGGCTAGTCTTGAACTCCTGGCCTCAAGCAATCCTCCTGCTTTGGTCTTCCAAACTGCTAGGACTGAAGGCATGAGCCACAATGCCCAGCTGAGTTCTTTTGTTTTTTAAACAGGAGAAAGACTAGGCAAAAATTTGTAAATTAGATAGATCACTTCAATGTTCATTCAAAAACATTTATGGGTATGCGTGATATGCAAAAGCAAGTATCTAAAAGATGTTCAACCAAGTACCCAGGTATACAAAATGGGGACAAAGCTAGGCTCCTTTAATGCAATCAAATGGAACTGTTCATAAAATAGAAGCATTAAATATTACAGTTTTTTCATTTTGTTTTGCTTTGTCTTGGAAGTTTAATTTTCTCAAAAGGCATATGACAAAGATAATTCTATAATTTGTTTTTTGTTGTTTTTTGAGATGGAGTCTCAGTCTGTTACCCAGGCTGGAGTGCAGGCACAACTTTGGCTCAATGCAACCTTCGCCTCCCAGGTTCAAGCGATTCTCCCGCCTCAGCCTCCTGAGTAGCTGGGATTACAGGCACATCCCACCACACCTGGCTAATTTTTGTATTTTTAGTAGAGATGGGGTTTCACCATCTTGGCCAGGCTGGTCTCAAACTCCTGACCTCAGGTGATCCACCCACCTCGGCCTCCCAAAGTGCTGAGATTACAGGCATGAACCATTGCACCCGGCCAATTCTACAATTTTACATCATTAACCATTTGCCATTATGTCTCCAGATGGAAGAAAAATGAAAAAAAGTGATTTCATTATTGTAAATTTTTTTTTTGAGATAGAGTCTCACTCCGTCTCCCAAGCTGGAGACATGTCTCAGCTCACTGAAACCTCCGCCTCCCGGGTTCAAGCGATTCTCCTGCCTCAGCCTCCTGAGTAGCTGGGATTACAGGCTTGTGCCACCATGCATGGCTAATTTTTGTATTTTTAGTAGAGACAGGGATTCGCCACGTTGGCCAGAGCTGGTCTCAAACTCCTGACGTCAAACGATCTGTCCACGTTGGCCTCCCAAAGTGCTAGGATTACAGGTGTAAGCCACTGCACCTGGCCATTTTTGTGAGTTTTCAAATAAACAAGTTAGCATGCGCTTTTAGTATGTCTAATTACTTGTACCTTTGCCAAAAAATAAACCAGAAAAACTGATAAATGATTGAGTTAAAGAGAGGTTAAGAGCAATACCTCTAGTTCAACTATTATTCTTTGCACAACCAAAAGAAAGTTGTATATATTTTGAATTAAACCAAACCTGTGTATTCTGACTCAGGGCTACACTCAATATTTATACAGCAGGCAGAAGAGGAAGAACAGAAGGCAATGTTTACCTTTCGTTCCTCTTCTCTCCCACTTAACACTTCCTTTCTGCAGTAATTACTTTTCAATTTGGCTGAAAATTTATATAAGATCCTCACAGGTCAAAATAACATAATGTTGCTATTTTCTAGTAGACTCAATATGAAACCATTTACTATGATGCTCTGAGAAATCTCTGTTCTCAAACTACTGAACCAGAAACTGTGTAAATGGTTTCAACTCATATATTCAATGACTTTAAAATTAGCAATGTCTCATTTTGCCACACCAAGAAACTGAGCTGCAGTTTACCTGACTGAGGAATGGATTTTCAAGCTATTACCAATTTGCAGCCCTTAATCTTGCAAAATAGTTCTCTTTATGGTTTTTCTCATTATTTGGGCAATTTTTCCATATTTAACAAAATCAGGCCAGGTCTCTGTGGCCTGGAAGAGCCTGAACTATACAGACAATATCTTTTTCGTTGCCTTGCACTTTGTTGAGGACTTGGCCAACAAAAGATAAGACGGACAGGTCTTATCCTTCACAAGAGTCTGTTTCAAAGCGGTGATCAGAATAGGAACTGACAATGCAAGAAGCACCACCACTGATGGGAAGATTCTAGGAGCTGTGAGTTCCTCAAAATTAGGCTCTCTAAAAGAGCGGCTCTTTTTAAGCCACTGAACTGTTATTTAATACACTTAGTAAATGATGTGGAAAATACATTCTGAAAGCAGGCTGCCACTCCTCACGGCCAAGCAGGAGTCAGCAAACTTTTCCTGTGAAGAGTAAGTATTTTGACTTTGTGGACCACACAGTTCCTTTCATAACTCTGTAAATGTATTAGAAATCATTTTGTTATCCATTTGAAAATGAGATGTTACATAAATTATACCTCAATAAAGTTATTTTTTTAAAAGAAGGCAAAATAAAGACATATTTAGAGATCAAAGAAAACTAGGTCTATTTGTCAATCACAGCCCTGGATTACAAAATAATTCAAAGCAAGTTTTCAGGCTGAAGGGAACCAAGCTCAATGGAAACTCAAATCTCTAGAAAGAAATGAAGAACACTGGAAATACCTAGATAAATATAAAAGACTAATATTTTCATTTAATTTCCTTAAAATATATGGCTGTTTAGAGCAAAAAAAAAAATTATAACATGGTCCTGGGGATTTTAAGACACATGTTACATGTGTCATATATAAAACAACTATAGCATAAATAATGGGAGATGAATCAATTTGATTGCAGGATTTCTACATGTTACAAGAAGTTGTACAACAAGGTGGATATTGTACAACTCTAAGGCTGGGTGTGGTGGCTCACACTTGTAATCCCAGCACTTTGGTAGGCCAAGGTGAGTGGATCCCTTGAACCCAGGAGTTCAAGACCAGCCTGGGCAACATAGTGAAATCCCTTCTTTGTTAAAAAAAATAATAATAATACAAAAGAAATTAGGTGTGCATGGTCATGTATGCCTGTAGTCCCAGCTACTCAGGAAGCCAAGGTGGAAGGATCAACTGAGCCCGGGAAGCAGAGGTTCCAGTTGGCCATGATCAAGCCACTGCACTCCAGCTCAGGCAACAGAGCAAGACCCTGTCCCAAAAAAAAAAAAAAAAAAAACACAACTGTAAAACTCTAAGTAGACTGTAAAAATTTTATGTGTATAATAATCCCTAGAGCAACCATTAAAAACATGATAGGAAGATGTAGAGCCAAAAGTCAATAGACCAATTAAAATGGAATTCTTAAAAAAATGCATGATCCAAAACCAGGCAAGAAAGGAAGAAACAGGGGCTGGGCACAGTGGCTCACGCCTGTAATGTCAGTACTTTGGGAGGTCGAGGGAGGCAGATCACTTGAGGTCAGGAGTTCGAGACCAGCCTGGCCAACATGGTGAAACCCCATCACTACTAAAAATACAAAAATTAGCCAGGCGTGGTGGCGGATGCCTGTAATCCCAGCTACTTGGGAGATTGAGATGGGAGAATCACTTGAACCCAAAAGGTAGAGGTTGCAGTGAGCTGACATCATGCCACTGCACTCCAGCCTGGGAGACAGAGACTCCATCTCAAAAAAAAAAAAAAAAAAAAAAGAAAGGAAGAAAGAAATGGGAATAGAAAAGGCAGAGAGAATAGAGAATAAACAAAGAGTTAAATGATATATCTGAACTGAACTCTATCAACAATTGCATTAAATGGACTAAGCACTCCAATTAAAAGAGAGGGATAGGATAGACACGGTGGCTCATGCCTGTAATCCCAACACTTTGGGAGGCCAAAAGTTCTAATTCAGGAGCATTGCTTGAGGCCAGGAGTTCAAGACCTGCCTGGGCAACATGGCAAAACCCCATCTCTACAAAAAAATTAAAACTTAGCCAGGCATGATGGCACACACTTGTAGTCCCAGCTACTTGGGAGGTGAGGCAGGAGGCTGGCTTGAGCCTAGGAGGGCAAGGATACAGTAAGCCATGATTGTGCTGCTATACTGCTATACTCACTCTAGCCTAGACAAAAGAGTAAGACCCAATCTCCAAAAAAAAAAAAAAAAAAAAAAGATAAGGATTGGCACAGTAGATAAGAAAGTAAGATATAATTATGTGTCATTTATAAGAGGTACACTTTGAATATAAAGACTCTAAATAAATTTAAAGTAAATGAAGGAAAAAGATGTGCTAAACAGTCAGCATACAAGACTGGAATGACTATACTGGTACAACATTAAGTATAATATTAACAGATGTCAAGAAAAACAATATTATTAAAGATAAGCAGGAATATTTCATAACGCTAGAAGTCCTCAGAAAGACAAAGTAATCATAAGCATGTACACACAATGACAATGTTTTAAAATACATGAAGCAAAATTTGACAGCATTGAAGAGAGATTCCCGCAGACTTTTAATACTCCTCTTTGATCAATATACAATAGAATTGGACAAAATGTCAGTCAAGACACAGATAATCTGAACAACCACTTTGTATTAATTAATATTTGTAATTTAGAAGCAACATAAATGGCCATCAACAGATGAATTAATAAAGAAAACATGGTAAATATACACAATGGAGTACTATTCAGCCATAAAAAAGAATGAGATTCTGTCATTTGCAACAACGTGGATGGAACTGGAAGTCATTATGTTAAGTGAAATAAGCTAGGCATAGAAAGACAAATAGCACGCGTTCTTACTTATTTGTGGCATCTAAAAATCAAAACAGTTTAACTCATGGAGATAGAGAGTAGAAGGATGGCTACCAGAGGCTGGGAAGGGCAGTAAGGGAGTAGGGGGGAAATGGAGATGGTTAATGGGTACAAAAAAATAGAACAAATAAGACCTACTATTTGATAGCACAACAGGGTGACTATAGTCAATAATAACTTAATTGTACATTTTTAAATAACTTGAAGCACGTAACTGGATTGTTCATACCTCAAAGGATGAATGCTTGAGAGGACGGATACCCTATTCTCCAAGATACGCTTATTACACATTGCATGCCTGTATCAAAATATCTCATGTACCCCATAAATATATATACCTACTATGTACCCACAAAAATTAAAATTTAAATTGAATTTTTTTTTAAATTTAACATTTGTAGAATGTTATACCATGTCAATACATTGAAAAGGATTAAAATCATACGGATATATTCAGATACGCAAGTATGAATTCATCCTTACACACTCTGTGGGTTTGCTCCTACTTCTCTCAAGCATCTACTGATATTGATACATGATAGTAGAGAAGAAGCCACAGATAAATCAAAATATAGATAACTACTGTGGCAAACGAAGAATTGATAGCAAATGTATCAAACTTGGATAAGTTTGCGTTTTCTCTATGCAGAATGCAAAAAAATCCTACTTAACATGACCACTATCCAAATGATGCCATGGAGAAAATATAAAAACACTATCCCATTTTCTGATGAAGCATCTACCCTGTGTTTTACAGAATTTCCCATGGACGTTTAAAGTAAAACCCTCATTGAAAAAAACAAAGTTGCTCTTTGAAAAAAATTTTTTTTTGGTGAGTCGTAGTCTCGTTCTGTCACCCAGGCCCGGAGTGCAGTGGTGCGATCTTGGGTCACTGCAACCTCCGTCTCCTGGGTTCAAGCGATTCTCATGCCTAGCCTCCAAAGTAGTTGGGATTACAGGCACCCACCACCAACCCTGACTAATTCCTGTATTTTTAGTAGAGACAGGGTTTCACCAGGTTGGTCTCAAACTCCTGACCTCAAGTGATCCATCCGTCTTGGTGTCCCAAAATGCTGAAATTATAGGTGTGAGCCGCGTTTTCAAGCCTGCAATTGTTCTTCTAAACAACATAAACAGTCACCTGGTGATTGAGGCCATCCCAGGCTTCTCCCAACTGTAACTGATCCTTGTCCAGCTCATCCAGATTCCTTTTTATCAACAGGACATCCAAAAAGGATCTTTTTTCTTCATTGAATGACTCCATAAAGGACAGCAGGCTCTACAATCAGAAGAGTAGTTTAAAGACTGAAAATGTTTAATTCCATTTATATAATACAATCTGTTACTTTGAGGTCTATAGCTATAGGTTATATTTAAGTTTTTACTTAAAGGTAAAATCCCCTGAATCCAGTATCCTCTCTCTGCTCTGGTTCCCTTCTTCGGTGCACTGTGATAACTGGGCGCCAGCATAATATCAAAGGTCTCACTCTGTGCTTTGTGTCAGTATTGTTGGATTTCTATTGGAATGGAGCAGCAAAGTCACAGGGCCACAGAACAGATCATAATGTCACATGGAAAATATGAGTTTGTTTGTCCTTCCCAAATATATGCTCACAGCAAAATAAGAATGAATGAATGTGAAAATTGTATGACAGTAGTAGTCATGTATAAGTGATTTTCACAGTGTTCATGATTAACTGAGCTTCAGCTTATTCTTCCCCATTCATTTACATAAACTTTGAAAAACACTTTGTCTGCCTTCAAACATTTAATAAGTAAAGATTTTTCTTGGTTCACAATTGTGTGAAATATGGGTGTTTAAGAGTTATCAATTGGCCAGATGCTGTGGCTCACGACTGTAATTCTAACAATTTGGGAGGCTAAGGCAGGTACATCACTTGAGCCCAGGAGTTCAAAACTAGCCTGGGCAACATGACAAAACCCAGATCTATAAAAAATACAAAAAAATAGCCAAGCATGGTGGCATACACCTGTAGTTCCAGCTACTCAAGAGGCTGAGCTTAAAGGATGACTTAAGCCTGGAAGGCAGAGGTTGCAGTGAACCATGATCAGGCCACTGCACTATAGACTGGGTGACAGAGAGAGATCCTGTCTCAGGGGAAAAAAAAGAGTTATCGATTACATAGATTTTTTTTTTTTTTGAGACGGGGTCTGGCTCCATTGTCCACGCTGAAGTTCAGTGGTGTGATCTTGGCTGACTGGAATCTCTGCCTCCTGGGCTGAAGTGATCCTCCCATCTTAGCCTCCCAAGCAGCTGGCACTACAGACCAGTAACCACCACCACATATGGCTAATTTTTTTGTATTTTTTTGTAGAGACAGGGTTTCACCATGTTGTACAGACTGCTTTTAAACTCCTGGGCTCAAGTGATCCACCTGCCTCATCTCCCAAAGTGTTGAGATTATAGGCATGAGCCACCACAACCACCCAGCTCTGGGGTTGTAGTGTGAAAGTAGCTACTGACAATATTTCAATGGGTGTGGCTCTGCTCCAATAACATTTTATTTACAAAATGGGCCAACCCCTACGCTAGAACCATGCTGCTGAAAGTACTGCAAGGATCAGCATTAACGTTTTAAAATGTCACTTAAAACATTATCCAGAATTATTGACAGCATTTTAAATTAAATGTTATGAGAAAGTCAAAGGATTACTTAATACTTTCTGATAATTAATAACTTCACAAAGCCTTCTATTTAAGAAACCTGAATCTCTAATGCATGATTAAATAAAAGACATATTTGAGAACAATGCACTTTCAGTAAATGATAAGCATTTTGTCAAGAAAAAAAGATCTTCAGCCCGGCGCAGTGGCTCATGCCTGTAATCCCAGCACTTTGAGGGGGCCAAGGTGGGTGGAACACGAGGTCAGGAGTTTGAGATCAGCCTAACCAACATGGTAAAACCCTGTCTCCACTAAAAATGCAAAAATTAGCCAGATGTGCTGGTGCATGCCTGTAATCCCAGTTACTTAGGAGGCTGAGGCAGGAGAATCGATTGAAACCAGGAGGCGGAGCTTGCAGTGAGCCAAGATCACCCCACTGCACTCCAGTCTAGGTGACAGCTAGATTCCGTCTCAAAAAAAAAAAAAAAAGAAAAGAAAAAATCTTAGACCAGAGCTAAATGGAAGAAGGTCAAGAAGTCTATGCAGCTCAGACAAAAGGAAAAAAAAGATGTTTGATCCCTTTCTTCCCTATGCTTCCAAAGCAAAAAGGAACGTATGGCTAGCAAGTCATACAACCCATTGAATGTTATGGTTAGAAAGGCTGGACTCATCCAACTCTTTCACTTAACAGACAGGAAGATGGAAGTCTAGAGGTGCTAAGTGCTGTGTAGGTATCTGACAGTATCTGCAGCTTGCTCAGGACAGAGCACTGGGGAGAAGCACAGCACTGCATAGACAATGGGCTCTAACAAACAGGACTGAGGGACCTTTGCTTTGTTTCCTGTTAGTCTCTTTCAAGACTGTACAGGGAATAACTACTTGCCCCGGAGAAGCATCAGAATGTAAAAACAGCTAGGTCTTTAAAGCTAGGCTTCCATTCAAATCCCATCTCTATCGTTCAGTATCCATGTAACCTTAAATAAGCCACTTATTCATCTGTAAAACTAGAATAATACCAAGCTCAGCAAGATATTTTAATATGTAAAATGCAAATCAGCAAGGTGTCTGCTACTTAAAAAACATTCAACATGACCAGGTATGGTAGCTCACACCTGTAATCCCAGCACTTTAGGAGGCCGAGGCGGGCGGATCAATTGACATCAGGAGTTCAAGACCAGCCTGGCCAACATGGTGAAACCCTGTCTCTACTAAAAATACAAATATTAGCCAGGCATGGTGGCGGGTGCCTGTAATCCCAGCTACTCAGGAGACTAAGGCAGGAGAATAGATTGAGCCCAGGAGGCGGAGGTTGTAGTGAGCCAAGATCACGCCACTGCACTCTAGCCTGGGACACAGAGCAAGACTCCATCTCAAAAAAAAAAAAAAAAAAAAGAAATGTTCAATATGTGGTAATAATAATCACAGTTGTCATTATTTCCCAAAGGAATTCTGGGACCCTATTCCTGATTTTTCTTTCATTCAATATTCATTCTGAAAAGCATGTTCTGCTTTAAACCAGGGATTGGAACACTTTTATTCTAAGGGGCAAGACAGCAAATATCTCAGGCTTTATGAGCCATATGGTCTCTATCACGACTACTCAGCTCTGGGGTTACAGTGTGAAAGTACTGACTGACAATTCTTAAATGGATGTGGCTCTGTTCCAATAACATTTACAAAATGGGCCAACTCCTGTTCTAGAACCATGCTTTTCAAAGGACTCCAAAAACCAGCAGAACCAACATCACCTGAGGCCTCCTTAGAAATCCAAAATCTCAGGCCCTGCCTCAGAATTACTGAAGCAGAATGTGCATTTTAATAGGATGACCCAGTGATCACAAGCACGTTAAAGTTCCAGATGGACAGTCCTAGAATTCAGCCTTCAAACCTGCACTTAATATTTAAAATACTTCACTCTGAAAGAGTTTTCTAAAAACATACTTACTGCTCTTCTCTTTAACAGTAAATTACAAACAGCTGTTTAAAATCATACTTACATTATATTTTTGAAAGTAGGTATCATTTTCGGAATCCTTGAGCAACTTCTGTAGTTTTTCCTTTTGCAGAGTTAACCAGACCATAGCATTTTTCACCTTTCCCTGTATTTCACACACACACGATTGAACTATATTTTAAACAGACTTGGTTTTTTTTAACAAAAAAATTAACAACTTGAAACATCAGTGAAATAATATCATCATTACACATCATTGATTCATTATGCCAAAGAGTAATTTCCCTTGTTCATATAACACCTTAAATTTTGAACCAGATTGAAACTAGCATCTGAACATGACAATGTGCTAAAGAAATGGGCAAGCAACGCACCCCCGCCCCCATGTTGGCTTAGAGAACATTATTCTAAATCACTTCTTTATAGCAGGCATTTCAGAAGACTGACTTGCAATAAATCTAAATATGGGGTAATTCAAGAGATGTTCACACCCTGCAAAAACACTGACATCAAAAATATCTCAAACACTTCCAAGAGCCTAAAAATAACACTACCAAAGGTTTTAGCTAGCTATCATTAAGATGTGAACAACAATTACTTTTTCTATAGATTCTTGCTTAGGTGGTAAACTTGCTTACATTTGGAAGGCAGTTTTACTGCTAGAGGACAAAGAAGTTATATCTTATTTCCACTATTCTTTAACCTTCATTTACTTTGTTTTTTCCTATTAAGTAGAAGTTTTCTAATATTTTTGCACTCAATTTCATGGACAGTTGAATCTTTAATTTTATGTTTTTAATATGAAAATTAATTAGATAAGAATAGTTCCTCAGCAGGCCAGAAATGAGTGAACTGAATTATAAGCCTGCATCTCAGCTTGAGATTGTCTTCCAGAGTCAGCAACAATCTGGCTTATTGCCTCAAACTTAACAGCTGGAAAAACACAGGCCCGATTTGTCAAATAAAATGTATGTAAACATGTCTGAAATGCATGTAAACATGTGGTTGAAAACACATTTTTAAGTAATATTCTCAAACATTTTACTAAATTCACAGCATTCATTTATCATCATAGAAGCAGAATAAGTTTCTTTTCAGCTGCTCAGCAATTTTTCTGAAGTTTCTACCCACAATATTTTATGTAACTGACTGAAACTAAAAGGGAAAAATTGAATAATCAAATGGCAATCTAATAGTAATTCAAGGCTGAGCTCAGTGGCTCACGCCTATAATCCTAGCACTTTGGGAGGCCAAGGCGGGCAGATCACTTCAGGCCAGGAGTTCGAGACTATCCTAGCCAACATGGTAAAATCCTGTCTCTATTAAAAATACAAAAATTAGTGGGGCGTGATGGTCCATGCCTGTAATCCCAGCTATCGGGAGGCTGAGGCACGAGAATCACTTGAACCTGGGAGGTGGCGGTTGCAGTGAGCCAAGATCACACCACTGCACTTTAGCCTCATTACAGAGTGAGACTGTGTCTCAAAAAACAAACCAAAAAAGAAAAAGTAGTTCAAGAGTATATCAACAAATAGGAATTGACAACAGAACACAACACTCCCATTTATATGAATTTCACAATTTCATTTATATGAAACTAAACAATAGGCAAAATGGAAATATCCTAAAATTAGATGACGGTGAAGGTTGCCCGATCATGTAAATACACTAACAACCACTGAAATGAACACATTAAATAGATGAATTTTATTGTATATAAATTACATCGGCCGGGCACAGTGGCGCACACCTGTAATCCCAGCACTTTGGGAGGCCAAGGCAGGAGAATCATGAGGGTCAAGAGATTGAAACTATCCTGGCTAACATGGTGAAACCCTGTCTCTACTAAAAATACAAAAATTAGCAGGGCATGGTGGCATGCACCTGTAGTCCCAGCTACTTGGGAGGCTGAGGCAGAATTGCTTGAACCCGAGAGGTAGAGGTTGGAGTAAACCAAGATTGCACCACTGCACTCCAGCCTGGGTGAAACAGCAAAATTCCCTCTTAAAAAAAAAAAAAAAATATATATATATATATATATATGTAATAAATATTATAATACACAAAAATTTGATAGGCCAGGCGCAGTAGCTGACTCCTGTAATCCCAGCACTTTGGGAAGCTGAGGTAGGCAGATCACTTGAAGTCAGGAGTTCAAGACCAGCCTAGCCAACATGGTAAAACCTCGTCTCTACCAAATATACAAAAATCAGCTGGATATGGTGGCATGTGCCTGTAATTCCAGCTACTTGGGAGGCTGAGGCATGAGAATCACTTGAACCAGGAGGCAGAGGTTGCTGTAAGCCAACTACATTCCAGCCTGAGTGATGGAGTGAGACTCTGTCTCAAAAAAATAAAAAATAGAATATTGTAACAAACAAAAACTTGATATCTTTAGAGTTTTTTAAAAAGTTTAACTTCATTTGTCTTATATAGTACCTATCTAAAAGTTGTTTCAGATAATTCAGTAGAGTTTAATAAATTATCTCTCTGAACTTAAAAAAGAAAAGAATATTCAACACTAATGTACAGTGAAAGAAATTAGAATGCTTGTTACCTGGGGTGGGGAGCAGAGACAGAAAAGGTGCCCAGTGGAATATTCCAGGTATTAGAAATGTTTTACATCATGACTGAAGTGTGATTTACAGGGGTGAATGCTTTGTCAAAACTCATTAAACTGTATATTTAAGTTCTGTATGCAAATTATATCTCAATTTTAAAAGTTAAACCATTAGCAGGATACAACAAAAATGAGCTTGATTTATACAGAAGAAAACATACCTGAGCCTCCTCTCCAGTCCCATGGGCATCTTTGGAATACTGCAGAAATTGTGCCACATAGGTCATGATGGATTTTTCATCAGGATCAACAACATCCACGTCTGCAAGATACACCACACTATCAATGAGCTCTTATACATTTGCTATAATGCATACTCAAAGAACAGGCTACATCATAGCCTCTGCCATTTGGTTCACAGACTCTGGAAATGCACCAAAGTAGTCACCCAGCCATGCAATCTCTGTTTACTCAGCCTTGCTGCAAGACTGTGCAGTGGCTAAGAGCTTAGATCTATACTCGGAGATATCTGGGTTAAATCCTGGCACTGGTATGTGCATAGTCTCACTTTTCTAATAATAAAGTGTCACTGTGGGGGTATGTCTGAGGGCATAAGTAGTCAGAGAGGATGAAGAGGAGAAAATGAGAAAATCAAGCATTCCTCTTTCTAGAGACATGGTACAGAAATTCTTCCAGGAGTGCAAGAACATACAGCAATTAGAATGCATTCCTGACACGTTAGTCTTGGCATGTGTGCAGTAAAGCATTTCCAAAAGCATATATTGTACGGAAGGCTTATCTAAGACATCCACAGAGTTTGTTCATTCATTCATGGAACAAGTAAATCTACTGAGAGCCTTCTACGGGCCAGGCTTTGTGCTGCATTAAGAGTCCATGGTGAAATAAGTTTGTAAAATGCTGAATTAAACAAAATTTAAAAGACTACAAATTCTTATTTATTTTCTTTTAGAGACAAGTTCTCTCTGTGTTGCCCAGGCTGGTCTCAAGCTCCAGGCCTCAAGCAATCCTCCGACCTCAGCCTCACAAGTAGCTGGCACAAGACACTGTGCCAGGTATATAAATTCTGTAAGTGAAGAACTTCTCGGGGCATCTAATAAGTGAAGGAGATCATAAAGCCACAAAAAGGGGGATGCAATGTATCACAGACAAAATGAACACCTAATTTGGAGGTGTTTCTTGACCTAAATAACCAATGAAGATATTTTTTAAGAACTTCACTGTTTACTTATTAATTCAGTTAAACTTAACACAACAAATATATACAGAGAGCCAATAAATGTGGGTCACAGGCAGCGGCTACACGGATATGTAAGGAATGGTCCATGCCTTTGGAGAGCTTCTGTTTCAACCCTTTATTCATTAAACTAGTAGACGCTAGATGCCTTAAAACATTATCTGCCCCTCAAGGAATTTAAGGTTGGGAGAAAAACAAATAACAAACAAATACAACACATCATGCATGTTTTAGTGGACATACTTCATAGGTTCAATGAGTGCTCTAAGTCAGCTGAAGTAGAAAATAAATCTAATCCATTTGCAAACAAGGCAGTAAGCATATAAAAGCTAGCAACAAACTGAGGGCGGGGTTTCAATATAGGAAGAATTTCTAAGAATTAAGTTATTCTATCTTTAACTGAAAAAGATATAAACATCAAGAGATACATAAAATAATGATACTGGCTTATCTAGATATTGCTTTATAAAAATTTCTCATTATATATGAAGCCATGTGTGATGATTAAATGCATTAACAATATTATGTCAAAATAGTTCCCTTATTCAAATATGACTATGGTATTTGGTTTGCATAAATAATCATGGTGCACTTCACATTTTTGAGCTATTATTTAAGCCATCTATAATGAATTATGGGCAATTAATTCTGCAGAGGAAATTTGTTTCTACTATAGTGTCTGTTTCATTAGTTGCCTGGTTATTTGTACATACTAAAATGGAGAAAATATTTTATACTAATAATAAAGATTTGGTGAATCACACTATGAGAAAAGTATTTAAAACAGATAGTAATCAGAAACCAGAAATCAGAACAGAGCAAGAGGAAAAATAAAGGAAAATAAAACAAAAAGACAAAAGACAAAGAAATGGAGAAAAGAAGGTAAAAAGGGAAGGGGAGGAAGATAGGGGTAAAAAATTAACAAGAATTAGTAACAATCAACATGAAGCCCGACCAATGTCCAAACTGTAGAAATACGGGTGTAGGCAGGCCGGGCACAGTGGCTTAAGCCTGTAGTCCTAGCACTTTCTGAGACCAAGGTGGCTGATGACCTGAGGTCAGGAGTTTGAGACCAGCCTGGCCGCCATGCCAAAACTCCCTTTCTACTAAAAATGCAAAAATTAGCCGGGCATGGTAACACATGCCTGTAATCCCAGCTACTTGGGAGGCTGAGACAGGAGAACTGCTTGAACCCAGGAGGCGGAGGTTGCAGTGAGCCGAGATCCCACCACTGCACTGCCGCCTGGGAGACAGAGCAAGAGACTCCGTCTCAAAAAATAAAAATAAAAATGAAAATAAAAATAAAAGAAATATAGCTGTAAGCTCACATAAAAGTTCTGAGTTCACATTAGGCTGTGAGCTTACAAATATCATCTAATTCAACTCTCACACACACACACAAAAAACTGAAGTCCTAAGAGGCTACATACCAGTAGCAAAGAGCATAGCTAGCACCCAGATCTTGGTTTCTAATATCATTCTCCAATAAAAAGAGCCAGAGCTCCTTGGAGAAATGACTGATCCTAAGACTGGGGCAGGAAATATACAAGATGAACCTGCAGCATCTCGTCAGGCCAGAAAGCAAGAAAATGCTCAAAAACAAGCAAACCCCATACCGATGGGGATACAACAAAGGAGCATAGGAGCCAACTGCAAGAGCTTCCTAGTGGCCAGAACTTTGAGCTTAAAGAGGACTTTTTGAAAAATTAAGCCTTAAAGGCCAGGCGTGGCGGCTTACGACAGTAATCCCAGCACTTTGGAGGCTAAGGCGGGCGGATCACGAAGTCAAGAGACTGAGATCATCCTGGCCAACATGGTGAAAACCCTGTCTCTACTAAAAATGCAAAAAAATTAGCTGGGCATGGTGGCACATGCCTGTGGTCACAGCTACTCGGGAGGCTGAGGCGGAAGAATCACTTGAACCCAGGAGGTGGAGGCTGCAGTGAGCCGAGATTGCGCCACTGCACTCCAGCCTGGTGAAAGAGCAAGACTCCACCTCAAAAAAAAAAAAAAATTAAGCATTAAAATAAACAAAGTAGTACTGGATTACAACTAACAGTATAAAATATCAATAAGCCCATACTGATATAAACAAATGACTGAATAAATAAATAAATGGAGGAGAACAGACAAATCTCTATGCAGAAGATCTTCAAATACTTTACATAGATAATTTGCCATCAAGGAGAGTGAGTGTAACTCTCCCAAATGTGGGCTGTGCAGTGATTTCCCTCCAAAGAGTACAGTATGGAAAGAAGGGAGAGAAAAGAGTAACTTCACCATGAGAACCCTGATCAGCACTAGCTCAGCCAGGGGATCCAGGTAAGCATCAACATTGATAAATCATGTTGACAGTATGTACCCTTGGAAGGATGTGATGAGAATGACATTCTACTGCTGTGTTCTTCCTCCCAAGAACACAAAAACCCAGCATCATCATGAGAAAAAAACCTAAGGCAAATTGCAATAAACAGGCATCCTACAAAATACCTAACTAGTAATCTCCAAAACTGTCAAGGTCATTTATTTAAAAGTCTGGAAAAGTCACAATCAAGAGGAGCCACAGGAGACATGACAAGTAAATAAAACATGGTGTCCTTGCACTATCTTCTTAATTTTTCCATAAATCTAAACTTGTTCTAAAAATCAAAGTTGGGTTTTTTTGAGATGGAGTCTCAAAAAAAAAAAGGAAAGAAAACTGAGAGGTGGAGCATACCTGTAGTCCCAGCTACTCAGGAGGCTGAGGCACAAGAATCGCTTTAACCCAGGAGGCAGAGGTTGCAGTGAGCCAAGATCCGCCACTACACTCCAGCCTGGGCAACAAAGTGAGACTCTGACTCAAACAAACAAAAAGGAATGAAGTATTGACATATGCCACAACATGGATAACCTTAGAGACATTTTACTAAGTTAAAGAAACCAGTCACAAAGACCATATATTGTATAATTCCACTTATGTGAAATGTTCAGAAGAGGCAAAACTATCCTGACAGAAAGTACTGGGGCATGCAGGAGTTGGAGGCAAATGGAGAGTAATTGCTAATGGTCACAGGAGTTCCTTTGGGGATAACAAAAATGGTCTAAAACGAACTGTGATGATGACTGAACAATTTTGTGAATATAGCTGTCCTTGGTATCCACGGGGACTGGTTAGAGGACTCATCTCTAGATTGCTTTTAATATCCAATGCAACGTAAATGCTATGTAAATAGTTGTTAAACAATTGTGTAACACGTATTGTTTAGGGAAAAATGACAAGAAAAACGTCTGTACATGCTCAGGACAGATGCTTTTTTTTTTTTTTTCAAGTATTTTCAATCCAATGTTGGCTGACTTCATGGATATAGAACCCACAGACATGGAGGGCAGGCTGTATACTAGAAACCACTAATTTGTATACTTAAATGGATAAGTTATATGGTATGTGAATTATCTCTTAACAAAGCTGCTTGAAACCAAAAAAATTAAGTGACAAAACCACAGTCCCTAGTCAGTGAGTGTGCTGGAGCTAGCTGACTCACACAGGCTTAAGAGAGCTGACTGCTAAATGTTTAGAAGTTTTGTAAGCTGGTTGTGAAAAAATCATCATTAAAAATTAAATCATAATTTTTAATGATGTACATAAAATACAAATGTACAAATTATATTAAAAGCATAGGTAATAAATACTCAAAACTTATCACTTCCCAATTATTGTATTACATTTTACTATTATTTATGCTCTTGAGGCTGTCTATTGTATCTGTATGATGGAAACAATACATAATGATGTGGTACTGCACATCTTTCTCTAATTCTGTGTTCAGTGACTGTACATTGGTAACTTGAAATCAGTCATAGCAGTAGCATTTATAACACAGAAGTCTGCAAATGAGGACTGTTTTGTTAACTGCTAAAAAAGGGATGAAGAAATTGTTAATAATGCAGGTAAATCTTAAAAATGTGTTGTCTATAGGTGTTAGTTGCATTGTGAATAGCATAAAAAGCTGAAAAAATATTCTTCTAGTATTCGATTCAGCAAAGAAGTCATTCGTGTCATTGAAGAACAAATGAAGTTCTAATATACCTCTTATTCCACTTACTTATTAACATAAAGGAAATTCTAAACTAACACTCATGTCAGAACTATACTTCTTCAGCAAATACAACCCCAAGTTGGTTACAGATGGATATAGAGTTTGGCAAAAATCAATAAAAGCATTTTGGGGCTATATGGAATCTGTAAGAAAGCATATCATAAATTTTATAATTACTTATAAAATAATACACATTCCTTAATATCAGTAAAATCTATAATAGACAGTGTAAATGTATGTGTGTTTCCCATTGTTTGGGAGAGCCAGTCACTAAACATTTATATACATACCCCAGTAATAGAGCTGAGACTAAAATTTAAATGTACTTGACCTATTCATTCATCATAATTTTCACTAATCCTGTATACCTCTATTATGACCTTAATGTTTTTTTAATAGCTTTGGTTACATTATGAAGCATTACAATCCAAATTTTTTTTTTTTTTTTTTTTTTTTGAGAGAGAATAGGAAGGAGGAAAAAGGAAGAGAAAGAGAGAGAGAGAATGGGGAGGAGGGAGAAGGAAAAGAAAGAGGGAGAGAGAATGGGAGTATTGCTTTCTTGCCCAGGCTAGAATGCAATTTAGTAATGGGTATTGAAAAGCTCTTTTATACTGATAATTATACTTAATGATGTAGTCAGGAAGGAATAAGGGAAGAAGATAACAAACAAACAGCCAACCAATATTTAATTTAAACCTATGAAATGCTATGCGATTACTGAGGAGTGATTTACTTCCAATTATATAGTCACCTTTGGAATAGGTGTGAGGTGGTAATGTATGTTTTGTGTATTTGAAGTGGAGAGTTCTATAAATGTTTATTAAGTTTACTTGTTCCGGGTCTGAGTTCAAGTTCTGAATATCCTTGTTAATTTTCTATCTCGTTGATCTATAGAATCGTTAGCTCTTCTTGTTGCATTGATCCTTTTGCCATTATGTAATGTCATTCCTCGCCTCTTTTGATCTTTGTTGCTTTAAAGTCTACTTTATCAGAGGCGAGAATTGCATCTCCTGCTTTTTGTTTATTAGTTTATTTTTACTCTCTGTTTGATTGGTAAATCTTCCTCCTTCTCTCTGAGTCTTTGTGTATTGTTGCATGTAAGATGGGCCCGGATGCAGCATACCGATGGGTTTTGGCTTTTTATCCAATTAAAATATATATAGGTTTAATACCGGCATTTGATGCTAGCTGGCTGTTTTGCCCATTAGTTGATGTAAATTTTTTATTGTGTTAAAGTTCTTTGCTTTTTGATATATTTTTGGAAAGGCTGATATTGGTTGTTCCTTTATATGTATAGTGCTTCTTTCAGAAGCTCTTGTAAAGCAGGCCTGGTGGTGGTGAACTCTCTAAGTACTTGTTTGTTCGCAAAAGATTTAATTTTTCCTTCGCTCATAAAGTTTAGTTTGGCTGGATAGGAAATTCTGGGTTGAAAGTTCTTTTCTTTAAGGATGTTAAATATTGGTCCCCACTCTTTTCTGGCTTGTAGGGTTTCTGCTGAGAGATCTGCTGTAAGTCTGATAGGTTTCCCTTTATGGGTAACCTGACCTTTCTCTCTGGCTGCCCTTAGTATTTTCTCCTTCATTTCAACCCTAATAAATCTGGCAATTATGTGCCTTGGGGTTGGTCTTCTTGAAGAATATCTTTGCGGTGTTCTCTGTATTACCTGGAGTTGAATATTACCCTGCCTTGCCAGGTTGGGAAAATTTTCCTGAATGATATCCTGAAGAGTATTTTCCAACTTGGATTCATTCTCTTCATCACATTCAGGTACACCTATCAAACGTAAATTAGGTCTTTTCACATAGTCCCATATTTCCTGGAGACTTTGCTCATTCCTTTTCATCCTTTTTTCTGCATTCTTGTCTTCTCGTTTCATTTCACTGAGCTGGTCCTCGACTTCTGATAGCCTTCCTTCTGCTTGATCAATTCGACTGTTTAAACTTGTGCATGCTTCGCGAAGTTCTCGTGTTGTGTTTTTCAGCTCCATCAATTCACTTATATTCTTCTCTAAATTGTCCATTCTCGTTAACAGTTCGTCAAACCTTTTTTCAAGGTTCTTAGTTTCTTTGCATTGGGTTAGAACAAGTTCTTTTAATTCACAGAAGTTTCTTATCACCCACGTTTTGAAACCTGCTTCTGTTATTGGAACACACGTGTAATCTATTAAGCCTTGTTCCGTTACTGATGAGGAATTGCAATCCCCTGTAGAGGGAGAGGCATTCTGATTTTGAGTATTCTCTACCTTTTTACGCTGGTTTCTTCCCTTCATTATATATTTGTCCGTCTGTCGTCTTTATAATTACCGGCTTTCTAACTGGGTCTCTGACGTCCAACTTGTTGATTCCCTGCGCCGAAATCTGAGCAATCCACTGAGCCGGCCAAAACAGCGGTGTTAAGATTGATGGTGCTTTTCTGCCCGGGAATCTCCGGACTCTGCACCAAGAACTGGCGTGCTAAGACACCAGCAAAACCACCACGCCGGCCACAAGAGTCGCCCTGGCGACCCGTGGGGCTCCTCCACTGGGAATCTCCTGGTCCGTGAGCAACAAATATTCGTCTGAAAGTGTGGCGTCCTCTCGTTCTTTGCGCTTTCACTGGGAGGTACATGCCCGAGCTGCTAATCATCAGCCATCTTGGATCTCTCTCACAATCCAAATTAAAGTGCTTTTGAGAAAGAAGTAAAATTTTTAAATCTTAATTTTATAAAGCTAAATTATAACTCGATGATGATCTCTGTAAAAATAACCAGTACTTAGGATGGTGCTGTTAACAATCCAACACAATTGATTGTGCAGAATCAATGGACAAAGCTTGGCCAACCATTTAAGGGGAGGCGGGAAAGCAGCAGTTTCTATTCTCACAGAGGTTCAGCTTTAACACAGAGGGAGTGAAGAAGGAGAGACAAATAAACAAATTTAATTCAAGACTTAGAGAAACATCTCACATAAGAGATTTAGAACAGAATAATAGAATCAAGAAGAACAAAACACAGAACGTAATAGAAGAAAATCAAGACAGAGGCTCAAATTATTCCCAGTAACAGCACTGTTTGCTTTCAGCGGTGGCTTCCCCTATAATTACTGAAGTTAACAAACTGGTAGGAAATCTTTAATTGCATAAAATTCAATAAACAGTTTAAGTTAAACCCTCCAGGACTAAAATAGAATGCTTTTATGTTTGCTCATGTATAGACACTATTTTGAAATCAACTTCATGCTAAGCCTTAAAAATTGTTTTAAACGCAAAGAAGCTTCTTTACCTTCTGGTTCCAGGAGTCTGGGGATTTTTAATTCTTGTTCTGCAATTCTGAAGGCCTCTCTCAGATTGTCTTTGTTGGACCTATGCTTCACACTCTTCATGTCAATTAGGTCTGGTCGCAAGGCATGAATGACTGCCAAAAAAGCCATCCCATTTCTCCAGCTTGACTTAAAGTCTGTCACATTGACAGACTCATACCTATCATAAAAGGACAAAAACATGATAAATACTATTAAAAATAATGTAACACACACCTCCACTATATTTGATAGTAATTAAAACAAAATTTGGCAAAACAAATAAATTAGATACATCATGCCAGATAAAATTTTTAATCTTGTGACCAAATTAAAGGAAAATGCCAAGTTTCATGAAACTCAAAATATCACAGAACACTGATTCTCAACATGTTGTTTCTGAGCCAGCAGCCTTAGTGTCACCTGGACCGCAGGTTTAGAAATGCAAATTCTCAGGCTGAATCCCATACCTGCTGAATCAAACTCTGGAGGTGAGCCTGAAATCTGTGCCTTTAAAAGCCCTCCAGGAGATAATGATAATCACTCAAGATTGATTTCCTTCATTACCAAATCTGTTGGCTCAAGTCTGCCTTTAAACTTCTACATACAGGTAAGGTTCCTAACTTGAGAAAAGCATTTTCTTTTTCAGTGGGACAAATTAAATGATACATTGTCTGCAATCAATGGCCAGTAGCTTACTAGGTAGATAGACCTTGTCACTCTTCTGCATAAAATCCATCATTGAAGATGAATGGATAAATGGTTAAATGGATTTAAAAAAATGTGGTATACATGTACAATGACTATTATTCCGCTTTAAAAAGAAAGAAAATTCTGGCTGGGCACATTGGTTCATGCCTGTAATCCCAGCACATTGAGAGGCTGAGGTGAGAGGATCACCTGATACTGGAAAACTGAAGCTGCAGTGAGCTACAACCACACCACTGCATTCCAGCCTGGGTGACAGAATGAGACTGTCTCAAAAAAAAGGAGGGAAATTCTGACACATGCTACAAGATGAATGAACCTTAAAAACCATGCTAAATGAAATAAGCCAGTCACAAAAGGACACATACCATATGATACCACTCGTATGAGGTATGCAGAATAGTCAAATTCACAGAGAAGTAGAATGGTGGGTGGCGGTAATGGGGAGTTATAGTTTAACAGGGGCAGTTTCACAAAATGAAAAAAGTTCTGGTGACAGAGAATGGCAATGGTTAGACAACAATATGAATATAGTTAGTGCCACTGAACTGTACAATTTAAAATGGTCAAAATGGGGTGGGCGCGGTGGCTCACGTCTATAATTCCGGCATTTTGGTAGGCCGAGGGAGGTGGATCAAAACGTCAGCAGTTGGAGACTAGCCTGACCAAAATGGTGAAACCCTGTCTCTACTAAAAATACAAAAATTAGCTGGGCATGGTGGCATGTGCCTGTAATCCCAGCTACTCAGGAGACTGAGGCAGGAGAATTGCTTGAACCTGGGAGGGGAAGGTTGCAGTGAGCTGAGATCACACCACTGTACTCTCCTACCTGGAGACAGAGCAAGATTCCATCTCAAAAAAAAAAAAAAAAAAAAAGAAAGGTCAAAATGGCATATTTTAGATATTAAGATATGTAGATATAAATATATATTATATAATATGTAATTATAATATATGTAGATATAGATTAATTATAATATGTAGATATATGTAGGTATATACTAACTATATATGTAATACATATGTAACATATACATATATAGATATATTAATTATAATATATGTAGATACACATTAATATATTTTATATATAGATATATAGATATATAGATTAATATATTATATATAAATACATATTATATATAGATACATATATTAATATATTATATATCTACATATAATATAATTATTGTATCTATAGAGATATCAATACATATCTATATAATATATATAGATATCTATAGAGATTCATATCTATAATATATATTATACATCCATAGCTATCTATAGATATATTATGTATATGTTACATATATTATATATCTATATTATATACCTATATTACATATTATATAGCTATATTATAAATATTATATGTCTATATTATATATATCTATAGATTACAGACATCTATAGATACATTAGATATCTACTGATATATATTATAGATATCTATAGATATATACAAACATCATTAGCTAGCCATTGTATTTCATCTCTCACCCTGGCCCACAAGCCCTATCTCCCCTCTCTTACAGTGTTACAGACACACCAGCCTCGTTCCTGTTTCTCACAGCTGCCCTCCTAGTCACCGTCCCTGGATGCTCCTTCTCATAGATCTTCATAAAGCCTCCCACTTCAGGACTCAGCTCAAAGTCTCTCCACAGCAAAGCCCTGCCTTACCACCTACACTAAAGGAGACACTCTCCCTGTGCTCAACCTTCCTGATCATATCAAAAGTCCTTCCTAATCTGTTTGCCAACTGTAATTATCGTATTTCTTAATGATAATTCCTGCTTTTCCCATCAGGATGCAAGCTTTTGAGAGCAAGCGCTTTGCCTTTCTTGTTCATCACTGTAGATTCATTCCCCAAACAGTGCCTGGCATAATCAGGGCTTAAGACACCTATTTTTTAAAAAATCACTTCATCAGTATTCCATGCTTCATAAAGGATCGGTGAAAGTCTTGCAAAAGGGATAGTTGCCTGTAATATTTGGGATATACTCTAGAACAACTAGAGTGTCCTTTCATATCCCATAAAAAGCATGAAGAAATTCACTAGACTGTTTTAAGGTATTAATCAAATGATAAAAGCTACTCAGGAAATAGTCTGCTTCAGATGACCTGGGTCTTCCTGTTTACTTAGAGAAAAAAAGCTTAAAACTATGACTGTAATAAACTACATAGCAGTCACATAGCTGTCATTTTTGTGTTGTCTAACAAATACGTTTGTGGTACCTACTTCATCCAGAAACTGTTCTAAATGCTTTAAAAAAAATTAATTCTTATCATGCATACAACAACCTATGACATTACTGTTGTCCAGATTTTATGACTGAAGAGACTGCAACAAAAAGAAATAAGATGTTCAAAGTCATCAGTTAGAAAGTACAGGGCGCCAGGACTTCAAATCCAGGTACTCTCTGACTTTAGGGTGTGCAAGACTAAGCTAAACTATTTGGTGGGTAAAAAAGAAGTACCATTACTTTTACCATTGCTTTACATTTTGCCATTACCATTAGAAGTAATGGCAAAATGTAAAGCAATGACAAAAGTAATGCAATTACTTTTAAGTAATTAAAAGTAATGACAAAAACCAGAATCACTTTTGCACCAACCTAAGAATACCTAAAGGGATGGTGGCTGCAGCTGAGGTTAGCTCTGCACTGATAAGCCAAAGCCAATACCTCAAAGACGCTACTGCCAGACCTTAGAGAGGCTGGAATTGGGCTCCTGGTTGGCAGGACCAACACTCATTTAGATGTGGGGAATGAGGCCTGATTCGTCTGTTTCACAAATGAGAATATACAACCTATTACTTACAAAACAGTCTTACTGAAATATAACACAGAATATTGAAATAAAAGTTATCTAATAATACCAGTAATGATGGCCAAAACTAGGATAAACTCATGATGAATTACTTAAAAAGAGGTGCTAAATTTAGTAAGAGGCTGGAGTTTGAGACCAGCCTGGGCAACATGGCAAAACCCCACAAAAATAAGCTTAGCATAAGCTCTATAGTTGAAAACTAAGAAAGTGGGGAGACATGAAGAAAAGACACACTATGGTAAAATATATATGGCTTTGAAAGGACTTGAAGCTTATTTATGCATAAATGAAATAATAAATCTGAGTATGACATAACGCTCTTCACAAATACTGTTCGGGATTATTAAAATTTATAAAACTGGAGTACAATTATCTCTAGGCGATTCAAGAAACAATTCATTTAATGTACTTTAAGCCTCCATATAAGGTTATGTATGTTCAGAGGATGAATGGCAACTAAAGAAAAGTAAGGCTGGGCCGGGCGTGGTGGCTCACGCTTGCAATCTCAACACGTTGGAAGGCCAAGGTGGGCGGATCACCTGAGATCAGGAGTTCGAGACCAGCCTGGGCCAACATGGTAAAATCCCGTCTCTACTAAAAATACAAAATTAGCTGGGCATTGTGGTGCACACTTGTAATGCCAGCTACTCAGGAGGCTGAGGCAGGAGAACTGCTTGAACTTGGGAGGTGGAGGTTGCAGTGGGCTGAGATAGTGCCACTGTACTCCAGCCTGAACGATAAGAGCGAAACTCCCCCTCAAAAAGAATAAAAGTAAGGTTGAAGGCAGAAATTCAGCTCTATCTTGGCCTTTCAGCAGGAAGGACTTACTCTGAAGTCCTGCATTTGAAAGGGCTTAGCAACATATTTATGACCCTATTTACTTAACAATGCTTTGATGTGACAAGAAATGCCTTTTGAATTCTACAGCTCTTCCTAAACTCCATCTCAGACATTGGTTACAATGAAAAAGTAAACTGTCTCCCAAGAGCAGAAAACATTTTTCTTTGTTAAAATATATATATGAGCAGTAACTTTCCTTCATTATCCCCAATTTTTAAAGATGCATACTCCAGCCTGTTGTGGTAGCTCACACCTGTAATCACCGCACTTTGGAAGGCAGAGGCAGGTGAATTGCTTGAGCTCAGGAGTCTGAGACCAGCCTGGGCAACATGGCAAAACCCCATCTCTACAAAAAATGCAAAAATTAGCCAGACGTGATGGTGTACAACTGCAGTCTCAGCTACTCAGGAGGCTAAGGTGGAAGGATCAATTGAGCCTGGGAGGTCAAGGCTGTGGTGAGCCATAATCGCACCACTGAACACGAGCCTGGGCGACAAAGTGAGACCCTGTCTCAAAACACATACTGTCTGGTCTCTGTGCTTCCTAACTGAGCTATGTTTCTAAACTCTGAGGTCTCTTAATATATAAGTTTATGTACTGGCTACTTATCACTCTTTTTTTTTTTTTTTTTTGAGACGATGTCTCGCTCTGTCACGCAGGCACAATCTCGGCTCACTGCAACCTCTGCCTCCCAGGTTCAAGCGATTCTCCAGCCTCAGCCTCCCAAGTAGCTGGGACTACAGGCGTGCACCACCACACCCAGCTAATTTTTGTATTTTTAGTAGAGATGGGGTTTTACCATGTTGGCCAGGATGGTCTTGATCACTTGACTTTGTGATCCGCCTGCCTTGGCCTCTCAAAGTGCTGGGATTGTATATGTGAGCCAGCGAGCCCAGCCTTATCACTCATTTGTTAATTCGTTCATTCAACACACGTTTCGGGAGCACATGCCATGAAATCACATTAGGCTAGATCCTGGGAATACAATTAAGATACCATGCTGTCTTTTAAAAAGCTCTTATTGTGTAAAATTTTTTAAATCTAAATCTACTTTGCAGATGCACAGGGGAACTGTGCATAAAGAAAACAATATTTAAGTACCACTTTTTTTTTTTTTGAGACAGAGTCTCACTCTGTTACCTAGGCTGGAGTGCAGTGGTATGATCTTGGTTCACTGCAACTTCCACCTCCCAGGTTCAAGCAATTCTCCCACTTCAGCCTCCCAAGTAGCTGGGATTACAGGCATGTGCCAACACACCAGGCTAATTTTTTGTGTATTTTTAGTAGAGACGAGGTTTCACCATGTTGGCCAGGCTGGTCTCAAACTCCTGACGTCAAGAGATCTGCCTGCCTCAGCCTCCCAAAGCTCTGGAATTATAGGAGTGAGCCACCATGCCTGGCATTTAAGTACCACTTTATTTCCATGTAATAATAGGCCACCTAAACACAGCAGGTAGGGATGAGTTAGTTTACCCAGGTGATACCACACTCCAGCCTTTGAAACCAAAAGTGGCTGAGCTCCCTGGCTTCCACGTGTGGAAGATGCACTGAGAGGAAGCGGGAGAGTAAGAATTTTCATTGCAAGCGAAGGAGGTTTGGGTGGTAAGGTGGTGTTTGGGTGGTGAGGTGCTATTGGTTGATACAGCTGCCCTGTGTGTCTGTTATGGTCATAGCAAACTACTTACGTGGCACATTGTTGCTGAGCCCACAAAAGAAGGGCCTTTTTTGCAGACATCTGCCATCTTGCTTGCACTTTGGAGCATTTCTTAGCTGGAGGACTTGAGGTAGGAGATGAATCAACCACACTCACATCATCCAGGGAAGGCTGATTGTAATTGCAAGAAAGAGTCTGGGCAAGCTTCTCAATCTAAGGAAGGCAAAATAAGACTTAATGTTTATAAAAGCATAAGTTACCAGTAATTGGGCCAAAATTTCCGTCAAAATAAGACCTGAAAAGCCTCCTATGACAGTCACAGTTTACTCCTGGTGAAATGAGTGCTGGGCAAATCCTTGAATAGTAGTATCTGCCATATGGACTGCACTTTTGCTTCCTAAGGAATGACTTGATTCATTCCTTACCCTCACCCAGGCAGGCTGTCCCACATTGAGAGCTAGTATACATTCATCCCCCTAAAGTGCTTATGGAGCACTTCACTGCAGCTTAACACCTGTCAAACCGAATTGAACTGAACCAAATTGAGCTCCTAGAGACTGGATTAAGTGAAATGCATCCATTAAGAACAAATGTACACATAGAAAAAAAGCTACTCAAACATATGGATAGACAAGTCAAGAGGAATAAAATAAAATTGCCATTAAATCTACAAAAAACAGTTGCATTAGTAATTTAAGAAATTTAAATGTATACAGCAAAAGGATAGCTTTTACTATATTATACAGGCAAAAGAAATGTAAAGGTAATATCCAGTGATAGTAAGTATGAGAAACTAGACATTCTTATATTGCTAGTAAATGTACAAATTGGCCCAATTTTTTTGGAGGGCAATATGATATCTATCCAAAATTTTAAAAGATAAATCCATAAACATAAAAGTATTTAATACATTTCTCTCAACAACTGACAGACCAACCAGACAATCAATAATAATAGATGTCAACAACACAATTAACAAACTTCATCTGATTAACATTGATCTAGAAAGCACTACACCCACATTCCTTTCACGAGCGTACAGAACCTTTACTGAAACTGACCATGCTGCACCATAAAGCAAGCTGCAGCAATTCTGAAGGACTGAAATCACTCAGAGTATGCTCTCTGACCACACTGAAATTCTAGTCAGCAGCAAATATATAAAAGACAAAATCTCCAAATATTCAGAAATTAAGCGCCCTATATATACATATTATTTTTAGACGAAGTCTCACTTTGTCACCCAGGCTAGAGTGCAGTCGTGCAATCTTGGCTCACTGCAACATCCGCCTCCCGGGTTCAAGCAATTCTGCTGCCTCAGCCTCCTGAGTAGCTGGGATTATAGGCGCATGCCACCACGCCTGGCTAATTTTTGTATTTTTAGTGGAGACAAGGTTTCACCATGTTGGTCAGGTTGGTCTTGAACTCCTGACCTTGTGATCTGCCCACCTCAGCCTCCCAAAGTGCTGGGATTACATGTGTGAGCCACTGCACTAGGCCTAAGCAATAGTAAAGAAAATTAGAAAATATTTTGAACAGATTAAAATACTATATTTATAGAATGAAAAATGTAGTATTTTTTAAATATGTTTTTTCCAAAATGTTTCATATATTCCATGTCATCCCAATAAAAATCCCAGCAGAAAATGTGTATGTGTGTGCATGCACATGTGTGACAAGTTATTCATAAAATTTATATAAAAATGCAAAAAGTAAAGAATAATGAAGATTTTCTTAAAGAACAAGTTGGACAACTTACACTATCCGATATCAAGACTTACTATATAGTTACCAAAATTAACCAGGTATAGTACTGGTGCAAAGAGACGTCATGAACCGAAATAGGTCATTTGAAATTGGAGCCTCACAGACTGGGTGCAGTGGCTCACACCTGTAATCCCAGCACTTTGGGAGGCCGAGGTGAGCAGATCATGAGGTCATGAGTTTGATACCAGCCTGGCCAACATGGTGAAACCCTGTCTCTACTAAAAATACAAAATTTAGCTGGGCACGGTGGTGGGCACCTGTACTCTCAGCTACTCAGGAGGCTGAGGCAGGAGAATCGCTTGAACCCAGGAGGTGGAGGCTGCAGTGAGCCAAGACCTCACCACTGCACTCCAGCCTGGGTGACAGAGTGAGACTCCATCTCAAAAAGAAAAAGAAAAAAAGAAAAAAAAAGGAGCCTCACATATAGGGCAACTTCATGTATGAAGATGACACTACACAGCACAGTAGGAAAATGGCGAGTTTTCCAATAAACGGTGTTGGGTAAACAGGATAGCCATATGGAAGAAAGTAAATTTTGATTGTTTCAATATAACATAGACAATCAATTCATTCTTCAAAGACTGTAGATCTAAATATAAAATTTAAAACAAGTTTTCAGAACTGGGCTGTCCAGTATGACAGCCACTAGGCACATGTGAGATTAAATTCAAATTAATTGAATAATTCAGTTCCCCTGCCATGCTAGCCACATCTCAAGTGTTCAACAGCCACAAGTGGCTAGTGGTCACTGTTTCGTACAATATAGCTATGGAACAGTTCCATCATTGCAGAAAATCCTATTGGACAAAACTGTTCTAGAAAATACTTCACAGTAAAACAGGTCCTTAAAGAATATAAAAGGCCAGGCACGGTGGCTCACACCTGTAATCCCAGCACTTTGGGAGGCTAAGCAGGTGGATCACCTGAGGTCAGGAATTCAAGACCAGCCCAGACAACATGGCGAAACCCCATCTCTACTAAAAATACAAAAATTAGCCAGGCATGGTGGTGCACACCTGTAATCCCCAATACTCAGGAGACTGAGGCAGGAGAATCACTTGAACCTGGGAAGTGGAGGTTGTAGTGAGCCAAGATCACGCCACTATGCCACTGCACTCCAGCCTGAGTAACAGAGCATAACTGTCTCAAAAAAAAAAAAAAAAAAAAAATCTAAAAGTATAAGCCACAAAAGCAGTTGATACATTAAAACTATTAAAATTATGAATGCTTCCTCATTAAGACTGAAAAAGCAAGCCCCAGAGTCAGAATTCTTTGCAATTTATATATATTCTACAAAGAACTTTTTTTCAGTATATATATTATATACACATATATATATTACATATGTTTACTGGACAAAAGCATACATATATATGTATACATACATATACATATATACTGGATAAAAGTTCTTTGAATATATATCAATATATATTATATATGTAATATATACACTGAAGATCATATATATTACATGTATAAATATATGATCTCCAGTATATATGTGTGTGTATTTATATATACCTACATATGTTTTTTGGGGACAGGGTCTTGCTCTATTGCCCAGGCTAGTGTGCAATGGCACAATTATGGCTCACTACAGCCTTAATCTCCTGGACTCAAGTGCTTCTCCCACTTCAGCCTCCAGAAAAGCTGAAACCACAGACAGGTACCACCATGCCCAGCTAATTATTTTTATTTTTATTTTTGAGGAGATGTGGTCTCCTCATGTTGGCAGGCTGGTCTTAAACTCCTGAGCTCAAACAGTCCTCCTGCCTCAGCCTTTCAAAGTGCTGGGATTATAGGCCTGAGCCACTGTACCCAGCCTAGAATATATTTTTAAATGCCTACAAATCATTACACATAACATCAAGGCTTAGATAAAAAATTTTAAATGCCAACTATTAGCAGCAGAGATTGTAGCAAGAAACTCTGGTGAGTGTAAACTGGAACAACCACTTTGATAAACTGTTTGGCAGTACATACTAAAGCTAAAGATCATATGCTCTAAGACCATCAATTGCATTCCTAGGTAGATATAGGTTGGAAATGAGGATTTATACAAGAATGTCCTTAGCAGCTTTACTCATAAAGCTAAAAACTGGCAACAGGTTGCTTGCAGTGGCTCACATCTGTAATTCCAGCACTTTCAGAGGCAGAGGTAGGCAGATCACTTGAGGTCAGGAGTTCGAGACCAGCCTGGCCAACAATGTGAAACCCCATCTCTAGTGAAAATACAGAATTAGCTGGGTGTGGTGGCACACACCAATAATTCAGCTACTTGGCAGGCTGAGGCTGGAGAATCACTTGAACCCGGGAGGGAGGCAGAGGTTGTAGTGAGCCAAGATCGTGCCACTGCACTCCAGCCTGGGTGACAGAGTGAGACTACATCTCAAAATAAAAAACAAAAACAAACTAACAAAAAAAACTGGCAGCAAAAGAAATATACATCAACAATACAATGGTAAATATGGTATATACATACAATTGTATATTCACGCACAGCAATGAAAAAGAAAGACTTACTGATACTTGCTACAATCAGGTAAATCTCACAGACATGATGTAAAGTGAAGTAAGTCAAACACAAAAGAGTACTTAGTGTACATAAAAGAAGACATTTATAATTCTACTTGTATGGAGTTAAAGACACTACACTTGTCCATGGAGCTCAAAGTGGTGCTTATCTTTAGGAAAGGAGGGCAGTGATTGGGAGAAGGACCTGGGGCACTTTGGGATGCTGGCAAAGTTCTATATTTCTGTCTGGCAGGGTGATTATATGGGTGTGTTTCATTTGTAAATATTCATCAAGCTCTGTACCTAAGACCTGTTCATTTTTTTTTTTTTTTTTTTTTTCAGTTTTCTATTGCTTTAACAAATCAGCACAAATCTAGCAGCTTGAAACAACACAAATCTACTATCTTACAATTCTGGCCTCTCACTGGGCTAAAATCAACATACGGACTGGGTTGCTATCCTTTCTGGAGGCTCCATGGGAGAGTCTGTTTTCTTGCCTTTTCCAGCTTCTAGAAGCCACTTGTGTTCTTTTGTTTTTTGTTTTTTTTTTTTAATCATGCCCAGACTGGACTATTTCATGAAAGGGAAATAAACTTCTATTGTGTTTGGCCACTGTATTAGGCTGTTCTTGCATTGCCATAAAGAAATACTCAAGACTGGGTAATTTTTTTTTTTTTTTGAAAAAAAAAAAAAAGGAAGAAAGAAAGAAAAAAAAAAGAATGAAGATGAGGAAGAGAAAGAAGGAGACAGAACGGGAGTATTGCTTTATTGCCCAGGCTAGAATGTGGTCTAAAAATGGGAATTGAAAACCTCTTTTATGCCAATAATTGTGCTTAACAATGGAGACAGGAAGGAATAAGGGAAGAAAATAACAAACAAGCAGCCAACCAAAATTTCATTTAAACCTATGAAATGCTATGCAATTATTGAGGAGTGATTTACTTCCAATTATGTAGTCACTTTTGGAATAGGTATGATATGGTGCTGATAAGAATGTATGTTTTGTATATTTGAAGTGGAGAGTTCTATAAATGTTTATTAAGTTTACTTGTTCCGGGTCTGAGTTCAAATCCTGGATATCCTTGTTAATTTTCTATCTCGTTGATACAATGTGATGTTACAGTCTCCCACTATTATTGTGTGGGAGGCTAAGTCTCTTTATCTTTGCCTCTTTTGATCTTTGTTGCTTTAAAGTCTATTTTACCAGAGGTGAGAATTGCAACTCCTGCTTTTTATTTATTTATTTATGTTTGCTCTCCGTTTGGTTGGTAGATCTTCCTCTGTTCCTTTGTTTTGAGTCTTTGTGTATCGTTGCATGTGAGATGGGTCTGGATACAGCATACTGATGGGTTTTGGCTTTTTATCCAGTTAATAATATATATGAGTTTAATACTGCCATTTGATGCTAGCTGGATATATTTTTGGAAAGGCTGATACTGCTTGCTCCTTTATATGTATAGTGCTTCTTTCAGAAGCTTCTGTAAAGCAGGCCTGGTGATGGTGAAATCTCTAAGTACTTGCTTGTTTGCAAAAGATTTTATTTTTCCTTCACTTTTGAAGCTCAGTTTGGCTGAATATGAAATTCTGGGTTGAAAGTTCTTTTCTTTAAGGATGTTGAATATTGGCCCCCACTCTTTTCTGGCTTATAGGGTTTCTGCTGAGAGATCTGCTGTAAGTCTGATAGGCTTCCCTTTATGGGTAACCTGACCTTTCTCTCTGGCTGCTCTTAGTATTTTCTCCTTCATTTCAACCCTAACGAATCTGACGATTATGTGCCTTGGGGTTGGTCTTCTTGAGGAATATCTTTGTGGTGTTCTCTGTATTACCTGGAGTTGAATATTGTCCTGTCTTACTAAGTTGGGAAAGTTTTCCTGAATAATCTGAAGAGTATTTTCCAACTTGGATTCATTCTCTTCGTCACATTCAGGTACACCTATCAAACGTAGATTAGGTCTTTTCACATAGTCCCATATTTCTTGCAGACTTTGCTCATTCTTTTTTATCCTTTTTTCTCTAATCTTGACTTCTCGTTTTATTTCGTTAAGTTGGTCTTCAAACTCTGATATCCTTTCTTCTGCTTGATTAATTCGACTGTTAAAACTTGTGCATACTTCGTGAAGTTCTCGTGTTGTGTTTTTCAGCTCCATTAATTCACCTATATTCCTCTCCAAATTGTCTATTCTTGTTAGCATTTCGTCAAACCTTTTTTCAAAGTTCTTAGTTTCGTTACATTGGGTTAGAACAAGTTCTTTTAATTCACAGAAGTTTCTTATCATCCACCTTCTGAAGCCTACTTCTGTTAATGGAACGCACTCGTTCTCCATCAGGGCTTGTTCCGTTGCTGATGAGGAACTGTGATCCCCTGTAGAGGGAGAGGTATTCTGATTTTGGGTATTCTCAGCCTTTTTACGTTGGTTTCTTCCCATCATTGTAAATTTATCCACCTGTCGTCTTTGTGATTTCCGACTTTCAAATTAGGTTTCTGAGTGGACGTCCAACTTGTTGATTCCCAGCACCAAAATCTGAGCAATCCACTGCGCTGGCCAAAACAGCAGTGTTAAGATTGATGGTGCTTTTCTGCCCAGAAATCGGCCAAAAGGGGACCCAGTCCCGCTCACTCTGCACCAAGAACTGCCGCGCTGAGGCGCCAGCAAAACTGCCGCGCCGGCCACAAAAGTCACACTGGCGACCCATAGGGCTCCTCCGCTGAGAATCTCCTGGTCCGTGAGCAACAAAAATTCGTCTGAAAGTGTGGCATCCTCTCGTTCTGCACTTTCATGGGGAGCTACAATCCAGAGCTGCTAGTGGTCAGCCATCTTGGATCTCTCTCCGACCTGTTCATTTTTATCTGTGTATGTTACATATACATCAACAAAAGTTTACTTAAATTTTTTTAATTTAAAAAAGAAAAAGGCCAGGTGTAGTGGCTCATGCCTGTAATTCCAGCATTTTGGGAGACCGAGGCAAGTGGATCATTTGAGGTCACGAGTTTGAGACCAGCTTGGCCAACATGGTGAAACCCCGTCTCTACTAAAAATACAAAATTTATCTAGGCGTGGGGGTGGGCACTTGTAATCCCAGCTACTTGGGGGGCTGAGGCATGAGAATCAGCTTGAACCTGGGAGGCAGAGATTGCAGCGAGCCGAGATCATGCCACTACACTCCAGCCTGGACAACAGAGCAAGACTCAGTCTCAAAAAGAAAGCCTTAAGTTTGCAAACTCTATGACACAATGTCACTTCTAAGAATTTGGCCCATAGAAATAATTAAGATCGTATTGCAAAGGTTTTACCTTAAGGGCATTCTTATCTGAAATTACCTATAATTACAAATGATCATGTGCCTTCTGACTATCATTAGTGAAATATAGTACTTTACAGCAAACATCATGCCTCCATTTATTAAAAATATATACATATGAATATACATTAATTCTTGCTGTATATATCATAAAGACTAAACACTAAATTATTTATAGCAGTTATAGTGAATGGTGGATTTAGATAATTTTTATCTATATTAAAATTTTCAATTATATTTCAAATACTAGAAAGCTGTAATAAATAGGAAAAAGTAATAAATGCCTATGAACTATCAAATTTTAACATTTTACCATATTTGGTTTAGATTTTCTTAAAGAAAACACAGAAACAATTTAAGCCTCTGTCTTTCCCTCTCCAATCTCATTTTCTCCTTTCTCAGGAAAGAAAACACAATCTTAAATTTAGTTTTCATCATTTTCATGTATATTATTCCATTGTAATTACAAATGCATGTATCCAGAAATAATATGTCATCTGTCTCTGTATGTTTTAAATGTTATATGTTAGTAACGGTATTTTCTAGTTTCTCTAAAATAAGTATTGTTTCCAAGTTATTTTCAAAATAATTATGGACATACAGCAAATGCAACCTTTTAGGTAGTGCAGAAAACCTGCACTATGTCAGAATTCCAGGCCTGAAAAAACATATTTATCAATCATATGTTTTATAAAGTCAGAACTATAACCATCACTAAATCTTGATGTCCTCATACAAGAGCTAGCATACAGTAAGTGCTCAAAAATATCTGTGAAATGAAATGAATCTACAAGTCAGTCTTGGGATAGAACTGGATATTGTAGGATTATTCATAGTCAGATTGGACAGGGGTCCCCCAAAATAAGGAGGCTTTACAAAGTTTAGTGGTTAGATTTCAAGCATTTACTCCAGAAACTTCCTACTCTCTCTTCTGCCATGAGAAGCAAACATTTATCACGGCAGGTTCTGTTCAAACTGGCACTGATATTATGGATAATGCAGGATACCATGATAATTCATCATTCAACTTTCAATTGAAAAACAGCAACAGGGCAGGCACGGTGGCTAATGCCTATAATCCCAGAACTTTGGGAGGCCGAGGCAAGATCACCTGAGGTCAGGAGTTTGAGACCAGCCTGGCCAACATGGCAAAACCCCGTCTCTACTAAAAATACAAAAATTAGCCAGGCACGGTGGCGCGTGTCTATAGTCCCAGCTACTTAAGAGGCTGAGATAGGAGAATCACTCGAACTCAGGAAGTGGAGGTTGCAGTAAGCTGAGATTGCACCACTGCACTCCACCCTGGATGATAGAGTGAGACTCCATCTCAAAAAATAATAATAAAAATAAAAACAAAAAAAAAAAATGTTAAAAACCAGCAACAAAAATGGCAAAAGGTCTGCTACCCGTTCAAGATTTCCAGAGGTCCTATTTATAGAAGCAGCTCAGGACTGAATCTAGTCAAGTCACACTTATTGTATTACATTTATTTCATACTGTGGTAGGGCAGAAATGATTTCTATACCATCAATCTACTTACATGAAAGTGCAGGATAATTGTCCAAATTAGGCCAAGGATAATGGATGGGTTTCCATCAATGATATCAGTAACATGAATATTTATTAGCTTGATCTGGAAAACAAGAAATGCAGGTTAAAAGGAGGAAATATTCCAGAGCATTAATCTTTCCTGTGAATTTTCTTTTTTTTTTTTTCTTTTCTTTAAAGACGGGGTTTCACCATGTTGGTCAGGCTGGTCTTGAACTCCTGACCTCAGGTGATCCACCCGCCTCAGCCTCCCAGAGTGCTGGGATTACAGGCATGAGCCACCGCGCCCGGCCATCTCCTGTGAATTTTCAAGTGAAATTTATACTTACTGATCGGTTTCTTAGGAATGTCAAGGCATGTTCTATATTGATTCTACACTGGAATGTATTAGATCCTTTATCCCGAGGCTGCAAAATTCAAGCAAATATATTACTCAGAAAAAATGAAATACATTTTTTGTAAATCAACAGAAAGTTTCTCAGTGTCATTTAAAAATCTTACCAACTGTTGCCCAGAAAGTACTTCTAGCAGATCCAGGAGAACATGCCCCTTTTTAATGTCTGTGAATAGGTCAGATATAACAGAGGGAGAAATGTGCTGCAGAAGGTAAAAAGAAAAATAATCAGTTAAACTTTGGTTCAAAAACAATACCTTTAAGAATATCATAAATGTGCTTTGTGAAAAACTAAAATTCAATAATGACTTTCTTCTTAATTAAGAGAATGAGAGAGAACATGCAAAGATTCATATCAAAACATGATAAGTAGCTAATTTAATTTCTCTTATGGCACATTTCCAGTAACACAACATCCTTTCTGCATGGAGCTTTCACTGACAGCTTAAAACCTGTGCACCTAAGTGGCATCAAAGACGTTTAGAATCAGCTGCTATTGACCCATCTGGAGAGCAGATTACATTTCTGGAGTAAGCTGCTTATGTATTTACCCTTTGTTAGAATTACAAGCATCATGTTGAAATGGACAGAGAGAAAACAGTCTGAGTGGTCTGTGAAAAGAGGCTCATTCATCGTGTATCTAGGTTACTCTAGACACTTGGCATCAGTGTGGTAGGATGGCACAGTGATTATGATCAAGGCCTCTGAGTCCAGACTGTCTGGTTTCATATCCCAGCACTATCACTTATGAGCTGTGTGACCACACGCAAGTCACATAACTCCTCTGTACCACAGTTTCCTTGACCTTTAAACAGGCATATTACTATCTATCTCATAGGGATGTTGTGAAATCATTTGTCTGGAATTGTCATAATCATTACATTTAAAGAGTTTAGGACAGTTTCTGGCTAGGCGCAGTGGCTCATGCCTGTAATCCTAGCACTTCGGGAGGCTGAGGCAGGCAGATCATGAGGTCAAGAGATACAAACTATCCTGGCTAACATGGTGAAACCCTGACTCTACTAAAAATACACAAATTAGCTGGGTGTGGTGGCGCGTGCCTGTAGTCCCAGCTACTTGGGAGGCTGAGACACGAGAATTGCTTGAACCCAGCCGAGATCCCACCACTGCACTCCAGCCTGGCGACACAGTGAGACCCCATCTCAAAAAAAAAAAAAAAAAAAAAAAAAAGTTTAGGACAGTTTCTAATACATAATATTCATTACATGCAAATAAGTATTACTGTATTTCACCTGATGCAAAAGCTGTGATTAATTTGAATATTTTTACAGCACTATCCCATATCCTTAACAAAAGTAACTTTTTTTCTGTGTTGAGAAAGAGTAACTAATATATCAAAACAAGATCAAGATAACTTTTAGCACATTCTTTCAAGAAAAGACATTCCACAACCTTTTACCTGTCATCACCAGTACCATTTTTTAATGGCTTCTTGGGGTCAAAACAGAAGGAGTAGGGGGAGTAACAAATAGATTTATAACCGAATTTGGTCTTTGTTTGCTTACCCTGGCCAACTGTGAGTTTATCCAGCATGTGAAGGTTTTCTTCTGAATGTCTTCCTGTTCAGCTACAAAGAAAGAACATCAGCAGTTATAAAATCAGAATTCTTAGAAACCTCCTGCACATATTAAAGCTGCAAAGGTCTGTCATGCTGGGTGTGTGCCTTTGTTTCACAAGCTTACAAGCTTTCCAGGATTTAGTCTAAATTGTAGATATTTGTCCAAGTAGTGTTTCAGAAAAAGCATGTTGATTTTTTTTTTTTTTAAAAAACCATGGGTTTGTTGATAACAGACAATGGTTTTTAATATTTTTTACTGACTAAAGAATTAGGACCATGGTGCTGTGGTTCACATCTGTAATCCCAGCACTTTGGGAGGCTGAGGCCGTGGATCACCTGAGGTCAAGAGTTCAAGACCAGCCTGGGCAACATGGGGAAACCCCATTTCTACTAAAAATACAAAAATTACCCAGGCATGGTGGCACAGATCTGCAGCCCCAGCTACTAGAAAGGCTGAGGAAGGAGAATCATTTGAACCCAGGAGGCAGAGGTTGCAGTGAGCCAAGATCCAAGATGGTGCCACTGCACTCCAGCCTGGGCAACAAAGAGAGACTTCATCTCAAAAAAGAAAAAGAAAAAGAAAAAGAAAAAAAAAAAAAGTAGGACTCAAGGGGAAGACTTGAACCCTCAGAGTATATCCCTCCTTGTCCCTCTGAGCAGGAGTGGCCCCCGCACTGACACCAGGCCTCCCCTAGCCCTCTACCCTGATATTCAGTAGACATTCTCAGCACCGAGGTTCAGAGTTAGCCCTGCATTCAAGAACTGAGCTTCCATCTCCCCAGGCCTCCCCACCTGGATGGGCAGGGATAAGAATAGGCCCAGACACCCATTGCACCCTGTGCCCAATGCTCATGGCCTTGCCACCATCAACCTCAAGGTCACTGGGCCTCATCTCACTATACTCTTATCCTTGCTTGTATCAGCCAATGCATACACACATGTACATGCACACACATAAGCATACATGTATATACATGCACACACGTGCATACACACACAGATGCACTCTAAATTCTCAGGTCCCTCTCATTTCTTTCTTTCTAATTTCCATACGACTCTGCATATCCCTCCAACTTTTCTCATTTCCCACCTCTCCTTAACTCCCAAAACACTTCCACAGATGATAAAATCCATGGTGCACCATCAGCAAAATCCCCTCCGTGCCCAATACCCTCTCTGGTGTTGAGGTTTTGCCTTCCTGCTCTCATGAAAACCTGGCTCTCCTCTGAGAATACCACTTCCCTGCAGCCCTCTCAAGTGGCGGCTTTGCTTTCTCCTGCAGCCCTCATATCACTGTTTCTTTACTCCTCATGCCACCTCCAGCCCATCCTCTACCCTCTTTGTCCTTGAAATGCTCAAGCTTTGAATCTCATGTCATCAGACTATCCTTGCTATCACAGTCGTTACCTACCGCTATCGTTTCCCACCCTTTCTGCTCCTTCTCCACTGCCACTCCGTCCAATGGAACTCCTGTCTAATTCTTAGTCATTTCTTATTTACTTATTTATAGACAGGGTCTCACTCTGTTGCTCAAGCTGGAGTGCAGGGGTGTGATCATGGCTCACTGCAGCCTTGACCTCCCAGGCTCCCACGCAGCTGGAACTACAGGCATGTACTGCCATGACCAGCCAATTTTAAAAATTTTTTGCAGAGATGGGTGTCCCCGTGTGACCCAGTCTCAAAGTCCTAGGCTTAAGCAATCCTCCCAATTCAACTCCCAAAGTGCTGGGATTACAGGTGTGAGCCATCACACCTGGCCTTATTCTTGGCAATTTCAATAAACACAGCAATGAACTTTCCAATGTCGTGGCCCCTCACTTCTCAAATTCCTCCTCTCCAATACACTTGTCTCTGCCCTGCGTCAATCACCTGTCTGTCACGGTCATACTCTAGACTGCATTGTTATTAATAACAACTCCTCCATGATCTCAATTTCACGTATCTCATTTCAGTTCAATCCCTCTAGTGCCCCAACTCCAACAATTCCTTCAGCTCATCAACAACTCCAAGCCATTGACTCTGCCTGTTTTTTAGTTTCCCTCACCTCCAGGATGTCCTACCTTTCATTCCTATCCATTTTAAGTTCCATGATCAATTATTACCAACACTTCTTTGCATTTCACCTATTTTGTTCTATTCATTTGACACTTCATGACTGCTCTGTGCACTTCATCCTACACACAGGTTGCTGAATGTGGCTGGAGAAACCACCAAACGGTGCTCACTGGTCTCACCAGCATCCCCACTGGGCCCTCAACGCTGACAGCAATCACACTCTACCACCCTCTCTCCCTCCCCAGATGGCAACTTCACCCCTTTTCTTCTTCCTCAAACGTCCAATACACCCTCTCCCATCGTTAAACTCAGCTGAGACCTTGCTTCCCACCTCCTCATCTAACAAGCTGCAAAAGTGCTCTGCCTCCAACCTATCAGCAAAGATGAACTAGCCTCACTCATATCTAAAGCCAGACTTTTCACTTGTACACTAGATCCCATCCCTGTGCTCCCACACAAGAACATTCTGCTCCTACCTCTTCCGCATCATCCTCTTCCTCCACTCCCACAGACAATCCCCGTAAGTAGACAGCCATGCTGTTAATTCTCCCATCCAAAAACAAACCTCTCTCGACGCCAGTTCCCCACCAGCCATCGCTTCATTTATCTGCTCCTTTGTGGCAAAGCTCCTCAAACAGTTTGTGTTCACTGTCTCCAGGTCTCCTCCTCACTCACTCTTAACTGAACCCATAACAGTCAGGTTCCTGCCATTCCACTGAAACGGCTTTTTCATCATGGTCACTCGAATCAAGATCCTCGATGACTCACTCTCACTAAAACCAAGGTCCCTTCTCAACCCTCATCCTGCTGGACCCATCGGCAGTATCTGATACAGATGATCACTCTCCTCTCCTGCTTCCAGGACCCAGCCTCCTGATGTTCCCCCTTCATCATGGTTGCCTCCTCCCTTTCTTTCACGTTTCATATCTAATGCCTCCAGATATTCTGTTAGGTCTACCTTTACAATATATTCAGGATATGACCACTTCTCACCACCTCCATCACCACCACCCTGGCCCAAGTCACCATCACCATCACCTGAATTACTATGACAGACTCAGATCTTCCTTCCAGCTCTGCCCCCAAACTACTATGCTCAGCAGAGCAAGCAGAGTGATGCTGCCAAAATGTTCACTCAGATCAGGAAACTCCTTTGCTCAAAACCCTGCAAGGGCTCCCCTCTTCACCCCACATGATAGCTACAAGCCCCAGCGCCATCTGCCCTTCCCTGCTTCCCACTTGCTCCTTCTGCTCCAACCACTCTGGCCTCCTGTATTCCTCAAACTCCCAGGCCCATTCCTACCTGAGGGTTTTGGCACCGGCTGTTCTTTCTTCTAGGAATGTTCTTTCTACCGTTATCCACAGGCGAAGTCCCTCAGCTCCTTCAAATGGTGGCTCAGACAACACCTCATCTAAGAGGTCTGCCCTGACTGTCCTATCTAAAGCTGTAACACCCCCAACTCCTGATCCCTCTTGTCCTGCTCTACTCTGTTTTGTTGTTATTTTTCCGAGTGCTTATCTCGTTCAACATTCCAGGTAAATCGCTTAGGCAGGAGGTTTATTGGTAAGTTCTCACTCTCCTCTCAACAGAATTTAAGCACCACAACCCAGGCAAAGATGCTTTCTCTGTGACATGTCCCAACCGCCTTGAAAAGCTTGGCCCAGAGTAAGCCCTAAATAAATATTTTCTGAAACAATGATAATGTTTTGGGTGGGGTGCAGTGGCTCATGCCTGTAATCCCAGCACTTTGGGAGGCCAAGGCGGGCAGATCACAAGGTCAGGAGTTCGAGACCAGTTTGACCAACATGGTGAAACCCTATCTCTACGAAAAATACAAAAATTAGCCAGGCGTGGTGGCACGTGCCTGTAATCCCAGCTACTCAGGAGGCTGAGGCAGGAGAATCGCTTGAACCCGGGAGGCGGAGGTTGCAGTGAGCCGAGACAGCGCCACTGCACTCCAGCATGAGCAACAGAGCAAGACTCCGTCTCAAAAACAAACAAAAAGTTTTGTTTTCTTTTTTGAATTTAGTAGAGATGAGGTCTGACTGTGTTGCCCAGGCTGGTCTTGAACTCCTGGATTCAAGCACTCTTTCCACGCTGGCCTCCTAAAGTGCTGGAATTACAAGTGTGACCTAATGATAATGTTTTTAATTATTATTGTGGTTGCTATATTTTGTTTACAATATTGAAGCAAATCTACCTTTATGAGTTCACAGTCCTTTCTCTCAAAGTTGTCTGTTCTACCTTCCACTACATTATTTTCCTTGGACTTTTCTCTCCCTTATTAATCTCTATCTAATAGTCATAGTGAATTGAAATTGTTGGTATTTGACCTGCAATATTTGTAAAAGTATGACATCTAATTTAAGTTCTGGAAAAATGTTGAGGCAGACAAGAGCTCTGGCTGAAGAATTAGAAGAAGGCCCAGCAGCGTAAATGGAATTTTGTGGTATTTACAATTGCCTAGTAAGTATTGCAACTGAGTAAGAATTAAAGATGCACCAAGTCTCACTGGAATTATTTTCTTTTTTAATCCATTCCCTTTTTTATGCATCACCAGTTTAAATTAATTACAGCCTACTGATCTAACACTTCATAGGGTGCTCAATAATTGCTAACTGAACTAAACTGAGTTCTGATAAGCCAACTGGATAATTCAGGCTTTTAAGAGTTATTCCTGTTTTAAATACACTTCTCTTAACCACATAATTCCAGAGCACCACAATTTTGTCCTATAATTCAAAATTATACTAAATCTCCTACAATCTCTGAGAAATGTTTCCATTGTTTTGTCCCCAGTATCAGAAGATAAACTTTTAAACATATTGCCAATACATACTGCCACTTACCAAAAAAATGCATCAAAGGCTAATTTTTTGTCTTAATAGAAAAAAACTACTGAAGAAGTTTTTGTGATTCAAGGATCAAGTTAGAAGTTTTTGTGATTCAAGGATCAAGTTATTCGTACACTAATCAGGGTCATATGTAAAAGCTGAGAGGGCCCCATCCATTCCTAGCATTAGAGCAGACATTGAAAATGAAAACAAACGACGACAACAGAAAAAACAAAGATCACTCTCTTATTTTTAAGGGACCAAGAGAGATTTTTTCTTTCTGGATGATAAAGTGTAAAAAAGAAACTAATCAGCAATATTATCAGGAGTTACCATGAGGGAGGAGCATGATTCAACAGCCTCAGAGGAGGTGAGATGCAGCATGAAACTGAGTGCAAAAAGAGCACTGAGTGCCTTCAGTCTTAGTAATCCATGCCCACCTGGAAACCTCAGCCATTTTGAGCTATTTCCAAATAAGATGGGGGTCATTTCATTTGCACGGGATACTAGACAAAAGGGGTTTTATACTAAGCAACCTGGGACTATGAACTTTCCTAGCTGAGAAAAGTGGTAACAAAATCAGGGCTCTAACTGGATTGTTCAAATGGAGCAGCTAATCTGAGAGTAAACTGAGGAACATCCCCTTATAGACACATAAACTTGAATTTAAAATTACCAAAACTTTTCTAAGGAAGAGTTGAAGTTACCTCTGTCCTAATCTGATTAAACTCTCATAAAACAAGGGAAAAAAACAGTAAGAGGAGCAGCCAGAACAAATCCCCACAGGTATTCACCAGTTAGCAAAGGAAGCAGTGCACAAATGAAATCTTCAGAAAAAAGATTTGGAAAGGAATCTGCATGGCTTTTAACTCATTGTCCGAACTTAGAGAATGTCTCTTCATCCTGGAAATCAAAACCCTTTAAATGCAATAAAGACCCTTTGCTTAATGGCAAACAAAGATGTCCCAGGTGCAATTAAACACCTTTGTAGCAGCTCAATTAAACGGTTTCATATGGGCCATTCTATTTATCCCTTGACACACTTTTCTCACTTTTTCATACTGCTTTATCCCTGAATGGCAGTATTCAATGGGAACCAGAGGCAAACAGCTCACCCTATGGCAGGATAAGGAACCTTTTGTTCTTTTCAAAGGCTGACCCATTGGGGAAAAAATAATTGAGAGCCACTTGCTTATAGCAACTTAATAAAACTCTTCTTAGAATGGCATGTAGAGAATAGGACTTTTTAATCAGCAGATGTTAGGGATAGGAAAAGCAAAGAAATAAAGAGACTAATACAATCTACTACAATGATTAATTTCTGTAAAAATACTAAGGGAAAAGAGAATGAGAAATTCTCTATCTTGATTTTTCAGGCAAATATACATACATAATGTAGGAAAATGTGGTCAGTGAATTTTATTCAGGCCCATATGAGTATCTTTGATTATCATCCTCGAAAAATATTCGCCTGGATTTGAGAAATGAGGCACAGAAGCCAGAGATTTTTCTCTAGGTGTCATTACCACAAAAATACATTTAATCCCTGAGTTTGTTCTGATTCAGTCTGTTTTTGTGAGCGGACATCTCCTATGCTTAGCCAGAAGGGAACTAAACTGAAAGCAAATTGAGTTAAGCTAATTAAAGGGTGTGGCTTTTCATTTTAAAGCTCATTATAAAACTATCATGGCTACTAAGTCTCATCAAGGTTGTTTCCCAAAAGTTGGTCTAAAATGTTGACTCCGGGAGTCCTTCCTGGTAATAAGAGTTCAAAAGCAGTTACCTGAGGCTAAGAATCACTAGCTTTCATTTTCACATAACTGCACTACGAGGAAGCCTTATGACCTCTTCACATCCAAGAATTTCTCTTCTTCTCCTCCTATGATTGTATCAATAACAGGTTTATTGCATGTGGCCCCAGATTCATTACTTTGATCTTTCACTCTCCTTATTAAAATTGTTTGATAATTCCCCAATTCCTTACTGAATAAATGATCAATTCTTAGCCTAACATTCCAGGTCATTTGTAACTTGGCTCCATGACTCCTCTACTCATATCCTATTTCTCTGGCCAAACTGGGATATCTACAATTCCCCAACAACGTTTCACCCTTTTCTGCATTGCCACGCTACTGGAATGACCACTCTTTCCCATCTCTCTGTGTTCATAGAAACACCAGCACCCAGCAAATGTCAGCATTTAATCAACATTTATTAAAATCGAACATATCCAGTTTAAAAGGTCCACATCTTTTTTTTTTTTTTTTTTTTTTTGATAGGGTCTCAACTCTATCACCCAGCCTGGAGTGTGCAGTGGTGCAATCGCAGTTCACTGCAGCTGGAACTCCTGGGCTCAAATGATCCTCCCATCTCAGCCTTCCCAGTAGCTGGGACTACAGGTGTGTGCCACCATGCCTAATTTTTGTATTTTTTTGTGGAGACAGGGTTTCACCATGTTGCCTAGACTGCTCGTGAACTCCTGAGCTCAAGTGATCCACCCACCTGGGGCTCCCTAAGTGCTGGGATTACAGGTGTGAGCCACAGCACCTGGCCCCAAAGTTCCCTTTCTTAAAATGAATGGAAATAATCTATTCTGGCTCTGACCTCTGACAACACTTTGTTGAATCTTTTCTGGTTATTATTATTACAAAGTAACCTGTAATGCTTATAAAAAGTTTTCAAACAGTACCTAGGGACATAAAATAGAAATTAAAAGCTAATCTTAGAGGCAGGCATGACGACACATGCTTATGGTCCCAGCTACTCTGGAAACTGAAGCAGGATGATCACTGGAGTCCAGGAGTTGAAGACTGTAACTTGAACTTCTGATACATAACTTATAGGTTTCGCTCCTACTCAGCATAACGACTTGGAGTCAAACCTTTCTGCTTTTGTGTTTTTGCTTCCCCTCAGCAGTGTAACATAGGGGAAAAAATCCTCAATAAATATTGGCTAATTGAAAGACTTAGGAAGAACTAAAAGTATTGAGGATAAAACCAACGTACTGCATGGAGGAAAATAACTTACTGGCAACAGTTATACTAGGCCTACGTCTTCTCTTAATCCTTATTTTAATAAATCCTAGGCAATTTCTTTCTTCAACTAATAAAACATCTTGAACAAAAGGGTATTGTGAAAGAAAAGCACTCTTTTTCTCGATTACAAATCTTTTTTTTTCTTTTTCCTGTTGAGACAGAGTCTCGCTCGGTCGCCCAGGCTGGAGCGCAGTGGCATCATCTCGGCTCACTGTGGACTCCGCCTCCTGGGTTCAAGCAATTCTCCTGCCTCAGCCTCTGGTGTAGCTGGAACTACAGGCGTGTGCCGCCACGTCCGGCTAATTTTTGTATTTTTAGTAGAGATGGGGTTTCACCATGTTGGCCAGGATGGTCTTGATCTCTTGTTCCTGTGATCCACCCACCTTGGCCTTCCAAAGTGCTGGGATTAGAGGCGTGAGCCACCGTGCCCAGACCTACAACTCTTAGTACTTCACTTCTGATACCAGATGTGTGAGTTTTTCCCTAACATTAAGCAATTCCAACTCTCCAGACACCAAGTGGGTATCCTCTATTCAAAGATGACACTGACTGCCAGGAGTTAGTGCAGATCCCTCATGTTAAGGGTTCGGTCCCACAAGACTCCCCTACTTCAGATGCCAGTCACAGGTAGTTGATTCCCGGTTACTCACATTTCTGTGCGATTTGGCTATAAATCAGGGTTTATAATCCCCAGACCCCCTCCTAAGGTTCAATAATTTGCTATGATGGCTCTCACAGAATTCATGGAATCACTTACGTTTGCTGGTTTATTGTATGGTGCTGTGGCTCACGCCTGTAATCCCACCACTTTGGGAGGCTGAAGCAGGTAGACCACCTGAGGTCAGGAGTTTGAGACCAGCCTGGTCAACATGGTAAAACCCTGTCTCCACTAAAAATACAAAAAATTTGCCAGGCGTGGTGGCATGCACCTGTAATTCCAGCTACTTGGGAGGCTGCAGGAGGAGAATTGCTTGAACATGGGAGGCAAAGGTTTGCACTGAGCTATCATCGCACCACTGCACTCCAGCCTGAGCAACAAAGCAGACTCCATCTTTAAAAAAAAAAAAAGATAATGATAAAGGAAAGTGATGAGCAGCCACATAAAGGCATACAGAGGGCAAGGTCTAGAAGGGTCCCAGCACATGAATGTGTTCACAAACCCAGAAGGTATCCAAACTCTATACTTTAGAGATTTTTTTTTTTCTAATTAACAACTTTTTTATTGAAATGTAACTCACATACCATAAAATTCACTTTTTAAAGTGTATAATTCACAAAGTTGTACAACCACCTCACTGCTTCTTTCTTTTTTTTTTTTTTTGAGACAGGGTCTCACTCTATGGCCCAGGCTGGAATGCGTGGTGGTGGAAACATGGCTTACTGCAGCCTCAACCTCCTAGGCTCAAGCGATCCTCCCACCTCAGCCTCCTGAGTAGCTGGACCATAGGCACATGCCACCATGCACAGCTAACTTTTTTCATTTTTTTGTAGGGATGGGAGGGCGGTCTACCTATGTCATCCAGGCTGATCTCAAATTCCTGGCCTCAAGCAATCCCCACTTCACCCTCCCAAAGCCCTAGGATTACAGACACGAGCCACTGTGTCTGGCCCCATCTCATTGTATATTAAAAACCAAACCATGGCCCATAGCTTCATGTAATCTGGCTCCTGCCTATCTCTAAAACTTCATTTCATGAAGTTCAGTAAATGCTGTTTCCCTAACCTGGAATCCTGGAATACGTATTCTACATGCATTTCATATGGCTGGCTCATCCTGATGCCTTCAGTTAAATATCTCTCCAGAGAAAATTTTTCTTTTCCTCTTTTTTTTTTTTGAGACAGAGTTTCACTCTTGTTGCCCAGGCTGGAATGCAGTGGCACAATCTCGGCTCACTGCAACCTCTGACTCCTGTGTTTAAGCAATTATCCTGCGTCATCCTCCCCAGTAGCTGAGATTACAGGCGCCCACCCCTACACCCAGCTAATTTTTATGTTTTTAGTTGTCACTGAGTTTCACCATGTTAGCCAGGCTGGTCTTGAACTCCTGACCTCAAGTGATCCGCCCTCCTTGGCCTCCCAAAGAGAGATCACACCTGAGATTACAGGCGTGAGCCACCGAGCCTGTCCCTATTTACTTTCTTCTTTAGATTTACACTGTGTAAATGGTATTATGTTACTTATTTGTTATTGGTATATTACATGGCTTTCCCACTAGAATATAAATTCCATAGGATACAGATTTTTTTTAGCCCTGCACTTTAGAGATTTTTAAGGAGGCTTCATCACATAGATAAAATGAATTATTAATTCAATCTCCAGCTCTTCTCACCCCTCCGGAAAACAGGGGTGGGAAGAGTTCCAAATTTCTAATCTGGCTTGGTCTTTCTGGTAACCAGACTCCATCCTGAAGCCATCTAGGAGCCATCAAGAGTCTCCTCATTAGAACAAAAGATGGTCCTATCACCAGGAAATGCCAAGGGCTTTAAGAGCTCTATGTCAGGAACCAGAGCCAAAGGTCAAACTTAGAACAAAAAATGCTCCTAACATTCCTGTGGTTCAGAAAATTCCAAGAGTTTTAGGAGCTAAGTGCCAGGAACCAGGGGCAGAGACCAAATATATATTTCTTATTATGTCACAGACAGGTGCTAATGAGATTCTGTTGCCATTCCCTGCAACAATACTGCCAACTTACTGTTAGCTAGGACAGACACAGTAAGGATGATAATTAAATTCAGACAATAATGCAACATATTTTAGCCACGTGTTCCAACAGCCCACCCAAAAAATCTTAATCAAGCTGCCATCTGATAGAAAGAGAACTAAAAATATAAAGCCACCTCTTCTATTGTTTCTCTTGGCAATGATAACAAACAGAAATAAATAAAGAAACAAATTAAGAGAATAAAGACACACAGGTACACACAATCAAAACAAAAAACAAGCCTAAAATATCTGAAGGATAAACAGGAAAAAGCCTGTTACTTTACTACAAAAGGGAGGCTATTAACTAATAGAAAAAGCAGAGGATAATTTACAACATGATTTTCTTGCAACCAACCATAAACAGACAAACAGTAAGAAAGGAAAACAAATAGTACCAAGATTAAGCTCTGGCTTATTGAATCAGTAAAATGAGTTTAAGAGGTAATTCCTGGCTAACACAACTCATAAACACAATGAGCAACCATTTCCTAACCTTGCAATTACTTTATTTCACACATCTCCCTCTGAAGAATCGACATTATCGCTATGGGGAAAAAAGTATTTGCCTGTCAACTTCAGCATTGTCTCTCCCCAGTCTAGTCCTTGCCCATGTTCCCATCTCATGGGTTGGACACCCTTATTCTTTATCATTCTCAAGTACAACCCACCACCAAATCCTGCCAAATTTGCCCCCTCATATCTCTGGTATCCACTTCCTTCTCTATACCTCTTGGCCCACTAGCCCTCCTGTTCGATCCTTTTTTTTTTTCTTTTTTTCCTATTTTTTGTAGAGATGGTGTATTAGTCCACTCTCATGCTACTGATAAAGACATGCCTGAGACCAGGTAATTTACAAAGAAAAAGAGGTTTAATGGACTCACAGTTCCATGTGGCTAGGGAAGCCTCACAATCATGGCAGAAGGTGAAAGGCATGTCTTACATGGTGGCAGACAAGAGAGAATGAGAGCCAAGCAAAAGTGAAACCCCTTATAAAAACATCAGATCTCATGAGACTAATTCATTATCATGAGAACAGTATGGGGGAAGCCACATCTAAAATTCAATTATCCCCTGACTGGGTCCCTCCCACAACACGTGGGAATTATGGGAGCTGCAATTCAAGATGAGATTTGGGTGGGGACACAGCCAAACCATAACAGATGGGGTCTTTGTTGCCCAGGCTAGTCTTGAACTCCTGGGCCCAGGTTATCCTCCTGCCTCAGCCATCCACAGTGCTGGGATTACAGGCATGAGCCACTGCATCTGACCTCTCCTCTTCAATCTACTATCAACTCTACCCTGGAATGCTTCCATGGCCAACTACGTCTGCTCTAGGCCCTTCCAATCTGACCTAAATTTACCCAAATTACTCTTGATTCTTAGATGGTTTCTCTCTGCTCTTAAAATCATGAGCAAAGTCCTTAACAGAGCCTAGGAGGCACTGTGTGGGCCTCACAGCACCTCACCAGCCTCAGGCATCCTACTCTCTCCGGCACCCCAGGCTCTAGCCACTTCTGCCTTCTTTCAGGGCCTTTACAATCTGTGTTCCTACCTCCCACAGGCATTTGTACCATCACACCCCTATTCACTTCACTGAGTTAACTTCTAGTCATGCTTAGGTCTCAGCTCAAGTGTTACATCCTGAGGAAAAACTAAGTCAATCTAAGTCTTTCATTTGCTTTCATAGAGTCATGGGGGAATGTTCCCACTATTTAGCACTTAGCTCAATTTGTCATCAATGACAAGGTTAAGAACACTGGCTGTGGAGCCAGACTACCTGTGTGGGATCCCCTTATCTCCCACTTACTAGCTGTGTGCCTCAGTCTTATTCTGAAAATGGGGACAATAGTATCTACTTCATCCAGTTATTAGGAGGATTAAGTGCCCCTACTGACTTAGACCAGAGGTCAGCAAACTGTTGCCCACAAGCCTAATTTGACCTGCTGCCTGTTTTTATAAATACAATTTTATTGGAACAGCCACATGCTTGATTGTCTGTGCATTGCCTGTGGCTGCTTTCATGCTACAATGGCAGAGTTAGTAGTTACAACAGAGACCATATGGCATTCACAGACTGAAGTATTTACTACCTGGCCCTTTAGAGAAAAAGTTTGCCAGTCCCTGGCATAGACTATGCTTAGTTTACACAAATATGGTTGAATCTGGAAAACATTATGCTAAGTGAAAGAAACCGGTCACAAAAGACCACATATGTGAGTCCATTTATATGACATGTCCAAAATAGGGAAATCTGTAGAGACAGAAAGTAAATTAATAGGTGCCTAGGGTTGGGGGTAAGGCTAGAGGTGGAGATGGAGGTGGGAATGGGGAGGGGTGACAGTGAAAAGGTATGGGTTTTCTTTTTGGGGTGACAAAAATGTTCTAAAATCCTGGCCAGGAACAGTGGTTCACAGCTGTAATCCTAGCACTTTGGGAGGCTGAGGTGGGTGGATCGCTTGAGCTCAGGAGTTCAAGACCAACCTGGACAACACGGCGAAACCACATCTCTACAAAAAAAAAAACTATGAAAAATTAGCCAGGTGTGGTGGTGTGCACCTGTAATCCAAGCTACTTGGGGGACTGAGGTGGGAAGATCACTTGAGCCCAGGAGGTGGAGGCTACAGTAAGCTGAGATCACACCACTAAACTCTAGCCTGGGTGGCAAAATGAGATCCTATCTCAGAAAAGAAGGAAAGAAAAAAAAAGATGAAATTCTGTCATTTGTAACAACATAGATGGAACTGGAGGTCATTATGTTAAGTGAAATAAGCCTCCCTGCTGTGGTAGCTCATGCCTATAATCCCAACACTTTGGGAGGCCAAGGCGGGTGAATCACCCGAGGTCAGAAGCTCGAGACCAGGCTGGCCAACATGGAGAAACCCCGTCTCTACTAAAAATACAAAAATTAGCCAGGCGTGGTGGCAGACACCTGTAATCCCAGCTACTCGAGAGGCTGAGGCAGGAGAATCGCTTTAACCTGGGAGGCAGAGGTTGCGGTGAGCTGAGACCGCACCATTGCACGCCAGCCTGGGCAACAAGAGTGACACTCTGTTTTAAAACAAAACAAAACAAAACCCAGGCACAGAAAGAACATCACATGATTTCACTTATCTGTGGAAACTAAAAATTAAAACAATTGAACTCATAGAGACAGACAGTAGAAGAATGGTTACCAGAGGCTGGGAAGGGTACCTGGGAGTGCAGGAAGAAGGGAAGGGGAGACAATTAATGGGTACAAAAATAGTTACAAAGACTAAAGAAGACCTAGTATTTGCTAGCACAACAGGGTGACTATGGTAAAAAACAATTTAATTGTTCATTTTAAAATAACGAAGGGTATATAACTGGATTGTTTGAAACACAAAGGATAACTGCTTAGGGTAACGGATACACTGCTTACCCAGATATGATTGTTATGCATTGCATGCCTATTTCAAAATACCTCATGTAACCCATAAATATATACAACTACTATGTATTCACAAAAATTTTAAAAAGGGAATGATGAAAACTTTATTTATTTTATTTATTTATTTTTTTGTTTGAGATAGGGTCTCATTCTGTCACCCAAGCTAGAGTGCAGTGGTGTGATCTCAGCTCAGTGCAACCTCTGCCTCCTGGGCTCAAGCAATCCTCCCACCTCAGTTTCCCAAGTAGCTGAGACTACAGGCATACACCACCACACCTGGCTATTGATTGATTGATTGATTGAGACAGGTTTTCAACATTTTGCCCAAGCTGGTCTTGAACTCTTGGGCTCAAGCGATCCACCTGCCTCAGCCTCCCAAAGTGCTGGGATTATAAGCATGAGCCACCACACCTGGCAGAAAACTTTCTTAATGTGATAAAGAACACTGATGAAGAAAACAACACTAACAACATACTTAATGACAAGAAACTAAATGCATGAAATGATGGAAGTATATATTCTTGCTTTGTTCCTAAATCAAAATCAGGAACAAAGCAAGGATGTATACTTCTATCACTTCCATTCAACATTGCACTGGAGTGAGGCAAAAAATAAAGAACAAAGTCTGGAAGGAGAAAAGTTAAATTGTCTTTAAAGGCAATGACATGAACTTTTATTTAGAAAATCCTATTGTATCTACAAAAAATATACCCAAATTAATGTGTTTAGCAAGGTTGCAAGATACAAGATAAATACACAAAAATCAATTGTATTTCTATATACTGCCAATGAAAAAATCAAGAAATTGCTATTTGAAAATATCATTCACAATGGCATCAAAAAGAATAAACTTTAGGAGGCTAAGGTGGGCGGATCACAAGGTCAAGAGATCAAGACCATCCTGGCCAACATGATGAAACCCTGTCTCTACTAAAAATACAAAAAATTAGCTGGACATGGTGCCAGGCGCCTGTGATCCCAGCAACTTGGGATGCTGAAGCAGGAGAAACACTTGAACCCAGGAGGCAGGGATTGCAGTGAGCCAAGATCACGCCACTGCACTCCAGCCTGGGAGACAGAGTGAGACTCCATCTTAAAAAAAAAAAAAAAAAAAAAAAGAATAAACTACTTACCACTAGATTTAACAAAAGAATTGCAAGACTTATTCAATGAAAACTACAAAACACTGTTAAAAGAAATTTAAAGATCTAGGTAAATAAAAAGATAGCCTATATTCATGGGCTAGAATACTTAATATTGTTAAGATGGCAATATTTTCCAACTTGTTCTACAGACTCAATGCAATTCCTATCAAATCTCAGCTGCCTTTTTTTTTTTCACAATTAGACAAGCTAATTCTAAAATTCATATGGAAATACAAGCGACCCAGAATAGCTAAAGTTGAAAAAGAATTAAGTTAGAGGACACACAATTCCCAATTTCAAAACATACTAAAAGCTACAGTAATCAAGAGAGTGTGGTACTGGCATAAGGGCAGATCTATATAATAGATCAATGGAATGGCACTGAAAATCTAGAAGTAAATTCTTCCACTTATGGTCAGTTGATTTTTGACAAGCATGGCAAGAAAAAGTCAGTAGGAAAAGAATACTCATTTTGGCTGGGCGCAGTGCCCGATGCCTGTAATAATCCCAACACTTTGGGAGGCCGAGGCAGGTGAATTGCTTGAGCCCAGAAGTTCAAGACCAGCCTGGACAACATGGTGAAACTTTGTCTCTATAAAAATAAAAATAAAAACAAAAAATTAACCAGGTGTGGTGGCATACACCTGTAGTCACAGCTACTGAGGAAGCTGAAGTGGGTGGATTGCTTGAGCCCGGGAGGCAGAGGTTGCAGTGAGCTGAAATCACACCACTGCACTCCAGCTTGGGTGACAAAGTGAGACCCTGTCACAAAAAAAAAAAAAAGTTCTAAAATCCAATGTGATGACTGCCCAACTGTGAGTATACTAAAAACTACTAAATCATACACTTTAAATGAGTGAATTGCATGGCATATGAATTTGATGTCAAATTATATCTTAATAAAGTTTAACGAAATATTAGCTAATATCTATGAGGTTATTTGATTAACCACTGCCTCCTCATTAGCTTAGCTCATTCACAGGCTCCCAGAATACATGACCCATGTCTCATTTTGCTTCTCATTTTGCCTGCAGCACCTACCCCAGAGCTTTCATCCTACAGGAATTCAGAAAATATTTGTTGAATGAATGCTTAAATGGCTGAGGAAAGAGGGAGCAGGATTTTGTTGTTATTTTTCCTCAATCAACATAGAGATTTAAGTACTTAGTTTGTTGGGAAAATATATGACATAAGATCAATGATTTCTACTTTGAGCCTCAGCATGTGGAATCCAGCAACTTCGTGTTGCCACATGAGCAAACCACACCCTTGTGTAAACACCTGAGATTCTTATAATGAGGCTTTTGTTTCCAACCTCACTGGAACATAGCTCCCGGCTCTCTGAGTAAGCAAATCTTGTATTTCTAGCACATGAAAATGAGCCCACAATACTGATAAAAGTCTAGAAGCTGGGTGCTATTTGTCCTTCCTCCTTCTCACCCTCTTCTGATTCATCTGAATTGCTCAATAAATATCTATGGAATGAAGAAATAAAGAAATGACTACATTTATTTTAACACACATTTATTACTCCTTGCTACTTTTTATCTACCACATAAAACGGAATGCTTTTCTTTTGAAAGTCAAGACATGTGAGCCTGCACACTTTCTACTGGGGCAGCAGTCCAAGCACCTCTGACTTCTGAGTGCAAAAGAACCAGACTGCACTAAACAGAGCTGTGCTGTGATTATAACCAGGGTTCTTACATTTTGGAATGCCAGCAAATTACTCAGGGTGATTGTTTAAGCGCAGGTTTCTGGAACCCAACTCTCCAAGATTCTGATTCAGGCCTTCACATATCTCACTTTGTGAAATAGTTGTCTAAATAGACTGGACGATTTACACGTGTGACTTATTCTTGAAACAACAGAAGGGAATAAGAAGGGCCTGGCAAAAAAAAAGCGATGAAATAATAAACTCTGGATATTAATACAATGTATTTCAAAATAAATATTATAACACCTGAGTATTTTTTATAGAGATAGAGTCTTGCCATGATGCCCAGGCTGGTCTCAAACTCCTGAGCTCAAGCTATCTTCCCACATCAACCTCCCACAGTGCTAGGATTATAGGCATGAGCCACTGCACCTGGCCCTAACACATGGATATCTTAAGAAACACTGGAGGGGCTCAGATGGCTTGCTGAAGCAAGTCAGGCCCAGGAATAAGGAACTATGACACTTACATTAAAGCCTACCAATGAAGTGGTCAGGTAGCCATTTTATGAACGAGATTACTTCCTCCCAGAAGATGGAGGATATTTTATTTGCTCATTTAATAAAATATCTAAGCTGGGTGTGGTGGCTTGTGCCTATAATCTCAGCACTTTGGAAGGCTGAGGTGTGAGGATCAGTTGAGCCCAGGAGTTCAAGACCAGCCCAGGCAACCAAGTGAGACCCTTTCTTAAAAAGAAAAAAAAAAAAAATACAAAAAATTAGCCAGGCATGGTGGCACACACTTATAGTTCCAGCTACTTGAGAGACTGAGGTTGGAGAAGCACCTGAGCCCAGGAGGTTAAGGCTGCAGTGAGCCATGATCACGCCACTGTACTCCAGCCTGGATGACAAAGTGAGACCCTGTCTCAAAAAAATAAAACAAAACAAAAGGTCTATTGAAAGCCTAGTACGTCTTGGATAACATGCTCTGGATTTCACATCCAGAGTCATCATCTCTAACCAATTCCCTACCCAACCAAAGTTGTTCTCCTGCATTTTTTTTTCAGTGAATAGTTCTATCATCTACCCATGTGCCCAAGAATAAACCTATCATATTTTCTATTTATTTATTTTTGAGACAGTCTTCTCTGTCCCACAGGCTGGAATGCAATGGCACGATCTCCGCTTACTGCAGCCTCCACCTCCCAGATTCAAGCGATTTTTCTGCCTCAGCCTCCAAAGTAGCTGAGATTACAGGAGCGTGCCAACACACCCAGATAATTTTTGTATTTTTTAGTAGAGACACGGTTTCACCATGTTGGCCAGGCTGGTCTTGAACTCCTGGCCTCAAGCGATCCACCCACTTCAGCCTACCAAAGTGCTGGGATTACAGGCGTGAGCCACCACACCTGGCCAAAATCTATCATCTTTGATACATCCTTCCCTCTCCTTCTCCCATACCCAGTCCACCAAAAAGTCCTGATACCTATTAGATGATATCTCTTGAACACCTATTTCTCTCCATCTCATTGGCCACGTCTACATCAGGACATCATTCTCTCTTGGGTGGACCACCCTAACAGACTTAAGCTGGTCTTTCTGTTTCTACATTCACTCCCTTAAAGACTATACCCCACACTACAGCCTGGGGGAATTTCTAAAAACTGTTCTGTGGCTCCTCAGAATCCCTCCATTGCTTCTCCTTGGTCTTAGGAAAAATTCCAAACCCCTTTATGTTTACATGACCCCTCATCTCTTCACATTATCCTCCAAATTTTAATTCTCCTTTAAATCCTCAGTCTCACTGAACGCCCATTTCCCTCAATGTACCACATTCAGCTCATCTTCTGGCCTCTCCTGCCCACAGCATCTCTCATCTTCACACTACTCATTTGCTAACACCTTTTAGGTAAAAGCTTAGGAATCATTTTCTCTGGGACACCTTCCTTGGGTCTGAGTTAGGTACTCCTACTCCACACTTCCACAGTACCAAGTCTTGCCTCACTTGGAGCACACATCCCATGATACTGGGATAGTCTATGTGCTTGTGTGTATCTCTAATCAGAGGACACATTTTAGAAGACGACGTGCCACATACTACCCCGTGTGCTCAGCACAATGCCTTATACACAGAAAGTGTTCAAAAATATTTGTTGAATAATGAATGAACAAATAAATGAATGGAGCTTTCAGAGTAAATTGACCTATACCTAGGAAAAGCATAACAAGTAACGAAATAGTACCTCTTACCTTAAAAAAAAAAATCTTCCCTTTTATCATGTGCCTGATATCCCTATTTTACAGCAAACTTTCTTGAAAGTGTAAATAAAGCCACTGTCTCCAATTCCTAGTTCTCGTATTCTCCCTCCTCAAGGCACTCTAGTCAGGCTTCCATTTCCACCACTTGACAGTAGCTAACCTTGTCAGAGCCATCACAACAAATTCTATGAGCCCAATCTAGTGGGCACCTCTCTGTACTGACCTTACTTGATTGCTGTGTGGCATTCAACATGCTTTACCACACCACCTTCTGTTTTTTTAAGACAGGGTCTCACTCTCTCACCCAGACTAGAGTGCAGTGGCCGGATTTCGGCTCACTGCAACCTTCGCCTCCCAGACTCAAGGGATTCCCCTGCCTTAGCCTCCCGAATAGCTGGGATTACAGGCGCGTGCCACCACGCCCGGCTAATTTTTGTATTTTTAGTAGATACAGGGTTTCACCATTTTGGCCAGGCTGGTCTCAATCTCCTGACCTCAAATGATCCAAACGCCCCGGCCTCCCAAAGTGCTGGGATTATAGGCGGAAGCTACCGCGCCCGGCCACCACCTTCTTGAAACACTTTCATCTAAGGGTTTCCAGGGCATCACGTTCACCTGCTTTTCCTTCCTTGTCACTGGCTACTCCTTCTCAGTGTCCTTTCCTTGTTCCTCCTCTTCCACTTGACCTCTAAACACTGAAAGACCCAAAGGTCTGCTCTTGCTACACACTCCATAGGCGATCTCATTCAGTGCATGACCAGGTCAGGCCACCCCTTGCCCACCACAATCCAGCCACACTAGGCTTCTTTGGCTCCATGAATTCACCAACCTTGCTTCTATCCTAGAGCTCTTCTTTGTCCTACTGCCTCACATTGGGCCGCTTTCATGTTGCTCTTTGCAGGGAAGTTCCTTGTGTTACTCAATCACTCCTAAGCTGTCCCTTTTCAGAGGCCTTCTCTGATCTAAAGAAGTCACCCAAGCTCTATGATATGAACTCATTTACATCTTCTGCACAGCATTTTACCATGCACTGATGTACTTCTTGATTATAAGCTAGTCTAGCTTAAATATAAACACCACAGGCACATGAAGCTTACTGAAGTTGTTCACCTCAGTATTCTCTTACCCAAAATAGTGCCTGATGCAAAGTAGGGTCACAGGAAACATTTGCTGCATGAATGAATCAGTGAACAGCTTCACCTGTGCTCATAAAAATTATAATTATCTGATGAAGTGGGAAATGTGAATTTACCTGGATTTCTGAAACATTTTATTTTGAAGACATCAAAACCCCCAGGAAGTTTGCCAACAAAGCATTCAGATGGAGGCAGAGATACCCAGCAGACTTAGTTCCTACTATTAAAAATCCTACTTAACTGAAGAAAAGGCAAATGATTCCAATGTTTTGGAAAGATCTTAAATGTTTCTCAAATTTGAGAAGGGCTGTTTGTGTTCCACACTTGAGCCAGGTGCCCTTTACCTTGTAACATGACACCACTGATGAAACTGGTAATCCCCTGTGCAGTAAAGACGGAAAAAACCAGTGCCTGACTAGTGGATGCTGCTCCACCCCACAAGAGAACAGCAAAAGCGTGTGGCTACTCTTTCTGCCTTTTCCCTCCTATGCTCGTCTGACATGCATCACTGCACAGACTCTCAATGACAGTAAGAAATTATTCATCCAGCATCTGACATCTCTCCTCCAAAGAGACACACACTGAAAACTTCAGACATTCCATCTCTCTGATAAATCATTCATATCCTTTTATCCATCACTTTTAAATGACTATAAAAATACCTGGTGGTAGTCAACTGTGGCTCTCACACATATCGAGAAACAGAAATGCAGTTACCTTTGAGAGTCCCTGAATGATTTAGAAAAATGGGAGTTACTTCGGGAAACTGTAATCACCACTGTTGAAATCAGGTAAGGGAAGTAATGTTTTGAAGAGGCACATTTAGAAATGACCTCCAATTCAGAGTGTTAAACCACACACTAAATCCAGCAAATGATTACAACGTAACATACTATACTAACGTCTTAGTTTTTCCATTTTAAAGGTGATGTTATTTTAAGTTTTGTGTTTTTCTAATGTACTACTTCAAGCTCTGAATAATTACACCCCCACCCGACATACATGGATACAGAAAAGCTCAGAAAAATCTTGTATCCCATGGGGCTAATTAAAAAGGATTTTTACTTCTATACAGAATGAATGAGATCTTTGTTAACCCACTTTAACAAGACTCTAAATGACCCTGGATTTATCTTGCCCTAGTTTTCAAAATTTAACTGACCCAGAATAAAGTAAGCTTATCCCCAAATTCCTGGCAAAAACAGAACCAAAGTTCCCAGAAGCCAAAACTGTATATACAAACTAAAGAAAAAAACAATTTTTTTTTCTGAAAAACACTATGCAGCACAAAATATCACAAGAGCTCTTATTTTATTTTTCCTTTAATTAGAATATTTTTAAGGTTATAAAGTTTAATAATATCAAGGCAAAGAATTTTCCAAGAAAACACAGCAAAAGCGAATATCAGCTACTATGATAACAGGAACTTTCTAGAAGCTTTTGTACTGTTACAGTACAACACTGATAGCCAGTGAAGGACTAACCTAAACCACTAAACATGGGTAAATTATAGCTTGATTGCTATAATAAGTATCTAACCAGCCAAAGAAAATTTGCTTTTATTCATAATAAACGAGCAATCTGAACTGGTTAGAGAAGCAAAAATATTACCTACTAATACATGCCTTTTCTTACTCTTCATTCATCATCAACCTCAAAATCCCACAGTGGGGACTTTGTTGCAAATGGGAAGAAATTCCACCCATAATCCTTTTTTAAAAAAATAAGTAATTGTTTATTTTAGAGACAGGGTCTCCCTCTGTCATCCAACCTAGAGCACAGTGGTGTGATCAAAGCTTACTGCAGTCTCAACTCCTGGGCTCAGGCAATCCTCCCACCTCAGCCTCCCAAGTAGCTGGGACTACAAGGGAAAGCCACCATGCCCAGATAATTTATTTTATTTTTTGTTGAGCCAGGGCTCTCACTATGTTGCCCAAGCTGGTCTCAAACTCCTGGGCTCAAGCAGTACTCCCACTTCAGTCTCCCAAAGTGCTGAGATTACAGGTCTGAGCCACTGCACCAGCCTAGAAGCTTGTAATCAATCTCGTTCCTCTAAGACTTCACATGGTTTCATTCACTCACAGTTAAAAGGTAGAACAGATTCTTCTCTCATAAACACTAAAGCATTATTTAACCCCGAAACATCACAGACACACCTCACTGTCTTAGGTCTAAAAAAACCATGTTTCCATCCCATCTGACAATTTTCATGAACACTCAAAAGTTCTTCTAATCCAGGGTACTTTATTGAACATTTTAAAATATATAAAATGGCCACTCAGTCACTCATAATAAAATTGTTTATTGAAAACCTAAACTATTCAGAAACTTGATTGGCAATAATGATTCATTAATATTGTCTGTACCTAAAACACACTTGGAGGAACTCTGAAGTATTATCGCAGCAAGTAATATCCAAAGATGAGAGGAAATTCAAGGATAAGAACAGTAAGAAGACAACAATCTCCAGGGAAGTTCTGACCAAACTGTTTCATCTTTACACTGAGAAGAATTTATAACTCACCTTGCAAATAATGCTGTATGCAGTATGTTTTTTATTCTTTACCTCCCTAAAGCTGAAAAAAAGATATTCCAGACAACATTTCTGGTCCTATTTTCGTTGAATTTGTACAACGGATACCAAAATTAGGAACATAACCCTTTAAAGTTAAAGACCTCAGCTCATCTCACAAGAATGATTACATTGTAGTCCCAGAACTTTGGGAGGCTGGGATTACAATGTAATCATTCTCGAGCAAATCACGAGACCAACCTGGCCAACATGGTGAAACCCCATCTCTACTAAAAATACAAAACATTAGCTGGGCGTGGTGATGGGTGCCTGTAATCTCAGCTACCCAGGAGGCTGGGGCAGGAGAATCACTTGAACCCAGGAAGTGGAAGTTGCAGTAAGCTGAGATAGCGCCACTGCACTCCAGCCCGGCTGGCAGTGCGAGACTCCATCTCAAGAAAAAAAGAAAGAATGATTATACTGGCATCCCAGGCTATCTTTTCACTTCCACATGACATCAACAAGCAAAAGCACATCTAGACTACATGCTTCTTGAAGATGTCCAATTTGTTTCTTTGTACTCATAACACCTTGCCCACAGCGCATGATTGGCGTTCAGCATTTATCAAGTAAATGAATAAAATTAAACCTGACATCTCCATTATGATGTTTGTAACCTAACCAACTAAATATGGATAATTTTTAACACTTCTAAAAATAGTACAAACATTGAAAGCCTCCCATCAGATGGATACTCAGTAAATAACAAATAAGTTTAAACGGACTAATAACCTAACTACAGAGACTCACGTTTCACCACTGGACCCTACCAAGTAATGATACCTACACAGAAGACACAGAGGGTTTTTTAATATTTTAAAATACGTCATTGAGACGATATGAGCATTAAATAAAACATATGAGCCTTGTTTGAAATGACACGGTAACTGGGCTGAATGTTTTTTATACAAGTTCTTGCAGACGAACCTGCATCTTGTCAGGACTGCTTGCAAGTTAACTTCTGTGTGGTGGCAAAGGTAACAGAATCCACACTCATTCCTAGTTCAGTGTCTAAAATGATAATATCAGTGTATCATAAAATGATAATATTCTGTATCTGGATGCTGTTTTTCTAAAGCATTGGCCGATGTTGTTCATTATGTCCTTATTAAAAAAGAAATAAATCTAAAATACAAAAATGTGAGTGTCCAAAACAGTTCAAAATTGCCTACAGTTGCCATTTAAAATTTCTCATGATGAGTCCTCCTACACAGCCGATTTCGCTTGTTACTATGGCTTTCAAATAGATCCTCCACCTACATCATGCTTTTAATCTTTCTATAATGGAGAAGTTCTCAAGAGTCTTTGTAAAGCATCTTTTATCTACAAAAATTTATTTTAAGCACATTGATATAAATAATATTTAATGGCCTTTGTATTTGTTACTATCATGACTCATAAAAACACACTAAATAGGCCGAGCACGGTGGCTCATGACAGTAATCCCAGCGCTTTGGAAGACAAAGGTGGGAGGAACTATCGAGCCCAGGAGTTTGAGACAAGCCTAGGCAACATGGCAAAACCTCATCTCTACTAAAAACACAAAAAATAGCTTGGCATGGTGGCACGTGCCTGTAATCCCAGCTACTCGGGTGGCTAAGACACAAAAACTGCTTAAACCCAGGAGGCGGAGGCTGCAGTGAGCCAAGATCACGTCACTGCACTCCAGCCTGGGAGACAGAGCAAGACTTCTGTTTCAACACAAAACAAAAACAAAACACAGTAAATAAAGTTAGTAATTTGGACATTATATATGCTACTGCTATTATCCCAAGCAGCTCAACTTCAAAACCTTGGAGCCTTTCTACCTTATCCACATTCATAGTTGCAAATTCCTACTGAGTCTTCCATCTTAAAGATTTTCTTATCTGTCCCATACTTTCATAACCACTGCTAAAACCCTGGCCCGGGCAAAAGTACCAACACCCAGATATTTGCTAACACTTCCTAATAGGTTTCTCCAACTACTTTCTTGACCTTTCCAGCCTTCCTGTACCTCAAAGCCAGATTAATCCCCTAAGGCACAACTCCGACATGTGACCACGTAACTCTCACTCTCAAAACCCAACAGGTGGGCACTGCCTAAAAGCAAAAAACCCAAACCTCGGGTTTCAATTCAATTCCCTGAAGGATCTTAATCTCAGAAATACTTCAGAAAGGATTCCTACTTTGGTCCCAAATTACACTGAATTGCAAAGAAAATCCCATCTAACTTTAAAGTCCTGTGATACTTATCCAACTTTACCCCTACTGCTTTCATAATCTTATCTATCCAATACTTTAAAAAATTGTTCCCTGGGCATACCTTTCCCACACAAAGAGCTGAGCACAGATGTTGTTTCTGACAAAGTTTATAGTTATTATTTTCTTGAGATTAAAGAGAAGGAAGCACCTATTACTTTGCCAAGGAAGAAATCCAAATAGAAAGATTTAAAGGAATTATATAAAGGGCATATTGGTAAAGCAAACAATTTTTAGAGATAGCCATTTATGGCCAGGCACAGTGGCTCACACCTGTAATCCCAGTGCTCTGGGAGGCCAAGGTGGGAGGATAGCTTGAGGCCAGGAGTTCAAGACCAGCCTGGGCAAATTAGCAAGATTCTCCCCATATATTTTTTTAATTTTTTAAAATTTAAAACTATATTAAATTTAAAAATTTTTAAACAGCCATTTATTATCATTTTAATAGCCTGAATTTCCAAATCTCAAAATCATTTAAAATAACGCCTGCTAGCCAGTGGCTCACAACTGTAATCCCCGCACTTTGGAAGGCCAAGGCAGGTGAATCACTTGAGGTCAGAAGTTCAAGACCAAGCTGGCCAACATGGTGAAACCCTGTCTCTACTAAAAATACAAAAATTAGCCAGGTGTAGTGGCAGGTGCCTGTAATCCCAGCTACTCAGGATGCTGAGGCAGGAGAATTGCTTGAACCCAGGAGGTGGAGGTTGCAGTGAGCTGAGGTTGCACCACTGCCCTCTATCCTGGGCAACAAAGTGAGACTCTGTCAAAAAAAAATTTTTTTTTATATATTATATATTTTATATGTATGTTATATATATATATATATATATATATATATATGAATAAATAACTAAAGTAAAATGTGGACTGCCCAGAGTAGAGAATGCACTAAACTAAATGAATTCCATTTTTAAATGAACCCACTCAAATTCATAAATACCATTCATTTCTCTTCCTAACCAAACAGTCCAATACCATCCTCTTCACTAGATGCAGAAAACATAAATATCTACCTATAAAGATTACCCTCAGGGCCAGGTGTGGTGGCTCACGCCTGTAATCCCAGCACTTTGGGAGGCTGAGGTAGGAGGATCACTTGAGTCCACGAGTTCAAAACCAGCCTGGGTGTCATAGCAAGACCCCCATCTCTACAAAAAAATTAAAAAGCCAGGTGCAGTGATGTGTACCTGTAGTATCAGCTACTTGTGAGGCTGAGGTGTGAAGATCACTTGAGCCCAGAAGTTTGAGACTACAGTGAGCCATGTTCACACCACTGCTCTCCAGCCTGGGTGACAGAGCAAGACCCTCTCTCAAAAAAAAAGAGGGAAGGTACCCTCAAATTGGCTTTATATTTTCTCAAAGATCACACAAAAAGTCAATGAAAAGAAAGATGAAGTCACTTGCTTATTGTCCTGCTCTATGAATTTCAGCAAAGCACTGCCTTATTTTTAGGGCTGATTTCTTTTAGGCCCTGCACATATGGGCTATCTGCTTTCGTAACATATCAATAATGAATCACTACATTTCAATTCAGACATTTTAATCTTTTCTTGCACGATTGCAAGAAATTGCAACAAGGGTGTTGCCACAATTGTCTCACCTTAGATTAAGTTTTTGCTAAAATAAAGCAGGCTTTATAAGTTAATTAGGCCATTCTACTGTCTCTATCTGCCTCTAAAAACGGTTCTGAAACAAAGAAAAATAAAAACTTTCTTAAGAGCAGTGATCCTGAGCCTCTCATATTACATGAAATCTCTTTTCTCATATTATTCCAAGGATCATTAAGCACGTGAATTTTGCAAAATACGAGTCTGCTTGCTGCGTGTACAATGCCAAGTGTCTTTAAGACTACCACCAACAGCCTTTAGTTCAGTAGTTCTTCATGCAGATAATATTGTCCAACAATATTTTTTCTCAAATAACTAATAATCCTGCTATGAAAGCAAAGGTGCCTTCAGAAATATATCCAGTGTCCGCCTTCTTTTCTTCCTTCCTCCCTCCCTTCCTTCTTTCCTTCAACAACTTAGGCTGAAAGAATCATTATAAATTCACTGATAACAATATGGAACTTAACTTTGGGAAACCTATTCATTTCACCGTAAAGCCTTCATCTTATAGGCATGGGAACTTCGTGGTTGGTATCTCTTGAGGGTACCTGGCTAATGTGGACAGATTGCCCAGTGTCACCTCAACACTATAGTATTGGCTTTCCACCTCTCCCCCTACAGAGCAATGTGCCCAGCCCCACGATTCCTCTAAATACATCATGAAAGGAAATCGTTCAGACTGATCAGTGCATGTATATCATATTTACACTGCAAACAGCCCATACGATTCTCCAATTGTGAAGCAGATTGTATAACCTACTATAATTCAAAACATGCTATAAGAAACCACTCATTTCTCAGTAATTTGCTGATTATTTTGAGCTATGTGTGAGCCTGAGATTGCTAATATTACTTGAAGATGTCCATCCATATTCTGGATGTGAACACTTGCTGTGGATTGAATAGGTTAAGGCTAAGATTTAATAAATTTTCCAGAGAAAGTTAGTGTATCAAAGAGGGTATGGTACAATGTCCTCCTAGTCAAAACTGCTGCTCACTAGCTGCGGGACTCTCGGCAAGTAATTCATTCTTTCTGAGCCACAGCTTCTTTCTCAGCTCGTCAAAGATTCTTTTTAAATCTACTTCATGATGTGGTTGTGAGGATCAAATGAGATGATGTATGCAAAAGTGCTACATAAATTATAGCATGCTACACAGAAGTCAAAATGTTCACTCTGTTGTGGGGAAGAAAATATTATTTGATATGTATAATAATTAAAATACTGTAAGTGCTCAAATAGATACTATGGGAGAACAGAGGAGGAAGCACGTTATCTCAGCCTAAGAGAGAGCAGGGCTCACAGAGGAAGCTGATTCTAATTGACCGGGGGATGGATAAGGGATGTATGAAGGATGGATCGGGGATGACTTCTGCTGCTGAAGGAGGCCGGGAGAGGGGAGCTACAAGGGAAACAACCCAAATGAAAGCACACAGGCTGGCCGAGTGGGGAACAGTATGGCCCCTTAAGGAACTGTGGGTCTGGAGCACAGAGTGTATATGGGGCATGGTGGGAGATAAGAGCCGAGAGAAAGGCAAGCACTGGACCAGCAAAAGCCTGAGCCATGCCAAGAAGTCTGGACTTCATCCCACATGTGATAGGGAGCCACTGAACAGAAATGTTAAAACAAACAAACGAAATAGCGGAGAAAAACCAGACTTCTGATTTACACTTTTTTCCTGTATACCATGAAGTTTCTACTCCAGCCATGTGCTCCTGGACAAGCAATACTTTGAGAGTAAGATTTTGACTCCAAACATAGTCAAAGTTCGATGTACATACTGAGTCGCTAGTCTGTGTTAGGCACTGTGCTAAGCCCCTTTGTCTCTCTTACTGTTCATCTTCAAAACGCAGCTGCAGTGTGGGCACTCTCATTCACATTTTACAAATGAGGAAACTGAGACTCAAGAGATGAAATCTCTCCTCCAAGTTCAAAGAACTAATGATTGGCAGAGCCAGCATTAGAAATCTGATTTACCTATTTATGGCAGTCAAAACTTCACATGCAACCAAAACACCATAGAAAAACAAGAATTTTTTTCCAGTTAAATGAAAGCTTGATTCCAACTACATCTGAGTATTAAGACACTATTTTTTTAGTCCTTACTAAAAATTTTTAAAATTCTTATCTCAAGTATAACCTCGCAACAATTTGTTTCTTAATCTACACAAATTATACAATAATTACTTTTAAAAGGCTGGTACATACAGATACTGTCTATTCTAACAGCTACTGATTTCCATCTCAGCTCAAAATATAGAAGCAAATGACTCAAAACAGGGTGGTTTTGTTTTTGTTTTTGTTTTTTTGCCAAATCACTCAATATGGCATCAAAACAGATCTTTAATTTAAAGGAAAATATCAGAAAAAAAGTAATTTTGGCATCTTTACCATAAATGACTCAGAATCTATGATTTTGAATAACATTCTAAAAATGCTGCATAATACTGCTCATAATCTTGAAATTACTTTAAAATACATATTTCCATAAATATTTTCCAAGACCTGCTATAGCCTTATTTCTTGTATACTAGCTAACTTTACTAAACTCCAACATTTGTTATCAGCAAAGAGGTCTAGTGGCTAGCGAATTTTCAAAATACAACACGAATATTGCCAAACTTCACAAGAAGCATTTAAAAAAATGACAGCACTTAGACATATGGACACATGATTCACATGACTGAAAGATCATTCATTTATGATATTACCTTTCTTCCTATTGGAAAAATAAAGATGTGCATTTATTTATTTACGAGATGGAGTTTCACTCTTGTTGCCCAGCCTGGAATGCAATGGTGCGATCTCAGCTCACTGCAACCTCCATCTCTCGGGTTCAAGCAATTCTCCTGCTTCAGCCTCCCAAGTACCTGGGATTACAGGCATGTGCTACCACACCTGGCCAGTTTTGTACTTTTAGTAGAAATGGGGTGTCCCCATGTTGTTCAGGCTGGTCTCGAACCCCTGACCTTGGGTGATCTGCCTACCTCGGCCTCCCAAAGTGCTGGGATTACAAGCATGAGCCACCGTGCCCGGCAAGGATGTGCATTTAAAAGAAGCTATACAAAAAGATATGAAGTAAGCACAAACAATGCCAAGTAAACTATGGTTTACTATTTAATTTTCACTGCAAATAAAATACATACACTCAGTAAGAAACTGGAGATAGTAAATTCCTTCCAGGTATTCCTTACTTTCCCACAGAGCTAAGACAGCAATAAAGACACTTAAGTATACTAAAAGGTTTCTACAGCTGGAAAAATACAGATATATTTAATTATCTCCATAGGAGAGACAGAAATCAGTATGATTTGCAGCTAGGTAAGAATAAGGTTTCCACAGTTTCTGTGGGTGCTACCTGGACCCAATCTTAATTACCTTGCAATGAAATATGGAGATCATCGATGCCCCAGGAAACCTGTTCATCTTCGGTGGGAAGCTCAGGACTAGATGCCATTCTTTGACTCAATGGAGATTATATCATGTCCATCTCAATTAAAGAAGTGAACTGAAAGTGAAAGAGATAAATGTTCATTAATAACTTTGCAGCTCTGTTTCTAGTAAACATGTACTGCCAGAAAACCGCAGCAACCAAAAACCGTCCTCCAAAACAAGTATGGCTTTCTAGTGTGTGTTTCCATAGTTCATGAAGAACAAAGTAACTACGCCTTCCTTTTGACTCATAATCAAGATTTTGCCCTATGACCTATTCATGCCCTTTGGAGCTGCCTTCAGAACTCCAAAAGAACTAGCATTGTGGATTCTATACCAGTGATGAAAAGGAAAGCCAGGCAATTCGATGTAGTAACTTATCTAGAGGAAGTAAAGCTGACACAAACTGTTATCTTAGGTGTTAGTGTTATGTGATTGTTAGCCTTCAACCTTCAAGGATTTTCTTTAAAACACTTTACTAACGTAGTTTCTTTTCTGCCCCAGTTTTGTTGCTATTTACTGGAAACAAGAAGAGCTGAGCCTGCATAGCTTGCAAAGTGAAACTAAAAATCTAACATATCAAAAAGAATATTTTAATGAGTTATCTAATATAGTGAATTCTTTTCCCAAGGGCTTATTTTTCTACCTACACGTTTCTTCCCCTTGCCTCACCTTGATTCTTAAAGAATCCTTCCAGTGAGAGCAATTTTTACTCCATACCTCTTACAAAGCATTGCTTCATGTATTTATTTACCACTATTAGTTTCTGGAGGATGAGTACAAAACACTGACTTCTCTCATATGGATGATCAAATAATAAAATAAACCTAACCAAGCATATAAAAATATAAAGTAGTTGGGGGTGAACATAGTGATAGATAACTGTACAGCTTTGTGATCAAGCAAGCATTGCAAAATATTAATGTTATGTGTTGACCATATAGGTATTCACTTTTAAATTCCTTTATTTTTGCTGTATACTGGAAATTTTGCATAATAAAATGTTGGCAGGGGGACTAAAAGATAAATATGAGGCCAACAGCTAGATACAATCATATTAAATATTAAACAGAACACTTAAAAAAATACAAAGAGTAAAAATCATTAAACAGTTCCTGCTAGAGAAGACTTCAAAAATATTTCAATCCTGCCTGCTCCCTCTGTTTATCACCCACAGCCCTTTTAGTATCTCTTGTATGGATCACTGTTGTTAAAGATTTCGTAACTTAATTAATGATTAATTTGTTTACCCTCTGAATTAAGATGAATCACAACCAGCCTGAGGTAAAAGAGTTGCTATATGGATAGAGAGATTCTAACCAAAAGGAAAGGCTGTTTATTAGTTCACCATGAGCCTCGGCAGCCTGACAACTGATAAAAACACAAATGTCCTCAGCTGTGTGATATACTGAGGACCTCCACTTCCCATACTCTGGGGCTCCTGAACCCAAAGTAGAGACAAAGCACTTCTTCATTTTGGCACCCTAAGAACTGAATTCCAGAATGAATCTTTTAAGGGCACATACTATTCCATGTCATAGCTATTAAAAAAAAAAAAAGGATAATAGCAATAGTAACAACAGTACTTACTGTATATAGGCAGTGTTACAAGCACTTTGTATATAAAACCTCATTTATAACAATGGTAAGAGTTAGAAACTACCGTCATCTCCACATTTGAAAAGATAAAACTTAGATGCACCAATATGATTCACGATTGTCTAAGAACACACAGGTAATAAATGAAGGAGCCAAGGCTTGAATCCACGTAGTTTGGGCTTCAGAGTTCATCCTCTAAACCAACACATGATGGTACCTCCTAAGGTGAGCGAAAGTTTGCCATATGTTGTTTATTTTTGTTTTCATTCATTTGTACAACAAATAATCATATAGGTTGGATGCTGCTCTCAAGAGATTCAATCCTCTGAGAATGACAAATGAACACAATATTAAGCAAAGTCCTCTAATAAACAAGGATAGAAGGTATTCTGATAGCAAAGGAGGCAGCATGCGCCACCACTTAAAGCTGGAGATGGAGGCCGGGCGCGGTGGCTCATGCCTGTAATCCCAGCACTTTGGGAGGCCGAGGCGGGTGGATCACGAGGTCAAGAGATCGAGACCATCCTGGTCAACAAGGTGAAACCCCGTCTCTACTAAAAATACAAAAAATTAGCTGGGCATGGTGGCGCGTGCCTGTAATCCCAGCTACCCAGGAGGCTGAGGCGGGAGAATTGCCTGAACCCAGGAGGCGGAGGTTGCGGTGAGCCGAGATTGCGCCATTGCACTCCGGCCTGGGTAACAAGAGCAAAACTCCATCTCAAAAAACAAACAAACAAAAAAAAAAGCTGGAGATGGATGCAACTGTAGGAGTTGCAGTGGACTGAGATCTTACGTCCCCCAAAGTCCATATGTTGAAATCTAATCCCCAATGTCATGGTAAGATGGGGCCTTTGAGAGGTGATCCTCATTAATGGGATTAGTGTCCTTATAAAAAAGGCCCAAGAGAGACCCCTTACCCCTTCCACCATGTGAGGATAGACTGAGAAGATCGCCATCCCTGAGGTAACAGGCCCTCAACAGACACTAAATCTTCTAGACTTGATCTTGGATTTCCCAGACTCCTGAACTATGAGAAATACATCTCTGTCATGTTAAACTACCCATTATATGGTATTTTGTTATAGCAACTCAAACCACCTAAGACAAGAGTGTACTTATTACAAAATAGCATTTCCTGCCAAATAGTCCTATTAGCATTATTTGGATAGTACCTTGAATTTGGTAAGAATGTCTCTGAGAAGATGCAAGTAAGTATAATAAGAAATGACAAAGATGATATTACAGCTGATCCCTCAGAAATACAAAAGATCCTCAGTGAATACTACAAACAACTTTATCCACATAACTTAGAAAATCTAGAGGAAATGGATAAATTCCCAGAAACACAATTTCCCAAGACTGAATTGGAAAGAGATTGACATCTTGAGTAGACCAATATCGAACTCTGAAGATGAATCAATAATTTTTTTAAAAACCTACCAACCAAAAAAAGCTCTGGACCAGATGGATTCACAGCTGAATTCTACCAGAAGTGTAAAGAAGAACTGGTACAAATCCTACTGAAACTATTCCAAAAAAATTAAGGAGGAGGGACTCTTCCCTAACTCATACCATGAAGCCAGCATCAGCCTAATACCAAAATTTGGCAAAGACACAACTAAAAAAGAAAACTTCAGGCCAATATCCCTGATGAACACAGACGCAAAAATTCTCAACAAAATACTAGCAAACTGAATCCAGCAGCACATAAAAACGTTAATTCATCATGATCAAGTAGGCTTTATTTCTGGAATATAGGGTTGGTTCTAACATATCCAAATCAATAAATGTGATTTACCACATAAACAGAATTAAAAGCAAAATCCATATGTCATCTCAATAGACACAGAAAAGCTTTTTATAAATTGAACATTTCCCTTTATGATTAAAAAAACCCTCCACAGACTAGGCATTGAAGGAATATACCTCAAAATAATAAGAGCCATATGAAAAAAACTCACAGCCAACATCATACTCAATGGGCAAAAGCTGGAACAAGATAAAGATGTCCACTCTCACTACTCCTATTGAAGAAAGCACTGGAAGCCCTAGCCAGAACAATCAGGCAAGAAAAAGAAATAAAAGGCATCCAAATAGGAAAAGAAGAGGTCAAACTATCTCTCTTTGCTGATGATATGATTTTATACTTAAAAAACCCTAAAGACTCCGCCAAAAGGCTACTAGAACTGATATGTGATTTTAGCAGAGTTTCAGGATATAAAATCAATGTACAAAAATCAGTAGCAAAACTTAGTACAAAATTTAGATGCACCGGGCTGACAGTCAAGCCAAGAGCATATTTCCATTTTCAACAGCCACAAAGAAAATAAAATATCTAGGAACACAGTTAATCACGGAGGTGAAAGATCTCAAGGAGAATTATAAAAAACTGCTGAAAAAAAATCAGAGATGACACAAATAAAGGGAAAAACTTTCCATGTCCATGAATTAGAAGCACCACCAATATCACTGAAATGACCATACTATCAAAGCAATTTACAGATTCAATGGCATTCTGATCCAACTATGAACATACTTCACAGAATTAGAAAAAACAATTCTAAAATTCACATAGACCCAAAAACACAGCCCAAATAGTCAAAGCAATCCTAAGCAAAAAGAACAAAGCCATTGGCATCACACTACCCAATTTCAAACTATACTCTATGGCTACAGTAACCAAAACAGCATGGTACTAATACAAAAGCAGACACAATGACCAATGGAACAAAATAGAAAACTCAGAAATAAAGTTGCACGTTTCCAACCATCTGATATTAACAAGACTGACAAAAATAAGCAATGGAGAAATGACTCCCTAGTCAATAAATGATGCTGGGATAACTATATAGCCATATGCTGATGAATGAAACTGAACCCTTCCTTAACTTTCACCATAAACAAAAATTAACTCAACACAGATGTAAGACCTCAAACTATAAAAATCCTGAAAGAAAACCTAGGAAATACCCTTCTTAACATCAGCCTTGGCAAAGTATTTTTGGCTAAGTCTCCAAAAGCAAATGCAACACAAACAAAAATTGACAGATGGGACCTAATTAAAGAGTTTCTGCACAGCAAAAGAAACTATCCACAAAGTAAACAAAAACCCTACAGAATGGAAGAATGCATTCACAAACCATGCACTGACAAAGGCCTAATACTCAGAATCTATAAGGATCTTAAAGAAATCAACAAGCAAAAGACAACCCCATTAAAAAATGGGCCAAGGGCATGAATAGACATACCTCAAAAGAAGACTTACAACTGGCCAACTAACATGAAAAAATGCTTACTATCATTAATTATCAGAGAAATCCAAATCAAAACCACCAAGATACACCATCTCACACCAGTCAGAATGGCTATTACTAAAAGTCAAGAAACAAAAGATGCTGGTGAGGCTGCAGAGAAAAGAGAACTTTACAAACTGTTGGTGGGAAAGTAAATTAGTTCAGCCACTATGGAAAGCAGTTTGCAGATGTCTCAAACTGAAAACAAAGCTAACATTCAACCCAGTAATCCCATTACTGTATATATGCCCAAAGGAAAATAGATCATTCTACCAAAAAGACACATGCACTCATAAGTTTACTGCCACATTACTCATAATAACAAAGATACGGAATCAGCCTAGGTGCCCAACGACTGTGGACTAAAGAAAACGTAGTACATACACATCATGGAATACTACACAGCCATAACATAGAATAACACCTTAGCCTTTGCAGCAACATGGATGGAGCTGGAGGCCATAATCCTAAGCGAATTAACACAGGACCAGAAAACCAAATAATAAATGTTCTCACTTAAAAGTGGGAGCTAAACATTGAGAACACATAGACATAAACATGGGAAGAAAAGACTACAGACTACTAGAGGAGTGAAGGGAGGGAAGGGGACATGGGTTGAAAAACTACCTATCAGGTACTATGCTCACCACCTGGTTACAATATACCTGTTACAAACCTGCACATGTGCCTTCTATATCTAAAACAAAAGTTAAAATTTTAAAAAATAGAGGCTGACTGCAGTGGCTCACGCCTGTAATCCCAGCACTTTGGGAGACTGAGGCAGGCAGATCACGAGGTCAGGAGTTCAAGACCAGCCCAACGAACATGGTGAAACCCTGTCTCTACTAAAAATACAAAAATTAGCCGGATATGGTGGCAAGCGCCTGTAATCCCAGCTATTCGGGAGGCTGAGGCAGGAGAATTGCTTGAACCTGGGAGGCAGAGGTTGCAGTGAACCAAGATCATGTCATTGCATTCCAGCCTGGGTAACAAAGCGAGACTTCATCTCAAAAAAAACAATGTCTCTCTGAAATTAAAAAAATAAAAAGAATGGCCATTTAGTTCAATATTAATCAAATATAAGGTATCAGATGTAGGAGAAAGAATCATTTGCTGTATTTATATTAAAAACAAAAACAGAACAATAAAGACAAGTTGGTAACTGGAGAATCAAGAAGTATTCCTGTCCTAAACTGGTATGTGGAAGTCACTGTATTGTATATTAAAGACGTAGAAAAAGACCAGGCACATCCCTGTAGTCCTACCTACCTAGGAGACTGAGATGGGAAGACTGTTCAAATCCAGAAGTTCAAGGCAAGCCTGGGCAATCTAGAGAGACTCTGCCTCTAGAAAGTAAATAAATAAAAATAAATAAATAACAAAGGTGTCAGAAAAACAACTAGATAAAATAGTACCCCCAAAAAAACAGTCTAGACCTCAAAATAGCTGGATGACTTATAAGTTTCTGGATTTTTTTTTTTTTTTTTTAAGACAGAGTCTCACTCTGTCACCCCAGCTGGAGTGCAACGGTGCAATCTTGGCTTTCTGCAACCTCCACCTCCTGGGTTCAAGCAGTTCTTCTGCCTCAGCCTCCTGAGTAGCTGAGATTACAGGTACCCACCACCACACCCAGCTAATTATTTTGTATTTTTAGTAGAGTCAGGGGTTTCACAATGTTGGCTAGGCTGATCTCAAACTCCTGATCTCAGGTGATCCACCCACCTCGGCCTCCTGAAGTGCTGGGACTATAGGTGTGAGCCACCACACCGGCCAGAAGTTTCTGTTTTTAACCAGGAGAATTTATCAGCAAACAAGGCAAAAGATATATTCATAACTTTTTATTTCCGGGACAATTTCTTAGAGCTTCTAGAAATGTCTATCGAAAGTAAAGCCAAACTTTGAACACTGAACCAATTGGGAGTATTAGATTATTGACCCAAATACTGTCTTAGTACAATCATTTGTCAAAACATACTACAGAGGTCATGAGGATATGATTGAAGATATTTCCAACACAACTGTTTTTGGTGAAAAACAGTGAGAAACTGTTGACATTTCTAGGGAGGAATTTACATATCAAAAAGGACCATGAAAAACCGAAACAGTAGAAACGAAAAGTTTCAAGGGTCTTCTCAGGATTTGAATGCAGAAGCTAGAAAGGGTATGAAAAAGGAAGGCAGAAGTAAGAGTGAAAGGTCAGGTGCAGAGGTTCACTCCTGTAATCCCAGCACTTAGAGAGCCAGAGGCAGGGGGACTGCTTGAGACCAGGACTTCGAGACCAGCCTGGGCAACAAAGTGAGACTTTGTCTCAACAAAAAAAATAAAAATAAAATAGCTGGGCTTGGCGGCACGCACCTGCAGGCCTAGCTACTCCAGTGGCTGAGGTTCCCACCTCGCTTGAGCCCAGGAGATCAAGGCTGCAGTGAGTCCCATTCATGCCGCTGCACTGCAGCCTGGGTGACAGAGCAAGACTTTGTCTCCCAAAAAAGGGATGAGAGAGAAAGAAAGAGAGGAGTGAGGGTTTGGCTGAGGGCTAGATTGAGTCTCCCAGGTCTCTGGTAACTGAAATCTATCACTATGTTTTGACTTCCCCGAGGAGAAGACAGCAGCTGTGCTCAGGTAAATTCCACCCCAGAAGAGCTTTTCCTGGGTACTCCTTTTGGTCTTACTTGTCTTCTCAAATAAAAGTAACCACAATTATGTAACAAAGCCAGGGATGGAGTCTCGCTCTGTTGCACAGGCTGGACTGCAATGGTGCGATCTCGGCTCACCGCAACCTCTGCCTCCCAAGTTCAAATGATTCTCCTGCCTCAGCCTCCCAAATAGCTGGGACTACAGGTATAAGCCACCATGCCCAGCTAATTTTTGTATTTTTAGTAGAGCTGGGTTTTCGCCATATTGGCCAGGCTGGTCTTGAAATCCTGACTTCAGATAATCCGCCTGCCTCAGCCTCCCAAAGTGCTTGGATTACAGGCATGAGTCACCATGCCCAGCCTTAAATAAAACTATTCTTAAGAGTGAATAAAATCTTCAGAAACAAAACCAAAGGTTGGGTGAAGAATGTAGTGGCATTAAATATTCTAAAACAAAGTGGAATAATGTGGCGTTGTTTTTAAAATTCATGTAAATTAATACACATGCTTTTATCAATGACATATAAACTATTTTGGGGGTTTTGGTTTGGTTTTGTTTGTTGCTGAAAACAAGTTCTCATTCTGTCACCCAGGCTGGAGTGCAGTGGTGCTATCATGGCTCACTGAAACCTCAATGTCCTCGGGCTCAAGCCATCCTCCCCAAGTAGCTAGAACTATAGGCACATAAAACCACACTTGGCTAATTTTTAAATTTTCTATAGAGGCAGGGTCTCACTATATTCCCCATGCTGGTCTCAAACTCCTGACCTGAGGCAATCCTCCTGCCTCAGCTTCCCAAAATGCTGGGATTACAGGTGTGAGCAATTGCAGCCGGCTGGTATAAACTATTTTGAAATGACTATGGCTTGCTTATGGAATATTCTTGTGATATCTATTAAAACCTCAAAACAGTAGTGAGTTTCTCTTTCCTTTTTTTTTTTTTTATTTTTTTTTTGAGATGGAGTCTCGCTCTGTCACCCAGGCTGGAGCGCAGTGGCACTATCTTGGCTCACTGCAACCTCCACCTCACAGGTTCAAGCAATTCTCCTGCCTCAGTCTCCCGAGTAGCTGGGATTACAGGTGCCCACCACCATGCCCAGATAATTCTTTTTATTTTTAGTAGAGACAGGGTTTCACCAGCGTGGCCGGGATGGTCTCAAACTCCTGACCTCATGATCCGCCCGCCTCAGCCTCCCAAAGTGCTGGGATTACAGGCTTGAGCCACCACATCTGGTTGAGTTTCCCTTTTTTAAAGAAATCTTGGCATTTACTCTGGCTACGATTAGAAACTTTTTATCTAAAAGATGAAATTTTAATAGATGACATCTCAAGTGAAGGCGGTTATGAGTGATTTTTATTTTCTTTTTATCTGCATTTTTAAATTTTCAAATGACGGATGCATATTTCTACTGAAATAAGAATAACAATTTTGCTTTTATTTTAATGAAATGACAGCAAAATGAGAATAAGCCATTATTTAGTTCAGGTTCAGTTCTTCATTCCATATGCCATAGAACTTGTATACTGTATCTTCATAATAAGGAGAAAAATACTCTTGACAAAAATGAAGTATTTTTTAAATTCTCTGTATCAGAAACTTCTAAAAAATACTCCCAGAATTATTTTTGGTAGCTCAATGGTTTTCTGTTTTCTCATCATTAGACAGTTTGTTAACAAGCCCTGCCAGTATAACTGAAAGTCTAACTGAAAAACCACTTCGCCACTACTGAGGAAGAGGCATTTGTCCTATCTTTAAAGGTTGACCAGAAGGTATATCATAGCAGGATGTATCATTCACTTATTTCTTTAACAGAGAGACTTTAAAGCCAGCATTTTCACTGGGGTGTCTCTCCTGTTCTTTTTTCCATTCTTCAGCTGTACTATTATTTATAGTCCACCTAGGAATTTGGAAGGCTCTTCTCCTTTTTCAGTTCAATTGTAGAGCTATTCCCAGCAATTGACAGTCTGCTTACAAGCTCACAGCAGAAAGTTGGTGAAACACTGCAATAAATTTCTTCATCTTTTTCCCATTAACTTCTCTAGAAGCAACTGGTGCATATTCCCAGGTCAGGTGATTTGTAAAGTCCACTCTATTACCTCCTCCCAGGAACTTAATTCTTCTAATGACACCACACAAGTGCCAGAACAATCAATCCTATGATATGGTTTGGCTGTGTCCCCACCCAAATCTCATCTTGAATTGTAACTCCCACAATTCCCACGTGTCATGGGAGGAACCTGGTGGAAGGTGACTATGGGGGCGGGTATTTCCTGCGCTGTTCTTGTGATAGTGAATGAGTCTCATAAGATCTGATGGTTACTATAAGGGGGAGATTTTTGCACAAGCTCTCTTTTTGCCTGCTGCCATTCATGTAAGTCATGACTTGCTCCTCCTTGCCTTCCACTATGATTGTGAGGCCTCCCCAGCCATGTGGAACTGTAAGTCCATTAAACCTCTTTTTCTTCCCAGTCTCAGGTATGTCTTTATCAGCAGTGTGAAAACAAACTAATACACCTATCTATATACTATGCTTTTAGAAAACAAACATGTAGCAATTCTCAAATCATGATGCCACTGGGCTTACAATCTCACAACAAAGCAGTGTCACCAACAAATACCAACTGAGGTGAGAAACCACCCACTTAACCCACCATCAGAGCATCCGGAGGAAATGTAGCCACTTCCCTAAAAGCGCCTTCCACTGGCCTTGATCCAGTCCCAGATGCTCTGAACTTCAGCATCCACTGCTGCAGAATGGGAATAATCCTTCTCTTATAAGGTGGTTGCTGGAATTCAAGGAACACACTCAGGAAACTAAGAACTACTACAACTAACATTTATTAAATACTTACTATAAGAAATGTACTTACAAAAGAAGACATACATGAGGCCAACAAACATATGAACAAATGCTCATCATCACTGGTCATTAGAGAAATGCAAATCAAAACTACATTGAGATACCATCTCACGCCAGTTAGAATGGCGATCATTAAAAACTCTGGAGATAACAGATGCTGGAGAAGATGTGGAGAAATAGGAACACTTTTACACTGTTGGGTGGGAGTGTAAATTAGTTCGACCATTGTGGAAGACAATGTGGCGATTTCTCGAGGACCTAGAAACAGAAATTCCATTTGACCCAGCAATCCCATTACTGGGTATGTATCCAAAGGATTATAAATCGCTCTACTATAAGGACACATGCACACGAATGTTCAATGCAGCACAGTTTACAATAGCAAAGACCTCGAACCAACCCAAATGCCCATCGATGATAGACTGGACAGGGAAAATGTGGCACATATACACCATGGAATATTACGCAGCCATCAAAAACGATGAGTTCATGTCCTTTGTAGAGACATGGATGAACCTGGAAACCATCATTCTCAGCAAACTGACACAAGAACAGAAAATCAAACACCGCATGTTCTCACTCATAGGCGGGTGTTGAACAATGAGAACACATGGACACAGGGAGGGGAGCATCACACACTGGGGTCTGTTGGGGGGAAATAGGGGAGGGACAGTGGGGGGTGGGGAGTTGGGGAGAGATAGCATGGGGAGAAATGCCAGATATAGGTGAAGGGGAGGAAGGCAGCAAATCACACTGCCATGTGTGTACCCATGCAACTATCTTGCATGTTCTTCACATGTACCCCAAAACCTAAAATGCAATAAAAAAAAAGAAATGTACTACACAGTATATAAATAGTATTTATTGTAATCTGTGGAATACATTTATAGAGATTATCCCATTTCTTAATCAGCAGTAAAAATTAAAAGCCAGTCACAATACTAAAACAAAGAGTGAGAAAACTTAGCCAGGCACAGTGGCTCACGCCTGTAATCCCAGCAATTTGGGAGGCCAAAGCAGGAGCATCACTTGAGCCCAGATGTTCTAGACCAGCCTAGGCAACATGGTAAAACCCCATCTTCACAAAAAATCCAAAAATTGGCTAGGCATGGTGGCATGTGCCTGTAGTCCCAGCTACTTGGGAGGCTGAGGCAGGAGGATCACCTGAGCCCTGGAGTTTGAGGCTGCAATAAGCCATGACTGTGCCACTGCACTCCAGCCTGAGTGATAAAGTAAGACCCTGTTGTCTCAAAAAAACTAACAAAAATAACTTAAGGATGAAAACTTACAAAGCTAAAAAACCTGACATCCACATGTATGAAATCAGCACAGATCCAGAAAATTCCCCACAAATGCTGTCTGATTCCACTTACATAAGGTACCTAGAGTTATCAAAATTTATAGACAAAGAGTAAAATGGTGGCTGCCAAGGGAATGGAGAGTTAACTATTTTAATTAACTTTTATTTGTTTAATGAATATAGTTTCAGTTTTACAAAATGGAAAGAGTTCAGGAGATGGATAGTGGTGATGGTTACACAACAGTGTGAACCCACCAGCAGGAATCAATACCACTTAAAAATGGTTACAACGATAAACTTTATGTTATGTGTATTTTGTGATTTTTAAACAAAGTTCTAAGAGAAAAACTTTCAACTCTAATTTATACCCAGCTAAAGTATGAATCAAGTGTTTGACACACAAAGCTTCAAAAAAAATATACGTCCTAAGCCCTTCGTCTTAGAAAGCTACTGGTGGGGGCCAGGTGCAATGATTCACACCTGTAATGTCAGCACTCTGGAAGGCCAAGGCAGGCGAATCACTTGAGGCCAGGAGTTCGAGACCAGCCTGGGCAACATAGCAAAACTCCATCTCTACAAAAAATATAAAAATTAGCCAGGCGTGGTGGCATGCGCCTGTAGTCCCAGCTACTCAGGAGGCTGAGGCAGGTGGATCGCTTGAACCAGGGAGGTGGAGATTGCAGTGAGCCGAGATGCCACCACAGCACTCCAGCCTGAATGACAGCAAAACTCTGTCTCAAAAAAATAAAGTTATACTAACAAAATAAGAAGGTAAAACAAGATGAACAAAAGTATGCCAACAAAATAAAATACTTGGTCAGGCCCAATGGCTCACATCTGTAATCCCAGCACTTTGGGAGGCTAAGGTTGGTAGATCACAAGGTCAGGAGTTCAAGACCAGCATGGCCAATATAGTGACACCCGTGTCTCTACTAAACATACAAAAATTAGCCAGGCATGGTGGTGCACACCTGTATTCCCAGCTACTCGGGAAGCTGAGGCAGAAGAATCACTTGAACCCAGGAGGTGGAGGTTGCAGTGAGCCAAGATTGTGCCATTGCACTCCAGCTTGGTAATAGAGTGAGACTTTGTCTTAAAAAAAAAAAAAAAAAAAAACACTAAACTAAAAGTGAGAAAAACAGGAACTGGGCATTAAATACAGGAGAAAGAAAGGGGCGTTCCCAGGATGATAGTGATGCAGCAGATTGAGACATGAAAACGGAGGGCTCTGGAGAGAGGTTTGGGGTGCGAGCTGTGGGAAGACAACCTGGGAAGGAGGGATGTACTGCAGGCAGGAGTGAGCCCATGAAATTAGAGAGTGTACAGACGGCTGTCTCCGTGAGGCTGAAGAACGATTATAGTTTGCATACCTTAGGAAATACACTAGGAAGGTTGGTGGCTGTGGTCAGAGGGATTTGAATGAGTGACTCTGAAGATAAAGCAGCTCATGATAAGACAAAGTTCCAATTTGGGATCTCAGAAACTTTTTTTAAAAATGTATTCCTCCAAGCATTCCACAAACAATTTGTGGTTTGCAAAACATGTTCGTGGTTCTTCTGCGTGAGAATGCGGAGAAATTTTGAAGAGGGAGCTCTCATCATTTGACTTCATTTTTCTCAGGAAAATAAGAGCTGAGGTCATCTCTTGGGAGCAGGAGCAGGGGGAACATGGTTAGTGTGGGGTTCTTGAGGAATAAATGGTGCTTGCAACAAACCACAGTTGAGAAGACAAACCAACCAACCACAGAAGCATACAAGGATTGTGAGGGCAGCTGAAGGCCCGCGGAGGCCAGAACAGCACTGGCTAGGAATGATCCTAAATGGCATGCTGGGTCCAAGGTTGGCCCGCGAGGGCTCGGCAAAAACGTTCTCACATCTGCCTGATGCTCATTTCTGCCGACTAAAAAATCCTGTAAAATTGCATGTATACACAAGGAGACACATTTGGGAATAATCAGGGTAGAACTGTTTGTAAGGAAAAAAGTGGAAACAATCTAATGCTATTAGCAGAGAAAAAGATAAACTGTGGTTGATTCATGTAAAAGTGAAGACTAGGCCAGGTGCCGTGGCTCATGCCTGTAATCCCAGCACTCTGGGAGGCTAAGGCAGGCGGATCACAAGGTCAGGAGATGGAGACTCTCCTGGCCAACATGGTGAGACCCCCATCTCTACTAAAAATATAAAACAAAATTAGCTAGGTGCAGTGGGGCGCACCTGTAATCCCAGCTACTCGGGAGGCTGAGACAGAAGAATCACTTGAACCTGGAAGGTGGAGACTGCACTGAGTCGAGATCATGCCACCATGCTCCAGCCTGGGCGACAGAGCAAGACTCCATCTCAAAAAAAAAAAAAAAAGTGAAGACTATTCACAGCTAAAATCAATGAAAGACCAGTATCAGCATGGATAGATACAAGAACTACAAAGGTAGAGAAACAAGCCAGCACAAAGGACAGATACACTATGAGGTCATATGTCCTTTATGTACATTTTATTTATTCATTTATTTATGATAGGGCCTCACTCTGTCACCCAGGCTAGAGCACAGTGGCACAAGCTCGGCTCACTGCAACCTCCGCCCCCTGGGTTCAAGTGATTCTCCTGCCTCAGCCTCCGAAGTCACTGGAATTACAGGTGTGCGTCACCACACCTGGCTAAGTTTTGTATTTTTTGGTAGAGTTGAGGTTTCACCATGTTGGCCAGGCTTGTCTAGAACTCCTGACCACAAGTGATCCGCCCACCTCAGCCTCCCAAAGTGCTGGAATTACAGGTGTGAGCCACTGCACCAGGCCATTTATGTAAATTTTAAACATAGACATACACACATATACAGTAAAAGAGCAAAAACATGCCAGGGCAAGATACCCCCAACTTCACAGAGTGGAAGGCAAAGGACCAGAAGGATGAGACTTCAGCTATATAGTTAACTTAATTAACATCTAAGTATGGAGTCCATTATGAATGTTTAAAACAGTCATTATGAACACTTTAAATTTTAACAGAATTCTATCGAAGTTAGAAAAGTGGGAGGAAATGGCTGAAAGAGCACTAGACTTCAAGTCAGAAGAACTCGGCTGTAGTCCCAGCTTCTCCACTGACCACTCAGCCTTGGGCAATCATCAGCCTCACCAAGGTCCTGTTTCTTCATCTGTGAAATGAGGGTAATGATTTTGTCTGGGCCAACGTTCAGACTTTCAGATTCCTGCCAAAGAATCTAACCCGAAGTTCTCCGCCGCACATTTACCAACACTGGATTACAAGAAACAGTATTCACAGAGGAATGCCTGAGATCGAGTCCACCCATTCCTGGATGTTGTCTTTGGATCCTGTCCAGCCGTCAGGGAGCTGTGAACCTGCACTGCATTGTTCTACCCCTTCAGAGAACGGCTTTTAGTAAAATGTATTTTGGTGTGATCCCACAAGCCTTACCATGCAGGATATGATAGGAAACACTCAAGAGAAACCTACCATTGTACTCTTTCTACAGGAGTTCAGGAGTACACAGCCCGAAACCAGTGTTCCTTTTATGAGAACATGTTGTGGAAAATTCTCTCAGGTCTCAGTACCAAGAAAAACTGTGATCCTAGACATCTATTCTTTTAATTTAATGAACATGTTATTTTTATAAACAAGGTTTCCCTCCCTGTTTTAGCTGCTACAGCCCATCTCTAGCAACTACAAATGACTTATAGAAAATAAGTTGCTTTACCACTGTCTACATCCATCTACCCCTATTTTTTCTTCACTCCAATGTCCTCATCTATTTTTTATTCCATTGAATTTTATGTTTCTCTATAAAGTGCTTCAAGCTTCTCCCTGGAATAAGAGAGGATACAAATAAATTAAGTCATAGACTTTCTGTAAGGACAAGATGATTATCTCATTTAGCATGTGGCACGTTAAAATTATAAAATGAGATTGTTTTCTTTTTTTTGGAGACAGGGTCTCGCTCTGTTGCCTGGGCTGGAATGCAGTGGCACAATCTCGGCTCACGGCAACCTTTGCCTCCTGGGCTCAAGCCACCCTCCCATCTCAGCCTCTTGAGTAGCTAGAACAACAGGCACACAACACCTGCCCAGCTAATTTCTAAATTTGTTTTGGTAGAGACGGGGTCTTGCCATGTTGCCCAGGCTGGTCTCAAATTCCTAGGCTCAAGTGACCCACCCACCTTAGCCTCCAAAGTGTAAGGATTACAGTGTGAGCCACCGTTCCTAGGTCACAAATGTAAATTGTTATTCATTGGTGAGAAAGAAAAAATTGGTAGTAGAAAATGGAAATGTATGTGCTTTCAATAAATGGGACTATTTTAATATTTCTCAATGCCATATCACTTGAAGACAGCTAGATTCCAGTTGTAAGCTCTAGGAAGAGGCCTAATTTGTAAACAACATGCTAAAGCATCCCTACTAAAAACACAGGAATGATTTTGAGACCTGAGTAGGTTCCTATTCCTATTCCTGAGTATCATTTCTGCCAGAGTCTGCTTCTTCATGTCCCATCACTCTTGAACTAAATGCATGTCACCAATAGCCCAAGTTCCATAGAGAGCCCGAATATAGTCTTGCTTACAAGCAATAGATTAACAATATTTCCAGGGTAGTAGGCAACAGAGAAGGGGAGAGTAAGAAGGTAATGATGGCCATAATGAATTATTATTCGTAATAAAAATATATTCCTAATGACCCTTTACATCCAAGAATGTGTTTATAATGATTATACTCCTGGTGAATACACTTATTCTACCTCCTCTCCATTCCCTCATTCTGCCCCTCAATCTCCTCTCCAGAAGAACAGCAGCCCAGGCTTTGCAGTGTGTTTTTATCTCCCTCTGCCCCAGCACCCTCCCGTTCCAGCAATAGAAACATAAGTTATTTTATAATGGCGGGATGCAGTGGCTCACACCTGTAATCCCAGCACTTTGGGAGGCCAAGGCAGGAGGATCGCCTGAGGCCACGAGTTCAAGACCAGACTAAGCAACATAGCAAGACCCCATTTCTAGAAAAAAAATATATTTTTAATTAGCAGGGCATGGTGGTGCATGCCTATAGTCCTAGCTACCCAAGATGCTGAGGCAGGAGGACAGTTTGAGCCCAGGAGTTTAATTAAGGCTGCAGTGAGCTATGATCCTATTATCACATCCACTGAACTTCAGCCTGGGCAGAGGAAAAATATCCTGTCTCAAAAAAAAAAAAAATCCATAAAATGCCCAGCACATTAAAATGAAAAAGCCCATCTTAAATATCACATACATCTTCAAAAAGCTGTTAAAACCATCTTATCTTACACAAACTGTTTAAACTTTTAAAATAGAATTAAAAAGCAACAAATAATTAGGTCAGCCTGTCATTGGGTAACTTGGCTCTAGGTGAACTGGCCTTTTTCCCCAAAGAAGTAACTGAGTAACTAACAGATCACTCATCTCTGCTCCCCACTCCAGGAGCAATCTCAGCCCTGCATCCCAGCCAAGCTGGCTGGAGCCATGACTCCCATTGCCTAGCTCTTGTCAGACCTTTCCTGGCATTCTAAGGCGAAGTATATTACAGACATAGACATCCTTGCATCACTTAGAGCTGCAGGTCCTGAATGTTTAGCTAGGCCAGCAAACACGGAGAAACCCATTCCTTAGACTCTCCATACTGAGCCTGCCCTGGCCCTGTGAAACAGATTCGTCCGATCCTAGACTCTGGCTTTGTAAGAACAGGCTGTCTTGCTTGCTGTTTTATCTTTATTGTGTAGCATAGTGCATGCCAAATAACTACATAATACATGTTTGAGAAAGATTAAAAGAAAGAATAGATGAATAACTGCAGCAATGTTGCTGAAGAAAGTTTCTTTTTTTTAAGACAGCAACTTGATCTGTCGCCCAGGCTGGAGTACAGTAGTGCAATCTTAGCTCACTGCAGCCCCAGCCTCCCAGGCTCAAGTGCGATCCCACCTCAGCATCCCGAGTAGACAGGACTACAGACACGTGCCACCATGCCTGGCTAATTTTTTATAGTGACAAAACAATAGGTCTCACAATGTTGTAGGCCTCACAGTGTTGCTCAGGCTGGTCTCGAGCTCCTGGCCTCAAGCGATTTGAGTGCTCCGGCTTCCCAAAGGGCTACGATTAAAAGTGGGAGCCACCGCACCTGGCCAAGGACACTGCGTTTCTACAATCTTCAGCTTCTCCTTGTAGAAAGCCCTTCCATTAAATTTTTTTCTTTTTCATTTTTAAAGAATTTAGTGCTAGAAAACACTTCATTTCCTTTGAGAAATGAAGAATGTTTGTTGTTGGTTTCTTTTCTAAAAATAAGAACCATACATAATTAATGTTCTTTTTCACTTCAGCCACCCGGAAACAGGGCTAACTTTGAGGTCTAATTCTAGTAACTGTGTAGACCCTCATTCTGTTTGCTTTCCTCTGGCCTTTGGATTATCTTTTGTTTTCACTTTTGACTAACATATAATACTTGATCTTTTTTTTTTTTTTTTTTGAGACAGAGTTTCGCTCTTGTTCCCCAGGCTGGAGTGCAATGGCGCGATCTCGGCTCACCGCAACCTCCGCCTCCTGGGTTCAGGCAATTCTCCTGCCTCAGCCTCCTCAGTAGCTGGGATTACAGGCAGGCGCCACCGTGCCCAGGTAATTTTTTGTATTTTTAGTAGAGACGGGGTTTCACCATGTTGACCAGGATGGTCTCAATCTCTTGACCTCGTGATCCACCCTCCCTGGCCTCCCAAAGTGCTGGGATTACAGGCGTGAGCCACCGCGCCCGGCCCTAATACTTGATCTTATACATATTTGTTGTAGTCATCCTTTGTGTATAAAATAGAGAATGAATAAATTTAAAAGCTAAATAAATAAAACAGCCAGGCACGGTGGCCCTCGCCTATGGGCCCAGCTACTTGGGAGGCTGATGTAGGAGGACTGCTTGAGCCCTGGAGTTCAAGGCCAGCCTGTGCCACATAGTGAGACCCCATCTCTACAAAAAAAAAAAAAAAAGACAAACAGAAAACCAACACTCAGAAAGCATTCTTTACCAATAATTTATTTTTTACACACATACAAATAAAAACAGAAATAATACTAAAAATCATTTTTAACCTCAAATCTTTGTGAGTCACAGAATACTAAAAAAAAAATTACAATTCCTTCCTTGGATATCTTCACTTGAATTGCTTCTCCTTCTTCCATTTTTGACAATTTTTTTTCTCCCCGAATGACCAGAATTCTTAGCCATGGGAAACTGAATTGACCTCAAATATCCTCCTGGATGTATTTTAAGGTAAAATGCCAATTTCTGCTTGTAATGATTTTTTTTCCTTGGGTTTTCAAGAAGAACTTGAAACTACTCTGGGAAAAACTACTTTGGGGGGAAAAAGGAGGCTGAGGGAAATGGAGGAACTCTATGAAAATTTACAAAGTTGAACTAGTCTTTCTGAGCTGTGGTCAAAATGGTTGCAAATACAACTGGCAAAATTCTGAGAAGAAAAGAAACGCTTGGGGAAAATCACGCAGAATCCCACTATGATTATAATAGTTTGTTTGTCAGACGTTTGAGTAATATAACTGCACATGCATTTTTACACGTTCTGTTGTGCAGCATTTTCCCACTGATGAAGGATTGTTATTTTAAAATTCCAAACACTAGTCTCCCTAAGATATTTAAAAGAAATATCTCTAAATTTGAAATGTTTGGCAGCAAACGCTTATGAGAGCCAAAAATATGTTAGCTGTTAAAATCAGAAGTTTGTTTCTAAAACAAACTATTTCTTGAGAAAAATGTTTGCCAATTTTAGTGGCGGCTGCAGGGATGCTTTCACATGCAGAAATTAATTTATTATTATAAATGGGCAAAGGTGGAGTGATTTGCTTTTTCCTTTTGGCCCACACTGCTATAACCGGCCAAAATTACACGTGCTTTTATGAACAGAGGCACCAGCTGCTGGTTGGCCCAGACCCATTCTTTCTCTTTAACTGTGTTCCCTTACAGAGGAAATTAGCAAAAGCAGTCTTTTTCAGATAAGGGTCTGTTTTGTCTTGTAATGTCCAAATCCCACTACAGCCCCAAATCATATATGTATATATGATTGTAAAGGAGGCCAGAATATCACCCCAAAATATTCCTCTTTGGCATAAAGATTATCGTGAGCTGAAGCCAACTGAGAACATGACAAGCTGTAAAAACAGAGCTTGTTTCTCTTTGTAAAGGAAATTTACATTTATAAAGGAAATTTCCATTTGTAAAGGTGTCCCCCCTCTCCTGTGCCAGGAAGAGGAGAATGTCTCTTAACAATTCCCATCAATGAAGAAGGCACTTTAATCTCCAAGACAAACCTAACTAACAACCCCTGTATACCACACATTTCCTAGTCACCTTCCCGTAACTGAGTCCCCTTCTCCTACAACTAGCCTCTTCTCTACACTTTGTCATCCTTTGGATGGCATATGAGCCGTCAAGTTCTGACGGCCTCCTTGTGCCACATTTCTTTGTGAACTTTCATGCCTACGTAAGTAATTAAAACTGTTTTTTCTCTTGTTAATCTCTTTTGACAGTTTAATTGGCAGGGCCTCAGGCCACTAAACCTAGGAGGGTAGAGGAAAGAAGTTTTTCCTCCCCTACAATTGCCGAGCTTCTTGCTAATTTAGAGGCTTTCTATCCCCATTTTATTCTAATACTGGGGCATAAGATAAATATTATAAAAACATAAACCAAATTCCTGAAGAGCTGAGAGTTCCAGAGGTGACAGTAATCATTCATTCATTCATTTAACAAATACCAATGGAGTGCTTACAACTTGCCAGACACTATATCAGGCATTTGGGAACAACGATGAATAAGTGAGAAATGCTTTCTAGAGACAGGAACAGAGTCAGGAGCATGAACAGCATAACTAATTGCCTGGAGAAGTCCAAAAAAGCAAAGCTTGTCATAGAGGCATAAAAGGAAAAGGAGCAATTTCTGTCTTCTTACCCTCAAGATTTCCCCATTGAGGCAGATAGGACCCAGCAAATGTAGTTGGGGATGGGCATGCTGCCAGGACAAGTGAGCCTACTCAAATTAGAAATCATTAACAAGCACACAAATAAGTCCGTTTCTCTAATCCACTGTTAGGCTCAGAAAACTATACTCCCAAGTGGCAGCCTCAGAAGCAAAGTTTCTCTCTGACCACCTGCCCTCTCCTCTCTCCCCTCATTCTCACCAGAGGCAAGCCACGGAAACTGGAATCCCTCTTCTCCAAAGTGGGGTCATAGAAATCAGAACCCCATTTCCCCAAAGCCAGCCATAAAACCTAAAAACATTACAACAAACGTCCCCCGGCTTTTCTGTGTAAGAACTGGCTATAAAGAAATTCTCTGGGCCAGGCACGGTGGCTCCTGCTACAATCCCAGCACTTTGGGAGGCCGAGGCGGGTGGATCATGAGGTCAGGACATGGAGACTATCCTGGCCTACATGGTGAAACCCTGTCTCTACTAAAAATACAAAAATTAGCTGGGTGTGGTGGTACACGCCTGTAGGCCCAGCTACTCAGGAGGCTGAGGCAGGAGAATTGCTTGAACCTGGGAGGCAGAGGTTGCAGTGAGTGGAGATTACAGAGAGCAGAGATCCCACCACTCCACTACAACCTGGGCAACAGTGTGAGACTCCGTCTCAAAAAAAAAAAAAAAAAAAGAAAGAAAGAAAGAAATTCTCTGGCATATCTTGTTTGATTGTAAGTCATAAGACCCTTAATGGCCAGGCACGATAGCTCACACCTGTAATCCCAGCACTTTGGGAGGCTGAAGCCAGTGAATCGCTTGAGCTCAGGATTTTGAGAGAACCAGCCTGGCCAACATGGTAAAACCCTGTCTCTACTAAAAATACAAAAATTAGCCAAGTGTGGTGGCCCACGCCTGTAGTCCCAGCTACTGGGGATGCTAAGGTAGGAGGATCACCAGAGCACAGGAGGTCGAGGTTGCAGTGAGACAAGATCACACCACTGTATTCCATCTAGCCTGAGCGACAGATTGAGACCCTGTCTCAAAAAAAAAAAAATGGCCAGTCGCAGTGGCTCACGCCTGTAATCCCAGCACTCTGGGAGGCTGAGTCAGGCGGATCACGAGGTCAAAAGATGGAGACCATCCTAGCCAACATGGTGAAACCCAGTCTTCACTAAAAATACAAAAATTAGCTGGGTGTGGTCACGTGTACCCGTAGTCCTAGCTATTCGGGAGGCTGAGGCAGGAGAATCACTTGAACCCAGGAGGCGAAGGTTGCAGTGAGCCGAGACAGCACCACTGCGCTCCAGCTTGGTGACAGAGGGAAACTGTCACACACACACACAAAAAAAAACCTCAACCACTCCAGAGAGGGGTCCTACCCCATACTGGATGGAAGGACTGCTGTACAGTGAGGTCAAGAATATTCTGAATAAATTTCCCCCTCAGTCTGTTACTACAAGATCATATCTTTTTTGTCCAATCATATTTATACACGGTTGTCCATGCATTGAACCACAGCATAAAAATGGATACTTCACCCTGAGTCTTTGGGCCTTCATTCTGAAGGCGCTCATGTCATGTAAAACTATGACTAAATACTTCAGTATGGACCAGGCACAGTAGCTCACATCTCTAAGCCACTGAGGGAGGCCAAGGTGGGAGGATCACTTGAGCCCAGGAGTTTCAGACTAGCCCAGGCAACACAGCGAGACCCTGTCTCTACAAAAAATAGAATTAAACAGCCTGGTGTCATGGCCTGCATCTGTGGTCCCAGCTGCTCAAGAGGCTGAAATGAGAGGACCCCATGAGCCCAGGAGTTCGAGGCTAAAGTGAGCTACGATTGTGGAACTGCACTCCAGCCTGGGCAGCAGAATGAAACCCTGACTCAAAAACATAAATATTTTAAAAATAAAAATAATACTTTAATAGGAGAATTATTAATGATACTTTAATAATAATACTTGGTATGCTTTTCTCTGGTTAACCTGACTTTTGTTATAGGTAGAAGTGTCAGCCACGACCCTTATGATGGGTGAGGAGAAGTATCACCCCTTTCCTCCCTACTCCACCACCACAACAGAGCCAGTGGTGAAGAAATGTATCCACCTATTATTAGAGGATTTTTAAAAATCCTGTAAATTACATATACTGAAAGGACAGAAAGTCAAACTGTCATTCAGTTTATTTTCTACAAAATGAAATATACATTGTATTTATTTTAAGAGGATTTTCATACTATAAAATAGGAGCTTATTAAAATAATTTTTAAATGTTCCAGAAAACTAAAAAAAATAAACTATACCCCTGGCTTCACCATCCAAATGCCACCATTCCTAATATTTTTGTCAATTTTTAGATAATTTTTATCTTTTTAAAATCTCTATCACAGATCTTTTACTTTGTTTTTAGAGTTGTAATTACACCACAATTTTTTTGGCTTTATTTCTATGTTGTTAATTTCTACAAACACAATCTTAATGCCTGCATTACATCTTGATGGTTCACAAAAATTTAAATTGGAAAAGAACAGCAAGGATTAGTCTCCTAAAACATCTCAGGAAGACAAAAGGGAGAAAATGTTCTGTTACCATTTAGCTTTCGTTCATTTATTACTTGTCAATAATTTACTCAATTTGCATGTTTCAGGCACTACAGTGGGTAGTCAGCAAGATGGGATACAGACTACCTTGCCTTACTTGATTCAGGGCCATTGTCACCACTGTGCTTCAGCTCTCTCTATGCTGTGCAAATTAAATAAAATAATTAGGTGAGTGATACTATGAGGCTAATTTCCAGTAGGGCAGGAATGGTGAATGAGCAGCCGTAACAAGGACCCAAGCTCATCTAGGCTAGAATATAACCAAGCCTGGCCTTAAGATCCCAGCTCACAGCAAGAGAAGCAAGGACCAGCACACACAGCTGCTGGCTGGCTGGCCAGTGAAGGACGGTGCCTCCCACCCAGGTCTGGGATACCCGAAGCCACACCAAGAGCAGTCTAGGAAGCTGAACGGTCTTATGAGGAGGCAATACCATGTCATGACCTCCTCCTGGACTGGTGGTTTAGCAGGCCTGAGTTTTGTCCCAAGCTTGTAGAGAATGTATTGAACATACTTGATCCCTAGTTTTCTCATCCATATCATAAGGATGGAGCTAGACACTACGAGTCCTTCCAGCTAAATAAGTGCAATTTTATGACACTATAAAAAGCGGGACTCAGCCAGGTACAGTGGCTCATGCCTGTAATCCCAGCACTTTGGGAGGCCAAGGCAGTGGGCTCACTTGAAGTCAGGAGTTCAAGACAAGCCTGGCCAATATGGTGAAACTCTGTTGCTACTAAAAATACAAAAATTAGCCAGGCTTGGTGGTGCACGCCTGTAGTCCCAGCTACTTGGGAGGCTGAGGCAGGAGAATCACTTGAACCCAAGGGGCAGAGGTTGCAGAGAGCCGAGATTGTACCACTGCACTCCAGCCTCAGCGACAGAGCAAGACTCCATCTCAAAAAAAAGAATGAATAGTTTATATCATTTTAAACACAAAATTAATAAGGCTACTACTCCAATAAGTACAAGATAAATTCTGTCAGTTGAGACATCTAATTACAAAATATAAAATTGATAAATATCCAGTAGATAAACCTTGCACCTAATAATTGACTTTACACCCATTGATTACACAATGTATTCTTTTTTTTTTTTTTTTTTTTTTGAGATGGAGTCTTGCTCTGTCACCAGGCTGGAATGCAGTTGCGAGATCTCAGCTCACTGCCACCTCCGCCTCCTGGGTTCAAGCAATTCCCCTGCCTTAGTCTCCCAAACAGGTGGGACTACTGGCACACACCACCACGCCCAACTAATTTTTTGTATTTTAGTAGAGACAGGGTTTCACCATGTTGGCCAAGATGGTCTCAATCTCCTGACCTCGTGATCTACCCACCTCAGCCTCCCAAAGTGTTGGGATTACAGGCATCAGCCACCGAGCCCACCGGCCCAATGTATTCTTAAAATTACATTGTTCTACCTACCTCTTAAAATCAAAGTCTATGATTAAAAAAGAAAAAAGGAAGAAAATTCCACATAGTAAACAAGTGGACAACAAAGCATGCATTTCACCTTGTCTTATATAAATAATTATAATCAATTATTCTAATAAAAAGTCATTACTTATCTGAAAATCATAAAGCCAAAAGAAAAAATAAGGACCATTAGCTCTCGACTACCTAAGCACACATCTTCCTGTTGGTGCTTTAGTTAGGGTCCTCATTCCTGGGCCAAGGACAGAAAACAGGTGACAAGTTTGTGTGTCTGCCTATATGTATGTTTTTGTAGGTAGTGAGTCCACCCAACAGTGCATCTGGAATCCCGTTTGAAAAACAAGCAGTAAGGATGTTACAACCACTTTCATTCTGTGAAATGGCATCATTACCTGTGTTAGCACAACACAGGTGGTGTAGGGATCAATTACTTCACTATAAAGCAACAAGATCCCATACTGGCAAAAGAGGGAGGGAGGAAGGCTGGGTCTAATTAAGAAAATCAGCATCTATTTAGCTCGAATATTCTCGGGAACACCTCCCTTGCTTCAATTAAGAATCCATTAGACCATTGTCTCCCCATGGGCAAGGACTACTATCCTTCACCTCAATGACCCTGGTATATAACCAAAAATCTGGCACACAGCAAGTAGTCAATAAATGCAAGCTGAATATCGTTGGATGAGTATATAGCTGGCAGCGTAACTACCTCAACATCTCCCAGTTCAACATATTCAAAATAAAACAGGTGTACTCAGGAGGCTGAGGCAGGAGGACTGCTTGAGCCCAGGAGCTTGAGGCTGCAATAAGCTATGATCACGCCACTGCAGTCCAGCCTGGGTGACAGAGCAAGACCCTGTCTCAAAAAAAAAAAATTTAAAATAGAACAGGTAACTTCGGCTCTGGCCATCTGGCAGTTACAGGGTCCAGAATTAATGTTTTTCTGTAAACAACTAGAAAACTGGAAACAATATAGGAAACAATTATGTTGAGGCTGCAACAGGGAATGCAAGAGTGTCATCCTTCAGAGAAATGGACAAGCTGAGCCTCATGATTGTCTGTGCTCCCCACCTGGAAACAATTTCCAGACCTAAGCACATCAGAGGGACACCAAATAGAGCCTGCCAACTTCACCGAGAGGAAGTGAGAAAGGCCCAGATTGCAGGAGTAGAGAAGGAAGCAGGAGTGGGCAGAGGAGAAGGCTGAGTTGTAAAGAGGGCTCAATACGGCCTCTACCAACTGCAAGGTGAGCTCTGGAGGTGGTGTGGCCCTCAGAGTTGTCCTAAGTTGCACCTCGATGGTGCAGCCTTCCTACTCCCACCTCACTAGCCCTTGGATGTGGGACCCTCCATCTTTATCCTTTGAGTAAGGTGGTTCACTGCAGCTGAGGCAGTGGCTAAAGGGGTCACTCCTAAGAGGCTGGCCAAGTCTTTCTTTGAAGGGGTATCTGGACAGTGCATCACAGTGTCCACCATATTAAGCTCTGAAAACCATCGCTCTGGCTACTTCTCTGCTTAAAATAGTTCAAAGGCTCCCTATCGACTGCACTTAAGATTCTTCAAGATCTGGGGCCTTCCTACTTCATCACCGTCTTTTCACATCTCACCTGGGCCCTAAGGCTACAAACGTGGCCAAAGCATCGAAGCTCTCTTTAAGGCCCCGGGTTCTCTCTCACCTTCCCATCTTTGCACACACTGTCTCTCCTATCCCATCCACGTGAACAACTCCATCTGACCCAGGCAGAGCGAGGTGATCTGCCTTGGTGCCCACTATACACCCCATGCCACAATCTCAGCGCATCTACCACACTTGTCTCAGACACATCTCCGTGTCTGAGGCCTCACTGCACCCAGAGCTCCTGACGGTACCACTTTCTTCTTTGTATCCAGTTCCAAATACCAAGTCTGATGCAAAGTAGGTACCAAGCAGACATGCGAGGAGTTACTGGAGAGATGGACAGAATCATTGAACACTCTCAGCGAGTACCTCCTACCTTTATTCTTTTCTTAGTTTTTCTGTCTTGGGAAGAAAAGCCTTTCCTATGGGCCCCAGGTCATGTCACTGAACCTGCTCCCCCTGCTCCCGGAAGGCTTCTGTAGCAGCACCGTCCTGCTGTAGAAACTCCACCTTCTCCACTGTGGTCTACGACAGAGCCTGCTTTCCATGTCACTTACCCTCGATACTCTGTCTTTAGTTTGTTTGAGATGGTCCAGGAGGGGAAAGAAGCTTAGGGTGCCCCTCTGGTCCTGACATCCTGGCTGTGGCTACTCTCTAAGATTCGCTCTGAGTGGCTGTCCTTCATCTCCTGGGTGGCACCAAGGGACCGCCTCTCAGCTCTCCATGGGTCACCCATCACTATCCAATGACTCTGCACATAAAAACATCTCTTCCTGAGGGCACAACGTATTTTTTCATTTCAAAAAGAGTCCATACTTCCCCAACTCCCCTCACACCCAAGCCAAAAACAAAAGTTCACCAGCTTCTGTATTATAAGCAATATAACCAGGTCTACATTTATATTTTAGTTCAGAAAACTTCAAGCTTGTGTCTGGAACAATTATTCCCAAATTCAAATTCAAAACACCCCATAGGAAATTTATCATCCAATATAATTTGTTTTTGTATTTTCAGCCTTGATTTACAGGCATTTCCTCACATCAAGCATACAATAAAGGCCCCGCACAGTGGCAAACACCTGTAACCTCAGCACTTTGGTAGGCCAAGGCAGAAGGATTGCTTGAGCCCAGGAGTTCCAGACAAGCCTGGACAACATGGCAAAACCCCATCTCTACAAAAAAATACCAGAAAAAAGTTAGCCAGGTGTGGAGCTGTACATAGTCACAGCTTCCTGGGAGGTCAAGGTGGGAGGATCATTTGAGCCTGGTGATTGAGGCTACAGTGAGCCAAGATGGCACCACTGCACTCCAGCATGGGTGACAGAGCAAGACTCCATCTCCAAAAAACAAAGAAATAAAATGTAAAACAATAAAGAATTGAAGCATATTTGCCAATAAATACCAACTAATTCATTTAAAAAAAGAGTGCTTACTATGCACTAAGCATTTATATATATCATGTCATTTAATCCTTATAAAACTTCTCTGACATGTATACTAACCATACCTCCAATTTATAGATGAAACCAAGGCTCATGGAAGCAAAGTGCTTTATCCTTAGTGGCTCAGCCACTGTGTCTCTGAGCTGCATCCTGAGTCCACAGTCTCAACCTCTATTTCATATAATACCAAAATGAGATGATCAAGATAAGTAACCTTTCCACAAATAATTGTTATCTTTTTTTTTCTTTTGAGATAACGGTCCCACTCTGTCACACAGGCTGGAGTGCAGTGGCACCATCATAGTTCATTGCAGCCTTGATATCCCAGACTCAAGCAATCCTCCCACCTCAGCCTCCCAAGTAGCTGAGACCACAGGCATGTGACACCACACCCAGCTAATTTTTTTTTTTTTTTTTTTTTTTTTTTTTTTTACTTTGCACAGAGATGAGGTCTCTTTATGTTACCCAGGCAGGTCTCGAACTCCTGGACTCAAGCAATCACTTCACATTGGCCTCTCAAAGTGCTGAAATTACTGGTGTGAGCCACCACTCACCCAGCCTCCACACATTACTCATTCACTAACATTACTATTTGTTTTTAATCAAGAGTGATAGAAATTCCTGCTAAATACAATATATAGAATATGTTTTAAGTTCTCTTTGGTGACTTAACACCAATATTCATATCAATTACTATACTCATATCTAATTATAACTATAAATGGAATTTTAGCTGCTCACTAATTCATCCTAATGATGACATTGTTCAAGCTGACATTTGCCAGGATGCAAGGAGTTGACTGCTTCTCATCCGCTCTTCCACGTACTCACGCAATAACCACAAGCAGGAGGCTGAGCTTCCGCCTTTTCTGCTATTACACAAGGACCTACAGCTCCACCTGCATCACAGAGCTTTTGAGAAGGTTCAAATAGTTCACACAAAGCATGACCAATAACCTGTAAACTGCAGCAGGGTTGTAGCCTTGTTATCTTTCCTCAGTGAAATGCTTGGATTTTAAACTCTTCCTCTCAAACATTATTCTAAAGAGGAATAAAATTCCCATAAGGCTAACAGTCTCCCTAATTCAATCATCTATCTGGCTGGTCAATCAGAAATATGTTATAGTTTCCAATAACTAACATCAGTAATAGTACCATTGTTCTAATGGTTTCTGCAAGGCTGTAGTACTAAGGCCATGCAAAGCTGGTGTTTCTTCAAGTGGTGTTGAATAAGCAACATCTTATCCACTGGACATCGGCATGACATGAAGCAACACGTTGCCTGATGTGGCAGATTAATTCACTAAGAGAAATTAATTTGAATTATTTCCAATTCTTTAGAAATATAAATAATTATCCATAAATATGTAATTATCCATAAATACATATTTACGTAAGTATATAAATTTTTATATGTACATAAATTAATCTGTATTATCTCTCTAGCTCAAAAGATCAGATTGTTTTGTTTTGTTTATTTATTGTAGAGACAGTCTCACTATGTTGCCTAGGCTGAAGAGACCTATCTTCAAACAATCCTCCTAAAGTGCTGGGATTACAGCCATGAGCCACTATGCCTGGCCCAAATTTTTATTCTATAGCAATATCCCACGAAGTGACTGAAGACAAACAAGTATCCTGGTAATAGCTTCATATTCAAAGGCATAGAAGTTTTCTTTAGGGCCGGGCACAGTGGTTCACACCTATAATCCCAACACTTTGGGAAGCCAAGGCAGGCAGATTGCTTCAGCCCAGGAGTCCAGGACCAGCCTAGCCAAGCTGGAGAAAGCCTGTCGCTACAAAAAAAAAAAAAAAAAAAAAAAAAAGGCCGGGCATGGTGGCTCACGCCTGTAATCCTAGCACTTTGGGAGGCCGAGACGGGTGGATCACAAGGTCAAGAGATCAAGACCATCCTGGTCAACATGGTGAAACCCCGTCTCTACTAAAAATACAAAAAATTAGCTGGGCACGGTGGCGCGCGCCTGTAATCCCAGCTACTCAGGAGGCTGAGGCAGGAGAATTGCCTGAACCCAGGAGGTGGAGGTTGCAGTGAGCCAAGATCGCGCCATTGCACTCCAGCCTGGGCAACAAGAGCGAAACTCCGTCTCAAAAAAAAAAAAAAAAAAAAAAAAATTGCCAGGTGCAGTGGCTCACACCTGTAATCCCAACACCTTTGGGAGGCCAAGGTGGGCGGATCACAAAGTCAGGAGTTCAAGACCAGCCTGGCCAATATGGTGAAACCCCATCTCTACTAAAAATACAAAAAAAATTAGTCAGGTGTGGTGGCACATGCCTGTAATCCCAGCTGCTCAGGAGGCTGAGGCAGGAGAATTACTTGAACCCAGGAGGCAGAGGTTGAAGTGAGTCGAGATTGTGCCACTGCAGTCCAGCCTGGGCAACAGAACGAGACTCCATCTCAAAAAAAGAATTTTTTTTTACATTAGCCAGTGACAGTGGCACACACCTGTAGTCCCAACTATTTGAGAGGCTAAGGCTGGAGGATTGCTTGAGACTAGGAAGCCAAGGCTGCAGTGAGCCATGATCACACCTCTTGTACTCCAGCCTGGGCAACAGAGGGAGACCCTGTCTAAAAAAGGAAAAAAAAAAAAAATTAAAGTCTACAGAAAATATTAAATAAGAAAATACTAAGATAAACAGAATCCAATGTTGATATTCAATAGGAATGTAACCATATAAATATACACCCATATAAACAAGCATTAAAAGGTAAAGTACAAAAATAGTTGTGCTAGGTGATGTAACATAGAATTCTTTTGTTTTTAAACATAGAATTATTATTCAAAGTCTTTTAGCATTATTGCTACCTCATCTTCTAAATGAAAAATATGTAACCCACACACAGTTTTTAAACCACTTCAGCCAGGCGCAGTGGCTCAGGCCTGCAGTCCCAGCACTTTGGGAGGCTGAGGCGAGTGGATTATTTAAGGTCGGGAGTTCAAGACCATCCTGGCCAACAAGGTGAAACCCTCTCTACTAAAAATACAAACATTAGCTGGGCAGCTGTGGCGCACATCTGCAATCCCAGCTATTCAGGAGGCTGAGGCAGGAGACTCACCTGAGCCTGGGAGGCAGAGGTGAGGTGAGACGAGATTATGCCCCTGTACTCCAGTCTGGGAGACAGAGTGAAACCCTGTCTCAAATAAATAAATAAATAAAACCACTTAACGTCAACCTTTGTCACATCCCTTTCATCAAGTGAAATTAAATAAGAAAATGAATAAAATTACATTTAGAAAGTTCTCATCCATAAAATGAAACATTAACCAGAGAAGAAAATATTTTCTTAAGAATGTGACTTGTGGTTAATAAAAAGAATAAACCTAAATCAATTCCTTTAAAGATTTAACTTCTATGCCACTGTGATATCCTTTGCTAGTTGGTGCTAGAAACTCAAGTATCCCCCCAATAACCTTGGCTCAATTTCTTGAATTCTCCAGTGTTACTTTTTCAGACTAACTGAAGAATTTAATCTTGCGGTATTTGTAAAATATGCTATCTGTGGATACCAAAGGGAAAACACAAAAATACTTTTGTCCTCTGTTGCTTATTTATCTGGGTAGATTCATTTTTCCTCCTTTGTCACAGGCTGGGGCAAGGGAACTTTTGGAAGCCCCTTTGTTCCTTAGTAAAGTTACATATTACCACTCTCCCTTTCCCATCTGCACACAATTAACAGTCTCCCAGATTGCTTTCCCACCTACCTTCCTAGCTTCTTTTATAGGATACACCAGCCGCCTGAGCCTTTCCTGGAAGAAATGAACAGCTACAGAGTATCTGAGGTGACTGTCAGAATTCAGGGGATAGAGACTCTGTGGGCTCCAACCACTTCTCCCAAGGACTCATGGCCTGGATCTCTGCCTGTCTCCTTCATCTACCCACAGTTCAGGTTCACTGGGGCTGATTCTAGTGAAGAATGCAGAGGTTAATTTTTAGAGGGTTTTCCTGCCCTGGTAGAGGAGTCATTCTCTACAATGTCTTTGTTATTGAGACAAATTAGCCCTAACTCAAGGTTGGGGTAGATCATGGAATGCTTTTCAGTTTCCCCCATTACAGTCTCTTGGCTCATGAGGCAGTCTGTATTCCTTTAAACTCCTTAGCACATACCTACACACCCAACTGAACTTTTTTTGGTAGGGGTCTTGCTATGTCGCCCAGCCTGGTCTTAAACTCCTGGCCTCAGCCAGGTGCGGTGGCTCAGGCCTGTAATCCCAGCACTTTGGGAGGCCGAGGCGGGTGGATCAGAAGGTCAGCAGACGGAGACCATCCTGGCCAACATGGTGAAACCCCATCTCTATTAAAATACAAAAAAACTAGCTAAGCATGGTGGTGTGCACCTGTAGTCCCAGCTACTCAGGAGGCTAAGGGAGGAGAATAGCTTGAACCCAGGAGGCAGAGCTTGCAGTAAGCTGAGATTGCACCACTGCACTTCAGCCTGGTGACAGAGCAAGACTCTGTCTCAAAAAAAAAAAAAAAAAAAAAACCAACTCCTGGCCTCAAGCAAGACTCCCACCTCAGCCTCCCAAAGCACTGAGATTACAGGCAAGGCATGAGCCACCACACTCATCCAAACTATATAATTTAATGGTTTCAGTCAGATATTTAAGAGTTATGCTTAAATTTTTTTTTTCTTTTTTGATCACTGCTTTAAAAAGGGGCTTCAGAGGCTGGGCGCAGTGGGAGGCTGAGGTGGGTGGATCACTAGGGGTCAGGAGTTCAAGACTAGCCTGGCTAACATGGTGAAACCCCATCTCTACTAAAAATACAAAAATTAGCTGAGCATGGTGGTGGGCACCTGTAATCCCAGCTACTCAGGAGGCTGAGGCAGGAGAATCACTTGAACCCAGGAGGCGGAGGTTATAGTGAGCCTAGGTTACACCATTGCACTCCAGCCTGGGCGACAAGAGCAAAACTCCATCTCAAAAAAAAAGGGAGGGGACCTTCAGGCTGGCGTCACTCCTGTAATCCCAACACTTCAGAGAGCCAAGGCAGGTGGATCACCTAGGTCAAGAGAGTTCGAGACCAGCCTAGCCAACCTAGTAAAACACTGTCTCTACTAAAAATACAAAAATTACCCAGGCCTGGTGGGAGAGGCCTATAATCCCAGCTACTCAGGAGGCTGAGACAGGAGAACTCCTTGAACCTGGGAAGTGAAAGCTACAGTAAGCCGAGATAGCACCAACCACTGCGTTCCAGACTGGGCAACAGAGTGAGACCCTGTCTCAAAAATAAATAAATAAAAATAAAGAAAAAATAAATAAAAGGAGGCTTCAGCAGGAGAAATGAAACAACCAGAATCCAGGGGAAATGCCTATCAGCAAATGATTGTCTTGATTCTTGTATGGTCCCAAATATGAGATACTAACCGACTTCTCTAGACAATCAACCAGTCCTCCCCAGCTCCCCATAAAGGTGTTCACTGCCTCCACAGGCAAGCCTCTTACCAGGGCTACAGACTTTATCAGATTATGTGGGTGTACCAAGTGTAGGCCAAGGATATCTAGACATGCCAGTCCCACAGAGTGAAGATCACGATCATGTTCCCACAGGTGCCATTTCTTATTCACCTACCCACTCACCATACAAAGAACACCATGTTGGGGGGTGTGGGGGAAGAGGAAAAAAAAAAAAGAACACCATGTTTTGCCAGGCACAATGGCTTAAGCCTGTAATCCTAGCACTTTGAGAGGCCGAGGCAGGTGGATCACTTGAGGCCAGGAGTTCAAGACCAGCCTGGGTAACACAGTACGACTTCATCTCTACCAAAAAAAAAAAAAAATTGCTGGGCACAGTGGCTCACACCTGTAATCCCAGCACTTTGGGAGGCCGAGGCGGGTGGATCACGAGGTCAAGAGATCGAGACCATCCTGGTCAACATGGTGAAACCCCGTCTCTACTAAAAATACAAAAAAATTATCTGGGCATGGTGGCGCGTGCCTGTAATCCCAGCTACTCAGGAGGCTGAGGCAGGAGAATTGCCTGAACCCAGGAGGCAGAGGTTGCGGTGAGCCGAGATCGCGCCATTGCACTCCAGCCTGGGTAACGAGAGCGAAACTCCATCTCAAAAAAAAAAAATTAGCCGGGTGTGGTGGTGCACGCCTGTAATCTCAGCTACTCAGGAGGCTGAGGCAGGAAAATCACTTGAACCTGGGAGGTGGAGGTTGTGGTAAGCCGAGATCATGCCACTGCCCTCCAGCCTGGGCCACAGAGTGAGACTCTGTCTCAAAAAAAAAAGAAAAAAAAAAAAAAAACTAACCAGGTGCAGTGGTGCACACCTGTAGTCCCAGCTACTCAAGGGAGGTTAAGGTGGGAGGATCACTTAAGCCCAGGAGGTCGAGAATGCAATGAGCCATGATGATGCCACTGTACTCCAGCCTGGGCAACAGAATGAGACCCTGTCTCAAAAAAAAAAAAAAAGTTTCAATTAAAAAAAAAAAAGGTGCAACTAATGCAAATGGCCCTCGCTGTAAAATATAGAACGCCACACCTCACAGACAGTCATAAAGTAGAACTGTCAGAGAAACATAGGGGAAAAAAGGGAACAGACACAGAGAATAAGAAAGCAAAGAATACGCACATGGGGAACACATATACTCATGAAAGATAAGCCTCTTTGGTCCCTAACTCTGTTGTTAAATATCAAGCTCCACTTGCTGACTTTCAACATCCCTATGAGAAGCCCAGAAAATCAGAATGGTGTCACTTTCCAACAGTGTAGATCTTCAGAAGCATTCCATAATTCTATTACAATCACAATATTAAAATGTGGAGATGGTTCTCATTTCCACTCCAGAAATGGTTTTCTTAATCACTACAAAGGCAAAATATGAGAATGTCAGTAACCAAATCAACCACCTCTCAGCAGGAAAAATGGAACTGCTCAGAAATCTCCTGTTTGTACAAATCGTTCCCGAAAATCCTCCTGCCAAACTTTTGACCTATTCCTTCTAAACTTGGAAGTGAGTGGTAACAAACTTAGAAAGTAAAGTTTCAGCTATGAATCATAGTTCCTATTTTGACCAAAGTTCTAGGTTATAGGCCTCTCACTGTTTTATCCAAGTTTTATGGGCCTGCTGAGTTTTTTTTTGTTTTTTTTTGTTTTTTTTTGTTTTTTAATATGAAAGCAGTCATGGCGTACCTTTTTTTCTTTCCCCGAAGGCTTCCCATAATCTATTTATAGGGCTGGAATTTTTCCAAACCCAAACATAATTTATTAGCGAAAGCGGCTGTGCCATTTTTGATGACTGACAATTTTGGTCTTGTTTTTCTCTTATCCCAAGGGAAAATCAATTGCCCAGCAAATTAACGTATCCCTCATCCTTTCATCCTTAGAGACTAACAATCAAAACTGATTTAGGTCTCAATTGGTCTATTTCTGGCTCTGAGTGGATGTTAATCCTCAATAACAGGTCTGTTGGACTAAGTAACAGCCTGGGCATCCAGGGACAGTGGTTTCTGATCTGTTTTATTTGTTCCCTGACTCACTGGGAAGCTTTGAACAACTCACTGTATTATCTCAGTTTATTTGCTATGATTAGCAATGCAGTTAAATGGAACATATTTGATTGGCTTTTTTTTTATTGAAAAAATATAATGGTATCCACTACTGCAATTAAATAAGATTTTATTTATTTTGTTTTGTTTTTTGAGATAGGGTCTTGCTCTGTCACCCAGGCTGGAGTTTAATAGTATGATCATAGCTTGCTACAGCCTTGAACACCTAGCTCCAGCGATCCTCCCACCTCAGCCTCCCAAGTAGCTGGAATTACAGGTGTGTGCCACCACACCCCACTATTTTTTATTTTTTGTATAGATAGGGTCTCACTATGTTGCCCAGGCTGGTCTCAAACTCCTTGCCTCAAACAATCCTCCCATCTCAGCCTCTCAAAGTGTTAGGATTACAAGTGCAAGCCACCACACCCAGTTGATTCAGTAAGTTTTAAACAACTAGCTCAATCCATAGCCACCAAATTCATACCTGTACCTTCATAAAGCAGGTCCATCCTAGTTTAAACTGGAAACACTGGGGTGATCCTGGTCCACAGACCTCCCTAGAGTACAGCAAAGTCAATCAGAGGGATCTTCTAAGATGCACCCTGTGCAACATGCACTTTGGCCATTCTCCCTTCTGCCCTGGGTTTTCTGGCATCAAGTCCCTTGTCTGGGAGCCTTGGGACCCTGCAGAGGGCAATAGAGGGCTCTTCCACCTGGGCAGCAAAGCCTCCCCTTGGCCTACACACTGTTAGTCCCTCAAATATACCTCTTAAGAGTAATGCCAAAAGATAGAAAAAACCATTTACTATAAATATCGGCATTTCAAAAGTTTTGTTATTGTTTAATAGATGAGAGTATTTCTCCCCATGACTGACTGAAGTTGATAAGTTTCTTAATTCATTTCTTAATTCATTTTTTTTTCTATTCTGTTAGTCTCCATCAAAATATTTCTACATCACCAATCCCATTGCTCAGTGTCTCATAAAGGTCTGTGATTCCATAGATGCAGGCAACAGCATGGGCGTGCTAGTCCAGGAATACCACTGCGCCTCCTCCACCCCAAGCTCAACTTCCCAGGAGAAGGAGGAAGTGATGGTGTTGGAAGGGAGCCCTAAAATGTTGTCATTGTTATTGTGAATCTTTAAATAGAATTTAGTATCTGTAAAGGGTTTTGGGAATCATCTTTACTCACAACTGTTCATAAAGATGCTATAAGAAGGAAGGCCATTCTGTTAGCTCTGGTCTTTGATTTTTATCTATATCACATGCTGCGTTATTACAAGAAACGGGCTCATAAAGTCAAAATTATCCTGCTAAAATAAAATCAGGATTCCTTAAAAATCAAAGACTTGAAAGCTTTGCACAGTGGCACACACCTGTAGTCCCAGCTACTTGGGAGGCTGAGGCAGGAGGATCACTTGAGCCCAAGAGTTTAAAGCTTAGTGCACCACGATGTGAGTAGCCACTGAACTCCAGCATGGACAACATAGCAACACCCCATTTCAAAAAAAAAAAAAAATCGGGAATTTGAAATGTTTTTTTATCTATGTGATCATGAAGAAGATAAAATTAACTGAGATGACACCATCTCTGAGAACTCTGTCTCCTAGTGATAACACCACACCCTTTGTCCCAACAACAAAATGCCTTTAAATACTTGTCACCTTTGATATTTTTTATTTTCTACGTCATTAAATCAGGTTATATGGCAAGAAATGCAAGGTAAAGGAATTTCAGAGTAATTACGGTAATATTAATTTTGACTAAGCAAACATAAAAAGTTACTTAATGAAGCTTGTTTCCCAAATTTTTATATATTGCTAAATCTTTTTGCAAGATTTTTGTTTTCCCTTTGAGATTACCCACTTGTAAAGCCCAATCATTTTGTTTCTAAAAAAAAAAAAAAAAAAAAAAAAAAAAGCAGTTATGGCAAATAGGCACAAAATATTTTCTGCTCTAAAAATAAACATCTTTCTTTTGAACAACATTCTTAACTCTAAAGTTCTGTCTATTCCCAAGACAGAGGAGGCTAGTTAGGTGGCAATTTTAAAGATAAGAGAGCTAAGGCAGGTTACATAGACATCCTTCCTGGAACCCCTCGGCCTGTCATCTTCCTGCAACATCTAGCAAATTACGGTACTTTGTTACTTCCCAACAACCAAGGAGGCCTGCAGAGCCGGGAGGCGGGAAACAGACACAGTGGAGCGGAGGGCAGGCAGGGAGGGCCACTGTGTTCAGTAGGATTTAGTCTAATAAGGAAATCAGATGCAATGCTCCAGGTAAAGGCACCCTCCAGTACCAAACGTATTTTTAAATGTTTATGTCTTTTTGTGCAACTACAAGAAGGTTTTAAAGAACTATAATGAACAAAATGTTAAATACTCTGGTAGACGGCTATCTCACAGATACGTAATGCAAGCAATCTGTAAGGAAGAGAGATACAGGAAGGGAGAGAAGGAAGCACACAGCCAGGACAGCAGGATAAAGGGGAAGGTGACATTCTCCAAGCTAACAAATTTTAACTCTCCTAATCCTGGTGCTTAAGATCCTTGAAAACAATAACCTTCCAGAAAGAAAATATAAGCAGCCAACAAGAGAACAAGCAGCTCCCATGCACCCTGTCAAGTCACCGTTCCCTGGAGGAAAAAGGGAGGGAGAACTAAGCCATGACCAACCCAAATAGTGTAAATAAATCAAACTGTGGAAAGAAATGAGCAACAGCTGCCGGCCTCCCAGTCACTTTCTACTTCCTTTGCATGCTGAGACCTATCCATGGTTCAATGAGGAAGCAATGGTGCCAACCATTATCCTGCTTTTAAAAAATGAGAATCTTATGATTTCTTACAAAGGTAAATACTCACACTTTAGAGTACTGTAGGGTCAACACCTTTACCTGCATGACTATGTAAATACAGGGAAATTAATCTTTACCAAAAAAATGTAAATCAGCCGGCGCGGTGGCTCACGCCTGTAATCCCAGCACTTTGGGAGGCTAAGGCGGGTGGATCATAAGGTCAGGAGTTCGAGACCAGCCTGATCAATATGGTGAAAAAGCGTCTCTACTAAAAATACAAAAATTATCCAGGCATGGTGGCAGGCGCCTGTAGTCTCAGCAACCTGGGAGGCTGAGGCAGGAGCACTACTTGAACCTGGGAGATGGAGGTTGCAGTGAGCCAAGATCACACCACTACACTCCAGCCTGGGCAACAGAACAAGACTCCATCTCAAAAAAAAAAAAGTAAGTCATATCCATTCTCAATAAATATGTTTATATCTACAGTCCGCAGCATATTAACACTCAGACAATTCTACTTGTGGACTTCATATCAGTCTGATTAAAGTATACCCATTTTCAAATGTGAGTAGCTATATGTAGCTCCAGTAGTAATGGAAAGACAAAGCTGTCATTATGTAGTTTATGTGTATGTTAATGAGCATTTGTTAATGAGTAATAGTTTCCAGAAAACAATAAAAATAATATATCTACAAATCAAAAAGAAAAAGACAAACAAACCAATAGGAAAATAAACAAAAGACATGAACAGCTGGGTCCTAGAAGACATAAAAAACTAAGTATCAAAAAATAAGTGAATGGATAAACTGTGACATAGTCATACTATGGAATGTTAAAACAACGAAAAGCAATGAACCAGAGTTACATATATACCAAGAGGGATGAATCTCACAGTTGAGAGGAAAGAAAGCAACTTCCAGAAGAATGTACAACCTACGGTAAAATTGTAATATTATATATACTTTTTTTTTTTTTTTTTTTTTGAGGCAGAGTCTCACTCTGTTGCCCAGGCTGGAGTACAGTGCTGTAATCTCAGGTCACTGCAACCTCTGCCTCCCGGGTTCAAGGCATTCTCCTGCCTCAGCTTCCCAAGTAACTGGGATTACAGGTGCCTGCCACCACATCAAGCTAATTTTTGTATTTTCAGTAGAGATGAGGTTTCACCATATTGGCCAGGCTGGTCTCAAACTCCTGACCTCAGGTGATCTACTCACCTCGGCCTCCCAAAGTGCTGGGATTACAGGCGTGAGCCACCTTACCCAGACAATTAGATACCATCTTAAAATATTTCCTAGGGATCCATGATGGAACTACTAGGCCAGTACAACTTGGCACAGCTGGGCCCACACACTACCAACTGTCAAATACTTTGAAGACATTCATATGCAACAAAATTGTGAAGAAACACGTAAACACGATAAACACCAAATTCAGTATAGCAGCTTCCTCTGTGGAGGAGGAAGAGGTCACAACCAAATTAGCAAAATTTTATTTCTGAACTAGGATGCTAAAGCAAGTATATACTTACTGTATAATTATTTATACCTTTTCATAGGTCTTAAATATTACGTAATTTTTAAACTATATCTATATATAGGTATAATTTAAGTTGGCCAGGTGCAGTGGCTCACACCTGTAATCCCAACACTTTGGGAGGCCGAGGCAGGCGGATGGCTTGAGCTCAGGAGTTTCAGACCAGCCTGGACAATATGGCAAAACCCCATCTCTACAAAAAGCATAAAAATTAGCTGGGATTCTCACAGTAAGACCCTGTCTCTGAAAGATTTTAAAAAATGACATCTCTTAACCACTTTAGATAATGCTTTTCATACTAGAATGTTAAGGAAATACTTGTTCTAGTGAAATTTTTTTAAAAAATTCAAATCTCCCCAAAATTAGTGTTCCTTTCTGTCCTTCTCGGGGCTGTTTCTCTTTAACTCTGCCTCCAAGAACCATCCATTTCTGTGCAACCGCATTGATAAATGGGGAGTTCTTACTAAATATTTCATAGCTGGTCTTAACCTAACAATCAAATCTTAGCATTCTGACTGGTTAAAAACAACAAAGTACAATTAAAAATTTAAATTTTAATTTTAAAAAGTAAAATGAAAGTAGATGAGAAAAAACAGCTGGAAAGTTAACTGTAGTGTGATGTAAAAGCTGTGTGTTCTAGCATGCCAACCAGCAATGCAGCTCTTTAACAGATATTCTTATGTGGAAAAGTATTTGAATCAAACAACTATAAAAATAGAGGGTGTCTCTGAGCTGGGCACAGTGATTCACACCTGTGTAATCCCAGCACTTTGAGAGGTCAAAGTGCATGGATCACTTGAGATCAGGACAACATGGTAAAACACTGTCTCTAAAAGAAAAAAAAGAAAATTCAAAATTAGCCAAGTGAGGGGTGACAGGCACCTATAGGCCAAGCTACTCAGGAGGCTGAGGCAGGAGACTCACTTGAACCCAGGAGGTGGAGGTTGCAGTGAGGCGAGATTGTGCCACTGCACTCCAGCCTGCCAGCCTGAGAGACAGAGTGAGACTCTATCTCAAAAAAAAAAAAAAAAGAAAGAAAGAAAAGAGAGAGTGTCTCTGAAAAACAGATTTGATTTTTGAAAAAGCAGAATCTCAAACTGTGAAATCTATTAAATCCTCCCTTTGCCCCTGCTTTCCTTGTGACTTGCTAGAGAGCTTGCAAACTTGTTTCCATTCCATTTCTAAGCATGGTAGAACTTTCTCACCTGAAGAGAAATAATCAGAATTAGTTGTTTCTGAGTTTTCCCTAAAGATACGTATTTGCAAATTCTGTGAACACAACTTTAAGATCTGATATGAGGTCATATCATCTCAGGGAAAGAAAAGAATGCACTTCTGTGTATAGTAAATAATTTTTGTTGTTGCTTGCAACATGCACCATCAGAAATTTATTGGCCAGGCGCAGTGGCTCATGTCCACAAACCGACCATTTTGGGAGGCTGAGGCAGGCAGATCCTAAGGTCAGGAGTTTGAAACCAGCCTGACCAACATGGTGAAACCCCATCTCTACTAAAAACACAAAAATTAGCTGGGCATGCTGGCACACACCTGTAATCCCAGCTGCTCAGGAGGCTGAGACAGGAAAATCGCCTGAACCCAGTAGTCAGAAGTTGCAGTGAGCCAAGATCGCGCCACTGCACTCTAGCCTGGGCAATAGAGCAAGACTCCTCAAAAAAAAAAAAAAAAAAGAAGAAAGAAAGAAATTTATCTGGTCTTTAAAAAAAAAAAAAGGGAGGATCCAAGCTGGCTGAATAGGAACAACTCTGGAGTGCAGTTCCCAGCGAAAATGCAGAGGGTGAGTGATCACTGCATTTCCAAACCAATTTTTACTGCCCACAGACAAGGAGATTCCCAGGCAGAAAAGTGCCACGAGTCTCCAGCACAGCTGTTTCAGCCGGGGCAGTGGGTCTCCACACAAAAACTCACACAAATCCAGGTGCCGTTTCAACTGGCGACTGGAACACCTGGGAGACAGATTCACCCGTTCAACTGAAGAAAAGGGTTGAAACAGGGAGCCAGATGATCTGGCTCGGCAGGTCCCACTCCCACAAAGACCAGCAATCGAAACACTCTGGATTGAGTTTCACAGCAAGTGCACCTGGACCCAGGATGGTCCAGCTCTGTGGGGGGAAGGGCATCCACCATTACCAAGGCAGTCCACCACTACCAACGCAGTCTGCCATTACTGAGGCAATCCACCATTACCGAGGCAGTCCGCCACTATCAAGGCAGTTCTAACTATACCCCTGTAAACAAAACTGCAAGAAAGTTCACACAGCAGCTGAGCAAAGCCCACGGCAGCTCAGCAACGCTTCTGCTGGCAGACTGTGACTAGGCACCTCCTCACTGGGCAGAGCATCTCTGAAAAAAGGCAGCAGAATGACAGGAACTTTTAAATAAAGCCCTGCCTTCCCAGGACAGAGCACCTGAGAAAAAAAGACAGTTATGAGTTCCACTGCAGCAGACTTAAACGTACCTGCCCAGCAGCTCTGAACAGCTCACGGCTCAGCACTTGAGCTCCTATAAGGGACAGACTCTCTCCTCAAGCAGCTCCCTAAACCCCATATAACCAAAGAGACACCTCATAAAGGAGAGCTCAGGCTGATATCTGGCAGGTATCCTTCTGGGACAAAGATAACAGAAGAAGAAACTGGCAGCAACCCTTACTGTTCTGCAGCTGCCGCAGGTGATCCCCATGTAAGCAGGGTCTGGAGTGGACCTCCGGCAGTCCCACAGCAGAGAGGCCTGACTGTTAGAAGGAAAACTAATAAACAAAGAAATAACTTCATCATCAACAAAAAGGACGTCCACTCAGAGACCCCATCTGAAAGCCACCAAACACAAAGACCACAGGTAGATAAATCCACAAAAATGGGAAGAAATCAGCACAAAAAGGATGAAAATACCCAAAACCAGAAAGCCTCTCCTCCTCCAAGGGATCACAACTCCTCACCAGCAAGGCTGGATGGAGAATGAGTCTGATTGACAGAAACAGGCTTCAGAAGATGGGTAATAACAAACTTCTCTGAGCTAAAAGATCATGTTCTAAGCCAATGCAAAGAAACTAAGAACCTTGAAAAACGGTTTGATGAAATGCTAACGAGAATAAACAGCTTAGAGAGGAATATAAATGAATTGATGGAGCTGAAAAACACAACACGAGAACTTCACAAAGCATACACAAGTCTCAACAGCCAAATCAACCAAGCAGAGGAAAGGATATCAGAAATTGAAGATCAACTCAATGAAATAAAATGAGAAGGCAAGATTAGAGAAAAAAGAGTAAAAAGAAATGAACAAAGCCTCCAAGAAATATGGGATTATGTGAAAAGACCTAATCTACGTTTGATAGGTGTACCTGAATGTGACGGAGAGAGTGAATCCAAGCTGGAAAACACTCTTCAGGATATTATCCAGGAGAACTTCCCCAACCTAGCAAGGCAGGCCAACATTCAAGCCCAGGAAATACAGAGAACACCACCCCAAGGCACATAATCATCAGATTCACCAGGGTTGAAATGAAGGAAAAAAATGCCAAGGGCAGCCAGAGAGAAAGGTCGAGTTACCCACAAAGGGAAGCCCATCAGACTCACAGAGGATCTCTTGGCAGAAACCCTACAAGCCGGAAGAGAGTCGATATCCTTAAAGAAAAGAACTTTCAACCTAGTATTTCATATCCAAATTAAGCTTCATAAGCGAAGGAAAAATAAAATCCTTTATGAACAAGCAATTGCTCAGAGATTTCACCTCCACCAGGCCTGCTTTACAAGAGCTACTGAAAGAAGCACTATACACAGAAAGAACAACCAGTACCAGTCACTCCAAAAACATACCAAATGGTAAAGAGCATCAAAACAATGAAGAAACTGCATCAACTAATGGGCAAAACAACCAGCTAGCATCAAAATGGCAGGATCAAATTCACACATAACAATATCAACCCTAAATGTAAATGGACTAAATGCCCCAATCAAAAGACACAGACTGGCAAATTGGATAAAAAGCCAAAACTCATTGGTGTGCTGTATCCAGGAAACCCATCTCACATGCAAAGATACCACATAGGCTCAAAATAAAGGGATGGAGGAAGATTTACCAAGCAAATGGAGAGCAAAAAAAAAGCAGGAGTTGCAATCCTAGTCTCTGATAAAATAGACTTTAAACCAACAAAGATCAAAAGAGACAAAGAAGGGCATTAATGGCAAAAGGATCAATGCAACAAGAAGAGCTAACGATCCTACATATATATGCACCCAATACAGGAGCACCCAGATACATAAAGCAAGCTCTTAATGACCTACAAAGAGACTTAGACTCCCACACAATAATAGTGGGAGACTTTAACACTCTACTCTCAATATTAGACAGATCAATGAGACAGAAAATTAACAAGGATATCCAGGACTTGAACTCAGACCTGGACCAAGCAAACCTAATAGACATTTACAGAACTCTCCACCCCAAATCCACAGAATATATATTCTTCTCAGCACCACATCACACCTACTCTAAAATTGACCACATAACTGGAAGTAAATCACTCCTCAGCAACTGCAAAAGAATGGAAATCATAACAGTCTCTCAGACCACAGTGCAATCAAGTTAAAACTCAGAATTCAGAAACTAACTCAGAACCGCACAACATCGTGGAAACTGAACAACTGGTTCTTGAATGTTGACTGGATAAACAATGAAATGAAGGCAGAAATAAAGATGTTCTTTAAAATCAACGAGAACGAAGACATAATGTACCAAAATCTCTGGGACACATTTAAAGCAGTGTCTAGAGGAAAATTTATACCAATAAATGCCCACATGAGAAGCAAGGAAAGATCTAATATCGACACCCTACTGTCAAAATTGAAAGAGCTAGAGGAGCAAGATCAAAAAAACTCAAAACCTAGCAGAAGACAAGAAATAACTAAGATCAGAGCAGAAATGAAGGAGATAGAGACACAAAAAAACTTTCAAAAAATCAATAAATCCAGGAGCTGGTTTTTTGAAATGATCAACAAAATAGACCACTAGCCAGATTAATAAAAAAGAAAAGAGAGAATAATCAAACAGATGCAATAAAAAACGATAAAGGGGATATCACCACAGATTCCACAGAAATGCAAACCACCATCAGAGATTACTACAAACAACTCTATGCACATAAACCTGGAAGAAATGGATAAATTCCTGGACACTTACACCCTCGTAAGCCTAAACCAGGAAGAAGTTGAAACCCTGAATAGACCAATAACAAGTGCTGAAGTTGAAGCAGCAGTTAATAGCTTACCAACCAAAAAAAGCCCAGGTCCAGATGGGTTTACAGCCGAATTCTACCAGACATACAAAGAGGAGCTGGTACCACTCCTTCTGAAACTATTCCAAACAAATCCAAAAAGAGGGAATCCTCCCCAAATCATTTTATGAGACCAACATCATCCTGATACCAAAACCCGGCAGAGACTCAACAAGAAAAGAAAACTTCAGCCCAATATCCATGATGAACACAGATGCAAATATCTTCAATAAAATACTGGCAAACCATTGCAACAGCACATCAAAAAGCTTATCCATCACGATCAAGTAGGCTTCATCCCGAGGATGCAAGGCTGGTTCAACATACACAAGTCTATAAATGTAATTCACCACATAAACAGAACCAAAGACAAAAACCACATGATTATCTCTAGATGCAGAGAAGGCCTTTCACAAAATTCAACAGCCTTTATGCTAAAAACTCTCAATAAACTAGGTATTGACGGAACATATCTCAAAATAATAAATGTTCATTGCAGCACTGTTTACAATAGCAAAGACTTGGAACCGACCCAAATGCCCACTGATGATAGACTGGACAAGGAGAATGTGGCACATATACACCATGGAATACTATGCAGTCATAAAAAATGATGAGTTTGTGTCCTTTGTAGGGACATGGATGAACCTGGAAACCATCATTCTCAGCAAACTGACACAGGAACAGAGAATCAAGCATGACATGTTCTCACTCACAGGCGGATGTTGAACAATGAGAACACATGGACACAGGGAGGGGAGCATCACACACTGGGGTCTGTTGGGGGGGACTGGGGGGTGACTAGGGGAGGGACAGCATGGGGTGGGGAGTTGGGGAGGGAAAACATGGGGAGAAATGCCAGATATAGGTGACGGGGAGGAAGGCAGCAAACCATATTGCCAAGTATGTACCTATGCAACAATCCTGCATGTTCTTTACATGTACCCCTGAACCTAAATTGCAATATATGTATATATTATACATACATATGTATATTATATATACATGTATGTATATATGTATATATGTATATATTATACATACATATGTATATATAATGTATGTATAATATATGTATATATTATACATACATACATAGTATATACATATGTATATATACTATGTATGTATATATACATATATTATACATACATTATATATACATATGTATGTATAATATATACATATATTATACATACATTATATATACATATGTATGTATAATATATACATATATACATATATACATACATGTATATATAATATACATATGTATGTATAATATATACATATATTGCAATTTAGGTTCAGGGGTACATGTAAAGAACATGCAGGATTGTTGCATAGGTACATACTTGGCAATATGGTTTGCTGCCTTCCTCCCCGTCACCTATATCTGGCATTTCTCCCCATGTTTTCCCTCCCCAACTCCCCACCCCATGCTGTCCCTCCCCTAGTCACCCCCCAGTGTGTATATATAATATATACACTGTGTATGTGTAATATATACACCCCCCATAGTATATATAATATGTATGTATGTATAATATATGTATATATTATACATACATATGTATATATACTATGTATGTATGTATAATATATACATACATATGTATGTATGTATAATATATACATATATTGCAATTTAGGTTCAGGGGTACATGTAAAGAACATACATATAATATACATATGTATGTATAATATATATGTATATACATATATACATATGTATGTATAATATATACATACGTATGTACATACATATATACATATGTATATTATATATACATATATATATTTCATATATATATATGAAAGCATCCAGCTCCATGTTCAAAAAAAAAAAAAAAGCGAACACTAGCCTGGGCAACCAAACAAAACCCTGTCTTTAAAAAACAAAAAAGCCTGTTTCTCTCTACTTCTGAGATTTCTTTTTCTTTACTGTATCTTCTAGCTCACTAAAACTGTTAGATTTATGGATCTTCCCATGCAGCTAACACTTCCTACAATAAAAATATTCTTTCTAACCCTTTATCTCCAATGACTTGGATTACAAAATTCTTCAATTTTCTTTCCATGGAATTTCAGACTACAGTTTTGACATTTCTAAGAAATATTTGTTTCCTTCTCTCAAATCCTTCCCTGTGGAAATATCCCTGATCTGTCCTCAGCCCCCAAAATATATATAATATGTTCTCAACCAACAACACCACTTAAGCAGTCTCTTCCCCATTGGTGAACAATTGGAACACTCCTTTTAAAATGTTTTATGCATTCCACAACATTTTCCTGAGTAGAAACAAAACTCAAAACACCAAAGGAACTTGAGATGTCAGACTACTAAAACTAAAGAAAATCTCTCTTATTCTTTGGGTGAACTCTTTCAACTTACTTAAAAAGCTGACCAACTAAGAGTAGTACTAAGATTCGCCTCTGTTTTAAAATGCTTCTTTTGGCCAGGCATAGTTGCTTACACCTGTAATATCACCACTCTGGAAGGCTAAGGTGGTATCGCTTGAGCCTGGGAGTTCAAGACCAGCCTCAGCAACATAGCTAGACCCTATCTCCATTCTTTTTAAAATTTTTTAAAAATAAATAAATTTTTAAAAAGCTTATCTCAGTATTTCTATACTCCTTTTGACAACCTACAGGGCAAAAAATGTGGAGTATCAGTTACACCTACTTTGTTATAGCTTAAAAGTGAGAACAGATAAATTAACTCACATACGTGATCAAAATTGTAGGTTCTCTATTTGATAACAATGATAAAACAGTAATAAGAATCACTGGCTGAGCCGGGCGCGGTGGCTCACACCTATAATCCCAGCACTTTGGGAGGCCAAGGCGGGTGGACCACGAGGTCAAGAGATTGAGACCATCCTGGTCAACATGGTGAAACCCCGTCTCTACTAAATATATAAAAAATTAGCCGAGCATGGTGGTGCGTGCCTGCAGTCCCAGCTACTCGGGAGGCTGAGGCAGGAGAATTGCCTGAACCAAGGAGGCGGAGGTTGCAGTGAGCCGAGATCGCGCCACTGCACTCCAGTCTGGGTAACAAGAGCGAAATTCCATCTCAAAAAAAAAAAAAAAGAATCACTGGCTGGGCATGGTAGCTCATGTTGTAATCCCAGCACTTGGAGGCCAAGGCAAGAAGATTACTAGAGCCCAGGAATTCAAGACCAACGTAAGCAACACAGTGAAATCCCATCTCTACAAAAAACTTAAAAATTAGCCAGGTGTGGTGGCACACACCTGTAGTCCCAGTTTCTCAGGAGGCTGAGGTGGGAGGACTGCTTGAGCCCAGAAAAGATGGAGATTGTGCCACTACACTCCAGCCTGGGCAACAGAGTGAGATCCTCTCAAAAAAAAATTGTTAATATTTTTAAGTACTCAGTTGGTGCCAGACACTTTACTTTGATCCTCACAAGCCTATAACATAGACATCAACCACCTCATTTAAGAAAACAGAGAGGTTAAGTAACTTGTCCAAATCACATAGCAAGTTACGGGCAAGACTTGCTTGAACACAAGTCTGTTGAGCTCCAAAACCCGTGTCCTTAAAGAGGACCACAAGAGACTTCTTAATGGACAAGATATATCCAGCCTACTCATTTACCCCATGATTATGTACAGAAATTTAACACAGCACATTTATATGAGCATTTAACGTATGAATTAGTTTACAGATGAATACAGTTACCAAACTAAAATTGACCTATGTTAATTTCTACTCTCAGCTCTTCTGTGTCCTTCCTCCTAGAAGGAAGGGAGGGAGGGAAGGGAAAAAAGAACAGAACAGAACAGAAAAGATAAGAGGCCAGGCAAGGTGGCTTATGCCTATAATCCCAGCACTTTGGGAGGTTGAGGCAGGAGGATTACTTGAGTCTGGGAGTTCAAAACCCTTCTGGCAAATATAGCAAGACCCCATCTCTTGAAAAAAAAAAAAAAAACTGCTTTAATTAGCTGGACATGGTGGCATGAACCTGTGTTGGGAGGCTGAGGTGGGAAGATTGCTCGAGCCCAGGAGTTTGAGGCTGCAGTGAGCTATGATCATGCCACTGCACTCTAGCATGGACTGCAGAGTACAACTCTGTTTAAAAAAAAAAAGAAGGAAAAAGAAGTTTTTTTACCCACTGTTGCAGTTAACTGGCAAACCTATGTAATAAATTAACAGAACCAGTTTAGCAACAAATGAGATGCACAAGGTCTTTAAATTCTATCCTTAGCCATGTTGCTGATTTGAAGTGATTTAACAGCATTTAAAGTAAGTTAAATTTTACATTTATGGGGTTTTCAAAACCACAGTCAAAAATAAGAACCCAAGCCTGAGCAACATGGCAAAACCCATCTGTACACAAAATGCAAAAATTAGCCAGGCGTGGTGATGCACACCTGTAGCCCCAGCTGCTAAGGAAGCCAATAGGAGAGGATTGCTTCGGCTCAGGAGGCAGAAGTTGCAGTGAGCAGAAATCATGCCACCGCACTCTAGCCTGGACAACAGAGACCCTGCCTTTAAAACAAAAAAAAGAACCCATATTTATGAAATTTCAGTAATAAACCCTGATATCAAATACCTAGGTGAAAAAGAAAAAGGTCAAAATCTAGCTGCTTTGCCTAATTATTGACAAGGTTCCAAGTGTCAGAAATATTTAAATGAAATAAACATACAATTGTCCATGGCAATTATCTCTAGGAAGAGAGACTGCAAGAAAGGAAAATGAAAATATTATGGAGAAGGGCTTTTGCCCATGTGTGCATGTAAATGTTCATGTGTGTGTGTGTGTGTGCGTGTGTGTACTGGGGTTTTTGTAAGAACAAAAATTCCTTAAAAGGCAAAGTCTGATCAGACTTAATTTTTATCTGCATCAATGAGCCTGACATAAGGATTACACATTTCACTATCTAATAAAGGGGACACCATTAAGGAAAAAAGCAACATTCTCTCTGTCCCTTTGGCCTCTCCAATTGAACTAAAACAAGACTCAATAGATTAAGTTTTTACCCACTCCAAAACAACTATTTCTATTTCATCAGAAGCAAGAGAGAGAAATCTTAAAGGACATTAACCTTCAAGCAGCTCAAAAGGGAAAGAAATATTAGAACTTGAGAAATAAAATGGAGAATTAAACTCTCTTGACATTCTTCAGGTAGCAAGGAGAACCACCCAGTTAAAGAGCTTCTCTCCTCACAGTGAAAGCCTGAAGGTGGAAACTGACGAAAAGTATCCCAGAGAGCAGCCAGCTGGCTGCCTCCAGTACTCACTCATTCATCCATTCTCCTGAGCTTAAAGAGAAAAGATAAAAATGAGAAGTGCTTTAAAATTAAAGTTGATGTTTAAATGTCAGGTCTCTTCTGAGCCCCTACTTTTTCATCTTAAAAATAACTTTTTGAAGCCAGGCATGATGGCTCACACCTGTAATCCTAGCACTTTGGGAGGCCGAAGTGGGTGAATCTCCTGAAGTCAGGAGTTTGAGACCAGCCTGGCCAACATGGTAAAACCCCATCTCTACTAAAAATACAAAAATTAGCTGGGCATGGTGGTGGGCACCTGTAGTCCTAGCTTCTCGGGAGGCTGAGGCAGGAGAATCACTTCAACCCATGGGGCAGAGGTTGCAGTGAGCCGAGATTGCACCACTGCACTCCAGCCTGGGCAACAAGAGCGAAACTCCATCTCAAAAAAAAAAAAAAGAAAGAAAGAAATTATTTGCTACCAATAAATAATTTGCGAAGGTACTTAGCATAAAACCTGAGACACAGTAGGTACCCAATAAATGTTAGATTCTTTCTTTCAGAACTGAATTTCCAACTGCCAGATAGATCTCCTACTACTCTTTGAGCTCACAAGGCCCATTAGCCCACCTCACTGCTGGACTACCCAACTTATCCCAGATCTTCTTCTCCTGTATTTTCTCTCTCTCTCAAGTAATGGCATGAACACTCTCTTTGGCACCTGGTTTCAAATTATCTGTCTTCTATCTCCTTTTAATCTCCTCAGACCCTGTTCTCCAAATGTCTTCATCACTCACCTGAATTTCTGAAACATCCTTGTAATTCGACTCCCTGCTTCTCCAGTACATCCTTCAAAATATTATGATGAAACAGAGCTCACACCAAGCACCTGTTTTGGTTCCCCACTGACCATGAGAATATAGTCTGAACACTTGCGTGTGAAAAACCCTCCAAAATCTAAGCACAAATCACCTCGCCAGCCTTCCCTCCCACCACACCCTGCCATGAACCCTGTGCTTGTGTTCTGCCTGCAATCCACTCTCCTCCATTCTCCACCCATGAAAGCCCTACTCATCATTCTAGGCCCAGCTACTCAGCTCAAGTGGCAAATGTTTTACAAAATTAGCTCTAACTTCCCCAAAGTTGGCATTAATCACTTGCTTTATGCACCCACAGCACCTCACTTGTACCTCAGCTGGCACTTCTTCCATTCTAGATAATACCACAGTGACTTGTTTTCAAGGCCATCTCTCCCAGTTCCTGAAGAATTAGGACTCACATCTGATTCATTTCTGATTGTCCCCTAAACACCTGTTACCTAGCCCCTTCTGTACTGCACCCCTGAACTGAATGTAATAGCATTTGTTATCATGTGTTCTATAGGTACCATGCTGTCCGTTACCTGTATTATCTCACTAACACTCATCAACGCTTACAAAGTACGTGGGATTTTAGTTTCACTTTTACAGATGAGGAAACTCTACTCAGAGAGGTTAAGTAATTTGCCCAAAATAACACCTCCAGTATAGAGAGGTGTTATTCATATTCAGCAAAGCTAGAATATGAAGCAGGGGTCAGACTGATTTCAGAAGCCATGCCTTTAACCACTACACTATACCACAGACATTTTTAAAATTCACTTGTTCCTCTAGAATGTATGCACATGGGAGTATTACTCAAGATCAGCACCCCAGGAAATCGTATTTACTCCTTTCAGCACATGAAGGTCCTTTTGGTTCTGCTCTAGTCCAGAGGCATAAACAAGCAGACTCATGATAACCCAGATTCATTTATTTTTTCTCCTTTTTTTACCTCCACTCCCAGTCCCCATGACCTCTGAAAAACAAATCAGAAGATAAATGTTTTGGAAGACAGAGATAGAAAAAGAATGCAATCTTTCATTCCTTGTGATACATACAATAGTAAGTATATAAGATTCAGCAGGCATATAGAACCTAAAAGAATCTGTTGGATCATTTCAAAACATGCTCACCCTGCTCAAACCTGAAATCAACAGCAGTTGCTAAGAAAACACATGACCAAACGCAAGACAACATGATGACTCACCCAAGGAACAAGCTTACCTTCCAGTTCTCAGAAACCACCACCAACAGAGTCTTTGTAACCAAATCATTAATCTGTGGTTACAAACATTCAGGAGTTTCTTTTCATCCAGCTCAGAAGGGAATATAATCAGTTCTGGATTAAACACTTTTATAAAAGTAATTATTACCAGCAGAGGGGAAGCTTTCTGCAGTGAAAAATGTACAAAGACTACAAAGGTAACATATTTTCTTTTAAACAAAGGTCTATTAACAGAGGAAAGATTCCTACTCAATGTCATCAAATGAGTGACTACAAAGAATATTCTAACAAGAGCATGCTTAGTAACCGATTTTCTTTGCCAACACAAGTGCAAATAATAAAACACATCTTGGCCGGGAGCAGTGGCTCATGCCTGTAATCCCAGTACTTTGGGAGGCCAAGGTGGACGGATTACAAGGTCAGGAGTTCGAGACCAGCCTGGTAATATGGTGAAACCCCATTTCTACTAAAAATACAAAAAAGTAGTCGAGCATGGTGGTGCACGCCTCTAATCCCAGCTACTAGGGAGGCTGGGGCAGGAGAATTGCTTGAACCCAGGAGGCAGAGGTTGAAGTGAGTTGAGATCACGTCATTGCACTCCAGCTTGGGCAACAAGAGCAAAACTCTGTCTCAAAAGAATAAATAAAAATAAATAAAACACATCTTTAACTCTTTAGTAAACAGAATTCATGATAATCATTTTTTCTTTCTGAATCACTATCTCAAATTTTTGAACTAAAAGCTCTAATATGCATTATTCTATCCACAATCCCATCGTACACTGGCTATAATCCACCATTATACTGTAGTAATAGCTTATATGCATTCCAGTTGTGGGATTTTTTGTTTTGGGGGTATGGCAGATAGTCTTGAAGAGCTTATTTATATTGTTGAAATATACAACTAAGAAAAAAATTTCTTCTGAGTAACATTTTAAAATGAAAATTAGCTCTTGTATGAGGTGTCTGCGAAAAAAAAATGAAAATTAGCTAACTCCTATGGTATGACCCATTAATTCACGTATCACACAGAAGCGGCTAAAGATGAAAATCTCAGTCATAAGTGATACAATCAGCTTTTCCTCAGGATACCACAACATGTCCTCCAAAGCAAAAGTAGGAGAAAACAGGCGGTACATCTGTAACCAGTTCTGTCCCCTCTCCGAACACCAACTATCCCACAACCTGATCTCCTACTAAATGCGTTATCTCTAACCTTGAAAAGAGGACGGCATGGAGCACACTGACTAAGACAAATGGATTTTTAAAACTTATTACGCATCCCCACATGCACAATACCTTTTCTTTCCAAATGAGGCAACATAACTGCTGAAATGAGTAGTGAGAATTCTTAGTTTACATATGTTAAAAATCTGCCCCACGGCCAGGCACAGTGGCTTATCCCTGTAATCCCAGCATTTTGTGAGGCAGTGGCAGGCAGATCACCTGAGGCCTGGAGTTTGAGACCAGCCTGGCCAACAGAGTGAAATTCCATCTCTACTAAAAGTACAAAAATTAGCCAGGTGTGGTGGTGCATGCCTAGTTCCACTCAGGAGGCTGAGGCAGGAGAACTACTTGAACCCAGGAGGTGGAGGCTGCAGTGAGCCGAGATCACGCCACTGCACTGCAGCCTGGCGACAGACTGAGACTGTCTCAAAAAAAAAAAAAAACTTCAAACCTTCAAAAACCTTCTAATATCTACCTTCCTAAAAGTCTGCCTTTCAAATTAAAATTTCCCATTCAAGTGTAATAATTCAATTTTGCCAGGGCATGTATGTATATCTTCCTTACTATTCTAGAATATTATTTATAAGTATAATGCATATATTATTAACATAATGACAGTACATAAAATGTTATAATAAAATGTATTCATGGTAGTGACAAGTATATTTCTTTTTGCCAGGCGCGGTGGTTCACGCCTGTAATCCCAACCCCTTGCGAGGCAGAGGTAGGAGTACTGCTTGAGCCCAGAAGTTCGAGACCAGCCTGAGCAACATAGAGAGATCTCATTTCTACAAAATATCAAAACACAAGGCTGGAGGTTCATTTGGGCCCAGGAGGTCAAGGCTGCAATGAGCCATGATCACACCACACTGCACTCCCACCTGGGTGCCAGAGCGAGACCTTGCCTCAACAACAAAAAAAGTATACTTTTTAATAGATTTTATGCAAATAGGAATACATGTACATGTGTCCACCTGTTGTTTTGTTTTATCCACCTTTTGTGTAAATTAGCTCCGGATAAGTTTTATCTATAATGTAAGGGTAACCAGGAAATGGCTACATATGATTCAGTTTCAAATTCATTTCTAGCACCTTAACATCTCAAATAATTTAAAATCCAATTATTTAAAGATAAAATGATATGACGGATGAAATTTGCTTCAAAATAATCCAGCACGGGGGGGATATGTGAAGACATGGGTAAAAACAGATTGATAGGATTTAATAATATTTATTCTGGGTAATTGTTACATGATGGTACATTTTACTATTATCTCTGCTTTTGAATCTATTTGAAAGTTTTCATAAGAAATTTTAAATACAATTTACTATTACTTCACCGCCAAACATAACTGTATCACTTTGAATTTGTTTTACTGTGCTCACTTCAGCAACACATTGAGTAAAACTGAATTTGTTTTACCTACATTTCTTTTTTTCCTTTTAGACGGGGTCTCACTGTGTCTCCCAGCTCACTGCAGCCGCAATCGCCCAGGCTCAAGCGATTCTCCCACCTCAGCCTCCCTAGTACCTACCTGGGACTACAGACATGCACCACCATAGCCCAGCTACTTATTTTCTTTTAAGAGATGGGGGTCTCACTATGTTGCCCAGGCTGGTCTCAAACTCCTGGGCTCATGTGATCCTCCTGCCTCGGCCTCCCAAAACGCTGGGATTATAGGCATATGCTGTGGTCCCCAGCCAACATTGCAACTAATGTTTTATATGATATTAGTGCCAACTAATGCTCTTAAAATACAGTGGGGTAAACATCACATTTCTTAACCATATGCATAGACTTCAAGAGCTGAAAAAAATCTCAGAGATCATCTCATCCTCTATGCCCATGGTTCACAGTCTGGAGCATGCATCAGAATCACTTAGAAGACCTATTAAACACAGACTGCTGGGCCCCACTGTCAAGGTATAGTCAATAGGTTGCTGCTCCTGGTCCCTGGGCCTTACTTTGAGAACCACTGTTCTAGCTGACCATGCTTCGCCCTGCTCATGTCTCCACTCAGTGACTCCAATCACCCCACTGAGATGTTCCTATGCTAATGGGCCTTTCTGCTTCTAGACAGCTTGCTAATGGCAAGGGACATTGACTTTCATCTGTGTGTCAGAGCCCAGATTCAGTAAGTATTTAAAAAATAATTCGTTGAATGTATTAAAGAGGGGTACGTTTACACAGCACGATAGAGAAGAGCTACTCACTTACAACAAACTGCACACAGTGGTAGTAGCCAAAGGGAGACTAAAAGTCAGCTGAAACCAGAGAAACAAGTAATTGGCAGATTCTAGAAAAATCTAAGCACCGCATCTCAGATTGAACTTTCCAATCAAATATGGACACTGACGAGCAAAAGCTTGAAGCTCCTTTTTGTCAAATGTGTTACTTTGACCTGAGGAGCTATTAGCAAGTATTTTTCATCTCACATAACATCAAAAGAAAGAGATGCTTTCACACTCATCTTTCAACTCAACGTTTCTCAGGGTCTGGAAAATGTCAACACAGGAAGATAGATTTCCTTCTCCCCATTCACCTCTCTCTTCCTAATGGAGCCCAAAGGAAAGAAAAGGAGGCAATGCACCCTGCAGAGCCTATCTGGAGGGGAGGGTTCTCTGGTGAGGTGCTCTGAATATTGTAACACTCTGCTGTATTCTAAAATATGTTCTATACATAAGCAGAATACTATTTAAAAAATAAAATACGTTTCTATTACAGCAATGGTTTGCTCTATGATAATTTAGTGGATTTAGTTTTTTTTTCTTTTTTTCTCTTTTTTTTTTCTTTTTCCTGGAAAATTAAAGCAATTAAGGATTTAGTTCAAGAAAATTAGTTTCTAGGCCAGGTACACATCTATAATCCTAGTCCTTTGGGAGGCCAAAGCAGGTAGATCATTTGAGCCAGAGAGGCAGAAGTTGCAACACTCCAGCGAGGGAGGGAAAGGAGGGGAAGGAAGGGAAGGAGGGAAAGGAGGAGAGGAAGGGGAAGGAGGAGAGGAAGGGAAAGGAGCAGAGGAAGGGGAAGGAGCAGAGGAAGGGGAAGGGGGAGGGGAGAAAGAGAAACAGAAGAAGAAAAGAAAGGAGAGAAAAGAGGTCAGGGTGCAGTGGCTCATGCCTGTAATCCCAGCACTTTGGGAGGCTGAGGCGGGCAGATCACTTAAGGCCAGGAGATGGAGACCAGCCTGGCCAACACGGTGAAACCTCTTCTCTACTACAAATACAAAAATTAGCCAGGTGCGGCGGCACACACCTGTAGTCCCAGCTACTTGAGATGCTGAGACCAATAGGTCAAAGCTACCATGTAAGCAACAGAGAGAAACTCTGTCTCAAAATGAAATAAATAAAATATAAAAATAAGAAATATAAAATAACAATATAATGATAGCTAATAAGCATAAGGCTATAAAATAGAATTATAAAAAATATTCAAGTAACCCAAAAACAGTAAAAGAAAGCAAAGAGCACATGAGGAAAAAAAGAAAATGATAAGATGCTAGATTTAAATCTAATTACATCAATAATCGCTTTAAGTATAAATGTCTAAACATCTTGATTAAAAGGCAAAGATAGTCACAATGGAAAAAAAATATAATATCATCCAAGGAGTGGCAGCCACTTCTTTAGTGCAGGCTGCATATAGTGACCTCCTTCTTTAAAAAATGCAGTGCAGAAAGGAGAACTACATCTTAAAAAATAATAATAATAAAATAAATTGTAATTTAAATTTTAAAAGTATTTTAAACTGAATAAAAATAAAATCGCACCGTATCAAAATTTGTGAGATGGCACTAAAGTAGTACTGAGGAATAAATTTAAAAGACTAAACACCTATATCAAAGAAAAAAAGGCACAAATCAATGACCTAAGGAAACTAGAATAAGAACAAATTGAACCCAAAAGTAAAGTAGAAGAAAAAATAAAGATTAGAGTGAAACTCAATTAAAGGGAAAATGGAAAAATATTAAACAATATCAATGAAACCAACAGTTAGTGCACGGAGGTCAATAAAGCTGATAAACCTCAAGCCTAGGGCATCGCAACCGTGGCATTGCTAACGCTTTGGCTGAATAACCGAGAGGATCTCACCTATCCATTGTAGGGGATCTAGCAGCATCCTGGACCTCTGCCCACTAGATGCCAGGAATACATGCTTCTCGTCCCTATACCAGACATGGTCTCCAGACACTGCCTCCAAAAATTATCAAATGTTCCTCGTATAGGTGGGGTAAACTTCCACCCATACTTCACAACATAAACAAAAATTAACTCAAAGCAGATGAACCTAAATGTCAAACCAAAACCTATAAACATTTTAGAAAAACATCATAGGAGAAAGCCTTTTTGATTTTGAATGAAGCAGATTTCTTAGATATAATACCAAAAGTACAATCCATAAGAATAAATTTACAAGTTGTACGTCATCAAAATTAAGAACAGTATCCTCAAAAGATATTGTTAAGAGAATGTAATAAACTTGCTATGGTTTAAATGTCCTCTCCGAAACTCTGGTGAAATTTAATTGCCACTATAACATTATTAAGAGGCAATACTGTTACAATATTACAGTATTAAGAGATGGAACTTTTTTTTTTTTTTTTTGAGACGGAGTTTCACTCTTGTTACTCAGGCTGGAGTACAGTGGCGCAATCTCGACTCACTGCAACCTCTGCCTCCCGGGTTCAAAGCGATTCTCCTGCCTCAGCCTCCCGAGTAGCTGGGACTACAGGCACATGCCACCACACCCAGCTAATTTTTGTGTTTGTTTTGTTTTGTTTTGTTTTGTTTTTGAGATGGAGTTTTGCTCTTGTCGCCCAGGCTAGGGTGCAATGGTGTAATCTCCGCCTCAGCCTCCCAAGTAGCTGGAATTACAGGCACCTACCACCAAGCCTGGCTAATTTTTTTTTTTTTTTTTTTTTGTATTTTTAGTAGAGATGAGGTTTCACCATGTTGGCCGGGCTGGTCTTGAACTCCTGGCCTCAGGTGATCCACCCGCCTCAACCTCCCAAAGAGGTGGAACATTTATCAGGTGATTAGGTTATGAAGGCTCTGCTCTCATTAATGGATTTATGCCATCATTGTAGGAGTGGGTTTCTTATAAAAGAATAAATCAGGATGAGTGTGGTGGGGCATGCACCTGGAGTCCCTGCTACTCAGGAGGCTAAGGCAGGAGAATCGCTGTAACCTGGGAGGCAGAGGTTGCAGTGGGCTGAGATTGAGCCACTAAACTCCAGTCTGGTCAACAGAGCAAGACTCTGTCTCAAAAAACAAAATAAGCTGGGCGCAGTGGCTCATGCCTGTAATCCCAGCACTTTCAGAAGCCAAGGTGGGCAGAGCACTTAAGGCCAGGAGTTCAAAACCAGCCTGGCAACACAATGAAACCCTGTCTCCACTAGAAATACAAAAAAAAAAAAAAAAAAAAAGCCAGTGTGGTGGCATACACCTGTAATCCCAGCTACTCGGGAGGCTGGGTACAAGAATTGCTGGAACCCAGGAGGCAGAGGTTGCAATGAGCCAAGATTGTGTCACTGCAATCCAGCCTGGGTGACAGAGTGAGACTGTGTCTTAAAATAAATAAATAATAAAATAAAAAGAATAAATCAGCTCCATTTTGCATCTTTCTCACCCTCTCTTTGCCCTTCTGTCATGTAGTGATACAGTAAAAATGCTCTCACCAGATGTCGCCCCCTCCTCAATCTTAGACTTCCCAGATTCTAGAGCCGTGAGACAATAAATTTCTGTTCATTATAAATTACCCAATCTGTGGTATTCTGCAATGGCAGCACAAAATGGACTAAGACAAGACTGAATGCAAATATTTGCAAACCTTAGACCTGATAAAATGACTTGCACCCAGAATACACAAAGAACTCTCAAAACTCAATAATAAGGAAACCACAAGAAAATGGGCAAACAATTTGAGCAGACACTTCAACAAAGAAGATATGCCTGGTAGATAAGCATATGAAACAGTGCTCAATGTCATTAGCCATCAGGGAAACAGAAATTAAAACCACAATGAGGTACCACTACACACCCAAAAGAATGGCTATGAAAGCCTGACCACCCCAATTGTTTGCAAGGATTTGGAGCAACTGGAACCCTCACAAACTACTTTGGTTATATTATATAACCACTTTGGAAAAGTACAGTTTTTGGAGAGTTAAACATATGCCTACCATAGAATCTAGTCATTCTACTCCTAGATATCTACCCAGGGGAAATGAAAGATATGCATACAAAGACTGTGTATAATGTTCACGGCAGTTTTAGTTTTAATAGTCCAAAACCAGAAACAACCCGAACGTCTATCAATGGGTGAAAAGATAAATGAAATGTCTATCAGTACAATGTTGTATTACTTAACAATAAAAACGAATCAACTATTAATACAATATGGGTGAGTCTCAAAATAATTATGCTAAGCAAAAGCTAGGCAAAGAAGAGAACTTATTACATGATTCCATGTACATAAAATTCTAAAAATGCAAACTAATCCACAGAGTCACAAAGTTATCTATCATTGGTTGTACGAGGAAGGGGGATTTAGGGTACAGCAAGGGGCTAGAGGAAGGCAGTTTCACAGGTCTATACATAAGTGAAAAACTTCTCAGCCAGGTTCAGTGGCTCACACCTGTAATCCCAACACTTTGGGAAGCCAAGGCAGGTGGATCACAAGGTCAGGAGATGGAGACCATCCTGACTAACCCGGTGAAACCCTGTTTCTCTAAAAATACAAAAACTTAGCTGGGCATGGTGGTGCATGCCTATAACCCAAGCCACTTGGGAGGCTGAGGCAGGAGAATTGCTTGAACCCAGGAGGCAGAGGTTGCAGTGAGCTGAGATTGAGCCACCGCACTCTAGCCTGGGCAACAGAGTGAGACTCCATCCCAAAAAAAAAAACCTTCTCCAACATAAACATGAGGCCAAATGCAGGCTCATGCCTATAATCCAGCATTTTGGGAGGCTGAGGTGAGAGGATCACTTGAGGCCAGGAGTTAGGAGACCAGCCTAGGCAACATGGTAAGACCTCTTCTCTAGAAAAAATTTAAAAATTAGCCAGGTATGGTAGTGCGTACCTGTAGTCCATTACTTAAGAGGCTGGAGTGGAAGAATCACTTGGGCCCAGGAGGCAGAGGCTACAGTGAGCCATGATCGCAGCACTGCATTCCAGCCTGGGTGATAGAATGAGACCTTGTCTCAAAAAATAAAATAAAATAAAATAATAAAATAAGTGACTTTACACTATTCCAGACATAATCCTTTATTTGGTGAAAGTAGGAAAGGAGGCATATGACACAGATCCTTTGTACCTGTGAAAGCAAGTATTTTGTCTTTAAAAAGAAAAGCCGGGCACGGTGGCTCACACCTGTAATCCCAGCACTTTGGGAGGCCGAGGCGTGTGGATCACGACGTCAGAAGTTCAAGACCAGCCTGGCAAAGATGGTGAAACTCCATCTTTACTAAAAATACAAAAAATTAACCAGGCATGGTGGCACACGCCTGTAATTGTAGCTACTCAGGAGGCTGAGGCAGAGAATTGTTTAAACCTGGGAGGCGGAGGCTGCTGTGACCTGAAACTGCGCCACTGCACTCTAGCCTGGATGACATAGCGAGACTCCATCTCAAAAAAAAAGAAAAGAAAAGAAAGTGAATATACAGTAAATACTCAGAGAATAGGCTATTGCATTTAATATTATTTCTTACCCAAGATTAATATGAAATATTTCATAATTTAAAAAAAGGAAAAATGGTTTTACTCTTTCCAATTTGGCCTGCCCCACTCCCAGGCAGGATGAGGTGCTTCCCTCCTCTCGCAGCCCCCAGGAGCACGTGTGTATACTGCAATAGCTTATCTTCCCACTAGACTAATAGCTTCGTCAGGATAGGGACTAGGTCTTTTGATCTTGACATAGTGGTCAAATATAGGTCCTTTAGAGTCTGCAAGCCTGCCTTTATATTCTAGGCTCTGCCACTCACCCATAGCATAATCTCGGAAAGTTATTCAATCTCCTGATGCCCAGTTTTTTAAACTACAAAATGGGTTCATAGGCTATATGTGAGAATTCAATGTTAATTTCTCCAGAAAGGCCCTGCATGATCTGACACCTACCTGACTTCCACTCTGTCATTAGTCCCACCCTCCCTTGACTCGACAGTGCTCAGCCACAATGACCTCTCAATTCCAACAAATCCACACACCGCCAAGCTCTTTCCTGCCTCAAGGCCTCTGGGCATGGTATGTCTCTGCCTGATCTTCTTCCATGCCTGTCTCCTCTCTACAACCTCTTATGCCACAACAACATGGCTAGCTCCTTCTCATCTTCAAGTCTCAGTTAAACGTCACTTCCACCGAGAGGTCTTCTCATCAGTATTATGGGAGGCCTCGGTTATTCTATGTCTCAGTATTCTGTTGCATCCTTCTTTCCACTCAACATTCATTCAAGTCATTGCCAATTACTGTTTCAGATTCTGAAGTTACAACAGTGAATAAAACAGCTCTAATGCAGGTCTGAAGGAGGATACAATCGCCTGAAGACGACAGACAATAAACAAGCCACATATTATATGGTAGACAGCCATGAGGGCTATGGAGGAAAAACAGTAACTTACGAAAGGAGGAATGGGAGTTGCGAGAGTGGTTGTGATTTTAAATTTGGGGGTTAGTGAAGACTCACTGATGAAAATAACATCAAGTAAAGAAGTGAAGGGGGTCAGGTCAACAGGAGAACCATGAGAGATACGGGCCAGGGGGTCATTCCAGGCAGTGCACAGCAAGTCCAAAGGCCCTCATGCAGCAAGACAGCTAGTTTGTCTGTAGACACTCAGAGTAGCAGATAGGATAGGAAGGTAACAGCACGGAGAAGCAGGGAAACCAAAAGAGGTGTGCTCTGGAAGCCACTGTCAGGTCTTTGCCATTCAGTCAGAGAGACATGAGAAGCTATGGAGGGTCTGAACAGAAGAATGATGTGCTCTGATTTACCTTTCAAAACCTGCGATTAGTTTAGCAATATGTTTTATTTCCTGCCTATATTCCTCACCTAGATAAGGGCAGGAACCACAGCTGTCTTGTGCACCACTATCACCCTGGCAGCTGGCACAATACACTGTGGGTACTCAATAAATATTTACAGATGAAAAAGGTAAAAAGGTAATCTATGTAAAGTATCTACTAGTACAAAATAAGCATTCTATAAGGGGTAACTATTATTATTATTCAGAACCCCAGAAGCCAGCACAGTGGCTGGTATGTGTAGGAGCTTATTTGAGTAAATGAATAACTTTGTGAAATTTTTGAAAATATATATTTAAAACATATAAGTAATGAAAAATATAATAATGAAAAATGAGGCCAGGCGCGGTGGCTCATGCCTGTAATCCTAGCACTTTGGGAGGCCGAGGTGGGTGGATGAAGAGGTCAGGAGATCGAGACCGTCCTGGCCAACATGGTGAAACCCCATCTCCACTAAAAATACCAAAAATTAGCTGGGCGTGGTGATGCGTGCCTGTAATCCCAGCTACACGGGAGGCTGAGGCAGGAGAATCACTTGAACCTGGGAGGCAGAGGTTGCAGTGAGCCGAGTTCAGGCCACTGCACTACAGTCTGGTGACAGAGCGGGACTCTGTCTCAAAAAAAAAAAAAAAAAGAAAAATGAGTAAATCGCTTTTCATCCATTCCCTTACTTATTAAAATGTGATTCATTCCGTTTTTAAATTTTACATTAACTCTCACCTTACGCTAGTGAGAGCACTACTCAGAATGACCTCATTGTGACTCAGTTCTCTAAACAACCTGCAATACCCTACAATAAAGTTAACACGAAGCCACTGAAATGCTTAAAAAAAATTTAATTGGGTAAATTTATTCACATGATTTTTCAAACAATTTTAAGGCTAGCTAGCGGTGTTTTTTTTTTTTAATTCAGATAAAGCTTTGTTAATTCAAACATATGGACAAAGACCTAAACATTTCCACTTCTTACTTATTTTGTTATCTCCAGTCTTCACCACGAAAAAAACTTAATGAGGATTACACCTGTTCCCACCGCCCCAGGGGGCTGGCCAGGCTAAAGCTGTTCAGTAATTATCTCAGGAAAAGCCCCTGAGAGTCTCCACAGCTTTCCAGAAAGACAACTTAGAGAAGGAGTCATGCATTAAAGCATGAAAGCACACCAAATATTCCATCCCATAAAAGCTGAACGCTCTCCCCTGAACCTGTTTACAATGTCTCAGTGGCAGGTACTGGAGTGGTGAGAAGGCCAGGTGTGGCCCGGCATGGTTTCATTGTATTCCCCACCTCTAAAAGTGATCGAACCCATCCTAGCATGGCCACTTAGTATCTGCAACGAAGCCTTCGGAACTTTAAGAAAAGCAGAAGAAAGTTGCTTCAAATCAAAGAAACTCAAAAAAAAAAAAAAAAAAAAAAAAAAAAGGCGATGCCAAGAGTGGAGCCGCGCGAAAGAACCCTCACGGATTGGCTCCGACTTGCCGGTGCTTGTACACAATCGCGCCTGCGGCGTCCAGCTCAGAAGCTCCCTTTCACCGAGGGAGGGGGAAATAACTTTCGGAAACAGCAGGCGTCCACAAACTCGAATGCTACACAGGACTTCTCGGCCTCCATCACATCAGGCGCTAACGTTCCCAGCAGCACTAATGCCATACACAGCCCCCGCCCCGCCCTTTTGGACAGAAGAAAAATAACCTAAGGAGGAGAAGGTGCCACCGTCAGACCCTAAAGGCAATTTCAGACAACAAAGACCCCAAGCAATCAAAATGGAATTATAATCCCGGGCGTTCGACAGCCCCCGCCCCCGTGGAGACGCTAGGCTGTCCCGCCCGCCGCCGCCCCTCCAGTGCCCGGTCCGTCCGTCCCCGCGCCCCCTCCAGCCCGGGTGCGCCCCGGCCCGCGGGTCCCCGAGTCCCCCCGGCGAGCCCCACACCGCCCACGATCCTGCAATCTCTGCGCCGCAGCTGTCCGCCTTCCAGCTCACGCGGCATTCAAAATCTTTCCCGCCCAGGCGTGACGCGAGGAATGAAAACAATCAGCGGCCCCCGAGCGCCGGGGCCTGGGCCGGGAAGGGGGCGGCCGGGGCACCCGGGCACAGCCTCCCGCGCAGCGCCTGCCCGAGCCGGGTAGACCGGCGGGCTGGGGCCCGGAGGTGACACAAAGAACCCGGAGAGACAAACGCCACCCGCTGGCGCTCGCTCCAATCCCCGGAGCGCCCCGCCCGCTGACAAGTTTGCGGCGCCCTCCACGCACCCCGCTCTCCCCACTCGAGCAAAGTTTCCCGTGGCCCAGCTCGGACCCCGGCATCGGGTCGGTTCCCGGCTCCCGCCGCCCCCGTCCCCGGCTCGGGGATCTTTCACTCCCTCGCTCCCGCCCCTTCCCCTCCCTCCCGCTCTCTTCTGGGCGCACCGGGGTACTGGGGCCCCGCGGACGCGCTCACCCACCTTCCGCCCGGCCGAGGGGCGAGGGCGCGGGCCGGGGCCGCCAGAGGTCGGCGCCCCGCTTGCCTAGCTCCCTGAATCGCGCCTTTTGCTCGCTCTCCCTCTCGCTTTTTCAGGTCCGGCCGAAGGCTCTGGGCGCAGCTGAGCGCGCTCCGCTCCTTGGCGCTCGGAAAGCGGCAAACCACGCCCCGCGCCTTCCCCGCCCGCCTCCCGCCGCCGAGTCCCGCGCTCGCCGCTCGGCGGCCAGTGTGGAGCGCGCCCGCCAGCGCGGGGCGGAGCAGCAGGCCCTGCCGCAGCCCGGGGCGGGCAACTTTCTCCCTGTGGTTTGGGACATCAGAGGTGGTGTGAGGGAGAGACCACCTCGCAATGCAGGTTCAAGGCCCTTTTCTTATCCGGGGCTGGGGGACCAGGGGTCACAAACTCCCCTAAAAAGCTTTTCTGGACTATTTCAGCAGGGGTCTTCTCCAACGCCCGCAGATTCCTGGGTCTTGGAAGTGGGAGTAAGAGAGCAGATCTGCGATTAGCTACCAGACGGTGAACAACTCATTTCACCCCGTGGGCTCTTTGTAACACCAGGAGTTTGGATTCGAAGGTCTTTAAAATCTGGATCCATATTTCGTAGTGGTCCGGACCTCGAGGTCACCTGGAGAGAAGGGGAGGCTCTTGTTAACAATGCAGATGACCGGGTCCCTCCCTCCTCTTGGATGAGGGAAAGTGGAGAGCTGCCTCAGTCGTCTGACGCGACATACATCATCCAGGTCTTAAAACTCACTGCGAACTACATCCTTGGAACTGCGTCTTGCAGGTGGCTGTTTGATATAACAGCAATACTCAATCCCTTTGGACTCAGGATGTTGTCATTTTACTCCCACTTACCTCTTGCGCTGCTATTTACAGTATTACTAAGGCACTTGAAGTTCCAAATAAAATGCGCACCTCACTATTATTACATAAAGAAGCAGTGACTTTTCAGTACTTCTCTATTGAGTTTCTATTACAATCAGATTTAACTTATTTTATTTTTTAGACACGGTCTCACTCTGTTGCCCAGGCTAGAGTACAGTGGTGTGATCTCAACTCACTGAAGCCTCTACCACCTGGTGTCAAGCGATCCTCCAGCCTCACCGCCTCCGCAACACACAGATTCCCCTCCCCGCCCCCTCCTGCCCCCGCCACACACCGTCTTTAGTAGCTGGGACCACAGGCGCACAGCACTACACCAGTAATTTGTGTATTTTTTTAGAGACGGGGTTTGACCATGTTGCCCAAGCTGGTCTCAAACTCCTGGCCCCAAGTGATCCTCCCACCTCAGCCTCCCAAAGTGCTAAGATTACAGGCATAAGCCACTGCATCGGCCTTAACTTTTCTAAAAACTCCAAGTTCATATATATATATCTGTGGCTACAGAATCTTACCTGAATTACTGAAATGTCTCAAAGTAGATGGCAAATAACGGAGATTAGAGGTTTGATAATGCATTCGGCTAACATATGTTAATGGGAAAATTAGTTTTAAATTGTACCGACAATTTGGAACGATTGTTTCAAAAACATTTACCTCTGTGACTACCAGGATGATACAGGCAAATTATTTGAAATGCACATTTTATTGATGGTCAGTAGCTCAACTCTTCACAAATGCAGAGTTCCTTGTATTCCTAGATTGTACTTCCAATGATATCACTTCTCAGACTACCTAGCTTTGCATTATTTATTAACAATGGCTTGAGTCACAACAAAAGTCTATAAAGCAAGAACAACTTTCTGGTCCTATGCTGTCTTTTCATAAAACCACTTTGCTTGATGGGATGGATAGTTGCAAGCCAGAGAGCCAATTTTAGAGAGAGGTTGGGCTCGGGGATTTGCGGACCTGTCTACAAAACATTGTCTGCTATTTTTCCCCTCTCTGTTCTATTCATTCTATTAATTTCCATTCTGTGTCTATTGCTTTCTTTACAGTAAATCCTGCAAAAATCATAATGGCAACAGTCTCTGGGAAAAATGTTATGATTTCCTAGTCATTGTTCTCTTCCAGGCATCTATGTTACAAGCCCTTGTTGAAGTGAAAGGACTACTGCTCGATGTTGTCTAGTATATTTTAAAGAGTCCAGAATACAATGTCTCAAAATGTTTTTAGGTGTCTCTAATTAGAGCCTTTTAATTACCTGTGGTGTCTCTTAGCCATCCCAGTTTGGATATTAAATTAATACCTACTTTTAAATCAGCAGATTAGACTAATGACAAGTGCAATGAAACAGATCCTCTGTACTTTGAAGTGAAAATCAAATGTAATGTTAAGCCACACAGAGACACACCTAGTTCTCTTAAAACACAATCCTGAGCCTATATAAACAGACGGCTCATATGGTTACATCTCTCACTAGGAAAGAGTAAGGGTTGCCACAAACCCAGCCATGTATACACTTTCCCATGTACCAAAATACAAACATAGTATGACATGTATGTTGTCGGCCTGGCACAGTGGCTCGACCTGTAATCCCAGCACATGAGGTCAGAGTTCAACACTAGCCTGGCCAACATGGTGAAACTCCGTCTCTACTAAAAAAAATACAAAACTTAGCCAGACTTGGTGGCTCATGCCTGTAAACCTAGCTACTTGGGAGGCTGAGGCAGGAGAATCCCTTGAACCTGGCAGGCAAAGGTTGTAGTAAGCTGAGATCACGCCATTGAACTCCAGCCTAGGCAACAAGAGCAAAACTCTGTCTCAAAAGGCAAACAAGCAAAATAAAATAAAATAGTACGTCGTCGTATTATACCCCATACCCCAGCAAGCCTCTGTATCTTATAACAAATGATCTGTTGGGCTCGACAGCCTGCCTGAGCGACTTTGCTAACTCCAGCTGTAGTAAACATAAGTTTTGCAAGTTGCTCAAAATGAAAGCACATCTGTGACTTGGTACACAGACATGCTATGGCACATGGGTGACAATACTGAAGTAGACATTCCACATATACAGTGTACTGAGCAGCTCAACCAAGAGTCACTGAAAAAAATCGTGGTCTAAGGAACTCAGGAGAGCTGAGCATCCTCGTGCTATTAAAGAAATGCTAAATTCACCACTCTAAGTTAGCCAGCAACTCCTCCCTGTCACCTGATCTCATGGCACAAGTGTTGATATTTATATTTCTGCATCCCACCCTCAGCTGTGAGTTCTGTGTATTTATCCTTGCATCCAGAGTGCCTAAACAAGAATGGTAACAGATTTTATCTTAGGAGCTAATTCCAGTCATACTTGGGTGCCATGTTTAAAAAAAATTGTGGGTCATTGGCCTGGTGTGGTGGCTCATGCCTGTAATCCCAGCACTTCGGGAGGCCGAGGCAGGCGGATCACGAGGTCAGGGGTTTGAGACCATCCTGGCCAACATGGTGAAACATGTCTCTACTAACATACAAAAAAAAAAAAAATTATTCAGGCGTGGTAGCACGCACCTGTAGTCCCAGCTACTCTGGAGGCTAAGGCAGGAGAATCACTTGAACCCAGGAGGCGAAGGTTGCAGTGAGCCGAGATTGCGCCACTGTACTCCAGCCTGGCGACAGAGCTAGGCTCTGTCTCAAAAAAAGAAAAGAAAAGAAATTGTGGGCTCCATCTAGATTTGGCAAGAAAATGTACAAGTTGATTAATGACCGATTCTCTTGCCATGGGCACGGAGGGTGGTAGTGTGACAATGGTATCATGTATTTATCGACCCTGATGGTAATAGGAGATAATAATGTTAAGTGACTCACCAGATGGATAAGTGAATTTTTAAACACAAAGTCTCTTTATCTAAAGAAGCAGGTATGATATTCATTAATCTGAGGCAAGGTGAGACCATCTTATTACTTACTCCTATTGTATTACAATGTTACTAAAAAAGACAAAAGGAGATTAACTAGTGCTAAACACTCCTTGTTAGGCTATCTCTGCCTAAGTTAAGGAACAATTTTTGGCTACAATATGTTTTACCACTTTGGGAGCACTTGTTTAAACCTGGATGAAAATAGCTAGCCGGGAAAACAGCTCCTTTTTCTTTGTCCAAGAGTGCAATCACACCCTGCAAAGGCCAGAGCTCCTTATCTCACTCTGGTCTTGTTTCCTGTAAAACTTGGCAACTAAAAAAATAAGTGTTGGCTAATTGCTCCCTTGACTAATGTGTTCTTTCTGACCATCGTCCTAATGAAAGTAGAAAGTTGCATCCAACAAGATGCAAGTTGGTACTGCCAGTTGAACTAGAGTCCAACATTCTAGAGATTGAGGAAAAATTAAAAAGGACTATGCCATGATTCAGTGGAACTGTGTATGTGAAGTGCTGAGCGTGGAGGCTGGCGGGCTGTGACCACTAAACAAATGATAGCTGTCATTATTGCAATTATTTCAGTCAGTAACTTCGGGGCTTTGAAGAGTGTTATTTCAAAAGCACTTATTGAATAAGTCAATTAAAATGTTAGATTTTTAAAATTCCATGACTCACATCAGTTTACAAAGGAGAAGACTGAAACCTTGAAGTATTTGCCTAATAAAACTAGTAGTGTCTGTCCCTGAATTAGAACCTGGACATGTTTTTAACAGAAATAAATGCATCATTTAAAGAAATCCTGTTGTATGTCTAGTTTGCTTTGCCCTCAAATGCTAAGTGATGGATTAATCATACTGTTCAGTTCACAATAAAAATAAGAGGCACGAACATGTCTCTTTCAGTCTAAGACAGATCTGACCAGCCAAATTAAGCAAGAATATAGAAAACTTAAACAATATATTAATAATAAATAAGGTAGACCTTGGCTGGTCTCAGTGCAATGATGTTTACAACAAATTGATCACAGCCAGTTACAGATTTATTTGTTCCTTCTTCACTCCCACTGCTTCACTTGATAAATCTTTAAAAATAAATAAACAAATAATAAGGCAGACCTCCTGGATATCATATATATTGAACTTTACACCTCAAAAATAGAGAATAGGCCAGATGAGGTGGCTCATGCCTGTAATCCCAGCACTTGGGGAGGCTGAGGCAGGTGGATCACCTGAGATCAGGAGTTCGAGACCAGCCTGGCCAATATGGTGAAACTCCATCTCTACTAAAAATATAAAAATTAACCAGTCATGGTGGCAGGTGTCTGTAATCCCAACTACCTGGGAGGCTGAGGCAGGAGAATCGCTTGAACCCAGGAGGCAGAGGTTGCAGTGAGTTAAGACTTCGCCACTGCACTCCAGCCTGGGTGACAAGAGTGAAACTCCATCTCAAAAACAAAAAAAAAACAAAAAACAAAAAAATGGGCCAGGCACGGTGGCTCACGTTGCTAATCCCACCACTTTGGGAGGCTGAGGCAGGCAGATCACCTGAAATCAGGAGTTCAAGACCAGTCTGGCCAAGATGGTGAAACCCCATCTCTACTAAAAATATAAAAATTAGCTGGGCATGGTGGCAGGTGCCTGTTATCCCAGCTACTCAGGAGGCTGAGGTAAGAGAATCACTTGAACCCAGGAGGCAGAGGTTTTTGTGAGCTGACATCCCACCATTGCACTCCAGCCTGGGCAACAGAGTGATACTCGGTCTCAAAAAAAAAAGAGAGAGAGAACATACTTTCTTCCCAAGCACATATGAGTGAGCAATGAAAACTGGCTATAATATATCATAAACAAAACTTCAATAGTAGAATAAAGCAAATATCTTTTTTTTTTTTTTTTTTGAGACAAGGTCTCATGTTGTCACTCAGGCTAGAGTGTAATAGTATGATCATGGCTCATTGTAGCCTCGACCTCCTGGGCTCTAGGGATCCTCCCACCTCAGCCTCCCAAGTAGCTGAGACTACAGGCACATGACACCACACCCAGCTAATTTTTTTATTTTTTATTTTTTTGTAAAAGCAGGGTCTTTATATGTTACCTAGGTTGGTCTCGAACTTTTTGGCTCAAGTAATCCTCCCACCTCGGCCTCCCAAAGTACTGGGACTACAGCGGTGAGCCACAGATTCAGGCTTATTTTAGTTAAACAATAATTAGTAAGTAAATAATATAATAGGCTGGGTGCTGTGGGTCACATCTGTAAGCCCAGCACTTTGAGAGGCTAAGGCAGGAGGATAGCCTGAGCCTGGGAATTCGAGACCAACCTGGGCAACACGGCAGGACCCTCTCTCTATTATTTTTTTTAATTTTAAGTAAATAAACAAACAATATAATAAAACTAGAAATCAGTAACAAAATCAGAAAACAAGTAGTTCTTTCCACCTGGAAATTTTTAAGTGCCCTATTAGGCTGGGTACTTGGCCCACGCCTGTAATCTCAATACTTTGGGAGGCAGAGACAGACAGATCACTTGAGGTCAGGAGTTGGAGACCAGCCTGGCCAACATGGTGAAACCTCGTCTCCACCAAAAATACAAAAATTAGCCAGGCATGGTGGCGCATGCCTGTATTCTCAGCTACTCAGGAGGCTCAGGCAAGAGAATCACTTGGAACCCAGGATGAAGAGGTTGCAGTGAGCCAAGATCGCACCACTGCACTCCAGCCTTGGTGACAGAGTGAGACTCCATCTTAAAAAAAGAAAGAAAGAAATTATTTAAGTTAATTTTTTTTTTTTTTTTTTTTTTTTGAGACAGAGTTTCGCTCTCGTTACCCAGGCTGGAGTGCAATGGCGCGATCTCGGCTCACCGCAACCTCCGCCTCCTGGGTTCAGGCAATTCTCCTGCCTCAGCCTCCCGAGTAGCTGGGATTACAGGCACACGCCACCGTGCCCAGCTAATTTTTTGTGTTTTTAGTAGAGACGGGGTTTCACTATGTTGACCAGGATGGTCTCGATCTGTTGACCTCGTGATCCACCCGCCTTGGCCTCCCAAAGTGCTGGGATTACAGGCGTTAGCCACCGCACCCGGCCTCAAGTTCAATTTTAATTCTATTTTCCATTTTATCCAACAGTTGTTTAGTAGGGCACTTTATTTATTTATTTATTGAGATGGAATCTCCTTCTGTCACCCAGGCTGGAGTGCAGTGGCACAATCTTGGCTTCCTTCCTATGAAACAAAAACCTTGAGATCTAACTCTCTTTTTTTTTTTCTTTTTTTGAGATGGAGTCTCGCTGTTGTCGGCCCAGGCTGGAGTACAGTGGCATGATCTCGGCTCACCGCCTCCCGGGTTCCAGACAATTCTCCTGCCTCAGCCTCCCGAGTAGCTGAGACTATAGGCGCACAACACCACACCCAGTTAATTTTTTGTATTTTAGTAAAGATGCGATTTCACCATGTTAGCCGGGATGGTCTTGATCTCCTGATATCGTGATCCACCCACCTCAGACTCCCAAAGTGCTGGAATTACAGGCATGAGCCACTGCACCCAGCCTGAACTTGAATAATTTCTAAAACATAATGATAATGAAAACAATACATATTACAGTCTATAAAAAAAATCAGTAACTAAAGAAAAAATTATAATATTAAATATTTCTATTGCTAAAAATGAAAGAATGGCCAAAAATGAATTTAATTTCTCACTCATAAAACTAAACCAGCTACACACATGGTGGCTCTCACCTGTAATCCCAGCACTTTGGGAGGCTGATGCAGGCAGATGGCTTGAACCCAGGAGTTTGAGACTAACCTGCGAAACATAGTGAGCCCATCTCTACAAAAAGTAAAAAAACTTCGCCAGCATAATGGTACATGCCTGAGGTCCCAGCTCCTTGGGAGGCTGAGGTGGGAAGATTGCTTGGGCCCAGGAATTGAGGCTCTAGTGAGCCGTAATAGCAACACTGCACTCCAGCCTGGGCAACAGAGCCAGACCTTGTCTCAAGAAAAAAAACAAAAGTGTCAGGGGGCAAGTGCAGTGGCTCCTGCCTGTAATCCTAGCACTTTGGGATGCTAAGGCAGGTGGATCACTTGAGGTCAGGAGTTTGAGACCAGGCTGGAAAACATGGTGAAACCTTGTCTCTGCTAATAATACAAAACAAATTAACTGGGCATGGTGGTGGGCACCTGTAATCCCAGCTACTTGGGAGGCTGAGGCAGGAGAATTGTTTGAACCCGGGAGATGGAGGTTGCAGTGAGCTGAGATCATGCCACTGTACTCCAGCCTGGGCGACAGAGTGAAACTATGTCTCAAAAACAAACAAACAAACAAAAACCTAAACCAAAAAAAATCAAACAAAAGCAGATTATCCCTAAATAGTTTAAGGTATTAAAAACAAAGAAAGAAAAAGAAAAGCAGAAAGTAAAATAAGGATAAAGCAGCAATCAATTATGTCAAATACAGAGAATGAATGAATAAATTACCATGCCAATTATTTGAGGAAAAAATTTAATGACAGACTACTAATTAATCTAATCCAAAAAAAAGGATGAAAGTATAACACTAAATTTTTAAAAATGTAAGGGGAGTATAGCCAGTGAAACAGAAAATTACATAGTATTATGAAAATACATTTGATTTTTTTTTTTAATTTTTTGAGATGAAGTTTCACTCTTGTCACCCAGGCTGGAGTGCAACGGCGTGATCTCAGCTCACTGCATCTCTTCTTCCTGGATTCAAGCAATTCTCCTGCCTCAGCCTCCCCAGTAGGTGAGATTACAGGTGCCCGCCACCATACCAGGCTAATTTTTGTATTTTTAGTAGAGACGGGGTTTCACCAAGTTGGCCAGGCTGGTTTTGAACTCCCGACCTCAGGTGATCCACCTGCCTTGGCCTCCCAAAGTGCGGGGGTTACAGACATGAGCCACCATGCCCAAAAATACATTTGAAAGCCTAGATTTAATAGAACTTGCAACATGACAAAATTAATCTCAGTAGAGATAGAAAGCCTAGACAAACCTATTTTTCTAGAAGAAATAAAGACATAACATAACTATCCACACAGAAAAAGTATGAGGCCCAGATGGTTTCACAAAGAATTCTTCTAAGTTTCCAAAGATCCGATACTTAATCGCTGCTACATAAATTATTTTGCAGCTTTTTCCTTTTATTTCTCTTTTTTTCTTTTTATTTAAAATAGAGACAGGGTCCTGCTATGTTGCCCCGGGTGGTTTTGAACTCCTAGCCTCAAGAGGTTCTTTTGCTTTGGTCTCCTAAAGTGCTAAGATTACAAACGTGAGCCACCACACCTGGCTTAGACCATTTTAAAAGAAGGGCTGGGCGCAATGGCTCACTCCTATAATCCCAGCCCTCTGGGAGGCCAAGGCAGGCAAATCATGAGGTCAGGAGTTCGAGGCCAGCCTGGCAAACATGGTGAAACCTCATCTCTACTAAAAATACAAAAAATTAGCTGGGAGTAGTGGCAGGTGCCTGTAATCCCAGCTACTCAGGAGGCTGAAGCAGGAGAATCACTTGAATCTGGGAGGCCGAAGTTGCAGTGAGCCAAGATTGCACCATTGCACTCCAGCCTGGACAACAGAGTGAGACTCCATCTCAAAAAAAAAAAAAAAAGAAGAAGAAGAAGAAGAAAATCTTCCAAATTATTTTCATGAAGCCAATAACATTTTATGAAGCCAATAACATTTTATGAAGCCAGTCAACATAACATTGATTCCAAAATCTGACAAAGACTTTACACAAAAGTCTATAAACTACTCTCACTTATGAATATGAGTGTAAAAAAAATTCCAAGTCAAACATTAACAGCAGAATCCAAAAGCACATTTTAAAAAGATTTTATGTAATCGTGCTCCTTGGTATTTTCCCCAATGAGTTAAATACTTATATTCACACAAAAACCTGTAAGTGAATGTTTACAGCAGCTTTATTCATGTTGCCAAAACTTGGTAGCAACCAAGATGTCCTTCAGTAAGTAAATGAATAAATAAATTGTGTTAAATCCAGACAATTGAACATTATTCAGGGAAAAAAAGAAATGAGCTATCAAACATGAAAAGGCAAGGAGGAAACTTAAGTTTGTATTACTAAGAGAAGTCAATCTACATACTGTACAACCCCAAGTATTTGATATTCTAGAAAAAACAAAACTGCCAGGCGCGGTGGCTCACGCCTGTAATCCCAGCACTTTGGGAGGCCGAGGCGGGTGGATCACGAGGTCAAGAGATCGAGACCATCCTGGTCAACATGGTGAAACCCCGTCTCTACTAATACAAAAAATTAGCTGGGCATGGTGGCGCGTGCCTGTAATCCCAGCTACTCAGGAGGCTGAGGCAGGAGAATTGCCTGAACCCAGGAGGCGGAGGTTGCGGTGAGCCGAGATCGAGCCATTGCACTTCAGCCTGGGCAACAAGAGCGAAACTCTGTCTCAAAAAAAAAAAAGGAAAGAAAAAACAAAACTATGAAGACAGTAAAAAGATCCATGACCATCAGGATTGTGGGGATGGAGGGATCAATAGATGGAGCACAGAGGATTTTTAGGGCAGTGAAACTATTCTGTATAATTCTATAATAGTGAATACATGTCATCACACATTTGTCAAAATTCAAAGAGTATATGACAAAAAGAGTAATCCCTAATATAAATTATAGACTCTGCATGATAATGCGTCATTGTAGCTTCATGGATTGTAAACTCTGGTGCGGGATGCTGATAGTGGGGAAGACTGTGTGTGTGAGTGTGTGTGTGAAGGAAGGCAGTATATGGGAATTCTCTGTACTTTCCACTCAGTTTTGCTGTAAACCTAAAACTGCTATAAATAAATAAATTAATAATCTGTCAAAATTTAAAAAAATGCTTTATAACCAAGATAAATTTATTCTAAGATTGTTAGGATGGTTCATGTTCAGAAAACCATTTATATAATTCACTATATTAATAGATATAAAGAGGAAAATAGAATTATTTCCACAGGCACTGAAAAGGCCTTTGACACAATTCAGTAACTGTTTCTGTTTTTTAAAAAATCTGAATAAAATAAGATTGCTGGACACTTCCTTAACATGATAAAATGTATCTCAGCACTGTAGTCATTTAGTCATCTGAGGCATTCTTACCAAGGTCAGGAACAAAGCAAGGATGCTAACTCACTATCTCCACTGTAATTTAATATTTGAATGGAGATTAGCCAATGTAATAAGACCAAAAAATTCAAATAAAGGGGTAAAATCCAGAAAAGAAGTTTAATTACATCTACTGATATTATGAGAATATACCTAGAAAACCCAAGAAAATTCATCTTAAATGTTAAGGAATTCAGTGATGTAGCTAGATTTATTTTTTGTTTTGTTTTGTTTTGTTTTTTTGTTTTAAAGATGGGGTTTCATCATGATGGCCAGGCTGGTCTTGAACTTCTGACCTCAGGTGATCCACCCACCTCAGCCTCCCAAAGTGCTAGGATTACAGGCGTGAGTCACCGAGCCTGGCCTGTAGCTAGATTTAAAATTAACACACAAGCTGGGCACAGTGAATCACACCTGTAATCCCAGCACTTTGAGAGCCGTAGGCAGGTGGATGGCTTGAGTCTAGGAGTTTGAGACCAGCCTAGGCAACATGGCAAAACCCCATCTCTCCAGGAATAATAATAATAATAATAATAAAACCATAAAAATTAGCCAGGCATGGTGGGGCCCACCTGTAGTCCCAGCTACTCGGAAGGCTAAGGTGGGAAGATCACTTGGGCCTGGGAGGTGGAGGTTCCAGTGAGCTGCAATCTCTCCAGCACTCCACCTGTACTCCAGTCTGGGTGACAGAGCAAGACTCTGTCTCAAAAAAATTAAATTCATATACAAAAGACAATACCCTTCATACATACCAAACAGCAAGATTTAAAGTAAAAGCAAACTCCGTTTACAAAAGCAACAAAAAGGTAAGATATCTAAGAGTAAATGTAACAGAAAGTATGCAGACTTATATGAGAAAAAATGAAAACACCCTTGAAAGATACAGTGGTAACCTTGAACAAATGAAAAGGATCCTTTGTTGATGGATACGACAAATACGATTATAAAGATGTCAGTTTTCCCCCAAATTAATATACGTATAAGCTGGGCACAGTGGCTCATGCCTGTAATCCCAGTGCTTTGTGAGGCTGAAGCAGGTGAATTACCTGAGGTCAGGAGTCCGAGACCAGTCTGGTCAACATTGTGGAACCCTGTCTTTACTAAAAAAATGCACAGTGGCTCACATCTGTAATTCTAGCAATTTGGGAGGTCAAGGTGGGCAGATCACCTGAGGTCAGGAGTTCAAGACCAGCCTGACCAACGTGGAGAAACCCCATCTCTACTAAAAATACAAAATTAGCTGGGTGTGGTGGCACATGCCTGTAATCCCACTACTGGGGAGGCTAAGGCAGGAGAATCATTCGAACCTGGGAGGCAGAGGCTGCAGTGAGCTGAGATCATGCCACTGCACTCGTCTGGGCAACAAGAGCAAAACTCCAGTTCAAAAAAAATTAAAATAAAATAATAAAATGTGTGTGTGTGTGTGTGTGTGTGTGTGTGTGTGTGTGTGTGTGTGTGTATGAAGGCAATTTCATAATGGTACTAAGATGATTTTTTTTCCCGGAGTGTATTCTAATTTTAGTAGGAAAAAACAGAATGCAAGAATGAATAGGAAACATTGAAAATGAAAGTGTTAATTGGGCCTAGCCCAAACTGTTAGTACTATTATAACATATATACTAAAAACCTCTATAATTAAAAGTGCAGGCCAGGCACGGTGGTGGCACAGTGGCTGTAATCTCAGCACTTTGGAAGGCCAAGACAGGAGAATTGCTTGAGCCCAGAGGTTGAGACCAGCCTGGACAACATAGTGAGCTCCCATCCCTACAAATAATAATAAATTAGCAGGGTGTTGTGTCATGCACCCACAGTCCCAGCTACTCAGGAGGCAGAGGTAGGAAAATTGCTTGAGCTCAAGAGGTTGAGGCTGCAGTGAACCATGATCCCACTACTGTACTCCAGTCTGGGTGGCAGAGTGAGACTCTGTCTCAAAAAAAAAAATAGTCATTAAGTCAGGCATGATGGCATGCACTTATAGACTCAGCTATTTGGGAGGCTGAGGTGTGAGGATCACTTGAACCTAGAAGTTCAAGGCTGAAGTGCACTATGATCACACTGACAACTAGCCTGGGCTATTTGTCAAAAATAATAGATAACTTATTTGTCAAAAAATAGATAACTTAACCAGGTATGGTGGCACCTGCTTGTAGTCCCAGCTACTCAGCAAACTGAGACAGGAGGATTCCTTGAGCCCAGCAGTTAAAGGTTGCTGTAAGCTGTGATTGCACCACTGCACTTTAGCCTGGGTAACAGAGCGAGACATTGTCTGGAAAAAAAAAAAAACAACTATTTTTCTTTGAGATGGAGTCTCACTCTGTTGCTCAGGCTGGAGTGCAGTAGCATGATCTCAGCTCATTGTAACCTCCACTTCCCAGGTTAAAGCAATTCTCCTGCCTTAGCCTGATAGTAGCTGGGACTATAGGCACATACCACCATGCCTGGCTTATTTTTGTATTTTCAATAGAGATGGGGTTTTGCCATGTTGGCCAGGCTGGTCTTGAACTCCTGACTTCAGGTGATCCGCCCACCTCCACCTCCCAAAGTACTGGGATTGCAGGCATGAGCCACCACGCCTAGCCAAAAAAACCTTTTTTTAATAAAAATAAAAAGTTTCAGCTGGGCACGGCGGCTCACGCCTGTAATCCCAGCACTTTGGGAGGCCGAGGCGGGTGGATCACGAGGTCAAGAGATTGAGACCATCCTGGTCAACATGGTGAAACCCTGTCTCTACTAAAAATACAAAATTAGCTGGGCATGGTGGCGCGTGCCTGTAATCCCAGCTACTCAGGAGGCTGGGGCAGGAGAATTGCCTGAACCCAGGAGGCAGAGGTTGCAGTGAGCCGAGATCGCGCCATTGCACTCCAGCCTGGGTAACAAGAGCAAAACTCCATCTCAAAAAATAAAATAAAATAAAGTAAAATAAAATAAAATAAAAAGTTCCATATTGGTGAATGAAGAAACAGCTCAAGGCCAGGTGCAGTGGCTCACACCTGTAAACCCAGCACTTTGGAAGGCCGAGGAGGTAGGTCACTTGAGGTCAGGAGTTTGAGACCAGCCTGGCCAACATGGTGAAACCCCATCTCTACTAAAAATACAAAAATTAGGCAGGCATGGTGGTGCATGCCTGTAATCCCAGCTACTTGGGAGGCTGAGGCAGAAGAATCACTTGAACCTGAGAAACAGTTTGTAGCGAGCCACCATCGTGCCACTGCACTCCAGCCTGGGTAATAGAGCAAGACTCAGTCTCAGAAGAAAAAAAAAAGAAAGAAAAGAAAGAAAAAGAAAAAAGAAACAGCTCAATAAAGCAGAATATAAAGTTCAGAAGTAGATCCAAGTACAGATGATAAACATGCCATCTTAAATCAGTAGGAAAAGATATACCTTTCAATAAATGGTATTGGCTCAACTGAATTGCCATTTTAAAAAGGATAGTACTGAACCCACAGACACAGAGATGCCAGAATATACTTCGAATGAATCAGAGACCTAAGCATAGAATACATACATAATCACACATCTAGAAGGAAACATGGGTGAATTCTCAAACAACCTGGGTTTGAGGAAGGCATTCTGGACTACGACTCAAAATCCATATACAGTTTTTAAAAAATTATAGGCATTCAACTACATAAAAGTTTTTTATTGTTTGGCAGAAATCTCTATAAGCAAAGTCAAAAGACAAATGACAAATTGAGGGGAAATACTGTTACTTATATGACAAGTGAAGGGTATCACTCTACTGTATATCTAAAAATAAGGAATAATAAATAGAAAAATGGCAAAAGTGACCCGACGTGGTGGCTCATGCCTGTAATCCCAGCACTTTGGGAGGCTGAGGAGGGTGGGTCACTTGAGGTTAGGAGTCTGAGACCAGCCTGGCCAACATGGTGAAACCCTCGGCTCTACTAAAAATGCAAAAATTAGTCAGGTGTGCTCGAGTGCCTGTAATCCCAGCTACTCAGGAGGCTGAGGCAGGAGAATCGCTTGAACCCGGAAGGCAGAGGTTGCAGTGAGCTAAGATCGTGTCCTTGCTCTCCAGCCTAGGTGACAGACCAAGACTCTGCCAAAAAGAAAGAAAAGAAAAGAAAGAAAGAAAGAAGGAGAAAGAGAGAGAGGAAAGAAGGAAGGAGGGAGGGAGGAAGGGAAGGAAGAAAGGAAGGAAGGAAGAAAGGAAAGAAGGAAGGGAAGGAGGGAGGGAGGGAAAGAAGGAGAGAGAAAAAGAAAAATGAGCAAAAGGGCCAGGTGCAGTGGCTCATGCTTATAATTTCAGCACATTTGGAGGCTGAGGTGGGCAAATCACTTGAGGCCAGGAGTTTGAGACCAGGTTGGCCAACATGGCGAAACCCTGTCACTACTAAAGATACAAAATTAGCCTGTGATCCCAGCTACTCAGGAGGCTGGGGCACAAGAATTGCTTGAGACTGGCAGGCGGTGGTTGCAACCAGCTGTGATGGTGCCACTGCACTCAGCCTGGGTGACAGAGTGAGACTCTGTCTCAAAACAACAACGACAAAAAAAAAAAAAAAAAAAAGAAGAAGAAGAAAAATGGGCAGAAACCATGAACAGACATTCACAGAAAAATATATGTAAATGGTCTCAAACCCTTTTGAGACATTCAACTTCATAAGAGAAATCTGAATAAGAACCAAGCAGAAATATCATTTACTATCTATTTGGTAAAAATTCAAAAGCTTATTAACAATGTCCTCTGTTCATGTGGCTCTGCGGGAAAACATTTTCGTGTTGTTGCTGAGAGTGCAAAATGTTTCAGTCCCTGATGGAGAAAATGTTGGTAATTTCTAGCAAAACTACAAACAGTCTTATAAGAACTTACCCTGAGGAGCGACCTAAAGCAAAACAGAAACAACGTACGCGCAAGGTTGTCCATTGCAGCACGATTTGTTTCATTGACAGACGATTTATCTTAGGTTTTGCCAATGGAGGCAGAGAATGGAAGGGGAAGAAGGAAGAAGAGATGTGCTTCATGCTTCCAGTTCCAGTCAGGTCCCCCCAGCAGCATGAGCACAGCTGCACATCCAGCCTTTTGCTTCTTTTGGGGCTCACAGTTTCAACTACTTGGCATCTTCCTTCCAGAAGTTCCAACACCAATCTCAGAATGCACCCATCTAAGCAACATCTGTGGTGCACCAGAGAACCAGTCCCATGTCCCCCCAAGAGGTCTCGCCTATGGAGTATCTGCTCTCAAGACTTAGCACAGCCACATGGGTCCCCTCCTCTAAGACCCTATATCCTATTAATACTACTTCCCATTTTGCTCCCCCTGCTCTAGGGGTGATGTCTCCTTTCTTTTCTTTTCTTTTTTTTTTTTTTTGAGACGGAGTTTTTGCTGTTGTTACCCAGGCTGGAGTGCAATGGCGCGATCTCGGCTCACCGCAACCTCCGCCTCCTGGGTTCAAGCAATTCTCCTGCCTTAGCCTCCTGAGTAGCTGGGACTACAGGCATGCGCCACCATGCCCAGTTAATTTTTGTATTCTTTTTTTTTTTTCTTTTTTTTTTTTGAGACGGAGTTTTTGCTGTTGTTACCCAGGCTGGAGTGCAATGGCGCGATCTCGGCTCACCGCAATCTCCGCCTTCTGGGTTCAGGCAATTCTCCTGCCTCAGCCTCCTGAGTAGCTGGGACTACAGGTATGCGCCACCATGCCCAGCTAATTTTTGTATTTTTAGTAGAGGCGGGGTTTCACCTTGTTGACCAGAATGATCTCGATCTCTTGACCTCGTGATCCACCCGCCTCGGCCTCCCAAAGTGTTGGGATTACAGGCGTGAGCTACCGCGCCCGGCCAATGTCTCCTTTCTACAGTTATTAATTAAAGGAGACCTAAAGAAGTGAAGGGCTCAGGCCGGGCACAGTGGCTCACGCCTGTCATCCCAGCACTTTGGAAGGTCGAAGCGGGTAGATCACGAGGTCAGTTCAAGACCAGCCTGGCCAACATAGTGAAACCCCGTCTCTGCCAAAAAAAAAAAAAAAAAGAAAAAAAGAAGTGAAGGGATCTATCTTGTTCATGTAATGGCAACGAGCAGAATACCTTTGGCAGAGACATTTAAAATTGGAGTTCCTGCCTGTAATCCCTGCTACTAGGGAGGCTGAGGTGGGAGGATCCCTTAAACCCAAAGTTCGAGTCCAGCCTGTCTCAAAAAAAGAAAGGAAAAGCAGGAAGAAAGGAAGGGAAGGAGGGAGGGAGGAAGGGAAGGAAAAAGCAGAAATTAAAAAAAAAACAAACAGATTCCCTGAATGACCCTATAAAGCAAAACCAATTCCCAAGCTAAAATGCTTATTTTGGAGCAGTTACTTGAAAAAGAAAAAAAGTCTATATTCTCTTTTTTTTTTTTTAGTTTTTGCAACAGGGTCTTGCTCTGTCACCCAGGCTGGAGTGCAATGGGGCTGTCTCGGCTCACTGCAACCTCCGCCTCCCTGGTTCAAGCAATTCTCCTGCCTCAGCCTCCTGAGTTGCTGGTATTACAGGCACGTGCCTCCATGCTCAGCTAATTTTTTGTACTTTCGGTAGAGACAGGGTTTCACCGTGTTGGCCAGGCTGGCCTCAAACTCCTGAACTCAGGTGATCCACCCACCTGAGTGGGTGATCAGCCTCCCAAAGTGCCGGGATTATAGGCATGAGCTACTGTGCCAGGCCCCAAAAGTCTATATTCTTTAAGCCCCTCTATTTGGGGTTATATTTTCTTCAGCAAGCTTAAGCTATACCCACACCAAAACACTGGATTAAAAATTTAAATGTGAAAACCAAAATGTTGACACTTTCAGAAGATAAAATTATTTTAACTTCAGTGTATGGAATGTCTTAAGACATAAGCAAAATCACAGAAAGAAGATATTTTCATCACATAATAAAGACCTAGAATCCAGAATATATCTATTTTTTAAAATCTTTATTTATCTATCTACATTTATTTATTTATTTTGAGACAAGGTCTTGCTCTGTTGCCCAGGCCAGAGTGCAATTGCCTAATCTTGGCTTACTGCAACCTCGACCTCCCATGCTCAAATGGTCCTCACACTTCAGTCTCTCAAGTAGCTGGGATTACAGGGATAAGCCATTGCACCTGGCCTCAGAATATATCTAGAACTTTTACAAATCAATAAGAAAAAATCAACAAATGACTAGAATAGCTGGACTGCAACTTTAGAGAAGAAAAAATTCCAAATGGTCAATAAATGGGGAGGGTAGGGGAATGCTCAATCTTATTAGTAATCAGAAAAATTTAAATGAGGGCCATAGTGAGGTAACGTTTTTACGCATTAGGATGGCAAAATTAAGAAATCTGAAAATACTAAGCATTGGTGAGGATATGAATCACTAGGAACCTTTTACATGCCGCTACTGGAAGTATAAGTGGAAGTGGAAGTTGGTAAAACAATTTTAAACATCAATTTCACATTATCTTATAAAACTTGAAAATTTGAAAACCTAAGACAGAGGATTTCTACTCCTAGGCATATATATGTGTAGCTAGGGCATGTGGAAAATGTACTCACAGGCTGGGTATGTGGTGGCTCACACCTGTGATCCCAGCACTTTGGGAGGCTGAGGAGGGAGGATGGGTTGAGCACAAGAGTCCAGGGCCAGCCTGGGCAACATAGCAAGATCCCATAATCTACAAAAATTTTTTAAATTAGTCAAGCTCGGTGGTGCATGCCTAAAGTTTGGCTACTATGGAGGTTGGGAGGATTGCTAGAGCCCAGGAATTAGAGGCTGCAGTGAGCTATGATTGCACTACTGCATTCCAGGCTGGGTGACACAGCAAGACCCTGACTCAAAAAAAAAAAGTAAATACATAATGTACATGTATAAAAATGACTCATATATGCATTTCCAGCAGCACTATTTTTCTAAAAATATTAATGAATAACTTACTTACAATAAAATACACAAATTTTAAGTGTACAGTTCAATGAGTGCTACCAACTCCACAAAGTTTTTTTGTTTTGTTTTGTTTTTTGAAATGCAGTCTTGCTCTGACACCCAGGCTGGAGTGCGGTGGCGTAATCTCGACTCATTACAACCTCCCCTGTAGCTGGGACTACAGGGGCACATCACCATACCCAGCTAATTTTTGTATTTTTAGTAGAGACAGGTTTCACCATGTTGCCCAGGCTGATCTCAAACTCCTGACCCCAGATGATCTACTGCTTTGGCCTCCCAAAATTCTGGGATTACAGGCATAAGCCACCATGCCCGACCCTTATTGTCTTTTTAATTTTAGCCATTTCATTGTCATTTGGATTTGCATTTCCCTAATCTCTCTAATGACTAATGATGTTGAGCATCTTTTATGTGCTTATTGGACATCAGCATTTTTTTGGAAAAATGTCTAGTCTATTCAGATAGATACTATGCTTTTTTTTTTTTTTTTTTTTTCTGAAGCAGAGTCTCACTTTGTTATGCAGGCTGGAGTGCAGTGGCATAATCTCAGTTCACTGAAACCTCTGCCTCCCGGGAGGCAGGGGAGGCGGCTCAAGTGATTCTTCTTCCACCTCAGCCTCCCAAGTAGCTGGTTAACTGCAGGCGCACGGCACCACGCTGAGCTAATTTTAGCATTTTTTGTAGAGATGGGGTCTCACTATATTGCTCAGGCTGGTCTTGAACTCCTGGGCTCAAGCAATCCATCTGCCTTAGCCTCCTAAAGTGCTGGGATTATAGGCATGTGCCCCTGCATCTGGCACTTTGCTCATGTTTTAAATGAATAGTTTGAGTTTTTAATGTGGAGTTGCAGGAATTTTTAAATTATTTTGGATACAAGTCCTATACCTGACATAGGACTTGCAGATATTTTCTCCAATTCCATGTGTTATCTTTATTGTATTGATGATGTCTTTTGAAGTACAAAAGCTTTTCATTTTGATAAAGTCCAATTTATCTATTTTTTCTTTTGCTGCTATAATTTTGGTATCATATTAAGAAACCATCACCTGACCCAAAGTCACAAAGTTATACACATAGGCTTTCTTCTAAGAGTTTTATAGTTTAACTCTTACTTTTAGGTCAATGATCCACTTTGAGTGAATTTTTGTGTATTGTGTGATGTAGGGGTCCAGCTTTGATCTTTTGCATCTGAATATTCAGTTGTCCCAACACCATTCATTGTAAAGACTATTTTTTCCCCGTTGAATTTTCTTGGCACTCTTGTTAAAAATCAATTGACCACAATATAAGAGTTATTCACTCCTTCCTGTACTTCTGAATTTACATCTTATATAGTTTCCTGCATCCTTAGGAGTTTCCCTTAGCAATTTCTTGTTGTGGCAGCATTACTTATAATAGTAATAGAAATTAAAAGTTCTCCAGTGTCCATAGATGAAAGGTGGATTGATAAAATGAGTTATTTTCTTACAATAGAATATCATCTGACAATGAAAGCGAATCTATTATAACTACATACAAAATCACAGACACCACTTAGAAACAGAATATTAACAACCCTGGCTTTTGTTCTCTGTGAGATGAGAATTCACCGTAATGTTTTGTAGCAAAGGAAGAATATTATCTAACTTACCTTCTTACAGGATTAATTTGGCTGCTGTGTGTAGCATAGGCTGCCAGGGAGAAAGGGGGGCAAAGACAGATGTTGGCAGATCCACTGTGAGGCCATTGCTATAATTCAGGCAAGAGATGATGGCATCTTAGACCAAGGTGGTGGTAGTGGGAATGGTAAATGGCAGAACTCTGGCTATATTTTGAAGGCACAACCAACAAAATTTTAGGGTGTCAGGAGGAAAGAAATCAAGTAGGTATTACAGGTATTAGAATGAAAGGAAAGGCTGGGCTCAGTGGCTCACGCCTGTAATCCCAGCACTTTGGGAGGCCGAGGTGGGCAGATCACGAGGTTAAGAGATAGAGCCCATCCTGGCCAACATGGTGAAACCCCGTCTCTACTGAAAATACAAAAATTAGCTGGGCGTGGTGGCGCACGACTGTAGTCCCAGCTACTTGGGAGGCTGAGGCAGGAGAATTGCTTGAACCCGGGAGGCCGAGGTTGCAGTGAGCCGAGATCTCACCACTGCACTCGAGCCTGGCAACAGAGCGAGATTCGTCTCAAAAAAAAAAAAAGACTGGGCAAGGTGGCTCACGCCTGTAATCCCAGCACTTTGGGAGGCCGAGGTGTGCAAATCACGAGATCAGGAGTTCGAGACCAGACTGGCCAACATGGCGAAACCCCATCTCTACTAAAAATACAAAATATTAGCTGGGTGTGGTGGTGGGTGCCTATAATCCCAGCTACTTGGGAGGCTGAGGCAGGAGAATCACTTGAACCCAGGAGGCAGAGGTTGCAGTGAGCTGAGATTGCACCACTGCACTCCAGCAGGAGAGACGGTGTAAGACTGTGTCTCAAAAAAAAAAAAAAAGAAAAAGAAAAGAAATACTTATTTATGCCTAAAAATGCACTGTTACAGATCCAAGATGGCTGATGATTAGCAGCTCGGGCACGTACCTCCCAGTGAAAGCGCAAAGAACGAGAGGACGCCACACTTTCAGACGAATATTTGTTGCTCACGGACCAGGAGATTCCCAGTGGAGGAGCCCCACGGGTCGCCAGGGCGACTCTTGTGGCCGGCATGGTGGTTTTGCTGGTGCCTTAGCACGCCAGTTCTTGGTGCAGAGCCCGGAGATTCCCGGGCAGAAAAGCACCATCAATCTTAACACCACTGTTTTGGCCGGCTCAGTGGATTGCTCAGATCTCGGCGCAGGGAATCAACAAGTTGGACGTCAGAGACCCAGTTAGAAAGTCGGTAATTATAAAGACGACAGACAGACAAATATATAATGAAGGGAAGAAACCAGCGTAAAAAGGTAGAGAATACTCAAAATCAGAATGCCTCTCCCTCTACAGGGGATTGCAATTCCTCATCAGTAACGGAACAAGGCTTAATAGATTACACGTGTGTTCCAATAACAGAAGCAGGTTTCAAAACGTGGGTGATAAGAAACTTCTGTGAATGAAAAGAACTTGTTCTAACCCAATGCAAAGAAACTAAGAACCTTGAAAAAAGGTTTGACGAACTGTTAACGAGAATGGACAATTTAGAGAAGAATATAAGTGAATTGATGGAGCTGAAAAACACAACACGAGAACTTCGCGAAGCATGCACAAGTTTAAACAGTCGAATTGATCAAGCAGAAGGAAGGATATCAGAAGTCGAGGACCAGCTCAGTGAAATGAAACGAGAAGACAAGAATGCAGAAAAAAGGATGAAAAGGAATGAGCAAAGTCTCCAGGAAATATGGGACTATGTGAAAAGACCTAATTTACGTTTGATAGGTGTACCTGAATGTGACGAAGAGAATGAATCCAAGTTGGAAAATACTCTTCAGGATATCATTCAGGAAAATTTTCCCAACCTGGCAAGGCAGGGTAATATTCAACTCCAGGTAATACAGAGAACACCACAAAGATATTCTTCAAGAAGACCAACCCCAAGGCACATAATCGCCAGATTTATTAGGGTTGAAATGAAGGAGAAAATACTAAGGGCAGCCAGAGAGAAAGGTCAGGTTACCCATAAAGGGAAACCTATCAGACTTACAGCAGATCTCTCAGCAGAAACCCTACAAGCCAGAAAAGAGTGGGGACCAATATTTAACATCCTTAAAGAAAAGAACTTTCAACCCAGAATTTCCTATCCAGCCAAACTAAACTTTATGAGCGAAGGAAAAATTAAATCTTTTGCGAACAAACAAGTACTTAGAGAGTTCACCACCACCAGGCCTGCTTTACAAGAGCATCTGAAAGAAGCACTATACATATAAAGGAACAACCAATATCAGCCTTTCCAAAAATATATCAAAAAGCAAAGAACTTTAACACAATAAAAAATTTACATCAACTAATGGGCAAAACAGCCAGCTAGCATCAAACGCCGGTATTAAACCTATATATATTTTAATTGGATAAAAAGCCAAAACCCATCGGTATGCTGCATCCGGGCCCATCTTACATGCAACAATACACAAAGACTCAGAGAGAAGGAGGAAGATTTACCAATCAAACAGAGAGTAAAAATGAACTAATAAACAAAAAGCAGGAGATGCAATTCTCGCCTCTGATAAAGTAGACTTTAAAGCAACAAAGATCAAAAGAGGCGAGGAATGACATTACATAATGGCAAAAGGATCAATGTAACAAGAAGAGCTAACGATTCTATAGATCAACGAGATAGAAAATTAACAAGGCTATTCAGAACTTGAACTCAGACCCGGAACAAGTAAACTTAATAAACATTTATAGAACTCTCCACTTCAAATACACAAAACATACATTACCACCTCACACCTATTCCAAAGGTGACTATATAATTGGAAGTAAATCACTCCTCAGTAATCGCATAGCATTTCATAGGTTTAAATTAAATATTGGTTGGCTGTTTAAAAAAAAAAAAAAAATGCACTGTTACTTACAGTTTGTTTCCTGCAGTAAAGAAAAATTCTTCATTTGTGCAAAGTTTGAACAAAGAGGAAATCATCTTCATAGTAATGAAACTTTGTAAAGTGTCTCCTTATTTTGGTAATTGTTAGGTGGACTACTTTTCCCCAGGGACTTTTTGCACTCTTGTGACTAATTTCTATAACTTAAGGTTCAGAATTTGTTACTATTTACAGACACCATTGGAGAGTGGATATATTAGATTGTGAGAGACAACAGTTGCCTCCTTTTGACAAATACTGGATATTAGTTTATTTATGAAAATAGCATATTATCACTTGTCAAATCATTGAAATTAATTTGGGGTCAAAGACTTGAGTGACCCAGGATTCAGCCATGAATAATTTACTGTAGTGTAACCTGCATTACAAGTACATTGATCAATTCTGTATCTCCTTTGGTTCCTGTATCTTTTTAATCTAGTCTAGAAACTACAGTCATCAATCACTCCTTTTTAAGGTTGGGAAGTTAGATTTTATGATAGAGTTATGACTGTTAGCTTTTCTCCTTATGGAAAATAGCATCTTAGTCTTAGAAATTGTTGGGTTGTAATAATCAAGGGCTTCATTCCTTTTCTGTCATTTCTAGACAGTTTTGAATCTAGGTTAATAATACTTATTTATAAAGCACCTCTTAATGTCCTGTGAACACTAATTATTTTAAATGTGTTAATACTGTGCCTTTGATTTGTTAGCTTTAAAGTTAGTTTAAGACTTTTACACTGCCAGTATTCCAGATTTGGTGAAATTAATACTTTTTTAAAGGGTCCAAATAAAATAATTTGTAATAAAGTCAACTTCATATTTTAAAAATTCCAAAAAAAAAAATAAATAAAATAAAAAATAAGATAAAATATTAATTGAAATGTTTGGATACTTTTAAAAAATAGAATAATATTTAAGAAATGATGTACTAGGCTCAGGACTTTGGGAGGCTGAGGTGGGCGGATCATGAGGTCAGGAGTTCAAGATCAGACTGGCCAACATGGTGAAACCCCGTCTCTCCTAAAAAATACAAAAATTAGAGGCTGGGAGAGGTGGCTCACGCCTGTAATCCTAGCACTTTGGGAGGACGAGGTGGGTGGATCACCTGAGGTCAGGAGTTCAAGACCAACCTGGCCATCATGGTGAAACCCCGTCTTAAAAAAAAAAAAATACAAAAATTATCTGGGCATGGTGGCTTGTACCTGTAATCCCAGCTACTTGGGAGGCTGAGGTAGGAGAATTGCTTGAACTGGGACCAGGGAGGCAGAGGTTGCAGTGAGCCAAGATCATACCGCTGCACTCCAGCCTGGGCTACAGAGCGAGACTCCATCTCAAAAAAAAAAAAAAAGAAAAAGAAATGATGTACTAGAAAACACTGATGTGAGTATCTCAAAGATTAACATGTACTTTCAGGGCTGGAAATACACACACACACACACACACACACAAATATCTACATTAAGATATGCACATACGGGTGCGGTGGCTCATGCCTGTAATCTCAGCACTTTAGGGGGCCAAAGAGGGTGGATCACTTGAGGTCAGGAGTTCGAGACGAGCCTAGTCAACAGGGTGAAACCACATCTCTACTAAAAATACAAAAATTAGGTGGGTGTGGAGGCAGGTGCCTGTCATCCCAGCTACTCAGGAGTCTGACACTGGAGAATTTCTTGGACCCCAGAGGCAGAGGTTGCAGTGAGCTGAGATCAAGCCATCCAGCCTGGGGAACAGAGAGCAACCCTGTCTCGAAAAATAAAGACATATAAAAGAAATATAAATATCAGTATGTACTTCCAAATTTTTCATAAAATCCTGTATTATAATAATTATATATCCATGATAACTGGTTTTATCTACTTAAAAAAACTTTTGGCTGGGCATGGTGGCTCATGCCTATAATCCCAGCACTTTGGGAGGCCGAGGCAGGTGGATCACCTGAGGTCAGGAGTTTGAGTCCAGCCTGGCCAACATGGTGAAACCCCATCTCTCCTAAAAATATAAAAATTAGCCAGGTGTGGTGGTATGCGCCTGTAGTCCCAGCCACTAGGGAGGCTGAAGTAGGAGAATCACTTGAACCTGGGAGACAGAGGCTGCAGTGAGCAGAGATTGCACCACTGCACTCCAGCCTCAGTGACAGAGCAAGACTCCATCTCAAAATAAAATAAAATAAATAATTAATTAAAAATAAGCTTTTTTGGGCCGGGCGCAGTGGCTCACGCCTGTAATCCCAGCACTTTGGGAGGCCGAGGCGGGTGGATCACGGGGTCAAGAGATCGAGACCATCTTGGTCAACATGGTGAAACCCCGTCTCTACTAAAAATACAAAAAATTAGCTGGGCATGGTGGTGCATGCCTGTAATCCCAGCTACTCAGGAGGCTGAGGCAGGAGAATTGCCTGAACCCAGGAGGCGGAGGTTGCAGTGAGCCGAGATCGCACCATTGCACTCCAGCCTGGATAACAAGAGCAAAACTCTGTCTCAAAAAAAAAAAAAGCTTTTTATGGATACATCTTCAGCACCTAGGAAAAGAGCAGCCACATAATATGCACTCAATAGGTAGTTGTTGAATGAATGAACAAAAGAAGCTTTATTTATTTTATTTACTTGTTATTTGAACTCCACAAATGCTATGTTTGACTTACACTATTATTCACAATAAGAATTAAGAGATTGGACGAATGCAGTTGCTCACATCTGTAACCCTACCACTTTGGGAAGCCAAGGCAGAAGGATCACTTAAGACCAGGAGTTCGAGACCAGCCTGGGCAACATAGCAAGACTTAATCTTTACAGAGAAAAAAAAAAAGGAATTAAGAGACTGATATAGTTGTGTTGCTATTATCAGGGTAAATTTCAGTTATTAGTAAATCAGTCTGAAGAACTTTAAACAAACAAAATAACCCAAGGATGAATTTTCTTTTCTTTCCTTTTTTTTGAGACAGAGTCTCACTCTGTCACCCAGGCTAGAGTCCAGCGGTGAGATTCCAGCTCACTGAAACCTTTGCCTCCCAGGATCAAGCAATTTTTGTGCCTCAACCTCTCAAGCAGCTGGGATTACAGGCATGTACCACCATGCCTGGCAAATTTTTGTATTGAATTTTCTAAAAGATATTTTAATCTGTGAAATACATGAACATATTAAGAAACTCAAAAGAGTTCCTTAAATATTCTTAGTTATGTGTATCTTGGAATGTGCCTACTTGTAAGAGATTAACCAAAAAAATGAGATGGAAGATAGAGCAGTTTATGTTCCGTAGGACAGGACTCTGTTGGTACATTTATCATTCTTGCGTGATAGCTGACAGTAAAGCAGACTCAACACAGTAGTTACTCAAGTGTGGTTATCTTACCACTGCGGGGGAGTCGCACGATTATTTTAGTTGATGAAACACAGACACATTTTTTTTAAAAAAACAAATCTGGGGGAGGGGCCAGGAAAAATAAAAAATAAAAATAAAAATCTGCATTTCCATGGATATTAATGATTATGACTAGTTTTTTTTTTTTTTTTTTGTGAGACGTAGTTTCGCTCTTGTTACCCAGGCTGGAGAGCAACGGCGCGATCTCGGCTCACCGCAACCTCCGCCTGCTGGGTTCAGGCAATTCTCCTGCCTCAGCCTCCTGAGTAGCTGGGATTACAGGCATGTGCCACCATGCCCAGATAATTTTTTGTATTTTTAGTAGAGACGGGGTTTCACCATGTTGACCAAGATGGTCTCGATCTCTTGACCTCGTGATCCACCCGCCTCGGCCTCCCAAAGTGCTGGGATTACAGGCGTGAGCCACCGCGCCTGGCAGGACTAGGTTAAAGAAAGCATTACAATAAAAGGAGTATGAGCCAACTTAAAATTATTTTTAAAATAATAGCACAGCATGATATTGTAAAAATTATGAAATTATAGAAATATTAGGTTAAAAGAATAAGGAAGGGCATAAAGCACACTGTATGTCATTAATAGGGAATTATTAATTTAATTAGATTCAGAAACAGAATTGGAAATCTAGATACACACTACTTCCAAATGATCCATAGGCAATGATTCAAGGAACGGATAAACAGGATATTAGAGAAGAGGTGCTAGAGCTTAGTTGTGGGTTTATCATATACAAAGATAGGTAGTTCTTATGTTAATCAGCAGTCTGCTTGTTAAGTGGCAGTTGGTCTGTTGTTATATGTCTGGCTTCACTTATATATATATATATTTTTATCCACTGCTGAGAATCTGTCTTCACATGTATTATCTATTTGAGAAAGAAAAGTACAATAATATAGGCACTATATATTTATATTTGGTATGGCAGAACATGTATATGGATATTTAATAAATATTTTAATATTAATAAAAGAGCAGTATATAACATAATTTGATTCAGAAAAAGAACATTTCTTTGTTTTGACAGGGACTTGCTTTGTCACCCAGGCTGGAGCACAGTGGTGTGATTGTAGTGCACTGTATCCTTGAAATTCTGGGATCCAGGGATCTTCCTGTTTTGATTCCCAAAGTGCTCGTGATCTACCCACCTCGACCTCCCCAAGTGCTGGGATTACAGGAATAAGTCATTGAGCTCAGCACCAAATATTTTCAATCTGCTGTTAATTGAAATTGCAAATGTAGAACCCATGGATATGAAGGGCTTACTGTATATGTTGTTTGGAGTCATGACTATTTAAATCCTTTGCCCATTTCTTGGCTGATCCCATCTTGCAGAGTTCATACTGCTCTCACCCTATGAAAGTGTAATACTGTGCTTAATAAACTTTTGCTGCTGTACTTTGCTTAAAAAATAAAAATCCTTTGCCCATTTCTTAATTGGGCCATCTTTTTGTTGTTGTTGAGTTGCAAGAGTCTTTTTTTTTTTTTGAGACAGTATTGCTCTGTCACACAGGCTGTAGTGCAGTGGCACAATCTTGACTCACTGCAACCTCTGCCTCCTGGTTCAAGCAATTCTCCTGTGTCAGCCTCCTGAATAGCTGGGATTACAGGCATGTGCCACCACACCCAGCTAATTTTTGTAATTTTAGTAGAAATAGGGTTTCACTATGTTGGTCAGACTGATCTCAAACTCCTGACCTCAAGTTAACTGCCTGCCCTGGCCTCCCAAAATGCTGGGATTACAGCTGTGAGCCACCATACCTGGCTGCAATCTGTAATCCTACAGATTAAGAATTCTTTATAGCTTCAGGATTCTAAATTATTTTAATCTCAGAACTTTGGGAGGCCAAGGAGGGAATATTGCTTAAGCCCAGGAGTTTGAGACCAGCCTGGGCAACATAGGGAGATTCTGTTTCTATGAAAAATTAAAACAATTAGCCGGGCATGATGAGGCACACCTGTAGTCCCAGCTACTGGCAAAGCTGGGGTGGGAGGATTGGTTGATTCTGGTATGTTGAGGCTGCATTGAGCTGAGATAGGGTCATTGAACTCTAGCCTGGGCGACAGAGTGAGAACCTGTCTCAAAAAAAAAAAGATATATAATGTTCTTTCCTTATGGTGTTTTTGTCTAGTCTTGATAACAGTATAATACTAGCAAAGAATATTTGAGGGAGTGTTCCCTCCTCTTCTATGTTTTGAGAGTTTGTGGAGTATTGGTGTTAATTCTTCTTTAAAAATTTGGTAGACTTGGGCCAGATGTGGTGTCTCACACTCGTAATCCCAGTACTTTGGGAGGCTGAGGTGGGTGGATCATGTGAGGTCAGGAGTTCGAGACCAGCCTGGCCAACATAGTGAAACCCTGTCTCTACTAAAAATACAAAATTAGCCAGGCGTGGTGGTGCATGCCTGTAGTCCCAGCTACTTGGAAGGCTGAGACAGGAGAATCACTTGAACCAACCTGGGAGTTGGAGGTTGCAGTGAACCAAGATTGCGCCACTGCACTCCTGGAAAACAAAAGCAAAACTCTGTCTCAACGACAACAACAAAAAGATTTGGTAGACTTCAGCTGAGAAGCAAGTGGGCCTGGTTTTCAGTTATGGGAAGTTTTTTTGTTTGTTTTTGCTTTTGTTTTTTCCAGAGACAAGATCTCGCTCTGCCTCCCTGGCTGGAGTGCAGTAGCATGATAATAGCTCACTGCAACCTTAAACTCCTAGGCCCAAAGGATCTTCCTGCCTGAGCTTCCCAAATAGCTGAGACTATAGGTACACGCCACCATGTTGAACTAATTTAAAAAAATTTATAGACATGGGGTCTCACTATGTTTCCCAGGCTGGTCTCAAACTCCTGGCATCAAATGATCCTTCTGCTTTGGCCTCTCAACGTTCTAGGATTACAGGTGTGAGCCACTGCACCTAGCCCTTTCTTCATTTTAAATATAGGTGTCTTTCATTATAAATTTCAAATTAAGCATTCCCAGTAATATGTTGAACCTTTGCAAAGCTTCACATGAACATCTCATTCCAGTTTTCCTTTTTAGTTGTTTTTTGGATAGGTCACCTTGTTAATTCTAACTGGTATTACTGCCTTGGGCACCTGTAGTATTAAATGATTGCCACTGATTGTTTTCAACAAATGCTCTAGGGATAAAGCTAGTCACATACAGTGAGCCTACTCAGGTCAAATAAAGACAAGTCTTGGGAATGGAGATTTTCAGAGACCTGCAAGACAGGTTAAATAGTGACAATTCTCTGGGGATTGTACTTAAGTCTACTCTGAAACCGAGAAGCATAGGATGGAAATAGTTTAAGTTAAAAGCTACAAAACTCACTGTTCTTTCTGATATTCAGCAGGTTTTTTTTCTGTTTTGTTTTTTTTGAGACAGAGTCTCCATCTGTCACCCAGGCTGGAGTACAGTGGTATGATCTCAGCTCACTGCAACCTCTACCTCCCAGGTTCAAGTGATTCTCCTGCCTTGGCCTCCTGAATAGCTGGGACTGCAGGAGCATGCCACAATGCCTGGCTAATTTTTGTATTTTTAGTAGAGACAGGGTTTTACCACACAGGCGTTGGCCAGGCTGGCCTTTAGCTCCTGACCTCAAGTGATCCACCTGTCTCAGCCTCCCAAAGGGCTGGGATTACAGGCATGAGCCACTGTGCACACTCCAGCAGTTTTTCTTGAATAAATGCTCCTAAGATGGTGCAAGCTTTTGGTAATTTCTAATGTTTTGAATAATTTGATTTGACAATTTTTGTCAGTGTTTTGTTCCTTTTATGAGTGAACAGATTTTCATAAGTCCTTATCCCATTATTCTATTTTTTTTTTTTTTGAGATGGAGTCTTGCTCTGTCACCCAGGCTGGAGTGCAGTGGTGCCATCTCAGCTAACTGCAACTTCTGCCTCCCAGGTTCATGTGATTCTCCTGCCTCAGCCTCCTGAGTAGCTGGGACTACAGGCATGCACCACCATGCCCAGCTAATTTTTTTTTTTTTTTTTTTTTTAGTAGAGATGGCCTTCACCATGTTGGCCAAGCTGGTCTTGAACTCCTAACCTCAAGTGATCTGTCCACCTCAACCTCCCAAAGTGCTGGGATTACAGGCATGAGCCACTGCGCCCAGCCTCAATTACTCCATTATTCTAAAAATGCTTCTATACAAGTACATTGTGAAGTTTCCTTATTTATATAGGATATTTGGCATGCTATATTTTATTATTGATTTCTCATTTAGTTGTAGTTTGCTTATATACCAAATTTTAAATTGTAGAAGCTAGATTAGTCAGTTGAAAAGGAGCAGATCAAATTAACTTTAATAGATCCAAAATGTTATTTCAGCCTGTAATCAGTATAAAATTATTGAGAAAATTTTTATATTGTATTTGAAATGTAGTTTTTATATTTTTACATTTCAATGAGTTTACCTAATATAAAATAAACTGTATATAATATAAACTATACAATTTAATAAGTTTTATGTATCCATGAAATCACATCAGCACAATCAAGTAATGAAAATAGCCTTTTTTACCTCAAAAGTTCTGGCTGGGTGCAGTGGCTAACACCTGTAATCCCAGCACTTTGGGATGCTGAGGTGGGTGGATCAACTGAGGTTAGGAGTTCGAGATCAGCCTGGCCAACATGGTGAAACCCTGTTTATACTAAAAATACAAAAAATTAGCCAGGTGTGGTGGCACTTGCCTGTAATCCCAGCACTTTGGGATGCTGAGGTGGGTGGATCAACTGAGGTTAGGAGTTCGAGATCAGCCTGGCCAACATGGTGAAACCCTGTTTATACTAAAAATACAAAAAATTAGCCAGGTGTGGTGGCACTTGCCTGTAATCCCAGCTACTCAGGAGGCTGAGGCAAGAGAATCACTTGAACCTGGGAGGCAGAGGTTGCAGTGAGCTGAGATTGCGCCACTGCACTACAGCCTGGGAGGCAGAGTGAGACTCCATCTCAACAACAAAAAAAGTTCTCCTGTGCTCCTTTGCAATTCCCTCCCTAGCGCATCCATCCCAAAACAAGCACTGATTTCCTTTCTGAAATAATTTCCTTTCTGGATATAAGTGCTTTATCAGATATGTGATTGGCAAATACATTTCCCAGTGTCTGGCTAATCTTTTCATTCCTTAACAGTGTTTTTTGAAAAGAAAGTATTTTGAAAAAAAAATTAAATTTTAGCCAGGTGCGGTGGCTCACGCCTGTAATCCCAGCACTTTGGGAGGCCAAGGTGGGCGAATCACGAGGTCAAGAGATCGAGACCATCCTGGCCAACATGGCGAAACCCCGTCTCTACTAAAAATACAAAAAAAATTAGCTGGGCTTGGTGGTGCACGCCTGTAGCCCCAGCTACTCAAGAGGCTAAAGCAGGAGAATTGCTTGAACCAGGGAGGCAGAGGTTGCAGTGAGTCAAGGTCACACCACTGCACTCCAACCTGACACCTGGTGACGGAGTGAGACTCTGTCTAAAGAAAAAAAAAAAATTAAAATTTTAAAATTATCTTTATGAATTATCTCATATGTAAGAACTATGACTAATCCAAGACTACAATATTTTTCTTAGGTTTTCTTGTAAATGTTAATAGTTCTAGGTTTAAATTTTGGTCTCTAATCCATTCTTAATTAATTTTTGTACATGGCATCAAGTACTTATTGAAATTATTTTTTTTTTGGGCATGGATATTCAATTTTTCTAGTTAAAAAGATAAGAAAATTCCATTTGTTAAAAAGACTATTCTTTCTCCACTGACTTGTACTTGACCCTTTGTTCACAATTAAATGATACAGACGTATGGGTTTACTCCTAGTTGTTCTATTTGCCTATATTGCTGCTATCTATAATCACATTATCTTGATTTCCATGAATTTATAATAAATCTTCCTAAATCAGCATCAGTTCTTCAACTTTCCTCTTTTTCAGAGGCATTTTGGCTAATCTAGGTCATTTGTATTTCCATATAAATATTATGGTCTTCGGTTATTTAGATCTTTTTTTGGCTCACGATTTTGCAATGAAAAAATAAAAAAAATTTTAAAAAGGCCTTTAATTCCTTTTAGCAATGTTTTGTAATTATTTTTTTTACTAGATATGTCTTACAAATCTTTTGCCAGAATATTCTTTAAGTATTTTATAGTTTTTGATGTCTTTTTAATATATTATTGCAATTGGATTTATAATTCCAGTTTTTGATTATTTATTACTAGTTTAAAGAAATTAAATTGGCCAGGCATGGTGGCTCATGCCTATAATCCCAGCACTTTGGGAGGCCGAGGTGGGCGGATCACGAGGTCAGGAGTCCAGACTACCCTGGCCAATATGGTGAAATCCCGTCTCTACTAAAAATACAAAAATTAGCCAGGCATGGTAGCAGGCACCTGTAATCTCAGTTACTCAGGAGGTTGAGGAAGGAGAATTGCTTGAACCCAAGAGGCAAAGGTTTCAGTGAGCCGAGATCATGCCATGGCACTCCAGCCTGAGTGACCAGAACAAAACTCTGTCTCAAAAATAAATAAATAAAGTTGATTTTTGCATGTTGATCTTGTATCCTGGTGACTTGCCAAATTTGTTTTCCAGTTCTAGTAACTCTTTTTTTTTTAATTCCAAAAGATTTTCTGTTTGAGCAATCACCTATAGGCAGTTTTACCACTTCCTTTACAAATTTTTTCCTTGCCTTATTGCACTGGCTAGAACTCCTAGTACAATACTGAAAAAGAATTATGAGAATAGATATCTTTGCCTTGTTCCTATACTTAGGGAAAAACATTTAATCTTTTACCATTTATGATATTATCTGTACGTTTTACATAGTTTTTTTTTTTTGAGATGGAGTCTTGCTCTGTCGCCAGGCTGGAGTGCAGTGGTGCAATCTCGGCTCACTGCAACCTCCACCTCCTGGGTTCAAGCGATTCCTCTGCCTCAGCCTCCTGAGTAGCTGGGACCACAGGCTCGTGCCACCATGCCCAGCTAATTTTTGTATTGTTAATAGAGACGAGGTTTCACCATGTTGGCCAGGATGGTCTCGATCTCTTGACCTCATGATCCGCCCACCTCGGCCTCCCAAAGTCCTGGGATTACAGATGTGAGTCACCATGCCCGGCCACATAGATGTTTTATATCACATTGAGAAAGTCTGTTTTATTTCTAATTCACTGACATACATTTACTTATTTATTTATATATTTTGAGACAGGGTCTCACTCTGTTGCCCAGCTGGAGTGCAGGGGCTCAATCACAGCTCACTGCAACCTTTAACTCCTGGGTTCAAGGGACCCTTTCACCTCAGCCTCTCAAGTAGCTGGGACTACAGGCTTGTGCCACCATGGCTGGCTAATTTTTATTTATTTGCTTTTATTTTTATTTTTCTTGAGAAAGGGTGTCACTCAATAGCCTGGGCCGCAGTGCAGTGGTGCTATCATAATTCACTGTAGCCTCAGCATTCTAGGCTCAAGTGATCCTCCCACCTTAGCCTCCCAAGTAGCGGAGACCACAAGTATGCACCACCATGCTCAACTAATTTTTAAATTTGTTTCTAGCGACAGGGTCTCCCTATGTTGCCCAAGCTGGTCTTGAGCTCCTGGGCTCCAAGTGATCCTCCTGCCTTGGTCTCCCAAAGTGCTGGGATTATAGACATGAGCCACCACACCTGGCCTGACATTTGTTTTAGGTTGGAAATAGATATTGAATTTTGTCATATCCTTTTTCTGCATGTATTGAGAGATTATCATACAGTTTTTCTTTTTTAGTCTTGTTAATATGTTACGTTGGTTTATTGATTATAATTTAAAGGATATCTCAACTTGAACTAGCTTCATTTTAACTGCTCAAGATCCCCATGGGATACTGTTATATTAGGCAGTACAGCCCTCTGTGTCCCTGGCCACTCTACTATGCTACTTTCTATAAAGCTTACACAGAAAGCAACTCAAGCGACTCCTTCCACTTAGAGAGGGAAAGACACAGACTTTGAAATTTACAGGAATTTGAATTAGGTATTATTCTTTCTAAGTGACAGATGATAAAACAGATCCAAAGAGGCTGATGTCACATACCTGCCTGTGAAAGAAAGAGGGAGAAAAAAGAAACCAGGATACAAGTGTTTTTTTCATTACATAATCTGCAATTCATAGTAGTTTTAGGAGGAAAAAAAAAACTAGAAAAATGAATTCTTCATTGTAGACCAAGACCTGAAAAAAACAATAACCTAGCAAGATGCAAAAATTATTAAAAACCAGCAACAACAATAATAAAACAATTAATAGATTAAAAGGCAGACCCAAGCAGAATTGAAATACCTCAAATTGGCCGGGCGCAGTGGCTCACGCCTATAATCCCAGCACTTTGGGAGGCCGAGGCGGGTGGATCACGAGGTCAAGAGATCGAGGCCATCCTGGTCAACAAAGTGAAACCCCGTCTCTACTAAAAATACAAAAATTAGCTGGGCATGGTGGCGCGCACCTGTAGTCCCAGCTACTCGGGAGGCTGAGGCAGGAGAATTGCTTCAACCCAGGAGACGGAGGTTGCAGTGAGCCAAGGTCGCGCCATTGCACTCCAGCCTGGGTAACAAGAGCAAAACTCCGTCTCAAAAAAAAAAAAAAAAAAAGAAATACCCTGAATTCCTTTTTGGGCAGAAAATAGATCTATGGCTTTGGCCTGGTTAGGGTCTTGCAAGATGGAAAAAGAAGTAGGTGGAGAATGACGACCTGTGTCTTTTTTCGTTTGCTTGCTTTTATTTTTGTTTTTGATGTTTGTTGAGACAGGGTTTGGTTCTGTCACCTAGGCTGGAGTGCAGTGGAATGATCAAGGCTTACTGCAACCTCTGCCTCCTGGGCTCAAATTATCCTCCCACCACAGCCTCCTGAGTAGCTGGGACTACAGGCACCTGCCACCATACCCAGCTAATTTTATGTCTGAGTTTTCTGTAGAGACAGGATTTTTCTATGTTGCCCAGGTTGGTCTCCAAACTCCTGAGCTGAAGCAATCCACCTACCTCAGACTCCTAAAGTGCTGGGATTACAAGCATGAGTCACCTCACCAGCTGACCTGTGTCATATGGACATAGGAACAATCAGGAACCAAAGTCTAGGGTTTTGCAAGAGAACAGCGGTAGTCTGGAATTGTCAAATCCAAGGACAGAAAGAAAAGGCAGGATCTGAAATAAAGAATCATCAAGGGCCGGGTGCAGTGGCTCACGCCTGTAATCCCAGCACTTTGGGAGGCCGAGGCGGGTGGATCACGAGGTCAAGAGATCGAGACCATCCTGGTCAACATGGTGAAACCCCGTCTCTACTAAAAATACAAAAAATTAGCTGGGCATGGTGGCGCATGCCTGTAATCCCAGCTACTTAGGAGGCTGAGGCAGGAGAATTGCTTGAACCCAGGAGGCGGAGGTTGCAGTGAGCCGAGATCGTGCCATTGCACTCCAGACTGGGTAACAAGAGCGAGACTCCGTCTCAAAAAAAAAAAAGAATCATCAAGTCAGGCATGGTGGCGTGCACTTGTATTCCCAGCTATTCAGGAGGCTGAGGCAGGAGGGTTGCTTGAAGTCAGGAGTTCAAGACTGAAGTACGCTGTGATCATGCCTGTGATTAGCCTGGCCAACACAGCAAGACCCTGATTCTTTTTTTTTTTTTCTGAGATGGAGTCTCACTCTGTCACCCAGGCTAGAGTGCAGTGGCACGATCTCAGTTCACTGCAACCTCCACCTCCCGGGTTCAAGCAATCCTCCTCCCTCAGCCTCCTGAGTAGCTGGCATTATGGGTGCCTGCCACAACGCCCAGCTAATTTTTTGTTGTTGTTGTATTTTTAGTAGAGAGAGGGTTTCACCATCTTGGTCAGGCTGGTCTTGAACTCCTGACCTCTGGTGATCCACCTGCCTCCGCCTCCCACAGTGCTGGGATTATAGGCATGAGCCACCACACCCAGCTGACCCTGATTCTTAAAATAATAATAAAAATATAGCCAGGCCTGGTAGTGAGTCACATGTGGTCCCAGCTACCCAGGAGGCTGAGACAGGAGGATCACTTGAGCCCAGGAGATCGAGGCTGCAGTGAGCTATGATCACGCCACTGTACTCCGGCCTGAGTGATATAGCAAGATCTCATCTCTAAAAATAGAAATAAAAAAGACCTGTTGGTTCAGATTTTCCTGTCATCCTTTATCTTCAGAGAGAAGGATATTCCTTCCTTACAGCTACAGAAAAGATGCCTCTTATATGAGGGTCTTATGACCAGCTTCAGGGGAAGGCCACAAAATTGTTCCTAGATTTTATAACCTGCTTCAGGGAAGAAGGGTGGAAGGAGGGTGAGAGTGACCTTTCTGCTCCTGCTGTTATTTAATATACCAAGGTAGCATATTTTGGGGTAGCATGTCTTGGACCCCAGCATTCCCTCTTATGACACTTCCTCAAGAAATTTCACAGTCTAGAAGCTGAGTTGATAGATTATTCTATAACCTAATAAACCAGTCTCTCAGTTTGGGGAATAGTTCAGTCCACTTAAATGACTTTGTCCATTTTAATGTGGCAGGTGGGCTCCTACCAAAATTAGGCCTCTATATGGTAATAATAAGAATAATTTAGGCCTGGCGTGGTTGCTCACACCTGTAATCCCAGCACTTTGGGAGGCTGAGGTGAGTGGATCACAAGGTCAGGAGATCAAGACCATCCTGGCTAACATCTCTACTAAAACCCCATGTCTACTAAAAATGCATAAATTAGCCGGGTGTGGTGGTGTGTGTCTGTAATCTCAGCTACTTGGGAGGCTGAGGCAGGAGAATCTCTTGAACCAAGAAGTTGAAGGTTGCAGTGAGCTGAGATTGCGCCACTGCCTTCCAGCCTGGCAACAGAGCGAGACTCCATCTCAAAAAAAAAAAAAAAAAAAGAAAAAATAATAAGAAGCGTTTCTATTAGCTGGGCGTGGTGGTGCGTGCCTGTAATCCCAGCTACTCGGGAGGCTGAGGTAGGAGAATTGCTTGAACCCAGGAGGTGTAGGTTGCGGTGAGCTGAGATCGCGCCATCGCACTCCAGCCTGGGTAACAAGGGCGAAACTCTGTCTCAAGAAAAACAAAAAAAAAAGAAGCATTTCTATGGAAACAAAAGAAAAACAAAGGTTAATGGTTGGAGCAAGTTATAAACTCAGAGTCTGGAGATGAACCAATGGAGATTTATAGATTTGAGGCTTGAAGCGTATCTTGTGGTTTGAGTGTTCTAGTGGTATTGTAGTGAACTTTCTGAGTGGCCCATATAGCATCAGGCAGGAACGTTGTCCCTACCTGAGTTCTTAGGGTGATGTCTCTAAAGTTTATATCAAGTTTTCTACCTTCAGCCTGCAGAGCTTTGGGAAAAGGGCAGTGTGATGGCTAATACTGAGTTGATTGGATTGAAGGATGCAAAGTATTGATCCTGGGTGTGTCTGTGAGGGTGTTGCCAAAGGAGATTCACATTTGAGCCAGTGGGTTGGGAAAGGTAGACTCACCCTCAATCTGGGTGGGCACCATCTAATCAGCTGGCAGCGCAGCTAGGATATAAAGCAGGCAGAAAAACATGAAAGGACTAGACTGGCTTAGCCTCCCAGGCTACATCTTTCTCCCATGCTAGATGCTTCCTGCCCTCCAACACCGGACTTCAAGTTCTTCAACTTTGGAACTCAGACTGGTTTCCTTGCTCCTCAACTTGCAGGTGGCCTATTGCGGGACCTTGTGATCATGTGAGTTTAATACTCCTTAATAAACTTCCCTTTATATCTATCTATCTATCCTATTAGTTCTGTCACTCTAGAGAACCCTGACTAATACAGGCAGTTATTGTTCTTAGTGATTTCAAGTCACAAGGGTGGAAAATTGGACATGTTTGTTTAGAGAATCATAGCTAAACACTGGAGACTAATTCAGGTTTACACATCCGGTTTACACGTCCAGTTTACAAGTAGATAATAAAATCTCAAAGACAATGAACAGGGCTAGTATCTGATATCCACACACACTATAGTTTTCTACTGAAACACAATTTTTCTCTCTACATTCACCCTAATTTCTGCCAAAGACAATCACAGTAAGACCAATTTGTTTCCAGACTAAATCTAGTCTCATTAAACTTGACCTGGTTGTTTATGTAAGTGCAGCAAGAATAGGGATTGATTATATAGGCTCTCCTTAAGTCTGCTTTGCTGAAACTCTAAAAATTTTACGCTTTTAAAAATCTCTGAAGACTAGAAAGCCAAGCAAATGACTGGCCATCAGAATTTGCCTGCAGTACTTAAGCATTTAGGTGAATTCCTCTCTTCTTGAGGTCCCCAAAGTATCTCCAGTTTCCTAGGCCTACCAGGAAGTGACCATTTTTACTCACTTGTAAGGCTGGAAACCATTTAAAGCCATGTATCAAGCTGGTTTTTCTTTTTTTAAGTTCCAGGATACATGTGCAGAATGTGCAGGTTTGTTACATAGGTATACATGTGCCATGGTGGTTTGCTGTACCTACAGGCTGGTTTTTCTAAGGGACTTTATAAGCATTAGTTCCTTAAAGTCAGCCTTAGTTCTTTAAAACTGTTTGGTCATATCTGAAAATATAATATTCCAGTCAAGGCCGGGCACAGCGGTTCATGCCTGTAATCCCAGCACTTTGAGAGGCCAAGGCTGGAGGATTGCTTGAGCGGAGGAATTTGAAAACAGCCTGGGCAACGTGGCAAAACACCATCTCTACAAAAGAAAAATACAAAAAAATTTTGCCAGGTGTGGTGATGCATACCTGTGGTCCAGCTACTCAGGAGGCTTAGGCAGGAGGATCACTTGAGCCTGGGTGGTCAAGGCTGCTGTGAGCAAAGATCACACCACTGCACTGTAGCCTGGGTGAGAGAGCAAGACCCTGTAACAACAAAATAATAATAATACAGTCAAAGCCTTGGTAAGATAACTAATGTTTCCAGTTTTGTCCTGTTACAAGGAGAATAGGGAGAACAGTTTCTTTTCTTTTCTTTCTTTTTGTTTTTTGAGACAGTGTCTTGCTCTGTTGCTCAGGCTGGAGTACAATGGCACGATCTTGGCTCACTGCAACCTCTGCCTCCCAGGTTCAAGCGATTTTCCTGCCTCAGCCTCCCCAGTAGCTGGGATTACAGACATGCACCACCATGCCCAGCTAATTTGGTATTTTTAGTACAGACAGGGTTTCTCCATGTTGGTCAGGCTGGTCTTGAACTCCCGACCTCAGGTGATCTGCCTGTCTCAGCCTCCTAAAGTGCTGGGATTACAGGCATGAGCCACCGCATCCAGCAAGAACAGATTTTTATTAAACTCATTAAGTATATTGCCATGAAAATAAGAACATTCACTAATACTTTCTGAATTCTGGAGGGATCAGTCAGGGAGAAAAAGCAAGTATTTCAATTTGTTTACAAAAGTACTTTACTAAACTGCTGTAAGCTATAGACAGCTTAAGAGAATAAGGGGCCGGGCGCGGTGGCTCAAGCCTGTAATCCCAGCACTTTGGGAGGCCGAGGCGGGTGGATCACGAGGTCAAGAGATCGAGACCATCCTGGTCAACATGGTGAAACCCCGTCTCTACTAATACAAAAAATTAGCTGGGCACGGTGGCGCGTGCCTGTAATCCCAGCTACTCAGGAGGCTGAGGCAGGAGAATTGCCTGAACCCAGGAGGCGGAGGTTGCGGTGAGCCGAGATCGCGCCATTGCACTCCAGCCTGGGTATCAAGAGCGAAACTCCGTCTCAAAAAAAAAAAAAAAAAAAAAAAAAAAAGAGAATAAGGCTTCCTTAAATCTGAAAAACAAAATATTAAAGAACTGACAATATTTCGAATAGAAAAATCAAAAAAATTATAACCATCCTCATCAGTTTTTTCAGTCCCATGTAATTAACTCTTGTTCTGCTTGATCTTGGGTTAACAGTTTCATGAATCCATCAGTTTCTTCATTAGTGTTGCAGAAATTCTTAACCAGGCCAATGGTATGATCCCAAGTTTTCAAGTTTGTTTGTATTTCAGAATACTTGGAATCTTTTTCATGAATTATCTTTGAAGACAAAGTACTTTTATTATATCTTAGCTCCTTACAAAAGCTTCTGGGAAAGCGTCAGAGTAAAACAATAACCTAACTTTATACATTTTTGACACACTTATCTTATAATATAAATTTATCGTCACTTATTCAATATGCTTCCATGCAATTTAACATACCAAATACTGCCAATGAGTTAAATATCTTTCCTTTTTCTTTCTCTCTCTCTTTCTTTCTTTTTTTTTTTTTTTTTGAGACAGAGTCTCACTCTGTTACCAGGCTGGAGTGCAGTGGCGCAATCTCGGCTCACTGCAACATCTGCCTTCCGGGTTCAAACGATTCCCCTGCCTCCGCCTCCTGAGTAGCTGGGACTACAGGCATGCACTACCATGCCTGGTTAATTTTTTGTATTTTAGTAGATACAGGGTTTCACCATGATGGCCAGGCTGGTCTTAAATTCCTGATCTCATGTTCTACCCGCCTCGGCCTCCCAAAGTGCTGGGATTATAGGTGTGAGTCACACACCCGGACTTTTTTTTTTAGACAGGGTCTTACTCTGTTGCACAGGCTGGAGTGCAGTGTGTAATCATAGCTCACTACAGCCTCAAACTTCAGGGCTCAAGGGATCCTCTTGCCTCAGCCTCCTAGTAGCTGGAACTAAAGGCATGCACCATCACACCTGGCTAGTTTTAACACAATTTTTTTGTAGAGACAGCATCTGACTAGGTTGCCCAGGCTGGTTTTATATTCTGGCCTTAAGAGATCCTCCTACCTTGGCCTCCCAAAGTGCTGGAATTATAGGCATGAGCCACCATACCTGCCCCTTTTGCCTTTGATAAGAAGAGAGAATGGATTCTTTTGAGATTTTTTTAGGGGCCCTCTGGGAATCCTCAAAGTTAGTTTAAGGTCAAAAGACCTCCATTTGATTTCAGGAAATTATCAATAAGTTTTAAAATACTTAATTAGCCAGTCATGGTGGCTCACATCTGTAATCCCAGCACTTTGAGAGCCTGAGGCAAGAGGATCACTTGAGGCCTGGAGTTCAAGACCAGCCTGGGCATCATAGAGAGACCCTGTCTCTCCAAAAAATAAAAAATAAAAAAATTAGCCAATCACGGTTGCATGTGCCTATAGTCCTAGCTACTTGGGAGGTTGAGGCAGGGGCATTGCTGGAGCCTGGAGTGCTGGGACTGGAGCCCAGGAGTCGAGGGTGCAGGGAGCTATGATCATGTCCCCACACTCTAGCAGTCTTGGTAATAGGGAGAAACTCTGTCTCTTTAAACAAACAAACAAAAAACCGCTTGATTATAGGATCACAGACCACAATGAGGCAATACATGGTTATATATTTAACCAAAACAACAATAAAAGATTTTCAAGGTAAATATAGAAGCTTACATATTTGTGAACAAAACCTCACTCTTTTAATATTGAGAAAATTCAGTTTTCTTAAGTAATCAAAGACCTCAGAAAATCAACATGAGGCACACAGCATTATTTTGATAAAACACAGGTTGTTTCCTAGGCAAATTTACTTAAAAGAAAAATGGAACACAAATGCTTTATTTAAAGGTGCATCTTCATTCCTCTTCGGTAAACAAAAAAATAAAATAAAGGAACAGATTGTGGCACATCATTCCTGTGGGCCAAGTGGTCCACCCAAACATCCAAGACCCAGCAAGCAGCCAAGCTCAGTGCAACCTCTGGGCCTCTCCACTTTGTTTTTGTTTGTTTGTTCGTTTGGTTTGGTTGAGACAGAATTTTGGAGTCTTGCTCTGTCACCCAGCCGGGAGTGCAGTGGCACAATCACGGCTCACTGCAACCTCTGCCTCCCCTATTCAAGCGATTCTCCTCCTCCTAATCTCCTGAATAACTGAGATTATAGGCACCCGCCACCAGGTCCAGCTAATTTTTATATTTTTAGAAGAGCCGGGAGGGCGGGGGGAGGGGGGCGGTTCACCATGTTGGCCAGGATGGTCTTGAACTTCTGTCCTCAGGTGATCCATCCGCCTTGACCTCCCAAAGTGCTGGGATTACAGGCGTGAGCCACTGCGCCTGGCCACCTCTCCACTTTGACTCCGACAGGGTGAGCACCTTGTCCTTTCATATGGGTCCTTTGACATTGTGGATAATGGAGCAGCTCCTGTTGTCCATAAATTCCACATGTATCCTCATACACTGTTCCTGAGAGCTAGTCATGCCCAGCGTGGTGACCCAGGCTCGCTTGACATGCTACACACGGCTGGTGTCCATGATGGTGGTGCAGCAGGTGTTGGGTGGCGGCAGATTTATTTTTGTTTGTTTTTGAGATGGAGTCTCCCTCTGTTGCCCAGGCTGGAGTGCAGTGGCATGTTCTCAGCTCATTGCAATCTCCACCTCCCAGGTTCAACCAATTCTCCTGTCTCAGCCTCCTGAGTAGCTGGGACTACAGGCATCTGCCACCACACCCGGCTAAATATTGCATTTTTAGTAGAAATGGAATTGCGCCCTGTTGGTCAAGCTGATCTCGAACCCCTGACCTCAGGTGATCCACCTGAGGAAGATTTCTTAAAGGTAAAGAAAAACTGGCTGGGTGCAGTGGCTCATGCCTGTAATTGCAGCACTTTAGGAGGCCAAGATGGGGGAATTGCCCAGGACTTTGAGACCAGTCTGGGCAACATAGCAAAACCTCATCTCCATTAAAAAATTTGAAAATTTAGGCTAGGGGCAGTGGCTCACACCTGTAATCCCAGCACTTTGGGAGTCCGAGGCAGGTGGATCACAAAGTCAAGAGATTGAGACTATCGTGGCCAACATGGTGAAACCTTGTCTCTACAAAAAATAAAAAATTAGCTGGGTGTGGTGGCACCACCTGTAGTCCCAGCTACTCGGGAGGCTGAGGCAGGAGAATTGCTTGAACCTGGGAGGTGGAGGTTGCAGTAAGCCAATATCTGGGTGACAGAGTGAGGCTCTGTCTCAAAAAAAATTTTTTTTTTTTTAAATTAACTGGTGGAAGCTAAGCTATGATGATGCAAAGACATAGGAATTATGTAATGGACTTTGGGGACTGAGAGGAAGGTGGGAAGGGGATAAGGGATAAAAAAAACTACCATTTGGTACAATATACCATTCTGGTGATGGATGCACCAAAATCTCAGAAATCACCCCAGAAGAATTTATCCATGTAACCAAATACCACCTGTTCCCAAAAAACTATTAAAAAAAAAAAAAATTAGCCTGGAGTAGTTTATGCCTGTAGTTCTAGTTACTCAGAAGGCTGAGGTTGGTGGCTCCATTAAGCCCAGGAGGTAGAGGCCATGATCCTGCCACTGCACTCCAGCCTGGGAAACAGAGCGAGACTGTGTTCCAAAAAAAAAAGCTAAAGAAAAACCTTTTACGATTGCTTGCCAAGAGCATACCAACCCTCCAAAAAAATTTTGTCATTTTACAGAGAGAAAAAAACAATTTCTAGTTTTGTACCAGTGTACTATTAATAACAAAGCTGATTTTAATAAATCCTTATAAATAGATCCATCTAATCTCAGACAGCTTTGACCACACATGATATCCTTTTTTTTTTTTTTTTTGAGACGGAGTTTCGCTCTTGTTACCCAGGCTGGAGTGCAATGGCGCGATCTCGGCTCACCGCAACCTCTGCCTCCTGGGTTCAGGCAATTCTCCTGCCTCAGCCTCCTGAGTAGCTGGGATTACAGGCACGCGCCACCGTGCCCAGCTAATTTTTGTATTTTTCAGTAGAGACGGGGTTTCACCATGTTGACCAGGATGGTCTTGATCTCTTGACCTCGTGATCCACCCGCCTCGGCCTCCCAAAGTGCTGGGACTACAGGCTTGAGCCACCGCGCCCGGCCTATGATATCCTTTTCCAAGATTCCTTTTGTACAAACCTTATATAATTTTATAACGTATATAATTTATAATATGTTATAATGTAATAATTTATAATGTATATAATTTTTTTTTGAGATAGAGTCTTGCTCTATTGCCCAGGCCAAAGTGCAGTGGAACGATCTTGGCTCACTGCAACCTCTGCCTCCTGGGTTCATGCAGTTCTCCTGTCTCAGCCTCCCCAGTAGCTAGGACTACATGCATGTGCAACCACACCCAGCTAATTTTTTGTATTTTTAATAGAGACAGGGTTTCACCATGTTAGCCAGGATGGTCTCAATCTCTTGACCTTGTGATCTGCCTGCCTCGGCCTCCCCAAGTGCTGGGATTACAAGAGTGAGCCACCACCCCCAGCCTATAATGTATATTTTTTTTATAATGTATTCAGTTTTTGTCCTTTACTCTCCTTTTTCATTCTGAAACAGTCTGTCATTCTACTTTAGTACAGAACTACTTCTTTTTTTTTTTTTTTTGAGACAGGATTTTGTTCTGTCATCCAGGCTGAAATTCAGTAGCACAATCACGGCTTGACTTTCTGGGCTCAATCTATTTACCTGCCTCAGCCTCCTGGGTAGCCAGCTAGGACTACAGGCACATGCCACCATGCCCAGCTAATCTTAATTTTTTTATTTTTCGATGTTATTTTGTAGAGACTGCATTTTGTCATGTTGCCTAGGCTGCTCTCAAATCCTGAGCTCAAGCAATCGCCCACCTTGGATTTCCAAAGTGCTGGGATTACAGGCATGAGCCACTGGGCCTGGCCTAGAGTTACATTTAAAAAAAAAAAAATGTGGATGGTATCAGTGGCTTGCACCTGTAATCCTGGCACTTTGGGAGGCCGAGGCAAGAGGATCCCTTGAACTCAGGAGTTTGGTACCAGCCTGGGCAACATAGTGATAGGCTATCGTTTTTTGAAAAAAAATTAATTTAAAAAAAGTTTAAAAAGAAAAAATAGGATTAGTAGATCACTAGATAGACTAATAAAAAAATAGAGAAGATCCAAATAAACACAGAAATGACAACGGGGACATTACCATTTACCCCACAGAAATACACAAAACTTCTAGGAACAGCTGGATTTGTTAAATTAAAAAAAAAGAAAAAAAAAACCCTCAAAAACTATTATGACCAGCTCTGCACACACATTAGAAATCCTAGAAGAAATGGATACATTCCTTGAAACATACAATTTCCCAAGATTGAATTAGGAAGAAACTGAAACCCTCAACAAACCAAAAATGAGTTCTGAAGTTGAATCAATAATGAAAAGCCTGCTAACCAGAAAAAGCCATGGACCAGACAGATTCACAGCTGAATTCTACAAGACGTATAAAGACAAGCTGGTACCAATCCTACTGAAACTACCCCCAAAAAAGAGAGGAGGAGGGATTCCTCTTCAACTCATTATTTGAGACCAGCATCATTCTGGTACCAAACTTGGCAGAGACATAACAACAAAAAAATGTAGGCCAATATCACTGATGAACATAGATGCAAAAATCCTCAACAAAATACTGGCAAACTGAATCCAGCAGCACATCAAAAAGTTAATCGGTCATAATCAAGTAGGTTTTATTCCTGGAATACAAAGTTGTTTCAACATACACAAATCAACAAATGTGATTTGTCACGTAAACAGAATTATATACAAAAACCACATGATCATCTCAACAGAAAAGGTTTTTGATAAAATTCAACATCTCTTCATGTTAAAAACCCTCAACAAACTTGGCATTAGAGGAACATACATCAAAATAATAAGAGCCATCTATGACAAACCCACAGCCCACATCATACTGACCTGGCAAAGCTAGAAGCATTCCCCTTGAGAAATGGAACAAGAAGAAGATGTGCACTCTCATCATCCTATTCAGCATAGTGCTGGAAGTCCTAGACAGAGCAGTCACGCAAGAGAAAGAAGTAAAAGGTATCCAAATAGGAAGAGAGGAAGTCAAACTATCTCTCTTCACAGATGATATGATTTTATGCTTAGAAAACCCCATGGTCTCTGCCCAAAAGTTTCTAGATCTGATCGACAACTTCAACAAAGTTTCAGGATACAAAATCAATGTACAAAAATTAGTAGCATTTTTGTATACAAACAATGTCCAAGCTGAGAGCCAAATCAAGAATGCAATCCCATTCACAATAGACACACACACACACACACACACACACACACACACACACACTCTTACAAAATACCTAGGAATACAGCTAACCAGGTAGGTAAACTATCTCTACAGTGAAAATTACAAAACACTGCTGAAAGAAATCAGAAATGACACAGACAAATGAAAAATATTCCCTGCTTATGGATAGGAAGAATCAATATTGTTAAAGTGGTCATACTGCCCAAAGTAATTTACAGATTCAATGCTATTGCTATCAAACACCAATGACATTTTTCACAGAATTAGAAAATCTTTTCTAAAATTCAAAAAAGAACACAAATAGCCAAAGCAATTCTAAGCAAAAAGAACAAAGCCAGAGGCATCACACTACCCAAGTTTACATTTTCCAACAACCTGATCTGGTGAGAACTTACTCACCATCATGAGAACAGCAAGGAGAAGTCTGCCCTGATGATCCAATTACCTCCTACCAGATCGCTCCTTCAACATGAGATTTTGGTAGGGACACAGAACCAAGCCATATCATTCCACTCCTGGCCCCTTCCAAATATCATGTTCTTCTCACATTTTAAAACATAATCATGGCTTCCCAATGGTTAACCAAAGTCTTAGCTAATGTTATCATTAACTCAGAAGTACAAGTCCAATGTCTCATTTGAGATAAGGCAAGTTCTTTCTGCCTATGAGCCTGTAAAATCAAAAATAAGTTTGTGGCCGGGCGCAGTGGCCCACATCTATAATCCCAGCACTTGGGGAGGATGAGGCGAACAGATCACCTGAGATCAGGAGTTCAAGACCAGCCTGGCCAACATAGTGAAACCCTGTCTCTACTAAAAATACAAAAATTAGCAGGGTGTGGTGGCAAATGCCTGTAATCCCAGCTACTCAGGAGGCTGAGGCAGGAGAATTGCTTGTAACCAGGAGGCGGAGTTTGCAGTGAGCTGAGATTGCACCACTGCACTCCAGCTGGGGCAGCAGAGCAAAACTCCATCTCAAAACAAACAAACAAGTTTATTACTTCCTAGATACAGTGGGGGTACAGGCATTGGGTAAATGCTTCTGTTCTAAAAGAGAGAGATTGACCAAAACAAAGGCATGACAGGCCCCAGGCCAGTCTAAAGCTCAGCAGGGCAGTCATTAAATCTTACAGATCCAAAATAATCTCCTTTAACTCCAAACAGGGAAGGACTCACTTCCAGGGCATGCTGATGCAAAGAGTGAGCTCACAAAGCCTTGGGCAGCTCCTCCCCTGTGGTTCTGCAGGGTAAAGCCCTCAGCAGCTGCTTTTATAGGCTAACATTGAGTGCCTGTGGCTTTTCTAGGTGCACAGTGCAAGCTGTCAGTGGATCTACCATTCTGGGGTCTGTAGGATGTTGGATGTCTTCACACAACTCCAGCAGGCAATGCCCCAGTGGGGACATTGAGGGAGCTACAACCCCACCTTTCCCCTCCACACTGCCCTAGTAGAGGTCCTCCATGAGGGTCTGCCCCTCCAGCAGACTATTGTCTGGACATCCGGGTGTTTCTATACATTCTCTGAAATCTAGGCGGAGGCTCCCAAACCTCAGCCCTTGCCTTCTGTGCACCCACAGCCCAACACTACATGGAAGCATGGCTGGGAGGCCTCAGGAAATTTGTAATCATGATGGAAGGCAACGGGGAAGCAAGTACATCTTACCATGGTGGAGCAGGAAAGAGAGAGAGTGAAGGGGGAAGCGCTACACACTTTCAAACAATCAGATCTCAGGAGAACTCACCCACTATCATGAGAACCACAAGGGGAAAATCTGTCCCCATTATCCAGTCACCTCCCAGCAGGTACTTCCTCCAACACAGGGGATTACAATTCAACAAGAGATTTTGGTGGGAACACAGAGCCAAACCATGTCGATGAGCAAAGAACATGATCAGACGCTTCTCAAAAGAAGACATACGCATGGCCGACAAGCACGTGAAAAAATGCTCATCATCACTAATCATGAGAGAAATGCAAATCGGCTGGGCGTGGTAGCTCAAACTTGTAATCCCTGCACTCTGGGAGGCTGAAGTGGGATCACTTGAGCCCAGGAGTTCCAGACCAGCCTGGGCAACACAGTGAGACCCCATCTCTCTCTAAAAAAAAAAAAAAATGAGAAATACAAGTCAAAACCACAATGAGATACCACCAGTCAGAATGGCTATTATTAAAAAGTAAAAAAAAGGACCGGGCATGGTGGTTCACGCCTGTAATCTCAGCACTTTGGGAGGCCGAGGTGGGTGGATCACAAGGTCAAGAGATCGAGACCATCCTGGCCAACATGGTGAAACCCAGTCTCTATTAAAAATACAAAAAATTAGCTGGGCATGGTGGTACATGCCTGTTCTCCCAGCTACTTGGGTGGCTGAGGCAGGAGAATCGCTTGAACCCAGGAGGCAGAGGTTGTGGTGAGCCAAGATTGCGCCATTGCACTCCAGCCTGGGCAACAAGAGTAAAACTCCATCTCAAAAAAAAAAAAAAAAAAGTAAAAAATAGGCCAGGCGCAGCAGCTCAATCCTGTAATCCCAGCACTTTGGGAGGCCGAAGCAGGCAGATCACGAGGTCAGGAGTTCAAGACCAGCCTGGCCAACATGGTGAAACCCTGTCTCTACTAAAAATACAAAAATTAGCCAGTTGTGGTGGCGGGTGCCTGTAATCTCAGCTACCCAGGAGGCTGAGGCCGGAGAATTGCTTGAACCTGGGGAGGCAGAGGTTGCAGTGAGCCGAGATTGCGCCACTGCATTCCAGCCTGGTGACAGAGCAAGACTCAGTCTTGGGGAAAAAAAAAAAAGTCAAAACATAGTAGATGCTGGTGAAATTGCAGTGAAAAGGGAATACTTTTTCACTGCTAGTGAAAATGTAAGTTAGCTCAACCACTGTGGAAAGCAGTTTGAAGATTTCTCAAAGAATTTAAAGCAGAACCACCAGCTGGATGCAGTAGCTCACACCTGTAATCCTATCACTTTGGGAGGCTGAGGTGAGAGGATCATTTGAGGCCAGGAGTTTGAGAGAAGCCTGGGTAACATACTAAGATCCCATCTTTACAGAAAATAAAAAATTAGGCAGGCATGGTGGCATGTGCCTGTGGTCCCAGCTGTTTGGGAGGCTGAGGTAGAGGATCCTTTGAGCCTGGGAGGTCGAGCCTGCAGTGAGATATGATCATGCCACTGTACTCTATCCTGGGCAACAGAGCAAGACCCTGTCTCAGGAAAAAACAAAAAACAAAACAATAAAAAAATGGAAGAAAAGCCCAGGACTACCATTTGACCCAGCAGTCTTATTACTGCAAATACACCCAAAGGAATATAAATCATTCTATTGTACAGACATATGCATGCATATGATCACCACAGCACTATCAAAATAGCAAAGACCTGGAATCAACCTAAAGCTCTATCAATGGTGCACTGGATAAAGACAACATGGCAGATATACACCATGGAATACTACACAGCCATACAAAAGAATGAAATCATGTTCTTTGCAGCAACATAGACAGAACTGGAGGTCATTATTCTAAACAAATTAATGCAGAAACAGAAAACCAAATACTGCAAGTTCTCTCATATAAGTGGGAGCTAAACACTGAGTACATATGGGCACAAAGAAGGGAACAATAGACAAGGGGGCCTACTTGAAGGTGAAAAGTGGGAGGAGGGTGAGGATGGAGAAGCTATCTATCAGGCACTACGCTTCTTACCTGGGTAATGAAATAACTTATAAACAAAACCCCTGTGACATGCAATTTACCCATGTAACAAACCTGCACTTGTACCACTTGGACCTAAATAAAATTTGGAAGGAAGAAAAAATCTTCAGTGGAAACAAAGAAAGAAGGGTGTGGAAAAGCCTCATTTATGGGGTGGTGGTTAGGAAAAGCATGGTAAATCAGGGTCAGGTTTGTTATGCAGATTTAAATTGGTGCCTTCTCCATTGATAAGAATCTGTAGTGACTTAGCATCATCGTTCTCTTTGTGGTATAAAGTGGGAGGAGAGACATGCTTATAAATGGAGATATGCTGCGTGTGAATGGAGATTTCCTTTATAGATGTAAATTTCTCTTAGAAAAGTGTGACTTCTGAGCCTTCATGGAGAAATAAATAAAAAAGAAAGAAAAGTGTGACTTCTAGGCCTTCATGGAGAAATAAATAAATACATAAGAAAGAAAAGTGTGACTTCTGGTCTTGTTCTCTAAGCTTCTCCTGTAGCTGCAGTCTCTCAAAATAATGAGCTCAAAATAATCCTTATGCCAAAGGCTTCTGCAGTTTTTCAATATGCCAAGGTGACATATTTTGGAGTAGCATGTCCTGAACCCCACCACTTTGAAACTCCCTCAACATACAATAAAGTAAGTATGTATTATTTCCACATTATTCTAATTTCATGTTAAGTTAAGTTTAGCCTAAAACTGCCTTCTGAAATATTTTAAGCTCAGCTTAAAGGTTTCTCTGTATACAGTGACTGTAACCGAACTGGATGTGTAAACAGACTAAACTACTCTTGTGCCAATCACAGCATTTTGGCCAATCACAGGCAGCTAACTGTTCAGACCATGTTCAAATAAGACAAATGCCAAGCTGGAACCAATCTAGCTGTTTCTGTACCTCACTTCTGTTTTTCTGTACGTCATTTTCTTTTTTCTGTCCATAAATATTATTTGGCCATGTGATAGCCCTGGAGTTGCCCTGAACCTATTCGGGTTTAGGGAGCTGCTGGATACTCAGATCATTCTTTACTCAGTTAAACTCTGTTAAATTTAATTTTCAAGTTTTTCTTTTAACATTTATCACACTGCTAGAGCTAATTCACTCCCATCGAAAAACCTAGCCCCGTATCTGGACCAGAGACCAGTCTTGTCCTTTGTTGTGAGGAATTGAAGGCAATATAATTCAGTAGCTCAAGTGACACTAGCTGCTAGTCTGACTTTGCCCTATTCTTTCAGGACTTGGGTTATTCTGCTTTTTTCTCACTATTAATGGTAACCCCACAGTTCAAAGTACCTAAATTTCTGGTCCTGTTTTCAGACCTTTTTTTTTTTTTTTTTTTTTTGAGACGGAGTTTCGCTCTTGTTACCCAGGCTGGAGTGCAATGGCGCGATCTCGGCTCACCGCAACCTCCGCCTCCTGGGTTCAGGTAATTCTCCTGCCTCAGCCTCCTGAGTAGCTGGGATTACAGGCACGAGCCCCCATGCCCAGCTAATTTTTTGTATTTTTAGTAGAGACGGGGTTTCACCATTTTGACCAGGATGGTCTCGATCTCTTGACCTCGTGATCCACCCGCCTCGACCTCACAAGTGCTGGGATCACAGGCGTGAGCCACCGCGCCCGGCAAGACCTCTCTTAAATTGACTAACTCCCTGCCTAAACAGCTCTCTCAACAATGCTTTCACTCATATTTCTTTTCTTTGTCTGTGCCATACACATGGTAGAAAGGTGTCAAACGTTAAATTTTGTTTTTCCTGTATTTAGAAGTATTTAGCTCTTAAATTTCTTCTTTCATCAGTTTTAGGAATTTTTAAAATCAAGTAATTTGTCCTTCTGATCTAAATGATCACATTTTATTGGCATGTAGTTATTCATAATATTTTATTTTTTTAAGGCGGGTAGGATATATAGTGTGAAAATTTAAAAGCTGCTGTAACTCCAGAAACATTTTAAGACTTGAGAGAGACATGACTGATCTGAGTCATGTAGCATGTAGTTGTAACTTCTGCTTCTTAGATTATAGATTAGGCCGGGCACGGTGGCTCACCATTGTAATCCCAGCACTTTGGGAGGCCAAGGCGGTCAGATCACCTGAGGTCAGGAGTTCAACACTAGCCTGGCCAACACAGTGAAACCTCGTCTCTACTAAAAACACAAAAATTAGGCTGGGTGCAGTGGCTCACGCCGGTATTCCAGCACTTTTGGAGGCCAAGGTGGGTGGATCATGAGGTCAGGAGTTTGAGACCAGCCTGGCCAACACAGTGAAACCCGGTCTCTACTAAAAATACAAAAGTTAGCTGGGCGTGGTGGCGGGCACCTGTAATCTCAGCTACTTGGGAGGCTGAGGCAGGAGAATTACTTGAACTTAGGAGGCAGAGGCTGCAGGGAGCCGAGACTGAGCCATTGCACCCACCCTGGGTGACAGAGCTAGACTCCATCTCAAAAAAAAAAAAAAAAAAAAATTAGTTGGGCATGATTGTGGGCACCTGTAATCCCAACTACTCCGGAGGCTGAGGCAGGAGAATCACTTAAACCTGGGAGGTGGAGGTTGCAGTGAGCCGAGATTGCGCCATTGCACTTCAGCCTGGGCGACAGAGCGAGACTCTGTCTCAAATAAATAAATAAAATAAAATAAAATAAATTATAGATTGACTCTCTTTCTCATTGTTCTTGTTCTGTAAATGACAAGGAAAGACCAGAGACCAGACCACTTCCCTTTCCAGTCAATGACCTTTGTCATAGGTTAACCGCCTCCTTGTACCTAATTCAGAACAGATGGCACAAAAGACTCCATGACTGTTTCATCTTCAGTGTAGAATGTTAAGCATACCTTTCTTGAAAGAAAAATACCACTTTGATCAATCAACTCATTGTAACTAAGCATTAACGCTTACATAAAAAGATGCTGAAATTCTATTAAGCTTGCCTAAACTCTGTCGGTATAAATAACCCCGCACTTCTACACGTTGGAACACTTCCACTCTTTGAAATCTGTGCTTCCTGGATGGCTATTCTTGAACTCTACACTTAATCATATTTTCTGAATCTTGTTATTTAAGGTTGACAATATCAATGTTCACTTTTTATTTCAGTTATTGACAATAATTGCTTTTGAGAAAGAAAAGTGGCTCAGCATAGTCTAAGGAATGTGAAGTATGCAAAGTTTATCAGGTCCACAGAGACAGGAACACCAGACTTTAATCACAGCCCCTGCAGCCATGCCTGGAGGTAAATGTTTTATTTTCCTAAAATGTTACCAGGAATTACACAATGTAACCCTGACTCATTATCTTCATGTTCCTGGGTTTTGTGATACAAGAACAATGCAACATTAGCCAATCGATAGCTTATTTTAGAGAGCCAATGTTAATTCTCAGTAAACTCTTTAGGGACTGCTCTCTAACTTCTCTTTTTTCCTGGGTAAACCCACTCCTAACTGCTGCTAATTGGAGCATATATTCAGGGGAACTTTAATCTCTGATTCTCTGGCTGTAGTCCTCAACCTTAGCCAAAATAAACTTTCAAGTTATATTAATTTTGGCTTCAGTTTCTTAAAAAAAAAAAAAGCTGTTGATATGGAGACTCAGACAGATAACTAACAATTAACTTTTCTTTCTTTCTTTCTTTCTTTTCTTTTTTTTTTTTTTTTTTTTTGAGGCAGGATCCCAACCTGTTGGCCAGGCTGGAGTGCAATGGCTTGATCTCTGCTCACTGCAGCCTTGACCTCCTGGGCTCAGGCCACCCCACCTCAGCCACCCAAGTAGCTGGGACTATAAGTGCATGCCACTGTGGCTGGCTAATTATTATTATTTTTTTTGTAAAGACAGGGTACCATGTGTTGCCCAGACTAACCTTTTAATTTTAATATTATATTTAAAGCTATGTTTTCCCTCTGAGCACTATTTTAGTTATATTTCACAAATTTGATGTTATATTTTTGTCATATTTCATTCAAAATATTTTTAAATTTCCATGTGTTTTCTTCTTTCATCTACATGTTTTTTGAATATATTTTGCTCAATTTCCAAACGTTTGGGGATTTAAAATTCATCTAACTTTCTCCTCAAAACAGTTCGGTGATGTACATGGTGCAAGTTAGCACATATCAGAATTGTGACTGTTACTTTCCCTTGTTTGTTGGTAAGCATGAATAGCCTTTTTTTAAAAAATTATATTTAGATGAATAAAATTTTTTCAGTCTTTTACTGCTTTTCTCTTTCATATATTGTTTAAAAAGATCTTAAGAATAATAAATTAAGGTTAACCTAAATTTAAAATAGAATTATCTGCCAAGCGTAGTGGCTCACACCTGTAATCTCTTTGGGATTTAAAGCACTTTGGGAGGCAGAGGCCGGTGGATCACCTAAGGTCAGGAGTTCAAGACCAACATGGTGAAACCCCGTTTCTTTTAAAAATACAAAAATTAGCAGGGTCGGGTGGTGCATACCTGTAATCCCAGCTACTCAGGAGGCTGAGACAGGAGAATCGCTTGAACCTGGGAGACAGAGGTTGAAGTAAGCTGAGATCACGCCTTTGCACTCCAGCCTGGGTGACACAGCGAGACTCCATCTCAATAAATAAATAAATAAATAAAATAGAATTATCCTTTTCTTCTGTTTCTAGGGTTTTATTTCTTTATACTTAATTCTTTTTAAAAATTTTTTATATTTAGATGAATTAAAATTTTTCAGTCTTGTATTGCTTTTGTCTTTCAGTATTGTTTAAAAAGACCTTCTTAAGAAGAATTAAGGTTAACCTAAATTTAAAATAGAATTATCCTTTTCTTCCATTTCTAGGGTTTTACTTAATTATGCTTTTTTAAAAAATTTTATTTTTCCATAAGTTATTGGGGTACAGGTGGTATTTGGTTACATGAGTAGGCTCTTCAGTGGAGATTTGTCAGAACCTCGTGCACCCATCACTTGAGCAGTATACACTGCAGCGTATTTGTTGTCTTTTATGAATAGCCTTTTGACTCTGCATTAAGAAACCCTTTCTGCTCTCTGTGTAGCATGTGTCATATCTGGCAGGCACTCTGCAAGAATCCTACTGTGCTCCCATCTGTCATACTTCCATATAACTTCAGGCATAGAGCTCAAAAACAATTTTCTAAAGAGATTTTTGTTTCTATTTTGTTAATAAATGTAACAGGGAAAAAAACAAAATGCTTACATATCTTCATAATTCCTTGAATAGAAAAATGTTTAAATTATAATTTATTTTATGTTCTTTTTTAACTTATTTTATTTTATTTTGTGACAGACTCTCACTCTATCTCCGGGCTGTAGTGCAGTGTCTCGATCCCAGCTCACTGCAACTTCAGTTTTCCATTTTGAAGCAATTCTCCTGCCTCAGCCTTTTGAGTAGCTGGGACTACAGGCACGTACCACCACGCCGGGCTAATTTTTTGTACTTTTAGTAGAGATGGGGTTTCACCATGTTGGCCAGAATGGTCTCAATCTCTTGACCTCGTGATCAGCCTGCCTCGACCTCCCAAAGTGCTGGGATTACAGGATGAGCCACCGCGCCCGGCTTAACTTTTATTTTAGGTTTGCGGGTACATGTAAAGGTTTGTTACATAGGTAAACTCATGTCACGGGGTTTGTTGTACAGATTGTTTCATCACTCAGGTATTAAGCCCAGTACTCAATGCTTATCTTTTCTGCCCCCTCCCTCCTCCCAGATTCCATCCTCAAGTAGATTCCAGCGTCTGTTTCTTTGTGTTCATAAGTTCTTATAATTTAACTCCCACTTACAAGTGGGAACATGTGGTAGTTTTCTGTTTCTACATTAGTTTGCCAGGGATAATGGCCTCCAGCTCCATCTATGTTCCTGAAAAGGACATGATCTTGTTCTTTTTTTTTTTTTTGAGACGGAGTTTCGCTCTTGTTACTCAGGCTGGAGTGCAATGGCGCGATCTTGGCTCACTGCAACCTCCGCCTCCTGGGTTCAGGCAATTCTCCTGCCTCAGCCTCCCGAGTAGCTGGGACTACAGGCGCGCACCACCATGCCCAGCTAAGTTTTTGCATTTTTAGTAGAGACGGGGTTTCACCATGTTGACCAGGATGGTCTCAATCTCTTGACCTCGTGATCCACCCGCCTCGGCCTCCCAAAGTGCTGGGATTACAGGCATGAGCCACCGCGCCCAGCCCTTGACCTTGTTCTTTTTTATGGCTACAAAACATTCTATTTATTTGTTTATTTATTTAGAGACGGAGTTTTGCTCTTGTTACCCAGGCTGGAGTGCAATGGCGCTATCTCGGCTCAACGCAACCTCCACCTCCTGGGTTCAACCAATTCTCCTGCCTCAGCCTCCCAAGTAGCTGGGACTACAGGCGCGTGCCACCAAGCCCAGCTAATTTTTGTATTTTTACTAGAGACGGGGTTTCACCTTGCTGACCAGGATGGTCTCGATCTCTTGACCTTGTGATCCACCTGCCTCGGCCTCCCAAAGTGCTGGGATTATAGGCGTGAGCCACCGTGCCCAGCAACATTCTAGTTTTTTAACTGAAATATCATTATGGCTGGGTGCAGTGGCTCACGCCTATAATCCCAGCACTTTAGGAGGCCAAGGCAGGCAGATCACTTGAGATCAGGAGTTTCAGACTAGCCTGGCCAACATGGTGAAATCTGGTCTCTACTAAAATACAAAGTTAGAGAGAAACACCATCTATACTAAAAATACAAAAAATCTCAGCACTTTGGGAGGCTGAGATCCCACCACTTTGGGATCCCACCACTTTGGATGGCAGATGCCTGTAATCCCAGCTACTAAGGAGGCTGAGGCTGAATAATCACTTGAACCTGGGAGGCAGAGGGTGCAGTAAGCTGAGATTACACCAGTGCACTCCAGCCTGGGCAACAGAGTGAGACTCCATCTCAAAACAAACAAACAAACAAAAACCCCCAAAAAACTGTTATGCTTTCTGTAAGAAAATCAGAGACTAACTACCTTTCATCTTCAGAAGAAAGCTTGTCCTAGGATGGAAACAGAATACAGGTCACAGAGTTAAAGGGCTCACCAAAAGAACCTCAGATGAACAGGCAAACAGGAAAATTAAGAGTTTTGTTGTTGTTTTTTTTAACTAAAGTGCTTATTTTAAAATTGCCATTCTCGAGGAGACTTTGGATGCTTCTAGATCTTGCCAAATCTTCAATTCTGTACAACAAATTCCTTCCTGATGTCCTTTTGAAGGAACTTATCTGAGGATAAGATCAGTCTGGGTTGTCTGGTGGTATCTTCTGTTACAGAAACAGAAAGAAAGCTGCCATCCCAGGGTTAAAATAATTTAACTTTCATATTATAAAAATGAAAGTTCAAGTTTCAAGTGCAACACTGACATCTAGTGGAAGAAATATTTCAGTAATTTACCAAATAAACTAAACATTTTTGTTTTTGTCAATTGGGGAAAAAAAGATGTGGGGCCGGTGCTCACATCTGTAATCTCAGCACTTTGGGAGGTCGAGGTGGGAGGATCACGAGGTCAGCAGTTCGAGACCAGCCTGGCCAACATGGTGAAATCCTGTCTCTACTAAAAATTAGCCAGGCTTGATGGCTGGCGGGTGCCTGTAATCCCAGCTACTCAGGAGGCTGAGGCAGGAGAGTCGCTTGAAACCGCAAGGCAGAGGTTGCAGTGAGCTAAGATCATGCCACTGCACTCCAGCCTGGGAGCAAAAATCTGTCTCAAAAAAAATAAAAACATTTGTCGACCAGACGCGGTGGCTCAAGCCTATAATCCCAGCACTTTGAGAGGCCGTGGCAGGCAGATCACTTGAGGTCAGGAGTTCAAGATCAGCCTGGCCAACATGGCAAAACTCTGTCTCTACTAAAAATACAAAAATTAACTGGGTGTGGTGATGGGTGGCTGTAATCCCAGCTACTGGGGAGGCAGGAGAATCACTTGAACCCGGGAGGCAGGGGTTGCAGTGAGCTGAGATCACACCACTGTACTCCAGGCTGGATGACAGAGCAAGAGTCTGTCTCAAAAAAAAAAAAAAAAAAAAAACCCTTTTGTCTTTTAATAAGTGTTTGTTTCCTAAATACAGGTCAGTGCCATTGATAGAAAAGGTTTCCAACACTTATATTTAAAATATATTCTGGGTGACTTGTGTGAGCAGGACCCTGGGACCCATGAATGACCAGTTGTTCAGCAGGATATTAGGTAATCTCTGGCATCCACAGAACTTATTTGGACAAGTGAACAAGGCCTGTTCCTACTCACAGTTTTTCTTTCCATTAGAGCGCTCATGAAGTGTTTTGACAGTAGCCATACAGACTATGGGTGGGGCTCTGACCATATCCTTTAAAGATGCTTGGAGATAATAGTGAAATAATAGTTCTTAGACCCCAGGGTAGAGTCCAGAAAATAAGAGGAGATTAAAGTAAGATTTTTAGGCCAGGCACGATGGCTCATGCCTGTAATCCCAGTACTTAGGGAGGCTAAGGTGGGTGGATCACTTGAGGTCAGGTGTTTGAGACTAGCCTGGCCTCATGTCTAGTAAAATATGAAAATTAGCGGGGTATGGTGATGCATGCCTGTAATCCTAGCTACTTGAGAGGCTGAGGCAAGAGGATTGCTTGAGCCCAGGAGGCAGAGGTTGTAGTGAGCCGAGAGCACACCACTATACTTCAGCCTGGGAGACGGGAGAGAAACCCTGTCTCAAAAAAAAAAAAAAAATTAAGATTTTTAGATAAGATGTATGCAAGAAAGCTAGATGCAGTGGGACACACCTGTAATTCTAGCACTTTGGGAGGCCAGGATGGGAGGATTGTTTGAGTTTAGGAGTTTGAGACCATCCTGGGCAACATAGTGAGACCTCATCTCTGGTTAAAAAAAAAAAAAGAGTTAGCTGAGCATGGTGGTGTGCATCCATAGTCCCAGCTACTTAGGAGGCTGAGATGGGAGGGCTGCTTGAGCCCAGGAGATGGAGGCTGCAGTGAGCTATGATCCTACTACTGCACTTTACCCTTAGTGACAGAGCAAGACCTTGCCTCAAAAAATATATTATATATGCGGCCGGGCACTGTGGCTCATGCCTTTAATCTCAGCACTTTGGGAGGCCGAGGCAGGTGGATCATGAAGTCAAGAGATCGAGACCATCCTGGCCAACATGGTGAAACCCCATCTCTACTAAAAATACAAAAAAAGACTGGGCGTGGTGGCTCACGCCTGTAATCCAAGCACTTTGGAGGCCAAGGAGGGTGGATCACCTCAGGTCGGGAGTTCAAGACCAGCCTGACCAACATGGTGAAACCCCATCTTTAAAAAAAAAAAAAGAAGAAAAGAAAAAAAAGTACAAAACAAAATTAACCAGTCATGGTGGTATGTGCCTGTAGTCCCAGCTACTTGGGAGGCTGAGGCAGGAGAATTGCTTGAAACAGGAATATGGTGGTTACAGTGAACTGGGATTGAGCCACTGCACACCAGCCCGGTGATAGAGCGAGACTCTGTCTAAAAAAAAATATATATATATATATATATGCAAAAAAAGAGGCATTTAATATACTAACCTAGATCAAATAAAACAAACATACTGAATACATATAGCCATTGAATAAGTTCTGAATTGTTCTTGGTTCTCTTTCAAGTTTAGTCTTGCTAAGAAGTCCTAGCAAATTGCCCTGCTGTTCTCTGGAAGACATGACTGGTTCTAATGTTTAAAAGAAGCCTGATGGCTAGAAAAATCTCTCACTTGTTCAATGTCTTCTATGAGCAAGGTATTGTGCTAAGATTTTACATGCGTTAATTCATACTGAGTTTCAGACATACAATCCTGAGGTGTAAAAACTATTACATCTGGCTAGGCATGGTGGCTCAAGCCTATAATCCCAGCACTTTGGAAGGCCAAGGCAGGTGGATCATTTGAGGTCAGGAGTTCGAGACCAGCCTGGCCAACATGGTGAAACCCCATCTCCACTGAAAATACAAAAATTAGCCGGGCGTGGTGGTGGGCGCCTGTAATCCCAGCTACTCAGGAGGAGAATCATTTGAATCTGGGAGGCGGAGGTTGCAGTGAGCAGGTTGCATCTATTTTTATAGATAAAAAAGGCATGCTCACTTCGGCAGCACATATACTAAAATTGAAACAATACAGAAAAGATTAGCATGGCCCCTGTGCAAGGATGACATGTAAATTCGTGAAGTGTTCCATATTTTAAAAAAATTAAAAGAAGGCTGGGCGCGGTGGCTCAAGCCTGTAATCCCAGCACTTTGGGAGGCCGAGGCAGGTGGATCACGAGGTCAAGAGATCGAGACCATCCTGGTCAACATGGTGAAATCCCGTCTCTACTAATACAAAAAATTAGCTGGGCATGGTGGCGCGTGCCTGTTATCCCAGCTACTCAGGAGGCTGAGGCAGGAGAATTGCCTGAACCCAGGAGGCGGAGGTTGTGGTGAGCCGAGATCGCGCCATTGCACTCCAGCCTGGGTAACAAGAGCGAAACTCCGTCTCAAAAAAAAAAAAAAAAAAAAAAAAAAAAAAAAAAAAAAATTAAAAGAAAGAGAAAAAAAAATAAGGCTCCAAACAAGTTTAATAACTTGTCAACATCAAATGGTTAAGTAGCAGAGTCAGAGACCAGATCACAATTACTTCTTTTCTTTTGTTTTTGTTTTTTTTTTTGAGATGGAGTCTCACTCTGTCGCCCAAGCTAGAGTGCAGTGGTGTGATCTCAGCTCACTGCAACCTCTGCCTTCGGGGTTCAAGTGATTCTTCTGCCTCAGCCTCCAGAGTAGCTGGGATTATAGGCGCCACCTCTGCAGTCTGCACCCTCAGAGACCCTGGAAGTCTTCCCTACCCCATCCCAGCAGGTTCAGAGGTGTCTTCTCCCACTGCCTGGCCTCTCTCCTCTCCCAGGATGGCTCCAATCTTGGAGCAGGGGTTCAGGATGAGCAGGGGTGCTATCACAGACCAGCCAGGTGTGCACAAGCTTGGGGCAGTGCTGACACACCAGCCCTCTGCTGTCTCTGCCCCCTCCGGAATTTGGGCACCTGTGAGCATGAGAGGGGAAGCGAAGAGGGGCTGAGGGTGGAAGCCAAGTGAGGGCAAAGAACAGCTTGGCACTGGCCTGCAGGAACCCATTGGTGCAAACAGCCTGGCTGCCAAGGATGCTGATGGTGCAGTGGAAGGCAGACAGGCTCCTGGACAAAGGAGGCAGATCCCCGTAAGATCCCACCTTCAGGGCAGGGATCTTCAAGACCACACTGGGAAACATGGTGAAACCCCTGAAGGCTGGGGGTCAGGTGCCAGTCCCTGTGGATCTGAGTAGGCACTTATGGTGCCTTGTCGGGCCAGCCCATGGCCACCTATGGACCAATCAGCATGCACTTCCTCCTCTCTGAGGTCCATAAAAGCCCCGGACTCAGCCAGAGCGGGCAGAGGATGGAGAGACCATGGGACTACCAGCTGCAGAGAGGAGCCACCCACTCCAGGCCTCCTCTCTGCTGGAAGCTAAACACTCCATGGGACAACCTGCCTACAGAGAGGAGCTGCCCACTGCAGGTCTCCTTTGAGCTGTTCTAAGACTCAATAAAGTTCCTCTTCATCTTGCTCACCCTCCACTTGTCTGCATACCTCATTCTTCCTGGACACAGGATAAGAACTCAGGCAAAGGCATCACCAGTCACAGAGGTTTCTGGCCAGAAAAGTGACAATCCGAAGATCTCATAACACATGTTTTCACTCCTATGTAGAAACTAAAAAAATTGATCTCATGTAGAGAGTTGATTGGTGGTTACCAGAAACTGGGATGAGTAGTGGGGAGGAGGGGAAGAAGATGAGTCAGTTAATGGGTGCAAAAATATTGTCAAAATAGAAGGAATAAGATCTAGTTTTCAATAGCTCAATGAAGTGACTATAATTAACAATAATTAATTGTATATTTCAAAATAGCTAGAAGATTTGGAATGTTGCCAACACAAAAAAATGATAAATATTTGAGACTGTCAATATCTCAATTACCCAGATGTAATCATTATACATTGCACTCATGTATGTATACCTTGGCTCCAAAATAATAGAAAGAAAAAAAGAAGGCTGGGGCCATAGCTCATGCCTGTAATGCTAGCAGTTTGGGAGGCCAAGTCAGGTGAATTGCTTGTTGCCCACACTGGGCAACATGGTGAAACCCTGTCTCTACAAAAAATACGAAAGTTAGCCAGGCATGCTGGCCCATGCCTATAGTCCCACTATTTAGGAGGCTGAGGTGGGAGGATCAGTTGAGCCCAGCATGTCCAGCTGCAGTGAGCAGTGTTTGCACCACTGCACTCCAACCTGGGTAACAGAGCAAGACCCTGTCTAAATTTTTTTTTAAAAAGGCCAGGCATGATGGCTCCCGCCTGTAATCCCAGCACTTTGGGAGGCCAAGGCAGGTGGATCACGAGGTCAAGAGATCGAGACCATCCTGGCCAACACGGTGAAACCCCATCTGTGCTAAAAATACAAAAATTAGCTGGGTGTGGTGGCGCGCACCTGTAATCCCAGCTACTTGGAATGCTGAGGCACTAGAATCACTTCAACCCAGGAGGCGGAGGTTGCAGTGAGCCAAGATCCCGCCTGGCGACAGAGTGAGACTCCTCCATCTCCAAAAAAAAAAAACTTCAGTAAAGCTTCATATTTCTTTGGTTTTATGAGACATGCCCACATATAGATAGCACAGAATCTTGTACATTTTGGGGACAGATATTCACACTTGTCACACATGGTCCTTTTTTGGATCATGCCAATTCCTTCAAGCAGTTCATCCCTAGAAGCAGGTAAACAGGGACATCATCACCACGTGGATAGGTTTGAAATCGTAACTGTAAATATTCACATTGCCAGGCAGAGTTAATCCTAATAGAGTCTGGATATGGAATGTGCCAGGTGTTTTTGTTTTTGAGATGAAGTCTCACTCTGTCACCCAGGCTGGAGTGCAGTGGCACAATCATAGCTTACTGCAGCCTTAACTTCCCAGGTTCCCAGGTTCCAGCAATCCTCCCACCTCAGCCTCCCAAGTAGCTAGGACCACAGGGGTGCACCCACCATACCTAGTTTTAGTATTTTTGATAGAGATGGGGTTTTGCCATGTTTCCCAGGCTGGTCTCAAACTCCTGACCACAGGTGATCTGCCTGCCTTGGCGTCCCAAAGTGCTGGGATTACAGGTGTGAGCCACCATGCCCAGTGTGAAGTGTGCCAGTTCCGATTAAGGGTGAAAATAAGGTGGAATATCTTTCCCCAACTCGCCAGCATTTCCAAAACAAAAAGAAAACATTTGAGGAATAGCGAATAGTGGAACTCATCAATACAAGAAGGTTTGTTTTCCTTAAGAATGAGGATCACCACTTCGAACTTAATACAAAGAGCTTGTGTTTTTCCTACATTCACAAATATAACAGACCCTCACCTAAAAAAAAAAAAAAAAAAAAAAACAACTATAACAGTCGGCTGGTCCGAAGGTAGTGTTATCTCAATTGACTGTTCACAGTCAGTTACAGATCGAACTCCTTGTTCTACTCTTTCCCTCCGTTTCAATACTGCACTTGACTAGTCTTAAGAAAAAAAAAATGTACACACATAAACAACATGTGTGCAGGTACACTTACACGTATGATATATAAGTGGTGCAAATAACTTTTAAAACTATACTTATTTATTTATACATTTTTATTTTTATAGAGACAGGGTCTCTGTTGCCCAGGCTGGTCTTGAACTCTTGGGTATAAGTAATACTCCTGCCTTGGCCTCCCAAAGTGTTGGGATTACAGGCGTGAACCACCTCACTCAGTCTTAACTATTTTTTTTTTTTTTTTTTTTTTTGAGACAAAGCTTCGCTCTTGTTGCCCAGGCTGGAGTGCAGTGGCATGATCTCGGCTCACTGCAATCTCTACCTCCTGGGTTCAAGCAATTCTCCTGCCTTAGCCTCCCAAGTAGCTGGGATTACAGGCACCCACCACCATGCCTAATTTTTTGTATTTTAGTAGAGATGGAGTTTGGCCATGTTGGGCAGGCTGGTCTCAAACTCTCAACCTCAGGTGATCCACCTGCCTCGGCCTCCCAAAGTGCTGGGATTAGAGGCATGAGCCACCATGCCAGGCCAACTATTTTTATATAATTACAAATTTACAGCTGGGCTTCATGGTTCATGTCTGTAATCCCAGCACTTTGGGAGGCCCGAGTGGGAGGATCACTTGAGCCCGGGAGTTTGACATCAGTCTGGGCAATATAGAGAGACCCCATCTCTACAAACAAAAAATTACAAATTTACAAAAAAACTTGCAAGAATATTACAAGGAATTCCCATCTACCCACTAGACCCACAAATGGTTTCTGTCTTGCACCGCTTGCTTTATCATTCTCTATGACACACATTTGTTTGTATGCATGCATGCACATATATGTACATATACAGTTTTGGAACCACTTAAAATTAAGTTGTTATTGGGTATAGAGGGAAACTGTGTTCTTTACCCCTAGATACATTTGTGTGTATTTTCTAAATACAAGGACGTTCTCTTATATAACCAGTACAAAGACCTAAATCAGGAAGTTTAGTATGGATGTCATACTATTCAATCTACAGTTCCTGTTCAAATTTCATAAATTGTTCTACTAGAGTCCTTCACAGCTATTTCTTTTTCCTTATTCAGGATCCAAGCCAGGATTATATATTTGCATTTAATTGTAATGAGTCTTTGATCGCTCTTTTTTTCCTGGCAGTTACAAAGGCAATCTTTGGTCTTAGTCTGGAACTGGTCCTCAGTGTCGAGAGCACAAGCCATATATTTTGTAGAATGCTATTCAATTTGCATGTGTCTTATGTTTCATCATAATTAGATTCAGGTTAGGCATTTTTGGCAGGAATAAAAACGATACTATATCTGTATTAGTCCATTTTCACACTGCTATAAAGTGGCCAAGACTGTGGTGGCACATGCCTGTAGTCCCAGCTACTTGGGAGGCTAAGGCAGGAGAATTGTTTGAACCTGGCAGGCGGGGGTTGCCGTGAGCCGAGATCATGCCACTGCACTCAGGTCTGGGCAACAGAGCAAGACTCTGTCTCAGGAGAAAAAAAAAAAATTGCCCGAGACTGGGTAATTCATAAAGGGAAGAGGTTTAATTGACTCACAGTTCCCCATGGCTGGAGAGGCCTCAGAAAACTTACAATCATGGCAGAAGGCAAAGGGAAAGCAAGATACCCTCTTCACAAGGCCACAGGAAGAATGAATGCAGGAGGGACTACCAAACACCTATAAAACTATTAGATCTCGTGAGAACTCATTCACTGTCATGAGCGTAGCATGGGACTACTGCTCCCATTATTCAATTACCTCCACCTGGTCTCTCCCTTAACACATGGAGATTCTGGGGATTACAAATAGTTGGCATTTTCTTACAAGCAAAAGCTTTCTCTTCTTTCTTATTTACTCATTCATTATTATCAATATGGGCTCATGGAATTTTATTTTATTCAATGGGTAATACTCCATTTCTATCATTATTTATTTTGATGCTCGAATTGTCCTGAATTTGGTTAGTAAGAGACCTTCAAGTTAGATCCTTTGTCCCTTTTGATGTGTTCCAATCATTCTTTTTTTCCTTTTTTTTTGAAATGGAGTTTCACTCTTCTTGCCCAGGCTGGAGTGCAATGGTGTGATCTCGGCTCACTGTAACCTCCGCCGCCTGGGTTCAAGTGATTCTCCTGCCTCAGCCTCCTGAGTAGCTGTACAGGCACATGCTACCACGCCTGACTAAGTTTTGTGTTTTTAGTAGAGACAGGGTTTCACCATGTTAGCCAGGCTGGTCTCAAACTCCTGACCTCAGGTGATCTGCCCACTTTGGTCTCCTAAAGTGCTGGGATTACAGACATGAGCCACTAATTATTCTTTAAGCCCTTTTCTTTTTCTTTTTCTTTTTTTTTTTGAGACGGTCTTTCTCTGTCGCACAAGCTGGAGTGCAGTGGTATGAACACGGCTTACTGCAGCCTCAAACTCCTGACCTCAAGCCATCCTCCTGCCTCAGCCTCCCAAGTAGTTGGGACTAAAGCTGTGTGCCACCACACCTGGCTACTTTGTTTTTTTTAGACAGACAGAGTCTCACTCTGTTGCCCAGGTTGGTCTCCTACTTCTGGCCTCAAGTGATTCTCCTACCTCAGCTTTCCAAAGTGCTGAGATTACAGGCATGAGCCACTGCTCCTGGCCTTTTAAACACTTTTCTAATTTGACACAGGATATTCTATACTCATCTTATTCTTTTGCTACCCCAAGAGGAAAATAAAGAAATCAAATCTGGTGTTAGGTGTGCTCACTGCTATTGGTGTGTCATTGTTTCTAGGTAGGCCCTTCCTGTAGAAAATGCTAGAAAAAAATATATATAAATATACCTGTGTGTGTGTATGTGTGTGTGTGTGTATATATAGATATATAGAAGTCACACTGACTTCTCTACTACCAAACCAACACTGCCAGCATTCATGCTAGCCCTCCTCTTTTCCATATTTGTAAGTTCATTTCCAACAGTGAGAAAACAGTGGCTTTCCAAGATTGTAACACTGTACTCCAGCCTGGGAGACAGAGCAAGATTCCATGACAAAAAAAAAAAAAAAAAAAAAAAAAAAAAAGGCCGGGCGCGGTGGCTTACGCCTGTAATCCCAGCACTTTGGAAGGCCGAGGCGGGTGGATCACAAGGTCAAGAGATTGAGACCATCCTGGTCAACATGGTGAAACCCCGTCTCTACTAAAAATACAAAAAATTAGCTGGGCATGGTGGCGCGTGCCTGTAGTCCCAGCTACTCAGGAGGCTGAGGCAGGAGAATTGCTTGAACCCGGAAGGTGGAGGTTGCAGTGAGCCGAGATCGTGCCACTGCACTCCAGCCTGGGTAACAACAGCGAAACTCTGTCTCCAAAAAAAAAAAGAAGGCCGAGTGTGGGGCATGGTGGTTCACACCTGTAATCCCAGCATTTGGGAGGCCGAGGCGGGCAGATTACCTGAGGTCGGGAGTTCGAGACCAGCCTGGCCAACATGGAGAAATCCTGTCTCTACTAAAAAAAATACAAAAATTAGCTGGGCATGGTGGCACATGCCTGTAATCCCAGCCACTCAGGAGGCTGAGACAGGAGACTCGCTTTAACCTAGGAGGCGGAGGTTGCAGTGAGCCGAGATCGTGCCACTACACTCCAGTCTGGGAAACAAGAGTGAGACTCCATCTCAAAAAAAAAAAAAAAAAAAAAAAAACTACAGTGGTTTTAAAACAGTGGCTTTCATTATCCCCCTATATACTTGTTTATTTGCACAAACATCAAATGTAAATGGGGTACTTTTAGGATTGCTAATCCATACTACTGTGGAAAGCAAATCTCATAAAGTTTAATACTTATTTATACTTCTTTTCCATTTTTTCAGGTAAAATTTACAAACAGCAATATGCACAAATCTTAAGGGTATCATTTAACAACCAAATATACCCATTTACCCCCTGCCATAAACATTTCCATCACCCCAGAAAGCTCTTTCATGCTTCCTTCTCAGTTGATCCCTATCCGAATGCCATCCAGGGACAACCTCTGTCCTGATTTTTCGCTACAGATAAGTTTTCCCTGTTCTAGAATGACATGCAAATGAAGCATACTTTACATATGGTTTTTTGTCTGGCTTCTTTCATTCAATGTAGTGAAATTCAGGCAAGTTGATGTATGCTTCAGTAGTTTGTTTATTTATTTATTTTTTTTGAGACGGAGTTTCTCTCTTGTTACCCAGGCTGGAGTGCAATGGCATGACCTCGGCTCACCGCAGCCTCCGCCTCCTGGGTTCAGGCAATTCTCCTGCCTCAGCCTCCTGAGTAGCTGGGATTACAGGCACGCGCCACCATGCCCAGCTAATTTTTTGTATTTTTAGTAGAGATGGGGTTTCACCATGTTGACCAGGATGGTCTCGATCTCTTGACTTTGTGATCCACCCGCCTCGGCCTCCCAAAGTGCTGCGATTACAGGTGTGAGCCACTGCGCCCGGCCCAGTTTGTTCATTTTTTAAAATACTTCCCACTTTTATATTTTAGTTATGAAGGTCAGTTACCAGAGTCAGACTTGTTCCTAACAAGCAGAATTTTTATGTCCTTTCAGAGTCCCTTACACTTTTCTGGGCATATTCACTTGCAGAAAGGTGTAGAAACTGTATAGTTTGTTCCTATTTATTTATTTAGAGACAGAGTCTTGCTCTGTTGCCCAGGCTGGAGTGCAGTGGCATGATCTCGGCTCACTGCAACCTCCGCTTCCCTGGTTCAAGCAATTCTTCTGCCTCAGCCTTCTGAGCAGCTGGGATTACAGGTACCTGCCACCATGCCCAGCTAAGTTTTGTATTTTTAGTAGAAATGGGGTTTTGCCATGTTTGCCAGTCTGATCTTGAACTCCTTACCTCAAATGGTTTGCCCACCTGGCCTCCCAAAGTTCTGGGATTACAGGTGTCAGCTACCATGCCAACCCCTTTTTAGTACTGAGTAGTATTCCATTGTATAAATATAGTAGTTTGTTTTGTAGTGTTCAGGGTAGAAGTCATGCACAGCTGTTGTGACATTTATTACTAAGTATTTTTATGCTGTTGTAAATTGTTTTCATTTTCTAGTTGTATTTTTAATGTCATTGACTTAAAAATATTGACCATATGTCCTATTATCTTGGGATTATTAATTCTAGAGTTGTTTTATAGATTCCTGGATTTCCAAAATTAATGTGTGAACACTGAAACTTTTACTAATTCATTTTCCAGCTATATTCCTTTTATTTTTAATTTTATTTTTTGAGACTGAATCTTGCTCTGTCACCCAGGCTGGAGTACAGTGGCACAATCTCGGCTCACTGCAACCTCCGACTCCCATGTTCAAGCGATTTCCGGGCCTCAGCCTCCTGAGTAGCTGGGATTACAGGCACGTGGAACCACGACCGGCTAATTTTGTATTTGCAGTGGAGATAGGGTTTCGCCATGTTGGCCAGGTTGGTCTTGAACTGCTGATCTCAAGTGGTCCACCCACCTCAGCCTTCCGAAGTGCAGGCGTAAGCCACCATGCCCTGCTCCTTTTATCTTTTTTCTTGCATTGGCTAAGATTTTCAATACAATGTTGAGCTGAAATGTTGAGAGGGGACATCTTGGCTTGTTACTGATCTTACAAAAAATAGTTCAATATTTCACTAATTGTGTGAAGTTAGCTGTAAGTTGTTTGCAGCTGATCCTAGCTTTTTTTTTTTTTTTTTTTTTTAGACTAGTCTAGCGCAGTAGTGAGAAGGGGAACAGAGTATTTTTCTAGCTTCTTTTTTTGGGGGGATCAAGCTGTTCTTTATTTCAGGGAGAGGGCAGGGGATGGGGCTCAGTGTTTCTTGGCAGCGGCTTTCCTCATGGCTGCCAGGACATTGCTCAGCTCCTCGCGCTTCTTCTTGGCTCAGATATGTGTCCCCACCCTTTTCTTGATGAACTTGAGGGCCCGTTTGTCCTTGGAGACCTTTAGTAACTCCATGGCGCGCCACTCCTAGAGGGCGAAGCCACACACCTCCCAGATCATGCCCCGCACGAACATGGTGTGTTTGGTTAGATGCACGTGGCGGTGGCTGTGCCTGGGCTTGCTCACGTTCTTGGTCACCTGTGGCCCTTGTTGAGGCCTACAGTCTTAAGGTAGCAAAGAGCCATGGCTGCTGCTCTCCAATGCGTGGAATTCTCTTTTCTACCTTCTTAAAATGCAAATTTAGATTACTGATTTTATTTATTTGAGACGGATTTTTGCTCTTGTTACTCAGGCTGGAGGGCAATGGTGTGATCTCGGCTCACTGCAACCTCCACCTCTCAGGTTCAAGCAATTCTCCTGCCTCATCCTCCTGAGTAGCTGGAATTATAGGCACGTGAAACTATGACAGGCTATTTTTTTCTTTTTCTTTTGTATTTTTAATAGAAATGGGGTTTTACCATGTTTGCCAGGCTGGTCTCAAACTCCTGAGCTCAGGTGATCCACCCGCCTCCACCTCCCAAAATGCTGGGATTACAGGCGTGAGCTACTACTGCGCCAGGCCTATTGATGAATTTCTTTCTTTCTCCCCTCCCAGTTTTATTGAGGTAAAATTGACAAATTAAAATTGTATGTGTTTATAGCCTGGGCACAGTGGCTCATGTGGGAGGCTGACACTTTGGGAGGCTGAGGCAGAAGGATCACTAAGGCCATGAGTTCAACACCAGCTTGGGCCACATAATGAGACCCCCATTCCAAAAACATAACAATGGGCCAGGCGCAGTGGCTCAAATCTGTAATCTTGGCACTTTGAGAGACCAATGTGGGTGGATTACTTGAGGCCAGCAGTTCAAGACCAGCTTGGGCAACATAGTAAAACCCTGTCTCTATAAAAATGCCAAAAATTAGCTTGGCATGGTGATGTATGCCTGTAGTCCCAGATACTCAGGAGTCTGATGCGGGAGGATCACTTAAACCTGGGAGGTTGAAGCTGCAATGAGCTATAATCATGCCACTGCACTATAGCCTGGGTGACAGAGCAAGACCCAGTCTCAGGAAAAAATTTTTTTCTTTTTTATTGCATTTTTGGTTTTGGGGTACATGTGAAGAACATGCAAGATTGTTGCATAGCTGCATACGTGGCAGTGTGATTTGCTGCCTTCCTCCCCTTCACCTATATGTGGCGTTTCTCCCCATGCTATCTCTCCCCAACTCCCCACCGCCTGCTGTCCCTCCCCTATTTCCCCCCAACAGACCCCAGTGTACAGTGCTCCCCTCCCTGTGTCCATGTGTTCTTACTGATCAACACCCGCCTATGAGTGAGAACATGTGGTGTTTGATTTTGTGTTCTTGTGTCAGTTTGCTGAGAATGATGGTTTCCAGGTTCATCCATGTTGCTACAAAGGACACGAACTCATCGTTTTTGATGGCTGCATAATATTCCATGGTGTATATGTGCCATATTTTCCCTGTCCAGTCTATCATCGATGGGCATTTGGGTTGGTTCCAGGTCTTTGCTATTGTAAACTGTGCTGCAATGAACATTCGTGTGCATGTGTCCTTATAGTAGAATGATTTATAATCCTTTGGATATATACCCAGTAATGGGATTGCTGGGTCAAATGGAATTTCTATTTCTAGGTCCTTGAGGAATCGCTACACTGTCTTCCACAATGGTTGAACTAATTTACACTCCCAGCAACAGTGTAAAAGTGTTCCTATTTCTCCACATCCTCTCCAGCATCTGTTGTCTTCAGATTTTTTAATGATTGCCATTCTAACTGGCATGAGATGGTATCTCAATGTAGTTTTGATTTGCATTTCTCTAATGACCAGTGATGATGAGCAATTTTTCATATGTTTGTTGGCCTCATGTATGTCTTCTTTTGTAAAGTATCTGTTCATATCCTTCTCCCACTTTTGAATGGGCTTGTTTGTTTTTCTCTTGTAAATCTGTTTTAGTTCATTGTAAATTCTGGATATCAGCCCTTTGTCAGATGGGTAAGCTGCAAAAATTTTTTTCCATTCTGTTGGTTGCCGATTCACTCTAATGACTGTTTCTTTTGCCATGCAGAAGCTGTGGAGTTTGATTAGGTCCCATTTGTCTATTTTGGCTTTTGTTGCCAATGCTTTTGGTGTTTTGGTCATGGAGTCCTTGCCTATGCCTATGTCCTGAATGGTTTTGCCTAGATTTTCTTCTATGGTTTTTATGGTGTTAGGTCTTATGTTTAAGTCTTTAATCCATCTGGAGTTAATTTTAGTGTAAGGTGTCAGGAAGGGGTCCAGTTTCTGCTTTCTGCATATGGCTAGCCAGTTTTCCCAACACCACTTATTAAACAGGGAATCCTTTCCCCATTGCTTGTTTTTGTCAGGTTTGTCAAAGATCGGATGGTTGTAGATATGTTGTGTTGCCTCTGAGGCCTCTGTTCTGTTCCATTGGTCTATATCTCTGTTTTGGTACCAGTACCATGCTGTTTTGATTACTGTAGCTTTGTAGTATAGTTTGATGTCTGGTAGTGTGATGCCTCCTGCTTTGTTCTTTTTGCTTAGAATTGAGTTGGCTATGTGGGCTCTCTTTTGGTTCCATATGAAGTTTAAGGTGGTTTTTTCCAGTTCTGTGAAGAAGGTCATTGGTAGCTTGATGGGGATAGCATTGAATCTGTAAATTACTTTGGGCAGTATGGCCATTTTCATGATATTGATTCTTCCTAACCATGAACATGGAATGTTTCTCCATCTTCTTGTGTCCTCTCTTATTTTGTTGAGCAGTGGTTTGTAGTTCTCCTTGAAGAGGTCCTTTACGTTCCTTGTTAGTTGTATTCCTAGGTATTTTATTCCCTTTGTAGCAATTGTGAATGGCAGTTTGTTCTTGATTTGGCTCTCTTTAAGTCTGTTATTGGTGTATAGGAATGCTTGTGATTTTTGCACATTGGTTTTGTATCCTGAGACTTTACTGAAGTTGCTTATCAGTTTCAGGAGATTTTGGGCTGAGACGATGGGGTCTTCTAGATATACAATCATGTCGTCTGCAAATAGAGACAACTTGACTTCCTCCTTTCCCATTTGAATACCCTTTATTTCTTTTTCTTGCCTGATTGCTCTGGCTAGAACTTCCAGTACTATATTGAATAGAAGTGGTGAGAGAAGGCATCCTTGTCTAGTGCCAGATTTCAAAGGGAATGCTTCCAGTTTTTGCCCATTCAGTATGATATTGGCTGTTGGTTTGTCATAAATAGCTTTTATTATTTTGAGATACCTTCCGTCAATACCTAGTTTATTGAGGGTTTTTAGCATAAAGCGCTGTTGAATTTTGTCGAAGGCTTTCTCTGCTTCAATTGAGATTATCATGTGGTTTTTGTCTTTGGTTCTGTTTATGTGGTGAATTACATTTATAGACTTGCGTATGTTGAACCAGCCTTGCATCTCCGGGATGAATCCTACTTGATCATGGTGGATAAGCTTTTTGATGTGCTGTTGCAATGGGCTTGCCAGTATTTTATTGAAGGTTTTTGCATCTATGTTCATCATGGATATTGCCCTGTAGTTTTCTTTTCTTGTTGAGTCTCTGCTGGGTTTTGGTATCAGGATGATGTTGGTCTCATAAAATGATTTGGGAAGGATTCCCTCTTTTTGGATTATTTGGAATAGTTTCAGAAGTAATGGTACCAGTTCCTCTTTGTATGTCTGGTAGAATTTGGCTGTGAACCCATCTGGACCTGGGCTTTTTTTGGGTGGTAGGCTCTTGATCGCTGCCTCGACTTCAGACTTTGTTATTGGTCTATTCAGGGTTTTGACTTCTTCCTGGTTTAGGCTTTGGAGGAGGCAAGTGTCCAGGAATTTATCCATTTCTTCCAGGTTTCCTAGTTTATGTGCATAGAGTTGTTTGCAATAATCTCTGATGATGGTTTGAATTTCTGTGGAATCTGTGGTGATATCCCCTTTATCATTTTTTATTGCATCTATTTGGTTATTCTCTTTTCTTTTTTATTAATCTGGCTAGTGGTCTATTTTGTTGATCTTTTCAAAAAACCAGCTCCTGGATTTATTGATTTTTTGAAAGGTTTTTTGTGTCTCTATCTCCTTCAGTTCTGCTCTGATCTTAGTTATTTCTTGTCTTCTGCTAGGTTTTGAGTTTTTTTTGATCTTGCTCCTCTAGCTCTTTCAATTTTGACGTTAGAGTGTCAACTTTAGATCTCTCCTTGCTTCTCATGTGGGCACTTATTGCTATATATTTTCCTCTAGAGACTGCTTTAAATGTGTCCCAGAGATTCTGGTATGTGGTGTCTTTGTTCTCGTTGGTTTTGAAGAACATCTTTATTTCTGCCTTCATTTCATTGTTTATCCAGTCAACATTCAAGAGTCAGTTGTTCAGTTTCCACGAAGCTGTGTGGTTCTGAGTTGTTTTCTGAATTCTGAGTTCTAACTTGATTGCACGGTGGTCTGAGAGACTGTTTGTTATGGTTTCCATTCTTTTGCATTTGCTGAGGAGTGATTTACTTCCAATTATGTGGTCAGTTTTAGAGTAGGTGTGATGTGGTGCTGAGAAGAATGTATATTCTGTGGATTTGGGGTGGAGAGTTCTGTAAATGTCTATTAGGTTTGCTTGGTCCAGGTCTGAGTTCAAGTCCTGGATATCCTTGTTAATTTTCTGTCTCATTGATCTGTCTAATATTGAGAGTAGAGTGTTAAAGTCTCCTACTATTATTGTGTGGGAGTCTAAGTCTCTTCGTAAGTCATTAAGAACTTGCCTTATGTATCTGGGTGCTCCTGTATTAGGTGCATATATATTTAGGATCGTTAGCTCTTCTTGTTGCATTGATCCTTTTACTATTAAGTAATGTCCTTCTTTGTCTCTTTTGATCTTTGTTGCTTTAAAGTTTATTTTATCAGAGATGAGAATTGCAACTCCTTTTTTTTGTTCTCCATTTGCTTGGTAAATCTTCCTCCATCCCTTTATTTTGAGCCTTTGTGTATCCTTGCATGTGAGATGGGTTTCCTGGATACAGCACACCGATGGGTTTTGGCTTTTTATCCAATTTGCCAGTCTGTGTCTTTTGATTGGGGCATTTAGTCCATTTACATTTAGGGTTAATATTGTTATGTCTGAATTTGATCCTGCCATTTTGATGCTAGCCAGCTGTTTTGCCCGTTAGTTGATGCAGATTCTTCATTGTGTTGATGCTCTTTACCATCTGGTATGTTTTTGGAGTGGCTGGTACTGGTTTTCTTTTCTATGTGTGGTGCCTCTTTCAGGAGCTCTTGTAAAGCAGGTCTGGTTGAAATCTCTGAGTACTTGCTTGTTCAGAAAGGATTTATTTTTCCTTCACTTAGCAGCTTAGTTTGGCTGGATGTGAAATTCTGGGTTAAAAGTTCTTTTCTTTAAGGATGTTGAATATTGGCCCCCACTCTCTTCTGGCTTGTAGGGTTTCTGCTGAGAGATCTGCTGTCAGTCTGATGGGCTTTCCTTTGTGGGTAACTCGACCTTTCTCTCTGGCTGCCCTTAGCATTTTCTCCTTCATTTCAACCCTGGTGAATCTGATGATTATGTGCCTTGGGGTTGCTCTTCTTGAGGAATATCTTTGTGGTGTTCTCTGTATTTCCTGGACTTGAATATTGGCCTGCCTTGCTAGGTTGGGGAAGTTTTCCTGGATAATATCCTGAAGAGTGTTTTCCAGCTTGGATTCATTCTCTTCATCACATTCAGGTACACCTATCAAATGAGATTAGGTCTTTTCACATAGTCCCATATTTCTTGTTGACTTTGTTCATTCCTTTTTACCCTGTTTTCTTTAATCTTGCCTTCTCGTTTTGTTTCACTGAGTTGATCTTCGACCTCTGATATCCTTTCTTCTGCTTGGTCAATTCGGCTGTTGAAACTTGTGCATGCTTCGTGAAGTTCTCGTGTTGTGTTTTTCAGCTCCATCAATTCACTTATATTCCTCTCTAAGTTGTCCATTCTCATTAGCATTTCCTCAAATCTTTTTTCAGCGTTCTTAGTTTCTTTGCATTGGGTTAGAACATGTTCTTTTAGCTCATGGAAGTTTCTTATTACCCACCTTCTGAAGCCTGATTCTGTCATTTCATCACAGTTATTCTCCATCCAGTCTTGTTCCCTTGCTGGTGAGGAGTTGTGATCCCTTGTAGGAGGAGAGGTGTTCTGGTTTCGGGTGTTTTCATCGTTTTTGCGCTGGTTTCTTCCCATCTTTGTGGATTTATCCACCTGTTGACTTTGTAGTTGTTGACTTTCTGATTGGGTCTCTGAGTGGACGTCCTGTTTGTCGATGATGAAGTTATTTCTGTGTCTCAGTTTTCCTTTTAACTGTCTGGCCCCTCTGCTGTAGGACTGCTGAGGTCCACTCCAGGCCCTGCTTGCCTGGGGATCACTTGAAGCAGCTGCCGAACAGTAAAGGTTGCTACCAGTTCCTTCTTCTGCTTTGTCTCAGAAGGATACCTGCCAAATGTCAGTCTGAGCTCTCCTTTATGAGGTGACTCTTTGGATATACGGGGGTCAGGGAGCTGCTTGAGGAAACAGTCTGTCCTTTATAGTAGCTCAAGTGCTGAGCTGTGAGCTCCGTTGTTCATTCAGAGCTGCTGGGCAGGTAAGTTTAAGTGTGCAGCAGCAGAACTCATAAACCTCTTTTTTTCCCAGGTGTCCTGTCCCAGGGAGTTAGGGCTTTATTTATGAGTTTCCGCTGTGCTGCTGCCTTTTTTTTTTTTTCTTCAGGGCTGCCCTGACCGACAAGGAGGCAGCCTAGTCACTCTCTGACTGCAGAGGCTTCGCCGAGCTGCTGTGGGCTCTGCCCAGCTGCCGTGTGAACTTCCCTGAAGTCCTGTTTTTATGGGTGTAGTTAGAACTGCCTCGGCAATGGTGGCCCGCCTCTGTAATGACAGACTCTCTCTGTAATGGCGGGTTGCCTTGGCAACGGCAGGCTGCCTCAGCAATGGTGGACTGCCTCCGTAGTGGTGGAGTGCCTCGGTAATGGCAGACGCCCCTTCCCCACCGAGCTGGACCATCCTGGGTTCAGCTGTGCTTGCTGTGAAACTCTCAACCCAGAGCATTTCCAATTGCTGTTTTTTTGTTTTTGTTTTTGTTTTTGTGGAGGTGGGACCAGCTGAGCCTGATCACCTGGCTCCCTGCCTCAGAGCCACTTATTTTTTAGTTGAATGGTCGGCTCTCTCCCAGGTAACCTAGTTGCCTGTTGAAAAGGCGCTGGGATCTGTGTGATTTCCCGTGCAGCGACCCACTGTGCCAGCTGAAACCATGGCTCTGAGATTCGTGGTGCTTTTTTGCCTGGGAATCTCCCGACCTGGCTCCCTGTTTCAGCTCCCCTTGCTGGCTAAGTGGGGACACAGTCCCATTTACTCTGCACTGGGAACCACCGCACCGGGGCGCCGGCAGAACAGCCACGCCGGCCAAAACAGCTGCGCTGGTGACCCATGGGGCTCCTCCACCTGGGAAATCTCCTGGTCTGTGGGCAATAAAAATCCATCTGAAAATGCGGCGTCCACTCACCCTCTGTGCTTTCACTGGGAGCTGCAGTCCTGAGCTGCTCCTAACCTGCCATCTTGGATCTTCCCTCAGGAAAAATTTTAAAAATTGTATAAATAAAATAAATTATATATATTTATGGTATACAACATTATGTTTTCATACATGCATACAGTGTTAAATGAATACCACAATCAAGCTAATTTGCATGTACTAGTCCATTTTCACACTGCTAAAAAAACAAACCCAAGACTGGGTAATTTATAAAGAAAAGAGGTTTAATTGACTCACAGTTTCTCATGGCTGGGAAGCCCTCAGGAAACTTAAATCACAGAGGAAGAAGCAGCAGACACATCTTACATTGTGGCAGGTGAGAGAGAGCAAGTAAGAGCAGGGAAAGCTCCCTTATAAAACCACCAGATCTTGTGAGAACTCACTCACTATAATGAGAATAGGATGGGGGGGCACCTGCCTGTAGTCCCAACTACTTGGGAGGCTGAGGTGGGGGATTGCTTGAGCCCAGGAGTTTGAGGTTACAGTGAGCTATCATTGAATCACTGCACTACAGCCTGGGTGACAGAGACCCTGTCTCTAAAAAAATAAAATAAAGAAACTTAAGCTTTCTGCATCTTAGTTTCTGGATCTAAAAAAATGGAATAATAGTGCCTACATCAATAGGTTATTTTGAGGATTAAACAAGATAATACAGCCAGGTTCTGTGGCTCACGCCTGTAATCCCAGCCCTTTGGGAGGCTGAGGCAGGCAGATCACCTGAGGTCAGGAGAGTTCGAGATCAGCATGGCCAACATGGTGAAACTCCGTCTCTACTAAAAATACAAAAATTAGCTGGGCATGGTGGCAGATGCCTGTAATCACAGTTACTTGGGAGGCAGAGGCAGGAGAATCACTTGAACCCAGGAGGTGGAGGTTGCCGAGAGCCAAGATAGAGCCACTGAACTCCAGCCTGGGAGACAAGATCAAAACTCCATCCCTAAATAAATAAATAAATAAAAAGTAAAAATATTGGCAGATTTCCCTCCCTACATTGTAAGCTTCTTGGAGACACAGATCATGTCATATTATTAATGCTTGTGATTCTGTCAGTGCCTAACGTGTTGCCTTGCACTTCATTAAATGGCTTAAGCTGTTGTTAAGCCATGCAATTTATGGCATTTTGTTATAGCATCTTAAGACAATTATTAATACAATAATTTAAACTCTACCTACCAAATTATAGCTATTTTATTGATTAAAATCTTTTCTCTTTAGCCGAGGGTAATGGTGCACATCTGTAGTCTCAGCTACTCGAGAGGCTGAGGCAGGGGGATTGCTTGATCCTGGGACGTCGGGCTGCAGTGAGCCACGATCACACCACTGCAGTACATCCTGGGTGACAGTGAGATCCTGTCTCAAAAAAGGAAAAAGATTTTAAAAAATCTGTCTTGTCTTCAGTTTTCTTAACTGTAAAATGAGAGAAACGTCTTCTGGTGATACTTGAACAATACATGAAATGTCATACAAATGCAAAGCACTAACAATTTTATTATGGGTGTAAAAGTCCTATGAGAGGTCAAGATTTCTAAATAAATAATCATATTTCAAAAACAAGATGTTCTTAGCTCAAACAAGAGATTATTCTGTCAGAAGGATAATCACAGATCATCAGAGGCAAATGCACTGGTGTCTGCACTTTTCAGGTAAAGCTGAAGTCTATTGCTTTTGATATGACAATCTTGCTTATAATAACCATATTAAAAATAGCTTCTTTTTGCTGGGTGTGTTGGTGCATGCCTGTAGTCCCAGCTACTCAGGAGGCTGAGGCAGGAAGATTGTTTGAGCCCAGGAGTTTCAGTCTATAGCATGGTATGATCACACTTGTGAATAATCACTATACTCTAGCACAGGCAACATATTGAGACCCCATCTCTAAAAAAGTAAAAACAAATGAACAAAAAACTTATTTTAAAAATAGGCTTTAAAAAAATATAGCTTAGGAGCAGTGGCTCATGCCTGTAATCTCAGCACTTTAGAAGGCTGAGGCAGGTGGATCGCTTCAGCCCAGGAGTTTGAGACCAGCCTGGGCAACATGGCCAGACCCCTGTCTCTACAAAAATTACAAAAATTTGCAGGGCATGGTCGTATGCACCTGTGATATCAGCTACTTAGGGACCTGAGGTGGGAGGACTGCTTGAACCCGGGAGGTTGAGATTGCAGTGAGCCATGATCGAGTCACTGCCCTCCCGCCTGGGTGACAGAATGAGACCCTATCTCAAAAAAAATTTTTATAAGCAAATAAATAATATTTAAATAAATTTATAATAAGAAATAAAATGAAGTTTAAACAGTAAAATTTATTATATGAATAATAAACAATAATAAAATAGCAAATAACTTATTTTAAAAGGTTATATAACTTAGATTTTTGGTTTGTTTTTAAGACAAGTCTTGCTCTGTCGCCTAGGCTGGAGTCCAGTGGCGTGGTCTCGGCTCACTGCAACCTCTGCCTCCCAGGTTCAAGTGATTCTCCTGCCTCAGTCTCCCGAATACCTGGGATTACAGGCGTGCGCCACCACGCCCAGCTAATTTTTATATTTTTAAAGTAGAGACGGGGTTTCACCATGTTAGTCAGACTTGTCTCAAACTCCTGGGCTCAAGTGATGCAACCGCCTTTGCCTCCCAAAATGCTGGGATTACAGGTGTGAGCCACTGCGCCCAACCTATGGCTTAGATTTTTTTAAAGTAAAAGATGTATTGCTAGTAGGTATCTTTTTTTTTTTTTTTGAGACGGAGTTTCACTTTTGTTATCCAGGTTGGAGTGCAATGGCACGATCTCGGCTCACCGCAACCTCCGCCGCCTGGGTTCAGGCAATTCTCCTGCCTCAGCCTCCCGAGTAGCTGGGATTACAGGCATGCGCCACCATGTCCAGCTAATTTTTTTGTATTTTTAGTAGAGACGGGGTTTCACCATGTTGACCAGGATGGTCTTGATCTCTTGACCTCGTGATCCACCCGCCTCGGCCTCCCAAAGTGCTGGGATTATAGGCGTGAGCCACTGCGTCCGGCCCAGCTAGTAGGTATCTTGATGGAAATAAGAAGTACTGTTTGCTGGGTGTTTTTTGTTTTTTTTTTGTTGTTGTTGTTGTTGTTTTTCGATGGGGTCTCACTCTGCCACCCAGGCTGGAGTGCGGTGGCATGACCACAGCTCACTACAGCCTCAATCACGGGGTCTCAAGCAATCCTCCCACCTCTGCCTCACAAGTAGCTGGTACCACAGGTGTACACCACCACACCCTGCTAATTTTTGTAATTTTTGTAGAGACAGGGTTTTGCCATGTTGTTCACACTGGTCTCAAATGCCTGGGCTCAAGGAATGCCTGTGCCTTGGCCTCCCAAAGTGTTGGGATTACAGGCGTGAGCCACTGCACCCAGCCTGTCCTTGACCTTTACATAATGGAATCATACTCTATATATTTTTCTATGATAGTTTTTTCCCCACTTTGCATTTTTGAGATTCTCATCCGTATTTATGCCTACAGCTATAATTTACTCATTTTCACTCCTGTATAGTGAAAAAAAGATTTTTTTTTGAGACAGAGTCTCGCTCGTTCACCCAGGCTGGAGTGCAATGGCAGGATCCCGAATCACTGCAATCTCTGCCTGCCAGGTTCAAGCAATTCTTCTGCCTCAGCCTCCAGAGTAGCTGGGATTACAGGTGCATGCCACCACACCCAGCTAATTTTTGTATTTTTTTTAGTAGAGACGGGTTTCACCATGTTGACCAGCTGGTCTCAAACTCCTGACCTCAGGTGATCACCTGCCTTGGTCTCCCAAAGTCCTGGAATTACAGGCATGAGCCACCATGCCTGGCCTATGTTTTGTTTTTTTTAATACACTATAGTTTTATCATTTTATGATGTTTTCAGTTTTTGCTATTATGAATACTTCAGCCAAGAAAATCCTGCTTACGTCTGTTGGTATTTGTGCCAAAATTTCTCTAAGGTAAATACTTAGGAGTGAAATTGCTGGATCATTAGAAATGACATTTTCAACTTATAAGACAATACTAAATTCTTATCCAAAGTCATTAGCAAATGTTCAGTCACATCAAAAGTATGTAAGTATTTCTGTGACTATTTCCTCACCAACATCAAAAATTGACTGATTCACGAGGTCAGGAGATTGAGACCATCCTGGCCAACATGGTGAAACCCCATCTCTAGTAAAAAAACAAAAATTTGCTGGGTGTGTTGGTGCATGCCTGTAATCCCAGCTACTCAGGAGGCTGAGGCAGGAGAATTGCTTGAACCAGGGAGTCGGAGGTTGCAGGGAGCTAAGAGTGTGCCACTGCACTCCAGTCTGACAACAGGGTGAGACTCCGTCTCACAAAAAAAAAAAAAAAAAAAAAAAAAATAGACTGACTTTAGGCCAGACATGGGGACTTACCCCTGTAATCCCAGCACTTTGGAAGGTCCAGGCCGGAATCACTTGAGGCCAGGAGTTGAAGACCAGCCTGGGCAATATAGTGAGACCCTGTCTCTATTATTATTATTTTTTAAATTGACTTCTGTTGGCCAGGGTTGATGAATTAAAAAAATTTTTTTTATTTAAAAATGTCTGGTTAAGCACAGTGGCTCATGCTTGTAATCCCAGTGCTTTGGGATCACTCGCTATTGCTGAGGCAGGTGGATCACTTGAGTCAGGAGTTCAAGACCAGCCTGAACAGCATGGTGAAACCCCATCTCTACCAAAAATACAAAAATTAGCCAGGTGTGGTGATGTGCACCTGTAATCTCAGCTACTCTGGAGGCTAAGTATTGAGAATAGCTTGAACCCAGCAGGCAGAGGTTGCAGTGAGCCAAGAGCATGCCACTGCACTCCAGCCTGGGTGACAGAGTGAGACTCTGTCTTGAAAAAACACAAAAAAATTTTGCCAATCTAGTAGGTACGAAACAGTATCTCACTAGTTTTAACTTGTATTTATCTTATCACTAATGAGGTCAAGAATCTTCCCATGTGTTTAATTGGCCATACATACTCCCCATCTATGAAATATCTATTCATATTATTTGCCCACTTTTCAGTTAATTTGTCTTTCCTTACTGATCTGACAAGCCACCTCTGTCTTATATCAGATTTCCATACATTTATGGGTCTGTTTCTTTTAAAATTTTTTTTCTTTTTGTTTTCAAAGCCCAATGTTTTTGAAATGGGACTGTTTCTAACGTCTGTTTCCTGGTGAACCCATTTTTTTTTTTTTTTTTTTTTTTTGGGAGATGGGGTCTTGTTCTGTTACCCAGGCTGGAATGCAGTGATACAATCACAGCTCACTGCAGCCCCAATCTCCTGAGCTCAAATGATCCTCCCACCTCAGCCTCCTGAATAGATGGGACCACAGGTGTGTGCCACCACTTTTTAAAAATTTCTGTAGAAATAGTGTCTCACTATGTTGCCCAGGCTGGTCTCAAACTCCTTGGCTCAAGTGATCTTCCTGCTTTAGCCTCCCAAAGTGCTGGGATTATAGGCATAAGCCACTGTGCCCAGACATCATTTTTTACTTACTTGAATATTTATGACTGGTTAGCAAAAAGACTATTCAATGAAGCTTTCATCCACAGGAATTTACAAGAAATTCTTGAAAATACTCAGTTATCTCTGAGGACTAATGTGCCACCAGAGGGAGCCCCAAGAGGTCGATGAACGTGACATAATAGCATTCAAGTTCACACAGGACAGGGGAGTTTAGCTTTACTTAACATTGTCATGGGTATTTTCGCTATTGCTTACACCAAGATCTTGGAGTTTTAATGCATTTTTGCAGTATATCACATCTTTCCCCTGGTATTTCATTATTATTATTTTGTTTTTCCATGTGACTATGTATAATAAGACATCATGAGATGAAATAACTAGTTCCTATTATTCATAAGCCTAGGCAACATGATAAGACCCTGTCTCTACAAAAGATAAAAATAAAAAATAGTTAACCAGGCATGATGGCACACACCTGTGGTCCCAGTTACTTGGGAGGCTGAGGCAGGAGGATTGCTTGTCCCTGGAGGTCAAGATTGCAGTGAGCTGTGATTGTGCCACTGTACTCCTGTCAGGACAACAGAGCAAGACCACATCTCAAATATATTTATATATTGCCCCTAGAATTTTTTTTTTTTTTGAGACAGCATCTGGCTCTGTTGCCCAGGCTGGAGTGCAGTGGCACAATCTTGGCTCACTGCAACCTCTACCTCCTAGGCTCAAGTGATCCTCCTGCCTCAGCCTCCTGAGTAGCTGAGACCACAGGTGCATGTCACCAGTCAGCTAATTTTTTATTTTGTTATTTTTTTAGAGACAGGGTTTCACCTTGTTGCCCAGGTGGGTCTCAAACTCCTGAGATCAAGCAATCTGCCTGCCTTGGCCTCCTGAAGTGCTGGGATTGCAGGCATGAGTCAGCATTCCTGGCCTACTCCTAGAATTTTTAATGAACTTCCTAATTCTCTATGCTTAGATTGTTCCCCAGGCACTGCTGTCTTGACCTATCCCTAGACGCTGGAACCTATTCTGAAAGTTGATGATGTAGTTCATTTCATCAGCTCTGGTTACTTCCTACAAGTTAAGGTTGTTCGATTCTAATCTTTTTAAAAACTTTTTTTTAGAGATGGGGTCTCACTGTATTGCCCAGGCTGGTCTCAAACTCCTGGGCTCTAGCCATCCTCCTGCCCTGGCTTCCCAAAGTGCTGGGATTAAAGGTGTAAGCCACCACACTCAATCTGTCCTCTTCTAATCTTATTGGCCAGACCTAGTAATAGGATTCTGCCACCTCCTAAATCCTCATTGCAATTAATATGTTTATGTGTTTTGTTCTTTATCATCAAAGTGCCTGTCTGAAACCAGTTCCTTCATGACTGTGATCTCCAAGTGACCAAAGTTCTGTCCTGGAAGCCAGGCTAGTGATATGCAACTTGTACCTTGCTCCTGAAGGCACTAACAACTAGGAATCCAGAGCAACTTTCTTAGCTGGAGTTTTAGTTAGTTTGTTTGTTTTATCCACGCTGCTTTCTAGGGCAGGGGCTAATCCTACAATTCGGACAGGCTACAGGCCAAGACCTTTGGCTGCTTCTTTGTCCTGGTTGCAAAGAGTCTGAAAAACAATTTTACATTTGATAGCTATAGCTTTTCTTTAGCAGCAACGGAGCAGGAACTTTTCCTGATACATTTTCATCTATTTATTGAACTAATGAGGCTCTATGCTATGCACTTTGGAATATGGCAATACACAAGATTGCCAAAGTCCCTGCCATTAAGAGTTTATAGTCTATCAGGGATTTAAGGCATCAAACAAGTTTTAACTGGGTAAGTGCTACAAAAGGGAATGCCCCAAGGAGGCTTACAACATGAAGACCTAACCTCAGTTGATTGACATTTCCTACTGGATTTTTGCCCTTTATTGTGGGGTGGTTTGTCACTTGTTTTCATAGTCTAATTTTACTTCAAGTCAACTCATATTCTTTCAGTTGTAGTCAGAGATGTGTTTGTGCATGTAATCACACAATTTTTTTTTTTTTTTTTTTGAGACAGGGTCTCACTTCATCACCCAGGCTCAAGTGATCCTCCCACATCAGCCTCCCAAGTAGTTGGGACTACAGGGGTGCCACCACCGCAAGCTGATTTTTTGTATTTTTTGTAGAGATGGGGTTTCACTATATTGTCCAGGCTCGTCCTGAATTCCTGTGCTCAAGTAATCTGCCCACCTTGACTTCCCAAAGTTCTGGGATTACAGGCATGAGCTACTGTGCCCGGCATACACAGTGGCTTTTATATATCCCTCCTTTCACAAAAAAATGTGAAATGATGTATCATGGGGGATATTCATTGGAATTTCTGAGATGTGTTTTCATTAATTCAAACAGTGGCTTAACAAATGGACCCTATTCATTACAGAAGCTGATTCAATACAAAAAGATAGAATATGAGGGTGACAGTGCAAACCCTTAGGCAATTTAGAATGCAGAGAAAAAAGGAAAAAGGATTACTTGTGTGCAGGGGCCAGGCAAGTAACATACATGACCGAACAAGGTAAGGCTGGGACGTGGTGGAGTGGAGAGGGTTCAACTGACTGCCATGTAGGAATCAGGGCCCAGTGTGGCCACAGCATCCCAATCTATAAGAGAGGCTAGAATTTAGATTTTTATATGAAATTCTCTATTTTTAATGTCAAATAATTTAAACAATTGTGAATTTGATGAGATACATGCAAAATTTTTAAAAACTAAGAAAAAATTTAAAAATAAAAGATTGACCGGGTGCCGTAGCTCATGCCTGTAATTCCAGCACTTTGGGAGACCAAGGTGGGTGTATCACTTGAGTTCAGGAGTTTAAGACTAGCCTGGCCAACATGGTGAAACCCCATCTCTACTAAAAAAAAATTTAGCAGGGCATGGCGGCAGGCACCTGTAATCCCAGCTACTCTAGAAGCTGAGGCAGGAGAATTGCTCGAATCTGGGAGGTGGAGGTTGCAATGAGCCGAGATTGCACCACTGCACTCCAGCCTGGACGACAGGGCGAGACTCCATCTCAAAAATAAATAAATGAATGAATAAGATAGAACAAAATAAAAGATTGTGCAAGCTGGACAAAATGCCTCTACCATTTTGGCATATTTAATATTATTTTTATTTTTAGGCATATTTAATTTAGACTCTAAATTTTATGATGACTTTCTAAGCATGGACTCACCAACTCCTGCCCCCTGCATCTTGTTTCCTCTCCTGTTTTACTCATCCCTCTCTCCTCTGCACTACCGACCTTCAATCCTAACCCCATTCACCAGCTTCCAGTATCATTAAGTGATTCAGTTAAGTAGATCTAAGGCCTTTTGTCCCTCTCTCCCCAGAGAGGTTTTCTTTACAAAGGGAAGGGGAGAGGGCAGCAGAGGTGAAGTACAAGCTTTTCTTTTCCACCACTTAGTTTAAACAACGTTGTCCCAGAATTTCTTTCCTGTCTAGAGAACAGTACACCTAGAAGAATAATAAATGGAGCTCTTTGCCACTGCTAAACCTGCACTTCTGGAATCTTGTCACATTGCACAGCTCCTTGCCACTGGATAACTGCATATGGAACATTACGTAACCACACAACAAAGAAACTGCTCCCCAGGTGACACTATGTGTTCCAGGAGCTTTTTCAGTATCACAGGGATGATGCTCTACCTTCAGGCCACCACGTATTCAAAATTTAGCATTATACATTCTCCTGGAAAAAGAATTCCATTCTTAGCTGGGAGCAGTGGCTCACGCCTGTAATCCCACCACTTGGGGAGGCTGAGGCACGTGGATCACTTGAGGTCAGGAGTTCAAGATCAGCCTGGCCAACATGGTGAAACCCTTTCTCTACTAAAAATACAAAAAATTAACTAAGTGTGGTGGCAGGCACCTGTAATCTCAACTACTTGGGAGGCCGAGGCAGGAGAATCACCTGAGCCCTGGGAGGTGGAGGTTGCAGTGAGCTGAGATTGTGCCACTGCATTCCAGTATGAATGACAGCAAGACTCTGACTCAAAAAAAAAAAAAAAAAAAAATCCACTCTTAAGAGATTTTTATCCATGCATTAGTAGTTAGGTAGTACCAATGGCAGATATATATGTTTACTTATTTATTGAGACAGGGTCTTGCTTTGTCACCCAGGTGGCAGTGCAGTGGCACAATCATGGCTCACTGTAGCCTCCATCTCTTGGGCTCAAGCAATCCTCCTGCCTTAGCGTCCTGAGTAGCTGGGACTACAGGTGTGCATCAACACATCTGGCCAGGGTGTGTATGTGTGTGTGTGTATATATATATATATATATTTTTATTTTATTTTATTTTTTTTTTGAGATGGAGTCTTGCTCTGTCGCCCAGGCTGGAGTGCAGTGGCGCAATCTTGGCTCACTGCAAAGTCCACCTCCAAGGTTCAAGTTATTCTCCTGCCTCAGCCTCCCAAGTAGCTGAGATTACAGGTGTGTGCCATCACGCCTGGCTAAATTTCTGTATTTTTAGTAGAGATGGGTTTTCACCATGTTAGCCAGGATGGTTTCAATCTCCTGACCTTGTGATCTGCCTGCCTCGGCCTCCCAAAGTGCTGGGATTACAGACGTGAGCCACCATGCCTGGCCCAGATACAATTTTTTTTTAATCTACTATTTATTGAAGATGGAAAATGAAACAATGTTTCACAGCAATCCTATGTAAGTCCAGATATGGTCAAAAGACATTATTTTTCAAATCCTGTCTTCTCATTAGTCTTAAATCAACTCAACCATTATTACTAGAGTTTCATATTTCTTGTTTTTTAAGTCTATCACATATGAGTATAAATTTGAGAAAATTTAGCAAAAGAGCAAAAAAGATGGGATAGCATAGTGTACATGCCTCTTCTCTAGCTACTTGTTTTCAGATCCATCCCTTGCCTTTCTGCTACTCTGCTCTTTATCATAAGAAATTATTTTCCGGGCCGGGAGCGGTGGCTCACGCCTATAATCCCAGAGCTTTGGGAGGCTGAGGCAGGTGGATCACGAGGTCAAGAGATCGAGACCATCCTGGTCAAAATGGTGAAACCCCGTCTCTACTAAAAATACAAAAAATTAGCTGGGCATGGTGGCGCGTGCCTGTAATCCCAGCTACTCAGGAGGCTGAGGCAGGAGAATTGCCTGAACCCAGGAGGCGGAGGTTGCGGTGAGCCGAGATCGCGCCATTGCACTCCAGCCTGGGTAAAAAGAGCTAAACTCTGTCTCAGAATAAAAAAATTATTTTCCCTAAACTCCCTTGTCCTTGACCTACCCCTAGGCTTAGTCATGGTGAAAAGTTAGAGGATGGAAGGAAGAGGAAAGGTGGAATTTCTCCCTCTCTCTCCAGTTCCCTTAGAACGGCCCCTCCCTCAGGGGCTCCTGCTCCTCCTTGACCCCCAGGTTGTAGCTCCTAAGGACGATGACACATAGGGGTGGTCATGACTTTCTGCAGATGTTAACTCTGAGTTGCTTCACTGTCCACTTTGTTTTGTTTTGTTTTTTTGAGACAGGGTCTCAGTCTGTTGCCCCGTCTGAAGTGCAGTGGCACAATCACAGCTCACCGCAACCTCGACCTCTCCAGCTCAAGCAATCCACCTGCCTCAGCTTCCCAAGTAGCTGAGGCCTCAGGTGTGTGCCACCACACCTGAGTAATTTTAAAATTTTTGGACATAGGGAGGGGAACATCACACACTGGGGCCTGTCAGGGGCGTGGGGTGAGGGACAAAGGGAGGGAGAGCATTAGGACAAATACCTAATGCATGCGGGATTTAAAACCTAGATGATGGGTTGATGGTTGCAGCAAACCACCATGGCACATGTATACCTATGTAACAAACCTGCGTGTTCTGCACATGTATCCCAGAACTTAAAGTAAAATAAAATAAAAATAAATATAAAAAAACAGAGTCAAAATAACAGATTTTTTTTTTTTTTTTTTTTTTTTTTTTTGTAGAGATGGTGGTGGGAGGTGGGGGTGTCCCACTATGTTGCCCAGGCTGGCCTTGAACTCCTGGGCCAAAGCAGTCCTCCCACCATGGCCTCCCAAAATGCTGGGATTATAGGCGTGAGCTATTGCACCTGGCCCTCACTGTCCACTTTGAACTTCTCAGCCTCAGCTGTTCGATCCCCTGTGTAAACAATTCCCTGAACTAATTTCTCTCTTTCAAACAGTGGCTTCTATTTTTCTGCCTACACTTTCACAGCAAAGAGTGGGGCTCTTTGCAAAACCCTCTTCTAAGCTTTCAGGTATATGTCATTAATCCATTCTGTAGACTCACATGTGTGTCAGTTTTATCTGTGACCAGACATTGTCAGATTAAGTCATATTTTCTACTTATGCCTAACAGCTAGCCTCCAAATTTTAATTCTCCTGGGCTGATGCCAATGAATACCATTTTACAAATTTGTTTTGAGTTACCTGTATTCCCTTCCTTTTAAAATTTCTTGGGAAGACAAACGTTTAGAACTCAGTCATAAATTAGAATATGATTCAGTGTCAGGTTCGGTGGTTCACATCTGTAATTCTAGCACTTTGGGAGGCAGAGGCAGGAAGATAGCTTCAGGTGAACCCTTGAGGGGTTCAAGACCAGCCTGGGCAACATAGGGCAAGTTCCCATCTCTACAAAAAATAAAAAATAAATTAGCTGGGCATGGTGGCATGTGCCTTTGTGCTTCCAACTACTCGGGGGGCTGGGGTGGGAGAATTACTTGAGCCTGGGAGTTTGAGGCTGTACTGAGCTGTAATCATGCCATTGCACTCCTGCCTAGGGGACACAGCAAGATCTTGTCTTTTTTTTAGGTCTTGCTATATTGCCCAGGGTGGGCTTGAACTCCTGGTATCAAGCAATCCTCCTGCCTTAGCCTCCCAAAGTGCTGGGATTACAGGCCTGAGCCATCATGACAGCTGGCCTTGTTGTTTTTATTTTTTACAGAGACAGGGTCTCGCCATGTTGCCCAGGCTGGTCTCAAACTCTTGGCCCCAAACAATCCTCCTGCCTTGGCTTTCCAAAGTTCTGAGATTATAGGCCTGATCCACCACGCCAGACTGAGACCCTGTCTCTTGAAAAGAAAAAAATATATAAATAAACAAAATAAAGTAAAATATAATTCAGGAGTTAAAATGGGCTTTATTTTGCTTCTAAAATCCATGGGCATTACTTTTTTAGAGCAGGATTCAAGGAGGAAAATCCTTTTGAAGGCTTTAAAAACTTTTTTTGTTGGCCAGGCATGGTGGCTCATGCTGGTAATTCCAGTGCTTTGGGAGGTTGAGGCAGGTGGATCACTTGAGGTCAGGAGTTCGAGACAAGCCTGACCAATATGGTGAAACCCTGTCTCTACTAAAAATACAAAAATTAGCTGGGTGTGGTAGTGTGCGCCTGTAGTTCCAGCTACTTAGGAGGCTGAGACAAGAGGATTGCTTGAACCTGGGATGCAAAGGTTGCAGTGAGCCAAGATCGAACCACTGCACTCCAGACTGGGTGACAGAGTGAGACTCTGTCTCAAAAAAAAAAAAAAAGTTTTTTTGTTTTAAATCATGTTCTCTTTAAATTTCAAATTAGAGAAAGAAAAGACAATTATAGCATAATACATCCTCATATAATGTTTGCCTGGATTCACCATTTATTAGCATTCTACAAATTTTTCTCCCTCTTTCTGAACCATTTGAAAGTAAGTGGCAGGCATCATGGCATTTCACCACTAAATAGTTCAGCACGTACGTCCTAAGAACAAGAACATTCTCCTGGCCAGGCATGGTAGCTCATGCCTGTAATCCCAGCACTTCGGGAACCGAGCTGGGTGGATCGCTTGAGCCCAGAAGTTTGAGACCAGCCTGGGAAACATAGCAAGACCCCGTCTCAATTTACTTAAAAAAATTTTTTTTTTTTTTTTTTTTTTTTTTTGAGACGGAGTTTCGCTCTTGTTACCCAGGCTGGAGTGCAATGGCGCGATCTCAGCTCACCGCAACCTCCGCCTCCTGGGTTCAGGCAATTCTCCTGCCTCAGCCTCCTGAGTAGCTGGGATTACAGGCACGCGCCACCATGCCCAGTTAATTTTTTGTATTTTTAGTAGAGACGGGGTTTCACCATTTTGACCAGGATGGTCTCGATCTCTTGACCTCGTGATCCACCTGCCTCAGCCTCCCAAAGTGCTGGGATTACAGGCTTGAGCCACCGCGCCCAGCCAAAAAAAATTTTTTTTAAAGAACATTCTGTTACATAACCACAATACCATATTTATGAACAAGGCATTTAACGATCCAGTCCATTCTTTTTCCTTAATTGTCCAAAAAAAATGTTCTTTTTTGTCCCAATAAACTTTTAAAAAGTGTTAGGGAAATACAACAACTGGTGGCCATAAGGGAATAATCAACAAATGTAGGTGTTAAGTCTGGCTTACTGCATTACTTATTTGTATATTCAATTAGCAGATAGATGAAAGTTAAATTAGCCAAATTGTTTCTGTTAAATAATTTTAATTAAAAGTCTATTTTGGAAACATGTAACCTATCGTACAGAAAAAAAAAAAGTCTAAAAGTGAAATAGAAGATGATTGGTTTAACTCAGATTTCAAATAATCTACTCATTTGTTCATACTACAAATCTATACTGAACACTTTCTTTTTTTTTGCATGGCAATCCAAATTTTTTGAACTACTGATGCTAAGTTATACAAAATTGTACCACTTTAATTAAAGCTTCCAATCTACATTTGGCCACCTCAAAGTAGTTGTAACATTAGGTTGGTCGGTTTAAATATTGTGGCTCCATGTTGGATAGACACACAATCTTTACATCCAAACGTTAATTCTACAAAGCAACAAGGCATTGTTAAATAAAACAGCAACAGTTACTGCAAATTAGGTCTTGTGACCAACCACATACAATTAAAATGACTTCCTACATTCATGTCCACAGTACTCATCTACCATTTAACATCTCAACCAAAATGTTACACATGTGAAATAATCACTAACAGGCAAAAATACTAAACCTGTATATCTGGTATTGCAAACACACTTACGCAAGAGCAAGCAAGGGATTCACAGCTGCAGAAGCCTGAAAATGATTTATAAAATTTGTTAAATCATTCAAAAATTATTTGAAAAGATACATGTCTTGTCGTAGACCCCCACTGTACATACAACTATAAACATTGTTCCCTATGTAAACAAAAAAGGAAACATATAATAAGAGATTTGAAAAGTCTGGACATTTCCTTCCCAACAGATATTAAAGGCAACATCTTTAATCTATGACATTATACTAGAAGGACTATCATATTTTATTTTATTTATTTTATTTTTTTGAGGCGGTGTTTCGGTGTTGTTACCCAGGCTGGAGTGCAATGGCGCAATCTCGGCTCACGGCAACCTCTGCCTCCTGGGTTCAGGCTATTCTCCTGCCTCAGCCTCCTGAGTAGCTGGGATTACAGGCACGCACCACCATGCCCAGCTAATTTATTGTATTTTTAGTAGAGATGGGGTTTCACCATGTTGACCAGGATGGTCTCGATCTCTTGACCTCGTGATCCACCTGCCTCGGCCTCCCACAATGCTGGGATTATAGGCGTGAGCCACCGCGCCCGGCAGGACTTTCGTATTTTAAAGACAAGATTACTGTCGCCACAGTTTTTTTTTTAATTAAAAATTTTAAAAATTAAAAAATATTTTTAAAATTATACTTGTAATAAGAACAATTAAAGTGCTTATGTTGTACAATAATAATGACCTTGAATTTCTTTAAAAAAATTACAGTAAGCTTCAAGTATCAAAGAAGTGAAGTTATCTGGTGTAGTCTATATAGGAGCTTTCTTTTATTGTGCTAAAATAGTGGTGCTTTTAGGACTTACATTATTGTACTCTTCAATACAAAAGTATGGGGCATGTTAAAGTATACAGTACACCATTTTCATACATGAACAACATTGGTGGATGAAGAATGTCTCTTAGTAGTAATACTGGATGTAGCCTCTGGTTTTACCAGCTGCATACTCTAGGAATTTTTTTTTTTTTTGAGGCAGAGTCTCATTCTGTTGCCCAGGCTGGAGTGCAGTGGTGCTATCTCCGTTAACTGCAACCTCCGCCTCCGAGTTCAAGCGATTCTCCCGTCTCAGCCTCCTGAGAAGCTGGGATTATAGGCGTGTGCCACCACACCCGGCTAATTTTTGTATTTTTAGTAGAGATGGAGTTTCACCATGTTGGTCTGACTGGTCTCAAACTCCTGACCTGGTGATCTGCCGGCCTTGGCCTCCCAAAGTGTTGGGATTACAGGCGTGAGCAGTCCTGAAGCTGCCGCTGCTGCTCTGACTGGTTTACATGCCTGACTCTGGGTGAAGTTTGGTGGTGTCCTGAACACTTTCACTGTACTAGGTGCTGGTGGAGATCAGGACGTGCTATCCCAGAATAAAACACCTTGGCATTTGAGAAGACAGAAGAAGGAGAACGGTCATTCTCACCTTTCCCCTCTTTTCTCCAGAAGCAAGTCATAAAACTGAAAAGGATGTTTCTGACTTTTCTCTGAAGCAGGTCATAAGTCCCTCACTCGAGAGGCACCCTCCCTATAACTGAAGAAAAGGAACACCCTTATCTACAAAGACACAGGAACTCAGAGAAGAATCTGAACAAACAGGCCTTGCAAAATTCCCTCCAGCTTCTTGCCATTAGATCATACCCCCTTTTTCTCGCCATACTTCTCCATGATTATCCACTTCTTCATCAAATCTAGCATAAAAACACTTATGTTTAACTGTTTTTTCGGTTCTTCATTTCCTTATGAAGGCTCCACATCATGTAAAACTTACATTAAATAAATGTGTATGCTTTTCTCTTGTTAATCTATTGTTTGTTATAGGGTTCTCAGTCATGAACCTCAGATAGGAAACAAAATAGTTCTTTCACCCTGCTGTACCATGGATCAAAAAAGAAAAAAAAAAAACACATTGTCTCAGTCACATTTTGTTTGTTTTTTGTTTGTTTGTTTTGAGATGTTTGTTTGTTTTGAGATGGAGTTTCGCTCTTGTCCCCCAGACTGGAGTGCAATGGGGTGATCTTGGCTTACAGCAACCTCCACATCCCAGGTTCCAGTGATTCTCCTGCCTCAGACTCCCGAGTAGCTGGGACTACAGGCACCCGCCACTACACCAAGCTAATTTATATATTTTTAGTAGAGATGGGTTTCACTAAATTGGTCAGCCTGGTCTTGAGCTCCTGACCTTAGGTGAGATCCACCCACCTCTGCCTCCCAAAGTGCTGGGATTACAGGTATGAGCCACTGTGCCTGGCCTCAGTCACATTTTATTTGAAAGGAACAAGTATATCACAATGCTTTTTAAAAATACAGGTAAAGGCCTGGTGCGGTGGCTCATGCCTGTAATCCCACAACTTTAGGAGGCCAAGGCAGGTGGATTGCTTGAGGTCAGGCATTTGAGACCAGCCTGGGCAACACGGTGAAATCCTGTCTCTACAAAAAATACCAAAAAATTAGCTGGGTTGGGTAGCACACTTCTGTGGTCCCAGCTACTCAGGAAGCTAAGGTGGGAGGATCACCTGAGGTTGCAGTGAGCTGATATCATGCTACTGCACTCCAGCCTGGGCAACAGAGCAAGACTCTATCTTAATATGCTGTGAGGAAACATAGGAGGGAAGGCACAGGGTAGCCTCAAAAGTTTCACATCAGAAGTAATATTTGTACTGAGTCTCAAGTAGAAGTGTATCAATCCTCTCTCTAACTTTCAATCTCTAAAAGAGGAACAAAATACAAAAACAAATCTCTATTGCAGATGGAGATTCAGAACTTTGTAAAAAAAATTTTTTTCTTTCAGTTTATTACCTCCTTGATCTTTTCTACTTAGGATATTGACCTAACGTGGAGTAGTTTAGTAAATGTAAATTTAATGCTTGATAAGCCTTGCTCCTTAATATTTTCTTGTGTCAGTGAACAAGGTTCCTTTTCTTCAGGGACATTAGATTTTCTTCCCTCGGTGTGTGGCTCAATATTAATTTCCCATCCCCTTATCTGTGTGCCTGCCAAAAATGGAAACTACAGAGATTGGAAATACATTCTGAACTCCTGTGTGAATTTCCTGAATTATTTCCTTATTCCTGAGGAAGGATATCCAAGAAGGTAAAGAGAAGAAGGCAAACATTATTTCGGTTCAAACCCGCAGTGCCTGTACAGTGACAGCTTCCTAGATCACATGGTAAAGTAAGGCTTAGACACGCCCTCACTCTGCCCACATCCTCTGCTTCATGGACTGTGCCTGACAGTTTCATTTTTGCTTTCAACTATTTCTGTAAAATTCTAGAAAACATAATTTCAAGCAGACGATGCCAAATTTTGGACCTGAATAGCAGATAAATTCAATCCTCAAAAAAATGAATGGAAAGTGTAGAACGAAGGCATGCAAAAATTTGGTTCTCACTTTTTTGTGCTATTTACTCTCAAATCTTTTTTTTTTTTTAATAATGGAAACAAAACATATAAATATTTCCTTTTTTTGAGACAGAGTCTTACTCTGTCACCCAGGTTGGAGTGCAGTGGCGTGATCTCGGCTCACTGCAACTTCCGCCTCCTGGTTCAGGCAATTCTCCTGCCTCAGCCTCTCATGTAGCTGGGACTACAGGTGTGCACCATCACACCCGGCTAATTTTTGTATTTTTAGTAGAGATGGGGTTTCGCCATCTTGGCCATGCTGGTCACGAACTCCTGACTAGTCTTGGCCTCCCAAAGTGCTGGGATTTCTTGCCTGGCCTGTATGTAAATAAATTTAAAATATTCTTTTTTTTTTTTTTGAGACGGAGTTTCGCCCTTGTTACCCAGGCTGGAGTGCAATGGCGCGATCTCGGCTCACCGCAACCTCCGCCTCCTGGGTTCAGGCAATTCTCCTGCCTCAGCCTCCTGAGTAGCTGGGATTACAGGCACGCGCCACCATGCCCAGCTAATTTTTTGTATTTTTAGTAGAGACGGGGTTTCACTATGTTGGTCAGGCTGGTCTTGAACTCCTGACTTCGTGATCCACCCACCTTGGCCTCCCAAAGTGCTAGGATTACAGGCATGAGCCACCATGACTGGGCTATTGTTATTATTTTTAAGATGGAGTCTCACTTTGTTGCCCAGGCTGGAGTGCAGTGGTGCGATCTCGGCTCACTGCAACCTCTTCCTCCCAGGTTCAAGCAATTCCCTTGCCTCAGCCTCCCAAGTAGCTGGGACTACAGGTGTGCACCACAACATCTGACTAATTTTTGTATTTTTAGTAGAGACTGGGTTTGACCATGTTGGTCAGGCTGGTCTCAAACTCCTGACCTCAAGTGATCCACCCACCTCGGCCTCCCAAAGTGCTGGGATTACAGGTGTAAGTCACCGCACCTGGCCTAATTTTTTTTATTGCTATCAAATTAGTCTTCCTAAAGATTTCTACTCCAATCCCAGCATTCTTTTGTCCTCTTTTTGTTCCTTTTGACAGCTCTCTGTTGCCAAAATAAAGTACAATTTTGTAGCATAGATATTAAAATTTTTCCAAAATGAGGTTTTTTTCCACAATTGGTGGCTCATCTCTTCTTTTTCCCATGAACACTTTCAAATGTTTTAAAAACCTACCTAGGCTGGGTGCAGTTGCTCACACCTGTAATCCCAACATTTTGGGAGGCCGAGGTGGGTAGATCATGAGGTCAGGAGATTGAGACCATCTGGCCAACATGGTAAAACCCCATCTCTACTAAAATACAAAAAATAAAAATAAAAAAATAAAAAAAATTAGCCAGGGATAGTGGTAGGTGCCTGCAGTCCTGGCTACTTGGGAGGCTGAGGCCGGGGAATCGCTGGAACCCAGGAGGTGGAGGTTGCAGTGAGCTGAGATCACATCACTGCACTCCAGCCTGGCGACAGAGGGAGACTCTGTCTCAAAAAAACACAACAAAACAAAAAAACTACTCAGCTATTTCTAGTCTCACTATTGTTACCCCAATTAACAGAGGTTCCCTAAACAAAAATGATATTTATTTATTTGGGACTAGGACATTGCAATGTGCCATAGTAAACGATGCATATTCAGGGAGGTAAAGGAAGACGAAGGTTTTTTTTTTTTTTTTTTTTTTTGAGACGGAGTTTCGCTCTTGTTACCCAGGATGGAGTGCAATGGCGCGATCTCGGCTCACCGCAACCTCCGCCTCCTGGGTTCAGGCAATTCTCCTGCCTCAGCCTCCTGAGTAGCTGGGATTACAGGCACGCGCCACCATGCCCAGCTAATTTTTTGTATTTTTAGTAGAGACGGGGTTTCACCATGTTGACCAGGATGGTCTCGATCTCGTGACCTCGTGATCCACCCGCCTCGGCCTCCCAAAGTGCTGGGATTACAGGCGTGAGCCACCGCGCCCGGCCCTTTGTTTTGTTTTTAACAAAAACAACAACTACTACACAGTTGTGCCTGGAAAAGGTTTTTGTTTTTAATTTTTTATAATTTATTTTATTTTGAGATGGGGTGTCACTCTGTCACCCAGGCTGGAGCACAATGGTGTGATCTTGCCTCACTGCAACCTCTGCCTCCTGAGCTCAAGCCATTCTCCCACCTCAGCCTCCTGAGTAGCTGAGACCACAAGTACTCACTACCATGTCCGGCTTTTTTTTTGTATTTTGGTAGAGATGAGGCTTCACCATATTGCCAAGGCTGGTCTCAAACTCCTGAGCTCAAGCCATCCATTTGCCTCGGCCTCCCAAAGTGCTGGGATTACAGGCATGAACCACCATGCCTGGCTTATTAAATTAAATTAAATTGGTCTTTTTTTTTTAGACAGAATTTCACTCTTGTTGCCCAGGCTGGAGTGTAATGGCACAATCTTGGCTCACTGCAACCTCCACCTCCAGAGTTCAAGCGATGTTGCTGCCTCAGCTTCCCAAGTAGCTGAGGTGTGTGCCACCACACCCATCTAATTTTTGTGATGGGGTTTCACCACGTTGGCCAGGATGGTCTTGATCTCTTGACCTTATGATCTACCCGCCTTGGCCTCCCAAAGTGCTAGGATTACAGGCGTGAGCCACCACGCTGGGCCTGAACAGGTAGTCTTAAGAGTTCTTGGGAGTTGGCCAGGCTTGGTGGCTCATGCCTGTAATCCCAGCACTTTTGGAGGCCAACGTGGGTGGATAACTTGAACCGAAGGGTTTGAGACCAGCCTCAGCAACATAGTGAGACCCTATTTTTATAAAATTATAAATATTTAAAAAAAGAGTTCTTAGTAATAATCAAAGAGATTATTTCCCAAACAGGAAAAAAGTAGCATTTGTGTTGAACAGAAATTCAGAGGGGGAAATTTGGGGGTTTGCTGTTGCTGTTGCTGTTTTTTGAGACAGAGTCTCACTGAGTGTGGACTCTAGTTTCAGAGTTCTGGCTCTATCAGCTACTAGATGACCTTGAATATATTCTTTAATGTTTCTATACCTCAAATTTTCATATGTGGGATGAGGGTAGAAAGAATATCTACGATACAATTGTGAGATTAAGTTGGTTACTCTCTGCGAGGCTAATCAGATAGTACATGTCACATAAGTACCAATAAGTTACCTTCGTTATTAAAATTGGCTATCCAAAAAGAGAAAGCTTCACTTTCTTGTTGTTTTCTAGTGATCATTTAAGTGAAATAATTCCAAAGAATGGATTACCAAACAGCTACTGAACATACTGGTTTGACCAGAACCTGTGGCATCTCTAGGATCATCAGATCTCCTTAAAGATTTGTGTAAGGACCAGAGAAGAGCTGTCCTGGGAATGAGCAATGTCAAATAATCAAGTTCAAACAAGTTGTAATCATCCTTCAGGCTTCAGTATCTCTGTAGGGGAGTTGAATGAGAATGGACTTCTAAAGTGTATTCACTGATATTTACTCAGTAAACATTTCTGGATTAGGAATATAGAAATCAAGGACACGGTTCCTGTCTTCAACTAACTCATGAACTAATATAGAAGACAGTCTGGAGGGCTCACCCAGGTGAGAAATGGAAGGAAGTGAGTTTAAGACAGTGAAATCACAGCCATAAAAAAGAATAAAATCATGTCCTTTGAGGGAACATGGAGGCAGCTGGAGTCCATTACCTAAGCAAATTAACATGGAAACAGAAAACCAAATACTGCATGTTCTCACTTATAAGTAGGAGCTAAACTTCGGACACACATGGACATAAAGATGGATACAGCAGACACTGGGGACTCCAAAAGGTGAAGGGGAAGGGCTGAAAAACCGATGAGTACTATGCTTACTCCCTGGGTGATGGGATCAATTGTACCCCAAATCTCAGCATCATGCAGTATATACCCATGTAACAAATCTGAACATGTATCCCCCAAATTATATATGTATACATGTGTATATACACACATATATAATTTGCATTATGTGTGTGTATATATGTATACATGTATATATATACACACATATAACTTGTATTATATATGTGTATATATATAATACAAATATATGTATATATGTGTATATATACATATTTATATATATACACATATGTACATAGATTACTTCTGTGTGTGTATATACAAATATATACACATATACACATACAGAGAAGTAATCTGAGCATACAGAGAATGAAATATTCAGGGAACTTAATTTCAGAACAATTGAACATTGGGTGAGAATAACTGGATACAGCACAGTGGTAAGAGAGGCAGGCAGGGACAGGATGGTGAAGACCTTGCCTGTGGGGCCTGGTTAGTACCTGGCTTCCCTCAGCTTGCATACCTCATGGCTTTATCAGGGAAACGAAAAGCACAAAAAGCCAGGTGAAAGTCAGGCACTGTGTGTGCACCTGTTACCCAGCTACTCAGGAGGCCTAGGCAGAAGGATTGCTTGGGTCCAAGAGTTTCAGGCTGCAGAGCCCTATGATTAGCCTGTGAATAGCCACTACACTCCAGCCTGGGCAACAAGGCAAGACCCTGTATACAGATTTTTAAAAGCAGGGTGGGTAGCCAAACAGCCTCTGTGAAATCAATGTTCTGTGTAGATTAGACCCTAAGTAACTGCTGTTCTTCAGGTATCCTGAGAAACCCAAATTTAGTCCTTCATGAATGCCAAACAAAAATGTGAATTTCATCTTTAGGGCAAGGGGAAACATGGAAGGGTGTTAAGCAGGGTAGAATTGTGAGCAAGTTTGCTTTTCAGAAAGCAGTTTTGAAAGCAGTGTGGACGGCCAGGCAGGGTGGCTCAAGTCTGTAATCCCAGCACTTTGGGAGGCTGAGGCGGTGGATCACCTGAGGTCGGGAGTTCAAGACCAGCCTGACCAACATGGAGAAACCCTGTCTCTACTAAAAATGCAAAAAATTAGCCAGGTGTGGTGACTCATGCCAGTAATGTACCCTCAGCTACTCAGGAGGCTGAGGTAGGAGAATCACTTAAACCAGTAGGCAGAGGTTTCAGTGAGCCAAGATCACACCATTGCACTCCAGTCTAGGCAACAAGAGCAAAACTCTTGTCTCAAAAAAAAAAAAAAAGAGAGAGAGAAAAGAAAGAAAGAAAGCAGTGTGGAAAAGAGATTTGAGGGGTGGCAAGGAGAGGCAGAGGTATGGAGAAGAGAATGCATTCTGTCTGGAGATGATGAGCTTGAGGTAATGATGGACATTTGAATGATTACAATGTTAAGATCACAGTAAGACATCAGATTCAGTGCTTCAAATACAGTTTCCAAGGTATATTCTGTTCTTAGCATATTCTCAGTCCAATTTCCTACAACACCTATGATTATATGTGTGTGGTTGTTAATTCACATTATAATTTAAGAAGTTTTAACAAAGATAGTGTCGTTTTAGCCTTTCCATAACCCTACAAGGCAGAGAGGACTATTATTCTCATTTTGCAGTGAGGAATTATATAATACCTCTGAGACTGTACATGATTTATTTGCCTAAGATCATAGAGGAATGGGGTGCAGTGGCACGATCTCAGCTCACTGCAACCTCCTTCTTCTGGGTTCAAGTGATTCTCCTGCCTCGGCCTCCCAAGTAGCTGGGATTACAGGCATGAGCCACCATGCCTGGCCACAAACATAGCTTTTCTGATTCAAGATAGTGCTTGCTCCATAACAGTGTACTATATACACTTGTAGTATAACCCATCAGTGTCTATTTTGCTCCCAGCACTATGTCAGTAAAAACTTTTTAAAAATTAGAAGATCAGGTCTGGCCCTTGCCTCTGAGAAACAGCAGTACTGGCCAGGCAAATGGCTCACACCTGTATTCCTAGCACTTTGGGAGGCTGAGGCCAGTGGATTACCAGAGACAGAAGTTTGAGACCAGCCTGGGCAACATGGCTGTCTCTAACAAAAAACACAAAATATTAGCCAGGAGTGGTGGTGGGCGCCTGTGGTCCCAGGTACTTGGGAGGCTGAGATGGGAGAATCACCTGAACCTGGGAGGTGGAGGTTGCAGTAGACCGAGATGGCACCACTGCTGGGTGACAGAGTGAGAGAGACTCCCCACCCACACATAAAATAGCAGTATTGTTTTTTGACAACACTGTAGACTGACAATCAGATCTGGCTTCTGGTTCTAATTCTGCCTCTAACCACTTGTGTCATTATATTTTATTAGAAAATAACAGAAACTCAACTCAAACAAATCTAAGTGTAGAGGGGAATTTATTGGCTCATGAAATCCAAGAAAGGATTGAACAACCAGATGTCAAGAAAGACAGGGCTACCAGGCGCTGTGGCTCACGCCTGTAATCCCAGCACTTTGGGAGACTGAGACAGGCAGATCAACTGAGATCAGAAGTTTGAGACCAGCCTGGCCAACATAGCAAAACCCCATCTCTCCTAAAAATACAAAAATTAGCCAGGTATGGTGGTAGCCACCTGTAATCCTAGATACTTGGGAGGGTGAGGCAGGAGAATTGCTTAAATCCGGGAGGTGGAGGTTGCAGTGAGCTGAGATCGTGCCACTGCACTCTAGCCTGGGCAACAGAATGAGACTCTGTTTCAAAAAAAGAAAAAAAAAAAAAGAAAGAAAGAAAGGCAGGGCTAGGCTAGGCATGGTGGCTCACGCCTGTCATTCTAGCACCTGGAGAGGCTAAGGTGGGAAGGATGTAATTCCAGCATTTGCCCAGGAGTTTGAGACCAGCTTGGGTAATATGATGAAACCCTAGGCTGCAGAGGTGAAACAAGGGACCAAATCTTGTTAGGAGTCTTTCCAAGTCTTGTTTCTGTTGCTTTTGGCCTGGCAGTTTTACCTTCTCTCTCCACTAAGTAGCTTTCTCTAAAGGCCATTTATTTACTACTTTTATGAAAGTTGCATTAGAAATGACAGCAACATGGGAGAGAGATCCAAGATGGCTGATGATTAGCAGCTCGGGCACGTACCTCCCAGTGAAAGCGCAAAGAACGAGAGGACGCCACACTTTCAGACGAATATTAGTTGCTCACGGACCACGAGATTCCCAGTGGAGGAGCACCACGGGTCGCCAGGGCGACTCTTGTGGCCGGCGTGGCGGTTTTGCTGGTGCCTTAGCACGCCAGTTCTTGGTGCAGAGTCCGGATATTCCCGGGCAGAAAAGCACCATCAATCTTAACACCGCTCTTTTGGCCAGCTCAGTGGATTGCTCAGATTTCGGCGCAGGGAATCAACAAGTTGGACGTCAGAGACCCAGTTAGAAAGTCGGTAATTATAAAGACGACAGACGGACAAATATATAATGAAGGGAAGAAACCAGCGTAAAAAGGTAGAGAATACTCAAAATCAGAATGCCTCTCCCTCTACAGGGGATTGCAATTCCTCATCAGTAACGGAACAAGGCTTAATAGATTACACCGGTATTCCAATAACAGAAGCAGGTTTCCAAACGTGGGTGATAAGAAACTTCTGTGAATTAAAAGAACTTATTCTAACCCAATGCAAAGAAACTAAGAACCTTGAAAAAAGGTTTAACGAAATGTTAATGAGAATGGACAATTTAGAGAAGAATATAAGTGAATTGATGGAGCTGAAAAACACAACACGAGAACTTCGCGAAGCATGCACAAGTTTAAACAGTCGAATTGATCAAGCGGAAGGAAGGATATCAGAAGTCGAGGACCAGCTCAGTGAAATGAAACGAGAAGACAAAAATGCAGAAAAAAGGATGAAAAGGAATGAGCAAAGTCTCCAGGAAATATGGGACTATGTGAAAAGACCTAATTTACGTTTGATAGGTGTACCTGAATGTGATGAAGAGAATGAATCCAAGTTGGAAAATACTCTTCAGGATATCATTCAGGAAAATTTTCCCAACCTGGCAAGGCAGGGTAATATTCAACTCCAGGTAATACAGAGAACACCACAAAGATATTTTTCAAGAAGACCAACCCCAAGGCACATAATTGCCAGATTTATTAGGGTTGAAATGAAGGAGAAAATACTAAGGGCAGCTAGAGAGAAAGTTCAGGTTACCCATAAAGGGAAACCTATCAGACTTACAGCAGATCTCTCAGCAGAAACCCTACAAGCCAGAAAAGAGTGGGGACCAATATTTAACATCCTTAAAGAAAAGAACTTTCAACCCAGAATTTCCTATCCAGCCAAACTAAGCTTTATGTGCGAAGGAAAAATTAAATCTTTTGCGAACAAACAAGTACTTAGAGAGTTCACCACCACCAGGCCTGCTTTACAAGAGCTTCTGAAAGAAGCACTATACATATAAAGGAACAACCAATATCAGCCTTTCCAAAAATATATCAAAAAGCAAAGAACTTTAACACAATAAAAAATTCACATCAACTAATGGGCAAAACAGCCAGCTAGCATCAAATGCTGGTATTAAACTTACATATATTTTAATTGGATAAAAAGCCAAAACCCATCGGTATGCTGCATCCGGGCCCATCTTACATGCAACAATACACAAAGACTCAGAGAGAAGGAGGAAGATTTACCAATTGAACAGAGAGTAAAAATAAACTAATAAACAAAAAGCAGCAGATGCAATTCTCACCTCTGATAAAGTAGACTTTAAAGCAACAAAGATCAAAAGAGGCGAGGAATGACATTACATAATGGCAAAAGGATCAATGCAACAAGAAGAGCTAACGATTCTATAGATCAACGAGATAGAAAATTAACAAGGATATTCAGAACTTGAACTCAGACCCGGAACAAGTAAACTTAATAAATATTTATAGTACTCTCCACTTCAAATACACAAAACATACATTACCACCTCACACCTATTCCAAAGGTGACTATATAATTGGAAGTAAATCACTCCTCAGTAATCGCATAGCATTTCATAGGTTTAAATTAAATATTGGTTGGCTGTTTGTTTGTTATCTTCTTCCCTTACTCCTTCCTGATTACATCATTAAGTATAATTATCAGTATAAAAGAGGTTTTCAATACCCATTACTAAATTGCATTCTAGCCTGGGCAAGAAAGCAATACTCCCATTCTCTCTCCCTCTTTCTTTTCCTTCTCCCTCCTCCCCATTTTCTCTCTCTTTCTCTTCCTTTTTTCTCCTTCCTATTCTCTCTCTCTCTTTCTCTAAAAAAAAAAAAGAAATGACAGCAACATTTTAACTTTATAGAATATCTACATCAAAAAAAATTTTACTAATATATAAAATTAAACTCGGGACAGGCATGGTGGCTCATGCCTGTAATCCCAGCACTTTGGGAGGCCAAGGTGGGGGGATCACGTGGTCAGAAGTTCAAGAGCAGCTGGGACAACATGGTGAACCCCTGTCTCTACCAAAAATACAAAAATCAGCCAATTGTGGTGGCATGCACCCGTAATCCCAGTTACTCAGGAGGCTGATGCAGTATAGTTGCTTGAACCCAGGAGGTGGAGGTTGCAGTGAGCCGAGATCATGCCTCTGAACTCCAGCCTGGTGAAACAGCAAGACTCCCTCTTGAAATAAAATAAAATAATATAAACTCAAGTACAGAGAAGCCTATAACAAAATCAACATGTTAATTATGAACATGGATTATGACACAGTTCTCATATCATAGGATATCTTTAGCTTCACAGAAAAGACACTGAATGATACCCAGGTATCCCTATTTGGCAGCAATATTTTTTCTTTTTTCTTTTTTATTTGAGACGGAGTCTCGATCTGTCCCCAGGCTAAAGTGCAATAGTGCAATCTCGGCTCCTGGGTTCAAGTGATTCTCCTGCCTCAGCCTCTCAAGTAGCTGGGACTACAGGCACGCACCACCACTCCCAGCAAATGTTTGTATTTTTAGTAGAGATGGGGTTTCACCATGTTGGCCAGGATGGTCTTGATCTCTCGACCTCGTAATCTGCTCTCCTCAGCCTCCCAAGGTGCTAGGATTACAGGTTTGAGCCACTGTGTCTGGCTGGTAGCAATATTTTTTCTTCAAAAAAATGTTTATTCACATTCTAAGATAATAGGGAAAATAAACAAAAATTTAAAAAATTAAGTTTATGCTTTGTGATAAAAATGCTTGCCATAGAATGTTTATATTTAAATCTTTTAAAATAATTAAATTTCTTTTTGTTTCCTTTTTACCTTTTTCCTTTTCTCTCTTTTTTTTTTTTTATTTTTATTTTTTGAGACGGAGTTTCGCTCTTGTTACCCAGGCTGGAGTACAATGGCGCGATCTCGGCTTACCGCAACCTTCGCCTCCTGGGTTCAGGCAATTCTCCTGCCTCAGCCTCCTGAGTAGCTGGGATTACAGGCGCACGCCACTATGCCCAGCTAATTTTTTGTATTTTTATTTTTAATTTTAATTTTTTTTTTGAGACGGAGTTTTGCTCTTGTTACCCAGGCTGGAGCGCAATGGCGCGATCTCGGCTTACCGCAACCTCCGCCTCCTGGGTTCAGGCAATTCTCCTGCCTCAGCCTCCTGAGTAGCTGGGATTACAGGCGCACGCCACCATGCCCAGCTAATTTTTTGTATTTTTAGTAGAGACAGAGTTTCACCATGTTGACCAGGATGGTCTCGATCTCTTGACCTCGTGATCCACCCGCCTCGGCCTCCCAAAGTGCTGGGATTACAGGTGGGATTACAGGCGTGAGCCACCGCGCCCGGCCAACCTTTTTCTTTTTCTTAGAGGCAGGGTCTTGCTATGTTGCTCAGGCCGGTCTTGACCTCCTGGCCTCAAGCAATCCTCCTGCCTTGGCCTCCCAAAGTTTTGGGATTACAGGCATGACCCACAGTGCCTGGTCTGCAGTTAAACTTCTATTACATTTTAAGATATTCTATTTGGAAATTTTCAGAGTGAATGTGAATAGAAACCACCAAAACTACGTTTTGTTTTTGTTTTTTTTGAGCAGAGTTTCACACTTGTTGCCCCGGCTGGAGTGCAATGGTGCAATCTCGGCTCACCGCCACCTCTGCCTCCAGGGTTCAAGTGATTCTCCTACTTCAGCCTCCTTAGTAGCTGGGGTTATAGGCATGCACCACCACGCCTGGCTAATTATATATATATACATATTTTTTTTTTTTTTGAGACGGAGTTTCGCTCTTGTTACCCAGGCTGGAGTGCAATGGCGCGATCTCGGCTCACCGCCACCTCTGCCTCCAGGGTTCATGCAATTCCCCTGCCTCAGCCTCCTGAGTAGCTGGGATTACAGGCACGCGCCACTATGCCCAGCTAATTTTTTGTATTTTTAGTAGAGACGGGGTTTCACCATGTTGACCAGGATGGTCTCGATCTCTTGACCTGGTGATCTACCCGCCTCAGCCTCCCAAAGTGCTGGGATTACAGGCTTAAGCCACCGCGCCCGGCCAATTTTATATTTTTAGCAGAGATGGGGCTTCTTCATGTTGGTCAGGCTGGTCTAGAACTCCCAACCTCAGGTGATCCGCCCACCTCGGCCTACCAAAGTGCTGGGATTACAGGTGTGAGCCACCACACCTGGCCCAAAACTACTATTCTTTATACTGTGATGCTTTGGTATATAGGTAAGACCTTGTCCCTCTCATTAACAATGATTTATTGCACCAGTGTCAGCTTCTTCAAATTTGTCAGCCTGTATGATTTTTCCTATTTCCAGTGATAGGTCAAATATCCATTTCTCTACCATCTTTGTTCCCACTACTGTTTTTTTTTTTAAGACGGAGTTTCGGCCGGGCATGGTGGCTCACGCCTGTAATCCCAGCACTTTGGGAGGCCAAGGCGAGTGGATCCCGAGGTCAGGAGATTGAGACCAACCTGGCTAACATGGTGAAACTTCATCTCTACTAAAAATACAAAAATTTAGCTGGGCATGGTGGCACATGCCTGTAGTCACAGCTGCTTGGGAGGCTGAGGCAAAAGAATCACTTGAACCCAGGAGGCAGAAGTTGCAGTGAGCCCAGATTGCGCCACTGCACTCCAGCCTGGGAGACAGAGCGATACTCCGTCTCAAAAAAAAAAGAAAAAGAAAAAATTAGACATAAGGTTGTTCCAACCTGGGATGGACTAGTATCTGCCTGCAGTCCTATGAATTCATATGAAACATTTAAATTTTTTTCCTAGTTCCAAAATCTCATTCAAACCTATCCCCTTCCTTCCAACCCCCCAAAATCAAGGTCTTAGTTCAGGCTCTCATTCTTTCTCACCTGAAGACTGTAATAATCTTCTAATTATTTACCTAGCCTTAGGTCTCTGAACTCTGACAATCTGTCTTTGATTTCTTTCCCAGTTATCTTTCCAAAACACAGTTCTGATGGTGTCACTCTCTAGTCTAAAAGCCTTCCATGGCTCCCACTGCTTACAACATTAAATCCCTTTGGTATTCAAGGATTTACAACTTAATCCTATCCTCCCTTTGTAATACCATTTCCAATCACCCTTGCTACTCTATGTTACAAGTGATTTTTTTTTTTCATTTTTAAAGTTTTACTGTTTAATTGAGACAAGGTCTCACTCTGCTGTTCAGGTTGGAGTGCAGTGGTACAATTGTAGCTCACTGTAATCTCTAACTCCTAGGCTCAAGCAATCCTCCCATCTCAGCCTTAAAGAGTAGCTAGGGCTACAGGCATGTGTCATCACACTCAGCTAATTTTTTTTTTTTTTTTTTTGAGACATAGTTTTGCTCTATTGCCCAGGCTGGAACACAGTGGCATAATCTCAGCTCACTGCAACTGCCACCTCCCAGGTTCATGAAATACTCCTGCCTCAGCCTCCCAAGTAGCTGGGATTACAGGTGCCTGCCACCACACCCGGCTAATTTTTGTATTTTTAGTAGAGATGGCATTTCACCATGTTGGCCAGGCTGGTCTTGAACTCCTGACCTCAAGTGATCTGCCCACCTTCACCTCCCAAAGTGCTGGGATTACAGGTGTGAGCCACCGTGCCATGCCCCAGATAATTTTTTAGAAAATATTTTTGTAGAGACAGGGTATTACCATGTTGCCCAGGCTGGTGTCAAACTACTGACCTCAAGTGATCCTCCCACTTCAGCTTCTCAAAGTGCTGGGATTAAAGGTGTGAGCCATTGCACCGGGCCTCTATGGACTATTGTTTACCAAATACATTTTTGCATATTCCTGTCTTCCTTCACTTTATCTTCCTAAAATGGCTTCTTCACCTATTCATATGTTGCTATGTAGAACAATCAAGCTCAACAGGATCACCTCTTAACCCTTTTCTTGCTGTCCCTAGTCAAACTTGTTCCTTCTCCTTTCTGGAGCATGCTGTTTATATCTCTATTTTACACTTGCCATCTGCTCTGTACTCTAGAAGTAGTCCTGTCTTTCTTTATCTCCCTTTTATACTGTGAACAAATCGAGAGCATGGATGATGACTTGTTCCTCTTTCTATGGCCACAGCCTAGCAAGTGGAGTGGCAAGAGGAGAGTACCCATCCCTGGGAAATGAAAATATTTCTTTTTTTTTTGAGATAGGGTCTCACACTCAACCCAGGCTGGAATGTAATGGCACAATCAGGGCTCACTGCAGCCTTGACTTCCTGGGCTCAAGCAATCCTCCTACCTCAGTCCCCCAAGTAGCTAAGACTACAGTCATGGGCCATCATGCCTGGCTAAAATTATTTTTTTTTTTGAGATGGAGTTTTGCTCTTGTTGCCTGGGCTGGAGTGCAATAGTGTGATCTCTGCTCACTGCAACCTCTGCCTCCTGAGTTCAAGCGATTCCTGCCCCAGCCTCCCGAGTAGCTGGGATTACAGGCATGTGCCACCATGCTCGGCTAATTTTGTACTTTTAGTAGAGACGGGGTTTCTCTATGTTGGTCAGGCTGGTCTTGAACGCCCTGGCCTCCCAAAGTGCTGGGACAGGCATGAGCCACCTAGCTAATTTTGTTAGCTTTTTGTAGAGGTGTGGTCTCCCTATGTTGCCCAGCCTGGTGTCAAACTCCTGGACTAAAGCTATCCTTCCTCCTTGGCTTCCCAAAGCGTTGGGGTTACAGGTGTGAACTACCACCCCAACGGAAAATATTTCTAGTGTCTTAAGGGAATAGTGCAATTTCAAGCCGTTTTTTGAAGTAGTTCACATTCTTTAATTACAGACAGTCACCTTACCATGGCCAGGTGTGGTGGCTCACACCTGTAGGGAGGCCAAAGCAAGAGAATCCCTTCAGTAAAGTAGTTGGAGACCAGCCTGGGCAATATTGTGAGACGCTGTCTCATCTCTCTTCTAGATACATATAAAAGACATTCACCAGATCTGAGGAGTTCAGAGACCTTATAAACTGCTCTAGCTAGAAGTTGGTAGCTTGTGAGACAGGGAAGTTAAGAGCCTAAAGTAACGTTATCAAACTCAAAAATTGGATTCAGCCATTAATGACATTTCTTCTGTGCAAGCCCTCTAGCTATTAGAATCTATGAAAAGGAAATTTGATTCTTAAGTCAAGAACACCTGTGCTCCTTTAACATATATCAAAATATTTGACGAACGACACAGTATTCTGAATTTGTAGGTGGCTGGGTTTTCTTTTGCAGACTACAGCTGTTAATGTTACCTGGCCCTGTCTTGGGATCTACATGTATGTAGTCTTGCCACCACTGGTCAGTTGGCACGTGGTTTTCCGAACTTCAGTCGCCTGAGACAGCTCTGTAATTACTTGCTAATTAGTTGAGTCGAACGATTCCGGACACATGGTTGCTTCGCCTTCATCGATCATTCAGCATTTGGTTCCGTGCCAGCAGGATATCCGGCTGCTTGGTCACCAGCATTGAGCAAGCTGGCACCAGGATCGTGGCCTCAAGTCAACGTCCCGCTGAGGGAATCCGGCGACACTAGCCCGCGGGGAGCAAGGGCTGAAGGTGGACTGAGGAGACACACCGCGTCCCGCCAGACGAGCGCCGAGACGCCTGCTGGTGGGTATTACCCGGGACCTCGCAGCGGCCGCCCGCCGAGCCTCAGCGCCAAGCCGCTGCCGGATGCGCTGAGGGCTGACCCGCGCGGCGCGGCCCGGCCCCTCAGGGAGCCCGGTGGGGGTGGGGCGGGGCGGGGCGCGGCGCGCGCGCGGAGGCCGCGGGCGGTGGCGGGGCGCGCGCGGCGAGGGAGGGGCGCGGGGGGCGGGGGCGCGCGGCGGCTGCCGCGGCCTGTGGCGCCGTCACCCGGCAGACTCCGGAGGGTCGAGCACGGTGCCGGTGCCGCTGCCGCTGGAAAGGCGCGCGGGGACGTTTCGCGGGCTGCGCCGGTGGCGGCCCGCCTTCCCGGGGGTCCCGTTATCATGTCGCTGAGGCAGCGCCTGGCCCAACTGGCTGGTCGTCTGCAGGACCCGCAGAAAGTGGCCCGTTTCCAGCGTCTGTGCGGGGTGGAAGCGCCTCCGCGACGCTCAGCGGACCCGAGGGAGGATGAGAAGGCGGAGGCGCCCCTCGCCGGAGATCGTCGTCTGCGAGGGCGGCAGCCAGGGGCGCCCGGAGGCCCCCAGCCACCCGGGAGCGACCGCAATCAGTGCCCGGCCAAGCCGGACGACGGCGGCGCCCCCAACGGCGTGCGGAACGGGCTGGCGGCTGAGCTGGGCCCGGCCTCGCCGCGGCGCGCTGGCGCCTTGCGCCGCAACTCACTGACCGGCGAGGAGGGCCAGCTGGCCCGCGTGAGCAACTGGCCTCTCTACTACCTGTTCTGCTTCGGCGCGGAGCTTGGCAACGAACTCTTCTACATCCTGTTCTTCCCCTTCTGGATCTGGAACCTGGACCCCCTGGTGGGCCGGAGGCTCGTGGTCATCTGGGTGCTGGTCATGTACCTGGGCCAGTGCACCAAGGACATCATACGCTGGCCGCGGCCCGCCTCGCCGCCCGTGGTCAAGTTGGAGGTCTTCTATAACTCCGAGTACAGCATGCCCTCCACCCATGCCATGTCCGGCACCGCCATCCCCATTTCTATGGTCCTCCTCACCTATGGCCGCTGGCAGGTAAGGGTTCCCTCTCCTCGTTCTGCTCAGCCTCGGGGGAGTTCAGAGAACTCGGAGTTCTCTTGGCTCTATACATTTATTTTATTTCGGTCGTTCCCCTCCAGAGCCTCTCTTTCCACAGGTTTTCACAGTACCCGCAAACAGGCCCTTTCTGGGTTTTGAAAAATTAAGTGATTGGGGGAAACTAGAGACTTAGCCATTGAATTCTATTTTAATATTAAATTCCAAATGAATACCTTTCTTGTAACCCAAAGGACACACGTTTCCTAGAGTAATACATTGTCATTAGGCTTTGGCTGAATTTTTAAACGGCTTTAATTCTTGTGATGCACAGTGAAAGTGAGTTTTTTAAAATAATTAATCGCTACGTAACTAACACCCAGTTTCACCGTAATATATGGTGCCTTCTCTAAAACCGATTGTTTCAGAGAGGTAAAGTCGTTAGCTTTACCGTGAGACAGTGTTTACAAACCTTAGTGTAATCCCAAAACAAACATGCTAGTTCCAAGCAATGAAGTTATCGATTTTCAGCGAAATTCCCTTTATGGAAGTTAATGGAGCACTGTGTGAGTTCTGTTTTTAAGGGGTGTGGTTGCCACTTTGCTGATAAATACAAAGTTTAATTATCTTCTAGATCACTGATCTGTAGTATCTGTCCGTTGTTGAGCTGCAACTGTAATACTACAGTGTTATTGCCTCATTAACTAAAAATACATGGCTTAAAAGTTATTCTTAAAGATAGGGCTCTTGATCAGACTAGTGGGTTTTTAAATATGGCAAATATGACAGCAGGGTCAGCCTGGCAATCAGGAGGAGTTTTGTCTTTTTGGTTTTTTAACCCTATCTGAAAACTGCCAAGGGAAGAGTTTTTAATGGGAATCGTTTTGATTTTGCTTACACTTTTGGCCTTCTATTGTTTATCTGTCTTTTAAACTGTAAGATTTGTTAATCCTGCAGACCAGTACCTTATTTTAAGAATAAAGTGTGTGATTATGGAGACTCTAAGGAAACAGACTTCCTCTATTTTTCCCCTTTGCTGCACAAAATCATTTTACATTGAGAAATACACATTCTGTGTAAAACTCCATTGTGATAAGTTTACTTATCCCACATTGAATTTCAGTATAGATAAAATCTTGTCCCCATGGATACTCTGTGTAGTGCATCTCTCTTACAGTACATGGAAAATATGCATTGTGCATATTAGAATGGCAGAGTTAGGAGCAAAGAGTACTATGGGAAGTTTTTTCCTATGTAACCAAAGGAGCTCTACAGTGATGTTCAGATTGTGAAGCAGTGCTGCCTGTTTTGCATGATAGATATCTCAGATGTTTCATTTCATCAAGATATTTCAGAATTTAAGATTTTTGGTGAGCTGTGTTTGGCCTGATGATGTTAGCTGATGATGTTTCTCTTATTTTCATGAGACTTTTAGGATTCTGTAACAATAGAGCCTTTTATGATGCCTTCTCAGTGAGTAGCTATTTTGTATGCTCTTAGTATTAGAAAAGTAAGTGAACACAGTTATTTTTGCTCTTTATTTGTTCAGGACACATGCTAACTGGGAGTCTGAAAACAGTACTGCTGAATCGTTTTTGGGATATTGATAGTCTAACATTTCAGGGTTAGTTGAATTATCAGAATAAGCTTAGAGTTTTTAAACAACCTCGTATATTTAAATCAAAGTTTAAGGAATTTGTCTGTCATACAGTTTTAGACTTTGAAGTAGACTGGATGTTAGAAATCACCTAGTTGAAAGCTGTCATTTTACAGATATGCAAACTGACCAGTTACATTAGAATTAATCTTGTAATGGTGTACATTTCTTTTTTTTTTTTTTTTTGAGACAGAGTTTCGCTCTTGTTACCCAGGCTGGAGTGCAATGGCGCGATCTCGGCTCACCGCAACCTCCGCCTCCTGGGTTCAGGCAATTCTCTTGCCTCAGCCTCCTGAGTAGCTGGGATTACAGGCACGCGCCACCATGCCCAGCTAATTTTTTGTATTTTTAGTAGAGACGGGGTTTCACCATGTTGACCAGGATGGTCTTGATCTCTTGACCTCGTGATCCACCCTCCTCGGCCTCCCAAAGTGCTGGGATTACAGGGTAATGGTGTACATTTCTTATTTTACATTTTTTCACTCTAAATTTGCATAATTATTTTTTGGTTAGCTGTTCAGAAAACCTTTTTTTTTTTTTTTTTTTGAGACAGAATCTTGTTCTGTCGCTTAGGCTGGAGTGCAGTGGTGTGATCTAGCTCACTGCAACCTCTGCCTCCTGGGTTCAAGCAATTCTCTGCCCTAGCCTCCTGAATAGGTGGGATTACAGGTGCCTGCACCCGGCTAAATTTTTTTGTATTTTTAGTAGAGATGGGGTTTCACCATCTTGGCCAGGCTGGTCTTGAACTCCTGACCTCAGGTGATCTGCTCGCCTTGGTCTCCCAGAGTCCTGGGATTACAAGCATGAGCCACTGCACCCAGCCTAAGCCTCACTTATATGAAAGGTTTGTGTTTATAAATGTTTGGCTGTAATAATCCACTATAAAACACAAGATGGCTTTTTAAACTTTTTCCTTTTTACTTTTTTTTCTTTGAGACCGAGTTTCACTCTTGTTGCCCAGGCTGGAGTGCAATGGCGCCATCTTGGCTAACCGCAACCTCTGCCTCCTGGGTGCAAGTGCTTCTCCTGCCTCAGCCTCCTGGGTAGCTGGAATTATAGGCATGTACCACCACGCCCAGCTAATTTTTTTGTATTTTTAGTAGAGATGGGTTTCTCCATGTTGGCCAGTCTGGTCTCGAACTCCTGACCTCAGGTGATCTGCCTGCCTTGGCTTCCCAAAGTGCTGGGATTACAGCCGTGAGCCACCATGCCTGGCCTATTTTTTTTTTTTTTTTAAGAGTCAGGGTGTCACTATATTGCCTAGGCTAGTCTCGAACTCCTGGGCTCAAGTTACCCTCCCTCCTTAGCCTCCCAAAGTGCCATCTTGCCTGGCCCCTGTTTCCTTTTTTTAAGATCCTTGTTATCTACTGAAAACAAAAGTACCTTCCTTTGCTTCAATTGTTTGGGTTCTGTACTCTGTCAATTAGCATTGTGTTGCATTGGAGGCTTATATAGAAAGCCTTTTTCCTAGAAACTAGGGGAAGAATTAAACAGTGAAAGCCTGGTGTTTTTCTAATCATTTTTGGTTGTCAGTCTTGCCCATCTGCTGTGCCTCAGATGCTTATTTGGAACGGATATGGTTACTTATATGTGCCTAGGGTGCTGAAACATCTCTCAAAACTGCGTTCTCTTACATACCGTTCCTTCGTATTGGCGTTACTACTTCACTCCTCCCTACCACTTAATGTTTCTGCCCTCCTTAAAATTTGCTCAAGATTTACTATCTACACAGAGCCTTTTAAATTCACCCTTTTTGTTTCATTTTTCCTCACTTATACTTAAAATGACAATATATGTGACTAATCTGGAAGGCCTTAAAAAATTTAAAAGAATAAAAAAGACAGTATATGGCCAGGTGTAGTGGCTCACCGCTGTAATCCCAGCACTTTGGGAGGCTGAGGTGGGAGGATCCCTTGAGCCCAGGAGTTCAAGACCAGCCTGGGCAATATAGTGAGACCCTGTCTGCAAAAAAAATCAAAACTTAGCTGGGCATGGTGGCACATGTCTGTGGTTCTAGTTACTAGGGAAGCTAAGGTGGGAGCATCACTTGAGCCTGGGAGGTCGAGGCTGGAGTGAGCTGTAATTGCACCACTGCACTCCAGCCTGGGTGACAGAGGGAGAACCTATCTCAAAAAAAAAAAAAAAAAAAAAGTGTACAAAAAATTACCTCGGGCGTTGTTTAAAGTGCAGATTTCTACATTTCCCAGATATTCAGCTTCTGTGAAATTCCAATCTTTGAATTTTTTTTTTTTTGAGACAGTCTTTCTCTGTCACCCAGGCTGGAGTGCAGTGGCACAATCTCAGCTGACTGCAGCCTTCACCTCCTGGGTTAAGCAATTCTCCTGTCTAAGCCTCCTCAGTAACTAGGACTATAGGCATCCACTGCTATGGTTAGCCAAATTTTGTATTTTTAGTAGAGACGAGGTTTCACTGTATTGGTCAGGCTGGTCTCGAACTCTTGACCTCAGGTGATCTGCCCACTTCAGCCTTTCAATATACTAGGATTACAGGCGTGAGCCACTACTCCCAGCCTAATTTTTGTATTTTTAGTAGAGACGGGGTTTTGCCATGTTGGCCAGGCTGATTTCAAACTCCCAACGTCAGGTGATCCACCCTCCTGGGTTGGCCAAAGTGCTGGGATTTACTTGAGTCTCTGCACCCAGCCTTATTACTAACTCTTGATTTAAAATTAATTGTATTTGTTTGTTTATTTGAATAGGGAAGCATCACAGGAATTCCAATTTTTTTTTTTTTTTTTTTTTGAAATGGAGTTTCGCTCTTGTTACCCAGGCTGGAGTGCAATGGCGTGATCTCGGCTCACCGCAATCTCCGCCTCCTGGGTTCAGGCAATTCTCCTGCCTCAGCCTCCTGAGTAGCTGGGATTACAGGCACGCGCCACCACGCCCAGCTAATTTTTTGTATTTTTAGTAGAGATGGGGTTTCACCATGTTGACCAGGATGGTCTCGATCTCTTGACCTTGTGATCCACCTGCCTCAGCCTCCCAAAGTGCTGGGATTATAGGCGTGAGCCACCGCGCCCGGCAGGAATTCCAAATTTATATAAAAACATGAAGGGGACTTTGGGAGGCTGAGGTGGGCAGAACACAAGGTCAAGAGATTGAGGCCATCCTGGCCAACATGGTGAAACATCATCTCTGCTAAAAATACAACAATTAGCTGGGCGTGGTGGTGCACACCTGTAGTCCCAGCTACTCGGGAGGCTGAGGCAGGAAAATTGCTTGAACCCGGGAGGCAGAGGTTACAGTGAGCCGAGATCACGCCACTGCATTCCAGCCTGGCAACAGAGTGAGACTTTGTCTCAAAAAAAAAAGAAAAAAAGAAAAATGGAGAGTACATTTCTTTCTCTGTCCCACAGAATCTAGGGTCTTTTTTCTAAAGGATTCAGTGTTATACTTTTCTTGTTTAGTTTCCAAGAGGTAGTCTCTACTTTTGCAGACATACATTTATATAGTTTTGTTTGTTTGTTTTTTGAGATAGAATTTTGCTCTTATTGCCCAGGCTGGAGTGCAATGGTGCGACCTCAGCTCACTGCAATCTTTGCCACCCAGGTTCAAGTGATTCTCCGCCTCAGTATCCCGAATAGCTGGTATTACAGGCACCCGCCACTATGTCCAGCTAACTTTTTTGTGGTTTTTTGTAGAGACAGGATTTCACCATGTTGGCCAGGCTGGTCTGAACTCCTGACCTCAGATGATCCACCTACCTTGGCCTCACAAAGTGCTGGGATTACAGGTGTTGGCCACCGCACCCGGCCTATATAGTTTATTATTCATGCACATGGTAACATACTGTACTGTTCTGGATCTTGCTTTTATCACTTGGTAATATATTGTAAAAACTCTCCCTCCAAGGTCGGGCGCGGTGGCTCAAGCCTGTAATCCCAGCACTTTGGGAGGCCGAGGCAGGTGGATCACGAGGTCAAGAGATCAAGACCATCCTGGTCAACATGGTGAAACCCCGTCTCTACTAATACAAAAAATTAGCTGGGCATGGTGGCGCGTGCCTGTAATCCCAGCTACTCAGGAGGCTGAGGCAGGAGAATTGCCTGAACCCAGCAGGCGGAGGTTGCGGTGAGCCGAGATCGCGCCATTGCACTCCAGCCTGGGTAACAAGAGCGAAACTCCGTCTCAAAAAAAAAAAAAAAAAAACTCTCCCTCCCTCTCTTCCTCCCTCTCCCTTCCCTCCTTTCTTTTCCCTTTCTCCTCCCTCCCTCCCTTCCTTCCCTCTCTCCCTCTTTCCCTCCCTCCCTCCTTCCTTCTTCCTTCCTTCCTTCTTTCCATCCATCCATTTTTCTTTTCCTCTTTCTCTTTCCCTTCCTTACTTCTCTCCTTCCTTCCTTTCTTTCTTTCTTTCTAATTCTTCTTTTTTCCTTTCTTTTTAGACAGGTTTCACCATGTTGCCCAGATTGGTCTCAATCTCCTGGGCTCAAACAATCCTCCTGCATTGGCCTCCCAAAGTGCTGGGATTACAGGCATAAGCCACTATGCCCAGTCTTTTTTTTTTTTTTTGAGTTGCAGGCTCCCTCTTTTGACCAGGATGGAGTGCAGTGGTGTGATCTCAGCTCACTGCAACCTCTGCCTCCCGGGTTCAAGTGATTCACCTGCCTCAGCCTCCCGAATAGCTGGGATTACAGGCGCCCACCACTATGCCTGCCTAATTTTTTTTGTATTGTCAGTAGAGACCGGGTTTCACCATGTTGGACAGGCTGGTCTCAAATTCCTGACCTTTGGTGATCCGCCTGCCTCTGCCTTCCAAAATGCTGGAATTACAGGTGTGAGCCACTCGACCTTTTTTTTTTTTAAGTCCAACAATTAATACTAACTATATGCCTGTGATTTTTAAAAATGCCTTACATAAATTAATTCTTTTCTTTTTATTTTTGAGACTGTGTTTTTCTCTTGTTGCCCAGACTGGAGTGTGATGGCACAGTCTCAGCTCACTGCAATCTCTGCCTCCCAGGTTCAAATGATTTTCTGGTCTCAGCCTCCTGAGTAGCTGGGATCACAGGCGTCCACCACCACACCTGGCTAATTTTTCATATATATATATATATTTTTTTTTTTTAGACAAAGTTTCACTTTTGTTGCCCATGCTGGAGTGCAGTGGCGTGATCTCGGCTCACTGCACCCTCCACCTCCTGAGTTCAAACAAATCGGCCTCAACCTCCTGAGTAGCTGGGTTTACAGGCGCCCACCACTATGCCCGGCTAATTTTTGTATTTTTAGCAGAGATGGGGTTTCGCCATGTTGACCAGGCTGGTCTTGTACTCCTGACCTCAGGTGATCCTCCTGCCTTGGCCTCCCAAAGTGCTGGGATTACAAGCATGAGCTACCGCGCAGGGCCAGTTTTTCATATTTTTAGTAGAGACAGGGTTTCACCATGTTGGTCAGGCTGGTCTCAAACTCCTTACCTCAGGTAACCCACCTGCCTTGGCCTCCTAAAGTGCTGTGTTTACAGGCATGAGCCAGTGCACCTGGCCTAAATTAATTCTTTTAATACCCATAAAATCCTGTCTTTTCACTAGTTTGCAGAAGAAACTGAGGCAGAGGAAAGTTGACTAACTTGTCCAGGATTCCTCAGCAAATACATACCTGACAGAGCCTGGATTCAAACCCAGGCATTTTGGCTACAAAATGATGCTATACTACTGGGTCATGTTGCCTCTCCACTCTCCATATAAATATATCCATATCTGTATCTATATATTTTTTGAGATGGAGTCTTGTTCTGTGGCCCAGTGTGGCGTACAGTGGCCTGATCTTGGCTCACTGCAACCTCCACCTCCCAGGTTCAAGCAGTTCTCCTGCCTCAGCCTCCCTAGTAGTTGGGACTACAGGTGAGCACCAACATGCCTGGCTAATTTTTTTGTATTTTTAGTAGAGATGGGGTTTCATCATGTTGGCCAGGCTGGTCCCAGGTTCAAGCACTTCTCCTGCCTCAGCCTCCCAGTGTTCGGATTCAGTTGTAAACCACCGTGCCCAGCCACTTTTGGCACTTTAAGTACTATACTGTACCATTGCCTTCAGACTTGTGTAGTTTTTGACAGAATATCTGCTGAAATTCTTATTTGTGATTCTCAGTACTTAATATGTATTTTCTCTTCTGGCTGCTTTTAAATTTTTCTCTTTTTCCCTAGTTTTGAGCAATTTAAAACTGATGTTCCTTAACATGTTTTTTTCCTTTATGTTTCTTCTGCTTTGAGGTCATTGAGCTTGAATCCATGGGTTTGTAGTTTTCATTATATTTGGAAGATTTTCAGCATTATTTTAATAATTTATTTTCCTCTCCCTTCCCCACCTCCATTCTCTTCTTTTAATATTCCAATTTCATATGTTTTAAACTGTTCATTCATAGGTCACTAAAGCTCTATTCTTTTTTTTTTTGAGACAGAGTCTTGTTCTGTCACCAGGCGCCAGGCTGGAGTACAGTGGCGCGATCTTGGCTCACTGCAGCCTCCGCCTCCCGGGTTCAAGCAATTTTCCTGCCTCAGCCTCCCAAGTAGCTGAGACTACAGGTGCGTGCCACTGCACCCAGCTAATTTTTGTATTTTTAGAAGAGATGGGGTTTCACCATATTGGCCAGGATGGTCTTGATCTCTTGACCTCGTGATCCGCCCTCCTTGGCCTCCCAAAGTACTGCGATTACAGGTGTGAGCCACTGTGCTCAGCTTTTTTTTTTATTCCCCAATTTTTTTGTTTTCTCTGCTTCCTTTTTACAGTTTCTGTTGCTATGGCTTTAAGTTCACTAACCTGTTCTTTTGCAATCTCTAATGTTCTGGTAATTTTATCAAGTAGGATACGGTATAATTTCAGATTCTGTATAGTTTATATCTAGAAATTGCATTTGGGTCTTTTAAAAAAGTCTTCAGGCTGGCTGTGATGGCTCACACCTGTAATCCCAGCACTTTGGAAGGCTGAGGCAGGCAGTTCATGAGGTCAGGAGATCGAGACCATCCTGGCCAACATGGCGAAACCCTGTCTCTACTAAAAATACAAAAAAATTAACTACTCAGGAGGCTGAGGCAGGGGAATCACTTGAACCCAGGTGGTGGAGGATGCCATGAGCTGAGCTTGTGCCACTGCACTACAGCCTGGCGACAGAGCAAGACTACGTCTCAAAAAAAAAAATCTTCAGTTTCTCAGCTCATTATATCTCTATATTCTTGAGTAAGTTTAGAAGATTTAAAAAAATTACTACTGGGGGCCGGGCACAGTGGTTCATGCCTGTAATCCCAGCACTTTGGGAGGCCAAGGCAGGTGGATCACCTGAGGTCAGGAGTTTGAGATCATCCTGGCCGACATGGTAAAACCCTGCCTCTACTAAAAATACAAAATTAGCTGGGTGTGGTGGTGGGCACCTGTAATCTCAGCTACTTGGGAGGCTGAGGCAGGAAAATTGCTTGAACCCAGGAGGCGGAGGTTGCTGTGAGCTGAGATCATGCCACTGCACTCCAGCCTGAGTGACAGAGTGAGACTTCGTCTCAAAAAAAAAAATTATTATTGAGGAAAGAGTCTCACTGTTACCCAGGCTGGAGTGCAATTGCAGGATCTTAAACCGAAAAGCCTCGAACTCTTCAGTTTAAGGGATCCTCCTGCCTTAGCATGCAGAGTAACTAGGAAGTCAGGTGCATGCCACCACACCTAATTTTTTTAAAAAATTTTTTGTTGTTTAAAGCCAAAGTCTCACTATGTTGTCCAGGCTGGTCTCAAACTCCTGGGCTCATGCTCTCCTGTCACCCTGGTTTCCCAAAGTGCTGAGACTACAGGTGTCAGCTACTATGCCCAGCAAGTTTATAAGATTTTTATAGCAATTTTAAGATATTTATCTATTAATTCCATCAACTTTGTCATCTTTTTGTGTTTCTAATATTTCTCCTGATTATAGATAATATTTTCCTAATTCCTTGCTCGGTAATTTATATAGAGTTTTGGATTTTGTTGTATTTCTTTACATAATCTTGGACTTCGTTCTGGTGTGTGGTTAAATTACTTGTCAGTTTAAATCCTTCTAGGCTTGATAGGAAGGGTCCAGAATAATCATAGGCTAAGTCTAATTTAGTCTCACTACTTACGTGATAACCTTTTAACTACTCTATACAATTTCTTCTTCACTACTTCATGGGAAAGAAATTGCAATCTTGTATGAGCTTTGGGAATCATTTGGCCAGCTACTCTCCGGTAGTTTTTTTTCCAGTCTGGTGGACTTTCTCCCCATGCATGCACAGATTAGTACTCAGCCAGCAACTTCATGAGTTCCCTCTACACATCTCTAGGGCTCAGTCTCAGATTCGTCTCTCCAATAACTCTGTCCCGCAAATTACAGCCTCTTTGGCCTCCCAGAATACCAGTCTTTCTCCCCTTAACTCAGTGAAAACTGCTAGATTCAGTTTTGATTCTTCCTCCTATGCTACACCCTGGAAACTGTCTCTAGCAGGAGGATAATGCAATCACAGGGCTCATCTCATTTGTGTCCCTTTTCTATGGGTCTGAGTTTCACAAAAGTGAAACTCTATCTCAAAAAAGGGGGGGATTTATTAAAAAAACATATAAACATACAACAGAATGCTTCGTAAGTCACTTTAAACAATAAAATAGGCAATAGTAACATATGTATTTTTATAAGCAGGTTCAAGCAGTTCTTCTGCCTCAGTCTCCTGAGTAGCTGGGACTACAGGCAAGCACCACCATGCCTGGCTAATTTATTTATTTATTTTTTATTTTTTTTAAAAGATGGGGATTCACCATGATGGCCAGGCTGGTCTTGAACTCCTGACCTCAGGTGATCCACTCACCTTGGCCTCCCAAAGTGCTAGGATTACAGGCGTGAGCCACCACGCCCGGCCTAATTTTCGTATTTTTAGTAGAGATGGGGTTTCGCCATGTTGGCCAGGCTGGTCTCACACTCCTGACCTCAAGTGATCCACCACCTTGGCCTTCCAAAGTGCTAGGATTATAGGCATGAGCCACCATGGCCAGCCAATGTACTCAGATTTTTGATCAAACACTATTCTAGATGTTTTTCTGAAGGTAGTTTTTAGATGAGTTTAACGTTTGAGTCGGTGGACTTTGGATAAAGCAAGTTACCCTCTATAATGTGAGTGGGTCTTATCCAATTAGATAAATACCTTAAGAGAAGAAAGACTGACCTCCCCCAAAGAAAAGGGAATTCTGCCAACACAATGGTTTTAGACTTGAGCTACGCATCAACTCTTTCCTGGGTCTTCAGCCTGTTGGCCTCCCTGCAGATTTTGGACTTGCCAGTCTCTACAATTGCATGACCAATTCTTTAAACTTTTCTTTGTGTATGTAGATATACATATCCTATTGGTTCTGTTTATCAGGAGAACCTTGAATAATTACATTATGTCATGAATTTTCCCACCAATATAAATTCCTAGAAAACAGTCTTAATGGCCGGGTGCAGTAGCTCATGCCTGTAATCTCAGCACTTTGGGAGGCCGAGGTGGGTGGATCACCTGAGGTCAGGAGTTCCAAGACCAGGCTGGCCAACTTGGTGAAACCCCATCTCTACTAGAAATACTAAAAATTAGCTGGGCGTGGTGCAGGCACCTGTAATCCCAGCTACTTGGAAGGCTGAGGCAGGAGAATAGCTTAAACCCTGGAGGCGAAGGTTGCAGTGAGCCGAGATCACGCCACTGCATTTCAGCCTGGGCAACAAGAGTGAAACTCTGTTTCAAAAAAAAAAAAAGAAAGAAAGAAAGAAAGAAAACAATCTTAATGAATGAAATTTTAAAAATATTCCTATGAAATAATTTCTATACTGTAGGATTATAATTATTATAGGTCTTAGTATCCCCATTTATAGATGAGGAAACTAAGATGTAAAGAGATTATGTGGCTAACCCATGGTTCTACAACTGAAGAAGTAGGTATCTTTTGGGATATCTGCCTAGTTTGCCACTCTCTAAAAGCTCCCTTATCTACAGGAAGCTGTGTTTTCTTTCTTTCTTTTTTTTTTTTTTGAGACGAAGTTTCCCTCTGTCATCAGGCCGGAGTGCAGTGGCAGGATCTTGGCTCACTGCAACCTCCTCTGCCTCGGGTTCAAGTGATTCTCCTGCCTCAGCCTCCTGAGGAGCTGGTACTACAGGCACACGGTACCACACCCAGTTAATTTTTGTATTTTTATTATTTATTTATTTATTTTTATTTGAGACGGAGTTTCGCTCTTGTTACCCAGGCTGGAGTGCAATGGCATGATCTCGGCTCACTGCAACCTCTGCCTCCTCGGTTCAGGCAATTCTCCTGCCTCAGCCTCCTAAGTAGCTGGGATTACAGGGACGCGTCACCATACCCAGCTATTTTTTGTATTTTTAGTAGAGACGGGGTTTCACCATGTTGACCAGGATGGTCTTGATCTCTTGACCTCGTGATCCACCCACCTTGGCCTCCCAAAGTGCTGGGATTACAGGCGTGAGCCACCATGCCTGGCTAATTTTTGATTTTTAGTAGAGACAGGGTTTTACCATGTTGGCCAGGATGGTCTTGATCTCTTGACCTTGTGATTTGCCTGCCTTGGCCTCCCAAGAAAGCTGTATTTTTTTTTTAACATGATCTCATCCCTTAGGAGTTGTGAACAGGTACAGAGTCTGGGCTGGTTTTCTCATTGAGAAAGTAAATTCAGAAGCCTTCATGTGTCATGTGGACTAAAAAGCAGAGAAGCTGGTCTGTAGAAAAGGAAAAATGAAGTGGAAATATAGAAAGAAGAGATGGTCCTATTCTGTTTATAGTTGTGATTTCTTCTTCAAGCTTAGCCTCATTCCGCCTTAGAGTTCTGTGAGACGCTCTCTATCCTTTTGATATATCTTCTTTTTTTCTTCTTAAAATAATCTAAATTGGTTTCTGTTATTTACATGTTTGGAGTTCCAATATAATGCAGGTAGTAAATGGTGATAGCCAGGTCTATGTAGTTTCATAAACTCATATTTTTAACTACTTCATTATAACCAAGAAATTTGATTTATAATTATTGCATGTTTTAAATAATTTTATGACAAACATTTAAAAATATAAATCCTTACCCACATTTCTATGTCTTTAGTATAGAATTCTAGAAGGATTATTGGGTCAATAATATATGAACATTTAGAGCTCTTCTGTTTATTGACAAAATGCTTTCCAGAAAGGTTGTATCAGTTTTCATTACACTAGTAATGTATGAGAACAAGGCATGTCTATCTTTAATGTGTCATTATTGTCATGTGTTTACATGTATACTATTCATTCCTAAAATTGAGCAGAAATTCTTCCCTGTGCCTGCCTCCCATATTTAAGTTTCTCTGAAAAATTTAAATTGTATTAAAGACAGTTTTTATAACTGTTTTAATTGCAAGTGATTTTATTGACTTAATTTTACTATCTTCAATGAATGTAAAGGGAACATGCCAAAATATACACAATAATTCTTATGTATAATAGTGAGAAAGGTATATCTGAAAGAAAAAAGCCATTTGGTAGAATTAACTGAAGGAAACGTTTAGATAAATTTTCCTGTGATCAAGGATGTGCAGTGAAAAGATTAGATAGTGGTTATGAAAGTAAAAACATCTAGGATGTCATGTGATCTGTTTTGGGTTTGGTACATTTTTATGTATTTCAAAATAATATGAAGGACTTGTAATTTTTACTTTCTACTCTTTATGAGATCTAAAGATTTAATTTCAGTAAAAACATTCTTATTAGAGGAAGTATATAAATGCCACAGATACAGCTCAACATTCTCTACAAAAAAGAAAACAGAAACCAGGAAACCCCTGCCAAACTTAAAATTTTTACTTATTTGTGTGATGATGAAAGTGTAAAGTAAGAAGCATGATAAATTGGAAAAGGAATTAAAATAGGTCACTAGAGTATAATACCAATTGTCATTTAGCATCTACAAGTCTGTTCTTTAACTGTAAAGAGAGAGGATAGAATATATATATATATATATATATATATATAAAATTTGTATATTTTTAGTAGAGATGGAGTTTTACCATGTTGGCCAGGCTGGTCACGAACTCCTGGCCTCAGGTGATCTGCCCGCCTTGGCCTCCCAAAATGCTGGGATTACAGGCATGAGCCACCACTCCCAGCCAGAATTAATATCTTTAAGATCTCTTCTACCTCTAATTAAATGAAATTTTTATTTAGCCTCCATTCTAAAAAAACTTAAAATATTTGAGTGAGCCGGGCGTGGTAGATCACCTGAGGTCGGGAGTTTGAGACAGCCTGACCAACATGGAGAAACCCAGTCTCTTAAAAAAGAAAAAAAAAAAAAAATTATATATATATATATATATATATCTTAGGATCAAGCAGAGTATCACTCAAATATATATATAGATGTATATATATGTGTGTATATATATGTGTATATATATATATACATGTGTATATGTATATACATCTATATATATATTTGAGTGATACTCTGCTTGATCCTAAGGATAAAAGAAATTAACACCCTGAACAACTTTATATATGAAGGGCAGCATAGTATAGTAGTTAAGAGCTCAGAGCTCAGACTCAGGAATTAGACTTCCTATATTTGAATCACAGATCCATAACCTAATAGCTGGTTGACTTTAGGCAAAACTTGACTCCTCTGTGTCTCAGTTTCATCTATAAAATGAGGAAAATTAGAATAGCTACCCCATAAGGTTGTTTGGATGATTACATGGGTTAATATTTGTAAAGCTCTTAGAATAGTTCTTGATAGAGTAAATTGTATGTCAAATAAAAATTACTTAATTTATTAACCTCTCAGTAAAGAATAAATCCATATTCATTTCTCCTAATGTCTGCCTAGAATTGAATTTTGGCCTTAAAAAATATCTAGTCAGATTAATGGTCAGAAATAAAGGATTGCTGGCCGGGTGCGGTGGCTCATGCCTGTAATCCCAGCACTTTAGTAGGCCAAGCAAGGCAGGAGGATCACTTGAGGTCGGGAGTTCAAGACAAACCTGGCCAACATGGTGAAACCCTGTTTCTACTGGAAAAATAAAAAATTAGCCAGGCATGGTGTGGGTGCCTATAATCCCAGGTACTGGGGAGGCTGAGGCAGGAGAATCGCTTGAACCGGGGAGACAGAGGTTGCAGTGAGCCAAGATCGTGCCATTGTACCCCAGCCTGGGGGACAAGAGCAAAACTCCGTCTCAAAAAGAAAAGAAAAGAAAAGAAAGGGTTGCTGCTATAGCCAGTGAGTACCAAGAAAAAAAGAAAGATTGGGTTAGGTAGGAATAAAAAAGAAGTGAAGAGAATGGAGGACAATACCACAAATATGTATTAGAAGTAAGAGAAAGGTCGGTTAGATTGCTATGGCTGAGGAAAGGGGGAAGAGATAGTTCCCCTAGTTCTGACTTTAAAAAAAATAGAAACTAAGCTTTTTTTAATTTTATTTTTATGTTTAAAGATGGGGTTTCACCATGTTGGTCAGGCTGATCTTGAACTCCCGACCTCAGGTGATCTGCCTGCCTTGGCCTCCAAAGTGCTTGGATTACAGGCATGAGCCACTGCGCCTGGCCGAAACTAAGGTCTTAAAGAATTGCTAAATTTACTAATGTGGAAAAGACAGAATTTGAGTTTGCCATTATAATGTGTTTTGCATTTTGAAAATTATTGTACTTAATGAGCCTACTACACTCACTTTTCTGAGTGCTGAGGCAGCTACACAACTGTTGTCACCACAGACTATATTTGTTCTCAATTTTGGAGGTTTGAATAGGGATTTAAAAAAAAATCTCCAGGGTTTAAGCTATTCTCCTGCCTCAGCCTTCCAAGTAGCTGGGATTACAGGTGCCTGCACCACGCCCAGCTAATTTTTAGTATTTCTGGTAGAGATGGGGTTTCACCAAGTTGGCCAGCCTGGTCTTGGAACTCCTGACCTCAGGTGATCCACCCACCTCGGCCTCCCAAAGTGCTGAGATTACAGGCATGAGCTACTGCACCCGGCCATTAAGACTGTTTTCTAGGAATTTATATTGGTGGGAAAATTCATGACATAATGTAATTATTCAAGGTTCTCCTGATAAACAGAACCAATAGGATATGTATATCTACATACACAAAGAAAAGTTTAAAGAATTGGTCATGCAATTGTAGAGACTGGCAAGTCCAAAATCTGTAGGGAGGCCAACAGGCTGAAGACCCAGAAAAGAGTTGATGCGTAGCTCAAGTCTAAAACCATTGTGTTGGCAGAATTCCCTTTTCTTTGGGGGAAGTCAGTCTTTCTTCTCTTAAGATATTCATCTAATTGGATAAGACCCACTCACATTATAGAGGGTAACTTGCTTTATCCAAAGTCCACCGACTCAAACGTTAAACTCATCTAAAAACTACCTTCAGAAAAACATCTAGAATAGTGTTTGATCAAAAATCTGAGTACATTGGCTGGCCATGGTGGCTCATGCCTATAATCCTAGCACTTTGGAAGGCCAAGGTGGTGGATCACTTGAGGTCAGGAGTGTGAGACCAGCCTGGCCAACATGGCGAAACCCCATCTCTACTAAAAATACGAAAATTAGGCCGGGCGTGGTGGCTCACGCCTGTAATCCTAGCACTTTGGGAGGCCAAAGTGGGTGGACCCCCATCTTTAAAAAAAATAAAAAATAAAAAATAAAAAAATTAGCCAGGCATGGTGGTGCTTGCCTGTAGTCCCAGCTACTCAGGAGACTGAGGCAGAAGAACTGCTTGAACCTGCTTATAAAAATACATATGTTACTATTGCCTATTTTATTGTTTAAAGTGACTTACGAAGCATTCTGTTGTATGTTTATATGTTTTTTTAATAAATCCCCCCCTTTTTTGAGATAGAGTTTCACTTTTGTGAAACTCAGACCCATAGAAAAGGGACACAAATGAGATGAGCCCTGTGATTGCATTATCCTCCTGCTAGAGACAGTTTCCAGGGTGTAGCATAGGAGGAAGAATCAAAACTGAATCTAGCAGTTTTCACTGAGTTAAGGGGAGAAAGACTGGTATTCTGGGAGGCCAAAGAGGCTGTAATTTGCGGGACAGAGTTATTGGAGAGACGAATCTGAGACTGAGCCCTAGAGATGTGTAGAGGGAACTCATGAAGTTGCTGGCTGAGTACTAATCTGTGCATTCATGGGGAGAAAGTCCAAGATCAGCCTGACCAACATGGTGAAAACCCGTCTTTAAAAATAAAAATAAAAATAAATAAATAAAAAGAGCTTAGTTTCTATTTTTTTAAAAGTCAGAACTAGGGGAACTATCTCTCCCCCCTTTCCTCTGTCTCCTGGGTTCAAGTGATTCTCCCACCTCAGCCTCCCAAGTAGCTGGGACTATAGGCGCATGCTACCAGGTGCAGCTAATTTTTGTATTTTTAGTAGAGACATCCATGATGTGGCTCTATAGGTTTACCTATTTTGGATATTTTATATAAATGGAATTGTGTAATATGTGGCCTTTGGTGTCTGGCTTCATTTACTTAACATGATGTTTTTGAAGTTCATCCATGTTGTAGCATGCATCAGTACTTCATTGCTTTTGTGTTGACTACTATTCCATTGTCTGTATATACCACAAATAATTTACTCATTTATCTGTTGATGAACACTTGGGCTCTGCCTGCCTTTTGGTATTGTGGATAGTACTGGTCTGAACATATATATAAAGGTATTTGTTTAAGTACTAGTTTTCATTTATTTTGGGGATATAGTTAAAAGTAGAAATATAGGTCATATGGTAATTCTGTGTTTAACTTTTTGAGGAACTGCTAAACTGCTTTTCATAGCAGCTGCATCGTTTTACATCCCAACAGCAATGTATAAAGCTTCCAGTTTCTCCACATCCTCACCACTACTTGTTACTTTCCTGTCTTTTTTCTTTTCGTTACAATAGCTATCCTAGTGAGTATGAAGTTGCACCTCACTGTGATTTTGATTTAAATTTTCCCAATGAATAAGGTGTTGAGCATGTGTGTGTGTATATATATTATTTTTATTTTTATTTTTATTTTATTTTATTTTTGAGACAAGGTCTCACTTTGTCACCCAGGCTAGAATGCTAGAATGCAGTGGCATGATCTCTGCTCGCCAAAACCTTTACCTCCCAAGCTCAAGTGATCCCCCTACCTCAGCCTCCCAAGTAGCTGAGACCACAGGCACATGCCACCATGCCTGGCTAATTTTTATATTTTTGTTAGAGACAGGGTTTCGCCATGTTGCCCAGGCTCATCTTAAACTCCTGGGCTCAAGCAATCTGCTCACCTCAGCCCCCTGAAGTGCTGGGATTACAAGTGTGAGCCACCATGTCAGGCGAGCATATTTTCATGTGGTTGTTGGCCACTTGTATTGCTTATTTGGAGAAATGTTATTCAGGTCTTTTGCCTGTTTTTCAATTGTGTTGTGTTTTTGTTTTTGAGTTGTAAGAGTTCTTTACAAATTCTGCATACTAGATCCTTATTAAATAAATCATTTGCAAATGTTTTCCCCCACTTAGTAGATTGTCTTTTTACTTTCTTGATAATTTCCTTTGGTGAACCTTTTTTTTTTTTTGAGATGGAGTCTCGCTCTGTCACCCAGGCTGGAGTACAGTGCCATGATCTTGACTCAGTGCAACCTCTGACTCCCAGGTTCAAGTGATTCTCCCACCTCAGCCTCCCAAGTAGCTGAAATTACAGGCACGCACCACACGCCCAGCTAATTTTTTGTATTTTTGGTAGAGATGGAGTTTCACCATGTTGACCAGGCTGGTCTTGAACTCCTGACCTCAAGTGATCCGCCCACCTCAGCTTCCCAAAGTGCTGAGATTATAGGCCTGAGCCATCACACCCGGCCAGGTTGTAAATTTTGAGGAAATTCCAATTTACCCATTTTTTTCTTTTGTTACACATGCTTTTGGTGTCATAGTTAAGAATCTGTTGCCTAATTCAGAGTCATAAAGATTTATCCCTGTGTTTTTTTCTTAAAAAAATTTTTTTTGACTGGACCTGGTGGCTCATGCCTGTAATTCTAGCACCTTGGGAGGCCTAGGAGGGTGGATCATGAGGTCAGGACTTCAAGACCAGCCTGGTCAAGATGGTGAAACTCTGTCTCTACTAAAAATACAAAAATTAGCTGGGCATGGTAGCATGAACCTGTAATACTAGCTACTCGGGAGGCTGAGGCAGGAGAATCACTTGAGCCTGGGAGGCGGAGGTTGCAGTGAGCTGAGATCACGCCACTGCACTCCACCCTGAGCAACAGAGCAAGACTCCGTCTCAAAAAAACAAATGTAGATTTCTTTTCTTTATTGAGACAGGGTCTTGCTTTATTGCCCAGGCTGGTCTTGAATACCTGGGCTCAAGCAGTTCTTCTGCCTTGGCCTCCCAAAATGCTGGGATTACAGATGTGAGCCACCACACCTGGCCCCTATGTTTTTTTCCTAAAAGTTTTTAGCTCTTATATTTAAGTTATTGACCCATTTTGAGTGTATATATGGTGTGAGATAGGAGTCCAGCTTCATCCTTTTGCATGTAGATATTCAGACGTCTTGCGCTGTTTGTTAAAGAGACTATTCTTTACCTATTTAATGATCTTGGCATTCTTTTTTTTTTTTTTTTTTTTTTTTTTGAGACGGAGTCTCGCTCTTGTTACCCAGGCTGGAGTGCAATGGCGCGATCTCGGCTCACCGCAACCTCCGCCTCCTGGGTTCAGGCAATTCTCCTGCCTCGGCCTCCTGAGTAGCTGGGATTACAGGCACGTGCCACCGTGCCCAGCTAATTTTTTTGTATTAATAGAGACGGGGTTTCACAATGTTGACCAGGATGGTCTCGATCTCTCGACCTCGTGATCCACCCGCCTCGGCCTCCCAAAGTGCTGGGATTACAGGCTTGAGCCACCGCGCCCGGCCTGATCTTGGCATTCTTATTGAAAATCAATTAACCATAGATATATGGGTTTATTTTCGGGCCCACAATTCTATTCCTGGTCTGTATGTCTGACCTTATGTCAGTACCTCACTGTTTTGAATACTGTAATAAATTTTGAAATAGAAAAGTATGAGTCCTTCCACAGTGTTCTTCTTTTTTAGTATTGTTTTGGCTCTTCAGGATCTTCTGCAATTCCATATAAATTTGAGGATCACCTTTGCAGTATCTGCAAAAATGGACTTAGAACTTTGATAGAAGGACTGGGCATGGTGGCTTAGGCCTGTAATTCCAGTGCTTTGGGAGGCCAAAATGGGAGGATCACTTGAGCCCAGGAGTTTGAGGCCAGCCTGGGCAACATAGTGAGATCCCCCTCCAATCTCTACAAAAGATTAAAAAATTAGTAGGGTATGGTGGTGCACACCTGTAGTCCCAGCTACTCGGGAGGCTGTGGCAGAGGATTGCATGAGTCCAGGAGTTGGAGGCTGTGGTCTGTGATTGAGCCACTGGACTCCAACCTGGGTGATAAAGTGAGACTCCACTCCCCACCCCACCCCACCCCACCCCCTAAAAAAAACTTCGATAGGGATTACATTGACTGTAGATCACTTTGGATAATAGTGCCATCTTAACATATTAAGTTTTAATGTATTAAGTCTTATAATCCATAAACATGGGATGTCTTTTCATGAACTAGTTCTTGGATTTCTTTCAGTAATGTTTTATAGTTTTCAGTGTACAAACATTTCAATTCCTTGGTTAAATTTATTCCTACATATAGGTATTTTATTCTTTAGTATGCTATTGAAAGTGGAATTATTTTTCTTACTTTAATTTTGGGATTTTTTTTTTTTTTATTGCTGGTGTATAGAAACACAATTGATTTGTGAGTATTCATCTTACCTTTCAGCTTTGCTGAATTCATTTATTAACTCTTAATATGTTTTCTTCATGGATTCTTTGGGATTTTCTGTCTTTAGGATCACATCATCTGTGAATAGGGATCTAGTAGCCCTCCTCATCAGCAGAGGATGCGTTCCACGACCCACAGTGGGTACCTGAAACTGTGACTAGTACTCAACCCTGTATATATATACATATTTTTTTCCTGTACATATGTATCTATGGTAAAGTTTAATTTATAAGTTATTCACAGTAAGAGATTAACAACAATAACTAAGAAATAGAACAATTGTAACAATATACTGAAATAAAAGTTGTATGAATATGGTCTCTCTCTCTCTCAAAATATCTTATTTTACTCTACTCATTTATTTTTGGACCACAGTTGACCTCAGATATCTGCAACTGTGGAAAGTGAAACTGCAGATAAGGGGAAACTTCACTTCTTTTTTGCTGACTTAGATCTCTTTTGTTTCTTTTTCTTGCCTAATTGTTCTGACTAGAACTTCCAATACCGTGTTAGGTATCAGTGGCGAGAGGTGGAAAGCCTTGTCTTTTTCCTTGTCTTGGAGGGAAAGCTTTCAGTCTTTCACCATTGCGTATTATGTTATCTGTAGATCTTTTCTTTTCTCTTTTCTTTTCTTTTTTCTTTCTTTCTTTCTTCTTTCCTTCTTTCTTTCTCTCTCTCTCTCTCTCTTTTCTTTTTTTGAGACATTCTTGCTCTGTCACCCAGACTGGAGTGCAGTGGCATGATCTTGGCTCCTTGTAACCTCCATCTCCTGGGTTCAAGCAATTCTCATGCCTCAGCCTCCTGAGTAGCTGGGATTACAGGTGCTGGCTACCAGGACTGGCTAATTTTTGTATTTTTAGTAGAGATGGAGTTTCACCATGTTGGCCAGGCTGGTCTTGAACTCTTGACATCAGGTTATGCACCTGCCTTGGCCTCCCAAAGTGTTGAGATGACAGGCGTGAGCTACAACACCCAACCATCTGTAGATATGTCATACACATCCTTTATCATGTTGATGAAATTCCCTTCTAGTTTTTTTCATGTTTTTATTATGAAGGGATTGAGTTTTCTCAAATGCTTTTTCTGCATCAATTGAGGTGATTATGTGTGTGGGTTTTTATCCCTTTGTTCTCTTAATGTGGTATATTATGTTGATTGAATTTCCTATATTAAACTACCTGTGCATTTCTAGGACATCCCTCTGCAGCACGATACATAATTCTGTGAATATGCAGCTGATTGGGGGGTGCTAATAGTTTGTAAAGAATTCTTATATCAGCATTCATAAGAAATACTGATCTGTAATTTTTTTTTCTTGTGATGTTTTGGGTGGTTTTGGTATCAGGGTAATACTGGCCTCATAAGACGAATGATAAAGCATTCTTTCTGTTATTTTTTTAGAAGAATTTGGGAAGGATTGATATTATTCTTTAAATGTTTGATATAATTAACCAATGGAACCTTCAGGTCCTAGATTTTTCTTTGTTGGGAGGTTTTTGATTATTCATTCAATGTCTTGTTATAAATTTGTTCAGACTTTCTATTTCTTGTTGAGTCAGTTTTAGTGATTTTGTTTTTCTAGGAATTTTTCCATTTCATCTGGGTTATCTAATTAGTTGGCATTCAGTTTTTATACTTTTATGTTCCATTTTATTTCTGTAAGATCAATAGTAATGTCCCCACTTTCATTTCTGATTTCAGTTAATTGCATGTTCTCTCTTTTTTTGTCAGGCCAAAAATTTATCAATTTTGTTAGTCTTTTCAAAGAAACAACTTTAGTTTTGCTGATTCTCTTTGTTGTTTTTCTATTCTCTATTTCACTTTTCTCTACTGTAACCATTTGATTATTTCCTTAGTAGTGCTAGCTATGGATTTGGTTTGCTCCACTTTTACTAGTTCCTTAAGGTATAGAGTTGTTACTGATTTGAGATATTTCTTCCTTTTAATTTAGGCTATCTATTACTATAATTTTTCTTTGAACGCTTCTTTCGCCACATTCCATAAATTTTGGTATATTTTTGTTTTTCTCTATTTTCTAACTTCCTTGGTGATTTTTTTTTCTTTGACCCATTGGTTAAGAGTAGTTTAATTCTTAAGTATAGTCAGTCCTTACTATTCATGGATTCTATATTTGTGAATTCACCTACTCGCTAATATTTATTTGTAATCCCAAAATCAGTGCTTGTAGCATTTTCATAGTCATTCACAGACATATGCAAAGTGGTGGAAAATTCGACATTCTCAGCTGAGGATGAACCGGGCAATGGTCCTTCATCTTGTTTCAACTATTATGTTGTAAACAAGTATCCTTTTCACAATCTGTTTAGTGTCATGTTTTCTGCATTTTTGTGCTTTTTGTTGGTGAATTCACTGTTTAAATGGGCCCTCAATTGTAGTGCTGATGTGCTGTCTAGTGTTCCTAAGTGCAAGATGGCAGGGAGGTACCTCAAATAATATATTTACATTAGATGTAAAATTCATTCAGGCGGCTGGGCATGGTGGCTCACACCTGTAATCCCAGCACTTTGGGAGGCTGAGGCGGGTGAATCACCTGAGGCCGGGAGTTTGAGACCAGCCTGGCCAACATGGTGAAACCCTGTCTCTACCAAAAATATAAAAATTAGCTGGGCATGGTGGCAGGCGCTTGTAATTCTAGCTAGTTGGGAGGCTGAGGCAGGAGAATCACTTGAACCTGGGAGGCAGAGGCTACAGTGAGCCAAGATCATGCCACCGCACTCCAGCCTGGGCGACAAGAGTGAAACTCCATCTCAAAAAAAAAAAAAATTCACTCAGGCATGAGTTATAGTGCCTGTTGGCCATGAGTTCAATGTTAATGAATTAATGATCTTCTATATTTCAGAAAAGGAAGAGAAAGTTCACAAATCTGTATATAAGTCCACTCCAGAAAGTAGTATCTGTAGTGTATGGCCAAGAAAATTTATAGTCATGTTACTCATAGTCAGGAAAATATTAAACCCTTGTTGAGTAATTCTGTTTGGCTAGCATGTTTCAGAAGATGATATACATGAAAAATGTTAAACTTGCAGCTGATGCAAGATCAGAGGGTTGGAGAAGAATTTAAGAAATACTTTCTGGGCCGGGGGTATTGGTTCACACCTGTAAAAAAAAAAAAAGAAGAAATACTTTCTATGTGTTACATAGGGAAAGGGCTATGTGGAAAAGCAAGTTTTCAGTGCTGATGATGCTGGCTGGTAGGACTATTTTTCTCTTTAATTTTGCCATTGTTTGATTCATTTATTTTGAGGCTCTGCTCGGTTCATATATTGTCGAGGCTCTATTTCCAGATCAGACTTTGCCAATTTGAGCAGACTCACAAGGGCACAAACTCTGGCTGAAGTTTTGGAGATGCCTCAAGTAAGTTGCTGGTGACCCATCTTGTTTTCAGGGGTATAGTGAGGGTGAGGCAAAGGGCTTTTGTAATAGTTTTTTGTTTTTTTTTTTTTAAAGAAGGAAGAGGCAGGAGGAACGTCCCACCGAAAGGACTTGGGCTACAGTGTTGTGAGCTAGGCTACTCTGCCACACTGCACAGGGTGCCTCTGGCTGTTCACTTTCTCCTAGGGCAGTTTTCCCTTTTTTTTTTTTTTTTTTTAAAGAAAGAAAGAAAGAGAAAGGGGGAGAGAGAACAGGAGTCTTGCTCTATTGCCCAGGCTGGAATGCAATCTAAAAATAGGTATTAAAAACCTCTTTTATGCCGATAATTGTGCTTAACAGCGGAGACAGGAAGGAATAAGGGACAAAAATAACAAACAAACAGCCAACCAATATTTCATTTAAGTCTGTGAAATGCTATGCAAATGCTGAAGAGTGATTTACTTCCAATTATGTGGTCACTTTCAAAATAGGTGTATTGTGATACTGAGAAAAGTGTATTTTCTGTGGACCTGTGGTGAAGAATTCTATAAATATTCACTGAGTTTACTTGTTCCAGGTCTGAGTTCAAATCATAGATGTCCCTGTTAATTTTCTATCTCGTTGATCCATCAAATATTAACAATGTAGTGTCAAAGTCTCCCATTATTATTGTGCAGGAGTCCAAGTCTCTTTATAAGTCATTAAGAACTTGTCTTATGTATCTGGGTGTTCCTATATTGGGTGCATATATATTTATGATCGACTCCTGTTTTTGCATTGATCCTTTTACCATTATGTAATGTCCTTCTTTGTTTCTTTTAGTGTTTGTTACTATTAAAGTCTATTTTGTCAGAGACGAAAGCTACAATTCCTGTTTTTTTTTTTTGCTCTCCATTCGATTGATAAGTCTTCCACCTACCCTTTGTTTTGAGTCTTAGTGTGTCCTTGCTTATGAGATGGATCTGGATACAGTGTACCGGGTTTTGACTTTTTATTCAATTTGCCTATCTGTGTCTTTGATTGGGACATTTAATCCATTTAAATTTCGGATTAATATTGATATTTGTGAGTTTAATATTGTTGTTTAATGCTAGCTGGCTATTTTTCCCATTAGTTGATATAGATTCTTCATTATGGAGATACTCTTTACCTTTTGGTAAGTTTTTGGGATGACTGATACTGGTTGTTCCTTTCTGTATAGTGCTTCTTTCAGAAGCTCTTGTAAAGCAGGCCTGGTGGTGATGAAATCTCTGAGTGCTTGCTTGTTTGCAAAAAATTTTATTTTTCCTTCATTTATGAAGCTTAGTTTGGCTGGATATGAGATTCTGGGTTGAAGATTCTTTTCTTCGAGGATATTGAATATTGACCCCCACTCTCTTCTAGTTTGTAAGGTTTCTGCTGAGAGATCTGCTGTCAGTCTGATAGGCTTCCCTTTATGGGTAACCTGACCTTTCTCTCTAGCTGCCCTTAGAATTTTCTCCTTTATTTCAACTCTGATGAATCTAACGATTATGTGTCTTGGGGTTGCTCCACTTGAGGAATATCTTTGTGGTATTCTCTGTATTACCTGGAGTTGAGTATTGTCCTGCCTTACTAGGTTAGGAAAGTTTTCCTGAACAATATCCTGAAGAATATTTTCCAGCTTGGATTCATTCTCTTCGTGACATTCAGGTACACCTATCAAACGTAAATTAGGTCTTTTCACATAGTCCCATATTTCTTGGAGACTTTGCTCATTCCTTTTTACTCTTTCTTCTCTAATCTTGTCTTCTTTCATTTCACTAAGTTGGTCTTCGACCTCTGATATCCTTTGTTCTGCTTGATCAATTCGACTGTTAAAACCTGTGCATACTTCGCGGAGTTCTCGTATTGTATTCTTCAGTTCCATTAATTCACTTATATTCCTCTCTAAATTGTCTGTTCTCGTTAGGATTTCGTCAAATCTTTTTTCAAGATTCTTAGTTTCTTTACATTGGGCTAGAACATGTTCTTTTAACTCACAGAAGTTTCTTATTATCCACCTTCTGAAGCCTGATTCTGTTAATGGAACACACTCATTCTCAATCAGGCCTTGTTCCCTTGTTGTTGAGGAACTGAGATCCCCTGTTGAGGGAGAGGCATTCTGATTTTGGGTATTCTCAGCCTTTTTACGCTGGTTTCTTCCCGTCGTTGTAAATTTATCCACCTGTCGTCTTTGTAATTACTGACTTTCAAATTAGGTCTCTGAGTGGACATCCGACTTGTTGATTCCCAGAGCCGGAATCTGAGCAACCCACTGTGCCAGCTAAAACAGTGGCGTTAAGATTCATGGTGCTTTTCTGCCCGGGAATCTCCAGTCTGGCTTCTTTCTTGAGTCCCTTTTTCAATCGGCTGAATAGGTGACTCTGCCTTCCCAGAGCTCCAAACGTCCACCAAAAGGGGACCCAGTCCCGTTTATTCTACACCGGGAACCGCCACACCGGCCACAAGAGTCACGCTGGTGACCCGTGGGGCTCCTCTGCTGGGTTTCTCCTGGTCCGTGAGCAACCAAAATTCATCTGAAAGTGTGTTGTCCTCTCATTCTCTGCACTTTCACTGGGAGCTACAATCCTGAGCTGCTAGTAATCGGTCATCTTGGATCTCTCTCCTCCGTAATAGTTTTTTACTTAAAGTCTATTTCTTTCTTTTTTTCTTCCTTCCCTTTTTTTTTTTTTGAGACAGTTTTGCTCTTGTTGCCCAGGCTGGAGCGCAATGGTGCGATCTTGGCTCACCACAACCTACGCCTCCTGGGTTCAAGCAATTCTCCTGCCTCAACCTCCCGAGTAGCTGGGATTATAGGGACCCACCAGCACCCTTGCTAATTTTTTGTACTTTTAGTAGAGATGAGGTTTCACCATGTTGTCCATCCTGGTCTCGAACTCCTGATCTCAGGTGATCCACCTGCTTTGGCCTCCCAAAGTATTGGGATTACAGGTGTAAGACACTGTGTCTGGCCATATTTTCTTTTTCTATTTTTATTAATGTTATTATTTCAGTAGTTTTGGAGAAACAAGTAGTATTTGATAAGTTCGTTAGTGGTGACTTCCAAGATTTTGGTACACCCATCACCCAAGCAGGGTATACTGCACCAGTGTGTAGTCTTTTTTTTTTTTTTTTAGAACAGAGCAATACTTTATTTTTACATACTTTGACAAGGAGGTTTTCCATAAACTACCTTTCCAGTAGAGAACAGAGAACATGAAAAATCAGCCTCCAGATATCAGTAGCTGTGTCTGCTCAGGGCCGAGGCTCCCCTTTGCCCATGTGGTGAGGTGGAGGTGTGGACTTCCCTTCCTTCATCAGTTTATCCTGTTGCCTCCAGATGGTATCCATACGTCTCATCGTTTTAATACGAAGTACACTCTATGAAATCATCGTGCTCTATCTTGCACTCTTTCTTTGCCCAGATAGCATCGATTCCATGTGCACATTCTATCCATTCTTTTTCAAAAGCATGACTTCAAGCAGGAAACTTGTAGGGCTGTTCAGCACTTTGGATTGTCCACCATCTATCTAGGTTAATGCCGAACCTTTTTGCATGTCCAAGAAAAGGCATGGTGATCCGATGCTCGTGCCCTTGTCTCTTCTCTGGCCTCTGTTTCAGGACGACTAACTTGTGACGCAGACGCCTGCTGTAAATGATGCCCGCCGTCCAGTGTGTAGTCTTTAATCTGTCACCCGCCCCAAAGTCCCTAGAGTCCATTATATCTTTATTATGCCTTTGCATCCTCATAGCTTAACTCCCACTTCTAAGTGAGAACATAAAATGTTTGGTTTTCCATCCATTTGGAATAATGGTCTCCAACTCCATCTGGGTTGGTGTAAATGCCATTATTTTATTCCTTTTTATGGCTGAGAAATTGGGAAATGTCTTTTTTCTTTTGAGATGGAGTTTTGCTCTTGTTGCCCAGGATGGAGTGCAGTGGTGCAATCATGGCTCACTGTAACCTCCATCTCCCAGGTTCAAGTGATTCTTTTGCCTCAGCCTCCTGAGTAGCTGAGATTATGAGCAGCTGCCACCATGCCCGGCTAATTTTTTGTATTTTTAGTAGAGACAGGATTTCATCATGTTGTGTCGGTGAGGCTGGTCTTGAACTCCTGATGTCAGGTGTCCTCCTGTCTTGGCCTCCCAAAGTGCAGGGATCACAGGTGTGAGCCACTATGCCCAGCCTCTTTTTTTTGCTTTTTTTCAGATGGAGTCCCACTTTGTTGCCCAGGCTGGAGTGCACTGGTACGATCTTGGCTCACTGCAACCTCCGCCTCCCAAGTTCAAGTGATTCTCCTGCCTCAGCCTCCTGAGTAGCTGGGATTATGAGCCATCACGCCTGGCTAATTTTTGTATTTTTAGTAGAGACGGGGTTTCATCATGTTGGCCAGTCTGGTCTTGAACTCCTGGGCTCAAGAGATCCACCTGCCTCAGCCTCCCAAAGTGTTGGGATTACAGGCTTAAGCCACTGTGCCTGGCCTCTATCACATTTCCTTTATTCACTTGTTGGCTGATGGGCATTTTGGCTGGTTCTGTATTTTTGCAGTTGCAAATTGTGCTGCTATAAACATGCATGTGCAAGTGTCTTTTTCATATAATGATTTCTTCTAAATTCCTGTTTTCTTTTCTTTCTTTTTTTTTTTTTTGAGATGGAGTTTCACTCTTGTTGCCCAGGCTGGAGAGCAATGGCCTGATTTCGGCTCACTGCAACCTCCGCCTTCTGGGTTCAAGCAATTCTCCTGCCTCAGCCTCCCAAGTAGCTGGAATTACAGGCATACACTACCACGCCCAGCTAATTTTGTATTTTTAGTAGAGACAGGGTTTCTCCATGTTGATCAGGCTGGTCTTAAACTCTCTACCTCAGGCGATCTGCCCACCTCAGCCTCCTAAAGTGCTGGAATTAAGGTGTGAGCCCAACACATCCGGCTCCAAATTACATTTAACTTTAATTTTATGTTAAACTGTCTCTAAAGACAAATTTAGAACCACTGTCCTCATTCAGATGTAAATGCAAGAAAAATAGATTTATGTGGAATTATCCTTTGTGAAAAAATGATAGGGGCCAGGTGGGGTGGCTCATACCTGTAATCCCAACACTTTGGGAGGTCAAGACGGGCAGCTCACTTGAGTTCATGAGTTTGAGACAAGCCTGGGCAACATGGCAAAACCTCATATCTACAAAAAGTACAAAATTTAGCCTGGTGTGGTGGCATGTGCCTGTGGTCCCAGGTACTCAGAAGGATGACCTGAACCTAGGAGATTGAGGCTACAGTAAAGTGAGATTGTGTGACTGCACTCCATCTTGGCTGACAGAGTGACACCCTGACTCAATTAAAAAAAAAATAAAGAAATGATAAAATTCATTAAAAATATCTAAAATATGGGCCGGGTAAGGTGGCTCAAGCCTGTAATCCCAGCACTTTGGGAGGCCGAGGCGGGTGGATCACGAAGTCAAGAGATCGAGACCATCCTGGTCAACATGGTGAAACCCCGTCTCTACTAATACAAAAAATTAGCTGGGCATGGTGGTGCGTGCCTGTAATCCCAGCTACTCAGGAGGCTGAGGCAGGAGAATTGCCTGAACCCAGGAGGCGGAGGTTGCGGTGAGCCGAGATCGCGCCATTGCACTCCAGCCTGGGTAACGAGCGAAACTCCGCCTCAAAAAAAAAAAAAAAAAAAAAAAAAAATCTAAAATATATAGAGACCACTCTTTTTAAGTCATCTTTGTTAGTTTTTTTTTTTTTTTTTTTCATGACTTCTTAGTATAATACAGCACTTTGTTCTAAGGAGAGTTCATTTCCCAATGTACAGTCACTCCCTTGATGAACTTGTCCAGTCTAAAGGGTTTATATATAACCCAAATGTTCATGACTCAAATTTCTGTCTCTAGCCTGGACCTCCCTCCTGAATCCCAGACTTGTATATTCAACTGCCTACTTGATATTTCCACTTCATTGTCTAGTAGGCATCTCAAATGTAACATGACCCTAACCTAAAGTGATTTCTCTCCCATTTCCCCATTCTACCAGCTACTGGTGAGATCACTTGAGGTCAGAAGTTTAAGACCAGCCTGGCAAAACTCCATCTCTACTAAATATATTAAAAAATTAACCGGGCATGGTGATGCACACCTGTAATCCCAGCTACTTGGGATGCTGAGGTGGGAGGATTGCTTGAACACAGGAGGTGGAGGTGGCAGTGAGCCAAGATCACACGACTGCACTCTAGCCCTGGTAGCAGAGTGAGACTCCATCTCAAATAAATAAATAAATAAATATAACAGATGAATTGGTTATTCATAATTCTTCCTCTGCCACTTAATTCTACTTTAGAAATATCACTTTTATTTAATCTTTGTAATTTGTTATATCTTTTAGTCATTAAGATCTGTAGTCTTGGCCGGGAGCAGTGGCTCACACCTGTAATCCCAGCGCTTTGGGAGGCCAAGGTGGGCATATCACCTGAGGTCGGGAGTTAGAGACCAGCCTGATCAACATGGAGAAACCCCATCTCTACTAAAAATACAAAATTAGCTGGGCGTGGTGGTGCATGCCTGTAATCCCAGCTACTCAGGAGGCTGAGGCAGGAGAATTGCTTGAACCTGGAAGGTGGAGGTTGCAGTGAGCCGAGATGGGGCCATTGCACTCCAGCCTGGGTAATGAGTGAAACTCTGTCTCAAAAAAAAAAAAAAAAAAATCTGTAGTCTTTTTTTATCTGCTTACTGATGAAATTCTTCTTTACTTTGATACTTAAAAATTCAGAATTCTGTTATTCAATGGGGAATAAATATGAAAGTCATCATGTAGTCAGAACTAGATCAAGTGTTCCCCAAAATGTTTTTTTTAATTTAAGTTTTTTTTTGACAGGGTCTTACTTTGTCACCTAGGCTGAAGTGCAGTGGTGTGATCTCAGCTCACTGCAACTTCCGCTTCTCAGGTTTAAGAGATTCTCATGCTTCAGCCTCCCAAGTAGCTGGGACTACAGGTGCATGCCACTACACCTGGCTAATTTTTATATTTTTAGTAGAACGGGGTTTCAGCATGTTGGCCAGACCAGTCTCGAACTCGTGATCTCAAATGATCCACCTGCCTCGACCTCCCAAAGTGCTGCTGGGATTACAGGCATGAGCCACTGTGCTCGGCCCCAAACTGTTTTTTTCCATTAAAAAATCTGGAGAAAACACTGTAAAAGTAGAGACTAATGATTAAAAAAAAAAAAAAATCAATCAATAAAAATGACCTACTCTTTTTTCAGTTAGTCACCTCATCCCTGTGAAATCTGAAGGTGCCATGGAGCAGAGAAAGGGAAAGCCTTGTAGCTTCTTCTTTAGCCTCTGCATCTGGCTTGATAACATTCCAACTCTCCTATTTAATAAACACCTTGGACATAGAATTGAATAAATGTGGGTTAAGTCACACTCAGTTTCATTGCTCCTATTTAAAATCTCTACCTTTCCCTTTCCTACCTTCAGCCCTAGCTTCTGAGACTCTGTAGGTGATTTTTTTTCCTTCGTCTGTTGTGTATAAAGAACTCTTATCAGTAATTTTGTACATTTTTACTTCCCTAGAGGGCCCAAGCTTAAAAAGAGAAGAAGGAAGCATAGAAAGGTTTTTTTAAGTTGATTTTTTTTTTCTTCTTTGGTTCTCTTTTTTTGCTGTCAACAGCTTTTTAAAAATTACACTTTAGGCCTGGCGTGGTGGTGTGTGCTTGTAGTCCAGCTACTTGGGAGGCTGAGGCTGGAGGATCGCTTGAGTCCAGGAGTTCTGGGCTGTAGTGCACTATGCCAATTGGGTGTCTGCACTGAGTTCAGCATCAATATGGTGACATCCCGGGAGTGGGGGACCACCAGGTTGCCTAAGGAGGAGTAAACCGGCCCAGGTCAGAAACAGAGCAGGTCAAAACTCCCATGCTGATTAGTAGTGGGATCGCCTGTGAATAGCCACTGCACTCCAGTCTGGGCAACATCGTGAGACCCTGTCTTTAAAAAACAAAAAAAATTATACTTTAGGCCAGGTGTGGTGGCTCATGCCTATAATCCCAGCACTTTGGGAGGCTGAGGTGGGAGGATCACCTGAGGTCAGGAGTTTGAGACCAGCCTGGCCGACATGGAGAAACCCCGTCTCTACTAACAATACAAAAACATTAGCCAAGTGTGGTGGCGGGTTCCTGTAATCCTAGCTATTGGGGAGGCTGAGGCTGGAGAATCTCTAGAACCGAGTAGGCAGAGTTTGCAGTGAGCTGAGATCGCGCCAGTGGACTCCAGTCTTGGTGACAGAGTGAGACTCCATCTCAAAAAAAAAAAAATTATACTTTAAAGACTTTAAAGGCTTAAGTTCCTGCTGTAGAGACAGACACCACTGTTATCGCTCATCTAGATTATACCAACAGCCTCCAACTGGTCTCCCTGTTTTTACTTTCCTCTCTTAAAATTTTATCTCTACATAGCAGCTTTACTAAAAACCCTGCAGTGGCTCCCCATTTGATTCACAATAGAAGCCAGATTTCTTATACTGGCCTCCTGGGCTTTACTTAATCTGGCCGCCCGTTACCTCCCTGACCTCTTCTACTTGCTCTCTCTACTATGGCCACAGCTAGCCTCCTTGCCTGTCATACTTGGTGATCAGATACTTTGCTCGCTGATTCCCCTGCCTGGTATATGCTGCTTCCACAAATAATCTGCTTGACAGATAAACTCACCTCACCTCCATTCCGTCTTGCCTCAACTCTCAACTTCTCAATAAATCCTACGCTATCTTCTATTTAATACTGTAACCTGCCCCACTTACACTCTGAAACTCATGACCCTATTTTTATTTCTGTTTTAAGTAAGATAGGCTTGGTTATACTGTGGTAATGACTTAATCCCCAAATTGCAGTGACTTAACACAACAAAATCTTGTATCTTGGCCAGGAGTGGTGGCTCATGCCTCTCATCTCAGCACTGTGGGAGGCCAAGGCGGGCAAATCACTTGAGCCCAGGAATTTAAGACCAGCCAAGGGCAGCATGGCAAGACCCTGTCTCTTCAAAATACATACATTAAAAAAAAAATTAGCTGGATGTGGTGGCACACCTCTGGTCCCAGCTACTCCAGTGGCTGAGATAGGAGCGTTGCTTGAGTCTGGGAGGTGGAGGTTGCAGTGAGCTGAGATCACACCACTGCACTCCAGCCTGGGCAACAGAGCAAGACCCTGTTCCAAAAAAAAAAGAAAAAAGAAGAAGAAAATCTTGTGTTACATATCCATTATGCGTTAGCAAACAGCTCTGTTGACCCTCAGGGACCTAGACTGATGCCCATCTTGTGATGCATCTCAACATGTGGTTTCCAAGGGTCACATCTATAGGGAAGAGAGAGTTCAAAGGAAGAGTGAAAATGGGATAAGTCAGTTTTTCCCACAGTTCACTGGCCAAAATTAGTTGCATGACCCCAGTCTAAGTGAATCTAAAATGTAGGAGGAGCACAAGGAATATTAATGAGCATTACTATTTCTTCAACACATGTTCTCTTTTTATTTTCTCCATACTAATCAAGTTTTATTATATGATTTATATATTTTATATAACTTACACATACTTATATATCATTTGCATGCTTTTGTGTTTACTATTTAGTGCCTCCTCTAGCAAGAATAGAAACTTATTCTCATACTGGCAGGGGAGATACCATGATCACGAAGGTGGTTTTCCCAGGGCGAGGCTTATCCATTGCACTCTGGATGTGCTGACCCCTGTGATTTCCCCAAATGTGTGAAACTCAACTGCGTAATTTGTGGTAGTGGGGGACTGCGTGTGTTTGCGCTTTCCCCTGAAAAAGAAAAAAAGAAACTTGCTCTCTCAGAAAAGAATACAATTATTCTCCAAGGAATATTTAGAATATAAAATTAATAAGACTTGATTATTGGTTGAATACAATGGATAAGGAAAGAATTAAGGATAATTCATGTTTCTCATTTGGATTACATGGTTTTTGTTGTTTCCAAATGAAATAGGGAATATCAGAGGAGGAAGAAGTGTGGGTGGATAGGATAATGAGTTTGGTTTGAGGTATAGTGGGTGTACCTCCATAGGGACCTCACGGCGGAGATATGTGCAGAGTTGGATATATGGTTCTTAAACCCAGGGAAATGGGTAGGTCTTCAGCATGCCTAGTAGTAGTTAAAAATTAAGAAAGGGGGCCAGGTGCATTGCCTCACTGCCCCTGTAATCTCAGCACTTGCAAGGCCAAGGTGCATGGATCACTCGAACTCAGGAGTTTGAGACACCCCTCTGCAGTCCTGGCTGCTCGGGAGGCTGAGGTGGGAGGATTGCTTGAGCCCGCGAGGTTGGGGCTGCAGTGAGCCATGGTTACACCATGCATATTGCCTGGGTGACAGAATAAGACCCTGTCTAAAAAAAGGGAAAGGTAAGACTGTCAGTAACAACTAAGGACAGAATCCTTTTTTATACAATGTTTAAGGAACAAAAAGAGGAAGATATGCTCTTGTGCGGGAAATGCAGCAAAAAATAAATGGTGCAAGGGGAACCAGGAGATTATGAAACTGTGACTGTCAAGGGTATTTAGAGTTTCAAGGAGAATGTGAGGGACCATGGTAAATGTAGAAGAGATGTCAACAAAACAAAACAAAAAAACTCTGCCTGTAGTTCCAGCTACTCAGGAGGCTAAGGCAGGAGGATCACTTGGGCCCAGGAGTTAAGGCAGTAGTACACTATGGTCACACCTGGGAATAGCCTCTGTACTCCAGCCTGGGCAACATAGTGAGAACTTGTCTCTCTAAAAAACAAAACAAAACACCAAAAAACAATTGTGTACTAATATTTTCTACTCTTCCTACAAGCGTACTTAACTCCCTTGCTCCTTTATTTCAACCTAACTTCTCTAACCACCTTGGCTTCAGTTTCATTGAGAAATTTGAAGTCATTAGGCCTGAACAGCCCCAAATGTGCCCTCCCTTCTTCCCTTTACAGACCTACCACCATGCCCATCCATCCTTTCCTCTTTCCCTCCAATCTCAGGACATTCAAAGCCAACTCTTCCACTAGTGCCATTGATACCAAGAATTATCTACACTTTCTGTTTGTGCTTTGTCCCTTTTTATAGTTTCTGTTTCTAGTATTCCAGTAAAATTTTTCTCAGTAAGGGGACAATTTGAAATTTTAGTTGATGGGGCGAAAGTGAAAAACTAAGTACAAGGTGTTAAATATTGAATACAGGTAGGGGAATAGCAATATAAATTGCAGATAGCAGTCACTGATGAGGTGAGAGGGAGATAATGCCAGTGCTCCTCCCCAGGCAACTGTAGACATTTACATGGACCAGATTCAGGTACTATTCCAGAGGCCCTTCATTTTGGAGGCCATATTAAAAGTATGTGTCTTACCTGTCCTCCTTCTATACCAAGCCAGTGATTGAATCTTCATTGTAGAAGCAAAAATGAGCTAGTTCCCACAATAAAGACTGAAGACACATGAGATTTCATTCATTTGTGCAAAAGTATTTCTTGAATGTGTGCTATGTGCCATACTCAGGGTTAGGTGCTGGGAATATAATGTGGAGTAAAAACACAAAGTTCTTGTTTTATTGGCATTTATAGAATAGTGATTTGATTTGTCTTTTGTTTGTCTGTCTCTAACTTAAATTTGATTAACTAATTTTACTTTTTTTCCCCTTTAGTATCCTCTTATATATGGACTGATTCTTATTCCCTGCTGGTGTTCTCTAGTTTGCCTAAGTAGAATTTACATGGGAATGCACTCCATTCTGGTAAGGAAAATGTTGTGTTCTTCTACTTTATTTTTTATGACATTGACAGGCAATTTTATAATGTTTAATCATTTGCAAACTTACCCAAAGCCTAAGTGAGAAAATACAGTTACTGTAAGTCTTCTAACTTTGTTTTACAAAAATATCAACATGATGCTTTGTGAAGTTTTTTTTTTTTTAAGATGAGGTTTCATCATGTTGGTCAGGCTGGTCTTGAACTCCTGACCTCAGGTGATCCGCCCACCTTGACCTCCAAAGTGCTTGGATTACAGGTGTGAGCCACCACGCCCGGCCGCTTTGTGAAGTATTAATGTAGTAGTCATTTATTTCACAGAAACAGTTTCTAGCAATCACAATAGTCAAGTACTATAATCAAGATAACATTTCTTCCTCCTTCCAGTCTCACCTTTATTTTCCTTTGCAGTCTTTTCTGTTTCTCTCCTATCACTGAGTCAAAACCAGCAATGTGACTACAGAAATTAAGGAGAGCTCTGAAGTACTGTTGAAGACCTAGTGACTAGAAACTATGTGAAGTTAAATTATCTAGGGGCCATTTGTATTTACATATTAAATACAGGATATCAAGATCAGCCTGGGCAACATAGCAAAACCGCTTCTTCATACACACACACACACACACACACACACACACTAGCCAGGCGTGGTGGTTGATGTTGTACCCCTGTGGTCCCAGCTACTTGGGAGGTGGGAGGATTGCTTGAGCCAGGAAGTTGAGGCTGTGGTGAGCCATGATCTTCCCTCCAGCCTGGACCATGGCCATAGAGTGAGACCCTGTCTCAAAAAAAGAAATATGAAGAATAGAGGCTTGACAATCATGTCATTTGAAATTTCCATATCCAAATGCATGGTCAGAGTTTGAGTTACTTGTGGAATCTTTGAGTAATTGAAAAAAAAAATCCAGTTGTTCAGAATTCTTTGGTAATTTTTAGTATGTATCAATGAGTTTTTGCAGAAGACATCCTGTTCCAAAAAAGTGTTGAGGCTGGGCATGGTGGTAACGCCTGTAATTCCAACACTTTGGGAAGCTGAAGTGGGTGGATCACTTGAGCCCAGGAATTCGAGACCAGCCTGGACAACATGGGGAAAACCTGTCTCTACAAAAAATGCAAAATATTAGGCATGCCACTACACTCCAGGCTTGGTGACACAGCGAGACCCTGTCTCAAAAAAAAAAAGGTTGAACTTTTAGTTTCTCTTCACTCCTGATATTGCTGATGCTCAAAATGTTAATTTTTGTAAGAAATGTGTTAAGTATCTTTAATGTATCAGGGTAAGTAAGTAGCTGTGTGACCTTACTCCAGTTTTTATTATTTAAAAATTAGTTGATTAAGGTTTAACCATAATTTTCCATCAAATTTGCACACTTTTGAGAGGGAAAAAGGTGCTTTTAATACCTATCCTGAGGATAAGAGCAAAATGGGACTCTTCAAGGCAAGCCATTTCATATTGGTTATGATGATTAAATGTGACAATAATTGTAAAGTATTGAAGCAGTGTTTTTAGTACAGAAAGTTATTATTCCTCAAAAATACCTTAGGCCAGGTTCAATAAATTATATATCATCTGCTTCTCTTAGAGAGCTCTTGTTAGGTAAGATTATATAGTCCATGTGATGAGTCTAAAGAATTACCTTAACTGTCTCTCTCTTTCTCTTCCTCTCTCCCCCTTCCCTCCTTCCCTCCTTCCCTCCTTCCCTCCTTCCCTCCTTCCCTCCTTCCCTCCTTCCCTCCTTCCCTCTTTCCTTCCTTCCTTCTTTCCTCCGTCCCTCCCTCCCTTCCTTTCTCTCCTTCTCTCTCTTTTTTCTTTCTTCTTTCTCTTTTGGCTTTTTAATTATTTATTTATTTTTATTTTTGAGATGGAGTCTCACTCTGTCACCCATGCTGAAGTGCAGTGGCACAATCTCAGCTCACTGCAACCTCTGCCTCCTGGGTTCAAGGGATTCTCCTGCCTCAGCCTCCTCAGTAGCTGGGACTACAGGTGTGCACCACCACACCCAGCTAATTTTTGTATTTTTTAGTAGAAACAGGATTTCGCCATATTGGACAGGCTGATCTCGAACTCCTGACCTCATGACCCACCCACCTCAGTCTCCCAAAGCTCTGGGATTACAAGCGTAATTTTATTTTTATTTTTCAATAATTACTTGGCCTTTATTTTTATTTTAAAGAATTACCACCAGCCTGGGCAACACAGCAAGACCCCGTCTCTACAAATTAATAAAAAAATATTTAAAAATTAGCTGGGCATGGTGGTGCCATCTGTGGTCCCAGCTACTCAGAAGGCTGGAGCAGGAGTACTGCTTGAGCCTGGGACATCAAGGCTGCAATGAGCTATGATGGCACCATTGCACTACAACCCCGGATGACAGAATGAGACCAAAAAAAAAAAGAATCACCGGCCAGGCGCAGTGACTCATGCCTGTAATCCCAGCACTTTGGGGAGGCCGAGGTGAGCAGATTGCAAGGTCAGGAGATCAAGACCATCCTGGCCAACATGGTGAAACCCCATCTCTACTAAAAATACGAAAACTAGCCAGGTGTGGTGTCGCAGCGCCAGTAGGCCTGGCTACTCAGGAGGCTGAGGCAGGAGAATTGCTTGAATCCGGGAGGCAGAGGTTGCAGTGAGCCGAGATGGCACCACTGTACTCCAGCCTGGGTGACAGAGCGAGACTCCATCTCAGAAAAAAAAAAAAAAAAAAAAAAAAAAAAAAAAAAAAGAAGAAGAAGAAGAATTACCTTAACTGTATTAATTTAACTAACCAAATGTTTATTTCCTGCTTACTAATTTTTCATGCACTGAAAATATATGTATTTTGCCTTTGAGTAGTCATAGTCTAATTATGCAATATGTAATAAAACAATGTACTGGAATTGTTTTCAACCAAGAGTGTACATTAGAATCACTGGGGAGAATTTTTTAAAATATTGATGCCCCAGCCGGGCGAGGTGGCTCACACCTATAATCCCAGTACTTTGGGAGACCGAGGCGGGCGATCATCTGAGGTTGGGAGTTCGAGACCAGCCTGATCAACATGGAGAGACACCCCGTCTCTACTAAAAATACAAAATTAGCGATGCATGGTGGCACATGCCTGTAATCCCAGCTACTTGGGAGGCTGAGGCAGGAGAATCTCTTGAACCCGGGAGGCTGAGGTTGCCATGAGCCGAGATCACGCCATTGCACTCCAGCCTGGGCAACAAGAGCGAAACTCTGTCACAAAAAAAAAAAATACTGATGCTCCACCTCTACTTCAGTTCAATCAGAGTCTCTGAAGATTGTCTCAGGCATCAGTATTTTTATCAAGTTCTCCACTTGATTTTAATCTATAGCAAGGATTATGAACTTTTGATTTCCTGGAGAAATAGACAGGCAAAGAATGAAAAACTGTCATAGCAGGTATGTGGAGGATGCAATGGAATCAAAGAAGAGAAAATTTCTTATTACAGGATAGGAGAAGAAAGTTTATGGAGGGCGTAGATGCCCGAGGAGAATCTCAAAGAATATATCATTGTTTGCCTGAAATGTAGGTAGGAAAGAATTCTAAGACAAGAGGACATAGTCTATAAATTCATTTTGGGATCTGGCATTAAATGAAACTTAATGATAGACAAAATCCAGTTATGAAATGCTTTATATGTTCTTCTAAGAGTTGGAATGCACACATGACATTTATTGCCTTAGTCAATACTTTCTTAAACATTTTGTTAATTGATCACTTCTCAGCCTTTTGGCTAAGATCAAGCGTAAACATTTTGTTAATTGATTGTGTAATATCTTTCCTTGACCTGTTATAAAAGGAATCACTTATATAAAGATAACACAAATTATAATTTTAAGTAACTTAATATTGTAGAATGGGAGACTGTCAGTTAAAATGTGTTTTATATCTAAGTAAGTTTTTGTTTTGTTTTTTGAGATGGACTCTCACTCTGTCACCAGGCTGGAGTACAGTGGCGCGATCTCAGCTCATTGTAACCTCTGCCTCCCAGGTTCAAGTGTGCACCACCACGCCCAGCTAATTTTTTGTATTTTTAGTTGAGATGGGGTTTCACCATGTCGGCCAGGATGGTCTCTATCTCTTGACCTTGTGATCTGCCCACCTCAGCCTCCCAAAGTGCTGGAATTACAGATGTGAGCCACCGCTTCCAGCCTATATCTGAAAAAATTTTTTTAAATGTTTTTCTTGGCTGGGTGCAGTGTTTCACACCTGTAGTCCCAGCACTTTGGGAGGCCAAAGTGGGAGTATGACCTGAGGTTAGGAGTTTGAGACCAGCCTGGCCAACATGGTGAAACCCCTTCTCTATTAAGAATACAAAAATTAGTTGGCGTGGTTGGTGGTGCATGCCTGTAATCCCAGCTACTTGGGCGGCTGAGACAGGAGAATTGCTTAACCCTGGAGGTGGAGGTTGCAGTGAGCTGAGATGGTGCCACTGCACTCCAGCCTGGGGGACAGAGTGAGTCTCAAATAAATAAATAAATAAAATGTTTTCTTATATCTCTAACACAGTATTTAAAAAGAGAAATGATATTCATTTACAAATAATTTGGTAGATTTTGCTAGATAAAACAAATTCTTGTGAAGGATTTGTTCATGCATTCATTCATTCATTCATTCATCCATCCAAAAAATATTTGAGATTGAGCAATGCATGATCTATTTCCCCAACATTTTATAGTTGAATGTTCAGCTATATTCTCTTTCATAATTGTCTGTATGTTCTCCAGCTATTCTTATATTCCAAAGTATTCTGATTTTGAGTTATATATCATTTAGAACAATGGCTTCAAGCACTACAACTGTGAACCCTGTCAGTTCATGACACAGTTTTTATTGCATAGAAAAGGAATAGTGCAGCTGGGCATGGTGGCTCACACCTGTAATCCCAACACTGTGGGAGGCCAAGGCAGGTGGATTGCTTGAGCTCAGGAGTTGGAAAACAGCCTGGGCAATATAGCAAAACCTTGTTGACAAAAAATAGGAAAATTATTCTAGCCGGACGTGATGGTGCATGTTTGTAGTCCCAACTACTTGGGAGGCTGAAGTGGGGAAGACAACTTGAACCCAGGAGGTGGAGGTTGCAGTGAGGTGAGATTGTGCCACCACAGTCCAGCCTGGGTGACAGACCCTGTCTCAAAAAAAAAAAAAAAAAAAGCATTCAAGTTCAACTGTAAACAGTTAACTAATCAAAAACAACTTAAATGACTATAAGTGAGAAAACAGATAAATAAATTATATAGTATGTAGCAAAATATTACGATTGTGAAAGTGAACGACCAATAACTACATAATATAATGAATTAATCTTAAGTGTAAAAAGCAGATCAAAAGAGACTGATATAACATTTTAGCAAAGCTCAGAAAGAAGCAAAATGAGATAATTTTTTTTTTTTGTTTGAGACAGAGTCTTGCTCTGTCACCCAGGCTGGAGTGCAGTGGCATGATCTCAGCTTTCAGGGTTCTAAGTGATTCTCCTGCCTTAGCCTCCAGAGTAGCTGGGATTACAGGCATGTGCCACCACACCTGGCTAATTTTGTATTTTTAGTGGAGATGGGCTTTCACCATGTTGGTCAGGCTGGTCTCGAACTCCTGACCCCAGGTGATCCTCTCATCTTGGCCTCCTAAAGTGCTGGAATTACAGGGGTGAGCCACTGCGCCTGGCCCAAACTGGGCAATATTTTGCTTGAAGATGTGTGGTAGAACAATTTTTTAAAATAGGTATTTATGACTGGGCCCGGTGGCTCATACCTATGATCCTAGTTCTTTGGGCAGCTGAGGCAGGTTGATTGCTTGAGCCCAGGAGGTCAAGATCAGTTGGACAACCTGGTGAAACCTGGTATCTACAAAATAAGACAAAACAAAAATAAAAACAAAACCCAGGTATTTATTAAGCCAAAATTCAAGCTTGCAAATTGCTTGTGGGGAGGAATGCAAAGTGATAGGATTGAGAAACAGCACAACAATAGATTTGACAATAGTTGTAATATTATAGTTCTTTTTTTGGGAAGTGATTTCATAGATATGAATTTTATAATTTCATATACACTCTACATGTATTTTGCTATGTATCAAATATTAAATAATAAAAAATTTAAAGATAAAAACATTAAGCAACTAGTCTGTTGCTTAACTGTATTGAATATTGTTAAGAAATTACCATTGTTTTTGTTTTTCTCTTTATTATTATTTTTCATTAGTAATAGTAACATAAGGAAATGACCATTGTTTTTGAAGACTACTAGTATCCAAGAAAAAAGTGGTTTCAGTGCAGTGGTGAGTTTAGAGAAAAATTGGAGGTGAGGAAGTGGAGTCAGTGAATATAAGCACTGATACATTTTTCAGTAATAGAGAGTAGATCATAGGGTTTTGTTTTGTTATCAGGTAGAAATATGGAACATTTTTGTATGTTGTCAGGAATGATTCAGAGGTTATTTAATAGCTTTGTTTCCTCAAGTAAACCGTCTTCTATCAAATCTACACAATTGCTCCTCCCTAAAACTAGGAACCATCTTTGATCCCTCTCTCTCTCTCTCTCTCCTTTTTCACATTCAGTCCATCATCAAGTTAAACTTGTTAATTCTTTTAAAAAAATTTTTTTTTTCTTGAGGCAAAGTCTTGCTCTGTTGCCCAGGCTGGAGTGCAGTGGTGCGATCTCAGCTCACTGCAACCTCCGCCTCCCAGGTTCAAGCGATTCTCCTGCCTCAGCCTCCTGAGTAGCTGGGACCACAGGCTGGAGCCACCATGCCTGGCTAATTTTTGTATTTTTAGTAGAGACAGGGTTTCACTGTGTTGCTCAGGCTGGTCTTGAACTCCTGGCCTCAAGTGATCTGCTCACCTTGGCTTCCCAAAGTGCTGGGATTACAGGTGTGAGCTACCATCCCCAGCCACAGTCTTGTCATTTCTTTAAAGCAATGTATCCTCAATCCCTAAAATAGGGGTTGGTACTCACTAAGTATTTGTTTAATGAATGAAGGAATGAATGACTGAGAAAAGAAAATTACCTAGGATGTATATGTGATCGTGAAGATAATAACATACATAAACACATGAAAATGAAAACCATTTCTTTGAATATTAAGTGTACTCTTCTCCCCAGAAATGAAAACTACACAATTTTAGCATACTTTGTTCAGAATTTGAATATAAATTTGTGTATATTATATATGTAGTTAATTTATAAAAGGGTAGAATTATGAAAATAGAGATCTTTTTATTATCGTTAATAGTTTTTCGACCGGGCGCGGTGGCTCACGCCTGTAATCCCAGCACTTTGGGAGTCTGAGGCAGGTGGATCATGAGGTCAAGAGATCGAGACCATCCTGGTCAACATGGTGAAACCCCGTCTCTACTAAAAATACAAAAAATTAGCTGGGCATGGTGGCGCGTGCCTGTAATCCCAGTTACTCAGGAGGCTGAGGCAGGAGAATTGCCTGAACCCAGGAGGCAGAGGTTGCGGTGAGCCGAGATCGAGCCATTGCACTTCAGCCTGGGTAACAAGAGTGAAACTCCGTCTCAAAAAAAAAAAGAAAAATTTTTCATGCCTCTTATATGGTCAGTTAATAAAGTTTACTTTGAGAATTTGACAGCTTAAAAAAATTTATGTCTATTTAATATTTGAAATGTCAAATATAAATTATTTTTTAAATGCCAAAAATGTTTAGTATTATACTAAACAACAATACTCTTATCTTTTCCTAGGATATTATTGCTGGATTCCTATATACCATTTTAATCTTAGCTGTCTTCTATCCATTTGTGGACCTGATTGACAACTTCAACCAAACTCACAAATATGCTCCATTAATCATCATCGGGCTTCATTTAGCTTTGGGGATCTTTTCTTTCACTCTTGACACCTGGAGCACATCCCGAGGAGACACGGCTGAGATTCTAGGAAGTGGTGCTGGAATTGCATGTGGATCTCATGTTACTTATAAGATGGGTCTAGTATTAGATCCTTCTCTAGATACATTACCTTTAGCTGGGCCCCCCATTACTATGACTCTCTTTGGGAAAGCCATATTGCGGATCCTCATAGGGATGGTATTTGTGCTGGTAGTCAGAGATATAATGAAAAAGATCACCATTCCTTTAGCCTGCAAAATCTCCAATATACCATGTGATGATATTCGAAAAGCAAGACAGCACATGGAAGTTGAACTTCCTTATCGGTATATTACCTATGGAATGGTTGGTTTCTCCATCACATTTTTTGTTCCTTACATATTTTTCTTTATTGGTATCTCTTGATGGAGAAATATTGTTTATGAAAAGAAAGGAGGGTATCAGTTACTGATACCTAAAAATATATTCCAAGTAAAAGCCAGATCAGAATTAGGCTTTTGCAGGAATTTAACTTAAATAATTATTTAAGTAAATTCATAAGAGTCAGTGCATTTTATCATTGCACATCCAGATATTGTTTTAGGTGAGCTGAGCTATTTCAATACTGAGAAAATGATAAGTTTCCATTTAGAATGTTAATGTAATGTTTGGAGAGTTTTGTGTTGTTATGGATTCAACTTATATATAATATATATAAGGTACATAATATGCAATTATATATCTGATATATATTATATATAAAATAATATACCTAAGTGTTTTTTTAAACTATGGGAGTGTATTATAAAATCAATAATAATATGCAAACAGTTGTGCCTGTGTATTTGAACTAAATACAGGTATGTTGTTATTAATAGATACATTTAACATTTATTTACTATGGGAGCCATTTCCTAATCAAATTGCATAATTACTAGACCAGAATGTGTATGCTACTATACATTGATTTACTGCCTGTTTTTACACTGCCATTACCTTTCATGTTACCCATGATGTTGAACATGGGAGGCATTTTTAATGGACCAAATTTTTAGAAAAATTATTTTTTGGATTGTTTAGTTTTTTTAAGTTCTGTATACTGTTTTGAATGTACTTTATTTGCAGCTGTTCTGGACATCAGTTTATTAATTCAGGTACTGAATTTTATTTCTTGCTAATTGTGCCTTTCTGTTGCTGAATTAAGAAATGCTATGTATACTGTGATGTAAAAATAAGACATTAACTTTATCTTAAGTTACATATAATCAGGCAAATATTTTAAAAAATGTATGTCAAAGTGACAGGCATAGAAATAAATTGCCCTTACTCTTTAGCCTTTATTTAGAAAGAAATGTGGAATGGGCTAAACTTTCTCACCAATTTATTAGAAAGCTAAATGGATAAATACTTCCCTTTTTGTAGGTATTTTTCTGTGCATTGTAAGTTATAGGAACAAGATATATTTTTTGTACATTGTCTTGATTGTTTGTACTGCAGGTAGATGCTTCCAGTGAATGGAAATGTAGTTGAAATTTATAGATGGGACAATGCACATACTTCATATGTAAACAAAGCATTTTTCTAAATAATTTGGAAAGGATTGGATTTAGCACTGTTAACTTTTAATACCAGTTTATTAGCTACTTAAGGTAAATTATAAAACCTAAAATTTAGTGTCAGTATTTTAGATCCTATTATTTTTTGAACTTTTTATTATTTTCACAGTGGAAAGTTTGCATATAGTATTAAACTATTATTTTTTCTGTCTGTGCCTTTATATTTTGAAGTGTGGTTGTACTTACATTAACATTAAATGTATTTGTAGAAAGTTTTTCATAAAGAAGAGGATTAACTTTCCATATAAATGAATACCAGGTATGAAATTACTGATTTTAGTGCAATATCTATATGATTATCCAGAACTATCACTTCAGATGTTTCTATTTTGGGCACCATAACTATTTGAGCTCATATTTTTGTAATTCTGATTGAGAATTTAGGGGCATAGTAATTTTTACCAAAACTGAAGCTGATAATTTTAAGTAAAGCAACTAAATTTACCCTTTACTTATTAGTTAAAAGGAAACCAAGACAGGTAGGAAAATAACGGTACGTTGGAAAATGCAAAAAGAGCTTTACTTTCAAAATGTGTTTTTAATGAATTGAAGTTTAGGGACCGTTTCCCGTAATTTGGGTCTCTGCTATCCTATTAATTTTTATGTGTAGCTTAAAAGGTATTTGAAAATGTTTCGTTTCTTTGTGTTTTATTATTTTCTGTCCTATGACAGTTCTATGCTAAATGTATTTTAAAATAAAAGCTAAATTGAAGATTGAAGAAGGTTTTTCTTTGTTTTGTTTGCCTTCCAGGCAATTGTTTCTGTTTTATGTGGTAGAGATTTTAAAAATACGTCTTGGATTTTCATTCTAGCACGTTTCCTCTGAAGCGTTTTGTTCAAAATCAAAGTGGTGTTTTGGCAATGGAAGACACTGAAGAAATTATTTGAGGTACAAACTGACTTTGGCTCCATTTACGATTATCTCTAACATTGTACTTTTAGTGAAAAGTTTCATAATGCTTCTTTTAAAAAGCTTATGCACAAAAAACACCCAAAATTTAAAAATTTTAAAAAGGAAATAAAAAATAAAGCTTATGCACAAAAATGTTTCAGTAAAATTTGTGACTAATAGTATTGTAGGTAGTATACTGCTTTGCCATGAATGTCAACGATTAATCATAAAACTAGGAAGAGGTACTTTTCAAGCAGAAGAAAACATAGGGACATTTTATTTTGTAGTTTTAAAATGATGGACCGGGCATGGTGGCTCACACCTGTAATTCCAGCACTTTGGGAGGCCAAGGCAGGCGGATCACGAGGTCAGGAGTTTGAGACTAGCTTGACCAACATGGTGAAACCCCGTCTCTACTAAAAATACAAAAATTAGCTGGGCATGATAGCACACGCCTGGAATCCCAGCTCCAGCTACTCAGGAGGCTAAGGCAGGGGAATCGCTTGAATCTGGGAGGTGGAGGTTGCCTTGAGCAGAGATCATGCCACTGCACTCCAGCCTGGGCAACACAGCAAGACTCTGTCTCAAAAAAAAAAAAAGTCATGAGGTGTGAAATGCAAAAACCAGGTCTGCCAGAAACTAATTATATGACCTAATATAAAACAATGCTACTTCAAGACTGACACAATTATTTTTATTTTGTAGCTTTCTTTACAAGTAATGTTTCTTTTATATATATATAATTTCAAAGACAACATAAAAAATGAATTCAGTGAAATGAAGAGAATTTAAAGGCAAATTTTTACAAAGCCTTCAGTAAAGATGAGTAAATACTAAAGTAGTTTCTGAAAATATATAATCAAAAAAATTTTTAAAGGCTCCTCAAGTGAAGCAATGGGAGTGGGGAAAGATATAATCACACAATTTTATATGACAAAAATTTTGTATTGCTAAAACAATTTTATTCTTGTTAACAAGGAATTGTTTATTCTAGATTTAAAACCTAACTTGGTAAGCTGAGGTGGGAGGATCACTTTAACCCAGGAGGTGGAGGTTGCAATGAGCTATGATCATGCCACCACGTTCCAGTCTGGGTGACAAAGCAAGACTGCATCTGAAAGAAACAAAGGAACAAACTTTTACACTTGAATTTTGATTGTGGTTACATAAGTTACACATAGCACAATAAAAATTTTAACATGCTGATTGTAAAGGACTTTTAGAAAGCTCTTAATTATATATCTTATGTATAACATAAGTTATACATAGCACAATAAAAATTTTAACATGCTGATTGTAAAGGACTTTTAGAAAGCTCTTAATTATATATCTTATGTATAACATAAGTTATACATAGCAAAATAAAAATTTTAACATGCTGATTGTAAAGGACTTTTAGAAAGCTCTTAATTGTTAAGCTCACTAGATCACTTTATAAAGAAACAGCCCTTCCTTGTGAGACACACAGGAGAGAAATTTCAAAGAAAAATAAACTTTACAAAATATAAAATGTTTAAGGAAATAAATATGTTTATTTATTTGTTTGTTTATTTATTTATTTAGAGATAGGGTCTTGCTTTCTCACCCAGGCTGGGGTACAATGGCATGATCACTGCTCATTGCCACCTCCACCTCCTGGGCTTAATCCATCCTCCCACCTTAGTTAGCCTCCTGAGTAACTGAGACTACAGGCATGTACCACCATGTTTGGCTAATTTTTCTATTTTTATAGAGATGGGGGTCTCACTGTGTTGCCTAGACTGGTCTTGAACTCCTGGGCTGAAGTAATCCTCCCACCTCAGCCACCCAAAGTGCTGGTATTATAGGTGTGAGCCACTGTGCCAGGCTAGAAATGTAATTCTTGAGTTTCAAATAGCTGGTTCTTCAAAATGTGCTCTTCTCTTGCCTCCTTTCTCTCCCAAATATGGGATTCTATATCTGATAGCAGCAATCTATAAGCAGAATAAAATGTACTTTGATAACTATTGTATGACTGTTTATGCTAAAAACCCTTAGTAATTGTGAAAGCTCTATTGCCTATAAATAGAAAACCAGATTATTTCATTGCTCCAGAGCCCCTAAGAGACTATTTCATTTTTCCTTTCATCATTTTTAGTTTTGTTGCATTTTCCATGGATGTTTAGAAAGCTCATTCTCTGGTACAGCAACAGGATCTGATAATATTTTTGTTTTTTAAGGGTTTTTTTTCCTGTTTTCTAAAAATCAAGTGAATTTTAAATATTTTCTTTTTTATGATGACATTTTCTTAGCAGATATAAAATGGATTCTCTTTAAAAAAAAAAAAAAATCCCACAATAGAATTAAATTATTAGCCCCTGAAAAGTGACAAAATCCTTACTAGATAAGGATTTAAAAAAAAATTCCTGGCCAGGAGGTGGCTCATGCCTGTAATCCCAGCACTTTGGGAGGCCAAGGTGGGTGGACCACCTGAGGTCAGGAGTTTAAGACCAGTCTGACCTATATAGCAAAACCCCATCTCTACAAAAAAAAATATATATATAAAATTAAAAGACAAAAATAAAAAGAATAAATAATAAAAAATTAGGTGAGCATTGGTGGTAAGTGCCTATAATCCCAGCTACTCAGGAAGCTGAGGCAGGAGAATTGCTTGAACCCAGGAGGTGGAGCTGAGATTGCGCCATTACACTCCAGCCTGGGCAACAAGAGTGAAACTCTGTCTCAAAAAAAAAAAAAAATTCCTGAGCTGGGGTTTATCCTTTGCCCTAAATTAGGAGGCCTCTTAACTGAAATCTATTGTAGTATCTATCAGTGAAATCTATCACTATATTAGTCTGTTCTCATACCGCTATAAAGAACTGCCCAAGACTGAGTTATTTATAAAGAGGTTTAATTGACTCACAGTTCTGCATGGCTGGGAAGCCTCAGGGAACTTACAGTCATGGCAGAAGATACCTCTTCACAGAGTTGCAGGATGGAGTGAGAGTTAGTGGTGAACGAAGAGGGAAGCCCCTTATAAAACCATCAGATCCCATGAGAACTCCCTCATGATCATGAGAAGAGCATGGGGGAACTGCCCCCATGATTCAAGTATCTCCACATAGTCTTGCCCTTGACATGTGGGGATTATTACAATTCAAGATGAGATTTGGGTGGGGACACAAAGGCAAAGTGTATCAATCACAGTCTGTAACTATGTATTATTTACTTTCAAAATTTTCTATCTTGGCTGGGCGTAGTGGCTCACGCCTGTAATCCAAGCACTTTGGAGGCCAAGCCAGGCGGTTCACCTGAGGTTGGGAGTTCAAGACCAGCCTGACCAACATGGTGAAACCCCGTCTTTAAGACAAAACAAAACAAAAAGAATAAAATTTTCTATCTTTATCCCTATGATGTAAGCTTCATGAGGAAAAAGACCTTGTGCATCTTTTTACTTCTGGATCCCTGGGACACAATAGGCATTCAGTTAGTATATGTTGAATGAATTACATGATTATTCAATCCTTAGGCTTCAATATGCACATTTTTCTGAAGAAAAAAATCTACAACATTCATCAGATTCTCAAAGAGATTAATGATCTAAAAATTTTAATATTGCTTAATAGTCTACCTGTTTTAAAAGTTTAGATTGTAAATGAATGCTTCCAATTTATCTAAGTATGGATTTTGTCACTTTTCATGCAAATATTGAAGGGCTAATAATTTAAGTCTAGAAAAGTTTTGTATGTAATTACTACAGTACCCCATTGTTTGGATGTGATTTGTATTTGAATTAGTTTTAAGATTTTTTTTAGACTTGAAATCAAATCTGAAAAGAAAATATTCTGTATATATAGGGATATAACTTTTAGTTTCTAGTAATAAATAATTGTGTTCTTGAGAATATTTTGTACAGTTGTTTAATTTTTCATATATCCAGCTACCTCATTTAAAAATTTGAAATATTTATAATTAAAATTTAGATGAAATATATTTAGAGCTTAAATATCAAGTTTTTTTTTTTTTTTTTTTTTTTTTACTTCAGTGAAGTGAAAGGCCACCCTGATCTCCAGAGGTCTCCGGGCTCAAATTCATAGGATCAGTGGGGTTGGTGACAGTAAGATGGATTTTAATTTTCCTTCTATATAAAAGGTTTTTCTCCTCTTTCATCGAGTTAATTTAAGGGGAAAAATTCACCAAACTCATTTTAATGCACAGTATTTTTGCTCATTTTTGGTTGATATGGTTTGGATTTGTGTCCCTACCCAAATCTCATGTCAAATTGTAATCCCAATGTTGGAAGAGGAGCCTGGTGGGAGGTGACTGGATCATGGGAGCAGATATCTTTCTGGCTGCTCTCCTGATAGTGAGTGAGTTTTCATAAGATCTGATTGTTGGCTGGGTACGGTGGCTCATGCCTGTAATCTAGCACTTTGGGAGGCCAAGGCTGGTGGATCACCTAAGACAGCAGTTCAAGACCAACCTGGCCAACATAGCAAAACCCCATCTCTACTAAAAGCAAAATATTAGCCAGGCATGGTAGCACATGCCTGTAATCCCAGCTACTTGGGAGGCTGAGGCGGGAGAATCGCTTGAACCTGGGAGGTGGAGGTTGCAGTGAGCCAAGATTGCACCACTGTACTCCAGCCTGGGCAACAAGAGTGAAATTCTGCCTCAAAACAAAAACAAAAACAAAAAAGACCTGGTTGTTTAAAAGTATGTAGCACCTCACCCTTCACCCTCTCTTCCTCCTGCTGCAGCTGTGTAAGACGTGTCGGCTTTCTCTTTACCTTCTCCTATGATTGTAAGTTTCCTGAGGCCTCCCCAACCATGCTTTCTGTACATCCTGTGGAACTATGAGCCAATTAAACCTTGTTTTTGTTTTGTTTTTTTAATTAAATTACCTAGTCTTTGGTAGTTTGTTTGTTTTTGTTTTTGAGATGGAGTCTTGCTGCTACCCAGGCTGGAGTGCAGTGGCGTGATCTTGGCTCACTGCAACCTCTGCCTCCCAGATTCAAGCAATTCTCCTGCCTCAGCTTTCCGAATAGCTGGAACTACAGGCACGTGCCACTGCGCACAGCTGATTTTTGTATTTTTAGTAGAGAGAGAGTTTCATCATGTTGGTCAGGCTGGTCTCAAACTCTTGACCTCAGGAGATCTGCCTGCCTCAGCCTCCCAAAGTGCTGGAATTACAGGTTGTGAGCTACCACACCCAGCTTCCAGTAGTGTTTTATAGCAATGCAGGAACAGACTGAT